>NC_135577.1:107690000-117690000 GCF_965152235.1 Eretmochelys imbricata
TGGTAGTAAAAGAAATCTTTAAATAAACTAAAATATGTTTTTTAATAAACGACCTCCCACCAAAATGCTAAACTGTCCTGATATCCTCAACACTTTCTACTCTTCATCAGTACCCTGAAGAAGTTGAGATTACCTATGCTAGAATTGAATTTGGCTCTCTGAGTGACAGAAAATGAGACAATTCCACTGGGCAAGAAAAGAATAATTGATATCACCAACCTTTTTATTGATATTCATTTGTTTTTATTTGTTTACTGTCCTTGTATTGAAAAAAATGGCTCAGTCAGTTGTAAGGTATTTTTTTTAATTAAAAAATAAAAATCTTGCATCTGGATGAACAGCTTGTGTGCCAAAAATTAGCCAAATAATACTAAGTAAAATAATGGAAGCATAACCCCAAAGATTATGGGGCTTTCTATTAGTATTGTACAAGTGACTTTTCTTTAGAGTAGTGCCAGGACTAATACAATCGGAGAGTTGAATGACATGTTAGAGCCAGGGTTCTGTATAGGACAAACTTGATAAAAATTGTGAAACTTATGTTTTTAAAACAATCAGTAAATCTACAAAATAGAAACTATAAACTGATTGTTACAAAGCTTTGCCAATTACTTTTCCTGTCAGTAGTAACCATTTTGCCTAAAGCTTTGTTATCATTGTACTGTAGTTATCAGATGAAATGACATGGCAAAACTCTCTGCCTACTTTTCCAGGGCATTTTTTCCCTTTCTGCAAATTGCATCAGAGCCGATACAGCACATTTAGAAGCGGTGATGGAAGTAACCACAAAGTATATAACCTTTTTTACTCTGCAAGTAGATAATGTTCTTCAGAAAAAGAGAAGCAGCTTGTTAAAAAACAAAGGAGAAAGGTTTTTTGTTTGGTTTGTTTGTTTGTTTTTTAAATTATGTAGAAATAAAAGAGATAAGTCAGTCATTCCCTTCCGATACCTTTACAGGCACAAATGCCTTGATAAACTTAAAAAAGGGAATAAGCATTCATAAAATACATACAGAGAACTTCATCCAAAGCCTGATTTGGTTACTTCTGGTTCTATGCAATCTAAATACAGAGAGTTAATAAAGTAAAATACAGCGTGATAAAGAATACCCACTGATACTATACAAATGCATCCTTCAAAAAACAAATAATGGCATGTTTCAATAGTGTGACTCCTGTTCTCTCCTCCTTGGGATTCTCCAGTGGTTAGATGGATATCAAAAAGGGGTCAGAGAAGTATGCAATCTAAATGGTTTTGATTTTTATTTTCTTTCCTTTGTGCTGTTTTCTCTCATTTAAGACTATTTCCTTGTCTGTGTTGTGTATGATAGGTATGAAATCTTACAGAGCTCCGTTTTCCTGAGATGTTAGGATGAGATTTGACTTTGCCTGTTCTTAGAACATCCAAGTTTAAGTTAATTTGGTTAGAAGGAAATGCAGTGATGTAGCTCTTCCTGATATGGAAACAGTTATTTTGGCATTTATTAGATTTTTAGTGCACACTTACTCATCTCTCCTATATCTGATAGCTATTCCGTAGAGTTAAGGGGGCTTAACCCTCTCTTTTTTTTCTAAAATTTCATACTTATTTATTGAAAAGAATATAAAACTTCTATACTTGTTTTTACTAAGTGTTGAATTCATTCTGATTAGAGAAAAAAAAAAATCCAGACAACAAAAAACTCAAACTAAATCAGTTTTCATTGTCCCTTTGCCCTGCACAGGTAAAGTCTGACCTTTTGACCCTAACATTTTTCAGTGGTGCAGCTCTGTGAAAATAAAATGAGCTCCTTAGTGCAAACACTGGTCTAAGACAATGGCCTGTGAGGGGAATTTTTTTGGTTGTTGTTTACTTGAAGCAGATAAAACACCCACCTTAAACCCACCCTCTATTCGGTTCAGCAGCACCTCCATACTCCAATAAACCGTTTTCATTCCATCTGGCGTGCGTTTGCTCTGAAGACATTTTCCTGTCAATCTCTCCCGCCACATTAAAAATCTGTCATTACTATTGCATTGCCGCCTGGCTCCTGAGATTTGTCTGACTGCTTTATTGCTCCTCTCATTTTTTTTCCCTGCTACAGCCGAGAAGCAGAAATAAAGGTTTGTTGTTGAAACATGGCCGCAAGGAAAGTAGGAGGCACACATCTGTCAAGGTATTACCTTTCTTCAACCAGGGATTAAGGTGTTTTACTGCTCTCGCTACTGAGCAGTCACACTGAATAAATTTTCTCAGTGGAACATAAAAATGAACTCATACATTTTGAACTGGGTTTCATTCTTTCAAGCCAACCCAGATAATTATGCAATGGCATCAGTGTTCATGGGGAAAAAGGAAAGTCAGGAAGGATTTTTTTCCCCTTGAAATTTGCATTATTTAAATGCCTATCAGGAAGACAAGACTGAGGCACCTCAGTATTGGGGAGGAAAATGTTTTCACTCATCTTTTTCCTTTTGTTGTTACCAGAGCCCATTGCAAAGTCAGGTAGGGTACAGGACTTTACTCCTTTTGGTTTGTCTATATGCTCTCAAAACATGCCTTGCTGTGAATATTTACTACTAACTCACATGGAAGTAAGCTGGACCAAATTTTGATTTTTGACACACTGTCAGTCTGGCAACCCTAAAGACACTGACAGTAACATTAACTGCCATGTACCTTGCCCCTTCCTGCTGGTGGAACGTAAAGGACCATCGCTTGGTATAAATGAAAAAAGCCTATGTATAAAGGTGGCTGTTACACTGGATCAATATGTGCAAAATAATACTTCAGACCTACAGCCACCAGAAATCTCTGGAATCATCGTCTCAGTTCACTTGATAAGCTAGCTCACATAAAGTAGAAGGGATAACTTGAGGACTAAACCTGATGTAAGTGAATGGAGAATCAGGCCCAATATATCTGTCAAGCTAAACAAATGCTCCATAATTTGAATCCAGAAAAAAAACCCAACATGTTAATCTAACTGGGAGTACCCAGAGGTCTAAACTCACTCTGGGAATCCTGCCTTTTTTTCCATTGTTGACTACAAATGCTTTAGCTAAGCATGTATATGTAAAGTATTATGGCCACTGGCCTATTCATCCAGAAACCAGCATCCCGTTCTGACTAGAAGCACTAGTTACCCAATCCATCATGCCTGCATTGACTGAGAGGCAAATCTCTCCCTGTTTAGCTGAAGGGTGCAACCCACAGGAGGTGGAAGTGGTGACCTCTATAGCTACGAGCAAGACATCCCAGTCCAATTAAGAAGTAACAGGGAACTTAATTTCTAGTGAACTCCTAAACTCACAGTTTGAACAAAAGCAAACAAGCTGGCCAGAAGGCCACAATCACTCACTTATTTTTATCAATGTCCCAAGTAGATCTGTGAACCACACATGTAAATTAGATTCTGTTTCCCCATCCATGCCGTTCTACATGGATGTCAATATTCTTCAATCATTTCTTCCCACACAAAGCACAAGGAGAAAAGTGAGCATAGTGAAATCTAGCTGCCAACCTGAGGCCAGGTTGCACCATTGGACTGCTGCTTTGCCCACACATGTGAGCCACTATTGCAGCCTATGGGCCGGATTAACCTTTTGTGGGCCCGGCGCCAAACATATTTGTGGGCCCCCATGGCGGCAGTGGAGCATGGCGCGGGGAAGTCAGTCCCCAGAGTGAGGGGCCAGCCAGAGGCAATGGGGCATGACATGGCAGGGGAAGCCCCACTCCACCCAATGCGAGGGCGCAATTTACAAAGCAGCAGTTGACAGACACACAGTGGCTTGCCTGGCCCTGTGCTGCCAGCATGCCCCTTCCCCTTGGGGGCAGGCCCACGCCAAGCCACACAGCGCCCCCCGCCCAACACCCCCTGACTCCCTCTGGCCAGAGCCCCGCAGGACCCACTATGCCCAGCGCCCCTCCAGGCCCACCCACAAATGCACAGTACCCTGCACAACACCATCCCTGCCCACAGCCCCACCACAACTGCCCAGCACCCCGCACAAAACCCCCACTCCCTAGTACCCCAACACACACAGATCCTCCCCACCCCTTCACAGCCCAGCACCTCCCCATACTCCTCACTGACCCACTCCCCTACCCCTTGCCTCCCGGCCACACTCACCAGCCCTGCTGGGAGGCGACTGTGTCTGCCGGGCTGAGCCAGCAGCGCAGCCAGGGCTGGTCCCAGGGCTGGGAATCGCTCCGGTCCCTCGGGAGTGGCACGATCAGCCAGGCCAGGGCCTGCCCGGCTGGGTTTCCTCAAGATGCACTTGCCTGGAGGGGCCCAGCCAAGCCCTCCACACTGTTTCTCCCCCCACACCTAGCCAAGACTGGCCAGGCTTCTGCACCAGTCCCAAGCGGCTCAGTTCCAGGGAGACAGGTGGGGCCCCGCAGGTGGTGGGAAACAGAGATTGCCCACAGCCAGAGGTGCGTTGGGGTCCAGCCAGGGGGCTAAGAGGAGCAGGGGTTGGGGCCATGGAGCGGAGAGGAGC
Source organism: Eretmochelys imbricata (assembly GCF_965152235.1). Classification (NCBI taxonomy): domain Eukaryota; kingdom Metazoa; phylum Chordata; order Testudines; family Cheloniidae; genus Eretmochelys; species Eretmochelys imbricata. The sequence goes on from NC_135577.1 coordinate 107,694,483, forward strand.
CCTCGGCCAGCTGGTGGGCAGGCTGAGAAGAGCAAGTGATAGGCGGGGGGAGCCAGTGGGGTCTCGAGACACAGTGCAAGGGGAGCAGGCTGGGGCCCCTTCTGAGCATGGGCCCTCATGGAGCCACTGGAGCCATTGTAAACTTGGCACTGGGATAAGCACCTTCATGCCATGTTTACAGAGTGTTGGGGCCAGAATGTAAGCTCTCTGGGGAGGGGTTGTCTTTTTGTTCTGTGTTTGTACAACTCCTAGCATATGGGGGCTCTTGGTCCATGACTGGGCTCCTGGTGCTACCGCAATATAAATCAATCAATCTGTGTAAATGTAGATCCTGTTGCCTCTTCCACAGCCCACTCCAAACTTGCCGTTAGCTCTGTGTTTCATGCCAGCCCTTCTGAGGGGTGGTACTTGTGCCTGCAGAGCCTTCATATACCCAAGACACAGGGAGGTCAGAAGAGCTACAGAGAAATCTTTCACTCACACTGTACACCAGGTGAATTTTGCAAGATTTGAATACCTCGCTGAACCCAGTTCATCTGCTGATGTCAAAAAAGAAACATCTGCTCTTGTGCCTTTCTGGTACCTATTCTTGGCAGAATATAAACACAGTGGCAATGACCTTGTCTGCATGTAAGCGTCAGTGAGCTTGAAACCTGTATTACTATCTATACATTCAAATGATCTGTGCAGCTCTTCTTTCCAAGTCCAAGTTTCAAACTTTTCCTCTGGAAATGGGGGTGGTTCCAATTGCCCAATTACCCACTATAGCACCCAGCTTTTATAATGCATAGTTACAAAATGCTGTCAACTGCTGCTGCTTGGTCTACAATTATTGTACTCACGTGTATGTCTGATTTATAACTTTGGGTGTGTTCAAAATGCATACCAGGGTCTGGATCAAAGTTTGCAAATGGCCTCTAGCCAAGGTTTTCAAAAGTGACTAATGATTTTGGGTGCCCAGCTGGAGACACCTAGGAGGGGCCCTGATTTTCAGAAAATGCTGAGCACACGCCTTCAAACCAGAGACCCAAAAACTCAGTCATTTAAAAAATCTGGGCCACTGTTCTCAAAGAAACAAGAATCCCAGATCTAAACACCCAAAGGATAAGAGATTCAAAATCCGTATCTGCCCCCATCCATGGAGCAGTCACTGATTTTATTTAGCTGGCTGAAAAAAATAGTGACTTTTTTCCCAGGAAACAAGAACATTTCTTATGGCCTTCACGTCCAATCAAAACATCCAGTTTGAATTTTGAATATCAAATATGCATCACCTCTTATCCACAATGGAGTGATATCCAATGTGTATAAGGGGGATAGCTCAGTTTGTTTACCTGGTTTTTGGTGTTTTCTGGTTAACTGCCAGTGGATCTCATGCAATCAATTTGTGGTGTCAAAGCAGTTCCTCAAGTCTTGGGAGGATGTATACATATTGGGTGTCACCATGACTCCAAGAACCAGTTCAGTACACAGTATACTCTGAACACAGTGCTCTAAGAAGCCAAGGAACCAGTATTAGTCCTGACTGCCACCCAATACTATTAACCCCCCCAAACTCCCATATAATTAGTTCAAGCTGCCCCCATACAATAATTTTAGTCTTTCATCTCTAGAGCTTTCTCTTCCCCTCCTCCTCTCCCAAACACTTAAGTCACGCCTCCCTGACCATTTTTATTCTTCTGGTGGCAATATAATTAATATAGCCACCCCTCTCCCAGCCCTCCAACCTTACACAATAAATTAAAGCCCTCCCTCCCAACACAACAAAACCACATCCTCCCTATACCAGTATTAATACACAAGTCATTTAGCCCACCCTTCTACAGGTACTTTACACTGGACCCCGCCTTTCTGCAGAGCTCCACATGAACTTCCAGCTGCTCAGAAGCAGGCCTTGTTTTCTGTGAGGGAGCCCAGAGGGAGCCGGCAGGCCCAGGACACTTTTCATGGGAAGAGGGTGTGGAGCCTCTCAGGAAGGAGCCCAGCAATGCAAGCCCTGCTCCACTTCCTTCTCCTTCTAACCCTGCCTGAAAAATATGGCAGCTCAACCTGCTCACAGCTCCCCCCCTCACCTGTCAGCTCCTGCACTCCGTGCCTGAGACCCTCTCTCTGCTCCTTGTGGGGAGAGAGAGAAGCAGAGATCAGAACTGCGCTAGGCATGTCTCCTTCATACCCATTAGCTGCTGCTTCTTTTCCGGTGGAGTCTCACCTTAGTTTGTAGTGCCGCAGGACAGGTAGGCAGAATCAACAGAGAGGAATTACGGTCCAGTAGTTAGGGCGCTAACCTAGGACTTAGGAGTCCCTGCACTGCTGCAGCCTTCCTGTGTCTGACTTAGGGTAAATCAATTGGCCTCTCTATGCCTTAGTTCTGAATCTGTCAAAATTGAGGCAATAACCCTTCCCTACCTCAAAGCGGTGTTATAAAGTCAAAAACGTTAAAGAATGTGAGGTGCTCGAATACTGTGGTAATGGGGGCTATATCAGTACCTAAGATAGATAGCTGTGTAGCATCAGCACAATGCAATACACTTCAGAAATCTGCATGTGGCTGTTTCCCATTTAAGTCAAGAGTATTACTTGCATGCTTAAGGATATTACTTAAGTACCTCATCTCACCCACAGAGTATGGTTTCTCTCCCCTACCAAGGAAGAGAGGGCCACCAGGATATGAGCAAAGAAATGCATCTGTTTCCCTCCAAAAAAAAAAAAAAATGTTTCTGCTGTGTTTGCTTTTACTAACTCATCCCAGCCCTTCTCTCTCTCACTCACCATTGCTTACAGGATCAGGGCAACAGGCTGCAGGAGCAAATCTTCTCCATAAATGTGTTGCACTGGTGCAGAGAGCTTTGCTCCATAGATAACAGAGCTGGTTGAAAAAATGGGAAATCCGTTCCACGAAAACATTTCAAAATTGCTTCCATTTTGCAGAGTTCAAAATGGAGCCAGTTTCTAGGAGTTTTTTGGTAAAAATGTTCACCAAAACTTCTATCTCACTATTGCCAACTACAAGAGATCAAAAATCATGAGTTGGAGCCCCCAAAATCATGAGATTCGCCCCCAAAATCATGAGATTTGTTTAAAGATTACATTGTGTTTTTTAGGTCAGCCTCTTGACTTTTGAACTTCCCCTCCCTGTCCCAGGGTGTGTGCATGTGACAATTTGTTTTGCCCACTCTCCCACATGTACTGGATAAGGTGATATTTTTGGCCCATGCTGCAGGAGCTCTCACCCCCACATCTGCTCATCTCCTGCCCGGAAATTAATCCTGTCCCCCATCAGTTCTCTCCCCACCTAACCACCCTCAATTTAGCCCCCCTCTCAATTCAGTCCCCCAGCCCCCATCATCACCCCATCAGTTCAACCCCCCAACCCCATTGATCCCCACCACCCTCAGTTCACCCTCCTAGTACTCACCTGCTCAGAACCCACAATTAATACAGCCCTCCCACTCCATAAGTCCTCCCCTCCTCACTTTCAGCCCCCCCACTCCAGGCCATAATTCAGCCCTACCAGCCTCATCTCTGCTCCTCTTAGGGTTCTTCACCCTCCCTAGGCTGGGGGTCTGCAGTGGAGTCCCCTCTCCTGCTTCCCAGGCTGGCAGGGGAGCAGCCACCAGGGCTGTCAGCCAGAGCCCCAACTCACCACGAGGAAGGGCTCCTGCTGTCAGCCCTGGGAGGAGGGACAGAGGAGGCTGACAGCAGGACCCCAGCTGCCCAGGACTGACAGTGATTTCTAAGTAAAATTAAGTCTCACTTGTGATCTTGGCATAGAACTCACAAATGCCAGGAATTTGTTTTCAGCCATAACTGAAATTTCAGAGTTCTATTGTGAGATCATGAGTGAGGCTTAATTTTACTTAGAAATCTCTTCTCTAGTGATAAATTTGTGAGAGTTGGCATGTCTGCTATCTACATTTTTTCCTAAATTGCTATAAAAATTGTTCTTGTATTAAAACCTAAAATGTGGATAATAATTTCAGTTAAAATGTTGTGGAAAATATAGCAAAAAATGAAAGATTTTGATAATGTTGACATTTTTTCTGGAAAAAAGGGGCACATGAGAGAATCACTGTGCCCCAATGCTCTCTGCCCCCCCCGGGAACAGCCTCTTGGGGCCGCTGGTAGCTGGTGTAATTTAGAGTAGCCCTTAAGCTGCTCTAATGTATGTTGCAAACTGGCCTGGCACAGAACATGCCCAAGGACGAGTGGGTGAGGGCTGTGTAAATAGCTCCTTTATGCCCATATCTTTAACTGCCTCCAGCCCTCCTTGAGAGTCTGGCCCAATAAATCATCTCAATACGTTCTCAGTTCTACTATCAGAATTCAGTGTATGGAGTCTTCAATGCACATCCCTTTCTGCAAGGTGTTGAGCACCTCTGCTGAAGCCCCTGGAGTGTAAAATTATTCAGTGCCTCTCAGGAGGTTCTCTGCATCATCTACCGATAACCCTTATATCACACTTAGGTTAAATTATTAAGGATTATCATACACAGTTTGAAAAGGTAGGGTGGGTTCCTTTTCTGTAAACAAATGTTCAGTGAAGGGAAGAGCACTGCTGGCCACTCTAACCAGCCTACAATGTTAGCAACAAGTTTCACTCTGAAGCAGAAAAGTGCTCAGGCCAGAATGAAATGGCAAAGCAAATACACCTGCAGATAAATTAAGACTGTGTACTTGAAGTTAACATGGAAATGCTGAGGTCAGTTTGCAAAGGGAAATAAGCCCTATATTGTTATGGTTCCCTTCAGATAGTGTTTGTAGCACCTCAAGAGAGAATGGTGCTTGGTGGTTGTTTATCTGTATTCTCTGATGCTGTGTCCTGCCAGGCATATTAAAGCCCATGAAATAATGATGAAGCAGAGGGGTAATTAAAAACCACAGTGACATTGATCTGTTGAAATTTCAGAGGGAGCTCAAGGCACACAGGGAGACTATCCATCTTACCTCACGCAGGGCCAGCTTGATTGGCCTACTGAGTATTGAAGATGGAAAGATTCCTCACCTGTGGCCAAGAGGGTTCCCAGTGCAGCAGCCCTACTGGCTTAAGATCTTTGCAAAACAGGAGGCTTGGGGTGAGGGTGGTCACAGCTGTTGCACTCTGCCCTTATTGAGCAGGAAAAATCATTTACAATACAGATCTCCTTCCTGGGTCTTTTAATCTGTCCCTGGTAAAAATATATACCTATTTTAAAAGGTACAATTCATCCTACTAAGAGCTATTAGGCTTTCCATTGGAGTTATCTGCTTTCTGAACTTCGCAATGGTTTGACATTAATTAATGATTAATTGACTTTGGTAAAATTCATTTTCATTGGTTTATTTTTTTCCTCCATTAAAATATTCCAGTGCACGTGCCAGGACTATTTTTACACCCTCTTTAGATGCATTGTTTGAACTTCACCGCAGTTAAACAAAAAATCAATGCAGTGCTGGCAGTTATTGTTTCAAATGTCATTCCCCACCACATCCTCTCTTTCTCTCCCCAACTTTGGCTCTGGATATCTGGGGGCTTTTATGCAACCTGTAACCCACTGATTATGCATCAACTGCTTCAAAACTGCCTTCAGATCAGAAAAGTGAAAAGTATTGAGTGTGCTCAACTAACTGTGCTGCCATAGCCTGTTCTGTTCACTGGCATCTACTGTACATCATTACATAATCACAGATTTTTACATTCTTTTTATAAATCCCTGACTATTTTTTTTTTTTGTTCTTTGCTTCCTCCCACTTCATTTGCTGCTGACGGCTGCTGCTACAGCTCCCTTACCTCTCTTAGAGAGGAAGTAGGTTAAAAACAACAAGAGAAACCCTATCAGATTAAAGCAAACATGTGGGTCCTACTGAGAAATGATGCATTGTACAATAGAACAAGCAAAACAGCTCACTTTGAAGGCTAAGTTTCTAAATATACCCAGAGACATCTGAAAGTAGAAAGCAGCTGTCTTCTGCTTGTTGTGAGTTGTTAAATTCCTGATGCCCCAAATAATGAGAAATCTAATGAAGGACCAACATTGATGCAAATGGGGCAATAAAATCACTCTGACTAGGCTGCAGTTTATACTTAGTTTATAATTAAAATGAGTTTGGTGTCTAAGGCTAAGCTACTGTAAAGTTCCAGTGACTTGCTAAACAATGCACAATTCTGGAATATTACAAAGTAGGAAAAAATATAGTGGGCTGAAAAGATCTCCATATAAATGTTTCAGAAGTAGATGGATGGGAGAATCCAGAAAACCTTCTAGGTTATATCACAGAGACTGGAAAATTGTAAGGCTTTGTTCCTTTTGGGTTCGTTCTAGTGACAGAATTACTAGCTTTGAAAAAGAAGCCAGTGTTGAATGCTCTAGTTCCATTGGCTTCTACTGAGCTATGAAGATTCATACAAGTTGAGGATATGGCTCCATGTATCCAAGTAGATGCGACAATTCCCACAATGCTCTGAAACTTTTCTAAGTTATCTAGTGGATTTATCAAAAACCTATATTTCATTGGATTTCTAATTTGGAAGGTGAAATATATATATTGGATTTGGTTAATAGTCTCTCTCTCTTTGTATAGACTATTAACCAAATTCAATTAAGACATATATATAACCACATGTGGACTAAAGCCCAAGTTCTACAACTTGATTTAGATGGGGCTGTCAAGGAGCACAAGGATCTGTCTGTGTGGCTCTGATTGCAGGGATTGGGACGTATGTGTCTGCATTAGAGTGTGCCACACTGCATTTCTTCATGTCAGTCTTTTCTAATTTAGATGACTTTCTCCACCAGTTTTCTCCGGGCCTGCACATACTTTACAACTAACAATTAACATTTCACCTGAAATCGCTGCTGCACCTGGGTATGGTGGAGCTAGGCTGTTCTCAGTGGTGGCAGATGACAGAACAAGGAGCAATGGTCTCAATTGCAGTGGGGGAGGTCTAGGTTGGATATTAGGAAAGACTATTTCACTAGGAGGGTAGTGAAGCACTGGAATGCGTTACCTAGGGAGATGGTATAATCTCCATCTTTAGAGGTTTTTAAGGCCCAGCTTGACTAAGCCCTGGCTGGGATGATTTAGTTGGGGTTGGTCCTGCTTTGAGCAGGGAATTGGGCTAGATGACCTCCTGAGGTCTCTTCCAACCCTAATCTTTTATGATTCTATGGGCTCATAAGGGTAAATAGCCCGATTCTGCAGGAGGAATGCAGGAGAATTTCCAAACTCCGTGTAGCAGAGGCAAGCAGCTGAAATGATGTCAAAACTGAAGAAAGCACTTGTTAAAAGTATTCTGAATTATTATTAATGCTCAACTCGCATAAAGCATGAGTATGAAAAGCTCCATATCAAAACCAAATTCTATGCCATTCTATCACACTCTGAGTATGTTTATAAAGAGGATATACAGATGTGACTTCTGGAAAGAGAATTATTTTTCTTTCAAGAGTGCATGAGTTCTGCAAGATCCCTGGTTTGAAATAAAAAATCACTGATAGTCTACAGATTGAAGGTTTCTACTTTGCATGTGCAGATAAATGTACCCTCAAACTAAAATCCATTTTCACTCATTGTACAGTGTTTTAATTTATTTATTTACATTAAGTTGTGGGAATCACATGCAGATCTCAGGCACCTAAGTATAGCTTCCACTTTTCCTACTAACCATTCAGCTAATGATGTGGACCACATTTGGATGCCATGTCCAGTATTGCCAACCCCAAATGTTCAAAAAATCATGAATCAGCCCCCTCAAAACATGTGCGATTGGCTTAAAATCATGCGGTTTTAAAAATATCATATATGTTGTCTTGTCTTTATTTGCTTTCTTGCTTTGAGCATTTAGGGTTCACATTTTCAAGTTTTTCTTGGTAACCATGCTACAAACTTATACTTAAAAAGTAAATGGAAGCTGAGATTTTCATGTGATCCCATGACTCCAAGAGCTGAAGTATTAAGAATAAAACCAAATACAGCAAGACTCATGATAAAACTGCGAGCTTTGACAATCCTGCATATCTGGAAGCTGAAGGATGATGTTCTTAGTGGAAGGCCCTCAACTTTGAGTGATATGGTGGAGGTCTCATGCTGACAGTACTAAAACACCCCTGGAATTTCTAAACATTATGGATAACAATTTCATAACTCTGTTACAGCCAACATGGGGAAATGCTATATTAGACCTGGTCTTAACAGATGAAGAGAAACTGATCACAGAACTAAAAGTTAATGGTAGCTTAGGTACACATGATCATGATTTGATCACATTTAAAATGTGCAAATAGAGTCCACAGAAGTAATATATGCACTAGATGCTTTAATAGGGCCAATTTAAAAAAGCTGAAACAATTATGAGCAAAATCAGCTGGGAGGACGAATTTAGTCAAAAATGTGAATGATAATTAGGAATCATTTTAAAATACCTTATTAGATGCCCAAAAAGCTGCAATCCCATGATCAAGGAAGAAGGTCATATTCATTAAAAAAACACCCCTTATTTAGAGAGTAAGCGAAGGCAGCTGTTTATATATATGGAAGAGAAGGGAAGTTGATAGTAATGAATATAAATCAGAAGTTAGGAACTGTAGAAAATTAATAAGGGAAGCAAAGGAACACAAGGATAACTCTATGGCCAGCAAAGTTAAGGACAATGAGCAGTTTATATACATATATAAGGAATAAACAGAATCCTGACAATGACATTGGTCAATTACTAGATGGAAGTGGAAGAATTGTCAATAATGTAGAAAAGGCAGAAGTATTCAATATATTTCTTCTCTGTATTTTGGAAAAAACAGATGATATAGTATCACCATTCTTTCCATTTCACTAATATAGCTTGAGAATGTTAAACATCAGCTACCAAAGTTAGACATTTTTAAATCAGCAGGTCCAGTTAACTTGCATCCAAGAGTTTTAAAAGAGCTGGCTGGGGAGCTCACTGGACCATTAATTGATTTTCAATAAGCACAGGGGAAGTTACAGAAGCCTGGGGGTGGGAGGAAAGCTAATGTTGTGCCAGTTTTTTAAAAGGGTAAATGGGATGGTTGGGATAACTACAGGCCTATCAGCCTGACATCAATCATGGACAAGATAATGGAGCTGTTGATACAGGATTCGATTAATAAAGAATTAAAGCAGGATACTGTATTTAAGGCAAATCAACATTGGTTTATGGAAAACTGATCCGGCCAAACTAACATAATAGCTCTTTTTGATGAGCTCTGGGGAGAAGTGCCTTAACACATCCCCTGCAACACAGACTCTAGCTATAAAAACCAGAACAGACCTCTGATACTTTCATAAAATGATTTTCTGATGTAGTGACCAGTAATCAAAGCAGAATTCATATCACTAGAGACATACAGTACATTAAGCCTTATATTTCACTTGCCATACTGCTGTTATCATTAGTAAGGAAAATCCTCAAACTTAAAATGTTGGCTATAAAGAAACAAATGCACCACTGAGTTGCAGTCAGAAAAATGATGATTGTTTCAGTATAGGACCCGGATTAAGAGAGGAAGCACTGGACGTCAAAAGACCAGGGTTCTGCTACCAGCTCTTCCTAAGACTTCCTGTGTGGCCTTGGGTAAGTCACTAAACCTCTCTGCGCCTCAATTTATTCCTCTGTAAAATGTTGTCAAGGTTCTCTGAGGATAAAATTCACTAATGTCTTTAAAGTGTTTTGGGATGCTTGGGTGTTTCAGAAATAGAAAGTCTTCTCATTGATATTATTTATTTCTATGATGTCAATTCCTAGATGTCACAGCTGAGATCAGAGCTCCATTGTGGTAGGCACTGGAAATTTCAGAGTAAGAGACAATCTCTGGCCCAAAGAGCTTGTAGTCAAAATAGACCGGAGAGACAAAAGGTGACCGGAAGTATTGAATTGCCTGAGAGCACACAATAAGTCTTATGGGAGAGCCAGGAATTGAATGCATACATTTGGCAACCCCCATGTTTTAACCACAAGACCTCCTTCCCCTTTTAATTGTTATTATTAAAATTAGTTATTATTATCGTTTCACTGATTTGGGCTCTTGACTCCCTCTACTGGCACTGCACCATCATTTCACTGACAAAATCTCCAGTGCTTGACACCTTTGCTAATGCAGAGCCACAGACAAGTAGTATTTCCCAGAGGGAAAAGGATAAGATTGGTAGGGAAATATTTTTATTATCTTTCCCTACTACAGACCCGAGCCCTAAGGATTGATCCAATAGTTATCCCACTTCAATTTTGCACTCTCCATCCCAACCATCACCCTGGGTCAAGAACTGGAGAGGAATCTTTTCTGGGGCTATCAACCCCACTTCCTAAGTAGCCAGAGGGGACATTTGTGAGCTGCTGAGACACTTGTGCCCTGACCATGCAAATGACTCCTTGTGGACACAGAAATCCATCTATGTAGATGCCATTGCAGTATTAGGGTAGAGGCGGTCAAACACATAGGGTCTGATCTGCACGTCACAGCAGCCTAGTGATGAGTAACATCACTGAAGTGCATTTGGAGTTACTTCAATGTAAACAATATAAGAATCAAGGTCACTATTCTTTTTAATACTCCCAGCTTCTAGGGGGTGGGGGAAATAGTGAGAGACAGATGGGAATTGAACCTGGTAATTCACATGGGAGTATTTAGTTCCATCACTCAGCCAACAGCCGAGCCCAGGGAAAGAAATGGTACTTTCCAGCTCTTTAGCAAGAAATTCAAATAATGGAAAAATATATATATGGAAAACATTTTATCACATCTTTTTAAACAAATTAGGTTTATTACATTCATTTTATTTATATGGAGTCAGTTTTATTACTTAAACAGTCATACAAAAAAAAGTGTTTCCTGTAAAAATGAAACCATTATTATGTTAAACTCCTACATGGTTTGTTTTAAAAATATCTTTAAATACTATTAAAGAACAATCATTCTGTAGGTTTATATCATATGAGTGGGAAGTAGAAACCATCAATGAATCATATAATTCCTACAACTGTAACAACAATATGAGCAACTATGCTAATAACAAAAAGTTTATGCCTACTGTATATCTGCTCTGGAGACATTCTCCTGCCATGAAATCTACATAATATGTCGTGGTGGCAAGTGTAATATGCTTTTAATTTTCATCCATTATGGATAGCCTGCAAAGTAAACCTTTCATTTGGTTAATTTCTCTGCCACTCATCAGCTATGTGGTCATCTATAGCTCATGAAAAGAAAAAAAGTGCATTACATTTGCCACCATCACATATTGTATCTCCATAGGCTTGTCTTTTTCTCTGAAGGCCCTCAAATACCACAAGAAGGCACAGGGATACCACTGTGTTGGGCAATCTTATAAAAAAAACTAGATAGATTACAGATAAGGATATTGGCAGTTCAAGCTCTCTGACACCAGCTCTCTACTGTGAAAGAACATCTTCTAGACAAGAGTTAATTAATTCTACGTGCCATTCAGGTATAACAACAAGTTTGTCAGTTACTATTGGTAATTGCTGTGGTTGCTTCTGTCATACGGGGTAAAACTTTCAAAACCACCTGGGGAGCTTAAATTCATAACTTTATGAGACACTAAAAATCATGGTCTTCATAAAGATACTGGATTTATGGCTTATTACAACAATCTGTAACCCACTAAACCCACTTTTTGCCCTATGACTACATGGGTGTTAATGGGCCACTTCTCCTTGAATTGTCTCTTAGAATATGCTCTAACTAATTATGCTAACATATCTGTTTGATCTTGTATGTAGCTGTCACACTTAGAATCTTTCCCAGACCTGAAGAAAAGCTCAGTGGAGCTTGAAAGCTTGTCTCTCTCACCAACAGAAGTTGGTCCAATAAAAATATTACTTCACTCAGATTGATTCTCTAATATCCTTGGACCAATATGGCTACAACCCTGTGTAACAGCTTCAGGATTAGCTGCAAACTTGTCATCCCCACCACCTCTGTCTTCTTCGAGATCTCCCACTTAAGGTTTCAGGCTCTCAGGCGTCACCTCTTTTGGATGGAGACTCATGTCTGTCTCCCTCCAGACCTGGGGTTTAGGCTTGCAGTCACCCTGCACTTCACTATGATTTCCCAAGCAAGTCTGATAGGGGCCTAGTACCTGTGATTAAACTTTCTTCACAACAGTGTATACCGGTTACGAACCAGCCTTCACAAGGGAAAAAGTTTTTATTCTTAGGATAATGGCGTTAGAGAGAAAACATATAAAAACAATAAAAGTTCCTACACACTTACTAAAAGCTTACTAGAGGTCACCCAGCCATCTTATTTAGCCAAAGTCTTTCCAATCCTTCTGCAAGGGTTACCCTCCTTCTCCCCGCTTCCCTGGACAGAGGGTCCTGTCCATTTGCTGAATTGAAAGAAGGTCCTGTTTTAGTTTAAACTGAGCTTTTTTTTTTTGTACCAAAAGCCCTTTCTTTGGCTGTTGGTCTCTGGAAAACCCAGTTTGAATCAGTATATGCAAGCCACCCCTTCGTGGAGGTATTTACAATTTGTTCATTCCCTCTGAAGCACCTGGTATTGTCCACTGTTGGAAGACAGGATACTGGTCAAGATGGACCATTGGTCTGACCCAGTAAGGCTGTTCTTATGTTCTTATGAACGATTCACCTTAACTACCACTCCCCTCCTGTTTTTAATTCCTGGAGGATCTGAGGAAACATCCCTCCCCACAAGCTGCTGAGTACAACCCCTGTCCCACAGTGATACATAAAGTATTCATAGACTTAATACAGTATGGTCCCCAAAGACATTGCATGTTGTTGCAATAGCTGTCACATGCCTAAATCACTTAAGAGCCTAAAGGCCATAATATTAAAAATATTTAGGTGCAGATAGGGGCCTAATGGGATTTTGAAAAGTGCCTACTCACCTAACTTCCATTTCTGGCCCTAAGTGACTTACGTGCTTTTGAAACTCCTACCAGTGAACATGCATATTAGAACTGGACTGAGAACACAATTTCTAGTCACATAGGTGACCAAGCAGACGTCTGATTGTTAATTACTATTCATTTACTTGTATGACATCACAGACAAATAAGAAGAAAAGGTCTCTAGGTCAAAGAACTCACAATGTTAGGGCCATATCCTGAAAATGCTGCCAAGTCCACAGCTAGCTACTCACTACAGTGGGAGCACTCTCAGTAGCAAACACTATATCTGACAGCACTAAGTGTTTGCAGGGTGGCGGTCAGGGCATGGTTTGCAAGATCAGGCCAACATAAGAAGAAGTGATAATAGGCCACAATGGAGGGCAGACAAAGATTACAAGAGGAATGGGAAAAGAGCTCATGGAAAGTATTACTTACATATAATTAATTTGGTATGATTTTTCCAGTGTATGTTTTGAGGTTTTTTTAATTACTTTTATTTTCAATGTGAATAGGCAGAGAAGGAGTAGACAAGGCACAGCACTAGAGACTAGTAATGAGAATGTGAAAGACTCTATAAGTCCATTATCAGCGCCCTGAGATATCCAATCTCCTATTTAGAATTTTGTTTGCTAGAAAAAGAATTTCCAGACTTTACTTCCAATAGTACTAGAATATGTTCTATAAAAAAAAGTGTGTGTTTGTGTGTCTGTAATGTTTTGGTGGAGAAAAATATGTGAGGCACATTTTAAGTGGAAATACTGACTGTATAAAGAGTTATACATATATATTAAGTCACACCTCCACGTGGGAAAACCCCATGCCCTTTCTCTTGGGTTAACCAGGCAGCATGGGGCTAGTCCTGGATCCAATCCTGTTGAAGCAGTGATAGAACAAGTTACAACACTCTTGACTAATTGTATTCAAAATGGAGTTTATATACTTTCTGAGACCTTTCCAACAAAGCAGTCCAAAAAGATGAGACACGGTGGGCAGGAAAATTATTTTAGGGATGTTAAAATTATATTATCAGGTATCATCTGCATGTTAATGAAACTTCAGAGTTATTTCCAGGGTAGAATTCTGCAGATTGCTCCAGAGAAAGAGTCCAATGGTCTATCAAAAGACCTCGCTTCTTCCTTAATGAGTACTTAACCTCAGCATATTTGAACTTGGGCAACATGACCAATAGTCAGTTTTCACTAGCAGTTCTTTTTTTTTTTTTTTTTTTTTAATCCTGGAAATCTGTAGCCGTGTCATCAGTGCCTTCTTAATTATACCATATTCTTTACATCTGTCCTGCTAAATAACTCTAATTGAAATAGCACCGGCGTGAATTTTTGTAATGTTCCCCCCAAGACATCCCGAAAGTGACTCACACGAGAAAACAGACTGAAGTCACAGCTGGAAGCACGTCAAGGATCATTTCCATTTTTACATGATTAATTTGAATTTAATATCTTAAATCAAAACCTGATTAATTTAAATAAAATTTTGATGGTGCCCTGCTTCTAATATACATTGCAGTAATTAGATTCGGCTTAATGTGATTTTTTTTACATAATTAAAAAAAAGAGTAAGTCAAGTGTAACAATGCAGTATTGGTATAAATCTGTCTATATATATATATATATATATATATATATATATGGGATTATTGCTGAGGACATTACTCAGGTAGAGAAAGGATTGCAGCAGGGTGGATATATAAAGGTCAGCAGTATATTGCATAGAGTAAAGAATATCCTACTTCTTTATCGTAACAGACCAACTTGTGGTAGAGAGTGAGTAACTGTTATTTGGCAAATGTTTGGCCAAAAATACAACAGAAATTAGCACTTACAGTAATGAAATCACCACCTATGCAATAGTCAGGGTCAGATCAATAAACTTAATACCTTCTTTTTAAAATAGACTCTGTTCGGAAATCAGGTCTGGAAGGCTGTGGATACCATATCTGCAAAGAGCTTTTGTGTCACATTTACTACAGCTGTGTGGCTGCTAGGTTTTCATTATAGTTACAATTATATATATGTACACATTTTTATTATATATAGGTCCTCCCTCCCATTATAGGTCCTCCCTCTGTCTCTTTCTGGTTTTCGAATGTGCTTGCAAGAGCTGTATGAGCAATACTAAATGCCAAACCCCGTACAAACAAGCGGTTCTTAGTACCATATTTTAATATCTGAAGCACTGAAGTCCCATTTGCAGTAGTAATTTCACCCATTGCTGACAAGGGTTGTTATGAACAGGTGCTGCTGAAAGGTACTGAAAATGGTTTAAATGTTAGCATGGGCCAAACAGGCATTTTTTGCCACTACTGCATTCTGCACTTGTAGCATTCACCCAAATATTTAAACTTTTTGCAACTCCAGGTCAGCAGGAGAAGCTGCTGACACATGTTCTGAGCAATGGATCTATTTGCTAGTGTACCAGCTTTAATGAAACTTTAATGAAGTATGTACCAGAAAGATGCAGGTTGGTCAGAATCTTAATGAACCCTAAATCTCAAGCACTGCAGTTCTAAAACAGGAAGCTGGTGCTTCCAAGAAAAAAAAAGTTTTTTCTTCCTATTACTGAGATTTAAATACAAGCCATTTGGCTAATGCTAAAATTATCCTATTCATTCCTGTAAGATATGTGGCTTTAAGATAAAAATGTTTACTCTTAAACCTGGAAGATGAAGCTATGTACAACTCTGTTCAGATTAACTAGTTAAATTCTAACACATATCTGGGTATTTTTTAGATCCTTAGGCTGCAGGATACTTAAGCATAAGCCTAACTTTTTAACACCGAAGCAATCCTACTGACCTGAGTGGGACTCTTCACCACCTTAAAAATTAGGCATGTACATACGTACCTTGCTGAATCAGAACTTTAAACAGAAGAGGATGATCCACTTTACAAAAATCCTCATACACACAGATAACTGTTTGCCCACAGTTTGCCCACAACTAACCCATGTGCAAATGCAAATAAGGCCATTCATATGATTTTTCTACCTAGATTTCAGCCTCCTTTTCTTTTTTTCTTTTTTTAATGGCTCTGTATATAGTATAAAGATTCAGTGAATAATTTTTGTTTATTTTTTTTGCATTTGAATGTTAAAAAATTCTCCCCAACAGTGACACTGGAACAGTTTGTTGATTGTTTCATTACACAAGATGGTGAAGGTTTTCCCTAATTTCAAAAACAAAATTGGAACACAAGCATCAATGTATTCAGAAAATGGAGTTAGTTGAATTCTTTGTAATATAAATTAAATAAAACATACCTTGAATATGAGAAACTGGGGAGGAAGAAAACAAACTCATGGGCTAGATTCTTAGCAGGTGTAAATCAAAATAGCTCCATATGTTGGCTTACAGCAGCTGAGGATCTGGCCTAATTTTCAGATATTAAGTACTTTCTTAAAATACAAATATTATCTATCTATCTATCTATCTATCTATCTATCTATCTATCTATCTATCCCGATTTTTAAAGCCTGTTGCACTGAAATCAATGTGGGCAAGGAAGGCAGTATGTGTCTTAGTATTTGAGTTGCTGAAATTTACCAACATGGTACTATTTGCACGCAGGAAAGGCAAAAGCCGGTCTATAGATCACTGTTAAGTTATGAGTTGCGAGTGACCCCGTGCAAATTAATGAGTTCGATTTTGATTAACCAGTCCTTCATCTGATGGATCATGTTGACAGAAGACAGAAGTTGAATATAAATTCTGAGGAAGTCTCTTATTTATTATTCATCACACACAAATAAATAAAATAATAAAAATGCCACTTATTATCTGACAGCTGAGACTTTTGATGACAATCAACTATTTATTTTTTTTCTCTCTAAATTTAGGCTTCTCTCTACTCAAACTACAAAGGCAGTCTAAAAATAGCTGCATAGTTACTATCTGGGGAAAGGTGCTTTACTGCTTACATTCTTATTCCAGAGTTAAAGTCAAAACAAAATTAATCAGGAAGGGTTATCTATAATGAATCACCATTCATTTCAGAAAAAAATATCTTTGCCAGCAGCAGAAAGAAAGTACTTTCAAGCAGTTACATAGACTATAGACTCCAAGGAGAAGATTACAGATCTTCCATATTCAGCAACATGAATCAAAACTCTTAGGAACTAGTCTAACTTTCTTTTTTTTTTATTACAAGGCAGCAGGGATTGCTTTTTGTATAGGCTATGATTTAGATGGCTAATTGAAAGTAAGCGGTGGTGAGCTGCTTTCTTGGTAAAATATTACCAAGACAATCTTATCTGAGTTTACAGAGTTATTTCCAATTTGTAAATGCTGTATTCATTTCTACCAGATAAAATACCTTTAAAAAGCCTAGACTTGGGCATGGTGGGATTGCTGTTATAACCACTCTGCCTTGCTCTCAGCCCCCTTCTTCCCTCCCACATACACATCAACTTTGGACTCCCTATTGAATCGTTTTACTTAAAAAAAAACCCCATCCATCTTAGGCTAAATAAATGTAATGATTTACTGAATCCTGATAACTTTTGGCAGATGTTATACTTGCCAGTTATCTACCCTGCAGAGTCTCTCCCTCATTCAGATTTTAGAACATCACCTTTCGCAAATTCATCTCTTGCTTATAATATGAAGAAAAGCCCAGGCTTTGTTTCTGTATTATAATAGATGTAAATTAATGTTTTGCCTTTGTTTGTTGCTGTAATCATAGAGGCAAGTATATGTTCCTAACAGCTATCTTATTTTCAATTTGCAAAGCATACTGTGCTTAATCCCATGAGGCAGCCTGTGGTTCTAGATATGAATTTAAAAAGGTAATTAGACCAGCGCAGGGGTTTCTCCCTGAGATGGAAAGAGCAGGCTCCTGCCAGGTCCAGAGGGGTCTTTTAGAGGTCCCAGGCTGGTCACAGTTCTCGTCCTAGTTTATTACTCATTTCCATTGTGTGAAACAGCTTATTTGTTCATGAAAATTTAAATCATGTTGGTACTAGAAAGATTATTTTTATTTTAAATCTACAGAGGTCACAGTATTATTTTTTGGTGGCTGGCATAAAGCTCTTTTTTTCTTTCTTCTTTTTTTTTTAATGATCTTTGCATTTTTTAGACTCAGATAGTAAAAGAGACATGTACTGATAAATGTTTTAATGCATCTTCAGTATGCTGAAGTAACTTTAAATATAATATAATCATCATTAAACCATATATGTAAATGCAAAGTACTTTGGCAACACTTTAAATGGCAAGAAATTGCATTGACTTCCCTGTATTTTGGCTCCCCTTTTGCTTGATGCTATATGTTACACATTGTTATACTAGACTCTGTTTCCTTTAGGATTCTTATACAGGCTTACTTTTGAGTGAGGATCATACACCCAACTGATAGAAAGAGCACTGATTAAAGGTTATTTATTTAGAACAGGTTAAACTTGTCTATCATGAAAAATACAAAACACTTAAAGGTCATTTACGCTGGCTGAGAACAGCGTAGCATTTGTATGGGATTCATACAAATAAGAGGAAGACTTTGAATAACAGATGGCCCTGGACTCAAACCTCACTTTCAGCAACCCCAGTGTTTGAAATCTGGTTCTGGATCTCAGTTTTGAGGCTTCAGCCTGTGTCTAGTTTGCATCATGTGAATTTCATTTTGAGTGGATTACTGTTTCGAATGAGACCATAAATCCCTCCCCAGAATCCGTGGAAAGGAGGGAGAGATTCTGATCAGTCAGCCCAGGTTTATGTTAAATATGTGAGTACCTAGGCTGAGTACTTGGTTTGTAGCAAAAACTGAGACTTAAGTGAGCTGAACCATTTATATTTACCAAGCTGACAATATTTAAGGGCCCAATTCTTCCCTAAGATAGTTTCAGTAGACACTGTGAACATTCACTCACCATTGATTTCAACTGAGCTGTTCTTGATTTTCAACTCTGTAACCAAGAGTTGTGCCAGGCCCTACATGTCTAATAAATATTAATGACAAGCAATAATCATATAGATTACCAGACTGGAGATTACTTGGAACAAACCTCTAGATCTGAACATCCCCAGGCTTTGAGATAATTCAGATCCATGTACTAACTTTGCAGCTGGCTTTGAGGTCTTTGATGGGTTGAACCAGTATCCCAGAATTTGGATCAGGATACAAGCTTGGGTTCACCCATCAACCAAATCAAAATGTTGTCTTTTTTTTTTTAGGGTAGGAAGTTCCAGTCTAATCTTAACCCAAAATTTATAAAACACAAACAACAAAATGCCCTGACTGACCTATCTCCTGAAAATTGCCAAAAGTGAGCTGTGCTGAACCAGCAAAGGGACTGAGCTCCAAGTGCAAGGAGGAAAGTCTACTCACAGATGGTGTGAAACCGCAAAAATGACTTGGTGAATCTAAACTAGAGCACAGGGGTGCAGTCGGCTGTTTGATACCTGGATCCAGAAACTTTATGTCTTTTAAAGGTTATAACTTGAATCGCACCTGGAAATGAATAATCCAGCAGTGCAGGGCTCAAAGTGAAGCTGTCCCACCAGTCCCTCAAGACACACATAGCCTGCCGCCTTTCAGTCAGATACTGTGTACTCTTGACCCATTGCCGTAAATGAGCTCTGACTGAGTGCACATTCACATACCAAGTTTGCCTACTCACTTTCAGAAATGAACAGCCTCCCCTGCACTCCAATGCCGAGGCTGCATTTTGTACCAGCTGAAGCTTCCACTTACTCTTCCTGGGCAGTGAGAGCTAGACAAAAGCAAAAGCAAAATATAAAATGTCCCTTAAACTCTGCCTGTGGCTGTAGGACCTTTTCCCCAGTGGCTATAACAGGACCATAATACTTGTCATATCCAGTGAGATTGCCTGCTGGAATCTTTTCAAAAGCATTGTACGATGTAAAGAAGTTAAGTAGGAGAGGCAGGCTGCCGGCTACAATATTATACACCAGATGGGTTGATCTTTAAAATATAAAAGTAAGAAATTGGCTACAGGCACTTCGATAATATATTGTCACTAGCAACGCAATATTCTCCCTCCCCTTCGCCCCCCCCCCCCCCCCCACACCCCAACATGCTGTAGTAAGACTGGCTAAAATGTCTGAGCCTCAGCAGAAGTTAGGAAACCCTGAAACAGTGTAATCAATCCTTCGATGCCTGTGGTGAGCAATAAAAGTTTATAAGAAATCTACAGCACTTCACGCCGAATGGCTGAAAAATAGCACACATTTATCAGAATGCCTGAAAACACACCCCATTCTGGTAGAGCAAAGCAATCAATGAAGCCATTCTTCACCTAAAAGATTTCCATTCTGTTTTGCTAACACGCTATATTCAACATTGATGTGTCTCTGCTTACAGTAAAGAGCAGACTCTGCAGTACTGGGACAGCTCATTCACATGACAGTGATATCACAGTCACCCTGCATTGCTTCTGCTTTGCAGTGCTACTGGAGTTCTTTTATTAAAGCAGCACCCAACTGTGCTCGCAGAGTAAAAGAGCTGGTCAGTGTTTCCCGTTGAAAACTTGGTTTTTAAGGGACTTTTTTAAATTGACCATTTAGATGGAGCTGTATTGCAGTTTGGATCAGGACCTGGATCTATAGCTGAACTTCCCCAGAGTTTAGAGTGTTTGGATCTGGGTATTTGGTTTGACCCGTTAGTGAGATCCTGGAAGTTCAGAGAAAGGTTTGAAGATTTCCTGTGTGATTGAGGGTGTTTGGATTGTGAGGTTAGTTTCGGATCCATCCCTGTTTTAAATATTTGTACTGGGATCAGTGCTTGTTGAACTTCAAAAGGGTAAGCGGTTGGGGTTACTTGGGGCACCTAGATGAACCACTTGAACCTGAAAGATTGGGATAGCAATCTCATAAGATTTGTCCGCCTCATGAGTTTTTTCCTCCCTGTCCAAGCCAGAAATACCATAGAAGACCTTTCTTCCTGGTATTTTGGCTCTTCTGGTTGTGGGTTGGCAGCTAGAAGTGAAAAGGAAGGTGAAAATGGAAAATAATGCTTATAAAACAGTTAACTAAACACTTCAAAAACTTTAAAAAGGCTCTGTTCAAAACTAGCTTTAAAAATGGGTGAACACTCAGCAATTTCTTCTTCTAAAAAAATCCATGGCCACTTAGGAGCTTCACAGTTGTCACTGCCCTGTACACAACTCCCACTCAGTACTTCATGGCAACAGTGCAGACGGAATTGTGATCATCCTGCTCCAAAAGCAAAGACCTGTAGCTAGAAGAATTTCTATTAGCAGTGCAGGGTCTGTATCATGCAGCTGAGCAATTCTGGGGGCAGTGGTGAAGCCCCGTCGGCCAGACAATCATGTTATTTGCCCTTTTCTAGTGCACTCATTTCTCATCAGGAAGAAACACTGCATACAAAACTGAGCTAGAGTTGTTTATTACTGAAGCTAAAGAGCAGCTGAGAAATAGGTAGCTTTGGAGGCTTTTTGTTTTGCACTCTTCTAATTAAAAATAAAAAATGCTAAACTTTCTAAAAGGGCATTTTAAAGCCTATTAATTGATAGTGAGAGAAAAGGGACTTAATTCACTGGAGTCCTATGATGATAGAAAGTCAGAATGGCAAGAGATGCAGCCATGTACAGCTCTTACAACCACATGTTGCTTGTGGTTTTGGAGCCAGCTAGCAAGTTGAAGGTGCTGGTCAGGGAATGGGAGTGACCAGAGCATCACCAAGAGATGTGAGGGAAATACAATGTATCTGTCAGTTGTACTTATAAGGCCCTATCACTGTAGTTTCTGAGCACCTCACAATCTTTAATGTATTTATCCTCACAAAACCATGTGAGGCAGGGAAGTACTATTATCATCATTTTATAGGCAAGGAACTGAGGTACGGAGTGACAAAGTAATTTGCTCAGGGTCACACAGGATGTGTGTGGTGGGGCAGAAATTGAACCCTCAGCCCAGGCTGGAGCTCTAACCATTGAACCATCCTTCCTCTCTTTAAAGCTGTTCTCTACTCCCATGCACTAGAAACATCTTTGGCTCCAGCCCAAGGTTAATTTGGATTCTGACTAAAATTCTAATTAATATACTAGAATGCTGGAATTCTTAAGGGTAGAAAACACCCCTTGCAAATACTGTAACTATAACTTAGTCCCCAATCCAAGCATTAACACATTACACGGGCTACAACATTAAGAATGGCAATCAGAAAAAGTGGATGTTCTAGAAGGGGAAAGAGATTTTATCCAGCTCATCATTTTATTTCACTCCATTTCTAACCTAACCTTCCCTGACACACTTTTTTCCAGACATCATTAACATTGCAGTCCAACGGCCATTAGGAGGTGTGCTTAATATAGATGCATTTTGGGGGTGGAGGCATCACCACATGAATGCATGAGCAAAGGGGCTATGCCACACATGGGAGGGGTGTGTCCAAGTGTACAGTCCTCAGGCCAATTCTCAGCCAGTAGAAAGCTCATTGGGAGTCAGCTGGTCTAGCCAGCACAAATTAGAGCAGTCCTCAAGCTACTCTGTTAGATGGGGTGGGATCTGAGTTACTACAGAGAATTCTTTCCTGGGTATCTGGCTGGTGAATCTTGCCCATGTGCTCAGGGTTCATCTGATCGCCATATTTGGGGTAGGGAAGGAATTTTCCTCCAGGGCAGATTGGAAGAGGCCCTGAAGGTTTTTCACCTTCTTCTGTAGCATGGGGCACGGGTCACTTGCTGGAGGATTCTCCTCTCCTTGAAGTCTTTAAACCATGGTTTGGGGACTTCAATAGCTCAGACATAGGTGAGAGGTTTATCGCAGGAGTGGGTGGGTGAAATTCTGTGGCCTGCGTTGTGCAGGAGGTCAGACTAGGTGATCATAATGGTCCCTTCTGACCTTAATATCCATGAATCTACCCTAATTTATGTTGGGGGTCACAGCAGCAACCAGCTACCTCCAGGACAGGGAGGCAAAAAGAAGTCATGGTATTGCCTTTGCCTTCTCATCCCTGAATACGTTCTCTGACTTCACCTTAGATGCACCTGAGGATTGAACCCCATTTATATGGATACAATATTTGAACTGAGTTTGGGAATAAGAATATTCTGCAAGGATCATGATTGCAGCAATACTAGTTGTCCTCTTTAGGCATATTGCTCTTTTATTTTAGCTACACAAGGCATATAAAATTATTTAAAAATGGACAGACTCATATTGCAAAATTTTCAGAGGGTCTAGAATAAAGATTCCACCCACCTCAGCAGTTCACTCCATGTTCCAAAGACCTGATTATGCTTATATGGTCAAAATATAAATGGAACCTTTTCATTTTCCATGTTTGGAATTTGTGCTTGAGTACATAAGGATGGGGTCTAGCTTACTTGAAGACACAGGGAAAGATTGGGTTTTGTACTGTATCTCTCTCACTCCAAATATACTGAAGGTGGGGCAGGAATCTCCTTCTTGGGCGTGAGATGTCCTTGGTAGAAGTGACCACAGTACTCTGCATTTAGCTATGGTTTTTATTTCATATGTCTAAAACAGCAGTTGAGGAACATAGACCATCAGTTTCTCTATAAGCCTACTTAGATAGCAGCGCGTGGATGTCTTTTTCAGGTATAGGTTTTTGATGAATACATTGAGAAATAGTTGCTAACAAATATATGTCTCACTTTTCTTTCTGTACAGACCTTTACTGTACTAAGAGTTAAACATGAAAAAGAAGAAAAATAAGCAGTGAGAGACAACATCCGTTCTCATTTCAATTTCCTGGAAGAAAAGTGCGGTTGGGCAGATGGTGCTTTTTTGTTTTACTAAACTACATGATCAGAGGTGAATAATATACATTATAGGTACTATAAAGATCCGTTGCAGGTGAGGTGCCTTGTGCAGTGAAAAATTGCCACATTTTTTTCTTGACTATTTTTTTCACTCTAATCCCAGCATGTTTACAGAACTCTCTACCTGCCTATTCAGATTTTTTCCCCACCACTGTGTATTTCAGGGGGGCTAAGGTATCCTGGTTTCTTCCACAGGGATTCAAAATGTTGATCTTGGGTCCTTGGTTGAGCTGGGAGAAGAGAATGGTGGATAATTTGGCTTTAAGTGAGTCTCAATATTTCTGCATGTCATTTTTCTTCATGCCCTGCCTATGCAGCATAATCTGAAGAGTCATTACCCTCTGTCATTGGTCCCATGTGATTTTTCCACCACTGATGTGCTTGAATTCCCTTTTGGTACTGAGACATGAGCATTTTGGGGAGGAATGTCGTTTGTGTTGCTCATTGACTTTTCCGATAATTAGGGAAGGCCATTATAAAAAAAAATTGCCCATGTGTAAACATGGTTATGGCCCAAATGTGTTATAAAATGGTTTCTTCTTGCCTGAATGGATGGGAAAAAAGCAATGTGTTAAGAAATAACGATATAGTCTTGGTATCTACCAGAGTTGACACATGGTTACTTCGTGAGGTTATAATAATTTATTTTCTGTCCACAAAGACAGCATTTACACTAACTTGGAGTGGGGCAGGGCACATTTCTATGGTTATACTACTAATAATGTAGCTCCTCCAGTGCTAACAGCATGGTAACACTAATGTATACATGTTAGTGTAGGCGTTGGCTAACTACGGCCCGGGGGCCACATCCAGCCCTTCAGACATTTTAATCCTGCCTTCGAGCTCCCGCTGGGAAGTGGGGTCGGGAGCTTGCTCCGTGTGGCTCCCGGAAGCAACAGCACGTCCCTGCTCTGGCACCTATGTGTAGGGGCAGCCAGGGGAATCCGCACACTGTCCCTGCCCCAAGTGCTGCCCCCGCAGCTCCCATTGGCCAGTAAATGGGGCCAATAGGAGCTTCAGGGGTGGCACCTGCAGACAGGGCAGCACGCGGATCTGCCTGGCTGTGCCTCCATGTAGGAGCCAGAGGGGGAGGATGCCGCTGCTTCCAGGAACTGCTTGAGGTGAATGCCACCCAGAGCCTGCATCTCTGACCCCCTCCTGCGCCCCAACCCCTTGTCCCAGCCCTGATCCCCCTCCCTCCCTCTGAATCCCTCGGTTCCACCCTCCTGAACCCCAGAGCCTGCACCCTCAGCAGAGCCCTCATCCGCCACCCACACCCCAGCCCGGAGCCCCCTCCTGCACCCTGAACTCCTCATTTCTGGCCCCACCCCAGAGCCCGCACCCTCAGCCGGAGCCCTCACCCCCTCCTGCACCTCAACCCCCAATTTTATTAGCATTCATGGCCCACCATACAATTTCCATACCCAGATGTGGCCCTTAGGCCAAAAGGTTTGCCCACCCCGGTGTTTGTGGGCTCTAACCACATCTCATCTAACCCTGTTCAGAGCAGCTTAAGATGACACAGTGATTAAAATGCTGGCAGCCACCACACCCTGTTTACATTAGTGCTCTTTCCACTGTTATCACCAGTAGATGTGATGAGTTGTGAGCAGTGTAGAGGGCGGGAGACGGAAGGCAGGCAAATGTAAAGGACCAAAACCAGGACTCTGACAAGTATTTAACAGGGAGCCAAGAAAAATTTCTAGTAAAGTCTTTGCTTAGTTGCAAACTGGCCACTCCTCTTTAAATTCCTTTTATGTCCTCCTCTGTAGTTTCCACAAGATAAACTAGCATCACAATCCTCTCCAGGACTGAAGCAAAGAAAAGAGAAGAGATGGCACATCAAGTCAGAATGGCCAGGTGTGATGACATCAGAAGAGCCAGCTGGGGCACAGGCTTCCACATAAACTATGGAGCTGAGCTGCAGTGGGTCCTAGAGTAATTCCAACACTTTCTCTATGTACATGGGAGTTGCAGGAGTTGGGCTGCAAAGAACGAATGTTTGGTTTCTAAAGGACAAGTAGCCATGCTGAATGTATCCTATAAACTTAGAATCATAGGACTGGAAAGGACCTCAAGAGGTCATCTAGTCCAGTCCTCTGCACTCATGGCAAGACTACGTATTATCTAGGCCATTCCCGACAGGTGTTTGTCTAACCTGCTCTTAAAAATCTCCAATGATGGAGATTCCACAACTTCCCTAGGCAATTTATTCCAGTGCTTAACTTGCTTCCTTTTAATTTATTACTGAGTCTTGAGAGCATAATGAAAGGTTTATCCTGGTGTAGTGTCATTAGTGACAACATCTGTGATTTTATCATGAGTTGTTTGCTGTCTGTCCTAAAGTCCCAGCTCCTGGAGTCAAGTGGTTTACTTGAGAATCTCAGCTTTCATTTTGAAATAAAAAGTTTCTAGACCCCATTGTTGAGAATAAAAGCTTGTAAACATGATCTGATTGTGCTCTACAGGCGAAGAAACCAGAGGAAAACAAAATAATGAAATATTTTGAATGAAATATATTTGAATGAAATATATATATATATATATATATATATATATAAAATCTCATAATTTTGAGGTTCCTGGACTCATGATTTTTCAATGCATGGTGTTTTCAATAGTGGGGAAATGACATCAAGGACCAAAACTTGTTAGCTGCAATAGCTTCTCCTATATTGACTCAGTACATCCAAGAAACAGGGTAGAAATTATCAGCGAAAATTAAAATCTTCCACTCAGGTTGGAGCTGTTCTGAAAATACAAATCAGAATTTAAAACAAACCAAGAAGTCAGGCTGTTGTTTTTGTTGTTGTTTTGTCTGGTTTTTGTTCTCAGTACAGCAGAGTCTTGACTTAAATATTAGAAATAAAGTAAAATAAAAAAATAGAGTACAAAGGAAAGACTTTGGACCAGAAGAAACCCCAGCCTTTCTCTCTATGCCATTTAGCTTGAAAACCTCAGAATGAGATTCATCTTCTCCAGTCGCACAAAGAGAGAAGGCAAAATAAATAAAGCATAAAGTTTCAGAAGATGCATTTTAGCAGCTCAGAAATCAACTTTGCTGCAGTGCAGATGGTCTGTCTCAAACGCTTCCATAAAACTTCTGACGAGTGCTTTCTTTACAGTAAAGAAACAGTTCCTTCGGTGGTGGACGTATGCTGCTGACGTGTACCGAAGGCAGGAAGCGAGGGAGAGGAAATGGCGAGAAGAGACATTAAAGAAAGGAACAGCTTGTCAAGAGAAGGCAGACACTCAGTTTCCAACAGTTGGAGCTGGCAAGCTTAAAACATGTGGGGCCAGATAAGGCAAACTGTAGGCATGAAAAAGAATGGACTTTTAAAACCTGGGCCAAATCCTCAGCTGGTGTAAAATGTCATTACTCCATTGACTTCAACTGAGCTCTGATGATTTACATGTTGGACC
Organism: Eretmochelys imbricata; assembly: GCF_965152235.1. Classification (NCBI taxonomy): domain Eukaryota; kingdom Metazoa; phylum Chordata; order Testudines; family Cheloniidae; genus Eretmochelys; species Eretmochelys imbricata. Next base: position 107,721,552 of record NC_135577.1, read on the forward strand.
TTAAGGTTTGTTCTCACAAACATAAAAATAGATCTTAGGACATTTTTGGCCTTCCTAGGAGAACACTCCCATACGGCAGCATGTCTATTACCATCCTTAAGAGAAGACATCCTACCGTCATCTATGTTTGCAATATTTAGCTCTAAGAACAGCTAGCTGCTTTCAACTCAGAGTGGTGTATTAAGAGGGTAATACACTTTGCTTTACTTCCATTCTGAACTTTTCAATGAGGCTATTGAAATGCTCTTGAGTTCCACGGCTGCAGAAATTAGGTGGCATGGAGAGCTTCTGCTACTGAGCCAAGTTTTCCACTGCTGTTATTAGAGCTGGTCCAAATTTCCCAAATGTTGATTTTTTTAAGAAAATACCCTCCTCCCCCAATTTTCATTCTGACATTCTGGGTATTTCACCATCCCTAAATATTTTTATTATTATTTTGAATGGAGCTCAAAACTTAGTAAGAGCGAGAACGTTTGTAAACTAGGTAGGAAAATCAGCAGGCGAATTAAATAATCGATCAATTATCAAACCAAATGAAGGCAGAGTATAGGCTCTTACAGCACAGGACGTACAGGCAGCCCATGCAGCAAAGTTGTAAACAAAATTTGGCAAACTAGCAAAGCAACAGTGTCCTATGGTGCTGGAGAGTCAGAAATCTCAAATCTGATTTTCCTTTCTCTTAAAAGACTCACTTCATCATACAAACCATCTTCTTTGTTTGGCAAGTGGGCCTAGACTGCCTACTAGTTCATTACATCTGGAGATGATGTAGAAATCAACAGAATAATATATTTCATCTCTTGTATTATAAGAATTCAGATTCAATTTTTATTTTACCGCACAACCACACACTAGTTCAAAGTATGATTCTTGGTTGCCTCCATAGATTAAGAGTAGCTTTAAAAGGAGATCAGAGAACAGGGGGGGAAAATCCTCATCTTTTTTCCACCCTAGTACTACTTATTTCATTTTACAACCATAGCAATTCACTTCCTAAAATATACAGTAATAGTAATGAGCTGCATATTTAACATTAGGCTCTTTTCTCAGGATTTTTTCCTTTTGAGCAAGTTGGTAGGTCATGATTATCTAAAATCAAGGTATCCAATTTGTGGCCAGCTGGTGGCCTTCACCAATAACACACTAGGACCTTGAGAGCTAGTCTTAATGTATATACAGTGGAGCATGTTGCTACAGCTGCTCTCTTCTTTTGTACAGTAGTTCAGCCCATGGAGTGTACAAGCTGCAGCATGTAGTGTTTTATCTTGCTCTGAGTGGCCCCAGTCTCCATCTGGCCCCTGGGAATTCATTTTGGCCTTGATGTCTGTATCATGTTTTTCAAGCTTTTCAGTTTGAGGGTTTAGAGCTAGTCTGCTTAGTGGTTAATTTTAAAAACTGAACTCATAGAGATAACTCACCTGTCTACATGGGTGACTTTTAAAAGTGCACGGTCATCATTTCCTTCCCTCCCTCCCTCCCTTTTGCTGCTTCTGCACGTGTGTGTCTGACTGAGACTCTGTGTAACCGGTGGTTTGTTATGTGGTCACCAAACTGTTTCACAAGTCCCTTAAGGTGTTTCACACACCAGGTGGCCTAGCGGATGTTCAGTTTGGTTTAAGTGCAGCAGAACCCAGTCTGCTTCAGTGGTGGTCACAGAAACAGGGGAAATAGAGCAATGCCACTAAATAAAGTAGAGCGATGAAACCCTCTTCAGAAGCAACTGTATTAGCAATTAGAGTTTAACAAGAGTTTAAAGAAATACACTGGATTTCTAACCCGTGATATCCAAGGCTGCAGCAGGCCGTTTTAGCTCAGACAAATGTATCCCAATTTTATTTGAACTAGCAAGATGTCTTGACTCTGAGAAACTGGACTGGAAATCTCATTAGAAGTGGCTTTCCACATGAGGTTTTCTGTACTTGCTGGGTAAATCAGGAGTAACTCTACTGAAATCAAAGGCAATAAACTGGGTAAGTCAGAGGAAATTCACGCAGTAAAAACAAAAGTCCAGCTAGGCTGTCCATGAAAGAGAGAAACTCTCAGTCTTCTGGAAAAAATACACACCTATGTACTCCTTATTATACTACCCTTCACCCTGACATAATTATACAATGACTACTAAGGAAAACTGAATAAGGAATACGGAATCCAAGCCTCGTGTATCAATACAATTAATAAACAATGTGCATTTTTGTTTGCATTGTAGATAATCATGCAGGACAAAGGACAACAATCTGAGGTCAAATCATAGAATCGTGGGACTGGAAGGGATCTCGAGAGGTCATCTAGTCGAGTCCCTGCACTCATGGCAAGACTAAGTATTATCTAGACCATCTCTGACAGGTGATTGTCTAACCTGCTCTTAAAAATCTCCAGTGATGGAGATTCCACAACCTCTCTAGGCAATTTATTCCAGTGCTTAATCACCCTGACAGTTGGAAGTTTTTCCCGATGTCCAACCTAAACCTCCCTTGCTGCAATTTAAGCCCTTTGCTTCTTGTCCTATCCTCAGCGATTAAGAAGAACAATTTCTCTCTCTCCTCCTAGTAACAACCTTTTATGTATTTGAAAACTCTTATCATGTCCCCTCTCGGTCTTCTCTTTTCCAGACTAAACAATCCCAATTTTTTCAATCTTCCCTCATACGTCATGTTTTCTAGACCTTTAATAATTTTTTGTTGTTCCTCTCTGAACTTTCTCCAATTTGTCCACATCTTTCCTGAAACATGGCACCCAGAACTGGACACAATACTCCAGTTGAGGCCTAATCAGCATGGAGTAGAGCGGAAGAATTACTTCTCGTGTCTTGCTTACAACACTTCTGCTAATACATCCCAGAATGATGTTCACTTTTTTTGCAACACTGTTACACTGTTGACTCATATTTAGCTTGTGGTCCACTATGACCCCCAGATCCCTTTCCGCAGTACTCCTTCCTAGGCAGTCATTTCCCATTTTGTATGTGTGCAACTGATCGTTCCTTCCTAAATGGAGTGGTTTGCATTTTTCCTTATGGAATTTCATCCTATTTACTTCAGACCATTTCTCCAGTTTATTTTGAATTATAATCCTATCCTCCAATGCATTTGCAACCCCTCCCAGCTTAATATCATCCGCAAACTTTATAAGTGTACTCTCTATGCCATTATCTAAATCATTGATAAAAATATTGAACAGAACTGGACCCAGAACTGATCCCTGCAGGACCCCAGTCGTTATGCCCTTCCAGCATGACTGTGGACCACTGATGATTACTCTCTGGGAATGGTTTTCCAACCAGTTATGCACCCACCTTATAGTAGCTCCATCTACATTGCATTTCCCTAGTTTGTTTATGAATAGTGAATCATTATTTTAATCCTGATAATATTGTCAGAGAAATAGAAGAGTAGGATAATGCACACAAAAACCTCTAGAGAGCACTTCAGATGCTTTGGTTATGGTTACTAAAGATCTAGGGTCAGATGGACTATACCATACATAAGTATGTGCCATCCAAACCTGTCATGGGCAGCTATAACATACCCACTAGCAACAAGTTCCAGTTGGTTTTATACAGATGGGGACAGAACCATGAATTGCATTGTTTTTTATTCCCTTGAGCCCAAGAGTAATCCTGTTCACCAATTACTTGAAATTAAAGTCAAGTAATTTGACACATCTGTTTGGTACCTGACCACAAACTACCTCTTAAGCAAACCAAAGAGTTGGATAGTTTACTTCCACAGTACTCTCTAGAGTTTCATTACTGCAGTCATGACAAGAAAGGAAAACTGAGAGGTTATTCAGGTTCTTGAATTGCTATTTTTTTTTTTTTTTTGGTCATTACTGCCACTGTTATGTGATCCCAAAAGATTCAAAATAGAGGAAACTGGAAAGGCAGTTTGTTAACTTCCCAGCCAATCATAACAAACACAACAAAAATGGAGCAATGCAGGTCTGAAAGTGCGACATTGGATGTAAGAGAACATGCTGTTCTCTGCAGGTAGGCAGTTTAAACCTTGCTTCTTTTTATGTACTTAATATACTACCTAGAAAAAAAGTTACATATATGCAGATAATGCTAACCACCTAACATCTGATATCTAGGGCAGATAATTTTTTATATTTAGGGCAGGTAATTTAAATTACATTATTTAATCCTTGAATTAGATTATATCTAGGCTTGGGAGTTTTTACAACTCAGGCAAGCCTGTTAGACATTTTACTCATGATGAGATTTGTGATACATCATTTTCTTAACCCTTTGAGTTCATAGTCTTGGATTGCCAAATTTTAAGATTCAGAGTGCAACTCACTCTATGGATTAGTTTTATGTTTTGGCAAAAGCAGTAGCCGATGACAACTATATTTTGTTACATGTTTTAATTCTACAGATGAACACATATGTATTTTTTAAAAAAAATACAAATGATTAAACAGATTTATTTTAAAAATCCAAAAGATGACTCAAAATGCATTTACGTTATTATAGGGTATCAAACCAACCAGTTTAGTATCCACAGAGCAGGCCCAATTCTCACTTTCATCTTGTAAATGGGAGTTAACTCCACTGAAGTCAGTGCTCTTAGACCAGTGTAAGAGGAGATGCAGACCCAGTATCTTTTACTAGTAAAAGACGTTTTTTTTTAAATTTTGTAATCTCATTCTTGTTAGCATAGTTTCCTATCAGGCAACTTTGGTGCTAAATAACTAGTAAGTGCTTTATTTTTTCACACTGAATACGATTACCCTTTCAACCATATTCTGCATTTCATTTTTACTATAAAAGTTATTCGTTGTCCAATTTCAAGCTGAAAAAGTATAAAAGTCCATTTGACTTCGCTAAAGCAGAACTATAAGATTTTCTGAACTAAGATTAAATTGATATATCTAGAGCTTCTGTCATTGTAATTTGACATTAGGAGGATACTCAAACACTAGCTTTGACTATAAGTGTCCTACTAAAGTAGTAGTCTACTGCAGAGTGCTTTTTGATGTATCAAAGAAATGGTACCATCTTTCAAACTGTATTCATATTCTAACCGCCTATCATCAATGTAAAGTAATAGCTGGGCTAAAGCATGATTTTTTTTTTTTTTTTACAGTTTTTAGAAGGCAGTGTTATGAGGGATTGCTGAGGCTTGCATAACATATTCAGGTTTAAATGAACCACCAGTTAGGTTCTCCTAACTGAAAAGTATGTTAATTAGATTTTTGCCATTATTTTATCTTAGCCTCCTTCCCCCTCCCTGCTTGCTGTCATTGCTGTATCTTCGCTAATGGCAGGCCAAGCAAATGACTTCCTAAAGTTGAGATACTCCCAATGGGTCCATCAGCAAATACTTCTGTATAACATTGATGGCCAGTACCTCTGCTGTTGTGCGGGGCCTTTGCAGCTCTGCTTCAGAACCCCAATCTGCGTCCTTGATGTTACCACTGCTACCATGTGGGGCACTGCTCTAAAAGCTTCTATCCTTATTCTGTGAAAATCCTTTGTGAGGACTGGCTATTTCTCTGAGGAGCTTTTAATCACTAGAGCTCTGACATGCTTGGGATACATAGCATGTCACACTGCACAGCAGCATCGGCACCCATACATGGTCCATCAAAAGATATAGGTGGATGTTGCAATGAGTCTCCAAATGAATAGGGGGTCTAGAGGCTGAGGAATTCACAGCACAGAGATAGCAGAGCTGGGCTCTTCTATGTTTATTATATGTTCGCATTAGAAAATGTAGGTGTAGCCACACCTTATAATTAGAACAAGTTAGAAAATGGAATTTCCATCCTGCTTGAAATTCTGGCACTCTGAAAATTGTTTTTGTCCTGAATTAGGATAAAAAGTCAAAATTTTCACAGAACAGAGATTCAAAACACTATGAATTCAGAAATATGGAAATGGCCTTATTGAAAGGGTTTGTTTTAATATTGCCAAAACATCTTAAAATCAAAGAATCATAGGATGAGAAGGGACCACAAGGGTCATCTAGTCTAACCCCCTGCCAAGATACAGGATTTGTTGGGCTAAACCATCCAAGACAGAGGGCTATCCAGCTTCCTTCTGGAAATCTCCAGTGAAGAAGCTTCCATGACCTCCCAAGGCAGTCTGTTTCATTGTCCTACTGTTCTTACATCTCGTTTTGATAATAAATATAATATAATATATCAAAATGGGAAAGCCAAAATGAAATACTTCATTTTGTTTTTTAATTATTTTGAAAATTTTCCATTGACAATTTCATCAAAATAGACATGCTCCTGCAAACATTTCAGTTTTGATGAAGATGTTTTTTTTTCACTAGAAGGGTGGTGAAGCACTGGAATGCGTTACCTAGGGAGGTGGTGGAATCTCCTTCCTTTGAGGTTTTTAAGGTCAGGCTTGACAAAGCCCTGGCTGGGATGATTTAGTTGGGGATTGGTCCTGCTTTGAGCCGGGGGCTGGACTAGATGACCTCCTGAGGTCCCTTCCAACCCTGATATTCTATGATTCTATGATTCTGACAGAACACTGTTCTACTGAAAAAAGAAAAGGAGGACTTGTGGCACCTTAGAGACGAACAAATTTATCTGAGCATAAGCTGTAGCTCATGAAGGCTTATGCTCAAATAAATTTGTTCGTCTCTAAGGTGCCACAAGTACTCCTTTTCTTTTTGCGAATACAGACTAACACGGCTGCTACTCTGAAACCTGTTCTACTGAAAATCTTTTGAGCAATACCACTCATGATAGCATCTTTTTATCACCATTAACACAACCATAAGCACATCCATCTTATTTAAGATAGATTTATTGCAAATAAAAGGAGCCAGACTGGCTGCCCTGGAGTCCAACATTTCCTCTCCACAAAACAACTAAAGCATAGGTAGCCGTGGTGCAGTCTTTGAATGCTGTCCCTCTCCTCCCCATTGCACTGGTGACTGGTTCAAAGCTTGATGAGCAAGTAGTTTAATCTGCAACTCCAGTAGATGTGCGGCCACACTGTTAGTTCAAACTCCTGCTATAAATGTGCTTCCATAGTGACTATAATAATAGAGGGCATCCATTACAAACTGTGGTTATGTTGCTACTTTGGTATCCCCGGATTCTTCACAGACGTTAAAAAACAAACAAACAGATGTTAAAAACAAAAATAAAACTATTCTTTTTCTACTGCTAAGAAGTGTCAAAAGGACAATCCTAAAGACTGAAGTCCATTTTTCATCTACAGTTCAGGGGTGACATGCCACCGGCACAGGCGTAACATTGATTCAACTGCAAACAGAAAGGGCAACCGCGAGGCGTGAGAAAGTAGGTTCATTTTTAGGCCCACTGATTTTCTATTCAGGTTGCTGAGATGACCAACCATTCCCAGCTGCAATGGGGGAACACTTGAGAACTGGACCTGAGACCAGCACCTCATTTCACTAAGCAGCTATCAGATGGTAATGATTTTCAGACATTACTGAATGAGTCACAAACAAGGGAACAGCTCTGTATTCCATTACAAGTTTCCTGAGACATTAAGCCTTTTATGTCTTCCTCTAAACACACAGATAGAACCTTTTGAAAGGCTCCTTTCTTTACACAATGAATTGCGAACGTTGGAAGTACTATAGTATTAAGCTCAATGAGCAGCTGGTAATGTAACATACTGATGATGCTCCCAAATGTTTGATCTAATGCAATAGTGCTGGATGCTGATGGCTCAGTTGATATCATTCATTGCTGTAAATCTGTCAGACCGCAAACAGTATAAGACAATACAAGTAAAAGTGTGACAAAAACAGTCCCTATGGACAAATTCTAAACCGATTGTTAAAAATGGAAATTTGGCACAACTCCAATGAACTTATTGGAGTTATTGAGAATGAGAGCAGAATTTTCCATTCAAGTTTATGGAGTTCCTGAGGTTTAATTGACTTAAAGTGGCCTGAGATTTCCTCCTCCTCCCCCACCCCAACATAAGGTGGCCCCAACTTGAGCTCCCTCTTGTGGCAGGCTACAGCACAACTGGTGACCCGCTTCAATTTCCCCTGTCAGATAACCCAAGGAGTCCACTGCAGACCCTCTTGCCTCAATAGTAGCCTTCCTTGGGGCTGATTTATTACAAAGAATTGCACAAATAACCCAAAACATAAGTCCCGACACACAGTCCATTTATCACCCCAGTGCCAGTAGTCATTAAAATGCCAAACTTCTCATCCCTCGATGCCCCGCATTCTGCACATAATATGTGCCTCGCACCACATCTGAACTCTGTCAGTCTTCATCTATCCCTGTGCCAAGACAGCCACCCCACCCCTTCCAGCTGGAGTGCAACCCCACTCTTCCCTGCAGGAACCTCCACAGTGTCTCTCCTGGGAGATCATCTTTACCGGGTGAGCACCTCTCACTCTCCCTGACCCTCTCACAGTTCCCCTGGCCCAGTTCTCCAGCATGGAGATGTCAGCAGGTAAGCCCCTCCAGTGATCCCCTGCCTTCAGTCCTCTTTGACCCTCATCTCCAGCTCTCAGGCTTAAAGTCAGCAAAAAAGTTCCTTTGTTGCTGGTCCTCCTGCCTTCAACACCTGCCACCCCTGACTCTCTGGCTTAGAGAGGTCACCTGGCAAACCCTCTTGCTTTTCTCTTGACTTCAGTTTTCCCCCAGGAAACACTTTCTGGCTCTTTTAGGGATCTCCTCTAGTCCCGAGGCCTTTGGCAGCTCTCACCTGCCTTCCTGACTGAGCAGGCAGGAGTCAAATGTCTTTTTCCTGACTGATTCTGGCAGCCCAGATTCACTGGATCATTCTTTTATGGAGTTTCTTCTTTGCCTCTCCCCTCAGATTCTCCCTGACCATTAATAGCCCAGCTGCTGCTATGCCCTCTTAATTGGCCAAATTGGGAGCACTGGGGAGCTGGACATATTTCATTTACAAGGGCCAGCCACCCTGTGACAACCCAAATTTACCCCCTCCCCCCCATTACTATTTGTATTACTGGGGACCAAACCAAGATCAGTACCCTGTTCTGCTAGGCACTATAAATACATATAGCAAAAGATACCTGTCCCCAAAAACGTATGTTGTTAATGGACAAAACAATCCAAGGATAGGAGAAAGGCAGTATTCTTATCATCTCCATATTTCAGAGAAGGAAGAGATGCACAGGGAAGTGAAGAAACTTGCCCAGTGACAGACAGCAGATCAGGGACTAGAGCCTATGTCTATTGACTCCCAGTCCAGTGGGAGGCCTGTTAACTGGACCTCACCACCCTGAACAGTTTGTTCCAAATCATTATTTATTATGGTGCTCTGTGTTCAAAGATAATTCTTTTCAGAAGGTTCCAAACTCTTTTGAATACTCTTACCTAAGAGAAATAGAATTAATTATAAAGGAAACCAGTTTTTAGAAACCTGCTATTTTCTGGTAAATTTCCCCATTGATACTGAAACCATCAATGGCCAATATTTGTGTCTATTCCAAGAACCTCTTATAATGCACCCAAAAAGAATGCAGCTCACTCTTCCATAGCTGTTTTGAATCTACATGTATTTTGTCATGAAATTAGGCAGTGATGACACACCGGGAGCAAGCCAGTTGAGTTATGATACCATTTTTAAAAAGTCGCTTTCCTGACGATATTTAACTTGTACTTTAAGGGTTCAACCAAATCCAGGAAAGAGAAGAAAATTCAAAAACGGAGGCTCTTTGTTCTTCATTCAGTCCATTTTGAAGCTTCTGGCATTGCAGTGCATGGAGCACAGCATAAAGATCTTCCTCTGTTCTCAGACCACTGCAATAGGCACACTAGGATGACTTAAGGAACCCTTAATTGCAAGGAACCCTTAATTGCAAAAGGTAACATGTTGACCATTGCGGGAGCCCAAAGACTAAATGGAATGCTGACAAACTTTCAGTAGCCGACCACTCTCATTTACAATCAAGCCGAATTTAATGCTGGTGGAATTTTCCGGGTCAGCAACCATCTGGCCTGATTCTTTCCCCATTGCAGGATATGAGACATTCCTATTGAAGTCAATAGTAATTACTTCTATCTTTCATGGAGAGACTCTTCAGACTAAATCTCTCCATTATTCTACAGAATGGATACAGCATGGGGAGTGCCAGTGCCAATTTAAACTCTTTTTTTTTTAAATTAAAAACTAAGGTTTGAAAATAATGTGTTCCTTACTCAAGCTACCAGAACGTCCTTTGGTGACTGGTATATACTATTATTGATCAGAAATAAGTTCATTATCTCATGTACCACCATATGGTACCTCTTGGTTAATTTTGACTTATTAAGGTTGACCTCTGCGTGTGGGGGGGGCACCAGTGGACCTGTTAAAATGTGAAACTTGCATTAATTAACCAGAAGGCCAAAAACGTATCTCAGATAAATATATATTTAAATAGCTTAAGAGTGCATCTTTGTGCAGTTTTCATAATAGAACTTGAAGAACCAGGTGAAACTCATTTCATGTTTTGTTACAAATGTAAACTCTGTCCAGGTTTACTGAAGTCTGGATACTTGTCAAGAAAACCTCCTCCATGGGGTAAGAGTGAGGTACATAAAACATTACTTCTTGTCAAAAATATATTCTTTAGCCCTCCTGCAAAATACACAAAGTAATTATAACAAAATAAAGTAAATCATTTGCCAGATTTTATTTTTTATTTACAGGCTAAATTCTACTCTCACACTGGTGCAAATCCATAATAGCACCATTGTGTCGTATGTCTACACTATGAAATTAGGTGGAGTTTATAGAAGTCATTTTTTTAGAAATCGTGTTATATAGTCGATTGTGTGTGTCCCCACACAAAATGCTCTAAGTGCATTAAGTGCATTAACTCGGCAGAGTGCTTCCACAGTACCAAGGCTAGCATCCACTTCCAGAGTGTTGCACTATGGGTAGCTATCCCACAGTTCCCGCAGTCTCCACTGCCCATTGGAATTCTGGGTTGAGATCCCAATGCCTGATGGGGCAAAAAACATTGTTGCGGGTGGTTCTGGATACATATTGTCAGGCCCTCCCTCTCTTCCTCTGTGAAAGGAATGGCAGACAATCGTTTCGCGCCTTTTTTCCTGAGTTACCTGTGCAGACGCCATAACATGGCAAGCATGGAGCCTACTCAGCTCACTGTCACCGTATGTCTCCTGGGTGCTGACAGACACGGTACTGCATTGCTACACAGCAGCAGCAACCCATTGCCTTGTGGTAGCAGACGGTGCAATAGGCCTGAAAACGATCCTCATCATGTCTGAGGTGCTCCTGGCCACCTCGGTAAGGTTGGTCAGGAGAGCCTGGGCAGACATGGGCACAGGGTCTAAATTAGGAGTGACTCGACCAGGTCATTCTCTTTAGTCCTGCAGGCAGTCCCATTGTACCATCTTATGGTGAACAGGCAGGAGATGAGGATGGCTAGCAGTCCTATTGCACCAACTTCTGCCAAGCAGCCAGGAGATGTGGATGGCTTGCAGTCCTACTGCACCGTCTGCTGCCAGCCAAAGATGTAAAAGATAGGTGGAGTGGATCAAAACAAGAAATAGACCAGATTTGTTTTGTATTCATTTGCTCCCCCCTTCCTCCCTCCCTCCGTGAAATCAACGGCAGACAATTGTTTTGGTGAGGTCTGTCAGGGGCACCTTGAAAACTTTAATGGAGATTAAGTCCTACCTGAAATACCAGAGGGAGGGATGGCTTAGTGGGTTGTGCATTGGCCTGCTAAACCCAGGGTTTTGAGTTCAATTCTTGAGGGGGCCATTCTGTATGACAGTTGTTTTTGTTTCTCCTTGATGTAAAGCCACTCCCTTTGTTGATTTTAATTCCCTGTAAGCCAACCCTGTAAGCCATGTCATCAGTCACCCCTCCCTCCGTCAGGGCAACGGCAGATAATCGTTCTGTGCCTTTTTTCTGTGCAGACGCCATACCACAGCAAGCATGGAGCCCGCTCAGATCACTTTGGCAATTAGGGGCACATTAACACCACACGCATTATCCAGCAGTATATGCAGCACCAGAACCTGGCAAAGCGAAACCGGGCGAGGAGGCGATGTTAATGCAGTGACAAGAGTGATGAGAACATGGACACAGACTTCTCTCAAAGCATGGGCCCCGGCAATGTGGGCATCATGATGCTACTGGGGCAGGTGCATGCAGTGGAACGCCGATTCTGGGCTCGGGAAACAAACACAGACTGGTGGGACCGCATAGTGTTGCCGATCTGGGACGATTCCCAGTGGCTGCGAAACTTTCGCATGCGTAAGGGCACTTTCATGGAACTTTGTGACTTGCTTTCCCCTGCCCTGAAGTGCATGAATACCAAGATGAGAGCAGCCCTCACCGTTGAGAAGCAAGTGGCAATAGCCTTGTGGAAGCTTGCAACGCCAGACAGCTACCAGTCAGTCGGGAATCAATTTGGAGTGGACAAATCTACTGTGGGGACTGCTGTGATGCAAGTAGCCAATGCAATCAAAGATTTGCTGATATCAAGGGTAGTGACCCTGGGAAATGTGCAGGTCATAGTGGATGGCTTTGCTGCAATGGGATTCCTTAACTGTGGTGCTGCCATAGAGGGAACACATATCCCTATCTTGGCACCAGAGCACCAAGCTGGTGAGTACATAAACCACAAGGGGTACTTTTCAATAGTGCTGCAAGCACTGGTGGATCACAAGGGACGTTTCACCAACATCAACGTGGGATGGCAGGGAAAGGTACATGACACTCGCATCGTCAGAAACTCTGGTCTGTTTCAAAAGCTGCAGGAGGGACTTTATTCCGAGACCAGAAAATAACCGTTGGGGATGTTGAAATGCCTATATGTATCCTTGGGGACCCAGCCTACCCCTTAATGCCATGGCTCATGAAGCTGTACACAGGCAGCCTGGACAGTAGTCAGGAGCTGTTCAACTACAGGCTGAGCAAGTGCAGAATGGTGGTAGAATGTGCATTTGGATGTTTAAAAGTGTGCTGGTGCAGTTTACTGACTTGGTTAGACCTCAGCAAAACCAGTATTCCCACTGTTATTACTGCTTGCTGTGCACTCCACAATATCTGTGAGAGTAAGGGTGAGACGTTTATGGCAGGGTGGGAGGTTGAGGCAAATCGCCCGGCTGCTGGTTACGAGCAGCCAGACACCAGGGCGGTTAGAAGAGCACAAGAGGGCACGGTGCGCATCAGTGAAGCTTTGAAAACCAGTTTCATGACTGGCCGGGCTACGGTGTAAAAGTTCTATTTGTTTCTCCTTGATGAAAGCACCCGCCCCTTGGTTCACTCTATTTTCCTGGAAGCTAACCACTCTCCCCTCCTCCCTTCTATCACCGCTTGCAGAGGCAATAAAGTCATTGTTGCTTCACATTCATGCATTCTTTATTAATTCATCACACAAATAGGGGGATAACTGCCAAGGTAGACTGGGAGGGGTGGTGGAGGAGAGAAGCACCAGGAGGGGTGGTGGAGGAGGGAAGGACAAGGCCACACAGCACTTTAAAAGTTTAAAACTTTAAAACTTATTGAATGCCAGCCTTCTCTTGCTGGGGCAATCCTCTGGAGTGGAGTGGCTGGGTGGCCGGAGGCCCACCCACCGTGTTCTTGGGCGTCTGGATGAGGAGGCTATGGAACTTGGAGAGGAGGGCGGTTGGTTACACAGGGGCTGTAGCGGCAGTCTGTGCTCCAGCTGCCTTTCCTGCAGCTCAACCATATGCTGGAGCATATTAGTTTGATCCTCCAGCAGCCTCAGCATTGAATCTTGCCTCCTCTCATCATGCTGCCGCCACCTTTCAGCTTCAGCCCTCTCTTCAGCCCACCACTTACTCTCCTCAGCCCACCACCTCTCCTCCCGGTCATTTTGTGCTTTCCTGTACTCTGACATTGTCTGCCTCCATGCATTCGTCTGTGCTCTGTCAGTGTGGGAGGACAGCATGAGCTCAGAGAACATTTCATCGCTAGTGCATTTTTTTCACCTTCTAATCTTCACTAGCCTCTGGGAAGGAGAAGATCCTGTGATCCTTGAAACACATGCAGCTGGTGGAGAAAAAAAAGGGACAGTGGTATTTAAAAAGACACATTTTATAGAACAATGGGTACACTCTTTCACAGTAAACCTTGCTGTTAACATTACATACATAGCACATGTGCTTTCGTTCCAAGGTTGCATTTTGCCTCCCCACACCGAGTGGCTAGTCCCTCCCCCCTCCCCGTGGCTAACAGCAGGGAACATTTCTGTTCAGCCACAGGCAAACAGCCCAGCAGGAACAGGCACCTCTGAATGTCCCCTGAAGAAAAGCCCCCTATTTCAACCAGGTGACCATGAATGATATCACTTTCTGAGGATAACTCAGAAAGATAAAGAAGGGATGTTGTTTGAAGACCAGCAAACATACGCTGCAATGCTTTGTTCTACAATGATTCCCGAGTACATGCTACTGGCTTGGAGTGGTAAAGTGTCCTACCATGGTGGACAGAATAAGGCTGCCCTCCCCAGAAACCTTTTGCAAAGGCTTTGGGAGTACATCCAGGAGAGCCACAAATGCCAGGGCAAATTTATCATTAAACATGCTTGGCTTTAAACCATGTATACTATTTTAAAAGGTACACTCACCAGAGGTCCCTTCTCCACCTGGCAGGTCCAGGAGGCAGCCTTGGGTGGGTTCAGGGGGTACTGGCTCCAGGTCCAGGGTGAGAAACTGTTCCTGGCTGTCAGGAAAACCGGTTTCTCTGCTTGCTTGCTGTGAGCTATCTACAACTTCATCATCATCATCTTTCTCATCCCCAAAACCTGCTTCCGTGTTGCCTCCATCTCCATTGAAGGAGTCAAACAACACGGCTGGGGTAGTGGTGGCTGAACCCCCTAAAATGGCATGCAGCTCATCATAGAAGCGGCATGTTTGGGGCTCTGCCCCAGAGCGGCCGTTTGCCTCTCTGGTTTTCTGGTAGGCTTGCCTCAGCTCCTTAAGTTTCACGCGGCACTGCTTCGGGTCCCTGTTATGGCCTCTGTCCTTCATGCCCTGGGAGATTTTGACAAATGTTTTGGCATTTCGAAAACTGGAACGGAGTTCTGATAGCACGGATTCCTCTCCCCATACAGCGATCAGATCCCATACCTCCCGTTCGGTCCATGCTGGAGCTCTTTTGCCATTCTGGGACTCCATCATGGTCACCTCTGCTAATGAGCTCTGCACTTACCTGCAGCTTGCCACGCTGGCTGAAAAGGAAATTGAAATTCAAAAGTTAGCGGGCCTTTTCCTGTCTACCTGGCCAGTGCATCTGAGTTGAGAGTGCTGTCCAGAGCAGTCACAATGGAGCACTCTGGGATAGCTCCCAGAGGCCAGTACCATCTAATTGCATCCACAGTACCCCAAATTCGACCTGGCAAGGCCGATTTCAGCGCTAATCCCCTTGTCGGGGGTGGAGTAAGGAAATCGATTTTAAGAGCCCTTTAAGTTGAAAAAAAGGGCTTCGTCATGTGGACGGGTGCAGGGTTAAATCGATTTAACGCTGCTAAATTCAACCTCAACTCCTAGTGTAGACCAGGGCTCAATGGGTGTAAATCCAAAGTGACATAGGGGGAGAATTTGGCCCCATTATTTTTACAATAGCCAAACTGAGTTCTTTCAAATTTTATATGTATATAAAAATATTTCTTCTGCTGGAAGAACTGTATATCTCAATTTTGTCTGGTAACAAAGTTCCTACTGCCTAAAAACTGTATAGTGTGGGTGAATGTGCCACTATCATGAATAACACCATCAAAATACTAGCCCCAAAGTAGGTACTACAAACTGTATTTGTGGGGGAAGCAAACCCAGTGAATGGTGTACAGTGGGGGGTAAATGTGCCACTGTCATGAATAACACCATTCACTAGGTTTGCTTCCCCCCACAAATCCCAGTACTCACTTTGCGGCCAGTATTTTGATGATCATTTTTTACCTCTCTAGTTTTCTCTTCCCACAGTGTTTTCCTAATTCATTACAAAATGGAGATCTGAGACCAAATCACAAAGACCTTAGACAATACTGTCCAGTTGGTTAGGGACTGAAAGGAATCTCTTTCCTTGCAAATTTAAATGCTCCCAGATGAGCCTATGCCTACAAGCTCAGTCCTGCTGTTTTTCAACTAATCATCTACAAAATTGGAAGAAAAAAAGACTTCTGGTAGGTGAGCCACAGCAGGGCAATTAAGATGATGCGGCAGAGGTAGACATCTGCTCCTAGACAGATACAGTTCCACTGATGCTATCTATAGTTACAATCCTTCCGAGAGATAAACAACATGCGAGAGCAATGTGCAGGAGGAAGTGCCACACTGAGAAAGTGGTGATCGGAGACCAGGCTTGCGGCCCCTGTGGTCTGAGAGAGAGAGAGAGAGAGAGAGAGAGAGAGAAAGAGAAAGAGGGAGGGAACGAGAGCAGGGCATGTACCAGGCACACACAGGTGACAGAAGTCATAGGACAGACACAACTAGATGTAAATTGGAAGAGATGTGTGAGAGCTGACACTTGAGGGAGGCAGAATTACAGTGAAGATGAAAGGCACAAGATGACCAAAAAGAAAGGGGAGGGGGACCCTCTCTGAACTGTTTGCAGATAGTTACAGTTAAATCAGTTTGAAATTAAGAACTTCATATGCAGATGATTTATTTATGTGCTAAACTCAGAGGTTTGAATGGCCTTTGGGAATTTCAAAGCCATTTTCAGACTCCTTGCCAATGCACCTATTGCTTGGGACCTGGGGTGTGGTCTAGATTAATACTCCACAGTTCAGATGGATGCTTACTCAGACCTTATTAAAAAGAAAAGGAGTACTTGTGGCACCTTAGAGACTAACAAATTTGTTAGTCTCTAAGGTGCCACAAGTACTCCTTTTCTTTTTGCAGATACAGACTAATACGGCTGCTACTCTGAAATCAGACCTTATTGTTACTATTTAGGACTTCTGTTACAGTAATGCTTAGAGGTCCCAGTTGAAATCTGTCCCCACATTGTGCCAGGTGCTGTACAAACACAGAAGAGGACATGGTACCTGCCCTAAAGAGCTTACAACCCTAAGGGGTAAATTGTGCTATTTAGGTTTGAAATAGGGGATAAAAGAAGCATTCTGATATAGAAAGGCAAAATGCCTCCCTGGGCTCCCCAGTTGTGCTGGGGTGCAAAAGTAATTTGCTAGAAGCTACTGGGGGTTGAGGAATGCTCCCTCCCTGTGTGGCTTGTCATGCAAGGCTCTGCAAGCAACTTGTCCAGTTGCTTCTGTGAGATGCATATGGGTGGCAAACCTGGCACTCCTCCAAGCACAGGGAATGTTTAGGTCTCACACAAGGTGGGTAAGAGTCCTTACTTACTCCTACTTCCCAGCATGGCCATAAAGGGCTAGCAAGGGAACGATACAGCTCTAAGACATTATCTGGATTATCTCAGAATGTGAGGGCTCATCTCATCACAACCATATTTTCATACCTTCCTACACTTTCTTACACAGCACTTTTGCTGCTAACATGTGCCTACCTCACACTACCAGTTTTGTCTGCTCAGGGAAGGCCTGGTGGCCCCCTTCTGATGTGTTTCCTTCATCTTCAGCAGAGGCCATGGGACCTGATCAACCAACAAAAGCAAGAGAACTGAAAAAAAACAATGCTGTGTCAGGTTCCAGAGTAACAGCTGTGTTAGTCTGTATCCGCAAAAAGAACAGGAGTACTTGTGGCACCTTAGAGACTAACAAATTTGTTAGAGCATGAGCTTTCGTGGGCTACAGCCCACTTCATCGGATGCATAGAACGGAACATATAGTGAGAAGATGTATATATAGATACATGCAGAGAAGGTGGAAGTAGCCATACAAACTGTAAGAGGCTAATTAATTAAGATGAGCTATTATCAGCAGGAGAAAAGGACTTTTGTAGTGATAATCAAGATGGCCCATTTAGACAGTTGACAAGATGGTGTGAGGATACTTAACATGGGGAAATAGATTCAATATGGGTAATGACCCAGCCACTCCCAGTCTCTATTCAAACCCAAGTTAATGGTATCTAGTTTGCATATTAATTCAAGCTCAGCAGTTTCTCATTGGAGTCTGTTTTTGAAGCTTTTCTGTTGCACAATTGCCACCCTTAAGTCTTTTACTGAGTGGCCAGAGAGGTTGAAGTGTTCTCCTACCAGTTTTTGAATGTTATGATTCCTGATGTCAGGATAATCAAATCATAACATTCAACAACCGGTAGGAGAACACTTCAACCTCTCTGACCACTCAGTAAAAGACTTAAGGGTGGCAATAGTGCAACAGAAAAGCTTGAAAAACAGACTCCAGCGAGAAACTGCTGAGCTTGAATTAATATGCAAACTAGATACCATTAACTTGGGTTTGAATAGAGACTGGGAGTGGCTGGGTCATTACACATATTGAATCTATTTCTCCATGTTAAGTATCCTCACACCTTCTTGTCAACTGTCTAAATGGGTCATCTTGATTATCACTACAAAAGTTTTTTTTCCTCCTGCTGATAATAGCTCATCTTAATTAATTAGCCTCTTACAGTTTGTATGGCAACTTCCATATTCTCTTATGTATACATATATCTTCTTACTATATGTTCCATTCTACACATCCGATGAAGTGGGCTGTAGCCCATGAACGCTTATGCTCTAATATAGTTGTTAGTATCTAAGGTGCCACAAGTAATGCTGTATCAGCCCATCTTGAACTGGAATCACAGGACAATGAGTTTGAAGTTTCATAACATAAGTTATAACCTTCCAGCCCAACTAAACTGTTTTCACACTTTAGAAATAAATATTACTTTTGTCTCACTGGAAAAAATATGCCCCCGCACACACACAAACCCCAGAGATTAATGTAAAATTAAAGGCCTGAGTGGATATAAAGTCCTCGTACAATTTTGTGATGTTGGCTTTTTTAACTTTAAATATATCTATTGCTTGTGAAAAGTGCTTAACCAACAGCTCTGAGATTCTCTGTTTATACACAGAACAGGTAGAGTGGGGCTGAATGTTTTCAGCAAACAATTCACCAATTCTGCTAACCTGACCCACCTTACATCAAACAGAGGTAGATGAATTTAGACTCTTTTTCTCCTCATTGAACTTCACAAGCAGATTGCAGACATCTTAGACATATTTGTTGTTCCATTATGTAATTATGCAAAGGAGGGGTTGCAAATTTTTGTTTTTGTTTGTTTTACTCTAAAGATAGATCACAGACTGTTCACTTGGGGAGTCGAGCTGTGTAGTGGTTGGTCACATGGTATAATGATTTCTGGTGTTTACCTTTCATGCTTCTTCCTTTAAAATCTACAATCACACATGGTAGCTTAAAAATTCCTTTCCAAAGAGTATTAACGCTGGTAAAACTCAATCACATGAATATTTGCAATAAGTGAACAAAAAGGGATCTAGAGTTCTTGTGGAAACAGAACCACAGGAATTTAATTTTTAAATATGTGTGAATATTCATAACACAATTTTAGTACCGTTCATCTAGCACTGATTTAAAGTATTGAAGCTGCAATGGAGCAAAGAGAAGAGATACCTGCTACTAATACAGTGTCCCATTAATGCAACTCAGTCCTTCTTGTCTTCTGCAGTTTCCACAGTATGCATCCGATGAAGTGAGCTGTAGCTCACGAAAGTTTATGCTCAAATAAATTGGTTAGTCTCTAAGGTGCCAAAAGTACTCCTTTTCTTTTTGCGAATACAGACTAACATGGCTGTTACTCTGAAACCAGTCCTAACATGGAGAGTCCTACCAGCATAATTCATTCTCCATGCCCAGGGTGAAGGAACGGCTGAGGCTGGTGTCATCACCAGCTGTGATATCACCAGAGGGGACAGAGCCTAGGGGTAGGGGGAGGATTAAGGAGATGGTTGGAGATTGGATCTTGAGAGAAGATGATCTGGGAATTGTGACAGGGCAGTGATGGGGAATTGGAAGTCAGAGGGTCAGGCAGTAGGTCTAACTAGACTTGCCTGGAGAAGAAGGCTAACTGAGGCAGGGTTAGTAGAGCTCTGAGGAGGAAACTTGAAGAGGCTGAAGAGAGCTCAGCTTGGTGTTCCACACCCTGGAAGCTTCACACAGAAATAAATTTGTTATTTAAATAACAAATCCAGGCTTTGGAGGGGAGAGATTCCTCAGAAAAAATGAGGGACTCCCACAGCCATCCTGGTAAATCAGCATCAAGGGTTTGTGACATCAGACGCAGGTCATGACACGATAATAACATCGTAGTACCGGAAGGGACCTCATGAGGTCGTCTAGTCCAGTCCCCTGCACTCATGGCAGGACTAAGTATTATCTGGACCATCCCTGGCAGGTGATAAGTATGTATATGTAATATATGTATCTGTAAAGTATGTTTTCATAAATAATTCAGAAGCTCAAGGCTGACTTATATAGGGTAAGAGGAACCGTTTGTGTGTGTATAAAACTTACTTAGGGGGAAGATCCAGGGCTCGGAACACCGAGCTGAGATCTCTTCAGCCTGTTCATGTTTTCTCCTCATAGTTCTACTAACTCTGCCTAAGTTAGCCCTCTTCTGCAGGCAAGTCTAGTCTGACCATCTGATTTCTGGTTCCATCACAATTCCCAGATCTTCCTCTCTCAAGATCCATTCTCCAACCCCTCCCAGAGGCTCCATCCCCTCTGGTGGTACCACAGCTGGTGATGTCATCACTCTCATGATTTCTTTAATGCTTCCAGTTCCACATTAGATCATATACTATATGTTCTTTGCATCATAAATAAGATACTTTATTTGCACTGCCTCTAAGACTAAGCCTGATATGTGCTACTAAGTTATTTAGACATTTGATTGCTGCTTCCTGAAGTGATGCTACATAATATTACCACATCCTAGATTGTAGCTCCAGGCTTCCAGTTCCTGGGGACAAAAGACTAAAAGCTTTTAACTCTATATCTCAGAGAGACAAGGAGTGCATGTTGGATGGTGGCCACAAAGGTACCAGATAAGAGTCACCAAATATGTATGTGTATATATGTCAGCTGTTCACTGGAGAGAGCAGGCCATCACACCCAGGAAATCATTAACCTTTCTTCTGAGAATGCCAGAAAAGGTGTCACCATTAAAGTTGGTTGGAAAGCGAAGAAAAATGTTCACAAAAATGTTGTTGAATATTTTTGTGAAAATATTTTGATGAGCTTTTGTCACGATTATTATGATGTCTTTTGTGATCTCCGGGGGGGATGTGTTCACAGAGATTGCTTCTCCAAAAAGACCACCGATTCATTTTAGATAAGATACAAAATGGCTATCAGACTATAACAACTTCTGGTCATTCCACCAGATTTCTAGTGTAACATTAATTCAAAGACTCTATTATTTCCCTGAACCAGCAGTCCTGAGCTTTTGATTGATAACTGTGTAATACATTGACTTTTATCCTACTCTTCTTCTAATGGAGTAGTCTAAAGTTTCTGAGTTTTCTGAAAGGTTTGGAAATTGCAGTAAAAAGCATTTCTCTTTCTCTCTCTCCTTTTGTGTTTCTGATTGAAGTGAATGCAGTAGATTTGATATGATTCTATAGCTTTATAGGAACAAATACATTTTAAAAATGGGAGTGGTTTGTATATTGGGAGCACTTTTCATTGCTTGATTCTAGTCCACTGTGCTGCTTTCAGGAAGTACCATTTTATTATGATTGTTCTTCGTCTTTTTCACTACAGTCTATGTTATCACTTGAAAGAGTGCACTTCCCCCCAATTCTGCTTTGCTTTGCAAGCTTTTTATCTTTTCTACCTTGCTGGAGGCATTATTAGGGCAGTTCACCTTTGACCAGATGGGCAGACAAACATCTATCCTCTGGAGCCAGTACTAGCGCTGTTCAGTAGATCAGCTCTCAAATGGTACTGAACTGTGACCTCTTCTTCTGTTCAAAGACTAAATATATAAACTCGCATTTCCACTGGTGCCAAGCCTGGGAACCTGAGTTACTCCCTAATCCCAGGTCTCCCAGTCAGCAACACAATGGGTAGCTCTCCATGCCAGCCGGCTAGCTACAAAGAATGTCTTTATTGTCTCTTCCTCAACAAATTGCTTATTGTTCGGCCCGCAGGCTGCTAGACCTTGTGAACTGTCCAAAATATTGCTTTGCTGCTAACTTCCTTTTTCTCCCTTGATTTTGTTTATAAATAAGCCGTATTTGGGTTATTTATAAATAATAAATTTTAAAGGGTAACCGTCTCTTTTGCTGTTCTTTTGCAATATGTCTGTCTACCAGAAGCCAAAGGCAATTGGTGGATATATACATGTCATGCATGTTTGAATTCTTCAGAGTGAAGGTGCTATAGAAATGCAACGTATTATTCTAATACAGTGCAGAACACTGCGTTGGTTAAATTACTCTGGTTAAGAAAAATCAGGATGAATGGTTCTGAGTATTCCAGAGCAACAAAAAACACATGCACTTGCTTTCCATCAATTTTGTGCCACATCTGATATGGCTGGGCTGTTCGTGGCATAGAAACAGAGAGAGTAAAGCAAAGGTGGTTTTACACCACCTTTGGGAGTGAGATTCTGCACTCTGAGGCTGTCCCTGGAGTAAATTAAAACAGGCTGCTCTAGCTTCATTGCCCACAGCCACCAGCAGAATTTCTGGTAGCAGCCAATAGCCAGAACCCACAATGTCAGAATCTGACCGTGTGTCTTTAGCAGGAGCTTCTGAGGCATTGTTCCTGGAACAGACACAATAGGAGTGGGAGCACCAATGGAGTACAGCCACTTGTACATTCTTCAAACAGGTTTGTCATAGGCACCTCCACCCTGAGCCAGCTCTGCCGGTTGCTGTGGAAGTTTCTAGTGCTTCTGGTGGAACCTACCAGTTAGGGAGCAGAGTGAGCAGAATTGTTTCCTATCTTTGTGAAAGGGCACAGAAGCTTGATGGAAATACTCATGAAAGGTGGGGGCTTTGTGTCAGCTCAGCAGTGCTAATGGGTCACTTTAATGGCTTGTGTATTTCTACAACTGATCTTACTTTTTACACACTTTCATTATGATCTAAGAAAAAAAGTATCATGGTTTCTGGAGGAGCGTGTCATCTAAGAAGCACACAAACCTGTTAAACACCAAAATCTTTGTTAACACACTATTAAGTTTGAGAATGCAAGCACAAGAGTCAAGACTTTCAAAAGCTCAAGTTTCCACATTAACTTGACGCATTGCACATACAGCATGATATATGTATTGCATTATTTTTCAGTTATTATTTAGGCTGCTACATGCATGATTTAATATATATGTGTAGTCCATGGGTCAAATGCTGTCAGTTACACTAGTGTAAATCAAGAGTGACTGCATCAAAGTGGGTGAAGTGATAGTACTGTGGATTTACACCAGTGTAGCTCACAGCAGAATTTAATTCAACATGTGCAATGCCACTGAGGGAATTTCCTGACATTTGTGTGCTTAAATTCTTCACATTTTTTCTTGCAATACTATCGTATCTTTCA
Organism: Eretmochelys imbricata; assembly: GCF_965152235.1. Taxonomy (NCBI): domain Eukaryota; kingdom Metazoa; phylum Chordata; order Testudines; family Cheloniidae; genus Eretmochelys; species Eretmochelys imbricata. The sequence goes on from NC_135577.1 coordinate 107,744,972, forward strand.
TTTAGTTTCTTTGTTGTTGTTTTCAAAGGAAAAAAGTGCCCACACTAACACTCAAGTGAAAGGCCATCGCCACTCAGCTACCAAACCTTCCAGCCCTCAGTCCCAATGACATAAACAGCATTTCCTTATAGGTACAGAAAACCTCTTTCCCTCAACTACATTTAAGGCTGAGTGTTCTGAGATACAACAATGTGTAATACTGAAACTCCAGCTGCATGTTGGCAAGTTGGCACTCCAACTACATGTTGAAGTGCACAAAGGTTGTGTAGAATAGTAGTTGAAAGGGCATCTATGGCTTTGACAATGAGCGTGTGGGTTTCTAAAGTTGGGCTTGTCGTAAGTGAAATGCTTGGGGATTTGGGGCTGCAGTGGGATGGGCAAGTTTAGCTGATAGGAAGGGGTTTATGCACAGAGTTGACAAAAAACTTGAATATGTAGACACTGGGGACCACTACAGAGGCTGGTCAGATATAATGGGCTCCTTCAATTTTTGTGATAAATGGGAAAGAAGTAGTGCTTATCTAGATTGAGATAAAATCCCAAACGTCTTACATGTTAAGTTAATGATATCAGAATACCTTACTCAATATGGAAAATCATGTCCTTCACTTGCAGAGCTGGTATATTAATATGATGTTCTGTCACTTAAAATCATGTCATTATATCTTAACATACTTTTAAATTTAAAGTGACTTCTCTTCATGGATAACTTTGAAAAAAATAAACAAAACATTTTAAATATTTTAAAAACAAACACATATTTTCAGAAAGCTCATAAGAAGGATTTTGCCCCTCTCACTACACCTGCACCTTCCAAAATATTCTCCAATCAAAATGTCTTGTTGGATTTTGTTCAAACATTTAAAAAAAAATCAGTCTAAGGTTGAGATGATCAGTCATGGGAAATTATAGCCTCAACGAAAATAAAGCAAATAATTACTGAAAAATGGGGAGTTGTATCGAATGCCCATCTCAGCCATGCTGGTAACTAATTCTGGAGGAAGAAACTATAATTATTTATAATTTGTTAAAGGGATCTTTGAAGATTATGAAAAATTTGAATATGATACATTATAAAGAGTTGTACACAGATAAATGGATAGAGATCTAGAGATAAATGTATTAAATATAGATGCTCACTAGCATGCACACCTAGCTAGCTAGATATACTTATAGATATAGATTTGCCAGGGTTGTTTGATCCGATAAGGACTTTTATACAAGAAACTTCTCTTTTATATTCTGAAATGATCTCTCTAGAGACTGGTAGTGGTGATACAATAGGCTGGAGTTGCTGTTATTAAAAAGAAATTACTACTTTTTTGACTATGTTGCTTTTTTTTCCCAGTGGGATTCTGATTCCAGACATTCTACAGCCTGACATCCACTGGGAAAGTGATGACACCATTAATTATTTAAAGGTTTGAAAACCACACGAACTACTGTATATAACTAGATTGGATTGACTTTTTAACTCTTTTGATTAATAATGGATAGAGCCTTGGATATGTGAATTGGTCGAGTGCTAACCTGTTAACAAAAAAAGTATAAGGGATGAATGCTAACACTTCTCATAAGTTATTCTACTTAAGGCATTGGCCAAAGAAAACAAACAAATGGAACACTCTACCTCAGTCTTATACTTTCAATGCACCATCAATAATTGATGACTACCTAATGTCTCTATATATCTAGATACAGATATATATTTTGCTCATATGTCTTCCCAATATTCCCCATTTTCTACCCCTTCCTCAAAAAACAATGGGAACATAAATTCAATATCCTGTTTTGCTTTTTGACTTTCATTTTAATTTCACTAACTGTTTAGAAGTGAAAGTGATATTTCAGACTTCAGCAACAACGTACAAAGGGTTAGAACTTCCCCACTTTATAACATTTGTACTTTTTAGCTGGACAGGAGTGGCTATTTGTGGAGATTTAAAAAGCTATAGTGCTTCATCCTTCCACCACTTTGTCTGATTTAACCATCAGACGGAAAAATACCTCCCCCCCTTCTGAGCATTTTTCAAGACCAGGATAGGCATGGATTTTCTTAGCATAAGGATAGAGTGAACATCTGAATCAATGCCTCATTATTAAATAATGTTCTGCTGCACTCCAGCTCCCTGATTGTGGTCAGTCATATTGGTGTAGATCCCGAGTAACTCCACTGACTTTGCTGGAACTCCTCTGGATTTACTGGTGACCGGGATGAGGATCAAGTCCTGGCTGTGCAAATGAAAGTGGGTTCATTTATTTGCAAAAATAAAATATTCAGTGAACTGTAATAATGAACACACACACCAAGCCTGATGCCAGTTTCATTAGTACCAGTGTAAGTCACTTCACTTACACTGGTGTAAAACAGGTGTACACAAATTCAGATCAGTCCCACTGTATGCCTTTCCTTCATACAAATGTTATATGAAATTCACAGACACATGGCCAGATTCTGTTCCCCTTACTCACCATGAATAGCACTTTATTCCATTTGTGGTCCCAATGAAGAAAGTAGGACCAATCATGAAATAAATTGCTACTTAGGGTGAGTAAGAGGATCAGAATCTGGCCCATAATTGCAACACATATCCCTTTTTCAAAGCCAGATCCATAGTATAAATCAATGTAGCTCTATTGACTTCATTGCCACTATACTGATTTACACCAGATGAGCATCTGGCCCTGAGTGCTAAGTAAGATTTGAATCACAGCTTCACTTTTTTTGGACTTTTTTCGAATACACCCTAATATCTAACCAGGGGCTTGAGATCAGCATCTGATTTAGCTGGAATAGCAACTATCTCAAGAATTGGTCTTTTCTACACTATCAGCAAAAAAAAAAAAATCAGCATTTGTTTTCTTTTCCATCTGGGATTATGTGACAAAATGATCTCCTGCCTCTAATCAATTATTTTCCTACTATATCTTTTGCATTTTCCTGCAGAACCATTTGCAAGTACAACAGAAAGATCCTTTAGAGATAATCTGGTGATTATTACAAATTCAACCTCAGACGCTGCAGGCATTAAAAGATGAAAATTGCCTAAAGTCCACTGTTGTACAACAAATCTGTACCTCTGGACTCCTGTCCTGAGGTGAAAATGCAAACCGGAGAGATGTTTAGAATCATTTTGACAGTTCATAAAATTAAACAGGGATTAGGGATTCTCTTTAAAAAAAAAAATGCCATGGGGCCCACGCAATGTTAACCACATCTCCCTGCAACAGGTATTACTGTAACATGCTAGTTGGAAGACAAGGAAAAAGGAATGTCATATAATTAAACCTGCCATGTATGGAATAGCTATGAAGCCAATTTAAAACTCTAAGTAGTATTCAGTACTTATATATATATGCAGGTTCTTATAGCCCTATCATCTTGGCCTTGTTGGACCTCTTGTATATTTTACTATGCTTCATATTATGCTCCCCGATCTTTTAAACACTTATGCGTATGCTTAGTTTTACATACTCTGTACTTCCCTTGACTTCAGCATGATTATTTGCACACATAACATGAGCATAATCATTTGCAGCATTGGGGCCATAATCAGTAATAACCGTATATTAAGGTATTCACTTAACAAGAAAAGCAAGAATAGGATATAATACAGTAGAAATGTACAAATGCTCGTGGCAAGTAACAGTTATGAGCATGGCTGTAGTGAATTCATACTGAGATTCACGCAACTAATCATGGAAATATCTTGGTGGTGTGCAAACCGCTGGAGTAGTGTCATCAGCCTTCTGAAATTACCCACCCATCAAAGAGTCCTTTCAATACAATACAGTGTGTTTTCACTTCCTGTCATAAAATCATGTGTAATGGTTCTCTTGCATATTAAACAAGATCCCATTCCACCCCAGAAGTAGCTGCATTTTAATTACTGTGTGATCTGGTCTTAATATACTGCAGGTAGTTTAAAGAGTTAGGTTTCTACTATGCAAGATCATTAACACTGAGAAATTTCCATGTTTTATTAACATGTTTCCAAAAAAAAGAAAGAGTTGAACTGGCTGAAAGTTTTCAAATAAAAAGTTAGGGGTTTTTTGGTTAAAAATGGCCTTTTTAAAGTGAAAACATTTTCATTTTTTTTCATTTTGAGCACTTATTTGTGACTTTTGAATCAATGTTATCAACATTTTATCAGTTTATTACTTTTTCGTTTGTGTGCTGGACACTGAGTTTTGGTAATGGCATTGATGATGATTAAGAAATGTCCTGAACATTTAAAAAAAATAAAATACAGCTCAATTTTGAATCTTCTGATATGAAAACAACTTCAGTATTTCAAATTTTTTCACAACATTTATTTTCATTCCACTCTAACTCAGAGGACAGATGGAATGAAGCTGGGATGAAAGGGCAAAATCTTTCCTACCAAATGTTGATTTAAATAATTAAACAAATTTGCTTAGTTTTGGTTTGCACCCCGTTTGTTGCCTACTTTCCATGAATACTATGGTAAATCAGTTTGCTGGCAGGCATGCCTGCAGAAAGGACAAATTATGAAACAATACTGATGAATACATGTGGGATATGAATTTTGAATTCCTAATTGCCATTTGTTGCCCTGGAAACTATACCTGACCAGAGGACAACAATTCCATTATACAGCAACTTCAGGTTTCAAAATCTGTTTTTGTTCCAGATTGGAACAAAATGATTTTGTTCTATTTCAAACATTTTAACAAAAAAACATGCTATTGTGTCGTAAAGTCCATTTTTGGACCAAAACCTGAGGTTTTTGATTCAGGAAGGTCTGTGTCTGTCCTGATGGGTAGGGCATGGGCCTGGGATATGGGAGAACCAGTCCCTGCTCTGCCTGATTCAGAGAAGAGCTCTTCAAGCCAGATCACTCTGAATCAGCCAGAATAAGGACATGAACCTAGGGTATATCTACACTGCAGTAAAAGACCATGGCATGGTAGTAGCTGGCCAGAGTCAGCGGACTCAGGCCCACAGGTTAAAAATTGCAGTGTAGACATTCGGGCTTGGGCTCTGAAACCCCATGAAAGGGGGTGGGTCTCAGTGCCTGGGCTCCAGCCCAAGCCCAAATATCTACACAGCAATTTTTAGCCCCACAAGTCAATTGACCCGGGTGCTGAGACTTGGTGCCACGGATTTTTATTTCAGTGTAGACGTACTCTAATTCTCCCACATTCCAGGCTGGTGCCCCAGCCACCAGGCTCTAGATCATAAGGGTGTCAGTCTCTCTCTCTCTCTCCCTTTCATTTCACCCAAAATGTTCTGTCCAGCTCTACTGGAAACCTGATTCCGAGAATTATATACATCCTATTAGGACACAGAAACACACCCTGTGACCTATGTGTCTGATCTAAATGGCAGGTATTTCAAATGTTGAAATAATTGCAATGAACTGCTCATGCACAGGCCAAGAAGAACTAAAAGAAATTATATTAAAAAGAATTGTGAATACATGGCAGATATGGCTGGAGACATGGATCTCACCATAAAAAAAGAAGGCTGGGAAGCTATGTATGAACTACATGGCTAACATTACAGGGAACACTCCCTTGCTCAGAATTTAATTTCTGTTCTGCAGCCACCTGTCCTAGGAGAGCCCAGTGGTTTCACATTAGAGTCTCAGGATGAAGTTGTTGTGGGTAGAAGAGGACAGGCTGTCTGGAGAGAGGAAGTAGGTGGACTTTTCCTCCCCCCCTTACCTTTTCCATCTTTGGGTTGGACTCCTGGAGCATAAAGCCCCTGATGTGTCATGCAATGTGTCATGTTGCAATGAGATAACAACACAATGCAAATAATATCACCTTCTGCCACAACCTGATGACATTGCATATTCAGCTCAGTGCAGATCAAACCCATGAAGTTCAGGTTTAATCCAGTTGATATGAACTTGCTCAGTTTGGAGGGGTTTGTGTCTTTTGCAGAACAATATACACATCACTAATTCATACAAGATCACATTCTGTATAGTAAATTGGTTGTGTTATGCCAGGCTTTTTATAAAAAGCTATTGTGGGCTATTGTGTGTGTAATTTGTTATGGTCTCACTATGTGTATAAAAAAGGTTTGAGCTATGTATTCTCCTGTTGGATTTTATTGTTGAGTTGGCAAATAAGGAGTAACAGCACCTTCTGTAAGTAGAACCATATTTCTGGCAAAGCAGTTGGCACGTCAAGGCATTTTTAGCCAGGAATTACACTGATATCAGGTTTATCTTCTAGTGCATGACTGAAAAGTTAACTATGAGGGTGACTGTGTGTGTGTATGTGAGTGTGTGGTCAGTAATGTATCAAACATTAATCCAGTTATCAAATCCTTCAGAGTGAGTATACTTGATTACATTTCCACAACCATGCCTGCTTTGGAGGAATGATACTCTGTCATTTATTTTTCAATTGACATCTCTATTGGTTGTCCAGGCATGTTAATTTGCAAATCAGCATTTTGTCTGAAGCTCTTAAGCCAGTCCAGCTAAGCAGTGACTGCTATTACTGTGAAATTAGTGTCTAAAACATTTAAAATTAAATTTAAAAAAATCCAAAATATATGAAGAGTTTGTTCAGTAACATGGCCAAAAAATATTTTGCTGACTGTGTAGAAGACCTGGATTTAGGAAATTGCAAGTAGACTTCAGTCTGACTTGAGAGGGACAAAGGAGGTGTATATTGTGGGATTTTCAAACTTGAGGGAGAAGTTCTAAGTTGCACTGCTCTTCAGAAAATCCCTGCCCATTAATTCACAAAGTATATTACTTAGATGCTACAATACAATAGCATGTGACAGTTAGAGATGGGGCAAGGAAGTAGTGTATGGATTCAGGATTTGCATTAATTTAAACCAAGGTTTATGAACAAGGATTTGAGGCTAAAATGGGGCTAGGTTTCAGGTTTGGAATCAATGGTGCCAAAGCCTTACAATCTTTTTTTGTGTGATTTCAGCCCAAAATTGAGGAAATGTCACAAGAAGTGAGGGATTTCGACCATTCCTGAAAGTGTCTTAAAACTTCAGTGTTCTTATGGTATTTCCTCCATCGTGGGCTACATTTGTATAAACAAGGAATGTTCTCATGGGATTTAATCCTCCTGTGCAACAGAAAAAATTTTTTTTCAGCTTTTAGATCTGCCTTGGAAACAAAACTGAAAAGGAAAAAACTTTTGGAACTTGAAACTAACTCCCCATACTCACCTAGCAATTCTTTGGGTTTGGCTTATTTTACAGAAGACGCCAATGAGAAAAGGTGGATTAGGGAAAGAAGACAAAAAGGGGAACAATCTGGAAGATTGATGTTAGATTGGAAATCCACTTAAAAGGGAAAGAACCAAATAAATACAAACACTGTTAAATTTTTAATAGGCTACTTACAATAGATCTCCTTACATTGGCTCTCTTATTTCAATCTTCTCACCCTGTCATATGTTCTGTTCTTTCAGTGGCACAGAAATGGTTTTATATTGATCTGCTGCTGTTGCTGAATGTCTGTCAAAGTCTGTCATTGGAGAGACAGTTTGGGGGAAGTAATAATTGTATTGTAAACCTGAGGGTGAATGTGAAGGCCATGACCCTTCTGCATTCTCAGGACTTACAAGGGACCTTATCTAGAAGCCAGAGTCCCAATCCCTCAGCCCTCCTCCATGCAGGAGGAAGAAGAAATTAGTTGATAGAAGCCACAAGCTGTGGCAGATGTATAGGTTTAGCCCCTCTCCATGCCACTGGGAATACACCAGACAAATGTCCAGGCAGCCTCAACTGGATCAGTCTAAGCCCACTAACCATACTGGAACCTGCCAAAGTTTCAACCATTACAATTTAACATACACCAACATGGGAAAAATCCTTTCCAGACTCCAAAATCATTATCATAGGAGATATACCATTCTAGTTTAAGGGAGGTTCTGAAACAGGGAGCCTATAATGGTCATCCTGACTGGGAAGCTAACTGTATCACCTCCACCCCAGATGGGAACCAATCATCTGATCCTGCATCACCTACACCACTCAATGGCAGACCAGTTGGCAGGACAAGCCCCAGAGTCCATACCTAGATGCAGCATGTGATCCCCTCAACACCCCTTCCTCTCCATGCCATGAAGCATGGGAAAGGGGTAGTGGAGGAGAAGAGTGAAACCACCAACCAGATGTAAAAGGGGTGGGGAAAAGAAAGGGCACATAGAACACTGCTGCTCTCAGCCAAGAATTATCCCTGCCTGCCCTCTACCTGAGGGTGTCTCTGACCCAGGTCCATGAAAGTCCCACTTGGCTACTGAGGTGAGCAATTACTCAAGTGGAACAGTAGCATTAGGAAAGTACTTAGGTGGTTTTTTTTAAAGTGCTCAGACTTAGCCTAATTCTGCTTCCTCTGAAGTCAATGGTAAACCTCACATTGACGCAGCTAGGAGCTGAGTTAGTCTGAACACTGTTGAGAATCCCATCCTCAATGTATTTCCATCTGTGCATTTTGTGCAGTTTCATAGCTGGAAACAAGGAGAGGTAGCACTATGTGATCAACTAGCTCTGCACAGACCACCATCCGTAGTGCCAATGATAATCTGAGAACGGCTGCCCTATAGCTAGTGTAGGGAACACTGCAGGCAACACTGTGACCCCATCTATTGATCTAAGGCAAAACTAGTAAGTGATCACTGTATTATTGTAAGCTCTTCATACTGAAATCCTGGATCCAAACCCATACCCTGTCCATCCCAGACATCTGCACTCTAGCTAATGCTCACTGAGTGCAATATGATGCATTTTTAGCAAAACAACTATAAGTAGTGTACAATTAATTTCTTTAGGAGAGGGAAATGGTTCGTGCTGTGTCAGGGCTATAGTATACTGGTAATCACAGGCATGAAAGAAACCCATTGGACACCTGGCCTTTGTAGAAAAGAGGGCAATTATCAATCGTTATTACTCAAACATTTGTCTCTTTAAATGCTGGTCACTTCCTTCTTTCCTCCATCACTATGAGTGTATGTTTTTTAGTGTCTCATATTCCCATTCACCATGTCATCTTCTCCCAAGTTATTTTGTGTTTGTTTTTCCCACTGTTCCCAATTTCCCATGCTCTGCTGGCTTGGGTTTGAGTGGCAGCTAGAAGTCTGTAAGCAGGTGTTGTGGAAGTGAAGCGTGCCATTCAGCCAGTACATTAGGTAAAGTAACGTTCCCTTGGGGACTGTAATGTTTGGAACTGCATCAGTCCCAACTGTTCCTCAGAGAAGAGGAAGGGGCCAGTCATGACCCACTCTGACCAGATGTTTTGGAAACGTGCCCATTTTTAGCAGATATAATTGCTGTTAATTTATCAAAACTGTAATAGGTACTAATGAAGCGGACTCTTCGGTCACAACCTAGCAACAAAATATAAGAAAGGAAATTAGGGATATACTGTGTAGACTGTATTTAGATGCATTTAACTGTATGTTTAATACTAGTTTAAGACTATTTCCAGGATACCTTGCTCCATGTGAGTGATATGATCTGACTGATTTAGACATGAGCTTGGGAAAAAAATCATATTTCATGTACCCTATGCTAACAATGTTCAGTAATGTCTTTAGAGACAAGACTAAAGTAAAGGGGAGCGATACCTAAGGTGAAAGCTGAAGCTCCAGTGAAAACAACTCCAAGTCACAACTTCTGGGTCTTATTTAAAAACTCTGTAGTTTAGCATTAAAGTCTAAGGCTACATCTACACTATGAGAGAGGGGTTCGATTCCCCTGTCTGTGTACAAATACCTGTGCTATCTCTCATCACGCTGGCGTGAGTATAAATAGCAGTGTAGCCACAGTAGCACCAGTAACAGCAGCAGAGACTGAGTCATGCCAAGTACAAACCTGCGTGAAATCAGTCAGTGTGTACTCGGCACGACTCACCCATGCCTCCACAGCTGCTACTTATGCTCCTGCGTCTGTACTGCTGTTTATACTGGTGTTAGCTCAATGTATGGGCACAGGAACAAGGGAATCAAACCCCTGGCTCACAGTGCAGACATAACCTACAAGGAGTGACTCCATGTTCAGAAAGCCAGAGGAAGCTGCATTCATATCCTTCTGTTATTTTCTTTTCAAATTGCCTGAACCAGTAGTCAGGGGTGTCATTTTCAGGGCAAAATTGTATCAGGATCCCCACTTCTTCCTCTCTGGTGAGGCCACAGCTGCTCATGGGGGGTGAGTTGACCAGTTTCATACTGAAGGGGAGCAGGGAGGTAATGGGCCAATCCTCTCCTGAGAAGTAGGGTGTGGCGGCAGGCCGGGTGTTTGTCTCTCACTAAAGGCTATCTCGGGGCAGGGATCAGGACCTGGCTTGTTCTGAGCTCAGCTCTGGCACAGACTGCTGGTACTGCTTCCAGTCCTGTCAGAGAGGAAAGGGGATGTGGCAATTTGGACTCCTGGCCCAGCCCACCCCACAGCGGACCCCAGAGGCCCAGGGAAGACACCCACAGCACTGGCTGGCGAGGAGCTATTAAAAGTCTGGGGTGGGTTTTGGGAGTACAACAGCCTTCCCTGTCCCATAACTCACTTAAAGTGATGGGGGAAGGCTGCTAATATTTTATATATACACATATACACCTGAGATGTGTTCATTCTGCAAGTGCTCATTTTCATTATTCTTTTAAAGCATTGGGACCGGATTCTGCTGCTTAACTCCCCAACACTGTAAACCCAGAGGACGTCTACTGAGATTAACAGTGTGCCTGTGGATTCACACCCCTGGAACTGAGAGCAGAAACTGGTGATTGGGATTTGTATAGGCCGGGCAATCTGTATCTCTGAAGCATCTACTCAAGCTTTTTATTCATGGTTTGAGAATCAGTTTGCCCATCACCAAGAAACAAACACGAGGAGGCTGCATTTAAAATCAAAATGCTTTCTTTGTACTAACTTCGCCTGGCTGCCCTCGTCACCCAACACGGATTTTTCTGCAGAACAAAGATGCATCAATAAATAATAATAATGTAATGCTGTCTTTTAACAGCAATCTTCATTCAGCTGTGTGGTTTTAAGTTTGCTCTTTTTGACCAAATTAGGAAGAGGGCAAAGTTTGTTATTCCTATTTTTAAAATCCATTATTTGAAAGGGATGTTTCTTCTCTAACCATAGATTTTGCTATATACAGTGCCTAGCTGTGCATACAAGGCATCCCATATGGTTGAAGGAGGCTGGAGGGGTTGCTACTAACCATATTTAAAAAAGCAGATGTTACTAATCTTCTAAATATTACACAAAAATGATGTCATTTATGATTGACAACAGTTGTGGCTCATCAATCCCTTTCAATATTTTTTTCTCACAAAAGACAATGCAACACAAATGTCGAAGCAAATTTCTTTTAAAGAGAGCTTGCCTCTAAGAGCAGACCAGTTTGTGTTAGCATTGAATTGTTTAGCCGAAAGTCAGGCCCTGCAGGGGGACACATACATATGTTATATGTGAGAAACTAGCGAAGCTTGTCTATGAATAGTACAGTCAGAGAGACTTTTCAGGCTACATTCTGAGAGCCAGTTTTCAATCTGGCAAGCTGAATTTTGTGCCCAAAATTGATTACTACCCCAACAATACTGCAACCTCGCACCTATTTTCTTTGCATCTGCATTCAGGATATTGTGACACCAAACTGCCTGATTTGTGTATGGAAATTGATTTTTATGTACACAAAACTGATGTGCACCCAATCATAAGCTTACAACCGATTATGCTCGCAAAAGTAAGCAAATAAAGTATCCCGGGGCTGAAAATTTGGCCCTAAGTGAGCTACATATGACACACAGTGAATTATCTGTCTTTAACAGATTCGTTTGACAACAATGTACTAGCCTGGTTTTATGTTTACAGCAATTGCACATTAGTAAGATTTTTTCATTGTCCTTACAGAGTATATACATCAGCTATAGTTCTCTGGTGTGTATGTCCTGGGTTTCCTTGCTGGAGATCAATAAAATATACAGAAGAAACTGTGTGAAGTATGGGTGATGTATGCCAATGACACTTCCTTTATTATATTAAGTCTCAAGTTAACTCATCTTCCTTTCCTGCCACCTCAGTCATATTGTGTCCTTCACCCTGTCCCTTTACAAGTTCCTTCCACATCAGCTTTAAACTCCTTATCTTGACTTTCAAGGCTCTTCACAGCTCCGTCCCTCCCTACATCACAGCACTGGCATGCCCACTACTATCTTGTTCAGACACTGCGCTCTTCCAGTTCTGCCTCCACTTTACTAAGTTGTTTGAATTAATAACATTCTGCAGCACTTCTCCCCATTGATTAATTTTCTTTAATCAGTTTTGACTATGTAGTCATTTCCATTATTTTTGGCCCTGGTGTTTTTACATTTGGGGAAAAGGGTAAATAGGATCACAGAGCACACCTTAGCTCTGTTCTTCATCATTCATCTTTCCACTCTACATTCCCCAATTATTTTTATGGAAGATCTTTCCCTCAACTCTCACTGGAGTTCTAACAATTTTTATTGGCCCCTCTAGATCTTTCTCTTCTGGAAGATACTAGGCCTGATCTAACTTCCATTAAAGTCAACGGGGGTTTGATCTTGAGGAGATCGAAATAAAATAGAAGACTTGTTTCTAATCTCACTTACACAAGAGTAACTTCATTAATTCCAGTGTAGTTATTCCTGATTTACACTATTTTGAGATCAGAATGAACCCACTCAGTATTCAAGGGGAGAGCGTAACATTACTTTATGTATGCCATTCTATTTTCTGCATTATTCCTTAATATCTTCTTAACAGCAGCTAACATCTCACACCAATGTACAAGATAAAATGCTACTCTGACCTGTGGTTGCATTGCTAATCAGCATTTCTATCTTGTACTTCACACACATTCTGTATTTATACACTGTTCACTACATGCCAAGTGCCAGTGTGGACTAAAGCCTTGAAAAGCAGGATAAGAATTGGAAGTGGGGGAAACTTGAATGATTGGCAGCAGGCACACATGGTTAAATGTCAACATTTTGGTATGTTGTTGAATGGTCAGACACGTCTATGAATTGCCATCCAACAAACCTATGAGACATACTATTGTGGAATATATGCCAACTCTGTTTCCGGCAAACTGCTTCTGTGCTTGATGCCAAGTACTGGTGGGTGTATACCTTTTTGTGCTGTCACTGCATTCAGCCTCCAGGGTGTTGCGTGAAAGGATCATTGGATGTTAATGAATAACAAAATGTGTCATTTCCCTTTAGAATTTGTCTATCTATCATATACAGTGAAAAAGACAGGTTTGTTTTTCTTTGCCCATATTTACATGTGTGTCAAAATGTGTACTGTTAAACCTGGCCACATGCTTATACAGTATGTTGTCTGATTAGTCTTTTTTAATTGTTATTGCACATGATCATACATCTAGCCTTATAAAGAAAAAATAAGATCCATAGAAAAATAATATAGCCCATGTAGGTATGTTTTTCATTAAGAACAATAATATTTAGCACTTAGAGCTTTCCATGGTCAATGGAGTCCTCAAACATGTTCCAATTAATTCATTTTCACAATATCCCTGTGAAGAAGGTAAATATTATTATCCCCATTTTACAGATGGGGAACAGACTATTAGTTAAATGAGTTTCATGAGGCTGCCAAAGAAGTGAGAGCCAGCACTGGAACTCAAGACTGCACCTGAGAGAGGAGGGTGAAATTTTTTGAATATATTGGCTTCTTTAAATATAGTTTAATTTTTACCATGGTCTCACCATTTTTTGTACACATTCATGCAAACCCAGTTGCCAGACCACCTGAAGCACCTAGCCAGAGCTCAATCCAGATGGTGCTCAATCTGCAAGGAGGCCATGCCTTTGGGATTTGCCATGATGATAATGATGATGCAAATCCAGTTTTGCCAGTTTTGTTCACAGAAAGAATTTGGGCCTGTAGCCAAGATTCACTGAATTCTGAAACAACATTCATTCTGGACAGAGTCAGAAGTAACTCAAAGTGTAGTTCATCAAATTAAAAAACAGAACCTATATCTTCGACAGAGATGACCAATTTCATAGTGCAACTATTCAGTACTCACAATTTCATGGGCTGAAATTTGGTTGCACAAAACTACTGCAGAACAGTTTCAAATAAACTAACAAATGGATGAAAAAGGCACCGTTCCTTGGGCAATTTGTGAACAGAATGAAGGGATATGCAATCTAGCTCTACGCGGGACCTTCCTGACTCGCAGTTCTGTGCTTTAGCCACGGTCCACAGTTCTCTCTCACTTCTAAATCAAGTGGAACTAGTCAGTGTACAGTATAGCAGTCTAAGTAAGGTCCCTAATGCTAGTGACAATGAAGTTTTTCAGCTGCATATAAAAATCAGTTCAATTTCTATATTTAGTAACAGCATTACAAATATAATACAGATGTACTGACTTGTAAAGAATCCCAAATACTGAATTAGCAGGTACAGCAGTTAGAAGATACACATTGAAAGTTACTAATTTTTCTTGCTAACAACTTCCAAATTCCGAAGTACCGTGTGTGATCTAAATCTTATTACAGGTAAAGTGGTATATGTTTATATATACATATATACACACACACACACACTCACTCACTCACTCAATGAAAACCCAAGCCACTGCAGATTCTTTAATTGTGTTTTTCAGCAAACTGATTTAAAGTTCCCTGGGGCGCACTGCAGGATTGTGACATATCAGACCAGGTTAAGTCAAACTCAAAATGTTATGTGATATGACAAGATGTAAAGCACATGATTAACGCATCCAGTGGGAAACTTGGCTTTATGAAAAACTGCATAACAGGGAAACTCTGGACTTTCTGAAATAAACATCGCATTTAAAAGTTATGAGAGAGTAAAGGTTACTTGACTAAATAGTTCAGGTTCAGTTTGACACCCAAATATTTCTGCTTTGAGTTGAAATGTCACAGTTCAAAGTGGAATAAATATTTGTTGCCAGTGTAAGTATTAAAAAATCTCACTTCTGTTGCAATGGAGCAGAAATGGCTTGTGGCCAATTCAGACAGTAGTAATTGGGACAGAGAACTCAACGGTGCAAACACAGATCCAATATAAGGGCTGTGTGTGCGTGCACACACCCATGTGTATGTGTGTGCATTTTCTCTTTTCCTGAGAAATACAGAAAAACAACGGATTTCAAACTGACTTGCTGAAACTAAGCATAATTGGCAGACATAGCTATGAGTTTTGTTCATGCAGCAACACTAAAAGAAAAGTGTACACTGTGTCCAAAACTTCACAATGAGAAGAAAGAAATTGTGATTACGATTTTAATTTGAGCATGGTAAATTATTTCCAGTCTTCACATATTTGGAAAGTTCATAAATTTTAATGCCAGAAAATTTTAAGTCTGTGATGCTCCAATCTGACTTCCTCTCTAAACACAGGCCATTAAACTTCACTCAGTAATTCCTTTAATAGTGGGAATGTTTTCTCTCTGCTAGATAGGGGTGCAATTGTGATCCACTTTACACACCTATAAATAACCCCTTTCCCCCCTGTGCAGGCTTCCCACATTGCTGATAGATGTGTGGTGGGGAGAACAGGTGGGGTGGGGAATGGAATGGTGAGAGGAATAGGCGGAGCCAAGGCATTGGCCAACACAGCGGAGCTGGTGTGGAGTAGGAACGTAAGATGTACCAGGTATAACGCTAGCACAGTTTACTCCCCTCTTGGAGCAGTGTGGGAGCAGTGAGTGAGTGTGGGAGCAGTGAGCGAGTGAGTCACATTTTTGCCCCTGGTCCACTTCTGGGGCAGCCTAAATACACTCTATTCTTTATTCAATGCTTGTAGTAACTCTACAATCTAGTCCAAAGTGAACAGTATTAAGTGCACGGTCTCTAATGCTTTCCTTTCTAAAAGTTGCACCTGCAGCTTTTATCCCAAGCTTCCAAAATCATGTTGAAGTTTTGGGAGCTTTTTTAATTTTTGCAGAGTAGATGAGAATACTTGTTTGCTTAAGAACAATAGAAAACATGAATACAGCAAGGAAGAAATATAAACAGAGATCATAAATCCAGCAGATGATGTTGGATGCCACACATCATTTACTTCTGCACATTATTGATGCCCTCATAAGTGGTAGAGCAAAGCCAAGCCACAAGTGAGTTATGAAAGGTCATCTATAATGAGTGGAAACAAATGACGTGTTCAGAGATAGCCCATTGTATGCTCCGTTTATGCAACATCAGTTTTAGTTTTAATGCGTATTGATAGAAATATATTTTTAAGACAACACAAGTCTCCATCATGGCCCCAGGGATTCTGCCAGCTGGTGAAGGAGAGACAGAGATAGTGAAAAGAATATCTGTTTTGCTACAACACAACCTTCCAACAATGAAGTGCTGATAGCAGGGGAAGAGGTACACATACGGAGAACCGAGGTCGAGATACTAAAAATGTCTAGTGATTTTGAACACCCAAGCTGAGGCATCTTCCAGGGGCCTGATTTCCACAAGGGGGTGATCAACACTTTCTGAAATTGAGCTTCTTTTACTGTG
The DNA here is from genome assembly GCF_965152235.1 of Eretmochelys imbricata. Lineage (NCBI taxonomy): Eukaryota > Metazoa > Chordata > Testudines > Cheloniidae > Eretmochelys > Eretmochelys imbricata. Next base: position 107,761,454 of record NC_135577.1, read on the forward strand.
TCTTTACTGGAGTGGGTGGGTAAGGTTTCATGGCCTGAGATCTGCAGGAGGTCAACTAGATAATCACGATTGTCCCTTCTGACTTTAAAGTCTATCAGTTGAGGCACCCAAAATCCCTAGTCACTTTTTAATATCTTTACAGACATTTTAGAAGCAGAGTTGTTAAGACCTTTTAAAAAATCTGGTGTATTGAGTGCTAAGGATCAGTTGTGCCATCTAGATTTAAGCATAATCAATGTGATCCAAAGCCCACTAATAAGAGTGTTTCATTCACTTCAGTGGGATTTGGCTCAATCCCATAAAGGGCAGAATCTGTGCAGGCTTCCCACAATTCTGCCAAAGCACTTAAATTCTGACCTGCAGCATCCTTACAATTTTTGGATAGAGACTGCCAATCACTGCATTATATAGCAGTGAAGTGTTTAGAAGTGAAAAAAGAAGATTTCTCCGCCCTCGCCCCCATCCCATCAAAAATAAAATAAATCCAAATGTTGGTGCTACGGGGAACTTGGAGAAGAATCAAGAGCTTTTGAAGGTTCAGACTGAACTACACTGCTGATTTGGAAAGTGCTGATTTGACAAGTTCTTTATGTGGATAGCACCATATCAATGTTAACACATAGAAGATCAGAACTTATCACACGGAATATATCCACAGTGCTCTTGAATAAGAAATTTGTAAGCAATTAAAGATATATATATAGAGAGAATTGAACTAATCTGCTTTAAGAGATTTGTATAGTTTGTTTTAAAGCACTGCAGAAAGGTATGTTGCATGACTGTGCTTTAGGACCACCTAGCCAAAACAAAATAAATGTGCTTAGGCCCTCTGCAGACATGTACCATATATAGCTTGACTGTCTTTCGATTCTAGAGGGGTAAGTTAAATATTTCCAGTGTTTCTCTTAGAGAGTGATCAGCTGTAGAGGAAATAAAATCACTTTAAGAAAAACCCAGATAGAAGGACACTTTGCTGCTCCCACTCAGGGACCTTGGTAGACTGCTGCCCAGTGGAGCAGCAGTCAGCAGCCAGAACGCATTGTGCTATGAGCTAAGAGACTGGGTTGGCAGTGGACTCAGGTTCCTAGCCCTGAGCTAGAGAAGCAGGGTGCATCACAGAGGTCACACATTCTGCCTTAGAAATGGAAAGCGGGGGGATGGGAGCTAGCTATTCCCCTGTGTGTGTCTGCCTTGTAGTGGCCTGCTAAGCAGGAGCATTAAATCGAGTTTAGGAGGCAGGCATTTAGCAATAATCTGGAAGTGAGGCTATTCCCCTTTTGGCAAGGTCCTATAGAATTTAACACGGGTGAAACCAATAGGATTCTATTGAAATTTAATAAAATTTAATTTCGTAGATAGTACTCAGAAGAAATCACAGATAGTGATAGAGTATGATCAGCCTCCCATAACATTTCTAAACCAATTTACTGAATTTTTAATAGAGCATTTTATCTTTGTTATAGATTGCTATGGGTTGGTTTAAAAATCCTGTAGAAAAGTTATCAGTCTCTGTCCAGTGCTGTTGGATTTTTCCACAAGAGGCAGTAGAAGCGAATGAGTGGTAAAAGAAACAGACTATCTCCATGGAAGACAAACTACTAATATAGCTGAGCTGCAATACTGAAGCTTTGCTTTCCACTGGTCTGATGCCCCGATCTCACAGTTTGCAGAGGAAATACTGACACTTTTAGTCAGTGTATTATATACCCGTCTCCCTTATTTTTCTTCATTTGTTATTTGCATTACAATAGCACGCAAGATATGCTTAGCGCTGCATAGACTTATACAGGGGAAGACACAGACACAGACCCAAAGAGCTTGCTGCCTTAAAGGATAATTCTCCATAATTCTCCGTAATTTAAATAAACAATGAAATGCCTTTTATTAGCATACCTAAGTTGACTCTGGCAAGACTCACATTTGTTTCAGTTACAGAGAGGCTACTGCTGGCGTGAGTACATCGCTGTGCTCTGCTCTGCACTAACATGCAGTGGGAAAGTTTCACCACAGGACTTTGACATCTGACTGTGTGACAAGAGCTTGCTTTTGCCCATTGATTCTTTTAAATGAATACGTAAAATTATTCCAACTAATGTGTGGGCCAAGGTTGTGCCAGCAAGTAACTGAGAGCAGAGAACACTTCGAATGCATTCCAGTTGGGATTAAGGAATAAACTTGTTCTGGAAGCTGATGGTCTCATCTCGTCATTCCTCCAGTTTTCATGGTTTTCTCTTATCCGTGGTCAACTAACTACTGCACTGTTGGGTGCACAATATAATTTGCTATAGTTTTATTTTCTGCTAGCTTTTAAAATGTACATATGGGTTATAAGGTATGGATTCGTCTTATTTCATGAATTTGCTTTATTTATGGGGTGAAAATGAGAGACTACAGAGACTATTGGATACCTGGAAGGCAAGTTAAACAAAGTTCCAATAACTCTGAGCAGTTTTATCAGAAGATCGATTTTTTAATAAAGAGCTCAGGTTAGCTATTATTCTGTGTAATCCAAGATAGAGGACTCAGGAATCCAGGCCATGCAGGTGAGCTAAAATCTACTTTTATTATTACTCCTTAAAAACAAGAAAGCAAAAAAGCAAAAAGCAGGTGAATTACAATTTAAGAAAATATTGACTAATATAGTAAAACATTTTTTAACACAACTGATGGTAAGAGAAAATCAAAGTAAGCAGGATTTAGCATTTAAATTACCAGGGGCTGAAAAAAATTAACTGATTTGTTAATGTGTAAATGATTTCAAACTAAAGCTCTAGAGTCTAGACCTAAACACTGCCAACATTAGCCTCTCAGATATGATAGTGATGGGAACCATATAGATAAGAAATATAAGACAGATAGAATCCAAACTCAGATCTGGATTCAAAGGTTGCAAAATCTCCCTTCTTTATAGTTATTAAATCAAGACGAGACAGCCAAACCATCTCAAACTCCGAGTGTTTGAATTCCAAATCTGGATCTGAACTATTTAGCTTGAACCCATCATTGCTGAAGCTCAGACTTGCTCCCCTAAAGTCAATAGCCATATTTTACTTTCACATTTTGTGAGAGGTTCAAGATGCTTTAAGGTGTGCCGGTCTTCCCAGTGCAACCAGCATTCAGTGAGATCTACTGTACTTTATAACACTGTCTCAAAAAGGAAACAACGCTGAAATGTGTCTGGAAAAAAATAAATGAAACATACTAACTTTTTAAACTATCTATATTTAAAACCAGACATCTCCTACAGAGGGTTTTGACTGCTTGATGTATCCTACTCTTTATAATATATTTTCAGCTGAAAGGAAGATGGAAAAAAAATACTGATTTGTAGGTCCAAGCGTCTTCACTTATGCAAAGTGTGCTCCCTCTTGCACCTGTAGGAGAGGCCCTTGGGAAAGGACAACTATGTTACAACTCAAGTCAAACATGAATGTCCATAGCAAGATTATAGTAGTGACCTGAAACAATAGTGCCCTTGGCAAGTCAATTTTGAAATGATTTAGTTTTAAGTTTGGACTTAAACTTCTCTCAAGATATTAGCATGAATTAAACGCTGCCTATATTTAGAAAAACTTCTACGTGTTTGCAACTTTAATATGTGATTCTTAAGGTCAACCATAACCTCTTCGGGACAGTAGCTAGCAAACTGTAGGTGCTGATACAGTACAAATTGATTATATTAATCTTGACCTATAAGCGTAATCATTCTCAAGAGCTAACCAGTCCATTGTTAGGCCTGCTCATTACTGGGATGGGAGACCTCAAGGCAACAACAACAACAATAACAAAACGATGCTGCAGGAAGTGATATTGTGGAATAGATGCCACTCTACTACCTGAATCCGTTTTGTACCAGCATGGTGCTAGAAAGCCATGCACAGCTGCAGATGCTTTCTTTTGGGTCGGATGTAAAATTGAGGTCCTATGCACTTATTGAAAGAGTAGAAGTGGTAGACTCAGTGTCCTGGCTAAATTATGAGTTCAACTAAACATAGGTCAAAACAAACAAAAGCAACCCCTCCAAGCCTGTAGTGCTGCACAAAATACTCTTTATTATTGTGTGTGGAACTGTGGTGCAATATTGCTGTTCACTGTTTAAATATGCCTCCATTTCACTGGCGGCTGAACTGGTCCCTTGGACCGATTCTACTTTATGCTACACCCTGCCATTCCAACTGAGTCAGCTTGCAGAAGGCTGAAGGCTTTCTTAGACTATGTATACACTATAGCATAATTTATGTCACTCAGGAAGGAGAATAAACCCACCACCCCCGAGCAACATAAGTGCCAGTATGGACAGAGCTATGTTGGCGGGAGAGCTTCTCCCACCGACATAGCTACTGCCTCTCATTGGGGCTGGAGTAGTTAAGCTGCTTAGAGGAGCTTAAAGGAGCTACACTAGAGAGTTTACAGTGGTGCGGCTGCCATTGTAATCTCTCTAGTGTATGTATGCCCTTAGTTGAGCAGCTTGAGTATGGGACTAAAATTGAGGAAGTCCTGCACTGTAACCCAGGGCTTGTTCATTGAATTAAACATCTAAGGCTAAGTTAGACCTATGTAGCGTAGAACCAGCCTACCTGAGAAACTATCGCTGTTTTCATGGTACACTGCCACAGCTACAAGGAATAGAGATGCTGATGCTAGAGCACCATATAACAAAGAGGGAGTGGCTGTCAGGGCATTCTCCATAAGGGCCTTAGTGCTCTGGAATTACTTCCTCTCAATCCAAAATAGCTTGGATTTATTGACTCTGAGGACAAGCTTCAAGGGTTCTTTGTTTCACCTGGCCTTTGAAGAACAATAAAAGGATTTACAGATATATTAGTATTTAATAATGAGCAGCCATTTGATAGGTGAGCTGATTAAACTGTATTGGTTTGTAATTTTAAACAATTGGCAAGGTAATCAGAGCCTCTAAATGGGAAAATTGTATTGTTTATACATGGAAAATAAATACATATTTATTATAACTGTTATTTATTTGTATTGCAGTAGTGCCTAGGAGCCCTGGACATGGACCAGGACCCCATTGTGGTAGGTGCTGTACAAAAACAGAACAAAAAGATGGTCTCTGCCAATGTTCTGTCTAATTTTTGACAGGCCATGTGCGCAAAAAAAATTTTCTGTGCAAATTGTTGTGCTTCTGTGCAAACTTTTGTGCACACGGTGTTTCGCCATGTGCGCAGGGTTTAGGATCACATGCGCACAGTTTAGAGGGAACAGTGGTCTCTGCTCCAAAGAGCTTACAATCTAACTTTAAAAGAAGAGATAACAAGTGGATACAAACAGACAGTGAGCGGAGCACAAGGAAACAATGAGATACTAGTCAACATTACAAGCAGTGGCCTCAGCCCATCAGCTGCCTAACTCAAATAGGTCAATCTGAGAATTATAGAAATATAAGGTTGCAAGGGACTTCAAGAAGCCATCAAGTCCAGCCCCCTGCACTGAAACAATTGGATATTAGGAAAAACTTTTTCACTAGGAGGGTGGTGAAGCACTGGAATATGTTACCTAGGGAGGCAGTGGAATCTCCTTCCTTTGAAGTTTTTAAGGTCAGGCTTGACAAAGCCCTGGATGGAATGATTTAGTTGGGGATTGGTCCTGCTTTTAAGGGGGTTGGACTAGATGACCTCCTGAGGTCCCTTCCAATCCTGATATTCTATTCTATGATTCTATGAAACAAAACCAATTAAACTTAGACCATCCCTGACAGGTGTCTGTCTAACCTGCTCATAAAAACCTCCACAGATGGGGATTCCACAACATTCCTTGGAAGCCTATTCCAGAGTTTATCTACCCTAATCTGTAGAAAGGTTTTCCCAATATCTAACCTAAAACTCCCTTGTTGCAGATTAAGCCCATTACTTTTTATCTTACCTTCAGTGGACATTGAGAACAATTGATCACAGTCCTCTGTATAACAACCCTTAACTGTTATCAGGTCCCCCCTTAGTCTTCTTTTCTCAAGACTAAAGATGTCCAGCTTTTTCTAAATCTTTCGTCATTTTCGTTGCTCTCCTGTGGACTCTTTCCACATCTTGTCCACATCTTTCCTAAAGTGTGGTGCTCAGAATTGGACACAATAGTCAGCTGAGGCCTCACCAGTGCTGAGTAGACCGGCACAATTATCTCCCATGTCTTAAATATGACACTCATATTAATACACCACAGAATTAGCCTTTTTTTGCAACTGCATCACATTATTGACACATATTCAATATGTGATCCACCATAACAATCAGATCGCTTTCAGGAGTACTAACATGCAGCCAGTTTTTTCCCGTTTTGTAGTTGTAAATTTGATTTTTCCCTTCCAAAGTGAAGTACTTTGCACTTGTTTTGAATTTCATCTTGTTGCTTTCAGACCAATTTTCCAATTTGCCAAGGTCATTTTGAAATCTAACCCTGTTGGCCAAAGTGCTAGCAACTCCTCCTAGTTTGGTGTCATCTGCAATCTGCAATTTGCAATTGCACATCTGCAATTTTTTTGTAAACACATTCTCCACTCCACTCCATTAGCCAAATCATTAAATGAAAGTATTGAATGATAGCAGACCTAGGACTGACCCCTGTAGGACCCCACTAGATACATCTTCCCATTTTGACAGCAAACCATTGATAACTACTTTTGAGTATGTTCTTTCAAACAGCTGTGCACCCACCTTATAGTAATTTCACCAAGATCACATTTCCCTTGTTTGCTTATGAGAATGTCATAAATGCTTGAGCCAAATCATTTAAAATTCAGCCACTAAGTTTGGGTGCCTCCACTTTTGAGTGACCAACTTCAGACTTGATACAAACTGGGCGTGATTTTCAGATGTGCTGAACACCCTCAATTTTACTTGCTGTTAATGGGAACCATATTGGCTCAAAACCTCTGCAAATCAGGTCCACTAGACTCCTTGTTAAGAAGACAGCGAACATCCCAGAATCCTTTTCTAATTGAGGGCATAGAAACATAGAAGAATCATAGAAGACTAGAGTTGGAAGAGACCTCAGGAGGTCATCTAGTCCAACCCCCTGCTCAAAGCAGGACCCACCCCAACTAAATCATTCCAGCCAAGGCTTTGTCAAGCCGGGCCTTAAAAACCTTTAAGGATGGAGATTCCATCACCTCTCTAGGTAACCCATTCCAGTGCTTCACCACCCTCCTAGTAAAATACTTTTACCTAATATTCAACATTGACCTCCCCCACTGCAACTTGAGACCATTGCTCCTTGTTCTGTCATCTGCCACCACTGAGAACAGCCTAGCTCCATCCTCTTTGGAACCCACCTTCAGGTAGTTGAAGGCTGCTATCAAAGCCCCCGCTCACTCTTCTCTTCTGCAAACTAAATAAACCCAGTTCCCTCAGCCTCTCTTCATAAGTCATGTGCCCCAGCCCCCTAATCATTTTCATTGCCCTCCGTTGCAATCTCCAATTTGTCCACATCCTTTCTGTAGTGGGGGGCCCAAAACTGGATGCAATACTCCAGATGTGGCCTCGCCAGTGCCGAATAGAGGGGAATAATCACTTCCCTCAATCTGCTGGCAATGCTCCTACTAATGTAGTCCAGCTTCTTGTCCACTGTAATCCCCAGGTCCTTTTCTGAAAAACTGCTGCTTAGCCAATCAGTCCCCAGCCTGTAGCAGTGAATGGGATTCTTCTGTCCTAAGTACAGGACTCTGCGCTTGTCCTTGTTGAACTCATCAAATTTCTTTTGGCCCAATTCTCCAATTTGTCTAGGTTACTTGGGACCCTATCCCTACTCTCCGGCATATCTACCTCTTCCCCTATTTTAGTGTCATCTGTGAAGTTGCTGAGGATGCAATCCATCTCATCATCCAGATCATTAATGAAGATGTTGAACAAAACCGGCCCGCGGACCGACCTCTGGGGAACTCTGCTTGATACTGACTGCCAACTAGACATGGAGCCGTTCATCACTTCCCATTGAACCAGACTATGTAGCCAGTTTTCTATCCACCTTATAGTCCCTTCATCCAATCCATACTTTTTTAACTTGCTGGCAAGAATACTGTGGGAGACCATAATAAAATCTTTGCTAAATTCAAGGTTTATCACATCCACCACTTTCCCCATATCCACAGAGCCAGTTATCTCATCACAGAAGGTAATCAGGTTGGTCAGGCATGACTTGTCCTTGGTGAATCCATGTTAACTATTCCTGATCACCTTCCTCTCTTCCAAGTGCTCCTCCAAAATGAATTCCTTGAGGACCTGCTCCAAGATTTTTCCAGGGACTAAGGTGAGGCTGACTGTATTTCCCTGGATTCTCCTTCTTCCCTTTTTTAAAGATGGGCACTATATTTGTGTTTTTCCCTCCCGCAAGTGACACGAATTTTCAGAGATAATAGCTAATGTCTCTGCAGTCACATCAGCCAACTCTCCTAACACCCTTGGATGCATTAGATCCAGACCCATGGACTTGTGCTCGTCCAGCTTTTCTAAATAGTCCTTAACCTGTTCTTTCACCACTAAGGGCTTCTCACCTCCTCCCCATACTGTGCTGCTGCCCAGTGCAGCAGTCTGGGAACTGACCTTGTCTGTGAACCCAAGGGAAAAAAAGCATTGAGTACTTCAGCTTTTTCCACATCATCTGTCACTAGGTTGCCTCCACCATACAGTAAGGGTCACACACTTTCACTGACCTTCTTCTTGTTGCTAACATACCTGTAGAAACCCTTCTTGTAGCCCTTAACATCCCCTGCTAGCTGCAACTCCAATTGTACTTTGGCCTTCCTGGTTACATCCCTGCATGCTCAAGAAATATTTTTATACTCCTCCTTAGTCATCTGTCCAAGTTTCCACTTCTTGTAAGCTTCTTTTTGTGTTTAAGCTCACCGAAGATTTCCCTGTTAAGCCAAGCTGTTCGCCTGCCATATTTATTATTTTTTCTGCACATCGGGATGGTTTGTTCCTGTGCCCTCAATAAGGCTTCTTTCAAATACAGTCAGCTCTCCTGGACTCCTTTCGTACTCATGTTACCCTCCTAGGGGATCCTGCCCATCAGTTCCCTGAGGGAGTCAAAGTCTGCTTTTCTGAATTTCAGGGTCCATATTCTGCTGCTCTCCTTTCTTCCTTTTGTCAGGATCCTGAACTGGACCATCTCATGGTCACTGCTGCCCAGGTTGCCACCCACTTCTACTTCCCCTACCAATTCTTCCCTGTTTGTGAGCAGCAGGTAAAGAGGAGCATCAATATCTCTGACTCTCAGTTTCTCTGTATTTATAATGGTGTTACTTAGTTTCTGAGACAACGTTTCTGAAAGAATTTTGTACATGTGAAGCACTCTGTAATTGTTAAATGGTACTTCACTTGAAAGTTTGGAAAATTACAGCATTAGAGCATTATTAAAGGGTACCATGAAATATTACAATCTACTATACTAGACTTATAGCTAATTTTCTTATATATTACAGCCACATCCGATCAGATTTGCAGCTTTCCAAAATATTTATTTATAGATTCTGAACCTTATTAGTGGGCTTGCATGTGTAGTTTTATTGAATTTGATGTTTGCTAATATAATGTAAGAACTTATTATGGTATCAAATTTTTAATGAAATTTGCAATTTTAAAAACTTAATCCATGTTGCCATTTCACTAGAGTTAGTAATAAGATACAAGCATAATATTTTACTGTTGATTTTACAGTGCCATCAGATTTCCATTGTATTTATTAATTTTCATTGTCACTAATATCTCACTCAGTTATCATGGTGTTTATTCCGAAACACAGAAGGGAAAAAATCTTTTTATCAGTTTATAGGGAATTTACAAGTGTGGAAATTCTGGAGTCAGCACAGCATCTCAGGGCAAAATCCTTCTGTTATGCAATATGGTCACATAGGAGGTGGAAAATAGAGGGCAGCTGGACATTCTATGACACTAGAACTAGCCTTCTAGTGCATAGCATGATGGTTCCAGACAGCCAATGAGGGAAGATGTTGGAATGCACCTAAATGCATGCACCCTCATATGTATCACATGCTTCCCATTTGTGTGTGTGTAGGTAGCAGAGGGGCTGAGTCTGGCCCATATCCTTAACCATATACCATGCTACCTTGTGTTTGCAGTGCTCTTGTGGGCATGGTGTCTCAGACCTTCTTCCTAGTGCTCTGTTGATTTCACATGATCTTTGATAGTTTCTGTATTTTATATTTGTTTCATTCTAATTCAATGTGTGGTTTCAGCAGATCATCCTGAATGAAGGTTTTAGAGTGAAGTTTAGAAACTATCTGTAAATTAAATAGGAATAATATTTATAATCAACCTTCAATGAGCATTTTGTAACAATTTTGTAACATTTACACATTTACATTTTTAACTACAATGTCCTAGTAAAATTTTTAATTATATTTTATTCATTTATTTTTATTTTATAAAGTGATAGTGAAGCTTTAATGTAACAATTGAAGCTTAACAAATATATATATTTGTTATATATATATTTGTTATATTTGTTATATATCTATATATAGCTATAGATATGAATATACAATACAATAAAGATCTGAGAGTGTGTTTCAGTACAGAATCTGGATAGGAATCCTACAGCTTGAAAAGTAAGGGAATGAGTAACGTCTTCATGAGATGATAACACTCTACTCAGAAGTTTTTTTTTAATTACCAAATCACTTCAAACAGTTTCAAAATGTAATGGAAACAATATGGTGTGACTCTTGATGTTAGCTTCTACAATTAGTGTGTTATTAATTAAACTCTCGAGTAATATAATAACTTGACTGTTGGAACCTCTCTTTGCATTTAAAATACATGCAGACTGTGGCTCCAATTATAAATAGACTATAACTCGAAAGGCTTAAAATGGCAAATTAAATTATTCAGAGACAAATTGTTAAATTTATGTTATATTCCTGAAAAATTATTTTAGTCTGTTTTTATTTTGTTCAATAAATTGTATACAAAGTATTATCAAGCAATACATACATGTTCCAACACTATATCAATACTGCTTTATTGGTCACATTTCTATTACTACAGACCTGTTTTATACACACACACATATACATACACATTGTCAAGTGTCATTTCTCAAGCCTCTACCTAGGTGAGTCAGAACAAGGTGGACCAAGAGGAAGTGATAAATTACTGTCTTCCTGCTGTTCCTTAGGAATACCTTTAGGAAAGGAGTGCTGAAGAACTGTGATTAGTTATGGCACATTGCAAGGGAACTTAATCAAAAGGGGACCAATCCTGCTCCTATTGAAGTCAATAGCAAAATTCCTATAGACTTCAATGGGCTTTGGATCAGGGCCATGATTTGCGGAAGATGTCTGCGGCAATCCCAGCAGCCACTTTGTTCTCTAGTATGTGATAATGACCTATATGTCTTCTATATCTTCAGAGACACAGTGAGCCATCATGCACCTTCAATTAAATCAAATGACTTGGTTAAGCAAGTGCTGTTTTTCTTATTGTTCAGTAAGGGCCTGATCCAAACTCTACTGAACTCAATGGATTTCAATGGGCTTTGGATCAGTTACTGAATTCACAGACATTACAATGCTAAGTAGTTGGGCAGTGCACTGGAATCTCTGAATCAAGGATCAGCCGCAGAAGAGGGGACTAGATTTAGCCCTTCATGAATAATGTATTGCTATATATGCAGCCTGAAGCACGGCTTGATTGTAATTCCTCAGTAGAGATGTTAAGGTTTATTTACAATCTTTTCTCTGTGAATCATGAAGCCATGTTGATACATATTCACCCAGACATCAACTACAAGTCTTGTCCACCAGTGTTCTAGCTGTTGATAGCCTAAGCTGGTGGTTTTCAACCTGCGATCCTTGTGGGGCCGCTGAGTATGTCTAAGGGATCCGCAAAAGGTTGTTGTTACCATGGAACAGTGGTTTTCAACCTGTGGTCCATGGACCCCTGGGAGTCCACAGACTATGTCTAAGATTTCCAAAGGCTCCGCATCTCCATTCAAAATGTTGAGGGTTCCACAAACGAGAAAAGGTTGAAAACAACTGGCCTGAGTGAATCAGCAGTGACAGCACTGAATAAGCCCATCGCAGTCAGAGTCTGGCTCTTTCTCCTACCCTCTCAAAAGAAGTGAAAGATTTAACCCAAAAGCTGCTGCAGAACCAAAAATAAGTAATCAACACTTTTGTCAAAGCAACCTCTTCTCCCCCTTGAGGAGAAGAATAAACTAACGATAACTGTTTATTAAGGTGTGTAGGGCCACAAGGGCACTGTCAGTAGCTCAAGCATTAAACCTGCTGAGGAGGAGGATATTAGTGTGTGTGAGATATTTCTTTTGTCTCTCTCTCAACAACAATTTGGTTAACAAACTGGCAAATACAAAATCAAGCAGCTATAAGTCCACTGTATACAGCTGTAGATATTCCTATTGCTGAGACATCTGCTGTGTTTGTTACATGTCCAGGGCTGGCTCTAGAGGTTTTGATGCCTGGGAAGCATCTGGGAAATTTCTATCCCTCCAAGCCCATGGTTACTCAGTGACTAAACATTGTTCTGTCCCTAAAATACTGCTACCCCATGTGACTGCCTGTTCTAACTGCCCTATACCCGTCAATTCCTTTACTGCAATGGGTTGGAGAGAAGTCTCACTGTAGAAAACGTCCACAGTGCAATTAAGGAGCATATTTGTTTTGCTCCTTTTTCCTCTTTTTTGTCATGGATATGCCCTGGTGCTATTGCTTAAGTTATAAGTGGATGAAAATGGGTCTTTCAGAATATGATTTCTGTGGCACTTGCTGCCCCACCCCTTACTGCTTGCATGGGAAGGCAAGACCCTAAAAGCAGCAACCTCTTGTGGCTTGGATGTATAGAGAGGGAACAAGCCATAAAGAGGGCAAGCAGGAGAGTTCTGCACACTGTACAGCACAGAGCTGTGCTTCATGGAAACCCTCTTCAGATAAAGAAAGTGTCTGAGGATAATCCATGGAGGGGAGGGGAAAGGACTAGTGGGTATATACAGTGGTTGTATCCACTGGCAAAAACCTTGTTATACCGGGGTGTAGCAAACCACAGCAGCTACTCCATCCCAGTTACCAGAGGTTGTGGTACTGGCTATGAAGGTGCTGTGCAACTATGCTTCACCCTGGATTTGGAGTAGAATCTTGGTAAGATTCTATCCCTCAGAACTCCATTTACTCAGACTTTATGCAGGAGATAAGAATTTGGCCCTTAGACCTTAACAGCTCCACCAGAAAGACTGAAGTATCTTCATCAAAGATGGGACTTTTCATGATAGAAACCATCCAATTATCTTGATCAAGACTGCATCTGATGTCTCGCAAATTTGGCAGCCCAGGCAAAGAATTTCCTCAACTACCCTTGCCATATTAACAATGAGAATACATTAAATCATGTGTCAAGAAGGGAAGCAATTTGTGATTTTTACTTTAGGAACTTTGACACCCTTTTGGTTTCAGTGGAGTCTATGGTTGGTACTGTTTCCTACCTACAAGATGATATGTAATTAATAGATAAGACTGATCTTTGAGTACTTGACACAGGAGGAAAGATGTTTAGCATGTTGTATTAAACTGTCAGCCTACTCACATGGTATTATTTTCTAGCCACTAATAGGGGATTAAGAATCATTATTATATACTTTGGGGGATGTTTATATTGCAGTAAGAATGTACATCCTTTGCTCTAAATAGAGAGATCACATGCAAATTATTCTTTTACTCAATAAAAATGTGTTTGAGCAATTTATTCCCTTTATAGTTGCAAAGACTTTGGGTATTTTTAGATAATAAAGAGAGAAATGTTAACTTTCTTTTTTTCTTCTGAAATCTGATACCCAGATTTTCCAAATTTTATGCACACACTGCATGCATGGATAGCTGGTTGGATGTCTAACTGGGGTCATTTCTGAAATTTCCACCATTACATGCAATAACACTGAGCATATGTATGTATGTGTGTAAATTATGCACATAAAATAATGTTAATTTCAATGGGCACTGGATCATCAGGCCCTAGAAGAACTGCCCAAATATTCATTAATTTTTTAGCATTTTTTGAGTGTCAACATTTTTGAATGCATAGGTTCCAAATGATTTTCTGAAGAACATTTAAAAATATTCAGAATGATTATGCCATAACTAGATGGATCAACAATTCAGCAGGGAAAAGGGTTAGATTTGGTAAAGAAACATGAAAGCCGAGTCAAGAAGGTTACAGAAAAAATAACGTAATGAAGATCTAGGCTAGAAGAAGATGTTATAAGCATAAAAATCACCTAATTAAGGGATAATCTCTCTTACTTTGTAGTATTGGTGGAATAAATGATTGCTGAGGTTGAGTAATCAACTAAGCTAAAATGGGGTCTTTAGGCAATCTCCAAACTGGTTTATTATGTGACAAAGCAATGGAGATGACTACAGTTATATATAAAATTATAATATTAAACAGTTAATGGGCCAAATTCGCTGATGGTGTAAATTAACAAAACTCCATCGAGATCATTGCAATTATATCCACTGACTCCAGCAGATAATTTATCTCAGTAAATTTTCCTCCTTCATGGGGGAACTTATTGGGTTTTGCAAAGGTATAGTGCAGAATACTTTGAATGGGGGCAGCTTTTTTCATATGAATAGTTATTCGAGAGACTGGCCTATATGGGAATAGAGCAATGGGACAGGACATAGAAGGTGAAATCCTGGCTCCATGAAGTCAAGGGCAAAACTCCCATTGACTTCAGTGGGGCCAGGATTGGACCCATAGGATCTATAGGAGTCTTTGTTTAGGTCAAAATGTTAGAGCTTAGGTGCCTACAGTTTGGCTCCTAAATTCGTATTTAGGCTTCTAAATAAAAGTAGCCTGCGTTCTCGTGAGTGTCAAGTAGTCACAAAACCCATTGCAGTCAACAGTAGCTCCAGCATCTTTGAAAGTCAGGCCATTTTTATTTCGGAGCCTAACTTTAGGCAGCCAGGTTTAAAAATTGTGGCTGTAATCTACAGGACTGTGATTGGCTGATTATTTGTACACTGATATACAGAATTGTGCTCTTATCAAGAACACATTTCTTTCTGTCAGTGAAAGATAGGCTTCTCTTTTTTTACTTTATAACAGCAGTTATTAATACAGTTTCGCCTGGACTGAGACACTTGATCCCCGAACCTGGATTCTGAATAGAAGCTTTGCAGCTTCAGCTCATTTCCAGTTATGTTTCAAAATGGTACCTGCATTTTAAAAAAAATAATCTAGACTCTTAATTACTCATTGAGAACCTGAGACCCCTTACTCACAGTGAGTAGTAGCTTGCTATCAGAGCAAGTAAGAGTGACATTGGTCTCTGACCAATTAGAGAATAATCTATTGAGCTTAAGTGTCCCATTTAGACAAGGTGTTATTTTTTAAAATCACTGCGCTGTTTACTGAGTACCGTTTGAGTCAAGTGGCACAAAAATAACATTTTTTTTTATAAAAGTGTTTTCATAAAGAATTCATAAAGATAGAAGTTTGGAGACTAAAATTCTCGGTTCATGAACCAAACACAGAGAGGAAAGGCACGACTTGTTTTTTCCCTCTTACTTAGTGTATATTTACCTTAAACCTAACCCCAAGGTAGAAACAAAATTTTCTTGGAAAAAGTAAAGAAAATCTCTCTGTGAACTCCATTAACATTAGGCTTCCTTTAAGCAAGCACCACTTCATGTGCCAAACTATGTGTGTAACTGATGCTGAATAAAGTCTATGTGAGCCTGAGCTGCGATCAGCAAATTCATTTAAGCACTCAGGCTAATACTAAACCCAGGCGTTAACAGAGGAAAATGTACTCCTAGAGACTCATTCCTTTGGAAAAACGAGTTATGCAAGTAAATGGTGTTTTGGTTATAGAACTTTTACATGGAAATTGGAGTACATAAGGGGGGTTTAATTAAACACTGACAATTCCCCTATCTACATATCTGCATGCTAGTGTACGCACATGAGTGGGGAGATGAAAAGTTTTGCACGATCTATCATTCAGAACTGTTGCACTCTAGTGGCAATAAGCACTATTTTTTATGTTCTGAAGTGATTACTGATGATTACTTTGTAGCATCAGGGCATTCTATGGAGACAATGGCCACTTCATGGACTGATGCAATATTATGAACATGGAATGACAATTGCAACTCCATGGTTAAAGTTGCAACTAGGTTCCATTATAAGACCTTATTTAGCCCCCCATGTTCATTCCACACACACCTTGTAACTTTGACCAGATTATTATTTTGGCCTAAAAATTTCCGGGTTCACTCAGAAAGCATTGGAGAATTTTTCAGCAAATTTTGAAGAAAATTGATCATTACTTCATACTGTTTTTGAGTTACAGATCGAAACCCCCTAAACAAACAAACAAATACATAAACAAAATACCCAATGTGGAAAACAAAACACAATTGCATTCCCATCACTCAAACTGGCTTCTTATAGCAACTTCAAACTTTCCCCAAAACTGCACAGGGTAGAAAAAGACATGGGACCTGTGAAGACACTTTATTACCCAGTGTAACTGCAGAATGCCTCAGTGCAAGGTCTGCTGGTGATACCATGAAACTCATAAGCTCTACATTGAAGAAACAGGCAAGGAAGAGTCAGGGAAACTACAGAATTCCTAAACTGATCTAAAATTGCAGGTTAGGGAGAGATAAGCAGTGGGTGTGTCAGGGATCTCAAAGCCCCTACATAAGTGCCAATTATAAAAAATTGAAATCGTTGTTACGCTTAAATTAAGGTTGCTAGTTAACATGTAAGTTGAAACGTGTAACAGACTGGCAATGTTTGCCTAGAACACCTCATTCTATTAGCAGGTATTAATCCTGTTGGGAAAGGGTTAAATGGGTTTTGCTAACTCACTCTGCTCGGAATTTTGTTTCCCTATCAAGTTATAAGGAGGATGGACATGGCTCTCTACAGAGACAGGATCCAAAGTGTGAGATGAACAGTCTTGAGGTAGGAAACCTAGGAGCAGCCAAGCCTAGGGAGAAGACTTGAGCTCTGTGGGTATATATACACTGCAGTTAGACACCAGCAGCTGGCCTGTGTCAGCTGTCTTGGGCTTGTGGGGCTTAGGCTGAGGGGCTGTTTAATTGCAGTGTAGATGTGTGGGCTCAGGCTGGAGCCCGAGATCTGAGACCCTCCCACCTCCCACAGGACACAGTCCCAGAGCCTGGGCTGCAGCCCAAGCCCAAATGTCTATACTGGCCGGGGTGCTCGAGACCTTAGCCCGAGGCCCGGGAGCCCAAGTCAGCTGCAGTTTTTAATTGCAGTGTAGACATACCCTATGCCATCTTATTGTTAATGCCTTTGTTATTAAAGTCAATCCTCAGGAAAGAAGTAAGTGTTGACTTACACAATGTGTAGGCTTTGTTTTAAACAGGTTGAGAAGGCACCTGCTCACAGTACATATAACAAGGAACAATGCAAATAAAAGGAAAATCTTCAAGCATTTTTAAATATGGAAACAAACTTTTTTAGAGAGTAACAATTGCCAGGGAAGTGGGGGGCAGGGAAGCAGCAAAGGATTTGGCAGTGAATCTAAAAAGTGTTTCCAGCAGCCATAAAAATGTGCCTTTTTTTCATGCTATGTTACTTTAAATGATGTCACAAGCATAGGAGTTGAACACAGTGTACATGGTTATGGATATTGATCTGTGTGTGAGAATATGATTGAATCATTGAACTAAAGCCAATCCGTAGCCAACATGCTTTCACCATCTTGTATGAGTTCTTTCTGCTAAACTGTCCATTGGGTTCCAGAGAAGTTAAGTTCCATATTTTCCAAAGCGGTCTTTCATTTTGGGTGCCAAATTTCAGACACCAACACAGGCACCCAAAATGAGAAGCCATTTTGGAAAATTTTAGACCTAAGTCAATGACATCATTCCCATTGATGGCAAAGGAAACAAGATTTCACCCCATATCTGTAAGACAGATTCTTTGGTGGCTTGTTGAAATTGAATTTACACCTTACGCCTGTATTAACAGTATAACTTTATTACTAGAGTCACTGACAAAACCCTGGGCATGGAACCTTCAGTGATTAAGAAACTCCAACTCGTAGAGAATGCTGCAGCATATATCCTCAGCAACACAGGCTTATGCAAGCACATCAGACCTGTCCTCCACTCCCTACAATGACTTCCCATAGAATATCAAGTCAAATTCAAGATGCTCCATGGTCTGGGCACAGGGTAGCTGAAAGATTGACTAAAGCACCGAGATGAAGACTGTGGGTGACAGCTTTTCTCCTCTGGCACAATGGAACATTCTATAATCCGAGTAAAGCTTGTTTGTGCAGGAGACAGAGTTTTCTTGGGGGCTGGTCTGAGACTCTGGAATGAACTCCCACAAGAGCTAAGGACCATCACAAACCTCATCACCTTCCACTTTGAGTGCAAAGGGCATTTAGCCTTGTCTTTTCCAATTATAAACATACAACAACGTGTGTATAGATATATATGAAAAGTTAATTCAAAACAAAACTCTCCAATGCACACACTTCTCAATGGGGAGAGGATGAGAGTAGAAACATGTTACAGGTGTTAGTTAGATAGCTTAATGCACTCCTGGAAGGTGCTCGGATACTATGGTGATAGTGATGAGAGTGGTATAAGAACCTGCCATAGATTAGACCAGAAGAGAATATCCAAATGTGGATTCATGTATATTTGTGGAGTTAGGGCCCAATCTTGATCCCAGTGAGGTCAATTAAATTTTGAAATTTAATTAAACTGGCATCACAATTTGTCCCTTACCAAATAAATTTTTTCAGGGAAAATTCCCCTCTACCGAGTCTTGCCCAAAAGAATCTGCAAGAGCTGGATACAGCAGTCACACCCAGATGATTATCCAGGTATTGAATAGAGTAAGCATTCTCCTTTGTCTTGATGGAGAATTGCCAGGAAGCCAACTCTACTGAACATCAGTTATAGTTGAATTTGTCTCGGTAGTTCCCTTTTTGTTGCAGAACAACTTGACAAATGAAGGGTTTAATACTCAAGGCCCTTTTGAACTAACCCATGCTCAGTGTTGAGAACAATGATTTCTATGCCATTGTGCTGTATGACTTTGGGGGTAGGGAGGACACAGGATCAAAGTGTGTGCTGAAAGCAAGAGACAAAGACCAAGAGTCAGAAAGGGAGCTGTTTTTATGGCTACAGGACTGAAATCTCTTAGCTGAAGATTCTGTGTGTAGCCTTGCTGGTTTTGCCATAAATGTTCAAAATAGAAAGGATTTGTGTAGATACTGTGTATATAACACTACTTCCTTTCTCCCACACTTTGTCTGCTTTGCCTAGATAGATCGCAACTCTGCAGGATTGTGCAGGTGCTTAACCTGGCATACTGTAAATCACCCCATTGAATTCAATGGGATGACTGACTCACAATGTCTGTAGTTAACCAGGTACGTGTGTCTTTGCAGGATTGTGGCCTTAGACCAGTGGTTCTTAACTTTTACTGCAGCCTGCATCCCTGCTTTGGTTCTCAAAATATGTTTTCACACTCCTTACCAAAAATCGTTGAAGTAGGTCAGTTCTTTAAACCTAGATATATTTTTGTTTATATATTACAGTAATCGTTAAAAAATGTATAATGTTAATAAATACATAGGTATGATGAAACAAAGTAGTTGTACTTACATGCCTGTGCTTAATTTGTGTTTTTGATGATTTACCTTCTAAAAAAATCTGGCATGTCTCACACCCCCAGAAAGGGCATCTCGGATGCTCAGGGGGTGTGTGCACCCCAGATTAAGAACCACTGCCTTAGACTATAAGCTCTTCAAGCAGGGACTGTCTCTTCTTACTATATATTTGTACAGTGCCTAGCACAGTGGGGTCCCTCTCTTAAGTGGGGTTTTTAGTTACTGTTATAATAAACTTTATAATAGTAAAAAGGATTCTGAATCCAAGATGGCTATCCCAGCACACATGGGATTTGAACCAGTGACCCTTGCATTACTATTATAATAAACTTTATAATAATAAGTAATAATAAAGATTCCGAGTCCAAGATAGTTAATAAAATAATAATAATAATAATAATAATAATAATAATTAAGCAATTAGACAAGGAAATAGTCTGAGTTTGTATCACTAACTTCTCTTCCAGTAGCTGACTTAATTTAAAGTACCCAACACTATCATTCAGCAATGAAGTGACTTCAGTATTTCTTCTATCTTATTCATGCTATTTTGGTAGTGCCTAAAAGCCTCCATCAGGATCAGGGGAGCCATGGTTCTAGGTGATGCAAGTTATACAGTTCTTAAAAGAACTAATTAACACTGTTGGTGGCAGAGGAACTAACCCCTGCAGTCAGCTGAAAAATTACTTTATGAAAGAAAATATTACTTTTATTGGAAGTTTAAGAATAAATAAAAACAGCTGGAAGGAAAATATCTTTAAATATTGTGACAAGCTCCATGATGTTTCACTTAAAGTAAACATTGCTCTTGTTTCTTTTTAAGGACTCCAGTCTGTTGGGTTAAAGTCACCCTTTCTTTCATGTGGGACAAGTGAAGTTGAAAAGAGACTTTACTTAACACTGTGTATTGAAACTGCAGCTAACATGAGCTTAGGTTCAGTATAGTTCCCAGAATCCTTCATGCTCTCTATGATAATTGGTCCCTTAACTTGTGCTTCCTTTCTCACTTTTATGTAGCCTTCTAATTAGCTCTCTTTTTGAACTATGAAAAGGCATTTGCTTTCTGTGGATGCAGAGTTTAGCAAATGCTCACAATATCTCATCGTTGAATGAGATGTGTCTTCTTTATGGGGACTGGGTTTAGATTATTAACAGAAGATATTATAAACTTATCTGTGAATAGGGCTAGACTGTGCCTAGACCTTGTGTGGGTGGACAAGAAAAGAGGTCACAAGAAGCTTATTCCCCCCCTCACCCACACCCTACCCCCACCCCTAACAACTCCTAACCAGGCAAGGACCAAGTTATAATTTAACTTCTTGGACTCTTCTGAGTGCAGGAACAGCTGTCTCCTAGCATCTAGGAACCACCTGAAAGAGGACAAAAGTGGAAGTAGCCATGACTCTGGCTCGTCTCTACATTGGTCATCAGAAATGAACAGGCAGGAGGAAGGGAAGCATGCCACAGCATAGACCTTCAGCCTGTACTGACCAGAGTTTTGGGAGAGATTGCTCCAGAGAGGAAGAGTGGTTCAATGTAGCTCTGAATTACCCCCCACTCCTAACACTGGTAAGATTTCATTGGGCTAAAATGATAGATTCATGAGGTAGTTCAATGGGAATTTAGAATTATTGGCTGGTTTTTCTGGTCTTCAGTGAACTACTCTCTTCAGCTTCCCCTTTTTGGACACACCAGGTTTGCTGAAGACCACCTGATGGTCTTAGAGCATGTTTATTGTTATGCCGTTATGGAATGATACTGCTGGATCTTTAGCAAAGAAATCCTTTATCCAAAATGTTAATTAGTCATTGAAGTTAAATTATTCTTAAAAATGAGAAACAAAATACAAAGCATTTTAAACAATCTGATTTAGAATCCCTCCTAACCTCAATTTCTCAAGTTTCACTTTCTAGGGAATTGTGATGCCATCATTTCAACAATTCTTCAGTCACCAAAGTTTTTAGTATAAGAAGCAAATAGAAAATAAACCTTTCAGGTCTTGGTCATACATGTGGAAAAAAGGCAAAAGTTCCTCCTCCCTCCCCCTCATTACAGTCATCCATTTTTACGTGAAATCCTTTCAGAACACATACACTTTTCTTATAAAGTAAATACTTCTATTTAAATTTGCTGTAAAATCTCTGTAGAAAATAAAACCTTTTGTTTCTTTTAATAATCTCCAATTACATGTTCAAAACCTTGCATTTCTATAGGTATTTTTATAGGATCTTGTAGTCATTTTTGAGGCCCGTAAAACTTGATCAGAGTGCCTTTCCTATTTTTAAATAGTATGGGTTTCTTACTGCTCAGAAGGTTTTTTTAAAGGGGTAACAACAACAATTTAAACACAGTTTTAGAGGGTCTAGCTTTCAAGTCCATTGAAGACAGGAAGAGATGTTAATAAATGTGATCTCCTCACTGTCAAGTTGCTAAGGATCTATGATGAAAGATTGAGACAGAAATTCTGGCCCCACTGAACTCAATGTGATTGACTTCCTTGGAACCAGGATCTCATCCCCAATTTTTACTACAGTATCTGGATGCCTCATCAAGTGCTAGATAAGAACCCAGTTTAATTCTATGGTTAGCTCACTAATTGATACATAAGCGTGTATTTAAGGCCTAATGTATACCCCAATTATTTGCACATGCAAATGAAAAGGGTGTGTCCAAGTTGTCCTCCCCTCCCTTTGCACACCAGAGGGGAACAATTTCACTGCCCACAAGAAGCCCCAAAGAGGATTGGGAGGGATGGGGAAAGGGTAGTACCATGGCCCTGTTACCCACCCTCACTGGCCAGCTGAGCTGCAAGGGAGGTGAGGGGGAAGTAGGCTGCACCCCTGAAGGAGTAAAGTGGATGCACTCCCTCTGCACATTGGGAAGCTCAGGGTGAATCAGTCTCCCCAGTCTTCAGCAAGAGTTTAGCCTGAAATGGGAGCTAAAAATGGGGCCTTTGTCATTTAAAATAGGGATGCAGCATATTTTATGAACCCACTATAGAGAGGAGTTAGAGTTATATAACACTTAGTAGCATGCTCGCCTCCTCTCTCAGCTGTCTAATCGGAGAGGTCAGAGCTTCCCCTTCACTATGAACAATGCCTTGGAGCAGCAGTCAGGAATCTGTCACTCCACGGCCACATGCTGCTCTTTGGGAAAAAAAATTCTTCCAGGCTCTGGCTTCAGACCACTTGGGAGAAACGAGCAGGGGAAAAGGTAACCCAACCACCATCATTTTTGATAGGAATTGACTCATCAAATTCGTTCATCTGCCTGAAATGCCCATGTTTTCACTTCATTTGGTAGCCCTGATGCTAACCAAAGATACATGTTCAGAACACTACCCCAAAAATAATTTGGCAGCAAAATGTAGTTTCATAATTGATTCTTCAGTGAGGATCAGGTAAATGGGTGTCTGTCTCTGCCACAATTCGTTTACAACTAGTGAGGCACTTTTAGAAGTTGGGTGAAGAAAAAGAAAAAGAAAAAAAAAAAAAAAAAAGAAACAGGCCAAATCTAAATTAGTTTTAGGGCCACTGGATTCTTTTCAGAGAATTCCTTAAGACTGCAGTGGAGAAGTAAAATCTTGCTATGAAGTCCTGGATACAAAAGGCTTGGTTCTGCTCTTGGTTATAGTAAAAATGCTGCTCAGTGGAGTTATGCAAGTGTAAAAAAGATGGGAATTTGGGCCAGACAGGTCTGAACTGTGGACCGACCTGTCTAGTTATGTCAGTGACTGGCTGTAGAGAGGGGGACCAACTACAAAATTTGGATCCAGGTTGGGATTCCAACACTCATCCCATCCAAAACTTGGATCCTGAGTTTTGGTTCAGGCCTAAGTCTGATTTCAAAGAAATACTCAAAATGGTTGGACACACAATTTGCAGTAACAGTTAACATTAGAATCCCTTAGATTGCTACCTCTGGTTTGTTTGCCTGCCAAAAATAAAGTGCACCAGGAACCCTCCTTATAAATTAACTGAATACGAGTCAAAATAGTCTCACTGGATTTATCACCGTCATCCCTGCAAGACACCAAGAGAGAAGGGAAAACACTTTCTAATGGTCCAGTTGTGCCTTTAAGGTCCAGAGAATGGGGAACTGCCCAGTCACAGGAGAAGCTTCAGTAGGAATTCCCCCCTAGGTTTCCTAGAATGCAGGGAGAATGGGCACACTGCTATTCCCTCCATGGGCTGCCGTTATTTCTGCCTCTGCAGGTCTGGCCAGTTCTGACGGCTGGTTTGGGAGCCCTGGTCCCACCTCCTCCTTCTTGCCCCCTTGGGAGTGGCCTGTATTCCAGGGGCACATAGATGCAGTAGTTCCTGTGCTGCAGGGAGTGCTGGGACTTCAGCTGTGCCCTATTACTCAGGTTGCTTCTTATGATACCCTCTCCCCTCCCCACATCCCAGCAAGGCAGCTGGACACAATATGGCCCTAAATTAAGGGAAAGTGCCACTAGTACAACACATGTGAGGACAAGAAAGAAAATGTGATTCATAGTTACTGAACACTGTCAGGAAAGGGAGCATTGCAAGGCTCACAGTCTGAAGCGCAGCGGGATCTATATACAACAAATAAGGCCAAATTTGTCTGAAGGTTGTCCTTAATTTGCCAACCCTTTCTGGAGCACTTGGTTCTAGTTAAGAAGACCATAACTCACTGTTAAAAATGATTTGCTATTGAAATATGATAAAATGGCTTGTTAATGCCAGGCGGAGCGGTCTGCTAATGTTAGTTACTTATTTTATTTCAAGTCTGAAGTTTCTCACGGAAAAAAAGAGAGAGAGAGAGAGAGAGGGAGAGAGAGAGAGAAAAGGGGGGGGGCTTTTTATGTGTTTGCCTTCACGGCTTTGGAGTGCTCACTAATTCCATCTGTCCACAACAGAGCCATCGGAACGGCGAGAAAAAGCATTTCCATATGTGCAAATTAGCATCCAGCCTCTCTTAATCTGTGCAGTGCTCCTCTGAAGTAGATGGCACGGATCGCTGCCAAACCCACTAATGGCATTCAAATAAAGGACTTTATTGGCTTTAACTGCCACTTTTTCTTTTTTTTTTAAATTTAGAATATGTCACCTTTTATTTTTTGTTCTGCTATTGTTAGTTTGTATTTCTGCCAGTAAACAAAAGGAATCCACAGTGCAGCTTTCTAATGTGAACAGGTTCCCCTTAAGATCCACTATTTTACTTTCTCCAAAAAGATCTCCTTTAGATAATACACTGTAATCAACACCTAAAATGTGTAATTTCTACTGCAGCCAGATTGTCTTTCCCTAGAAACTTCTTCCCAATTCCTTTACCACTTGGATGGCACAGACAGGGCTGAGATGTGAGATATCTTGTTTGGGATCCTGCCCGCAGAGTGAGTTCACCATAAAAGGAATCTGTGTGTGAGAGAGAGACAGAGAGAGAGAGTTTTGCTTCTTCATTTTTTCAAGCTCTGGCCATTAACAGCTGCAATTCTGAAGAGCTGGAATGCAATCCTCGTCACAGATCACTGTCCTACCTGACCACTGTGCTTCTAGCAAAGGGCATTTGGCATACATTTTGAATATAGAGCAGTTTTATTATATTAAGAGGAAATTAAAAGAGGGAATTTAATACAGAGATATAGGGTGCACCATAATCAAGAGCCTTATAATGAAAGTATCCCTCATATTAGTACCAGATCAGGCTATATTTTCACTCTTCAGTGTTTCTTCTACTGCTGGCAAGGGTTAGGTAACCACACCTGGTGCCTTGTGAGTTCAGATCTTGCTGTGAATACCACAGTTGCTAATCCTGACTTGACTGGTGGTGCCAGCAATAAAACCACAGTCTCTTGTGTGTAGCAGACTCCATATGTTAGCCCCCTAGTCTGCTAAGTCACCACGCCAGCCTAAATTTGAAACATTTCTAAAGTGTTATACAATGTTGTAATAATGTTTTTACAAAACAAAGGCTGAGTTACTGGAAGCCATATTCAACCAGTCAACATCTTATTGAAAGAAGAATCCTGATGGTTGCACTGGTGACACAGACACTATATATATGTATATGTGGCCACATTTGTGCCCTTTTTGCCTTCTGGGAACATCTATTAGATTAACCAGAAAGATTGCTCATATACATGTTCTAATTTTCAAGAGGCATGCTCAAAGACTGTTGGCAATGAATTTTTAAAGCTGTTTTCTTTGGAATATTTGCACTGTCAACCCAATGATTATTATTTATTAATAATAGCACCTTGACATGCCCAGTAAGGATGAGGGCACGAGTGTGCTAGGCGCTGTACAAACATTGAATAGAAGAAACTAGAGAATAGAGGGCAGTCCCTGATACAAAGAGATTACAATACAGATTACAAAGATAGACAAAGAACTAATAGGCAAAGTGTAAATTATGCTCAGATAATCAGGGAAAAGAAGCAATTAATCTAATTTAAGAGATCAAACACTATAGAGCAGTTCAGCCAAAATTGGACTATTGAGTGTCAGCTACAGTAAATGATACTCAGATGCAGAAAACAAAGTAAAATTTGTCAAATTAAGTTGCTTGTTATAAATTGTCCATTCATTTCTCTTTGCATTTCTTATGGCAAAGATTCTTAAACTACCTGATCTCCATGTGCAAATAATAATCATTATTAAATAATGCAAGCAGTGTAATTATTAAATAATTCACCAATATTAATCATTACCCCTATTGAGAATACATTATAAGAAGACTCTTAGAACTAGACCTGGTCTCGGATGGCAACATTCAAATACAGATCAGAAACGTCTATTTGGAGTCAAGATTTTGGTTTTGGCCATTGTAGCCATAGGGATTCCAAACCTCCCTGTGATCCCCACCACACATACAGTTCAGGGATGCATGGATGAGGCTCCATGGTGCTTTAAAGTTATATAGATTTTAAAAAATCATAGATACGGTGACATTCCCCTCTGATGTTATCTGGACTGGTGATCTGCTAGGTCACTCAAATCCTTGACTCTGGGAGCCAGCCTTACTCTGCTCTGCCATGAGAACCCCCACTCCTGGGCTGTTCACGCACAGCCTCTAGCATGTAAGCTGCTCCTTGGATTGTGCAACCAAATGACACTAGCCAATATCTCCAGTCCCAGACACAACCCTGGGAACCTCCATCTTGCAGTGCCTAGTTATGCCCACTGGCCTCTGCAAGCTTATATGAGTTGGTCAATTTAACAAAGAAATTGATATCTACCAGGCTTATTATCCCAACGGGAGTCTCTGACATGCTTCAAACCAAACACACTGCTTCAGGTAGAATAAACAAACAGATTTATTAACTACAAAGATAGATTTTAAGTGATTATAAGTCAAAGCACAAGTCAGATTTGGTCAAATGAAATAAAAGCAAAACACATTTTAAGCTGATCTTAACACTTTCAGTGCCCTTATGAACTTAGATTCTTCTCACCACAGGCTGGCTGGTTGCTCTTCAGCCAGGCTTTCCCCTTTGAGCAGTGCTTCAGTCACTTGCTGTGGTATCTGTAGATGTCGGTGGAAGAGAGAGGAAGAGCATGGCAAATGTCTCTACCTTTTATCATGTTCTTTCTTCCCTCTTGGCTTCGTTCCCCCCACCTTCAGAGTCAGGTGAGCATTACCTCTTCACAGTCCCAAACTGACCAAAGGAAGGGGGTGACTCACTCGAGAGTCCAACAGATCCTTTTGGTGCTTTGTTCCTGTGAGGCTGGGCTGGGTTTGTCCCATACTTGCTCTCATGAGCTGTGAACTGCCCCTCTGCTCTTGGAGAGTTTTTGCCTGGGCTTATTTTAAGCCATGAGGATACATTTTCAGCCTCACAACTATATACATAAAATTATAACCCATAACATTACTATAACATCACTATAACAACAATGCTCAGTGCATCATGAGCCTTTCAAAGACACTCAACATGACAAACTTTGCATTGGATACCACACAATCATAATACAAGGATGAACATGGGGGTATGCTGGGTGTTCCCCCAGGTACAGAGCGTCACACATACATTAACTAAAGTATCCCCTGTGATGCAGGTGTTATGATTCCCATTTTACAGATGTTGAAAAGGTAGGCCAATATATAATAGTGTTTCTCACATTACATGCATTAAAATTAATGGGTTTGGGTTAAAATGCACAGGTCACTCCCCATGTCAATGGAATAACAAATTCAGGTTTATTTTATCACTCATTCTTAATTATTTATTTTCATTCATAAGGATCCCAAAGAGATATACAAGTTTAGTAGGTAAGTATATTATACTAATGCATCATATTATTGTACAATATATTTCTTTTAAAAATGTGAGTTAGAAATTATCTAAAGGCAGCAAACATTCTTTCTGAGAAATTTTCAAAAATTTTCATTACACAAATGTCAAATAAATTCAAAATATTTCAACCAGCTCTGATATGAAACCAATTTCCATGTTTATCATGTGCATTTGATGGTTAGGTGGCTGTGTTAACCTCACCAGGCAAGAGTCAGTGAAAGCGGACAGCATTGTAGTACCTGTATGACTCTCACATTTTCACATACAACTTTTTCTACAGGTTCTCTTCCCCAGCTTTATGAAAGCCTTCCCTCCTCTCACAAAGCACCCACAAAGCCTGATGGAAACAATTCCAAAGCCTCACTTTTGCTCTGATAGCAGAATTGCTTTGCACTGATAGAATCCTGCCCTAAATAAATCCTAATTACTGTGGTGTTGGCCTTTCTCCCAAATGAAGTTGATAGAAGTTTTCCAGAGCACAGATAGTTCTATAAAACACAACTGTGCATGCACTGGTAAAAGGAAAAGAAAGGACACTATGAACAGCATTTTAAATACACCTCTCTTTGATTTCAATGGAGTGTGGCTGATTTACACCAGCTGAGGATTTGCACTTGTTTTTAGTTTAGAAAAGATGCAATTTTATTCTAACAAGCAGTTTGTGAGGCCTACTTGATTGATCTAGGTAACTCCAGCTTTATCACAACTTAATGTGTTCACATCACTATTGTTAAAGTTGTTTCAGCACTTCTATTATTACCTTCTAGTTCTGGCGTTTAGTAGTTTATAATAATAATATTGTTTTGTACTTTTAAAGCATCTTTTTTTTTCTGAGGAACTCAATTATTTTGCTCACCTCAGAATAGAAGACAATATTATACTGAAAACGTTTTACCAATGGTCAGATTCTGATCTCAGTTTAACACCAGGGCACATGCAGAGCAACTCCACTGACTACAAATTTACTCCAGATTTAAACTGATGTAAACCAAAACCCAAATCTGGCTAATGGACCCATAGTAGCACAAAGGGTCATTGGGGCTGTGCCATGTTTCGGTGTCCCTGGAACAAGGAGGCCCCGTCGAGGGACAGACCCTGGACCCCGTCAAGGGACAGAACCTCTGCCTCCCTGCGGATCTTGAATGGCTGCCCCACCAAGACTCCAGGTCCCAAAGGGGCCTTCGTCGCCCATTAAAGAGGACTTGATTATCAGTTATCACTGTAGGCAGTCAGCACATATGCCGCAAGAGTGCCCTATGATGGAGTGTCACTTTGGCCAACAAGGTAAGACTTCAAACCTGCTAAAGAGGGAGGACAAAGAAACCTTCCTGGTTCCCACCAGAATAGGACCACACCAGGTAGGAAGGTTAATGGACTTTGGCTGTGGCCAAATGATCCTATGCCAAGACTTGCTCCCATCAAAAGCCCTCAATCCCAAACGGATGGTCCAAATCTCCTGCAAATGTGGGGAAAGATGTACTTACCTGACTGCATCTATTATTTTCCAAGTAGCTGACCAGGTGGGGAATCTCAGGGTGGGATTAGTGGAGCCCCTTCCCTGCTCTGAAATCCTGGGACATGACTGGAGTACCTCCCCATGCTCTTGAATAGAAACTCTGCCCCATGCTACTGATTCTCAAGGGCCAAGTCAGTCCTGGGCCTCTGCTATGGGTGCACCAACAAGGCCTGGAAAGAGTCTGTCCAAAGAGAGGACCCCCTGGAAGGGACATCCTGGAAGGGTCCCTATCAACCTCCTCCCATGAGTGAGACAGAGACTTTACCCGCCCTGGACTTCCATCCTCTAAATGATACCTTTGATCTCATTACTGGGACTTCAAGCAGCCAGGATGAGATTGGACTTTTGACTTGGTTGGATCACAGGTTTTATATCAATACGGTGGATCACTAGGGAGGTTTGTCCTAGAAATGAGAAAAATACATCCTGGTACACCCACACTAGGGTCTCTAACTTCCCTCTTTGGCCAATGGACAATCCATTCCCAAGTGGGACCCCTTTAACTCTTACCTCAACTAGGTCTGGGAGCTGGGATCCTAAATCTTTGTCTCCTTCTAGATGGATGAAGAAATCTTCCAGGGCTTTAGCAGATTTATCTGGTAGATGTGTTTTGGTCATCGCCGGTCTGGGCAGTAAACCTTGTAATCGATCTGCCTTCCCCTCTGAAGGACCTCAGACGGTCCCTGACATTTGACTAGGAGTTTGCTCTCTGAATTAGGGAGTGATAGGAGGACTCTGTTGCCTGGGTGGAATAACCTCATCCTAGCTAGCTCCCTTATTATACCCACAGGCCTTGCCTGGAATAGGTTGATGCCTGGAATAAGTTGGGCCTAGAATAGGTTGATCCAGGTGAAGCAAATGAAGAGCTCCAGCCTCTCCCTCCCTTTGCAGGACATGGTGGAGGACATTCGATGAGTGGGTAGGCAGTGCAGAGGCACTGCCAAGCTGCCCAGCTCAATTACAGGTGGCTTAAACAGCCAGCTGAGGGTTCCCTTCCACAAGGGAATCTCAGGGTGTATCTTCATTGTAGTTCCTATCTTTCTGTCGTGGTCTGTGTGTCAGGGGAAGAAAATAGTATGGCCAGAGGCACTGTTTCTAGCAATTGTAGGTTAGCAGTATAGCCTATAGGGGGCTCTTATTGTCAGGACCAATTAGAGAAGCCCTGAGGTCACTCTGTCTTACACAAGGGGCTGAGTTGGCCCTTAACTGCACACAGGATTGGGAGATGAACAGGTGGCAGATGGCCAAGCAAGTTCTTCTACTCAGGCATGCTGAAAATTCCAGGATCTGTAAGAATCTGGCCCATTGCTTCTACTTTATAATTTGGCAAAAGCTTTGATTTGAATTAAATCTTGGGTATTCTAATAGTTAATCTGGGAATATATTATTTCACCAAACTAATACAAAAAAAGAAAAGAACCCTGCATGTAAAGTTGTCTGAGTGCAAAAGAAGCTTACCAGCAATCCATTTTTTGGTACTTATCTATGTAAAAACAAATTAGAAAATAAAATTGTGAAAGTATATGTAAGCATCTATGATACGGGCTCATCCCTTTAATCGTTATATTAAAAATACATACAGAAGCCAAGATGAATGCCACATTTTTTTCATTTCCTTGTAATGAAAGGATTTACAGAAAAGAAAGAGGTGATGCATTTGATAACTGGCCTCTGAGTGCAGGTCTGACCTACTACACATTGGCTGTGTCGCATTATTCACCGTGAGCTCTTCTGCTATTAAAATTGAAATCAGAGCAGAACTGAACTTCAAGTGCATCATTGCTTTACAATGACAAGAAAGAAAAAGATGCAAATAATCTCATTTTCTTTTGTGGCAAGTTGATAGCAGGTGATAATTCAATTAACTCCTTTTTTTTTTTTTTGGGCAAGTCTTTGTAGGCTTGGTAAAATAGCTCAGTTATGACAGTCTCATTTCAGGCACAAGATAAAGCTTCAATCCAACCCACTGAAGTCAGTGGGAGCTTTGCCATTGATCTCAAGAGATTCAGAATCAGGGTGAAATCCTATCACTATACAAGTCTATGGCAAAACCCCTGTTGACTTCCATGGGGCCAGAATTTCAGGGCCAGATCCTGGAAACAGATAACCATGCAAATAATTCTACTAAATTCAGTAAGACTACTTATCTGAATAAAGTTATTCAAAATAAAATGTTTGCATGATTAGTAAACACTGTGTACCAAATCCTGGGTAGTATTGGGCCATACTGAAAGATTTAAATCGACTAAGGGGGGGGTTGCTTAACAATTGATGGCATGAAGTGACCTAAATGCTGTTGCCTACCTGAAATCCTAATTGCTTTCAGTTTGGCCAAACTAAACCACTCAGGATTTGGCCCCAAGAAAATCTGAAATAAAAATTTAACTGTTCTGTAAGCAAGGCATTGGTGGTCAATTGTTTTCAGAATTAAACACAATGATTAACTATCAGAGGGGTAGCCATGTTAGTCTGGATCTGTAAAAGTGGCAAAGGGTCCTGTGGCACCTTATAGACTAACAGACGTATTGGAGCATAAAAAGCTTTCGTGGGTGAATACCCACTTTGTCGGATGCATGTTGTGGAAATTCCCAGAGGCAGGTATAAATAGGTAAGCAAGAATCAGGCTAGGGATAACGAGGTTAGTTCAATCAGGGAGGATGAGGCCCTCTTCTAGCAGTTGAGGTGTGAACACCAAGGGAGGAGAAACTGCTTTTGTAGTTGGCTAGCCAGTCACAGTCTTTGTTTAATCCTGAGCAGATGGTGTCAAATTTGCAAATGAACTGAAGCTCAGTAGTTTCTCTTTGAAGTTTGTTCCTGCAGGTATTTTGCTGCAGGATGGCTACCTTTAAATCTGCTATTGTGTGTCCAGGGAGGTTGAAGTGTTCTCCTACAGGTTTTTGTATATTGCCATTCCTAATATCTGATCTGTGTCCATTTATCCTTTTACGTAGGGACTGTCCAGTTTGGCCGATGTATATAGCAGAGGGGCATTGCTGGCACATGATGGCGTATATTACATTGGTGGATGTGCAGGTGAATGAACCAGTCGTGGTGTGGCTGATCTGGTTAGGTCCTGTGATGGTGTCGCTGGTGTAGATATGTGGGCAGAGTTGGCATCGAGGTTTGTTGCATGGATTGGTTCCTGAGTTAGAGTTACTATGGTCCGGTGTGAAGCTGCTGGTGAGAATATGCTTCAGGTTGGCAGGTTGTCTGTGGGCGAGGACTGGCTTGACTCTCAACGCCTGTGAAAGTGAGGGATCATTGTCCAGGATGGGTTGTAGATCACTGATGATGCGTTGGAGAGGTTTTAGCTGAGGACCGTATGTGATGGCCAGTGGAGTTCTGTTGGTTTCTTTCTTGGGCTTGTCTTGCAGGAGGAGGCTTCTGGGTACATGCCAATTACAAAAGCAGTTTCTCCTCCCTTGGTGTTCACACCTCAACTGCTAGAAGAGAGCCTCATCCTCCCTGATTGAACTAACCTCGTTACCCCTAGCCTGATTCTTGCTTGCATATTTATACCAGACTCTAGAAATTTCCACTACATGCATCCGATGAAGTGGGTATTCACCCACGTAAGTTTATGCTCCAATATGTCTGTTAGTCTATAAGGTGCCACAGGACTCTTTGCCAATGATTAACTAGCTATGTTCAAAAAAATCTTTTGGATTAAATCTTTTGGATTATTCTGTTTCCTAATCCACACTCTGATTTAAATGTTAATATTAACATAGTCTAGGACAAAATAACATAATTGAGGTCTCTAACTGTGTTTACATTTTTTAAGACGGACGCAGTTGATTCTACTGAGGAGAAAAAGCAGAGTAATCTTAACTCTATCACTTCTGACTAGAGTGTAAGAATAAAATCAATTACTCATAAACACTTGTGATAAGATTAATTTAATTTTTTTCCTTAAACAAAGAGGGTAAATTAAAAGAATCAGCTTATTCGTTCCTACTCTGTAGTGACAAGATTAAAAATTAAATTTATACATATTTCATTTCTACATAATAAAGCCTTTTTGCAAAAAGAAAAAAAATACCACAGTTCATCTAATTAAATCAAAGAAAATTGCCTGCAGCAATGCTACAGTATTACAATTAGATGTCTGCCAAAAACCAGCCATTTGAATTCTTAAACACCACTCCAATCTTAAATACAAAACATGGTTTTCATCATTTTGTGTGATATCATTGAAATGTCAATTTTTCTCTCTCACTATTACGTCGATCTGGGATGCCTTACAGATTCATTACTTAATCTGTTCCATTTTATGGGGAAAGTAAACGCAGGATAGTTTTGTTTTATTCCCTGCAAACGCATACATGAATGTGAGAGTCCAATGCCATGGAAATGCAAATCAATTTATTAGGGATATTATTCTTCCCATGTCAAGAAATCAGGTTTCCATGTAATGCTCAAATACTCCCTTAGAATTAGACATGGTAAAGTACAGAGAGTGAGGCACATGCAGTACTAATCATTGAAATCAGTGGAGCTACACTGATTTACAACAGCTGAGGATGTCAATATTTGCCAGTCATAGAAGACCTGACTACGAAAGATCACCTGATGGATAGGGCACTGCAGTAAGATCCAGAGGCCCTAGCTTCAGTACTCAACTCACCCACGCTCTGGGAGACTCTGGGCAAGTCAATGCACCTACCCTATGCCTCAGCTTCCCATCTGTTAAAGGAGAGAATAATCCTTCCCTGCCTCATAGGGGGATTGTGAGGCACGGAGGTATTAGTGTAGTGGAAGCTACATGAACAAATAGGCTGAAATACAGCTAAGACTGGTTAAATATGGTACTATATTGCAATACAGGTAATTCATTTAAGCAGCCTTAGCGGTAGCAGTGTTGAGTTACAAATCAGTACGGACTGGTAAATACAGAATGTACACTGAAAGAACTATGGTGGACTCAACCTATCAACTTTTAATTTCAAAAATACTAAAATTCCTAACACTTTGGGGAACAGAAATAGTGAAAAAATAGTTATATTTAAAGATAACACATAAGTGATGACAAATATTCTGTGCCAGGACATTCATAAATATGCATGATATTTTGGCTGTAGTTTTCACAACTGCACATATCTCCACATTAATCAACCTGTCTTTCCTCTCTTTCAAGTCATTATGCACTCCAGAACAAGTAGCTCCGCAGTTTTGATTGAGAAATCTCTGCTCAGCTTCCCCAGATCTCATGCATTTAAACCTTTAGAAGCTTTCAGTGACTCCTGGTCAGAGGGAAAAAATTATATCTAAATCTCCAGGGAAATTTTTCAACGACCATCTGATGATGTCACTTCAGCTGATCTGACTTAGAAGAAAATGCTCAAGTTCCAGTTTTATGCTTGCCCACACAAAAATCAGTGCCTTGCACAGGCTCAGCATCATGAGAGTTTTGCAATCCTCTTTGTACAAACACATATGTTTCCAAAGCTTTCACTAGATATGAGACAGATGTTCTGTGTTTTGTGCATTTATCTTCCACTCTCTTTCATACAATCAAAGTTGCTTTGCAGGAGGATGCTATGGAGAAATTAACATATAAGACCATCCAGCAAACTGATTTGGGTTGTTCTGGATTAGGAGCCATAGGCAGGTTGCCCACTACTCTGGTCAATTGAACAACTTGTTTGAAGGGCTCTGTCAGATACAATCCTCTTTGCTTCACTTTGTCCCCTGCTGCTTCTGTCTCACACGGGATTGCTTGCACAAAGAATGCCTGGGGGATCTATACTCATGTTTCAAAAGCAAACAGAACAAAATTGCTCTTTATGGGATACATACTCAACTATTGCAGTACAAAATATGTGTAGGAGCTGCTCTTAATGATATCCAAAGCCTGGCCTTTGTTCTCCAAAGTCAAATGTCTCTCCCACTGGAAAAGGGAGAGGAAACTCTCAAACAAAAAATAAATAGTTATTTCACAGTAAACTGGAACATTTCTGCACATTTCCCAATTGTATTATTGTCATCCCAAAGAGCAAATCAATTGAATTCAGTAAACTTAAATAACCGATGCCATTGAAAGAAAAGGTGGGTTGAAAATAGGGAATCTGTGCATATTCGTCATTTGCTACTGCATATAATATAACAGGGAAAAGAATTTAAATTATATGGAAGAGGGCGAACACCACAAAAGCCAAGACTATTAATGAACGTGAGCTAGGATCAAGCAAATTCATCAGAATAATTTCTTTGTAATAGCTCATCATCAGTGCCTCAGTGTGGGTATGAGGGATTGCCAGCATTTTGGCCCCCTTATTATCAGTATCATTAAGATTTCAGGTTTCAGTCTCTAATAAGTATGTGTTTTATTTGAGAAGATGTGATCATGTCATCTTATAGCATGCAAAATTTTGTACTGCATTTTGGGGGAGCAGTAGTTCATTCCCATTAGGACATGAATAGTTTGGTGGTAATAGAAATCAAAGGCTTTAATCCTGCAATGCGATGAGTTCTACTCTGGTACAGGATTCTGCTTGCATGGAGTTCATTGAAGAACTGGGGCCTAAAATTGTAAGTACACATGCAATAAATGGGGCTGTAAAGATGCCACAGTGAAATGTTACTTACAATTCATTGTGATGTCCTCAATAAAATATGTGTGAGGCAACTATATGGACCCACATTATCCTAGGAAGCTAGGACCCAGCTCTTCCTTTTGAACCTCTATCTTAAGCATTTATATGGGTCCTATTACCATAGTATCTGAGCACCTTACAATCTTTCATGTATTTATGTTCACATCAGCCCTGTGAGGTAGGGAGATGATATTATCCCCATTTTCAAGATGGGGAATCGAAGCACAGAGAGACTACGTGACTTGCCCAAGGTCACACAGCAAGTCCATGACAAAGCAGGGAATTGAACATTAGTGTCCAAAGACTGCAGCTACTGACCCAACCACTGAATCATTTGTCTGCATGCAGGCACTGGAATAGAGACAAATGAGGATGGAAAGGAAGGACTGAGCACTATTAACTTAAACAAAGGAAGCTGAAGTTTAAACTTGGGTCCACAGTAAGGTTAATGAACAAGGGGTAAAATCTTGGCTCGGCAATGGTAGTTTTGCTATTGACTTCAGTGGGGCCCGGATTTCATTCAAGGATTTGTATTGTTCAAGATACAAAATGTGTTTTATTTGGAGCGGGATGAAGTTAGATAAGACCCCCACTGACATGTTAGATTTTGGCAAAATTCAAAAAACAAGAGTGGGCTGGAGTGAGTGAAAAAAAATGTTTTCTCCTGGTTACAATATAATAACACGGGCACATTTTGTGGATTCATGTCAACTCACCCCCATGGCACTGATTCTGCTTAGTGCAAGGTTTCCTTCCAGAATCCAATAGCCAAACAGATCAGGTGAGCATATTAACACAGACAGAAGGAACATATCTGGTTTCACATGCTGTTATATTCCTTACCCCCCTCTTCTTCTTCAGGCTCAGTGGCTTGCTAATAAACTTCTCTTTTGATCCAGAAACAAGATGCCTATTCTGGCAGTCAATTCAGCAAATAACTAGCATAATACTCCACCAACATCTCTTTACCTTGTCATACCAAATTCTGTCATCCTTTTGGGGCTGCCAAGAGACATGAGAAATCTACAGCAGTAGCCTATGAATAGAGAACAGCTAGTTTCTCTTAAGAAACGTACAACAGATTCTGGAATGGCCCATGGTAATATTATACACTTTCCCTATTTTTTGTCGATGTAGGTTTACATTATTATTGCAGGAGTCACCGGATGGTGCTGATACACGTAAGCTTATCAGTACTTGTTTTTTCAGGTGTGCAATCAAACTTTTAGTCTTTGAAGAAATGCACCGTTCTTAGTCTTTCTGTGCTGTGGTCCTTTGAGAGAACCCGCTGCAGATTGCAGAGTTTGCTCTGTGCCTTATTCTCTATATTTGGAGGCAATTGTTGAGACAGATTAACATTGGTGTGCAAGCTGCTATTTTTCAAAGACGGGATTGCCTGGGTGCTCGTGTGTGTGTGTGTGTGTAAAGAAAGCAAGTTACATTTAAAATATACCCAGACTCTATGTCAGAGACTTCTCCTCTGGGCAGCTGACCTCCAAGGCCCTAGAATTTTGCTACCACTCAGAAGAGGGGCAAAACTATTGTCAGAAGAAAAGGCAACAATGTAAAGCCAAAACTTTAAGTACAGATATAGTCACATACCTGCTATTATCTTGGCTGTACTTACTGGTACACCAAAGACCTGAAATGTGCCGAAGATCTTGTGCAGAATTCAAAATTAGGATATTCTATATCAGCATGTTATTCAAGTAGAAGATCACCAATGACCCTCTTCTCTGCACTCTGGATGAAATAATAACATATGCTGTAATTACTCTCAGCGACTAGAATGGCATCAAGGATAATTTGCCTTAGTTCAAAATCTGATGTATTATATTGCACTCAAATTACTATATGTTCTAGTCTGAAAATTATCCTCTCTTTTGTTGGGGTTACATATCTTCATGCAGCAGTGTTTGTGGAGTGAGGAAGTCATATCTGGTCTGCTAGAGCCTTTCAGGTAGAATTAACACATGTCTTATTTGGCTTCCTTAATGCATACCCCAAACAAGTTAATGGTGACCTGTAACGTATGATACTGAAGACAGTGTCATGAAAAAGGTGTCTTTTTTTCTCCTCTCACATTCTGTCTCCTCAAGTCAATTTTTATT
The DNA here is from genome assembly GCF_965152235.1 of Eretmochelys imbricata. Lineage (NCBI taxonomy): Eukaryota > Metazoa > Chordata > Testudines > Cheloniidae > Eretmochelys > Eretmochelys imbricata. The sequence continues at coordinate 107,799,593 of NC_135577.1, forward strand.
TGGGATACAAGGGCACCTACCATCTGCTATGATCCACAGGGGATTATCATTCGGCAACTGTCCGCTTTGCCAGCTGCTGAAAGCACTGCTGAAGGATTGTTTTGGATCAGGATCGAACACACCTACCGAATCTGGAAACACTGCAAGTGACAAAGGCCTCTAGAATATTCTGGAGTTAGAATGGCACTTGGAAAGACTGGAAAGCAATAAAGTAAAAGTGAACCATAAAACTTAGCATGTAAATAGCACTTCTCATGTTCAGAACACCATGAATATTAACTAATTACTTCTCACATATGCCTTGTGAATGTGGGATTTTTATTTCCATTTTACAAATGGAGAAGACCACAGAGACTATGAAAGCTGTGATTAGATCTCAGAAGATCCTGATTCCCAGATCCATTCTCTAACCTCTAAACCACATCTTTCTTGTTTAGGCCCTGCTTGAAGTCATTGGAACTACTCATTGCTTCACTTTAAGTGTCTGTTTGAGTACTTTTACTGAATAAGGGCCTAGCTACTGTAGGCTAAATCCCACAGTCTTTACTCAGGCTTCACATCATTTGTAATCAAATAGTAAGACTGCTGGATTTGTCCTTAATAAAATATGTCTTTTTTCTGCTCCCGGAAAATATTGAGTCAAAGTGCCCTTTACAGTTTATGAGTCTGATGGGCTAGCATATTATTCCAACCTTATGCTAGAGTAACTCCCCTGAAGTCAGATGAAATACACTTGCTTAAAAGGGAAGTAATGTTGCAGTGAATCAGACCTGTTGTTTCCCAATCAAACCTCCAGGCACTCTTGCCTTTGAAAATATGCCCTCTCATGTTCTGATCAACTCTTCCACAGTCCTGAAAATGATGCTGATCTCCTTTTGCTAAGCAAACTATACACTGATAAGTTTAAGAATCGGAGAGAGCCTGGTTGAGAAACATCAGAGGAAATCTTGATGTCTTCAGAACTCCTTGTTGGCTTTCCATCACTTCTTTTCCATTTGATCCTATTTGATTTGTAAGAAATAATATATTAACCTGTGTTAAATCATTATCCACAAGCTGAAATCTGGTCCTGAGACTCTGATATATAAGAATTTCTGGTGTATGCGTAGTTGCCCATAATTTTTCACCTAGAGAGTACCTCCGCTAGACATGATAGCATGCTAAATGAACAGGGTTATTATTAGTTAGGTCTCCTGTGACTATCAAGCACAGGCTTTGAAGAAAACATGTAATGGGGGGAAAAACCCAGAGCAAAACAGTGTAGCCTCTGTCTTCCCACATCTCCGTTTTTACTCAACAGCCATCTGAAGTTTTCTTTGTCTCTGCACAGACAACTGGCCAGCTGGCTCTTATGCATAATGTATGCATTGCGGCAGGATCAGGGGTATTTGGTAAGCACATGTGTGATGACTTGTCTGTGATCAGGTCTCCTGCATGTTCATGCTACATTAGTTTGTGATCCCTCTGTATCTCAGTTGCCTCCTGGGTATTTCCCACAATACATAACACTTTGAGGAGGCCAGAGTTGTCAAAAAGACAATTTTGACATCTTCCATCTGGGTGGAAGTGTGATGACAAAAGTATATAAACTCTGTGTTATTTTGTGGCCTCTTAGAATGGACCTGAGACAAATTTGAGCTAATACAGAAGGTTTCAAAGACAGGGACTTTGCCATACTAGCACTAAATTTGTTTAGCATATTATTCTGTCACTCAGGGCCCTACAGTGGTTGCCAATTAAACCTCACATCACATATAAAATTGCAGTGTTGACCTATAAGGCAATGCGTCATATAAGACCTGTCTATATTAAAGATCTTCCAGTTAATTACCTTGCTAGTTGCACCCTGAGGTCCTGTTCAGCCTGATCTCTGTTAACCCATTTTGATTTGAAAGCATTTGGAAATTGTGTGTTCCGTTGCAGTTCACTGATCATCTGGAACTTTATGCCTCCAAGTGCTTGCTAAGAGGACTATGCTCCTCTCTGCTGCAGGGTCCAATGAAAAGGGATGGAAAAGCCCTACATATAGCTGAAGTAGATGGGGAAAGGAGTAAAGGGAGCATGTTTCCTCAGTATTCTTCAAGCCTAGAGAAGCCCCTTCCAGGTTAACTCCATTCTATATGGAATGAGGGGAGGGTGTGCGTCAGGGACAAGAGGTAGGTAGATCTGATAGCAGTTACATGCTCTTCTCAGGCTGATCACAGATGCCATGGTTCTCTAGTGTGTGGAACCTAGGCCCTCTGCCTATTCCACACCAGAAATTCCACCAGGTAAACCACTTCTGCATGTACGATATGGCCCTAAATCTGTTCCCTCTCTTAATACTCATTTATTTTTTCTGACTTAACACCTACGGGTCTCATCATATCCAATTGCAGCAAAATCCATTGCAGGAGGGACAGAAGGCCCAGCAAAATCCATCAAGTTCACTTCACAGAGGCAGGACCTCTTCCCCAAGCATGCTTTTATGACTACCATGGCAACCAGGGGTGATACTCATCACCATGGCAGTCCTCCAGTCACATGACAGCAGCCATAAGCCTGCCCTTTCCTTGGGAAGATTTTGCTCCCCACATCAAAATTGGTGGGAGGCAGGGAATTCCATCTTTCCATCAGCCTCCCTCTAGCCCCAGGCAAATAATGTCCAGTTTAAAGTACCAGGCTGAATGACTGTTTATTATTTTTAAATCCCTCTTTATGTTATTAAACAATAATGTTAATAACAGAGAGCCCTCTTCCGAAAAGCTTACAATCTCAATGCTATTTTGTATTTATCAATATTTGTCTGGGACAACTGGCATCAGAGAACAAAAGATCAAAGTCTGTTAAAGTGAGCTGAGGAGGAACTCTCTGTCCCATTTTCCTGTGAATGCTCAAGACCCGGAGTTCACAAAAGCATTCTCATTAACTTCAGTGTGCCTACAGGACATACATACTGTGCATCCCTAGAGCCAAACAAGTGCTCTTCCACCTGTGTATATTTAGGCACTGAAGAAGAAAAACAACACAGGAGGCGAAGTGGACCGCTGAGTTTGTGATCTGTCTCACTAAATAAAAAAAGGCAGCAGATGAACTCTTGTCAGATTATAAACAGGGCACCATATCCTTTTCTAAATACACGGCAGAGTTCCCCCTCCCACCCCCCCAGCACATGGGCGCTCACACACACACACACACACACGATCTGAGAGCATTTTTGAAAATTTGGCCGGTATAAATGTTTGTCACACCCACAAGCTATAACTGAAAGGGGTGAAATGGAGAAAAAAATATCCATTTTGGCGTCATGATAAATTATCAGTTTCTTGGCTTCATGCCAGTGCAGCCAGCTTATAATAATAACTGGCTTTGGGCCAAAGCTTTCTAAAATGAGGGTGAGAGGGAAAGAGAGAGAGTTGCTTTTTCTTTCTCCAAAAATATTTGTTAATCATTTTGATATTAATCATAATCTATAGAGCCTAATTACATAAAAGTGACTATTATAACTTTCCTCTTTACTGAAAACTAGAGATGGGACTACATGGCAGCGTGTGGATTCAGAAACTGGATTTCAAACATCCTGAATCCTAGGAGGTGTTTAGATGTAGACTTTGGTTAGGACCCAACCCTACTGAAAACTGAACAAAGAAAGTTTGATGGTGAATGGCATGAAAATAAAACAGTGTGTGTTGGACTGGACTCATAACCTGCTGCTGTGCTGAAAGGTGGAATTTCTCAAACTCAGACAGAGTTGTGACCTAATACCACTGAAATTGTTTAGCACAGAAAAATACACCACCTGTTCTGTAGACCCAATATTCTAAACTTTTAGAGGACCGGAATATTATAAAACAGGAACAACTAATATGAAGCTTGGTTATAGTTCATCTTGCTAATTTTATTATGGATGTAGCCAAACTAGATTCTTCATGTCAAAGGTTGAAAGAGAAGTAAATTCCAGTAAACATAATAGGCATATAATAAGTCCCCACTTTTGTTTCACTTCCCCTAACCTCTTCCTATTTGTCTGTCTTTTTCTAGAGTAAGTTCTTTGCAGCAAGGTGCATCTTTCTTGATTTTTTGGAAAGCCCATAGTGGGCACTACCATAAATGATAACAACGTTAACTGAAGTGGCATTCATATTCCATACCTTTGAATATTAGATGGAGCATAAATTAAAAAGAAGATTTATTGAATGGGCTACCATCATGTTGTGGGGAAATGCCAATTCTTCATCTTTCTCATAGCATGATGGATAATAATTGTTAGGAATGGGATGTGGGCAGTTGTGCCTCGTGGTTGGATCTAGAGTCAGTAGCCAGGAATAGGAGCCTAGTGACAGAACCTGAGTTAGCGGCCAGATGCCAGAGCCAGAAACCATGAATCAGACCCGAGGGTCAGTTTAATCAGGGGATGATTTTGTCCCATTATGATTGCTAGGTAGCTAATTGTGACTTAAGGGACATATTGTGGAGACTTTATTCACCCCAGAGAATAACCCCTAGAGAGGTTCAGTTCAGTCTGAACAAGTGTCCAATGGTTTGGATGTTTATGTACTTGTGCCTAATCAACTTCTACCTTCCTTATTCTTATTCTTATTCCAAAACTATATGCAATGTACCTGAACTTCTTTGGCCTGCAAAGCTGGGATGAAAATCTCTGAAGAACAGGCTTTCTTTTGAAATTTCTGGCACCTCTTGCTTTCAGTAATAGCCTCTCTCACAGTATTTTTGGCAATTCTGCTTTTGAGGCCTTGGTCTGTGAAGTCCTAAGCTGAGGATGATCTCACAGAAAGCACTCAGCATTTCACAGGTTTAGGCCTCTGGTCCTGGCCAAAGATCAGAAAGTGCAGACAGGTAAGAAAAGGAAAATGAAAAGAACAATTCCTTTTCTGAAATTAGGTCGGTATGTAGTCAGCTGCGGGCATGTGTACAGTACAAACTTCTGACGATGCAAGTTACATCAGCATAAAGCCGTTACAGTTAGTATATCTCTTTGCGTGTGCATACTTGGCCTCTTGTGTCAGCGCAGCATGTACTCACCAGGAGTGCTTGGGTTGATGCACAGTGCGGTGCACCAGGGGAAGGTATCCCACTGTGCAACTCGCCACTACCCAGTGCATTGTCTTTTGGGATGTTTTGGTAAAGCACTGTGGGGAAAAAATGAGTCACGCAGGGGTGAATGGGAGCAAGGGGTCAAGTTCCCAGCATGCAATTTTCTCCACCCTATAATGCCATCCTTATCCCATATTTTTCACCCCTATTTTGAAAAATCCCACAAACCCGCACAAGAGTTTTCACTCTCAGAAGCATGGAGCCTGCACAGCTCTTCACTATTGTCATGAGAGTTGCAAGCACAGTATTTGAAGAGCTGCAAGAAGAGCCTATTGATTTCCTGGAGGACAGATTGCTGAGGGACATAGAGAGAGCCAATTCAAGATTGCTGGCATTCACAGAACAGCTGTAAATGGTGGAGCACCTCTCCGGGCCCAAGCAATGAGCATTGACTGATGGAATCCTATTGTAGTGCAGGTTTGGGATGATGAACAGTGGCTGCAGAATTTTCAGATGCTCAAGGCAACATCCCTGGATCTGCGTGCTGAACTCACCCCAGCCCTCCAGCGTAGGGACACCAGAACAAGTGCTGCACTGACAGCGGAAAAGCAAATGGCAATTGCACTGTGGAAACTTGCAATGCTGGATTGCTACCAGCCAGTAGGAAACCATTTTGAAGTTGGAAAATCCACTGTGGAGGCTATTGTCATGCAAGTGACGATTAGTCACCTCCTGCTACAGAACTGGGACTCTCAGCAATGTGCAGGACACGATGGATAGATTTGCAGCATTGAAACTTGCTGTACATTTATGATTATTACAACATTTGTCAATGGTCATATGAGCTGTGTCAAAGTGTACAGTAACAAGTAAGTGGGTGATTTCAGTACTGCCAGGCACACTGCATGATATGCTGGGAATTAATAGAGACAAATTATTTTCCAAACAATAGAGTTTTACTGAGTAACAAAAACACTTAAAAATTCTATGCAAGTTAAAAGCAAACACATTAACCCTTAACAAATTTATGGAACAAAGCTGAAAGAAAGGGAAGGAACATTCATGTCTATTTTAGCTACACATACATCAACCACGGCTCTCACAGGTCAGTGTATGTGAAACTGTTGTTGTCCTTGATGTCTCCTGGTATGGAGACATAGGTGAAGGAATGCAGTCCCTGATGCCACATGCAATGTTGGGGAGGAGGGGTGTGGAGGGAGTTGCTATACTGGAGTTCTTCGTGAATGGCAAAGGGAGGTGAGCCTGGGACTGTGGAACCTGTAGGTCCACAAGAGTTTGCAACATCTCTATTTGCTTGCAGAGAAGCCCTATTATGTCCTAATGCAGTGGTTCTCAAACTTTTGTACTGGTGATCCCTTTCACATAGCAAGCCTCTGAGTGTGACCCCCCTTATAAATTAAAAACACTTTTTATATATTTAACACCATTATAAATGCTGGAGGCAATGTGGGATTTAGGTGAAGGCTGATAGCTCATGACCTCCCATGTAATAACCTTGTGACCCCTGAGGGGTTCTGACCCCCAGTTTGAGAACCCCTGTCCTAATGCATCTCCATCTCCGACTCCTGGGCCTCTCTCTTGTCTGCTTTTTCCTTCTCCATATTATAAGCAGTATTCATCCTCCAGGCCCTCTGTTCATAGTCTGATGCAGCAAAGCCTTGAAGTATTTCACAGAACATGTCATCCTGAGTTGTCTACTTTCTCCTCTTTATCTGGCTCAGGCATTCCATGGGGATAGAGGGGGAGACCCTACCGTGGCAACAGAAACAACACACAGAGATACCATTGTCAGTATAATCCAAATGGAAAGTGACTGTCAAGATTCAGAACTCCCTTCCCTTGCTTCCCTAAAGTTCTAAACAAGATCTGGTTATTGACACTTCTACTTGGGATTGCTTCTGCATCGTGACACTCACAGCATCAGCCATGGTGAGTATGGCCCGCCGGGGTGAAGGAAATGAGGAAGGAAATGGGGAAGGAAGGTTGCATGAAACTATAAGCAGAAGGCAATGGCACTGAATACTGGCACCATTTTCCACAGGTGGTGGTGATTTTAGCTGATATCTCACTCCTGAAATTAACAAAGGCACAGAAAGTGCAGATGCGGCTGGCGTCCCAAAACTACCCAGGCCCATATGCTGCTAGTCTGTTTACTACAATGGTACCTGCCAAAGTTATTGTTGACTTGTGTGAAAGTGACCTACCACAGTGGAAGAAATAAGGCTGCCATCCCTAGAAACCTTCAGGAGAGAATTGAAGGGTACCTCCATGAACATTTCATCAAGCTCTCACAGAAGAACTCAAGGAACATCCCTGTGTACATAAACAAATGGCTCTGCATGGGCCCCCTTGCCTGACTCCACATGGGAATGAAAAGCAGAGAACAATTCCACCTCTCTTTGTTGTACCGCTACCTCTTTTAGTATGACTCTGCTATAGACCACCAGACCAGGGGGATGAGGTGGATGAGGCTTTCTTCCAGCAACTAACAGAAGTTATTAGATCGCAGGCCCTGGTTCTCATGGGAGACTTTAATCACCCTGATACCTGCTGGGAGAGCAGTACAGCAGTGCACAGACAATCCAAGAAGTTTTTGGAAAGTGTAGGGGACAATTTCCTGGTGCAAGTGCTGGAGGAACAACTAGGGGCAGAGCTCTTCTTGACCTGCTGCTCACAAACCAGGAAAAATTAGTAGGGTAACCAAAAGCGGATGGGAACCTGGGAGGCAGTGACCATGAGATGGTTGAGTTCAGGATCCTGACACAAGGAAGGAAGGAGAGCAGCAGAATACGGACCCTGGACTTCAGAAAAGCAGACTTTGACTGCCTCAAAGAACGGATGGGCAGGATCCCCTGGGAGAATAACATGAGGGGGAAAGGAGTCCAGGAGAGCTGGCTGTATTTTAAAGAATCCTTATTGATGTTACAGCAACAAACTATCCAGATCTGTAGAAAGAATAGTGAATATGGCAGGCGACCAGCTTCATTTAACAGTGAAACCCTTGCTGATCTTAAACACAAAAAGGAAGCTCACAAGAAGTGGAAGATTGGACAAATGGCCAGGGAGAAGTATAAAAATATTGCTCAGGCATGCAGGAGTGAAATCAGGAAGGCCAAATCACAGTTGGAGTTGCAGCTAGCAAGAGATGTTAAGAGTAAAATAAGGGTTTCTTCAGGTATGTTAGCAACAAGAGGAAAGTCAAGGAAAGTCTCCCACAGTATTCTTGCCAGCAAGTTAAAGAAGTATGGACTGGATGAATGGACTATAAGGTGGATAGAAAGGTGGATAGATCGTCGGGCTCAATGGGTAGTCATCAATGGCTCCATCTCTAGTTGGCAGCTGGTATCAAGCGGAGTGCCAAAGAGGTTGGTCCTGGGGCTGGTTTTGTTCAATATCTTCATTAATGATCTGGAGGATGGCGTGGACTGCACCCTCAACAAGTACGCAGATGACACTAAACTGGGAGGAGTGGTAGATATGCTGGAGGGTAGTGATAGGATACAGAGGGACCTAGACAGTCAACACAGGCAATGTAGTGTCTACATTTGGGCTGCATCAACCTGAATTCATCGACCATGGCTCAGCATCGCTCAGGGAGGTAGTGTTACTATGTCAGCATAATGGAAAGTTGACATCAGTGGGAGACAAATTTCAATGGAGCCCTGATTCTTTACTGGGTTCATAAAGCCACTGTTCCTAATCATCATCCTCTACATTTTTTCACACTTTCCAAAAACATTTAGTTCCATTTTTGGCCAAATTTTGTGTTCATCCATCTCTACTATAAAAGAAAGAAAGTTTGTATTCCTCAGGCGTAAAGACAAAGAACCATGCAGTATCTCCATCAGCTGATAAATGGTGATCTTTAAAATGTGACCAAGTGCAAGTTTCACGCCAGATAGAATCTGAAATAATTTCCCTTGAAATCTCATTATTTCTGGAGAAGAATTTCTTTTATGTGAAAACTGTAAAAGGAAGTTAACATATTGGGGGTTTTTTGGTGGAGCCCACCCAGACAGTTTGGATTGATAGCTGAATTTCCATGCAATTTGGGATGTTCAGATCGGGATTTCCTGGACTTGACCGTTCTACATTGGAGTTAATGGTAGCTGTGCCATTTATTTAAAATGATCAGGATCAGGGCTTTAGTTTGGTCTATTATAAATATAAAAGCAAGCTGAAAAGTTTGGATCGTTATCCAAACTTCTCCAAAATTTGGAGGAGTTCAGAGGTGGTAGACTTGGTCATAGCTTGTCTCCTTTTTTGAGTAACAAAGATTTTTCATCATGAAGTGGGACTCCAGCAGCATACAGAATACTGGTATTGTATATGGAATATCTGAAGTTAAATGCAAATATATTCATTTAAATATTAGATATGGGCATGGATCTGGTGAAAGTTCATTACAAAAATCCTCCCCATTATGTAGACCAATGGTTAGATTGTGGCACAGTTTGCAGAGAAGTACAAGAGAGTAGGAGACATAAGTTTCCCCTTACTCACTTCTGCTGGCTACTTGGATCTGTACTGTGGGTAGCAGTTCAGGGAGGACAGATATCTCTCCTCCCAAACAAAAGTGGATGGGATTGTACCTTGGTTCCATCCCCTCCAAGGCATCACCAAGCGTAGCTTCTCTGGAGCACTGGACAAAGTACATTGACATAGGCCTCATGCAGTGTGCTTCTCCCACAGAGCAGGAGGAAACCTCGGGGTGTTTTGTGACTGACAGAGTCAGAGTATGCTTCCTGTATTGGTCTTGCGGCTGCACAAAAATGAGGTGTCCCTTCCTCCAGGCTTATGGCAAAGTCATGATTGAGCCCTAAGTTAAGAAAATAAATTTCTGAAGGAAAGCAACTGCTCAGCCTAGATGAACAAGCTCTCCATGTAAAAATTGTGATTCCAGTGGTGCCTTGTGCTCATTATATAGTGTGAGATCACAAATAGCAGTTTTCACACTTGCCCATCTGCTGCCAACTGAATCTAAAGAGCTGGTGAATCATACGCTTACAAGAAGGTGGGTCCCCCCCACACCATTGGAATGTGTTTTGAAATTAAATCTGCATAGTACAAATAACAAGGTGGTGCCAGACAATGTGTATAATGCTACAGACACGAGGGTCAAGGGTCCTGGTCAGGGAGCATGGGCCTTAGTCACTGCATCAATGAAAGCTGATTCCTCCCTCCTCTTTATGGTGTTGCTTTCAATGCCTGGAGAGAACAATCAGAGAAGGATTTTTTAAGTTGGGGGCAGGGAGATAAGTAATACAAATATGGTGAAAAATATTATTTTAGTGCTTACATATGGTACATTTCTCGCTCTCCAGCTACATACATATATTTTCCATTTGCTATTTGTAATTATGGCTTTGGCTTTACAATGTGTTCATCAGTGACACTGAGATCCTTTTGTTCTGCTGCATATTAAAAGGGATCAGAAGAGAGATTCAAAAGGTCTTAGGTTCCCAAGAAGAAACATAATAGGGGTAACGCATGGCAAGAACAGTTTCTGCTTTCTTCAAAATAGGCATAAATAAGGGAGCCATGGCATTACATGTTGTATACAGTACGATACAAAGTATAAGACTTCCTTATCCACTGCACATACTAGCTCTCAGCTCAGTTTGTGTTTTGAAAAATTCCCTGGATTTCAGATGTAAAATAGTTAGTGTTTGCAGAATCCTTTTGTGTACATTCTTTTTGCTGGGGGCTGTCTTAGTACAATCCATTGTGGTCATTCAAAAATATTTTTGTTTGTTTTTCATTTCCACTTTAAAAGTACATTTTCTGTGTCCATGGAACTAATCTACATGAAGCATAACTAACCCTATTAGGCCTGTACAACGTATGATGGCTGTTTGACGCTGTCACTGTAGTGCCTCTTACTGTAGAAAAGAGACAGGACTATGCTGCAATGAATAGAAAGGGGATTCTTTATTTTGGCTGCTGGACACACACAGACCCTTCAGTTCTTCCTGGTTCTCTAGCTGTCAGGCTGATTAGAAGAGCCAATGCTCCCAAGTGTCACCATATAGGGTGTCCCTAATTCCTGGTCTGGACTATGCAGTTATGGAATTAACTTCTGCATACACTACAGTCAACTGACTTCAGCCATCCCATGGCTCAGTCATCGCTTTGATGTACCACCTCGCTCCCATAACTAACTCCTTATGCTAATGGCAGGATGGCTCAGTGCTCACCTGGGATTTGGCTGAATTCCCTGCTCCTCCATGGATTTCTTGTGTGACCTTGGGCAAAGCATTCACTGTCTCTGTGCCTCATATCCACATCTGTAAAATGGTGATAAACAGCACTTCCATATGTGCCAGGGGTGTGGTGAGGACAAAATACATTACAGACGGTGAGGTGCTCAGATCCTATGGTGAGGGAAGCCATATAACTCCCTGTGATAGATAGATAAAGGATCTTACTGTGGGCTGACTTCTTTTCAGAGGGTTTTTTTAATTGGCATGACATAGTGACAGACAATTCTCCCTTCCCTCTCTCTATTTGCTAATTTTGATGTGAGATTGGGAGAGATTTTGAAATAGTTAAAAAGAAAAAAAAAAAGGGAACCAAAGAGAGTAAGGGAAAGTTGGGATCAATTCATACTAGTTTGTCTATAGTCTGCTGCTCCTAAAAGTCCAGAACCAGCAAAGTACTTAAGCATGTGTCTATCATTGAGCATGTGAGGTATCCCATTAAAGTCAGTAGGTCTCCTCAAATGCTTAAAGGTATGTGTGTGCTTAAGTGCTTTGCTGGATCAGGGCCATAGTTATCAGGAATGTTAGCAGTCTGCCTGCCAGTCATCAAAAGAGCAAGCATTCAGATACTGGACAGTGAAAAGTAAGGGCAAAGACACAGTTATTTCATTCCTCGCATTTGTGTCTTTTTGAATTATACTTACTTTGGGTATTTATGTTAAATTAATGTTGCTGGCTGTATACTGTGGACATTATGGTTAAATAATTAGTGCTGTCTCAGTTGTTAGCTACTTGTTGCTATTCGCTCTCGTTTTGTTGTCTTTGTCATCTCCCCGGGAAATGTTGACATCTCTCTGCAGTGGGCATTATGGACCTTTTTATTTTAAAGGAGTCCCTCGCATGCAGTGTAGTCTGGCAGGCTAAAGGGAAAGAAAACACAGCAACAGGCCCTAAGACCTGCTCAGCAGGAGACAAACTTTAGCAATGCAAATCAAAACAAGGGGACATATGCAAAGACTCCCCTAGCCTGGGGACCAGCTCAGCCCAAAGAGCTAGGTTGGTTTGAAGCCAGCCGGCCTGCCCACCCACCTACCTACCTACCTATCTTCTCCCTCACCTCTTTCCTTTGTCACTAGCATTCTCTCTTATAGCCCTTTCCAGAAACACCTGGGCAAGGGAAGGGAAAGAAAAGTTGGAGTTTAACCGGGTACTAGGAATGAAGTAGTGCCTTTGAAGCATGCATGCACTTACACTTAAGTCATTGCATGTACACGAATGTGTAATTGATGTTTATACTTTTATACATATGTCTTCTGCTTTTATATAGAAAAAAATACCCATTGTGACTCTTTTGGTACAGGCACATTCACTCTCTTTCTTCTATAGAGACACTTTCTCAGCTGACTTATCTCTGGATCATTTGCCATTCTTGTGGTTCGGTTACATCACTCTGAGTCACACAACCAACACCCCTTGTGTCGGGAGCACTGGCTACAACTTCCTTGAATGCTTATCTTTCATCATTCTGTGTACAGTATGTTTTTCTGAGCTCTTTTACGTACTTTTTAAAATAGAATTTCCCATTTGAGGAGCTGCAGAATTAGACTCATGGTTTGCAATCTTGGTAGATATGGTTGCTGTGCTGGTTGCAACCCCTTCAGTTTCAGGCAGCAATCTCCATTTTGGGCCTGATTTTCAGAAGAGTTCTGGGCCAGAATGTTAAGTGCTCAGCACTCAAAGCAGCGGCCAGCTCTTTAAAAGAGCACAATGCTCAAAATGCAAAGCAAGTCTGAACATCTGGCCACTTATTTTTGTGAGTAAATGGGATCTGAGCTCTTCTAAAAATATGACCCCTTTTATAAGAGCTGAGCACTTCCGATAACCTTTCCTCTCATGCCAACTCTTGCCATGTAGGTTGTTTTGGTTTAAAACTGAAATATGGACCAAAGCCATTCAAAATGGGCTACCTAGGGGGTCTCAACAGCCTTAGTGGCATGATACCAAGGAGGCATCTAAAGAAAGGTCATAGAAACAATGTAAGCTGAAAGAGACATTTCAGTGTTTGTTTAACCCTTTAACTAATGTGGATTTGCACAATACTCAGAATCTACTGTAGCAAAAAATTAATGTGGTTCAGTGGAGCTGAACTAAATGTGAAAGTGATTCACTGATTTTTAATGGGCAAAGTCAGAGTTCGAGAAGAGAAGGTAAAATCAGAAATGCAACATGCAGATTAACATATTAGCCTGGAATAAAAGAACTGACACTCTTACGGGACCTTTTTATTTACAGCTGGAAGCTGGTTATCTCTGTTTTGTTTTGTACAGTGCTTTGACAATGTACAGTGTTATAAAACTGTGAAGTATTCTTATTATAATCACACATGCTTCCCAGAGAAAATGTTGCGAGGAATTTCTCCATAATGACATTTTGGGAGATTAGTGACAGGGAATGAGTAGCGAGTGAAATCTTTACTAAGGGAAGGACTTGATTCAAACCAATATGGATTGCCCATTATAAGACCTGATTTTTCTCTAATTTACACTGGAACAAATCAGATGAAGTCTATAGAGTCACACCAGTATTAAACTAGCATAAGTGAAAGGAGTATCAGATCCATTATATTCATTTTGTAGATAGGCTATATTTCAGGGAGGAAATATGATCTTGCAGCTTAGCCCCCGGATTGAGGTTTTGGCTTTGTGTTCAGTTCCCAACTTTGCCTCCAGTCACTGAATCTCTTTGTATCTTATACTCAGGGTTTGTTTGTATGTTCAACTGCTTTCTCTTACCCTTTGTCTGACTTGTCTATGCAGTCTGTAAGCTCTTCAGGGCAAGGACTGTCTCTTACTAAGTGTTTTGACCCTGATGTTAGATAAGGCCTCTAGATGCTACTGGAATAAATAATAATGGGAATGAATTAAAGTTGGTGAAGAAGGTGGTTAGGGGAAAGATGGGGTGGGAGGAAGAATTTTCACCGGGGGGGGAGCAGCACTTCTTGAACATAACCTTAGGGATCAGGTTTGCGTGGGTATCTTCATTCAGACCCAACCTCGTTTTATTTGCTTGTGCTTTTGCTATTTCACTTTGCAGAAAGAGATCTTTGTTTCCCTTGACTCTCTGACACTGCAGTGCCTTGCAACTGAAAGGATCGTGAAGGGATAAACAAGTATGTCATGTTAGCAGCCGCTATTGGAACAAGCTTAAATGGAAAAAAGATTGAAACCTTTAAAAAAAAAAAAAAAGAAGAGAACCATCAAAACTTTCATCACCACTTTAAACAGGCAATTTTAAAAGTGTTTGAATTTATCTTTATTTGGTTGAACATATGCTATTTGCTGCAGAAAAGAAAGTCCTTTTCATGTATCTTAAAAGCCTTTTCCCCCCTGAATATTATCTCTCTTACTTTTGTGAAACAATTACAATTTTTAAAGTGCAGTTTGCCTGTGGTTTTTTTTTTTATGTCAGAAAACAATTATGCCTTGATGCTTCAGTCTGATGAATTCCCATGGTAAGGCTGTTTGAAAAGATTCCTTTCCCCCCTTCCTTCGAAAATATTGTAACAGAATTTTGAACAAATATCACCCTGAAACTGAGGGTAGCCCATTGTAACACACAGGGAGAAAGTGAAACGCAGAAGCAAACTAATATTCTCTGTCTTAAAACATTGTTTTGTTTGATGGAAAAACCCAAACAAATGGGCTTTAATCTTTTATTATTGTTATATTTAAATAAGGCCTGTCAGAGTTCCCATAGACTTTTTTATATGACTGCTAATTATTATACTAAAAAGCCTTATTTCAGTGGCCATATAGACTCCATCAGGAATTACCTGAAGCACACAGTACCAGCTATGTCACTGCCAAAGCTGATATTAATTAATGGTGAAAATTTGGTGCTGACAGCTGAGACCTCAGGCCTAGGGCCTGCCCAAGCTCTGATCAATGCAGGACCCAAGAGATTGTGGCAAAGTTAGTTTTACACCACCATCATGTCCTTCTGATCCTGTGGCCAGCTGGAAGAGAGTTCAGCCTCTGATACAAATTAAAGCAGCTTTGGTATATTATTTACACAGTGAAATGAAATTGCAGTTATTTATACCATACAATGAAACAAATATCTGTCATGGTGCAGTGCTATTTCCTGCTCTTCGTTTACAATTTTCAGGGCTTGTCTATGCACAAGTTGGCACTATTTTAACTTAAATCGGTTAAGTTAAACCAATGCAACTTTTGTGTGAAACTATGCATAGATATAAAACTGTCTATATTGGTTTAGCTTGTACCTGTAAATTTACCAACACTAGCTGGACTGATATATACCAGGTTTAAACTGGTATAAGAGTGTTTTCACACGAAGTTGCTCCAGTTTAACTAAATTGGTATAAAATCACACCATCAGTTAAGCCAGTACAGTTTTGTCTGTAGACGAGGTTTATCATCTCACCCCTCCATGGCTGCTCAGAAGGAAAGGAGGTGTATAAGATTGCTGCCTTTCCCGCCTGGCTGCTTAAAGGGAGGTCTGTATGTCCCCTCCTTACCCAAAACTTGGAAGGACGGGAAGGGATCACAGGATCTCTTTCCACTGGGTTGCTGCTCCCTTATGTGTATGCTAGAATCATACCCATGAACTCCTCAAAGCTTCATATCGGACCAGTGCAGTTGCCTCTGGTTCTTAATGTACAGGCTACGCATCACTGACCCAACATAAAACTCTTCTACTGTAAACAGCACTTAGATTGTTGAGTGAAAGATGATATAGAAAACTCACGAGAGAAAGGTTTCAGAGTGGTTGCCGTGTTAATCTGTATCAGCAACAAAAAAAACTGAGGAGTACTTGTGATACCTTAGAGACTAACAAATTCCGAGATTCACTTCAACCTCCCTGGTCACTCAATTTCAGACCTAAAAGTTACAATTCTCCAACAAAAAAACTTCAAAAACAGACTCCACGAGAAACTGCAGAATTTAAATTAATTTGCAAACTGGACACCGTTAAATTAGGCTTGACTAAAGACTGGGAGTAGATGGGTCATTACGCAAAGTAAAAACTATTTCCCCATGCTAATTTTTTTCCTCCTACTGTTACTCACACCTTCTTGTCAGCTGTTTGAAATGGGCCATCCTGATTATCACTATAAAAGGTTTTTTTTTCTTCTGCTGATAATAGCCCACCTTAATTAATTGGTCTGGTTACAGTTGGTATGGCAATACCCATTTTTTCATGTTCTCTGTGTATATCTATCTTCCTACTGCATGCATCTGATGAAGTGGGTTTTAGCCCATGAAAGCTGATGCTCAAATAAATTTGTTAGTCTCTAAGGTGCCACAAGTACTCCTAATTTTTTCACAAGAGAAAGGTGATGCTGTAGAAGGTACATTTCTGCTGCATTCAGATTTTTAATGAAAGATATGACTCCAGATTCATAAGAAATTCAAAGAGAGTTTATGACAGGAAGCTTTTAGGAAGATAAAGGCCATTAATATAGATACACACTTAAAAATATAGTTAAATAAATCACAAAAGTCAGATGTCAAATAACGATTATTTGAGCTACAATAGCTGATCACATGTATTCATTCTCCAGAATTGAAATATCAAAATAAGGCAGTGTGACTTTAAAAAGAGAAAGACATTAACACATTGCAATTCCGATGAAACAGAGTAGAACAAATCTGATTGGATGCTGGTCAGTTTGTGCCTGATGCCTAATCGAGAGATTATTTTTTACCACAGTCCCCAGGGCACTGCTTTATCTTCAAAGCTTGAGCCAAGAAAATTCACATCTTTAACTTGTCTGCAGGCTGTTTTTTCTTTTTCTTTTTTCCTCTCCACTTCTCCATCCTGGCTCATTTGAACAATCCTATTTATCCCCAGTCAAGTGCATACATGCAAACCCCCGATGAAAGAAAGCAAATATGAAATAAAGAAATGGAGCTCTTTAGATCTACACTAACATACTATTCTCAGTCTGGCTTCTTCTGCATTTTTGTCAATGTTTAGTGCATCCACCAGGTTTTAATAAACGTAGTTTTGATAAAGTTGGTTCATAAACAGGCTTGAGCCAGCAGGAATTTACGTAAGTGGCCACTAAATTGCACATAAAACGGCTTTTAGAGTTTCTGGGGGGGCTTTTCAAAGGCACAAAGAAGAATGAGGCACCCAATTACTACTGAAGGGCTGTAGAAGTTGGGCACTTAAGTCCCATTTGTGTCTTTGAAAATCTCCCCTTTCATAGATGATCAAATTTTCAAAAATGGAAAGTGGAGGCATTGATACAAAACTGTGCTCCCAAACATGCGTCTTCAGAGTGCACATAAGCAGCTAATGGAATGTGTAAAATCAACAGTAAGGCAGCTACCTACCCACTGAATGCGCAACTGCTGTCTGGTGGATGAAATTCATCCCTGTACAGAGGCATAGCACAAATCCTATGCACCACTTAAGTCCCATTTAAGCCATTTTCACAAGGTTGGCTTTCACCCTAATGTATGCAGACATAGATGCACTTTGGCATACATTGCATTTCTTGAAAATTTGGCACATTATGTGTTTGAAATTGTTTATGACCCTTTTTATCTCCCATAATTATTTTATTCCTCTGGAATGCGACTTGGCATGGAGTTTTGAATCTCCTCATTTTAGGGCATGCAGTGTTGGTTTACCTATAGCTTGTATGTGACTGTATCTTAATGGGAACAAGAAGAAGAGGTCAAAGTTGTTTAGTTTCCATGCTTCTTCATTTTTGAGAGGGTTTAAATAAAGACTGGCAGGTGTACTAATGTTGATAATTACCACCGTCAGCTTGGGGGAGAATCAATGATCACCTAATGCCTAAACTGGTTCTAAAAACAGATCCTGCGAATTAAAAAGTCAAAGTCATTAATCAACCTATAGTATGATCTACATAAGACAAACTACATCCTCTCAGGAAGGAAAGCATGTTGTCTCTTGTTCGTGTGTGTTATCTCTCAATTTATATCTCATGCAGATTTGTCTGGATCTCGGAAGCCCAGTCCGGTCTGTGGCTTGAAAATACATTTGAAGCTGTGAGCGTACACTTGCTCAGACATACTGGTTTGCAGCTATGCTAAAGATTGTTGCCAGTGGTGTTGCAACTATGGGCTTTAATATATTGGGGGGGGGGGAGGGAATCCATATGTTATCAACAATTGGATAGGAAGTTACTGTTAGCAAGAGTTGTCATAGCAGAACTGTGCTGGGTTACTGTGTTGGCCTGTAGTGTGTTGGCAGGTAACAAAAATAATAATAATAATCCTTTTAGTTATGCAGCATTTTCTATCCAAGGATGTCAATATAATTTGCAATCATTAATTACACCTCAGGCTCCAAACATACCTTAATTAGGGGCAATTTTTTACATTGAGTCAATCAGAAGACTTCTGGAGTAAAGTACTGTCCAGTATGAGTAATGGTGGCAGAATCTGGCCCTTAATAAATAACAGAAGAGGCTGAGAATCTCCCCATGGTTTAGTTTAATAGATTCTAAGGCCAAAAAGGACCACTATGATCATCTATCCTGACCTCCTGTATTACACAGTCAATATCAGTTTGATGAAAATGTACGGGAAGCAGACTTGTTCGAAATCCTGAAGTCTTCCTTTATGAAACTAAAGTGTTCCCTAAATGCGTTCCCTTGTAATTATTTTTTAATTTTACATTTATTGTTAATCATATTAGGCCAACATTTGCAAATATGTTTCTGATATTGTACTTAGCTTTGAGTTTTTCAAAGCTGGGCAAGGGATTTAAAATAGAAGAGAATTGAAAATCTGAAGCTTCTACCCATTCAACCATCAATCCAGGTGCTTATATGGCCCTCATCACCACAGGGCCTCCCCTCAACATTTTTTCCCTCCCCCGGCACCCATTTGACCTGGACTAGGTCAGGGGCAAGGCCATAGCAAAAATGCAGCACTTTATTTCCAGGATCCAGTACTCTTTCAAAGATGACGGCTGCTGATCATTTCCTATCTTCACTTTTTCAAAATACCACACAGTGTTTTTCATTGATCACAATAAAAGATGCTTCCTGGAAATAGACTTTGTTCTTTTGTCAGCATGTAGAATTTACAAGGTAATTAATATTTGCAAATATTTCGAGTGGCTACAGAACTCATCCTTCAAAAACAGACTGGTAGCCCATCAGCCCTGAGCTGTCCTTTTGTTCTGTGTTTGTACAGTGCCCAGTACAATGGAGGCCTGGTCCATGACTAGGGCTTTTTGGCATTACAGTATTACTGTACTACTACCATAATCGGAATCATTTTGCCAAATTAGCCTCTATATTGGAGCTGGTCAAATAAGGGATGGACTTTTTTACAAAAACAAACAAATATTGACTGTTTTACATTTTTAAAAAAAAATTCAAAAAAAATTTAAGCCTCTCCCACTGCAATCTGACGCTTAGTCTTCTATCTCACCAGTGCACATTATGATCTCTTGAAGATGCTAATTCTCTAACCATTATAAGTGAGCAAGGTCTGGCTGGGTCTCCCTGGTTGAGAGAATCTTCCTACACCTGATGCAAGTTCCCAGATTTACTTAAACATATAATAGACTAGGGTGGTGTTGTGACTTTTCCTAAGTTCCTCTTTGGTTTGGATGTAAAACTAATGGACCAAATGGCAGCAAAGCCAATTTGGTTCAACATTTCAATAAGCAACCTGGACAAAATGGCAAGGGACATCTTATTTGAGAGAGGTTAGCCTTACATGTTTTTCTCAGACCTAATCAAGTGCAGTGCAAGAAAGGCAAAGCATGAAACTCAGATGGATAGAAGTACTAGAGTTATACATGGATGGATGGAGAAAAAACAGACCCTGAAAAATAAATTCCTAAATTTGGGCTGACCCAGCTACCAACTTTTTGAGAGTTTCTTCAATGAGCTAAAGGAAGCATGAGGAAGAAGTCTACATCCATAGTACGATATTTTCAGCCTCAAGATATGGTTCATCAAGCCACTACCCTTATTTGGCCCAGGACATTCAGCAACTTGTTTGCACTTCTATAAGCAAAATCCAACCGGGGGGGCAGGGGAACAGAAAAAACCCCATGTCTTCAGAAATGCTCCTTCTCTCATCTCCATGATGTCAAGGTCCCTGAACAATGCAAAACGATGGGTCATGTTAGCTAACAAACATACTGTGTTATTGCCGGGTTTTTTCCAACACCATGAAGGACTAAGGAAGTCACAGCTGAATGGAGAAAAGTAATAACTAGACAGGGGATGAATCATTTGATGATTACCTGTTCTGCTCATTCCCTCTGAAGCTCTTGGCATTGACCACTGTTGGAAGACAGGATTCTGGGCTAGATGGACCATTGGTCTGACCCAGTATGGCCGTACTTATGTTCTTATGCTCTTATATTTTCAAAAATAGAAAAACTGGCAATTATTGTTCCAAAAATCGAATCCCTTTTTCCAGTGAAATAATGGTATAAGCACTAAAATAAATAAAAATCTAACCATGTAGCCAATAACAAAGCCATGATTATAAAGCAGCACAGGTATACTAAGAATAATGGGTACAATTTCAGTGGCTTCCCTTTTTGTAAACTCAATTTATGTCAACATTTTTACATTGCAGCTCAACTGTAAGCACAAAACCAAGTAGTCACAACTTTAGTTATCTCACTGACAATCCAAACCAAGTAGTTATAGGTATAAATTGGAGCTAGATGAAATTTTTCTAGCTAAACTTTTTGCAGAGAAAAATGCAGATTCAGTGATACTGAAACATTTTTCAAATACGTGTTGATTTTGCTGAATTGTTTCAGTCAATAGATAACCAAAAATATGGAAAAAAATAATTTCTTTAATTTTTTTTATTATTTTGACAACTCCCCCCCCCCCAATTTTTTGGAATGGCTGGCTAGGTAAAAATCTGTTATTTGCACATCTCTAATATAAGTACACACATTTTGACCCATAATACATTATGGCTGTGTGCCTGCAACATTTTTGCACGTGGAATTGACTTGCAGATAGTAATCTGGGCATTTGCCCTTTAACTACAGGAAGCTAGTTCAGATCAGGTGGCTAGAGAGGCAACTATTAGATTTTCCCTTGCAATTCATTTTGTGGGTGCAAAAATATTGATTCAGATTTTATACTTGCAAATTGCACATTCAAGCAGGGTGCGAGTCCCTTTGAAAAAAAACTCCCCCTTAATTCTATTAGACAAGCTTGATTGCTTATTTGGACAAAGTAGCAAAATTACTGGATGAAGGGAAAGTGGCAGATGTAATATACTTGCATTTTAGTAAAGCATTTAATACTGAGTCTGACACAATCTTACTTGAAAACTTAATTGAAACTGGCCTGGATAGGAACAGTGTTATGTGGATAGAAAACAAACATTAATGGGTAAATGGGTAAACAAGACTGCAAGCAAAGGGCAATGATAAACCACAAAATGTACTGATTTGGGGGTGGTGCCTATTGGGGCCCAGAGCAATCATGTTGGGTCTTATTCAACATTTTCATTAGTGATCTGGAACAAGGAGTAAACAACATATTGACCAAATTAGTAGTTGATTCCAAATTGGGAGACAATGCAAATGACAGGACAGAGGAATCCAATGAGTAGATTATAAAGCATGAGAAGAAAGTAACAAAATAAATTTCCACTCACATTCCTTGTGCTCAACCATAGTAACTTGCATTTTTACAATACACAGATATTTTATAGGACTGGAAAACCGGGACCAGCAGTAATCCTGAGGAAGACCTTGGAGCAACAGTGGATAATTACAAATAGACATGAGCTTTATATCTAATATAGTGGTAGCAGCCAATATGAAGGGGCATCATGCCATGTCTCTGCAATCTTGACCAAAGTGGAACATTGTATTCAGTTTAGGATACATGATTTCCAGAAACAATGGAGAGAGTTTGCAACCACACACAAACAATAAAGGTCTGGGGCTATAGAGCAAGATTATGCTAAATATAGTTATTGGGAAACATAAAGAGCAAAGTAAGTACAAATTTGGATAATTAAGAACTAAGGGGAGGGATGCGATAACTGCACAAATATTTTAAAGCTGAAAACAAAATCAAGAAAGAAAATATTTATGGTGGGAAAAGGGGGATATAACTGAAAGCAACAGGCAGGAACTGAATAAGGAGAAGTTTAGGGTGAATATGTAGGAAAATATTCCTTGCATTGAGGAATAGAATGCTGTGGAATAGTTGTCTTTAAAAAGCAGTAGAAGCTCTCTATATAGGGACATTTAAATCTGGACTCAACCGAAACTAGGGCTCAGACCCTGAGCTGGTGTAAACTGGCATAGCTCCAGTGTCTACAGTGGCACTATGACAATTTAGGATCTGTGGAGACAGAAGACCTGGATGAACAAATATATTATCTTTTATACAGTGGACAAACTTGCAGGATAAACCTGAGATAGGGCAGAAGCGGCTGCAAAGCATGGCCATCCACTAGGGGCATTTTATTGCCGCAGAAGGGCCCAGGCTTTGTGGAGGTACCATTTACATCTCCTTGTACCAGCTTTCATGAATCTGGTGTAATATTACATTCAAGGGGTGTCCAGGAAGTGTCCATACCATCTGGACTGTCAACAGATATGTTAGAAAAATTGTTATCCATAGGTGCTCTGTAAAGTCTAGTATTACTATGGCGATCAGGTATATCAAGCAACGAATTACTGAAAGTATTGGAACATGAGAGAGTTACACAACAAGAGGGGTGTGTGTGTGTGTGTGTGTGTGTGTGTGGCAGGGGGGGAGGGGCTGTCCTCAGACATAGATAACCTCTCAGTGGAGTAAAATGCTGAGGAAATTATTTTTTTAAGTATGTGATGGCCTTTTAAATGAATAAGAAGACTTTTCCAGTATTTGTTTTAGAGTGAATTGTGGTATGAAGCCAGAACCAGCAAAATAGAGCTAATTTAGCCACAGAGCTTCTGCAGGAGGTCCAAAAGGCCTGGTGCATCGATAGCCACCGTGGCTCCTGGAACAGAGGAGTATAGCCACTGTAACACACACAGTGAATGGGTGCAGTGCACAATCCCACTTGCTTGCCAACGGTAGTGATAAATTTCAGTAACAAAGATTATTGTTATAGCAGGTGTTATGGAGCGGTACCACCACACGTGCTCTTCTATGTTCTTTTTCTTAGCATGTGAGCAAATGTTCACTCTTGTGAGGACATACCGTATGTCGCTAGTTTTGTTATGCAAGGCTCTGCTCCGCGGTAGAAAGATCCATGTGAGCAGCAGGAGAGTTTGTGTTATACTTTGGACACTGATTGGAGTCAGTTCCTGGGGCAAAGTTCCTCTTTGGGAACTGGGCACTGATGTTGGGTTGAGATTTCTAAGGGGGCATAGACTTGTATATTGTTTCTGACCTTTGGAAATTCATCAAGTTGGGTGGGCTCCTCATGCCACCTAAAGGGGTCGAACACAGTCAGGCCTTTAGTTTCAAAAGCATCCTTAACTGTATAGAACACTGTCAGTATAATTCCTAGAAATAATACATTGCATTTATAGAGTTATCCTTTCATCCTGAAGCGTCCTTGAGCGCTTTATGCACTCATCTGCCACTGAAATGGGGTGCCACCTCTGGGGTGGAAGCCAGCAGCCATTCGGCATCAGCGATACTACAGAATTTAAACAAGATAAATGCAGACAAGAGAGTCCATCTGTTAGTTTGCCAGTCAATTTGTAGATACAAGTAGATCAACAGCAAGTTATGATACTCATGTGTGCCAGATCCTCTCCAATGTTTCTAACAGAGCACAGGCAAGCATAAGGAAGTCATTTGTGTCAGCATTAGTTGTGTTGTCAGCCTGCCTCTGAGATCTCTTTGCATTTCTAGAGACCGGAATTCTCTCTGGGTATGATCAAATGAGTCGATCTGATGTTATCAATATATGCCTCCATCTATATAAGGACACGCAGGTAGGTGCTACAACCTTTTGCTCAGCTCCAGTCCGTGGCTTTTGCCAAAGACTTCAGCCAAAGCTCCTCACAGGAGGAGTGCCCAGAAACTTTTGGCACCAAAATAAAGATTAGGATCCATGACAGCCAAATTGTAGAAGCCTCCTGGAGTCTCTGTGGCCAAAACCATGGAAAATGAAATTTGCTCTGAATAGAGCCCTATAGATCAAACATTCGGAGTAGACTAAACATCTTTGACAATGAGTCTAAGATTTCATAGCAAAGCAATTTTGCTCAGTAATTTGTCCAGATCTAAATGCCCTTAGTGCTTCTAAGTTCATTTCTCATTAATTATTTTCTCTGGACAGTTCATTTGAACATAATAAGGCAACCAAGCTCCTGCTATAACAGGACCTTTGCAGTACAAGTGTATGTGTTATAATATCTTATTTTCCATCATGGAGATTTAATTAAATGCACTAAAATGATAGACTGTAACAGAGATTTTTCAATAATGTACATTAAAAGGGTCCTTATGTAATGACTTAGAACTATGGAGTCAAAAGATGATAGTGTGTTTCAGCATACACTATTCTGTGAAGGATTAGCCAGCCTTCTGGGAAGCCTACATAGTTCTCTGCTACCCCAAGTGCTTGTGAGTCATTATGGCCTTGTTTGGTTGTCTGATAAATTCTGTAAACTGGAGTACTGTATATCATACAGCAACACTGTATATCATTCCATTCTCTAATAGAAACATAAAACAACCATTGATTGCAAACAGGCTCTTTTAAAGATTCACTATGCTGTTTGGCATTTCCAAATGTTTTTTATGTTGGCAGGCTATTATAATAACTCATACAGGATCAAAATACATGTAACTTATTCCGAAGTATTCCACATGCTAATTAAATAAACAGAAGTGCACTTGTCCCTACTTCCCCCATCAAAAAAGAATATACTTATCCTCCAGAACAGTATTTCTCCTCAGCTTCTCTTTTTTATGCATCATACCAAACCTTCCCTCCCAGCCCTCAACATTCATATTCCTGTTCACTGACTCTCATGTTACTGTCTCTGTCTCTTCATATATCTAAAATATTAAAGTGAAGCAAGGTAATGAGTCACTTTTTATCTCTCCAAGGAGGAGAGAGGAAGATGACACACACTCTACTGATCTTACGAAGAAAAGGAGATGGCTTTTTTTTGGGTTTTATTTAATCTTTATCAAAACTGCATAGGCAGAGTCATTTCACAATGAAGAAAAAAGGCAGGTATAAGCCGCAATAGCAGTACTACCAATGACAACACCTTTGTGGTTCAGTTCAGGGCACTTTTGTGCAGCCAAAAGATATTCGTGTCTCCAATATGGTCAATGTGTATTAATTTCAAGCAAAATACACTTTCACTTGATGACCATGTGTGTAAGTCCCATTAGCACCGCTCATCCAGGAGAGAATAACCTGCTAAAGTTAATTGTGTCCTCACGTTTGAAGCCATAAGAACTATATGCCACTAGAATGTTTATGACCAGACTTATGTCTTGCTGTGGGCAGCAGACATTACTAAAGAGTGGAATGCACAAATTGCAAATGAGGGTTGAGTCCTGATTGGACATTTAAGAAACGTGTTCTGTCTAGGTCTCTCTCTCGCTAGACCCCCACCACTGTAGTATCTGTATGCCTTTTCAGACAGCTAAAAGAGGCAGCTACCTCATTAGCAACAGGTGCCTGTGGTGTTTGCTCCCACGGTGCATTTACGAAGGAAAGTGCAAAGGGTGGAAGCGGAATGCAAGTGTAAGATGAGTTTGGCAGAAGAGACGGGGTAGGGCCATGGCCAAGAGAATGTTTCTGCTATGGAATTTTCAAAGAAGTTCAGCTGGGTGCAAATGGTCTTTGAAGTGCAAGCAGTTTGCGCCCAAAATTGTGTCCATAACTGCTTGTGCCAGAGGAACAGCCAAAACCAGCTGCTCTGCATTGTCTCATTAAATCTGCCATTTTACACACAGCAGCCAGAGACAAATAGGCAGTCGCTTGGCAGCAGCTTGTGGCTGCTTGGCACCGCCGTAGAAGCATGCTCGTCTCTCAAACTGTGGCCAACCTGAGGCATACAGAAAAGGAGAAAGGGAGGAGGAGAAGTTTCCCAGGCAGTGCAGAGCCATATCATTGCAACAGGATTTACAAGTTGCAGGTTAGCTTTCTCAGTGTGCCATAAGAACAACTCCCTGCAAAGACAGAAGAGAGGCACACAAATTATCCTGAATCTGTGAGGAGTTACAAGAGGAACCGGAGAGTTCCATGCAAGAGAACTACATAATAGTGTGGGTGATTTAAGTCACCACTGCTTGGCAGTTTGGCAACAAGCACTTGTCACAGAACCATCCAGGGATGCTAGAGGGATTCCAGCCAGTCTGCCCCTGCTCTAGGATGTTGAGTGGCATTGTCAAAGGCATTATCATCAAGATCCCCAAACACAGGCAGAACCAAGTCCGGAGTAAGTTTTATAACAATTACACATTTCACATCTGTCCTGGGTCTGGGAAGCAGTGTGGCCTAGTGGATTAGGACTCAGGGGACATGAGTTCTATTTCCAGCTCTGACAACTGGCCTGCTGGGTGACCATGGGCAAGTCATTTCATCTCTCTGTGCCTCAGTTTACCCCCTTTAAAATGGGGATAATGATACTGACCTCTGTAAGGTGCTGGGCAACCTAAGGATGAAAAGTGCTATTTAAGAGCTAGGTGTTAGTATTATTTTTTACTGTACTTATGTTCCGCTTAGAGAGCCCTCCTGAGGGAATGAGGGAGCTTACTGGGAACAGGAAGAGGTTCCCTTCTATCAGTGGACAGGTTGTCTCATCTTAAACTCTGCATCACAGAGGCAGTGGCAGAGAATGCAGGGGCATGTTTTGATTCCTATATTATAAGGTGATCTGGCTTTTCAGTGCAAAGGACGGAGCTAGAGGGTGGCTGGCTACTGGATAATTGTGGGGTGCTCTTATAGCATTATTATTGGAATCTTCTTCCCTAACAGAAATATTTTTCTATGTTTAAGAAGACTGTCCTAATCCATTAACACCTCAGCTCATGACTCCTCCTCCAAATCCCCATGGTCCCATAGAGGAAGTTATAATGAGGCAGACCATGTATTTCTCCTCCGAATAGATAGTGGGCTTTTTACTGCCCTGACATCTTCTCCCTTTTCCTGAGGACATTGTTAGTGATTGTAAGACTACTCAGCTTCTGTAAATCCTGGCCAGCATCCAGCTGCACAAGGTTGAGGATTGTGGGACATTTGCATGTGGACACCTCACACACATTTTCTTTCCCTGAGGCTTTCACCTGGTCACTAGGTGTCATTATGACAAATGTTGCAGCCTCCAACACAACCACAATTGCCTCCTGTTGTGCAATGATGCTGGTACAGTAGGAATGGCAGTGCCTGGAAGTTAGCCAATGACACTGTGAGTGATACACTCTGTGCTCTCTCCCTCACTGCACAGAGAAGCCGTATAGAACTATGTTCCCAAATCCATCCATTGGTCCCAAATAGCCTGGTCGGTTGACTTTCTCAGGGGAACCATCCTCTTACTGTGGTGGGAAAGGTGCACTGAAACTTGCTGTATGCTCAACCCTCTTTAAATCCTTGTCAGGGTCCCTTCCCCACTCTGAACTCTGGGGTACAGATGTGGGGACCCGCATGCAAGACCCCCTAGGCTTATTTTTACCAACTTAGATTAAAAACTTTCCCAAGGCACAAATTCCACCTTGTCCTTGAACAGTATGCTGCCACCACCAAGTGATTTAGACAAAGAATCAGGGAAAGGACCACTTGGAGTTCCTGTTGCCCCAAAATATCCCCCCAAGCCCTTATACTCCCTTTCTTGGGAGGCTTGAGAATAATATCCTAACCTATTGGTTACAAAGTGGACACAGACCCAAATCCCTGGGTCTTTGGACGCTGAAAAAAAAATCAATCAGTTCTTAAAAGAAGAATTTTATTAAAAAAAAGAGAAAAGGTAAAAATCCCCTCTGTAAAATCTGGTTGGAAGATAACTTTACAGGGTAACAAAAGATGCACAAAACACAGAGGAACCCCCTCTAGCCTTAGTTTCAAAGTTACAACAAAACAGAGATAAACCTCCCTCCAGCAAAGGAAAAATTCACAAGCTGAGAAAACAAAGATAAACTAATACGCCTTGCCTGGCTGTACTTACAATTTCTGTAATACGAGAGACTGGTTCAGAATGGTTTGGAGGACATGGACTGATGTCCGGTCCCTCTTAGTCCCAAGAGCGAATGAACACAGAAACAAAGAACCCAAAAAAAGGCCTCCCCCGGATTTGAAAGTATCTTTTGTCTCCTTTGGTCAGGTGCCAACCAGGTTATTTGAGCTTCTTAACCCCTTACAGGTAAGGAGGAATTTTAGGCTACCCTTATGGTTATGACAGTCCTCTAGAACAAATCTCAGCATTATTTACCATTTCAGCTAATTATGAGCACTGAAGAGCCAAAACCTGCTGCTGGCTTCAGGAGAACATAGTATTTTGTCTGAATTGAACAAAAAGAAAGGTAAAATGAGTCAGTTAACTCTCAGCTGTGCTTAAGGAAAACCCTTAAAAAATCTGCACCAGGATTAACAGGGCTTCACTGTGTAGAAGACCCATCTTGTATCCTAAAAACCATGAGAAGAAAATACTGTAGAAATCACTAGTGGCTCTCCTTATGTAGGACATGTTTATACAAGAAATTATGAAAAGTGCACAATACTGTCTGCATTCCAGAGCAGAGTAGCACATTGTACAATTAATGGGGAAAAAATAAACCCTCAAGGATGTAACTCTTGTTACTTGAGAGAAGCTAAAAAAGAATGGTTGGTTTAGTAAATGCCCTTAATTTTGTGCCATACCTTTGAATAAGATGAGGTTTTAGAACTTTTTCTTATTAGAAAGTATATTCAAAACATATTTTTCTTTAGATATTTATTTGTCTTTCCAGAGCTACACAAAGAGAAAGAACATGAAATACATTCAAGTCCAAACTGGAATCCACACTGTTAAGGAAAACTGGGGACACTCCAAACTATTATGTGTTAAGAAGCAAAGTTTACTTTTTCCTATTGTTGTTATTTTTTAAAAGTTTATTGGATTTTTTTTTTTAAAAAAATACAGAATAAAATTCGTAGAACAAAACCCATGGAATTTCAAGCAGAAGCAATAAATACTGAGCCTACCTCACAGCACTGGTCTGAAAACCATAATACTTTTACAAGTACAAAAAGTAAAAATGGCCACTTTTCAAACAGATGCCTCTCAGACAGTGTGTACGCCATACAATTGGTGGCTAGATTCCGAGTCACTCATGGAAAGGTGTGTGTTTTCTACATTATACACAATGTGGTATAGGCAGAGAATTTGTGTTCAGGGTACTGTAACACAAACCTCTTCTCTGCTATTCCCTTCTCCTGGCATCAGGGTGGATGTAATTCTTCTCATGCATTATTGATAGGCCCCAAAGCCTGCCAAGCTAGCCTGCTTTTTTTTGTGACAGACAAAGGAGGGTACACGGATGGCACCTCTCACTGCTCGGGGCTCTGCTTTCATTAAGAACATTTGCTGCCTGTTCTCCAAGGGCACCCTCTGTCAGAGACTGCCAGGCAATAAAAAAAAATATGGCTTTGAAGTCCAGTGAATAGAAAGAAAATGAATTAGCGTTCAGGTGTTCGTGCAACCTGATTACGAAGGCCCAATTCAGTGGCGTCCTTCACACCTTTTCACTAGTCCCTGTATAATCTCGACACATCTTTTAGGCTCTCTGCCTTTCCAGCCCCCCTCCTCCTTTCCCATCCCTTTATTTCCTAATGCTTGCAGGTCCTCCAGGAAGACACAAGCACTTACAGTTGTTGGAGTGATTAAATATTTATAATCAGGGCAATGAGTGAGGTGTTGAATAATAAATGCTAAGGTTGAGGCGGCCTTAGATAATTTCTGCAGATTTCTTCATCCACAGCCTCTTTGATTCTAAGGCAAAATCCTTTTAATTAACAAAAACTTTTTTTTGTATAGCTGTGACAGTTGATAGTCCTTTATCACTGTTTTGTTTGTGAACCTTAACCTTGCCACCGTGCTAGACCTTTCATTAAAATCTTAGATAGACATGCATACAATTTACATGGGTTGTTGCTTCCTAGCATGTTGTTCATTCGTTTTGTTTTTGCCCACGTTACCTCAGACTCCCATACATCAGTCGTGTATTTAGTTGAGAAATTGAAGTCTGTATAATAAATGGTCAGTCTAGTTATTCAGAGACAGAGCTGTAATATATTGTACTGGGAATTGAGAGTGATCATTATATAAAGTTTCTTTATTGGGCTGTAACTGTAGAGAGTACGGTACTTCACAAAACAGATGGAGGACAGGATTCTCTGCAGGAGTAAATCTATTGACTTCAACAGAGTTTCACCAGCAGAGAAATCAGCCTTAAGTGTCAATCCCTCAGCTGAAGAGCTCACACAGTTCTACATTGACATTTTATTATGAATCTTGCAATATTTCTTGTTTTTTCTTAAAACCCAAGCTACTGGAGTCATATGATTACTTGAGACTCTCACCTTTCACATGTTTTAAAAAGCAAGTCTCTAGCCTTCACAGTGGTGGAGAAAATGTGACCCTCTAAAGGTTCAAAAGCTATAGGGCAAATAAAAGGATCCTCAAAGTTATTACTCTTTAAAAATCTCATGATGATGATGATGATGATGATGATGATGATTTGGCTTGGGCCTGATTGATGATTGTTGAATGCTTAATATTGGCCCTACTGCTTGCAGTTTAACACAGATAGGGTAGGCCAAGGCTTAGGGAGACCATTGCTGAAGAAAGGGAGTACTTGTGGCACCTTATAGACTAACAAATTTATTGGAGCATAAGCTTTCGTGGGCTACAGCCCACTTCATTGATGAAGTGGGCTGTAGCCCACGAAAGCTTATGCTCCAATACATCTGTTAGTCTCTAAAGTGCCACAAGTCCTCCTCTTCTTTTTGCGGATACAGACTAACACGGCTGCTACTCTGAAACCTGTCATTGGATGGGTTCAAGGAAGAAATATGTTGTATAGCAAGAGTTGCAAAAGGGAGAAGGAACATCTGGTGGCTAAGCCACGTGAAACATTCCAAGTGCAGAGGGCAGCATAAAAGGAGGCACAAAGCCCAGAGTGAGAGACAGCTCAGGATTCTTGAGTTCTATTCCAAGCTCTGCCACTCACTGGGCAAACCACTTAACCCCTCTGTAAAATTGGCACCCTAATATTTCCCCATAATTTAAGACTGTTTGGGGGCTTGATAAATTGTCGGTAATATATTTTGTGTGGTCCTCAGATGAAAAGGAATATGAAATTGAAATACATTATTATTTTAACTGGCACAGGAAAGCTCAGAAAGAAATGACATATTGGGACTATAGTGTTCTAACATAGCCTAGCTATGAGCTGATGAGGAATACCCTCACTGATGTATTTCATTATTTAACTTCTCAAATATAAATAAGGATCAAGGTAAATTAAGTTGTCCACTGCAGCTCAGCTCTTGAAATGCAAAAGGGAATAGGGGTTGACTTTATGTCAAAACAGCATCATGGTAGTGGAAAAATCAGTTTCTCTTTAATTCATCCTGCTGTTCTAGTCATATTATAATTTGGCTCAGGTAACTTGTAATATCATGATGTCCAAAAGAGAGAGTGGGAGTTGGAATTGGAATGTATGAAGAAGGAAAATGGTGGTGTCCCTGCAGACTGGAATGGTCAGTGAGCATCAGAATATTTACCCTGCATATCTGTGCAACTGTGAACACCAGGACAGTGTACCTATAGCACATGGCAAGCTGAGACTTCTGATTTCCTGCTAAATTTTGTTTTATAGGAACCTTATCCTCCCACTTTGCTTGTCTGTTTTGTCCACCTGTTGTGACCTGTCTGACTCCAAAGCCTAAATACTGCAAACACTCAGACTGTAAACTCTCTGGGGCCTGCAATGTCTTGTTCGTTATCTCTACAGTTCCTATCCCAATAAGGCCCTGATCCTTCACTGCTATTCCTAACCACTACTGTATCTCTATTTATTATTGTTGTTGTTTGTTGTAGTACTATCTAAACTTCTCTGGTATTTGAGAAAATCACGTTAAAATCGTTTATTTTAAAATCACTTAAACCCATAACTGTGTTTCCTTGTTATCTTCCACTCTCACCTCATAACTTTCTTCTCTGCCAAATCTGGTTACTTAACTCATGTCTGTGGGTTCAATTCTGGTTTGACAGTGGTGTAAATCCATTGCTATGTGTTACTCCTGATATACACTGATTATGTGAGATCAAAATCAGGCACTGTATATGTAGACGAAGGACTTGATTCTCATTTACACTAAAGCCACTTTCTCCTACTTTAGCAATATGAAGGGATCTTATAGTGGGTATAGTGTAATTATTCTACACTTTAATGCTCCTTTACATTGCTAGGATGATGTAAAAATCCCACGTGTAAATGAGAATAAGGCCCAAATGGTGAAAGACACTGTATTCATCCTCCCAGAATCACCTGTTACTTCCACAAATCATTTCTGTTTCAGGGTAAATCAGATGCCTGTATTGAAAGTTCTCTCTGAAGCTTAGTTTACACTTAAAAGTTTTGCCAGCATAGTTATGTCTGACCCTGTAATTGGCAAAAACCCCAATGTAAAAACATGCTTTTGCCGGTATGGAGTATTTGGTTCAGGAAACTGGTATACATTATATCAGCAAAAAAAACTTTTGTTCCAACATAAATTGTGTCTCCACTTATAGGGTTTGTGGACACAGTGATGTCAGCAACCCTTTTCTAGTGCAGACAAGCTTAAAACATGGTCAACTGAAGCAAAGACAATGCCATTGCTTGAGATTTCAAATCTCACTATAGGCACGTGGATTCTGTTATCTAGGCATATGAAGAAACTGAAAGTCTTAGAACAGAGGTAATGCACTGTTCCACCGTATTGATAGACTAGCCTCCCTTGTCAGTTTCTTTACACATTTCCAGTGATGTTATACACTAGAAACCAGGACCTATGCCATATGCTGGGTAGCATCCTTGGTATTTTAAGAATGCAAAATATTTTAATGAGAAATGTAAGCTGGGAAGACAGTGTTGTGCAGCTGGCGTCGCAATCCACTGGGACGCCGAAGACCTCAGGTCTATTCCCACCTCAGCCACTGACTCACTGTATAACACCGGACAAGTAATGACACCTCTCCTTCCCTTTGTCTGTCTGTTTAAACTTGTCACAGTTTGGGGACAGGGACTGTCTCTTACTATGGGTTTGTACAGTGCCTAGCACAATGAAGTTCTGACATGAGATGGGGCTAATATAATACACAATTATAGATAACAATAATAATCATTGGGCAAACTGCCCAAAAAAGTCATTTGCCACCCTCCTGAAAGCATCTCTAATTCAATACTAATCGTTTGATTAATTAACAAATCATATTTTAAGAACAGAAAAATAACCCACTTGTATAAAAATCTTTGTTGGGGGAGTGCATGCAAAAACTACATAGCTTAACTATATACTTGCTTTTCGTACCTTTGCCCTAATAATATTAAATCACACTTTTTTTATCCTTGTTTTCCCTTTGTCCCACTTGTCTTTATATAAGCTTTCATGCACCCAGAAGACCATAGCAATAGTCTATCCACTACAACTATAGCAATGTATACAGCTCAGTGGTAAAAGGTTACTTAGAATTGCCTCCTAATTTTGTTTTCTCTCCCCACCAAGGGGGTAATTGCTAAACCACCAACAGCTAAACAGATTGATCACCAGTTGCCAAGCCTGCTGATAAGTTCCAGGCATGTCTTTCCCAGTAGGGGCCAGTACAGAGCATTGAATAGGGAATCTGGAAAGAGAAAATGAGTATAGTAAAACAGAAGAAACCAGGTAAATATGAAAAATGCTTCAGCGGAAGATTAATCCTTCCTGTAGTCCGCCGTTAAAGTAATAAAAGGTTTATGATTCATTTCTTACATTATAATGGAGGAGGCAATTAGTAATTACTGGATTTATAGTATTTGTTGTGTTAACTCAGCCAATAAAATATGCAGCAAAACTGATTTTGTTTTTAGCACATACACTGCAAACTAACGTTCGTGAAGCATTAAAAATGCAATCTAGTGCACTGCACTCCTTGTGTTATTACAGAAAGAAAGATGGTCCTCCAGTGTACACGGACATTCAGTATTAAGAACTCAAATATTTTCTTTGGGTTTTTTTTCCATGCCATTTTTTTCCTGAGGAAAGGTTAAACAATCTAACTCTAGTAATAAGATTTAGCACAAAACCCACAGCTGCCTAATGTCTATTGTTAGAAGACTAAGTACAATTTCCCAATCAAACTTATACCATCTAATCCCTGAATGCACAATCAAGTTTGGGTATTTTCTCAGGGTGGGGGAATGGTTACATTCAAATAATCTTCACTGGCTAATGCCACTCACTTAGAATTATTTTTGTCTCTGAATTTTGTTCCACTAAAGTATTTAATTGAAGAATATTATTTACTTCATAACTGTTTTTTCTGCAGTGGATCAGAACCCCATTATGGCATATTGTTTGAAGGCTACTAAAGGTTTACATTCCGGCAATGTTTCAAATTAAGTTCTGTACTAAAATCTCTATTCACACAGAGTGAAAGTTTTGGCCTGAACTGGGTGCCACATTTCAGGAAAGATGAGGACAAATTGGAGAAAGTCCAGAGGAGAGCAACAAAAATGATTAAAGGTCTAGAAAACATGACCTACGAGGAAAGATTGGAAAAAATGGATTTGCTTAGTCTGGAGAAGAGAAGGCCGAGGGGACATGATAACAGTTTTCAAGTACATAAAAGGTTGTTAGAAGGAGGAAAAAATGTTCTCATTAATCTCTAAGAATAGAACAAGAAGCAATGGGCTTAAATTGAAGCAAGGGATGGTTAGGTTGGACATTAGGTAAAACTTCCTA
Source organism: Eretmochelys imbricata (assembly GCF_965152235.1). Classification (NCBI taxonomy): domain Eukaryota; kingdom Metazoa; phylum Chordata; order Testudines; family Cheloniidae; genus Eretmochelys; species Eretmochelys imbricata. Next base: position 107,834,793 of record NC_135577.1, read on the forward strand.
ACTGTCAGGGTAGTTAAGCTGAATATAAAGTCTAAGGGGCAGAGATCGTCTCTTTATTGTTTTTTTTTTCACAGCACCTAGAGTAATGGGGCCAAGGCCCCTAGTTGCTGCCATAATACAAATAGGTTTCAGAGTAGCAGCAGTGTTAGTCTGTATTCGCAAAAAGAAAAGGAGTACTTGTGGCACCTTAGAGACTAACAAATTTATTTGAGCATAAGCTTTCAGCTACAGCTCACTTCATCGGATGCATTCAGTGGAAAATACAGTGGGGAGATTCAGCAGTCTCTCGTTGGAGACAGGCCCAACAAAGAAAATAACAGAACGCCACTAGCCATCACCTTCAGCCCCCAACTAAAACCTCTCCAACGCATCATCGAGGATCTACAACCTATCCTGAAGGATGACCCATCACTCTCACAGATCTTGGGAGACAGGCCAGTCCTTGCTTACAGACAGCCCCCCAACCTGAAGCAAATACTCACCAGCAACCACACACCACACAACAGAACCACTAACCCAGGAACCTATCCTTGCAACAAAGCCAGTTGCCAACTGTGCCCACATATCTATTCAGGGGACACTATCATAGGGCCTAATCACATCAGCCACACTATCAGAGGCTCGTTCACCTGCACATCTACCAATGTGATATATGCCATCATGTGCCAGCAATGTCCCTCTGCCATGTACATTGGTCAAACTGGACAGTCTCTACGTAAAAGAATAAATGGATACAAATCAGACGTCAAGAATTATAACATTCAAAAACCAGTAGGAGAACACTTCAATCTCTCTGGTTACTCAATTAGAGACCTAAAAGTGACAATTCTTCAACAAAAAAACTTCAAAAACAGACTCCAATGAGAGACTGCAGAATTGGAATTAATTTGCAAACTGGATACAATTAACTGAGGCTTGAATAGAGATTGGGAGTGGATGGGTCATTACACAAAGTAAAACTATTTCCCCATATTTATTCCCCCCCGCATCCCCCACTGTTCCTCAGACATTCTTGTCAACTGCTGGAAGTGGCCCACCTTGATTATCACTACAAAAGGTTTTCTTCCCCCACGCCCCCACCCCTGCTCTCCTGCTGGTATTAGCTCATCTTAAGTGATCACTCTCCTTCCAGTGTGTATGGTGACACCTATTGTTTCATGTTCTCTGTGTATATAAATCTCCCCACTGTATTTTCCACTGAATGCATCTGATGGAGTGAGCTGTAGCTCACAAAAGCTTATGCTCAAATAAATTTGTTAGTCTCTAAGGTGCCACAAGTACTCCTTTTCTTTTTGATAATACAAATAAGAAATCATAAAAAACCCATACAGAAGTTAGTATCATAAAAGATCTGTGCTGTATTGTAATAAGTATAGCTCGTCAGGAATCATTCAATAAAATGTTTTTTTTAGGGCTGTCGATTAACCGCAGTTAATCACAGTTTTAATTGCACTGTTAAACAATAGAATGCCAATTGAAATGTATTAAATATTTTGGATGTTTTTCTACATTTTCAAATATATTGATTTCAATTATTATACAGAATGCAAAGTGTACAGTAATCACTTTATTATTTTTATTACAAATATTTGCACTGTAAAATGATAAATAAAAGAAATAATATTTTAAATTAACTTCATACAAGTACTATAGTGCTTTATGGTGAAAGTGCACTCAAAAATAAAACAATGTAAAACTTTAGAGCAGGGGTCGGCAACCCTCAGCACACGGCCATCAGGGTAATCCGCTGGCGGACCGCAAGACATTTTGTTTACATTGACCATCTGCAGACACGGCTCCTCACAGCTCCCCGTGGCTGTGGTTCACCTTTCCCAACCAGTGGGAGCTGTGGGAGGGCCATGCCTGCGGACGGTCAACATAAACCAACTATCTCTCAGCCTGCCAGCAGATTACCCTGGTGGGCCATATGTCAAAGGTTGCCAACCCCTGCTTGAGAGCCTACAAGTCCACTCAGTTCTACTTCTTGTTTAGCCAATCACTAAGACAAACACATTTGTTTACATTTACAGGAGATAATGCTGACCGGTTATTTACAATGTCACCTGACAGTGAGAACAGATGTTTGCATGGCACTTTTGTAGCCAACATTGCAAAGTATTTACGTGCCAGATATGCTAAACATTCATATGCCTGTTCATGCTTTGGCCACCATTCCAGAGGACATGCTTCTATACTGATGACACTTGTTGAAAAAATAATGCGTTAATTAAATTTGTGGCTGAACTCCTTTGGGGGAGAATTGTAGGTGTCCTGGTCTGTGCTTTACCTGCATTCTGCCATATATTTCATGTTATAGCAGTCTCGGATGGTGACCCAGTATGTTGTTCATTTTAAGAACCCTTTCACTGCAGATCTGACAAAACTCAAAGAAGGTAGTAATGTGAGATTTCTAAAGATAGCTATAGCACTCGACCCAAAGTTTAAGAATCTGAAGTGCCTTCCAAAAATCTGATGGGGATGGGGTGTGGAGCATGCTTTCAGAAGTCTTAAAAGAGCAACACTCAGATGTGGAAACTACAGAACCCGAACCACCAAAAAAGATAATCAACCTTCTGCTGGTGGCATCTGACTCAGATGATGAAACTGAACATGCATCGGTCTGCACTGCTTTGGATCATTATCAAGCAGAACCCATCATTAGCATGGACACGTCCTCTGGAATGGTGATTTAAGCATGAAGGGATATATGAATCTTTAGTGCATCTGGCATGTAAATATCTTGCAACATTGGCTATAACAGTGTCATGTGAATGCCTGTTCTCACTTTCAGGTGACATTGTAAACAAGAAGTGGGCAGCATTATCTCCTGCAACTGTAAATAAACTTGTTTGTCTGAACGATTGGCTGAACAAGAAGTAGGATTGAGTGGACTTGTAGGTGCTAAAGTTTTACATTGTTTTATTTTTGAATGCAGTTATTTTTATACATAATTCTACATTTGTACGTTCAACTTTTCACAATAAAGAGACTGCACTCCAGTGAAAAATACTATTTCCTTTATTTTTACAGTGCAAATTTTTATAATAAAAAGAAGTATAAAGTGAGCACTGTACACTTTGTATTCTGTGTTGTAATTGAAATCAATAATTTTGAAAATGTGGAAAACATCCAGAATATTTATATAAATAGTATTCTATTACTGTTTAACAGTGCGATTAATTGTGATTGATTTTTTAATTGCTTGACAGCCCTAGTTTTTTTTCCATCAGAAAAAGCCAGTTTATTGAAACTGAAACTTTGCTTGCAGAAGAGTCAATTTCCACATTGTTTATTTAATTTTTTTTAAAAAAATTGTCCTGATTCAAGATGAGAAACTTTTTGCAGGATAGGAAAACTGTTTCTTTCCCAGCTCTAGTAAAAAGAATACTTACGAAAGGCTTTGTATTAGTCTTATTCCTAAATATGTCTAGTTCATGATAGTTTATAAAAATAGAAGTGAATAAATAATATTGTATTCTCAATATAACATCTTGCACCCACATGTTAATGGGAATGATAGCTATAGGAAGAAATAAATCACTCTCCACATTTGCAAAGTTTGATGGAAAAGACTGAGATGGTGTGGTCTGAAGTGTATAGTACACAAAATGTGTGATAAACAGTATTGGGAAAACTAGATGCTTGTGCAGCAGCTACTTTTCAAACTTCAATAACTTGGCCATTTAATTGCTTTTCTTGTTTTGTTTTGTTTACTGAATGTGGCAAAATGGTCCAATCAGTATTATGTACTTGCCATCTTCAGCGTTTCATTTTGAAGAAGTAAGCTGTTTTTTCCCCCACATGTTGAGATAGGATCAGTTTAATATCTTGATTGTTGGCACTGTTCTTGAATGCTGGTGAGTCAGGTAGATGGGAATGTTCCCTCTGAGTCAGTACTGAGCCAGCACACTGTTTGAGGACACGCTTTTGCTTCAGATGGAATCTTTTAGATCAGACAACACCCAGCACCCTGAAAACTTGTGGTCACTAGAGATCTTATTGAAGGAGTGGAGATATTACGGTAGGTATCCTCAGCAAATTCCAATGACAATAATAATTGTCTTAGGTCAGATGTGCCTAAACCCTCCAAGTAATTCAATTAGAAAAATGTTCTTTATTGCCTGTTATTAAAATATCATTACTAATTGTTTATTGGTATAAGCTGTACAATAGCTGCTATAATGCACATCAGAGGTGACTGTATTTCAGTGGTGTGTGAAGTGATTCCTGATCCTGCCATGATCACTTAAATCAGGGATTTCACATGACAGTAATTATATAGTCATGACAGTGCCTTTCCATTGACTTCAACAGGCTTTGGACCAACCCATGATTGGTAAAACACTTGTGGATCTAACATATAAATATAAGTTTATTATTATTAAATGTAGTCTCCTGTCATTAGGCTAATGAATGAATGGTTTGTTGTTGTGGTGGTGGGCTTTTTTTGCTAATTGATAAACAATTCCTAAGAGTGTATGTACATTGAGGTAGGGACCAACTTATTATGTGTTTGTTCAGTGCATAGCACAATGGGGTTCTCTCCTGGCCCATAACTCAGGCTATGAGGTATGAGTGCAATACAAATATAATAAATAATAATTATTCTCCACTATCACACATGAAAATAAGTTTTGTAGTTTTCAATAAAACAATTCTTATACTGGCTAAGAGTACATGGTTGTTGCATTACATATGGTAGATTGATATATATGTATTCGGAATTACTTTAATACATTCCATGCTTGTGTGCTTTAACTCTAGGTATAACAACCCTCAATGTCTTTTCCCCCTGATTTGCATATTTAATTGATAGTTTACGATGAACTCATGGCTATTGGAAAGCAAATAACAGAAACAAAATCAGTGCAATGAAGGGGACAGTGTCACTATTTTGAATGATACAGAAATCTCAAACAGATTCAAGGCAGCATGTCAGAAAGCAATGATAATATTAGGTCAAGCAAACATTCATTTTAGTACTGAATCTAAAATCTAAATATGTGGTCCCTGTTACATGAAGTTTGAATGTAATTTTGCATGAAAAATACACTCGGCATCTGAACTGAGAACTTGTGTATCAGGATAGACCTCAATGCAAAACTGACGGTTAGGGAGTTTTCTACCCACTAACTTTAGCAGTGTGGCCAGGTAATAATTAATTGAGCCTGGATATTTCATCAGTCTTTGATTACAGAGTGGTGCTGAGTGGAACATTTCACACAGAAAGTGAGCAAAACAATGTTGCAAGCTAGGGAGGGGAGGATGGAATCATTTTTCACCTAATGTAATTTTTGTGAACTTTGCAATAAGAAAAAAAACAAGGTTTTTTGTTTGTTTGTTTTTGTTTCTTTTGTTTGGGTTTGTTTGCTTTTTACTAAACAATGAAACTTGCATTGCAGAAGAGAAGGGGCGTATAGTACATTGAAGTGGGGAGATTAGGGTCAGACAGCATATCTGACTTCTGAATGTTTCCTATATTAAGTATTTAATGTTTGAAGATGTGGGCCCAGTTGCACTGCTCCATGAAGTAGAGAGGTACAGGACAACTCTCAGGGAACCAGTTTTCAGGGCAGATTGGTGGCATCCTGAGCCTTAGGTTAGAGAAGCCTGGAGACTGCTCCAAATTTTGCCAAATGACTATGGTCCCTAAAGACTGTAGGCCAGCTGAGCATATCTGGAACACATTATAATATGGCCTCGTCCCCGCCCTGCCCTGTGCCAGGGCCAACTGTGTGGGGGAGCGTGTGTTCTGCAGGATCCACCAATACCAGTTCTTCACCAGATGGAAATTTCCCTATGCTATAGAGATTCTTAGAAGGACAGATCCAGCTCATAAAATGGCCCAGCTGAGAGCTGGTCAAGAAAGTGTGGTAGACAGTGAGTATTAGTGCTATTTCTATGGCAATATTCAATCTGGGTGAAATTCACCTCAAAGAATCCCAACATCTTTTGATCTTCTAAGGACAATCTGTTGGAAGGGAGTTTTGCCATTGATTTCAATGGGACCAGGAGCTGGTCTTTAATGCAGACCTTAAGGAGCCTGGAGAGCCTTAGATAGACACGCCATCCAGGGGTGCATTTCCTCATTGCTGAATAAGACAACCTTGGCAAGGGGAGTAAAGGTGTGGAAATATCAAGAAAAAATGGCAAATGTCATTTATCTGATATGTTAGATTGTACAAACTATGTGCGTATATACAAACTATGTGCGATGTACAAACTATGTGCGTATATAGCATACACATGTAGTGAAATGTGTGCATGCCCATATATATAAAGATTTCTATTTAACAGGATATAAATAGCTAAGTTTCTCCTTTTAATCAGGAGTGCCCTGAATGTGTGAAATGTGGGGAGGAAATATAAGATGAAAGGAACCTGAACATGACAAAGGATAAGGCTACAGAAAGAGCAGCAGTTAAAAAAGATAAGTGTTAAAGAGGAAATTAAAAGACAACATGAGATCCACTTGGAATTCCAAGAAACAAGAAGCAAGAAACATGATCATATATGTCTGTAGTAACATCTTCATCTCCCATTGGCACTTTTTCTGAGAACCAGGGTGTTCCCTGTGTCCTGGCCAAAATCCAGCTTGGGTAATTATATTCTACCTATATAAAATTCCCACTGTGGTTTCAACGGGACAACATTCTCTACTTTAGTTTGCATCCTAACCTGCTCTGTAGTATTGCTATGCATGCTGCATTTCCACAGGGGGTCATGTATTATTTGTATGTTATGTTATAAAGCACCTGGGACCCTTCTGCCCCAAATGTACAATCTACATTATGTTATTATCAGTATTATCAAGTTATCAAGGGTCGAGTTACAATAAGTTTTAAATAGGATCTCAGGCAAATCACAGTGCAATAGTAGTACTCAGATGGAACTGAATGCTTATACGAGCAATTGAGCAAGCTAGTGTGGCTACAGCTGGGAAAAGGAAAGCAAAGGGCCAGATCCTCATCTGATGTAAATTGATATAGCTCTCATGGCCACTTACTTTGTTTTCCCCAACTTTACCCATACTTGCTGGCAGATAGTGTAGCATGTAAGATGGCACAGCTCAAGTGACTTCAATGGAGGCTTGCCAATTTACACAGCTGAAAATCTAGCTCAAAATGCAGAAATTATGGAGAGAGGCAAGCAGAGAATGCCACTCATCTCAATGCTCAAAGTTTTCCCCACCCAGACATGAATAACAACAACAACAAAGAGGAGCAGGTAGGAGGGGGCAGATGTGGTGTGTTTTGACAGCAGTTTCAGACTTGAAGGAGGCTGAGAGGCCAGAGACTAAGAGAAAACAAAGTCAAAGGGAAGAACAGTGTCAGCAAAAAAAAAAAGAAAATAAAGATTAAAAATGCAACCAGGCTTACAGAAAAGATCCACAGCAGTCAGTTGCTACTGGCGAGGGAGACAGGAAGTAGGGAACTGTACTATCACCAAGTAGTTTGAAAAGAAAAAACCTGCATTAATAGGGTGGGATTTTATTTTTAAAAAATGGTATAGCTCAAAAGGGCACTGGATAATGCAATCCAAGTCTTAGAAGGATGTAGGCTGCACATACAGAAATGTCTCCTAAATGAAACCACACCAAAAAGAACCTTTCGGCACTGTCACAAAAGCATTTGTACAGAATGCAGTTGACCACCAGGTAATTCAGGAAAAGGGAGAGAAGAAGAGGATGCAACTGAACCCAACAGTGGATAAGAAAACCCCTTGGGTCTCTTCTTATCTCCACTACTGACTTGCTATATAGCCCTAGGCAATTCACTTAACCACTCTGTGCCTCACTTACCCCATATTCCCTAACTTAGAGCTCTGCTGTGAGGCTTAAATTATAAATTGTAAAGAGGTTTGAGTTCCTGAGAAAGACTTGACTTGAGTAGAAGGTGTTGCGATTATAGGAGTGATCAAGCTCTGACATATCTGAGGGTGGGTGCTCTGTGGTGTCATTATGCCACCCTTCCTGGTTAGCATGATACATGGCTTTTGGACAGATCTAAAAGCTAGTGTATTATTTCTATTGTTGGCAATACAACGGGCAGGTCACAGTGTCACTGATATCAGATGGGGCATCACTCTGATCAGGCCCTGCTCTGCCAGATGTAGAGGGTCTCCTGAGAGGTGCTGAGATCTTTCAAATCAAACCAATATAAATAGGACTTAATCCCTGTCAGAATTAGGCCAATTGTCTAGTAGAACAACGAGAACAAAAAGTTCTGCATTAGTGGGCTTTCTGGAAAATCACACTGGAATATATTGTAGGTTTGGGACTCAGTGTTTTCCCTTGATCCTGTGTTCAGTTTGCATATATAGCCCTGCAAAACTAATTTTTTTGTTTTATGTACAATTTTCTCATTTTTCGTTGTGTACACAGCATATGGTATTATTTCTTCCCACAGTCTACAATGCTACAGTTACCCAATATTATGGTTAATTAGAAGTCTGACTCTGCTCCTATTGCAACCAATGACAAAACTCTGGGCAGAATGGGCACTAAAATCCATTAACAAACTATTGTATGTATTCCCTAGCAAGTCCACAAACTAAAGGCTCTAAACTACCATAGGGTTTTTAATGTGGGATACTCAGAAGTAGTCCACCATCTCAGTTGTAGTTATATGGCTCAGATTCCTAACAGGATCGATTGTTGAGACTATGGAGAGCCGGAGGTTGTAGACAACATTGTAAAAAGGGTCTGAAGAGGAAGAAAGGGTAATGGAAGGGGTGAAAAGCTAATTGCTGCTGTTTTTCATTGATTGACCATCCATTGCTGGTGCAACCTTCAGGAGATATCTAGGAAAGAAATATGCTAGAATTTGAAAGACAGAATTTCTATTTGTAACTGAAACAGATTAAAGTAACTAATATCAGAGAAAGAGGAAGCCACTGGATCTCTTCAAAGGGTAACATATGTTTAAAATGGGAAATATGTCTGGAAAGCATAACATCTTTCAAAATGGAAGGAACCTTTTAAGTGTGACCACTGCAGACATTCCATAGTTGGAAAACCATCTTTCTCAGAAAGAATCAAAGATAACAAGGAATAAACCTTTCAAAGATTGGGCAGGCAGGAAAGTCTTATTTTACATACTATACAGTATTTGGTTGAATTACAAAATTACATTACCTGAAAAATCTTACAGAAGCACTAGAGACAAGGCTTAATTTTTTTTATTGTGGGTCTGCTAATTCTCTTTAGAGTTAAGCTAAATTACTCTGTCTTTGAAGACTCATATTTTTGACAAATGTATAAGGCTTTTTGATCTTTTCCATGTATTTCATGCTGGTCCACAAATGAACTTTGCAAAAACTTAGCTTTTGATTTTGTGCCTTGCGTTTTGTCAAGTGGATTCTTGTAAGCTCAGGTTCAGCAATTTTAAGACTCTGCTTCACAAAGGCTAATTAAATTAAATCAACTGAATGAAAAGGCAGCCACTCAAGTCTTAAGTGGCACAAGAGCCAATTCCGGAGGGAAACCCCTTTCCCCTAACTTCTTTGTGTAACATGTCCTAAACTCTGTCCATGAAGCTGTTAGCTCCAGTTGGCATTTTCCTTCAAATAACACTGGGGGGAAGAAAATTAGCTGAAAAGGCAACAGAAGGAAAATGGAGGTGCCAACATCCTCAATAGTTTGGTGCTCACAGGAAATAAATTCTCCTTTATCTACCTTATGAAGTTATTTGATTAAGAGGTGCAGGTTTACTGAGTCTGTTTTTCCCTATACACTTGTGATTGGTGAGAAAACTGCTGGAATATGACTTTGAAATCAGATATATTGCTTACCACAGCTTGCAAATTGCAGGCAGAAAGTACAGTGTGGAATCTGGCCATTATTTGCTGATCAGTAGAAGAGCCTCAGTACAGAAAGGTCTGTAAACCTGGTTACAGTTAGGGTAATTTCCAGGAATTTAGTGATAGGGCTTGCAATTAGTGAACATAATTTGAGGTAATGGCAGTTATTACATCATGTGGAAACCTCCTTCTCTCAAATGTAGAGGGTGTTATTTTCTGTTAGAAAAGTCTTCCTATTGGTGTAGACAGCTGTAGTATCCAAGATAATATTTGTAATTAGTACTTGGTCTTCTGTCCTTACATTACATACATAAAGCGGCAACCTCTTCTTTCCAACTTTGGTGTGGTATTGGACTAAACTGGGCAAAATCCTGTCCCCATGGAAGTTTTGCTATTGACCTCCGTGGAGCTAGGATTTCACCCTTTATATTTAAACTGTGAATAGGAAGGATACTGACCCCATTCACCCATAAGAAGGTGTAGTGTTCCAAGGTGACAAGTCACTTAACCTTTTTTGTGAATCAGTTTGCTCACTTGTTAAACAGGTCTAACAGTAAAGCACAGGAATACTGTGTGTATTAATTTATGTCTATAAAGTGATTTGAGAAGTCTGATTAGAAATACATTGCAATATAAAGTATTATTATTATTTTTATCGTTTTGATGATCCATCATCCTCTGGCACCATAGAGACAGGAGCTGCTGTCTGGTTCAGTATACAAACAGCAGCAAAGGCCTCTGAGACTTCCTTTGTAGTCACCTGTCAAATATGTTTTTTACTGTGATTTGATTATTGGGCTTTATTGGGAGTGAGTTCTGATTCTGAGTGGTTTTATGGGCCTTCAGATGACTGTGTTTCACCCAGGGAAGTGATAAAAAGTAGGTCATATACCACAAATTTAACCAGACAAGTCACTCAGGGGAAGATCAGCTGTTCCAAACAATTCAGGTCAGAGACTACTGGCTACAAGGAAGTTATTAGGACTTAGCTACAGTGTAATAGACCTTGATCACTCTCACAATCAGCTGAATTCGTCTTAATATTGATCTCCAGGTATTATACTATATTGGAAACTTAGGCCCCCATTCAGCCTTCCTTACCCACACTGAGCTCTATGCCTTATTCTGAAAATAGTCCTATTTAGCTGTATTTGCATATTGCATTTGAACAAAGCAGCAGAATTTGGCCCCGATTAAATAAAGATCCATGAAATCCTTGATTAGTACCGTTGTATAAGCTCTGCTTAAGCATCGGAAAAAATTGAATGTTTATCCAAATTGAGACCAAATTTTGAGACTTTTGAGGTTCTTATGGGTATGGAGCTTAAAAACTTGCATTCTGCCTTCAGTAACTAATAAGCATTCACAGTTAGATATCCCCTGTATCTGTTATATTCAAGGTATTTCCTCTAGCAGATAAGGGGAAGGGGAAATCTGTAGTGATACTGAGGTATCAATTTATCTTTGCTAAAACTGGAAGGCTTTTAAGGGCCACCCCTCCACATTCCCCATTCACACCTCTTCTGTCTGATCTCACTCTTGACAGTAATAAGGCCTTCCCAATCTACGCTCTTCAGTGGCGTAATATTTTTCTTTTTGGAGCCATGGATTTCCTTAAGAGCTTTGCAGAAGTGTTTCGTATCATTCTGGTCTGAAGAGAACTGAATTTCATCAGCTTCCTTGCCCCACCACTGATCTCATGCCTGCTGTAAGCTTTAACACTAATGTTTTTATAATGAGTTTTCTTTGCACTGGAGTGAGGAATCCGAGAACAGGCTGACTCTCTCTCTTTCTTGAAGTAAGGTTTTGATTAAGTCATCAAACCGGTCCTGATGCTGGCATTTGACAAAGTCAGTTCTGCCAGCAGTGGACAGGTATACAGCAGAACCAGGCAACGCCTTCTGCTTGCCATCCTTTGTAGTTGTGTGTTTTGAGTGCAGACAAGGTTTGTACTAGTGATGTTACACAGCTCTTATTTAATGTTTAGCTTTTCAAAGTGTTTTGTGTCTAAGCGCCTTGTAGGCGCTGGGCCAGTTCTCCAACAATGTAGTTGAATCAGTAACTTGGAGCCTCTTCTATGATAGTGGGTCCTGCCGTCTGCTCTGAGTACGGATCTTGTGATTCCTGCAGACTGCAGCCCTCTTTGCCAGACAATGATATAATCAAGATGCTGCCAGCTCTTGGATCAAGGATTTATCCAGGCTATTTTAGGTTTATCCAATTACTGATAATTGTGTTCGCAACACCCAGCTCGTGTTCAGCACATTGGGTTATGAGAAAAAAGACCATTGTGTTGACACTCCCAATGCCATTATGGCCAGCAACATGCCACTATACCACAATGGTGCTACTGTACTTGCATTGAACATACCCATGATTATCAATGTCTCTATTAATGGTGCTGCTAGAATGACATCAGCCAACTAATGATATTGGCAGAACTTCTCCTCCAACTCTCTGCCTTGTGGTTGCCAGGCAGTTATCGAGCACTCACTAATAGCCCAGAGCTTATTGCCCACCTTTGAAGCAACTCTGCAATGTCACTGTTCAGGACTGGCAAAATCTCTGGGCACTCTTCATCTTTGATGCTGCCTAGGAGATTTCTGCACCCCTGGAAAACCACATCCCTAGAAGTGCTGGAGCCTTCTACATGCAGGGATTTCTGATAGGAACTCAGTGTTTTTCAGTGTAATATACTCTGAGGAGCACTAAACATCCTGCAAGGAAGGTGAAATTTGAAGGGCCTAAAAACTGTGCCCTGGATCTACAAAGGGACTTAGGTGTTGCAATGCTGAGTCGTCCTCCTTCTCCTTTCCCCTGCCACCGCCCCGGGGCCATTTTGTGTGGAGTTAGGCACCAGATCAGGCCCTGCAGGCAAGATAGGCAGAGGAACACCTATCTTCCCCTGGGTTTAAGTATCACACTTGTGCTTAGGCATGAGATAGGCATTGGGATGTCTGCCTGAGGCAGCAGTGCACATGTGCAGAGGTAGAAACTTAGGCACTTTAGAGGTCTTTTGCAGTAGAAATTTAGGGCCAAGTGAATTTAGGCATCTACAGGGTTGGGGGCAGCCGAGTGGGAACTTTGTGGATCTCAGTGGTACCTAAATCTGGTCTTTAGGCACCTAAGTCCCTGTGTGGTTTTGGCTCTGTAGCTCTGTTTGAACTCTCCTGCTACAGGCATTTCTTCTGGTATAAGCAAAATCACAGTTCAAACCGTATATCCATTTTAATATTTGACACATTCATTCTATAATAAATGTTGCATGTAATAGCATTGTAATTGCAGCTCCTATATAGAGACTGGGCCCCACATGTGCTGGCATTGTCAAAAGAGTCTAAGTTATGTAAACCCCCAAATGCAATAGGATTTGGGCGCTAACTCCTTCAGGCTCCTGCCAGCCTAAGTCTGCTTCAAGGAGTTTTGTTTAAAACTGTTTTAAATAGTTTGCATTCCACTTGTGCTTTTCTGTAAGTAACTATAATTTATTGGGCACAAAGGTGCCTGCTTCAATCCATTTCTTAATGTTTTCAGGATCTTTGCTTCACAGAAAGGATTTTAATCTTACCACCTGAGGTAAAATATGAGGTGCTGAAGAAAAGCAAGTGGACCATAGAGCACTTGTATTTGTATATTGCAGAGTAATACTTGTTCTAGATGTAAGGGTGATAAGTGCATAGGCAGAAATCCCTGGATCACCAACAAACATATTTCACTCTATATCCAGAGTTATGTTAATAAGAAAAGGTTCTTTTCTATAGCACAGACTCAAGATACCAGGCTGCCAGAGGGTGAGCACTGAACATAGAACAGCTGTGATGCATTCCAGTGGCATTGGTTGTGGTTCAAAGAGGACCTATGTGCCTGGCAGTGAATTGCCAAAAGGAACTGTCTACCCCACTTTCCTGGAAGGAGATAAGGTGCTATGATGGTAGCAGTTTAGAGAAAAACAAATCAAGTGAGGGATAAAAACAGTCCAAAACAAGTGGTAACATTTTTTTTAACTGACAGCTTTAAAAATCACTTAGAATCCACATAAAAGTACAGTATGTGGGATTCAAATAAACAGAAATGGCCAACTAATGCACTAGCATGTGTGTAATTATTTTAAAATCTGGTTGCACAACAATGAACTCTGCTTTTCATCTTAATCTCAAGTAGGAGAAGAGATTTCTGTGGTCTTGGTAAAATGCAATCCGCACCAGGCTTGGACTAGTCTGGCCACCCAGGTTTCCCTTTTCATATATCTGATATATGTGTTTTGACAAGTTATATTAAGTACAAAGCAGGCCACCAGAGCAGCATGTGGAGTTGATATAGACAGAGACAGAAAGGCAAATAACAGTATGAGGCACACTTATGTAGGCAATATTTGCCATAACTAAATGAGCCCCGTCTCTCCCCCCCCCAACATCATATTACCACATTTCAGCAAAACGTACAATAAAATCAGTACTGACAGCTTTTGAAAGGGTATATTTTATCTAGGATTTACAGCTTCTGCATCCTAGTCCCCAAAATCAAGGTGGTTTAGACCTGTAATTGCTTATCTTGCTGTACCTTTTGCTTTAAAAGGCTCTGGTTAAAGTGAACTTTGGAGTCCCACGCCCCCATTAATATCAGCTCATATTTTGCTTATTCACTCTTTTGAAAGCTGAAACAGAAACTTCATAGCAGGGGGGAAAATCTGGCATGCACACCTGAGCTGATTGCCCTTTTCTTTCACAACCATCTTGAGTACATCATTGTCATCCTCCAGAGCACTCCTAAACAAGTTTTGGCAAAGGCAAAAACAAACAGTATTTTACAACATCTTTGGATGCACTTCCAAAATGCAAAACCAATTAATCAGTAGTCTCCAAGAGACTCAGCTAAATGTGGCTGCCTCTCTGACACTGATCTCTGCTTTGATGTGAGAAGAGAAAGCATGTGCGCAAGCCCCCTAAAAGAGGTAATGAGTTTCAATTATTTATTTGTATGGAAGATGGGGGAGTAGAAGGTTAGCAGTAAGTACATAGCTAATCCTTCTCAGGCTCTCCCAAAAGCAAGGGTGTTTAAGTCCCTGCTTTCCTGTGCTGTTTCTGTACAGGAGCCAATAGGCTGCTTTTTTAAGCTGTCATTGGGCCAAGTTCTTTACAAAATAGAATATACTTAAAGGACATGTATACTGTCAAACCTCAAATAAAGACTGTTATTTTTAATTATTCATTATCAACACTGGAGAGCTACTAGCTCAACATATAGGCTTTCCTCTCTTCTGCATTTAACTGTCATTGGTTTTCAAGTCAAGAGTGTATATTCTGAGCGTTTAGCTAGTCATTAGCATCATATTCTCCAGACACAATATAATCATCCTAATAATTGATTGTAGTGAAGGTACTCACTTGTAGCCCACACAATTCTCAGCCATGAACTTTGTCCTTTGTAGTTTATTATGCACGGGAAACATCTTGATGGTATAATCTATCTTCCTTGTAAATTTACATCAAAGAGCAACAAGCTACATATTGCTACTTCAAAATATACCACTTCTGTGATGCTTTGTCTGAAAAGCATATTATTAAATGTGAAATTAGAATGCCTCCCTTGTGAACATATATATATATATATATATACTGTATATATAATATACACAATATATATATACTGTGACAAAGTTCCTCCTCTACCTTGGTGGGTCTTGCGCATATTGGCAGATTTGCTCGCCTTGGAGCTTCACGACAGCCCTCAGCTTGGCCGTTTTTCTGAACCCACAGTCCAGGTCGACTCTTCCTGTGTCTGACCAGGAGTTGGGAGGATTTGGGGGGAACCCGGGCCTGCCCTCTACTCCGGGTTCCAGCCCAGGGCCCTGTGGAATGCAGCTGTCTAGAGTGCCTCCTGGAACAGCTGTATGACAGCTACAACTCCCTGGGCTACTTCCCCATGGCCTCCTCCCAACACCTTCTTTATCCTCAGCAGAGGACCTTCCTCCTGGTGTCTGATAATGCTTGTACACCTCAGTCCTCCAACAGTCCACATTCTCACTCCCAGCTCCTCACACGCACACCACAAACTGAAGTGAGCTCCTTTTTAAAACCCAGGTGTCCTGATTAGCCTGCCTTAATTGATTCTAGCAGCTTCTTGATTGGCTGCAGGTGTTCTAATCAGCCTGTCTGTCTTAATTGTCTCCAGAAGGTTCCTGATTGTTCTGGAAACTTCCCTGTTGGGAAACGGAACGTCCTTTGCTTGCTCCTCAGCTATCTGCTTTCTATTCTTTTCTAAAGCCCCCTGGCCTGGATTTTTCTTACTTTTTCAACCTGCCTTAGTTTTCCCCTCCGACCGGGCCAGACGCTTTTTGTTTTGGTTTGATTTTTGTTATTTTTTTTCTTCTTGCCGTTTACGTGCTGGTCGGCCTCCAGCTTGCCGCCAGCACCCGCCCCCCCCACGCCTGCTTTCGGGCGCAGCTATTTGCCTCAGCCGAGCCCCCCGGGGGGGGGGGAAGATTGCCGATTTTGCTATCCCGAGGGGGAGTGGAAACCCCCAGACCCAGTCGTTTTGCTAGCAGCTCGGATTTTACTTCTTATCTTTACAACATTCTCAGCATGCCGGAAGCCTTGGAACACAGCCAACACAGCTGGAGAAGAAGATTTCAGAAGACAGGAGAAATAACCCAGGGAAGCTACAAATCATCGTGAAGGGGGCCGTAAGACTGAGTAATTTTCTGAATTATACTCCTGTGGGGAGGAGTTTGACTGTGGTTTACTTGCGTTTGCGGCGGCACAGGGGGTGTGGCGTGGAGCCCCCTCCCGATCCATCAGTGCCCCTAACCCCCCCACCATTACTACAACTGTTACGGCCCCCCCCCACCGCCGTCCGTCCCTGCTGGCAACCTGCCATCTGTCTTCGGATCCAGCTGTTCGCTTTGAACTTTGCCTTTAGGACCGGACATAACAGCCGACCAACCGAGACTCTTTGGACTAACGTGTGTGGGTCTGCACCCCCCCCGGATTGCTTATCCCACAGCCTGCCCCTATTACCGGACCCCGATTGTTCCCCCCCCAGTCCAACCCCTTCGGCATTCCCCCCCGCCGCCTGCAGCCCAGCAGGGAGGAGCGGTTACTCTGCTTTCCCCTCCCCCCTCCTCCTTCCGGTGTTTCCCCGTCTCTCCCTGCTCACAATGGCGGGGAATGAGAGGGGCGAGGCCCCCCCAACAAAATCAGTTGTCCCTCCCCCACTTCCCCCCCTGCCCAACCCCCAAGGTCCCCCCCCCACTATTGTTAAGATACTTGCCGCCACCCAGGCCAGGGTGGGAAGAAAGGAAAGGGCCCCGCTAAAACCACTAAGCCCTCCATGGCAGGGGCTGCCCCCACCGCTGTGGCCTCGTCATCAACCGTGGCGCCCCTCCCTGTGTTTCCCTCCACCAGCTCTGCGATTGTTCCTCCCCCAGCCCCCAGGACGTATGCCCGGGCCGTGATGGGCTCCCCCTGCCTGCCGCCTCGTCATCTCACCCCCCCCGCCTCCGCTACCATCACCAGCGGCCGGGGCCCTTTCCCCACCTTGACCAGGAGGCACGGTGTCCGTTGCCTCCTGGTGCCCGCCTCGCCACACGAGGAGACATACGTGCAGGCGTTGGTGAAGGTGGTAGGACCCACGGCTATTGTGGCGGCCTCCAAGATGTATGGGAAGGTCGTTTTTTTCTTAGCTTCGGAGGCTGCCGCCCAGGAGGCGGTAGAGAGGGGCCTGGCAGTGGTGGGGGTGTTTGTCCCCCTAGAGCCACTGGAAGACCTGGGCGTTCGCCTCATCCTCACCTCCGTTCCTCCCTTCTTACCCAATGTTGCCCTGTTACCCGCTCTCTCCACCCTGGGGAAACTTGTCTCTGTCATCAGCCCTCTCCCGTTGGGCTGCAAGGACCCCACCCTCCGTCACGTCCTTTCGTTCCGCCGGCAAGTGCAGCTTCTACCGCCGGCAGGGGCGTGTGACGAAGAGGCGCTCGAGGGGTCTTTCCTAGTCCCCTACCAGGGAGCCCGCTATCGGGTCTTTTACTCCACCGGAGAGGCCCGGTGCTACCTCTGCCACTCAGCGGGGCATGTCCGCAGAGACTGCCCTTTGGCCCGGGGGGGAGGGGCACCCGAAACCCCCGAGACCCAGCAGGACATCGGCCCCATCGCTGCCGATGCCCCTGGCTGCCCGGCACCTGAAACCAACCCTCCTCCTACTCGACCCATCGCTGCTCCCATCCGGGCCCAAGAAATACCTTCCTTACAACGCCGGGCGAGCAAGGGAGTTCCACCCTTGCTAGTACCAATCCAACAGAGCCCATGGAGGAGGGTGTGGCAAGGATATTACCGGGTATAGGAAAGGGCCCGCCCCAAGGAGAAACCCCCGCCCCTCATGCTGCCTCACCGCTACCCCCACGAACCCCTGAACCATCGCCTCCGCCCCCCGACATGACCCCTGCTAACCAGCCCCCAGATGATACTATGGAGGGCTGGACCCTAGTCCAGGGGAAGCGAGGCAAGCGGAAGGCTCGAGCTCCACTGCATCCATCCGACGCGGAAGCCCCCCGGAAGACCAGGAAAGGGGGCACTGCTATCGAGCCTCCCGCCACGGCCACGAGCGAGATCCATCCGCTGGTGTCGGGAGGGGAAGACGGACTGGCATTGGAGGGCAGAATCCCCCCTCCACGGGAGACCCTCCCCTCCGAGACTTCTGAGGACGCCCCTTCTGCCTGGATACCACCCAAACCCCCCACGGACCCCGAGGCGATCGTTGAGGCGGGCCCTAGAGGAGAGGCCCCCGGGGTGGCAGGAGCTGGCCTCTCCCCCGTGTACGTGGAGATTGAGGCCCTAGATTTGACCCCGGTCACCCAGGGAGGGGATGATCTGCTGCCGGCTGGCCTCGAGCTGGGCAACCTTACCCCAGCCTCCCTTTCCCCATGCTCCCTCCCCCTACTTGCCTTCCCGGGTGAGCACCCTGCAGAAGGTGGTCCACCACCTGATGCAATGGCCACTAAGACCACCATGGAGCCAGCGCCTAGCATTATTGGGAGCCCCCTCCCTTACCCCTTAACCCTTGACTCTGCTCGGGAGACACTTTCCTTTAGCTGCTTGCCTCCTGAACCCCAGAGCCTTGCCCCTGCCCCCACCCCTGTCCCTGCCCAAGTCCCCTCCTCCTGCAATGCTAATGCCGCCCCTGGGGTTATTTCCTTTCCGCCTTTTGCAGATTCCCCCCAGGGAGCAGTCTTTGCACTTTCTAGCCGCGACCCATTAGGAGTGGCAATTTTTCCCCGCCATCCCCCTCCACCCCAAGGCGTGAAATGAATTTAATAACCCCAGCCTGTCAGACGCCCCGTTGGTGGTCTGCACCCTATCTACCCGCCTTAGTGGACCACGAGGCTGTATTAAGAGTCCCACCAGGGAACACCTCGGGAATTGTAACCCCACCCCCCCATGAGCTGCGGCATGCACTACGGAAGTTCCTAGAGCACACCCGTGGCTCCTGCAATAGGGCACATCTGGCTCTTCAGCTATGGGGGGACTTCGATCAAATCCTCCAGGTCACAAGGGCCCTTATAAAGGAGGGCAGGGGGCAAGGATCCGACACGATCTACTCATTCACGGGATGGGTCACGGGTTGCTGCGCAACCCGCCAGGGGCCCTGAACCCCCCCGCCAACACGAAACCCCCACCCCCACAGCCCTCCGCATGACGCCTCTTATTATTGCGACCCCGAATACCAGGGGCTGTAGGATGGCTCTCCGCAGGTCCCAGGTGCTCTCTTACCTTCGGGAAGGGAGGTACTCTGTAGTTTTCCTGCAGGAGACCCATACGGACCCGGCCGCCGAGGACAGGTGGCGGCTGGAGTGGGGGGACGGGGTATACTTTAGCCACTTCGCGACCTGGCAAGCTGGAGTGGCGACCCTGTTCTCCCCCAACCTACGGCCCGAGGTGCTAGGGGTCAATGAAGCCGTGCCGGGCCACCTGCTGCACCTTCGAGTCCGTATGGAGGGGCTCGTGGTTAATCTTGTTAACATCTATGCCCCGCAAATGAGCTCCAGGCGGCCACAATTTTATCAGCAGGTGTCCGACTTTCTCGGCACCCTGGATTCGCACGAGTGCCTGGTCCTGGGAGGGGACTTTAACACCACCCTCGAGGAATGGGACCGCTCAGGGGCCGAACCGAGCCCAGCCGCTGCGAATATTCTCCAAGGGATAGTTGACCATCACTCCCTAGTGGACGTCTGGCGTGACCATCACCCAGATGACACCTCCACGTTCACCTTTGTCCGGGTGGAGGCCCATCGGTCACACCACTCTCGGTTGGACCGTATTTACTTATCCCGTTTCCATCTTTCACAGGCCCACTCCTCCGCCATTCGGCCGGCCCCATTCTCCGATCATCATTTAGTCACCGTAACGGTCTCCCTCCGTGCAGAGAGACCGGGGCCGGCCTATTGGCACTTTAATAACAGCCTGTTGGAGGACGAGAGCTTTGTGATGTCCTTCCGGGAGTTTTGGCTGGCCTGGCGTGAGCAGTGGCGTGCCTTTCCCTTGGTGCGGCGACGGTGGGATCTCGGGAAGGTGCGCGCCAAGCTCTTCTGCCGTGACTACACTTGGGGCACCAGCCGACGGCGAAATGTGGCGATAGAGCAGTTGGAACGGGAGGTCTTAGAGATGGAGAGGTGCCTGGCCGCCGACCCCGAGGACCCATCCCTCTGCGGAGCATGCCGGGAGAAGCGGGAGGAGCTCCGGGCCCTTGAGGACCACTGGGCCCGAGGTGCCTTCGTTCGGTCCCGCATCCGCCTCCTTCGGGAGATGGACCGCGGCTCCCGCTTCTTCTATGCCCTGGAGAAAACGAGGGGGGCCAAGAAACACGTCACCTGCCTTCTTGCGGAAGACGGCACCCCCCTCACGGATCCGGAGGAGATGTGTGGGAGGGCCCGTGACTTCTACACAAGCCTTTTCTCCCCGGACCCGACCGATCCTGACGCTTGCGAGGTGCTCTGGGAGGAACTCCCCACGGTCAGCGTGGGCGACCGAGACCGACTAGAGCTGCCTCTCACCCTGGCTGAGTTCTCGGAAGCCCTCCGTCGCATGCCCACCAATAAATCTCCGGGCATGGACGGGCTGACCGTGGAGTTTTACCACACGTTCTGGGACATTCTCGGCCCAGACCTAGTCACCGTCTGGGCTGAGTCCTTGCAGAGCGGGGTCCTCCCTCTGTCGTGCAGGCGAGCGGTGCTCGCTTTGCTGCCGAAGAAGGGGGACCTCCGCGATCTACGAAACTGGGGTCCCGTCTCACTCCTTAGCACGGATTACAAAATCGTAGCGAAAGCAATCTCGCTGCGGCTAGGGTCCGTGATGGCGGATGTGATCCACCCAGACCAGACCTATACTGTCCCGGGTCGCAGCATTTTTGACAACCTCTTTCTAGTCCAAGACCTTTTGGAACTCGGGCGGAGAGATGGTCTGTCGTTCGCCCTCCTGTCTCTTGATCAGGAGAAGGCGTTCGATAGAGTAGACCATGGGTACCTCCTGAGCACTCTGCAGGCGTTTGGATTCGGACCTCAGTTTGTGAGTTTTCTCCGGGTGCTGTATGCCTCCGCGGAGTGTTTGGTTAGGCTCAACTGGACCCTGACTGAACCGGTCAGCTTCGGGCGAGGAGTGCGGCAGGGGTGCCCCCTCTCGGGCCAGTTGTACGCTCTGGCGATCGAGCCTTTCCTCTGTCTCCTCCGCAGGAGGATGACAGGGTTGGTGCTGCGGGAGCCGGAGCTGCGGCTGGTCCTGTCGGCGTACGCCGATGACGTACTCCTCGTGGTCCAGGACCCGGTCGACTTGGCGCAAGTGGAGGCATGCCAAGCCATCTATTCGCCAGCCTCCTCCGCCCAAGTCAACTGGGTCAAGAGCTCTGGCTTGGCGGTAGGGGACTGGTGGCAGGTACGCTCCCTCCCACCCGCACTTCAGACCATCCGGTGGAGTGCGGGTCCACTGCTGTATCTCGGCGTTTACCTTTCCGCCACGCACCCTTCTCCGCCGGAGAACTGGCAAAATTTAGAGGGCGGGGTGATAGAGCGGATCCGGAGATGGACGAGGCTCCTCCGATATCTCTCCCTTCGAGGGAGAGCACTGGTGCTTAACCAACTAGTTCTGTCCACGCTCTGGTACTGGCTCAACACCCTAGCCCTGACCCCGGGTTTCCTGACCCACCTCCGGAGATTGATTCTAGAGTTCTTCTGGTCAGGAATGCACTGGGCCCCTGTTGGAGTTCTTCATCTACCCCTGAAGGAAGGAGGGCACGGCCTGAAGTGTCTGTACACTCAGGTCCGCGTTTTCCGCCTCCAGGCCCTGCAGAGGCTCTTTTATAGTGCACGTAGTTCGGCGTGGAGCATACTGGAGCACGCCTTCCTGCGCCACTTCCAAGGGCTTCGATACGACCGGCAGCTCTTTTATCTTTCTCTGAGAGGTTTTCCGCGAGACCTCTCCGGGCTGCCGGTCTTCTACCAGGACCTCCTCCGGACCTGGAAACTGTTTCTAACAACCAGGTCTGTGGCGGCCACCGTGGGAGCAGATCTCCTCACGGAGCCCCTGCTACACAACCCCCAGCTCCGTGTGCAGGTGGCGGAGTCCCGCTCAGTGCGCCAGAGGTTGGTCCTGGCGGAAGTCATGAGGGTCGGAGACCTCCTGGACTACGACCGGCGAGACTGGCTGGATCCCCTGATGCTCGCTCGGCACATGGGGCTCTCCAGCCTCCGTACCCCCCGGCGCGTACTTCAGGAGGTGAAGGCCGCCTTGACCCCCGCTGCTCGGGCTTACGTTATCTGAGCCTTGTGCGAGGGCGCACCCCGCCCATCCCTTACCCCAGGCCCGCCGGACCTTTCCATCGGGCCCCTACCCTGTAGATCCCAACAAACCCCTCACCCTTTCACTGCAAGCCGGCTGCACGAACTGCAGCCAGTTAGCTTTCAAATTGCACCACGGAAATACTTATATACACTTACGCTTCACACCCTTCACGCCCACACCCTGGTGTCCCGCCCCGATACAAAGTGGCGGGACCTCCTGCCACCTTTGGAGGGTGAGCAACCTCGGTGAGCCAGCCTGTATTCCACCTTGGTCCCAAGGCCCGTCGGGGGCATCAGTTGGCGGCTCCTTCACGGATCTGTGAGCACGGGCATGTTTCTGACACGGTTTACCCCCATCCCGGACACTTGTCCTTTCTGTAATGTGAGGGAAACCCTGGCGCACATATATTTAGAGTGTGCCAGATTGCAGCCCCTTTTCCGGCTCCTCACAAATATTCTATTACGCTTCTGGCTTCATTTCTCCCCTCACCTTTTTATCTATACACTTCCCATCCGTGGCCCTACAAGGTCGCGGGATCTTCTGGTCAACCTCCTCCTAGCCTTGGCTAAAACAGCCATTTATAAAACCAGAGAGAGGAGGTTGGCCCATGAAACGACCTGCGATTGTGGGGCCTTTTTCCGATCCTCAGTACATTCACGTATCCGGGCGGAGTTCCTCTGGGCGGCGTCCACCGACTCCCTTGACGCTTTCGAGGAGCGGTGGGTGCTGTCCGGGGTTCTCTGCTCGGTGACCCCATCCGGTTCCCTCCGTCTGACCCTTTGATTGAGGGGAAGAGTGAGAGACGCCAGCCCCAGCCGTTGCCGCTGTGGATACTATCATTCCTGTCATCTAGGAGGGGTCCTATAATACATGGGTGTCTACCCCCCCCACCCCTAAACTGCCCACCCCGCAGCCGTGCCCATCTTACCGGGCACTCTCAGGAGAGGGAGGATCGGTGACACTGGGCGCGGCACTAGGTAACTCGAGGGGGTGGAAGACCACGAGTGTCGAGGAAGCCCCCCCGCTCTAGGCCACCAGGTAACTCAGGAGGGTGGAAGACCACGAGTGTTGAGGAAGCCCCCCCGCTCTGGGCCCAGGCTAGCCTGAACACTTCTCCCTCCTGAAAGCTGCTGTGTTATACCTTCTTTTGCGTTGTTTTGTTGCATAGTTGTTTTGTTTCCTTTGGTAATTTTGTAAGTGTTACCAATAAACTTCTTTTCTGTTTCAAAAAACAAAAACCTTCCCTGTTACCTTACCCAGGGAAAAGGGACCTACTTAGCCTGCTCTCCTGCTGCTGCCCTCTGGCCTGGGCTTTCCTTGCTTTTTGCCCCTGCTTTCAGCTTCCCCCCAACCGGGCCAGATGCTCTCCCCCCTTTCTTTTCTTTTTGTTGTTTTTTTTTCTTTCTCTGCTGTTGCTAGAGTGCTGGCCAGCTGCCGGCCGGCTGTTAGCCCCCGCCCGCCCTTGGACGCTGCTGCCTCTCCAGTTGAACCCCCCCCCCCCGAGAGAGAGGGGGCCTGCTGGCCCGCTTCCCCGGAAGGGGGGGAGTGGAAGGACCCAGCCCCCAGACCCAGCCACTTGCTGTTTGTCTGCGGACCTGTCTCCGGTTGAGAGGACTCTTATCACTTGCTCCAGCATTTTTGGAATGCTGCTGCTGCAAAAAAGAAATCCCAGAACAGACAGAGAAAAAGCCATCCACTGGAGGAACACCGCCCGGGGAATCTACAAATCGCCGTGGAGGGGGCCTAAGACTGAGTCATTTTTGAACTGTGCTCTCGTGTGGGGGGAGGCCTTGATTGTGTCTTAACTGTGTTTGTAGGGACACAGGAGGTGTGGCACGGAGCTGCCCCCTAGCCATCTGTGTCCTCCCAACCCCCACACCACAATCCTCACCCCCCCCACTACACCATCTTTGCTTGCTGTTTAACATCTGCCTCTGGACTCAGCTGCTCACCCTGATTCCACCGCGTGGGCCAGAAGCACCAGCCAACCAAACAGGACTCTCTGGACAAGCGTACGGTGGTTCATGTGCCCACCCCCGAATTGTCCACCCCACAGCTTGTCCCTTTCTACCTGACCCCAACTCCTGTTAATCACCTGCCCCTGCTGGGGCATTGGCAATGGAGGGCACCGGGGTGACCTCTGCCGCTGCCATGCCCATCACCTCCCCAGACTCTAGGGAAGCCCCCCCAGCCAGTGGGAAAGGCCAGGGCAAGAAGAAGGGGAAGGGCCCCACTAAAACCACCACACCCTCCATGGCAGGGGCCACCCCCACTGCTGCAGCCCCGCCACTGACCACGGCATCCTCCCACGCTGCCCCCTCTACCAGCTCTGTGGATGTCCCTCCCTCAGCCCCCAGGACATATGCCCGGGCGGCGGCAGCCTCCCCGCCTGCTGCCTCGTCATCTCTCCCACCCACCACCTCTGCCACCATCAATAGCGGCCAGGGCCCCTTTCCCACCATGACAAGGAAGCACAGTGTCCGATGCCACCTGGTGCCCGCCTCGCCCCACGTGGAGACCTACGTGCGGGCGTTGGCGAGGGTGGTGGGGCTCTCAGCCATTGTGGCGGCCTCCAAAATGTACGGGAAGGTTGTTTTCTTCTTAGCATCGGAGGCTGCCGCCCAGGAAGAGGTGGAGAGGGGCCTAGCGGGGTGGGGGTGTTTGTCCCCCTAGAGCTGCTAGAGGACCTGAGCGTCCACCTGGTCCTGACCTCTGTCCCTCCTTTTCTCCCCAGTGCTGCCCTGCTACCCGCCCTCTCCACCTTGGGAATACCTGTTTCTGTTATCAGCCCTCTCCCATTGGGCTGCAAGGACCCCACCCTCCGTCACATTTTTTCCTTCCACCGGCAAGTGCAACTTTTACTGCCGTTGGTGGCGCGTGACGGAGTGGCACTCGAAGGGTCCTTCCTAGTCCGCCACCAGGGAGCCCGTTACCGGGTGTACTTTTCACGGGGGAAGCCCAGTGCTACCTCTGCTGGGCATCGGGGCATATCTGGAGGGACTGCCCCTTAGCCCGGCAAGGAGGGGCACCTGGGATCCCCGAGACCTGGCAGGACATCGGCACCGTCATTGCTGATGCCCCTGGCCACCCGGTACCCAAACCCGCCCCGCCTCCTCTTCGGACCACCGCTACTCCTGCTCAGGCCCAAGGGGCACCTCGCCTACAACGCCCAGACGAGCGGGAGAGCCCCGCCCCCGATGCTGACAATCTAGCAGGGCCTATGGAGGAAGGTGTGGCAGAGATACCACCAGGCATGGAAGAGAGCCTGCCCTAGGGAGAATCCTCCCTCCCTTATGCTGCCCCACCATTCCCCCCTCAAGTCCCTGAGCCATTGCCTTTACCCCCTGACACGACCCCTGCTAACCAGCCCCCAGATGATGCCATGGAGGGCTGGGCCCTAGTCCAGGGGAAGCGAGGCAAGCGGAAGGCTCGAGCTCTGCCTCATCTACCCGAGGTGGAGGCCCCCCAGAAGACCAGGAACGGGGGCACCAATGCCGAACGTTCCACTTTGCCCACGAGTGCGTCTCATCCACCGGTGTCAGCCGGGAAAGACGTGGCAGCACCGGAGGGTAGTGTCTCCCCTCCATTGGAAACACTCCCCTCTGAGACCCTCGAGGAAGCCCCTTCTGTCCTGACGCTACCCGAAGCCCCCGTGAACCCCGAGGCAACCGTCGTGGCGGGTGCCGGCGGGGAGAACCCCAGGGTGGCGGAAAGTGTCCTCTCCTCCATGTTCAACGAGATCGAGGCCTTAGATCTGACCCCAGTCACCCAGGGGGAGGATGACCTTTTGCCAGCAAATCTCGATCTGGGCAACCTCACTCCACCCCTCTTTTCCCCATGCTCCCTCCCCTTAACTGCTGCTTCCGCTCCCACTTCCGAGGAGCCCCTGGACTCCTCCACCGACACAGCCGCTGATGGCACTCCGCTGATGACCACTGAGCCTGCTCAGGTGACAGCCGGCACCACACGGCTGGAACACGAGTCGCCAGGGGCACCCCCCGTTGGTGCGGAGCAATCGACTTTCTTTCCGGGCGGGGGCCCTACAGAAGATAATCCATCTCCTGATGTGGTGGCCGCTAAATCCACAACAAAGCGCGTGCCCAGTGTCACTGAGAGCTCCCTTCCCACCCCCTTAACCTTTGAGCCTGATCGGGAGGCGCCACCATCCAGCTGCTTGCCTGCCAAAACCCAGAACCTCGCATCTGCCTCTGCCTCTGCCCCTGCCCCGCCCCTGCCCCTATCCAATTTACTTCCTGCAATGTCATTGCCACTCCCGGGGCTGTCTCCTTCTCTTTCCCAACTGATGACCCCCAGGGAGCGGCTTTTGTGTTCTCCTACCCCGACCCATTAGGAGCTGCTATTTTCCCTCCACTGCCCCCTATCGCCCCAGAGCTTGAGGCGGGTCTAGAAGCTCCAGCCCATCAGGCACCCCGTCGGGGATCCGCACCCTGTTTGTCCGATTTAGTGGACCACAGGGCTGCACCAAGGGCCCCGCCGGGGAACAACCGGCAAACCGTAACCCCACCCCCCCCATGAGCTGCGAGGAGAGCTGCGGGAGTTTTTAGAGGATGTCTGTGGCTCCCGCAACAAGGTACAACTTGCTCTCCAGTGATGGGGGGACTTTCATCAAATCCTCCGAGCCGCGAGGGCCCTCATGGGGGAGGGTAAAAGGACCGGGAAGCAGGCCGCCGCAGCCTACCAATGGGTCCGCCTCTTCCATGACTCCTTACTTACCTACGGGGTAGGTCATGGACTGTTGCACGGCCCGTCGGGAGCCGCGAGCGTCCCTGCCAGCAAGGATCCCCCCAGCCCTCCTCATGGTACCTCTTATCATCGCAACATTGAACACCCGGGGCTGTAGGATGGGTCTCCGCAGGTCCCAGGTGCTCTCCTTCCTTCGGGAGGGGGGTACTCTGTGGTTTTCCTGCAGGAGACCCATACGGATCTGACCGCCGAAGACAGCTGGCGGATGGACTGGGGGGACAGGGTCTACTTTAGCCATCTCACAGTTCGTACGGCTGGAGTGGCGACCCTGTTCTCCCCTGACCTACGGCCCGAGGTCCTGGGGGTCGCCGAGGCTGTGCCTGGTCATCTGCTGCACCTCTGGGCCTGTATGGAGGGGCTCGTGGTCAACCTCATTAATGTCTATGCCCCGACATCGAGCCAAGAGCAGCTGCCATTCTGTCAGCAGGCATCCGCCTTCCTCGGCACCTTGGATCCTCATGAGTGCCTGGTCCTGGGAGGGGACTTTAACATCACCCTCAAGGAACGGGACTGCTCGGGGACCGAGCAGAGGCCGGCCGCCGCGGATGTCCTCCGGGAGATAGGTGAACACCACTCCCTGGTGGACGTCTGGTGCGACCACCACCCGGCTGACATTTCCACATTCACTTTTGTCCAGGTGGAGGCCCATCAGTTGTGCCACTCCCGGTTGGACCGTATTTATTTATCATGCTCCCATCTTTCACGAGCCCACTCCTCCAGCATCCGGCCAGCTCCTTTTTCTGACCATCATTTCGACACCGTGATGGCCTCCCTCTGCGCGGAGAGGCTGGGGCCGGCCTATTGGCATTTCAACAACAGCTTGTTGGAGGATGTGGGCTTCATGACATCCTTCCGGGAGTTCTGGCTGGCCTGGCAAGAGCCGCGGCGTGCCTTTCCCTCGGCGCAGCGGTGGTGGGACCTGGGGAAGGTGCGCGCCCACCTCTTCTGCCGTGACTACACCCGGGGCGCCAGCCGACGGAGATTGCGGCGATAGAGCAGTTGGAATGGGAGGTCTTAGAGCTGGAGAGGCGTCTGGCCGCCAGCCCCAAGGATCAGCTCCTCTGCGGAGCGTGCTGGGAGAAGCGGAAGGAGCTCGGGGCCCTCAAGGACAATTGGGCCCGGGGTGCCTTTGTTTGATCCCGCATCTGTCTCCTTTGGGAGATGGATCCCGGCTCCTGCTTCTTCTACACCCTGGAGAAAAGGAGGGGTCCAAGAAACACGTCACCTGCCTTCTGGCAGAAGACTGCACCCCCCTCACAGATCCAGTGGAGATGTGCAGGAGGGCGAGAGCCTTCTACGCAAGCCTTTTCTCCCCGGATCCGACTGATCCTAATGCTTGCAGAGTGCTCTGGGAGGAGCTCCCTACAGTCAGCGCAGGCGACCGAGACTGGCTAGAACTGCCTCTCACTCTGGCCGAGTTCTCAGAAGCCCTCCATCGCATGCCCACCAATAAATCTCTGGGCACGGATGGGCTGACTGTGGAGTTCTACCGTTGTTCTGGGACGTCCTCGGCCCAGACCTAGTCACCGTCTGGGCCGAGTCTTTGCAGAGCGGGGTCCTCCCTCTTTTGTGCAGGCAAGCCATGCTCGCCTTATTGCCGAAGAAGGGGGACCTCCGTGATTTATGAAATTGGCGTCCCGTCTCGGTCCTCAGCATGGACTACAAAGTCGTGGCAAAAGCAATCTCACTGCAGCGAGGGTCTGTGCTAGCGGACGTGGTCCACCCAGACCAGACCTACACCATCCTGGGCCGCAGCAACTTTGGCAACCTATATCTGGTCCGGGACCTTTTGGAACTCGGGTGTAGGGATGATCTGTCTTTCACCCTCCTGTCCTTGGATCAGGAGAAGGCGTTCGACAGGGTGGATCACAGGTACCTCCTGAACACTCTACAAGTGTTTGGCTTTGGACCCCAGTTCGTGGGTTTTCTCCAGGCGCTGTATGCCTCCGCAGAGTGTCTGGTCAGGCTCAACTGGCCCCTGACTGAACCGGTCAGCTTCGGGCGAGGAGTACGGCAGGAGTGACCCCTCTTGGACCAGCTGTATGCTCTGGCGATTGAGCCCTTCCTCCGTCTCCTCTGAAGGAGGTTGACAGGATTGGTGCTGCGGGAGCCGGAGCTGCGGCTGGTCCTGTCAGCGTACGCCGATGACGTGCTCCTCGTAGTCTAGGACCCGGGCGACTTGGCGCGAGTGGAGGCATGCCAGGCCATCTATTCGGCAGCCTCCTCCACCCGAGTCAACTGGGTCAAGAGCTCTGGCTTGGCGGTGGGGGAGAGCTGGCAGGTAAGCTCCCTCCCACCCGTGCTTCAGGCCATCCGGTGGAGCCCGGGCCCACTGCTCTATCTCAGCATTTACCTTTTTGCCACTCATCCCTCTCCGCCGGAGAACTGGCAAAATTTAGAGGATGGGGTGATAGAGCGGCTCCAGAAATGGACAAGACTACTCCAGTGCCTCTCCCTTCGAGGGAGAGCATGGGTGCTTAATCAACTAGTCCTGTCCATGCTCTGGTACCGGCTCAACACCCTGGTCCCAGCCCCGGGTTTCCTGGCCAACCTCTGGACATCGATTCTGGAGTTCTTTTGGTCAGGACTACACTGGTTCCCTGCAGGGGTTCTCCATCTACCCCTGGAGGAGGGAGGGCAGGGCCTGAAATGTCTGCACACTCAGGTCCATGTCTTCCGCCTCCAGGCCCTACAGCGACTCCTTTATGGTGCAGGTAGGCCTTCCTGCACCGCTTCCGAGGGCTCTGATATGACCGACAGCTCCTTTATCTCCATCCGAGAGGTCTTCTGCGAAACCCCTCCGGGCTGCCAGTCTTCCACCAGGACCTCCTCCGGACCTGGAAACTGTTTTCAATGACCAGGTCCGTGGCAGCCACCGAGGGGGCAGATCTCGCGGAGCCCCTGCTACACAACCCCCAGCTCCGCATGCAGGTGGCGGAGTCCCGCTCGGTGCACCAGAGGTTGGTCCTGGCAGAAGTCACAAGAGTCGGAGACCTCCTGGACTATGACCGGGGAGACTGGCTGGATCCCCTGATGCTCGCTCAGCGCATGGGGCTCTTCAGACCTCATACTCCCCAGCGCATACTTCAGGAGGCAAAGGCCACTTTGCCGTCTGCTGCTCAGGTTTATCTCGACTGGGTCCTGCCCGAGGGTGCACCCCGCCCACCCTCTACCTCAGGCCCACTGGACCTTTTAATTGGGCCCCTGCCCTGTGGACCCAACCGACCCCCTCACCTCTTCACTGTGAGCCGGCTGCACAAGATGCAGCCGGTCTGCTTCCAAACCGCGCCAAGGAAACATCTATACATGTGTGACTTTAAAGTTTTCAAGATGTGTAGCTCTAAAAGTTTTAAAGCCTGTTTGGGCTATCACAATTTTCACTAGTCTTAAATGTAGACATCCAAAATCGCAAATACAAAGTACAAAAAAATCCAATGAAATATTTATAAATCAAGGAGAAGTTGTCAATGGCAACTGGCAGATAATTATAACCCTCTCCTTTCTCTCCAGCCCTAGACCACATTTGGAGGACTTAGATGTGGACACCTTCTGTGCCAGTCAAGTTTTTATTTAATAGTTTATTTAATTTATTCACCTACTTATTTATTTATATGTAGATCTATCACCACAGCAACTATTCACTTATTTGCATACATATATGTGTGCATGTGTGTAATAAACATATATATTACACAAACTCCACTCTACTCTCAATTAGGAGCATGTAAAACCACCGGGGCTTAATCCTTATTTACAGTAAGATCCATTTATACTGTTAAGGTACCTTTTGCATCCCGAGGGTGTAAAGGGGGCTTAGTGTAACTGATAATCAGTCCCATTGCCTTTTTGTCCAGAAATAAGAACCAAGAAGCAGAAAAGCCAACCATCAATCAAAAGCTAAGGGAAATAAGAATATATTACCTTAAGGTCTGACGATACCTGGACTCAGGATTTGGGAGAGCATCAAGAAGCAGAGGACTCAATAGTTCCATAGATTTTCAGGTCAGAAGGGACCATTATGATCATCTATTATGATCACAGGCCATAGGACTTCCCTGAATTAATTCCTGCTTCAAGTCCAATAACTGTGGTTGAATAAGCATATATTATAGAAAAACATCTAATCTTGCTTAAAATAATTTCCAGTGATGGGGAATTCACTACAACCTCTGATATATTGCCCCAATGATGAATTACTCTCACAGTTAAAATTTTGAACCTTATTTCCAGTCTGAATTTACCTAAGCTTCAGCTTCCAAATTGGATCTTGTTATACCTTTGTCTGTTAGATTAAAGAGCCCTCGATAATCAAATTTCTGTTCCCCATACATGTATTTATAGACTGATCAAATCACCCTTAACTTTCTCTTTGATAAGTTAAATAGATTGATCTCCATAAGTCTATCCCTATAAGGCATGTTTTCCACTCCTTTAATCCTTCTCATGGCTCTTTTCTGAACCCTGTCCAATTTTTCAATATCCTTCTTGAACTATGGACACAGTATTCCAACAGCCAACCAGTGCCAAATACAGAGGTAATATAACCTCAGTACTCCTATTCCCCAGTTTATGCATTCAAAGATCACATCAATCCTTTTGACCACAATGTCACACTGGAAGCTCATGCTTAGCTGATTATCCACCCTGGCTCCCCTTCCTTCTTAGAGTCACTACTTCCCAAGATAAAGTCCCCCATCCTGTAAGTATGGCCTACATTCTTTGTTCCTAGATGTATTCTTACATTTGGTTGTATTGAAACACATATTGTTTCCTGCACCCAATTTCTCAAGTGATTCTGATTGCTCTATAGCAGTGACCATTCCTCTTTATTATTTACCACTCCCCCAATCTTTGTTGCTCTTGCAACTTTTATCAGTAATGAGTAATTCTATGGTTTTTTCCATGTCATTAATAAAAATGTTAAACAGGGGGTCAAGAACTGACCCCTGTGGGACCCCATGAGAAAAAGTAGCCTCTCCACAATGACTCCCCACTTATTAAAAGTTACATTTTAAGACCTATCACTGAACACATTTTTAATCCACTGAGTGTGTACTATCTTGATTTTGTATTGTTCTAGTTTATTAATCAAGATGTTGTATGGTAACAAGTTAAATGTCTGATAGAGGACTAAGTATATTATACAAACAGTATTCCTTTTATCAACTGAACTTGTAATCTCATCAAAAAATGATATCATGTTAGCTTGACAAGACCTATTTTCCCTAAACCCATTTGATTGGCATTAATTACCCTCCTTTAATTCTTTATTAATTGAATCCCCATATCAGCCGTTCCGTTATTTTCCCCAGGATCAATGTCAGGATGACGGGCTCATAGTTACCTGGACCAACCCATTTACCCTTTTAAAATATTGACACAACAACATTAACTTTTTTCAAATCCTATGCAACTTCCCCAGAGATCCAAAACTTTATGAAAATCAGCATTAATAGTCCAGAGAGCATTTTGGAAAATGGGATGATTGCAAAAAGGCAAATAGGGTGCCCATCTTTAAAAAAAGGGAAGAAGGGGAGTCCAGGGAACTACAGACTGGTCAGCCTCACCTCTGTCCCTGGAAAAATCATGGAGCAGGTCGTCAAGGAATCCATTTTGGAGGAGCACTTGGAGGAGAGGAAGGTGATCAGGAACAGTCAACATGGATTCACCAAGAGTAAGTTATGCCTGACCAACCTGATTGCCTTCTATGATGAGATAACTGGCTCTCTGGATAAGGGGAAAGTGGTGGACATGATATACCTTGACTTTAGCAAAGCTTTTGATACGGTCTTCCACAGTATTCTTGCCAGCAAGTTAAAAAAGTATGGATTGGATGAATAGACTATCAGGTGGATAGAAAGCTGGCTAGATCATCAGGCTTAATGGGCAGTGATCAACAGCTCGATGTCTAGTTGGCAGCCGGTATCAAGCGCAGTGCCCCAGGGGTCGGTCCTGGGTCTGGTTTTGTTCAACAGCTTCATTAATGATCTTGATGGGATGGATTGCACCCTCAGCAAGTTCATGGATGACACTAAACTGGGGGGCAGGACGTAGATATGCTGGATGGTAGGGGTAGGGTCCAGAGTGACCTAGACAAATTGGAGAATTGGGCTAAAAGAAATCTGATGAGGTTCAACAAGGACAAATTCAGAGTCCTGCACTTAGGACGGAAGAACCCCATTCACTGCTACAGGCTGGGGACCAACTGACTTCTGCAGAAAAGGACCTGAGGAGTAAAGTGGACAAGAAGCTGGATATAAGTCAACAGTGCACCCTTGTTGCCAAGAAGGCCAATGGCATATCAGGCTGCATTAGTAGGAGCATTGCCAGCAGATCAAGGGAAGTGATTATTCCCCTCTATTCGGCACTGCTTAGGCCACACCTGGAGAATTGAGTCCAGTTTTGGGCCCTGTGGCAGGGCGGGGTAAACCCATTTAAGGCCCTGCCGAAATGGTGGCTGCAGCCTGCTCTCTGGCCAGGAGGCCAGGGGTAGAGACACAGGTATTCAGCAGGGAGCCCAGCTGCAAGCCCTAATGAGGGCTGGCTCAGAGGAACATGCTGAGCTAAGCGCTGACCGCTGGGCTGAGGCAAGAGAGGGCCATAAAAGCCCTGGGCAAACCTCAGTGGAGAGGCTGGCTTGGGACGAGACAGGAGGGTGGTATTGTTGTCTCCTTACCAAAGAAGGAGGGCTCAAAAGCCTGGAGACCCTGGGGAGGGTCTGTGGGGCATTAGCTGTTAGGGGATCTGGGAACTGCATGAACACTGTAAATAAAGACACTTGGGTGATCCAGCAAAAGAAGGTGTGGAAGATTCTTTATTATACCAGCCTAAACACAGGGCATAGGCTCAAGAGGGAGAAAGCCTGTGGGGACCCTGTGACAGGCCCCCACTACAGAAAGGATGTGGACAAATTGAGAGAGTCCAGCGGAGAGCAACAAAAATTATTAGGGGGCTGGAGCACATGACTTATGAGGAGAGGTTGAGGGAACTAGGCTTATTTAGTCTGCAGAAGAGAAGAGTGGAGGTGGGGGGCGGGTTTGATAGCAGCCTTCAACTACCTGAAGAGGGGTTCCAAAGAGGATGGAGCTAGGCTGTTCTCAGTGGTTGCAGATGACAGAACAAGGAGCAATGGTCTCAAGTTGCAGTGGGGAAGGTCTAGATTGGATATTAGGGAAAACTATTTCACTAGGAGGGTGGTGAAGCAATGGAATGGGTTACCTAGGGAGGTTGTGGAATCTCCATCCTTAGAGGTTTTTAAGGCCCAGCTTGACAAAGCCCTGGCTAGGATGATTTAGTTGGTGTCGGTCCTGGTTTGAGCAGGGGCTCCTGAGGTCTCTTCCTGACCCTAATCTTCTATGATTTTGGTTAGCTATTTAAAAACTCTTAGATGCGGATATATCTGACTTTAGTAGCTGCTGTTTAACATCATCCATAGTTACCGTTGGAGTGAAAATATTACATCATCATTATATAATATGAATATGTCTTTTTTCTGAAATACAGACCAGATTATATTTATAGAATTCTGCCCTATAAATACCATTGCTAGGATTGCTTTTATTTTTGATGCACTTAAATTTCTTTTCATTGTCTTTAATTCTTCTAGCCGTAGATTTCTCCGTGTCAATTTGCTTCCCTTAAAATTTTTTTGACACTTCCTATCTTCTGATTTATAATCATTACTATCAACTTTCCTTTTTCCCCCAACATCCATCTATCTAGATATATGAGAAAAAAGCGATGTTGATAGTAATGAATATAAATCAGAAGCTTAGAAGTATAGAAAAATTTAGATAGATAGATAATCAGCTTTCAGTTCCATTCAAAGGCTGATTTTTTAACCCATGTAGCCTTCTTTCTTGACAGTAGGATTGTAGGTTTTGAGGTATCTAGTAAAATGTTCTTAAGCAGTTTACAATTATCATTCATATTTTTCTATTTAAATTCTTTCTCCCAGCTGATTCTGTTCATTGTTGTTTTCAACTTTGTGAAATTAATTTTTAAAATCACCATGTATCGATATTACTGAGAAATATTATTATTGAGAATATTATTGCTCTTCCTGGACTGTTTCCATCAGACACCAATAGCAAATTTATCCTAATGTGTTTTAACTGCCATGGTGGCACATTGCTTTATCAGATAGCTGCATCATAGAGCAGTCACAGCTTTAAAGATGATCACTAAGGCCTTGAATTGTACCAGTAATGATAGTAAACCACTGAAGGTGTTATGTGATCACAGCAGCTTTGCTTCACACAGGAGATGAGAAACTACCTTCTGCACCCATTGGAGACTCTGGAGGGATATCAAGGCAGAACTATGAGAAGAGCACTTTGCAGTAACCAAGCCAGAAGATGACAAAGACCTCTATGACCATTACAAGTTTCCCTAGTGGAGAGGTTGCAAACTTCTGACTAGTCATAAAAGATGAAAGGCCACTAGTCCCACTCTTACTTCCTGACAATCCAAGACCAAAACTTGATCCATTAGGAACCTAAGGCTGTAAAACTGCTTGGGGTAAGGGGGCATGCATCTACCACTGATCTGAAGAGAATGCTTTCATCCTTCCCTCTAAATAATTACTCTGCCAATTAGCACAATTTTATGTTATTTAGGTGAAATCACAGCCACATCTCTTTTATCCAAATACCCATCTTGGTCAAGCAAATGGAGAACAATGAGACTAGAATTTAGGTTCAATGAAAAAGTGAATGAAATCGGGTGCATGACAATGATAGTCCCACATCCAAAATGCCTCCCAGTTCCCTTAGTGGCTTTACAGACACATTCAATAAGAGAGATGACTAAATGGGACTCTGCATGGAAAGGCCCTTGGAGAGTATGATGGGGCGTCTGCCCCGCACTGGCCCATAAGATGTTAAAAGAAGTCCTAGGGAAGCTGTGCTGGAGGCAGCCAGTTGGAAAGGGGCTGAGAGAAGCAGCCAATCGTGGCCCAGTAGGCTCATATAAAAAGAGCTGACTGGAGCTTGAGGGGAGATGACCAGGCTCCTAGCAGTAGGAAGGAGCGCCAAGACCTGGGACAGAGCAGTGCTGCAAGCAGGGACCAGGGGAGCTAGGGAGAGCTCCAGGCTGGCTGCTAGGGCCTACAGGCTGACACCCTGAGGTAAGGGCAGAAGAGGGTGCTGAAGCCGCATGGGAAATGGCCCCAGGACAATGAACTGCAATCTCCACTGAGGGAGTGGCAGGACAGAGATTGCAGGTCCCCCAGAAGGGGGGAAACACAGAGCGTGGCACAGGCGGAGGGCAGTGTCACTGAAGAGGACGCTGCAGTCCTGGGAGTGGTGTGGGTCCTGAACAAAGGTGACGGTGGCTACGCACCACCAGAGGAGGGCGCCCTGGTGAGCAGAACTAATTTCCATGACAGCCAGCAGGAGGCACCTCAGTGGTGAGTGCCACCTCATCACAGAGAGGAAGAAGAGCTACCTAGAAATAATGCCAATTTTAATCTGAGAACAAGGAACAAATGAGCTGAAAATCTACTTCATTCTCCTTAGCAGGATCCCACCGTGGATCCTGTCAGCAACACCTTGTGTTCCGTGTTATCAAACACTAATGACAGATGGAAGATTGTCATTATGCACTCTTGGTTCAACCCTAGAAGGAGACAATCAAGCACTGAACCACTGATGACAGTGGAGTCTAGGTTGCTATACTCGGGTCTGAACAAAGAAAACTGTGGAAGCCAACATAGCTTGGGTTGGCCCTTACCCACAACCTGCACACTTTTAATAAAAACCTCCCTCTCTATGAAGTGACTGTGGCAACTATCACACATTGCACTTACACATTAGGCACGTAACACACAGAGGTATAGAGATAGTGTGTTCAGAATTATTAGCCTCCTATTAATAAATCTCATGTGATCTGTAAACCATGCAAATCAAACATGCCTGTATCTTCTGAGTACGTATAGCTTTGCTAAACTGATGGATGTATTACTTCTACCCCCAAAAGTAAGTATGAAAGATTCTGAAACTTGTGCTCTTTCTTGAGGATACACTGCCACATCAATTATTTTTGCATAGTATAATTCTTACAAGATGGTCAGAGGACCATTCACAGCTGTTTAAAATCTATTTTCCAGTAGCAGCTTCTGGGTTTCTTATTATTTCTTTCTTAATTATTATATCATTATTATTATTACTTTCTTATTCCAGGAGGAGAAACTCTGGTAAATCTTGGGCATTACACTGAATGGTGAGATTTTAAAAAAGAGAGTAGGAAGCCTGGAGGGCTAGAGGAGTTGCATTGTTCATCTTGTACTTGGAAAAAGATATGTCTGGAAATGACAGAACTCTGCATAAGGGAATTTTACAGGTAGGTTAGTAGTTTACGGATTCCATAACACTATTCCGGTGGGGACGAAGGATGTGGTATTATATATCTCTTACTTCATTACGGTTTAAAATTCTATCCAAGGCACCCTAAAGCATGTTGTATTTTGCCACTAGTGGTAAAGTTGGTTTGAGAAATATGGTCACCTAATGTTGTGCAAGATCCCTGTACCCATGTCTCTTTTATTAGCTCTTA
Source organism: Eretmochelys imbricata (assembly GCF_965152235.1). NCBI lineage: Eukaryota > Metazoa > Chordata > Testudines > Cheloniidae > Eretmochelys > Eretmochelys imbricata. Next base: position 107,872,733 of record NC_135577.1, read on the forward strand.
ACACGCTAGCTGGAATCTTTGACAGCTCTTTAGTCCTTGGTCACTGAAGACACCTGAAAGACAGAGTGAATTCTCTAGGACTGGCAATGAAACTAACTTCTAAATGTTCCTCTAGACCTTTAGATTCTTGTTTCTCCTTTGGGAGTCTTCTATAAAAAAAGTACATTTTCAAATTCCATCTCATAGAGCTGTTTCAGTCTTTTTTCAGTGGATTCCTTGTCAATTTAATCAATTCACTCCTCCACCCTTCTCAAGCAAACGGATAAAATGTATGCTGTACATTAGATATTTCCCTGATGTGATACCAATAGTGTTTTGTTAACTGATAAACAAGTTAAAAGTTGGATCTGATCAACAATTAAGTACTGACAGAAATGACAGAAAGAAAACTGGTCTGTATACATTATTGGCTATCTGAATTCTTTTGCATTCACATTCATGAATGATACAGTTCAATAATTTATAGTTTTAAGCACAGAATTTACAAATATTCAGGAATTGTAAATATTTTCTTGTGTAAAGAATAAGGAAAAGGTCAGGTAGGACTAAGTTTGTCAATATCACCATTTTCTTCATTAAAAATTTATTAAAAACTCACTTTTTTATAGAAGTAGTATTCATTTATCCCCAATAAATATATTTAAGTGACTGTCTAGCACAATAATCCTCTAGCTTTTTACTTTTGTCACAGTGTATAGTGTTTCACAGTGTGAACAGTAGTAATGATCACGTGTTCGTATGAGTAGATTCATTTTGGCAAGCCTTGTTAGTTGACAGGTATGTAATACACTTGCCTTGCCTTGCGGCTTTGGGACCAGGTTTCAAATACAGACTTCACTGAAGTGACTGAAAATCATTCAGCTTTCATAACTGTATCAAGTGACAAGTAATGTGAATTCAGTCAGTATGTGTGTGGGACCTGATGTGCACTAGCCAGTCAAAAATACTTCCCTTATTCAGTCGCACTGCTATCTCTGACCATCAGAAAGAAGACACTTAGGGCAAGGGATTAAGGCCAGCAACACAAATCTATCGTTCTAAATATATTCATATCTTTCCAACAAGACATGTATGTGCCCAGCAGCTTTTTCCTTGGCTTTTGTAGTCTGTGTCCACTAAAGGAACTCAAGTTCCTCCAATGTACAATACGGGCCCTGTACTAATTGTCAACATAACTGCCAAAAGCAGCATTTCTATCAAATTGATGTTGACTCAGACATGAACTTGTCCTGATCCAGTTACTCTGTAATGCTCCTGGACACCTCTAGCTGATAATGTTATTTTCATTGCTCTGCAAAGAGTGCCAAATGTTGGCATCTCATTCCTGCTTGTCATTATCATGATATCACACATTACAGTCAGAAAAGAAACAAGAAGATTTCACTATAATCCTTATTATATCACACACAAAGATCATGTCAGTCACTCGTGTTCTAGTGACTAGAGCAGGGGAATGGAAGTTAGGATTTGGGGCTGGGGGGAGGAGGTTGGGTAGGTGGGTATCTCCAAGTCTGTCAGTGACTCCCTGAATAACGCTGGGCAAGTTATTTAGCAGATCTTTGTGCACCAGTTAATCCAGGGGCAAATCATGATAATAATCCTTCTTACCAACCTCCTGGGGACCTTGTGAAGCACATCTGATTACAATTTGTGACAAAAGGTACACATTCAAAATATTAATTGCTAATTAATAAAATAATCCTAAGAAATTTAAGAGTGGTTGTCCTTTTCTCGAAGTATTGTCCTGCAGATAAAAGAGTCTCTTATGGAAGGAATATCTTCCAGCTTTGATATATTTAAAAAAAGAAAAATCACAGTTTATTCGCTAACACAATCAGAAAAAAACTCAGGCCAGATTGCTGCTAGCTCTAATACGGCCACACAGAGGCAATGACTACCGAAGACTGAAACACACAGAGAGGGGGAGCCCTGATCACACCGGCCAATGAGGAGAGGAGCTGTGGGCAAGGCTGCTTACCCAGTCCAAAGGGAGGTGGTGGACCTCCACTCTGGCTTAAGCAGAGAGTGAGCTGTGCTCCTCCTACCCCCTGACCCCTTACTTTTACAGTTACACATGGTGGGGAGTAAAGACTCCCTTTGATCACAGCTGTGACCCTTTAAGCTGCACTTGCCTCTCTGAGCCCTACTTCTTCCCCTGTTTTCCCCACCTCTCGTCACATATAGGTGCTTCAAGTTATTTTTCCCAGATGCATTTTTCTCCATTTGCATGTTCACAAGTTGAATCCTACATTGTTTGTGGGTTTTTTAATCCTGCCCATGACTCTAATTTCTCTAAATCAGATTGTATTATTTCATTGTCCTCTGTGTTTTTTGCAACTCCTGCCAATTTATCACTTGTGTATGGGGGGCTTAAACCAGACTAAGTTTAGTTAACCAGGTTTGAAAATATTTGCATTCACATGATGCAATTCATGATAGCACACTAACTCTGTATGTATTGCAAACTCTGGAATCCTCTTTCAAAGGGAACTAAGTTTAATGTGAACTGGGTTAGTTTGGTCTATTGTTTGTGTGCCCACAAAACTAATACATGGTACTTTGGTGCAGCTGCTATTCCATACTGCTTTGTAGGTGACAAGAAAAGGAGGACTTGTGGCACCTTAGAGACTAACACATTTATTTGACCATAAGCTTTCGTGAGCTACAGCTCACTTCATCGTACTGACCTATCTGTTTACCTATCTGCCCTCCACTGCTCTGGTATCAAGTTGACCGGATGTCCCTTTCCTGTTTAAAAACTGGCACAGGGCCAGAATTTGCCCATTTGCTCCTGGGTTCAGATACATCAGCATTGCTGCAACATTACTCCAGAAGTCTCAAGCAGCTGCTCAGAGCTGTGCTAAGATCCTGAATCTCATCACCATCTGGGGAAAAGAGTCAGTGCAGGAAGCTCTTGTGGCCAGCCACTGGAATAAAAAAGTTATTCAGAGATGCTGCTAAGTAGATGACTGTGGGGGACCACAAACAGGAGGCCAAACAGTGCAGGATAAAGAACAAACAGCTCAAGAGGACTTACATTCAAACCAGGGTGCCAGGAAAAAGTCTGGAGAGTGGAAACGTGACTTGTCCATTTTCTGAGGAGCTGGACAGGATTTTGATCAATGACACCGCCCAGCTCACGAAGCTTATGCACCCTACTACCTGCTGTGTTTCCCCTCCTCTCCCATTAGAGATGACCAGCAAGACCCATCAGAGGATGAGCACAAGGAGGCTAGTGAAAAGATGTCCCCAGAATGCTAGGATCTTCTTGGGACTCAGGACCTTGACATCAGCCTCTTAGAAGGTGAGCCCTGCTTTGCAGCAACCGAGCCTACTTCCCAGTCAGAAATCCAAACTGGGACTAAAGAGGCAGATCCTCTTGAGGGAACCTCAGCATATAAGAATCTATCTTAGCATTTTATTACTATTATTGTGCTATAGTGCCTTGCTAGCTTCTCTTCTGTGTGCCCCATGGCTGCAACCATTTTAGAAGGATGTGAGCTAGTAGCCCTTCTAAGTTTCCAGCCCTCATCTCCTTTCTCCCTCAGGCCACATTGTCCATCCTCTCCCTGCACATGTTTCCAAATGGCAAGATGCTCCAGCTAGGCAATCAATCAGTATCTCATGCTGAAGCTCTGAGTATCTATAGTTTTCAAGCCCCGCCATGAAGGGTACATGCCTATCTCCCATGTGTTAGCACCTGAACATTTTCAGGCCTGAGATTTAAAGGAAGAGGCATCCCTGACAGGATTGTTCTGAGAGACAGGGTGGGTGAAGTAATATATTTTATTGGACCAACTTCTGTCCGTAAGAGAGAGAGATACTTTGAGCTACACAGATCTTTTCTTCAGGTCTGGGAAACATACTCAGAGTGTCACAGCTAAATACAAGATCAAATAGTTTAGTATAAGTAGTTACCACATACTCGAAGGGACCAGTCAAGGTGAAGTGGCCCGTTAATACCCTTGTAATCATAGGACAAAAAGGGGGATTAGTGGCAGGACCCAGAATTCCTCCAGCCCCAGGGCCACAGTGGGAGGAGGAGGAGCTCTTTGCTCCTGCTATAGCCCCAGGGTCAGAGGAGCTGTCCCCTACTTCTTTGCCTATAACAAATCCTGACTATAATGGCCAAATGGCTTGGATACTAAGCGGTTCACTATAGCAAGGGCGTAATGTATTTCCTCATAACCTCATCAGTTAAATATCAATTCCTACACACACCTCCAGTTTGTAGTTGTTCGATCATAACCATATGAGTTTCAGTGTGGGGTGGTAGGTGATAAGTTGGGGTGTGTGGCCGGCTCTGGTTTTATTTCTGTATTGAAACTGGTTCCCCCAACGTATTTGGGTGGCCCATTCCATGATTTGATCCATTTCTGTGGTGGAGTGTCCTTTTTTGGTGAAGGCGGTTTTGAGTGTGTTAATGTGTATATCTCAGACTTTCTCCTTGGAGCATAGTCTGTGGTATCTGAGTGCCTGGCTGGCTGTAGATAACAGATTTCTTGGTGTGTTTGGGATGGTTATTGGCTCCATGAAGGTAGGTGTGGTGATCCATAAGTTTCTTGTATATGGTTGTTTCTAGGGTTCAATTGCTGGAACCGATTGTGGTGTCCAGAAAGTTGATGCTTGTGTGGGAGTGTTCCAGAGAGAGTTTAATTATCACCAACAGAAGCTGGCCCAATAAAAGATATTACCTCACCCACCTTGTCTCTCATAGACTCATAGACTTTAAGGTCAGAAGAGACCATCATGATCATCTAGTCTGACCTCCTGCACATTGCAGGCCATAGAACCTCACCCACCCACTCCTGTAATAGCTTCATAATCTCTGGCTGAGTTACTGAAGTCCTCAAACCATGATTTAGGTACACAAGAACAGCCATACTGGGTCAGATCAATGGTCCATCTAGCCCAGGACCCTGTCTTCCAACAAAAAGAACAAGGAGTACTTGTGGCACCTGAGAGACTAAAAAATTTATTTGGGCATAAGCGTACTCCTCATTCTTTTTGCTCATACAGACTAACACGGCTACCACTCTGAAACCTGTCTTCCAACAGTGGCCAATGCCAGGTGCTTCAGAGGGAATGAATAGAATAGGCAATCATCATATGATCCATTCCCTGTCATCATTCCCAGTTTCTGACAAACAGAGGCTAGGGACCCTCAGAGCATGGTGTTGCATCCCTGCCCATTCTGTCTAGTAGCCATTGATGGACCTATCCTCCATGAACTTATCTAGTTCTTTTTTTAACCCTATTATAGTCTTGGCCTTCACAAAGAGTTGCACAGATTGACTGTACGTTGTGTTAAATACTTCCTTTTGTTTGTCTTAAACCTGTTGCCTATTGTCAAGGTTCCTCCCCCACTCTGAACTCTAGGGTACAGATGTGGGGACCTGCATGAAAAACCTCCTAAGCTTATCTTTACCAGCTTAGGTCAAAACTTCCCCAAGGTACAAAATATTCCACCTGTTGTCCTTGGACTGGCCGCTACCACCACCAAACTAATACTGGTTACTGGGGAAGAGCTGTTGGACGCATCCTTCCCCCCAAAATACTTCCCAAAACCTTGCACCCCACTTCCTGGACAAGGTTTGGTAAAAAGCCTCACCAATTTGCCTAGGTGACTACAGACCCAGACCCTTGGATCTTAAGAACAATGAACAATCCTCCCAACACTTGCACCCCCCCTTTCCTGGGAAATGTTGGATAAAAAGCCTCACCAATTTGCATAGGTGACCACAGACCCAAACCCTTGGATCTGAGAACAATGAAAAAACATTCAGTTTTTTACAAGAAGACTTTTAATAAAAAATAGAAGTAAATAGAAATAAAGAAATCCCCCCTGTAAAATCAGGATGGTAGATATCTTACAGGGTAATTAGATTCAAAAACATAGAGAACCCCTCTAGGCAAAACCTTAAGTTACAAAAAAGATACACAGACAGAAATAGTTATTCTATTCAGCACAATTCTTTTCTCAGCCATTTAAAGAAATCATAATCTAACACATACCTAGCTAGATTACTTACTAAAAGTTCTAAGACTCCATTCCTGGTCTATCCCCGGCAAAGACCCAGCATACAGACAGACCCAGACCCTTTGTTTCTCTCCCTCCTCCCAGCTTTTGAAAGTATCTTGTCTCCTCATTGGTCATTTTGGTCAGGTGCCAGCGAGGTTACCTTTAGCTTCTTAACCCTTTACAGGTGAGAGGAGCTTTCCCCTGGCCAGGAGGGATTTCAAAGGGGTTTACCCTTCCCTTTATATTTATGACACCTATTAATTTGATTGGGTGACCTCTAGTTCTTGTGTTATGTGAAGGAGTAAATAACATTTCCTCATTCCTTTCTCCACACCAGTCAAGATTTTATTCACCTCTATCATTATCTCCCCTAGTCATCTCTTTTCCGAACTAAAATGTCCCAGTCTTTTTAATCTCTCCTCAAATGGACACTGTTCCATACCCCTAATAATTTTTGTTGCCCTTCTCTGTACCTTTTTCAATTCCAATATATCTTTTTTTGAGATGAACAACCAGATCTCCATGCAGTATTCAGGATATGAGCCTACCATGGATTCATATAGAGACATTATGATATTTTCTGTCTTATTTCTATCCCTTTCCTAATGGTTCCTAACATTCTGTTTGCTGCTGCACATTGAGCAGCTGTTGAAAATGTTGGAAACCTTCACCTAATTTCAAGCCTAAACTTGTTGATGGCCAATTTTATATCTATTTGTTCTTCTGTACACGTTAATGCTTAATGTAAAGACTTCAGTTGCAGAGAATCCACCTTTTACACTAGTTTAAACCTGCAAGTGACCAAGCCCCATGCTGCAGAGGAAGGTGAAAAAAAACCCCCAGATCTAAGCAAATCTAAGCCGGGGTAAATTCCTTCCTGAACTCAAATATTGGAATCAGTTAGACCCTGAGCATGTGGCAAGACCCTCCACCCACACACCTGGGAAATAATTTTCTGTATCAACTCAGAGGCCTCCTGTGACAAAGCTCTGTCCTTGCCTCTGTGGGTCCTGCATTTCCTGGCAGATTTCACTAGCCTCAGAGGCTCACTGTGACCCTCCACGTAACCCTTCTCTCTCTAGAGACAAGGGTCACAGTCTACTGAGCCATTTTCATTATAAGCCAGCAAGGGAGGTGAGGAGAAGCTATCCTTCCTTGCACAGTCTCTGTTGTCTCCCAGTCTCAGTGATTAATCAGGGGGCAATGGAGGGAGAGCCCGGGCCCACCTTCTACTCTGGGCTCCAGCCCAGGGACCCTAATAGTATCAGCTATGGTAGCTGACCTTTTAGAATCATGACATGTACAATTCCCTGGGCTACTTCCCCCACAGCAGCCCTCACTTCCTCAAGCTCCACTTCACCCTTATCTCAGGGCCTCCTTCCTTGTGCCTGATATGGTATGTACGACTCAGTCTCTCCAACAGCACAACTTCCTCCCACAGCTCCTGACATGCACACCCACCTGACTAACTGGGAGGCTTTTAACTAGTTTCAGCCAGCCCCTGATTGGCTTCAGGTGTCCCAATCAACCTAGCCTTCTCCCTGCCTTCTGGAAAGTTCTTAATTGGCCCCAGGTATCTTAATTGACCTGGAGCAGCTGCCATTTCACTTATCCTGGTACCAGGGATTTGTTTAGCCTGGAGCTAATATATCTATCTCCCACTACTTTTCTATAGCCATCTGGCCTTGCCCCATCACACTCCCTATCTAGTGTCCCATCACTGGCCATTGGAGATATTTGCTGCTAGCAGTCACAGATCAGTTACATGCTGTTGTAGGCAGTCTCATTGTAGGCACACCACCCCCTCCACAATTTATCAAGCTCAGTCTTGAAGCCAGTTAGGTTTTTTCCCCCCACTGCTCCACTTGAAAGGCTATTAGGAACTTCACTCCTCTGTTGATTAGAAACCAGCATAACAGTACAGAGCCTTGTTGGGCCTGTGCTGGCCGGCTGGTCCAATTAGAAAATGATGCTAGCCTGCCAGGAAAGGAAGTATGGGGCAGAGACAGTGGAAACATGAGATTTTTAAAAATTTGAACCCACCTGGCTTCCACTATGCATCACATAATGCATTTTGAGAAAAATCCCAGAATGCGCATTGCTCAGCAGTGAAGCAAAGGACCCTGGGGTATCCTCTGAGAATGCCACATGCATAGCATGCAGCAAGATCCTGCTGTGTGTACACAATGTAGTGAAGTGAAAGAGGCACAGCTGTCCTGTGTACACGCTGCTACTACAGTTTATGTAGTGCAAATTGAATAATGCCAATAATGCCAATAATGTCAAATCTATCTGGTTTAACCTTTCCATCTAGACCACCCTGTGTCTTATATGTTGTTTAGTTTCATTAGTTTTCTGCTTATTCAATCTTCTAAGTCATTAACGATGATGTTAAATAAGACGAGTACTGAACAGAACCTCTCTGATAGTTCATTAGATACCTGCCCGACTTATTACACTGCTGTTTGTTATCCATTGTCTTTTAGACAGTCTTCCATCCACATTACAATGTTATGGTCAAGTCATTTTGATACAATATCAAATGCTTTACTATAACATGAGAATAATCTGGATATAAAATAAGTTTCACGTAATAAACTTAATTTACATAGTCTTTGTGTTTTGTTTCTCCTGTACCTGTCTGCTAGGTGCTAAGAGCCAAATTTTATAAGGAAAGTAAAGCAAAGTAAATGCGAGTTAAATGCCTAAGTCACTTAGGTGCCTACTGGGATTTTCAAAAGCACCTATCTACAACTTTTGGTACTTAAATATCTTTGTGATCAGGGCCTATGTGTATTTATTGTTTTACATGCAGCACCATATAATACTAGAAAATCTAGAATGACTGTGGATCTTCGTTTTAATGACTTTTCTTATGGTGCTTTCTTGGCTTATTGATCATTAGATAAACAGAGTTAAATTGATGACATGTAAATTATTATTAGTGGCACTACTGGCAAAGCTTCTGAACTAATTCTAGATAATGCAGATTTGTTCAGAGACGTATTTTTGATCAAATTACAGTTGGAAAAATAAAAGAACACCGTACCATATGAAAAAACACTTCAAGTGTCTGTAGGATAGTCAACAGCCAGTTGCATGACTTTGCAACAGCCATTTGCATGACTAGTCCAGGCCATGACTTTCGGAAACATTAGGCAACACAGGCCTTCTTTGGGTAGGATGGAAGCTAGAAAACTAGGAAGAGCAGCAGAGACCTATGTGTGTTCATCAGCCTTAGTATATCATCCCTTTTTATGTTAATTACAATAGTCCTGACTCTTCTCCACTGTGAAATCGTTACAGAATGTTCTTGTGCTTCCATGAGCACCAGCAGTGCTACTGAACCCCTGCTTAAACATGACACTTCAGTCCAAAACCTCAGCTGGTATAAATCAGTGGAACTCCCTTAAACTCAGTGGAATAATGCTAATTAACACCAGCTGAAGATTTGGATCTTCATCCCAGTACAACTATTCTGTTCTTGCCAGCCAATAATCTTGTAATTCATATTGGGACTGAGCAAATGTTAGGACCCTGAGAGTTTAGTAGCCCTATACTAGAGTAGGCTAACGTGAAATATTAAATAGTCATAGGCCTCAACTATGCCACCCCTCTGATATCTGGATCCAGAGTGTGTGGTTTGGGTCAATCCCCAAGTTTAAAAAAAGTTTAGAACTACAGCTCTATATTCATTCCACTAGAAGTGTGGTTTTCATCAAATGCTCGTTACAAGATGCACCAAATACAACAGCTCTTTGTTTGGGTTCATATATACATTTCATGTCTGTCAGCAGATTGCTTTCTGTCAGTGTAGAGGAGGAAATCGAAGAGAAAGAAAGGGACAATCCAGAATGAGACAGTATGGACAGAGGACCAAATTCATCCCTAGTGTAACTCTGCTGAAGGAAATACAAATATACAAGAGATATATCTGGCCCAGAATAAACACCTCTGTGTCTGAGTCCTCCAGACCATATAGTTTAAACTAGAGCCAAGGCCTAAATGATCTAATCTATTTAACCATTTCCTCTGTGACCATCACTATGACTATTAAGCACCAAATACAAAAATTAAGAGAATTGTTGCAATGGTCTCAAGTTGCAGTGGGGGGAGTCTAGGTTTGGAGAAGCACTGGAATGGGTTACCTACGGAGGTGGTGGAATCTCCATTCTTAGAGGTTTCTAAGGCCCGGCTTGACAAAGCCCTGGCTGGGATGATTTAGTTGGGTTGGTCCTGCTTTGAGCAGGGGGTTGGACTAGCTGATCTCCTGAGGTCCCTTCCAACTCTGATATTCTATGATTCTCCATCAGAATACTATATCCTCCATTTTTCTCCAGGCTAGGCTGTATATTTATGAATTACTCTGATGAAGTGAGCTGTAGCTCGCGAAAGCTTATGCTCAAATAAATTGGTTAGTCTCTAAGGTGCTACAAGTACTCCTTTTCTTCTTGTGGAAAGTATATTTAACAGTTGCAAGTGCTGATTTCGGGGGTGGGGCGAAAGCAATGTGCACTCAAGTTTTTGAGACAGTGGGTGGACAAGAGATAACAAACTGTCAGAATTCATCTAAGCTTACATTAGCAGTTGCACATTAATACCAATGAAGGAAACTCACCTGTTTTTTGAAGTTTCCTTAAATATTTACTGACCCATAGTGTCCCTTTTTCATTCTGTTGTTGTGATGCACCATGACACAAGCCAAAATAACTAACTTTTCCTGTCTTTTCATTATCTCACTATTAATATGTAATCACAAAGTCAGTAGGGAGGTTCATAACAGTAAGTCTTTGTAGGATCAGGGCCTTGATTTTTACTCAGAGTTCCAGAATTCCCTACTCAGTGCTCCTTGCCACTTATCCTTATGTCCCTGGACCAATCAGAGAAGGCAAAAAGGGAAGCATTGATTCACAGGTATGCTCTCCTCTTTGTTGACAGCATGTACACCAGCATTGTAGGCTGCATGAGGCTGATATCCTCATCTGCTTCCAGTCCCCTACTGATCTGAGCCTTATCTCTACTTCCTAATTCTGGACTTTTTTGTGCATCTCAGTTTAATTTCACTAAAACATTTTTAAGCACTTTTTCTTGTTTTAAAGATCATTCTAGGTACAGATCTGGCAACACATAAGGTAAGGTCAGTTCAGTTCCTCATGGTGCCCATGTCAATAAACGAGGTAATGGTCTGGTGACCTTAAAGTCTGGTGGAGTGAGGAGTCTAGGCCACAGTGCAGACAATATGTAGTGGAAGGCATTTTTTTTGTTCTTTATATTTTGTAGGGTTTTGTTAAACAGTACTGATCTGATTAAATCAATAATTTTAATAATTTTGCAGAACCAATGCAGATTTATACAGGAAAGTATCCCAAAGATTTAATATAGGCTCTTTATTACCAGCAGTCCATTTCAGAAACAGGACATTTAAAAAAATAGCTATCACTTAAATCAAGAATCAATTAGAAACATTAGTAAAAAGAACCCTGTCAACTTCCATTAGACCTAAAATGAGCAGTTTAATCTCCATTAAGCATGCAATTGTTAATCACTGTTTTTATCAAGATCATAAAAAACGGGGTCTTTAATTTCCTTCAAATATATTAAAAACTCTCATTGTTAACAAACTACAAGTGGCACTGCCCTTACCAAATGAAGAAAGGAAAAGGAATTAATTGCTCAGTCACCTCCGGTTCACAAACTGAGGAGAACCACTGGAGACTGGAGTAAGCTAATTGGTAATTATTGTAACTTTGTCCTGGGTAACAGAGCCTGGCCCCACTAAAGCTTGCATTGATCTAAATTCAGGATTGAGGCCTAAGGAATGTGTAATACTGTCAGGAACATTCTGAAATCATTCTTCATAACAGAGAGATATAAAGTAAAACTGGCACCAAAGCAATTACTGCTGAAGAATGAATAGGGGCAGCACAAACTTCCCACTCCCTAAAAAGATCCTCACTGAAATACTGGAGTGACCGACCAACCAACTCACCTAGCTAGGAGCAGGTAGCATGCTAGCAGAGGTGCTGGAACAATTTTTATAGCAGGGGTGCTGAGAACCATTGAACCAAACTGTAAACCCAAATGGAAACCATAGGAGGGGAGGAATCCCATAGCATTTTAAGTTTCCTGCATAATATTTTGTGTGTGTTTTCTCCTTGTTCTCAGTCTTTAGCACACACTGTATCTCATATTTTGCATTAATAGGCTGAGAAGTGTGTAGGGCAGGGGTTCTCAAACTGGGGGTTGGGACCCCTCAGGGGCTCGTGAGGTTATTACCTGGGAGGTCATGAGCTGTCAGCCTCCACCCCAAACCCCGCTTTCCTGCCAGCATTTATAATGGTGTTAAATATACAAAAATGTGTTTTTAATTTATAGAGGGGGTGTCACACTCAGAGGCTTGCTTTGTGAAAGGGGTCACCAGTACAAAAGTTTGAGAACCACCGGGGTACCACCGGGGTAGGGGGAGTCAAAGCTTTTGGGGAGAAATGTGGGTATGTGCAGAGGGAAGGACACAGTGCCTTTTTGCGTTAGGATGCTATATGTTGGGGCCTCTCCCACAGTTCAGATATTTTAGATTAATGGCTAGACTTTTTCACTTTTCACCTAGACCTAAACTTTTACAATTCACCCACCCCTAATTACTGCCTAGAGCAGATTCACAAAACCAACCAAACAAACAAACAAAAAAAACAACCAACAACCCAATAAACCACTATTTTGCCCAGAGGTGAAAGGTTCTATTACGAAATGCAGAGACATAAAGCGTGAACCTCCTCCTGGATCAAACTTGCAAATGCTCATATGCTCATGAAAATATTAGTGACGTTGGGGGGTGGGTTTCTCCTCGTGGAATGGAAACACTCATAAAGCAAAGAAATGCTGGTTGTGCTTAACTCTACATTGGAAGGAGTGTGGGGGCAGCAGGACTATATTCAAAAATTACCTTTGGGCTTCAAGGTAGGTTATTGGAAGCTGAGTTGACACAATGAATCTTGAAAAAGGAGAATAGCACTGGTTGAATTGATTCTTATACATCCCCTGTATTTTATAATACCCACAAATTGGCGTTGACGTGAGTTCTAGAGACAGAGGATTGGGATGCCCTATGGTATTCATAATGAAAGGGGTATAAGTGAAATGGGAACAATACAATATTAGATAGGGTTAAAATGTTTTAGATGCCAAATTATTTGTAGAACTCTACTTTAAAGCCTGCCACTTCATAGGTTGGCCTGTTCTGGTAATGACTGGACCTTTCATAAAGACAGTGCAGTCTAAGATGACCAGGCAGCAGAATAGATTACAGTTTGCACTGAGGGGAAGGGCTGATAAAAGGAGCAGGTGCTATGCAAGCTTCTGCTAATTGTACCAATTTCTGATCTGTAGCAGCCCTCCTCTACTAGTCCTGGACCTTTCTTGAGTAGAGACTTGTATTTGTTCCCAATTCTAGGGTGATTTGGGGTGTGCCCTCCTGGGGACTGTAGGATCAAGAGACCAAGTCAATTCATACTTTTATCTTTAGCCAGAATTTGAACCTAAGCCTCCAGAAGTGGAAGTTTGTAGCAGAAACCCACTGGGGCACCTTGACTCCTGATACTAGAACGTACTCATTTTTCCTTCTTTTATGCCCACCATAAAACATTCAGTGAAAACCAGAGCCTAAACTTTTTGCTACAGTGAAGGCTGTTGTATGATGCACAATAAGTCTGGTTTTACTTGCCACAAGGAAGGCAGGAAATATTGAATGTAGGCACAGGGTTCCACATCTTCTGCATGCTACAGAGTGCAGATAGATTTTAGAGGAGGAGAAAGTTTGTGGATTCGTCACTACACAAATCCACTAACTGAACCCCTCAATGCAACAAGGGAAGCATTAGCTGCAAGACCACTACAGCACTGAGGCAACGGGGTGACTTCCTCATACTCTCCAAAGCATAGCACATTTACTTAGGCTGTATGCTACAGGAAGGATTTGCTTCTTGTTGTGGGAGCTCTCCCATTACATTGGCTTATTTAGAATAAATTTATTTTAATCTCAAAGACTTTCCTAACTCCTACCTTGTCTCTCAATAGAGCAGACCTTACTAATACAAATTATCTCAAGCCTGTTCAGGCTGATGCTCTCCCTCCCCAACCTACCCCTGTTATAACCTTTCACTAAGAGTAAGTTGTCTCAGGTGTGTTCAGGGTGAAACAATACAGATAGCTCTCCCTCAGTCATTTCTTGTACAAATGGAGTTTTAAGCATCAGTTGCTCCTCAAGGTAGGGAGAAAGCTAATACCTATTCCCCCATGCCCCCTCCCCCCCACACACACATTGTCCTATCTTCTGCTAGATGCAGGCAGATCCATTAGCTTCCTTCTCTAAGGAAAATTAACGGAATTCTGTACTTCAGTAGCTCCTACCAGCTAGTACTGCTTGTTAATTCACTCCTTGGTCATGCATTCATCTATAGTTCAGATGATCTAAGACCTGGGGCAAGAATTAACAAGGGACAACCCCCAGCAATCCAGAAGGAGGGGTGGGGAAAAGGATACCCAGGTTTTTTGTAATCATATGTTTCCATTTTGGTGTGATTTGTCATGCTCGCCTGATATTTGTACTCTGATCAGTTGGCTCAGGTCTACAAAGGCACTTGGGGTGGTGTGCATAAAGGGACTTAAGCACCTAACTCAGGCTTTGTGAATTACAGTGTTGTTCCTGTGATTTTTCTAAGTGCTAAAAGTTATGTTGCAATGTCTACTTTCCATATACAATGAATGGGGGAGAGAGAGGCTCCAGAGAGTGATATACACAAAAGCCAGCCTGCTAGGTAGGGAGCTGCTTAGGTTAGCCAATGGGAGGTGCCAACAACAGGGGTGTGTGCTGTGCCTTCCCCCTCTCAGAAATAGGTGCCTAAGTCTGTTCTGGATCATCGCTGCTTAGTGTTCCACGAACCGGAGCCCGCTGCATGGAGTCAGATGTTTTAGGTGGTTCTTTGAGGGGTTGAGTTTAGGGCCTGCCTTACTCCACACAAAATGGGCCAAGGAAGAAATGGTAGTGGTGCCTACCTTATAATTTTTAGCCCAGTTGTTAGCGCATTTCTGGGATGTGGGAGACGCAACTTCAGTTCCCCACTCTCTGCGAGAGGGTAAAGAAAGAGGGTGGGTGTTATAACCACTGAGCTCTGGGATATTCTGATGCTGGGAAGCCCTCAAGCTCTCCTGTTGAAGCTGTTCTATTGTGATTCAGTGGTGGACACGTGGTTGGAATTGGGGGACTGGACTCAGGGTCTCCCACAGGCTGCCCTAATCACTGGGCTGCAGAGCCCCACTAGAGTCATGGGGTTCTCACACTCTCCAGCCCAATGACTGGTCCACTGTGGATAAATACTTTTTCAGTCAAAAATTTCAATCTTTTCCCTCCTTTGTGTCCCATTTTCTCTCTTCCCCTGCAAGCTATTTTCAGTGGCAAAATGGAAAAAGGCAAATGGGGGGAAGAAAGGGAGATAAGGAGGCATTTAAAAAATTGAATAAATCAGTTTTGAAACTGAAAAGTTTTCAGTTTGGGGAGGGTTTTATTTCTTTATTCTTTTTGTCATCAAATCAGAAAATTTCAAACTTTTTTAGTGGAAAATACCGAGAAAACCATTTGACTTTTTCATGAAACATACTTACCATTTTTCAACCAGCTTTAGATCCAAGGCAGGACTGGATCATAATAGCACAATATAGCCCTCAGTAAAATAATAGCCTCTGCAATTTAACATATCTTTTCTTTGCTCTGATGGATATTTTCTATCTCATTCATAAATTGTTTCTTATTTTTCTGTAGACAAAAATAAAATCTAATACATTTAAAACATACACACACAGATATCTTGCGTAAGTTGATCTTGGCCAAGCAATAGGTTTGTGCTGGGTTTTTGTCAAGGCAAATTAAAGAGAAGTGGGCTTATGTATATACCTGGTGAAGACAAACAGCAGCACAATGGTACTCTTCCATGTGCTGGGCCTCTTCTGTTCTGCAAAATAAAAAAACATACAATGAAAATCAGACTTACTCAATCTTAATATACAAGAATCTTTCCATGCTTGAGATTTAGTGGAATGATAAGAAAGACACCTCCAGCACCTTCCTTACCTCCCCTTTCAAAACAGCATCAGCTGAAACAGTGGGTTCTATATCGCTTAAGGTGCAATCTGACTGGCAGAAGTACGTCTCACAAAATTATAATCAGACTGGATCTCACCAATCTGGGTCATAGCTCAACTGTGAAGGCTCTTTTGAGTAAAATTTCTTTATTAATGAGATTCAATCCAGTCTCACTGATAAAAATTGCTTTAAAGGATGTCCCTTTGCTGCTATTCAGATGAATGGGAGAAAGCAGTGCGTGTTTTAAGAGCTGTCTTCCTGTCATATCACGATGGATCTCATTAGTGAGGGGAATGATTTTACCGGGAAAAAGCTTCTACAATAAGAAAACATAACGTACTGTAGATGAGCAAAATCCAAGTCAATTAGGCTAAAAAAAAATGTTTAAAAATACAGCTCTTGTTCAGCTTAATAACAAAAAGGACTTTTCTTTCCTTTATTTAATAAAAATCATTCCCTTTTTAAGTTGAATTGGACTGGATCGCTACTGTAGTAATAGTTTTGCTTAAAAGAGCTTCCAACGTTAATCTACTATTCAACCTAGATTAACCAAATCAAGTATGATTTGAGTGAAAAAAAAAATAAAAAGCCTAAAAGTATGATATCTTTTTCTAAAGCATTAAAAAAGTACACATGAGGGTTTTATAATCCACTGCTTCTTTTAAAGTAGCTGGGATACATTTGCCTAGGTAAACCGATAAACCGGTGCTTGGAAATTCAATGAGATGTGGTCAACCACAAGTGACTGAAGTGAAGTCAATTCAAATAATTTATATGCATGCATTTAAAGAAAACCAACAACATGCAGAGCCAAATCCTACAATGAGCTCAGGCTGGGTGAACCCCTCTGCTGTTGGTAAGTTCAGTGGAGGAACAGGACCATAGACTGTAGAGAAATATTTGTTTCAGACTGCGTATCAAAGGAAGGCTAGTTTAGCAGCTAGGGCTCCAATTCTGTTCTTGGCTCTGCCATCTGATCTGTGTATCTTTGGGCAAATCACTTCACTTCTCTGTGCTTGTGTTTAGCTTTTCACCCTTGTCCTGTCTGTTTACTACATTAGATGGCATCTAGCTGTATTACAATATAAACAATAATAATAGTAACAGCAAAATCCAGATTATGGACTCTACAGCCATTCTGGTTTCATACTCTGCTTATTTTCTCATATTGAGACATCTTTGATCTTTAAAAAAAAACCAACAAAAAAACGGAGAACACCCATTAAGCGCTACAGCCAGCTGCAGCTACTTATCCACATTGCAAACGCAAACCTGGACTGAAATCAGATATTTATTAAATGGCCCTAAATTAATTTAAATTTCAGTAAGACTACACACACCTGTGCCTGCAGATTCCTCATGCTTAGCTCTAGCCCTGTAACTTTTGCAGTGATTTGTCCACTACTTCAGAACAGCGGCCGCTGCAAATGGTGATCTACTGAGCTTTGCATAAATGTGGGTTCACTGCAGTTAGTTTTGTGGAGATTTAAAGCTCATTAAGCACATTTTCACCTAATAGCAACTATTTAATGTAAACACTTGGGTCATTTTCAATATGCTTAAAATAACTGCTGATCAGCAAATTATTGAATGTAATTTAAATTTAGTGGGAGTTCATTGCATAGGAAGTAAAAAAAAATCCACAAGTTATTTTTTTCTCACTCTCATAGAAGCATGTTGTCAGATTCTCTGGCAAAGTCACAACCTGGCATTCCAGCTCTGTGAGTATGCATATACACTGCTAATGCACTTACAATTGAAAATCATTTCTGTAACATGCCTTGCAATATTTAAAATTCTATTTATTACATCTACCTCAGACACAAATATATACACACGTGCATGATAATTTTCTCTCTCTTACAATGGTTAGAAATAGGGCAGTTTCCTATTATTCACATTGGGGTTACACGCTTGACATGTAGGAGGAAATTTGCCTATGTCAAACTTACAGTTCACACCAGTGGGGCTGTGTCTTTTTAGGAGGGGAAAGCTGCTCTAGGGACTGATTACAGCCTTTCCAGATGCAAATACTGTAGGTGTATCCCACTTTAAATATTCAGCTTGCAGCTAGCAGTTAAGCATGTCAGATTAGTCTATGTAGAACAATATGATGAGCTGAAATGACAAAATGCCAGTTTACCACCAAAATTCAAAGCAACAGACACTATTTTCATCTGGGGAGAGTAGCTATCAGTTCATATAGCGTCTTTTCCAAATGAAATAATGTGGCAGACTGGCAAAATGGCACACAGCTAAAATATCTGGAATGTCTACTAGTTAGCGAATGGCACAGGTTTTCTATTATGCTGAACTGCTACCAAAGCAAATGGTCCATCTTGAATTGGAGGTCATTATTGAGGAACAGATTCTGCTACCCTTTTACCTGGGGAATAAGGTATTAATCAATGTAAGGATGGTAGGATTGATGATATAAACATATAGGGCTAGCTCTGTTCATTGACATTTTTGGAATGACACCCATGATGAATTTGGTTCTTCATCTTTACTGAAAGACCACTAGAGATGTTTGATGCTGAAGAAAATGACAATTTTTGAAATCTCAGCTTCCATCCTTCTACAAAGGAGAACTATTTTGGGTCGTTTTTGCACTTACGTGTAAGACCTCACACGGTTCATCAAGGCAGAAAAGATACTCTTTAATTAGGTTAATATTTTATTTATGTTACAATCTCCCCCTGGTCATGTCTAACAGAGGTTCTATTTACAATCTTGCCAAATACCAAAGAACCAATCAACAGAACATAAATTTACTTTTCAGAAAGATGTTACTTGGATGAAATTTACACTTGAAAGTCTAAATTTGCATTTCATTCTATCCCCCCAAAATATCTGCTTATTTAAAAAAATAGTTTCCAGGAGATTTTTGGAAGCAAAGCAAAACTTTTTTTTTTCCTTTTCAGAATGCTTTCAATAATTTTCTTGTTCTACCTTTTTAATAGTCTAACTACAGCATGTCCTAGTTTTAGTTTTCATAGTGTTGCAAAGGATTAGGTTTTCCTCCTTTGAGATATCAAGGGGTCATTCTGCTTAAATAAGAAATCCTTTAAATTATCCCTCAACAAAAGCACACTTATTAAAAGCTGAAAACAGCCAGATTTTATACTGAAGATTAATCAGACAAGCAGGCTTTTACCTGCCATATGGAAATGATGAGAGGAAGGGGTGGGCAGAGAATTTCAGCTCTTTTTTGGGCACCTCTTCACAACAACAGCACAGAATATTGTGATTTGGTCTGACCTGGCCATCAGAGTGACTGTCAGAGATAGTGTGTTCCGTCATGTTGACCATTGTACCTTACCTTCTGGATGCTGGTGCTGGTGTTTCCAGAAAAAGAGCTGCTTCCCAGAGCAATATAGAGAGCTGCTTTCCAGAGCCTATTTTTAGATTCACAAGAGGGAGGAGGTCAAGATGTTCCAATATGTCTGTGAAACTATTTGTGACCAAACTCCTAGGACTTGGCTATACATAGTTATTCCAGAATAGCTATTTAACGATCAGAGAGTTCACATGTGGAATTATTCCAGATAGGTATTCCATTTTAAATTCACACTGTAACTTAATCCAAATTAACTTTCAAGTGTAGACAAGCCTATAAAGGCGTCTCCCCATTGTCTGAGTGTGTTCATCACTAATTCTAGGGCAAGCAATCAGGTGCCTATTTATATAAAATAACTCAGATTATGGGGTGTGTTGCTTTTTGGAAGAGTGGAAATAGCAGGAAACAGAAATAAGAGATTCCCTGTATTTATTTTATTAGTACTTTATTTTAGCTATAATCCATTCAGAAAAATAAGCAACCATCTAAAACAATCTGGGTGCATTTGCAATAATTTAAATACACAATAATACAGAATTCAGTTTTAAAAAAACGAGGTCAAGTAGACTACCCACACACCAAAAGCATTCTATAACCTTCAGCAAGCTCCCCATAACTATGCTAAACTCCCACTCTCTCCTGAGACCGTCATCTCACTCACTCCTCAGACATCTGTGGAAAAAGATGGGATTTGCAGCATGTCTCCAAGGTTGATAAATTTGGGTTCTGTCAGACCAAAGAGAGGAACAAGTTCCAATGTCAGGTGTCTTCTTGGAGAGTGCTTTGCCAGTTGCTCTTCTCTTTAACAGTGAGACAGCTACAATGCCAGAACTCTTGCTGATTTCAGCTGTGGCAACACAACACATGCAGAGAGGTGTTGTCTTATGCAGCAAGGTCCCAAACTATTCAGGATTTTACAAGTTAGAATGAATGCCTTGAACTCCACCCAGAAGTCAACAAGCAGCTAGTGCTGATTACAGAGCAGGGGTGTTTCTTAGTCTCAGTTTGAAACTTTGTTCTACAACTGGGCAGCCACATGTTGCTCCAACTTCAAGCTTTCAGGTGGTCTCAAGAGAGAGCCTCACATGAAGCACTTGAGGTAGTCTAAACCCAACATGATTAGACTAAGGATAAGTATGACTAGGCTCATATCTAACAGAAATGGTCATACCTATTATAGCCAAACGCAGATGAAAAGGTATGCACTTTCCTATGACCGCTATCAGAGACCTCCAGGAGCAGCCCACACTCAGGCAAGACTCCTAAATCGAGAACACTTTCTATGCCTTTAGCCCAGCTGTATCTCAAGACTTGAAATAGCCTGAATCATCTAGATACAGACTAAGTTTAAGACTTCTGCCAGTGCTGTTTCAGCCTTTTCCCTCCTACTTCATCTGATGCAGGTGTTCATTAAACCATAGTTACCTGGGAGAATAAAGCCAGGGATGACACATGGTAACCCCTTCTTTCTGTTTGACTTGCTGTAAATGAGCAGGGACCTATGTTTTATTCCTCCTATTCATGGGGCTGATACCTGGGACCTCCATTAAAGATCATATCACTTGCATGTGGACAAAGTTGTGTGGGCAGACTTGAATGTGGTACCATTCTGTCTAAAAGGAAAGCAAAGTTGTGAAAAAAGCAGAGCTCAGGGGCTATGAAATGGGGAGATCTCTGATCTCAAATATACTGATAAAAGGTATCTTCTTTTGTTTTTCCCCCTGAAGATGAAAACACTATTTCCATTCAAGGACATGGCTCACAAGGCAAACCTATGTGTCTGGGCCCATAACAGGGGGTCTGAATGAGCAGTCAGTGCCAGGGTCAGAGTCAGGAGCCACTCCAAGGGTAAATGTCTGGGTTAAACACTGGAATTAGGGCAAGGAAGCAGGGACAAGGAGCAGTAATAGGAGCAAGAAATGGAAGCCAGGCAAGGAGGCAGTAACTAGGAGGAAGGATCAAGGTGCGGTAAGAGGAGCAAGGAGTAGGAACAAGGGAAGAACTTGGCCTCAGGGGGTCTGGTCATCAACAGGCTAGCAACGAATTGCTCATAGAAGGGGTGGGACAGGAACAGGAAGCGTTATGCCCAGTGGTGTTCAGTCAGCAGTCTGTTGCTAGTCACCTGGCCCAGCTTAGTCAGTGGGTATGGCCTCTGGGAGAGGGGTGTTAGCTGCAGCAGCCTTGTCTGACCTTGCAACATAGTGGTGCAGGGAGTAAGGCTCTTGCTCAGCAGCCCTGCGGGTCTTGGATTCAAGACCTGTAGCACTTGACACTGTGTGACAAATCAAATGCTGAAGATAATCAGGCAAATACTGTCTCTGGTGTAAATCTGGAGCAACTCTAAAAAATTCAAAGGAAAGGAATTACTATGGATTTATACTGGGGAAGCTGAGAATGAAATTCAAACCAATGTCATAGGACACAACAGGGAAGAGTATGGCACAGTACAAAAATTAAGAGCTCATTTATGGTCTTAATTGTGATGTACAACACCCTCGCTCAGCTGGAAGGTCACTGTCATTTCTGGTCTTGAAGACACATGTCACTCATTTCCAGCCTCTTCTGATGTTTGACAATATGGAGCTGGAGGAAGACTAACAAATAACACAGCTCACTGAGCAAATTTTCTTTAACAGTTTTCCTCCTACTCCAATAAGAGGTCACCCCTGGCCCTGAAATGTAGGTTCAGCTACAGAAGAGACACTTACAGGGACTCAAGTTAATGTAATCCACAAGACTCCTCACAGTCAGTTTTCTGTATTGGAAGAATGCTTGAATTGTTGACAATCTTTGATATGACACTGTATAATCCATAATAGGAAAGTGGACAGTGTATCTGAAAGTTTATGGATTGTAAGATTTAGCAGAAGAGAGAATGTTATTCATGCTGTAGTCTGGTTGGAATTTATCATACGAAGTGGAGCTAAGACATTAATATTTGGTGAAAACTCTTCTCCTTGCCTTTTATTTTGATCGGCTGTTATTTTTGTTCATATTTATGCTGTAATTAATAGAATCTAATTTAAAAATTTCAAGTAAGCTATCACTTTTTCTTTCCAAGCAGTATGAAAACCCATGAACAGTTTAATTACTAGGTTGCTCTGGAGGTTCTGTGCTGCAGTGAAACATGAATGGTGTACCTTTGAAGGCAACATTACCACTTCAAAGTAACATATTTGGTACCTGATGTAAATTTTGCCCCCCCCACAGGAATGTTATTCTGGTCAAGTGTTTAATGGTATTTTCCCAAGATATTTTCTGTTTTAAGAATAATTACAAAGCATTGTATATATAGCCTTATGCAGCGTGAGTTAGCATAATATATGAGATTATAATTGTATTCTTATTAAAGGCAGAATATGACATTTCAAGCAGGTTATACTAGCCCTCTCACATATTAAGTAGAGATGAACATCAAACAAATCTCTCGATCTGAACATCCCTGAATTTAGGAAAAATTTGGATGTGAATTTTGTGGTTTGAGCCAAGCTCTGGCTAATTGCACCATTAATGTCTTCTACACAACCTGTGCAGACAGAGATTAAACTGAATTTTAAAGAATGATGTGGCAAAGAATGCTACCTCAGCAGACCCTGTTCTTCTGCGAAGTAAGGCATGGCCAAGAGAGAAAACCCAGTCATAATATTGTCGCCTTTTCACTCTGTTTTGTATAAAACGGCTCCAGTTCAATTTTCCTCTAACAGGTCCTGAAGAAAACCCTGAGGAACATGAAATGTTCATACTCCAGTAGCCAAATTTGGGGAAAAGACTGGGGGAGTCTGCCCATTCTAAGAAGACACTGTATACGTCATTCACGTTTACAATGCTCCTTGCTATGGGGAGGAGAGAGTCACAACATTTCACTCCTGACCCATAACACCTCTGCAGTTCATGCTGGAGTCCTTTCTTCTACAGATGATAGTGATTCTGTTTAATTGTGTGATAGCTTTGTAAGCTTCACATTGGTGCCCTAAAACCAGAATGATAAACCAGTGTCTATTTGCACCTCACCCTCTAGACCCCTTTCAGATTGTTTAGCTCTTGTATTCTAAGTTAGTGTTATAAGCATGACAAGCTGATGTAAAACTGGATGCTGCAACACAGTGTGAACTATAGGATTTGCACTAAATAAATAAGGTATCATATGTTTTGAGCTCTACAGAGACTGATTAACAATGGAAAGGAATGCACAATTTATACTGTTAAAACCAGGACTCTGAAGGATTAAAAAATTGCTACCTATAGAGTACCTCAGTAGCAGGAGCTACTGAGCTGCGAAGGTAGAGAAGGGACTTTCTAATGGTATTTTTCATTATCTAAATTAAGGGCCAAATCCTGGACACTGTTATTCAGACAAAACTTTCAACGACTTCTAAGAGATGCATAATGCGGCTCTGTGAGTACTCATTTACCTGGTTGGCTGTTCCTTTTCTTCTTGTCTGGTTATTATGTTAGTGATCAAGTTTTCAGAGAATGTCTCCCTTTTCTAAAGAAGATGTTGGGCCACTCATATTAAAGAGCTTGTAAAAGATTTAGTCAGACCAGAATTAGGTCCAGTGTGCTCAATATTTCATGAGACTGATATTGATGCTTGAAGTGATACAAAAAACAACCCACACATTCCTGCTAGTCTAGAGACAATTGATTTGTCACACCCCATGGGCTTTTAAAAAAAATGCAAAGATTGTACCTTGAAACTAAAGAGTAGAAAATAATAGATCAAGTACCCTAGAGATCAGCTGACATATCAAAGGCAAGGGCATTGTCTTGATTTTGGATCAGGGCATTATCTCGATCCAGTGAATGGCTATTCATCAGACTGGTGATTAAAAAAACACATATGTATCACAATGAATTTGGATCCAGATCAATCCTATAACTTGGGCTTGTCTACACTTACCGGACGATTGATGCTGTGGTGATCGATGCAGCAGCGGTCTATTTAGCGGGCCTAGTGAAGACCACCGATGCTCTCCCATCGACATCACATAGTGTGGACCCCACGGTAAGTAGATCTAAGCTACATCGATTTGAGTTACACTATTCACATAACTCAAATTGCGTAGCTTAGATTGACTTTTCCCTTTAGTGTAGACAAGGCCTTACTGGATATTGAGTCCTCTATACCAATTTTTCATAGAATCATAGGACTGGAAAGGACCTTCGAGACATTTTCTAGTCCAGTCCTCTGCACTCAAGGCAGGTCTAAATATTATTTAGACCATCCCTGACAGGTGTTTGTCTTACCTGCTTTTAGTAATCTCCAGTGACAGATTCCACAACCTCCCTAGACAATTTATTCCAGTGCTTAACTACCCTTACAGTTAGGATTTTTTTTCCTAATGTCCAACCTAAACCTTCCTTGCTGCAATTTAATTTTTAAAAATTCTCTGTCATGTGATGGGCTCCTTGGCAACCTTACCCATTACTCTGGGAGGAGCTTGCCAACCAGGCTCAAGCCATGTTTGCAGCGAAATCCAAATCACCAAGAATGAGGATCACCCCCACAAAAAAGGGCTCCAAATAAGGTGTTCTCCACAGATCATCATTCACTGAATATTTGGAGAGTGCCCAGTCTGGCTGGGTATGTGTATTCCTTCTTTTCCACTGTCATTTATGTCACTCTTGAATTGATTCTGTTTCACGATGCAATGGATTACACACTGAGCTTATGGATATGAAAATGGGTTGCTTGCTTTGCTCTCTGTGATCATGCTCCAGTGGTATTAACCCTAAGGGTCAATCTGGATTATCCCATATTTAAAAGATGGTGATTAAACACTTCTATTCTTGGTCTGAAGAATTTTCCCTCCATTACAAGAGGAGCTGAAGCATTTATTCACATAGAATTGCATTGCTGACATTACTTTGCAGGTGGTCTGGGTGGCTGACAAAAAAACCCAAAAAACTTGAGTGCAGAGCGAGCACTGTTCTTTAATGAGGACACTGATACAGACAGGATGCAGGG
Source organism: Eretmochelys imbricata (assembly GCF_965152235.1). Taxonomy (NCBI): domain Eukaryota; kingdom Metazoa; phylum Chordata; order Testudines; family Cheloniidae; genus Eretmochelys; species Eretmochelys imbricata. The sequence goes on from NC_135577.1 coordinate 107,898,198, forward strand.
AACTAGTAGGGGAAATTGTGGACTTTAATTGTCACAGAAGTTTTCTCTTTTTATTTTAAATAATTTTGCTAAGACCCAATAACCAAGGCAAGTTAAGACCGACTCACAGGTCAAAGTCTGAGTTCTGTGTCTTTCCCAGTGTGTGTTCAGAGTAGAATTGGGGTTCACATAAGGGGCACCCATGACAGAAAGGAGGCTGTATTTTGGGGTACAATGGGAAGCCATTTGGGAAAGCCACAGACATAGCAGAAATTGGAGAAAAAAACACAGATGGGAGGAAAACCGCAGGTGAAACAGGAAGTTATTACATGTCAAGGAGCTTTTGGGAAAAGGGCTGGAATGTCCTGAAGATAAAAATGATGATCCTTTTTTAAAAATAGCATAATTTCTATGATCTTAAAGAAGCTTCTATAATAACATGCTTGTGTGCACACAGCCCACGCTTCTAGCTCTGGAGGTCCTCGGTTCAATCCCCAGTATGTAGGCCAAGAAGGTGGCTGTCACCTGTCAATGAAGTGAAAACATTCTGAGAAAGAAGTAAATTTCAAGTTAGTTTATGAACTGCTGTGAGAAAGAAATTGTTTAAAATACCTCAATAATGTCTTGTCCTCACAAATAGGCTTCAGCTCAGCCAGGAGAGCCAGCCAGGACTAGATTGGAAGTAGAGTTGCAAGTACACTGGTAGAGCTCTCCAAGGAAGTTTTCACGTCGCCTACTGTACCAGCACTAGGTACAGCTCAAGCCAGAGTTATATGTTAATCATAGTCAGGAGCACTGCATTCACTTACAGCAATTCTGTGTTTGATAGTTTTGGTTTGTGCTATAGATTGCACGTTTGGCCCACAATTACCCTTCTACCTGTTTAAAGGTGGACAACACTCACTGTTCCTTGAGCTTTTAGAAAGGTTTTAAGATTATGCCTGCAGTGTGGGTGGGTGGATCATAACCCCCCCCCCCCATTTATAGTTGCATAAAGCACTGAATTGTATGTTTTAAAATTGCATTATGGTTGCATATAGGGGTGAAAACTTGTGATCACATGACTAGAGAGCCACTAGACTTTAGTAGCAATGATAAATTTTGATTGTGCCAAAAATCTCTCTCTCTATTATTTTCCTATGGTATGCAGGAAACATACAGCTACTGAGGTTTAAAATAACCTCCCTAAGCATAAGATTCCAATAGCCCAGGGTTGTTGCACCTTCCTTAGCAGTGAAGGTGTTAATCAGTGTATACTGACTCATCTGCATCTAAGAAGCCCTGCAATTAAAATTAGCACTTTTATGCCTGGTCCCCAGCTTGCTGCTATTCAAAGCCCCTGTCTGCCATACACAGGGGATGTAAAAGGCCTTTTGAAAGTAAATAATTGAAAAAATTAGAGGGATTTTTGAAGATTGCAGCTCTTCCCTTTAGGACCCGTGCAGGAGCCCTCTCCTTCTGTCCAAGTACAAATTACCCCCATATGGTGGTGTCCATTGTCTCAATGTAATTTATTCATCATGCAGGGCACCGAATCCCAAATGGTGAAAGTACAACCACAGAACAATGAAACAGGCTTCAGAAGCTAGTAAGTGTCCAATCCAGGAGAACCTAATGAACTATATCACATGTATTGCTTTATAAGGCATTTGAATTAAAGGGGGAAAACCCCTCTAATATCAATTTACTTATTCTAATTCTAATAAAATGAAAACAGGCATTAGCCTCCTAAAATATAGCAATAGAAGACAGCTGGGGGGAGAAGACGGTCATGCCAAAATTCCTTTAAGAGTGTATTCGCACACTGACTACCTGTCCATATTTAAGACAGGCTTTCCTGTCTGTATGCTCTTTGCTGAGATATCAAAGGGTTCTTCCTTCCCATATCACTGCTTCTGGGGCAGAATCAAGCTTTAGAATATGTGAGAGCAAATGCAGTTGAGTGTGAGAGCAAAAGTTCAGTTCTTTACAAGCAATTTATAGATTAATCTGGCCAAATTCAACATCCTGCCCTTTCAAGACCAAGGCAAACCCCAACCTACTATCCACTCTCCCAGTTCCCGTTCCTTATGGGTCTTGTTTTACTCTGACTCCTTCCCATCTGCTTGTCAGAAACTCCTGGATCCAATTCTGCCACAATAAAGAAAACCCCACACAGGGTAATCTTGGGAAGTCCTACCCTTCCCCAGTCGCCAATATACAGATCATCTTCTGGATGGAGCTGATTTTAATGAAGAGTTGGCAAGGATATCATTACCCCCTCCTCAAAAATGAGGGCAGGGATCCAGGAATTTTGAAAACTGGGAGTCCTGTTTGACAGAACACTGTGTAGGTTTTCTTGTCTACTGGGATACAGAGTAAGGCATATTTCCTCTCCCCCTCCCTCACGGAGACATCCTTACTTAAAATGGCATAAATTTCACTCAATGCGTCTCTGAATTAATTGTTTAATTTTTTTTTAAAAAACAGCTTGTTTTACTATTTTTGTACTTTAAATCCTCTTAATCCATTTTATATTGGCTTGTATTGCCTTTCCTGACAGAAAAGATGCCAACAAGATGGCTCATTCTTGTCTCAGCCAGCCACACATATTAGCAATTCTCACAGCAGTTGCCAAGTCTAGCTCCATGTCCTCCTCTTCCTAGAGTGGTTATAGTTTTCTTTTTCTACAGTAGTTGACAAAAGTGTCTTCTGCATTTTCTACTGCTCCTGTTCTCTGGTGATAGCAGTTAATGTCAACTTTGCAATCTCCTCATTTCTTCTTCTATACTTGGCTCTGTCCCTTCAGAGTTTTCTGCATTAAAAAGCAGGAAAAAAAAATTCCCCTATTTTTGTTTGCAATTCCATGCTGTTTTCTTCCTCTTCACCAATGGTTAGACCAGGAGAATGGGAGTCTGGACTCCTGGATTTTGTGACCAACTCTGCCACTTTGTGGCCTTGTGCAAAGTTCTTAATATCTTTGTGTCACAGGTCACCTATCTGTGAAATGGGGATAGTAATACTTCGCTTACTCTGGGTTGAGTTATCTCAGGGTTGTGGCAAGTATGAATGAATGCTTGAAAAATACTTTGAGATTCTTGCATGAAAGGCCCACATATGTGCAAAGAATTACTATGGTGAACAATAATTTATTTATGAACACTTCATTCTGCTCTCCTACAGAACAGATTATCTGTTCTCTGATGGAGTCTCTGTAACTTCAAGTCTTTAAACTGTTATTTGAGGACTTCAGTAACTCAGCCAGAGGTTAGGGGTCTATTACAGGAGTGGGTGGGTGAGGTTCTGTGGTCTGTAATATGCAGAAGGTCAGACTAGATGATCATGATTGTCCCTTTTGGCCTTAATGTCAATGAGACTGAGTCTAAATGATGAAAGCAGAGAAGCGGCACACTGCAGTATGTTATTGTGCTCTCTTACAGTTTATTCAATGTGCAGACACAAAAGCAAGGATGGTTTTGTGCTTAAGATATAGAATTGGGAGTCAAGAGACCTGAATTCTATTCCTCCCTCTGCCACAAACACTCTCCTTTGTGACTTTGGGCATATCTTGCTTTTCCCACCTGTAAAATGGAGCTAATGCTTCCTTAGCTCACAGGAGAGCTGTGTGTATTCATTAATATTAGTATAAAGTGTTTTCCAGACCTCGGATGGGCACTCAACATTTTCTGGGTCCTCAACATTTTCTTAAAACAGGCCCCTGTAACATGGCCCCAAAAGCTATGGGTCAAGAACTTGGGCAAAACTCCCCTTTAAGTCAAGGGGACTTCTGCCAGAGCAAGGACTGAGCGCAGGAGGACCAGACACCCTGATATTATTGGGACCATCCGGATTAGGGGCTTTGTCTTATATAGGCAACTATTAGCGCCTCCCCCCCCTCCCCCCGCCCGATCCTATTGCCCCCACCACATCCTGATTTTTCACACTTGCTCTCTGGTGACCCTGAGTAAAAACCTCCAAATTTGTTCCATGTTTGCATGATGAAAAAGGCAAAACTACATTGAATCATATCTCCCGGTCTGAACCTTAAGAAGTGATAATTGTAGATCCTTTTCCCATTCGATGTTATCCATTTCCTCATAGAGATTCTTTCTTATTTTGCATACCTATATTTTGCCATTATAACCTGAAAGCAAGCATAATCATGGCCACATTAATAAAAGTCACTGTTCCGGGCACGTATATTTTTTTTAAAAAGTGCCCAGAAACATATTTTGCTTTCCAAATCACGATCACACTGTTCAGATTTCTAAAGAAGCAGTGAAGAAGTATAAGAGTGTGGATAATTTAGAAAAGCTGTTTTCAGAGTTGATAGCTCATCCCCTGAGTATATGACTTTGTTTCTATCAATGAGAATTTATGCTAGTTACATCATTTTTCAGACTGTGTACTTCATTGGTGGACTTGGCTGGAGCCTTTTGGAGGTGGAGTCCTTTGCAAAAGGCCAGAAAAATCCAGTTCATACAGCTTAGAGAACCTGTTATTGTACCAAATTGTTATTTTTAACTTAACTTCAGGCTATGGTCCAATCCTGCTCCCACTAAAATCAATGGGAATTTTGCCATTGATGTTAAAGAGAGCAGAATCAGGCCTTTACTTTGTATTGCTTTATTCAACACATTATTTTAATACAGACCACAACACATAGGGTTGAAAATTTAAAATCTTACTTTGGTGCACTGATACAGATTGTGAAAAACTGTGCCCCATTACTTGAGGGAGTGGCAGCATTGGGATTTCCAGACACACACAATAAATAACTACGTTCTGGTCCTAGTCTACATAGCAAGAAATATAGACCACATGTGAAGCAATCCTCACATCCGTTATGTGATCTTGAGGATTTGCACTGAAACAAGGAACCTCGCTCTCGACCTCCTAAGCCCTCCAAACTCATAAGGTTCATAGAAATGTCCTTTTCTTAGTAGCCACATAGTTATCTTTAAAAACATTTAATTGTGGGAAAAATATTCCTTGCAAAGAATATTCATGATTAAATCTATCTGGGGAAAAATAAAGAGCCCAATTCTGTAAGCATCACTCACAGTAAGTACAGGTTTCAGAGTAGCAGCCATGTTAGTCTGTATCCGCAAAAAGAAAAGGAGGACTTGTGGCACCTTAGAGACTAACAAATTTATTTGAGCATAAGCTTTCGTGAGCTACAGCTTACTTCATCGGATGCATGTTCACGAAAGCTTATGTGAAAATAAATTTGTTACTCTCTAAGGTGCCACAAGTACTCCTTTTCTTTTCACAGTAAGTAGTATCTACTTATGCCAAGTAGCGCTTACAAGAAGATGTAACAAATGAGTGTAACAAACAATTAGAAAGAAAGGGAGAAGAAGGATGAAGATAGAGAGTATATTTACATAGGCCAAAAAATTAAGAAATATTAGGGGTGAAATTCTATTGCCATTAAAATGAGTGGCCAGTTAACGTCATTTGGGTCAGGATTTCACCCCAGAAGACCCTACTGGCCAGATATCTACATGGTATCAGCTGATATTTTCCCAAACATCCTGGTAGAGTGGGTCTTGAGGAGGGACTTGGAGAAAGACAGAATAGTATCTTTCTGGACCAGTTCACGGAGGATAGTCCATATATATATATGGACTAGCACTGAAGGAAGTGTGAAGATGTTTGCAAAAGAAACAGGCAATTGGGGTGTTTGGTGAATTGAGGTGAAGGGCACATAAGTATGTAAGATCCTGATATTGTAAGTATTTATGGATATGAGTAGCCCTATTGACTTTAAGCATGATTTCTTCCGTGTATAAAGTTCAACACATGCTCAGTTCTTTGTAGGATCAGGGACTGAGGTGCGGCAGGTCATGAAGTTAAGGACAAGTACCTTGTATGTGATTCAATGGGGAAAAAATGTAATTGGAGGGATTCAAAGGAGGAGGTGACCCGATGTTCACAGCAGGAGCCTTTTGAATGGACCATGTAGAGAAGTCTTATAGAATGTAATAAGAATAAAAACAATAGGATTTACTACAGAAATATAATAAGGTTATAGAGCAGTTATTCTGTGTAAACCTACTGACTACAACAGAGGATGATCTCCTTCCTGATTTTTGAACCATCCTATGAAATGTTATAACAGGGATATAATTTATTAAATAAAAATATGATTAAAACCCTATAGGAAGATTAGCATCTTATATTAAATTCTGCAGGACTTTTCCATAAAGGTTCTGTTTGGAGATATATACTGAGGTTTTTAGAATGCTCTAGTGCTTAAGGCCTTATTCAGCAAGATCTGTAAGCATGTGTTACATCTCTAGATGAGCACCTCCTGGTGGACAGTCACAAGACTGCTGTACAGGACCACGTGCTCTTGGCTTGTTGGGACTGAGCAGTGCTTAGGCACTGCCTCTTTGGCTCTGGGTCTCTAGGTATGCACTCCAGCTGCAGACCCCATGTCTGATACCGTCTTGGCAGTGAAGACCCTATCATCCAATTGTTTCGGCCCTGAAACTCCTACCAACTCTCCTAAGACTCCCTAAGAGCTGCGGCACACTCTCAGAGTTCCACTCTGTGGACCCTCTGCTTTACTGTTTCCCTCTTTGAGGACTACATGACAGCGTAAGCAAGTAACACAGAGACTCTGCAAATAAATTTCTATACCAAACACACTTTCCTTTTAGACAGCACAAGAGATACACAGATCATGGGGAAAACAAAACACACACACAAATCCCTGCCTCAGTTTCCTTGCCAATCCAAGAGCCCTTTGGCATTTGTCAGAGTCTTTTCAGGATGTCTAGGATCCACTTCTCATTCTATTGTACAGTCTTGCCTGTTTCTGGTCCTAGACTGCCTCTCTCTCTGAAATGGCCACTGAGAAAACTCCCCTTTTATAAAGTTGTAGTCCCTTTTGTCAGTTGGCCATCCTCAGTGACTTCAAATCCCTCATCAATGATCTACTGCTTGTTTCCGAGCTCACCTAGAAGAACTGGTTCCTCTGGAGATTAGCCATCTAACCAGAACAAGATTATTCAAATGTTGATGCAAAAAGAAAAGGAGGACTTGTGTCACCTTAAAGACTAACAAATTTATTTGAGCATAAGCTTTCGTGAGCTACAGCTCACTTCATCCTTAATGACTGTCCCATTCAGGGTGGAAAGGCAGGTGCCAGTCTCCCTCCCTTTAAGACAAGAGGTATGATGCAAGAATACAGTGAATGAGAGCCATGAGGGTATAAACATATTAAGGCCTTGTCTACGCTACAGAGTTAGGTTGATATAAGGCAGTTTACATCGACCTAACTCTCTAAATCTCTACACTAAAATGTAGCTCCCACCGATATCACTCACCCACTACACCAACTTAATAACGCCACCTCCACGAGAGGTGCACTGCTTAAGTCAATATAGTTAGGTCCACACAGTGTCAGTTTAGACACTGCATTGCTTATGTCGACTGATGCTGCCATTTAGAAGCCATCCCACAATGCCCCAAACTGACCGTTAAATTGGTGCAAGTGCTCCTGGTGAGGACATGCACCGCTGACACAAGGTGTGTAGTGTGGACATGCAAAAGCAATTTAATTACTGCCTGTACATGGGTTCATGTAACTTAGGTCAACTTAATTTTGTAGTGTAGACTTGCCCTGAGTTCATAAAATTAAACTGTAATTCATAAGTTCACATAGGCAAATTTCCCATTGTCTAACTTGAAGCATGTAATTAGTCAAATGGAAATTAATGACTTAAAGTTACACATGTGCCTAAGGACTTTGCTGAATCAAGGCCTAATTGAGGTCTTCAAAATGTTTCATTTTTACTTAAAAAAAAAATCAAGTTAAGGAGTGAAAGCTAAAATCAACCAATTTACAAAACCCACAAACCTTTAAAACACTCTGAAATAGTCTTCTAAATAGTCTTTTTAATCAGTTTGTAGATTCAGATACCAGTAAAATATTTGCTTTGGAATAAACGTCTCTTACTAATGTCCTGCTCAATATCATGCTGTTCCTGTGGACTCAGAACAAAAAGCCTAAGGGCTCTTATTCAGGGATACTGCAATAGCTGTGTTTGTAATTTATAACTCTAGACAGGGCAACAAATTCTATTATATAAATATTTGAAGCTAACACGAGGAGAGGAATACTTTAAAACAATCCTTTGCTCAGAAGCTGCACTTCCAGCACTTTTCACTTAGTTTTCATTATTTCACCACAGGGGAACAGTTTCAAGGAATTATTATGTTAAATAATATATTAAAAAATGAGCCTTGGAATCTTCCCCCACCCCAATAAATAACATTTAACATTTGTCTTTGTGGTGGAAATATGTAGCAGACAACTTAAGGATTTCTTTTCTTTTCTTTTCTTTTCTTTTCTTTCAAGAGAGTATGAAAATATTAGCAAAAGTTCAAATCTCCACCACTCAAAATATTATGGGTCAGGTCCTAGCACAGTAGATAGGTCATTGCTCCATCATGACTGCTTTGTATCATTGTGCGCTTTAGGACATAACAGCCAGTGAGCAATCAGGGAAGCCTGGTTAAAAGACAGGAGAGAAACCTGAAAAAGTATAATTATGGAACACACAACCTTTGACACTTTTCTTTCAATCTGATTCAACTTAGTTTTGAATGGCACCATGTCACCAACACAGCGATCCCACTCCCTTCTGTTGTATGTCCTGTCACATTGATGACCTCAGTGATCTTCACCCACTAGAACACAACCAACTTGCACTCTGATTGCCAAAGGGTGCACCTGTTTCACTGTGGATCTGATGCTGGGAACTCACTGCTTGTAGCCTTAATACCCAAAAACTTGTTTTCACAGTTGGTTATGTTCTTTAGGGAGTCTGGGAACTTAATCTTTCTTGTGAGAAAAAAAAGAAAACGTAAGCCTATGACTAATTGGCTGAAAGTATGTGAGTAATTCAACTCCATTTAATTGAATATGGTCTCAAATTAAAAAAGAGTAAATAATTATCCCAGAACCTTTGTACTGAAGTTCACTGGCCTCATCTGTATATTAAAGGATAGCCCTGGAACGCATATGTCATGAGTCTTGCTGTCATAAACCCAACTACTTTGTAACAGAAATTACATCTACATGCAGAGAACATTGACATTGAAGAGGTTAACTTACTATTATTATTTTATTTACAGATGGTCAGAGAACAGGATACATTGTTTGCAAAAACATCATGAAAAATGTGTCCCATTTTTGGGTGGAAATTTCAAAATTAGAATAATTTCCCAACCAGCTCTATTGTTTGTTTATTTACAGAAGTGTCCTCAAAGTGCTGTGTGCTTTCCAAATATTCCCTGCTCAAAGAATCTTAAAAATTAAACTCATTTTTTGTTCCTTTATCTATGCAAAATAAATAATTTTCCATTAGGAGCCAATTCCTGAGTTCTTAATTAGACGTGCCACTGATTTCAATAGGAGTTTTACCTGAGTAAAACATGAGAAACAAATGATTAAGGATTACAGGAGCTGACCCAACAGAGCACTAATCAAGAACAATAATGGACAATATTTGTTAATAAAGTGACTAATTAAAATGATTTTATCTTTGTTGACATTATAATTTGTATTGCATTAGTGTCTATGCTCCCAGTATCATTGTGCTAGGCACTGTCCAAACTCCTAATAAACAGACATTCCCTGTCCCAAGGCATGTAGTAATAACCAAAGGCCGTATTTGTCATTTTCCTATGCCAGCTGTATGGATCTCATCCTCAAACACGGATTCAGAGATTCAACCATTGCCATCCATTCCAGCTCTCTCACACACACACACTCTCTTTTCATATTCGTATGTTATAGAAAAGGGAATCCCAGAGAAAACGCTGGAGCAGAAAAAAGTATTACATGATATTAATAACTAATGGGGCAAACAGTATATTGTACTCACAAAGGTTACACATTTATGGTGTCGGAAGCCAAGGACACTTCTAAAACGTAAAGATTCTTCAAATAAACATATTGGTTTAAATACAAGGAAATATTCCTAGCTCAGCAGGTAGTTGGTAAATAAATCACACTCAGGCTTCACATAAATACACATGTCAAAGCATTTATCTGGTAATAAAAAAAAACGATTCTTAAGGAATGCAGTTCAGATAGGGAAGTGTCAGTAATTTTGCACATTTCCCATTTTCAGCCTATTAATTTCAGCTTTTGACAGAGGTGGAGCTGGGGGGGGGGCAGAAACCCAGTGTAAGTTTTTTCTCTTCTCCCAATTTCACATGAATAGACAAAGGAAGGGAGTCCCTGCCTGTCTGCCAGACATGTAGATGCTAGATACTAGTGGATATTAGATACTAAATGCCAGTTGGTATTTGATGCTTTGCCAGGTACTGGGAAATCCAGGAGTGGCGTGCTGGAGATCCTGGCCCACTCCAAAATTGACTTTGGGCTTAGGGCTAGGGTTGGAAAAGCTTGACAAATGCTTATGTAAAGCTTGCAGAATCATCTTCTTCTTACACTCCTACCAGCACTTCATTTTTCTCTCAATCCATCCATCCATCCCCTTTCAATCCTCCTCTTAACCAGGAGACCCACGTCCAGTTCCTCCTCTTTGTCTGCATCCCTAGGTTTCTCTAACTTCCACTGGCTAACGTGCTTCTTTGTAAAGTGGGTAATTGAATCATAGGCTAGAATCATAGACTATCAGGGTTGGAAGGGACCTCAGGAGATCATCTAGTCCAACCCCCTGCTCAAAGCAGGACCAATCCCCAATTTTTGCCCTAGATCCCTAAATGGCCCCCTCAAGGATTGAACTCACAACCCTGGGTTTAGCAGGCCAGTGCTCAAACCACTGAGCTATCCCTCCCCCCATTGGATTTAGCCTAGTCTCTCTTTCGTTCTGATTAGATCTTCCCTGTGTCAGAAGCATTAAATGAAATGCCATTGGGAAGCCTGTGGTGTTTAGATGTTGCTTGTAATTATTAGAATTGGGAGCACTGGCTATTGGGAGTCTGAAAGGACAGGAAACAGGAAGGAGGGGAGAGGAGTTGAAAGGCTGGGAGAAAGCTACAGAGGGTGCAGCTGCAGCTTGGTAAAGAGGTTTCCACTTTGAAAATAAAGTCCTGTTGAAGCTTGTTAGTACCTTGCCTGGTTGATACAACATTTTGGCGATGAGCATGGATCTTCTGCTTCTGAACCCACCTGCACCCTTTCTGCAAAGCCTAGGCGAGCCTTCAATTGCTTTTATTACCTGGATCCATATGTTTGAGACTTATCTGCTTGCAATCAGTGCTACAGAGATTTCTGAAGTAAGAAAGTGTGCTCTGCTAATCCACTGCCTTGGAGCAGAAGGGCAGCATATATTTTACACTTTTCCCCTTGCAGATGATAAATATGAGACTGCACTCACTGCATTAAAATTTTTTTTTGTGCCAAAAGTGAGTGTAGTAGCTAATCGCCACAGATTTCACCAACGTGAGCAGAAACCAGGGAAAACTATAATGCAGTATATTGCTTCCCTTAGGAGTATGATTGTAATTTGTGACTTTGGGAATATGGAAGATGAGATGATTAGAGACCAGCTCATTGAGAAAACAACCATGCTTCATGTAAGAGAACGCTTAATTCTAGAACCCCAATTTACACTAGAAAAAGCAATAACCATTGCTACTCAGATTGAGTCAGCTACAGCTGAAGCCAAAATAATAAGCATGGATACAGAAGGCATAGTCCAGGCTGTGACTCCTTTGCAGAAGAGTTCAATACCACTGCAGACACACAATTGCAAGAGGAAAACTAATGGAAAACCATCGAATCAGCAAATTCTAAATACAGTAAAAGCATGTTTTCGCTGTGGATCCCCACAACACCTTGCAAGCTACACAGGATGTCCAGCAAAAGTAGCTCAGTGCAATCATTGCAAAAAGATTGAACATTTTGCTAAAGTATGTCGTAGCAGCCAGTTCAATCAACAGGTGCAGTTACAATACCAAATGTTACTGTGCTGAGCGTGGACAAAATCACTACTGCACATATTCCAGAACAGATAAAGTGCACTGTAAACATTTCCGTCATACCCTCAGGCAAACCACACTCTACTCAGCTAATGTTGGACACTGGCTCAGCAGTATCTATACTACCTGATTCCATCTATCTGCATTACTTTAAAGATGTGCCTCTTACTGAACCCAGACTTCACTTGGTGTGCTATTTGAAAAACCATATTCCAGTACATGGCTGCCTGCCAGTAATAGTTACTTTTGGTGATTGCTGTGTAACTGAAGAGTTCTACATTGTCCACAAAGGCACTCCTATCCTTGGCAGAGATTTATTGGCTGCTTTAAATCTCAGGGTAGTTAATGGACAAATTGATCTTCCTCAGCAAATCGCTCTTGCGGTACACACACCAGTTTCAGCTGGGACCCAACACCAGGGTGAGGAGAAACTTGGCTGTGCTTATGGGTTTCTACATAAAGTTAAAACGCAGAATAATGTGATGCCTGTAAGACAGAAGTTACAGCGCTTACCATTTTCAGTCAGGGAAGCTGTTTCAGAAGAACTTAGAAAACTTGTTCAAAAGGACATTATTGAAGAGATCGACTCCTCAGAGTGGGTTTCACCTATAGTAGTGATGCAGAAGAAGGGTGGAGGCATTCTAAGGGAGCCAAATAAAGCTATTGTGATTGACAGCCATCCTCTTCCTCACATAGAAGAAGTATTTGCAGAACTCCATGGAGCAAAGATGTTTTCTACTCTTGATTTGCAGAGCGCATACCACCAGGTTATGTTGCATGAAGATAGCAAAGACCTCACAGCATTTATTATACATGAGGGACTATTTCATTTTAAACGTGTTCCATATGGTCTCGCATCTGACGCAAGTGCCTTTCAAAAATGATGTAATTTATTCTGAAGAATCAACATAGTTCAGTGCTATCTGGATGATATTATCGTGTTTGGAAATACTTCTGAGGAGCATGACAATAATCTGCAGTCTGTACTAAACTGCATCAGCACAGCAGGCCACCAGCTCAATAGGTCCAAATGTAAATTTAGACAAACTGAATTCTCCTTTCTGGGGCACACAATTTCACAGGCTGGACTAAAACCTGATCCAGATCATATCCTGGCAATTTCAAATGCTCCTCCTCCAACAGATTTGCAAACCTTATGTTCCTTCTTGGGTCTTACCTCCTGGTATGCAAAATTCATTCCCAATTATGCTTCTGTCATTGAACTGTTATGAGAATTACTACAGAGAAGTTCAACCTTAGTGTGGACAATGGATGCACAAGCTAGTTTTGAAACAGTGAAAGATTTGATTGTACATAGTCCAGTACTTGCACTATTCAGTCCTGCATTGCCCACAATTGTAACTACTGATTCTTCTGATTATGGACTTGGGGCTGTTCTCACACAACTTCATGAGGACAACACAGAGAGGACTGTTGCATTTGCTTCAAGGACACTAAGTAAAGCTGAGAGAAAATATTCTACAGTTGAACAAGAAGCACTTGCTTGTGTCTGGGCTACTGAAAAATGGAGAACTTACCTGTGGGGCCGCACGTTCAAGCTGCGCACAGACCACAGCCCTTTGACAACATTGCTCACCACAAAAGGACTGGGAAGAGCAGGATACGTATTGCTCGATGGTCTGCAAGACTACTCTCTTTCAATTATGAACTGGAATATAAGCCTGGAAACCAAAATGTGGTCACTGATTGCCTTTCTCGCCTGCCTTTGCCTTCACCAGATGGTCCACCGGAGGATGAGGATGTAGTGGTTGCGCTTATTACAAGCACTCTCACTGCGGTTCAAGAGAACAATTTCAAGCCGCTTGTTCAGCGTGTCCAGTTCGACAAAAACTATGGGAATTTCTGACAAAGAGATGGCCCAGTCACCCTAAAAACCTTGACCCAGTTTTGCTGCCTTATTTTAGAGTTCGGGATGAACTTTCTTTGTTTGATGGCTGTGTGCTATGAGGTACACACCGGCTCCTTGTGCCGGAAGAATTGCAGTCAAAACTCATACACCTGGCACACGATATGCATCAAGGAATTGTCAGAACCAAACAATGACTACAGGATCTGTATTGGTGGCCAGGGATGGACTCTCAAACTGAAGCACTCATAAAATCCTGTCACCTGCCAAATGCATGATAAGACAGCAGTGACATGTACTCCTCCATTACAGCCTGTTCTTATTCCTGAATCTGCATGGGAAAAAGTGGCGATTGACATTGTGGGACCCTTTGATACCGCTCCAACTGACTGCCATTATGCCATCACTTTAATAGACTATTTCAGTAAATGGCCTGTCAGACCCAGATGACCACCTGTCCAGGCTAGAGACTATGTTATGTAGTATCTACAGTGTTTTCAGTGTAATATTTCTGCCAACAGTATAGTGTCTTGTTTCCTATTTGTTCCTGTGGTTAGAACAATAATGCTTATTTTAATTGGGAGAGTTTCTTAAGAGAGGAGGGAATGTGGTGTTTAGATGTTGCTTGTAATTATTAGAATTGAGAGCACTGGCTGTTGGGAGTCTGAAAGGACAGGAAACAGGAAGGAGGGAGGAGGAGCTGAGAGGCTGGGAGAAAGCTACAGAGGGAACAGCAATAGCTTGGTAAAGAGGTTTCCACTTTGAAAATAAAGTCCTGTTGAAGTTTGTTAATACCTTGCCTGGTTGATACAACAAAGCCCCAGAACTCATGAGATTTAAAAATAGAAGTTGACCCTGCAGAGATAACCAGACCTATTGATCCTCCAAGTCAGAAGGCATTGTGTAGGAGGTTATTGGAAGACAGAAGATTCTATTGTATTCTATTCAATCTATTCCTTATACCACCCTCATCACCATAGTGTCTGAGCACCTTACAGTATTCATTCAGTGACACAACTAACATCCATTGCATGTGGTTTGTTCTTTCGCTCATCCTCTCCCCACGGGAGAAATTGTGTGTCTAAAGCAGTGTTTGTTTTGGTAGGGATTGTAGCCAATCAGTTAATTTTATCATCCATTTATTGTTATGTGCAATTCATATGCTGTTTCATATATAATCAATGTATGCTAAATAGATGTAAGTTGTAGGATTATAGAAGTACAGGATTGGTAAGTATTTAGGAGCGATGAGTGTGTATTAAGTATGTAAGTAAAGCATGGCTGAAACACAAGGTCTATAGGCTGAGACCTATGAGATTTTAGCTTAGCCAAACTTGGCCATATGATTAAGAACCCTCGACATGAATGGGTGACCTACGAATAACCCTATGCCAGCAAGGTCACAAGGTTACTACATAAGATGTTCCAATAGGTGATGTTACAGAAAAATGGATTGCAATATATCACAATATATTGTCCAAGACCACAAGACACCTAACTGTAACATCTTTGAATGTCTGTCTTGACTGCAGGGTACGTGTTATGCGTACATCCTAATGAGAATAAGAAGATCTACGAACAATCTATGAAAAATAGGGCACCCCGATCTTCATGGGGTGTGGAAGAACAGATAAGGAAAAAAGGGCTGGCACCTTCATGCATATTCATAAGGTGTTAAGTGTAGTCAACATTATAATATAAAAAAGGGTTCCCTGGTTGGGTAAAAGTGGGAAGACCCAAAGGTTGACCCCACAGGAAACTGCAGCAGGAACCATTCCTCTAGCAATGATTATCTATTGAGAGGTCCATCGGACCCTAAAATATCTTTGAGGATGTGAGTATGACTACAGTTATAATTATTGCATAGACTTTTGTAGGATTTCTATATGCCTGGGGAATCATACCTTTATTTATTGCTTTAATAATACTTGTTGTACAGATAAGACTTTGTACTTGCGATTGTGTCTATGGGCATTATCCTTGGACTGTCTGTATTCCTACAGCCTCCAAACCTGAGAAAAGCACCAGAGGCAAATTCTCTCTGTTGAGCTTGAAACTGTAGCAACCGGAGCTGAACTCATGGTGATGTAATACAACATCACTAAATTCACTTTAAACAAAATAAAACATGACAGGATTTTTTTTTATTAAATATATACATGCTGCTTTCATGTGGACATCATTGCAAAATGCGGACAGATACATGAAATTAAGTGGCAAGCTGCAACTTTTATTAAACTTTGACACTGGAGGGGGGCGCTGCCCACTCATCACCCACACTCTCCTATACCAGGCATGTAATTGGTTCCAGTGTGGGGGTTACAGGGCTCCTTATATATAACTCGTAACTAGCACCATTTTTACAGGACTCCTTCCCATATAACCCATAACTGGCGCTTGGGTTACAGGACTCCTTCCCATAAAACACATAATGCCGGGTGGCTCTCCTCAACCTATCTCCCAGGAATCAGCGTTCCCCTGAGAGGGGACAGAGGGTGCAGCAGGATGGGAACCTTGGCCTGTGTGGGTCACAAGGTCTGACCTCAGCCTGCGAAGGCCACAAGGTCTGACCCTATCACCAAAATCCCAGGTCTTTTACCTCTAGGAACCATTCATGTTATTTTCTTAACTGCACAGGAAACTGACTGCAAGTTGCAACAAATAAACACCACCACCCCAGTGCCTCAATTAGGTACTAAGCCTGTTCCTGCTTAAACCAGTGCAGCTTGAAGGTGCTGTGAGGAAGGCAAACTCACTCCCTGGTCCTCTGCCAATTAGCCCATTGGAGAAAAACATTCCTTCCTGACCCCCTAAACAGGCAATGCGCTAGGCCCACAGCACCTATATGGCCAGGTTCCCATTCCTAGCTTGAGTGAATAGGTGGGCTGCTGGAACAGAGCAGAAGGAGACTCCACATGGCCCCTGTGCTGGGCTAAATCCTAGGAGCTGGGGAATGCTGGCCAATCAGCACTCCTGTTCCCCAGCTAGCCAATGGATGCCAGAGACACCTACGGGGAGTAGCTACCTTTTGTCCCTTGACAGATGTCTCCCTTCCTTGCTAATGGGACTTTCCCCCTTTCACCGTTGGCTCCATCAATCCGCCCCCCCCACACACACACACAAACACACACTCACTGATGTGGGTGAGTGGCATTTGTGTTTGAATTAAAGAAGTCAAGGGCAAGGAAGATTGCATTTGGAGTGAAGGGTAGTGAGGTTTGTGATGGTCCTTAGCACCTGTAGGCGTTCCTTCTGAAATTTGGGATCAACCCCGAAGAAAACTCTGTCTCCCCACAGATAAAGTACTCTTTGTCAAATAGGAATCCCATTGAAAAGAAAAATAATTGGCTTTGGTGTCTGAGTTGAGGATCAGTTTAGTTCTTATAGTTTCACAACTGACTCACATGTCCCTATAAACTCCATATGCGTGTCATTTTTAGGATTTTTTATGAAAAGGAGTATTAAAATAAAAACAAGTGGCTGATGACATTGATTGATAATCAGGATGACAGGGTTTAGGGCAACATATAGATTAAGTTGTAAAATAGATTTAATCACAAAAGTCATAACTTGTATCATTTTTATTTTGGACTCAGATCCTAAGCTTGGTATCTGAGATATGATGCTAGAGAAATCGTTATGGCGATGCTCAGTCTTCCAGGAGTATGAAGCAAATAGTCAGTACAATTTCTGCAGAAGCTAACTCTATCTTTTTAATGACATCATCAGCATACCTACCATCTATGCTACAGGACCTTATTAATTTCCAGGTCCATTATGTTGCCTGATTCTTCTGTCCACTTACATGGGTGTAAATCAAGAATCAATCCACTGTGTTCAATGGAGCTATACTGGTGTAGCTGAGAGAAGAATCCGACCCAAAGACGGATTAGGTTTTAGGAAGGAAAGACTTTAATGGAATAAGTTTCTTTTCCTCTGAAAGTAAATAATAGATACAGCCAGTTATTAGATGCATAAACTCAGCACCAGAAGAAGTGGGCAAAAATAAATCCCTGATAGATTAAGAAATAAAAAATAATCCAAAATCATATGCAAAAGAGATATGCTTCCTTGGTCTGAGCATACTTTGTCATTTTGTGCTCATATTATGAAACTATATTAAGAGGGTAAATGAGCCAACCATGAGTAATATTTAGTATAGAGCACATCAGATGTCAGACAGGCATGTGACAGAGATGTTATAGAGACAGAGTTCAGCATTCAGTGGAGAAGATGTTGACCCAACACAGAAAGAACTACAGATCCGGTTGCTGGTGATCATTTTTCACAAATCCCCAGTTGTTCAATTTGATGTGCTGCTCTAAAATGTTAGTGGGTTTTGTTTGTTTGTCTGTTTGTTTTTCCAATCTTTTTCTTTGCTACCAAAGAATAAAATAAAACTATAATATCACAGTGTTGTTTGAAAACATATTTATATTTGTTTACCCTATAAAAAGAGATAATAATGTTATGTTCCAATAATATTAAGTTGCAATGTTATTTGCAAGATTGCAGAGCTTTTAATTTTCTGATTATTTCCACAGTGGGAGTTGCAGCTCAATTTCTACCAAGACACTTCTATCTGTTTCGGTTATTTTTTTATTACAGCTCGAAGCAACAATAATTGCCTTTAGTGTATGAAAACATGACTGAAGAGACAATTGTCATCCCTAAAGACTAAAATCATCAGCATGCATTTTTGATGTAAATTTTTTGTAAATTAATTGCAGGGTCCTATAAATATTATATTTACTAAAATAGTGTTTGCCACCTTCAAAGAAACAATCTTTAAAAAAAAAAAACAGGCTTCAGACACAGTATATTTCCTGAGGCTCATGGTGAAAACAGGAAACAAAGTATTCTCATTCTACTTCTCTAATTTTGCATTCAACAACTTTTTTCTTCCAAACTTTTTACTTTTAAATAAACAATACACAAAAAAGTCAATACAAAGCTCAGCAATCAGGATCCTTTTATTAAAGCGCTTTTCCAGTCCTTCACTAGTTAGGAAGGACCACGGCTGAACAAAAAATGGATTTTCAATCCCACATAAGATTTCAATATTTTGACATTTGTTTGCATTCCAAATCAAAATGAAAAAATCAAACTATCAAAACATTTTTGATTTGGAAGTGTCAGCATTAAATGTTTTGTTGTTCCCAAATTGAAATGTCTTGCTTTTTTTATCTGAAATGTTCCTGTTCTGCACCAAGGTGGCTCAGTCAGAGGGAGAGAATAGAATGGAAGATGTACTTCAGATGGGAAGCAGGGTCCCACAGAGAGCATGAGGGAAAAGGGCCCTGGAACTACAATTCCCATGAGGCACTGCAGCAGTTCAGGTGGACACAGAGATTACTGAACTCAATGCAAAATGGAACGTTTTGTTTCAATTTTCTGATGGAAAATTCTGACAAAAGCAAT
This sequence comes from Eretmochelys imbricata, assembly GCF_965152235.1. NCBI lineage: Eukaryota > Metazoa > Chordata > Testudines > Cheloniidae > Eretmochelys > Eretmochelys imbricata. Next base: position 107,917,414 of record NC_135577.1, read on the forward strand.
CTGCTTCTGCAGAAAATTTTGATTGTGACAAAACTCCATTTTCTGACTGGATAGTGTTTCATTCAAAAAAAAGATGTAGACCAGCCCTAATTAGGACCCAATCCTGTAAATGCTGGGTATTCTCAACTCACACTGACTTGCACAGGATTTGAGAGCACGCAGCAGCGCTGGGGAGAGGCATGAATCATGCCCTTAGTCCCCAAAGTTGGACTTGCCTATACTACTAAAACACTTTGGAAAAACAAATTAACCATTCAGAGGCATGTTCGGTGGAGATGGATGTGCCAGAGTTCTGCATTGAGAGCGGGTACTTATTTCCAACACGTTTCTTTCTCTTTTAAGCTCTTTTGCTATCTTGCATCAGGTCTTTTCAACTGCATTGAAGGTGCTACAGTAAAAGAGCTACTCAGCAGGTGTCTGCAGTAAATTGGATATGTCTGATAGTCACTGAGTGGAGTTCGTCTTGGCATCTAAATCACTCAACAAATAGAAGGAAAACTGAAAGTACTCCACACTTCCAGCTCCTCCTCCTCATGCATGTATTCTGTATTTGACATTCAGCCAGCTCTGCTTAGGGATCATGTCAGCCTGTCCAAACCCAGTGCTAATAATTTTCATTGGCTACTCCCTACCAGGACATGAAAGAAACAGGAAGAAGGAAAGGAGGGATAGGAGAATTGACAGGGGAAAACAGAGGAAGCAGGAAGAGGCCATGACAGCTCTGGGAGGAGGGAATATTCAGCTCTGAAACAGAATGCTCACCTATCAAAGAAGGAAGGGGGGGGAGAATAATGCACATTACCTATCCTTTGTTACTGATGTGTGGGGGGCGGGGAATCTAGCTGTACATTTCTTGCAATAAGGACAAGCCACAGTGTCCTAGTTGCAATTATATTGGCGTATGATGGCAAACGATGGTATCCATGGCAAATCAACATTTAAATAAACAAAGACTGCTGGGAATTTTGCCCCAGCACAAAGTGTTTGTTCCCTCACAGCAGCTTCTTGCTGCCTCTTTGAGGTACTGAAGTCATCTGACCAGGGGTGCCACCTGTGATCTCCCATCTTGCACATTCCCAGTATTGCTGTTCTCAAAGGTTCACCAATTATTAGACAAGCTCCCCAAACTCATGAGACTGACTTAAAAAGTCATGAGATTTTGTAGAAAAATCATAAATATTAGGTTCATTTGAATTACCTGCTGGTTTTCAAGCCTTTAAGGTGCACTCAGATCACACTTGCAAGCTTTTACTCTCTGGCCAGAAGGGCTAGAAAATTATTTTTTATTTTACATGAAAGCTGAGATTCTTCTCTCGTCCCAAGTATCCAAGGGGTGGCCATGTTAGTCTGTATCCACAAAAACAATGAGGAGTCTGTTGGCACCTTAAAGACTAACAGATTTATTTGGGCATAAGCTTTTGTGGGGGAAAAAACACTTCTTCAGATGCAACAGAACCAGAACTGGTTTTTTACTCATAAAAGATTATGCCCAAATAAATCTGTTAGTTTTTAAGGTGCCACTGGACTCCTCGTTGTTGTTTTTCTCTAGTCCCCTGACTCCAGGAGCTAGGGATTCAATTGAAGCAGCTATCACAAGGCTCATAATACATTTGTGAGTTAAGTAACCCTGCATTCCCTAGGAATGACTCTGGGCCTTTTGTAGATCCCATGCCCTCCAAGATGCTGCAGGAAAAACATCAGTACAAGCACTGTTTTATCTCCAGATTGTGTGAACACCATCTGGGGTCCTGTTGGCCTTCTAGAACAGTGGGAATAAATTGAGCTCTTGAGGCTAGCTCTTCAGGTAGGGTAAATAGGCACAGTTCCACGGAAATCAATGGACCTATTCCAATTTATTCCAATTGAGGTTCTGGCCCTTAGTTTTATGAGGCAGCAAAGTGAATTGATACCAACTGGCTTCCAAACAAGATTTGTTGCCAAAAACAGATGTATTGCCAAGAAAATCTGACTCCTTGTTTGAAAGGATTAAGGGTCTGATCCCGCAATCATCCATGCTTAGAACTGGAACTATGAAAACCCTACTCAGCAAATGATTGAATCAAGTGCTTAGCTTTTGTGATCGGCAAAGTTTTAAGCACATGTTTAAATCCTATTGACTTCAGTGGGACTGAAGCAGGTATTTCACTGCATTGCTGAATAGGGATGGATTTAAGCAGGTGAATTCAGGATAAAGTGCTAGTCTCTGCATTGTCATTGTTTCTATCCATGTTTCAGACTTTAACGAAAAGTTTTGGTATTTGGTTTTGTTTAGTTTTGAAATAATCTGCAAGTTACACAGATGAATATATAATCCCTTGCACTCCTACCTACTTGCTAGATGAAGATCTCAAAGTGGTTTATAAATATTAATGGTTGAACCTTCACAACAATCCTTGGAGTTCTGAAGCATTACTTTGTAACAGGGGGATCAGGTGACGCAGCTCTGAAAAGCATCCATCTTTGGAGTTGAACAAAGCAGCTGTGTACCAGTGCACAGAAACACAGCACAATAATTTAGGACAAATGGTAAAAAATAATAATAAACAGGAACATGATGAATCATTGAACTAAAGGTTATTGTGCATTTTTTTTCTGCACTCATGTTTCAGTATTTAAAATACCTGGAAATGAAGAAACAAGCAATGATGGGAAAATATCCTTTCATAAAGTAAATAAAAGAAAACATTTGTGTTTTATTTAGAACAACAGGAGCTGCTGTACAATTGGAATCTTTGTTGGTTGATCTTCACAAGAAAGTTATGGGAGAGACAGCCTTTGCCATAATTCTTCCTAATTATTCTAATGCATTTCATTTTATTTTAGTGTTTTCAGCTTACAGAAACAATTAGCATCAGTTTGTTCCCAGTTTTAATGGAGATAAACTCCCTGTTTCCCCCCGAAAAACTTCACAATATGGCTGGAAATGTCAGCAGTATTTAGACAAAATGCTTGTGAAAACATAAAATGGAAACAATACATCTTTCTATAATGGAAACGGTTTGTCTGATTATCTCAAACAATGTGCGTTTCCAACTGCCCAGGAGGATCATCAGAGCTTATGAAAATCAAACTCTGTTTTTTCTGCTTCACACAATTTTGGACAACAATATTGTCTCTAGATTCATTTTATATTATCTGGCATTATAAATATATGTTAGAGTGTACTGTGCTACACTGAACTTGGAGTATGGAATGCATTTAAAAATAAAAACAACAAAAGAAAAAAACTATTATGCACTAATCATAGTTGGAAGGATAGCTTCTCTAGTGGATAGAGCACTGGACTGGGACTCTAGAGACCCTAGGATTAATTCCTGCTTTGGTCACAGATTTTCTGTGTGACCTTAGGAAAGTCACTTCTACCCTGCTTGTTACCAGGTCTATTTCATTCCTTAAATAGATGGTGGTCACATCACAATAGTCCAGGTGTGAGCTATAACTCAAAAGTTCTTTCTGCTCCTTCATGAAGCATCACTCCTACCTTCTTCCCCATCTGTAAAATGGGGATACTACTCCTTTAACTTCACAGGAGTGTTGTAAGGATAAAATCCATTAATGATTTTGAAGTGCTCAGATACTACAGTGAAGAGGGCTATACAGTGGAGAGATTTCTAGACAGAATAGTAGGAAATTAAATTACTGATATTTTACAGTAGTTAAAAAAAATGTTTGTTGCAGAAAGGCAAACACAAAGGAAGATTAATAAGTATTGTGTGCTTGAATGTTATAGTGTTACTGTTCTGCTCATTATGAAGCTGGGAAGCCATTTCAGCTTTTTTTTTTAGTTTATTTGCATATAGGCACTACAAGAATGGTCACGCTCCACAATGGCTTAAACAGTTTGCTTTCATTCACTACTCACAGCTTTCAGAGTAACAGCCGTGTTAGTCTGTATTCGCAAAAAGAAAAGGAGTACTTGTGGCACCTTAGAGACTAACCAATTTATTTGAGCATGAGCTTTCGTGAGCTACAGCTCACTTCATCGGAGCTTGTTCAGTCTTTTCTCCTGTGTCTTTCAGATTCGGTGTTAGCGTCTCCTAGAAGGATGTGAAGTTAGGGGAACCATTTCTGCTTTGTGGACAGAGTTCTGTCATATTGACCATCAACTGCTGAAGAAGTTAGTGCAAGTGTCAGCTGTAGAACCCTAAGCTTCTAGGTAAAGGATGATAACATGCAATGATTTCAGTTTATTTAAAGTAATGTCTAAAGCTTTTACGAATATAAAAAAACTACTGAAGATACTAAATCACGAATTGAATATGGACTTAAAAAATTGCATATGTTAAAAGATTTTTTTTAAACTGTTGCTATCAGTGTGCAACCTATGTCTCCTTGGTCTACAATTTTCTGTTAGTACATGTGTCCCTCATTAATAAAAAACAAATGCTCTTCAGTAATGAACATTAACAATTGGAAAAGAGCTAAAAATAAAAATGATGACACATAGTGCTCCAGATCAAAGTGGGCCTAAAAATTGTAAAAACAGGGGATTTAAAAAGTTTGAAGAAATACATAAAAGAAATGAGTAAACAAAAATCCATGCTGTATTACTCCAATTTCACAGTAATGCAACTGCACTGATTTCAGCTGAATCATGCCAGCATAAAACTGGAGAAATGCAGTGGTGAATTAAGCAGTACATTTTAGAGTGCACCAGGTCTTGTGTCCTGGTTGACACAAATGGGTGAAGGTACCAAGAAGTCCAGTATGACTCTCAGATAAGGACCAACTTAATTAATTATCTGAAACTATATCAAGAGACAACACAGCCAAAGTTTTCAACCTGTTTTGCACCCAAATGGTGGTGGAAATCTGATGGATCTTCCCAGTTGAGGATTCCTCTTATTTGCATGTATTCCCAGGATTCACAGACCTGGTGTAGCTGGCACTACTTCACCCCTCCTTCCACTCCCGTGGTAGAGAGAATTCCCAGGAAGAAAGAGGATATGGTTAGTACTCCCTTTTACTCTGGAGATGCCTCATCTGTTGGAATAGGCCCTTGGGGGTCACAGGGAAAACTTTATTCTACCTACATACTTAAATTGTTGTCATCACCAGAGTATCCAAGTACCTCACAATCACAAATGGATTCTATCTTCACAACATCCCTATGAGGTACGGAAGTATTATCCCAATTTTACAAATAGGAAACTGACATAGGGCAGATGAAGTGACCCAACCAAGGTCATATAGGAAATCCATGGCTGAACCAGGAGTTGAATCCTGGTCTCCTGAGTCTCCATCTAGTGCCCTATCTGCTAAGCTATTGCTCCCACAGCAGCTTGCTGTAAGCTATAAAAATCTCTGCTATGTCTATATGCATGTGCTTTTTCTCCTTTAATGCTCTGTTTCTCAGACATCCAAGTTTAGAATTTTTCTGTTGGCCCCATTGTTTCCTGTCATGTACTTGGTAGTGATGTTTTCCTACTTGTGTTATTTGCTTTCTGAAGCCACTCCATTCATGGAGTTCAATAAATGGTGTGTTTGCCATCAGAACAAATTTGAGTCTAGTTTTAATTATAGCAACAAGCTGCTTTCTTCAAGCATGTTATGGGTGTTTCATTATTTTAAATTGTTATCGTCCATATTAATTACAGAAACAGTTGATCTTTTCGGTGAAGCTAGCAGCTGCAAATCCCCCCATTTTTTAAACTTCTCCTTTTAATAGGTAAAACATCAGGTAAAAATTAAATCAAATTGTGATATCATTCAGCAGAAAAAATATGTAGATTACCAAAGCATTGCATCCAGATTTTATAGGGTTACACTGCTTAGATTTACTCAACCATATCCCATAGTATATGATCACAGGCAGCTGCACACTGCATAGCTCAATCACGAACAAAAAAAGCCCTACATAAATCATGCAGCAATGGCAATGTTACTAATGGGACCTTCAAAATAAAAGGATGCTGGAAAGTGCATTTGAACAGGACCTACCTCCTGCCCTGTAGGATCTATGCATAGTATTGTTGGTGAGACATACATTTTCTTGCAAATCCTCTAGATTTAAAGTGAGGGGCAAAATCACACTGCATGCATTATGCATAAATTAACAATATATTCAGAGTCATAATAATGAGGACAGGTGATTTAGTATTTATTGCATGATATTTTAACACTCAAGCCAGCAAACACATAAACAATCACCTTTTCTCCTTGTCAAAGTCAACATCTGAAATTCTTGTAGATTTAGACTGCTGAATATTAGTAGCCACTACTTTCTGCAACTTCTGCATGAAAATAAAAAGCATAGATGAACAGTTAACGACACATTCCATTCTTCTCACACTTTTACCAAATTCCTATCCTTTTTCATTCAATGAGCTGTACCTTTAAGTGACAATAGGAATTCACTCCTGCTTATGAAATATAAGGTGGTGAGACGTCTCAACTAGAAGATGGACTTTACCTTCCTGTTGTGATTGGGACCCTGTGACTGATAAGATGTTAAAAACCAGACAGGACAAACTTAAACTAAATATTGGTTGAGTGTTAAGAAAAATGTTCTAAGAGGGAAGTCAACTCCAAAAGGAAGTGACATTCAATGACACATTTAAAGCTTGACTGGAGAAAATACTAGACATTTGACTCTAAGAAATAATCCAGTATTGGGTGGGAGATAAGTTGTTTAGGTCTCTTCTGTCTGAATCATCTACGACCTTGTGCTTGGTACTGTTTTCAATCTTGGTCACATTACGGTCTATGGAAGTTTTGCCAATAGATCACAGTTACACTGGAAATCTGGAAATCAGAATTTGGCCTACAATGACAGTGCTCTAAGAACAAAAGTTCTCAACGTTTAGTACTGGCTGAAGATTAAATAATTTTTTCTCTTTACATGACAAGAATAAAGATTGGGAAATTTTACAGTGCTTCGACTAAAGGACTTTCAAATGTTTCTTCATTGATCTAGCTCATTCACATCAGGCATACAAGTAAAAAGAAAAAGAAAGGAAAAGAGAAATAAAAAACAAAAAACCTGGAGCTCAACTAATCAATGAAACATTTTCCCATAGGATCCAATGAATGTAGGCTAGTATAAATCAAGAGTTTATAATAAAAGATCAATGATCCTTTTCCCTAAAAGGATCAATAAACACTCCCAAACACGTTTTATCCAATCAAGAAAGACTTTTGCAATGACTAATACTCCAAGATTAATGCTCAGAGCAGTTAGTTAGATACTACTGCTAGTTCTCTACATTTCATGCTTTCTTATCCACGTGTCCCTCCCAGTTTGCATCAGACCAATTCATATCTTTCCTTCCCTAACAGGTCTCTAGATAATACACAGCAGCATTTGTCTGTGTGGCCTAGCATTAAACAGGGACCATTAAACAGTCAACTCCTATCTCTTCTATAGAATTAATGTCATTTTAACTCTTAAGTGCCTTTCTGCACTATACTGTGTAAGCAAGATATTTTTAAGAAGTCACCAGAGAGTCCTCTTTCTTGCCTGGCCTATTCTTCACATTTAAACCAGGGTATGGTAAATGTAATTTAGGTCCTATATCTGGGAACTATCCCTTTAATAGCTAATTTTATTTTTCCATTTTCAGATAGAAACACACAAGGAGGATTGACTCCCCCTTTGTAACAGCAAATGCAACCAAATGAGCTTCTGTTGGTGTTCACAAGCTGTGCATTTTACTACTTATATGATAGTTAAAGATATAAACAAGGCATTTATCAAGATTTTTAAAGTAATTTTATTTATCCTCCTGATGTTTATAATAAGCTCTTTCGAAGCTTGAAACAGAAATTCTGATTTGCTTGCCAAAAATTGTTTTTGCCACCCTGTGTATTAATACTACACTTGGTTATTATTGTAGGGTTGCGAATGAGAGCTGAGTTGTTAGTATTGCTGGGAGCACAGGATTTTCTGGTTTGAGGATTTTTTTATAAATTATTATTTTTAAATTATTATTACATCATCATTAAATTATTATATATCATATTTTATATAGTATATGTATCATATATTATATTGTTGATATTAAATTATTAATAATTATTTATTGCATTATTATTTTTGAAATTATAATTTTAGACATTATTATTATCTGTTTATATATTTTTAATGATGCCATTTCTTTCTTAAAAAGCACAAGAAAATGACATTAATTTTGCAGATAAATATGGTCAGGAGCATCTACTTGGGGGAATAGGTTGTACCCATTGCATTCTTCCCTTTCTGCTACCCAAAGCCTTTTGGTGAGGTAAAGGGGAGGTGTTGGCAGAACAATGAGTTATAGAGTTGACGCCACAGTGAGATAGTTCATATCCCTGAGCTATTGTTGCAGGCTATTTGCAGACTCAGACAGATACAGTTGCTTTGATTACATTCAGTTCATAATTTCAAGCTTTTCCTTTCAACCATGAGAGCTAGACTTTCTTATTTTTAAGAAAACTGAGATCTGATGTTACCCATCTGATTCCAGGAGCTGGGACCCAGATCCTCAAAGATCTTTAAGCACTTCCTAGGACCCTATGTACAGGCTTTTAGTGTGTATGCCTTAATCCAGCCCTGTATTCATAGTTTCTATTTTTTATCTTTTGAATGCTCCAGGATTTGCTCTTATCAATCTTCTTGCTTGCTGCAGGCTCACTTACTAGCTTGCTGCACACATGAGAGAATGCAGCTCTCTTCATGTGACAGAGGTTTTGGTTGGGCCTGCAAAACCATTTTCCCCATCCCCTCTCTCAGATATAACCAACAGCTTTTCATCTTGATCACAGCTCTGCGGAATCTGAGGATGGTTAATGAGATGACACTTTGGGACTTACTAGGCTCATTTAAAAGGTGTGTGAAACAGGATCTTCAGGTCATTGCCAGCCTGCTGCTGCAGGAGAAGCTGAGTCTGTGATGTTTGTGCTGAGTCTATGAACAGTTCCCTACACCTCAAAGAAATGTTTCAAGGGACAATAGTCTGAATAAGCTGCTGATCCAGGGACCACGGGGCCTCTGGCTAGGGTTTGGTGAATGTTAGCACTTGACAAACATTAAATAGGTATTCATTACAACCTCCCTTGTGAAGTAGGCGACCCATTGATGTCCTTGTTGTACAGATGGTGAAACTAAGCCATAATGGTAAAACAACTTGACTGAGACCAAAAAAGATAGTCCGTATCAAAGCCAGAACTAGTATGCAGGAATCCCTTGCTTTTTCCTGAAGTTACCCCACTACTCCTTGCTGATATGTTCACTGTTAATGTGGCCCCTTTTTGTGACCAGAGATCACACTGGTCACTCAGCTGCAGGCAGTCAGCCTGGAGGAAGCTTGCAGAAGCAATAGCATGATCTGCAGCATTGCCTCCCACAACCATGAATCAGGCTGAGATCCTCCCCACAGTCAAGGTGATGCAGAGATAAAATCTCTAGACACCATTAATAACTGCCTTCTGGAGCAGCTAGTCCTGGAACCCACCAAAGGAGAGGCAATTCTTGATTTAGTCCTAAGTGGAGGACAGGATCTAGTGCAAGAGGTGAATATAGCTGAATATAGCTTATGTGTGTATAACTCACATTCCCTCTGAAGCACGTGGCATTAGCTATCTAAAGACAGGATACTGAACTAAATGGACCATTGGTCTGACTCAGTATGGCCATTCTTATGTTCTGAGGTTATCTATGGCTGTAGGTTTCAGTATCCCAAAGGCCAGCCCTGGATAGCAGTAGATGGAACCATGTATAATGCACTGGGCCAAACTCATCCTTGGTGTAAAAAAGTACAACTCCTTTGATACACACCAGGGCTACATTTGGCCTGTTTGCATTTGTTATAAATGAGCAAAAGCAGTAATACATAATGTATCTCTTTTAAATGATGGCTATAATAGTCTATAATGTATATATAAAATTATACTCAGCATGTGTGTTTATATTAGGAATTAAACAACTATATTGTTTTTATAACAGAAAAGATCTCTGGAAACAATAGCAGCAAAATGACTTTTATTTGCTAAGAACAACAATTCAAGACTGCTAATCCCAAAAATTTTTACTACAGGATCAGCTAACAAGAAACACATGACTCTTTAATGACACATTATCACACAATGACAAAGTAATAGGATGCATGTTGCTACTGTTTTGTTTTGTTTGTGAGTTAAGATGGAGAAAAGCAATTTGCCATTCACATTTTAACTCATTATTGTACATTTCCCATATGCTATCCATGTTTCTTTCCTTGCTCTTTTAGTAGGACAACTACAAAAAGCCACATCATTGATAAGTAGCTTCACGATCATAGCCAGCTAGGATAGCTACTGGTCACTAGTTCAATGAAATCACAACCGGAGAAGGGGGAAAGTTTTGTTTCTTAGCCAGGGAGGGGAAAGGAGGAGAAATAGCCCTGTGACCAGAAACAGAAAGGCTGCCCAAAAAGTTTTGAGACAACGCAGCTAGAAGTAATCCAAGAGAGCAGGGCCCAAATAGCATTGTGAACAATCCTATTAAAACTATTTCAAATCAAGAATCTTGGTAGGGGATGCAACCAGGCTGCATATTCAAGACTTGCTTCTATAGTTATAGTGATGGTAGGTCCAATCAATGCACAGATACAGAATCTGGAATTGTGAAACAGAAAAGGAGTGAGGAGAATTGCCATTTCTAGACAGTTTAAAACAAACAATGCCTTAGAATCTTCACTGCAGCTGACAGGTTAGGGAAACTCCGTAGATGTGCAGAAAACAGTAACAGATTTTGCATATAGATTGTAATTTCTATCATTGGCACTGAAATGTTAAGCATGCAAAAAAATAAGCTTTTTATATACAAAAAAATTCTATTGTGCCTTGTTGTCCTTACCTTTGAACTGCAGGTGACTATGCAGCGATGTTACAGGACAGAGATACGCTTGTGAAATATTCACGAGCTGATGTCTTTGCAGCCCTGTGGGACCTGTGAAGAGCTCTTTTTTCCCCCACATCTCTCTCTCTCAGACTTTAAATAATGAGCAGCAGAAAAGGTATGAGACAACATGTCTGTGTGTCTCCTTTGAAATCTTTTCTTATATTACCTTGTTATCTGTTCTCAAGAGCAGCAGGTATTCCAGGAGTTCAGAGTGTATCCATAGCAAAAACACCCAGCAAAACAGAGTGCCAGAAGATATAGCTTCTGGAACCAGATTCAGTAGGTAAAATACAATACTAGTATGCAGGGAGGGGGGCTTGGTTGTTGGGGTGCAGTGTGGTGATGAAGAGAGAATTTTTGCCTAGCAAAGTTTGGGGAGAATAAATGTTATTGTTTGATCTGGGAAACTGATCTCGTACCCTCAATCTTGTCTCTTCACATAAAATGTTTTTGAATGAAAGCTACAAAACTTTATTAATGTTAAAGATGGCCCAAGCTGAAAACTTCATATCCAGATTGGAATTTCAAGCTCTCCAGTGTTCAGGAACATTCAGATAAGTGGTTTCAGTTTAGCCCTTTGTCACAATCACAGGATGAAAATAGATTTGGAGCTACCCCTGAGTTATTGTCTATGCTTTGTGCTGCATGGGGCACATTGAAGGCAAAATTCCAATCTGCTATGAGGTCTGACTTCAGTAGAACTGCATCTGCTTGCACCAGGTCTGATTTGGCCTGAGTGTGCATAATAGCAAAGTGAAACATGGAAAAGATCTAAAGGGACAATCCATCCCCATGCCAGGACAGGATGTAGTCCCCTGACAGAGGGCACATCAGATATTATATTCCCAGAACTCTAACCCTGCTAACCGTTTTTTATTCCCCATACATTTGAAAGTTGCTTATATAACAGGTACTTTCCCACAGTGGCTTTAAAAGCCTTTATTTTCTTTCTTTTATTATTTCAACAGACTAACAGTCATTGCAACACAGATGGCTGTAAATCAAATCAAGTTGAAATGTAGGTCTGACTCATCTCTGTACAATATATGATTTGTTTGCATTACATTATCTTGGAAACCTATAACCAGTATGGACTAACTACATGTTCACACATGGCAAAAAAGATAAAAGTTCTCTGATAGTAACATAAAAGCTAAATAAAATTACAGATAAGTTTCAATGTGAGACTTGCTTTGTAATACCCTTGAAGAACTATTGGTGTCAGGTATTATTAATTACTATTATCATTATTACAGTAGCGTTCTGACACTCCAATCAGGACCATTGTGCTAGGTGATGTAAAACTTACAGTGAGACAGTCCGAGCCACAAAAGCTTACAATCTAAATAGATATTATAGACAAAGCATCAGCGAAATGAAGGATTATATCCCCATTTTACACACGGGGAACTGAGACACAGGGAGACCTAGTGACTTGCCCAAGGTTACATAGAAGGTCTGTGGCAGAGTTGGGAATTGAACCTGGATCGCCCAAGTCCAGTTCAGTGTTTTACCCACAAGATCATATTTTCTCTCTAAAATGTAACAATTTGCTGTAAAAAACAGCATGGTCTTTAAAGCAGTAGAGGACAATCTTTGTCTCACTGAGGGCAGTATAAGTTTGCCAAAAAAGCAACATGGTCCAATGTACCTTCCATATAAATTTAGAACAAATGCACAAACAACCATTGTGATTATAGGGAGGAACAAGGTTTGTTGCAGAGTTTACCAACACTGAGAACAAAAAGCCAAGGTGATAAGTAAAGTCATAAGAGCTGGAGAGCAAACATGAGCACTTATCTGTTAGATGAGTTAGTGGCCTATTTTGGCCACACTTCTGCATCTGAGACATAGCAAACCAAATTGAAGAGTCCTTGGGACTTGTATTTAGGGTTCTGCAGACCGTACTGTGAATAAACAGTAAAGGGGAGATTTTCAAAGACAAAAGTTTTGGCTTTCCATAGCAGTTGGGCACTTACATTTTGTGTCTTTGAAGGTCATCCTGGTAGCTATAAAAGATTCCATTTAATCTCTTATGATGTTGCTCCCCATGGGTAATCCCACTTACTCACACGAGTAATCCTATTTAGGTCAGCGGGACTATTTGCATAACCAAAGGTTTCATGATTGGGCCCAATATAAAAAATACACCATTCCATTATTACAACCTGATTTCCTTTCGTTTAAGTTCCTTTTGTTAAAATGCACATTTTTTTTAGCATGATGGGAGCTTTAGTCATTACTTTTCAATGGTAATGTTATTGCTTTCCTATAGTTGCTGTTGTTTGGTAGTTCTAGGGGGCCTTGTCTAATCCCATATGTAACATGTTTATTAGATGTAGTATTTTATCTCTTGGATTCTGTACCTGACACTATCATTTCGTTCTTATTTCAATAAAAATGATCTCCCTCCTCCTGGCCCTGACAGAAGCAAATGGTTTTCTTTATCACAAGAGAAAGTTAGGAAGGTGGCCTTCAAAAAGACAAAATGAACTGTATCTATGTGTGCCTTAATTCAATTTGTAGCATAAACTCCAATCCTAATAAAGTAACTTCATAACATTAGTTAGAACTGGAATGGAGCTGGGGGGGGGGGTTGGTTTGTTTTTTCGTTGTTTGTTTTTAATATGCAGGCAGCCAGTCCTAGTGTGTTTGGTTTCATAACCTATATCCTTGTGAAACTAGAACAAAATATCACAAATGCTCACATGGTTTCTGATTTTCATCAGGAATTCTCTATCTGTGTGCTTTAATCAAGTGATAATAGGTAGGAACCATTCCAACTTTCAGCTGACAAAAGCACAATACAAGTTGTTTGATGAGAACTCCACCTTGGATACAAATTCCAGGTAGATTTTCCCAGGCTTTCTAAATCTATTAAAAAATAATATATTCTCTACATAATTAGATCCTGAAAGCAAAAGCAGTGAGTAGAGTAATTTATTTGGAATGCAAAACCATCTAAAAAATAAAGACATAATTTTAGCTATCAGGTGTAAGACTCATAAATGAGTTTCCAAAATCTTTAGCTGCTAAGAGCTTGAAATGATTCCCATAAGAAACACATAACCTACTCTGGAAGAAAGGACCTCCGCATCCACTAAAGTATAGCTATGTAAATATACTACATATATGTTTGTCAGAGGCCATTCTTGCATACAAGTTCTCTTTTTGTATTAATTTTCAATAACTGGTCAACATCTGTGTATGCAGCCAGAGAAGTTGCATATAATGCAATGGACCCAAAGGTTGTTAGCGCCCAGTGATTGCAAAGTGCAAATTCCCATTGCATGCTTGCAAGTGAGATTACATACATTATTGAGGTGACAGGTATAGTATGCAATGATGAACCTTCTGTCAGTCAGGCAGAGGTCACATTAGAATTAGTTGCTCAAGAAGCCAATCAGCTTCTCTCACAGTCTTAAAAAAATTCTGTTTAATATCTTTCTCCCCTGGAAAATGGGGAACAGAGTTGATGTTGTTTGCTGGTGTCTAGTGGTCAGAGATTTAGAGTGCTGAAGCTCAGGAGGTCTCCTTTAACTGTGCTAGCTGCATTCTTTGTGCCAACATAAATTGCTGCCTTAGCTGAGCCCCTCAGCTTTCCCAAAAGGGAATATGGCAAAAAGCAGTAACATGAACAGTACTGGGAAGCAATGAGTTTGATCCCAGTGTTGGCGAAGCCAAAATAAAATCACTTTGGTCGCCCATTACTAGGAACATCATTGATTTTTCCAGGCTTAGTGGCTTATACAAAACCTATAAAATAGGGTTAGTTTAAAATGGACACCTTAGCAGGCTGACCTGCTGCTTTTAGGAATATAAAGAGATGTCCAAATCTTACATGGAAGTATACATAGTAAAGTGAATAAAAGGGACAGCATAACTGTCTTTTGATTGATAGTCACTAGCAATACAGGGAGCATAACTGTCTTTTGATTGATAGTCACTAGCAATTATCCAGTATCATGCACAGATAAGAGTATCAAACCTAGATAATACCCAGGACTCTGTTAATCACATTGCTAATGATAATAGCTTAGTCTTCTTTATATCATGTAGGTACAATGTTACTGATCGCTACAGCATGTAAGAGATAGTAGGGGTAAAAGGGCAATGCTATTTTAAGTTAACACAAGCTATTCTGAGCAAATCCTCAGACTAAAAGTGTTGAACAAATGTAAGATCCTGATCCAAAGTCATTAGAAGTTAATGAAATTGGGCCCAACGTGGGCCTTTTATTTTCTTTTACATCCTTTAATCCGTCATTTGCACATGCTAAGCTGGTGGTTAAGCACCTGGCTAACTGGTCTATGAATGTGAACATTGGCCTTTAACATGCTATGTGGCTGACTCACATTTTTGTGTACTTAAAAATTAAAGGGGCCCTTTCAAAGAGTATCTCTCTGGACCAGGGATTTGCAAGGTTTGGCATGTGGCCCACCAGGGTAAGCCCCCTGGCAGGCCGGGCCGGTTTGTTTACCTGCCGCGTCTGCAGGTTCAGCCGATCGCAGCTCCCACTGGCAACGGTTTGCTGCTCCAGGCCAATGGGGGCTGCAGGAAGCGGCGGCCAGCACATCCCTCGTCCCACGCCACTTCCCGCAGCCCCTATTGGCCTGGAGCGGCGAACCGAGGCCAGTGGGAGCTGTGATCGGCCGAACCTGTGGATGCAGCAGGTAAACAAACCGGCCTGGCCTGCCAGGGGGCTTACCCTGGCGGGCCACGTGTCAAACGTTGCTGATCCCTGCTCTGGACAAAAGTCAGCCCTGGCATAGAGCAGTTCAATGCACATTGAAGTAACTGTTTTAGCCAAGGATAAATTTGTTTTGTTGGGCCTACTCTTGAATTGGTTAGACAACTTTTTGCCCATTTTAGCAACTTTCTAATCTTGCCAACACTTACATAAGAGCTTAACTTTATTCATGTGAGTAGTCTGATTATGTAAGTATTTTCAGGATCAGGCCTTGAATTTGTTTCTACCATACTTAGTTTGTACACAGGAAGGGGGTGGTTTAACATAACACCTCTAAGGAGTCTGTAAGCAATCATTGCGTTTTTCTAACCAGAGGAATCTGTTACGAGTGTAGTGTTGGTGTACATAGAGGAGCCTTTTGTAGAGGCCATCCCATGCATCTGTGGTATGTAATGAAGGAACTTTTTTTGGCTGCAAAGTTTTTTAGGATCATTGTTTGTATGATAAGTTTATTTTGTCTTGAAAATTGTGCTTTTAGAAATTAGATATGCTTAAAGCTTGTGAAAAATGCAATAAAAATTCCAGTAAGTGAATAAATCAGGTCAAGTGTTAAGCTGCAAAGGATACTGACTTAGTAGAGGGGCCTGCTTTTTCAGACCACTCTCCTGGAACATACTCAGTATCTCTCCCACCCAAGAACCCCCTATTGCCTCCACCCCTTGGAAGGCAAACTGTGGGGATCGAGAACTCTTCCTGGCTCATGAACCCTTTCTGTATGACCCTTCTCGTACATTAAAAATAAGCACCCAGATTACACACCCAGTTCCTATATCTCTCTAATGACATTTGCAGTGGTCACCATCTAGGCCAGCATACCAAGGGTTGAACTGGGAACTTCCAGAGCTGACAGCATGAATCCCTGTAATTTGGGTGATGTAACGTAGATTGGGCTCAAAGGGAGACATGTAACACACCCTGAGACATGCATCCCTGATCCATTCAGCTGCCAAGCTCTCCCATCCCAAGATACACTTCGTAGGTTATGGAATACTGTGTCCAGTTCTGGAGTCTACAATTCAAGAAGGATTTTGAAAAATTGGACAGAAATGAAGAGCCATGAAAATGATTAAAAGATTAGAAAACCTTCCTTACGGTGATAGACGTAAGGAGGACAATCTATTTAGCTTTAACAAAGAGAAGGTTAAGGAATGACTTGATTAAAATTTAAGTACCTACATGGGGAACAAATATTTAAGAACAGACTCTTCAATCTAGCAGAGAAAATTATAACACAATCCAATGACTGAAAGTTGATGCTAGACAAATTCAGACAGGAAATGAGGGGTACATTTTTAACAGTGAACGTGATTAATCATTGGAACAATTTACGAAGGATTGTGGTGGATTCTCCATCACTGGCAATTTTAAAATCACTCTAGAATATGCTCTACGAATTACTTTGGGGAAATTCTATGGCCTGTGTTATACTGGATGTCAGGTTAGATGATCACAATGGTCCCTTCCAGTCTTGGAATCTATAAAGTCTGCTTGAAACTTTACACTTCACTTTTAGTTTGCGATGGATCCTGCAAAATCTAGGAGTTGTCTTGAATATAAACAAACACCCACAGAGAGAGTTGAATCCAGGCCAAAATGCTTGGTTTTAAATTCAAGTGATCCCACCACGTTGTCTTATCTTGCCCCAAAAGCACCTTCTGTGGCTTGAAGGGGTCCCTAGTGCCAGCCCAAGTCAGTGGAAGTTCCTCATAGAATGCCTGCATTGGAACTACACTGCCTGGGAGTGGGGGACTCCAGAAGTGAAATTATGGCCTCATTGAAATCAATGGGAGTGTTACCAGTGACTTCAGTGATGCCAAAATTTCACCTCCAGAGCTTCAAAGGAGATGAGGACCCATCTTTGTGGATAGTCTCAGTCTCCCAAGATGCACACAGGCCTCACAGTTTTGCCTTTCTTTTAGCTTCTTCCCTTAATTTTGTGGAGAGGAAGGGGTGAAACATCCAGTGGTTAACAGAACTGGCACAGCAGTCTGATCCTGATCTCAATTACACCAGTGTAAAAAAGGAATTACAGTGGTGTAAAACCCATGGGAGTCAGGTTGGAATCGGGCCCACAGTAGTCGGGCTGAGTAGCAATAAACCAAACCAGCCAATAGCTTAGTTTCAGGTGGTCCAATTCAACTATCGTGTACTGTGTTCACACACAATCAAAAGTATGTTCTTAGAAATATTGTCTCTCTTTTCTCCATTCATGAGATATTTTGGCTATACTGAAACATATGCTTAGAGCTGAGTGTCCAATCCTATTCCATCGTGCAGATTTATCTCTAATAAAATGTAAAAATGATAGAGTTCATCATAACACTAGAATTTAGTTTTATTAAACTAACTTCTACCCCCCCCCCAAACACACATCCATTACATTAAATCACTTTCTATCCCCTCCCCAAAGATGCTATTCATTAAAACATAGAAAAGAAAATATCTATATGTGCATTTCTGCTTATTAGCTGTGCTTGCTGCCTCATCATTTGACAAATTCTTATTTGTTGAACAAGAAGGGCAGAAGCAATGTGAAATCAATCTTTTTTGCTTGGCCAGATAAACATAAGACACAATGAGAGAAAGAAATCTGGAGAGAGAGAGAGATAGGAAGAAAGAAAATAAAGCAGGAAAACAGAAAACACCATCCCAATGGTGATGGATAACTGAAGTGAATGTGTCAGGACGGTATTATGTAAATTACCAAGGCAGCCAAGCAGTGCACTGGTGATTACAGAGGATGTGAACAATGTTGTGGTCCCCAGATGCCATCGTGCCGTGTTATTTTTCTTCCCTCCAACTACCCTTGGGGTGGATTCTTCCTGACCCTGGTCTTTGAAAAAAATCCTCCGAGAATTTTTTTTTTTTTTAAATAAAAGGTTAGAGGACATCTTGTGACATTTCTCCAAATCAATCCCTCCCTCCCTCTCTCGCCAGTCTAACATCCTAAAACCATCCTTTGTGTAGATCACTGAAGGATTTGACTTATCAAGCACTGCGATTACCGCATGGTCTCAAGGTCAACAACACTTGAAAGAAAAGAGGGAAACAGAAAGGGGCTTTGATATTGGTAGGCATTGAACTGTACAGATACTGGTCCTTGAGTTACTCTATACTTCACTTTTTTCCTTCCTTTGTTTTCTGTGGTTGTTTCCTTAATTGTTTATGATATTTGCAAACTGGTGCTTTTCTTATTTGTCCTTATATGAACTGGACATGGGCCCGAACCCAAATATATATAGTCAATAGAAATGCTTATAAATAAACAACAAAAATATCCAGCTCCTCCATAGGTCTCCCAGAAAATAATGAACCTCCAGTTGGCTTAGGTTATGCAAAACAGAACTCACAAGTCACAACTCACCCTGAGTTTTGCTAAGACTATTTGAAATGGAGATGGGCCAAGATCAGAACCATTTTTCTAAATCCCTTCCACCACCATATTTCAGTGTTGTATATCGTTAGAGCCCAGATCCAAACCACCTCTGACTGTGATTTTGCAGAGGGTTGCCTGCATGGAGCAGATTGTATGCGTAGAGCTCTAATTTAAATTTACTGTTGGTAAATACTGACACTTCGGTAGCAACCCCTGCAGTTAAACACTCCCGAAGAGCGAGAGGAATGAGTGTGTATATTAATAGGTGGGGAATAGGGTAAATGAGTACAACTGGGCCACATGAGGAAAACGGGAAATCCTGGCCCTTTTGAAGTCAGTGGGAATTTTGCCAGGATCAGGATTTCACTCAACATCTACATTATTGCACAAGATGTCAGGCACAACACAAAAGGCTGGAAGATGGGAGGGGAAGTGCTACAATATTTTCAACTAACATTCTTATGATTTTTTTAAACAAAATCACTTGGGCCCCATTCACTCCCCATTTGTGTGGTCACATGTGGCTAGCAAGGATGCCCACAACTTTAAGCCACCTTTGCTCTCTACTGATCCTAGGCTGGCTGAGCACAATGTAAATCTCAGGGATTGATATAGCAGGCAAAGGTCAGGGAGACATAGGGAAGCCCTGGTCACACCTCCTATGCTGGCCACAGGGAGGAGTACAGTAGGGTCCTCTGAAGCAAGAGGTCGGATTATATAATCATAAGAGACCTGCCTGGCTTTAAAAATCTATCATCCAGGATTTGAGGACCAGGTCTTCCTGTATGTGCATACAGCGCCTATTGCAATGGGGCCCTGACCCAAGTCTACAGGGTGCTACCACAATGTAAATAATAAATAAAAATCATTAACGGTTATTGAAATTTTTATTTTAATAGCAGTTTCTTTGACTAAGTACTGTACACTGTGTACAGTAATACATTTTCCAGCTGTGCTATGGGACTATCCGGGAGAACTCGATAACTGACACTTGTGCAGGTTTAAATTTGAAATCGCATGTCATTATACAGTTGAGAACATGGACCTTTAAGGCAAATGTAGCAGGAAATGGGCAACTTGCTAAAAGTTACTTGAAATGCAATAATTTAGTTTAATGGAATTTGTATCTCTGGAGACTGTCATGGAGCTTCTCATAAGAGGAATTGTTTGTTTTGTTTACGTGTGTGCATGCACTAGTGAAAGATGTTAGATTCATAGCCTCGAAGACGGAAGTCCTCTCCCCACAGAACATGTACAGTTACTCTATCCTGACTGTGCACTTCGACTTGATTTGTCAGGTTCTTTATCTGTGTGTTTTAAAAGATTATTAAGGGTGCCCAGAGCACTGGATGGGCGATCTTTTACTGTAACTTCTAAAAATCCAAACAAACACAGAAGTGGAAGGAAAATGTGGGTATATCCTTGACATCTTTAGTCATTAATCAGGCAAAATCTCATTGTCAAACAGCGGACCCATTACTTAGTTACTGTTGTGCTAAAACGTATTTTTTAAAATTTATTATGCGATATTATATGTATCATAGTAGCAACTAGAGACCTTACACAAAATCAAGGCTCCATTGTATTAGCCACTGTACTTACAAATGGTAAGAGACAGTCCATGCTCCAAAGAGTTTATAGTCTATATACAGACAAAGGAAGGATTATTCCCATTTTAAAGATGGGGAACTGAACACAAAGATTCAGGTTCTGATCCTGTTAACATGAATTTCTGAGCTTCAGTTTACACATATAAATAATCCTATTGGCGATAAGGCTTCCCAGGATCTAGCATTAAGTGACTTTCCAAAGGTCACACAAACAAGCTGTAGCAGAGCTAGTAATTGAACTCACATCTTCTGATTTTCAGTTCAACACCTTAGCCACAAGAACCTCCATCCTCATATAGTAGTATATTGAACAGATTAGCATATTCAGCACATTTAGCATATTAATTAGCAGCAAAAGTTATTCATTTTGTTCTGATAATTGTGGGCTCAATCCTGTAGCTCTTGCATGTGTGTATTTTTCAGTAATATCACCGTGATTTTGTTTGCATATCGGGTACAGGATAGAGCCTTCTGAAATAAACAAAATCTGTATTATTTCATTAAAGGTCATGAAAACAGAATAGCCTTGAAAAACAATGTCAGAGACATTGTATTCAGAAAAAATATGCTATAAAATAATACACATTTCAGGGGAGGGGGAAATTAATTCTGTTAATTTTGTTAGTGCGAATTAAGACATATTGACATTAGGATAAAATGAATATTAATGTTTAATAATTGCTATTCCAAAGTAGTTGATGCTTATGCATCATTAAAAAGTCTATTTTTCAAGGACTGCACTGGCTATCAATATATCATGATGTGGTATGGTAGCATAAAAACTAAACAACAGAACAACAGGAACAACAGCAGTCGAATTGAGAAACGTATTGCTGAAATTCATTGCTGTTGTTGGCTTTATTCTCAGTATACAGTGGCTCAGTTTCTCAAGACATCAAAAAATGCCAGTGAGTCAGGAATACATTTTTAATGAAAGAAATTGCTTGTGTAACTTCTAATCAGTTTGGATTCTGTCAGATTGCCTGACCTGCTTACTGGATAGGCTTATTCTAAACTAAAGTCAGTGATCAAAAGCAACATGAAATATGACACAGCAATTGATCCTTACTTGGCTTTTCCAATATAGTTAGTTCTTAATTTTTCATATGGCTTTAAATATCTCAAGTATTGGGGGCAGTAAACCCAGTTCTAGAGCTGAGCGAATAATGGATTTGTCAATTTGTTGGCAATTTTGAAAAGTAAAGAAAAACAAACAAAAAGTTTGTTTCCGGTCAGACCAAAAACAAAGATTGCCAAAATTTTCAAAAAGAAAAGGAGTACTTGTGGCACCTTAGAGACTAACCAATTTATTTGAGCATGAGCTTTCGTGAGCTACAGCTCATGCTCAAATAAATTGGTTAGTCTCTAAGGTGCCACAAGTACTCCTTTTCTTTTTGCGAATACAGACTAACACGGCTGTTACTCTGAAACCAAAATTTTCAGTGAATCAAAAAAATTAATGTTGAGTCAAACAAAATCTTTTGTTTTGACAAAATCAAAACTTTACATTTCAATTTTGAACTTTTTTGGTTCTGATTTAAAAAAGTCAAATTAAAGAAAATTTTGAAATGAAAAGTCATTTCAAACTGAAAAATCGAAATATTTCCTTTAATAAATATGAAAACAAAATGTTGGATTTTTTTTATTTTTGGGGTGTGAGGAATGTGGGGGTCAAAATTCACAGTTTGGCAAAAACAAAGGGAATTTGTGAAAGATTTTGGTGTCTCTAAATCAGCAGTTTTCACCAAAAAAAAGTTTCAGCTGAAAAATCTCTACTTATTAGTTCTTGTGGCTTTCTCATTCCTGCATTAGAGATTTTGTGTGAGACTTTCAAAAACACCTGAGTGACTTAGAAACACAAGTCCTATTGACTGTCAATCAGATTTTCAATGGGACTTGTGTTCTCACTTCACTTAGCTGCTTTGAACATCCAACACTTCGGTCCTTACTCCTCCAGAGGGTAGCTAATATTTGGGAGCTAAGTTTCATCTTGTATTCTGGGCTAAGTCTGGCAAGACGATGACTACTTCTTGTAAATTGCGGAAGGCCTCGATTGCTCAGCATCTTACAAGACTGATCTATCTATTTCTGGGCTCTTTTAGTTCCAGTTATGTGGCTGGCTTCTCTTTTTTAAATATGAGTTTTATAAAGAAGTGTAACATTCTGTTTCTTTTATTTTAAGGTATTTGTTTGAATGACATTTTTCACTGAAGAAAATTAGTACTTATGGCACTATAATAATTCTTGCTTTTGTAGTGTGACTTTCATTTCATGTGATCCCAAAGCACTTTATTAACTTAACAAACTGAAACACTCTATATTAAATATTAAACATAGCAATCCTTTCACCCACCACTGAAATGCAGCCACTTATGTGGTGAAATGAGGCAGCTGTTTAAGGACTCAGACTTTCAAGGTGCTGATCACTATGAGCCTGTTACAACACCCAGTCAATTTAAAGATTCCTAGTGTTTTCAGTGGGCTCTGGAACTGGCTTCATGGGCCTGATACAGCAAAGTGCTTAAGAATGTGCTTAATTTTGCACACTTGAATAATCCCATTGACATCAGTAGAACTACTCAAGCTTAAAGTTATGCATGTGCTTATATGTTTTTCTGAACCAAGGCCAGATTTTTTAGCACCTGGCAGGAGTGAGCTCTACAAATGCCCTGCAACAATACACAATATTGTAGGATAAGAAATGAAGAAGAGCACTGTGTCCAGCTGGAGCTGCTGGAGGAATTTAGGTAGCCAAAATGTAAATACCTTCACCTGGCATCTGGCCAAGACAACACCACAAAGAACAATACTAGTCCAGTACTTGAAATGTTTATGTATTCATTGCATGCCAGTAAGTTTATGTTACTACCTGTGTGCTTTCTTGCCGTGGCTTTATTATTTGCAGAATGTAAAATGATGAATCTTCTTGAGTTTTCAAATCTTAAGCCCTCTTATTGTAATCCAGCAGTTCTTTAAATTTCCTCCTGCATTGGTAGTTGGTTTAATAGCTGGCATTCAAATTAATTTATCAGGTTTTTTGTTTGTTTATAAAGAAAACAAGTGATAGGAAAGAAACGACCAGCCAACTAAAGCAAAGCAACTGAAAAAAGTTCCTGCTTGTCTGTTTAACATTAGTCAGCTATAAGGATACTACTTCTCAGTCCTCCAGACAGCAAGGTTTTGTGATACTAGAAAAGATAGTAAGTCCAGGTCAGAGCTGGGACAGTAATAACCCTTCTTCATAACCCAACTGCACCCTTCCATGTTAACATACTGTGAACCGAGCACAAGTGACAAAACCAATCCATCACTGCACCGCCAACACAAAGAAGAATAGAGAGGTTAACAGAAATTGATGACATCCCCGCTCGAATTTTACACTGATTCGGCCAGCTCTACGATTGAAACAGACAAAGATTTATAGTCCGAGCTAGGACGCTGGCTCTCCTTGATTGCCTTGAATTTTTTTTTTATGCGCTTCTGCATATTTATTTCCAAGCTCATCACGGGCTTGTAGCATTAGAATGCTGATTTGATTTTACATTCCAAGAGGAGTAGACATTATGCAGCCATTTGCATGATGTGAGAGAAATCACCATAACGGTTTGTGATATCGGCAACCAAAATGAGCGTTAATGTTCACCTGCATAAGCAGGATATAGCGTTTGTGTGTGCGTGTGTATATATATATATATATTCAAATTTTTTCCTTTTGCATCTCTCGATGTGAAAAAAATAAAAAAGAGGGAATTATTCCATATCCTGTGGATGAGAAATTGTGTTTTGTCATGCCTCCGAGGGCTACCATTGTATTGAGCTTTTATGAATTCGTTTGATATCAGGGCTGAACATTACGAGTTCCAACACAAATTTTTTTTCCCCCATGACATTATTACTGAAAGCTTTTATCAGTTCATTGTGACAAAAAATTGATTATTATCCTTGACGTTTGATGGATAGCTTTCATAAAAGTACATTTTTTTTAGCATAAGTCTATAAAGTTTTCTTAAGAAGGCTTTACTTTCTTGTGAAAAAAATGTACTAAGTTTAATGGAGCATTCTTGCTGCCTTTTACACTGTATAGCACCTTTAAAAAAGTTTATTGGAAGTGAAATTATGATCCTGTTTCTTTACTGCCTCCTCCACTTCAACTGTAGTAAGTTGCATATTCACACAGTTCACAAGTAAATTTGGATTAGTATTAGCACTAATTCAAAAAGGGTCTTTAAAGTAGTTATTATAGAGGCACTGATAGCAGCTCTATAGTTAAGGTTAATTCAGCCTTTTTGTCTTTGGCAGGACCTCCAAAACCTCTTTGGAATTACTCTATGTTAAACACGTGTACAGCAGGTGTCTGACAGATGAACAAAACTGCCTTTAAATAGTTTAACTGTTGTTTATAACAACAAAAGGCAATAGTTCTTGCATTCTAACAACAAAAGCCAATAGTTCTTTACTCATTATAAATAATGCCAGCATCTGAAGCTAATGGTGATTCAATTACAATCCCTCATAAAGGGGAATATTCATCTCTGTAGTATTGATGGGAACTATGTGCATGCCTCAAAAGGAAAGTATACTTTAACCATAGGTGGCAGAACAATTTATTTTTTAAAGAGCTGGAAATGACTGGCTTTCCCATGTTACATCTTGACTGATGGGTTCATAGGCGTCTACCCTGGGAACATTACTGAAACAAAAGGTAGTGGTGAATCAAAAGGAAGGGTAGTGAATTTTGGTAAACTTAAGAACAGGTAGAAAGTCAGCCAGACACCAGGCATGTAGTAGGTGCAAGAGCTCCAAGGAGATCAGATCATTTGTTGGAATCCCACAGATTTCCCAGTTCTGAAACAAAAATTGTTCAAGTATCAAATCGATTCAGGAATAAAAATAAATGAGTCTTCTGAACTGGGCATCAATTACATTAGACATTTGGGGGTTATCAAGACAAGAGAGATCCACTGTGGATGGAAGGGAAGGGAATTCAGCAGACATGCCAGCTCTCCTGAATTGATCACAAGAGTCATGATTTTTGAGTAAAATTAAGCCTCACTCATGATCTCGCGATAGAACTCTCAAATGTCAGGATTTTTATTTTCAGTCATGGCATATTCTTAAAATGTGTTTCCAGTCAAACAGGCATTACCTCACCCTAAACAAAGGAATGTGGTTTCTCCAAGGGGGCAGTTACTTTCAAAGTTAATTTACATATCAGATAAACAAAGCTATATGATAACAAGTAGGGGGAAGAGACAGTGTGGCTACACCCCAGCAGGGAAGAGGAACTTCATCTGAGATATAAAGAAGAGTGGAGGGCCAAACTTCAAATAAGCAATTGAATCAATTGATTGAATATACTAATATTGCATCATGTAAGGTCTTTGGTGATTAATAACATAGGGCTGGTCTAAACTCAAGCTATAAATCAACCTAAGTTGCGCTATTTCAGTTACTTAACTTACGTAACTGAAGTCGATGTAACTTACATCGTACTGTGTCAAAGGGAGATGCTCTCCGGCCAGCTTACCTTCCGCCTCTCAGGGAGGTGGAGTACAGACATCAATGGGAGACCGCTCTGCCATTGACTTAGCTTGTCTTCACCAGACCTGCTAAATCGACACCACATCATCCATTGCTAGGGTGACCAGACGACAAGTGTGAAAAATTGGGATGGGGGTAGGAGGTAATAGCTGCCTATAGAAAAAAAATGCCCCAAATATCAGGACTGTCCCTGTAAAATAGGGACATCTGGTCACCCTATAGATCACAGCAGTGCCTATTTAGCCATAAGTATAGTATGAATAGTGTACAGTGAAAGGTCTATATTAAAGACTATAGGAGGCATTATGAATACTCACTGATACGTTTTAAAGTGTGTGGCCAAGCAAAAGAAGGCACAAGCAAGGCAAAAGAAGGCACAGTATGCTAAGCACACAGGAGGGCTTCCTGTCTCCTGAAGCAAGGTCATTAGACTTTGGGAGATACAAGCAAGGCCAGAAAACCATTTTAGGCATCCATCACTAGACAGACACAAGAGAACAGAGCTCTTGCAGACATGTCCACTCTCGCAAATTGATTGCGAGAGTCATGATTTCTGAGTAAAATTAAAGCCTGACTCATGATCTCGCGATAAAACTCTGAAATGTCAGGATTTTAGCCACAGCTGAAAAAAATTTCCTGACATTTGAGAATTCTAAAAGTGAGGCTTAATTTTACTTTGAAATCCTGTCAGCTGCCCCGGATTCAGTGGGGGCTTCTGCTGTCAGCTGCCCCCAGCACGGTGGGGGCTCCCGGGCAGCTGCTCCCCTGCCAGCCGGGAAGTGGGAGAGAGGACCCACTGCAGTCCCCCTAGGCCTGGGGAGGGTGAAGAACCCTAAGAGAAGCAAGGGTGAGGCTGGGAAGGCTGAACTATGGCCTGCAGGCCTAAAGTGGGGAGGGAGGGCTGATGGGGTGGAGTGGATGTATTGATGGTGGGTTTTGAGCAGATGGGGTGAGTGCTGGGAGGGTGAACTCAGGGTAGTGAGGGTCAATGGGGTAGGAAGGGCTGAACTGATGGGGTGGTGATGATGGGGGCTGGGGGACTGAACTGAGGGGGGGCTCAATTGAAGGTTTGGGTGGGGACAGATCTGATGGGAGACTGGGGGACAGGATTAATTGCTGGGCAGGAGACAGGCAGATGTAGGGGTGAGAGCTCCTGCAGCAGGGCCCAAAAATCACTTTATCCAGTACATGTGGGAGAATGGGCAAAACAAATTGTCACATGCACACACCCTGGGATGGGCAAGGGGAGTTCAAAAATTAAGACACTCTGACCTAAAAACACAATACAATCTTTTTAAAAAAAAAAAGTCATGATTTTGGGGCCAATTTCATAATTTTTGAGGGTCTTGAAGTTGGCAATACTGATTCAGCCTTCCCGGTGCTATTGCTTAGATGCCTAAAGAAATACAACTAATGGCACAGCTCTGCTACTATATAGGGATGGTGATATTGTCAGTAACGAAGCAGAAAAGGAAGAAGTGTTTAAAAAATATTTCCCTTCTGAGTTTGGAGAGAAGCTGGATGATACAGTCACTGTTTCCAGTGATAGTAAAGTATGTTCTATTCCAACAGTAACTAGGGAAGATGTTAAATGTCAGCTGCAAAAGTTAAACATTTTTAAGTCTTCAGGACCGGACCACTTGTATCCAAAAGTTTTTAGAAGAACTGGCAGAGGAGCTGTCTGAGCCACTGCTATTGATATTTAACAAATCTTAATATACTGGGGAAGTACTGGAGGACTGGAAAAAAGCTCATGTTGGGTCCGTCTTTGAAAAAGGTAAACAAGATGACCACGGTGTGATGCTGCTAAACCAAGTGCCAGCTCTGGCCAAGGCCAAAGAAGTTAGCTAAGAACCCACAAACTCATAGCTGGAAACCAACCCAGCTCACCTGTATGTTAGTTTTTTTTCAAAATAGGTATTAGTCTGATAAGAATATATTTAGTGTTTATACTCTCTGGAATGCAGGCATTGATCTCACTTGCAATGTCTGTATTCCATGCTATCAGGTAGTGGTTCCCAAAATTGTTCTGCCACTTGTGCAGGGAAAACCCCTGGGGGGCCGGGCCAGTTTGTTTACCTGCCGCATCCACAGGTTCGGCCAAACGCGGCTCCCACTGGCCGCGGTTCGCCGCTCCAGGCCAATGGAGCTGCTGGAAGCGGTGGTCAGTACATTCTTTGGCGCATGCTGCCTCCAGCAGCTCCCATTGGCCTGGAGCGGCGAACCGCGGCCACTGGGAGCTGCGATCGGCCAAACCTGCGGACACGGCAGGTAAACAAACCGGCCCGGCCCGCCAGGGGCTTTCCCTGAACAAGCGGCGGAACAAGTTTGGGAACCACTGCTCTAAGGAAATACAAGTTTTGCTTCATAACTTCAAAATGTTTGCTCTGAACTTGTGAGCCCAGGCACAGGAATCAACCCCCCCTTCCCGCCTCTCCAGGAGCACTGTCAAAAATTAAGTGGGTCGTTATAAGACAAAAGCTTAGTTAATTGCCCCATCTGCCCATGGAGAAGTACATACAGAAGGCCTCATCCCATTGGTTTGAATGCTGGAAGAGGGAAATAAAAACAGTGGACATGAAGCGTTTTCATCTCTTTGCCTTAGTTTAACGTCTCCGGCCCTGTGAGAGTTCAAACAGCAGAGAGCCACGGGGGTTACTGCTTGGTCTGCCCTGAAAGACATTTTGAATGGACAGATTACCACAACTCTGTCACCTTTAGAAACCATAGATGGTAATTCATGTGTGTGTGTATGTTTGCTTGCTTCAACCTGTAAATAAGTTTCTTATTTCTTTTTCCTAGTTAATAAACATTTAGATCAGTGGTTCTCAAACTTTAGCAATCCGAGGACCCTCATTTTGATTTCAAAATTTTTGGGGACCCCCAAACCCCCCTGCTCAGCCCCAGGCCCTGGCCCTACTCCACCCCTTCCCCCAAGGCCCCACCCCACCCCACCTCTTCCTGCCCCTGCTGCACCCCTGCCCCTCCTCTTCCCCACCTCTTTCTGCCCCCTCCCCTGAGCACGGCTTGTCCCCGCTCCCTCTCCCTCCCAGCATCTCCTGTACGCCACTGAACAACTGTTCTCTCGCAAGCAGGAGGAGGAGTTGATCAGTGGGGATGGAAGCCCTGGACATGATTCTGCCCCCTCCCCTGAGCATGCTTGTTCCCACTTCTCTTCCTCCCTCCCAGTGCCTCCTGCACCCTGCTGAACAGCTGTTACCTGGTGTGCAGGAGGCACTGGGAGGGTTGGGGAGGTTTGAGGTAGGGAGGAGGAGGAGTTGATCAGTAGGGCCAGCAGACCCCATGGAGTACCCTCGAGGACCCCCAGAGGTCCCCAGGCCCCAATTTCAGAAATGCTGCTTTAGATAGTTTATTACAGGTTTGGCTACAGGTTTTGTCTTTAGTGTAACATCTAGGGTACCAATTGATCTGGGGTAGAGTGACTGGTTTCTTGGAACTGGAAGCAACCTGAATAATTTGGGATTGACTGGGTGGCAAGATAGACTGGAGAGCGTTTGTTACTCCATTGTAAGACTGTTATAGTGATCCAGGAATTCACATTTGGTACTGGGTTGTTGAAGTCTAATTATAGAACACAGCAACAGTTTGGGGTGTCTACCCTGTTTTTGACAGTCTGCTCTGAGGTAGGCACTAACAGCCATGAGCCACTCCAGACAGCATGACACCCAGTAACTATAGGCTGTTTAGCTTAACATAGATCTCATCTTGTACCTCGGAAAAAGTGATATGGGATAGAGTCAGGAAAGAATTAAAGGGTGGCAGTGTAATTAATGCGAATCTACATAGTTTTATAGAAAATAAGTCTTGTCAAACAAACTTGATAATGTTTCTGATGAGATTATGAATTTGGTTGACAAATAATGCTGACATTACATAACCGTCTCTAAGGCTTTTGACTTAGTTCCACATGACATTCTAATTAAAAAAATAGCACTAAGCAAAATCAATGCAACACATTGTAGATGGCTACAATTGGCTAACTGATCAGAAAGTAAGCACAAATGGGAAATCATCATCCAATGGAGGAGTTTCTAATGGGATCCCACAGGGATGTATTCTTGACCCAACTATATTCATATATTTAACAATGATGTGGAAGAAAACATAAAATCACTACAATAAAGTCTGCAAATGACTGAAAAACTGGTGGAGTGCTAAAGGAGGAGGAAGATTATACAGAGCAAACTGGGTCTCATGGTACGCTGGGCTCATTTGAACATGTGTTTTAATACAGCTAAAGGCAAGATTATACATCTAGGAACCAAGACTGTACATCACATTTGTATGAGGAGGGACTGTACTTTGGAAAGGTTTCAGAGTAGCAGCTGTGTTACTCTGTATCCGTGAAAAGAAAAGGAGTACTTGTGGCACCTTAGAGACTAACACATTTATTTGAGCATAAGCTTTCGTGAGCTACAGCTCACTTCATTGGATGCATGAAGTGGAAAATGCAGTGGGGAGATTTTATATACACAGAGAACACGAAACAATGGGTGTTACCATACACACTGTAACAAGAGTGATCAGGTAAGGTGAGCTATTACCAGCAAGAGAACAAGGCAGGGGGCGGGGAACCTTTTGTAGTGATAATCAAGGTGGACCATTTCCAGCAGTTGACAAGAATGTGTGAGGAACAGTAGGGGGGGGAAAATAAACACGGGGAAATAGTTTTACTTTGTGTAATGACACATCCACTCCCAGTCTTTATTCAAGCCTAAGTTAATTGTATCCAGTTTGCAAATTAACTCCAATTCAGCAGTCTGTCGTTGGAGTCTGTTTTTGAAGTTTTTTTGTTGAAGAATTGCCACTTTTAGGTCTGTAATCGAGTGACCAAAGAGATTGAAGTGTTCTCCGACTGGTTTTTGAATGTCATAATTCTTGACATCTGATTTGTGTCCATTTATTCTTTTACGTAGAGACTGTCCGGTTTGGCCAATGTACATGGCAGAGGGGCATTGCTGGCACATCATGGCATATATCACATTGGTGGATGTGCAGGTGAACGAGCCTCTGATAGTGTGGCTAATGTGATTAGGCCCTATGATGGTGTCCCCTGAATAGATATGTGGACACAGTTGGCAATGGGCTTTGTTGCAAGGATAGGTTCCTGGGTTAGTGTTTTTGTTGTGTGGTGTGTGGTTGCTGGTGTGTATTTGCTTCAGGTTGGGGGGGGGGACTGTCTGTAAGTGTGTTATCTTTCTGATTTCTAAGAAATAAAGTAGTGTTACGCTGCAACCTCCCAGCAAAAGTATTTATGTTTTTAACTAACTTCTCTATGTGTATGCCATGAACAACGCACTCTACATTTTGTACAGGAGATGCTGGGAGGGAGAGGGAGCAGGGACAAGGCGTGCTCAGGGGAGGGGGCAGAAAGAGGTGGGATAGAGGAGGGGCAGGGGTGCAGCAGGGGCAGGAAGAGGTGGGTGGGGTGGGGCCTTGGGGGAAGGGGTGGAGTGGGGCCAGGGCCTGGGGCTGAGCAGGGAGGTTTGGGGGTCCCCAAAAATTTTGAAGTCAAAATGAGGGTTCTCAGATTGCTGAAGTTTGAGAACCACTGATCTAAATGTTTATTAACTAGGAAGAAGAAATAAGAAACTTATTTACAGGTTGAAGCAAGCAAACATACACACACACATGAATTACCATCTATGGTTTCTAAAGGTGACAGAGTTGTGGTAATCTGTCCATTCAAAATGTCTTTCAGGGCAGACCAAGCAGTAACCCCCGTGGCTCTCCGCTGTTTGAACTCTCACAGGGCCGGAGACGTTAAACTAAGGCAAAGAGATGAAAACGCTTCATGTCCACTGTTTTTATTTCCCTCTTCCAGCATTCAAACCAATGGGATGAGGCCTTCTGTATGTACTTCTCCATGGGCAGATGGGGCAATTAACTAAGCTTTTGTCTTATAACGACCCACTTAATTTTTGACAGTGCTCCTGGAGAGGCGGGAAGGGGGGGTTGATTCCTGTGCCTGGGCTCACAAGTTCAGAGCAAACATTTTGAAGTTATGAAGCAAAACTTGTATTTCCTTAGAGCAGTGGTTCCCAAACTTGTTCCGCCGCTTGTTCAGGGAAAGCCCCTGGCGGGGCGGGCCGGTTTGTTTACCTGCCGCATCCGCAGTTCAGAAGGAAAGGACACAATCCTGCTGCTACTGAAATGAATAGCAAATTGGCTTCAGTTAAAGAAGGATTGGCCCCAGTGTGGCCAGTGCAGATGACTGAGCACGGCGCTAAGGAGGGAACCTCAAATGACACAACAGTGGAAACCATTAGCAGCAGTGTCCATTTCCAGTAACACAAATGTGGTGAGTGACTAAGTAAGAATGAAACCAGGTGAGCAAATACAGAAAATGCAGATGGTACAAAGTCTAAACGTGGGCCCAGATTCTTCTTTCAATTATTCCATGGTAAACAGGATTAATTCCACTGAAATCAACTGAGATAAACCAGAATGCAAAAGATGTAATGTAAATGTTAGGATAATTAGACTCCTGGATTCTTGCTTGTAAATTTTTCACTGAAAGGCTTTCCCCCATCCTCCTCCAGTAGACAATGGGAAAAATGTTATTTTTCTCTGATACAGTGATTTAAAATTAAAGGCATTGTATGGACTTTCTTCAATGGACTCACAATATATATATATATATATAAAATTATATCTGATAATTATTAATTAATTGTAAGGGAGGGCCCCAAGTCACGAAGCAATTGTTATCGGCACTACACAAACACATAACAAAAAAGGATGAGCCCTGCCTCAATCTAAATATTTGTAGGGAGTTGTTTGATCTTGAACATAGTTGCTGTGAACTCCAACAAACCTTAACCAATTATTCCCGTGTCATTCTATATGTTTTGCAAATAAAGCCACACAAAACTTCACTCAAGCTGCAAAAACAAAACCCAGAGTCATTTGAATTCAGGTACCATTTTATCCAAACTTCCAAAGTTCATGAAGGTTCAGATAAATTATCCCACCTTTGGTTGGTCTCTTTTTGCCCTCCCAAAACTGATCAGTGCATGTATTTTATATCCCACATCTGTGGATTTTAAGTGCCAGAATCTTAGCTGGTATAAATCAGCTACACTGGCCCTAAGACTTGACTACTCTGTACATGGCACTGATGAATGAGGAACCTGCTTAACTGTATTTGCAGACTAAGATCTTAATTAGAGCTGTGCAGAAGTTCCATTTCACCAAAGATTTTGAGATTTCACTCCAATTCTGAATGAAGCCAATCTCAAAGTTTCAAAATTCTACACCAAGGAAAAATAATCATTTAAGGTCACTCTAAATACTTCATTTCAATTTTTACTTTTTCAAATTTAGTTTGATATTAAAAACACAATTTACATACAAGAATTATATTAAAAATTAAAAACAAAAAGTGGTTTTAAAATGAAAAAAATAAAAAAAATTCAGACAAAAATCACTGAAAAGGATGTTTTAACACTGTCAGAACTCTATTCCCATTTTTTCCTAAATGAAATTCCAGTGAAATCAACCTGATTTTGTGAAGAACATGGTTCCATCAGGATTTCTCTGATCAGCGCGAGTCCTGGTGCTGCAAACTGCTCCACATGCATGGATTTCAATGCAATACTGGACACAGGCATCTAAGCCTGGAAAGCAGGTTCCAGGAATCAGACCTAAAAACGGAAGCAGCTGAACTAAGACTGCATTCATTATTCCCAAACTAAAGTGGCCTTTGTGGCTTGGATGGCATTAATAATAAATAGTAAATAATAATAATACACAGAACTTTTCATCAGTAGATCACAAAGTGCTTTACAAAGGATCTCAGGATAAATTAGGTAATTGCATGAATTTAAGGAAGGCACCCTAGGCAAAAATTTCATTTCCTTATAGTTAATTTGATACTTGTATAACCAAGTACAGATACAGGTAGGCAGATATGGACAAAAGATATTTTTAGTGCTTTACAGTTAGAGAAATAATGAATTTATTCTTACAAATAAAAATAAATCAGCTTTAAATCATGAAGTATTGGGCCATCTTGAGTGAGAGGATAATAATAAACTAAAATTAAAAAAGATTGCTCTCCATTGTTTGGAGTGAAGTTATTTTATTCACTTCACTCTGAACATATTTTGTCTAGGTAATTTATACTTAATCTACATGTTTTGTGTTTGAATGCCAAAATTTTATGTATCATATGTATAAGGATGGATAAAAGATTATTTCAGGGATATAAATATGCATATGCAAAATCAAATACAGTAAGACTGAATCATCTCTGTATATTCTGGAACAGGCATATAAAAAGATGACACTGAGCATCAAATTAACTTATTTTACTAGCTTCTCTCTCAAACACATTTTAAAATGTGCAAAACAATGTAACTTGTTGTGGCATGCTACTCCCTGTGTTGCTATTAAGCTATCCAGATGATGCTCTGTTGGGAATCCACTCTGAACAGAGGCCTAATTCAAGACTGGATCACAACATCTGCACCAGATAGAATTTGTCATCATCTGTCTTCAAACCCATTGGCTGTTGCTTAGCAACTGGTCAATCTCACAGAGTATTTGCAGTGACAAATTAGTAGCGTTGTTACCATGACAACCAGCTTTGTTACTTAATTAAATTGATTTGAATCAGAATTGGCTTTTGGAGAAACAAGTGTGCTGAGTGTAGTAGTAAACATGAGCTTGCAACTAGCCATTCATGCTTCGATGTAGTATTCTCTAAAATCAACGCATCAGGATGAAATCCACAACCAAGTTCACAGACAACATATTTCTGTGAAAAATGAACTGGTTTATCCAGTGGCTTGATTAACGGTTTGAGGCTGTAGATATGGTAGGCATTACTCTTTAGCAACTGATTGTGGAGCAGATTCACTGGAGATGCAAAGACCAAGTTCCAGAGAGCAAGGAAAGAGGTATAGGATTATGTGGGATAAAAATGTAGGGACAGAAATCCTTACAATTCTTCCTAGTCTGGTTCAGTCAACACTTTAGCTACTGCCTTGGGATTCTCAACATTGGCCACCTAATATAAGGCTTTACCTAAATTAAGGAAGTCGGGGAAATCCCATGCTTTGATACTTAGGGCCCATCCATCAATATTACTATAAAGCAATCTGGATTTTACAGTATTGGTAAATTTCTCTTACAGAAACATCTACACACATTTTATTTGTTTTCTATACTTTTTATTCTTTTACTGCATGACAGAGAAAAGAGATTAACATACCTATACAGTACATATTTTTAATGAATGACATCTACATATTAAGTCTGAGTACAGCTGTTTGGAGCCTTTAGTTATGCAATCTCACAGTTTCCCAGTTTATCTCTATTTTATCTGCTGGTAATATATGGGCTGCTGCTGCTGTCCTTCCTGATCTTCTTGCAAATGTAGCTGTAAAACTCAAGTTGTATTTCCCTTATAAAATATTAAATGAATTGCTTGAACTAATTTGAGATTTCTCATCATGTGTGATTTATTTAAAGCCCAAATGTGGTGCTGTGTATGAATGTTTCTGAAACCTAAGTAAGCCTTTCTAAACAATAAATAGCAAGCATCAGCCACAAGATGACTAGGATGGGAAACTAGAAACATACTAAATGTTGATAAATTCTAAATTATAAGGTGTTGTGTGGTATAGCTACATTGTTTGTGTGCTACTCTGTAATTTACACTGGTATCACTAGAGTTCTCAAACTTCCCACTTAAATTCCATTAAACTATTGTATATCTGAAACAAATTTTGATTTGTGTAGACTTTATAAGCAGGCTTTCACTTTTTCTTTTGCAAAAGTGTGTCTTTGATTAGAAGCTTCTAGAAAGAGAAATCATGTAAACGAAAGAAGAGAAGAAAAAATATATTGTAACAGAAAAGCCCAAGATGAGCCTGAACTCAACTGAGTAAATTAATACAAAGCAATTCACCCAGTTGAAAACACTTACAGGAAACTTGGAGAAAGTGAAACTTGATTTATAGTGATGCAAAATGGAATTCTAAAATAGTTTTGATGTGCTTTCTTTTGCATATATTATATACTTATAATAATACATAACCCTTATACAGTGATTTCCTCTTCCAAATACTTCACAAATATTAACCTTGGCCCTCACAGTGCCCCTGTAGTATTGGTAATTGAGACTTGTCAGCCCCAGTAACACAGATGGGATAAATGAGACAGAAAAGTTAAATCGGTGTTAAAGCTGGGATTGGAACCCAGGTGTTCCTGCCTTCCAGTTCTCTACTCAGGTGACTAGACCTCAGCTCAGTATTAGGCTTGCCATCTGTTCTATTAAAAATTATCTTTATAAGAAGACATTTATTAGAATGGGTCAAAAATTTTATGTCAAAACATCCTTTCACAAAAAAAGAAAATAAATAAATAAACGTAAATTTTCATTAAAAATTGGGTTTTAATCAAAAATGATTTTTGAAGGAAAAAATATTTCCTGACTAGTTCTAGTATTTCCTTCTCATTTTATGTAACTTTTATTTTTCTAAGATGGATTGCACTGCTGAAATAATATATGATTGGCCATAAATTGGTCTGGAGTATAGAGATCAGACAAGGATCCTTAGACAAAATTAATAACAGACGCCTAAGAGAACAAAAACAAAGAAGTGTGGAGCAGAGAGAGATTCAAGGGATACATGTTAGACACACACAGAGGTCTGATGCAGTGAGAAGTGTGGGTAGATCTGGGGTACACAGAGCTCACAAACATCATGGACAAGCAGAAGGAGTGTGAGAGGACAGGAAGCCTGACGCTGACTCCCAATTTTTGCCATTCTGGAGAAAAGGAAAATCAGTCCACTTTCTTTCACACAGCAGTGCAGTAACGAAGGAGCTGCTGGCTCAGCTGGTGAATGGTTCACCACTTGCATTTCAGTCAAATAGTAATCAGAATTGTCCAGTGGAAAGTATATTGCATGAAAAGAGAATAGAAACTGCTCTCAAACGGAAAAGACTAGGCATTTCAGCAAACTATTAACCACTCAAGGAGGAAAAGATGGAAAAACTTTAATAATCTTTATTTAAAAGTATATTTGGCCTTCAGCTATCATCAAAAAGAGCTGAAGGGGGGTGATTATTAAACCCAATGACAAGTGTGATGGTCTCCACTCACCACAGTGGCACCTCCTGCCAGCCATCTTGGGGATTAGCTCTGTCAGCCAGTGCACCCTCTCCTAGTGGCACCTTTCCCATCTCCTTCTCTGCCTGCAGATCTGCCTAACTCCAGGAATCGCAGCATCCTCTTCATGACTTGGCTCTCCGACCATGTTAACATCTGCATTTCCCCCTTCTGGGGGTGGGGGGGCGAGAGGGGAAGGATCTCCCTGTTCTATAGTCCAGCCACTTCCCCAGTGGGGAGGGCCAAGACCGCCCAGTACTCTGGTTCCCAGCCCAGGGTCCCTGTAGATAGCAGCCTCCTGCTGCCTCTCCTTAACTTTTCTGCCATTTCTGCTTTAATTCCCTGGGCCACTTCCCAGCGACCCCTGAATCTTCTTTACCGTCTTCTCAGGGCCTCCAGTCAGCACATCCCAGCAGCCAACCAGGAGCTCCCTCTTGCCCACCCCTCAGTCACTGCCAGCCACTGCTCTGTGCAAGATGCTGCCTCCAAGGTGGAGGGATAGCTCAGTGGTTTGAGCATTGGCCTGCTAAACCCAGGGTTGTGAGTTCAATCCTTCAGGGGGGCCATTTAGGGATCTGGGGCAAAAACTGGGGATTGGTCCTGCTTTGAGCAGGGGGTTGGACTAGATGACCTCCTGAGATCCCTTCCAACTCTGATATTCTATGATTCCTGCAGCCTGCTAGGAACACAGTCCTCACTCCTTAGGCTCCCTACAGCAACTGACCCTACTCAGCCCTGCAGCTCCCTTTTATGTGAGCCTACTGGGCCCTGACTGGCTGCTCCATGCAACATCTCTCTGATTGGCTACTCTCTATGCAGCCCTCCCAGGCTGCATTTACCCCCTTCCTTTTCAGGGTGGAGTGAACACCCCATTCCACAAGCATATAGATAAGTTCAACAAGCCAGCCCCCTCCCCACATGATAGAAGAAGCTGCATACATACACTGAGGAGGCCACTGAGCTAGAGTAAAGGTTTGGCATCAGGGATGAAATCAGGTCTAGTGGGTGACTGCATCTCTTCCTAGTGCATAAGCAGAGTAATATTAGCATCTAATCCAAAGCCCATTCAAGTCAGTGAGGGGTATTCCTTCTGTGGTCTTTGGATCAGGCTCTTCGAGTGCAGAAACTGCTTCTGTATAAGGTGGTGGCAGCCAGCTATGTGACTGAAGCAGAGTCAGATTGTATAAAGGCTAGTTTACAATGAAAATTACTCTTAGCCAGGGGTTAGGTCAAGTCAAGGGTGATTTATGTAGTCAAACCATCTGACCACTAGGATTGTTGAATTGTGTTACCTGCCCTTCGGCAATGGGGACAGATATTTAATGGGCATTGGCCATTGCTCGTTTAATGGGTTTGTTAAATAGCTAATAAAATTGCTTTGAAATTCATTTATTGTTGTAAAGTCGAGTTAAAGTTTTACATTCGTCTAGTTCAAATTTTGTAGGGCTGAATTAAGGCAGGAACTTATGACATGCTCTTTGCAGCAGTTTGTCATCACTTGTTAACCTTCCCAATTCCGCCAAAGGAGTAAATAGATGGGGGCATATTTTCTCTTCAAGGTTAATGAGCAGTATTCCACTGAAGATAAATGCTTTAAGTGCCTTCCATAATGATTAGTTTCATACCCGAGCCAGGAAACTTTTCTTTATTGAAAATATTTTAAACTTTGTATTCTTCTGCAACTGGCAGTTTACTGTTACAGCTGTATAAATAATGGCTTTTTTGGTTCACTGGTAATTCTGAAAAAAAAAAAATTTTGGGTCAAATGAAAAATGTAATTCAACCTCAAAACAAAATATTGATTTTGAGCTATTTTTAATTTTTTAAATTTTTTAAAAATAAATTTGAAGATTTCAAAACAAAAAGTCATTCTGAACAGAAAAATAAAACATTTTATTTAAAAAATGTCAAATATTTCAGCTATTTCAGAATTTGTTTTTTCT
The DNA here is from genome assembly GCF_965152235.1 of Eretmochelys imbricata. Taxonomy (NCBI): domain Eukaryota; kingdom Metazoa; phylum Chordata; order Testudines; family Cheloniidae; genus Eretmochelys; species Eretmochelys imbricata. Next base: position 107,956,635 of record NC_135577.1, read on the forward strand.
TTTCTTTTTCTTTTCTTTCTTTTTTTTTTTTTTTGACATGAACAATTCAGTGAAACTGACATAAATTCACACAGCTTTCAGTGTAATTGAATCTGCATTCTTCTCTTTAAAAGGTTTTGGCTGAAAAATTTTGTCCAGCTCTCCTTACTATCTTCCTCTTTTTCATTTTTGGATATGATGGGGTGCTGAGATTTTCAGACTTTTACATGCTGTATGGATAACAGCACAATTCAGCGACCTTTAGTCAAGTTCAGAATACACTGAGAAGGTCCACAAGCAGCTGTGTGCATTAACATCTATCATAACCTTCTCCAGACCAGATGAATACACACACAAACAGCCTAATACTGATGTCTCTTACATCAACATAAATCAGGAATAATTCCACAGAAGTCAATGGACTCACATCCATCTAAAATCAGAATGTAACAGAAGGTTATTGCCTGATATGGACCTTTCTAGAAGACATTCAGTGGCTTTAGGTGTTTTTTCCTATAGAGATGGAGTCTGATGACCTCTTCACACACAAGAGAAGACACACACAATAAACTAGTATATAAATAGAAGGTGATTTCCATTTCATGCACACCTGGAGGTCTAAGGCCCATGAGAAGCTTGCAAAGGATTTCTTTTTTTTACATACCTCTCAGTAACAGAAGTGCAGAAGTGGTTAATTAAGGGGTCATTAGAACAGTGATATAAAGAAGAGTGGACAGTGTAAGAGAGTCCTCTTCCACTCCAGTCAGGCCTAGATGCAGAATAGGGAGGCAAAAAGGAACTGGGATAATGACCAGGCTCTTTATGAACAACTTTTTAAATTAAGGATTGTTTGTATTTTTCCACCTGATCTTCACTATTTCCTCTAAAATATGTCAAAGTCCCCTCTGAGCCAATAGCTCATTGGACTGATGTGGTTCAGGCCTATCAGTTTCATAGCCAACAATATGACAAGGGAGTGATGTGGCCAGCATCACATCTGACTGCCTTAACTCGATGGATCAAGTACCTATTTTGCAGCTATGTGAACTGGAGGTAGCCTTTCAGTGTGAGATCAAGCAAGACTCAAATCCATGACCTTCAGGATTGTAGTCAAGTGCCTGAACCACTTAGCCAGCACACCTTGTACAAATATGTGCAAAAGTCAAAATGCCACATTACTAGGAAATTCTAACATCCCATTTCCTATTCAAGGTTTCCACTAGCTGCACATTGTAACACTAACATACACTGCAACATTATTCACTCCAAAAAGCTACCTCTGTTATACTCACACCACTACATAGTCAACTTATTTAATAAAACCAAGCAGATCAGTTGTTCTATTTGTATTCATAACAAATATACTTCTGCTCCACTACACCATGAGGCCTATTAGAACTCTGCTGTTTTTCAGTGGATTCTGGGACTATATGTCTTTCGAAATCTTTACTAAGCATTTAATAAATATTACATTAAATCAACAGTATACATCCAATGGCATATTCCCTTTACAGAACAAAACAGAGGGCAAAGGTTTGGTGGAATGCATGGCACAAACTGAAAGGAAATGGTATGGAGTGATGAAGGATCATACAGTAATGAGAACTGGGTGGTTCCCTTAATTGCTCATTTCCAGACTTTTTAGCCTATTGCTTTTTTCATAAGGAGTAACATTTTAGGAAAAGCAGTATAAACGAGAGGGGATTTTTAGAGGAGATATTGGGGCAGTTGGGGAGCAGGGTGTTGTTGATCCCATTGCCCATTAAAGCACACTTTACCTTAACAGTTTTTAATTATTTTCTGGGGTTGGGGAGAAGAGGTCGGGACTGGATTGTAATTTAGTTTAATAACACCCAGGAGTTTTCTCTTTGTTCATTAGCAAATAAACTTCTGATCAGTTGGGTGAGCTCAGTTAATGTAGAGGCAAAGTGGAATGAAGAGAATGAAATTTTTAATATGAAATGTAACATTTCAAGATGTCAGAGATGAGGTTTTTGTTTTATACTATGATCTGCATAACCATAATGATGATATCCTAATTACTCAGAAGATCAGCATGCAGAAAGAGCCAAAATTATGTATCTTTTTTTTTCTGAAGTCTAACAGAAATCATAGCTATGGAACATGAACAGATCTTCACATGGTTGTTGAGAAAGGTATAAGAATAGTTTGCCAAGGTGGAATCTCACAGATTACTCTATCAATTTGAGAAGATATAGTCTATAATACAGCTCTTTAATCTATTATCATCTAAAAATAATAATCCAAAAGGTATAAATATTTTGGTTTTGGCAACTAATAAGTAAACAAATTGGGGTTTCTCAAGTTTTTCAGAAAAAATCAAAATGAAATTTTTACAAAAACAAATATTAGGAAAAATCATTCCCCAATCAGCTCTAACTAAAATATTATCAGAGAGCCTATTGTTCTTACTACATCCAACCCATCTTGAACCAGGAAACACTGGAAAAATCAGTCCACATGTGATTTGAAAGCCAGTTTTCAGTGCCACAGAATTTTCAGCTAGGCATTGACAAAATGTTTGAATACTTATTATCACTAACCCTCCAAACCTGCAGAAGTTTGGCCATCCCTAGATGGAAATGGTTATACATTCAAAGTAGTTAATGGTTTGGCATCACTCACCAAGGAGGAGGTAGGGTGTTTTTTTCTCAGATGAACATTTTTCTTTTAGATTATTCACTTGAGTTTACTTTGTATGCTAAATTCTGCTGGTGTAGATGACAATACAGTATGTACAGTGAGACACTGTGAAAATCCTGTACAATTAATTTAAACCAAGTTACGCCCTTTTTTTGATGAGCCAATAGTTACAAATTTAGAGGTCAGATTGTGACAGCTCTGAATAAATGGAGAACAGGTGCAAGGAACAACACCTATTTTCATCATGATGCAAGAAGGCATTGCAGTGTGTCTGGAAAGTGCAGTATTTTGGCTAGGTCTTGTATCAGTAATAGCATTCCCAAAAGAAATATGGGGGTGTGGATTGAGCTGAGACAGGGAATAGAGGAAAGTGCTCCCCAGAAGTTCCAGGAGGAATCCTGGCACCCCCTCTACGCAAGCTGTGGTTGTATCACAATCTAGCCCTTATGTAGCTTATAGGCCTCCCGCTGTGGATACATTTTAAATAATCATTTAGTAGCCTTTAAAGTAAATATTGTTTCTACCAACCAGTCCCTGTGTTCTGTTTTGTTTTCTGTACGTCCCATTTTCCCTTTCCCTTTAGTATGCTGACAACATCACTTTGTTAAGGCTGGTTGGTTCCATTTGCACTGGACACCTCTTCTGCATATAGATTGATGAGTTTAATCAACGAATCAGGAGAAAGACTTGGACATCAATCAGTGTCAGTTTTCTTTCTTTCTAATTTTTGATTTGCTGCTTCTCGTTGTCAGTGCAATAAAATGATGCCCATTTAATGTAAAGCTTAAGTATAATGCAAAGTTAGTTGGAAATTTATACTAGCCCAAGGAGTTGTGCCAAACTCTGGTTATCAGTACATTGAAAAAAAGGTCTTTCTTGTGGTGCATAATATTTAATTGGCATGACCAAGAACTCCCTTACTTGATGATCAATGAAGAAAAGCCAAATTAGCAATTTATTGATAATATTGTATTTCCTTTTGTCATCTTGATAAAGCCAAATATTCAGCCATTTCCTGTAAATATCCATAGACACAAAAGAAACAGAGAAGACTAGGACCCAGTCCCTTCTGCCTATGTGTCTAAGGTACTTATCTGCCCTCATTGCTGTAGTATCTGAACCGCTCACAATCTTTTCTAAGGTAGGTTTCATAGTAGCAGCTGTGTTAGTCTGTATCCGTAAAAAGAAAAGGAGTACTTGTGGCACCTTAGAGACTAATAAATTTGTTAGTCTCTAAGGTGCCACAAGTACTCCTTTTCTTTTTTCTAAGGTATTTATCCTCACAACATCCTGGGAGGATGAGAAGTACTGTAATCCCCATTTTACAAGTGAACTAAGGCACAGATACACAAAGGCCCATATCCTCAAATGGAGTGAGATGGCTAAATCAGTGGGAGTTAGGTACCTAAATACCTTTAAGGGTCTGGGTCTAAGTAACTTCCACATGTCACACAAAAAATCCATGGCAGAACAGAGAACTGAATCTGAGTCTTAGGCTAACACCTTAATCACTGCACCATCCTTTCTCTCCCTTGTAAGGTACCTTCAAGAGGTAGTAATCTGCTACTGGCTCTTCCATTAGCAGATTATGTTCCCAGCAGCACCCCACCGGGGTGGAGCTAAGGATCTGACATTCTTCACCCTTCCCCTCTCCACCCACCTGCATCAAGAGGAACAGGGAGAACCTGGTGGTGCTTCTACTTCCCTTGGTCTCCTGAACCTGTAGCTTACGTATGGGGAGGCTGCACAATGGAGTAGAGGGAGTTCTCACTCTTCTTTATGCCTTTCCGTGACCATCTAAGACTGGTCCACTGCATGAACCTAATTAAGCGATTATAGTAGTATTCTTTTATTTTAAAGGGCTATTGATTGAATAACAGTGCAGTTATACCAATTATCCTTATGCCTCAAAGTATGTTAGAAAGCATGAGCTCAAAGGCCAGCCACCCAAGAAGATAAAATATCTGGTATAATTACACTTCTTGAAGTATATTGCTGCTTGTATAAATGCTATTTCATACTAATGGGGATTCTTTAGTTTACTTACTAGACTCCTGTGGGTCTGGAGCAGAAAGTCATAAGTTCCATCTCCAGTGCTGGCTAAATGTGATTTAGTTGATGACCGTGCCATTTTCACTGTAAACAGCAATTGTTAACATAGTTTTAAAATCTTATTTTGAATATTGATTTTGAATCAGAGTTTAATTTTATTTTGTTATTTGGTGGTCAGTCTGAGACACCAGAAATATCTCACCAAATAACTTGTTTATTTGAATAGGCAACTCTATGGTGAAATGGGTTTTAAATGGTCTTGGTTATTCTCTCAGTCTGAAACGTTATATAACAGTCCCTAGTGAAATGGACTTAAAATACAGCCCACCCGTTTGCATCATACTTTGGAGAATAACTTTTCATGATCAGAATATACAACTGCTATATTCACTAAAGATTAGGAGTACTTGTGGCACCTTAGAAACTAACCAATTTATTTGAGCATGAGCTTTCTGTCACTAAAGATTGTATATCCACATGTAAAGGGAGAGATACAAGAAATACATAATACTAAAGTATATGATGTGATATAAATATTCACACAAAATCAGACTTACCATTATAGACAGATAGATTCATTTGTGTCTTATTCATGAGTTACATAACCAGCCCCTAGTTTAGGAAACTATGTCTTGACTATATAACCACATGAGACAATCACAGATTAACGAAGGGTGGCCTGTCTCAACTGACGGAAGCCCAGATGTTTACCCTCAGTTTTATTTGCTCATGATGTACTCTTGCCCAACCAAAACAACAGCAGCTCCATTCTTGTGGAAGAAAAGGTGTGGCTAGGCTTTGGATCAGAAGAGGTTCCCAATCCATATAGATCCTCTGAAAAAACAGCTGCCTTCCTATATCCCCAATAGTGGTCTGAATATTTCCTATAATATGTACAGAACCAAAGCCATTTTTCCCCAATAACAAGATCTATAACACTATCTACAATATTCCATACTGATTTATTTACCATCTCTGTACCAAGAAGGAAAAAACCCCATTTGTACAGATGTAATATGATTCTAACTGTAGTTTTAAAGTGCATTCAACAAGTTGACGTGACATGACATCACATTACTCACCCTTTAGACATTCGTCCCTTATGTTTCTCAACTCTCTCCATAGGAGAAAGAACTATAGTTCTCTAAATGCTCTAATTTTAACCTGTAGCAGGAACATATTTGGTGGCCTTCAGGCCACTAGGTGATATTTTGCTGCCCTTTATGTGTGCAGAGCTCTATTTTGAGAGCTGAAGTTTGCCTGCCCATCATCTTTTTTTCCTGTACTCATAAGAACCAGGAATTAATAATTAATCACAGAAGCATATACCTACAGCTAGTGCAACGTCCATCTCCACATAGCTCCCTCTGGCAGCAGAACCATAGCAGTTCCATTTCACTGCTATGAGGGGAGGGGGCAGGATTTGGGTGGCAGCTGCACGGGGGATGAATGGATCTGTGTGATTTGGGGGCCCTCTGCAGCAGTGCATAATGATTGGGTGGAGACAGGGCAGGAGCTGAGCCAGAGGATATTCCAGTGGCACGCTGAGACCTCAGAGAGCTACTCCAATCACTGGGCTGAATCAGCCTCTTGGGAGTGTCTCTGCAACCACTCCACTGTTTGAGAGAAGGATTCTACCTCCCTGTAGCCCCCTGTGGAGATACTCATCACCCAGGCTATTCAGCGATCCTAATGAATAAGAACAATCAACTGAATAACATAGTGGACTGGACATGTAAAAGCACATATTAAAAATGAAATTCACAGTTGAGGCTGAATTTCTCTCTTGCTTTAGCTCAAGTTCATACTGGGCTGAACTGATCTGATCCCTTGGACTCCAAGCTCCTATTTACAAAGCAGACAGTTATCCTGGAATTTGACTATGCAGGCACACCTGATCACACTAATGCAGAAGCCAAGGAAATCTCTAAGGACATGCATGCTCTTTTCACACCTCCCCGATCAGTGACTGAAGCCAGGCCCTTTCACTTGTGATAGATTAATCAAACCGTCTCTCAGCCTCTAATTGGATGGCAATCAGTTTCTCAGGGTGTGCTGAAGGGGAAAAAAATCTCCTTCCCTTATATTTAACATGTGTCTTTCATTTCTGGCCTACCTATCTCTTTAAAACTTTTTCATGAAATGGTTTCTCTTCCTTTAAGTGAGCTGTATATTTTCACCCAGCATTACTAACTTCCATCAGTTTTCCACCCAAGACATAACCTTTTCTTATTATAGCAGCACAGCTTGCAAATTAATAGAAGAAATTTTCTTTCCTTCGATGCAGCTGAAGAAAGAACTATTCGGCCACGTTTAAGCTCCACGAGTACACAAAAACCAGTACAGGAAAAAACATGTGACAGATTTATGAGTCCAAAATTATTTTGGTTTTTATCTGGAATAAACATTTCTACTACTTTTCTTGCTACTATTATAGGCCCCACCCTACTCCATAGTGAACATACAACTTAAGGTCTGGATGCTTATTCAAACTACCTGAACCCCTCCCCATTTCGCTTTTCCTTCTTCCTCACCAGCATGAGCTGAGGATGAAGTAGTATCTTAACTTTCCATTTCCTAGGTTGTCTTTTGTCTGTGTATGTCTCAAACTTAATGCTGCCTAAACAAAAACATATGTACCTGATTCAAAGCCCACTGCACACCATGGGAATATTTCCATTGACTTCCAAAGACTTTGGATCAAGCCCTCTTTCAGAGATCGGCGACCTTTGGCACGTGGCCCATCAGGGTAAGCCCCCTAGTGGGCTGGGCCGGTTTGTTTACCTGCCGCGTCTGCAGGTTTGGCCGATTGCAGCTCCCAGTGGCCGCGGTTCACTGCTCCAGGCCAGTTGGTGCTGTGGGAAGCGGCTTGGGCTGAGGGATGTAATACAAAGTAAAGTTATAAATATAGGATCCACCATCTTCAATGTGATTTACCAACATCAGTCCCCGTGAATCAAGATGAAACGTAATGAAAAAATACCCAGAACTATTTTTACTATTTGTGAACCAGTAGGAACTGCGCTAAAATCCAACATCATAATGTACTGACTGAATTACCTCTAATTTTACAATCACACAAACCCATCCTAGACACTTTTCACCAGCATACTACAAGTTCAGCCAACACCAATCTTTTTGAAAAATTGACTATTTGTTTGTGTGCCACCTATTTTGTCCCACTTTTTCCCAATGGGTTTGCTGTTTGTAAATTGTATCATCTGCATGGACAGATGGTAAAATCTATCGTTTATAATGTAAGAAGTCCTGTCACCTGCAACTCCCTTTTTGCCAAATCTTGACTTCTTCATTCTCGACAAATCCACATTGACTGAAATCAATAGATGTCATGTGTGCCCAGCACTATGGAAAATCAAGCCTTGTGGTGCCTCAATATGGATTGAGATGCTTATCCTCAAATCGTCTTCCTCAGCTGTCAGTCTGACTGTATCACCCCTCTCCCAATCCCTCCCTTGGCTCTGCTGCATCATATTCAAGTGTCTTGTCCTTGCTATCGAGGCCTTGCCTAACTATCCTTCACTACTTCTCCACCCTTCTTTTAGTGTCACTTATCTGTTCCCTCTGCTCCACCAACAGTATCACCCTTGTCACCTCATTCATAACTGCTCCTCTTCCACATTACCCTCCTATGAATCGAACACTCTTCCTCAGATGGGCTGCAAAGCCACTTATACTCTCTGAATTCAAATTCCTCCTCAACACCCACTTCTACTGTGATGCCTGTAAGAGCCAACTAGCTGATTATGGCTACACTGGAGATAATCTATTGTATTACTGTAGCCTATTACTTAATGTGGCTAATTATCATCGTGACCACTTTACCTATCTGTTGCACCCATTTATCTTTGGTTCAAGGAGCTCACAATCTAAAAATCAAAGAGACAATGACCATACTTTCTAATATGTTTGGAAAGCACCTAACAAATTATAGGTGTTACTGTACAACATAACCCAAACCATAATTAATTATAAACACATGGAGATAGACCTGTTTTAAAAATTGCTGTTCTCTACACTCCAGAACTTTGGAGAAACCTAGGTCTGAATTTTGCATCTCAGGCCCTTCTCTGGTGTCAGAGCTAAGAGCTGTCTGCGTAGCTTTCTCTCCTAAAACTAACCAGAGAAAGTCACCTTCTGTTTTCCATTTTCCATTATTTAAGTTTATCTTTTAAAAGTCTTAAATGTAATGTGGACTTCTGATCTCACCCTCTTTTCTAAATGCATCATATTAATTATTATTATAATACCCTATACTGTTAATTCAAGGATATCTTTTCAGTGTTTGTTATTTTGTTTTCAGTGGTCCTGATTTGTATTTATACCTGCAACAAGACCTTAGTGTAAATGTGAATCAGGCCCAGTGTCTATATGTGGAGGGAATCTTTCTTTGGAGTAATATGCAATGGGACCATTTGTGCAATAAATTGCTACACAACATGAACAACAAGGAGTCCGGTGGCACCTTAACGACTAACAGATTTATTTGGGCATAAGCTTTTGTGGGTAAAACACCACTTCTTCAAATGCACAAAATGAGTAACAGTATCAGAATCTAGCCATTAGTATTTTGATAACAAAGCAAATTTCTAAATTTGCCCCTGGATTTGAGCTCTAATATTCTAACTGACTGGCTAAGTCTCCTCTCTGAATACTACTCAGCAGTAGGCATAACACACAGCTGTGTTACTACTAGCTCTTCCTCTTTCAACAAATGCTTCTCACTTGGCTAGTGACCCACTTCACTAATTGGATCACTACAAACCAGGCAGTTTTCAGTGCAGCTTTTCTTTTCTTCTTTCTCACACTGGAGTTGTAACTGCTCCAAGGACAGAGAAGGGATTCTGTAAAAGTAATTTCTCTGAAGTTTTAAATCTACAAGGCCTGTACTTTCAAGCCAGATCAACTTCAGATGTCCTCACTCCTACAATCCCTCACCTATACCAGGGCCCAAAACGGCAAATTTGAGTGACAGAATGATAACACCTCAATTCAATACAGGCCCCTAAATACACTAACAATTCCCACTGAAACCAGTGGAGTTGCTCTGGCTTTACGTCAGTGTAAGTGAAAGCAAAAATAAGTTCCTGGGGCAACTTTGTATGTTATATGCAAAGGTAATTTGGCTCGCACAATTCCTTATTAAATTTGTTTGATAAGACTTGACAAGATGAGCAATGCTGGTCAGTTATTATGCATTTCTGGTAGAGTTACAGGGCATGAAGCCTAATAATCACAGTGCTGAAGTTTCCAAGATTTTTCTTTTAAATGGACATTGGTAACTGGGTGGAACATTTGGCAGCTTTCTGGCAAGGAAGAGATTACCACTGATGTACACACAGCCAGGGATGTACTCATTAGAGTGGTCTCACCAATCTTTTCCACATCAGATGGTATTAGTGGAGAATAAATCACCTGTTTCTAGCAATCTGAGATGCCAAGGATCACCTTTCTCTGCTTTTATATTTGCAAAACATCTTCTTTGATTCATATGTATCTAAAGGTGTAACTAGAGTTCAGACGCCTAGATTCCCAGATCTAACCCTCAGGGTATTGACACAGGTTACCTTCATGTTATACTGCTATGCTAGGGGCTTCTGAAGTTGACCTTCTACTTGATCTTTAGTTTGTCTTCCTTAGTGACATTGCACTTCTATAACATCTTTCCTTCAAAGATCTCAGAGAGCATTACAACTGTCAATGAATGAAGGTCGAGATTTTCAAAGGCACAAAGGGCAGCGGGGTGCCCAGCTCCACTTGACTTTTAAGGAGAGTGGAGCATCTATCTGTCCTTTGAGCCTTTAAAAATCTGTCTCCCCACAAGACGCTCAACATCCTTGTGAGGGATTTAAGTACTCTTCATCCCATTTTACATGTGGGGAAACTGAGGCATGAGGAACATTAATTAGCTAGCTAAAGGTTACATCTGGGAACAGAACTCAGGAATTCAAACTCCCACTCTGTGGCTTTAGCCATTAAAACAGCCCATACACACAACAATCTTCCAATTCCCTAGCACCTCTATCACTTCTATCCACATTTGCTCCCCTAACCAAAGAGAAAAGATGTTTGTTTAATGAAGGGGCTTCTCCATGTTCTTTTAGTCCATTCTAAGTACTTAGACATGTTTTTTAAGCAAACACTGCAGAATTTACCCCCAGAGCCTGGAGCAGTTTTTTCAGCTGTTCTGGTCTACTGGGTTCATATATATTCAGGGCTTCAGGCATTTTATGTAGCCAGTTGATTAAATATATATTTAGAAATTGTTAATATGCATATTAATTACCCAATAGACTGGAATGACTCTTTAGAAGCATTTTAGTCTATTGTGTAAAAGCATTATAAAAATCCTTATGAAAAATAGTTACTGCAGATGCTTAAATAGTTTCTTTACTCTACTTCCCCCCTCTTCTCCCCACCCCCCAATACTCCAGAAACAAATTGTATCATATCCTGGATTAAGCACTGATTGACTTTCCGTTTTTGTGTTACATGGATACAAAAACTCATCCTCAACTGGATGTATTCCCCCTCGGCTCTGAATCAGGGCCTTACACAGTAGTTAAAATAATACTTATTTAATAACACTTTATTATTGATATAATATTGGTATTATAGTTAATTTTTACATGAGATTTTCTTTGGCCTGGGGGCTCTTAAACTGCATTTTAGCCCCCCAGCAGATTTTTTGCATTCAAGTTTATAATATCATAGAAATAGAGGGTTGGAATAGAAACAGTTGCTTCCTTCGCTATAGCTGCCTGAACACTTAACTGCACGACTACCTCTCCAGGCAGCTTGGGGGGCCTTTTGATAAATATTCTGCTGGCCTCTAGATTTCAGTCATGCTGTTTAGCAATAGGTGAGTGTCACAGGTTTGCTCTGTCTACAGATGACAGTTAGGAGGTAGAATGTTATACGGTCAGATAACCAGAAAACTATAAAATCTTGGAACCAATGATGAGTGCAGGGTGCACAGAGAAAAATCAGTGTGGAAGTGCATAAGGTATTGCAAAGGAAACACACTATTATTTTTGTTTGAAATGACTGAGCATCCAAAGATATAGAAGGTTATCTGATCCAGATCAGAACATGGAGGTTGATCTCTCTGAGCCCTTGCAGAAAGTAGGAGGAAAACTGAATGGTGACCAAGAGGCAGCATGGAGATACAGGTTGTCCACATGGATGTCTCCAGCCTTAGACAGATCCCCTGAGATCCAGTTTTAGGAAGAGAAGCTCCTGCCTGTTTCACACAAGTGTAGACCTACCACACAATGGAATGATCTGCAGGGAAACTCTGCAAAGTGAAACCTTGCATTGTTCTGCTGCTCTCCTGTGGACTTTTCATCAGAGGGGGCAATCCAGCTCCATATAATTATTACAGCATTGCACCTAAGAAAGCCTAGCAATAACGAAGATAACTGCTGTAGCTCACGAAAGCTTATGCTCAGATAAATTGGTTAGTCTCTAAGGTGCCACAAGTACTCCTTTTCTTTTTGCGAATACAGACTAACACGGCTGCTACTCTGATAACTGCTCTGTTAATCTACTCTTCTGTTTGCTAAAGGAATGCAGTTGAAATCTGCCTGGATGTATCGTGAAGTCTGAGGAGAGCCACAAGCCACTCAAGATGAGAAGTACACATTAAGCAGATCAAATTGCATGTTTGGTTTGGTGCTTCTGAGAAATTATCACACCATAAACTGACTAAGCCCAGAGTATTAGATTTTGACCTTTTAAGTAAATTATATCACTTTTTTATCTTGAAAGATCTTTCATTTACAACTTGGTCATGTATCAGAAAGTTTAACGTCCTTTTAGTGGTGAAAAACAGGTGCAAGCAACCCTCTGGGAATGGGTGAGCGATGAAAGCCTTTTGTAACTTTGTACAGTTGCCTCACTTTAAATGTGGTATGTATGTGTTAAGTAAAGGTATAAATAATACTATTCACATATCTGCCTTTAAAACTCAGAGGAGCTAATATGCTCTGTGTTTTTCACAGTTATGATAACGTCTGAAGCGCAAACTGAAGCCCTCAGTGAAATGGGTTGGGTGTTTCAGCAGAATCCTCAGTAAATCATTGCCAACAAATCACTCCCAATTTTACATACTATACAAACTGCAGCTAAATTATATATATAAACAGATGTGAAGTCACCAGGAATTACCTTTGACTTCCCTATATTCTAGCTGCAGTTATCAACAAAAAACAATTTGAAACTCTAATTAACTCTCAGGTTTTTTTCTAGAAATAAACAGCAGACTTCAAATCATCTACTCCACTATCCTCAAGGGAAAATAAATAAAACTAACTTAAGAATGATTCATTCAAATTTGATCGTGTTTCTGTCTCTCACTCCCTTCACACATACATACACACACGTCACAAAAGTGGGGAATTAGCTCACCTATATTGCCAAAAAGCAAAAAATCTTCCAAACCAGCCCAACAATCAGTACAGGTCAGTTACTATGAGAATCACACAGTTCCTTATGTCAAAAAGCATTTGTCCCACACCCAAAGCTGAGCCCATAGTTTACTGAGTAGTCACAATGTGATGATTCAATGCCAGGATTTGAAGCACAAGTCGCATGTTTTATGAGTTTCGCCTTCATTTTAGAGACAATTTAACCTCTGTAAGGGTGATGGCTGGTTATCTGGCCCCAATGACTTCCTGTACACATGTGGGAGAGAGGAGATAAAACTTGGAACCAGAATTTCCACTTCTTGTGAAATTCTGTAATCTTGAATTTTGTTTTCACTCTGAATCAGAGTGAAATGTTGAGTTTTGAAACTTCCAACTAAATTAATTTTTTAAAAACTAATTTCATGTCTATTTAAATATTTAATTTTGATAAAATCTAAATGTTTTGTTTAAATTGTGTCCTTTTTATATTATAATTTACAATATAAATTAAAATACATTTCAGAACAGAAAGTTGTTTTAAAATGAAAAATCAAAACATTCTGTACCAATAAGATCAAAATGGAAGGTTCCAACTTTATCAAAGAGCTCAACAAACTTTTATTGAAATTGACACATTCCCAAGAAACATTTCAATTTCAACAAATCAACATTTTCCAATGAGAAAACATTCAGTTGGAAATTTTTGATGAGCTTTACCAAAAATACTCAGAAGATTGGGCTTTTGACATTTACTTGTTGAAAAATATCCATTACAGTTTTCAGTGACTCCATGAAGAGGAAAAATGACTCACTTTAATCTATATGTCTCTTTATCTAGATGTAATGTGTCCATTACTATGGTACCTGAGTACCACAACATACAATATTTATTGGGTATATAATAAGATGCATCTACTTTTCATATTGTATCATGTAGACATGTTTGTTAATATCTAGGGATCCTATTGCATTGCTGAAAACCAATCAGTCGGGGGTGCAGAATATCTGAACAACACCAAGAAGGCCTATTTATCACCATCATCATGGCAAATCTGAAAGGGACATGGTCTTCTTGCAAATCAAGCACCACATAGATCAATCTCTGGCAAGGTGCTTAAGGTGGTCTGATTTTATATTCAGTCTATGTCCATTACTGGCAATTTTGCGATGTCTGTCCACACAGTCTGCCTGTTGCCATGATCCCAGCAGGAGATGCTTCTTAATGAGGAGAGGAGACTATAAAAAGAAATGGGAAACACCCCAAGGGACCCCCTCCTCCTCTCTCTCTCCCCCTATCCATTGATTCACTACACCAGAAGGAACAAAGGAAGCAGACACCGAACTGGAGAAAGGGTCCTGGCCTAAGAAGGTTGACCAGTAAAATGGTTGACAGCATGTGGTGAGTTTGAATTTAACATAGTTTGTTAAATTAGGCATTAGTTGTGTTCTATCTTTATGCCTCCTTACGTGTGTCCACTTAAAATCTCTCTTTGTAGTTAATAAACTAGTTTTATTGTTTTATCTAATCCAGAATGTTTAAATTGAAGTGTTTGGGGAAACTCAATTTGAGGTAGCAAAATCTGTGCACATCATTTTCATTGATTAAATAATGGACCTATATACATTTGTATTGCCCAGGAGAGGGCTGGGCAGTACAGGACATATGTTCTGGGGGGAAATCTGGGACCTGGAGTGAGTTGGGGTCACCCTGCAATGTAATCAGGCTGGTAAAAGCCCAAGTGTATCTGGCTGCTGCACACACACACAAGTGTAGCTGGGAGTGATTTGTATGTGAGTAGCCCAGGTGGGAGCTCCTTCAGCAAAGCAGTGTAGGTACCCAGGTTAAAGGGCAGGGGGACACAGCTACTTGATATGGAGCAGCTGATGGAGACAATAGGAATCAGAAACCTCTATCCAGTTCTTCAGCCTTCCTCAAAACCCCCATTTTGCTCCCATACACCACAGCTGGTGTAACTGTAAATCCACAGATGCCCCTGAAGGGCCCAAAAATTGACAGCAGCTGCTGCTATAAAAGTATCCACATCTTTTGAGTAATGTCCAGCACTGGCTATGACCATGCCCAAATATTTGACAGCTGCCGTCTCCTTAATGTCCCATCCAGACAGGTTAATATTGAGCTGGTTGTAATCTGGAGATAGAGGCTGTTTGATGGTAATGGCCAGGAACTTGGTTTTATCTGGATTAATAACCAGGCCAATGGGTGCTGCTTTTTACCCAACCACATCGGCCACCAGCTGCATTGATTCACCAAGCTGAGCCAACAGAACAATGTCACTGGCACATTTGAGACCTCAAAGCATAATGGTGTTCAACTCCACGCTACCAACAGCTGCCTCTGCAAGCTTATCCATAAACCACTCAGTGCTGATTGAGCCCTTTTAGGGTCAGTTTGTTCATGTTGTAAGGTTCTTTGTACTGAGGCTGACCACTTATGAACACCTGGTCTGTTATCCTTGCAGCTGAAAGGACTTAGGCTTTCCTTACTATTGAGGCAAAAGTACCGTTCCAGGATCCTGCATGTTAGTGACAAATGTAAAACTGGTGCCTGGAATGTTCAAACATTGTCTAAAACCGTTAAAGCTGTTCTCCTCATCAAGCAGTGGAAAATTGTGAACACTGACATCTGTGATTTGTCTGAAGTTCACTGGCAAAGAAGCAGCGAAAAGAAAGTTGAGGACTATATGGTTTTGTTCTCAGTGAGCCCAGATAGGATGCTCCAACAACAGGTGGCCATTGCATTTCCACCCAATGCCCACTGGGCATTGCAGGGTTGGCAGGTGATTAATAAGTGACTTATCAATGTCCAATTCCGTACCAGCTGTGGGCATCTCACCATAATCGTGATGTATGATTCCACAAACACAAAGGCCAACAATGTGGCTGCAAATAATTGTTACCCACAACTGCTGTCAGTCTTTAATGAAACTTGGAGAAGAAATATCTTCATGATCCTGAGTGACTTTAATTTGTAGGTAGGAAAGGATAATGACACCGGGGAAAATACGCTCAGGAAGTTTGTTATCAGGCAGAACAATAGAAATGGTCAGTGACTGCTGGAGTTTGCAGCTGCCAAAGATATGGTGATTGCTGACTCACTCTTCAGTCATCCAAAGATTCACAAGCAGACCTGGTGCAGCCTAGATGGTCTCACCAGGACTGTTATTGATCATGTCCTCATTAATAGTAATTGGCAGTCAGTGGTCATAGACATAGGAGTTCGCAGCAATGATGAACTTGACACTCACCATTGGCTTCTGCTGACAAAAGTACCCCTCCAACTTTGCAGACAGACAATGGTCAAAATGAGCCTGATTCAACTAAAAGCTCTTATTACAACTAATCTATCAGGTGGCTTTCTATTCTGACCATCATAAAGCCATGAAATCATTAGAGACTGAAGTCTCACTCACTCTGTCATCTGATAAGGAATGGCGTTGTGTCAGATCATCTGTGCTGATGGCTGCCAGCTCAGTGCTGGGGCCTCGGCCCTTCAAACACCACGTATGGATCAGTGAAACTGTTCTCGTAGCAGCTATAGCTAAGAAGAAAAGAGGCTACTATTTGGTCTTCAAAGAAAGGTTGGCAAGAGCAAAAGCACAGGCTGAATGGGTTCGACTTTGGGACGTTGTCAACTCATTATGTAAGAAAGATAAGGAATCCCCGCTGGTTGACCAGGCAGCCGGTTCAGAACAGGCTGCCACTGGGCATGATCTGTATACCCTCTATTCAACTTTAGTAGTATTTGCAGAAGACTGTGGCACCAGTTTTTCCAGTAACGATTTGGGATGGCAGCGTCAGCCAGAGTCCGCAGGGTCAGTTGTGTCCGTGGAAAGATCAATTCAAAACACTCCTTAATTGTCTGTTATCTGTAGTCCCTCTTCCACCTGAAGTGCAGGAAGTTCCAGTAGAGCCACCTTCCTTCAACCAAGAAGAGATCTGGACTGTAGCCCATAAGGTGAAGTCTGGGAAGTCACCAGGGGTTTGTAAAATTACTCCTGAGTTGCTGAAAATAGGCGAGAGTATTTATTGTTGTACCATGGCTGCATAGGCTCTTCCAGACCATTTAGCATACCAATATTGTCCCTGAATACTTCTTCCCTCTGGTCAAAAAGGGCAATAAACCTGCATGTAGCAACTCTAGAGGTATTATGCTATTGTCAGTCCCAGGGAAAGTCTTCTCTTCCATGTTAATGTCTCAAATCAATGATGCACTTTGTGACAAAGCTGCATTCAAGTCAATGGCAGGTGCATGGCATGGTTTCCAATCTTCACAGGAATGTGGCATGGCTGTGTTCTGTCACCAATGTTGTTCAACATCAGAGGTTCTGTTTAGCTTTGGGGTAGCTGTGTTGCAGGCTGAGTAAACACATTAGCTAATGAGTTGGTTCCTTGATTTTTCAGATCTGTTTGAATGAACAGTCTTTGATCATTGAAGCTTTCCCATTTTCCTCATTCTCCCTTCCTTTTCTCCAGTGTGAACCCACACACACACACCTCCAAGAACCCTATTTAGTTAAAATATCTGTTTCTTTTAGATAACATAGCAAAGGCCTACGTGTGTGGGCCTTTCCCCTTAGTTTGAATTTACCTGCTTTGGTTTAACATTAAATGCTTTCTCTCCCTCTAGTATGATTCATAGCTTCCAACAGAACAGTCCTGGGTTTTCCCAATGTATGCTGGGTGATTGCCGGCATCCTGGGTCTGTCTGACAGCAAGAGGCATCTTCTCTAAACTGAGTTGTTCCTTAAGCAACAGGTCAGCAGCTCCTCCTCATGTCTGCTTCTCTCAGCAGCAGCAGCAGTCCCACTGTTCACAGCAAAGGGTGGGGCAGAGTAGAGCTGGAGATAGCTGCTGCTGGGAGAGAGGAAGCTGGCAGGAAGTGGAGGAGGGACCAATAAGCTGCCAGGTGAAGCACCTGCATGGACATAGAGGCAGTGTTAGGAGCAGCCATGTGGAGAAAGGAGGACTAGAGGGGGGAAACATTGAAGCAGACACGGGGATGGGGTGAGCTGTGGTGGGACAGTGAGAGCAAAAGTGGGAAGGGAAACAATCATCAGTGAAAAAGTGGGAGAAGGAGAGGAGGAGCAGATGGAGGCCATCAGTCCTCAGACCCTGATTTATGCCATGGTGATTAGAATGGTATAAATTTAAAGAGACAGGAAGATAAGAAGACTTTTAAAAAGTGACTGATTTCAGTTCCTTAAATTTTGGGAGCCTAAGATACCATAAGGGAGCTTAACTTTCAGAAAGTGCTAAACACACATCCTCAGAATCAGGTCTCTTTAAGGTACCCCAAAATTACAGCACTCCAAATCACTAGTTATTTTTGAAAAATCTTGGCTAGACAGCAATAGCTTTGCCATCCGGTGGCTAACAGCTATGCAAGGGTGCCAGGGAGGGAACAGCTGCTACACTTTCTCCCTGACTTGTGTATGCATGCAAGGTCAGCCATAATGTAGCCCAGAATGCAATGCATGCCATGGTGACCACAGGGGTGCTGGATATTCTTTCTGTGTGAAAATGTCAGAAGAAAGTAATTTTTTTCACTTTCAGATGGGAACTTTCATTTCAGCACAGTTGTTTTTAGGGAAAACCAGATTTAGCAACCCAAGGTTATTGATACAGAGATCATCATTTAAAAAAAACTAAAATCAGTCCTAACAATTCCTACATTCAGAGTAGCAGCCGTGTTAGTCTGTATTCGCAAAAAGAAAAGGAGTACTTGTGGCACCTTAGAGACTAACCAATTTATTTGAGCATAAGCTTTCGTGAGCTACAGCTCACTTGCATCCGATGAAGTGAGCTGTAGCTCACGAAAGCTTATGCTCAAATAAATTTGTTAGTCTCTAAGGTGCCACAAGTACTCCTTTTCTTTTTGCCAATTCCTACATTGGTATCGGATATAACTCCGCTTCCCCCTATATTTAACATAGCAATATCTATGGGTAATATCCGATGGGGCAATCCTGCCATTTCAATGGTGACCACTGTACTTGGTTTAGGATAATGTAAACTCCTTTGACTTCAGGTGCCAGCAAGTTTTAGCCCTATTTTGCTTTTTTGTTGTTTTTGTGTGTGTGTGTTTTGAAAAAATAAAGGGATCTTAGGTGCTACAGACATAGATCCTAGGAAATAAAGCTAGTGATGAAGAAACCTTAAAGCCCATCTGTCACATACAGATGTCACATATTGTGCAGAGAAGAGAGGCTTTGCAGGGTGTATGTTGTTCCTTTAAACTAGAGGGAGGAGTTTTGTGTAATTGAGAACAGATGGGAAAAGGAAGGGGAAAGCACCCAAATCTTCCTCCTCACTGTCATACTTGGAGAAGCATGTTTTGGTGTTTGCATGTTATTTATCTGTAAGGTTCCACACCTGATATTGTTTTGTATGGTGCTTTATAACATTAGATTTCCACAACAGCAATAAAACCCCTATTTTAACAGTATTCATAAGTTAGAAATACTGTGAATAAGATATCTAAGTCAAGGTAGGTACAGGGAAGTGAGCTATAATAGAAACTAGAAATGACTTGATCCATCCTCAAAAGAAAAATATCCCAATTCATTACTTTATTTTCTTAAGCTAAGCTACATAAAACCTTATTCTGTCTCTTTCCAGTAGTCTTGGTTTAGTGCGGGGGCTCAGTCAGAATGGAATCTCATGTAAGTAACGAGAGAAATGAGAATAGTGGTCTCAGGCTAGTTCCCAGTGGACATTTGTCCTCATTATAAAACCACCAAAGCCACCACATAATTTAGCAGAGCTGTGTGAAGGAGCATTCATAACACCTGTGCCTGGCTTTCTCACAGAATAGTGCAGATGCAGTGTACTTGCTTCCGACCAGGGTTTGGCCACAGAAGTCTTTTCCGTTCAAACATTTGGGTCTCAGCAAAGCTACTCCAATCTGCTAACTACCACATGAGAGTCAAAAGTTGTCCCACTCGACTTCAGGATTAGCTATTGTGTTGATATTCAGTTCATCCAGCGCAAGGCTGGGTTAATGGATTTATAAACCTGTTATTATTCAGGGGGTGTTAGCAGAAGAAATCTACAAGCTTCAAAGAGTTTTCTTTCTTTCTTTACATAATTTCCCGCCCTCTAATTTACATACTAGATGAGGCATAACCAAACCAAAGTGAGCACAAACCCATGTTCTGCAAGCAAAACCTATATGTGAAAATTGGGCAGTTAGACAGCTTCCCAATTTGTATGCACAAAACTGGTGCATACCCACATGAGAGCAGGCAAAAAGGTGCATGAACCAAAGTGGGTGTGCAAAATCAAAGACCAGGGCTTAAAATGTATCCTTAAGTACAACTTTTAAGTCTGCTTGGTGATCGGACACTAGAGTAAATCAGCAGTCTCCTCCCTCTGGTGTCTGGACACACCTGCAGCTGAGACTCAATTTGGGACCTTTGTGGTCCAAGCCCACGAGCCTTGCCAGCTGAACCACAGAAAGGACCCTATTTTAGCCATGCCACAAGGAGCCGTGCTAGACTTGCTGCTGGAAGTTTCCCTGTGCATATCTTACATCAGCTGAAAATAATCATATTTAATCCAAACAGGAAATGGTTTGCTCACACCACCACAGCCAGCACACAGGGCGTTGCTGTTATCACTGTGCTGAACAACAAGGTTCAAAATATAGATACAGGAAAAGATACAGTGCATCACCTACGGTGCAGATGTATGTGTCAAATGAAGGCAAAGTATCATAATGGTTATGTTCATTTTAATCATCTGCCTTTTAGAAACATGCTGCTCACGCAAGCCTAGCCCAGCTAACACTAGGTTCTGTTTGCTCATGTTTTTGAAACCAGCTTTGTGGTTTCCCATCCCAGTTTGTCTGCTTCTGCAGCAACAGTCTAACCTACTATCATGGACATGCTGGGGAACGGATTTTGAATTAAATGGCATCAGACTATAAACCTGTGTAATTTCCCATTATTAAATGAATCAGACAAAGGTAACTTGATTACTGAGAAGTGAGCTTTCAAAAGTGTGCCCGGGTTTGCATAAGCATCAAAAAGTTTATAAAGTTTATCTATACTGCCCGTTATTGTACAATAGAGATTGACTCCATCCATTCTCTAGGATCCTTTCTTCCCAGCCTACACCCTTGAACTCTCACCCCTCTCTCTTGTGATACACACTCCCCTCATGAAACACACACACAGTCAACATCAATAGGCCAAGCAACTGTGGCAACTTCTTGTTTGAGGTCTGCACACCACTGAATTCAAATTTAATGTGACCTATGGCTATCTGTTCAAGGGACAGTTTTCCAAACTATAGTTCATGGAGGACTCCTTGGTGGTCTGCAGGATGCCCACATGGTGCTGGTTCTCTCTCAGAAGAACATAGGATCTAGTTCGAGATAGACTGCTTGTCTGCTCATGGAAATTCCTGTCTCTGGCAGCAACTAGTGCCAGATGGTAAAACTAAAGGTGCAAAAACAACCCATGATGGACAATTATTAAATAACCTACCCCAGAAGATATTTCTCCCAATCAGTTAGTTAAGCATGAGAGTTTACATAACTTCTAAAAAATACCCTAGCTAAAATTGAAAGGACACTAAGGGCCTGTTGCAGTGTTGTTGTAGCCATGTTCATCCTAAGATGTGAGAGAGTTAGGTGAGGTAATATCTTTTATTGGACTAACTACTGTTACCTCACCTTCTTTGTCTCTCTCCTAAGTGCCTGTGTCACTTCTGAAAAAGGGACTTGCATGTTCTTGAAATGTTACTCCCTAACTAATGTATGTAGGCTTGGAAGGATTAGATTTCTATTGGTAAATGTTGTTAAACCTCAATTTCACCATACACATACAAACCGACAAAAAAAATTGCCATAGATAATAATCAAAATGTACAGATAGGGAAAGGGGAGTGGGATAGCTCAGTGGTTTGAGGATTGGCCTGCTAAACCCAGAGTTTTGAGTTCAATCCTTGAGGGGGCCATTTAGGGATCTGGGGCAAAAATTGGGGATTAGTCCTGCTTTGAGCAGGGGGTTGGACTAGATGACCTCCTGAGGTCCCTTCTGACCCTGAGATTCTATGAAAGTGAGAAAAATGCTGCTGCAGAACTTGAGGATTTCATTTAAGGATATTTACATTATATTTTGAGATGCTGACAATTTGTGTTGCATTAGTCATAAAGCTTCAGCTTTTTTAATCTTAGTTACTGATATTAAATCATTTTTGTTTGACACCCCATTGTGTGACTGCCCCGCATATTTTACCACAATAAAATTTTCCCACAATTTTACATCAATAAAAATTGAAAAAATGCTTAGAAATGAACATCAATCTTATCCATTGAAATTATTTTCAAAAAATTTAATTCTGCCAAGCCTAGATATAATTGTGGCTGCTCTGATTACCCATAGCTGAGGCTACAGTCTCTGCTGCACCCAATTTCCACTGCACACAGCAGACGAAGGAGCCACAGGGAGGTGGATGCAACTCCCTGATCCTGAAGCCAATTCTGCATTGGCCTCCATTGTAGATAAGAGCAGCCTCAGAGCTTCTCTAAACTATGCCAGCTGGCTATGGTCCCTAGAGGGCTAAAATAGCAGAAGAAAGTATATGCCAACTTTAAACTTAGGAAGAGAGCACAAAGTCACAAGTAAGGCAACTAATTATTATTATTATTAATTATTTGTATCACCATGGTGAGTCCTAGTCATGGACCAGGACACATTGTAATAGATGCTGTACAAACACAAACCAAAAAGATTCAGCAATCCATCGAAATATCGAGGTCCTACACAAATTTCTGAAGGCAAACAACATTATATATTCTTGGACTTTTTGCATCCATATACTGAACTAATTTCAGTACCACTGTCTCGTATTTTTTAATTCCACATCTACTGACTCTATAAAAGATGTTTACATATTTCCTGATTCCTAAGAAAATTCCAGCATCCATATTTTTATTGGATTTTAAACCTTTGAATCAAATTCTTATTGTAATCTTTGAGTCTCCTTCAGATCAAGAAAGACTGATGACAAAGGTCTGGAGTTAAATTGTAATAGTAAATAAATTGTATCTTCCCAGCAGCACCTAAATGTTTATATCCCCCCAGAAAAGTTAGAAGGAAACATTTCTTTCCTGGCACATTTTTTCTTTTCTGAGATTTACTGTTTCATTTCTTTTTCTTGCTACATTTTGCCTTGTCAGAGATGTTTTAAAGTATTTGCTTCATGAATGGAATAGCGTTGTGAAATTTTTGAACTGAGGATAAAGTGAGTAAAAATGAGTTTAGTGAAGAAAAGTCCAATTATGCAAATTAGTTTCCCTTGATTGATTCAATTTAATCAGAATTTGAATGAAATAGTTTTTACTTCAGTTTTACATTCTGTTTTCAGACTCTGTGACCGAGGAAGCAACATGTGTATATTTTTTAAATTTCTTACCAATACTCCAGGGGACATTGATAGCTTGATTCTGGAAAGAGTTACTCCCATATGACTCTAATAACTATGTCTCCAATCCATCTTTCCATGCTCAGTGCTATTTAAGTCAAAGGGTCTCTGAACAGACACAAGATTCCACCTGCACAGACCCAGCTGCAGGATCAGGATTTATATTGATGATTGTAACTCTTTCCAGGCTTGGGCCTTTAATTGTTAGGCTCTTACCAGGTTGAATAATCTGGTCTAATTTAACTGAGATAAAAGTAGTTTTGATTTAGCTTTCTAAATTTGGAACATTTCAACCAGCTCTACTTATTAGTTATAAAATTATAAGTTACAAATTAGCAATACTAATTACATATTTTCATAGTATACAATCTGAGATCTGAGATAAAAGGGCTTGATTTTCTGAGGGTGGATGCTCAGTGTTTTCTGAAAACCAGGCCCTTTAAAGATGTGTGTTATGTCCAAAAGCTTGGCCATCCAACATCAGTAGTTGATTTTGCAAATCTAGACCATAGCAGTTAGTTCTATTAAACTCTTATCATCCAAAATAAAATCCTTTAGTTATACGAGTGATATTCAGACTGAGGCTCCTAAGCCACAAGTGGCTCTATAATGTATCTCCTGCAGCTCTTTGTAGCACATAATAGTCAGACACCGTGTGATTAAATACATAGTACTATAATAAATGAAACAATGAATTCACATGACTGTGGCTCTTTTGGGTAATGTTGATCGCTAATTTGGCTCGTGAGCCACTGAGGTCTGAGTATCGCGGAGTTATACCATTTCTTAAGTGAACTTGGGTGATTAACTTTTACTTGTTTTACTGTCTGTTATTGCCTCAGCAATTTATAGAACATCCTTATGCACACAATTATTAAAAATTTACTAGTAAAGATATGACACCGGATGCAACAGAGTCCCAGAATGCCAATGGGTAGAACGTGCCTGAGCCTTCCGTTGATGCACTCAGGAAGAGTGCCAGTAAAATCCCTCCTTCACAGCCTGTTCTCTCATCATATCCCCAAAAGTACAAAGCCTGCAAAACAGGGCAGGGAACAATTAAGGAGGAGGAGGCAGTGTTAGCTAAATCAGGAGAGGGAAGGCAGCTGCACCCCTCCACGGATTTATGTTACATGCACGCTCGTCCTTTGCTCTCTGGAGCTCTGGGAGGGATTGTACTTCTTTTGAGGCACACTCTCACCTAACTTCCCTGGGGAGGAGCAGTAATCCAAGAGGGGCACTGCCCAGTGGAGGCACTTACTGGGGCATCAATAAACTGTGCCATCTAGCCCTATGGATGTACTGAATATGAACTGCACATGTCCCTCATGGGTTTAAGGAAATGATAGTTTGTTGACCAAAAAGGGATTAGTTCTAATTTGACAACAGCCTCAGTAGTGGTCTTGGACGCCCATCATATAACATTGTGCTCCTTTAAGAATGAGACAGTGAAGAAGTAAATGGGAAAATCACACAATTAGAAAGGTCCAGATAGGGTTGAGAATATGGCACTAGGAGAAATGGGAGGACAGTAATTTGAGATTCCTATTTCCCATCTGCTCATACCAGAAGGATAAAAAAGTGAGGTAGGGATTATGTGAACTAAAAGGCCAAGCAAAGGTTCAATTTACTTATATTAAAGCATCTGTGATTTAAAAAAAAAAGGCTATGTAGTAGTTTGCTGCATGGTAATTATATTAAATTCAGTACTGGTTTCTTTCTTTGTGTCTATAACTCCTTCCCCCTATTTCCCCCAACCCCCCCAGCAAAAAAATATACTGTACATTCAGGGAATAAAAGTACAAACCCAACTTTGACATGGCTTTTAACTGTTTTTTGCAAATGCATATACAGTAACAATTAAAACAATGAGGAAGAATTTTTTAAATGTGCACATATTTAGTAATTTGAGCATAACACAAATACTTTGCACTTCTACAGAATCTTTCATTTAGATTATCAAAGTACCTTGCAAGCATTAATTAAACAAACACACTCAGTTGAAAATCAAACGTTTCTGTAGATTATTAAAATGGAAATAATACAAAAAATCAAGTGTAACACTAATCATGAATGGAGTTTTCTTTGGATTTTGCATCATACTCAGCTGGAACAAGGAAAGCAGAAGAAGCAGTTTCATTTCTGGATCTCAGACACTGGCACAATTACTGATGATGATGATAACGATTACTACGCACCTTTTTCATTCTGGTAAAAATTACACACAGTCCAGACATACAAATGGGCTTCTCTAGCAAACAAACAATCCAGGAGCTCAGCCTAGAGCCAGCTGGAATAATCATTGAGTTACCATCAGTTGGGCTCAATTGATTCAAAATGAGACAGGAAAACATGTGATAGGAAGTGATTTCCCCAACTTCTCCCCTCCACAATAGCTTAATGCAAAGTATAACCCTTTGTCAGCTGGGCATAATTTACTATTCTTCAATAAAACATGGACAAGGGAAACACATGAACTTTTTCTGTTAGCATGATGCATTTTGGTATAGACCTCAAATATGGAATGTCTATTTGCATTGATTTACCCTTTACTGTGATAGACCAGCCATGAAATGGATAAAACCCCACATTCTCTTTTCACCACATCTACTGTTATTAATTCTACTATAAATTCTCAAAAGAACAGTGAAAAATGAGCAAACCTAAACAATACAAAAGTTGCTTTGAGTTCAAGTTTCCTTGCTGAGTTTAGCAAATGGTGGTGTGGGGGAAGAAGGGCACAGGAAGATGAGCAAGGCAAGTCAATAAAAAATGGGAAAGTGCCTTGACTTCTAACTCTCTCGTAAACAGCTGTCACCAGAAATTTGCCCACCTCTGCAGTAATTATAAGAGTTACCAAAGATTGGATCAACATCCTAATAGTCGATATTTCATTTCACCTTCAACTGGGAGTTTCTGGAACACATATTGTTAACTCTTTTCTCATCCTCTTTTTCCTCATCTGTGTCCTTACATCATTTGCATCCTATATATACGTTTGTAGGAAAGTCTTAGCTTCATCCGGATACCAAATGATAGAGTCAATGTTTCCTTTTTTTTTTAATTAACCTCAATCCAGACAGATTTCAAAACTACTGTCTGACACCAACTGCTGGTAAAGTATCTTACAGCACAGACCACTTATTGGAGATTTGTGTTCCCTATGGCTTGTGCAAATCAGGAACATACTACACATCATCTTCTTGTGAAAATAAATGTGTTCTTTTAGTTCTCTTTATATCATTGAGTACTTTGTTGCTTCCAAGAATACTGCAAAACGTGATCATATATGTAGGGCTGTCAGAAACTCCGCCACTTTCTCCTCGATCTCAGGTGCATGGAAGCAATTTGGACTGTTTACTGAATACACTATCAACAATTATAGGAACATCTGCATTCTTAAGGACATCCCTAGTACAAGTTGGAAGGCACTGAAAATGGGCCATCTCTCCCTCTACTCAAGAATCTCAGGACATCTTTTTTTAAAAAAATGTGGACTAGATTCTCCATATAGTCCAGCAAGGTCATACTGAAGAGTATTTATGAATTTAAGCCCAAAGGCCCCTCCAGGCTAACAAGATATTTTTCTCTAGAATTACCAAAGTTTCCTTTAGCACTTGTTGATTCCACCTTAATAAAGAACCTTTTAGTTAAAAACCAACACATTCTGTCTTGGTGTATTTTTAGCATCTAGACGTAATTGCATCCAGTTCTGGTTGCCTAAAATATTCCTAAATAAATTATTATTTCTTATATAAAGTAAATTTTAAATGGGTCTGCTGGATGACATGGTTAAGTCGGTTGCTTTAGAATTAAATTAGGAGTTGGGTATTTATTCCTACGTGAAACCAGGGATTTAGGGGTTATAACGGTTCACCGGGGTTTGCAAGCCATTCAGCAAAAGTAAGGTGTTGTGAACTGAAATTAAAAATGGATTGGATATGCCCCTCAGGTCTACAACCTGCTGCTGAGACCCAGAGAGCTCTAAGATGCACACAGAAGCATTTAGCAGAAATGTTGCTGGTATTAATTACTACAAGAAAACGAACTTGCATTTTTTAGGTTAGATCATAAACCCTCCAGCTGCTGAGAACATCTATAGGTATCTTCCTGCTACATTTATTTGCTGGGTAAAATAGCACAATGCTGGGGAAATGGGAAGAATTAAAATTAACTGAAGCAATTTCTTGCATCTGTATGCCAACAGAGAGTCCAGATAAACAAAGTTATGAGGATTTTTTCTAAAGAATTTAGCTCCTGTGGTTGTTTATTCAGCAGCCGTTTAGGCACCAGGCAAACTAATTGTTTCTCTCTAATGTCTTAAATTAAACTACAGACATCACTGACCCCAGGGTAAGGCACAAACATTTACCAAACTTATAGACTCCAGAAGCAGAAAGGATTCCTGTCTGCTGCTGAGAAGAAAGTTTTAAGCCAAAGTGACAGCTCTCAACAGTAGATTCATAAGCAATAAAGTGCACATGGGAAAAAAAAGATCAAACTCATTGTTTCTAATTAGGGATGAAATCTGGTTTATTAGAGAAAGGCCAAAACCAAAGCCCCTCAAACTTCTCAGGGATGCTGGCCTGAACTATGTAGTTTGAACTCTTCTGTGCCATTTAATTCTGTCCCAGAAGGCATTTATGTTGGCCTAAAAATACAAATTATTAATCAATTTGAGATGAGAGAAAATTAGTTGTCTCCTGACATTCCTCAGCTACTTCCAACTGCTTTACTGCTCCACACTTCTGGAACCTTCTCTCCTGGACTCTATGACATCTCTTTCTCATTCTGAATTCTAAGATGCTCCTAATATCAGGTGAACTTGCTATATGCACAAATTGTGGAAGTGCACTGAAATTCTTTGACATCATGTAGTGTTTTTTGTTTGCTGCATGAGATATATTTAATAGGCAGCAGCTCTTCACCTAAAGATGATTTAATGGAGATAGACTCAGACAATGAACTAATTTCACTTGCAAATGTAACAACTTCCCAAAGGAACTGCACTGCAACTAACAACATATTATTTCTTTCAAGATCTAACTGCATCTACATTCAGATAACAGGATGTGTAAGGCTTTCCTATGGTAGCACCATCTGGTGATATACAATAATATGACATTTTTTGCACTGTTTCTCTTCCTTTGCCTTCCCACTTTTCAGGAGCTTCTAGCCACGAAATCCCTGATCCATCTCTAGAATTGTAGCCTCTCTTCCTTTCCAGTGCCTTTTGTTGTTCCCTACCTCGGATGTCAATCAGCACAAAGCAGCAAAAAGAAGGCACCATAAAGGGGACAAAATATTTATGGCCACATCATGGTTAAAAGAGCAGAGAGAAAAGCAAGTCTCCTGAAATACTGACTGTTGAAAGGCTGCTCATTCACTTCATGGGATTGGCCGACATGTGGAGCAGGAAAGGCAATGAACAGAATTTCTAGTAAAAAGAAAAGGAGTACTTGTGGCACCTTATAGACTAACCAATTTATTTGAGCATGAGCTTTCATGAGCTACAGCTCAGCTCATGAAAGCTCATGCTCAAATAAATTGGTTAGTCTCTAAGGTGCCACAAGTACTCCTTTTCTTTTTGCGAATACAGACTAACACGGCTGTTACTCTGAAACCTGTCAGAATTTCTAGTGTAAGCTTGAAAGTAGCAGGAAGACAGTTAAGAATCAGTGGCACTCAGGCTTATACACAGGGTCCTCTATGCACCACCCTCCTCTAGAGCCTCTGACAGTTGTAGAGAAGAAGTGACCTCTACTTACAGCAGTAGTAATTCATGGTTACTATGAATTACTACTGCTACATAGGCCCTGCTACTCTGAGAGGGGAACATGTGGCATGCAATGGCTGTTCTTCTGATACCTCACCCATCTCACCCCTCATCCCCTGGTGGAAAAAGCATTGGTGGTTGATTGGACTATAATGCATAGTTGCCTTTGTATAAATAGAGTGTATCACATGGCTTATACCATGCAATTTAACATTCAGTCCTGTGAGTATAATGTAAAAAATGCCTTTGGAAACTACTTAGCCCAAATTCTCTATTCATATAGCTGTGGGGTAAATCTATTAAAGTAAACATTTCCTTTAATGGATTTACACTGGTACAACCGAGATCAGAATGTGACCTGCTGATTTCTACTACACACTTGGTGATCTTACCTAAGGCTGATCCTCTCACTTAACAATGATGAAACTTCATCAACAAAATTTCCTTTTGTGCTGCCAACTCAATGCCAGCCTCAATTAGAGCTGAACTAGAAAGGCATTTGGGTGATTACATCAGTCCGACCGGATGTCCTCTTCTAGCTGTGATGCCTCTTTCTATGCCATTCTCTGTGTATTTGAACTTCACATCAATCTAGATCAGAACTGGGGGAGAGTAAGAGAGTGCGGGATTAAACAGCAACTAAAACACTTCCGAAGAATTTACACAAATTTAATATTTTCAGTCTCCATTCATTTTCACAGCTTTAAGTAAAACATGCTCTAAAAGCAACAACAGTCAACTATAGCTTCGTAAGATTCCTAGATCTAGGCTAATAATTCTGATGATCACAACAAAGAAACTGCATTATAAAAAGAATACCTGCCTCAAGAATGTTTGTGTTAATGTTCAAATAGTTTTATTCTTCCTTTTCTAAAACTTTACTAACAAAGATGCTTCCCATTGTTCAGATTTATGCTTGGATAGTTTATCTGAGGAGATTCCTTGCGTAAAGAATTTGACAACACACACTTTTTAGCTTTTAATCAACTGTTTATCCTAGTGTCTAGTGAAGAACTGATGTACTGCAGAAAGGGTAACCTAAGGACTAGACACATTTACCTTTCTTTCTATCCTACATTCCACTTTCAGGCAAGATAGTGAAATAATGTGCTCTTGTCCTGGAAAACAGTGTGAAGCACAATCTAGTCACCATTTAACATACGCAAAACTTTATTTTATATGGATCTTAAAAACCATGTGACTTTGTCAAAACTGAGTGTTTTCTTGCAGACTTGATGCAGGAGAAAAGAGAGAATGAATGGTTAAAAAAAAAGAAAAAGGTGAATTGAATTTATTTCAATTATAACATATGGGGTTTTTTCTCAATTTCTTCTTTGAAATTAGTTATCTGTTTTACTTGTAGCAAATGTGTGCATTCCTATACAGATGCTCCCCGACTTACGCAGTCATTCCATTCTGGAAGATCTTGCGTAACCCGAATTTTGCGTAAGTTGGAAAATGTATACCCGTCCATTACGCAGGAAGAAAAAAAAAACCCTCCTATTTCTAGCTTACGGAACTTTTTCTGTAAGTGTGGGAGGGATAGGATACAGAAGGACCTAGACAAATTGGAGGATTGGGCCAAAAGAAATCTGATGAGGTTCAATAAGGATAAGTGCAGGGTCCTGCACTTAGGACGGAAGAATCCAATGCACCGCTACAGACTAGGGACCGAATGGCTAGGCAGCAGTTCTGCGGAAAAGGACCTAGGGGTGACAGTGGATGAGAAGCTGGATATGAGTCAATGGTGTGCCCTTGTTGCCAAGAAGGCCAATGGCATTTTGGGATGTATAAGTAGGGGCATAGCGAGCAGATCGAGGGACGTGATCGTTCCCCTCTATTCGACATTGGTGAGGCCTCATCTGGAGTACTGTGTCCAGTTTTGGGCCCCACACTACAAGAAGGATGTGGATAAATTGGAGAGAGTCCAGCGAAGGGCAACAAAAATGATTAGGGGTCTAGAACACATGACTTATGAGGAGAAGCTGAGGGAGCTGGGATTGTTTAGTCTGCAGAAGAGAAGAATGAGGGGGGATTTGATAGCTGCTTTCAACTACCTGAAAGGGGGTTCCAAAGAGGATGGCTCTAGACTGTTCTCAATGGTAGCAGATGACAGAACGAGGAGTAATGGTCTCAAGTTGCAGTGGGGGAGGTTTAGATTGGATATTAGGAAAAACTTTTTCACTAGGAGGGTGGTGAAACACTGGAATGCGTTACCTAGGGAGGTGGTAGAATCTCCTTCCTTAGAGGTTTTTAAGGTCAGGCTTGACAAAGCCCTGGCTGGGATGATTTAACTGGGAATTGGTCCTGCTTCGAGCAGGGGGTTGGACTAGATGACCTTCTGGGGTCCCTTCCAACCCTGATATTCTATGATTCTATGATTTGCATAAGTCGGGTCTTGCATAACCTGGGGAGTGTCTGTAACTGTTCTGACTATGGAAAACTGATACTTGTATCTGTACATATAGACTATATATATGTATACTCTAGTTACAATTCCATGATAGATAGATAGTGTGATAGACCCAGGCCAGTTGGGTCCAGCGGAGTAGTAGAAGGCAGATATACTGGCCACTGGAAAAGCAGTTTTCTGTTCCCTGACTGACCAGAGCAGGTGCTGCTCCAGGCTAGGGTGGACACATGACTCCAATTAGCCTGCAAAGAGTCAGTTGAATCTGTTAGGCTAATGAGAACACCTGACTCCAATTAACCTGCAAAGAGTCAGGTGAGGCTGTTAAGCTAATGTGAACACCTGACGCTAATTAAGGCCCCTCTGATACTCTAAAAGGGCTCACTCCAGTCAGTCTGAGGAAAGCCAGGGAGCCAGAGGAGAGAAAGTGTGGCTGAATAGCTGGGTAATGAAGACATCCTCAGACCACTGGAAAGGGAGCCATAAGGTAAGGGTGAAGAAGGCGTTGAGAGAGAGAAGCAGGAGAGCTGTGGAGAAGTGGCCTAGGGAAATGTAGCAACTCTGGCAGTGAAAGGTTGGCTGCCAACAGCTGCTGCCATTAGGGTCCCTGAGCCAGAACCCGGAGTAGAGGGCGTGCCCGGGTTCCCCACAACCCGCCACTACTGAAACACCTCCTGGGAGAGGAAGACAGGCCCCTGGCAGGACAGGAGGCTAAACTGTTCTGGAATAAGCCCTTAGGGACAACAGAGACTGTGGGAGTTCTCTCACCAACCTCCTTGCTGGTTTATGATAAAAATGGCTTCTAGAGAGAGAAGGGCTACATAGAGAGTCACAGTGAGCCTATGAGGCTAGCGTAATCCGCCAGGAAGCACGGGACACACTGAGACAAGGTTGGAGCTCTGCCACAACTGATAGATAGAAGATATGGAGCTGTAAATAATAATACAAGTGATTATATGTGAAAGCACACAGAGATGCAAAGAAAGATAGAGACATTGTTCTAGGATATGTTACAAGGTATAATTAGACTAAAATAATTGTTATATTTTAACAGCATCTGAAACAAACATAACGTACTAAGTCTAAACTGGTTTCAGAGTAACAGCCGTGTTAGTCTGTATTCGCAAAAAGAAAAGGAGTACTTGTGGCACCTTAGAGACTAACCAATTTATTTGAGCATGAGCTTTCGTGAGCTACAGCTCACTTCATCAGATACATCAGATGTATCTGATGAAGTGAGCTGTAGCTCACGAAAGCTCATGCTCAAATAAATTGGTTAGTCTCTAAGGTGCCACAAGTACTCCTTTTCTTTTTAAGTCTAAACTGAATCTACTGTATTCATATACTTCCATACAAAAATTGACATTAAATATTACAGCTGAGGTCCAGCTGCAACATTTAGATCCAGATCTACATTTCAGCTGTCCAATGTATAGGTTTTGGTATGGACCACTATAAAGACTGGGAACATCTGTAGACTTCAGATCTGGATATGGGCTTTCAACATCCTAAAATATGAGGATGTTCAGTTTCTGGATTTGGCCCATTGTTAGTACATAGTCATGTTAGTAATTGCAGTATTTTGCAAGCCACTTGCCTATGTGGAAATCAGATGAGGAAAAACAAAACAAAAAGAACACATGTTTTTTTATGAACAGATTTCCACAAAACCGGCTATCTCATAGTCCCCCCAGTGGCACAAATAACCCCAAATCAGGTAGGGAGGTGTCTGCACAGACTCATGGAGCTGGCTGGGCACACCAGGGTAAATAAGCTGCACCAGCCAGAAGGATGGTGCACCATGCACACTTCCCATCCCTATGTGCCCTTTAATACATAGCTCTCACCAGGGGCCAGGTTCTGATACCCTTCCACACACATAGCTTATCCTAGAAGTAGTCCCATTGAATTTGTGGCATAAGGGCATAAAAATCCATCCCAGAATTAGTAAAAAACCTGAATTTAAACACTTATAGTGCCACCCCCTCTCCACTCTGCTCACAGGATCCTTCTATTTATGCTGCCTTTGGAAGCAATCATTGTGTAAGGCACATAACTGATCAACTGCAAGTTTTCTCCCTTCTAGCTTTAGTCAAGCAGATAATGACCAATTTCTTCCATGTCTGCTGTTTGGCTTGTGGGATCCCCACCAGTCATTTCTCTGCCTCTCCATTCCAGAGTGAATGTAAAAGCATCACCGCAGACTGGGAACTTTCTACTCACCCACATGCTCTCTAGCTGAACCATCGCTACTAGAATTCAGTTTCATGTCTTCAGAAACTACGGAGATAATAGACCATTGAACATTAGTCTGCTGAGACAGTAAAACCCCAGAGGTGCGTCCACCTCATAAAACAACTCTCTTTTTTTTTCAAGCACAACAAAGACCCCAGGTCACACAGCAGGAAAAAATCTAGTCTTCCATTGCCTCTGTGAATTCACCTCTATCAGGCAAAATGAGAATATAGAATAAATATGTTACACACCCCTGGATTTATTCTCTGGAAAGGCCCTGGAGTCGTTTCCCATCCCTTTGAGACTGGTATAAATGTCACCTCTGTTCTGATCTGCAAGAAATTTTGTTATTCAGGGATAAATTCTGACTGGTTGTGCATGGGTGCACTGGGGAAAGAGAAGGGGAAAAGGTACAAGAAACTCACATCACACCCACACAGGACTGAGGCAAAAATACTGTAGCTAGGAATCCCTGACGGCAGTGGGGGAGGTGATATCTAGTTTGACTGGGGGCCTCTCACAGCCACAAAGAGGCAGCAAGTGGCCTGAGTCTCTGGCCATAGAAACAGTCCCAGGTACTCTAGGGCACAATGAGACTGAATTCCACAGCAGGAACTCCTACATTCTGAGCCAACATTAAATCATTCTATTTGCTATAAAACAATCCCTCATTCTCAGTCTTGCCCTCTCTGCTCTTTTGCTTGCACCCATGGACAGTGTGCAAAGAACATTTCTGCAGCAGGTGTAAGTAGTACAGCTCTATGTGTTCTCCCTTGCACACCTGAGGCATAGAACCTTCATTGACCAGTCCACACAAGAGATCCACTTCCTGGACACTACAGTGCTAATCAACGATGGTCACATAAACACCACCCTATACCGGAAACCTACTGACCACTATTCCTACCTACATGCCTCCAGCTTTCACCCAGATCATACCACACGATCCATTGTCTACAGCCAAGCTCTACGATACAACCACATTTGCTCCAACCCCTCAGACAGAGACAAACACCTACAAGATCTCTATCAATCATTCTTACAACTACAATACCCACCTGCTGAAGTTAAGAAACAGATTAACAGAGCCAGAAGAGTACCCAGAAGTCACCTACTACAGGACAGGCCTAACAAAGAAAATAACAGAACGCCACTAGCCATCACCTTCAGCCCCCAACTAAAACCTCTCCAACGCATTATCAAGGATCTACAACCTATCCTGAAGGACGACCCATCACTCTCACAGATCTTGGGAGACAGGCCAGTTCTTGCCTACAGACAGCCCCCCGACCTGAAGCAAATACTCACCAGCAACCACATACCACACAACAGAACCACTAACCCAGGAACCTATCCTTGCAACAAAGCCCGTTGCCAACTGTGTCTACATATCTATTCAGGGGACACCATCATAGGGCCTAATAACATCAGCCACACTATCAAAGGCTCGTTCACCTGCACATCTACCATTGTGATATATGCCATCATGTGCCAGCAATGCCCCTCTGCCATGTACATTGGTCAAACTGGACAGTCTCTACGTAAAAGAATAAATGGACACAAATCAGATGTCAAGAATTATAACATTCATAAACCAGTCAGAGAACACTTCAATCTCTCTGGTCACTCGATTACAGACCTAAAAGTCGCAATATTACAACAAAAAGACTTCAAAAACAGACTCCAATGAGAGACTGCTGAATAGGAATTAATTTGCAAACTGGATACAATTAACTGAGGCTTGAATAGAGACTGGGAGTGGATGGGTCATTACACAAAATAAAACTATTTCCCCATGTTTATTCCCCCCCACTGTTCCTCAGACGTTCTTGTCAACTGCTGGAAATGGCCCACCTTGATTATCACGACAAAACGTTTTCTCCCCCCGCCCCCGCTCTCCTGCTGGTATTAGCTCATCTTAAGTGATCACTCTCCTTACAGTGTGTATGATAACACCCATTGTTTCATGTTCTCTGTGTATATAAATCTCCCCACTGTATTTTCCACTAAATGCATCCGATGAAGCGAGCTGTAGCTCACGAAAGCTTATGCTCAAATAAATTTGTTAGTCTCTAAGGTGCCACAAGTACTCCTTTTCTTTCATTGACTCAGAGCACCATTGCTCAGACACTATAGCTCTGCATCTGACACAAGCAGCAGTAGGTAACATAAGAAGATAAGAATGGCCATGCTGGGTCAGAAGAAAGGTCCATCTAGCCCAGTATCCTGTCCTCTGACAGTGGCCAATGCCAGGTGCCCTAGAAGGAATGAACAGAACAGGTAATCATCAAGTGATCCCATCCCTTGTCGCCCATTCCCAGCTTCCGGCAAACAGAAGCTAGGGACATCACACCTGCCCATCCTGGCTAGTAGCCATTGATGGACCTATCCTCCATGAATTTATCTAGGTTTTTTTTAACCCTTTTATAGTCTTGCCCTTCACAAGATCCTCTGGCAAGGAGGTTGACTGTGCGTTGTGTGAAAAAATACTTGCTTTTGTTTGTTTTAAACCTGCTGTCTATTAATTTAATTTGGTGGCCCCTAGTTCTTGTGTTATGAGAAGGAGTAAAAAACACTTCCTTGTTTACTTTCTCCACATGAAGCATGATTTTATAGACCTCTAGCATATCCCCATTTAGTCATCTCTTTTCCAAGTTGAAAAGTCCCAGGCTGATTTATCTCTCCTCATCCTGAAGCCATTCCACACCCCTAATCATGTTTGGTTGCCCTTTTCTGAACTTTTTCCAATTCCAATATATCTCTTTTGAGATGGGGCGACCACATCTGCATGCAGTATTCAAGATGTGGGCATACTATGGATTTATATAGCGGGAATATGATATTTTCTGTCTTATTATCTATCCCTTTCATAATGATTCCCAACATTCTGTTCGCTTTTTTTGACTGCTGCTGCATATTGAATGGATGTTTTCAGAGAACTATCCACAATGACTCCAAGATCTCTTTCTTGAGTGATAACAGCTAATTTAGACCCCATCATTTTATATGTATATTTGGGATTATGTTTTCCAATGTGCATTACTTTGCATTTGTCAACAATGAATTTCATATGCTATTTTGTTGCCCAGTCACCCAGTTCTGAGAGATCCTTTTGTAGCGCTTTGCAGTCTGCCTGGGATTTAACTATCTTGAGTAGTTTTGTATCATCTGCAAATTTTGCCACTTCGCTGTTTACCTCTTTTTCCAGATCATTTATAAATATGTTAAATAGGACTAGGCCCAGTACAGACCCCCAGGGGACACCACTATTTTTGTCTCTCCATTCTGAAAACTGACCATTTATTCCTACCCTTTGTTTCCTATCTTTTAACCAGTTACGAAGCCCTGTGAGAACCTTCCCTCTTACCCCACAACTGCTTACTTTGCTTAAGAGCCTTTGGTGAGAGACCTTGTCTAAGGCTTTCTGAAAATCTAAATATACTGTATCCATTGGATCCCCCTTCTCCACATACTTGTTGACCCCCTCCCCTCAAAAAATTCTAGTAGATAGGTGAGGCATGATTTCCCTTTACAAAAAACATGTTGACTATTCCCCAACAAATTATGTTAATCTATATGTCTGACAATTTTGTTCTTTACTATAGTTTCAACCAGTTTGCCCAGAACTGAAGTCAGTTTTACCAGACTATAATTGCCAGGATCACCTCTGGAGACCTTTTTAAAAATTGGTGTCACGTTAGCTATCCTCCAGTCATTTGGTACAGAAGCTGATTTAAATGACAGGTTACAGACTACAGTTAGTAGTCCTCCAATTTCACATTTGAGTTCCTTCAGAACTCTTAGGTCAATACCATCTGGTCCTGGTGACTTATTACAGTTTAATTTATCAATTTGTTCCAAAACCTCTTCTAATGACATCTCAGTCTGGGACAGTTCCTCAGATTTATCACCTAAAAAGACAGGTTTGGGAATCTCCCTCACATCCTCAACCGTGAAGACCATTGCAAAGAATTCATTTAGTTTCTCTGCAAATGGCCTTATTGTCCTTAAGTGCTCCTTTAGCATCTCAATCGTCCAGTGGCCCCACTGGTTGTTTAGCATGCTTCCTGCTTCTGATGTACTTAAAAAAAAATTTGCTATTACTTTTTGAGTCTTTGGCTAGCTGTTCTTCAAATTCTTTTTTGGCCTTCCTAATTCTATTTTTACGCTTTATTTACCAGAGTTTATGCTCCTTTCTATTTTCTTCACTGGGATTTAACTTCTGCTTTTTAAAGGATGCCTTTTTGCCTATCACTGTTTCTTTTATTGTTTAGCCATAGTGGTATGGGTAGTATTTTCTCCTATATGGTTGATTTATCTTTTCTTCTCACCAGCTCACTTACCTCTAGATATGTAGAGGCAGCAGCATCCCTTTGCAATGCAATTCTCGCTTTCCTGAAGTACAGAGGCACTGGCAAAAGAGGAAAATAAGAGCACTGTCATAAGCTTAATAGTACAAAGCATGAATGTCTTTCTTCTCTCTGTCATCACCCATAAATACTATCGCCCCTCAGCAGCTATCTACTAATAGCACAAAGTGTGTGTTTTTAGTTAAACACATGCTTGCTGACAGCACCATGTTTGCAGCACATGATTTGAAATTTACTTGAAATGGATGGGGAAAAGGGCGAGAGAGGGGCCAGAACCAGAACCCTTCACTCAACAACCCATTCACCTTCCCCGTGAGTTCCGATGAGGCTCAATAAATTGGGGTCTGGATACAGAATCACACTCCTTTTGAAAAGCAACATAGTCCTAGATTTTAAGGCCAGAAGCAAAACCAAGACAGACATTTTGCCCATCTCTGTAAAGCAGGAACATTTCACTGATTTAAGCATTTGCATTGTTCACTATTAATCACTGCTATTGCTGTTATTGTTTACACATCCAAGGTGCCCATGACTATAGTATCTGGACATCCTATTATAGTTATATAACAGTTCCTCAGAAAGAGCCCTGAAGGTCCTCATTTACTAAGCCATCCTCTTCCTATGGCAAAAACCAAACAACCTACCTCCCAGTTCCTCCCCAGTAATGAGCTCTGACCCAAACTCCTTCACAAATGCCAAACCCTCTCACTGCTCCCAGTTACAAAAAAATCCAGTTTGTACCTGCAAATCTGCTAAACCCTGCCCTTCCTGACAAGAGCCTTGAACCAGCTGCTTGCCAGATGCCAAACCCCTTCCTTGGTGGAAAGAGCCCTGATGTATTCTTCCTCCACTTTCCTACAGTAACAAGCAACTCCAGAGACATGTCCAGGTTTACCCATTGAAAGCGTAGGCCCCTTAAAGGCAGAGTGTACATAGGAAAGTAAAGAAGTCTAGCTGAAGTGAATCAACTGGGAGCTCATCTACACTGCTCAAGCAGGAAGAGATCAGTCTCCCAAGATCAAGAGCTATGAACAAAGAACTGGCCATGTGGAAGAACATCCTCATTCTGTAGTACCGCAGAATGTGATTGGGCAACATACCAGAAACTTGGAGCTCCCAACTTGTGGGGAATAGGACAGGGGCAGATACTCATTATTGCATCCATACAACCTCTAGTCATTTTTATTGTAATAAGAGGTAGGCCTGAGGTGCAAAGTTTAGATCTGGAATTTTCCAAAATTCAGGGGTACTTGGGTCCTGGACTTTGGACCCATCTCTAATTTTAAGGGAGGGATAGTAGTGTCCTGTCGATGTTTCTGAGTGGAAATACTGTAGAATGGAAAGGAAACTAGTTGTGGAGCTGTAAATCATGGACTGTAGCAGGCACCAGAAGAATAGCTTGTCCATTTGTTGTTTTCTCCCTGATTTAAACTGATTATCCTAAATAAATTCATTGATGGTGTAAGCTCATTGACGGGCACAGGCAATCTGGGTTCCATTGCTGACTCTACCAGAAACTTCCTGTGTGGCCCTTGGGGACATCATAGGGGCCCTGATCCCACAAGTAGAATGTGACTAGTCCCACTGAAGTCACTGTAATTTCACTAGTGACTTCTTGGGACTACTTACATGCTTAAAGTAAAGCATCTGCATCCATAGTAGCAGGACTGGGGCCTTGCATGGTGTGGTACAGTATGGACCTCAGTTCCCCATCAAATAGGGATATCTGTATTGTCTTTTTAAAACCGTGAGCTCTTTGGGTAAGAGACTGTTTCTTACTATTTGTTTGTTCAGTGCCTAGCACAAAGAGGTCTTGATCACAGCTGGGCCATTCTGTTCTTCCATAATATAAATAGATAATGATAACCATAACATCAGACTAACCCAAATCTCACATCAGTCACATTTTTAAAATCATATTTTTACATTAGGTAAGTCTTTCAAATTAATTATTTGTTAGAGATAGTGAATTTTACAACCTGCCCACCACAAAACATTGATTAGGCTCAGAAATTCACAAGACATGATGTGGAGGATTATTTTGATTCTATATATGTTATAACTGCTGAAAGAAAGAAGGGCCCGTGAGTTTTAAAATCATTAGAAGGAGGATTTCAGATTGGATTAATTAAGTCATTTCAAAAGCACTCATTTGATGAAGAAGGTCCCATTTAAAAAAACATGTTAACACGACATTAGTGTCCACAGTATGAAGAAGGATTTTATATTTTCAATACCCTTGCAAATGTAAGTAATGCATCAATTTAAAGCTTAGAACACTGTTCATATAGTGGCATGGATTTACTACTCTCTGCTTACAATCTAGTTTCAGCCACGTACCCTTCTTCAAGGTCTTCATTCTATGCATGTTAGCACAAAGAGCAGACATGCTCTGTTCAACTAAAGCAGAGGATTTATTTATTTTTTGAGATAAAACTACTATTAGACCTCTTAATACACATAGTTTAAATCACAAAACCAAAAAACACAAGTCAGCACAATTGAGTAAACTGATGTCCTTTATTAAAATACAGACCCAGGAGGACAAACTCTAGAATGGCCAAAAACTAAATTATTCTTCTAGCCAGATCCTTTCAAGTCCAGGTTTAAGTTCACCAGCACAACGATGGGATTGAGCTATCCCTGTACAGTACCTCATCTAAAGACAGATAAATCTTCAGAGCTCTGCAGGGAGCCCAGGTGCCATGGTGTATTTTATCATCACTCTGTAAACCATGCTCTGCATCCATGCCTTTATAATGAGCACAAAGACATGAAGACAAAGAGGCTTGCTGCATATGCATCATGTGAATCTATCAGTTTCATTACTAAATTTGAAGAATTCTGCAAAGGTCAGTTTGTGTAACAGAAGTGCATCCCTCCCCTTCGCTGTGTTTACATACACTGAGAATTACCTTTTTGTTGTTTGTATGAGATCCAATATATATTTAAATAGGATTTTACTGTGTATTATATACTATATTAAACAGGCTGCACTTGACTGTGAAAGGCTTATCTGATGTTTTTTCTAAGCTTAGTAAAACAAGATACTGCATTCTATGGATGTGGGGTTAAAATGTTTGAATGTCTCTTAAACCTTGTCTCTTGCTCATCTGGCTTCATCCTAATGCATGTTCCCTGATCAGGAGAGTGAGCAGTAGCCCAAAAAACTGAGGCATTTGCCAAGAGATCCCAAAGGGCTATAGTTATCAAATTATCCTCATCATGGGAAAAATAATAACAATAGGGTGCTATGACTCTTTAAAAAGATGTGCCAGAAGGGAACCCTGCATTATCTTAAAAATCCTACAACATTCCATAGGGTGAACATTGCAAATACCTGGTAGCTGCTCAAAATAAACAGTAAACTATTAAAATAAAAACCATTTTTCAAAAATGTATATGACTTTTTTGATGCCCAAATGTTGTTCCTTTGCTTTATAATTCATTATTGTGATTATTATTTATTTATGTTACAGGAGGTCCCAATCAGGACTGAGGGTCCATTGTGCTACACTCTGAACAAAGAGCTTAAAACAAGAAATCCACCCAGTGATGACTATTAAGGAATAGCTGAGGCAAGGAGGAACAGAAATTGAAATCCTGGTTCTGCTCTCACTTAGTCCATTGTGAATCAGGAGTAATTTCACTGAAGCAAGTAGGGATATACAAGTGCCAAACGGGCATAAGTGAGGTCTGAATCAGTCCTGAGTATCCTC
This sequence comes from Eretmochelys imbricata, assembly GCF_965152235.1. Classification (NCBI taxonomy): domain Eukaryota; kingdom Metazoa; phylum Chordata; order Testudines; family Cheloniidae; genus Eretmochelys; species Eretmochelys imbricata. Next base: position 107,998,718 of record NC_135577.1, read on the forward strand.
ACTTGTCTTTACAGCTATTCCTGGGAGCCAAAATTAAGAGTTTGTGCTCTGATCATGGTAACATTTTCAAGAGTGCCTTAGTGATTTAGGGGCTTTCCCTATTTAAAGCAGTACAGTGTTCTGCTGCAGACAAGGCCTTAGGTACTTAGGATCCTTATTAAAGTCAATGGGTCTTAAGCTCTTAAACCATTTAAGTTCTTTTAAAATGTACCTATGTTTTTAAAAGGCTTTTTTCCCTATAGTAACTTTCAATTACACTGGTAGGCTGAATACAGAGGCCACACATAGTCTCATTAGGCAGCAAAGAGCCTTATGTTGAAGTTATGCTGTAGCAACACGCTGGATTTTAATTTATTTGACTTTTGCCTTAAGTCAGAGGTGGACAAACTATGTGGCCCGCAGGACCATCCTGCCCAGCTCTTGCGCTCCTGGCCAGGGAAGCTAGCCCCCGGCCCCTCCCCTGGTGTCCCCCTCCCCAGCAGCAATGCCGCTGCACGGCTGGCTCCAGCTGGGCAGAGGGGCTGTTAGCTCCTGCTGCTCTGAGCGGCATGGTAAGGGGGCAGCAGCGGGGGGTTGCATAAGGGGCAGAGGATCCTGGGGGGGGGGCTGTCAGGGGACGGGGAGCAGGGGGCAGTTGGATGGGGCAGAGGTTTGAGGGAGGGGTGATCAGGGGATGGGTAGCAGGGGGGTTGGATAAAGGGGCAGGGGGACCCAGGGGGCTTGTCAGGGGCAGGGGAGTGGACAGGGGTTGGGGCAGTCAGGGATGGGTAGCAGGGAGAGTTGGATGGGGCTGGGGTCCTGGGGGGGCCTGTCAGGGGTGGGGTTGTGGATAGGGGTGAGGGGTTGGGTGGTGTCCAAGGGGGGGAGTTAGGGGCGGGGGTCCCAGGAGAGGGCTATCAGGGGTCAGGGAGCAGGTGGCATTTGGATAGTGGGTGGGGTCCCAGGGTGGTTAGGGGAGGGGGCTCCCAGGAGGGGGCAGTCAGAGAAGGAGCAGGGGGGGTTGGATGGGTTAGGGGGCAGGAAGTGGGAGGGGGTGGATAGGGGGCGGGGGCCAGGCTCTTTGGGGAGGCACAGCCTTCCCTACCTGGCCCTCCATACCATTTCGCACCCCAATGTGGCCCTTGGGCCAAAAAGTTTGCCCACCCCTGCCTTAAGTGCTCAGTGTCCTATTCTCAAAGAACTTGCTAATTTACTGTAGGCAAGGACAACTGAATTCTTTGGTGATATCTGCCAACACTGACCCAGTATGGGCCTGTGCCTGGAATTCACAATTACCTCAAGGTGTTTGTTTTTCTTTGTGTGCTTGTGTACCAGCTGGATACTTTTCCTTTTCCATCATCTCGAGCCTGTTTGTCTAAACCCCTCTTGACTGGCTACATTTGAGGAAAGATTTCTCCACCCATGTGTGGAATCCAGGGCATTGAGTGGTTGAAGAACTGTGCATGTGGTCAGACAGGAATCATATTTCTCTGCCCAGGTAGACCTTCTGATTAGAGGTGGGACAAGTAAGCGTGGTGATTCTAAGGACATTAACAGAATAACACTCAATTGTTATCTGAGAGCCAAGTGATGCCAAGGCACATGACTGGACTACTGCCATGTTAGCTGAAGTGGGAAGATGAGACAGGCCTTGAAAATAAGGAAGAGCTTTGAGTAGATGACAGTCTGACTTAAGATCCATTTACTGGTTATAATGAGGCCATGAAGTACACCTAGCAGAGCCTTGAGTGTGCTCCATAGTTCTATTGTCCATCTGCTGTGATTATCTGTTTTTATCATCTGTGTCTATTTTGGAAAATTTTATGTTAGTTACTGTAAGTTAGTCAGCAGCTTCCACAATAAACATCTAGTCATAATGAAAGTGCCAGACTCCTATTGTGTCCAGCCACTAGACTGTCTTCACCAATGACATTTACTAATGCAGTGTACAGAAAAGGCTTTTTTTAATGTCTTGCTGCAGAAAAGCTGCTCAGCAACAAATCTTCATGAAAGCAGGACTGATCGTTATGAGCAAGGACGAAGTGTGGACAGAGAATTAAGGAGGCACTAACTGAACTTGAGCCTGCTGAATATACCTTCAACTTTGTAAGTTTGGTGTTAGATGGTAAAAGAACGCTATGAGTCCAGAAACGGTGGGAAAGGTACAGAGCATCAGTGATCAAAAATCAAGAGGAGGCAAGGAATACCTCACGTTACTGATAACTGGAAGATGGTGACTTTTATCCAGGACTTTTAATCTAGCCTCATTTCCAAATTGCAGGGACCATCTTTTTGTTCTATATTTGTACAGACTCTAGCATGTTGGCATCCTGGGTCATGACTAAGGACTCCTAGGCACTACTGCAATACAAATAGTAATAATGTCACAAAAAATATATGAACTAAATATCAATATTATTACATTTAAACACTAGGCTTATTTCTTTGTCTTATAATACATAGGAATTACCATCCTAGAAGTGATCCATCCACTCTAAGAGTAATGAGTGCCACTTATTGTTGAGAAGAGATGGGGTCCACCTAACCAAGAAGGGGAAGAGCATCTTCATGCACCCACTTGCCAACCTCAGTGAGGAAGGCTTTAAAGTAGGTTCAAAGGGGGCAGGTGACAAAACCCCACAGTTAAGCATAAAGAGGCAACCTTAACAGAAGGCTATATGCTGGAGGGCACATGGGAAATTGCAATAAAGTCATCAGAGCAACAAGAGGGAAATCAGTGGGGGAATCTGCTCAATATCTTAAATGTCTATACACAAATGTAAGGAATACAGGGAATAAACAGGAAGAACTGGCAGTATTAGTACATAAGCTAAATTATTACTCTACTGGTTTCACAGAAAGTTGTTTGGATAAGTCTCATGACTGGAATATTGGTATAGAAGTGTGTGAAGAGGTTTTGTCGGCCTTTGCAGCTCTCTGCACCCCAACCTCAGAAGCCACAAACTGAAAAGAACAGAGCAGCAAAGGTGGGCTCTCCAGGCTTGCCTAGAGATGATTCTCTGGTGCGGCCATTTTGGAAACCAGAGACCTGGTCCTCCAAAGGCTAGAGGAGCCAACAACAGCCAATCAGGGCCTCAGGTAAAAGGAGCTGCAGGGGCTTAGCAAGTCAGTTCCTGGCTGGGACCAGAGGGGTGAAGAAGGGATCTCCTTTCTGCCCAAATTTTGCTTGTGGCATAACCAATGTTGATTTTCTGGCTGCATTTTGCATATTTGTTTTTTCAGGGAGAGGGAGGACCTAAGAACCTTAACCCTGTGGTAAAAGTGAAGTTAAAGGGGCCAGGAAGGAAGATGCCCAGGGAAGCAGCAGCAACAAATTGAATCAAGCAGTATGTGGCCACAGTTCATAGGGTTCCTGGGTTGGAAACTGGAGTAGTAGGTAGGCTAGGGTTCTTCTACCAGCCATGGCTAAAGTGGTATAAACCTCAAAGAAGAGAACAAGGCTTATTTGTGATCCCAGCTGAATTTAAAGGGCCCAGAGCCAGGGCTGAAGACTCTAGTGAGGGCGATTGGACTCTTTAATACACAAGAAGGGGTTAATTTGACATTTGCTATCAGGTCTCTCCTCAGTCTTCTCTTCTCAGGACTAAACTTTCCCAGCCAAATCACAATCTTCAGATATGTTAATTGCTGTTATAAAAAGGACTGTAATCAATTGTTCTCCAGGTTCACTGGAGATAGGACAAGAAATAATGGGCTTAATCTGCAGCAAGGGAGATTTAGGTTAGATATAGTTAAAATGTTTTTCCTAATAAGTGTCATTAAGCTCTGGAATCGACTTCCAAGGGAGGTTGTGGAATCCCCATCATTGGAGGTTTTTAATAACACCTATCAAGGATCTCTAGGTATACTTGGTCCTGTCTCAGTGCAGGAGGTTGGATTCAATTGATTCTCAAGGTCCCTTCCAGCCCTACATTTCTATGATTGTATTATTATATTTCAGAACAAGGTGGGGGAAAAAAATTGTGTAAAAGACCTGGCCTATTGGGGCAATGATATACCATAGAATAAGCGTGTGGAGAATGAAATATTTTCAGATAGCTGTTTTGTTATTTAATATCCCTTAAAAGAGTTAGGTCTTTTCTATAGATTTCATCTGTTCCATATCCAGTTAATAACACTATCTCATTACCACATTGGTAACAGTTACTAATGGTCATTTAACAGAAACCTTTCAAAACAACAGTATTAGATTTTCATAGTTGACTGTATGATATAGGTTAACAGCTTCTTCAGCTTTATTAACATATATTTACATTATTTAAAATAAGTTATGTTGACCTTCAAATAGAATCAAACATTCCATTTTGATAGCAGTTTTGTCAGCAGTGAATACTGCGCAGCTAAGAATATTTCCACAATCAGTTGATTATGTGTTGTGGAACATTTAATAGACAAGTAACAGAGTAACATGTACAGTAGTGATTCTTCTCTGATGACAGGTTTCAGAGTAACAGCCGTGTTAGTCTGTATTCGCAAAAAGAAAAGGAGTACTTGTGCACCTTAGAGATTAACCAATTTATTTGAGCATGAGTTTTCGTGAGCCACAGCTCACTTCATCAGATGCATACCGTGGAAACTGCAGCAGACTTTATATATACACAGAGAATATGAAACAATACCTCCTCCCACCCCACTGTCCTGCTGGTAATAGCTTATCTAAAGTAATCGTCAGGTTAGGACATTTCCAGCACAAATCCAGGTTTTCTCACCCTCCACCCCCCCACACAAATTCACTCTCCTGCTGGTGATAGCCCATCCAAAGTGACAACTCTTTACACAATGTGCATGATAATGAAGTTAGGCCATTTCCTGCACAAATCCAGGTTCTCTCACTCCCTCACCCCCCTCCAAAAACCCACCCCCATACACACACAAACTCACTCTCCTGCTGGTAATAGCTCATCCAAACTGACCACTCTCCAAGTTTAAATCCAAGTTAAACCAGAACATCTGGGGGGGGGGTAGGAAAAAACAAGAGGAAATAGGCTACCTTGCATAATGACTTAGCCACTCCCAGTCTCTATTTAAGCCTAAATTAATAGTATCCAATTTGCAAATGAATTCCAGTTCAGCAGTTTCTCGCTGGAGTCTGGATTTGAAGTTTTTTTGTTTTAAGATAGCGACCTTCATGTCTGTGATTGCGTGACCAGAGAGATTGAAGTGTTCTCCGACTGGTTTATGAATGTTATAATTCTTGACATCTGATTTGTGTCCATTTATTCTTTTACATAGAGACTGTCCAGTTTGACCAATGTACATGGCAGAGGGGCATTGCTGGCACATGATGGCATAAATCACATTGGTGGATGTGCAGGTGAACGAGCCTCTGATAGTGTGGCTGATGTTATTAGGCCCTGTGATGGTGTCCCCTGAATAGATATGTGGGCACAATTGGCAACGGGCTTTGTTGCAAGGATAAGTTCCTGGGTTAGTGGTTCTGTTGTGTGGTATGTGGTTGTTGGTGAGTATTTGCTTCAGGTTGCGGGGCTGTCTGTAGGCAAGGACTGGCCTGTCTCCCAAGATTTGTGAGAGTGTTGGGTCATCCTTTAGGATAGGTTGTAGATCCTTAATAATGCGTTGGAGGGGTTTTAGTTGGGGGCTGAAGGTGACGGCTACAGATTGATAGAGCCAGAAGAGTTCCCAGAAGTTACCTACTACAGGACAGGCCTAACAAAGAAAATAACAGAACGCCACTAGCCGTCACCTTCAGCCCCCAACTAAAACCCCTCCAACGCATTATTAAGGATCTACAACCTATCCTAAAGGATGACCCAACACTCTCACAAATCTTGGGAGACAGGCCAGTCCTTGCCTACAGACAGCCCCGCAACCTGAAGCAAATACTCACCAACAACCACATACCACACAACAGAACCACTAACCCAGGAACTTATCCTTGCAACAAAGCCCGTTGCCAATTGTGCCCACATATCTATTCAGGGGACACCATCACAGGGCCTAATAACATCAGCCACACTATCAGAGGCTCGTTCACCTGCACATCCACCAATGTGATTTATGCCATCATGTGCCAGCAATGCCCCTCTACCATGTACATTGGTCAAACTGGACAGTCTCTACGTAAAAGAATAAATGGACACAAATCAGATGTCAAGAATTATAACATTCATAAACCAGTCGGAGAACACTTCAATCTCTCTGGTCACGCAATCACAGACATGAAGGTCGCTATCTTAAAACAAAAAAACTTCAAATCCAGACTCCAGCGAGAAACTGCTGAATTGGAATTCATTTGCAAATTGGATACTATTAATTTAGGCTTAAATAGAGACTGGGAGTGGCTAAGTCATTATGCAAGGTAGCCTGTTTCCTCTTGTTTTTTCCTACCCCCCCCCCCCCCCAGATGTTCTGGTTTAACTTGGATTTAAACTTGGAGAGTGGTCAGTTTGGATGAGCTATTACCAGCAGGAGAGTGAGTTTGTGTGTGTATGGGGGTGGGTTTTTGGAGGGGGGTGAGGGAGTGAGAGAACCTGGATTTGTGCAGGAAATGGCCTAACTTCATTATCATGCACATTGTGTAAAGAGTTGTCACTTTGGATGGGCTATCACCAGCAGGAGAGTGAATTTGTGTGGGGGGGTGGAGGGTGAGAAAACCTGGATTTGTGCTGGAAATGGCCTAACCTGACGATTACTTTAGATAAGCTATTACTAGCAGGACAGTGGGGTGGGAGGAGGTATTGTTTCATATTCTCTGTGTATATATAAAGTCTGCTGCAGTTTCCACAGTATGCATCTGATGAAGTGAGCTGTGGCTCACGAAAGCTCATGCTCAAATAAATTGGTTAGTCTCTAAGGTGCCACAAGTACTCCTTTTCTTCTCTGATGGCGTTTCAACCTTCAGAAGTCCAAGTACTGGATTTTGCTCATTCTGCTGTATATGCTATTTTCTTACTTCCATCATAGAACTAAAAGTTATTCACAAATATAATTAATAGTATCATGTAACATTTAACTGGTGTAAATTTCGTCCTGCTTTGCCCCTAATGCAGCTGCAGGTTATATGTGTGGAGCATAGTAAAATTGGTCCTGTTTTATAGGGCCTTTAATCTTGAAGAGTCCCATAAACAGGAATCACTTTGCTCAACAGTTAAATGCATCCACATCTGGAATGGAATTCAGTAGCCGTTATATTCTTCATTCAGTTACTCTGGGTCTTCCCTCATGGAAATCAAAAGGGTTTCTCTGGTGTGACTGAAAGCAGAATTTGGTCTGTAGCTCTAACTATGCCAATCCTCAGGATGGAAAACATGCACACCTTAATTTGAAGGGGGCAAAAAGGAAGAGGAAAGATAAGTCAATGCCTTTTTGTATACTGCAATAGGTCCCTAACTAATACTGCCTCTTCTGAGATGAAGTATATTAGTATTAATTCTTTTAAATTAAATTCACATTTTATTTTCTGGAGTGGTTTGATTGATATTTATGAGCAGTCCTTTCTATTGTTTTGGGTTTGTGAGTATTCAGATCATCAATGGGCATCTATAATGTCTTAATATACAGTAGAACCATAGACTTACAAACACCTCAGGAATGGAGGTTGTTTGTAACTCTGAAATGTTTGCAACTCTGAGCAAAATGTTATGGTTTTTCTTTCAAAAGTTTACAACTGAACATTGACTTAATACAGCTTTGAAACTTTACTATGCAGAAGAAAAAAGATGCTTTTAACCATCTTAATTTAAATGAAACAAGCACACAAACAGTTTCCTCACCTTGTCAAATCTTTTTTTTTTAAACTTTCCCTTTATTTTTTTAGATTTCAGAGTAGCAGCCGTGTTAGTCTGTATCTGCAAAAAGAAAAGGAGGACTTGTGGCACATTAGAGACTAACAAATTTATTTGAGCATAAGCTTTCGTGAGCTACAGCTCACTTCATCGGATGCATGCAGTAGAAAATACAGTGGGGAGATTTTATATACACAGAGAACATGAAACAAAGGGTGTTACCATACACACTGTAACGAGAGTGATCAGGTAAGGTAATAGCTCACTGTATTTTCCACTGCATGCATCTGATGAAGTGAGCTGTAGCTCATGAAAGCTTATGCTCAAATAAATTTGTTAGTCTCTAAGGTGCCACAAGTCCTCCTTTTTCTTTTTTTTTAGTAGTTTACATTTAACACGGCACTGTACTGTGTTTGCTTTGGTTTTTTGTGTGTGTGTCTCTGCAGCTGCCTGATTGCATACCTCTGGTTCCAAATGAGATGTGTGGTTGACTGGTCAGTTCGTAACTGTGGTGTTTGTAACCCTTCTACTGTAATATGAATATGTACATATAACTATATACACCCATACAATTGTATAAGCATTATCTGACAATGAACAGACTTAGAGACTGTTACTAAATTTACTGTGCCAGGACACTGTGCAGCACATTCATCCTCCAAGTGTGCTGTAATGTGATTTGGTCTTCCCTGAATGGATAGGACCAAATTGTGTTATAACTTTGTCTTCTCCATGGAAAGCTGCTTGTGATGCAACTGTCTTTATGTTTTTTTGTCCAGACACAGATAACTAGAATGGGTTGCAAGATTTTTAAATATTTTTTTCCATTAAAAATGGTCTTTTTCTGAAAATATCTTTTGTGAATCATGGTCAGCATTCATTTTTGTTTTTCATTCCAAATATGCCTTCTTGCAGTTTATTTCAACTTTTTTATTGGAAAAGATATCAATGGTTTGCAAATTCTGTTGTTGACCAGAAACCATTAAACAAATGTATATCTTCTTTTCTTTTCTTTTCTTTTCTTTTCTTTTCGGAAAATATCAATAATATTTTGAGTTTTTTTAATAAAGGGGGGAAAGAAAAAAATGACCAATTCTGGAAAAAAGAGTTCATTGCAAACCAAAACCAACTTGTTTTGTAAACAAGTTTGTCGTTTTTCTACCATGTCAAGTTATAGTAACACGGCTGCAAAGCTACCATTTTATAATACATTGCCTCAGCCTGCTACACTTTTTTTTTTTAAATTCTTTTGGTTTCTGATTTTACACCCCTCTATCTTATCAAATGAAACCTCATATCCCTGCAGAAATAACCATTCTCAAGTATTCAGAACTGTCTCACATTTCCTCTTTGTAGATATAATATAATTGTTTCAATTAGTTAATAATTATGTCTAGAAAAGAACATTGAGCAGCAATTTCATAAGCAGAGGAACTGTAGCTGTAGCTTTCCTGACAATGAGTCAGTGTTATGTGGAAAGCTTAACCAGGGTTAAGATCTATTATTCTGTGGCCAGCAGATCATACTGATCCCCATCATTTGTGGCTGAGTTTAAAAGGGACTCTATGAGAGGTCTGGCTTAACCCTTATCATTGTGGTTTGTGGTCGGATGGGCCAGCTAAGGCCCCAACCAGAATTTATTTACATGCTCAAGGCAATTTCTGATGAGCTTTCTTCAAAAAAAGTAAACCCAGCTGTTAAAAAAAGGAATGACTCCTAAATCTAGGTCAAAAATACTTGAGAGTGAAATTCTCTCCTTGCCTGGAGATCACAAATAGGCTGGATGAAAATAACACCTATTCCTCTTGTTGTTTATTTTTTTAAAACCACACCAACAATTATCGGTAAAAAGGGAATAAAAATAAAAATCTGCTGCCAGCCTAATATAGACTGCCCTTCTTGAGTGAAATCTAGGCCCACTTGAAGTCAATGGCAAAACCCCCATTGACTTCAGTAGGACTCGGATTTCACTCCATGTGCGAGTGGTGTTTATGCTCTTCTTGAATACTACCCTATACATACCTACTTCAGCAAAAATGCCTAGGAGATGTTTCTAACCATGAGTATCCAGAACACCAGAGTACATCCCACTGTATTCAGTGACTGTTAATTATATTATACTGCACTGGGTACTTTAACACCTCAAAAACTGTATACACTTTTAAATGCCTATTTTTCATGGCCACGTGCATTAAAGGATGGTATTAGAGGAAGAGCATTCCAAAGAATGAGTATTGTGAACCAAACTTATCCCTGCGGTAAAGCAGCTGACTTTGATAGCTTTAGACTTGGGATAAATTTGCTTAAGATAAAGCAATATGTGATCAATTCAAACAAAGATGTGTTTTCCCTATTTAAAAGGTACCTTTCCCTCCTTTTTAAAAGATAGTGTTGGTGAAGTTTTCATACTGAAACCAGCTGGCTCCCTAGTTTGTCTGTCATCAGAATAGAAATCAAGGAGGGTATACACCTCTGAGTTTAGAAATACAGTCTTTATTGCTGTCAAACTAGTCATTTTAAGAAACCTATCCCCATCTTTAAGAGGGTCTGGCTTTCTCACTGTGAAAGCAATCAAGCTTACATGTCAGTGCCTGCAGTCCAGGAATCCTAAAAAAGTACTTGTCACGTTTGATATCACTCATCAGGCTGTACGTTTTAATTGAGATTGATATCTGAAATTTGGATGCCTCGGATGTGGGTGAATACCTGTTATAAAATATTTTGCCAGCCTGACTTACTGCAGCTTTTCTTTAACTCATCATTGGAGCCCTCCTTTTTTGGAAACTGGAGACTCAAGGTTTAGAGATTTAGTGGTACAGTAATATCGTGCATAAGTAATTAGTGCATTAGTTGTGTGTACCTACTGACGTTCACTGGATCTGATTTTTGATGGCAATCAATGGCCTCTCTAAGTCCATCAAAACAAACAAAACAAAACACCTAGAATGAACATTGAAGTAGTCCAGATGGAGTAACTCTGCTCACCACTGTGGGCAGTCAAAGTGGTTTCAGGCAGCAGCATACTCCCAACGGCCAGACTAGTTAAAAGAAACCAAGCCTTGCAATGAGCATGCCCCAGTTGGCTGATCAGTAATCACATGAACTGCTTTTGTAGGTCTATCATTTAGACTTGCAATATGTTTTTGAGTGTAGTGGACAGTGCTGCTGCACAGTGCTATAATTTAGAGGCATTTATTTTGCAGTGAGTTAATTGGCTATAAATCCTGACTAAGTAGGCAAAATTATTTTCATTAATTATTTTATGGATCAAATTTAAAAGTTGAGAGGGTGGCATCAGTTTCTACCTATTTCTGTTTCACGTAGCCAGTTGCAACTGGGGATAATCATGCACTGTTGAGGATGTCACAATACTTCACAAACGTGACTACAGCATGGCAAATTTAGATTAAATCTCAGGACAAACTTCCTAATTGTAAGAACAGCAGGACAATGGAACAGACTGCCTAGGGAAATTGTGGAAGCTCCTTCACTGGAGGTTTTCAAAAGGCGGCTGGACAGCCATCTGTCTTGGATGGTTTAGACACAACAAATCCTGCAGCTTGGCAGGGGGTTAGACTAGATGACCCTGGTAGTCCCCTCTAACCCTATGATGCTATGAGCTCAATATTATGTTGTAAGTATTATTAGTTACAGAGCACCATGCTGTAGATGCAAATTGTAGTTTACAGACACATAAGAATGCAAAGTCTATGCCCCATGGAAATTACAACCTGAGAGTTAGACAGAATTTTTCATCTCACCCTGTGTAGTGGGTGGTGTGTAGTTGCAGCTCCCCAGGAGAAGCCCTGGGGCAACTGCGACTCAAAGAATTCCCAGCTCCTGTTTTGTTCCCCACAGGAGTAATTTAGTGCAGTGTTTAACTGGGTGCCATTAACTTTATCTCATCCACCCCTGTCTACTTGCTCAGGGGCGGTATGGGAATAATGAGCTCACAATCCTTGATTTCCACATCCTGTGGTGGTGTAGTCTTACTCTCCTGCACAGCAGGATCAGGATGGGTTGCATTCTCGCCCTAAGTTTGATTGTGGATCATGACTTCAGACCAGGAGGTATGGATTTGCTATGGGAGGAGTGAGATGAAGAACTAAAGGAAGAGGAAGTTATTAGAACTGGTCAAGAGAAGAGACATGTTTTTCACAAAAATAGTATTGTTTTCTTTGTAAAAAATAAATAAATAAATAAATAAAAATTCAGAATCTAAATTGTTTCAGCCAGCTCTAGAAGTAATGCTCTTGGGAGGGCATTCTTTCTCCGGATGAGACTCCCCTTATCCTATAGGTAGTATATACCCATTTTACAGGTGCTCACATTTTTAGGAAGCCAGGAATCACACATAAAAATGTGCATGTAACAGCACATCTAACAATGTGCTTTACTCACCATTTCGATATGCAAATGTCCAGTTGCAGTAAATTAGACATATGATTGCACATACATTTTCTTACATGGCTGTAGGTGGCTTATATTTTGAAAATCTGCCAAAGGACATGCAAATCAAGTCAGTGGCAGAATAGGTCAAAGAATAGGAATAGGTCAAAGAATCCCTAACACTCACATTAACCACTAGCTAATATTCCCTCTTGCATTCATTAGTGTGTTGCTTATTGTTATCTATTGTGCATTCTAATAGGATCACAAGAAGTCACTCAGTTGCTAGATTGAGTAAAATGACACCCCCCCCTCAATCCTTTCAATAATTTGGATAAAGTTAGAATGAGGAGAAAGTCAGTACAAGAGCTATCTCCATGCTCATGGGCTCAACTTAATAGGCAAATTGTATGTAATAATAACTCTAGGATGAAGATTTCAAGGACTATGTCCAAAAATTGGAGCTTCATGAATGACAGAACAGGAAGAGAATATTGTTTGCTGGGCTAACTTTTATTCTCTAAATTAGCACAGTAAAAGCTATAGAAAGGAAAAAGAATCCAGTATCTTAGGAAATTATTTATGAAATGTAGATGGGCCTTCAGTTGGGAATAGGGCTGGGCAAAATGTTAGTAGTTCTTTGTTCTTGCAGCTGGCCTGTCGAATTACATAGAGCCAGCACAGTAAATAATACTACTATTGTCTGCCTGTGTCAGAGACAGACAGAAGGTACATTTGGACTTTGTCCAAACACCACAAGGGCCACTCATAGCCACAGTGTCCAATTACTGCTTGCTTGCCTATAAAATGCACATTTTTGCTGAGCTAATTTAAGAATGGCAGCTTTTAATGGGGACTGTATTAAAAGTGGGCTGTGCTGCTTCTTTCGACGGCAAAAAAGTTCTGTACTGTACGGGAATCATCAAACACATTCATGCTGAAAATGATCGGGGGTGATAACATTAGCACAGGAATAACAACAGTAGCATCAAAGTCAGTGCCTCGAAAAGAAAATTGAGACTCAACTTAAATAATTGGGACAGTGGACAGCTATATGAGCCATGGAGCTTTTGCTATTGGCTGAAATCCACTTGCTTTGGAAGTAATGCTTAGCATGTGTACATGCTTGTAGAAGATTATTTCTAGAAGAGGTAGATGTTGGTTTTGGGGGGGATGGGACTCCAAGGGGAATTCTTCCTTGTATAGCAAACATGGGCTTTGCTCTGGATAGGCTGTCTATTCGCTCTAGATGAAGTTGGGTCTTTGGTCTAGAGCAATCTGTCTACATTGGACAAGAGTTCTATAGTAGTCAACAATTTATGAACTCTTACTCTGTTTTTCTCCTCTGAGAGGCAGGTGTTAATTTCCTTCTTGGAATTGCAAGCAAAAAACACCAACAAAGTGACACATTTAAGAGAATCTCAGGCAAAGACCAAATTGCTTTTTAAGGCTACTTCCTGTCACTGTTCCGTAATGGAAGTCTTGCATAATCAACAGCAGGATATGACTATTCTCCAGTGTAAAAATCTCATTCCTTTCTCCAGCTTTAAAAAAATACCATGTGTATCCCTAAAATATATCCACCCAACTGCAGAAGGGTTTTAATATATATGCCACGGGTACAGGAGCATTATCAATCAAAATGTTAAAGCCTTGATAAGCTCTGTGTAGCAGAGTTCATTCTCCATCTCTTTCATCTCTTGATGTCTTGCAGAGTGCTTCATTTGGAGAAAGACCTAAAAGCCATATTGGGTAACAAGAAGGGATAAAAGGGTGAACCTGTCTGTTCATATTTGCTAGTCTTCAACATGGAGAACACAGCAAGCATTCTGTCAAGGAAAATGAGGATATTCTTTTTTCTGTCTTTGAATCCTCAAAAGATGCATCTTCTTTGTAATAGAAAAGAAGTATCTCAATACTTAAGTCAAAATAGCAAACTTTTCAAAGGCTGGAAACTTGGAGCTGGTCATGCGACATGTGAATTGCGTACTGCTGGATTGTTTGATATGGCATAAAACAGAGAGAACCTGAAAAAATTCATCTTCAAAATGATGGATATGGACAGTGCTTTCTCCACAAAGCAACCTTCAATTATTAACAGCAGGACTTGTGCTCAGCACAGTAAAAAAATCTTCCTCAGTATCTAGAGTGAAGCTCCCTCTAAGAGTCATTGTCGATTCTCAAAAAGAAAAGGAGTACTTGTGGCACCTTAGAGACTAACCAATTTATTTGAGCATAAGCTTTCGTGAGCTACAGCTCACTTCATCGGATGCATACTGTGGAAAGTGTAGAAGATCTTTTTATATACACACAAAGCATGAAAAAATAACTCCTCCCACCCCACTCTCCTGCTGGTAATAGCTTATCTAAAGTGATCACTCTCCTTACAATGTGTATGATAATCAAGGTGGGCCATTTCCAGCACAAATCCAGGGTTTAACAAGAACGTCTGGGGGGAGGGGTGTAGGAAAAAACAAGGGGAAATAGGTTACCTTGCATAATGACTTAGCCACTCCCAGTCTCTGTTCAAGCCTAAGTTAATTGTATCCAATTTGCAAATGAATTCCAATTCAACAGTTTCTCGCTGGAGACTGGATTTGAAGTTATTTTGTTGTAATATAGCAACTTTCATGTCTGTAATCGCGTGACCAGAGAGATTGAAGTGTTCTCCGACTGGTTTATGAATGTTATAATGCTTGACATCTGATTTGTGTCCATTTATTCTTTTACGTAGAGACTGTCCAGTTTGACCAATGTACATGGCAGAGGGGCATTGCTGGCACATGATGGCATATATCACATTGGTGGATGTGCAGGTGAACGAGCCTCTGATAGTGTGGCTGATGTTATTAGGCCCTGTGGTGGTGTCCCCTGAATAGATATGTGGGCACAGTTGGCAACGGGCTTTGTTGCAAGGATAGGTTCCTGGGTTAGTGGTTCTGTTGTGTGGTATGTGGTTGTTGGTGAGTATTTGCTTCAGGTTGGGGGGCTGTCTGTAGGCAAGGACTGGCCTGTCTCCCAAGATTTGTGAGAGTGTTGGGTCATCCTTCAGAATAGGTTGTAGATCCTTAATAATGCTTTGGAGGGGTTTTAGTTGGGGGCTGAAGGTGACAGCTAGTGGCTTTCTGTTATTTTCTTTGTTAGGCCTGTCCTGTAGTGGGTGACTTCTGGGAACTCTTCTGGCTCTATCAATCTCCAACTATATCTCCAACTATACTCTCAGCCCAGCAGAAGCAGCTGTCCTATCTCGGGGCCTCTCCTTCTGCCCCTCCACCCCCACAAACATGACACAGTTCTGTGGTGACCTAGAATCCTATTTTCGACGTCTCCGACTCAAGCAATATTTCCAACATACCTCTGAACAACATACTAATCCACAGAGACCTCCCTACCAACACTACAAAAAGAAGGATTCTAGGTGGACTCCTCCTGAAGGTCGAAACAGCAGACTGGACTTCTACATAGAGTGCTTCCGCCGACGTGCACGGGCTGAAATTGTGGAAAAGCAGCATCACTTGCCCCATAACCTCAGCCGTGCGGAACACAATGCCATCCACAGCCTCAGAAACAACTCTGACATCATAATCAAAAAGGCTGACAAAGGAAGTGCTGTTGTCATCATGAATAGGTCGGAATATGAACAAGAGGCTGCTTGGCAGCTCTCCAACACCACTTTCTACAAGCCATTACCCTCTGATCCTACTGAGAGTTACCAAAAGAAACTACACCATTTGCTCAAGAAACTCCCTGAAAAAGCACAAGATCAAATCCGCACAGACACACTCCTGGAACCCCGACCTGGGATATTCTATCTACTACCCAAGATCCATAAACCTGGAAACCCTGGGCACCCCATCATCTCAGGCATTGGCACCCTGACAGCAGGATTGTCTGGCTATGTAGACTCCCTCCTCAGACCCTATGCTACCAGCACTCCCAGCTACCTTCGAGACACCACTGACTTCCTGAGGAAACTACAATCCATTGGTGATCTTCCTGATAACCAATCCTGGCCACTATGGATGTAGAAGCCCTCTACACCAACATTCCACACAAAGATGGACTACAAGCTGTCATAAATGTAAAGGGAAGGGTAAACCCCTTTAAAATCCCTCCTGGCCAGAGGAAAAATCCTCTCACCTGTAAAGGGTTAAGAAGCTAAAGGTAACCTTGCTGGCACCTGACCAAAATGACCAATGAGGAGACAAGATACTTTCAAAAGCTGGGAGGAGGGAGAGAAACAAAGGATCTGTGTCTGTTGGTATGCTTTTTGCCGGGGATAGACCAGGAATGGAGTCTTAGAACTTTTAGTAAGTAATCTAGCTAGGTATGCTTTAGATTACGATTTCTTTAAATGGCTGAGAAAAGAATTGTGCTCAATAGAATGACTATTTCTGTCTGTGTGTCTTTTTTGTAACTTAAGGTTTTGCCTAGAGGGATTCTCTATGTTTTGAATCTAATTACCCTGTAAGGTACCTACCATCCTGATTTTACAGGGGCGATTCCTTTACTCCTATTTACTTCTATTTCTATTAAAAGTCTTCTTGTAAGAAAACTGAATGCTTTTTCATTGTTCTCAGATCCAAGGGTTTGGGTCTGTGGTCACCTATGCAAATTGGTGAGGATTTTTACCAAACCTTTCCCAGGAAGTGGGGTGCAAGGGTTGGGAGGATTTTGGGAGAAAGACGTGTCCAAACTACGTTTCCCAATAAACCCAGTTAGAGTTTGGTTGTGGCAGTGGTTATTCCAAGGACAAAGGATAAAATTAATTTGTACCATGGGGAAGTTTTAACCTAAGCTGGTAAAAGTAAGCTTAGGAGGTTTTCATGCAGGTCCCCACATCTGTACCCTAGAGTTCAGAGTGGGGGAGGAACCTTGACACAAACTGTCAAGAACACTATCCCAGATAATGTCACGGCTAACGTGGTGGCTGAACTTTGTGACTTTGTCCTTACCCATAACTATTTTACATTTGGGGACAATGTATACCTTCAGATCAGTGGCACTGCTATGGGTACCCGCATGGCCCCACAGTATGCCAACATTTTTATGGCTGACTTAGAACAACGCTTCCTCAGCTCTCGTCCCCTAACGCCCCTACTCTACTTGCGCTATATTGATGACATCTTCATCATCTGGACCCATGGAAAAGAAGCCCTTGAGGAATTCCACCATGATTTCAACAATTTCCATCCCACCATCAACCTCAACCTGGTCCAGTCCACACAAGAGATCCACTTCCTGGACACTACAGTGCTAATAAACGATGGTCACATAAACACCACCCTATACCGGAAACCTACTGACCGCTATTCCTACCTACATGCCTCCAGCTTTCACCCTGACCACACCACACGATCCATCATCTACAGCCAAGCTCTGCGATACAACCGCATTTGCTCCAACCCTTCAGACAGAGACAAACACCTACAAGATCTCTATCAAGCATTCTTACAACTACAATGCCCACCTGCGGAAGTGAAGAAACAGATTGATAGAGCCAGAAGAGTTCCCAGAAGTCACCTACTACAGGACAGGTCTAACAAAGAAAATAACAGAACGCCACTAGCCATCACCTTCAGCCCCCAACTAAAACCCCTCCAACGCATTATTAAGGATCTACAACCTATCTTGAAGGATGACCCAACACTCTCACAAATCTTGGGAGACAGGCCAGTCCTTGCCTACAGACAGCCCCCCAACCTGAAGCAAATACTCACCAACAACCACATACCACACAACAGAACCACTAACCCAGGAACCTATCCTTGCAACAAAGCCCGTTGCCAACTGTGCCCACATATCTATTCAGGGGACACCATCACAGGGCCTAATAACATCAGCCACACTATCAGAGGCTCGTTCACCTGCACATCCACCAATGTGATATATGCCATCATGTGCCAGCAATGCCCCTCTGCCATGTACATTGGTCAAACTGGACAGTCTTTACGTACAAAAAGAATAAATGGACACAAATCAGATGTCAAGCATCATAACATTCATAAACCAGTTGGAGAACACTTCAATCTCTCTGGTCACGCGATTACAGACATGAAAGTTGCTATATTACAACAAAAAAACTTCAAATCCAGACTCCAGCGAGAAACTGTTGAATTGGAATTCATTTGCAAATTGGATACAATTAACTTAGGCTTGAACAGAGACTGGGAGTGGCTAAGTCATTATGCAAGGTAACCTATTTCCCCTTGTTTTTTCCTACACCCCTCCCCCCAGACATTCTTGTTAAACCCTGGATTTGTGCTGGAAATGGCCCACCTTGATTATCATACACATTGTAAGGAGAGTGGTCACTTTAGATAAGCTATTACCAGCAGGAGAGTGGGTTTGGGGGGGGGGGAGGAGGAGGGGTGAGAAAACCTGGATTTGTGCTGGAAATGGCCCACCTTGATTATCATACACATTGTAAGGAGAGTGATCACTTTAGATAAGCTATTACCAGCAGGAGAGTGGGGTGGGAGAAGGTATTTTTTCATGCTTTGTGTGTATATAAAAAGATATTCTACACTTTCCACAGTATGCATCCGAAGAAGTGAGCTGTAGCTCATGAAAGCTTATGCTCAAATAAATTGGTTAGTTTCTAAGGTGCCACAAGTACTCCTTTTCTTTTTGCGAATACAGACTAACACGGCTGTTACTCTGAAAATTGTCGATTCTCTTTCTCTTATCTTATACGGAGACATTAATTCTTCTCCAGTACACACAGAACTATTCACATGCAGGGAACTGTGCACATCCAGAGGAATAGTCATACACAGAGACAGATCACTGTAAAAGTCAGGTTAAGGATGTCACTTAAATAGACAAATGCAAGAAGATTTCGAGTTAAAGCATCTGCTCCTTCCTTAAGCCACACTGTGGTCATAAAATATGTTGGGATGTAGGTTACACAAGTTAACAAGCAGCACGGAGACCTTAGCAATCCTGGTACAAGTTCAATTAAAGGCTAAAGGTCAGATCCCCAGCTGGTGAAGTGCATGGAACTATTCCTATGTAAACTAGCTAAGGATCCAGCCATCAGGCAGTGTCAGACTTAATTTGCCCTTAAATTTCACGCCTCTGTTGGTTTCAGATAAGAAAAATATTTTTGTTTTGCTAACTTCCTTAATGAAAACTAAAAGACAACTCTTTTGTTTTTTTAAAAGATCATATTGGACAACTCCAGTGCATGACCTGTTTTAACACTGATGCCAACTAAGTCCATATTCTAGCATGTCCAGGACTGTGGTACAGCTCAGACTCCTTAGTGCACGACTTATTGATACAGGAGACCACAGCAACTCCTTTTGAGTCATTTTGTCAAGGTCTCATTGAGGACTCTTTTATCCGAGGATTCTTGAGATGATACAATCTAACAGCTCTTTTGAAGCCATAAAGGTCTGGTATGTCACAGGCGATTTGAACACTCCTTAGTACAGTGCAGGATTATTAATGACTCTGCAACTCCTTTGTGGTCTGTTGTGCCTATCTAGTCTTTTATAAGATTGGCAATCACTGTGGTGTCTGAGCATCGAAAAGTAAGCATATTTTTTCTTTCTCTCTGCCAGCCAATCTGGCAGGAACAATCTTAAAGTGGTTGGCTGGCATTTTTTAAAAATATATTGTAAGTGTGAAAATGCTCATGTGTTTGAGAGAGTTTACAGGAAAGTGAAGTCAGAGAGATTGGTTTTGCATTTAGTTATAAGTGCAGCAAACATTGTGGTCAAACATATTTCATCTGGCAGTGCCAATGGGAGCTCAGGTAGTCCTCAGTGTATCACTCTGCCCATACACTCAAACTTTGCTCACTCAATTTTTATGATAAAGAGTTGCAATACTATCAGTGTGTCTGTGTTTGTGTGAGCATTACAGCCAGTAGCCGTAACTTCCCTCCAGAGAAGATATTATAAATAATAAAAATTTTAGACTCAAATGCACTGATGATCTGCCACAAAACTAGACATTTTGAGCTCTGTGCCATCCCACAGGCTGTATTTCTTGCTGCTCCCGCACTCCCCCTATAAAAGGAACTTGGAACCTTGGATCTGTATCATTGTGGACTAGCCAGGCTGCCACCAGAAATTTTGGATTGCCCCTTCTCCCCATGTGAGCACTTAGAAAGCTGACAGAGAGTGATGATCCAGCGTACATACATTTGAGGAGACTTCATGCCATGTAACAATGGTGCTTCTGACACTTTTCAGACCTTATGTACCCATGCAAGTGTGGGGTGGGATTTCTCCATTAGTCAATAAACCTAACTAGATGTCTTCAAAGCTTTTGTGTGCTCATTATTGAAAACAGCCTCTTATTTTTAATAGCTTGGAACATCTGTAGGAATTATCCCTTGCTCAGATTCATTAGTTTGCTCCATTCCCTACCTGTGAAAAAAAAAATCCCAAAGGCCATGTAACAACATATAGTGGGAAGAAGGAGATGTTTAGTTTCCACAGACCAGAGAAGGGTGCTAAACCTAGCATTCTTCAGGTAGCCTGCAGAGCCATCAGTTTAAAACTGCTGAATCCCTCCTATGTGTAGTTTCCAGAGTCCCCTGGGACCACTATAGATTTTTCTGTAGAAGTGCTGTACACAGATGCTTTATGGTAGAGCATTGTGGATTCCCATGGTGACTGCAAAAGTAACCTTCTTTTTAGTTAATAGAGTACACAAGCAGTCTAGCTCCCAACCCTACCAGGAGATACACACAGTGAAAGATTTGGATGTACGTCCTAAAATAGGATCTGACCCACAGTCACTTATATATGAACCATAAAGGCACATTGTTGTTGTCTCGAGAAATGAACTTAAAAATATTAAAGAGTGATTCGTTTTAAACTTTATTAGAAAAACTATTTGAGAGATTGTAAGGTATAGTAATTGGAAAGTATCTCTTTAAGCACATTGTGAACCTGTGAAGCTGTGCTCATTCAGTTTAGATACCTGCCAGAGCAGCAGTGTGAATATACAACTAGGCCTTGCATTCTGTGTATAGATTGTAAACCACCATTATCTGGACCCCACTGTGTTTGTGTATTTCATTCATATTATGCTTGACATGTAAAGAGTCAAAGACACAACATATCTTCCTCACATAAAAATGTATATTCTTTGCATATCCTATGTTTTAAGTGCTATGTTTTTTCATTTATAATGTTGCCAAATACGTTGTAACAGTGAGTTGAATTATATCAGTTTTATCCACCATCCTTTTTCAAAACTGATTGCCTATGAGATCAGTCCTGCATTAGTTTGGATTCCATCTGCTTGAACATAAAGCATATGAGCCAAAATCAGAACTGGGACACGCACTTGAATTTGGCCCTCTCTCTCTAGAAGAAATGCAGCCCAGTATCCTGTCAAACCTCTTCATTCTGGGGAAATCTGTGTTTACATGTTAGAATGTTCAGCGTATTTCCAGCCATGCAGATACAATCAGCAGCTATTCTGTCTTTTATTTCATTATTAGAAAAAAAAATTCTTTACACTTATCTGTATGATCTACATTTGCCTTCTGTCAGCTCATACCTACTAGGGTAAAAGACACTTTTCATGGAAAGGCATAGAACCAAGACTAAGCCTACATCCCCTCACAATTTAGGTGTTGAAAAACTAAATGAAATATCCAGCTTTTTCAGATAAAGCTTGCAAAGGGACTCAAATAAGCAAGAGATTCTTTCCTTAGCTTTCGTTTTGTGAATCACGCTACCCCAGTTCTTTTATCTGACCACAGATGTCGGCATATAACTATAGGGGTTGCATCCATCCAAATCAGTGATTTAAGATTAGGAATGGGTGAACCAATTAAACCCAAAACAAACCGGAGGTTTGAGTGATTTATTTTTCAATGTTCAGGTACATATGAGCACCCCCGTTTCTACCAGTTGAAAAGTGGAAATACAAAAAATACTGTTGAAATAATGACAGTCGCAGTTCAAAAGATATTTCCATCCTAACCAGATTCAGGAGGGACTGGAACTTTTGTGTGAGAGAGAGTTCTTATCAGATTTTCTGCTCAATTTCTAGAGCCAAGTGCACTATCCCAAAATACTTAAACACACGCTTAGCTTTAAGCACATGCTTGTTTATGTCCCACTGAAGCCAATGAGGCTTAAAGTTCACCATGTACAGTACTTCAGTGCTTTGCTGAATCAGTATTTCAGGCTGCTACTGTAACCAGTCCCTCACATCATGTCCAGTAGTGGACTTGAAATTTCACAAGCTGAATAGAAAAATTATATAAAAACTCAAATTAAAACCGATAACAAAGACACACCAGCAACATTTGAAATCTACAGAAACATTAAAGGATACTTCCATTAAAATGGTCTAGCTACCTTAAGACTCAGCCCAACTCCCATTAAAAAAACTCCCAATAACTTTGATAGAGCTAGAGATCAGGACCTTGATTAGTAAGGTCTTAAGTCAGTAAAAAAGAATTTTACCAAACCATATCACTGACCTACAGAGAGCTGATAAAAAAATGAAAAATATGTAATACATTCATAAATAATGTATCAGAAAAATGCTACAATTTCCAGATAAATTACTCATCTTGAATAATCTGAACTCTAAACCATGAGACTCATATGCCACAGGAGTTGTTTCAAAGCATATCCAAAACACATCACCAAGAAAACTACATCTTCAGAATGACAACATACTGTGCAGTATAGTAAGTGGGACAACTAATTATATGAATATTGCAAAATCAATTTAGCTGCAAACAATCACTTCCATGGTAAAATGAATCTGAAATTCTCACACAGTAATATTTCTTAGCCCTTGATTAGACTAAGTCCTTTTTTACAAAGTAAATTGATTCATTATGAAAACTGAAAAATAAACAAAACCTTATAATCCAAACAATGGAAGATTTTAGGGAGCAAATTCAAAAACTGTCAGCCTCTCTAAATTAAAACATATAATATTCAAAAGAAAAAAGAGCACTAAATGATTCCCCATATAGTAGGACATTCAACATATCATCAGTCTTATGAACGTATGCTGCTTCAATTCTTTGTTCCTGATAGTTTGCTGAGTCATAGCATGCCTTTCTTCTGAAGTCTGTGAAGACCCATTACTGCCAGTGTCAGCTGCTGACTGTTTCATTTGTAGTGTACTTTAATCCTTACAGTTCTTTGTTTGGGATCTTCAGATTTATTTTTTTAAAGTTAATAATTCTTTGCTTTTTACATACAGTGGCCCCTTTTCCCTGCCCACCTCAAGGACTTACAAGTGCAGTAGAGGCATTCAGGAACTTTTTGACTGAAAACAGGGTGAAGATACACAGTCGAAAAATTTTCATCAAATTTTCAACAAAAAATGAAAAGTGTTAATGACCAGACCTACTTTAGAAATGTGAATTAAGCCTCCTAACACTGACATAATATGGATAAATAGTGTTAGAGCCATTTTAATAGATGGAAAAATTTTTACTCTTAAATCCTTGCATAAATAGCTAGACAATATTCCCTCCTAATACCTAATACCCGGAATGCATCCTTTGTATTGACTACTTATGTGACATGATGACAAGCACTCCATCCTTCATAGAACTAATGACATGACATGCAAAGATATGACCAAAAAGCCCCTCTAACAAGGCGTAAAGACTTCAGAGAGGAAGGGGTGTAATACATCTATTTGTTCAGCCTCATGGAGAAAATAGATGGCCTTTCCTTTGCCAGTTGTGAACATAATTATTATTCTTATTTTTATTTCAGTATGGGCTCGAGGCACCAAGTGAGATCAGGGACCATTTGTTCTACATATGTACTAACAGTCAGAGAGAGTTCCTGCCCTGAAGAGCTTACAGTCTTAATAGACAAGACAGACAAAAGGTGGAGCAGAAAACAGAGCCAGTAACTTGCCCACAGTATGTCATTAGCAGAGCTGTGAGCAGAACCGAGGGCTTCTGTCTCCCATTCTAGTGCCCTATTCACTAGACCAGGTTGCCTCATAATATGTGCTCCCACACTGGAATGTGTAAGTACTTGGCATTTTAACAACGAGATTTAGTATGAACCATGCCGCTGTTCACTCTTGTAATTGAAGGTCCTCCATTGAAAGCATGGATCATATTCGCGCCACATTGTAATAGATTTTCTCGATATTGAAAAGTATTACAGACTTTCATCCATTAAGCAGTCAGTCCTTATAGCTTATTTGTAAATGATTGTGGAAACTCATAAATATACTTCTAGCTCAGCGTACCAGTGGCAAGCAACGGCTCCTCGCCTTCAGTGGTTCTCGTGTGAATAAAACAAATTGATTCCTAGGGGTTCTGTTTCAGTGCTGTATCATTCAGTCTAGCTGTTTGGTTAAAAAAAAAAAAGAAGAAACAATCTTATATCTCTACTCACAAATGGCTAACTCAATAATTCTGCACTTGATTAGAATGCAGTTGCAATAGATCATATGTTTTTCTACTCATCATAGTAGCCCTCTAAAAAAGGGACAGGCATGTCATGGGACTTTTTGTTCTTCACAAAATGTAAGACAATAGGAAATAAATTATGACAGATTTTGTATGAAATTGTTTCCTCAGTACTGAGGCCAGAATGTGCTACTTTTACACACATAGTACCTTCCTCCACAAATCCTCCATTTGAGCTCAGTAGGATCACTTATAGTGTATGGCATTATTCAAATTAAGTGTATTTGGCCCTAAATTTGCACTTGTATCTTATAGTTGAAGTCATCTTTCCTCTTTTGGAGAAGGGTAGGATTTTTTTCTGCTTAACTCTACATATCTGAACAGTTTCATAAGTTGAGGCTTTAGGATCCAGTTCTGCAAAATGCTGGTGGTGCATGGACTGCGCAGTTAAGAACTGTGCCTTTAAGGTCTAAAATATTTCATGTGGCAGACTTCAAAAAGAACTGGTCAGTTTGATGTCAATTGCAGCTGTCTGTGGGTTGAAGCCTGAAAACATGAACCAAGTGGGATGGACATAGGACCCTCTCACCTGATTACCTTTGTTATTACATTATTTGTATCGTTGTCCTTCTGATCCAGCAAAAGTCACTGCAGTTCATCAGAGAAGCTTATTGGACATATTGGATTTCAGAAGCCAAAACCAAGATGAGCACCTCCTCTCTGATCCAGTGCATCCTCAACTCCCATTGACATCAGGGAGAGTTCAGAGCACAGTATACCAGGCATAAAATGATCACCGCCTCACAGGATTGGGTCCTTGGTCACTGAAATGCTGAGGCTGCCTTTCAAGGAGTCAGACTCTCCACCCAGGTTACTCCCTGAATTTAGCCTACAGCTTAATCTAAAACTGGTTATTCCAAACTCAACACTGGAGGAAGCCTCCTCGCTTTCTCTTATTTCCCCTGTAAGGACGCCTGTGTACTTTTCCCAGACTAAACAAGCAACCCTGACCTGCAGCCATTTACTCTCACAACCAATTCAAACTTAGAGCATGTGTCCTAACATGAATCCTGGCTCCACAACAATCTAGCATTCCTATGGGAAACAGCCCAAATTAATTACAGCCTTCCTTCTACAATAACTGAAGTGCCCTGTCGTAAAGGAGAGAGATAAGAGCACTCATTTTTCATGGACTAAAACATTTGGTTTTAGGCCTACGATGGACGCCTGCAGGACACTTGTGTTACACTAATGAATACAGTCAACATCCATGGTGTGTGCAGTACAGCACTGTATTCACTTGGTAGCAAACCCTATAGATAAGGAGGAAACAGTTCCTGTTCTATTCCCATTTTTACATGCTCATACAGTTTTGGATGAAACTGTTTTTTTGTTTTTTTTTGGTCTCTGTGCAAAACAGATTTCTTTCTTTTTCCTTTTAAAACTGGAATCACAGTTAGATCCCTTTTGCCATTTTGAGTTAGGCTGGGGTGGGAAACAATATTCCCGCCCCAATTTTAAAAAGACGGGATGCTAATCGACTCAATAGCTCCTCAAAGCCCAGGTGAGAGAGGCTTTTGAGACTGCTCTGCCGTGGACCTCATTAGTGTATGTTCTTGTTAAGACTGGTCTTCTGTGCCTGTGCACACCTTGAAATGCAGATGTATTATTGGTTCAGTGAAAGGATTGCAATGGCAGTGGTTCGGCACTGATAAGAAACACACTTCTAACTCCAGGACATGTGTATTCATTTTCTCTCCCTCCCACCACCTACCGCCATACCTCATTAAAAACACATTTGGAAACTAGCTGTGTGATGGAGCCTTCTTTCAGCTTCTTTAGCCATTGTGTGCCCACTATGGCATCAGCAGGTCCTTCTCTGGCATGGGTAAGGACTGCAGCCTTACCCATGCCCACAACCAATACCCAGGCTGCCACCTTTCGCTTGCCTCTGTTAAGAAAACATATATACAGCTGAGGTTAGGGCAATATACAAAGTGCCTCCTTTCACGGGACATGTGGAGCCAAGTCTTCATGCTGTTTTTACTTATTCCTTACCCAGTGAGACTCCCACTGGTTTCAGTTTGGCTGAGTAAGAACTGGTTGAAAGCAGAGGCCCTGATTCTGTTAACATTGGGTAGTTCCTCCTTACCCTGTGAGTAGCTCCACTGAAAAAGAAACTTGTTGTCTGGCCCTCGAACCCCATGGATCTTTCTTCACATCAGGTCTAGAGTCCCCTGACAACTGCACTTCCAGAGTTTCTTATGCCAGCAATTTGTGCCAGGATCCCCCCGTGAAAAATGCTCCAGTTGCAAAGCAGGAGCACCAGAGCTCAGAAAAGGTAACAGCCTGGTCCCTGCTGGATGTTGAGGAATGTCCCTTCTGGTCTTCTCCTTCCTACACATGGAACACCATCTGCAGCATCCATTTCGGGAGTAGACAATGTCATCATAGAATCACAGAATCATAGAATATCAGAGTTGGAAGGGACCTCAGGAGGTCATCTAGTGCAACCCCCTGCTCAAAGCAGGACCAATCTCCTCTTTCCATGCAGAAGGGATAAGATCTAGGCACCGAGGGTTACTGTCTCTGCGTATAGCCTGAAGGAATGATCCCTCAAGGTACATGTGTGCCATAGATACCTTAGGGTAAGGAGTCAATGAAAATATCAAATGAAAACCGGAATGTATATCAAAAAGGTTCAAAATGAGATGGGTTGGCTTAAATCATTCACAAAATGGACAAAAACAGACCAAATTTTGAATTCCTTACTCAGATTTACTCAGTCTTTACTCAGGTAAACAACCACTGAAATCAAAGATCTTAAGCAAGTGAAAACTTTCTGGTATGGCATTATTTTAGTGCAATGCTACAGTTGCAGAGTTACTATTCAAAAATGCAAAGGTTAAGGTTCCTGTGGCAAAACTAATTCAGCCTCAATGCACCTTTGTAGCATTTCCCCCCTATTTTTAAATACACTATTGTTCTCAAATATGCACCCCAAATATACAGAATCATTTTCTCTACAGCAAAACTGTAGCAATCCTTCACCTTTGTGATTCCTCTCACCTCTATTTTCCCTGGCAACCTTAACGTTGCATAAATATTATATTAATGCAACATATTAAAATCCTGCTCCAGGCTTCTTCTGGGATCAACCTCCCATTTATCTTGAGGCAGCAATAAAAAATGTAAATATTAAGCCACAAAAATTGTATTAAGGTAATGTTAAGGATGTGACTAATGCCCACCAAAGCCATACGTTTCAAAGCTGCAACTGGTGCTCAACATAGAATCATAGAATATCAGGGTTGGAAGAGACCTCAGGAGGTCATCTAGTCCAATCCCCTGCTCAAAGCAGGACCAATCCCCAACTAAAACATCCCAGCCAGGGCTTTGTCAAGCCTGACCTTAAAAACTTCTAAGGAAGGTAGAACTGTAGAACTCCCTAGGTAACGCATTCCAGTGTTTCACCACCCTCCTACTGAAAAAGTTTTTCCTAATATCCAACCTAAACCTCCCCCACTGCAACTTGAGACCATTACTCCTTGTTCTGTCATCAGCTACCACTGAGAACAGTCTAGATCCATCCTCTTTGGAACCCCCTTTCAGGTAGTTGAAAGCAGCTATCAAATCCCCCCTCATTCTTCTCTTCCTCAGACTAAACAATCCCAGTTCCCTCAGCCTCTCCTCATAAATCATGTGTTCTAGTCCCCTAATCATTTTTGTTGCCCTCCGCTGGACTCTTTCCAATTTTTCCACATCCTTCTTGTAGTGTGGGGCCCAAAACTGGACACAGTACTCCACATGGGGCCTCACCAATGTTGAATAGAGGGGAACGATCACGTCCCTCGATCTGCTGGCAATGCCCCTACATATACATCCCAAAATGCCATTGGCCTTCTTGGCAACAAGGGCACACCATTGACTCATATCCAGCTTCTCATCCACTGTAACCCCTAGGTCCTTTTCTACAGAACTGCTGCCGAGCCATTCGGTCCCTAGTCTGTAGCGGTGCATGGGATTCTTCCGTCCTAAGTGCAGGACTCTGCACTTGTCCTTGTTGAACCGCATCAGATTTCTTTTGGCCCAATCCTCTAATTTGTCTAGGGCCCTTTGTATCCTATCCCTACCCTCCCGCGTATCTACCTCTCCTCCCAGTTTAGTGTCATCTGCAAACTTGCTGAGGGTGTAATCCACACCATCTTCCAGATCATTTATGAAGATAATGAACAAAACTGGACCCAGGACCGACCCTTGGGGCACTCCACTTGATACTGGCTGCCAACTAGACATGGAGCCATTGATTACTACCCGTTGAGCCCGACAATCTAGCCAACTTTCTATCCACCTTATCATCCATTCATCCAGCCCATACTTCTTTAACTTGCTGGCAAGAATATTGTGGGAGACTGTGTCAAAAGCTTTGCTAAAGTCAAGGAACAACACATCCACCGCTTTCCCCTCATCCACAGAGCCAGTTATCTCATTATAGAAGGCAATTAGATTAGTCAGGCATGACTTGCCCTTGGTGAATCCATGCTGACTGTTCCTGATCACTTTCCTCTCCTCTAAATGCTTCAGAATTGATTCCTTGAGGACCTGCTCCATGATTTTTCCAGGGACTGAGGTGAGGCTGACTGGCCTGCAGTTTCCAGGATCCTCCTTCTTCCCTTTTTTAAAGATGGGCACTACATTAGCCTTTTTCTAGTCATCTGGGACTTCCCCCGATTGCCATGAGTTTTCAAAGATAATGGCCAATGGCTCTGCAATCACATCTTCCAACTCCTTTAGCACTCTCGGATGCAGCGCATCTGGCCCCATGGACTTGTACTCGTCCAGCTTTTCTAAATAGTCCTGAACCACTTCTTTCTCCACAGAGGGCTGGTCACCTCCTCCCCATGCTGTGCTGCCCAGTGCAGTAGTCTGGGAGCTGACCTTGTTCTTGAAGACAGAGGCAAAAAAACATTGAGTACATTAGTTTTTTCCACATCCTCTGTCACTAGGTTGCCTCCCTCATTCAGTAAGAGGCCCACACTTTCCTTGACTTTCTTCTTGTTGCTAACACACCTGAAGAAACCCTTCTTGTTACTCTTAACATCTCTTGCTAGCTGCAACTCCAGGTGTGATTTGGCCTTCCTGATTTCACTCCTGCATGCCCGAGCAATATCTTTATACTCTTCCCTGGTCATTTGTCCAATCTTCCACTTCTTGTAAGCTTCTTTTTTGTGTTTAAGATCAGCAAGGATTTCACTGTTAAACAAAGCTGGTCGCCTGCCAAATTTACTATTCTTTCTACATATCGGGATGGTTTGTCCCTGTAACCTCAATAAGGATTCTTTAAAATACAGCCAGCTCTCCTGGACTCCTTTCCCCCTCATGTTATTCTCCCAGGGGATCCTGCCCATCAGTTCCCTGAGGGAGTCAAAGTCTGCTTTTCTGAAGTCTAGGGTCCATATTCTGCTGCTCTCTTTTCTTCCCTGTGTCAGGATCCTGAACTTGACCATCTCATGGTCACTGCCTCCTAGGTTCCCATCCACTTTTGCTTCCCCTACTAATTCTTCCCTGTTTGTGAGCAGCAGGTCAAGAAGAGCTCTCATCAGGAACAGCCAGCATGGATTCACCAAGGGAAGGTCATGCCTGACTAATCTAATCGCCTTTTAATATGAGATTACTGGTTCTGTGGATGAAGGGAAAGCAGTGGATGTATTGTTTCTTGACTTTAGCAAAGCTTTTGACACGGTCTCCCACAGTATTCTTGTCAGCAAGTTAAGGAAGTATGGGCTGGATGAATGCACTATAGGGTGAATAGAAAGCTGGCTAGATTGTCGGGCTCAACGGGTAGTGATCAATGGCTCCATGTCTAGTTGGCAGCCGGTGTCAAGTGGAGTGCCCCAGGGGTCGGTCCTGGGGCCGGTTTTGTTCAATATCTTCATAAATGATCTGGAGGATGGTGTGGATTGCACTCTCAGCAAATTTGCGGACGATACTAAACTGGGAGGAGTGGTAGATACACTGGAGGGGAGGGATAGGATACAGAAGGACCTAGACAAATTGGAGGATTGGGCCAAAAGAAATCTGATGAGGTTCAATAAGGATAAGTGCAGGGTCCTGCACTTAGGACGGAAGAATCCAATGCACCGCTACAGACTAGGGGCCGAATGGCTAGGCAGCAGTTCTGCGGAAAAGGACCTAGGGGTGACAGTGGACGAGAAGCTGGATATGAGTCAGCAGTGTGCCCTTGTTGCCAAGAAGGCCAATGGCATTTTGGGATGTATAAGTAGGGGCATAGCGAGCAGATCGAGGGACGTGATCGTCCCCCTCTATTCGACATTGGTGAGGCCTCATCTGGAGTACTGTGTCCAGTTTTGGGCCCCACACTACAAGAAGGATGTGGATAAATTGGAGAGAGTCCAGCGAAGGGCAACAAAAATGATTAGGGGTCTAGAACACATGACTTATGAGGAGAGGCTGAGGGAGCTGGGATTGTTTAGCCTGCAGAAGAGAAGAATGAGGGGGGATTTGATAGCTGCTTTCAACTACCTGAAAGGGGGTTCCAAAGAGGATGGCTCTAGACTGTTCTCAATGGTAGCAGATGACAGAACGAGGAGTAATGGCCTCAAGTTGCAGTGGGGGAGGTTTAGATTGGATATTAGGAAAAACTTTTTCACTAAGAGGGTGGTGAAACACTGGAATGCGTTGCCTAGGGAGGTGGTGGAATCTCCTTCCTTGGAAGTTTTTAAGGTCAGGCTTGACAAAGCCCTGGCTGGGATGATTTAACTGGGAATTGGTCCTGCTTCGAGCAGGGGGTTGGACTAGATGACCTTCAGGGGTCCCTTCCAACCCTGATATTCTATGATTCTATGATTCTATGATTCTGCCCCTAGTTGGTTCCTCCAGCACTTGCACCAGGAAATTGTCCCCTACACTTTCCAAAAACTTCCTGGATTGTCTGTGCACCGCTCTCCCAGCAGATACCAGGGTGATTGAAGTCTCCCATGAGAACCAGGGACTGCAATCTAATAACTTCCGTTAGTTGCCGGAAGAAAGCCTCGTCCACCTCATCCCCCTGGTCCGATGGTCTATAGCAGACTCCCACCACGACATCACCCTTGTTGCTCACACTTCTAAACTTAATCCAGAGACACTCAGGTTCTTCTGCAGTTTCATACTTCAGCTCTGAGCAGTCATACTGCTGCTCCCTTACATACATTGCAACTCCCCCACCTTTTCTGCCCTGCCTGTCCTTCCTGAACAGTTTATATCCATCCATGACAGTACTCCAGTCATGTGAGTTATCCCACCAAGTCTCTATTATTCCAATCACATCATAATTCCTTGACTTTTCCAGGACTTCCAGTTCTCCCTGCTTGTTTCCCAGGCTTCTTGCATTTGTGTATAGGCACTTCAGATAACTTGCTGATCGTCCCACTTTCTCAGTATGAGGCAGGAGCCCTGCCCTCTCGAACATGAACATGAACGTGTTGAGCTCTGGCTCTTTCAACACTCATGTTAAATAAAATTCAATTAAAAGAAACTGTGACAAGGCTAAGATAAAATTATTTTACCATCACTATGACTGGTAACACAATTACATTAGCACTCACAATGTTAACACTGTCAACACATCATAGAGCTCGATCTCTGGTTCCAGCTGAAATGCCCACCGCTTAAGTTGTATGGGAGGCTGCAAAAATCACGAGCCTGAGGCTGCTCTAACTCACACCAGCTGCTAATGGTCCCAAAAGGCTAAAGCAGAAGCCCAGGGTCAGTGCAGTCTAGAGGGACCCCAGTAATACCTTCTCTCCTTCACTAGGAGTCCCTATACTGTCTCTGTGCCAGTGAAAGATTCTCTCTAGTGCTGGAAAGACCCTCTTTGAGGTAAATAGGCCAGTTTTATGAGCTAACTCCACCTGCAGCTTATATACTACAAGAATGCTACATGTGAACAATGATGGTCAATTGTAAGTGCGCTGGGAACCTTACATTAATTGTCTGGCTTCTCTGTGTGTAAAATCTTAGGGTTTGATATTACAGAGCATCGCCCCTTTGAGCAGCCATTTTCACCTGTGCAAAAAGGGCCCAAAATACTATCAAATGCTATCGAATAGTGGAGTTTTATACTCTTTGTACAATGGGAAATGAGCAGAGGAGGTGCAAGATAGTGGAGAATCAAGCCCTCAGTCTTCATCTGCTTTTGACATTCTGTGATTTTTGCATTGTTTTAAAATTCTACTTCTAAAAATAATAGCAATAAATATATGTCTTTTTTCACCAGAGATCTCAAAGTACCTTACAAATGTTAATTAATTGTGCCTCCCAGAAAACCTCTGCAAGATCGGTAGTAAATATTGTTTTCCTTACTTTATATATTGGCAGGGGCAAGGCTAAATCCAGAATCCAGATCTCCATATAGCATGTGTGCTGCTCTAGTACACCACATTCCTTGATATGGGAAATCAATAGTGAGATTGCTGTGATACTACATGAGGCCAGATTCTGCAACTTTTATTCATACTAAATGCTATCTTACTCCACAAATAGAAATCAATCACACTACTTGATCAAAGGGATGCAACTCAAGCCATATGCACAAAGGCTGAAGGAACTGGGTACGTTTAGTTTGGAAAACAGGAGATTAAGGGGAGGGGATATGATAGCAGTCTTCAGATACCTGAAAGGCTGCCATAGAAAGATGAAGAAAAGTTGTTCTCTCTTTCCACAGAGGGCAGGACAAGAGGCAATGGGTTCAAACTACAGCACAGTAGATTTAGATTAAATTTCAGGAAAAACTTTCTAACTGTAGAACAGCAGGACAATGGAACAGACTGCCTTAGGAGGTCATGGAAGCTCCTTCACTGGAGGTTTTCAAAAAGAGGCTGTCTTGGATAGTTTTGACACAACAAATCCTGCATTTTGGCAGCGGGCTAGACTAATGACCCTTTTCATCTCTCCTAGATTCTCTGATTCTACTTGAGGAGTGAAGTACTACTGAACCTGAATAAAAGGTCAAAATTTGGGCCAGAACTAACAGCAGAATCTGGTGCATAGTGAATTATACGTGAGGCCAGGTTGAGGCCAAGCACAAGTCTTAAGCCTCTTTGACATTTAAGGCCTGATACTGCAAGATGCCAAACACTTTGCTCCTCATCCAGCACAGCACTTAAGGACGTGAGTAATCCTATTGAAATTCAACTGAGTTATGCTGGTTTACGCCATCTCAGGATTGGTCCCTTAGTTTTCCGAAGTCTTTTGTATAGAGATTGGAAGATGCATTTACGAGTTCCTTCAAAAGCAGCTGCAATCCAAATGGAAAGATTCTTATAAACACTTGTGGATTGGGAAATACATCTAGTGAAGCTGCATAGTTTAGTTTTTTCAGAAATTAGCACTATAAGAGGTTAGGTATCTGCTGTTTTCAATTTACTACAAACTGCCCGCTTCATTGGAGGGAACACTTCACAGAATCAGGTTGAAGATAACAATGTATTTCTTTTTATCAGCCACCTTTGAAAATCAGGCCCCAAAGTCCTACTTAACTAACATTAGTAGTTTACAGAGTAACAGCCGTGTTACAGACTAGCACGGCTGTTACTCTGAAACCTGTCATTATGCAAGGCACTGCATTTAGCCGTATGGAGTGGAAATCTATCAATTAGTAGTTTAGTACCTCTTGGAGAAAACCAAGTATTACAAATGGGTATATCTCTGCCCCAAACCTGTGTTCAATCTCTGATAAAGAGTAATAGTTTGTAAGAACATTAATTAATTAAAGTGAGGTGTTTTCTTGTAAAGCGCCCTGTCCCATGAGTGTTTAGTAAGAATAAGATTTACTTTTCTACAAAGGGACCATATATAAGAATTAACAAAAGCAAGGGAGGGCAGTTTGCAAGGTAAGAATAGTTTATCCATCAATATTTTATGTCTTACATTTGATATTTAGCTATACTGGTACCTCGAGCACAAAGGAAAGCTGAACAATGCTGCAGAAAAACAAATGACTGAGTTAAAGCAAAACCCTTTGCTATATAGTGCAGAGAGCAGCAAAATACCCCAGAAAACCCTTACAACCCACAGAATAGCAACACAACTTAGTCCCCAGACATTTCAGAACTCCCTCCAATCTACACTGGTTCTGCAGCTCTTGGAGAATGCCCCACTAGCCAGAATCACTGGCTTTGCAGAACAGAGCACAGGTCATAACACAAGGGCCTGTTGTATCGTTTTTTGCACTCCACACATTTTGGACAGTGAAACTAGCCTGAGTTTTTCACTTTCTGTTTAGAATTAGCAGTTGAACCATGGAGATTCTAATTTTGGCAGCTTCCAGAACTGGATCAGTCCCTGAAGAATTAGCCCGTCTCAACTAAGAATATTATAAGAGATTGATACCTAATGGCTCACACTATAGGTGCTTAGATATCATGGTATTGATAGTTGAAAAGAACAGTATGTGTTACACTATTTACAATATTTAGCATACAGTATACCTTCACCTTGGAATATAAATTGAATGCATAAAAGGGAAGAGTCAATTTGTAATTCCCTTCCTACAGTCCAACACAAAGTACGATTGATATGTCTTAATAGTTTAATTTTTTAATTGTTCCAAGATCACACTAAATATCTTGGCCATACCCTTAGTAAAGAATATAGGCCTGAAATTTTACACTGGCTTTTACACCAACTTAGAATTACTCCTGATTTAATCTACTGTATAGGGAGAGCAGAATCAGACACATATACATCTCTGCTATAAATCTCTCTGGGTGTATTTCAGTGCAGTACCAAGACACACAGGTTGATTTTTTCCTCTCTCTGGCAACTGTTGTGGTCTCCTTCTATAGAAGGTTGCGAGAGGACAGAGATTCAGACATGCTGAAATGTGGTCTAATTTCCTCATTTTGCCTTTATTTACTTTACTTTTTTATGTACATTGTCTTTCAGAATATAAATACTCTAGAAAAAGCAGAGTGAGGTTGGAAATCAACACAAAAAAAAAGGACATTGTTTTAGTTGTCTAATCAGCTCAACCTTTGGGAGAACAACCGTAACCTTTGGACAGATGCCAACAACTGCCATTTAGGTATTTACATCTGTTTATCCTCTCAGTCAAATGCCTTTTGTCTTAGGTTTGACATAGTAGTACAAATGTTCTGACCCCTACAAGCAGTTCTCAAACACTGGATAAAAGATGTCTTTTCCCCTTTTCTAAAAGGATGAACACATACTTTTACCTCTCCCCTCCCCGCTTATTCCTCTTTACCAGTTATACCCTTTTGAGGCAGTTGTTGACAAGACCTGCATAATTCAGTTTACATGTGTGACTAGAATTTTGTGAAGGCATAAGCTGGATGTTGCAGATAAGCTCTCAAGAGTTAACCCTCTCGAATAATTTCAACATTAAAATATGTTCTATTACTTTCCACACTTCCATGACTAGTTTAGCATTCCCAGTTATAAGTGATCCTAATCCAAAGGGTGTTTTTTTTCTAGAACTGGGGGATTTAACAAGAGCTCAAAATATGTTATTAGAGTGAAACTGTTTAAAACACACATTTGTTTTCCTTGGCATTATATAAAAATCATTCTTATTGTACCTAAATTACTTTTTATAGTGTGCACAGCTAATTAGTGCAGTCAGACAGACTTAGCTGAAAAGAATGGCTGGTAATGGCAAACTTTGTGACCACCATTTTCACAGGACTTGCAACTGAGCTTGTCTCAAGTATGAGCTGTGACACCTCAGCACCGAGAGATCCATCATTTGTGTAAGGAGGGGCGGAGCCTCAGCCAGTATAAATGGTCACAACTCCATTGTGGAGCTATGATCATTTACATCAGCTGAAAATGTGCTCCATAGCCTTTAAAGCTGCTGATAAATGTCACGCTGCAGCCATCACTGGAAAACAGGAGGAAAGTTTTCTTGAGGTTCAATTGAAAACAACAGGTGAAATTGTCTCTGGTAGCTTAATAAAAATCTGAACATGCAACTTAAACTAATTGATGGTGTCCCTTTAGGTGAAATGGAAAACCAAAGTCTGATGAGGAAGTTCAGATGAAACTTCCAGCTAGAGCTATAAAACAAATTTAAGCTCCATACTTTACTGTCCTGGTAATTCTGACAAACTCCAGGGAGAGAAATGTGCCTCTAAGCTTGGTTAGTGTGTATTCCCAGGCCATTGGATGCGGCAATGTGTAGTCCCAAATCCAGCTCGGGTCTGCTTTGATGATTGGTATGGTGGGAGGTAGAGCCATGAGGTCCACCCATAACCTGCCCACCTGCATGTAGCTTAGCAGAGGCAGCTCTCCTTCCGTGCTCCAATGCACTGGGCAGATAGCCCAGGCAGAGGAGAAAGGGGGGACAACTTACTCATCTGCATGAGCACACATGGCAAGAAAGAAGCTTATTCAATAGCAGTTCTGGGTACAGTTGGTCAACCCTTTCCAAAATGTGAGAAAACTTTCACCCAAAATATTTTTTAAAATGTCACAATTTTTCACCCAACTCAAGTGGTGGGGCATACCCCGATAAGCTACCTCAATAGCAAGCTTCAGAACCTAAACATGACTCTTGAAGCTAGGTTTTTAAAGCAGCAGACATTGCAGAATACAGTTCACCATACACCAAAACCCTGCTCTTTTGGGGTAAGTGACAAAACTGAGCAAATAGTCTGTAGCAATATTAAACTCATGAAATTTGCTTTTTCCTGTTCTCTGTTCCTGTTCACTGGTTTATGTTTTACTTGGATTTATGTGATATTGGAAAACATTTACTGAATTATTTCCACACATAACCCTCAGTCTGTAGATTGCTCATGACCACTTCACTGTGAGTGTTCAATATTCACAGTTCAGGTTTTGATTGGAGACATAGGTCAGATGGTGAATTTCTTAGAATCAAATTTGGAGTGCAAGTGGTCTTTCAAATTGTAAGCTCAACAGAGCAGGGACTGTGTCTTTTGGTGTCTCTGAAATATGCCTAGCGTATTACCACAATAGAAATAAGTGACACATTGCAGCAGTTGCAATCAGTTGCACTGATGCTAGATCCCCTTAGATATAAGAGAAAGGAGTGGCTGACAAGGCGTTCTTCATAAGGGACCCAGGGCTCTGGACTGCCTGCCTGTCCTGGTCCAAAATTGTTTGGATTTCTCAATTTTCAAGGCATGCTACAGGGCTTTTTCATTTTGCCTGGCCTTTGAGAAAAAACAGAGTTTACTGAAATACAGGCAAATGTGCTGGAGTGTTGTTATTTGTATTGGAAGCTGCTGCCTGATAGAAAGGATGAGGTGATTGAAATGTGGATGTGATTCTGTAATTTTAAATAATTAGCAGACACTCAGAGAGTATATTGTTCTAAATAAAAATGCATAAATAATTAAGAAAAAATAATTACAACAATTTACAAATCAAATTTTACTCTTTGTAAACACTATTTAGCATTCACTTAAAACCCACCATTTTGCCATATATTCCAGTCTATAAACTCATTTGCTAGAACATCCACTGAAAGTGAATGCAGGCAAAGAGAATTCAACTTTCTTTCAGAGTATACATTTATGGAAAAATAATTTGAGGTATTTTTGCCCAGCTCTAGCAAATTTGCCCTTTCTAAAGCAAAGCCAGTCTCAAATGCTCTCATTTCTGCAACCAGAATGAGTCTGAAAGTGTTGTTGTTGTTTTTTTACTTGTAGAATCATAGAATATTAGGGTTGGAGGAGACCTCAGGAGGTCATCTAGTCCAATTCCCTGCTTAAAGTAGGACCAACACCAACTAAATCATCCCAGCCAAGGCTTTATCAAGCCGGGCCTTAAATACCTCTAGGGATGGAGACTTCACCAACTCCTTAGGTAACCCATTCCAGTGTTTCACCACCCTCCTAGTGAAATAGTGTTTTCTAATATCCAACCTGGACCTTCCCCACTGCAACTTGAGACCATTACTCCTTGTTCTGTCATCTGCTACCACTGAGAACAGCCTAGCTCCATCCTGTTTGGAACCCTCCTTCACGTAGTTGAAGGCTGCTATCAAATCCCGCTCACTCTTCTCTTCTTCAGACTAAATAAGCCCAGTTCCCTCAGCCTCTCCTCAGTGTGCCCCAGCCCCCTAATCATTTTCATTGCCCTCCGATGGACTCTCTCCAATTTGTCCACATCCCTTCTGTAGTGAGGAGACCAAAACTGGCCGCAGTACTCCAGTGCCGCATAGAGGGGAATAATCACTTCCCTCAATCTGCTGGCAATGCCCCTACTAATACAGCCCAATATGTCATTGGCTTTCTTGGCAACAAGGGCACACTGCTGACTTGTATCCAGCTTCTCATCCACTGTAATCCCCAGGTCCTTTTCTGCAGAACTGCTGCTTAGCCAGTTGGTCCTCAGCCTGTAGTGGTGCATGGGATTCTTCTTTCCTAAGTGCAGAACTCTGCACTTGTCCTTGTTGAACCTCAGCAGATTTCTTTTGACCCTATCATCCCATTTGTCTAGGTCAGTCTGGACCCTATCTCTACCCTCCAGCATATCTACCTCTCCCCCCAGTTTAGTGTCATCTGCAAACTTGCTGAGGGTGCAATTAATCCCATCATCCAGATAATTAATAAAGATGTTAAACAAAACCGGCCGCAGGACTGACCCCTGGGGCACTCCGCTTGATACCGGCTGCCAACTAGACATCGAGCCGCTGATCACTACCCGTTGAGCCTGACAATCTAGCCAGCTTTCTATCCACCTTATAGTCCATTCATCCAATCCATACTTTTTAAACTTGCTGGCAAGAATACTGTGGGAGACCATATCAAAAGCTTTGCTAAAGTCAATACATATCACATCCACCGCTTTCCCCATATCCGCAGAGCCAGTTATCTCATCCATGTAAAAACACGTAAGTATCAAACCTCTGCAATTCCTGGATCTCAATCAAGTAAAGGTAATGGGTTAATTCTAAAAGTGACAGGATTAAACTTCAGTTAAAGAGTGTCCAGATTTGTTTATTTGATAATAAACATTATAAGAAGATAGAGAGAGGCAGCGTTCCAGGGAAAGCAAGTTCTCTTAGTTTATGATCTAAGGGCCCATTCCTGCAGCCAGTTATTACAAGGTGTAATCCCTAGGGGTTTTATTCTCTTCTCATTTGTGCCTAAGTGATGCCACTGGGCCTGATTCTCATTTACAGTCAGGCCCCTCTGCATTGCCCTGGCAGGGTAAATATAATTTGCTTTAGAGCAGTGTAAAGGGGCCTTACTGTATGTGAGAATCAGGCCCATTGTCTTTAATGTATTTTCTCTTGGTTTACACTGGTTTAAATGTAAGGAATATCAGGCCTAGTACCTTTTCTGGGACTACTTTTGGTAGTAAACCGTCATGGATCAATTTGCATTTACACTCTGACTCTATAAGGAGAACTTAGAGTGGGTGTAAATGTAATTTACTGTAAGCCCCTTTACACTAGCAGAGCGGTATAGAAGTGCATTAGTGTAAATGAGAAGTAACCGGTAATTGCAGGAACAAGCCCTACATTACTATATCATGAGTTATTAATAAAATAATCATCTCAATTTTTCCTTATATTAAAATTACTTTTCATATCAAAACACTTTTAAGACAACCTGCCTAGATTGGAGGGATGCAGGGACAGCGGCAGGCAGAAACACGGGCTTAACCAGGTCTGAAGTCTGAAGAAAGGG
Source organism: Eretmochelys imbricata (assembly GCF_965152235.1). Taxonomy (NCBI): domain Eukaryota; kingdom Metazoa; phylum Chordata; order Testudines; family Cheloniidae; genus Eretmochelys; species Eretmochelys imbricata. The sequence continues at coordinate 108,038,914 of NC_135577.1, forward strand.
AACAGTGGTGGGAATTAATTGAGAATGCCTGCAAATTGATATGATAACAAGTGTGGGATTACAGGTGAAAATACTGTTTCCTTCCTTTGAGAAGTGGGATGGTTTGGAAAACTGGTGAAAACACACCCAGGTGGAACAGTGAGCTTCAAGGTTAGGAAGAACCAAAACAGAGGATTGCCACAGGTCAGAGTTGCATTAACACTTTGCAGAAAACAACAGAAGGAAGCAGTGAATAAATTTGCCAGTAATTTGGCAAATGAACTGACTGATGACTGCAGTCATGGTGCAGCTCTGTCTAGCCTGACCAAATGGTTTGCTTCATTGATGCCAGCTATGATATCAGGTATATCAGTAACCATATTAGTTGTAACAAGTACAGAACTGCCGAGATCTACAAAAGCACAGTGTTTGGAAAGAATTAAAACACATGATTAGGCATGTGGCTAAAATTCAAGGGCCTTCAACCATTGTATGGGTGATGCTATCTCAGAGTATAATCGCACCCTGGGGTGCACAATGTTATTATAAACTAGCTTGTATATATTTGAGATGGGCAAGAGAGATAAATTTGTTTAGCACGCATTTAAATGCTGCCAAGTTACAGGGTAGATGAGCAGGAATCGCAGCCGTGACAACACTCCCATAAAGCTTTCAGTAAAAAACATATTAATTAAAGGATGTGAAGATTTTCACATTGGAACAGACCCTCTACCACCACGGAGCCTGGAGTACAGATCAAGGGAGGGGATGTGGGAAAGGCAGACCCAAGACAGCTCTGAAAGAAGATGATGTAAAGCTCACCTTTGCACTCCCCCACTCCTAGCAATGTTCAGGGTTGGTTTCCCGGCACGAATTAAAGAAGCATAAAGGTTGCCCTAAATTACACTGGCTGCCAACAACTCCAAATGCCCAAAATAGCACTGAGGATCAGTGGGGTGAAAGCCTCGCATATCATCCCTTTGCTCTGGATGCTTCTTCTATAGTGGCAGCAAGTGTGCTGCAGGAATGGCTATGTTATTCGGAGCGACACTGGCATGAACCTCTTGTGGCCAGTTGAACTGATTTCACAGCCAAATTCTAGCAGTGATGCAGCACAGAGGAGTCACACCACACCCAGGGATCTGACCTATTAATTCTACATGTTGAAAGACTGCAACAAACATAAATAATTTAGCCTGGAAAGGAGAATAATTGGGGTGGACTTGATTGAAGAACTGCTGCTTATGAAGGGCATTAGTAAAAACTGTTCATTTCCTTTTTCTTTGTACCCTACCCCATACTAGAAGAGGGGTGAGGAAGTCTCCTTCATTAAATTAAAGGTTGTATATGTAACACCAATCAAAAGAAATTCTCATTGTCATGCAAAGGTATGACATGGAATTGAGTGCCATCATACATCATTGAGTCAAATACTATGACTGGATTTTTAAAAGGGTTGGATGTTTCATGACAACTAACACCATTTGAAGGTATCAAAGCCACTATACGTGTAATCAAATCTCATGCGCAACTCTATAAAATGATCACCTACAGCAATTGGGAAGAATTTTTCCTCCATGTCCTAAATGCACAATTGGTAAGTGCATGGAGAGGAGGTTTCACTTTCCTCTGATTCATCAGATGTTGCCTTTTCTCGGAAGGGAATACTGAACTAAACGGACTAGGTTTGCCAAAAACGATTTAAAAACTTGGGCTCAGAAGGGAAATGCTGTATATGAGAAAGGGACAGGTAGCGGAGACATAAAACTATCTTTTACTCTTTATGGACTCAGCATTTTCACATTTATACACTGTGTTCACTATCAAAGCACTGTAACTGCTTTTGTCGTTAATTTTAAAATGCAAATTGCAGTGTAATTTTAGTGTCGTTTTCCTCTCCCACTCTGTTTATCTCCATGTATAGAGAGATACACACAACCATGCATTTATCCAGAGAAAAACCCTAAATATTTTTATTTATTTCTCAGAACTCTATGATGAGATGATGAGTTTAATATTAAGACTTAGATGGAAATTCTTACGCTAGTGAATGCTGTGTAAGGATTGGAATTCTTCATGCACATGTCCAGAACATCTGCAACTCCACAGATAGACACAGGTAGGCTGAAAGAGCAATCAGTATGCCATCTGTGTTTGGCAAAAGATTTTCGACCACTTTGCTGCTTTCTCTTTCTCGTCTCTCTCAGTGTGAAGAGACAGGGGAACCCATAGAGATTCAGTGAGAATTTAATCAGAACATACTGAAGACTCAACTGACAACTGTGGATTCGAAGCAGATGAAAAGTGAATGCTAGATAAGCAATACTGCTACAAACTAGAGAGGGATCTATTAAAAGGCTAACACAGGCGTTAGTTCGATGGGGGCTTCGAGCCTGGGCTCCCTGAAACTCTACTTTTTTATGTAGCATTTCATCTTGCATAATACTTGGTGATGTCTGATGTTAGTTTGAGTGACTCTCAATAGTATTTAACAAAAATCAGCTGCCCGGATATGTAGCATGAGTAGTTGTATAAGAATAAAGACCTCAACATCACCCAGAAAAAGAAAAATAGAAAGTCCTTCACTTCAAAGTAGCAAATAATTCTGGAAAAAACACATATTTCTAATGGCAAATTTGTCATAAGCACCTGGCTGCATTACTGTGACCTTAAGAGGTGTTTCTCTTCCTATCATCAACCATGCTGGTGTCAACTAATAGTATATATAGTGTCCATAGTAATTCCTCCATTTCATGTAACTATTCCCAGACTGTTTCTTAACATCACTAAACCTGAACTAGGTTTATTCTATTCTAATATTTATTCTGCCTGGATTAACAATAAAATCAGCTTTGGTATAAATGGTTACAACAGCACTAACTTCACTAGAATTGTGCTCTGTTATATCAAGGCTGAATATGGCCCCATGCATCTATTCAAAACTTTCCACTTTGGTGGGCATCTATAATGCTGGGGCAAAGACACAGAACAATAGGCAGATAGATAATCATGTTTTCTCTGCAATTTACCTGCCCATAGTTCAGACCACATGGTTCTATGTGGCATCCCCCAAGGCCAGAGTAGGAGACAGGACATAGATGATGAATGCTAAATGGAAGAGTTATGATCATGAAATTAAAAGGAGAGAGGAAGAATCCTTCCTTGCTCTCTTCAGTTTCTCGGAAGAATTTGTCTTCTAAAATCAGTCTACAGCAAAATGCCACACCTTACACAAGGTAACATTAAGCTTCCCCTTTACTGCTTAGCAAATGTGTGCAAACACTTGTAAGTGGCTGGTCTGACATACTCTTCTGCTGAGATTTTCAGTCCAACAGGAGGACACATCCTTAATGTAATATGCCCCAAGTCTAATGGATCCTGATGCTTCTGCTACCCTATATGCCCCTTGAACAGCAGAATTTACCATGTGGCAGTTGGAGCCTGTTTGGGTCTTTGGACAGATCTGACACAGCTTGTGAGTTTTGAAAGGATTTGGTTCTAAAACAGACAGATTTTTTTAAGTGTGATTATGGATGGAAAAGTGACTTTGTAAAAGGAGCCAAAAATAGAGAGGATCAAGCCAGATCTTGTTCTGCCTCATCAGCATCAATTAAGATCTGATTGCAACATGTTTGATGAAGGCTGAGGACTTATTATTTATTTATGAAGTGGTCTAGGCGAAGTCAAGATCCACTTACAAAAAAGTAGCACAAACAATACAAAACTCACAAGAGCGTGGCCTTGCTGACCCACAGTAATAATTGCCCCCAAATAATTATTTTAACAACCCATCCTCCCACCAGCCAGTAGAAATTAGGAAGCTCATAGGAAGAGTTCACAAATACAAGCCCAGTTTAAATTCATGGGCCAAATTCCTGATTAAAGCAACCAAAGAAAGACACAAAAATGTCACTGGGGCTGGAGACTTCTGGCCCTAAGAGAACTGGAGTGTTGGTAAAGCTTCTTGGAACAGCAGCAGTAAGTGGTCCTGATGAACCATCGGGGATATCACGGATCATACAGATACAATCCAGAGTGACTGTGGCAGAAGTTATTTTTTTCACGCCCGGGGAAGGTACAATATGGACATATGGGTCTGTTACTGAAAACAAGCTCAAGCTTTACTCAATACTCACTCAAACCACAACCTGAGCTGATCTGGGTTTGTCCATTGTTGGGGGGTGAGGAGGGTAGACTGGTAGATATTAAAAAGAATCTGAATGATCTCAAGCTGTGAAACATGAAGAGAGAAGTGACTGGGCTAAAGCGTTTCCAGAGGGATGCGTGAACTTATTTTGCACCAACTCAAAAACTGAGGGCAAAATAACAGAACTTGGTAGGTTGGGATTCTGATTGGCTCTGGCACTACACAAGTTCTAGGTTGCTGGCACTGCTCACTCTTCTCCATACTCCCGCACAGACCTAGATACAAGGAAAATAAAGAGAGGGAGAGAGCACAGACTTCAATGCAGCTAGAAAGGACATATATTTTAAAAATAAACTCACCTTGAAAAATAATGGGTTAAAGTTAGGAGGGGGAATTGTTTCATGAAACACAAAACTATAAATATTATCAAGGTGGCATAAGTCCCCCAGACATCACTGTGTTTTCCCAGATATGATGAAATCTTAGCTTTGAATCCTAACTGAGATCCTGTGCTGGCAAACATGCTGCTGGATTTTCTAGAAGTCACTGAACTCTAAATCTACAGTAATATTTAGGTATGTTGCTATTCTCATATGAAGAACTGAAAAACAATGAGATATTCTCAGTGGTGAAAAGTTAAGCTTTTAACTGTAAGAATGATCTGAAAGGGCACAGAAGGGGAAAATATCAGTCTGAATATAGAGTAAAGTTGACTTAGTGAGGGAAAATAAGAGGCAAGAGAAGCAACAACATTGTGGTTAACCCACATACTAAAGAAAACTCTGAGCACTCTGGTTAATTACAGAGAAGACATTTGTTTCTGGTGAATTTAGTACAAGATAGCTCATTATTTAACTGGATGCAGAAAATGGTTAATTGATTTACTTAACCAACTGTACTTTTATGTAGTCTTATTCTTTGTCCTATGGATATCATTAAACACATTTTACTTACTCCATTCAATTTGATTCATTTTCTGTTAATTTCATTTCACAGTATCAATGTGAATCATTTAACTAGGTCTTTCTCTTTGGGGTGAAAAATCATTAAAGGAAAGAAACCATAGTTTAATTTAGTCTCAGTAAGAGGCAAGCTGATGTTTACAATAAAATCAGCCACTATCACTGGCCTTAATAATTGTGACCCAAGCAGTTTAAACAGAAGTGGACATATCTTTTGCTTTTTATTCCTTACACTTTAGGGCCTGATTCTCACTGACATTAAGGCCCCTTTGCACATTCTTAGAAACGGGTAGATAAAGGGGCCAAAGAGTAAAGGAAAATCAGGACTTTAGTCTTTTTGCATTCGTTTAAAAAAAATTCAAGTGAAGACTGCAGTTTACATGAGCTATTTTAAAAGAAATGACAGCATATTAACAAGATAAAAAGTGAAACCTCAGGCTGGCAAAGGGAAGAAAAGACCTTAATATTTTAAGCTGTCTTTATTCCCCTTTCTGAAATACCCTTATATAATTTATATTCTATATCCTTACAGCATAAATGTGACCTTGCAAACCTTTAGTTTTCAGCTCAATAAAGACATTTGCACTTCTTTATTTTCTGCACAAATTACTCGAGATTAAAAGCAGACTGTTGTAAACCATTTAAGAAAAACACATAAGCATGAATACAGCATTTAACCTTTTGGTCATATGGGAGATGCTACCTACACTTAGCTAACTTGTATGTACTGAAGGTCTGATTCATGAAAGTTGGAGACAGAGAAATGGAAAGCAGGTTGAGCGGGAAACGTCATTATTTTTTACTATCATCATCTGCACCAGAATATTCAAAATTCACCATATGTTCATGTAAGATTCTTGGCCAGATTCATTCCCAAAGTAACTCCATCAATTTCAGTAGAATTATGTCAGGGATGAATTTTACCTTCTGTATATTTTTAGAAAGTTTTAAAAGAGGGGAGAAAAGCATAAAGAAATCCAAAATATTATATTGCTTTGCAGGCAACCAATTTCACAATGAATACTCTGAGGAAGGGGTTGGATAGCAAGCATGCATGCTGACACAGAGTACTTAGAATCTACAAAGCACTTTTCATCCAAGGATCTCAAAGCCCTTTACAAAAGTGGGTATTTGTTAACCCCATTTTAGAGATAGGGAAACTGAAGTGAAAGATAATTAAGCAGTTTTCCTAAAGCTACCCAGCAAGGAGAGCAATACAGAGAACTCAGGTCTTCCAATTCTCATTCCTGGATTCTATCCACTGGACTGCATTATACTGCGGTTAACATTAACTGCTATGAAGAAGGACTTCTGTTTGATTAATCTTTAGTCCTTTAAGGGAAGCAATACCCTTTGCAAAGCTATAGTTCAAGGTCTGCTGGTGTTTACATTACATATCACCACCTATTTTTGAGGTTTATATAACTCAGCCATAAAAAATTTGCTCCAGGGTGAATGTTGGCACATTGCATCTCAATCCAGGAGCATAGGTTGTTTTTTATGCTAACTCTGAAAAAAAGAAAAAGGTTTGGCCATTTTATGATAGTTAGTGACGCTCAAAACAGTGAGAAGATGGTTTGATTCAAACTAGTATACCCAGCCCTAATCATGCTAAGGACTGACCCAGATCTTAACGCAACCTGAAGCACTGATCGTTAACATTTCTGGAAGTCTCTACTTTTCTTGCATTCACTGGGACTGGAAGGAGAAATATTGTTGAAGCAGGTTGTTTTTAAAAGTATTTTGGCTGGTCCAAACTCAAAGTCCTGGACATTTTGTGAGAGAGCTTGAAGCCACTAGGAATTCCAGACCAAAGAGATTTGACTCAGATTTGGATAAAGAGGCAAACTTTTGGCTTATCTGAATCAACTTTTCAAGACGGGCTGGCTTTAGCATGAGTTCATGGGTTAAGCTGCACGCACAGAAATCATGAAACCAAGGATGCAAAAACAGGAAAGCATACATTTCTCCAAGCCAGTGCAGAGGGGAGGTTGTGGAGAAAGGGGGGTTGGAGAGCGAGCTCCCCCCCCACCCCCAAATTCACACTGCAATGGTGGTTTCTGTTCCGTGGGACTGGGACTGACTCCTTTATCTGGGCACTGTGACTGGGTACACAGGGTCACAGAGCCACTCAAGTTTGGCTTGGCCATCCCTCTGTTGTGACGGAGGGGCAGCTGTGCCAATCTTGAGTGGTGCTGCATCAGATCACAACGGCTGGAGCAGGGAGCTAGGACCATCCTTCAGGACAGGAGCCTCTGCTGCAGGATGAGTGTGGAGCAGGCTCAGTTTCCAGCCCCACCCTCTCCTACCAGGGCCTGCCCGGGCTGGGATTAGGGGTGCGGAGCTAGGACATAGGCTGCTGCTGAGGATGGCTGGTGTCCCCTCTCAGCAGTTTAGTATACATTAAATCAGGCAGCTACCTCGGCCCATGCTTTCAAGTCTTTTAAAGTCCACCTATCATTAGTAGTAGTGGTAGCCCGAACCCAAATAGTTACTTGGGACACTGTAATTGGCCTTAGTTGCATGTGTGCTGTAAGTAAACATGCAACTGAAAAGTCATGGTTTGGGCTTTGCTGCAGCAGTTCGGTTGTTAATGAAGTGCTGTGGCTGTTGCTTGGGAGCCTCCTGCTGGAACGTGCTGTTCCATGTTCACTGTACACATCATGGAGCAGCTGCCTTCGAGGATCTTCCCTGGAAAAGCTACTCCAGTCACCTGCCGGCTGTGTGCACTGCATAGAAGTGGGTTCAACGTACAATTATTTTTTGCTCTGATTACATTTGCTCATGTTTCTGAGTGACCAGTGGCTCAGATGCCTCAAATTCACAACCACCATTGACTGAGAGATTTCAGATGCTTCTTCCATCACCCCCACTTCTGCAGTACCCCCGTGGAAGGGCTAAGACAGGGCTCAGATGTGATGAATATAAAGGGGATTCTTCTCTGAGGCTGCTGGAGATGGAAAACACCCTGAAGTCCCTCTCATTCTTTATATCATTGACTAAATATGTCCTTTGTTATTACTAAAGTATAGCACCCAATAATGAGTGTGGCACTTCACAAAGAAAAACAATCCCTGTCCCAAAAGTGATTACAATCTTACTTATCAAATCTGCATTATCTAGCAGCAACCCACAAGTCTCTCTCAGTCCTGGCCTAGACTAAACAATCATGAAATGGAGTGACTCCACTATACCGTCATAATGGAAAAAAGGACTTTTTCAGTGGGAATGGATTGAATGGCATTAACCCAGGCAAACCTGATTTTAATAAGGACTCAGGGGGACTTGCAAAACCATCAAAATATCAGGGTTTCACAATGAAATTTGGCTTCAGTCTTAATTTTGGATACTGGACCAGGAAGGAATTTCAGGTTACATAGGAATTTGGATACTGAGGGGTTTGGAAAATAGGATTTTTATCTTTTTCTAACCAAATAATCTCTTTGTTTTTGTCAGTCTCATAATATCCCATTTCTACAGTGTATGGAAACTAGGACCCATGTAAAACATATGGTAAGGGCTCACAGGTGTCAGTGAAGTCAAGAGAGGACTTTGTTCACGAGGACTCTCAGCCCACTTCACTTGAGGTTTAAGATTTGCTACCCTTGAGGGATCTATGAAAAAAGTTAAGATCGCTTTTCCCCACAAACACATCTTGCTACTCTCAGCAAGGCACGGAACCCTCATTCTCCCTCCTATAGTTCCTGGACAGGAAGGCTCAAGATCCTCCTCTTACCTTAAATTGTCTTCTGAAAGGCCTTGTGTTGATATGCATCCGCACAATGCCCTTTCTCTCACACAAATCTTTGATCTTTCCTTTCATAGATCCATAGGACTGGAAGGGATCTCAAGAGGTCATTTAGTCCAGTCCCCTGCACTCATGGCAGGACTAAATATTATCTACACATTCCTGACAGGTGTTTGTCTAACCTGCTCTTTAAAATCTCCAGTGATGAAGATTCCACAACCTCCATGGGCAATTTATTCCGGTGCTAAACCACCCTGACAGGAAGTTTTTCCTAATGTTCAACCTAAACCACCCTTATTGCAATTTAAGCCCATTGCTTCTTGTCCTATTCTCAGGGAATAAAACAAACACTTTTTATCTCTCCTCCTTGTAACAACCTTCTATATACTTGAAAACTGTCATGATGTCCGCTCTCAGTCTTCTCTTCTCCAGACTAAACAACCCCAATTCTTTCAATCTTCCCTTCTAGGTCATGTTTTCTAGACCTTTAATCATTTTTGTTGATCTTCTCTAGACTTTCTCCAATTTGTCCTCATCTTTCCTGAAATATGACACCCAGAACTGAACACAATACTCCAGTTAAGGCCTAATCAGAGTGGAGTAGAGCAGAATTATTTCCTGTGTCTTGCTTACAACATCCTGTTAATACATTCCAGAATTATGTTAGACTGGTCTAATTCCCTGGATTGTCTTTATTTCCCTCTTTATAGATTGGCACTCTATTTGCCCTTTTCCAGACCTCTGGAATCTCTCCCATCTTCCATAACTTTGTCTGAAGGCTGTCCTACTTCCTTATCCTATCTTTCTAGAGGAGCAATTAGTAGACTTTTGGACTCCAAATATCACAGAAAATATCTTCAGAGAACTAGGGATATACTAGGCTATGTTAATTGGTCGGGGAATAAGAGGGCAGTTTGAACTGGCTTCGGTGGCATAAGAAGCCAGCAGTGGGGGAGGTATTAGAGGTATGGGGTGTCTCTATTGAAGTCAATGAGCATTTTGACATTGATTTCAGTGGATCCAGGGTTTCACTCAAGCTCTCCTCTCACTTCTTGGAGCGAGAGTTTTGCAGTTATTCATTTTTCCCCTTTTACAAATGATGAAAACAAAGCTCTTTAGTATGTATGTTTATAATTCTCAGCATCAGGAAACAACAACAAAAAGATCCTTGAGATGTTGTCAGCTTTGCAATGTAAATGCTACAGGCTCCTTTGTATTTTTCCTGCCTAATAACTTTGGATAACTTCCTGTTTACTGTCAGTGCATCTAATGCACATGTCAGACCGGTGCAGCACTGACATGATATAGCCATTAGACACACATTGATAGCAAAGAGGAAGTTACTTGATTCTGACAGGAAAAGACAATTACCCACAAGTAGTAACATATAAGGATGTCATGTGACTGCTCTGCTTCAAAACCATGTATCACATGGTGATAACACAACGTTTAAGAAATGTTCGGAGATGCTGGGACTGTAGATCTTGTCCCCGTGCCCACAAGCTTTCTGCATTAACATGCACACCTGCTTCAGTCCCATCTACATCTGAGCGTGCTGCTGAGCTATGTTTTACTGTTACTCTGGATTATATTCCACAATAGTCAGCGTGATTGCTACGCCTCAAGATCATCATGTTATTTTCCTTGCAGGATTAAGTGAGTGCATGCTACACACATTTAATCGATATTAATGTCTTTTCAAGACCCAAAAAATCACTCTTGGTACATTTTCCCCACACACACTTTTCTGTTGTTTTTGCCCACCGTGCCATAACTACCCATAGAGCTGAGGTCATAAGAACTACCATGTTACATGGTAAAAAGAGAATACACAAAACAGAAAAGCAGAACAATTTATTGTACATGTCACGTGTTCATCAGCCTTCCCTTAAAATGCAAGAGTGCAGTGGATTAAGAATGGGAGCTACATAAATTGCTGTTGATGATGTTTTTAAGTACAGCACAAAAGTATCAAAGGGCATCAGATCTTTGAAATTAAGGAAGAGCAAAAAATGTCATTTGGCAATGAAACAATACAGATTAATTTGGGCCATAAAGTGAGTTTTGTGAATCTGTTTGCTAGTTTGTAAACTAGCCCTTACACTGGTGCACTGTATCTGAGGTATCAAAAGGTAAGGAATCAGTCAAAGTCCTATACATATGTTCTTGCCTTTACTAAGATTTGCATAAATGCCGAGTGTGCTACCTGAAAGCGTTCTTGTCTTGATTTATGGGTGTGTTTGTATTGCTCATATCATAAATCTTCTCCTCTAGGACACTTCTGTTCTGGTATTTATTGACCAAAGACAATTTGCTTTAAGAATGTTTTGAGATCTTGCCAGATATGCACTAGGGGATATTTGAGAAAACATACAGTACTCAAATGAATGAATATAGGCAAGTGCATGAGCTCACTACCTGGCTAAACATTTTACCATAATATTTGAGTGCCCTATTTTATTAAGAGAAATCTATGTCTTCATATGCATCTATTTACCATAGTCAATTCATTAAGGGCAAATCAAAATAAGTGCTATAAGAAGATAATTCAGGCTCGCAATGTAAGGCTGGTAATTGTGGTTTAGTGGACAAGTGCTTAGGTATAGATCCTGTGTTCCTAAATCCAGCTCAGGTCCTAGCATTGCAGCCTCTTAATGTCAAGACAGGATACCAAAAGTTACCCTGTAAAGGCCCACATTTCTAAATGTCATCCACACTCTGCTCTGCTTCTGAGGAGGTTGTTTATTTATTAATTATTATTGTTGTTGTTGTCGTTGTTGTTCTCAAAGCATATATATGGTTCAGATTGATGTCGGAGATCCATTGGGATAGGTGTTATATGTACAAATAGTAAGCCAGTCTACGTTACAATCTAAATAATCAAGACAGACGAGGTTGGGAGAAAAAGTATTATCCTTATTTTATAGATGGGGAACTGAGGCACAGAGACTAAATGACTTGCCCCAGACCCGCCCTTCCCCCCCTCCCCTGTCCCCCCGAGAGTCTGTAGAGGAACCAGAAATTGAAACTCCATTCTCCCAAGTCAAAGTTTAGCCTCTGGCAACAAGAGCCTCCTCCCTCTGTTATGAAATTGTCTATATAATTTCAGACTGACAAGAAAATGGAGCGAGGGTGGAAGAGAGAGACTGTTCATCACCCAGAGTGATCACAGTTAACAACTCTGCCATTACCAGTGGATACATGTAATTAACAAACCATTCAGTAGACAACCCTGAATGAAAAGCACAAATAAAGCTGGAGAGTTCCTGGTATAACAATTTAGTTTTCTTTCCAGAGCAAAACAATGTGGCTGTGTGCAACCTTTTAACTTTTTTCCCCTCCTTTCTTCCTCTCACTCTTATATTGGATAATTATTTATTTTGTAACTTAATTAGCTAATTAGACATATGTTTTGGTACTTTTAAGAAGGAAGTCACTTTATTTAGTTGCTGGAAGCACGTGGGTTTGGTTTGGCTTCTATGATGTGGGTTTGTAATATAATAATTTTTCCCTATAGTGGTCTGAGGTTGTATAATATATTTAACTGATGCTAATTGATATTTTAATTATTAGGGGTAGAGAATGAACCACTTTCTTTTAGAGTGGTTTTGCACAAACTTTCCTAAGACTGTATTTAAAGTGTATCTATTAATTAAGAATATCAGACACCTGTATGATACTTACAATCCTGCAAAAACGTGGGTGCTGTTTTTCATGGCAGATACTACAAGTATGCCTACACTGTGATAAAAAAAACACTGCATCAAGTCTCAGAGCCAGGGCTAAGAGGGCTTGGGCTGCAGTGCTAAAAATAACAGTGTAGACAGACAGTCTTGGGTTGGAGCCCAAGCCTGAACAACGGTGACTCTGAGAGTCCAGGCTCCAGCCCAACCCCGAACATCTACCCTGCAATTTTGTAGCCCTGTAGCATAAGCCCTGTGAGCCCAAGTAAACTGCCCCAGGCCACCCACAGCCATGCCACGAGTCTTTTATTGTAGTGTAGACATAGCCTGGCTGCCTTTTCAAAAGCATGAGGACTTGCCCAGACCCCGCCTGTTAACTCAGCAGTATCCAAATCTAGTTCTGGAACAGCCTTCCAAGGGAAGCAGTGGGGGCAAAAGACCTATCTGGCTTCAAGATTAAACTTGATAAGTTTATGGAGGAGAAGGTATGATGGGATAACATGATTTTGTCAATCAAATGATCTTTAACTATTCATGGTATAGAGGCCCAGTGGCCTGTGATGGAATGTTAGATGGGGTGGGATCTGAGTTACTGCAGAGAATTCTTTCCTGGGTATCTGGCTGGTGAATCTTGCCCACATGCTCAGGGTTTAGCTGATCACCATATTTGGGGTCGGGAAGGAATTTTCCTCCAGGGCAGATTGGAAGAGGACCTGGGGGTTTTCGCCTTCCTCTGTAGCATGGGGCACGGGTCACTTGCTGGAGGATTCTCTGCACCTTGAAGTCTTTAAACCACGATTTGAGGACTTCAATAGCTCAGACATAGGTGAGAGGTTTATTGCAGGAATGAGTGGGTGAGATTCGGTGGCCTGCATTGTGCAGGAGGTCAGAGTAGATGGTCATAATGGTCCCTTCTGACCTTAATATCTATGAAAATAATATCTAGTTTGTACCTTTGAGGCACAACCCTTCACTGAGGGGGAGGTGCGGATAGAACATGGCAGTGAGAGCCCCAGGAGGAATTCTGGCCTGTTCCTGGGACCTCACACTACAGCACAAACTCTACCACTCTTTAAATAAGTGCAGTGGGGGGTCCCCATTGAACCAAGCCGAATCCAATGGCTGCTGTGGGGGGCGGGTTTGAGGTGTTCTGGGCTGGCTAATGACACTGACACATGGATCAGTGACTTTGCTCCCTAGCCACACTGTAGCTAGTCTTGTGTAGAGGTGCATGGGGAGGTGCCTCCTCACACCTCCTAAACACTCATGCAGAGCCCTAGATGATGCTTTTAGCTGAACCCATTCATAGGTCAAACTGTACATGTCCAAGGGAGTACCCTAACATTTGTCCCTTCTTTAGGTGCCGGATAGTGAAGCTGAAATCTAAATTTATACACATTAATATTCTCTATATTAATACACTCAAAAACACACATTCCAAGCTACCTATTTTGGTATTCACTGGAATCTATGCCCCATACCTGAAGAATACAGAAGAAAAAAAGGAGGGCCTTTAAATATCTCTCAAACACCTTAACAGTTACAGCAGCTCCTACACAGTCAGCTGAAAAGTTGCTCTGTGCTTTTCAGTTTCCTGACAGTTTTGAGATTTAAAGGAATTTTTCTGCCTCTTTTTCACCCTCCCATTCATATATTCTTCATGGTGGTGGCTGTGAAAAACAAACCCCTTTCCCTAAGGGATCAAGGAAGGAAATTCAACAAGTCACTGCCTCTCCCCTTTCATTTTTTGTTTAGTTTGGATGGTCTCCGAAATAGGCTGGAATGCAAATGGAAGATGTTTGGCAGGTTGACATTTGTCTGCAAAACTAGGCAACGTGCCAGCTACATGGAGAAAGCTGGAGTGGGTTTATATACAGCAGAGGCAACGATGCCAGAGCACTTCAAACACATTCTCGGGTGAGAATAGTATGCTGCCCACTCCATTCCTCCCTATGGGTGAAATCTAGCCCTCTGCAAAGGGCCATGGCACAACATCAATTCATCACTTAAGCCCTGGGTTTAAGAAGTGCAAAATCCTTGTGCTAGTCCCCTCTGCACAGGACTGGATTTCACCCTAAATAAGAGTCTTGGGCTGTATAACAGATGTCATTACCAAGATTATACCCACCTATTGTGAGGAGAGCAGAACATTGGCATTTAGTTAGGTGGACTACAGTTCCTGCAGTGCATAGTTGGGGCCATAGCAGAGGCAGAGCGATTGTCTTTTATTCCTTACACATGTGAGGAGGAATTCTTAACTTGGGAAGAGATCAGGACTGACCCTCCTTTCATCCTTGGAATGGTAACTATGAACACACAGTACTGGCAACCTAATTACTGACCTGATGGATGATTAAGAAGTTCCATAGATGTATAGTATCTGGCTTGGTGTGCTGATGGCAATGTTTTTATTATACACAAGCACAGTCATCTGATATGCTTTGATTAAAATAGACAATTTTTAGATGGAGAGGTTAACATTTATTATTATTATCTCCATTTCTAAAGCAGGCATTTAGTAGCTCTCCACTGGAGTAGGAAGTGACTCCTAGATGGAGGATGTCTTTGTTAACAAGGTCAACACCATTATTTTGTATTGTTTGCATTAATGCTTGTTGGTTTGCATGCAGTGCAGGGTACGCTGCATATTTTAACTTCAAAACAGTGGTGTGGCACTGTGTCAGAGAAAAGCAGAGGGACTAGGAGAGCATGGGGGTGCCTGAATGTGAATATTACCACTATAAAACCACAGTTTTCATAGCAAACTACTGATACTATGAGCAAACGGTCCCCATACCATGAACCAGCGCAAGGTCACTTTGAGTCTGTGTTTTAGCTTCCTTCAGAGGGCATCTGCTCCATAAATAAATCTCTTTGCATAGTGCATTAAATTAAAATGTAGTGCAGCGTGCTGAATGCAGGAAATATGGTTTTCAATTAAAAACCTCTTCACAGTGCAAAGATGCTGAGTGCTGGGATAGGGACTTACCAAACAATTTGTGAGATCATCCTACCAACTGTATATTATCCCCTTGATGCGCACACCTCCTGTTAGCTGCAGTGGGTGCAACAAGACTGTGCTAGTGGAGAGAATTGACAAACTGAGATGCTTCCCATTGAAAGTAAGGTGCTTTTAAGAATGTGGGGTTAACAAAAATACAGTCTACACAAAGAAAGTGAATCAAATGTTTATATTATATAATTGCTTTTGCTTGCTTTGACAAGGAAAATTATCTCTGTAAAGTGCCAGTTCTAAAATGCATACTTGCATACACTTGATGAGCGTAAGATCTCTGCACACCTAAGGCTAGATTGATTTTTTTAAAATCACATATGCAATTGAGCTGAATATTTTCCCCCCTTGCAGTTGCTGTCAGGAGCCTTTGAGATGAGGCGTTAACTCTGTCAATTGTGAAAGAAAGCATCAAATGAAAGCTAGTATGTTTTAGTATGTGAACAGGGTGCATCCAGCAAGAGGTTTATTGGAGGAAATAATTTAGGGAACTCAGAAGACAGGTCTCCCTCCTTTCCACCTCCCCCCGCCCTCCACACCCCAACTCCCAACATTTGTCTGGTCAAATCACAGTTCATAGATCACAGAAAGAACCACTGTGTTCATCTAGTCTGGCCTCCTGCATAATACAGGCCCTAAGACTTCCATGACTTAATTCCTGCTTCACATCTAAGAGCTCTGGGTTGAACTACAGCATCTCTTTCAGGAAAAAAAAATCCAATCTTAATTTAAAGATTTATAGTGATGGAGAAACCACCACAGCCATTCGTAAATTGTTCCAATGGTTAATTATTGTTAAAATTCTGCACCATATTTCTAGTTGGAATTTGTCTGGTTTCAACTTCCAGCCACTGGATCTTGTTCTATCTTTGCACACAGCTATAAATCTGTTAATAGAGGACTCTTTAATCAAGCATACTGGATGGTATTGTGGTATTTAGGTAACCCCGAACATAATCTGTTTGGTGGTAAAACCTGGATTAGAGACCAAAACACAAGAGCAACCTTCTGCACTTCCGAGTATGCTGACCTTGTTCAAATCATTTACAACAAGTAACTTGGGACCTAAGAACAAACAGAAAATAACAGAAGCAAGAAGACTTAGATTAACTCTCTGAGACAGATTCTGAGCTAGTGTAAAGTGATGTAGCTTGTTTAAAGTTAATGGAGCTATGCCAATTCACACCATTGCCTCATATCTTATTACCTCCTTATTGGTCAGACTCATCATCCCTTCCCCATCTCTCTTCTCTTGGGTACCCATTTTACAAGCATCTTTTAGAAGTGTCATCAGGCTGATGGGGGAAAAAAATCACATTTCAAAACTGTCATGAAAATTTTCCACATTTTTCAACCGGTTCTCCTGGCAGTCATGTCAACTCTTCAGGAGCAGGGAAAATGCTAGTCCTGAAAGGTGTAAGGTTCAAGTTTCAGCTCAGGTATTGATTTGTAATAAACTTTGATCAGATGAAAATAGACACCACAATTGTCAGCAAGGATTGAACCTGACAATATCAGAAAAGAAAATGTTCCTGTAATTTAAGCTAATGGGATAACAATTTCCTGACAGAAGAGCTCATTAAAACCCCCCAAAAAATTTGACTGAATTTTGTCTCAAAAATGTTTAGGGGGTTTTTTTTGGTCAAAAAATCAAATTTTCAATGAACATTTTCATCAAAAAGTCAATATTCAGAATTTTTTTCACTAATTCTAGCTGTCAGTAATAACCGGTTCTTACCCTTGCAGGATCCAGCCACTAAGGGAGACGTGATCGTACTAAGGCCTAGTCTACACTACCACGGTAAATCAATCTAACTTACTCAATTTCCGTTAGATGACAAACGTAATTGAAGTCGACATAGTTAGATCTACTTACTGCGGTGGCTACACTGCACTGTCTCAACAGGAGAGCATCTCCCATCGACTTCCCTTATGCTTCTCGGGGAGGTGGAGTACACAGATCTATGGGAGAGTGCTCTCCCATTGATTTAGTGTGTCTTCACCAGACCTGCTAAATCGACACTCACTGCATCAATTGCAGCAGTGTCGATCTACCGCTAAGTGTAGACATGCCCTAAGCCAATGCATTGTAAAACCATCCACTGTCAGATGGAGACAACTTCCGCAACAATTAAGGTTTTCAGTGGTAGTTGTTTCTGTTGATAAGCTACAGGCTAGGTGGGGAGATTTGCTATTGACTTCAGTGAGGGCTAGGTCCTTTCCCAAAAATCTTCCTTTCTTTGCTTAAGGTAAGTTTTGTAAAAAGAAAAGGAGTACTTGTGGCACCTTAGAGACTAACCAATTTATTTGAGCATAAGTTTTCGTGAGCTACAGCTCACTGCATCCGATGAAGTGAGCTGTAGCTCACGAAAGCTTATGCTCAAATAAATTGGTTAGTCTCTAAGGTGCCACAAGTACTCCTTTTCTTTTTGCGAATACAGACTAACACGGCTGTTACTCTGAAACCGGTAAGTTTTGTGTTTCCTTTTCTTTTTCCTTTTTGTCTTTTATTTCCCCAGCCTTACCAACCACCAATCATCTCTCTTTATGTCTCCTTAATTTATCTGCTTCCTCCCCCACTCCCTGCAATCTTTCTTTCTCTGCTTCTCTCTCACACTTTACCTGCATTCCTATAATCTCCCCATTATGGCTCTCACACTATCTCTATCCCGTCTCCTGTGTCTTCCTGCTTGCGCCATCTTTTACTCTCTTCCAAGTTACCCTATTTGGTAACACACTCTTTTCCCTCCCACATATCTTCCTCTCCACTGTCACTTTTCCTCTGTTGGTCCCTCTCTCACATCATCTTTCCTCTGTCTTTCACTGAGTTCTCCACACCGCACACCATTTCTCTCCTTTTCCCAACACCTCACAGACCTCTCAAGTGGGAAGGGTTTTCAGGACTCAGAGCCCCATTTCCCTCTCCTGCAAACTCTTAAATATTCAAGGCTGACCACCTCACCCCCCTCCAGTTTGGCCCCTCTCAGGATCTGTTGCCAAGTAAGCAATGGAATGTGTAAGGTCCATTAACCCTTTCTGCTGTCCTATGCCTTTCTCCTTCAGGTCACCTCTCTTTCCACACTCCCCACGCTATTGATACTACCCCTAACCCTTCTTGATTCTGACAGCATAGACCTTATAATAAATCTGTCCTGGTATAACAATATTGCATTTTAAATCATCTTTATTTTTATAACTCTATCCCTGCCCTCTTTTTGTGACACACAAACCACATGCGCACTACTCAGATGACTAGTAAAGAGAACACGTTAAAGACTGCTAAACAGAAACTCACTGCATGTAATAAATGCATTTGGACCTGATCCTGAGTGGGCCCAATTTATATAATAAATGCATTTGGGCTTGATCCCGTTGATTTGACAATATGTTTTGGAAGGTACTCAGCACCATGCAGGAATGGGTCTTCTCAGAACAGAACATGAAAATCATGCACTGACAAACTAAACTCTCTTTGTCTTATATGTGCAATTGTATTCTAAATTGGACAAGCTTTTTCAACAAACCAAAGCTGAGGGGAGGGAAAAAAATGTGAAATGAGTTCTTTAAAATTTCACTATGAGGGTTTTGTTTCACATTCATGCAGTGTCTTGATTTCTAGGGCATCCTACAACTTCTGACACAAACAGTAAAAACTGAAAACAATGAGTGGGAGAAGTGTACACACAACCTACTGTATTTTCTTCACAGGTTTTGTGTGTGCACTTCCCTCCCCCCCCCCACAGTGTTGTGTGAAAGCGCTTGCTGAGGTGCTACAACCTGAATATTAGCTGTAGCTTTGTTTCAATATATTTCCTGAGAAACATTGGAAGTGATTTTAAATAAAAATAGTAAATAATAAATAGATAGACAGATAAATAAATAAATAAGGAGGTTGGCTGGGCCAAACAACTCTCTTAGACCCACAGTCCAAAATATTGAACTGTGATGCCTGCGAAACTCATTTGCATTTGAGATTGCACTGATGCAAATGAGATAAGAAGTGAGCCATACAGCATTTGTTTAATTTTTGGTAGATACTGTTTGCCTAGTACCTTGTAACTGCAGCAAGATACACTCATGCCACTTTTCTTATCAAATTATGGTCAGCGTTATTTCCAACATGGATATTGAAAGTTGGTAATTAAATAAGTGGTGTGATTTCCAGAGTGACTTCATACCTATAGCTGCCTTTGCCTATTTTTTGTATGCGTAAAATTTAAAACTCATTGGGTTTCACTGAAATACAGAGATAAATTAACTCTCTATATCATAACATTCATCAGTAGTCCACGTCTCCGAAATAAGGAGTAGTAGCTCTTATCTATTAACAATTCAGCAGCCACAGAGTGGTCAAGAATAAGGATGGGGAGGTCAGAGTTGTGTTGCACAATAATGAGGCTCTTTGAGTGACCAAGAAACTCAACAGACCACAAGAAGCTGCACAGGAGGCTTTCAGCTGGGTCAGGCCAACAGCAAAGGAGAGACCCAAAGAGTCTTCATAGCTGGGGGGAGAGGAGGGAGGGAGGGAGGAAGGAACAGATCCCAGATAGGGGACATACAGTCCCAAGGCATTTCAGCAGAAACAAGAATTCACGTACACAGTAGATGTCATGAGACGTAGAGCAGGGCAAAACATGTTGAGGCAATGATATATGAGACTTCAAGGCATTAGAGTGCATGGACAGTAGGGGGCATGAAGGAAGGGTTGAGATCACTATGTAGTTGAAACACAAAGTAAAAGAAAACCCGAAAGCAAAAGACAAAACCCTGAACCCCTGAAGCTTGAGTAAGTATGCACACAAAAAATTCACAATAAAGTGAAGGCATAAAAACCAAACGTTACCAAGCCCACCCCAGTCAGCATAGGTGCCGACTCTGTGGGTGCTCCAGGGCTGGAGCACCCACACAAAAAAATTATCAGGTGCTTATTACCCACTGGCAGCAAGCTCCCCCCTTCCTGCCCCAGCAACTCCCGTGCATTGGTGTCTCCGACGATCAACTCCTCCCCCTCCCAGGTCATCTGTGGGGACTGGATTTCTGGATCTAATAGCATTGTTCTCTATTGTTCCAGCTAAGAACTAGGTTCATGAGCTCAATGGCAATAGCAGACACCTAAGCATCTATTATGTGATTTGATCACTGATGAGGACAAAAGAATGTGGATTACACACTCTTGGTAGCCAAGGGAGCTTCAGAGGTTCACAGTCTCTCAAATACCTGCAGACAACCAAACTAGGGATGTCATAACACCAACACAATTATAAATCCTGAAAAATATGAAGGAATAAACCCCCACAAGGGATGGACAATGAAAGAATCATTATAGTAAATCAGACTTGAGAAAGGAACAAAAATCCATATGGAAAGAAAAGACTGGAAAGACAGATTTTAAAAGCTATTGGTCATTCCATGTAGATATGTGAATGTCTACAGACTAGGGACCGAATGGCTAGGCAGCAGTTCTGCGGAAAAGGACCTAGGGGTGACAGTGGACGAGAAGCTGGATATGAGTCAGCAGTGTGCCCTTGTTGCCAAGAAGGCCAATGGCATTTTGGGATGTATACGTAGGGGCATCACCAGCAGATCGAGGGACGTGATCGTCCCCCTCTATTCGACATTGGTGAGGCCTCATCTGGAGTACTGTGTCCAGTTTTGGGCCCCACACTACAAGAAGGATGTGGATAAATTGGAGAGAGTCCAGCGAAGGGCAACATGACTTATGAGGAGAGGCTGAGGGGACTGGGATTGTTTAGTCTGCAGAAGAGAAGAATGAGGGGGGATTTGATAGCTGCTCTCAACTACCTGAGAGGTGGTTCCAGAGATCTGTTTTAGAAACTATTTTGGGGAAGTTATATGGTCTGTGTTATATAGGAGGTCAGACTAGGTGATCACAATGCTCCCTTCTGGCCTTGGATTCTATGAATCTGTGAACAGTCATGCAAATAGGGCAACTGATGCATAAAGGTTAATATTTCTGCAGCTCTGTACTATATATGGTATTTCAGTATTTACACTGATAACTCATATTTGCTAAATCTGAGTCCAACGCATATTTTACAGTGACTTCTTTTCATTATAAATTTACTGCATGAAACACCAACACTGAAAGCCTGCAGACACAGGTACAGTTTTCCTTTGAGGATGCTGTGGGTGTTAAAACATTACATTTCGGGTATGTACCTTTGAAAGATCTGAACTCAATTTTACATTACCCTAGAACTTTCACAAAGACTAGAAGTCATGGCAGGAATAAGGGAGAAGTAATGGACTCCCCTTTACTTTAGATTTCTGTGGAAACTTCTTTTCATTGCCAGACCAGGTCCTGGTCTTGCACTCTTTTGCTAAGATACCAAGGTCAAACCACAATTAAAGTTTAATCATCTGTGCTGTTCTTTTTATTTTAAAATATAATCCCTATGGTTAAAAAGAGAGAGAGTAAAGAGTTGACTAACATATATTTATGAGTATTTAATACCTTCAGATCTAACACAATAATGACAATTTCTATTTGGCAAAGTTATGCATGCTAAATACATTACTGATCCAGTCCATACTGCTGACATGTTACAATTATTTCTATATCCGAGCATATTTGAAATGTAAACCTGGAAGAATTTGAAATATTAAGCATGCATAATCAAGCTTTAATGCATCAGGCATTTGTGGTGAAGGCATTTTTTTCTTCTCCAAACTCTCCTGTAACACTGTTAAATAATTCTTTTACTAGGTGTATTCTGTTTGGCTTCATACAACTGATGGATAAAATAATCAACATACTTTAAAGCCCCGGACACATTTGATTCACAGATACATTTCATTATCTTTCCCCTACAGGTAGGCCACTTTTATATCTCTCTTTTCACAAAATAATGGTACACTAGGCATTATTCAATTTAACATGTTGTTCTACCTGGTTCAAAAACTAATTAGCTCTGCCTTCACAAATAGGTGCCTCAGTGAAAAACAAATAGGCTAGGTCTGTTCTCTTCTGAAGAACTAATTAAAAGTTAAATTAAACATACTGTAATCAAAGAAAGAACATGTCAGGTCTCTTCAAGGACTGAGTAGTTTGTGGGTTTGTTTGGATTTTTTTATATTGGGAGATTGTTTTGTTTTGGGGGGGTTTCAATTCTAATTTTTAATAGCTTCAGCTTTTAAACACAGAAAATGTGACTTCTTCTGCTAGCTGAAAAAAAATGGGCAGGATTCTCAACTGGTGTAAATCAGCATAGCTTCTTTAAAATCAGTAGAGATATGCTGATTTATACCTGCTGAGGATCTAGCCCAACTTGTATGTAATCTAGCCAGGGAACCTTCATGGTTTCGCAAATTATGCAGTCTTGTATCTAATGTCTTTCATGATTAACAAAGTTGTCTCATATTGTAAATGTTGCTGTTTTTCTTGTCTAAGAATATATTGGTTAAAGTCATCATATGGAAAAAAACCCAATATCTTGATATAAAAGAGTTCACTTAATTTCCTTCATGGCTATTAAAGAATCCAGCGGTGGTACAGTGCTCAGAAGCCACAGAGTCCAAATGCTATTACTATGCAGAGGTGGGAAATGAACATCAAGTTACCCAAAATCAACACTGTCCAGGCAGAAAACTTGCATCTCACAAAATAAATTACTTGTAACACTAAATGTCTATATGAAATATTAAAGTTTTAAACTGTTCTGTGTTACCCATTTTAAATACAGTCACCCAACTTATGCTGCTACTTCTCCAACCATATCTGAAAGTGAACAGGCACACTGCATCAATCAGATGAAGACTGCAGTGAGAAAAATAATCTGCCATCAAAGCAAAACACATAAATACATAAATAAGGACAGTGTTACATAAAATATCAGCAGTACTGGAAAGTATGTAAACGAGTAGTTAAATACGTAAAGGTATTTTCCTCTTCCCCCTTGCCAACCTGTGCTTGGTTTTATTTGGTAATTTAAGAGTCTGGTTCATTAGGCAAATATTTATGAACTTGTTTTTAACCAAAATCCCATCCATAGCTGCACCTGAGAGTTACTCCAACCTCAAATTGGAGTAACTCTCGGGGATCAGCAAATTGTTTGCATAGCCATGGAGGGGGAATTAAAAATCTTTTTGAATCAGGATTAACAGTCCACAGGAGGAGGTAGAAGAAAGCTCATTTCCATAAACTCTGCATCTCCCAGGCTGCTTCTCAACTCTCCATGGCCTCCAGACATGTGTGATGCCACACCACACACACACCCCACCCCATACACACTAAGAAAGCATTACTAGAGACTGCAAGAACTGGATCCTTGCTAAATCTGCTGGGATGGGGCACAGCCGGCTTCAGCATCAACTCCAGCCTCATGGAAGGTGGCACCTAATATTGACAAGACACATCCTTTCATCACAGCTCACCTTTGCCTGTGTCATAAACGACATTGTCAAACAGGCTGAATGTTGCTGAGAAAACATGCCACCTTTATTTTCTCCTCCTGATTAAAGGTAGAGCACATGATTTTCATACTGTGCATCGGCATTGAGCCATCTACCTGCACTTATTGTGGTCTACGCAAACCTTCTCATCAATGACACACAAACTTTGCAACTCCAAGAACTTCACTGGCAAGTGAGTTAAGCACATCTAATTTTCATACTCGTGGACTTAAATCTCCCCCAAAACGTTCACAGCCACAATATCTGCTTGTGTTTGTGTTTGTCTTCCATGCTAGATGAATGGATAAAGCTGGTTGGGTTCAAAAGCAATTAATACTGTAAGGTGACCCTCACAGCACTGTAACTTCCGAGGAAAGACAGACTAGGGCTGCATTAACTTTGCCGCAGAGTCCTTTTGGATTGTGAATCACCAACCCACACCCACTGAGAGGATTCCAGAGCAGCTACAGACATAATGTGTCCCCAGCAGCATGGCTGCAATACAGCTGCATTGCCAGGGGCACCAGAGCCAAGGTAGAGATACAGGGTCTAAGCCTCCACCAGATCCCCAAGAACCTGGTCTTCCGGGAACAAACTACATGACTCTTTGATGGGGAGAGGAGGGGGAAAAAAATCAAACAGCCCACTCTTAACTGGAGTACTTGGAAGAAACGCCTTGTTGGGAAGCTTGTCATGGCTCCATCACTCCCTTAAGGCTCTCTTCTTCCAGGTTTTACTGTAGAAGGGACCAACCAATCTGGGTCTTATTTTAACTTGTGAAAAATAAACCTACCACCCAGTTGCAAGTGTTGTGAGTACTGCCTGGGTCCTATCCCCAGATTTATTACTCTGGTGCTGGATTCTACACCTTACTCACACTGAGTAGTATCCTGGTATGTAAGTAGTCCTATTGAGTTCAGAAGGACTGCTCACAAAGTAGTACAGGGAAGCATGGCAGAATCAGGTCCAAGTGACTGGAGATCCAGGGGATGGAAGCTAGTATTGTATTGTATAGTACATGTTTCTGGTAATTGTATTTATGATCTTTGGGGAATCAGGAGCACAACATCCATCAGCATTAATTGTGGTTATACAGCTAAATCTCTACAGCACCGTGTAGAGATGTCCCATACTGTACTTCCCTGTGTACTTGCATCTGTTATAAGATCTGTTGATGGATGGATTATAAATGGAATCAGGTGTAGAAATCAATGTTTGAAATGCTCAAAAAAACAAAAATGCAGAACACAGCTGTGGGTGTCTCATTTGAGACTCTGGCTAAAAGTTAACCAGCTTGAGTTCATTTCTCTTGGCGATCCTGTGATTATTCACCAGAGCACCTTTCAAATTTTTGGAATGAAAAATGTATGAGAAAATCTGGCCCGTTTTCAAAAAATGGAAATTTGCTGCTAACATGTTCTAATTTTCTTGCAATTTTTCACAGAAATTTTAAATAAAAAAAAAGATTAGTTCTGTGAAATCTTTGAGGGGTGCTGGTTTTTCATTTTTCTGTATTGCCAATGGTGGTTGATATATCAGTCATTTGGGCCTCAAGAGTGCCAACATTTACACAGGTGTTTTATTTTAAGCACCTGTGTAGTCTGTTGGGTGTTCCTTTACCCTCCAAGTAGAACACCTTGGATGAGATTCTGTGATGCACTTTTTAGAGACTTTAAGCTCCCTTTGTACCCTCTGGATTCTGGGCTGCTCCAGAGAGTGGAGAGGCTCTTAGTGTAATTTAGATAAATAACCCTCAAGGCCTATCTAAACTACAGCACATCCTCAGACTTATGGATGTCTGCCATATCATCTGCATTTGGGGAGTTCTTCCTGAGCCAAATCTGCAGCTTTTATGCCCCTTCATGCCAATCTAGCCCTTTTACCAGTCATAAAGAGGATGAAGCTGGGATGACGATCTCACCGCTTGTGTTTATTGTACCTGTCCCCCAGGCCCATCTCCTCCTTCAGTTTCCTTCCTAAAACCCACCTCTGTAAGCTTGTTTATTAAGAAGGGGCGAGATCCTTGGGCCCTGCTCCATTGCATTTCCATCCCCCCCGCCCTTATACGGCCCTTGCATTGGGATGAAGGATGGCCAGATTCACACAGACCCTCCCAGTCCTTCCATAGACTCCTCATACCCAGAACCCACCTGTTTTTTGCTTGGTGCTTCTCAGGGAGGTCCTATGGAGGTGAGCTTGATGCTGAGCAAAGAATGTGCACCGCTATATATCCTATACAATCTCTGCTCCCCACTCCCTTGCAGCAAATGCAGGAAGGGCAACTGTGTAATTTCAGAAGAACGGTCATATTCGGTCAGACCAATGGTCCATCTAGCCCATCATGTCTTCCGGCAGTGGACAATGCCAAATGCTTCAAGAGGGAATGAACAGAACAGGGCAGCTATCGAGTGATCCATCCCCTGTCATCCACTCCCAGAACCAATGAATATAAGTCTATGAGCCCAAATGTCATTCAGCAGCCTACATTACCTTCCCGGCATTAGCACCATGATACCAGGGTGACTGGTTCTCACCATATATATCTAAAATTGCTAGACTGATGATGATGTGTAATAGGTTATATGCACTTCATAGCACCAGTCTTTTAGGACATTTTTTGCAGATATTTCCTTTGTTATCTTTAGAAACTGTGCAGTGGCATATGGCATCAGTGCAAACTGGTGCTGATACTCAGAGGCCATGCCCACTGTGTCAGGATTTTAAATATTACCACAATCAGCAAGTAAGAAATAAGATATGACAAGGAGTGTGATACTGTAACATAACAATGTACCTCGAAGGACATCTGTGAGGAAGGAGGTGAAACTGAGTGTATTCAACTGCCCAAGGTGTGATTTTTATCTCAAACTATAATGTAATAAGATGTGATAATAAAAAGGCACAAGACTGAAACAAACCAGGTCTTTTTTAAAAATGTCAACATGTTTATGCTGTAAGAAATGTTGTGCAGTTTCCTGCCTCCTAAACAGAATAGTTTTAAAGATAGTGGCTGTAATTTAACATCTCTCTCTTTCTTAACAAATCCATTAGCAGTTGATTCCATTTTCCTTAGCAGGGTTGTGGATCCAACATTCTTTTAGCACCAAAACCTGCCTTGTTGACCTCCAAGATTGCAGGACTGTGTCTGATTTGGGGTGTTTTGTTTGTTTAAAGCATCAAATATTAAGAAATGATTAAAAGAACAAATACAGTATACAGCTAGCTACATATTCTCATGACCCCTTACCTCAGATATGTTCATAGGTGAATTATTAACAATCCCCTAAGCTTCCCTGACCATACAAAATCTAAACAGATTGAAACAAAAACAAAACAATATTTACTAGACTTTAAAAAGCACTGTCACTTTGTTACATGTGTGTACAATAAAATAGGGTCTCTGTCTCACTACCATAGAAACAATATGCAACAATTTTAAACATATGAAAAACACAACAGATACTTAATGAATTGAAGAAAGAATACCCATCATGGCCCTAATTCTGAACGTGCTGAGCACCCTCTATTCCCAGAGACTTTAATTTAACCTCATAGGAGATGTCTGAACATTTGATGATCAGGCCATTAAAATCAAATCTTCCTTCTTTAGCAGTTCTTCCAACAAACCTCATAGTGTTGCTTATTTTCATACGTTCAGTCAAGACTCCTCAATATAATCCATTCATGTCTTATAAAATATGTTTGGAGAATATGAACAAGCATGATATAGATATTGTCACAAATGGCTTTCAAGAACATGCTCAGTTCCGATGTCCACTTTTGGTGCAGACTGGAAACTCTCTATTTCAGTGTTATGAATAGAAAAACCAGGCAAACCCTGATCCTTGTTTTCCCTGAAGCATGCCATAAGTGTCTCCTAGGTCATGTAGACAAGATAACGAGTCGTAACAATTTTGGCACATACAGTCCAATTAGCACCAAATGAAAAAACTGAAGCAAGAGGACAGAAGGATGTGGAAACAAACAAATGCTAAATGCCATGCTATGATTATTGCATTATTTATTTAACTATTCACATCCCATTGAGATGACACATCTCAGTTCTAAAGCCATTCTGCTACTCTCATCAGCTGTGCTTGAGCAAGGGTCTTAGCACATGCTTAACTTTAAGCATGTGAATAGTTCCACAATGGGACTATTCACATAGTTAAAGTTAGACACATGCTTAAATATGTTGCTGAATTGGGGCCATAGTCTTTAAGCTACACATTAAATCCTGCCTGTTTATTTAAGCTTGTGATGGACTCTGAAGCCTGCTCAACATGAGGCATTCTTCCATCAGCACCTTTTTGTGGCTAGCATGCAAAAACGTTAATTTACACCTTTACTCCTTATCATTTCAGCTTAATTTATTTTCCTTGTCTCTCTCCCACATTGGGTTGCCTTACTTCATGTCTTGTCTGTGTAAGATTCACTGAACCTGAAGCTCTGTAAGGCATTATTTCCCTGCTTTCCTTCCCTTTATAAAGCATTCAGTTATCAGGATTCATAAGCTGGGTTTGATCAGTGCTTAGATGGAAGACCTTTACTAGAAAAAACAGGAAGATATGTTTGTGACCCAGTAAGTGGTACTATTCCTTCTGGATCAATATTAAACTCATGCTCCAACTAGGTAGTCAGAAGGGACTGTGCTGTTGGAGGTGCTGTATTTTGGATGAAGCATAAACCTGAATTTCTGACTACTCGACTTCCTTAAAGATCACATAGTAAAATTCACAATAGAAAGATTATTGTCCCCAGTGTTCTACTTTCCAATTTGGATAATTAAATCCTGTGTACCTACATTTCCTCTGTAGTTTCAACTGGATACATTTATTTCTTGCTTCCTGACTGTTTGAATTTTTGTGGCACAATGCACTGTTAAACAATTGTCATACTCCTCTCCAGAGACAGGTGCATAGGAGTTTAGATACTACAATGGTGAGAATTGTAACATTATATATATATAAATAAATTTCAGTCATGGGTGAAGTGATTCATAGATACATATGGGACACTTCAGGATGAGAGGCAGTTAAACATAAGACAGTGATGTTATCATGCTTTGTATGAAGGATGCTATGTAAGATATTAATGTATTTCATTAAAATGACTCTTAATGTCAATACATACTGTGACAGCTCCATGATTTCTTACTTTAGTAGGTGCTTTACTAGAAGTTATAACTTTACATTATTCAGCCACAATATTCTCCATAGTAAATGTTTTGTCTCTGTTGTCAACATACTTATGCCCCATGAAAAACCATTGCTATGGTGATGAGTATTTTATGGTACAGTATTCGCTTAATTATAAAACTGTTCTTGAGCAGATGAACTAATGTTGCTTTCAACTGCAGAATTCATTTTTGAAATTAAAATATATGCAAATAATTGTGCCATAACCCATTCTCAACAGACATCATCTCAAATTGATAATTATTTTTGTGTATTAAAAATGTTAGAGGTAAATGTAAAAGTTATTGCAGTTGATATTTAAGAGGGCTTATTTTTATAACTCTAAGGTAATATATACCTTTGTTATATGCTGAAGTACTGTGTGGTGTTAAAATGCAAAAGTTACAATAGAAATAAAATGCTTTCTATTTCTAGACTGAGCATAAGATCATGCAGAAGAAAAATGTAAGATGCGGCTTTATTAAGCATTTATTTGTAAATAGCATCATCCTAGGAAAAATGACATATTTAGTTTTCTCACTTTATTACCACTTCCACGGAGTTCAATGTTTTCTTCAAATCATTATGATTATTATACTCAGCCTGAGCATTTGACACCTGCTGTTTCTAAACTTGATCATAAATGTTTCTGCATATATATCAGTACACATAAGAGGGAAAAAATCCTGACTACAATAATGAAAGGAGATTATTTGTTAAAAAATGCTTTTCCCAATAAGCAAAATCAGCTAAACCAGAGGGATCTGGAATCTGGAAAGAACAGGGTATGTGCATTCAAATTAGTAACAAGAAAATTATGCTTGTTAAAAAGAGACAAAAAAATCCTGCTACCAGAGGAAGTGAGAGTGGTTGAATCACCTCAATTAACTCTCTGCAGTCTGAAAGAAAAGCAATGAGACTAACACGAAGAAGACTGATAGTAAAATTGTAAAAAAGTTCAGAAATGCTTGAGTGAAAAAGGCTGGGGCAGCTTTACATAACGTGAGTAAGAACAATATGTGTAATGTTGTAGTTTAATTTTTATTCATTATTTCAATAGGAAAAAGAAAAGGGATCAGATACTGTTTAATATCTACTAGGTTCTAACCACCAGAGCTTTGCATTTAAAATCATCTGAAAGCTCTTCTCTCTTGCCTATTCCTCTTAATTTGCCTCTCCTTTTCCTCTTTATTTATAATTGGATAATATAATATTGGAACTGTACGATTAACTCTGTAAGGCCTTTTGAGATACATGCTTTATGGAAGATGCTATAGTATATAAAAGAAGGCAGTATGGTGCCTGTTCTGATCACTAATTAAAATAGACAGTGTGATCTTTTTTTTGGTCTGTGTTTCTTAAAAGTGAGAGTCTGTGTTTCCTTTAAGTTAACGATGGACTCCATTCAGCAAAGCTTGTAAGCACAAGCTTAACTCCAATCATGCTCTCAAGTCCATCGCTATTAGCGAAACACTTAAGCACATGCTTAGTTAAATAGGTGGCATGCTGAATCAGGGCCACAGATCCCAAGACTATGGGCCTGGTCTTCTGAGTTACTGAGGGCTCTCAACTCCCACTGGATTTCAGCACTTTTGTACTGAGACCAGAAGTGCAATAATAAATGATGCGGTAACATACCCAGGGAGGTTTAGATAAGTTCCCTAAAATTGATTGCTATTCATTGGGCCTAGGGTAAGACACATCTGTTGCTTTGATTAGAGGCAGGAGAAAATTAATCTCTTGAATTTGCCAAAATTTGGGGGCAAGGAAGAGGAGGTCAATTTTTGGTGCCTGGATCTGGAAAGGGCACCAGTGGTTCATCCATTTCCATAGCCAATCCCCAATTTCTGTTTCCTGTCTTGGGTTAATGGATGTGGCTTACTGCAGGTAAGTGTTGGTAGAATGAGGCAAGGTTTACTGCATGCTTATATAGAATTTTGCTTTGTGGAGGACAGTTGCCTTCATGTTTTCATACGTTTGCCTGCAATATGAATGCTGTTGTTTGCATTTTATTTTATATTATCCCCCTGACATGGGAAAAAGCATGGGCATGAATTATTTAGAAGAGAAAGGGAAGTTATGTTAGTAAAAATCTGTTACAAGGAAGCAGGGGAAATTTGGAAAGTTACCAAAGAGAAACTTGACACCCCTCACCCCATTTTTCAAAAAGAGGAGATACTCTGCATGCATGAGGCCTCTCCCTTCTCTACATGCAGAACCCAAGGGTATGTTTTGTCTCAAATGTTTTAATTTGATATTACATTTTAAATATATTACATTTTTTAAACCTCCAATTAAAACTAATATGATTCTTTATTAAGATTTCTAGTAAAACAAAAACCCCTATTGAAATTTCAGAACATCCAAACTATAAGGTGAGGCTAACACCCCTTACATTTTAACTCACATTTGTTATTTTGATTTAAAACTTCTCAAATGTGTTCTTTTAAAAAAATTATTCCTCAAAAGATTTTGAGGAGCTTCAGCACTATGGGCAGAAGGTGATATTAAAAGATAAAATATTTGTGTTTTCACTGGTACCGTCCTGAAAAATAAATAGAGGGTAATAAAAAAAATGCAATATATCAACTTGAAACACTCAGTAGGAAGTTAACCTGCAGGTTTACTAAGCCAGGTTTCCTATAGGTGCACACTGCAAGCTGGAAAGATATTTGCATCCAACTTTGTTCAAGTAATGATCACAGAAATACACTGTTATAAAAGCCTAAAGCTCCTGATAGGATGCTGCCAATCTTTAAGGATATCTACCAGATAAATAAGCTTGTCACTCTGAAATCTTATCTTTTTATCAGATTGTTGGTGAATACTATAGAGTTGTTTCTACTTCTGAAACATAGGGAAGGGGGGAAAATCCCATAAATAATAAACATTAAATATGCCTAATACTATTGATTTCAGTTGGAGTTGAGAGCACTCAGCCCCATGCAGGAGGCTCTTGGAATGGCAGAATATGCCCTTAAGCAAAAGGAGATATCTCATTGCTCTTAATTATAAATGCTATCATTTCAGGGGACATAGCATAGAATGTCAAATATGTCCAATTCAAACCCCCATTCTTGCAAACACTTATGTATGTGAGTAAATTTATGCAGGTGAGTAGCCCTATTGAATTCAATGGAGCTACTTGTGTGAATAAAGCTACTCGTGTGTGTAGGTTTTTGCAGGGATGGATCTTTAGTGTGAATATTTTCCTCAAGCCCTTGTTTCCCTGCACTAGCCACTTTCAGGCATGTGAACTAGATGCACAGACATATTCCCTCACTAGCAAGCTTGCAAATGTTCCCACTCCGTGCCTTTCTAAGTCATTTTCACTTTATTTCCTTTTAGTAGCATGAACTTTTCAGTACGCCCAGCACCTGTCCCTTTAATATAGCACACAGGGTTCTTTGCTCCATACTGTACATTATCCTCATTAACACATATCAGTCAAAAGCACTGTTAATTAAACTGGCAAGATGATTACACACGCCTCCATGTGCCCCCTCAGAGCATCCGCTTGCCAAGATTTTTTCCTCCCTCATCTAAAGTGGGTGGAGAAGGCCCTGAGTACAGCAGGATGTAATGTTTAAAAAATATCGAAGCACATTGTTTTCTTTGAGCAAAATGCCCTACACTTCATTACCACTGCCCCAAATAAATAAATGCAACACTGACACCAATCTGTAAAACTAACACATGCATATTTGATCTGTACAAACACTGCATATGATATGACATTTCCTTTCAAAACGCCCTTACAGATACAAAATTCAAATTAGAATGCACTATCCTTGGACTAATGAGTGTGTCATAAATAATTGATTAAAACTGGGCAAAACCCTATGGGATTTTGCTTTTTCAAAAATTTCATGGCAAAAAGCTCAGTCATTGTCCAAATTTTCTGCCCAATTTCATTTCATTGGGCAATTTGGGCTGGAAACTTCATTGGCATCCATCCAACTTTTCCATCGGTTTTCAAAAGTTATAGTTATTTCTGCAACAGTTGTAGGAAACCTGTAAGGAATCTTGCCATTTCAATGGGCTTTGGATTCCTAAACAAGTATTGGGAAAGCAGAGCTGGAGGCTGGGGAAATGGATGTTTCCGCACTGGAGGATAAAAAAAGGCAGGCAGTGGTGAGCCCTGAAGTAATGCTAACTTATTTTTCTGGAACACACACAGTGGTCTGATAGCTACAAGATAAAACATCCAACAATCTTGCTAGCAGAGTGCAATTCAAAGGAGCGACAAGAAAATACTAGCTTCTGGGGAAAGCAATGAATTTACAGGAATCCCACACCAAGATTAAAAATATGTTTGTTTACTTCATAGAGAACATGCATGCTTAAACTCATGGGAAATTGGACCAGTATTCAAGTGATGGCTAATAGCCATAGTCTTAGACAATAGAGACATCTTTGAACACTGAAGAGGCAAATTATCAGCAAACTCCTAAAAATTAGAACTGTGTAGGAAAATGGTTTTGCAGGTCAGCAGGAATTTGAGATTTTGAAAATTTTCCCATCCCAAATCAAGACGGAAAATCAAAAATCTCAGTAATTGTTGTGACTCGATAAGCTGAAATTTTGGGGGAACTGAAATGAAACATTGCAATTGATCCTATCATTTTGAAAGAATTCATTTCAGTTTACTTTTTTAGGGTTTTTTGGGGGGAAAGGGATGTTTGTTTTTAGTATAAATTAAAGAAAAATCATTTCAAACCAAAAAATGAAATGTTACATTTCAAAAACATTAAAATGGAACATTTTTTAAACATTTTAACTTTTTTTCTAATAGGGAGATTTGTTGAAATCCATCCTTTCATTTCAGCTAGCCAGCATTTTCTGATGAAAAATGTTTTGTTGGAGAATTCCCAACCTGCTCTACTGAGAATGTTTTAAAAAGCTACCAGTTCATTGGAGATAATCACTCTCATCTCATTACAGAATAACAGCAGATCTGATGCCTTAACTAATTTCAGAATGGGGAAAAGAATTTTGGCAGAAGGCAAAAAAAACCCTCTACCCCCAAAAATTTCTAAAATTGAGCCTTTTTTTGTGCCGGTTTCATTTTTTTAAACTTCAGAGATGCTCAGTTCAAGGAACAGGCATAGCAGCTCTCAGATTGAAAGAACCAGATTCCTCAGCTCTAGGGCCAACATAGGCTGCTAGGAAGGATTGCATCATCCTCATGTTGTACACATTCCTTCATAATATTTAACAAAAGCAATATCATTATTAGTAATAGTTATTATTATTATTTGTATTATCATAGCACATGGGAGCCCCAGTCATGGACCAGGACCCCATTGTGCTAGGCACTGTACAGAGACAGATTAAAAAAGACACTCCCTGGCCCTAAAGGATTACAGTCTAAGGCCTTGTCTACCCTACAGGGAAAAATCGATCTAAGCTACGCAATATGAGTTACTTGAATAGCGTAACTCAAGTTGACATAGCTTAGATCTACTTACCGCGGGGTCCACATGACGCAATGTCAGCAGGAGACGCTCTTCTGTCGACTCCCCTTACTCTTCTCGATCCGGTGGAATATAGGAGTCAACAGGAAAGCGATCTGCAGCCTTCTTCACTAGCGCTAAATCGCCTGCTGATACATCGATTGCCGTGCATCAATCCCCCGGTAAGTGTAGACAAGCCTTCAGTAGAAGACAAGACACAACAGACTGACAGGGGAGTACAAGGAAATAATGAAACAATATTGATCAGCATGATAGGCTGTGATCTCAGCAAACCAGCAGCCGAGTAATACTGGGCTAAATCCTCAGCTGATGTAAATCAGTGGAGCTCCACTTAAGTCAATTTACACCTGCTGAGGATCTGGCCCACTGGCTTTTGTATTTTAATATTAGATATCTATAAAATGCAGCATTGAGGATTGACTGTTAATTTCCTTTTTAAAGATAAAATTTACTGGACTTTTAATTATTTGAAATTTAGTTGAGAGCTCAGTTTACATGATCAGTTTTAAACAGTGGAGCTCTGCCAGGTTTGAATAATCTGTGTGAGAGAAAAAAACCCAGCATGTGTGTGCACACACACACACATACAACTATTAAAAGGCGGTATCACGTGTGATGAAGATAATGAAAGCTACTTGCAAAATGGATCACAGTTTTGCATCAGTGCAAAATTTATCACTTGACTTTTGTACTGCTTTAAACCTATATGCCTGGCTCAAAGGATAGATTGTAGCAGGGACACCTTCTCAAGGTGATCTTGGGTTATTTTTATAATGCAGGCAGAGGCCGCTAACCATGCCTTTCAGTTTTGTTCTTAAAATTACTATCTTAATATTTTCAACATATTTGCAAGTAGTGAGCGAGACCAAAGCTGTCCTATGTACTAAAATCACTGCTGGGCCTGATTCTATCCCCTTTGCAAGCAATAATAATTTTGACACTGAATTAAACAGAAGCAGACCTATTGTCTAAGGCAGGGGTAGTCAATCGGCAGATAGAGGGCCAAATCTGGACCACCATGTGCTTTTGGACAGACCATAAAATCTTTTTATTTACTGATTATTATTATTGTTTATTATTAATTATTATTATTATTTTCTCTGGAGTCTGCACCTTGATGAAGAAATATGGACTTTGACAAAAAATAATTGACTACCCCTGAGCTACTGGCCGAATTCTGCAATTGACTACAAGCTAGTACAGTGCTGCACCCACACAGAGTTGCAGACTCAAAGCCCAATTCAACACTAAATTCTGAGAGAAGGGTTTAAACTCTTTTCACTAAATCAATCCCCTTCACTCCCCACAACTCCTACAAAGTCTGGATGTTGGAGCATCTATATTATAAATTCTGTAAATCTATTGAAAAATTAGAAAGCCGCAATATATAATGATGAGTAAGCAGCAAGGGATATTGTTAGTTACCTGCCTTTTTAAAGCACTTTGAGGACTATGATTAAAAAGTGCTCCGTCAGAGTTCGGTGTTAAATAATAGATAGTGGTACAATTTGTGTTAGACTTTTTTTTTTTTAATGATCACAGATTAAACTCAAAAACCTTGCCCTTCAGAAATATCTTTATGGAAGAGAATAAAATCTTCCTTGGTAGAGCTATTTTACCAGTAGCCAGAAAAAGGGGGGAGCTGTACCAGAAGTAGGGAAATACTGCCACCCCTACACACACCCACACTTTCATTTGTACACTGGAGATCTGGATCTGTTAATCTTCAGTGCAAGGTGTTTGTGTGTGTATATTTCTTTGAATAAAAACAAACCAAACCAAAAAACAACTTTATTTCAAGTCAAGAAATATTAGGAAGCAGTGAGCTACTATTTTTCTTAACTGTTTAAGCTGGCAAAGAGTGCAGAGAGTGCAGTGAGCTGTGCTGCCATAACCTATTACAGTATTAATATGCACTGTAGTTTTCTCTAGTTATTAGTTCTTTAGTGACTTTTGGTAGCTTTCAGTCTTTATACCAGAGCTCAGATTCATTAACCTACCAGTCAACATCTTTTCCTGGGTAATTAGGGAACGGAAAGTACAAGAGACGAAGGGTCAGATGTATGATCTAGCTTCTTTGCACTAGCCAGATAGCACAACAGAGGTGGATTCTGGCTGAATATGGCCAGCAGAGAATTCCACTTGCAGAAAGGAACTCTCTGCTTGCATAAACCCTGGCAGAGGTGGCTCTGTTACTCCAATGTGTCTGGGATGAGTTGGGCGCAGCATGGAGTTGACATTGGGTGAAATTATTTGTGCAAAACCTTTTTTTCAACAAAAAATGCAGATTTAGGTTTACTGAAACAATCCACAAATTTAGGTCAATACTGGTGAATTGTTTCCGGCAAGATAGACAGATAGACATAGAAAAGAGTGGAAATGTCGTAGCAATTCATTTTAGCATTTCTGAAACAAAACATTTCAACTTTTCAGTTGGAAAGAGATTTTATTTTGGAATTTCCCTCAATTTTATTTTTAAAATAATTTTAAAATGCTAAAAAATTCCCCAAAACAACATGAAATGAATTTTAATGACTTTTTCAAATTTCCTGATTTCTTCAAATTTTATTTTATTTTTGGTTCAGCTACCAAATTGGTTCTTCACACAGTTCTAGGTGCAATTGAGCTCTGCTTCACCAATCCTCCACTTGTGCAAGGTCTCCTACCTAGGCACTTTACACCAGTTGCATATGGTCCAGTAGATCCTAGGCTGCCCTTACTGAGGTTAGGGTCAAGCCAGCACAGGCAGAACTGTCTCCTTGATGGCTCCTCCTCACACCATATGTGTAGAACCATGTGCGTGGACTTCAGACACAACGGATAATTGAGGCCAAAGCATATGAATAATAATAGCTACGTCTTATGTTGTGTTTTTTATCTTTAGATCTGAAACGCTCTGCAAAGGAAGTCACTATCATTATCTCAATTTACAGATGGGGAAACTGAAGTACAGAGCATGACTTGCCCTGGGTCAACCAGCAGGCCAGTGCCAGAACTGAGAATTGAACCAGATCTCCTAAAGTCCAGCCCATGGCTTTATCTGCTAGTCAACACTGCTTGAACATGCATCTTTGTCATTATCGGTGAGTAATAATTAGTTATCGTTATAGAGATTATTATTACATTAGTGAATGTTTTGAATATTGTGTTTTATATCACTGTGAAAGTGCTTAAAGCATCAAAAGCCATAAAAATGGCTAAGGAAACAAATGATATTATGTAGCACTAGGCTGTGTGATGTAATGGAAGCAATAGGTTTGATAGAAGCACAGATCACATTGAAAATGATTTATAATTCTCTGAAGTGTACTGCCAGGGATACAAGTCTTAGCAAGACCTGTTATTCTTCCTTTGAAACCTACTATAAATATATGTCTACATGGACATAGAAAGTCTTAATTTCTCTAAATTACAACTGAGAAAAAGCAAGCTGGAGAAGGCAATGTAGCAAGCCAACCCAATGGGAATTTTCCAATGAATTCCAAGGGAAAGCACATTGGAATAGTAGTGATGGAAAACAGAGCAGAGTGGTGTGAAGGGACTTCAGGCACAGAGGCCATATCTGCCATCTGTTAGTTTTTCCATTTTTACAGGGCTTGAAAAAGACACTCGCCCACTTGCCAGGAGCGAGTGGGAAACATTCTCTGGTGAGCACAGGCAGCAGCAGTAAAGTGAAGTTTACAAGACTGTGATCCATTTTACTAGGAAAGCTTAGAGGCTGCTGCTCTTTAGGAAGAAGAACAGAGGATAGAATGGACAAGAGGAGAAGAGAGACCCTCTTTTCTCCCCATTACTCGAAGGGTGGGTACCAAATTACTAGTATGAGAGTGACTGTAATAAACCAACAGATGGGGTTTAGAAAGAAATTCTCCTCATTCCTTCCCCTGGAAGCATCTGGTCCTGGGCATTGGCAAAGACAGGACACAAAGCTTGCTGCACCATGGCTCTGATTTAGTATGGCAATCCCCGTGCTCCTATATTCCAAATGAGTTAAAATCATGTTAACATGGGAGTGACTATGCTAATAGTGGTGGTAAGGCTCTGAACATGCCCGCCGTGAATGACATCCTCCCAAAAGCCTGGACTGACTCAGGCTGAGCTGAGTCCTTTTGTAGTTTATTTTTAAAAATTCTCTGCTTTTTCTTCTGACAAACCTGGCTTCTGAGTGTTTATTAATCAATATAACTCAAAAGCTGGTATTAGGTGTAGCATTCACATCCTGAGTAGAACAACGTATAGAACACGATCATATCACACTGCTACTCCGTGCTAGTGGTGCAACTTCAGAAAAATTTGGGGGAGGGGCAAAGTTGTGTAGAACATTGTATGCAATTTTATTATATCCTGCAAAGTCAGGGGTGAGGAGTGGAAGACATGCAGACCTATGAAAAGTCAGAAGAGGGCAAACCAAGTTCTGCGGGGGACACCTACTTCCTTACGCCATAGCTGTCAAGGTTCCTCCCCCACTCTGAACTCTAGGGTACAGATGTGGGGACCTGCATGAAAAACCTCCTAAGCTTATCTTTACCAGCTTAGGTCAAAACTTCCCCAAGGTACAAAATATTCCACCCGTTGTCCTTGGACTGGCCGCTACCACCACCAAACTAATACTGGTTACTGGGGAAGAGCTGTTTGGACGCGTCTTTCCCCCCAAAATACTTCCCAAAACCCTGCACCCCACTTCCTGGACAAGGTTTGGTAAAAAGTCTCACCAATTTGCCTAGGTGACTACAGACCCAGACCCTTGGATCTTAAGAACAATGAACAATCCTCCCAACACTTGCACCCCCCCTTTCCTGGGAAATGTTGGATAAAAAGCCTCACCAATTTGCATAGGTGACCACAGACCCAAACCCTTGGATCTGAGAACAATGACAAAGCATTCAGTTTTTTACAAGAAGACTTTTAATAAAAAATAGAAGTAAATAGAAATAAAGAAATCCCCCCTGTAAAATCAGGATGGTAGATATCTTACAGGGTAATTAGATTCAAAAACATAGAGAACCCCTCTAGGCAAAACCTTAAGTTACAAAAAAGATACACAGACAGAAACAGTTATTCTATTCAGCACAATTCTTTTCTCAGCCATTTAAAGAAATCATAATCTAACACATACCTAGCTAGATTACTTACTAAAAGTTCTAAGACTCCATTCCTGGTCTATCCCCGGCCAAGACCCAGCATACAGACAGACACACAGACCCTTTGTTTCTCTCCCTCCTCCCAGCTTTTGAAAGTATCTTGTCTCCTCATTGGTCATTTTGGTCAGGTGCCAGCGAGGTTACCTTTAGCTTCTTAACCCTTTACAGGTGAGAGGAGCTTTCCCCTGGCCAGGAGGGATTTCAAAGGGGTTTACCCTTCCCTTTATATTTATGACAATAGCAAATGAAGAAGCCTCTGCTCTGTGCCTTACAATGACTCCCAATGCAATTCCAGAGAAGGTTTGTGGTTCCATCTCCAATCCTCAAAACCCTCAGATCTAGCCTCGGATCTAGCAATCTCCAGGAGGTCTTCACTTTGCACTCCCCAGAAACGGGATGCTGTAACTAACAGGACCCAGGTAAAGGTTTCTGGGGCAATATATTCTCAACGAAGGGCCCCAACAGTGGCACCTCTTGTCACAAGAGATCAGAGTGAGTTCAAGTTTTACCGCCTTTGCAACACAATGCAAGGCTCTCCTACTTGCACAAACCTTGCCATGATTCTATGGTGAGGGGTGCAATAGAAACTCATATAATGAATAATGGAGTGATCGTTAGAGGGGAAAACCAAAAGAAGTAACAGAGGGTGAGAAAATAAACAGCGTTTAGGGAATTTGAAAAGCCAGGATGATCTGGGAAGAAAGAGAACACCTCTGAATTGCATCAGAGCTCACATCTTACTTGGACACCAATCAAGCAGTGGTGGGGCAGGAGCTATGTGAGAGCTGATGCTTTGGCAAGGAAGAGTAACATGGAGGGGCTCTCAATTAGGTATATCACAGAAACAAACACTGGCTACACGACCTGCATTGGAGCAATAGACTGAAAGGGAACATCCTGATTACTGAGAAACTATAATCTTCTTTGGACTTTCCCTTAAGGGTCAATTGAGTACACTAATCTAATGTTCAATTGTAGCTGTTTAAATTGGTGCGCCTAGGGTATTTATGACATTTTCTGAGAGTCCTAGCTATTTCAGACTGGAAATAAGGCATACATGTTTAACTGTGAAGGTAATTAACCACTGAAATAATTTACCAAGAGATGTGGTGGATTCTTTATTTTTAAATCAAGATTGGGATTGTTGGGTTTCTAAAAGCTATGACAGAAATTATAGGATTGATGTAGGAATCACTGGGTGAAATATTATGGCCTGTGTGATGCAAGTCAGACTAAACCAGGGGTTTGTGGCTTGTTCAGGGTAAGCAGGTATGGCCGCTCGCAGTTCCCAGTGGCGTCGGTTCACCGTTCCCAGCCAATGGGAGCTACGGGAAGTGATGGCCTGGCCCACACTGCTTCCTGTAGCTCCCATTGGCCAGGAACGGTGAACAGCGGCCACTGGGAGCTGCAAGGGCAGTATCTGTGGACGCTCAGGTAAACAAAGTGTCTCGCAGCCCGCCAGGAGTTTACCCTGAACAAGCTGTGAACCACGTTTGGGAACCCCTGGACTAAACGATCATGGTAGTGTCTGGCCTTAACATCTGTGAATCATCTTTCAGTTTGACCCATTTGTTAGAGTGTATGTTGGAATCCACCAAATGATAGCAATCAATGGATCTAGCAGATTGCGCTCCTTCAGCTCTTTCCTGTTATCAGTGGCACTGCACACCTGATGTGCTGCCAAGTAAAGTAACTGAAAAGGGCTGATGTACCCCACAATATTTCAGTCATTGCACTGGTCACTAGGAATGGTAGTGCTGGAAAATTCACCAGAAAACCTATCCTTGCAAACGACCCAGGCTGAATTTACACAGTCAAAAAGTTGAGAAAAGCTTGTGAACTTTGATCTTAGTTAAATTTGAACTCCAAACCATTTAAAGTTCTTCCTACGTCCCACCTCCCCAGGTCACACACTTAGGAAGAGATACTGAAGATGTTGAAAAGCACCCAGGTTATCTAGGAAATTAATATGGTTGTCATTTTCAGTAGACCTTAATCCCGCGCCCCGCACCCCCAATTAAATATGATGGGCTGTGATATCATCACCTTGAACTAAATTTTACACCCCTCTGCAATTTAAATGGCTCAACCACATATGGTACATTGTTTAGACACATTCATTTCTTACAAAACCTGCCAAGTCTCAATATTATACAATTATCTGCTGTACAGATAGAGGCACCTATAGATACAGATTTTTTTTCCAATGTATGCACACAGCCAATTTTACGGTAGAGTCACTAATATCTCTGGATCATTAAAATATTTTTCACTCAGTATATTCATAACTATAACTAAATTTGTGGATTAAATTACATTGGGTTGTTCCAGAAAGCAGCCTAGCAGTTTTCATGACAGACAGAAATAAAAGGCAATGAAATTATGCTGATTTTTAAACATAATTTTCCAGTAGTTTAAAAAGAATAAGTTTTTCATTTAAAAAAGCCAGCAGGATCAGCAGGCAACTAAGTTCTGTTTTAGTTGAAAATCAGTGGGAGGGAATATAAAGCCATATTTTTTTCCCCTAAACGGAAGTGGAGCTGCAGTTGTAATCAGCCAAGATTCTTTTTTAAACATATTGCAAAAGAGGTAGTTTTTAAAAATCCATATAGCAACATATCAATTGCAAATTTGCTTCTAGTAGCTCCTCTTGCCAAAGAAAGCCATATATTTGGGAAGGTAGAAAGGGGGGTGGGATGTGTAAGCCATTTACAAGTATAATTGTGTTTATACATTTATATTTATAAAAATCTCTATAGACAACCATCTTACACCAGGGCCATCCCAAAACTAAATGTAAAGTACTGCTTATCCCTCCTTGAAGATAAAGAAATGTCCACCCACTATGTGAGAATAATAAAACAAAACCAAATTCCTCCAACCCTCAGCTCGACCCTTCCTTAAAAGGACAGGGTGGTGGGGTGGAATGAGCTCTGCAACTTGCTATGAAGGGTAACAAATAAGGACTATGGTGCACCAAATGTGGGAAAGAGCAAAGGACCCACCATAAGGAACGTTGTTCCAGAACCTTCTTCCTGTTTATAAGGCCTGATCCAAAGTCCATTGAAATCAGTTGGCATTCTTCCATGAACTTCACTGGGATTGGACCAGGCACACAGTGAAGAAGTTTCTATCTGAAAGCCTCTACTGATCTCAGCTGAGGAAGCATGACATGGAAAGAGGGGTAAATTTTCAGGTAGGCAGGTCCCAGGCCACTTAGGACTTCATAGGCTAACATCAGCATCTTGGAATCCATCCAGAAATTTACTAGTGCATATTCTAGAGCACTGGTGTAATATACTCTTTAGTTGAAATATCATTTTTAAGCAGATATTGTGCACTAGCCTCAGTTTCTGAGTGGACTCAAGTGTGTAAGAGACAGAGACTTTCCCAAAGCCATAGACGAAGTCAGTGGCAGAGTGAGAATAAGAATTCAGGAGTTCCTGACTCCTATTCCATTAGATTACATTGCCTGTCCAAAACACAAGAATTGTTTATGCAGACTGGAGATATAAAAATCCCCAGGCACAAAAAACTGGAAGCCTCTTGAAATATGTCTCTGTCTATGCTTTTTTTTTTTTTTTTGTTATTAACATCCTAATTTTAAATGTTTTTTAAATGCTGTTAATATAACAGATGTAAGGTTTTATGATAGTCAAGCCACTTGCTGCAGGCTTTCTATGAAAATATGCTGGGCCACTAAACAATAAGGCTAGGGATGCCTGCTTGACAAGAAAAAAAACAAGGAAGAAATAAAAGGGCATCCTTCACACTTTCAAAATGAAATTAAAGGGCTAATTATCTCAAATATTCATAGTGATATAAGATAGAGCTGTTTGAGGTTGTTACTTTTTTTATAAGCATCCTGGAAATCTTATTAATAGATATATTATTCACAAGGTTTAATTTAAAGCAATTTTATCTATTGCTTGAAGGGATTTTAGCCCCAGTGAAGC
Organism: Eretmochelys imbricata; assembly: GCF_965152235.1. Lineage (NCBI taxonomy): Eukaryota > Metazoa > Chordata > Testudines > Cheloniidae > Eretmochelys > Eretmochelys imbricata. The sequence goes on from NC_135577.1 coordinate 108,082,609, forward strand.
AGGGGGACAGGATTCCTGAGATACCGGAATTTTTAGCATTTCCACATATTTAGTTGATGTGTGGAAGCTCTGATACCTATCACACAGAAGCACTGAGCTGTTTTTAGATCAGGCTGGAAGACACGTAGGGTTTATAGAACATATTGAAAACTAGAGAAGAGCCTGAACTTGCTATGCGCCATCACTACAATTATACTTCTGGTCAGATTTGAATCCAGATTCCTAACTTTAAAAAGATTGTACCATGCAAGAACTACCAATTTTAAACTTGGAGATAGCTCTGATATAGACTGAGATCTACATGTGAATTTTGCATATTAGGCCCATCTCTATTTTAAACCAAGTTTAAAGGAAATATGTATTTTAAGCTTTAGCCACACTATTGGTTGATTTCCAGGTTGCTGTGTTTGTCTATGCTGGTGCTGAATTTGGCTCAAGACAAGAACTGCCATGTCTTTGGGAAGGTATATATTATTTTGAATCCATGATTTTGGTTATGAAAAAGGCAAGTTTATCAAAGACAGTAAGCATGATATTTACTAAAAGTAATTCCTGTTAGGGTTTGGTCACAGAAAGGTAAAAAAAGAGACAGATGGCCTCCAGGTTTGACACTTAATTGACCTGCAACTGTTCTATAGTCCAGGGAATAATTGTCATGTAAAAAAGCATTAAACTATAGACACTGCGATTCCCCCACCCTGACAATAGCCTTTGACATCATTAAGGTGTAAGCGTGCCCTGCATGGCTAACCAAACCAAGCCTTGAGTCACTTTAATAATTAAAGAGATGAGTAAAATCAATAACCCCAAGCTGTAGCAGTTTACAGCACAATAACTGGTGTCATGTGGTATAAAGGGCAGTAACAACCTCCTACTTATTAAGGCTGGATGAAATTGATTGGTAAAATTGTTCACTAGTTTGTTTTCAAGCTCTTCCTAGTCAACTTTTCATGAAATTTCAATAACTTATTGATTTCTTTTTTAAAGTATTGGGTGTGAAATCTACTTATGCTTTGAAATGTCAGAGATTTCCCATGGCAGCTATCTTTGGCAGTTTCTGGTTTGTGGAGGAAAGACAGGGAGAGCCAGATCCATCCACAAACAGTGCTTCATTCATAGACACATTGATAATAGTACTATACACATAGGCAAAGTAAGCCAGAAACCATGCATTCTGGTTCCACATCCAGAAGAGAAATCGAAAAATGTGCACTCCTACTCAAAACAGAAGGATATATAAATCTAATGGAAAACTTTAAAACAAGGTTCACAGCACAGAGACTCATCCATCCTATCAAATCCAGAAGCTCTCCTTGTCACTCGCTCTTCTGCCCATTGGGAGTAGCACAGGCTCAACCAATCATGGAACCAGAAAGAGTTCTATGTTACATTTAAGACCAATTAAAATCAATTAGCCCTATCATACATTCTAACAAGTATATGTGGAAATGTTCCTCTGAATTTTCCAGGGTCGTCCTACTGGAATGTGAAAATCTCTCATCACAGAACTTGGCTGAAAATTTTCAATTTTTTGTAAAATTTCACCAGTTTGATGAAGGTTCTGGAATCTCAAAAACAGACACATTAAAATCGAGGGGAGGAGGGAAACAAACACAAAAAAACAAAAATCATTGTGAATATTTTGACCACCTCTAATATTTACACGTTTGGAAAAATGAACCTCTAATTTATCATTCTCTGCATCGAAGTTACTCAGATGTATAGCTAACTGGCTAAATTTTCAGCTCATGTAAATTGGCACGAGCTCCACAAAGATATGCTGATTTAAACCACCTGAGATTCTGTCCCCTTATTTCACCTTTGAAATGCAAAAGGCAATTCAGTGGACAGAGCCAGGGGCCAAGGTCTCAGGGTCACCAAGAAACACAGCAACCTGATTGTTTTTTGGTGATTTCCTCCTACTATCCTGTTTTCAGGGCTCATGTTCAACCTGTCAAAGTTGTCATGACAGTAACCTTTTGCCATCAATTTAAACTGGGCTTTTAAAGTTGCTTGTTGTTGAGTAAAGAATCATTGCAGGCCTGTAAATGATAACCCTCAAACCCTAGCTTTTGTTGGCTCACAGACCTCTTAAATGAAATAGAGTGTGCAGCAAAACTGCATCAAGATTAAAGAGCCTAACTGGTGATAACTTTGAATGATATTATCTTAATAAACTTTCTGTACTTGATTAGCCTGGATAAACAAGATATAGATCACTCATGATAAGTAGAAAACTATAGATAAGCTGGTCATCATTTTAAGATTAAAATGCCCATCTGTTCAAAGATTGTAATCAAGAATCCTATGCTGATTTTTAGTCTATTTTCATATAGCCTCTAGCTAATGAAGTACAAAAATGAAATTCAGAGTTAATGCTTTTGCTTTTTCTTTAACTCACTCCATAGTACCTACTCTGTGCATTGCAGATGTCCCAGAATACTGCCTAATCTTATGGTGCTCTAATGTAAGGGTTGCTTCAGCCTAGACATCTCATAGTGTGCTAACAGTAGGCTGGCAAAAGAGGTCAGAATTCCTTTGGGGTGTAGAGATTGGTGAAAATTAGAGAGATGTCCATGATATGCAACTGAATTCAGATTTCTCTCTACCTCAGGGAGTGCGGATGGTTGCATCTGGGGTCCAAGTTTGGGTCCACTTTTGTTAAATTAGAACCTTTCCATTGCCAACATTGCCTTCTTTATTTAGCTATATTTTCAGTGTTATAAAGTTTGTTTTGTTTTTTTCAGTGTCAGGAAGAGGTATTAGCAACACGCCACTCCCCATCATGGTAGACCTTTCAATTCTGCCAAACATAGCTAGAGTATGGAAAGCTGTCCTGCGAGCGACAAGTGGCAAAGCAGCAGGTTCACATGGCATTCCTGCAGAGATCTTCAAATGTGGGGGCCATGGGCTGATCAGGAAGCTCAAAGGCCTCTACTTAAGGTTTTGGGAACAGGAGGCAGTGCCAGAGGAACTTAAAGATGCCAGCATTATTCACCTTTACAAGATAAAAGGCAATCTTGTTTCTTGCCACTGCAGGAAAGACACTTGCCTGAGTCACACTAAACCAGCTTTCAGAGAAGATACTGCTTGAAAACCAGGGTGGGCATGGTACTTAAGATATGATCTTTGCATCTAGCAAATTCAGGAGAAATGTTGTGAGCAGCATCCAGTCATATATATTTTTTCGCACTTTTATTAAGGCTTTTCACTCTGTAAATAGAGTTGCCCTGTGGACAGTGCTCTTCAATAAGTTTGTCAACATTGTTAAATCTTTTCATGCAGGATTGCAGGGTCATGCCCTTGACCAAAGCTGCTTCTTAGATCTCTTTGTAATCACGAATGGAGTAAGACAAGGCTGTGTTCTTGCTCCAATATTATTCAGCATTGTGTTTGCAGCTGTCCTAATAGATGCATGTAGGGACAGTGATTGTGGCATTTATATGCAGAAACATCTGGCTGGATGTGTCTTGAATCTGCATCGCCTGAATGTGAAGACAAAAGTAATGAAGAAAGTTATTTGCAAATTACTGTTCACTGATGATTATGCTTTATTGGCCCATAACCTCAGGGACATTTAGGTGCTCACTGACTGTTTTGCGAGTGCAGGAAAACGTTTTGGCTTAATGATCTGCCTAAAAAAAGCCAGAAGTCATGGTCCAGCCTTGACTGGAAAGTATTGCAACTACTCCATTTGTGTCCATTGACAACGTACTGTTGTTGACAAATTTTGCTACCTAGGCGGTGTCATTTCACGAGATGTAATGATTGACAATGACATTACGAAGTGCATTGGTGCAGCTTAGGGATGACTTCAGAAAACTTCAGCATTGTCTCAGGAATGAACAGACTGCAAACAAAAATTAATGTTTAGCTGACCATCATCATCACCACACTTCTCTATATGTGGATTACTTACCAACACCGCATAACACACTTCCACCTATGATGTCTACAGCAGCTAACAGGAATTCATGGCAAAATTTGGTTTCAAACACAAAGGTCCTTGAGTGCTGCAACATCACAGACATTGAGAATTTCATAGTGGTGCAGTCATACTGTCTGACAGTAGAATACTAAAGGCCATCTCTTATGGAGAATTGCAGAATAGAACTCGTTTTAGAGGCAAACCAAGAAAATATTACGAAGAGACTCTTCAAGGCCAACCTCCAATCTTCCAATGTTGCCCACAACACCTGGGAGCTCTTAGCGCATGATAAGATCCAATGGCAGCAGCTCTGCTTTATCAGACTGAAAGATTTTGAGAACTCTCAGATTACTGCAACCAAAGAGAGACGTTTGAAGCATAAAGCTAAAAGCAGCACACATTCATCTACAATTGTCTTCATTTGTGCCACTTGCAGAGGGGCCTGCCGGTCTGAAATTCATCTTTGGTGTCATCTCAGGACCCACAATAAGTGACTGTAACTCATTTATTGAATGCAACGGGAGATTCAACCACTTACCCAGAAGTGTAAATTAATAAGAATTAGGACTGGAAGGGATTAGGGCTGGAGGTGATTCTAGTCCAATCCTTTCTACTTCATTGCAGGGATCTAATTGAATGAATTATGGCAAGGTAGTAGTCTCTCTATAATTAAGGTTGCAGGTAGTGCTGATGGAATCTATATTGCTCTTCTTCAATTCCTCTATCATGGAGTTGGTTTTGGAGAATTCCTAGATAACTATTTTTTTGTTTCTTAAATTCAACCATGTCCATCTATTTGTGCATTTAGAGTGACCTCGCCCTTGTAGTATCGGAATTCTCCAGTTTAGACCTTACACCTTCTGTCCCATTAGTTAATATTTATACTGTGATTGTAACATGGAAATACTATATGAGATGTGTTACTATTAAAGCAGTTACTATGATAGCTCCTTCCTACAACATTTATTCATGTAATTGCCTTATATTTCCATCTCAACTATACACTATTTATTACCTATGCATTAGTTCCTAATTTTTAAACCCTTATCACTTAGTCCACAAACCATTTCCAATGAAATATGTCCCAATAAAAAGATCAAATCCCATATTTGCTCCAGAAGAAAACTATGATTAAAGTGTTTCTTTGCCTCCTCCAGAAAACATGTAATTCTTCACTCCAAAATACACTACTGCGTCTTCTGCGGCACCATCCACTACTGCTTCTTCAAGACTAGACGGACAGATTCTTTCTTCCTGACATATCAGATCCTGTTCTAGCATAAATTTCTGGGTTATCAGCTGGTTCCTGCCCCAGTGGCTGTTCTAACAAACTTGACAAAGCTCTGATGTCTGATCCAGAGTCCTTGGCATTGCAGTGTTCCATCACTTTTTACTTCTCAGTCTTTAATATAAATGTCTTCCTCACAGAGTAGTAAGCTCTAGTAATTCATGCCCTCATAATTATTCTGGAAACTTCACTGCTTGGTCCATTAGGCATCTTACAAGAAATGGTGTCACCATACGTGAGCTTTAGATCCCAGTATCACTTATTTATTTAAGTCCCATATCATCTCTGTACTAACAGCTTTCAAACACATCTGTGCTGTACACACGGAACCAGGAGATTCTAGTTGTGTGCTTCACTACACTGCCTTTCTCTGTGGTGGCTATTTATCTCAGTCTCTGGTATACCAGGTGTCCCATTCAAATTAGCTCCAAACCTTCCAGGCATACAAGTTTCTGTTTGTCCATCTTCTTTTGGGGGGGGGCAGACAATTTCCATGCAAACCCTTACATCTTATTTATATTACCCCAGAGGTAAGCAGACTTCTAACACAGCTCCAGGAGCTTTATAAATCCATCATCTCCTCCTTCCTTTCTCTCAGCAGCCAACCCAGGCTTAGCATCCCTTCCTCTTCTATCTTGATTTCCTCTACCAGCTATTTTCTTTCTGACCTCTTCTATGCCTCTGTCTTCTCATACCAATTTCCTTTCTAACTCTAATCCACAGTCTCAAAATCACCATCATCAAATTTCACACAAAACTTCTTTTTAATTCATTAGCACCTGTGAGAGCACAGTAACATAAATTAACCCTAAAACTTCCCGGTCTACCTTTTCAAAATTTTAGTCCCGTCTGAGTTCTCTCCCACACACACTATTTATTGTGAAATCATTTATGGGGTTTATCTTTACAGAAGAAAAGAATGAAGCAATGACCATATATCATTTTAAATTGCTCTGGTTTGGTAGTTCTACATTTTATGAATATCAAGAGATACACATACTAACAGGAAAACTAGACGGAATATGACAGAATTTCAAGTGGCTAAAGATGATAAAGGAATTGCAATACCAGATGTGTCCAGTTGCCATTTAGCGGCTCAGCTAGTCTATTTCAAGCAATGGGTGTTAGGTCAGAAATTAAACTACTGGAGACAAATTGAACCTGCCAATTCTGTCCCTCCATATATTCAGTCACTTTCATTGTTATTTTGGATTCAGTGTTGAAATACCCCTTGATGGGCTTTTTTACTGAAATGCTAGATTAAGAGCCATGTGTTATCCCTTCTTTCTTATATATAGTAATGCAGGTTGTCTCCTTGCATAACAAAAACTACCATTGATTCCAATGTGAGCAAAGTTGGGACAATGCTGGACATCAATGAAAAATCCAACCTGGAGACACTATACTGTTCAAGATAATCTTTTTATATGCTCTGCATTAGTTATGGCATATGAATATGAGCAATTAGCTTTAATAACTAAGAGGGTGTGGTTCAGTTGGACAGGCATTCACCAAATCTCCCTAAATGTGGATTTAATATCTTTCCTAATTTACATTTGTTGAAAGGTTTCTCAACCAACAGTTAGTGTCTTCAAGGGGGGGGGGGGGAAAGCATGTTTGGTCTATGTAACTTAGGGTATATGTACATGAACATTTAGTTTGCACCAAGCTGGAGTGTAATCTACCCTGCACTAGTCTGTGTCTGTGAAGATCCTATTGCTGCACTCTAGAAGTTCCTTAGTGCAGTTTAATCTGCCCCACTTTGAAATGGAGTTTGATCAAAGTCCACTAGGGAACTTTTTAGTGCATAGCAGCAGGGTTCACGCAGACACTTAGTGAGCAGCAGGTAGGGAGACCAGATAGCAAGTGTGAAAAATTGGGACGGGGGTGGTGGGTAATAGGGGCCTATATAAGAAAAAGCCCCAAACATCGGGACTGCCCCTATAAAATCGGGACATCTGGTCACCCTAGCAGTAGGTTAGTGCATGGTAGATTTACACCCCTACTTGCTTTAGACTAAGGGTATGTCTACACTATGAAATTAGGTTGATTTTATAGAAGTCAATTTTTAGAAATCGATTTTATACAGTCAATTGTGTATGTCCCCACTAAGTGCATTAAGTCGGCAGAGTGCATCCTCAATACCATGGCTAGCATCGATTTACGGAGCAGTGCACTGTGGGTAGCTATCCCAGAGTTCCCGCAGTCACTGCTGCCCATTGGAATTCTGGGTTAAGCTCCCAATGCCTGACGAAACATTGTCGTGGATGGTTTTGGGTTCATGTGGTCAGTTGCCCCCCCTCCCTCCCTTCTCCCTCTGTGAAAACAATCATTTTGCGCCTTTTTTCCTGGGTTACCATGCAGACGCCATACCACGGCAAGCATGGAGCCTGCTCAGCTCACCGCTGCTGTTGTGAGCATTGTAAACCCCTCACGCATTATCCTGGAGTATGTGCAGAACCAGGCTAAGAGACGCCAGCACGAGGATGATTGTGATGAGGACATGGACACGGACGTTCGTGAAAGCATGGGCTGTGGCAATTGGGACATCATGGCGGCAGTGGGGCTGGCTGATACAGAGGAATGCCAATTCTGGGTCCAGCAAACAAGCACAGACTGATGGGACCGCATAATATTGCGGGTATGGGATGATTCACAGTGATTGCGAAATTTTTGCATGCATAAAGCCACTTTCCTTGAACTTTCTGAGTTGCTTTTCCTCGCCTTGAAGCACAGGAATACCAGGATGAGAGCTGCCCTGACAGTTGAGAAGCAAGTGGCGATAGCCCTGTGGAAGCTTGCAACACTTGACTGCTACCGGTCAGTCGGGAATCAATTTGGAGTGGGCAAGTCTACTGTGGGGACTGCTGTGAACCAAGTAGCCAATGCAATCACTGACGTTCTGTTATCAAGAGTAGTGACTCTGGGAAATGTGCAGGTCATACTGGATGGCTTTGCTGCAATGGGGTTCCCTGACTGTGGTGGGGCGATAGACGGAATGCATATCCCTATCTTGGCACCGGACCACCTTGCCAACCAGTATGTAAACCGCAAGGGGTACTTTTCAATGGTGCTGCAAACACTGGTGGATCACAAGGGACGTTTCACCAACATCAACATGGGATGGCCGGGAAAGGTGCATGACGCTCGTAATTTTAAGAACTCCAGGCTGTACGAGCAGTTGCAAGAAGGGACTTACTTCCCAGACCAGAAAATTACTGTTGGGGATGTTGAAATGCCAGTAGTTATCCTTGGGGTCCCAACTTACCCCTTGCTCCCATGGCTCATGAAGCCGTACACAGGCAGCCTGGACGGTAGTAAGGAGCAGTTCAACTATAGGCTGAGCAAGTGCAGAATGGTGGTAGAACGTGCCTTTGGACATTTAAAATCTCGCTAGCGCTGTTTGCTGACTAGGTTAGACCTCAGCGCAACCAACATTCCCATTGCTGCTTGCTATGTACTCCATAATATCTGTGAGGGTAAGGGGGAGATGTTTATGGCTGGGTGGGAGGTTGAGGCAAATCGCCTGGTGGCCGATTTTGAGCAGCCAGACACCAGGGCGATTAGAAGAGCACAGCTAGGTGCACTGCGCATCAGAGAGGCTTTGAAAACCAGTTTCATGACTGGCCAGGCTACAGTGTGACAGTTGTGTGTGTTTCTCCTTGCTGCAAACCTGCTCTCTTTGTTGATTTTAATTCCCTGTAAGCCAACCACCCTCCCCCCTTTGATCACAGCTGGCAAAGGAAATAAAGTAAGTATTGTTCTGAAACCATGCATTCTTTCTTTATTAATTAAAAAAAAGTGCGCTAACTGACAAGGTAGCCCGGGTGGGGTGGGGTGTGGGAGGAGGGAAGGACAAGGCCACATTGCTTATTGTAGCCACACTACAAATCAAAACTGTTTGAATGACAGCCTTCTGTTGCTTGGGCCATCCTCTGGAGTGGAGTGGCTGGGTGCCCGGAGCCTCTCCCCCGTGTTCTTGGGTGTCTGGGTGAGGAGGATACGGAACTTGGGGAGCAGGGCAGGTGGCTATACAGTGGATGCAGAGGGGGTCTGTGCTCTTGTTGGCTTTCCTGCAGCTCCAACAGATTCTTCATCATGTCTGTTTGCTCCCCCATTAACCTCAGCATCGCCTCCCGCCTCTGCTCTTCGTGCTCACTTAATGCTTTCCTGGCCTCTGCCACTGAATGCCTTCATGCATTAAGCTGTTCCCTATCAGTGTGGGAGGACTGCATGAGCTCAGAAAACATGTCATCACGAGTGCATTTTTTTCACCTTCTAATCTGCAATAACCTCAGGGATGGAGATGATAGGGGGAGCATAGAAACATTTGCACCTGGGGGGAGATAAAAAGGGAGAGTAAAATTTATGATACATTTCTGGGAACAAAAGGGAGACTCTTTCACAGTGAATCAAGCAATTCACAACAGACAGCACATGTGTTTTAGGTACAAGGTCGCATTTTGCCTTTTATATTGAGTGCCTGCCAGTATGGTGACATATCACAAATGGCTGGGCAACAGAATTCGGTTTCCAGGCAGCCATGGTAAGCCTTTTGGTATGCAGGGTTGGCTTCTTATGCCTTCATAACATGTGGGAATGGTTTCAAACTGCAGCACCATTCTTTCCCATAGCAAGCAATGCCGGTTGGGTTTCACATTTAAAAGGAGGGGCTGCGGTTTTTGGGTGGATGTGCAGCACACACCTCCCCCCATCCCACCGCATGGCTATTCTCTGGGATGATCCCTTCACCCCTCCCCCTGCCATATGGCTATTCTCCAGGATGATCCCTTCACCCCTTCCCCTGCCGCGTGGCTATTCTCCAGGATGATCCCTTTTAGCCAAGGGCAAACAACCCAGCATGAATGGGGTCTTTTTACTGTTCCCTTACAAAAATTCCCCTATTTCAAACAGGTGACCATGAATGATATCACTCTCCTGAGGCTAACACAGAAAGATATAGACTGAATGTTGCTTGAATGCAACCAAAACCCAAGACCATTCGCTGCCATGCTTTGTGCTGCAATGTTTCCAGACTACTTTCTACTGGCTTGGCATGGTAAAGTGTCCTACCATGGTGGACGAAATAAGGCAGCCCTCCCCAGAAACCTTCTGCAAAAGCTTTCAGAGTACCTCCAGGAAAGCTTCATGGAGATGTCCCTGGAGGATTCCCGCTCCATCCTGAGAGACATTAACAGACTTTTCCAGTAGCTGTACTGGCCGCGAATGCAACCCGATTCTTCAGGGCAAATCAAACATTAAACACTATTGCTTTTAAGCCCTGTACTGTAGTTACAAATGTGCATTCACTAGAGCTGCCTTCTCCGGCTTCAGGGTTGGGGATCCCGCCTTGGGAGGGTATTGGCTCCAGGGTGATGAAAAGGTCCTGGCTGCTGGTGAGAACGGATTCACCACTTGCCTGCTGCGCATTCTCCGCTTCCTCCTCCTCCTTTTCCGCATCCACAAAATCCTCCTCCCTGTTGCATGAGACTCCCCCCTTGCAGGTGTCCATGGACAGTGGTTGGGTAGTGGTAGGATCCCCTCCTAGAATTCCATGCAGCTGATCATAGGAGCGGCATGTATGGGGCTCTGACCCAGAGCAACCGTTTGCCTATTTTGTCTTTTGGTAGGCTTGCCTGAGCTCCTTAACTTTCACACGGCACTGTTGTATGTCCCTGTTGTAGTCTCTCTCTACCATCCCCTGTGCGATTTTGGCATATATGTTAGCATTTCTTCTCTTTGGTCAGAGTTCGGCCTACACAGATTCTTCTCCCCACACAGCAATCAGATCCAGTGTCTCACTTTTGGTCCACGCTGGAGCTCGTTTGTGATTCTTGGGGGACTACATGGTCACCTGTGCTGCTGAGCATGCCACGCTGACCAAACAGGAAATGAAATTCAAAATTTCCTGGGGCTTTTCCTCTGTACCTGGCTAGTGCATCAGAGTTCAAAGTGTTGTCCAGAGCAGTCACACTGGAGCACTCTGGGATAGCTCCGGAGGCCAATACCGTCAAATTGCATCTGCACTACCCCAAATTCGACCCAGCCAGGTCAATTTTAGTGCTACTCCCCTCACAGGGGAGGAGTACAGAAGTCGATTTTAAGTGCCCTTTAGATCTACGGAACAGGGTTGGTTATGTAGAAGCATTCATTTTTAAATTGACCTAATGCGGCTAAATTCGACCTAACCCCGTAGTGTAGACCAGGGCTAAGTGTTCATGTAGATGAGTCCTTAGCATTTGCTTCTAACAGATGCATTCAAATAGGTGGAAAGATGCAGATGACATGCCATTTTTGTTCATCTTCTGGTGTCAGGCCAGCTGGCTCCATTCCTGGATGATGAAACTTTTATCTCGTCAATAGGCTTTCTATCATCCACTGGATGTCTGATTTAGCTTAGAGCACAAGATTTTTTTCAGACAATCTATCAAAATCAGTGCAGTTTCCACACAATACCTTCTTCCTAAAGTTTGCATAACTACCATTTATTTGACAGTGCCCTGAAGTGTGTTAGGTGCTTTACAGTACACAAAAAAAGCAGGGTTCCTACTTCAACGAGCTTACACCTCAGTATGACAAATGATGAGACGAATGGGATAACAGGCAGTAGTGAAAAGATTAGGTGGAGAAAGATTTCAGCACTAAGGGCTCCAATTTAGCAAAGCATTTAAGCACATGCTTATCTCTGAGCATTAGATTAGACTGTTTGATGAACTGGTACTAAGAAAACATGGCTGCTCATTTTAGTCAAGTGGTCAATTAAAAGTGTTAGATAGACAGACAGACACTGTTGCCCCTTCTTCGAACCCCATTGTGGCCCCTCTGCTAACCAGTAACAGGACTCTGGGCCCTTGCAGGTCAGCTTTCCAGTGGAGGAGAAATCAGTGATACAGGTTCTGGGTATACTCTAAGTGTAACTTATTTCATTTATACATATACACTTTTACTGAAACAGAGGCAGTCAAAAATAGTGGACAGGCAATCCCCTCTTCCAGATATCTCAGTCCACACACTACTGTCCGGTTCCCTAGAAGGTGCTCTGCCCCAAGAACTGACTCTTGTTAGAGTGATTAAGGATGAGACCAAACCTTCCTGAAGCTTACCAGAGCTTCCATTCCCAAACTAGGTGGCCAGTTTTCGACTGGAAAGTTCAGTTGAAAAGGAGACCTGGCAGTGTTGGTCAGATGTGCTGACCGTACACCAAAAGTCCAGTTACTGTGGAGTCGGGGGAGGTCCCAGGTCATTAACCTGTGCCAGCCCCTGCTCAGCTGGGGCCACCTCCTAACTGCAGACAGGTTTCTTATCAAGCTGCAGCACCTCCTATTCCAGCGCCAGAGCAGAGGGAGCCCAGCTGTGGGAGGGAAATGGAGGTGGAGACCATCCAGAGAGCGACAATGGAGGGGGGGAAGAGAAGTGAGCAACAGGCTCAGGGCCTTGGGGGATGAGGTTGAGAAGGGGCATGGCTTTGGGGGAAGAGGCGGAGGAGGGGGCAGGGCCTCGGGGGTCTGATTACCAGCAATTAGAAAGGTGGCAACCTTGCCCCAAACACCCTTGCGTAGCCAAACAATACAGGCATTTCTTTCAAGACTGAAAACTGGCTCGCACACTAAAAAAAGAACTTGGTAGACTACATGCAACAGTGCCACCTACTGACACCTGTCATAACAATATTAATTAGTATTGACTCATTTGGGGCCAGATTGTGACATTTAGCTGTGGGCTGAGTAGGGGGCAGAGCAGACCGCACTGCTGTATAGGAAACTCAAGGAAATATCATGCCACTGGGAAATATAATCCATTCCCAAGTGGCCCGATATTCAGAGGGACTGTTGGGTTACACAATAGCCCTGCCTCTTACCTGTCCCCTTGGAGAATCATTTGCCTCTGGGTCAGATACAGGGAGTAGCCACTGCACTGCAAACAAGACAGGCCCTTGTGCAGGCTGTTCAAAGAGGAGAGAGATTTGTATAAGGGACTGACTGTTACAATCTGGCCTGTATTTTAAGCATTGTGGGAGAAAGGAGAGGAATTTAAATGAGGAGAGGGGAGCCTCTTGGCCATCCAGAGAAGGAAGGGACATTCCAGGCACAGGGGACAGCATACAAAAAGGCACAGGCAACCCTGTGCAGGAAGTGGGTGAATGACTTATCAAACCTTGGGTGTCACTGGCAGAGTGGAGGGTGTCAGGGAAAGCTGTGATAATTTATAAGTATGGAGCAGTAAGCTGAGTGCCATGTCAATAATTTCTTTAAAAAACAGAATCTGGATGTTTATTGATAAAGAACACATAGGATTGTCTATACCAGATTAGATTATTGCTCCACTTAGTCTGTGTTACATCTGTTAGTGCCTGACTCTACAAAGGAAGGTGAAGCCTTTACATAAATGCACCTTAGCAACTGAGAAACTTTGTACAAGGAGTAAAATTTCTTCCTGATCATTGCAGGTTTTGTAATCATCTTATTCCCTGAAGCATGTGGTTTGATTATCCTTATTATCTTAGCTTTAACTATAAAATATTATTAGTGATCATAAATGTATTCAGCCCTTTTTAATCAAACTACATTATTTACCTTGATTACTGCCTGTAGCATTGCATTTTGTAGGTCAACTGTATCTTGCATATCTGAAGCTCATCCAAAACTTTATGTCCTGCAAATGAGGTCCAACATTTTATAAATCTTATAAGAAAAAAGTTTCCTGGCTAGTACTTCCTGCTTGTTTGAGGATGGCAGGAATACTGCAAGAATTGCATGCTTTGAGATATTTCAGTCTTTTCACCACCAGTCCTGGATACAACTGGATAAAGAGGCTGCATGTTTATGAAAATTAAAATATAGTAGATAACAAAAATAAGTTAATCTCAGGTAAATATAGTAATCATAATAGTGCTAGCGATTTCTACAGGTCTGTTGATCTCAAAGGATGTTACAACTGTGGGCAAACATCATTTCTGACATTCTACACATGAGGTAATTGACCTGCAGCCAAATTTTCAATAGCAGGTTTCTAATCTTGGGTGCCCCATTAGACACACCTTGAGCCTGATTTTAATAAATGCTGAGCACCTGCAGCTCCTATTCACTTTTGCTATCACAATAGGTGTTCAGGACCTCAGAAAATCAGGCGCACCAAAATAAAGTGTCACCCAACATTGTTTTGATTTAAGAGAACACAAATTTCCTCAGTGGCAGCAATGTTGCAAATAAATTACGAGTTGTAATTAGCAATTTGAAATAATATTATTCAAGTAGTAGCATTACAAGTAGTGCAACCCACTAGCTGACAAAGAAAGAGTTAACTGTAGCTTCAGCACAGAATTAATGGTCAGTATCAAAGGTCAGAAACAGAGAAACTGCATCCAAGAGGCCAATAGCCTGCTGGGCATAAACTTGACCTCCTGCTGACCTGCAGCTGTCATGGAGTCCTAGGAGTCACGGTCAGGTCCAAAGTGAAGCAATCTGACTCTAGATCTCAGAGTTACCATGACAATGACCTCCAGCTATTATTTATTGACTGGCTTCTCTGCATGCTTGACTAGGTCTCTGGTCAGTGGTGAAAGATGTATTGATTATACATTAGTCTGCTAGGACTGGCTGGCATCATAAGCTTTTGAGAAATGCATACCAACTCTCACACATTATTAGGTTTGGCATAATGCTAAAAGGACACATAGGATGGTTTTATTTTACCTGGCAGCCATGACATTCACTGATATAAAGGATATAATCACAGAAACTGAATAATGTATTAATGTGAAATTTTGTACAACAACTCTGAGAGCTCCAAGCTGGAAATATATACACTGCTTTCTAACACGTCACCATTTAATTTAGCATCCAAAACACTGTATCCATGCATGTTTTCTCAATTTATGTCAGCCAAAACTCTGAAAGAAGGGCATAAAAAAATTGGGGCTATTGTGATCAAAAACCACAGTAAGACATGTGTGATTTTTTAACTGCTTAATTCACATCCTGTTTTCAAAACCAAAGAGTTAAAAAATAAAAGATGATGTGTCAACTAAGGCTTTTTAAATGATCATTCTGTTATGTTTCACTGTGGCTATTGCCTTTATATACTGGGTATTTACAGATACCCTTTCAATTGTAAAGCCATGAGAGAAAAAGGCACTTGCTATGGAAATATGAAATTGAATAAAACAAATCTATTTTTTCATATTCTAAATGCATGTAATAATTGAGAAAATGGAGGTTTAGGGTTTTTATAAAAAATCAGATCACTGAAACTCCTACGTATCAACCTGCGTCTTAATATGAGTCTTCATAATATGTGGAAAATGAGTTTAGAGAAGTACTGATTAAGCAAATTAAGTGAAAAATAAAATTGTCCTTTTTTTTCGTGAATACTCTATGAGAATGACGATAAATTTTACTTAGCCCATTTATTCTGTCACTAAATTCAAAACAGGATTACTCAGTTCTGTTGTGGTTAAAAAAACCATTTAGTTTACCAAAAGAAAGAATCAAGTTCTGACTCTCTACTACTCCCATGCGAAGAACACACAAGCCCATTCTGGGGGATACAAGATAATCAGTGGACACATGCCAGCTGATGGAAGAGGCTGTATTACAGCGTGCCCCAGGGAATCCATATGATTCTCCTAGCCAGGTGATAAGATAATTCCTAAACTGGAACCAGCAGGATAAGGGCAGAGAAATAAGATGGAAAGTTACATGGTCTGATTTTAGGTTGTCCTGCCTTATGAGCAGCCAGATGATTTAGTAGGAGCAGTTAAAGTAGGCCTGGCTTTCAGAAAGTTTGAATGACAATTAATTGTGTTAAGTTAACGTCGGTCTTGTTGAGCCCATAGAACACTTCATTGATTGCTAACAAATAAATTTAAAGCCAAACCATAAAAGTCTCACACATACAGAAAGAAACATTATATGTATGTTTACTAGCAGCATATCAATCATTCTTATTAAAACAAAACACAGCACTAATGGCATAGGGCAGCAGTTCTCAGCCCGGGGTTCGGGGCTCCCTGGGGGAGCGTGAGCGGGTTTCAGGGGTCCACCAAAATAAACCAGACAGCAGGGCCAGTAAGCCCTAACCCCACCACCTGGGGCTGAAGCCAAACCCTAAGCCCCACATCCCAAGGCTGAAGCGGAAGCCCGAGCAACTTATCTTTGTATCTTTGGGGGGCCTCCTAGGGCATGGAACCCTGGGCAATTGCCCTGCTTGCTACTCCATAATGCCGTCCCTGGCTTTTAATCTACTGGATATGCAGGAAAACAGTTGTTGTGGCACAGGTGAGCCATGGAATTTTTATAGTACGTTGAGGAGGCCTCAAAAAGAAAAAAAGTTGAGGCCCCCTAAGGTGCTGCTCACAGCCAGTCAGATGTTCAAATCCCCAGCTGAACTATGGGCCTGAACCACCTCACTAAGTGAATATTAAGGGAATCTATATTTGCTGGGAATGGCATCTTTTAGCTGAAACAATGGACTAATGGCTCCCATGTGGCCCTTGGAACATAAGCCATGTTAGGGGAGAGGAGGGGAGGTGGGATTCTGCCTGCGTGAATTTCCCTCTGAAATGCAAAACACCTCTTGGGCATTTGGGGAAAGGTTGTTCATTGCTATATCTTTGTAAGGATGTAGTTAGCACTATGCCAGTGTAGCTCTACCGGCCCACCAAAGGGGTGAGGTCATTTACTGGCTCTTTCTAGACAGGGCAGTGTTTGGGTGAGGTAAGGAGTGGGAGAGCATTAATCCTATAGCTTCAGGGATGAGGACATAGGCAGCATAGTCAAAATTTGCATTGAAGGGCATATCTTCATTGCTTCTACCTCTGGGCCATTATCTATGCTGACAGTGTTAGTGGGCCCTTCCGCTCTTCCTCCTGAGCAATTTGCAAACAAATCAGCGCTGCCTCCTCCATCATCAGCTAGAGGTGGGGACAAGGCCCCCTGTTATCTGCCCTCTTCTAGTGCATTGAATGTTTGTGCATGAGATAACACTGCTTGGTACTCTGGCCCTTCGGAGGATTCCTGCTTCTGGCTGTAACAATCCCAAACTTTCCACATATTTCAAGGCACAAATTCAGGAGCAGGTTAGCATTTGTGCAAATAGAACATCCTATGTTTGTTTGTGCCAGAGTGCAAACTCCTATTTTATAATGGTCTTCATAAACACTGTCTGAGTTTTCCAGAACCCATGATTGTTAGTCTATCACCCGATCATCACTGAATCTGACCTCAAGAATTGCATACAGACAATCATATGACTGAAGATGAACAAAACAGAGTCAGGAATCAGCAGATAAACACATCTCACCCACAGCAAGGTAGCTCAAGGTTCACTGACAAAACAAAAGCATTCTATGGTGTGTAATAGAACCAAAATAAAAGTTGAAGTCACTTCCACCAAAGACAATTTTTACATTTGTAGAACAGACAAATACAACTGTTGTTCTACTATCTGACATAAAATCTGGTATGCACTAAGCCTTGCTAGCTTTAGGTCTTGTGCAACAATAATTCATCCACTATACTTCAGCCTGCTGGCACAAGAAATCTCAGCTACTGGGGGGAAGTTCCCCTTAGAAAGTGGAAGACTATTTTGCACATTTAATAATAATACAGTTAAGACTCTTTTCACTTGGCAAAGTGTATACTGTGTAGGCTTAATTTTAGGCATAGTATACTGTCGACCTCAGGTTAATGGCACAGTACGGATACCAGTGAAATAAACAATGTAAGTTTCCCCTTCTAAACCTGGAAAATACTTATGTGAGGCCAGATACAGAGTAAAAAGGAAAGGCTTCAAAAAGACCTTCAGAAGGTAGTAATTAATACACTAGGCCTACACACACACAAAAATAATAAATAATCATCATCATCAAGGCACCAGTCATTAGGGAACTCACACTTTGTTCCAAAATAAAGTCTGGGCGTTTAACTCTGATGTTCTAGAATTCCCCTGACACCAGAATACAAGCTATGACATTTAATCATTAATGGTCATGATCTCTCACATTAAATAAATGGAAACGTACAATGTATATATTATGGAGGATGAAATGCACTGGCTGTCATGGTTTATAGTATAACAGCAACATTAATACAAAGTGATATTGTTAGGGTAGGTCAGAAATATGATCTAATCTGAATGTACTTTACTGTGCTTTAATTATAACATAAATTGATTATAATCACATAAGTTTTACACAAGTTTCCAGCCAATGAGCTAAATAGAGGCTCAGAGTCAGGAAGGTGCAGGGCAGAAGGCCCGGTGTATTGTGTCCGCAGAGGATAAAAGCAGGCTTAAGTGTCTCTGGGAGTGCTGAGGGAAGGAGCAACAGAGCTAGAGCCAGTATCGAAGCACTAGCCCATGTGCAGTGGGATGGAGTTCTCACCATGTCTGTATCCTGCCCACAGATACTCCCTCTAGACACCGAGCATCTCTGGAAGTACCAGCATCCCATTTACCCCCATATGTTTGCTCACCAGCTGTATGGCTGTCCCCTACATGGATGTGTTGAGAGCCTAGAAAAAGGGCTTCCTGAATCCTCTGTCACCAGTGCACCCACAAAAGGCAGCTATAATTTGCACCTACCCTGATCAGTTTAAAAATTCTGGGATAGGCTGTGAAATCTATAAAGTTTTACACAAGTGATTCTGAGGCTAATGTTGGAGGCAGCCTTCTTGCTAAGAAGTGAGGCTTTTGTTGCTAGTGCCAGTGGCACCACAGTGGGAGAACAGAGAGGGGCAAAAGCCCCCTTCTCCTTGCTCCCAACACATGTGGTAAAATTTTGTCCCCCGGCTGGTGGTGCTGCTGAGGCATCTGAGGCAGCCCACTGCTGAGCTGATACGTCTCCTCCCACCGCCCAGAGAGAATGACAGTGGCTGAGAAGCTCAGGCTGCCACGGATCCCAGCAGGCAGGCGGCGCTGTCTGTCCACAGCTTCCACTTGCTGAACATAGAGGACGGGCGATGCCGAGGACTTGCAGCCAGCTCCAGGAGTGCCGTGGGGAAAGAGGGATACCAAGGAGCTGGCTCTGCAGATGCTGGTTTCAGGGAAGGGGCTATGGTGGTCTGGGGAACGGCATTGCCATTACCAGGTCTTTGTTACTGCACAATCTGCGCAGGCCTCACCCAGAGCCCAAATGCCACTGCCGTCTCCTAGTGACGCCTGAGGCAACGCGGGGCATAACGCCTGAGGCAGAAAAGCACCAACCCTGCCCAGAATTTCAACTTTGTGGCACAGGATCAGATCTGGTAAGGCCCATTCTGCATTCCTCTTGATCCACCTAACTCCAGCCCCTAAATCCTACCTACCTGGGATGTCTACCCCAATCTCCTCCTTCCACTGGAGTCTCTTCCCCCCAAACCCTTTTATCCCACTCCACACCACCAGATCCCCAGCTCCTAAACTAGCCCTCCCCCCTGCCATAGCCTCCATGCCAGCCTCTTATTCTAGTCACACCCTTGCCCTGTAGAATAGAACCCCATCCTGACACCACTGATCCTGTAATAGCCCCCCACATACACGCCACCTCCACCCCATTGCTCTCTCCAGTCCCACATAGACATAGCTCATGGCCACAATCCTGCAGATACAACTCTAGTACCCAGTCCTTCCTGTCAGCCTCCTCAAATGCACTCCACTGCTTGCTCCTCACTTCCCCATGCCCATCCCCAATCTCAGTTTCCTTCCCTGGCCCACTGCTCATATCCATCACTAGTTCCACTTACAAGTGGAAAGATGGTGGGTGGGTATGAGAAATATTTTTAGTTAGCTTGCAAAGCTGATACAATTCAATAAAACTTCAGGAAATGTTTGGTATATTTTTTCACACCCACCCACCACCACCCCCAATTAATATCCCAGGTGTTGCCCTCACTTATGCCAAGAGATCCCACTGAAAGAGGCTGCAAACCAGCTTTTCACCTGCTTTAACAGTGGTGTAATAACTTTTCACTTTCAGCTTTGGTGTAAGGAGCTACTGACTTAAATCTGAAACTAAAAATAGCTTACTAAGACAGAGCTAGATCCTACTCTCAGTGAAGTCAATAATAAAACTCCCATTGACTCCAATGGGACCAAGATCAGGCCCTTGCTTGAATGAAAACCAAGTGATTTGAAAAAGTCTGATCAGGTGAATTACCTTATTAATTATTTATTATTATATTTATTTATTATTATTTTAAACTTAAAATGAATCATCATAGTATGGCAGTATAACCAGCAGCATTTTCAGACAAGGACTACACTCTTTACGGTGCCAGGAGGCCAAGACTGAAGTCAAGATTGAAATCAAGGCAAAAAGAATCAGCATAGGAAATAATTACACAGTGTAATGAAATTTCTATTTGCAAGTTACAGTGCTAAAACTTTTTATTAGGCTGTAATTGAGGAACTCCTTCAGATGTTAAGTACTGCTAACAACATTTAAAATATAAATGCTACCAGCTAACCTTAAGGCTTGTTATAAATCAGACCTGCACTGTATAAAAACTGTTATTTGTGTCCTAATGGGTCAAACAGAAGAGATGCACTCTCTAAAAGAGCTGGATACCAGATTCCCCTTTCATTGATCCAGGTTTCAACTCTGGGTGCTTGAGTTTATGACAAAAGAGTTCACAACACTACTGTCAGGAAGTCGATAGTGTGATAGATACTCTATGCAGTTGGTCCTGTCTCTAGCACTTTAACCACGCTTTCACTCTGACAGTTATTACTGCTGCAATAAATTCTTCAGTAAAACAAATAGGTTCTCCATAAATGTATTAGTCCAGGCACACTATTTTGCTTAATATAACTGCAAGTCTTAAACAGGTAACTACCCTAGCAAATAGACCAATATATTTAGAAAGAATCATGTGTTTATATATGACATTATAGTAAATTACCTATAGTTCTTTTCAGATCAGGTTGCTTAGTATTTATTACATCTTCCAGTTATACTTTTAAAATTCTCAAATAACTGACAGTAGCTAAGATTTTAAAAATCCATTGTATATAATGTATCAAATCTTCCATGTAGGTTCTGAGCCTGAGTCCCATTGATTTTCAGTTAGACTTAGTGTAAGGGGACTATTGCCCCCTTACTAACATTCAGTGGGGGTGTTTTGGTTGGCTAGCTCCCAGTACTAAAAGGGGAAGGGTCTTTGGGAAATCAGGACCCTGAGACTGATAGTCCCCAGGAACAATGGGGAGAGGCCAATGCTCCAGGTCAGCCTGAATGACAGGGCAGGCAAGCTAATCGGGGGAGTCAGGAGGCCAGGGAGGTCCCGTCCTCCATGTGAACTGGAATTGCCTGGGTCAGACAGAGTGGGGCCGAGCTAAGGAGAAAGCAGGGATGCAAGCTGAGCTGGGGAGCAGAGCTGTGCCAGATCCAGAGAGAGACAGACCCTGCCCTGGGAGCAGAGCTGCAGCCCCAAAGCCAGAGGCACAGCCCGGAGAGAGTAATCTTGCCGTGGGAGGACAGCTGCAGCAACCAGAGCCAGAGGGGCCGGAAAAGCAGCCCAGGAAGCAGGTCAGTGCTGGGAGCAGAATCACAGAACCAGGTCTGGGAGCAGAGCTGCAGCAACCAGAGCCAGAGGGGCCAAAGAAGCAGCCCAGGAAGCTGACAGCAGCAGCTGCAGAGACAGAGTGGTGAAGCTGGGGCTGGAGCAGTCCGGAGCTGGGTGCGGTGAGCAGCTGGGGAGAGCGAGGGGGACCTGGGCAGCGGGCCCAGCACAGGGAGACGCCTCAGCCAAGAGGCTCTGCAAGCCAGGCTTGGATCGTAACCCCGACAGGGCAGGGGCGACACTGGGAAGAAGGGTCCTACCACATAGAGCCTGAGAGTGTGTGGCAACCACCAGAGCAAGTGTCCAACCCACAGCATCCCTGCAGCACAGCCAGGGCCTGAGAAGAAGGCCTGGGACTTACAAGGAACAGACTGTGAAGTGCCCGGACATTCCAGAGACACTGTTTGTGATGTTCCCTGCCACAGAGCAGGGTGATGTGTTTCCTTTAACCTTTCCCATTTTCCCTATTCTTTTTAAAATTAATTGTTGATTAAATAACTTGCATTTGCTTTAAATTGTATGTAATGGTCAGTGGGCCAGAGAAGTGCCCAGTGTAGAGAGAGTACCCTGGAGTGGGGACACCCTAGCCCCTATCCTAGGTGACTACAACAAGGTTGGGGGGGGGGTTGCTGGGGTTACGAGGACTCTGCCAGACAGAAGAGTGGAAGGGGAGTCCTCAAGGGCAGGGAGGCCACTGGGTAAAGGAAGTGGGAGCGAGGACTCAGATCCTTTCGCTAGCCCACTTCACCGGGGTAGTGCAGAAGCCAGGAAAGTTCCCAACAATAGCAGGACTATTCCCCCGCTTACATTAGGTTCCTGAGATACTTAGGTGCCTTTGAAAAATTTTACCCACTGAATCCATGTTTGACTTAAGCAGCCACAGAGTCTCCCGAAATACATAATTTTACCATACATTTATGTTCAGTTATTACTATATTTTTGTAGATATGGGCCCCTGCAAGTGACTGCATAATTTTGTATCCAGTTAACTGTTGTCTCAAAGATAACACCCCATTTCACTAGGATGTTTGGTGCTGCATTACATTAAGCCACCAATTAGAACACTCAGTCCCTCCGTTTCCCCTTGTCAAGCTTCTTTGGATTGTTGGGCCCAAGCAAAAACATTAGGTCTGAAGACACCAGGACTCTGCATTGTTTAAAATCTGGATCCACATGGGCTCCAGTTCATCTCGTAGTTTAAATCTTTTGTGAGCAAATTTGTAAAGGCATAATATGTTTCCAATGATAATAAAAGGCATAACAAAGAAAGGAGTGTTTTCTGCTGGTAATTTTTGTCAGTAGGCTTTGCAACTTTTCCCACGCATATTTCAGTATGCAGCTTCATTAAAGTCATAGGTATAAATTTTTACCTAAACTAATTTATTAACTATTGTACAAATTCTCCCTTCCCCACCCCCACTTTTCAAGAAAAAACATCTACATACAGAACCTTTCAGGAGTGCTTCCTATATCAAGAGCCTTTGTGTCACTTAGGCAAGATATCTTGAGACATCTATCCTTCAAGATTAAATGCATACCTTCTGAGTGACAGTTGCCACAATTGAAGTAAGCATTTACTGCTAGTGCTCAGCCATGCAGCTAACTGCTCTGTAGTTGGCTGTGGCCTCTGGAGGTGCAGGACACTCATGGGGGAATGCAGATAATTTTGCTTTACCCTGCAGGCATGCAGTTTCTGGCTGCACTGTGAGGAAATACCATGCCTGCTGCTTAGAGCTCTGATGAAAGGAACTAGAAAGACAAGGGCTCTTCTGACCTTCAAAAGTCACCTTATTTTATGCAATGGATCTTCCAAATATTTGAGAAAACAAGCCCATTAGATCAGCAAGTGGACAGAAAGGATGAAGAGAGTGATAAAATGCTAGAGAGACAAGGTGGGTGAGGTAATATCTTTTATTGCACCAACTGCTGTTGGTGAGAGAGACAAGTTTTCAGGCTTACACACAGCTCTTCTTCAGGTCTGGGAAATGAACATAGAGTATCACAGCTAAATACAAGATGGAAGAGATTATTTAGCATAAATAGTTAACACATATTTCAAGAGACCATTAAGAGGCCTGTTAACACCTCTCCAGTCATAGGTAGGAAAGGGGAAAAAAAAGCTGGGGGAGGGGTGGGTTAAGTGGGTTACAAGTTGTTGTAATGAGCCATAAATCCAGTGTCTCTATTGAGTGCATGATTTTTAGTATCTAGTATCCCAGACTCGTCTTTTGAAGGTGTTGTGGATGGGGACTGAGAGGTCAGATATAGAGTGATCGCTTGTGAGAAATGTTCACCCACAGGTAATATGGTGTTTTTGTTGTCATTTTTCTGAGAGAGTTCATTTGAGAGCGTAGTGATTTTCTCACTTCACCCACATAGGTGTTATTGGGGCATTTTGTGCACTGGAAATGACATGTTGTGATAGGCAAGTGTAGGACCCATGGATCTTGAAAGGTGTATTGTGAGAGCTGTCGATCATCATAGCCGTGGAGATATGTTTATAGGTTTTGCATATTTTGCATACATTTCCCAGACCTGAAAAAGAGCTCTGTGTAATCTTGAAAGCTTGTGTCTCTCACCAGCAGCTATTGGTCCAATAAAAGATATTACCTCACCCACCTTGTCCCTCTAATATCCTGGGACCAACATGGCTACAACAATACTGCATTTGATAAAATGCTGGCAACCAAGACAATGGAACAATCTGTGTTTTATCAAGGGCAGCATACTTGACAGAGCTGCTAAAGTAAGGCCACATCCAGTACCACGGCCATGTAAGGCAGTGCTCACCATCTCCTTACTAATGTTCTATCCCTTCCCCAAGAAATGTCTCCTCTTATCATAGAATCATAGAATATCAGGGTTGGAAGGGACCCCTGAAGGTCATCTAGTCCAACCCCCTGCTCGAAGCAGGACCAATTCCCAGTTAAATCATCCCAGCCAGGGCTTTGTCAAGCCTGACCTTAAAAACCTCTAAGGAAGGAGATTCTACCACCTCCCTAGGTAACGCATTCCAGTGTTTCACCACCCTCTTAGTGAAAAAGTTTTTCCTAATATCCAATCTAAACCTCCCCCACTGCAACTTCAGACCATTACTCCTCGTTCTGTCATCTGCTACCACTGAGAACAGTCTAGAGCCATCCTCTTTGGAACCCCCTTTCAGGTAGTTGAAAGCAGCTATCAAATCCCCCCTCATTCTTCTCTTCTGCAGGCTAAACAATCCCAGCTCCCTCAGCCTCTCCTCATAAGTCATGTGTTCTAGACCCCTAATCATTTTTGTTGCCCTTCGCTGGACTCTCTCCAATTTATCCACATCCTTCTTGTAGTGTGGGGCCCAAAACTGGATACAGTACTCCAGATGAGGCCTCACCAATGTTGAATAGAGGGGAACGATCACGTCCCTTGATCTGCTCGCTATGCCCCTACTTATACATCCCAAAATGCCATTGGCCTTCTTGGCAACAAGGGCACACTGCTGACTCATATCCAGCTTCTCGTCCACTGTCACCCCAAGGTCCTTTTCCGCAGAACTGCTGCCTAGCCATTCGGCCCCTAGTCTGTAGCGGTGCATTGGATTCTTCTATCCTAAGTGCAGGACCCTGCACTTATCCTTATTGAACCTCATCAGATTTCTTTTGGCCCAATCCTCCAATTTGTCTAGGTCCTTCTGTATCCTATCCCTCCCCTCCAGCGTATCTACCACTCCTCCCAGTTTAGTATCATCCGCAAATTTGCTGAGAGTGCAATCCACACCATCCTCCAGATCATTTATGAAGATATTGAACAAAACCGGCCCCAGGACCGACCCTTGGGGCACTCCACTTGATACCGGCTGCCAACTAGACATGGAGCCATTGATCACTACCCGTTGAGCCTGACAATCTAGCCAGCTTTCTACCCACCTTATAGTTCACTCTGACCATCAGAAATCAGGACTATTCCTACTCAGAGACCACCCCTCCTTACCTCCTTATTCTCATCAGGGATCAAACCTGCCCTAGCCTTTGTTTAACTAGTTGTAAGCTAGTGGAATAATTCAGAAAAGGAAAGACACAGATGCACTCAGTCACAGTTTTCCTCAAGGGATAATTGTTAATAACCAGAAATCAAATCAAGTGACCACTAGCATGTGCACACACACGCACAAAATGTAACAAAAACCTCCCACAGCCTGGGGTTCAGCCCAGTAATATAAGCCTGAATTTGAAGACTTTAACAAACACTGTCTCTTCTCACAAGCCGTGGATTTTTACTCCTTCCCCAGTATCTGTGCAAGGAGAGGGGTGAACCAGAACTGCAGTTAACTCTTTGTTCACCACAGACAAGGTAGGACCCCTAACCCTTTGTCACATTTCATAATGTACACACGTACATACACACTAGCACCATCTAAATAGACTTATTTCATTATTGAAGTCTTCATCCATTTGTACACCGAGGCGTCTGGCTAATGTATATCCTATGCCACAGCCTAGATTTTCTGCATGAATAAGACTTTGGAGAGAGAATGAGTGGGGGTCTGTTATGTAGGATGCAGTACAAACATTGCATAGAGGTCCAGGAAGATTAATTTCTAGCTAGTTTTATCAGATATAGGAACAGAAACTTTTCCCCAAAGGGAGAAAAAGCAGCAGACTCCCTCCTTAATACAATGATCAAGGAGAATAAAATAAACTTTGCCAAGATGACACAAAAAGGTTTGCAGCAACGTTCAATTTTATTTTTACAACAGCAGTTTCTTCAGTTATTCTTTATTACAGTCTGAAGAGGTTTTCTTAGTTTTAGCAAGTCAAGATTCATACCATGCTGTTTCAGCTCCTTGTCACATAACTATTGGCCAGAACAGAATCCAGAGGGATATTAGCAGAGCTTTGCAAGTTTCAGGCAGATATTCTGTTGTTTCTGGTAGCACCCACAGAATGCACTGATAGGTGCTTTCCAAACAGTAGATGGCAAAATCACTGCCCAAAGGACTCACAGCTTAAAAACTGACAAACCGACTGAGGGTAGGAGAAAGGTTACAAAGGAGGAACGTTGGTGTTGTGCTTAAGGCTGGGTCAAAGGAGGTCTGGGCTTGATTCCAGATTATGCCCCAGACTTCATGTGTGACTTTGGGTCAGGCACTTAGTTTCTCTGTGTTTCCCATCTATAAAGGGGAATGGTACTACTTCCTCTTTCCCATCCTTTGCCTGTTGTGTCTGTGTAGGTCAGCATCCTGCAATGACTTACACATGTGCTTAATTTTAAGTGTTAGGAAAAGTTCCATTTAAATCAGTGTGACTAAGTATAGCAGGATCAGGGTCTTAGACTGTAAACTCTTTAGAATATAGACTGTCATTTACTTATGGGTATGTGCTCTACCTCTCATAACGGGGCCCTTCTCTGGGGCTATTCTAATACACTAAAGGGGCATTACTGCAGGCCAAGGTTCTGATAGCTGTAAAGTACTCCATGCTGCAATTCATCTCCAACACAAGGATAAGCCATATAGAGAGCAATCACACCGCAGAGTGACAAGCATCACACATGCACCCCAATCTTCTCCTTTAGCAAAAACCATATGAGCGAACACATTCCTCTCACCATAGCAATAGTTTCCTTAAATGTTTATAAAACCACTTCACAATGCAGAGTGATGCCTCAAGTCATGGTCTCTCCTCAATCCTCTCTGTTTCGGGTGTGAACTTGAAACTATTTCAATTTCTTGGGATTTCATACATAGAATTAATTTAGTAAAATTCCACTTCTGGGGTCTTCTTATTCACAAAAAACCAAGATGGAAGAGTTACCAATTTTATTTGCCAAAAACATTTCCTTTCCATCCAGTCCTTGGCTTGTCCTCCTCAAAGAAGGCCAGTAACACCACCCACCCTCCCCCTCCAATCCATCTGCATGGCCTCTCTATGGAGGAGAGTAGGAACTTTGAAGTTCACATCAAACATTGACTCTGTGATTTTTTTTTCTAATTACTCTACAGAGACTTCTACATTCATGCTGCAGCCATTGCTGCAGAAAACTGGACTTCCCTCTTTTTCTAACCATACTGGACTCATATTTGCTGACATGTCTTTTCAATTAAACTAACCGTGAGTTGCACAGAAACAGGAAACCACTTTCAACCTCAAACCAATCCAGACACAGGAAACCAGGGATAGACAGAAGCAAGCTGCAGCTTCATCAACAACTGCCAGAGCAACAAAAAGCAGCACTTGCAGAAGGACATTAGACCGCCCTTTCGTGTATGCCCTGGTGAAAGCCATGCACTCATCAGCTACACTTCGCAATCTATGATGCCTCCACTTCAGGAGCCTTTCCAACTTAAACAGGCCACACTAGCCATCAATGATTTAAGAGAGGATAACCATAGGTTATGTGTAAGGGGACTGTTAGTCCCTTACTAAAACTAGGAGGGGGTGTTTTGGTTGGCTAGCTCCCAGTACGAAAAGTAAGGGGAAGGGTCAATGGGAAATCAGACTGACAGACTGACAGAAATTTACACTGACAGTCCCCAGGAACAATGGGGAAAGGCCAATGCTCCAGATCAGCATGATTCACAGGACGGGCAGCCTAATGAGGGAGTCAGGAGGGGTCCCATCCTCCATGTGAGCTGGAATTGCTTGGGTCAGACAGAGTGGGGCCGAGCTAAGGAGAGAGCAGAGGTCCAAGCTGTGCTGGGAGCAGAGTCACAGAAGCAGCCTGGAGAGCAGACTTGTGCTGGGAGGAGAGCTGTAGCAATCATATCCAGAGGGGCCAGAGAAGTAGCCCATGGAACTGGAAGCAGAGCAGCAGCAGCGCTGAGACAGAGTAGAGCTGGAGTTGGGCCTGGAGCAGTCCGGAGCCAGGTGCAGTGAGCAGCTAGGGCGGGCGAGGGGGACCCTGGGCAGCGGGCCCAGCACAGGGAGACGTCCCCAGCCAAGAGGCCTTGCAGGCCAGACTTGTTGGGGGATCATAACCCTGACGGGGAGCG
Source organism: Eretmochelys imbricata (assembly GCF_965152235.1). Lineage (NCBI taxonomy): Eukaryota > Metazoa > Chordata > Testudines > Cheloniidae > Eretmochelys > Eretmochelys imbricata. The sequence goes on from NC_135577.1 coordinate 108,111,330, forward strand.
GGGTGGGGGGCTGGGAAGAAGGGTCCTACCATCTAGAGCCTGAGAGCGTGTGGCCATCGCCAGAGCAGGTATCTGACTCACAGCACCCCTGCAGCACAGCCAGGGCCTGAGAAGGAGTTTTGGGACTTGTGAGGAACAGACTGAACTTCCCTTACGTTCCAGAGATGCTGGTTGTGATGTCCCCGTGCCACAAAGCGGGGTTATGTGTTTTCCTTTAACCTTTCCCAGTGTTTCCTTATTTTTTTTAATTGATTGCTGTTTAATAAATTGTATTTGCTTTGAACTGTATGTAATGATCAGTGGGTCAGGGAAGTGTCCAGTGCGGAGAGAGCACCTAGCTCCTGTCCTAAGTGACCACGACAAGGTTGGGGGTCGAGCCCCCCCAGCAATGCTGGGCCCAGCCTTTTTGGGGTTATGAGGACTCTGCCACACAGGAGAGTGGAAGGGGAGCCCTTGAGGTCTGGCAGGCCTCTGGGTAAAGGAAGTGGGAGTGAGGACTCAGATCCTTTCGCTAGCCCATTTCACTGGGGTAGTGTATAAGCCAGGAAATTTCCCCACAATAGCGGGATCATTCACCCGCTTACTCTTGGATGTGGATGGAACCGTCATTACTCATACAAAGTCAGCTGTGGTATTTATTGCTGCTCACAAAATAAAAATGGGCATAATGTATTTTGTAAGCTATGCTCAGTTCTGCCCATTTACAAAAAATTCACCCTGTACCTATGCAACTGTCCCGTTGAAAAGTTCATCTAAGTTTATATGGTTCATTGAAATATTTCAGCTTTAACAAGACAGCAGAAAAAACTCTTCTGACCAGATCAATTTGTAGAGTACAGACTCTTTGTAGATTACAGAGATGGATATCATAGGCAGAGATGGGCAGGAAACTGATTTCCTGTTTTGCAAGAAAATGTGAGATTTCAAAACATTTTATCCTGATTCAGGATGGCAAAAAAGTTCAAATCTCAAAAACTTTTTCACAATCCAAACACCTTCCAAAAAATTCGTAACTATTTTGTTTCTATTTTGACTATTTGGGATTTTACTTTAATTAACTTACATTTCAAAACGAAAGGTAGATCTGAATTGGAAAACCAGAATTTTTCTATTTGAAGATGTCAACATGAAATATTTTTACAATTTTAAGACTTTTTTCAATAATTTTTTAGTGAAATTTTTTGGTGAAAAAAATACTTATGGGGAAATGGGGCACTTGTCATCGCCATCACATTAACTAAATGGAGAGGCAGTTTGGTCTTGTTATTAGGGCACTGAATAGGGAGTCAGGAGGGATGAGTTCTCCTGCTGGCTCAGATACTTACCTGCTTGGATAAGTCACTTCATGTCTCTGCTTTCCCTCCTTTGCCCCTCCTGTCTATTTAGATCGCAAGCTCTCTGGGGGAAGGGACTATCTGTATATGCCTAACACAATGGGTACTATTGTTGGTTGAGTCTTCAAGGCTCTACTGCAATATAAATACATAATAAGGGACACTAACCACATGTTAGGTGGTCATTGTGTACTTATTAATTTCCCCATTGAACTTTCCAAAGGTAAACTAGATGCACTAATGATATGGAGGGGGGTTGTGTGAACCCCCTGTTAACACAGAAGTCTTCTGGGCCAAGTAACTGAGAATGACAGCTAGCATTCAGTTAAGAAATGAAAGTAAGTTCTCGACTATTAAACCAAAACTGAAAAGAGTATGCAGCTAGCCTCTGCTTTGGCAGCATGGCGGTGTGGGTGGGGGGAACATGAAGATTCCCCTGTACAGCATTTTATAATTGCAAGCAAACATCTGACTAACTCTCTCCACAATCCTCAGACCAACCCTGTGCATAGTGACATGATAATCACAGAGGGGAATTAGCTATAATTGTGTGGAGACAGCATACTATGTTTCATATCAACTCCAGAATGCTACATTTTGCTCCGCAAAGTAGTAGGTGATCAGGGTGTTCTGGACCAACTTTTTGCTTAGAGAAAATAAGTCAGCTTGGGGATGCAGTAATAATCCTTCCTGACTGTGCTAACAAGGGTGCAAACCCTTTATACTGAAAATCTGTGCTTTGCCTTATTCACAAATCATAAAACAGAAGCTCTTAAAATTAACCTCCAGTGTGTTTAAGGTTTGAAAGTTGAAGGCCTCACCTACATTACAAAGGAGCCACTTACAACATGGTTGGCCCCGACCTAGTGAAGATTGAAATTAACAGTGTTGTAAAGTGTTGCATAACCAGGGTTAAAGCCGTGGGTATGTGAGATCTGTGGTTATGTTGGGCACATCCAAGGCTCTAGCATTCTTATAACAAAGTTAGTTAAAAATCTGTGGTGTGACTAAGATCTACACTGTAACTGGACTGCCTGACAAGGTTACATTTGTTTGCAGTTGTTGTAGCCATTTGGTCTTAGAATAGGAGAGACACAAGATGGGTGAAATAATATCTTTTACTGGACCAACTTCTATGATTTAGTTAGGGATTGGTCCTGCTTTGAGCATCGGGTTGGATTAGATGACCTCCTGAGGTCCCTTCCAACCCTGATATTCTGTGATTCTATTGGTGGAAGGACAAGCTTTTGAGCTTCACAGAGCTCTTCTTCAGGTCTGGGGAAGGTAACCAGAGTGTCTAAGCTAAATACAAGTTGGGAGAGATTGTTAAGTATAAGAGGTTCAAAAGATGAGCCTGGGAACTTAAATTTATAACTCTGCTAAACATTAAAAACAATGGTTTTATGGCTCATTACAACAATTTGTAACAATCTACTGCCTGCTCTCCCTTCATTGCCCACTTGATTTTAAGTGGTCTCCTGCAGCATGGGTGAACCCCTTATACTTAAACTGACCCAACTTGTATTTAGCTTAGATACTCTGGTTACTTTCCCAGATCTGAAGAAGAGCTCGGTGAAGCTCTAAAAGCTTTTCCCTTCCATCAACAGAAGTCGGTCCAATAAAAGATATTATCTCACCCACCTTGTCTCTCTCAAGGTTATATTTGAACTCGAAGTAGCAGTACCATTGAGGCACCATAGATGTCAATAATGATATCGAGATAGCAGAACATGTGAGACAAGTTTCTAAGCATCACTTAGCAAGGCAAAGCTACATAAAGGGAACAATGTCATCATTAACATTATCATCATCCTGGCTGACAATGTTCACACCCACAGCAGAATAGTGTCATTTATCAAGATGTCAGGGGTGGCACAGTGCTTTAAGCTTTAGAGGGAGAAGGGCCAGTCTCATCCCCATGTTTCTGTGAACGCTAGGCTGTAGTTTGGACTTTGTAGATATGACCTTCTGGAAGGTAGTAATAAGATACACTCTTGTCAACAACTAATCATGTAATCAAGTACATTTTTGAAGTTGTAAGTAGTGTTATTCTTTGCTTATGTAGGTCTCCTCTTTGCTTTGGGCATCAGACCTGCTGTATTATACATTACTAAAGATGGTGATTATTTGGGAATAAACCTGTAATCCATTTATTTATGGCAGTCATTTCTGGCATACCCCATCTTCTGCGCATCTTGAAACGTACATACTATCCCAGGAGTAACCGCCACATCCATGGAAGACTTTATTTTCAAGTAGTTATCTATAACTGTGAAAAGCAAAGATGGCCCTTTGCTGCACAGTTTGGATCTGGATCCAATGTATGATAAAGATAAAAGGCCAGACACATAGGGTGAGGTTTTTTTTTTTTTTTTTTTTTTTTTTTAAGTATTTAGGTGCCTAAAGACTCAGATAGACATTTAGTGGGATTTTCAGAAGTGCCAAGGTGCCTATCTTCCACTGATTTCAATAGGAGTTAAGTGCCTAGGTGACTAGGGTATTAAAATATAGAGATGTGCTTCTGGTCTCTCTCTAGACGGCAGGTGCTGTTTGTTTTGAGAAAGGGGCATTGCTGATCATGAAGAGAGCTAGGAGTGGCAGCTGAATGTGGTGAGAGAATGTGAGGCAAATGAATATAGAGTATTTTTTTTTTAGGAATGAAAATATCATTTGAGAAAATAATTGGCAAAATGTTTTTAGCCAGGTGTGGTAGATTGAATAGTTAGGAATGTGTCTATTGCTAGCAGAAGTGAAAGCTGATGCTGTGTGGTTTAGCTCTTACTCCTTTTGGGGAGTAGCATCTCAGTGACATGACAACACTGAATGTTGTTGATAATCTCACACTGAGATGGTAATTCCTAAACAGATTTTTGTAGATGTGAGCTGTGTCAGAGGATGACAGAGGATGACATTAAAGCTTATTGGACACCACAGTCTCTAAGGGTACGTCTACACTGCAAGTAGACACCCGCAGCTGGCTCGTGTCAGATGACTCAGGGAGCAACGCCAAACATCTACACTGCAATTAAATAGCCCTTTAGCCTGAGCCCCACGAGCCTAAGCTTTGGGACTCTCCCACTTAGCAGCATCCTAGACCCATACTCCAGCCCACACCCAAATGTCTAAACCGCAGTTAAACAGCCCCTTAGCTCAAGCCCTGCAAGCCTGAGTCAGCTGGCACAGGCCAGCTGCAGGTCTTTAATTGCAGTGTAGACATACCCTAACTAAAAATTTAGCCTGCAGGAGGATCAGAATTATTGAGCTCAGGTACAGGTATTTCTACGATGGTTTATCTCTAGCCCCAAATCAGCCATGAATGAAGGAGTGCATACAGTAGCTCGAGAGCCTAAATGGTTGTATCATATCATGTATGTCAAATATATACAGGCAGCATCACTCCTCTTTTCTACCTCTTCTAAGTCCTGTGTTCAATTAAGAATACTTCAGTTACCAACAGATACATGTTAAACTGCCTATGTATAGAAATGAAAACAAAGGAATATCTCCCTTATTGTATTTTTATTCATAATTTTAAATTTCCATTATTATGAAAAGTTGCTTTTGATTAGAAAAAGGTGAGTTCAATGGCTTGTTTCACTTAAAAAGTATCAGTTTGCGTTTGCATTTCTTGACGTGGGATGTTACACTAAATTATTCATTTTTACAGAATGGAAATTAATTATTGTGTACGAAATCCCAAACACATATGGTCACAGTGCTGTTTAGATCTGCCTCCTGCTATGCTTCAGAGATTCAAATTTGGAGGTAGTATGTTATTTTCCATGCCAAGACCACCTATGGTTTTCAAGATATAAGTATCTGAAAATTAGCATTTTCACAGACAGCACATGTTCCAGCTTTAGTATATACTTATATACTACCGTCTTGTAACTGCATGCATTAGAATGGATGTTAGTGGTCTATAAACGTAATTTCAGCTCTCCTAAAACATACTGACTGACTGCCCTTTTCTACATCTACCTTTAGCACTATATAATATCAATCTCTTCTTTGGAAAACCTTCAAAATGTCTCTTGACTGATAGCAATCATTGGCACTAATTAATTTCAAGGGTCAGTTGCGAATGACAGGTTTGTCATGGTCAAGGACTCACATATGACCAGGAAAGCATGCTGAAATGGTCAGTCATTCTGTGAAAATCAAAGAAAGCCAGTTCAAATGGGAGAGAATTCATGACTCTGTTTATGAATGCATCTAACTCACTTTATGTCTGAAATTAAAGGGTCTCTTGTCATGAAGGTGCTCTGAAGAAAGAGGACAATGTAACTGCATTTTTAGCAATGGGGTCTATAAATAGAAATTCCTCTTCCTTACATAGCTATAGGGAAAGTCCCTCTTCAGAAACAAGTAGAGCCAGAAACTGTAACTCACTAGTTTTTATTGTGCAAACAAAATCAGATTAATTTCTAGTGTACTCATTATATAATGTATACTTATTCCTTAAATCTTCACCCGTGCATCCATATGTCAAGTTATAAGCAAAATAGGGAGAGGGAGATTCTGGATTAAATAGAAAAATAGAGATAATTATTTCCTGTTTACCATTATATTGATACAGCTTAGTGTCCTGATTTGCATTCCCTGCAATATATAACTAAAAGAAGAGTGAAGAAAACGGAATATACTCAAGGGATCTATTCTTCCTTCCAAGAAAAGAGTAGCTCATGATTTTTATGCCAACACACTCATTGATAAAGATTTATGTTGAAAGTATTCTAATCAAACACATCGGTGAATGTTCATTGCATAAGGCTTTTATAATTGTATGCGCTATATATATATAAACTCAGTTAAGACAGTGAGGAAATATATGTAGGAACAATATCTGGGAGTGTTTACTGTAGGAGTTCTTTAAAAGCTTGTGAGACTTTGAGGGTGAAAATGCTACTTGATTTACTCACTCAAGTAATCCCATTGGTATTCTCTGAGTTTAGCGACCAGGATTTGACCAACAAAGAACTTTTAAAAAATATAGCCAGTTACATTTTGCTCATTCATTTCTTTTACTCATTTGACACATAAAATAATAAAATTTGCCATCCATTACTTACTCATGATCCACCATCAAGGAGTATTTGAACTGCAGTATGATAAAATGTAACATATCACATCTTTATATGAGGCTTAGGCCTAATGCCAAAAAAGAATCACTTTACCTCCACATATAATTCTTCTCCACACACACATCTAGGTTCTTAGTCTTTATAAGAGGGGAAGGACCCATTAAATCACCAAATCTATCCCCCACATGAAATACAAGAGAATATAGTCCTACAGATGACATATTTCTAGCCAAATAGCCTGATGTGCATAGAGAACATGTACAAATCTGAACATCAGACTTTGTAGATGCTGGTAGGGCTGTACCAGAAATCTTACAAGAAAGGCTGTTCTCACAAAATATCAAGCCACATGAGACTCAATTAGTTCAGACACTAAGTCTGGTATGCATTGCATACTTACCCAAACCAAATTGAATCATTGTTTCTTTTGATTATCACACATCACTGTTAAAGAAGTTGGACATGACCTACATGCTGCATTTCTTTATCATGCATATAAGATCTTTTTGATAATAAGTGAGCAATTAGAGAATGTATATATGCAAGACTAGAGAAAGGAGATAAATATTTGACTTAAGTGATCCGTTGTACATAGAACTGTGCAGAGAATGGAAGTTATGTTTTGCAAAAAGCTTTAGAGATTTTGAAAGTTGTCTTCTTTCCAAATCAGAGCAAAACCTGAAAATTTCAAAATGTTCCATGAAGGAAAATTCTGAAAAAAATAATTGGATTGATTGAAATGTTTTGGTCTGATATTTGAAACATTGTTTCAATTTTGCCTTTTTAAAAAAATCTTGTATTATAGTATATAAAATAAACTGAAATGAAAAGTAGTCTCAAAATTTAAAAAAAAAAAAAAAAGAATGTTTCATTCTGAAAATGTTGAAACAGGACATCTCAACATTGTTGGAACTTTTTTCCTAGTCTTCTTCTGAAACAAAATTCTGGCAATATCAACCCAATCTCACAAAGCATTTTAATTTAGTATTCTTATAATCACAAGAATAATTAGTGCATTATCCCTCTTCCGTCTTTCGTATAAGTACAGTAGGCTGTACAGAGCAGTGTAAAATATGTATCTGAGGGGCTTTAACCATTGGACAATAAATATCAGCTTAACGTATTCTCTCTCAGGCTAGGTGTCTCAGTTGAAGACCTTAGCAAAACAGAATAGAAAAGTCCATGTAAGTGATTATGGATTTATTATTTATTTAACAGTAAACCAGAGAGTAATTTGTACAACTGCCATTTCTAATCGATCTATCAAAAACATTAATAAGCAGGTTGAAATGGAAAAAAATTGAAGGTAGATCAGTAACAGGAATATGCAATTCATGGTTATTGACAGCCCTATTAAGCATGCTACCAATGTTATCTAGTGTGAATTAACATCTTCCAAAGCTCTATGGACTCATCAGTGTGACCATAAAAAATAGAAATAGTGGTCTCTAAAAAAATAATTTTCTTCTGAACGTACATTCTGTCATACATGAAAACTAACAACCCAGTTTATGCAATACAGAACAAAATTAATAGTTCAGTGACCAGATTTGTAAGCTAATTTCATGAGTTTTGAACTCAGTTATCAGTACAGTTAATTTTTTATTAAGACAACTTGGTGTGAAGACAAGAGTCCAGGAATGTACAACATCCCATCCAGACTCAAGAAGCTGCTAGTTCAGGGCTCTACACATAATTGATTGCATCTCCCCTCACCATTTACATTCATTTATTGTCAATCACAAGATACATTCACTATTTAAAACTTATAAATAAATAAAACACCAACTACTCCCATCTGCCCCGTAATCTAACCACATGCAAATGCCCAGTTTCTTACAGGTATTGCGGCACAAGTGTATCTTTTGTTTGTAAACTGAATTGGATACATAAGGATTTATGCAGTTTCTCTGATAAAAATAACTGATTTTTTAATTAAATTATTTTTAAAATATAGACACCTTTCTTATTATACAGGTGCATAGCAGTCATTCATTTCAGTGGGGGTAGCATGTGTTATTTATTGGTTTTGGTTTTAATTATATTGAAGCAGCACCTAGACACCACAACCAGGTAAGGCTCCATTGTGCTAGGAGCTGTATAAACCTAATGACATTCCCTGCACAATGGTACTTACAATCTTTATAAAGAAGGAGGTATAGAACTGTGTTATTTCTTTTCTGATAATCCCATATTTGATTCACTTATTTTAAATCATTCAATGGACATCATATTTAATGGAAGGAACCAAAGATGGACACTGATGCATGGAAATATGGGCCAGAGAGCGGTCAGGGCCACAAATCATCCTGGACAAGCGTGTCTACTCAAGTGGAGAGGAATTAAAATTACTGGGTGAAATCCTGGCCAAACTGAAGTCAGTGGTAAAACTTCCATTGATTTCAACAGGCTCAGGATATCCATTGTGCATAACTAGATGTGTTCCTGGGTTCAGAACAGCATTTTTGATTCTTGATACATCATATACTACAGTACAGAACTAGCATGAACTGATAGTAAAATCATTAAACAATCTAATGGCCTGTTCCAAACAGGAAAGACTCCCATTGATGTTAGTGGCGTTTGGATCAGGACTTAAAACTGATACTAAAAATATTTAAGCCCAGGGAGTTGAAGTGCCAAACTTGCTCAATAGTTAGGCCTAAGCAGTGAGCAGCATGAGAAACTATGGTGATGAGCACATTAAAAATACTGAGACAGAGAGAGAAAGAAACAGGTTGCTAGATAAGTAACAAGGTTACATGGTATCAGTCTACAGGTGATGTATATTAGAAGACAACAGGTGCATGGAAACATGCAGTACCTTATTAATTTTCACTTTGTTTGGGAAATTGGTATATTTCCAAACCATTGGTGGGAAGCAAAGCAGTGGGCCAACATGCTATAGTTCACATCTGATCCATGAGAGCAGGATTAAATATGCCTGCCATCAACACTTATATTTTGTTGATTACATTTAAGATGATAGCATTGTGTATAAACAAAACTATTATTATTTAGGTATGATATGGTAAGACATTAGTTTTCCTAGCAGAGCACAAGCTCTGGTAAGTATAGGTGGTTGTTTTTTTTGTTTTCTTTTTCTTTTCCTGAGGTAAAATAGCCCAGCTTTAGAGAGTCCAAGTACCAGTGAACCAGTTTAGTCAAACAGCAGGCACAGCAGGTAGAATAATCAGGGATTAGGTAGTGATCATACTAATGATCAGGCAATGTAGGTAAGTGGAGAACTATCAATACACAGCCGAGACCAGAGTTGTAAAGAGCCATCCCTATCTGCTTTCACCATATTCATTTAAAACTTTACTGGCGACAGTGCTGGCCAATGCCACCTTATCAGCAAATTTAGAGGGTGACAGCCTGTGCTGAAAAGTGAAATAGCCTGTAATTTGCTCTGCTGGTACTTTGTCAGCCAAATAGAGAGCAGGGTGTTCAGACAGTTTCTAATTCCAATACCAGCAGGTTGTGCCTAGCAATCAGTCATGAAACAAAAGGGGCCACAAGTCTACCTGTATTTACCTACATCATTACACTCCAAAGGGGAAAATTATGAACTAGCAGTAAAATTTATTTGTGTGGAATGTTTTTCTTTCACTGCTTTCTTATACTGAATGTACTATACTGTTTTGGAATAGTCTGTTTACAATTGTGCTCTCTTTATAGGACCAGATCCTCAGGTAATATAAATCATTGAGGTCAAGGGAGCTACTCTAATTTACACTAGCTAGGGATCTGGCGCAGTATATTTTTCACTATGATCTTTCAAATGTGGATGTCCAGTTTTGAGAACTTGGTAGAGCAGAACATGTGATATAATCCGTAACTTGAAATAACAGCTAATTGAGTCATTCAATGCCTCTTCGTTAGATTTAAGAGACTATGACTCACCCATAAACGAGACTAGTATGATAGCATTTAATAAAGCACAAGTTAGTTACATATTACAAAGGCACAACAACAAAATTGAACAGGCACACTCTCAGCATGAGCCTGTTGACTATTTTGCTCTAAGTTCTGTCAATGATACTGCCTGGATGTGGCAGTAGTTTAGATACTAATTCTAGATCACTTTCTGGACTTGGTTGTTAAGGGAGAAGGCAATCACAGTTCACACTGTATGTAACTGTAAAAATACATGTGTGTTAAGCCAAGAATGGACAGTCATTCTATGTTGACTCCCTAAAAGCCAAAACATATATTTTAAATCTCTGTAAAGAGCCCAAAGAATTGGAGAGACAAAGCAAGAGATTAATGGATCATTTTAGGCATCTAATGAGAATGAGGGTATATCTTAGACACAGGTCATAAAACTGGCTCAAGAATAACAACAATACATAATGACTGTGCAAAGGAGTCCGCATTATCAAGCTAATAGTCAGGAAAAGATAGATGAGGATGGCACAGTATTCATAGGCAGCCCCTTGTGTATCATTTTTTAAATTAATCCTTAACATGCAGAGCTGTAAAAAAGATGATTTGTTGAGACCTAGGGATGATTTCTTTCTTAGATACTTCTGTGTTTTCATTATGGCTGATGATGTGCTTTCTTCTTAATACATGTCTTCAGTGAATAGATACTCTACAACAGTTTCCAATGAGTTAGTGAAGCCTACTTTGGCATAACAGTGTGTTTCAACAAACAACTGAACATGGTGTACTGTACTAGCCTGGCTTCATATACTATACAGTGAATAATATATAAAGGTGTGAGATATGCACATGGAAGTGCTGAGAATGTTCTTTGTTTCCTGGATCTAATCATCTTATGTGGTTCAGAGTTACAGCATTCCACCCTGACCTCATGGTCAATCTCTGACTCCAACGGCTGTGGTTACATATGTGAGAATCCTTAATGTGTGTGCCCATTAAACAAATGAGAGTTTCATATTAAGAAATGGTGACATGGACACTGCAAATACAGGGATACATTGTGCCATTAAGGCATAGGCTCCATGTGGGAGCTGTGCAGAACTGCAAAACCCAAGGGAAAGTGCTGAAGGGCATTGTGCTGTGGTCCTGCCCACTCTGAATTGGCTAATGCTGCAGCAAGACTAACCAGATCTGAAAGAGACTTCTGAGGCTTCCTACACCATTGGGAGTCCTCAGGTGGTGTAAAGCTGGCTACACAGGCTTTATGCTATTCTTTCTGTTGCAGCAAAGAGCATGGGGCTCCTTGCATGCTCCCTTCCCCCATGTAAGGGCCAAGACAACCTGCCCCCTGGCTAGTGCATTTAATTGAAATATTTGGAGGATTTTTTGGACTATAACTTCAGCCCTTTTACTAGAGAAATGGGAGAAGAAACCTCCAGCACATACACAGTATATACCATGGGGCTCATCCTACTTGCCTTTCTCACTTGACTTCAGTGAGACAAGTCATATAGGTGAGTGGGATTTGGCTTTTTGTACACACGGGCCCTGCTGCAAAGGCCTTTCACTGACTTCAGGCCTATATTGTGCATGGTTAAGAATAAAGCAAAATGAGGGCATTGTCTTCTAATGCTGGTTTATGCCAAGCAATTGACTCAAAACGTAAGGACAATGTAAAAAACTTCAGAGAGTTTGTCAGACTATGAAATAAAATTTAAAACCCTTGAATAAAGGTTTAGACCCATCAGGGAAACAATTTAAAGGGACCGTCCAATTATTTTATCATCATGTTTTTAATACTCCTAGTATTGTTCATAATCTCCATTTATAGCACAGGATGAAAAATGAAAATTGTCCCTTCCAATGTTGTCGTCTTCCACTTACTGAATATTGTGTAATCCTGACTTTCTAATGCAGTAAACAATCAATATGGCTTTCTGCGTGTTTACTTACAGCCTGATCCTACTATTTATCTGCACTCAAATCTCCTCTTCACTTCAGTGGGAGTCTCATATGTAAGGACAGCAGGACTTAGTCCTACTGAGTTTCTGCATCAGCATTATCCATTATACATGCAGGATTCTGTACAATTCTGGGAATAGTGTCAGCCAGTTAAATGCTGCTGCATGGCAGCAGAGGGAACCACACATTTTTTATTAGTGTGACCCACTAAAATAGCCCTTGGCACTAACTTATTAACCCATGTGCTAGGTGGGCCAAGGAAAAAGTTGCTAGAAATTAGGAGCAACATCCAGTGGTTAAAGGAGACCTGGGAAAGGGATACAAATAAATGTATATTTCCATTTTATTCTGACTCAGTTGTGTTTTTTGTTACGGGCCCTTTTGATATTCTCTGATGAGTTGGATACAGTGTTTGATGCTGTCAAGGTTCCTCCCCCACTCTGAACTCTAGGGTACAGATGTGGGGACCTGCATGAAAAACCTCCTAAGCTTATCTTTACCAGTTTAGGTCAAAACTTCCCCAAGGTACAAAATATTCCACCCTTTGTCCTTGGATTGGCCGCTACCACCACCAAACTAATACTGGTTACTGGGGAAGAGCTGTTTGGACGCGTCTTTCCCCCCAAAATACTTCCCAAAACCCTGCACCCCACTTCCTGGACAAGGTTTGGTAAAAAGCCTCACCAATTTGCCTAGGTGACTACAGACCCAGACCCTTGGCTCTTAAGAACAATGAACAATCCTCCCAACACTTGCACCCCCCCTTTTCTGGGAAATGTTGGATAAAAAGCCTCACCAATTTGCATAGGTGACCACAGACCCAAACCCTTGGATCTGAGAACAATGAAAAAGCATTCAGTTTTCTTACAAGAAGACTTTTAATAAAAAATAGAAGTAAATAGAAATAAAGAAATCCCCCCTGTAAAATCAGGATGGTAGATACCTTACAGGGTAATTAGATTCAAAAACATAGAGAACCCCTCTAGGCAAAACCTTAAGTTACAAAAAAGATACACAGACAGAAATAGTTATTCTATTCAGCACAGTTCTTTTCTCAGCCATTTAAAGAAATCATAATCTAACACGTACCTAGCTAGATTACTTACTAAAAGTTCTAAGACTCCATTCCTGGTCTATCCCCGACAAAGACAGACTATAGACAGACCCACAGACCCTTTGTTTCTCTCCCTCCTCCCAGCTTTTGAAAGTATCTTGTCTCCTCATTGGTCATTTTGGTCAGGTGCCAGCGAGGTTACCTTTAGCTTCTTAACCCTTTACAGGTGAGAGGAGCTTTCCCCTGGCCAGGAGGGATTTCAAAGGGGTTTACCCTTCCCTTTATATTTATGACAGATGCATTCTCATATATACTTGAAGTTTGCCGGTTTTCCCAAATTTGGCACTTAAATCCTAAGGAACTTCCAGGGGTAACTGAAGCTAATTTCACATCTCCTGTCTTTGGGTGAAGCAAGCTTCAGGAGAAACATTTTTAGGCTCTCATTCTGCAACTTCATACCAACCTCAAATGTTAAAAAAAAAAACCAAGATGTAGGACCTATAATATCATGAGATTGTCTTAATTATCATAAGGCTTTTGAAAATAATAAATTTTGGATTGTTTGTATTTGCCTGGTGGTTTCTGAGCCTTTAGGGTTCGCTGAAGTCAGGTTTTCATGTTTTTCTCTGCAATTATAAGGGCTAGACACTCTTTTTAAAAAGCTGGGATTCTCAGGTATTCAGGCAAGTATAGCAGCGGGAGCTATAAGAAACACCCCAGTTATCATAAGACCGGGCAATACTGGGACTGTTGTGCGAGCATTGAAGCCCTCACAACAGAAATTGCAGGACCAAGGCTTTAGTCAAGATCAAAGACAAAAGAAAATGCTAACCCTTCACTAATTTACCTCAAGTTAAATGGGCAAACAGGCTAAGTAGTACCCAAATATCACAGTCACAGTTATTTTAAGGAGTACTTACTTCTTATATATATAGAATACATTAGCATTCAGCAGAAACTGTAGATATGTTTATTGCAAATATTGTTCAGAAAAAAGTCTGTTCACTGGTCAAATATATTTATAACGAGGGACAGATTTTCTGTGGGTTGTGTAAATATGTGCACCTTCTTGGAAAACCCCCAAAAAGCCCACAGCTGTGCATGTAACACATACAGCCAGTCAAGTATCCCTGTCTATGATGCTATATGTGTTATATTACAAAGTCAGTGGGAGTCTATGCGTTGACTTCAAAGGGCTTTGGATCAGGCTAGAGCTGACTGAAAAATTGTAAGTATTTTCCATGAAACAAAAGAGAAAATTTCCATATAATTTTTGGGTTTTTTGATAAAAAAATTAAAATGAAAAAACCCTCAACATTCATTTTTTGGAGTGGTCTTTACTTCAACACCCTTTTCCTTCATTCCTTTTGGCAACTGGAAATGGAACAGGAAATTAGAAAAAAAAGAGAAAAATGTGAGAAGGGGAGAAAGAGGAAATATTAATACTAAAAATTGTTGGTTTCCTTTTTTCATTACAAAACTGAAGAAATCAATAAAAACAATGTTTTGTCAAAAATCTGTTGTAAAGAAAACATATTGATAAGCTCTGGATCAGCCCCTTAGACCCTGATCCTTCAACATCCTTCATCTGGGTAGACCCCTCATGCTTGCAGGGAGCATTAACTTAGGACTCAACCGAGGCACAGAGATCCAGCTACACAGAGCACCAGTGTGGCCTCCTATGAGCTTGACATTGCTACCTGACTTGAAAACTCAGAGGTTTTTAATTTACTTCCATAACTAAGACATGATTTTGAGTACAAAATAGAATAATAAAATTGGTAAATGAGGGAAAATAGAATGCACAGTGTTAAAGGATGAGGATTTTAAAAGCATCCACTATGTTCAAAATGCTTTACAAAACAGACACACAACACTCATAAGAGGCAGGATATAGGTGTTATTGTCATTGTACCCATTTTAGAGATCCAGAAACTGAGGGTGTCTTCATTACCCGCCGGATCGGCGGGCAGCAATGGGTCCAGCAGGGATCGATTTATCACGTCTAGTCTAGATGTGATAAATCAACCCCCGAGCACTCTCCTGTCGATTCCTGTACTCCTGCACCACGAGGGGCGCAGGCAGAGTTGACGGGGGAGCGGCAGCAGTTGACTCACTGTGGTGGAGACACCACAGTGAGCCGATCTAAGTATGTCATCTTCAGCTACGTTATTCATGTAGCTGAAGTTGCGTAACTTAGATTGATCCCCCCACCCACAGCGTAGACTAGGGCTAAGACAAAGTGAATTGCCCAAAACCATTCAAGAAGTTAATAGTACCTGATCCCCTGACTCCTACTCCAATGTACTAGATAATACAGCCACTCAACTATAATTAGGGCACTACCAAATTCACTGGCATGAAAAAGTGTCACAGACCATGAAATCTGGTCTCCTCCTGTGAAATCTGGTCTTGTGTGTGCTTTTACCCTATACACGAGGGAGGCCAGCATTTCTCAAATTGGTGGATCCTGACCCAAAAGGGAGTTTTGGGGGGGGGATCCACAAGATAATTTTAGGGGGCTTGCAGTATTGCCTCCCTTACTTCTGCGCTGCCTTCAGAGCTGAGCGGCCAGAGAGCAGTGGCCGTTGGCTGGGTGCCTAGCTCTGCAGGCAGCAGCGCAGAAGTAAGGGTGGCAATACTATACCATGTCACCCTTACTTCTGCGCTGCTGCCTTCAGAACTGGGCGGCCAGAGAGTGGCAGCTGCTGACTGAGGGCCCAACTCTGCAGGTAGCAGTGCAGAAGTAAGGGTGGCAATACCCTCCTTACTTCTGCACTGATGCTGGCAGCGGCTCTGCCTTCGGAGCTGGGCTCCCGGCCAGCAGCAATTGCTCTCTAGCTGCCCAGCTCTGAAGGCAGCGCCGCCATCAGCAGCAGTGCAGAAGTAAGGGCAGCAGTACTGCAACACCTCCTACAATAACCTTGGGACCCCCCTACAACTCCTTTTACGGTCAGGACCCCGACAATTACAACACTATGAAATTTCAGATGTTAAGACCTGAAATCATGAAATTTACTATTTTTAACATCCTATGACTGTGAAGTTGACCAAAATGGACTGTGAATTTGGTAGAGCCCTAACTATAATATAATATAATCTATAAGACTATATTTTGTATTTGTGTACATTATATATCAAAATAAACAATGCATGCATCTTACTAGAAATACATTTTCTCTGTCAACCGTAGACAAGCTTATTATTTTTATAAATGTCACAATAATATTTAAGACTCTAATTCTGCAATCACTTATACACATTTAAGTTTCAGCACGACACTCCCATTGAACCACTCACACTAGTTGCATTCTTAAAGGTAAGCACATCCATAACCAAAGCACTTCATCTTTAAAATCCAAGGGCTAGATTCTCTGTTGGTGTAAGTCAGTGTAGCTCCTTTGACTTCAGCAGAGTGATACAGACTAACACTAGCTGAGGATCTGGCCCTAAAATGCATCTATTATCTTCCTGAAATATGTACAATTATTAATTAACATGAGGACCTAATTGCAGTAATGTTCCGTTGCTTGTGTTTTCCATACCTCAGAAGGACCACAGGTTTTCCACCCTACCATAAATAGTCAGTCCTACAAGTATAGATTGTTTAAATAAAAAGGTCAATGAAACAGAAATAGCTCTCTAAGTAGGGTTATAATATTGTCATGAAAGGCTTGATCAAGTGTAGTCACAGCAAGAAGGAAAAACGCAGAAATATTATTTATGTATGTATTTATTTTTAAGTCATAAGCATTGATTTGTATCCAAAAGACCGTTATAATTTTCTGTAGTAGTTGTGAAAAGAACAATGCACAGGCTGTGAGAACAGTTAATGCTTTGGACATGGGGGTTGCCATATTGTAGCCTCTATAAACTCAATTAACCCAGCTCTCCAAATATTTATAAAGACCTTGTAGTCTACGTATGAGGAAGGGGAAAGAGGAGGAAAACACATAAAAGGCCTTGAGGAGTGAAATTCTATCTGGCCTGGTCCTTCACTTTGCGAGTGCTAATAGCACTCAGTATCCATATACCGCAGCACTTTTCATGTTCAAAACACTTAATCTTCACAACATCTCTGTGACTTTGGTAAATTAGCGGTGTTGTCAGATTCCATGTCACTACATTTAGATCAATAATTACACATAGAATGACCCACTTCTACCATTTGACAAATGGGGAAACTGTCAGAGAGGTAAAGTGACTTGGCCAAGGCAATGGAAGGAAATCAGTATCAGAGGTAGGACTAGAACTCAGGAGTTTCTGGTTCCATCTGTTCTTTTTTCTCAGAGTAGCAGCCATGTTAGTCTGTATTCGCAAAAAGAAAAGGAGTACTTGTGGTACCTTAGAGACTAACAAATTTATTTGAGCATAAGCTTTCGTGAGCTACAGCTCATTTCATCTGTAGCTCATGAAAGCTTATGCTCAAATAAATTTGTTAGTCTCTAAGGTGCCACAAGTACTCCTTATCTTTTGTTCTTGTTATTCTCACCATGCTCCTTATCTCTATTTCCTTTTAGTGCACTTTTTGGCAGCTTTCAAAGCATCCCAGTTTCTACCTTAACTGCAATAATACTTAGGACCCGATTGTGCAACCCTTACTCATATGAGCAGCCCTTACTCAAGCAAGTGGCCCTACTGAGTATAGGAGGACTACTTGCATGCATTGCTCTAAATTGTCACAGCACCAATGAAGTCAACCTTTCATGTAATTTTGCTTGAAAAAAGATCCCAACAATAACATGTGTTTAAGTTATGGGGAAAGTGACCATGAACCCCACCAAGTAGTTTGAAGACTTTATGCAAAACTTCTAATTCCATGAGGTTCATGGATATCTAATTTATATTAAGAAGCATGACTATCTTGTGGCTCTACACTTTCTTATAATGTCAGAATCACAGCATTTTCTGTACTGCACAACTCAGAGCTTCTGTTCTATTGTCAAAGAAGGGGTCATAATGTACTGTGAATGGGCCACGGAACTCTTTAAATACTTCAAAAAGGAAAGGAGGACTTGTGGCACCTTAGAGACTAACCAATTTATTTGAGCATGAGCTTTCGTGAGCTACAGCTCACTTCATCGGATGCATACCGTGGAAACTTCAGCAGACTTTATATACACAGAGAGATCATGAAACAATTTGTTTCATGATCTCTCTGTGTATATAAAGTCTGCTGAAGTTTCCACGGTATGCATCCGATGAAGTGAGCTGTAGCTCACGAAAGCTCATGCTCAAATAAATTGGTTAGTCTCTAAGGTGCCACAAGTACTTCTTTTCTTTTTGCGAATACAGACTAACACAGCTGTTACTCTGAAACCTGTCATTTATTTGAGCATAAGCTTTCGTGAGCTACAGCTCACTTCATCGGATGCATTTCCACTGAACGCATCCGACGAAGTGAGCTGTAGCTCACGAAAGCTTATGCTCAAATAAATTGGTTAGTCTCTAAGGTGCCACAAGTCCTCCTTTTTGCAGATACAGACTAACATAGCTGCTACTCTGAAACCTTTAAATACTTCAGTGTATCCATTTCAGTAAAACTGACCTATTTCTGTAAATGAAGAGTGCTCGTTTTCTCCCGGATAGATGTGCAAGAATGCCTCACTAACAATTACTGAGGGTCATGGGCAAATATTTCCTACACCTACTGTACATAATAATTGTCATGAGAAATTATCTTCATATCCTTCTATGCCTCCCATTTGCAAACAATAGTCTGTATGATGATAATATCTTTATAGTTTCCAATGCATACATATTAGTCTGGTATATACACAGATTTCCAAATGAAGTCAGCATTGATAATCAAAAGTTTATTCCATGCTTTTTAAAATCAGTGCTGACTTCATTTGGAAATCTGTCTATACCAGACTAATATAAAATTGTTTCCAATGCCTCTGGCTGTATATTATTCCTGGCTAAAAGTACATGGTAAAAACCTCCTACATTACAGCATAAGGCCTTCTTGTATACTTAAAAAAAAGAAATTAAATAGTCACAAGCATTAATAGTCTCTGTAGTGCTAAACTGAGATGATTTTGGAGTGTGATATCACATAATATGGTTGCTTTAAGAGATGCTTCTTTGCAAACCAGAATTTTACATTGAGAATTATAAACAATTTTATTCCCATTTCTCTGAATCCTAAAATATGACAGATGTGCACCCTGTCATGCTGTTTTCTATAAAGAGTGTGTGTGTGTGTGTGTGTGTTGGTAAGTGTACATGCTTCTTGTATATAAACACCTGTACTGTTTGCCAAACTACTTCTCTTTATAGCTAATATATAGAAAAATAAATAAAATTTAAAATGCATCCCATTTTGTTTTCTGGTACCTAAGAAAGCAAACTTAATTGTGCTTTATATGAAACACTTAAAAACATATTGCATTATTAAAAAACACACCAGAAAGGCAAAGTAGTTATTTCACTTCCTTTGAGTATCCCACAGTCCTTTAATGCTTAAGGCTAAAATGCTAAAATACTGAAAACAGGTGTATCTTGACCCTTTCAAGATCTGATAGGATCTGACTGGATCAAAGGCCAAGGTCACTTGAGTCATAAGATTGGCTGAGTGATATTATTTTTGTCATGGTTCCAAATTGTTGAGTGGTAGGACTCTGAATCTGGCACATGAGAATCAAATGATATGATAGTCTAGTTATTAAATATGACAGATAGAAAAAGCTCTATGTTGCACAGCTACTCTGTGATTAGTACCCTATATTTTACAATGTCACTGTTCTGAATGTTGTAATACTTCCAAGACTCTTTCAAGAACTGATGGGTTTGAATTTAAAAGAAATAATAAAAGAAAATATAGATGAAATATAGCAACATCCCTGTTAGACTTTACAGCTTATTTTCCTAAACAGCACTGTAGTTCAATAATTCAACTGCAAAGCCAGTTCTCTTCCTCCAGGTTTTCTGAGGGATTAAAAAAAGAGAGAGAAAGTAAAGATTAACTGAATTTATGGATAAACTAGTATGAAGTACTAAGGGAAAAACCAAAAAAAGGTTTGATGTATCATCTAATTTTCACTGCCATGTTTAAAGCCTGTCTCCATTTCCCTAAAGGAAACCTATATTAAAACTGAATATTCAAAGGTGGATGAAGCCACCCCTCCCCCCAAAAAGAACAGCCATTTCACCCCAACTCCCCCTAATTTTTATATGTAAACAATTTCAGGGTAGTTTAGTGGTTAGTGTGGAGTAACGGCAAGTCACATAGCATATCGGTTTATGCATCTGTAAAGTGGATATAAAATCACCTTCCTCCCAGGTGTGCTGTGGAGCTTCATAAGTCAATGTGTATAAAGTGCTTTGAGGTCCCTTGATGAAAGATATTATGGCAGCATGAAGTATTCTAAATAGGCAATAAGAATGTCCATTTTTGCTCTCAAAATATGGCTTTTGGTCCCCCTCTTTGAAAGTAGGCTCAAACTCCTAGCCAGAATCAGAAACAACCAAACCTACAGAGCACAACTCAATTATCGGCATTAGATAACAGTACACAAATACCAAACCCATTGAGTAGCCATGCAAAAAATTAGAATGCAATCAGGTATGGTTGCAATGAGTGGAGAAATAGGAAAAGTCTGTGACCATAGTATGTTAGCATAGTTTTAATTTCTAATATGTAGCTGATGCATACAGAAAGCTAAGAAAATTATATTAGAAAAGAATGGAGATATGTTCACAACTTAGTGCTTTGGGTTGTTTCTTTTTAAAAGAAAGAAGAATGGTTTTCACAGAAAACCATAATCATAAAAGGACATGTCTGGACGGGCAATAGCAGCTACTGTACTTCAGACAAGAGCTGGAAGGAATGACGGTTTCTGTTATGAGTAGAAATGGGCCCCCTGGTCTCAAAGAATGTGTGCATGATGTATAATAGATACCTGTCTGATATAATTAATTATATTTTTCCTAAATTTAACATTGCCTGAAGGGTGAAATCATTTTGCTTGGTGAAATCCCTCATGCCACACAAAGTGTGTGAGCAAGCCAGATTTAATTGCTGTGATAAAACCACAAGACCGACCAGGTTTGCATTAAATCTATAACCACATCTAGTGAAGAATAGCTTTAATCACCTTGGAAATGGTGACCACAAGATAATTAAAGGGAAAGTGTTCTCATTAGTAATTATCCTGGAATATCAAATCTCAGTTTATCGTGAAGTCCAATTTAAAATGTCTTGGCATGGTCTTAAACTTTTCCTCTATTTTTGAGGTTATGCATCTACTAGAACTTTTTACAGAAGGCTGGGAAAACTTGTGCAACTTCACAATCTACTATCGTGTTTACCTAGACAAGGGGGTCATTTACTGGGCCATTGACAATATGATCAAAGAAATGCAAGTAGCAACATTTACACTTTGGTTTCTGTTCATTTTAGGACACAATGAAAGCCACTGTCTTTCAGTCCCAGGCTTCCTTCACCAGGAAGAGTAAATGTGATAATACTTTGTTTTAATACACATTATTTCCCCTACTCCCAACACCACTATCTCATTATGACACCAGCATCAGCCTTCTGCCAAGTGGTAGCAGATGTCTGGGGTCTTGCAGGTTGGCTTCCCAGTACAGGAGAAATCATTGATGCAGAGCCTGAATATATTCTAAGCACAGCTTAGAATTTCAACATATACACCAGCTCTGGAACAGAGGTGGTCAAACAGCAGGCAGTGCACTCTCTTCCCTCAGGAATCTCAGTCCAGCACTAAAGCCCAGTTTCCAAGTGGCAACTTTGATTCAATTCTTAAGGCAAAGACCAAGGCAGAGAGCAAATTTTCCTGCTGCTCACATAGCTCCCTCTGCACGGAACCTTGTATAACAAAGCTAACAATATACAGCATGTCTTCCAAGACTTCGCATTTTCTTGCATGTTGAGAATATGAATTTGGAAGATAATGTATACAGTACCAAGTGGTGATTGACAACTGCCATAACAATACATGTGCAATCCTGTAAGATTATTTCCTTTTGCAGCAACCCTCACCCCTCAAACAACTTGGCTAACAGTCTAGAAGGAAAGATTTTACCCTCATGTAAACTGATGCCTTTGAAAATTCAGATGGAGCTGGGGGGGGGGGGGTTAGCTTGGCAAAGTTTGGTGGAGTGGGTAGTCAATATCAGGCTTATAATGAAAGTCTTGTTGAAACCTTATCTACAGTAAATGGTAGCTATCAGCATCACTCAGTAATAAAATAAAAATTGCAGAAGGCTGTTTTTTTTCTTTAAATGCAATTTAGTTTTCTTTTCCTCCCAGTCTCATTGTGGGTTTACTTAACTATGCTCCCCTTCAGGCAGAAATGGAAACCAGAGGAGTTGCATTCTTTCAGTCCATTTCTGACAGCGAGTGTGGCTGCATCAAGCTAAGTAGTTAAAGTTTTGCCCATTACTCTTCGATGCAGCTGTGCAGAACTTAGCTGTTTGGGATCATGGTGGTTAATACAGACCTGGGATAGACAACCTATGGCACGTGTGCCAAAGGCAGCACGCGAGCGGATTTTCAGTGGCACTTAAACTGCTCGGGTCCTGGCCCCGGGTTAGGGGGGCCTCTGCATTTTAATTTAATTTTAAATGAAGCTTCTTAAACATTTTTAAAACCTTATTTACTTTACATACAACAATAGTTTAGTTATATATTATAGACATAGAAAGAGACCTTCTAAAAACGTTAAAATGTATTATTGGCACGCAAAACCTTAGAGTAAATAAATGAAGACTCGGCACACCACTTCTGAAAGGTTGCCGACCCCCGATATAGACCTTTTCCTGCAATTTCAGGGCACACTCACTAGATCTGTAGCTACTGAATTTCCCGCTAAATGTACTACTCACTCAAAAGCACTGTTTCTTCTGGTTGTATGATACTATGCCGTTTGCATGATATATGAGGAAAGGTTCATCCAAAATTGGGCCAAGTTCACTTTGAAATGTTTGTAAACCATAGCAAAACTTTCAACTGATTTAAGATGAGATTTAAGTTCATAAAGACACCAGGCCATTTTACCTCAGTTCAGGTTTTATAATGCATGCCTCTTATAGCTGCAGTCTCAAGGGAACATATTCCCTTCTCCAGATGGGATTTACCTACTCCCCATACAATCAAGCAACTTATCTTTTTTATATTGCCATAAACCCTGGAGCTTTATGTTATGTCCAGGGGAAGGACAATCAGCTCATTAAGGACCAATTCCTTCCCCCTGCACAGGCATGTTAGGGCCCAAGAGGCAGCAGAATGATTGTTCCTTCAGAGGGTATGTAGCAGAGCAGGAGGCACCTGCACCCCTCATCATAGCACGGAGTGGGCTCAGTCCATGCCACTGCATAGGGGATTGAGCAAGGGCACAATGGCCACACAGAGAGCACTGGAGGAAGAAACCATTCCAGAATCCTGTCCCTAGCAGACAGTGGTTGGCACCAGATTTCAGATAGTCGGCAAGGAGACCAAGGATTGACTGACATTGAGCTACTGTTTTATTCCTAGATATGGTCCCTTCAATTCAAGGTTGAAGCACATTAGCAGAATATAGGCACGGCTGTATTTCATTCATTTTAAAGATCTACAAAAAAACCTTCTGCTTCTAGACTCAGATGCCTTTCATACCACTAAAAAACAAACAGCATAAAAATCAGAGAAGTGCACAGTACCTACATTTGACTGCAACTCTGAGCACCCAGA
The DNA here is from genome assembly GCF_965152235.1 of Eretmochelys imbricata. Lineage (NCBI taxonomy): Eukaryota > Metazoa > Chordata > Testudines > Cheloniidae > Eretmochelys > Eretmochelys imbricata. The sequence goes on from NC_135577.1 coordinate 108,135,348, forward strand.
TAGGACCGAGAGAGACTTGTATGGGTTTGGTTTCCAGGAACTTTAATGTTGTGATGAAAGGGTATCATGAGTCACATTAGCAACTGAGTTGCCCTTCCAGTTCTGTTCTGATAATTAAATACTGTAATAATACTTTGTGCTTACATAATACCTCCTATTTGGGGAGGGCAGAATGGTTTACAAAAGGTAAGTATTGTCCTCATTTTATGCACAGGAAAACAAACAGAAGTTCCATAATTTGCCCAAGGTTACCCAGAAAATCTCTGGCAGTTGAGAACAGAAACCAGGTTCCCCCACCTTCTCTAGCCGCTAGACCACACTGCATCCTCCAGTTCTCTGTTATCTGTGCACTTCCCTCGTGGACTAAGCTTTCCTTTTGTTTAAGCCTACACTCTATACTCTAGTTCTCCTTCTATCCTTTCAGTCTCTCCTGACCACACAATGGCCTCCTAAAGGGAGAAATACTCTGTAACAGACAAGATGGACTTTCAACGCTTTTGTAACAACTTTCATTCTAAAAAGAAAAGTAGATATAAAAAATAGCCTAATTTAAGATCTAAGGATAAATTCAACAAGTCTCCTTCAGCTACAGCCCTCATAAAGGGACAGCTTGTTTCTACCACAGCTAACTGTTGCTTACGTCACACAAATAACAAACACTGGGAGATCCCTTTAGTTCTCATTTGATCTCTAACCCTTTACCCAATTTCCTTCCTCTCTGACTCTCCCTGCCAAACTGAGCTGCCCCTAATTACACCCCTTTTATACTGTGTGCAGGGGTATGAGTAGGAATTAATTAACTCTCCGCAGCTGGCCCAGCTAATCCCTACAGGCTGTGTAAACCTCTAGTCAGAGAGTAAGGGTTAACCCATTCCCTCCCAGTGCCTAGGTGGGGCCTATACACCTTCTCACATATACATGTATTTATATCAATTTACATATTTCAGCTTTCTGGACCCATAAAATCTTTCAAGCAACAATCTCAAGTGCCACATCAAAAAGACACAGGGATATATGATTTAAAATTAGACATAAATATCTGCAACAACATTAAAAACCAAAGTTTGTGTTTATGACCATTGTTGTAGATCCAGTCCATGCAAAACTGATCTTGTCCTGCAGAAATTACCCAAAGAGAGATCGGAAGGAAAGCAGGGCTGGTGCTTTTCATCATACAGTAAGTTTTGTGTCATTCATGCTTGTACTTTGCAATGAAAATGTTATTGAATGCTAATAGTAATAATAATACACGGCATTTATATAGCACCTTTCATCTGAGGATCTCAGCACTTTGCAAACAGCTACAAACATCAGAGATGCTAACAACATGGTCTAGGTTCTTTTCAGGTTAAACTTTCAAAACTTTACATACCATATGAGCATGTTAAAACTAGGAAATGAACGTGCCTGTGACCCCACAGAATTCAACATGCATTCAGTTTTAAAATCTGGTGCAAATATGTGGCCACACTGTGCAAGTATGGCCTTGGAGCGTCTGGAATTAGAATATTATTGTTACAAGAAAGAGAGTTTGACCAGGGCAGTCAGGAGAATCCCTGAATCACCCTTAATGCAGCCTGCACCATCAGTGCTCATGTTGAGCCCTGCCACACACTAAACCTAGATTCAGAGCTAAATTTCCTCCTACAGTGTTGTTTGTGGATGCACCCCTTGTAAATAGTACTGCACATGTATGCACAATTAGTGACTGTGAGGAGTGATTGCTGAATGATAAGGGGATTTAAAAAAACCCAGTGGATTGAATCCATCTGCTTGGCAGACATATGAAACACTGTGTGGTCATTATATATTGGATTGGGGAATACAACATAATAAAATCCTGGCCAGATCTTTAGCACTCAGTTAAATGAGCCAGACAAAGACCTGCCCACCAATTTCACATACAGAATGAAAATGTTCATGTGTACACACTAGCTAGTGGAAGGTGGTGTTGTCTAGTGGGTAGGGCATTAGGCCAGGAGTCAGGACACCTGAGTTCTGTGCTCTACATGGGTACTGATCTGATGTATGACCTTCATCAAGTCACTTCACCTCTCTGTTTGTTTTTCTATTTAGATTGTATAGCTCTTTCCATCACTGGAAATTGTTAAATCAAGATTGGATTTTTTTTCCCCTAAAGATATGCTCTAGTTCAAACAGAAATTAATTCATGGAAGTTCTTTGGCTTGTGTTATGCAGGAGGTCAGATTAGATGATCACAATGGGCCATTCCAGCCTTACAATCTATGAATCTCTTTGGGGCAGAAACTGTCTCCTAATATGTGTTTGTATAAGGCTGACACTATGGGACTGCAACCTCATCTTGAGCCTCTAGGCATTAGGCATGTAGTAGAAATAATATTAGGAGTAGTTTAGGCTCAGATCCACAAAGGGACTTAGGAGTTACCATGCTAAGTAACCAGTGGACTCTGGGATATTCTGAGGTAGGGCTCTCTCAATCTCTTTTGTTGAAGCTGCCCCACTTGGTATCAATAATTAATACGCATTGACTCAGAAAGAGAGTGAGAATGCCTACATAACCCAGGCTATACACTTACCTGAAGGATGGGAAACACCTGTTCAAATCCCTTCTCCTCATCAGGTAGAGAGGTCCCCCACATCCCAGATGTGTCCCTAACCACTGGGCTAAATGTTACAAGGGAGACCTGCAGCTGGCTACTTGGGGTGGAGTTAGGCAGGCCCAGAGCACACCTACTGGATCAGGGCCTGCAAGATAAACAGGCGTTGCCGACCTGATTTGGAGATTGCACTGGGGTTTAGATGTGCAATAGGGATCTGGGGCCCTGCCTTTGTGCATACCCAGAGGCAGAAAATTAGGTGCCTAAGGAACTTTACTGTGAAAGTTTAGATGTTGAGTGAGTTTAATCACCTATAGAGTAAGGCAGCAGCCCAGCAGGGGGTTTGTGGATTGCAGTAGCACCTAAATCTGGGATTAAGAAACCTAAATCTGTGGTTTAAGGGCCTAAATCCCTATGTGGATCTGGAACCTAGTGTCAATATGATATCAGACAAGGGAGTATAAAGAGCCTGTTAATCAGCCTTTTTAATTCTGGGGTCCAAATGCCTAACTCAACACAATGCTCTTTCTTGTACAAAAGAAGACATAAAATAATTTTGAATATTCACTTTGCCTGATCTCGCCTTCTGTCCCCCTCATATGCGCCTTCCCTCCCTCTGCCTGATTCACCATCTCCCACCTCAAAGATGACTAGTTCATGTTTATAAAAGTCAGGTCACCCAGTCAGGAAATAAAAATGAAACCATGTGACCTAGGTAATGGGTCACACACAAGGAATAATTTCTAACAAGTAACCATAGCATGTGAATTACAAATCATTCATAGGGTGTCATTTGTTCACAAAAATCATTCAAACAATTACAAATAATGAACGAATTTGGAGAAAATCGCAAACAGTTCAGAGACAATTCATTTACAGAAGAATTGAATCTGTCAGATGAATTATTTGCTAAGAATAGTTTCACCAGCTCTACTCATAAAGCAACTAAATCCAGCGAGCACACAGTGAAAACCACTATAGGACAAAAGTATTTACATAATATCCATGTGTGAAAGCCAGAGAGATTGCAAATCTAAAAAGTCATACTAATCATTCCTGGAAAATCATAATGTAAAATTAACATGCAAGAGATTCATAGATTCATAGATATTAAGGTCAGAAGGAACCATTATGATCATCTAGTCCGACCCCCCGCACAACGTAGGCCACAGAATCTCACCCACCCACTCCTGCGAAAAACCTCTCACCTATGTCTGAGCTATTGAAGTCCTCAGATCGTGGTTTAAAGACTTCAAGGAGCAGAGAATCCTCCAGTAAGTGACCCTGCCCCATGCTACAGAGGAAGATGTAAGATAGCAAGCAAATAAATCCAGGCATCAAATTCAGCCAGAATTGTCCAGATTGGTGTTTTGCTTCCTTGTTGATCATGTTTTATCTCATGGATCTGAGAATGTAATTTTTGCAATGCACAGACCAGAGCTCAGAATTCCCTTCAAATACATGCACATCCAAGCTGTAGAGACGGGCTGAGGAGGTGATATGCACGTGTGGGATATGTTTAGGCTAGAATGAGGGGGTTGAATTTTGAAATTAGGATTGGTGTTTGGGATTGATGGTACCAAAAACTTGTGAGGTGTTCTCACAAGACTTTTGGCCCAAATTAGCAGAAATCTTTTAAGATCAGCTGTGCTCATGAGCTCAAACATACAGGAGTTCCTTTTCAGTTTTGGATCTATCCCAGAATCAAACCCGTAAGTGCACGTTCAGATCCAAACACACACAAATCAGATTCAACATTTTGCTCTAGGCCAATTTCCAGCCGTCATAGCTAGGTCACTTTTTTAAAAAAAAACAGTTAAAATCCATTTCTGGTAACTATTGACAAGCAAAGTACCCACCTGTGCCTCAGTATTTCTGTTTTCACTATAGCCATTCACTATGTGAGTGCAGGTTGGGATCATATTTGGAGCCTTCTTAGGAATCTATTTTTTCTTAATTTAATCAGAGAGTTGTTCTTTTCTACTTCCTTTATTTGAAAACAGCTCTGCCATTTTGTCTTCATTTTCAGCCAAGAGTTAGTTCTGACCATGTTTCAGGCCAGGAGGATATTTATTAGATGGAACAGTGGTTCTCAAACATGTTTATATTGGTGAACAGGTTTAAATAGGGAGTCCTTCATGAACCACCTTCACTCTCAACTTCCCAATCCCAATCCCTCACCTTTCTGTCATTGCCAGGGGGTGGGGGGGGAGGGGAGTATTATTAGGACAGTATTAGGGGCAGGAGATTAAAATGCACCTACTTTACTGTGAAGGGTATAGATGCTAGGCCATGCCTCCTATTTTTTACCTGCCCTCTTTTATTTCCTCTTCCTGGGACAAATCCTGAAGTCAGAGAGAATAGGAGCGGGCTTCAAGTAGTCACAAGCATCGCTGTTTGAAGACTGATGGCCGCCTACCACCTCTGACTGAAAAGCCTCCATGGACCAACCCTAAGTGTGCCTTGGACCACAGTTTGACATTGGGTGAGATAGGATAACTCACTCATTTAAAACCTGATGCCTGCTCTTCATTCTCAGGAGCTTTCTTTAAAGGGAGATGATGATAACTGACAACACAATTGCTTTAGGCAATGCAATATTTCCTTTTAATGTATAATCCAGTTTGCTTGGCTGAAACTTCTGTCCTCCTCATTTCCACTGTACTGGGAGCCACCTCGTTGCCACTTTCTACTCTAGAGGCAGCTGCTTTTCAGTGGTGCTTTGAAGGTGTATGTTGCAAAGTGCTTTGGGATTTTCAGGATGGAAGACACTATAGAAATGTGAGATATTGTATTGTGTCCCTGATTAAGATTATTATTAAACCTTCACTTTGTATTAGCCAGTTCTTCTTTTCATGACTCTTAACAATCACTTTACTACTGAAGTCAGCAAAATGTCATCAGTCCTTTCAAATTAGAGATAGGGCCCAACCAGATTCATTTAAACATCATTATCCAACCCTGGGAGATTTTAATGAATGGGACCTGCAACTTACTCATCCCTAAAGTTGTAAAACAAAACTGATTTGACTTTGCAAACCCAAAAATCCCCTTAAAATTGCCTATTTCTATATGCGGGATGGGTTAAAACCAGAACCATTTAACTGAATCACTGCCTTCCCTCAAAATTGTGGGGGTTCAAATACATCCAAATCACCAATGAACTTAGTTTTGTCCATCTGTACTTCAAATCCCAACTTTAGTGTAGCTCTAGAATATGGCATATTGTGAATAAAAAAGGCAGTCTCTTTTACTGTTCAGATCATCTGAAACAAAAACAGTAATTAGAACACACACACACACACACACACAAAGAAAACCTTTATCAGCCTAAGTTAGTCCAAATGGTCCAGTAAGGAAACAAAAAAGAAGGAACAAATGCATTGTGTGAGCAGCCTAGTCATTAACAGCTCTACACAGAGACGGGAGCTTAACTAAAACATTATTGTTGAAATGAAGAAATAAAAAAAAGCAACCCACAATTATAACATTCAATTATTCTATTAAGTGAAATTAACTATTCTTCTTGTTCTTTAAAAAGAGCAAGATAAAGCACAGGAACCAAATAATTAGGTCAGCTGCAATGAATTCTGAAGAAAGGCTGTCTAGACTCCTATTTTCAAATTCAAGTGGTTGGGTTTTGTGTGTGTTCGCGCGTGTTTTTGCTCCTTTGAATTCTCAGGGTGGTCACATTAATAAATTTGCCCCGGCAGGTAGAGCCAAGTCTGAATCAAGGTGTAGCATTCTCGCTTTGATGTCGGCTGTCACACTTGAATGCCTCTGGATCTCTTTGGCTGCCGTCAAGTCTGTTGTCGTGGGAGACCAGGTAAACCAGAGCTGTTCTGCTCTTTGGCACAAGTCAAAGGAGAATTGGTTCAGACTTCTTTGAAGCTGTGAGGTATTCTGGTCTTTACCAACCGTATACATAAAATGAACATATCCAGTAGCAAACTTTCAAATAAAAACACACTGCTTCTCACTGGGCTCTTACCAATTATCAAGCATCTATTTGAAAAAGGTCCTCTAATTAGGAACCACACAATGGACCAAGATAAATAGTGTATTGCAATATGTTTAGCAAACTAAAATGCAAAACACAGAAAAACATATAGAGGAGGAGAGGTGGCGGAATACCTTCTCTGGCTGGGAAGTTGTTGGACATTTAGAGACAGAGAGAATTTCCCAGCTTTTCCTCGTCTACAAACAGTCAAACAAACATAAAGAAATACACAAACAATGCAACACCCAACGGTGGTTATTACTATTAAGGTTTCAGAATAACAGCCATGTTAGTCTGTATTCGCAAAAAGAAAAGGAGTACTTGTGGCACCTTAGAGACTAACCAATTTATTTGAGCATAAGCTTTGTACTCCTTTTCTTATTACTATTAAGGACCTTCTTTTCTGTCCGTAAATCAGCATTCTAAAATGAATAGGCAATGTAAAAATAAGAATCCAACATTGGCTTTTTCTTGGGCATAAGGAGGCTCATTTAAAAGAGGGACTCACTAGATAAAGCCTGTTATTTGTTAGTGTGATGTATGTTAGGAACTCCCATGGATCACATCTCTGTTTAGCTCAATGGCTCACAGCATGAAAACTTTCATACACATTGTTCTAAAATGTCTAAAATGTTTCCATTTTTAAAAAGAGGGCGAAACCATGGTTGAATGTTCTTAGAAACTGGATCATTGCACTATAGTCTAAGGATGATATTGTGGAGTAAACTACAAACTTCTCCCTGGAGCACTAAACCCTGAAGGTGCAGGCATTTTAATAGAAGTCTTCAGTCTTTTGTATGTTAGAGACCCTATCCTCCAACCCATACTCACATAAGTACTCCTTGCTCATGCAAGCAGACACACTGAAGTCACCAGGAAGTTTTGAGTGAGCATTGAATAAAAACTGGGTAAGGGCCTCAAGATTTTCCCAATTTAAGATTAAATGAAATATGGAGTATGCAAGTACAAAAACAGCTATTAATACTTTTAACCTCATTTTTTAAAATCCAACACAAGTGCATAATTTACTGATTTATTCCACTCCCTCATACTTGCCATCTCAATACCAGACCAAAACTAGGGCTAGAAAAATTCTTCCAAAGCCACCTTAAGCTGAACTAGCATAATAGTAAGGTCTATTTAACTTGGGGGTGAGAGGAGGAGGTCATGGAGAAATTTGAGCAAGCATATAAAATCCAATCAAGCCCAATTGCTGGAATTCACCTTGTTACACAGGTCTCCTGACAGAATACTGAGCAATATAGACATAACTACAATATACCACACACTTTGAAATAAAAAAATAAGGTAGAAAACACTACAGGTAAGAGTGTACTTATTTATATCTTCTGGAGCTAAAAAGTGATAAACCGCAGTTGCTATGGGAAAACAGATAGTAAATTATTTCTCAAGGAATTTCTAAAGAAGCCTCCAAAGATATTGAGTGTAGCTTGCATCTAAAAAGCATCTTATGTCAGGAATAGCCTTATGACCATTTCCAATTAGACTTAAATTTACAGAGGATTAATGTCTAAACTGTACTTGGAGGCACTAAAGTGGATCCTGATTTGGGAACTACGTTGCAGTCCAACAACAAAAGCTTGTGGAAAATGATCCAGGCCATTTCATCCTGTGACAAAGAGGCATCACACAGCATTATACAACACCAGCCTAGTCATTTGGAGGACATCCTGTTGTCTGATGCATTATAGTAGACTGACAGAAATTCTTGGGCCAGTTTAGCTTTGACATCTGTGGAGCTATTGCTCTGGTCAACTCAGTTACTTGAGTGTACAAGTTGTCACATTTTCTCTTTATTTGGATTTTTCTGCATGATGTAAATGTTCAGTATCATGTTATTATTTATTATTATTAATTAGCAGTAGTATTACTTTAGTGCCTAAGGGCCCTAGTCATGGACCAGGACCCCATTGTGCTTGGTGCTGTACAAATAACGAATTACTATTATGTCACTGTTAACAATTGTTGGGCACCTAAATAGCTTTAATGATCTAGGTCTAAGTGATTTAGGAGCATAAGACCAATTGGCTTTGGGATTTAGGATTTTAAGTCAATTAGATGTTTGAAAATTTTATCCTATATTTTCATGCTACACTATTAAAATTTACTAATCAATCATTTAGAAAGGAAAGAGTAAGAACAAAATGATCCTCAAAAGTACAAAGTTTATAGCATGATATACAGACAGTTCTGCTCACTCCTCTCACAGATCGCCCAACTATAATTCCCTAATTTAATTCATTAGTTAAAGCCTATGCTAACTGGAAGGATAAATCCAGACAAAAGTCCCTTTTTAGAGCCATACCCAGATTTAAAAAAAAAAAAAACACATCCAAACAGCAAACAAAATTCATGCACACATCGTAGTATCACTGAAAGACAGAAGATGCATTTGGGGTCATTCAGTCTCCCTGCCAATACAGAAGTGTTCCTTGCTGTACATTCAACTCCATCGTAAATGCCCCAAATAACTGGGCTTCCATTGCTTGGCTTTCAAATCTGTTCCCTAGCCCTATACATCTCACTGTCAGCAAGTTTGTTCCAGAGTTTCAGCTTAAAATGTTCCCTTTCTTTATTTCATCCCCTTCACTCCAATTTTTACCTCCTGGTACTATCTTAAATAATTCCTCTCCCTCCTTGCAAAGTCCAAGCCAAATGGACAATAAGCATAAAGGTCTTAAAAAGCATCTCAACAGAGCAGAATTTGTTTGTGTTTCACTGTAGTTCCTTTTTTCCGGACTGCTGACATCTCTGCAGGTAGCGCTTTTGCCTCTGGGCAATAGGATCATAGGTTCATACTACAATAAAGAGGAAAAGGCTGAGGAAACTTCCTTTTCTCCTAGCCTAGCTCTGCATGTGTGCTATGCACTGTATTCCTCCACTGCTTCCATCTGCTACATAAACATTTAATATCCCATGACTGTGTTGAAGAGCTGATAAATTCTGACACTTTGGCCCATTTTCTCTCATAAACCTACAGTAAGTAGTAGTATATCTGGGATGGACTGTTTGGCAGGAGAATGTATTCAGGGTGTGTATGCATTTCTTCAATGCATTTTCAGTATAAACAATTTAAAATTCTGAAGTGAATATCTTTCAGCAATTATTGACCTCACTGTCCTGATAAAATAGAAATCAGTCCATCCCTCCCCCCGTCCCCCATCCCCCCAAGCAGCATGGGAATTATTGAGGTGAATATTTCTGCCTATTTACAGTGGATCAGAATTAGTAAAAGAGATAAAATGGAGGTTTTGTATTGTCAATTTAACATTAATTACCTAAATCTCTTTGAGGACATGTAACAAAAAACCCCGACATTTGTGTCACAAAGATTATGAGAACATATTGCCAAATCATAGTATTGCTGTGCTCTTAGACAGAATTCAAATTCAAATCCAGACTAAAGATGCTACATCTGTCACCCTTGCCCAGCAAAGCCCTCTTAGGTTCAAAAGTTAGCCGTCCTCCTGCCTTCCTGCACCAAATCTTTTCCTCATCCCTAGAGATTACTAATCCGGATTTCTCTGCACACAGTTGACAGGGAGAATAAAGCTATTGTGCCTTCCTAATAAGTCAGACTAATCACACATTTATAAAGAGAAAATTAGGAACACTCTAGTTCAGCCATTGATAGTGAACAGTAAATAAAGAAATGGCTGGAACAGTTTTAAAATGTGTTTATATTTTAAAGCACCATTATAAAATAATTTGTAAATAACTACATTTTGGACTGGCCTGGTTGTCCAGTAATCCTCTCCACTGCCACACAGGAAACCCAAAAAGGAGGCTTAATGGAGACTTTCATTTTGGACACATCTATACAACCAGGAATACCAGATAAAATCGTGACAGGGCCAGCTTAATTGTTCTTCCTTCAGAAGTAGAAGGCAGAATTCAATATCCATTTGATTACTGGGAAATGTAGGTAATGCAATTATCTTCTTTGAAATTGAGCAAATATAATTTTTATTATTTTATTGTAGTAGTGCCCAGCAACCCAGTCATGGACCAGAACCCCACTGTGATAGGTGCTGTACAAATACAGAACAAAAAAGACGGGCTCCTGTCCCAAACAGTTTACAGTCTAAATAAGGACCTGTTTTAAAACTGTGCCCGGGATCTCTAAGAATCACAGGTAGCGAGGGCTTCAGGTTTATGTCTCACCCAAAGCACAGTACAGTCAGCACCATAACAACATGCGGGGACACAGGTTTAGTGTGGGTCCAGGAAAAAGAGTGGTATTGGATCACCAGCACCACTTTCTGTGACATGAGGTGTTCCTTAGCAGTCTCCTACCCAAGTATTGACTTGCTTCTAACCTTTGCAGGCTCCCATTTACTGAAGTCAATGAGAACTGAGGGTGCTCAGCACTGTGCAAGAGATGATCAGCACCTCGGAGGACCTGGCCCTTAATATGTGAGATCTTATAGGAGCTACAGGACTACAGATATAGCCATAGATTAGCAGAAAAATCAGGTGTGGATTCCATCTTCATGTTGTATTATGCACTATTACAAGCAACTTAAAACTGTTCTTATTTGTAGTTACTTCTTTGAAAATAAAATGACTTTTATATTTCAGTTGCTGAAAATCGCTAGTTTTTGCAAGCACCCAAAGGCATGGATATTGTTAAAAACTTGTGACTTTTCTATTTTTATCCATATATTTGCAATCTGTTCAAGCACCCAGAAAAGGAACAGTAAGAGACTGTGCTAATGCTTTTAATATTAACCTTTAAGCTTGGCCTAAAATGAAATGAAAACACAACATTCATATGTAAATCCAGCTACGTTTCAAGTCCTTCCTTCCCTTCGACCCTAGCTCCCTAGTTATTCCAGCCACAGAACTGCAGGTTATTAAGGAGAGAGAGAGAGGGGGAGAGAGAGAAAGAGAGAGAGAGCACATGTAAAGTCCTGTAGAATTTAATAGGAAATTATCGTCTTTCTATGGAATTTTATATCACAGAGAATTATGTGTGTCTGCTTTAGGATTCTAGGGGATGGCATACAAAATTCTAAAGGACAAATTTCTCTATTACATTCCATAGAGTGTCTCAGTAATTTTTGAAGGCCCCTATCTCATTTCTGTAGCTTCAACCCTAATCAGTTGTGTAGCACTTTCCCATAAGGGCTTAAAGGAGGAAGAGTAGGCTGTGATCTGTTTTGACTGAGTCAGATAGGCTGTGCCTTCACTAAGAGAAAAGGATTTTATACATTAAAATAATAGTGGGGACAAGACAGCTATAGTTGTAACTTGTTAGCTAGGTGAGGACCAGGTAAATACAGCATGAAAACCTAGGGTTTACCTCAAAGGATGTTACAAGGAGGAGGGTGAGAAATTGTTCTCCTTAACCTCTGAGGATAGGACAAGAAGCAATGGGCTTAAATTGCAGCAAGGGAGATTTAGGTTTGACATTAGGAAAAACTTCTTAACTGTCAGGGTAGTTAATAGGGTTGCCAACTCTGACTGAAGCTATTCCCAGAGCTTATTTTTCCACAACATGACATAATGTCATTTTCTTAAAATATCCTGTTAAAATCTGGATTGCTTTCAATAGTCACCAGGAGATGGATGCCAATTCCAGGAGACGCCAGTCCAATCCTGGAGGGTTGGCAACCCTAGTAGTTAAGCACTGGAACAAATTGCCAAGAGAGGTTGTAGAATCTCCATCACTGGAGATTTTTAAGAACAGGTTAGACAAACATCTGTTAGGAATGGCCTAATTATTATGTAGTTCTGCCTTGAGTGCCGGGAACTGGACTAGATGATCTCTCGAGGTCCCTTCCAGTCCTACACTTGTATGATTCTATGACTCAATCAGCTAACACATGTTAAAACTAAATAATATCTTTATCTATGGTTCTAAACCTGCTTGGAAACTTTATATCTTTTGCCTATTGCCTTTCAGATGTCACCAGCCTGAGAAAGTGTGAGTATGTAGTGAATGTTTCCTTTCAACCCCTCTCACTGTTCCTTTCTCTAATTTATGCTAAAAGATCATCATCCTTTCCTTGTGATGTTTGATTATAGACTTTTCCAAAGCCAGAAAGATCTTAAAGTTACAGGGTAGCTTGTGATGACCTCTTAGTATGAACGAGCAGGAGAAGGAGATGAGTGTTGAGAGAGAAAAGCTCTTGTTTACAAACATTTCTCTTTAATTATTAACTATTTTATGGAAGAAAATAGCCACAAATACACGATTGGCAAATTGACTTATGTTTAAATAATGTGTCTAAAGTTTGACTGAGCACAGAAGTTCATCTTTAAATAAACAAATAGTCCCATAATGTTATAATCATTAAATATAAACAACGAGCAGTCATGCTACCAACCTGCCACACTAAAGTTATGCAGGCGCATCTGAGTTTCCTTCAGCTATTTCTGTGAACTGTGAAGATGTTCAGATGAGGGGAATTCAGTTAAATGCATTATGCTCACAATCTTTTATTTCATTGTATTCTTTCCTGCTGTAGCTAAACCCACTGGCATAGTGAGGTTGCTAGGAAGGGGAATGGAAGACCATTTTCTAACGTTGTCAACATAAAAAGGTAACGTGTGCTCTCTCTGAACAGAGAGCAGTGGGGATATACTTCAGCTTTTCAACATTTGCTGTCGTGTTTCCTTTAATACCTCTTGGATTAGCTATTCTCTCTGGGGAACAACAGAAACAGGCAGGTAAGCAGGGGTTTGTTTTATGTTCCTCTAGATGAGTTCTTTCTTCTGCCAGTGGGAATGTCCCTCTGTCTCTCCTATGTTCATCACCATAGTGTTTAAGCACCTTAAAGGAAAATAACGAGAGGTTCATTGCCATGTGGTCTCTCTCCTCTCCAATTTGTGGCTGTGAGGAGGTAATAGATTTTCATTCTTGGGGGGAAGGGGGAGTTCTGTTTGCTTTACTGAGGGAAAACTATGGCAGAGAGCTTTTGCATTTGGATCTGAAGATGGTGAGAGGTTCACGGTCACTCTGATTTCTTCAGGAAGAGAGGTCTAGAATCAGAACCTAATCACTGAAAAACAGAATCTTATAGCTGAAAACTCTGGCTTAGATCCCTACTTCAGCTGATGATTTCCCTGTGCTAGGAGAATCCTCAGACATTGCCTTAAGGTACTTTTATGTCTTATTTGCACAACTGGAGATTTAGGACTTAGGAGGGGCCAAAGAGCTGGCCCCATATCTCCAGCTCTCACTATTCTCACTCTTGTTGTGGAAAGCATCTTCCTTCCTGAAGATTGCAGCTGTAGTGGAAGGTCATGGCTAAAGTGCGAGAGGTGTTAGGTTGGTCCTAGCCCATGGAGAACTTTGAACGGCTGTCCTGGGGAAGGTCACTACTCTCTCTGTGCCTCAGTTTCCCATTTTTAAAATGATATTTACTCCTTTTGTAACGCACTTTGAGATCTGCTGCTGAAAAGCCCTACATAAGAGCTAGGTATTATTATTATTATTGAAGATTAGGATCATGATCTTGAACTTGATCCAGTGTTTAATGTAGAACCAAAGTGGAGTCCACAGCACTGTACTCAGAGGCTTCCCCTTGCCAGTCATGCCTAGTAGTTTTGTTTTCTGGACTGGCTGGAGGTTTTCATATATTTTTGATATACAATATAAATTATATTTATAATGGAAAGGCCTAAAGATTCTTTAGAGAAGCATCTTTGGGGGCTGACCCCTTTCAACTCACAATTACAGCACTGAAATTCACATTCACTGCCAAAGGGTAATCCACGTTTTAATGCAAATTTGAGAAAGCAAGAGAAACTCTGTTGATAGTTATATAAACCAGGAGAAAATCTGTAAAACAATCTGGGGTGAGTGCAATACAAAAATAAAAGGAATTCCTGCTCCCAACAATATGATAGTGTAATTCGGACACAGCTATCAGGTTACTTAACTGCCATATTAATTGGGCCTGATTCGCCACTCATTGCACTTTGTACAATTTTTACACCTATACAATATGATCATTCTTCTACTTACTTATGACAATGGTAGCAATTTATACCCACTTTGCACTTTACACAGTGTGAAATGGCTCCACAAGGTGCAAGATCATGGAGAATTAGACCCTATGAGTTTAAAAGACATAAGACAATTTTACAAAGGATGGGAAATGCTATAAAAATCATTGAGGAAGGCAGGGTAGAAACATTGGGATAGAGCAATTAAAAGCCTTGATTTACTCCTCCCCGCCTCCAGCATATGGCAGGGATTTGGACCAGAAACAAGTGATGTCTCCATGGTGGAGTCTGACTTCTGACCTACAGGACAATGGAGTCACAAGCTATCCTGAGACTTGATTGAGATGCCACTTCAACATTTCCATAAGTCATTCTGCCATTGCAGATCTGTCACAATTTTGTCAAAGTTTTGCAGAATTCTGTTGACATGGTGTCATCTCAATAAATGCCAAGTTAAAAAATGAGTTGGGGCAGGTGCGAGCACAGATTTCAAGTCTAATGCGTGGGCTGCTGCATGTCTTCTGACATAATCTAGGCTCTCATACTTGATGTTTTTCTGGAGCCGTGGTGAACTCTTCCATCCTTTAAAATAATGAATCTCGCTTAACTAATTTGAGAAGAAAAAAATTAAAATCAGAATCACTGCTTCCCCTTGCAAAGCATCCTCACCCAAGCTCGGTCTGTGAAAAAAATAACCTAACAGAAATTTGAGGCCTGATTCTCCTTTACCACTTCACACTGACCGGGCTGGTAAGCAGACCTTAAATTACATTTACATCCACTTTAAGGACCCTTTACGCTTGCAGGAGTGGTGTAAAGCGGCCTCAGTATAGATGAGGATTCAGGCCATTCTTTTTAAAGCACCCTTGTAGTTGATGTGTCAGGCATACACGTTATTTTCAATTAGTTGTTTTAAAGGAAGCATGCTGCTTTTGAAAGGCCAGCAACATTGGACATGGACAACACTGGAACTAAAGTCCACAGAACATATCTCTTGTCTCATACTTAGGCTGTAAGCTCCTTGAGGCAGGAACTGTCTTTTTGTTCTGTGTTTGTACAGCACCTAGCACAATGGGGTCCTGGTCCATGACTAGCGCTCCTAGGTGATACAATAAAACCAATAATAAATACTAATAGTTAACTTCATTGTGGGTCCACTGATGTGCAAAACATGAAAAACGAAAGGTCTAATTGTTCCTGTGCCTCCAGAGTATAAGCATTAATATTTCTGAATGTTTATATGAGGGCTCGCTATATAAACAGCTGTCCCTTTAAGACAAGATGTGGAAGATGAGTAACGATCAAGTTTCTGCCACTTATTGTAAACCTCTCTCAATGAAGACCCTCTCTTATTAGGAAATGCTGTACACATAGAAACCACAATGATTCGAGAGATCCAGCAGCCCACTGCAATGGGAAAACAGTAAACTTTGTGGCTCTGATATAATTAAAACAAATGGCAGCACAGACTGAATATTCCCTTCTACGGTACTGATTTCATAGCTTGTTCCACAGCCTTTCTGAAACAGGTTGGTGGTCTCAGTCCAATTCTTACTGGACAGATATCTCTGCCTCCAAACCTTTTGGCACAGTTGTTAATGTTCTCAGCTGTGAGCCTGAAGACTTAGGCCTAACCCTAAGAGATGACATGTGCCTGCTTGTAAACCAGCTTGGAGGTGCTTTGTGCCTCAGCCCCCTTAACAAGTATGCCATCTGTGATAGTGGCTTTGATTATCTGTCTGGTAAGGACTACTCTGAAACTATTTATCTCAAATAGCCTAGAATAACCATAAAATAGTAACAACTTCTGGTCATTATTTAATTGATCAGGATTCATATCAGTGGCATTGTGGTGAATGGCTCTGTATCCAATCCCCTGAGTCATCCAGTCCCTCATATATATTCTATATTCTTCCTATATGTTCCCTTCTTGATCTGGACTCCTTCCCAGGCAACAGCATGAAGGAGATGAGTTAGGAATGAGATGTAAATGACAAGGGAAGGGTTTACAGTGTTGTACAGAGAATTATGCAAATTTCAGTTTTGCTAGATGGAGTTTGGTGGTTTGCACTGAATTTCATCCAAATCTACAACTCAAAGCAGAACTCAAAGGGGTTAGAATCATATAGATCAAAACTGATGGATGTATTTGAATGAACCGCTGAAAAGTGACACACAACTTGAGCCTAAGCAGACTTGTGACTGGATGACGAGAGAAGTTATCATATACTATAAATGGGAAGGGATGCTGATCGGGATTAGTAAAGAATATGTCAGAGGTCTTCTGACCAATCTGAATTAATTCAAATCAGCAGTGCCAGATGCTATTCAGCTGAGGGTATAGAAAGAATTAGCTGAAGAAATCTTGGATCCACTGGCAATAATATTTACAAACTCATAGATGACATGAGAGGTCCCAGAAGACGAGCTAACACAGTGCCCATCTTTAAAAAACAAGGGGGAGGAGGAGCAGGGGAACTATAGACCAGTCACCCTGACTTCAATACCTGGGAAGCTACTAGAGCGATGTGTAAAACATTCAATTTGTGAACACCTGGAGGATGAAGGGGTAATCCCTAGCAGCCAGCATGGATTTACCAAGAACAAATCATGCCAAACCAGCTTGAATCATGCCAAACCAGCTTGATTTCCTTCGTTGACAGGGCAACTGATTTGGTGGATGGGGAAAGGCAGTGGACATAATATACCGGGACTTCAGCAAGGCTTTTGACACAGTCATACATTACATTCTGATAAGTGAGCTGGAGAAATGCAGGCTTGACAGAAGTACCATTAAGTGGATACATATTTCGTTAAACAACTGCAAACAAACTATTTGTGGAATGATGCTGGATTAGAGGGCGGTCTCAAGTGGGGTTCCACAAGGATCTGTTCTGGGTCCAGTGTTGTTTAACACTTTATTAATTACCTGGATGTAGCAATACAGAACATACTGATCAAGTTTGGCAATGACACAAAGCTGGGTGGGTGCCAATACTTTGGAGGACAGAGCTAAAATTCAGAGAGATCTTGATAAATTGGAGAAATGGGCTATAGACAACAAAATGAAATTCAAGAAAGACAAGTGTACAGTGCTCCACTTGGGGAAGAAAAACCAAATGCACAAATACAGAATGGGAGATAACCGGCACTGCTGAGTGGATCACAACCTCAACACAAGTCAACAATGCAATGCTGTTGCAAAAAAAATGCAATTTTAAATTGCATTAAGAGAGGCATAGCATGCAAGTCACTGGAGGTGATAGTACCGCTCTACTCGGTGCTGGTTAGGCCTCAGCTGGAGCACTGTGTCCAGTTTTGGTCACCAGTGCATAGAAAGGATGTAGAGAAACTGGAAAGGACCCAGAGGCGAGTGACAAAGATGATCAAAGGGATGGAATGCAGGCCATACGAGCAAAGGCTGAAGGAAGTGGGTACGTTTAGTTTGGAAAAGAGGAGTTTAAAGGGGGATATGATAGCAGTCTTCAGATATCTGAAAGGCTGCCATAAAAAGGATGGAGAAAAGTTATTCTCTTTTGCCACAGAAGGCAGGACAAGAGGCAAAGGGTTCAAACTGCAGGATAGCAGAGTTAGATTAAATCTCAGGAAAAACTTCCTAATGTAAGAACAGCAGGACAATGGAACACACTGCCTAGGGAGTCTTCTCTACTGGAGACTTTCAAAAAGAGGCTGGACAGCCATCTGTCTTGGATGGTTTAGATACAACAAATCCTGCATCTTGACAGAGGGTTAAACTAGATGACCCTTGTGGTCCCTTCTAACCCTATGGTTCTATGGTCCAGTGACTTCAGTTTTATGGGCCCTATGAGAAGTAACATATGCAGATCCCTCCACCACTTATGCCCCAACTGCCTTCTGCCTTTCCCTGATCTTCCTCAGGCTAAGACAAACCCACTCCTCCTCACCTCTTTGTATAGTACCATAACCTCTGGGAAGTCAGGAGGCAGAGCCAAAGTGCAATTTCCCAAATAAGGAGCAGAGCAAGACAGCTAAGGAATTCAGTCCACATTGGCCCACAGGTATCCAGAAGGGATCATAGATGGAGAATCGGAGATGCTTCTCTGACTGGGGGGTCATGTGTGAGCTGATGGCATTAGGAAGATCAGGACCCTATTCAGCTGCATAGTTTGCACAGACCTAAGATCACCAGTAACTCTAGCCAACAGAAATACATAGACATCTTCATTGATTTGAACAGAAAGCTCCAGTCATTAAGAACCTGGTCAGGATGTCTTTAGAATTAGGACCTTTGATAACTGTCTGAGTGTGCACAAACTGAGGCACATTTTGAAAACCTGGTCATAACTGACACAACGTAATTGTCACAACACCCCGATGAGGCAGGTCTGCATTACTGACCCAGAGTTTATAGGTGGGGAAGGTGATGCAGAGAAATTGAACATATTATTTTCTTGAGCTAAGTTGGCATAGCCCAGAACTACAAGACAAACCGTACAAACCCGGAAGGGAGCGGGACACATCAGAAAGTATTTTGTCAGCTACTTAGGAAGAAAAAATACACTAGTGCTAATGTTTCAGACTTGTCCTGCCAGCCTATTAAACCCAACATTTGATGCCACAATGCCCATGAACTCAACAATCTTTCTACTCAGTAATTATATAAGTTGTAAAATGTCATCTTTTTTTTCCCATAAAGGTTAGCCTAGGTGGACAAAGGTGAGTTACTTCTAATATTGGCAGCTGGGTTACACATGCTACGGGTGCCCGCACACATGCACAAAAATCCTCATTATTAAATCACAGAGCAATTAAAAAATTAAAAATTTCATAAGACCCCACATAAAAGAAATACAAGTGTTTAATGATGGATTATAAAGTGAAAGTGAGAAAAAAGTAAAAGCTCAGCTGTCTCAGGGGCTTCCCTTGTAGCCTGTGATACTGAATTCTGTCTTCACCCTCTCACAAGCCGCAAGAGCTAATAAATTCCTGGCTCCCCTGCCTGGGAGCCAAGGCCGATTAATATCTGCCTACCTTGTTACCTAATTCATTATGGAATAGCAGTTAATTTGATTTGATATTATTTTAATAAAATTCTGTAATATATTAGATTGTTTCAGGCTATCAAAATAATTTTCCAATTATTACGGTTACTCAAGCAAGTCTTTTTTTCCCTTCATGAGCGGCAGTTGGTCTGACTCAGAATACATTAGCTCCTACAGCTTCATCCTGGCCAGAGGAATACGAAGTATATGCATGATTACACCAGAAATGTTATTGCCAGTAATGTGAGCCTGCAGATCAACGCAAAGAGTCCACAGATTGATGTGCAATTACAACCCCCATGACGTCATGACACAGGCGATTGCCCTTCTTCTACAACTGCACTAATGAACAAAAAAATCTTTTTCTTATATCCTGATTCTAGTGGATCAGAGGTAGCAATATGCTGAGCTATAGTGGAATAGATATTGCATCGCAAAGGGAGCTCGCTGTTCTTATTTCTTCGGCCTGTAGTGGTTGGTATGACATAACACAACTGGGCCAGCCTCCAAGGAGTGAGGCTGCTGTCAGCCACTCTCACTTTTGGCCCCCTCACACAGAAGTGACTTGAGTTTCTACTTTGCAAGCAGCTGACTGCTCTTTCTTCTGGATAAAAACAAATGCATGAGAGTCAGTGAAAAGTGGAAACAGGAGTGGAAGTTGATTTAAATAGAAAAAGGCAGCCTAGACAAAAGAGCAGGTGAAAACGGTGGAGTTCCATTTGCAGTTGTACCAGATGTCATAAAATGTCTGCCTTCATACATGAGAGCACCTTGGTCATAAGCTTCTGGGGTTAGGATAGTAGATGAGATAATCAGTTTCAAATGTCTCGGGCTTTTGTTGGGGATGGATGCCAGTCACCCTCAGCTGTACATATCCAGTCACGTACATAAAGAACTTCATTGGTTTAGCTATTTTAAAACATGTTCGTATACAAATAGAAAACAGGAATATAAAACCACATAGCCCAAAAGCCTACTTCTGCTCCCATTGAATACAAGTTTTCCCATCACCTTCAATGAGAGCAGAATGGGATCCTCATTTATCATTTAAGATGTTCACAATATAAACTTAATTTATAAGCTTCAAGTTCAACAGCTGAATTTCATGTTTGCACGGTGCCTCTCCCAAAGGGGTCCTGATCCCAACCTGGGTCTCTGGGTGCTATCCTAATATAAGCTTTGTTACCAATAATATTAATAAATACCAAACTATGATTTAAAGCATCCTTAATTGTGTGTGATAATAAAAGAGGTTGTATGGTAATAGCTTGAATGCCTATGGACATAGGAACTGGTGGAGCCACATGCCGTATCTTAGATGAACACTTAGTGTATATCTTGACACCATCACCTCTCTATTGAACAGTAATCTCTGACCCTGCTGTGGCCCATCCTATGACAATGTTAAAGTTCACCGAGGATTGCTGGACTGTTTCCAGTCTTTCCTTGCATGGATTAAAAAGAGAACTGCCAGTACCTGATTTTCAGGCTGCTAATCGTTTTCTTAAATGATCGTTTTCTGCCTTTTACAGTGCATCGCAGTCCCTTTTTCATATTCTGCCTCCAACATGGTTATTCCTATTCCATTCAGTTATCTTAAAAGAGTGGTGGTTGACCCATGGGATGTATGTCAAATATGATTTACAACCCTTTTCATGCTTCAGCAGAACTCAGTGGAAACATAAATGGATCAGAACATATCCTACATACGTGGAGAAATACAGCTTCTTTTTGTTTTAGTATTTGTAAATTGCCTTATTATTTCCATTGCTTAGCTATCATTAGGTGCATGAAATAGCACTGCTAATAGCAGGGGTGCTACAACTACACTTATTGTACAAAGAGTTTATTATTACAAGTAAATTGTATGCAACCTGCCAAGTGAAAGCACTATCATACCAAACCCAGGGGTTAGTGTAATTTTTTCCTCTGTGCATCAATGTTTTTTAACTTAAATTCCCATTCTAGTGGGTTTAAAGTGTTGAGACAAAAAGGCTATTGTCTATCAGAAGGATATTAGTGAAAGATGACAAAAAGGAAAAAATGTGTGCCTAATATAAGATAACTTGCTGCTGTAATCCTCCAAGATAAGAATATTTTTACGTTTTCATTTTAAAAATCAATGCATCTTTTCTCCAACTTATATTTTTGCAAGTACTTACTAGATAAAAATATAACAAAATTGTTGGCTTGTCACAGAATTCACATACACAAAAGGCTGCCTGAAAGCATTTGCTGTTTTAAATATACAGATTTCCAAAAGGAATCTTCAAATACAATATTTGACAGCTAAATGCTGTGGCTTACAATCTATCTATCTATAGCCTATTGTCAGTTCTGGGATTTTATGTCTTTTTACATTAATAATGAAATTAAAAGAATTTTTAAAGGTAACTATCACATTTTTAAAAAAAAGAAAACAGCCAAAGTTTTACAAAGAATTCTACATTATATCATGAAAAGATCCCAGTGTCATTAATGATAACTGAAGTTCTTCAGACACTCAGCATTGGTGATACTGAAGTGAATTAACCAGAAGACCTCAAGCTTCTTGATCTTAGGTCTCAATCCTGAAACTCACATAAGTTGTCAATGGATCTCAGCACATAAGTAGGGTCTGAATAGTGGGGCCTTTACTATATAAAAGCAAGAAACAGGGTTGGTTCTCATGATTCTTGCATAGAAACTGGTAGGCTTAAATTCTTTTCAACATCACTACTGCATAATCAGCTAAAATTATTGTAGATCCTAGAAATTGCTACAAGATGGTTATAAAGTCTTTGTGTGGACAACTTTTCCATTTGGTGGTAAAACTGGAAGGCCTTATCACTCTTTTATAACTTTCCATATAATTTTTATGAACACAAACATAAAGCATCAAAGACTGCAGGCTGAAAACTTCTCTGTGATCCAAACCAAGTGGCAAAATTAAGTCCTGAAAAAGTTAAGATTCACATCTGGTTTATGGTCTACTTAGACGACTTGGCCTGAGAACATAGCACAGGAGTAGACTGATGCAGAATAAGGCTCAAATTTAATAATCAAGCTTGGTTACTGAATACAGCTATAAAGATGGATGAAATGAAAAGTTTGTATTACATGTCTCCACTCATCACATAACAAAAGAAAAGAAAAGAAAAGAAAAGAAAAGAAAAGAAAAGAAAAGAAAAGAAAAGAATGGTATGTTTTAAATTGAAAGGAATGGACCATGCTGAAGAGACATGAGATATAAACAATATGGAATAAGACATCATTGTAAACAAGGCCATATCAAATACGTTGGAGTGATTTATCAGATAATGGGAGAGAAGAAACTTAGGCCCAAATCCCGCAAACACTTACACGTTTCACTTTGCATACATAAAAAGTTGAAGGTTGCAGAATCTGGCACTTCGACTTTACTACTTTTATGCCAATGGACAGCACTGCCAGAATAGTTACCATCTGTTCCCCACCCTATTTCCTCTTCCCTCTCCCTTTACTCTACCCTTTCCTTCCATGTTCGCCAATCTTCTTTTTTGCCAGGAGAACCACTATGGTACCTATGTATTCTTCTAGACCTGCTCTGATTGCATTTCCCATGACAGAGTCTGTTTCGGATGAGGTACATTAGA
Source organism: Eretmochelys imbricata (assembly GCF_965152235.1). Lineage (NCBI taxonomy): Eukaryota > Metazoa > Chordata > Testudines > Cheloniidae > Eretmochelys > Eretmochelys imbricata. Next base: position 108,158,542 of record NC_135577.1, read on the forward strand.
AAAGGCCTCTAATGGAAAATTTACATACTGTGCTATTACAAAGCCCTTGAAAGGCTTTCACTAGTCTAGCTTCCTTTACAGCAGCTGGGAAATGGGCTTGACAGAAAGGAAAATCCAGGAAGTGACAGAGAGAAAGGTTCTCATATTAAACTGATGGCAGCCCAGACAGCAAGGACTTCACTCTAGATCTAAAATGCTTTCATTCCATCACTAGATTTTCTGGATTACTTCTTAGATATCTAACTAGATAATCTTCACCCTGGCCACAGTATGCTATTTTAGGTATTTGCAGGGGCCCCATTATCATGTCTGAGTGTCTCACCATCTTTAATTAATTTATCCTCACTATGCCGCTGTGAATAAGGAAGTGTTATTAATCACATTTTACAGATGGGGAACTGAAGCACAGAGAGGCTATATGACTGGCCAAGGACACACAAGGACTCTATGATGGAGCAGGGACTTTAATCTAGACTTCCCAAGTCTTATGCTACTGCCCTAACTTCTGGGCCATGATTCCTCTCCAGATAGAGAAGTCAGTGACTATCAGGCAGAATCAGATGATGTACCCTGTTTATCAGTGTACCTTCATGTTTCTGATGGATTGCACTCTAATTGCTATTATACTTGGAGAAATAAATACATACAATGGGTAATACTACTAAGAAACAACAATCTTTGACACGTGCAGTGACTTTTGGGCATATTTTAGGCACTGTATTAATTGTTACAAATTGTTTTGGTTAAATACATATCATATTATGTCTCTGGCATGCCAATAAAAATATAGTATTTCACTTCAGTAAAATATATTTTATATATATTTTTTTTCTGGGTATTTTTTAAGGAAACTAACAGCATGAACAAAATTCAGGAGGTCAACAGTAAAGTATCTTGCAGAATAGAAACATACATCTGCACTTCCTGTATAACGACAGATATAATCAGCATCCGGATAAATAAAAAAAGGTCAACTAAAGGGCAGATCTGAACTCATCAGCATGGAGGAAAGAGCAGTAGATATGTTAGTCAATGCATTAATGACAACACATTTCTTAAAAATGGAAGTGTTCTGTGGCTTTACAGTCCTCAGATTATTCCATTTGGAAACAGAATGTCTAGTCTTCCACTGAAAAAGTGAGGAAACTTGTCCATGGAAAGAAAGGGGCCTTATTCTTCTTCCTCTTACACTGGAGTAACTACTGGAGTTATGAAACTAGGGTGAGAGCAGAATTAAATTCAAAGCTTTCAAACAAGGTTTTCTCCCAAGTTAACATTTGGATCCTTAGCAGCTGAAGGCAGATTTTTATAACTAAAAATATATAACCACTTCAGTCTGAGATAATCTCGTGTTTTCTAATATGTGCATGATTGGGGTGGTCCAATACTTGGCTGATAGACCTTCAGAGAAACCCGCCAGTACTACCAGCAGCAGTGATGGCTTATTCAGAGATGAAGGATGGTTCATTGGTTTGGACACTACCCTAGAACTTGGGAGACCAGCATTCAAGTCTATGTTCCACCTCAGAATTCATAGTTGACCTTAGCCAAATGATTTAGAGCCAGATTTTCAAAGGTATGTAGCTGTGCTCAGTGTCACAACAACTAACTGATTTAGGAACCTAACTCTCATTTTCCAAAGGGATTTAGGCACCTAGTCTAAATCCCATTGACAGAAGGAAGTATTTCTTCACACCATGCACACTCAACCTGTGGAACTCATTGCCAGGTGATGCTGTGAAGGCCAAAAGTATAACTGGGTTCAAAAAAGAATTAGTCATTGATGGACCCTACCCTCCATGAATTGATCTATTAGCCAAGATGGTCAGGAACACAACCTTATTCTCTGGGCATACCTCACCCTCTGACTGCTGGAAGCTTGAACTGGATGACATGGGATGGATCACTCGATAATTTCCCTGTTCTGTTCTTTCCCTCCGGCCACTGTCCACTGTCAGAAGACAGGATACTGGGCTAGATGGACCGTTGGTCTGACCCAGTATCACCATTCGTGTGTTCTTCTTAGCAATTGTTGTGTAGTGTTGTTGTGCATTGTTAAAAAGTTGCCATGTTTCACCCCAAAAATGGATGGGCAAAGTGATTCTTTAGTATTTAAAGCACTTTGCAGTCCATTAGGGTGAAAGTTACTACAGCATATACAAGTGAAATAAGGCATGCACTGAAAGGTTTTGTTTCTCAGGAGCAGTAACTACAGTCAATCAGACCAAGTTTACTTGGAATTGAGCCTTAGTTTGATCAGAAAGGTTATGAACTTTAACAAGCTCTTTCACCATCTTAGCAAAATCCATATGCACAGCAAAACCTGAAACCAGGAGATACTAACGTAGTTGCTGGTTTCACTGTGTACCTTTCTCACAGTTCTGCCTCAGTGGACAACTTTATGACCTCAAAGATATACTAATTACTTGCACCAAATGTAATACCGCACCTCAAATACTAAACCCAACGAGTGTGCAGAAGTTCCCACATTGAAACTTTCCACTGGGTAAATTAACCTAGCAGGGTGTAAAGAACAGTGTAGCAGAGTGTAAGAGGGAGCCCATTGGAGACCTGGGCCCATCAAATGCGTGGAAGATAGAGCAGCACTGGGGAGGCTCACAGTGAATTGGATGATTATTACTGAACCTTTCTCAAAGCCTTTATAAATCTCTAGGGATTCCTCTTTCTTAAAGCTTCTTAACTTACAATGATCTGTTACTTAATGCACTGGCCTGGTAGTGAGGAAGTTTGCATTGCTACAGGCTGGATATGTGATGTCACTTAAAGTATCTGTGCACTACTTTCTCCATCTTTAAAATGAGAATAAAACCACACATGCACCTTGCCACCAGCCCTTGGGAGGCTGAATTCATCAGTGTTTGCAAAGCACTTTGAGATCCTTAAAGAGATTAGATGATAAATTACAAAGTGTTATTGTAGAGACTGCAGAGACTCAAGGCATGGCTGGGGCAAATACAAAGCACTCCATTTCCTGTTTACACAGTCCTTTACCTCCCTTGCATATGCCCCCTAGCGGCCACCCTGAATAATGGCTCTAAATATTCACAACTAACACCACAGTTGTTATAACAGGATAATGTTACAATACATGAAATATTTTTCAGTGTTCCCTATTTTAAAACTAATGATGGATCATACCTTTGGAAAAGAAGAGCATGGGGAACTGTATGTTTTGAGAGCAGATCATAGGATACACGTAGTCTTTATCTGCTAGGATTCTGAAATGAAACCAGCCTAGATTGCTAGGCAGTGTGACGAAAAGTGTCAATAGATCAATTCCAAAAAAAGTGACAGCAATGTGAATTCCAGCAGATACATCAAGAAGTGAATGAGCATGAAATAATTTGTAGAGGGAAAGTACTGATGGACCTCATATTTAAATCCTCCATCCAATGTGAAGCTGCATAAAGAAGGTTAATGAGATGCTGGCTGGACTCAAAAAAGTAGTATATAACATAAAACCAAGGATATTTTTGCATCCTGCTATTAAGCATTGATTGGACCACATTTAGCACTATAATGCCTGATCCCAGTTACAGCAGTGTAAATCTAGAGTATACCCACTGATATCAAATCAAAGTCAGAGTCACTGGCGTAAATTCTGATTTACAGTGATGTGACTGAGATTAGAATTTGGTCCATATTGTCCATTTAAGGGCACTTTATATAAAGGAAGATAGAAATTCAAGACAGTACAGTGTAGTGCAACTAAGTTGATAAATAGAATAGAAGAGTTTGAGGAAAGAGTGACAAAATTGGGATTATTTAGTCTTGGAAGAATAATAAAGATGCTTAAGAGGTGACATGACTGAAGTATTTAAACTAGTTAATGGTTATTATAAAATTAAATTTAATGCTCTATTTGAGTGTGTCGAAAAGACCAGAACTAGGGGATTTAGGTTTAAGTAAAAGGGATATATGTAAGAAGAGTTTAAGAAAGTATTTTTTTACAGGGAAACTGTCAAATATATGGAATGGACTTCAAATTCAGATATGGAAACAAGCAACATTCATATATTTAAGTTAATACAGTATGATTATTTGAAACCTAATACATTTATGTGATATCAGTCAGCTTTGCGTTCAGGAGTAACAAACCACCCTTCATGAAGAGCTAATTTTTCACTGATTATTTCCACCCACATAGCAAGATCAAATCTGAGGGCCAGATCTTAAATTGGCATAGCTCCACCAAGCTACATCAGTTACACCAGCTGAGGATCTGGCCCTTCGCCATGCTTTCATTCAACAAGACCGACTAACTCTTATACCTTGAGAGGTCAGTTCTGAGACACATTTTCAGGGGAAGCTTACACTGCTGTTGTCAGGCCTGAATCTGTTTTATGAGTAATTAAAGGATTTCAGTCTCCAGTGCAGTCAATCTGGAACCTTTCGCAAGCACAAATTCACATTAGCAGAGGGGAAAAACACAATAAAAGAGAAAAAATAATAATTTCATGAAAAAAAACAAAAATAAGGCTGTATTAACAATCTATCATTGTTCTTATCTCACTGAGTCACTAATGGAAAAGGTAAAGTTATTCCTATTCTATTCTGTATAGGTTTTTATGCCATGCCCATCACCAGAGTTTCAGAGCATCTTCCAGTAGTGCATTAAGCAATGTGACTACATATATCATGTGTTGTTTGTTCTCTTGTCCTCTCCCCAGAGGGAAAATCAGGTACCGTGGAGTGTCTTGTTTTGGTAGGGTTTTTATTGCAGATGGCAAGGTCCAAGAAGTCGGCCTTGCATTTGGAGCAGAAAGAGACAAGGTTTATGACGGTACTTCATTCCTGGAGGAGTTCATTTCACAATCTCAGACCACCCCCAGAGAAGATTCTGTCTCCTGTACAGACAAATTTTACTCTTACTGTTGAGAGATCCATTCCCATGCAACGTGAGAGAGAGATCAATTTGGAAAATGTCTGAAAGGAAAATGCCACAGAATTTTCCTTCCATAGTCCCACATGCAGGTTTTGTCCCTGGGAAGTAGCTAAACCCTTCTATCCCTCCGACCCTTGTAAGGCTTAAAAACAGGATTAGGGTAAGAGAAAATCTGAAATTGCTTACATGGGTGGCAATAAGAGAATGTGTGTTAATATGTTATCTTTTTCACATCCGATTTTATTACAAAACCCAGGTGAAGTATCATGTCAGTGATCCATAAAAATCCCAGAATCACCTTCTAACCTCAGAGGTCACACCATGGCAGTGAGTGTGATATCAAAACTTACACACCTAGAGACATCTGTGCTGGAAATACCTTATCAACAGCAGCATGTGGGTGCCTCTTTTGTGAAACTGTTCCTCAAATTATAGCTTTTGGGGATGGTGAGTAGTAGCAGGCCAGGCATAATTTTAAAGCAAGATCATGGATGGGATTTTGAGATGATCATGCAATAAAAGTGCAACACACAGAAGTGTGGGCAAAGAAATAAGCCAAGACTTTCAAAAATAACTAGTGACTTTGCATATCTCTGTTTCTGAATGCTCAGCCTAAGACACCTTAAAGGGGCCTGATTTTCAGAGAGAAGTTGCCCAGCATTTTCTGAGAATCAGGCCCTTGTAGGGTGTCTGAATTTTGGACCCCCAAAACTGAACCACAGCAAATCACTATTCACTTTCGAAAATCTTTGTCTGCGTCTTTATTTCCTAGCTCTAATCACATGATATGTCAGGGTTATAACACTTCATACCCTTGCCAAATGACACAGTCAGGTTCCACTAACTCCACTGGCTATTGATACAAACCACTCTTGATGGCACTAGTCCATGCATGCATTGGGCTATATGGAATAATAGGGGGTCCTGAGAGCCATGCTTACCAAAACACCAGTGCCTACTGCATGGTGGAACGACTCAATGTAATATGTTGGAGCAAAGCTCTTTTGGAAATGGTTTCTTTCATTCACTTGAACAATTTGAATGTATACTGTCTGAGTACATTGGGAGTCCTTCTACTGATCAATATGTAGACTCAGTGGATGACATTCTAGTTTAATTGAAGTCAATGGGAGTTTTACTGTTTACTTCAGGGGGCTTCACTCAAGAACCGTCATGATTCTCTACAAATGACTACATTGATTTGGGTTTCTCAGTCTTTTAGTTTTCTCTTTGGTATTCATCTTACCCCCATCATTATGGTATCTGAAAGCCTCACAATCTCTAATGCATTCAGCCTTACAACACCTCTGTGAGACAGGAGTCACAGAAAGACTTTCCCAGGGTCATACCAGAAGTCTGTGGCAGAGCATAGACTTGAACAGAGGTCTCCAATGGCCCAGGGTAGTATCCTAACAAGTGGACTATTCTTTCCAATGTTTAGAGCTGGTTAGGAAACAGAATCTCTGTCCCGTGAAAAATGTCAAGATTTTGGAAGAATAATAAGTCAGACCCCAACTGAAATGAAAAGACAAAATTTTGAATTTTTGACAAAAAGGAATTCAATTTTGAAACATTTCATTATGGTAAATTCAAAACATTTAATTTTAATTTCAACCTTTTTTATATTTTAAAACCATTGTGGATATGAAATAAAGTAAATTTTCAAACAAAATGAAAAAAATGCAACTTGCCATTTTGAAAATGTGGAAACATGACATTGACATTTTTCAGACTTTTTTTGATTTTTTTCACAAACTTCTCGTGTTGAAATCGATAAGATTTCACACAAAATTTGGTTTCTTCAAAATGACATTTTCCAACAAAAAACTTTTAAAAAATTGACTAGCTCTAGTTACTATGACAGATATGGCTGTTTCCCTCATAGTTCCTTTATCTGCCATCTCCTAAGAGATGAAACAGAGCTAGTCTCTGCCTATGTCAAAGTATTTACCTTTGTGTGTTGTTCTGTCTTTATTGACATGACAACAAATATGTTTCCTTGAGCCCATCTCTACCCCTGCACACCCATGTGAAAGCCAGGCACAATCGATCTCTTTATGGGTTACCACTTTCTTCTCTGCATAGGTAATAAATAGGAGCCAAGTAGGAGTTTCTGGTTATAGATGTGTCTTCTGATGATAGCAGTTTTCCATATTCAGGTTAAGTACATAAGCATTTTAGCACTATATCCATATGCATCTCACTTCCTATTACGCCATCCCAAATATTGTACTAAGCCTGCTTTACTCCCCAGTGATTACACATAATGGGCAATGTCTGGATGGAACTATGCTGCAGGGCTGTGAGCAAATGAGCAATCTTGAACTTACAATGTGGGACAGCCCTACAGTTAGCAGAATCCACTTGCATTCATAGAATATCAGGGTTGGAAGGGACCTCAGGAGATCATCTAGTCCAACCCCCTGCTCAAAGCAGGACCAATCCCCAATTTTTGCCCCAGATCCCTAAATGGCCCTCTCAAGGATTAAGCTCACAACGCTGGGTTTAGCAGGCCAATGCTCAAACCACTGAGCTATCCCTCCCCCTGTAAAAATACTTCCATTTGTTTGCATTTATAGCTTAAGAAGCCATTCTCAACTGGAAGTATTTCCCCATGTCATAGAATATCAGGGTTGGAAGGGACCTCAGGAGATCATCTAGTCCCTCTCAAGGACTGAGCTCACAAGTGTGGGTTTAGGAAGCCAATGCTCAAACCACTGAGCTATCTCTCCCTCTACTATTATTTCAGACAGTGAGAGTATTAAGTGTCACAGGGCGGTCATTCGATGGAAATATCAGAAACTTAGTCATATTAAAATTTTGTTACCAAATGCTTCTATGTCACCTTAGTCCATCTTTGCCTCTTCTGTGCATGAATCTAGAGAAACTTTAGCTCTAACTGGTATGCTAAATAACAATTTTATTTTTGGCATTGTAAGCCAATGCCACCTCTGGGCATGAGAGTCAGTGGCACAGAAGGATGTTGGGGTTCTTAGCTCGACACAAGAAAGGGGACTGAAAGCATTTTGGTAAAGGAAACAAAAAGAGAGCTGGATAGTTTAAAGGAAACACACATAATGGATATGTACATGTTAAGAACATTTACGTGAAAAGCTGTGTTATGCCATCTTTCTAAACTTCAACAAATGATCTGAAATTAGAGGGTGAATATTTAATGTAAATAATGTATGGAAAACAGAAAACCATAATCCCAAAATATCAAACCATATACCAGATCTCTTCTCCTTGAATTTCAAAGGGGCAACTTCTGCCCCTATTGCAGCTTGATCTTGAGCTTACAAAATGTGCTTTAGATTTTGGGTGGGAGAAGGAGCAATATTTTGTGGATGAATTTAACACCAGCACTCATATGTTGTGTAACAAAACTAATTAAATTAGGGTGTGGACTTTTCATCATCTCAAACTAAGCCCTGGCCTGCACTACAGACTAATGTTGGTATAACTACGTTGGAAAATCTGTACCCCTGAGCAACACAGTTATACTGACCAAGTTCCCAGTGTAGTCAGCCCTGTGTTGACGGAAAGTCTTCTCCCATTGACATAACTAACACCTCTTGGGGAGGTGGAGTACTTAAACCAACAGAAGCTGTGCAGTGGCAGTGTAGCTGCAGTGCCCTAAGTGTAGATAAGCCATCTGTGCTGCAATTTTGGTCACGCCTGCTAATGAAGGACCTGAAAGAAGTAGAAAAAGTTCAGAGAAAAACCTTTGGAAGATGCAGTGTGATCTACTGGATAGAATACTGGACTGGAGCTCAGGGGATCTGGGTCCTATTCCTGCCTCTGTCACTGACTTATATGAGTCACTTTACCTCTGGTTTCTCTCTCATCCCTTGTCTATTTAGCTTACAAGCACTTAGGGGAAAGGAGCTGTCTCTTCCTATGTGCTTGTACAGCCCCTAGCACACTGAGACCTCAATATGCTACTATAATAAAATAGTTAGTGACGTCTTGGGATGATAGCAGCGTGGGTGTGTGCATGTCTGTGGTGGGGAGGGAAATGTTCCATATGAAGAGATTTAAAAGACGAAGACTATTTAATTTAGGAGGGAGAAAAATAAGAAGAGATGTTATAGAGATTTATGAAATGGGCTAGAGAAGGCTATATGGGCACTGTCCCTTAACCTGTCCCATGACATAACAACATTTCATGAGATTAAAAGGTAAGAAATCCAGAAGGCATGAATGCAAATACTTCTCTACAAACATAATCAGCCTGTTGAACACACAGCTGTAGACTGTTACAAGGCAAATAGTTTAATAAGGTTTGTAAAAAGAATTAGAAATATATTGGTCAGTTCTTATGTTCCTATCTATAGCTGTTGTAATTTTGCAATGGTAATGGCAGCATTACATCATATCACCCTATCAAAAGGGTTTATAAATAAAGGGACAACCCATTAAATACCTTGGTAACAAAGCAGGGCCTGATTTCACAGTATTGCAGTGGAAACAGGTGAAAGAAAAGATGGTTTTGTAGCTAAGGAAATGGACAAGGCCAAGGACACAGGAGGTCTGAGATCAATTCCCAAGTCTACCATAGACACCCTGTGTGACACCGAACAATATTTCATTGCTGTATGCAGTGTTGTTGTAGCCATGTTGGTCCCACCATGTCTCTCTGACATTGAGCAAGTGATTTAGTCTCTGTGTCTCACTTCCCCATCTGTAAAATGGAGATACGAATACATCCTCTCCCCCATGCTTTGTCTGTCTTGACTAGTTAGACCATAAAGGTGAAATCCTGGCCCCGCTGAATTCAATGGGAGTTTTGTCATTAATTTCAATTAAGCCAGGATTTCACCCTAAGCTCTTCGGGGCAGGAACTATCCCTTACTATGTTTATGTCCAGCACCTAGTACAATGGAATGCTGAACTCAGTTGGAGCTGCCACGTGCTACTGTACTGCAAATAATAAAGGTTTGGGTATATGGGTATTTTTTTTACCCATTGTATAAAAGTCCCCGCAAACTCATAGGACTTCAGAATATTACATTAAAAATTGCTTTTTATTTTTTGCAGGATCTCCAGCATTTTCTCTGTGCAGACTAAGGGCTAACAGCTCTTCATCGTATTTACAGGAAAAAATGCACAGTGCTAACTAAATGCCACATGCCGTGGGAGGAACTTCTGTTTTTAATAAAACCAATCTGGTCTAGATCAATGATAAGAGGGCATAATTTCTTCAACTGGGAAGCCAGAACTTTGAAAAGAATCATACAGTCAACACTAATCTGAGATCAGGGTCTGCAAGGGAAGCAGAAATCAGTGGGTTTGCCCTTTACATGAATAAAGGGTATTGTTCCCATCAGGGGGAAATGGTAGCAAAGCGCTTCCACCAAGGGAAGGGGTAAGGTTTTGCTGTAGAGAACATGATGCTGCTGGAGGGTGAAATGTCAATGGATTGGACTTCTTCCTGCCCTCTTCTACCATTTCTGCCCCCTCGTTCTGATGTGGATCCCTTTTGGGGGGGTGTATAGATGTTGGCTTCCCTCAACCCCCATAGACTACACTCTACATCTACTGGGTCCTGGCAATTCTTTATATCTTCTCTATCCAAATGATTCCCTGTGGCACCTCTCCTGCAATTCGGTCTATGTGGGTGGCCTCACTGTGTGTGCAGAGGCCCATTCAATGGGGCTTTGCTTGGGTACAGCAGTTCACCCCAGGAAAAAGGGGCAGGATCAGGGCATTGGTTTTCTTTCCCTCTGCTACATACCTATATTTCTCCGCGATCTTCTGTCTATTTCCTTATGTACTGTTGCTGCAGAGACAGCCTCCATATTCTCCACTCTGAATTCCTCCCAGCTATACAATCAATCTAATTTTACTGTCCATTGTTTCTGTATTCATGTATTAGTACATAACAAATTGTTAAACAGAGGGAAAACAGAGTTGTCTTTGGACAGTACGGATCCCAAACGGAAACTGCAGGGAGGAGAAGAAAAAGACAGCAGGTGTCTGAACAAACCAATTGTCATATTTGGACTGAAGGACAGTATTCAAATGCTAGACTAGAGCTCAGTTCATTTTAAGCAGCTGTCCAGTTGGATAGCTACTATAAACAGGGTGGCTTGTAACAAGAATATTTTAGCTTGAAGCATTTCCAAATATTTAGGGTGAACTGAAAAAAACCAAATAGACCATCATCAATACTGTTAACAACAATAATGTCTGAGACTTATATTGTGCTTTTGTTCCGTAGATCTCAAAGCACTTCATAAAGGTGGAGATGGGTTATTATTCTTATTTTACAAATGAGGAAACTGAAGAACAGAGACGTGACATGGTTTACCCAAACTCACATCACAAGTCTGTAACAGAATCAAGAACAGGACCCAAGTCTCCTGACTCCAGACTGATGCTCATTCCACTAGATCAGAATTGCACCTCAAGAAAGAAAGAAACTGAAACAAGACACTGTATAAGCTTAGACTTAAAAAATCAGAGTTAGTTTAATTTTGAAACAAAAAACAAAAATAAAAATCAGAAAATCAGTTTCTCTTGTATTTACCAACCAAGACCTACATTCACAGTTCTGTGCTTCCTCTGAGAAAGTCAAGCACCACACAAGTTCTTTCTTCTACTCCCTGCTACAATTTAGATGTTAGTTGAGATACCAGGTCTTGCAGAGGGAACAGGTCTTTGAACTAAGGTCTTGGCACACACACAAAAAAGTGGGGGGACGGGACTGATTTTCAGATATTTAGTTTTAATTATAAAATCATCTGCAGTTTTAATCTGTGTAACCTGCACCAAGGGCCACCTCCAACAGACAGTCCCTCTCTCCAACTGTAAAATATCCCCAGGGATTCCAGGACAATTTTATTCAACATTTAAAAAGAGATATGCTTTGGCTAAAGCATCTGACCTTAGCTGGTCTCTTGACAGATTTCACGATATACATTCTGTTATAGATCTGAGATTTCAGAAGTTCACTCATTTAGTTACAAAACCTTTCAATTCACCCTTCAACCAGTGCTTAATTTGTGCCAGGGCTTGCCAGGGCTGAGCCCCAGCATCTCTAGGCTTGGCAGTTCATAGCCCCAGCACCTCTGGGCTTGCTGCATCAGTTATGATTGTAAAAAAATTGCTTGAGCCCTAGCACATAATGGCTTGAGCCCTTTCATTATAAATGAAGAACTGCCTTCAATTTCTAAGCAAGATACTTCATCACTGAATGGGCGTGTGCTTTTGAGATCACTGGGAATTTTGGAGGCTCAAGGTCAAATTTTCAAAGGCGAGCACAGTGACTGTGTTTGAAAAAGGGCATGCACCTCCAAGACAGTCATTTCTGAACACAAATGGGAAGCTGCATGTCCATGTACCCAGACACGCTCACACAGAGTGCATGCTGCAAGGGTCTCTCTCACCATACATATTTATACATACATAAAAGCACACATAATATACACCTGTCTTTATTTGAGATAAAAAATATGTGCATATGAATTTACAGCCAAAAGCAAATGTTTTTGCTTTCATTTTCTTTAACGTTTATGGCCAGTTTCTCACAGCTAGTACTAACTCTAGATGCTGTGAAAACTTCCTTAGTGTCTGTGCTTTTATAGGGTTCCAACAGGGGATTGTCTAAAAGAACACCAGATTTTTCCATTTTTGCTACAGATGAAACCACTAGGAGGAGGAATGTGTCCACGGTGTTGGAAAAACAGACAGACAAGACATATAGCCAACCATCAAAGTTACTTTTTGGCAAAGAGTTTAGTGAACAATCAACCGTTGTCATCGCAAAAACAATGCAGGTTCCCCTATGAAATGGTTTCAGAGTGTTTCCTCTTTAACATTTCCTCTTCAAAAAGGTCAAGTAAAATAGCATCTATCAAGAGGAGCATTTAGAAACAACCAGCCTGCTCTTGCCAGCCACCATCCACTCATGGAAATGATGCTGGTGTATCTTGGGGAAAAATAACAGATCGTCTGTCTGCAGAGGAGTTTGACTGACTAAGAGAAGAAAACACTGACTGAAATTCACAATCCATTCCCTTAAACTAGATCTCTAAGAGCCCCCCGAAGTCAGTAAAGATAATGGATTTCTATTTCAATGGGCTTTGGATCAGGCCCCTCAATGAAGAGTAGTGAAAAGATACACAAGTCAGTGAACCAATAGGAGAAATCTTTTCAAATCATACAATCTCTTCCTACTTTTGGAGCATATTTCTGGAATCAAGAGTTATTATAATCAATAGATATTTTGTCTAAAAGAGATGCTATGGTTTAAACACAAGTTATAGGCTTGATGCAGAAATTACTGGATTCAATTTTATGGCCTGAGTTATGCAAAGGATGAATTAAATGATCCCTTTTGGCTTTATATTAACTAATCTATGAATAAGAACACCCCCTGAGAATGAACAAAACATTGTTCTTTCATCCATTTATCAGTGAAGTACATTAAAAAAATCAAAATATCTTCTATGTTACAAGTTCCTCATTCAAATTTGTAATCTTCCCCCACAGCTCTTTATTGAACATCTGTCTAGTTTTCTGACTTGGGAAACACACAAAAATATTTTAATGCATTCTTTGAAGGAGAAGCCTTCGAAGAATCTCCATTCTAAAGATCAGTTAGTTCAGGGTGTTACTGTGTGAGGATATGCAGTGAGCGTCTGATAGTGAAAAGCAGCTGAGTGGTGATAATGTATATGACAAAATGGAAGGGACTACCAAAATCTGGATTCTTACAGCAGAGAAGTTTAATATGCAGGTCAACAAGGAGAAGAGGAAGAATTGGACATCTTGAAGGGCAAATCATGCTACAATTCTATGCAAACCACTGAGCACAAATGACAAGTACACCCAGAGACAACACTCATGTGCACAATAAGTTGTATAATCCCAGACTCTGTAAGAAACATGTAAACATCTGAGCTTTGCATTTGCATGCATTCTAAAAATGATAGAGGACTTTTTTCCTACAAGCTGTCATTTAATTTATTCACAAGGTCGATTTGGAAACAGTGTTCAAATGTTTTGGAAATACGTCAAGAACATCGTTTTATTTCATGGTATTGTAGTAGCATCTCATTATATTAGTCTAATATGAATGCAATACAATGAAAAAGCTATTGTGATGACATTGTACTAGGCTAAATAGATAGAATGTTATTACAGTACTGTAAAAAGAAAGATTTATAGGTTAGCATTTGCATTGATGAGTAAGAACAGCACATGCAGCCACATATTTGGTTATTTGGACTCCCAAGGAAACTAAGCCTTTTGTTATATTCAGAGTAATCAGGCATTTGATAGTGAACAACGCTGCTTTTGCTAGGGAAAGCAGCAGCAAGGGAGAACAGACGTGTTGACTCAGCTTCTGGACCACTTCTTCTGTCATACTCCCCAGAGGTTTTATCCCCTTTCAACAAGAGTGTCAGCATCCCTGACAGAATAGGATCCTATTGCACATCAAAAGAGCCTTTTTTTTTCAGGTTGCACAAGAAAGGGGCACAATTTTAATTGCCACAGAAATGCAGCCAAGTAGGAAACAAACCTACCTTGTGTGAACTGAAGAATGTTTTTGCCTTCTCCAAGATATTTCCTGCCATCACTACAGGCATCAAGTGACGGTGGAGAGGACTTTTGGTTTTGTTTTCCCTCGGTTTCCCAGCTATATACATTTGCCAACTCTAAGCAGCCATCAGTAGGGCACTCCCCAAAAAATAATATTTAAAAACAACCTCAGATTTCCCTTCCTGGGTATGTATGAATCAAGTCTGTCAGGATGCTATTTAAAGGAAAATAGCACTGAGTGGTTGCAACATAGTTAAGTAAACAAATATTTACTAGATAAGAAAAAACTCTGAGTGCCAGATCCTCCTCTGGCTGTGCAGTCTTAAATGGAGCTATGTTGATTTACACCAGTTAATCTGGCCCTTTTTCATTAATGTAAATATTAATGCCATTTGTTGTTAAATATCAGGAACTCTTTTGCTCTCGCAATCCCCATGATTATAGCTGGGGTCTCTCAGAAAGAGCCAACCAACATGATAGTGATACCCGTTTCCAGCAGGAATTCAAGTCTGCTAATGATGTAGTTTAAACCTCAAGAACTAGTGCTGCGCTATGGGGAAAGGGCCTGATCCAAAGCCCATGGAGGTTAATGAGGGTCTTTCCATCGACTTCCAGAAGATTCAGAACATTCCTAAAAGAGAAACATTCAAAAATGCCTGAGATTAGGTCCCCAGTTCCCACCAAATGTGACTAGAAGTTAGGTACATAGCTCCCTTAGGCACCTGAAAATCCCCCACAACATGACAAATTTCAAATGTTCTGTAAGATAAATTCTAGAGTGGAATTTTCAAATGTGGGACTAACTGCACCCACTGAAGTCACTGGGAGTTTTAACCTTGACTTCAGTTGGAGCAGAGAGAAGCCAATTCTAGGGGCTTTTGAAACTCTCACCCTAATGTTTATTTGGTAGATGTGTTTGATAACTGGATAGGTCAGTCTGAAAGGTTGATGTTTAGATAACATTATACTGAACAGACCTCCTAGTCTGACCAAAAAAGAAAAAGGAGTACTTGTGGCACCTTAGAGACTAACAAATTTATTTGAGCATAAGCTTTCGTGAGCTACAGCTCACTTCATCGGAAGTGAGCTGTAGCTCACGAAAGCTTATGCTCAAATAAATTTGTTAGTCTCTAAGGTGCCACAAGTACTCCTTTTCTTTTTGTGGATACAGACTAACATGGCTGCTACTCTGAAACCTAGCCTGACCAAGGGTCCAATCCTGTGAGGTGCAAAGCATTTCCTGTGAGGTACTGACTGGTGACTTCAAGGAAGTTGAAGGCACACAGCAGCTTGCAGAGGTGCTCCAGACTAAAAAGCAAGTCCAGTCTTCAATAGGCATGGCTAAGTATTACTGTCATTTTGTAAATGGTTTCACTGACATTGTATCTGTTATCACAGACTTACACAAAAAACACAAATCCCAAGAAAATAGTGTGGATGGAAGCCCGTCAGAAAGGTTTTGATGAGTTAAAGAAAATTCTGGCAGGGAAGCCTGTTTTGGCCAGTTCAGATTTTGACAAAATGTTTGAACTGTGTACTGATGCATCGGTCACAGGTCTAAAAGCAGTACTGATTCAAACAGGGGAAAGTAAAAAGAAGCATCCCCTAGATTTCTTAAGCAAAACACTGACACCCACTGAACAGAACTATTCTGTCATAGAAAAAGAATGTTACACAATTGTGTGGGCAATCAAGCTGTTACCTTATCTATTAAACAGAAAATGTAGGGTCCTGACAGACCACTTGGCATGTGTATGGCTGCACAGGACAAAAGGTAATAATTTCAAACTGCTACCGTGGAACATTATTCTCCAAGAATACGACTTAGAAAATTTACTTGTTAATGGCAGAGAAAATATAGTGGCAGATGCATTGTCCAGGTAAGAGGGTTCTGAACCAACGCCTACAGGTTAGAATAGTGGCTGACCCTAAAGCATCAATGTAAGAAGGGAGGAGTGTTCTTCAATAATAAACTTGTTCTTGTTTTCAGTATAAATGTATCTACTTGCTGTGATGTTAAACAAAGTGGCAATCCTGAGTTGAATGTTACAAGCTGGTGTGTCCTGTTCCTTTGGGAACATCAGACCTGGTAATTCTATGAGTGTTTACTGGACTAGGGTCTGGACACTTCAGGAAAAGCTTTGAGACTTGGGGTTGGTGAGTGCCTATTGCTACCTGTACAGAAAGAAAGCATGGCCTGCAGAAGTCTAGAAGATGGTGTATGTTCTGCCAGAGGCTGGTGGTTTCAGGGTGTTGATCCACAGCAGGCACAGACAGGCTCTGCTTCACGCTAAGGGCAGGTAGTGGTGAGGTGCCTCACAACTCTGGGTACCCCTGGGGAGTGTCACAATGTTTGGTGATTGGATAGAGGTTGGTCTGAAAGGTCAATGTTTAGACAACATTATACCGAACAGACCTCCTAGCCTGGCCAAGGGTCCAATCCTGCAAGGTACAGAGCACTTACTGCAAGGTACTGACTAGTGCCCTTGTGGAAGTCGAAGGCACTGAGCAGCCTGCAGGAGGTATTCAGCACCTCACAAGAGCAGATGGTTCAAGAAGGCATTCTCCCATCTACAGGGACTGTAGGTACAGCCCACACCACACCAGTTTTAGCCATTAACATAATGCTTGCCTTCCTCACCGGGGGTAGTGAAGCCCAATTCATTATTACTCATAGGAATCACAATTCCTTCCCTGTTTCTGCCTAGCTCTTGCAAGGGGAAGTAACTCATTCCAGCCTTGTTTACTGTGTGCAGGTTACTTCCTCCACTCGCAGCCACAGGCTGCTCTAGCTATAGGCAAACAAGGGCATGTCTACACGTACAGTGCAGAGGCACATCGATATAGCTGAGCCGCGGCGGCATGTACGGTGAAGAAGCTCTACACCGACGGCAGAGGGCTTTCCTGTCAGCATAGCACTGTCCACACCAGTGCTTATGTCAGTGTAATTTATGTCACTCAGGGGAGGTGGTTCATTCACACACATGAGCTACGTAAGTCATTCCAACATAAACTGTAGTGTAGACATAGCCCAAGGCAGCTGCCTTGGGCGCAGATTTCTGGAAAGATTGATTTTACATGGTACCACAGATCAGTCTATGGGGGTGTGAACTGCAGAGCACTTGAACGTGTAGTTCTGAAACTGCCCTGTGGAGACCTTGCTGGCACAAATAGCATTGATGTAATCTGCTCAGGTCAGGCAGGCCGCAGGACAGCCTCATTCAGAGGCACCCCTGTACACATGCACTGCATGGGTGCCTGATTTGATGGCAGGAAGCAACAGTGGAGAGGACTCTCCCATCTTGCTGGGCTTGGCAGGTAAGAAGTGGGAGTGGGGGGGAAGGGGGTTGGGCACTTGGTACTACCCACTCCCAACAGGGGTTTGCCTGGGGGAGGTGATGAGGGTGAACCAGGAGCATCCCTGCCTTCCCACCTCCCATAAGCAACCAACTCCCTCTCCACTGCCTCCCACACAATCACCCTTCCTCCACAGGTACCCAGCCTACCCCAGCTCGCCCAGAGATCCCAAAAACACCCCTGCCTCCCACACAACCCTCACTGCCTCCCACAGGCACCCAGCCCCTGCCTCCCACACAACCACTCTGCTTCCTGTGGGCACCCACTACCCACAAGCCCCCTGCATCATCCAAGTCACCACCAACCCCCTGCTTCCCACTTTCCCCAGCATTGCCATTCAGCTGGCTGGGCTATCCCACTCCTGCGGTGGGAGGAAGATGAGAACATAAGAATGGTCCTACTGGGTCAGACCAAAGGTCCATCTTGCCCAGTATTCTGTCTTCTGACAGTGGCCAATGCCAGGTGCCCCAGAGGGAATGAACAGGTAATCATCAAGTGATCCATTCCCTCTCACTCATTCCCAGCTTCTGGCAAACAGAGGCTAGGGACACTATCCCTGCCCATCCTGGCTAATAGCCATTGATGGACCTATCCTCCATGAATTTATCTAGTTCTTTTTTTGAACCCTGTTATAGTCTGGGCCTTCACAATATCCTCTGGCAAGGAGTTCCACAGGTGGACTGTGCATTATATGAAGAAATACTTCCTTTTGTTTGTTTTAAACCTGCTACCTATTAATTTCATTTGGTGCCCCCTAGTTCTTGTGTTATGAGGAGTAAATAATACTTCCTGATTTACTTTCTCCATACCAGCCATGATTTTATAGACCTCTATCATATCCCCCCTTAGTCATCTCTTTTCCCAGCTGAAAAGTCCCAGTCTTATTAATCTCTCCTCATATGGAAGCTGGTCCATACCCCTAATAATTTTTGTTGCCCTTTTCTGAACCTTTTCCAATTCCAATATATCTTTTTTGAGATGGGGTGACCACATCTGCACACAGTATTCAAGATGTATTCAGGAAGGCAGCGTTCAGCTCTGCTTCCCTGGTCTGCCCTCCCTTTTCACAGTCTCTGGACCTCAGCAGCTCAGAGGAGCCCCCTGCCCCACAGTAGCTTAAGCCACAACTAGAGAGCAGCTCCCCTCTTACCCCTGCAGTCTCCTCTTCCTCTGCCTCCTCTTCCTGCCTCTCCCCCACAGGAGGAAGCTGACCCCTCCCCAACCCCCAGCTCTCCTGCCTCCCAAACCAAAGCCCCGCACCGCAGGTCCCCGAGAAAGGGATTCTCCAGCTCTGCTGGTAAGAGCCATGGCTGCTGCCCCCTCCGTCCCACAATACTGGCTTTCTGGACTGGAGGCAAGCAAACTGAAGTTTTGTCTAGGGTGGCAGATCCTCTTCAATGTCCTCTACTTGCACCAGCTCAACTCCACTCTCTTCTTCTCCCCATCCACTCCTGTCCACCTGCCCATGAACAGTAGCAAGTAGGCAGCTGCTGTTCTTTCCCTAGTGTCTGAGCTGTGACGCAGGGGGCACTGATGTGGGAGACACACAGGGATTGGGCTTTATTCCCCTTCATGGATGCCTAGTCCAGCCTTATTTATTTATTACAGGAGCAAGTGCAAAGGCGTAAACAGAAACACTGTCACTAGCTCTCCAGTGGTTTTTATTGGCAGAACCATTGGTACACCATGCTCTGAAGAGCCTATTGCTATTGCCAGCAGCCAAGGATCAAAATCCTGGCCCCATTGATGTTAATGGCAAAACTCCCATGGACTTCAACAGGGTAAGGATTTCACCCTAGGTACCTTAAAAATGCCAGCCAAGCTTGTTACAAGTAAAACATGCTAAGGGAGCCATGATACTGAGATAATATAATAATAAAATCTAAAGAAATAAAAATTAATGCCCTTCCCCAAGAAGCATTTTTACCCCCAAAAGAGAGAAGAGCAGAGACCCTAGGAAGTCCACTACGGACTTTATTATAACTGTTGATTTTATGTGGAATGCGTGCACTCAGATATTATGGTGATAGGCAACAGTATAAACCCAATGAGAGAGAGAAAGGAGTCCTGTCTAACACTAAAACTCAGAGAGCTTCATATCTCAGAACAAGGACCTTCCCCTTCTCCAAGAAAATTACAGCTATCCTGTGGGATACTGCTACATGATTCCACCCCCCACCCCCACTCCGTGGATGATATTATTACTTCAACAAGCAAGTTAGTTGTTTCAGTCTCTCTGCAATAAGACTTCTAAGACACCAGCTTCTAAGACACTACTTCTAAGACACCACCCCAAGGAACCTTCAGATATATCAACAATAATACTATTCTATATTTATTAATAAACCACGTTTATTTAATCATTAGCTTTTATCAATCTCTTAAGTGTTCACTTTAGACAGGTTTCATCACATTTCAAGTAACCCAAAGAGACAAGTTTAAAACAAGTTAAAGAGACTCCACCTCCCCACCCCACCTTCTGATTGCACTACACAAGTCTTATTCATCTCATACCTTTACCTTGCCCCTGGATTACACATTGCTCCAAGGTCAATGATTCACTGAAGTCTAAACCAAAGAATTATTAAGAAATAGATGGCTGCTAAAACAGAGAGCAGATCAGAGTTTCCTTGTAGTGTGTTGGGAGTTTAAACACACAGCTCTTGTGAGTGTTCATGAGAGAAGTGCAGATATTTACCTGCACTCAGCAACAAAAATATACCTATTTAGATACTAATTTCTGTTTATTCAGTATAAATTAAACAAATTCATAGTAAATCCATATATTTCAATTAACTCGATAGCAGGAGTCTATGGTATATACTAAAATGCCTAGATCTTGGTGTTTGCTAATACAGATAAACTTTAAGGTAGTGAGTGTTGCCTGACGTTGAGCAAATGACATTGAGAGTTAGGATTCATGTATCCTGTTCCCAGTTTTGCCACTGATTCATTATGTGATCTTGGTCAAGTCACATGAGGGCAATTTCTGGTACTATTACAATGAAAAGCATCCTACTCCACAAATAGTACCATTCATACTAATGGGACTTCTTGCAGGGTAAGATGCTATTTAGTGTGAGGTAAGAGAATTACACTCTGGCCCTAAATCTCCGTAGGACAAATTTGTAGGTGATTTTTGTGCAAATTGGTATAAATATACATATTTTTCCAGGCCGTTCTTTGTGTAAGTCACACTAGCTTAGAGTCTCTTAGGGCTAGATTCTAGGGCTGTCGATTAATCGCAGGTAACTCATGCAATTAACTCAAAAAATTAATCAAGATTAATTGCAGTTTTAATCACACTGTTTAAAACAATAGAATACCTATTGAAATTTATTACATGTTTGTGGATGTTTTTCTACATTTTCAAATATATTGATTTCAATTATAACACAGAATACAAAGTCTACAGTGCTCACTTTATATTATGTTTATGACAAAAATTTGCACTGTAAAAATGATAAACAAAAGAAATGGTATTTTTCAATTCACCTCATACAAGTACTGTAGTGCAATCTCTTTATCATGAAAGTGCAATTTACAATAGTAGACTTTTTTATTACATTGTAACTGCACTCAAAAACAAAATAATGTAAAACTTTAAAGCCTACAAGTCCACTCAGTCCTACTTCTTGTTCAACCAATCACTTAGACAAACAAGTTTGTTTACATTTGCAGGAGATAATGCTGCCCACTTCTTATTTACAATGTCAGCTGAAAGTGAGAACAAGGGTTCGCATGGCATTTTTTGTAGCCAGCATTGCAAGGTATTTACATGCCAGATATGCTAAACATTGCCCTTCATGCTTTGGCCACCATTCCAGAGGACATGATTCCATGCTGATGATGCTCATTAAAAAAAAGCACTACAGTACTTGTATTTGGTGAATTGAAAAATAATATTTCTTTTGTTCTTTACAGTGCAAATATTTGTAATAAAAATAAATATAAAGTGAGCACTCTACACTTTGTATTCTAGGTTATAATTTAAATCAATATATTTGAAAATGTAGAATACATCCAAAAATATTTAAATAAATGGTATTCTATTATTGTTTAACAGCCTGATTAATCGCACGATTAATTGTGATTAATTTTTTTAATCGCTTGACAGCCCTCCTAGATTCTAATATCAATACTCCCAGGTAAATATGAGGCAAATCTATTAGTTTCATATTTACATTAGTGAAAATGAGAGCAGAAGTCTTACTCTTATGTCTACTTCCTAACTTCTACCACTTTACACTTTCCTCTGCCTTGTCCCTGTATGTCTTGGTTCAGTCATCTGCAAAACTTATGTAAGAATCCATACTGTACTTACAGGTATACAGTATAATAATTAACAGGTTGTGAATATGGTTTGAGACACTCAAACAAAAAGTTCTTTCTGGGCCCAATCTAGAAAATAACTTCACTACATGGTTAACTTTAAGCATGTGCACAAGTGCTTCATTGGACCAGAGTCTAAGATCTCAGTTTCAGAGTAAGAGCTGTGTTACTCTTTCGCAAAAAGAAAAGGAGTACTTGTGGCACCTTAGAGACTAACCAATTTATTTGAGCATAAGCTTTCGTGAGCTACAAAAGCTTATGCTCAAATAAATTGGTTAGTCTCTAAGGTGCCACAAGTACTCCTTTTCTTTTTAAGATCTCAGTGTCATTATTATTGTATCTTCCGAACCAATTGATTTATGTATTCAGTCATTTCTGGTCTAAATAGTTAGTAATCTTTTAAGATTTCACTGAGATTTCCTGGAATGAATTTATGATTTAAAGTGAAACTCACAGATTCAATCCAAACATGTTAACAGAAAAAAAAAATCATGGGAAATAAAATCATGAAGAAATGGCTCTCTTTTTAAGTGTATTGACTAGGTGGCTAAGAATGCATCAGTTGAGTTCCCAACATCTGTGTTGGTTCTGCTCATTTCTGTTGGTTGTGATGTGACCAAAAAAAAAGAATTATTGGATTGTATGGCAATGCGTACACACAAATATACACCCCTGCAGATCAAGGTCATAAGAAAGAAAATGAGAGCAAGTATCTAGTGGGTGAGTTTCGAAGAACAGTCCTATTGGAAATAATTACAGTACTCTAAAAAAAGGGAAGATAATTTAGTGCCATTTCAGCTGACTAAAGTGATTGGATTAACTGCTGACATGAAGTAAAGTGGGAGATTTTTGCAGAGAAAAAGATAAAGTTCTAGTAGCATATAAACTTTTTTATTACCAATACAAAACCTTTTTGTGCTGGTAAGTTCAAATAAAGGCAGTTACAACAGCAAGCATTTGAGTCTTGAAGCAACCACCTGCTCAGAATAAACTAGTTTATTACTGACCAATTAGCATTATTTTTCCTGTGCAGACCAGAGTGTTGTTATACTATTCTGTAAAATGAAAAATTAAATCAAAAGAGGTGTATTACTTTACAAGTGCTACACACACGTACTCTCCCTTCAGTTTTCCTCCATACAAAGCTATGATCAGAAAAAATAGATATCTGACTATATAAAATAATCCAAGAAAGAGATACGGTCTAGTGGATTGAACACAGGAATGGGGACCAGGAATTCCTGGGCTCCAACTTTCCAACTACACATACGAAAAAATATAATAAATAATAATCTTTGATTGGAGAAACAGATTTGGGAAGCAATGTGGTCTAGATAGGTTACAGGACTGGGAATCAGAAAACCTGGGCTCTATCCAGTCTCACCTACTGACTGACACACTGTGAGATATTGGGCAAATTATTTCATCTCTCTGTGCTTCTCTTTTCCCTCCCACCTTTTGCCTGCCTTATCTATTTAGCATATACGCTCTTTGGGACAGGGATTGTTCTTAACTGTGTGTGTGTAATGCTTTGTGCAATGGATCCCTGTTAACTCTCTCTAATGCTGTTCTCTTTATTTATGATGTCCTGAAACCCATACTTTTCATAATTCAGAGACTTAGTCTGCCCTCATTCAGAACATGGTATGACATCACCTCCTTTCCACTTCCTTCATCACCTTCACAGGCTTCTTATCCATCGCCAAATGTAACTTAAAATTGTCCCCCAGCCATCCAAATCTCTGGATGAATTTGCTCTATTCTGTCTCTGATTCCATACCTATGAGTTCACTCACTCACTGAATTTCTCCATTGTTGGACTCCTCTCTGGCCCCTGGCTGTAATGCGACATAATTGAGCCGTGCTATTTCACTTACGCTACCATATGCTGGAAATTCCCTCTTCCTCTGAGTTACTGAACCACTTTCCCTCTTCATCTCCCTTTAGAAACTTACTTTGCTCTGTACTCCCAATTTTTTTGTGAAAATGGGAGGTTCATATATATGTATAAAAATGTTTAGCATTACTTTATAAAATTGAGTTCATATTTTTACTAGGGATTGTGATGTGCACTATACACATGATTTTTTGTCCATGTATTGGTAGCTGTGATCAGGTTAACAAATTTTAAAGCTATCATATTTTAAAATATATGGTTGGCGGAGGAAATATTTCTCCATTTAAAGGCAAAGCCAATCTCCACATATGATTTGGACACTGCTTTACACACCATATGTCATTGCATACGTCCCTGGAAAATCTGGGCAGTACCAAAGATATAAAAAGTTGCCATTTTACTCAAGGATATTAACATCCAGGTTGATTTACTAAATTTGAAATGCCCTCTGGGAGAGGAATGCAGAGAAACCAACCGTTCTAGTTAGTCTTAATGGCATACACTGAGAAGATACAGATGATCAGTTCTTGGATAGCTACAATGTATCAAAGCTATACAGTTTCCCCTCAGTTTTCCTATCCAAGAAAGCTATTTGAAGCATGGATTGAAGACAGTTTGGCACAAGCAGTCAATGATTGGCCAGACTTCAGGTCTACTCTCTCCAACCCCCCAGTATTTTTAATTGGAAAGAAACATTAGAAAGCCACAGTCTGACAGTTAGATGGCTCCAGCTTTCAGTTTCTGAGTTAACAACTCTTGATCAAGGTAACTAGTATCATCCTCACAAATGGGCTTTCTTGTTCAGCTGCATATACAGCTGAAGAAGATGCTGAGATGTTTGAGGAGGTCCTTTAAACAATAAAGTCTGGAGATTTGATTGGATTATGGGTGTAAAATGTTAGAGCTTCTTTCCTCAGAGGAGCTAACAAACAATAAAGGAACCCTGAACTGGGTCATATTTTTTTCCTCTTTTTTTTTCTTCACCAACAGAAAGCTTGGCCCTTCAAGGTGCTGAGCAACCTCAACTCAAATGGAAAGTCACTGAGTGTTCAGGGTGCTCAAAATCTCATAAGAGACTCTTGGCACTTCACTGGTTTGGGTCCAGTCCAGGAAGAAGATTAAAAGAAGATCATCTACCAGGATGTGAAGAAACAGCACCTCTTGTGGTGCAGTACTAATTTAAGAGAAAGATTCTGGCTAAAGGAAGAAGATCATGAATAAAATAATAGTAGAACCAGTGCATAATATAGGTTAGAGGCCTTAAAAGAGGACAGCTACTTGTGGAGAGTCTTTCAAATTTACTTCTCAGGTGCCTGCATCCTGCCTGTACTGCCATCTATGAACCATCTGTTCAAGATCTGAGATGTCTATTCTATCCAGAAGTTCTGAATAATTTGTTCCTTCTCTGCCATAGTGATTTGGAGACTAATGAGCCATAATCTTTCATTTCAAGTCCTCATTGTAGGGAAGGTTCTTGTGCCTTGTTCTTTAATTTTATTAATTTAATTTTCCTCTTTGCCTTTGGGTTAAAGCTGAAAGGAGTTGGGCACTTCAGAGAGATTTTAGTAGAGATTTACAGCACCGTATCATCTTCCTATTGTTGGTCATTGCTCAATGGATGAGAAATACAGAAGCAACCCTAGCCTCTCTGAAAGGGGGTGGGAAAGGGTCTGAAAAAAGCTGTATCAGGAATATCCATTGAGGCACCTTGCTACTACCTGCCTTTAGCGAGAGGGAGCCTTGTCTATACCTGCCAGGGGTCAGCTCACTGACTACCTCAGCCAAAGGCAGCACAAGTACTCCCCTCTCAGCCTGCACAGGCTCTGCTAGCCCTCATGTAGGTTAGAGACAGATACACTCCATCCATGAGTCCTCCAAGCATCCCCCTGCAATGTCTAGCCCCTTATCCACCGGACATTCACAGAATTACCAGACCTGCTCTTCCCAAAGGAACAATACACCACAACTTATTGATTACACCTTAGATCCCAGCTCTGCTTAACTCACAGTACTTAGTTTCCATAAAATAAAATCATAACACACATTCTAGAGCTTAAACTTAACTAACAAAATGCCCCCTTGTCTAATTATGTACTTCTTACCCAAAGTCCATCTCATTGCATTTTTCAACCAGGAGGGCTGAGGTCCTCCTTTCATGAGACCAAGACCACTGCCAGTTTGTCTTCCCCCACCCAACCAATGAAAGATGTCAGTGTGTCTTTCTGCATTCCTAGATATATTAGACTAGTCCTTTGTTCTTTATCTGTAAACAGGGTTCCCTCCCCTGCTGTTCACCTCCTCCTGTTAGTTTCTTCCCTTGAAACCCCACAATCTCTTCATTAGCATTTGTCTGAGTATGTAAACTGATTTCCATTGTAGGACTCACAGTACACAATGATCCATTAGGGAGATAAGTGTCTCCCATCTCCTGTCTGGTGGAACCAGTCTTAAGGCATGCTACCTCTGGATGGTCTGTATGTAATTACAACGTCTGATGAACATAATTTCCAGGTTACATACATATCTCTTTACATATTAACCACACAGACATTTTGCAAAGATGATAATGATCAGTATGACACAGGCTTGCAGTAGAAACCTCACATGACACTCTTTGGTGAACTAGAATGTCAATACCAGACCCACGGGATCCCTGTAGCCCTTATACAGCCCTGTGACTCTGCCAGTTGGCATCACGTGGTCCTTGGGTCATACTTCCCTCGTAACAGCAGATAAAAGTAATTTGAGGTATCATACAAGATAACTGGAGGGGGAGGGAGAGGTTGTGTTCAAAATTACCTCTGTTTTAGTTTTTACAATTCAGTCTAGCCTAAAATTATTCTTACACCCATCTTAATGAGAGAAAAATTATGTATGTGGCAGGGGGAGGGAGGGGAATCAGAAATGAAAAGAATAGGATAACTATGGGGATCTTGAAGTTGTAGTGTGCTCAAATAATCAGTCTTCAGTTGTAAAAAACAAACAAAATGAAAAAACACCACTCTGTGCACATATTTTAAAACTGCTAATGAAATATCACTACTGTATCCTATGGAGTCTCTTTGAGATGCTCAATGAAATACTTCAGTTACAATGTAACAATTTCTATTGTTAGGAGTTGCCACTATTCTCTTTTTATTGATGTCATAAAGAAAGTATTTATGAGATGAGGTTATTAAGATCAATAGTATAAATGGAACACCAAATTCTATCTTTTTTAGGCCAGCACAAAGAATTCCTCCAGTGGAATCTGTGGGAATAAAAGGTGACTGGATACTGTCATTTAACCCTAATCCAAATGCAAAGAGCTCTCCCTATTAACAATGAGTCATTTTTTTCCTGTTTCTTAGATCTAAAACTATCGTGTCCCTAAGTAGCCTTTATGAAATGTACAGATTTTAATTCATTGCGGGACTGGATTTTCCACATTTATGTGTAGTACTGAAACTCTATTTTAAAATAAGAAATAAAGAAGAGGGTACAGCTCTTTTTTGTTTCAAAATTCATTTAGTGAAGTGTTTTTAAACTTCACTAGTTTTGTGCTATGAAAAATTTCTACATGCAAGGAAAAGAAATTATGGACTTTATGGATGATACTTTAAGACAACCCTGTGCTTCCACTGAATAGTCTCAGTTCCTAAGAAGCTACCTCCTGGACTGTATTAACCAATCTGATAATGAATACAAGGATTTTTGTTTTCATTTTCATTTCCCCTTCCCCCCACCACACATACAACAATAGAGAATGCTCTTGGGCCAAGCACTCACAAATAGCTCCCGTGATTTGGCCCTTGCTTGTCTTTTGCAATTGTAATAAATAGCTCCATCAATCATTATTAATCTAGCTCATGTTTAAATAATATCACAGTCTATCTTAATGGTCACCATTAAAAAGATAATAGCTAACAGCAGTTTACCACACTATAGTATCTGACGTACTGCATTTAGGGCAATCCAGAGTGTTCTAAATCAGTAAAAGTGGGGAAGTTAAAAAAAATCCCTATAATAATGGCGTCTTGCTTCACTGTTGGTGCAGAAGGATTCAGCAAACAAACACATATGTGTGAGATCAGACCAATGAAAGAACCACAAACATGGTTACATGTGAGACAGGCAAGATTGTCCATGACCATTGCAGGCTGTTGTATCCTTGCTTTGCACTGTTCATGTTTTTCACAGAAGATGTTAATGTGCTTTGCTTCAAAGTGGTTAACGATGACACAACAAAGCAGCTGCTTGCAGCTGACAGGATGGTTTGGGTTAAGTAATAAGTAAAGTTAAGTTGGGGCCTAAGTTAGCCCAAGTGTACAGGAGTGTGGGAAATTGAAGTTTCTAGTGTGAGAAAAGTTCAAGATAAGTTGGAGACAGACTGTTATGGGAAAGGAAGAGTTAGCAAGGAGAAGATCCAGGGTTATATTTTGATTATAATTGGTTTGAGCAAGGTTTTAGTGA
The DNA here is from genome assembly GCF_965152235.1 of Eretmochelys imbricata. Classification (NCBI taxonomy): domain Eukaryota; kingdom Metazoa; phylum Chordata; order Testudines; family Cheloniidae; genus Eretmochelys; species Eretmochelys imbricata. Next base: position 108,187,035 of record NC_135577.1, read on the forward strand.
ATGTTTTTTGAAAATTGTCAGTCTTTTATTAAAATGCTATATTGATAGTATGGTAAGGACATTGGTGCAGATGTTAATCTAAATAATGTGTAATGTAAAGAGCCAATAAGAAGGTGGCAGAAATATAATTATGGTAAAGGGCAGTTTAATGTTAATTAGTATTATAATGGAGTATAAAAGGAGTAGTTTTGTTAAATTGCAGGGGAGCTCCAATTAACATCCAAAGGGTACCATTATATTCCAGGATTATTAGGCCATACTTCATTCTGTTTTCACTGGACTGATCATCCATTTATATACCATTTAATCTTTGAGTGTGAGTATGAATGTAGTATTGTATAAGTAGTCAATGCATACCAGTTTCCTTAATTAATCATATTTTTCCCTCTTAATAAAGTTTGGTTGTATCATTCAAAGTGTTGCCTAGTGGTCCTCTACTAAAGAAATTTTCTGTAACTGACCTAGAGACTCAAACCTGAAAACTAAGTTGGGTTTTATTGCACCCTTATCTCTCACAACTTAATATTAACTGTGAATATATCCACATAAAGGTCACAAAAGGTTACGCGCTACCTTGCTCTGTCATAGACTGTTGCTTCCCAATCACTGGAGTCAACCTGACACACTTTCAAGTTTGACTTCAGTGTGTCTTTACGTAGTTTGTACTGGCCACCATGAGAACAGGTGCCTTGCTTTAGCTGACCATAAAATATGGATTTTGCTATTCTTGAGTTGACCATATGAACAAGATCCCCAGGCCTGCTCACCTGAGCTTTTATGAGTAGGTTTTGAATGCCAGACATCCAACAACTATGAAGGGTTTCAATATTGGAAATCTTGTTTCAGCATTTGACTCTGCAAACAACAGACCAAAGACAGCACATATGGAACTGATCAAGTTTCCTAATGTGGCAGCGATGTGTTGTCCATGTCTCACAACCATATAGAAGCATTGTAAGTATGACTGCCCAATAGACATTTAGCTTAGCACTTATTTTGGCACTCCTATCATTCCATAGGTAGTGTGACAACATTCCAAATGCAGAGAGGGTCTTGGCTATACAATAGATAGCCTCATCTGGCAATCTGTGAAAACATACTTGTTAGGTACCAAAACTTCTCCACAGACTTTAAAGGAGCATTGTTGATTTGAATAACCAGGTAGACATGTGCACCTCCAAGCTCAGGTTGGTATACTACCTCACTGTTCTTTAGGCTAACTGTGAAACCACAACAACTGAGAGCATGAGTGAAGTGATCAGTTATAAATTGAAAGTCATTGAGTGAGCAACCCGTATGTAATCATCAGCAGATAAAAGCTCCTTAGTGAGTAAATCTGCTGCTTTTGAGCAAGCACAGAAGCATTGCAGATTAAATAGCTTCCCAATCAACATAATCAATGTTCTATTTCAACTTTACATGCAGTGTTGATCACAGTGAGCTCAGTTTTTAAGTCAAAAAAGGAGTACGTCAGGGGTGTGTCATGTCTCCAATCCTCTTCAGCGTTGCCATTGACCGGGTAACATGGAGTACAACAGAAGACATGCCAACATGCATTAAATGGACACTATTCTCATCCCTTGAAGACGTGGCCTTCGCAGACGATGTCGCTCTCCTATCACATACCCAACACCATATACAGAAAATATATATATATAGAAAAAAAACTCGACTCAGTGCATTCAGCCAGTAAACTGGACTGAAAATCAACTGCAATAAGACAGATATTATGACCTTTAAAATTGCCTCACCATCACCAATATGGATAGAGGATTATGTTCTCATCAATGCAGAAACATTCACATACTTGGGCAGCACCATCAGCCAGGATGGTGGAACAAGCCAGGACATCCAGAACAAATCAGTAAAGCCAGGAACACCTTCAGGAGCTTAAATACAGTCTGGAATTCATCAAAATACAACACCAAAACCAAACTCGAGATTTATCAGTGTGGCGTACTTTCAACACTACTTTACAGTGCAGAATGCTGGGGAATGAGAAAGTATGACATGTCCAAACTGTTTTCATTCCACACAACTTGCCTTAGAAAAATCCTCCATATCTTTTGGCCCAGAACAATCTCAAACCAAGATCCATTGATACAGTGCAGCTAAGAGGATCTGAGCACCATCATTGCCAGGAGGCAGTGGAGATCGATCGGTAATGTGCTTCGGATGGAAATTGATTCCATCACCAAAGTAGCAATAAGACGGACACCTGAAGCCAAGTGAAAACGAGGCCATCTGAAAACAACATGGCGAAGAGCTGTGGAAACCAAGCTGAAAACCCTGGGGCATAGCTGGAAAACCATTGAAAGACTTGCCAGAAATGGACAGAAGTGGAGGAGCTTCGTCACTGCTCTAAACGCCAGAGGTGTAATAGGAACATGATGATGAAAATGAGGATGATGAACAGTGCAGAACTGGATAAATACTATTTTATTTTTAAAGTACCCTACACCACCTGTGAGTTTCTTGTCTAGACACACAAAGGTAAGGGGTGCTATGAGCCCTCTTCAAACTTCACCCCATCCTCAATGCAGGTCAACAGAAAGGGGAGTGAAGTGCACAGGGCTTTGGCTCCCTCTATACAATGTGCCTGCCAGAAGAGAGGATTCAGAGTATGAGGTAGTAATTTCCTACTGGTATAGGCCACCAACAAATTATGTCCTGGTACAAGGGTGAACAGGAAAGGAAATGTGCCTCTTTCTCTAGATGCCCCTGGAGGCATGTAGTAGTGCACCACCCCAGAGTCTGAGCTGTATTGCTGTGGCCAATCTAATACATGATAAACAGAGCTGGTGGGTTTCAGAGTAGCAGCCATGTTAGTCTGTATTTTCTTTCTCCCCAACTGACAAGTTGTCATTTTTAATAAAAAAAACTGAAACCTCAAAACTCAATAACATTTTTAGTTTTCCAACGAAAAAACAAACCAAGTATCATCAAGGAAAAGATACTATTCACACACAAAAATATCAATTTAATCAAAAACTCCATTTTACATAGAAAGTTTCAGAGGATTTTTTTTTGACCAGCCCTGTTAATAAAAAATGAGAGAAAATGCAGCTGAGTTTAATAGAAAGTGCTATCCCTTCTAGGTATTTTAAGCCATCCTAAAGGACTCTACAGCTGGGTATAATTTTCAATAAAATTCTATAGGACTTTTCCATAAGGGATACCACTACCTTGGTTTAAGAACCACTGATTTAGCTTAAAAGGATTTAGCTATAAAGTTATCAGGATCCAGGATATAATGAGGACTTTGTCCCTTTCTTCAGGACTGATCCCAAAGGATGCTCTGGCTGGATTATCCTCTATAAAGTGCTCGGTCACAAACACCCTGGGGAGAGTTCCTTTCTAAAAGGACAGCATCATAATTTAATAAAAATCTAATCTATGGAGATCCATTACTATACAAGTGGGAATACCAAACCTAAATGGGCTACTAATATGGAAACCTTTGTGAATTTCTTGCTGCACTCCTTGTAGTACCACATTTATAAATGACCACACAGATTGTGCAATATCACATATAGCAGTGAGGTTCTTTTATATGTCCCTGTTACTCTGAAACCTGTTCTTTTATATGTCCCTGTGGGCTGCAGTCTTTAGATACAACAGAGATGAGTGGAGGGGCTGGTTGCAGATTTTACTGGGAATTCCTACATTTTATGGGCTTGTATCTCAACCATATCATTGTTTTAAAAATTGTTTTTCTGTTTAATAGTAGGAAAGCTCAACCTCAAAATAGTAAGAACACATGCTTCCCTTTATTCAGTGCTGGATCAGTCTTGAATTGTAATGTGAAGAGATATTAGCTATCTGAGTTAAGATGCCATTAGCTAAACTATCCAGGAAGGGTAGCTTTGTCAATTGTCATTAACACATTTTTTATCCTGGTACTTTAGAGATCAGGAGTGTTAACCTGGAAATGGCGTTCTGATTTAAATCTCTTTAATGCTTTGATGGCTTGGTCATTCCTTCATGATATCCCATTGCTCATTTCAGGGAGCAGAGTCCTGCCTTCCTTCAACATCTGTAAATTGCCAGTATTTGGAACTCACTTAAGAAAGGGGGGAAAGATCCTTTCAATTGTTTCATGAGTTAGTCAGATGTGTCATAAAACTGTCATCTTGGTTTATTGCTTAAATGTTGGCTGCAGGCTGGAAACGGTATATCCATGCAGCCCTCACCCGGTTCAGGTGAGGTTTATAAAAGGGAAATTGTTGCTCTGCAGGGAGATAGATACCTGTTAACCATATTCATTTGTAAAACTGGTTACATATTTTGGCACCAGCTTGTATAGTTTGACACTGGCAAAGCTTTCAACAAGATGAAGTGGATACACTGTGTTTATGTAAGGTTCTCATAAAGTGCAGATTCAGAGCAAACTTTATTAACTAGATCTGAGCTCCATCTGTGTCAACCAGTAGCTATTCCTGTAGGAAAGACCTCAGAGCTGCTGCTCTTTACCCTTTAACAAGATACAAAGCAGGGATGTTGGTGACACAGGACTCACAATTAGCAGAGAGTCATTCCAGCTTCACATTCATTGTTCTGCTTTGTTATTCAGATGCCCTTCACCAAGCTACAAGGTTGTATAGGCCAGGTCCTGGTTAGTGCTGAGCTCCTCCTGAGAGATGCTTAACACCCTCCACCTCCAGGAATAGCAATGGGAGCTCAGCGTGTCCAGAGCAATGTAGGAGGTGCTGAGCATCTCACCGAATCAGGCTCTGGGGGTGTGGGTGTGTGTGTGCACACATGCACAAACGTGCAGGTGTGCACATGTACTTGTTAACATGCTAATCTAGTTTTGAGTGTCTAATCCCAAAACAAAAATGTAATAGCCCAATTATATATTTTATCATATATTCAAAGACTAATCATTGCTAATCGTAAAGCAGCATTGAATATAGTTATGGTATATGTTTTAAAGTACAACATTGCCTACTTTTTTTAAAACTGCCATTAAAACCTAACTCATCTATCTAGGTATTTATACCATATTCATCACTGCAGTCTTCATCACCTTAGGAAATTTGGTAAGAGAGAAAAAAAGTAGGAGAAAATAGGACACTAGAGTCATCCCTCTGCAATTCAGATTGTTTGCTTCTTACGGGGTGCTGGATGTAGACTATCCCAGAATGTCACATAATTATTTGTGTGTGGGGCTAGTCACAAGGGTCCACCAACACAGAGTTCATTGTAGGATTCTGGCCCAAGTTCGTAAGAAAAGAATAAGAAACAGGTGAGAGTGCAATTAACTTGCTGGCTCATTACTGGACATTGCGCGAACACCCAGTCCAACATCCAGCCAGAGTTCCTCCAGCACAAGAAAGGGCAGTTTTGCCTCATGTCATCAGGGACCTGGCTCAGGTGGGAGGCAGAGGCAGTGTGTAGAGCCCTGCGTGGATACAAAAAGGTGTATCTGCATCTGATCCATGATCTTCAAAAATTGTCTGAGGATATCCACATCCACAGATATCTGCGGATTTGCAGGGCTCTAAACAACTCCATAGGTCACTGCACAGGAGTGACGTAGGGCTGGGTCAAGCCAACAACCGCCCCTCCAGCCCCACTTCTTCCCAGAGATCTCCTGCCCTGCTGCCTGTGCCACCCCTGCCGTACCTCCTTCCCTGCTCGGGGCAGGGAGGCTATAATTCTGGGCCTTTCTATGCAGCACCACCCTCCCCGTGGGGGGCTCAGACACTCCTACACAGTTGCAGTGGCTTCAATGCATGCAGCCATTGCTCCCTGCTCATTTAAAGAATAACCACACCTTCAAAATGGAGCTTAGTCACTCCTTTCTGGGAGTTGTCGTTTATGTCCTCTCTCCAAGCAAGCTGGGGATTACAACTCCCAGAATGCCCAGCATGCTGTTGCATGACTCAGAAAGCTGAGCTGGAGTCTGCTGCAGAGCCAGGTACAAATTTTGCATCTGCATCCGAGCTGCGATCCACAAAAATGATCTGCGGATATCCACATTGTCAGATGCGGATATCTGCGGATACAAAGTGGATACCCATGGATTTGTAGGGCTCTAGCAGTGTATGATCAGGAGCAACAAGCTGAAGGCAGCAACCTGGGATCCAGACATGGAGGGAAGGCCTGAGAGCTGGGCTGAGACAAATGCTGTTGCTGCCGGGGGCCAGCAGTAGCCACAGCAGGGTGATGTATCCTAGAGATAAGAGGGCAGTGCAGAAGGGTTACCCTGGACTTTTACACCCCTGGACTGGAGAGCCTCCAAAGCTGGCCTAGCTTCTGCTGTTGTTATCATTTTAGTTTATTATCGTTAAAATCACTATGCCAAGGGTACATGCAACTTTGTTCTGACAGCCCTAATAAAGGAATCTTATTTGAATTGTGCAAATGTTCTTGGAAACCTACTGATGGCTGAAGCCTAGTGCATGGATCACTTACAGCGCTTGCCTTCAAGCATGCAGTATACCCAGCACACTATCATTCATGTGGCGGACAATTGTACCATAATACATGCAGTTGAGACCCTTTTCTTATCCCTCCGCCAATAAATTCAGGCACAGATCATCCCATGGCACAGATCATCCCCTCCTATGGTAAAGCCTATGGAAGGGGACACAGGAGGAAATCTTCATAAAGATCCCCTCACAGTGTTCCTCCCTATCATTCCAATGAGGAACAAGGTATGCCTCTTGCTTTAATGGTCCTCAGGGCCCACCCACATATCTGGCAGATCTCTAATGCCCTGCACAGGTTCCAAGGGATCCCCTGGAGGCCAGAGTGATCTGCATGGAGGCTTTATGGTCCTTACAATCATCCACCATTCTATATCAGTGTGGTGGAGCCATGCTACCAGTGACTTTCTCCAGCTGCAGCTGTTCCTTGAATGGTCACCTGAGGCAAAGGGGGCTCTACAGAAAATATAATGTAGCCCCAAGCTTTAGGGCCAGAGGTAAAAACATCTGTGTCCCCGACCGGCCTCAGCCTTGGCTCCCCTTCTCCTCCTTCTAGCCCACCCAGTCTCAGTCCCATTCTCCACCCCATCCAGGCCATGACAACCCAATTGTGTTTTCTGCTGATTATGTGTAAGATACTTATTACAACCACTGTATTCTAGGCTGGGATTTTATATTTTATAATTCATTATGATTATTTTATAGCATGTGCTAGGTGCTTCATAAAAGACAAAGAATGACAGGGTCCCTGCTCACTTTCTTATGTAAATACTGGACATGACACAACAAGTATGAGTGACATGTGGTGCTTTCTGATTATTAGGAAGATAACACAATTCTGTTGCCAAGGCCTGGGAAAAGTGTGGGTTTTTCTAGACTGTTGCCATAGTGGAAATAAAGGTTTCTAACAAGAATGGGGACAGGGTGGACAAAGGCAAAGGTTACAGCAATAAGATTGTGCAGTTATTCAGATGAAGCACATGTATGACTGAGGAAAGGTGGTCCACTTAATCTTTATAAAAGTACAAATTAAAAAAGAAAGAAGAAATAAGAGAGAGAGAGAGAGAGAGAGAGAGAGAGAGAGTTGTAGTAAGAGGAGGCCCTGAAACATAAATTCTTGTATCAGCGGCCCAGTCTGAGGCCTGAAGCCTGAACCAAAGTAAAGCCTGAACCAAAGTACTTCCAGGCAGTAATAAGCAAAGCTGAGTTGTGAGTCAGAGGCAGGTCCCACTCACAGAAGTTGGCAAGAAATGGTTGTTAGAAGCACATGCATACACACACGTATGTGCTAATGAGAGGAACTTGCGCCAAGATGGCAGCAGAACACTCCACAGACATAACAAGGAACAAGCAGGTGCATCTTAAAGACAGGGTCAAAAGGACAACATGATGGACAGATTTGTTTTGAACTATGATGAGTAATCTGTCCTGCAACGGTATAAAAGTAGGTCCTGGAGCGCATATCTTTGGTCCCGGGGCACTGAAGTGTCCTGCCACTGCCTGAGCTGTGTCCATTGCCAGGGAGCACTATTACTGTGCTTCGTTTTACAATAAACCTGGCTCAGGTTCCTTCGTACCTTACTAGAGTTTGTGGTTTTGGGGGGTTCTCTCGGGGTCTGCTGTGTTAGCTATCTGCGCAGAGCTGGGGCAGCACACAGAGGGAACAAGCATGCAGCCGACTGTTATCATCATCGAACAAGAGCGGAGCACCACACAGGTGTACCGACAGCAATAGTGAATACTCTTGACTTACTATTGTGAGCAATGCAGAACAGGTGAGTTTTAAGGAAGAATTTAAATGTTGTAAGGGTTTTAAATATTATATAGATCTTAAGGCTCTTAAGATCCTTTACTCTCACCTCCTGATAATCCGGATGGTGTTTATCCTACACAACTTGAAAGCTAAATCTGCAACAAGTTTTAACAAATGAAAAGAATCTATTTTCTAAAGTCACTGAGGGTCTGATCCCAATGTCCACTGAAGTCAGCAGGACTTTTCCAGTGAGTTCAATGGGCTTTGGATCAGTCCATAGAGACATAACTCTAAACTGCAAGTGTGATACGTAAAAATGCCTTTTAAGCACTCCTTGCAATCAGATAAAACCCTCTCATAAATGGCATCATTCAATGTTCAGACTGTAGCAGATCATTGTAATTGTAAATGATTGCAGCAGGCTTAGAATCAACTATTAAAGTATTCATGTGGCAAAGCTGCAATAACTAAAGATTTTTCTGACTTTCCAGTATATATTTCATTTTTCATGGCTCCTTAACTCAGATATTAAAGTGGGCAATTTGGATTGAAACTTGGCATAGAAGTTTTCCACCTATGAGCAAATATTTGTCATTTGGAAATTATGCAGCTGTTGAGTAAAACTTGGCAACCCCTTTCAAAACTATATATAAGCCATGCATACTAGTAAAGTATCTATGCAGAGAGTGTGGGCACTAGAAAGTTTTCAAGAAGCCCACCCATGCACCCACGCCCTCCCTGTGGATAGGTACTTTTCAGAATGCCAGTCTGATGACTGTGTATGTCTCAGATTTGAATAAGAATGTCACTTTAAAAGTTCCTTCCATAACAGGCAATGCCTGATGTTTTCTGTGCATTGACACAATGCAGTATAATGCTTCCAATAGAGTCTTTATGAATAATAAACACACAGGCACACACATTTTTAAAGAGCACGTGTGCTTTCGAAACGTGGGCCATTGTGTTTATGCCAAGTGAAAAAATAGTGAAAAATACAGCAAAAGCTTAGCAGACTCCATATTACTTGATATGACTACCCACATATGGTTTGATCCTGAAAGTTGCTGAGCAACTTCTGGGAGCAAAAAGCACCGTCAATTTGTATTGAATGTATTGGGAGTTGGGGGTGCTCTACACGTTAGGGCTGCTCAGCACACCATGTAGGACCGAGTCCTTTGAAGACAGAATATTGGTGCTTAAAAATCAATAAATAACACCCCACAATGGAGCAGGAGAATTTTCAGCAAGAATACTGCTCAAAACCCAGTTAAAAGTTCAAAACCATAATTTTCAGTGGAAGTCTTCATTCACCTCATACCACAACCATATCAAAAGGAGTGAAGGGAGCCTTGACAGTAGGACCTCATTGGCCCATGGATGTAATGTACTGTCAGTGCAAGGATGTTTTGTTAACCCCATCGTTCATTAGTGACTGCAAGTGTCTAAGGGCAGCATATTAGCTCACATGGCAGACAGACTGCAATAAAATAACCACGTAAATTGGTGGCAGAGTAGCAGCCTTAACTTAAACTGCCCATACTCGTCAGTTCAATTCCATGAGAGTTTATTGACAGGACAAACTGGACATTTGTTGCCAAAATTAAGAATATCACAGACTCCTCAGCTATCTGTTTGAGGCAGGTATAACCTACCCACGACACAGTTTCATTCCCTGTATCCATATGTCACTATTGACCAGTCCTGATTCAGTGGCATCTTTGCCATCTCTCTCCGTATACTCAGTGTCAGGCAGGGTTTTTTTTGTTTTCCTTCCTTATTATGATGGTAAGATGAGGTGAAGTGTTCATGTCAGTCTCAATATATCCAGGTACTTTTATGACCTTCGGCACCATGTTTTCTGAGGGACTAGACTGCAACAAATTCAACAGGTAAAGACAGCTGAACAGTAAATACTGAAGGGGACTCTGCAATATGCATATGGCAAGTAGCATTGATTTTGGAAGCTCTATACATTAAAAATGAGCTTTAATTATGTGGTATACACCTAATTAAAATGTACTATAATTGTTGAAATATTTTACTGAAGTCATATTTTTTCAAGCGACAGGTTTACCAGATGATAAAACTTGTCTTGTGGTTCCCATGTGCTTGCCAAGAAGCTCTGAGCTAAGTACAGTGGGTGGGGTCAGTCGTGGACATTAAACTCCCTGTGAATGCCAGCATTCTTCACTAAGCTCTTGTTCTGAAGGCTTAAGTCAGGCTTCTTGCCAAACACTCAAGTCCAAGACAAATTGCCTATGTGGGCGTTTTGTTCACAAAGATGACTGAGGTTCAGTTTAGCTAGATGGATAAACCTTTTGAAATGTTGCTTGTTAGAACTGACTATATTATAGATCACAGTTAGTTGCTTATTGAAAAGAACTGTGAGAAGAATATAAGTTACCCTCAAATCAGAGGCACCTAGGTAGAAGTACTCACAGCATTTTGCAAATGTACCCTCACCTATGCTCACACAGAATGCAACCATTTATTAATGATGGACTTGTTTTAAAAAATAAGCATACTGCAGTTATGTGGTTTTCAGACTTTACCTTGTTTCTTTTACTTACAATACTAGTGCATAATATACAAGGAATTTGTAAGGAAGAATTCCTGACCCCTATACACCATGTTTTGATTTGTATTGAACAAGTCTCTGTGTGTCAGGTGGTGAAGTTAGTGCTGATGATTGGGGGTCAAATTCCCTCTTGGATGAAAGTGCCCCAGGGCACTGAGCCCCCAAAAGGCCCTATGCAACACTTAAGCCCACTTAGGCCTCAGTTCAAGGACTAAGTGCTCCATGAGGCCCTGTCCTGGACCTCAGCACTGGGGTATATTTTACTCTGGGTCAAGAGATGAATCTTAAATTTATAAAATGTCACAGCATCCTACATTACACCCTCTATGCAGAACAAAGCCAGGCTGTAGTTGAAACATGACACATTCCTGATTCCTCTTGTCTACACAAGTCTCTTAGCCCCTTCAGCACTTCCCTCAATTTGTTTTTCATCGTTCTTTCATTATGGGGAAAAATTAATCTTCTCTAACCACCCAAAACTCTTTAAAGAACTTTGAAACCTGGGAAAGTACAATCCAGGATGTCACCTTGTACAGGAATTCAAGGGAAGGGGAAGTGTTTGTAAAATGCAGTGTGTCTGCATCAAAGCCTCTTCCCTAAGGCACTGGACTAAAATAAAAAGTTATTTTCCCCTGTAGGGACTAGATTTTTTCCTCCGTTTTTCTTATCTGTATGAATGAGTCTGTTCTTTTTTCTGAAGGGCCTATTCCGCCTCAGTTTAAAGAAATTTATTTTTAAATTGTGTTCTTGAAAGGTACTGGCCTTAGAGACTGAGGTCCTGGCTTAACTACAAAACAGGTACGGCCTAGAAAGTGCGCTTTCATCATGTTCTGTGAGGGCTAACTTTGTCCATTCCACCCTTGGCTTCTCTGCTGAGACTGCCGGCAAGGTTGCCAGTAAGTACCAAAGGTGGTGGTACGATTTGTGATGTGAATGTGTGTATCCTGGGAACTGGACTGAGACAACCAAATAATGTCACACAGGGTTCAAGATAACTATCAGATTGTATCAGCTGTCATTTACTGGTCATCAGACTGGATTTGACCTAATAGCAGCGTGTCATAAATATAAAGGGAAGGGTAAACCCCTTTGAAATCCCTCCTGGCCAGGGGAAAGCTCCTCTCACCTGTGAAGGGTTAAGAAGCTAAAGGTAATCTCGCTGGCACCTTACCAAAATGACCAATGAGGAGACAAGATACTTTCAAAAGCTGGGAGGAGGGAGAGAAGCAAAGGGTCTCTGTCGTCTATATGCTGTTTCTGCTGGGGATAGACCAGGAATGGAGTCTTAGAACTTTTAGTAAGTAATCTAGCTAGGTACGTGTTAGATTATAGAATAGAATAGAATAGAATAGAATAGAATATGAGGGTTGGAAGGGACCTTAGGAGATCATCTAGTCCAACCCCCTGCTCAAAGCAGGACCAATCCCCAATTTTTGACCCAGATCCCTAAATGGCCCCCATCAAGGATTGAACTCACAACCCTGGGTTTAGTAGGCCAATGCTCAAACCACTGATGATTTCTTTAAATGGCTGAGAAAAGAATTGTGCTGAATAGAATAACTATTTCTGTCTGTGTATCTTTTTTGTAACTTAAGGTTTTGCCTAGAGGGATTCTCTATGTTTTGAATCTAATTACCCTGTAAGGTATCTACCATCCTGATTTTACAGAGGTGATTTCTTTACTTCTATTTCTATTAAAAGTCTTCTTGTAAGAAAACTGAATGCTTTTTCATTGTTCTCAGATCCAAGGGTTTGGGTCTGTGGTCACCTATGCAAATTGGTGAGGCTTTTTATCCAACATTTCCCAGGAAAGGGGGGGGTGCAAGTGTTGGGAGGATTGTTCATTGTTCTTAAGATCCAAGGGTCTGGGTCTGTAGTCACCTAGGCAAATTGGTGAGGCTTTTTACCAAACCTTGTGCAGGAAGTGGGGTGCAAGGTTTTGGGAAGTATTTTGGGGGGAAAGACGTTTCCAAACAGCTCTTCCCCAGTAACCAGTATTTGTTTGGTGGTGGTAGCAGCCAATCCAAGGACAAAAGGTGGAATATTTTGTACCTTGGGGAAGTTTTGACCTAAGCTGGTAAAGATAAGCTTAGGAGGTTTTTCATGCAGGTCCCCACATCTGTACCCTAGCGTTCAGAGTGGGGAAGGAACCTTGAAACAGCGTAAATAAGGCGGGCGGAATCTGGTCTTTGAAGATTCATGTGGAATTAACAGCACCCTACAGGGTGTTATGAAAATCATGACAGCGATTATGGTGTTTGTGGCACATTCCCACACTATTCATGGTATTCCATATTTGATATGTATGCTAAAAATAAGCATACTGTGAATATCCCAGTAAAATTAATTAGCATTTGCAGGTAAAATTATCAAGTGTTTCAAAGATGACCACAGTTGTAATACATTAAGTTGCTCAGATGATATTAAAATTACACACACTGAACAATGAGCATAAAACAAAATATTGAATAGCTGTTCATTCAGTGAACACCATCCATCCTATGCACTGAATCAGGCAGGGGTCCAGTAGAAAAAAATATAGTATCGGATCACGTAATTAAAGACTGTATCCTAATGCATGCATGCAAGAAGGGGTGAATTAAGGCTGCAAAGGCCACCTTCATTCTGGCTTATCTTAACTTTTGAGTGCTTGACTTTGCAAGCTTAATATCATTCTTTTTAATATGGGAAATTATGTATGCAAGCTAGGTTTTTTTAAAAAGAAAACTGAAACAACTAATTCATTCCATGGCATCCATATAGGGCTGCAATGTATAATGTATAAAAAGTTAATAGAGTGAAATGGCAATGAAACTTTTTAAAAAGGAAATACTCAATATATCTTAGAAGTATCATAACATTGAAAAAGGAATCCCATAGTTATGACAACTGTTAGATTTTGTACTGAACTACACAGTAAATATACTAAAATAACAATAAAGATGTGAAAATGTTATAGTCTGCAGATGTCACCTGCACATAGGTTTTCACAATTTTTCTTTCAAAACCTTAATTTTTTTCTATAAAAACCCTCCTAGCACCTGCCCCTGCCCCTCTTGGAGCTGTGTAACCTGAGTATATACACTAGGGCAATTTACACAGTGAGACAGAAGCTCAGCATTCATAGAGGCCTGATCCGGCATTCTCTGAAGTCAGTTTCAGTTCAGTTCAATGAGACTTTACTGGCATGACAAGCTATACAAGTGTTACCAAAGTATGAAAGAGACAGACAGACCCTCAGGTAGCTGTCAAAAGTAAGTAAGATCCATCCATAGTTGGACTGTACATTGTTTGGGGTCTGATCCCCTTTATCCATTTGTCATTACTGCCCATTGCTGGAGGTAGGTTGTTACACGCCTATCTCCTTTCTGCCAGGGCAGGGCGCAATTATTCCTCATTGCATTTTGATGAGATGTCTTTTATAATTCCTGATAGTTTGAGGAAATCTCTCTTAAAAATCTTTTTATTAAATTCTATGGGCACTGGATCAGATTGCCAAGAGGCAGGTGTGCTAAACAGGGTAGCCAACTTTCTGATTGCAGAAAACTGAACATGCTTTCCCTGCCCCACCTCTTCCCTGAGGCCCTGCCCCCCGCCCACTCCATCCTCCCTCCCTCCATCGCTCACTCTTCCCCACTCTCGCTTATTTTCACTGGGCTGTGGCAGAGAATTGAGGTGCAGGAGGGGGTGAGGGCTCTAGCTAGGGGTGTGGGGTCTGGTGCGGGGCCGGGAATGAGGGGTTTGTGGTGCAGTAGAGGGCTCCAGCTGTGGGGTGGAGCTGAGTGGTTTGGAGTCAGGGGGGGCTCTGGGCTGGAGCAGAGGATTGGGGAGTAGGAGGGGGTGAGGGTTCTGGCTGGGGCTCCAAGGTGGGACCAGAAATTTGGGGTTCAGAGTGCAAGAGGGGGCTCTGGGCTGGGGCAAAGGGTTGAGGGGTGGGAGGGGGTAAGGGCTCCAGCTGGGGATGTGGGCTCTGGTGTGGGGCCAGGGATGATGGGTTTGGGGTGCAGAAGGGGCCTCCAGGCTGGGGCTGAGGGGTTTGGCGTGCGGGAGGGGGATCAGGGCTGGGGCAGGGCATTGAAGCACATCAGAGGGTGAGGGGTGCGGGTTCTGGGTGGCACTTACCTTGTGCAGCTCCAGGAAGCGGCGGCATGTCCCCCCCTTTGGCTCCTAGGCACAGCAGCAGGTGGCTCAGCTCCGCGCACTGCCCTTGCCTGCAGGCACTGCCCTTGGAGCTCTCATTGGCCATGGTTCTCAGCCAATGGGAGCTGCGGAGTCTCCCTGGCCGCTCCTGCACCTAGGAGCCGGAGGGGGGACTTGCTGCCGCTTCACAGAGCTGCGCAGAGCCAGAGCAGGCAGGGAGCCTGCCTTAGCCATGCTACGCCACCAACCAGACTTTTAACAGCCCGGTCAGTGGTGCTGACTGGAGCCAACGGGGTCCCTTTTCAACCGGGCGTTCCAGTCTAAAACCGAACGCCTGGCAACCCTAGTGCTAAAGTGAATTTAGTGACCAAAATGGGATTTTGTAGTATCTGAGATCATTTCCCCAAATAGCCCAATACAATTTAACTAGTGTTTTTAAATAATGTGATTTTTTTTTTGTAGAGCTGTATACTATGTGGTCTACTGGGGAGACCCAACAACTGGAAGGCAGGATTCTAGTACTGGGTTTGACTCCTGATTTAGTACCTGGTTTCCTATGTAACTTCTCTTTGCTTCACTTTGAACCAGATCTTTGGGGCAGGAGCTATCTTTTTATTCCTGGCCCATAATTGGGGCTCATAGGTGCTACCACACTAGAAATTAATAATGAAATAGTCATAACAATCGGGGACCCTTTCATTGTGAAAATAAATTCATTAAGGTTTGTAAAACATTTTGCGATCTTTGTATGAAGGAGTCTAAAGAAGTACAAAAGTGAATGGTTGGTACTTGTGCACAGTCTACAGGATTTATGTGTAAATTGGATCTGTGACAGCTGATAAGTTGTACACAAATAGCACCTGATCCAGCTCCCACGGAAGTCAGTGAAAAGACTCATTAGAAGATGGATTAGTCCCCTAATAATTAGAACTGGGAGAAGCAGGATATAAATATAATTTACTTTTATAAAACTTTTAATTGAATGAATAAAATATCACTGCATGAAAATGCAAAGCTCACAAAAATCCACACCCTGCTTATACCGGCACTGCAACGTATTAAGATAACATACACAAGATTTGTATTACCATGCCAATACAATAGGGAAGTCTCCTGTCTCTCTTTCAAATAACCCCCTCATGCAAATTGCAAATGTTGACCATGACATCAGACCTTCAGAGGGCACTAAGTTGCGTTTCCTACTCTTATGATATATTTGATTTCAATGCAAAACAGCAGACTCATCAAAAGCCCACATGCCAACATTAAGTCATGTAGATACTATACATCAATTTCCCCAGAATCTTGCATAAAGTACTTCAGGCAAGCTCACAAATAATGCAATACAGAAGGGAAAAAACCCAAGTAGGGAAAAGATTTTCATCAACAGGGTCCTTTTAAAATATTTCTATCCTCCCCGACCTTTGACCCCTGGCTCAAAAAGCACAGCAACATTGCAACTGGCTTCAAAGCTTCTTTGACCACACATTGACATATGGGACTAATTTCTCTCCCCAGTTATAACTGTGTAGTCTTCCTGAAGTCAATTCGCATGTGTACTCTTCCTGAAGTTGTTTGCAATTGTGGGCAGTATCTGATCCTGAAATAACAGATTCTTTGACAGGTTTCAGAGTAACAGCCGTGTTAGTCTGTATTTGCAAAAAGAAAAGGAGTACTTGTGGCACCTTAGAGACTAACCAATTTATTTGAGCATGAGCTTTCGTGAGCTACAGCATCCGATGAAGTGAGCTGTAGCTCACGAAAGCTAATGCTCAAATAAATTGGTTAGTCTCCTTTTCTTTTTGCAGATTCTTTGACGACACACTAAATATTTGGATAATGCACAGTTTCATTACTGTTATGTTTTAATTTCTCACTAATGCATGTTTATGTATTTATAAATACACAGACCCAATCGATAAAAATGTTCTAATAACAACATCTGAGCATAATGTATGTACACGTATGCATCCGAAAGACTAACAGCACCTGCCACTCAAAACTGTAGCTGCACAAGGATACTGCTTTTCTTCACTAGACTTGTTAGGACAGATACACATCTGACAGACTTGTGCTGAAAGGCACAGAACTACGGCACTAGAGTGTCCTACATGCCCATTTTTGGCTTTTGCCAAGGAGCCCATTTCATCAGTTCAATGTATTCCTTATACATGCTGGAAAAATCACTGTCTCTATAGGCCCCACCCCAGCACAGACTCTAGGGAGCATTCTGCTTATCTGTAGTTTTACCCTGCCCCTCAGTTAACTCGGACGCACTCCAGAGCCAGGAACATCATGTGGCTTTGTGGCAAACTCTCCTGGGTACTTTGGATCTATAAACCAATGATATATCCTGGATAATACTGTTCGTTCCCTGCCAGGTAATAAAAGACCTTTTCATGGTTTCACAGGAGGCGAGGGAAGAAGAGTGCAAAGAACCCCTTTCTCTCCCAACACAAGAGCTTCTGACAGTCTTCCATGCAATGCACACTTTTCAGGCATCCTCAAGGACTTACATCACCTCCAGTGGGAGGGACTGGGATGGGGCGCTATGAATGAAATGGCTGCACTCTCCTTTCACTGCAGCCTGGAATATGCTTCACCTCCTAAAAAGGCTGTAGCACTGAGCATGCTCCCTATAGGTTTGATCCAAAGCTCACTGAAGTCATTGGAAAGTTTCCCATTGACTTCAGTGGACTTTGGATCAGATTCCAAGGTCCAGAGGAATTTTGTCTCTGATGAACCTAAGAAGTATGTATGGCTGCATTGCTGGACTACATGTAATTTCATTCCAATAGTCATGAATAGGACATAAGAAATGGGAAAATACCAATACACATTTCCTGCTCATACAGTAGGTGTCATTAAAAAGTATAATAGTGTTCCACACTATTGACTTTACCACAATATGTCCTATGCTTAGAGGATATTCTACTGTGAGATATTTGTACAGTGCCATGGTAAATGTTTACTTTTTAACATCACTCACTCTACTCCCGATGGAAAAGCTATTTGGACTCTGCAATTTCCACCATATTTGTTGATTTCTCATATTTCAGTTACTCTGCTGATCTATGTTATGTCCAATTTAAACAAACAATGTAATTTACAGCCAGGAGAAGGCAGATGTAGATAATAAAAATGTTAAATAGAAACCCCCAATATACAGACAGGTATGGGTTATACTTTGACCGTATTTGTCTAGAACATGGTTATGGAAACCCAGTGTATGCTGAACTGCCAAAACAAATAGAGTCTAAACAATATAAGATGTGCTGACTTTACATCATTTACTCTTACAATGATTCCATTATTTTGCAAAGGGATCAAAATTTAGTACAATTATTCCAAGGGGAAGGTAGGAAGGGAAGGGAAGATTTTAAGGCAATAAACAAATTAAACAGACCCATCTTTCAAAAGTCAACTACCAGAATGTAAACCACTTCTTCTCTAGACAGAGGGCCCACTCTTGCCACTGATGTCAACAGAAATGTAACTATAAACTTCTTTTAGAACAAACAATATGGGCAAGGCCCTCAAATCACCATAACTCTATTAGCTTCAATAGAGCTATAGCAATTTACACCAGTTGAGATTTTGGCCCCCCGTGAGCTAATTTTCTTAATATTTATCCTTATAACACCTCAGATTTTAACAAATAAATTTCGCTTGTTAAAAGTATCTTTCATTAGTGATAGAATAAATAGATACAATGTGAAAATTCTCCTACCAGCCCAAACTCCTCCTACAGGTAAAATTCCCATTGACCTAGTCCCATTGAGGACTAGGCTATAAAGTATGGCCTTGCTTCCTCATGGGTCTTGTAACTCAGGTTCCTCTTGCTCCCATTCTTCTCTATGAGACAGGCTCCCTAGACGGTTTACAACTCAATGATGGACAGTGGTCTCCTCTCTTATTGAGGCACCACAATGCACCATGGAAGTCACAATGTAGCAGTGCATCACAAGAGACGTAGTCTGGCTGAGGAACCTAGGCCATAGAACAAAATGGGGGCATGACGTACTTTTAAATGGAAATTTTTCAGTTTTCAGGTGTTTCTTTTTTCAGTGAAACACTGAAATTATCCATGGAAAGCAGACATGTTTTGCCAAAAAAAATTGTTGAAAATCAAACAATGGAACATATTTTTTCCTTCAAAAAAATAGTTTTGATGGAAAAATTTTAACCAGCCCTCTGATGCAAACATTTATTCAAATGAATATACATGAATCATAGAATATCAGGGTTGGAAGAGACCTCAGGAGGTCATCTAGTCCAACCCCCCGCTCAAAGCAGGACCAATCCCCAACTAAATCATCCCAGCCAGGGCTTTGTCAAGCCTGATCACTGGGCATGATCCTAAAATCTGATACTTTTAAAATGTACTATAGGACAATGATTTATTGGCATTTCTTGCAAAATGTTATATGACTTTAATGTGTATTGAATTCAACTATACAAACAGGCATTAGAATTCTGAACAGGGTATATAAGTAAGTTGGGATAACATTTCATTAAATATATAGATCATTAGCTTTATCTATGATATTTGTCGGTATTCAGATTAACCAAACTGAAATTCCTAGGAACCTATCTAAAAAACATTTATTTTATTTTATTTTATTTTATTTTAAGCTAGTGATTTGGGGAAAGCAGGTATCAGAGTAGATATGACTGGAGAATTATCATCTCTGCATCTCTTAGTGAATGGCACAAGACAAGTGAAAAGAAAAGGAGTCCTTGTGGCACCTTAGAGACTAACCAATTTATTGGAGCATGAGCTTTCGTGAGCTACAGCTCACTTCATCAGATGCATCTGATGAAGTGAGCTGTAGCTCACGAAAGCTCATGCTCAAATAAATTGGTTAGTCTCTAAGGTGCCACAAGGACTCCTTTTCTTTTTGCGAATACAGACTAACACGGCTGTTACTCTGAAACAAGACAAGTGATTGCTGTCATCTACATGGCATTCACAGTGCCCCTCAATTTTCTTGCAGCTGGAGAGTTATTATGTAAATAGACCAGGACTGGGTTCCCTTGCTTCCCAAAGTAGAATAGAATTTCCCTATCAACAAGCCCTGCTTCAGGAGTGAGGCCATGTCTAGTGGTGAGCAGAAAAAAGGGACAAACTGATACCTGCCCTCTTGCAGAACTTCCCCAGCATGATGAGGAGAAATGTGGTACACTGCATGGTTTGATGGTCTCACTAAGCTTTTTAGTGGAAACAGTTGGCTCTGTTGGCAATAACTGAGAAGTTCACTTACACAGGAGGAAGGGAAAGAGCAAAGGGATGAAGAAGGATGAGTGGAGATAATGGGAAAATTCAAAGGGAAGGGTGGGACCAGATGGGAGGGGGCATGGAAGGGCTAAGAACAAGAAAAGAAAGGAAAAGGGGGAAGACAGGATTGATTTGTGGTTAGTGTAGACATTAAACTTCTTATTTGATCTTAGTGCTTTTCAAAGTCTACAGCCCTCAAGGAAGTCTCTAGTGCAGACCTCATATGGTTCATTTAAGCTAGACTACTGTCATGAGCTCTACTTCGGACTAATCCAGAAGTGCAGACTGCAGCTGCCAACTTCCAAAGTGAGGTGAGCTACTGCAGAAAGCCTGTGCTTAAGTCACAAAATTTGTTCCCTGTTCACTTCTGGTTGCAGTTCCAGTGACAGTCTTTTACTGCATGATCTGGGACTCAGTCACGTGAGAGACCCACCTGCTTATGCTATATCCCAGTTGACCAGTTAACATGGACTGGGAAACTCTTGTTCTCAGTTCCTAGGATTGATCTCCACCAGACCAATGGCAAGGTATTCCACTTGAGGCCATATTTCCGCAGTTTACATCCCTTCATGTCTCCCAGAATCTGTCTTTTCACGATTCAGGATATGACACTTTTTTTTTTTTAGTTTTTAGTTTTGCTTTATAAATTTGTCTTTTGATTCTGAACAACAGGGTTGCTAGCATTTCTGTAGACAGCTATCAAGGTTCTTGAGTGCTACCTGCTGTCAGTAGCCAAACAGGTAGAAAAACAGCTGAGAAAATGTGTGGTGTTTTTTTTAATTCCAATTGTGTCTGAAATTCAAAAATTTGAAAAATTTTATGCAGCCATTGTTGGTGATAAACTCTTCAAAACTGTCATCTAAATTTCTCAATTCCATCCACATTAAAAAAAATTAAAAAATATATTGACCAGCTGTAGTGAGTAGCATATGGAAGTTATACTTTTTAAGTTCTGTAATAATCTTATAGCTGCTACAAAGTTACATCAGTGAAACAAGCAATCTAACATGGTTTGTGACTGACTTTCAACAGAACACTGTCCTTTAGTTATTGTGAACAAATTCAACCTACCTGCAAAGGGACAGCTAACATGCTAACCAGTTGGTATTTTTCAAAAGGAAAAGAAATTCAACCTAATTTGAACTCTGAGATGAGTGTCATGGATAACTTATTAAAGCAAGAATGAGTATCTGAATCAGTGAGTCCAAAAGCAAGCAAGAAAAAAGTAGCTAAAACACCACAGAAAGTGAAAACACAACCTTAGAATATGTCTACACTAAAAGCGCTACAGTGGCATGCCTGCAGCTATGCCACTGTAGCTCTGTAGCATAGACACTTACTACAACAATGGAAGGGGGTTTTCTGTGGATGTAGTTAATCCACCTCTCCACCAAGAGGTGGCAACTAGGTCAACAGAAGAATTCTTCCATTGACCTAGCTGTGTCTACAATGGCCATATGCGACATAGTTAGGTCAACCTACATTTTAGGTGTAGACCAGACCTAAGTTAGATGGATCATTTAATCAGTTGTGCAATGCTATATATGTTCAACAATCACAACATCAGAACACATACTAGACTTTTAGTTTATAAAGCTGTGGTAATTCCAACTCTCCTCTACGGCTGTGAGACTTGGGTGACCTATAGAAAGCACTTGAAAAACACCAGCATCAGCACTTTCTTCAGAAGATCCTCAACATAAAGTGTGAGGATTGGCGCAGTAAGGCCAGCATCTTCGGTGTTGAGGCCCTGATTATCCAACACCAGCTGAGGTGGAGCAGGCACTGTGTGTGCATGCCTGATCTACACTTACCAAAACAACTGCTGTATGCCCAACTCACCAAAGGAGAAAGGAAACGGGAGGCCAAAATAAATCCTTTAAAGACACCCTCAAGAGGAACATCAAGAGATGTGGCATTGACACCACACACTGGGAGACAGCAGCCCAGGACAGGGATAACTGGTGAAGACTTGTCAGAGAGGGAACGTCCACTTTTGAGGAAAATCGCCTTGCCCTGGACACAGAAAAACACCGGAAAAGAGAGTAAACACAATTGTCATGTCTTCCAACACCACCTGCAATGTCTGCCAATGAGTCTGTGACTCAAGAATTGGAGTCCTTGGTCACCAAAGGACTCATGAAAAATAAAACCTGTGAAAGAAATCATCCTCGACCTTGAGAGATCGCTGGTGATCATGCTATATATGGAGAAGGGAAAATGCCTTCTTGATCTCAATTTACATTCTGGTCTCAAACCTGAGATTTAATCTGTATCTAATTCAAAATTAACTGACATAGGGAGAGGCATGAGGCTAGAAAAATAATGTAATAAAACTCTGTATAGAGCAGAAGGCACCTTATTCACCAGTGATCTGAGCTATGATCTTGTTTGCTAGCAGAGCAGCTATCTTCTTTTTAAAATATGCTCATTCACATTAATATCACAATTGCCTCTTAACTTCCCATTTACTTCATTAGACTTTGAATCAGGCCCTTGCTCTCTAGTAAAGGTGCCTTCCATCACAGAACTGCAATGTCTCCCTCCTTTTGATTTGAAGCTTAAAGAAGAAAACAGCCTCCAATCAACATGAACCTAACTAGAAGTGTCCTTATAGATGGGAAACAATATGCAAAAAAATCACATCAGCTTTACCCAACATTAAGATAAAATGTTATGCGACCTACAATCCAATACACTGTTGTATGTGATCATCATGCAGTATAATTTTATAACATTTTTTTGTCTTGGTATACTGAACTTCAGTGATTTCCAAAGTGTTAAAAATGTTCTGTTTGCTAATATAAATGATTATAATTGACAGTGCATTGTCAATCTATTGCAAAGCTGATTTAATTAAGAATGCCAAGGGGCATCATTTGGGGCCAGGTATCTAAGCTGCAAACATTTTTTGATCTCAACCTCTCCCTATAGGACTGTCCACACTGGCACCAAAGGCTGGAGGGCAAGAGAACAAAGGGAATTTTATGTGTCTGAATTCAAATTCTTTCCCTTTGAAATGAAGCGTCCAGAATGGGCAATAAAACTGTGAAAATGGATTTCTGGCCGCATTTGATGTTAAGCCTTTAGTGTCAAGAGCCAGGTCTTTTTTTTTCCCCTTTCTTTTAGGGTGTTTTTTTTTCCCCTGAATGGTCTTGTGGGGAATTTGTCCTATAATTTACTTCTTACAGATTGTGTGCATACAGTACTGCCTGTCTCATACCCAGAACTTGAAGGATGAAAAAAAAAAGTAGATTTTTTTATTTAACTTGTATTTTCAGTAAAATTGTAATAGAAAACATTAAATAGATTCATTTCATATTGCTCATTCTCCCCTACCCTTGTAGGCTATATGTGAAATCCTAATGTTTATTAGGCATCTCTGTAAAAAGAGGATCTTTTTCTCAAGTCTCCTTCCACTTTCACGGCAAGTTCTCATAATCATTTATGTCATCTCTCCCATTCCCATAGTGGGAGATTGCAATGCAATGGGAAAAGCAGAGGATTAGGCCCACTTAGAATGATCATGCAGGGGGATCTATTATAATAATGATTACAATCTTTTTATCTTTAATAGCTCGCCACTGATGGGAGAGTGAGAGGAGGGAGAAGAGTGGCATATAAATGAAAGGAATCTTGACATATTGAGATGACAATGATCTTGGCTATAGAGATTGTTTCTAAGCTTTGATTGCATATGAAAATTGATCTTTAAATATTTATTTGTAACAAAAGGAGCTGGCAATATCTTGTTAAGGCTGGCTAAATTAATTGAAATTGTTAAGCAACAAGCAGACAGTGTATTCCTGCTGTCTAAAGAAAACTTTTTTGTGGGTATGTGCATATATGTTACTTTAAAAAAAAAATAAAAGCGGGAGCACTTCATTATTTATTTATAACCCATACTTTCAGCAAGCAAAATTACAATGATTAGTGTTAGGGGGCTTATTCCTTCACCCACTTACGTCCCTGGTCCTTCTCGCATGAACAGAGAGCAACAATACCCGAAGTCCAAAGGCGCAAACAAATCGATGTTTATTGGGGTGAACTTCCGGCAAGCATGATTCCAGTTTCCTTCCTTAGTGTCCCCTTTCACAGCTCTGACACCACAGAGCCTTACACCTGTGTCCCTGTTCCCATTCCTGCCCTTAGCCAAAAATGATTCCAATTTCCTTACCCCCATTCCCTGTTCCCATTTTCCCCACATACACCCACCCACTCACTTCCTGATTGACTGCAGACTATATAGTAAAACTTGAGTTCTGCTTAGCTATACCTTAACCAATCATTTTCCTGAAATTTAACTAACCAATCCTAACATATTGTAACATGATTGTGTAACCAATTATATCCCACCACTTTAATTAGTTTACACCCAGCAAAATTAATTATACAGCAGACAGAAACAATCACAGAACCAGACAGAGATTATACAGACAAACAATAGCAAAGTGGGAACTATAATGACAAAACAATACAGAAGTGAGGATTTCACATCCCAGCTATTGATAAGTGAGTTCTTGCCAGACAGGATGCTATCAAACTAAGTTTCCTTTTACATCTTCTAGGCACTTCCCTTTCTCTGGAGGCGATAGGCATTACCAGGACAGGATTGTATTCCTAACAGCCCAATAGCACCTTATTTCAATGTGACTAGTTTGGAATGAGGATCTGACCATTTGCTTCCCAGCTTATGGCTGCCTCTGTTGCTTAGCCAAAGGCCTTAGCCTAAGAACATGGCCTCAGACTGTCACATAAGAGAAGGCCCTTCCACCGGCAGACAGTGATTTTGATTCTTTCTTTTATACCTCTATAACTAGCCAAGTGATAAGAATACACCTAAATTCTTCGAGTACAGGCACCTTAGAGACTAGCCAATTTATCTGAGCATAAGCTTTCGTGAGCTACAGCTCACTTCATCGGATGCATACTGTGGAAAGTGTAGAAGATCTTTTTATACACACAAAGCATGAAAAAATACCTCCCCCACCCCACTCTCCTGCTGGTAATAGCTTATCTAAAGTGATCACTCTCCTTACAATGTGTATGATAATCAAGTTGGGCCATTTCCAGCACAAATCTAGGTTTTCTCTTCCCCCCCGCCCCAAACCCACTCTCCTGTTGGTAATAGCTTATCTAAAATGACCACTCTCCTTACAATGTGTATGATAATCAAGGTGGGCCATTTCCAGCACAAATCCAGGGTTTAACAAGAACGTCGGGGGAGGGGTAGGAAAAAACAAGGGGAAATAGGTTACCTAGCTCACGAAAGCTTATGCTCAAATAAATTGGTTAGTCTCTAAGGTGCCACAAGTACTCCTTTTCTTTTTGTGAATACAGACTAACACAGCTGTTACTCTGAAGCCTATCTATATCCTAACAATTAGTAGTCCTTTTCCTAGTCTATCAAGTCAAGGTGTCAAAATCCAAACACAGTTCAAAAAGGGCGGGAGAGACCCTATTACCAGGACTTGGAATCTTTGTCAACATAGCATAACAAAATGTCTTTAAGATACATCTCTAGCCTGTCAATACTGCTAAGTAAAGAAAAACCAAACAAAAATGCATTCTCTTTCCTGCTTCTGGAATTCATAGTCTCTACTTCTACGTCCCTCTTCTAAACCTCCCTTCCTCCCCACACCCATGCTTTTTTAAAAATGTATTTATTTTCTTTCTCCAGGACTCCCCCAGGCCTCCTGCTATCTCTCTAGAGCTTTTTCCTTCCTATTTATTCTGATCTTTTTTTCTTTTTGTTTCACATTCCATATTTAGCTCACTTTTCCTCTTTTCCTATGTTCTCATATATTTCACCCCGCATTTTACCTTCTCTTATTTTTCTCTGCACCCTTATGTCTTTCCGAGTCTCTATTTCCTAAATTTTAAGACAGTTTTTTATCATTTTGAGTTAAATGTGCACAGCCTGCTTCCAGTCTGAGTTATATCAGTGTAAATCCATAGTAACAATTAAATCCATGGAATTATTCTGATTTGTAACTCCGATCAGAATCTGGTACAGTGGATTTACACGGATATAAAACCAGTATACATGAGATCAGAATCAGGGCCAGAATGCTTTAAATCACCATAGAAAACAGATTACAATGATAAACTGGGAATTTATGTGAACAGTCAATCAGTCATACTCATAGCACTAGTACAAAGCAAACAATTCTCTAGAACGCAGTATCTTGTATGAATCCCTCTTTTTCCAGAATACTAGGAATGATTGCTTCTGAGAACAGTGACCTGCCATAAAAATGTGTAGTACCAGAAGTGCAAATCCTCATTCAAATTCTGGAAGGCTTTTTTTTTTTTAATATGGTGTATACCAGAGTGCTATGGAAAATAGAGCTTACTCCCAGCACAAGAAGAAGAAAGAGTGTCAACACAACTTAAGAACAAGCCAATATGCAGTTTGTGTACAATAAGGACAGATCACAATGAAAGATGTTTGTTGGAAAGCCAAGCAACTCATAAAGCACCCTACAAAAATATGGGGTTTGGTTGGTTGGTTGATTCGTTAGTTTTAAGTTATCATGTTCACAAAACAGAAAAGTATTTCATATGGTACAAGAGATGGCATTTTTCAATACTGGGTCTTCACCCTCCTGATTTTATTTATGTGAGATCAGAGGTCAAACTCCTTAACTGATTTCAGAGGAGATTCTGAAGAGATTCAGCTGTTGGTTGTATGAACAGAATGGGATGATGCATTACCACACAGGTCTAGTAACATTCAAACTAATAAGCTACTATATATTCCCAGCTACAGTATAAATAAAGCTATTGATTACATAGGAAGATATTTCACTCAAGATATACATATTTAATTAAACAACCAACTTACAAAGTGAACCATTTTGATTACTACAGAAGTCTTATGTAATTTATCTAAGCCAAAACATACAGTACAGTACAAAATAAACATTGAATTCTGCTGTGGTTATTTCTTTGTACGTACATTCCTTTAACTCTAACACAGTTTCATCTTCAACTATGCATAATATCAAATTATAGGACTAGGCCAAGGTCATAGCAATTGTCTTATAAGCACCAGGGCCTGATTCATCAAAGCATTTAACACACTCTCAACTTTAAACAGGTGATTAATTCCATCCCTACTCTGCAAAGTACCACATGCTCAAAGTTAAGCATATGCTTCAGTGTTTTGCTGGGTTGCACTCTTTATAAGATAGTGAAAACTATACTCACTTTAAGCCCTCCTTCCACTGAGGGACTGCCAGGAATTTTGTTTTTTAAATGTCCGTATCTGGAAATTGTACTAAGGGTCTTTCTTATTGAAGCGCTTGATCCTGTTCTGTCTGGACACATGTACTTGCATCTAAGTTTTAAAATTGGTTTGCTCACTTTTTCTCTCATGCACAGTGACCAGTTCTCCAAGATGTGCTGTAACATACACCAAGCAACATATATAAATGCAGGATTAAGTCCCAAAAAGTACACATATAAACATAAATGTAAGCAATGTATTATGAATTCTGAGAATCAGACATTTTTAAATTTGGTATAGGACTCAGAAATTTCCAGCTTCCATACTGCTTCTGGGACAGACATATTATATATAATTAAATATTCTGCAGACACAAACATTTCCACAACAAATACTACATTTTCACAGCAATTGTGTGAATTAGAAAAACAGGAAGATTTTAAATATTTTACACAGCCCTACCAAAATGACAGCCAACATTTTTGTATTCCATCTGTTAGCCAGGCAGTGTTTCACTCTATCCCGGCAGTGGTCAGCCTTCACATTAAATTTTATGGAAATAAGCTTTCCAGGCTCTATTGCAGTCATATCACCTCAGGCTGTGATAATGTGAGGTTTTATAAACAAAACAGTATTAGGCTTGCCAAGTATTTGGGTGTGAGACCTTGAAGGTGTTGAAGGAAAGCTTTTTGGTTACTCAGTAAATATCTGCCCTCTGAGATAGTTTGGATCAATGCCTTGATGTTGTAGGTATGGCACTTTACTGTTGGAGGTGTGTCTTTCAAAAGAGACAAATCCAAAGTCTATGACCACTTGAAATCATTAAAGATTCCACATCACTTGACATGTGAAGGCCGGTTAGCTAAACCCAGTCTCATAGCCAAATTGGAATTTGGAAGCCTACCTAATAAATATTCCATTGCCTTTCAGCTGGGTACGGCATCCTTCACTTGCTGTCCTAAATTGTAGTTTTGTTCAACTCAGC
The DNA here is from genome assembly GCF_965152235.1 of Eretmochelys imbricata. Taxonomy (NCBI): domain Eukaryota; kingdom Metazoa; phylum Chordata; order Testudines; family Cheloniidae; genus Eretmochelys; species Eretmochelys imbricata. Next base: position 108,215,434 of record NC_135577.1, read on the forward strand.
AGCTACCATGTTCCTAGAGTTGGTTGCATTTTAGTAGTGATTGAAATAATTCTCCCTAATGCACTTTGGAATCCTCTTGGATGAATGATGTGTGACTGAAAACAAATGGAGTACTTGTGGCACCTTAGAGACTAACCAATTTATCTGAGCATAAGCTTTCATGAGCTACAGCTCACTTCATCGGATGCATCCGATGAAGTGAGCTGTAGCTCACGAAAGCTTATGCTCACATGAATTGATTGGTCTCTAAGGTGCCACAAGTACTCCTTTTCTTTTTGCGAATACAGACTAACACGGCTGCTACTCTGAAACCTGAAAACAAATGACGGTTATCAAAGTGTGTATTTAACTTGTCCCCTTTGTTTTGTTTTCTAATATGGGTCCTAAGAAATAAGACAAATATTTTCAGCTGTGTTCCTCTCATGCTTGAAGTAAGCATCATCTCAAGGGAATATTTTTAACAAACAGGCAGTACATACATCAAAATGATCTTTTTTTGCTATTTAAATTTTGGAAAAGATAATGAAAAATTAAATTTCCGTGCAGCATTAAACAATATATAAATGTATGCAAAACCTTAGCTGTCTTGTCAACTTGTAACCCTAAGAATCCCTCAATATCAACTGGAAAGGCGGTTATAAGAATATTCCTAACCTGGTATGTCCATTCTGATTCACCAAAGAATATCATTTGAGTCTTAAATGAGAGCCAACATCGCACTGGTCGTTAATATCATTGTGAATATATATACAGATACTATGTAAGAAGTTATGTATGTATACTGAAACATGTTCCTAAAGTCTGTATCAAGGCATAGTTGACAAAAGATGTTGATTCACCTGTCTCTCAATCGACACAGTGGCAGCTGTATTTACATATGAAGGAAATGCGGGGAGTGGGGAGATGTAAAATCAACCGAAAGGCAGCACTCTAGAAAATAAACCACAGGGATTATCCTGACTCCAGGTACCAATAATGAATTTTGGTTGATATAAAGAGAAGACAAGAAAGACTCCCTGTTATCCTGAACCTAGGAAGTAATTGGGCAGTGCAATTATATTTGTGAAAACAGGGTGACAACCAACCTCGGTTGAAATGCTGCAAAGGACATTTGGGGTGAAATAAACTCCTTTAGACAGGAGGCTAGCCTGCTAAGTTAAGTCTCTAGAAATCGTGTTATGATTTTGTTTCATACGTAGTGCTTTTGTTTCCATTATTCCCACTCACTGTCTCTTGCATATTAGGCAAGCTGCTGATCCTGAGCTGAACCATTCAAGCTGGTGTATATCCTGTTCCCTTGGGGACAGCAGACCTGGCAATACTGTGAGTGTTCAGTGGGTAAGGGCTAGACACTACAGAGGAATACTTCAAGTGGGCTCAGGGCCTGGGGTGCACCTATTTGCTTGCAAGGTAAAGTAAGGACTGGCATAGCCCTGAGGAGATTGTCTAGGCAGCTAACAGGCTGGTGGTGTCCAGGATCTGACACCCAGTTAAGCACAAGTCTCCATCTGGTTGGAGGCAGGGGGTAACAAGGTGACTCACCGTCCTGAACTCCCTGAGAACCGTCACACAACTCTTGCAACTTTAATCACAATTCTCTTGATATTTGATGTTTTTCTTAGCACCCAGCTCCTGGAGTTATGTGATTATATAAGAATTTCAGCTGTCATTTAAATAAAAATGTTATTAGCCCTTGTAAAAAGAAAAGGAGTACTTGTGGCACCTTAGAGACTAACCAATTTATTTGAGCATAAGCTTTCGTGAGCTACAGCTCACTTCATCGGAGCCCTTGTGATTGCAGAAAGAAGCTGGATAAGGCTCATACCCAGAAGGCAAATCAGAGCCCCAACATTCATTATTTTTAAAAAATCTAATGATTTTTAAGCCAGACTAATGATTTTAGAACAGCTGGAGTTTGCAATACTGCAGTAACATATTTGAACAGAATATCACTTTTGCTTAGCTGCATGGCACCATTATCAAAATATAGGTTACGACAGAACATCTTTATTCCTCTAATCACTACAGGCGTCACCCACTGCACTTCACCCAAAGCAAACACATTGATAGCCACCTCACTGTCTAGGCTCCTTCTCTCTCTGTCGCTCTCTCGCTCTCACAAACACCCCCACACAGAGCCTGGCATCACATTAAAGAGCATATGATCAGATAATAGTAACACAGTCAAGTGATTTTGTTTAGGGTTACATATAGCAAAATCTCTTTATTAGTCTAGTAGTCTGTACAGGCCCTTCATCAAAAACCACATCTTAAACACCTTAGACTTTGAATGGAGAATGTTCTCAGGAAGAGATGCTGTAGCTCAGACTCATTTCTGGTACTCACAAGTCAGCCTGTGATGGACTAATAGCTTGACCTACCCAAGAAACAAAGTAGTTATACTGTACGGATGAGCCTCAATGAGAGTGAGTCAAGTACACTAAGCTTGCTGCAGCTAGTTTCAGGTATACAAGCATGTGAAGTCTACCAGGATGTGGTCAGATTGTAGTAAAGTACATATAATTTGTTTTTCCCCAGAGGCCTTTGCAACAAACCCACAACTTCTTTGGAGGTAACTTGACTTCACTGCACTACTTTCAACCTGCTGGAGAAATTATAAAGGTTACTCACCACCTCTTGGTACCACAACAATGACTATTGCCATCCTTAAATTAATCTCATTTCTTTTCTTTAGCTCCATAAGTGTTTGGCAGTGGAAGATAATATCAGAAGATTAGTTAGTTATCTTTTAGGTATAAGACTTCAAAGAAGACAAAATAATGATGAAAACATAATATATCTAAGTGGAAACTCTGACTATTACTCAGAATATTTTTATATTTAACATAGAATATTAAGAATATTTTTAATTTTTCAAATGCATTATAAGAATATTTTTAATTTTTCAAATGCGTTATAAATAAAATTCATGTCAGGCTTTCAGTTTTTTAGTATTAACTTTATTAGTAGTAGTTCCATTCAATGTCTTCAGATGGCAGATGGAATTTTAGTGCAATCTATAAGCAATAAACCTACTCATATTCTTATTTGGATATCTTGACCCATTATTATATGTTCTGGTTTTGAGGTGCTTTAGTAAGACGACAGTAATAAGTGCTAAGTGGTTTTTAAATTAATATTTATAGTAGTGATACCAGCCAAGTTAGAAACAGAGCATTAACCTGAGGTTTTACATAGGAGACATACTGAATGGAAAATCTGGAATATATTCTTAATTACAAAAATTGGAGCTTTCCCCTTTTTAATTGACAATCTGGCAACCTGATATGTAAACAAAAATCTATTTTTCAGAAGTATGCAGAAGTCAGTGATCAGCGAACTTCCAAAAGTTCAGATAAAATAATTATCATTATTTATTTAGTACCCAAAAATGAGCTAGGCACTTTGTAGAATAAGTAAAAGCAAGGTTCCGCCTCTGAACAGATTGCAGTCTAATAGCCTGATCCAAAGCCCACTGAAGCCCTTTCATGGAGACCTTACTTTTATTCTTTCACACATTTAGTAGAACCATCAAGATGTGCCTATCTAAACTGTGTGACCATATGATCATATTGTAATTCTTGTCCTTCCTTGCTCTTTACCCCTTTTTATTTGCTTGTTATTCTCACTCATTGTATCATACCCAAAATTAGGTTCCAAACCTGCCATTGGCCTCAGGGGTAAGTCTAGACAGCAGCTGGGAGGTGTGATTCCCAGCACAGGCGGACAGATGCACTAGCTCTGCTTGAACCAGCATGCTAAAAATAGCAGCATGGCTGCAGTAGCACAGGTCATGGTTCAGACTCACTATTCAAATACAATCCCACCCTCTTCCCTGGGTACATACCTGATTGGCTACCCCAAGCTGCCACCCATGCCACTGTGGCCACACACACTACAATGTTTAGGATGCCAGATCAAGCAGAGCTAGCGCACATCTGTCCACCCATGTGGAGAAACCAGCTACTGCGTACACATACCCCATGTGTAGGTGAGGGCCAGCATTTGCCTTAGGGTCTGATCAACAGGCCACTGAAGTCACTAGTAGCCTGAGGAACAGAAGCTGGTTGGAGGGTCAAAGAGTAATTTTGGATGTGATACAATGAGGATAAGCAAATAAAAGGGGAAAGGAGTATGGAAGTATAGGGATTACAGAGAGAAAAGTCACAGGGCCATTCAGTGTAAATATGTATAATTTAGCAAGCCATCAAGATGTACGTGGGGTTGGCAGCACCACCTATTAATGTTGACCACCACTTCCCATTACAAGATCCTGTTTTCTGTTGCTGATAGCTTCGCCAAAATTCAACCATTTGGGGTAAAACTTTTCATTCTGGATGCCTCAGACCGAATTCTTTAAAATATATATAGTTCAACCATTTCTGAAAATAAGGCTAGGGGAAAACACCTTGTTTTGCCCATGTTAAAAAATTCTGGTGACCTTTTCTTTCAAAAGTGCTAGTGCTCCCATGCTTTGAAAAAAAAGGGCTTGAAATTTGGCAGAGGTTTGCTTGGGGCCTGTCAAAGTTCCTTCCCCTCTCTGAACTCTAGGGTAGAAATGTGGGGACCTGCATGAAAGACCCCCTAAGCTTATTCTGACCAGCTTAGGTTAAAAGCTGCCACCACCAAAGTGTTACACAAAGAACAGGGAAAGAGCCCACTTGGAAACATCTTTCCCCCCAAAATCCCCCCAAAGCCCTACACCCCCTTTCCTGGGGAAGGCTTGATAAAAACCTCACCAGTTTGCATAGGTGAACACAGACCCAAACCCTTGGATCTTAAGAACAATGAAAAAGCAATCAGGTTCTTAAAAGAAGAATTTTAATTGAAGAAAAAATAAAAGAATCACCTCTGTAAAATCAGGATGGTAAATACCTTACAGGGTAATCAGATTCCAAACATAGAGAAACCCTCTAGGCTAAACCTTAAATTACAAAAAAAACCACAAAAACAGGAATATACATCCCATTCAGCACAACTTATTTTATCAGCCATTTAAACAAAAACAGAATCTAACGCATATCTAACTAGATTGCTTACTAACTCTTTACAGGAGTTCTGACCCGCATTCCTGCTCTGGTCCTGGAAAAAGTATCACACAGACAGAGAGGACCCATTGTTCCCCCCCCCTCCAGCTTTGGAAGTATCTTGTCTCCTCATTGGTCATTTTGGTCAGGTGCCAGCGAGGTTATCTTAGCTTCTTAACCCTTTACAGGTGAAAGGGTTTTTCCTCTGGCCAGGAGGGATTTAAAGGTGTTTACCCTTCCCTTTATATTTATGACAGGGCCTTTGCACACCCCTGTGAAAGTCGGCCATAATTTGACCAATTTATAAGCCTTTCAAAAGAATCACAGTTTGCACATGCGCTGAATGTAGGACAAGAAGTAATGGGCTTAATCTGCAACAAGGGAGATTTCGGTTAGATATTAAGAAAACTTTCTAACCGTAAGGGTAGTTAAGCACAGGAATAGGCTTCCAAGTAAGGTTACCAACTTTGGTAGGATGAATTCCTGGAGATTTCATCACATGACATAATCTTTAATTAAAGATTAATCTTTAATTCCTGGGGACTCCATGACAATCCTGGAGGTTGGCAACGCTACTTCCAAGAGAGGTTGTGGAATCCCTATCACTGCAGGTTTTTAAAACAGGTTAGACACACACTTGACTGGAATGGCTTACATTTACTTAGTCCTTCCCGCCCCAGTTCAGAGCACTGGACTTGATGACCACTCGAGGTCCCTTCCAACCCGACATTTTTATCATCCTATCTTTCAAGACTATCATAATGCACATGCACAAGGGGGCCAAATTAAAGCTGCACAAGCAACCTTAATTCTGGCATTTCATTACTTTTGAGTGCTTGAATTTACAACCTTAATGTTCTTTTAACATAGTTAGTTTGTGTGTGTGTGTGAGAGAGAGAGAGAGAGAGATAACAAAATCAGAAAGAACACAGTACGCTGTGACTTAACCCAAAATGGCAACTGTCTTTACAGCAGAGGGTTCCATTTAAAAGGGCAGCACACAGAAAACACACACTCACCCTACACTAAACAGTGCAAAACCCTTGTCAAATTCAGTGCATCAAGACTCAGTGCATTCATAGACTTCAAGCCCATATCCATACAGAAGTTTAGCGAATGTGGACTGAGATTGTTTTAACAGCTGGGGAATTATCACACCTCCCTCCCTTAATTCCTTACCCTCACCCTACTCTCCTTTAGCCAACGTTTTTTCCCTACAATCAGCAAACCCAAGGACTTTCCCTTTCCCTAAGATATCAAGATGTCTTCTTTGAGGTGGAACCAAGGGGGATAGAGAAGCAAGCTGTAGGAATTTCCACTTGGAGAGTTGAGTTTGACAAACTAATTCCCTGGGTTAGTTCACACCATTCTTTCCCAAGCACACTACAAAGTTCAATTTGCATTTTTCTCCTGGACCCAAACCTTGCAGTTTGCATGCCTCTCAGCCAGTATTTATTGCCTCTGAAATAATAGCTGAATCAAACAGAGTATGGTATATTATTATGTGAATGTCTTGAGCTGTTTGTTGCCTCCTTTAACCCAACAAATCTGTATTTCAGATCTCTCTAAGAATTGTATTACAATGAGACATGCAGTGTATACGGTGTTTAATGCTTTTAATGTTCTGTCTGTCTGTAATATTCTATGGACACAAAGGCACATAACTTCTAGTGTTAAGAAAATTTATTCTTATGCCATTGGAAATATTTAATTATGTGCACTACTTGAAAAGATATGATAGAAATATCAATAGCCTGGTGACACGCAGTATGACGATTCTTTTCCATTAGTGACTTTCTGTGAGATTGTGAAAGTTGAGCAACTGAGAACTGAGATTCTCTATCTGTCCTCTAGTACGATTACATTTCTGGCACGTTAAATGTAAGCATCATCTGCCAATAGCCTCCAGGGATTTAGCCAAAAATGATTTCACGTCTCCTCGAAGAATTTGACCTGTTGCGATAATCGGGCCAACAAATTTACTCTAATTGTGAGCTCAACTGTAAAAAGTATGTGAAAGCTCATAAAATGTCACAATAATACCAAGTGTTGATGGAAAAGGGTATGAAAAGGAGTCAGAAAAACTTAATTAGGCTGAACATAAAGCCCTGCAGATATAACTCAAGAAAATGTGGGTCTGGAAATTAATGAAACAAAATTTGTGTATCGGATATTAGACCTAATTGGTGGACAAAATAAATGAGATGGGCTATTCCTCCCATCATTCCCTTTTTGGGTCCTTAAAGAACAGAGAGAAGAAGAGATTAAGGCTACTGGTTTGAGCGTCACCATCCTAGCTTCCCTCTCCACCCTCCACCCCCCACTCTCAGGACCCCAGGCCTTCGTCATTCTAATCCTGAGAAATGTCCTGACCAGACCATGCCAGAGAGCTGGATCCAGGTAACTTCACCACCTCTACCAGCTCCAGCTGAATCCCAAACACCACCTGGGATGAAATTGGATTGGATTTTAACATCAGCAGCAGCAACAAAAATTCCAGCCAATATCAACTAATTTCTCTTTTCCCCAAAAGGACAGTGATTAAATGTCCATCTTTGATAACATCTATGAAACTGTCAAACAAAGGGGGGGTTTCCTTCTAAAAGTCTCAACAGCTAAAAGGAAAGGGAACAAGAAATGTTGTTTAAATGAAAGCCTTACTTAACACTTTACATTTCAAATGTTTTAACTGTTTTCCCTTCTTTTCTGTATCTTTAATAAAAGGTTAAAAGGATTTGTAATGGTGTGTCTGCCATAGTACTAAACAGGCTGAGATCTCTGTAAACCAAACCCTGAACCCTGTTTAACACTGTTTAATGTTGGACAGTGACTGGGTATGTGTCAACACTTTTGGCCCAAATATTACATCCATATTAATACAACCAACCCCACTCCTCTCTCTTTTCAGTTGACTCTCTTCTGGACTTATTAGGATATCTAAATGGAGGTTGCCCTGGAAGATATCCATACCTCAGCTGGACTTCCCCTGCAGTTCTTCTTGTTGGCAATAGGATCAATAGCAATGTTTTTGCTGGGGGCCCTTTCTACTGTAACTATAGCAAGAGGTTTTCTGTATCTGCTGCTGTTTGTACTTTTTTTTTTTCTGTGTGTGTGGAGGGGAGGGGGTGATACAGTGCCATGTTCTTTTAAATGCATTGTCTGTCCAAAGACAAAGCTCTAAACATTGATTCCCAACAAGATGCTGGTCTAGGTCACAATCTGGGGCACACTGAAATCAATGACAAAATTCAAAGGAGAGCAGTTCTGAGTCTGAAGGAAACTTCAGAGATCCTCACAGGACAGAGAGTCAAGAGAAATAAAATCTTGTAAGAAGAACAAGTCACCTGCAGCCACTTATTTAATGCTCAATTGGCTTTTGGTCTGTAGCTTACCTGTAAAGCCAGATTGGATTTTTAGGGTTCCTGAAAGGTGGGTACAGTTCTTATAGCTTTTTAACCCATCAGCTATTCTGGGCAAATGCCTCTTATGACTTTATATAGTTGGGACCATATAGAGTTTAGTTCTAAACATTTGTTTCAATTCCTGAGCATCTCTGGATGGTCATATATGTATGTGAGGGTTGGGCATATTCATTCAAATATTTTGCTTTGATGGACAGTGGATTCATTTTGAGAGCTCAAATTGCTATAGGTGATCCCTTTAAAAAAACTGCATCTTTGGGAGAACACCTCTTCAAAGAAGGTTTTTATATTACGGGGGAAAGTAATTTACAACATTTGTGGGTTCCCCTTTGAAGTCATTTGTCTTACTGAGAGGAGAGGTGAGCTGCACTTTGAAGAGTCTCAGTTCGTACTGGATCTCTCTCTTTGAAGTACTTTTCCCTCTGTAGGCATTCCCTCCTAGAAAATTTCTCATTCTTTAGTGGTCTCCTGAAAAATATTCCCTGGGGGCAAGATCCCCGAAGAATTATTCTCCACAGAGAAATGTTCAGTGATGTGTTTTTCATTCTTGCCAATAGCACGCAGACTCTAGTTGCTCACTATCTCCATCAGTGTATATTAGCATAGCATCTGCTGGGCAGTGGTCTAACGTATATAGTGATTTAAACTACATTTACCTGGCAAGGTCTCAATAATCCCAGTTTTCATTCTGCTGTTGTTAAGATGCAGAACAGTTTCAGACGTAATTGACTGAGTTTGCACACTCAGTCAGAACTTTGAGACTGAAACTTTCTCATCCATGTTCTCTGCCTAAAGGTGAATGTTCTCTGAACGCCTGAGCAAAATCCCTTCACAGCCATTCTAAGGTCTGAAAATGCTCAGCTATCACAGTGACGGGTTTGGAAAAAACCTAGACAGCTAACCGTGGGGAACATACACTTTTCTCACTTTAAAGAATTCCCACCACAGTTTTTTAGACAGGACGTCAGCAAATTACTGAAATCTGAAGCTTCATTCTTAGCATAGCATTCAGTGAGGAGTAGTGCCTTTCTTTGGTTTGAAATGCAGGCAGGAGGGAAAGGAGGCAGGAGGGAGGGCAGGCAGGGGCACACAGAGAGACAGAGAGAGAGAGAGATCTTAAAAGCTTTTTCAGTTGTTACAGCAACAGTCCTTAAACTAAATACAGGAAAGTATAGGAAATTGTGCAAATGCTATCAGGACATTATCAAGTTGCAAGCAACGCCACACTTGTAAAGATTTTCAGGGTGACTGCTATGCATATGTATTACACACACATATTGCACATGCACACTGAGTGGCATTTGCTGTGTCTCAGCCAAACTCCATGAGAGAGGTTTGCCCCAGATAGATTATCAAACTCATCCTGAGCCTTGTTATCTGTGTCAGCACAGGGAGCGTGCATCCCAGGAAAAAGGAGGGACTCAAACAAAACATGGGGGAAGGGAAAGAAATCAACTACTCTAACTTATTCCACTTTGCTAAAACCCAAACAAGTGCCAAAAAAAGAGAGTACACATGTATGGTGAAGCTGAGCTAAAGAGGATTAAGTTCTTCAGTGAGAACCACTCCAAGCAGCAGCCCACTAAGAGTTTTATGAGGGGATGGGCCTGAGTCAAAACCCTATATCTGAACAACTCCAGTCATTGCAGTTAGGATAGACAAATTAGAGGATTGGGCCAAAAAAAATCTGATGAGGTTCAACAAGGACAAGTGCAGAGTCCTGCACTTAGGACGGAAGAATCCCATGCACTGCTACAGACTAGGGACCGAATGGCTAGGCAGCAGTTCTGCAGAAAAGGACCTAGGGGTTACAGTGGACAAGAAGCTGGATATGAGTCAACAGCGTGCCCTTGTTGCCAAGAAGACCAATGGCATTTTGGGATGTATATGTAGGGGCATTGCCAGCAGATCGAGGGATGTGATCGTTCCCCTCTATTTGACATTGGTGAGGCCTCATCTGGAGTACTGTGTCCAGTTTTGGGCCCCAGACTATAAGAAGGATGTGCAAAAACTGGAAAACATCCAGCGGAGGGCAACAAAAATGATTAGGGGACTGGAACACATGACTTATGAGGAGAGGCTGAGGGAACTGGGATTGTTTAGTCTGTGGAAGAGAAGAATGAGGGGGGATTTGATAGCTGCTTTCAACTACCTGAAAGGGGGTTCCAAAGAGGATGGATCTAGACTGTTCTCAGTGGTAGCAGATGACAAAATGAGGAGTAACGGTCTCAAGTTGCAGTGGGGGAGGTTTAGGTTGAATATTAGGAAAAACTTTTTCACTGGGAGGGTGGTGAAACACTGGAATGTGTTACCTAGGGAGGTGGTGGAATCTCCTTCCTTAGAAGTTTTTAAGGTCAGGCTTGACAAAGCCCTGGCTGGGATAATTTAGTTGGGGATTGGTCCTGCTTTGAGCAGTGGGTTGGACTAGATGACCTCCTGAGGTCCCTTCCAACCCTGATATTCTATGATTCTATTATATGAACCCAGATCTGGATCTGAATTGTATGGATGGCATCAGTCTCTACAGCAGGCTGAACCAAAACTCCATCTCTGAACACTTCTGAATTTGGGGTTGGGAGTTAAAAATACAGATTTAAATATTTCAACTTGGAATCATCACTAATTTTAGGTTAGATCCCGTTATTGACTTGGGACAAAGTGAAGATTCCTAAACTCCTTCCTCTCTGGGCTCTGTCAGTAACAGATTAATGCTACATATCCAAAAGATGTAAAGCTCCTTATTTGTAGCCTGATACTATTCTAGGGTCTTTGCAGATTTTTTTACCTTGCACATTATTTAAAGGGCTAACATTAAATTAAACAATAATCACATTTACTGTGAGCACATTTTCCACTTATTTTAAATATTTACTTTTAAACATTTATGCATTTGCTGAATCTTTCCCACTTCTTACTTTTAACTCCATTTTGGGCACTTTTTGACCTCATAATCTCTCCATGCATGACATCACAATCTGTTGCCATGGAAAGGACCACAATATCAAACAAGTATTATGGTCAAAGGTTACCTTGCAGAAGAGAGATAGAGATTTCATGGAAAAAATCCATTAATACTTAAATATAGTGAAAAGGAAAATATCATACTATCTCTACCCAAACCAGTTACATAATTTTAAAAGGAAGCACTCAAGTAGGATGAGCCCTTATCTATTGTCAGAATCTTCCATTCTCAGTGGTAATTGAAGTTTTTATATATATATATATATATATATATATATATACATAAACTGTGCATACTAAAATCTCCATTGCAATACACGGTATGTTTCCCATATCATTTTGACTGAAATGTGAAAATTTAATCTAATGCCACTGCAAACACAGAGCCCTATCCCACAATCCTTTTTCACATGAGTAATAATAAGGTTCTTTTCACCCATACATGTTACAGCACTGTACAAAGGAAGACATGGATTGTTAGTCCCATTTTACAGATGGGGAACCCTGAGGCACCAGTAGGTTCAGTGATTTGGCTCAGTTCATCCAGCAGGCCAGTGTCAAAACTGACACTAGAACTCTGGCCTCCTAAGTCCCAGTCTAGTATCCTACCCACTAAACAACACTGCCATCTGCAGAGCTGTTTACTGCAATGGGACTAGTAGTCATACGAATAAGGGTTACAGGAAGATCAGAGCGGAGTAATGGTCCAAGATCATAACCATAATAGTAGTTAAATTACTGGCCCACTCCCACCTTCCTCCCACACCAATGGGGCTTTTGGGTGCACAAGGAGGCATTGTGACTGACTCTCTTTTCCTCCTTGATCACGGAGCAAGCGGCTAGGAGGTAGTACTTGGCTGCTGGGCTACATCAGCAGGAAGTCATCATGCATTCCCAGGGCAGCCAAGCTGCACTGGTCAGAGAGGAGGGGGTGGAGCCAAGGTGGTGCTCAATTTTTACCTCTCTCCAAACATTCATTGCCCATTCCTAGCTCTACACATCAGTCTACCCCTATGAACACAGGCCCTAATCCACATGAGGGTGTAAGGGGATGGGGGGGGGGGATTTCTTACTCTTCCTTATTCCTTTGCATGGATATATGGTCCAAATCCCAACCAAGCCCTGTTGTTGTCATTCCAGTCCAACATAGAGAGGACTTCCTTATTTTTGAAACATCGCTTCAAGCTTTATGGGGGTGGGGGGGAGGTTAACCATCAATTTTAAAAGCAAAAGACTTTACACCTACTTAAATGAATTGATAAAAAGCTGTGTGCTGAACGAAGCAGCCTGCTAGGCTAGACTGAGAGCACACTAAGGAGGCTCTAGCATGCTTTCCTTTGATCCCTAACCCCTTTAGGGTCCCTAGATGAGGAAGCAAGGCTTTCAAAAGCCAGCTCCTAAGTGACCAGATGAGATAGCAAACAGAGGAGTTTTGCAAGGGAGTCTGAGTTGCCTTTAAAAACTGAAAGTCAAATCACACTAAAGAAAATAGAAAGGCTCAAACTCGGATGTGTCAAGTGTAAAAATATAATTAGGCAGGCCTAGCAAGAATTTGAAGAGCAACTGACTCAAGAAAGACAAGGCCATTGCAAAGAAACCAAAAGAATTCTTTGTGTCAGTCTTCACTGCAGAGGATGTGAGGGAGATTCTTTTTAGGTGACAAATCATAGGAACTGTCCCAGATTGAGGTGTCAATAGAAGAGGTTTTGGAACAAACTGATAAATTAAACAGTAATAAGTCACCAGGACCAGATGATAGTTACCCAAGAGCTCTGAAAGATCTCTCATAAGAAATTGCAAAACTAACTGTGATATGTAACCTATCATTTAAATCAGCCTCTGTACCAGATGACTGGAGGATAGCTAATCTAACACTGATTTTTTAAAATGGTTCCAGAAGCAATCCTGGCAGTTACAGTCCAGTAAGCCTAACTTCAGTACGAGGAAAATTGGTTGAAACTATAATAAAGAACAGAATTATCACACACATAGATGAATACAATATGTTGGGGGAGAGTCAACATGGCTTTTGTAAAGGGAAATCATGCCTCACCAATCTACTATAATTCTTTGAGGGTGTCAGCAAACATGTGGACAAAGCTCATCCAGTTATATAGCATACCTGGCCTTTCAGGAAGCCTTTGACAAGGTCCCACACCAAAGGCTCTTAAGCCAAATAAGCAGTCATAATATAAGAAGGAAGGTCCTCTCATGGATCAGCAACTAGTCAAAAGATAGGAAACAAAGGCTAGGAATAAATGGGCAGCTTTCATCATGAAAAGTGGTAAATAGAAGGATCCTCCAAAGTTCTGTATCGGTACCAACGCTGTTCAACATGTTCATAAATGATCTGGAAAAGGAGGTAAATAGTGAGGCTGATGTAAGATGCAAAATTACATACACCGTTGAATCCAAAGCTGACTGCAAAGAGTTACAAAGAGATCTCACAAAACTGGGTGACTGAGCAACAAATTGGAAGATAACATTCAATGTTGATAAATGCAAAGTAATGCACATTGGAATGCACATAATCCCAAATATACATACAACACGATAGGGTCTAAATTATCACTCAAAAAAGATCTTGGAGTCACTGTGGATAGTTCTCTTAGCACATCTGCTCAACATGCAGCGGCAGTCAAAAAAGGCTAACGGAAAGTTAGGAACCATTAGAAAAGGGATAGATAATAAAACAGAAAATATCATAATGCCACTATATAAATCCATGGCATGCCCACACCTTGAATACTGACAGGTTTCAGAGTAACAGCCGTGTTAGTCTGTATTCGCAAAAAGAAAAGGAGGACTTGTGGCACCTTAGAGACTAACCAATTTATTTGAGCATAAGCTTTCGTGAGCTACAGCTGTGTGCAATTCTGGTCGCTGCATCTCAAAAAAGATATTAGAATTGGGAAAAGGACAGAAAAGGGCAACAAAAATTATTAGGGGTATGGAACAGCTTCCATATGAGGGCAGAGATTAAGAAGACTGGGACTGTTCATCTTGAAAAAGAGATGACTAAGGGGGAGGAGTTCATAGAAGACTATAAAATCATGAATGTAGTGGAGAAAGTGAATAGGGAAGTATTACTTACCCTTCACATAACACAAGAGACAGGTGTCACTCAATTAAATTAATAGGCAGCAGATTTAAAACAAACATAAGGAAGTACTTCTTCACACAATGAACAGTCAACCTGCGGATCTGGTTGGCAGGAGATATTGTGAAGACCAAAAGTATAACTGGGTTCAAAAAATAATAAGCCATTGATGGACCTATCCTCCATTAACTTATCTATTAGCCAAGAGTGTCAGGGATGCAATCCCATGCTCTGGGTGTCCCTAAACCTCTGACTGCCAGAAGCTGGGACTGTACAACAGGGAATAGATCACTCCATAATTGCCCTATTCTGTTCATTCCCTCTGAAGCATCTGGCATTTGCCACTGTTGGACGACAGGATATTGGGCTAGATGGACCATTGCTCTGACCCAATATTGCCATTCTTATGTCCTTAAATCCAAGGGGTACTACAGCTGATCATGCTCTCATAATAAAGTCCATCCTTGTTAAATATAGCAATCACTGAGCTCAATTAATTCAAATTTAAACTGTCTATAAACATAACACTGTTTACATCTTCAATTTATGATGATATTTCAAATAAAGTTGTTATAAAATTGCACTGCTTTTGTGCTATGTCATAAAATAGAAGCATTTATTACATTAAGCAGCAAGGAGCTGTATCTCATTTAAAACACATAACCACATAATTTCATAGATATATATCTATACATAGATATATATCTATGAACAATGAAATTGCCCCAAAATTAAAAACCTTCTGGCGGTGTATTTGTAAACATAATCAGCCCATAATCCAATAAAGAGATTCTGCTTTGAATTAATGTGAATTGCTTCTCTATTCTGCCTTAACATGTATAACTTTTCATCCGAATTTCCTCACTACTACTCTTTGTTTCACTAAAAAATCATTCTGGTGCCCCCGCTCCCCCCACCCTCCAACTTGAAAACAGCAAAGATAGTACTTTTAAAGGGGAAAATAAAGTGGAGTGGAAAAAATATGTATTCCTAAAAATAAAAGTAAAAGATATCATTCTTTTATACCTGCAAATAGAAAAAAGGGAAAATCTAATTTCTCAGAACTTCTGGCATGAAACATTTTGAACATTAAAAAGAAATCATCATTTCAGTGTTTTTTATTATTCTGATAATGAAAGCTATATTGGTCAATGGAAAATGCAATCATTTTAGATAAACTTTTTTAAAAGTTTGTTTAATTTTGCTAATTTAAAACAAAACTTTCCATATGACAACCTTTTAGTTATAATTTGTTAACCTACAGTGAGACCAAGTTTGGTACAAAAGTATCTCTTAAAAATACATGAAGACAAATGAAATACATTGAGGTTAATCCTTAAACAAGACAAGAATTCAAAGGTAGTTGTTTGGTTTACAATATATGCTGACTTTTTAAAAAAAATAAGACATGTTTTTAATATAAACCACATAGTAATTCAAAGGTAGACGAAACAGAAGACTGAGACTGGTGAAATAGTCAGTTAAAAAGTTCTGTCCACATACACACACAAAATCTACTCTGTGTGTGTGTGTGTGTGTGTGTACATGCGCATGCAGAACTTTTGTGATATTGAACCAATTTGCGGGGAGGAGGGTTTTTTTCAAAACCAGGAATGGACATTTTGCCATAAATTTTCACCTATCAAATTTTGAGAGGGGTTGCTTGAAATTAGTTATGTAGCTCTCACATGGTATCAGTTCAGATTTCTTACTGGCTGAGCCAATGCCTTGTAATGAAGAACGTTAGCAGAAGCCATTCGACTCATTTTGTCAGAGGAAGTGGCTGTGTTTTGTGTGTTCTTTTAAAGCCAGTCAGAAAAAACGCAATTTGCAACAGCAGCTACAGCAGGGAAGTGCTCTGTGCTGCCCTCAGCTGCAGAGGAGTGATGGAAGAATATTTATTTCCACTCCATGTCATCCAGGTTTTAAAGGGATTTAAATGTGACCCTCCTTGGTAGCCTTACAAAGACACAACAGGAAGAGCACTCACTCCTGCAAAGATGCCATATGGAGACAACAGGCCACACATCCTGCACTCAGAAGAAAACACCCCGGTAAAATTCTGGCCACACTGAAAAATG
Source organism: Eretmochelys imbricata (assembly GCF_965152235.1). Lineage (NCBI taxonomy): Eukaryota > Metazoa > Chordata > Testudines > Cheloniidae > Eretmochelys > Eretmochelys imbricata. The sequence continues at coordinate 108,232,025 of NC_135577.1, forward strand.
GCGAAACTCCCATTAGATTCAATAGGTTCAAGATTTTACCACAAGTAGGAGTGTTGAGAATTGTTGGGTGGGGATGGAAATATTTGGTGTGGTGAGTGGGCTGTGTGGTCCAGGGGTCTCCTCTGTGGATTTTCACATGCTCTCTCCATGCCACATTGTGGTGTCTTACTCGTGTTATCATTATTGCATTACTGTAGCATCTAGGAAACCCAGTCAGGGAGCAGGGTCCTATTGTGCTAGGTGCTGTACAGTCAAAGACACTCACTGCCACGTGGAGCTTACAGTCAAAGTGTTAGGTAGGACATGAAAGGTTGTTGGGAGAGTCACAGGATGTGGTTATAAAATGAACAGAATTTAGCAGAAAAATGGAAGCCTCGGCTCACCACTTCTATTCGTGATTGTAAGAATCCTTATGTTCCCTGTCCTAACTTACTTAAATTATTGTAGCCTTTATTGACATAGGTAGTCCTTTCTCACAATATAAACCAATGGGATCACCCCGCATAAGGGTTGCAGGATCTCCTTACAAGTTTGTAAAGTGCCTTGCACACCTATGTCACTGCATACCAAATAAATGGATGCTATTTATCATAACCAATTTATTTGAGCATAAGCTTTCGTGAGCTACAGCTCACTTCATCGGATGCATCCGATGAAGTGAGCTGTCGCTCACGAAAGCTTATGCTCAAATAAATTGGTTAGTCTCTAAGGTGCCACAAGTACTCCTTTTCTTTTTGCGAATACAGATTAACACGGCTGATACTCTGAAACCTATTTATCATAACAGTAGCCCACAGAATATTTACTCCCCCATTCTAGAGCTTCTCTTCTAAATGTAAATGTACCCTATAAGGTCCCTAATTCTGAGGATGCTTGCAAGTTAAGGACTCTGATTTTTAACAGCAAATGTCTAAGCCAGTGCTTATGAAATCACATAGGCCCAAATTCTGAAATGACCGAACTGCTGGCGACTGTAAGTGCTAGGTTGGCAAGCAGTGTATTTCACAGGCTGACGTGAGATTGTAGGCAGTTTACATACTGAAAGTGGGTTTGTAACAGCAAAAGTAGCCAGAAAGAGGCCAGGTGTACACTACAGACCTATATCGGTATAACTATGTCTCTCAGGGGTGTGAAAAATCCACACCCCTGAGCCATGCATTTGTACTGACCTAGCCCCCTGGAGCTTCTCCCATCGACACAGCTACCCCCTCTGGGGGAGGTGGATTATCTACGCTGATGGGAGAAGCTCTCTCATCGGCGGAGTAGTGTCTTCACTAAAGCAAGCCCAGAGAGTGTAAGTAGTTGAAGAAAACGCCAGTGCTGGCCTCTCCAGACTTTACTGCAAACTGCCCCATGTCAGTGTACTTAAACCCTTTGGGGTGGGGAGACCATTCTCAAGGCCATGGGGGCAAGAGGGAGGGAAGGAGGGGTAGTTATTCAGAACTAGGTGTGTTTGCTGAACAGGATTTGAAGTAAATAAGCTGGAAGTGAAAAGCTTTCCCATGCTTCCCTTCATCCATGTCTTGGAAAAGCACTTCCCAGGGCTCTTTATAAAACAAATCTTCCCTCCTTCTCTGCACACTCCCTTCTCTCCTCCTGGCTTCAGACTGGAGACGGACCGTTTCTTTAAATTCTCCAGCTAGATTGGTTGCAGGCCTCTGGGAATCTGTGGCCAAAACTAAAGCCAGGGACAATTCCTGAAGAAGTAAGCTCACAATGCCCTGTTTATTTATACAGCACAAATGGTTGAAATCATTATGCCCCAGATTAGAAAGACCTATTTATAAACAGAATTTTAAGATGAGCAATATAGCAGGACTCTCCACTACATCATAACAAGCACCAACCCCATCCCCACTATAAAGCTCTGGGCCCCATCTGACTTGCCACATGAAAGATTCATTCCTTGCCTGTTAAATTAAAATCTAATCATACTCTGCAGTAAACAAGGCACAAAGAACACTCTCAAAATTATGGGATGAAAACCAGCTACACTAAGGGCCAAACTCTCCCCTCAGATCTATCCTACAGATCTCTGACAAGTGCAATCAGTTAAATGTTTGAGCGCTTGACAACAGCCACCCCACTAGACTTTTGATCTGCTTGATGTTCTGCTATCCTCCATAAATTGTGGATCCTTAGATCTACATGTCCTCCATGTTTATGATGGCAGGTCTCCAGAAGGGAGAAGGCTGGGGAAGAGCTGGGTATTTCTCTCAAAACACTTAAATTATTCCTATATTTCTCTCCACACAAAGCAGATCTGGAACCAATTAAATGGGCATCAGTCACAATTGACTTTGGAAGGAATAACTTTTGCTCTTGATCCTTCTCAGACATGCAGCCAATAGGGAGCGGGCTAATTTACATGACTTTTAAAAAAAAAATATGTGTTCTACATATCTCTCAGCAAAATCCAAGATCCTAACAGCACAATCTAGCACTCTGGAATGCCATACAGAATTCTGACTCTCACTACAGGGCTTTGACTCTTGGAATGATACTAATCTAGAAAAGCAGGGGGGGAGGGGTTCCCCTCATCTATGACTGGCATAATAATCTTCACACAGCAGAAGAAAAATAGCTTTAATTGTGAGAAGGCAGGAAATTTCATGGCAGGTGATGTCACATGTTAGCTTTTCATTTGTTGCATGCCACATAAGGTCAGCTTTAGTCACAAATCCCTCCACACCCTCTGTGAAAAGTGACATTACATGTTAATCAAATATATTTAATCACTGGGATATACGTATTTTGTAATCTTAACAGTTTACTTAAACAGCAGCAATCATAACCAGCCTTAGATATGACTAGGCTTTGAGGATTAATAATGCTTAGCACTTATACAGTGCTTTACATTTTTCTCCCTAAAGTGCTGAACATAAGAACAGCCATATTGGGTCAGACCAAAGGTCCATCTAGCCCAGTATCCTGTCTTCCAACAGTGGCCAATGCCAGGCGCCCCAGAGGGAATGAACAGAACAGGTAATCATCAAGTGATCAATCCCCAGTCACCCATTCCCAGCTTCTGGCACACAGAGGCTAGGGACATCATCCCTGTCCATCCTGGCTAATAGCCATCTATAGACCTATCCTCCATGAACTTATTTAGTTCTTTTTTGAACCCTGTTGTAGTCTTGGCCTTCACAACATCCTCTGGCAAGGAGTTCCACAGGTTGACTGTGTGTTGTGTGAAAAAATACTTCTTCTTGTTTGTTTTAAATCTCCTGCCTTTTAATTTCATTTGGTTATGAGAAGGAGTAAATAACCCTGCCTTATTTACTTTCTCCCTGCCGGTCATGATTTTATAGACCTGTATCATATGCCCCCTTAGTCCTCTCTTTTTCAAGCTGAAAAATCCAAGTCTTATTAATCTCTCCTCATATGGAAGCCATTCCATACCCCTAATCATGCTCAGGGGTCGCAAATGTTAACTAATCATTTCTCACAAAAACTAGATGCTGGGAATCGTTGAGAGAAATTCCATGGCCTTTGTTATGTAAAAGGTCTGGTTAGGTGATTATAATGGTTCCTATTGGTCATAAAATCTGTTCAATCTATGAATGGTGCTTTTGCAAGCTTTATAGGAGGTGATCTGTTATAACAGCATAAAAAAAAAAAAGAGGTGTCCTAGGATGGATGTTAAAAACAGGATACAAAGTTTCCAGGTGCATGTTTAATTTTCTGGTCGTACCTTGATTGACGAAGCTGCTTGTCTTACACAGATGATTGTTTATTTCTCAGATAAGGCTAATCACAGATATGATGATATATTGCTTGTGCATTGATTGGCTGGTAAAACAAATGGTTAGGAAGCGCCTCCTGGTTGACCAGATGGTAGATACAGAAATGCTTATGTTCAGCACTGCACCTGAGGATAGGTACAGGTTAGGTAATGGTCATGTTTGGGAGAAGCATGGTTCGTTATCCCCGTCTACTGGCTTACGTTCCACTGCCCCAAGTTTCACTGCCCCGGTCGCATGCAGAGGTCTGACAAAAAATTGTGTGCGCGTATGAATCTTCAGGGGAGTGGAATTTGATCTAATGAGCAATATTATGGCACTGAAAGCCTCTTCCACCCAGCATACCTGAGTAGGGGAGATCCATAATGCAGTTGCTTGCATTACTGTACATGAGACAAAGGGGAGAAGCTTTTTTGTGGTCTCCACAGAGCACCAGCTACCTCTGGGTGGGGATAGTTGTGGAGAGAACACACTACGCCATTTACACAGGCACAAAAAGTGCATTGGCTGAGCCCAATCTTCTACCTAATGTCCATGGAGGCGTTATTCTTTCTGCAGCCATTGTGCCTCCCTCCATCACCCTGTGGCTGCTACCGAACCCTAGCACTCCCGTGTCTGTTGTTCTGACCCAGAGAGCTGAAACCAAATTCTGCTCTCAGCTACACCTGCGCAAACCTATAGGGTTGCATGCATGAAACTGAGAGCAAGGCGTGGACCATGGAGTTGCCAGGGAAAAACAAGTGCAGGCAATTAGAAGCACTAAAGTAAACATTTAGTCACCATTGACTCATGAGCTGAAAAACACAGTAGTCAATTACAGCTTTCCGCAGCAATAATTAATATGGTGTTGATGAAAACTGTGTTTTTCATTCAACATACAAAGCTATTCCAGGTAATTAAATGTAACCTCATATATATGTAATTTGCCTTTAGACTGCACATGTTACAGTGTCTCAGCCTTGTACAGAGCATTCTGGGGGAAAACAGTATAGCAATATTAGCGAGAGTATATTTGTTTGATTTCAAAGAATCACACTTCATTATTAGGTATTTGACAATAAAAAGGTTTAAAATGTAAGCATTTCACACAATCTTTATTTTTGGTATATGAAGATGCACAGAGAGATTGATTGTACCATGCACACAATAGGCAGGTATGTATGCATCTCTCTCTCTCATTAAACATCCTGGGGCTTTCTAGAGGCATTGCATACAGGGTAAGTAAAATACTTAAGGAAAAGAGCACTGTTGTCACCTTTCTTAAAGGACTTCCCAATATCACGATGCTAGAGGATGTGATTTCAGTCAATACAGAAAGAGGTGCAATGTACAAGCTAGTTAGTACTGTAGGGGCCTGATTTTCAGAGCTGCTTATCCCCTCCAAAGCCCACTGACATCAATGGGAGCTAGGGCTGCGCAGCACCTTTGAAAATCATTTGCCCACTAATTAGTGGTTACAACTGGATTCTGTGGACTGCTGAAAGTCCACAAAGTACTTCCAGATGGTCTGCATAGTTGCTTCCATCACAGTGATGTAGCGTGAACTGAAACTGGAGGTCGTCCTGCCATCCTAGAAAGTTTCAATCTGCCCTCAGGCACAACTCATTTGTAGACTTGAAGAATTCCTTTGCTCTCTATGCCTTGTAATGGTCCTCCACAAGTGATAAAACTGGTTGCCAGTTCAAGCACAAGATAATTTTATAGGATCATTACCAAGTTTGCCAAAATTATTCCAGACTAATAATAACTAGTAGACTCATGAAGTTTGAATTATCAATAGCCACCTGGCCAACATATCTAAACAGTCAAATATTTTTTATTCTGAGCTGCAAATTACCCCCTTATTAGACTTATTAAATAACTCCTTCAGAAAAGATCAAGCCACTCAGAATTTTAACAGTTACAAATTTTTAAGCAAAAAACATGACAACTTTTAGCCCTTTTCATCATGGAGAGTTCTTGTTTCTGAATAGCACCTCAACCTTATATTTTCTAAATAAAATAGACTATCATTGTACAACAACACAACTATCTCCAAGCTGCTTTAGGTCATTAAACAAATGGACATTTTTCTGATAACCACTTCATATTCTTTCACAAAGGTGATTGATTCTTAACATCAAAAACTCTTCCAAATTAAATAGCACAAAGACACAATATCTTCAAATAATCAAACCCCCTGTCAGTGCCTTGCCAAAACAATCTGCATTAGCTAACTTGGTCTGAACACCAAATGTAAGGTGGTATTCTTTTCCAGAAGCATTACCAACGTCTTTGGGTAAAATTCAGGAAAGACTTATGGTCCATTCAGGTGGATTTTCGATCCATGAAATGTACTTAACGTAAAATTGTGAGGCTCTTTGATACCAAGGAAATTCTCTGGCTCGGGCATCAAATAAACACTTCCTCTGAGCAGGAACAACAAAGTCTTTAACACTTATTCAATGGGGGCACAAGCCAAAAGAATGGCAGTATCATCCTAAGCTTATTCCTGTACTTTATGGGGAGGGGAGGGAAGGAGGCTTTTCTAGATGTCTTTTGCGCTGTCTCCATCTGTGTTGGAGAACTGCATTATTTGTAACCTTCAAATTAGAACTTGGCTGTTGTAGTTCTCTCAGGACAGCAGGACACTGGAGCTGGGACTGAGCTGCAAAACTCGGACCCAGAGCTGGGTTTTGACCCGCCATCTCCACAAAATCCAGAAATGCTTGGTTTAACTCTTTACAGAGATGAAGCTACAACACTCACATCTGGAACCCTTTTGAGCCCTTCAAGGCTTGGTGGTATTCAGATCTGGGCCTATGTCCTGCAGAATATGCAAGCTACAAGAACAATAATAACTATCTTCTATCAGGAAAAAAAATGGTTATGGTGAACGAGATGCACCACTGCCAACTTTCAAGTGTTCAAAAATCGTAAGTCACTCCCTCAAAATTTAGGAATTTTAAAAATAATAATAAATGTTGGGTTCTTTTTATTTTCCTTCTGGTTTCCAAGCATTTAGGATGCATTTGGATCATGCTTTCAATATTTTCACCACAACCAAAAGGACTAAAAACTTACTCTCTTTTTTTAAATGAGAGATGAGATTCTCCTGTAATCATTCAAATCTGGGAGCTGGGTTTTTTTTAAATTCACTAAATATTGTGAAGCTCCAAATACAATCAAGGGTGACCAACTTGTGGACCTCAGAAGAAACCTGGCAAAACTCACCTGGTTGCAGGTTTCCTTACAAGCTCAAAATTCAGCCCCACTTAGTCTAAAAATTCACTAAAATTCATCAGACTTTCACATCAACCTGGGCAGATTTATGGTTTTGTTCCTACACTATATAAAGCTCAGGGCTTTGCATGGATTTGACATGAGCCAGGTGAAGCTTAGTAGACCTGACTGTCTCACTGAGATTTTGAGTTTCTTTAACACAAAGCAGACAGTGAAATTCACCCTCTCCAAAACAAAGAGAGAGTTTAGCCAGCACCAAAATCACTGGGTTCTGCACAGCTCTTGGGGTTTGAATGAGCTCATCCTTGTGTGGGTGTGCAAAGTAGGGGAGAGAACACAAGGCTCCTTCCCCTGCACAGAGGCCAAGCCCAATATACAGGGCCAGCTCCAGGCACCAGCGTTCCAAGCAGGTGCTTGGGGTGGCAGTTAGAAAGGGGCAGCAGTCCCTCTGGCCACCGCAGCAATTCAGCGGCAGCTTCTCCCTGTTGCTGTCTGCGGCAGCAGTTTTTTTCACTGCTTGGGGCGGCAAAAACCGTTGAGCAGGCCCTGCCAATATAGTACTGGATTCCAGCACCACTATCTGTGGGGGACAATGGGGTGGCGGGTAAGGAGAGGCAAAGAGGAGTAGGGTTATGATCTGCCTCACCTCATAGGGAACACATGCCACTTTCAGGGAGGCAGAGCACCATTTCTCCTCCATGCATCAGGAAGCATTGTGCCTATCTTTTTCACAAATCTTTCAGAGGCACCTGCTGAGGTGGTGTCCCTCCACACAGACTACTAGCACTGAGACTGCAAGTTCTCTAGGGCAGGGACCATCTTTTTGTTCTGCGTTTGTACAACGACTCGCCCAATGGGGTCTGGCACCATGACTGAAGCTCCCAGATGCTATTGCAGTACAAATAAATAAATAATAAATAATAATAGTGTTACTTTAAGCTGTAGTTTGCTGATACAACTGAGCCCACAAGGTTATTTTTGAAAGAGAAAAATCTGGTAAAGATTAAGTGAGGAGGAGGTTAGGGCTATTAGAGGGCAGCTACCATTAGAACCTCATGAACAACGTTCTCATTGGCAAGACAGCATTGAGGGATCTCCTTTTCATAAGTTACTCACTATATGTATGTATTTGTTGTCTTTGTCTTCAAAGTTGCTGTGCTCCACCTCCCCAAATAAGAATTATTTTTTTCTGCTGAAGCTAAGCAGCATTGAAGCATGTGAAGAATTTAAAACACACATGGAAAATTCACCAAAATCCCAAACTTACCCTAGGCTAGAATTTGGCAAAAATATTACGGTTCAGGGGAAAATACTCACAAACCGTATGACTACTGGTCATTTGGCACAGCCATGTTTGCACATGGGAGATCTGCTGCAAATTGGTACAGACCTCGGCTCTTACCTTTTGCAAAGCACTTTCCAATAGAGCTGACTGAAAAAGTTTTTTAGGAGGTTCTCTTCTCCGCTCCTATGAAACATTTTGATGGAAAAAAAAACCAAGAAAAGATTTTAATCCAAATTTTCTATGGAAAATGTTTAAGTCGGGCAGAAGATAAATATTGAAATATTTTGGCCAGCACTGAAATACATTGACTTGGAACTGCTTCAGCTTTGCAGTTTGGGTACCTCTAGCTCTCATTCTCCTCTCTAGGCCTGTCTCCTTGGTTGGACATGTCTCCCCGATACACCATAGTCAATTCTCTTAGAGAGGGAAGGGAATTCATCATCGTAGTCCAGGACTACAGTGCATTATGGGAGAGGTGCCCAGGTGAGGAGTTTGGCCCATGCAGCAGAATGGGGACATGAGGCAAGTGAACTACAACTCCCAGGAGGCACTACGTAGCATTTCCAAATCAAAATATTTTGGTTTTGAGACATTTGTTCAAAACTATCCATGGAAAGCACTTTTCACAAAACACACACACAGACACACAGAATTTGGTCAAAAACCCAACTCTCCATCAAAAAAATGTTGACAGAAAAATTTTGACTATCCTGACTTTCCAGTGATGTAGATGTACAAGTAATGTAATGTACAAGTAGATAGCTGAGCTGGGTGGGAAACAGTTTTCCCATCCCATGAGAATTTGAGATTTTTAAAAATATTTTGAACCAAAAAGTTATTTTTGACCCCTCAGGTTAGAACTTTTTTCATTTAAAAATATTGAAATGATGTTTCATCTATTTCAAAACTTTTTTCTTCAATTTTTTTTTTTTAACAAAATGGGAAGTTTGTCAGAATCAGCCTTTCTCCACAAAGTTTCAGTTTTCATGAACTGGCATCTTCTAATGAAAAAACATTTAATCAAAAAATTTCCTGACTACCTCTAGTAGATATCTCCAAAGTAGTAAAAGATTTGCTACAAAGTATAGGAAAAAATGTGCCAATTCCATTCAAGTTTGATAAATTGTCTCCTAAAATGGCGCAGGATATTGATATTGTGCCTCAGGAATGTGTGTTAGTAACAGTATTCTGATATAGCGTGTAAAGAATAACAGTTTTGAATGAAAGCATTACCTGGCAAGACAAGAAAATTCATTTGGGCTGGCTTCTACTAATTCTTGAAATTAAGATAATTGAAACATCCTGCTCCTCCACTTCCTTTCACTTCTTCACCACTCTCTCTCTCTCTCTCTATCTCTCTCTCTCTCGCACACACACACATTGCAGAAGGGATTTTAACTGTAGTGATTATTTTTTAAATGGAATTATCTGTCCATTTTCCGTTACTATGCAACATTATATGTGTATTGACTTCAGTTCAGATTTAGGCATGTGAAGTTGCGTGCATACAATTGCAAGCATTAACTTATGGACTCAGATATAGATGAGTGCAAATACCAAGTTTCAACAACCATGTCAGAAATGTACACACATAATTTAGGCACATGCAAATTCATTCAACTGTGTCTGAAAATCTAGTCCTCTGTAATGTGCCCTGTCTCTGTTTTCTGAGCGCTTTGAATGCTTTAGATTCTGACCTCATTTACATTGGTGTAAATCCAAAGTAACTTCACTTCAGTTAGTTGGGTTCTTAGGGCCCAATTCACCATATTCCAGTACCTTGTATCATCAATGAAACAAGGGCAAAGCAGGTGCACAACACTACTGTTCTGATTTGGAAACATTTTACATCAATTTAACACTCACTTTGTATTAGCATAAAGTACTACAAAAGGTGCCATACAAGTCCAGAGAGTAACTCAGGATTTAACAAAAATATTAGCGGTGTCTGGATCAAGGGTTTTTGTTCAGACTAAACTCTTATATTTGAAGTGTGTAAATATCAGAGAGGGAGATGTGGTACAAGGGTTTATGGGAAGAAATGGGATGAAATTAAGAAATGTCGATAGATAAATCAATTAGGATGTTGAAAATTAGAGTGGATAAAAAGCTGAAATACGTATTGTAGGCTACAATCTTGCACTAGCAAGGAGACAAATGGATGACCTTGTTTTCTATACAGGTGAAATCCTTTCCCCATTGTAGTCCATGGGAGTTTGACATTGCCTTCAGTCAGGCCAGGATTTCACCGGATGAATCTGTAACAAAAATCAGATTACAATACTTTGAATCTTTATTTCTCCAGTGTTCAAATTCAAGTTATATATAATTTAGCACACACGTATTGTTCCGCTTATTGTGCCCATACAAGTATTTACTGAGATTTAACAAGTAGGCACAAGATACGTACCTTTTAGTTTTATCTATATATCTCTTATACAGTTATTAAACTTCCCCAAAAATAAAATTTTAATAATCTTTAATTAACACACAATAACTATCCTATTAAATTTAACTCTTTAGTTTGGAAAAGTAATTATTCATTTGAGACACTTAATTTGAAGTGTTACCGGAAATCTACATCTCTGTAAGTTAGACTGTAATATATCTTGTTAGAAACATTATAGTAAATTCAGTTCAGGGTGAGAATCGGCCATTATCCTGGTTTCAAGAGGGTGTGGGGAGAAGATAGTATGTTTGAGAATAGATAGGTGTGCTTCATTCCTGCTGTATCTGAGTCAATAACCGCACATTGTTTAGGTTTCTATTGCACTTTGATATATGTATTTCACTTTACATTATTTTTCCACATTCATACATGGGTCCAAAGGGAGCAACTTCCATTGCAGAATGGTCTCTGAGTGTTTGAACATATGCTAGGTTAGTGCATTTGTGTGCTAAGTTCTGCAACTGCATGCAAAGTCCGTGACTGCAGGTGATTGCATGCAGAATCAGAGACCTGGTCTACACTACAGGTTAGTTTGGTATAATTTCCATCGCTCAGGGGTGCTAATAATCCATACTCCCTGAGAGATGTAAGTTCTACTGACCTAAGCGCCAGCGTAGGCAGCCCTACGTCAGTGGGAGAGTTTCTCCCGCTGACGTAGCTACTGACTCTCAGAGAGGCAGGAGTTAAGCCGAGGGGGGAGCTCTCTCCCAGCAGCTTAGAGCATCTCCACCATAAGTGCTACAGCTGTTGGTGCAGCTGCGCCACTGTAAATGCTGTAGCATAGATGTAGCCATAGTAGCTTGACACAGAAATGCACTCCCAAAGTTATGAAATTCTGGTCTTCTCCCTCCTTCACCACAGCACTCCCTTGAACCATCATTCGATTGTTTGCCTTTGCCAGAATAATTGTTTACCTAAGCAGAGCCCTCCGGTGATGTCAATGGAAGTCTGAGCAACCTATGACAGAGAACTTTCAGACCTCACAGGACTAGAAAAACAATGTTCTCTTCTGTTTGCTGTGTTTGCTTTTGTCTTGTATTATCGAAGTACTAGTGGCAACTCTATAATGAAGGATGACTTGAGATTTTTCAATTAAAGAGGAATAAAATTTCCATTTCACATTTTAGTGACTGAAATGTCCAGGGTCCCAATCCAACACATACTTATGCACACAAGTAACTACACACGTTAATAGTCCCGTTAAACACCTTCGGTCTACACACATGTAAAAGTTATGCATGTTCATGTTGCTAGGATCAGGGACTGCATTTGTAAAAAAGATTTGTGGCAGAGGCATCTTGTGGCAAATAGTGTCTATTTTACCAAACCTCACAAGCTTTGCTTCAGTGTTCAGTAACAGACAAAAGGCACTTACTGCCTTATATAGTATTTGGCCATGAGCAATATCCCTTAAATAGTTTGCTTCAAATTCTTTAAACGTTGGTGATAGCATATAGTTTACTCATCAAAAGGGGAAAAGGCTTTCAGAAAATTAAAAAATGTGTTAGACCCACTTTTACTACAATGCAAATGGAGCTTTTGAAAATCAGATTTAAGAACATGCCAATTGATATTTCATTCTGCATTGGTTAGTGGTCAGAATAAATGGCTTCCTATCTTCAGGCAACATTTTTTTCACCTGATACGTCAGGTTTTTAAACAACAGTGTAAGCAGAAGAACAGTTTGTGTAAGTAAATGAACCATGTCAGTGACTGTAATTCAGTCAGCATTGAAAACATGATCAAAATGTATTAAATTATTTGTGATAGTTTCCCTCTGCAAGAAGACAATTCTATTTCAACAACAACAAAATTAACTAGAATATGAAACTGAAATAATAATGAAAATGTCAGGTCCCTTTAAATAGTATCTGAGTGCTAAGATTCTCTACATCTTAAGTAGAATCTCATTCTGGAAGAATTAAGAAAAGTAATTTGTGTTTAAATCTACAGTGTTTCAAAAGGATTGCTCTACAGGTAGATTAAACAAAGAAGCCCAGGCCAAAGAATTCATCTATATAACCATTTTCAAATAGGCAACACATTTTACGCAAAATAAAAGACAAGCTCCCGCATGATGTGATAGCTAAAAACTGTTATATTGATTCCTAAAACTATTGACTTAATTTTATCAAAATGTATTTGTTCACCTCTGCTGCATCAATGATCTTCTGTATTTTATATGTAAATAATCTATTCTATTCCCTTGATCATGTTAATCTTACTAATGACAAATTACCATTCTTCACGTACAGTTCCTAGATTTACAAATTATCACTCCTATTTTCAGGGGACTGAGAATCAGCCACGCTTGCTAATGCCTCCATGGATCGCCTGACACATAGCAGATTTTTATATTCCCTTTTAAAGCATTCAACTCATGAGAAATAATTTATAAATCTGGCTATCACTCGCACTTATCCTCTTACTGCTTGAGGGGGGAAAAGAACAAGATCAAATTGGGAGGATTATTAACAATTTAAGAACTTTATTTGCTTCAGTTAACCCTTTTCAGGGAGGACTGCAAACTAAAATGCACTACTTTGTTTTTTAAAGGGGGAGAAGTAGTATGTTTATTCAAGTGCAGCAGGGAATTTCCAAATAACAGATTCTTGTCTCCAAATACACTTTCATTAGCTGATTTTTAAAAATTTCTATTCACATATTTTGTGGGTGTGAAACATTCATTTAAACCTAAAAGTTTGCTCTGCATCCTAGATCAGGCGTTCTCAACCTTTTTCGTTCTGAGCCCACCGCCCTCCCCCAACATGTTATAAAAACTCCACTGCCCAGCTGTGTCACAGAAACTGTTTTCCTGCATATAAAAACCAGGGCCAGCATTAGACATAGCAAACAGGGCAATTGTCCAGGGCCCCATGCACAGGGGGCACCGTGAATCTAAGCTGCTCAGGTTTCGGCTTCAGTCCCAAGTGATAGTGCTTGGGGACCTGGGCTGCAGTGCTGCCTGGTGGGGCTTTGGCTCTCTGCCCTTGGCCTTAGCAAGTCTAATGCTTGCCATGCATGGCGGACCCCCTGAAACCTGCCCATAGCCCTCCAAGGGGCCTGAAATCCACTGTCCTAGATCAGTGGTTCTCAAAGCTGGGCCTCCGCTTGTTCAGGGAAAGCCCCTGGTGGGCCGGGCCAGTTTGTTTACCTGCTGCGTCCGCAGGTTCGGCCGATCGCAGCTCCCACAGGCTGCACTCCGCCGCTCCAGGCCAATGGGGGCTGCGGGAAGTGGCGCAGGCCGAGGGATGTGCTGGCCGCCCTTCCCGCAGCCCCCATTGGCCTGGAGCAGCGAACCGCAGCCAATGGGAGCCGCGATCAGCCGAACCTGTGGAAGCAGCAGGTAAACAAACCAGCCCAGCCCACCAGGGGCTTTCCCCGCACAAGTGGTGGACCGGCTTTGAGAACCACTGTCCTAGATAACATAACATGACTTGCACTATAGAATTAGAATTGTGACCAAGCAAGCAAGTTGAAAATTCAGACTGAGTGCCTGCTTCTCCCTTGCCCTTACACCTCTGCAAACTGAATGTAATGTGGATGTAACATGCTAGCATCCTGCCCTGACTATACAAGGGGCAGGGCAATGGAGAATCAGGTTCTAAAACTGCCCTTGTTTTTTTCCCTGTTATACTGTAAGGTTACAACACGTAAATGGTCCAATGCAGCTCTCATTGTAGCTAGTGAGAGTCTTTCCATTTATTTTAGTAGGGTTTGATCAAACCCATAGTAGTTAGCAACTTGTGCTAGTACCACAGTCCTGCATTAAGTATACAGAGGTAAAAATAGCATACTGGTGACACAAAGGTATCAATGACATCTATTCTTCTTAGATTTTGTGTGCCAAAAATCTCAGTTGTTCTACTGAGTAAATGGGTTTGGTATAGTTAGGTTCATTGTGGTCAGAGAAGAGAGAATCTGTCCTTGGATCACTGACTGGCATTGCTCAACCACTACTGCAGCCTCATGCAGTACCTATATCAGAGAGTTTCAGACGATGAATCCATGTCATTGAAGATCCACCAATCCACTCTGTAAACCCCTTACCAGAGCAGACCATAAGGAGCCGTTGACCTATGATCTCTCCCCTGCTCTCCCTGTACTTGTTATTGCTATAAGTGTAATGACACTACAGGGGTATATGGTTGACAGCTACGATTTGCTTATTAGTTTGAAACATGCATGGGGGCAAATAGATGAACATACATAAACATGAGTAATTGGGATTATTAAGATTGCTAAGGGTAACAACCTGTTGTATTAGTACGAGGCCTTGTGGGAGCAGTTATGCCCAAGGCTGGGATTTTGCTAAATTAGTGTAAGCCTGAAGGGATAACCCTAGGCCATAATTCTGCATTTTCATCTGAAGAGGCAAACAAGTGACCGCAAAGGGCACTGTACACCACAAGATTCCAGCAGATGGGAGTTTTGGTGGGATTTTTGCAACAAGGTTTCAATGCAGTTTCTATGCAATTAAACCATGTTGACACCAATTATTAATATTAATTATTATGGTTAATTATGGATGCCCAGAATGCCACAGATGAGATGGGGGCAGGAACTGACCTTATAATAACTGTGGTACCAGAACAAATATGGATATACATCCATGACATTTACATAACATGATATATAGGACACCATGCCTAGTTCCTTTTCTTGGGTTCTCTTGGGCACTGAACTGATGTCAACTGGATCTGTGACCTTCTGAGGTGCTCCAAAACTGGTTTGTCATTCCTTTCTTCTTCTTCTTCTTATCTGTCTGAGAGTGTAAGCATGAAATGTGTTGACTAGCCCTGCCATATTGGGAACACAGATGTGAGGAAGCACAGGCCCAGGAAGTGCCAAGGTCATGACTGTCACCAGGGGAGCACACAGTCAAGGGTTAGCTCACAGAGGGCTCCACCCCCAAAGCTCCTGATTGGAGGAAACATCCAGCCCCATGATTGACTGAGGGGCTCTATATAAACCAGGAAGTAAGAACAGCAAGCTGTCTGGGCAACTAGATGAATTCCTGGCTGGCTGCTACAGAGCCCTCCTGCTTGTCTCACTGCTGAGCCCAGCATCCCTGCCTGCTCCTGGTTCCTATCCTCCTATCCCAGACTCCAATCTACTCCCAGTTCCTGATATCCTGCCCTACTCCAGGTCCCTGCTCCTCTGCCTTACCTCTGACACTGTCTCCTGCTCTGACCTTTGGCTTGGTACCCGATGCTGTCTTTGGTTTGGGCTCTTGGCTCTGACCACTAGGCCGGACTCTGGCTCAGACCCCTGGTCTACCCATGCCCTGGTCATTGCAATAGACTGCTTATTTGGATAGGTTTGTGCTGTTTAGTAATTATATGTAGTACAATAACTTATTTTCTTAGGTTATAATTGAATCTATATTGCTCTATCACTGGTCACATCAATCCCAGAGAGAAAGAGGGGAGTTTGATAGAAAGTCATATGTAGCATGTGTTGAGAAAGAACCTGTGATTGATTATTCATAATAAACATTGTAAGTGTGGCCAGTGAGTTGTGTTATTCTTTATAGAGCTACAGAGCCTACAGAGAGAACACCTCCATATCATGCAGGGAAACCAGTCTTCCTGTGACTACTCCCCCAAGCTTGATCTCCACCTCATCCATTCCCCATACATCAGAACCCACTGTTTTTGTTGCTTATTGGGCCAGAATGTGTATGTGACAGGGTTTTCCCCATCGTGAGTCATTTTTCTCCACAAAACAACTTGGCTCAAAGTAGAGGTTCACTCTAGTAGGAACTATAATCATCAGAGTGCAGTGCATTAAGCCCACTTTAGACTCTCATTCTACTTCACTAAGCCCAAGTTCACTCTAAGCAGTTTCCAAGTGTCAATATTTATTAAGATCTTTTTGAAGTACAATTTATTGGCCTGCTAGACTAGAGCCATTTCCATCTGTCATATCCGTATGTATTTTGGGAGTTTCTAAAAAATGATATAACCTGGCTAGATTGTAACAGTCTATCATGTAAATCGGCCTTAGTTCAATAGCCATTGGTACGTTAGACCTTTGGAGGCATTGCAGTCTCTAATGCAAGTATGGTTGTTTTTCCATACACTCTATAGAAACCTAATTCTGATTTTCATTCATTATACAGAGATTCTGGTCTGTATTAGGGATGAGCAAATAGGCTGATATTCAGATCTGGATTATATTTGGATTTGGGGCTGTGAATATGCAGAAGATAGTTGCACCCTAATCTTGTATGTCATCCATCTCCAAATATCAAACACTGTGTCACCCCACAAATACCATCTGCCCTCCCGCACAGGACCTCTTAAAATATTTTCTGGAAGGGCGGGGAGGAGAAGAGGGAAACAGTGGCCATATTTTCAGTGACTGACTGGCTGCCATCCTTTCCTTTCCTGAACTCTTTAGAGTGGCCAGCTAGATATGCCAGGCATTTTGAGGGGTGTAAACCACCTACCTGGGTCCCATTTAATAACATCAGGTCAGGAAAGCCTTGCTTACTATTTCTTACTGCAGACTGAGGCCTAAAACATCAAATCTTGCCTTACATGGAGTTAAGTACTAATGGGGTACTCGGAAGTAATTTAGATATGTATTTTACTGTCTGGTTATATTAAGTAGTGGTAATTACAAGTAACAAGAAGTATCACCATAGTGTAATTACATTTTAATTACATTGTAACCACAGCCACTGTGTTACAAAGTGCAACTAAACCCTTGGCATCCTCAGGGTGTATTCATTTTACCACACACCTTTTCTTCCTATTCTTCTTGCATCCCATCCTGCAATACCCCACATCTGGGCAGCCAAAGAAGTTTCTGACTCAACTCCCAGCAGATATCAGAACCGTCTTCAAACAACGTTATTTAACTAATTTAAATGAAGTGAGTCTGTTGTGCCTTTTGCTCTTTACACAACAAAGGTAATAGTAAGGACCACACAGGCATAGTGGGGTCAAAATAACCATGTTTTCTACAATACACAATATATACACACACACACACTCCACTGGTCTACATCTAAACATAAAACACAGTGAGCACAAGAGGGTTCACAAACTATTTAAAGGAGCACTAACCAATTCATCTAGACTACAGGTTCAGATGTTTTGTAGTCATACTAGCTGACTCCCTTCCAGACAGTTAGAAGGATGGCCATATTCTCCACCGGTATGCAGGCAATGTAGCAGTGTGACGGAAGTATTTTACAAGGTACATACCCGATCACTGAATGGGGAAGGAGACAATGCTGGTACAATCAATGACATTCTAACCCAAATCTTTCCAATACCTGTCATTTAAAATAAAGAATATTAACCTGATAATACTGGTGATTAATAAGATTTTTAGAAAAAGGCCTTGAGGGTGGAAGGAGGAGCAGCCCTGGATCAATGAGGTTATCCTCTTCCCCTGCAGAAATGCATGTCTGGATATGTGAAACAAGAATTAAAGGGAAAGGCTGTCATGGCACCGAAATGGAATTTCATTACTTCATAACAAACTTTTAGGGACCAGACAGCTTATTTCAGTACATTTTGAACCCTCTGCTTCCCATGAGGGAGGCAGGAGACTGATGAAAGCAAACTATGCTAATCAGGGAGTGCCATGCATATGTAGCAGCCTGCTTCATAGCTGGGGCAGGATGCTGTTGTAACAGAGTCAGTGGGAACTCTCTCCCACTGGCAAAGGGCAGCATTGCCAAACTCAAGAGTTCAAAAAACAAAACAAAAGACAAACCAAAATAAACCCAAGAGATTTACTTCCAGCCTGAAATGCGCATGAAGCTCATCCACAGGGTATGCATCTCAACCTACATGCATACAAATGCCACATTTCTGGTCGCATCATGTCCTGAAGAGAGTAAGAGATGTACCTCAAAGTGGACATGGGACATTCTCCATCTGCCATTCAGGAATCAGACTCAGCCACCTTTCCAGCATCACCTCTTGCAGCTGAGACCCATTCCAGAATTCTGTTTTTGTCTGGGCAGCTCAATCTACTTTGGCCTTGGTGTACACATTTCCTTTTCCTAGCTGGCTATGCCTTTCCGCATTTCAGAGTAGAGAACACTCCCTTCTCTGAAGTTGTCAGTGCCATTTGGTCACTCATCTACTTCTGCAATACTCCTATAGAAGCAGGACCTACATAAAGAAATGCTTATTTCAGTGAGATGCAAAAGCCATTAGCTGATGTTTAAAACACTATAGCTATAATAGAGCAACTGGAGGAGGATAAAAAGAATTAGCAAAGAAAAGCTAGACCTGTAGCAGGTTCACCAAAGAAGCTATCTCCTGACTAGTAGAAATAAAACACTGAGCCAGACACTGTGGTTTAAAAAAAAGCTGGGTGGGGGGGGGCAATTGCAAAGGCTTCTGGGAGCTTGCCAGGCTATAAAAACCTGGTGATTGCAAACTGAGGGCAGCTGAAGGAAGGTTGTAGAGGAGCTTTGTAACATAGGCTGTAGAAGTTTTTCCACTGAATGCATCCGATGAAGTGAGCTGTAGCTCATGAAAGCTTATGCTCAAATAAATTGGTTAGTCTCTAAGGTGCCACAAGTACTCCTTTTCTTTTTGCGAATACAGACTAACACAGCTGCTACTCTGAAAGCTGTAGAAGTTGTAAAGCTAAAGTCTGCAATGCTGCAACCAGAGCAGAGGGAAAAGCTGAAGGGAGCCCAGGACAGAGTCTCACTCTAAAGGAGAGCTCTACAAAGGGGGCTTAGGTTCAGCATTGCAACATCCAACATTTGGCTGCCCTACTACCTCGTAGACTCCACAGCCCAAAGTTAGGTGCCCTGTATAAGGCATGGGGGAGACCTAAGGGGCCTCAGAAAAGGATTCATAGAAGCCAGCAAGTTGATCAGGGAGCAATAGGAAATGCTGGGAAGAGGGGTGTGGCCTAAGTCAGAACCTTCAAAAAGACTTAGGCAACTAAATCTAGGTTGGAGGGAGGCACCAATTTGGTTTGGGAGTCAACGTTGTAAACCCTCTCCTAAGCCCATCCTTGCTGTGGCTGGTGCTGTTGCTTCCCCGTTAGCCCAGTGGTTGGTGCATTCCCCTAAACTGTGGGAGATCGAGGTTCAATACTCCCCGTAGCTGATGTAGAGCAGTGATTGGAATGTGCATGTCTTACCTCTCTGGAAGGTGCACTAGTTGTTGGGCTGTGGGATTGCCAATGGGACACAATATCTCCTGTTGGAGATGCTCCTCTTTGTGTAAATAATTAGTCACTGGGTCAGCTACAGTGTGAAAATGTCTTTACAGCCCAGGCATTAGGGTATTCACTTGGGATGTAGGAGACAAAAGTTCAAGTCCCTTTCCTATACATCAGATTACCAGCCCAGGTTCTGCAAGACAAATAACCATCATGAGGTAACAGAGACATAATCCTGATAAAGCAATTTTAACTCTTATTGTGCCTGCAAAGCTAGCTTATGAGATAACTCTGAAGAGAGGAAATCAGGAGAAGAGTCTTGCATAATTTTGGGGCTTATCAATGGGGTAAGATTGGACTTGAATGACACCGATGTTCATATGTAGTCATGTTTATATCATAACTTGGACCACCAAATTCAGCAATAAACACAAAGATTAACTTATGTGCATATAGTCCACTGCCACTTAATTTGCGATAGCATCCTAGCTCTGATGACATAGCTCCTTGGGGTGGATAATAGCTCACTTGTCAAGGTACGACTGATATCACCATCATCTGAACACACTCCTTGAGCTTTACTACTGGGAAATACTTAAATCCAAGGGGGAAAAATACACTTCAGGGAGGAAGCTGCCCATCACTCTGTATATTTTTCCCCAAATGATTGAGTAAATTAAGTTAATGTGTAAAATAGTAATAACAACAACAGTTAATAATTTATGTTAATTTAATAAGTTCCTGCCAAAATGCTAGGGGTGCACTACAACAGTATAAAAAGTAATATACTATAAGAAAAACATAATGAAATACCACCTGCTTTAAATACAAACACTTAGAAATGAATGGATTGGAAGGGAAGATAATAAATATAGATGGTCAGCTGTGGTTATTCCACAAACATACTTGAATAGAAAATTGTGTGTGTGTGTGTGTGTGTAAAGTGGGAAGGAAAGGTTGCAATTAGAGTAGCAAGAGTCTCATACTGTACTGCTCACCCTGTCAATCCCTAAACTATGAGTGGTGTTTGAGCATAGATATTCATCAGTACAAGGCTTAAATCTCAAATGTAGCCAAGACAAGCACCATTAAGGACTTTAACAGCCAATAATAAAGTTGATCCATCACTTTGTAAGACATCAACAAGAACATAGGGTGGATGTAAAATGACCATCATAGCTCAAACCGGAGAGGAATCATTCCACTACAACCAGAGCAAGTAGCTAGCTTTTTTGTCCCTAGGGGTGTGTTGCTATGCAGGTCTTTATGGGATAATTAAAGGTGCAGGTGACACAAACTGCACAACTCAGAAAACCTGGGTACCATGTCCAGTATATAATTTTCCATGGATAGGGCAGAGTCAGAAAAGGATACCAAGATTCCTTTGTCGTTTATTCTGATCATATATGATAGATAATAATATGTAGCTCTAAAATAGTGTGATTCGTCAGCAGATCTCTAAGCATTTCACAATCTTTAATGTATTTATCCTCACAACACCCTTGTAAGGTAGGGAAGTGTTATTATTCCCATTTCACAGATGGGAACTGAAGCACAGAGAGACTAAGTGACTTGTCCACAGTCACCTTGTGTCAGAGTGGGGAATTCAACCCAGGTATCCCAAGTCTTAGGTTAATGTTCTAAGCACTGGGAAATCCTTCCTAGCCTATATTTAAAATCTGGAATGTGGTCTAGCATATCAGCAAACATTTCTAATATCCAGTGATGTAAGAAAACATGCAATGGGGTAGCCACAGAGCCAGGCTTAAGCATAACATCGTGATTTAAAAAAAAGATCTGACACCAAAATTGGGAGCAGCAGTTCAGTAAGCAAACAAGGCAGCATCTAGCATGTTATCAGAGCAAGGAAATCTGTAACAAAGAACAAAATGGTGTCCCAACATAGTAATGACACAAGGTCTGCAAGTCCCAGGGCTCACAAAGACCACAACAGTAATCTTGGCGCAACACGTCCAATCAGCAGCAACTTATTTGCAGAGTTCAACAGGAAACCCTTACATTTATCAACTCACCTCCTTCATCAGTAAATGTCAGTGCAGCCATAGAAGTTAGCACAGTGTTAATTTATCAGCAAATCAAAAGCAGAATAAAAAATACAACTTCTATCTTTTTTTGAGTCATTTATTTCCTTCAATTTTTTTTTTTTATGCTCAGTGATAAAATGCAAAAGTTGATAGCTTGAAATACTATAAGGAAGAAAAAAAAGAGACACTCGGTAAACTCGAACTAAACTCATATTTGAAAAGAGCATTTAGGCCCTGATCTTGCAATCAATGCAGACTTTTGCACCTACACAGTGCATATTAACTTCAGTAGGACTCTATACAGGCACAGATATCTGCCTAGGAAGATCTGATTGCAGGATTGAGGCCTCAGTATTCTTATCTGAACACAGACAATGTAATCTTATCTTATCTTGGGCTAAGAGGGCTGTCTCCAAAGCATTTGGGCCTGATTCTACCTCCCCTGTTTACACTGAGAAGCACTTTCATGAGTAGATCGAAACTCAACAGGATTATTCATATGAGTAAGTGCTACTCAACATGGGTATTCATGTCAGAATCAGGCCCTATATTTGGGAGGATTGACCCCCCTGCCCACCAAAAGCCTTTATGTTTCCATTACCTAGTTTTCATTGATCAGTTTCTTAAATTGCATTTCCTGAAACATGTGCAGATACAAATAAATCAGTGTAGTTCCATGAAAGTCAGATCATTCAGTATCTGGCCCTATTTGTTAAATATGTGTATACTTTAAAAGTAAATATAATGATAAATTGATTTGGTTTTGCACTCAAAAGAAAAGAGATTAAGTTTAATAAAATAAAGAAAATTAATAATGCCTTGTATTTCTATAGTGATTTTCATCAGAGGATCTCAAAGCAGGTTAATTAAATATTAATTAATTACTCCTCTCAACATCCTTATGAGGTGGATAATATATAGGCAACACTTAATCCACCATTAAAATTCAGCCCATATGGATTGGTATGCAGAAGGTGATTAATAAGTGCATTAAAATATGGCAAAAGAGTTTAGAGCGGAGTGAAGAACACATATCTAAATGAATCTACAAGAGGTGGCATGCAGTCTAAGTACCACATGGTAATCAAATAGTGTAATGAGGTCTTTAATAAACACAAGTGGTCAGAATGTTGGCTTTGCATCTCATCTGAAAAGCAGCTGCCCTGGAGCCAATGTCCTTATCACTAGACTGGTTTAGTATTAATGCAAAAGGACAGGTGTACCCTGCAAAGTCACCAACACCACATCTTGCTGCAGCACATCTAGACATACAGTAGAAGTCTCTGCTTCAAGACCGATCTGATCCTGCTTGTGAGACATACTGGAATCGTTGATATGCACAAGATGTTATGAGAGATTCAGAACAAAAAGTGAAAGGAAAAAGAGAAGCACAACTTCATGACTAAATATTCTTCATGAGCCAGAAGTCAAAATTATTCTTGATCCTGGTTATTAATGGAATACTTTTATGTTATGGGAAATGGAGATACATATATGTTATTCTTGTGTGTTTTAAGTGTTCTAAAAGAGGGCAGTGGTCTTTTTGGTGTGTTTTTTTTATATTTTAAAAAATCAAAAATATTTACATTAAAGTGCATAACTGACTCAGGACACCATTGCTGATTATGTAAATAGCATGACTGTTTTTCAGCACCCAGAAGAAAATCACCAAGACAATTCACTGCATCCTAGAAATCTAATGCAAACTCTGACTGGAGAACATGTGAAATATGACATGCGAACATTTGCTCTGCTTGAGCATTCTGCACTTCAAGTCAGACCTGTGCAGGAAACAAAGATCAGAGCACCATTCTGCATGCTTTTTACCTATGGGTCTTGCAAAAAAGAAGAACCGATTGTCAAGAGTGAATCATCAAAGAGCAGATATAAATCAAACTGTTGTGCTCAAATCATGCCTAAATAGTTTGCCTATGATGGTAACATCAGAAAGATAAAGAATGAACAGTTAGCTTCATTCAAACCAATTAAAAATGTTGTGTAGGGCAGTAACTATACATAAAACAAAAGGTCCTGGTGATAAAGTTGTGCTCCTTAATAAAGACCATTGAGTCAATTAATGTTTACTTAAATACTTGTCATCTGAAGAAGGAGCTGAGAAAATGATCAACATAACCAAAAGCTTGTGACACCAATTTGCATCCAGTTCCAAGTGCATGTTTTATTTATTTTCAATCAGGACCAATCAGGAAAGAAAATAATCAATGAAGTCACAGTCATGAGTGGTATTCAGCCATCTGGGGGCCCCAGTATCTCTCGGCCTGCATCGGAGGCAAGGGAAATTTTTTTTTCAAGAGCACGGAGGAGCTCCATATGGTTGAGATCAAAGGTGTTGCTGGGTGCATGGTTCTGCTTTATTGCCAGGCACTGCTGTTAATTAGAAAACAAGATCAGAGGCAGTATTAAAATCCAATTAAATTGATATGAACAGATTGCCAAGTGATGTTCACTAATGTATAATTGAGCACCATGCAAATTTCGGTGGCTGCCTTTTGTTTTTCCCCCCTCACTCTGGAATGAATGATGAAGCTATGAAGTTTTTCCTCGTTGTAAAAGATAAACAAGTTAATGCACTGATCTAGGGGGTATTGCTTCAGTGATTGATGAAAATGAGAGTGGAATATTAAAGTGTGACTTTTGGGGGCTTCTTTTATAATTTTATTTTCTTCTTCAGTCTTTTCTTTTATTATTATTTTTGTTGTATCCAAGAACATGCGCAGATTCGTCAGCATTCCATCATTTCTGATACAGAGAAAGTTCTTTTGTAGATAGAGATTTGATTTAAACAATTACAAAACCATGAATATTTCAAGGGACAGGCCTGCTACTGCTGGAAATTAACTTTTTCCAAAAACTATATGGACTATATACTGTATATCTTTCTTTAGAAGCCTCAGCTTCTATTAAATTTAATTACTTCCCTATGCAGCTTTATATCGAGGGTGACTTCAAAACGAGGGCAGCAGCTATTAAATTTAATTACATTCCCCTGCGGCTAGCATAGTAAAGGTGCATGGTTAAGGTGCAGCTACTAAATGAAGGTAGCTTCTAAATAAAGATATACAATATTTATACTGTATATATTTCTCCTCTCTCTCTATTTAATATATGTGTAGTGTGGGTATGTGTCTGTGTAATTTTCAGTACAGGTGCATAGTTAAATTAAATGCTAAATGAAGTGAGCTTCTGAACAAAGATATACTATATTTAAACTGTATATATCTAGCAATCTATTTCTACCTCTATTGATAACCCTAAAGATTTTAACACCGAAAGATTTTGTGTCATAATGCACATATCGTTCAGAAATCATAGTATCATTTATGAAAGGGCTAATCTTTTAGATTATAAAGTTCATTAAAATCTTAAAGAAATTTTAGAAGTACTTTGGAAAATGCATCTCTATACATAGCCTGTAATCACAGGTAACTGCAATCCCACAAATAAGTGGAAACTAACACCCTTACTATACCCAAAGAATTAATATTGCGGTATGTTAGCAAATCAATTATTTGTTAACTGAAGGTACATTGAGCTAAAAGCTGGTTTTCACATGTGACTAGGTTAAAAATGCATTAAAAAAAGACAATGTCTGATGTACTGTTTATGGGATGCCTGTGGAATTTTAGGAAACAGTTTAAATTCTCTTAAAAAGGAGAAAATGTGTCCAATCAAATAATGTCATTCTTACAGCTGAACAGTTAAACACTGAAATGTAGCCTATTGTTAAATGTGTGCTTGCTTTGGGATGTGAAATTTTGTTTTGTTTATCTATGCTCATCAGTGCAATGAGGACAATACAAGGAATGTTACAGCTGTAGGCAGAAGAAAACGTGGGCATTTATGAAACAGTTAGATTTTTCATCCTCTAGTGAGGGTTCCATTTTAGATAAACACCACAGAATGTTAAGCAGCCTCAAGATGCTGTCAATTCAATCCCATCCCAATAGGTCACTTACCATTTATGACTCATCGTGATGCATCATATGTCCACATAAGTAACAAAATAGATTGATGGTGGGTTTTGTGTAGCATCTTTCATAATAAAGGTAATTTAAAGTCCTTTACTAAGTAGCACTAAATAATAAACACCAGAAATTCTGGTATAGAATAGGCAAATGGAGTAGCCATTAACAACTGTTCCAATACAGCCTTAGATACTAAGGGCCCAATCCTGCAGCCATTCAGGTCACTGGCACCCATGCCATTGACTATAATGATAGCAGGATTATGTCACAATTTTTCAAAAAGCAGCCTTCTGGGACCTGGACACTACTTGGTTTTCATGCCCAAATGTCTTTTTTACATGCAAATGAGGGTGATCACATGATTTTAAAAAAAAAAGTATGTTCAAAATTGTGAGTCCAAACAAAGAAATGGAAGCCGGTAGAAATATATTGTTTAAAACATGTTTTAATAAAAAAGTTATTTTTTAAAAATATATTTTGGGCAGATAATTTTCCTTTTTTTCAAAATGTTCTTAATGCTCCACCACAACAAAAAAACTAAATTGAAGAAATGATTTTTTGTTTTTGTTTTGCTTTCAGTTTTCAGGAGGGGTTTACTTTTCTTTTCTCTGTACTCTTTTCCAGCCAGAATATGAAAAAAAAAAAAGGAGGGGGGGAAATAGAGTGGAAGGGAAAAAAGCAAAAAAGGAAAGAAGTGAGAAACAATTATTTAAAAATTAATTTTTTCATCAAAAATACAAATCAAGAATGTTTCATGAAAAAGTCTACCATTTTTCAAAAAAGCGCTGATAGAGACCACGTTCACCTTTATTGAAATTTTTGCTCTGAAATACACTTGTTTTATGGAGAAGGAGGAGTTTGGTCAAAATGAGATCTTTCAGTCATACCATGTCCAATACCCAAATTAAGCTAAAGGACTTTTGAGTTGATATCTAATCTAATCAACAATTTTTTCAAGTACCTATAAATGATTGTATAAGTCTAAGTCCTCATCCAGAATACATTACTATCTGTCGTACCAAGGCACAATGAAATACAAATACTGTATGACAACTGACATTTAAAGAAAGGTACAGTCCTTTCTGAGGATACCTTTCATCTGTTCTAAGTCTTTGGGAAAAAGACTGGTTATCATATGTTTGTACAGCTTCTGGTACAATGGGACCCTGATCCCCAATCGGGGGAAGAAGAATACTCACCTAGTGGAAAATAAAGCAAAAACATGTTAGCCAGCATTGTTCTTCACATATTAACCCACAGTTATCCCATAGTGATACATGAGACCCCACGGTGTGTACCCACACCTCCAAAAGCAGGTGGCTGTTGCAGGTGTGATTGGGTTCTGTAGTATCTCAGGTACCAGGCACTGCATTTTAAAATATGTGCAAATGATGATGTTTTAATAGTGACCACTGAATTTGATTAGCACTGTAAAATTGGGAATAGACACGATTTTAGGCACAAGCTGAGGGTAGGATAAAAGCAATATTGATAAGCAAAGCAGCAGGATAGTTTTTCTAATTCTCTTGCCTCTAGGAAGAGCAAGTAGATATCCTGCTGAATGAGGGCATGATTCACAGTCCACTGAAATTAATGGGAACCTTTCCATTGATTTCAATGGGCTTTGGATCAGTCTCTAAATGTTCCTTTCTTAACAGCATTTTCTGCAGCCAGCAGGACTCATTTTACTTTGGCATGAAAGCACCTGTCTAGACTCGACTTCACTTTTCTGTTCACAAAGTGAGCATCAGCCACTAGTTCCTTGGCAACATTTAGCTTTACAGTACCTTCTTCCATATCTACAGGCAAACATACAGACCACATTTAAAAGGAAATGAAGGTCATTTCTTCATAGCTAGTCAACATTATAATTGGTGTCGTTATGTATCAGCTCTTTCTCACTTCCTTAGCACAGCCCTTCCCTTTGAATTCTAAGCTTCATTATCTCCCCAATTTTACATATTGAATGACATGGATAATTTAATATTATGCTGTCAGGGACTCCGTGTAAAGTTTGCTTTTGAGAGAAGGCTAACTGCTGATATCCAGAGCCAGAGCCCAGGTAGTTATCAGCAGAGCTCAAAATTGGTTGTGGTCTTGTGGCCTGAGGCCATGCTGGTAACTAATAGCAATTTTAAAATCATTAGTTTTTGCCTGTTGGGCCAGTAGTAAGTGCAGCCATGATCATGGTCCAAAATCTAAGAGAAAAGCCTCCAGGCCCAGCTTTTTTGTTAGAATTACAGTGTTACTTACCTAAGCCAGTGTTATGTTATTACGATTTCTAAGATGTGGTAAGCTTGATACAGCTAGGATAGTAGCAAAAAAATGACCTAAGCTTAGTGTGGCATCAATCACAAAGGTTGCTTGGAAGGACTTAAATTATAAATCATATGATAAGGGCAAGCCAGCCATGCTCACTCTGGTCAATACTTTATGGTCCAAAGGCTTTGGTCCAATTTTGACCTGCAGCACCAGTCTGGAAACTGAAATACAGTAAAAGTAGGACTCTAGCTTTCTCTTCTGAGGCCAGATTGCTCAGTTAATACCTGCCAGGTTATGTATTTTCCTACAAGGATGTGTTAAAATGTTCAGCTACAAGTTTAAAAAAAAAAAAAAAAAAAAGCTGGCCTTATATACTGTGGGAATAATTTCACATCTTGAACTGAAAGTTTCAACATGTGTAGAAAGATTTTAGCAGACAGATTTGCTTTGGGGAAAATCTGATGAATATTGTGCTGCAGAAATAAACATCAAATGGAAATTTCCTTTGCCTTATATTTTAAGAATACTTTGAACAAACTTCTTCAAACACGGATTGGCCATCAGTAAATGGAGTGCCATATTTAGCTGGCAACTTCTATGACATTCAGATCCTAGCATCTGAACGATCTGGAACAGCAGACATATTTGCATTCATTTGGCTGGTAGTCAGCAAAATGCCAGGATATTAAAAGGTTGATTTTAGTAGGCCTAGAGAAAAGTATTGTGTTATAGGAACCAGATTGCGATACCCTCACTCATGTTGAAATAAATGGGCGTACTAGCAGAATAAGGTACCGCTTATCAGAAGAAATACTATAAAATCTGGCCCAGTGAACAAACTCCACAACAGGAAAGTGTGTGAGTATACATATAGTGTGATTATATATGTATATATATATATATATGTATAAAATATGGGTTAAAAGTGTGTGTCTGTGTGTGTTCGTTCATGTGTATATGTACACCCACTTTCCTGTGGACAGTAGAACGTCAGAGTTACGAACATCTTGGGAATGGAGGTTGTTTGTAAATCTGAAATGTTTGTAACTCTGAACAAAACGTTATGGTTGTTCTTTCAAAAGTTTACAACTGAACACTGACTTACTACAACTTTGAAACTTTACTATGCAGAAGAAAAATGCTGCTTTTAACCATCCTAGTTTAAATGAAACAAGCACAGAAACAGTTTCCGCACCTTGTCAAATCTTTTTAAAAAACTTTCCCTTTATAGTTTTGCAGTTTACGTTTAACACAATACTGTGCTGTATTGGCTTTTTTTTTTTTTTTTTTTTTTTGGGGTGGGGGGTGTCTCTGTTGCTGCCTGATTGCGTACTTCTGGTTCCAAATGAGGTGTGTGATTGACAGGTCAGTTCTTAACTCATGTTTGTAACTTTAAGGTTCTACTGTTTAAAAACCCTAATGGACAGAAATGCAAAGAAAAATTAAGTAAACTGGAAAAATGAAATAATTATGAAGCTGCCTAAGCTGCAATGAATACACAAAAGGTTAAAATCATTAACAAGGAAGGGGCATAGAGGAACTTTATAATGAAAAGGGAGAAACTTAACCAGTTCTGTTTATGTAACCTATAACAATAAGCCACTTTTTTTTCCCAGTTGTCCCCTTTGTCAGGACTGGATCCAAATCTCACTGAAAACTTTCCATCAACTTAAATTAGAATTGGACTGGGCCCATTCAGACTAAATACAAAGGTCTAATTCTGTTCTCATCTATCATTTTCGCATACCACATGCAAGTCTCAGTTATGCTTTAAAAAGTTGCCAGTTGGGTGACATTGGTTCAGTCCTAAAAAGTACAGCATTTTCCTGATCCTCATAACTTTAATTGAAATGAATGAGACTGCTTGAAAAATTAAGCTGGAGAATAGCAAAGCTGTATTCTGATCAAAGTTAAGAACACAGGACATACTGGAATGTGTAAAATGGGAAAGTGAGAGAATGTGAGAATATTCCAAGGGTTGAATCAGGGGCTAATAAACAGACTACAAGAAGAAATTGCATTAACCTTACATTAAAAGTAATTGGAGTAAAAGATATCTGTTTAAAAGGGGCTGGGGTATTTTAGGTTGGAATGAGCTTTTATTAATATTAATTAAATTAATTAATTAATACTCACTATAGTATAAGGTCCAGAGACCCTGATCAGAATCCAGGCACTATCACACAAGGCTCTGGTGTGCACACAGAGCTGGACACAGTCCCTGTTCTACAGATCTTGCAATCTAAGAAGGTGGGAGGAGAAGGATGCAATCAAATATATTCAATGTTATATACATATACACATGTGCTTTATAAATAATATGGTTTAACATACATGTAAATAAATACTAATATACTGTACTTATACTGATAAGGTGTGATTTTCAAAAGCCTTCAGCATTGAGCTAATTCGGCTCTTATTGACTTCAATAGGAACAGAATAAGGTCCACTGAAAATCTTTGAAAATCCCACACATAACACAGTAAAATAGAGTAGAATAAAATGATATATTACAAAAGTATTGTATTTCTAGTTTAGTCCAATACTTATATAATAAATACCAATATACTATTTTTGATAGAAAATAGCTTTTTTTGAGAAAAGGTAGGAGTACATCTTTCAAACACTCATGGTGGTAGTCATCCTAAATTCATGGGGTTCCAATCAAACAGGGGACAGGAACCTAAAATGGAATGAGATTCCCATATTCAATATTCAATTCCAGTGTCACCCTTTAATTAATTATCTCCTGAGTTACTGTCCCAAATGGTGGTATCCTTGCAACTTTGTGTTGTTGGTGCAATTTAACAATTTTGGCTGGTAAAAAAGAATCAAAACATGCAAATATTGCATCAAATATTAACAATTACTGTAGGGCAGAAATAATGCAATCTTATTAAAGGGAGAGAGACGTGGACTGCTGCCACAATCTCTCTTTCCTCCAGGGCTGTTCATTAACATCTATCTAAGGGCAGTAGAAGCCGAGGAAGATTTCGCCAACATTAACTGCTGCACACACATCTACTCAGAAATCCACCATTTATCAAGAAGCATTCATCTTCTGTAGCTGCTTTCTGGTTTTGCCCCCCTGCCTATCCCAACATACCACGGAGAGTAGCTACCTCCCAGCTCTAACCTCTGCCGCTTCCAACAAGCCACACTCCCAAACCTGTTGAGATCTACCTCACCCCATTTTGGATGCACCTTGGAGAATGAGCCTGATCCAGCATGGTGGTGAACTCTACCCACTAGGTGCCGAACTCATCTTTGCCTTCTAAACAAGTTAGAAACTCAACTTTCACTCACTTTCAATGGAGTTTAGGTGCCCAACGGACTCAGGCTCCTTTGAAAATACTGACCTCATCACCTAGCAGAAGTAGGCCCTAAGGGTTTGATCCAGCACTTGATGGAGTCAATGGAAAGACGCCATTGAATTCAGGAGGGGCTGGGTCAGGCCCCAAGTGCCCAATAAAACAGCCCCCAACGATCAAATGCTGCTGCTTTAATGAAAACATTTTAGCTGCTTAAAGGATAAATAAAAATGAAACGGAACAAATTAACAGAAAGGGTGGAGGGCATCTTCTTTATCAGAAGCTTCAAAAACTTCCCAATGTTATTCTTAGCAGTCGCATTATAAATTATTGACTTTTTGCATAATGTTAAGTTCTGTTACAATGTTGTTTACCCCTCCAGTTACCTGCTTTGAAAATGTCTGAATCTGCTTATTGAAAATTAAATATAAATATCTATGTATTTTATATATTTATTAACAAACACATACACGCACATGTACAGTATATTTGCATTGTTGCCTGGGAACCAAAAGCCTATTTTTAGTTAAGATCAGGTGATTTTAATTTACTTGAGTTGCCTCACCTCTCCCTATTTTAAAGAGCGTACACAGAGGCACCTGCATGCTTCCAGCATTTGATGTATCATTAAATATGCCTTCTTACATTTGGCACAGAAACCCTGATAAAGTTTCACCTTTTAATGAAATAAATGACTCAATTAACAAGATGAAAAACAGCAGTGTGGTGGCAAACCCTCTTGGTGGCAAAAAAAAAAAAGGATAAAAAAGAATTATCCCAGCAGGGTGTTAATTCAGGGAGCGCCACAACACACAGCAGGTACCTGATTTGACTGACAGCCACCCAGCAAAGCTGACAGATTTGTCAGCTTGCTGACCGCTGGCTCGAGTCCCTCGCACCACCCTAGGAATAAATTGTTACTCAAGAATGGCTGGGCAAGCAGTCACTTGTCTCTGTTAATCTAATTGATTTTTTTTAAAGCTGTTTTCATTTTTATCTGTTGCTCTGTAAAAATGCTCTTTCCGGGAGCAGCAAATTTTTTGGCATCCATAGCTAGCTAACTTCCTCCCAACGCGGCAGTGCTGCGATGGGTGTTTTTAAAGAACGTGTAGATGTGAAGGCTGAACCAAATTCTCTCTGCTACATTCATGTAGCCCCATTGACTTTGAGGGGGCTGAATGGATGTAATGTGGGCAGAATTAGGCCCACTGAATGGAAAGATGATCTTGTGGCTAAGGTGCTGGGACTGGGATTCTGGAGATCTGGGTTCCCAGCTCTGCCACAAGTTCTCAGTACTGGAGCCAGTATTGTTCAACATATTCATCATTGATCTGGAAAAGCAGGTGAATAATGAAGTGGCAAAGTTTGCAGACAATACAAAATTATTCAAGTTAATTAAGTCCAAAGCAGACTGCAAGGAGTTAGAGGGAGCTGACAAAACTGGATGACTAGGCAACAAAATGGCAGATGAAATTCAATGCTGAAAAGTGTGAAGTAAGGCACATGGGAAAAAATAATCCCAGCTACACATATGCAGTGATGAGTTCTAAATTATCTGTTACCACCCAAGAAAGAGATCGGGGGTCATCATGGATAGTTCTCTGAAAACTTCCATTCAATGCACAGCAGCAGTCAAAAAGGCTAACTGTATGCTAGGAACCATTAGGAAAGGGATAGAAAATAAAACAGAAAATATCATAATGCCACTACATAAATGTAGGCTTCACCCATATCTTAAATACTGTGTTCATTTCTGCTCTCCCCATCTCAAAAAGGATATTGTGAAATTGGAAAAGGTTCAGAGAAGGGCGACAAAGATGATTAGGCGTATGGAACAGCTTCCGTATAAGAAGAGATTTAAAAGATTTGGACTGTTCATATTAGAAAAGAGATGACTAAGGGTGAATATGATAATGGTTTCGAAAATCATGAATGGTGGGGGAAAAGTAAATAAAGAAGTGTTATTTACGATTTCAAACACAAAATTAAGTCACCCAATGAAATTAATAGGCAGCAGGTTTACTGCAAACAAGATGAAGTATTTTTTCACACAACACACAACTAAGCTGTGGAACTAATTGCCAGGGGATGTTGTCAAGGCCAAAACTATAACTGGGTTCAAAAAAGAACTGGATAAACTGGAGGATAGGTCCACCAATGGCTATTAGCCAAGATGTTTTAGGGTCACCGTGTTTGGGGTGACCCTAAACCTCTAACTACCAAAAGCTAGGAGTGGAAGACAGGAATGGATCACTCCATAATCGCCCTATTCTGCACATTTCCCTGAAGCTCTGGTATGGGCCATTGTTGAAGATAGGATACTAGGCAAGATGGACCATGGTCTGACACAGTATGGCAGCTCTTATGTTCCCTGTGTGACCTTGCGTGAGTCAATTATTCCCTGTGAGCCTCAATTTGTCACCCATAGAATGGAGACAACATTACTTTCCTTCTCCTACCTTTTGCTCTGATAGTTCGTAAATCTTAAGGTTTGGGACTAGAGCTATGCATTTTGGGGGGGGGGAGGGAGATGAACAAATTTGTTATGAATGACAATGAACAACCATTGGGAAAGAATGAGAATGATATCCCACAGCCTACAGACATTAATGTTAGCACAGTGAGGCCAGAGCTGGGTAGAAGTGGTACCACTGTGCCCTCTACTCCTGGGGTGGCCTCCAGGTAGTATGTCCTCCCCCCCCCAAGCTGCTTTAGAAATGAGCTGCCCTGGGGAATAAGCTTCATATGCCCTGTCCCCATACACCCTGACCTGGACATCGAGACACTGCAAGCCAAAAAATCCATTGTTCACCCAGTTCCACCCAGGTATTGCCTCTCGCTATGTGATTGTACAGTGGGACCCCGATCTCAGCTGGGGACTCTAGCTGCTATCATAATACATAGGGGCATTATTATTTGTAACAGACACTGTACTAGGCATGTAATGATTTTAGCTACACAGGTGTGTATCTGGAATAACTTAATTGACGTCAGTGTCTGATCAGAATGCGGAGCGAGGGAACTATGTAAATCCCAGCAATGATAGGAAAACAGCAGTTTTCACAATTTGTCACTAATTAAGAGCCCAGTTCTGCAACCTTTAAGTACCACCCCATGACCTGCAGTAGCTGTGCTGCTGTTGAGCTTCCAGATCACCAATTGTCATTGTAGGCCCTATTCTGCAACCCTCACTCATATTCAGCACTTACTATTCTCATGCATAAGCGCTACTCAGTCTATGCATTGCAGATTTGGATCTTTAATGTGTGACAAATTGAAATCTCCCATCTTCTCATAACTATTGTAACTGGCTCTAGGGCCAGATTCTATTCTCTGTTATACCACTGTAAACCCCCATCACCTACAGTACCTGCAGTGCTGCAGATTTTCATATTAGCTGGAGTCATCAGTATGTGTTTGATCTGTACGTCCACTTCAGAGGGGACTGGATTCGAGGGACTGATCAGAGAAGGGAATGATATAAGGAGTGAATGTGTTTGCAGCTGACTGTCAGGTACTCTGTCTCCAGAAGACAATGTGTGACATACTCTGCACAATTCCCAGCTTAGTCTAAGGAGGCAATCAAACAATTCAGTTTGATACTAGGGAGCCCTCTGTTGTAACTCTCACAGTGATTTCTGACTGGAGCCAATACAGAAGTAGAGTCAGAGAGCAAGAAATTCCAGCTGCAACTGCAGCTTGGACTGGTGGCGCCAGACTTCCAGAAGGCTGGCAACAGGGCCGGCTCTAAGTTTTTTGCTGCCCCAAGCAAAAAATTTGCAACCCCAAGCTCAGGTGGGGCTGTGGCTCACAGGCGGCGCTGGAAGCAGAGGGAGTGATGTCACCTTCTCCCAGCGCCTGCAGGGGCGTTACTCCCTCCCCTTCCTGGCCCACGCAGAGAAGCCCCGATATAAGGGGTGGCACAAGGCAGTGCAGCAGCCAGTGCGCAGATGAGGCGGTGCAGTCCCGGCTCCCCAGCAGGACTCGCCCTCTCCTTCCCAGGTAGCAGCTGGGCCCTGGCAGCTCAGCATCCCGGGGCTGGGACTTCCCCTTCCCGCTGCGGCCGGGGGCGCGGCGCCCTAACGCCGTCTAAGTGGCGCAGCTCCAAGAGCGCAACTGCCCTGAAAAAAAAAGGTGACCACAACGCCGCCCCTGGAAATGTGCCACCCCTAGCACATGCTTGCTTTGCTGGTGCCCAGAGCCGGTCCTGGCTGGCAAGGAGGCACTTGAAGCCAGGCCCTCGACACAGACTGAACAATGGATATCCCTTTCGCTTGAAGCTGGCAGCCTTTCTGAAAGAGGCTTCCAACAGCACATTAACAAAGCATTATGGGTGCATTCAGAGTAAACTGGAATTTTTAATCAACAATGGTCCAGCAACTTCATGTTTTGAAGAATCTGTCAATAAATTGAAAATCCGGCCATGAAGCTATAGCCGCAATGGTAAAGGCAATGATCAGGCGTTGCATAAAATCAGTCTGTTAGCTGTCAGAATTTTTGAGGATAGGAGAGGGAAAATTGCCACAGATGTACTGGGCATGTGTTTGAGTGAGTCATGTACTCCTGATGACATTTTTTTTCAGCTATAAATGGTGTCTTCAAATGATACGAAGCTTTTCCATGTGAGGTTGTATCATTAAGTACTGACAATACATCTGTTAACACTGAGTCTAGGAACTATAGTTTTACAAAATTATAAAGAGCTATGGTATATAAAGCTATATATGTTCTTGACTGACACCATAGTACCTTTCACATTCTCAACAAAGCTATTAAGAAAAAACCACGTCACTTTTAGTAAGCCATTAGTATTCAATGTAGGAGACATGATGGATTTATTCTGCTGCATTAAATGCCATGAGACAAGAAAGAAGCAACTTAAATAATTTTGTAATGTATTTAGTTGTGTGAGACAATTACACCTATGGGTCTATGCAGCAGGAAAACATTAAAACACTACAATGCTGTAAAGTTAATTTAATTTCAAATGAAGATGCCTCTGGTCACTGGAGAAGGCCCCAAGACAGGTTCTCAGATGCTACAAATGAAGAGTACCAATTTATTTTCAACTACTCTTCTCACATTGCTTCAGTCCAACCAGACTTTACTTGAAATTTTCCCACAAGCCCTTGACAATTTGAACAGCAGATTGTGACAACCCTACCCATGTTAGATAGCACCATACTCAGTGGTGAGCTGGAGCCGGTTCGCACCGGTTCGCTAGAACTGGTTGTTAAATTTAGAAGCCATTTTAGAACCGGTTGTTCCACGAGGGACAACTGGTTCTAAAAGGGCTTCTACATTTAACCCACCAAAAGTGGTGCCTTAGGCACCTACTCCATGGGTGCATGGGTGCTCCAACCCTGGAGCACCCAAGAGGAAATTTTGGTGGGTGCAGAGCACCCACCGGCAGCTCCCCGCCCCACCCCCGGCCCCAGCTCACCTCAGCTCCGCCTCCGCCTCCTCCCTTGAACGCACATCCTCACTCTGCTTCTCTGCCCCCCCCACCAGGCTTCCCACGAATCAGCTGTTCGCGTGGGAAGCTGGGGCAGGCTGAGAAGCAAGCCGTGGCTTCCCGCTCAAGCCCAGGGAGGCGGAGGTGAGCTGGGACGGGGGGGCATGAGGAGGGCCGCCCGCGCCGCAACAAGTAACCCGGGGGGCGGGGGGGCACGCAAGGGAACCGCTCCCCGCCCCAGCTCACCTCTGCCATCCTCAGACTGAGTGTGAAGGTACCACCTGCTTCTCAGCCCTCCCAGGCTTCCCGCCGAACCGCTGATTTGCGGGAAGCGGCGGGGGGGGCAGGGGGCGCAGAGAAGCAGAGCGGGGCGGCGCGTTCAGGGGCAGAGGCAGAGCAGAGGTGAGGTGAGCTGGGGCCAGGCGCGGGGTGGGGAGCTGCCAGTGGGAAATTTTCCCCATGGGTGCTCCAGCCCCGGAGCACCCAGGGAGTCGGCGTCTAAGGCACCACTTTTGATGTGATCAGCGGGGGAGCAGCCGCTCCCCCTGCTCCCCCCTAGCTATGCTCCCCCACCCCAGGAGACAGAGGGACCTGCCAGATGCTTTCTGTGAGCTGCCCCAGGTAAGCACTGCGGGGACTCCCCACCTCGCTCCGCGGCAGGTCCCTCTGGCTCTTAGGGGTGGAGTGGGCACCCACTATAGTGGCCCAAGAGACCCTCCTGCCCAGTTATGGGGGCAGTCAGGGGACAGGGGAGGGGGTGGATGGGGCAGGGGTTCTGGGGGGGGTGCATCAAGGAACACGGGGAGGTTGGATGGGGCAGGAGTCCCGGGGGTCGGGGTGGGCAACGACCCCCTCGTGGGGTGAGGAGGGAACCCGTTGTTAAGATTTTGGCAGCTCATCACTGACGATACTCCACAAGTACTCTGTTCTATCGATCAATCTTGAAGTTTTATATTGCCGCCCACCATGGTAGTATCTGAGCACTCTTCTCATAAAATCAATAGGAATAGTGAAGTCCCTAGTGGTCTTCTTTGAGTGATCCTATTAAAGTCATTGGGACTATTTGCTGAGTAAGTTGTTACTAAAACAGAGTAAAGATATCAAACCTGACATTCAGTGAGCAAACTTTTGTGATTGTTAGGCAGAGATGTGGTTATTACTGAAACAGATTAGGTTTCTCAGCATGACTTATCAAGAAATGCCTACCATAATAAAGGGAGACTATATATTTATATTTCATAATTTCATATAGAGTTTTAAGGCCAAAAGGGACCATTAAATCATCTAGTCTGACCTCTTGCATATCACAGGCTATTCATTTCCTCCCAGATACCCTAAAGCCCAAATACTTTAATTAAACCAAAGTGTTTCAGTCCTCAGAAGACTAAACTGTGTGCCACAGGTAGAGAACAGGAGAGATCAAAGTGTCACCATTGCCCAAGGCAAGGAACTGATTAATGTAGGTTTTTTAATTTATTTATTTGCACAACTCTAGCAGGGAGCACAACTCCCCATTTCCATAGGGGAGACAAGCCGTCTTTCCCTACACTTTGCTTACTCTTCCACATTTTCTCCTGTTCTCCTTAACAGTCCCATTCCTGTCCTGAAGCAAAGTCATTTCCACACCATCTCTGCCTAACCCCTGTGTGCCCCAAACAAGCCCGTATTCCCACCTTCTCAAAGTATAGCACTCTGGTTCAAATTCCTTCTTTGGACAATCCTACTCCCATTTCCTTAATTTAATTTTTTGTCTGGTATGAACAAGTTATGGGATGTAGTGTCAAAAATCTTCTGCCTCCTTCTCCATTGTCCTCAAAGTAAAAGCCTTTTCTTCAAGACAAGTAAATCATTTGTATTCTGGAGCAAATGTATTCTAATTTGCTTGAAAACCTACTTTTAGCTACCATCACATTTTGAAAAATGCCATCATCAATATATACTGAGAGAGAATTTGGCAACACTTTCTCAACTTCAGTATAGTACCTTCTCAAAAAGGTACACAGACATCTGCTGCTTCATATGCAGAGAGAATGATATTCTATAGGATGAGTTTAAGGACTATTTTAAATTTCACATTAGTATTGAAAATAAATCCAGAGATGAAATTCAGAACAAGAACAATGGAAAGCACTTATTTCCATGAATTATCAAGAAGATCATTCATTTCTGCCTTCTTCTAGCATTTTCTATAATGCCTGGGAAAATTTAGATAATTTAGAGGATATTTAGAGGAAAAGCATGGCTCTTTTGCTCCTAACCTAGGTTTCTTATACTTTTTGTTATTATTTTCCTTGGTGTCAATCTTCTTTGGAGAGAATCAAAAATAAGAGAGAATAAACAGACTCAGACTATGGTTAACCTCTTCTCAGGAAGAACAAAGCAATGGGATGCAGATTCCAACTACTAAAATATCACAATCAGCATTTTTCATTGACCTTTCCGTGTGTATAAGGTGTTTGCTTGTGGTTAATTATTAGCTTTTTATATTATATATATAAATACTGCAAGCTTCATGTCCTCATGAAGGGACAATGCCACATGAAACATCAGTTCATCTCCTACCCCACCATCCCCAGTAATCTCTTTCTGAAAGAAAAACATGCACCCATTCAAGTTCTTCAATTAACAATTCTACTTGCTTTGTACACACTTTCTACCTATCAGCATCTGAATACCTGACACAGCACCTGTGATAAAATGGGGTGATGACAGAACATGGCTTGAGACAACAAAACATTATGCAAATACTGTGAAGAATTCTACATGCTATGCTTTTTGAAATAGAACGTGCAGCAGCAAAAAGAGCTAGGCAGAGAACACAATGTCCAAGGTTGTCTGAGAGTTTAGGATATCTTTACTTAAGTAAAAGCGCAGAAAGCAAGTATTTGATTGTTGACCTTTGGCAGACATTTTTATCCTGACATCCCTATCAAGTAGATACTCTATCCAGATAACTTCAGTAGTTAAAAGGGGACATGACTAACTACATCTATGGAGTGATATCCTGGCTTCGCTGAAGTCAACGGTAAAACTTCCATTGACTCCAAGAGGGCCAAGCTTACACCTAGGGAACCCAGAATGGCCTTGTGGGTATTCAGGTTGATAGTCCACTTGATTTTTTTTCCTGTCCAAATATCAACACAAATAATAGGCTTGGTTCACCATTGCATTACTTCAGTTTTACACAGGAAATCCAAGGAATGGTTTAGCTGGAGCTACTCCACATTAAATAAGTCTCACTGCATCTGCAATAAATGAATAATTTTAAAGTAAGATATTTTATCACTTTTCCTCTCTTACTATAGTTCTATCTATAGTAGACCAAATCAGACCACAGCAGGTAGAACTGGAACAAATGCAGGGCTAAGAGGCCTAAATCATCTCACTTCATTGAAACTGTGCCTTCTTACTACAGGACTGAATATGGTCCAGTGTGTGTATCTTGTATTTTTATCTTCTTCTTCCCCACTATGAACTTCACTGAACAATCAGCTCAATGTTGTTTCACAATGCAAAATACTTCATACTTCGAGCTCTTGCCCTGATAATCCAATCAGGGTACAGAAACAACACCAGGTGACTTACGTGATCAATCAAAACTAACAAAGACGGCTCAAATTTTGAATGTCAAATATCAAATGCTTGCATTGAAGCTTGGATAATTAATCCATAGATGGGAGTGCGGGGGGGGAAATCACAAAAATA
Organism: Eretmochelys imbricata; assembly: GCF_965152235.1. NCBI lineage: Eukaryota > Metazoa > Chordata > Testudines > Cheloniidae > Eretmochelys > Eretmochelys imbricata. Next base: position 108,272,638 of record NC_135577.1, read on the forward strand.
TTGTGATCGGGTTGCGGAAACTCTACCAGCAGAAAAGAGGGTAAATTCACTGAGTACATTATTTGCTGTTAATTATTTGCCAAGCTCTATTAGTATTTAAGTATTAAATAGTCTGGCTATTGTCTTACGATAAACCTGGAATGCTTCAGATTTTTTGCCTTTCTAATTTGGCTAAAACTTGGTTTAAAGGAAATAGAATTCATACCAGTATTTAGAAGAGTCCCACAGAAGCATGCTTAAGAATCTCATGCTCACTTCCCACTTTGCCTGCAAGAGAAGAGAAAAAGGCAATGAACTTCAGCGCATAGTTGCATAAAACTCTGATTTATTAAATTACTTTTGCTAAGGGAATAGTTTAAAGAAAAGAGGTCAGAGGCACTACACAATTGACGAAATCTTTGAACACATATTGATACATGTTTATTACATTTTCAAATCCTCATCTGTGAATAGTTTCTAATAACACAATAACTGGAGTAAATATAATTTGCTGTTCTTAATTATGGTAGATATTCTTTCCCTCCAAAGATCATCACTGAAGACCTATTTACATCCAATATACAATGCAAATGTACAGTAGATTGAATTTTATACACTGTTCTCTTTTCCACTTTCATTTCTTAGAGCATTTCATGTCTGTATTTGACACTATCTGTACTAACACATTTTAGTCACATATGGAATCCCAAACAAACTTCCCTGACAATATAAATTGCTACTGCAAAATAGTATAATGATATGTTAGACCTCTAACCCCCAAAAAACCTTCACTGCCTTATTCATTACTTAAAGAAAAAGAAAAAGCCAAGTTAACTGTCAGGAGTTTTTTCTCAGAGCTGTAGAATTTCACAAGGAATTCAATCTACAGGGAAAATAGAGGATAGTTGGTCGCCAAGACAGGCCTGCCAGGAGAAAGTCTTTCTGCTGCTTCTGTTCAACACAGCTTGAGGCAAAGCAGGTTGTATAGGCCTTGACCCAGCAAGGTCATCATCACTTTGTGAGGAATTCTGAGGTCTGACATCTGCTGCCTGGCTTTGAGTAAAAACCAAGCCCTGTTAGCCAAAACAGAGGCCTGTATAAAATAACCCCTCAGCAAGGATCCTAGACTTCAGTGAAAAGGTTAAATGGCCCTCTTTTTGTCTCGGTGTCCAGGCTTTTTAGTCCTTCCTCATCAGGTAGTACAGACTTCAGAACAAATCCATTCCCAGGACGCAGAAAAAGCCCATCTTCTTTTAACTCCATGCCAATACTCCTTCACCTCATGTGAGACCTACATTTAAGTTCTGGGCACTTTGCTATACAAATACAAAGAGAAGCACATACACACTAGCTTAAAGATGGACAAGCTTTTATTCTAAAAATGTGTTTGAAAGGGTTCCTTTTCTATATACAGTTTTTAGGAAGAAAAAGTATTATGCTTGAATAAAGCAGGTGATGTACAAATACAGTTTAAAAATCATCAGAACCACACACTAGAACTGTGCTTGGAGCAGTGAACTGGGGGGAGGGGGTTAGGTGAGCCAGGGAAAGATGGTTTTTAATCATCTTTGCACTCCCTCTGCCTGATTTTGAATTACACTGAAGCCATTTTACACCACTCTGGAAGCATAAAGGGACCTTAAAGAGGGCATGAATGGCCCCCTGAGAATATCCCCTTTACAAGAAGTCTTCCTGATTAGTGCAGAATTGGTACAAGGACTCTGAACTGGTATCAGCATATAGGACAGAACCAGGGTGCTATGACTATTCTTGGCTTCCCAGGGCCCAATCGGGGCCAGGAAATGCAGAGTGCATGTTAAAGCAGCCCTGATGCTGATGTAATTTACACTAATGACTGGGCAAGCCCTGCACAATCCCAGAATACAGGGCGTGCAAACGTGTCTCAATGTTATTTTGGCCCCTACCACTCCATCCTCGCCCCAAGGATGAGAACAGAGTAATCAAGGACCAAAATGGTCACATCTGTGGAGGAGATGGCAAAAAATGTTTTACAACCGAGTGCAAAAAGCTCAGGCTGGGTCTCCTCGTTAAAATATTCCGCCTTCTCTATATACGCCCCCAATTGCTACCCTCCCAACCATCACCATCCGCTGCAATAAGCCCCTTCCTGCATCCTCCATTAGCGCCTACAGGTGAGTAAGTCTGCACCCTCCATCCACTCCCACCCGCCCCCCTCAGCCACACCAGCAGAATACAAGGAAAGAGGAAAGGAGGTAGGGCCACGTTACTGTTGCACTAAGTGGCAGTCCTATCACCAGTTTAGCCCCTCTCCCTTTTCTGGTGCTTGGAGCCCAATCTCCTACCAACTAGTCTGTGAAGCTAGACTGGGGCATCCACTCCACCTTCCCACAGACCTACCCGCAGAACCATTGAAGATCCATTGACCAGCTGACCAATTATTTTGCAGGCAGACCACCCCGCCACCAATTATGCTTCTGCTGCGGAGCATTTTTTGATTAAAAAATGAGAATATATATCAAATTAACATGGGACATGTTATACAGAATACAAGCTGCATAACTAATAGGTCTAATAATGTAACTGTAAATGGGGAATATCATTGAGCTGGTGTGTTTCTAGTGGGGTCCCCCAAAGATCGCTATTTAACATTTTTATCAATGACCTGGAAGAAAACATAAAACCATCAGTGATAAAGTTTAGCATCCGAGAGTGCTAAAGGAGTTGGCAGATGTGATTGCAGAGCCATTGGCCATTATCTTTGAAAAATCATGGCGATCTGGGGAAGTTCCAGACGACTGGAAAAAGGCTAATGTAGTGCCCATCTTTTAAAAAGGGAAGAAGGAGGATCCTGGGAACTACAGGCCAGTCAGCCTCACCTCAGTCCCTGGAAAAATCATGGAGCAGGTCCTCAAGGAATCAATTCTGAAGCACTTAGAGGAGAGGAAAGTGATCAGGAACAGTAAGCATGGATTCACCAAGGGCAAGTCATGCCTGACTAATCTAATTGCCTTCTATGACGAGATAACTGGCTCTGTGGATGAGGGGAAAACGGTCGACATGTTGTTCCTTGACTTTAGCAAAGCTTTTGACACGGTCTCCCACAGTATTCTTGCCAGCAAGTTAAAGAAGTATGGGCTGGATGAATGGACTATAAGGTGGATAGAAAGTTGGCTAGATTGTCGGGCTCAACGGGTAGTGATCAATGGCTCCATGTCTAGTTGGCAGCCGGTATCAAGTGGAGTTCCCCAAGGGTCAGTCCTCGGGCCAGTTTTGTTCAATATCTTCATTAATGATCTGGAAGATGGTGTGGATTGCACCCTCAGCCAGTTTACAGATGACACTAAACTGGGAGGAGAGGTAGATACGCTGGAGGGTAGGGATAGGATACAGAGAGACCTAGACAAATTAGAGGATTGGGCCAAAAGAAATCTGATGAGGTTCAACAAGGACAAGTGCAGAGTCCTGCACTTAGGACGGAAGAACCCCATGCACCACTACAGACTAGGGACCGAATGGCTCGGCAGCAGTTCTGCAGAAAAGGACCTAGGGGTTAGAGTGGACAAGAAGCTGGATATGAGTCAACAGTGTGCCCTTGTTGCCAAGAAGGCCAATGGCATTTTGGGATGTATAAGTAGGGGCATAGCGAGCAGATCGAGGGATGTGATCGTCCTCCTCTATTCGACATTGGTGAGACCTCATCTGGAGTACTGTGTCCAGTTTTGGGCCCCACACTACAAGAAGGATGTGCAAAAATTGGAAAGAGTCCAGCGGAGGGCAACAAAAATGATTAGGGGACTGGAACACATGACTTATGAGGAGAGGCTGAGGGAACTGGGATTGTTTAGTCTGTGGAAGAGAAGAATGAGGGGGGATTTGATAGCTGCTTTCAACTACCTGAAAGGGGGTTCCAAAGAGGATGGATCTAGACTGTTCTCAGTGGTAGCTGATGACACAACAAGGAGTAATGGTCTCAAGTTGCAGTGTGGGAGGTTTAGGTTGGATATTAGGAAAAACTTTTTCACTAGGAGGGTGGTGAAACACTGGAATGCGTTACCTGGGGAGGTGGTGGAATCTCCTTCCTTAGATATTTTTAAGGTCAGGCTTGACAAAGCCCTGGCTGGGATGATTTAGTTGGGGAATGGTCCTGCTTTGAGCAGGGGGTTGGACTAGATGACCTCCTGAGGTCCCTTCCAACCCTGATATTCTTTGATTCTATGAAAGTTTGCAGATGACACAAAAATTGGGGGTGTGGTAAATAATGAAGAGGACACGCCACTGATTTAGAACACTGTGGGTTGCTTGGTAAACCGGGCACAAGCAAACTATGTGTTTTAATATGACTAAATGTGATTATATACATTTAGGAAAAAAAAAACATGGGCCATACTTCCAGAATGGAGGGCTGTATCCTGGGAAGCAGTGAAAAAGATTTGGGGGTTATGATGGATAATCAGCTGAACGTGAATTCCCAGCGCAATGCTGTGGCCAAAAGGGCAAATGAGATCCTTACATATACAAACAGGAACATTTCAAATAGGAGTAGAGAGATCATTTTACCTCTATATCTTGCACAAGTGCAATCACTGCTGGAAAACTGTCCACTTCTGGTATTCACAGTTCAAGAAGGATGTTTATAAATTGGAGAAGGTTCAGAGAAGAGCCACAAGAATGATTAAAGGATTAAAAAGCCTGCCTTATTGTGATAGACTGAGGGAGCTCAATCTATTTAGTTTAACAAAAAGAATGTAAAGGGGTGACTTGATTACAATCTATAAGTACCTACATAGGGAACAAATATTTGATAATGTGGTCTTCAATCTAGCAGTGAAAAGTATAGCATACTTCAATGTTGGAAACTGAAATTAGACAAATTCTGACTGGAAATAAGGTGTAGCTTTTTAACAGTGAGAGTAATTAACCATTGCAACAATTTACAAAAAGTTATGGTGACTTCTCCATCACTGGCCATATTTAAACCAAGATGAGAATTTTTTCCTAAAAGTTATGCTCTAAGAATTTTACAGGGAAATTCTATGGCCTGTGTTACACCAGAAATCAAACTAGATGACCACAATGGTCCCTTCTGGCTGTGGAATCTATGAGGAGCTGCCTGGTAAGATAGTGACCTAGAGTACCTTCGGTGAAGTACAGCAGTTGGGATGCATAATGGGTCAAAAGGTAGTGGGCTGGAGGCTGAGGATTGGGATGGAAGGATTGATCGATTTCAGAAGCGAAAGTGCAGAGTGGAAGAATCTGGGGTGGAGGGAAGGAAAGTATGGAATTCAGTGACACTGGTGGAGGCAAACCCTTTCCCCTGCAAAGTTTTTGCACTAGCTCAAAGTTCCATATGCCACAGAGCTCGGGAGTGGGGGAGAGCACATGGCCCGATCACTTTTAAGCAGTGGTCCTTTACTAAAGCAGCATGGCTGCTGCCAGAGAGGTCTAGAGTGTTGCTCTGTCTGTGCAGTTTGCAATGTCGCTGAAATTTGACTTGGCCAGTCCTCTGTACATACTGAGGGGCTGAGCTCTACCTCCCTTACAACATTTCAAGCATTGAGTCTACCATGTGCACTTAAACCCTCACCATCCATCAGTTGCTTCCTATTTACTCTCAGATTTTATTAACACAGAACATGCTTTTTGAATCATTAGTATCAAAGTAGTAAAAGCTGGCAAGGACCTCAGCTACCCTGCTTTTCAAGAACAGGACTTGGCTTAGAACTGCAAAATCTTTCACAATATTATTCTTGCACTGTAAGAAAAGGCTCCAATGTAGTCAGGCAAACAAGTAAAAATCTATTCACCTGGTTCACTTTCAGGAAACCTTGCCAATTCAAATGGCAACTCATTCTGTCAATGTATTAGCCATGCTGACGACACAGGCCACAGAACAGTTCTTAAACTGCCATGACTTGATGTCACAAAACTTATGTCCAGGGGGGAAATGCAGTCATATTGCTGGATGCAGCTGAATTCCAAACCAAAGCAAATGTGTTCCAGCTGTCTTTCTTGGCCTATCAAGGAGCTGCAGACCCTTAAGGTATCGTATCTGAGCCTGTGCCTCTTCTCCCAAGGTACAATCACTAATCTCTTTCTTTTTTTTTCCCAAGGATGCAACCTACTTACCTAGCACATAAAATGCAGAAACTCATATTATCACAGTTCAGCTTTAGAGATTTACATTAGAATCAGAGAACCTTATTTTAGCACAATATATATGGTGAGCAATACAGTGAGAGAAGACTGGGTTTATTCCCCAGATAAGTCATTTATTTCTTACCTCAAAGAAAAATCCAATATCCTGAGATCAGATGCATATTGAAGCTTTGGTGAAAGAAAAAAAACTGACTTAGGCTGGATTAACGTGTTCAAATTGGACATTCACCATCTGTATTCTCTGCAGAGCTGACTTCGTACATATTGCATACAGTATACAAATGCATGAGCCTGGCTTTAACATTTTTCTCCAGGAGGCTATGGAACCATGAAATTATTTACCTAGCAAATAATCTATGAAAGTCTCATGTTTCTTTTTGTGTCAATGTTTTATTGTCTTATTGTTTAATGCATTTGTCAACTATGAATTTTAGAGATTCAGGCAATAAAATGGATGGATGCAGGAAGGCGGTATGCAGACAAACTCTTCTCACTAAAGTGGGAATTCATATTTTAAAGAGTTAAAACCTGAGAACAGAGAGTTCAGGAGACTGATAGGAATTACGGAGCCTTTTGCTTTTAGGTTACTGGTGTGTTTCTGGTCCCTGATCAGTGATAACTAAAAATCACCACCATCTTTTTTTGGGCGGAAGGTTTGTTAAATAGAGTGAGTCAAAACAACTATGCAACTAAAAAAAATTTTCCAAAAAGTTTTGGTTTTTCACAGAAAAATTTCAGTTTTCATCAAAAATATGAAAACCAAAACTGTTTTGGCTGAAACAAAAACATTTCTAGCCAAAAGCCAACATTTTTCCAATGACAAGTTCCCATGTGGGTGAACAAAAAATTTCTCACTATTGTAATGTTAAATGTTCTGTCAAGTCTCAGTCTAGTTTCTGAGAAATCATTACTGCAATTTGTATTCCTGTTGACAACCTGAGTAGAGAGGCCATGGATTGAAATAGATTGGAAATTGAATTAATCTTTCGTTTCTAGAGATGATCAGTCTCTTAAGGACCAAACTGATGCTTGTTAGAGGGTTTTCCCTTGACCCCCCTCCCCTGGTTCTTGTCATGCAGACAGAAAGCAGAAGACCAGAAGTCCAAAGTGCAGGCAAAGTGATGTTTACTGGGGTTAGTTCCAAGCAAGCATATCCATAGCACTACACACCAGCAGAGTCTGATTCCCAGGCTTCCGTTCCCAGCTCTGATGCCACAGACCATTTACCACATGTTCCCCCTACCCAACTATGATGCCGCAGAGCCTTGCCTGTGTCCCTGTTCCCCATTCCCACCTCCTCTTTCTTAGTGGACCCAATATATCTGCAGTATACACCCCTTGTCCCACCCCTTACAACTTATGGTCATGTTCCATTTTGGAGAGTTGTGAGTCTGGGGTCTTCATCCCACCTCTCTTGTATCCCATGCGAGAGGTAAGAGGTGAGGTTGTGCTCTGGCCAAGGCCAGGCTTTTCTTTGGCTTTTAGTGTTTCTTATGCCTCTTGCCCCACTTCCCCTTGCCACTCCTAACTGGTTGCTTGACCTTGGCTTAAGAGAAAAGCCAAGCAGCCTTTCAGTGTATGCTCATATATTACACTCCCACCATGTCCTGTAACACTTTAACTGTTCTTATCTGTTCCTATTATACTAACAAACCCATCTGGCCAGGCAGAAACAACACATACAGTGTCTTTGTCCTTTGTTCACACACATTAGTATAAGATATAAAAGTATCAAAAAGTCAAACCCAAAATTCTATCCCAGGCTAACAAACAGGCCTATATAAGAACAATGCTCACTGGTATAAAGCAAAGAGCGGAGGGAGAGGGGGGAGGTAAAGGTGTGTGTGGGAGAAAACACACCTCTTAGTTTGCTCTCAAGACAGTAGAATCTCTAAGCTATGAACACCTCAGGAATAGATTGTTTGTAATTCTGAAATGTTCGTAACGCTGAACAAAACTTTTTGGTTGTTCTTTCAAAAGTTTACAACTGAACATTGACTTACTACAGCTTTGAAACTTTACTATGCAGAAGAAAATGCTGCTTTTAACCATCTTAATTTAAATGAAATAAGCACAGAAACAATCTCTTTGTCAAATCTTTTTTGCAAAAATTTTCCCTTTATTGTTTTAGGAGTTTACATTTAACACAGTACTGTAGAGTATTTACTGCTTTTCTTTTTGTTGTTCTGAATAAAGAAAGTTCCAAATGAGGTGTGTACCTGATGGATCAGTTTGTAACTCTGGTGTTCATAACTCTGAGGTTCTATTGTACTTCTGTCTGTGCTGGGATATTGAGAGCTGAAGCAGTTGTAGTTAAAGCTCATGTTCAGGGCCAGGGCTTAGGAAATGCTGGTTCTGCCAGACTTCCTGTATAATGTTAGATAAGTCACTTTAGCCTCTCTGTGCTTCTGTTCCCCATATGTAATCAGGGGAAGGAGGAGAGGCCAGAATAATGCCCGCCTCCCTCACATGGATATTCTGAGGATAAATACATTAAAGACTGTGAGGTGCTCAGATGCCATGGTAATGCCGCAAAATGGGGATACTAATACCTTTCTCCCAAGTTTGCAAGTAGTTTGTGGCAAGGCTTCTTTCACATTTTAAGTGTATTTGTGTCCAGCACAATAAGACTCTGGTCACAGCTGAGGGCTCGAGGGGATACTGTAATGCAAATTATAACAACAGGCCCCCTGCAGAGCTCTGCTTATCACCTGAGCGGCTGTGAGCACAGCAGCCATAGGCAAGTTGCACCCCTGTAAAGAACAAAGAATGATCGATCATATATGGCTTTGGGGGAGTGGAGGGAGTGGTATAGAGATGCTCAACTCTTCTTAGATCAGCCCTGGGTAGAGGTTAATTTATGGCCTGATTTCCCCAGGTCCTAGGCACCTGCATCTCCCATATTTCAATTTGGGTCAGTCGAAACATTTCATTTCAATAATTTTGAAATGTTTCATTTAGATTGACCCTTTTTTTACTATAGTTTGTTAATTTTTAAAGTAAAAGCTGTTTTGAACAGGTAAACAGCAATTTTTCATTTTGACAATTTCAAAATTTTGTTTTTCAAATGTTTTGAGCTAAAAGTGTTTGTCAAAAACGACCTTTTCCTGTGAACAGTTTTGATTTTGATGAATCTGCATGTTCTGACAAAAATGTAGGGTGAAAAAGTTCCCAACCAGTTCTAATAAGAACCATCCCAACCCACCAAACTCCAACCAGATCTGCAGATCTGAACCAAACTTCTTCCTGCACCCCAATTCAAGTTTTGAAAACACTTTGGCCCACTGAATTTCCTTTCCAAACCTCCTCTGTGCCTTCTGATTCTGGCAGGGGTCATGGAAAATATTGTAAACATTTTACAATGCTTCCAACATGTCCACAACCAGGAAATATCAGAAAGTTAGCAAAAGACCATTCCTCTGAAATTTTTCAACCCTAGTTTGAGGGGATGCAGTAGTCTTTATTATTGTTAATGATTTCTATTACAAAGGAGCCTATGGGCCCAGGTGAGATTGGTGCCCCATTGTGCTAGGCACTATCTGTGCATACACACGGTGATACGGCCCTGCCCCATGGAACGTTAAGTCTAAACAGACAAGACAGAAAGAAAATGCTATTATCCCCATTTTACAGATGGGGAACTGAAGCACAGAGTGTGCCTTGCCTAATCATACAGGATATCTATGGCTAAGCGAAGTACTGAGTTCCAGCCTAGTGCCTTAACCAACCTTCCTCTGTTAGTCTTTGACTAAGCATCCAAACCAAAACAAAGCTGCAAAACTTGAGATTAACCTATTGCCCCAGCTTGGGGGGGGGGAGGTGGGGAAGAGATGATTTTTGCGGGGAAAGGAGGTTGTAACAATCTTTTGCAAAATGAAGGAAACTGAGTTGGAGTAAGCAGGGGTTGAGTGCATAGTAAACACAACCATCAGGTGTAGAGCTGGTCCAGAATTTTTCAACAAATCATTCTTTTCATTGAAAAATGCCAATTTGTCCAAACCAAAGCTGTTTGCAAAGCATGGTCAGACCTGACAAATTTCCCAATTAGAAAAAGTCGAGAACAATATTTCAGAAGTGATACATTTCTAGCTAACTAGACGTTTAAAAATGCCAGAAAAGATTGAAAAGAAGAAAAGATTGAAATTGAAACAAAGTGTTTCAAAATTAACAATACAAATATTTTGATTGACCTGAAATGGTCAAAAAATGGGTTTTGGTTTGTGAATATTTTTGGCTTTTCAGCCTGATTTGAGACAGGAAAAATATTGAGAAACTTTCAAAAGTATTCACAGGACAGGAAAACTGTTTCCCACCTAGCTCTAGCCAGGAGAGAGAGTTAACCAAGAGTTCGTTTACCCAGAGGTCAGCTACTGAAGTTGCACTGTAAAATAAAGTACAAAAGTTAAGACTCAAATTCTTGACTTTAACCATCAAAAAAATATTTCTAACACATCAGCCAACCAAGTGCTGGCCTTGGGGAGCACTCCGGAATCAAATGGTTGCATGGGGCACCACGGGCATGGAGAGGTGTAAACTCTCCCATCTCTAACCCCACAGGGGACAGCAGGAACTGTTCTCGCTCAGGAAAGCAGCAGCAGCTCTCAGGCCACCTAGCTTTAGTAGGACATGACCTTAAAGGACTTTTCTTTTCTGGTCTTGAAAAAAAGCTTTGGATGCAGGGGATGGAAAAGAGGAGATGCATGCTGGAATCCAAGCTGCAGGTGTTTCACTGAGGCCACTGTCTTGCTGTATCAATGCTAGCTACAGTCAGACCCCTGGGCTCAGTGCTTTAATTTATAAATAATTATCCTGGATGGGGAGAGAGAGCAAAGTATTTCAGCATATACGGCATGCCAAATCCCCTACTGTTTGGAGACCCCTACAATACATAAGTACAACAGGGCTCTGAATATCCTGGCTTTTGTCAGTTTAAGCTAGTCCCTTACATTTATTTTAATTGAGTTGTTTTGTATTTAATTATGCATCTATTCTGTAATACACTTACAATAAATACTTTTAGTTATTGTTCCTAACAATCTCTTTCTTTCCAATATTGACTGCTCTAATTTACTTTTATGCAAACAGCCTAGTCAAATTTAATAAAATGTCTTAGTAGCATGTTTAATGACATCATTCCCCTTAGGGACAGTTGGGAAAATGACCTTCCATTTTATAAAAGAAGAGGATTAATTTTTATTGTCTGCCCCAGTTAATGCGTGTTTAGACATAAAGGACCGATCAATATGACGGAGAGTATAGTGATTTTACTCACAGTAGTTTCTAAAAGGACATTTCTTACTAATCCATTTTTATAAATCACTTTAAAGGCCTTATTGATCTTTAATTGGGAGTTACACCTAATCACTCTAGTGCAGTGTCTGACTAGCATGAGACACTGTTAACCCTTTCCACACAACTTTTTAAATGCAAATCCTGAATGGACATTTGGTTCTATTTTCCCCTTCCATACACACACACACAGTAACAGTCTTTACCCTTAATGCTTTAAAACTCCAACCGAGATCTTACACCACATGTAAAGTATTAGGCAGAGAGTTACATTCAAGAATAATAATGAGATTGGTGTGACGCATGCATATCAAAAGGAGATCAGCTGCCATCAAAGGGTAGGCCCCATCTCTTAGGACTTTAAAAGCAGAATGGACAAACTATTAAGACATGCCATGTGGGGAGAGCACTCCTACAGTAACAGGAAAGAAGACTAGAAGACTGAATTCTTTTTCCTCGCTAGTTTCTATGAATCTCTGATAATCAGAGTGGTGACATGACTCTTAGTAAGAACAAGAGAGAAGAAATGTATTAAAATGGTTGGTTGGCTTGTATGAACATGTTCAGCCTTACTAAAAAGGTGACATGAACTTTAGAAACTTGGGAGTTGATACTTGAAAATTTTGTGCCATCTGTACATTCCTTAGAACTTGAAAAGTTAGGCCAACTGATTACAGTCCTACAAGCTGTCACTCCATCAATACAATTCAGCATTGTTCTTTTCTACAGTGGCCTTGTCATTCAGGAATAATTGTACTGAAATCAATTAAGTTAAAAGTCCTTGATCCTGATTGGAGCCTTTGGTTGATACATTAATATAAACACTAAACAATAATAATTAATAATAGACAAATGTAAAGCTGATTAAAGTTAGAGGCAAAATAGAATTTTGAATATTAATTCCAATGCAAAATACTGTAGCAATGCCTTTAGTCTCTCATCACTTGTGTATGTACCACTGAATGTCCAAGAAGCTCTGTGTGCATAGAAATAAGGGAAATTCTCTTTAGTGTATTGCTTAGTGTGTCTAATGTTTTGTGAATTTTTTTTTTTAAAGAACCCTAGAAGTTAGAGACGAGACAGCAATGGATTGGAACCTATTTTATAATGACTTCTTTCATTACACAAATGCAAAAATCATCATAAAATGTTAAACTTCCTTGGTTACAGTACTCATACAGATCACCTTATAATGGTCAAATTACTTTAGGAAATATTTAAGAAAATGTGCTCCTGGCATGGAAAACCTCAGTCAAATCAAACCCACAACTACAGTATTTTGTTATATTTACATTTTTATCATGTCAGTGATATGAAATATGACCCTTTCTTAGGGCAATCAAACATAAACTTGGGAGAAAGGATTAATAAGAAAATAATTAAGAGATAAATTACTGTGGTTCGATGTTTGGTTGCGTGTGTGTGTTCTCCCTGTATGCTGTCCCAGCTCTGCGCAGACAGTTGGCACAACAGATGTCAAGCAAACTGCCCAATGATCACAAGATCTGTTAAGGTATGAAGGCACCCAGCCAGGTTTATTGTCGTTGAAGTACGGTAGTAGCACCTCGCAGACTCTACGAGGATACTAAGACATGTAATCCCGTGACCATCACAGCTCAGTCAGTGGCATGACTTTCCACTTCCCCCCAGGGTGGCCAAAGATACTCCCACAGAGATACCTCTTTATACCCTGATATAAACAAGTTACGTACTGTCATCCTGATCTTATCTTTTAGGAAGGGTCAGTGTGTTTCTGTTATCCTTGGGGAATGTTTTTGTACCATCCTTTATATAGGGATGTTCTGGTACCACTTGATATCGGGGTGTGTTTGCGTGAGAACTCTGTACTTCACACTTCATAGGAAAGTGTATTTCTGCAATACCAGCTCTGTTCTTGCCAGATTTTGTGAGAAGGTTCTGCCTCATACTAGACCTCTGATACAAGGGCTTATGTCTCAGGCTCTCTTCCTACGACAATTACTAAAGTTCTATGGAAAAAAGGAAACCATATTTAATCTACTCGGTTCCTCTACGTCCCCACAAAGTACACTTGTACAGAATCTTCTATTCATTTTAGAAGCACTACATCAGGAGAAAGATTAACAGACCATACCTACCTAAGGCTTTTTTTAGTAATGGAACCAACCTAATACTCCAGGGTACTTTCAACAAGTTCTTTCAAAAAGCTGCCAAAAGGGTAAATGGAAAAATCATGGCAAAAACCAATATTGGTAAAGATGGTTCTGATATTTCCAATGACTCATTGAGCAAACAATCCTGTAGCATGTACTCTGATCCCATTTCAGGTGAACACAGCCATATGCCAATAAAATCTACATAATGTAGTATGCAGATAAATGTGTGTAAAGGGAATATCTTCATCACACTTACATAACACATCAGTTATTTCTCTGGTTTCTCTACTGCATTGTAATCAGGGTTGGAAGGACTGGGCAGTTTCAGCCTCTGATTGCTACTGGAGATATATTTCTTTATTCTGCATTCTTTGCCATTTGGACTTATGCAGTGCTCCACCCTTCTGTGCCAGCAAATGAAGACAAGTTGCTGCTTCCTCTTCCTCTAGATATATTTGGGGGATACTCAGCAGAAGTAGCTAACCAGGCATCTAAGTGCAAAATGGCTAATATGAAACAGGTTCTCACATGTGCAAAAGAAATTCCCAATGATCGTTTCTCATTTTCACTTTGGTGTGTGTTTGTTTGTTTGTTTAGAAGCAGATGGGGCATAACAAGACTGAGACGGCTCAGAGAGAGGTGTGGAGAACTAACAGAAATATATTTCATTCCGCAGTGCAGCCTCAAGTCCAGCTGTTCTCCAAAACTAAATGAGGGCCGGACTACCTTTGCAAAGGTAAAAACGAGAATGGGAGAGACCTGCCACCAGTCCAAGAAGCTTCCCTGGACCTGCAGTACGATAAGGGGTACAGGCGATGTTTGGTGGTGACTGAAGAGAGTGGAATATTTGGTTCTGGATAGATGTCACTTGCTAAAAAGTTGATATGCAAGGGTGAAACATTTCTGGATTTGTTCAATGAATTAAATGGGAGCTCTAGAAAAGGTTGGCTGGTTCTGGAATAGAAAAAGATATGGCCTGTTTGCAGTTGTATTTGTAAAATCCACTCCAGTCCAGAGGACAAGCTCAAGACTTATACAACACTTCAGTCCTACTTTAGCTCTCAAAGGTTTTTAGCTGGATGCAAGTGGTGAATATCCCTTCTACTGACCGTCTGGAAACAGATGAATTTCACCCTGAGGACACAAGCAGTTTGAAGATCAGGCCAGTTCTAGCTAGTTTCATGTTGTTGAAGAGTTTTGGGGATGGACTCCAAAAAACACAGAATGCTCAAAGGCTGCCCAACAGGGTGGGAAGTTAATAACTCTGTAAGATGGAAGAGTATGGCAGGTGACTGGTTCAGCAGATAACATACCACAAAGCCAGGAGATTTGCTCTTTTTGTGTGATGGCACTAAAGAAAATTCACCTGTGTGGAGAGCACAACCAATGAGCTGACACTTAAATAGTGTAATCAATAGCAGCCCCTCAGGATAGAAGAGGTAGGCTTTGCCTTCCCTGTTTTGAATAAGTTACAATCTTTACCTACTGAGAACAAAAAGAAAAGGAGTACTTGTGGCACCTTAGAGACTAACCAATTTATTTGAGCATAAGCTTTCGTGAGCTACAGCTCACTTCATCGGATGCATACTGTGGAAACTGCAGAAGACATTATATACACAGAGACCATGAAACAATACCTCCTCCCACCCCACTGTCCTGCTGGTAATAGGTTTCAGAGTACCAGCCGTGTTAGTCTGTATTCTCAAAAAGAAAAGGAGTTCTTGTGGCACCTTAGAGATTAACCAATTTATTTGAGCATGAGCTTTCGTGAGCTACAGCTCACTTCATCGGATGCATAATAGCTTATCTAAAGTAATAGCTTATCTAAAGTGATCACTGGTAATAGCTTATCTAAAGTGATCACTCTCCTTACAATGTGTATGATAATCAAGTTGGGCCATTTCCGGCACAAATCCAGGTTTTCTCAGCCTCCGCCCCCCCACACACACACACACAAACTCACTCTCCTGCTGGTAATAGCCCATCCAAAGTGACCACTCTCTTTACAATGTGTATGATAATCAAGGTGGGCCATTTCCAGCACAAATCCAGGTTTTCTCACCCCCCATCCCTTTTTCCAAAAACCACACACACAAACTCACTCTCCTGCTGGTAATAGCTTATCCAAAGTGACCACTCTCCTTACAATGTGTATGAAAATCAAGGTGGGCCATTTCCAGCACAAATCCAGGTTTTCTCACCCCCCCCCCTTTTTTTTCCAAAAACCACACACACAAACTCACTCTCCTGCTGGTAATAGTTCATCCAAAGTGACCACTCTCCCTACAATGTGCATGATAATCAAGGTGGGCCATTTCTAGCACAAATCCAAGTTTAACCAGAACATCTGGGGGTGGGGGGGGGTAGGAAAAAACAAGAGGAAATAGGCTACCTTGCATAATGACTTAGCCGCTCCCAGTCTCTATTTAAGCCTAAATTAATAGTATCCAATTTGCAAATGAATTCCAATTCAGCAGTTTCTCGCTGGAGTCTGGATTTGAAGTTTTTTTTGTTTTAAGATAGCGACCTTCATATCTGTAATTGCGTGACCAGAGAGATTGAAGTGTTCTCCGACTGGTTTATGAATGTTATAATTCTTGACATCTGATTTGTGTCCATTTATTCTTTTGCGTAGAGACTGTCCAGTTTGACCAATGTACATGGCAGAGGGGCATTGCTGGCACATGATGGCGTATATCACATTGGTGGATGTGCAGGTGAACGAGCCTCTGATAGTGTGGCTGATGTTATTAGGCCTTGTGATGGTGTCCCCTGAATAGATATGTGGGCACAGTTGGCAACGGGCTTTGTTGCAAGGATAGGTTCCTGGGTTAGTGGTTCTGTTGTGCGGTATGTGGCTGTTGGTGAGTATTTGCTTCAGGTTGGGGGGCTGTCTGTAGGCAAGGACTGGCCTGTCTCCCAAGATTTGTGAGAGTGTTGGGTCATCCTTCAGGATAGGCTGTAGATCCTTAATAATGCGTTGGAGGGGTTTTAGTTGGGGGCTGAAGGTGAAGGCTAGTGGCGTTCTGTTATTTTCTTTGTTAGGCCTGTCCTGTAGTAGGTGACTTCTGGGAACTCTTCTGGCTCTATCAATCTGTTTCTTCACTTCCGCGGGTGGGTATTGTAGTTGTAAGAATGCTTGATAGAGATCTTGTAGGTGTTTGTCTCTGTCTGAGGGGTTGGAGCAAATGCGGTTGTATCGAAGAGCTTGGCTGTAGACAATGGATCATGTGGTGTGGTCAGGGTGAAAGCTGGAGGCATGTAGGTAGGAATAGCGGTCAGTAGGTTTCCGGTATAGAGTGGTGTTTATGTGACCATTGTTTATTAGCACTGTAGTGTCCAGGAAGTGGATCTCTTGTGTGGACTGGACCAGGCTGAGGTTGATGGTGGGACGGAAATTGTTGAAATCATGGTGGAATTCCTCAAGGGCTTCTTTTCCATGGGTCCAAATGATGAAGATGTCATCAGTATAGCGCAAGTAGAGTAGGGGCGTTAGGGGACGAGAGCTGAGGAAGCGTTGTTCTAAATCAGAATCTCTTTTGTCATTTTTGCCTACGGTGGAAGCACAACTCACTGGCCAAAGTACTCCCCATGGTGGGCACAGTGTAACAGGCCCTCCTCCTCTGGCACTGCTCCAGCCCTGTGGTGGTCTGCCTCTTCTATGACTTGGCCCTCCAGCCAGGTCAGGTTAAAACTCACCACTTCCCAAGCATCAATGTCCCATACAAACAGTGTCCATCAACAGAGCCCATCCTGGGTTCCTTTTCAGTCCCAGTCTTCTCACAATGTAGCAAGCTCCCAGGCTTCCCATACCACGCCCCCCTCCTGACCCCTATCCCCCACCCCCACCCCTCAGCACCCTGCAACAGAACACAGAAAACCCCAAACAAAACAACCCCAGCTAAAGCCACCTCTTCCTGTCAGGGCAGGAGTTTTTAATCCCACCAGGTTCTCCCCAATCCCTGTTCCTGTTGCAGAACACTGACCCCTGGAGCCTTGCCCCTTTCTCAGAGGGTCAGTGTTTCCCAGCAAAGCTACCTTCTCTGCAATGGCTTTCCTGTTTTCCCATTCCCAGAGTAAGGGAGATCTAGCCCTCTCCTTCCTGGGTCTCTCTCCTAGACCTCCCCTATAGCTTTCACTTCCTTCCTTTATAAAGAAGACCCAGCTCTTTGTTCACCTGTGTGGGGTTTACATCCCATCACACCTGTCCAGCCTCACTCCATATGATAGGAAAAGCACCAAGAAACCTTGCTGCAAAGGGAGGACAGATACCGTTGCTTGTGCAGCAAACAGAGCTTCTGAGTTGGTTGAGAAGAAATATGTCCAAGAGGAAGGCATGGAATGGAAATGCTCATTGTTGCCATCTGCTTGTACAAAATAGCCTCATCTGAGTGTTCACACTTCTCTGGAGAATGATGTCAAAATCCAATTGTTTAATAGCTTCCCAACTTTCTGTATTACTTAAATATAGTCACTTACCAGTCTTTACTATTAATTATTATTATTGCACTTGGGGTTGTAGTTTGTTTTTTACCATGTTGACTAGTGAGAGGTTTACAGGTGTTTTTTTTTTTTCCTGTCCTAGGCATTGAATTGTAAATAACTAAAAAGTAACATGAGGATACAGGAAAGCATCCTGGTCATTGAGGGTCAGTGTAACTATATAATACGATGGTGAAATATCATCTACAGAGTAAACATTAGATAATGGAATCTAGAGGACTAAATCCATTTCACAGCACCTTGATTATGAAGCAACATATACTAATGTCCAGGGCTATCTTTCCCTTTGCCAGGGGTATCGTTTCTGTTTAAGTTACTTATGAAATAGTTAATCTTTTAAACCCCTGTAAAAGCAAGTGATATTGTCAAAATGACAGATGGATGCCATGTTCTTGTTTATTTAGCTTTCGTTTTATGTTACCTCAGGTTATTGGTCTCATAAGCCCTGTGGAAATCAACCACAGTGTTTTTTTTTTTCAAATGTCCTACATGCATCTGCTTTATACCTCAATAGGAACAATCATCAGCTCTGACTATCGGAGAACCTGGTTAGTGATGGTTTATAAACCAAGGGAAAAGATAACATCCAGAGCTGAAGCTTCAGTTCTGACAGTGGGAAAAAATTAAAGCATAACTAAGAGGTTAGAGAGGAAGGACAGACAGACAGAGAGAAAATGAGAGGGAGAGAGAGGGAGAGTACCTGTGTGTATATATGTATAGAAAGGATTTCATGCTGATGAACGAACATAATAATGAGCAGTATTTTGATAATTGATTGTCATTCTGTGGGATACAGAAAGTGTAGTTATGTCATTAGGTGGCAATCTATAATTAATTCATTCAAGTATCTGTGAAGGACACAATTGAACCAAGGACAGAGACAGCTATTCCACCCACATGTTCAAATAAAAAAAACACAAAAAGTTATCGCTGTTTTTTATGACAAGTCAGAAACTTCAGTAAAGATTGCTGGTGTGTAGCTAGTATTCCATTGCTGGCTAGGCCCAGACTGGACATTAGCCCTCATTAAAAGATCTGCTGGGTAAAGCTTTATTTCATTACATGAAATATTTAGTATATTACTAAAGGGAGAGAGTATGGTGACAGGGTAGTAAAAATACCTTTGCAGAGTGAAATCTTTCTTACTGGGAGAGTCATAAGTTGAAACCATTTTAGTGCTCTTCGCTTACCTCCTTGGGGAAGGCACTCAAAAGAAAGGAACAGAGTTAGATGGCAACATTCATAGTACTTTACACTTGCAATGTTGTGTAGATCCCCAGGATTATTTTATTCACTTTGTCAAAATGTATAATGTGGAACATGGATAGGAGACGGAAAGAAGCCCGTAGCTTGGTAACTTTGAGCATCTAGAAATATACACATCACTGACATGATGAAGCATTCATCTCTCTTCCCAACCGCCCTACCCTGCTTCTTTTTACATCTTTGAGGATTTTAGGGGTGTTATTAACTAACTGCATTCCCAATTTCTGTTGAAGGAGTTTGCTTTTTTAACCAGTAGGAGAAGGGAAGCGAAAGTGAAAAAATTAGGGCCATATATTTTAGAAACATTGACTGCAGTCTTGGGTACCCAAGACACCTTATATCTAGTTTTCTGCATCTCCAACTCAAGTTAATAAGACAACAGGACTCATAATAGACTTGTAAAGAGCTGCCCTGTCACTAAAGGACTCCAATAAATAATTTCAACCTGGGCCAGATTCTCCATTCAGTTAGAGCAGTTTAGGCCAACCTGTAGAAAGCTTCCCCAGTGCCAGCAGTTCCAATCAATGAAGGAATTCTCTTTATAGAGAAATCCTCAGGTGACAGAGTGTGTATGGTAACACCCATTGTTTCATGTTCTCTGTGTATATAAATCTCCCCACTGTATTTTCCACCGAATGCATCTGATGAAGTGAGCTGGAGCTCACGAAAGCTTATGCTCAAGTAAATTTGTTAGTCTCTAAGGTGCCACAAGTCCTCCTTTTCTTTTTTAGAGGCACTATAGCAGGTTGTAAACCAATCTCTCATACCCTGTGTTTTAAGGGGAGTATCCAGGGAAAAGGAGGCATGACTGGACTGTCCCTGAGTCACCCACAATCCCAGCTGCCAGAATGGCCCACTGGGGCTATGAGCAGCCAGTATTGTTTAGAGCAGCCTGAAGGCTTATCTAATATGTGCCAGGAGCAGTGTTGAACCAGCAGAGAATCAGGGTTTGCAGAGGTGGGCTAAAAACAGCTTTGCCCTTCTCCAGTCTTCTCCTGAATGCAGCACAACTAGACCAGAGAATCTGTCCCATTATTTCTAAGATCATAAAATATCAAAATCAAAAGGCTGCTTCTGAAGCAACCCTGTAGTTATTTTGCAATTTAAACATCCTCATCGATCAAAGACAATGTTTCAAATGCTGCTCAAACTTACACTGATGTAAATTGGAATTATCCATTGATTTCAATAAAATTACTTCAGATCCACACCAGTGTTACTGAAAGCAAAATTTGGCCCCATTTATTACTCTTACAGCATCACTGACCTATGGGATTGCCAAAATGTAAATAAGAAGAGAATTTAGCTCACGCTATGCAATTAAGGATACTAATTCCTGTAGGGCATCTCTTGATTTTAGGGCAGTTCATTCCAAGTGACTCTCACTATTCTGGTACCATGCAATATGTGGTGAACGAGAAGAGAGAGAAAATACATGAAAGAAAGAAAGAAAGAAAGAAAGAAAGAAAGAAAGAAAGAAAGAAAGAAAGAAAGAAAGAAAGAAAGAAAGAAAGAAAGGCTCACAACAAAGATCTCTAATATTACCAGGTAAAAAATCAATTTGACTGTAAACTTTAATTCATCTACTAAATGTCAAGCACCGCTGGATACACCAGCAGTTTCCTTACCTCTCATGTTATTAATACATGTTAGCTACAGTGGAAATTAGAAGGTCTGTAATAATACCCTTCCAAAAACACTTCAGATGAAAATTTCGGGTTGAAATTTACTGAGAATTCTATTACTGTAGTAACAAGTTATATAAAAGGCAAATGTTAGGATAGAAGCCTTTCATTTAGATCAGCTTATTTCTGACATTATATGCGAGCTAGATTTTTTAGGAGTGTTAGAGTCATTTAATTTGACCTGTATGCAATCCACAGCTAAAGAACACATTACCCGGGGGTTTCCTTTATTTTAAAACCATTTAATTTCCTTAATACCCAGAATCTTTGTATGGCACTTGCCATAAGCTTTGTCACATCAGTGCTTTGTCAAGCATAAGCCAAACAGTACTATGGGCATAGCTTCCTCTGAGAAACATACTTGTAACCCTGCATAGCTTAGTTTTTCTGAAAACATAATTGAAAGTCATTTAAATTATACTACATTCATCACATTCTCCTGTCCAAAAATGGCATTGTAAGCTCTGCAGGCACAAAGCCAGGGATCAATGGGTGTGGGTGTGGGGGCATGTGTGTAGAGCATGGAAAATGGGTAGGGACAGAGGAAAAGGTATGGTTGGAGTGTCATTTGTCTCTGTTTCTAAACTCTTTTCCTCACACAAAACATTTTGGGACCAATTTGGCTGTATAATTTAAAGATAACTGTCAGCTTTTAACCTATAACTTCAGGAGTTTCAAGACAAGAGCAAAAAGCACACTAGACAAAGACTGAATGGAGTGGTCAAGGAATTTAGCTACCAGTTAATAACAACATGAAAGCTCTGGGTCACTGACAGATGGCTCTAGAATAAGAGGAAAAATTCCTCTACCCAGCTGATAGGTAAACAACACATTGTTTATAATAATTCAGGCATGAGGAAACCAAAGGAGAGTTTCACAATCCTACTTTCAGCAAGGTAGCCTACCAAAAATCTTGTCTTACATCCCCAAAATAGAAATTCATGTATGACTTGATCCTGCAAACTCATAGGAGTAATCCTGATTCATGCAAGTGATTTCAATGACGCTTGTGTGAATTGTTTTAAGGGGTTAGAAGATAGGTCAGTTGAATATCTCTCAAGGTTAAATACTTCAAATATAATGAAATGAAAATATGTTAAGATATTTTGTGCGTTACATGCATCTCTACACTCGTATTATTATATAGCAAAACTCACACTGATTTCAGCAAAGCTTAAAAGATAAGGACTTCAAGGTTTGCCTTATTAAAGGCAAATAATAATGATAATAATAATTAATTCATCCTTCATCCCAAAAGATCTTGAATCTCCTTGCAAAAGTCGCCATTTCTACATAATGCCATAGCTGCATCAGCAGTTGGAGTGCTGCTACCTTGGGACCATTACTTGACAATGGCTGCACAGAGGATTGTGTTCTAAATTGCCCATGGTAACAAAAGTCCAGCCCAGCCCACTAAATAAAATTGTTTTTAAATGTAAGATAAAAGTTGGAGATGGGAATATTGGGACAAACTGGATTGATTAAATTAAAGGAACTGTGCTAAGGGTTTTTCAAAGCTCCTGGTAAAGTCACAGGTTGGTCTCACAGCAGGCTGAAAGATTTTAGAAATGGGAGGAAAGGGTTACAGTTGAAATCACCAAAATATGTTTTGATTCATTCATTTTAATGGGATGAAGTTGACACCCCTTGCTGGACAATGTTCACCTGGTGATCACTGAAGAGAAGAATGGGACGGACAGACTGGAAGAAGTGAACTTTACTATCATGGCTGCTGTCATCCACACCACCTACTCGGACCCACAGTCCACCATGACACTGTTGGGCCTTAATCGTCCCAATCCTAAAAGAGGTGCTGAACAGAACAAATCAGAGAAAGGAACCAGATGACATTACCACCTCCACTGACTTCAGCTAAATCCTGAACACCAGGTGGGATGTTAGCCTTGAGTTCCTGCTGCCACCCCCTCATTAATGTCTCACTTTCCCACCTCACCATATTTCTCCTCTGTCATGTCTTTCTCTTTTTGCCTTTTGTGTAATGAGAGCCTCTGGCTTAGCTGGGCAAGACAACACCACCTTTTATAACACAGTTGTGGGCCTGTGAACAGAAAGTCAACTAAAACACATGCTTTAAACAGCCCAATACTGGTAAAAATGTCCCAAGTCTCAGAAAGAAAAGGAGTACTAGTGGCACCTTAGAGACTAACCAATTTATTTGAGCATAAGCTTTCGTGAGTCTCAGAGTGGCTGTTATGATCATGTGCTATGTCTGTAGTTTCTGCAAGTAAAAGTAAGGCTTGGTCTACACTTGAAATTTATATCAGTCAGGGGTACAAAAAAAATCACATCCCTGATCAACATGCCCACACAACCCACAGGGCAGATACAGCTATGTCAATGAAAGAATGCTTCCATCAATGTAGCTAATGTCATTTGGGGAGGTGGAGTTCCTGCCCAGAGAGAAAAACCCCTTCTGTCACTTTAGGCTGCATCTCCACTACAGGGCTAAATTGCCAGCTATGGCAGTATAGTCCCCGTAATGCAGACATACCCTAGGTATCAGAGAGAGAAGCTGCATTTTTTAATCTTTGCTATTATTTTCTCTCCATTTTTGGGTGTTTGTTTTGTCTTGTCTTAAAGGAAACAGGATTGAACTCCAGCAATAGCAACAACAACAGCTCAAGACCATTTAAACTAACTTTTTCGGTTTTCCTCCAAAAATGACAGTTAATGCTATTAGAGCTGGCTGGAAGACAATATTTCCAATTCGTGAAGGATTTCAAAATTTGGCTTTGTTTCAAATTGGATCAAACCTCCAAAGTTTCACCATTCTCCACAAAAAGTCAGAAAAATGTTGTTTTGGGTCAATCAAAATATTTTGTTTTGACACCATCAAAATGTTTTATTTCAATTTCAACATTTTTATTTTAGAATATACAATATAAAATAAATAACATTCTAAATGAAAAATTGTTTCAAAACAAAAAATCAAAATGTTTCATTCCAAAAATGTTGAAACATGATCTTTCAACATTGTTAGAATGGGGGATTTCTGTTTGTTTTTCTCCAAAACAAAATTTCAGTAAAACTGACACCGTTTCGCAAAGTATTTCAATTTTAATGGAATTATGTTTTCTGTTGAAAAATGGGTCCATCAAAGTTTTCTGGTCAACTTTAAATATTATCTTTAATACTATCTAAAAGATTGTGAAGAAGGGATTTTCCTCTGTAAAGCTATACAGCCAAAGGATCAGGAAATAGGGAAATTGTTAAAAATAAAGCCTTAATTCTTAACGTGATTTAATTCTTTAAGTCTCAATGTTTTAGTTGATTTATTTCCTTTTCTCTGTCTTTAATAAAGGGTTTTATACATTTTTATGGTGGTTACCACAATGGGAAATCAGCCATAACTTGACACAAAACCCCAAACTACACTTAAACTGACTGAGCTTGTAACAGTAAACAAAGGTTTTATTAACATCTTATCCCCTGTTGTGGCAAGATACACCCTCATTAACACGACAGAACCCAAATACATCATAAAACAATTCGGACAGAAAATGTTGAAAAATACTGTACTTTTTGAAATGGCAAGGGAAGAAGTGTAGCTTTTCTTTTATGGAGAATCCAATCCATCATTGCTATTTTAAAAAAAGTCATGAATCTCTTGCCAAAATTATGCCTTTTCATTCTTTGTTTAAATCCTTTCACACCATTTGCAAGACAATCCCTCTGTTCTGCAAAGTAGTGGCATGTCATTTGAAAGTAGAATTGGAAAAATAATTGGTGTAATGACCATAACCTTGAAAACACTTATTCCTGAATATAAAAAATGAGAAATGTACTGAAAATGAGGAAACATAAGTTACTGCTGGGTTGTGGTTGCAATAACTTATCTTTGCCAACCGTTTATGTGCAAAATTACTGGAGCATTTTCAATGATAGCATAAATTGTACCGCTACACTCTGTACAGTAACATTCATCTGAAAAAAATTACATTCATTCCCACAATATAGTCATCGCCAATATACCTACACAGATATATGTGTGAGTTAGGGTTAGAGTACCTTATTATAGGAGAAGCAGCAGTGACTCTTATTTAGGATGCCAAACACTTTCCATTGTAAATATCTCCTGGCCATTTCACTGAAGGGCTGTAATGCTGACATGGTTTGTAGCAGTACTGTGAAATTTGGCATGGTTTTAGCCCTTGGGACAGGGAGATGCTTTGTGCTTGCCCCATACAGGTCTGTTTAAATTTGGTTGAGCTTTAAACTGTTGGAAGTCATTATTTCCCATCATCATTTTTTTAAAGCAAGCTAGGTACAGATACTCAGTAGAATCTGTTCCTAGCTTGCTTTAAAAAAAAACAAACAAAAAAAACAAACACCCCATCAGTTCTCTATTAGTATGTACATGGACCATCCTGGCATCTCACTTCTGCGCCTGCCAGAACACAGGAAAAAGAAATCCTCATCCTCCTCAGGCTTTCTCCTATAAAAATAGTTTTTTGGCCTAGTAGAAAGTAAATTGGGCTGGGAACCAGGATATTGTGCTCTCAGACTTTACTTCTGCTAACTCATGCTAATATTTTTGTGCCCTTCTCATCCCTTTTTATTGAGCAAAGCCTCCTACCTCCCTGACAGATTACACAAGCTGGGAATAGAGCTCAGATCTCTATTATGGCAGACTCAAGTCTCAGGGGTCCTACAGACCACAGACTATCCCACTGCACAATCTTGATTCATTCCCCAAGCATTGTCCATCCTTATGCATTAATGAGGAAAGGGCCTGTAGAAAAAATAATGTGACAGATATGGCAATTTCCTGCAATATAGTTGCAAAATGAAGTTAAGGATAAGTATATTTGGAGTCCATTGTATTAAATTCAAGGGTTATGTATTATGGGCCTGGATGATCAAAGGACTATACTGAACAATGTGGCAGACCCAAATGGTGTTTTGGGACAATGCATGCAAAGTGGATTTCCTGGGAGATATCTAGAGGCAGGTGAATGCAACTTTCTGACCCCTGGTTATGCAAAAACCCAGACCTTTGAAGCTATTCCCTGAGGAGTAGGCCTTTGTTCCCTGACCACCAGTTACATGAAGCCAAGATCAAAGGCCCAAGCTGTATAAGGGAAAGACTGAACTATTCATGCACACGCTTATTCTGAGCTAAGGTTGTTATGAACTTATAACCACAGAAGAAACCCTTTAGCAGGATTTTAAAGACTGATTCCTACCAGAGCCCTTGTTGGAGTTGTGGGAGTGATCTCCAATAAGCTTATTAGCATGAGTGTAGGTTGTTTTATGGTTTTTGAATATGTTTTCCCTGTAATGCTTTCACCGTTAGAATAAATGTGCTTGCTTATAAAGAGCTGCATGGTAACTTATGACTGCAGGCAAGTACAGTTGTTCATAGCCTTCAAAGAAAAAGCTACATGCAGATACTGACCTGATTAGGCACTCTGGCTTATCACAGTACAGGCAGGGAATATCACAGTACAGGCAGGGAGCTGTGCGGCCTGGAAAAAAAGCCCATCTGGAGGAAGAGAGACATGAATCTTCATGCAAGAGAGGTGACAGCTGATGAGCTAGGAGCCTAGAGTGGGTCCCCTTGGGGGACCACGGGGAAGGAATACAGGTAAAGTTGACTTGAACAGTGAGAAATAGTTCATGTAATTTATTTTTTTTAAAGATCATGTGATCCTGTCATTAAAGATTCTATTTTAATGCCTCTGCACAAGGGAACAAATTTAAGTTGCATGGAAAACCTAAATATAGCATTCCCTAACTTTGGGGTGGCAACCTTAATACCATTCTTTTAATGTCTTTTTTATATTTAGTCCATTATATATACTATATATTATATATGTGTATGTACAATTGTACACAAATATTTATGTCTATCTATATCTATATACACACATAGCTATAGACTACGTTTATATATATCTCCAACATGCATACTAATATGCATACTTCAACTTTTGCTGTAGCCTAGATCTGCTGTTGTCTATATTTAACTAAATTTTCCTGGAAATAATTTGGATTAGATGTAATATGGTGATCATATCCCTCTTGTTTCACTGGAGTTGGTAATCAGATAATAACTCAAGTCCCTAATAATTCTTATAGAGACCAATCCAATTTCTGGCATCGGGATCAGACTCAGAATTAGGAAGAAAGTTTTAAAACAGGGAATTTGGATCTGAAATTGACAGAGAGAAAGCAGTTTTATGGGTCCTGTCATGCAAACATTTACTAATGAGATTATGTTTATTCATGCAAGTAGTTCTACTGTATGTGGTGGAGACGACAGAACATTTAATTTTTCCATAGCCATCGGAATTTCTGCACATTTACTATCAAAATCTACAACACAATCATCGATTACAAACAAAACTACAATACAGTCATGAGGTATATATGCTTTTGTAGAACCACAATACATCACGATTACCTATGCTTTTTAATATATTGAATAGGCACACTACAGCTCATAAACCTAAAACCGCACTGACTTTCATATTTATGGAGTGCATAGCTTTGGAAAGAAAAAAGAAAACACTAAGAGAGTATACACATGATTTCAAATTAATGGAGTTACTGTGGACTTAGACCTTTGTAACTGAGATCAGAATTTGGCCCTGTACATTTTGCAGAGATACTAGATTAATGACTACTAATGTCCCAGTAGCCAAGGGATTAACAGAGTTTCCACTATACAATCCTGTTTTCAGAGGTTAATTACTCAGCCTATGACAATATAACAAGGGCAGATACAGGTAAGTAACCATTTTCATGTTCTCTCCACAGGTACTAATGCGGAGAGTGGACCGGACGATATGTCTAACGGAAGAGAGCAGAAGGAGACTCCGCCGATTGGAAGGCATGGGATGCACTGTCCTAGGGTTGGGGGTTCCACGACCACCGCTCCCAAGAGAAGGAGGCGGGTGGTGGTGGTCGGGGACTCTCTCCTCAGGGTGACTGAGTCATCTATCTGCCACCCTGACCGGGAAAACCAAGAAGTCTGCTGCTTGCCAGGAGCTAAGATTCGCGATGTGACGGAGAGACTACCGAGACTCATCAAGCCCTCAGATCGCTACCCCTTCCTGCTTCTCCACGTGGGCACCAATGATACTGCCAAGAATGACCTTGAGCGGATCACTGTGGACTACATGGCTCTGGGAAGAAGGATAAAGGAGTTTGAGGTGCAAGTGGTATTCTCGTCCATCCTCCCCGGGGAAGGAAAAGGCCTGAGTAGAGACCGTCGAATCGTGGAAGTCAATGAATGGCTACGCAAGTGGTGTCACAGAGAAAGCTTTGGATTCTTTGACCATGGGATGGTGTTCCAAGAAGGAGTGCTAGGCAGAGCCGGGCTCCACCTAATGAAGAGAAGGAAGAGCATCTTCGCAAGCAGGCTGGCTAACCTAGTGAGGAGGGCATTAAACTAGGTTCACCGGGGGAAGGAGACCAAAGCCCTGAGGTAAGTGGGGAAATGGGATACCGGGAGGAGGCACGAGCAGGAGCGCGTGAGAGGGGAGGGCTCCTGCCGCATACTGAGAAAGAGGGGCGATCAGCAGGTTACCTCAAGTGCCTATATACAAATGCACGAAGCCTGGGAAACAAGCAGGGAGAACTGGAAGTCCTGGCACAGTCAAGGAATTATGATGTGATTGGAATAACAGACACTTATGGGATAACTCACATGATTGGAGTACTGTCATGGATGGATATAAGCTGTTCAGGAAGGACAGGAAGGGCAGAAAAGGTGGGAGAGTTGCACTGTATGTAAGAGAGCAGTATGACTGCTCAGAGCTCAAGTATGAAACTGCAGAAAAACCTGAGAGTCTCTGGATTAAGTTTAGAAGTGTGAGCAACAAGGGTGATGTCATGGTGGGAGTCTACTAGAGACCACCAGACCAGGGGGATGAGGTGGACGAGACTTTCTTCCGGCAACTCACAGATGTCTCCGGCAACTCACCCTGATGTCTGCTGGGAGAGCAATACAGCGGTGCACAGGCAATCCAGGAAGTTTTTGGAAATTGTAGGGGACAATTTCCTGGTGCAAGTGCTGGAGGAACCAACTAGGGGCAGAGCTCTTCTTGACCTGCTGCTCACAAACTGGGAAGAATTAGTAGGGGAAACAAAAGTGGATGGGAACCTGGGAGGCAGTGACCATGAAATGGTCGAGTTCAGGATCCTAACACAAGGAAGAAAGGAGAGCAGCAGAATACAGACCCTGGACTTCAGAAAAACAGACTTTGACTCCCTCAGGGAACTGATGGGCAAGATCCCCTGGGAGAATAACATGAGGAGGAAAGGAGTCCAGGAGAGCTGGCTGTATTTTAAAGAATCCTTATTGAGGTTACAGGGACAAATCATCCCGATGTGTAGAAAGAATAGTAAATATGGCAGCGACCAGCTTGGCTTAACGGTGAAATCCTTGCTGCTCTTAAATACAAAAAAGAAGCTTACAAGAAGTGGAAGATTGGATAAATGACCAGGGAAGAGTATAAAAATATTGCTCGGGCTTGCAGGAGTGAAATCAGGAAGGCCAAATCACACCTGGAGTTGCAGCTACCAAGAGATGTTAAGAGTAACAAGAAGGGTTTCTTCAGGTATGTTAGCAACAAGAAGAAAGTCAAGGAAAGTGTGGGCCCCTTACTGAATGAGGGAGGCAACCTAGTGACAGAGGATGTGGAAAAAGCTAATGTACTCAATGCTTTTTTTGCCTCTGTCTTCACGAACAAGGTCAGCTCCCAGACTGCTGCACTGGACAGCACAGCATGGGGAGAAGGTGACCAGCCCTCTGTGGAGAAAGAAGTGGTTCGGGACTATTTAGAAAAGCTGGACGAGCACAAGTCCATGGGGCCGGATGCATTGCATCCGAGAGTGCTAAAGGAGTTGGCGATGTGATTGCAGAGCCATTGGCCATTATCTTTGAAAACTCATGGCGATCGGGGAGGTCCCAGATGACTGGAAAAAGGCTAATGTAGTGCCCATCTTTAAAAAAGGGAAGAAGGAGGATCCTGGGAACTACAGGCCAGTCAGCCTCACCTCAGTCCCTGGAAAAATCATGGAGCAGGTCCTCAAGTAATCAATTCTGAAGCACTTAGAGGAGAGGAAAGTGATTAGGAATAGTCAGCATGGATTCACCAAGGGCAAGTCATGCCTGACTAATCTAATTGCCTTCTATGACGAGATAACTGGCTCTGTGGATGAAGGGAAAGCAGTGGACGTGTTGTTCCTTGACTTTAGCAAAGCTTTTGACACGGTCTCCCACAGTATTCTTGCCAGCAAGTTGAAGAAGTATGGGCTCCATGAATGGACTATAAGGTAGATAGAAAGCTGGCTAGATTGTCGGGCTCAATGGGTAGTGATCAATGGCTCCATGTCTAGTTGGCAGCCGGTATCAAGGGTCGGTCCTCGGGCCGGTTTTATTCAATATCTTCATAAATGATCTGGAGGATGGTGTGGATTGCACCCTCAGCAAGTTTACAGATGACACTAAACTGGGAGGAGTGGTAGATACGCTGGAGGGTAGGGATAGGATACAGAGGGACCTAGACAAATTGGAGGATTGGGCCAAAAGAAATCTGATGAGGTTCAACAAGGACAAGTGCAGAGTCCTGCACTTAGGACGGAAGAATCCCATGCACCGCTACAGACTAGGGACCGAATGGCTTGGCAGCAGTTCTGCAGAAAAGGACCTAGGGGTTACAGTGGACAAGAAGCTGGATATGAGTCAACAGTGTGCCCTTGTTGCCAAGAAGGCCAATGGCATTTTGGGATGTATAAGTAGAGGCATTGCCAGCAGATCGAGGGACGTGATCGTTCCCCTCTATTCGACATTGGTGAGGCCTCATCTGGAGTCCTGTGTCCAGTTTTGGGCCCCACACTACAAGAAGGATGTGGAAAATTTGGAAAGAGTCCAGGGGAGGGCAACAAAAATGATTAGGGGGACTGGAACACATGACTTATGAGGAGAGGCTGACGGAACTGGGGATGTTTAGTCTTCAGAAGAGAAGAATGAGGGGGGATTTGATAGCTGCTTTCAACTGCCTGAAAGGGGGTTCCAAAGAGGATGGATCTAGACTGTTCTCAGTGGTAGCAGATGACAGAACAAGGAGTAATGGTCTCAAGTTGCAGTGGGGGAAATTTAGGTTGGATATTAGGAAAAACTTTTTCACTAGGAGTGTGTGAAACACTGGAATGCGTTACCTAGCGAGGTGGTGGAATCTCCTTCCCTAGAAGTTTTTAAGGTCAGCCTTGACAAAGCCCTGGCTGGGATGATTTAGTCGGGGATCGGTCCTGCTTTGAGCAGGAGGTTGGACTAGATGACCTCCTGAGGTCCCTTCCAACCCTTATATTCTATGATTCTATGATTCTATGAATTTGCTATGAACTGAGAGTTGGCACCCAAGGTCTCAGCACAGGAGAAACTTGTTTTTGCAAAATATGATTTAAATCACTTGGATATTTTTTGGGTTACAAGAGAGCAAAAAAAAAACACAGAAGGTTTGTGTTTTCACACTGGGTGTTTTATGGCCCTAAAAATTAAAAAAATAGCTTTGATTTAAGCAATGCAGTTTTGCATAATATTGGCTATTTTCTCTGTGTTAAACAAAGCCATGTTAAATTCTGCCATTTCAAGTTTATGAACATCCCCCCCTGCCAACATCAATTTTGGCTGACATTTGCTAGAGTTTATGGTTCAAATGAATGCAAGATTCATAGTGAAACTCAGCAGAAACTGACTATTTTTTCATGGTTTCACATCACACTTACAGCAAAACATCAAATTTCACAAGTTCCTACTCAAAACCATGATATTTATCTGAGTTTCCCTCAAAACCTAACCTGAGATCCTTCAAAATTTGAGCTGGCTTCCTCAAAACTCACCTAAGGCTTCTTAGTAATATTAACATAATCTTAACCACAGTGGTGCGAGCAGTGCCTCTGTAACAAATGTAGGAGGTTAAAATTTTAACAGTCAAGGTACACTCTTAATGAAACACATATCAGGGAATGTACTCTGCTTAGCAGATGTTTCATTTTTTGCTCAGAAGAGATTAAGTTTATTTATCTTAGTTGTTCAGCTGTGCTCTTTAGGCCAAATTTGTGCAGTCCTTACAGGGTCCTTACCGAGGCAAAACAGGTACCTGTGTTAAACGGAGTATATTTGCTTGTCTGGACTGCACAATGTTTATCAACTCCGTAGTTACCCTTTTACAACCCGGATCCTTTAATTCCATTACAATCTTTATAACGCCACCATTCACATTGTTGTGGCTAAGTTTATATTGCCACTACTTAAGAGATTTATTATTCAGCCTTAAAAATATGTTCTAGCTGGAAACGTGGCACAAGTATTTGAAAATTAATTAACAAAATTCAAAAATACAAGAATGTTGTACCTCAAGTACATATAAACCCCATGAAATTTGAAGTATCTGACTTTTTTCATTCGAGAAATTCAAAAATAACTATTTTGTTGACTTTTAATATTCCTTATGCAAGAAAAATTCCTACTGAAGAAAAAAGTAAATTTAGTCACTTGCTTGTTTTGCTTGTGGAAGGAGAAGAGTTGGGTCTTATTAGACAGTAATATGGACTTCTTACTAGCACCGTGGGTAGCCATGTTAGTCTGTATCAGCAAAAAGAACGAGGAGTACTTGTGGCACCTTAGAGACTAACAAATTTATTTGAGCATAAGCTTTTGTGTGCTTTCAGCAGCACTGCTATGCGTACCCGCATGGCCCCACAATATGCCAACATTTTTATGGCTGACTTAGAACAACGCTTCCTCAGCTCTCGTCCCCCAACTCCCCTACTCTACTTGCACTACATTGACGACATCTTCAACATCTGGACCCATGGAAAAGAAGCCCTTGAGGAATTCCACCATGATTTCAACAATTTCCATCCCACCATCAACCTCAGCCTGGACCAGTCCACACAAGAGATCCACTTCCTGGACACTACAGTGCTAATAAGCAATGGTCAAATAAACACCACCCTATACTGGAAACCTACGGACTTCTGTACTTACCTACATGCCTCCAGCTTTCATCCAGACCACACCACACAATCCATTGTCTACAGCCAAGCTCTACGATACAACCGCATTTGCTCCAACCCCTCAGACAGAGACAAACACCTACAAGATCTCTATCAAGCATTCTTACAATTACAATACCCACCTGCTGAAGTGAAGAAACAGATTGACAGTGCCAGAAGAGTACCCACATGTCACCGACTACAGGACAGGCCCAACAAAGAAAGTAACAGAATGCCACTAGCCATCACCTTCAGCCCCCAACTAAAACCTCTCCAGCGCATCATCAAGGATCTACAACCTTTCCTGAAGGATGATCCCTCACTCTCACAAATCTTGGGATTCAGGCCAGTCCTTGCTTACATACAGCCCCCCAACCTGAAGCAAATACTCACCAGCAACCACACACCACACAACAAAAACACTAACCCAGGAACCTATCCTTGCAACAGAACCCATTGCCAACTGTGTCCACATATCTATTCAGGGGACACCATCATAGGACCTAATCACATCAGCCACACTATCAGAGGCTTGTTTCACCTGCACATCTACCAATGTGATATATGCCACCATGTGCCAGCAATGCCCCTCTGCCATGTACATTGGCCAAACTGGACAGTCTCTATGTAAAAAAATAAATGGACACAAATCAGATGTCAAGAATTATAACATTCAAAAACCAGTCGGAGAACAGTTCAATCTCCCTGGTCACTCAATTACAGACCTAAATGTTGCAATACTACAACAAAAAAACTTCAAACACAGACTCCAACGAGAAACTGCTGAATTGGAATTAATTTGCAAACTGGACACCATTCAATTAGGCTTGAATAAAGACTGGGAGTGGATGGGTCATTACACAAAGTAAAACTATTTCCCCATGCTTATTTTTTCCTCCTACTGTTACTCACACCTTCTTGTCAACTGTTGGAAATGGGCCATCCTGATTATCACTACAAAAGGTTTTTTCTCTCCTGCTGGTAATAGCTCACCTTACCTGATCACTCTCATTATAGTGGGTATGGCAACACCCATTTTTTCATGTTCTCTGCATATATATCTTCCTACTGCATTTTCCACTGCATGCATCCAATGAAGTGGGTTTTAGCGCATGAAAGCTTATGCTCAAATACATTTGTTAGTCTCCAAGGTGCCACAAGTACTCCTCGTTCTTTCTACAAAGAATTAGTTTATTTTGTATCTTCACATCCACATCCTTGCTCACTTTTTTATTGGGCATGTTTAGTACACCAGCTCAATCTATGCACGTCTGCTGCTATGTAACACGATACATTGTTGTGGTCTGTGGAATCAAAACCTGGCTTAAACTAATACATATTTTGACTTTTTTTAATCCCATAAAGAGTAAAGAAAATGTGGGTTTCCAAAATGATCATTCAGACCAAACTAAGAGGCTGCTACTGCATCCCTTGTACACTCATAACTCCCACTGAAGTCAAAGAAGAATCAGGCCTTATATTTACCTGAGAGATCTAAAGAAACTTTTACCTCTTTGGGCAAATGTTTAATGCATCCAAAATGTACAACGTTTAGCCAAGTCAGTGACCAAATCTTGGCAGGTTTCTATGAACAGGAGCAAAGCTTTCCTCCCCTCACTCATTTGCTGTATCCTACTGGAGGCCACCTTTAACAGACCGATCCAGAAATATTCTGTTACTTTTAAGTATATGAATAATATGCATGGAGAGACCATATGTAGAGTCCTTTGCTTGGCTGTGGCAGCTACATAGGTGTACATGCTAAGACATGCAGAATAGAGCTGCATTGGAAATCATTTGTTCATCTGAGGGGTGGGGGGTTAGGGGGAAAAAAGATTCAGGTCAATTGAAATGTTTTGTAACCTTTTTTAAAAAAAATATTTTTTACTAAATTAGCCTAAATTTTAAAACAAAGCCATTTTGAAGTGAAAAATGAATTTTTAATTTCAAAAATATCAAAATGGGACATTTCAACAATTTCAACATTTTTCTAAAAACGCTTTGAAATTAGAAATTTCTTGAAACCAACCCTTTCCCTCAAGCAGTGTCAGTTTCAACAAATCAGCATTGTGTTGAAAAATTCCCTATCAGCTCTAATGTAGTACATAGCCCATCCCCTTAATCGGACTCCATTATAACTTATCACGAAGGATTGGACAGTGGCCTTTTTATTGCATTTTTGAAAGACGAATAATCTGAGCAGTGCACTTCCACCCTGTGTTCCACTGTTGGCTGTGGGTTTTTGTTGTTTTTTGTGCATATGCCTATGTACATCTTTAGTTACAAATTTAATCCCATATGTTTAACCAAATAAATAATATACACCTGCAAATCACAGAGATGATTACAAACAAAAACTTGAGATCCAAACACCCTTGTACTTTTAGGGCCTTACCTACACTAGAAAATAGTAGACACATATTTCACAGTGCAATTACATTACTGCTCACAATAGTGGAAGCTGTAGCGTAGACTAGGTTGCACCACTTTCCCCACCATATCGCTTGAGCCCTGTCTACCCTTTCATTTCCACCAACGCCAACACTGCTGGAGAATTCGCAGCCAAATTTTTCTGGTATAAATGCAACCTGTTAGTGCTAGAAATCTAAACTAGGATCTAGATACGAATTTTTCAAATGATGCATTTTTCTGTAATGGGTCAAACCAATACTCCATATCCAAACAATCCCGGACTTGAGGATATTCAGAATCTAGAACTGGATCCAAATGTTGTCTTGAGTTGACTACTGGTGAAGATGCCTTTTCTAGGTTCAGCCTGTCCTACATGGATTGCAAGCAATAATATTAGGCCAAATCCTAAAATCGTGACTCTTACATCCATGGATTTTTTTTTCTGAATAAGAGCTCAGTAAAAACCAGATAAGAACCTCAGGGTTTAGTCTGTGCATTTTAGAACCTCAGTGAATGCCTTCTCCTTGTTTTTTGTTACTTTTTTTTTTACCCTACCTCTCAAAATATTAAAAATCAAGAATAGTCAGAAATGGGTCTAAAATAATGTAATTGTTGATGGACAATTAGGAATCAGAAATATACTTAATATTTCTAAACCTGTCTTTTAAACAGCCATGCTTGTATGTTGTATCCCTTTGCCTCTTTGTTCTTTAAGGTCTTGTTAGAGTTCAGGCATAACATGCTAGCTAAAGCCCCAGTACTGTGACTTGTACACCTGCATCGACATGGAGCCTAGCTGGCTTCAGTAGGGTTCTGCCTGGGTTCTGGGGTTTACCCTTGTGCAACACGTTGTGTCCACCTCAAATAGCTAATTAAGATAAGAGCCTATTACTGCCACTAACTGATGACATTACTCCTTCAGACCCTGAGACAGCAGAGTACTTGAGCACACATGTAATTTAATTTGAGCAGGCCCATCAAAGAGAACAGGACTATGCGTGCGCTTAAAGTTATGCAAGTGCTGGATCAAGGTCTTTGTGAAGAAGGCCCCAGTGCTTAAAGTGGAAGAGGCCAGAAGGGGCTGCACACTTGGCGGGGACGAGTGGGGGGGATGTTTTAATCGAGCTGGTTTATTGAGGGGCACATTTTAAGAACTGTCTTTCCAAAAAGTTGCTGATCCCAAATTATGATATAGCAGCTAGCAGAACTGGGACACTACTGTAATATAAATGGTAACCATTTATAGAAGAGGTTGTCACTCTGCTCTGAACCTACACCATGAAGCATTCTGTTTTGCATTCGCCCCGGAGGCAGAAATAAAGAGTGATGTATCCCACATGACTATGAATTCCTTGGCTTTTTTCTCAGTCACATTAATGCTATTAAAACATGTATACTTTTTTTTTTTTGCCTTCTTTGGATTGTAACTTTGTTTCATCTCCTTATTCTACCCCAATCCATTGTCTTCAATTATTACCCACGCCATGAACAATCACCAATGAAGCAGCAAAATCCTGTGCAATTGTCTGGAAAGCGGCTGTAATCCCATAACGCTGCCAGTCTCTGAGCACAGTGTACTGGCTGCAACATACAAGGTTATCGACAACAGTCTGAAAGAGCTCTAACTTGCATCTTACATTTGGAAAGGCTTTGGAAATTTACATTAAAAAAAAAAAGCACATGGAGGAAAAGGTCAAAAATTAAGAAAGGCACTTGAGGGTACCCCCGAGAGAGGAACCTGCACTGAACCTTAGGAGGTGTACACCTTCTTTTCTTGCTCTCTTTAAATTGTCATATAGCTGCATAGTGCACAAAACATTACTAAAGCAGATGACTTTTAAAGTATCTGTAGGAAAAATCTAAAAAAATCCACCCCCATTATTCGATAAATTAACATTTAAAATAACAAAAAAGCAAAACTATTATTATTAATAATCATTTAGATTTGAATAATAAAAAGATGCCTATAAAGGCACTCAGCATCCTAAGACATCATCCAAAAAGAATTAAAATAATCATTCAGACAGGAAATCAGTCAGCTAGCCACCTAAAGGTAACTTTCCCAATCCTTCATTACTCTGGGAAGCATACCCTAACCTCTCAAAAAACTAACATATGCAGCTTACTCAGATGATCACCAAATTTGTGATATTAGTAGTAGGCATAGTATTTAAAATCACTGTTTGTTTTTTAAATGACCTACTTCATGTAGATAAAAAAATATATATTTACTGTGATGTTACTTGTATTGTAAATTCTTAAATGGTCTGCTTCTTTTTCAGACGGTAAACTCATCAGGGCAGGGACTATCTTTATTTTCCTGTTCTGTACAACACTGAGCACATTGTTGGTGCAAAGCAAATTATTAATACAGTGAATGTACTAATAACATTATGTACTTTGTAATATATTTGTAGGTGGACGGTAGGTACAAGGAGGAGTAGAATTGCTTAGAAATTCTTTACTAGTCCTGTGACTTGAACAACCTAGTTTTTTCTGATGTTAATGTTCCAAAGGAAGATATGAAGCACATAGCACATCTCAATGTTTTTGAATTAAAGATCACAATTTAAAAAGACCTGCATAAGGAAAAAACAAACAATTCTTTTGCATTTATTTTCTGAAAAATTACATATTTCAAGATGATAGAAGAACTGGAATATATAGATAATAAGATTACATTAGATTGGATAAGCATGAACAACAATAACAGTGATTAAACTTGAAACCACCACATCTAACTGCTGAGGAGAGTTATTTTTATTATCAACGATTTAGTAGCAATTCTCAGACTTTAATTTAAATGGGGAAATGTGAATTTAGTGGGGAAAAGTTTTAGTAATACGACAATAATATATTATTCTTGCTGGTTTGTAGCCAATGAGAAGCATATTTTGAATTTGAAAAGGAATTAGACTCTCCAGGTCAGCCTTCTAAGCTAGTTAAATATGGACCACAGAGCTCTTACTAGAGTCTCTCCCACTCACTACTGAATTGTAACAAATTATGTTAATTGCCTTTTCCAGCCTTGCCCAATTTCTCCTTGTACCTGTCTCTTCTCCAGAAGAGTTCCAGGCAACAATTGTACCTGCATTTATAATTTCTAGCCACCCAACTGGCCACGAAGAATTTAGCACCAGCCCCTTTCAAAATGTTGACATGACTGGCTGGCTTGGAGGTGACATATCTTATACTGACCTCCCTATTTTCTCAATCTTCTGGAGATCACTCCTATTGGTTTAGCTGTAAATATTTTCTAGTTGCTCTGAAAGTACCATAGCA
This sequence comes from Eretmochelys imbricata, assembly GCF_965152235.1. Classification (NCBI taxonomy): domain Eukaryota; kingdom Metazoa; phylum Chordata; order Testudines; family Cheloniidae; genus Eretmochelys; species Eretmochelys imbricata. The sequence continues at coordinate 108,311,357 of NC_135577.1, forward strand.
AGATTTCATTTCTTTTTTTCCATTGTGCATTTTAGACAGTTTATGCTTTCATTCTCAAAACAGATTTTATCCTAATAAAGGCTTTTATTACTATTATTCACCTGTCATTACACAGCATTAGACTATTATGTAGCATAGACTGACTTTCATAGTGAGAAACCTCCCTTTTGGTATAAAATGGAGTGAGAAAAGGAACCCAATATAAACAGAACAGTTCATTAAAAAATAGAGATGCAGCTTTAATTTTTTTAAGCATTGCCAAGGCTGCCACCTACGCTTTTTAAAACTTTGTTATGAAAAGTCACTGGCATGAGGAAAAAGAAAAAAAATATGGGCATGAAACAGTCTCCAGTCACATTTTGATTGCCAGACGATTGACAAAATAATTTGTACCCGTCGATTTTCATGAAGGAAATTTTTACAATGGATTTGCCAAGCAGATTTTTAATTTTAATCAGTAATGAAAAAATGACAACATGGATCACAACAAGACATCAGCCGTTAAATGGGCTTTCGCAATTGCTGTCAGGACGACTCCATTAGGGAGCCGTACCTTTGTGGGCATCAATCACATTCTTCAAACTCTTGTACATCTTCGAGATTTAATTAGACAGTTAAGTTCTTTACTAGCAATTTGCAAAACTGTCATTTACTAAAAGTGCAAGACACTAAAAAAAAAGAGAGAGAGAGAGAGAGATTTCTTACAAACCCTAAGACAATGTTTATCTCATTCCTGGGAGAGGTTTTAAAGTTAACATTAACCCTCACAAAATGTCTGACCAGTGACTTTGAAGATTAATTCCTTCTGCAGACCAAAATCTAACACAGCGGTGTCTCAGATGCAATTGTGAGCCTTAAACCATCATGTGACAGCAAAAGAACAGCAGACAAAGAAGGTTACTTTTTGTTTGTGTATATTGCCTTTTGCAAGTGTGTGTGTGTGTGTAGAACTGTTCAGCTTTCTAAAAAAATTGGTATACGTGGTCTGGAGACAGATAATGAACTTTCAAAAGTGTTTCAAATAATTCCTACATGGAAATCACCTGTTTTGTTTTACCCAACATGCTGCTCACTAAAATCTGTAATTTGAACGTGGATGTCAGACAGGAAACTCTGAGGCTGACACTTCTGCATGGTAAAGGATTTGGCCTACTAGTGCCCTGAACTCTGCTGATGGCTGAGTAGCAGCTTCAACACAAGCAGCTAGATGCTGCACTTAGTTCTCTGTTGGGTTTGGATTTTCATGGAACATCTTTGAATTTCTTGAGGGGGCGGGTATTTCTTTTTTTAAAAAGGTTTTTGTTTCCTTGCTTGTTTATTTGGACACTTTGGGCCTGATTGGGCATTATTGAAATCAAGTGGAGTCTTTCCATTGCCTTCAACAGGTTTTGGATCAAACCCTCTGTTTTTATTATTAGCTAGCAAATATTCAAAGCTTTCACAGGACTTCAGATAAAAGCACTTAGCAATTGTTTTAGACAAATTGTACCTCTTTTCCTTACAAAGATTTCCAAAAATAAATACTGTAGTCTCCTTTAAATGAACTTTGGCATACTATTTAGCATTAGCGAAATGCATATAAAAGGTGGATTGTGAAAAAGCGATTACTCACCAATGAACAATGTGCCCCAGGCAAAGATACACTATACAGAGTTATTTTCAGGCTGAAGTTTCCTTGAAGTGACTTTTTTTCTCTTTGGTGGTGGTGGCAGTAGTGGAGTGAGGGAGTGGGAACTCTCAATATTCTTACAAGTCTTTGGCACATTGAAATAGCACATCAAACTCCAGGCATTAGAGCATTAGAGCTATTTATTAGTCACCACCAGTCTGAACTGACATAGGAACATTTTCATATTTTGCAATTACGCCCTCACAAAAACTACCTGTTCTCACCTGTACAAAATCCTTATTGCTTTACCAAAGGAGACAGATGACTGTGTCTCATTATTCAGGCAACATTAACTTTTTGCCTTCCCAAGCAACCACAATGATTATCATGACAATATCAGGACCCTTCTGGATAAATATGACTCATTTCGTGTAATTAGGATGGGAAGCTTTATGCTTTGCACCTCTCCACCATGTAACGTGTGTCCGTCCTTACCAGCAATGTGTTGAAGGTGGGGAGAATGGATGGCACGTAAAGTGATGAGGAAGTGGAGGCAAAAACAAATGCAGCACAGCAATCTGTGAGTGCAAAACATTGGCCATGGGCTGCATTCATTAAAACAGCCCCATGGAACTTTGGTATGTGGCCACCAGCACTTCCTAACAGAGCACTATAAGCAAAATTACTCCCATATTCACCACATTGCTTTTGAGTTAGGGCATACACGTGCATTGTGTATCTACATTTACACGAGCATTCCTCGTAACAGCGCTGAGGCAATCAAAGAGGAGTAAAGAGCAACAACATGAAATGACCTTTTTCATCTGCAATGAGCTTCCTAAACATTAGTTAATGAATCCCTTCATCACCCATGTGGGTAAGTATCAATATTAGTAATATCAGTATTCATGATTTTACAAATGAGGATACTGAGGCAAAGGAGAAAGTCTGCACCAGAGGTGGCATTAGTGCACGGGTCCTACTGGCTCCTAGCCTGCGTTGATGTTGTTAGACCACTCCTTTCTCATAATTGCTTTAACTCTAAAAGGAAAAGGATCTTTGTTTAAGAAGAAGGGGGGTTTACTATACAAATTTATTCTAACCATTTGAAAACTATTCTTATCGTACATTAAAACTCCAATCTCTGCCAATTACAGAGTCATACAGGGCCAAAATACGGAGCCCTTTCCCACCCACAGACGAGGTGGCTGTAGTATGACTGTAATCAGGGAGCTGAGCCATCCAGCATTGCAGATAGCACTAGTAGCCCCTGAGAGGGCATAGCTGTTGTGGGCTGAAGACATGGTCATGGCCCTGCTCCCTGCCTACCTGTGCTGGATGAACTTTATTACTGATGAAGCAAGAGAAAGAAGAATTATGATACTCAAAGACATAATGCCTCTAGGCACCACCTTGAGCATTGTGCTTCCTCCCCTTTTCCAGCATACCACAGACTCCTCTCAGGCATATTTTTGCCTGCTAAAGTTAGTGATGGAAAAGACCGATTAAGTCATCCAACCTATCTCCCTGAATGTGCATTGCTCAATAGCCTTATTCAAGTGCTACTCAGACAAAATTTCCAGTGACTCATAGGGCGTTTCACCTAAGTCTTATGTAAAAACTGCTGGATTTAGCCATATGAGTGTTGATCCAACACGATCCATGAAGAAATACCTCTAGTTTCAGGAGATAAGCCAGCAAGCTAGAATGGGAAACCCCTAGGACTATTCTGTGAATCAGTTCTCTCCGATTATACAAAGGCTGCAGCAGGCACATTCCACAGTATACCTGGCCACGCCTCTTCCCCAGTCACTACTGCCAATTTTTCACACTCTAGTGGCTCCCTGAAGAATCCTTAACAGATTGGAGGTTACAGCCACAATCTGCCTCTGTGACCTTCCACCTTCGTGGACTTCCCATCCCCAAGAGCACTTCTTCCTGTTTACCCCCAACATAAGTCACCATAAAGCAGAGTGAATTTAAACCATTCATGTGTACAAAGTATTTTGAGATCTCCCTCAGTGCACAATATGAAATTTATATTTAGATCTATGCAAAGCCTGATCCTTCCAGCCACAAGCCCCTGAATATTTCCAATATCTAAATGCTATACAGAGAGCCCACTCAGCCAGCAACAAGGCACATTTGAGAGAAGAAGGTTATAGCCTCTGTGAAAGATGCCCTGACAGCCTGAGTGTGTCATTTCCTATTGATCTAACAACCTCCCAAATTTCATAATGCAAAACTATTTGTGGCTATCCCGAAGGAACGGAATGTTGCCTAGGACAAGGCCTTGATTAAGAATTGCATCCATGGCCAAAAGTCTCAAGCTGATTGGAAAATAGGCCTGATCTGGAAATAATCCATTTAAAGAGATACCATGAAAGTTGGTAAGGCCAAAATTTGCTTTTATTTCTTTTCTCATAGTGTCTCACCCAAAGCCCATTGAAGTCAACAGGTGTCTTTTCATTAATTTTAGTGGACTTTTGTTCAGGCCCATGTTCTTTTGAAGACTCTAAATAAATCTTTTTACGTTTCATTTTTCCCAAACCAACTATTTTATTTTCTTAAAAACAAAATAAAAAAACAAACCCCTCCAAAACCCACAATACCATATCGTAAAACCCTAAACTCTTTGCAGTCAATGAGAGTTTTCCCAGAATTTCTCACCATGAATCCAACACCCTAGAACCACCCTACAATAATAAAGAGATTTCAGTTTCATATTTCTATGTGATTTTGGTACATATCAATTATTATAACAATTACTTTAAAAGAATTAAAATGTATTTTCTGTTGGCCAGATTTTGACCTCAGTTATTCCAGTTTTCATCTGGTGTAACCAGTGGATCTATGGCCAAGCCTGTACCCTATACCCTGAGCAGGTCTCAGGGCCCTCACTTAACTTCAACCCTCACTTAACTACTTGGTTGCCTGCAACTCCCCCATACATATATTCGCTACCCCACACGCACAAACACGCACTCCTGCTATAGTGCTGCTGCTGCTCCCAAGAGTGGCATCCCCAAAAAGAAAAAGGGTTCCTAAGGTCTGGCAGGAGAAGAGCCTAGCTATAAGGCCCTGGCAATCATGCTGACCAATATTATCTCATTGTTCACCTCTCACTCCCCCCTTTGTCTATAGCCATCTGTCCCTTGTTTTGTGCTTACATTGTAAGCTCTTTAGGGCAGGAATTGTACTTTTGTTCTGTGTTTGTACTGTGACTAACACAACAGGATCCTGGCTTCTTGTCCGGGGCTCCTAGCCACTATGATAATATAAATAAAATAACAATAAAAATAACGAAGTGTGACAGAATTCACGATCTCTTATGTGTTCATCTGGAGTTTCAGGTTCATGTGACTCCAAAACTGTAAGTGTAACAGGGAAGTTTGAAGGACTTGTAAACAAACGCCTGGTTTGTGTGACAGAATCATCAGCTTTCCATTGAAGGACTACTACTGCAAGCAGCGCTGAAATATGGGGAAAAGAATGGGAAACAATGAGTAAAAAATAGACCCATAACCTCAGTTGGTGTACATCGGCATAGCTCCATTAATGTCCGTGGAGCTGTGCCATTTTATATCAACGAAGGATCTAGACCCTTATGTTTTCCTTGGATGTAGCGCCATTTCATACAAAGACCCATTCTGCATGGTTTCTCTTCTATATTCTTTTACCCTGATTATCTGACTAGCTACCAAAACAAATAAATGAAAATAACCCAACACCAATGTCTATTGTATCATATCCACAAAGGATCCTGTTATTACATATGCAGAAGTGGAACATCTAGAAAATAAAACACAAAGCAGCTTGAGTCTCTAAGGTCAATTACAACTGCTCCGATTTAAAAGGATTACAGTGAAGCAGGCTCTGTGCAATAATTTCCAGTCTAATTACAATTTAGAAAGAATCTTCATTGTTGTAAAAAATATTTACTGTGCCTTGGCATTTAGCAAATAATCTAAATTGATTTTTTTTTTGTCACACAACATGATCACATACAATTCTCTGAGCCGTTTACAGTGAGCAAAATTACTCACAGCCACCTAGTTAGATCATTCTGAATTGGTAATCAAAAGTGATTCTGATTGTGCTAAATTTCAGTGCCTCCACGAGTGTGCCCTTACTAATCGTAGGCCACAAGAATAGCTGCAAACTCCTAAGCTTTATGAATAAAAATCCAGCAAGAGGGTGAGAATGACCAGTCTTTAGTAGGATTATTTGCTGTCTAATGGAGGTCAGCACCCCAATACAGTTTAACAATATAACAGGAATACACCTAAATGAATGTCAGTTTTTACAGTATTAAATTATTTAGAAGTAATTACCCCAGCATGTAGGTACTATAAATGTGGGTGTTATAAGTATGGGAAAATAGCCTGCTTTGTTCATTCAAATTGATGGTTTGCCGACCACCTATAAAATTAGTGACAGTTGCCAGCATTGTACATTATGTGTGCAAGCAAGAGGTTGATGCAGGTCCTTTCTTGGTGTAGGAAATTTTAAAATAAAGTTTAGTGCTTATGAAGAATGTAGGCTAAATAGTACTGGATGGAGCGTTCTCTCTAGCCACACAATGCTGAAGCAGTGCAGTGGAGATTGAACGGACCCTCCCACACACACACATCTACCACACCTCTCCAAAGGGACTCAGTCCTGACCTAGCAAGAGTGTAATTCAGTCTCCATGCCCAGGGTAATGATCCACTCTACACTGACCTTGCTGCTGAGATTTCCAGTAAGGTTGCCAGTTATGTTGATGGGTTTTGTGATGCTCAAATAAACTGGTTAGTCTCTAAGGTGCCACAAGTACTCCTTTTCTTCTTTAGACACCTGTGTTGTAGGAAGATAGTCTGAAACTACCAGCTGTTTTGACATAGGATACTAATCAATCTCGGCTGGATTCAAACCAGTGATGTAGGGTAAAGTTCCATAGGCCTTTGGTCAACACCCTATATGCTTGGTGGCAAGCAAATTCTGTAGCAAGATCCCTGTATCTAGCAGTCAGCAAACTGAAAGGTTTGCAGCAACTTCATTTAATACTTTAAAACTGAGAATTTTAATGAATTAGATATAAAAATTAAAAATACAATCATTACAGTCACCCCTGCATTATTTTGCTATTACATTCCCAATTTGGGAAGATATGTGAGGCAATTTTAGATTGTGCAATCACCACATTTGCAGCATGTTTCAGTTAAAAGGACCAGCGGTGAAATAGCGTGGACATCTAAACTCCTAGCTTTACATTACAGCACTGATAGCACATTGCAAAGAATTGCAGACTTCACATGTCTCAGTTAGTGTTTCAGGCTGCCTGCAAATCCAGGAAGGCAACACTGCCTCATTTTACACTAAACTCACATTTTCCAGGTTATCTTCACAAACAGGAGGGCTAGAAACATGATTTAAAAAATAAATTAAAAAAAATGAAGAGTTAGATTCTGCTGTGCAATTCTGAGGGGGGCTCTGTGGTAAATGGCATGACTGCAAAATTGCAGAATCCTGAGCTTTTAAAAATATATAAAAATAAAACTAAAAAAAGTAGGTATGTTCTTTCATCAAACAAAGGAAGACTATTTGTTGGCAGACTGAGGTGGAGGCATGCATTGCATTACAAAATGGAAAATAAGGAACACTGGTCTAGTCATTTTACCATGTTAGCATAGTCCTCCTTTTACTCAATATCGTGATACTTGCCTGCTTTATCAAACTCCTGCATACTGATTGGGGCTGCAGATGCATAAATTAGCTATGAAGATTTTATAACCCAGAGAGCCCCATTTCCTTTACTAAGACTGGGTACAGATTTGTCCATTTTTTAAAATGAAAAGCATTATAAAATAGATACCAGGCATTTTTGTTGTTATGACAATTTGGCATCTTCTGAGCAAATGTATTTACTTACTATATATACACATCTTCAAGCTGTCAAGTAATTGGACAACCACTGCCCTTTCCTCATGTTACAAGTTTGATTGAAATGGCATAGGCCAGATGCCCAGCTCTCTCACAGATTCTTTAATTAGAGGGTCTCCTGAACCTCGGAACCACTAGAATTTAAAAAAAAGAGCAATTAACACTTTTCTAGGGCCCCTTTCATCCATCTGTCACAGCACAGGTGAAAAAAAATATGATAATGGATCCTTTCTAAACAAAATGCTGGACTGTGTGTGCTCTCTTCCATTCAGTACATCAATAACATCCCCTCCTCATCCTCCGGAAAAAAAGCCTCTAGGTTTTCTAATATGCTAACTACATAGTACATTGTCTTGGGGAGAAAATCATGTGAAAGCTACACAGATAGGAACAACATGTTTTTAATCACCCCTATTTCTATCAGTCAGGAAAGCCTCACAATTCTATAGCTCAGTTTGCCAGATACAAGGGCTTGACATGTGAGAGCATTCCATTCCTCATCCACACCTCCACCCCTACCCCCCACCCCCAGCCACACTCAGTATCAAATAAGATCTGTTATCAGCCTTAGTTAGATCATAATGAAATAATTGCAGGACTCAACTGAGGGTGACTGCAGCATAACAAGGTGAATTAATTTTCCCACCACAGCAGGGCATGTCAGATGTGGCCATGAGCAGGTCAATCTGTTATTTGGGGGGGATGTGTGAAAGAAGTTGACTAGATTTCACGACAGAATTGCAAAGGGTATTGGGATTGCTTATGAAGAAAAGACTGTTTGTGTCTCAATAATTCTGTAACATTTAAAAGGTAGACAAAAAGTAAAGTAAAATGGAAATAACTTACATACATAAGGGATGGGGAAAAAAATCCCAAAGCACTTTAGAAACTTCAACAGAGATCCACACCGTTCACAGTCAAATTCATGCCACAGAGAAGGCTGAATGTTTTTAATTAGGGCCCAGGGGCCAGGGCTAGAAAGTTAGAGGCATATGCTTCCCTTGATCTACAATGGAACTCCTACCCACATCAATGAGAGCTTTGCACAAAGATCAAATATGGCTCAAGGAGGCATTTTGGATCCAGACCAGCTTTATGGTTCAAGGTTTGGATGTGAGGCCAAAATCAAGGCTAAATTTAGGGGTTATCAAAAAATCCAATTATTTTTCACATGGAATTTTGGGGAATTATTTTTTCAAAATTTCCTGTGAATGTTTTCACTTGTTTTGTTTTTGATGGAAAACAAAAACTGGGGAGAAAAAGTTTTAAAGCCATTTTTGATTTTAAAAATGGTTTCAGTAAAATATTTTCAGTTTTCAAAAGCTAAAAACCGAACTTTACCAAAATGCAATGATTTGTACTGTCAAATTTTAAGTTTACAGTTTCTGATTTTTCATGGAAAAATAATTTCAACCAAAATAAAAAATTTCCATGGAAAAAATTCTACTGGTGCTACTCCATAGCTGTTCTCATAGTATTTATCTACACGTAGAACAGGAAATGAATATAGTATCTCCAATACTATGGCACAGCAATATTTGGTAAAGGTTAAATTTTTGAACAGCTGCTGTAGAAAAAGAATGTTGTCTCTGCGTGAAGCAGTTTAGAGCTAGGTAGCAGTTTACAATCCAGGTATGATGGTTTGAAAACAGTCATTTGAGCTGAGGGAGACTCAACTTTCTTCAACTCACAGAAATTCCATGCCAATGCCCATTGTAGTCATGAAGAGGAAATAATGTCTTGCCTCAAGAAATGGAAAATGCTGGTGAAGAAGGTCACCAGCTATTGCAAACTATTAAAGGTGGGGGGGGGAGAAAAACTATGGGGGTCCCAGCAGAATCACAGGATCAGGATAAGATTAGATACTTAACCATGGTGCTTCTAACTCAACTTGTACAGGATTGCAGTGATTATCAAAAATTGGCATTAGGAAGAAACTTTACCTACCCCCCGCCCATTTTCCTCCTGAGTCTAGAACAAGGATGACCCCTTAGGATCAATGGGGTGATGTGTGCTGTATCAATTGCCTGTGAGTGGGTGGTGGTGGTAGGGCATAGTACCACCGGTGGTGTATTTTCCTTCCCATCTTCTCTTTCCTTGTTCCCGTATAAATTAGAGCACTGGAGGGGGTGCTTGGAAAGAAGAGAGCATAGAGGTGGGACAGTATTCTGGCTTCTCTTATTTAAGGAAAAGATAAGATTGGGGAAAAAATCAATGAATATAAATCCCTTCTTTATTTATACAGGTTTAACCAGTAAAAGTAAGTTTGAACCCAAAGCTGGAAGCTCGAATTAAAAGAGCAAACAGACTCAAATACCTAAAACACCCTTAATTATTCATCTGTCTTTTTTTTTTTTAAGCAACATTCCCAGTCCAGTCACCTGAGACGATCCAAACAGCCACTTAACCAGCTGGGATGAGAATAAGTGATAATCAGGCACCCTTGCCTCAATCCCCATCCTTAGTATCAAGCATTGGGGATGCTCTTCTCATATACATCCTCACTGGTAGCCCTACAGAGAGCAGGATCCTCCTCCACCATGGTAAGGGCTCTTCAGCCTCCAGAAGTACGTTCAATCTGCACACTCCACAGCATGCCAGTGAATCTTTTAATAAACTTTAAGATTAACATCTGTCGGTTTACTTCGTCATAGACTGTTGGCTCATCGGGGTGCTGCCATTAAGTTTATTTTTTTCAGACACAGGACTATTCTTATCTATCTAATGATAGATCCTCCTCCCGGAGCCAAGGTCTGATAATATTGAGGCACATTAGTAGAGAGAAAGATCAGGAAACAAGTCAGTCTGCATACAATATTCATTAACATGACTTTATCTTGTGAGCCAGGCTAGCAGGAGAGGCACTGACAGCTCTCCCTTCATGAAGAAGGAGAGGAGGAAGAGAGGATGGTGAAGGGAACTTTTATCCTTCCCACTCCCTGTATGGTACCAGGTCCTTCCCACTCTCTAGCCCCCACATGCTTTGCCTCAGACTAAGATGCTGGCTTCTTTCTTCTACACAGTACTCCAGCTTTTCAGGGAGAACAAGACAGCACAGTCTGAGGCAACACATAGTGATGCCTCATGGAAAACACTGAATCAGACTATTTTTAGAGTCAGTTCTGTCTCCTGTATATTTTCAGGTTGTTCTCTTCTATGCCTCACCATTTGAAAAGCCTATTAGCTCTGATAGATTCTATTAACCCTTAAGCCTGCCTCTCACTTCAATCTTCCAGGCATTGTGGGCCTCCCTCTCAGTGCATGTTGCTGACAGGGAAAGATACAAAGTGTCAGATTCTCATCCCTGACTCCCCCATAAAGCTTCTGAGGATGTCCCCAGCAGCTCCATGACAGAACTGGGGATGGGGAGGTGTGAGACAGAAATAGCAAGGTTTGAAGGGCATGGAGTGCACAATGGGATCTGATCCCCAGCTGTCACAGCAGTCCCTGTTGGCATAACTCAAAGCAATCTCTAGGCTGCTTTAAATTACATGAAGGGCCATTTTTCCCCTGGGCACTCCAGCATCAGGGGAGCAGAAAGGTGACTGAGGCACCATTTCCTCCTGCTGTTCTCCATTGACTCTCTGGGCAAAGTTCAGTTCTTCTGGCTTGTTTTCCATTACTCCCACGTGCCGCTCCCATGCCTGACCATAACACAGAGAGAGAGAGAGACTTTAAAAAGAGTAAAAATAAGACTACTCAGTTATAGCCTCTCACTGACAAAGGACACCACAGAAACATTGCTGTCTGTAGCTCTCCTTCTCCATGGTTTTATCATCCCACTCTTCCATCCTTCCCTCCTAGTGCCACTTTGTGATGTCTTACACACAATTCTCTCTGATTTAGACTGTAAGACCTTCTGGGCAGAGACTTTATCTTCCAGTGCAAAGTGCTTCTCTTCACAATATAGCTCAGTCTGTCTCTTTGTTACTTACCGTTCTCCCTCCTCTCGGACTAACTCAGCCTCTTAATTTTCTATCTGACATAAATCCTCCCTTCAAAAATGATTTACGTTGTTGGAGGGCTTGAAGCTACAGTAGTTGAAGTTTTCTATAAGTGGCACGAATGCTGATTGCTAATACGTGTTAATTGGTAATATCTGTGTTTGGTAGCTTCCTGCAATATGTATTATATCACATTAACTAGCTATGATCCCATGATACCAGATCTTAACTATTTGTGGGAGAAGTTAGTGTTCCTCAAGAAAGTAGCATTTGTTTAATTAGCCTATATGAACTATCTAAATCTGGGGAGTGAAGAGAGCATCCATCCAATGTGACAGGCTGTCAAAAAGAGGCAAAGCAAGTATTATCTCTCCTGTTGTAAATTTCCCTTACAATCAGTCTCATTAGATAATAATCTGAACAATATCAAACTAAAGGGAATTCTGGACCTGATCCAAAGTCCACTGAAGGCAACAGGAGTATTTCCATTGACTTCTGTAGTCTTTGCAGCAGGTTCTCATCTAGGATTAGGACATAATGTTGCCCCTTTTGCCCAATAGTTAGACAATATTCAGGGCCACGTAGGATTGAATGGCTTCAGAGGCTGCCAGAGACTCACGCGGCCAATGCCAGAGCCAGCCCAGGGTGGGGGATCCCCAGAAAACCCAGGTGCTGCAGAAAGGGGAGAGTGCTCTCTCACTTCTGAATCGGTGTCAATCCCAGAACCCCTCAGTGCTCCTACAGCTCTGCTGGTGCCCCCACAGGTCTGCGATGCCAACCCTGGCTCCCCCCAATAGCTCTGGTGGTGTCCCTCACTCCTGACCCGCAGCCCCCTGTTAGCCCAGCCCTGCCGGTGCCCCTCACTCCTGACCCGCAGCCCCCTTCTAGCCCAGCCCTGGGCTCCCCCCAATAGCACCCCCCAATATTAGGATTGTTTCAGTTAGGAAGAGAAATCCATGTCACTACTCAGGTGTATTATTTGGTGTAATCTGGTTTATTTACAGTCAGTTATGCACAGTCCTGTTTCCCTGTACACAGTAAGAACAAACAATTTCCATGCAGTTTCCAAGCTTAGAAATCTCAAAGCCCACTCCCATGAGCTCTGGGCCCAGGAAGCTCTGTCCCTCTGCTTCCTCTCAGAGTCATGCTCACAACTGCTTCTCCAGGCTTCCTGCTGGTTTCTATTACTAACACACAGGCAAAAAACGCTATCCTAGCCCCTGTATTTGCAACTAGGGAAACCTCTCAGCCCACATGACATGACTTGCTCTGAGCTGCCATGTGCAGTCCCTCTGTTGTTTGTAGCTAGTTGTCATTGATATAAAGGGGCTTGACTGTTTCTTCTGTTGAGCCCAACACAGAGTCCTTAGCACACCCATTGGCTTTAATGAGCTCTGCCCCTGTCTTTGGGCCAAAGACTCTCTTGATGGCGGCCATTATCCTCTTTCAGCCTAACAGAGAGCCAAGGTGGGTGAGGAAATATCTTTAATTGGACCAACTTCTGTTGGTGTTAGCCTAACAGTAATTTAGAGGTGACCACAGGCAGCTTCTGTTTACTCCCTGTGATACCAACAGCCTAGCTTCTACCCAACTTTTAGAGGGCGGAGGATATATATGCACTTGAGCTATGTCTTCAAAGCCAAAACAGGCATGTTTTACATTGAGATAACAAATGTTTGTTAGCTGGTTTGCTTTGAAATCCACATGGAGATAAGACACAGACAGTTTTTAACCACGATGTAGCAAGGCGAGGTCAACACTTAAACCCCCTACCCATAGTTGAACTCACCTAGCTACATTGCGGTAAACATTACAGAGTAATGTAATGTTTACTGCAATGTACTGCCTGCACTGGAGTTTTTCAGACAGATTACTCAAACACATTCATGATGGCTCTGTAAAAACATTCCTTTTTTGGAGTGAAGACAAAGCCTTAGTCTGACTACGTGGCCATCTCCACTCTGAGGGTGTCTGCCCACTCCCTTTGCCGCTTCTTCCCCATACCCTCCAGCACCACTAGCAGGCTGGATGCTAAGTCCTAGAAAACTACTGCAAAAATGTTCTTGTAACAACTTATGGTTTAAATTAGGCAATTAAAAATGTGTCCCGAGATCAAGGACAAACTGGGGACTAGTAAACTTTATTCAGTGCTGGACTGCATTGCCAACTTGCAACGCCTGAGGGACATACCTAATTTGTTTAATATGCAGCAGCTACCTATGGGCTAGATTCTCTGCTGTGTCGAGTTTATGCAGGAAGCTGCCAGGGCTCTGGATACCGGTCAGGTATGGCAAACCAATGTTATGTTTCTCTCAGCCTTCAGCATAGTGTGTGTGTAGAGGGCAGACTTGCTGCTGGTGCTCCCCTTTGTGGCTGGGTGTGGTGTACCAGCACTGTCTTCTCTAGTTTGAGCTAGTGACACTACCATACCCTGCCAATGGCTGCTTCAATCCTATGGTCTCTCCTCTCATGACTCGGCCCTCCTGCCAGGTCACGTTTTTGTCCCAGGCCTTCCAGAGTCACCGAAAAACCAAAAAATAATAGTCCAGTTTCCTTACAAAAGGTCTTCATCCCCGACTTTGGGGCCTATGTTCCACACACCCTTCTCTCAGGGCTCTCAGTCATCCTTATTTCCTGCTCAGCGTCCTCATGCCACCTTACCAGTCAAGTCCAAGGACTCTAGAACAGGCAGTCAAGGTTCACACCAAATTCTTTGCAACCTTCTCCCTCAACTTCTTCCTACCAAGCCAGTCATCAGGCCTGTCCCACAGCCTCTCTAAATTCACCCTTCTTTCAGGGCCATGACTCACAGGGCTCCCACCTGGAATATCCCAATAAAGTCCAAAACAAAAGTACAAACTTAAATCCACTTCTGCCCACTTCGGGCTTGATCCTTCTTGCCGCTCTATTCCTCAGCTGAATGCTTCCAGGGTTCTCCTCTTGATGTCCAGATCCTCCCCTATTATCTGGCTCATCACCACCAAAGCCTGCTCCACCTCCGATGGCTGCTTTGTGTCTCTCCTGGCCTCCTGATAAACTTTTTTTCACCTAGGAGAAGGTCCCAGCGCTAACTCTCCCCCTGGGCTTCCTCCTTGACCCTTTATATCTATACTATTTAGTCCCAGACAATGACTAAAGAGTTCCATTCTGTCTCCCTGCAGTCACCCTTGTGGTCCAGACATCCTGCCTTTATAGCCATCATCCAGCTCCCCTCCCAGATGGGATTCATCTTTAATTGGTGCTGGCTCCCTCGCCAGGGACAGCCAGGTGAGTTAATTGGCCTCTCAGGCCCACTTCAACCCTTTTAGAGCCAGGATGGGATATATACCCTATTACAATGTTCTGCAAGTCCTGTAGATTAAAACCATGTAATACCTGCTAAATGCTGTCTTTGAAGAGCTATATGCAGTGTTGTTGTATCCATGTTCATCCCAGATTATTAGAGAGACAAGGTGGGTGAGGTAATATCTTTTAATAGAAACTTGTCTCTCTCACCAGGAAAAACTGGTTCAATGAAGGGTACTACCTCAACTATCTCCTCGGTCTTTCAAAAGTCATTTGGTTAAATCTATCAACCTTTGCAAGGTATTAACATTTCATATAACTGCTGTTTGTGATAGGACTACAAAAGAAAGATGAAACACTTGCTTTGCTACCATGAGTTAAGGTTCTGTACTGCCATAAGTCCTATTTGCATAAAGATATCCTATATAGAGAGACTTCATATAGCTATGCTTGTCAGTCATCTTGCCACAGCTTTTTTGTGTAGTTCTACCTTCCATTCATTGTTATCTTTGAAAACTCATGGCGATCGGGGGAGGTCCCAGATGACTGGAAAAAGGCTAATGTAGTGCCCATCTTTAAAAAAGGGAAGAAGGAGGACCCTGGGAACTACAGGCCAGTCAGCCTCACCTCAGTCCCTGGAAATATCATGGAGCTGGTCCTCAAGGAATCAGTTCTGAAGCACTTAGAGGAGAGGAAAGTGATCAGGAACAGTCAGCATGGATTCACCAACGGCAAGTCATGTCTGACTAATCTAATTGCCTTCTATGATGAGATAACTGGCTCTGTGGATGAGGGGACAGCAGTGAATGTGTTGTTCCTTGACTTTAGCAAAGCTTTTGACACGGTCTCCCACAGTATTCTTGCCAGCAAGTTAAAGAAGTATGGGCTGGATGAATGGACGATAAGGTGGATAGAAAGCTGGCTAGATTGTCGGGCTCAACGGGTAGTGATCAATGGCTCCATGTCTAGTTGGCAGCCGGTATCAAGTGGAGTGCCCCAAGGGTCGGTCCTCGGGCCGGTTTTGTTCAATATCTTCATAAATGATCTGGAGGACGGTGTGGATTGCACCCTCAGCCAAGTTTGCAGATGACACTAAACTGGGAGGAGAGGTAGATATGCTAGAGGGTAGGGATAGGATACAGAGGGACCTACACAAATTAGAGGATTGGGCCAAAAGAAATCTGATGAGGTTCAACAAGGACAAGTGCAGAGTCCTGCACTTAGGACGGAAGAATCCCATGCACCGCTACAGACTAGGGACCGAATGGCTAGGCAGCAGTTCTGCAGAAAAGGACCTGGGGTTACAGTGAATGAGAAGCTGGATATTAGTCAACAGCATGCCATTGTTGCCAAGAAGGCCAATGGCATTTTGGGATGTATAAGTAGGGGCATTGCCAGCAGATCGAGGGACGTGATCGTTCCCCTCTATTCGACATTGGTGAGGCCTCATCTGGAGTCCTGTGTCCAGTTTTGGGCCCCACACTTCAAGAAGGATATGGAAAAATTGGAAAGAGTCCAGCGGAGGGCAACAAAAATGATTAGGGGACTGGAACACATGACTTATGAGGAGAGGCTGAGGGAACTGGGATTGTTTAGTCTGCGGAAGAGAAGAATGAGGGGGGATTTGATAGCTGCTTTCAACTGCCTGAAAGGGGGTTCCAAAGAGGATGGTTCTAGACTGTTCTCAGTGGTAGCAGATGACAGAACGAGAAGTAATGGTCTCAAGTTACAGTGGGGGAGGTTTAGGTTGGATATTAGGAAAAACTTTTTCACTGGGAGGGTGGTGAAACACTGGAATGTGTTACCTCGGGAGGTGGTGGACTCTCCTTCCTTTGAAGTTTTTAAGGTCAGGCTTGACAAAGCCCTGGCTGGCATGATTTAGTTGGGGATTGGTCCTGCTTTGAGCAGTGGGTTGGACTAGATGACTTCCTGAGGTCCCTTCCAACCCTGATATTCTATGATTCTACTTACAATCAATATTGCCACCCTTAAAGCTACGAAAGCAACACACTTCGTTCCAAACTCTTTGTTTTTACTATTCTACATACATATTTTCCATGTTCACTGAACTACCCTGTATGCAATATATTTTTATAAAGGTTTCCAATTAAATATCACTAACTCAGCCTTACCATCCAATTTTTTACTTAACTTCAAAGGCAATGAAGCAACTTCTACACCAAATTAATTAAGTCTATTATCACTTAAAGAAATCCAGTTAATTCTGTCAAGCCTCGCAAATGACATAAAAATGTTGGTTTGATATCAACAACTTAAACTGTATTTAAAATGGCGGGGGGGAAGTAGAAATAATTAATTGTGCAGCACAAATTGCCCAATATGGAGTGCCGTGCATGGCTGGTTTTCCAATAAACTGATCTGTTTTTGTGGTTACACTATTCTTGATGTCACCATACATCAGGGTGTTGCAAAAGGAGCATAGTGAAAAATTAACAATGGGACTAATATGAAAAGTTAAGTGAGCGGAGACAGGAAAATACCACCAAAAGTTAGGAAAACTAATGTGGACCACTGAGGAGAAATTGAGATTTTATCATTGTGTCAAGAGGGAGCAGGAATGGGCTGATTGAAAAGTATTATAATATTTTTTCCTGTAAAATGTGTTAATGGTGTTATTAAAAAAAAGTAAGAGGGAGAAAACCAGGGGAAATAAATGTTGTATTGGCCTGTATTTACATGTTAAAACACGAGAGAGAGAGAGACAGAGATTCCCCATCTGTAAAAATAGGGATAATAATACTGACCTCCTATGTAAAGTGTTTTGAGATCTGCTGATGAAATGTGCCATATAGTAGCTAGGTTTTATTTATTTGTTTATGTAAAGCAGGGACTCAGCCCAAATCAGGAGACCCTTACACTGCCCTGATAACACCAGGGCTCTGCTTGGGATAAGGGATATACCTGCACCAGTCTGGCTGCAAGACTGAGGCCCAAATTACTTTTTCTTATATTACAAATTGGGGAGAAATAGGTGATGGTATTCTCTTACCTGCGCTCATTACTCAAATTCCACTCACTAACGCTCTGCCCATCCATAGGCTCAGATAATACAGGAATGGGCAGATGTCACCACGATGAACACACAGAGCAGGAGAGAAGCAAATTTCACCCATTGGAGAGTAGTTAGCAAATTAAAGTAGCCCTCTGTTTGGTGAAAATCTGCAAGGGATGGTGATCACCTCAGACCTGCTGATTCTGATGATGCCTCTGCCAGCTGCCCACGTAATGCTGGTCAGCAGCACCCATGGTGATGGCTGGCGGCAAAAGCACTATCTGAGTGGAGGCTTTCATGCACAGTCTCACCAGCAGTGCTTTTGATTGTTGCTGCTGCCAGCTCTGATCAGCTTGTGGCACACAATGGGAACAGGTAGGAGGCAGGATAAGATCATGGTCAGAAGGGCACCAGTACACCTTCTGGGTGCATTACAAGTGGCTCTGTACACCAATATATCTCTACGCTAATCAAGAAACAAGGCCCAAATCCCACCTAAATCAGAGGCCTGATTCTGTAAATACTTACCACGCATGCATCCAGATCCACGCATGGTGTCAAATCGGCATTACTCTATTTACTTCAACTAAGCTATAGTGATTTACATCAGCTGAGGATCTGGACCACTGTGTTGACTCCAGAGGGGCAGACCCATTAAAGTGAATGGGACTATCCCAGATAGTAAGCGCTACTCCTGGTAGGAAGTGTTTGCAGGATTTGGCTCATGTTTTTTCATCTTTTTATGTTTTTTCATCTTTCAAGCAATATGCAATCCTCCGCCAGTGTGCCCATACTTACTAATTTTTACCTTTCTACCTTTCAGGAATATTTAAACAAAATGCAAATAGAACCCACCTGCTGAGTGTGTGTTATATCCCCCTCTCTGTCATGGTTCCACAGAGGATATTAATCTGCTACAGCCCCAGCTCCAGTTGTAGCATCTTCTCTCTGGAGGCCCCTGGTTCAAGCCCTGTATGTCAGCTAAGATCACAGCTGTCACACGAATTTCTCTCTTCTCTATGTATTGTACATACCTGATCCCAAGTCCTTTTGAAGTCAATGGGAGTTTTTCCACTGGCTGCCTCGGTGCCCATACAATGAAAAGGAATATATCACTTAAACAACATGGGCCAGACTTTCTCCCCCAGTTCCATCCCCTTTGCACTGCCTGAATGGCACAAAGAGGATGCAATCTGGCCACAACTGGCCCGTGGAGAATTCCCCTGGCAGAAGGGAATTCTCAAGTGGCACAAAACTAGCAGAGCTAGCTCTTATGCCTACTGATCCCCCATTCACTTCCTGGCATGACAGTCATGATGTGGAAAGATGGGGAGGCACGCTGGGGGCAGAGAGGGTGCGAGAATCGGCTTGACTCTATTATGCCAGCTCCCCAACTGTGTATGTTCCCCTAGCTAGCTGTTGCAAATTAAATAAGTTCTCGCCTATGTCACTGAAGCTGGAGAATCAGGGAGATTTGAATTCCAGATCTGAAGTCCACTCCTGGAAAATGCCCTGGAAGCAACCCTTTCTGATTTGTTTGGGCAAATCCCATTTGTGCATGCAATGCAAATGTAAATGGTTTCCAAAATTGGCCCTTGTAGATTTAAAAGAATGCAATTGTTAGGAAGGGTCGTGTGTCATACAGCTCTTTCCCAGCATCACAATGCATTTTTGACCAGAGCATATTTTATCACAAAGTCCTAAGTGGTATCAAAATTATTAATTCAGCCACCTCTAAACAAACCAAAAACAGATTCTGCAAAAGGGAAAAGGTTGCCATATATTAACTGATGCATAAAACATTTCTCTTTCAGAAATCTGTTTTGAATTTGTTCATTTGGTTTTATTAAATTTACAAGAGTTTTCTTTATCTAAGAAAAGAAATGTTGATGTTTTCTCACACTGTCCCTGCACTGTAAGGTCTCAATCGTGCAAGCAAGTGCTTAGCTTTACACATATGAGTAGTCCATTAAAGTCAATGGCATTATAGACATATGTAAACTTAAACATGTGATTAAGTCTTTGCAAGATTAAGGCCTAAGATATGTATCCACTGCAATTCTCTGAATAATAATGTTCTGAATATTTAAGGAGAATTACTATCTTTCCTTATACTTAATCTAGAACACTCACAAATATTATTATTGTTTAAATCAACTCAAAGCCATTAGAAGAGCTAAAGAGGCAGCGTCTAATCTGATTTCCAGTCTGCCAGACATGCAGCCCTTCATTATAATAAATAATAAATAAAAGATAAGGACCACTGTCAAAAAGTTCATCAAAAGCTGGAAAAATCACATAGTGAATCCGTCAGTCAGCCGTGGTGGACAGGGTCATGTAAATGAAAGGGAAAAGAATATACAGCATATAGACTTTACTTACATGCTAATAAAAACCAGCCAGGCACAAATGTATATGCACAAGACTGAACAATTTGTCACTCTGGACTATCATGGTTGCCCCCCTACCTACTGTAACAATGCCAGTGCTCAAAATAGTCAGAAAGGAGTTCACAGTAGCTGTATGCCAGCACATGTGTTTTTCCAGCTGGAGCCGAGTTTTGGACCAGCTTCTGAATTCTAGTTTAAATTTCTTACTGTTTCACTAGAGCAGGAAAAAATAACATGATGCAAAAACTGAAAAACTGAAATAAAAAAGTTGAAGGGAAATTAATGTTGGAAAGATACCTAGAAAACAAAGCAGTGAATTTGAAGGTCTTATTGAATCTATTCTGCTGCGCTCACTCCTTCTTTTCCGTATTTGCCTCTTCTGCACTTTGCTCCCTGCCAGTGAAGCTCTGCAAGAGTCCCCAGGATTTCTCTGCCTCCCCATGATGTGCTGTCCCATCTCACACCTACAATGCAACATTAACCAAGTCCCCCTGCTTTTTCTCTTCTCCCTGTGATCCATCCCCCAGCTCTGAGCTTCGCTTGGTAGGAGTGCTGTTATTGGTTTTCATCACCTACACACTTTGTGCACTGTGTACTGCTGAAATTTTCAAAACGCTCTCCATCACTTCAGCCTTTTGACCGCACCGTTTTAACTGAGCCTTGCTCTCTTCAAATCTAATCATTCAATATTGTGCAAGTGCTTATTTAAAAAAAAAATAGTTTGAATCCCTCTCTAAAGTTTACAGCCGTCTACTTGATGCATAATCATTTCAAACACTGCAGCACTTCACATTTGGTTAAAACCACTTCAGTTTAGAAGTGATTAGAGGTTGAAGATTTGTAGTTTAAAATTTAAATTAAACTGTTTAAAATTATTGGAGTACTTCACACATTTAAAGCAAATAATTTTTCTTTTTATATACAGATCAGGATTCTCAGTAGATGTCTAGCAGAGCTGAGCCAGATAGTGTAAAATAATCAGGAACCGGGATTCAGATTTAAGGCTTTCAAACCACAATACCTGGTAAAAGAATGTTTGTTAAAATGATCACATTTTCACAACAGCAAGGACTGCAAAAATATCCATAAGACATGTAAAGAAAGAGATGCAGGAATGTATAATCATGGTTTAAGCCTTATGCTAAAATATTAACCCATAGATCATCTGTAACCAAAGTCATACATTTATAAAGTGCACTGCCTACAGCAAGAAGCAAATAAACACCATGTAAACTTCACTTTAGTTTCACTTCAAACTTTCTGGAATTTAATGCTCGAGATAGGTAAGACAAATTAATAGATGTTGGACAGACTAGACAACAATAAATCCTGCATTCTGTCTTGAGTTTTATTTTGCCTCCCAACTCACATGCACACCCTTCTGTTGCCCTCCCAAAATTACACAATGCATCCCCACTATCAACAAAGCTGTGAATTTACACTGCACAACTCCTTAGCTGTAGCTGCCCTGTAAACCAGCCTGCTATCTATTTTTGTAGAGGTGCATCCTTCATTCTTCTGAAATCAGTGTGTGTATGTGTGTGTTTGAGTGCCAAATTGCAGACCACAGTTAAAAGAAAACAAACAAAAGGAAACACAGTTAAAGGAAAAAGAGACCCCCCCACTTGCAATACCACACACACTCATGCAAGCAAACATTACTAATAGCAGTAATGAACTGATGGCTGCTGTGTACCATGGTGTAACAGGGTGGCTACCCTGCTCCTAAAACAAAAGGGGTTAAAAGCAGCCCTGGAGAGGGCTGGGGATGGCTGATTGAGGAAGCAGCCGCAGCTGGGCCACGCCCCAATCAGGCCCCAGCTGGTCTGTATAAAAAGGCTGTGAGCCAGCGGCCTAAGGAGTTTCTCTCCAGGCTGGGTGAGAGCAGGGCCTGTCTGATAGACAGACAGGGTACTGGGGAAGGAGTGGGCTGAGCAGGGGCACTCCAGGCTGGTAACTCCCCAGGCTGTAGGGTCTGGTCCAAGGCCGATAGAGGTACTGGGAGGTAGAGGAAGGTAACAGGTCCAAACCCCCTGGCCTATGATGAGTGGCCTTTACACTGCTATCTGCCCCAGGGAGCGGGGGTTTGGTGATGACTGGCCGTAGCCCAGACTGAGGCAAGGTGGGGATAGCGGGTTGGGGATTCCCCAGGAAGGGGAGACCCAGAGGCAGAGTGGGGGGGTACTGCCAGGGGGCAGAACCCCAGAGAAAGGGTCTGTGAGGGATATGGGGGCCGGAGCTGTGCGGCTCACTGGCCTGCAGAGGGCGCTCCAGGCTGGAAAAGAGCTAATTCCCAATGACCAGCAGGAGGTGCCGCAGGGGTGAGTCTGTACTGCTTTACACATGGGCTTGTGTTTTGGCCTGTTAGGTCTGACAAAGCAAGCTGAAAAATAAAATACTTCAGAGTCTACATCGCTAATAAAAACAGGCAATTCCAAGTTTGAAATCAGTTGGGAGGGATAGGAGGCAAAAGCTTCTCAGATATTTCAAAAACAAATCTTTGTTCCAGTTTTCCATCTCCCCAGGCAGGGTGCTCCACCCTATTAAAGAGCAGGCAAGCCTGCAACAACAGTCCAGGTTCATGCCTCCTGAAACCTTTTGTTGTTGTTCTTCCTCCGAATCAAGACATACCCTTCCCATTCTGCTCGTCTGAAACGTGTTTTGAGATGTCTTGGCTTTTTATTTAAATGACCATTATGTAGTAACTAGAAGCCTTTTTTTTTTTTTTTTCCTCTTGACAATGGAAGATTGAGAGGAGAAAAGGCAACTTTCAGATAAATCTTTTATAAATTCCTTTAAAAAAATCTGTTGCAAATTACCACCTGCAATCAGTCTATTGATAGTCTTCTATCATCCAAGACAAATCAAGGGCCTAATTCTCATTTACAATGAGTTTTCTTTATGCTGCTTTGACCCTCTTTCAGGCATCTTTATGCTGCCAGAGTGGTGTAAAGGAACGGCAGTGCAAATGAAAATCAGGCCCATAATATATAGCAATGTTTTCCCATACCCATTCACAACATTTCCTGAAAAAGAAACTAGCTAAGGCAGAGCCCAGCAAACTACGCATCCCTCAAGTGATCATCACCTAACATGCTGCGTTTCCCCAACAAATTCATCAGCCTCCACACACATCAATGGCAGATTGTAATTTGGCCTTCACTTCAGACCCCCAGACTAGCTTCTTTGTGGATAGGAATCTCCATTCAAAGCTAAACAAAATCGGAGAAACTTTTTCCAAGTATCTGTGTGAGTGATGTACACTCAGCACTTGCTATTCAAATAGTTTATGATCTTTATATTAAAACGCCCTATTTGCCAAGTGCCTTGTTAAGCAGTGCTAGTCTTTGACACACACACTGAAATCTACCCCATATGTTAAAGTTATTGAACTGCAGTGAGCTTCCTGACAACAGTGCTCTGCTAATGCTGGTTTTGATTCCCCTGACATTAATCTTGGTAGGGCTGAGATGCTGTTAATACTTACTTCCTAAGCGAGGTAACCCCTTCAAAGGCTGACACACACCACCTCGCCTTGTTCATCAAATATATAATCTTACTAAATGCTGTAATCTTAAATCCCAACCTAGAGTAACTAGCAATGCTTACATTATCATTTTTCTTTAAAGTTCATCTAAAAGAAAAAACAACTATGATCTAGTAAGAATTCCAGATTTCAAAGACTGCACAATCAGAATTTAGGACCAATATCTTCTAGATAAACCACAACAAACTGCTTATTAAGCTTTAACATTGATACAATCTAAGATTACTTGCTCCTTTCTCCCACTCCACCCACGCACATGTGCACACAAACAAACGCACACATGCAGCTTTCAGAGGGTCCCATTGAAATTTTAAGCAATTCTATTTTTTTTCCATTTGACAACTTTGCAGCCACAAAAAATTAAACAGATAAAAAGGAGGGGACTGTGGCTACAGCAATGAAATGTAGGAGGAATTATAAAAATGGCCCTTCATTGCCAGTGCTACTCAATGTCTGCTCATTTTCTTGTGCCAGTTGGAAGAACAAGATTAGAAGTGACTCTAATTCTTACCCAGACTTCAGGCCGGTGAAAGTCAAGTTAAAGAAGTAATGCTCTCAGTCTCTGGAGGGCAAGGGTACCAGTCACTTATTCCTTATGAACACTTGCTGACATGTGCACTAAGCATAAAAATAATAAAATTTATATAGTGCACCCCCGCTGAAGTGCTCAGGGCACTATGCAGTATCATCAAAGCAATTTAAAATGCATTTTAAAACATAGAAAATAATGGACCACCCTCTAATAATAATAATTTTTGTTTATAAAATCATGGCAAGAACACTGGCTTAGTGCAAGCCACTCCCATGAAGTGCAGTGGAGAGATAAGGAGAAAGAAAGGAAGAAAGAATTCTCCTCCCTGGTTCTTGGTTCACAAATCTCATGGCCCCCGAATGCTTGTTGGCTTAAAAAATACGTAACGTATTTTTAATATAAAAGACTATTTCCTGCAATTCAATCATGGGTATATTAAAATTATACCAGGACAATATAACTAACAAATTGCAGGCAGGTAATTAATTCCTATGTCTGTTCTGAACACTTGTTAGTCAATCTTAATGCTCTAATTTTCAAGACTTACTTTCCTAGCTTTTTCTACTCTATGTGAAATTTTGTGTATAACAGTAATGTAGCAGTGGGTTGGTTGGTTATTTTATTTTCATTCTCATTCTGTATGTATGTGAAATTTCTAATTAACTTTTATTTAGGGATAAACAAGAGGAGTCTTTATAACTCTGTAAAGGCCAAAATTATCCCCGGTGTAGCTCTGTTAGTGTTAGCAGAGTTACATCTGGGAAAAAATTGTCTCTATTTGTTTTAAAAGACCTAATGATATATAAATATATTGCCGTGTATCTCTTGTGGTATAAGAGAGCTCTTTTACAAGTGGTATCAGTTAGAGAACTGGGAAGTTATTCTAATCATAATGCAACATAAGAAAACAATCTTATATCAGGGCAATACATAAGAATGGCCATACTGGGTCAGACCAATGGTCCATCTAGCCCAGTATCCTGTCTTCCAACAGTGGCCAATGCCAGGTACTTCAGAAGAAATGAACAGAACAGGAAACCACCAGGTGATCCATCCCCTGTCGTCCACTCCCAGCTTCTGGCAGTCAAAGGCTAGGGACACCCAGTGCATGGGGTTGCATACCTGACCATCTTAGCTAATAGCCATTAATGGACCTATCCTCCATAAACTTATCTAATTCTTTTTTGAAACCGATTATTAGTTTTGGCCTTCACAGCATCCCCTGTCAACGAGTTCCACTGGTTGACTGTACACTCTGTGAAGAAGTACTTCCTTTTGTTTGTTTTAAACTTGCAGCCTATTAATTTCATTGGGTGACCCTTGGTTCTTGTGTTATGTGAAAGAGTAAATAGCACTTCCCTATTCACTTTCTCCACACCATTCACGATTTTATAGACGTCTATCATATTCCCCCTTAGTCATCTCTTTTCCAAGCTGAAAAGGCCCAGTCTTTTTAATCTCTCCTTACTCATCTTTGTTGCCCTTCTCTGTACCTTTTCCAATCCTAATATATCTTTCTTGAGATGGGCTGACCAGAAATGCATGGTGCATGTAGTAACTTACTATAAATACTATATACTGTTGTTGATTTTAGGAAAAATTTTGGCCCAACACTTAATACAGGCAAATTCCTCCCTCCCCCAAACATATATATGTGCTGCAGTGACTTAATGTGTGTAAAGTTAAGCATGTGTGTAAGTCTTTGCAGGATCTGGGCCAAAGATAATATTCCTTGTACAAACTATTCCTTCTCGAAATAGGAACTAGTTGCTCAGGGAGATGTTACAGAAAGGCCAAAGCTAAATCGACATGGATCTGCACACAGCCCTGTGGGCCACACCCTATTGTGCCCCTTCATAGCACCCATAATAGATGCTTTGAGGGTTAAGCTCACCATACATTTCCCAGAGAGGCGTCTTCTGCCATGTATTCTGTCAAGAGTTTCAGTTTATGTGCTTTTTCTCCAGCACGTGTGGATGGGTCTGATTAGCCAGAATTGGCTTTTATCAGTACTAATAATGGACCAAGGGAGTAATGTCCAGATCTGAATCCCGAACAAAGTTAGGTGGAAGCTAGAAGTTTGAGGCTGAATCAGAGTTAAGGTTTGGGTTTTGAATCGACGGTGTCAAATCCTGGTCATTACACAAAGTAAAACTATTTCCCCATGCTTATTTTTCCCCCTACTGTTACTCAGACCTTCTTGACAACTGTTGGAAATGGGCCATCCTGATTATCACTCTAAAAGGTTTTTTGGGGGTTTTTTTTGGTTTTTTCTCCTGCTGATAATAGCTCACCTTAACTGATCACTCTCATTATAGTGGGCACGGCAACACCCATTTTTTTCATGTTCTCTGTGTGTGTGTGTGTATATATGTATATATATATATATATATATATCTTCCTACTGAATTTTCCACTGCATGCATTCAATGAAGTTGGTTTTCACCCACAAAAGCTTATGTTCAAATAAATTTGTTAGTCTCTAAGGTGCCACAAGTACTCCTCGTTCTTTTTAATCTGTTCTCAGGAGATTTCATGCATTGTCAACTCTTCTTGTGAGTTTTCCACTGAGTTTGCCTTGCATCCCAACTCGATTCAGGAAAACAGGCTTTTTATGGTTTTACCCCAAACTCAGAACCACTGAAAGCACAGGTAGAGTGTGTTTGGGAGTTCAGATAGAAATATATACTTGCCATAATGCAGAAAGGATACATCTGAAGTCCTACTTTGGACCCATCTCTAATTGCTATTGAAAGAATAATAGATGTTCTAAGAGAGACACTTCTGCTGTGTCTGTGGGTGAGTCCCATGTTGCCTGTTCCATCTAAGTGTCTATATCTTTCCTATTGACATTGATTTAAAAAGCGGACTAAGGAGGTTTAGCCACACAAACGCCATTCTTATCAATGGGAGCTGTGTGGCCAAATGCCCTAATTTGCTCTGTTAATCTCAACTCTTGTCTGAGCATCTGTTTATTTAGATAGTTAACTCCCCAGAGACAGGGCTATGTCTTCTCCTGTGCTTTGGGCAACCCTGAGCACATTCTCAGCACTTAACAGATACATATATAATGGTTTATGACTGAGTGATTGGCTGATCGATTGACTGATTGATTTAGCACCGTTAATTATACATATATAATACAGCAGACAAACTGTTCTGTTCAGGAATAGAACTGAAATTATTGTAATTAACTCACTACATATTTTGAAGCCTTTTTTTCTATAAAGAGTGCACCTTTTCAATTAGTAGATCTACTTTGGTCCTTAAATTGTATTTTCCTCATTGAATTGCCTGGTTGTGTGCTCCCTTGCGCCTTTCATTGCTTATCATTATCATTCATTAATGTCTCAGTTGCTTTCCTTTGTCTGCTGCCCTTCTCCTGTTCACAAGAACTTTCTTTGCTAGTCAAATAAGTTATCCCACTTATTTTATAATGTCTTGGTTTAGGCTTTACAAAAATAAAACGAGGAGGAAACCATATCTTCAAATGGCTTATTATAATTCAGTATGACTGGCAAGTGTCATTTAAGAAAGATATACTGCACCTTTAATAAATTTAATCCATGTCTGATTACAGAGGAAGAAAGCTCCTTTTTAATCTTATAGGGTTGGAATATTGCAATAACTGTTCCATCTGATTTTAAAAATAAGATTTGCTAAAGGTCAGCGTATCTCCTGGCCACATATGCAGCAACATTGAAATTTCCTTGGCCAGGGAATAAAAAGATTCTATCATTAAAAATGAAAGCGCGAGGACATCTTGCAAGCCCATAGGGTTTTTAGAAAGAGAAGGAGACATTTCGTTATCAACTAGCAATCACAAGATTTTTAAGCAATATCTCTAATCTGCTTCTCCCCCACCCCCGCTCCCCACAACCCCCCTTTCCTTTTCACATCAAGGTCTTTTTATCTTCCAATTTTGCATCTAAAGATGAGGTGAATGCCATTAGCTCAATTCAACCTCAAGTGTAGTCAGATGTGCCTGTGATTTCTGAAAAGCACTGTCTAAGGTCACATTAAAATGTATAAGAGCTTTTCTATTCCTGAGAAGGGGGCTTATTATCCATCCATGGTGTAAGGGAGTAATGTCAGTGGCCACAGACTTGGGTGAAAACAAAAGAGATACCAAGGTTTCCGTCTTTTGTCAGTGAGCCTCTCTGGCTTCCTTTCATTGCTGTCTGAAGCCTTGCAGACGGTGCCACAGGCTGTAAACTTAGGCAGCTTTGGGGGAGAGAAAAATAAGTTTGAAGGCTTTCTCCTTTTCTTAACCCTCGGCTTTTAATATTTAACCCTTTTCATAAAAATTAAAAAAGAAAACATTGTTCCATGTTTAAATACATTTTTGCAATATTCATTTCAGTGCTGGAAAAGATTTGGACTTTAGTCATCCCAACCTTGATTCTGGAAAGACTCACATGCATGCTTAACTTTGAGCATGAGTAGTCCCCTTGACTATTCACATTAGGAGATGTCCCATTTTTGGAGACTTTTTCTTATATAGGCGCCTATTACCCCCCACCCCCTGTCCCGTTTTTTCACAGTTGCTGTCTGGTAACCCTAATTCACATGCTTAAATTCAGTGCAGGATTGGGGCACTAGCAAGTACCAAAATAAACAGGGACTTAGAGTGCAGTTTTCACTTAACATGTCATTGTGGGTAAGTGTTTGTCAAATTAATGGGCATAATGTACATATTTTTCTGCAGTTCAAATAAGGATCCAGACTTCACAGACAGCACAATTCATCAGTAAAAAAAAAAAAAAAATCGCATTGACAGTTCTGTTTATCTTTGATTAAAAAAAATTAGTAATGGTAGTAATGAAATTCACTCCAACAATGGCCTTGTTAACTGACACAGCTTTCAAATATGTATTCATATCTTATTCAAAAAGGCATTTCAGGTGCTGGTTGTATTTTTTTTAGACAAGGTTCCTGTCTCAGACTATTGTGAGGGAATATTATAGTTTTAAGAACATTTCCCTTCAGGGCCAAGTGCATGGCTCACTTACAGAAGTCTGATGTCTTTAAGAGACTTCAGGCATGCTCTTTCTACTGTACAACTCTGAACTGAACTCCCGTGACCTGGTACAGAAGATACGGTCTCCCAGTGATCACACCGCTGAAGTTTCAGGTAGGCCCTTTACTGGTAAAGCAAGAGATTATTTTCACAACTTTAACAGCCACTTGCCCTAAGGAATGGGCAAACCGAAAGAATGAGGCAGGGTTGTTTTTGTTGTTTTTTTTTTTTAACAACTGGGCTGTGGTTCATCTTACCGAAGCACATTAAACATAATCTAATTTACAAAGGTTGAGCCAAATGTATTTGTGGCATAAACTCTTTGAATGTTTCACCAGGAGTTAATCTAGTCCATAATTTTCCAGGCTGGTAAATTTTCTCATCTTGCAGCTGTAATGCCAGTTAAGTGACTCACTGTGATGAGATAATGTATTGACCTAATTATCATTGTAAACAATGAAGTTACCATGCAATTGGTGTACCTTGAAATGGCACACAAATTGGAGGGATAATTCCTGTCACCAATGTGTGGATTGAATTTATTCAAAGAATAGCAGGTAGACATTTTGAATTTTTTGTATGAGCAGCAGTGTTGATAGTTTCTGGGATGCCTCTTTTCCCTTCCCCCATTACAGAAGCAGCCAAATTTTCATCCCTTGACTCTTAATTTGTGCACCCATTTTTGTACAGACACCTGAAAAGCCAGGAAAAGCAAGTGTGTGCCTGCTTGTAGCATACAAGCAGCTATTTGCATCTGCAAGTACAAATTTGCATTTGCAACAAATACATGTGCAAAAGTGGGCTACAAAACCAGAGAACTAGAGGCTGGTTGAAATGTGACCGTGGGCAGGCATGTCCCTATTTTTAGTAACTGTGGTTGATGATGACTGAACGTTGCTCTCTCTGGTGTTTCAGCTCTATGCCATCCGAATGCCATTACTGGAAATTACACACACACACAAATCTTCCTCTGCAGAGGAACTTTGGCTTGTTTTGGAACTGAAGGATGAGCTTAATACATAAACTCAAGTAAGGTCAAATATGCTGGAGGAGTGGTTGGTTTTCACACCCCATGTGCCAAATAGATCATATAAATGGCTTCCCTATTTGTCATTTATGTATTTTTGAATTGTAATGAATGGTTCTATCTTTCTTTGCCAAATTTCTATATTCATAGAAAGCTGGCATTTCACAAATATCAGAGTGCTGCTCTGTGAGCCAGACTTCCAGAAATTCCGTAATCATCACTAGACCTTCCTGTTAAAACATGAAAACAGCTAAATGCCATTTAGCTGTTAAGATTTAAAAATACTGTCTTGTTATTCCTTTGATAACCCTGTAACACAGTACATTTTTTGTGTTCCTCAACAACCTATGAACAATTCCTGAAGTGCTGGGGCTACCATACTGTTTTGACATTCTTAGAAAAATTCAGTTAGATGAATCAGACTGGGCTTTCAGGCTTCTGGTTCTTCTTTTTAATAGGAAACCTCATAAAAAATGTAACTGCTCTGTTTTATGACAGCAATTTGACAGTAAATTTTGTTTCTTTTAGTAACCTAAGACTGTCCAAAGTAGTACTATAGACAGGGGGGAAAGTAAGTCTAGGGACTTACTGGTACTGGGCTGGGCTGGGGCTGGCTCTGGCCCCCGGAAGGGGCGGGGCCTCAGGCGGAAGGGGCGGGGCTGGGGGAGGTCAGAGCCAGCCCCGGCCCACCCTGTATCGGCAAGTGCCTCCTTCGTCCTCCCCAGGATAACAGCGGCAGCCGGGGGCTCTGGCAGTGGTTTAAAGGGCCCTGGGCAGTAGCGGCAGCCGGAGCCCTGGGCCCTTTAAATCGTCCGCAGAGCCCCGCCGCCGCTTCCCCAGGGCTCCGGCAGCAGGGCTCTGGGAATGGGGCTCCGGCCGCCACTACCGTCCCGGGCCCTTTAAATCATCCCCGGAGCCACTATCCCAGGGCTCTGGCAGCGGAGCTCTGGCAGCAATTTAAAGGGTTGGGGGCTCCAGCCGCTGCTGGGAGCCGCAGGCCCTTTAAATTGCACCTGGGGAAGCCGATCCACCCTGGTACAGAGCACCGGCTTTTGCCAGAACACCGTACCGGCGCGTACCAGCTTACTTTCACCTCTGACTATAGAACAGGCAGTGGTCCCTGAGATTTCCCTGACACAGTTTAGGAAGGCAGCAAGCCAATCCCTGGTATCAAAAAGGTTGAGAAACACTGCTATAGAATATGGACATAGGATTACCATATGGGATGAAATAATAGATGAAATAATTTGTTTAAAAGTCTTCTAATTGAATACCTCCCTTTCAAAGCAATCTCTGATTTGGGGAATTGCTATACTTTTCTTCAGGGAAGACAAGAGACCTCATCAGAGATCCAGGGAAAAAATCTAAGCTAAGATCAACCCAAGTGAACATTTCTGAGAGTTTTCCAGTGCTACGTACCAGTGGTAAAAGAGATGGAAACTAGAGACTAATTAGTGGCATAGAGAAAAAGGTTTTAGAAGCAAACAGCATTCAAATGTCTTCTGTGATGAGAGATGACTGTTTTGATTAGATGGCCTCCATTTAAACTGATGGTGTGAAAACTTCTTAGTTTTAGAATTGGCTTGTTACATGGGCTTTAAATTAAGCTGAAAGGAGAAGAGGAGATGTTTTTCCTTAATGAGAAGAATAAGAGTGCTGTCCTAACACACAAAATAAGAGAGAAGATGAAGTTCTCAAGTAGAAGATGAAGAAGAAGAAAAATGTTAAACTCATAAATCGTTCCTACAGGAATGGAAATTCTATGGGAAATAAGCAAGAACTAGAAGTGTAACTAAATAATGGAAACTATGAGCATAAGTGAAACCTTGTAAAATGATTATCCTAACCAGAATATCAGCATGGACGGGTACAATTTATATAGAAGCGACAGAGAGGGAAGAGACAGAAGAGGCATTGCTTTGTATGTCAATAGCGTCTACAATGCCAGAAAACTACAAGATGAAAATGGAGAATGGGGTAGTGAAATTCTTGGATAAGGACAAAAGGAGTGAAAATCAAAGAAGAATCCACAGGGGGCAACTGCTACAGATCACCAGAACTGGAGGAAAGCAAGAATAAATAATTCTTGGACCAACTCTCAAGACACTTATAACCACAGGATGTCCTCACCATGAGGGGATTTAAATTTCCCAGGTATTTGCTGTGGAGATAAAGCTAAATATATGCTAAATCAGAGAGGTTTTTAAACTGTGTGGGACACAACTTTCTGATCCAGAAAGGAGACATTCCAAGCAGTGAAGTAGTAATAGGTTGGAACTGTAAGAAGGAGAATAGGAAGGAAGCTTGGAACTAATGAGCATGATCTTCTCACGTTCAACAGAATGGGTTCCCAGCAAGCATCACACACAAAGCATCAGATTTTTAAGATGGCACATTCTGTGAAATACAATCATTTAAGGCCCAATCCTACTGTCATTGAAAACTACTACTGGATTTCAATGTAAGCAGGAGTGGGACCTTAGCAAGAAAAGTGCAACTGTAAGATATGTTAAAATTCACTGGTGGAGAAGAAGGCAGAGAAATCTCAAAGGATATCATAATGGCTTGTCTTTGATGGGTTGAGCTATGCAACAAGTTTTGGCTTGTCCAAGGCACTGTTTGACCAAGGGCTGGCTCTCTATACAGTATTAATATTTTTTTCATATGAGCTTGATGGTAACCTGCTCAATAGAAGGGCAGGAACAGATTGCATATCTCTTGAAGCATGGTAGCAGATTGTTTAGAGTGGTATTCAAGCTTTTTTTTATAAAGCTGACATCCTTTCTCCTAGTATCATTGGCCAAGGAACAGTGGCTGTCCATCCTGACTCATGCATCCGACCATGTAAGCTTATGCTCCAATACGTCTGTAAGTCTATAAGGTGCCCCAGAACTCTTTACTGCTTTTACAGATCCAGACTAACACGGCCACCCTTCTGATACTTGACATCCTGACATAGTCTCTTTATGGGGTGAAGGCCTAGTAACCAAGGTGGAATTGTATCTAGAACCTGCTGCAAAGAAGATAACATTTCTTATCAGAGTAAGAGTGATCATTTAATCAGTGATCAGCAAGGAATGATGGGGGAGGAGTCACCATGGGTCTCTATCTTCCTTGGGCTCAAAGAAAGCAAGTTTACATAAGGTTCAGTGGATCCCCACTATTTTTACTGCCATTTCAACCTCTGCCCCCTTCATCCAAGGTTCTTGACATTATAGAGAAAAATCCCCCAGAGAGACTGATCAAAATATTGCTTTGAAATGGGCTGGTAGAACTCCATGCAAAATCAAGCTGAAGCTGATTAGCCAAGGAGCAAGACAGCTAAGGTTGTTTCAAAATCAGATTGTGGCCATTATTCTGGCTGCTGTATACCATTTTGGCAGAGTCTGAAAAAGCCAGAAAGTGGATTTTTCTTATGTGGGACAAAGCCATATCCATTATCCTGTACTAGTGCTTCTGCAATGAGCAGAACTTGTCTGAGCCAGGCAATATGGACATGGTGTCTTGTATCATTGGACCAGCCCCCATACTTTGGTTTTAAAACCACACAGAGCATTTTTCCTAATATCTTTATTGTCTGTAAAATATTTCACACGAATCCTGTCATTGCTTGCAATAGGCATAGGAAATATGATTGCGTTCTAAAGGGTACAGGCATTCATAAAGGTGACCCTGTTAAAATCTACTCATGCAGCATTAGCTGTTGGATGGGATGTAACTTAATAGAGGAGGCTGTAGAGAACAGTCAGGCTCCTAAAGAGAGAGCAGTCCTTTATAATTTAATCACCTATTGCCATGTCTAGAAAGCAGAAATCTGCTTTTCGTCCCCTTGCATCAAGGGTAGAGACAGAAGGACAAATTTGGCAACTGGATGAATATTATCCTATTAAGTAATGCACTGGATCGAGCACTATTTAATATCTCATTTAACTATTGAATTTGTAGTTCTGCAAAAGAACAATGACTCTTTTGGGAGACACAGCATCCATTTTACAGTGTTTGCCCCACCTCCAGAATTTTTTGAAGCCTGAAATCTAGTACTGCTTGCAGTGCACAGAATCTAAGAGCCAAATCTTCAGATTTCCATTTTTTACACAAGGCTCTGGCCCAAAATCTCTAGCATGTGTTATAATTTAGTTTAGTTAGTAAGGATGGATATCAGATTATTATAATTATTTTGAAGTTCTGGCATTATTACCCAGGAAACACCTAGGAATGAGGGATGTTGCTCAAAGAACAAGCAAAACAAATTAAAACTTCAAATTCATTTGAGGAATTTTTCCAGTATTGGCATCAATTACTGGGCTACAGTAGGTTTGAGATATTAAGTGTACTGGTGATTTTCAATTATACAATCAAATTTAATGGCAAATATTGTGATTATCTAAATTAAAACCTCTTCTACTGTGCTTTGAAAATATATTTCATATTCAAGAGCATCAAGAGCCCAGAACAAATATAACATATTCCTGAGCTTATGGTTTATAAAAGTTAGCTTTTATAGAAAGAAAATGAGTGGGACCCAGAGCATCAACAAACACTGCAGAATTCTGTGACATTGTAGTAGAACAGTGTATGAACATATTTTAAATCAGGGGCTGATCTTGCAAGGTTCTCAATGCCTCTTGCAGGGTTCTGAGTGCTCTTAACTCCCACTGAAGTCCCACTAAATTCAGGGCACTCCGCACCTTGCTGGATTATCCTCAAGGCAGCTTTGGATAAGCCTCATATTTAGTATCTAAGATGGAATCAATTCATGGTTTCTGGAGGTGAGGGAAATACACACTTCCATTCATTGGAAAGAGTACTTTTAAATACTATATTAGTCTATGCAATATTCCAGTCTATGTATATGTACTTCATAACTATTAGCCAGAATGTGCAGGAATGGTGTCCCTAGCCTCTGTTTGCCAGATGCTGGGAATGAGCAACAGGGGATGGATCACTTGATGATTACCTGTTCTGTTCATTCCCTCTAAGGCACCTGGCACGGACCACTGTTGGATGACAGGATACTGAGCTAGATGGACCTTTGGTCTGACCCAGTAGGGCCGTTCTTATGTTCTTATAGAATCATAGAACTTGAAGGGACCTCAAGAGGTCATCTAGTCCAGTCCCCTGCACTCAAGGCAGGACTACGTATTATCTAGACCATCTCTGACAGGTGTTTGTCCAACCTGCTCTTAAAAATTCCCAATGATGGAGATTCCACAACCTCCCTAGGCAATTTATTCCAGTGCTTAACTACCCTGAAAGTAAAAGTTAGGAAGTTTTTCCTAATGTCCAATCTAAAGTGCCCTTGCTGCAATTTAAGCCCATTGCTTCTTGTCCTATCCTCAGAGGTTAAGAAGAATAATTTTTCTCCCTCCTCCTTGTAACAACCTGTTATGTACTTGAAAACTGTTATCATGTGTCCATCCCCCCCCCCCGGTCTTTTCTTCTCCAGACTAAACAAACCCTCATAGGTCATGTTTTCTAGACCTTTAATCACTTTTGTTGCTCTTCTCTGGACTTTCTTCAGTTTGTCCACATCTTTCCTGAAATGTGGCACCCAGAACTGGACACAATACATGCTCCAGTTGAGGCCTAATCAGTGCAGAGTAGAGCGGAAGAATTACTTCTCATGTCTTGCTTACAACACTCCTGCTAATACATCCCAGAATGATGTTTGCTTTTTTTGCAACAGCTTTACACTGTTGACTCATATTTAGCTTTGATCCACTATGACCCCCAGATCCCTTTCTGCAATACTCCTTCCTATGCAGTCATTTCCCATTTTGTATGTGTGCAACAGATTGTTCCTTCCTAAATGGAGTACTTTGCATTTGTCCTTATTGAATTTCATCCTATTTACTTCAGACCATTTCTCCAGTTTGTACAGATCATTTTGAATTTTAATCCTATCCTCCAAAGCACTTGTGACCCCTCCCAGCTTTGTATCATTCACAGACTTTATAAGTGTACTGTCTATGCCATTATCTAAATCACTGATGAAGATATTGAACAGGACCAGACCCAGAACCGATCCCTGAGGGACCCCACTCGTTATGCCCTTCCAGTATGACTGTGAACCACTGATAACTATTCTCTGGGAATGGTTTTCCAACCATTTATGCACACTTTATAGTAGCTCCATCTAGGCTGTGTTTCCTTAGTTTGTTTATGAGAAGGTCATGTGAGACAATATCAAAAGCCTTACTTAAGTAAGATATACCACATCTACCGCTTCCCGCCTATCCACAAGTCTTGTTACCCTATCAAAGAAAGCTATCAGGTTGGTGTGACATGATTTGTTCTTGACAATATACAGTATTCTAAATACAGAAAGTGAAATCCTGGCTCTATTGAAGTCAATGAGAGTTTTGCCATTGACTTCAATGGTGCCACGATTTCAGCCTATATATACAAATTTATTCCAGCCTCTATCACTGACAAACTGTGTGACTAAGAGCTTCTTTGGTGCTTCTGTTTCCCCTCCCACATTTTCTGTCTTGTTTATTAAAATTGTAAGCTCTTCAGCACAGGGACTACCTCAGTACAGGGATGTGCCTGTACAGTGCCTAACAGAATGGGGCCCTAGTTTCCATTGTGGCTTCAAGGCATTGCAATAAATAAATAATAATAATAATAATATAATTCTACTGCAAGCCAAGATTTCCCAGCACTGGAATGAGAGCTATCATAGCACTATTAAATTAATGCTAGTTAGAAAGTTAATTTTAACAGATGAAACTGTTAATCATTTTTCCTTACACTAATTAGCACTATGGTAACCAAGTTATTGAGCAGTCTGACAGTATAACAAAGTCTTTCTTGAGTTCCCTTTTAATATCAGAGATAATACTGAAGATACAATAGATCCTACTGTTGCAGTCTTATAGGAACGTGTGTCTGTTTCTACACCCAGTATATTACACTAGAAGATGCAGTTGATGCTCCATGTGGCAATTACAGAGTTCAGCTGTACCACTTCGGTTGAATACTTGTACCATCTCCTAATTAAATGATTCCACTTCACAGGTCAGCCAGATATTCATTTGAGTTAGTAAATAAAGGACCTTACCAGTTTCCATCATCTTAGGCATCTTTGTTTTTTGCATGGTCCCTTTCCTTCTACATATATTATAAAGTCCAAAACATAAAATAGAAAACAATTACTAGAGCAAATAACAAAATATTACAGAACTTTGTTTCTCTGTGACACATATACTTAAGAACTGCCCTTCAAGAATTAATTATAACCTTAATTAATTATACACTAAATGCCTCTAACTTCAGATCAATGAAAGTCACAGCCCTACCCTGAAGATCAACACGTTCTAGTATATACATCCAGCAAACTCCAGGAAGAGCAACAGTGTAGGAATCTAGCAGAGCACTTCACAGATCCACCAGCTTGCTAGCTGAGTTGGTATATGTGCTGTCAAACCAAATACTAGTGTTGTTATGATTAGGGCCCTACCAAATTCACGGTCCATTTTGGTCGATTTCACAGTCATAGGATTTTTAAAATACTACATGTCATGATTTCAGCTATTTAAATCTGAAATGTTATGGTGTTATAATTGTAGAGGAGTTGGGGGGGTGGCCCAAGGTTCTTGTAGGGGTTGCAGTACTGGTGGTGGCATGGTATGGTACTGCCACCCTTACTTCCGCGCTGGTACTGGTGGGGCACTGCCTTCACAGCTGGGTGCCAGCCAGTGATGAGCTGCCAAAATCTTAACAAGCGGTTCCCTATAAAAAGTTCTGATGTAAGGGATGTGCCCCGGTATGTATTTTTTGTACCAATAGGGTTACCATACGTCCGTATTTTCTGGCAATTTAAGAACCAAAAAGCCTGACATGTCTGGGAAAATATGGATGTATGTTAACCCTACCTAAAGTTCTTTTTTAAAAAGATGGGCCTGAACTAGAAATGAGCTCGGTTTCACAGGTGTGGGTCCTCACCACGCCCTAGGGGTGTGCTAGGGTGACCAGATGCCCCGATTTTATGGGGACAGTCCTGATTTGGGGGTCTTTTTCTTATATAGGCTCCTATTACCCCCCCATCCCCTGTCCTGATTTTTCACACTTGCTGTCTGGTCACCCTAGGGTCTGCACATGTGTGGGTCCCAGCTACTCCCTGCCCCCCTCATTGAAGCAGGTGTGCAGGATTACTGCCCTGGGAACTGCAGGGCACCAGTGGATGTGGGGTAGGGCTAGCTGGAGGCAGGAGGTGCAGGGCTGGCTGCAGGTAGGGCAGGGGGTGTGGGTTTGGCTGGAGACAGGAGGGTGTGGGGTTGGCTGGAGACAGGAGAGTGTGGGACAGGCTGGAGGCAGGGCAGGGGCTGGCTGGAGGTAGGGGCTGGCTGCAAGTAGGGCAGGGGAGTCCAGGGCTGGCTGGAGATAGGGGGTGTGGGGCTGGCTGGCTTCGGGAAGGGCTGCGGGGGGGTGCGGCAGGGGTTGGCTGGAGATGGGGGGTGTGGGGCTGGCTGGCTTCGAGCAGGGCTGCAGGGGGGTGCGGCAGCAGTTGGCTGGAGATGGGGGGTGTGGGGCTGGCTAGCTTCAGGCAGGGGGGTGTGTGTGGCAGGGGTTGGCTGGATACAGGGCAGGGGGTGCGGCAGGGGCTGGCTGCGGGCAGGGCAGGGGGTGCGGGGGTGGCTGGAGGCAGGGGCTGGCTGTGGGCAGGGAGGTGCGGGGGTGGCTGGAGGCAGGGCAGGGGGTGGCTGGAGACAGGGGCTGGCTGCGGGCAGGGGGTGGCTGGAGACGGAGGCTGGCCACAGGCAGGGGGTATGGGGCTGGCTGGAGGCAGGAGCTGGCTGCAGGCAGGGGGTGCGGGGCTGGCTGGAGGCAGGGGCTGGCTGCGGGCAGGGGGTGCGGGGTTGGCTGGAGGCAGGGGCTGGCTGTGGGCAGGGGGTGGCTGGAGGCAGGGGCTGGCTGCGGGCAGGGGGTGCAGGGGTGGCTGGAGGCAGGGGGTGGCTGGAGGCAGGGGTGGCTGGAGGCAGGGGGTGGCTGGAGGCAGGGGTGGCTGGAGGCAGGGAGTGTGGGGCTGGCTGGAGGCAGGGGCTGGCTCCAGGCAGTGGGTGCAGGGTTGGCTGGAGACAGGGGCTGGCTGCGGGCAGGGGATGCAGGGGTGGCTGGAGGCAGGGGCTGGCTGGAGACAGGGGCTGGCTGTGGGCAGGGGGTCCAGGGGTGGCTGGAGGCAGGGGCTGGCTGGAGGCAGGGGTTGGCTGCAGAGGTGGCTGGAGGCAGGGGCTGGTTGGAGGCAGGGGCTGGCTGCGGGCAGGGGGTCCAGGGGTGGCAGGGGGTGCGGGGCTGGCTGGGGACGGGGGCTGGCTGCGGGCAGGGGCTGGTGGCGGGCAGGGGGTGCGGGGGTGGCTGGAGGCAGGGGCTGGCTCCGGGCAGGGGGTGGGGGTTGGCTGGAGGCAGGGGCTGGTGGTGGGCAGGGGGTGCGGGGTGGCTGGAAGCAGGGGCTGGCTGCGGGCAGGGGGTGGCTGGAAGCAGGGGCTGGCTGCGGGCAGGGGTTGGCTGGAGGCAGGGGCTGGCTGCGGGGAGGGGGTGGGGGTTGGCTGGAGGCAGGGGCTGGTGGCGGGCAAGGGGTGCGGGGGTGGCTGGAAGAAGGGGCTGGCTGCGGGCGGGGGGGCTGGAGGCAGGGGCTGGCTGCGGGCAGGGGGTGGGGGTTGGCTGGAGGCAGGGGCTGGTGGCGGGCAGGGGGTGCGGGGGGGGCTGGAGGCAGGGGCTGGCTGCGGGCGGGGGGGGCTGGAGGCAGGGGCTGGCTGCAGGCAGGGTCTGGTGGCGGGCAGGGGGTGCGGGGGTGGCTGGAGGCAGGGGCTGGCTCCGGGCAGGGGGTGGGGGTTGGCTGGAGGCAGGGGCTGGTGGCGGGCAGGGGGTGCGGGGTGGCTGGAAGCAGGGGCTGGCTGCGGGCGGGAGGGGCTGGAGGCAGGGGCTGGCTGCGGGCAGGGTGGTAGTTGCTCACGGGGAGAGCAGCTCGGAGCAGCCCAAGCAGCAGGACGCAGCCCAGCAGAGCAGCCGGGGACCCACCAGGCAGCAGCGGGAGCCCCAGGGCCAGGGGTCGGGGGAGCAGCAATAGGGCTCGTGCCCAGGGCCAGGCAGCAGCCCACATGGCTCCTGCAGCACAGCACCCCCGGCAGCTGGAGGAGGAATTGCATCACTTCTCGGCCAGGGCCCATCAAAGCCTCAGCACCCCCGAAGGGAAGCAGGTTAACAACCGGTTCTAAAACTGCTTCAAAATTTAACAACTGGTTCACGCAAACCAGCTCCAGCTCACCACTGGTGCCCGCCCAACAGCTGCCGCTCTCTGGCTGCCCAGCTCTGAAGGGTGGCAATACCACAGCCCCCCTAAAATAACCTTGTGACCCCCCTGTAACTCCCTTTTGGATCAGGACCTCCAATTTGAGAATTACTGGTCTCCTCCATGAAATGTGTATAGTATAGGGTAAATGCACACACAAGACCAGATATCACAGTCTGTGACACGTTTTAAATGGCCATGAATTTGGTAAGGCCCTAGTTATGATTTATCACCCTGGGAAACTTCAACACCAATGCAGTTGGCTCCTACAAAACATTAGCTTGAGATCTCATGTCCACTGTGACCACGTTGCACTTCTTCCAGACAATCTTGAAGCCACTCACACAGCAAAACATGCTGAATAATTCACATAGCCAGATGAATTGGGATCAAGGGGTGGGTGGACGATAATAGTCATACATTTGTCTTTGTCTAACCAACACTTCCTTCAAGAAATCAGGAGTGAAATCGTGGCCATATTGTAGTCAACTGGAGTTTTGTCATTGATTTCAGCAGGGCCACCATTTCACCACATGTCTTTTCCACATCCCTGGAGACTCATGGACTCAGTTTTCTTCTGGAGCACCTAGAGGAGAATGCTGTCCAGCCATGGAACCAACCTGTGTGCACAGTTTGGCATAAAAGTACAACTGTGTGCATTTTAACAGCTGATAGGCATTGCTATACTGCAGTTTGATGGGGACAGCTGACCAGTAGAACTTGGTGGTAATATAAAAAAATCCATAATATTTTTGTTGGCACACTCCCTACTACAAGTGTTATTTATTTTTGTTCTTCTAGGTTTATATTAGTTTATAATATTTATACGTGTATGTGTATAAACGTAATATATTTACACCTAAGAGACTAAATGAATTATGCCCATGATGACTTGTTATTTAATAATTTGATATTATACATGTCAAATATACAGTGAATGGACAAGCATAAAGGGATCATAAATTTTAAATTATTGTGAAGCTATCAATCACTTTTAATATTCCATACTCGTAATATGTGACTTCAAGGTACTGTGGGAAATATGGTGGAACAAATTCATCCCTGGTGTAACATCTGGACTTCAGTGGTGCTGAACCAAGGGTGAATGTGTCCTAACAGCCTTAACACTGCCCTCCCACGTCCATGCACTACATACTTTAAAGTTTGCTATTATCAAAAATCCCATATTAAAATGTGCCTCATGCACCATTTAAACTACATCTGTAATTTCACATTACGATTTTTATTGCATAATCTGGGATTGTTAACATCACTGCTTCGTCACAAATTTGAAGATCTTTATAATGAGGCTTTCCCAGTCTGCTTACAGTGGAGAGATGACACATTTCGTTTACAGACTGTTTCCCCTGAAGGAGAGCCATAAACATATGAGCAGTGTGCAGGATTTACAAACTAAAGTCTACTAAAACGGTTTTCCAAGAGTAGAGATGATTAATACAGACCTTCAGAGATTTATTTATTGTGCAACTTAGCCCTGCCAACTCCAGTCACTGGTGTGCATGTGCGAGCACGCACACACACACACATACACACACACACACACACACACACACACTTGTGTTGCAACTTGCCCTTAAGTTTTCCCTTCCCTCTATTTAGCAATCGTTATAGAAAATTAACCCTCCACTCCTTTCCTTCCCTGCACACTGTGATCCTATCCACAAATTCCTGTAGCTCTCAATATCTTCCTATGAAAGGAGGTTTCACCAACTCTGTACAGATCAAATGCAAACAGAAAGAAATGAAATTATGCCTGGATGCTCATTGTACAATGCAAGGACCTCTTTATTTTTAAGTTATGTAGATGACGCCTTCACAAAAGTAACAATGTCTAGGAACTTGGAAGAAGTAGCTGTGGTCCCAGTTGCTGTGACCTAAATAGAGTGCCTCTGTAATTGCCTTGAAAAGAGTTTGCCAAAACATCATTTTAGACTGTTCAAATGCATTTCATTGTGAAAGGATGGAAGTCTGAAGTGGCAAGCAAAGTACATTTTATTTCTCTACAAATTGCAAATGTAATAACAACAATTAGGAGAATATCTTGCACATTTAAACAGGATGCAATTGTCCATCCCAAAGGATCCCAAATAGACTTGTCTGAAGTTCACATTTTTTGTTCCACAGAATATCGTGTCAACATCTGGCATTTTGTTCCATGCAATATTATCCATCATAGCAGCCCTACCCATATTTCACTATATGCAAATGTTGAGACAACTGGCTTGTTTTTGTTTTTAGTAAATACATGGATTCATGTATGGTTTGGATACTTCGCTCATAAATCTTTTTCCTTTTAGTAGTTTTCATTTTGTCATGAAATTTTGTATACCTCTAATCCAAATGTTAGAGTTGTTGGGAAATTTTATTTTTTGCCACATAAAAAATGTTGAAAACTAAATGTTGTTTGTTTGTGTCAAAAAGGTGCAGAGGTTCAAGGGAAAAAAAAACAAACAAAAATTATTGTGAATTTTCATTTTTGATGAAAATTTCATTAAAAATGGACATTTCCTACAGCAATTGCCATTTTACACTGAAAAATCTTTTGCCAGAATACTGTGTGCAGTTTTGGTGCTCATGATTCAAGAAGGAAGTTGATAAATTGGAGAGGGTTCAGAGAAAGTCCATGAGAATGATTAAAGGATTAGAAAACATGCTTTATAGTGACTGACTCAAGGAGCTCACTCTATTTAACTTAATAAAGGGATGGGTACAAGGTGGCTTGATTACAGTCTATAAGGATCTACATGGGGAAAATATTTAATAATGGGCTCTTCAGTCTAGCAGAGAAAGGTATAACACGCTGCAATGGCTGGAAGTTGAAGATAGACAAATTAAGACTGGAAATAAGGCTTAATTTTTTAACAGTGAGAGTAATTAACCATTTGAACAATGTACCCAGCATTGAGCTGGATTCTCAGTGACTGACAATTTTTAAATCAAGACTGGATGTTTTACTAAAAGATCTGTTCTAGGAATTATTTTGGGGAAGTTCTATGACCTGTGCAATACAGGCAGTCACAATGGTCCCTATTGGCCTTAGAATCTATGACCTGGCCCAGAAGGTAACAGCAATATAACAAATGCCCACATCTAAAGATATAAAGTCAGTTCAGAGACTATTAGGATTTGTGAACAATCTGACAGAATTTCTTCCAAGCCTCTTTGATGTGTGCAACCCCCTGAGCCAACTACTGGATGAAGACATAGTTTGGGGTTACTTCAACATGATGTAGCCATCACATATATCAAGGACCAACTACCCATCCTGAAATACTATCATGGGCATGAAGAGGCAATCCTAAAACATGATGCCAGTGAGATGAGGCTTGGGACAAGCCTCCTATAAAAGGGAAAGATTGTAGCTTTAGGATAAAG
Source organism: Eretmochelys imbricata (assembly GCF_965152235.1). Classification (NCBI taxonomy): domain Eukaryota; kingdom Metazoa; phylum Chordata; order Testudines; family Cheloniidae; genus Eretmochelys; species Eretmochelys imbricata. Next base: position 108,355,335 of record NC_135577.1, read on the forward strand.
GTCGCCAATGGAACCGGTGCACCAAATTGAAAAGGAATGTCTTGCAACAGTGTTCACAGGTGAACAATTTGACTAATATGTTCAAGGACAGGAAGCCTTTCGAATAGAAAGTGACCATAAACTATTAGAGAGCATTTTCTAAAAAAACTGGTAGAGAGGCACCAAAATGCCTTCAGTACATGGTACTGAAACTGCAGTGCTATAGTTTAGATGTACACTAAAAGAATGGGATTGTGATGTACATAGCTGACTTCTTATTCAGAGGAGTCTTGCATCTTGAAAATATATCAACAGAACAGGAATATGAGATTTTCAACCTGATAGAAATCCAGAAAACACAGAAAGATATAGAAAGCATCTACCAAGCCAGTTCTGTGCCACTTTCAAGCAGGGACTGGAAAAAAATCAGAAAATAACCCATACAAGACAAAGGTTTACAAATGCTCACATCCCGTCTTCCTGTCTGAATGGCCAGACACCAGAGGAGAAGTCCCACCTGCATTTCAAAAATACTGGCACTATTGAGACAAGCTTACTATACTAGAAAGCATTATATAAAAAAGGCAGTTGAACAATAATGCCCAGATCAGTTAGAACAGAAACTCTCTCAAGAATACATTAGAACTATTCTAGAATAGAAGTATGTATCTAGAAAGCCAGAGACACCATACACTAGCCATACATGACCACGGATATTAGAGATCTTGTGAGAAGATGTAATACATGTGGGGAAATGCATGCCAATCAGCAAAAAGAGACAATACAAAGACACAGCATCCCCATCTGACCTTGGAGCAAAATAGAAATGGACCTTTTTGTTAGGGGCTTATTCCTTCACCCGCTTATTTCCCTGGTCCTTCTCACATGAAGAGAGAGCAACAATACCTGAAGTCCAAAGGTACAAACAATTCAATAAAAGAAAAGGAGTACTTGTGGCACCTTAGAGACTAACCAGTTTATTTGAGCATGAGCTTTCGTGAGCTACAGCTCACTTCATCAGATACATACCGTGGAAACTGCAGCAGACTTTATATATACACAGAGAATAATTCTCTGTGTATATATAAAGTCTGCTGCAGTTTCCACGGTATGTATCTGATGAAGTGAGCTGTAGCTCACGAAAGCTCATGCTCAAATAAACTGGTTAGTCTCTAAGGTGCCACAAGTACTCCTTTTCTTTTTGCGAATACAGACTAACACGGCTGTTACTCTGAAACCAAACAATTCAATGTTTATTGGGGTGAACTTCCAGCAAGCGTGATTCCAGTTTCCTTCCTCAGTGTCCCCCTTCCCAGCTCTGACACCGCAGAGCTTTACCTGTGTCCCTGTTCCCATTCCCCCCCTTAGCAAAACATGATTCCAATTTCCCCACCCCCATTCCCTGTTCCCATTCCATCCCCTTACTTCCTGATTGACTGCAGACTATATAGTAAAACTTGAGTTCTGCTTAGCTATACCTTAACCAATCACTTTCCTGAAATTTAACTAACCAATCCTAACATATTATAATATGATTATTTAACCAATTATATCCCACCACCTTAATTAGTTTACACCCAGCAAAATTAATTACACAGCAGACAGAAACAATCACAGAACCAGACAGAGACCATGCAAATAAACAATAGCAAAGTGGGAACTATAATGACAAAACAATACAGAAGTAAGGATTTCACAACTACATCTATAAAGACATAAGGGTTTCTCAGCTGTGTCTATTGATAAGTGAGTTCTTACCAAACAGAAAACTATCAAATTAAATTTCCTTTTACATTTTCTAGGCTCTTCCCTTGCTCTGGAGGTGATAGATCACCTTTCTAACAGCCCCAGATTGCCTTATTTCAATGTGACTAGCTTGGAATGTGAGGATGTGACCATACACTTCCTAGCTTATGGCTGCCTCTGCTGCTTAGCCAAAGATCTTAGCCTAAGAACAGGGCCTTAGACTGTCACTGTAAGAGAAGACTGTGATTTTGATTCTTTCTTTTATATAACTATAACTCTATAACTAGCTAAGTGATAAAAATACACCTACATTCTTAAAGTATAGGCCTTTGCACAAAGGCCTGAATATCTATATCCTAACACCTTTCATCACAAACTACCTTATTCCTGTAGATTAAGACTTCTGGGAACTAGATGAGCTGTCAGGCACTACTGCAGTGACCATTCCAGACAAAGCAATGAATCATATCTGGAAAAGAGTGTGAAAAGAGTGAGGTGGCAAAATATGCAGATGGTACCAAAATAGTTAGGATAGTTAAGTCCAAAGTTGACCATGAAGAACTACAAAGGGATCTCACAAAACTGGGTGACTGTGCAACAAAATAGCAGATGAAATTCCATGTTCATAAGTGCAAGGTAGTGCATATTGGAAAACATAATCCCAATCTTAAATATAGAAATGATGGGGTCTAAATTAGCTGTTGCCACTCAAGAAAGAGATCTTGGAGTCATCATGTATAGTTTTCTGAGAAAAGCTGCTCAGTGTGCAGTCAAAAAAGCTAACAGACTGTTAGGAACCATTAGGAAAGGAACAGATAATAAAACAGAAAATATCATAATACGGATACATAAAGCCCTGGTATGCCCATACTTCGAATACAGTATGCAGTTCAGGTTGTCCCATCTCAAAAAAGATACATTAGAATGGGAAAAGGTGCAGAAAAGGGCAATTAAAATGAGTAGGGGTATGGAACAGCTTCCATATGAGGAGACATTAAAAAGACTAGGACATAGAAAAGACTTCCATTTCCACTTAGAAAAGACACAACTAAGGAGCGATAGGAAAGAGGGCTATAAAATCATGAATGGTGTGGATAAAGTGAATAGGGGAGTGTTATTTTCCCCTTCACATAACACAAGAACTAGGGGTCACCCAATGTAATTAAGAGGCAGCAGGTTTAAAACAAACATAAGGAAGTACTTCTTCACACAGTGCACAGCCAACCTGTGGAACTCATTGCCATGTGATGCTGTGAAGGCCAAAAGTATAAATGGGTTAAAAAAAAATTAGATAAGTTTATGGAGGATAGATCTCTCAATGGCTCTTAGCTAAGATGGTCAGGGATGATATGCTCTGGGTGTCCCTAAACCCCCAACTATCAGACACAGGGATACTGGGCCACATGGATCATTGGTCTGACCCAGTATGGCCATTCTTATGTTTTTATGTTCAGCAGGCAAAGTATCCCACATTGTGTAATTTCAGACTTTGGACACCAGTTTACTTGCAGTGAGTTTGTGCAATTTACCCAGGAATGGGAATTCAGTCGTATCACATCATCACTATACCCAGCCAAATGGCAAAGGTAAATCAGCAGTTAAAATTGCTAAGACTATTACAGAATGATGAAAAAAAGCAAAGAAAATACCTGACAAGCCATTCTAGAATGGAGAAACACTCCCACAGAGGGCTTCAATAGCAGCCTGGTACAGGGCTTGATGTCAAGACACACATATACCTTGGTGCCTCTAGCCTGAGCATTTCTACAACTGGCAGTGGGGGAAGGAGTAACAACAAAAAGTCAGAGAGACATGCAAAGCCAAAGCCTACTACAACCAACGAGCTAAAGATCTCTTGGATCTACAACCCGGAGACCCCATTAGGATCAAATCATTTTCTCAGGATAAATCATGCATTTAGAAGTAAGCTACATGTGTTGAGCGGATAAATCCTCATTCATATAACATAGGCTGGGCATATATTTCACAAAATTCGCAAATACATTGCCCATTAGGAACACAAGACATAAACATGGACGTGGATGATGGTAAGATTTGCATTCTGCTGAGACTTGATCCACAGGACATAGAAAGACCATAGGCCAACAAGCAACCAATAGATGTTGGAACAGACTCAGAAAACACCACCACTCCACCAGAAGAACCAAGTGCAAGGTAGTCTGCTTTCATCACAAGAAAGACTTGCACTTGCTCCTACATCAAACCACCTGCAAGGCACACAGAAGACTACGTACAAAATTAAGTCATGAAAGAAAAATCCTTCCAAACCCAGAGGAAAATACCTTGGTTTCCAAGAAGGTTAAATGTTAGTTTAAAAAAAACCTAATAATTATCTGGTGTTAAGTAGTGTTAAGTTAATATATATGGTGAGATAGATTTGAAGGGAATGTAATAGAATGTTAAATATGTAAGCTGGTTACGGTATTCATGTTTAATTTTTCTGTTTCAAATTTGACAAAAGGGTTGTTATGAAAGATGGCTTCCCAATAGGCAGCGTTATAGTATGACAGTATGCTTATGTATCAGGTAATGTCTAGGAACTTAGAGTACTCTCCTTTCAGGAAGTGCTTGAAGAGAGAGGACAGTATATATGGAGGAAGGAATAAAGCCTGATTATTGTTCTGGCTTGGCTCTCTCTTATTTTAACACCAAGGACATCACTTCACTTTTAGTGTGACTGCTTCAACTTATCCTATAATCTTAACACTTACATTCAGGGAGGAATAATTTCTAGGTATTGTCTCTTCTCATTTCTTCCCATGAGTACAGTAAGAGTGAAGTTACTAATGTCTTTCAAATGAAACGACAACAACTGTGAAGAAGCAGGCATTGTCTGGGGTTCTGAAGAACCCTGTTACCTTTCACCTTCTGTGCTACTAGTTAGTGCCATGCTGACTTCATTTCTTTCTTTTTTAAGTGTTTCACAGTTTTCTTTAAAAGTTTCCTTGGTTTCTGAGGGGTTTGGTTTTGTTTTCCTCCTCCTCCTTCTTTATTTTGTTATTATCTACAGGGACAATGCACATCCTTTTATCCCATAGTTCTTGTTCACAGTAATCCAGTAGTTAAATCCTTCCATTTCTGATTATGCACAATGGACTAAGCCTTTTGATATTTTGAATTGCTTTGACAAAGTGAGGACCAAATCCTGCCCGGTGTGTGAACATATATGTTACACACAAGGCCTGATCCTACAAGGTGCTTCTTGCAAGATTTGAATGCTCCGAACACTCACTGAATTCCTACTGAGTTGACAGTTCCTCTCTAGGTGGACCCCATGGCAGCTTTTGATAGAACTTTTGCATTTTTGTCGTTGCTGGGGAGGCAGTGGCCAAAGCCTTTGTCCCTGTAACAGGAAGATAGGAACTAGAGAAAGAAGGTCAGGTTGCAGAAGGGACCTAGTTTGTTAGGACACAATGGAGTTCAGGAATTTAAAATGAGTGCAGACTGCCCACTCTCCAACTGTACTGCCTTAGCCATTCAGATAGCACAGCATACTTAATAAAGATCCCTTTCCTAGAACCCTACCTGCTATATCACTTATTACTAATGAAACAGTTCCCCCTCCCAGTACATTCATGCAGTACTGGGCAAGGTTACTGCCTAAGTCCTGAGAGTGATGGGAGGGAGGAGGGGGTGGCTGTCCCCAGTGCCCACTAGTGTGCCATGATCTGCTGGCTAAGAGCCAGAGTCTGTGCACAATGTAGTTGGCAGACAGTGTTAGCCAGGATTACATGGTACTCACTTTCACAGCAGCAGCAAAGTGCACCTAGTAGCATGCATCACGGCTCTTTGCCCTTACACAGTTACTACGCTTACCTGCATGTCTGTGACCGTCACATAATTTGAATAACAAACTGGTGCCACAACAGCTTCTTTCATTCAGAGTGACATTTGCTCTGCTAGAATGCAGGGGCACTTCTCGGAAAGCTTACTGTTTCATGCAAGAGAGGTACACTTGTTCCAGGGGGCTAAATAGATTAAAAATAGATGTGTGGAAGACCCAAACCAAAGAAGCAAGGTAAACACAGTGGGCCAAATTCTGTTATGCATGACGTGAGCAGAGCACCAGAATGACTGAGTGCAGGGCCTCTGTTGCAGATACAGAGCAGTGAAATGACAATGGTCATGCAGGGCAATGGATAGGCAAAGGGAGCCAGATGTACACCTCTGGAGATTGGAATTTGCCCCATCTCACCTACTGCATGTAGGACATCTGATTCACATACACTCAAATGGGAGCTGGCCATCCAGTCTGAATTTTGGTTTTGTTTCTTTAAAACAATTTCAATCCAGGGGAAAATCAGATAAATAAATTAAAGGAGCCCAGAAGCAGCTCTTATTCTAGCTAATAAGTCTGACAGGCACTTATGTTACAGATCATCCCAAACCTAGCTGACTGAGGCAATGCTGAAAGGGTGAATTTTTTTCACAGATTTTTCCAATGTATTTGTCAAAAACATCTTCATTTCAACAAGCACATCTCTCCTATATTCTCTTTAAAACTCAGTGGACCTGATTCTCAGCTGCTATAAATCAATGTCACTCTATTGCTATGCTAGTCTATACCAGCTCAGGATCTCATAGGCTCATAAACTTTAAGGCCAGAAGGGACCGTTCTGATCAGCTCGTCTGACCTGCTGAATGTTGCAGCCCACAGAACCTCACCCATCCCCTCCTGTAATAGACTCCTAACCTTTGACTGAGTTACTGAAGGCCTCAAATCATGATTTAAAGACTTCAAGTTACAGAGAATCCACCATTTACATTAGATCTGACCCAGTGTTTATTGTGGCAATTGCTAGGAAAATCCAAGTCTCCTTCATCCTTTGAGTTCTCCTTCAGTTCCTCTTGCAGGAATGGAATCCTGGATTAAATGATGGATGTTGGGTTATTTTGGGTTTATTTTAATTTTTGGATGGAGTTTTTTCAAATTCACCACGTTTGTTGCTCTTCTCCAAAATGAGTTCCATATTTCAGGATATATTTAAATTGATTATTATTATCCTTGTATGAGAATCTCATCTCCCACTGGTGAGCAGTCACACCGGTTGAAGAGGATATGCAGGCAACAGCTATCTACAGCTTTCCCCTCAGGGAAAATGACACTTGCTGGTTCAGCCTCACTATGTAAGCTAAAAACATGCCGTCTCCTTTACATGATTACAGGCAGGATTTGAACTACGGTAGTCTATGAGCAAGAGTTGAGGAACTTGGGCCAACGGTTGCAAAACAGTTTTCCTGGAAATTATCCAGTGGACCAGCAGTCAACTTAGGACAACAGCAAAACACATTATTTTAATAAAGCAAGGAATGCTATGACATGTCCAGAGGAATACATGTCTATACTAGCCACTTTGGTGATCCATGCACATTCCATGCAAGTCCAGTAAAATGACACTTGTTTACTCACCCAACATCTTTACTTTCCACTGTAGCCTCATAAAGGAATGCAGATATTGCAGGAAACTTCATTCTATTCTATTTGTGTTCTTATACCATGCTTATCACCATAGTATCTGAACACCTTCTGGTAGTGCATTAAGTGACTTGACTAAAACCTATCGCATGTTGCTCATTCTTTCATTCTTTTCGCCAGGGGAGAAGTGTGTAGCAGAGTTTCTTGCTTGGTAGGGTTTAGGATTTGAAACTTTTTTTATACACATGTTGCTATGTATTTATGTCAAAAAAGGCAAGGTCAAACAAATGTGCTTTGCACTTGCAGTGGAAGGTGGCATGGTTTATGATGGTCCTCGATTCCTGGAAGAGTTCTTTCCGCAGTCTCGGCCCAGTCCCCAAAAAGGTCCTGTCTCCTGCACAAACAAGCTTTACCCTCATTGTAGAGAGTTCCACTGAGCCAGAGGAGCAAAGCTGTCATAACCCCTAAATACTCACAATGTTAGTTGTGTAAAATCAGCAACGTCTTTCCCCTGCCCCACACTGCAAAGCTAAGATGGACATCTGAATTTCCCCAGGGAGGATTCAGACTGAGTTTTGTTTCAGGACCATTTCTAATCAGGGTTCAATAGACCCTGTAAATAGCCACATTGAAGCCAGTGGGGTTACTCATGGTGCTTAAAATTAGGATCATGCTTTGCTGCATCAGGACCAGAACATTATGTAAAATCCAGAGGGATGACATCTTAAAATTGTGAGCATTACGAAGCTGAGAGCCTGGGCTAAATTGTGTCATCTACTTGAGGGAAGGAGAGGTGGGAAATAAGGAATTGGGCACACAGAAAATGAGGAGTGGTGTCCAAGTGCTTGTCCAGGGTGCAGTCAGAGAGGTTAGCAGACGGGAAGGAGGACAGGTTTGAATATTCATAGGGGAAATTGGAGGTGGATTCAACAGTGGCACTGTGTGGGAGACTGAGCCAGTTGGGAAGAAAAAGGAGATTGTGAAAATGCTTGTCATGGCTAGAAATGAGATTATGAGGGAATATACCCATCTACCACAGATATTTTAATGGTGAAAGAACAAACAGAGACAATCCATCATTTGCCATGGAAGGTACAGCACTGGAGCCTGTGGTTATATGGCATGAAGGCATCTTGGTTTGTTTTTGCTTTGCTTTTTTTTTTATTCTTTTGCCAGTTACCCCCAGTAACCCCAGTTATTAATACATTTGAAGATCCCGATGGCTGAGGCACCCAGTATAGTGTTGCCAATGTACTATTACGAGAGCAGTTAAGTAAGAGAATTGGAGGAATAATTTTTTTTAACTTATCCTATTAATTCCTTTGTGGACCTCCTTGAATTTGAATCAAGAAAGCTGATAATTAAGACAATGAAAACAATATCAGGCCATGGCAGTACAACACTGAATAAGATTTGTAGCATATGCCTATCAAGTTTTTAATGTTATCAGAAGGGAAATTCTATCAAGAAATATAAAGGAACCTGATTTTCCTCATACACAAATATTCCTTTAGAAATGCTAATGGGATAGCTGAAGATCTACAAAGAATATTTTCCTAGATCTGGACAAAACAGGGGTAGTTTGATGATATAACACTCACCATGTTCCCCAAATAAGGGCTCAGTCTAAAATCTTTTATAGCTGTTGCATTATCAGTGAAACCATCTGCCCTGCATTTTTCATTAGTACAGGTGCAAGCTCTTTGCTATACATTACAAGGAGGATCAGTTCAAAGCATCATATTTATGTTGTGCTGCAAAACGTGTGTAGATGTTGTTTGGACAGGGCAATAGGGGTTAATTGGAACCTTACCAGTTATATATTACAAAGAAAACATTGACAATAAAACAAGAGACAGAAAATCAATATGGTGTCAGACAAATTAATTATCAATGGGGTATGGAGTTAAAAATAATGGAATGAGATCATCCACTTATTTTCAATGGACTGCACCTCTATGAACCTCTTTTCAGTTTAGAAAATTCTCTGTAAGTCTGTGAAACTAGAATAATTACCTGTTCAATCAACATCCTTTCTGTTACCATCTTTGTGATGTAAACTCTCAAATTCACCTTGTCAATCCTGACCTCTAGCCCACTGTTCAGGCTCACTTCACCTCCTGTCTCTCCAGTTCCTCCTAGTGGGTGCCCCATTGCTTCCTTAAACTAAACATGGCAATAACTGAACTTCAAATATTTTCTCCAGATGCTTCTCCCTTTCCAGTTTCCCACTAAAGTTCACAGCTTTAACTTCCCCCATTTTACTCTTCTCAAATCTGGGTTCTCACAACATTTTATTATTTCTAAAATCTTTTCTCCTTGCCAAAAGCCTGGCTCACACCACAGTCTCTCTCACTGGCCTACTATAATCCTTTTCTTCTCGAGCCTTCCTGAGTTTCACCTTTCCGTCATTCATCTATCCCATATTCAACAGCTAGAACAGACCTTTACTCTTGCTATTTATGTCGCCCATCTCTTCAAGTCCCTTCACTGGCTCTTTTTCTCTTTCTGCATAAAGTTCATAATCTCCAGTCTTAAGGTTCTGCAAATCTAGAACTCATCTCCCGTTATTCCCTTCTGCATGCCCTACACTCTGACTGCATATCTCAAAGCCTGTGGGCCAGATTTCCAGCTGGAGTGGTACAACTATACACTGGCCCTTACTCAGGGCAACACTTAATGTCTCCAGGTCAGATGCACAGCTAGTGTAAATCAGCATGGCTCCAACAATGTTGATTTAGATCAGGTGAGGATCTGATACTTAGTCTTGCCATTAGGTATCATTGTGGCACAACACTGATATCAGTTTAAGAGCAGAATTCCGCACTGATTGCACTGGGTAGACCTGTTTAAAAACCAATGACACAAAATGACTTATGTTTTTAAAGTGGTGGCTCATTCACCATTTTGACAGATACGTAATAACCAGATTCCTATAACATAACAGATGCACAGCTCCCACCTACTCCAGCATGCCTGAATCCAGTGTCTCAAAGGACCCCGTGGTGGGATATGAAGAGGGTTTTGACCCCCTTGCATGGGCATGTAGACTCCAAGTCACACTCTAGTCCGAAAAGATTTCCCTTCCCTGCTTTAAAATGGACTGAAATGTTCTACACATAAATGCTCTGAATAAGGGAAATCAAATTAACAAGACCCAGATCCTCAGCTGGGAAAAGTCAACATATTTCCATTAAAGTCAATGGAGCTATGCCAGTTTACACCAGGAAGTGGATTTGGCCCAAAGATGTTCATATTTATTTTCAATAGTGAAGCCATTGTCCAGCAGATGTTTAGGACATAAAACTCTGGCGAGGAAGCTATTACTTTGGCAGTTCTTTTTTTTTTTCCAGAATCCTTATTCTACATTTTGACCAGATCTGTTTTAAATACAAAACATTATATGTACATAATATTAAGGCTGCGATGCTAACTGGCAAAAGCCAGGAAATGGCAAGCTCAGACTAATCCCAATATCAGTGCCATGAATGAAGAAATAGCAAAGGTTTTGCAGACAGTTGCCAAGAGAGGCTGAAATGAAGATGCCAGATAAAGCCAAGGTTGTATCTGAGGAAACAAGGAAAGTGCTACAGATAAGGAGTGAAATATAAAGAGATTTAAACGCAAGAAACAAGGCAGATTTTTGTAAATCTGTATAAAGCTATAAAAGCAAAGATGAGAGAGGAAACCAGGAAGAACAATATTGAACTTCTCAAGACAACAATGAACAAACAAAACAAAAACTTGAAAATACGGTAGTTGGAAAAAAGCACAAGAAAGGGACATACCATTTTATTACAGTGCCAGAAAAAAAACAGAACTGAATCAATGACAGGGGAAAAATCATTAAAAAGACTGAAGAATTCTATGGAGAGTCCTGCATTTAGTGCCAATGGCCATCCAAAAAAGCACCTCTGAAATCACAACCGAATAAACTGTATGACCTGCACCAAGCATCAGGAGCTGCCTTCCATGTTCTATGGAACGTTCAGTGGATAGTAGAGAACCTCTTCTGATGCATGTTTGGGGTCTTTTGTAAGAGGAGTTGTTGGTCCCCAACCCCAGAGGAAGTTTGTCTATCTCACAATAATCAGCACAGTTGGTATGAATTGGTTCTCTAAACAGAGAGGACAAGAACTACCTCATGTAATGAAGAGACACAGGGACTAAGATACCCTCCAGGGATGAATGAACATGGAAACTGCACTATGCTTTCACCCCTAATGATGATCTCCCCAGGCCAGGGTTATGGTACTTTGGTAAGCTGTGTCAGAAACCATGTTCTCCTGCTGCCTGTATTGTACCTACTCTGTGGACAAATGGAAGGTGGCTTCATTTTTAAGAGCAGCCAAGCTGACATCTTCCAGTAGCACTAAGTGCACTGACATTTTGGGTTTGTTTCTGTTTTGCTTTACAAGGGATGGTTGCTGGGGGGTCAGGATCAGAGGGAGGGAGGAGACTGAAAATGACTTGCTTAGTGCCAAATTGTTCCTGATCCTTCTGCAAATGTGCTATGAGGGGCTTAAGGAGTAGGAAGGAGGGAAATTGCACAGGCAATATAAGGTCCAGGCAGGAGCACAGGGACCACTTTGTCCTCATCCCTTGGGGGTGCATGGTGCCCTAATGGGGCATGGAGGCGCAAAGAGGAGGTGCAGGCCCACCATCCCACCCCTCTTCTACACTAACCCACAGAACAGGAGCAGCATGCAGGTGAAGAGTAAGCTATACCCCCTAAAGGGGTGTAGTAGCATATACTCCCCCATAATGTACCAAAAAGCTCAGTGAAGTATTTCCAAGCTAGCCCAGGGCCAGGCAACTCCACCCAGCCCCTTACTCTGGGCTTTGCTTAACAGACATGATCTAGCCTTAAGTCATTCACTAAGGAGCCGATGCTGTTACGCATACTCCTATTAAGTAGTTCTTGTCTCTGCAATCCCCACTGCATTACTCAGGATGCATACGGATGGCACAATCTGGCCTGACCTGCCCAATTTCCTTTTAAGAAGCAAAGCCAGTGTGGAATATTTCACAACAGGTGCTTTCTCACTCCACCCCATTACTTTTTAAAAGGCCAAATGGTGTGTTTTAAAGCAGATTATGTGAGCAAATTTGTTCCCAGACTAAGCACTCGAGTGCCAAGCTTTCACCCGGAGAACACAACAACACTGGCATAGCCTTAATGATCGGATGCATTTATAGCGAAAAAAATGCTTATAAATTCATAAACCCTCTCCTAACCTTACCTGTAACACGCTCCTGCAAATTTTGCAGTAATTACTAATACTGTAGGTATGAACTGTAATTAGACAATTTGAAACAGTAAAATCTTGCAACAGATCTTGGAGCTCTGCTGAATTCCACCAGCCAAAGAACTGGCCTGTGATCTGTAGTTTACCAGTGACAAAGGAGAAACAAAGTATGTTTCCTATACTTTCCGTTAGCATTTGAGCAAACATTGTGTTTAATATTAGAAAGCAGTACGCATGTGGTTGCTTAGGAATGAAAAACATTCCTTGATGCCCTCTGATATGCACCAGGTTGCTGTGGGATGCTTTTGTGCATTCTACTTGAGCAGTTACTAGGGCCTGGAGTCCACAGGAACATGACATTGTAATCTTGGTCATGTTTTATTTATGGGAAACAGTGCAGCAGATAGGGTGTGTTAACAAACAAAAGATGATTGCTTCAGGGGCACTCTCTCGTCCTGAGGTAATTAAGACAAAGTAGTTTCACTGGTTGGGGGATTCATACTGCAGACAACCTTTTCCTTGCTAAAATGATCTGCAGCAACCAGGCCAAAAGGGCTAAATCAAAAGCAACACGGGTAGTGTTTCATCTTTGGTTAAAGTTGCATCATTAAATGGAGCTGGCATACATTATACTTCTTAAAAACCCATATAACATTAAAAGCTACTGAGTAGAAAATGTCAGCTTGTGTGGATTTGAGGCTGGAGAAATATACAAAAGAGCATTGCAGTGACCCTACATCTCTTTTATAACCTAAATTGAAAATATTGGCTGTAATGCACTAGGCTGGCCCCTGAGAGGTGTTATACAGCCCATTGGCTTTCTGAAAAACCTAAACTACGAATCAAGCGCAGATGACAAAGAAGCTCAACATCTCAGGAAAAACTAATACATCACTGAAAGGTCACGATTCATAGACAATAGGCTGTTCAAATGTATTGGTTATTTGCAAAATATACAGCTGTGATCACTGCTGAGTGTTACTTGTCTGGTGACTTTACAATAGCATGGTAAAGACATAGTATGTATTAACTTGGAAAATATACTAGGACAGCAGTTCTCAAACTGTGGGTTGGGTCCCCAAAGAGGGTCGCAACCCCATTTTCATGGGGTTGCTAGGGCTGGCATTAGACATGCTGGGGCTCGGGGCAGAAAACAAAGCCCAAGCCGTATCGCCCAGGGCCGAAGCCCGAGGGCTTCATCCCTGGGCAGCAGGACTCAGGCTTTGGTTTCAGCCGTGGGTGGCGGGGCTCAGGTTACAGGCTCCCTGGCCAGGGCTGAAGGTACCGTTGGGCCTCGGCTTTCTCTTTGGCCGCCTCACCCAGGGTAGCTAGGGTTCAGGCAGGCTTAGGCTTCGGTCCCCGTTCCTGGGGTCATGTAGTAATTTTTGTTGTCAGAAGGGGATTGCAGTGCAATGAAGTCTGAGAACCGCTGTACAAGGATCATCTTCCTTCCATGTCTCTCTGATCCCCTCCCCCGACAGGCTCGTCCCCTTTCCCCACAGCAAGTTCAAGCTTCAAGGTGCTTCACAAATTGTCCTTTCCCTCTCTTTTGTCTCCAAGCTTGTCACCCCTCCCTCCCTTTGCACCTGCTCTGGTCTGTCAATAATGGCAGCTTCATGCCCCATTTTTCAGCCTTTTCCCCAGCTGTCTCTATGCCATCTTTCATGCTGCCCCTTATATATAGAATATCCTCCCTGAATTAATCCATGAGGTCTTCTCCTTCTTCAAATCCCTCTTCAAGACCGACCTATGCTTTGATACCTACAAGACACCATCCAGCCAGTGATGGTTTGGTTCTGTGTCAGCAGGGCAGAGTGGATTTTAATTCCTGTTTTTAAAGTGATCTGGTATCTTCAGGAAGCACCATTCAGTGCAAAACCTGCTTGTGCAATTGTGTGACCTTATTTGTGTTACACTTCTCCTTTCCCTCTTCCCTCCTCTTATTTATCATGATCTTTTGTTGCATAGTCTCAAGTTAGACTATAAGCTCTTTGGGGCAAGGAATGCCCCTTCCCATGAGTTTGTAGAGTGCTCAGCACAATGGGGCCAACACTGAGACCTGTAGCTGCTACCACAATATAAACAGAATGAAACTCACCTATGATAATAAAGGGCTTAAGTTTGGCTTTGCTGCAGGCCTCATAGATTGGGTAGTGCATGGTTACCCTGCCCCAGAAGCAAACTGGGAAGGAGCTAGTATCTGAGAGATCCACAGTCTGCCTCCAAGTTTCCTGCCATGTTTTGTGGAGGGGTAGGACCCAATATCAGCCCTAGATTTGGTGCAGCCCAGTTCCCTAATGCATCAGCACAGCTGCGCTGAATGCTGTGCTGAGGGCATGGAGACAAAGCTTTTCCCAATCCCTGCCCCTTCCCATCCACATTTGTGGGCAAGGGATAGAACAGCCCCACAAAAGCTGCTTCCCTCCTTCCCTTGCAGTATCTATGGTATGGGTAGCCAGCACAGGAGAGTAAGGTGATTCCCCTGCCAGGGTGTGCAGGACAGGCCACAATCAGGTCCCAAATACAGATCTAATACTATACCTAGATTCATGGCTCTTGGCACAGGGAGGTACAAATTGCTCTTTCCTGCACCAGTGAGGTCCAGAGAAGATTCTCCCCCAGGGAAGGGCAGGCAATGCTTCCTAGGTCACCCTCTCCGGGGGTTCAGCTTTCATTTCTGCCAGGGGCTCTGAGTAGATGCACTGAATCATATCAACCCCTTCTCCCTTTCAGGCTGTGCTAGCCCCCTAACATTGCCTTGTGCAGAGGAGATTGCAGCACTCTAGTACTGATAAACCTCCCCCTTCCCCAGCCCCATGGGGATTTTCCATCGTTAGGGCCCCTGGTTTACATCAACAGAAGTCAGTGTAAAACAGCACTGATCTATCCCCTGGTGTGTATGTGTATGCCTTTGTGTGCATGCTGGAGGTTGAGTTAATAGAATGTGTTAAGGAAAAATGAGGAGGTGAGAGCAGGATAAATAGGATCATAAGTGTTGGAGATGAAAAAGACCTATTAGATGATTAAACTGCCAGTGCAGTTCCCCTGCCAGTGCCAGTCTCCTTATAGGGGATGTTTCAGATATGAAAGTGGGACTACATTTGATCCTGTCCTACAGACTCCATAATAAATAGAGAAAGTAGGCATATGTGTACAGAACACGTATGGCTGTAGGTGGTGGCGTGGCAACAAGGCTGGAGCAGAACGGCTGTGCCATGCGCTTGGCATCAGTCTGAAATGGTTAACAATAAACAAACAGGATTTGGCTGTCAGCACTTTTAAAGGAACAGACACAAAAGGTGACCGCTTTGGCTGCAGTGACTATGCAAAGGACTTCACCTGGCCCTGGAATTCTGGGGTTGGGTTGGGTTGTGCTGAGCTGAGCTGAGCTCCTCTCCCAGGCTCACTCAGCTCCACCCTTCAGCCAATTTCCAAAGCAGGCAAGCCTTCTTAACTGACCTGCTGGCTCCCTAATGGTCAGTCTCTCCTGGCACTTCTAGGCCTCTGGAGCAGTAAATCTTGTTGGTAGCCTAGCCTGAGCGGGTTTACCTTATTCAGAAGGCATGTCAGAGCACTGACACCTCTAGCAGGGACAGAGAAGGCCTGATAGACCCCGTCACAGAAGACATGAAGGATTTATTTCCATGCACGTCTGATAATTTTCAATTCCTGTACACACCCTTCCCAGAAAGGTGAGGAAGGACTGTAGAATCCATGTAATGGCACATTATGCAGCACCACCTTGCTCATTAACACCTTCTACTCATTGCTGAGCATGCTCTGCCGTGCCACACGGGAGCAAGTACCCACTGACAATTTTTTAAATGAACTAAGCAAAAAAGATACACCTCATCACAGCAAAATAAGGCAGACACAAAAGTATGAAAACATCCATTTTATTTAGAAACACACCTGATACAGAGTGTCGGTGGGATAGTGTATGTGGGAGAGGACGTACTCTTAAGGCACGTCTAGACAGCCCGTGACAGCGAGCCTCCCAGCCTGGGTTGATAGCAGGAGCCCTGCTAGCACTCTAAACAGCGCATTGAGGTCCCACCCTTGTCTTTTGGTAGGGTTTTGTTTCTCTATATCGCTATTGAGATTTCAACTCTCTTAGGCTGGGATTTTCAAAGGAGTACAAGGAGTTAGGCACCCAATTCCAATTGCAATTAAATGGGTGTGGAGCGTCAACTCTTTACTCTCTTTTTAAAATCCCTGGTTTAAGTGTTGAGTGTTTTGTTGGTTTTTTTTTTTTAGAATCATAGAATCATAGAATATCAGGGTTGGAAGGGACCTCAGGAGGTCATCTAGTCAAACCCCCTGCTCAAAGCAGGACTAAATCATCCCATCCCCAACTAAATCATCCCAGCCAGGGCTTTGTCAAGCCTTACCTTAAAAATATCTAAGGAAGGAGATTCCACCACCTCCCTAGGTAAGCTTTCCTAGGTTTCTTTTTTTTTTTTTTATGGGTCATTCCTGTTTTGGAAGAAACTAAGATCAATTGTCTTTTTGAATGTGACTGATGACACAGACCATAGCCTTTATCCCATGTCCCAAGCCATCTGCATTACAGCTAGGACATGCCCACTAGGTGGTTTGGAAGAGGGGCAGTCTCCTCCCCAAAGAAGTGCTCTTCTTGTCCCAGTTGAGATATTATGTGTTGGTGTCCACTTTCTGTTTTGCAAGAGCAGCAGTGCCTACGTGCCCTATTTGCAATTACATTAGCTAACTGCCTCTTATCAATATTTGTATATTGAAGCAATTGGGCTAAATCCTCCTGATCTTGCTTGCTGCTGACAGTAATGGAACTACTTGCTTAAGTAAGGCAAGCAGCATTTGGTTCTCAGAGGGAGTAATATACACCTGATTTGCACCAGCTGATGATTAGGTCCTATATAAAATGCATCCTAGTGCATCATCTTTTGCGCTTGAGGCAGTGACCTTCCTTCCATGGAGAAATTCTTTGCTACCCCAGATACTTAAGTCTTCAAAGAGTCATTGGAGGCAGCTGTTACTTGCACATCAGGATGAGCAGATCATTCTGATGGAGTTTGGACACCCATTTCTCATTAATCCAAGCTGTTCCTGTCACTGCTTACTGATGAAGGCTGCTCATTGTGGCCTTGGTGTCTTGTGTGTTGAATATAGATGGCATAAGAAGTTAAGTGCACTTCTCCTTACATGCAGACAAACAGTATCCTATGCCTGGAATCCACATTCATATACCCCATTGGTTCATCTCTACTTGAGGCACTTGGAAAATTAGAGTTTGAAAGCTCACTGCACAGAATGCCTTGAATGTGCAGGAAGAACCTCCAATGAACTACAACAGAAACCATTGCTAGTAGACATAAACTAAAGCAAAAAGACACTTTATATTTACATATATAGGTTGCTCCAGCAGTCTGTTGTGTGTGGAGGCAGTAGTTCAGTTGTTCCTAAACTCCTTAGACAAGCATGGTGTGACAGTGTTGTAATGGCAGAGGGCCAGATTTTTTAAAGGCATTTATGCTAACTTCCACTGAGATCCATGGGAATTTAATTGCCTAAGTATCTTTAAAAATCTGGACCAGAACACCCAGACCCAAGGGTCTGGAGTGCCTCATCATAACTAAGAAATTCCCCTCTAGGTGATTCACAGAGGGGCATTAACAGGCTTAGGAGAGGGCAAAGTCTGCTCTTGCTTGGCTAGAGGAAGAAATGGCCAAGGTGCTGTGCTTAGAAAAACGTGATGGGGAAGAAAAACAAGTTGCCTTTGCATTCAAAAATCACTCAGCATTTGAATTAAACGGTTGATGTGAAATCATGTCCTTGCATGCTGGTAACAAATAAACCACTATCCCCTGCATTTTTAGAGTGGGGATAGGCATGTCACTTTCTCAGAGCCATGTGACCAGAGCCCTGCACATTAAGACAAGAACATACCTTTGGGTAAAAATTGCTTTGCAAATTACATTGGACTAAAATGACATGAAAGCTACATAATTCTGCAGTCTGATCATCCAGATGTATCACGGAAGTTCAAGCAGACAGCCAAAATCTGCCTGACAAACCTAGCACTGATGATTCGCCACTGCTCCTTTGAGGGCAAACCTATTTGAGAAGCTGGACTCAGCCTGACAAAACAATGTAATGAAACTTCAGACTGTCTTCAGAAACTTTGAAAGCTATTATACCAAATCAATCCTTTGGAACAATCCATACAGGTTTCTCTGTCAGGTTTTAAAACATCCATAGATCTAGAATGAGTAGTACAACATCTTAAACTAACTATAATTATTGGGTCATATCCTCCACGGTGTAAATCAGGCTAACCCCATTGGATACAAGAGAGCTCTGCTGATTTATGCCAGCTGAGGAGCTAATCTGTGTGTTTTGTTGTTAGGCAGACTGAAATGAAAGGACCAGTTTTCCATAACTTGCTTGAGAGTATAATGGAAATCAGAGATGGGGAAGACCTACAGTACCCCAACCTTAAATGGTAAACCTTAAAAATCATGAGGCAAGCCACCAAAATCAAGAGATTGTCTTAAAATCATGAGACATTTTAAAATACATTTTGAGTACTTTTTATTTGCCATCTGTTTTTTTAGCCTTTAGAACGCACTTGGGTCATTTTCATGCTTTTGTGCATAACCATAAGAGCTAAAATTTATTCTCTCAGATGTCTAAGGAGATTGGCCTAAAGTATTGATCTAGATCTGAACTTCCCCAAACACTGAAGGGGTTGATATCTGGTGTAGTTTTCAGTGCTTCTCACTTCATGTAAAATTAAAAGAACACTGCTGAAATCTGGCCAAAAATTTAGATTTCTATTTTAGGGCTTCATCCTGCACTACTAAAATCAGTGGGAATTCTGCCATTGACTCTAATGAGAAGGCAATCAGGCCATTAGAGACCAGTTCTGCAATTGGCTCCAGGTGGGCTCACCGTTCCACCTCTGTATCTTTCATTCCAGGATCAGGACACTAAGTAGCAAAACTTCGAAGTCTTTTATATCCATTGGAGATCTCTCTCTCTCTCTCTCTCTTTCTTTTTTTCTCTCTCTCCCCACTGGGCAAGACAGAGTGAAAGTAAATGGGACTTAGGCTCCTAAGTGTTTCAGACGTAGATTCTGAAAGATATTTAGGTGTCTAACTGCCATTGGGCTTCAGACACTTTGTAAATGGGACTTAGATTCCTAAATCAGTTAGCTGTTTTTGAAAATTATATCCACCATCTAACAGGCTTGATTCACCAATTCTCCATCTGGTTACAAATTTCAGCTGAAACCTAGTGCTGTTAAGCAATTAAGAAAATTAATCACGATTAATCGCACTGTTAAACAATAAGAGAATACCATTTATTTAAATATTTTTGAATGTTTTCCACATTTTCAAATATATTGATTTCAATTACAACACAGAATATAAAGTGTACAGTGCTCACTTTATATTTATTTTTATAACAAATATTTGCACTGTAAAAAAAAGAGAAATAGTATTTTTCAATTCACCTAATACAAGTACTATAGTGCAATCAGTTTATCATGAACGTTGAACTTACAAATGTAGAATTAGATACAAGCGAGTGGCTGAACAAGAAGTAGGACTGACTGGATTTGTAGGCTCTAATGTTTTACATTGTTTTGTTTTTGAATGCAGTTATGTAACAAAAAAAATTCTACATTTGTAAGTTGCACCTTCACGATAGAGATTGCACTATAGTACCTGTATGAGCTGAACTGAAAAAATACTATTTCTTTTATCATTTTTACTGTGCAAATATTTGTAATAAAATTGATAATATAAAGTGAGCA
Source organism: Eretmochelys imbricata (assembly GCF_965152235.1). Lineage (NCBI taxonomy): Eukaryota > Metazoa > Chordata > Testudines > Cheloniidae > Eretmochelys > Eretmochelys imbricata. The sequence continues at coordinate 108,375,544 of NC_135577.1, forward strand.
CTGTACACTTTGTATTCTGTGTTGTATTGAAATCAATATATTTGAAAATGTAGAAAAACAACCACAAATATTTAATAAATTTCAATTGGTATTCCATTGTTTAACAGTGCGATTAAAACCGCTATGAATCACGATTAATTTTTTTAATTGAAATTTTTTGAGTTAATTGCATGAGTGAAATGCAATTAATCAGGTTTCAGAGTAGCAGCCTTGTTAGTCTGTATTCGCAAAAAGAAAAGGAGTACTAGTGGCACCTTAGAGACTAACCAATTTATTTGAGCATTAATTAATTAATTGATCGACAGCCTTACTGAAAACCATTTTCTCCTTTGCTTATATCTCAACATCTCCCTCCCTCTGCTCTTATTTTCCGATTGAACTCTGTCATTGTATTATTTCACTCTACAGATCATTTTGGGATAGTTTGCAAGAACAGTGCTTTGCTCAATAAAGTTAAATTGTGTTGCATTTGTAATAAAAATTCAAGGCATTTTCTGCAGAGTGCTTGGTTTCTGGTTAGTTTGTTTTAGCCATCCTCACACTGGCAAAACTGCCATTGATATTAATATCATCTTCCCCTGGCTCTGCTGGTGGGATTGGACTTGGTTCACAATGGGAGGCGTCATATAAAGAGTTTGCTCCCTTGGAGCAAGAGTTTGCCCCACTCCAGAAATGTGTCACCTCCTCAAGCCGTGGAGCTCTCACTAAATAGTGTTTGCTCTCTATGGTTTCCACAGTAGATAACCCACCCCACTGTGGCTTTTATGCTCCTACCTACTTTTAGTTGTTCCTCTGCATCACACAGCAGGGGAACTATGAGTTTCTAAATTCGGTAAAAGATATGGAAAAGAGGGTAATTTACATACACTTTTCACATAAACAAAAAAAGAAGAAGTGAAAGAGAAATATAAACTCCCCGCTCCCTTTTCCCCCAAAGGAATGAAATAGTTATAGCAGCTTAATTATGTATTTTAATTACATGCACATTAGAAAAAACTATTTATAGAATTATGTCTTTAAGAAAAGAACAGAAGGGCAGCGTTGCTATGTGTTTTACAGCGGCCCCTGAATATCAGATCAGGTGTTCAGAAATCACTACTTCCACTTCTTTTTCTGGGGCTGAATTTTTGTGTTAATTTCAGTTTATATGCTGGCCAGATGATGAGTGAGTTGTGCAAAACCCAAGAGTAAACAAAAGACGTCATAACCAGCAACTAACTGTATCATGGAAGATCTTCCCCATTGTAAGCTTGACATGTAAGTTTTGCAGGAAGGAATGTTTTACTTACACCACCACTGTGCCTTATACCTGCACCCTAGTGGGAATCCCAGTTGACCATGTTCAGCTGGATCCTGTTTCTAGCTGCTAACTAGGTTCTGGAGCTGAGAAACAGGACTATTAGTCTACTGGTTCCTAACTTCTGCTTGCTGGGCTACTGTTTCTCCCAGTAGAAATCAACAGCTGAAGGATTTTGATGGTGTCCACAGGACAGTTCAGTAGGGATGGATTTACATCCTTAAAATGATTGTGCAAACTAAGGTTTCTATATGGGGTTTCAAATACATACATAGAGATTCATCACTGCATTATTCAACTATAATCAATTTCAGTGGAGTTACAGCAGCATAAAATTGGATAACACAGGAATGAACCAGGGCCACAATGTGTGGACTAGAATCTGATCTCAGTTACACAACTGTAAATCAGGAGTAACTCAAGTGATCTCAGTATTTTAGATTTTCATCAGTGTACCAGAGATCTGAATCTGATTTTATATATTATACACGCAAACTCAAACACCACCACCCCACACACACAGTACAGCACGGGGTTAACTGATAAACAATAATTCTCAATGGTAAAACCTTTTTTTAAAGAGCACTGTACATATTTTTGAAGTTATTTTAATTGATTGCCACTCTGTGTAGATATATGTATCACGACACTATGATTGCTTTCCTTCTCATTTTCATTAGCTTTGATGTGCTCTGATATACCAGTGACTTCAACCTTAATCAGTGCTGTAGCTTGCCAGCTCCACATGAAAATATCTAAATGGTCTTAACTTGCTGCAGGAGATAGTCTCAAGTATCTAGGCGTGTACACACACACACACACACCCCCCTCTAAACTGTGTGAAGAAAAGGAAATCTGTACTGGGTATTTCATCTTTATGTAGCATACTTGCCCCTTGATCAGCAATTGATTGGAAAGCATAATTAGAACTATCTTTTCCTGAACTAGTTTTCATCCCAAAGCCCTGATCCACCTAAACACTTAAAAATGTGCATTACTTTGACCAACAGAGTAGTCCCATATTGTAACTTGTCATGATAAAACCTACAGGAAGTGTGACAGGGACAGAATAGGTTCACACTTTTTTTTAACAACCCTATATTTTTAGAATTAAAATATGAAATGATGTTTTATCCTATTCCGCCTATAGTAACATCTAGGAAATGTATTGTAGGGAACAATCTTGCATTTGGTAAGGGATGGACGAAACGAACTAATAGGTCTTTTCCATCTCTAACGTGTGATCCTTTCCAGGAAAGAATAGTCTGTCATCTGACAGAAAATGGAATACATGTTGTCATTGAATAACTAAAGGTCAGTGTTTAGCTGAGCTGGGAGAATAATTCATAGCAAATCATCCACCAGACAAATATTGCCTCTTTTTTTGTTTTACAAATTGATCAAATTTTCTCAAATGCATCTGTTATTCAGAATTATTTCTGCAACAAATTCTTGGTCTGTTCACAAATCTCTCATTGTGAGTGCTCAATCTTCAAGCTATTTTGGCTGGACACATAGATCATATGTACATTTCTGTTCCCTGACTGGCCTTAGAATGCAATGCAACCCTTAGAATCCACTTTATGGTGTGAATACTAGTTATTATATTTTCTCTTAATATTCTGCAATATGGCCCCTAAAATTTATGTAAATTTCTTGCCAGTACACTCACTGGCTCAGATTCTGATCTCATATATATTTATGTAAATCAGGAGTAAGCCTATTAAATCCATAAAGCTACACTGGTCTCAAATTAATATAAGTAAGAATCAGGCCCTTCAAAATTAAATTGGTTGATAACCTCATGTTCCTTTATTACAATAATGCTAAGGAAGAGGTAATTTAAAGGGATTCTGAAAAGAAAAAATGAGTTAAAAGATTTTTAAGTTTAAAATACTTTTTGGTTCATTGCGTATCAGACCCTGAATACTAGGGTCCTGATTCTGATTTCACAACAGTTTTACTAAACCGGTGTAACTCCACGGATTTCAATAGAATTCTTCCTGATTTATACCCATGCACAAGAAAAATCAGAATACGGATCAAAGCTTGGCAAATACTGCAAAAACATTCCACAAATATTCATTTGAATTTGTGAACACGTTTGCTTTGCTAGTATTTGTTGTTTCGCTTTTCATTAATAGTCTAACAAATGGGCCTGATTCTGATCTTTCATTCACACCAGCGAATCTGAGGAGTTGCTCTGTTTAAGTCAGTAAAGCTACAAAGTGGTATAAAACAGTAGTAAGTGAGATCAGAATCAGGCCTTATTGTTTAGGGAAAATGCACACTGAAATGAAAAATATATGAAACTTAAAAATAAAATACAGTGTCCTTTAAAAGAATTCTTCTGTTGCAGAGTGCCTTTAAAATGTACCTTACTTGGCATTTCGGAAATTGTAAGAGCATGAACTTTAATTCAATTTAATTGTCAAAGAGCCTGATTCTCATCTCACACTACCATAACAGTTAGAATAGTTTAACTATTACATCAGTCGAGCCCCGATTCAGCAAAGCACTTAAGCATACACATAACTTCAATAGGTTTCAGAGTAACAGCCGTGTTAGTCTGTATTTGCAAAAAGAAAAGGAGTGCTTGTGGCAACTTAGAGACTAACCAATTTATTTGAGCATAAGCTTTCGTGAGATGAAGTGAGCTGTAGCTCACGAAAGCTGATGCTCAAATAAATTGGTTAGTCACTAAGGTGCCACAAGTACTCCTTTTCTTTTTGCGGATAACTTCAATAGATTCATAGATATTAAGGGCACAAGGGACCATTAGATCATCTAAATTGACCTCCTCTATATTCCAGGGCATTAAATTTCACCCATTTACACCTGTATTGAGCCCAGTAACCTGTATTTGACCAAAGCATAATTTAAGCATGAGTAGTCCTACTGAAGACAAGGAGATTACTCGCAAGCTTAGAAATATGGCGCCTACCTACATATTTTGCTATATCAGGACCTAAGTGAGTTAAGAATCTGGCCCTCAAAGCTTCACAAATAAATCTTCAATTGTCTAATAGCAGTTTTGTATACAATTATCCCAGTCAAGGTTTTCTTACAGTTGTTAAAAGTGTTAGCTTGATAGGGAAGAAGAGGCTGGTGGATTCTGTTGAGCTGTTGTCTCCATCCTTACAATACTCTCCAAACTGAGCCTTATTCCGCCTTTAGATGCATATAAGTAACTCCCCCTGCACTCAGTCAGAAGGGCAATGTGTATGTAAAGGTAAATTTTGGTGTATGTAAAATATTGCTTGGAAGCCCATACTGCGTGGGACAAATTCTGCTCTCAGTTAAGTCAATGAATGGTGTTATTCCATATTTACATCAGAGAACAGAGGCCCTGATCCAGTAAAGCCCCTAACAACCTTTAACCACTGGGACTGCTCACCTGCTGAAAGTGAAGTATATCTTTAAGTATGTTGCTGGGTGGGGGCTTGAGTGCAAAGTTCAGCTCAGAAAAAATAGAAACAACCACGCTTACCTTCCAGTACTTAAAGCTACTTGTTCTGGGACATTTTAAGTGTTTAAAATATTGCTCCAGCTTGCATTGCTTAAGGCTCCAATTCAGGAAAGCCCTTAAGCACATGCCTTACTTTAAGTATACACTCAAGTCTCATTGGCTTTAGTGGGATTTAAGCACATGCTTAAAGTTAAACAAGTGCTAAAATGCCCTTCCTGAATAGGGATGCTTTCCTGAATTGATACCTAACTGAACTGATACAAAGATATTCCATAAGTCTAATGAACCATAATGATCCTCAGTTTTTCAGGTCCTCCCAAATTTAAAATAAACAGGAAAGACAAGATTTGGAGATCAAGTCAAATGTCCAATTTATTTTTATAACTTGAAACTGGAACAAACGTTGTTTTGAACGAGCGTACAAATGAAATGGTAGACACATGCTGAACTCAACATTGTGACAATAAGGGAAAAAAGAGGCCAAAAATCTTGTACAGAGAATAAAAGGAACAATAAATATTTCACTAAGCCATATTGAAATGACCTCCAGCCATCTCAACATTTTATCCATAATAAAAAAAAAGTGCTCTTGTTTTTTAAACAGAGCACCAAATACCAAGCAATAATAAATAGTTCCAAACTTGTAGTAAAAGACAAAACCTCCAAGTAAACAACAAAAGCTCATACAATAAGTAATAGAAAAAGGTAATAAAAATATTTTGCCTTGCCGGTACAAATGCAAACAACTTAAATCAACATTACTTTGCTTTGCAGTTCTAAAATACAAAGAGCACCATAAAAATGAGTTTGCTTGTGATAAACAAAACCTTGGACTGTCTTGTACTCAGGACTGGGATGAAATGCTGATTTTTGACCCCTTTTTTTCATATAGATATTTTCCTTCCCAAAAATGAGATTACAGGCCCACTCCTGCTCCCACAGAAGTCAACTGAAGTTTTGCTATTGACTTCAATGGAAACAGAAGCGGGCACTGGAAGTAATAAATTTCAACTTAATAAAATGTTAAACTGAATTGTGAATATAAATATGGCAGCATAATAGCTACTGTATGTCTATGTAATATTGTGCTTATGGCCTAGTAAAGTATGATTCTCCTAAACAGGAAGAAGAGGGTCTCCATTGTCACTACAGTCTGTAGAAACACATTCCTTGTGCTTTTTGGGTGACTTACCGTTGGTTTATGAATGATTTAAGTCACACGATTAGACAACTGCTGGTTTAACTACCTTAGTAAGAAACAATAGGACTAGCGGTGCTCCCAAGCAATTTGCTTTAAAATGAAAGTTGATGTTTTTTTTCTTTCAAGGAATTGGTCTTAGACTGGAAACCTAGGATTCAATGCTGATCCTCATTAGACTGGTGTGTATTCAGGGGTACTCCACTGAATTCCATGAGGTTACTCCAGATTTACACCATTGTAACAAAGATTAGAGTTTTCACTATAAAGTAGTATACACCTTTAAGGGGCCAGATTCCGATCTCAGTTACACTGGTATAAATCAGGAGTAAATCTTATGAATTAATCCTGATTTACACCAGCGTCACTGAAATCAAAACTTCACCAATAGGTAAATCTTAGGATAGGGTGTAGTCAAGCAAGAAGGCAACATCTGCAAGATAGCTGGGTCAAATTCTGCTCTCAGTTACAACCATGCCACCCCAACAGCTTCAACTGTATTGCACAGATGAAAGTGAAGGAAGAATTTGGCATGGTGGTTTTTTACCACCTTTTTCTGAAACAATGCAATTTCCTCCTTCTCTCCCACCTTAAAATATTCAATAGAATGTCATCGCCACTTCTGCTACCTGTCCCCATCCCAACCAAAAGAGAGAGAGAATAGAAAAGAGAAATCAAAAGGCACAGAATTTCATCCCAGTCCCTCAAACATTCAGAAATTTATGGAATGTACAGTTAGGAGTACAGCAGCAAAGCAGATAATAACATGGACTGGCAAGACCTGTACATGGAATAGGTCCTGTTCTGACAGGGAAAACGAAGGCTGTGCCTGGACCAATTTTACTTCAATCCAAATTACAATTGTACCAAGAGCAGGTCACTTTAGCTGTGTCAAAGCAGGTGTAACAGCTTTTAAAGAGTAAAATTACTTTATTCTGGAGGGCAGGAGTTAGGGAAGTGAGTGGGAGGCAGTGGTGGTAGAGAAGATGCTATAAACAGCTAATCATTTGCAAGGGGGAAAAAAATCTCCTCTCTCTCTCTCTCTCTCTCTAGAAGGGGAATCTGTGGAATGTTACTTCAAACATCTTTACAAAAACTGAATTTCCGTTAACATGAATAGGCAATAACCATTCAGCCTGGTTCACCCATACCTGGTAAAACCTTGATGCAAGGGGCCCAGGAAACTTTGAAGATATTAGAGCCCTGTGGGAACAGCACTTTTTTTTGTAGGCCATTTCTGACAAAAAAAAATATATATATACAACTAAAATCATTTGTGAACAAAAAAAAATAAAATAAAATGAAAAAAAGCACTTAATTATTTTGTTTTGTTTCTTTTACTTAAAGGTCGTCTAACAACCCCTCCCCCCCCCCATTTTTTCCTGTACAATAAGGACTTAACATACAAATTTTTTTTTTTGCAATATTTTATCCTGCCAAATTAAAAAAATATATTATTGGCAGCCTGTTTGCTTGTTTTTATTTTTATTTCCAAATTCACTAACAAAAAGGTACATTAAATCCCTTTAAAAGGACAAGCGTACAGTTAAAAAATTACAAGCTTCAGTAAAAATACAGCGAGTGCCTACATCATATGAATCAACCAATATCAATATCCATTCCAGAAGGGGGGGAGGGGGAAGAGAAAAATAGGTATAGGTCAGAAACGTGATTTTTTTCTGCAAAGCAATAACAATATTAAGCACTTTTTTCTACATACTTTTTCTACATGGTGTAGCAATCACCTTTTAATCCCCAAATACAAGTTTCTATACATTTTTTGAAATAAAAATTCAACACCCAAGGCAGAAAAAATTTTACTAAAACTCAAGACTTTACAGTTACAGTGACAAGAACAAATTTATAGACCCACCATTTAAATTTTACTGCAACATTTTCAAGGAAAAAAGAAAAGGTTTTTTTTTGTTGTTTTTTGTTTTTTTTGTTTTTTCGTTCTGGTTTTGTAAAATGCCCAAGCATTCTCCATTATTACAAATACTGGTCCACTTTTACAGTAATCAAGAAATTTTAATATATATAATATATACTAAAACCCCGTCACCAAAAGAAAACAATATACACATGGCCATCATGGCATTTTTTTAATAACCTATTAAGCAAACTTTGAAAAAAAAAAGATTGCTCAAACACACATACACACAATTTTTTTTACCCTTGTATGTATTCAATACTGTAAACGTATTTTAAGACAGAGTGCACTAAATTTAACTTTTAAAAAAAATTAGCCATTGTTCCTGAATTGTTTTTTTCTCATTCAATGATAACTTGTAATTTGTGTCATATGAGTTTTAATTCAGCAGTAAATCATTTCCATTCCATTTCCTAAGCAGCGTTGTCCTGAAAAAAAAAAAAAGCTGAGAATAATTCAGCTAATGGATGTCCGAAGTTGTGCTGGGTATGCATCTTCATTTGATTGGGTCTTATGGCATTTTCATGTCCACTATCTTCAACCAGTAATTTTTTTAAGTAAATGTGGCTCTTTTTTTTCCCCTTAAAGAATGTACTTTCCTTGTTTTACTTTTTTAAAAGTCTTTTCATTTCACAAAAACGTTTTGCATTTGTCTCAAGAGACTCAGATAGGAAGATCAGTTTTCAAGGCACTCACGTCAAATTGAATGGCAGTAGAAAAACTGTCCAATAAATTATTTTTATTTTATTTTTCTTTATAGTGACAGTATTGTGAATGCCATGCTTAGCAACACTGACACTTAATCTCAGCTGTTCCCTTACAGTTTAACCCACCTTTGGGCCAAGGAGAAGAATATGCTGTAATTTCTTGTTCAGAAGCCATTTTCTCTTAAACACAAACAAAAGTTTTAAAGTGCGGGTCAACATAATCAAAATGTCTAACCTTAATTGTCCACTCTTTGTTATCATTAGTCCTAATATGCTAAAAAATAAAACAATTGGAAAACAGAGCAACTGCATTCTTTCCCTACAATGCTTTGCTCATATAGGGCTTGCTCCTGCTCCCAATTAAGTCAATGGGAAAACTCTCAACTCAAAACTCTCTTGACTTCAGTGGGAGCAGAATCAGGCCAATACAGGTATTATGATTAATTTTTCCCCTTCCTTACAATAACATTGTTGTGCATTATATGAGATAATCCTGATATTTTCTACTCGCCATCCTTATAAATTCTATTCTATCAGATTGAGAAACTACCAATCAGCCCTAGTTACAATTGCCTTAATTACAGCGATTCTAGTTGCAGTATACTACTGAGCTAAGTAAGGGGTTTGTACATATATCCAAAACTCGGTTAGTTTTGTGTGTGTGTGTGGTAAACTAAAAGAATGGCATTTCATTCATCCAAGGGTGGAGAAGATGCTAAAATACCTTAAAAGAGCTTTTATTACAACTATGAGGATTCTTTCGGTTATCTTAATTACTGAACCTGGAACAAGTGACAAAATGGCGGCATCTCAGTACATATCATTAATAACCCGAATAAACTATCTGATAATAATCCACAATTAAGAATGCTATTGCTTTGTTCAATGTAGCTGCCTTCAGAAAATACCTGCACCCATGTCTTTTTAGTTGACATAACTTTAATGTTGAAGTCTACATAGAAAAGGCCTCTATCTTTAGCGACATTGTCAGTGCTACATATCAGATCCAATTCCAAAAGAAAGTGCTAATTTTAAAGATTGTTATCCGCTGTACAATTTTATTTTCCCTAATCTCCAAGGTTATTTTACAAAAAAGGAAGAAGAAGAAGAAGAAAAGAAAGAATTCAGTTAAAATGTTGGCTTCTTCACAAGAAATTACACATGCTTAGCTTAAATTTCAACAAAGCAGCGGCCCCAAAATTATAATTTAAAAAGATATGCCTCTCCCCCTACAATGCAAGTAATCTCAGGCTACTACTGGGTAAAATTAAAAAGGGATACCCAACAAAATTTTAAAAGAAATTTAAACAGAAAGAATAAAAAAAAGTACCTGCACATGCCAAAAAATTACAAAAACCCAATAAATACAGAAATTATTGCACAGTTAAAAGGCTCCACAATTTTACTGCCTTAATCAACCCTCAGGTTTAATAGAACTTTGTAGACACAGGTTATATTTAAGTGCCAAGGTCTGGCACCTACTATAGTTATGCTAAGTTATGTTTACGGAGGCAAGTTAGGTCAGCTTTTCTCAGTTGGCAATAGTTAAACTGTACAAATTAAATGTTACCTAGACCCCTGATTTAACCCAGTGGGGGTCTTAGCTTCTTTCTGCCTGCTCAATTTTGACGTCATTTGTCAGCAAATGTTCTCCATGCCACTTTTTCATGTGTTTCTCCAGGGTGCTGTAAACACTGAAGGGCATCTGGCAAATGTCGCAGCGGTAGACCTCCTTCCCTATCTGGCCATGCGTTTTCATATGACGTGTCAGCTTACTGCTCTGGGCACACGCATAGTTGCAGAGCTCGCATTTGTAAGGCCGCTCTCCCGTGTGGCTCCGGCGGTGCACCGTTAAGTTGCTGCAGTTCTTAAAGACCTTGCCACAGTACTCGCATGTATCGCTCCTCCGCCCTTCCTTTGAACTGGGTCGACCGGGACCAGGTCCACTGATGTGGGGAGTGCTGCCTCCGCTCGCTGTCCCACTGCGCCCTGAGAGACCCCCATCCAGCATGTCACCTGGTGGAGTGGAGAAACGCAGGCTTCCATTCTCCGAAGAATGCTCAGAAGAAGTTGCAAAGGGGGATTGTCGGGAGTCTGTGAATCCTAGAAACGGATCCTTCATGAAGTGCCTTGATGCTGCATACCCTACCAGCCACTGGGAGTAAACATTTTCAGAAGGTATTATTGTTGCTGGTGGTAAGTCCAAATCTTTCTCTATTTTTATTCTTTTAGAAGAGTTGTTTAAACTGGGGCTCGTGATAGGTGTTGGCTTGCGAGGAAACAAACCTGGGAAGGGTTCACCTGGGCCAAAGTTTCTTCCATTGACCGTCCCTTCCTCAGTGCGGTCAAGTTCTCCTGCCACTGAGTCTTCATCGCCTGTGTCTCTCTGACAGAGGTCTCGAGGACACAGGTCTCGCTGATCAGAAGACCTTTTCATGAAGCTACTCCTCTTCTGTTTTTCAGCTAGCATGTCATTGTATTGCTGGATGGCACCGAGACTTACATTCTCTATAACTTTTCCAAGGACAAGGGATTTTTCATCTGGTAGCGATTTGGAACCGTTCTCTCGGTTACGACTTAGCTCTGAGTCCATGCTGAAGCTTGACTCTGGCCTGCTCTCGTTTTCAAGCTCCTCTTCCTCCTCCTCTTCTTCTTCCTCTTCTTCATTGTCATGGCCCAGGGAGGGATCACTCTCATTCCTGAAATCTGTCTCACTGGATTTTAGTCCCTCTCCAGTGAGCTCACTTGTGCCTGGCTCAGGAGAACTTGTGGTGGAGAGTCCATCATCTGACCTGCCTGTCATGGAGCCAGCTTTGTGCATATGTGTTTTCATATGACGTTTTAGCTTGCTGGCCTGGGAGCAAGCATGATCACAGAGTTGACATTTGTAGGGCTTTTCTCCTGTATGACTGCGTCGGTGCACGATAAGATTACTCTGGAACTTGAATGTTTTCCCACAGAATTCACAGGACTTACTCTTTGCCTGAGGCTGCGGCGGCGTAGTGCTGCTTGGGGGCATTGGTGGCAATGGCGGGGTGCTCAGAAAAGGTGATTTAGGGCTAGGCTGAAAAGGATTCAACAAGCGATGCATAGGGTTGCTGCGATTCGGTGAGACTGGAGGAGGGGTAGAATTGTTTCCTGCCAGTTCTCGAAGCCTTCTGGAGAAATCCATCGCTGGGGACTCAATTGCCATGGGGTTTAAACGCATAACTCTGTCAAAGGCACTGGGATGCTGGGCAACTAACCCCATTTCTTCGGCACTAAGGCGATGTGGATCCAGATGATGACGAGGCGGTGGGCTGAACAGTGGAGGTGTGTTGGGGAGCCGACCCTCACCAAAGCCAGGGTGATCACGTAGGATGGGGCCCGTCATCCGCAAAAGACTAAAAGGGTTGTTGTCTCCAAGGAAATTCATCAGCGGGGACTGTGCAACAGTCTCTGGTCCCAGAGGAGGAGGGATGGTGATGCGTGGAGTAAGGGAACTGTTTGAAGGGCTGGTTTCCAGGTAGATGCGGAATCCATGTGTGTTCTGGGCATGCTGAAGCAAGAACCAAGCGCTATTAAAAGGCTGCTTGCATGTTGTGCAAATATAGCTTGAAGGCTCATCTTTACCTAAAAAAGAAAAACAGAGAGAACACTCAAAAAATAATACAGTGGAGAATATTTAAATACCATTGGCATGTACTTTATTTTGTTAACAGATTTAGTCCTTGGAATTTCTGAAAGGGGATTTAATTGCAATGTACTGATTGATATAACATGTTGCCCAGCGTATTTACTCATCCAACATTTTTATTCATTGAATATGTATGACATACATTACACATACTTGCCTTCTGTGTATATCTTTATATACTATATCATATAAAACCTTGATTTTTGGCATATAGGGATGAAACTTGCTTCACACCTTTATTCCATGTAAAAATATTTGTTTCAAGGCATCTAATGCTATGTATAAAGTCAAAAGAAAATGTGATGTAGTAGGTAGATCTGTTTTATGGTACCTAAATAGGCTGTGGTATCATGTTCAGTCTTTAATTTTATATTTGTATACACTTTACTCAGCAGTCACCCCAGATCTTTGCTGTATTTAATGTATACATGCTTCAATCATGCTGTCCCCGAAATTTTTAAAGCAGTATGTGGGCATTTATCTGCACAAGTCCCATTAAAGTGAACAGGAGCTTGGAAAACGTATCCCTTTGACATTCTCTTTGCCAAAACACCAAGAAGCCACTCAAGTGGAATATCCGGTAATCAAAGCTAACAGAACAGTTGCAATTAACAGTAACAAATGTCGGGCAGTGCTTGAACTGGATCCCAAGAATTTCTGAGCCTGAGCCTGCCCTCCATCACAGAAATAGTAACCAGAGCCAAAAACATGGCTCTCTATTTGCCTTTCTAGCCTCCTTTAAACAACTGTATAAGGTGGGAAACATTCCTTTAACCCTGATTCAGTTTACATACAAGACAGGTGTAGACAAGTCTGCACTACAGTCATAATTTTACTATCTAAAATATTCCAACCCTGGACATAATATAAAATTTTTACTATCTTCAAAAACATGGTCTTTTCCCCTTTAGTGCTCCCGCAGCAGTCTAACCCCTATACATGCCTACACACACGTCAGCTTGAAAATCATGCTTCAGGACATTTTTTTTTTAGAAGTGTGTCTTTGAAAGTAGCTACCTTTTATGGAAAAACTAAAATTGAATTTTTGGATTTCTTTCTATGACTTAATATATTCTGAGCAGTGATGGACCTAAACCAGAGCTCTGAACCCAAATGCAATAAATTTTTTGAAGAACAGAACCAGGACTGAACTTCCTCTGTCTTGCTCTATGCATAATGAACTGAACCAAATCCCAGCTCATAACAACTGCAAGAGTTTGGCTCTGGATCTAAATTTTACAACCCACTTCCAGTTGTAGGTATTAGGTTATGCAGAAGCCTGTTGCTCAACCGTTATACTTGAAATCAAAAGTGTTAATAGGTGAATCAACTGTACTATCAAAACTGCCTTTTTAAAGCTAAGTGACTCACAGGGTATGTCTACACTGCACTAAAGCACCCGTGGATGGCCTGTGTCAGCTGACTCTGGCTGCGGGGCTATAAAACTGTAGTGTAGACATTCGGGCTCGGATTGGAACCCAGGCTCTGGGACTCTCCCTTCTCATGTGGTCCCAGAGTCTGGGCTCCAGCCCGAGCCTGAACACCTACACTGCAGTGTTATAGCCCTGAAGCCCAAACCCAGCGAGCCTTAGTTAACAGACACGGGCCAGCAGCAGGTGTTTAATTGCAGTTTAGACATGCCTATAGGGACCAAGAAAACTTAAGCCAAAACACACCATGAGAAGAATGACTGCCACTGATTCTATTCCACTGTTCTAAGCTTCCAGAAATGGCTGCTGATGAGGAACGCTTAGACAGAGGGAAGATGGGGGATATCTATCTATCCACCTATCTATCTGGCCTTATCATCATAGCATCTGAGTGCCTACGAAAAGGGAGAATAGAGAAAATTATATCTGATTCTACCACCTTGACTTACATAAATAGGCCTATTTTTAACTATATATTCATTAGATTATTTATGGGGGAGTAGTTCCTTACACCACAAGCACTGCTACTGATTTTAATAGCCTATTCATGTGAGTCAAGGTGGTAGAATCTGGGCCTTTACAAAAAAGAAACCTGGAGTGGAATACACTTTTGTCTGATTGACATGATCTTTTTCCACAGGTTCTTATTTTGTGCTCGGAGGGGAGATAACTAGGAGTAATATGCTAAACTTTTGTGATTAATCTGTAACAATAGCGATTGTAAATAAAAGTGCGGGGGCTATATTCTCCTTCTAACATGCATACAGAACTCCTATTGACATTAATAAGAGCTGCATGCACACACCAAATGGAGCAGATACAGTATCCTTTAAAATCTACTTAGCGATGAGGCAGTTATAGGGTTTTATGTCAACTCTGAAGTCGAAGCAACATTAAATGCTCCCATTATTACCTCAACTATTTAAATTTCTGTTTCTTATAGAAATATGATGAAAATGTCTAGACTTTTAACTTTTCTTGAACAGCAACATGTGTAGTATAAAAAGTGACAGAAATCACTGAAGCACACTGAAGTATATAACATATTCTGTCAAAAGCTTTTTTTAACAATATGTTTTACCTCAGCTCACCCTAGAATGGATTTTAATAAAGCCCTTTCTCAAGTGAGATCTAATAGCAAACGAAGTGCAGTGTCTTACAAGGTCATGTATCTTCAAAATAAAGAGTGCTCTGCACCCTTCACCTCCATTTTATCCACTCTAATTAATCCATTTATTACCCACAGCTGTTCGATTCTTTCATTTTTAAAAGTCACACTGTGCATTATATTTTAAATTGTGTGTGTGTGTGTGCACGTGCATGTGTGTGTGTGTGTGTTCTTAAAAGCTTGCTCATCTAGTACAAGAACTGACAAAATCCAAACAAAACAAGAACAAAAAATTAGCTGTCGGTTAAAAAAAAAAGTTTACTTCAGAAAACGCACATATGTAAGAAAAAGAATTCGTGGGCAGGCTGAGGATCAAGGCTAATCTAAAACTGAAATGGCTGATTAAAAAAATTAGCCTCAAAATGGCAGCTGGCTAGGAGCTTGCTACTACATGTTATATGAAGCTCAGATGTTTTGTTTTGTTCTCCAAAACTTCACCTCTGTGAAATTCAAGTGAGGAAAGTTCCTTCTCCCTGACTCCTTTTTAGTTTTCTTTCAAACAGAGCAAATTAGTGTTTATTGCTGAGACAAGGTTTATGAGATATCAGTCATAACAGAAACAGTATTCTCTCTTTTTGTTTTATTTCGCTTTTATGCCCCTAAACTCTTCTGTTCAGGAGACCGCTACACAATGGCAAAACTGACTGCAGGCTACCTGGCTACCATGGCTCTGACAGCTTTTTCTTTTCTGTTTTTTAAACTTTCACAACCCTCAAAGGCTCTCCCTAGATGCCTCTTTTTAAAAAAATAAAATAAAATGTTCATTTCCATATTATCACTTCATGGTTATCTTGCCTAGAAGTTGCCCTGAGCAGTGTAGATGCTCACTTTTAAGTACAGAACAATGTCAAAAAGTCTTTGAAGATCCACTCCGAACATTTTTATAGTCTAAAACTTGCTAAATATTTTAAACATGCCCAGGAACAGTCATGTATTTCTCAAAAATGATTCGTATATTTAATAATGCAGTGCACCTACACTGTAAAACCCTTTGTTATAAGGCTACTTTTGATATATGGCATAGTCTCTTGCCCACTTCACTGAAGTTAAATAACCACTTTATAACATCTTGCTACAGTGGCTATGCCATGCACTATCTCTTAAGCACATGCTTAGTTTTAAGCCACATGAGTAATCCCACTGAAGTCAATGACATTTAAGCATATGTTTAACTGCTTCATTGAACGGGCATGGGATTACTCATGTGCTTAAAGTTAAGCATATGCTATGTGCTTTATTGAATGGGGCCTGAATGAACACATTTCAAGAATGTGGGCATGACACGATTATCTTTAAGCAGACATTTCTGATTTCAATGTCTTTTGGGGGAGAGAAGGAGGGTTTGAGTTTATTTTATTATCCTTATTAATTGGTGGGTATTTATTTATGATGAGAAGATCAGTCCCCCATGCTGTAATTTATATGGTGGGATGAGAACCCAGAGCATAGGATGGGCACCTATAGAAAGTAACATGACCGGGGACATATGTTTATAGATTCACAGATATATAGATTTTAAGGCCAAAAGGGACTGCTATGATCTCCAGTCTCATGTTATGCATAAAGCAGGCCACAGAGTTCAGTGCTAGATGATATCTTTTAGAAGGACAGCCAATTTTTGATTTAAAGACTCCAAGTGATGCAGAATCTACCAAAACCCTTGGTAGTCTGTTCCAAATGTTGATTATCCCCAATATTAAAAAATTGTATCTTATTTCCAGTTTGAACTTTGCTAAGTTCAATTTCCAGCCACTGGATCTTGTTATGCCTTTGTCTGTTAAATTAAAGAGCTTTCTAGTATCAGATATCCCCTCCCTGAGTAGGTAATTATAGACCGTGAATTTATTGAACACTTCTGTCTTGTCTGCATATTATAGCTAAAGGTGGTCTTTGCCAGAAATATTAACATTTGTTCCCTCCCTTGCTACGTGACTGATTACATTTCATTCAAAATGTCAAAACAATAACAAGACTTTTTTTCTTTTTAATAAATGGTAAAAAACAGAGCTAAATTCAGTTTCCTTTCCCCCTCCCCACCCATAAAAGTCTGGTTTTATGTTGGGCACCTAGTAGACAGGTAGGTGAAGTAAATTCCACCCATCTGAACTTCTGCTTAATGCCTAGCTCAATGCTAGAGCAACTAGATTTTGTGGGTCAGCTGCTCCAATGCATTTGCATAATCATGGATCCCCTGACTGGCCCTCTGCAAGCCTATTTGTGACCAATGCACAACTCTTTTTTGTGATGTAGAGGCCCTCCCCGTGCAATCAGTTCAAACCCTCCCTATGTAGGCTCAACCTTGAGCCATCAGCAGCAGAGGTGAATTTCCCCCTGAACGCCTTAAAATATTCTGTGCCATATTAAACAATAATCATAGTGTGATCAGAACTTGAGAAAATTCATTGTTTTCTGTTTGGGCTACAGAGACATTCTCTGCCTTACGAACCCTCTTCTCAGCAGGACTGAATAATTCCATTAGCTGTAACAAGAGAATAAACTCCCCCCTTTAATCAGCCACCCATGACCCTCACTAGGACTGTGGCATACACAAAGTTGGGTGCATATAACTACTGCTATTCTTTACCTCTAGGAATACATTCTAGGTAATGTTTCTGGTATGCTTTACAAAGTTATGACAGCAGCATTAAAAACGTAAGGAATTTTAATGCTGCTTTACTGCAGCTTTAGAAGTTCAGGAAAAGTAGAAATTTGCAAGCTTTAAAGAAAGGACACCATTAACTGTAACACTCAGGAACAGACATGTATCCGGTTCCTACAATCATTCCACCAGTGTTACTCTTGCCCTCTGCCACTTGATTTTTTAATGAGCATTTAAATAATTACTCCTTCTTATTATGCTGGTTACTCTAATAATACCTATAAAGGTAGCGTAGATGCTCAATAAAAACACACCTTTAACTGAATTATTATTAAATTAAAATGCCATAATTGAAAGCACTGGTTTAACAAGTCTCCTTATAAGACCAGCTGACATTAAAGAGAAGGACATTAAACACTAAAAAGATTTAGTGTTTCATGGTGAATAAGATCTATGGGTACATAACGTTTGACAGAACATTGAGGCTGGGACCAAATCCTTCCCAGGATCCACAGTGGGAATCCCTGTTGCATCACCCACATGCCAGCTCTATGGAGCATTCCAAAGAGATCTGTGATATGGATCCAAGAGCAAGATTTTGCCCCTAGTGTCTTTTCTACCTGAAATAGTTTCACAAACCGTGCCATTAATTAAGCTATCCAAAGCAAGCTAGAATATTTATCTACTTAATTCTTTGACCTCATCACCATAATATGTGAGCACCTCACAAACATTAATGAATTTCTTTCCACAATATCCCTGTGAGGTAAGGAAGTATTTTAATCTCTGTTTTCTAGAAGGGCAACTGAGGCACTGGGAGGTTTTTTCAATGTCCGTGACATGGTATGTGGGAAAGCCAAGACTTGGACCTAGATCTACAATTCTGAAGCACCACCAACCCAGTGCTTTAACCTGAACCCCAAATTTTTAAACAAAGACTGAACTACTGACTTTTACATTTCTTTAATAATAGCTCAGTTTGATGCCAGTGAAAGTTGATGAAATGACACAACCCCTAAATCTTCAGTCCATCCATAGACTACTAGTAGAGTGCATACTTCCCTACATAACCCAGCCAATGTCAGCCTTGTTCTGAAGGGATGGCTCATTGGGTGTTACTAGACAATAGCCTTCATGTCCATTCAAATCTTGCATTGCCTATTGAGCACTGATGTTTCCTGTGAAACTGACACTTGTCTATTGAAAACAGGACTAAGACTACCAATGCATTTCACACAGATAACAAATCAGCCATCAGACGGCAGAAAATGTTGGACTCTTATGACTTAGGTAGAATGTCTCCAGACCTGATTATTACTTTCCTGAACCACTCAGTTCCCAACTCAGATAAATATTCATTCCCTCTCCTGACTCACAACTAACCTACCTGCTTTGCTAAAGTCCACCTCAGAGCACATGAGAGTTAGCATTCTCCTGAGCCGGTAGCTGTCTTCAGTCATATGAGATCTTGGTTTAAGAGCAGAAGGACATGAATTCTGGGGTGTCACTGTCACAGGGTAGCCTCAACACCTGGGATTACATTGGCTGACCTCGATAAGGCAAAGAGTGCCTGATAGACCACTCATCCCACTGCACCTAGGGATTTAAACAGGTGCCTGCTGGAAGGTCAGAGAGAAGGAATTGAAGGTAAAGGAGAAAGAGAGCAGGAATGAGTGTCCAAGGAGCCTCCTGGAATCTGGGGAGAGGGAATTTTGGAATGAGGTCAGGTGAAGGGAAGAATTGGGGATGGAGAAGGATCAAATTGATTTGGGAGGTGGGAGGGGAAATAATGGGAATGCATTCAGAAAGAAGGCAAGGCTGTTTGCTCTCCATCCCCATCCATGGCAGTCTCTTTATTTCAACTTCACTCCACACTTACCCTCCAACCTCCTATATCCTTGTCCTGTCCTCACCTCCCTTCCCTTCTATATCCCCTCCCCCTTCACTTGTCTTTTTCTTTCCATCAGTTTCCACCATCCTAATTAAATCCCTCCCCATAAAAAAATAAATGGAACTAACATAACGTTTGGTGTTATGACATTGTTCACTCTGCTTGTGCATATTATACTCCTTTTTCCCATCCTGCATCTGTCTTGCCTAGTTTACTACTCTGTGTACAGCGCCTAGCCCCATTATTGGTTGGTCGTTAGGCACTGCCCTAATAAACATGATTAACAATAATAATTGCTCCGCTGTGATTGGAAAGGCTTCAGATCAGCTTTCATACTTCCTGAGTATTCTTCAACTCTGTCAAGGCTCCCCCATCTCCAACATGGCCTTTAATTAATGAGAAAATATTCAGAAGAGAATTTGTTTCTCCCAGGTGGAAAATTTACAATAGCACTAACTGATTTCATGACTTCTTGCTCCAATATATACTAATATTTTTATGTATAGCCAAATCCTTCCCACACTGAAGCCAGTAGCAAAATATTGTCTTCAGCAGGGTTAAGAGCTGGTCCACAAATAGGATCTACTCTTTATGCTCACTGAAGTCAACTGGAGTTCTCCATTGATTTCAAAAGGCATTGGGTCGGATCCTCACTGAGCAAATGTTCAGCGGGACACCAAAGCATCTGTATTGCAATCAATAATAAACATTATCTTCTTGCCAAATAAACTCTTTTACCCAACACAGGGAAAATCGAAAAGACCAACTGCCAGTCACACACCTTAGCTGTCACTTTGGGCCAAGTTATGCTCAGATACCCATGTGTATCTCCTGCTGAAGTCAATAGGAACAGAGTACAAGAATCCTAAGGAGAAATAGTGATGTAAAGCTTACTGTACACTAGCATACACTGAGCCAGAGTCTGCTTTCACTTGCAGGGATATAAATCCAAAGTAATTCCATTTACCTCCATCACAGAGGCTAAATTAGACTGGCACAACACAGATCATAATCTGGCCCAGATTGAACAAATGAACAGAGTTGTTGATTTTTTTCATTAAACCTTTTTTCCCAAAAATTGTTGAATATGTTTGATGAAATTTAACACTCATAAAAAAAATCAGTGGCTAACAGCTCAGGCTAGAGCCATGTGTAATATGGGTCGGTGCATGTTGTCTCTTGGTAGATGTAGACAAATCTCTGCTAGAGACAGGGCTGCGTGTCCAACAACTCATTTTCAGTTGTGCCCTAATCAAACTTCAAGTTTGCACATCTAGGGGCCAGTACATTAAGCCATTAGCTGTACATTTCAGCTTAATTTTTATCATACCACAACATTATAGCAGGGTTATACATCCAGATCTCAAATTTCAAAAGTGATCTGTGATTTTGGGAGCCTCAGTTTCTGGGTGCGACACCTTGGAGTGGCCTGAGGTTCACAGAAGGTGGATGCTCAGCACTTTTAAGAGTAAGAAACACTTTTCCCCTCCTATGTAGTGGAAAAAAAGAAAAAATGCTTAGCAAAAATTGGACCTGACAATACAATATTCCCTGAATGGAAAGCACTGCATAAAATAGAAGAGGAGAGCACGTTAGTCATCTCTGGACCACACTCATCTAATTGGTGTTAAACTCTAAAATACAAATCAATTTATAAAACAGAGAAAGGGAGAGGTGCAAAAGGTAAGGAGAGGACAGGAAAATCAATATTGAGAGATCAATAGTGAATGAGCTAACTTTTAAATTAGCCCCTTGTGATATAACAGTTTCAACTGACTCCATATAC
The DNA here is from genome assembly GCF_965152235.1 of Eretmochelys imbricata. Taxonomy (NCBI): domain Eukaryota; kingdom Metazoa; phylum Chordata; order Testudines; family Cheloniidae; genus Eretmochelys; species Eretmochelys imbricata. The sequence continues at coordinate 108,396,695 of NC_135577.1, forward strand.
ACAGCATCTAAACAGTTTTGCTTCTTTTAGGTAGGTTCTATGAACCTTATATACCAGTTAACAGAGAGTGGATGGATGCATGCATTAGAAACATGGCCTATAAAATAGTGAAAATCATCAGTACCTTAATATTGGGTGGGAAAATGTACCCATTAGTGAGATGAAAAGGCTATTGGATGTATCTATGGTATGGTAGTTTATATATAGGATCCCATTTATAGCATTCATGAAAAACCACTGTACTTCTCAAGGACATTTTTAGGGCTTTTTTTTTGCATAAGGCATTCAAATACATTTGAAATAATGTCAGTCTTTTCTACAACATATGAAATATGCCAGCAGCTTCCCTTTAAATCTGTTTCCTATACAGTAGCTTTGTTTGAAAACTGGCAAGCGTTTTTTTTTTGTTTTGTTTTGTTTTCTCAGAATTTTCTGAGGTGCCATTTTCTGATCTTTCAGGCAGCAATTGTGAGGCCAGAAACCTGATCAGGAACTTGAAGGGAGACATAAAGGAAATTGTCCATGTCTTTTAATGGAAAAATAAAGAGTAAATTAGGAGACAATAAAATAAGCCAAAGGGTGAAAACAAATTTTACATTTTTTTCTTTCGGTGCTTGTGTCTGTTTTATTGCAGCTATCTCTTTAGGGTATTAGGTATCTATTCATAGCTAGTAAATGAAATAGCACTTTTGTTTTAATTCATTACTTCTTTAACAAATGCTAACTCCCATCTCTGCTTCTTTAAATCCACAAAATTTCCATGTTCAATCCTAAGAAGTATTATAAGGGCTGTAAATCTTGTTTTAATGGAATGTACATTTAGCTATGAGGAGATAATTGACGTTATGGAGAGCCTAGATACTGAATTATATAGGTTATCTAATACAAAGGGGACTCATTACTGAAGCACTACAAACAAGTAGTAATATATGTATATTGTTCTGAGTGGCGTTATAGCAAAAGTGTTCAGGTCTACAGGGATTTATAAAACACAAGAAAACAGCAGACATGCACTTGTAAATTTGTCTCATTTGTCTCTGAAGTTAAAGGTTATTCCCTTGATCTGAATTTGTAATAAAAACATGCTAGACTAAGGTTTGTAGAGAATGTTTGAATATGTAAATTGTGTATAATGATAGGCAATTATAGGGTAAAAACTGGACCTTATGAATGTTACAGAATTGCATGAAGCACCAAAGTATTTTCCTTCAGATGAAATATTTATCTTTTGTGCATGCTATAAGCACTTTTTCAAAGGTATTCAGCAACCTATTTGAGTGGAGAGTTAACAAAAATCAAACCATTACAACAGACTAAGACCATGAGCTTAAGCACAGGAGAAACCTTGGCTTTTATAAAATATACAGACTAAATCTCTTGAACTAATGGTTCTGGCGATGTATCCTCAAGGACAAGTTCCACTGATTTTCACTTGCTTAGATGAAAGCTGGTCACATGTTTCTGGATATTTTTTTTTAAAGAGGATGTGTGGGGGGGGTAAGAATTTGAATTTCCTTGGACGGATTGAACTAAGTCCCATTTTTATTTTTAGTTGACGGCTGTACTCTTAAAAATAAAAAGGGATGATGCATCAAGATAAGAAGGAGTAGAGCAGAGAGATGATACTGCAGGTTATGCTGCTGAAAATAAGGTTTTCTCCTTCTCCGAGCATGGCAGTCTGTTCAGGTTAACCAACTGCAGTGTTAGAATAACTCCAGCCGACTTGTCACAGAGTACAAAAGTCATCAGCAACTGAATGTTCTTTTCTGCACCGCAATTAAGACGAATCAATACGACGTGCCACAAATGGTATTTTACTCTCAATAAGAACTCGGGCTGAGTTTATTCAGAATATTTTAGCGCTTCCCCAGGGGATTTTGGTCCGACGCAGATGGCAAATAAAGTACTCAGCCTAGGGCTAGAGCACATTATGCTAATTCTAATGTCAGATGTACTTTAATATACAGCTCTATTTAATCACCCCATTATTTCACATTTCCATATGAAAAACCTGCGGCACTTCTGCAGAGCTTTCACTGTGTGACAATGCCAGCTTCCTTCAACTAGCTCACTGCAAAACAGAAAAGAAGACTGGTCATTCTCACCAGTCAAAATGTTACAGTTTCAAAGTTTCAGTATTCCTGAATTTAAAGTGGATCTTCTAGTGTGATTAGCAAACCACTCTGCTAGGATGCTGATATATGCAAAATGCTAAAGAGGTGTTTTTAAAAAAAATGAGACCAGCCTTCCCTCTAACCCCCCACACGTGCGTGTGTTACACCCCCTAAATCTGCTTGGAAAAAAAATAAATCTGTCATAGTGCACCAATATTCACAACACTGTCACCAACAAAAACGCTAACATTCTCGAGTTCATAGCTTCAGTTATTTAAAAGAATTGACATGACTGGCACAGCTGCCAACCTACAGATGTCTCTGTATAAAATAAAACCCTGAATAAAACCCTCCTCGTGTATTGGTAATTTTTGCTATATCAAACTGCTCGGACTGGAATTAGAAACCACACACCTTCAGCCCAGATCACAGGCCAAATTCTCTTTTAATTTACCCTGATGCAACCCTATTGACTTAAATGGGAGTGCGCCAGGACAGAGCCGTAAACAGGGCGAGGCAAGCGGGGTAGCCACTAAGGGTGTAAAGCCATGGGGGCAAAAAACGGGGTGGAAAAATTATGGGAAAAAACGGCTGGAGGCACAAATATGCTTGCCCACTGCTTTTGAAAGTGAAATAGTTAAATGAAATCTTTGGTTTTATACTGGAAATAATTAGTGCACAATCCTTCTCTGTTGGGTGATTTTTTCATAACAATATATGGACTAGTTGTGTAGCAGTGGTAAGTGATACTGGGAATTGTGCCTGCAAATTCCCATTCCTCAGTCCTTACTCTTTACCTTGGCAAGTCTACTAGGGCACTCTCCATGAATGATAGTTAACTCAGCGTTTCAATATGGAAGGGACACAAGTGAAATGAGTTCCATGGTCTCAGCTGTCTATATCACCAAACCAATCACCAGGGTTGGAATAACTGGGGCTCTGTACAAAAAGGAGGCCCAATTCAGGAAGGTCAGAAAAGGGATCCAGGTCAGAACTGAATTACATCGATGTGCTGTCTGTCAGCTTCCCACTGTTGTGATAAACCCACCCAAACATTTAGGGGGAAAAAGCTGTTTTTTTTCTTTTCTTCTACAACCATCCAATCTACATGCCTTGAAAATTGTTCAGCAATGCATGCACAAGCCAGCACCTGGGGCCAGACCTCACCTGGTTCCACTGTTATGAGTCAACGTTTAAAGATGCAGAACACTATTGCTGTGACTGATATGGCATATGTCACACAAATTAAATGTTCTAATTTGAACACAGTGGGTAGCAATCTTTATATTCATCGTTGGAACGATGACTTTTTAATCTTCATTTTTCTCACCGTGAACATGGTTGCAATACTCCCAAAGGGGAGGATGCTGAAAAGCACAAGGCACTAGAAGGGCCTCCTTAACCTTTTCTATTATCCTTTCAAACATGTGGGGTCTGATCCTGCAGTCTATACCCTGTCCATTCACTCCAGAGGAAGTTTTGCCCAAGTAAGGATTTCAGGATCGAGCTGTCTAGTGGTAGAAAGTTTATTTTGTCAGCTTGGCCAGGGAAACTTGGATAAATTAATATTTGTTAAGAATAAAAATACTACCCTAAATTCAATTAGTTAATTTCAAAGGGCCAAAAAAATTGTTTATTTTTAAGGGCCTGATCCACTGTCCACTGAAGTCAGTGAGAGTCTTTCCATTGATTCAATGGGCTTTGGATCAGGCTTTTTTCTTCCTGGGATTTGCTATTCTCAGGCCATTGACTTCAGTGCAGGGATAAATCTGGCCCGCTACATGGCAGTTAGTTAAGAATACAGGACCAAGTTCATCCCAGCAAAAAGCCCAAAGACGTCAGCTGAAGTTACACTAAGGGTTAATTTGGATCATCTCTGTTAGGTACTTTTTGTTTCTTCAGTAAATGCACATGTTAAAAAACAGGAAATGCACTAGCTGAATATCAGTCCCTGACAGATTTTGCTATCTTTTTTTACTACACTATTATGCGGGGGGGCGGGGAGGTCTCTCTTATTTCTTTTGCCCAGTTTAGATAAATTGACTCCACTTTTAAGTGCCATTATTAAGACTTTGCAGGAACTGTAGCTGAAACTAGCAAAACAGTTTAAAAAAAAAGAACACATACATTATTTATTCCTGGCAATAAACAAACTTGTGGAATCCCAGTCAATTTCCATCATTATGGAAATTATTTGAATGCCAGAATGCCTACGGTCGCATCTTACAGTGAAGTTGCTCCTATAAAATTCTAAGTCCTGTAAAGGAAAAGCCCAGGCTGCATGAACAGAGAAGCAGAATGAGCAGAAACATGAGAAGTATAAATATTAAGGGGACAATGCTATCAAATACTACAAACTACAAAAAAGGTTCAGCCACAGAGGCTGGGATTTTGGGGGCTGTTCTAGATCAAGCAGTTTAGATGTGATCTGTGTGAGCGTAGCTGCAAAAGATTAATAGACAAATATATTTCCTGAAGTGCAAAGATAAAAAATACAATTTCTGCTCCTTAAAACTGCTGTTTTATGCTGTTACAACACTGCAGAAAAAAATGCCCATTCAGGCTTAAAAAACTTCCAAACCCTACAAACATCATATTTTATTTCTGTACAATCCAGATTGATCACCTAAGAGAATCACAATTAAAGAATGCTAAGTATCCCAAGCCCTCTGAGAATGTGCTGCCTAAAAATATTTTTAGAACAATCATTGTAGTAATTCTTCTTAGTTGTAGAAACACTCCAAATCAGAAAGTCAATTTTTCCTCTATTTGCAGAAGTGTGCTGGTTTTCACTGGAAAGGCGCCTGTGTTTTGTTTGGCTGCTGTTCATATACTGCCTTGGCAGGATTTCCTTGGATAGCTTACAGTGAATATTGCTCTTGCACACAGTAGCACTCCCATTTTAACTGTCCCAGCCACACGGTTTCTAATAACACACGGAGAGCTGCAAAATCCCTGTACGCGTGGTGCTTAAGCAACACCACCAGAAAGGGAGGGGGGAGGAATTTCTGCCCCTTCAAAACTGAGCACTGCAAATGGAGGATGGTCCCTTTAAAAACAACCAATGTGAATTATGTCTAAGGCACAGTTTTTTCAGGAAAAAAATTAGAGAGAGAGAGAGAGAGAGAGAGAGAGAGAGAGAGAGAGAGAGAGAGAGGAAACAACTCAGTGAAAAGTCCTGATTCTGCTGATTCATTAAAGTCAATAAAAGTTGGGTATGCTCAGCAACTCGAAGAATCAGGCACTAAGAATGATCTTCATGTGACAGCACAGACAATTTAGTGGTTCCTGATGTCTCCTAGCCTGCTACAGCTCTGATGTCCAATCCTATGGTCCTTGTGCAACCAAAATTTCCACTGACCTGAGGGAGATTTGTGGGCACCAGGAAAGCAAAAACAAGCTGTTGAAAACAAACAGGCATAAAACGTAGAAGAGGAAGAAATCTAGATCACTGAAAGATCAGTAAGAAACTCAACCACTATATTTCCACCTAAGGTTGGAAGAAGGAAAAACAAAAGAACAAAAAACCAAGCGGGGATTCCGAATGCACGTTAGGAACAGCACTGACTTGTTAGGGAACAGCTGCAGTCCTACACAACTTTCCAACTTGGTGTATTTGCTGCCTTGCTTTCGGAGATTGACAGCAATTTGCATCACCATACATTTAATCTCTTGTAAAGTAAACTGATTAATTTGGCCAATGAAGGATGTCACTCAAAGAACAAATTTCCAGGTACAAAACTGTATGGCATCTAGACACCTAATATTATTTCTGGCTTTAAAAACTCTCCTCCAGCAGCATTGCCTCCACTGCACACCTCTCTCTCTCTTCCCTTTCTCTATACCCACCCTCTCTCTCTCATTCTCTCTGTTGTTTACAAAGGTTTCATTATGTTTTCAACTAATCGGAAAGGCCTGCTAATGCACAATTAACGTGTGATTATAAAAAAATAGCTTCCAGAAGAAAGAAAAGTAATTAAGTAGAGAATGCTCTTCAATCAGTGCTCGCTTTAACCCATTGTCAGAACACGATCTAGGTTAGTCCACAATGGATGGAACAGATGCCAAGGGCAGAATGTTAAAAGCAAATCAAAAAAGGACATTATTTTCTTTGGGAATAATAACCATCAACTCCACAAAAATGAACATCGAAATTCAGTTGTTTCTCTCTGACCTTCTCCTCTTTCCTCCACTTTTCTGAAGTGTCTTTTATTGTTTCATTTAATTTAATTTTTTAAAAAGGTATTATTTATTATACCTGGACTTCCAGGGTGATAGAAAACCAAATAACAGTCTGAACCATCAAAAGGGCTTAATGTATTGGGTTTTTCAAAAATGTGATTTAGGCCTAATCCCCACCTAGCTTTCCACAAGCCAAACTCCCAGCACAGTCAATGGAAATTTTGCCTGCGGAACGACAGCGAGATTAGACCCTCTGTGGTTTATTCTGTGTTACATCCACATCTGTAGCACTGATATAGTTAAAAGAACTGCAGTATTTCTGTTGCTAACCTTGCTTTGCAGGGGCTGACAACGCATCTATCTGCAGTATCCTTAGCTCAAGACATGCCACACAGGTTCACAGCCTGGAGCCATGGGTTTTGGGGTTTTTATTTTTTATTTTAACAAAATTTCATCTGAATAGGTTCAGCCACTTTTGATCTAGAGATTGTCAAAACACATCCAAATGTATCTTGTGTTCCTGATGCTTTCTGCCGACCTCCACAGCAAAAATGGTTCCCCTTGGAAAAATATAAATTCCTCTGGATGTTTGTCCTTGAAGTGGCACATTTGGTGTATTTTTATTCCTGCTTTTTCCCCCAAATGCATTTTGAAACAAATGAGACAAGTATTGGTATGTCTCCAGCTTGTGTGGTACTCAATATCTCTCGCCTCGTACTGAGCATCCCTCTGCTGCTACTGAAATCAGGGGTTCACAGGATCAGGCCTTTCCTTAAGTCAAAACTAAGCCTATGGAATAGCAGCTCCATTTCCTTAAATTTTTTGCTGTGTGTTTATATTCCAAACTCCGTGTCACATCCAGAGGATTTTTTCTACTCCAAATCCCATTAGTTTCATTGGCATGTTAGGTAATAAGATTTGCATGGTAAAAATTCCATTTGTATTAGATCGGGTCTAAAGGACTCACCAGCCTGATATGATTGCCAGGGGAAAGAGAGGATTTGTCTACACACAAATTTGCACTAGTTTAATGAAACGTGTTTAGTTAAACCAATGCAAATCCCTGTGTGGACACATCAGTTTAAAACTGGTTCTGTCTGTATAGCTTGTCACAGAAGCTAACTTAACCAGTATAAGCCAGGTTTGCATCAATTTAAGAGTGTCCACACACGAAGTTGCACTAAGTCAGCTGGAATACATCTTTAGTTAAACCAATGCAACTTTGTGCGTAGGCCAGGCCTGAGTATTTAATTCATTTCCACTGACAAAGTTACTATGAGATATAATGGAATCACTGGGCAAATCCTACTCAAGGCCAGATTGAAATCAATGAGATTCTGCTATGCTCATTCATGTTGCTTTCAATGAGAGTGCTTGTGCAGGTAAGAACTATTCAATATAAAAAAAGGCAGCAGAATCAGAGTACAATATTATCTGAAGTACAGGTGACAGGATCAGACCCTCAATTTTTACCAAGAATTTACTCAGGCAAATCTCCTACTGAATTCTATGGGAGTTTTGTCAGAGTAAGAAATGACTTGAGGATTTGGCCCACAGAAATCAGAAATGGAAAAAACCTATTTAAGTTGTTTTGTCCAGCCCTTTTCTCCTGAAAGATACTGTGTGGCTTCTGGAGCTCTTCCCTGGCTAGTTTTAAATGTCCCAAGCAATGGGGCTTTCGTCACCACCCATTGAGAGAGAGCTGATCAGAATTTTTTTTGTTCAAAAACTGTCAAAACTTGAATTTTTTCAACCACCTCTACTTGGAAGAATAGTCCAAATCCTGATGTAAGTCATGGTTTAATATTGAGCCTAAATTTCTCATTGATTAGTTTTATCCTTTACTCATGGTTATGAGCCCCCATTCAGGAAAGCACTTAAGCATATGCTGAATTTGAAGCATGTGGTTTAATCCCATTGACTTTAAGTGCCCTTCCTGAATAGCAATGCCTTCCTGAACTGGGGCTTTTATGCCCTTGGACTACCCTCAGGTATTCTTCTCCCACAATGCTATTTGCAGAACGCTCCTCAAATGCTTGCATCATATTCCCATCCACCCTCCCCTTAGCCACTTTATAGTAATACTACTTGTGTATACATACTTTGTTCTTTTTATCTTGCCTAGTGAATCAAGCCCTCCAGTCCTTTAATCAATTTTGTTGTTGTTCTCTGAATTCCCTCCCATTTACTGACATCTTTCCAGTATCAAGATGCTCAGAATTATACACTATGTTGAATCACTGTTATTTTTTCAAACTCACTTTAAACAAAGCCCAAAGAGAATTAAATGCTGAAATAATGTTTAAAGTAACACCATGGATCAGATTCAGATATCAGTAACATTTACCATGGTGTAAATGAGAGCAGACTCCGGCCCAAAGTGGAAAACTAAGGCTGACAGAAGCATGTAAATTTAGAGGAAGGAGTACTGTCCATAACTCAACCCCTTTGTTCCTGGATCAAGCAGTGATCAAGAGAGATCACTCTTTTAAGACTCCTGAAACAGCAAGACACAACAGAGTGAAGGGAGGATTAAGTGGCAACCTTGACTCTGGATTGCCTTGCCGTTGTCAGTTTGAACCAGTTGCTTAACTCTATATGATCCTACAGCAAGAAGTTATTTTCCATCTAAGACGCAATAGCATAGCAGATTTACAAAGATAAAACTAATGGATGTAAGAGGCAAGCAGCTGCAAGAAGAACCCGGAAGCATGCAGGAACCAGGCCTACGTGTGAAAACATGCATTTTTTAACCACAAAGCTTGGCTAGGTGACAACTGTGGAAGCGACATGATAAGTACCCACAAGTTTCTGAATGGGGTAGATAGCAAGGATGGTAAGGAATTGTTTTGGGTGATCCAAGGGGGTACAACTAGAAGTAATGGGCTAAAATTGTGCCAACGACAGGACAGGCTGATTATCAGGAAAATATTTCCTAAAAGTATATAGTCTATAAACCTCCCAAGGGAACTGATGGAATTCCTATCACTTGTGTCATTTAAAACAAAACTGTGGGGAAAGTACTTAAGAATACACTGTAGGCAACAATGTTACATTGGCATAATTCCATAGGTATTTTCTATCTTCGTACTTATGGACCTGATTCACATACTTAAGCATGTGCCTAAGATTAAGCACCAGAGTAATCCCATTTAACCCATTAGAGTCAATGGAACTATTCACCTGCTTAAAGTTAAGAACGTGCTTAAGTACTTTGCTGAACGAGGTCTCTGAATAACACTGTGCCTTTTTAGGCAAAGCCCAGAGCAAAGGGCAGACCAGAGCCACTTTGTCTCAGGGACACTCCAGGGGTGAAATCACAGCTCCACTGAACTCAATGGGAGAGCCTTTATGGTACTATGTAAATGGTACTTAACAGTAAAAATCAATAGGAGCTCAGGAGAGAAATGAAAATAATGCATTCTTCACTTGAGCCACACATCCCTTCTCTCCAACATATAAGCACAGACTTACTATTTGAATATTTTGACAATTTTTTGTATTTTTAAATCAAATAAGCTGATTCACATAAACTGATGATTATGAAGTTTAAAAGTATACCTACTATATATATATATATTTATATAAAATCAACTGGTATATGTTTTTCTCAAGGCAACTATTCTATAACTCACAGATTTACTGAATTATTCCATTTCATATCTGCAGGCAATGTAATTTCTTACCTGTAAGTTTGGTTACTGTGATTTGGATCCATCCATAATGGATATGAGGAAGTTTTTTGTTCACTGGGCCAAAATTTATCCCTGGTGTAACTTCAGGTGGATGAATCTGGCACAATGTCTACTTATGCTGATCTGTGCACCATGGACTCTGCTCTGCACAAGAAATCCATTCTCAATAATTCAGTAGAACAATCCAGTATCTGCAAGGGCCTGATCCAACACCGAATGAAGTAAATGAAAATATTCCCACTGACTTCACTGGGCTTTAGATCAGCCCCTGATGCAAAAGTAAATCTGGGTCTCAGAAGCTAAATTTACAGCTAAGTCACTACCCTTTTTGTGGTCTATATGGACTAATCCTGATGATGAACAGTCCAAGGTAAGAGCCAAACACTAAAACTCAATGTAATGCTGGGAGAAATAATGGACTAATTTCTGGGTTACAGAAATCGGAAAATGCCACCCCTAAGCCAACTCTTCTGTCCAGGACGTGGACAAGATCACCTAGATCTAATAGTCTTTAATCCTAAAATGATAAGAAATCTCTTCCACTTTGTAGGCCTCTTAATCCATGCACAAATGTTCTCAATGCTCTGGCACTCATATTTGACGGAAGAAACTAGGTTTCATGCAGAAAACTACCTTGTCTTCCTGAAAATGATAATGGGACAGTGGCATGAGAGATCCCCTAATTCTCCAACCCTCTAAGCAGAAATAAAAGTGGTCTTGTATCTTTTTATCAAATCAAAGAGGACTTAAACCAAAGTGGTCAGTCCTAGTTCAGTCAACTGCCCTGACCTCCCTTTAAGATTCTGAGAGTCTTCTCACATCTTCTTCTCAGTATAAAAGCTCTGAAAGCCAAACGATATAACCAGTGAAGGCTGGAGCTGCATTTCACACTATTCCATCCCTTCACCTGTTCACATCTGGGTTCTACCTACTGTTTGGGTCAACAGTAGGAGCTGGAAGCTGGCTGACACAACTAAAGTTCTCTTGCTACCCTGCCAAAGACCTTGTATCCTCATCTAGGACATTCCTTTATAGGGGCAAAGCAGTGCCTCTATGATGCTGAAACGCAGCAGAAGAGAGTTGAGTCAGAAAATTGCATTAAAATTGTGAAACACGATTGGCTGGTTTTGCCTGAGTGAGAAAATGATCACAGGGTGAACAGTGAATCCAAAAGACACAGAGGTGAGATTTCAATTTTGTGTAGGGAATTTGTACACCTGATTCCCATTGAAATTAATGGAAGTTGGGGAGAACACTAAGTGGTTTTCTGAGAAAAGTACACAGAAATCCAAGTGGATGGAGCAGATTTCAAACACAAATCTATAACAAACATATTCAGTTTGGGCTTTCCTATTGATTCCTACATAATTTTAAGCCAAATGTCATTCCCCCCATCACACAACTACCTCTTTATTTTCCTTCCTGTAATCAGGGTCTTTCTGGGTGCCTTTTGTTTATTTTACTTCCACCCTAGTTGGCATCATACGCACAATGGACCAAATTCTGCCCTGGTCTAAACCCACTGTAGGTTTACACCAGGGATAAATTTAGCCCTCCGTTTACAACAGGATTTGTGAAATGGTGGCACGAGGAAATAACAGTTTTTGATGGTTGTAAGAATGCAGGTGGCAGTCATATGGTGATTATTATATATTCTACCCCCTTGTAATGGACAGGCAGAAGTCAAACTTGTGCACTTTAAGTACTAAAAGGTTTACAAATGGGCCTCTTCCTTTAATGTAAATAGTTTCCTCTATTTTTTAAGATGCGTCTATTGTATAGTGTTCTGAGCAAACAAGCAATCTTCAATTGCCACCTCGTGTATCTGCAATGCATAGTACAGTTCTTCCCAGATAAATATCTGGAAAGAAGCAGGAAAACAATTAAAACTAGAAGGTAATAAATGATGAAGAAGCCTATGAACAGAGTTCTGGCCCACTTCCCAGTCTTCATTCATGCATCAGAAAAATCCCATAGCTCTGCGTCTTTGAGAGGGCAGCTGGGCAGTAGGGGTGTCCACAGTAATATAAATGGGAATTAGATATGATCGAATGTGCTCACTGCATTTTCAACAGCACATGTAATCTTCTCCCCCCCCCACACACACACCTCCCGCCCTTTTACCAGAATACATGACAAATGATTCTGTAACCAAGCAACCGGACAGATGAAGAGTTTCGAAGTTCCAGCACATGACAGCTTAGCTTATTATCATTTGGGTGATCAGGATCTGACTAGAGGAGCCATACCCATTTTCTGAGTTAAATCCATTCACACACTCAGAGCCTTGGCTCATGCTCTAAGCCAAATTCAACCCTGGCAGTTTGCATGGGATGTGAAGGTAGAATTTGGTTCTCTGTCCTTAAAATCTATATTCATTACCTTTGTTGTTCCCTGACATATACAGGTGCGTGACATCCACTGGTGAAGTAGAGTTGCACCCACTTGCCAGTCAGCTCCATGGCAGCAATGGAACCGCCCCAGGTATCCCCACCAATTAGCTAGTTAGCCCTTACATTAGAAGTGCCTGGGAATGTTCAGAGTATTTAGCGTAGCTTAATCCCCAACCAATATTTGTTTGCACAATATAGGAACATTATTTATAAAAATTTAGTAACCTAAAACATCTTAAAACAACAGCATCTTTTCCAGTGGCCTGTTCTAACTTGTAACAGCCCTCTCCACTGGGGATTGACGATGAGATGACTGATCTTGATGTCACTAGGTGCACCCTTGTTTTCAACTCAAGACACATAATGCCCCTGGAGGTCAATTATCTCACAGTACAGTCCCCAGTAGCAGGGGCTACTGCTTAAGAGATCCTCTGCTAACAAAGTATAGTTATCCCATACTGGCATGAGTTTACAAAATCTTTTTATTGCTCAAACTATGTAAATTACATATTTTTAAATAAATATATATTTATATAGACAGAGAGAGACAGAAATATATTATGTGTGTTTATTTTGTATCTCTTTCAATATCAGTACTTATGTGACCCTCAGAACTGAAGCATTTGTGTATGTATATGTAGAAAAATTATAAAACATTTAGATAGATAGATAGATAGATAGATAGATAGATAGATAGATAGATAGATAGATAGATAGATAGAACCACAAAAGGTTTCGCTCTTACTAATTTGGATCAATAAAGCCAAATTAACTAAATGAGCTCTGAAATACAGTCCAGTGTCTGTTCCGCTGTTTGAATTCTGAGTTATATTAAACATTTTAAAATCCATGACTACCCAGACAATATGAAGTCAGCATTAACATATTACATTTAGTAGTTAATTGGCCACCATAGTAGAAAAATGCTAATAACACAACTAGAAACTGTGAGGTTGGAATGAAGTGAAATTCTCTGGCTGATCACTGAAATGGGGGGGGAGAGGAGGCGGCAAGGGGAATCTGCATTGGTACATCTCTGTTCAACTATAATGAATCAGCAGAATGTGTTGTTATCCTAAAAAAATGTTATCCTTCGAGTCAAAGACAGCTAATGCTCACAGGAAAGCCCTGACAAGGCACTTTAAACTCAGAAGGCTTAATCCCAAACTGGCAGAGGTGACTTCAGCTCCCATGAAAATCTCCGGACCACATTCTTTGGTGATGTAACCAGAGGGTTAAATCACATATCAGACATAGCTGGATGAGAAAGTGGGTGTAAGTGGCCTAGTTTTCACCAAGCTGGCATACTAGGTTGTGCAGAAAGAGTGTAGATTACAAATCAAAAGGGAAAAGCAGCTAACTGCAGAATGTCGGCTAAAGCAGAGCTTTCCTTTATCTTACACCATCTTCTTGGTTGCTATTCCATACGAACTCTCCTCCAGCCTCCTCAGCATTTAAGTTACACTCATTTTCCATGCCCAAGCGAATGACAAAACTCTCCAAGTTACGCTTCTTTAACACTTACACCAGTTTTTGATGTCTGACACCATTGGTAGTTCTTATCTTAGCAAGTGGCCCACAGTGTAACAGTAAATACCTATAGTGCACTGGCTGCCAAATTGCAACCCCAGCAAAGTCAATGGGAGACTGGTCAGTGACTTCGATGGGACCAGGATGTGACTCAAAATAAAGACAATTAGGGAAATTATATCAGGAATGTGCATTGCTTGGGGTTTTTAAAGCAAACTCACATCCCTATTCCTTTTAAAAGTCAGCATATGAACTAAGTAACACTCCAATAAATAAATATAATGCCGGAAATGAGAAGTTAGCACAACTGAGGTTCATCATCATGGTATCTAGTATAGGTTTTGTGATCACAATTAAGTAGATTCAATGGTGTTTAGCAGGGACCATTTATTGGGTGCACTGATTCGTGTTTGAAAAAGTTAGCAATCATACTTGTGTGCATAATTGCTATTAATATTATTAAGAACAAGCTCTCCATCACAGTTAGAATTATTGTAGCCACAAGTAATGGAGATATGCTAGAGAAATTTCAACAGCTTATCAGCCTTTCAAGGTAACTGTCCCCATAACACCTCACGCACTGATTACGCTTTGTCACAGCAGAGAATAATAATTGAAAAAATCTTGTGAACTATGGCAAGTGAAGTAGGCTAGTTCCTAGTGGAGTCCAGTTGGATAAATAGCAATGGGATGGCAAGAAAACAAGATAGAGAGAGATACAGAGCAACCAGAGTTTCCAAGAACAATGAACAAAATATCAATCACGGCACAACTGACAAACCTGTGTCAAGTTTTCATCCTTATTCAAGCTAAAGGCCTGAATAATTTGCTGCAATATAAAGATAGGATTTAATGAAACATTATGGCTCAAAAGGATGACATGAGTAGGATGCTTGGTAGATTATACTGTACATTTAGCACACAGGCTATAGTAAAGGGCAGTACGTAGGCTTCTAGCGATGGAGGAATAATTTGCAACATCTTTTTATAGGGTGCGCAATACTTCCTTTCTCATTGACTTCCACCATGCACAGCCACCATTTCCCCTGACCAGTGGACGGGGCAGAGCCATGACTCCCCTTCCCCACCCTCTCCTCACCCAGCTGCTCCCAGGGAAAACATCTATGCTCCCCAAAACCACTGTAGCTTTGGCAGCTTTAACGTGAGCTGCACGGAGAAGATGTTGCTCCCCTCCTACTTCCCTGCCAGGTTGTGTTAGACGAAGGCACAATCTATCCCTACAAGACCAATTCTGCCACCTCTACTGATGCTGTGTAGTAGTTTACTCCACAAGCAGTCCCACGGTTATCAGTGGGACTATTCATAAAGAAAGGAACGACTCTGCATGAGCCAAGGCGATGGCATCAGGCCCTGTAAGAACTGCTCTTCTCATTCAACACGAGTCACTCAAACTTTTAATCTGATAAATCATGTCCAAAAAATTTCCTATTCTGGCTTTGAATATATGCAACTTGCTTGTCCTGTGTTTACTATTGTTTTTCCCATTCAATTTACAAACAACTCAGTCTCCCTAAGTGTATCATGAAGCCCTGTGCAATGCATACTGAACACCACTGGCCCATCAATTTAGCATGACACAAATTCGCTCAGTGGAATAATGTTTTGCACTGGGCTATTGTCCACAAACCATTATTTGTCGAAAAACAAACAAAAGGAGAACATCACAGATACTTTTACACGATACTTTCCTGGTTCCTGAAAATGTGAGATAATGAATAAAAATGTTCATTACAGAATTATTCACTTTTCTCCATGATTCACGTCCCGGTAATTACCGTGACCAGCCTAATAAAAACTGCTACAAAACGAAGGTCAACTAGCAGTTAGAAGTGTTCATTTTCATTTCAATGTATTCATCTCTGGCTCCTAATGGCCTCATTTTCTCCTATGCTCTTTAATAAATACCACTGAATTACAGGTTAAATAGCTAAATTAAATTATTGCAATTACAGCGTGCAGAGCACTGAAACTGGTTTACCTTTCCCAGTTCAATTAGAGGGGAAGTTTCAACAGCTTGAGAATCCTGATTGCTGTCAATATACTGAATCGCTTGGAATCTATACTGAAGCACCAGATATTTGGTAACAGACCCAGTATTTATTTTTTTACACCCCTCTCTCCTGCTTCCAGGAGAATGACTGGAGCACTCTCAGCTGAAAGAAAATCAGACAACCAAAGTGTTTTTTTGGAAAGCAACCACAAAGCATAATTGATTTTTGACTGAAAAGAAGGAAGCCTTTAAGTGATGGGGGCTGGTGCAGAGTAAAAGAAAAGATAATCTTCCTCTTCTAAATAGGGAGGAAAGTACATTTTAATAAATATGAATGCTTAACCTGCCACCGGCCTGCAATTATTTTACATGTACAAATTAAAGAAGTTCTTCATTATTTAAATATATTCCAGCGTTTGTTGATGTTGCCCCCTCCATAGGCTTAATTATTTAACATCCCTTATAAGAATGAATATCTTAATAATCAGGATGGTTGGAAGAGAAATTAAAAAAAGAAGATTGTTTCCAAAAGATCCCATGGCATGTGGTTGTATTTGTAGTGGAAGAGCTCCCCCTTACTTTTTCATTTTTGTGTGTTAACAGAAACACCAAAAAATATATCAAGGATGGGAGATTCTTTTCTGCAACGATAACAACACATGAGGCACGTGCACTTCAAATTCAATTAGACCCATATCAGAATATTTCGACTTCTCATCATTTTTAACATCGGGGGAGAGAAATGTTTGGCTTGCACCAAATCAAGCCACATATTCCACATTGCACTTTAATGAAGAAATGATACTGTGACTGGGAAAACTAAGGAGAGAGACTGCTCTGCTCAATCATTCACAGCTTTTTATCATTTTTTCTTACGATGCCTTAGGGCAGCGGGGAGGAGAGGAGCTGCTTTGTGCCAAGTCTGGGAGACATTTTAAAGTATCCCTAAAGCCGAGCGAAAATTAGTCACAAAGGAAGTCAGGAGTGTACACAAAATTATGCACTTTTATTATCTTGACTCTAATAGGATATTCAGCTCCCTGGGTGTAATTCCCACTGAAGTCAACAGGGTGCAAGTCAGAGCAGAATATGGCCAACAGTGTGCAGCTAAAAAAAGGAATTACTTCTCAAAGTCATTCAAGCAGAGGAAACTGGTCGGAATACTGTTGTGAGGCTTGATTCCACCCTTTCATCCAGAGGATTTCAAATTATCGCCAGATCCTTGGCAGTGTGAGGTCAAGGCAGTGAAGCATGGACAAGATTCTGCCATTTGGCTTTCTTGGAGCCGTGTATGTGAAACTGGCTGAGAAGATCGTTTACAGATCGCAACATTGTCACCTATAGACTATACTTCAATGTTTGTTCTCTGAAGTGTGGCCCTTGCTGGATCCCTATTTAATTTTTTCCACAAGTTTTAAATTACAACTACTGATGAACTTCGTAACGTACCGAGTGAAAGAGAGAAGACAGACCTGGAGGCTGTAGTTTTTAAAATTTTATTTCAAATTGTGTTATTGGGGCAAAGTCTCAGGTTCTGAACTTACTATATAACAATAATGATGACAATTGATTACTGTACTTCTGTAGCACCATCTACAATATCCAAGGCTCTAGAAGCACTTTACAAACACTAATGAATTAAGCTCCATGCAACCTCACTGAAGTCCCATCAAGAACAGAAGATATGAGGAACAGCTAACCATAGTCCCCTCTATCTTTCCCTTCCAAACCCGGAAAGGTGGAATTTTCTGTAGTATCTGGCTGATGAATCTTGCCCATATGCTCAGGGTTTAGCTGATCGCCATATTTGAGGTCGGGAAGGAATTTTCCTCCAGGGCAAATTGGAAGAGGCCCTGGAGGTTTTTCGCCTTCCTCTGTAGCATGGGGCACGGGTCACTTGCTGGAGGATTCTCTGCTTCTTGAAGTCTTTAAACTACGATTTGAGGACTTCAACAGCACAGATATAGGTGTGAGGGGTTTTTTTTGTAGGAGTGGTTGGTGAAATTTTGTGGCCTGTGTTGTGCAGGAGGTCAGACTAGATGATCATAATGGTCCCTTCTGACCTAAATATCTATGAATCTATGATATTCCCAGGAGCTCCTTGAAGACAACAAATCCTAAGTAAGAAATCCAGGGTCTAAGTGGGGGTGAGGGTGAGCTAGGAGGGATGAAGAGGTCTGAAGTTCTAAATTTATCAGACTTGAACCTCCAGGCAAACCTCAAGGGTCTGGTTCACCATCAACCCCTCATGAACCTGAAAGCAGGGTTTGCTCCACGTACACCATTGTGAATGGAACCCTGCAGGGTTTGAACAGTTCTAGCCAAAAGTGCAGCAATGGAAATAAAATGAGTGTGCGTTTTGTGAGAGCTGACAAATTAAGTTACATCTCTCCAACAGACAAGTGCATTCATTCTACAAGGTATGTTTCCACTATTTCCCTCCCAGGTCTGAGAGGGCATCCTTAGCAGCTCAGGGCTGAATGGCCCATGTTCTGGACTTTCAAATCCTATTTGGAATCTGGCTAAAATGTGCAGGACATGGGGGAGGTAAATGGCATGTTTTTCTTGTTTTCAGCACATTAAAAAAGCTATTTCAGGGCAATTGTATCACCCAAGCAATGCAATCTTCATACATTTTTAGCTTTTATTACGTTCTATTGTACACAAAGATCCTGACTTGTGTGTTTAAATGAATGGTTTTATTTAAAGGTGAACTTGAAAGCTCTTTACTAAAGCTGGTCAGAACGTTTGATGCAATTTCATTGTTGCCGAAGCTAAAATGTCTTTCAGAGACATATTGGTTTGAAGATTTTGTGAGCAGGAAAGAGACTTTCACACTCTGTGGCCTGGTGGTTGGGGCACTGAACTGGGATGTGGGAAACACAGGTAAGGTTCAAATCCTTGCTTTGACTCCTTCGTTGTGTTCTGGGATGAAAAACTCTGCTCTGAAACAGAAAGTGCAGGGGCTCCGAAGCCAATGCCATAACGTTCCCCCCGCCAATCAAAAAGATCGGGTTTTGATCCAAAAATTGACCTTTCAACACAATTCCATTTTTGCAAAAACATTCAAAGGTTTGGTTTTGTTCCAAAGTAGAATGAAAACAAATTTCCAAAAGTTGCTGTGAAACAGAAATACTGTCCCTCCAGTCGCCTCTCCTCCTTACCCACTAGGACCAGAGTCCCGGGGTGAAATACTGACCCGACTGAAATCAAAAGAATTGGTTTGAGTGTGGCCAGAATTGCACCCCTGGCTTCTGTGTTTCTCTGCAGCAGTCAATTCCATCCTGAACACCTGAACCAGCGGAAGGAGCTGAATTCCTGGTTTATGTGCTAGGGGTGACATCAAATGAAGCAGGAGAAACCTGAATCTTAAACTCAAGCATTGGCAAGGAGAGAGAAAATATTTTGCAAATTACTTGGTTTTTTTAAAAAATCTATGTATTTGCAATGTTCAAACCTTAACAGATATTGTGTTAGTGAATTGTGATCTTAATGTTTAGAACTGAGGAGGCAAATAACTAAGGAATAGTGCTTCGATGTCTGTAGCTACTGCTGCCTTCAGGAGGAGTTACAAATACATTTCCATGGGACAGTTCACAGACTAAAGACCTTAACTGATCACTGATTTGTAACTTGGCCCCAACACTTTTAGTAGCAGAGGAGATGACTGGTTTAGGACGGATGATCATGAGGAATGCCTGGAGCCACAGATTCAAATCCAGATCAGTTTGAGTCATTCCCTGCTCTTTCGGAGGAAGATAACTTTATTCTTGACTGGGGGTTCAGGTGATGCATTTAAAAAAACAGGTATGACTGTGCTCTGTGTAGGCACTTAAGCTCCCATGGCATCTTTCAGAATGGATGGGGTTCGCCCAGATGTCCTTAGCCAAAATTGCATCTCCTCTCAATGTCTTGTGGACAGTGCTGTGTGAGATATTTGCCTCCACCCCAGTGGTAGCTACATTTCAGTAGTGTGGCATATTTACATTTGGTGAAGTGCTTTAGGATAAAAGGTGCACTGACAAGGTACAATATTACCTTACATGATATTATAAATACATTCTAAAAGTGCCAAGCGTGAATACCGGGGGTACTCTCAAGAGTAATTTGGCAATTATTTTTTGTTTGTTTGTTTGTGTGTTTTTTGAGAAGGGCAATGGGAACAAAAATAATAATCAATCACAATACCTAACTTATATAGTGCTTTTCGTCAGTAGATTTTTAAATGTGTATGCACCTTCCTTCCTCTGCACTGAATTAAAAAAAAATGTTCTTCTAACCCTTGGATATCTTTGAGGACTTTGGGCTACATCAAGTTTTGCTTCCATTCTCCATTTTTTAATGCAATTGGGAATGGTTAAAATAAGACCCAGCAGGAGCCCCCAAAACTTGAATTGATTAAACCTTTTCTTGAAGCTAAAATGATTTTTCCTCCTAAACCTCCAAACCTTCAGGGCCTGGCCAGGATCAGAAGTGGCAATATTGAGATACTATGAGAAAATTTCTAGCTTTACTGGTACCAGAAAATAGAAGAAAGCTCACTTACAATTTCAAGCTCAATTCTGCAGAATTGACATTTCAGGCAGTTTGGATAAACTTTGACTGTGAACTCTTTAGGGCAGATATTGTATCTTCTATTGTTGTTTGAACAGTCTCCAGCACAATGGGGTACTTACCCTGACTATATAAATAATGAACAATAAGGACTAATCATGGTGTGCTTCTCCAAACTGAACTGTTTTTCTGAAACATTCAAATTTCCCACCATTATGATGTCCAGTTTCCCCCAGCCGAACGTCAAAAGGGAAGGTATACCAGTACTTTAATAGAAGTACATGATAACAAGGAAAAAGAAAATCTGTATTTCTAACATTCTTAGACTCTTTCTCACTACAAACCAAATACAGAACAAAGAACTTGGAAACACACCAGAACACATGACCCAATGTTTGGATTATTTGCTTATTTATTTCTGAGCATGGATCATCCCTTTCCAGTGCGCTTCCCAGGAAGGGGATATCAGCGTTACAGATCACCCATTTCCGAGTAACAAGTGCTGTGGTTGAATTGCCACTCCCTATTTCTTCAAGGAAAAGAGAGTGGGCAGTCTCAAAAGACTACAAATGCAGGTGAAAGAGTGCAGGTGAAAGAGTGCCCACATTGCCTGATGCAGATCAGGTGTGGTGAAGGCTGGAGAGCATCAGGGACAGCTGTTACTTTAGGGCAGTCAGATGCAATTATGGATTGGAAGAGTAGCATGGAAGTGAGTGATAGTCACCAAGTGAGTGGAAAGGCCCATGAGAAATAAGCCCAAATATTAGTAATGATAAGTCAGAAGCTAGGTTATTAGGTTTATGCATTACATAAAAGTCCTGATTTTGCAACCTTTACTCAAGATGAGTAACATTACTCATAGTTCCTTCACTGCAACTAATCGCTTCAAAAAGTGCTATCCACTGTGGGTAAGTATTGCAGAATTGGGCCGGAACCTCTTTCTCAGTTCCGCACAGAAACACCACACAAAGCAATAGTTCCGGATTACTGATCTCTCAACAATCACTGGGATACACACCATGGATCCAACCCGTAGAGGCTGCTTCCCCAACAAGTGCAAGTTCACTAGTTCTCAGTGTCAGCAAGGCAAAACTAGCTCTACTTAAACTTTAATGGCCTTTTTTACTGACTTCTCATTTAGTCAGTCAGAATAAAAGCTGAATGGATCCCATGATTTAACTATAAACGCCACTAGAAACACATCTGTAGAACATAACGTTATTTATTTCCTTTTTTTTAACCTGCTGAAGCAGAAATTGTTGTATCTCACAAACATGCTGGGACAGGAACAGTTTCTGCTTCTGTATATTTTGCCATGTGTGTAGTTTACTACAGAGAGAGAGGTGGTCTGACTAGAGGCTTGCAAGCTGGGAATTCTTCAGTTCTGTGCCCAGCTCTGCTATTTATTAAGTCTGTGCCTCTGAGCAGGTCACTTACATCAGTCTTCACCTCTTTCCCCATCTGTAAAATGGTGATAAACCTACTTACCCATCTCACCAGGGTGTTGTGAGGGCTGATTATATAGAATCAGCAAAGATGACCAACCTGTATATTTTCACAAAAGTTGTGAGGTTTTAAAGAGACATGATCCCATTTCTGAGCAGCCTAAAGACCACATTTCAAAATGAAAAGAAATAAAGAAATGAAGCAAACACAAGCCACTATTCCCCTCCCCCCTCCCCCTACACTTAATTTCAAAAGAATTCACAGATCAACAGGATGCTGATTATTTATTAATACTAAACCAGTCCAATATACATGTATAATAAACTGGTCTGGGGTGCTTTCCAAGCAAACAAAAATCACACCATGCATTACCAAAAATATTTACTAATGAAATGACTAAGAAGAACGGGTGAACTGTGGCTGCCAGAGAGGCAACACATTACTGGGAAGTATTATTCTTGTTAGGGAGCCTGATAATGTTTTCTGCTCTTTATGCCTCATGTTTCTTCGGGAATACAACACCAATCCACTCTGGTAATTAGCATTTCTCAATCTCAGTTTACTACATGGGGGAGGAGGGGGGAATTGCTCCTTGAAGCAGCAATCTCCCTGAGGGAAAGGCATCAAGAGCAAAAAAATACCAATAGCAACAAAGGGATGGATATAGAACAAGTTTGTCCAACGGAGCCTAATGCACATGCTGCCAAAGAAATGGCATCAACTGACAGAAGCTGTAAAAAGAATTACAGCAGAGTCCTCTCCATCTCCCTGCTCAGGACGGCTGTCATTATGGACAGAGATGTAAGGGAGCACAGAGGAGAGGAATGGGGGAAAGGCAGAGAATGAAATTAAAACACTGAACAGAATCTGCTCCACCAAAAAAAAAAAAGTGAAGTTTGCTGGACTGCAAATGGAATAGGGGCCTGATCCAAAGCCCAATGAAATCAATGGAGGTCTTTCTGACCATTTCAGTGGGCTCTGGATCATGCTCTAAGAGAGTTAATTTTTTCACCATTTCAATCATACTTTGTATCCTGTACACACTGTTGTTAGCAACACTTTTTGCATCCAAATCTCAAAGTGCTTTATGAATATTGGTTAATTCTGTTCTATACGCTGCTCTCATTGCTACGGCATCTGAGCATCTTGAATTAAGCCTCACGACACTGCCTGTGAGATAGGTATTACCTTGCGCTCTTCCCACTACAGCTATACAAACGGAGAGACACAGAGGTGAAATGACTTGGCCAAGCTCACGCAGGGAATGTGTAGCAGAAATGAGAAAAGAACCCAATTCCACTTCCAGTTCTGTCCCTCAGCTGCAAAAATGTCTTTCCCATAATGACTAACTCAAGCTTATTGTTTACACCCAATCCAATCAGAAAGTGCTCGGGGCTCCTTGGGACAAAAGGTACTAAAATAAATGCTTATTATTTTTATTATTATTATAATTCACAAATAGAGATGTCACAGTAGTTGCAGAACAAGTTTTGGGTGACTGCTCCTGGTGAGGCTCACATGTCTTCCAGGCATCTATCCATGCTGTTATATTGTATTAAGGTGTGGATAGGGAAAACCATCTACCTACTCAGCACTGTGTTTAAGTGGCCTGCCAATTCCGGCTAATCACCAAGTTATTTACTTGCAGTTTATTAGGCCGAAACTGCCACTAGCCGTTGGCAGCCTCAAATATTTCCACCTTGCTTTCCTGGGGTCTCTTAAAGCACTGCTGTAATAAAAAAGCCATTTCTTCCAGGTTTAGAAGCTAGAATTAACAAAGAAAACCCAGTGCAATGCCAAGCTAAATTCTGGTCTCAGTTACAACCATGTAACCCCACTGATTTCCAATGAGCTTCATTTGCAATGTGTTTGTGCTGTTATACCTGAGAGCAGAATCGGATACACAGGTGTAATTCTCTTATGCTTGTGAAGATTATAAAACAATAATAGTCAGACAAATATCAATCCCAATCAGTCTCATCAATAACCTTCAGTCTTGTTTCCATGACATCCAATAGAGCACAGCAAGAGCAGTATCTACAAACTACCTACATTCTCCATGTCTATCTTAAATACTTAGATGACCTCCATCACCGCAGTATCTGAGGACCTCACAATCTGTAATGTATTTATTGAAACCGCCCTCCTTTGGGGTAGGGAAGTTCTATTATCTCCATTTTAAGATGGGTAACTGAGGCACAAACT
Source organism: Eretmochelys imbricata (assembly GCF_965152235.1). NCBI lineage: Eukaryota > Metazoa > Chordata > Testudines > Cheloniidae > Eretmochelys > Eretmochelys imbricata. Next base: position 108,420,825 of record NC_135577.1, read on the forward strand.
CTGCATGACTTTCCCAAGGTCACACAGGAAACATGTGGAGGCACAGGGACCTGAATCTGGGTCTCCCAAATTCTAGGGATTAGGGAATAAAATGCAGAAACCATACGTCTGTTTTTTAACACCTTCCATTATTCACCAATTAAAGTCAGGGCCAAATTCCCAAATCCATCCATGATAGTTCTTGGTGCAGTTATTCTGCTCTCACTAAATACATGGTTTGGTTCTTCCGTTGGAGTCCTCTGGAAAGGAGAGTTTTCCTTCCTCCCAGCTTTAAAGGACAGTGGCTGGTTTGCTAAGGCTGCCTCTCCCACAGATTGGGTCTCATGGTGTACTGCTCTTCTGGGTGTCTAGTCCCATCGTCATCCTCTTCCAAACTCACGGATATGACGTATGAGGAGCACAGAATATCAGATTCATGATTCACCATATAAATCTAAGAACAGAATTCTGCCCTTAGTGGATTCCCAGTGAAGACAAGATTTGAGCTTTCTGATGCTGAGCCACTAATTCTGGATATACTATGTGCTTTGACAGTTCTTGATGCCTCCACACCATTCGCACTGCCACCAGTGTGGAATTCCAGCATTCACTGGGGGTCATATACACTATTCATGGAAAAGCCTTGGAGAGCAATAAAACAAGAAACGGCACAAAAAGATTCTGATTCATAATACACTGGTACCCAGTCAACTGACCACATTCAGAAACTGTACGCAAACCAGCAATGGGCCCTGCATGGCAAAATCCACATCCAAATTTGGAAATCCAAACAAGGAACTCCTCAAAGATTGTTTGTGTCTGGCGATTTGGTTTGGCCCAATGAAACAGTGAACAGCTGCCAAACTCAAAAAGGTAATTTTATTTCATAGAATCATAGAAGATTAGGGTTGGAAGAGACCTCAGGAGGTCATCTAGTCCAACCCCCTGCTCAAAGCAGGACCAACCCCAACTAAATCATCTTCATCTAAAACATCTAAATCTTCATGCTCCTACTATAGTGACCTGGGAGCATCTCACTTGGATTCCAAACCAGACAACCAAACACAATACAGCCCTTAAGAGAATCCACCCAGTGCAGTGGACACCATGCCAGGACTCTGACAGTAAAATTCCGGTCCCATTAAAGTCAGTGGGAGTTTTGCCATTGACTTTGATGTGGTCAAGATTTCACCCTGGACGTTTAGTGAGTGCTCCTCCCATACAATGCAGACATAACCAGTAAAGTTCACAGACATGTAACTCACTATTGAGTCTCACTAGCTTAATTTAGAGAGTAGTAATTGTGTTCACAACATCCACAGTTTAATGTATTTCCATGTCAAGAAAGGAGAGCTTAGAAGAGGGAGAAAGGGAAAGGAGAACAGAGGGGAGATGAAAAGAAACATTTGTTTTGAACTAATAGGAAGCTATTGTTAGACAGTGGAAGGCCTAGCATTTATTTCAGTCCACTTTAAGCCTAACGATCACTTTGTGGGGTATATTGGTGAGGGGCAGTTGAGATTATAGCATAGTTGAGTGGAATTAAGTGGCATATAATGGGCAGGGACAAACTGAAAGGGTGAATTTTGTCCCCAGAAGGGATGGTAACTCTAACTCCCCAGGGTAAGAATGCCGCTTTGCTGTTCTTTGCTGCTCAATTCCTTACAACTTCAAAAGAGTTACAAGAAACAAAGGTATTTTTTAAAAATACAGTTACATAAAATTAATATTACAACACAAACAAATGCAAAATAAATCTCTCCGCTGTTCTCACATACCTGGAAATATACTTACATTGCCGTGCATATAACAGGTAAATGGAAGGTCACCATGGAAGTCTTGTTCATTTTTTGCAACTTTTATGCTGCTGCAGCAGCACAGAAGCTGGTAGAGGATGAGCCTTGGAGAGGCTAATATCCACACTGTCCTTAAGGCTCTCTCTCTGCCCGTCTCTCTTTTTCTCCCTCACACACACATGTGCACCCCCACACACAGCCAATAGCCTGCCATACATTTAACTTTTCACTTTTGGCGATTTGTGATATAGCTTTTCAATTAAATGCATTATATAAATGATGACTGAATCTAAAATATAAATATAAAGCCCATTTCAAGAATAAATTCCAAATTGCTAATTATCTATTCAATTACACTTTTTTTCAGTCACCCTCTAGAACATGTTAACAGCACATCACATATCCTTTTACTGTGACTTTAAAAAACAAATCCTGTCTGCTCTTTGTGAACACTGATGATCCTACCAGTTTTCAAAAGCCTCTGGCCTTTTGTTCTTGGCCAAAATTTCTCCTCCCCCACCCTGAGATGTACATGCCTGCTACCTCAGAGATGGTTGTATTAGATGGGTGAAGAGAATCTGCCCTGTATATAATTCAGTGGTTCTCAAAGTAGGGCCGCCGCTTGTTCAGGGAAAGCCCCTGGCGGGCCGGGCCAGTTTTTTTACCTGCTGTGTCCACAGGTTCAGCCGATAGTGGCTCCCACTGGCCACGGTTCGCCACTACAGGTCAATGCGGGCTGCAGGAAGAGCAGCCAGCACATCCCTGGGCCCGTGCCGCTTCCCGCAGCCCCCATTAGCCTGGAGCGGTGAACCGCGGCCAGTGGGAGCCGCGATCAGCTCAACCTGCGGACACGGCAGGTAAACAAACCGGCCCGGCCCACCAGGGGCTTTCCCTGAACAAGCAGCGGCCCTGGTTTGAGAACCACTGATATAACGGATAAAGCTGAGATACTCTTGAAGTGAAAAGTATTACAGAATAAGCACTGTTTGTAGTTATTGCTATATAAAATCTGTCTCTTTCTGCATGTGTTTGTGTGTGTGTGTGTGTGTGAGTGTGCACGTGCGCACCTCAAAGCTGGTTGGATACGATAAAAATTGTCCTGGAATCTGCCTCTTTTCACAAATTTGCATGCAATCAAATTTTACTAGCAAATTCCAAAATCACAGACACATTCATTTGCAGAAGCCAACTTTGAGATGTGCCTGACTTCCTGTGCCAAAAGTGCTTGTGCACTTGTCCAACCCACCAGTAACATCCCAACAACATGAGCCCGATTTCCTGTGAGGTCGCACAGCCTGCACTGACTTAAACCTGAGGACTGAGCACCTCTGAAAATCAGGCTCTGCGTGACTCATCTGACTTCTGACAAATAACCAGCAGCACTCGACTGATGAATACTGAAGATTAAATCCTCACAGAGAACTATTTGCAATCAGTCCATGGAGGCTTTTTTTTAAAATGACATTAAAGTTTGTCAAATACTTCTGAATGACAATCTGAGGATATTCGTTTACAGCTCACACTAAAGTCCCTCGATAAATTGTTTGTTGTTAACTGGTCGCTCAGCTTTAAATGCGTATGTGTGTGAGACTATGAACTGTATTTGGCATCTAACATCTATCTATTGATAGATAGCTATATCTCAGCAGCCTGCTCTGTGAGCCTCTGCAGACAAGGAATGGGGCGCACACTTTCATCAAACTAGCATCTGTTTTCAATTCTCATTTATGGATGTGGAATCCTTTCAACTGGACATTAATCATTCTCAACAGCAGCAATTAGATACTTGAGACACATCAGAACAAATCAAATTAGCCCTATTTATTAAAAAAAAAAATCCTAAGAAGTGAATTAAAAAGGCAATAGACCATCCTATGTGTAGCAACACAAAAAGAAAATTAAGACACTGAATCTCAGGAGTCTGAAAATTTTCAGGTGCTATTTTCAAAGCCTGAACTGTAATCGAATAGCAGAGGGGTTCTACTGCAGAATGCCTGATGGATTATTTTAGCAATAAGGTATAATTGAAAGGATTAATTTGAATGTAATGTTTCCCCTCCAAAAATTCCAGGAATGCTGAAATGACTCTCATCTGCAGCCGTATGACTCATGTTCTTAATACTGGAACTTAATTTTTACTTCTGAGCTATTCGGGTTTAGGGAAACATTGCCACAGAAATACTCATTCAATTGACAAAGGAAAATCTCTCTTTTAGTGTGGTTAAATCCTAGGAGTCACATCTTTGGAGAATCTGGCTTGGCTTGAGGTAATGGACATACTGCACACAAACAAGAGAGGATCTTCTTTTATTAGAATGGAAAAACCAAGCAGGATAGATCACTGTAATGAACTCAAACTTCTTCAAGCAGACCAGACAATGTGACTTCCTACTGCTGAATTTGTCTTGCCTGATATGGCAGGCTACTGTCAGCAGGTAACATGGGAGACCCAACCCTGCTCCCTTGGAAATAAACATCTAAACTTTCATGATTTCAACAGGAACAGGATGGTGCCCAAGTCAATCCGATGTCAGGCATGCATGCATGTTGCTTGCCAATCACAATGAGCTAATAAAAAAATCATAAATGAAATCTGCTGATTTTTTAACCAGGAAAAACACAATAGATATATTTGTAAGGAAAAGTTACAGAACGAAGGAAATTCTGGGCTAAGATAAGCTACTGTTATGAGCTCTTATTACCTGTACTAATATGTACCTCAACAACTCTTAGTTGCCTTTACATTGGAGGCCAAATCTTATGCACCCAAGCCATTCCACTAGAGACAGTGGGAATGCTTATGAGTCCAGCAAGCATGATTTGGTCCTCTATGGGCAAAACTACCCTCACAGATCCACCCAGTGGATCATGATTCTGACCTCATGTTCCCATTTGGAAAGTCAGGCCCATGCCTGGTAGTGCATGTATCTGGAAAGTTTTACCCAGTGGAGCACAATATTGGAGGAAAGCCCATGTGCCATGAGAGTCTGGAAATGGAATTTTGCCCTCTGCTATAAAGGAATTTGCTGACTCTGGAGTCTTCTCTCTTATTAGTGCCCATACAGAGCTGGGCTTTTGCAGGGAGGGGAGAATACACCCTTTTGAATTAAGCAGTCCATCCTCTCCTCTTCGTTAGGTATCCACCAGTCCAGTCACCTCCCATAACAATTCTTTCCTCCTGCTTTCCCAGCTCGGCGTACACCTGTCTGTAATAACAACTGGAATAAGATTTGGGGTTAGCCCATCTAATATTTATTGCTCCCTTGTTTATTTCTTCATAAATAAAAATCACTGGTACCTGCACACAGTTCCAGCACTGTCTCTGGTATTTCTTAAAAGCCCCAAATAGAAAATAGTCTCAAGTTATGAAGAATTAAAGCAATACAATCCAAAAGGCCAGCATGTGAGCAGACGTATCTAAGGACTGCCATTGCAACATACAGAATTCACGTATGGTTTTATGTTTAAAATTCCCTGGTTTAGAGAAACTGTATCAGCTAGTTAGATGTAGCTATAAATAGAATCGCCTATTGACATTAATCACAATAATTTGGCAACATGACCACCAGTGACATTATGAAAGGGACAGGTAACTTGCAAAGCAGAGTCCAAATCCATTCCAACCATTCATCAGGAGGGGGAAAATGTTTTCCCCATATACTGCAACCTCATGAGAGCATGTGGTACTGGAGTCCATATTTTTTTCTTTTGATGAAATGTGACTTTAAAAAATATTAATCTGTTCCTTCATCTAATTTCATCTGTATGATCGGCCAAGAGAAATACACTAATTTATAAGTTGAAGTGAGCCTTGAGATAATGTCACCCACCATTCATCCAAATTTGTCACTAGCATCCCATTAAAGCTGTAATTATTTTTTAATTAAAACTAAGGAAACTGGCATGCGTGTGCCTACTTTATACATCTGTTATGGGTTAAAATAGCTTTTAAAAAATGTTTTTTTAGACCGCAGTCTTTTGTGGCCATGGCCTATGCCAAAGAAAACGCAAGCTTGCTTATTTTCTCCATGGGGCGCAACAGCGCCTGTGTGTGCCTGAACAGATTCGACTGGCCGTGAAAAGAATTCTAAATAAAACACAAACATGGAATTTGGCAACGCCACAGAAGCAAGCTTAAGACTAATTCCAGCATGCGGACCGCTCTCACACAGCAAGTCTGGCTCCACTATAAATGAAACCAGGCTCTGTAAAATATCCAGTAAAGTTTGAGTTCAGATTTAAAGGGATAGTGCTCTTATTCCAGTTTAAAATAAAAAATCTTATTAAAGAAGCTCATGCTGGCTCAATAAATCTGCATGTTGTGAGCTGTGTTTTCTTTCAGCTGATACTTCCATTTAAAAAAAATTAAAACAATTTCACTTTGGGATTGACTTTTGTAGAGGAGGTTCTGAAAAATGTGTTTAAAAGTAATTCAGGGAGGGCAAATAAAGAGAAATTTTCCTAAGGTGAAAGAAAGCAAAGAAAGTGAAGGGAATAATTTAAATATATATATATATTAAAATAGGTCCCTAAAATAGGAAATTCCAGAATAAAAATTAGGTGTGGATTAAGTTTGTGGGTCAGTCACCACAAGTCAAGCGGGCCATTGACAGAAGAGCTTGTTCTAATCACGTATCAAAGCAACAAAAAAGTTGACTCATGATGGGCTGCTGGGGCGGGGGTCTGTCTCTTTGTCTGTCTGCGTGCAATATGCTCCAGCATTCCCAAGAGAACTACAGAGGAGCAGGGTCAGTGGTGCTATCCCCAGGGGAATACAATCACATGGGCAACCTTCCTCTAACAATCTCAGTTGACCAGATTGGTTCACCAGAGATAACAGGAATTTGTGAAGAAAGGGAGGGGGTGGAGAAAAAGAACTACCAACAATATAAACAACCACAGACAAAAGATTTATTGGGTTTTGCCAATTCTGGTGTAATAAAAAAAATTAATAATTGATTACCATCTCAGAGAGATGTGCAATGGTCCTGGCAGACTTACTGGGAAAGGAAGGAGAAAATTATACAAGGCAGCCTTCAACCCGACATTAAAAGGCAATGGCTTTTTTCCCAGTACATCTTCATTTTCCCTCAAAGGTCTGGATGACGTTATGTTGTGGCATTCTATAATCACAAAAAACCTACCCTCCACTGCCCATTCCCAACCCGGATCATCTGCCTGCTCCTTGAAAAGAAGATTTGCTGGCCAGTGGCCACTGAATGTTTCAAGAGATTGTGCTTTTAAGAATGTATTGACTATATCCTAATGATCTTTGACAATGATGGTGAAGAGGAGAAATAAGAGAGCTTTATTGCCTCTCATTTCAATAGCATCTTTTACCCTACCCGTTATGGCAAAGCTCTGCAGACTGTATAAGGATAAAACCAATAGATTTCTACAGAAATTTAATAGGGTTTATCAAAATTATTCTACAAGCCAACTGAATGTAATAGAAAATTATATCCATACTATAGGGCTTTTTTAACCATACTACAGAATTTTATATTTTATAACAGGGATATTATTTTAATTCAGTGAAAAGGTTTAAAAATTTATAGAATGGGTTTATTTTCTATTAAATTCTATAGGACTTCTGCATAAGGGTAAAGTTACTTATTTTAATGTTGTCCTCACTATAGGCAAAACCACAAACATCCTGTTCCCAGCTCTATCAGCGGCACACATTTTTTTATAAAGGATTTGGATTAATTAATCTGTAAACACTCTAACTTAATTTTTAGACACCCTTTAAATGTTAAACAATGTTAGGTCATAATACGTGCACTTATTCGCTCCCTGTTCTACTGGAGGGAGGAAAAAAACCAGAAAGACCTTTTAGAAGATGTGAACTAAAATAACAGTAGTTCTTTTAAAGATGGATTACATGTAAGCAGGTTTATTGCTATTTTAAGATCCTATTCAGTTCTGTTAATTTTTATTTCTTACATAACTTATTTTTCAATGACAGATCCTTCCTAACCATATACTGGTTCTCATTTAGAGCTATATACTTTCCTGGGCTGCACAGGCGAAATTCACAGCTTGCAAAAACGGGTGTAACACCACTAAGTTGATGGAAGTGAAAAGCACTAAGGCACCTCTCAGGAAGACACACTCACAGGACTAAGTACCACATGTGCTCCCCCTGTTGTCAATAAGAATTCCACACACAGACTGATGGCATTGTATGATCATTGTTCTGCCTGGCTCATGGAAGATACTGCATGGCTCAGTGTTAGGGCATGAAAGTGGGTACTCAAAAATTACCCAGAATCCTCCTGAAGGTGAATGACTTAGAGGCTTACTGAAACCCAGGAAATAAACAAAAGGCAAGGGTATGTTTTTGTGAGCACTGAATCATCTTTGGAGTGCTTTATAAAAATAGGTTAAAGGAGCAGTTCCATGCTAAAATGGACCATTTGTGTTCTGAAAGAATTATAACCACTCAAAGCAAGCAATTCAAGACACAGACAAAGAAAACAAAATAATCTGTCAATATTATGAAAGTTAAAAAGTCAACCACCCATACAGAAAGAGTGAGATTGAAGGACAAAAAGACAAAGGGCCCAATCCCGCTCCCCTTACAAGCCACCAGGACTGTTTATGTGAGTAATCAAGTGGGATATGGCCCAAAATAAGGAAGTGGTGTTTAAACAAACCTAAAGGGAGCAGGTGTGTTGTATACATTGACTTCTCTCTACCCACGGATTCCTTAGGTTCTTATTAGCAAAGAATAATTTTAGAAGTACAGTTTTATGGAAAGATTCCAAATGCCCTGTCTCCTCAGATACTCACTCAGCGCCTGCATTAACCTCATTCCAAAAGTCCCAGGACCTCTGACTCTTACAGCTGAATTCATAAAAAATGAAAGCCTTCTCTATGTGGGATTTTTCCAAGTACACATTTTACTGATTCATCAGACCTTCCTTCCCCAGTCCTTGCTATGGTGAATGGCCTTGTCTTTAGTACACAGGCAAGGACATTGGTTAAAAAAAACAAAACAAAACAAGAACAACAACATCCACAGGGCAGAAAGAAGACGATTACATAAGGGACATGCCACACTCCGGTGTACTAGATACACTTATGTGTTACAAAAAATGTATGGAAACCATAGAGCAAATAAAGAAGAAAGCAAAAATGTATGCTTCAAATATGTACGCAGTCATTTTTCTATCAAAAGAAGTGCAATGGGTAACTCAATAAACTCCTTTGACTTCAATGGAGTTATGCTGTGATACTGCAGTGGGCAATCTGGCACAGCTCCTTTAAAAAACTAAAAGGTTCACAAAGAAATGTACACTTACCAATGCTTTTCACACTGGTTTGTAGGCCAAACGGTGCAGGCTTGATAACATTTATCGAAATGATATTTCCTAGATTAGACTACCTGCCCTTGATTGTGAGAGATATGTCTACACACAAGACACTAATCCTCCTCACTGAGTCTGAAAAGCCTAGTTAGCACATTTCCTTACACACACACACACATCAAATCGAAAGTGCCAAGAAAAGCAATGACAGAAAACATTTCTGAAGGGACAGAATAACTCAGTGCTACACATGCCAGGTGAAGCAATGCAAGCAAACGGTTTGGCATATGCTACATACAAATGAATGGGATTTTACTGAGGGAAATAAAGAATAATTGCAAACATCTACGTATTGTGTGTCTAAAAATCTCAGTGCTTTAAAAAAAAAAAAAAATCCCTGTGCACTGCACAGCCAAAAGGCAAGCCCAGTGAATTCAGACAGGCAGTGCGAATCCTAATTTGATCCTTCATTTCCTAACAGATTATTGTTTCACACAAGCCTTCCACTCTTCATGTTTTTAACATTTTTTTATGAAGTGTTTACGAAGAGACTGGCTGCATTTAGGGAAAGAGTGGAGAGGTAGGGGGAAGGTAGTGCCATCAAACGGTTGATCTTACAGCACAAATTATCTGCAGTAGTTACCCTGTTGCTCCTGCTGCAAAATAAAGTGGATCCCTTCTTTGTTGAGTAAGAATGTGCACAATATTTCAACTAGAAAAATACGTCTGCTCTTGCTACTGGCAGTAGAGGTGTTTTCTGATATGATTTCTGTGTGCAGCTATGTATTCACCTATACATTCCTATTAGTAGGGGCGTCCTCTTTTTATTTTGGGCCTCCTGAAAAGTATGGCATGAGCCCCAATTTGCAGAGAAAAAAGCAGAAGTGTAAATGGGGTTGTTTGTGAGTGGGTCCTTTGTCAGAGCAGCAGCAGCTCCCCCATCAAAGGTGCTGCTTCCTAATCCTTCTACTTACTCTCATTCAAACTGACCTTGCTCCCAAATATGAAATGATTCAAGAGAAGAAATTTGGAGTTTATTTTTATTGTGACCGATAAGATGCCACAAGAAAGAACTCTTTTTTAAAAAAGGGGTCTGAAGGAACTCTAATGTGTCTCCTTTAGTTTCGTTTAACCTCACATCCCACTTTGCCTTTTTCAGTAGGCTTCTCATTTGATACTGACAAGCTATGGTCAGGATTTAACAAAGACCGGTCACTAAAAAATACAAATCCACCAAACTTACTGCTTAGCCTAATGGTGTTTACCTGCTCTGAAAACATTTTTTCCTAAACAAGCCATCATTTACCATACAGTGAGCCCCTCAGTAATGGGAAATTCATCCATTCCCATAAATAAATTAAAAAACACCTCCATCTATCTTGTTGCAATATTTTTAAATTTAATCATGGCCAGAGAACTGCTGGTTAATAATTAGCCCTTCCCCACTCACTCACACACACACACACACACACCCTTTAAAAATGCAAAATCTAGCCCTCTATTTTAATATTTCTGATGTCGGTGACCGATGTCAGCTCTCCCCATACAGTAACTGCTTTAAAGCACTGCATCTAGCACTGCATTAAAAATTAATTACACATGCTATTTTATTGATAGTGCATAATGTAATGAGCACCAGCTGTGCTAAACGTCCAAACTCCTTTTTAAGACAGCTATAAAAAAAGAAAGAAACTGCACTTCCAAATGCTTCTCCTGTCAGAGGAGAAAAACAGCAACATCTTGTATGGATTTGAAACAGAATTCTTTGATTTAGCTCTACATTTGGAACGTTTGAAGAATTCAGACTCTCGGGCTTGGTGTAGTGGTATGCAATCCCGTTAACTCTCTAAATGTTGGAGCCATTGTTTCTACGGTAGGCAATGTTTCCTTGAACCCCTTTGTCTTGAGATTACTGGATCCAGTTCCACCCATTAATATTGCAATTAAGCACCTGTCTTTTTCCTTGGATGTCTGGAAATTGCAGGCATCTAGTTTTAAGCAACTTTAAATACCCCTTTTGCCCCGCTGGTTTTTAACTTTACATAATTAGGACTTACTAAGTTATACTGATAGGGTGTCTTTCTAGAACAAAGCCTAAGCCTCACTTATATTGCCAGCACCACTGCCCTGTGAAGCGCCCTAATTTTAGCTGCCTCTTTGCTGTTTTATAGTCTCCTGTTCATCTCTTGATCAACATACCATGTATTAAATATAGGTTTATGTTGAGGTCTAGTTTGTGACTGGATATGAGATAGACAGATAGATAGATAGTGCATACTTTAAACACTGCATGAAGTAAATTCTTCAAAATGCATTAAATATTTCATTAAAATAAGTAAATAAATATAACTTATCAGTGACTAATAGAGACGTCTCTTTGGAGCACAAATTTTAGTCAGTTCTACTCTTGCGTGAATCTTTTTTTTTCACAGTATAATGAGAAGAAACATTTGCAAATGATTTTAATGTAGCTGTAGCTCTTTGTCTGCATTCACACACACAGTCCAACTCCTCTTTCTCCTCTCCAAAGAAAAAGGGGGGGGAAGTAGATCTGAAGTCTAATTTGGATGGGTTTTTTTTTTCAGATTCCACTCAGTAAGAGGGGGAGGAGTAACATATCAGCCATCGTCCTGGGACTTGATGAGTGAGGAGGCTTTTGCAGGATGAGTTTGCATTCTCCATTCTGATTATTGTTTTGTTTTCCATTGATCTTCCAGTGTTAATAAAACCCAGTCTGATATGAAACAAAAGCTTGCTTCTTGTTCTAGTATGAAACGTGCAGAACACATACCATATCATTAACATAAAAGTTTTTGAAATAATATTGCTTTCTAGACAGACTGTATTAATTGCATCAAGCTTTTTACAGCAGTGTGGTCTTTTCTAGCACTTCTCATTGGCCGACTCGGATTATAAACCAACACAAAATGAATAGTGATATATAACTAAAGGAGGAAAAAATATTCTACTGTTAAAACCTATTATTTGCTTACAGCTAGTTCTTTTAACTTTATTGTCACTTTAACCCATGCCAAGAAAACAACAGACTAGTTAAATAATACAGTGAGCAAAATTTTAGTAGCAAAGTAAATTGATGTTAACTTTACAAGATTACTGGGTAATTATTAGAATGTCTTAATGACTAATATGGCGAATGCCTTGAATTAACAGGAAATTGTTCTAACCATGTGATCTAGGGCCCCATGGCTCCTCTGTGTTAGATCTTGAACCTCACAGTTCTTCCCGTTTATCACTGCTGTCAATGCCCACTTACTGTTTTTAAATATGCAACTGAAGTATTACAATAGCTTTCTACCTCCTTATAGATATGTCTGTGTGGGAAGGAAGCTGTTTCACTGATTGATTAGATATAGATAGATAGATTTAATTATTTTTATATACGTATATAAAACCCATGCTCACAGGGCCAGTGCCAATGGATTTAGATCAGGCCCATAATAACACAAGTATAATGGGTAAATTAGAGACCCATGTTGTTTCAATGTGCCTTTCAATGTACCAACTGCAATTCCATTTATAGCGCCTTTGGACTGTACCATCTTCAGGGCAGGGACTTTTTGTGTTTCTACAGTATGTCATATAATGTCATGTACTCTCGGGCTGAGATTTTCATAGCCCATTTCTCTTTTATTTTAATGGGAATTGAGCATCCCAGTTTCATAGGCCTCTTTGAAAATCTCAGCCTCAGAGTATAATATTAATAAATCAGATCTTGAAAAAGACACCTGTATTTATAGTAAAGATGTATTGTGAAAAATGGCTTCAGTGAAAGTTTTCCAGAGCATCAGTATACACAAACATACATATATTTTTACATACAATTATGTCACTCAATAATCATTTGCATGTCTTTGTTATGTATTTTACAGTTAAGCTAAGCTGTCAGAATTGATTTAAACAAAATAAAAAAGATTAAAAAAAGCACTCTGATCTGGCAAGACACAAAGCAAAGTGAATTTTGTGCCCATTTATGTTTTAGATCCAAGCTACACAACCCTGTGAATTTCATGACTCTGTTCCAACTTCTAATTAAATAGGCACTAAAAACGTTTAAAACAAGAGAGCCCAATTCAACAGACAGAAGCTTCTGAGGCACAAAAGACACTGCAACAGTGATATGTGTAGATATTAAAATAATAATATTTTAATATGTAAGCTCTAACTGGCTAATTCTACATCCTGTGTTGACTTAGACACAAAAAAATTAACAAAAGCGTAACAGAATATGCAACTAGTAACCAAGAAGTGGCCCAGCACACACCACAGCAGAACTTCCATAGCATCCATTTGTTGCGGTTATTACTGACTACTTTGAATATTATCAGCATCAAAATTTCTAAAGAGCACAAACAGTCCGAGATGATGCAGGATGAATTCCCATTTGCACAACTTAACAGTGTCTTGTGTACAAGAGAAATCATATCTAGGACCAAATTTTCAACAGCAGCTTTGACATGTGGATGCCCATATGCAGCCAACAACTCAGGTATGCCACCACAAATTAAACAGACTCCTAAGGACCTGACTTGTGAGTGACAATCAGAGATACTACGTGCCTACAGATGCACCTGCAACTGCTTGTCCTCAGATTTAGAGATGTTGAGGCTACACTGAAAAATGTGAGGTCCTTACTATGCATTTAAGCAAGAGCTGAAAAATACAAAAAGGTAAGAAATGGAGGAGGAAGGAGAGAGGAGGGAAATGTTAATGGCTTTTGTTCAAAGAATGAAACAATTCCTCGGAAACAGAAACAAAGCTGACAGAATAAAGAGTTAATCGAGTCAGGGACACAAGCAGATCCCTAAAGCTGGAGTAAGTGACTCTCCAGTGTAAATGGTTTTCTTAAGAGGAAAGAAAATAAATTGAGATCATCACTGGTATTATTATACAGTCAACACAAAGTTTCATTTCCACAAAACATTTTGGGTGTAAGAAAGACCTTGCTCTATGTTCTCAGTGTTATACATGGAAGACAATAAAGGGTTAAGTAGATATGCGCCTCCTGTCCAAGGGAAGAAAATGCTTCTTTCAAGCAGAACTTGACCAACTACTGTCATAAACACTTAGCGTGTGCTTTGATATAACCTATTCTCTAAGTGCCATAGACTGCAGCAGTAATTATAGGAAGCCATGATAACAGGTCTATCTCCCCACAAAGCTGGCATCACTCTTTTAGCAAATAGATCATTCCAAACACTAACAGCGCACAACTATAAAATGCAAGAACGTAAAATAGAAAAGCCTTGTGTTCCAACGTGCTGTAATGAGTTAGTCCTTCCTTCCTTTTCTATTTTTAGTTTTACTTTCTTCTCTCTCCATTAACTGTCTATGTTTGTTTTAGAAGCAATAGGGAATAAGGGTATCAGTTCATTGTTACAACTACCTACATATCAAAGACACCCGGGTCTATTCTATATTAAAAAAAAAGAGAGGGGAACAGACAATATGAGCTCACCTCCAATATGTTTTACTAGTTACAGGAGGAAAACTGCCTACCTTCACATAGTGTGTTAATTGTTTATAAGGGCTTGACTATATTAGCTTTATGGCAATGTCAGTCCACTGAAGCCAATGAAGTGAAGCCATATGAACAGAGTGGAGAATCAACCCCACTGAGAAAGCAACCTGCTTATAGGGAACTTGGATATAGTGCAACTTCACGTATCGCTGGCAGACATTATTTGAATGCTTTGCACTGTGCAACATATCATGCTGGTTATAGAGAGTTTGTGCTTAGAACAAAGTTGATGTATGAAAACTGACTGCACAATGGACCCAATCCAGCATCCACTGAAGTCAACTGGAGTCTTTTCATGGACTTCAAGCTTTGGATCAGGCTCTTGGAGGTTCTGTTGTGTATTTTTAAACCTCCTCTTGAGAACTCTTCATCCTTCAAGACTCAAGGTTTAAAACACTTGCAAAACTTTTGATCTGTTCATCACATGAAATCTGAAGTTCCTAACTTTCTCCCTCAGCCCCAGTATCGCCCAGTGGAAGACCGCAGACATTTAAGGAAATACAATCAGGTATTTTCCAAAGAAACTGAACCATAGGGACCCTGTCTTGATATATAGTCACTGTTATACTCTGGTAGGGTTTTATCTGCACATGCTACAACGAAAAGCTGTATGTGAGCAAGCTTATGCTGGCCCTTCCAAGAGGTCATAGGGGCCAACTCTTGAAGGCTTTACTCACTTCTCACTCTGCTCAGTCCGTCCTGACTGTCCAAATTCTGCAGTCCTTATGCAGTATTTACTCAGCATTATTCTGTGAAACTCCAAGTAAGTTTGTCCGAATAGGGACTGCAGAATTTGGCACACACGGGAGTTTTTCCTGTCTAAGCACTTTAGGATTTTGCCTTAGCTGAATTTTCTTTTAGGCCCTTCCCATTTTCACCTCTAACCCCCTAAATTCACTACAGGCCTGACCCCTCAACTAAGCTGCACTCTGAACACCCATTGATTTCAAAGAGATCCCGGTGTCTGAAATGGCAGGGTCAGGCATCAACTCTTCAGTCAGTCACATGTCAGAGTCCTCCCTGGCAACCTGGGTTCCACTAATCTCCACATTGCCTTTCCTTCATGGCAGTGACAAGACTCAGGGTTTAAAAAATGAAGACAAAAAAAAGTTAATGAGGAACATTTTCTCAAAAGCCAAGGAGAAAAAGTGCATGGAGCACATACATCCTGCATGCACATGGACTCTGAGGAAAGCCCTTAATACAAATGATTAGGAAAAAAAGACCTCAGATGTTAAATGTTATCCAATTAAGCTTAAAATAAACAGCCCAGAGAGATGAAATCTTGATACCAGGGTATCACATTATGTAAGGATTCTCAGACATTTGCTCACAATGTGGCATAAACAGACCAGCAGCAGCTGGTGGTGATATCTGAAAGTGGGTAAATGGGGGGCAGGGGAGGAAGGGGAGGAATGGACTCACACCCCTTTTCCCACTCCCCGACCTCAGTGATGAGGGAATGTTTACATTTTCACTGCCTCCCCCACACAACCCAGCAAAGACGACTCTCCCACAGTACAGATGACATCACTTGGCAGCACTACTGACCTTCAGATAGCAAAAAAAAAAAGGTTTCTATTACCTGACAACTGACAATGACATCCAAATGTGCCTGAAGTCTCAGTCTGAGTCTCAGTCTGAGTCCCGCCAACTGAGACTGCACGTGCACCACAGCAGGGCAGGCTAAGGCAGGGCGGGAGAGAGGCCAGTGCGCGGAGAGGTGACGTGATCACTGATGTGTGAGGGTGGGAGGAGGCAGCTATGGGAGCCCCCGGCAGCTTTGCAGGCCTGGACGGCCCTGGAGAAAAAACAATAGAAAAAACTGTCAGTCGGATCTAAGTTTGAAGGGACAGAGAAGGCATCATCAGGGAAAACAGGAGGGGCGGAGGGCAACTAGGCCTAACTCGCTACATACTTTTAGTTAACTAATTTATATGTCAGGCTGAGACCGTTGTGGCTCGTTGGAAAGCCAGGGAGGAGAAGCCAGGCTGGGGGAATGGGCAGGCAAGTGTCCTGAAGAACTACAAAACCACAGGTTGCTACAGGCAATTTTCTGAAAACAAACTCAGACTGGAGGGGCCCAAGGGAGGGAGACATCGAAAGGGGATGAGGTGACCGGTGAGGGAAGCTAGAGAAGGTCAAAGATGGTGCAGATGAGAACTGGAGGCGGTTACCAGACCCACCAGCACGTGCTTAGGGACCGAATCAAAAGGGGGATTCTTGTTTTATGGCGTGTTAATGCATTTAACTGACACAAAACTGGGTAGGCTTTCTGCCGAGCTGCTGCTGAAACACGATCAACCCACCAGCGCAGACAAAGTGCAGCGACTTACAGCTCAAATGGTTTCACAGAGGTGCCAGAAATCAAGCTCCCAGAATAAAGCATTCATGGGCCACTGTGCTTCCTTCCCATTTGAGCTGCAGCCAGTTACGCATTTTGCATGCCCCATTTGTGTATTCTGTTTCCCTATCAAGCCTATAAAGAATGAAACAACCTTTTTCCTAATAGCTGAAAAACGATATTGTAGCCTCAAACTGTGTTATTTATTTTTAACGCATCTAGAAATCTTCTGCTATTTAAGCTGTGTTTAGAATCCTCTCCTGCTTCCCTGGAAACCCTCTCTTCTCCAGGCACTAGTCAGAAAGGAGCCCTATGACTTAAAAAAAGAAAATAAAAATCTTAAAATATGTGTATACACACACATACCTATGCACAAATGTACATGCAGACTCACACACACACACACACTACTGTAAATCAGTATAATTCCACTGAAGTCAATGGAATTACACAAATACTCCAACAGAAGATCTGGCGCTATATTTATTTAAAGCCATGACTTTTATTTAATTACTCAACAAGGAGTTGTAACTAATCCAGGGTAGCTTCTAAATAAAGCTATGTGGTGCAGTGGTCACCGTTCAAAAGCTGGCATTTGCCAACAATTACCTCACAGTGGTACCTCGGAAACCACAGGTTTTCCCCTACATTTAGATCAGGAAACAAGTGTGTTAATTGTAGGGTATCTTTTGGCAAACGCTGTACCTATTTTGTTTTAATGGTGACAACTCTGTCTGTGCATGCAAGTACATGCATAAACATATACACACCCGGGCATCAAGAACTATTTTGCCACAAGCCCTATAACATTAGAAGCAGCATGTTATAATGCATCCTCTCCATCTCAAGAGTCCCAGTTCGAAAACTATGCCTACATGTTGATCTGACAGTTACACATGTGAGGCAAATAGGGATACTTCATCCTTGGCACAGCATCCAGAGTGTTAGTCTGCAAGGACTGCATTTGATTTTGCCGTTTATCTTAAATGGCTAAGAGACCACCAGTGCAAAACATTTGTGTGAAGCTTTTGCCAAAACCACAAGTGAAGAATCTAAATTCCCTGTGTAAATACTTGAGCTCCAAGCATCAAGGATAAAATTTGTGCTCTTTTACAAGGACTGCTTTTAAATAGAAGCCATCTCTGCGGCTCATGGGGCATTTTTTTGGAACTGTTTGATCTCACTGCAAATGCTTCAAAAACAGGTAAAGATAACCATTGTATCTGTACTACATTCTGAGTATGACTGTGTGCCAGGCAAAAAGAAACAGATGTCAGACATACACACATAGGGGCCGCTTCATTGTAATTTTAAAGTTCAATAATAAGGGAAGCATTTTTATAGAGCAATAAAGACCTGCGAACGGGGGAAGGCATCCTAAAGCTATTGAATAATTGCACTTTTATTTTTAAAAAATAGTATAATGAATTAGGTTGGCACTCTGCTGGCCTGGTTCAGCCACCTGGTTACTGGGGAACTTGTGTGTTGTGGGAAGAGTTGTGGGCTTGACATCTGAGTACACAGGGTGGCTATTGGACATTAATATTCAAAATTATATTGCAACCTCCAACTATCCATGTGCGGCACCACAATGTTTGCACCATAACGTTTCTAAGAGACAGACTGGGACATACAGAAGGAGTTCAGGTCACGTGTACTCCAATCACTTACACCTTTCAACAGAACCAAAGCTTACAAGGGAGTCTAGGGGTGGCCAAAGTTCTGTCTATGGGCCATATGGGCCTACAGAATTCTATATTACCTGTGGGTGAACTCAGCTTTAATACGGGGGGGAGACCTGCAGGGAGCACAGATCCCAGCATGCAGCATGACCCAAATGTTGGGATCAAAACGAAGCACAGCAGTCTTTCCTAAAATCTCAACGGACCACAACTCTCTGTTAAGGATCAGGATGGCTGCAAGCTGCTCCATTTAGCCACAGCCCTCAGGATCATGAAAAGACGCAATACAGCCCTCAGATAGGCACACTGAGTCCAAGTTCTAGTCCAAGGTGTCCTGCTCTAGTAAGAGAAGGAAATGAAGTATCAAAAAGGACACTCCTAACAGGTGCAAAAAGCAAAAGTGGGGCAAAGAGCAAGTAAAGAAGGGAGAAGCAATAAACAATAAACCACAACCATGGCAGGTCTTAAATGCCACTACTGCACAGATTGGTGCTGTGAGAGAGGAAAACTCCCAGGGCTTACAGACCAGCACAAGGTCATGCCTTCCTCTGTCAGCAGTTACAGACCAGGTGGTGCCATCTTTTTTCTCACTGCTCCCTTCATTTTTAATAACTTTCTGAAGCATCTGAGGATCAGACAAGGTGGCACCTTGGCAAATGCAAAGTGCCTGGAAAATAAACTCGCAGAGAGACCTCATCCATTGGGTTCAAGGGAAGTGGCCAGAGAAAATTAGTGCATTTTTTTAAACAAACAAAGCTTCCTTCTGGTTGTATAAATTGTGGAGCTGGTGCCCAGCAGCACCCCAATAAGTACATAAAGGATGTGTCTGGGTTTTGCACATCCAACCCATTTTCAGTGAGTACCAGGCAGCCCTAGAGTAAGGAGTGTTTTAAAGATGAAAACAAAGATAGGGTAACTGCTCATCAGTTTAACTGCTTTAAATATAAACATATTCAAGAAAAGCAGAAATCTGCCCTTTTAAAACAGTGGTGTGAGATACTGATCATTCTCAACTCAGCCACAAGTTACAGGTCTCAATGCAGGAATCACTGGCTTGAATTCTATGGCCAGGGTTATCCAGGAGCTCAGACTGGATGATCAAAATGGTCCATTTTGGCCTTAAAAAATCTATGAACTCCCTCCTATTTCAAAAGATCAGATACTCAGCATTTACCCATTCTTTACTTCAGCAAATCTCCCACTGAGATAAATTCTGCTCCCAATCACACTATTATAATTCTGGAGTAGCTTCAATGAATGGTTTGGAGTTACTCTGGATTGACACCAGTGTAACTAAGAGCTAGAATTGTCTCATTCATCACTGCAAGATTTTGCCAGAATGGGGACAGAGTGGAAACAAAGTAGAGACTTCCAGATTGGCCCAATCACACTAACGTGTAGGTTTGCAGGCTCTGGACTAAAATCTGACAAGTGCCCAGTCCATAACTGGCCTGTCAAACTGTGTCCAGGCTTCTTCACATCCAAGTTTTGTACATATAAAAAACTCAAACTAGGATGAGGAAATCACATTTACACATGAAAATCAGATACTGTACTTAGAAATCTAGACACCCAGACTGCACAATCTGGGCTCAAGGAAGCCTGGATGTAAAGAAAAAGTGGGTGCAATTTTAGAAACTACTTTAGAAAAATTGATCTAATTGTTTTAGTGTATTTTATATATCCCTGCCTAGATGTTTGAGGCATAATTCTCCTCTGCAATCAGTATGGGAGAATCACTCACCTGCACTGCAGATCTCTATAGCATATTTTCTACTCATTCTGCATGTGTAGCTCCCATTGATGTCAATGGGAGTTTTGCACGTAGAATAGTGTGAAGCAGGCATAGAGAGATCACAGTCCGGATAAAAGATGTCCAGTGCATATGGGAGAGGAGACATTTTTCCTTACACTTTAAAAAGGCTCTACATTGCATATATATCACTGTTGAATAGACTCCCAGATACATCTGAGAGTCATTTTTGTTCCCCACTAATTTTACATTTACAAAGAAGAATTACTACAGATAATTTTCCCAGGTATCTGGCTGGTGCGTCTTGCCCGCATGTTCAGCGTCTAACTGATCACCATATTCGGGGTGAGGAAGGAATTTTCCCCAAGGTCAGATTGGCAGAGATCCTGGAGGGTTTTTGCCTTCCTCTGCAGCATGGGGCAAGTTTAAATTAGTGTAAATTGTGGATTTTCCATAACTTCAAGTTTTTTATCATGATTTGAGGATTTCAGTAACTCAGCCAGAGGTTAGGGATCTATTACTGGAGCAGGCGGGTGCGGTTCTGTGGCCTGCCATGTGCAGGAAGTAAGACTAGATAATCATGATGGTCCCTTCTGACCTTTGAGTCTAAGAGTATAAGAAATTAAGTTAAATTAAATATAATCCCCCAAAATTGAAATGAGTGTAAGGATCTTGCTGACAATGATAAAACCCTGGAAAGTCACAACCCCAGCATAAATGTTATCCTTTCATTGTTCCTCTCACCTTGCCTAGGCACTACTGGACATACTGTATTGTATATGAAAAAACCGAATTCTCTCAGACACATCTGCAGAACAGTACCCAAGCACAACAGAGTGGTACAAGGGTGGAATTGTAGCCTACCCTTGGAATGTAATGTATCAGAGTTTTTAAGACAGCCAACAAATTAAGAGAGATCTTATTTTATGTATTATATTGTGATCAATGTGCATGTATATATGTGTGTATGTTTATATTCCTTTCTTGGTGTGTTGTGTTTGCCTGTACGTTTTTGTGTGTGTACATTTGTTTAAGCCTTTCTTCCAAGTGCATGCGTGCCTCTGTATGTACATACTTGCTTCTCTGTACCCACGTGTCCAGGTAAACAGCTCGATAGGCAGTCAGACAGATTCAGTTACATTATATAAAAAAGCTCTTAAAATAATGGCAGATGTCAGTCCCAAGCAGGAAATTCAGAGTGTAGGTTGCAAACCCATCTTTGCACCATCCCATTGTGTTCAGGTACACTCCTGCAGCTATTTCTGAGAAGTCTGGTATTCTGTATTTACCATGCAGCAGCCATGAGCCAGACACATCCGACAGTGCAACGAGAATCTATTTGATAATCTCTCCCGCTGATCTGAAAGCCTTTCCTAAAACGAGTTGTTTCATCTGTGTTACATATTACAATATGGACCTTTTCCACCTAGTATTATAATCTCTTAACCATGGATTTTCTCTCTCACACACATACAAAGGCACACATATGAATAGTAGCGCACACACAGACATAGGGACACACACAGGCACAAGGAAGCAAGCACACACACAGAGCACGTACAGTACTGAGGTTTACATAGAGGCTCTAATCTTTTTCAGTGGTAACACACATGCCACGGCATGTACACACAGAGAGGCAAATACCCCTTTCTCACACACACAGAAGAGTATATGCAGATACACACATAAAACATGTACACACGCACACGCGCATGCATACACCCACACAGAGAGGCATGTTCACACACAAACACTCAGGGGTACGGACACCCCAGCCACGCCACCTTTCAAGACAAAGTGCACACAACAATTTGTGATTATTCAGATTCACACACCGCCTGACTTATATTATTCTTTCTCCAGCTAAACTTTATCTACAAATATGAAATGCAATGTTGTAAAGGACGGGTGTTCTGCGTGGGTTTTTTTGTTTTTTTTTTTTTGGCAAACGAGGCTTCCCTTTGAATAGATACGTTTCTTTATCCCAAGGATTCCAACTGATAATGCATAAATGAGTCACAGAAGAACAGCGACGTTGTGAGCATGAAGGAGAAAGTGTGTGAGTGAGGGACACTGGCACAGAAACTTGACAGTACCCTAACTCCCCCTCTTTCTCCCTCCCCACCATGCCAAGACATTAATTCTCACAAGTCGGAGAAAATTACTATGCATGAATGCAAAAAGCATGATCAGGAGTAATTAACATGGCTTCATATGCAAATTTTATTAATGCAGAAGTACAAAGTCATTATGCAAATGAAACTTACGTCAACTCTCTTGACAAATATTCATCTCTAAAGCTCAAGTTTCTCCCTTCTAATTTTTTTTTGGGGGGAGGGGGTAAAACAGAAAAAAGTGACGAGAACTGTTTGACAAGTTTGCAAAGTTGTTTTTCAACTAGAGAAATTTATTCTTGCACTGTTGATATTTTTTTGTTGTTGTTGTTGGCAGGTACACGACAGCTCATAGAGAAGGGAAGAGGAGAGGTGGGGGGCAGAGGGAGGGAGAAAGCTACCAGCAGCAGGCAGCCAATCAAAACGCCAGCGGCTGTAATGAGCGCGATTGATGACTGTTTGGCTTTACTGCAGGGTAATGAACTAGAATCCAGTCTGAGGAGGAAAAAAATATGAATATTCATGAAGCTGTGCTCCTGCCTTTGATGATTAAAGAAATTTTTAATATTCAAATAAGCGCTTGCCAAGTGATTAACAAAGAACAAGCACGCAGGAATATGGAAATGGAGCTGTGGAAGATTTGGGAGTCACAGTCTGTGCAGCAAAGACAGCACAAAATTTCATAAACAAGATAGGCAGATAACCCAATTCAAATTCAAGCAAATAAAGAAAAAAAATAAAATCCAGTTTCTTTTCATTGACTCAATATTGTACCAGCCACTTTATTTTAAATTATAAGGGGGAAAACAACCATAGAGTAAGACTGGGGGGGGGAATATCCCCATAATTAAATGTACTGTTTGCTTATTAAGTGCGAGTCAATTTTGTCAAATCTACCCTGGAAAAGGTTGGGAGTTTTCTGGTTACAAACTGATCGGAAAATACAGAATAACTCCCCTGTCTGTTCTGGGGCATTGCTTTTTAGGTGTCTGTTCCTGCATAGTGCTCAGCACTTACAAAATGTGGAAAGCCCTCACCTTATTGTATATAACTCAGGCAGGAACCGAGGGTGCTTTGCTAACCAAACCAAGCCCTATAGTATTATGTGTGGTCCCTATGCTACAAAGTCCATCCTTGGGTGTGGCCATAGTCTGGAAACAAAAAAACGTACCAGGTAAGGAACAGTGTGCATCCTTGGGAGCCCGGCGGCAAAGAGGAGTTCAAGAAGGTCCCAACCAACTAATCAGTTGGTAGGAAATATGCAGGCAGCATTCTCCAAGTGAGAAAGGTCCTTGCCTCCCCACAGGGTTTATGAACAATGCTACAAAAAGCCAGCAGTTTTATAAAATGTCTGGTAAATTCAGGCTCTCACACTTTAATAGCTCCACTAAGGATTCACACTGAAGCACATAACAGCAGTATTAACTGCCAAAATCATTTTGCAGTGAAAATACATCTAATTAACAGCCAACAACATCCACTGTTTTGAAATTTCAAATACCAGATAAGTTGAGTGCCACCTTAACTGAGCACCAGATAGCTGAGCTCTAACTGCTGCTCCAGGGACAAGGCATGTAGGTCATCATTCCTTGGGTCTCTCTTAAGACAGCGGAAATCGGACTCACCTTCTTTGTTATTAGATCCCAGGGTTACACAGGCCTGTTTGGCTTTTCTGCAGATTTTTACAATCTGAGGTTAATTATTCCCATATTTTAAAATCTAAAAAACATATTCTAGGAATCATTGAAGAATTAGCTGATTTCTTCAAACTGTATCATTTCAATGCTATTTAAAAAAAAAAAAAGAACAAGGATGAAGCCACAAATTGCACAAAATTGCCACAGACAAGTCTTTCTAAAAAGGCAGAATGGATTTGATGGGATTTTCTCCCATAGCTGATCCATTTTTATAGAGACAAAAAATATCTATTATTTAAGCACTGTAAGGGGGAAAAAAGCCTAAATGTAAAAAAGTTAAGGTTAAACATTGTCATTCAGGAAATGCAAAGTTATAGCTGAGACTTTTGTCTTCTGAACAATGCCAAGCTCTTCCTAACATGCCCTGTTGTGGCTAAGCATTTGTAGGAGTCTGAAGTATTATGTTACATAACATATATGCTGCAGTGGTTAAGCACAACAGAGCTGGTTAAAAAGAGTGAATGTGACCTCAGCTTTACACTTCCTGACTTTTGTTAGTTTATGTCAGATCCTTAACACAATGTAAACATTGTCTTTTGTCTATGCAATTCCTTGGTTTTGTTTTAACAGCAGTATTTTTTTTTTAAGTGCCTTGGAAGCAACTAACAGCTCACACAATCAGTTCCTTTGCAGCTCTGTCTTTGGAGCTTTTATGCTCTATCATAAGAACACATATTTATATGTAAGGCAAAGATTTACTTAAGCTGTCTTTAAAAGGCATTTTAAAGTCCCTATTTACTCACTTCTGGACAGAAAATGATCTTTCAGTGGATCAGCTGAATACACACATTCAGTACAAGGAGTCAACGTGAAAAGTATTAGGGTCATGTTTTTATAATCACTCTCTAAATTTAAGAGCCCCAAATTGTGCATGCAAGTTGTAGGGTCCTAGTAGTAGTCAGATGCTATAATAAAATAAATAAATAAATAAATTAATAATAATAATAATAATAAACAACTTTCATTTCACTAATGCCTTCCATACAAGGCTCTGGAAGCACTTCACAAACATAAATAAACTGAGCTTAAAACACCCCATGTAAGGTTACTAAATGCCTAAATATCCGTTTTGTGCATGCAAATCCTCTTTCTGTGTACATATCTATGTTTTTGATCATCCATATACTTGTGTGTCCTATTCTGGGTGTTCATGTTTAAAGAGTAGGATGAGGATATTTTTACTTACCCAACAAACCATCTGAATTTTCACAGGTGACCCCTAATATCCCTGAAGATTGCTTATGGAGTGCCAAAACCTGCCCTTTAGAAGACAGGTATGTTAATTGTTATTTGTCCCACTATTTGGCAACAACTGATGTCACGGTGCGTATTTTGTATGCCACTCATCAGTATCCATATAAAACACACTCTAGATCTCATGCCTGTTACCTGGTCAATAGACATGGCTAGAGAATCAGGTCAAAGACTTTACACTCTACTTTGTCTAATGTCACGGCTGGGTCATTGAACCAAACCTGCTCATTTATCTTTGTTATTTTTTTAATCACTCAGAGTTTAAATGCAAAATAATTAAGAAATAAACCAATATTTGTTATTTTAAATTCACCCCCCCCATTAAATATACGAAAAGAATTACTCACCAAAACCCAAAACTATTATGGTCCAAATTAAACCATGCTCCCTCCTCCTCAAGACAAGCGTGTTTGCATCATTGGTAGCTGCCTACATTTCTATAGGGGTGTATTAAATATCAGGGAGCGACACGAGGAAAGGAAGGGAAGGGAAGGGAGGGGAAATGAGGGCAGAATCAGGCCTAAAGTATCTAGCATTAACAAACAGGACATCAAAATCATTTCTCATTTGAGCTAGTGTGGTCCAGTAAAGCAAGTATTGGACTGGGAGTCAGGATAGTAGGGATCTACTCCCAGTTCTACCACTAACCTCCTGTGACCTTGGGCAAGTCACTTCACCTCTCTCTGCTTCTGTTTCCCCTCCCATCCTTTGTCTGTCTTGTCTATTCAGACTGTAACCTCTTCAGGGTCTTTTACTACGTGCACGTACAGTGTCTAGCACAATGGCGCCCTGATCTCAGCTGGCGCCTCTAGGTGCTACTGAAATAAAGTAATAAATAATAATAATCACTCCGATTGTGGAAGTTTTTTTTTTTAAAAAAAAATACAGGATTGACAATAAACAGTGCATGAATATTCCCCTGATTTCATTCCCCAGCTCTCATAATTAAGTCCTGAGGAGTTTCAATGGTTATACAAATCCTTGTGGGGATTTAAATTTTTAGTCCTGAATATTCAGCAAATATTCCTGATATAATCATAGTATTAAAACATATCGCCCCAATAGGTGATCAGAGCAATTTAACCGATCCTGGAATTAATGAAGGGAATTAGGGGGTGAAATCAGGGCTGCATGTGGGCAAAAATACAAAGATACACACACACACAGTATATATATAGATACAGACATACACACACACATATACATGATAGATAGATAGATAGATAGATAGATAGATAGATAGATAGATAGATAGATAGATAGATAGATAGATAGCTCGTATAGCTCTTGTCATTTTAAGATGCAAAAACGAAGGGACATGGGTAAGCAGGACAGGAGCCTGGACTAACCAGTGGTCAATTATGCTGACCATTTGGCTTCTGAACTTGTCCATTTGGGACCAAATTTTGTTCTCAGCTGCTTGTATTTCAGTGCACACAAGCATCCTCATGCAGAATTTGGCCCTAGAGAAGAAAGCAGAAGGAATTTGCAGCTTGGACAAGTTCCTCCCACCAACTGCCCCTAAATTTGTCCCCATTCTATTCTCACCCCTTTTTTCCTTTCTCCTCTACCCCACTTTTTCATCTGCCCCCACAAATCACCCCTCACCAATGAAAAACCCTGGTGGCAGAATTAGACTGTAGTGGGGCTTAAGCAGCTCTCTAGCTGCCTGGTCTCAAAAGTGGTTTTCTTATTATGGTGAATCTAAGGAGACCTGCGGAACAAGAAATGTGGTGGTGGGAAATGCACAGAGAGAGTGAGACCAAGGAGAAAGGAAGGCCGGAGCAAGAAGGGAGAGGCAAAGAGAGACGAGAGGACCAACAAAAGAATGAAAGGAATGAACAAGAGCAGAAAGTTATGGTATTCTGTCTCTTTTTTTCTGTCCCCTCCTTCTTTCTTTTTGGCTTAGAAGAAACCAAGGGAATGTAATGTTTAACCCTATATTGATGCAATGTTAAAGCCATGAATGGGCACAAAGGAAATGGAAATGTTAAGGTGCTCATGGCTGGGGTGGAACTGGACCTGTTCATGGTCTGAACGATACCAACTGGTGCTCCAGAATCCAAGCCTCCTTTAAAATAAATAAATAATTCTCTAGCCATTAGAGTTGCAAAGAAAACTTTCTGCTGTGAATGGGATGTAAATCAATGAAGTGCTGTTTGTCTGAGGCTACAGACATTGTGAAACACTAGCTCTGAGAGCTGTGAACTGCCCCTATTCACCTCTGCAGCTGTTAACTCTGAAGACTAATGACAACAGTTTAAGTATCAACAATGTCAGCTGTTTCACTGTTGACTCAAGAAAGTGGAGGGAGGACGATCAGCTCATATCACTGTATGTAGAGAACATACACAAGAAGATCTGTGCTATCTTCTGTAATTGATATCTACAAGGGCTGCAACTTAGCATATGGGCAGGGCTTGGTTTGTGAGCAAAGTTTGGGAGAGTACCACGTATTTCTTTTTCCAGTTAGTCTCCTGCTAACAGCAATGTTAACTTACCCAGTATTTATAATGTGGATATTAAGCTATACATTTTATACCCCCTCTAGTCTTCAAAAATTGCACACACGTACAATGTGGATGAGTTAATTACACTACTAGCAATTTCACTTTTGCTTTTCCTGACTTTTTACATACAAATCTGTAACCACAATTTTCCCCCGTGTATAAACACTACTCACAATCACCATGACATTTCACATAAGCAAACTAAAACATAGCAAAGAGTGGCAAGTAGTTAGCAGGAAAATATTCAATATAGATTTAAAAAATAAGGGTGGACTTTGATTTGTGGACCTCTCTGGGAAGAAAACTCCACTAGTGAGGACCTAAAATGTCCCAAAGTTTGATACCTTGAATGTACAAATGAAGTGGGTAAAGTGACCAACAGGAAATTTGACACAATCCACAAAGCTATAAGACTCCTGAGGATTTTAAAAGTCAATAGCAGGATCTCAAACTTAATTCTCAATTCAGTGGTCAGCCAAAAAATCTGAATAAGTAACAAAACGATACATGAACAGAAAGTATTCCAGAAAATTAACCAAGCAGGTTGGTTTTGATTAGCCATCTAAGGTGGATAAAAAAAGCAGGAAAAGACTATTATAGGGATTTTAAAAGGTGAAATAATCGAGGAATGAATCAAATTTTATTTGCAAAAGGAAGCCGTGTGTTACAAATTTTGCACCCAATCCTGGTGTTATATAAATTAATCAATTATAGTTTTGCCCAGTGCTTCAATCAGAGCAGCAGCAGACTCTTTAGGAATGTTGACTAAATGAAGACTGGATGATCAAATTCCATCTGGGAAGGTAAAAGAGTAGCACAATCAAGAAACAACCCTTGTTCCTCACCACCGGTGCAGAAGGATAACAGCAAATTCAGCCTTGAGAAAGCAAGAACCATTTGACCACAGGACATGCCGCTGTAATTATATTCTCTTTGGGCCTGATTCTACCTCATTTACTCATTTTGAGTAGTATCTTACTCTGCAAGTAGTCCCACTGTGAGTACAGCCAAATCAGGCCCTTTCTTAGTATGTCTGTCTGAAACTGAAGCCAAAATGATTTACTGTATCAAGAAGGATGTTTAAAAAAATAAAATCAAGTTGAGAACAAGATGGAAGTTCTGCACCATCAGAGGGCAAGCAAAAGACCACCATTTTAGCCATGTTCAGCATACAGAAATTATAGTCAATTCATCTTTATTATCCTAGTAAAATAAATGCCAGTGGATTTTTTTGTTTTGTTTTTAATGAAACTGTCTATACACTCAAACTGGAGCTCACTGCTTTGTATCACACTATAACAAAATCTTTCTATGGCCTCTTTGGTTTCAAGACAAGTTTCTGAAATGTCACTGACTACAAAAATTGAACCACCCTGTAATTAGTTTCAACAAAGTAGTCCTTTTAACCCTGATTTTCTGGATGTAGATGGCATTTCAATATACATATTGTGAACATTTCCTTAAAGGATGAGTGGAATCAAGACTGCGAAATCACAAACTCTGTTCTGATGTATCACTTAAAACAACTTCTTGATTTTTCTGTAACAGAATTCAATCCATTTTCCAGTCTTTTAACAGGTGATCAGGCAAAATGTATATGCATATCAGCAGTGGCAAAACAAAGTAACACCTTAGAGCACTAATTTGATAACGATTGTTATAACCAGTTAACACTAGTATCATTATTCCTTATGATTTAATATTCTACTGGCTGTAAGAGAGGTTTCTGTTCTGCTGAGGTTTATACCACTGTTTAATGTAATTAAACAAACTGGCAGCAAAAGCCTCATGGAAATATCATTTTGATCGCAGAGTATTCCCACCAGAAATTTAAAGGAATCATAACATACAAACTTTGATTCTGTTTTATTTTTCCTCCCATTCTGAAACTGATCAGGCATTTCTGGACTTAGTAAAGCAAAGGAAAAAATTAATTTGGCTTCTCAGGACATGTGGTTGTTTACAGTAATAATCTACTGCGAATAATGAGCTCATTTAAGGTGTAAGAACAAAGCCTGAGTTAACAGGCTCTGTGCAGTGAACTGAGTTGGGACTGGGAATATGGAATTCACCATCTCCCAGCGATGGACAGGGCACAGCCTTCCAGTGTGCTGTGTTCCCAGCCATTGACTCCAGCTTGCTCCCAGTATCACCCCTATTCTGCTTCAACAAGCATGCACAGAAAATGGACGCCCCTCTGAGTGGCCGCTCACTTTGTACGCTCTCCCCAAAAAAACTCACCAGCTAGAAAGGGCCTCATAGGAGCCTCCACCCTGGGGTGGATATTACCATGATGGATTTTTAGGTACACCACAGAAATTCCTATTTTCATGGAGGGCGTGATACAACTCCTACTGAAATCGAAGGTAAAACTTCCACAGGCTCCCACGGGGGAAGGGTCAGGCCCGTCCAGTGTGACCAAAGAATTGCATTTGAGGCCTGGGCGGGAAGGAAAGGAGTATTTTTCTAGTTTTTCAATCAAACTGAGGGTAGTGCTACACTTAATACAGCTGCACCATTGTAATGCTTCACTGAAGACACTACTACGCCAATGGGAGCGCGTCTCCCAACAGCCTAGTTAATCCACCTCCATGAGAGGCAGTAGCTATGTCGACAGGAGAAGCTCTCCCATCAATACAGCACTATTTATACCAGGGTTAGGTTAGTATAACTGCGTCGTTCATGGGGGTGGATTTTTCACAGCCCTGAGCGATATAATTATACCAACGTACATTTTGTAGCGGAGACCTAGCCTGAGTAAAACTCACCAGAGCGCTGACTCTTGTGAAGCTCCCATTGGTTTCAACAGTAACTTTGCTGGCATAAAAGACTGCAGGATCATGCCCTACAGTTAAAATAATCTCAATTCCAAATCAGGGGGAGCTTTGCCTACATTGATTATGCAGCATTGGGCCCACAGTCTGGAGACATAGGCATGCTTGGGCATCTCTAGAGGACGTAGTTCACTGACTACAATGGAGCAGCACCACGGATGAATATGGCCCTGTATGTCTTTGTGAAAAAGGGACTTACCTTCCACTTCTAGGGTGTGAGCTCAGGCCCCATTCTACAGTCCTTACTCAGGTGAAACCCCTGTCAAAATCAGTGGAAGTGTTGCCTAAGTAAAGACAGATTGCAAGATCAAGCCCTTGGCCTGCCATTTGGAATCCAAAAGGAAATGGAATGGCAGTCACCACTCCTACCCCTAACAGGCACAGTAACAAAAAGAAAAACAACCCGCTTCCTTCACAACAGCAGAGCATATGAGGAGAGGATGGAGTCAAAACTCAGTTAAAATAAAGGCTTAGTCACCTTTCCCTCACATCTGAGAGGGTATCTGGAGGGAGGAAAAAAACACTGAAAAGATATCCATACCTATCCTGATGTGGGACAGGGAATGACTAAGGGAAGAGAAAAATGTCTGGTTCCTATTACTGCTATCGTCAGTCCTTTCTCCTTCACAATCACAAATAGTTTGCTTTAAAAAAAAAAAAAAGCTTCTGTAATATATGTTCTGATTTCCTTAAATTGATCTCACAAACTGCTAGTATCTAGTTACATCTCCCCATACTGCAGGTTTTAATACCCATATTCAACAGCCTCATTTCTTGCAGGGGGAGGTAGCTCAGTGTCACTGGGTTTTGCAATCCAGCAGCTTACTTGGCAGAGCGAACTGCTGGTTGGCAAAATCCACTCCTTTGACAAAACTACTATTTCTGGGCACTCACTCAAAAACAGGTAGGAAGCAAATGCTGAGAAATAAGGAAGTAAAAACAGCCAATAGATTTTTCACTACCAAGAACTCCAAGAGTAAACATGATTTATTAGCTGTGTTTAACGTGTCTCCTCTGCACTAGACTGCAGAAATCTGCTTGCATTTAAAGAAGGAAGGAGGGGGGTGGGTGTGGAGGGATAAAAAGGGAATCCATTACAGAGCTTCGCTAGTACTTTCTGAATTGTTCAGTCACCCAGTTTTATTGAGTACAAGTATTTTCTAACCCAAAATATATTCATGTGTCAGAAGAAAGCAGCACTAATCTGCTGTTAATTAACAAGCTGCTGCTAACAAAAGATGAAGGACCCAATTCATACAAACAATATTTACGTGGGCGTCGCACGATTTTGCCACAGATCTTTTCTTTTCTTTTTTTTTTTTTCCTTTTTTCCTTAGCACAGGAATTGTGGGTATCTACAGTGCAGGAATTCTGACTCAAGCTTTGGACCAGTCTACGTGGTTGAGCTGAGAATCCCATCCTGCACCTGCTGAACTTAATGGCTAGATTCCCAGTGTTTTCAATAGAAGCAGGACCTAGCCCACAGCTACAAGAAAAATTACTGTTGATTGAAAAAGTATTCCTTTTTTCTTTGACTGCTGAAGGTGCCAAGTGAAAATTTACTTATATCCTTATTCAATTAAGTAGCAGCAACCATCTTTTGGCTTTGGGCCCACAGCAGCAACAATGCTGTGCCACTGAGAAGTGACACCTCAAGCCCCCTCTAGCATTCACCCTATACATGTAACCAGTGGAAGGGCTGCAAGGGGGGAAGGAGAGAAAGGGTCTGAAACTTCAGTCTGTGATTTTACCTGTGTTCACATGTGCTGGGGAGGTGTGTGTGTGGAAGGGGGAATGTTTTCACAATAACAGCACTAAAACCTGGACGGGATATGGTCTTGCTGCTCAAAAATAGCAAAACATGCAGAGAGGTCTAGCAGTGTGAGCACAAAACTGAAGGCCAGGAACTCCTGAGGTCTAATCCTGTCTTTGACACCCACTGCCTTCTGTGGCTTTGGACATGTCACTTTTGGTATTGAGTACCTGCAGCTCCCATTGTATTTCACTCCATGAGGAGGCACCTCTGAAAGTCAAGCCATGATCATCTTTCTGTCTCGTCTATAAAATGGGGATGCAAATACTTTCCTCACATAGTCATCCATGATTTGTTGACGTTTGTAAAGAGACGGAAGGGAAGAAGCACCATACACTCTGGTGCTCGCTAGATGTTTACAAAAACATCCCATCCTTGCTCCACCAGGGACAGCTGTAGTGCAGAGAAAGGACCAATGGCCTCCAGTGTTTTAAAGCATAAAGCCAAGTAATCCTGCTCTGAGCTTAAACTGCTGGCGGTTGGATGGAAATCTCTGCACTAGAGCTTCCATAACTGCTACCACTGGTGGAACTGCCTGGGTCGTAGCCACATCAGCAAATATATCCTAGTGGCTGCAAGTGCTAAGCAGCGATATTCAAGCATGATTTTCAAAGTGCAAAGGTTCCCACATAATTGCATACTGGGGAAGGTGTTTCTGCTATGAAGGTTCTTTGCATACTAGTTACCATTTCACCCAGAAGGGTCACATTGGTCTCTCCCAATAAAAAACAATCTTCACCTCTTGCCCTGCAGGCTTTACCTCTGCACATTAACCCTAATTCTCTAGAACACTCATTTCTCTTTGTTAAATTCACCATGGATCAGCCAGCTCATTTGCTGGGTATCCTAGCCACACCCCATCTACAGCAGGCTTCTCCCACTTCCTGGGCTGCACAGGCAGCCTCTAGCCTTTGCCAGGCTACAACCCCCAACTCCTCAAGGCAGACTTTTTGCTGGTAGGGCCCAGAGCCTGTGTTTGCACAGGCAGAAGCGTGTGAGGGAGAACAGCACTGAATATACATTCGTACATCCTGTTGCACAAACCTATCCACCTCTTTGCATATACTGGAGGGCAAACCATCTTTGCCACTTCATCAAATCAGTTCAAGGGAATCTAGAGCTGCATTTATAATGGAGGAGAGTTCTGAGTCCTCTTCTCATTCCCTCTGTGAAATGCCAAAAAATTTTAAACACCAATAAATGTATTATTTTAAAGTCCCTATTACCGTTTTAAGAAGATTTTCAGAAGAGCTAACTAGCAGAGATTCGATAGATAGATAGATAGATAGATAGATAGATAGATAGATAGATAGATAGATAGATGTTGCATTTCTCCCCTAAATAATACAGCATTCCAGATGAGCAGTGGAGACAGTGGGAATCAGTTTCCAGATATCCCTAGAGAGGCACTGAAAAAAGCAGAAGAGGGACAGAATGCAAGATGGTACAATACCACCCCCACGTAACTAATGCTATAGTTCTCTATCCCTTTGAACAAATCGGAACCTTTGATGACAGCTGTACAGACTGCAACAATATAAGCACTTAGATGACAAACACTAACCCTTCAAACACAAACAAGTGTCCTTGCTCATGATCTCTTATGACCATTTCTATGCATTTTTCCCCCAATGGATATATTTAGTCAATTTTAGGGGTCTGATCCAGAGCTCTGGAGACTGAAGTCCGCTGGGAAGATCCAGCAAGGACAGCATCAGGCCAGACTTCCTCTGCCAACGTACCCTGACCTAGAGGGAACACTGACGGATAATTTTTGGTGGTAAATAAATCCCAGTAAATAAACCAGATCCTGTACAGTATCAGTGAAATCACATAATGCCTCTCTTTCAAGAAAAATTCCCCCATACAATTAGGCACCCTTGATCAACTTCAAAATCTAAAATAAAGCACATGTCCCTAAACGATGAACGCTGCAAAAATGGGGGAAGGGTGGTTGGGGGAGGTGAGGTTGGTTAAGTGATTTATCTTTTTCTGCAAAGAAACCCTGTACCATAAACATTAATCAAACACTATATTCTGCCTTTTAGTCTCGAACAATTATGAGTACAGTTTTGTGATCTTTAGCCATATTTACTGATATTCAAAGGCAGATTCTATCTTGTTAGATTGTTATAAATGGGACCCCCGGGAATCAGCACACAGGCTGAGACAGATGTGAAAGCTTTCTTAGAGTTTGTGCGTGTTTGACTTTCCAGTGCTGAAATTATAAATGTTTTATAAAGAAAAAAAAGCCATCTTCAGATTTCTCTGCCAGGTCATTAAAGAGAGCAGTCCTTAGACTAAAAAAAGTTCAGTTTTGCCGAACTTTAGATTTTTAAGGTGAACTATTTGTTAATAAATTTTCAAGTGTGGTTTACATGTGCTTGTCATTTGTAAACTTAAAAGTTTTAAGAGACAGACAGACACAGAAAAGGCCTCTGGTTATACCCCATAAAAATAAAAAACCCACAAATTCTACCTTGTTCTCTCTTAGTTAAATGCATTGTGTCTGGTCCAGACCTGTTTCACAATATCATAAAATAGAGACATGCTTCCGACGCTAGACTTGAGAAGCTGTCGCATTGAAGGAAAACTTTTAATCTGCTATAGGCAAACAGGGTACCTTTTTATTTCCCAAGGAACAGCTTTGGGGAAATGTTTAAACAAGAATTTAAGAGCTTCATTATAAGGATGCATACAGGGGATTCAGACAGCTACTGTTTTGGGGTTGGTGGTGGGGGTTGGGTTTTTTGGGTGGGGGATTCTTTAGGGACTTTTGAGTTCCTTAAATTACTAGTTTAAAGTAGACATTTTTTTTCTTCGTGCCTGGGGGTAAAGAAGACCCACAACAAAATGACCACCTACACCCCATTTTATTTCTGATTAATGTAAAAGACAAAAAGAAGTGAAAAACAGGTATGAATCTCCAGCCATTCATCCGAGTCTTTTATTTTCTTGGGATACTTTTAAGAACTTAATCGTGTCACAATTCGCAACACGTTAGTCCTCGGATATTTGTAATAGCAGCACAGGGTTTTCCCCAGGGCGCTTAAACATGGCGGCCCCGCTACAGCTTCCTTATCTACCCCCATGCATTTCCCACACACTTGGGCTGAAAATACGAACGCAGGCCAGAAATCCTGCAAACACTTAATGGACGTGCTTAGCTTTATGCACGAGTAATCCCAGTGAATTCAATGACGCTGCTCACATTCAGAAAGCTAAGTGCACGCTAAGAATGAAACTGAGGCCCCACTGGAGCTGATGGCAAAGCTCCCATTGACTTCACAAGGGCCAGGTTTTCACACTAACGTCATTGCAGGATTGGGGCCATAACCATTTTAAGCTACCTTTCTGCAGTTGTCCTTCTGTTGCTGCTGTTTGGACCTATGCCCCTTTCCCACCTCGAGGTCCCTCTTTAAAACCCTGCCATGCAGGAAACTGCTCGCTGTGACAGGAAACATCCTTTGCAGGTAAAGCTGAAAGAAACTATTTCACCCCGCTGCATGCGTTTGAATATATTAATTAAAGCCTGGGAACTTTGAGTCCAAATGCTTCCAAGAAGCAGTTGTTAATGGAAGTTGATGTGAAAGGGGAAGCCCCAGACACTTCAAACTAGCTGTGGTAAAATAACAGGAGGCAGAGAAATTTTGTTTTTTAGTGTAAAGACATCGTTGCACAACTCAGCCCTCAAGTGGTTAAAACAACGAAGCAGAGACGGGGGAATCGCTGCTGAAAAGTGGGGGTGCAGCAGCTGCAGCCCCCGCTTGCTGCCTAGGAAGCAAAGCAGCAGCACTGTGAAGAGGAGGCAAAAGTGAGCAAACCAGCTGAACTGCTTGCAGAATTAATCAGTAACAAAGAGGCTGGAGCGGTTGGCGGGCTTCAGCCCTTGAACCTGGACTCTGCTCTATAAATTTCAACTTGGAATGGCTCTTTACTTGATGAAAGACAGGTTGGCACTGGGCCAAGTCTAGCTACCACCATGGGGCGGCGGGGAGGGGGCGTGAAAGAAAAAGCAAACCTTACTCCGGAAACTTCACTTCAGTTTCAAACTCTTTTTATGAGCTAGTAACAGGGAACTCTAGAAAATGGGAAGGGGGGGGTGGTGGTTAAGAGGGAAAAAATTAGCAGAGAGTCCTTTTAATAAATAAAACAAAACAAGTAAATGCTAAATTCTAATCTGGATTTGTCTGCGCAGAATAATAGCAGCTATAATCGAATATTTCAGGATTCCTAGCCAATAATGCAAACAGCAACTTTTACAGTTATATCAGCTGGCTACGAGTTTGACTCTGAAAATAATAAATGTCTTAAAAGGAGACTAGCAGTTTAATCCCTGTTTGCTATTCTACTGTATCCGCTCCTCCCCCATCACCCCGCCCTCTTTAAATGACCAGTAAAAAACATCAGCTTGGTGTAAAAATCCAGATGAGTCATTTATTAAATAACAACGTTTAGTCTTTTTTCAAATGTTCCAAAGGGAAGCACATAGAGAGAGAGCAAGCTGGAATGCTCCGTCCGCCAGCCGCCCTTGTGCCTTGCAAAGGCAGTTTTCGTCACGAATACCTTTCCACTTTGGTGTGTATCGAATGAGAACAGACGAGGCGTGGGCTGGGCAAGAGTGTGGAGAGGAGAAGGGGGGGAGCTGTCAAAGTAGAAAGAAAGCAGGCGAACATCTATTCAGAGGCCAGACGCACTGACCAAGGTCAGCTGCAGAGGAACAGCCCCCTTGCAGCAGCTGTGCAATTATGCCCAAATTATGCATGGCACTGACGGAGCTTACAAGAACCTGCATGGCGAGGTTGGACAGGAGGATCTAGGACAGCAGGAATGAGATGTCTAATGATTTTAATTGCTCTGCAAGTTTCTAAAGGCTAGATGAGATGCTCTCTAGCTAGAAAAGGGTCTGATGCGCCACACTGTTTGCAAGAATAAATGCAGATAAAAGACCCTAATGAGAGACTGGAGAGAGAGAGCGGTATGGTAAGTGCCACCCGTGATCAAAAGGTGAAAGAAAATATCAAAATAAAATGCAGTACAATCAGCTGAGAGGGGGGAATGATTTCTTCACAAAAACCAGCTGCTAAGGTAAATTAGCTTAATTACTGACGGAAAAAATCCTCTTTTTGCTAATGTGTTCTTATGGAAGTCCTTGGTCCTGTAATCTTGTCAAGGATGCAATAGATAGAGATACCCTGCTCTTGCAAAGGGGACAAGGATCAACAGCTTGGTCTTTTCCATCTGTGACTTTCATGACCCTGCTGAGAGACCAACAAGCAGTGTCCCCCACCCTTCTCACTCAAGATATACGCTAACGAGCACAAGAACACAATACTGAAGGTCCCGAGATGTTGGACTCAGCAATGGTTAGTGCTGAGCATGCTCAAATATTCTGCAAAGGCAAACATGCAAAATGAAAAAAGAAAAAAATAGCAACCACCAAGAAACCACTTCACATCTGCCATTAAGATTATTAAATTTCTTACAAGTGGCGTCTCCTCCCAACTTCCTCACCCACCCGGAGCCCTCCAACATGCCAACTGAGAGCCAAGAATGCTTTGCATCTGCTGCAACCACATTCATTCCTGTTAAGGGGTTAACGATTCGTTTCCACTACTTCTCTCGAGAAAACCTACAATGAAAACATTGGCTCACGAAAGCGTTCTCACTGCCAGAATGCCACAGCGCGAGTGAAAAGTCCGTTTTGTTTTCATTACATCTCTGGGATTTCCGGCTTAGCTCCTGAGCTTAGACATTAAGTCCCCAGATACCCCACCCACTTTTTCTAAAGATTTATACAGCACAGCCCACCGACTACCAATCTGAAGGTGGGAGGGAATGGGGACAAGAAGTGATGCTAAAGACGGATGCTTTTGCTTGAAATCAACGTGCTCGTCTCTCAAACTGCAAACTACTCAGTTTCTCTGGGGCTCTGGATTTATTTCCAGCCTTGTCAATTAAGCAACGCCATTTCATATATATGACTTTTTTTCTTCTGCTTCTTGCCCTCCCCGCCCCCAACTCCCTACTCGTCTACATGCTCGCAGGTCTGAAATTCAGCCTAAAATCAATGCCCTCTGAGTGAGATGAGGTGACATGACACAGAAATCTAAGTCTTTCTAGTACAAAATGTATGATTACTTCATGATTTTTAGCTACAATAGAAAAATGTTCCAATCTCAGACACCCTAGGAAAGGGCAACCTGTGTCACGGTGACCTGATTTGGTCACGGTGTGTTCAGGCAGCACAAGTTCAGACATGGACTGAGAAATCATAACACTCTTCCACAAGACATGATGGGCGCCTACTCTTGTGGTACTACGGCAGTCCTGTCCCGCAAAGGCAAAGGAGCATCTATTTTTATTTACTTATTTATCATAAAACCATAACCGTGGCTTTTATTGATCATCCATCATTCTCAAACAGTCCAATAATTTGTACTTGCAGGCTGGCTTTTCTACAACACAAGGTCTGCCTGTAAATGTCCTTTCCAACTAGGTTTCAGCGCAGCCTCTAATTCCTCAGCAAACTCACTTCTACGATCAAATACTCCACTAATCATACCAAGTATTTTTATTATTATTTTCCATGCAGTAACAAATGCCATAGCAGGTTTTTATAATTACTGGGCAAGTCTTTATTTTGCAATGGACTGTTTTTTTGCAAGAACATCAGGAAAATGACTTATGATTGGATGACCAGCACTTGTTCATCTTTTGCCATCATATTGTCATTAAAAATCTATCAACCTGTCAGTAGTAATAATTATCAGACATGCTCACTTGTCTCATACACACGCCCAATGTAACTGTAAAAGAGGTCCCAATGAAGGCAGAGAAACATTTTCATGGGGGGAGATTTTGATTTTGCTTAGTCCTGGGCAAATCAGGAGTCATTCCACTGAAATTAAAAGAGTAATACCAGTGTAAAGCCGATGTAAATGAGGGGGATTCAAGCCCACTGCTTTTAAAAAAAATGTGCAAATACTGCTCTGACACCAACGTCACAGAGGAATTACTCGAGATTTACATCAGTATCAGAACAGAACTTGACCTCCAGTACAGTAGGACCTTCTTCCAAGTTGAAAAAAAACCACATTTCTGTCTGAAAAAGTTTTACCTAGCATAGTCACAAGATAACTGTAACTGAAAGAGTTTGAGAGAAAAATTATATTTGTTCCTGTTTTTTTCATTTTTTTACTTTGTGCATTTGACAGCATGCTGGGCTTGAGTCACTGCTCCGTTATCCCACTCAGCTCAGTGTAACACCACTGGTTTCAACAGTTACCCTGTTGTGAAAGTGGAGTAACACAGTGATGTACCTGCCCTTTGTGAGTAATTATTTTCACTGTTCCTCCTGCCCAGTCAGTCAGATAGCCAGTTTCCCTGGTTGTTTGTGTGGGTCTATCATGATGCAACAGGAGACAAAAACATTTATGAAATATAAGAAAATGTGATTATAAAACCACAAAAGTTGTCAGGGAGAATCTGAGATGCATGTTTTACCAGAAATTACTTTTTTTATTTTGTCTAGATTTCAAATTCATAGACAGCAGTATCCTTTTAAAAAAATGTTCGCTCCAAAATATCTAAACAGCAAAATTTCAGCCATCCAGGCTAAATCCTTCTCATCTTTCTCAGCAGTAGCCCCTACTGAAATCAAGAGAAGTCATTGTCAGAGTAAGAAGAGTATGATTTGGCCTCCTTGTTTGCTTTGATAGGATGGACTACTGCAGGCTATTCCACTTCAATAGCAGAAAGTAGCTCAAGAGCATCTCTGAACTTCCCCCATTAACTTTCCTGTCCCCTCAAGGGACAACTTCTGCATTGTGTTTAGAAGTGGAAACCCATCCATTAGGAGAGTTACAATTCCTGACCAAGCCAACGGCGGTGGAAACTGAACCAGGCAAAAAGTTTTATACTTTTGAGCAGCTAACCTGCCAAAGAAGAACCAATAAGAAATCTATTCTAGGAACACAAGACTTGCCATACTGGATCAGATTCAAGGTCCATCTAAGCCAGTGTCCTGTCACTGACAGTGGCCACCACCAGACTGCAGAGGAAAGTGTAAGAACCCCACAACAGGCAGATGTGGGATAATCTGCCTTTTTCACATAGGCCTGATTCTGGTCTCTCACAGTTAGAAATTGGTTTAAAACCTTAATGCTGTAGTATATTTCTGCAGTTGCTACTGGAGAAATTCCCCTCTCAGAATTAGTG
This sequence comes from Eretmochelys imbricata, assembly GCF_965152235.1. Lineage (NCBI taxonomy): Eukaryota > Metazoa > Chordata > Testudines > Cheloniidae > Eretmochelys > Eretmochelys imbricata. The sequence goes on from NC_135577.1 coordinate 108,461,673, forward strand.
TGTACAGCTGACAGATGAGTGGAACCACAGTTATGGCACTGGGGAGAGCAAGGAATAATGCAGGCAGGCACTGTGCAATTGTTCTCACTTTGCTGTATGAATGCACTTCAGGACTGATTTTCGCTTCTCCATTCTGGACTAAAGAGACTCCCCAACATGCTTTATTTTGCACTCGTTTGGTGATGTGCACAAACAAAGATGAGATCATTCAACTTGTTTTTCCCCTTGTGACCCAAGTCAGGGCCTCCACCGAGGTCTCCAGAGGCAAAAGATTTGTTCTTTAAACCATTGCAACACTGCACTCGCTGTTCTCATCAGGTTTGGGGTGATAGGACTGGGCTGTTTTGTTGTTTCTTGGGGGTGGGGGGTTTCTGTTTTCCAACGTTAGATATGCAAATTAGCAAAATATATTGATAAATGTCTGATAAAATCATAGCTCCTGATTCTGGTCTTACAGCAGGGTACATTAAGGTAACTCCAGTCACTTCACTGGAGTTACACCAGGAGAAAACAGCAAAAATGAGAGGAGAATCAAGCCCATAATGTTTTCTCTAGAAGCCTAAGGTAAAGATTCCTACAGTAAGCTGGTTTTCTTAGGCCCTCATATCATTTAGTTCGGAAGCCTTTTCTTCCTGTTTAACACTATTTCTAGCCATCTCCTTTCCTTGCTCTGATAAATTATCCATGCTACAGCTATTGTATTGAAGAGCTACTGGTGGTGGGATCAGGTGCCACAGCAGACTTCCTAAAGAGATCAGCCAATGCTGACTGGTTTCCAGCACCGTATGCCAGTTCAGTGTTGCTCAGACCACCTGTTCCCAACCTGTCTGACATCACGGGCGATCAAACTAGGTTTTCTCCGCTTCCATTTTCCTTCGCTGGCGTACTAAGGCATGGTGATGGCTGGCTGAGTCCTATAGTTAATATGGGTGCACGGGCCCATAATGGTACATTGTAAGTGAATGTCTCAGACTAGACAGCAATAATAATTAGCTGTCATGATTTGAAAAAAGGATAATCCATGCCATTGAGTTAACAATCACTCACACAACACACATGGATTTAACTAATCTTAATTTGGAGAAAAATAACAATTCTAAATATATCAAATAGCCTATTTCATGGCAACCTGCAGCAGTGTTTATCTCTGGCTTCCAGCACATGCCGGTTATTTAGTTTCTCTACAGGCAGTTTTACCATTTAAAAGCCTGAAATGCACATTCGTGGAGCAGGGGTTGCAGTTAAATCCCACATTTGACAAGGAGGGTTTTTTTTCACCTTGCACATCTAGTTTGAGTCCATAATGGATGGAGCCCAGCACTGGTGGCCTGAACTGGATGAATGAGGAATTCAAATTAACTCCTACTCCCAGCACTGTCTTTGCAGAAATTAACTCCACCGTCTTAATGAATTTCTGCCGTTGTTTTGGTCTCATTGTCTGGAAATGTATGGCTCCTGGTCTACACTTGTGAACTAGAGACAAACACCACAAAACCTATCCAGGGAAGGCAAGACAAGCTACAAAACACCACTGTATTTCTCTTCTAAAACAACTGACATTTATAAAATACACGCAACAGTGATTGACAACTCCTAGCTAATTCACTGGCCTGGCTTCATTTTGTTGTGGAACAATCTGAAGCATCTGTTAATACAGTGCTTTCTGCAGAAGAGCGAGAACGCGTTTCTAAACAGGTTAGCCAATTTAAAATAAACAAATATTTTGCAGAATAAACTGCCTGTAGTCAAGTCATGTCTTTACACTGGCCATGTAACATTCAAAAGCATACCTTATAGACAGTGATAACAAAAAGAAAGCTCTTTGATCAGCCAAAGTTTGGCCTAGCAAATTACAAGTTAAGAGAACACTACAGATTTCAATATCAAAAGGTCTTTTAAATCTATCCTGATTCAGGAGACAAAGTTACCTCCTCTTCTATGGCAGTCTAGACGTTCTGGATTTGTGTTACACACACACACACACACGTCCACACGCACACACACACATACTCTCCTGCAGATCCCCAGGATCCACTGGCTCTTGTTAGCTATGCAAGTATTCTAAAACCACCCGTGATGTGGTCAAGTAGGATTCATTGAGCATATTAAGTGGAGTCACACCTGGCTGTGAAGAAAGAAAGAACGAAAGAAAGCTATCCATGAGTCTATCAAAGAAAGAAGAACTTGGCTAAATCATGGAATGCTACAGAACAAAATTCAGGGCTTTGGTAATTGAGGCCATGAATCCAGCTGGAAATTTGCAATATGGAACTTTGTAACCCAACCATTCCAAAAAAGAAAAAAATCTCACAACTTCAGAGCACCCTGAATTAGGATTAAAGTTTTACAATGTGCTGCCTCCTGGCACTCCGGCGGAAACACCCACGCCCGCAGAGAGTAAGAGGGTTCTGTGGCTCAGCCAAGCTCGTTGCTTGACTTACCTTGGCTACGCTCAGCCATGGAGGGCTGTAATGTCGTGCAGCTTAGTCACGCAGCAGAAGGCCACACAAATCATTTTGACTGAATAAGAAGGTCTATGAAAACAACACGGGATCAAGGAGAGTAGCTGAAACCTATCTGAGGGCAGCAGCGGTGGCAGCATATTTCAGGGAGCCGGAGTGGCGAGTGGGTGATTTCTGGTTTCTCTCTTCAAATATAAAGACTCAATTATCTTTGAACAGCTTGCTTTACACATGAATTGACACATTTATTTTACAATAAATAACTGAAAGTTATCTATGTTTCCTTTACTGTTAATCTACACAAAGAAATAATAAACAGAGCTTGTCTACAAAAATGCAACTATTGCAGTCCTCTGAATTCAATTAAGCTAAAATAATTAATGCTTCTGCCATATTAAATTACTTTATACATTTGAGCCACTGAAGTTTTTATTCTTTAATCTTTTCCTTTTTATTTAATAAAAAAAAAAGTTTGTTTCAAAGTGTGTGTGGAGGGGGGCTGGTTAAGAGCGGGGGAAAAGGAGCATGATTTGCTGTTAAAATGTAATGGTCTCCTCTAGCTGACACAGCATGTAGAGTGTTTTGTGCCTTTGATTAAAATAGCATTTTAAATGCTTTGAACAAACATATCTCCCCATACTTCTAAGGGATTATTTTACATATTTCTTGGTGGAATAAAAAAATTCATTCTTCCTGTCACCGTGCAGAAGGGCTAAGAATATCTTTCGTCACATACAAAGTAAAAATACTGTAGGCTGCTGCATTATTCCCACAAAAATAAAAAATAAAATAACGGGAGGGGGTAGGGGTGGAGGAAAGCCGCCTTCGAGATTAAGTTTCCCTTTTATGAAATCGTATTTAGCCTTTTTTTTTAACAAATCTAACAACAATGCTCTACAGCCTCTCACTGGGAAATACCTTTAATGTTAAATGGAGATTCTGATTTTCTTGGCTAATGCAGAAAGCCTTTCTATTGAAATATAAGTAAGGGGCCTGGTATATCCCACTAAAGCCTTTCCAGTGAATGACTTCTGTGGGTTTTTCATGGCTACCCTCCATGGCTGTAATGTGAGGCTTTTATCCTACTATTGAAAACTATCCTCTGCTATTTAAAAAAATAGAAGGACACTACCTTTTTATCTGAGAGTTCAGTTCCTAATTGAGAAAGCATTATTACCGCAGTATTTAGTGGTGAGTCCCTATCTGCGTGCAGTGCAGAGAAAATCCCAATCAATCTATAAACCCCTTTTATTTTTGTAAATTCAGACTATCCCATACACATTTCCATTTGATCTTCAGGTTAGTGTGAAAGAGATAAGGAGCTCTGGATTGGCTTGCTTTTTTTTTTTGGATTACGTTTGGGCATGACATTTGGAAACATACAGCTACAGAAAAGACTCTAGGCCCAATCCTGTCAGGCACTACGCAACTCCCGCAAGGTGCCAAAAGCCTTCGACTCCCATGGAGGTCAATGGTTGTTCAGAGTGCTCAGCACCTTGCAATATGGATTCAGTGGCTGCAAAAATCGGGTGCCAAGTGCACACTTTGAGCTCTCTCTTGCTCCCATCAAAGTCAATGCCTCAATCGATTGATTTCAATGGGATCTGGCCCTTTAATAAGGTATTAGACCACAAAGAAGCCCTATCTGCCAGGAAATGCAGGCACAGGGGCCTCTTGGAATCATTGAAATCATGGGTGGGAGAACTACCACAGTGCAACCTACTCATGATGCTGCCACTTCTGATGCCCAAAAACCTGCCACCTTCACATGCTCCACTTCAAAAGCCAAGGCACTCTTGGGAGGAAATGGGGCGAGAGCATGTTCTGACTAATCACATTCCAACGGGAAAGACAGAAAAGTACCTGCTCAAGATCTAACTTGGGGGCTAAGTGCATTAACTGAGGGGAAGACATGTGTCTGTTACAGTGCCTAGCTACAGAGCCTGGCTCTTCAGATCATCTGATAGAGACTCATGTGTTTGGCTTTGGAGGTTCCCCGATTCGCTCTCCAGTGTCAGCCAAGATAGCAGCTGTCACAGGGCGAGCGGCATAGCACACACCAGCAGTGGTTACATACTTCCTCTCAACAGAGAAAGCTCATCTGGAGCATCCGATGCGCACACCGGTTCAAATCCCATTTATGTAACAGCAGATACCAGGGCTTGAACCAGCAGCCTCTGCTGCTAAAAGCATAAGTCTCTGTAGCTCAAACTAAACAGACAGCCACTATAGCTAGCAGATGTAACCGACACACATTTTCTGTAGATCAAGCCCTGCTGAGGACACGTAACACTCACCGACCAGTGGGGTTGAGCTGTGGTCACTAGCAGAGAAGGGATACTGGGCCAGCGGATCTGATCCAGTATGGCAATTCCTAAGGAAACCAGCATACTGAAAGCAATAACCACATCCTGTTGCTCTTCAGTATTGGATGGAGAAAGTGGAGTCCACCAGGAAGACAAGTTTGACTCAAGATCCCATGCTGAGATAGTACAGGAAACCCGCGCACTAAGAGAAAGAGTAAGTCACATAACTGTCATAAGCAGTGTGTGCTTATTAACCGAGGGAAGCATAGGTGCAGAGCAAAGGAACACACTATATACTTCATGCTACAGAAAAGCTTTCCCGTGCCATGTACGCTGCAGAAAAAGTTTCAGAACAGCTCATCCAGGTAGATACAGTCCCCTGTAATGTCCCGGTCAGCGAGACCACTCGTGATCTGCCGAATAAGTGCTGGCCTCAGGGCAGCTTTAATCTACCCATCCAATTTCTCCAAGAAATTCAAGCATTTTAGAAAAGAAAATGTTTGTAATCTGCTCTCACAGGCCAGCGTGGGTTCATCTCTACTTTCAAAAACCACTTTTGGGGCATGTTTTTGAATAGCTCCCTTCCTTTCCGTCTAAACCTATGAAAATCCAGGATATACAGGGCATCGGTAAACACATCCCCAACAGCAGGTCATTTGGATAATGAGACTGAAATTCACCCCATTGCAGAGGGAGTGAGGAAGGCCCTATATACCAGGTAAGCCCCACTTTATTCCTCAGGACCAAATCCTCCTCCCATTAAAATCAATGGGAAAATTGCCATTGATTTCAATGGGATCAGGATTTGGCCCTTTCCACAGGCTTTAAGTGTTGCATAAGGCCTCTGCACTGGGATGAATTTCCCAGGTGTGTAATGTTCTGTTGTCTTTCCTGGGTATCTGCCTTCAGACTTGGGGAAGACACCACCAAAATGGCCTCTCTGACCCTGGGACTTAAGCTTTTTTTGTGTACAGGCTGTACCTACAGCTATCCCAGAAGACCAACTTCAAACACTGAAAACAGTCGTTTCTCACTGACAGCTGGCCCTTCACAGAAAGGTATTGCCATATTAAAAAACTGGTCAATATTATTGCCACAGCCCTGACTAGTGAGGTTGCTCCAGGCAAATGGCTCCTATAAAGACCTGCTATTGAAGACTTCGTTTCATAGCACTTTCTAGAGGGCTTGCTTTAAAAGATTACCTAGGTAGTGGATTGAGTGTAAAACATGCTGTACCTGCAATGTTCTCCTGCTTGGGGCAAATTCCTTTTGTAGGCGTGAGAAGACGGTCTTCTTCATCGGGTGTGACTTGGATCCCGATTTCCACTGGCTCTGACACTTTCCTGAGCTCGGAGCGGGAGGAGGGGGGAGGGCTGCTCTTATCCAGGCTCTTTTCATAGCAGACACCACCAGTGCCATTGCACTGTTTCTTCTTGTGCTCTATAAAAACCAAGATGTCTCCCAGGGGGAAGTTCATCTGACACTGTCCACAGGTTAACAAATCGGGGTCTGTCCCACCTGGGGTGATGCTGATGCCACCCGGCTCCGCTATTGCCAGGCTCTCATCTTCGTCGGCAAGCACCGTTTCCACATGGTCAGCCTCTGCTTTACATGGACAAGAAGAAAGAGGGAAAGGGGGTGGGGAGGAGAGAGAGATTGGTTTGAATGTTCATAGAATCTGAATGATGCACCATGAGGTCAGCCAAAACAGCCTGGTTGCATCTTTCTTTTCTTTTCCATATCTTCCTCCCCTCCCCATAATGATTTCAATATATTTTGCAACCAAGACTGTCTGTGAAACAAAATGATAGGCTGACCTGACGTAGCTTTACTGACAGCTCCTTCTAACTGCTGCCAGCATCGCAATAATATCAGCAAAGAGCCATTTTGCAATGCTCAAGTTTCGTTCTGAAAGGGTTACTTTTTTGTCCCATCTTCTCATTCCTACTGCATCTCCCTGCCATCCAGCACAGGCCCAGTCCAGCAATCCTTATACACTCAAAACTCTCACTTGACTACCATGGGTGTTTGGGTGCTTTGAGGAATGCACGGTTGGGCTCCCTATGGCACACACAAATAGCACTTATCCAAACACATAGACAGCAGCAAGGCTAAGTGGCAGCCAAATAGCACTAGTTACTCATGTGAGTAAGGTGATATGGCCTGTGGTGACAAGTCAGGGACTTTTCAAAAGCATTTGCAAAGAGAGAGAGAGAGAGAAAGAGAGAGAGAGAGAAACTCACTTATTTCCATGTAGGAATATTAGCTGGACTTTAAATCTTCTGCTCATTATTCTACAACCAAATTTCAGTATGGTTCTACAGGTTACAGAACGTTTTCTTATTAAGTTGATAGAGAATTAAAGTGTGTGGGTTCAAATAATTACTTTAAAACTTTCAGCCTCAGAAAATATTTCTTTATCTGATCACCCAAGTCAGTTTCAAAGGAACATGCAATTTCTATTAGTTTCATAATCAATCACTAAGTATTCTAAGCTAATTAATACATCTAAAATAATTGTAGTTCACAAACCACTTCTAGAGCAAAATGTTTTGTTTTGTTTGTTCTACAGCCGAACTGACAAATCCCACAAACCTTAGTCTTTACTCAGGCAAAAATCTCCACTGACTTTTACCTGAGGGAGTTTTACCTAAGAAAGGAGTATAGGATTTGGCCCAAACAGTAGACAGGGAACTAGCAGTATGTAAATCAGCAAGTAGAGAGACAACATTATTGAATCTGGAGTAGGGAATAGTAAGGAAAAAGTTCTACATTAGCATCAGTGCTTTGTTTTTCAGTTTCCTGGAGAAGGGAAGGCGTGCAAATCTCTCAAAGCAGTGGGCAAACAGCATGTCATAATATAGAATTGGATCCTCCTCCCTTGAAGTCAACGGGAGTTTTGCCCAGATATATAGCAAGCTGCAGAAAAAGTATACAAAAAGGGATGAAGGAACAGGGGAAATATGCTTTATAACTTGGAAGTTATTGAACATTCTGAGCCACAGAAAAAGTTTAGAAGAGGCTTCTCCCCTGCCTCCACCTTACAAGATAAACTGCTGATTAGTACCTCCACCAGCTGTATCGCAAGTTGCATCAGGATTCACAACCAGCTCAGAGCAGTGGTTCTCAGCCAGGGTGGGGTACATCAACTCATCTAGATATTTCCCTAGTTTTACAACAGGCTACGTAAAAAGTACTAGCGAAGTCGGTACAAACTAAAATTTCATACAGACAATGACTTGTTTATATTGCTCTATATACTATATACTGAAATGTTAGCACAATATTTATATTCCAATTGATTTACTTTACGATTATGGTAAAAATGAGAAAGTAAGCCATTTTTCAGTAATAGTGCACTGAGACACTTTTGTATTTTTATGATTGATTTTGTAAGCAAGTAGTTTTTTTCATGAGGTGTAACTTGGGGAACACCAGACAAATCAGACTCCTGAAAGGGGTACAGTAGACAGGAAAGGTTGAGAGCCACTGGCTTAGAGTATGCAAAATGAGAACAAATACTGTGCTTCGTATATCTACGGTAGTAAGAGCAGGACTAGCATCCTATGAAACAAAAATGTCTGAGCAAGTCACATCCTATTGACAGAAGATATATATTGTAGGGCTCTGAATTTACTAACTTATAACAAAATAAATCTACAAGGTAACTAAACTCTAGGCATAATACACATTCTGAAAACCATTAATTACTTCCCCCCCTTAATCTAAGTTTAAAAGGAGTTTGAAGACAATGCTACATAATTAATTTACCAATTTATTTTCTGAAAAGATGCTATGCCATAGTGAATATGTAATCATAACCCTGTGCTGAACAAAGATTGCTGGGGAGAGAGTGAATTTCTGTGAACAGCGTGTCAGAATGCAAAAGATAATTATTTAGTGCTTCTGTTCCCATTAATGATCTAACATTGAGCAATACTGTTTATATTGAAGAAAGATTGCACCTTTAATTACCAATTGCATATATATAATTTTAGAGCCAAACGAAAAGGACTGTGAAAAAGATCTTTAAGAAATATGTGTACCATTTCTGGCTAGAATTCTTATAAATGGGAGCAGAGTGTCAAAATATTAAAACACAGACACACTAAAGGGAGATGGGACAAAGACCTGCAAAAGACAAAATAAAAATGAGAGATGAATTGAACTAAGGAAAAGTGGTAGGGAGGGGGGGAAATGCCTGTTACCAGGTTCATATAACATCCCTGTTCAGCTTTCAGATTAAATATGCCTCTCAAATTACAAAGGTTTAACTCTGGTATATGTAACTGATAAATAAAAACACATATGGATCTCAACTTTATTATCTTTTTGATGTATAGGATTTTTTTCCCCTGCTGTTTCAGAAAAAATAGCAAAACTTCTTCATTTGATAAGGGTTCTGACTATGCTTGGGTGGAAAAGACGAAGTATCTTTCAGTTGTTAGCTGCTAAAATTTTTCAAAATTCCTTCTTTTCAATTCAACAATAAATCTGAATATTAGTTACGTCCACATATGTCTGTTCATTTATACTCTATCTCTTTTTCCAAGGATTCTGCACTGGTATTTTTTAAAATAACATCTGGTATTCTTTCGTATTTTGGCAGTCTTCACGTTACAGAAAATCAACTTTTCATTTTCTGGGTGCACTAAACCCTCGTGATCAGTAGTAATTGGGTTCCAAAGTATTCAAAGATTCTCACTCAACTGTATTTCTGATTTTAGTTTAACAAATCGTCCGGAGCAAGATTGGTATCGTAGCTATCAATCCAAAGCGATGTAAGACACACACACACAGCTTTCTACGGGGCCTGGAAATGGTCACAAAATAATGTCAGGCAAAACACTGACTATATCTTCAAATGCGTTTTATCCCAATCAATTTGCATATTAATTTTTTACTCAGAAAAGAACAAAAAAAGCTTCCTCTCAACAAAGATAAGCCACTAAAACCCTATATTCAAATAGCATTACAGGACAGATGTAAACTCACAAAGGTAAGGACAGAAAAGGCTACACATCCAGCCTTAACTTATGTGCCAAGCTTGGACAACACCACAAATAAAGTCCTCCACCATTTAAGATCCCTGCAGTTTCAACTGGGCAGTTTAGGCCAGACTCTGAATGAAAACTCTGACTCTGCTTGTGGGTTTAAAATGAGACGCTCCTTTGCATTATTTGAACTTCGCTTTCTGTGGTTTCATTTCTGTTGCTGGGCTGCTGGGTTTCACCATTCGTTTTTTGTTTGTTCTTTTCCCCCTAATTTTTATTTATTTAAAATAGAATGTTAAAAAGGAGGAAAAGCTGAACCACAAAAAAGAGAAAGGAACTAAAAAACGCCTGCTGCCCTCACATGAAAAAGGGCAAAGTGAAAACTAATTGCTTCCAGCCAGGTGGGTTAAGGTGTGCCCAGCCTCTCACCACACCCCGATGCATTCTCCAAGCAACCCGTCAGTAATCGCTCACGGGGAATATTGTGATCCATGGAGCAGAGATGGTGTCCCAAGTGGGAACCCTCCAAAACTGGTGTCATTCAATGGTTTCATGTGCTTAGACAATGTTCATTCACAGCACTGTATTTGTCAGACTCCTAGCGGAATCTCTAAGCACTGTTACTATCTATCGCACCAATCTGCATTAAAAATAAAGTGCTTTTTCATCCAAGACTGCAACGGCTCTATCACAATACCACTGACACGACACTTTTTAGCACGGTGGCACCATTACAGCATTTATACACATGTGTATATTATGCAACACACAATATTAAAATTACTACACTTGCAATGGTTTCTGACTTTCAGATGCTTCAAGCTCATTCATAATACCAAGAGAGCTTCAGCTACTACACCCTGGGCCTGATCCAAGGCTCTGGAACTCAATGGAAAGACTTCCCACTGGGCTTTGGATGAGGCCTATAATAGGGAATGTTACATTTCTTTCTATATTTTAGTTGTACTTAAGTACTAAAAATACAAAAGAACCCAAAAGCAATAAACTGCCCTTCTTCTTATTTTCCCTCCCTTATCATACAGCATAAAACATAAGATATGTTAATATATTTTATTTTGTTTAAAGAAGTGGGAGAGAAAAAACTGATCACGGAACAAGGTCCTGCATGTCAAATTTCTTCCCCATGAATCGTTTCTACAGCTCAGTTGCAAACCCATAAAAGCAGAGGTTGATGGAAACACGCCACAGCCTTCACTACAGAGGCGCTAGCAGGTACCCCAATTGCCATGGGTACTGTAAGATCGGTTACCATGTAAATCTTCCACAGTCCCAGATGAGCAGAGCACAGATTAACCAGATCTGACTGCGACTTGCCAGCTGCACCCCATCTAAAGGGAAATTCTACCTTCAAGGGTATGGCAAACGCTCCCTCCTGCCTATGCCCCATGTACGTGGAGTTACCAGCTGCATGATCCATGTGACAGTCATTGCACTGAAACCCAGGCAACTCTACAGTGCTTTGAAACCAAATCCCTACTTTTAATGTTTTACCCTCATCCTGGTAAAAAGGCACAAAGGAAAGACTGGGCCCTCAAAGAAGTGGATTTCAACCTGGGGTCCGCAAACTATGTCAAACAGATCCGAGAAAGGTAGTCATAACCATAGAACAGTGGTTTACCACCTGTGGACCACGGACCCCTGGGGGTCCACAGACTATGCCTAAGATTTCCAAAGGGATCTGCACCTCCATTCAAAATTTTTTAGAGGTCCGCAAATGAAAAAAGGTTGAAAACCACTGCCTTAAGGTGTTACCCACAAACTAGACTTTAGAATGATGTCCCACTGACAACACCTGCATGTCACTCTTATTGTAATATCATTGCACTTATAGAAATAGAGCAGACAACACACACTGGCTAGGTTATCGGAAGCACCCAGTGTCATGATTTTACCTGCTTACAACTAATACTTTGGAAAGCAAAGTCTTCATCTCCTCACCGTCCAAAGTCTAGCAATAACCTGCATACAGATTATTTTCATCTTCGCAGATGTGAATTGCAGTGTTTAGATATTGTATGATGTCTAAACTGCACTAACATCACCCTCAGCAGCACTGGCTGGTTTTAGCTGCCATCAATATTTAATTTTTCTGATCCACACGATTAAAGATCAATTCTTCATAAAAAGAAAGCTGAGGATGGATTAGTAAAGAGAAAAACAGCAACGGGGAATAAAGCTCTACTGACAGAGAGACTCATATTTTTGTATTACTTTTAAGTGAACCTCATGCCTGTGAAAAGTCCATGATGACAGCCCAAGAGATTCAAATTCTCCACTTATCCACAGAACAGCAAAGGCAGCAGCTGTATGAGCTTCCCCAAGCTGCCCGGCCAATATTCCTCAACCTTGACCTGAAGGGACAATCTCTGGGTGTAGAGGACAGTTTAGTCTCTTTGGCCCATTCAGTCTGCTAAGACAGTCACACAAGCATGCCAATTAGTTCCAACTGTGGTAGAGAGGGGCGTTTTTTGCTATGATATAAACACCTGTCCACTAGGTACTGGACAGAGATCCCTGCTTCACATAGCCCACTGCACAGCCTTCAGATGTTAATGATTTTTGATCACTAGACAGCACAGGGACTAGTATGCGGGGAGGGGAGAAGGGAATAACCCATTTAGATCTAATGCATTAGCAAACAGAACACACAGCTGTGAGTTTCAGGGCTCTTCTGCAACACAGTACATCAAACACCTATTTCAGAAGTATCCTGAACCTCTCAGAGCGCAGCTTAACCCTCAGTCCACACCTGAGACAGAACAAACCTCTCTGCCACAGCAGAAAATGTAATAAGGATTGCATTATAAGAAAAATGCAAATGGAAATGAAATAGTAATAACAATGAAAATACCAAACAAAACAAAAGCCAGGCATATCCAAATGCGTACTTGAATCTTGGGCATTTCTCAGATGTAATTTAATCAGAAGCTACACACACATAATGTTACAGAAAGGGGTGATGTATGCTTTCCTAAATAAACTAGATGCTCTTGAAAAAAAAATATTCACTGCTACTGAGAGCCTAAAATGCATCGGTTCTTTTACAGACCACAAAAGCTGTAAATCTTTACAGATAAAACAGGGATTGTGATGATGTGATGTAAAAGCATTCTTTGTTCCCAAGTGAATAGATTTGTTTTATTTAAAACTAAACACACATACAAAAAAGAAACTGGATACACAAAAGAAAAGAAAAAAAACTGTATTGAGGTACAATCTTTTAACTGTATTGGAAAAGAATCCCTGAATTACAGACACTTAACAAAATATTTAAAAAGCATGGTCGAAATTAGGTATTTTGTTTCCCGTGTGGATTTAAACAAACAGCTATATTGTCTTTTAAAATTTCAGTCTCCAAAGGGGTTGTGTTCTGAATGAGGCATAAATCACTGTTACTCGTATACAACTTTCTCGAGCCATTTTTTTGACTTTCATTGAAGCATATTCATTACAACATTCAATGAATTTATGGCTTATGCCAGTGGCTTAGTGGAAGGGGTCATAAAAAAGTTAGGTAAACTAGTGATTTTTTATTCTCCCCCTTAACTTTGGATTCCCTTTTTATAATGTGCTGTCTAGTACTGAGTCTCTGGAAAGTACCCTGGGCACATAACAGCACACACACAAATTATCAGCTGCTTCAGACCAAAAAAAATTGAATTTCTTCCATTGAGGCAACTACACAAAAGACTTGCATATGTCAAAAATACAGAACTCAGTCCCTGTGAATGCCATACCATTAATCAAATCCCCGATCTGGTGTCACTTTTGCCCGTAAAATGATGGTATTCTTCTAACCCCCTCCATTGGCGCGTGCCTGCGATGCGTGAAGTGCGTCCCTCTGCTTTAATTTGTTTTCGAATAGCCTGCTTTAGGCATTTTTTATATATTCCTTGGGGAAAGCTGCTGCTGCTTAGAGCTCTATCAAGGGGATAGGGTATAGGCTAGGCAACAGCTTTTTGGGGAGGAAAGCAGCGAGCAAATTTAACTGATGTTTAGAAGCTGTAACTTACTCTGAATACACAACTGCCTTTGAGGGTGCAAAGGAACAGTGCGCAGTGTGCAGCCTGCATAGACACATTTTATGAAAGTAAATAAACATGAAAGAGGAAGGTAATGTGGTAGCAGCAGCTGAATGAATCATACATTTATCAATGCTTCACACAGTTATTGATGTCTTTTTTCCCCCCTCATGACAAAGATATATATAAATCTATCCGCATAGAACAGCGGCACACACTTCGCAAGGCGCTTTTATGGCACCCGTAACTTTACTGTGCAGCATGATTCAGCCCCAAAAGGCAGCTTACTTTTCCTCTAGCCTTCTCTGAGGCTACCCGACTCTTAACCTTGAAAGACCAAATGCTACAGACAATTCTAACTCAATGTGTTGGGCCCGGAGAACCAAAGAGGACTGCTGCGCTGCAGAACAACCACCAAAAGGAGAAACTGTTCAGCGGAAGTGGAGAGCCATTTTGGTTGTAGTAAGTCTCTTCAGCGAGACTTTTTAAAACATCTTTCAATCTCAGAGGGTTTCTACCCAACTATTATGTATGTGGGGGAAGGGGGGGGCAGGGGGGACGTATTATGTCTGTTAGTAAAAATTTACAGTCGTGGAATTGAAGCAAAGCCACAATCAGCAAAGTTTGAGGTTTCTGCAGAAAAGGTTTTCCCAGAGCTGGAGAATGGTAGCATCATCTGTGTTTGAACCACTGTGCTCTTCATCTTCCAGGTCTGTCAAATGAGCTGGCTGCTGTCGTCCAACTAGCTCAATTCAAACATTAAATGAAGTAGAGAAATCATCAGATAAATTGCTGGCCCTCTGTACTCAAGAGTGAAGGCTTTTTCTACAGTTGATGACAGCCCTGATCTTTTGTCTGACCTAATTTATTTCTCTTTCAGGTTAGAATAAAACACTCTTTCCTGTCACGGGATAACCTCCACCCACATATTGTGCCCGAAAATAAGAATAAGTCATTGCTATGTTAACAAAACTATAACTTGATGCATTTCTTGGACTTGGTGAGGTAAACTTTATACCCTAACATCCAATGATCAAAGCTTTCTATGCGTATGCCATTAAATTATATGTTTGGGCAAGAAAGTTTCCCACTGAAGTCTATCAACAATGCACAGGCAAACTAAAACAGTGAATGGTAGAAGCCCTGTATATTAGCCTATCGCTCATTCCCCGGAAAGTTTTAAACGTTGTATATGACTTGTGTTTATTTCTTTAGGGAAAGACGTATTTTTATTTACAGGAACTGCAGCCTGTACGTTAAAAGGACTCAAGGATCAAAAGCAATACAAGCTATCCCCAAAATTTGATACAATCGAGTGGGATTTCAAGCTTTATGACATGTAAGCACATACAATTGTATGAACATGCATGTGCATTTTTAATGTACACAGTCTTCTTCTCTATCTAATATTCGCTGTATGCTTATACATACGCTGGAAGCAGATAAATAGATGCACAGGTCTTTTTACAATGAATCCATACCTATGGCTATCATCAGCCTGGTCACTATCTGACAAAAACAAACTGAGAATTTAAAGATTATATGTTGATGATAAAAAGCACTGTTAAAAACTTGTTTTAATTAAAGACTTCTAACTGCAGGAATCCGTTAATCAGTCATGATTTGTTTAAAAATAGATTTATCTAACTTGCAATCCCACTCATCGAGTACCATATAGATCTTTGCATAAAAATCAATACTTCAACTTTACACTTAAAATATTTTGCAGCAACATAAACTGCCTCAGATACAGCTATTATTTCCCAAGCTATTGTATCCCACCCACCAGTACTAGAGTACTGGATGATTCAAACCATAATCTACTATGATACAGGCTATGAGCTCCCCCTAGTTGTCAACACATGTCACTTAAACCCAGAGGGCACAACTGAGACTTGCAATTCAACTAAAAGCCAGCAAAGTTTATTTTGGAAAGTATTTTATAACAACAAACAATCCACAGCACAAAGCAATCTAGATAGGAAATGTGAAAGGGAAATAAATGCCTTTTGCAAAGCATTTTTAAACAAAAAGATTACGCTAAAAGCAAACAGTTCTGATAAAAACAACAGAATAGGTGTCAATGGAAGTCAGTCATTGATATCTATAATTTGCACTATTTTACCTAGCACACACTCATCTAAATCATAATTATTGTCAGATATGTCACAAGACATCCTTTTGTTCAACATAGCAAGATACATTTTGCCCTAGACAAGGATTCAACAAACCATTATTATTAACACAGCCACGTAGGAAAATCTTAGACTTGTTTGCTAAATGTTTAAATAAGCTTGACAAAATATTCTCTGTATTTGTCTACCAACGAAACAACATGAAACACTTTCTAATCTATCGTACAGCTATTTAAATCACTAAGCAAATCAAGCGAAAACTAGGAAGCAATACAGATTCATAATACACAGCCACAACATCTTGGCTTTTTAAAATATGGTATTTTTTAAAGCCAGGAAGGCTATGAAAATGAACTGTTTTTATCTCATGAGTAAATTATGAATAAATTTAAATAAAACGCATCCCAGAGACTGATAAAGAACATATCTTTTGTATTGTCTTATTTAAAGCTGTCATGTAACACGTCTTTAAAAAACACATTATGCTTTTGTATGCACAGCTATGCGGGTATTACGAAAAACGCAGCCATCTCCAAAAATCATTTCCTAGCTAATTCTTTAGTAATATCTTACATTCTCAATGTGTGACACTAGGTGAAATTGTTTTCTTTGACAGCAAAAAGCACATTAATTGCAGCAAATCTACATGCATCTTAAGTGGAGTTCTTTGCACTTAGAAGCATTTTGCAAAACTTTTATGTACTAGAAATTTTATTAGTTTTTTCTTTTGCTTAAATTATTTTGACAACATACGAATTGATAGGGTAAATTATTAATATTCTTAGGGAACCTGTTGACCAGTTATGGAAGAAATCTCATTGGGGAACTCTAGTTCTCTATCTGGAATTTTACCCTTTTACTGTGCTTTTCTCCTCCATATTTTCTACTGTTTTATTAATTTTGCTTATTTTGCCTTATTCTGCAAAACTGGAAGAAGCAGGCTTTTCACATAGAGTCTCTTTCACATTTCCTTCAACTCCAAAATATAGTTCAGGTTTTAAAACACATTTCTCTAGTTTAAAAATTGCTAAACTGAAAAATAAGCAGTTAAACCAAAATAATCGTTCTTGATCTGGAGCAGTTCTACAGCATATCATCATCTCTTCTGTATAATACCTTTTTTTCACTTTGTCTATAAATTTAACTAGCTTGGGTACAAGTTTTTTGTCTCCATCACTGGATAAAGGTCCAGACTTTTGTTTTAAATTTCTTTTCTCTTATTTGCATTGCAAGTATATCTATTGCAACACTGTCTGAGGAACCTAGAGAATGGCAAATAGGCCACTCAATTTTGAAGATTATCAATAATAATAATTGTTCCAATTTTGGAATAAACAAATATTTTATATATATTGCAGCCTGCTTATCTGCATTCACTATCTAAATGTTTCTTTGAACACCAACGTGAAACCCAATAAATACCAGTGGAAACAGTGTCAGAAAAGCTGCCTGGATGGAAGAAATTCCGTTTTTGGTTTTTTGGGTATTTTTGGCCTGTCACAGGACTCCCATCCACCCTGCAAACCATTTCTCCTGACGGATGCCAAAAAGGCAGAGCTAAACATCAAAAATATGCATCTCAGTCAACAATATCAAATTCATTCCGGGTTGTTGTTTTGGTTATTAGCTTAGGCTTTCCCCCTCCCCCCAGCTACTCTCCAAACTCTCCTTTTCACAGGACAAGACACTGGCTCTTTAATAATGAATTAAAGCTTCCTGAAAACTGGTAGGACTACTCCTGTCTGGCAAAGCACCCTTCTGAAAGTCTGCAGCTTAGGCTCAGTGTATGTGTGCTAAAATGCCCGCATTTCCTGCTTCCCCCCCCCCCCCCCCAGTTGATACCTTTATTTTTTTCTGCCACTATTCAATATGCATCCTGATTTCTCCGCCAGCTTCCTCAGGATGGAGAGATAGATAAATACAAGAGGGGAGGGAGGGAAACTGCATGCAGCTTTGCCTTCCATTCCTCGCAGGCTCCCCTCCAAACCCATTGTGCCCGCTGCTTCTTGGAACCCCTATTAATGATTCCCTGTCTCATTATATCCTTTCAAATAAGGCGATATGAAAACAAGATGAAATTGAAGAGCGAACCTACCTGGCTCCCCTCCCTCCCCCCCAAAAATATGTTTCGCCCTTTTAAGCAAATTCAAACGTACGCAACAAACCAGATTATCCACACAGTCCACGGCCCCTTTCAAAACCAAATATCTCCTTGCAAATGAGACAGAAAATAAGTAGTACAAATTGCAATAGGTGATGCAGATGGTTTTAAAAATCAACAATCACCCTCCCCCCACAAAAAAAGAAAATGCAATCTCCAAACCAGATGTTTGGGTGTTTTTAAATGCAAATAACAAAAGGGGGGGGGGAGGAGAGTCACCTTTTTTATGGGCATGCAAATCTGGTTGCAAAATAACAATGAATTAAAAACACCCGGCCCCAAAAAAGAGTCAAATATCAGATGCATCCTCATTTTGTTGCACCAGGTGCTGGTTGCGGGGGGGGAGGGGGGAAATGGGGGTTAAAAAAAAGAAGTAACCAGATGAGCTAAAAAAAATAGGAAATTGAAATTTCAGAAGGCAAACGCCACCCAAAATATCTAATAAAAAAAGTTCCAATAAATTCTTACAAACAAAAATGTATCAGCTGTAACAAAGGAGAGATCGCAACCACCAAATGCTCCTGGCAGATGGCTTCTATTCTTGGTTTTCAGGGGAGGGGAGACTCTCGTATATATTTATTTATTTATTTATTTATTTATTTAAATTTTTTAAAATATAACATAAATATTCGGATTTGCAGCGTTAGAGACTCAGCCCTTGGCTTGCTCCATGCGCAACACTCCTTTAAAAGCAAGTTCGGGACTTATTTTGTTGTTGCTGTTTGCTTGTTATTTGGCTACATTTTTTTCCCCACCTCAGACGGTGGGATTTCGGAGAGCCATGCAAGGGAAAAGCCTGCCTGCAATCTTCACTGCACCTAGAAGAGGTTTGATTTTTACTGCACTAAAATTGTGCATGGAGAATTAGGGAAATAAACGCTAAAAACGGGGGTGGGAGGGGAAGAGAACGTGCCCAGAGAAGGTGCAATTGCAGCCGCTTCTGTAGCACGCGCGCACACACAGCTACACACACAAACTGCGCTGTCCCCCGGATCTTCGTAGAGATTGTTACACCTTATTATCTTCTCTTTCTTTTACAATGGGAGCTTTTGCAAAGTGCAGCTCTCACTCCTGCCCGGGCTTTTGTGTGGCGGGGGCGGGGGGGTTCCCAGCGTGGACCTAAAGCTCCTGCTTCATTGTGATTGTGACTATTAATTATTATTATTATTATTGTTATTTGCTGCAGCTGAATCCTCGTGGGGTAATTCTCCCCGCCCTCACCCCCTTGCAAATTGGGTCCTGGCTCTCGCCGGCCCGCTCGCTGCCATGCCTGGGTCGGTGGCCGGTTTCCTCGCGGAGGGGCAGGAGCCCCCTCCCGTGCCTTGGCACCTGGGCAGCTCCTTCCGTACGGGGCATGGGGAGGACAGCCGCCTTCCCAGCTACCTGGAGCCTGACAAGCGTTTCGGGCGGCCGCTGCTCTCCCCTCCGCCTTCCCCAGCCCCCATCCCAAGGGCTGCCCCGGTCGCCAGCCCCCCAGCCAGCGATCTTCCCGCATCGTGCCGGGGACGGTCCCGGCTTCGCCTCCCGGGGCGCGCCGGCCAAGAGGGGCTCCCCGGCGGCAAGCTCCGTGGGGTCCCCCCCCCCACTCCGTCCTCCCGCCGCTCTCCTTCACTGCCCGCCTTTCCCCCCCTCCCCCCTCCGGCTCCCCTTGCCCGCATTTCCCCCGGCCGGCTGTCACACCGCCGCGTGTGCTCGCCAACTTTCCCCGGCTCTTCCCGCTGCAGCCAGCACGCGCGCTTTGCAAACCAAAACACCGAGACCCCACCGCCAGCTCCTTCCCCGGCCCCTTCTCTGCCCCACGCCGCCTGCCGCCTCCCTCCCGCACCGCCACAGCCTGCAAATTCACGGCAAACTTTGGTTTAATCGAGTTCCCCCCTCCTCCCATCCACACACACCCTCCCCCCTTTAATTCCCTTCTCCTCTCCTCTCCCCCCCCCCCTTCTCTTTCTGGCTCTAAAGTGACTTACTAGACTTGGCTTTTCCTGGACTTTTCCCCCCTTTTGAGCCTTGATTTCTGATCGTTCTTGTTTCAAGTTCAAACTTACGTGTGATAATCTCTCTTTGTGACAAGTGCTGCGGGTTTCCCTGCTTGCGACGGGACATTGCCCTGGCATTTACACTGGCATCGCCCGGAGAGCTGTACTGGGTTGGGGGGGATGTGTGGGGGAGTGGATCTTCCTCCTCTTTTTTTCGTTCACTCTTTCGTCTTCTTCTTTATTGATTTCTTCTTCTTTTTAAAAAATAAAATGGAGACAAGAAAAGCCCTCTTTTTTTTTGTTGTTCTGGTGCACTGGGTGGGATATCCCCCTGAATTAAAAAAAGATCATCATCAGGAAAAACTCTTTCTTTTTCCTCTCTCTCTCTCTCTCTCTCTCACTGTCTTTTCTCCACTGCTTCTGCCACTTGGACTTCCAAATCTCTTCTTGAACTTAGGAGGATTTGCACCAACAGTGACACTTTCTCTCTCTCTCTCTTTCTCTCTCTCTCTCTCTCTCCAGAGTGCTTGGCAAATTGGCAAGTGCACTTCTTCCACCAGGAGGGTAAAAAATCAGGATTTTTTTTTTTTAAGTACAGAATGGGGATTGCCCACACACACAAAAATGCCCCCAAAAATATTTTTTTTCAGAGATTGACCCTTGCTGGGTTTTTTTAAAGGGGTAGCCAAAACTGTGTCTCCTCTTTCCCAGTTCAAGTGGCTCTGCTTTGCCCAAGTGCTTTTGGATTGCCAATGCCTCTGCACCACTTTGCACTGCTCCCCCTCGCCTGGCACTGGGACTGGAAGGAAGAAAGCCCCCAGTGCAGCTGGGTTGGTGCTGGCTATTACTATTATATATTGCAATGTGAAGATGGCGGAGTCCTGGTTCTCTGGGAGCGCTCTGTCTCTCTATGGCTGGGGCTGCCTCTGTACAATGGGATAAAATTCAAGTTCAAGTGCGGACGTGACGTTTAATCTGCACTAGAGACAAAAAGACCCAGAGAGTAGGAGCACTGGGGGCGACTAGCGGTGGCTTTTTAACATTGTACCCTGCAAGAGAACAAGAAACACACACACACACAAACTAAAGCACATGCACGGATTGGGAGCAGCTCCGGGCTTTGTGCGTTGCCTCCTTCCCCGGCACGCCGAGTGCCGGCGAAATAATAAGGATCAATAATCACCATCGTGATAAACAATAATCATTCAAACTGAACTCCCCCCTAGCCTGTTCTAAGTGACCTGTCTGTGCTGAGACCAGCGCCCGGGGGGCTGGGGAGCTGAGGGTCTAGCGGGTGGTGCGCCGCGGCTGGGGACTCACTGTGGGAGTGACTTGGGGATCTCCCTGGGGCAAAGTGCCTTGATTGGACTTAAATCGGCCGGGGGGTTATGGCAGGCAGCGTGGCACCGCCGCCCGGGCGAAGAGAGGTCAGGATCGGAGCGCACAGCCCAGGGCGACGCAGGCAGCGGGGCTGAGGCGGGGGTCCTGGCGGAGTGATCGTTCCGCTCTGTTATTAATGATGGCATAGGATCTCCATGGTCCGGGCTCGGTGCTGGGTCTTGCTTCGTTGTGGTCCATTTCTAGGATCACTGGCGTAAAGGGCTGGGGCGGGCTCCTCTGTCCTTCAGACGGCGCCGCAGGTACCCAGCTGCGGGCACATCCCCGCTGTATTTCAAACAGTTTGTCACTAACACAAATATCTGTGTGGGCTGGGGAGAGATTTGGTCTCCCTGATCTACGAGTGAGGCGACCGGGAAACTACAGGGAAACACAGCGAGAGACTCATTTTGCCTCTCTCACGCACTCACACCTCTCCGGCCTTTGTTTGTGGCGATGGTGGTTGTTGGTGTGAAAATTCCTGACAGGGAAGAGCTTTGTGTGAGTTAGTGGCAGTCGCCCAAGACAGGGAGAATCCAGAGGCATTTAGATCACTGCGGGACAAGACACTGCATGTACTTTTCATTTGATTTCACAGGCAGGTAAATGCCCGGCTGAGTGCGCTTCTAACTTGAAGATTCTTGGAAACCAACTTTTCTTTCCCCGCCCTCTCCTTCTTCCCCTCTTCCCCGCCCCCCGTATTTCCCCTGTTTTCCCCCACCCCAGAAAAGCAAACTGTTTGTTGCGAAGTGCTTTTCAGCACTAGGTCTGGACAGAGCGAGGGACGTGTGGGGGGCGCACTTTGAAGCCAAATAGGGGGAATACAGTGAAAGCCAAGAAAAATCATCAGCCTTCCCTCTGAGCACGCTGGGCAGGACATTCCGCATTCGTGTCATTCGCTTTCTACGCTGAATGAATATTGTTGTGTGTGAAGTCGCAGGGGAGCCTTAGGGGACCAAAATTCATCTCCGTGCCCTTAATCTGCTTGGAGCAGAATTTGGCTAACCAGCTACACTCGCCTCCTCCAGTAAATCTGCCTCCCCCTACAGAGAGAGAGACCCTCTCAGATCTATGATTTCTCCTTCGTCAGCCCCACTCTTTCCATAGACCCTAGTTCTGACCTGGGGATGTCACATGGGGAAAGCCAAGGAAATCCCACCACCAGGCCTGGGGATGGGTTTTGTGGGCGGACACAGGGCCAACCTTGCCTTGTCCTCTTCTCCCTGGCTCGGCCATCGTTCTCCGTTAATAGCAACTCTGGAAAAGACAGTTCACCCCCTAGCACGAGTTGCCTAGATTCTTTCCGGCGTTTGTTTGTTTTGCTTTACAGGGTCCTACAAAGAAAATTAACATTGTGATTGTAACACAACTCGCAGCGGCTGGGCGGGAATTCAGAGATCCTCTGGCTGCTTTACACACACACACACCCCAACACACACGGAGCCCTGGCAAAAAGTTGTGCAAACAATCGGGTGAGAATTGGGGAGCACAGCAAGGGCCTGAGTTGGAGAAAGGTCCCAGGTAGCCTGCAACTGGAGAGAGGGGAGGGAAAAATGCCTTCCGCGGAACCTGGGCTGGGGGAACAGCAGTGTCCCCTCCTGTGCCTTTCAGGGGATCTTTTGCTGAACCATTCTTCCTGCAGCTCCACCCCCGTTCTGCCTAAAGCTTGAAAAGCACCAGCCCCACCTGGTGTCAGCATGATGGATGCCACAGGCGTCGGTTGTAGCCTTTCCAGGAATGCAGCTGAAAGTCCCAAGAAAAGACAAAAAAGCAACAAATAAAGTTTAAAATATTTCTACCGTCTCTCTCTCTCTCTCTCTCTCTCTCTCTCTCTCTCTCTCTCTCTTACACACACACACACACTGCACTTCATGCATTTCTAGATACTTGAGTCATATTTCTACGGCCATTTCCTATAAGGGTTCGCTTTCATTAATTCCAAGAAGAGTCTTTCTTTCTTTCTTTCTTTCTTTCTTTCTTTCTTTCTTTCTTTCTTTCTCAGTCCCTCCATGTCCCCCCCCCCCACACACACACACACATATCCTTGCACTTTGCTTGGCGTGGCAAACAGGCTTTGAGTGTGTGACTCTCATACAAAACGTGTCTCGCGATTCTGGGGGAAGCATTTGCAAACCCACTGGCTGCTCCTGGTGTAAAGGTGCAGCGCGAATGGCGTTACTGGCAGCCAGGGGAGTGGGGTGGGTGCAAAGTCCATCTCGCCTTACTTTGGCCGGTTTCAGATCGCTGTAGGAAGCTGCACGTACCTAAAGCAAGCCTTATCAGGAAGTTCCTGGGCATCATTTGTTGATTCACCACTGTCTTACAGTGGGCATTCAAATCAAAGATAAGGACACATAAATGATTGACCATGCTGCGTTCCCTTATTGCCTCTAATGGTTCAGCCTGGGGTGGACGCGGTCTTTCTTCCTTTGAAGTGAGATCAGGACTAGTGTAAGAGCTGGCGTTGTCTTACACACAGCTTATCTGAACTATTTTTTTAAAGCCTGCCTTCTCTTCCACCTCCTTCTAAAATATATCGCAATAGAGGAAAAAATTCCAAAGTGATTTTTCAGTCTCCTCTTTTCTCCCGTCTGGCACTTGTGATCATTAGCACTGAAAGCTGTTAATGTCTTGTCTCACAGCTCCCCCTTTAGTCTCTTTGCTCTCCCTGTCTCGCGTTCAAAGCCAGATCAATAGCAGTCTCTTTCTAACCTTGACCTATCCCTCGACCCCGCCTCCATCTGCAGCTGGTCCACTGTTTTGTTTTCCCTCTCTGTCGATATCCAAGTCACAGTCGGTGACAGCAGACAAACAAGAGGGGCTTGCTTCTCTCTGGGGGCTAGCTGAACTGCCCCCCCCCCAACTCCCTTCCCCCAGGCGGCCAGCCACAATAGCGCTATGGTCAGAGGATTTCTGTCCCACTGATTATTTTACTGCTTTGTCCAAGTTCCTTTTCTCTTCGCTCTCTCCCCCCATCGCACTGGTTTAACGCATAACAAAAACACGCACGCAAACATTAAAGCTAGGAAAGGCAGCTAACAAAAAGGAACCAGAACAATAATTGAAAAAAGAAGCGCTGTCTTTGTACAGGCTTTAAAGATTTTAGTTTCTTTATTTAAAACTAGAAACAGAGCCAAACAAAAATCCTGCCCCAACGTGCTGATCATTCTGCTCCTATTATAACATGGATCATAACAAATCGCTCTCACCCAGTAATATCTTCTTTAAGGGAAAGCAAACCAATGCAGTTTTAAATATTCGATTTTATTCTATATGCAACAAGGCATGGCGATTGAAGAGCTTTGGGCATGCATACGTGGTTTAGCTTCTGAGTTTCTTCCCCCCCACCTTTTTTTTTTTAAAGCATGTGATGTCTTCTGCTGAAATTTGGCGTGGGTATAAATAACTGTAACTTCAGTGTAAAAAGAGGAACTCCCAATATTCTTGCAAGAGGATGAGATGAATCTGTCACTTGGACGCATTTTAAATCCGTTTCCACGCTCTCCCTTTTGGCCAAACAACTTTTCAGCAGAATAACAATTTCTGCAGCAGATTCTGTCTGGTGTGACTTTAGGTTTATTCACTTGAAAAGCTCATGCTAAGTTAGGAGTAAATGGTTTTCTATACAGATCTGGGCAGAGTGGGTGGGGGGGGAATCAACCTTAGCTTAAACAAGTCTACTCGTTCCTTTGAAAGTGGTGGTGTTTGTGAAAAGGAGCATAAATACAGGGCATTGATCCGATCGGCTTAGTTAGCCGCTCTGCCTTGAGAGGACATATAGAAACACAGGATCTAATTAGATCATATTTACATACATATTAATAAAGCTCCCGTGGTGACAGCTCTGCCTTCACATATTGTACAAGTATTTCTATGAGGTCTCATTTCAGATCCATTACAAAAAAAAAAAAAGATAAGAGGTCTTTGGGGCTTCCTTGTATGTTTGTCTGCAATGGTTTTACACCATTTCTGAAAATTAGCTAATTGTAGCACCAAATTTGTGGGTGATATAATAACTCGACATGTGTATATATATATATATATTTTTTTGGTAGCATCTCACTTTGCAGCAGTAAACGGGGCTGCAAAACATCAGTCAGAGGAGCAGTTTGGTGGGTCTCTTTCATTTGTGGCGTTGTTAGCCATTAATATGAGAGAGGGAGAGCATCGTTAAATCACCTTACTTCCTTTGTCGTGAGTGAGGTAGGATGAGCCTTACGTGGGAACCCTGGTGTATTTCAGACTGTCAATCAAATGAACGCTGAGGAGGATGAGGCATTATCTGCTACCACTCCGCAGACCTCTTGGCAGAGCCACAAGGGATGCAAAGTTCGCTCTTTCTTTAGACTTGGCGGTGTCCCACTTTTTGTCTCCGTCACTTGCTGACCTCTTCGGGACCGGATTTGGGAAGTAACATTCCGGCAACATTGTCATCCCCAGTGCTCTGCCCCTTGGCCTTTCCAGCTGAGCTCTGTGCCCCCAGCCTCCTTCCGAACAGTCACTGAGTGACAGCTGAAATGTGGGGGCCTGATCCTGCCCCCCTCCCGCATCAAGGGGCGGGGAGGGGGAAGGGGGGAAAGCCACGCAACCCCAAACAAACCAACGAAGAAAAACCCACCCATCTCAGTCTGGAGCAGACGGGAGCGTTGCTTTAAGTGAGGAATGCAGAATGGGGCCCTCCGCGTCTGTGGGAGGCATGTCCCTGCAGACACAACGGCAGCCTGCTTGGATCTTGGACCCAAGCACTGAATGGTCGATGTTGCCCCCCCCGTGAGGGCAGTGGCAAAACTTCTACTGACTTGAAAGGGGGTAGGATAGGTGTGACCGAGCGCCTCTTTTGCTAACCAGAAAGGCAGCTCCTTTTCTGTCTCTCCTACTTAGGGTTTTTGTTTGTGTGTTTGTTTTTTTCTGTACCACTTTCCAGGCAAAAGCAATACAACGTGTATTATGGGATGAACTACAGGGAGTGTGTGTGGGGGGGGCACTTTCTCTCCCACCCCCCCACCCCACCCCCACACACAATGAAAGGGACTCAGTGCGTGAAGCACGAGAAGATGCCACTTGGGTTCCTTCATGCCATGAAATGAACACCCGGGTTTCCGAATCTAACTGAAACCCAAAGAACAAGGGGGGGCCGGTAAAGTTCTCCGTTGTGTGTGTGTGGGGGGGGGGTATCAGCAGAGCTGGCGTGCTCGCTCTTGCTAATGAATGCAAGGCAGGGATTGCTGCTTGTGTCTCTGCAAAACGCTGCGCATTAAGTGCCATGGCTCCAGGGAACAGATCGAGGACAGATACGCTGTGAGGTCCCGCTGCTGCACTTGGTACAACTGTGCGAAAAGCTGGGACGCGATCAGAGACGGGCTGGTGTCTTCCCGGCGAGCCCGTTTAAAAAAGTTGTCCCGTGGTGTAACTATATGGCACATTATCTCGGCTGGGAGGCGCACTCGGGACTCCGTTTGCAGGGGGCGGGAGGGAATCCCTCCTCAACCCGGCACTGGCAGGTTTCAGAGTAGCAGCCGTGTTAGTCCGTATCCACAAAAAGAACAGGAGGACTTGTGGCACCCTAGAGACTAACACATTTATTTGAGCATAAGCTTTCCTGAGCTACAGCTCACTTCATCGGAGGCATTCCTTGAAATTTGGGAAACAGAGCGATGCTCCTGTCGTCCTCTGCTTTCTAATGTTAGTTTCAATCAGCTTCCCCCAACCATGATTTCACGGGGATTTAAACTCCTTGGGATTGTTTGAAACAACAAAGGCCTCTAGGATATCGACGTGGCAATAAAATCTTCCACTTAAACTTATGACAGAAAACATTTCAGCCTGTCTCTCAAGGATCATGAAAATACGACTGTGGACATTACAAAAGAAAGACATCTCATTTGTCTTTCTCTTGTATTCTCTAAAATCTCCCTGCTTTGTGGTCTTTAAATAGGGCAGATTTATGGTAATTCTTTTATCTTTTTTTTTTTTAACTTGGACAACTGAACTCAAACTGGCAAATTCATCAGCCTCTAGATTCAGTATAAACATCTGCAGCTTCATTATTCCTATCAACAATTAGGGAACTTAAAAGTGAGGATGTCTGGCCTGGGAGTGATTGTATATTGCACCCAAACTGCACATTCTTGTTCGTAAGGAGTGGAACGATGTATGAAACATCAATGGGTTTAACACTTCAACATAAAGTTTGTGTTTCTTAATTGAAACTGATCAAATAATGGTACTTCCTTTTACAACCAAAAAGCGGGCATGTTTCATGCTAATAGGAAGTAGTAGTATTTTAGGAAACCAAGGAGCAGTGTCTGGGATTCCTTGTCACCCTTTTTTTCATGTGGGGCTGGATTCTGATCTCCCTTTACTGCAGTTTTCCACCAGGGTAACTCCATTGACTTACCAGAGTCCCTACTGATTTCTGGATCAGGTCTATGGCTTTTCCGGTTCCAGTTTTACAATGTCTCCAAACACATTGTTTTTGCCTCCTGCTTGTGGTCTGTAGGTCAATGCCATAATAATAGATCTCCTGTTCCCCTCACCTCAGCTGACACTTTGAAATGTAATTTAGGATAATTAGGCAACCTCAGTGCCTGATGGACCAGAGGTTTGATAATACCATGGTAAAAGGACACAGTGATGCAAAGCTTTTACAGAACAGTAACTGGAGTCTTTTTTGAGCCAACTGTTCCACCTGGACCACACTACAAATTATTGTTTTCAATTACCACCTGTGTACTCCTTCCCATGCATCGTATTGATGTAAAATTACAACAACACTAGTATAAATAAGTTATGCTGCAGTAGTAAAATGGAAGAAATTTTGTTGTAGCAATTATGTTCAGCAAGATGACAAAATAAATTTCCAGTGCTGTGCTTGCAGTAACCTGGGGAATTTAAACCTCATAATTTCCATTCATTTCAGATAATTTGGAGTAATTTCTATATGTAATAACTCTGTAATGAAAAACACAGCGGTACTGAAGTGATTTCAACTCTGTTTTTTTTCCTATGGTATACATGGCCCAAAATAAATAATAAAAATAATATTTCCTTTTGTATGTGTTGAGTAATTCTCTCAGCAAAATCATAAACTAATACCAGGACTAAATCTCTGTCCATGAAATGAAAAATAAATTGAGTTAAAGAAAGTGAAAAAGTATGAAAGGCCTTGGATGTTTTATTGTGACTTTATTAAATTGTATCATCTCTATGCTCTATTGTGTCCCCCAGGGTTACTGTTCCAGGAAAGGGCATACAGAAAGATGGGTACATGTCCCTAGATCAAAAGGAGAGATGGTTGGAGCAAATATTTCTGAACATATTTAATTCAACACTTTAATTTGTAAAAATAGAAACTGGAACTTAAAAGAGAGAGGTGCAAGCATGTACAGGACAAAATAAATAAGTTGTTTGAGGCCATTGATTTTCATTAGTGTGTTGAATGGTAAATTACTTGGAAGGCTGCAAACACGTGTACTCACTGAATATGTTCCAATACAAAGGATTCTCCTTTAATTAAAGACAAGAGAGACATTATTGAAGAGAGGGGTCGGTGTCCTACCTACAGGCATGACACAAGGCAATTATTACATAGTTAACATGAAACCATATGTGTTACTTTTTGGCAAGTACATAGTAATTCCACTGGAAATAACAGTAATAAGTCAGTAATATTATTGTGTACTTATATATCACTCTTCTCTCTAAGTGTTTTACAAGTGTGGTTATGGATTGAAATACTTGCTTTACAGGTGAGACAAATGAGGCATAAAGAGAGTAAGTAACCTGGGCAAGGCCACATAGCTAGTCTGTGGCAGAATTGTGATTATTTAGGCTAGGCCTATTTAGGCGAAGTCCTGCGCTCTAATCCAGTGGCTCACAACCTTTCCAGACTACTGTGCCCCTTTCAGAAGTCTGATTTCTCTTGCATACCCCCAAGTTTCATCTCATTTAAAACTACTTGGTTACAAAATCAGATATAAAAATACAAGAGTGTCACAGCACATTAATACTGAAAAATTGCTTGCTGTCACATTTTTACCATATAATTATAAAATAACTCAATTGGAATATAAATATTGTACTCTCATTTCATTGTATAATATATACAGTAGTATAAATAAGTCATTATGTGTATGACATTTTAGTTTGTTTATGTAGCCTGTTGTAAAACCAGGCAAATATCTAGATGAGTTGAGGTACCCCTTGGAAGATTTCTGAGTACCCTCAGGGGGTACATGTACCTCTAGTTGAGAACCACTGCTCTAATCAATAATCCTATTTCTCAGTGGCATCATGATGAGCCTTCCTTTTAAACAATGGCAGTTGAATTGCTGTTTAATTGCCCAACTTTATGCAATTAATGTTTATCTCCACTATCATTATAGCTCCTATTACAAACAATACAGTCAGGATCTGTGAATGGGCAAACTGGTTGACAAGCAATAAAAGCTGGCTTAAACCTGAACCCTGCCATGATGCAAGTGAATGGGAACATACTCAATGATACAAGCTGATTCAGGTACGTTCTCCCAAGCTACACACATGCCGTGTACCCAAGGTCTGTTCTTCCTTCAGCTTATTCTGTTTTTGCTGGTGCCAGTTGTGAGGTCTCATCTGGTCTGGAAGGCTCTGCTTGGCCAATTGCTGTCTTTATTTCTGCTTCCATTGCCATTGCTGCAGGTCAGGGCACTACCGCTTATGTTGATGTCACTTACATCACTCAGGGATGTGAAAAAGACAGCTCCCTGAGCGACTGAAGTTACAGTGACCTAAGGGCTGTCCACGCCAGCGATATGTCAGTAAGAGACACTCTCCTGCCAACATACCTTCTGCCTCTTGAGGAGGTGAAGTAATTATGCCAAGGGGAGAGAACTCTCCTGTCGGCATAGCGCATCTTCACCAGATGTGCTTACAGCGACACAGCTGCATCAGTGCAGCTGTTCCGATGTAGTGCTGTAGTGTAGACTTGCCCTTTGAAATCCTTTGGTCTGAGAATGCCCTGAAGCATGCAGTGCTGCAGCCAGCCTCCTGGACTTCTGAAACTTTTTGAGAGGACCTTCCAATGGCCCTGATGGAATATCAGGAAACTAGAGGAATCAGAGGGTCAGATCAGACTTAGTTGGGAGAGAGACAGAGGGAATGAAAAGGGGGGGCACTGACAATGTGGACTTTTAAGTCCAAGCCAGTGGAGTTAGACAGGAAACCAACCACAGACAGGGGAAAGAGGAAGGAAACAGGTTTGGGGTGCAGTGGGGTAGTAGGTGTGTGAAGGAAAAGAGCAGTATAAAGAAGAAGTATCTGAGGCCTTGTCTTCACTGCTAAAAGAAAAATGTGTATTTTTTACCTCAGTGTAACTAACACATGTCAGCCATCCTGAGGAAAAACACAGTGAAGACCAGGCACTATAGTTTTACCCCAAGGTAAATTCACCACAGTCAACCCCTGGAGGGGATAGAGGGCTGCTTATCTCATAGTAAAATTAAAGTGCCTGACTTCACTGAGTTTTTATCTCAGGATAGCTCATGTGTGTTAGTTACCCCCATGGTAAAAATGCACCTTTTTAGCAGTGCAGATAAGTCCTAAAAGTATTGGCAAGAAGAATGTGATGTGTGAGGTGGAGAGTCAGACAACTGCAGAAAGTTTGGATATGTGCATGCATTTGGACTGGCGTGTTGAAGATGGGTGAATACGTCAATATTCAAATATCTTAGGCACTTACATGGCCCCCATTAGCATGGTATCTGATCACCTCACCATCTTTTAACGATTTATCCTCACAATACCCCAGTGAAGTAGGGAAGGGCTATTATCCCCGTTCCACAGCTGAGGAAATGAAGCTCAACGAGACTAAATAACATGTGCTAGGTCATACAGGATTTTTGTTATGGAGCAGGGATTTGAACCCCAGTCTCCTAAGTCTCCGATTTTCAGGATATATGGGTTCAAGTTCACTTACTCTTCAGTAGATATGGAGACTTATTTGGATCTGGAAACACTTATGGCAGGAAACATAAGGTAGGCAGGGGGTCAGCCACAGTGCAATAGCACACAGCAGTTGGTTTTAAAAATAAAATTCCCATCACCAGCCCCCATACTAAAGAAATAGAAATGAAAACTAAGTTCTAAAGTTAAAGGTAGGTAGGGGTCAACAGCAGCATGTAATGAATGGTGGGGAGCTGAAAAATTCAGATCCATTCATCAAAAGCAGCCTTTAAAAGCATGCAACCAAAACGCACTTTTGGTCCGAGTTTAAGGGCTGCTTTTGAATGGTAGGTAGATTTTGTGTGATGCTGTTGTAGCTACCAAGACCAAGAAACCCCTGCTAGAGGTGATGGCCATTGCAGCAAGTGCCAGGGTTAGGTTTTCAAATCTTTTTTTAAAAACAATCAGATCTTTTTTTTTAAAACTGACCCCAATCCCAGCTCCCCCAGAATTCAAAATCCATCTCCAAAATGGCAGGAAACCAAACAGTTTTTTGAGTATAAATCACCCTAAGATTGGACCCACATTTTCCCCAAATATAATTTTTAAATGAGTACAAAAAAGTGCATCTTGATGTAAAATCCCAGTGAAGACAGGCACCATGGTTTTTACCTCAGTGTAGCTACAGATGAGCTCAATGCTATACCCCCCACCTGGGGTTTATCTCAGCTAGCTACACTGAAGTAAAATCTACAGTGCCCTTTGTCTCTATTAGCTTGAGTGAGCTGCCATGACATAAAAACGAACCCTTCTGAGGTGAAGACAAAATCATGAGTAACTTTACGTACATGGGTAGTCATACTGTGGGATCCCGTGGGCATAAAATCACTCGTGTTGGCAGAATCGTGGCCTTTAATGTCAACTCCTCAGGGAAAGGACCATGTTTTCCTTTAGGTACAGTGCTGAGCATGCTGCCAATGCTTACCCTATATATGAATTCACAACATAACAACACAATAACGCTAACAACATTCCTCCACCCCACTCCCACCAATTAAGTGCATAATGAACGTGCGTGAGAGACGAAATCAGCAGTGGAGGCCTGGCGTGACACATTAAACTGTATCTCCCGTCTGCCTCCTCTTCCACCTCTTTCTTTTCCTCCCCCTCACCATGTGGCATCCTACTCTCCTGCTGCTCTCCTGCTACGCCTCTGCATCCCCTCTGATGAGGCACAGTACTGTAGCAGCAGGAGCAGTAGGAGCAGCATTAAAGCCTGCCAGTCCCTGCCTAATAATCCCCCTTGACGCCGTCCTTTCAGGTCAAGACCAAGGAGAGCTCTTTCTTCTCCCATGGCTGTGCAGCTGAACGTCACACAGGTGATGGCACTGAGTCTGCAGCCTTTTTTGTAACAGGTGGAGAATGAGGACACAGGTTTTAGGCAGCTGATGGATGATCCACACCAGAGGTATATTATCCCCTCGAGCTCCACCTACTCTGGGAAAATGCAGCTGCTGCCATGCCTTTCATTTATCCGGCAGCCTGGAAGGAAATGTCTCAGACCTTCTCAAGGACATGCTTATGGTAGGGCTTGGAAGTATCAGTCACTCCACCACTGATAGCTAGACAGAGCTCCATGCACACTTTCAGAGCTCACTGGAGCACGTAACTATTCCGCAGCTGCTACTAGCCCATTCCCACCCTTCTTCCACTTCTCCAGCAGCTCTCTCAGTTCTCCAGCCAATGCCACCACCAATATCATTACACCAGCTCGACATATGGTGACATGCCTAAACCTTGCCCAGCCAGCGAGAAATCCCCCAGTGGGGTTGACAGGCTCGTAGTCAATAATGATGCTATGGCAGCATCTGTTGCTTGGCTCATACTGTCGCTTTCGTGGTCACCAGGTTTTATAGCTGGATTCAGCCACTTGCTGGGTGTGGGATGATGTAACTTCTCTATTCTTCTGTTTACCCATTACGGAAAGCCACATAGGAGGAACTCCAGCACCAGTGCACCAAGAGGTGGAATCCCTCTAGACCTCAAATAACGAAATTCAAGGCCAGCAGCAGCAACAGCATGTATAACAATAGTAGCAGCTCCAACCCACCGAGAGACTCCAGAACACTAACCCTAGGTAGAGTATGTCCCTGCTGTTTGTCACTGTGGTGACTGACGTACTGACTTTTTTAAAGGTGAAAAAATTGTGTCTCTCTGGACTGAAACAATAATAACTCTGGACCTAGGGGAATAAAAGTTCAAAGACAGCAGTAGCAACCCTTACAAAAGCATCTGCTGCGCACTAGCTTTACACAGACCAGGCACAAATGCACCACTCCCATATGGTAGCCCCTAGCTCTCAAAAGCACACATCAGCACTTTCAGTGAGACTATAAGACATGCCCATGGGCTAGCCACTGTTTCAGAGTTGCCAACTCTCAGGATTATATTGAAAGTCTTGTGATATTTGGTAGTTTTCTGAAAGCCCCAGCTCCCGGATTCATGTGATTTCATGTTAATCTCAGTTTTAATTAAAATAAAGTTAAGTTTCTAGCAGAGAAAAGCTTGAAAAAGTGACCCAAGTGCATCCTTAAGGCTCAGCAACCAGAAGGCAAAGAAAAAGAATCCAACTTTTATTATTTTTAAAAATATTGTGATTTTTAATGCAATCCCATGATTTTGGGCAGCCAAACTCACGATTTTTGAGTACTCACAGTTGCCACTACCACGGTTTGCTTGCTTGACATGCTTCAGCTTGTCATTTAGCAATAATAACACTGCAAAAATGAGCCACCAGCCATTGTCACAGCAGGCAGCCAAGCTTAGGGCTTTGGCTGACAAAGAACAGCCACCATCCCATTGCGGGCTGAGTCATGCCTGGCAATATGCAGGTGCACAATGAGGAAGGGAGGGCACAAAATGCCTCTTCTGCAGAAGCCAGGCACAACAGCAGTTCCTGACTGCAAGGACTGCTCCAAGCTAGTGCCAGCTTCCCTGGAGGGCTGGATATAATGAAGGGGTGACACACAGGAGTTCTGGCAGAAGGCTAACATTTTATTTCCTGACCCCAATCACAAGATACTGGTCAGGATTATGAAAGGTAGGTATAGGGATTAGATATGGCACAGTCTATCCCTTCCTCTCTTCACTAGCTGTGATAGCTGACACTGCACAGCATGGAGTACATGTTTCATCCATGGCAGTATTTATGTCCACTCAGTAATGGACTGGAATGCTCTCCTCTGACTCTGAGGGATGCTACTAAGATTTAACCCCACATTGGCACAGGTATGTTCCCACATGCATAGGATCTTGATTTTTCCCCAATTAATATTGGGAAACATTTAGGTGCCTTGAGGAGACTAATTTTTTAGCTCTCTGGAACACTGAGCATTCAGACTGCATGTTCCTAGAGCTGATTCAATTCGAACCTTTCAGTTTTCTGAGATTGGCCCATTGCCCTCAAACATAATACATTTCTAGATTTCCAGGCCAGAAGGGATAGTTATGTTTTGACAACCTACATAACAAAGCCAAAGAACCTCACCCAATAATTTCTGCATCAAGTCCATAACTTCTGTTTGAATTCTAGCATATCTTTTAGGAAAATACCCAGTCTTGACTTAGGCCCAGCTCCTCAAAGTATTCAGGCAGCTCACTGCAGTCCCACTGCCCATTGGAAACCAATGGGAATTAGTTGCCTAAATACCTTTGAGGATCTGCACAGCATCCAGGAGCAAGGCTCCTAGCCCGGGTCCCCAGACTTGTGTCAGCAGGGCTTGCACTAGTCTTCTAAAAATAGCTGTCTAGATGTTGTCGCTCAGGCTCTGAAGCCTGGGAAAAGTGGGGACTTCAGAGCCTGAGCTACAGCCTGAGCCACAATGTCAAAACATGCTCTACACTGCTATTTTTAGCATGCTAGCCCAAGTCCTGCTAGCACAAGTGGGTTGCCCCACGGGCTGGTGGCTCACTCTCAGATGCTGTTCAGACATACCCAAAGACTGCAGGTGATGGAGAATCCACCACTTTATTGGGTAAGTTGTTCCAGGAGTTAGTTGCCCTCATTATTTAAAATTTACACCGTATTCCTCATCTGAATTTGTCTAGCTTCAGCCTCCAGCAATTGGATCTCATAACGCCTGTTCTGCTAGATTGAAGAGCTGTCTACTGTTAGAAAACTCTTCCCCATTTAGGTACTTTTAGATTGTGAGCAAGATACCTCTTAACCTTCTCTTTGATAAGCTATTTTAGATTGAATGGTAGCTTCATAGAATCATAGAAGATTAGGGTTAGAAGATACCTCAGGAGGTCATCTAGTCCAATCCCCTGCTCAAAGCAGAACCAACACCAACTAAATCATCAATCACAGCCAGGGTTTTGTCAAGCCAGGCCTCAAAAACCTCTAAGGATGGAGATTCCACCACCTCCCTAGGTAACCCACCTAGGTGCTTCACCACCCTCCTAGTGAAATAGTGTTTCCTAATATCCAATCTAGACCTCCCGCACTGCAACTTGAGACCATTGCTTCTTGTTCTATCATCTGCCACCACTGAGAACAGCTGAGCTCCATCCTCTTTGGAACCCACCTTCAGGTAGTTGAAGGATGCTATCAAATCTCCCCTCACTCTTCTCTTCTGCAGACTAAATAACCCAAGTTCCCTCAGCCTTTCCTGGTAAGTTATGTGCCCCAGCCCCCGAATCATTTTCATTGACCTCCGTTGGACTCTCTCCAATTTGTGCAGTGGGGGGACCAAAACTGGACGCAATACTCCAGGTGTGGCCTCACCAGTGCCAAATAGAGGGGAATAATCACTTTCCTAGATCTGCTGGCAATGCTCCTACTAATACAGCCCAATATGCCATTGGCCATCTTGGCAACAAGAGCACACTGCTAACTTATATCTACCTTCTTGTCCACTGTAAGCCTCAGGTCCTTTTCTGCAGAACTGCTGCTTAGCCAGTCATTCCCCAGCCTGTAGCGGTGCATGGGATTCTTCCTTCCTAAGTGCAGGACTCTGTACTTGTCCTTGTTGAACCCCATCAGTTTTCTTTTGGCCCAGTCCTCCAATTTGTCTAGGTCACTTGATTGAGCCTCTTCCTCCAAAGCAGCTTTTCCAGACTTCAGATCATTCTTGTAGCTCTTTTCTGAACCCTTTCCAACATTTATGTACATTTTAAATTGCTCAGGTTCTGAGGATAAATCAGAGTGATACACATACTCAAAAAAGGTTAAACCAAAACAGCCCTCTAGAAATCAGCCAATCAGTTATGGCTATGTTGAGCAGCAGTCCAGGAGGGTTAGTTTTATTTATATATTTATAAAAGGTGGAGCAGGAGAAGGACTTTCAAATGACTTGGAACCATCAAGTTGTGCTATAACTAATCTGCACAACCACATGATTATATTGCTGTTGGCCTTGTCTCTGCTCTCCCTTCTATCCTTTTGGTGCACTCACTTTTTGCACCTAGCTTCAAATTAGATTATATGCTCTTTGGGGTAGGGACTCTGGACCAGATTTTTAAATACATTTAGGTCCCTAAAGATGTAGATCAGTGCCTAGGAAGATTTTCAGAAGCACATAGGTACCAACTCCGATTGAAATCAGTGGGAGTTCAGCACCTAGGTGCTTTTGAAAAGCCCAATGGCAGTCTATCTGCATCTTTATGATCTTAAATACCTTTGAAAATCTGACCCAAGTGGCTAAGTGGCTAGAGCACTGGACTGGGACTCAAGAGAACTGGGTTTTAGTGCTTGGTGACCTTGGGCAAGTCACTGAACTGCTCCATGCCTCAGTTTCCCCATTTGCAAAATGGGAAAAATTATACTTACCTCCTTTGTAAAGAGCTTTGAGATCTACACCTGCAAAGTGTATGTAAGAGTTGGTGTTTTTAATAGTAGCCATCATCATCATCCCGTTTAATGTCTGTAAGGTCTCTGGGAGAGGGATTGTCTTTCTATTACTTGCTTGTACAATGCCTAGCGCAATAGAGCCCTGATCCCTGGTTGAGGACCGTAGGCACTACCAAAATATAAATAATAAATAATAATAAATCAAAGAGAATGAAAGGGCATATTTTTATCAACTATTGTTGCTTATTTGTGTTAACTTGATTAAAGTTTCAAAATGTATCTACAATAAAATATGCCACCTTTAAGTATATATATTTTATACTTTATATTTTACATATTATATGTTGGAATAAAAAGACAGGCACAGTTAGTACTGTTTTACAGTTAGTGTTACCTTTACGTTCATACATTTATCATGAAAAATGTCCCTCTTACAATCTCTACCCATTGTTATTTTTGAACGTAATTATGGTATACAGCTTTTATTTGAGACTTTTTGTAAGGCAAAGTCAATTGAGAAGTACATTTTATACGGGCAAAGATTTGTTATTGGCTTTCACCAACAAAAGAAACATTATTATTTTGAAATTTCTTACCAGAAGTGAGGAGACCTCCGTTATTACATTAATGTTGGTTGCTATTTCACTAATATTTATTGTATGTGTAACTAGCTGCAGATAGCTGTATACACTGAAACTGCACAATCAAAGAAATACAGTGGGCCACAGTCTGGCCTCATTTGCACTGTTGTAAATGGAATTACTCCAGATTTAAATAGATGCAACTGGTTTTAGAATCCAGCCTATAATCTGTAATAAGAAATGTACAAACATGTGGCCACATGCCAGCTTGT
Source organism: Eretmochelys imbricata (assembly GCF_965152235.1). Taxonomy (NCBI): domain Eukaryota; kingdom Metazoa; phylum Chordata; order Testudines; family Cheloniidae; genus Eretmochelys; species Eretmochelys imbricata. Next base: position 108,499,752 of record NC_135577.1, read on the forward strand.
AGGCATAGAAGGCAAACCACAAATTTAGCCATCTATTTAAAATATAGGCTAAGGGAATAACTTCTGATGATTATATACATTAAGTGTACAAGGCCTATTGTTTTAGAGTAACAGCCGTGTTAGTCTGTATTCGCAAAAAGAAAAGGAGTACTTGTGGCACCTTAGAGACTAACCAATTTATTTGAGCATGAGCTTTCGTGAGCTACAGCTCACTTCATCGGATGCATACCGTGGAAACTGCAGAAGACATTATATACACACAGAGACCATGAAACAATACCTCCTCCCACCCCACTGTCCTGCTGGTAATAGCTTATCTAAAGTGATCAAGTTGGGCCATTTCCAGCACAAATCCAGGTTTTCTCACCCTCCGCCCCCCCCCCACACAAACTCACTCTCCTGCTGGTAATAGCCCATCCAAAGTGACCACTCTCTTCACAATGTGTATGATAATCAAGGTGGGCCATTTCCTGCACAAATCCAGGTTCTCTCACTCCCTCACCCCCCTCCAAAAACCACACACACAAACTCACTCTCCTGCTGGTAATAGCTTATCCAAAGTGACCACTCTCCCTACAATGTGCATGATAATCAAAGTGGGCCATTTCCAGCGCAAATCCAGGTTTTTTCACCCCCCCACCCCCATACACACACAAACTCACTCTCCTGCTGGTAATAGCTTATCTAAAGTGATCATCAAGTTGGGCCATTTCCAGCACAAATTCAGGTTTTCTCACCCTCCACCCCCCCACACACAAACTCACTCTCCTGCTGGTAATAGCCCATCCAAAGTGACCACTCTCCCTACAATGTGCATGGTAATCAAGGTGAGCCATTTCCAGCACAAATCCAGGCTTTCTCACCCCCCCACCCCCATACACACACAAACTCACTCTCCTGCTGGTAATAGCTTATCTAAAGTGATCATCAAGTTGGGCCATTTCCAGCACAAATCCAGGTTTTCTCACCCTCCACCCCCCCACACAAATTCACTCTCCTGCTGGTGATAGCCCAGCTTTGGATGGGCTATCACCAGCAGGAGAGTGAATTTGTGTGGGGGGGTGGAGGGTGAGAAAACCTGGATTTGTGCTGGAAATGGCCCAACCTGATGATCACTTTAGATAAGCTATTACCAGCAGGACAGTGGGGTGGGAGGAGGTATTGTTTCATATTCTCTGTGTATATATAAAGTCTGCTGCAGTTTCCACGGTATGCATCCGATGAAGTGAGCTGTAGCTCACGAAAGCTCATGCTCAAATAAATTGGTTAGTCTCTAAGGTGCCACAAGTACTCCTTTTCTTTTTGCCTAAACACAATCTGTTGACCCCAATGCTTGCTCCCCAGTGCTGCCACTTCTGATACCCAGGGTACTGTCACCTCAGCCCCTGCTTTTGTTGACGCCAGCACCCATGTTGGGATCACTGGAAAAGGGACACGTTCTGAATCGTCTTGCCACAACATGTAGGAGACCTTGTTCATTTCCCTGGTGTGTGACAGAACTGCTAGCTCCACTCACCAAAGAGTAACAATTGTTACAGGCTAGAAAAGAAGGGAGCTTGGGAAAACGGGGAGGAAATAGGGGAGGAACATGGTTGTGCTCTGTTTTCCTGAAAGAGGGGCAAAGGGGAACTCAGCCACTAGAGGAAAGTAAAAGTGTATTGCCTACTATAAATACTATGGGCCGGATTCTTCAGCTTATCGCTCTGGTTTTGTGTCAGGGCAACTTCGCTGACTTCAGAGCACTTTCACCAGTAGAACACCAGCATAAGGGAGTAGAGAGTCAAGCCACACGTTTTTAAAAATAGATGACAAAAAAGTAGATGCATGAAAAGCCCTGCTTCCCTGGTGTTTATGGAAAGTCTCTCTGTGTTTAATACTGAGGGGGAAAAATTGCCCAAGAGCAATTGAACCAAATGTAAATATTGCCCCTACTAGCACTGCCAAGATCAATGAGAAGCTGGATCATCTGCCTCATAAGTGCTCACCGTTTCAGTCAGACCAGCGCCAGGGGCGGGTTTAACCTAGGCACCTGATTTTCTAGCAAATTTTTATTTCTTTTTAGCGACTGTCGTGCTCGTGAAAGGCACCAGATGGAGCGCTCTTGAGACCGAAGTCCTCTAGTTATCCGCAGACCGGTTCGTGGCACTGCATCACCAGTTGCCCTCACCTTGATTCTGGCAGGCCAAACACGCAGCGTGGGAAATTCATTCTGTCTCAAGGTCTGCTCCACTGTTGGCCAGTGAAGTGCTACTGAAAATTTCACAATTCAAAATAAATAGATGGCAGAAGGCAACAAAACTCCTTCTTCATTCTTATTGTAAACTCGGTATGTGTTTGCATGATGAATAGTTTGTGGAATACTGAAAAAAAGAGGCAGCTAACGTTCCTTTATACATAAACTGTGAGTGATGGCACTCACATGTCTTTTTATTCATTTCCCACAAATATTCGTAAGAGCAATTCTTTTCCGTTAATTCCAAGAACATTCCCAGAAAGTGAAAATCTTGCAACCGTTACTCTGTATGTTGTGCTCCAATCCAGCACAGCAATTAAGCATGTGCTTAACTTTAAGCGTGAGTCATCCCATTGATGTAAGGGCTTTGCTAGATCAAGGACATATTTCTCCTATCCAAGTTATTTGTCTTTGCAGAATGATTCATTTTTGGACAGCTTCTTACTGATTGATTGTAAACCACCAAAGTCGGTTCTAGAAAATGAGGCTCAGTACTGCAGTGACTCCATGGGGGTGCTTCACTGACTTGCATAAATGCATCACTGGGTGTATGTCAGGACAAACTGCAACCCTCCTTTTTTAGAAAAAACCCTTGCAAGGCCCAGACATTTCCAACTTTGTCACAGATCTAGTAAAATTGGAGGAGCAGCTTTGAATGGATGAAGTAATGCTAAAGCTTTTAGAAAGCTTGTATTGTGTTTCACGTGAATCTGAAAACTGTTAGTATGTTGTGAGTTTATCTTTGTGGTGTGACTTTTTGTCCAGTTTAATCACATTCCGCACACCTGATGTTGTTTTGCAAAGTTTGCTGGCCTGTGACATTTACTAGCCCATGATGTTAATTGGGCAACTCTTTACAGGGTCAATTTTCAAAGAGGAATGTACACTAGCAAAAGCTGCAAGTATACCTAAAATATTTCCACTTCCTTTGCCGTTTTGCAAAGGGCTCAATCCTCCAGGTGCTGAGCAACTCTTACAGGATACTCAGCACCCTGTACTACCATGGCTATACCACCTTGGTCTCCCCACAAAAAGAACACATTGTTAGGGGGATTTGCTAAAAATCCACAAGGAAACTGGCCACAGGCAGTTTGCCAAAAAAGTATTTTTCACCACTGAGCACGACTGCCCTTCTTCCATAACAGTGAAAAAAAGAGGATCACATTGGCAAGATTAAAAGAACCAAATAGCTATAGCACAACTAAAGACGTGATTGTCGTTATAATAATAACGATAGTAAACCAGCTAGTACCAGTGTACTCTGCAGCAAAATCAGAACTGCTCAATGGTGACACATGTACTACTGTATGCCCTTTAGCTCAAGTAGTAGGGCCTTGTACCTTTGGAACACAAGCAGCTGAGAACTAGTCCCACTGTTGCTGCAGTATAGCAACAACTGCAAAGACCTGTGTGACCATGTACCTGTTGCAATAGTTTATATTTTTAGTGCCTTTCATGCTAAAGGTTTAATGTCCATCAATAAAGGGATTAGGTAGGTAGATGTCCAAGGAAGTGGAAATGAACCTTTGGGGGATTCTGGCATGTTCTGGCTGACCTATTCTAAAAGCAGAGAGCTGCTTTAAGTGTCCACTTTAGCCTAGGCAGGCAAGTTTTGGCAAGCGTGCAGTTCTGTGCACAGTTTCACAGCTAGAAACTTTGCAGATGCTCATTGGAAAAGACATGATTCTGGTGCCATTTTACCGCAGACAACTTTTTGGGAAAGTTTATTCTCACTGCCTTCAATTATGCACTTGCTTTTTCTCCTTTTAGTCAGCCCACTTTGTATTTCCCAACTTGGAACATAATCTGACATTAAAAGACTCTACTCAGGTTTCCCCAGGTCACAGAAAAGTATCTTTCTGCCCATGAACAATAGTGGCACCATGCCTGTTTGTTAAATATAACAGCTAGCAATCAAATGAATCGTTTACATTGAGACAGACATTCAGGGCTTAATATACAGTGCACGTAGAGATAGTCATTACACATTTTCAAAGATAGGAGTGGGGAGATTGTTTTGTCCTTTTTCACTCTTAATTCTGAGAATTGCAAATATGCTGCAGGCTTCTCAGTTCAAAAGCACCGTCACACCATCATGGCTAAATCCTAGTGCACAGAACAAATGAGATCTCTTGGGTGACCACTACTGCATTCTGGAGTGGAGCGTCCTTTTCATATTTTGTCAGTGTTGCGGTGAAAGCAAAAAAATCTTCCAGAACATCCTTCATGTATATATTCAGACTCTTGATATTTTCATTCTGCACTTTAAGAGCATAAGATCATTGGAGACTCTCGTTCTAAGAAGGACCGTGGAAATACATTGTCAAACCCTTTTAAAATGTTCCCTCAGATATCTGATCTTGTGAGGCAGCTGGGCTTTCAGCGGTTGTGAGTTACTTAGAGCTACCACTGTTAGAATTTGTTGCAGCTCAGCCTCTTGGAATAATTCTTGTCAATGAATCACTATGGATTAGGCCAGTCTTAAAAGGTTAATTTATATACAACTGCTGGAGCTTGTATTGACCCATCTTACACTGGCCTAGAGCACTGAAGGTTTTATTGCCACTCTGTATAAACAAAAGTTCCAGATAACTGCATATCATTGACAAGATGCACTTAACTCTTTCAGGGGTAGGGAAGGACTTAGAAGAAGGTTCTGTCACTGAGGGAGTGAGGAGCAGTTGGATAGGGAAAAGAGTATGATTACAAACCCAAATCTCTTTGCTTTTAGTTCCCAACTGCACTACAAAGAACTAGTATGTCCTGCACCCCAGTAGTGCCTAACACGGTTTATACATAACAAACACAGGCATGCTCACGGTCATCATCATCATCCAGGAATATGGTTAAAACATGTCACAGTCATAGGTACACCACAAGTCTGAACCATGTCGACTGTGTGGCTTTTGGGGTAGATAGGGCCAAAATGTGTTTTAACCATGACCTCAAATCTTCTATAGCCTGGGAAAAGTTCAAGGTTTTAGCCTGATTGAAAAAGACAGTTAAAAAATAGTTCAGTCTTGTCTACACTACAAAGCAAACTATGTCTCAATTGTATACACTGTGTGGTCTTGGAGATGTGATTCAGCAGTGTTTTAACTGGGTTCCCAAATCACGCTAAAGACTTGGTAAAATGTAAGGTGTTTTCATGCAGCTGGAACATATAGTTTGATCTCACCTATACTACAGGATGACACCATCTTCATCACGCGCTAGCTACAGTGTTGTAAATAGGTCCCGCAGCACAGTAATATTCAGATCTTGTGGACAGGGCCTCTGCCACCTTGATTTACTGTACAATGGAATTAGGAAAAATCAGATACTTGCCTAGCCAAGAACTCTCACTCTATACACAGTGACACACACAGTCTCTTATTCTCTACTTGACTAAGGTATGATCTTTCTGGCCTGAAAACTGTATGGCGTTTAGGTGACATTAAAAATCATAGCCACTGAATTCATCATCATCATCATCATCAACTCTGATGATCTAGATGATCCCTTGCTACAAATTAGAGATTGGTCCAAACCACAAAGTTTTAATTCCAATCAGGACTCCTACAAAGCCAGGGGGTATTCAGATGCAGAGATTTGGTTCAAGCCTTTATCTAGGTCAACTGTTGGGATACTCTACAGGACAGGCATGGAAGCTGTGGGTGGGAGAGGAAAATTAGATTCTGCCCATGTAGGACCTGGAAGGAAAATGGCCCCAGAAAATTGATTTTTTTATACCCTCATATCTTCTTAAAGCCAAAGCTGTAATGCACCAGTACTTGAGTGTTTGTGTCCTGCTGCACTTTACTCCATGGAGTGTGTTAAAGAACTTTCAGCATATTGAACACAGGCTTTTGCTTTTGGAGTGCCATTTTAAAGTTGTATGAAATGTAGGCCATAGGATTTAGTTAGGAGTGTGAACTTTTCATTGAACCTTGAATAAGATTCATTTGTGAGTCTGAACCAAATTTCTAATAAACAGTGGGCTGATTTACGGTGTCCAGTAGAAACAAGCGAAGCTCTGTGGTTTTACATGGTTTTGAACCAGTCAGACAAAACTGGATGGTTTTTGACTGAGGTTTGCTCTAGGTTTGTGAAAGAGAGAGACTCACATGGACTGCAGCTTAGTCCACGTGCATATGTTTTAAATTAATTAAACCTTTAACTGCCGGATAAACCACTCTACCGAGCACAAACGTAAGAGGGCTTTATTGAAAAAAGTGTGGTGAACTGCAGTGTTCATAATAGGTCTTGTATTGATAGTACTACAGTAGAAGTTTCCTATTTAGCCACAGACAGGCAGCAGAAACTTCCCTATATATCCCCGTCAATAGGTCTCAACCCTTACCTGGAGGATAGCTCCACCTCCATGCTTAGAGAGTTATGGGATTGCCTACTGAGTCTTCCACGCAGGGTTTTAACATTGGCACTGATTTTTGTGGACGTTTGCCTAGTGGACCTGGAATAGCCCACCGCGTCATCTTACACAGGGAAACCAAAGAGTTATCACATGGTAACACACTTCACTAAATATCCTGAATTTGAATGGGCAGCTGAGAGGTGAAAGACTTGACAGTTATCTAATCCCACTATATTAAATCACTTCTTTTTACTGAAAGGACATTAGCCGGTCACATTGGCTGGACTGGAATTTGGGAATGAACAAAAATTGCAAGTGCCTCCTATGGGGGGTGTGAACCCCTTTCTCTCACTGATGAGTATAGGGTATTCCCATTGACGTCAGTGGGACCACTCATATGAAGAACTGCTCACTCATGTGAGCAAAGGATTCACGATCTGGTCTCTAAGAATTTTTTTTAAACTTCAAAACTGGGTAAATCCTCACTCCAGAAATGATGACTCACTGAGAAAGACTATTAAGACTAGGAATGCTGCTGTATTCCTGGATCATTTCTTCCCAAAAAATTGTCATGACAACATATTATTAATAACTAAACCTGCTGGTTTTTAACTCCATGGCACAAAGATGCTAGAAAGTATTTACAAGAGAAAACAAAACAAAAAAAATCTGTTTACCAAATGTGTCTAATTAGTTAGGGGGTTGGATGGCTCAGCATATTGGCAATGAGGCTTTGTGATGCCTTTCATATCTGTTATAGGTTCAGATACAAGCCAGGCTGGTAGCTATCCACCTCTGATGGCTATGTGCAATCAATAGGCACTGATCTTAGGCCTTGTCTACACTAGGATGTCACCCATCAGTGTAGCTGCAGTGGTGTGAACCCCTAGAGTAGCCATGATTTTCACAAGGGCAACTCCCCATGGTTTTAAGCAGGGGCAGACTGCACCAGTGGGATTCTCAGTCTGGCCTGGCTTCACTAAAGCAGTTGTTCTCAACCACTGCATGCAGAGATCTTTCAGGAGGGTACATCAACTCATCTAGATATTTGCCTAGTTTTACAGCAGGCTACATAAAAAATACTATCAAAGTCAGTACAAACTAAAATTTCATACAGACAATGACTTATTTATATTACTCTATATATTATACAATGAAATGAGAGTACAATATTTATATTCCAATTGAGTTATTTTATAATTATATGGTAAATGAGACAGTAAGCAGTTTTTCAGTATTAGTGTGCTGTGACATTTTTGTATTTTTATGACTGATTGTGTAAGCAAGTAATTTTTAAGTGAGGTGAAACGTGGGGATACACAAGAGAAATCAGACTCTTGAAAGGGATACAGTAGTCTGGAAAGGTTGAGAGCCACTGGCTTAGACCACAGGACTTTGGCCTAAATAATCACAATTCTGCCATGGGCTAGCTATGTGGCCTTGCCCAGGTTACTTACTCTCTTTATGCTCATTTTTATCACCTATAATGCAAGTATTTCAATCCTTAATCACACTTGTAAAATACTTGGAGAGGAGAGTGATATATGAGTACACAGTAATATTATGTCTTATTACTGTTATTTCCAGTGGCATTCCAGTACTTGTCACAAAGTAACACATATACTTTCATGTTAACTACATAATAATTGCCTTGTGTCATGACTGTAGGTAGGACACAGACCCAGCTCTTCAGTAATGTCTCTCTTGTCTTTAATTAAGGGTGAATCCCTTGTGTTGGAAGGTTGAGAAGCACAGCTATTATGGTGGCGGGCCAGCAATGACTACAGTCCCTCAAGGAGAGAAAGCTTTAGTCCACTATCTCCTGCATCAGAATCTATGTCCCAGAAGCCTCAGCAGAGAGTCTGAGGCTTGAGTGGGAAGGTATTCTCTTACCTCTAAAGGCAGTCTTTTAAAAATAGGAGTGAAGCACGTTCGCAGGGCTGTACAGGTCAGTTTGCCCTGCCACTGTCCAAGCTGCACACATTTTGTGGCTCATTATAGGACTTCAGCCTGCAAGTCTAGCACGAGCTACACATTCACTTAGAAAGCTTCTTCTGAAAAATAAATGTTACTCTGAAAAGTTTTCAATCTGCAGCAAAGTGAGTAACTGGGTGTGTGTCTATTGAAACTCTGAGTCATTTCTCAAGTCCACTCAGCACCAAGTCATCTGAGTTCTAACGGACAAAGGAACAGTTGGCCAGGGTGGCTGCTCTGAAGTCCATGCTGTTGATAAAAGAGCAGGGCCTACGCTTGTGGTCATGGCTGAGAGAGAAATAACTGTCCCCCTCCCCCCTTTTGCTATTAATAAAAAGGGTTAAAGTTTTAATTCACAACTTTGTCACTTTTGCTGCTACAGGGTGTTGAAGAAAATTGGATACATATTCCTTTCAGTCAACCCAAGTTATAATTATTGGTCAAAAGTCACAATGCCAGGCACATTTATTGCCAGTTATCTCAGTAATCTTTAACCCTCCATGGCAAAAGAGCTCAAATGAGAAATAGAAAACAAACAAAGGTTGGGCATTAAAACATAATGACTCAACTGAACCTGAGCTGGGTTAGCCAGAGACTTTCTATTCTTTTGCTTTTAATGTCCCCAAGCCTGTGGAAATTTGCAAAGCAAGATGAATACTGTGCATTTCATGTCCTGGTACCTGGACTCAATTCAGTGCTGATTACATTCATGTAGGAACATCTGTAAAAGCTAGTCAGGCTTTGTTGCTTTCAAGTTCATGGGTCAGTGCTATGAGAAAAGAGTCATGTGCCATAGTGTGACATTTTCACATGTTGCATCAGAGTCAGGTTTGAATTTAAACAGTTCTGGTGCACAAGTTATCCCCTCTTTGTTTTGTAGTGAGAGGATAGTTCAAACAGGATGCAGAAAGTTCTGAAAAGGGGCTGGAGGTATGTATATATCACTATTTAGCATGCTGTAGGCTGAACAGATACATCATCTGGTTTTAAGTGCACTAAGGCACACAAGTATGTCCAGCCAAAGATCATTTAACCATACAAAGTGAACCGTGAAGTGTCATTGGCAGAAGCAGAAATATACAGCATTTAATTCCGAAGGAAGAATGAGCTTGTGGTTGAGACAGTAGCTGGGAAGTGAGAAGATCTGGGTTCTAGCTCTGACAGTGATTTCCTGTTTGACCTTGTGCAAGACACTTACCTGTCCTGTTAATCTTTGCAAAGTGATGTGAAATTGCTGACTGAAAGGCACAATGAAGGCAGAGCATTATTGTTATGAATTTCTGTTGTCCCAGAATGTCTATGAGCAAAATACTGAAAGAAGAGTGTCATGAAACACCATAGTTTCATTTCACAGGGATTCATGTGATTTTGATTTACACCCCCATGTTCTGGTTTGAGTTTTGGGGTTCAAACAACCCAATTTGGGCCCTGACTCACCAAGAAAATCAATGGGATTACTTGGATACTCCAAGTAAGGTGCTTAAAAACCTTGCTGAATTGGGTTCTAAATTTCTAATTTTGCAAGAACTGGTCGTTTTCCTGGAATTAAATCACCTGGTTTTGTGTTGACCCATGAGGAGCGGTAAAGTTGGCAGGGTTTTGATCCAATATATCTATCCAGCATCTAAATACAGTGGAAGTAATTATTTTTAGAAACTCTAGATAGATAGATAGATTAGATAGTCTTACACACCTTTTTACAAGCATGGGCTGAGTTTCAAGTTTGTAATGCAACCTGAAGCCCAGCAAGTTTCTTGTGATTTTAGGCTCTGCTATGAACAGTTTGCACAGCTCTCGCTAAAAGGATCTTACATGCTGTGTGGCCCTCTGTGCCCTGTGTGCAGTGCATTTGTCATTGTGTAGAACAGAGGGGAGTGTAGATCAAAGGCAGCACAGAAGGATGGGCCCAGCAGCAGCTGAGGATCAAGGTGCCCCTTAAAGTTGGTGTGTTTTGCTGTTGTTGTTAATAAGTTTTTTAGAGAAGGGTAGAGGAGTCCATGGCCCTGTAATATGTACTGTGTTCCTAAAACTTATCACAGTCTTCGCTGCCCTTTGACCAACATGCCATGTCTAATGCCCCAGTGCCACTGAAGAGGCACATTTGTGATCCTCACGTACATATAGTAGGGAAATAAATCTGATTCCTCTTGGGATCAGCTCCTGCGTGTCAGAGCAAGTCAGAGCTGGAAACCCATTTCCAGACCAAGCTCCGTGCTGCAGGAAAAGAAGGCCTTGGATTAATTTCTCCTGCCCTGTTTGCATGTAGGGATCTGCAGGCCATCAGGAGATGTACCTGCAAATCTTCCTGACAGTAGAATGTTGCCTTCAGCTATGTGGTTCTCACACACACACGCGCCCCCCTTTCGAGTCTTACTGTGCACAGAATAGTGCTAATGCCAGGCACATTTTATGCTCACATTACGCTTAATTCACACACTCAGCATTTGGCATTGTTTGTAAGTCTATCATTATCTTTGTTCACAGTGACATCAAAAGCCTTCCTCCTCATGTGGATCTGTGAGCCCAGTGGAACCTCTCTATCAATCAATCAATCAATCAAGAGGGCAAGCAAGCAAGCAACTTACAAAGATTTGAAGCTGCTATGTGGAGCAAGACTGTGTGTCAAGCAAATACCTGGGCTCTAATTAGGAATGAGTATTATTCTAATTTTGCTGACTTGTTCTGTGCTTTGTAGGACCTGGGGAAGCACTTTGTCATTAACATGTCAAAAGAGCAATATGAATGAGGCAGGAGGGAAATATCACAGTCCAGAGCCACAGTGTCAGCCATAATCTCTGATCCATTCTTTACTTGGGTACACAGTTTAAGTACGTAGGCGATCAAAGAAATATCATATACAATAGAACCTCTCTTACACTAGTGACAGGGTAGCCCATTGCAAATGACTGAATTTTATGAATTAGTGACAATGACAAGGTGATTGTATCACAAAAGCTAATGGGCCAGATTAGGCGTCAGATAAACCAGTGCAAAGCCAGAATAATCACAATGAAGACAATGGAGTTATAATACATTTATATTGATATAATTCAGATAAGAGTCTCACCCATTTTGTTCATTTATTTTGATTAGTTTGAATGATTTATGCTAACATTTCATGCTGTACTAGTAAATGTACTGCAGTCTAGTTTCAAATAAGTGAACATTTAGTAGGGATCCTATTGCTCTGTTAATGCTATTAAATCTTTGGTGAGAAGTGGGAAGAGGCCACTGCTATCTGTGTGAAAATTATGGGGTGAGTGGATTAGCACATTGTAGAATAATAAAGTTCCACGGCAGGAATGGGAGTAACAGATGAAAATTCCTTTTTACGTCTGGCGACATTTGCAAACATGAAAAATTACTCGTTCATTTTCTCAGAATGATATTTGTGAATATTATTAAAAATAATTAAAACATCTCTGATCTCTAGAAAAATGCACCTCTATACATTTGAGGTTAAAAGAATTCACTTTTAGACCATTCCAAAAATATTTTTTCTTTCCTATCAATTTCCCCACTGTAGCAATGACAATGGAAAAAAAAAAAGGAAGAGAATATCAGGAATAAAAGCTTGGTTTATTCTATGACATGGATAAGCAGAATGCTTGTGCTCAGTAAATAATGATTCTTTATTCTTATGTGGTTGCATAACAAGGATAAGTTTAAGGAAGAACAGTTCTGTACATGAGATTTAGAAAACTCATAATGCATGAATGAACTGCTGCCATCTTCTGACTTTTCTGAGATCTGCAAATTAAAGAGACAATTTCCTACTGTAATCAGTGCCCCGGGGAAAATCCTCATAATGTTCTTACTTGGTGGCACAGAGGGTTTGGGGTTGGTTTTTTTTTAATCTCATTCTTAAAGATGCTGCAGTTCTTCCATTGACATATATAACAGACCTAAACAGAGGGCATAGATAACTACACTGAATTCATATCACTTAGGGAAGTAGTGAACATTTTCTGAATAGGAGATGTTCTTATTCACAAAATTTAGGCTGTAATTCTAACTTTAGCTACCACTGACATCACTGGGGCAGCACATGCATATAATGGAGAATGGGGACCTGGCTCTTAAAATTGGAAGCTATATTGAGATTCTGACATCAAACAAAAGAGAAATTTCTAAATGAAGCCTCTCACTTTTAAAAACGGGCCAAAATTAAAACCCTGGGTCAGAAGAGTCTTAAACTTGTTAGACAGTGTTTGAAATATGAATTTGGATCCAAATTTTACACATAACAGGCCAAGCCAAAATCCCACTTCTGAACATTCTCAGCCTTGGGGTGTTTGAAATTCAGAGCTGAATTTTGCAGTTTAAGCACATCTCTGGTACCTGTATGAAATTTTTCAGATGTCTCATTTGCACTCAGGCACCATAAATCTGGGCTGGATTTAAAACTTGGTATAGATGTAGTCCTGTTTATCCTGCTATCTATGTCTCTGTCAGGGTTCTTACATCATCATCCATTATTATAGTATTTGAGTGCTTTGCTAAGTTTGACAAACATTGGTTAAGAAATAAAGACGTTCTGAATTATTTAAAGTAATCTATGGCACTATGCACAGTATATTGTTACTTAGAATTTCTTTGACCATTTCTGCAGTCCCTACTCAGGCAAGACTGTTGCGGGAGCTTTGCCTGAAGAAGGGCTGTGGTACTGGGTCCTGAGTGTGGCTATTCAGACATTCTAGTGGGAGGATGTTGTGAAAATGGCCTTTAGAACCAAATTTTCAAAAGAGTTTGCCAGGGCTAGGTTTTGAATGTGCAGCACCCCACAATTGGAGCTAGGCTTTTCAATCATTCTAAGCACCCAACATCTCCTACTGGGTCTCAAAAGAGCTCCACACTCAACATGTTGAGCAATTCTGAACGTCTGGCCACTTATTTTGGGGCCTACATGGCTGAGCTCACTTGAAATCTGACCCTATTTTGCAGGCTGAGCCCTTCTGAAAACTCTGCCCATAAAAATGCCCATTCTAGGAGTGGGAGCCCCTCTGCTGGAATGTCTGATACACTGAACCACCTGATCAAACGAGAGAGCACATAAACTGCAAGAGGCGACCATCCATGTCACATCCCAGATTGGAAAAGCAGTGAATTGAGGCAAATGCACCCACAAGCTCTATTTCAAGTACAGATAGAGTGACAAGGTGTCCGGTTTAAAAAGGGATCCTGGTGGCTCTGGTCAGCACCGCTGAGCTAGCTGTTGACTGTACAGTTGGCAGCACCACGCAGTGGGACTGGCACGCTCCCTACTAGCCTCCACGTTGCATGGCTCCTGGGAAGCAGCCAGCATGTCCCCACTCTGGCTCCTATGCATAGGGGCAGCCAGGAGGCTCCGCACGCTGCCCCCACCTCAAGTGCCACCCCCGCAGCTCCTATTGGCCAGGAACCATGGATGGGGCAGCACGCAGAGCCACCTGGCCGCGCCTCCTCATAGGAGCTGGAGTGGAGACATGTTGTTGCTTCCAGGAGCTGCTTGATGTAAGTGCTGCCTGGAGCCTGCACCCCTGACCCCCTCCCAGGTCCCAAACCCCTGCCTCAACCCTGATTCCCCCTCCCACTCTTCAAACCTCTAGATTCCAGCCCAGAGCACCCTCCTGCACCCCAAACCCCTCATCCCCAGCCCCACCCCAGGGCCTATACCCCCAGCCAGAGTCCTCAGACCCCTCCTTGCCCCAATCCCCTGCCCTGATCCCCCTCCAAAGCCCTCAGCCCCAGCCTGGAGCCCCCTCCTGCACCCAAAATCCCTCATCCCCGGCCCCACACCAGCGCCCGCACCCCCAGGTGGAACCCCGCTCACATCCCAACCCACTGCCTCAGCCTAGAGCCCCCTCCTGCACTCTGAACTCCTCATTTCTGGCCCCACCCTGGAGCTTTCACCCCCAGCCAGAGCCCTCACCCCCTCCTGCACCCCAGCCCCATGGGCAGCCTGGTGAAAATGACCGAGTGAGTGAGGGCGGGGAGAGCGAGCGACAGAGGGAGGAGGGATGGCGTGTGTGGGGGTGGGGCCTTGGAGAAGGGGCAGACATGGGAGGGGTATCAAAGGAGGGGCAGGACGGGGGGAAGGGCAAGGGTGTTCAGTTTTGTGCGAGTAGAAAGTTGACAACCCTATACGTGTACAGAAGGGAGATGGACTAGAAATTCTAATAGACCTCTTTCATTTTGGTGGCCTTGAAGAATAATAACAAAAGCCCATATTGTGGCCAGCTTGCATGGCCATTCCAGGGAGTAAGGGGGCATAAGATGCTCTCTTAATCCTTCGCCTTGGCTCCCCAAAAGTGCAGGTCGCAGCCTTCAATGGCGCTGCTATATGCACCCTGTCCTGCACAAGTGGGTGGGACAGGACTGTACAGGAAGTGGATAGAGCCTTGGCTCTGCCTCCCAGTTTGCTAAATAGGGCACGGGAGGAAGTACAGTGTGCTAGGTATAGGTCTGGCGAAGAGTAGCAGGAAACCATGAGGCAGACTCTGAGCTTGCAAGGTTTGCAACAATAATGCTGCCCCTTGCTCAGGCACAGTGGCAAAGACAAATCTTTGCTCCTTCCAGCTCCTGTCTGTGTAACTCACCATTTTATTTGCCTACACTACTCATTTGTGCTAAACACAAGCAGAGCCCTATTCATCATGCCTTTATTCAGGTGATTAAAAGCCTCTTGAGGCACAGTGACCCTCTCACCCTGGCAACCTGCACACACTATTTACAGCTCAACTGTGCCAGTTATTACATTGCCAACACACTTCCCTTCTAATGCTGTGGAGGGCCATGAGACTGGAAGGCTTCTGCCTGTGTGCTGAACTGGTGTTGGCTTATACAGCATATTTAACGTCCAAAGGCCAGCTGTGCGCTGTTCCAGCCCTGAAATCTCTAGCTTGTGAATAAAATGAGTGAAATGGCACGTATGGGCACCTTTTATTTAGTCACCTCAGGCTGCACAGGTGTGCTTGGAGCTGTTTGGAAGTTAGGTATACTCAGCACGTGGCTAAATGATGTGGAGCCATTTCATTTCTGAAGTATCCAACAAGAAAAAAAGGGAAAGAGACCACATAGGGTCAGGCTGAAAGTCTGTTTCAAAAGGCCTTATTCAGATAGATCATTGACTTGGTGGCATATGAGATGCTGACCATGTGTGGTAATCAAAGACATCACAGTGCTTTCCCCGGATATTATTAGCCCTGGTGTCCTGGCTAAATTCCAATGTGGGCAATTTCATTCTGCTTAGCTAAATTCTTCCCGCACTTTCCAAATGGATTTAGTATTTTCTACTTCCTGTCCTAAACTGTTGTGTAGCATTGCTGCATGCACTATTTATCACCTGCCATTAAACATATTCCATATGCCAGTTTCTCTTTGTCTTCACTATTTGGAATGGTTCTCCAGTCAACGTACTAGGGTTTCCACAGTATCGTGGGTTGGGGAGAGGGGTTTCTACCATGTTATACGCTCTATCCCCCTGAGAAGTTTGATATTATTAGGTTACGCTGCTGCACATAGAAAAGGAGGACTTGTGGCACCTTAGAGACTGACCAATTTATTTAAGCATAAGCTTTCGTGAGCTACAGCTCACTGCATCGGATGTGCCGCAAGTACTCCTTTTCTTTTTGCGAATACAGACTAACACGGCTGTTACTCTGAAAGCTGCTGCACATGAAATTGATGTTTTTCCCCTATGTTACATTTTCTTTTCCTATGTTGTGTCATTAATCTGAAGATCTAACTTTCGATTTGGCATCCTCCCAGTAACATACATTATACTTTGCTTGTCTCTGAGACTTCAGAAAGTAGCTTCTTGCTTGACGAAGAAAATTTAGGTTCCCTCGGGCCTCCTTGAAATTTGCTCTCCACCTGCCCAAGGAGTTTACACTTTGCTGATATTTCCTTCATTTATTCATTAACAAAAAAAAGAGAAACCCACATATCTTAGACAGAAAGAATATTAAAAGGCTTTTAGTTCCAACTTAACCAGTATTTAGTGGAAGTTATTTTGAAACATGTGCATTATATTAAGAAGAATCTACTTACCTCAAGAAATTTGGCAGAAGCTTTGGTATTTTACAAATTAAGGATCGTCCTTCACAGAGAAATAATGATTTGTCTGCTGTTGCACAACCTGATGTTTTAAATCTATCTTAGGGCCTTATTGCCCTAGTCTTTGAGCAGCTAACAATCTTTAATGAATTTATCCTCACAATGCCTTGGTGTGGTAGAGAAGTGCTATTATCTCCATTTTACAGATGAGGAAGTGAGACTAAGTGACTTACCCATGATCACACAGGAAATGTGTAGCCAAGTGGGAAATAGGACCTAGGTGCTTTAAGTCCCAGACTCTAACCACTGAACCAGGTGTTTTCTGTTATAAATTACCCTATTTGTCTATAACTAATCTATCTCTGGCTGCACCCTCCCAACTACTGACCTTTGAGCCAGCAGCTGGTATGTTATTTGAGCTCTTCACAAATATTTAAAAATTGAAATAACACCAACAGCCCCACCAGGTAAACAGGGTTGAGCCTGGTCAGTGATTGGTTGAGAACCCTTCAAGGAAAACCTGGGAGTGCAGAAGGTGGTGATTCCATAGCTGTCTCCCTTATCTCCGATTATTAAGTTTGCCTGACACTTTCCATTATAAGACCCTGTTTCCAGTTGCGTATAAGCTTGCCAAACTTTAACCATTCGGGCTGGAATTTTCCATGCCAGGGGTTTGGCTCAGGCTGAAATTACTGAAAAATTTCAGCCCAAAATTGTTCAGCTGTTCAGGCTAAGAAAAATGCATTGTTTTGCCGCTATTAAAAATTCTGGTGACTTTTTCCTGGAGACATTCTAGTGTATTCTAGGGACTTGAAATTTGGTGGGGGAGTGCCTTTTGTGCCTGGGTTGTGCCTTTTGCTGTCCCTGTGAAAATCCACCCAAATTCAGCCAAGATATAAGCCTTTTGACAAATTGTAGTTTGCTTATGCTCAGTAAAGAAGTCTTAGATTTTAGCAGCTAAATTTCTCTGAAGAGTCCATCCACACTAAGTATGCTGTAATCTGGGGCTGAGCAGAACTTTCCCTGCAATTGCAACTCTGGGCTGCTACAGGCCAGGTCCAGGTCCAGGTAACTGAACTAAAAGCAGGGAGACTGTCTCTCTGGTGCATTCAATGGCCCCTGCTTGGTCCAGGCAGCATGAGAGAGGAAGGTGCATGATACAAAAGCAGAGGAGATGAAAGCTGGCTTACTTTATACATTCATTGGTATTGCTTTTTAAATTCTTTAGTATTTTTCTCTAATCACTGTTGCTGTTCAGTTCCTGGTCAGTCAGCTTTGCTCTGGTTTTCTTCTCTCTATCTCTCTCTCTCTCTGCAGCAGCTTTTCTTTGGCTCTTCTTGTTGGCTTTTGTCTTCTCCTGATCACCTCTCTCTCTCACTGCTCAGACTCTGAAACTGTCTACGAGCAGATGGCCTTTTATGCTACATTGTACCTCCCTTCTAATATATCTTTCTATTTTTAGAAGCAATTACCTCACTCACACATGGCCAGTATTAACCATCACTTCAGAGTTCTTATTGACAGCTCTGACTTTAAAACTAGTTGTGACCAGTATGAGTGGGCTCTGACCAGCTAGCTCAGTTAACTGACCTCTCTGTCACCCCATTCTTGCACATACTGATTGTTGTCATTTACCTTGGAGCTGTAATTCTGCTGATCCACACTCACCGGGTGGAGTGACTTTTGCTTATTCAGAATAAAGATCAGAAAAACAAAGTAGAGATTAGAGAATTTCTCTAGTAATATGACCGGGATGGAGAGTCAGGAGTCCTAGTCTGATTGGGATGAGGAGTTAAAAGAACATTATTAAGGTTGGAAAGTTAAACACTCCAAAGTTAAGAAATACCATAATTAAGTTTGCCTGTACAACCTCAATTTGGCCTGCTTCATGTGTATGCATTATGATCAGGCCTTGTCACAACATTCTGTATCAAAACTCAGGGTAAATTTAGTAAAAGACACGGGTTACTAAATTTACCATGACTGTGCCCTGATTTTTGCTAAAACATGCATACCTCCTCCCCCCCCCCCCAGGGTAGCACCGACCACCTGCAGCAGCACCCTCTTCCCCCGACCACCAAAACCCTAATCCCAGTCTGGTGTGTCGGGAGCTCCTGGGGCTGGGGAGGAGATGTAGAGCAAGCACACAAAGCACTCACCTTGCAGCAGCAGCTTCCACAGCTCTTGTGTCCTCTGGGATGGGCCCAGTGCCCTGCCCTGGGCATTGCAATCTGCTGCTGCTCAAGTTTGGCCCATCCTCCCACTCCAGTCATGATGGCAGATCGGGTGGGTCAAATCCGAGTAGTGCTGCGATGCGGTACCTCAATTCACAAAGCTCAGAGCACGGAGCCAGGCCCAACCCCGGAGCGGCCACTTCTAGGAGTCAGTCATGGACACTGAAAAAAGTCACAGACTAATGGGAAAATCATGCTACTTGTGATAGTACTACTCTATTCGGCACTGTTTAGGCCTCAGCTGGAGTACTGTGCACAATTTTGGTCACAATGTCTAGAAAGAATGTAGAAAAACTGGAAAGGATCCAGAGCCAAGTGACAAAGATGATCAAAGGGATGGAATGCAAGCTATATGAGCAAAGACTGAAGAAGCTGGGTATGTTTAGTTTGAAAAAGAGGAGATTAAGGGGGGATACGATAGCAGTCTTCAAATACTTGAAAGGCTGCCATAAAAAAGATGGAAAAAAGTTGTTCTGTCATGCCACCACAGAGGGCAGGACAAGAGACAATGGGCTCAAACTACAGCATAGCAGATTTCAATTAAATCTCAGGCAAAACTTCCTCAGTGTAAGAACAGTAGGACAATGGAGCAGACTGGCTACGGAGGTTGTGGAGGTTCACTGAAGGTTTTCAAAAGGATGTTGGATAACCATCTGTCTTGGATGATTTAGACACAAACAAATCCTGCATCTTGGCAGGAGGTTAGACTAGATGACACTTGCAGTCCCTTCTAACCCTATGGTTCTATGATTCTTGCTGTAACTTCACACACGGTTCCAGACCACTTCACGTGCCTCTATTCAACATATCTTCATTTTCATGTGTCATGCTATTTTCAAGCCTAGCCCACTGTCTGATTATGGGATATTATTTTTTTAATACATGCCTCTGCACTCCAGAGCTGATGTCTCTTTCTCCAACTCCCACACTGCAAAACCATAGTTGCATTCAGGTGGTTGACATTCCTTATGGAAGAGTTTGTTTCCTCAGAATATCCTTGTAGTAATTGACTCTTCTTAAGGAATTTACATAGAAATCCAGCAGAGACAGACAGACGAACATTTTATTTTAACGAATTGGGCACTCTATAATTTGATTCAAATGTTAAATGCTAATGAAGGTACAGAGCATATGTATTCTTCCAACTGCAGAAATATTTCACTCCAGTTGGCTTGAACCCACCGGACGCAATATTGACTTTAGAAGTAGGTCAAGTCAGATTTTTTTTCTTACCTACAAAATCCAGAGGAACTTAGGCTTCGCCAGGTCTACTTTCCATGGGAATTAATAGGTTATTTTCCTTTACTTCTTTCTTGAGTTCACAAAGCTTTCATTTCAGCTTGGAAATGGTTTTGTAGTTACTACTTGTGTGGAAATATAATAGTGCCACACAAATGTATGCAGCCCACCCACACAGAGTTAATGTTTTGCATATAGGGCCTGATCCAAAGCCCATGGAAGATAATGGGAGTCCTTCTATTGACTCTTCTATTCTGTTCTTATGCCACCCTCCTCACCGTAGTATCTGAACACCTTCCAGTGGTGTGTTAAGTGACGTGACTACACATCTCTTACATGTGGTTCTTCATCTTATCCTCTCCCCAGGGGGAGAACTGTATGTGCAGTGGAGTGCTTTGGGTTTGGGTTTGGTTTAAATGTATGTGCTGCCCCTGTGTCTATATCAGAGAAGGCAAGATTGAAGCAGTGTCCCTTGCACTTGGAGTGGAAGGTGGTGAGGTTTGTGATGGTCCTTAACTCCTGGGGCAGTGCATTCCACAGTCGTGGACCAGCCTGCTGAAGAAACTCTTGTCTCGTGCGCAGGCAATCTTTACCCTTATGACAGAAAGATCCATTGTGCTTGAGGCATGGAGTTGCCTTCATCCTGGAGTGTTAGGTGATCTTTTAGATAGAGGCCACTGAGTGTCTTGAAAATAAGGACTGACACCTTGATCTTGAGTCAATATTCTATGAGATGCCAGTGTTGAGAGCGGAGGACAGGCTTCCTATACTCAGGGTAGCCCATGTTGCTGAAGAGATGTGTTGCACAGTTCGGTGATCACTTTCATCTACTTCCCTGGGCTTTGGGCCAGGCTCAGACTGCATACGTGTTGCATATTATATATGTTTTTCTAGAAGGATTGGAAGGAGACTGTAAACATCAGGAATGGCAACCCAAAGTCAGCAAATTAACCTGCATTTATGTAGCTTTGACTTGAATATGCACTGGCTTTTGCTATCCGACCGGTGGGCAGAATTACACTGACCTGCGATCCCAAACAGCTTATGAAAAGAAGCCATAGGACTGGAATGGTTACAATGTTTATGCACAAGGGAAACCATTAAGGGATAACTTTTCTCTTATGTGTTATGTGAGAATCATTTCTCCCCAGCAGTGCGCTATGAAATATGGAAACAATAACTTTAAAAGAAAGCAATGTTTTTTTATTGCATCCTCATGTGTTTCCTTTTTAAATCCAAAGAAAAGAGATTGCATTTATGATTTCCACAGAGATATTTCTTGCAGATATAAAGGCATTAGGACAAGACTGACCTCTCCAGAGATAAACCTTCTGGTTCCTTTCCCCACTGCAGAACCAGGGGCTTCTGACTGCTACTAGACATGGACTCAAGCCATAAAATGTGGAAATGAATTTCAAAAGACGCAAAAGATGAAAAATTCAAGGGTGCTCATCCCTAGCACAAGCTACTGCATAACTGCTGACCTGAAACTTTGGTCAAAAGTCAAACTATATCTAAGAAAAACTATTTTTAGGGTAAAAAGGAAAAATCAGATAATATCACTCTCCCCTCAATTATTTTTTATTTTCATGGGCCTCTGTTCTTCCTGGTCCTTGCCAGCAACAGAAGTGATGGAATTGTAACCTGATCCCTTACCTGTGCTGTAAAATCCTGTGAAAAAAGGCTGCTCTTACCATACATCTGACATGAAAAATGCCGAAAACGTCTGAAACCTTGTTCTCAGGATATTTTCACCCTAATTCTGCAGCCCCCAGTACTGCAGAGTACAGTGATTTGGATAGCCCAAACCACCATTTGAAGTTTTCAGTACTTATCTGAACTGAACCTCCAGGTCTTTTGAAGTTTTATCATTAGCTTTAGGCAGAACTTTTTCAGGTCTAGGCAGTGTAGGCAAGGATCTGGCTCTGTTAGCTTAGTCTGTCTCTCACCCCCTTTAACAGAGGATCAACCTGTCAGGGGCTGGTTTGCCTTAAGAGATCCTTTGATGGTTACTAGTTAGACCTGTTACCGTTGACTTATTGACCACTTCCTGATTATTGCCATACAGGAAATATAAACTTGTCGTTAGATACCTATCAAAAGTGATCTGTATTTATCTGTGATGAGCCTCACAACTAACACATATGTTCATACATATCATTGTAATTTTGCTATGAACACTTTTTTTGCCCTTTATTCCTATAGAATAGGAACCATATCTTTAGACAAATCTCTCAGATATCTGAGGCTAATCTTTAAGAGTCCTAAGGCTTGGGCTTTCTGAATTGGACAAGAATTTACTAAGGAATATATTAAAAGAGTTTACAGTCAGCCTGTGACTTCCAAAGAATCGTGCTTTAAATGCAAAACTGTTATTTAATGGTACCATACTGCCTCAGTTCTCCTAGCTGCACCACATTCCTTCTTACATGCTAGATTCCATGCCCACAGCCCAGCTCTGTGTATTTTTATGGGGAACACTGCAATTCAACACTCGATAGCTGCACGCTTGTGATGGGATTATTTCACTTGTGAAAAGACAGTATATTAAGTCCATTACGGGATTCTTGAGATATGCCAAGTGTACTCCATTTCTGTAAAGCTCATGAAAAACGATACCTTGATGTGCTGACTTAGAATCTTTCCCCAATACTTGACAGTTTACACTTCAGAAATGTTGGTAAAAATTTCTCCTTTGGTGTAACTCAACTGGAGCAAATTCTATGGTCAGCTACATACCTGTAAACCTGGAGTTATTCTATTGTGTGCAATGGATTTACTCTGGATTTACACTAGTGCAGCTCACCAGGCCCAGTGTAGTAACACCAAGGGATGAATATGATCCAGTGACATATACAATTGTGTATGGCCAAAGGAGAGCACAATTGCCATTGTTCTTCCATTTAAACTCTCTAGCCCACAATCTGCAAGGTGAACATACTCATCACCAAGATGGAAGCATCACATTCTCAGGTGTACCGGGTTTAGCTCCATTCAATATCCTTCCAAAGAAACTAAATGGCTTAAGCTGAAGCCAACCGGGTGCTGCCATATAAGAACATCTAGCTTTTTTTCTAATGCTTTTCATCTGTGGATCTTAAAGCAACTTACAAAGGATGTCAGTATTTTTACCCCCATTTTACACATGAGGCACAAAGAGAGGATGTGACTTACTCAATATCACCCAGTGGCTGACCCAGGTATTGAACCTGCATCTCTTTTATGGCACTCAAGTACTTTACCCCCAAGCCACACTGGGAGCTTATACTTGTATACTTTACAAGTATAACTCTTACTTGTAAAACAAGTAAGAGTTATACAAAGTGAAATGGTTTTCATTTGCATGGGGTTTGACAGATTTTTTTCAGTGAGGCAGGTGGGGACTGGTTCATATGTGTCCCTGAATTTCAATTTGAGTTTCAGGCTCAAACCCCATTCCTCCACCCCTCCCCCCCCAAAAAAACCCCTCAAAAACCAACCAAACAAATTGAATTATCTGGCTTCCCAGTCCCTTGGGCGTGATCCTGCAAGTCTATCTTCTCAGGCAGTCATTGCTTTTAGAGCCCAAGCTGGTATGAATTGTCATAGCTTCAATGGAGCAATGACAAATGTACACTACCTGAGGATCCCCCCCACCCTTCCAATGTGCCTTATCTGGTTGTTACAGAAGATGTAGGCTCCCTCTATCCACCTGATTTATGATAAGACAGGCACCACTTTGCAGAGATAGCAATTTTGCTTTTACTCTCCTTAGTTACTCTCCTGTTTGTTTTCATTTAATTGAAATCTAATGTTCCTTGCTGTATCTTCCCACCATTTTCTGATGGAACACATTAGGCCAAACTCAGGCCTGGGAAAGCAGGGGCAATGCCGTTGTCTTCTGCTGAGATGCCCCTCCCATTTGCCCTGCTTCTTGATTTGATGCAGTTGTGTTTTTACTTTCACAGAGTGGGATGACATGGTATAATCTTGTATGCCTTTCTTGGTTCCTACTGCTCCTCTTTCCATTACATTCCATGCTGCTAAGACATCCATGATACTTTTCCAGCACTAGCATCTAAATTTTGGCGATCTTCCCAGGTGCTTGCACTGAGGTAGCTGAACTTCTCTTAGGTTTTCTTGTGGCTTAGGATGTTGCCAGACTGCTTTCTTTTCCTGGGTGCCTTTGTCCTATGCCTTCCTTTTAATTCTGAAGAGTTTACACCAGATTATGTATCACACCAACATTTCATCAGAGCAAGACTGTGCTGCGATGATGTATTGCACTAACGCATCATCAGTCAGCCATTGCGATAATGATGCATTAGTGTAATATGCCTCAGGATGGAGATGTGCTGATGATGTATTTTCAAAAGGATGGAGTTCCAGAGAAAAGGAAGAGTCTGGACCCAATTCAGTATGAATACAAGAGAAAAGCGCGCCCCAAGCAGCATATGATATGAAGCTGACTATGGCACTGGGGTAAGAATGATGACTTAACATCACTCACTCTGCCCCGATCCTTTTTTCTTTTTAATCTTTCACTTTTTTCCTGCTTGCTTCTTTTTCTCCTCCTCTAGCAAGCATTCTTTTCTCTTTTTTTTAAAACTCTTTGTTCCTCTTTCTCTTCTTCTTTCCTTTGTTCACTGGTTACTCTCATGGCCACCGGCTTATTCATATATTTTCATCTCATGCTCTGACCTTGTGCTGTGCTGTATAACTTAATATTATCCCACTAGAAACTTTTTTTCCTCTCTGAGTGAGATAATAATAAGTTGACCTGTAAGAGCAATGGAAAAAAATCTTCAGGCCATCGAGGTAGTGACATTAAAAATCATCACAACCCTTAAGTGTTGGAGGGGGGTAGGGGGGAGGAAATCTTAAGGGATCCTTCCTTGGCAGTGGCAGCAAATGTGGGAGGAGAATTGGCCACCCCTGGGATTTCTCATAGCCTTCAGCTCCTGGAATATGAGAAGTGTGTTAACCCATTCGCACAGCTAACAATATTAAAACAACAAAGAGCACTCAATCACACACCACTTGTCATCACTCATGTAGGAAAATGTAAACTTTCTAATGAGCATTTCAACTAGTAAAGACTACAAAAGTAATTATACTATTAGCTCTCTGCCGCTGATAACCAGACATTCCATTCAAAGAAACTTTTCTGCAGTGTTTAGACCTAGACGACAGAAGATGGAAAGATATTATACTGAGACCAAACAAATAAAATTGGCTTCAGTCTCGTCTGGAATTCAGGCTATACTTGGAACTCTGTTACTGCCCTCAGTCTAGTCCTAACATGTTAACATCCAGCTCAAGAAGACACTACAGATGAATTCCTGGAATTTGATCTTGTAACACTTGAGAATGTATATTCTATGAAGAAACAGTATTTCAGAGTTCTTTAAGGCTATATATTTTTATCTTTAATGGCTAAGTATTTCAGAACAAATATGAACAATGAAAACTAGGGAAGACTGTATGGTATTTTAACACAGTATTTGCAATTTTTATTCTTGAAGTATCCTTTTGTCATCTATTTGATGATAATTATTACTTATTAATACTGCAGTAGTCTGAAAGGCTCCATTCAGGACTCGAGACACCATTGTGCAAGGCTCAGTACACACATACAATGACAAGCTAATCCCTGACCCCAAAATGCTTAATAACGGCACGCCGAATGATGATATTTTTTCTTCTTCTTTTTTTTAAGATCTTGGTGAAAGTGCTGGGGCTGATAAGTCCTCTGTTTATTCACAGAACATGGACAGCTCAGCCCTAGCTCAGCAATAAGCTGAATGGAACACATCAAGGTTTGAGAAGTTAGTTGATTTCCATGACTGTTAAATATTTGACATCTCTGTGAGACGGTCAAATAGGGGTGCCAGCACGGCTAGGATGAAGTCTTTTAATGATGTGGACACACGTAGGAACTGGACTGAAGCCACCAATGCATTTTACATAGTGGACCATGGTCATTTCCAACCAGGGTTTGAAATCTGTAATCTATGATTTTCTTCTCTAAGCTGTTCTCAGACTACAGTCAATAGTTTACCGCTTAGAGTTGTTGCCAGCAGTGCCTGAGACCAGTCCAACGTGGCTCAAAAAACCACTACGAGATGGCTTGAGATATGGAAAAACAACCTCACAGTGAGAGACTTAATACATTCAATCTATTTAGTTTATTCAAGAGAAGATTAAGAGGTAAGTTGATCATGGTCTATAAGTACCTAAATTAGGAGATGACTTCTGATAGTAGCAGACAAATCCATAATGAGAGTCTAAAGCTGGATTCTCAATCTAGACAAATTCAGCCTAGATGTAAGGTGCTATATTTTAGGAAATTAACCACTTGAACATGGTACAAAAGGATGGGGTGGATTTGCCATCACTTTAAGTCTTTAAATCAAGATTAGATATTTTTCTGAATGACAGACATGCTGCAGAAGTTATGAGTTTGATGCAGGATGAAATTCGATGGCCTATGAACACAGGAGTAAAGCCAGCCACCAAGCAGCATCTGGTATGAAGCTAATGTTGGTATTGGGGTCAGAATGCTGACTATGTAGGAGGTCAGACTAAAATATCATAATGGTCCCTTCTGGCCTTAAAATCTTTGGATCTATAACAATCACTGGTCCATGGAGCCCTTCCTGGTGGTCAGCATATTGAAGCATATTAAAAATCAAGCACCTGGTATTTGGCAAGGAAGAACGTCCAAGTCTGATCAAACTGTCTACAGAATGGACATGTTGGAGAACTATTGCTCTATCTCAGTGTCAATTCCATGAACTGTCCAGTCATTCTTAAGATTCTAAATTATAGAAACATAGTGATTAAGAGATAGAAAAGATGTATTCAATCACTTAGTCCATCTCTCTGCCAATGTCCTCAATGCCATCTCTCCTTTCAATACACTCACCTTCACTGCCCATTATCTACAACTGTATCTAGAGGAGAAAAGTTCTAAAAACAGGTGAATATGAAACTCCTTGGAAAAAGTGCCCCACTGAGGAGGATTTTTTTAACCAAGAATTGTTTATTTGTATAATAGAAACAAATGAATCCATTTGCATATCTTCAAACTAATTTTAATGTATATAGTTTAGGTTGAGAAACTGGTATTATTGACAATCTTCAGAATTGTTCCCATGCATTTCATTTCAAAGCCAACATCAGCTAATAAATCCTCACAATCATCCTGTGAGGGCCGCAAGTATGTGTTTTTATTCCCATTTCACATATGGTAAAACTGAGGGAGTGGTAAGTTGACTTCACAAAAGTCACAGAAAATAAGAATGTGGCAGGCAGAATTAAGAAATTAGAACTCCAGAGTTCCTGGCTGCCAGTTGTGTTTTCAGATCTCTAGATCTCATTTTATCGCTAAAACCAGTTGCTTCAGTTACGAACATAGGAATGGCCACACTAGGTCACACCAATGGTGCATCTAGCCCAATATCCTGTCTTCCGATGCTTTTGAGAAAATGAACAGAACAGGGCAATTTATTGAGTGATCCATACTCTGTTATCCAGCCACAGCTTCTGGCAGTCAGAGGTTTTGGGATACCCAGAGCATTGAGTGGTATCCCTGACCATCTTGACTAATAGCCATTGATGGACCTATCCTCCATGAACTTATCTAATTCTTTTTTGAACCCACTTATACTTTTGGCCTTCGCAACATACTCTGGAAATGAGTTCCACAGGTTGGCTGTGTGTTGTGTGAAGAAGTACTTTCTTATGTTTGTTTTAAACCTGCTGCCCATTAATTTCATTGGGTGATCCTGGATTCTTGGGTTATGTGAAAGGGTAAATAACACTTCCTTATTCATTTTCTCCACACCACTCATGATTTTATAGACCTCTCTCATATCCCCTCTTAGTCGTCTCTTTTCTAAACTGAATAGTCCCAATCTTTTTAATCTCTCCTCATACGAAAGCTGTTCCATTCCCCTAAACATTTTTGTTGCCCTTCTCTGAACTTTTTACAATTCCAGTATAACATTTTTGAAATGGGGAGACCAGATCTGCACATAGTATTCAAGGTGTGGGCATACCATAGATTTATATAGTGCCATTTTATTTTCTGTCTTATCTATCCCTTTCCTAATGGTTCCTAACATACTGTTAGCTTTTTTGATTGCCACCAAACATTGAGCAAATGTTTACAGAACTATCCACAATGACTCTAAGATCTCTTTCTTGAGTGCTAACAGCTAATTTAGACCCCATCATTTTGAATGTATAGTTGGGATTATTTTTTCCAATTTGCATTACTTTGCTTTTATCAACACTGAATTTCATCTGCCATTTTGTTGCCCAGTCATCCAGTTTAGCGAGGTCCTTTGTAACTCTTCACAGTCTGCTTTGGACTTAACTATTCTGAGTAATTTTGTGTCATCTGCAAATTTTACCATCTAAGTGTTTACTCCTTTTTCCATATAATTTCTGATTATGTTGAACAGTCTGGTCCAATACAGATCCTTGGGAGGAACCTGCTATTTACCTCTCTCCACTGTAAAAATTGACCATTTATTCCTACCCTTTGATTCCTATCTTTTAACCAGTTACTGATCCATTAGAGGACTTTCCCTCTTATCCCATGACTTCCTATTTTGCTTAAGAGCCCTTGGTGAAGGACCTTGTCAAAGGCCTTCTGTAAGTCCCAGTACACTATACTGTATTCACTGGATCACCTTTGTTCACAAGTTTGTTGACACTCTCAAAGAATTCTAATATGATTTCCCTTTACAAAAGCTCAACATATAGTGTTCATTTATATGTCTGAAAATTCGGTTCTTTATTAAGTTTCAACAAATTTGCCTGGTACTGAAGTTAGGCTCATTGGCCTGTAATTGCCCAGATCACTCCTGGATCCTTTTTTAAATTCAGCATTTCATTAGCTAGCCACCACTAATCTGGTACAGAGGCTGATTTAATAAATAGATTACATACTAGCGTTAGTGGTTCTGCAATTTCATATTTGAGTTCCTTCAGAATTGTTGGGTGAATACCATCTGATCCTGCTGACTTATTATTGTTTAATTTATCAATTTGTTTCAAAATCTCCTCTAATGACACCTCAATCTGGGACAGTTCCTCAGTTTTATCACCTAAAAAGAATAGCTCAGGTGTGGGAATCTCCCTCAATTCCTCTGCAGTGGAGACCAGTGCAAAGAATTCATTTTGCTTCTCGCAATGGCCTTGTATTCCTTGAGTGCTCCTTTAGCACCTTGATCATCCGGTGGCCTCACTGATTCTTTGGCAGGCTTCCTGTTTCTGATGTACTTAAAAATATTTTGCTTTTAGTTTTTGTGTCATTTGCTAGTTGCTCTTGAAATTCTTATTTGGCCTTCCTATTTATACTTTCACACTTGACTTGCCACAGTTTATGCTCCTTTCTATTTTCTGCAGTAGGATTTGACTTCCAATTTTTAAAAGATGCCTTTTTGTTTCCAGCCACCTCTTTTATTCTGTTGTTTAGCCATGGTGGCATTTTTTTGGTCCACTTACTGTTCTTTTTATTTGAGGTATACATATAGTTTGAACCTCTACTATGGTGTTTTTAAAAAGTTTTCATGCAACTTGCAGGCATTTTACCCTTGTGAGTGTTCCTTTTAATTTCCATTTAACTAGGTTCCTCATTTTTGTGTAGTTCCCCTTTTTGAAGTTAAATGCTACTATGGGGGTTTCTTTGGTATATTCTTCCCTACAGGAATGTAAAATTTAATTACATTATGATTGCTATTATGGAGAGGATCAGCTATATTCACCTTTTGGACCAGATTCTGTGTGCCACTAAAGACTAAATTAAGAATTGTCTCTCCCATTGTGGGTTCCAGGATTAGCTGCTCCAAGAAGCAGTCATTAATGGTGTCTAGAAATTTTATCTTTGCCTCCCATCCTGAGAAGCAGTAAATAGGGATAACTGAAATCCCCCATTATTACTGGGTTTTCTGTTTTTGTGGCCTTTCTGATCTCCCTGAGCATTTCACAGTCACCATCACTGGTCAGGTGGTTAGTAGTATATCCCTATTGTTATATGTAAAGACTTACTTAATTTGTGATATTGCGGAAATTGCAGATCCTGCAATATTAGGCTTCCACCACACTTTTGACAGTGGGAACCCTGGCCACCCCAGGGCCGGCAGCGGGAGACCTCACGTTCAGCCCCGGGTGGCTGACATGGAAAATCACAGAAAAGTAATAATGGACATTATTACCACAAATAATAAGGTCCATTATAACTTTTCTGTGATTTTCCATGGCTTGTCCACAACTCAGCTACGTTTTTTTGACAATCATTCTGTGATTCAAGTAGGGCCTTAGACACTTATTATTCAAGCATGGAATTTCTATCCATGGCGTTTCTATGGTTTGATTCATTTAATATTTTTGACTCTAAGCTTTCTTTCACATATAGTGCCACTCCCCCACCAGCACAACCTACTCTGACATTCCTATATATTTTGTACCTTGGTATTATCATGTCCCATTTATTATTATCATTCCACGAAGTTTGTGATGCCTATTATATCAATTTCCTCACTTAATACCAGGCACTCAAGTTCACGCATCTTCGTATTTAGAATTCTTACATTTGTATATAAGCACTTACAAAATTTGTCAATATTTAGTTGTGTTCCTTCATGTGATGTAATAATTGAATCAGACTCTTTTGTTTGACTGTTTCTCTTCAGTTCCTACCTGTACTTTATCAACTTCTATCCTTTCCTCTTTATTAGGATATAGAGTATCCCCATTAATAAATCTTCCCCTCAGGGATGTGTCTGTCTGAGCTGTGTGCTCCTCTGCACCTGTTGGCTTTCCCCCAGCCCTTAGTTTAAAAATTCCTGTATGACCTTTTTAATTTTACATGCCATCCATTTTGGTTTAGGTGGGGCCCATTCTTCCTGTATAGGCTCCTCCTTTCCCAAAAGGTTTCCCAGTTTCTAAACACTTAAAAATCCCTCCTCCCAATACAATTGTCTCATCCACACATTGAGACCCTGCAGTTCTGCCTGTCTAACTGGCCTTGTGCATGGAACTGGAAAGCAGTTCAGAGAAGGGTACCATGGAGGTTCTGGGCTTTAATGTCTTACTTAGCAGCCTAAATTTGGCTGCCAGTACTCTCTTCAACCTTTCCCTATGTTGTTGGAACCTACATGTACCATGACCACCAAATCCTCCTCAGCACTGAACATAACTCTGTCTAGATGACTTGAAAGGTCCACAACCTTTGCACCCATCAGGCAATTCACCATGCAGTTCTCCTGGTCACCATAAACCCAACTATCTATATTTCTAATAATCAAATCCCCCATTACTATTACCTGGCTCTTCCTAATAATAAGGGTCCCCTCCCCAGCAGAGGTATCCTCAATGCGAGAGGATACCATGACATCATCTGGAAGGATGATCCTCCTACCTAGACACTTAAGTTCTGAGAAATCTTCTAATTATCAGTATGAATTATCAAGATTCTTTGATGTCCTCTTGCCACCAGCTATTATTCGTTGCTCTGCCAATCAGTTATAGGTCACTAAAAATTAGTATACCCTGGGGTATACATATAGTTTGAACCTCTACTATGGTGTTTTTAAAAAGTTTTCATGCAACTTGCAGGCATTTTACCCTTGTGAGTGTTCCTTTTAATTTCCATTATCCTCCATGAATAGAATAGCTATAATATGGTAATGAAAGTTGGCATCCAGGAAAAAAAAAGACATTTCTTTACAGGACAAAGAGATGACAGTGTTATAGGTCACTAAAAATTTGTATACCCTTAGGCACTCATGCCCTGATCCTTCAGCCACTTATGCACTTAAAGCAGGTGAGGGTCAGGACCTTAGAATTTTTAGGTGAGGATCTGCCTTGTACAATACACATTACAATATATAGCTAAGGGATAATCCCTTAGCTATATATATTTGTAGGATTCAAAGTCCTAATTGACTGATGAGATTGATTAACACATGAAGCAAAGCTGAGGTCCTTAATCAATCTCGAAAGTCATTTATTGAGAGAATATGACAAAGCCATAAAGGTTATTGCAAATATATCACATAGTAACATTAAAAATATAACTGTCTCCCCTAGCATGGGTTTCAGTATGCTTTGTTGCCTGTTTATAAGAAATAAAAAATAATAATTCAATGGGTACAAAATAAAAGGATGAGTTTAGGACTTTGGATCCACTCAGCATAAGGCAGTAATATCCAGTGAAAAATCAAGACTGAACTGAAACTCAAGAGTCCCAAGAGCTATTCCTAAAGACTACTGCTGGAAAAGTCACCTGGATCATATTTTTCCGATATTTACCCTATTTCCAAATATGATGTTCTTGAGTTAGGCCTCTTATCTGCTCCATTTTTCACTAGATTTTTTTTTCATTCTCTCTACCTCATCTTTGCTCCTTTTTCACAGTTTCCTTAAGTGGAACATTAACCCAGTAACATATGAGATCAAGCAGAACTTTCATGCCTATGATTTTCAAATAGTTTCAGAATAAGACTAAATTAGTTTATCAATCCCCAGTGAGAATAATAAACAGGCAGCACTGAAAAGTTATTTTTAGTGCCTAGTGCCAGTGTAGCTGGTCATAGCACCAACAATAATGGATTTACCCCACAACTCTTCTGAAAGGCTAGGTGCTACTACTATATCCATTTTACAGATGGGGAAACTGAGGCATGGACAATCCTGTGACTTGTGCAAGAAAATTTGCAGCAAATCCAGATCTTGAGTCCCAGTCCAATATCTGAACCACAAGACCATCCTTCTGTTCATTGATGTGGCTACAGATCAGCTTTTGACATTTAGAAGAAGCATTTGTTGGCTGCATGTCAGTGGCTGTGAACAATAGGATCAAAGGGCCATAAGAAGGAAGGTGTTCTATGAGCAAACACATGGCCCAACACTTGGGGGCTGGAAGGAGGGACCACATTAATGACTACCAAAAAGCCACTGGCTGATATGAAAGGAGAACCTTTGGGGGTTAGAGTAGATGACCCTTGCAGTTCCTTCTAGTCCTATGATTCTGTTATTCTGTTGTGGTTTCAGGGGTCCATAGAGAAGACTCCTGAAACAAAGAGGGGGAGGGGCCAAGAAGAAAGTGAATGGATTATTTGGTCTTAATGACAGAGGCCATCCTCTCCTGTCCTTTGGCTCTCAATACCTGAGGAGCATGGCTGTGCAACTAGTAGTGATAAATCAGGGCCAACTGCACAATGTAGAAGGCTAAGGAAAAGAGAGCATTTCAGATGCTATGACTGATTATCCACGTTCTATTGTGCAGAAGTGTTGTTATGAGGAAAAGTGTAGAAATTAGAGACAGGAAAGTCTATCAGGTCATCTTGTCCATCTCGCTTTCAGCAAGAGAGGCTCTGAAGGAAGAGAAGAAAAGGTAGGAATTACATGAAATAAGTTCCAGAGGCATTAACCGTCAGTAGAAGTAATACGAGTCAATAAGTAAAATTAAGGTAGATGTGGTCATTAAATGGCCATTTAGGTATTGGTGTGTGTGTGTGTCAAGATATTAATGCCAGGCAGGTTCTAATATTTCCTGGCCATGTCCATAGTAAAAATCATAAAAGAGTCCTCATTCAATAGGATAATGAGGCAGTTAATGGAGGATCTAGCTACCTGATTTGTATTTTAGAGCATTTAAACAGAATAGCTATAATATGGTAATGAAAGTTGGCATCCAGCAAAAAAAAAAAAAAAGACATTTCTTTACAGGACAAAGGGGTGACAGCATTTCTTCCAAGCTCAGACCATGCTTAAGAGTGGCAGTGAACACAGAAGAGAGAACGTATCACAAGGAATATTGCATTTCTGGCACTTGTATCAAGACTCAGACCCCAGTTACCCAGGCTGAAGTTAAGAGAAGAATTCTATTCTATTCAAAATCATGATTATTTAGTGTAGGCAGCAGTGGTCAATCAGTATATGTTAAAGATTAGTGGGCTTGACCCTTAGTTTGACAGCATGGGGCTGCAACAGGCTGGCAGTGTTTGCCTGAAATGCCCCTGATAGCAGGCGTTGATCCTACTGGAGATGTTAAGTGGATTCTGCCGAGTTAGTGAGGCCAATGGTAGCTCATTATGCCCACCCAGATATAAGGGAGCAGCTCCCTAAAGAGCAAGAATGTAAGGTGCAGGCTGAGCAACACAGTCTTACCAAAAAAAGAACAGGAGTACTTGTGGCACCTTAGAGACCCTAAACAGTCTTACCAGTTACATTATGATGTGACAATGGCCCTCAGTGATGGGCTGTACTCCCCACACTGGTTCTGAGAGGGCTGAATTAGCCCAGGTGGGCCCAGACAGCTAATTAAGCAGCAAAAGAGGGAGATATAGGCTGAGTGGAGAGCCCTGATTAGAGAGAAGCATCCTGGAGCAGAGATGGGCTGAGCTAGCATAAACCCTGGAAGCTGGCAACAGAAAAGGTGTCTGGGAGGACGTTTGTGATCACTCTCTGATTAGTAGAGAAGGAAGGAGGGAATCCAGGGAAAGAGTAGGACTCTTAGCTCCCTACTGTGTAGTAGATTATACATTCCTCCCTGCCTAATGACCATCCATCACAGAAAGCTGCTCCAATCCCATGTATGTGTATTTAGCATTTTTTCAAATAAAAAAATATGTATTTGGCCTGATAATTCTAAGCTCTTTAAATACACACCATTTAAAACCATTTAAAACCATAGCACTTCTCTGGTACATCTGCCGATCCAAACTGAGATCCTCTGGCTCTGTTTTTCTTCCCTCTGAACCCCTTCTCCCAAAAGGTGAATCACTGCAGCATCCCTGCACATCTCATTATCTGCTGGCCTTGTAGCACTATGCTGCAGTAGAAGCGCAGTCTCTCGGGGTTCTTGCTTTCTGGGATTATGGGGCTGGGCCATCAAGTTTTTAGGAAGTTTGCTGGCCACCTGCTTCTGCCAAAACCAATTAATTGAGCATGAATGAACTTAACCTAAAGTAGGGAGAAGGAAAGCCCCCAAAATAGAGAATGTGGTAAGACAAGTCCTAGGACCCCTCTCTGCATTTGCCTCTGGGTTCAGATAAGGACAAGACTCCCATGTTTAAATTTCTGGAGATCAGGTCCCCTGTATAAATATAAAAAGCCTATTGAAAATAAGCAACATCATCCCATTTGTTCCAAGGGACATGTAGCTTGCCCAAGGATTTTTGGTTCGAAACTGAAAAAATTACACTCAATATTTTTTCCTGAGAAATATTACATTTGCCACATACCTGAAAGGGTTAATGAGAAACGTTGTTTCATGCCCCTGACTTTGTCTTCCCTTCCCCCCTTCCCCTCCCCCGCCATATTCTTCCTTCCCTTGCTGAATCCATTTGCAAATGATATCACTTGTCTGCATATTGTCACTAGCTGCCTGCCCATCCATTTATCAAGTGTCTGCAGCTCAGTGCAGACTTGCCCTGTCCTCCCTGCTCCATTGTTTCTCTTGACCCAGGGGAAGGTGTGTGTGTGAAGTGGGGAGGGGAAGAGGGGTCTCTCCCACAGCAACACGTACCATGATCATGGGCAAAGACAGGATGGGGCAGGGAGAGAATACAGCTGGGAAGACGCAATTATACCAGAAGATTGACAGCTCTCTCCCTCCCCCTCTGGCACTGAGAGATGACCTTGCAGGGACAGCAGCCCTCGGTCTCCCCACAGACATTAGCTGATATAATGGGCTAGACCGGACATGCCATATTAAGAATGCAGGAGGCTAGGTAAATCACCCCTGCTTAGTGAAAATAAACTTCACCATTTACTTGCATAATAGGTTTCTCATCAAACTTGTACACTTGTTTCTCAGTAACCCTACAGCAAAATGATTATAGAGTTTGAACACAACATTTATCAAGTCCTAATGAATAACATAATTATCACTTTATGCAAAACAGAGCTCATTTGCATCTGTGAATATTTAATATTAAAAACAACGCTTTGATCCTGAATAAAAATATGTATATCATATAATCATAGCCTTATGGAACATGAAATCTACAATATTTTTACCTTATAGTTTCACTACACTTGGGTTTTCTGTTTGAACCTTCTCCGTAGGGACTCTATCTAAAGAGCTCCTTCCCTGAGGATGTACACTGGGGTCTCTCTGCAGCTGCCATCATGGTTGGGTGCATTAGGGCCAACCACCCAGGTCACTCCATTTCAGATCATGGCAACCTTCCTTCATGTCACCTGCTTTTCCTTTCTCTTGTCCACTTTGTTTTCACAGTGCAAGCCGGTCCCTCTGGGCATGATGCCCAGGTTGGCTGAGTTTTAGTTCATTATGTACAGTGTCCCAGATACTGCCGTGAGATGGGTGCTTTATAAATTAATTACAAAATAAAGAAATAATCTGACTCCTCTGCATATGTAAATCATGCCACAGTGAGATGTATTTCTCTATTAGGCAGTGAAATAAAGCAGCAGATGACATAGTTTAGGCCTTTAAGGGGATAATTCCATGTTTTAAAGCGATTAGCCAAATCCACTAGTACAGCCTGGCCACTCCGGTGATGCAAACCAGGTGGAGCGTACTGGTAAATTTGGCCCCTATATAATGAAAATGGAAATCTAGGGGATGGTGAAGTAAATGGGGGTATCGTCATTCTCTTCACACGCTGGCTCTTCTCTCTATTCTGTGTCTTGTGCTTTGTATCATTCACAATAACCGTTACATTTTAAGAAATCCTATATTTATAAATATAACGCCCTCCCCATTTTACCAATAAAATCTTGCGGGAATGAATCAAGTATGTTAATAACAACAAGCACCTTGTTTGCCTCGCAGGCATTCATGGATTAGGGCCCCACGTCAGCACCTTTCAGCACGTGACTCAGTTTAAACACAGAAGGTAGTGCCCCTGACATCAGCAGAGCTACCCTTGGGCTTAAAATTATGCACGTGCGGCAGTACTGTACTTTGCTGAACCGGGCAATCACCCCGGCGATGTGGGTAGGGTAAAGATCCCATGGGGAAACTGAGGTTCAGAGGTGTTAAGGCCTACTTTTTTCAACTTGTGTGCTTAGTGGTAGGCATTGAAACCTCTGGGTGGCCCCTAAAGAAAAGTGGACTGATTTTCAGAACTGCTGATCACCCACTATTCCCAACGACTATAATGGGAGCTATCGGCTCTTAGGACCTCTGAAAATTAGGTTACTTCTAAGCAGGGGCCTATATATGGATTTAAGCACTTACCCGTAGGTGCCAATGCTTTGATTATAAACTCTTTGGGAAAGGGACTTTGTCTTCTTCTATGTCATATATAGCACAAAGCACACAGAGCGCTCAGACTTCGTCAGGTCCCTGAGATGATGTCAATGACTTGGAGAGGGAGGGGCCAAGGCACTGCCACAGGGATAAGGCCATAAAAAAGTCTGCCTTGTGATCAAGGTGTCATGTGCCTGTATAAGTGCATGTCCTAGAGGTGGGTCCGAAACAAATGCCTGAACCAAACCCCTCTGAACTCTGGGTTGCTTGGAATTCAGATGCAGACCCGAACTTTGCAGTTCAGGCCCTTTCTAGCAAATGCATGTTCCAGACAAATAAAACATTCAGTAAATAGCTCACACTTAATGGGGGCAATGCGTCTCTGCTGTCCTAGCCCGTTTGATTTATTCTGACAGAGGTAAAATTAAAGTATGGTCATCCACAAAATAAAAGGCATCGGCTCCAGTCGCAGCTGTCTGGTGCCCTATCCAAATACAAAATGATCTTTCATTTGTTTCCAAATAACCTATGAAATAGCAACAAAAAAACTGCGTTATTTAAATTAATGAATCCACAGATATGCCTGTGGATTCCCTTTCAATCCTGCAGGACAGCATGTCTCTTCTCTAGTGCTTTTGCCCATTGGAATTGATATTCTGTTTGCAGAAAGGCTCCCTGATCTTTGCATCTTTACAAGTTACTTATTGCATTTCCTACTCTAAAGGTAACATGGTATGTTCAGCTGTTGACCGAAGAACAGAGGACTGAAAAAGAGTAAGAAGACTTAAAGGAAATCATGCACTGGAAGATGATTTTCTTCAAATCAATGAATGTCTCTTAGCATGTATAAGTCTGTGTTAAGCTGTCATCTTTCAACACAGTTATGCATAAGAGTTTACAGAAAACACAACTAGGCTACTAGTGCTCCTTTTATATTTTTAATAGAGTAGCCAAAATCATTAAACCTATTTTGAGTGGCTGACTATTGTGGCTACCTGGAAGATACAAAGCTTGTAGTCCTGGTGAATTTTTTTTCCAAAATCAAGTTGTCAGGCTATGTCCATATTTAGATTCGATAAGAGTGCACTGAGAGTGAAGGGGGAGATGACAACATAAAATTTATGCATGAGCATATTGATTCAAAACATGTAGTAAATGAGTGTGGCAAATGGAAGGAGTGTTTGATGCTGACACCCATTTATCAAAAATTATAAAAGAAGGAGACTCAGATGCTACAATTGTAGGAATGTTAAAAATTTCATCATTTGCTTTCCAGACAAGAAAAACCACGGAAGGTCAGGCCAAACATACTTTGGTTTCATGCTGCGCAGAAACTGTTCAGAACCTTTCTTTTTTAATGTGCAGTATCCATTACCAATGGATGTCAGAGATCCTCTTATATATGGACCATTTCATGTTTTTACTTAAAGGTGGAAAAATATCCATGGCAAAGTACCAACATATGTATTTTGAGGGAAAGGTGGAGTTATGTATACAGGAGATAAGGCTTTTATTTTGACCAGCTAATAACAGTTAATTAAGTTTTATTCAGCTGTCTTCTAGTCTCAGAGTCAGAGCGTTGTATTAAAAACAAAATGGAAACTTTTGTATGACGTGTATGAAAAATGTTCTGGAGTCCTCTACTTAAGGAGGGTGAGCGAGCCAACCCCATTTTCAGCTCGGAGTGAATGTATTTGTACAGTGCTGCATTTATGTGTGCATAAATTGTATAGTGTGTGGTTCTTTGTGGGCACACTCCCTAGCCTGGAGATCTGGTCCATGGCTGGGGCTTCTGGGCGTTTCCGTAATACATATAAGTAATAATAAATAAGGAT
The DNA here is from genome assembly GCF_965152235.1 of Eretmochelys imbricata. Lineage (NCBI taxonomy): Eukaryota > Metazoa > Chordata > Testudines > Cheloniidae > Eretmochelys > Eretmochelys imbricata. The sequence goes on from NC_135577.1 coordinate 108,538,876, forward strand.
AAGATTTTGTCATGAAACTCATGGATTCCATGCCTTTCAGAGACCTCTGTGACATTTTCTGCTTCAGTCCCATGCCCCGGGGCAGTGGGGCCAGAACTGTCGGCGGCCGGGGGGGGGGGGGGGGGGGCCACTGGAGCTCTGAGCCTCTGGCCCCGGAGCTCTGAGCTGCTGCAGGCAGTGGGGGCCCCACAGCTATCAGCAGACACCATGGGTGGTGGGGGCTGGAGCTGTCAGTTCCCCTCCCCCAGCAGTCAGCCCCGCCCTCCTTATTTTTATTAAAAGTCACAAATAGGTCATGGGCTTCCATGACTTTTTGTTTATTGCCCATGACCCATCCATGACTTTTACTAAACATAACTGTGACAAAATCTTAACCTTAATAATAAGTGAAGTGCAAGATATTAGACAGTGGAGTTTTGATTGTTTGCAAAGAGCTCGCTACACATAGCAATGTCTTGAAAACAGTCAGGTTTGCTCAAAATGGGCCACACCAAGGAGCAATGTGCAGGACTTAGGTGGCAGTGCGCATACCTAGCCACAGAAATTTAGGCACTTAGGGGTAGGAACATAGGTGCTTAGAGACTTTAGGTGCCTACAGGATTAGGTAAGAGCTTAGTGGGGGTTTTAAGGATCTACATTTTGGACTTAGGCACCTAAAGTAGGACTGAGGTGCCTAAATCACTTTGTGGTCTAGCCTCTTTGGGGCAAGGACTGTGTCTTTCAATGTGTTTGTTCAGCATGCAGCACAATGGGACCACACCCCTGACTGTGGCCTCTGGTCACTGCTCTACGATAAATATTAACTAAAAGAATAATAATAAGATCAGCTCTGTTCCATAAATCTGTAGCCTTGTATCTTTCTTGTACACAAAGTAAAACATAGTAGGGTCCCCAAAGATTCTTGTCTTGACGTTGCCTGCTTACACTCAGGCTTTGCCTCTACTGGGGATTTGCCCCAGTTACAACCTTGGTAACCAGCCAAGGGTGTTGCTGCACCAGTGCAACCCACAGTGTAGGCAGGCAAAGCCACTATTTGCACTGACAAATTTACTCCTTGGAACCAGAAAGGCAAGTGCAAGTAGCCACTTTCCTTGTCTATAGAGCTTTTACTAACACAACTATGCCCATAACTGGCCACCAATGGCTGTAACTAAGGTAAATCCCCCAGTGTAGACAAAGCCTTCGAAATTATGTTTCCTTTTACTGCCTGTTCTTTGTTTCTTTGCTTCTTCAAAATGACCGGTATTTTATATAGGAATTAAGCTTTGCTTCTCTAAACCTTTATATTAGAAATGGCTGATAATGGCTCATCTGATAATGGTTATGAGGTGTGCAGTGAAGAAATGCTACAAAACACTAGTTTAGAACTGCAGCTAAAATGGTCAGCTACCTCGGCGGAGAAACATCTTGTTGTGTATTTAATTATAGAAACGCAACCTGTGGGAGGTTTTGGAATACAGCCGCTTGCATTTTGGTATCAGTGAATTTCACAGTCTATTCTATAGCTTTGTTGACCCTACTAAATATGAAATTTCACTAATGATACAAGAAAAGGAGTACTTGTGGCACCTTAGAGACTAACCAATTTATTTGAGCATGAGCTTTCGTGAGCTACATGCTCAAATAAATTGGTTAGTCTCCAAGGTGCCACAAGTACTCCTTTTCTTTTTGCGAATACAGACTAACACGGCTGTTACTCTGAAACCTGTCACTAATGATACAGGAAGTGGAAAGGCAATATAACACAGAGGTGTTTGGAAGTGATTTTAAAGACAGTGGGAGAAATTACAGATTTCATGTCAGAACCGAGACAATTATGACAGAATAAAAGGCTGCTTGCAAGAAGTTTAAGAATAAACTTTAAACTCAGACTGTTAATTGACGCATCAGCAAAGGATACATTTTTTATTAAACAGAAATTCTGAAAGAGACTTTTGTCAATTAACCAAAAGTAAAGGTCACAACAGCACTGGGGCGTTATTCCTACTGATATCACCTCTTTGATTCAGAGATAGAAGACTAAAGACTTTCAGGACAGAAACCAAAAGAGGTAAAACTCCTGTGAACCTCCTAACACCATCTACTGGATCCAAGAAAGAGTGCAGAGATGTGTCACATAAGCAGTTAATTGGTTTATGACATATAACCTGAGGATGAGTGATGCTGAAAACATGCCACTGCAATTGGAAGGTGACAAAAGCTGCAGGCTACCTTTTGTAAGGGATGGACCTGACCCTCCAATCCCAATGAAAGGGAAAGATTCACATGAAAGAGTAGACACAAAGGCCCAGATCCTCAAAGGTATTTAGGCACCTACCTTCCATTGATTTCAATGGAAGTTAGATACCTAAATACCTTTGAGGATCTGGGCCTATGAGCATTTATTTGTCAGCTTCTCTGTCAGCTCCTGAAATGTGAGCATGGGAAGAGTTCAGCTGAAATTCATGTGCATATGAAGATGCATCATACCTCTGGAGAAATTACCCTCTCTTCTCCCTGGAGAGAGAGAATTTAAGATCTTAACAGCACCAGTGTGGAAGGGTTTCTTTCAGACCTTCATGTTTAGGCCATTAACCTTCATGTTAACGAAGGGTAAAGGAAAGTTCTTTCCTGAAGTAAAAAGAACCAGACCCCTCCCTGAAGCCAACAAGCTGAGATTCATGGAACAAAGAAAGCTGTGCCAGCATGGTGAAACTGATTCTACACTAAGTACTATTAAAGGTTATGAAATCTATTTAATTCTCCTTGCCTGGTGAACTCTGTTCTCCAGTGGCCAACCTTAGAGTGCGAGTGTATTGTTGGCTTAAGACTCTGACCAATTGTAAAGATGGCCAAAACTTTTTAATTCTTCCATGAAAAAATTCTGAAATGAAAAACACCAATATTTTTCTTTTCATTTGATAGGTTAGGAACCACCATCATTTCTTACTTCCCCTTGTTTGCCTTTTCCTGTGGAAAAAAGGGGAGGGGGATATGTAAAAGTGGGAGAAATGGGGTATTTTCACACAGAAACAAAACTCAATTTTTGAAAAAATTTGTCTGAAATTTTTCATGGAAAAACAGAAACGTGGAAAATTTCAGATGAAACAAAAAAACGTTCATTCTTTCAAAATTCTTCATGAACTACACTTACCCTTTTCTGGAGAGCTGAAACCACTTGTAACGGAACAGGTTTGTGGTCTGTAAAACTAGATCTTGTACCAGTAGGAACAATAACAATTTCCTTCATTTAGCGGTAGTCTCTCTTCCTCCAAATCACCACATATGGAAGAAAAAACAAAAGTGGCTCGCCTTAACAGTGCAGAGATTTCAAGCATTTAATTTTAGCCAAAAGGGAACCCCTTACAGAAGGTTTGAGACAATTAGAGCTGTGTCGTAGGACCACAAGATCCGATCAGTTGTTGTGTTGCTTCGTTGCCGTACACAGGCATTCGATCAAACACAAATACTACTATTTTTATTCTCTGTATATTAACACTGTTCGGTGTTTACTCTGCCTTGTTCTTTGCACTGTTTCTACTCTGCCGTGCTTCATGTTAACGCTGCACAGTGAGGACAGTGTGGGGTTTATCAAGAGCACATTAAATACATCACAGTTCCAAACTCTTGCCCCATTTTGTCTCTTGCCTATTTACAGTGCACACTGGTCAAACTATATGACTATCTTATGCATGTTAAAAAAGGGCAGTCTATTAATCTAAACATTACTTTAGTCTAGGTGCACTAATATGGTCCAAAGTCACATGGTATTGCAACTGCCACTGCACTGTTCAAGTGACATTGCACAATATTTGAAACTGCTCACATGATCACAGTATTGTTATTGCAGCAGCATCATTTACCATATCTACACTAACTGCATCTGTTGAAACGGTTTTATTTATCACATGACTATATACTCTGCCTTCTTGAATTCTGCGCTCAGGCCCCAATTCTGCAAAGATACAGACATGCTTAATTTTAGGCACATGAGAGCAGTCCCATTGCTCAACAGCGAAACCTTACATGGTTTTGTTCCTTTGCTGTGTGACTCCCTTATACATCCAATCATTCAATGTATTTACCTGTTTTCTGCTACTAAGTAAAGATTTATTGAGATTGTTTTATTTTTCTGCTGGTTTTGATAATTAAGAAGTCAATAATAATGTGAAAAACCTATTTGCTATTGAAATTTGTGGGTCACATGCTTAATTTAAAACCAGGAGAAACTATTAACTTAAAATGAGGAGAAATTATTCCTGACAATATTCCCTAGAGGCCCCTATCTCCAAGTTGCAGTTTGAGTAATTTTTTAAATAAAAGTATTTGGAAAATGAACACATCAGAGTCACCCTTTCAGCCCCACAGTGATGCAAATGGCTTTTTAGGGAAGCTGATAGCAGAGCTGGTCAGGAATTATTTCTCCCCCTCATCCCCAAAGACTTGCAACAGAAACAAATTTTTATTTTGTTTTCATTACATGTTTTCTTCAATTTTGGGGGGAGGGGTTATCAAAAAACAAAACCCAAACATTTGTGTAGTTTCCGGATTTTCTATAAAAAACCCACACATTTTTGTAAAAAATGGATTTTTATTTAAAGTTTCCATTTAGTTGAAAAGCCATTTTTAGTAGAAAAAACATTTAACCAGGAAATAAATGGTGACCAGCTGTAGCTGCTCTGTTATTGTTATTTATTATTTGTATGTTTGCAGGACTTGAGAACCCAGAGGTGGAGCAGGACCCTGTTGAATTAGGCACTGTACAAACAGAACAAAAAGATGGTCACTGCCCCAAAGAGCTTATCCCACACATACACACAGATTATTTTTTAAGTATTAGTCCACGGTGATTATGAATTTAGCAAATGGAACAGCTGAATGAGTATTACTTTAGAAAATACTTAAACACTTAATTTGTTTCTCTGGGTTTGCTCTTTGGAAGAAGGGACATCATTATTACCACTGTTTCTTTACATACTATGTGCCCTGCGCTATTTGGATGTGGATTTACTAAATATGGGATATAATAGGTAGTGGTTCCCTGCAATGTCATCCTAATGCTTTCTTGCTTATTGATAACAATTTCAATTCTGCCACTCTCACTCAAGAGTGGGTGGGCAGTAGGGTTACTTTCACAGTAAGACACTACTCAGCATCAGTACAAGGAGCAGAATCTGGCCCCTAGTAAGCATAAAATTTGTAATAAATTAGCACTTGCTCCATTCTCCCCTCATTTATATTGTGAAGCCATCTTTAAGTGGAGTACTCTTGCTCATAAAACAACACATTTCGTAGAACTTCAGAGTTACGAACACCTCAGGAATGGAGGTTGTTCGTAACTCTGAAATGTTCGTAACTCTGAACAGAATGTTATCGTTCTTCTTTGAAAAGTTTACACTGAACATTGGCTTAATGCAGCGTGGAAACTTTACTATGCAGAAGAAAAATGCTGCTTTCCCTTTATTTTTTAGTAGTTTACGTTTAACACAGCACTATACTGCATTTGTTTTTTATTTTATTTTATTTTTTTATTTTGTCTCTGCTGCTGCCTGATTGCATACTTCTGGTTCCAAATGAGGTGTGTGGTTGACGGGTCACTTCGTAATTCTTGTATTCGTAACTCTGAGGTTCTAGTATACATGAATAAATAAAAAGTTTGCAAAGGACCCTTTATTTTGTGAGTTTGGTTGTATACAAGGAAGGAAGTTGCTTTCTCAAAACAATGAAATTTCAAAGTCATCTCTAAAGATACCCTCTGTACAGTGGAGTAAACAAATGCTGCAGAGTGCACAAGCCACGTGGGCTTAAGCTGGGAGAACAAGTGTACAAGCCTTTCCCTAAGTAATTTGAATATCTGTTTCCTTTTAAAATGGTCCATTGCCAAAGAAGGGTGGGGATAATGGTGAGTTCCCCAAGAAGGAAATGCCGGTTGTATGCACGTGTCTATTAAAAGGGCATGCAGGGAGCAGGCCACAAATTCCTGGGAGCCCACCAGCGCTCACACGTTATTTACAATCCATGATCCAGTGCTGAATAGTGTGCAGAATGAGCTGCTTCAGACAGACAGAAAGCTATTGTGATAATAAGTGGAGACCTGTTGTATAATTAAGATGAAATAAAGAGTTGAAGGTGTTAACATAACCCAGTCATTGTCTAACATTAAGCAATGTCAAACAAGTGTGATGGATCTGCAAAGAAGGGAACTACAACTCCCATCAGCCCTCTCCCCACCGTACATCCCAGGATGTACGTTTCCCACTAGCCCCTTCCCCACTGCACTTGGGAAAGGACTTGAACCATGAGGGGTTCGGGCTCTGTTTGACGGTGGGAGCCGCGCGGCAGTAGGGAGTTGGAGGGGAGCCCCAGGAACTGTGGACAGAGCTGTACATGGAACAGTCGGTGGGTGTAGGCCCATGTGGGACTTATGGGGGAGCAGCAGCAGGTAGGCAGAGGGACAGTGCAAAGGGGTGCCAATGAAAGACACTAACAGAGCCTGGCTTGGAAACTCACAAATGCTTATTTACATGAATAGAGACTGAAGCACCCCAGGCACTGGGGCTACAGAGCGCTGACTCTCAACTGAACTGCCCCAGGGAACCAGTCAGGAACTGCTACTGCTCACTTTGAAATGTAACTGTACTAGGGTATTTGTAAACTCTCCCCTTTCAAGCCCGCCCTTTCCCCTAGCCGTGTGTCTAAGTAGTTATTGGGACAGTGCCTATAAGGCTTACCTGCTCAGTGGTTGCCTCTGAGATGCAACACACTGGGAATGCTACTGGTACCCTCGGGGCTTGAGGTACAGAGTAAACCCAACAGTTACACAGGGTCTGGTATACAGAGACCTCAACCCGTTTAGTATCAAGGTGAACATATTGGCAACTTCATGTCAAAGGTTAGACATTTATTGCTTGAAACACACAAAAGGAAAATAATCAAAATGAGGCAAAGAGCACTGAAACTGAAATTAAGTGATTATGCAAAACAAACAATCAAAACCTATCAAAGTCTCTTTCTGGAAAGAAAAGGAGTACTTGTGGCACCTTAGAGACTAACCAATTTATTTGAGCATGAGCTTTCGTGAGCTACAGCTCACTTCATCGGATGCTGTAGCTCACGAAAGCTTATGCTCAAATAAATTGGTTAGTCTCTAAGGTGCCACAAGTACTCCTTTTCTTTTTGCGAATACAGACTAACTCGGCTGCTACTCTGAAACCTCTCTTTCTGGAAAGAGTGAATATTGGTTAAAGTCTCTTATTCAGTCAAACAGTCCTTGGTTGGGAAGAAAGGGTTCTGTCGTTCAATTCTGAGTCAGGCATGAGAGTCACTTTCCTGCTTTAGACAAAACACATACAGAAGGGAGAGTAGAGATAGGACAGTACGCTTGGGGAACGTATGGCTTTTGTTGATGTTCTCAATATACAGGGCAGCTGGTCAGTCACAGATGGATGCTTTGGGCTGGCAGATCAGCCATAACAGCTGTTACTCTAGCCCCCAGCTCCCCTTCCTGGTCAGGTCCCTCTCTTCACTGGTCGTTTTCAGGCCAAGCACAACTGGGCAGTCTCTTCTCACCATACCGGTGCCTTGCAGTACAGTTGACTTCTGGATCAGGCGAAAGGCCAAGAGAGAGAGTTAAGACAGGAGAGAGATAATGGAGAATGGAATGGCCGAGTCCTTGCTGATGCAATGACAATGGTGAAGCATCCCCACTGGAGTATCAAGGTCTAGTGTCACTGTTGCAGCAACAATCCTTCCTGTAGCAATGGTAAAAGGTTTTATATTTTCCTCCCCAAAGTCTCTTTTTAAGGGCCCCAAAAGTATCAGAGTGACCCACAGTTTTTAATGGATGTACCACACCCCTGGGGAGATAGGGTAGTGCTATTATCCCCATTTTACAGAGGGGGGAACTGAGGAACAGAAAGTATAAGTAACTTGCCCAGGGTCACACAGAAAGTCTGTGAGGAACAGGGAATTGAATCCCGGTCTCCCGAGTCCTAGTCTACTGTCCTAACCACAAACTATCTTTCCTTCTCCATCTGGCTCAAAGTTTTCCTCTTTCTTTTTGAATTTTCTTTTTCCCTTTAGTGTGAGGAAATCAATGCTTCTGCACTCCTCACCAGAACTGGTTAACCAAATCTGGAAGCCCCCTGAAAGCTATTAGGCTGTACTTCTCCCTCTCTCCTAGGACGTACAAGCCCAGGATTCAGTGCATGGACCATTTTACCCATAGACAAATTGAATGATGGAGAAGAAATAAGATGTAATTTTAGCCTGGAAGCTTAAAATGAATGTTGCAATTCAGGACAGCCCTGGAAAGCTTCTCCCAGCTTGCTTGGGTATAATGATGCCTTGATTGAACCTCTGATGGGGTATGTGCCTGCATATGAAATCTTGCTGGAGCATGTTTGTACCTCAAGGAACTAGATGATGTGGATCATTAGGCTGAGATAGGAACAAGATGAATTTTTGTGGTCACTGCTTCACATTTGTAAAAGCAACTGAGAAGCATTTTGTCAAGGAGAGGCTGTTCCCCCACGCACTTGCAGTGGTTGTTAGGAGTATGTACTGTGCCTGTAAGAGCAGGGCACATGCTAGGAAGAACCAGTTTTGGAAGCAGTTTAGAGTCAGCCTCTCCAGATAGACAGCTAGGAGCACATAGCTCTCCTTTGTCTTATGTAACTCCATTTTAGTTCTAATCAAGCCTCACTGCTAAGAATTCAGACTGTGACTCCTTGCTGTGAATCCGCAAGACAACGTGTGGTACCAGAGTGAAGTAGAAGTGAGGACAGATTGTGGTGAAAGAGTCATCTTGGAGATGGAGCAACTAAAAGTCTCCAAGGAATTGAAACTCTCAAGTAATGCAGCAGACTCCTGGAAAAAATTCAGAGTTTTTAGATGGATGCACGCAGCTGGCTTTGGTGAGAAAGAAGACCAGCAGAAAAGAGCAATCTTTTTAAACCCTGCATGAGTTGAGGCACTAGATGTCTTTAATAACCTGCAACTAAGTCAAGCAGAGAACTAAGTTATGACGACACAATTTTGTAGAAATTTGAAGAGTACTGTGAATACCTAAAAAGAGTGAAACATTTGAAGACAAGAGTTTTACCTTAGAAGACAAAAGGAAAGAGAGTCATTTGAAGAATTCCAAAAGAGCTGAAGCTCATGAGCCAAACCTGCAACTACGGACAGTAAACAGATTCAATTATAAGGGATCAGAGATCCAAAGCTGCAAGACAACAAAAAACTATTGGAAGCTATGGATCTCGCTTTGCATAAAGCAGTCAGACTGGGTCAGGCAGCAGAAATAAAACAGAATAAAGGGAGGGGAACAAGACAGCCGTGTTAGCCTGTATTCGCAAAAAGAAAAGAAGTACTTGTGGCACCTTAGAGACTGACAAATTTATTTGAGCATAAGCTTTCGTGGGCATCCGATGAAGTGAGCTGTAGCTCATGAAAGCTTATGCTCAAATAAATTTGTTAGTCTCTAAGGTGCCACAAGTACTCCTTTTCTTTTTGCGAATACAGGCTAACACGGCTGCTACTCTGAAACTCTGGATAGAGTGACAAGAGAGGAAAAAGCCTGGCAAACTAAGTCAGTGGAAAACAAAACAAAAAATACATGAAAAAAGCAAAGCACAAGAGTTTGCAAGAGACAGCTTCAAGGATTGCACAAGATGAGAACATAATCACAGACCTCAACAATGCCCAGCTTTTGGTAAGTGCTGCAATACTTGTAAGAAATACAGTCATTTAGCCAATGCTTGCAACAGGATCAACAACTGCAGACAAGGAAGCAAAGCATGCATGTTGATGAAGTAATCTAGGGAGGGAGCACAGACAATAGCACAGAAGATGAGTTCTATGGAGAAGCTGTATCTGAAGAGGGAGGAACAGATGAATGGACAAAATCTTTAGAAACCAATGGGACTCTTTTAATCTACAAATTAGGCACTTTTCAGAGTAGCAGCCATGTCAATCTGTATTCGCAAAAAGAACAGGAGAACTTGTGGCACCTTAGAGACTAACAAATTTATTTGAGCATAAGCTTTCGTGAGCTACAGCTCACTTCATTGGATGCAAATTAGACACTGGTGCTCGGGTAAATGTGGTTTCAGATATTAATGTTAAAGGATTGAAAAAAACCCTAGGGAACATGGTGAGAGAACAGGTTAAACTGAAAGCTTATAATGGGAAAGTCATTCCTATTAGAGGTACATGTGTACTAGAAGTGAAGGGAAAAGATCAGATAGAATTGATAAACTTTGGGATAATTCAAGGGAATAAAGCACCTATATTTAAAATATGCCACACTCTTGGGCTGAACAAAGAGTGTGCATGGTATAGGAGATAAGGAACACGTTGTCCAGAGCATTTGATAAAACTGTATTAGAAGGAGAGGTGGAGTCAGACACAGTGCTTGTCTGCCTCATACAAAAGAATTGTCCTGTCTCAGAAAGGAAGTGAAATGAATTAGCTGAGGTCACAACTAATGATGAGACTTTACAGAGGGTAATTAAGGCTATTACCCCAGGGTGGCCAGGACATTATATACCACGTCCATACTTTTAGTTCAAAGTGGAACTGTCTGTCTGTCATTGGTGGCATATTGTTTAGAGGATATAGGTGTTCCAAGCTGACATGCCCACAAGAATACATGAAGGACACTTGGGTATGGAGAAATGTAAATGCAGAGCCAGAGAGATACTGTATTGGCCACAAATGAACAATGAGATAGAGAAAAATGTTAACGTGTGAAACGTCAAATATCAACCTAAACAGAAAAAAGAGCCTACGCTGATAATGAACAGTTCAGAGCATGGTCTAAAGTTGGTGTGGATTTATTTTCTTATGCAGGTAAAGACTATGTATTGATGTTGGACTCTTATTCTCATTATCCAGAGGTTGTTTATTAAAAAATACCACAATAAAACATGTAATAATGCACATGAGATCCATATTTTCCAGGCCTGGAATCCCTGAAGTTGTCATGTCTGATAATGGTCCACAGTTTGATGGACATGAATTCAAAACTTTGCTGGAGAGAATAGGTGTAAGGATTGAGCTTCAAGGCCGAGGAATCCTCAGTCCAAGGTCTTGTAAAGAATGGTGTGAAAACTGTTAAATGACTTTTTCAAAAGGCCACTGACTCAAGTGCGGCTCCATATTTGGCTATACTGAACTATAGAGCCGCATCAGTGAGTCATGGACTGTCATCTGCTGAGAGATTGTTTGGCAGGAAGTTGAGAACAAGACTCTCTGACTTTGCAATAATCCTGACTTAGATGTGCCTAGGCAACATGATAAGTGTATACAAAAGATGCATCATGACTAGGGCCCCACCAAATTCACAGTCATGAAAAGCACGTCACGGACCGTGAAATCTGGTCTTTTGTGTGCTTTTACCCTATACTATACACATTTCAGGGGGGAGACCAGCATTTCTCAAATTGGGGTCCTGACCCAAAAGGGAGTTGCAGGAGGGCCAAAAGGTTATTTTAGCTGGGCGGCCAGAGAGCGGCGGCTGCTGACAGAGGGCTGAGCTCTGCAGGCAGCAGCACTGAAGTAAGGGTGACATGGTGTGATATTGCCACCCTTACTTCTGAGCCGCTGCTGGCGGCGGTTCTGCCTTCAGAGCGGGGCCTCTGGCCAACAGCCGCCACTCTCCAGCTGCTCAGCTCTGAAGGCAGCACCGCTGCCAGCAGCAGCGCAAAAGTAAGGTAGCAATGCTGCAACCCCCACAGCTCTGACTTTGCGACACCCCCCCCCCACACACACACACACAGAGACACACAACTCCTTTTTGGGACAGGACCCCTACAGTTACAACACAGTGAAATTTCAGATTTTAACAGCTAAAATCATGACATTTAATATTTTAAAAATCCTATGACTGTGAAATTGACCAACGTGGACCATGAATTTGGTAGGGCCCTAATCATGACAGAGGGTCCAGTGTGTTTGCGCCTTTGAATCCCAGGGATGCTGTGCAGATTCATGATGGTACTTGCTGGGCTCAGAAGGCAGTAATGACTCGTGAGGTGAGCCTTTGATCTGACGAAGGACATACTCCTGAAGGAAATAAGTTTCAGAGGAACAGGAGACACCTGCAACATCTTCCTGCAGAAGATGGGAATAAGGAGGCAGACACTTCACTGACAGCTACAGGACAAAGCACTGGGAAAACCACTGAGGAACCATCAGACCAGCAAGCAGAGCAGTCTGCTGATTCAGCAAGTGCAACAACTGATGTGGTGCCCCATAGATCTAACAGACTGCGCAGAGCACCTGAAAGACTCACTGAGCACTGCAGCAAAGTTGAGTATGTGATGGCATTTGTAGAGAAACAGTTCAATGGTTGGGATTGCTTTTTCTGGGAAGGGGAGATATTAGGAGTATGTACTGTGCCTTTAAGAGCAGAGCACATTCTAGGAAGAGCTGGTTGGAAGCAGTCTAGAGGCAGCTTCACCAGATACACAGCTAGGAGCACATGGCTCTCCTTTGTCTTATGTAACTGTGTTTTAGTTCTAATAAAGCCTTATTTCTAAAAGTCCAGACTGCGCCTCTTACTTATGAACACACAAGACAACACAATGGTAAAGGAAAGTATTAAAATCTTTCCTCATTAGGAGTAAATGGGTCAACATAACAACACAGTGGGAGGTTGTGAGAGAAGCCTGCCTACAAAACCTGCTGCACAAGATTCTGTCAGAAGACAAGACCCATCAGGAGAATGGCTTGCAGCATCATTGAAGATAGACTTTGCATGCAGTGTCAACTGTACTTTGGCTCAACATTTCTGGTTCACCAAATTGTTTTTAAAGGAGCTGGAATGTGGAAGGATAGTGGGACCATTTGATCAAACACCAAAGCTACATATAATGGGGTTCCCAGTGGGTGCAATTAGAACAGGGGTGGGCAAGCTATGGCCCGCGGGCCGGAATTGTCCCATCAGAGCTTTCGATCCGGCCTGCGGGATTGCCAGCCCTGTGGCGTAGCGGGGCTAAGGCAGGCTCCCTGCCTGCCCTGGCCCTGCGCCACTCCCGGAAGCAGCTGGCACCACGTCCCTGCAGCCCCTGTGCTGCTCTCGCCTGCAGGCACCGCCCCCCGCAGCTCCCATTGGCAGGACACAAGGAACTATGGCCAATGGGCACTTCAGGGGTGGTACCAGCATGCGAGGGCAGCGCACTGCAGAGCCGCCTGCCCCACCCCTAGGAGCCACTGCCGGACATGTTGGCCACTTCTGGGAGCAGTGCAGGGCCAGGGCAGGCAGGGAGCCTGCCTTAGCCCCACTGCACGCCGCTGCCACCCCAGAGCCGCTCGAGGTAAGTGGCGCCGGCCTGGAGCCCGCACCCCTCCTGCACTCCGCACCCCAACCCGCTGCCCTGAGCACCCTCCCACACTCCATACCCCCTCCTGCACCCCAACCCCCTGTCCTGAGCCCCTTCCTGAACACCACACCCCCTCCTGCACCCCAACACCCTGCCCCAGCCCTATATTCATGGCCCTGCATACAATTTCCCCACCCAGATATGGCCCTTGGGCCAAAAATTTGCCCACCCCTGAATTAGAACAACAACTCAGGAGATTCTCATGATTCCCTCATTATTATTAATTATTGCTAATTATTATTATTTATTTATTTGCTATTGCAGTAGAGCACAGAGATCCCAATCCAGGAACACAGCTGCATTGTGGTGGGCGCTTTACAAACATTCATAAGTTGAATCCAACAGGAGCATAAACAAATAATTACACTGGTCATTCTTTGGCAGGAAATGGGGCAGAGGCAAAAATCTACATTTAGCAAAGAAACAGCATGGAGTTACCTTCTACACAGACTGCCTGTCGCCTTGCTCCCAGCTGGAAATTCTTCTCAAAGGGGTGAAAGGGCTATAAAAATAAGGGGCAGACACTCCAAGACACCCCTGTCACTCTCTCTGCCCATCAGATTCACTGAACCTGAAGAGACAAAGGAAGCAGCCATTGGACTCCGGAGGAGGGGTCCTAACCTAGAGTTTGGTCAGTGAGATTGCTGAAAGCACGTGGTGAGAAAATTTTGTTCTGAATCTAATATAGTTTGTTAAGTTAGGCACCAGTAAGCATTTTGTCTTTTCTTGTAACCATTTCTGACTTATGCTTCATTACTTGTACTCGCTAAAATCTCTCTTTGCAGTTAATAAACTTGTTTTAATCAAGCCAGTATGTTCAAGGTGAAGTATCTGGATAACTCCATTTGGGGTAACAGTTGAATGCATATTATTCCCTTAAAGGAATAATGGATTCAGTATATTTGTACTGTCCAGGAGAGGGCTGGGCGGTACAAGATGTACATTTCTGCAGGGAAATCTAGGACTGGGAGTGTTTTGGGGTCACCTCATGGTAATCTTTAAGGCTAATAAGAGTCAGGGTGTGGCTGGCTTGCTGCAGCACACACAGAGACATAGAATCAAAGAAGATTAGGATTGGAAGAGACCTCAGGAGGTCATCTAGTCAAATCCCCTGCTTAAAGCAGGACCAACCCCATCTAAATCATCAATCACAGCCAGGGCTTTGTCAAGCTGGGCCTTAAAAACCTCTGAGGATGGAGATTCCACCACTTCCCTTGGTAACCCATTCCGGTGCTTCACCTTCACCCCCCTAGTGAAATAGTTTTTCATAATATCCATCCTAGACCTCCCCCACTACAACTTGAGACCATTGCTTTTTGTTCTGTCATCTGCCACCACTGAGAACAGCCTAGCTCCATCCTCTCTGGAACCCCCCTTCAGGTAGTTGAAGGCTGCTATCAAATTCCCCCTCACTCTTCTCTTCTGCAGACTAAATAAGCCCAGTTCCCTCAGCCTCTCCTCGTAAGACATACCCCACCCCCCAATCAACATAGCTGGGAATGACTTACATGCTGGAGGCTACAGCAGCAAGGCATTGTTAAGGGCACCCTAGATTCCAGGGCAGTGGTGACACAGCTACTCATTGGTCTTGATTGTACCCTGGTATGTCACAATAGGTTCTAGAGCAAGGTTCCCGTGGCACATGTATGTAAGGAAATAAAGCTTGTGGTTTGTTAATTCTAATTCCAATACACCCAGATAATTTTCATTTGTTATATTTTTGTTTCCCTTCCCTTTCTATTCCCAGCCAGGAATTGGAAGTGCGTTAGCATGAGAAAAGGAACATCTGTATATTTAATAGCTAACCTTCACGTGAACCCTAAAATAAAATATTGGCTTCTGACTCAGTTCAAGCGTTGGTTGAAAGCTTGAAGAGGTGGAAGCGAAGAGTATTATTGTATCCAGACTGACCTACCCCTAACATTGACACTTCAGATATTAACACACACTATTATTTTTAACTTAATTGTAAATAACACCCTTCCAATGATTATTATTATATTTGTGTTACAAATAGCACTGAAAGATTTCAACTGAGATCAGGGCTCCTTTGTGTTCGTAAGAATCAATCTCTGCTCCAAAGACCTTACAGACTGAATAGACAAGATAGCTAAAGGGTAGGAGACAGGAAGTACTGTATACCCATTTTGTAGACAGGGAACTGAGGCCCAGAAATATTAAGTGATTTGTCCAAGATCTCACAGGAAGTTTGTGGCAGGGCTGGGTATTGAATCCAGATCTCTTGAGACCCTGTCCAGTGATTTCACCACAAGGCCATCCTTCCTCACTAATTAGCTGGATCAGCTGAGTCACCAGAACCACAGGTGAATCTTCTGTATTGCCTACCTGCATGATACCAAATATTGGTTTGCTCTTTCATGCCTCACCCCTCCCACCCTCACCCTCCACCCCAAAGGATGAGACAGATTTGACAAGGCTGTAAAGCAGACTTAAAGACTTCTTTATCCTAATGTCAATGTTCAATATATTAACTTCATCCAAGCAGTCTGACCCTGGGCATAAGTAATGGGATACCAAACAGCTGACAGACAGGATAAATTGCTATGGAAACCTTGACCCAATTTGTGCCACATTAGATACATGAGGGAGGGTGACTTGGCATGTAGTGCTTATGAAAGCAATCTGAATATGCTGAAGAAATTATAATTGGATCAGAATAGAAAGATACTGGTTACACTTAGTTGATGTAACAGAAGCTCATCAACAATGTCAAAAACCAGACATACAAAAGTAACTTACTGCTGTCTGATGCTGATCTGCAAAGGGAAAGGTGCATACGCAAAGGTGCATATGCTTTGTGCTGTGCACAAAGCAAAAACAGGCTGGAAGCTATCAGAAATCATTATTTAAGTGGGGCTTCTTCAACTGAGTAGCCAAATACCTCAATAACTCCAACTAAATTAGAAGAATTTAAACAGGGGCTCATATGAAAAATTGTCCAGAGAAAAACTCAATGCCAAATCCTCAGCCGCAGCTCCATCGACTTCTGTGGAGCTAAGCTGATTTACACCAGCAGAGGCACCGGCCCTGAGTTTCTTAAGAACGGGGGGTCACAAATCCCATCTTACAGCATGCTAGAAGTCTGCTATGTGAGAGAAAAGTTGACAGCGATAGTGATAGGCATGTCAGGAGTGTTTGCGACTCCTTAAGCTAATCATTCAGGCCAAGGATCAAGAGAGCAGGTGGTTACGTGTAACAGCAGGATGACTCCAGCAACCTTGTCAAGACAGGGGGTGGGGGGAGGAGGGAAAATTTTCTGACAAAAGTAACAGCTGAAAAGTGAAGCTTATGTGACAAGATGGGTGATTCCTTGGGATGGAGATTTGGGCAGGAATAGATGCTAAAATTATCTACGAAGAAGTATAGACAGGATTCAGCAGTGTCAGGAAAATCTGCTGGATCCAAAACACCTGGTGGAATTTGGAAGGGAATCAACAGGTTTGCAGAGACTAGCCTACTATGACTAGGAAAACATTCATTACTTTGACTGGAATAACAACTGGGGGTGAAATGCTGGCCTCATTGAACTCAATGGCAAAACTCCCACTGACTTCAATGGGACCAAGATTCACCCCAGAAGTCTGGACATTTGCAAGGTATATCTCCGTTTATGGCAATTCAAAGTCGTGTGAGGGGTAGATGAGCATGCCCGCGAATATTTCAGTGCCTGTAACTATTGCCACTGACCCTGAGTTTCTTTAGCAGGCCAAAATATCATGGTCATTTCCGGTGAGTATATAGCACATAGATATGTCGAGAGCACAGATGTATCAGCAGATTGAATAAGGGTTGTCTGAGACCAGCAGGTTAATAATCCCAGATACACTTGAAGGAGCTTATTATTTTGTGGTGCTTTCATTCCTTTTAATTCTTTTTAGATTAATACTCAGCTACAGTATTCTGTCGGGAACAATCTTGTGTTGGCAAAAGAATGGACCAAGGAAGATCATTAGGTTTTTTCCATCTTTAATATCGGCCATTCTAAGCAACATTCCAACCAGAACTCCTAGGACAATCAAGGTATCACAAGGATCGTTGCTTTTTTCCCAATATTTGCTGTGTTTCCGTACACAAAGACCAGCACATGTACTTCCATTCAAAAATAACTTATTTTAGAAAAAGGAACAACAGCAGCAAAAAATTTAAAAAATAAATCAAGGTGTCTAGAAGCAGGAACAGTGTGTGTCTCTTTGGCAACAGCTCCAGCAATAGAGTGGACTGCTGTGTATGTAGACAAGCGGGGTTCTTTTAAATGTAATGGCATGGTACAAAGCATAA
The DNA here is from genome assembly GCF_965152235.1 of Eretmochelys imbricata. NCBI lineage: Eukaryota > Metazoa > Chordata > Testudines > Cheloniidae > Eretmochelys > Eretmochelys imbricata. The sequence goes on from NC_135577.1 coordinate 108,556,539, forward strand.
AACTTTCAGGCTTCACACACTGCAGTCGGAACTTTGGTTCTAGAGGGTGAGTTTATTCCCATTGTTACATGAATTGATAAGTGCTCATAGGTCTTTGGTTGTGTTAATGCCAGAACTCAACAAATGGCTGAAGTAGTAAGAAGTAGGGGAGCAACTGTATGTGCCTTTGCAATTGGGATCAGGACTGACCCCCACACGAGTCATTAGGCCTATAAACAACCGAACAGTTAGGTTGCTGGTGTGCAGAGATCACTGCGTATCATGCTGACCAGAATTGTCTCATTGTTTACTGGTACTCCCTGTCTGTCTGTATCCATCATTGTCTCTTGTCTAAGATTGTAAGCTCTCTGGGATAGGCACAATCCTTTTGTTCTGTATTTGTACAGCATCTAGCACCATGGAGTCCTGGTCCATGACGAGAACTCCTAGGTATGGCAATATAAATAAATAATAACAATATCCTTGTGTAACTCAAATGAAGTCAGTGGAATCACATTAGGACTTAGGAGATATAGGTGAGTTTAGGGAGGCATCAGTTAAATCAGGTTTTAGTTCTCCTTGTTTAGACTGATGCTTGCTCCAGAGATCCCTCTATGGCTGGGACTATTGGTTCTCTCAGTTGGAGTGGGAAGTTGTTCTCAGTCAGGGAGCTATCCATCTCTGTGGTTTGACATAATGAGGAAGATTGAGATGATGATTTATGATTATGCAGTTGTGTGATATAAATGAGTACTGGTCTTTTCCTTTCAGCATTGGGGTGGGCATAGTTGAATCACATCTGGAATCGCAGAAGATTTAGGAGCCTGAAAACTTGTGTGTGCACACATGTGCGTGTACGGGTGTATAAAGCAAGATAGAACTTAATTGCAAAGAATGAACTTTACCTTCTCCCAGCTTGGGTCACTATCACTTCACTCATACTCCTCCTTCACCCAAACACAGGTGGGTTTCAGAAATACTAAACAACTAAGCTCACCTTCAGATTATTATTGACAATTTGATGTGATTTTATTGTCTAAGTTAAAAACTCTCTGAAGAAAAGAGTTTGCATATTTCCATCAGTCAGGGATCTATGACTCATGCTCGACCATCTGTTATTTAATGAGACTATGACAAGCTGATTGTTATTTTTTTTAACATGGCAAATTGAAAAATGTGACTTTTTGATCTATATTTTAATTACACCCCCTCTGACTTTATCTCACTTGCACTTTCCTCGTAATATGTATTGGGAGGGTAAATAAAGCTGTGTCTTTCTCTACTAGCCCTTTCTCTCTGGTGGGTATTTCATTTCTTTACATTTTTTCTAGTTCACCTACCGACTATGAATCAAAGAGATTTAAAACAAACTCCTTTTCTTAATAAGCTCAAGAGCCAAGGAAGGAGTGAGTCGTGGGGCGAAATGAACATGTCTGGCTCTCCAGGCAGCAGCAAGTTTTCTGCGTTACTGATGACTGCAGATCTACTGTGCCCTGCATTTTCCTTGACAATATAAATCACAAGAAATCACGCCATGTGCGCTCATATTTTCTTATTGGTTTATAGGTTTGATTAACTATTGAAAACATGCTAAAAACATTTCCTGCCGCACCAACAAAAACAAACGGGCCGGGGGGGAGATGTCCAACACTTAGAAACCCAGATTTCAGTTAAATTGACCCCAGATTCATTTCATGACAGGTTGCTGCTTGTTTAGATGGGCTTCATGCCTGTAAGATGCAGTTAAATCTGACTAGATAGAATATGAAAATATTGCTTTAAAGTGACTGGACCCGGTCACATGACATGTTTTTGTCCAAGTTCCACTATCATGTGACAATCTACAGTAGATTTATGAAATTAAGCACAGATGGCTACTTTGTTGTTGTTCTTTGAACTGACAGCTGTTGGTATAAAAATAAATTAAATATAATTTCATATAAGTCAGACTTAATTTTTTGGGGTTTTTTTTGTTAAATAATCTTTACAGTTTTTTTCCTCCGCCAGTTTAATATTTTATTGATTTCCCCCCCCTCTTTAAATCATTTCCATATCCACAAGGCACAAACCAATGAAAAGATAAGGGAGGCTTTTGCCAAACTACCCTGAGAATGATCTCGGTCCTGATTTGGAGGAACAGAGCCTCTCTCGGGGTGAGTGGAGATCTAGACTCCATGGTAGCCAACTCCGTATTGCCAAGCAGACAGTGAGTGACAATGGAGACAAATTTGTCAGCCTTGTGTGTTTCTGGTCTATGTGATGAACTGAAACAGGGCCATCAAAACCTTTCCCCCGGGAAATGGTGCTGGCTGATTGTGCTAACAGGTGTGAAAAACCAATCATCTATCTACCGTACTAGCTTTAGGAACCAGTCTCCAAAAACCAGAATGTGCTGATAAAGGGGAGTAGTTGTAGTATTATTTGTGTGTTATTATTATTTTAAATACGCATGTGATCTGCAGAGGAAATGAATGGAAGTCACTCCAGGTAAGAAAAAATGGCAGATTCATAAAAGGCAATGAGACAATTTTTAAGAAAACAATGTTTAAGGATTAGCCAAAGGGTTCTCCTTTATTCACAATTCTCCATGGAGCACTTTAAAGTCTTCTATGTTTGTATCACTTAAAGTGCAGCTATTTTAGGTCAGTGTAAATAAGTCATGTGTGCCGTCAGCCTTGTACAAGTGCTTTCTGCTGCTTAATAATACATGCGCTTGTCCATTATAGGGGCTACATGTATACGTGTTGGGATGGAGAGGCAGTCATGCAAAGATACCATCTTTGGGATAGCTGCCTAATGCTTTAGAGAGGGGGTGTACGGTATATACTTTGATTACCTTAAGCAGGGCAGAGGCTAAACCTATCGCTGATCACAGCACCTAATAAATAATGCATAAGAAATTATGCCATATATAGAGACAGGCATAATTACTTTCTTCCCCAGCTCGGTCTGATAGACCAGCGCAGTTACCTTATTATACAGGGGGCAGGAGAGGTATTTTTAATTAGCCAGATTAGAGTTGTGCCATCCCAATGGATAATAGCAAATCAGAAACTTCAGGAGGTGTGTTTCAGGTATCAAGAAAGGTAAAATCTCAAGAGTGCTGAGCGAGAGTCTCAGCAGAACGATGCTGTTCAGATTAAGGCTCTGATGGGACCCCGGCAAGCAGAGCCTCTGCAGCTGCACAGCGCCCCATTGATTTTAATAGGGCTACATGCATGTGCAAGAGTCTGCCTGCATGTATCCCACTGCAGAATCCGGGCCTAATACTGAGCACCCAGCACCCAGTCCTGCTGCACTGAAGTCAGTATATTTCAGTGGGAGCTGGATGCAAAGCCACTGAAAGGTTTTAAAAAAAGCAAAAGCAAAAACACCCAAACCCCACACAGCAGTAACATGATATTATCAGCCATTTTATCAGTGACTCTCCTTGTGCATTCTAGCCCTTTCCCTTGCACGGGGTCTGTCTTGTCTAATTGTACTGTAATCTTTTTGGGGCAGGGATTCTCTCTTGTTATGTGTTTGTACAGCACTCAGCACAACAGGACCCCATTCTCAGTTGGCCCCTAGGCATTGCCATAATCAATGTGATAAATAATGATGATAAACACCCACATTTCAGAGGCACAGTCCAGTGATGGTCAGTTGCACAGAAAGAGTTGAAATGCGCAGCTGATGGGAAAGATTGGGCACCTAAATTACAACCTGGTTCTGAGACTTCATGTCCTTGCTAAAGTCACCTAACCTCTCAAACACAGTAATACTTGCAGCTCCTATCTGCACCTCAGAGGGGTCTTGTGGGGGTTATTCAATTGATATTTGTAAAATATTTTGTGTTTTATGGGCATGGTCTTGCTCCCATTGACATCAATGCAGCCCTAGAAGGAAGAGGATCAGGCCCTACAAGAGCAAAATATTATATTGATAGAGACAGGTGTCTCAGTATCAGAGTCATCGGGTAACTAACTGCAAATTTTGCAGTGTTTTGCTGGATTTTGAATAAAAATAATAAAGTGTTTTATTAGTTTATGGCTTGCAAAATATGACAGATTAGATGAACACCAAATATAATGGCATTTTCACTGATCTTCTCATGCTGAATAAAAGGTCTGAGAAACTAAGAATTAAAGAATCGAGCAAAAGAAAATGATTAAAAGAAAAAAAAATAGTTCAAAATGTATGCATTTTCCTTTGCTCCTCAAACCTTACAGATCCGATCTTGTTTGGCAGCAAAACAGGATTATATAGATAAATAATTCTAAAAAGAGGTTTAAAACCAAGATTTTTTAGTAGGAAACAAAGACACTTGAGTTAATGAGCAGACATTAATATGGGGATTGTAAGAACAAGCAGTGGCTTGATGCGTAGGTTTATCAAACCCCAGTGGGGCAGGATCACCTCTTTGTCTTTGGTGTGCTCAAAGTCATCAACCTCTCCTGTCAAGGGAGAAACGCCTACTCCTTTAGCACAACTGAAGAGCATGAGAGCCCAGGTCCAGACAAATACCATTATTTATCTTGATAATAATCCTGGAGGGACCCTTGCCCACTCAGGTTCAGCTCCTAGAACAGCAAGCAGGACATCTGTTTCATGACTGGCTGTTGCAATCTCTCGACACAATTTACAGTATTATTATCGCAGTCTCTAAAAAAAAGTGCGCAAAGCCTTTTATAAAAGACATCTAGGTACCTAACTCCTATTGATTTCTGTGGGAATTAGGTGCTTAAATACCGTTGAGGATCTGGACCCAAATTTGACATTCCTGCTTGTATCCCAGAATTTGACACTACTACTGTCAAGGTTCCTTCCCCACTCTGAACTCTAGGGTACAGATGTGGGGACCTGCATGAAAACCTCCTTAGCTTACTTTTACCAGCTTAGGTTAAAACTTCCCAAAGATACAAACTATTTTACCCTTTGCCCTTGGACTTCCACTGCCACCACCAAACATTTATCTGGGTTTATTTATTAGGAAAGCGTTGTTTGGAAACGTCTTTCCCCCCAAAATCCTCCCAACCCTTGCACCCCACTTCTTGGGGAAGGTTTGGTAAAAATCCTCACCAATTTGCATAGGTGACCACAAACCCAAACCCTTGGATCTTAAGAACAATGAAAAAACATTCAGTTTCTGAAAAGAAGGATTTTAATAGAAGTAAAAAGTAAAAAAGTAGTAACAATAAAAAGAACCACCTCTGTAAAATCAGGATGGTAAATACCTTACAGGGTAATTAGATTCAAAACATAGAAAATCGCTCTAGGCAAAACCTTAAGTTACAAAAAGACACACAGACAGGAATATCCATTCTATTCAGCACAGCTTAATTTCTCAGCCATTTAAAGAAATCATAATCTAATGCATATCTAGCTAGATTACTTACTAAATTCTAAGACTCCATTCCTGTTCTGTCCCCGACAAAAGCATCACACAGACAGACCCAAACCCTTTGTTTTTCTCCCTCCTCCCAGCTTTTGAAAGTATCTTGTTTCCTCATTGGTCATTTTGGTCAGGTGCCAGCGAGGTTACCTTTAGCTTCTTAACCCTTTACAGGTGAGAGGATTTTTCCTCTGGCCAGGAGGGATTTTAAAGGTGTTTACCCTTCCCTTTATATTTATGACAACTGCAGTCAGCCATTTTGTATGTTCAGCCACTGCCAGCTGAAACCCCAAAACCCCATAGCTAGGGATAATCTTTTTAGGACTCTGAGAAGGCAAGGCCATGCAACTGCATGTTTGCAGTTTTGCTATCAGAATGGGAGGTTGGGACAGGGAGTTAAGGTCCCATGGAAATAGAAAGAATGTTTGGCCAACCTTGGTTTTAGGTGCCTCTGACATGTACGTTTTATTGTCGTTATGACTAGAAATGCTTTGCTCATAAGGAGAATAAGGACTTGTCATTGACTGTTGCTAGGGGCTATTAGGGGCTATTATGAGTTATGTGCTTTGTCCAGAGAAAATTTATAAAAAGTTTAGTTATAAAGTGTGCTTTGGAGCAGTCCGAGCAAGCTATCTTTGGGCAGGGATCTGACACCTAAATTCCCCAGCAGCTAGATGGAAGGTAGGGGCCCTCCAGAAGCCTGGCCACTGATTCCTCGAAACCACTCTGAACTTTAGATAAATATAAGTGTTTTGAGATGCTCTAAACTTACAGTGATGGCATTTGGGTGTGTGTTCTTGAGATCTAATAAAAAAGTAGTTTCAGGTGAAAGCACTCTTGCTTGTATCCATCATTTATCAGCTGGATGAGCTGTGCCCCCTTGATTTATTCCTGACACCACCTGGAGAGAAACAGTAAAGTTACCATTGCTTTGGATTCTTAAAATCCTGGGTAACACCTCAGAGCCTGAGGAAGGAGGGAGCTTCCAGTCAGGGGAGGCAAAATGGAGCCCTGCTCGGTCAAGCTGGCCTAGTCCAACCCAATCCAGCCTACGCCTTCCTCCTGCCACAGATCTCATCTCCAGCACAGTGCCCCTTACAGCCATCCACAAGCCCTAGGAGTTCATAACTTAAAGCTCATTTCAAATTAACTGAACAAAAAAAAAAAAATAGACCCAACTCAGTTCATAGTTTCAGCATATCTGAAAAATGTATGCCTGACTGCCCAAAGTTCTTACTGAGGGATGTTTCCCAGTGACCTGGGAGTAAAGGATGTAAATAGTGAATTAATTAAATGTCCCAATGTCACAAAAGTATCTAGGTTAGTCAAGACTAGGGGAAACTGTGAGGTGTTTCAGAAAGGCCTATAAACTGGGCAACATGATGACAGATGAAATTCAACATAGATAAGTGGAAGCTAATGCACATTGCAAGGAATAATTTAAACTCTTTGTACACACTGAGGGGCTGTGAATTAGTGGTACTAGGCATCATTGTGGACAGCTCAATGAAGATGTCTGCTCAATGTGCAGCACAGGTCACAAAAGGAATGGGTGAAAATTTAGTAGTAGCTAGTGGTGAATAGGCTAGGCTATTATTCAGACTGGAGTAACGTCCTGCATCAGGAATTGGAGTACATTTTAAATCCATATAGGAACCTTGCACCCCCTAGAACCTCATCTCTCTTTTTTGCACCAGTACGGTCTTCTGGGTGCTTATGTGCACTTGTACATTTTACATATCAGGATTAGCTGGCAAGCCTCATAAAAAATGGGGACCTCTGTCAAACTTTCAGATACATCAGTAAATGCCTAAGAGTTCAGGGTAAAGCCCCTGAAAAATGACAGTTATGCAGCAGAGAAAACAAACCTTGATAATTAAATAACTGAGTTGGAATTAGATTGTGTGTCCCATTTATGTGGGCAGATTGCATAACTGCTGTCTTGTGGTTCAAGATGATTTCTATACAACTTCTTCCGCTGTTGGGAGCTCAGTTTTGCAGCGATTTCTCTAAATGCCCCTTTAATTGTCATCCTTGTAAAAAGCATGGCAATAATTCATCATTTTCAAAGCAAATAATCTCTCGCAGTATAGAGGGGAAAACGTGGTTTGGGTTTTTGGGGGTTTTTTTTTTCCTACCCTAAAGCAAGGTGCATAAGACAATGACTTAGAATGTGTGCAGTATAAGTTAATTTGTATTCTAACTTCTCCAGTGCCTTTGTATATAAATGGAAGTTATGTGCATAATTTATGGAAGACGGTATATGTGAACTGGAGTCTCAAACCCCCCTTGAACAGACTTGCTCAGGCATGATGTGTATAATGCTAACACACTTAGACAGTGTGCAGAGTGGAATAGTAGAAAAAAATTCACTCTAATACTGTGCATTACAATAATAAATGCAGGAATTAGAGGGTTTTACCTCTCTGTAAATAAATTATGCATACATAGTTTTAAATTAACCAAATTAAATGATTAAAGACATGCCATTCCTTCATGAACTTGTCTCAGGAGTAGGGGAATGCAGAGTATGCGAGGAGTCCCAGATTCTCGGTTTCATAAGAAGCAATTCTAGAGGCTGTTTCATCTCCTCCCATTCTTTGCAATGATAGAAAGCATTTTATTATTGGTTTCTTTTACTATTTGAGCACAAAGCAATTGTTGAGATTAGAAGTATAGATGCTGCTTGTGTCCCCTATCAAGGTGAATTACTGTGACTTTAAGCTGAAGAAATATTGCATAGCCCAGCCCTATACTTCTCTCAGAGGTCAAGTCAGACGCTGGTGAGTGGCTCTAAAGCTCCTGCTTCTGGATTTCAAAATGAGTCAGAGTTGTAGGTGCTCAGCACTTTTAAAATCAGCTGTACAGCATCATTCCTCCCCTAAGCACCCCCAAAGCACTTTGGAAGCAGGAGCTAGATGCTGGTACTGGAGTAACTTTAGACCAACATGGCAGTAATGGTGTACTCACCCACAGTCCACGCTCCACTGTAGACAGTACCACCCATTTTCCTGATGGAGCAAATATTAGTCAAGGACCTGCAGGCTTACCTCCTAATTTCAAGAAGTGCCACAGTATCTCTAATTTCCAAGACTCACCAACCCCAAGGAGAACCAACCACAAGACATCTGTGTCATGTGGCTTCTAAAGGGTGGCACCACTGAGCATACAACTCCCACTTACCACTATCCTGAAGTATTTGCTTTGTGGGAGAGTCATGTTGTTGAACCAACAGTGTGCTGGATACTGATTAAAGACAGACGGTTCCTTCATAAACTTGTCTCGGGAGTGGGGAATGCTGAGTAGAGGTCCAGAGCCCTAGTTCCTCCGAGCCTCTCTATTTCATTTGCCACAATCCTAGATGTTGTTGCCTCTCCTCCCATTTTTTGCAATGATAGGAAGCTAAAATAGAACGGGGAAACTGAGGCACAGAATGGTAAAGTGACTTGCCCAAGGTCATACAACAGGCCAGTGGTAAAGCTTAGAATATAGCCTAGGTCACCTGTTGGCCCTTTGCTCTATTCACTGTGCCACGCTGCCTCGATAGATGCAGTCATAGGTTAGCAGCTATGCCACTGTGACTCCTATTTAACCTGTATTGAATATTGCTAAGTAACTTGTTTGCTGAAGGACTCAAAGCATTTACAGGCGTTTACACTTTCCTAAATGCTATGTAACCAGAGTGGTAACTGAATCTGCATATTTAAAAATCCAAGAACGTCCACACAATATATCTTTCAAATGAATTTTACACCTCTCCACTTGAGAAGAGTACACAGGGCTCGTCACTCTATGTAAAAATGATTATTTTAGTGCAACTTTCTCCACATAAATCAGTTCAAAGGCTGATGATTTAAGCGGCGTGAAAGCAGAACTAACAGTGGCTCTAATTGAAGGCTGTGCGGATATGTCACAGTTCAAAGAGCTCGCTAGTATTTCTTCTTTAATTGCACCTTCAGCTATAATGCACTGATACTCACTTTCATTCATGGCATTTTGCCCATATTTTCCCAAGTGTTTGCTGTAGAGTTGGCCTTAGTCTAAATCCTTGCAGCTGACTATTCCCTCACTTCAAGAGGTGTGCATGAAACAAATCAGGCTGAGAATTTTGCAAATAGCCCCAGTTTTTGACCACAGATAGAACTAAATCACTATATCCAAACACTGCATGTCTGTGGCATGTTTGAAATCCAGATCCAAATCTTGCAAATTGAGCCCAATTCCCCTTTTCTTTAAAACTGGGTTTGGGTAGTTAAAATGGTAGTGCCATGTACACCACAGTAATTAAGTCCCTGGAAACATTTCTGCCCTCTGTTGTCAGTTGTATCTAGGAGCAACTGTTGTTGGGTGCAGTTTAGAGACGCATCCCAAAAGTTCCTGGGTCAAATGCTTCCCCTGGCTTACACCCTGTTCAACTCTGAAGAGCAGGGTTGCAGAGCGTGTAAGCCTGGGGAGAATGTAGCCTGATTTATGCATATGTGATAACTTAAGCAAATGTCTTTGGCCTGGAAAGCTAGACTGAGGTCTCAGCAAAAGATGTTTTCTTATGAGTTCCAGTTCCCCCTTGTGATGGGTGAATCAGAATAGCTTTTCCCATGGTAATGAGGTATTTATACTTTATATTCCAGCCACAGACAGGAAGTGAGGAAGCAGAAGAAAATTCAAATTAATAGAGTTATTTTGAACTTCAAATGTCTTGGTAAATTTGGTTTGAACTTTGAATGAAAGCAGGGATCAGTTTCCATCTAATATAAAGTGATGCACTGATACTCACTTTATAACTGGGCCAATCAAAAAAATGACTTTGCTTGAACAGAAACCATGCAATTTCCAGCTCCGTAACAAATGAGATCCAAACTTTTGTTATCGAGATCTTTTTGCAAGATTCTAGTACAAAAATAGCCTTGTAATGTAAACTGAGATTTGCAGACTCTTCATGGTGCGAACCAGTGGTTTGGGATGTTTATGTTTAAAAACAGTTGAGATCTTTTGTTTAGAAATCTCCTTTTCTACAGTTTTGCACTGTTTTCAATAGCAGACTCATTAGGATTTGAAACAGCTGAACTTAATGTTCATAGAAAATAATGAAAGGCTATTAGACAGTAAACGCTGGAAATTTTTCTTGCGCAATGGGGCCCCAATCAGACTGCACCTCTACTATCATTATAATACAAATCATTAGTATTATGTTTACTGTTTGTAAAATTAATATGTATTTACTCAGGTCGTAATGACTCCATTAAAAAGCTGTTATGGTTTTGTAAGTCAACGTGTACACACCAAAATATATAATTGCATGGGCATCAAAACAGTAAAGACTTGTCTACACATAAACATTTAGTTCACGGCAAGCTGGGGAGGGAATCTAGCTTTCTGCACTCTTAACTGTCCATGTGCATCCTGCTGATGTGCATTAACAGTATCTTAATGCGCACCAGCAGGCTCCGCCCAGACTGCATAAGTACTACAACTTTTTAAAATATCAGACTAGGTTATTGGTCTTATAAACTTATGGCCAGAGTCTATCTGTTAAGAATGAAGCCAGAGCAGCTGTCTTGGCAGGTGTGCTATTGGGCAGCTGAAGGAACACGGAAAAGGGGCTGACAAAATGAACCCCTGCATAAAACAGTGCTCAGAGAAGGAAAACTTACAGGACTCAACATGCAAATCATGGCCCAGGATGGATAGAAATGGAGGAGACTCGCATGCGTCCAGTGTGATGTTTGATGGCACAGAAAGGATTCAGATTCTTTGGTTCCACTGACTTCATTTCGTCCAAAGCCAGAATGGCCTTTACTGTACATAAGGTGAAATGTAGTGAGCCATTTAGTCAAACAGGGAGCACTCACTGAAGTTAGTGGGATCCCATCTGTGTATGGCCCTGTTCAATTCCCAGGGACTTCAATGGGAGCTAGACTGGGCTCTAATCCCATACTATCTCACCCTCCCACCCCACCCCCAAGTGTTTCAAGGTATGTTACTAGGTGTATGGAAATGGATACCCAGAAGAAGGTGAGTAATAATTTAAGTTGAGCTATTTTCAATAGACACACACCACTACAAGTTTGTTTAAAACTCATCTGAATATTCAGATAATGTGAACAATAGGACTTTGGGAGAGTCTGAAGCAGATTTCTTAACTCAGAGCTACCCCACCCTTTTTTTAATCCAATCTCCTTCTAATTTCCTCTTGCCATGGTGAACCAAAGTCCAGTCCTGCTTCCAAGCTTCTGCTACCGCACTGACTCCAGTTCTGGAATGGAAGTCTGGGCATTGGCACCCTTATTCCTGAGAGGGAAGCAAGGCCTAGTTGTCTAACATGGGACCAGGAATTCCTGAGTGCTAATATGGCCTCTGACACTGTTAACCTCTGCGACCTTGGGAAAGTCATTCAACCTTTCTGCTTCAGGTCTGACCATTTGCAAAATGGGGAATAATACTTATAGCTCAAAGTGCTGTGAAAATTACTTAATGTTTGTAAAGCAATCTGAAGATACAAAACACCAATTATTATTTGAGGGCCCATTTGTTTTTCTTAGTTTTAAGGGCTCATGAGTACTCAGCTGCGAGACAGTAAAGATCTGATATATGGTTTTAGGGCTGCTATAAAGCTTAATTCTTGGCAAAATCAGGAAGGAGGGATGTTTCCATTAGTCCCTTTGTCTAAGTGTATCTTCAAAATATACCCAGGAACATAGAGCACAAAGGATAGACATTCCTTTTTAGCCAATGAGTACATGAATCAAACTAAATAATTAACATATATATTCAGAGATAGAGGCCCAAGCTGTATAGCTCAGGTCCAAGATGAAAATTGGCGATGTTTGGCCTTGGAGTTTTGGTTCAACCCATTTTTGGGAAAAATTGCAAAGTTCACCTACAAATTCAAACTTCTCAGACACATCTCTCGTAGTATTGGTTTTCAGGACTATGTAAAAATTTTTGAATTTAGCAACTGCTATATTTAAAAAATGTACTGGGGAATGCGGGCTAGATTCACAAAGGAACTTGGTTTCTCAATTGCCTCTTTAAGCCCCTCAGTCCAACATTTAGGAGCCACTGGCATTCACAAACCATGACACAGCAGCAGCTGCCTAACCCTGGAGGTACTTACACTGCTGCTGGTAATGTGCAAAGCCACCTGAATCCTAATGCTGACTCACAGCTAATAAACTGCCTGGGTTCCCTGCTCATGCCAGAGTCTCAGTGCGGTTCCCAAAATTAGAAATATGGTACAAAATTGTTAACAGTGCAGGTGATTAACCCTTGGAAGAATCTACAAAGGGAACGGGTGTATTCTTCCTCTCCCAAAGTCTTCAAGTCAAGACCGCTTGGCTTTCTGGAAGACATGCTTTAGCCAAACAAGTTACTGGGCTCAATACAGGAGTAATTGAGTGACCTCGCAGGAGGTCAGAATACATGATCTAATGGTCCCTTCTGGCCTTAAACTTGATGAACAGATCTGTGAATAATAGAGTTATAATAGTCAATGCTAACAAAAGTTTTAGAAGGGCTATAAAACCTCAAGCTTCAGGGTCCCAGCCAATCTCTAATTTTGAGGGATTAGGACACGACTCTTCACGGGGAACAGGTCATCCCACATCTGTCTACTCCAGAGTTTCTTGCATCTCCCTCCAAAGAGCTGGTGCTGATCACTGTCAGAGATAGTCATAGATAATCATAGAATCATAGAACTGGAAGGGACCGCAAGAGGTCATCTTGTCCAGTACCCTGCACTCATGGCAGGACTAAGTATTATCTAGACCATCCCTGACAGGTGTTTGTCTAACCTGCTCTTAAAAATCTCCAGTGGCTGAGATTCCACAACTTCCCTAGGCAATTTATTCCAGCACTTTCCCAACTGTCAGGGCGGTTAAGTTTTTCCTAATCTAAATCGCCCTTCCTGCAAGTTCAGCCCATTACTTCTTGTCCTATCCTCAGAGGTTAAAGAGATGAAGTTACTCACCTTGTGCAGTAACAATGGTTCTTTGAGATGTGTGTCTCTGTGGGTGCTCCACTTTAGGTGTCGGTGCGTCCCTGTGCCGGAGATGGAGATTTTAGGTAGCAGTGCTTGGTCAGGGCACGCGCATGCAGCAGCTGTCTCGCGGTGTTGTTGGCGCCTCTCGTAGTGTGCACAACCCGACCCCCTCTGTACCACAGAGTCCGATAGCAAAAACTCTGAAGCAGAGGGGAGGAGGGTGGTTAGTGGAGCACCCACCGGGACACACATCTCGAAGAACCACAATCTGGGGAGGTCGTTCAGACCCTCAAACAAGACTTTTAAATTGAGGCGTGGTTGTGGATGGTTGAGAAGATGAGGCCTGATGTTACAGGGCTCTACATCTTTGAAGGCATTGTTTATTCTGGTTATAGTCAAAATGCCGCTGTTGTTGGCGGTGGAAAGATGTGTCTCTTGTTCTTTGATATGGTATCGGCGTAATTTGTTCGGCGGGGTCTATGTGCCCAAGAGTCCTTCATTGTATGTAAGGCCTCATCTGTTTTAGAGGAAAAGAGCTTTTCACGGTCAAAGGGAAGGTCCTCCACATTTAGCTGTAGTTCTTTCGAGATTTCCGACACCTGCAACCAGCATGCTCTGCACATCACCACTGCTGTGGCAGTTATTCATGCAGCTGTGTCTGCCACATCCATTGAGGCCTGTAGAGCCATACAGGCTATTATCTGCCCCTCTGTCATGATGGCCTTGAGCTGGGGACGTTTATCTTCAGGAAGATCCTTTAAGAGTTCCTGCAGCTGCCATAATTAGAGAAGTCATAATTTGCCAAGAGGGCGGAATAGTTGGCCACCCTGAATTGAAGTGTGGCTGAGGAGTATATTTTACGACCGAAGAGGTCTAGTCTTTTACGTTCCTTGTACTGTGTGGAACGTAACTGGGGTTGCTTGCTGCGGTGATTGATGGCTTCCATCACTAGGGATTTGGGCTGTGGGTGGGAGAAAAGAAAGTCCATCCCTTTATCTGGGACAAAGTATTTTCTGTCAGCCCTTTTACTGGTAGGTGGTGCTGATGCAGGTATCTGCCATATGGCTTTGGCCGGCTCCATTATGGCTTTGTTAACGGGGAGAGCATTCTTGGCTGAGGCGGATGGTTGGAGGATTTGCAGCAGCTTGTGCTACTTCTCTTGTACCTCCTCTAGTGTGATCTCCTGGCTGACCACCACTCTCTTAAAAACTTCTTGAAACTGCTTCAGGTCATCAGATGTTGTTGGGTTTGGTGGTATCACAGCATCATTCAGTGAGAGGGACGAGTTATGGGTAAGTAAAGTGTGTGCCTGCTCAGTCTCTGAAATCACCTCTTGCTCCTCTATCCCCCGCTTGGGGACCTCAGAGGTTTCCCTGCCTGGTGAAAGTTGAGGTGATCTAATTTCCCCTCTGGCTGGGGTGGAAGATCTGGAGTATTGGGCTCTATATGGGTCCTAGGGAGGCCACTGCATTGGGACGGGTGGTGGTGGGCCTGGCCAGGGTTGCCCATACCAATGTTACAGCTGTCCATAGTTGTGAGCCTTGGTTCTGACAGTCTCCCATGGAGGTTTCCTGCCTGTGGGTAAGGAGTATCGAGAGGAGAAACGGCTGTACTGTATATCCCCTTCCTTGTCACTATATATGGACTGAGGGGTGGGAGATGCGGGGGGCTGCCTCGTTCTTTGGCCTGGAGATTGTGCTGGGTCAAGTAGTGGGGATTGTGGTGCCAAGGAGACTGCTATGTCCCTCGGGTGTAAAAATAGCACCGGTTCCGCTGTGGCTGGTGCCACGTTTGTATTGCTGTTGCTTTCACGGAGGCAGCTCGTGCCACTGTAGGCCGGTCTGTCGGTGCTGACAAACATGTTGGTGCCGGTGGCAGCAGCATGGGTGTCAGAAGTGCTTTCAGCACCAGGTTCCGCACAGGGGTCTTCGGTGCTGTGGAGGAGACTTGGTGTCTTGACTCTGAGTCGGTGCATCGGGGCTCAGCAGCGGTCCGTGAGGGGACGGTGCTGGAGGTGCCCAGGGTCTTGCAGGAGCTCTCTCTGGATGAGCTTGGCCCTGAGGGCAAGAACCTCACTGGGGAACTCCTCTTTCTGTGAGTGTCCCATTTCGGGGCGGTTGAAGCTCACTTCCTTGAAGTTTTGGAAGGCTGAGCATTACCCTTGTCAGAAGTTTTGCTGGTCTGTGGCTGAGTTGTTGATATCTCCTGAGACTGCTGGAAATTTTAATGCGGAGATCTCTGTCTCGCCATGCCCTCGCTTTTCGATTTGTACAGTGAGTACATTTCTGGGGGATATGAGATATGGCCATCAGAGACAGGCATTGCTGCATCTCTTAAAACCAGGTGAGCCCGGCCTTGTGTCCGATGACTTTTCCTGCAACTGGGAAGGGAAATGTGAAGCAAAATGTAGCAAATGATTAGAAGAAAACTCTATTTCTACTGTTAACCTAAGAAACTAAAACTGAAGGGAAAGAAAAAAACTTTTTTAAAAAAGTAACTGGCTAAGTACAGTCTAATCAAACTATCTAAGAGCTAACAAGCTAAAACTACAATGTAAATTATTTTCTTTTCTAGAGACTTTTGAAGAGGTAGCACTGCCATTGAGCTCCATCTGCAGCTGAGGGCGGTAGAGAAGGAGCAGAGGGGTCGCGTTGTGCCCACACTACAAGAGGTGCCAACGACACCGTGAGACAGCTGCTGCGCGCGCAGGTCCCGCCCGAGCACTGCTACCTAAAATCTCCGGTCTCCGGCGCAAGGATGCGTCAACACCTAAAGTGGAGCACCCGAAGGGACACTGTTCAAAAAACAACTTCTCTTCCTCCTCCTTGTAACAACCCTTTATGTACTTGAAAACTGTTATGTCCCCCTTCAGTCTTCTCCTCTCCATGCTAAACAAACCCAATTTTTTCAATCTTCCCTCATAGGCCATGTTTTCTAGGCCTTTAATCATTGTTGTTGCTCTTCTCTGGACTTTCCCCAATTTGTCCACATCTTTCCTGAAATGTGGCCCCTGGAACTGGACACAATACTCCAGTTGTGGCCTACATCAGCATGGAGTAGATCAGAAGGCTTATTTCCTGTGTCTTGCTTACCACGCTCCTGCTAATACGTTCCAGAATGATGTTTGGGTTTTCTTGCAACAGTGTTACAGAGTTGATTCACATTTAGCTTGTGATCTACTATGACCTCCAGATTCCTTTCTGCAGTACGCCTTCCTATGCAGTCATTTCCCATTTTGTATGTGTGCAACAGAGTGTTCCTTCCTAAATGAAAGGAAAAGGAGTACTTGTGGCATCTTAGAGACTAACAAATTTATTTGAGCATAAGTCTAAGGTGCCACAAGTCCTCCTTTTCTTTTTGCGGATACAGACTAACATGGCTGCTACTCTGAAACCTTCCTAAGGGGAGTACTTTGCATTTGTCCTTATTGAATTTCATCCTATTTACTTCAGACCATTTCTCCAGTTTGTCCAGATCATTTTGAATTTTAATCCTATCCTCCAAAGCAGTTGCAACCCCTCCCAGATTGGTATTGTCCGCAATATTGAACAGAACAGGACGCAGAACTGATCCCTGCGGGACCCCACTTGATATGTCCTTCCCGCATTGACTGTGAGCCGCTGATAACT
The DNA here is from genome assembly GCF_965152235.1 of Eretmochelys imbricata. NCBI lineage: Eukaryota > Metazoa > Chordata > Testudines > Cheloniidae > Eretmochelys > Eretmochelys imbricata. The sequence continues at coordinate 108,573,499 of NC_135577.1, forward strand.
ACTCTCTGGGAATGGTTTTCCAACTAGTTATGCACCCACTTTATAGTAGCTAGCTAGTTAATGAACTAGTAGGCTTGGTATGTTCAACAGTCATCACCCGTGTAGACCATCCTGCTGAATTTGCGATTTAAAGCTGATGTAGGAGCCTTTTTTGTGACCTGTTCAGTTAGACGGGCCACAAGCCTGACCTATACAGCACTTCCTACATTCCTAGCCACATATTCCCCCGACAGGAATTCTCTCAGTAGTTGCTGTAATAATTTATCTGGGATTCACAGAGAGGCCAGCTGCACTTCCACAGGTGGTCCACTGCAATTTGGCTTGGCTAATGAATACCTATGATAGTGCTAGTGAAATGTGATTTACATTTTTTCATTAAAAATGTCACCAGAAGTCCAGTCTCTGAGTGTTACAGCATTTGAAGCCAGCGTACACTTGATATTAATTAAAGTGAAAGATGACAGTACTAGGAAAGGGAACTGTTTTCTCCACTCGGATAAATGACCTTTACCAAGCACTTGTTCTTTAGTTAGAGTGGGTCATTACTTGAGCTTACTGAGCATTTTCAATAAAGCTGGAATCTCCGACTCAGTTTTCAGACATACATTCTAGCCCTGGGAACAGATTATCTCTGTTTTGCATTTTGTAATTAGCATCTGACCACTCTCACAAGCCTGTTGTGCCACACTAGATTGCTAATTGCTCACAAATATAGTTTTCTAGTGGGCAGTGTGCGAAGGGGATATTGAACTCCATGTCACTGCCACTCATATTTTATACTGCCTTTTCTTTCCTTTGCAGCAATGGAGAAAGGTTGGGAGGATAGTCCCGGGGAGTGCTTTTTTTTTTTTTTTTTTTTTTAAACACTGTCAGCACATGGCAAATGATAAACAGAAGAAAAATAAACTTGGGGGTTTCATATTTTTACCCACCGTTCACATACTTGTTAGAGAACAGTACTGGTTGCACTCAGGGGCAGAATGCATTGTACATTTCAAACAGCTGTGCCAAATGGGCAACGCTTCTGGCTGTTTCTGCCCTGGGCAAATAAACTGAGGCTAGTCATGGTCTGATCCTAACTCCTTTGACTTTGAGACCATGGCTCATCTCAGTTCCCTTTTGGGGGTAGGGCACCGCTGAAGATCTATGGACTACGGGTGCATCAAGAAGAAAGTATTTTAGGGGAAAGAGTCCATGTACTTTGGTACCGATCATGTAGTGTTCCTCTTACACACGCCCTTAGTTTGTGTGATACGTACATTTAAGACAAACAATCGTTTGCCAGCTGCAAGCCTGGCACTCCTCATACAGCAGGAAGGAGAGTCAGCATCATCCAGTGCTTGCAGAAGAAAATGACTGAGCGAAAGGTACAAAAGCATACTGCACCCACTCCCCTTTTCCTGAGTGGGGGTGGGGTCCCACTCCAGTCCCCGGCCAGTTGATTGAGTCATATTCCCTAAGTTATTTCTTTCTATGCAAGAAATTAAGTGAAGGGTTTGAGCATGCACAGGGCTGAGAAATTATATGTGTGCGCTTCAGTTTAAGCTAGTTACACTGGGTCTGCTTATGAAGCAATTTGAAATTTTTGAGAGCAGCACTTCACATTACCACAGTGGAGGCCTTTATAAGCTGGAAGTCTCAAGCCTTGATCACTTCCAACTGAACCACTTATAAAGAATGTGCACTGCTGGAATATTTTAAATGACTGTGTGCAATGCGCACTGATTTAACATGGGGGGCTTCAATTAAACAACAGTTCAGAACATAATGAACTGAAAAATTTCACACACTCTAAAACGAGATAAGCATGAAGCGAAGAAAGTGAGAGAATTAAGAAAAAGTACATTAACCATAGTACCAGTCACTGGCTGGTGAGATTCAGCCAGAAACACAGCATAATAGCTTGTGAGCTAGTTTTTCGTAGAAGTGTGATGTGGTTCAGGAGGAGGAGGGGAAATCCAATCCTTGCTCTTAAAGGAACAGGCTATCTGCATTCAAATCACAGATACACCTAAAGCCAACACCTTTGCTCTGACCACAGTTGAAGTCTGGGGACATTTGGAACTGGAGCCAAGCTCCAGAGTTGGCAAGCTAATGCATATTGCCTCTACATTCCAGACCCTATATATATATATATATATATATATATATATATATATATATATATAAAATAATAAAAAAAAAAGGAATGGCCTTTGCCCAGAGAGGCTTACAGTTCTTGCACGTCTCCTTAGGATGCATGCACAAAACAGGATAAATCCAGAACCAAGGGAGAGTAACCACATGCTGGCCACCTACCCACTTCCAAGTTCTTTGGTTAGGGAGGAAAATCACACTGGGGACGCCACCTGATCACTAAAGCATGCTTACTTTGCTTGGAACTAATATAATGGATGAGAGCTAGCACCAACAAGCGTGGCTGGTGCATCTCCGCAGACAATGTATTTTTCTTTAGAGTTCTTGCATGGCTGAAAGGATGTAAAAAGACACATGAAAATTAATATGGGGCAAATGCTTTAAGCTGTTCCTAGTAGTCAGCTGTTAAAAGCCTTTTTATGGTTTAAGATTGTAAAATATTGTTGTCAACTGGTCTTCTGTTTACTAATTATCGTGCTATTTTATTTCGTGTCAGATTTTTATCTACGTAAAATGGCACTTACCCTACCCCCATAGTCACAAAGAGGAGGTGAATAGCTGCAGCTCTGTATCTGAGAAAACATCCCTCCACAACATCTGTAGTCTGAGACTAGATTCTTGGAATATTGCTGTATTATTTACTTTGCGTGAGCAGTAGGAAATGCAAAATGGTCCCTACAAATGTGGGTGTAGCAATGCTGACTTTGCCATCATTTGTTATTTGATCCATGGTCAGAAACCAAAGTTGAAGCCTATGTACCTTCCCATCTCAGATGGTGGATGTCTACTTTACTAGTTATTTTATTTTGGTGGACATCTGATGAACAAAAAGGGTGACTAAAGAACAGTATGTCAAAAGAGAGCCAGAAGATTGGATTTATGCCAGTTTACCTGATACGAACCTAACACGTGAAATGACTGAAGCAGGATATAAAAGTCATTAGCATAGGCGGTAAGCTTAGAGTCAGAGTCACAGACTTTAAGGTCAGAAGGGACCATTATGATCATCTAATCTGACCTCCTGCACAACGCAGGCCACAGAATCTCACCCACCCACTCCTATAATAAACCCCTAACCTATGTCTTAGCTATTGAAGTCCTCAAATCATGGTTTAAAGACTTCAAGATGCAGAGAATCCTCCAGCAAGGGACCCGTGCCCCACGCTGCAGAGGAAGGCAAAAAAACACCAGGGTCTCTGCCAATCTGACATGGGGGAAAATTCCTTCCTAAGCCCAAATATGGCGATCGGCTAAACCCTGAGCATGTGGGCAAGACTCACCAGCCAGACACCCAGGAAAGAATTCTCTGTAGTAACTCAGATCCCACCCCATCACAGGCCATTAGGCATATTTTCCGCTAATAGTCAAAGATCAATTAATTGCCAAAATTATGCAATCCCATCATACCATCCCCTCCATAAACTTATCAAGCTTAGTCTTGAAGCCAGATATGTCTTTTGTCCCCACCGATCCCCTTGGAAGGCTGTTCCAGAACTTCACTCCTCTGATGGTTAGAAACCTTTGTCTAATTTCAAGTCTAAACTTCCTGATGGCCAGTTTATATCCATTTGTTCTTGTGTCCACATTGGTACTGAATTTAAATAATTCCTCTCCCTCCCTGGTATTTATCCCTCTGATATATTTAGAGAGAGCAATCATATCTCCTCTCAGCCTTCTTGTGGTTGGGCTAAACAAGCCAAGCCCTTTGAGTCTCCTTGCATAAGACAGGTTTTCCATTCCTTGGATTTAAGGGACTTAAGGGAACGACTAAACTGATGGCTGTATCCTGATCTTCAAAAAATTTTTTCTAAGCTAAATAAAATAAGAGGGAAGCTAATTAACACTTTTCTAGTTCCAAGTGGCCAAACCAAAAAAATGTATTTTAAGTCAAACCTAAGTGAGTGCATGTGTGTTTTTAGGTTGTTGGTTTTTTTGTTTTGAAGAATTTTACAGGAAACCAAGAAATTCCACTTCAGGTTCAGTGAAACATCGTTTGACCCAAAATGAAATGTTTAGTGTTGTTCAAGTTTAATTTTTTAAAAATATTGAGGAAAATTCAAAAAACAAGAAGTCATTTAAATCAAAATATCCCAATTTTTTTTGTTTTATTTTTGACTGGAACATTTGGCAAAAAAAATCGATACAAATTTTCAAAATAATCCGGTTGACCTGAACCTGCATTTTTGGGCAAAATTTAGTCCCCCAAATTTCCCCAAGCTCTGCTCAGAAGGCATTTTTGTTTGGAGAGAACTATTGTTACTTAATGCACTTCCACCTTAAAGATGAAATACTTATAAATTCTTATTTCAGGAAAGATTTCTTATAATTCAGTCCATAGCACATCATTCCAAGTCTACACAAACCACAAATCTTGGCTCAATAAGTCTCCTGCACACTTTTTTTCTTTCCCATATAGATTTTTCTGGTTGTTCTAGGAAACTCTCAGTACAAACCTAGAAAAACTTTGTCAAGGGCCCAGATAGTTTTGTGACTGAATCAGGGGCTCTAGCCTTGGTTCTGCCAAACTAATGGTCATCTGTGCCAGTTTCTCCCTTCTGAAAATTGGCATAATGCTTCCTCATCTCAGAAAGGTATTGCAAAACCTCAGCTGACTGAGTTTTGTAAAGAGTTTTGTAGAAATCCTCAGAAGAAATATGCTATGGAAGTGAGAAGTGTTATTTATTGTTACGATGTAAATTTATAAATACTAAAACTCTGGATTTCTAAATAGATTTGACTTAGAATTTTGAAAAAGAGACAAGTTTTTTCATATAATCCTGCCAAGATACAGGTTGTTTTGATATCTCTAGCAGCATCATAGGGACAATGGGAAATAGCCGATTTTATAAAACAGTAAGAGGAAGAAAGGGTTGACTAATTTCTTCAGCTGCTAAATCATCTCTAAGATAGGTCTCAGAGAATGACGTTACTCTCCAAAGTGAAATATGAAAAGAGATGAAATATACATTGCTTATGATAATCTGGAAATCATGGTAACGTTAGTATTGCTGTGTATCTGCTTCTTGTAGCAGACATTTGTCTGAAATGATCATTTTGCTTTAGCTGAGAAAATTTTGAATTGAACAGATATAATTCATATCTCCCCTGCTAGACCCATCACTTCTAGTGACTAGTTAGCAGCATTTAGAAAGCATAAATTGGAGTTATTAGCCTAGTTTAAGGGGGAGGGGAGAAAGGAGGCAGGGTTTAACTTATATCTGTACTACTTTCTTAAACAAAACAACCAACCAACATGCTTTAGAGAGAGCCTGGGGTCTTTCATGCACTAGCTGAACTTCTCACACCGGGAATAAGCCACATCACCGCCAAACTACATTAGAACATGTTACTGTGTGAAGTTGCACAATTTTTTCAATGAAACCTAATACAGTTTTATCTAATCTTACAGTTGAGTGACAATATTGGAACGTACTAGTGTAGTCACATTAATGCACATTTTAGAAGTTCCAGCAGCAAAGTGTACATTCCCACTACCACTGTAGTTGGTTAATCTTTCCAAAGCCCCACAGCTGAAGAACTAGAGCTTCCACAAAGAGACTGAAAAGGTGATTGACACCTAGCTGAAAGCTTGTGCACCTTACTGATTCATTCCTTTCTAAGGCTTGAATCCTACTTATTTCACTTCCCTGTGTGGAAGTATACAGAACACACTCATGCTTTTGCCTTTTATTTGTAATTACATAGCCCCTTTATTCTTTGAAAGATACACCTGTTATTCCGGTACTGGAATGTTAGGCAGCAAATCTATAAAACTAATATAAGCCTTCTTTTAGCAATGTTCTATGAGTTCACATCTTTTCCGATACTTGAAAAAGTGTGTGAAATCTCCACAGAAATATTCAGCTCCAGGGTGTAATTACTACACAATCACTCAGCACTTAAAAAGTATAATGATTTCTACTAACATAAGGAATTACTATGGTTGCATTTGCAAGGATGCTGGATGATACAGTTCACAATTAATACTTTGCTCTTTTCTACTCACCTTTCCTTAGAGGACCTTGAAGAGCTTTAACATAGTTCAACATTCATTTTTAATTGCTAATTTCCTTTGCAGCACTAGCATGTGAACATGGAGTTTTGAAAGCGTCCAAGGATTATTTGGTCCGTAGCCTGGCTCCTACTGAAGTCCAAGACAAAATTCCCATTGATTGTACCTGGACCAGGATTTGAGCTTGTGTGAACAAACAAAAAAAACTTCTTTACTTCGTATGTTGCTTTACTGGTCTATTCACCTGTGCATGATGTGCTGACGGGACTATTCATACTGGATGCTGGTTTGGATACAAGGAAAATCATGTATGCAGATGCAGAAACATTTTAAAGTGGGCAAATTGTATATTTGAAACTTGAGTGGATAATTAGATGTATAGAAGTTATAATATTAAACAGGAACATCAGCTGAAGTCAGTTTACATTGAATACACTATTGAGCTCTATATTTTTCTATTTCATGTTCCTGTAATGTTTGACCCTTTAAAAAAAATCATACACACTGTAACTCTACTCCTTTTGTTACTAACTGTTCAATAGCTATCCTGACAGCAGCACTATATCTTCGTTCTCATTTAATAACTATCATTCTGTATCTGCCCATTTTCAAGAAGGAATAAAGTTAAGTGTTCCAGAAATTTGAAAAAATTGAAACTTGACCTTTATTAAGTGGGTTAATTGTCACAATCTCAGCATGTATGAAATTAATGACCAAAAAGTGGAACTTCAGAGATTCAGAAGACTAAGTTAATGTCCAAAAAAGAAATCTAAACTCTGACCTTTTTGACATATGCCAAAAGAAACAGCCACCCTAATAAATTACTACCTGTGTGCAATTATAATAAACCATTCCAAGCATCTAATCACTTGAATTAATTGCTGCAAGGCACTATGGCTTTCTTATATTCAAGCTATTCTCAAGTAGCCCTTGTAGCTTATATGAGGTTGAGTGTATGTGTTTTTTTCAGCACAGCAGATTCAGTTTTAAAGTACATTATTCATACATTTGGACTACAAGAGTGTATACAACATTTATTAGCAATGAAATTAGGAATCTTGGCTGAGTAGATAGCAGTCCTAAAAATGGTGAACCGACCGGGAATAATGCTAGGGAAAATGAATTTGACTGAACACCATGTCATGCACAGATTGCTGGATTTAGGGACACCTGCATATTTACAAAAATGTAAATTTATTCGACATTGAGGAGATGTGGTCATTGCTATAATCAGTTTTCATTGTACAGAGATGTCAATGAACAGCTGAATGTCCGCATCAAACAGGTTTTATAAAAACAGTATTTCTAAAATTACAGTATTACATTCAGTTGGAAAGACTGGATGGCTCAGCACAGTTAATGTGATACGAATCCTGTTAACTTCTAGGTGACTCTTTTAAACATGGACTGGCTGGATTGGCAGTGAGTGATATGGCCGTTTGAGGGCATATGCAGAATGAATCAGTGGCCTCAGTGTGGATTCCAAACATCACCACATTAGAGGCACAAAGGCTGGTTGGCAGCATCTACAGAGGCAACAAGGAATTCATGGGGATTACACTAGTCTCATCCCTGCAGAACTCAGGAACATTAATGGGGCACGATGCAGAAGCTTGCTCTGTCCATGCTGTTCCTGTTTGGAGGATGAATGACTTCAGTGTCCAGGACTGTCAAGCTGACAATTATTATTAAAAAGAATAAGTATGATATTCACAAAAAGAAAAGGAGTACTTGTGGCACCTTAGAGACTAACCAATTTATTTGAGCATAACTGAAATTCAGTTATCTAATTCTTCTTCTTCTTTCTAATTCTGTGCATCAATTATGGGATTCAAGTTGGAGATCAACATACAAGATTTTGACCCCATCCTCATGCAGATTTTGAAACACCCTTTTTAAGAGCCAAAGTGATCTCGTATCTCACTCTGCAAAGGGCTACTGAAATGGTTCAGCTATAAAGGCACTCAGCCAACCAAGCACAGGTGGGGCTAGTCTACACTATCAACTTTTAATATGTTTGAACACAGCTGTAACTAAAACAAGTTAGCTGACAACGGTGGTCATGACTGTCCAGTCAGTATACATGAAGAAAAATTGGGTTACTTTGGTCTGCACAATGACCACATTGTGGTAAGTTCTGCTAAGCATCATGACACTCACTGGTAACATGCTGTAGCAAAATGCCAGCTTGTACCATTTTTACTTGCCTAGAGCATGGGACTCCTTGGATCAATGCCATTAAAAGAGGGTTCCCATGTGGCAGTGCAATATGCTACAGCTACTCCATTGGAAAAAACTTCGTAACTTTAGATCGAACAAATTCTTCTGTTCTTCCACAGTCCTAACTTGAGGGTTTATTATTTTAAAACAAGACTAATTAAGTTGAAATTACTTATCAGTCAATTCAGAGGTCTCCTGACATCCAACAATTTATTAAAACCATCCCTGAGAACAGTCACCACTGCATTCGCTGCTTAAACTGACCAGTACACAACTGGCCACTTGTTATTTTCCTCCCTTTAACAAGGGGCCCTCCCAACTTTCCTTTTTCTCCACCTAATGTTCAATACAGATATCTGGCCATGAAGAACGAGGCAGGATGCAACTTAAGATTTTACTATCTAAGGTACTGATATGGCTCCCATCACTGTTAGTATCTGAGCACCTCACAAAACACCTTTGAGGCACAGAAATTTTATTATCCCCACTTTACAGACTGGGAACTGAGGTACAGAGAGACTGACTTGCCCAATAGGCTAAGTTACTGGCCTAATCTGTCATCATAAATCAAATTTTCTTTGGTTACTTGTGGTTCAAGTACTGCATGTTTCTGGAATAATGCTGACAAAACTTTGTATCAATTTGGGTTTTTTTTGTAAAGGGTCAGTGACTCATGTTTTAAATTGGTTTCAGAGTAAACAGCCTGTTAGTCTGTTTTAAATTGCTCCACAATTTACTAAAAATAATTTAGTCCATAAATATGGTTTAATCTCTTGGTATTTTGGAAACAGAGAAGTTGTTAATGGCAAAAAATATGTAACATGAAGGCTCCATCTATGCTGCAGCTGTGGTTTGCAGCTTGTGCAGACATACCCACTCTAGCTAGCTCACTAAAAATGTCAGTGAGGATGCAGCATCACAGGCTTCAGCGCAGACCGCCCAACAAGTACATATCGGGGGGAAGGAGGAGGAGTGCGGCGAAGGGAAGAGTGAAGGGGCAGTGTCAGGAGAGTTAGTGCATCTAAAGGCTGGTCTAAACTGGGAATTTACATCAGCATAGCTGTGTTTCTCAGGGGTGTGAAAAATCCACCCCCTCCTGAGAGAGACAGCTATGCTGACCTAACTCCCAGTGTAAACAGCAGTAGGTCAATGTAATGATTCTTTCATTGACCTACCTACTGTTTCTTGGGGAGGTGGACAGAAACAGAACCCCTCCCATGGGCATGGTCTTGTCTAGGCTATAGCAGTTTAAGTGTAGACATACCGTAAGACAGGAACTACATTCCACTGGGATTCAGTGTGCCATGTACATGCCAAATATATGTTTGTTAACCAAACTGTAAGAGCCTATTTAAGTTTTCAAAAATATTTACAAATGATCCAGATAAAAACACCCACTCAGACTGTGATAAATCCCTTGTATCATGGATATGGCACTTTTTTGGTAGCAAGAAGGCAGGTCTTCTTTCAAGCTGTTTCTCTTTAAACAATAGTTTTACCAACGCATGTAAAAATTCACTTTCAATTAAGGTTTGAGTTCCTCAGTCCTTCTACAGGAGCCCTACAACAATTAGGAAGTCTTTCTAATTCAAAAGCCCCACAGAAGACACCGGCTCTAGAGAAAAACTGGGAGCCTTTATTGTTTTTCCCCCCCCCCAGTCATTCAGTTTCTCAAATTTGTTTCGCTTCTTGGCTTGTGAAAATCCTGAACATGGCCTCCAAGGTGATGGAGGCAGCAGCAGACTATTGAGGGACCTTTACTATCCATGAATCCACATTGCTCCCGTGCTCTACTGAAAGGGGTCTACTCACAGCAGAACAACATAGAAATGTACACTACTTATTAGAAACTATCAGCTGTTTCTTTATAGGGTCAATACCTGAAACCTGTATGCCCATATTTGAAATCAACATTAGGGTAATATCAGCTAAAAAAAAAGAAAAGAAAAAACTATAAAAGGTTGGACTGTTTGCTATTTTAGAAGCATCTGGGTGAACAATATTTTGCCTGAACAGTGCTATTTGGCAAAGCAATCTATGAGAAAAAGAGTAGGCTATATACATTAGAGCTAGATTTATTTGTACAACATGACAGTGTGCCTTAAGTACCTCAGTTGCAGCTCTATGATCATTCCTCGCTAAGGGCTAAGCTACTTTAAACATGCTGAGGTTAAGTATATTTTCTGTACGAGTGACCATTCAAGAAATGTACAGAGAGAAAGCATGGAACTTTAGCCCAGTTCCTAAAACACTACTTGTATCCTTAGTTTAGCCTGTAATTTTAGCTTAAGTCTCACCTGTAGTAAAGACATGGACATACTGTACAAAGCCAAATAAGTTTGTACAAGTTACAGGTTGTTAGGGAAACGACCCTCAACAGATAGGTTTTCATGCAGAATTCAAAGGAAATATTCTTATTTATTTCTTAGACATCAGTCAGATTTCTCAGACTGTTTTCCACTTACAAGACTACTACATATAGCTAACTAAACAGAAGCAATATTTGGCATTTATCCTAGGATTAGTGTGAACAGCCACATAACCAAAACATTAAGAAAGTTAACTTTAAAATGCTTTTGAAGGGTCTGTTTTCATGACAGATGGCTATAAGGGCTTATCAGTGCCAAAATAATTATCCCTTAAGCATTTGAAAATTGAAGGGGGAGGGAAGATTTTAGATTAATATTTCTTTGAGGCATCAGTTACATCTAATGAGTAGAAATGTAAACTACAAGATTAGACTATTCTGCAATATTATTGTATCCAACACAAACAGATCAAAAATAGAAAAATGAGACTGCTTAATAGATCAACGTTTACCACACTTCTTAGCATGATCACTCTTGATTTGACTAGTGCCCTCTGTGGAGTACTGAAATGTAGTAAGTTTCCCTCCATGTAAATTTTAGGTAGGGTTAGGTATTTTTTGTTTGTGTAATACGCTTACTAGCAAAGACATTGTAGAACTATGCTTTATTCAAGAAAACCCACACATTCCTCCTGCCTGTGGTCACCACAAGTTTTGCTAAGCCATAGTTAACAGCAAATATTGGAACAAAATACAGTGCATCAGATTGAACCAAATCATTTAGATTTTGGATTACAGTGAAAATGTTTAGGGAGAGCTAATTTCAGAATTTCATATCGCCTTCTACGATATATGTGCAATGAAATTGGCAGAAGCAGGAATGAAAGAGTATTGTTTCTAATAAAAGCTGAAGAATTGTGACTTTTGTATGACATTTAAATTCTCAGGATGACAATGCATGCTGTTCTACCTACAAGCAGCATTTTAGTTACAAAAATATCGGTCCAGCCTCTAGTTACTTAGTGGGGAAACAATATCCCCAGTGTAATGGCAACATGCCATTCTCCGTGAAATATTTAGAAAAAACTATTTAACATTTTTTTTTTTACATCTCATTGGATTCCAAAGTTACTATGGCAATATGAAAGTCACTTTTTGACATGTGTATTGCACCAACGATTAATGCAAAAGCACATTTTTCAAGTTGTAATGTAAAAGAGAAGCAAAAATTTAAAATAAAAGACTGTAAATGTCAAAAGGCATTTTAATGCAACCAATCTTGGATAAACACGTTGCTACATTCATTAAAATTTAAGCAGTCATCCAAGCTTGCCCAATCTTTCTATTATTTTGAACTTTTCAAGATAAAATATGCTAAAAGGAAAAGTCCTTAAAATTGAGCTCAGAATTAAACTGTTTATTATTCACTTCTCCTAAACTGGGAAATAGCAACGAAAAGCTTTGACACTATCCTCACTTCATTATTGCACTGAGCTGCAATTGCTTTCAGACAGAATTCACAATGTATAGGAGAGGGGTGACCAATACTGCTGGATAGCAGACATAGCTAGCATTGTGGATGTAACCCAATGTGCATCAACCACAACACAATTTAAATGGTAAAGTATGCACCAGGGTTGATTTTGGTCTTCCCCAAACCAAAAATACTCCTGCTTACCTTTTCCTTCAGGAAAACAGAATCAAATATATATTAGCCAATAGATGAAGTTTAAATAAGATTGGTAAATAGCTGTCATATTCAGTGTTATATCCAATACTACATAAAAATGAAAAAGTAGAAGACAGGAGTATTACTCATGTTTTCGTTTTAATAATGGTTTTAGCCAAAAGTGTAGCTTTGAAAATCTCTAGCTAATTGTGAAAATGTGAAGAAGCTAGGAAGCTACCTCACTTTGAACCACACAGTTTAAAGCTGTGGCTTGGCCTATCTGCTTTCAAACCCTCCATTACCTTGCCAACATTTAAATAAGAAGGTACCATTTTAAAATAAAAGTCAGCCTTTAAAATTAGGTGGATGATGTACTACAGTAGCCTAACTTTGATTCAAGGAGAAAGATGAAATGTTTTTATACAGTAAACAAAACACAAAAGCAAACTGAAATCCTTCAAAATCACTGTAAGTGTATATAATTAGGATTCTCATCAACATTTAAAACTATTGAAAATAAGGTTGCCACCTTACCTTTTTTGGACTGGTGTACCTGGTTTTAAACAGGTTTTCCTCCAGTCTCCCAAGTTTCTGATCCTCTTATTCAGTTTTCTGCTGTACTGCTCTCCTACTTTTATGCTGAATACCAAGTCAGTCCTGCCTTCTGCTTTTCTTGGCAGGAGGCAGAGCAAAATTTTAATTTCAGTAGTCAAGAGTGACAGAACAACAAAAGCACAGCAGATAGCAGAGCTTAATTCTTTCCAAAGAAGAAAATACATTTGTCCCACAAAGGTCTGCAAAATCTTGCAAAGGCACCTTTTTCCCCAGTTTTTTCCTGAAAGCAAGATGGCAATCTTAATTGAAAAGGGATGATAAAATTTTTAAATAACTTAAAAAATCATCTTTATATAAAGCAGCAAAAACATTTTCCTCTGCAGAAAGAGAAATTTTAACAAAGAAACACACCAATGTAAATGCACTGTTCATAAACTTCTGCTAATTTTAATTTCACAATGAAGTCAAACTTTATTTTTTGACTATTCTTTAACCTCATCAGTACTGTCTGAAGAAGATTCTTTGGCATCTTCAGTGTCTTTGTTGCTTTCCTCTTGATTTAGATTTTCATTTTCTGATTTGGTCCCATTAAGTAGAGTTTTTTCACCATTTACAAACCCATTCTCTGTGACTCCTGCATCAATAGTTTCATCAATCTTTAAGTCCCCTTGTTCCTCTGCTTCTTCCTCTAGGTTTCTCAAGACAATTGGGAGTCTAGAGTCTGCCACAGTGTTCTCTAGCAAGGCAATATTGCTCTCTTCATATTTAGGAAGTAGGGCTCCTTCTGCCATTTGTCTACTATAGTACTCTCTGTTAGCAGCTGCACTCTTCACTGCTTTCTCCAAAATCTCTTTTTCACCTAAACGCAATTTGATAGCCATTGTCGCATGGAAGGTAAGGTCATGGGTCTCCAAGAAGGATTTATCATCCTGGAGGAAAAAAGTGAAAATTATGAATAAAATCCATCCAACTTTTGTCCTGCAATAACAAAGGCTCCAGATCTTGTAAGCTGATCCACATAGGCAGATTTTTATGCCTGTATGGAGCCCTACTGAAGTCCATGGGAATCCATAAAGGAGCACAGGTCCCCCCACATGGATCAGCTTGCAGAAGCTCAAGTCAGTAAGTTTTAAGGATAGCTGTAGTGAAAGCAAATAAAAAAAAGTGATACACTTTCTAGATGTGTTAGTCTAGTACATGGGTGGGCAAACTTTTTGGCCCAAGGGACACATCTGGGTGGGGAAACTGTATGCAGGGCCATGAATGTAGGGGTGAGGCGGGGGTTGGAGGCTCAGGGCAGGGAACTGGGGTGCAGGTGGGGGTGCGGAGTGCAGGAGGCGGCACAGGGCAGGGTTTGGGGTGCAGGATGTAAGAGGAGTTCGGGGTGCAGGCTCTGGCCCGGCGCCTCTTACCTAGAGTGGCTCTGGGGTGGCAGCGGCATGCAGCAGGGCTAAGGCAGGCTCCCTGCTTGCCCTGGCCCCAAGCCGCTCCCAGAAGTGGCCAGCATGTCCGGCACTGGCTCCTGGGGGTGGGGTGGGGCAGGCGGCTCTGCCACATGCTGCCCTTGCCTGTGGGTACCACCCCCGAAGCTCCCATTGACTGCAGTTCCCGGTCCTGGCCAATGGGAGCTGCGGGGGGCGGTGCCTGCAGGCGAGGGGCCTCCAGGGGCCGCAGAAACATGTGCTGGCTTCTTCCGGGAGCGGTGTGGAGCCAGGGAAGGTAGGGAGCCTGCCTTAGCCCTGCTGAGCCATGGGCCAGATCCAGCCCGCAGGCCGTATTGAAAGCCCTGATGGGCCAGATCCAGTCTGCAGGCCGTAGTTTGCCCTCCCTTGGTCTAGTAGATAATTTAGAAAATATAAAAAGACACAGCAAGTTAAAACTGATTCCACATTTTACTAGTGGAAAAAACAAGGAGCAACAATTTACAGAATCATGAAAACAAATGAAAACAGATTGCCAAAATCTTACGTACTTTATTTTCTTTGGCTATATATATTATTATAAATTATACATGAAAAAACAAGTGAAAAATGAATGGTCACATAACTAAGATAAACTCAAAAGAAGATTGCGGGGGTGGGGGGAGGAAATGAATTCTTGTTTTGCTAGAATCACCATGCAAAAACTTCAAGATTGTACAGATTTACAGGTTCTTGGTAGTTTTACCTCCACAGTAGTTTTATAGGTTTTCAAAAGAAGGGATGCTCTGGCTTCAAGGAACGTCCAAAGTTTAACCTCATTGTCCCAGCTAACTGGAAACTCAGAGTTGCCCAGAGTGAAGATTTTGTCAATAGCATGCTCTCCTATTAAGTGTTCTTTCAGCTCTTCTGCAATAATTATGAAGAACAATATGTTAAAAACAATCTCACCATTCACTATGGTAGTTGACAAAACTTAGAAAGCTTCATTTTCAATAATATGATTTTATATTGCTGGAGAAAAAAATCCTCTCCCCTTAAAAGGAATCTCTAGTACTTCCCTCAAGGTAGCATCTGGAAATCTTGAGGTTAGCAGAAAAAGGAACCTTCAGTTCCATTCTTAAATAACCTTTTGAACATTTTGGCTTAAAAGACACATCATAACTCTTACTTTGGATGCCAATTACAGATACGATGTCGCATATAATCCTTGATGGTGATAAACAGAACAAGGGGGTGATACTTTAGAGTTGGGTGTATTTATACACTGCTCCCTGAAATGTTTCTTTTTATTGGATAAATAGCAATAGATTTCTTTTTCTATTGTTAAAGGCTATTTTTTTTTCAGTAAAAAAAACTGAATACTGTTGGTCAAAAGACATCCATCAAAAGTGCCTCATAGAAAATGTCAAGTGGTTTGTGACAGCATTACACAAATTTCATTAATCTTAACCGTTTAATTACCAAAATACTCTCCTGCAAAGCAGTATATCACAAACTTCAAATTAAACATTACAAAAGTTGGTATTAACATTTTATACAATAGACTTCAGTGACATGTAAGTAAGTTTCATTTGTTGATGAAAGAGTTACTGAGGCAAGGGACTTCTCACCAACGGATCAATGATTTGTGTCATACAGCTCCTCACTGAACAGTTTAAATACAGACAATAATTGCAGTTTTCATGCTGAGAGTCTAGGACACATACCTCAATTGCACACCAGTACATTTCATGATAATATAGCAAATGCACTCTAGGTATATTTCGTAGAAGAGAAAATTCACCAATCCCTTCCACGTCCCTGAAGAATTATGCTTATTATGTAATCATTATGACATCGTCTCTTTGAAATCAAAAGAAGTTCAGTCCCAAAGTCCACACTCGTTTAGAATTCTAAAGGAAGCACAAACGTACGTGCCAACAGTATCCCCCAAACTTCCAGCATATGAAGCAACAGCTTTTCAGAGATTAGAAAGTACACACATGAACCACCACTCCGCTATCTTTCCCCATAAAGCCATATATATCAAAACAAATTGTAGTCCCAAAGTATATAATACAAAACTTGTAGTCTTTCAATACAAACTAGTCAAAAATCTCAGGTATCACGAGAGCACAGGTAATAATGCAGACGTATATGTATAGTTTATGAATTGAGGGTTAAAGTATCAGACAGTTTAACTATAAAAAGATCAACACCTTTGACATATCAGAAATCCTGCAATCCATTCCTACAACCCTCAAAAGTGACATGAAATGAAAAAGGCCTCCACTCAACTACGAAGTAGGTAAATAGATATATTTGGTGGGAGCCATAGAAATAATTCACTAATCATAAACTAATACAATAGATAATGGGACAAATATCTAATTTGCATACTTTTTAATTTCACAGGAGGGGCTGTTGGAGGATGGGGAAGGTAGAGAATGAGTTAGGGATGTGGTGACACAAACCACTTTATTAAATACTACAGAGCCTCCTTTATCAATGGTTTCAGAGTAACAGCCGTGTTAGTCTGTATTCGCAAAAAGAAAAGGAGTACTTGTGGCACCTTAGAGACTAACCAGTTTATTTGAGCATGAGCTTGTATCTGATGAAGTGAGCTGTAGCTCACGAAAGCTCATGCTCAAATAAACTGGTTAGTCTCTAACGTGCCACAAGTACTCCTTTCCTTTATCAATATCACCTTAAAAAAAATAAAGGTTTCTTTTAAAAAATCCAATGAGACTGGAACACAAGGCCGTGAAGTTATTAATACATGTAATGTATGTCTTCTTAGGTGAACAAAAATAAATAAAATACAATACAATATATACATAAAACTTAACATGCCTCTAGTGTACCTGCTAGCATCTAGGTACATAGTAACTTAAATGTGCAGATTTCAGAGTAACAGCCGTGTTAGTCTGTATTCGCAAAAAGAAAAGGAGTACTTGTGGCACCTTAGAGACTAACCAATTTATTTGAGCATGAGCTTTGCTCATGCTCAAATAAATTGGTTAGTCTCTAAGGTGCCACAAGTACTCCTTTTCTAAATGTGCAGAGTAACCCTACTGGATGTGGTTGCTCTCCCTGCTGTGAAACGAACAGTTCTTACCTATAACCTTTGTTGGATTATTTTCATAAATGCAAGTGCAACAGCATATGCAAGATTAGGTACATAATTGTGTCTAATTAGCAAATAGTTGTGATTGTATCCACCAATTAAGTTATTACATGCACAAATTAGGTGCATAGTTAATGACTGTGCATACATTTTTCCTGGTGCAACTACACACATGCATGAAAGTAAGGCTCTGATAAGTTTACTTCACAAGACAAGCTGATTATAGATTATGAATAATCAAAAATGTTGATTTATATGTGCAAACTGACAACTTTGAGGTGTGTCTTTGATTTCTGCTATAGTGCAGTATTTTCTAGTTCCTTTCCCAGAAGAATCTAGTGGTAAGGGTGACTGAAATGCTGTCACTATAAGCGTGCGGCGAACTTTTGGACTTATAAGACCTTGCATTGTGGGCCATTTTTTAACCTTTGACTAAATAAGACTGGAGAGCAAAAGTAATCAATTACAAATCACAAGGAGGAAAAAAGGCAGTTACGATGTACTATATGGTACCCTTCAAAATTAGAACATTCACCACACCTGCTGCTTTGAGGAGAAAGTCCCAAAAAATTCTCAAGCTGCCAGCACACTCCTTATACCACATGACCCAAGAATGTGGACTAATGCAATTTTACATACTTTTAGAAAACTCAATGTCCTCTAATGTTCTATTAATTTAAGAATGATGCAGAAGAGGACCATGTTCTGTTCTGTGTTCCCAAACCCTATTCCATTTTCCCATAAAAAACATTACTTTTAAAGTTTTCTAGCTTTGTTTCATATGAACATCTCTTCTCACTTAAAAAACCCTCCATCAATTGGAATATTTGTGAATGTTTTACCTTCACTCATACAAAACACTCGAAGGAAAGCCAGAAGCTGAGCAGAGATTGGAGGCTCAGTGGAGTGCAAGGCAAAAACACTGGAGCTGACCCAAAAAAAAAAAAAAAAAAAAAGTGAATGCAAATTAGACTGTAGTAGCTTCAACATGAAACCTTTAATATATACACAGACGTCACATTATTAGCTTCTGAAAAAATATGAGGTCACACTAATTTCTGGGTCTGAACTGAAGGAACTTCTCCAACCTGACCCAAAAAAGAACAATCACTTCTCCACACGACAGGCAATTTTACACTTAAATGTCTTTTTATATGATTTTCATAATAAATTCATGCTTGATTTTAGTAGCCAGATGAGTAATATATAGAAGAATAATCTCACCTTAAGTATTGATTTTAAAATGTTAACAGCAATATCATGATTGGTTCAATATCAGTCATTAATCAATTGACATATTCAACAACAGAAGGGCCTGGATAATAGTTTCCATTAGGATGGCTCCTTTCCCCTTGAGAAAACAATGTTTCATGATTGCTGCCCACCATACTACAGCCTGAACTAACAGCAGTTTCTTCTAAGGAAAAATAGTTGAAACCGTGATAGATGACAAATTGAGCATTGCAGGACATTTTGAGAAGGGACAGGGAAGAAATGAAAGCCACATATTGGTTCACATTTAACTCTTTCACTATTTTTACCCAAGCACTTACTAAAGAAAATCTAATTCCTCCTTGTATACACTCCAAACTAGATTTAGATCTCAGTAGTGCACTAAACTTCATTATCACAATGTATGTCAGTTGCTATATAAACAGACAAGATATTAGGCCTAGGCAAACTATTGCAGAACAATTTTAATAATGCACTACGGGACTGTATACATTTTGAAATATTTTAAGGATGAAAGAAAAAACTCAGTTCATTCTGTTTTACTTACGTTGGAATGCCGGCACGAGCTAAGACCTCTGCCTTCATAGCATACAGCCTGTCACTTTTACTCACTCCAAGCTTTATTTTCACTCTGTCATGTGAATTATTATCAAAGAAAAAACCACTGTGGATCACAAATTCAGCATTCGACCGAGTGCCATAAAAAATGTAAATCTAGAAGGATGAAAAGAGAACAGAAGGGGAGGTGGAAGGGACCGGGAAGCTTAAGATTAACTCACAAAATGGACATAAGTGGAAAATTATTTACTGAAAAAAGTTATATTGTCATGAAACACAATACTTATGTGGTTATAAAACAAAAATGCATGTTTATTTTCATTTAATGATTCAAAATACCATACAGTATTGCCATAAGACTTCAAGGATGTTGTGCAATGTGTTCAAAATTTCCATATATTGAGATGGGCCTGTTATTTTATACCCTGCATGCTAGAGGAGATAACTGCTACGGTGTTAAGGATATTTAATATCATATAAAGACATCTTATAGGTATTCAGATGATGCTTTCTATATTATCCCCATTTCCCCAAACTTTTTCTAAATCAAATTTGTACTTTAAGACTATTTATTCACCATGGTCCTCTCGCTTACAAAAAATATATTCCATATTTATATAGAGTAATATCTTTTGTTTTAGGTGCCATACAAATGTAGACATGTTTCCTGCCTCTTACAGCTTACAATCTAAAATGTTAGATGAAGCAGCATACACCACAACAAGTGTTTTAAAAGAACTGAGAATTTAAAGAAAAAAAATCACTAATAAGTTTATGGTGCAATTTTTCACCTAGCATTTGGCTGCATTAAGAACTTGGTACAGCAAGCCACAGCATCAGCTGTTGCATTCTGAGCCACAAGAACCCTTTTTCAGTAATGGAATTGTCAACAGAAATAAGACATTTATCTTGTATGCAGATGCAATACAATCATTGCCTTTAGAAATAAAAACAATGTTCTAGTTATAGATCCTTAAATGATCTTGAGTTCATCTTTTAAAAAAAGTATATCTATGGAATCCTGCTTAAATAAGCTTGCATTATAAAAGCAATGATTCTATGAATGATAGTTCTAGGATAGATACAAGACACAGACCTAGGCAAGCCTTGTGTACAATTAATAGTCATAGATTTTAAAGCCAGAAGTGATCATCTAGTCTGACCTCTTGCATAACACAGACTATAGGATTTCTCTGTATTAATTCCTACTTCAAATCTAACTACAGCATATCTTTTAGAAAAAGATGAAGGATAAGAATAAAGGGACATATCTGTTAAAAATTCTTTTGAGTACAAAGGTTGTAATACAAGGAGAAAATAGAACTAAAGAGGAGTTCAAGTCCTACACACATAGATGAGTGCAAGGAACCTGCCTGGGAACAAAAAGTATCCCCAACAAACTAAGTATCTGAACACAGGATCCACGCCCCTGCCAGTCAAGGAAAGTCCATGCACAAACTGTTTTGTATACTATCTCAAACAGCTCAATTCATCAGGTTTTAGAAGACAGATGCTTCTCCTCTTTACATAAATACTACTTTTTAAACAATTTAATACATATTTCTTAATAGACTGGAAGTGAAAGATGTGGGGTCAGCATCTTTCCACTCATATCTTCAGAATACACTGTGGGACTTGATGCATGTCTGGTCTACATTACACTGAACTGGTGCTGCACATGGCTTAGTTTGTCTTTGGATCAGTGAACAAATAGCATTAACATTTGCAGCTATTCTGTGCTCAACACCACTCCATCTGTACCTGTTTTCATCAACAGGTACTTTTCCTGATGTAGGCAAAGCTTTAGAGTCTTGGTCTTTCTATTTTAATGGTTTGACCGATTAGTCTTAATCCAGGATGATTACTTTCAAGATCCTCTCTCATTCTGACTAAGGTTTTGGGGCACACACAGCACAGGCCAAATATCTCCTGGACCAATGGTCTTTGTCTATTGGATTGTTGATAACACCTCCTCTTATTACCTGTTGATTGGACAAGTACTAGACTATCACAAACTAGTCAAATAAAAACTATGCAAGACATTTTCAAGCAGAAAAAAGCACTGAACAAAACCAAGAGTTCTACCACCTGCTATTGCTGATGGAAACTGAGGCATTGAGGGCAGTTTTGGGTATGGACCTTTACCAACCACATCTTCAATTTCTAGATCAGTGGCCTGTACAGTGTACACTCCCAGTGATTAAATATATGAAATGGTTATTACTCAGGAAGAAGCACGCAACTTCTACAGAGGAGATTTGCAAAGATGATTGTGTGACAGAATATATCATGTTCATTATTTTGACAACTGTAGTTTAGTTTATTTAGTTTTACTAATACTTTACAAAGTATTATCCAACTACAACAAAACCGTGTTTATACAAAGACCTCACCCACAGGACTCTGCTATTAAATCTTCACAGAGAAATACTGAGCACCCCTTTTTGTGCAGATTATATTTGCAGATTAGCAAGGCTCTTTTGCAGCTAATAAAAACATTAGAGGTTAGTTATCAAGTAGACAAGCAGATGTTTGTGTGAAATCGTCACCATTTTCATCAAGACAGTCAGTTGCAAGAACAATACATTTCTGCATAAAACTTCACCAAATAGCCATGGAATGGATAACTGTCTCACATTACCTGTTCTCCAGCCTTAAAATCCTGAAGCGCTACACACTCACAACGGTCATCTTCTAAATTGTAGCCAGTAGTGATCTACCCAAGGGGGAAAAAGTAATGAGTCTTTAGCATATTACATTTCTTTGCTCCCCATTTTCATAAAGCTGCCTTTTATTGGAGATGGATATTATCTAAAGTAATTGCACATCCTGCTTTTCCTTCACCTGATGCAACATGGTTGGTACTAAATGTTTTATGAATCTTAAGCAATCATTTCTTAGTTAGGAACATTAAAAATCTCTGCACTAGAGAAGATCAAGGAAGGAAATTACTTACCTGAAGTAAATGGAAAGCTCTGAGGG
This sequence comes from Eretmochelys imbricata, assembly GCF_965152235.1. Lineage (NCBI taxonomy): Eukaryota > Metazoa > Chordata > Testudines > Cheloniidae > Eretmochelys > Eretmochelys imbricata. Next base: position 108,595,699 of record NC_135577.1, read on the forward strand.
AAGTACCCTCCATAGACCAACACTTGCGGGTCTCTAGCTAAACCCAGTAGCTTATTATAAAGTTCTTGAGTTTTAAGTCACTCCTGTGAAGCACTCTGGAGCGCTGCACTGAGTGTGCTACATTCTGTGTCAAACCCTTCAACTATCAATGCATTTTCGATCTCTCTCAATGAAAGAGGAATGGATAACTGGGAATCTTTAAGGGATACCATCTTCAGAGAACTCCAATTTACTTGCAAATAATTCCTTTATCTAAAGTTAAGCAATTATTCTCAAATACTGAAGAGATTTTTCTGTGGGAGCAGATGGGGGAGGGGGATTGGATTTCTTTACCATACCCTGAATACATTTCTTTTAAAAATCATGAAAATAAAAATACTTATAAGTAAAACCATCCTAAAATTTTTTTTTTTTTTTAAAGTTAAATCTAGTATGCTCTTGAACAACAACATTCAACATGGACTCTATCATAAAGGATTCAGAGACCATGCTAGACATAATGAAGCTGTGCTATCAGGAAACAACTTTTGTGACAAGTATTCTGAATTTAGTGTTTACACAACTACATTGTAGTAAAAATAGGTTGTGAACCTGGGGGACAAACTGCAAAAAGCCACAGATTTTCTTGCTAGATCTTGTGTCTTTATTAGAACTTTGTTTTCATTTACAGAGATTATGTTTGAACACAGGTACTATACTGTGACTGCCATCTTGGATTTGCTTTGTCTGAGGAGGGAGCCCCTTAGGCTACTTTGAAAGCTTGGCTGGCGGTTTACATATTAATAATTTCTGCTTGCATATTCAATCATGCATTTGTAAGTCAAAACAATGCTTTCATAGTGACCACAGGGAACTCTTCTCAGACACAGCAAATCCAAAATGGCAGCCATAATCAGAGCCCTATGGGACACATATAATGGCACTGTACATAGATGCCACAGCTCAAAAATGTATTCCATGAATTTGTGATACTTTTGCAAGTCCTTTATACACTTTCTTTGTAGCCTAGATCATCCAGTTTGATCTGAAGCATAACACAGGACACAGACACTTAAGTTCCTTCTAAACTGCATTGCCACACAGCAGCTTATTAAGCGCTGCACAGGCTCTCAGGGCTGCGGTGGGGAGAGATGCCTCTCCCCCAGCCCTGGACCTGCCACGTCTGGGGGCAGAGGTGCCCTTCCCTGGACCTGCCGGGGGAGGGGGGGGGCGGGAAGAAGAGGAGAGGAGCCCCTCCTTTGGCCCCAAACCAGCCCCAGCCCGGGTCTGCTGCGGCTGGGGGAGACACACCTATCCCGCAGCCCCAGCCCCGGAGCTGCTGTGGTGGGGAGAGGTGCCTCTCTCCCCCAGCTCAGGTGCTGCTGTGGGGAGAGAGCTGTGAGGAGTCCTCTCTCCCCATTGTAGCACTGGGGCAGCCTGTACTCCAAACCCCTCATCCTCGACCCCACCCCCAGAGCCCGCACCCCCAGCCGGACTCCTCACTCCCCCCCTCCCCACACACACAACCCCAGCCTTGAGCTCCCTCCCACACTTCAAATGCCTTGGCCGCACCCCTGCCATGTGAATTTTGTTATGTGAACCAATAAGGAGGTGAGAGATTCCGGCATCCAGGCCTGTATTCCATTGGATCAGTTGCTGCTGACATACAGCACATCTTATAGAAAGACATGTCAGCTTGATTTAAAGACTTAGTGCTAGAGGATTTACCACACCCCTAGGTAATCTTTTCTAATGGTTAAATATCATCTCTGTTAAAAATGTGCATCCCAATTTCAGTGGCAACATTCCCAAAATTTCCTCTCTGTGACAGAAGGAAATCCTTGATACTATCTCAAAAGATTCATATGTCTTGAAGTTTCCTTAGCTCCTTCATAAATTCAAAGAAACCATTTTCAAATTAAAAACAAACAAAAAAACCCCTTAAAATCTTCTAAAATGATTTCAGAGAGAATCTGAAGCATTTGTGGATTCCTAGATGGAAACAGAAGGATTCTGTATGTCTTAGAAAGTGCTGCAAATTTGCTGAGTGTGTGTTTCACTAGACTGCCAAACTTTTAAAAATAACAGCACTTCTAATGGGCTGCTCTGCAAAGTCCAATATAGTGCTAGAATCACGATTTACAAAGTTAACTAAGACAGGGGAAGTAGTAAGAAAATGAGCACTGGAGTTGCTTCCTTTTCCAGGAGATGGATAAGAAGTTGTCTCCCTCTTTAGGTGTACTGCTGGAGCAGGCCAGTTCATGAATATCAAGTTGTGTAGGGGGAAGCAGTAGTTTGCTTGGACAAGTGATTTGATAAGCACGGCCCAAGCCCAGTAGGCATAGTTTAGTTTATTCATTCAAAGCTCTAGTAGCAAGTAACCAACCTTTGACTGTCAAAATACAATCCCACTGAAGAACAACAATGAGAAATGCATGAAGACAAACATTTTGACGTAGTTCTCAGATATAGGCTGATCTAATTAGTAACGTCAGAAGCAAGAAAAAGCTGGATGGCCCTAATGCCAGCTAAAACCCAAAGAGCATTTTATAATTTAGCATGTGGAAAAAAAGACTTGTGGGATAAAGCAAGAATAGGGACATATTATAACAGGGACTGAATGAAGGGGCATTTAAACACTACCTTTGGAACAGACACTGGAGAATGCAACACTGTCTTTTTCATACATTCATGCAGTGAATCAAGTGTCCACTTGAGGTATTTCATCGGGATGCGCTATAATCAGAGCAAAGAGACTCCCACTCGCTCCCCCAAAGCCTACTATAATACATAATTCTGGGTAGATGAGTAAAACTGATCTCTGTGGGTATTACTCCTACTTCTGATAATTTAAGTAATCTAAACTTGTAATGAGAAGAAAGAGTTCTAACAGAGCTTTTCTATTTCCACAATAGCCAATAACAGTCAGCTCCCAAAATTTTCAGCTACCTTCTTTGTTTATATATTGATATATATTTCCTTTAGAGTAAACTACTCAAACATAAGTAATACGAACAACTGATAAGAGAACTCTCCATTTTATCCTCAGTTTTGGGTCCCCAAGCTGCCTCTGCACCAAATCTATTCACCAAGTACCATAACAAAAAAATACTTTACCAATATAGCAGAAGCTTAAATTTAAACAACCTGCTTGACCTTGTTTTTAATATGGGCTAGCTATATTTAATTTTTTTTCTTAGAAGTGTCATTTGTCTTCCTTCTTTTTAAATCCCAACTTTTGAAGGCACTCATTAAGGACCATCCATGTGAAAATGAACAAGCTTCTCCAAAAATGTCAAGGAAGAAGAGGGCAACGAGAGTTACAGTAAGCACTATACTTATATCTAAGCCTTGCAGGAGTGGTTTTTCTTTTTAAATTGTTTCATGAAGTTTAAGAAATGTTGTACACTGGAGGGTAGTCAAACACTAAATCTATCCTTGAAACAAAGTAAGAGAGCTACCAGATTCTGCAACAAGTACTCAACTGTAAAAGGCACTGGTTAAAGAAAAACATACCTAATAAGTAACCATTTCAATGGGAGAGAAAAAAAAAAAGAGAAAAATCATCAGCCAGGACTGAATTCCACTGTGTTTGATATAGCCAGTCATAGTGGTATCCTCTTTAAATAAACCTGTTGTATGATCTAATAAACCAAACTGCTAATATCAACAGAAAAATGCAAATCATTACTACAGCCTGATTGAGTATTTAAGTTAAGCTTCACTCATGACAATACGACTGCTAACACATGCTGACCTGTCATCCACATCAATTCTCCCTTACAGGGACTGGATTACTAAAATATGGAAGAATAGGTCATATTTGCTGTTTACATAAGTCACCCTACTTACTTACAATATAATTTGGAAGTATAAACTGTGAAATATACAGAAGCTTTGTGGTTGGCTAAGCAAGACTGGCAAACCATTCTCTTGTGAATTCTCATTTCATCAGATCAAAATTGACCAATCTGTTATCAAGTCAAGATTTGGTCCTCTATTAGCTAGGAGGATATCTCAGGCAAGCGAAAACGTCAGCAGGTCTGACTTTCTATATACACATGACATCTTTTAAATGTTTAATATGCCCTAAAGTAGTGTTTTTGCATGTGTTAAGTAGTGTTTCTTTGATGTACTAACAGATGTACTGGTTTTGTTGAACTAGATTTTGTTCTTGCCGTTGCTGCCTCCATAACAAGGCTCTTTGGGCATGGTTAAGAGCAGGCAGCATTGCTTAGTTGCAAATTTCTACCCACTTTCCCTTGTGGTAGCCAGGACAGAGATGCTTTGAGAGACCACCTCCATCATAGTCTGTTTTCATATACCCAATACAAAAATATCTAATCTCATGAAAACCTTTGTCAGCAACACCAGATACAGAACTTAGTATGTGTGAAGATTAGACATATTCAAATTTGCTAGAAAGAATTTGACACCAAGCCTATCTTGGATCATTGGAAAGTCTTCTTAAAGCTGCACACTTGTGAAAGTGCAAGGAAAAAGAAAAAACTATGCATGATTTGCAATTACATATAAGAGTCTTTTAGGTATGAGGGATTTTCTCATTGAAATAGTTATTTCAAGATATTTAAGAAGTTGTCATTTCTTTAAGATGTTTGCTTTGAGGGTCAGCAGGGAAGATGGAATCCCTGTTTTAAGAAAAGTAAGTATTAAAATGTGCAACAGTAATTGAAATGGTTTAATATATTAAGTTCTAAAGCTTCTTATCCACATTGAAGAAATCCTTACCAGACCATTGATGTGATTACACATGTCCCATAAAGGAATCAGAGCCAAGGTAACTCGGGAACCATCTTCAGTTGGAATCTGGTTTTGTCGTGTCATAACAGAGGAAACTGCCCACCTGCAAAGAATAAAAACTTCAATATTTCATTGTTTAAACACAGCCAGTTGATCAGCTGCAACCCAAAAGAAATCAACAGTTTAGATGAGCATTTCCAAACTTTCTCCCCAAAGAACAGAAAACATTCAGATCTCCATTTATGTAAAAATTTTTAAAAAAGTGTGCCCTTATCATATGCCACCAAGTATCAGAATTTCCTGTATAGTACTTTAGTCGATTCACTCAACTAATCCAGAATTATGAAAATTGAGATATTAAAAAACTGGCTAGTACAATACTTTTTAAAATGCATACCTTTATCATTCACATTTTGGGCAACTTCACACTTGAGTTGACACCTCCCTCCCTCCCTCCCTCTCAGTGAAGGAAACATCTGTGGAGATACCATCCCAAAGTAATGACTCAGAACTACAAAAGGACTAAAAGATCCCTTTGAGAGCTCATGAATTCCTCTTAGGGCTTGTCTACACTGGCAACTAACAGCGCTGCAACTTTCTCGCTCAGGGGTTTGAAAAAACACCCCCCTGAGCACAGCAAGTTGCAGTACTGTAAAGCGCCAGTGTAAACAGTCTCCCAGTGCTGGGGGCTACGCCCGTCATTGAAGTGGCGCCGTGACCACACAAGGCACGTTAAAGCACTGCCACGGCAGCACTTTAGTGTTGCCAATGTAGACTAGCCCTTATTCATGATATTTTATCATTTTTAACTCAACTCAAGCTCCCTCTTATCTGAACTGATTCCACTTCTTAAGACACCTCCAAAATGCATTCAGACTTCACATGCATAGCAAGACTTTTCCAGGTCTCATACCAAATATCAGTTATGAGGTAATATATGCTGGTAAAACCTTTTGTGAAAAATAAGGAGGCTTAAACGGCAGACTAAAAGTTACCTAAAAACTACACACCACCACACTAATCTCAGGCTGTCACGTGTAATTTGGCTAAATTAACTTCTCTTCCTACCCCATATTAATGACAATTTCTATGACTGTTGAAACATGACACTTAAACTCTATTCTTTGTTGTTTCTAAAAAGAGTACCAGTGGCTCTTAAACACTGACTTTTAAATGGTTTAACGAACAGGGTTGGGTTTTTTCCCCTTCTTCCTAGTGAAGCATTTCTCACTTTTCAAGATCTCAAGATTCACTTTAAAAAACAGCACACCAACCTGTAGTCATCGTAAGTGAAAGAATCCTTTAAGGGCAGTTTGCTGGCATTAGGATGTGTCTGAGGAAAAAAAAAAAAATCTGAAATCAGTCAGCAGAATTTTCATTATTTAGCTGCCTAACAGATCCTAACAAGAGCCAAATGAAGCAGGAGGCGTCCAGCCGCGCTACAGAGGGATCATCATGCTATTATGCTCTCATACATCACTGTCAACTTAATTTGTTGTGCCCAGCAGCCGCCATAAATCTGTTTCTTCATATTTCAAGACTGGAACCCACAGACACCACACAAAAATAAAAATTTAAGGTGGACTGATTCCATAAAGGTAGAAAACAATCAACCTCACAAAACCCAAACAAGAAATGAACAATAGGTTTCAGCAAATTCTACTATCACCTCTCCTATCCTGGAATCTTAATTCTGTGTTTTACATATGGAGAATTAATTTATTCTAAGTCTCTCTTTCCTTCCTAGTAGTCACCAAGAGTTTATTCACAGTTCTGCCACACTTCAGGAATCTCAATAGATTAAAATATTTAAATGGTTTTAGTGACTAGCACAGTTAGGTTTAGTGCAGCAACTATATGTAGATACACTCATCCAGAAGCAGGGTAATTCTATTTTTTCTTAGATTTGTTAGATTAGATATAAAAGGTATATAGCTTAGTTGACATTAGCAAATAAAGTACTGTGGTTAAAAAAAGTTTTTTAAACCTGTAAAACCTGTCACTCATTTCTGGTAAATGAAGTATCCAATATGCAGTATGTCGAAAATAACCTATCATACATTTTCTAAAAAGACATGGACTTTTCAACCACTTTAAAACTTTATACTAAACAACAGATTGAAAGCTATATGACTATAATTTTAATCTTCCATTTCAATTAAGTCTGTAGACAGATTGCAGTAAGCGATCAAATGAACAAATGGTTATTTCTTAAGATACAAATTAATTTTTGCTTAGCTGTATCTTTCCAACACTGTTAATACATGAAGCTCCATGTAGTATGGAGTTTTTACTCTTGACGCATTAGCATCACAAGTGCATGGTAATTTATCATCTCTCACTGTAATGTACTTGCTGGCACTGTGTGCAGGACAGTAGGGGATGAGGTATAAGTGGCCCAAACCGTAAATCAATTAGAAAACAAAAGCTTGTGCTCAGTGTGCAATTTTAGGCAAATTATACATTACAAAAGACTGCCAATTGGGTGTTAGGTCCCAGGTGTTTGCTCTCCCCAATCCCTGTAGTTAACCCTTTGGATGGATTAACTCTGAAATTTAGGATTTTCAAGTGAAAAGTTAATAATTTGAGCATTTCAAAAATTCAGTGTGAACTTCTACATTTCTATAGGATTTTAATATCTATATATGTTGTACACTGCACAGCAAATTACTCTATATTTAAACTTAACAGCACATTTTACAAAACAATTTCTCACACAAAACCACTAACACAATATTGAGCCACAAGCAACATTCCTCAGGAGCCGTTCTTTCCCACCAAACTATACCATAATTAGAAGATGAACATGCTAGAATCTGAGATAACTGAAATTATGTATTTAGTTAAAATTCTAAAAAATTCTTATTTCTTTATGACAACTTAATTTCCATTTTGATTAGCAGTATATTACTAGTCTAAAGATTAAACCTTGGTATGATGAACTAAGCATCCAGGAAAGTTACCATTCAGAAGCGAAATAAAAATTAACAGTTAACCAAAGGGTTAACTAGAGTTTAATTTTAAAAGATTTCCACTAGAACATTTATGTCCAGTTCTATTACAAACTAATAACTGTCAAAGCTCATTCTATGCCTAGAAATCCTAAAGAAAATTTTCTGTGAACAGGGAAATTTCTAAAGAAATTTGATTGTTTCCCGTTTATATTCAATCCACAGAGTTAATCCAGGAATAAATCTTCATAACGCTAACGCTTACAAAGTTATTCTATTTCCTACTGTATTTTTTTGGGTACTAAAACAATTTTGCTTAAGAAAAGCGACATGGAGTTTTTCCAATTGTCATATTGATATTAGCTTTGACTAAACAGTTCATATTCACCAGGACAGACTTTGTCAGTGTGGCACTGATGCCACCTACTGGCACTGGAGCAGAATAATCACCAAAATGCTATGCACAAAATTAGATTATTTCCTCTTGAATTTGATCATTAATCATAGCATGGCCAGGCCAAGTCAAAATCCTTCCAAACCCTCCTCCCTTAATTCACAATAGCTGTCATTAGGATAAACATGACACTAATTAAAATAAAAATCTCCTCCAGCATTACCAATTTGACACTGGTGGTTCAAACTAATTCACCCTTGTGAAATCCTAATATTTGAAATATTTAATGTAAACAGATGCTACTTTAAACCAACAGCATGCAGCTGTTTATCGTAAGATCAAAAGAAACTAGGTGTACAAGAAATACTTATTTTTCACCCCAACAACCACTTCTGACAGGATGAATGATTGTCAACAATAGATCAGTAGTTAGAATGTACTAAAAGAAGTTAAACGGCATATAAACAGGAAAGTAAACATCTCAATATTTTTACTGATTTTTCCTTTGAAATTCCAAATTCATTTTAAAGGTCTAGGACTGAGCACACTACAGTGAAATTCTTAAATGAAGCCTCAGATCAAATACTACACAGGCAGAAATTATTCATCAGCCAATATGTCTTAACAATGATCTACAGCAAGCATCTCTAGAAAGCAAGAGGGTAGTTCACACTATGATCAATCAGCCATTGGCCTCTCCAAGAGTGTAAATTAGTGTTAATTTTGATGGTGTAGTTTTTGTAATGGAGACATCTGACAACAAGGAACTGTATTGAGACAACTAGTTCATTTCACATGGGCTACTGAACAGCCATCAGATGGTAACGACTTTCAGTCACAACACACATCAATCCAGATTTGAACATGTGACCTCAAGGTGAAGGCTGTATATTCCATTAATCCCTTCATTTATAAATTTCTAGAAATTAGAGACTGCCGTATCTTAATAGTTCAGGTGCATGTAAGCAGTGTTTTTATATGGATGAATTACAACAAAGGGCAAGATGCAAGACAGAATAAAATTACCAAAAAAATGTAATTACCATATTTATAAGAACACTTTCCACAATGCAATATTCTAGTAGCTATTTTAAAGAAATTAAAATATACTAAAGTCAGCATATCTGACCATATTAGATTTCTGCCCTGAACTATTTCAGCATGCTACTTAAAAATAGACCAAGAAATTTAAATTAAGCCTATAGATTATAAGAGTTTGAAGACAGAAAACATTAACAATATTCTGATTAAAAAATTGATTTAGCATGCAGCTTCTCTTTATAGTCCCTTGGTAAAAATGAAATCTCCCTAACAAACACTTAATAAAACCTGTCAATATATCTAGAAAGAAAAATGACACAAATGCATTAAGTATTAAATACCCTTGGAAAAAGTCACATATTCCATGAATTTTTGATGTACTATCTTGACATTAATGTAAAACCTTGATATTTATAATTGACAGATATTTAATAAAGTATAGAAGATGGCTGCTGCATAGCATGCAAATTTTCCAAGTTGATCAAAAAAGATACAGACATGTATTTAAACTAAACAAACACTTAATATGTAACAAAATCAGACATTGCTTTTTTAAGCTTATGCAGCCAGACCTTTAGGGAGCAGGTATAAAATATGGCATTCAGCATTACATGAACTCTAATTCAAACTAATCAAGTCTGTACGAAACAGCTTTGAATAGCTTTAATTTTTTTTTTTAAGTTAAAAATGGGAACATCAAGTGAGTATTCTCATTTAAATGCAGGCCCTTACATTCTATCAAAAGGGTCATTATAGAGGAACAAACCCCATACAGTAGAACCTCAGAGTTACAAACACCAGAGTTACAAACTGACCAGTCAACCACATACCTTATTTGGAACTGCAAGTATACAATCAGGTAGTAGCAGAGACAAAAAAAAAAAAAAATAATACAATACAGTACTGTGTTAAACGTAAACTACTAAAACAAATAAAGGGAAAGCACTTTTCTTCTGCATAGCAAAGTTTCAAAGCTGTATTAAGTCAATCTTCAGTTGTAAACTTTTGAAAGAATCATAACGAATCAATCTTGAATCATAAGAATCAATCTTATTTGTTCAGAGTTACATACATTTCAGAGTTACGAACAGCGTCCATTCCCAAGGTGTTCATAATTCTGAGGTTCTATTGTATATTTAAACAAAAAGTTAGTAAACCTTTTTGGGATAATACTGTCAGAGCTGGCATCCTGTGGTGGCCAAATGGAGCAAAATCAAGGGTTGGTGCATTTCCAGACATTTCTGGGTGTCTATTTCCAAATGGTACAGTAACTCCTCACTTAACGTTGTAGTTATGTTCCTGAAAAAAGCAACTTTAAGTGAAACGATGTTAAATGAATCCAATTTTCTCATAAGATTTAATGTAAATGTGGAGGGTTAGGTTCCAAGGAAATTTTTTTGGGGCAGACAAAAGCCATTATATACTGTACAGCAGTGCTACTCAAAGTGGTGGTTCGCGGACCGGAGCCATCGGCTGCTGGTCTGCGCGCACATTGGAAAAAATATTGCCGGTCCCCCACATCAGATAGCTTGAGAAGCACTGCTGTACACTACTGTACTGTGGTTGGGAAGTGCCCCTGGCTTACATCACACAGGCACAGCCGGCTGCAGGCAAGGACACTAGGAAGCACCTTCACAGCAGCAGTGGCAGCTTACCCAGAGAAGAACAGACGCCGACTTTGCTGGGGGATGCTCCAGGCTTGCCTCTTCCCGTCCCCGCTCGACTCCAGGCGCACCTCTTCCCACCCCCACTCCAGGTCCTCTCCGGAGCACGCTGCATCCCCGCTCCTTCCCAGCCCCCAGAACATCCTAAGCACTACCAAACAGCTGTTTGGTGGGCTTAGGACTTTCTGGGAGGGAGAGGGAGGAGTGGAGACACAGCGCTTCCCCGCTCTTCCCCCTCCCTCCCAGAAAGTCTTAAGCGCCGCCAAACAGCTGTTTGGTGGTGGGGGGAAGAGGCGGAGAAGAGGAACTTGTGCAATGCTCCCTTGTAAAGTCGCTGCTCTTCCACAAAATCTTACATGCAGTGTACAGAGCAGGGAGCCAAATGACATTATAGGGGAGCACTGCACAACTTTAAACAAGCATGTTCCCTAATTGAGCAGCAATGTAACTTTGAAACAACATTAAGCGGGAGGGCGTTAAGTGAGGAGTTAGTGTACTGTTCAGTCTAAAAAAAACCTTCCTCCAAATTTCAAAACTTGCTTATATACAGTTGGAGGATGTCTCAAAACGAACAGAAAGTACCAGTGGTTGCTGCCGGATTGCCTGTAGCCACACTGGCGAAAGAAAGGGTTCTACTCTAGCAACTAAGACCACCACCAAGGCTAGCAGCCAGTCTGACAGCCAGATATGGGGGTGGTGAGAGGTGAAGTTATTGAACACTTTTTCCCTCTTGGGCAACTGACATATCAAGATGGTATATGTGTACAACTTTGTAAAAGTAAGGTTCTTCCCTTCCTTCACGTTATTTCTCAGGCACAATAGAAAAAGAACAATTATTTACTTTATACTACTAGAACATAAGACCAGTCATACTGTGTCAGACCAATGGCCCATCTAGCCCAGGATCCTGTCTTCTGACAGTGGCCAGAGCCAGAGCTTTCAGAGGGAATGAACAGAACACAGCAATTTCAAGTGATCCATCTCCATTACAACTTCTGGCAATCAAAGACTAGGGACACCAAGAGCATGGGGTTCTATACCTGACCATGTGCCTAATAGACACTGATGGATCTATCCTCCATGAACCTAATTCTTTTTTTAACCCTGGTTTTTTTTTTGTCCTTCACAACATCCCATGGTAACAAGTTCCACAGGTTGACTGTGCATTGTGTGAAGAAGTATTTCCTTATGCTTGTTTTAAACCGGCTGCCTATTAATTTCATTGACTCCTAGTTCTTATGTCACATGAAAAAGTACATACCATGCCCCTATTCACTTTCTCTAGGCCATTCATGATTTTATAGCTGTCTAATCATAGCTCCCCTGTCAATGCTTTTCTAACAGTTCCAATCTTTTTAATCTCTCCTTGTTTGGACGTTGTTCCAAACCCCTAATCATTTTTGTTGCCCACCTCTGTACCTTTCTAGTTCTTTTTTGAGATGGAGTGACCAAAACTGCATGCAGTATTCAAGGTATGGGCATACCAAGGATTTATAAAGTGACATGATTATATTTTCTGTTTTATTATCTATCCCTGTCCTAATGGTTCCTATTTATTTTACAGACCAGTCAGCTTAACTTCTGCACCTGGAAAGATAATGGAGCAAATAATTAAGCAATTAATTTGCAAACACCTAGAAGATAATAAGGTGATAAATAACAGTCAGCATGGATTTATCAAGAACAAATCATGTCAAACCAACCTGATAGCTTTCTTTAACAGGGTAACAAGCCTTGTGGACAGGGTGGAAGCAGTAGATGTAGTATATCTTGACTTTAGTAAGGCTTTTGATACTGTCTCGCATGACCTTCTCATAAACAAACTAGAGAAATACAACCTAGATGGAGCTACTATATGGTGGGTGCATAACTCGTTGGAAAATCATTCCCAGAGAGTTATCATCAGTGGTTCACAATCATGCTAGAAGGGCATAATGAGCGAGGTCCAGCAGGGATCAGTTCTGGGTCGTTTCTGTTCAGTATCTTCATCAACGATTTACATAATGGCATAGAAAGTACACTTACAAAGTCTGCAGATGATACCAAGCTGGGAGGGGTTGCATGTGCTTTGGAGAATAGGATTAAAATTCAAAATGATCTAGACAAACTGGAGAAATAGTCTGAAGTAAATAGGATGAAATTCAATAAGGACAAATGCAAAGTGTTCCACTTAGGAAGGAACAATCAGTTACACACATGGAAATTGGGAAATGACTGTATAGGAAGGAGTACTGTGGAAAGGGATCTGGGGGTCATAGTGGATCACAAGCTAAATATGAGTCAACAGTGTAGTGCTGTTGCAAAAAAACCAAACAACATTCTTTGATGTATTAGAAGGAGTATTCTAAGCAAGATGCGAGAAGTAATTCTTCCGCTTTCCTCTCACTGATTAGGCCTCAACTGGAGTACTGTGTTCAGTTCTGGGCACCACATTTCAGGAAAGATGTGCACAAATTGGAGAAAGTCCAAAGAAGATTAAAGTTCGAGAAAACATGACCTATGAGGGAAGATTGAAAAAATTGGGTTTGTTTAGTCTGGAGAAGAGAAGACTGAGGGGAGGGACATGATAACAGTTTTCAAAGTACATAAAAGGTTGTTACAAGGAGGAGGGAGAAAAATTGTTCTTCTTTATCTCTGAGGATAGGAGAAGAAGCAATGGGCTTAAACTACAGCAAGGGCGGTTTAGGTTGGACATTAGGAAAACTTCCTCTCAGTGGTTAAGCACTGGAATAAATTGCCTAGGGAGGTGATGGAATCTCCATCATTGGGGATTTTTAAGAGCAGGTTGGACAAACACCTGTCAGGGATGGTAGATAATACATAGTCCTGCCTTGAGTGCAGGGGACTGGACTAGATGACCTCTCAAGGTCCCTTCTAGTTCTATGATTCTATTAGCTTTTTTGACTGCCGCTGCACACAGAACAGATGTTTTCAGAGAATTATCCACAATCACACTAAGAGCTCTTTCTTGAGTGTTAACAGCTAATTTAGACCCCATCATATTGTATGTGTAGTTGGGATTATTTTTTCCAATGTGCATTACTTTGCATTTATCAACACTGAATTTCATCTGCCATTTTGTTGCGCAGTCACCCAGTTTAGTGAGTGTTCTTTGTAACTCTTCACAGTCAGCTTTGGACTTAACTATCTTGAGTAATTTTGTGTCATCTGCAAATTTTGCCACCTCACTGTTCACCCCTTTTTCCAGATCTTTTATGAATATGTTCAAAAGCACTGGTCCCAATACAGATCCTTGGGGAATTCCTGTTATTTACCTCTCCTCTGTGAAAACTGACCATTTATCCTTATTCTTTGTTTCCTATCTTTTAACCAGTTACTGATCCATGAGAGGACCTTCCCTCTGATCCCAGGACTGCTTACTTTGCTTAAGAGCCTTTGGGGAGAGACTTTGTCAAAAGCTTTCTGAAAGTCCAACTACATAGTAACCACTGGATCACTTGTCCACATACTTGTTGACACCTTCAAAAAATTCTAATACATTGATGATGCATGATTTCCCTTTACAAAAGCCATGTTGACTCTTCCCCAAGATACTTTATTTAAGGCTAAGATTTTGTCATGGTTATTTTTAGTAAAAATCAGACAGGTCATGGGCAATAAACAAAAAATCACAGAAGCCGTGACCTGTCTGTGACTTTTGCTGCTGCGGTTCCATGGTTTCCTCTGCCACAGTGGTGGCTGAGAGCTGTGGCGTTCCCACTCTGCCAGTGGCACCTGGAAGCTGCATTGGGGGGCGGTGGGGGGAGGCCCTCTCCACCCACAGCATCTGGGAGCTGCAGGGTGACCATATTTCCAGAAGAGAAAATGGGACACCCCCAGCTGCTCGCCTGAGGCATGTCCCCCATACCAATGCACACAAGGCTGTCACCCGTCGCTGGAACCCTGAGGATGGCCCCCTCAGGAGTCTGTCACCTGCCACTGGAACCTTGCAGAGGGCCTCATAGCACTGGAACCGTGCCAGGGCCCCACTGGCTGCCAGCTCCAGAGTCCTGCAGGCCCTGGGCTGAAGCAGAGAATTTCAGGGAGGTCTCTGGAAGTCAGGGATTCCATGACTTCCATGACCTCCGTGACTTAAATGTAGCCTTAATTATATTCAAACATGTGTCTGATAATTCTATTCTTTACTATAGATTCAACCAATTTGTCTGGTGCTGAAGTAAAACTTACTGGCCTGTAAATTGCCAGGATTGCCTCTGAAGCCTTTTTTAAAAATTAGCTACCCTCCAGTCATCTGGTAAAGAGGCTGATTTAAGTGATACTTTAATTGACTCTCATACTGTCACTCCACCATCAACACAACCTACTCCTTCATTCCTATATATTTTGTACTTTGGTATTACCATGTCCCATTGATTATCATTACATCTCATAACAAAAGAACTAGGGGTCATCAAATGAAATTAATAGGCAGCAGGTTTAATACAAACAAAAGGAAGTATTTCTTCACACAATACACAACCTGTGGAACTCTTTGCCAGAGGATGTTGTGAAGGCCCAGACTTTAACAGGGTTAAAAAAATAACTAGATAAATTCAGGGAGGATTGCCCATCCTGGCTAATAGCCATTGATGGACCTGGGATAGCGTCCCTAGCTTCTGTTTGCCAGAAGCTGGGAATGAATGACAGGGAATGGATCACTTGATGATTTCCTGTTCTGTTCATTCCCTCTGGGGCACCTGGCATTGGCCTCTGTCGGAAGACAGGATACTGGGCTAGACGGATCTTTGGTCTGACCCAGTATAGCCGTTCTTATGTATGTTCTTATCATTGTTCCACTATTACATCAATATTCTCATTTAATGCCAGGCACTCTAGCTCACCCATCTAAGTATTTAGACTTTAGCATTTGTATATATCTATTTGTACATTTTGTCACTGAATCTGGTTCTTCAAGACATTCTGTAAATGTAGAACACACAACCTGCCCTCTGTTCTCACAGCTCAGAGTCTTTTATAAGGATTCTTGGTGGCAAATGTTAGAGATGCTCTGCCCTTTATTCCCTTGGTAGGGGTCATACAAGGGTAGTCAGAGGGCATGTCCAGCCCCAGTGGACACTACTGGTCAAAAATTCTGATCTCCTGTGAATGGGGTATATGCATACCAAGAGTGCGATCCATGTCTAAAGATACTAAGGATAGATTTACTGAATCCCACTGTATTTAATAAAATGTTTGAGTAAATTAAAACAAGTGATGGCAATAAGGGAAGAGTATCACTCAGCTCACTATTGTACATACCTTTGATGTTACTGGATGCTTTGTTTGCCATATGAAATATGGTTTTACACAAAAAAAATATTTTCAGAGAAAGATATTTGTTTGTTAAATTTTCTCTGGGCAGAAATGCATAGATAACTAAGATCTTTCCACCCCTTGATTTTCAAAGAGTTCATCGGATCACTAAATCTCAACAGCTGCCTCTGCAGAAGTGGACAGTCAAGCAAAACAAAAACTGCTACAACACCAGGACCTTTCTGACTGACCTAGTTAGGTTAGCCTCAGTTTTAGAAGCTCTTCCTTGAAGAATTTCTCTTTTACGTTACTATTGTAACAGGACTTTACCACCTGGATGAAAGCAACAGCAGCCACCAAGTCCCTGATTCTAAAAAGTACTAAGTATGTGCTCAATGCTTTGCTGAATCAGGACCCAAGAGCTGAGTTCACACACCTCTGTGTTCTGGCTCAATCATCATACTTACACTTCCATTCAGATTAAATTACGACAGAGGTTCCAGTACAACTTTGCTTCCTATTCTTGTTGACAAAGACAGTGGAAGGAGTCTTGGGGAACCTTCTTCCTGTCCCTCTCGGAAGAATATAGTTTCAAGCACACACATCCCAAAAGGAAAAGATATTGGACAATTTCTGCATCAGTATCACTAAATCAGGTGTCAATATCATAAAGAAACTATTCTGTGTCACTGAAGTTGTGTCAGGCTTTACTTCTGCATATCATCTCTGGAAAGAATGCCACTCAGTGCGGATTATACTGTGGCATCCCAAGCAAAAAATAATGGTAAGGTTACTTGAGGTACTCAAAGCCAAACCCAGCTTAAGCTTCCACCTTGTTAGCTTTCACGCCTTTGAACATTAAGCTCAAGGGTTTTTCTTTTGACCAAGCAGAATTTTTTTCCCTCTCCACCCTCAGTGAAGTCTCCCCTTTCCAATGCATTCATTAACATGGGGAAATTTCATTAAGAGACAAGTTGGATACTACATGATGGTTTCAGGCCAAGGTGAAAACACACACACTCCAGGCCACAAGTAGGAAGTTCTATCAGTAATTGCTGGGTACTGTCCCCTTCCCAGCTGTGGAAATCCTTTGAAGCAGGAGCCTTAAAGAGAAACACTTCTCTGTACAGCACTACTGAGGCTATAATTGCCCTTAAGCTAAACTAAATAAAGATTTCAGAAAGGAGGATCCAAGTGATCTAGAGAGAATCAGAATTCCCATCTTCTATTGAATATGTGCTGCCTAACATAATGAGGTAACCCATCAGTCCAGAATGGTGGATACGAAGAAAACTACAAGATGTTTTCTACTTTGTAATAATAGTTTACTTCTACAGAGGTACATGTCAAAACATTCACTTAACTTGTTTTATTAACTGCTAGGAGTGTGTCTATTCTAAAAGTAGGTGCTAGATTTTCTAAGGTGAAAAAAAAAATATTACAAACCAG
Organism: Eretmochelys imbricata; assembly: GCF_965152235.1. NCBI lineage: Eukaryota > Metazoa > Chordata > Testudines > Cheloniidae > Eretmochelys > Eretmochelys imbricata. The sequence goes on from NC_135577.1 coordinate 108,613,191, forward strand.
AACATTCTAACACAAGAGCAGAATGGAGCTCTAAACTTTAAAAAGGCACCACAGGACAGTAATTAATTAAAGTTATATAATTCACTACTGACTTGATGAGGCAACTGAAAGTACTGTAAGTTTGTGTCAGTGATTTTTTTTATTGCATATGATAAATATTGATTGGATGTTTTGTGTCATTCCTACATTACAGCAGGATTCATGTGGTGAGAATGGTGTAGAATGACACTTCCTGGCATAGCAGAGTTTAACTGCATCTTCCATTCCATTTCTTTTGTACATCACCACTTGCAAAAAACCACACATAGACAGTTGAGATAGCAGTGCCATTCTAGCCCCCTCAAACACACACAATCATGACACAAGTTATCTGTTCTAGGATCCAGAGGCCAGTCAATCCAGAACATTTGGGAAGGAATAGCTGGATATACACTCTTGGTTGGTAGTGGCTGCAGTCATTTACTTCCCCAGTCACCACACAGACTAATAATCCTCAACCTTTTTCATGATATTTTGGAAGGAGTTCCCACTTATAATATGCAAAGTGAAGGGCAACTGTGACTCCTTGACACCTGCTTGCAAATCTGAGGTTGAAAACTCCTGATATAGAGACAGTGAGAGTGCAGTTGTACCTTCAGTGAGCTCCCTCGTAAATGCCTTTTTCCCCTTAGACAGTTCAACCCCTATCACATGAAGAAATACTGAAAAGGACAGGGTACCCAGACCTGCTTCCTTCATCTTCTTCCCACACACCATTGACAGCATGTATGCCAAAAGAGAGGAAGAAGGACAGCAGCCAGATGTGCAATTCCAAAAGACAATAGGCCTTCTTCACCCAACTGTTCTGTAACCCAAACTGCGTACTGTGTTTGACTTGGCAAGTACTGCAGTTCCAAGTGAAACTTACTTTTAAAGCTAGTCACTTTTAATTTTTATTTCTTCTCATTCTTTATACTGTCTAGAAGAGAAGTTCTCAAACTGTGGGTCCTGACGCTACAGTGGGCAGCGACCCTGTTTTAATGGAGTCGCCAAGACTGGCATTAGACTTGCTGGGGCCTGGGACCAAAGTACAAGGGTTTTCAGCCTTGGGTGGCGGGGCTCAGGCTACAATTTCCCCCTCCCAAGGCTGAAGCCCTTGGGCTTTGGTTATGGCACCTGCCCAGGATGGTGGGGCTCAGGCTTCAGCTTTGGCCCCTTTGCCTGGGGCAGCAGGGCTTTGGCGGGCTCAGGCTTCAGTCCCCCCTCCTGGGGTCATGTAGTAATTTTTGTTGTCAGAAGGGAGTTACAGTGCAATGAAGTTTGAGGAATCCCTGATCTAGAAAAATATAAATGCCTTCCTCAACAGGTGAAGCCAACAACACCTTTCTACAATCAACTGACAGAAAGGGATGTCACCACACTTTAAAAGTGAGTTCATCATTTAAGGGACTTCACTTTAGATAACCTGAGGAAAAAGACATTCTTTCCCAAGCTTGACTGGAGTGATGCCTGGCAAGGAGATAAGTATACCATCACATTACATTGATTCCATTAAGAGTGTGTGAATATTTGGACAACATACAGAACAATCTGAGTATCAGAAAGTTACCCAGACCTTCATAAAAAAACATATTAATGAAATCTTTATTGCAAATTCAGTCTGTTGGAACTTTACTAATGTCACTGAGTGACCAGCAAAAAAGCCAACAGCAGAATATCCATAGGATGTATATAACTCTACAGTTCCAAAACACAGATTTTACATTTTGCTCTAAGAGATCTGGGTAAAGGAACATTAAGCTTTTCATTTTTAAATTGCTATTCCCAAGCCAGCAGTGTCAGAAATCCACCACTGCTGTTTAGTAAACACCTCTACCCCGATATAACGCGACCCGATAGAACACAATTTCGGATATAACGCGGTAAAGCAGTGCTCTGGGTGGTGAGGCTACACACTCAGGCAGATCAGCGCATCTGGCTCCGACACACTGCTCTGAGTGGCATGTTAAGGGTGCCGGGCCGGGGCCGAGGGGTTGGATAAGAGGCAGAGGGTCTTGGGGGGCGGTCAGGAGGTTCTGGGGGCGAGGCAGTCAGGGGACAGGGGCGTTGGAGTCCCGGGAGGCCTGTCAGGAGGCGGGGGTGTGGATAGGGGTCAGGGCAGTTCAGAGGACGGGAGGGGAGTTGGATGGGTCGGGAGTTCTGAGGGGTCAGTCAGGGGGCGGGAAGTGACTATTAATAATGGAAATGCTCGAGGCAAAGCAAGTTCGATATAACGCGGTTTCACCTATGAAGCAGTAAGATTTTTTGGCTCCTGAGGACCGCGTTCTATTGGGGTAGAGGTGCATTATGTTAAATGGTCTTGGTGGTCTTAGTATAGTTCTCTACTGGCAACAGAACACACAAAGGCACCATTGTAACTAGTACCCTTGTTATTAGCCCAACTAGAGAGTGTATGCTCATTTATTCCTTGATGAGTGAACTATTGTTCCACTGCCAAGACGTGGATATTCCATAACAAGACTGAAGCACACCTGTAAAAAAAAAAGTATGTGGTAGCTTGTACTGCTAATGCTGTATTAGGATTTCAGCCTCCACAACTTCTTCTCTAACATGGTGTATTTAGCTAGGTAACATTTCTATATTACATGTAGTCAAACAAATTGGAATACCTGACCTGGTTTACGCTCTGCTCTAAAGCCCAAACTAAGACGAATCCAACCCCAAACATGTTGAATTTACACCATCCAACTGCATACTATACTACCAGCTCATCTTCTGCCTGCCACTGACTGTCCCCCTGCCCCAACTATAGTTCTTATTAACTTGTTTACAATGTCACCTGAAAGCCACTTGCTAAGACAAACAAGTTTGTTTATGTTTACAGAAGATAATGCTGTCCCCTTCGTGTTTACAATGTCACCTGAAAGCGAGAACAGGTGGTAGTGTGGCACTTTTGTAGTCAGTTTTGCAAGGTATTTATGTGCCAGATATGCTAAACATTCGTATGTCCCTTCATGCTTCGGCCACCATTCCAGAGGACATGCTCCATGCTGATGTCTCTCTTTAAAAAAATGTGCTCTGTGTTTTACCAGCATTCTTGTCATAAGAGTCTCCGAAGATGACCCAGCATGTTGTTCATTTTAAGAATACTTTCACTGCAGATTTGACAAAATGCAAAGAAGGTACCAATGTGAGATTTTGAAAGACAGCTACAGCACTTGACCCATGGTTTAAGAATCTGAAGTGCCTTCCAAAATCTGAGACGGATGAGATATGGAACATGCTTTCAGAAGTCTTAAAAGAGCAACACTACGATGCAGAAACTACAGAACCCAAACCACCAAAAAAGAGAATCAACCTTTTGTTGCTGGAATCTGACTCAGATGATGAAAATGAATACGTGTCGTTCCAGATGGCTTTGGATTGTTTTTCAGCAGAACCCATCATCAGCATGGAAGCATGCCTTCTGGAATGGTGGCCGAAGCACGAAGGGGCATACAAATCTTTAGCATATCAGGAACGTAAATACCCTGCAAAGCTGACTACAAAACTGCCACACGAACACGTGTTCTCACTTTCAGGTGACACTGTAAATAAGAAGCGGGCAGCATTATCTTCTGTAAACGTAAACAAACTTGTTTGTCTTAGCAAGTGGCTGAACAAGAAGTAGGACTGAGTGGACTCGTAGGCGGTAAAGTTTTACATAGTTTTGCTTTTGAGTGCAATTATGTAACAAAAAATCTACATTTGTAAGTTACAATTTCGCAGTAAAGAGATCACAATACAGTATTTGTATGAGGTGAATTGAAAAATGCTATTTTTTTGCAGTGCAAATATTTATAATAAAAATAATATAAAGTGAGCACTATACACTTTGTATTCTGTCAGGTTTTAGAGTAACAACCGTGTTAGTCTGTATTCGCAAAAAGAAAAGGAGTACTTATGGCACCTTAGAGACTAAATTTGTTAGTCTCTAAGGTGCCACAAGTACTCCTTTTCTTTTTGTATTCTGTGTTGTAACCGAAATCAATATATTTGAAAATGTAGAAAAACCACAAATATTTGTAATAAATTGCAATTGGTATTCTATTAACAGTGTGATTAATCATGATTATTTTTTAAATCATTTGACAGCCCTATTAATTTTCCATTTTAATTTTAACATGATTTTAAAAATCAACTACAACTACCAATTAAATAGTTGTCTTAAAATGGGGCAGCCAGTAGAAGAACATCACCCTCCATCACTCCTGGGGAGAAAATGCTGTAATCTACAGCCACTGGCCCTTTGGTGTGAGGGAGAATTAAAGTAGCATTCCAGCATTTCCATTTGCCATAGAGTACTCCTGATGTCTTGCACTGATCTATACAGAAACCACTCTGAAGTTAACTACAAACATGCAACCAGATGCAGCTGGGAGGAAAAAAAATCAACCAGGAAATCCAATGCACACTCCTTCAAAAAGCCACGAAGAAAATATAACAAAGAATCTCATAGTGAATGACTAAACTATATGGCTCCCTCTTGTGCTTATAATGCCACATTTCAGTGCAGACCCCTCCCCCCCCCCCAACATTAAACCACAAACATTTGGACTCTGTTCACCCTTCAGTGCACATACAATGCCCATAAGTGTTAAGAGAAGTTACACACACGCTTATCCAGGAAAGAAAAAAAAACCCTGTGGTATACAAAAGTTCTCTTTGGAACAAGCTATAAAAACCTCTTAAAAGAAAAGCTACTTAGATACAAGGCTACTGATTTCAAAATTTCCTGCTCTTTATAAGTAGCATTCCAGGGCCCAAATATACCTTTCAAGTCCATCTGCAAGAATTTTTTCCCCTTAACTATTTTTTAGTTATCAAATTACATACATTTAAAAAGGGTTCAGTTTGGTTTATAGGTCCTGGCTAACATGCTCAAGCGTTTATTTTTATCTGCTCAACCTCACACCTGTTTTTGCTTATCAAACCAGACTACAGTTTAGCTTGTAACAGCTGTTAAATGCAGAAGTCTGCCTGTTCTTCATGTGTATCCAAGGCTAATCACTTTGGGAAGGGTTTAGAAATATGCTCTTATGAGAATACCCTGTTTATGGAGAAGCTAGTGAAACAAAGCAGACTACTACCAGTCAAACAACATTTAAATCTGCATGCACATGAAAAGCAAATCTGTTTTAATGACTATCAACCTTATTTGTGAAGTATTTTGGGAATTTAGTGGGTTAATGGAGCAGTCACTTAGAGTCACTAAGAACAGGCACATTGTGCAAGCTAAAACCAATCCAGAATGAAGGGGTTAAAATCTTTTTACTTCACTCAATAGTCTCATCCTTCCTTCTAATGTTTGCAGCCATCATCAACACATCTATTTTAAGATGCCCCAAGTTCTGCCTTCTGTGTTGGAGAAGCTAGCAAGAGCGTGGAGGAAGTTGGAAGACTGGTTTGTATTGTCTGGGGCAAGTATCAAATTCAAAAAGAGTAGCCTGCATGTCTAAATCCTGGTCACATGGGCCAGCTTTAATACAAATTTCCACACTAAAAACATGGGAAGTACTAAAGGAAATAAGTGATGCACAAAATCAAATACTGTATTCCCCTCTGAAAAGCATGCAACTTACACTCTACATAGAGTGGCACCTTTATGGTTAGGGAGCAAGACAGCTTTTATTATGAATTCATTTCTGGCCCTACTCCCAGTCCCATTTCCACAGGCTTATAACTTCCAAAATCATTCACCATTTGGATCAATACTTTCAATGCCAGACTTTTTCCCAAAAAGTGATTTGTGTGCATGTGTGGAAAATTATACCAACATTGCTATGGGCTTTTCTGATTTATGAGAAAGGATTTTTTGTTTTGGTGGCGGACAGAGATGTGTGAGGGGGATTTGGGGGGAAGTGGTTCTGCTGCAATTTTTCCTGCATTCTACAATACTCTGCAAATTACCAGCTCTCTCCGGAAAAAAAAAAAAGTTGTAAAATACTTATCACAAACCGGGGTCGGGACCCCTCAGGGGGTTGTGAGGTTATTACATGAGGGGTCATGAGCTTCAGCTTCCACCCCAAACCCAACTTTGCCTCCAGCATTTATAATGGTATTAAATATATTTAAAAAGTGTTTTTAATTTATAAGGGGGGTCATACTCAGAAGCTTGCTATGTGAAAGGGGTTACCAGTACAAAAGTTTGAGAACCACTGTCATAAACCAAAGGATGTGCAATGTGGCATTTAACATTGACCCTTACCTACTAAATTTTTGGACAGATTTTAACTGTTCAAAATTAACTTGCGTTCTAGAACTTCTGCTGGTTCTATTCCAGATGGCTCCTTTCCCTTCTCGGCTACACAGTGTCCTTTGAGCAGGCAGGTGCTGGGCCTAGACGGGCGGGGGGGGAAGGGGGGGCGCAGGCTTGGTGACAGGTCAGCACGGAGGGAGCCAGGGACATTGCAGCCAGGAATGGGCAAGGGAACATAGGGGCTGGATCCACCAGAAGCCTGGGGCAGAGCTGGAGTCAGGCAGTGTCAGGAGCCAGGTTGCAGGATTTCTTGGACAACAGATCCCAGCACAGGCAGGGGTAAGGCCAGGACAGGATGGACTTTGTGGGGTGCAACCCCTGCTCCTCTGGAAAGCCTGAGTTTTCCACCACCCGATCTTCATCCCAGCTCTACTCACTACCCCCAATCTCCCACTGCTTCCTCTTAGGGCTTCCCACACCCTGCATTCCCTCACTTCTTTTTTTAGAACCCCAGCACTGGTCTACCTCCAATCAAAACCATTCCATAATGGGAGCTAGCACAAACCCCAATGCAAATGAAAATGACTTAACATTTGATAGTGTACAGCCATTGTAGCCCAATGCATTAATGGCAAATGGAATGAGTAAAACCTGGGAATCAAAAATTCCTAAATTCCAAACCCAGATCTGCCAATGATTCACTGTGCGATCTTAGGTGAGTCACTTAGGCAGAGTCTACGCTAGAAAGGACTTGCTGATACAGCTATCATAGCAAAAAAACCCTCTTAGTGTAGATGCAGCTTATATAAGCAAAAAAGCACTTTTTTGCTGGTATAGCTTATACCAGTACCCCAAGTGAAAAAAGTTATACCAGTAAAAGCAAATTTTACTACACATTACTATATAAAAGTTTTTAGTGTAGACCTGGCCTAGCTCTCATTTTCCCCATTTGTAAAACTGAACATCAAATCATGCTTGTTCTGTGTTTTGGAAACAACTTTGATCCCCAAGCACGTGTTTCTTTTCTATAATCAGTAGATAATGTTTATTTGAATAATTTTGCTATTACATATACTATATAATATATATTAATTGCAGTTAACTCATGCGATTAACTCAAAAAAATTAATCGCAATTAATTGCGGTTTTAATCGCACTGTTAAATAGAATGTCAATTGAAATTTATTAAATATTTTGTATCTTTTCCTACATTTTCATATATAATGTATTCTGTATTGTAACTGAAATCAAAGTGTATATTATTCTTGATTACAAATATTTGCACTGTAAAAGATAAACACAAGAAATCTTATTTTTCAGTTCACCTCATACAAGTACTGTTGTGAAAGTGCAACTTATAAATATAGATTTTTTTTGTTACATAACTGCACTCAAAAACAAAACAATGTGAAACTTCAGAGCCTACAAGTTCACTCAGTCCTACTTCTTGTTCATCTAATCGCTAAGAGAAACAAGTTTGTTTACATTTACAGAAGATAATGCTGCACTCTTCTTATTTACAATGTCACCAGAAAGTGAGAACAGATATTTGCATGGCATGTTTGTAGCCAGCATTGCAAGGTATTTATGTGCCAGATATGCTAAACATTCACATGCCCCTTCATGTTTCGGCCACCATTACAGAGGACACGTTGATGACGCTCGTTAAAAAAAATAATGCATTAATTAAATCTGTGACTGAACTCCTTGGAGGAGAATTGTATGTCCCCTGCTCTGTTTTACCCGCATTCTGGCATATATTTCATGTTATAGCAGTCTTAGATGATTAGCCAGCACATTGTTCATTTTAAGAACACTTTCACTGCAGATTTGACAAAATGCAAAGAAGATACCAATGTGAGATTTCGAAAGATAGCTACAGCACTTGACCCATGGTTTAAGAATCTGAAGTGCCTTCCAAAATCTGAGAGGGATGAGGTGTGGAGCATGCTTTCAAAAGTCTTAGAAGAGCAACACTCCGATGAGGAAACTACAGAACCCGAACCACCAAAAAAGAAAATCAATCTTCGGCTGGTGGCATCTGAGTCAGATAATGAAAATGAACACGTACTGCTTTGGATTGTTATCAAGCAGAACCCGTCATCAGCCTGGACGCATGTGCTCTGGGATGGTGGTTGAAGCATGAAGGGACATATGAATAGTTAGCGCATCTGGCACATAAATATCTTGTGATGCCGGCTACGACAGTGGCATGAGAACGCCTGTTCTCATTTTCAGGTGACATTGTAAACAAGAAGCGGGCAGCATTGCCTCCTGCAAATGTGTAAAAACTAGTTTGTCTGAGCAACTGGCTGAACAAGAAGTAGGACTGAGTGGACTTGCAGGCTCTAAAGCTTTACATTGTTTTATTTTTGAATGCAGGTTTTTTTGTACATAATTCTACATTTGTAAGTTTAACTTTCATGATAAACAGATTGCACTATACTACTTTTATTAAGTGAACTGAAAAATATGATTTTTTGGTTTTTTACAGTGCAAGTACTTGTAATCAAAAATAAATATAAAGTGAGCATTGTACACTTTGTATTCTGTGTTGCAACTGAAATCAATATATTTGAAAATGTAGAAAACACCAAAAAGTCTTTAAATAAATGGTATTCTATTATTAACAGTGCGATTAATCGCGATTAATTTTTTTAATCACTTGACAGCTCTAACATATACTGAAGACTAGAGTTAACCTAGAGCTCTTTTCAAAGAGCAAAATCCATACCAGTTACTCATAAGTCTTCATCCAAGACACTGATAAAGAGAATCTCTTGGAACCCTTGGTGCCAAACAAGTTGAAAATCTCACTCGTGCATTATTGCTGAATGCAAGTTAATAAATACACTTGGCCAGATCCACTATTGTGATATGGTTGTTGTGTATTACCCCACTGATGCAAAACACCTGTAAATCCAGCTTAACTGGCCAGTCAGAATGGGTTTATGGCTGCCTGGTGTTGTTGAGTGGCACAAAGCAACTGGAACATACCATATATTACACTATATCTGGCCCCATATATTTATATATCACTTTTCTTTCCAAAGGAAACCAAAGTGCTACAAACTAATATATAAATTATATATGCATAAAGGGATCACTTCACCTACCACTGAAATGCAGTCTACTTTATGGTGAAACAGCAGCTGCTTAAAGTTTTGTATAATGCAGCTGAATTATTAAAGCAGGAAGAAAGGCATGCCACAGAGGAGTTTCAGGTATAGGGAATCTGGCCAGGACATCTGTATGTCTGCCAAAAGGGCCATGGGGATCTTTAATGTTCGCAAGTGCCCAGGACCTTGGTTTTAACAACTAATTCAAAAAACCACCACTTCCACTAGTAAACATCCTGTTGGAGGAGTATTGATTTAATGTGGACTCAGAGGGAAGGGTGCCATCTACTGAATCACGTAAACAACTTCCATGGAGTCCATCTAAAATATTAACATATCCCAAACCAAGCAGAATCAGGCTGATTACCACCACAAGGTATTACAGTTGGAATTATTAGGTAAATCCACACTTCTGAATCAAAGTAGTACCGCACCAATCTTTTATAAATACAAATATATTACTATATAGAATACTGAAGTCTGTGTGATCATCCACAGGAGATTTCCCGATTAATGCTGTTCTAAAACCAATTATTGATTTATTGTAGATATTCTGCCTGGAAAGCCACACCAGTTTCTTCTCCCAAAGAATTTTTCTGGCATTTTTCTATCCTAGCACAATTTACAACATGGTTTGCAAATGCCTAACACAAACCAGTTTATTAATTACAAAACTATTTTCATGGTAATTTTTAAATACTGAAGAAATATAAAATCTTAAAATTCAATACATACTGGATCAAAACAATAGCTAAGTCTAAATTGAGACTGTTCGCGGCTTGTCTCGTTTTTGATCGGACACATGGCTGCTGTGTGCGCGCATCACTGTTAGAAGTCAGGGATTTTTATTTTTTGTAACACAAGTTTGTTGCAAGATGAAGTTCCACATAAAAGATCTCAGCTAGATTCTCTTTTTTTGGGGGTTGGGGGGGGTGGAGATAAAAACTGAACTGAGTTAGACATTCTGTAACGGTCACACTTGAACAGATATAACATTCCAGTTTGGGTGCCATGCAATCATAATGCTCATCAATGAGAAGCAAGGTTCCAGGTACCTGGGGACATAATGTGGTGCAGCAAGGACTACCAGAACTACAGAGCCAATTCTGGACATTCACATTAATCTAAAGTTCAAATGACTTGAACTAGTTTCCACATCCTCTCCCCTTTACACAAGTTGACTTAGATCACAAGAAACACAAAGCTAATCATATAATTCAGTTAACGTTTATCAAACAGCTACAGAAGAGATCTCTCTCAAATGTTATAAAAAATTCTTTAGATGTTCTTTTCCTTGCCAAAACATTTAAGCAATCACTTGCAACTTAAACAGACACACACTCCCCACTGTTCTATTTATACTTTACATTATAACATTGTATTCTGCAACTTACTATGTGCAGACAAGTCCATTATGTTTAGTCACTTTTCTCAGCAAACCAGGCTTTTGCACTGGCCTTAGGTTAATTTTAATAACTAAGACCCTGATCACGGCAAACTCTTATGCACATGCCTAACTTTACTACTGTGGAGTAAACCCAAAAGTAAATCCAATGAAATCAGTGCGACTAAGTAATGGCAGTAAATTCACACGCACACATGTATTTGTAGGATCAGGGAATGAGGCTATGCCTGCACTTCATGCGACATGTAGAGTACAGACAGCACATGCCAGCTATTACACGTAAAAATAGCAGTGTAGACCATGAGATGTGGCTTAGGTGAGTAGAGTGCTCTACATGCCGGAACCCCCGGGTATATACCCTACACAGTTCTCTATATGCTCAAACAGTGCCTCTCATTTCTACACTGCTATTTTTTGCAGTGTAGTGTCCTGCTTTCTCCACCACAGTAAAGGCTCCAGCAGTGGGGAGGCAGCAGGGAAAAGCTTTGGCAACTCCCGGATATATGAGCTTTTCCTCGCTGCCTCATCACTGCCAGAACCTTTCAATGCAGCGTATAGATACATGCGTAGTGCCTGTGCTCTACACTCCACCAAGCGCTAATCATATTCATACTGTGCTAGTAATTCCTTTTAAAATCATTAGAACTACTCGAGCAAGATAAGATACTACTCAGCATGACTAATGTGGCATTATATGCTCCCTTCATAACACTCCTGCCATCCCCCCGACAGAAGTGCATCGCTGGCAGTGCAGCTGTGGATTGCCAGCTACGAGTAGTGAAGTGGGAGGTTTCGCAGTGCACGGAGCTGACTTCAGTACCCTTCTGTGAATTTTGTCCCAAATCAAGGGCAGGAGGCAAGAGCCCACCATTCTCTGCTAGAGCACTGCTCCCATGATGCTACTCAGCTCCAAAGGAGTATCATTTCCTCTGATGACCATACACTATCTATCAAAGCACTGCGTTTTCAAAAATTGTCTCTAAGTGCATTAAGCACTAACAGCAGTTGGCAAGTTGACATTCTGATGGGAGTAAACCTATCTAACCTCTTTGAACAGAGCAGAACTTCATGAGCAGAGCTTTTTAACCTTCGTTAACTGAAAGTAGTTAATAGAAACTGTTTGAAAGACCAAGCTATTCCTTAGTTTTAACAATATCTTTCAACCTACTCCTACTTCCAAACAGATGCCCTCTAGTCTACAATCTCCTGTTGGAAATCCCGGACTGTCATGTGCTCCTTATACACAGATAATGCCATAAGCAGCTTTGATGACTGGATATCAAGTGCTTCCTTGGCAATGACAGCCCAATACACTCACAATATTGATTATACCTATATGGCAAAGCAATAATTTGCTACTTTGTGACAAATTAAATTAAAGGATTACTTCAGAAATTTGATGAGAAATGTATAGAAAAACTTTTGTATAATATATCCACATTTCCATTTTGCTACTAGATGGGCACAGTTGTATTTAAAAAAAATCAAATAAGCTATATTACTCTAAAGAAAACCTATTACGGAGCAGTGCATATATGATATAAATGAAAGACTTGTAGAATTAAGTTTCTCCTACTTTAATTAAAATGATTGTTTGTTCCCTGTAAATTCTGTTACATTTTAACAAACCTGTTAAAATATGACATCTCAGCAATAGACAAACATAAGTGAGAAGTTGTATGTTAATGACTCATATTTTCAGTTTTTCTAACAGCAATAAAAAATTGTTTTATCATTTAATGTCATTATTTTACCCCTTTTCCTCTCAAAACCCCGTAAGTGCAATATATTCCATACATTAAATTTAAGCTGCTTACCTGAATGACTTTGTAGAAATAGGCATACTGTCTAGCCGTATTTTTATATTGGCTGAAGACATCATGTATGGCCTGAGTTGACTGAAGATACTGCACTTCATCTTCTTCAAAATATAGAGGGGTATCATATTCACTGGGGAGAGTTTGGATGTATGGCAGCCAGAAAGAGTTAGGATTGGCTCGTTCACAAAGAAGATGGAATGCCAATGTGATATTGCCCATGGCCTGGAGAATTCGGTCTTGAGAATACAAGGACCCTGAATTAACCATAAAGATTAGTAAATGGCTGAACTAATTGCCTGGAAAATAGTTATACTAAATGTATTTTAAATTAATATAATTAAAAATTGTGCATGAGTATTGTACCAAATAAAAGTGTCTGGGGTCACCAGTGTACAGCACTGCCTGAGATAGGAGATGGTTATCTTGAGTGCCTGTCATACAGCTACATGGTATCTTTAAGACATTCGGATACATTTTTGTATGGTTAAAAAAAAAAAGATTAATCCAAAGTAAGGTATCAAAACATAAGCAGCTCACTATTTACATTTATAGCACATACCATCTCCACATGCATTAGAAACTACCAAAACACATCAGGAATTCCATCACCACTGAAATGCATCCACCCTCTCAGGTGAGAATCGCAGCCAGGCAGATACCTGGTGCATGGGGCAGGGAAGGAGATGGGAAAGAGGAGAGGGCGGCAGAGGGAAGAATGGAAAAGGGAAATTAAATTCAGGTCACTGATACTTCAAGACTCTAGATACCGAAAACCTGATGTTTAGACTGCTATTCCATTCCCATGTCAATTTGTAATGCTGTATCAAAGAAACTCTTCCCATTATACACATCAATAAGGAAATTCAAAAACTGCTCTTACCCAACACTGAATTTTTAGCTGATTCAACTGTCATCAGCAACTTTCTAGGAACCCAAAGAAACAACTCTTCTGCCTACGGGGGGTGAGGGGACGGGACAAAAAAAACAAAAAAAACCCAAGAAAGTTCAGAAATGTAGTTACTGTTTCACATGAAATAACAAAAAACCTGTTTCTCTAAAAATATCTCAAATATACACGTAAATAAATTAAGAAAATTAAAGGTTTTCATGTCATTTTTTAAATCCTAAATTTATTTTGAATCAAGACTCCTCACCCATCACTGCCAAGTAAACTGAAATGCTATGAGAACTTCTTACTTTATATTACAATACATTACGACTTAAAGAACATAGGTCGAGCCACTACTTGATTTAAAACATCATGTATAAATATTACTTTAACAATATTATGTTAAAATGAATTTATCTAGGTTACAAAGTCAAGCACTCAATACTTAGGAAGTATGCAAAGTTAAGATGACTGCGCCACCTTAATTCTTTCCCCTCATGCGTATGTGCTATGATGCAGTCTCTAATTACGTGAAAAATAGAATGTGATCACAGGACTCTTATCTCTTTTAGTGTATGGGGTGGAGGAAGCTGTTCAATATTTTATCCTCATCATTCAATTAGTAGCCCTTACTTTATTAACTACACACCATCTAAATCCTGTAATGAATATGGAAATATTAATTTCCTTGGCATCTTTGCTATGGCATTTTTCAGCATAGTATCCGAGTGTCTCACGCACATTAACAATTGTCTCCACTGCAAGATAATAGAGCATTATCATCCCAATTTTACAGCTGGGAAACATACAGGAGAGAGAACCTTTACCCCAATGGGCTTACAAAATAAGAATGAGAAAAGTACAATTGATACATACTGTATAAGGCGACCAAAAGATGGATTTAAAACAAATCAGTGTTTATTTAAATTCAGCTTCAAATAAATATTACAGCACCACTTTGGTTTGGCAAACTAATGCAATGAGAAAAAAAAGTGTATTTTAGGAAGGAATTTGAAAAAAAGTGAAAGCCTTGTACCCTGGGGGTAGACAGGGAGTAGCAGAAGGGAATATGTAGAACGAGGCATAAAGATACAAGGAATGGTGAGCTAAATTGTCTGGGCAGAATAAATAACCCAACTAAGGATTCATAATTAGCACTTTTACACAACCCATCAAATACTAAATTTCTATTGTAAATTTTATCTCTCGTATATATAGTTTACAATATTTTTATAACAGTAGTTCCAGTGAAGTGAACTTTACATTGGAGGGAGGGAGGGAGGGAGGGAGAGAGAGAGAGAGAGAAAAGAATGGTTTCAATGTCCTGCTGTCACATTTCCAATACATTTACAGACATGATTTTCTAATCTGTTCAAATGTTCATACGTTCACCTTTATCTCCCTTGTTGCTTTCAAACCAAAGCCCTCTTCTTCAAAATTTGCTAATTCGAAACCCTCTGTGGATGCTCCATTTTCAGTGGCCCATTTCATTAGTTCAGGAAAATAGTCTTCTCTTTTTCCATCAAAGGTAACAGACAAACCTATATGCACAATTTATAAAAACACAGAAATGAGAGGATCTAACAGGCCACAGAGGGTCAATATAAACCACATGTAAAGGAAAAACTCCTAACTATCCCCCAGCTATCCTTTGAAGAGGTTGGATCAGAACTGGTCTTTGTTAAAAGTAACTCAGTAATGTTCTACAGTCATATCCAATTTTAGTCAACCTAAACATTGCCACATTTGCTTACCAGTCACCTTAGAAATGGCAAATCAAACTAGTCTGTGAAAGAAAATGTCTGAACATTTTCTTTCCCTTTTTTCATTTAAATGAGCTGAAAGTAAAGACATTCCAAAGCTAAGTGTTGATGATAACTGCATTGATCAGGACATACAAGTGAATGTAGACAGACCCCACGGATGGATTTAAGTGGAAGGTTGCAACTTTACATTGGATAGGGATGCAGTGTGCCCGCCCATCCACCTCCCAGTCATTGTTTAATACCAGGCATTTATTTGGGTCCAGTGCAGAGTTACAGGGTTCCGTAACATATAACCACTAACTTGGGATAGATCCTCCTCAGGCAAGCCTTAGGATTCAGCTCTCTTCTTAATCCTCACCCCCTCTCCCAGTGGGTAAGAGGATACCAAAGGGGATCCTCTGTTTGTGAAGACTTCACGACTCACCTTCTGCTACAGGGTACACCAGCAAAACCCTAGGTCTCACTTACCTCTGGGAACTAGCCATTTTTGCCTTCATATGCACTAGACATTGGCTATTGGGGATGCCAGCAATTAACTTGGTCACACCTCTTGCCTCCATCTGGTATCTATTTCCTGCCTGATCCAATCCCTAAGATCCCAAAGCCAACGTCATCCCCTGCATCTGACAATTACACTCCTTTATCCCTAAAAGAATAATTGTACTGGACGTCCCTATGTAAGATGACTGAGCCATCTGCATCCAGACAGAGTCTGGATAAGTGTTGATGGTAAATGCATTTGTAAAGAAAAGAAGGACTCCAGAACAGCGGTTCCCAATGTGGTGCCTGTGGGTGCCATGGCGCCTGCCAGGGCATTTTTGTGCACCCACAGGACACCTCGCTGCGGCATTTCGGTGGTGATGTTTCTAAATATATATATGTAATATTTATCCATAATATTACATGTATATGATACATTTGGGCAATAGTATTATGGTTAAAAGGTTCTGTATTTTTCAATGAAAAAGTACACAATGTAAAATATTCAAACTCTGAGTCAAGAAACTCATTGACTAGCTTTAACTCTGCTATTGTATATATGCATTGTGGTAGGATATAAGGCAGGGTATCTATTACATAATACTAGACAATAGGACATAACACCAGAAAACAACGTCAGTCAGAGAGGGAAGAAACATAATAGAAGTTCATCCCGATCCAAATACATGATCAAGTCACTCAAACAGCATCAGTTTAATCTTTAAACATCACCTCCTGACAACGGGAATATCAAAGGCCTAAGCTACTTTTAACAATGTGAGGTTTTTATGCATTAGTCAGTATCTATTCTTGTAGTTCTTGTAAAATGAATTACAAGTAAAATACCTACTAAATGCTAAAAGGTACAGCGATGAACACCATAAAAAAAGGGGGTTATTTATACCAAAACTAAATAAAACATTTTAATAGTATATTCCCAGATAAAAACTAAATTAATAGAGAATTAAAGTTGAGTACAGATCAGTTGATTACAGTAAAACACATTAGAAGAATGTTTCAGTTATCTGAAAACAATCACCAGAAAATTCAGAGTAAAGGTTAACCTGCAAACACATCCAAACGTGTTAAGGTATGGAAATGCAAAGTTAATGCATTCAAGCAATTTAAACTCTACCAAGTAGTAATGTCATGAAAGGTTCCTACAGTTAGTGCATAATATGGTTTGTAGTCCCAAATTAAATTAAAACTGATTTTTAAGGACTTTTTTTTTTTCCATTAGATTTTTTTTTTTTTTTTTAAATATAAACACACAACAGAAAATAGGTTGATGATCAAGTAACTATTGCTGTAGGAACCTTACCTTCTGCATTTCTTGACTTTAATGTTGCATTAAATGATTTTGGGGTGGGCTGTTTTGGGGGTTTTTTTGCCCAAAGTTAAAATACAATTTATGAAAAATTACTGCTAAATGCAATCTCTGTCGTGTCTGGTAACACATTCCAAATTAGAATATGGTACAACGCATTTAGAATGATCAACTCAAAATTTTTTAATTTTTGCAGAGCTACCATGATCTAGATGTCAGACAATGGGGCTTGGAATCACACGTCCTGGCTGAGCTCTATTCCCAAACTGACCACTGTCTCACTGAGATATTAGGCAAACCACAACCCTTTGGTGCCAAAGCTTGCCTGTCTATAAAATAGGGATAATACCTCTAACTTGCTATTGCATTCTTAGATGAAAGTATTTTTAATTTATTAATCACAAATATGCTTTTTTTGCTTATGACAAATTTTGTTTGTCCCTTTTGTAGACATTTTATTAACGTAAGAATTAACTTCATAATAAGGCTATTTTTAGACAGTGTTCATACATAAATCTCAGATATTAAGTTTAAAAAGATGCATCAGCAAGTGAAAAAAGCTATTTACGGGTCAGTGCATAAAACTATTTCCCATGGCTCGGGGTCAGATGATGATTATATCAAGAGAAAATTCATTCTAGACCATATATTAAATGGGAAAAGCCAAACTTGCTGAGGCAAATTAATAGCCCACCCAAATCTTGTCTACCCTACAGTTCAAATGTTCTCTCAGGGGGAGCTAAAACCATAGTTTTAGCTATGTGATTATGTCAGATGAGAACAGCTACTACAATATCCCACACAATAAATAGTTACATGTCATTTTGGCATAGAATTCCAGTCACACACTGACATTATTTCTGTTGTCATATAAAGACACTTATTCTGCCATTAGCATGTTGTCCAGGGAATTATTTCTTTAAAAAAAAAATTCCTTCCTTTCCAGCAATGTCTGAACTCTTGCTTTAATCCAAAGAGACACTTAAGTTAAACAAAACACCCTACTAGCACTTAAGTGCCTAAGCAAGAAACAAAAAAGACTTACTTACAGAGGTCATTTTGACTTCAACTTCCTGTCTTTATGAAGTTTGTTAATATGTTACTTTTCACTAGCAATATCTCCCGTATTTGAATGATTTTCCATGCACCTGCATAGTTGTTTGGTATAGATCTCACTGACATGCTATTCCAGATACACAAGTTGCTCTAAATTTTGCTGTTTTTCTATTACCTTTTTGTTTTTTGCGGATTTTCTCAACAAGAGCTCGAATCTGCACATATTCTTCCCATTCCTTTCCAGGACCAGGGGTTGGGCTGCTGCATTCTGGAAGCCAAAAATATCAAAATAAGAATATTTTAATACAATTTAGTCCTTTTATCTTGAGAAAGGCCTTGCTTTTATGCTAACTTTAACTGGACCTTACTACCAAATGTCCTTCACTAGATACATTATTGGACAAAACATGTATTGTATAAACACTATAAATTTCCTATTCTTTGAAATGCATGTAGTAGAGCTTTCAATTTCTCATATCACTTGCCTCAAAATATGTCACTTTGATCCATTTGTCTATTCTCTGAGAAAGAAAAAAGATCCAATAGCTAAAAAAAATTACAAAGAAAAAGAAAAACTAAAGGGACAGAACCATCACCAGAATGTTTCTTCTGGATCCTTGTAACAAAAATAGGTAACAGCAACAATACTTGGGTCAGGTGAAAGATAAAGCTTACTATTACTATTGTTCTTTTTATGTTAATATAATGTTGTGAAATACTATGTGAGTTGGGGCGGAAAGAGAGATTTAACAATAATTTTCTTGCTTTGGACTACAACAACCACCATCCCAGCAACACTACATTGTGCCATTTTCCCAATTTTGGATGCGACTGAAATGCACACTTAAATTTATCAAAGCAAAAACTACCTTTTGCAACTTGATTAGAACACTAGACCTTCGGGATTGAACAAAATATCAAAGCATAGCCAAAAAAAAAAGGCATCAGGGCCTTATTTCTGCTTCGAAAATCAGGATATACAAGTCATCTGTGATAGGAATGAATGTGTAGAGTAGGAAGTGCAAAAGCAAGCTATACTGTAGGACTCAAGTGGTATAACCACTTCATTGTTTTACCACTCTGAACAATGGTGGCTACAAATCCTAATTTTCTTGGTATAGCACTTGAGTGCATTTAACAATAGGAAAATCAGGACCTGCTTTTCAACAATGGCACAGCTGCAGTGTCACTACCAATGAGAGCTACTGTGGACAGGGATCAGATGATGTACTGCCATGTCATGAAAACCAGCAGTCTTTCATAACCATGATAAACAAACTGAGCTCTTTCTACACTAGCCTATATACCATCAGTAGCAAAAGTGAAACTGACTTTCTTAGTTACTCCTGGGGGCATTCTGCACCAAAAAATTAAAAATCCTGTGCATAATATTTTAAGATTCTGCAAAATTCTGCAAATTTTATTTGTCAAAATGACACTACATAATCACACCAGTTTCAATAATTTTGGTAATTTATTTCAAAATACCTGTCACCAAGTATGTCTGTAACAATACAGACACACAAATTCCCCGAGTACAGAGTTAAAGAAACCCCTATGACAACCCAGTTGTATCACTGCTCCCTAGCTCCCCACCCTGAGCCCAGCCACAGGGTACCCCTTTGCCCAAATACCAGAACCCCTTCACCCCCAGAGTCCAGACAGTCTCTCCCGCAGAGCCCAACTGTGGTCCCTCCCCAACCCCTCCCCCCACAATCCAAAGGGAGAAACAGCCTGATGCTCAGTCCCAAGCTCACATGGAGTTTCCTGAGTGCTGCCCTCTCCTTCCCCCAGGACATGCTGGGAACTGCAGTTGCCAGGAACCCTCTAGCTCCCTCCCCACCCCCCCAGCAGTGTCTTCTATGTTTAAGCTGGGCTCTGCTGGGTCCATCGGCTCCTAGTAGTGGCTAGCAGCACTGCAGCCCATTTCTGCGGAGGAAAGGGAATTCTGCATGCCCGTTAATTTCTGCAAAATTCTACATTTGCACAGTGGTGCAGAATTCCCCCAGGAATACTTAAGTGTAAACAAAGCCTATCCAATGGAAATCATTTGGTGAGCTCAAAATCCTTCTATAAGAGCTTAGGGCTATTTGTAGCTCCAAGGACCACAGCTGAATAATGGAGAAGGTTCACGAAGAATGCAATTATTTCAAGTTGCATTGTTTCTCTACCAGGTGACCATACTGCTCTGATACCACAAGTTATACTTTAATACAAAATATTTTCCATTTGTTAATCAGAACAGTATAATCCTCTGTGTTTAAAATTCAGTAAGATATTTTAAACAAAGATGCTTTGGCCAAGTAAGCTTAAGTAGGGTTTTCGGTCTGATACTTTTTAAATGTGCAGGCACATTAGTAAAACTTCAAACTGCACAAAATATTATATATATACACAAAGTAAAACTGAAATTGGGATATAGCTGTAGATAAGAGATTGAAATCTCAAGGCGACACTCCAGGAAACTTAACTAATACAATTAACTGTCTATTAGGGGAAGGGGAAATAGGTCTTTTTTTACCCATTCTTTCCCCTCTCCTGCTTTCTACAAAGATGTTTAGAAAATTAAACTTACTCTGTAATAATTCACTAATTATGTTCAACATTTCTTTTGGAGAAACTGTTGCTGTAGCTCCTGTACCTGACTTCTGAGTTTTCACTCTGCTCTTCTTCCCCATCTTCCAACTAGAAAGGAAAAACAGACAAACTAATTCATAACTAAGCAGCAAAATATATTAACTAAAATGTGGAGTAGACAAGGTCCTCTCCTGGTAGATGCTTTAAAAAGAAAAAAAGCATTAATAGTTATCTATCATCACACAGGTAACTAGGTGCCAAATGTTGCCTCCAGGTCCTCCAAATAGTAAGACAGACAGCTTGGCACTGTCTGGAAGGGAAGTTCATTAAAGTTTTTGCATATAACTACGGCAGAAGTATACCTTATATAGGGATAGAAAAATACACCATATCAGTTTGGCATATTAAAAAGTATCTACATTGTCCATAAGAAAAAAGCATTCATGATGTGTATTTAACAAATATAAGGATAAAACAAGTGTCATATTACGGACACCAACTATCATGACAACTTACATTTTACTCTGAATTAAGTTGATACCTGTTTGATTGGCCCAACCAAGTAAAGAGTAATTCAAAACGAACAGCAAGTTCTACTTCAAGATAAAAATAAAATTATTATTTATGTATGTAATCCCTTTGCAGCAGGTACTCCTGAAATACCACACTGAGCCTCTAGGGGACTCACCCCAAACTACAGTACTAATGATGACAGTGGTTCAGGACTGCTTCCCAGGGTCCAGGGCAGAGGGAGAACTGGCTAGGAACACTACTGGGACCAATCATGAGCCAGGACTCAGATACAAGTGGCTGAGTTTACTTTCATTTGACTGTGTTTGGAGTGTAGCAGGAATGAGAGCTACACAACCAGGGATGACCTTTCTCTCTCCACATTCCTTCCCAAGGGAAGGCTGAGTCCTTTTGGGACACTGAACAATGTCATCACAGAAAAGACTAAAAACCCCAGGAGGTTGAGGAGAAACTCAAGGTCAGGCTACACCAAGAGCCAGCCTAACTGCACATTGGAATCCAGATCAAAGAGCCACCATCTTTGGTGTGGATACTTTGTAAAAACACCCTTATTTATTTTGATATTGTGCTTTAAGTCTACCACTGATTTCAGTGCTGCACCAGCTAGCAAGACTGAGCCTAAACTCATCATTTGCCTAGGCAGGTGCTGGGAAAGAACAGGATGGCATGTATTGGCTGTAAATGTTGGAAGAGGTAGAGTTTATGTATTGTTTATTTTGTCTTTTATTATTCTAATCCCTCTATCCATTGTATCCTACCCAGAATTCCCCAAAACTAATAAAGCCCTGGTTACTGTTTATTACTCTGGAAGTTGTAACACCTATTTTATCGTGCTCTAACAGACACTCCTCTATATGAGACTGGGTGCTGAATATTTTCCCCAGGGACAATTCCTGTGTGTCCTCCTCATCAGGAGGGGTTTCTTTGGGTGGAGGCACCAGGCGCCATCATAGGTGAGCCCATACCCCCAGAGGAGAAAAAAGAGAAGACTGCAGCCGCACCCCAGGTATAGGTTACATGTGCATTTGCTAGAGCTGTCCATCTGTGGCTTACTACAATCAGTTAAGACCAGTTTTACAACCACAATAACTGAGCCATTGGTCTACTAATTCTTAAGATGATTTTTGAGAGGAACTGGGCTATTGTAGACAGACAGCTGTCTGCAAATTTTAAATACACCTCTACCCCGATATAACATGACCCGACATAACACGAATTCGGATAGAACGCGGTAAAGCAGCGCTCCGTGGGGGCGGGGTGCTCTGGTGGATCAAAGCAAGTTCGATATAACGCGATTTCACCTATAACGCGGTAAGATTTTTTGGCTCCTGAGGACAGCGTTATATCGGGGTAGAGGTGTATGGATAAACTTGTTCCAGAAGGGCAACTTCCAAGGCAGTTTACGGTTTTTGATGTGATGAAGTTGTAACTAGAGGAAAAGCAGCTTTGAACACACAGTTGGCTACAGGTTTTGTTTTGAGTGTGGAGTAGAGAACATCATGTGCATGTTATAAGGATCAGATATATATGTATCCAGTCACAGCTGTTTCACACAAGAAGACAAGAAAGTGGTACCACGTACAGCTTATTCACAGGATAATTTAACCTCTCAGAGTACATTAATATACTGTGAAGCTATATTAGTAGGGAACATGGTCAGTAATGAGAATCTATTTGCATTTAAAGCATTACTAAAATATAATTCATTACCGAGTATATTATAGACTCCAGCTTCTTCAGTGTGATGATAAAAAAAGGTAAATTAAAAAGGTACAGTAAAACAAGAGTATTAATTTCATAGGAGAAAAGATTTTTGTTTTAAAGCAAGTTTTTGTAAATTCAAACTGAAACCGAACCCACAAAAAAGAAAACAAGTTCTAAGTCAGGACTAACATAGCACGCATCTCAGATTGTGGTGCTGAGGCACCACACCACAAACCTATTACAAGAACCAACAAATTCTGTGAATAATGTTTTTGGATTGACTGTATAATCCTGATAAATGTGTTTTCATACAAGTGGTTACACTTTTTATAACAGATTGTTACCAATATATGGTCACGATATAAATTCTACCCGCATTTTCATTTTCTCCTTTGAAAAGGAATTTGTCATGTCCAGACTCTTGTTTCTTGTCATCAGAATGTGTGTCTGGAAACAAAATCTTGCCTGCAGAATTAAACTAGCAAGCCCACTTCACGTAACAGAAAAGCAAGCAGTGGACTGTGGTATCTTGAGATATTGTGATAAGACGACATTTCCTTTTATGAAACTCTCCATTTTGATCACAACTATACATTTTTATTCAGTTCACTGGGAAGCCATTACTACCCCTCTTCCCACCCCTCCCAAAAAGAAACTCAGAATCAGTTGTTCAGATCTATTAAATATTGTTACATCTAATAAAAAAACAACAAAACCGCGTGCGTTGCTCAGCAAAAATAAAAATTTCTACTGAGTTGCCACCATACATATTTGTGTGGAGAAGTCTTCTCCAAAACCATCCCAGTATAGCTAGCATTTGCAAGGAAGAGAACTTCCTAAAGATCTCATTTAGATAACAAAATATTGCTCCATAAAACAGGCCCAAGACTAGGGGCAGACAGAATTGCAATCCACTTACATATGTCGACAGAACAGTGTATTTAAGCAACAGACCTTCCCTGTCACATGGTTTACCAGAAAATGAGGGAGGGCAACGATAGCATCATGCTGAAGAAAGCCATATAAGAGACAACAAAGTCCTTTATTACGAAGTTGAGAATAAGTCTAACTGATTTGTGGAACTAATTTTATAATGAGAGTTAAATTCAGATTTCACAGGTGATAAGAGATTTAGGATTTGATAAAAAAATCTAATAGCATTTGTCCTAACACCCTGGAAACACATAACTTCAGAAAACTGATCCTTCCATGGAACATTTCTAATTTAAAATTAAATCTGAATTACAAGAGATAATGTGTACTGAAGATGAATAAAACACAAAACTCTTTCAAAGAAAAATTAAAGAGACCCTGGTTCACCAATAAGGCAGTGAAAAGACATGCTCCTTAGCAGAATACACATGACAAATGTGACAAACATAAAATGTATCTAGTTGTATAGAAACAGACTAAAATAAAATTTGGATTAGGGCCTATAGATTTGAATGACCACCAATAGCTATGGTCTATGTTTCATCCTTCTATCCAAATGATAATTCTGTACAGAACTAATGAAACTGTCCAGCAAAATGAAAAGAATACACTGATACAGTGATAAATAAGCTTGGTTACATGGCATAGCCATATTTCCAAATATAGAGTATCAGCTAGCTTGGCAAAAAGAAGCATGCACAGACAGTGGCAGTGATGGGTTTAACTGATCTTCCTCCTCTAACACTGCTGGCAAAGAGATGTTTTGTTGCACCAGGCTCTGAATTTCTGTCCTAGCCACACACAAAGAATATTCCTTTAATGAGCTATTAAATGCTCCCCCCCTCATTTTTAACAGCTTTTGAAAGAATGAACATGAGACACTTCTACCAAACATTTTTCCCTAAAAAGCACTTAGTTTGTAGCAATTTCAATTTTTTAAAATGACCACCTAAAAACAGAATATGTAAGCAACCAGCAAGTCCACTAGTATATAGTTTTATAGAGCTTTTCTGTGTCATAGCATTAGAGACCTATAGAAATATGGTGCTAAGATTCCATGTCAAGCTCTAAAATATGGACATTTCAAGACAATGTGTCAGGACAGACTAACTGTTGTACAGTGTTCAATCATTGGGACATACTGACGGAGAGTAGGCAAGGTCACAGAGGGCAGAATTAAGGTTCCTACAACAACTGAAAGGGGTCTCCAATACCTATGTAGGTTAATGGTAGAGTTTAATTGCTCTGAACACTTTCAATGAGAAATTTTTGACTTAATTTTTTCAAAAACTTATTACCTCTTATGGCTGTGGGAAAAAAGTAAATGTTTAAATATTTGTGACTAATAAGGGGCACAAAATCAGGCAAGTGTCAATAAATGGGAGGGATGAGGAAAGATTTCTGATTTTTAAGAAATCAATTTGTGTCTATAACGAGCACTACTTTTACTTGCAACCACCCATGTGTAATGTTACTTGGAAGCCAAATGTTCACACCCTGTCACTTTTAAAGAAGTTATTATAGAGGCTCACGTTACTAATCATTACTTATGCAAAAAGATACCAAGGTTAACGACAGACAAGTGCACCTTGCATGAATAGATCATATTTATTACTTTCATCACAGTTTAACCTGCTCATACAGTATAAACCTATGGTTGTCAGCAATGCACTTGGCTGCAACCAATGCCTTTTCCCAATTCAAGCACTAACCCTGTATCTTCGACCCTCGCTACATGTCTGTTCAGTGAAGGTACACCTACAGAACTTCAGATGTTTGACTGAGTGCTTGAGTAATACCAGTAGAAGCTTCAAAAATTCAGCCAGGCAGATTGGACTTGCATATTCCCTAGTGCTGAGAAATGCCAAATGGCCCTGTGTGTTCTAACTCTGGAAGAATAGAATATATTTCTGAACAAATAATACAACTCAATCCTTATTTTAAAAGCCTTTAAAAACTAGAGGAATAGAATTAACTCAATTCTAGATGAGATGATGAGATTAAAGTAGGTGAGACTAGGTCATACTGGATACAGAGTTCAAAAGACAAAACTTTCTGCCCAAAGTCTTCAGTGAGTAAGACAGACTCCATTATATACAAATCACTGATTCCTAGTGCTCCTTTCAATCTCTTTTTACAATGCAATAGTAGCATCTCTGACTCCAAGCCAGCCATAAAGTTAATCATTTATTTATGGATTACAAACATCAAACAAAATTGTTAAACCATAACTCCTCTTTCAGAATTTCACTTGGTCTATTCACTTTTTAAAAAGAAAAATTAAGAAAAATGTACTGCTGAAAAATAGTTTTATTGTAAAACGGACTCTAAAAAATGACCAAAACAATAATACCTTGTACTGAATATTAACACCAATGGGACAGATTACATTTGATTGTGTAAATCATATATGAATATTAATATTAACATACCATCTGGAACTCAAAAAAAATGCTGTATAAAAGATTTAGTAGAAACATATCTATAAGTATACAACTCTGAAGTAGCTGCACCACACACAGCATTCCTTACATCAGCATGCAGTCTAGCTTTTCACTAAACATTTCGAATCTCTGGAGTAATATTGAATAGACATCACAATACATGTGCCTGGAACCCACAAAACTTCTTCCTTCATTATTTACACCTTGCCCAATCCCTAGACAAAACAGCTATTTTCCTAAACACTTTCAGACTCATGAGGTGAGACCATGTATTTCCTGAACACAAATACAAGATTTTAGTGTTTTATAAAAGCAGTCAATAATATCCCCTACTACTGCTCAGTTTGGTGAATCACTGCAGTTAATGGTGGATCTGGTTGGGCAAGAAACAGCATGCATTAGGTCTGGTTATTACGCCAGATAAATCTAAGTCCCTGGCCATTACCATCAAGCAGCCTCTAGGTCCAAATTAGAACAAGCTCAGTATTAACCTGTCCAGATAGGACAACAAATAGATGGCAAAGGTCAAAATCTTGGGTAGCACCACAGACATTGCTGGAGAATGCTCAAAAGATGTGAACACTTGTATAGCATGTTTCAGGCCTTTCACCAGCCTCTGTGGTACAGCATGACTTCATGCTTGCCAGAAAGCTGCGGATCTGTAGAACTACAAATATACCAACTCTGTTGTAAAGCAGTGAAACATGGGCACTGAGAAAGGCTAAAGAGCACTGGATTGATGTTTTTGATTCCCATCATCTTTGTCAGCTGCTCCACATTAAGTAGCAGGACAAGATTAGAAATGAGCATATTTTAAACTGAACCCAACCATCTTCATCAGGCCTGGTTTGATTTTGGTGGCTTTCTTAGTACAGACACATTATTAGGATGGAAGACCAACAAATTCCAAAGTGTGTTTACCATGGAATACCATTTTATGCCCAGCAATCATGTGGTCACCAAAAGCTTTGTTGGGGCAGTAAGACCACCATTGATTGACATGCTGATTGGATATACGGTTTACCTCAAACATCAAGGATGAGATCTATCCAGGTGGCACTCCATCTGCAAGGAGGCTATGTTCCTTTGTGATTTGCAATGACAACGACGATACCAGTGTAAGATTCTTCTCTACAGTACATTCTTTGAGGAATAAAAATATTGTGACAATTCCTGTCAAACATAAAGGGAAGGCTAACCACTTTTAAATCCCTCCTGGCTAGAGGAAAAAACCCTTTCACCTGTAACGGGTTAAGAAACTAAAGATAACCTCGCTGGCACATGACCAAAATGACCAATGAGGAGACGAGATAATTTCAAAGCTGGAGTGAGGGGAGAAACAAAGGTTCTCTCTGTCTGTGCGTTGCTTTTGCCAGGACCCGAGCAGGAATGTAGGTCAGAACTCCTGTAAAGGGCTAAAAAGCAATCTAGTTAGATATGCGTTAGATTCTGTTTTGTTTAAATGGCTGATAAAATAAGTTGAGCTGAATGGAATGTATATTCCTGTTTTTGTGTCTTTTTGTAACTTAAGGTTTTGCCCAGAGGGATTCTCTATGTTTTGAATCTGTTTACCTTAAGGTATTTACCATCCTGATTTTACAGAAGTGATTCTTTTACTTTTTCTTCAATTAAAATTCTTCTTTTAAGAACCTGATTGCTTTTTCATTGTTCTTAAGATCCAGGGGTTTGGGTCTGTGTTCACCTATGCAAATTGGTGAGAATTTTTATCAAGCCTTCCTCAGAAAAAGGGGTGTAGGGTTTGGGAGGATTTTGTGGGGAAAGACGTTTCCAAGCGGGCTCTTTCCCGGTTATATATTTGTTAGACGCTTGGTGGTAGCAGCAATAAAGTCCAGGGGCAAAAGGTAAAATAGTTTGTGCCTTGGGGAAGTTTTAACCTAAGCTGGTAAAAATAAACTTAGGGGGTTTTTCATGCAGGTCTCCACATCTGTACCCTAGAGTTCAGAGTGGGGAAGGAACCTTGACAATGCCACATAGGTCAATACTACAGTTTTTCTCAGTGCTGCTGTAACCAGCTCATAGACCAGGGGTGGGCAAACTTTTTGGCCCAAGGGCCACATCGGAGTTGTGCAACTATATGGAGGATCAGGTAGGGAAGGCTGTGCCTCCCCAAACAGCCTGGCTCCACCCCCTCCCACTTTCCGCCCCCCTCAGAACCCTCGACCCATCCAACCCCCCCTGCTCCTTGACCCCTGACTGCCCCCTCCCAGGACACCCCCTGCTCCCTGTCCCCTGACTGCCACGACTATATCCACACCCCCAACCCTAACCCATCCCTGGGACCCCACCCCTTGTCCAACTCCCCTTGCTCCCCATCCCCTTACCATGCCAGAGCCAGCCATGCCGCCGTGCTGCCCATGCAGTGGCACAGCTGTGGAGGAGGGGGAATAGTGGGGGAGGGACCAGGGACTAGCCTCCCTGGCTGGGAGCTCAGAGGCTGGGCAGGACAGTCCCGCGGGCCGGAGGTGGCCCGCGGGCCATAGTTTGCCCATCTCTATCATAGACAATAAAGTTCCTGTAACATGTAAACGCCCTCATAAAAGTACTCTTTTTTAGCAGAGGGCAACAGAATATCTAGTGTTCCCCCATACATCATTGTGCAAAAAAAAAAAAAAAAAAGCTAAATATGATTTAAAGATTAAATAAGGACATTTATCTAAAGTATGAGGAGAAATGTGTCAAGTGTGTACAACAGACCCCAAAACTCAGTTCATACCAAAGATATCACTACTCTGAAAAACAAGGCAAGCACTAATATAAAAACAAATGCAATTCAATAATGCCATACTAAAAATTAAATAAAAAATTAACAGTTGCTTTCCCCTTCACTCTCTATTTAATCTCAGGGTCAAATGGATAATGTTAGGAATAATATGAATGTGCTTGATAACTAATTCATGTAGGTTTGTACTATGAACTATTCTAATACACCAGCAACCCTTACTCTTAAAGTACACTATGACCCAAGTAAGGAAATCATTTTCCTCTGATGTTTTCATTAGTAGACGGAATAGGCTGTTTAAAAAGATAGCAAAAAAGCTATGCCCACGATTGTCAGTGCTTCCCAAAGTATAGGTTTCTTTCCCTTTCCACAGTAAGAGGTTTTGAGCAGACTCAACGGTAACACCATTTATTCAATGACAGAAGCCTGTACAGAGTACTTTAGGATGCTACTTCAGATATACGCTGGAAGATAATTTGCAGCAGTCGTGAATGATTTTTACCAGTCTATGCATTTGTTTCAATTTTTTTTAAACTACTTTCAACACAATGCATCAAAAATAAAACTTTTAGATCACGTTTTAGTTTTGGTAATTTAGCCAGAAAACCTCAAGTCAGATACAGCATCTGTTTTTCAAAAAGGTCCTGCGCTTTTACCCAATTTTACAGCTGGGCTGGTGACTGAGGCACAAGGACATCACATGACTTCCTTAAGCTTCAATCAATCCAGCTGTAAAATACATCTGGATTGTTTGGGAACACATTGCTCGTATGCTTCGTGTTGGAAAAATGGGAAACATGTTTCATTTAATCTAACGGCAAATATTTTTCTCCAATTCATAGGGTACCAAAGAAACCCTTCAAAATAAGTCTACACGTATTAGTTAATGGATACATATATCTTAGAAAAGGAGGGGAATGGTGACTGCCAAAAGAAAGTGTCCCTTGTGGACCAGTTAAACCTGCCCAAAAACATTCAGTTGGAAACCTATCTCCCTGAACAAGCATAAAATCATCAGACCAGCTGTGTAAGTTGTGGTTCAAAACAGGAGTGATTAACTCACTGTAAAAATACTTGGGTTGATGCATCAACCCAGTTTTTATATAATTAAGAAGTCACCTATTAGGTAACATTTGCTACCAAAAGTTCATTTGCTAATATATAAAACCACTGTAAATACATGCTACTGGTGTCTCCAAATATGAATTTGGCGATTATGAAAGATGCCAAACTGATAGCCCTGGAAACTGAAGTCCTCTGTGTGGACACAAAACACGTATAGCAGAGATAGGAGAGCTGTTTCTACAACTGCAAATTTAAGACTCATAATTCACCACTGCTCTACCTCCAGCAGTGTTAACAGCAGTGCTGGGTGTAACATAGACAGGACTTGGGCATTTTTACCACATCATCTATCTTTGTCCAGAGTCAGATAATACTAGAGACACCTGAATCCTGTCTTATACTACTGCCTTCTGGGATACTAGCACAGTGAAGTTGAAACATTGTTAAATTATAGGTCCTATGCTATAACTGTAACAATAGTATAAGCTTTCATGGCACTCCCATAGAGTGACCACCTTTAGGGGCAAGAAGTAGTTCAGTCTCCATTCTGCTGTAGCTACTGGATTCTTTCCCAAGGTTGCCAAACATGAGACGCAATTGTGCCCATTGTGGTAGTGGTATCAGTCCACTGGAAACTGAACCGAGACACTCACACTTGTTTCACACAGACCATCCAACTTTTGGTTACTATCAACCTCAAGTTTCAGAGTAACAGCCGTGTTAGTCTGTATTCGCAAAAAGGAGTACTTGTGGCACCTTAGAGACTAACCAATTTATTTGAGCATAAGCTTTCGTAGGGTAAAACCCACTTCATCGGATGCATGCAGTGGAAAATACAGTAGGAAGATATATATATACACATACACACAAAGAACATGAAACAATGGGTGTTGCCATACACACTATAATGAGAAAAGGAGTACTTGTGGCACCTTAGAGACTAACCAATTTATTTGAGCAATTTATTTGGATAAGCTATTACCAGCAGGAGAGTGAGTTTGTGTGTGTGGTTTTTGGAGGGGGGTGAGAGAACTTGGATTTGTGCAGGAAATGGCCCACCTTGATTATCATACACATTGTGAAGAGAGTGGTCACTTTGGATGGGCTATTACCAGCAGGAGAGTGAGTTTGTGGGGGGGGGGGGGTGAGAAAACCTGGATTTGTGCTGGAAATGGCCCACCTTGATTATCACTTTAGATAAGCTATTACCAGCAGGAGAGTGAGTTTGTGTGTGTGGTTTTTGGAGGGGGGTGAGAGAACTTGGATTTGTGCTGGAAATGGCCCACCTTGATTATCATGCACATTGTAGGGAGAGTGGTCACTTTGGATGGGCTATTACCAGCAGGAGAGTGAGTTTGGGGGGGGGGGGGGGGGGGGGGGAACCTGGATTTGTGCTGGAAATGGCCCAACTTGATGATCACTTTAGATAAGCTATTACCAGCAGGACAGTGGGGTGGGAGGAGGTATTGTTTCATGGTCTCTGTGTGTATATAATGTCTTCTGCAGTTTCCACGGTATGCATCCGATGAAATGAGCTGTAGCACGAAATCTCATGCTCAAATAAATTGGTTAGTCTCTAAGGTGCCACAAGTACTCCTTTTCTCATTATAGTGTGTATGGCAACACCCATTGTTTCATGTTCTGTGTGTATATATATATATATCTATATATATCTATATCTATATATCTATATATATATATCTTCCTACTGTATTTTCCACTGCATGCATCTGATGAAGTGGGTTTTAGCCCACGAAAGCTTATGCTCAAATAAATTGGTTAGTCTCTAAGGTGCCACAAGTACTCCTTTTCTTTTTTCTATCAACCTCAACTTGATATAATCCACCAACTTAGAGGTGGAAAGGCCTTATATTCATTAAGAGTTTCCTAAGTCATTAATTCCTCTGTATATTACTTTTTTAAATGGTGACCTGAAAACACACACACACAACATTTTAGTACTTTGTACAAATGCTCTGAAAATGCAAGGAAATAAATCTCAGCACGCTAGTATTTTTCATTTGTTTTTTCCTCTTTTACAGCTCCAGAATTGTATTCCTGCTTCACATAAGATTAGAACTTGGTAAGAAAAATTTTCTCCAATATCGCAGAGATTTTAGAGTTCTCTTTTTCAACTTGTGTTATAACCAATAAAATAAAAAATACAAAACTAAGCCACACGGCATAATTCAGTTAATTGAGACGTTTCCAAGGAACAGATTTAAGGCTAAATATACTTAATGGCAAGGACTACAGTTTATTAGGACGCTTAAGTGAAATGCCCTCAGGTGACTTAATGGCTATTGGGCCTGACATGCAAGACATTCTTGTGCTGGTTGTTAATTTTTTCCTCAACATATTTCTGTCCATCCTTAGTTAGGATACAAGGAGAAAGTGGCTGAAGTGCTTTACCACTGTCTGCCAGGCTGCTCCTTTCCAGTCAATTATTCTGAGCTACCATGCTGGCATCTCACATTTGTCCCTGCCACTGGACAGGTAGCAGACTCAGCCTATCTCAGAGTAAATGTGCTCCTACCCAATTCCATGGGCCTTTACAGAAATGCAACGGACTCATCCCAGCTTTGAAGCTCACCAAGTTCTTGACTTTTACTATATACCTCTGACTAAAACTTGGGGTGGGGGGGAGGGTGTGCCTGGCTCAGGAGGGCGGCCTGGGGGCGTACTGCAGGTGCTGGGTGGGGTGGGGTGGTGGTGTCATGGCCCAGGGGCGGCATCAAGGGCACGGGGGGGGGGGGGGCATGCAGGAACAGTCAGCCCCGGGGTGTTATGAGTGCTGGGGGGGGGAGGAGTGAGTCATGGCCTGGGGGGTGTTACAGGTGCTCAGAGCAGGTGCCCGGGGGAGGGCGGAGTTGTGGCCCAGGGGGGTGCCGCAGGTTCTAGCAGGCAGGCGGGCGGTGTTGGTGGGGCTGGAGCAGGCTCTCTACCCAGCTCCTAGCTCCATGCGCTGCCTCTGCTCCACCCCAAACCCTGTTTCTGCAGTTGCTGTCGCCCTTCCGGGGAGCTCCCCCCAGGTAAGCACCCCAACCCCCAGCCCCCCATCACACTCAAATTCCTGCTGCTGGGGGGCGAAGGCGAGACTGCCCCGGCAGTGGCCCATGAGCCTGGCCCAGGGGCTGCCCAAGATGCTCAGACGGCCCCCGGGCAAGTGCACTGGCTGCTACAGAAGTAATGGAAAATCACGGAATCCATGACTTCTGTGACAAACACAGAGCCTTATGAATGATGAACTAAATGTTAACTTTGTTTTAAGATGTTACTTTGGGTGTAACCCACCCCCCCCCCATCCAAATACAAGTTATTGCTTTCTCTTAAATTGCCATTTATCTGTCCCTTTGATCAAAGTGGAACCACATGGCCTTCTCTCCAAGCCTCTGTCCACAGATCAACCAACCAAGGATATGCACAAGGGCAGCACTCAGATTACTTTTAGTAGGACCCCACCAAATTCATGGCCATGAAAAATGTGTCACGGACTGTGAAATTTGCTTCTGAATTATAATATTCTAGCTCAGAATGGCATATCAAACACCAAAATAGAACAGCATTTAAAACAAACAAACGTTTTTTAAACTCTTTTCTTTATATTTAAGATAAAAGGTTGATTCTGGGGTCAAAGCCATATTTAGACTTTACTTTTCTAAGTTAGTCTTTCTGTGTAAAATTCTGGTCTTATTCTTCCTTGTGAGGAGGTACACTTTTAGGATATGATATACAGTGGTCTAGCTAAGCAGCTCCCAACAGAGATAAATCAATATGTAACTTTATCCCTTTGTAAACAGTTAGTTTCTTCCATTTTTTCCTTTTATAATTTCAAAGGTTCTCTAATATATGCTTTACAACAAAGCCTGCAAATCTCTTTTATATCCAGGTTGTAATCTTAGATCCCTTTGATCGATTGGTCCATCAGCCCTCCCAGAGAGAGAGCACTGATCACAAGTCATTTGTGGTGTTCTAGCCAGTCCTTCAGTAACCCACTGGCCAGGTTGTCAGAGGCACCGGACACCCGATCAGCATAAGGCACTGCAGCCCAGAACTCCTGAGTGATCCGCCAGCCTCAGCCTCCCAAGTAGCTGGGATTATAGGTGCACGCCACTGTGCCCAACATAATCCCAGATATTAGGACAAATGTAACTTCAGTATGTCCAGTTCTGCTGCTGTTGGAGTAAGCAGTCAAAAAGACTGTTTTAATTCAGGAAATACCACTTTCCATAGTTGAGGTAAATGACGGCAACATTTTAATAAAATTGATGCGCAAGTTCTTTTTTTGGGGGGGAGAGAAGTAGTGTTTTTAGCTGTTTTCCACTTGCCGGGGAAACATCATTTGTTTGTTACAAATAAGCAAGTGGACTTTTCAAGCCTTGTCTCCTGACAGACAATATCCTTCCCCGCCTCCCACTGAAGTTCTCTACTCAGACAATTGTACACCTAAGCCAGTGAAATATTACTCCTTATGAAAGCCATTCAAAAACACTAAACATCACCCAGTCAAATTGCTTATGTCACTTCATATCTCACTTCCTCCACTGTCCCCTTCTAAAGAGTCCCACACAAAAAACATTACCTAAGAGTTAAAATTTCTCAAATGTAATTCTTGTCAACACAATCACTTTAAAAGACACAAACCACTATTGCATAAATAACTTCGCTCTCATGTACTGCTTTTGTAGTAACCCGCACTCTGGCACTAGCGCCTGCTGCAGTTGCAAGGCAGCCACACAGAATGCTGTCCTAAAGGGAGAGCGAGAGAGAAACCATAAGAGCGCAGCTCAAGCTGGGGAGGGGGCTCAGAATCTGCCTGAAGGAACAGTTGGAAAAAGCTGTCAGAGAAGGAGAAGAATCGAGATGTTGAGCTAGCTCATGAGCTGGAGCCTGGGTAGGGGGTAAAATGATAAAATACAACAGGAGACTAAAAGTAGGGGACTCGGAACTAAGAAGGAGGAAAAAAGGAAAATATGAAAGGTTTTAGGTCAGGACAAGCGGGAGGAAAAAAAAACAGACCTGGGTACATGAGCAGATACTGTTAGAGAATGAAAGCAGAGGGAAATAAAAATCTACAGACTTACCAGAGAGCAAGTATCAAGGGAAAAACTGAAAGGAAATATAAATTGGTGAAAAAGGGAATTGATTAAAAAGCTGTGTTAGATACAAACAGATCCTGGAAGCAAAAAACGAGAAGCCCATCAACAAAGAACCTACAGCAGTGGTGGGCAACCTGCAGGCTCCACATGGCCCATGAGGGTAATCCACTGGCAGGCGGCCAGAGAGTTTGTTTACATTTGCATGGCCGCCTGCAGCTCCTGGTGGTCGCAGTCCACCGTTCCCGGCCAATGGGAGCTGCAAGAAGCAGCGCGGGCCACAGGGATGTGCTGGCCACCGTTTTCTGCAGCTCCCATTGGCCAGGAACAGTGAACTGTGGCCACTGCAGGCAGCTGTGCAAACATAAACAAACTGTCTGGCGCCCTGCCAGCGGATTACCCTGGGCCATGTGTGGCCCGCAAGCCACAGGTTGCCCACGACTGACCTAGAGTGTCTGAACAGAGAGTGACTGAACATCCATTAAAAAAAATAACAGTTCAAAGGTGCCTAATGGACAAGTGAGGGCCCTCTAAGTGAAGAAACCCTGCTTATGGATAAACTCTGTGAAAGAGGTACAGCCACAGGAACGCTGAATCTAAGAAGCACTTCAAGATGAAGAGAAGCAAAAAATAGGACAGCAAGAGTGGAGTTAGACTTATGGCCAAGGAGAAGAAAAGTTAATTCTGCTCTGAAGTGACACAGTATATTGTAATTTTTTCTGTTCTTGTTAAGAACAATGCATTTGGTACTCACTGCAAAGTGTGTACAAGTTCACAAAGGCTAATGAGTTGATAACCTATAGTTTATTATTATAAATAACCTTTGGTAATGTTCTATAGTATTTAGACTCCTGATACAATTTTGAAGTTTTCCCCTATGAAGTTCTAAAAATGTAAAGTTATCCCTTTTGTCCTGGTTTGCCTCTGTCTCTCCTAACAGTTAGCATAGCCTACCCAGGTCACCACATTTTCTTCTTCAATCTTTTATAAATAAGGATAGGTGTCATTAGTCTCTCTCTGTCTCAGTTTCTCCACCTGTAAAATGAAATTAAGTGATTTACCCAAGTTCATACAGCATGTCAGTGGTACAGTTGGCTACAGAACCCAGGCCTCTGACTCCACTCCAAGACCCAATCCACTGGATCATGTTGTCTCCCATCATTGGCCATTACAATATCGTCGTATACAGATCCTACACGCCATTATGCTAAATGCACCTTATACCCACAACAACTCCCTTTCACTTCCAAAATACAACCACTCACAATATTTATATCTCATTCATCCAAAACACACTCACATATATAACTTTAATTCAAACCTCAATTAGATTAGAATAAAAACACATCTTAATAAAATAGTTTAAACATCTATGAATGTACATGTGATACAATCATACTGTATTGTGACAGGTTTCAGAAGGGTAGCCTTGTTGTTTTCAATCATACTGTATTATAGCCAAAAATCAACACTGCCTGTGCAACCTTAATTTGGCCCCTTGTACGCATATATTGACATAGTTTTTTAACAACAGTGGGACAAGTCTACATAAGCATCTGTGTAAAGCTTAATGTTGGATTAATTGATTTAAAACCAGCTTTAAATGTACAATTCAGTGCAATCTGCACTATGGATCTGGTAGGGAAATCTCCATAACTCTAATCACATATTCTTGCACTATACAAATAGTAAACAATACTGCTAATAAAGATGCATGCATCTCGTATATGGATAGACAGTGTCTTTACATTTATTTTGTTGTTTTTAAAATAAATACAATATTTGTGAGTAGAGAAGACTTTGGGAAATTCAGATCTGCATCAAGTCTGCAGCTCAGTCCACCTTTACTTGGACATGCCAGTATTTTGATTCTACATGCTTACACTTTGGCTGAAATCCTAAAACTATCTCTGGCCCAGCTTTGACTGGCAAAAGGGTATGTTTTTCAATTGTGTTAGCTCAATCCAATTAACACAATTGAAAAGTCCTGTTAAAATGCAGACTAGCATGTCCGAAGTTGTCATGTTAAATTAACCTTACTGAGCTAACACGATTGATAAAACCCACCCTTTTTGCCCCTGAAGACATATTCTCGGTGTATTTGTAGTTTACTGAGCGGCTGTCTAGTTTTAACTAGGAGCCAGATATATGGATAATGTCTGGAACATCACATTCATCCAGACACCTATTGTAGCTTCTTTATACTATGTTGCTTTCAAAAACAAATGAAAGAGTAAAAGATATTCACTGCATAGTACAATAAAATGTAAGCATTTTGCTATTTATTTACACATTAACAAGACTGCTACTCTGAAAAGACAATACATTTCTCCATTAGGTCACCTTAGCCCTTTCCCCTTCGTTGAGAACACAGGCTTTCCCCCCCTTTGCCACTACTGAAGCCTAAGTTTAGCCATCTATCTGAAACATGGACTAAACATCACAAACTTGGGAGACGAAAAAGGGAGAGATGTGTTTATTTCACAAGTAAAATGGCACATTTGGGGAGATCAGAGCCTGCCATCTTACTGTGGAAGAGATAACAGCTGTATGAATTCATCTTTGTATTTTTTTCGAGTGGTACTTTAGTCTAAACCAATCTTCTTTGAGCAGGAAAGGAAGTTGTAGAAACAGCTTCCCCATGGCAGCAGTTTCAGCAGCACCTTCAGTACTGATTTGGGAAGGTTGCAACACACAGGCTCATAGAGAAGTAATGGAGAAGTTTCCCCAGCAGATCAATCAGTTTAACAAAGATACTTTGCTTAAATCATTCAGGGTCTTTCAGTTGCTGGGCTTAATTCTTTTCCAAAATTGAAATAAAATAAAATGCCACACAGTGGACGGGAGAAAAGAGAACAAAAGAGTGCTTAAAATGGTACAAACCAATGTTAAATTATTGATCAATGAATCTGAGCCTCCTCCTGCCCACCTGCCTATGAAGCAGGAAAGTAAACTCTCACATACCAGCAGAAACACTCCAGAGCTGGATCCAGAGAAGTAGAGGTGTGGGAGAATTATGGAAGGCAAAGAGAAAGGCGGAGCTGATTTAACCATTTTTTAAAAACGTGAACCCTATGATCATCAAAAAAGGAAGGATAACATCATGGAGAAGTCAAGTTAAGCAATTTGTTTACTTTCACTCTCCACCCTTGCTATCACTTTTTTGGAGGGAGGAGCAAGGGAAGGAAGATGAATGAGAGGAAGTGGATTTAATTGCCTCCAGTTTTCATAAAATCTCATACCTCCAAAGCATACAAAGGGGGATTAAAGCAAAACACCCACACATAGATACGAGGCAGTGAGCAGCATGTGGGTTTGGGATGTAATGTTTTTCTTTCCTCCCCTAGCAAGACAGTGGGAGTGGGAACTAGACAAGCAGCAAGTGCTGCCCATCTCGGTCAGTGTTGTCTCCTTCCAGAAACACAGTGAGTGGGAAGCAGAAGAGAAAAGGCAAAATGGGGGACAGAGCAGTGTAGTGGTTCCCATGAGAGGAGCCAGGTGGAGCGGTGGGTGAACGGGCTAAAGGTTGCAGCACCCCCAGGAGGAATCTGGGTGAGAGCAGGACAGGGATGAGAAGGGGAAGCTGCGAGCGGGTGCGGGAGAGGAACAGGCGAGAGGAGGAAGGCGGGGCGGGTGGGAAGGAGGACAGCCTGTCCCATCAAAACGGCGAGAGCGGGAGGCAGGTTTCCAGCGATCAGCGCACGAGGACGGAGTGCTGGGGCCGGGGTGCTCCCAGCAGAGGAGACGGGCGGGCGAAGCTGCTCCCGCACCGCGGGGGGAGGGAAGGTGACACGCAGGATGGGGTGAGGTCAAGGCACCCCTAGGAGAGACGGGGGCGGCAGTTGAGAGGGAGACTCACAGGGGTGGAGCAAGCTCAGAGTAGCACGGGGGGGTGGGGTGGCGAGGCCTGGGCGCTGAGCGGCTGCGTCCGAGGAAGGGGGGGGAGAGTTGCTTCCCGAGGGGCTAGCCCCTGCAGGGGATAGGTGATGTGAGGGGGCAGCGCCCCATACCCAGCCCAAGGGTGAGAGGGCTGGTGGGCGGGGAGTTGTCCCCCCCCCCCAAAGAAGACGAGGACGGAGCGGCCAGTCGGTCCCTACCTCCCGCGACGCCTCCTCCTCTTGGAAACAGCGCGGAGTCACCCACGTTTCTCTCACCGGACGCCGTCCGCTGCCCGGGGGAGGTGGCGGCCGAGCTAACCCGAGCCCCACCCTCCCAACGCCTGGCCCGCCCACTGATGCCAACCCGCTGCCGCCATTGGCTGAGCCGCACCCACACAGCGGGCCCGCCCCCAGTTTTGGCACAGCCAACGAATCCCATAGGCCGCCCCCTCGCCACCGCCCCTGTCGCTCACCCACTGGGAGGAGCGGAAACGGGGACAGGGGGCCAGGCCACTCCCGATTGGTGAGAATTCACCCTACCACTTTCGATTTCTATTGGTTGAAGTGGCCTGCAATCCTCTCGATTCTGCTACCTGATTGGTCTTCACCGACAGTACCGTGGTAGGGTGCGCACAAACCTCTTCTATTCAGCGTGTGACGGAGAAGGGGGGAAGTTAGAGCTATGCCTGTGATTCTCATTGGTCAGTGCGAACGTGGGCGCCGTGCCCTAGCGACGCTGACGCAGTGACGTACAGGAACGACTTGGTCCGATTCCCAAGATGGCGCCGCGCAGGGAGCGAAGTTGTCGTTGTCGTTAGTGGCCGCGCTGTGTTGTGGGACCATCGCGTGCTTGCTTCGTGAGTGTTTCTCGGTGGGAGTCTCTCAGAGTGGTATGGGTGGTGACGCGGGGCTCGGGGCTGGGTGAAGAGGGACTGGAATGCCGTGGTGGGGAGGACTCCTGGGTCTTGAGCCAGGGCCGGGGCGCTGAGGAGAAGGGGCGGCGATACCGGGGAGGGATGTTGTGGCCAGGCGGCTGGGGAGGGAGCGAGGCGCAAACTGAGATCCTGGCTAAAAAATGGCGGGGGTGGCTGTGGTCGGTGGCCCTGAGGCAGCGGGAGATTGGGGCGCTGGGCTGGGCGCCGGCATGGGACTGACTCGGCGCGGCTGAGAGCCTGGGGTGCGGGGGACTGTGGAGATGGGGAGGGGCTGCGTGGAAATGTGCGTCCAAACACGGCTACCGTGCCCGTCGGCCTTTGTGCGTTGTTTCTTTTACTCGGTTTGGCATCTCCCTAAATTCTCGTGCCTGAGGGAGACTGGTGTCATAAAAACCATAACATTGCCCTTCGGTTCGGTTGTGGGACTTGTGTCACACGTAGGAAAATGGCAGTCAAGACTGTATTTTGGATTAAATCAATATTCTTTGCTGGCTATGGGGCAGGAGGTAGTGTGATCTTTTCCAAGAACAGTTTCACTTTATAAACTGGTTTATGTTTGAAAGTGCTGTAAGAAGGAGAGTACTAACGAGATTGTGGTGTTTTTTATTGTTTTTTGTGATGCATAAAGAGAATCTTAAAAAGAAAATTTTTAGTTTAATATTATTAAAATATGCATTGTACTGAATTTTGTCTGTCTTGGTTTTGATGGGAAACTTCTTGAAAGAAAGGATTGAGAGTTTTACTCCTGAGGGAATGCTGCAGCAAAATATTAAAAATGCTGCACACAATATTTTAGAAAAAAGAAAAGGAGTACTTGTGGCACCTTAGAGACTAACCAGTTTATTTGAGCATGAGCTTTCGTGAGCTACAGCTCACTTCATCAAGTGAGCTGTAGCTCACGAAAGCTCATGCTCAAATAAACTGGTTAGTCTCTAAGGTGCCACAAGTACTCCTTTTCTTTTTGCGAATACAGACTAACACGGCTGTTACTCTGAAACCTGACAATATTTTAGAATTCTGCAAATTTTATTTGTCATTAAATGTGGAGGCTCCAGCATGGTAGTGGGGAGCGTAGGCCCCTGGCTCCACAGAGGTAGGAGATCCCCCTGCAGCTCTCCCCATCCACAACACGGCGGTGAGGCTGCACCTGACCCTGACACAGCACAAGGGCTGGGCCTGCTCTGGAAACACCTTGGGGTCCTGCCCCTCTGTATCAGGTATGGGCAGGCAGGCTGAGCCCGGCGGGATCAAGGTGTGGAGGGATCCAGGTGTGGAGCGAGAGCATTCTGTGTGAGGTAATCTGGGTGCAGGCAACTTAGTGGGGGATCCAGGTGCGTGGGGGTTCTGGTTGCACAGCCATTCAGGAGCGGGGTGCAGATGTAGGGGCAATGGAACTCTTAAGGGGGATCCAGGCTAAATTGCATCTAAGCGGCCATGCAGCAACTTATTAAGTGCCACGCAGGTGCTCAGGGCTGCGGCGGGGAGAGATGCCTCAACCCACCCCCCCCCCCAGCCCAGATGCTGCTACGGGAGGGAGAGAGCTGGGGAGAGTCCTCTCTCCCCGCTGTAGTCCTGGAGCAGCCTACACACCAAAATCCTCATCCCTGGCCCCACCCCTGAGCCTGCACCCCCAGTCAGAGCCCTCACCCCAACCCACTGCCCTAGTCCTGACCCCCCCATGCTTGACCCCACCCCAGAGCCCAGCTGGAGTCCTCACCCCCCCTGCATCCCAACTCTCCACCCCAGTCCTGAGCAACTTCCTACTCTCCAAGCCCAACGGGCCCCACCCCTGCCACATGAATTTTATTATGTGCACCAATATGGAGGTGATGTGTCATACATCACCTCCATATTGGTGCACATAACAAAATTCATTCCTCACATGTATTGGGAAAAGTAGAGGGAACACTGGATCCAGGTGAAGGTGGTTGGGGCTCAGAAGGGGGGGGTCTGGGTGTGGGGATCTTAGCAGGGGTGTCCACGTATTGGGGGAGTGGGAATTGGTGCGATGGGAGTCTGGGTGCAACAGGTTGGGGCTTGGTGGGGTGGGGGTCTGGGTGCAGGAGACTAGTCGGGGTGGGCCTCATTGGGGTGAGGGTTTGAGTGTGGAGGGTTCCGCAGGGGGTGGTCTGAGTGCAGGAGTGGGCATCCAGATAAAGAGGAGTGGGGCTTGGCGGGGGGATCCAGATACAGGGCTGGGACTCAGCACGGGGTGTCCAGATGCAGGGGCTAAGGCTTGGTTCTGATTACAGGGAGTAGGTCTGACCCACACCAGCCGCAATGTCCGTGATTTACCTCCCCGCTGCCTGAAATAACGTGCCCACATTGTTGGGGAGAGGCACATGACTGCTCTTGCAACTTCCCTTTGCTTCTCTGTCAGCCATTTTTCTGCAGAGAAGCAAAGAAATCTGCGGGGGACATGAAATCTGTGCGTGCGCAGTGGTGCAGAATTTCCCCAGGAGTAGAGGTTTTTTGGCCCTGGTTTGATTTAGAAATGTTGAATTTTTCCCAAAGAAAACTTTTCTATTTAGTGTGTTAGGTAACCGGTAACCATTTTATTCATGTGTATAGAAATGCTGGAATTACTTGTATACTTTAGGCACCTTTGACATAAACACATCCTAATTTTAATGTGAGATCTATTATGAGTAAATCAGTGGCTTAAAAACTCAACTCCCTCCTTGTGTGTCCCCTCCATATTTTAAAATCTCTACAAAAAAAGATGATTTTTGGCACATGACTTGAAGGTTATTA
This sequence comes from Eretmochelys imbricata, assembly GCF_965152235.1. Lineage (NCBI taxonomy): Eukaryota > Metazoa > Chordata > Testudines > Cheloniidae > Eretmochelys > Eretmochelys imbricata. The sequence goes on from NC_135577.1 coordinate 108,655,927, forward strand.
TATAAAGGGTGAGGGAGGAATTCCACATATGAGGAAGTGAGGTGTAGATTCCAAAGAAGGGGCTGCAGACCCCACTTCATTTATACCAGCAGGACTCCTGTTTATGTCCATCCACTGTGGTGTTGTGCCATGGGGGAGAAACGTTTTTTCAAGTAGGTAGTTCCTAAACCATTTAGGGCCTAAAAGCTCAAAGCCAATTATGAAAAATGTGGAAATCTGTTGTTTTTATGAATAGTAGGTGATGCAGAGCAAAGGGGCTGGCATGGTTTTGAAAAGACCCTCACTGAAGTTTAGGGATGGCAGATACAGGCTGGAGAAGTGCTCACTGATTCCCTGAGACTGAGAAGTGGCAGGTCAAGCTAAGGCTAACTTAGTTTTAAGTAAGACCGTTATGCATATTGGCTTGTTGTTGTTTTAACACTTTTTTTCTGATTGTTGCATTCCTATGGATAGATAAATAGTTGATAGCATTCTTTTGGATGGATAAATAGCTCCCAAAGGGAATATATGCATGTGGCCAAACCCAGTTGGGCCTGCGGAGTAATCACAGTTAGTGATTGGGGTGTTGTTAGGCAGAGTCTCCAGGCAACAGAAGGGTGAATCTGGGATTCCATCCCAAGAACAGTGAAGACACAGGGCCTGTAATTTGAAAGAGTGTCCATGGAGAGAGAGAGAGGGAAAAGGTTCAGCTAACCCTGTAACCATGTTACCAGCATCAAATTTCACCTAGCCACATTTTTATAACACTCTCCTAATTTGTTTCATTCTGGATTAAATGTTTATTAGAAATAAATACAAAATTATATTACATACAGTTGAAACAAAAATTTTAATAGAAGAAATAGTTACATATAGAAATAGTACTAGAAATAATTAAAAATAATAGAAGCGAATCAACAGTCTGGCAGAACAGCGTGTGTGTGTGTATATATGGTGAATTCGTATAATTCTGAAATTAAAAAACGCTGGTTTGGTTAGGTTAGTGAAGAAAGCACTAGTTTTTAATGCTTACTATTTCGGTATTGAAAAATTCGGGCTGAGCCGGGCCAGCGGCTGGGACCCTGGCTGGCAGGAACTCGCTGACGAACCCCAGACCAGCAGGGGGCTGAGCCACTCAGCCCACCGCGGGTCTGGGGTTCTGTCCGCTGGCCCCGCTCAGCCCGCTGCCAGCCCCTTGCCAGCCGGAGTCCCTGCTGCTGGCTCCACTCAGCCCACTGCCAGCGTGGGTGAACAGGACCCCCAGCCGGCAGCAGGCTGAGCGGGGCCGGTGGCCGGGACCCCGGTTGGGAGAAGCCGGCTGACGGAACCCCAGACCGGCAGCGGGCTGAGCCGCCCAGCCCACTGCGGGTCTGGGGTTCTGTCCACCGGCCCCACTCAGCCTGGTGCCAGGCGGGGGTCCCGTTATGATAAAGTAAAATAAAAAATTCTGCCCCGTACTCCTTGAAACCCTTTCATGTACCATCAGGGGTATGCATACCACACTTTGGGAAACACTGCCCTAGATCAAGTGAGCAAATATAATAAGAGATTTGTAATGACTTATTTGCCCAAGTTTCCCTACTTCGACATTTACATCATTCTCTTAGTTTTGCATATGTCTACAGGCTAGGGGAAACCAGTGTAGATGAAACCTGAATTTTTCACAAGTGAAATATCTTTTCAAAACAACTTTTCAAGCCTTTTCTATGCATCATTAATCAGCAAAAAATACACAGATACATTTCCCTTCTTTCAGATCATCTTTCCACTCTACCTTGTGACATGTATAGTGTATGTGTGCGTAGCGAAAATATCACTTACGTCAGGATGAAAAATGTTGGTCTGTTGCAGTTTTACCTGATTATTTTTTATATTATTATTTTGAAGCTGCTGTCTGAAAACCCATTGCCTGAAAACTTATCAAGCAGGAACAATTCTACTTCAATAAATGAAGGAGAATAAAGAAAATTCCAGCCCTTCTGTAAATTTGGCAAACCTGGACCACACAAAACCATGTTGGTACTGGGATAAAAAAGATCTGGCACATACACCATCACAATTAGAAGGACTTGATCCAGCGACTGAGGCACGATACCGCCGAGAAGGAGCCAGATTCATATTTGATGTTGGAACACGTCTGGGACTGTATCCTTTTATGTTGATATTTTCAGGGTACGATGTAGCATCATGAATTCGAAAGTCCAGAAAAAATATACCAAGCATGGTCCTTGTGCATTTGTGTCATTAATTTGTACAGGGTAGTCTTATTTCAAAAACATCACTAATATTTTTAAATTAAACATCTTTGATGTTTAATGTTTTTCTACTTGAACATTTTCTTCTGTTAATTGAATCCTAGTTTCTGTAACAAATGAACTACTTTAACTAATGAAGTGACAACATAAAGGGAAAAGGTGGCCTGTCAGTTGTGTGGTGATTTTAGAAATTAAAAGCTCCTGGTTTTTCCCTTCAAGGCTCTGTTTAGGCATGTGTTTGAATTTACATCTTTTCTTGTCCATTTTGCCCCTCTGTATATTCTCTCCTAACTATTCCCTCTTTTTCTTCTGCTCCCAGCTTCTTCTCACCATTCCTTATACTCGGAATTACTTTCCACTTTTGTATACCAATAATCCCTTTTCTCCTTCAAGAAAAGGAGTACTTGTGGCACCTTAGAGACTAACCAATTTATTTGAGCATAAGCTTTCGTGAGCTACAGCTCACTTCACGAAAGCTTATGCTCAAATAAATTGGTTAGTCTCTAAGGTGCCACAAGTACTCCTTTTCCTTTTGCGAATACAGACTAACACGGCTGTGACTCTGAAACTTTTCTCCTTCAGTTCCTCATTAAAAATCTTATCTTCTATAGTTTTGATCTTCACTAAAGTTGGATTTAATTTCAGCTACATCAGCCCTTAACAATCACATGTTAGTGGAGAGTTAAGAGAGGCAAAATCCACTTGTCAACCACAGGGAAAGTCCTTCTCTTGGCTGTACTCCCAGTCTGAGTTGAAACAATGGTCTCAGTGATTCCACCACTTGCTTGGGTGTTGTGATCATTAAATTGCATGACTTCCACTCCAGGCCTGCCATTATTGCTGGCTTTTCCAAGCTAGGTGTGGGGCTTAAGTCATGCAGGTGGTGGTATGGACCCTCTGTACCAGGGTGAACTTTACCTTGACCCTGTAGCCATGCCTTTTACACTGTTCTAGATATCCACTGCACCTGAATTAGGTTAAAAATGCTCAGGGCAGGGACCTTGTGTTTTTTTGTAGGTTTTTTTGGTAAAACATCACACTTGCTTTCAGTACTTGAAAAACAAGTATCAGATACAGTATTAGAGAATCAGTCAGCTTATTTGTTCAAAACACGTTTTTTCTCTGACTCTGCTTCCTCTCATGTCTTATATTTTGAACTTGATTTATACTGTTTAAATCCTTATTGTGTAGCGCAGACATTATGACACTTTGGCAACTGGAATAATTTATTTTCATCGATTTTATATGTTTCATTCCTTCAAACAGTTCCCAAGATATGTAAGTATTTACAGCATTGACTTCTTAATTCCATGGTTGCTTTAAGTATGGAATATTTAAAGTAGTGGCAACTAAGGAAGGCTGATGGCCTCATTTCTTAACTAAGGTCTCATTTCTTAACTAAAGCTTCGTGTTTATGAATAATCCCCTGAAATATCTTGCCAAGGTTATAGTTTATGCATATTGTTTCTTTAAATGTTTAAGCTTTCTGTTAATATTGTGCTTTTCAGAGTTTCGGAAGTATGTCAGAAAAAGGATAATTTAGAGTATTTTAATTACATGTGATTTTTTAATTTACAATTTAATGTAGAAACAAGACCTGCTTTAAACACAAAGTATTACACAGTTCTCATATTTTCCATGCAATGAAAATTAAATGTTTTATCTTGAATATCAAGGCTTAAAATGTAGTTCTTCTGTGCTCTAGAGTAAATAAGAATTGCTGTCACAATTTTGTTATGTTAATGTCATTCCCAAGAAGCTGTAATTTGTGATTTGCAGCAGGGGCTAAGTGGTCAAAGAAAAGACAAATTACATATATAATTACGTTTTTAAACCCCCTTGTGAAGCAATGCTCTCTATGCCAAGACAAAAACCTATGGTTGTATTTCTTTAAATAAAATAAAATGCTACTTAATGGGCTGTCTTCCAAAAGGTTATATTTACTTGGAAATAGCTAAAAAAGCTAAATTGTGTGTGTAATCATTGCATGAGCTTCTAATTCTATTAACCGTTCTCTGAGAAACAGCATCTCATAACCTGATTGTTGAAACTGACACTTAAAACACAATTTGTTTTTAATATATAGATGTGGCATAGTAGATGTAGACTTTCTGACAGAATTTTCTTTGTTAGGTGACTGGAGCCTGCTGTCTCTTCCTGGCAGGGAAAGTTGAAGAAACTCCAAAAAAATGTAAAGATATAATCAAAACAGCTCGTAGCTTACTAAATGATGTACAGTTTGGACAGTTTGGTGATGACCCAAAGGTAAAATAATTTATTCATGCTTATATTATTCTTTTATTTAACTTAGCATTTTAATAGAGTTAATACTTGCGCTATATATTTCCAGACTTTATTTCTCTTCTGAGGTAAAAGGAAAGTTGGATTCTCATTTGAAAAGGCACTGTCAACTTTATTCTTCAAGTTAGATAAATAAACCTAAATTTTAATTTTCTGGTACATTACCATGTATATAGTCTAACTTGCTTAAGTGTGTTTCTGCTTTCCTGTTGCTTATAAGGTGTTTTCAGCAAAAGAGAAACTGATTGATTATACAGTGTAAACTGTGAAATTGACTACATAAAATGCTGTCAAATTCACAAAGTAAACGAACTGGAAAAAAAATTGTCAATAATTTTCTTTCAGTTGTAGTAGTTGTAGATGTTAGTTTGTAACTATAGTATATACACATTTTTCAGACAAATACAACTTATTTTTAATTAGATGCCATAACTTTAAAAGACATTATGGGAGATCTTAGTTTTTTAAATCTCACTATGTGCTGTTGTTGGTGTTACTTTTCTGAGTAATGCTGCTTATCTTTCATAGTTTATTTCACAGTTAGCTTTGCCATTGGATTTGCTGTGATAGCTTCAGTTTTCTTAGTTGTTACTCAGCTGTCACCATCAAAGGCCAAGATTTTTCAAACGTGACTAGTGAGTTTGGATGCTACATTTTTGAGGTACCTATCTTGAGGCACCTTACAGGGGCTTAGTTATCTACAGGGTGGGTGTTTTACACTTTCTGAAAAGCAGGCCTCTTTAAAGTGTCAAGATGGGGTATGCCACAATTGAGGCACCCAAAATCCCTATTCACTTTTCAGAAGCTTAGCCCAAGTGTATCTCTTGTGATATGCCATCCCATATGTAGAAAAGCGCACCCCAAATGGAGTTTTGATCTGTTTTAGACTTTTTAGGTAATGAGGTGGGAGAATGGGGGTGAGAATATGGATTCAGTTACTTCATTCACTGAAGTAAACACTTGGTAAATAACCTTAAAGGTTAAGAATATTTAAGAGAAACTAATAGATTCACGCATAATTACGTTCAGTAATAACTCATCTTGGGCAGTTAAATCTCATATTGCTAACATTTAAGGTAGGTAATTCAGCCTCTGAAAGGTCAGGACCATCAATGGTAGGAAATAACTGAAGAGAAATCTAGGAGGTGACTTGATCACAGTCTTATAAATACCTGCACAGGGAAAGATAATCTAGCAGATAAGTGCATAATAATATCCAGTGTCTGAAAGCTGAAGCTAAACAAATTCAACTGGAAATAAGGTCACATTTCAAATGAGCATCAAATGTTCATGAATAAAAGAGGGAATTATACATTTTGTGGTTACTTTGTCATATTGTCTAGGAGGAAGTGATGGTCCTGGAGAGAATCTTATTACAAACAATAAAGTTTGATTTACAAGTGGAACATCCATACCAGTTTCTTCTCAAGTATGCCAAACAACTCAAAGGTAAATATAAAGAGTTGCATTGCTGAATAATATTCAACAACTCTTAAATAGCGCACTTGGTTTATACTTCTTTAAAAACATTGATCTACTGACCCACCATCTGAGAGAAATATTAACCACATTTCCGAGAAGGAAACTTGGACAGAAGTTGTGACTTCCAAGCCGACAGAGTGGGAACTAGTAGTAGTTAGGTGTTCTGGGCTTCCAGTCCTCAGCTCGATCTCTTTAATGTCTTAAAAGAATGGTTTATGTCACTTTTTTCTCAGTGTATGACTGTTGTGTATAAATAAGGCTACGTTTTAGTCACAGGTATTTTTAGTAAAAGTCATGGACAGCTCACGGGCAGTAAACAAAAATTCACGGCCTGTGACTTGTCAATTATACAAAAAATACCTATGACTAAAACTTGGATGAGGGGCCACGTGTGCTGGGGAGGTGGCCCGGGGGGGCGCAGTGGGGGCGGAGGGCTGTCAGGGGCTCCCTACCCAGCTCCGTGTCCCTGCAGCTCCTAGGTGGTGGAGGGGCACAAATGCCAGCTGCCGCAGCTCCCGTTGGCCAGGAGCTGCAGCCAATGGGAGCTGCGGGGGTGGGGCCTGCATGCAGTGCGGAGACCCCGGCCCCCTGCTGCCTAGGAGCTGCAGGGCCATGCCAGTGGGTTTCCTCTACCCCAAGATAAGTGCACCCATGCCCTCTCCCATACACCCAGACTGCTGCTTGCCCAGGGGCTGCCTGGCTCAGGCAGCCCCTGAACCAGCACCAGTTGCTGCAGAAGTCATGGAGGTCATGGAAAGTCACAGAATCCATGAGAGACTCGTAGCCTTATGTATAAATCATTTGAATCCAGTGGCTTACGGATTTTCTTTTCCTGGCCTGATATAACTTGGAAACTTACTTGATGCTTTCCTGTCTAGGCCTACTAGCCCAGGTGAAAAGTTCTTTTCCTGCTACGTGTTCCCTCTCCAAACAATAACTATTTAACTTAAATTGCCTTAAAGTTCCCCCCAAAATCTGTCCCCTCACTTAAAAAATCACTGAATTTGTTCCCACTTACAAACCAATTCTGGATCCCCCTACCATTTTTCAAAACTCAAAAAATTCAGTGCAAAAGGCAAATGTTTTAGGGGACTTTGAGCATATGAAAACATGAGGTTAGAATGTTAACAGGTTTGCACTCATAACACATCAGTTTCAGCTGATATACCTTAAAAGATTAGAATATTACACAGATACCATTTTTCTAAAGAAGTCTTTCCATTTATAATGGTTTATAAAACTAATTTTTCTGAGCTTTTTAGTTTAGTAAACTTTTTTTGTTTGTCTCTTTCAGGTGATAAAAACAAAATTCAAAAACTGGTTCAAATGGCATGGACATTTGTAAATGACAGGTAAAAAAAAAAAAAAAAGTTTCCAGACATTTAAATATTTCAGCTAGTTACCAGCACTTAGTTTATTCTGGACCCTGACCTCTTTCCCCAGTCATGCACATTTAGGCTATATCTCTCTGTGCACATTCCAAAGACAGTTCACGTTTGTCCATGAATCATGGGCCATACCCCTGCCCTCACTCCAGAGTTTTTGCCTGAAGGGATTCCTCTTATTCCAGGATAAAATTTAGATCAGGGACTTCAGGGGGAAGCCCAGATCAGGGAATATGGTCAGTTCTTCCTTCAAATCCATACAGTGAGGCCAGAAAGGGCATAGCTAAATTCCAGAGCCTCCAATACCTATAGGAAGAGAGGTGTGACCCCAATGTCTTGGCCTGGGAAGAGGTCAGTCCCAGAAATATAGTCTTTGTGCAACATATTTTATATTCTTTATAGTGCAGTGCAGTAAATAGTTCAGATATAAGCAGTGTTTATTTGTCTCATCAGACAACACTTGGGGAAAAAAAAACCAAGCGAAATATTTGATTTTATATTGTAACCAGCTTTAGCTGAACTGAATTTGACTAAGAAAGATGATTATGTACAAAATAGCACCTTCTTAATAGATGTATAGAGCCATTTCTGCATACCTCAGAGGCTTAAATAAACGTAGTGTATTACACTTCCGTTAGCACTGTAGAACGAACACGTGAGGGAGAATGAGCAAGGTTATTTCTTGGTGCATCAACACCTCTGTGTAATTACTCTCAGATTTCTAACTAGAGTGCTTAACTTTAGACATCCAAAGAAAAGTGGTCTTGATTGTTCAAAAGCGCTAAGCACCTATGGTTCCCATTGATCTGAGTCAGACTTGTGGGTGCACAGCATCTCTGCAAATTGGTCACTTTTACTCTGGTGCTTAATTTTAGGTGTGCAAGATTCGAATTTAGGCCCAAATTCTAAGTCTTGAAAACCTGTACAACCCAAATGGAGATAATTGGTTTACATGGGTGGTGGTGGTGATGTAAATTGAAGAACAGTGCCTGGCACAGGTGTGACTACCATTTGGCTTGCATCATCTTTATTGCAGATGGTGATACATAGGAAGGAAAGAATCTAGCTTGACTTTCAGATCCCAGGTTGAATATGCAGGATGGCAGTTGGGAAACTTCTTTTTTTTCTTGTAAATTCAGAAAAATTGATAGTGTTATTGAGACAGCACTGTACTTGGAATTCAGAAAAATGCCCTTGGAAAAATTACTGGACTTGTGCAGCTTTGTTCCATACAGTCATCAATATGGATTTTAACTACAGCTACTTTGGTTAAGATTTTCACTTAGCCTTTAAGACCCTGCACTATGCTTAGTGCAGACTGAGTGGTGAGACTTCTCCCATGGGACCTTGTGAAAAACGATGCTATGCAACATCCATTAAAGGGTTTTAGAGCACAGGGTTAAGCATGCTATGTTAGCTGTAATATAAACATAGACCTAAGTGCCATGGATGTAGAAGCAACATTAAGAAAGGAAATTCTAACCCAGTTTACTCCTTGGAAGTTTTTTAAACTACCTTTTGCATTTTTAGTTTTGAAACTACTAAATGACTCTCCTCTGTGGGTACACTCTAATACTTTGTGTACTTCAGTCTTCCATAAACTAATGAGTTTTTTAACCTAATTGCTATCCGTACCTTGTGCTAAACAAAAGAACCCATAATGAATTGGTCAATGAATGGTGTGAAATTTGTTGTAACTAGATCACTGAATGGCAGATTTTCAGACTTTTTGCTTGAAGAGCTTATATTCTAGAACTTAGCAATGAGTTGAGTGGTTACCAAAGAAAAGGAAAGGTGGCTCTAATATTTCTATGGGTTTTAAATTGCAAATCAAGCTGAGCATTTCATAATTTATCTTAACAATTGAGAAGTAGTGGTATAATCAACTTTACTGTAGCCTTCACTACTACATATGCTAATCAGGGGACAACTTTCTAGACCTCTTAGAACTGTATCTAAAACGTAAACTTATACATTGGAGTATTTGGTCTCGACATTCCCATGATTCATTGTTTATATTTAAGTGCATTTTATCCAAAATAATCCCCAAATGCATTACAAAATAAATGTAGAAATTCTTTCACCTACCACTGAAATAAAACCACTGAACAACTGTTTAGGACAGAACTTGAAGAATATCATATACAGCTGATGTTACAGGAGGAATCTTTTAGATAAGCGGAATGTAATCACCCAAACTGGAATCTGGTGCAGCTAAATTCCCTCATGCTTTTGTGAAAACTTTATCTCAGTATGTCAAACTCTTTTTCTAAATAAATTCCTCAGAAATCTGTTCATGTTGCTTTTTGTTGCTGCATGATAATGGTGCTTTGGATGTTTAAAAATCAAATTACTGTTAAATCAAAGAACTATTAACAAAGATCTTAGTTTGGTAAATTAGTTTGTGTGACAGGGGAATCCTAGTTTTGTTAATCAAAAATTACCTGAATGAGATATTAAAACTTAACTGTCATCTGCTTTGTCTCAACAGTACGTTGTAGGTGTCATGTATTCAGACTTGTGATGCAGCTATCTGGGTTATCTTAAAATGACTGTTGTTTGATATTCTAGTCTCTGTACTACGTTGTCACTGCAGTGGGAACCTGAGATCATAGCTGTTGCAGTTATGTATCTGGCAGGCCGTTTGTGCAAGTTTGAAATTCAGGAGTGGACATCAAAGCCAATGTATAGAAGATGGTGGGAGCAGTTTGTTCAAGATGTACCTGTTGATGTTCTGGAAGGTACCAGAAATATTTTTGTCACATTTTAAACACTTGCATTCTTTTTTTTAATTTGAAGTCTGGACTAGGGTTGCCAACTTTCTGATTGCAGAATAAGTGCTGTGGTTCCCGGCCAATGGGAGCCGCGGAGCCGGGGCAGGGGCAGTGCTCGGAGCCTCCCTGTGCCTAGACTCCACAGGACATGCCAGCCACTTCTGGGAGCCACGCAGAGCAAGGGCAGTCAGAGAGCCTTCCTTAGCCCTGCTGCTCTGCCAAATGGACTTTTAACCACTCGATCAGGAGCCACCAGGGTTCCTTTTCAACCGGGCGTTCAAGTCAAAAACTGGATGCCTGGCAACACTAGTCTGGACAGGTTCTCCCTTAATCATCAACCTTACTTTTAGGGCAGGGTACTGAAGACCATCTGTTTACTTAAGCTTTTTAGAGGGGAGATGAGTGTCTCCTTTTATCAATGTTTAATTTATAATATTATAAACCTTGCCAGAAATGTCAATTGTGTATTTTAAAAACTGAATTTTTTTTATTGTAAATGTTGGAGCCAGATCAAAATTCTGGATTCAAATGCCTCTAAACTTAAGAAGTGTTCATATCCAGTGTTTCCACCATAACATTTTGCAAATACAAATGATACAGGTAGTAGCGGCCTATGAAGTGGAATAGTGTGGCACTCACAGCCTGGAAATCCTGCACTGGATGACCAGGATTTCTACACGCACTGATCTTCAAAACCCAGCAAGTGATCTGTCTATATAACAAGGCGTAGTCTTCCATATTATAATTAGTGCTTCTGATTTTCAGTTTTAATAGACAGACATCGATAAAACAGGCCGATATAGAAAATGAAATCTGTGTTTAGTAAGTAAACAACAGAAATGGTTGCTTGTATCTAAGGGCTTGTCTACATGGAGCAGGAATGTGTTATTTCTAAAGCACACTAATGTGATGCATTTTAATTGGTCCTTGTAGGCCCTTCTGATGCTCACTAAAAGTTCCTTATTGTGCTTTAATATAGTGCTGTTTGAAACAGTGCTACGTTGAAGTGCACTAGGGAGCATTACAAAGAGCTTACTCATTATGTATATACTATTATATACATTATTCATTAAAGTATGTACAAAGAATTTCCTGAAAACCCCTGATCAGTGGACACCTACGTAAAACTCAAAAGTTGCTAAAAATACCCCTCCCCCCGTTAAATTTAATAAATGCTGAAAAACAGAAGCTCTGCAATAGAGCATTTTACCACGCCTATAGTAGTCCCCAGTCTGACCTGACACTACCACTTCATATTCATTGGGAGTTATAATTTTCTTGTGGAACTGCGTTCTTGCATTCCTCCCTTTCTGTGTGCGTAGTTCACATTTTTATCCTACATTGCTTGTATCCCATTCCAAAGGCTAGTGGCTTCTGGAAGTCAAATAACTTAACTAAGGAATCTTTTGAAGGTTTGGATGTTTCAGTATTTATTTAGGCCATGAATCCAAGACCTAATTGTTCTTGGCACTGGAAAGACAAAACATGAAGGACATTTTTCCAAAACAGCTGCTAAAACCTATCTCGAATCATACTTTTAACTTCCACAAAGAGCTAGATAGTTTAGTCTACAGGTGAATATAAAAAGTAGGCTTAGTCCTCAACATGCAGAGTCATTACAACTGTATAATAATATTAGAAGAAAAATAAGTTTAAATATACCTTAAAGGAACAGAACAACTCACAGTTTCAACCCATTTTTGGCTAACTAGCATGTAGAGGCTCCAACCAAGATTGGGGTCCTGTTGTACTAGATTATGTATATAGCCATGGTAATACAATCCCTGCCTCAAAGTTATTACAGTCTAAATAGACGAGAGTGAGAGGGAAGGATTATTTCCATTTTATAAATAAGGAAGCTGAGACCCAGAGAGATTGTGATTTGCCCAAGATCTGTCACACAGCAAATCTGTGGCAGAGTTAAAACTGAATTCATTCTCATTCTGAATTCTCAAGAATTCCTTCCTTCAGTAGGGTGCCACTCCTTTCCCTTAATGTCCTCGCTGGTTGCTTTGGTTATACAGTCAGGTTTTCCTATCTTTAAAAATATTTCACTCTCCTTTGCTACTGTTTGAAAGACCCACACAGTCAGAGAAACTTGCTATAAAGGGATGACAGTGAAACGGACTACACACAAAGTCCTGGCAAATGTACAAAGTAAATTGAAAAAAAGAACAGTGATACTTATCTTAGGTATTGTAATAGTAGGTAAAATATTTTCAGCAAGAAATGTTGTTTTGACGTCGGTGTCCCTTTAAAGGGTTTCAAGCTGATTATCAATATTGTTACGTTGTTTTAGGAATGTATAACCATTTGGACTTTTTGTTAGATATCTGTCACCAGATCCTGGATCTGTACTCACAAGGGAAACAGCAAATGCCTCATCATACTCCACACCAACTGCAACAGCCGCCATCCCTTCAGTCTACACCTCAGATGCCTCCAGTACTACAGTCGCAGCAATCTCAAAGTTCAGAGCAGTCACAGTCACAGCAGCAAAAAGAGTCCCAGCAGTCAGTGCAACAGCAACAGCAGCAACAAACACAACAATCTAAGAAACCCTCTCCTCAGTCAAGTCCTCCAAGGCAGGCTAAACGTCCAGCGGTAAGTTTAACTGAACATAAGTGGTGAGCAGATTTCTATTTAGAGCAGGAACAGTTGTTTCCTTGGCTTAATCTAAATTATGGTTATGCTCTGAAAAAGACTGTAAAGTATCACCTTATTACATGCTGGATTTTTTTCTTGGTTTATTGAGTTTAGGCCTGCTTATTTTAGTACCAAAATAAGTTGGTTTTTTTTAATGCCTACCAGGATCACAGGGCCTGCACGTCTTGTGCATTGTCAACAGAATGGTTTACTGTGTTCCAATCAGTTATGCCAATGCCCACCAACTGAAGGCTGTAAGTTTGCCCAGGTGTTATTGATGAAATCACTTGATCTGTAGAACTTTTGTTATAAGTGACTATGTATGAGAAAAGAAGAACCCAAATTCACTTTCAGAAACTAGACTGAGTTTGCTGGATTGGCCGTTTACATTTTTTTTTTCCAAAATTAGCATATTTTATTTAAAATTGGAGATTCAAGAAATGCGGAACCCCGATGTGTCATTTTTAGGCATTTTCAGAGTGGAACCACTTGATGGGATAGTCTAGTCCCTTAATGGTAGTGATACCTCAAGGTCAGCTTACCCTATTATATGGCATGGCCCTTTAAGATTTTGAAAGATCTGATATATACAAGGACCTGGGAGATATTAGTAGAGAGGAAGTGGTACTAGGAATAAGTGGAAATAAGTGGACGGGAAATCCTGTCACTGTTTGCTTAAAGGCCTACACTGGGAGTCCTGCAGGGTGGGGACAAGGCTCCCTTCTCCTCTAACCAATTGGATGAGCATATATGCTACCTTCTCTCTCATAGCAGGGAAGACAGCAGTGGCAGAAGGCTTGCCTGCTGAACCCTTTGATGCTGGAAACTAATTTGAGAAAGGAGCCAGCTGAAGGAGAAGCTGTGTAAGGCTCTGCAGTTGTCCTAAATTACAACCCAGCTCAGGATTGCTGTCTTAAAGGGAAAGAAACTGTTTAAATACAACCCAACTTCAAGGAAGGGCCTGGGTTGCTTCCTGAACAGGGGCAGTAAAAACCTACCAGGACTCTTCTGTGGACCTGGAGTGGGAGTGACTAAAGGAGTAAGTCACACTCTGTAGACAGAATTTATAAACTAGGACACCCCGCACACACACTCACACACACACCCCCAGTGAAGCAGGTGTGTGCTTTGAACTACTCTGGATTGAGTACAGGCCGACCTCGACTTTACGACGTTCGAGTTAACACAAACGGCACTTACTACACTTCTACATTGACACACTGATTCGACTTATGACTGTAGGTTTTGAGTTTGCAACACTTGGTCCCACAATAGAGTAGATTACAGTTCCGAGTTACGACTTACGACACAATTGTAAGGAACCAATGATGTCTTAAGTCTGAGGCCTGCCCGTAATTGAAAACCTGAGTAGGTGCCTAGAGTAATGCAGGGCCACAAGGGGGCATGCTTGAGGGCAGCACCCCATTACAAACCACTTAAGTTTTGCGTATTTTCATCATGCTAATGTAAAAAAAAATTCATCTCACAGACACAGTTTTATGCATTCCATGTCTTGTGCTCTGTATCATCTGTTCTTTTAAAATAAGAAAACACCCTACACAATGGACAAAACCTCATAAGTATTCCAGCTGCACGCTTATCCAAAGTCATTCCAGGGTCAAGGACCTCTATTTGATATGCAGTTAACTAAATTATTGTCTCTATTGCATTTATGTTTCTGATAATTTATTCAAACAGCAGTGAAATAACAAGTGCGTTATTCACACTAGAGCCTCTGGTATCTGTTTTTTCGGGCTATTTAGGATGTTCCCACCCCTCTTTCTTATAAATTCTTAATGTCTTCTTGTGACGTATTACTGCTAATGCAGCTTTGATTTGGAGAGAACAGCAGGTAGCAGCTCTAGAGAAAAGCAACAGACAATACAGTGAAAGATTTGGGGCTCAGGAGGAGTGTGCCAAAGTCTAGATAGAGGTAGCAGCCAGAAAAAGTTAAGAATGCATAGGTCTGTGGAATCTTAGATTTTACATAGAATGTCATTTACTGCTGAAACAAAGCCATGTCTGCAGTGGAACATGGCAGCACTGTTGTAACATTGCACATTGGCAGTACATGGTAGTTAAAGATGGAAAATAAAGAATACCAAATTCAATTGAAACTTTAGGGGGAATTTTAGGTAGCCAGAATGTATTCCTCCCCCTTCCCCCAAATAGTCTGGGTATTTGTTTTAGGTCTTTCCTAAAAGGATGCATCTTCAGCAGCTTTAGGCTTCCAATCCCATGCTTAGGCATGAATTCATAAATTAACTCTGGAGGAACAAGGGTATAGCTACTGAATCAACAGCATGATTTCCTGCAGCACCTGGAGTTTTCTTCAGTCTCATGTAAGTATTAAGCAGGCTTGATCTTGCTTAGTTGGAGATCTGATGAGAACGGTATCTGAGCCCACCTAGCAGAAGCCTAGAGTGTAAACGGATGCAGAAGGGAGACTAATAAGCCCAGATAATTTGTAGAGCAAGATTTTAAAAAAGCCTATAAAAGCTTAAAGCCTATAAAAAGTTAGAGGTGTAAATATGTGGGAGTTGTGGCAGGACAGTGCAATAGCTCAGATTATGCTTTGTGTACCAAATTTATTCCATGCTAGAAAATTCATGACTTGGAAGCAATAAGATGCATAGTGCTTAGAGGATTTACTCATAGTTTGTGCCCCAAAAACATTTTAAGTTAAACCTTACTAAGAGATTCTACCAGTGTCTGTAAATAGGAAATTGCATGACTGCCACTTAAGACATTATAGGAGAAATGTGTATATTCCTCATAGCCAGATGCTCCACTTTGTCAATCATCATAGCTCAATTGAAGACAATGGAGATATGGCAATTTACGTCAGCTGAGGAGCTGGTCCCTGATTTATAAAACCTTTCCAAATGCCTGTCTGTCTAAATCTGGCACCTCTTCTAAATTGTGAACATTCAGCTGATTAAGGTCTCTATATCCAATAATCTCTCCCATTGTTGTTTTGCTGAGAAAAACTACCTTTAAATGGTAAAACTAAACTATGTTATTGGGGGCTGATACATTTGTATTGAAGATGTAAATTTTTCAAAGATACAGGTGCACATACAATAGAACCTCAGTTACAAACATCTTTGGAATGGAGGTTCATAACTCTGAAATGTTCGTAACTCTGAACAAAACGTCATGGTGGTTCTTTCAAAAGTTTACAACTGAACATTGGCTTAATACAACTTTGAAACTTTACTATGCAGAAGAAAAAAGATGCTTTTAACCATCTTAATTTAAATGAAAAAGGCACAGAAAGTTTCCTTACCTTGTCAAATCTCTTTTTAAATTTGCCCTTTATATTTTTAGTAGTTCATTTAATGTGGTACCATACTGTACTTCCAGTTCCAAATGAGTTGTGTGGTTGACTGGTCAGTTCATAACTCTGAGATTCTGTTGTATGTTGCAGAATTGCCTCATTTTAAAACTGTCGATGAACTCTTCTCAAACTTCAAGTGTTGTACTAGAAAATAATATTACTATGGAACTTGGGATATTGGTCAGCAACACAACTAAATAGCTAATTAAAATAAATTTCTATAAACAGATTTTAGTAACAGGCAACATCTTACATTCAAGAATGGTTAAAAGGATTTTCAGTGACTTACTGAAGAAAAAAATTACACTCACTGACGTGATTGGAAAAAGCACTTTGGTGACACTTGGTACATACTGCTTTTACATAAACAACTAGTCACAGATCTTCTGTGTGTGAAATTTTGTCTGACCCATTTTGTTAATTGTCTCCTCCATCAGCTGCTTTCACTTAATCCATGATGATGGGGCATCATGGTGAAATTATTTTTGCAAGATTAGACTTTGTGAATAAATACAGAGTAACCTAATAAAATGGAATTTGGTTGCTGCTTGAAGTGATCATTTGACTAATTAGAGCAAACAACTTCAAAAGTCATCTCCATGATGGTCAAGGGGAATCACTTCAGATTTAAAATGGCTTCTTTGATTTCACATGTAGGGAAGATCTTTTCATTTTGTGTGCCACTTTGGTGCTAATAAAGAATTTAAAACATTGTGGGATCATAATTTGGCATCAGTTAAAGCTGCTTAATCTGCTAGTTTTATTCTGCATTTTAATACCCATCTACCCTGGCAAAGTGGAATTATTGTTGCTTTGCATATGTGTGATATGGGAAGCTAGTGATTTCACAGTTTATTAACAATGTAGATTTTGCTGTAACTTGGCATGGAGCTTTATAAAGATTTAAAGGCATGCTTCCTGCCCCCAAGGGTGTCCCATCTAAATTAAACAGAAATGAGGCTAGCCAAGGGAAAGGAGGGATGTGAAGTAAGGCAAATAAGTCATTACAGAGTAAGAAAATCATACGTTCTGATACCTAAACACAGACTGAAGTAGGGCAAAGTGGAGGAATTAGACTGCACAGGAGTGGATAACAGTGGTGGAAAGCAAGGCAAAAGTAAATTTTTCAGACAGGGTTTGGAGGGGATAGTGAGGATGCTTGCTACACAGAGGGATGTTATAACAGGCATAGGATAAGGATAAGAGTAGGATAAGAGTAAAATGAAAGAATTAAAGTTAGCTTAAGTTTGGTTAAGGATATACTGTGTGTTGTAAAGAGGGCCCCATTCAGCAAGTAAAAGAAGGTCATGAGAATAAGTAGTATTACTAGTAGTGTGGGCAGGATGTATCGCTTCAAAAGTAACTAATAAAATAAAGAGAGGCAGTAACAAGACAAAGAAAAACTGTCTTAAAAGAAACCAGCCCAAGTCTTCGCACTGTTCTGCTGGTAAGCAAGGAGTGGGGGAGAAGATAAGGGAAGAAAGGGGGCTGTAAATCTTATGAGGATTAAGACTGGAACTAAGGATCAATTGTCTCATGTTGATTTATAGCTGAAGTCAGCAAGCAATGACATCACTTGTTTGTTAATGGGTATAAAAAGTAAACTCCTAAAGGGTTTGTTACTGTTACCTGCCTGACATGCTGGAGCCAATCAATATGGGTTTAAGCACCCCTGGGCCTCGCCCATTTGTAAGCCTCTTGATCGAATGCTTATAAATGTTTTGGTACTGGTTGGTTGTAGTAAATTGCTTATTAGGCTTTTTAGGCATTTTTAGAGTAATTATATAAATACTACTTTAAATGGGATTTAATAAAGGAATTTGTGTTAAATTAGTGTTAGGTGGTTTCCCTTATCGATGATTATAATTTCATATATCAGTCATTCAGACATTTTGACAACCGTGGCAGGACGCCAGACAATAATTTCAGTTGCTCTAAACCATTGATTCTTAACCAGGGGTATGTGGAGGCCTTCTAGGGAATATATAAACTCATCTCGATATTTGCCTTGTTTTAAAAACACTGGTGAAGTCAGTACAAACTAAAATTTCATACAGACAATGATTTGTTTATACTGTTCTATATATTATATCAGCAGTTCTCAGACTGTGGGCAAGCTCGTTTTAATGGCATTGCCAGGGCCAGTGTTAGACTCACTGGGGCCCAGGGCTGAAAGCCCAAGCACTGTTGTGTGGGGCTGAAGTCAAAGCCTGGGGTGACGCTTGGGGTATACAAGACAAATTAGACTCCTGAAAGGGGTACAGTAGTCCAAAAGGTTGAGAACCACTGCTCTAAACCCCTAAAGCGAAGGGGTAGTGACCTGTCTTCTATGACCAGTATATAATTCCCTCTTAAAGAGAAATTCAGTAACAAAAGGGGAATAGAGGAATATTTATATGGCAAGCTTTTTTCAAAGCATGGCAGAGGTCCGCTAAATGCCAGTGAAACTCCTAAATTCTTCTGGGGACAGGGGGAGGGGATGGGGACAGCGTGACAAAACAAGCAAGCTTTGTTCCACAAGCATGAGGGCTTAAAAAAACCCTCCCCAAAAAAAGATTCTTACATTTGCATTACTTCAGGAGCTGAAGCTTTAGGAAACATCAGGTGTAGGGGGTCTTGTGATAAAACCACAAGATATGGCAATGCTGGGCAGAAGTCAAAGTAAACCCTAAGTTTGCTGCCAGCATCAATAATAGACTGTTGTAGAATTATCAAAGGGGATGAGGGGGAGGAGTTTTAGGAGGAAAGTTGGGATGTTCATTTTGGCCTGTTTAGTTTGAATAGCATTAGGACATCAGTTGTGAAATATGGGAGAGGCAGGAAAAGAAGCTTGAGCCTGAACAGAGGTCAGGGTTAGAGAGGTAAATGTGAAATATGAGACAGTTGGAGTAGGTGAGGTTACCCAAGGAGGGGAAATATCTAGTGGTGGAAGAGTTGAGAATGCAAGAGAAAAAGAAGAAGCAGGACCAAGGATTCAATGAAGGCAACATTGAAAGGGTGGTTAAGTAAGGCAGGAAGTGAACCAGGAGATTAGTCAGGGACCCAAGGAAGAGATGGCCTCCGGAAGAAAAGGGTAGTGTGTATCAGCAGCAGACACATAGAAAAGAATTAGAATGGAGCACAGGCTCTTAGATTTGGAAAGGAAGGTGTCATTAGTGACTTTTTTGATTGATCAGTTCAGGTAGAGTAGAGAGAATGAAAATTAGACTAGAGCAGGGTTGGGCAAACTTTTTGGCCCGAGGGCCACATCGGGGTTGCGAAACGGTATGGAGGGCAGGGTAGGGAATGCTGTGCCTCACCAAACAGTCTGGCCCCCTCCCCCATCCACCTCTCCCACTTCCCGCCCCCTGACTGCCCCCCTCAGAACTTCTGACCCATCCAACCCCCGCTGCTCCTTGTCCCCGACTGCCCCCTCCCGGGACCCCCTGCCCCAACCGCCCCCCTGGAACCCCATTCCTTATCCAACCCCCTCTGCTCCCTGTCCCCTGACTGCCCCACCCCTATCCACACCCCTGCCCCCTGACAGGCCCCCCGGGACACCTGACCCATCCACCTGCCCCTGCTCCTTGTCCCTGACCGCCCCTTCTCGGGACCCCCAGCCCCTACCCCCCCCCCAGGACCCTACCCCCTATCCAACCCCCCTGCTCCCTATCTCCTGACTGCCCCCACACACACCTCCACCCCACCCAACTGCCCCCCAGGACCTCCTGCCCCTTATCCAACCCCTCCCGCCCCCTGACCATACCGCTCAGAGCAGCAGGACAGCCTTACTGGAAAGCCTGAGAGGTGGGCGGGCGCAAGCTGTGCTGCCCACGTGGCGGCGGCATGCAGGGGAGGAGGGACAGCGGGGGAGGGGCTGGGGGTAGGCCTCCCCTGCTGGGAGTTCAGGGGCCGGGCAGGACGGTCCCACAGGCCATGGTTTGCCCACCTTTAGACTAGAGGGAATCCAGTGATAAGCGGAGGAAGTCAGGGCATTGGAAATAAAGGGCCCTTTTACGAAGCTTGTAGGTAATTTTTTTTTTATTATATCCAATTGATCCCTACCAGGGGATCCACTGCATATAATCAAAGGGAAGTTAAAAATGAACTCCTTTGAGAATTCCATTATATTTGTCTAAACTTACTTGCTTTCAGATTGACCCAGTTTACAATACTCCATTTCAGATTGACCTGTTTTTGTTTGCATGTTCATGCTTTTGAATTTGTAATACAGTTAAAAATGGTTTTGAACCAGTCTCTCTCAAAGCTGATGAGACTTCATAGGGAATAAATAACTTTGAAAGAATCAACAAGTAGTAAGGAAAACAGTGATACACATCCTGTATGCTTATGAACTTTCCACACTTTGCCTTTGCTTAATCATTGGTATTATTCATTTTTTACGTATCTAAACTTTACAGGATCATTTAAACATGAGTGGGAGATGTTACCATTTTAAAATTGTTTACTCCACTCAATCATGAAGGTAAATGAAAATGAGTGCCCTTTTCAGTAATTATGTGTGCAATTATAATTTGATTTGCAGACTTGCAGTTAGAACACATTCAAAATAAATCTTTGGAGAAAAGGTAGAAGTTGAAGGGGGCTCTGAATATTACTTCAGTTACTAGAATGAAGGATAGCAAAGAATTTAAATAAAACAATGCAAATTATAGTGTACCTGTGTACAGCCTTGTCTTGAGACATAAATTGGAGATCTTCTAACATATACCTGCTTTTGCTGAAATAACGGTCAGTCCTTTGTCCTCACTGGCACATTCTTGTCAAAATAATAAGAAAACCACCTTGAAATTCTGGATACGCTGACAGAACAGTTAACAGCCCTAGCAATTGGGGCTCAGGAAAGTAAGAAGTTACTGCTAGCAAATATGGTGTAGTTTGTTACAGTTCATACGGTTCATTGCACTTACAAGTTTGTATTCTGTTTTTCCCAGACTCCCTCTAACTCATGGACCTCATTTAAAAAATTTTACAAGATGATCTTTAGCCATTAAATAATGTAATGATCTTGAATTCTGTGCTTTTTGGTTGCAGCTGTTTAGTTACCCTAGAACTCCAAAAATAATTATATAATATCAGTATTGGCCCTATTACAAATCTCTAGAGACAACATTTTTATGAGGTTATAGAATCATTTACCCCTACAGTAAGCTGTAGGAAAGAATTTAATTTAGTTCCAACTCCAAAGAAATTGCAATGTTTACTTAATGACACTAGTCAAGTTAAATTCTTTGGGCAAGATCCTGCAGTTATTGGGAGGAAATGTGTTTGCAGAGTTAGAGAAAGCAGAATATCCCTGGCTGTGTCTTGGAGACAGTGCAGACTGCCACTTACATGGCAGCATGGCTCAGGATAGACTTCAGGAAAGTAGTTGTCTGTGTTTATGAAGTATTAGTGCAGGAGTTTTGGTGGCTCTCACAGGAGCTCTGTAACTTGGCTGGTTCTGCTAAGGAATTTAATTTCTTGATAAGCTTGTGTGTTCATTAATTTCCTGTTAGAGTTACTGAACTTCTTAAACTCCATTGGCTTGAGATGGCTAGTTCAGTGGTGCAGGATAGGTAGGAAGCCTACAAGTGTATACTTTAGTCTGCAGGAAAGTTTATAGAACTTAGAGGAATTCAGACAAATGAAAATAAATTTGAAGTTTCTACGCCAAGCCACTTTGGTGGTAGAATGTTCCGTGTCTGTAAAACATCTCATTCGCTCTGAATTTAGTGTGCGCCCACGTTCTGTGCTGTTTCAGTAATACTTGGCTCTTACGTAGTGCTTTCTACCTGAAGATTTTAAAGTGCTTCACAAAGGGAAATATTTTTTTCATTATCCTACTGACTGGGTAACTGAGGTATAAAGAGGTGAAGTGACTTGCCAAAGCTCACACTACAAGTCAGAGGCAGAGTCAGAAAATAGAGCCCACGTCTCCCAACTTCCCAGTCAGTACTTCGTCTACTGGACCATGATACTTCTTCAGTAGATTATAAATAAATTAAATTAGATGCAAATATTAAATGACAAGAATTACAAAGGTAGCTCTGTGTTCACACACAGTAGGTACATTTTTCAGTCTGTTCACACTCTCACATTTTTAACCATCAACTAACTCTCCTACCCAAATCAAATGACCCGCTTCATATTGCCTGATTCAACGTTCTTTGTGTGTAGAGTTTCTTTCAAAAGCTTTGGAACATCACAGGCCTTTCGGTTTAAAAAAAAAAAAAGGTTTAGGGCTTGTCTAGACCACGGTTCTTGCACTCGAATTGGAAACAGACTTAATTAAATTGATGCAAAACGTGTGCATATACCAGGCCTTAATAAACTGCATCCTATTAGTACTAACAGTATGTGTTTCCTAATTACATTTTCATTTTTGAATTATTCAGATTTTATAATGTACAGTTCTGGAGATTGATGTGAATTTTTTTTTTAAATAGGCTGTATCTCCCAAAGAAGAAACTAAGGCATCAGGTAGATATTGTATTTTTTTAATGTATATTCTATCTTTCACTTTTTTAATAAGCAAAACTGTTTGCCAGAATAACTAATTCACTGCACCTTCTAAAATTGCTTGGTTAGTTTCCTTCTAAGTCTAGAAATTACCGTGTTTGTTTGGTCTTGATTATGCAGGCTTAAATATAGACCTTCCAATTAAAAAAATAAAAAATAAAAAAATTGTTTGTGGAAGTACAGTATAATTGTTCTTAAAGCATAGTCCCTTTATGCTTGTACAGATAGGCTGCTCAGTAAAACTAACAATTACTATTATAAAAGCTCCATCTCCATTATAACTTATGTTTGTAGCCAATTATTGGCATGGCTTACAGTCTGTACCCAAACACAACATAGTTAATTCTTGGTAACTATGGCAGTTAACCACGTTTTTCTGGTGTCAGAGAGTTAGGCCAACACATGATTGTCTTCCAGTATCTACTTTGTAAAAGTTATTTTGCTGTATACCCTAACTGTGCCTATGTGACAAGTTTGGCCAGTTCTTTCTTTTTCTAGCTGTGTAGTAAAGTAACCATGTCTCCATTTATAAAATCATTGTTAAAAGTTGTGGACAGACCCTAATAATAAACTAACATGTGTGATGCTAGATTTCAGTTAGATTATTTAAATTTCACACTGCGGAAGTGCCTGGAGTCTGAAAACAAGTCCGGGCCCCATTGTACACAGCACAGTACAAACATCATAAAATAATCCTTTTCCCAGAATCCATTCTGGATTTCCAGTTTTAGTATGCTGATGGACCCATAACTAAACTTCCATTTTTGTTGATAGGGGCTTCCAAATTTGTTTTTTCAGAACCACCACCATCTAAAATTCCTAAAATTGAGACGTCTCATCCACCAATACCGCCTGTCCACCCACCTCCAGGTAAGGTTTTATTAAGAGTTATTTCCCGGCATGCTGTTCTTATTGGATCTTTTGGAGTTAAGTGCTTGACCTTGTTCTTTTGCTACTATGGGCTAAAAGTGTCATGTTGGTTTGAATAATATTAATTGTAGTATGAAAGGTGATGAAATATTTGATAGTATAATTAGAACAATGAGTGCATAAGTGAGATAGTGGCCAGAAAACTTCTCTGGACCTCCCAAACAGTCTCTTATGATCTGCCATATTTGAGGTTAAGTACTTGATTAGTTAGAGGTAACAATATCAAAGCTGATTTAAGACAAGTTATGAAAAATCTCAGGCCAAAAGGAGTTTTAAAATATTAATTGAAAAAGCAAGGTTATGACTTGCGATTTCACCATTAACTTTAGTGGACGCTATCTTTGTAACCTTGAATCTTCAAGTTTACAGAGAATTCTGTGCCAGTTGTGATAATCTGTGGAGAAACGTATCAAGCACCTGAAAACATTTAGAATCATAAAAATGTAGGGCTGGAAGAAACCTTGAGAGGTTCTCCTGTAATTGAAGGGATACCTACAACATCCTTGACAGGTATTTGTCTAACCTGTTCTTAAAAACCTCCAATGACAGGGATTCCACAACCTCCCTTGGTGACCTATTTGAGTATAGAATAGAGGCTGGTTTCTCTACAATTCAGTATAGTGAATAGATCCTGTTTCTCCACTGTCATAAAACAATGGGCATTTCTTTTGAAGGTGGGTATGTGCAGCTATGATGCACATATCAGATTTATATAAATTATTTACAGTAGTCCTCATACTTAATTGAAATTTTATACAGGAAAGAGGGGAAAAGCTGATGCTGTTCCTCTTTATAGTACTAAGCACACACCTTGCCACTGTATTCTTCTGTCTCTTGTTGTCCCCTGTTAAGAGCTGTCATTTTAGGTTGCATTATATAGTACACACTATAAAATATTTATGTCATATCTCAGGGTCAGTGGAAGGACAGCTAATGTATCAGGGCACTGGAAGCACAGTAGTACAATTTCTTTCACAAACATATGGCATTTTGGAGCATTACAGGGTTCTTTGGCAGATCAAGCCCTCTTTTGGGAAATCATCCAAGGAAAAGAACATCCCTTACTGGTTGACACTGTATAAGAATTAGAAACTATGCTCAGGTGTGTATTCTGAAGAGAGATTACATGTGGCAATTTGAAGCTACTGCCTTATGCTAGCATGGCACCTGTCACCCTTTTATGAAGACCATACAATATTTAATTAGTCTATATATTACCACCTCAACTACTGAACTCCTAAAAAATTCAGCATTTCCTATGACAGTTGTGATGGAATAGGAACTTGCGTTCATCCTATTTTCAGTTACTCACAAATTTTAAACTTCAAATCTGTCATGGACTTAGCCCTCCATGAGGAAGAGTCAGATGTTTGAAAGAACTTTTTGCAAATAAAGTTTTAACTAATGGAAAAATAATATGCTGGCCATGCAAAGTTTTTTATTTTTCATATCACTTGTAAACGGATGTAGGAAATCTCCAAGTGTCAAATTCAAGAACTGATAATGCAGCTCCTCAAAGACAGATTTATTAATCTGAAACACTGGCTCCTGGGTAACAATCCTACTGTTGGTTGTAGTTGTCAAAACGGTGACCTTGACAAAGGGCTAGAAGTCATGGGCAGGAGAGAGAAGAATGGTAAATTATAATAGGGACATAGGAACAGCAAGAAGGGGACAATAATAAAGTGGGAATCTGCTCAACATCCGAGATGTCTATACACAAATGCAAAGGAGTATTGTGGGTGTATTGCCAGGAGTTTCATAGGTAAGACATGGAGGTTATTGTCCCATTCTACTCGGCACCAGTGAAGCCTCAGCTGGAGTATTGTATCCAGTTTTGGGCGCCACACTTTAGGAAAGATGTGGACAGACTGGACAGAGTCCCAAAGAGAGCAACAAAAATAATAAAGGGTTTTAAAAACATGACCTTATGAGGACAGGTGAAAATACTGAGAGTAGTTTTAGTCTTGACAAAAGAAAGGGGGAGGGAGAAGAGGAACCTGATAGTCTTAAAATATGTTTCAGAGTAACAGCCGTGGCTGTTACCGAGAGGATGGTGATCAATTATTCTATAGCCAAAGAGTAGCATGTGCAGGCTTGTCCATCTCAACTTTCTTTTGCACTGTCATTTTAGTTCAACAGTTGGGCAGTGGTGAAATGGCAGCTCTGCAAACCTGTCCTATACCGCTTTTTCAGTGAAAAGATGTTCTGTACCTTGTTATAAAACTGAACTATTCTGTGTACAAACAGGACATGTGCCTTAGCTTTGTGTGACAAGTTTATTTTCATCAGTAAAGCATTTTAAAACTGACTACTGTAGATTCTGAAGATACTACCATTGGGCCCTATCATGTAGAGACATTGGTCTGCCCTTAGTTCAGACCAGCTTTGATCTGATTTTTAACTTCCCCTAACTTTTGTCCAATCAACCTGAAGTTTCATGGGTGTGATCTTGTGCCAGTTTAAGATTTGTTTTTGTTTGTTTTTTTGGAGGTAGGGAAAGGAAGTAATAGAAATTAGACAAAAGTGTTTGAGAGGAATGCTCAGACGAAATGACCCAAATTTTGTAACCCTTTCCTAATGCTTCCCTGTTTCACGGTCTCAAATCTGTGTAGCCCTTGCATGTGGAGTGATTGCACTTAGAAACTAATATTCTTGTTAGTTTTTTTCCGCTGCCTCTGCTCTTTAGCTGATTTTTCTTTGCATGTAGCTTTTGGGACGTGGGGCTTACTGTGAGGGGGAAAGCCACATATAAAGTGCTGTTGCTGTCAGCAGGCTGGTTGACCAGATATTCTCGAATGAAGTTAGCGTTCAGTGATCTAGAACCCAACAGACCAAGGCTCACCGTGAGCCTGCTGTTTCTGCAAGCTGGCATTGTGCGCACATTCTTACAAGGTGCCTGAAGATCATTTATAAAAACAGACCTGGGAATAAGAAATGTTAAATTTCAAAGTAACACATTTTATTTTAGGTGGTTGTAGATAGTCAGCATAGACAGGAATAAGCTTTAAGTGTCACATCTTTTCTTAACAGATCTAAGGTTAATGTTTACTTACATGGAAGTGGCCAAAACAGTAGCACATACTGTGACCTTTTGTAAACTTTCCCATAATCTTAGCCTCAATCAGCTCAGAAAGTTCTAACACAAGAATCAAAACTGGTGCAGAAATACAAATCCCAACTCATCAAAAGAATTCTTTTCACTGTATCACATTTGTTTCCTAGAGTAGTTAAAAGATTTTGAAGGTAACATCCTCACAGGCGGACTTTGTTTCTAAGCATCTGCTGGACTGGACTCCATGTCACAACTGTTTATCTGTCCTTGTCATAGAACAGTTTTGAACGAGCTCAGCAGTGTGGAAGGAATAAATATTAAGACTAATAAAGTAAATTTTCACTGTGGAGTATCTGCAGTTTCGACTTTAGAAGGTCTTACTGCATGTGATTTTCCAAATGTTTTAGCTGTAGAACAAACTGGAAGAGATCAGACTACTATGTGCAACATGTTAACATTTTGAGAAAAACACAGCAGTGTAGGTAGTCCTTATTGCTGTGCTACAGAAAAGTAAATGAAGCTTTTTTTTGTCTGTTGCAGACCGTAAGCTTCCTTTGACAACTGCAGTTTCAATGGGAGAAGCAGAGCAAAGTACTACAGTGGACTCTGTAGACATACCAAAGGTCCAGATTCCTCCTCCAGCTCATCCTGCACCCGTACATCAGCCACCACCTATGCCTCATCGTCCTCCACCACCTCCACCTTCCAGCTACATAACTGGGATGTCCACTACAAATTCTTATATGTCAGGGGAAGGTTATCAGAGTCTTCAGTCAATGATGAAAACCGAAGGACCAACCTATGGAGCTTTGCCACCAGCTTATGGACCACCAACTCACTTACCATATCATCCTCACGTGTATCCTCCTAACCCTCCTCCACCTGTTCCTCCACCTCCGCCTACATCATTTCCACCCCCTAATATCCCACCACCTACTCCTGGGTACCCTCCTCCACCTACGTACAATCCTAACTTCCCACCTCCACGACTGCCTCCAACTCATCCACCTCCAGGGCTGGGAATGCCACCAGCTAATTATCCCCCTCCTACAGTTCCCCCTGGTGGACAACCACCAGTGCCACCTCCAATACCACCACCTGTTATGCCACCTGTTGCAGGACTCGGACGTGCTACATGGATGAGATAGCATCAGAATTGTGTACAAATATCCTTTAATTTTGAGGAATAGTTTAAAAGGCAGAATAATTGAGCAGCAACCATATTGTAAAGATAAATAGGAAAGTAATTTGTATAATCTAGATTCTGGTATAGTATATAAAGACATGGAACAGTGAAATGGAATCTTAGTTGACCTACTTGCAGTATCGTTAATGGCAAGATATATAGGCTTTTAATATAGACACGGCAGAGCTAATTAAAAATCTAAATTTGTACATTTGATTTAAAACTAAGTTGTCTGACTAAATTGTTTTGAGTTATTCCAGCACTGGGTTACTTTGTACTAGTGACTTTAACCAGCCATATTGGCTCATTTATATCAGTAAGAAGTAAATTTTCTTCTAGCAGTCAGTGCCTACTTTTGAATATCAAAATAGTCAGATATCCTGAAGTTCCATCTAGAGTTAAAAAAAAAAAGTTCATTTTCATTAAGTAACTCTCCTGTGACACTTAATGTTAAGCATCAGAGCTACTTTATTTAATATGTATATATTTACAACCCCCAGCTGACAGAAATCATTTTGAGATATTTGCCTTGCTAATGTTTTTGTTTTGGAATGTACTGCTATCTTGAAAAATTAAGTATGTTTACACCTATTTGCAAATTCCTGTAGATAAATATATATATTTTCTAAGTGTGAAAGTCTGAATGTAACAACATACTGTGATTTACACCTTGGTTATAAATAGGACTGCTTCATTCACTTGTACCCAAATAAAACTGGATCTGAATTCAATGGATTTTCCCAAAATCTTTTTTCCCCACTAGTCTGTCTCTAAAATTACTGTTCATGTTTATACTGCTGCAAGAGGAAAGGTGTTTTACCTCTTGTACTAACTCACTGTCAGAATATTTCAGCAGTGTTCTATGAAAACGTAGAAGGATCACAGCTCATTTACAAAGAATGTACTTTATTTTATTCAACTGAAAGTATACACTATCACAATCTCATACTTCATTTTTACTAAAATATTCCAAATGAATGTTTTACACATATATCAAAAAAATCTGATTACTATTTTTTCTCTTCCCCCCCCCCCCCCGAAAGCCAAAGTGGTTCAATAAAAGGTATAAATGCGTGCTAATGTCTAAAGATTTTGCTATGTACACAACAGTGGGTGCTAATTTATTCCAGTTTCTTTTGTAAATCATATACAGGAGGGCTGTAAGATCACAGGTTTAACAGAAATCAAACTTCAAACTGATTTCCCAAAGCAGTTCAAATAGACTTTCCCCACCTTATGAAAAATATACAATTTTATCACTTTACAGTCATGCACTTTGAAAAAGATCAGTAGTACTTTTTCCCCACCCAGTTTCTAAAAAGATAAAAGGTCACTTTAACACTGATTTATATCTAATAATATTTGGATAAAAATGTGCCAGTCTCAACGTTGGGCTCAGAAGCCTTATTAAAGGTGCAATGAGCCACCTGAAGTTGGTTATGCCATAGCATTTCAAAATCTTGTTTACATTAGTCAAAGAAAACTTAAGGGCCTGATTCTGCTTTCCTAAGACCAGCAAAACTTCACTTGAAGTCAATGGAAGCTTTGTTTGTCTCGGGGCTGCAGAATTTGCAGCCTCTAAATAGACTGGGGACAGTAGCCCAATGTATATCAACTTAATGGCCACCATTTTGGGGGAGGGTTTCCCTCAAACTTACTGTACAAAGTTTTTCAGGTAGTTTTCACAGTAGACCTAGAGCATAGTAAAGAAATGAATTTAAATGTGCATATAAAACATCTTTTCAGACAACTGAAAGTTTAGCACCCAAGTCATTCTGTAATGTGAGTGTCTTTTTTCCCCCAGGAAGACACTTTTTTTTTTTTTTTTTTTTTTTTTGCTCAAATGGAGCTAAATACAAAGAGTAGCAAACTTTAAAAAAAATACATACAGCACTAACTCTCATGTACTTCTATAAAATCAACAATGCACATCTTGCATTTGGGGCCAAGTAGAATCATACAAAATATAGTTTTAGCCTACTAGTATACAGGATCCTTCGGTGGTTTAACTAAAAGACTGGCTGTCTTCTAAGCCAGCTCTCTGGGGTGTACAGCCATACAACACGCCTCAGGTTTAGTGCTGTTTCCCCTTTATTTAAGAGTTTGAGATCTGCAACTGAAACCAGAATACGGACAACGCTTCAAGCCACAAAATGGCTTGTGATAAATATCTGATTAATAGTAAATTTGGACGAGTAGGTCAGAGGCAGTGAAAGGAGTAAATGTGCTAGTTTAGCTCTCGGTCCTGTTGAGAGGGAGGGAGCATTAAATGTTTATTTGTTAGGCTAATCTACTCAGAGACCAGCAAGCACATTATCAGTACAAATAACACTCCAGGCTTTACTGGCAACACTTCTGCTGCTTCAGTTGAAAATTTGCTGAAGTAATTCAATTCTGCTCCTAACACTCAATCCAGAGTTTGGACACTGGCATAATTACAATGGCCTTTTAAGTAGATTGATTAAGCAGTTATATGTACATTTTATAGCTCAGAGGGGAAATTAAACCTTTCTTTGCTGCCTTATTCTGGAAGGAAAAAAATCATGCTTTTCCCCTCCTCTTAATATGAAGAAAATAGTTGAGTAAGAAAGAAAAGAAACTGATGGATAGTATAGATGGTAACAGGCTGAAAAGGGTCAAAATGAAAAGCTAAGAAGAGGAAATGCAGAATGCTCTAGAGATCAACTCAAAAGGTAGACAGTGTGCCATTTTCTAGGCTAGTTTCTGCCAGGCTACACAGACTGCATAAACCTAGTACAGAGTTACAGTTAGTAAGCTCAATAGTGGCTGACAGAGCTCAGGTATGCTTTAGTGGGAAGTGAACTGCTGTTGAGGGAGTTTCTAATAACTCACTGACCTCAGCTACCAGGGCCCATTCTTAATCTAATCTACAGTTACTTACTGCTTAATTTTTATTTTGTTTCTCTGTTTCTTTATGGCTCAATCCCGCAAATTCCTTACTCAGGCAAGTAGACTCCTTAAAGACAGTGGGACTACTCTCTTGTGTTAGAACCTGCAGGACTGACGTAACAGTTATTTGTAGGTGTTTCACGCTAATCAAAGTCAAGAACTCCGCTAATGCAAAACAAATGTATCTAATAGTAACAACCTCAACTAATTCAACTGCATTTAGGTAGCTGTGACTGATTTTTCTAAAGTGGCAACATTAAACTAAGCACCAAAACCAATGCCATTTTTGAAGAGATCTACATGCATGTACTGTTAAGATTATTTTATTTTACAATGGCAGGTTTACTAACAGTCCAGTTTCCTGTAGACTACTGGGGGGGAAAGGGGAAGAACACCTCATGAAACACAGGGCCAGATCTTGTGACAAGATGGAACCGAAAGGGGTCAACCTCTTACTACAGCTCCACAAGCAGCTACTCACAATACCAAAATATAAGTCCCACTATTTTTACATACAGCAGTTAGAAGGAAAAAAACACTCCATTTTGGTTTAACAAAAATAAAGCTTAAATGGCAGCAGCAGCCTCATTTGACAGCTTCTGTTGATATAGCATTTACACAGCTTTGAATGGCTGTTGCTTCGGTTACATCATGAAGTAACCAATTTAGTTCAGTATTTCCACAAGGACATTACAAAACAAATTCTTATTATGTGAGTGAATGTCAATACTGAAATACTAGGATCCAAGAGAGAAACTTCTCTTGTTAAAACTGTAAGCCACATTGGTAGGAAAGCTGTTCTTCCCTAAGTATTTAGCAGTAAGAGTTTTACAGGAACAGCGTTACCATAGTCATACTGGATTGTGGCTAAATGACTTAAAATTATTCACATTGTGACTGCAGAAATCTTCTAAGTATCATTTGTTCCATTAAAATCAGGTCACGAGCAGCTGAAATGGAGGCTCAAGCTATTCTGCATGCCTGCGATGGACCTGTGTCACGGTCAATACGGTACAACATACAAGGTGCTTTCAGTGTTTTAGCATTCCACAAAGTATTTTATATGATCGCTCTTGAAAATAGTTGCATATCATCCTCCAAAAATAAGGACCTCCAAGCAATTTTAGCAGCTCAGTAAAGGGACAGCCAATAAGCCACCTGATTCAGATTTTTGTTTCCTTGGGAGAATCCAAAAACATGCTACATAGAGCCACCAGCCTAGTTATGAATCAATTAACAAGCAGGTGGGCAGAAGCAATACAAAATAACTTCTTCACAGGTCAGGGTTCCATTTTTCCTCCTAGAAATTCTCTTGTTAGGTAATTCTACATAGAGACCATACAACAAAGCAGGTTTGCACTACAATACAAGTGACACAAGTCTGCGATTATAGGATGGTTAACCCATTTAATATTGGTTCCAGATCGTAGCCTGGAGACTAAGCCTTTAGCTGCCATATTTACACTATAGACAGTTACCAAAAAGAAAAAAAAACCCAACTGGCTGCTAGAAACAGAGCTCTCTTCCTCTCTGATTCTTTATAGAGTTGCTTCTAGTTTTCAGTGTGACGTTCCTACAATGGCCCCTTGAACTGGTTTCCTGAAAGATGTTGCCTGATGGATGGTTTGGAACTTGCTGCATCACCCAACTTTCGCCAGACAACCTGTGGGAAAAGGGGGAAAAGATTGCAGTTGATGAGCTACACTATTTGTCTAGAAGTCAAAATGGGCAGTTTCCAAACCAGAGTTGCAGTTCTACATCTGACCATTAGATGGCACTTATGCACCAAATTACAATTTAAAGGATTTGAAGTGTTCATCTTCTCTCTCTTGAAATTAGAACTATTATGCCATAGGTAATGATATAAAACTAATACATTAGGTTCAGAAGCTAAATTCAATGTTAGACCAAACACTGACATTCTTAAAAAAGTGACATTTCCTTTCAATAGATATCATCCGAAAAAGATCCCATCCAGTTCAGATACTACTCCCTTTAAAGCAGTTTTTATGAATGGCTAACACAGAGAGGAGGACCAATGCGGAAAGTGGGGCTCTCACAAGGAAAGCAAGAGAGGAAGTGACAAGAATTAGCAACATTTCTGAGAAGGATGTTGCTGTAGATCGAAGAGCCACTTCCAGTTTATCTCTACAAATACCCAGCATCCAACCCACAAGTTTGCGAAGGTGCCGTCCTGGAGTCGTAACATTCCATCTTCCCTTCTGCTAGAAGAAAGTGGCATTAATAAAACCCAAACAAAGCCCACAAACCAAGAGCTCACTGTTATTCAATGCAGGGATTTACCTACAATCTTGGAGCCTTAAAGTGAAGCACTTTGTGTTCTGCAGAGGATTAACTATAGCATTTGTATATTCAGGAATTAAAAAGTTTTTTTTAAACCCTGTTTTTTGACAGGGTGGGATTATGTAGGGGCAAATTTGGGGCTAGCTCTTTAAATTTGTTCATGCTTTGGGTGGGGAAAGGAAGAAAATCCACACTAAACAGTTTCTGGTCTTCCTGCCCAACAACATCTTTGTAAAAATGTCATCACCAAAAAATACATTCATATTTTCCATAAATAAAGTCATATCACATTTCTGCACTGTTGTGCCACTCCAGTGGTTTTGAAACACTCTGTCATCAACCTATTCAAAAAGTTTTCAGAGAGTTTTGCTTCCTCTGAAATTCTCATGCACCAAAAAGGCCTCACTGATATTCTGACCTGCAATATGGATTTCAAAGAGAATATCCACAGGAGTCCCTGCTCTGGGAAACACTGCACTGTCAAGCAGAAAATCCTCCAAAACACATGACTCTCAGCTTGAGCAATGTTTTAACAGCAATACAAAGCTCACTTTTCATCCGCAGTGTGTACCCAAGTCATTTTTCTTATTAGATCATTCTGCCTGGAATAAAAGGTAGCAGAGCAGCAGCAAGCAGCCACACCTCAGCCAGAGCAAAGTCCTGGCATAAATGCTCAGTTTACAATATGTGGCAACCTCCGTATACAATGTGGTTGCTAGGCCAAACATGTTAGCGGGTGCCAAAAATCATGTGTAATCACCCCTCATGGATTCAAACGAGAGGATTCTAATTCTGACATCAGATTACGGTCACTCCACTTCTATGACTTAAATACCCTAAAACGTATAAATTAAGGCAAAAGGACCAACCTATGCTTTTAATCGACCGTATAATTCTCAGGGGCTTACAAACCAAGATCAGTACACAGGGCTGAAAATTGAAACCTCCTAGCCAGATAAAGACAGTTGCATAACTGTCCATCAGCCCTAATAGGATAAGCCACTCTCTACCAGGAAATGAGTGGGACAGGTGGTGTCCGTATCCTTTAAGGAAGCTCAGCCCTAGGTTTCTTCTGTGCAAATGCATCAAATTAAGTGTTCAGGTATTTGACATTTGGCTCCTGCCCATACAGAATTTAATTGAGCTTTGATTAAGTTTTCCTTATGACTGAATTTCTCTGTGGGTTTCAAAACACGCTCACACACACACACACACACACACACACACACACACCAGATGTTACAAAACATTAGGACCAAAATAACACTATATAAAATACTACAAATAAAGACTTATTACATTGCACATTTCACGAACAATTGCTTTCTCCTTTTCACTCAGGTCTTCTTCATAGTTATCTTGCATTTGCCTGTCCAAATTTTCATGGACTTCAAGGACCTACAAACAAACAGATTGCCAAAGTATTATACATCTCAAAGATCAATGACATCTTCTGCAAGAACACTAGCTGGGATTTAACACAATGTGGTCTGCCACATCCCCAATGCTATAAACTGCTGCTCCCACAAAGAGATGCATTCCCTTCAAAGGGTGCAGCACTCAACCTATGGACTATCAGGGACAGGAGCAGAGCCTTAGCACTTGTCTACACCCACTTCACCTATGTTGGTTTGAAACCAGTATAGTTAAAGCAGCATGAATGCAGTTCTACCAGGTAAAGATGCTCTTATCAGTATAGCTTAGTCCCGTGAATGTACATGAATAAACTGTACTGGTATAAGACTCGGTTATACCTACATCCATATGAAGGGTTGTACTGCTTTAACTATACCTGTAAACAAATCACACCCCTAACTAAAGAAGTTAAGGCCTTCCAATGTAAACTCCTCAAGGCAGGAACTGTCTCCTCTTATGTGAATGTAATCAGTTTAATTCTCTCTCCTGTAACAGTCAATTGGGCTGTGATACTTATGCAGTTACTCACACGTGTAAACGTTTGCAGGACTGTGGGCCTTAGCCATTCATTTTCTCCTATTGTGCCAGTGGGTCTTTTATACAGCAACAAGAGAGAGAAAAGCATTTTCAAACAGGAAAATGTGATTGTAAAAGTACAAAAATTGGCAGGGGGCTCAGGGAGAAGTGGGTATCTGAAGTTACCCTGAGCCCCCTGGGTATCTGAAGTTACTTGTAACTCATTTTCTTGACTCACTGCCTCTCGTCAAGTTGACAATGTCTTTTTAAAATTGCATTATTTTTATGTACAAAAAACTGATTTTAGATAATGCTTAGAGCTTGCTAAAAAGAGTTTTTCCTTTTCTCTGGTGTCCAGATAAGTAGGGTTCATGGTATTAAAGCCACCTGCCTTTATAGGTGGAGACCCCACACAAAAATAGCACCAACATATTAAAAACCTTCTAAAACATTTTTTAAATAGCCTTTTCTGTCAAATCTGTTGCATGAATAAAAGCACAGCATGGTAGGACACTAAATAGTCATTTTACTGACGTGTGTTTGGGATGACCTACATAACTCATTCATGGCTTTGTTACTCACGCATAATGTGGTCACCTCAGACTCCTGGAAATAAGATTTTTAAGCCACTCACCATGTTGCCTCTCTCTTGTGCTAAAGGAATACACATACAACACATACACCCTTACAGCAGGCATATTTGTGTGTGCGTTAGTGTAAGCATGCAAATGAACTACAGGATTAGATTCATTACAAGGATGGATTTCACTCCTGAAGCATCCAGCACTGACCACTCATAGAAACAGGATACTAGCCTAGATTATTCATTGATTTGGTCAAGCACAGAAATCCTGCTGTACGCTAAATGTTTCAGTTATAAAACTAGGTCATTCTCTTAGGGCCCTTAACCTACTTCTTTTAAAAATGTACCAACCACTAGTTTAACCAATATATCTGCGACCAGTGGAATCTGTAAAAAAACATTAACTTTACCTAGATTAACCTTTTTAATGGAGCATGTGAAAGACATTCCAGCTCGGACAAATACAATGTCTATTTTTCTATTAAAAAGGAATTGATTAATTATAGATCCAGCTGGACTCGCACTTTGAACAAGCTTGTTTGGAATCAGTACACCTGCAACTCTCAGCTGTGAAAGCAACACAACCTGTGCAATCAAATCCCAGTGCAGATCACCAGAAATATCTTGCAAGAAGCAAATACTGGCTGTATCCACAGGGTAAATGTCCAGGGCAACTTTGGGGTAGATTAATTAAAACTTCCATATCTGATTCTATCAGTCAGCGATCTTTCAAATACATGAGTCTCAAAGGGAGAATATTTACTATATTTTTTATTACTTCAATTTAAATTTAAATTACATTCCCAAGTTCATGTGGTGTCAAGGGGATGTAGAGCTTATTTCTTTGTTTTCAATGGAAGTGGCTTTTAAATGCTGTTGGATAATAAGAGGCAGAAGTTGAGAGTTTTAACCTTTAAAACCCCAAATGGCTCCAGACCCATTTACCCAAGAAACTGTCTCCCTGACCCCATGCCACACTGAAGCGGGTGAGTGGTCTGGAATATTAGAGAAAGTCCTAGCAGAGCTGTATTGATGAACAGTGGGCAGGTAAGGAGGTCAAAGGTGCATGTTAAATTCATTTATCACATGGTTCGGTAACGTATAATATGACACATGCATTTCACCTCAGTGAACGGAGTTACACTAATTTACACCAGCTGTGGATCTGACCCCAAAGAAGCTTAAAAATATATATGCACACAAACACTGGACTACATCCTCAGCTGCTATAAATCAGTGCACGCTACCTAGAAATCTGACCCATAGTGTTTGTATCTCTCTCTCTCTCTCTGTCACATGCACACACTTATATACAGGAATAATTTCATCCCCAGCTGAAATGCAGCTATAGTTTAGGGTGGAGCCTGGCAACTGTCCTCAAGGAATCCATTTTGAAGCACTTGAAGGAGAAGAAGGTGATCAGGAACAGTCAACATGAATTCACTCTGGGCAAGTCATGCCTGACCAACCTGATTGCCTTCTGTGTTGAGATAACTGGCTCTGTGGATATGGGGAAAGCAGTGGCCGTGATATACCTTGACTTTGCTAAAGTCCAGTGCATCCATGCATCCAGGAAGACCAGTCCCTGGATGGGTAGACTTTAGCCAAGCTTTTAATGCGGTCTCCCACAGTATTCTTGCCAGCAAGTTAAAGAAGTATGGATTGGATGAATGGACTATAAGGTGGAAAGAAAGCTGACTAGCTCGTCGGGCTCAATAGGTAGTGATCAACAGCTTGATGTCTAGTTGGCAACAGGTATCAAGCAGAGTACCCCAGGGGTTGGTCCTGGGACCGGTTTTGTTCAACATCTTCATTAATGATCTAGATGATGGGATGGATTGCACCCTTAGCAAATTCACACATGACACTAAGCTGAGGGGGAGAGGTAGATATGCTGGAAGGTAGGCATAGGGTCCAGAGTGACCTAGACAAATTGGAGGATTGAGCCAAAAGAAATCTGATGAGGTTCAACAAAGATTCTATGAAAGACAAGTGCAGAGTCCTGCACTTAGGACAGAAGAATCCCATGCACTGCTACAGGCTAGAGACTGACTGGCTAAGCGGCAGTTCTGCAGAAAAGGACTTGGGGATTACAGTGGACGAGAAACTGGATATGAGTCAACAGTGTGCCCTTGTTGCCAAGAAGGCTAACGGCATTTTGGGCTGCATTAGTAGGAGCACTGCCAGCAGATCAAGGGAAGTGATTATTCCCCTCTGTTCGGCACTGGTGAGGCCACATCTGGAGTACTGCATCCAGTTTTGGGGCCCCCACTACAGAAGGGATGTGGACAAATTGGAGAGTCCAGCAGAGGGCAACAAAAATGATTAGGGGGCTGGGGCACATGACTTATGAGGAGAGGCTGAGGGAACTAAGGTTATTTAGTCTGCAGAAGAGAAGAGTGAGGGGGGATTTGATAGCAGCCTTCAACTACCTGAAGCGGGGGTTCCAAATAGGGTGGAGCTCAGCTGTTCTCAGTGGTAGAAGAGGACAGGACAAGGAGCAATGGTCTCAAGTTGCAGTGAGGGAGGTCTACGTTGGATATTAGGAAACACTATTTCACTAGGAGGATGGTGAAGCACTGGAATGGGTCACCTAGGGAGGTGTGGAATTTCCATCCTTAGAGGTTTTTAAGGCCGGCTTAACAAAGCCCTGGCTGGGATGATTTAGTTGGCGTTGGCCCTGCTTTGAGCAGGGGGTTGGACTACATGACCCCCTGAGGTCTCTTCCAGCCCTAATCTTCCATGAGTCTATGATCTGTCAACAGCACAGAACCATTTAGGTCAGGAAACAAAGAATGTCACCTTATCCAGAAACTACAGGAGAAATACACATAGGCAGAATTGGATTGTAGAGTGAGTGGTCATGTTTCCCTCTGTTGGGTGGTACCAGCAACTACACAGCCTGCTCAAATGTTAAAGGCCTTTTAGTTTTTAGTGCTGGAGGCCCTGGTCCTGATCCCCACAGACAGCTATGTGATCTGTGTGTATGTAGCCAGGGTTCATTATACAATGATGTATATATAAGTAGTGGCATTGCCAGCAGATCGAGGGACATGATCGTTCCCCTCTATTCGACATTGGTGAGACCTCATCTGTCCAGTTTTGAGCCCCACACTACAAGAAGGATGTGGAAAAATTGGAAAGAGTCCAGCGGAGGGCAACAAAAATGATTAGGGGACTGGAACACATGATTTATGAGGAGAGGCTGAGGGAACTGGGATTGTTTAGTCTGCAGAAGAGAAGAATGAGGGGGGATTTGATAGCTGCTTTCAACTACCTGAAATAGGGGGTTCCAAAGAGGGTGGATCTAGACTGTTCTCAGTGGTAGCAGATGACAAAACGAGGAGTAATGGTCTCAAGTTGCAGTGGGGAAGGCTTAGGTTGGATATTAGGAAAAACTTTTTCACTAGGAGGGTGGTGAAACACTGGAATGCGTTACCTAGGGAGGTGGTGGAATCTCCTTCCTTAGAAGTTTTTAAGGTCAGGCTTGACAAAGCCCTGGCTGGGATGATTTAGTTGGAGATTGGTCCTGCTTTGAGCAGGGGTTGGACTAGATGACCTCCTGAGGTCCCTTCCAACCCTGATATTCTATGATTCTATGACACCGCAAGACTGGAATTTCTATGGATCTTAGATACTCAGGACAAGGGGAAACATGTACCACACCAGCCTACTACATGTCAAGTGAATTTCTCCTTCTAGAGGCTGGCCCTAGTGACTTTACCACTTGCTACCAAGTCAAAAATTCTCCTTTACCTCAAGTGGTAGGGTCCTAGTTTTGACTCCCAGGGACAAATTAGGTGTCTATATGTGTATGAAGCCACAGTTTGTTACATAATTACAAAAAATGCTCCCTACTCTTACGAGAACTGCCACAGGATTTTCAATGACCAAAAGTGTATAAGACAGTTGGCATGTATCTCATTCTGAAATGGCACCCAGTGCTTCCTAAAGCCACTTTGAGGCATTGGTTCAGTCAGGACTGAGGAACTCAAAAGGTAACCAGCTTGGAGTATTGTGACTTTTCCTTGCAGGTCTCCCAACCAAAAGCTGGCCACACTTGACCTTGCTTAGCTGGTAAGTGTGTGACAAGCTAACTGCTTGAGGTGCTGGTAAGTGTGTGACAAGCTAACTGCATGGTTGCTGGTCAGTAATAATCTGGCTGAATAGTTCTCTTCCATCTCTGATTACTATAATTCCATCATTAGAGAAAATGCCAGATGATGTTTCTACAGTTGTTGTATGCAGGAACAATACAACATGTCAGTTGAATGCAGACCTACCTTCATAGCATGCACGACTGCCTCTGGTTTCTGACCCACAGGCACATATCCTGCCACAGGAGAGGAAGCAAGATCAGGAGTCATACGAGCTGGGCCCTGTTGAAACAATAAGTAAAAAACACACTTTTAAAGTATTTTAACTGAGTTCTTTAAATGAGAGGAAGAAAATACCTAGTAAGAACAAAACTGCATCAGTACTACCTCAAATCTAACTCTCCACCAGCCTCAGGCAAAGACAAAGGCTTTATCTGCACATAAAAGCTACATGATTTTAACTAAAAGCAGTTCTTAAACTGATTTCATTAAACCAGTGCAAACCCCTATGCGGACACACATCAGCTGACTCTTTTGTAGCTTACTTCATATAAGCCAAATGTCAACCAATGTGTTTCCCCACAGGGACTTGTACCAGTTTAGCTAAATCAGTTCAAGAAACAATTTTAGTTTAATTGGTGCAACTTCTGTGCATTAGACAAGATCAAAAGAGTTCTCCCACCCTGCCATAGAGAAAACACTGTAAACATGACAACTTTCCGGCACCGCCTGGCTTTTACTAAGAAGCTAGAGAATATCTGGCATGAAAATAATCGTGGGCATCTGTTTTTAATGGTTTGGGGCAACATTTTCAAATGGGCATCATGTACCCATCTTCAGCTACAAGAAGGATTGGAAGGTAACCTAAAGATAAACGGATGTCCAGACTCGATGTTGGTGGGGATTATTTCCAAAACATGCTCTCTAGTTCAACTGTGTTTAGGATTCCACTGGGAAAGATACAAAAATGGCTATTTTCATAAGAATTCAAGTATGCAAACAGCTTGATAAGCACTTTCGATATAGGCTTTGCTTTTCAAGGTCTCTCTATTGAATAACACGAGATACAATATCCTTATTCAGCGAGATGCACTCCTCCTGTCCTTCCTATTTGTGCATTTGCACTGTAATACTCGGAGAAACCAACAATGAATCCATTGACAAACTCATATTGAGTCTTCGCATCCCATAGGAAACACAAAGAACGATTATCCTGTTGGATGGTGAAAATAAATTAGGATGACAGAGTGATGTGTAGCCCCATCACAAGAATGCTTTGCCCATACAATGCATGTGGGTCTTCATTACCATCTTTTCTAAGATTAAAAAAACAGGGTCCCGTCCCATAATCTTTTATACCAAGCAGAGGCTAGTGTGTTGTTTTCATTTCTCATGCATTTCAGCTGTGAGCCCCAGATTGCCATGTTTTACTTTTTCAAGTGTTTCGGTTTTATTTTTTAAAAATGTTCATATACAGCTGATAAAGGAACTGGATTTGGCCCAGTTTGTTGGGCTCTGGATAATAAGACAGGATGGCCAGGGATTCTTTCATGTCTAGACCACTGATCTGAATTTAACCAAGGTATTGACCTAAAACCATCTTCCCCTGATGGTTGTGAAATGAGTTGGTGGCCCACACATCACTTTCTATTGAAGAGGTGAACTCATCGGAGAAACCAGCATTAGAATTAGCACCTTTGTGGGAAATCTCAAGGGAGAATTAATAGGTTACAAGAGCATGGAGATGAGGCTACCATTGCATTCTGCAACGGATCTCTCCAGCACAGGGTTGGAGCTCAGTGTGGGGATAAGGGAAAAATTCATTTCTCCCACGGGGTTGTGCATGTTGTATAGCTAAACAGAGAACTTTCATCTTCAAGGCTGTCAAGCCAACTCTTTTAACAATAAATGATAAAGGGGGGGAAATGTAAGTGACCGATCCACTTAAACCAGAGCTGCCAACAAAGACTATTCAGTAGGGATCTTGGATGGAGATCTGCTAATTGCTCTTGGAAGCCTGCAGAATCAGTCTTCAATAAATGTCAAATGCATCAATCTATGTATCATTCTCCCAACCTCTGGCTTCAAAAACACCACTATTTTCTTTTTAATACAATCTAGATCTTAATCGCATGACAAGTAAAAGCAGAAGAATTGGGGCTCTGTGGCCACAAATCCCCCCAAAGCTCCCCCTGGCTAGAACACAGTAAACACCCTGCAAGATATTAACATACAACCCAGCTGATCATTACAAGAAGAATCTTCATTATCACCCTGGAAATATAAACAAGGCTTTCTGACTACACTCCAGTAGACTAAAGGTCTCCCACAAGAGGCAGCAAAATGGTCACACCTTTCCACAATAGCATCTTTCTCTCTTCCTGCGTCAGGCATTGATGGTAATACTACCTTGAGCTATGACTGTAAACGCTCTTAAAACTAATATGGGAGATGAGCACGAGGGAAACATGAGCCATAAAGAACAGTAACAGGTTTCAGAGTAGCAGCCGTGTTAGTCTGTATCTGCAAAAAGAAAAGGAGTACTTGTAGCATCTTAGAGACTAACAAATTTATTAGTCTCTAAGGTGCCACAAGTACTCCTTTTCTTTTTTTAAAGAACAGTGAGAGATGGTTTCCAAAACATCTGATCATGCCCAATGGCTTACCACACTCACATGAAAAAAAAACCACTATTATTTTTTCTATAATACCCTCAGTTGCATTTGATTTAAAGACAAATTGTATATTTTGGATCACTTCAAAAATACATACACATTAAGCCGGATTCTCTGTTGGTGTCAATGGCAGTGGAGCTGTACCCATTTACACCAGCAGATAATTTGTCCTTAAAAATACAATGTTAATTGATGGAAATGTAACAAAGGAAAGGGGCCCGCTTCT
The DNA here is from genome assembly GCF_965152235.1 of Eretmochelys imbricata. NCBI lineage: Eukaryota > Metazoa > Chordata > Testudines > Cheloniidae > Eretmochelys > Eretmochelys imbricata. The sequence goes on from NC_135577.1 coordinate 108,698,488, forward strand.
GCCTAAACATAGCCTGACTCTGGGATGGCTTCCTTTCCAAGACAAATATGATCACTGATGCTCAGGTTAGGCTTGGTGTTAATTATTATTATTATTTGTATGGCAGTGTCAGTGGGGAAACCCCTTTACAGACGAAATCCTCAACCCAAAGAGCTCATAAACTAAGTGAAGAAGGTACAAATGTAGGAAAAGGAAAGCAGGACACTAAAAGCAGCGTGAATGAGTAGCAAAGAGTTTCACAAAGCAAGTCTTCAGGATGGGTTTTGAGGAGGAGAAGATGTAAATATGGAGAGCTGGGATGGATGTGGTGTATTGAAAACTGCATTAAATATTACAAGTTATCAAGGGGTTTCCTTACACTTTCCCCATGTCCTACTTTTAAGCTAGAGAAGCATGTGATCTGAATCAGTCTGCAAAGAGCCAGACTAGAGCAAGGTGAGGTGACTTGTGCGTTGCTGCCTTCGGAAGCAGCCTGCTTTGCCTCTCTCTCTCTTTGGTTCTTGTGGTTAGGGTTCTGGATTTGACGAAATAAAGTAGTGTTATGTTGCAACACTCCAGAATAAGCAATTTATATGTTTGTATCTAACTTCTCTGTTTGTGTGCTGTGAACAGAACGTTGAAAAGGGAGTTTCGGGCACCGGAGGCAGCACCAAAGAAGGCATAAAGGTGGGAGTGGAGGGAAAACACGAAAGGGGCGTCAGCTTGGCAGAGTGAGGTCATCAAGGAGAAAAGTGGGAGGAGACAAGAATGGAGAGGGGGATGGAGAGCTAGTTGTGTAAGTTCCTGAAGGTGAGGAGGAGCATGAATTTCATGGGGAGGGGAAGCCAGTGCAGGGCTGTGAAGAACAGCTAGATTTAGTCAGAGTGAAGAGTTTTGGGAGGAAGAATGATGTGGTTAGGAATCTAACTTGGGTCTTGGGACACCAGGGTTCAATTCCCCACCCTGCCACAGATTTCTGGTGTGACCTTGGGCAAGTCACTTAATCTCTCTGTGCCCTAGTTCCCCACCTGTTAAATGGGGATAATAGCACTGGCCTACCTTACAGGGGTGTTGTGAGAATAAAACACATTTAAAGATAATGAGGTGCTCAGATACTATGGTACTGGGGGCCATAAAAGTACTTAGATAGAACCACAGTGGCTTTCTGGGCTGGAGTGAGTGCCAAGGAAGCCCAAGAAGACCCTATAGTAATCAGGGTCAGAGGTGACCAGGGTCTTGGCAGAAGGAATGGCCAGATCTGGGGGATGTTGTAGAGGGAAAACTGGCAAGATTTACTAACAGCAACAATCTGGGGTTTGGGGGAGAAAGAAGTGGAAGGAGGCAGAGATAACCCCAAGATTGCAGCCCCGCTCTGCAGGAAGAATTGTGGAATTGCCAACAGCAGGAAAGCAGGGAAGGAGGGGCCAAGAAGGAAAGATGAGCAGCTGCATGTCATCCAGCAGCAAGATGAGATACTGGGGAGAGGGAGAGAGTCGGAGATATGAGACTGGATGGAGGGCAAAAGGTCAGATGTTTGGAGGGCTGTTATAGCCTAAGCCCTACTATTTCTGCAGCTCCCATCTCTGCAGTAGTCTAAGCTCATACTGCTCTTGTTTCTCTCTTACGCCCCTTTCCTTTATTTCCTCCTTACCCTTTTATAGCCAGGGTTACACCACTGAAGCAGCCCATTGCCACCCAGCCACAAACAGGTTAATCTATTTATCATCTTAACCAGCAGACACGGTCTACACAGACGAGGAACGCTACATTCTGAGTTGTGAGGCTCATATCAGTCTGAATTTCTTCTTCCTTGTTGGTTCTCTTGGATATGCACACTGCATTAGTCAGAGGTCTTGCTGACTTAGCCATTTGCTAGATTTTCGTATCAGTCTGTAACCAAAGCTGGAGACATTCCCTACCCTCAGTCATGGGACCTGTGGGCTGTTTTCAGAGGTGAATAAAGAATAGTTCATAAAACAAATAGGATGTGACTATTTTTATATTTAAATTGATGAAAAATACACCCTTTCTGCTTCACCTCTCTACTGAGCACAGAACAAGTGTAAGAGCCTAAGTCATTACTAGATGCTAAGCTTCTCATTCTCTTTGGCGCAGGTGGGCTTTAATAGCATTACTCCTGATTTACATCAATATAAATGAGAGCAGAATCTGGCCATTAAGTTCTATGGTATAGTAGGCAAGTCCATGTGCCAATTTAGCAGAACAACAATTGCACATTTCTGTTGCATCAGTGGCTTCAGGTTGTTGCTTTTGTGAACACATTAAATAATAGCCGTAGGGTCGCTTCTACCATTCCTTCCCAGAATCCAAGTGTAAACATCACTTGCAGTCTAGATTTTTTTTATATACTTCCTGGCAGTCAAAAGGAACAGAAGAATTGTGATGAGCAACTTTTCCAACATTTCTCATTGGATTTGACAAAGACAGGAGATCTCGTTCTTCTTAGCTCATTACTCTGAGTGTGAATGCTATATCCATTTAACAGCCCCTTCTCCCCTCCCCCCACTCAGGTCTACCTCAGCTCCAAGATGTCTAGTCCTGAACTGCCAGGAATTGTGCTACTGGCTCCTGAACAGATCAGCTAACTTTCAGAATCAGAATGAAAGCTTTAAAAAGGGTTTTGCTTGACTGGACAGTCATGGTCCACAGAGATCCCAGGAGCTGAGAACTTTTTAGATGGTTAATAATGAAATGGAGCTTGTGGCCACATCTCAAAGCTTCTGAATTTCACGTCTTTTTATTGCTTTCTATTACTACAGATCATTGATTTAAAAAACAAGAAGAATTTTGCACTTAAACCCAGGTTTAAAAAAGCCCAAATGGTCAAATAATAGCTCAAACAGCAGTAAAACAAGGATAATTGTGATCACATGGGATGCTGTGAAGTGTTGATTGCCATGTGACTGATCAAAGAAAACTACAAGTGAAATAGGCAGGTATCCCCATACAACCCACATAAAACTCAAGTGGATAGATTTGTGTTTGTCATTGGTTTTGGTTGTGGCTTGGTTTAATTTGCTCTGTTTGGATTTATTTCTAGGTGTTTCTATGGCATCCGGGAGTTTCATGTACATTTGTGAATTTATCCTAGAAGGTAAGGAAATAATATTTACAGATTAGGAACTGAGGCACACAGAGATGCAGTGACTCGCCCAAGTTCACACAGAAATTCTGTGGCAGAGTCAGAAACTGAACCCCGAACACTGGAGTCCAAGTCTAGTGCCTTGATGCAAATCAGTCTTCTCTGTTGTGCATGGTTCTTCTATTTTGCATGAGGAGAGGGATTAATAATCAGCTGGCTGCCTTTTTGTTGCATGCCCTATGTATGGTTAAAAAAATCCTAAAGACTTGACAGGAATCAAAACCTGCAGGAAATATTTTTCCAACACTGCACCATCACACATTATACCACTTGTCCTTTTCCTCTTTCCCATTTCTCTGAGGTACATTAGCTATTATGGAAACAATCACTGGTATATGCGGAGCTTAGCTATATTCACAAGTGCAATGTAAAGTCAGTTGATACAGCTGCTTATGAAATGTGAGTGTATGTGATGGTGATCATGACCACATGCCTGGTGTAAAAGTTACATATATAACTGAAAAAAGAAAAGGAGTACTTGTGGCACCTTAGAGACTAACCAATTTATTTGAGCATAAGCTTTTGTAAACTACAGCTCACTTCATCGGTTGCATCTAAGGTGCCACAAGTACTCCTTTTCTTTTTGCGAATACAGACTAACACGGCTGCTACTCTGAAACCTGTCATATATAATTGAAGACTCACTCAGTGAGACCTGATTTGCATACATGTGCAATCACTCATTTTGCAAGTGCAAATGGATGTGCCTGCAAGTACTGCTGGAGCAATCAGGGAAGCCCACTAAAAAGTTGGCCCCAGAAACACAAACACCCCAGGAGATTGTGTTGTCTCAGCGCTAGCAACTAAATTAAATCTGCATTTACCACATTACGCAGCAATTAATGAAACTCTGCAAATGCATGCCATAAACACAAGGCACGACAAAGGGAAAATAACCCCAAAAACCACCACCACCACTTTCTTAGCTTCAGTTGATTCATTCAGAAATGGAAAGTGAAATTTCACAGTTCAACTTTAACACATCATCACCCCCCACCAAGTGGCAGCTCCAAGAGATCTCGCTGAAAATGTTCCTCTCCTTTCAGTCTTACCTACCTTGCTGGGGGGAAAGGGACCCATTTTGGGAGCATACCAGACCAGGAGCTGTGCTAGATGCAGAAAAGCCACCTTGCTGAACTGAAAGCCCTGCTCAATGGGGCTCAGATCCAAAATGAGGAGAGATGGGGGACATCTATTTAAGCCTATGTCCATTTATTTCTGTATTATTAGGCTGCTCACAAGATTTAGTCCTTACATTGATATACAAAAGGCCTAGAGACTGAGACTCCTTGAAGATCAGAAACAAGGTTGCTATATTTCAGAGTAGCAGCCGTGTTACTCTGTATCCGCAAAAAGAACAGGAGGACTTGGTGAGCTGCAGCTCACTTCATCGGATGCATCACAAAAGCTTATGCTCAAATACATTTTTTAGTCTCTAAAGGTGCCACAAGTCCTCCTGTTCTTTTTAAGGTTGCTATAGTTGATCTCAAAAATTCTCTAGGTCCTTCAATATAAATATCATTGTTAGCATCCACTTGATGAATCTGTGGAAGCCCCATTCGGAGCTGGGACGCGCACATGCCTTTCTTTGCTATGCGAGCACAGAAGGGTTGAGCTTGAAATGAAGAGCAAGCGCAGTGTGTATTCCGAGCATGACATGACTCTGAGCTGACATTTTCCCCTCCCTTCCAAGCCCCTTTCTCTCTTACTGTAGATAGTCATGCCCGTAGCACACTCCTGCCTCTGCTATGGAGTGCACATAAAGAGGACCAATTTGTCTCGTGATAGCATTATCCGAAGACACCCATCTCTTAGGAGGGGAGATGGGTCAACAACCAATTACAGGGGCTTTTTTTTTTTTTTTTTTTACCAACTTTAGCCCATTTTTTTTTTGCCATCCTGCTGTTCAATGCATCAGTCCCCAGTCCCATTATCTCCTCTCCTTTCTCTGAGTAGAGCATCTTGGAATATGCCTGTTTATTTGGAATTGCTCTGAATAGTTATCTTCCCGGTTCATCTAAACTTATGCTCAAATAAATGTCTTAGTCTCTAAGGTGCCACAAGTCCTCCTTTTCTTTTTAGTAACCGTACTGTTGCCAACCCTCCAGGATTGGCCTGGAGTCTCCCAGAATCGGCATCTATCTCCCGATGACTATTGAAACCAATCCGGGAGATTTTAATAGGATATTTTAAGAAAAATGACATTACGTCATGTTCTGGGGAAAAAATCTCCCAGAATAGCTTTAGTCAGAGCTGGCCACCCTAAGTAATGGTGGCACTTCATTAACATGTACCCACCATTCAGACAGATTGCAGGATTTAAAAAAAAAAACAACAACTACAAAACCTGCATCTCCTGCACATTTAGATGGCCACACTTTCGTACTAACCTAAGTCACGTTATGCTCCTTTCCAGCTGTGCAAAGCTGCATGCCTGCCACAGGATACAAACACGAGAACACGTATCCCACAGAGGGAAGTACGGAATGGAAAGTATGGAAAGAAAGTTTATGTCTTGAATAGAAGACTATTACTGTATGCTGCTAATCTCTTCACTGCTGTTACTGAAGGAAGTGAGCCACTGGTCCTTGGTATTAGCAAGTGAAAACAAGACCCATCTTCCATCTCAGATTCAGAGGGACTTTATTGCAGATGCTAATCTCCTTCGGCATTATTTAATTTGCCTCCCATTAATCATACTGAGCAGCTGGCCATGTAAATATTGAAATCCATGAATTAACCATTGGGTCTGTCCAGGAGGCAGGCAGAGCCCATCTGCACAGCTCAGACACCGACTAGTCAGACAAACCATATCTTCAGGGCAGAGTTTAGTGAAATCTACTTAAGCAGCAAAAAGGGTGTATATATCCCGTTTGAGTAATAAAAAACAATTTAACTGCTTCATTGCCATACAGTCCTAAATATCCAGTCTATCCAATGGAAGGAGACCCCCCTCCCTGCAGCCATGTCCCACACTGCTCCCCATCACACGTCTGAATTGGTGTGCCAAGGAGAAGGGAGCTCTTATAGGACCGCACATAGGAGGGGGGTGAGGGAAAGCATGGACATCCTTTTGCAACTAGCTCTCCCATGCAACAGGAATGTTTGGAATTTTCCTACCTGAACAGCATTAATGTATCACAGAGTTCCACTCTCATGGAATGCCACAATGCATTCTCCTCTTGGTTACAACAATGTAAACCCAAGTAACTCCACTGTGGTCTGGATTTAGACTGGTATAACAGACCTGAGTTCAATCTACACTGCCTAAAAACATGACACTGCCATAGACTCTCACAGCACCAAAGAGGCATTGTGGTCTTTCAAAAAAATCTTACAAACTGGTATTAGCATTCTAAATTCAGAGCTGTTTCAGTCAAACAACAACTAAGCGATATAGGTTGCGAAAAAAATTCTGAATACTATCGGCAGGAACATTATACCATTTTTCCATGGACAGCGCATTAACATACTGTTAAGTGACTGGCTGAAGTGGAGACTGTCAACTTGACTACTTTGAAAAAGACTAATTTTTTAATTAAAAATAAACAAATCAAGCAATCTTAAAACAATACTTCCAGATTTAAAATAAAAGAAGTTCCTTTAAAAAAGATTACGGATTTTTCTGCTCTCCTTTTGATATTTAGAAAGGTGTTTTGGCTGTGCCTGGCACCCACACCTCTAATGGTGTTGTCAGCTCTCATGAATTTTTGTCACACATGCATATTTGTTATTTTTCTTAAAGCTCCAGCTCCTGGAGTCAGGTGGTTAAAAGCTTTCATTTAAAATAAATAAAGCAGAGAGAAGGTGGAAAATGTGAAACACTAAATACTCAAAAAAACAGAAGGCAAATAAAAATGTTATTTTTAAGTTTTCAGTCAGTCAATCTCATGTTTGGGGGGGTGGGGGCTAATTTTGGAATGCTTGGGGATGGCAAATACTGCAGTAGATAGTCTCAGGGCCATCTCTCCTCAACTCTCCCCTTTCCTCTCTGCACGTACCACTGTATATTTCTGTTTTGGTTTTGCAGCTACTGGTAAACAGCCTCTTGAGAGACCTGGGGAAGACTGAATGCAAGAGTTCCCCCCGGAGCTGAAAATAAGCAATATCATCATACTAATACACAAGGCAGGAAGTGAACTATCTGCAAAGTGCTGTCAGAAAGCTCAAAGCCACAACAGATGAATTTCTCTCATCTCTTTCAGTTCTGAAAGGTTAATTATGACAACAGTAGATACAAAAGATGTCAGATGGAAATGTGATTTCCAAGTTGTTGGTAAAATTGAGCAAATTCTGTCTTGGGACAGCTCTTTTGGGACACTGAGGGGAGACACAGCACCTGCTGTTCATAGACTTCAAAATAACTGTTGATAAAGACCTACTACCTTTAAAATATATTAGCTTATCCTCAGTTGCTTGTAACACACACTCTGAAGTTTTAAAATAGCATTCCCTGCACTGCAAATTCTGTCACTCTCCTGAATATCCTTTTACTTAATTTTCTCTCCTTCACCTGCTATTGTTGTGGCAGTGAAAAGGCTGCCTTGGTTTTCTCTCTGTTCAATAGCATCATGGTGTTATCAACGTCATCAGCTGGAATGCACTTCCTTCTGTCATGCTCTTCGTTCATTGCTCCTCATGTATAAAAAGGTACTGGGGGTTCATTAGGCAAGTGCTGCCATAGAGCGGAGGCAATCAGTGGACCCAATGGGCTACTTCCCTGTCCTCAGATCCACTCAGAAGGCTCCCATTAAGTCAGCCGGTTATTGAATGCATGTATGGGAGGATCTTTAGTGGTATGATCCCCTTAAAATAAGATGTTATTTAATAGCTGACCTTGCAGAAATTCCCCTGCATCATTAAGAATTGAACAACACATCTAATTTGTGTATTTATATGCACACGCACACACACACAGATTTACCCTCTTCCCATGCTAGCTGGGCAGCAGGTTGGTATTGTTTGGGACAGAAAGGAGGAAGAGAAAGGGGAATGAAGCATTCTTTTGGGGACTGTGCCACTGCACACCAGCTCTAGGAACCATAAGGCACCGTTTTGGGACGTTGCACTGAAGATCTGTAGGATGCTTAAGACAATGTGACCTGATCTCTTTCCTTCAAATACCTCCGATGCTACAATACATATGAGAATCCAGGGCCATTTATCAACTGTTTTTACAACTGTAAGAAAGGTTAATTTTAAGGACACTGGATCAGAGACTGCTCATAGATATTAATGAATTTATATTACTACACATAACCAATTAAGTGACTAATGGAAATACCCAGGATTGTCTATAGCACCCATCACTGTGGTATTTTAAGTGCGTGTACGCACACACACACACCCTTTTTGTAATAATAATGTGCCTGCCATATGGCAAAAGAAAATGCACTTTTCAGAAATATCTTTATAAGGAATGTGACATCTCTGGCTAGTACATGGTAGCAAAATCAAGGGAGATGAACCCCAGAGGCAAGGAACTTCCTCCCAGGCTCCTCTTCAGTTCAATCCGTGCAAATGTGATTTGTTACAAAATAATCATGCACTGAATAAAATTATACATTAATAAACATGCAATGTCTCATTTGGTCTTTGGAGCATCCAAAGCTACCAAGTGCGTTCCTCAGGTGGAGGATGGGGGAAGTGTAAACATGTGAACCACTCCGAATAATGAATAAGTAGCCGCGGACCTAAGATTTGCATGGAGCTGGTAACTTCATCAGACAAAAACAAACTTACTACAGAAAGGAGCCATATCTGTGTGCAGCAGGCTTAAACAAGTGATCGACTTCATGAAAAGAATATGACAGACGTTGGTCATGTTGTAAAGAAAGCCCATGTCCTGAGAAGTCTCTTGCTCAAGACCAGATCAATAATGAAAATCAGATTTTGGAATGTGGGAACAATGTACAAAGCTATTAAAACTGCCCAAGTAATTAACTGGAATCAGGGAGTATAAATTGAGAGGTTCAAACAAATTACACTATGTAGAGAAACAAGTAAGATCATTGCCATTCCTGGATTGTGGATGGTAGACTGAAGCTGGCAATCCTAATCTCAAATGAGGCAGGGCAGGCACTGGCTGAGTGGGAATCAGGTGATGAAAGAATCATTAAAGCTTGGTTTCAGACAAGATTCTTCAAACTAACAGTCATACAGTGCTATGCACCAACCAACAAAAAAGCCAGATGAAGGAAAATAATGCTTTTTATGATTTGTTACAGGATGTGTTAGCCAAGGTCCCAAAACATAATATCATAGTGACTAGAGGTGGTTTTAAATGCAAAGGTTGGAAATAATAGTGATGGGTTAGATAAAGTTAAGACAGAGTCCGTCTGGGCAAAAATCACATTGGGGAAGAAAACTACTAGAGGCCCCCCCTGTGATAGTGCTTGGGGTGTGCTATAATGTTTAATGTTTTCAATGAAGTAAATACTAATGGAAACTGCGTGATCATGGGAGACTTTAACTTCCCAGATATAGACTGGAGGACAAGTGCTAGTAATAATAATAGGGCTCAGATTTTCCTAGATGCGATAGCTGATGGATTCCTTCATCAAGTAGTTGCTGAACCGACAAGAGGGGATGCCATTTTAGATTTGGTTTTGGTGAGTAGTGAGCACCTCATAGAAGAAATGGTTGTAGGGGACAACCTTGGTTCAAGTGATCAAGAGTTATCAGTTCAAACTGAAAGGAAGAAAAACAAAAATAAAACTACGACTAGGGTTTTTGATTTCAAAACGGCTGACTTTCAAAAATTAAGGAAATTAGTTAGGGAAGTGGATTGGACTGAAGAATTTATGGATTTATGAATTTATGGAAAGGTGGAGGAGGCCTGGGATTACTTCAAGTCAAAGCTGCAGAAGCTATCAGAAGCTTGCATCCCAAGAAAGGGGAAAAAATTCAAAGGCAGGAGTTGTAGACTAAGCTGGATGAGCAAGCACCTCAGAGAGGTGATTAAGAAAAAGCAGAAAGCATACAGGGAGTAGAAGATGGGAGGGATCAGCAAGGAAAGCTACCTTATTGAGGTCAGAACATGTAGGGATAAAGTGAGACAGGCTAAAAGTCAAGTAGAGTTGGACCTTGAAAAGGGAATTAAAACCAATAGTAAAAGGTTCTGTAGCCATATAAATAAAAAGACGACAAAGAAAGAAGAAGTGGGACCACTAAACCCTGAGGATGGAGTGGAGGTTAAGGATAATCTAGGCATGGCCCAATACCTAAACAAATACTTTGCCTCAGTCTTTAATGAGGCTAATGAGGAACTTAGACATAATGGTAGCATGACAAATGGGAATGAGGATATGGAGGTAGATATTACCATATCTGAGGTAGAAGCGAAACTCGAACTGCTTAATGGGGACTAAATCGGGGGACCCAGATAATCTTCATCCAAGAATATTAAAGTAATTGGCTCATGAAATTGCAAGCCCATTAGCAAGAATTTTTAATGAATCTGTAAACTCCGGGGTTGTACCATATGACTGGAGAATTTCTAACACAGTTCCTATTTTTAGGAAAGGAAAAAAAGTGATCTGGGTAACTACAGGCCTGTTAGTTTGACATCTGTAGTATGCAAGATCTTGTAAAAAAATTTGAAGAAGAAAGTAGTTAAGGACATTGAGGTCAATGGTAAATGGGACAAAATACAACATGGTTTTACAAAAGGTAGATCATGCCAAACCAACCTGATCTCCTTCTTTGAGAAAGTAATAGATTTTTTAGACAAAGGAAACGCAGTGCATCTAATTTACCTAGATTTCAGTAAGGTGTTTGATACTGTGCCACATGGGGAATTATTAGTTAAACTGGAAAAGATGGGGATCAATATGAAAACTGAAAGGTGGATAAGGAATTGGTTAAAAGGGAGATTACAGCGGGTCATACTGAAAGGTGAACTATCAGGCTGGAGGGATGTTACCAGTGGAGTTCCTCAGGGATCGGTTTTGGGACCAATCTTATTTAATCTTTTTATTACTGACCTTGGCACAAAAAGTGGGAGTGTGCAAATAAAGTTTGCAGATGATACAAAGCTGGGAGGTATTGCCAATTTAGAGAAGGACCAGGATATCATACAGGAGGATCTGGATGACCTTGTAAACTGGAGTAATAGGATGAAATTTAATAGTGAGAAGTGTAAGATGATGCATTTAGGGATTAATAACAAGATTTTTAGTTATAAGCTGTAGACGCATCAATTAGAAGTAACAGAGGAGGAGAAGGACCTTGGAGTATTGGTTGACCACAGGAAGACTATGAGCCGCCAATGTGATATGGCCGTGAAAAAAGCTAATGTGGTCTTGGGATGCATCAGGTGAGGTATTTCCAGTAGAGATAAGGAGGCGTTAGTACCGTTATACAAGGCACTGGTGAGACCTTATCTGGACTACTGTGTGCAGTTCTTGTCTCCCATGTTTAAGAAGGATAAATTCAAACTGGAACAGGTACAGAGAAGGGCTACTAAGATGATCCGAGGAATGGAAAACCTGACTTATGAAAGGAGACTCAAGGAGCTTGGCTTGTTTAGCCTAACCAAAAGAAGGCTGAGGGGAGATATGATTGCTCTCTATAAATATATCAGAGGGATAAATACTGGAGAGGGAGAGGAATTATTTAAGCTTAGTACCAATGTGGACCCAAAAACAAATGGATATAAACTGGCCATCAGGAAGTTTAGACTTGAAATTAGATGAAGGTTTCTAATCATCAGAGGAGTGAAGTTCTGGAACAGCCTTCCAAGGGAAGCAGTGGGGACAAAAGACCTATCTGGCTTCAAGATTAACTCGATAAGTTTATGGAGGAAAAGGTATGATGGCATAACATGATTTTGGCAATTAATTGATCTTTAACTATTCTGGTAAATAGGCTCAATGGCCTGTGTTGGAATGTTAGATGGGGTGGGATCTGAGTTACTAGAGAGAATTCTTTCCTGGGTATCTGGCTGATGAATCTTGCCCACATGCTCAGGGTTCAGCTGATCGCCATATTTGGGGTCGGGAAGGAATTTTCCTCCGGGGCAGATTGGAAGAGGCCCTGGGAGTCTTTCACCTTCCTCTGCTGCATGAGGCACGGGTCACTCGCTGGAGGATTCTCTGCACCTTGAAGTCTTTAAACCATGATTTGAGGACTTCAATAGCTCAGACATAGGCGAGAGGTTTATTGCAGGCGTGGGTGAGTGAGATTCGGTGGCCTCCATTATGCAGGAGGTCAGACTAGATGATCATAATAGTCCCTTCTGACCTTAATATCTATGAATCTATGAAAGTTATGGGCAAGTGTGACAGGGGTTTTGACATCAATCAAAATAGTGAATGATCAATAGAAATTTGTAGTGTGAACAACCTAGTGTTAGGTGGAACAATATTTCCTCATAAAGAAATCCATGAAGTAACATGGAACTCCCCAGACAGTGCTACCAAGAATCAGACAGACCACTTCTGCATTTCAAGAACCTTGCACAGCTCTTTGGCAGATGTACGTGCACAGGGGAGCAAATGTGGGCAGTGACCATAACTGTTGTATTGCTCACTTGAAGATCAAGTTAAAGAAGATGTCGAGGATTAAAAGAAGACTGTGCATAAACAGCACACAATTAAAACACCTAAAGACAAAAAGTGCTTTTCAGCTTGAACTGAAGAACAGGATCAGTGTTCTAACTGAATTAACCAAAGAGAACCAAGACATTGATACTCTGTGGGAAAACGTCAAAGGGTGCTATCTAGAAAATGCAAAGATAGTTTAAATAACAACAAAATCGAAAAGGGAAGAATGGATTAGCAATGCTACTTGGGCAGCAGTGGAAAAGAGAAGTAGAAAGCAAAACCTCGTGAATGGTAAGACACGTGAAGAGACAAGCAATTGGCAAGAAGAATACAGAGTTCTACATAGAGAGGTAAAAAGGAGGAGTGCTACAAGAGATAAAAGGGCATATACTGATAGAAAATGTCAAGAGGCTTAAGATGCTAGCCAAAGAGGTGACTTTACATCCTTATGTAAGACAATCAAACAGCTAACAGGAACTTTAGCACCACTGCAGGTGCTATTAAAGGTGCAAATGGAAAGACCAGAAGAGGAAAAAGGGAAAGATTTGTGGTACATTTTTTAAATAGACCAAGCCCAAATGACCTACTAGAAATACGTGATGAACACCTAGCACTAGAGCTGCATATTGATTAAGAAGATATTGCAATGGAAGAAGTTAAAAAAGCCATCAGTAAACTGAAAATGGGAAAGCAGCTGGAGAGGATAACATAGCTGGAGAAATGGTTAAAGCAAGTGATGAAACAGCCCCCCAAAACCACAAGGAAAGTCTGGATAGAATGTGGAACGACTAAAAGAACCCAACCCAGTGGAAGAAAGCCCTTATAGGAAAATTGCTAAAGAAGGGTGACCTTACAAACTGCAATAACTGTAGCGAAAGCACATGACTCTCAGTGCCTGTGAAAATCATGTACATCATCATCCGGAAACATATCAAGAAACAAAACAGATCTACAGCTTAGACAGGAACAAGCAGGTTTTAGACCACTGAGATCATGTGCAGACCATACTGGCATTATAGAACAAAGTGTGAGGTGGCAAGCACCACTTGTGATAAATTTTGTAGATTTCCAGAAGGCTTTTGACACTGTACCCAGAGATGGTCTTTAGAGAATTAGGGCATATTATGGAATACCAACTAAATAATTAGAATAATCAAGGATCTATAGGTTAATGCCAATGATAAAACACAATTGAATGACCTCATTTTTGCTGATGACATGTCCTGCTTAGTTCAACACATCCCTTAATGGAAGAAAAGACATTGCTTTTGGCAGACAAACAAGGAAAACAAGGTGGTTTGTCCATCAACAAAGGAAAGACAAAATATATGGCTATCAATGTCCCAAATATAACCATTAGAGTGGACAAAAACACTTCAAGTCGTTCATTTTACCAATCTAAGGAGTGAGAGGTACAATGATGGTGATAAGTCGCTAGATGTCAAGCAATGAATATCAAAAGCAGCAAAAAACTGTTATAACCTTGAAAAGATTTGGAAAAGTAGCATGACTGGCACTGGCAAAAATATGAATGTTTAACATGTGCATCATGTCTGTCCTCCTTTATGGCCAAGAATCATGGAAATCTACAACAGAAATTGATAAGAAGATCAACTCATTCCCAAATAAATGCCTGCAAAAGATCTTCAGAGTCCATTGGAAAGAGTTTCTTGCAACATCAGAAATTCTAACTAGAGCAAACCAACCTAAAGCTTGGATTGCTCCCGCAGAGTTCATCACTAAAAAGGAGCGGTGCGTGGCCAAGGTACGGGGATTTGTGCCATCCTAGGGGAAGGTGGCTTCCCTGGCATATGTCAGGGTGGGCCATCAGGTGCAGTGGGTACCACAGTGTGCTGCTACAGATGGACGGCAGCAGGGCCACCTACTTAACTACCCCAAATTATGTTACCCCCGGGTCACTTCCTATCAGTCTGGAGCTCCTTAGTTTGGGACATGGTCAAGGGCCTAGCAGACTCTTCTCAGCATCCAGTTCAGTTAATCAGCTTCCGGGTTTTCAACTCCCAAAGAGCGGGGAGAACCCAAGTCCTGTGCTAGGAAAGCTAGTTGCCACTCCCTACATAGCGTTGCTTCCTAGTGTCACATGCAGTTCATTCCCCCTCCTCCTGAGCTACCAATGCCTTTTGAAAATGTTCCTCCACTAGAAATATGCCTTGCACCTATTGAGGGTGGGCCTCTATAGCCCAGTCTACTCCCTACCCTGGTTCAGCATGAGGCCTGTACACCACATCACACAGTATCCTTCCAGGCATCAAAGTCAGGCTGACTAGTCTATAATTTCACGGGTCCTCTTAGGTCCCCTTTTTAAAGATAGGTACTATGTTTGCCCTTCTCCAGTCTTCTGGGACTTCACCTAACCTCCACGAGCTCTCAAAGATAATTGTTAATGGTTCTAAGATTCAACTAGCTTCAGCTAGTTTCTTAATTACCTTAGGATGAATTTCATCAGACCCTGCCGCCTTGAATATATCTAACTTATCTAAATATTCTCTAACCTGTTATCCTCCTATTTGGGCTTGCATTCCTTCCCCCTTGTGGTTAACATTACTTGTGTTGAGTATCTGGTCACCATTACCTTTTTCAGTAAAGACGGAAACAAAATAGCCATTGAACACCTCAGCTTCTTGATGTCCACAGTTATTAGCTCTCCTTCCCCACTAAGTAGGGGACCTATACTTTCCTTCATCTTCTCTCTTGATTTTTATGTATTTAAAGAACCTCTTCTTAATGCCTTTTACATCCCTTGCTCGGTGTAACTCTTTTTGTGCCTTAGCCTTTCTGATTTTGTCCCTACATGATTGTGCTATTCTTTTGTACTCCTCCTTAGCAATTTGTCCACGTTTCTACTTTTTTATAGGATTCCTTTTTAATTTTCAGGTCATTAAAGAGCTCCTAATGGAGTCATATTTGCCTCTTATTAGTCTTCCTATTTTTCCTTCGCATTGGGGATAGTTTGTAGTTGTACCTTTAATATTGTCTCCTTGAGAAGCTGTTAGCTCTCCAAAAATCCTTTTTCCCTCTGATTTCTTCCCATGGGAATTTACCAGCCAGTTCTCTGAGTTTGTTAAAATCTGCTTTCTTTAAGTCCATTGTCCTTATTTGGCTGCGCTCACTCCTTCCTTTCCCTAGAATTATGACAACTATCATTTCATGATCACTTTCATCCGAATTGCTTTTCACCTTCAGATTCAATACTAATTCTTTCCTGTTAGTCAGAATCAAGTGTAAAACAGCTGTCTCCCTGGTTACAGTCTCCATTTCCTGGAACAAAAAGTTGTCCACAATACATTCCAAGAACTTACTGGAAATTTTGTGTTTTGCCATATTACTTTTTCAACAGATGTCTGGGTAGGTAAAGTCCCCTATTACTACTACTGCAGAATATACATGTATACTTATATACACACACAGATACACTAACACATTTTATTTTATTGCCAGATTCCTAAAAAAGCTCAAAATAATTACAGTGATTTAGGAATTTTATTCTAATTCTGAAAGAACCTCTACAAATTGATATAATTTCCTAATACTTTATACTTTCCCAGATTCAACACAATCAAAATTATAGAAGGGGGGTGTAACGGGTTATACCAGACCCTCTGAGGCCCCAGCTGGAGGCCTCGCGGTATTGCCACAGCCCACCCCAAAAAAGGGCAGTGGAGAGGGTCCTCTAAGCTGCCTAGAGTGTCTGTGTGGGACACAGCCAATCAGGGCCCAGAAGCCTAGTATAAGAAGAGCTGCAGGGCCAGTGGGAGTTCAGTTCCTTGCTGGAGCTGTAGGAGTGTGGATGGGGTGTGGCTTGCTGACGGAGCTACAGAACCCTGGACAGGACAGGACAGGACAGCCAGAAGTCGGGGAGAGAGAGAAAGAGCCTTGAGCTGGTTGCTGGGACTCCATTAGGACAAGGCCCTGAGGTAAGGATGAAGATGGCGTGGTGCTGTGGGAAAGTGGCCTAGACACTGAGGCACCCCAGAGGGGTAACTGAACTCTAGTGGCCCAGCTGGAGAGCTGTAGCCAGGAACCCCAAGCGGGTGAAGACATTGTCTCCAGAGAGGGAGCCCTGGGGCACTGCTCTATCCCTGAGCAGGAACAATCTGAGAGAGAGAGTTTGCAGGCACACACACTTGGCCAAGGGGTGCTCATGAGAGGTGAGTGTACGCCACTACAGGGACGTAAGTCTTTTTTATTACTGTGGCATTTGCTCTGAATAGCAAAATGATACCTCTGAGAAGGCTGTAAAATACATAGCAAACCCCAATAACTGGCCCCTCCAGTAAATTGGGGTCTGAAGTTGCTGGGGTGAAGACACCTGAATTTGTAGAAATGTGAGTCTAGACTGGTATTAAGTCACCTCTTCTTTTCTTAGGTATTCATTTGTAAAAAGCAACATGAAAGAGGCCTGGATGCTTGAGTGCTATGTACTCATGCTACAGAGCTCTGAAGCAGTGTTCTCTTATCATTTAAAAGGTAAGGACTGCATCCAGAATCTAATATTCAAGGCTCAGAAACAGCCAGTACATGCTCGGTAGGCCGTACCAGCACTTTTCTAAAATGACTCTCTTGTTCTCAAGGATCTCAGCTTTCATTTTAATAAAAAGCAAGCCTAGCTGTTATGGTTGGGAAGAAAACCTTAAAAAATGTGATCCAAATGTACCTGAAATAGAGATAAGTTTGCAAAGGCATAGAACAACAGCTGTGAGGGGTGTGAACTGCCCCATTCATCTCAGTGAGGTGTGAACTCAGATGCCCAGTGATTATAATTTCAATGTAATATTGTTAATTCTTTTGTCCCCAGGTAAAAAAGGAAAGGGAGGGTCACAATCTAGTCACAAAAATGAGTGAGGTCTCATCTTGGTGCCACAGTGGTTGGCACCCTGGAGAGCACCACTTACTCTTCCCCTCCTTGCCCCACCCCCTGCAAGGATCCCAACGGCGCACAGAGACCATGCCCAGTCATTCTGAACAGCTGCACAATATGCTGAAAGTAGGCAGCGCTTCTTTGATGAGCAGACCTTGGAAGAGCACCACCACTTCTCTCCTGCCCCAGGCTTACAATTAGAAGATGCATTTCCTAGTGTTGCCAACTCTGGCGTTTTTATTGCTAGTATCAGGAAAACTGGTGTTTTTTCTTAAAACCCCAGCTGCTAGTCATGTGGATATGTGAGAATCTCCACTTTTTTTTTTTTTTTTTAAATTATGTTTCTAGCCTTTTGGTTCTGAGGAAAAACTTGAAAACCTGACCCAAGTATGGGCTAAAGGTTCAAAACCGTACATTGGGGGTTGAGATTTATAAGCATGGGCCTCTCTTGTAGTGGCATATCAGTGTTACAGGGCCTCTTCTCAATCTCCCCAAGAGACAACACCAAAAAGTAGCTTCTTGCTTCCACCAATTTAAATAGGATCATTAAAGTTTTCTACTCTCCAATCCCAACAACACACTGGCACTTTGCTTGCTATAATTCGTCAGCTCAGCAGAGAGAGTCTACCCATGTTATGCATTACTTTCACAGATCAGGTTTTACTTACAGGAATAAGCCATTATGCTGTCCCATTACGAGAGCCATTTAGCATACTTCAAAATCTCTAGACTGAGATCCTTCTCCCTGCTCTGGACCCTTTACTCTGGATAAAAGGGCCAGGGTGGTGTAAAGTTGCTCCTAGTACAGATACTGTGGAAGACAAGCATTGAGGACGGGCCTGGAGTGGAGCTTTGGGTGGGAGGGTTGTGTTGGGGTAGGGCCATAGCATGCAGTGCTGCAGAGATTCTGGGAAGTGCTGCATCCCCAAGGGGAGATGCAGGAGGCTGCTGTAACTTAGACAGGCCCACAGAGCTATCTAAATTATGACAGTGCTGAGGACCAAAAGCCATCTTAGCTCCCCATCCCCTTAGGTTGTGAGTTCTGTGCAGCACCTCGCCCCTAGAGTTTATCTTTAGCTTTGGTACAAACACCTGACTCAGTGAAAGCTCATACACCAAAAACCTGCAAGTGAGATTTCACACCGTTAGAAACTGAACTGCTTAAATGCCATCTTTAGTAGCAAAAGTATAGCTAAGACTTGCTTTATGGTTATGCCTCTTCTGTCCTAGCCCTAAGAGGCAAATGTTTGTTCAGCAGGGTATTAAAGGAACACAACGATTAAGCATGTTTGTACTATCAGTTTTTAAAAAAGAAAGATATGAGGAGTTACCACGTATGGGCAACTCAAATTACTTCTCACAATCCTAATTCATTATTAGATCAATTCTGGAGAAGACATCTGACCATAACAGATGAACTCTTGAGAAATCCCTTAACAAATGAAATAGCATTCCAAAAATTAGTGGGTGCTGTGGGACTGAAAGGAGGAGCCATGAAGATAACAGCATATTGTTTAGCTAACTCAAGACTTTTCACCTCCTTTGTCATTTTAGAGGAAGCAGAGCAGGCCCATCTTGTTACATGAACTTACTTGCTGTGCAGAAAAAGCACAGGGTAAAGAGAAAGCACCAAGAACTTGAGCACTACAGATCCTGACTACTAATTGTTAGAAACCTGGCAACATGTCTTTTGTCTTATCCAATGTCAGATTTTTTGACACAGTCCATAAAAGAGTTTAAGAAAAGAAGCATCAGATTTATTTGGACCCCGCTTTCTTTTCAGATAGGCACTTAGTGACAGGTTTCTGAGTTATCTGGGAAACCTCAACTAGAAAAATCCTGAGCTCAACATTTCATTGGTTAAGATCAATGTTTCCAGACTTTCCTCTGTCTCTGGAAATTTGCAACCTGTAAAATTGAATAAGTCTTGTGATAAAGGGCCCAATTTTATTCTGGTTTCAGAGTAACAGCCGTGTTAGTCTGTATTCGCAAAAAGAAAAGGAGTACTTGTGGCACCTTAGAGACTAACCAATTTATTTTATTCTATTTCACACCATTGATTTCAGGGTTTTTGGTTCTGAAGAGATGACCTATCAACCTGCCAGACATTTGCATTCATGGCCTGAGCTTAGTCTCTCTCTCTTTCTCTCTCTCAGAAATTTAAGATTCTTGTCTGTATAAATACACCAGGTAGCTAAATGGGTCTTACATTTTGCATGGCATCCTGATACTGCGGCAGCGATGACAGCTGTGACTCAGAGTGGTACGGGGATAACCCTTTTCTTAGAGTCCTCAAATCCCCAGAGCTAGATTGCTGCAAAGACAAAGAGAAAATAGGACAATCTGTATTAACTAGAGGAAGGAAAATAATGCTTATTCTGCTTAGAATTCTTTATTAGCTTTTCCTTGTGACTATTTCTATTCTGTGGCCTGTTCCCATAATAACTTTTCCCTGAAATCATGGTTAAAATGACTATGATAGTTAAAATGCTTTTCCTTTCCTCAATTCCTGGAAAAACACTGTCAAGTGGTTGGAGATTAAGCATTCACAGATAGACTGGGCAGATATTTTATTCATCTAAATTTCAGATCATAAAAAAAATCACATTAATATGCAGATGGGAAAATTATTCACATGAACTCTGACTTCATACCTGCAAAATAAAAAAGTATTTTTAAAAGAAAAGTAGCATGCACCAATCAGAATACACTAGAAACCATTTTCTAGCTCTCCTTTTAAGACTGCATTGGCTATTCCAATTGGTAATTGGAGAGTAATAAGAGTTTTTAAATATTGACATTCTCATTTATGAAAGCTCTCGCATGTGAGTGACACCATCTCTTGTTTGGCTAAGAACTTCTTGCACACACAGAGTCTTGAATAAATTCTACATGCCATACAAATAAATGTTATAAATCACACACATTCTCTGGAAAATAATACATGATCATTTTGTGGTTAATGTGGGTATTATAATGGTACTGCATAATCCCCTTATGAGGGAGTCTCAGTCTAGTTCCCTCACTTGGTGAATCTGAAATGAGATACTCTTAGAACCAGCAGAATTGTTTTTAAAAGATCCAGTATACCTGAGGATGAAATGAAGGATCTGGGATGAGAATTATATCATTTTATTAACAAACTTGCCATTAACTTAATATATTTTAAGAGTATCATGCAATACATTGTCCTCCATTTTAAAGCTATAAAAGCATAACCTTTGAGATTTCTATGCTCCATTAAAACTTTTGACTTGCATTTGCTGCAAAAATGATATTTTCCCCTTCAAAAGAACTAAAGAAAAACCATTGGTGCAATAAACTTTAATGGAATGTCTCATAAATCAGCTCAACTGTTCAGACAACAAAAAAGCCACCCTAGTAACCCCAGGGATTGACTATAGCCAAAACCTTGAGCACTCTTGTCACTGCAGCATTGGTGGTGGCTGTAATTCCACTGCTTGGTCCCATTTTACAGCAGAAAAGTTTGGTTCCCTTAGAGCGCAAACACCATTTTCCCATTATTGACAGCAGAGATTTTTTTCTTGCAGTGATCTGTTTGGGAACTCTGTTTCTGAGCTCTCCAATACTATATTCTTCTAAAAAGATCCAGTGTGATCTAATGAGTTCACAGCTACAGCTACAGCCCGCTAACCCTATTCTTTTACAAGCTGTGCAGAGATGACTAGTCTTCATGGCAGTCATCCTAAAGAACTGGATATTACTGCTGCATAGTTTAACCTGCTAGAAGTGTTTTATCCCTTTGCAGTCAGTTGCCATAGAATTATTTGCACAGATTGCGCATTGACATTTTCCTTGGAATTGTAAGATGGCATCAGAAGTGATCATTGTCTTGTTTCCCCAAATTTTGCATTTCACAAGTGAAGTGTCAAAGACAGCAATATTTTGAAACGTAGCTCACTCTTGCAGGTAACGTGCACTTAGAACTGAGGGCAAGATTTACTTCACTGTATAAATGCCTGGGCTTTTTATGGGGGAAGTTTGGGGAGAAGGGTTGGATAGGTCCATGCAAATCTGATGACTAGACACCTTTGTTTAATGACAGTATCCCACAGGTCTACTGTGTAATCGTTTCTTGGCTGATTATATTGAAACAGAGGATTTGTCCTGGCACAGCTACAGCCTGCACCTCACCTATCACATATGAACATGTGGCTCCACCAGCCTCAATGCTGGATCCCAGCATTGTGCTATCTACCGTTGACCTCCATTTTGCCTTGACATTTCTGCCCATGGTATACGGTCCCCTCTTGCAGCTGAGTTGAACGCACACATATATGCACACACGTGGACAAAAAAGGCAAATAGTACAGCAAGGAATTTTAAAGTTCTTGCTATGTGCTAGAGTGATCACAGATGCATTGGCTTTTATCCATAATGCTCCACTCCGGAAGGACAATGCATGCCCTTCTGAGGATTAGAGTGCACGACCCAACAGGTAATTCTGCTGCATTGGAAGATTACAAACTGCGCTGATAACAACGTGCCACTTTCTGACACAAACATGGACGGGAGCGGGTGAATATGGATAGAGATGGGCAGTTTGCGGCTATTTATTTCTATCTTTCAGCATCTCGCTCTCCTGCCATAAGATGAGTTGTTCCCATGGAGAAGGGTCCTGGTACTTAGGACCGAGTGTTCATTTTCTCTAGCACAAGTTGCACTGACAGCAAAGTCAAAATATCCCTGTGAATGAATCCCCCTTATCCCTGAGTGCCCCTTTAGGGCACCCAGCCACAATGCCAGGGTTAGTATCCCACTTCCCCTTTCGGGCCCCTAAGCACTCCACAAAAGGCTCTCTTAGCTCAATAATACCTTTCCTTGAGGCTGGTTTATCAGAAAAACACAGTGCATGTATCTTTACAAAAGTCCCAAAACATGGTCCATGTATCACCCCTCAGTGCATATAGTAATTAAGATCCCACAACTTCTAGTTCATCAGCATAACATATACCATAAGCAGCATCTTCCACCACATCTGGGCTCTTCCTCAGTCCTCTCCTGTCCTTCTGCCAGGACAGCAACCCCAGACCTTCCAGCAGGGCAGGCAGGCACTGTGCCCAGATCCCGGGAAGTGGCCGGCATGTCCCCCCGGCTCCTAGGCGGAGGGAAGGCTGGGGGGAACCATGGCCAATGGGAGCTGCAGGGGCAGCGTGTGGAGACCCTGGCCATACCTCCTGCTCGTAGGAGCCACCTGAGGTCAGCGCCACCTGGAACCCACACCCTGAACCCGCTCCTATGCCCTAACCCCCTGCCCCAGCTCAGAACCCCCTCCCACATCCAGACTTCCTCCTGGAGCCCTCACCCTCTCTCGCACCCCAACCCCCTGCCCCAGCCCTGAGCCACCTCCCGCACTCATCCCCAACCTGGAGCCCCCTCCTGCACCCCAAACCCATCATCCCCAGTCCCACTCCAGAGTTTGCACCCCCAGGTCGGAGCCCTTACCCCCCTGCACCTCAGCCCAGAGCCCCATCCCGCATCCTTAACCCCTCATTTTTGACCCCACCCCAGAGTCTGCACCCTCAAGTCCACGCTCGGAGCCTGTACCCTCTCACACACCACAATCCCCGCCCCATCCTGGAGCCCCCTCCCACATTCCGAACCCCTTGGCCCCACCCCCCATCCCCTCCTGAACCCCAAACCCCTCATCCCTGGCCCCACCCCAGAGCTCGCACGCCCAGCCAGAGCCCTCACCCCCTTCTGCACCCCAAACCCCCTGCCCCAACCCGGTGAAACTGAGCTAGGGTGGGGGAGAGCGAACGACAGAGGGAGCGGGGATGGACTGAGCAGGAGGGGGGCCTTGGGAGGGGCAAGGGTATTCGATTTTCTGCAATTAGAAAGTTGGCAACCTTACTTGGAAGCCTGCAGGCTACCCACTCTGCTGATCTCTTGCCTTCAGCCCTCTGGCTCCCACTCTGCAGCATGGAGACATCAGCAGGAAAGCCCCTTCTCTGCTCCCGTTTAGCCCTCTCTGGTCCGTGGCACTCCAGCTTGGGAGTTAGCAGATAACGCCTTTCCCTGCTTTTCTGCCTTCAGTCCTCTGACCCAAGCTCTCTCCAGCTTGGGGAGATCAAACAGCAAACCCCTCTTGCTGCTCTCCTGCCTTCCAATTCTCCCTGATCCCTTATGGTCCTGGGTGCTGTCTCATCCCCTTTATTGGCCAAATAGGGGACACCTGTTCTGGTTGCAGGAGAGCTGGGCATGCTTCACTTAAAGATGCCAGCTGCCCTGTGACAATCCGTCTTGCCAAACAATTTAAGGCAGCCAAGCTTTTGCCTGGTCTACACACAAGGTTGCACTGGTTTAGCTAAAGATGTGATTTTTACACTGATTAAAGAGATTGGTACAAGCCCCAGCATGGACACTATTCTAGTTTCAACCTGATTTATAGCAGTTTAGTTTGTGCTGGTAAATTTACAGATTAAACCAATAAAACTGAGGCGCCACACAGGGGTTTACATTTGTTTAACTAAATCAGTTTTAAAACCAATTTTAGTTGAACTGGTGCAACTTCTGTGTTTAGACAAGGCTTCTGGTTGTTTCAGTGGTTGCTGTTCATGAATCTGATCCAATACCCTGGAGATCAATGTAAAGATGCCCACTGAATTCAGTCAACACTGAATCAGGCCTTTAGATAAAGAAAAATGTTACAAACCATTGAGAGAGCCTTTGACCGCCTGTCAGCATCGGAAGTGTCCAATATGAAAATAAATGTGTTTAGGAAGCAGTGAATGGGTGTTCATGCTCCTTGTTGCTCCATTGTTCTCTCTCTGAGTCTCATAGTTTTGGAGAAATCCATTTCTATACTAGTGGCCAATCCAGCTCCCATTGAAATCAATGCAAATGTAAAGTCAGCAGTAGGGATTGAACCACAGACCTCTGGCTCTAAAGCAGAACCCTGTGCTGTCTAAGCAAATTCTCCCTTCACAGGATACAAACATCTCTTTGAAGTCAAGAAACTTAACCACCTCAGTAATGGTCTTTCCAGGTCAGGGAAGGCACATTAGTGGGGTAGAGTAGAAAATCTTGACCTGTTTGGGCTACACTTTCAGTGCTGTTGCTCCAGTCCCTCTCATGAGCACTAAACAGTTTTAGTTTCCTTCTACAATTTTCTTTCAAAATGTAACTTGCTCTATGAAAACTGGTTTCCTCCAACAGCCCATAAAGCACATCTCAGCACCATTATTTATAGGACGGAAAAAATCCATGTTTTTCCTGGCTGCAGAAGAAAAGCGTTCCAATTAAACTGGTGCAATTACCTCACAGACATTCATAAACATTTACACATTCATCAGACTTTACTATCAAGGTCTAAAGCTAACCAAGGAAAAATGTGAATCCCTCATTAACAGGCAATATGACTAATGATGCATCAAAATGAGAAACTATTACACCATTTAAACCTAAATTAAAAATCCTGGTATTTGCATTGTTAGTTCACTCACAAAATGAAATCCCTTATTCCCTTGCCCAATTTTCATTACTGAGATGGAAGTGACTCCTAAATTACTTTTCTCATCAGAATGGCATTTAAAAGCACAATTGCTGATCACCTCTGTTCTCCATCACTGTTTGGAGATGATCTTAGTTACCAGGCAGCAGGTCTTTAGTAAATCACTGTTCAGTAAAGTAATTTTACAAGTCTTGTGAAAGAAAATCCTTCATACGATGAAAAGCTTCACACCACTGAACTTAGTTAGGAGTCAGTCCTGCTTCTAATGGGAGCAGGAGCAAGTCCTTAAAGAACAAGATACATCCCAAAGCACACACTGATCTAAGGGCCTGATCCTGCTTTCCTTTTTTCTATGCAGTACTTCCCATTGGCTTTCTGGGTACACAAAGAAAGCAGGATCAGGCACATAATATCGCTTAAGTGCAAGGTCTCACTTGGCTCCAATTCAACTCCCATTGTAGTCAAACAGAGTGTCCATCCATTACTCAGTGTGGAACTCTGTCCCCCTTCTAGTGGCTGAGCAACATACAGTCATTGATGAGCCTGGTACAGGTTTACCTAACAGAACAGTGGCTCCATGTCTAGTTGGCAGCCAGTGTCAAGTGGAGTGCCCCAAGGGTCAGTCCTGGGGCCAGTTTTGTTCAATATCTTCATAAATGATCTGGAGGATGGTGTGGATTGCACCCTCCGCAAGTTTGCAGACGACACTAAACTGGGAGGAGAGGTAGAAATGCTGGAGGGCAGGGATAGGATACAGAGGGACCTAGACAAATTGGAGGATTGGGCCAAAAGAAATCTGATGAGGTTCAACAAGGACAAGTGCAGAGTCCTGCACTTAGGACAGAAGAATCCAATGCACCACTACATACTAGGGACCGAATGGCTCGGCAGCAGTTCTGCAGAAAAGGACTTAGGGGTTACAGTGGATGAGAAGCTAGATATGAGTCAACAGTGTGCCCTTGTTGCCAAGAAGGCCAATGGCATTTTGGGCTGTATAAGTAGGGGCATTGCCAGCAGATCGAGAGACGTGATCGTTCCCCTCTATTCGACATTGGTGACGCCTCATCTGGGAGCACTGTGTCCAGTTTTGGGCCCCACACTACAAAAAGGATGTGGAAAAACTGGAAAGAGTCCAGCAGAGGGCAACAAAAATGATTAGGTGACTGGAACACATGACTTATGAGGAGAGGCTGAGGGAACTGGGGATGTTTAGTCTGCGGAAGAGAAGAATGAGGGGGGATTTGATAGCTGCTTTCAATTACCTGAAAGGGGGTTCCAAAGAGGATGGATCTAGACTGTTCTCAGTGGTAGCAGATGACAGAACAAGGAGTAATGGTCTCAAGTTGCAGTGGGGGAGATTTAGGTTGGATATTAGGAAAAACTTTTTCACTAGGAGGGTGGTGAAACACTGGAATGCGTTACCTAGGGAGGTGGTGGAATCTCCTTTCTTAGAAGTTTTTAAGGTCAGGCTTGACAAAGCCCTGGCTGGGATGATTTAATTGGGGATCGGTCCTGCTTTGAGCAGGCGGTTGGACTAGATGACCTCCTGAGGTCCCTTCCAACCCTGATATTCTATGATTCTATGAACAGTCTTTCAACTCAGGCAGTAGAGGTTGGTGTTTTAGAACCAGAGGTCCTGAGTTCAATCTGCACTGCCGCCAACCGACTCATAGGCATCATGTTACATTTGCACCCATTTCAATAGATTTCTCCAAAACTGTGAGACTCAGATAGCGAACAATGGAGCATACACACCAAACCACTGCTTCCTAAACACATTTACTTTCATGTCAGACACTTCCATCATTGACAGCCCATCAAAGGTTCCCCCAGTGCAGTTATTTACTAATTCTCTGGGAATGACTATTAAACAATAAAAGATGTTGTATTAATCCTAAAGTCTTGAGTCAGAAAAAGATTTCTAATGGGCCGGATCTTGAGGTCTATACATGGTGGTTACTCAGCTTAAGCCTTAATGAAGGAAATGAGTCCAACTCTGCCCCTGCTTAAATCAATGGGTATTTTACACATTCACTTCAGTAAAAGTGGGTATGGAGTTACACCTTAGTGAAAATTGACTAACACCATAAGTTTCTCTCTCTTCAAGAATATAGGTCTAATCATTAATAAAACTATAATAAGAAGTTGAACTGGGTGAAAAAAATAGGGAACATTTTTCACAAAATTTCATTTTTTGTTAAAAATCTCAAATTTTTGACAAAGTTCAATCAATTCTAATAATAAACTTTTAAAAACCATTATCACACACCTGAAGTCTGAATCAAAACCTATTATTCTTCCTAGCAAAGAGAATAAATTGTGACCTGTTACTTTTGACCTGCTGTGATCAGGGTGATTCAATCTGATTACAATGCAAATAGCATGAGAAGACAGATGATGTTTATGTTGCTATTTTAAGGTTAGGGTAACAAGCAGAAACATTTATTTTCCTTTTTCTTTCTGTCTGGTTAGTGCTATAGCTATATTGAACCAACTGTGCAGATAAAAACTTTCAGGCAAGTTAGAAAAATAATCTTTTTAGTTACACTTTAGGCTAACTTCTGCTAGAGAGGATGGAAAAACAGAACAAATAGGACAGGTTTCAGAGTAGCAGCCATGTTAGTCTGTATTCTCAAAAAGAAAAGGAGTACTTGTGGCACCTCAGAGACTAACAAATTTATTTGAGCATAAGCTTTCGTGAGCTACGGCTCACTTCATCGGATGCATTCACGCATCCGATGAGGTGAGCTGTAGCTCACGAAAGCTTATGCTCAAATAAATTTGTTAGTCTCTAAGGTGCCACAAGTACTCCTTTTCTTTTTGCGAATAGGACCTAATTCCTATACACTAGGATATAATAAAATGGACCATTCCTATATTAAAGTTAAACAGAGAAAGACCCAAATTTCCTTGACAGCCACCCAGATCTTCCTCAGCATTTATGTATAAGATTAGTAAAGCTAGGGAACTATTTAAATTAGAATTATGTTCTAAAATAACCCAGGAATATTAGAAAATGACATTTTCAGCTTCCAGTAATCAATGAATTAGCATTCGGAACCGAGCTTATACAAGTGCTCATTAACTGAAAATACTATTCTCTCCTTTGTCGTCAGCTGAAATAGCCTAAGATCTCTACAGGAGGGGAAAAAAAGTAAATTCTCCATTTGTGTCCACATGCTACTGAAGTATTAGAACCTTTTCCCTAGGTTGTTCTGTCAGATTGTCTGTGTTTGTTTGTTTTCCTCTTGGGTAATTTTTTTTCCTTTTTACCTTCCCACAGTCTGTCAAAGCTGACATTTGCTAGTCCCATTTGCATGGAAAACAGAAAGAAGCATCACTCTTGTGAAGCCCAGTGCTGTTGAAGAGCATCTTCTAATGATAACTTGCATGTCTGGAGTTTTTATTTACTGTCAGTGGAGTCCATTCAGGAGGGGATTGGGAAGCACTGAGTGGACAACTGCAGACAATGTCACAGACTCTGGAAATCCCAGGGGGTCATCATTTTTAGACACTGCACTATAAGCTTCATCTTTCAACCATTTTAACTTCTTGATGCTGAGTTAGAGAGACAGCTGATTGTATGTTATACTGGTGGGCTCAGCTCCTTGCCTGGCAAGGTGAGCCATTACATCAGGAGGTTCCCCCCCCCATATGAAAAGGACTTTCCTATGGCAACCTGACAGACATAGGCTCTGATTATGCTTTCATTTATCCCCCTCTTCCCCCCCTCATGTAAATCAGGAGTAACTCCATAAAGCCAATAGCCTTGGAATGGTGTAAAACGGGTATAAAATCAGAACTTGGCCTTTAGTCCACTAACATTCATTTTAAACCGAACAGCAGAGCTTTTACATTGGAAAATGATATTCAGACTGTTGTAAGTTCTGAGCAGAAGCATTATGAAAGGTGAACGGGAAATGTTACACACACACAAAGTATATTGAAGATCCAAAACCACAAACCAATTAGGCACAGAGCATGATATTTTAAAACAGAATAGCTGAGATTCATTTACTTTTGACTTACCTGCTAAGCCTCACATTCAAGGCTCTGACTTTTCCTTGCAAGAATAGAAGAGGCCACTAAAACACACATTTTCTTGAAGTGTTACTGGCATTGGTGGTGTCATCTATTCTTTCAGGAGAAATGCAGATTCCTGAACTTGGAGGGTAGCCAAGATTTTTGATCACTTTTAAATGATACCCACAGGTCATAATATCATAACTGTATTACACCTGTTATGTAACAGAGCTTTAAAGGAAATTATATCTTAGCATGCAGTAAAACTAAATGGAAAGGATCCTTAGATCTGCTATAAACTCAACAGTTGCAATATACTATATTTTTGTCAACAGCATTGTAAAAGATTTTCCTCTAAAGTGTGTACATGTCACACCAGCATCCCAACCTCTAGAGAGATGGACAATTTCCATTTTTAGTGTCTGCTCCACTCTCCCACCAGCTCAGGGTTTGATTTTTGTCTAATTTAAATATTTAAGGTGAAATTCACCCCATCCACAGAGGCAGGAAAAGACATCTGGACCATTTGAATGATTAAGGGACTTTATTGCTTTATAGGCCCTGACCCTCTCCATAGGGGCTAATTTCATTCTGATTATTTTGGCTTCACGCTAAAGGTCTAGAACACCACGTAGGCTTCAAAAAAAGAACAGGAGTACTTGTGGCACCTTGAAGACTAACAAATTTATTAGAGCATAAGCTTTCGTGGGCTATAGCCCACTTCATCGGATGCACAGAATGGAACATAGAGTAAGAAGATAGATGAACTGAACGAGCCCCTGGTGGCATGGCTAATCTGATTAGGTTCTATGATGGTGTCACTTGAATAAATATGTGGACAGAGTTGGTATCGGGCTTTGTTGCAAGAATAGGTTCTTGGGTTAGTGTTCTTGTTGTGAGGTGTGTGGTTGCTGGAGAGTATTTGCTTCAGGTTGGGGGGCTGTCTGTAAGCGAAGACTGGTCTGTCTCCCAAGATCTGTGAGAGTGAGGGATCATTTTTCAGGATAGATTGTTACTTTTTGATGATGTGCTGGAGAGGTTTTAGTTGGGGGCTGAAGGTGACAGCTAGTGGTGTTCTGTTATTTTCTTTGTTGGGCCTGTCCCAATGCCAACTCTGTCCACATATTTATTCAAGTGACACCATCATAGGACCTAATCACATTAGCCACGCCATCAGGGGCTCATTCACCTGCACATCTACCAATGTGATATATGCCATCATGTGCCAGCAATGCCCTTCTGCCATGTACATTGGCCAAACCAGACAGTCTCTATGCAAAAGAATAAATGGACACAAATCTGACATCAGGAATCATAACATTCAAAAACCGGTAGGAGAACACTTCAACCTCTCTGGCCACTCAGTAAAAGATTTAAGGGTGGCAATTTTGCAACAGAAAAGCTTCGAAAACTGACTCCAACGAGAAACTGCTGAGCTTGAATTAATATGCAAACTAGATACCATTAACCTGGGTTTGAATAGAGACTGGGAGTGGCTGGGTCATTACACATATTGAATCTATTTCCCTATGTTAAGTATCCTCACACCTTCTTGTCAACTGTCTAAATGGGCCAACTTGAGTATCATTACAAAAGTTTTTTTCTCCTGCTGATAATAACTCAATTAATTAGCCTCTTACAGTTCGTATGGCAACTTCCACCTTCTCTGTATGTGTAGGCGTGTGTATGTGTATATATGTTCTTACTGTATGTTCCATTCTATTCATCCGATGAAGTGGACTGTAGCCCACGAAAGCTTATGCTCTAATAAATTTGTTAGTCTCTAAGATGCCACAAGTACTCCTGTTCTTTTTGCGGATACAGACTAACATGGCTGCTACTCTGAAACATAGGCTTCAGGCAGGGGACATGTGGAAAGTTAGCAGTCTGAGTGCTGGAATCCTGATTGGTTGTGTATATGGAAGCACTCTGATTTCATTTGTGGAGGAAATAGGGGAGGTGGGGGTAAATCAGAAGCTGATTAGCTCAGGCTCTTGTGCAGGTAGGTAACAGAGGCAGCTGTGGGGAGTGGGGAGGTTGGGTTGTAGCGCTGGGTGGGAACTAGTATATAGAGGTTGGTGGAATTGGGGCCAGAGTTCAGAGAGTGAGTGAGTGAGCGTGAGAATGATGGATAGAATTAGGGTTAGGTAGAAAAGACAGTGAAAGAACATGTCTATGTTGTAGTGCAAAGGCCCTGAAACTTGGGAGGAGGTAGGAACGAGCTCATATATGGGGACACAGGTTAGGAAGCAGATTAGACAAGTGAGGCTGGTGAAGAACTGGGCAGCCAGGGGCTGAGTTCCTTCAAATTTGACAGCTGAAAGGAGGGTGGGAGATATCAGAAGCTGGAAACACATGTCATCTGCAGTGTCTCGGTGCAATTTACTGAGGAAGGCCTGTGGACTATTGTAAGGGTTAATTTAGGGAGGGGGCAATGTGTTTATGGACAGTACTACAATACATTATCTAAGTCACCTTCCTGTTGCTGTGGTGTATATACTTCACCACCTACGGGCAGCAATTCACTGCACCATAATTGTTCTAGTAATTGAAATTGCCTCAATTTTGACACTCAACAATCAGTTGTTTGCATCTGGGTAATTAAATGGAAGATTTAGTTTGAAAGCTTTTGCTATTATTCCAGACACATACTGGTCCAGAAGCCATTTAGCTGTGAGCTCCTCGCACTGGCAAATGGCTTTGATTTTAATAGTAATTTTTGATAGTACAGTCTGAGTTTTGACAGACTTACCCATATCTTTATCACCAGTGCAGAGCAGAAAAGTTAGAAATAATTAGGAGTGCATTTAATACATTCAGATGATTAAAAATGGAAATTGCTAACTGGAAATTGCCAACATAAGCCTCTGAAAGAAAGATCCACCAGAGCACCAAACAGCCACCACCAATACTCAGAGGCAGTCCCACAGATCCAAAAAACTCACAGCTTAAAAGTGTATTAGGTCTTGCTACCTTAATGAAATTTCTTGGCAAGCTGTTGCGGTCAGTCAGCTAGAAGGGAACAAAAGAATATTATACAACTTAAAACTTAATTAAAATATAAAAGAAAAGACACTTTATTGTCATGGTAAACTTTAATCTTTATTACAGATTACTAAAATAGGACCTTTTTAACATTCAGGCTTTGACAAGATAATATTTGAGCTCAAAGACCTTTACAAACATTGATAAATTAAAATTCACAGAACCCCTTATCAGACAAATAACCTAATATCCCTATTTTAAAGATGGGGAACCTTGGACAAAATTGGCAAAATTTGTATGCCCTTACTTATACTGAATAATACCTTACTTCACAAGAACACCTCTTGAATTCAATAGCCATACCTGTGCTATAATATTCAGCATGATTAATCTCAGCATTACATCATTGACTCAGTCAAGTTACTTCTGATTTACACTGATGTAAGTAAAATCAGAAAAAAAAAAAAGGCCTTAAATGACTTGTCCAGGATCCCACAGCAAGTCAGTGGAAGGGCGGGGGACAGAACCAAGAATTTCTGCCTCCTGGCCATGTTCTCATATCACTAGGCCTGACCACAAGAACGAGGGGTGACATTCTGTGCTGCGCCTCTTAAAAGGAGTGTGATTTAGGTGGTGTTAAGCCACCTTTGCACCCTCTTGATCTTGGGCTGCTTTGCAGTCCCTAGAGCAACATAGACCATCTAAACAACCTATCCCCAGATGCCTATGGACTGCAGCACTACCCAGAATCCCTGCAACATTAAGTGCTGTGACCCCACTCCCAACATGCCCTTCCCACCTCCAGCTCTGCCCTTCCCTGCACGCCCTCTGTGCCAGCACTTGTGAGGAGGTGCTCAGAAGACAGTCTTATGGGTGTTTTCCATATTATCTGAACCAGAAGAATTCTCCACCTGTTCAACACAGAGCTTTTACGGGTCCTCAACACCACCCCAGACCTTTTACACAGCATTAAGGGCGTGGAGGGAGATGAGACTCTTCCCTATGAATACAGTTTTGACTAGAATACACTTAATTTGATGATTGAGACAGAAGCTTTACATACAAGTTGTCAACTAGCTTCACATGAGGAACATACATAATACGGGTAAGATCTTCAAAGCTGACTAGAGTATTTAGCCATCCAACTCCCACTGAAATTGATCTCTCACTCTCTCTCTCTCACACACACACACACACACGTACGTACGGCCAGAGTTGATGGCCAGGGTTGTCAGCAGGGTAATGCTCTCAAATCCGGATTAACAGAGTCACAGAGTTTAAGGTCAGAAGAAACCACCAGATCATCTAGTCTGACCTCCTGTACATCACAGACCACTAATACCACACAGCACCTGCACACTAACCCCAACAATCAAAATTAGTCTAAAGTATTACAGCCCACATGAGATTAAATTACAGTGTGCTGCCGGCAGTGAACAGACGGGACTGAGGTGCACCAGTGCCCAAGGAATGGATTAGATGAGATATACCCAAATGATCTTGGCAAGTGACCTGCACTCTATGCTGCAGAGAAAGGTAAAAAACCCCTTTCACAGCGCCTCTGACCTGAACACAAGAAGCAATCCTCTGGATTTTATACTCTGACCACAAAGCACCAGCACATGTAAGATGGCACAAACAGGGTTGGCCACATTGCTTTTGGTATTTCCAGTAGCTGAAACCATCAGCATCCTTGGTCAGGATCTAAATGGAGGCTGCACATCTTCATCTGGCTACAAGGCAGTTCTTCAGTGCTTTGCAGCTGCATTTTTAAATGCCAGTAAGTAAACCCTAAGCCATTACTTCCTCAGCTCCCATCCTACCGTCTCCCCTACAATCCATTATGACATGAACTAAGAACTGAATTAAGTTTCAGCCATTAAAGATATTGTTACCAATCATGCTTCAGCAAAACACATGTACGACGTTAAGAACATCTGAGCAGTCCCATTAGTTTCAATGGGACTGCTCATGTGTGCTTAAATTTACATGAGCATTTGGTATTTTGGGACCTGACTGTTTATTGTTTGGGTGGGGTTTTTTTTGAAGAAGAGACACTTCTCAAAATACTGCAGATGAAAGGAAAGTTAAGGGATGAAATTAAAGACCCCTCTGTTTAATATCTTCTATGTCATGTATAGCACTTTTTATCAGCAGATCTCAAAGTGCTTTTTAGAAAAGGTCGGTATTATTATCATCCCTATTTTACAGACAGGAAAACAGAAGCGCAGAAGGTAACCTGACTTGCCCATGGTCACCTAGCAGGCCAGTGGCAGTGCAGGGAAGAAGAACACAAGTCTCCTGAATCCCCATCCAGTAGGCAACTGGGGAAGCTCAAGTTAATTTCACAGGTGACACACCCAAAATCCTTTTGTGTTTCTCTCTTCTGGAACAAGATGACAACTGTGGGAACAAGATGCATTAGGGGCCTTTGAGAAAAAGTGGCACAGAAAACAGCTGGGGTTCCAATGAACAATACAGAATGTATTTGTGTGTGTGTGTGTGTGTTTAGATTTTTAAGATATGACTGGATCTTGGCCTTACACAACACCAAATCAGGAGTAACTCCTCTTGTGTCAATAGGTGCAAAAACTGATGATGTGAGAACAGAATCAGGCCTGTAGATTTCAGACTGTACATCTCACTGGCTTTTGCTTATACAAGGAGTGGTAAATGAAGATTTGAAGAGGCAAAGCAGCAGATGTCATTTGGTTAAAGTGCTGAAAATTGGAGTTCTTAATTGACAGAGGAGAGATAATGCTGTGGGGAAGCATTAGTGAATAGCAGGAGATTGTTAATAAGAGGTTTAGCAGAAGATTTCAGCATGTAAAACTACTATTTTAAAAATATTTGTTATCAGCATCTCCATGGGGTATAAGCAATAAATATCAGTGCCAGTAACAATGCTCTCTGTCCTCTGTAGAAACGGAGACAAGGAGCTTTAATACATCATTAACATTCGAGAATGGTTGTCTTGTCTTTTCATTTTTATACCAGCAGAGAAAGATCAGTCCAATAACTCATGTGAGGCTCAAGTAATCAGCTCAAATGAAAATACAGTATATAATTATAATCACCCAACTGGCAATCTTTGCTCAAGAGAGAGAGAGACCAAGGACTGGAACAGCTGAGGTTGTTGCTGGGGCTCAGATCCAGGGCTTTTAGTCTCTTACATCCATAAGTACTATAATACAAAATGGAGTTGTTTCCATTGCCATTCAGCGGCTGGTCGGTGGCTTGTATGCAATAAGTTTGGGAGTCTCAGACCAGTGGACGGTGCCTGCAGCACAACAGTCAGCTCCACAATCAGCCCCTTTTGTTGGCAAACTCATGGAGACGCCAAGGACTGAGGCACCAATTCAGCCCAGTGCTTAAATACATGTATAACTTTAAGCCTGGGAGTAGTCTTGTTGGGCCACAATCTCCAGCCTCCTTTGGTCACTTTGCGTCACTCAGGTGGGGCAAAGCGGATGGATTCCAGCCAAAAATCGGCCAGCGGAGAATTCGTCTTGCAGAGGAGAACCGCTCACAAATATCAGCTCAACAGAAGCAGTGAAGCCGACACTTGCGCTACGCTGGTCTCCAAACCCCAGTATGAGGGTGTGCTGGGAAAGGGATGGATATGGCAGTGGTGGGGCAGGAACATAGATTCCAAGGC
This sequence comes from Eretmochelys imbricata, assembly GCF_965152235.1. NCBI lineage: Eukaryota > Metazoa > Chordata > Testudines > Cheloniidae > Eretmochelys > Eretmochelys imbricata. The sequence continues at coordinate 108,734,194 of NC_135577.1, forward strand.
CAGAAGGAGTAGAGCTGATTCTCCACTGGTTTAAATTAGACCAACCCCTCAGCTGTTCTAACTAAAGCTGGGACCATGTCTACATGAACTAAGCTCAGATGCAGGGGAGAATTGAGCCCATTGACTGGGGCATGAACGGCCAGAGAGAATTAGCTAGAGCCGGCCAAAAAAATTATGATGAATTTTCACGGGATACTTTGAAATTTTTTTTTGTTACTTTCCCACAAATCTCTTAAGGTTTTTGTTGCCGTTATTTTATGAACGACCCAAACTGGAAGGCTAAGAATTCTTCATTTTGAAAACCATTTTTGGTAAAAAAAAATTCATTTTCGAAAACCAAAAATTTGTACTGAAAGCCAAACTGGAAAAGGAATATCATTACCAAAAATTTCAATTAATTTTTAATTGAAAAAACAAATTAAATTTTCCACAACAATTTTCAGTTTGGTCAAAAAGGCATTTTTTCCCCTAAAAAGAAATGTACCAATGATAAAAATTCAACCAGCTTTGGAATTTGCTCTCTTCCCAGCCCTATAGGACATCTCTGCAGGTCATGACTGAGACATCTGAGAGAGACTGTGGGGACACATGGTTAGCCAACTTCAATGTCCAAGGTTGTCAGTGAGACATCACAAGGATTAAGATTCTCTTGCGCACGAAAAAGCAGAGATTGATGTTTCTCTGTACATTCCCCTGAATTCTTATTGGAAATGTTCATCTTGAATTCTTTCAAGTTAATCCTTAGCTTTTCTGTACCATTCTTTGAATTTTTTCACACTTAACCATTGAGGTCTGTGTGATTTGCACCTCTTTATGCGTTATAAAGTAATAGGATATTACCGCTTCATAGCTTTTCATACTGTGATTTGGCCTTTTTCAATCTCTGTCTCCATAAACAGATAAAAGTGGCTTCCAATAAAATTATTTAAAAGTTGGTTAAGCACAGAATATGACTAATCCCATGTTCACAGCTGGAGGTTAAACCAAGCCTCATTAAATACAATGTTCTTGCACTTCTCCCACAGCAGAAACAAATGGCGCATGGAAGAACTTTGACCACCCCCGTCTCTCTCTCTCTCACACACACACACAGAGCCAACCCCAACATTTCAAAAATCATGAGTCAAGAAAGCATAGGAGTGGCTTACAAATATAAATAAATAAGTTTTAATTCTTTTCATTTGTCTTCTGGTTTCACATCCTTCAGGATACATTTGTGTCACATTTTTTCCACAGCAGTGAGGGCTAGAAACATACTTTATTTGTAAATGAAAGCTGAGATTCTCACATAATCACTTGACTCCAGGAACTGGAGCTTTAAAAAAACAACAAATATTACGACATTCACAAGATCACCCGAGTCAGAAACACTGCACACCCACACAAGCTTTACTCACAGCAATGTAGGTGTTTACAACTGTGTTAAAGTTTGCAGTTGTTTTTTTATTTATATCTAATTTGGAGAACCCCATCCACATGAGTGTGGGCTAAGCAAGTACTTCCCTAAGCAGCAGTCCAAGGTCTTGATTCAAAGCCCACTGAAATCAATAGAAAGTCTTCCATTGACTTAATGGGTTTTGGATCCATCTCCCAAATAAAGGCTTGTAGTATCTTAACTTCCTTTTTCTCTGAACTCCAGTTAGCAGCATTTCTAAACTACTCATATAAAGCTGAAAGGCTCTTATTTTGAAAGAACATTTTGTTCAATAAATATGTATTGTTTTTTTAAAACGTCTGCTTACTGGGTTCCAACAGATAATTAATTAGTCATATCAATCAATCTGGGCATATTAAATCAGCAGGGAAGGAGCAGGAATGAAAAGCACTGATGTAGACACCGGTACTCTTACATTTTCTGTGCTACATTTTCATGAAGCTCCCCACCAACACTGTTGATCCCACATTTGCGTGCATATGTAAAACTTGTACTTGCATGTGTAAAAGAAGGACATGTGCATGCAAATGAGGATTTGTGCATGCAGTTCAGATGTAAAGTCAATTTTGAAGGGTAAAGCTAAGGTGGCCAGGTGCCCGGTTTTCAACTGGAAAGTCCGGTGGAAAAGGGGACCCGACAGCAGCCAGTCAGATCTACTGACCACACACCCATTGTCCAGTCACTGTGAGCAGGGGAGGTGGGGTGGCGCGGACCTTTCACCCACTCCAGCTCCTATTCAGCAGGGGCCGCCTCCTAACTTTGTAAGGCAGCTGCAGCTTCCGAGCCCCAGCTCCACAGGCAAGTCCCTCCTGACCTGGGCGGGAGGTGTGGGAGCGGGAAAGCAACAAGCGATGGGGGCTAGGAGGAAAGAGAGGGGATGGGGGCAGGGCCTCAGGAGAAGAAGCTGGGCAGGGGCAGGGCTCGGTGGAAGAGGTGGGGTGCTTGCTGCTTGACTGAAATATACCGTGTGGTCTGTTTGTCCGGGGGACTGTGTGCTGACCAGGGGCCTGCTAGGCAAGGCTGAGAGCTTCTTAATGAGGCTTTGACCCCTAAGTCAACCCTTAACCAGGGGCCGGGGCTACTCAAGAAGACTTTAAAAAGCCCGCTCCTAAGCGACCAGAGGAGCTAGGGAACAGGAGTGACTAATGGGAATTTTGCAAGGGAGTTTAGAGGGGGAACATGCGGGTGTGGGGGGGCCCTAGATACACATAACATTCTTTAAACTTAAAGCCCAAACCACCCCCTGATAAAAACAAAACATCAACAAAGCTGCAGGAGTAAAAAGAGAATCCAGCCAGAACTCCAGCAACAAAGTGGGGGCTATCCAATTTATTGCACCCAATGCAGCATGTATGATTACCTGCCCTATGGGCAGGTGGCATATGTGTGCATTCGATGCAAGGAGCTCCTGGCCCTCGGAGACTGTGTACTGGCTTTGGAGACCAGAGTGGCTGAACTGGAGGAGCTAAGGGAGACAGAGAGGTACATAGATGAGACTTTCTAGGATACAGTATAACGGTTCCATCCCCGGTCTGACAGCCTCTATGCTGTTGAGGAAGATGAAAGCCTCAGGGAAGGAGAACATCCAGCTGGAGCAGATGGAAACAATCCCTTAGTTGGGACCCTCCTTCCAGATGATGTGGTATCCTTTCACACTTAGGATACCTCTCCAGGGGAGGGAACTCCAGTTATTAGGAAGAGATAGGTATTAGTAATGGGCGATTCAATCATTAGAAACATAGATAGCTGGATATGCGATGACTGGGAGAACCGCATGGTGACTTGCCTGCTTGGTGCAAAGGTTGCGGATCTCTTGAGACATCTAGATAGACTTATGTGTAGTGCTGGGGAGGAGCTGGTGGTTGTGGTACATGTAGGTACCAAGGATATATTACCAACCACTTGACCAAGATGGTGATAGTGACTGTGAAGTGCTCACCGAGAGTAGAAAGGCTATAAAAATAAAAAACTCAATAATAATGGGGGATTTCAACTATCCCCATATTGACAGGTACATGTCACCTCAGGATGGGATGCAGAGATAAAGTTTCTTGACACCTTAAATGACTGCTTCTTGGAGCAGCGAGTCCTGGAACTCACAAGAGGAGAGGCAATTCTTGATTTAGTCCTAAATGGAGCACAGGATCTGGTCTAAGAGGTGAATATAGCTGGACCACATGGTAGTAGTGACCATAATATAATTAAGTTTAACATCCCTGTGGCGGGAAAAACGCCACAGCAGCCCCACACTATAGCATTTCATTTCAGAAAGGGGGACTACACAAAAATGAAGAAGTTTGTACCTTTTAATTTCTGTATCACTATGCTAAAAGTGAAATCTCTACAAGCTGCATGGAAACTTTTTAAAAAACACCGTAACAGAGGCTCAACTTAAATGAATGCCCCAAATTAAAAAAACATAGTAAGAGAACCAAAGAAGAGCCACCGTGGCTAAACAACAAAGTAAAAGAAGCAGTGAGAGACAAAAGGCATCCTTTAAAAAGTGGAAGTTAAACCCTAGTGAGGAAAATAGAAAGGAGAAACTCTGGCAAATGAAGTCTAAAAATATAATTAGGAAGACCAAAAAAAGAATTTGAAGAACAGCTAATAGCAAAAACTAATAGCAAAACAATTTTTAAGCACATCAGAAGCAGGAAGCAGTAGGGCCACTGTATGATCAAGATACTAAAGGAGTACTCAATGACGATAAGGCCATTGCAGAGAACCTAAATGAAATCTTTGCATTGGTCTTCACTGCTGAGGATGAGAGAGAGATTCCCAAACCTGAACCATTCTTTTTAGGTGACATATCTGAGGAACTGTCCCAGATTGAGGTGTCGTTAAAGGAGGTTTTGGAAAAAATTGATACATTAAACAGTAATAAGTCACCAGGACCAGATGATATTCACCCAAGAGTTTTGAAGGAACTCAGATGTGAAATTGTAGAACTACTAACTGTAGCTTGTAACCTATCATTTAAATCAGCTTCTGTAACAAATTACTGGAGGATAGCTAATGTGACACTGATTTTTAAAAAGGGCTCCAGAGGTGACCCCGGCAATTACAGGCCGGTAAGCCTGACTTCAGTACCGGGCAAACTAGTTGAAACTATAGTAAAGAACAAAATTGTCAGACACATACATGAACATAATTTGTTGGGGAAGAGTCAACACGGTTTCTGTAAAGGGAAATCATTCCTCACCAATCTACTAGAATTCTTTGAGGGGGTCAACAAGTATGTGGACAAGACGGATGCAGTGGATATAGTGTACTTAGATTTTCAGAAAGCCTTTGACAAGGTCCCTCATCAAAGGCTCTTAAGCAAAGTAAGCTGTCCTGGGATAAGAGAGAAGATCCTCTCAGGGACTGGTAACTGGTTAAAAGATAGGAAATAAAGGGTAGGAATCAATGGTCAGTTTTCAGAATGGAGAGAGTTAAATAGTGGTGTCCCCCAGGGGTCTGTACTGGAACCAGTCCTATTCAACATATTCACAAATTATCTGGAAAAAGGGGTAAACAGTGAAGTGGCAAAATTTGCAAATGATACAAAACTAATCACGATAATTAAGTCCCAGGCAGACTGTGAAGAGCTACAAAAGGATCTCACAAAACTGAGTAACTGGGCAACGAAATGGCAGATGAAATTCAATGTTGATAAATGCAAAGTAATGCACATTGGAAAACATAATTCCAACTATGCATATAAAATGATGGGGGTCTATATTAGCTGTTACCACTCAAGAAAGATCTTGGAGTCATTGTGGATTGTTCTCTGAAAACATCCATTCAGTGTGCAGCGGCAGTCAAAAAAGTGAACAGAATGTTGGGAATCATTAAGAAAGGGATAGATAATAAGACAAAAAATATCACACTGCCTCTATGTAAATCCATGGTACTCCCACATCTTGAATACTGTGTGCAAATGTGGTCACCCCATCTCAAAAAAGATATACTGGAATTGGAAAAGGTTCAGAAAAGGGCAACAAAAATTATTAGGCGTATGGAACGGCTGCCATATGAGGAGAGATTAATAAGACTGGGACTTTTCAGCTTGGAAAAGAGACGACTAAGGGGGGATGGGTATGATAGAGGTCTATAAAATCATGACTGATGTGGAGAAAGTAAATAAGGAAGTGTTTCCATGGATCATATTGGACTATTCAGCCCAAGAACACGGTATACCTGCCACCTATTTGTATTTGTCCTTGAGGGTAAATTAATCTTGTTCCAACAACATGACATTGTTCATGGTGATATTTGGCATGATCTCATGTGATAACATTGAGTTATATCACAAAGCTAGGAGTAAACTACCAACTCTAAGTAGGATAACAAAACCTTCATTGGAATAGGCCAGTGAAGACCTAGAATGGCTGGTGTCAGGAACCCACATGATCAGTGGACACTAGGACTTGCAACGCTACATTAACTAAGAGCCGCGTCCAAAATATAGTAAAATTCTGCTCCAAGGCTACAGAAAGCTTTAGATGATGCAGCAGGAGATGTAATGAGTCTACTCTATTATATTGTTCAACACTCGCTGCTAGCTGCTGCTCCTGGCTTAGAGCATTACTAAGGGTAGCCCTGAAAAGGAGCTATCAATTCCTGTGGGTAGATATGATGTAGGAATTAAAGATCATCTGGAGAGAAACAATGGCTCTACAATGAAGCAGCGGGTATAAAAGAATAAAACCAAAAAAACCCACCCAAACTAAAAAGTCCCACCATATCTGTACTTACTTATCATGAACGAGAAGGAGAGAGAAAGGAGAAAGGAAAGCTTCTTCATTTCCCCCCATCCTCAATCGCGGTTCAGGGAATGGGAGCATTCGATCCTACTCAAAATGGGAAGAAAAGAGCTTCCAATGAATCTGTTCAAAATAGTCACCAGAAGCAGAGAAGTACATGTCTTAACACACCAGTATTGATGTTAATGTGTACAGTATGAACGGCAGACTCAGAAAGACCCTGGAATATCACTACTCCCACAACACCGGCGTTCTTTAGTCTTATGTGTTTAAGGATGGCAGAGATGTCAGCCAGCAGAATAATGAGCTACATTTAAATGTCTCACACTAATCTATTTTTCTGCCTGAAAAAGGCACAAAGGTACTGAGGTACACCTCCATACAGCCTCACATCCCAGCCACTAAACAGGGTAAGTAACAAATCTTTGTCAAGAAGCACCAGTTAGCAAAGGAGTCCTATGTCCCAGGCCACTGTAGTATAAACATTTTTACAAAGCTTGCAATATCATTTACAGTCCTGGCAATAGCAGATATCTCTGGATGAAGCAGTATTTTGGTTCTATGCTTAGCATTTGGAAATAACAAAGCTGTATTGGTTATAGAAGTCTTCCTGGCTTAATCTCTTAAGGCATTGGCATTGTTTGTTACTTAGGACCTCAGGTCTCATCACTCCTTCAGCGCCTTGGAGACAGAACGTCCTGCCATTGGGAAAGCATCTTTCCAAATACTGCTTGCTACTGCACTGTCAACATACAAGGGAGAAGGCTGAGCTGAGTTAAAATACGACTTAGGTGGTGAAAAGTGAAGTGAGTTTGGTGGTTTCAACAAAGTCTCAATTAGAGGGAACATATCAACAGTACAAAAATAGCACCCCATTTGTCATGGTGCTATCTGACTAGGTGCTTACCCAGAGCCCCTCATCACAGGATCTGAGCTTTGCTTTCCCAAAGCAAACAGAGCAAAAAAAGAGTCAAACAAGCAGACTAGATTTCTTCAGAGGGTGCTGGAAAGTGCATGTCTATGTACTGAGAAAGAGTGGGGAGCTTCTCATCTTTCTCCATCTTATCTTCTTTTCCTTAGGTTTGTTTGTTGACATTGTGGGAAGATGAGGTTAAATCAGCAAGTTCCAGAAGAGAGCTTTGGAGCAATTGCAGTGAAAGCGCAGGCCACGTCTATACCTACCGCTCTGCAGCAGTGCAGCTGCACCATACCCTGAGCCGCTGTCAGCATTCAGTGCTGACAAAAGAAAGCTCTCCCATCAGCATAAAAAACTCACCTCTGTGAGCGGCATAATCTATGTGGGTGGAAGAAGCTCTGTGCATAAGAACGTTTATGTCAGTGTAACTTATGTTGCTCGGGGGGGTGGGGGGGGTGGAATATTCATACCCCTGAGTGACATACGTTTTGCCGACATGGGCTGTAGTGTAGACGTAGCCTCAGTTCTGTGTTCCCCGTAATTTTACCCTTGAAGGTAGCAGTCTCATTGTTCACGGTACTACAGTAACGAGGGCCATATAAGTACCCAGGACCGCCAAATCGATGGTCTGTGAGCAAGAGGTATTCTTTTAAGTAGCTTGGCCCAGATGCCATGGAGAACCATAAAGTTGTTTTATAGTGAGTGAGTAGAGCACCAGGGTCATATGTTCTCAGTGACTAGTGTTGCTAACAAGATGGGCTGGTGCATTTTGGATCTTGGAGCTTATTACTGTCAGTGCATTCATTCCCAGGCACAGCAACTTGCAGTAATCCGGCCTGGAAGTCATGGAGGTGAGGATAATTGAAGATAGGTCATCATCAAGTGACAGCAGAGGGTCCAGCCTTCTTGCCAGCCCCAGAAACCAGGCAGCATTTTTGGCAGCTGTTGCTATTTGAGCATCCAGAAGCAGGAGATCCCCAAAGCAGCAAACTGATGTGGATAGTTGAGGGCAGACTCCCTCAGCAGCAGAAGGCATGATGGTGGTGACCAGAGCTTCAAAATATTTTTCTTTTCCCTCCAATTTATGCATGTTTAGCTTCAGCCCAATGCCTTTCACGCCAGTCACCAAGTGAGCAAGGGATAAGGGATTTGGTAGCAAATGAGACAATGTCCCGTCCTCCATTGTCTGAGTGTGGCCTGAAAGCCAGGATTGATGGGATGTTCTGTATTAATTTCTACTACAGAAGTGCTAGGTATTACAGGGGGAGAGGGAAGTGTTTTAGGATTTTTTTAAAGAAACTCTCCTTCTCAATTTCATTGGCTAAAAACAGAAAACTGTGAACATGCTGGGCTTTCCTGTAAGGTGTATGAAATCCATTCCTTCAAACGTGAACATTTCTTGAGCAGTTGCCTCATGGGAGGTCCATTTGCAAAAAAAAGGGCTTCAGATGCGAACAGTGTGCTAATGAAAAGAATGTCCCTAGACATCTTTGTAGTCCATGTACTTTTCACCTACTAATTAGTGATCACTTTTCTGACCTCGTAAAAGCACAGGCAACCAGATAAAGCGCTCAGTGCCCTATGGCCTGCAGAAGACAGAAATAAGTCAGGCCAAGGGCATATTGAACAGGGAGCCACTTACCCAGTCCATGGCCAGTCTCCTAGCAACAGGCCACAGCATTCAACAGAGCCCATCTGTTTACCAATATTTCCAATTAAATCATCGCAGGGTTTAAACTGCCACCAGCTAATTTAGGGGTGGGAGAGAGTTAACATTAAATTAGCAATTGATTTATGTCTGAAGGCCACTTGGATGCTGTTGAGTGCCTTTTGGGGTTTTAACCCTTTGGTAGCTACCTGGAGCTAAAGGACTTTCTGGTGTAATTCAACAGGGCATTTTGCTTTAATGTCAGGGATACCAGCTCAAGATCTCAACAAGTTGAAAGGATTACAAAGGCCATGAAGTTGGGTCAAACTGTAGCTTGTGTGACAGGGTCGGGCCAGATGGCTACAGGAGAGTGATATTTTTTTTTCTGTTTTCAAATTTGTTTTATAGAAGGCAGATATATTAGCCCCAGGTTAAGTAGGTCCCTTTTCCCTGGATAAGGTAACAGGGAAGGTTCCAGAACAATCAGGAACTTTCTGGAAACAATTAAGGCAGACAGGCTGATTAGAATACCTGCAGCCAATCAAGAAGCTGCTAGAATCAATTAAGGCAGGCTAATCAGGGCACCTGGGTTTAAAAAGGAGTTCACTTCAGTTTGTGGTGCGTGCGAGGAGCTGGGAGCAAGAGATGCAAGAAGCTGAGAGTGAGAAGGCATACTATTGGAAGACTGGGAAGTACAAGCATTATCAGACATCAGGAAGAAGGTCCTGTGGTGAGAATAAAGAAGGTGTTGGGAGGAGGCCATGAGGAAGTAGCCCAGGGAGTTGTAGCTGTCGCACATCTTTTCCAGGAGGCACTCCAGACAGCTGCATTCTACAAGGCCCTGGGCTGGAACCCAGAGTAGAGGGCGGGCCCGGTTCCCTCAATACCTCCCAACTCCTGATCAGACACAGGAGGAGTTGACCTGGACTGTGGGTTCACGAAAACGGCTAAACTGAGGGCAGCCGTGAATCTCCGAGATGAGCAGATCCGCCAATAAGCGCAAGACCCACCAAGGCAGAGAAGGAACTTTATCACACTTGATATTTAGATTTCGTAAAAAACAAGATTTTATAAAGAACCTCAGCACCAATAGAAATACTTCCATCTTCTGGATTTTTTTGGTTTTGTTTGTTAAGTCCAATGGGGAAAGGATGTGTTTTTTAAACAAATGAACATTTCAGCACCCCACGACAATCAGAACGTGGAAAGAAAAGCAATATTGGACTGGTTTATTTTAATTGTTCAAACTTAGTGAGATGGAAAGAGCAAGCAGAACAGCATAAAGTATAAGAAGTAAAACTAGGTTAAAAAAAAAGTATTTTCATTTCATTAAATCTAAAGTGATATTGACATAAGGGGCTGTTTTTAAATAATTACCAACTCTCTAACCAGACAGAATTTTAACCTAACAGCTGAGAGAATTAGCAGTTGTACTCACTGCCATAGCGCCCCCTATTGTCAGACCGTCTCATTGCAGCAGTTTCAGCCCTAGCACCCCATGTAGGCAGTCTGCCTTTGAGCGTGATTCAGTGCTCCAGATGAGAAGCATCTAGTTCAGATCCCTTACAGGGTAATAGAAATTCAAAATAGCATACAAAGTGTCTCAACAAATCAGCCCTTCCTCTGGGCTCTGTCTTCATTCCTTCTCCCCAGCTCTGGTATTCAGCACTAACCCCGCAACCCAAGTCTTCCTGAGGTGACTGTTCTCCTTCAGACTCTGGCTCAGGGCCCTTCACAGGAGTCCCTCTGCTTCCTGAACTCTACCCCTTTTAAGAGGGCTGTCCATGGAGTTATCACCTGATGTCTCCTAGTCCCACCCTCTCTGTCTGGGAAGCAACTAATTAGCTACAGCACAGGTGTAATAGATGTGACTGACTGTCTCTTATCCCTTTCTAGCCCATAATGGGGTTTCAGTCCATCACCAAGAGATGGTCACAAAGAGTGACTATAAAACTTCCTTAAAGCAAGAAGTGAGGTTTAGAACAGAAGAACACGCCAGCACAGAAGAAAGTGAAAGGATACGAGGGCACAGGGCTGAATTCTCTGCTGATTTAAATGGCCATACCAATGAAGCTGCACCAGTTTACACCAGCAGGGAATTTGGCCCTGGAGCCAGAGGAAATGCAAGGCAGGAGGAGTTTCCCCATGCAACCTCACATGTCAGAGCAGCCGAGAAGCAAGAAGGAACAGAACAGCTGGTGGCTAGAAGCCCCTAGCAGCAGAAAACAGGGAGCAAGCACAGTCCTAGCTTTAAATGCTTTTTCTGGAGCCCACTGTGTGCAGAACAGTCACCCACTTCTTGGCGCTTGTTTGTTTATAAGCACAACGATTGTAAACAAATGTTACAAACGAGTTCCATACAACAATGGCCAATGCTGCTCCTTTTTGCTGTGCTCTCCTGCAGATATTATCCTTGTCCTACTTACAAATGGGCAGTAAAGACAACAACCTATAACAAGGATAGTGCATGCACTGGGGTCCTCTGTATAGACACATACATAACCCTGATGTAATGGGGGCCCTCGCCTCTAGAGCATCCCCTCACAGCCCAGTGTAGCACTGCCATTGCATCTTTGCCTCAGTTTCCCCAAATGAGGCTTTTAATAACTCCACTAAAGCTTGTTTTGAACAGTGCCCCTCCAGAGGTGTCTAGTTTATTCAGTCCCAAAAGGCAGAACATCACATGGGCAGACCTCCGCATCAGCACCTCCAGCTGGAGGGAGGAGGGGCTGAGTCAGCCTTAGTCCATCAACCCCCGTTATGCACTAGGTCCCTTACCAGCAAGGCATTCATAAACTGGAACCCTCTTCTCAAGTCAGGGGCCTCTAGCTGGGGAGGGTCCCTCCTCTTGGATCAAGGTCCCCACCTGGAGGCTGAACCGCAAGGACCCTTTCTCAGAACAGCATATAATTCCTCTAATCTAGGACTTCTTCTGTTGCCTGGTGAAGCTCTTCGTGGGAGCCAGGTTGTTCTGCGATTTAGCATTCTTAGTCCCTTTCTTCTGAAAACTCTTCCACCCAGGAGCATTCCCCCTGGCTTTCTTTTGCTGCTGCACCTCCTTCACTAGTTTTCTCCCCCCGAAGCCTTCTCTCTAGGAGCTTTCTCTTCCTACACTCTGGAACCATTCCTCTCCCCAGGAGCTTCTGTTCTCCTTGCTCCCCATGCTAGCTGTAGCTTCACTTTTATCAGGCCCAGGTGTTTCCTTGCCTAATTAACTGCTTCCCAGTTACTCAGTAACTTAATTAGTCCCAGGTGAACCTGAGTTGCCTCATTCCCTCTGGTGGAGCCTGTCAGAGGTAGTGTGGGCCCCTGATCCCTTCAGAGGGCCAGCTACCCTATGACACCTCCTTTGTGTTCCTCCATACCATCTTGCTGCTGTTGCTGCAAGAGCCTTCTCCTCTGCAGCTCCTGCTATGGGGAGCAGCCTTCCTGTCACTCTCCACCTCACGAGCGCCTTGTCTTTGTCTGGACTTGTTTCCTTTACTCTCTCTCTAATGTGCTTTATTATTTAATTTTATAAATGATTTTGAGGTACAATTAGTATGAAAGTCATTTTACAAAATAAGACCCGATCCTGCAACTGGATCAATGCAGGTGCACCCTCGCACTTCAAGAGGGCCTGATTGAAATCATGGGGGAACCAGGTTCTGCCTGCTTGGATCCAGTCGCAGGATCTAAAAGTCATGTTGTATATTAACACCACCAAAAAAACCTACCTGAGAAAGGAGTTTGTTGTCATCCTCCAACAGTTTGACTTTTGTTTCAAGTTGCCTGATGTAGTTGGAAGATGAATCTTTAAAGAGAAGAAAAAGAAATAAGATTAATCTCCCTGTGACACGGTTCTTTAAAATAAGTAATATAGTTTCACCTTTAGACTCATTTTTCCTCTCACTGGAAGATAAGCTTAGAAAAGAGCTAAAGAACCATGCTCAGGGGTCACAGCTGGAGAGTCTAATGCATTAACAAAGAGGAGGAGACAGATACAGCAAGACCTAAAACCTCAAGTACACACACGGATGAACATACACACCCAAAGAATTCTACCAGTGAGATCTGATAGGCTAATCTAAAAACACATGGAGTAGGCAGAAATAATGGGAGGGCACCAGAGTATAGTATAGTCTCACATAACATGGCAGTGTTCAATTTGGGGAGTTTAATAGACAGTTTAGCATTACAGTAAGACAGCACCGGGGTTAGGATGACCTGGTGCTGAAGACCTCTGTGGGTGGGTTGCTGCTGTGCAGAACATCTGCGTTTGTTTTGGAACACATTTTGAAGCAACACATATTGCAAATTGCACACAGAGAAATTAAAGAGAGGGCAAAATAGTTGCACCAGCTTTATCACAATTTAACTATTTGAAGGACATTCTTGCTCACATTAAGCGGTCTGTAACATTTTAAATTAGTCTGCAGTGTGTGTGTGATCTGTTTGCAGTGAGTTTTGCAGCTTAAGCAAGTGACTAACCTGAGCAAACTCTGTTCTGTCAAAAGTATTTTGTAAAGTGGAGAAGATAGAGCATTGGACTGGGACACAGGAGATCTAGGTTCTATTCCCACCATGGCCATTGGCCTGCTGGGTGACCTTGGGCAAGTCACTTCACCTCCTTGAGTCTCAGTTTCCCCATCTGTGAAATGGGGATAATGATACCTACCTCCTTTGTAAAGTGCTTTGAGATCTACAGATGGAAAGCGCTATATGAGCTAGGTATTAGTATTAACTGTGAAATGGTGCAAAGCCACTATTCAACCATAACAGTTCACACTGAGCATGAATGAGAGAGGAACTGAGCACCCTGCTGATTTTTGTTGGGCTTTGGAGATACTGAGCACTCAGGCTCAGACCCACTGTCGTCTAGCAAGATGCAGTTAGTAAGAGATTTTCATACATGATCTTCCAAGGCTCATTCCTATACTACCTCATCTCTCACTGATGTCTTTGGATGTTGAAGTTGTCCAACACCTACCAGAGATACTCAGCACCTTGCAGAATTCTTGCCAGGTCATTCTCTATGCAGGTTTTGCAGATCTGCTAGCATGCAACTGCAGCTAATCTCTTAAGGTGTTTTGACTATTCATGGGAAAAACTGAAATATGCCTGAAAATGTCACCTTAGACATGTGCCACACTGCACACAAAGGAAGTGTAAAAACTACTCAGACAAGACATATTATATTCAAGTACTGTATCTACTTACAGTACAAACTCCCCTGGATGACATGTATTGCTTTTATTTTAAAACTGTTTTGTATGAAACAAGTAAATCCAAATATTCCTCATAACAAAAACAGAGGATAAGAAAAGGCAATTTCAAATCACATAGGTCCTCTGAACAGGTTAAATGGCCTTAGGATCCATACAATACCACCTTGAGATGCAGTGTTGTCAGAGTTCACAAACTAAACAGGCCAGGTATGAACTTTGCTGGGAATGAACAACTAAGAGCAGCTGTAGGAAGTGGTTTGCATAGTCAATACTTGGCACTTTCCTCTCTGACGCCTCAATTCAGCAAAGCAAACTGCTTAAGTAAGTTTTAAAGTTCCATCTGATGAAGTGGGTTCTAACCTACAAAAGCTTATGCCCAAATAAATTTGTTAGTCTCTAAGGTACCACCAGGACTCCTCATTATTTTTGCCGATACAGACTAACACAGCTACCACTCTGAGGGTATGTCTACACTACGGAATAAGGTCGAATTTATAGAAGTCGGTTTTTTAGAAATCAGTTTTATATATTCGAGTGTGTGTGTCCCCACAGAAAATGCTCTAAGTGCATTAACTCGGCGGAGTGCTTCCACAGTACCGAGGCTAGAGTCGACTTCCGGAGCGTTGCACTGTGGATAGCTATCCCACACTTCCCGCAGTCTCCGCTGCCCATTGGAATTCTGGGTTGAGATCCCAATGCCTGATGGGGCTAAAACATTGTCGCGGGTGGTTCTGGGTACATATTGTCAGGCCCCCGTTCCCTCCCTCCCTCCGTGAAAGCAAGGGCAGACAATCGTTTCGCGCCTTTCTTCCTGAGTTACCTGTGCAGACGCCATACCAAGGCAAGCATGGAGCCCGCTCAGGTAACCGTCACCCTATGACTCCTGGGTGCTGGCAGACGCGGTACGGCGCTGCTACACAGTAGCAGCAACCCCTTGCCTTGTGGCAGCAGACGGTACAGTACGACTGGTAGCCGTCCTCGTCATGTCCGAGGTGCTCCTGGCCACGTCGGCTGGGAGCGCCTGGACAGACATGGGCGCAGGAACTAAATTTGGAGTGACTTGACCAGGTTATTCTCTTTAGTCCTGCAGTCAGTCCTATTGAACCGTCTTATGGTGAGCAGGCAGGCGATACGGATTGCTAGCAGTCGTACTGTACCATCTTCTGCCAGGCAGGCAAGAGATGAGGATTGCTAGCAGTCATATTGTACCATCTTCTGCCGGGCAGGCAAGAGATGAGGATGGCTAGCAGTCGTACTGTACCATCTTCTGCCGAGCAGCCATGAGATGTGGATGGCATGCAGTCCTTCTGCACCGTCTGCTGCCAGTCAAAGATGTAAAAGATAGATGGAGTGGATCAAAACAAGAAACAGACCAGATTTGTTTTGTACTCATTTGCTTCCCCCCCTCCCCTGTCTAGGGGACTCATTCCTCTAGGTCACACGGCAGTCACTCACAGAGAAGGTGCAGCGAGGTAAATCTAGCCATGTATCAATCAGAGGCCAGGCTAACCTCCTTGTTCCAATAAGAACAATAACTTACGTGCACCATTTCTTATTGGAACTCTCCGTGAAGTCCTGCCTGAAATACTCCTTGATGTAAAGACACCCCCTTTGTTGATTTTAGCTCCCTGAAGCCAACCCTGTAAGCCGTGTCATCAGTCGCCCCTCCCTCCGTCAGAGCAACGGCAGACAATCGTTCCGCGCCTTTTTTCTGTGCGGACGCCATACCAAGGCAAGCATGGAGGCCGCTCAGCTCACTTTGGCAATTAGGAGCACATTAAACATTATCCAGCAGTATATGCAGCACCGGAACCTGGCAAAGCGATACCGGGCGAGGAGGCGACATCAGCGCGGTCACGTGAGTGATCAGGACATGGACACAGATTTCTCTGAAAGCATGGGCCCTGCCAATGCATGCATCATGGTGCTAATGGGGCAGGTTCATGCTGTGGAACGCCGATTCTGGGCTCGGGAAACAAGCACAGACTGGTGGGACTGCATAGTGTTGCAGGTCTGGGACGATTCCCAGTGGCTGCGAAACTTTCGCATGCGTAAGGGCACTTTCATGGAACTTTGTGACTTGTTTTCCCCTGCCCTGAAGCGCATGAATACCAAGATGAGAGCAGCCCTCACAGTTGAGAAGCGAGTGGTGATAGCCCTGTGGAAGCTTGCAACACCAGACAGCTACCGGTCAGTTGGGAATCAATTTGGAGTGGGCAAATCTACTGTGGGGGCTGCTGTGATGCAAGTAGCCCACGCAATCAAAGATCTGCTGATATCAAGAGTAGTGACCCTGGGAAATGTGCAGGTCACAGTGGATGGCTTTGCTGCAATGGGATTCCCTAACTGTGGTGGGGCCATAGACGGAACCCATATCCCTATCTTGGCACCGGAGCACCAAGCCGCCGAGTACATAAACCGCAAGGGGTACTTTTCGATAGTGCTGCAAGCTCTGGTGGATCACAAGGGACGTTTCACCAACATCAACGTGGGATGGCCGGGAAAGGTACATGACGCTCGCATCTTCAGGAACTCTGGTCTGTTTCAAAAGCTGCAGGAAGGGACTTTATTCCCAGACCAGAAAATAGCTGTTGGGGATGTTGAAATGCCTGTATGTATCCTTGGGGACCCAGCCTACCCCTTAATGCCATGGTTCATGAAGCCATACACAGGCAGCCTGGACAGTAGTCAGGAGCTCTTCAACTACAGGCTGAGCAAGTGCAGAATGGTGGTAGAATGTGCATTTGGACGTTTAAAGGCGCGCTGGCGCAGTTTACTGACTCGCTTAGACCTCAGCGAAACCAATATTCCCACTGTTATTACTGCTTGCTGTGTGCTCCACAATATCTGTGAGAGTAAGGGGGAGACATTTATGGCGGGGTAGGAGGTTGAGGCAAATCGCCTGGCTGCTGGTTACGCGCAGCCAGACACCAGGGTGGTTAGAAGAGCACAGGAGGGTGCGGTACGCATCAGAGAAGCTTTGAAAACCAGTTTCATGACTGGCCAGGCTACGGTGTGAAAGTTCTGTTTGTTTCTCCTTGATGAAACCCCCCCGCCCCTTGGTTCACTCTACTTCCCTGCAAGCTAACCACCCGCCCCTCCTCCCGTCAATCACCGCTTGCAGAGGCAATAAAGTCATTGTTGCTTCACATTCATGCATTCTTTATTCATTCATCACACAAATAGGGGGATGACTACCAAGGTAGCCCAGGAGGGGTGGTGGAGGAGGGAAGGAAAATGCCACACAGCACTTTAAGCACAGCACTTTAAAAGTTTACAACTTTAAAATTTATTGAATGACAGCCTTTTTTTTGGGCAATCCTCTGTGGTGGGGTGGCTGGTTGGCCGGAGGCCCCCCCACCGCATTCTTGGGCATCTGGGTGTGGAGGCTATGGAACTTGGGGAGGAGGGCGGTTGGTTACTCAGGGGCTGCAGTGGCAGTCTGTGCTCCAGCTGCCTTTGCTGCAGCTCAACCATACCCTGGAGCATACTGGTTTGGTCCACCAGCAGCCTCAGCATTGAATCCTGCCTCCTCTCATCACGCTGCCACCACATTTGAGCTTCAGCCCTCTCTTCAGCCTGCCACTTACTCTCTTCAGCCCGCCACTTACTCTCTTCAGCCCGCCACCTCTTCTCCCGGTCATTTTGTGCTTTCCTGCACTCTGACATTATTTGCCTCCACGCATTCGTCTGTGCTCTGTCAGTGTGGGAGGACAGCATGAGCTCGGAGAACATTTCATTGCGAGTGCATTTTTTTTTTCTTTCTAAGCTTCACTAGCCTCTGGGAAGGAGAAGATCCTGTGATCATTGAAACACATGCAGCTGGTGGAGAAAAAAAAAGGGACAGCGGTATTTAAAAAGACACATTTTATAAAACAGTGGCTACACTCTTTCAGGGTAATCCTTGCTGTTAACATTACATACATAGCACATGTGCTTTCGTTACAAGGTCGCATTTTGCCTCCTCCCAAACGTGGCTACCCCCTCAACCTTCCCCCCTCCCTGTGGCTAACAGCGGGGAACATTTCTGTTTAGCCACAGGCAAACAGCCCAGCAGGAATGGGCTCCTCTGAGTGACCCCTGAAGAAAAGCACTCTATTTCAACCAGGTGACCATGAATTATATCTCACTCTCCTGAGGATAACAGAGAGAGATAAAGAACGGATGTTGTTTGAATGCCAGCAAACATACACTGCAATGCTTTGTTCTACAATGATTCCCGAGTACGTGTTACTGGCCTGGAGTGGTAAAGTGTCCTACCATGAAGGACGCAATAAGGCTGCCCTCCCCAGAAACCTTTTGCAAAGGCTTTAGGAGTACATCTAGGAGAACCGCGAATGCCAGGGCAAAGTAATCCTTTCACATGCTTGCTTTTAAACCATGTATAGTATTTTAAAAGGTACACTCACCAGAGGTCCCTTCTCCGCCTGCTGGGTCCAGGAGGCAGCCTTGGGTGGGTTCGGGGGGTACTGGCTCCAGGTCCAGGGTGAGAAACAGTTCCTGGCTGTCGGGAAAACCGGTTTCTCTGCTTGCTTGCTGTGAGCTATCTACAACCTCATCATCATCATCATCATCATCCCCAAAACCTGCTTCCGTATTGCCTCCATCTCCATTGAAGGAGTCAAACAACACGGCTGGGGTAGTGGTGGCTGAAGCCCCTAAAATGGCATGCAGCTCATCATAGAAGCGGCATGTTTGGGGCTCTGACCCAGAGCGGCCGTTCGCCTCTCTGGTTTTCTGGTAGGCTTGCCTCAGCTCCTTCAGTTTCACGCAGCACTGCTTCGGGTCCCTGTTATGGCCTCTGTCCTTCATGCCCTGGGAGATTTTGACAAAGGTTTTGGCATTTCGAAAACTGGAATGGAGTTCTGATAGCACGGATTCCTCTCCCCAAACAGCGATCAGATCCCGTACCTCCCGTTCGGTCCATGCTGGAGCTCTTTTGCGATTCTGGGACTCCATCATGGTCACCTGTGCTGATGAGCTCTGCATGGTCATCTGCAGCTTGCCACGCTGGCCAAACAGGAAATGAGATTCAAAAGTTCGCAGTTCTTTTCCTGTCTACCTGGCCAGTGCATCTGAGTTGAGAGAGCTGTCCAGAGCGGTCACAATGGAGCACTCTGGGATAGCTCCCGGAGGCCAATATCATCGAATTGTGTCCACAGTACCCCAAATTCGAGCCAGCAACGTCGATTTAAGCGCTAATCCACTTGTCAGGGGTGGAGTAAGGAAATCGATTTTAAGAGCCCTTTAAGTCGAAATAAAGGGCTTCATTGTGTGGACGGGTGCAGGTTTACATCGATTTAACGCTGCTAAATTCGACCTAAAGTCCTAGTGTAGACCAGGGCTGAAAACTGAAGTCAGGGACACTTCGCACATGCTTAAGTACTTTGAGAATCAGGGGCTAGGGTCTGAGTTAGTAATGTACCTGTGGCCCACCATAGTGTTAGGGGCACCGCTTTGTTGTGACATTTTATGATTGTTTAAAAAAAAAAAATCTTACAAATTTTGCCCTGAGAATATCGGCAACCACCTGGCCAAATTCCTAGTTTGCTTCCCTAAATTCAATCTGCAGCCCTGATTGGAGAAGTTATTCTTCACTTTCTGCCATACATGGCTTCACAGAGTTTCTGTGCACTGTTAAACAAAAATTTAGTGCCAGAGGTGAATCTATGTACGTACAATCCTGAATTTTTCCACAAGGCTTCAGGCACCCAAATTTGTGGAAAATGAGTGGTTTGGAAAAGCAGGATGCAATGCAAGACTCACTTTGCTGCTAAAGGATGCAGGTGCCTTGTGATTACCTGCAGATCAGATATCACTCGTCTGGACATATTTTGTACATCCTTTTGATAAATATGTAAGCTACTAGGATGAGAGGTAGTATATAATGCTACAGAGCAGTGGTTCTCAAACTTTTGTACTGGTGACCCCTTTCACATAGCAAGCACCATTTAACACCATTATAAATGCTGGAGGCAAAGTGGGGTTTGGGGTGGAGGCTAACAGCTCGCAACCCCCCAGATAATAACCTCATGACCCCTTGAGGGGTCCCGACCCCCAGTTTGAGAACCCCTGCTATAGAGGCTCGATATATGCACAGCTGGCTCAGATGCAGGTGCTCAGCTACAACCATACTATTTAGCAGGGTTTTTGCCTAGTTTACCTGTGCAGGGTGGACTTTGTGGGAGACAGCCCTCTCTAGACAGACTAGCTGAAGAACATAACATAAGAACAGCCATACTGGGTCAGACCAAAGATTCATCAATCTCTGTATCCTGTCTTCCGACAATGGCTAATGCCAGGTGTCTCAAAGGGAACGAACAGAGCAGGTAATAATCAAGTGATCCATTGAGACTAGGACACCATTCCTGCCCATCCTGGCTAGTCCCACAATTATTTATTATTATTTGTATTATGCCTAGATGCCCCAGTCATGGTCCAGGACCCCTTTGTGTTAAGTGCTGTACAAAACACAGAGCAAAAAGACAGTCTCTGCCCCAAACAGCTTATAAGATATTTTTGATCAAAGAACTGAATACTCCATGTCCACTATGGCCAGAGAAACTATGCTAGAAACCACCTAACAACACCCATGTTTAAAAAGAGTTGTGAATATATACACCTGCATGGAGAGGGTCCTCCATGAGTGAGTTTTATTAGTAGGCTTCCAATCAAATGGATTTGTTCCATGGCAGGGACAGTTTTTGAATACGGATACTCATAGAAAGAGAAAAAATTTAGAGAGAAATATTATTTCTTTTTTAAAATGATGCCTATCATATGCCAATGTGTGCTTTCCAGACACATGCTCAGCAGGGCTGTGCAACCCTGGGGAAGTCAATGGGAGCTGTGGGTGCTACCATCTTTGAAATTCAGTTCTAAGATTTACAAGGGCTCTAGTTCTCATCAGATGACACTCTGGAAAGTCAGTCCGTGTTCAAATACAATAAGTGAACCGATCTTTAATTCTGCCCTCTGTAAGGGAACGCCAAATGACCGTAGTAAAATTAAACATAAAAAAACAAACAAGAAAAAGAATCAGCTATTTTGTTGCCAGCAGTAAATATTGCATCTCTGGCACGGCATGAGAAACACTCATCAGTACTGTCAGCCTCTGCACTGCACTCTCAGAGATTAATCACCAACATCTTGTGGACATTCTTTATTCTAGGTGGGTGCCAGCTGAGCAGTCAACATCATGATTTCAATTGTAAAAGACTCCATAACTCTCAGACCTGCAGGCAGTGCCACTCAAGCATTAAGCAGCAAAACCTATGCTGAGTTCCCCCCCTCTTTTAGATCAAGAACCACATTCCCAGAATTTTTCTGCCTCTGACCTTCCCATTATCAGTACATTTTCCACACATACCCCCACCACCCCAAAAGCTTCATTTGAAAAAGGCATTGCAGACCCATCTGCTGAGCAGGAATGTTAATGGATCACACCCCCTAGCCAGAATCATTGTTCAAAATTAAACAAATCCCCCCCTTCCCATCTCCATATTAGCTATGTCTTCAGCTTTTAGGAATGCTTTAACCCTCAGTCCAAATGCACACTCTTCTCATTTGTTATAGTGGCTCTACAGAACTGCAAGATCTTGGCTGTGCCATTAGGGAGGGTTTCCCAGCTAGAATGAGGCTCACTTCCTCTCTGGCTATTGCTAAATTAGCCCTAGCAGCTATCCCTGGAGTTCTTCAGAAGCAGTTGTGTGAGGAAATGTTTGCCTTAGGACCCAGATCAGGTATCCACCCATCCTACTGTCTTTCATTATTATAACAACGCCACACTCTTGCACAGCTCTTTTCATCAGTAGATTCAAAGCGCTTCACAATCTCTAATGCGTTCTCACAACACCCCACTGAGGTAGGGAAGTGCTATTACCCTCATATTACATATGTCACACTCTGTGCTATGTAGTCATTATGCTCAATATATTTTTTAAGAGCAATGTATAATAAACCTTTCCAGACAAGTGCAGTATAATACAAATTGGCTTGCTTGAGGGGCAGGGGTGGGGGTGCGGGTGCTTCCATTCCTGGCTATTTAAAGTGGGAACACAAATGGACAGGGTCCCTGCACTGTTTGCCTGACTCTGTGAGCACATGCACCTTGGAGCAGGGGGATTATCACTGGCTAACAGAGAAACTATTCGGGGGAGCCCTGCTGGGAATTCACCCCTGGTTGGGTTATACTTAGACCTGACAGCATGTCACTGAGTAGTGGGGGCATGTAGTAGGGAGGAGGTGTGGAGTGGCAGCATTTGTCAGTGTGGTGAGAGCAGAAACAGGAGTATGTGATCAGAAGGGTAAGTGCAATAGGGCATAAGGGGGACATCTAACAGGATGGCAGGTTTCTTCTGTCAGCAGACACTGGAACCCTGCATAAAAACACTGCGTAAATTCTGCTGTTGTGACAGGTGCTTGACTGGGAATATATGGAAAGTAGAAGCAGCTTTGGGGAGAGAGAGAGAGAGCGCGCACATCATAGGAAAGGAGAACACAGAAAGGGAGTATAAGTTCTGACACAGTTAACTGTCTGCTACCCTATTTTCCTTCCCTGTGCACAGATGCTGACATCTTCCTTTCCATTCCACTGCGCATTGACCTTTCCATTAAACTGGGTATCATGCAAAGACCCTCAACCTGTGCTAAATAAAACAATTTGCCAGCACTAGAGCTGCTTGTCAGTAGTCTTGTTATCAGACTTCGACTCCTCAGCACAATATATCAGACTCTCACAGCTCCACGGGGTTTTATTTATTGACACTGACGATGAGGATGACAAGCAGGCTGAAATATGGGCCCGCAATCTGTCTTGTAACAAGGTTGATTTATCAAGGCGGTGTGATTCTTTCACAGAGAAACCAGAAAACAGGTCAAACCAGCATCGTTTCTTATTTCACTATGAAAGTGAATCTCTGAGAGGAAATCAGGCAGACCTGTAACCTTCACTTTCCCTATGCAACCCCAAACCCTCCTGCTGCTTCTAGCAGACCCCAACTTCCCTTGCCTTATCCAGTGCTGGTGTGCGTAGATATGTCTTCACTGCAGAGTTAATTTGGGTGATCCGCACAAAGGTTAGCTTAGCCCAGGTGTTAACAACCACCTACCCTACCCGAGTTGCTGCATCCTCATTGGTGTCACTGGGACTTCTGGAGGCATATCCCATGGTTCTTTGTGCTGAATGAAGCTGAGCCACTCTCTAATTCTTTCCCAGTGAACTGGCTGTCCTTTTGGGCACATGGTGGGAAGCTGTAGGAGGGCATTGGAGGACTATCACATTCAAGTGTTTTAGCCTGTGTCCTCATTGTATAGTGGGCAGCTTACCAACCTGAACAAAAGAGGCACCTGAGCTCTGGGCCAGCCAGCCTGGGTTGAAAGCAACACTAAACTCAGGTGAGGCAGCTTTTGTGTGTGGACAGGAGGGGGGTTGAGGCAACATTCCGGTAAGAACCCGAGTTAACCCTGCAGGGAAGTCAGACCTTGTGTGTTTCAGGGGAGGGGTGAAAAAGCTCTCTGACCTGCAACTTCTACCTCCACCATCAAGTCTTTGAGGGAGTCAAGCTGGCCCCCTGCGCCAATCCAGAATCTGGTCCCCAACAGGAGCGTAGGCCTGTAGAGTGAGGCCTGGCAATTTTGAGGCACGCTGCGATTCATGTTAAGCTCAGTTATTGAATATGTTTAAAATGTAATTTAAAAAATATCAGACAACCATTTTGTCTTGAATCTCAGGAAAATCACATGTCAAACAAGCTGCCAATTGTACATGGAAACAAGCTCATGCTGCTGCAAAAGATTGCTTAAGCAGGACAGTGCATGTGCTACTGGAACTACTTAATTAATGTTTCCAAGTGAGTCTCTAAATACTGGTTCTGAAGTTTTACAAGACTGCTAATTCCTGCCTTGGTTCCAGTTCATTAGACCTGTCTAAAAGCTTAGCAGCCTCAGGTCAGTCTGTACGAGTCTGATAAGGCCTCCCTTGTGCTTTTACCCTCACTGCTGTAGCTTCCAGAAATGACATCTTCTTCAAGCATAGCAAAATATCTTCCCCACTATGACTGTCAACAGGAGCTCAAGAGCTTCTGATACCTTATCAGGCTTTCATTAGGAAGAAACTGATAGAAGAAAAAATATCATGTAGCAAAGAGAATGCTGGCTCATCCCTTTAAAAAGTAGCTTCTGAATTTTCTTTCTTGGTAGGGTGATCTTTGTATTACACTCCTAAACTTCTCTGTTCCTAGGGCAACCTTTGTTACTATTCCGCAAATGATACAGCAAAGCAAATCACTTGTGGCAAAGCGTGTATAACTCGGTTACTCCACAAGTCCTATTTAATGGGCAAAGTAAATAAAGAGAACTGAAGGAGGAGGAAAAAGAACAGAGTTATTGATAAAATCTTACTAAATGTTGATGCTGATGTATAGCCAGAGTCCACCATTATTTATCCAGTTATTTTCCAGATTGCACTACTGCACCTAGCATAATGCAATCTATTTTCCTAGCACTAGGATTGTGCTCAGGGCAGCACACTTGGTCCAGAGGAGTGACACTGTAACTGTCCCACCCTACTATTTATGCTAAAAGCATCAGCAAAGTATCATCCTGATACTTTGAAGAGAGGATGGACAGAATCTTTTTTTATAGTGCTCTTACTACCTAAGGTAGTCAGCAAACGACAGACTGTTCCACTAGTGTTCCTCAAGGTGGACAGGTAGGTATAGCAAAGCTTGTTATGAAGCAGTTACCAGGGGATTAATCCAGTATGAGTTACTTAAAGGTTTTCCAATATATGAAATTAGCCCCTGGTCTGTTGCCTGGAAAGTCAGATAATGCACATAATTCCTCCTGTATCTGCCCCCACCATCTCTACCACATATTACGCTCGATCATTAAGGGAAAGTTAGGAGATGCTGCAATTTAGGAGGGATTAATCCAACTAGGCATGACATGAAGTCTACAACCTCAAAGCAATCTCTGGGGATAAAACCATTACGACAGATCCTTAATGTTATTTGACAGTAGTTTTTGACGTCGCTTACCTAGACATTGACACAGATTTGTTCCATGATATTATTTTTCTTTGTCAAGATGCACTTGGTATCCATATCTCTGAACATGAGCAGGGAAGAGTATTTTGCTTCCCACATCCTTAGCTACCCATAAGAGAAATGCCCTGGTGTGCCTGAAACTGCTTAGAATGGTCTTCCAATGCCTGCTCTTGTCCACAAGGGAGACTAGCACAGACATGAACTATTAAGCACCAGAAAAACAGACCCTCCCTTGTTCTTCCAGGTTTCCAGAGGGTGTGATGGGGAAGGAACATGATTATTTTCCTTCCTGTTACATTTTTCATACCCACACAGATCTAACGCTTCAAAGCGACTTTGAAGGCACTCATCATAAGCAAAAGTCTCATGTTCAGCCTTGTGGACTACGCTTTAAATCCTGACTTCTGGTGATGTCCTGAGACAAAATGGAGATAATTTTTCAAGAGGTCCAGCCTTGGGCATCTTTAACAAGTGAACTTTCAAAGAGAAGTCTATATACTGTGTAACTCAAGGGACGGATTAAAATAAAAGTACAGCAGCAATATTAATTCCCGTACATATGGGACCAGAATCTAGGGTTGCCAACTTTCTAATTGCTGAAAACCAAACAGCCTTGCCCCACCCCCGCTCACTCCTCTCCCTCCGTCGCTCACTCTCCACCACCCCCATTGCTCACTCTCTTGGGACTCACCTGCAGAGCCAGGTTGGGAGGAGCTGACGAGGAGGCTGCCCAATCGGGGCACAGCGGGACATGGCAGGGGTCGGCCCCCGGAGCAAGAGGGCAGAGTGGGAAGGGGTCAGTCCTCGTAGCGAGGGGCCAGTGCAATTGGAGGGGATCCCCCCCTCCCCCCAAATCCCCGGGCAGCAGCACCTACCTCTTAAATCCCAGTCCAGAAGCCACCCATTGCTCTCTGACAGGTGTCAGCAGCTGAGCAGAGAGCAGCTTCTTCACTGGGCTCCAGCCGCAGCTGCTGCCCTTCCCACCCCCAAGTGGCAGAAGCCAGTTACTGAAGCCAACTGGACTTTTAGCATCCAGTCTAACCAGACGCTGCCAATTTCCCTTTCTGAATGGACACTCCAGTCAAAAACCGGATACCTGGCAACCTTAGAGCCCAAGTTTGTGTAAACTGATATCTACTTCAATGGAACAATACTGATTTACACCAACTGCGGAGCTGTTCTACCACTTGTACTGAAAAGTGAACTTTAATAGGCAGCGGGTCAACACAGGATAAAAATCACACATCAGAGTGCCATAATGTTTGCCATATCTACACAATAATGTTGTAGAACCCCAGAAATATTTTTTATTATTATTACTATTTTACACATATTGTCATGTCAACTAGATTTGCAGAAGACCAGATTGGCCTGTCAGTACCAAGGCTATCTTAGAAATATCTAACAGTTTGCAACGTCCAGGCCAAGTTCATACAGGTTTTTTTTTTCCAGCAGAGCTAAGAATCAGCACTTTTCCTGCGTGTTAAATTGTTGATTGCTGTTTAATATGCATAAGGAAAATAAGATGATGCAATAGCTGGGAGAATGAAAGAGGAATTTAAAACTTTGTAATAGCTCCATAGGCGGTGGGTGAGGCTAGTCCCTTGGCCTATATACCTGCTGCCCATGAATAGCTGGAATTCCATGTTGTTATAAACCTACAAGAAAAAGACTGAAACGTGAAAATGAGTAAAGATGGCAAATTGGAGGTTTTGATCCTGCAGGGCTCTGCCCCTGAGCCAGACCTTGCATTCAGCAGTACAGGCACCTCCCAGGTCTCCAGATTTACTACAGAGTGAAGAAATAGTTCACTGATCAACACAGAAGCAATGTATTAAGTGACCAACATAATCGTCCTTATCCTATATCTCCATGCTATCGTACAGATGGAGGAGCGCTCACCAAGTGTCATACAGCCTGAGAGGTACCTTCTCCGGGTATCTAATTTTAGATACGCAGAATTAAATCCCCTGCTTTCGATAGCTTTATGTATCATGCTACTTTTCATTGGCATGGTTAACACTTATTACACAACAAAGCGCCCGAGACCCTTCATTTCACGCTATGATACAAAGGGCCAGATGTTCTACTGACTTTGGTTTCATCAACAGGGAAGGACACAGGTGAACAGAAAGTTCCGACAGCAGCTTGCATTCAAGGAGCAGCGCAGTAAGTTGCTCAGAGACTAATGGGATTCGGCAGCTTTACTGATTAGGAAAAGGTTAAAATGACCTGCTGGGCACCCTCAGCTATTTAAGCCTCTTTTCCTTCCTCATGCTGCTTTAATCTTGGTAACATGGTCACGTGACCCAGCAGAAAACTGAAGCCGATTAGTGGCTTTCCACTGGCTACAAACGGTCAAAACATTGGATATGGTGTGAATACTTCAGGAAGAGGATAGTGCCAGGCTTTGTGCCCTCTTGTTGAGCACATCTGGCTGTACATTGCATCCACTTTTCTAGAAATCGCCACAAATGGATTCCCAGAGGGAAAATCCTACAAAAGGACAAACTTTCTCCTCATTTTTACCCAAGTAAATCCAGTCACCATTTCCCCACATTCTCCCCATCAAAATCCCTCTCACCACAGTTCTGTTCTTTAACAACCCAAACTACCAGCATCTTTTGTCATGGTCTCCATCATTCCAGACAAGGACAGGATAGGATTCCCTTTGTATGGAGTCTACCTGCTGTAGACAACAGATCCAATTACTAGATAAATGACACACTCCTCTAGGAATCCAGGTCTAGAGGCCTGCTCCTTCAGCTCAGAAAACACAGACCTCTTCCTCTTGAGCTAAGGAGCACTCCCTTGGCTAGTACTAGTAGCTTCTTATCCTCCGTGTGGGCCAGCTCCTAAAGGATGTCTTCCTTGTACTTGCACATAGCCAGTGCATTACACCTGTAGCCCTGTGTCAAGTTGGATCTAAAATTCCATGCCAATGCCTCTGTATTCTGCATTTTCCTGGTGCATGCAGCAAGACCTTCACTAGCTTCATTTAAATTACAGAAATTGAGCTTTTTAAGGAACTGAATATGAAACTCATTAATACAATGCATACAGCAGCCCTGTGTAACTGATTATGATACAAGGTTCAGGTTATTTTACAATGTCTACTATCTTTGGTTTTTATTCTATCACAAATTTTTATACTGACAACGTATAACTGCACTGTACTTTTCAGAAGGAAGCTGGAGGGTCTGACAGTTAGATAAAGGATTGTTTGGGCACCTGGAAAGAAATGGAACACAATGTAGGATTGTGGGATAAGCACACTAATTTGATGTTTCCAATAAAACAGTCATGGATATAATGTAGATATTTAAATAAACAGCATTAGGACTTAGGAAGAAAACACTGCATTGGTTACACTCCATTCAATTTTTAAGGTTATCTTCACAACCATACGGTCGGATACGTACATATACACATCTATAATGACAGCCTAGATTCATAGAATATCAGGGTTGGAAGGGACCTCAGGAGGTCATCTAGTCCAACCCCCTGCTCAAAGCAGGACCAATCCCCAATTTTTGCCCTGATCCCTAAATAGCTCCCTCAAGGATTGAACTCACAACCCTGGGTTTAACAGGCCAATGCTCAAATCATTGAGCTATCCCTCCCCACACCTGTACACCTGAAAAAGAGCTCTGTGGAGTTCAAAAGCTTGTCTCTTTCACCTCCCACAAAAATAACCTTGCTTAGCTGTAGAACATTCCAAGACGATAAAAAAGAAGCTGCAAACAGTGAGTGTCTGATAATGCACCGCTGAAACCCATAAGATTTTTAACATTGACTTAAATGAGAGCAGGATCAGACCCTGAGTGTTTCCTCCCTCTGCTCAAGAAGAATGAGCTTGGCTCCACTACAGCCCATAGAGAGCATGCTGCCATTCAGTGCCCTAACCCTTCCCATTCTGTCCTAGTTCACTGCAATAAACAGCGATTTCTTCCTGGATTGACTAATATTCCAAATAAGCAAGCATTTTAGTGCTTTCTGTTCAGGAGACACTTTGTAGGAGCACATTGTGTAAAGAGTTGTCACTTTGGATGGGCTATCACCAGCAGGAGAGTGAATTTGTGGGGGGGGGTGGAGGGTGAGAAAACCTGGATTTGTGCTGGAAATGGCCTAACCTGAAGATTACTTTAGATAAGCTATTACCAGCAGGACAGTGGGGTGGGAGGAGGTATTGTTTCATATTCTCTGTGTATATATAAAGTCTGCTGCAGTTTCCACGGTATGCATCCGATGAAGTGAGCTGTAGCTCACGAAAGCTCATGCTCAAATAAATTGGTTAGTCTCTAAGGTGCCACAAGTACTCCTTTTCTTTTTGTAGGAGCTGAGACTGGGAGTCAGGTCAGCTTTATAAATGTACAAGTTTGGTCTCTTTCTTCCACCTTTCCCCAGGCAGAGTCCAATCACAGATGTAAAAACAGGTAAGTTTTAATGTGCTTCAGCAGGTCGTTAGTCCTTGCTCTTTAACAGCCGTGATAGCACTGGTATCCATGCATCCCTGGAGTCTGAGCTACTTGATCTTCTTGGATCAAAACTCATGTTAGAATACTTTTAGGTCTCCCAGTCTGTGTGCCAGACTTTTCTCTTAGCTACACCTTGCAAGTCCCCTGAAGTCAGCAGAATTGAACCAGTGTAACTGAGAGAACTTGCCCCCACGTCTTCATTCTTGGAGTGCATATGTTATTCCTCTTACTACTTTCAGCAGGTGTTAAGAGGTAATCCAGGCAGTGAGGATCTCTGACTTGGGACCTTATTCCACTGTGAAAATACTTCCCACTGAAGCCCTTTATGCTGATTAGAGCTAGTCAAAAAGTTCACAAGATTTTAAATCACACAAATTTGTGAGATGGGGGGGGGGTTTGATACTAATTCAAAAGGTGGATCATGTTCAATGAAAGGTTTGCTGAAGTTTGTCAAATCTTTACGTCAATTTTTGCCCACTAATGATTTTTGCATCAAAATTGTGCAAAATACGTGGGTTTGAAGCAAACCTCAGTAATAGTTTCAACTGAATTTTCCTTTGAGATTTTAGGTGGGTTCCCACCCACATAAACTGAACCACGAGAAAATGTTTACATGATAGCCTGCAAAACAACACTACCAATTTCACATGTTCCTAATTAAAATATTAGCACTGTTCATAATTTTGGACTGAAGTCCCCACTGTTAATTTGATCTCATTTTTTAAAGGGATTCTGCTTACAAACTAATTGCAGAGCCAGCAACTGGGACAGGTTATACAGAAATTCTTGGGTTAATAAAATTGTTTTCACTGACAACCTTTGTAGATAGAAACAAACACATTTTGTTAAAACAAAACAGACCATAAACATTTTAAAATTAAAAATACAGAAAACCTAGGATCTTTGCCATAGTTCTGGTCTTTCTTTTTAGAAGCCCAAGTGATAACTTTTCCAGGCACTAAAAAGATATTCCTGATTATAACGCTTCTCCCTCCTCTGTTTGAGAAGATTCTTCTGGACAATAGTCTCTGCAAGCTGGGGTGAAGACTGCATAATTTACTGCTCAGCACAAAGGAAAGCAGCTTCCCCCCAGTGTGGTCTTTCACAGTTGTGAATCCAAGTTGCATGGTAATTAAAACTCAAAAATCCTCTTCCATCAACTCGAGAGAGAAATTCAAATTTAATTTCCAGTACTTAAATACCTCCCCCCGGAGCTCACTGAGCCTCCTATTAAAAAATCTCAGACATGCAAATGATGCCCTTTTCAGAACCGGCAGTCAAAAACGTAATTGGTAGCAAGCAAAACTAATGATTGGGTTAATGAAATATAGGCTCTATTGACTCAGGACACTCAACTGAATCTGTTCCTGATCAGGGTAAACTATCCTCCCCCATCCCCCTTTCCTTTGTCTGCTGCATACTACCAGGCCTAAAACAGAAACTCATTCAAGAGTGATGCCTCCGTTAGAAATGGCAGGAGTCAGATCAAAGTCCCTCTAGCTGGAGGCCACAAGTGTTTACAGCCCTTCAAATGGAGAGCATAGCCTCTGCGCACTCAGTGTTTTTTATTCCACACAGCACCAGTTATATTTGCATGGTGGAAGAGCAGGTTATTGGCGTAGGCTGGAAAAGTTGGCAGCAAAAAGGAAGAAGCGGAAAGAGGGTTGGATGGTACAAATCATTTTGGGGCTTAATTATAAAAAGCAAAACAAAGTGTAGACAGAACTTTCAAAGATCAAGGTCAAAGTCTTGCAGGATGGCTCGGCTTCATCTGTATGGGTTAGAAAGAGACAAAAGACCTGTCTTCCAGCTCAACTCCCTGCCCATGCAGGATTATTCCCTTCCATACATCCTGAGATGTTTATGTCCACTCTAGTTTTAATGGCACAGGGCACTTCCCTAGTGGGGCTATTGTACAGCTCCATACTTCTCACGGTCAGGATGTTCTTTCTGATGATAATCAACCTAAAGTTTCCTTTTGTTAGTTTGATCCCATTCCTCCATTTGTGCCCCCATCCACCCCCATCCCCATACTCTCCCACCATCAAGAATTCTATTCTTTCCTTAGCATTAACACCCTTCAACCATTTGTAGAATGATGCCCCCATTTTGTCCTCTCTTAGGCCTGGTCTACACTACAGAGTTAGATGGACAAAACTCTGTAGTGTCTACACTACAATGGTGCTCCCGCCGATGTAAGTGGCCCAGTACATCGACTTGATAACGCCATTTCTGCGAGAGGCATATCGCTTACGTCGATGTAGTCAGGGTGACGCAGTGTCCTCGTAGACACTGCATTACTTACATCACCTGTTAGTTGTCAGCTAGAGCCCCCCACCCCAGCTCTGACAGCCCACACTATCAGCCAGGCATGGGGATCACAGCTGCCCCCTCCTTCTGGTCCTGACAGACCGAGCTGTCAGTGCTGGGACGGGGGGCCCAGCTGTGAGCCCGGTGCCTGATTGACACTTGGGCTGTCAGCACCAGAGAGGGAGGGGCCCCAGCTGTGAGCCCCATGCTCAACTGAGAGCTCAGGCTGTCAGTGCCAGGGCAAGGGGGCGGGCAGCTGTGAGCCCCGCTCTCGGCTGACACTCAGCTATCAGCCCCAGGGCAGGGGGCTTCAGCTGTCAGTGCCCCCACAATGCCCCACTTCAGTCAGTGGAAGTGCTCCTGATGAGGACGTGGCACCACCAACAGAAGGAGCATAGGGTGGATATGAACCACCCCTTTAACTTACGTCGTATATCAATGTAACTTACATTGACTTAATTTTGTAGTGTAGACAAGCCTTTAGACATGTTAATACAGAGTTTTCGTTTTCAATCTTTCCTCATCACTCAGTCCCCTGATCATTTTTGTTGCTCTTCCCTGAATTCTTTCCAACTTGTCAGGCTTTTTATTGCAGCCTGGTGCCCTAAATTGAATGCACCCATTCCAGGTATACTTATAACAGAGGGAACATAAGCAGAAAGCAGCTAAAGCAATTCCTCCAGGCTTTTCCAAGCTGTTTGTCCCCATTAATTTGGCATATACTTGCCAGGTGTAACATAGCAGAGATGTTAAAACCTCAGAAAAGGTATTGGCTCATTTAGGCGGAGTTGAGAGTAATTGTCCAATTATACGCAGCATTTACGTACTGTGTAGGATGCAAGCAAGTCTCACAACTCCACTAACAATACAATGAAGTGTTAGCCAAGATGATTAGAGAGCATAAGTTCCTGCCAAGAGCTTTGTTCAAAGGAATGTAACCTCCGAAGTTCATTGCTCCAGCAAGGAGAGCGCCACATTCAGCAATGTTAACATCGGAGAAAGGCTTCAGGGGAGATCCCTGATCCAAGGACATGGAGTCTGGCTACGCTGCAGGAGTGATACACTGGGGTCCCATAGGAAAATACAATCCAGCTCCACAGTACTCTGCACTGATCAACAGAAGGGGTTCTCCCTCCTGCACTGGCCAAATATTACCAAAAGCAAACTACTGCTGTAGATGCAAGTGGCTCGAATCAGTTGCAGCATTCAGCCACATTCCAGTTCAGGACATGACCCCTTCTGGAGTATTTAGCAACTGGCCCTGGTCTGATGTGCAGGTACCTCTCATCACCACAATACTTCTTGGGCTTCAACAGCTCAGCACCCCAAAACAGGGTACAAATGCCCTATTTAGTAGGCTTAAGCTGGGTCACAAAATGGGGCTCTGGATTTTGAACAGCCCCAGAGCTGTTCAGAGCACAGAATTCTGTAGTTTAAGTTCAGACCCATTTCTATTCATAACTCACAACACTCCAAGGTAGGTAAGGAAACAGAAGAAACATTTGATTTGGCTTCTAGCCCAAACTCACTGTGAAGTGGGGGGTAAGGGAGAAAAGATGGCAAATAAGAAATGAAGAGTCTAAGCTCCTCTGGGTGGGGTTGGAGAGGCACAATAGTAGGAAAGGGTTGGTTTGTTTTTAATTGAGGATTTTCCCCAGATACTGCTTTCCCCACTCAGTTCAGAAGAACGTTGAGCTGCACCACCACCCCTACACAGACATTAGGTAAACATTTTGGGCTCACTCCATTTGCCCAGTAACTTAACTTTCTTCTGATAAACACATTCCAATGGCAGCGTAACCACAGGAGGAAGTTGCGTTTCTCCCAACTGCCTTTCAGAAGTCAATACTGATATGAAAACACAGGCGCATATGCAAACCGTCAAGCCACAGAATTATCTACCTGGGAATAATCATCCCAGTCATTGATAGTTCAGCGGCAAGCAGCCGAGCAGGTATAAAGAAGGTCTCTGCAGGAGTTCACTCGGGATACAACACAATTCCATTGTTATAAAACAACAATGGGCACCCATATGCTCCCTTTATGCCACTCAGGCAGTGCAAAGGGAGCAGAAACTGTCTGCATCTCCCTGACATTGGGGGCGTCCCTTTTTGGGGCACAGTCAGTGTAGCCAGTTCCTATGCTGACCCCCCACATGCAACGCTGGACTATGGGTTGTGCTGAGAGTGTAAAAATTAGGAAGGGGAAAGGATCCAGCTATGCTGAAATGCTGGATGGTTCCTTGGGGGTAATTAACAAGTGCTGGAGCGTAGAGCGGCCTTACGATTGCTCCAAACTCCAGCAGGGCTGGAGCTCTTGTAAAACGAGCCAGAGAATCAGCCATGACCTGAAACCAGGCACAGCAGAGAACTCAGATGCTCAGATACCACAATGATGGGTGCAGTATAAGAACCTGAGTAGAATAAATCTATTTATTATTAGGGCTGTCAATTAATCGCAATTAACTCACATGATTAACTCAAAAAAATTAACTGTGATTAAAAAAAAGAATTGCGATTAATCACACTGTTAAACCATAGAATACCAATTGAAATTTATTAAATATTTTTGGATGTTTTTCTACATTTTCAAATATATTGATTTCTATTACAACACAGAATAAAAAGTGTACAGAGCTCATTTAATGTTATTTTTATTACAAATATTTGCACTGTAAAAATGATAAAAGAAATAGTATTTTTCAATTCACCTCATACAAGTACTGTAGTGCAATCTCTTTATCATGAAAGTGTAATTTACAAATGTAGAATTAAGTAAAAAAAATAACTGCACGCAAAAACAAAACAATGTAAAACTTTAGAGCCTACAAGTCCACTCAGTCCTACTTCTTGTTCAGCCAATTGCTAAGACAGATACGTTTGTTTACATTTACAGGCAATAATGCTGACTGCTTCTTATTTACAGTGTCACCTGAAAGTGAGAACAGGCATTCGCATGACACTTTTGTAGGCAGTGTTGCAAGGCATTTATGTGCCAGATATGCTAAACATTCATATGCCTCTTCATGCTTCGGCCACCATTCCAGAGGACATGCTTCCATGCTGATGATGCTTGTTAAAAAAATAATGCGTTAATTAAATTAGTGACTGAACTCCTTGGGGGAGAATTGTATGTCTCTGTTCTGTTTTACCCACATTTTTATATTTATATATTTATAAATATTTTTCATGTTATAGTAGTCTCAGATGATGACCCCAGCACATTTTCGTTTTAAGAATACTTTCACTGCAGATTTGACAAAATGAAAAGAAGGTACCAATGTGAGATTTCTAAGGTTAGCGACAGCACTCGACCCAAGGTTTAAGAATCTGAAGTGCCTTCCAAAATCTGAAAGGGACGAGGTGTGGAGCATGCTTCTGCTGGTGGCATCTGACTCAGATATGAAAATGAACATGCATCGGCCCGCTTTTTGGATTGTTATTGAGCAGAACCCATCATCAGAATGGACGCATATATTCTGGAATGGTGGTTGAAGCATGAAGGGACATCAGAATCTTTAGTGCATCTGGCATGTAAATATCTTGTGATGCTGGCTACAACAGTGCCATGTGAACGCCTGTTCTCACTTTCAGGTGACATTGTAAACAAGACTTGGATAGCATTATCTCCTGCAAATTGTACCCAAATTTGTTTGTCTGAGCGATTAGCTGAAGTAGGACTGAGTGGACTTGTAGGTTCTAAAGTTTTATATTGTTTTGTTTTTGAATGCAGTTATTTTTTGTACTTAATTCTACATTTGTAAGTTCAACTTTAATTATAAAAAGATTGCACTACAGTACTTGTATTAGATGAATTGAAATATACTTTTTCTTTTGTTTTTTACAGTGCAAATATTTGTAATAAAAATAAATATAAAGTGAGCAGTGTACACTTTGTATTCTGTGTTGTAATTGAAATCAATATATTTGAAAATGTAAA
The DNA here is from genome assembly GCF_965152235.1 of Eretmochelys imbricata. NCBI lineage: Eukaryota > Metazoa > Chordata > Testudines > Cheloniidae > Eretmochelys > Eretmochelys imbricata. Next base: position 108,769,923 of record NC_135577.1, read on the forward strand.
AACCATCCAAAAATAGTGCAATAAATGGTATTCTATTATTGTTAAACAGCGTGATTAATCACGATTAATTTTTTAATCGCTTGACAGCCCTATTTATATGTATTATTTATTATTAATTATTATTATTAATTATTATTGATGATGATGATGATGCCTGGAATGGAGCATACACAAAACATTTACTAATAGTAAGAAGCTGAGAGGGATCAGAAATATTTTGGAGGATCAGATTAAGATACAGAACTGGGTAGGATCAAAATGAGACATAGGAAGACAAATGGAAAGTGCAATAATCAATGTGTGAGAATGGGACAATACCATGGAGGAGAATAGGAGAGGGGAGAGGTTATTTGATAATTGATTAAATGTGAATCAATAGTACAACCCCATCTCAATACAAATAAGGCAAGTAGCTCAGCAGAGGAAGGTCAATCAGCGGCTGAATCTCCCTGCTCTGCTATCACCTGGACTATATTCCTCATTCCATTTTGTCTGTGACCTTAAGGAAGGTCTCTACAGGTCCACTCCTGGCTCTGCACCTCCTCAAAGGTGCTGACAGTTCACAACTCAATGGGAGATGTGCGTGCTCAGCATCTCATAGGACTAATCCTTAAGTTATTGAAAAACATGCTGCCAGGAGAAGCTATGGAATCACTTTGACTGGGGATAATTCAAGGACAGGTCAGACACCCATCCACCAGGAATTAAAAAAATAAAATAAAAAATCAATCCTTCCATGATTCAGAGGAGCGGGGAATGGGACTAGACTATCTGAGTCTATAAACTAAATGAACACTTCATATGGTTTGTAAAGCTCTGTATCCTCTTTTTCTTATCGGATGTCCCTGAAATCACATTTTGAAATAAAAACTCTATTGAAGCAGAACTGATAATAAATAACGGGGGAACTTGGCTGCATTAACATGTTTATTATCTCCACTTTAAGCATTTTGGACTAGTGGCTGACCACTCCCTGAACCACTTGCTGGAAGTTTGTATAAACTCCACAGAGATTAAAACTAAAATAGAAAACTGACTCCAGGCTGGGGAAAATGAGAAGCAGGAAGTCAAGGGATATTTTTATTTACATTTTCAATTAACTTCAAGAGACAGAAATTACAGAGTGCTCAGAACTAGGTTTCAACCAACGTAGGTGAGAGGGGGGAGTGCTTCATCTACATGCTTGTATCTGAAAATAGCTGCTCGCTCACAGCTACTGCTGTAGGTAATGAGGGGATTTCACACATTTGTGACTTGGAAGTGTGGGTCCCCAGCAGTGGCTGTGTGATGCAGAAGTCAGGAGAACTGGGCTCTGGCTGTGAAAGATATGTCATCACGCACGGCTCAGCCTGAAATACATTTTAGGATTTCACTGCTACGGTACCTTACTGAAGTGTTAGCCACCAGAATAGCATGGGTTCTGAATACACACCATGTGTCACGGTCCAACAGGGGCAACGTGTATGCAATACAGAAAGGGACCCTCTCTTCACCAAGAGAAATGTTTCATGGAGCACATGTCCTGTAAGTCTGCCAAATCACACACCTTGCTCAAGGCACCTTCTGTCTGACCATTGTGTAGCATCATCCAAAGGGGGTCCAGCCCACAGACAATTTTTACTTCACCAAAATAAAAGTTCATTTTGCACATCAAACGAAAGGAAAAGTGGGGCCAAGAGACCAGTTGATTAGCCAGCTGGGATTGGTGTCCAGTCTCTGATGAATGGTGCACACTGCATGGAAGGTGGAAATCACACGTTAGGAAAAGCCAATTATTCATAGATTCCAAGGCCAGAAGGGACCATTGTGAACATCTAGTCTGGTCTCCTGTATAACACAGGCCAGAGAATTTCCCCAAAATAATTCCTAGAGCATATTTTTTAGAAAAGCATCCAATCTTGATTTTAAAATTGTCAATTATGGAAATTACACCATAACCCTTGGTAAGTCATTCCAATGGTTAATTACACTCACTGTTAAAAATGTACACCTTATTTCTAGTCTAAATTTGTCTAGCTTCAATATCCAGCCAGTGGATCACGTCAGACCTTTCTCTGCTAGACTGCAAAGCCTGTTAGCAAATATTTGCTCCCCAAGTAGATACTTACAGACTGTGATCAAGTCACCCCTTAACCTTCTCTTTGTTAAGCTAAATAGATTGAGCTCCTTGAGTCTATTACTATAAGGCAGGTTTTCTAATCCTTTAATCATTCTTTTGGCTCTTCTCTGAACCGTTTCCAATTTATCAACATCATTTTTGAACTGTGGAAACCACAACTGGACCCAGTATTCCATCAATGGTCAACACCAGTGCCAAATACAGAGGTAAAATAACCCTTCTTCTCCTACTCGAGAGTCCCTTGTTTATGCATCCCAGGATTGCATTAGCTCTTTGGCCACAGCATCACACTGGGAGCTTATGTTTAGCTAGTGATCGACCATGACCCCCAAATCTTTTTCAGAGTCACTGCTTCCGAGGAGCCCCCATTCTGTAAGTATGGCCTACATTCTTTGTTTCTAGATGTATACATTTACATTTAGCCATGAAAAACACATACTGTTTGCCTGCACCCAGTTTACCAAATGATCCAGATCGCTCAGTATCAGCAGTTTTCCTCTATTATTTCCCACACCCCCAATTTTTGCAATCTGCCAACTTTACCAGTGATGAATTTATGTTTCCTTCCAGGTCACTGATAAAAATGTTAAATAGCACAGAGCCAAGAACCAATTCCTGTGGGATCCCACTATAAACACACCTGCTTGATGATGATTCCCTGATTACAATTGCATTTAGAGACCTATCAGTTAGCCAACTTTTAATCCATTTGATGTGTGTCATGTTAATTTTATATTGTTCTAATTTTTTTAACCAAAATATTGTGCGGTATGTCAAATACCTTACAGAAGTCTAACTATATCACATCAACACTATTACCTTTATCAAGCAAACTTGTAACCTCATCAAGAGATATCAAGTTAGTTCAACAGGATCTATTTTCTATTAATTATATTACTTTCCTTTAATTCTTTATTAATTGAGTCCCATATCAGCCACTTCATATCTTGCCCAGGTTCAATGTGAGGTGGACAGGTCTATAAATACCTGGGTCATCCCACTTATCCTTTTTAAATATTGACACAACATTAGCTTTCTTCCAATCTTCTGGAACTTCCCCTGCCCAGGTTTAGGAAGGGAGGCAATAGATACATCATGGAAATTAAAGATGGAAAAGGTCTATTGGGTCTTCTAGTGATTCTAGGCTATCTCCCTACCAGCACAGGATAGTTCTCAAGTGCTCAGTCTCGTCCAATTTTAAATTACTCAAATAAAGAACCACCAATCACTTCTCTTCATATACCTATTCCACAGCCTAATAGCTTTCACCTCGAGGAAATGCTTCCTGACTACATTTCTCCTTCACCTAATTTCATCCCATTAATCCTACTTATACATGCTTGGGCCATCCCACACAGCACATCCCCCTCCGTACTTCCAAAGGGTTATATCCTGCTTTGTCAGTGTTTGCCCAAACTGTAGAAAACACAGGGCCCGGTCCTGCGGTCCTCACTGAGGCAAACCTCTCTTTACAGCAGGATCAGGCTCACGCTAAGGAGAAGTGAAATAGCGGGGCAAGTGTTTGTACAGAGTGATTTGTACTTCCCTCTCCACCCCTCCCCTCCCTCTGCATATACGCACATTCAGAACAGTTTTAAATGACAGGTTGTCCTTTCTTTTCTCTGTGGAGAGCTCTCCACTGCCAATTTCCATCCCATGAACACACAGCCAAAACAATACTATTTGTGTTGACCAACAGAAATTTAATCAACTAACAACAATAATAAACTGGGTAATACTTAATTGCATGCTCCCATCAGTCAGATGAAGGGATTTACAAAGCAAGGATTTATTTTCAAGCCTTGGCAGTTTTCCCATTACATTCTAAACTGTGGAGTTAGACAGGACAAGAAAACTCTGACACCTGGTTTTCCCTGCATAGAGGGTTATGTTATAATAAGTCTCTCAGCTGTAGATCTATATTTTTTATGGTCTCTGTTTTGCTTCTTGCTCTTACCTAACTCCAGATGAGCATTACACCATAGCAAGGCACACTTTGAGACAGGAGGCTTATGTAATAACAAATTCCATGAGCATTATGACGTTTTCAGTGATAAAAAAGGTCAATACAGGCTCTATAGGCTCATACCAACAATGGCCAATTTACTACAGAGAACTAAATAACAGGTTTACGGTACTTACTGGAACCCATTAGCAGGATCCGCATTCATTTAACAGACACCATCTTTCCAGCTGGTTAAGACAACTTTTTTTCTAGTGTTACACAAGGACCCTTGGACTGTCTTTGCTTACTTGAGCAGAAGGAAGCTTGAAACAAGGAATAGAAAGCCACAATGGGCCACATTTGCAAACAAACTTGTGGAATAAGATGATGGCCAAATATCATCCACCTCACCATGCTGGCTGAAAATGGAGCAAAGGAAAATGTCTGGTCTTTTATTAAGGTATTTGCATTGAAGCCTGCCTGGTTTTAAGTTCACCCATACTCTCCTCCTCTCATAGAGGATCCATCCAGGATGTTAGCAGATGGCCCTACATGGCAGTTCCCCGCAAAACAATGGAGAAAAGAATGGTCCATTCACCAGGAATGAAGGAAATAGCAGGCAACTGGTTGTTCATGTCAAGAAGACAACACTAGATAGGGTGGGCAGATGAAGGAGACCCATGTGGTCGGGTGGAGCTCTCCATTGCCTGGTGAGCTAAGTGTGACTGCAGAGTGATACACCATGCTCCCTACATCCCCACCCCAGGGGCTGAACACACTGTACTCGTCTTGACAGCATGGAGGAGGACTGAACCAAGTTTCAAACTGAGCTCCCATGCAGATTGGTAGCGTGCAGAACTACCTCTAGGCAGAAAACATTTAACTTCCTTGCAGCTGTCACAGCACAGACTTTTGCGAAAAAACAACACGGCTTTAAGTTCTCAAGTGGAGAGCACATAGTAAAGACAAATTATTAATTATTACTGAAGACAGATTGTTACTAATTATTTGAGGAGTGCCAGCAGCATACTTGGTTTGATCACAGTTTGGCCATGTCTACTACAAATTTTATAGGACCTTGAAGAAACGCATGTTAAAAAGCTAGCAGGGTTCCAACTTTACAAGAATGGAATAATTATTCGCCTTCTGAGGAACCTGCTTAGTTAAATCATTTGTTAGGAGTGTATGCAATGCTCATCTAGCAATCCAGGCACACTTGTATACTCAGGAATAGGATTTTCCATATGCCTTATCTCGTTATGCGGTATTATACGAACGAACTGTGGGCTGCAAGGGGAGTGGCACATTCAGTAATATCTAGATCTGTACTTCCTGTTCAGAGAGGAGACTCACAGCAGGATTCAAAAAAGAAAGCTCAAAATAAGCATGTTTCTTGGAATAGTTTGCATCAGGCAGTAGTGGGACAAGTCCATATACTGATCACCGCTGGACTCCCCACTGAGGGGGTGAATTTTTGGCTATAACTTAGGGGTTAGCTAAGCCCCAGGGCCAGTGAATTTTGGCATGTAGGTCACCCATCAAGTACAGACTGAAATTCTGAAGCCTGGAAGCTCCAGGAACAGCTGCTCCCTGACACTGCTCTGTCAAGCCAGGTGCTACATATTTGCAGGTCATATTCACTTTGGGGTTGAAACTATTCTTATTTCAGCTTTACACCACCCCCACACTCCTCAACCGATCTCCTACCTGCAGAAGAGGAGCAAACAGAAGCAGGCAGCTGGGTACTTGATTGGTGCACTGGAAGGCTATGTTTCAAGATTTCATCTTCAGACTTGAGGTTTGGGTATATTCCATGCATGAGCATTGTGATAGCACAGGGCAGAATCTCCAAACACAGTAAAAATAATAATAATAATACCACCACCTCAGTATTATCTAGTGCTTTTCATCACTAGATCTCAAAGCACTTTACCAAGGAAGGCAGTATCAATACCCCTTTTAGAGAGAGGGAAACTGAGGCACAGAGAGGCAACGTGACTTCCCCAAGGTCACCTAGAAGGTCAGTGTCAGAGCCAGGAATAGCACCCTGGTCTCCTGAATCCCAGTCCAGAGCTCTATCCACTAGGCCACACTGCCTCAGGATGCTGGAAGCAGTACAGTGAGGAGGAAAGTTCAGGTGCTTCTAGACATAGCGACATTGTTTGGCAGAAAAAGTACCATGAAAAGAACAGGTCTGGGTGCCTCCAAGCAGAGGCTCTGGAGAGTGTACGGCAGGAAGGTGCTCAAACCCACCCTGCCAAGCACAGCAGTATTAGGGCCTGAACTAGGGAGAAGCCATCTCCAAGAGGAGAGGTGTCAAGGGTGGGACAAGGGCACCTTTAGTGAGCTGAATGGGGGCACCTCTGAGCACAGGGCCATCACAGGCAGCACTACTGACAAGGAAGTTCTTTTAAACCAGCTGACCCACCTCCAGGCCAGTGTTCTGAGAAAGGGGTCAGAGTGGAGTCTGCCAGTGTGGAACCACCATTAGAAACACCCCCAAAGCACAATGCTCTGGAGATTAGCACAGAGTCTGTGGACAAGAGAAGTGGCTGGGGCACGCAGGCATTCAAAAAGGTCGGGAGATTCAGTCACACTCAGAATGACACCACCTGCCTCTGCTTCCTCGTCAGAGAATCGAGCCCTTCCTTGGGAATGTCTGAAAGGAGAGTCCATTCAAATAACAACAGAAACCAGTACATCAGAGCTGCAGGAGGAAGCTCTTTCCCTGGAATGACAGCAGCCATAAAAGCTCCCCTAGCCGGACACTGCGTGCATGCTAATTTGAGGAGAAGAACTTCCAGGAAGGCCTCCCAGGTTGCACAGGCTCCACCTGCTCCCACCATAACACAGTTTGTGTTTGATATTAAGCAGAAGAGTTAACAAACCTACGTGGCCAGAACCGGGAGATCTCTGCCAACAGCGCAAGTAGAGAGGAGACAGCTATGGACAACAGGGGTTGGTGGTGGGACTGGAGAGGGGACAAAGCTTTGCTGCTGAGGAGAGGAGAAGAAAGGAGAAAGAACTGCCATCCCAGCACAGGCTTGACAAAGTAGTGGGAGGAAACAGGGCTACAGCTTTAGCCTTCAAGGCTGAGGCCCCTGTTTAGCAGACACCGTCCTCTGACCAAAGTGGGATCCATCCACAGTCAGACGGAAGAAATGCCATTGAGCGATGCTAAACAACCCCTTTCTCAGGCAGGTTTCAGAGTAGGCCATTCTCTGCCTCAGGCCCGGAGGTGAGAGGGAGAAAAAAAAAAAAAACCCAGGAATCCAAACCAGCTTCCCTACACGAACAGCTCCCATCATTACCATGGACCTGCTGAATAAAAGGACACATGTTTGTAAAGCGCCTTTTCTTCTCCCCACCCCCAATCTGTACTAATCTCCTCCAACACCACTACTGCAGAAGGTAATCTAGAGGCAATGGTGTGCTCCCGAGCGCTCTGCCTCTCTCACACAGTAATTAAATGCACATCATTGTCTGGCGATCCTGTATCCTTGGGGCAGGAGTGATTGTCATCATCTTAAAAGTCATGATTTACAGAGGTAATAATCACTGCACCAGTCTCATTACATGCCAACTTTCTGGAAATTAGGTGATAGATATTATTCATTAACTTGCCACATGATGCTCACATCCGTCCATCTGTCACAGCTAACATTTTGGTACAGAGCATGCAAGTTAATCACTGATTTTGGAAAAAGGCAGCCGCTCTCCCCAAATACGATGGGGGAGAAAGAGTCTCTGAGTGCATTGGGAAAAATCACTTTAAAAAGAAATGGTCTTCCAGTTAAAGGAGAGACCTGACTCACCTCAGAGGCTTCGTGAATATGCAAGTTAAATGGGCTCAAGTTAAATGGGCTGCCAGGACAGTACTTTCCAAAGCACAAGGGAAAACAAATTTTTAAGAACTTAGTACAGCTCCTAGGTAGTGAAATGCAGGGGTAAGATATCCTCTTCCTGGAGAAATGCAACCCAAGGCCACACATGCTGCAGGGCTGTCTCTGTGTTCTACCAATATGTGGTGTTCAGTGACCGCTCAATGCCGAGAGTGCTTGCCAGAGACCTGTTTTATTTTGTTTTGGATTCCAGTTGGCCGAGCATAACATGAAGAGCTTCACAGTGCCCCTCCCAGACTCTCTGTCTGGGAAGCTCAGTCCTTAAAGCCCACAGTGAACACTGGGCCAGATAAGACCCATAACCTCTGGCTGAGTTACTGAAGTCCTTGTGTCACCTACTGCAGATTGCTGCTGAGGATTCCATTCCTTCACTCCACAGTGTGCACTGGCTGCCTGGCAAACAATACCCAGCTGTAGCAAATCTCCACACACCATGGTCATGCTATTTTCAAAATACTTTAGCCAGCACAGGGGGTCTCCCAACCTGGTGCATAGCCAGCTCTGCTGCCAGGTTTGTGATCCCCTCGCAGGAGCACCTGGTGGAGAAATGCAGTGCCTGGGACACCACAGGATGAGACCGGGGTGTGAGGACATGTAGGTGGGGTTTTCCTATGGCCCAGTTATCCTCTAGCTTCCATAGGCTCACAGGGATTCCAGCAGCAGCCCTCAGGTGATATCCTAACTTGTACCAGGAGCCAAACCTGCCTCCTCTCCTATGGCACAAGTTACTTCTCCTTTGATGGTGCACCAGACTCAGCATCAGCGTAGGGATGAATTTAACCCCATGTCTTTTTTTCCTCCCAACCACCATGCATGGGTGATGGTGGAGGGGGTGGGAAGAAACTAGCTGAACCTAGACAGAGCATTGACAGCAAGAAAGAAGATTTGCCATCGAGAACTTTCCCCGCCACACAGGATGGGAAGAGGAGAGAAGGAGAGATAGAGGTGATGGGGTTCCTAAGAAGAACCTTGCAGCTGACCCTCCCCTAACTCCCAACCCTAAAGCTACCTTTGATCATCATGCATTTGGACTCCAATTACACCTTTATTAGCAGAAATGCTAGAATGGGATTTTTTTATTCCAATCTATTCATTTTCAGGATGACTTAAAAAAAAAAAAAAAGAGGGGAAGGTGTTTCAACCCCAAATGGATGAAAATTGTGCTGTATTGTATGGCTCCTATGAACGCATTATTTTAAGAAGGGCTATGCTTAGTGGTGACAGGTAGGAGAGGATAAACCCCAAGTTCTCAAGCCCTCAGACGGGCATTTCACTGGGCAGCAATCTATTTGCTCTGGAGTTTTCACATCTTAGTCATCGTTAGGTAAATAATAAAAACTGCTTTGCAGCAAAGTTCTTGCCCTGGGAAAAAAAGAAATGCTGATGTTCCCATAAACAGTGTTAGCTTTTGAAAGGGAGGATCTGGCACTGCAGCTCTTTGACAAGGGTTCTGGGTTCACAAGCCATTTAAAAAAAAAAAAAAAAAAAAGAAAGCAGTGATGAGTAAATCTACAATCCCAATGGCACAGCCAGTTTGTGTCAATAAATGTACAGAAAGCCTTACGCTGGCAAAAATTAGCTTTTCCAACACCACCTCCAACCCCCTTGGCAATTGCATCCTCAGGTAAAATGCATCAACATGGACCACAAAATAAAAGAGTTTCTCATTCTTTTTATCCCAGTGTGCAAATGTGCCTGGGGCATTACAGGATTGGGGAGGGGGCGGGGGGTGGAGGAGGGTGTTGAGGTGAAAAATGCGGACACAGAAAAGATCAGAGCATTCCAGGCTCTCCTTACATATGGAATGCTGCATGCGTATAACATTGTCCAGTGGATTGTGCAGGGGTCTGGGAGTCAGGAGGAGTTCTGTGTTCTCTTTACAAGCCTGCCATTCACTATTTGCATGACCTAGTGCCTCATCTGTAAATTGGAACTAATATCTATGCACCTTATTTCCAAGTACTTTAATACCTTTGGGTAAGCACCATTAAAAGTGCAATATATTCTTATATTTGAAAAGGCATTGGCAGCTCAACTAAAATAGTTATTCATATGGCAGTGGTCAGTAACAAATCTATTAATTTAGTAGCGTTAACCAGCCTGATAGTATCATGATAGCACTCATGTTTCCCACACAATCTGATAAAAGTTATAAGTCTCTTACTTGCAGGCTAGCCCTGCTAAACTTGAATTGTGCTATTCAGACACACCTTTGGAGTTCTGGCAGGATGCCTTGACCCCAGACTTCCTTGGCAGAAATAAAAAGTTTCTTAAACCAATCATAAGCAAAAGTTGAAATGGTTAAATTTCAGGTAACATGGGTATGATCAAATTTTTGCTTTGGTTCCAATGGATACATATACTTTCCTGATTACCTTAAATACTAACATTTTGTACTTCCATGGTATGGCACCACCTGAGCAGCTCTAAGTGTATAAAACAGATATCAAGGACTTTAGTCTCACAAGTCCCAACAGAGGCAGGTAAGTAGTATCACCCCTATTTTACAGCTCAGAAAACTTTTCTGGCTCGAGGCCTATATATCACAAAAGAAATCTGTAGGAGACTGAGAAATGGAGTCCTGATCTACTGTCCCCTACCCAATTGCCTCAAGCACAAGATTATCCTTTCTCCCTGTTCCCCATGTCTAAACGGAGGAAGCTCTAGTCATGCTCAAGGAGGAGGAGGTTAAGTTGTTAGTCTGTCTCATCCCATTTGAATCCTACTTGGATCACAAGCTCAACTGGCATTTCCCTTCTCATTCACGAACACCACAAAAACCTAGCATGTTGAATACAATTCCCTTCCCATTCACGAACGACCTAGGGGGCAATGTAGGGGGCAAATGTTGGGGGAAAATGTTGGTCAGAATCGAGATTCATGGACACAGCTGCAAAAGGAAGTTTGCACAGTGAGTACCTGCACTGGGACTGACTCAAAATAGAGCTATTATAACCATCTTTTGTATAAAGAAAAGGAGTACTTGTGGCACCTTAGAGACTAACCAATTTATTTGAGCATAAGCTTTCGTGAGCTACAGCTCACTTCATCGGATGCATACTGTGGAAACTGCAGAAGACATTATATACACAGAGACCATGAAACAATACCTCCTCCCACCCCACTCTCCTGCTGGTAATAGCTTATCTAAAGTGATCACTCTCCTTACAATGTGTATGATAATCAAGGTGAGCCATTTCCAGCACAAATCCAGGTTTTCTCACCCTCCGCCCCCCCCACACACAAACTCACTCTCCTGCTGGTAATAGCCCATCCAAAGTGACCACTCTCTTTACAATGTGTATGATAATCAAGGTGGGCCATTTCCAGCACAAATCCAGGTTCTCTCACACACACACACCCTTTTTTTTTTTCTTCCAAAAACCACACACACAAACTCATTCTCCTGCTGGTAATAGCTTATCTAAAGTGATCACTCTCCTTACAATGTGTATGATAATCAAGTTGGGCCATTTCCAGCACAAATCCAGGTTTTCTTACCCTCCGCCCTCCTCCCCCCCACAAACTCACTCTCCTGCTGGTAATAGCGTATCCAAAGTGACCACTCTCCTTACAATGTGTATGAAAATCAAGGTGGGCCATTTCCAGCACAAAACCTGGATTTATTTATTTATTTATTTATTTCAGCATAAGCTTTCGTGAGGTTTTGTGAGGTTCCAGGTTTTGTGCTGGAAATGGCCCACCTTGATTTTCATACACATTGTAAGGAGAGTGGTCACTTGGATAAGCTATTACCAGCAGGAGAGTGAGTTTGTGTGTGTGGTTTTTGGAAAAAAAAAAAAAGGGGGGGGGGGGTTTTGAGAAAACCTGGATTTGTGCTGGAAATGGCCCACCTTGATTATCATACACATTGTAAAGAGGGTGGTCACTTTAGATAAGCTATTACCAGCAGGAGAGTGGGGTGGGAGGAGGTATTGTTTCATGGTCTCTGTGTATATAATGTCTTCTGCAGTTTCCACAGTATGCATCCGATGAAGTGAGCTGTAGCTCACGAAAGCTTATGCTCAAATAAATTGGTTAGTCTCTAAAGTGCCACAAGTACTCCTTTTCTTTTTGCAAATACAGACTAACACGGCTGTTATGCTGAAACCTATCTTTTATATGAGCACAAGGTTCAATTATATGGTTTTAAATGTCACAAGCAGCTGATACTGCTAATGGTTTTAACACCTTGATGATTGTGCCCTTTGGAACAGTTTTCATTCGCCGTATACAAGTACTGTTTCACCTGCAGATTATTTAATTCGTCATTCCAGTGTATTGTAAAATAACAGTGTGAGAACTCACACATAATCAGGGTTTAATTGCTCACTGTAACCCTGGTCAGGTCAGGTTAACAATGATTTTATGAAGCTCTCTGTGGCATTTACAGTATATGACGTCACAGTTTTTCTAGTCTTATCTAATAAAAGGCCAATGTGCCTTGTAACTCACATATTCGGTAAAGAGTACATACCCAGCACATGCATGCAAACCAACACAGCAAATCACACATATTTGGATATTACAGCGTTCCTCAGTTATGGCAGTAAAACTGACTATAATTAAAAGTAGTTTCCATCTGAATTAATTTATACAGATAAGGACTTAGGGAGAAAATCATCCCTGGTTTAACCCCAATGAAGTCAATGCAGTTACTTCAGGGATGAATTTGGCTGCTGGTAGCTTCCTCCCGACATGAACACTAAGTCCCATTACTGTAAAATGAGCTATATGTGTGCAGAGAGGTACAGGGTCTCTAAAGACAAACACAATCATACGCAGACACTGGTAACAGACCAGAGTGCCTCCTGGTTCCAGATCCAGCAATCCTAGAATCCTTTCTAATTTCAGCCAGTGCTGTTACATAGATTCTGGTTAGGTCAAAACATAGTTTCAAGTCATCAGAAAAACATCAGAAGTAAACATGCAACAAGTTTGACATCTGTAGTATGCAAGATCTTGTAAAAAATTTTGAAGGAGAAAGTAGTTAAGGACATTGAAGTCAATAGTAAATGGGACAAAATACAACATGGTTTTACAAAAGATAGATCGTGCCAAACCAACCTGATCTCCTTCTTTGAGAAAGTAACAGAATTTTTAGACAAAGGAAATGCAGTGCATCTAATTTACCTAGATTTCAGTAAGGCATTTGATTCCCTGGTGCCACATGGGGAATTATTAGTTAAACTGGAAAAGATGGGGATCAATATGAAAATTGAAAGGTGGATAAGGAATTGGTTAAAGGGGAGACTACAACAGGTCCTACTGAAAGGTGAACTGTCAGGCTGGAGGGAGGTTATCAGTGGAGTTCCTCAGGGATCGGTTTTGGGACCAATCTTATTTAATCTTTTTATTACTGACCTCGGCACAAAAAGTGGAAGTGTGCAAATAAAGTTTGCAGATGATACAAAGCTGGGAGGTACTGCCAATTTAGAGAAGGACCGGGATATCATACAGGAGGATCTGGATGACCTTGTAGACTGGAGTAATAGTAATAGGATGAAATTTAATAGTGAGAAGTGTAAGGTCATGCATTTAGGGATTAATAACAAGAATTTTAGTTATAAGCTAGGGACGCATCAATTAGAAGTAACGGAGGAGGAGAAGGACCTTGGAGTATTGGTTGATCATAGGATGACTATGAGCCGCCAATGTGATATGGCTGTGAAAAAAGCTAATGCGGTCTTGGGATGCATCAGGAGAGGTATTTCCAATAGGGATAAGGAGGTTTTAGTACCGTTATACAAGACACTGGTGAGACCTCACCTGGAATACTGTGTGCAGTTCTGGTCTCCCATGTTTAAGAAGGATGAATTCAAACTGGAACAGGTACAGAGAAGGGCTACTAGGATGATCCGAGGAATGGAAAACTTGTCTTATGAAAGGAGACTCAAGGAGCTTGGCTTGTTTAGCCTAACTAAAAGAAGGTTGACGGGAGATACGATTGCTCTCTGTAAATATATCAGAGGGATAAATACCGGAGAGGGAGAGGAATTATTTAAGCTCAGTACCAATGTGGACACAATAACAAGTAGATACAAACTGGCCATCAGGAAGTTTAGCCTTGAAATTAGACAAAGGTTTCTAACCATCAGAGGAGTGAAGTTTTGGAATAGCCTTCCAAGGGAAGCAGTGGGGGTAAAAGATCTATCTGGCTTTAAGATTAAACTCGATAAGTTTATAGAGGAGATGGTATGATGGGATAACATGATTTTGCTAATTAATTGATCTTTAAATATTCATGGTAAATAAGCCTAACGGCCTGTGAAGGGGTGTTAGATGGGGTGGGATCTGAGTTACTCAGAAAAGAATTTTCGGTAGTATCTGGCTGGTGAATCTTGCCCATATGCTCAGGGTTTAGCTGATCGCCATATTTGGGGTTGGGAAGGAATTTTCCTCCAGGACAGATTGGAAGAGGCCCTGGAGGTTTTTCGCCTTCCTCTGTAGCATGGGGCACGGGTCACTTGCTGGAGGATTCTCTGCTCCTTGAAGTCTTTAAACCACGATTTGAGGACTTCAATAGCTCAGATATAGGTGAGAGGTTTTTCGCAGGAGTGGGTGGATGAGATTCTGTGGCCTGCGTTGTGCAGGAGGTCGGACTAGATTATCATAATGGTCCCTTCTGACCTTAGTATTTATGAATCTATATGAAAAAAAAAATTTAAAAACCCTTAACTCTCAATTGGGTCATGGCCACACTATACCAGTGTCAGGTGGCCCATCGGGAATTCAAGCTTTCAGACACATTAATACAGGCTTGACTGAAGAAGGAATGAAAACAGACAGTTTTTAATGGATTAAAAATTATAGCAGCCCTTGACTTGCTTTGTTGATTTTCTTCATAATCCCCCTAAACTAGAAATTCTGGTTTATTTTCAGTTTGTATACAAGGAAGAGCAAGTGCTTTTGCTCTTAATAACTACTTTTAATTAAAATGATTAATAAAAGGTACCAGTTCACTTAGATTTATTACTTTTATTCCTTTTGACCTCTCCCTCCCCCACCCCCGTCCCCAGTAAGAGAGTCTATAACACTCAAGATACTAGTAGGATTGCCACTGGTCTGGTCTTTACCCCAACAGTCCGGTTTTTGGCTTCTGCATCTGGTTGCCATTTAGGGTTACCAGATGCCCGGTTTTTGACCGCAAAGTCTGGTCGAAAAGGAGACCTGGCAACCATAAATGGCACCTGAACCAAAAGTACAGTTACTGCAGGGCGGGGGGAGGCGCCAGGTCATTAACCCACTCCAGCCCCAGCTCAGCCAGGGCTAGGGTGACCAGATGAAACGGACAAAATATTGGGAACCATGGGGGAAGCAAAAAAAAAAAAAAGCAGCCAGAACCGAGTTACCAAAGCCGCAATATCGGGACGAATGGCGTCCCGACCGTGCATCGGTCAGGATGCAGGACAAAGAACTAAAAATCAGGACAGTCCCGATTTTATCAGGACATCTGGTCACCCTAGCCAGGGCCGCCTCCTACATGCAGGAATGACGATCCAGTGAGCAACGAGGATGGGAGGGAGAGGAGCAAGTGAAAGGGGCAGGGCCTTGGAAAAAGAGGCGGGACAGGGGCAGGGCCTCGGGGGTCTGGTTATCAGCAATTAGGAAGGTGGCAACCCTATATACTAATGCCATCTATCTAGATATTTTATGACCCTCATAACGGTAGTATCTGAGCACCTCATCATCTTTAATATATTTATCCTCACAACCCCCCTGTGAAGTAGAGAAGTGCTCTTATCCCCAACTTACAGATGGGGAACTGAGGCACAGAAAGGCTACCTGACTTGCCCAAGGCCACATAGGAAGGCTGTGGTGGACCAGGGAATTGAACCAGACACTCCCAGCACCCCAACCACTGGCCCATCCTACCATGTGCTCAGTACTGATAAACTAGACTGTCAACACAGTGAAAACCCTTACAACTGGAAAAATAGCGTACAGCGCAGCACAAGGATTGAATGGGAATGTAAACTGACCTACTGGAGTCATTACAAGAGTTGCTGTGGGTCCTCTCCTACATAAAAGCACTAGGATTTGAACTTTAGGGAGTTTATTTTCACTACTGAGCCACTGATTTTAAAAGCCCTTTGTAAGGTTATAATTAATGATATTATAATGATGAGTATACACTACTGTTTGCTTGGGGTTTTTTTGGAAAGGACATCATCAAGGACAACAGAACCAAACTATAAAACTGGGGTGTCCCTTTAACTCTCTATCCCTTCCCCCATCACCCCAAACACTGACTAATCTATTTGTTCCTTAAAGCAACTGCAACATGGTAGCAGTTAATTTAAACAAATTTCTTGTATGAACCTGAAATAGAAAATGTAGCATGCTGAGTTGTGCTGCAGTCACAAATACATCAGTCCATCCCTGTGCTCAGCGTGCCCGAGCTCTGTACACTCGAGTGCACAGGGGAATCCTGCTCTCTGGGTATCTCACTATCCTGCCTGCAGGGCTCTAGAGAATGGAGCAGACAGGACGAGAGAGAGAGCTGCAGCGAGACGTGCCCACATTTGCCAGCACACCGAGAGACACAGCCAGCAGGTCTAATTTTAGACCTAACAGCCTTGACAGTGTCTCTTGAAGATGTGTATTGGGCAGACATGTACATAGTTCGAATGGTCGCATTGCAAAATAAATTAACATATAAATAAAACCCAGAGATTTCTCAGAAAGGTACAGAAAATAAAGCACATGGAACAGGATGCTTCTTTGCAAAAGGGTTTACAGGCAAGAGGCGACTGAGGCGAATGTAGAAATGATGGACCAAATTCAGCCCTGGTGTGAGTGGGTGCCACTCCCATTGACTTCCCTATGAGCTGCACTCACTGAAACCAGATCCCAAATGGTATGGAGATCTGTGAGCTTACCCTCTCCTCCCTCCCCTCCCTTTGGAGGAAAGAAGTTTTTACTAAATTCTTTGTCACCAACAATACAGCATCAAATAGAATAATGCAAAAAAGACATCTTCTTCCAGCACTACTTTTTCCAGACACCTCACATTAGTATTGCAAGTAACAGAGTTGGGAAGGGGACAGTAGATTGCACTCAAATCTTAACAAACAGAACTACACCAGGGATTATCACACTGTTTGATAGCATCAAGCCCCATCTTAAGAGAAAGATTCTTTCGTGAGCCTCTCCCTTCCCATCCACAGTCAGACGAAGCGCCACCTCTTCCATGCGTAATTGCATAAAGTACCTGCAGCAAGGACAGCAATTGCTAACACAGGAATGTGGTATTAGGAAAGTACTTCATGCATATTTAGCTGTCTTTAATGTGATGTAGCAGCTGGGAGTGAAGAGAAGCATCTGCACCAGGTGACAAGCTGGCCCTCCACAGACTACCAGCGAGTTTTGGAAACCACTGGACTAGAGCAGAAGGGGAACAACGCTATACTGGCCCTGGGGAGATGGACTCGATTATCCAATAGGACTTTTCTCCCTCTAATTTCCATGATTCTATGAATAGACTATTCTCGCCTGCCAGAGCTTCTGGGACAAACCACACCCAGTAATTAAAATACTAGTTTGGGCAATATTAATTGTTCCATACGAAAAGGCTTGTCAGTCTCGCACTGCAATTCTACACAAGGTTGGCACAAACAGCAGCTTCTAAATGAGCAACATTCCGTTCACTTTCTGATTAGCGGGGGTAAGAGTGGGAAAGGAGCAGGTGTCTGGTATATTCACACACTATACCAGGCGGGTCAGATTTTCAAAAGAGCTCTGGGCCAGATTTTCAAGCGACCAGCACCCACAGTTGGGGATAGATTTTTCAAAACTCCTACAAAAATTTCCTAAAGGGAAAAGGAAAATAAATTGTTCCAGTATTAACTCTTGTTATCAGACAAAGACAAAACAAATTTCTTTGCAAGCTGAAAAAACAGTGGTACAAGTGACTCTGGGCTTAGAAATGCCTTACCATTGTGGAGTCAGGTTTTTCCTTCAGGATTACATTTAGGTTTGTGGGAATTTAGTACAGCAGAAACTCACTAATCCAAAGAGCACATAATTTTCACACACAAAACAGCAGAGTGGTATCATGAGTTCTGGTATTACCAAAACTTTCATTCCTTTGGCAAAATATATTACAGAATATTTACTAGTAGGAAGGCTCATATATCATTCAAACTAAAGTACATGCATCCAGCGAGCGAAGAGTACGTTTTGTGCTGCATTATCCTAAGCATCCTAAGTTTTTATTAGTGTTAGGGTCTTTGTTTAACTACTAATTTGCAAAATTAAGACATTCACAATGCTCTGTAGTCTGTACTGCAAATTAGTAGGGGTCTAACCAGCATTCCCAATTACAAAACTTTTACCGCAATTTCAGGGATGAGAAAATGTGAAAAATGCACTGGCAAACTATTTCACGTGAAGGGAGTTTTTTGAATTACAACCCAGCAGCTGAACAGCTCATACAAAGGGGGACTGAGTGAGATGGAGACTGAATGTTGGCATTCAGTTCCAAGATCTATGACTCAAGTAGTTTAAATAGATCATAAAATAAAATGGATTTTGGGAGTACAAATTTTGTTAGAATAATCACTTCTGGAGCTAGAGTTCACACATCTGAACTCAGTCCAACAAGGTCCTTCAAGGATTCCTTCAAGAAGCTCACCTTTCCCCATTAGGGTGTGGGCTAAGAGGATGAAAGGCAGGCCTGCAATTATCAAATTGGATCCAGAAACATATAAGCAAAAGTGTGACATCAGTCAGGAGAAAACAGGCTTTGTTAGAAAAATTCTACAGCTGTGTAGATATATTTGAGTAGAGAGACCTCCAACATGTATGCAGAATGTTCTTCACTAACCTTAGCCATCGACCTGCCGCCAGACACCTGGCCCATGATGGCCCTGCCTGTGCTCCGCCTCTTGCCCAAGGCCCCCACTGTCCACAGCTGCCTGGTCAGTCCCTCCTCTCCTTCACTCCACCCTGCCGTCCAGAGATCCCTGCCGCCCGCCGCATCCCTCCTCATCTGCCCTCCCCCGTGAGACCCCCCACACCTGCCACGTACCTCCTCACCTACATGCCCCTCTCTTGCAAGGCCACCCGAGTCCCTACTCACCCCCCTCTTCCTGGAAGCTGGCTGGGGCTCAGCTACAGCCAGCGGCCTGGAGCTCAGGGCTCGAGCCAGCCAGCACCCTGGGGTGGCTTGGGCCAGTGCTGGAGCCAGCCTGGGGGTCCAGCTGGTGCTCGGGCCTGTGCTCAGGCCAGCCCAGGGGTCCGGCAAGTGCTCTGGCCAGTGCTTGAGCCAGCCTGGGGATTGGGGCAGTTCAGCCGGGGCTCCTCCGGCCACAGTGGCAAGGCATGGCTCCGGCGGGTAAGGGGGGATGGAAGGGGCAGCGTAGGAGAAGGGCCTCGGGTGGAAGGGGCGGGGCCAGCCTCCCCGAAGCGAGATTTCATCCACCTCCCGTGCTTTCATTGTTATGAAGACATGACACTACTGCAATATCCAAGCATGTAACATATAATGAAGTACTACCATAGCATCTGAGGGTATGCTTACACCACGATGGGGAGGGAGCTTCCCAGAACAGGTAGACAGACTTGTGCTAGTGGGGCTTGAGCTAACATGGTAGAAATAGCAGCATGGATGTTGCAGCTTAGATAGCAGCTTGGGCTCACAAGCCCACCTAACCGCTGGATCTGAGCTCAGGTGCCAAGCCTGAGTCTCCGCTGTAGCCACAACATCCACAATGCTAGCGCGAGTCTGTCTACCCGGGCTGCAAGGCTCGCTCCCAGCTGTAATGTAGACAGACCCTAGAGGGCACTCAACCAAGTCTGAAGCCCCTGCCCTGATGCGCTTACAATCTAAATAGACAAAACAGACTGAAAGAAGTCTTGTTATCCCCACTTCACAATTAGGGAACTAAGACTCAGAGAGGTTAAGTGAGTTGCCCAAGCTTACATAGGAAGTCTGACTGAGCCAGGAACAGATCCCATGTATCCAAGTCCAATACCTTAACCACAAGGCTTGTTGAACACAGTGGCTTGGCTTGACCAGATTATGTACACCAAATAAATAAATACCACTGTTACATGGCTTAGGTTAAGAGCAGCTAACATGCTGAAGATACAAAGTTATAAGGCCCAGATCCGAAAGTCTTTACCCAGGCAAAACTTCTGCTGACTTATGGCCCCTGGGAAGCAAACATACCATGCCTCCCACCAGCAGCACAACTTCAGAAGAGTGACTTAGGCCATATCTACACATACACAGCTGCAGCAGCCAGCTACACCGATATAGCTGAGCCACTGCAGCACGTCTGCTGAAGACACTCTATGCTGATGGGAGAGAGCTCTCCCGTCGACATAAAGAAACAACCCCCCGTGAGCGGCATAAGCTATGTCACTGGGAGAAGCTCTCCCGCTGACATAGCGCTGTGCACACTAGCACTTATGTTGGTGTAACTTAAGTCGCTCGGGGGTGGAATATTCACACCCCTGAGCGACCTAAGTTTTGCCGATATAGGCAGTAGTGTAGACACAGCCTAAGAAAGCCCAGGTAGTAGGCTGAGTGAGTTGAAAGTCATGGGTTAGATGGGGTTAAACTTGGATCACGTCTCCCTCCTCCAAGAGTAAAAAGCCCATGGGTTAGAGTAAAAAGCCCAAACACCTGAACACCAGCGATGATTCCAGCAGCCCTTCCCCCGGCCCCTCCTTCTGTTCATGACTGATTGCTGCCCTTACAGACAGGCATGTTCTAAGCAGTCACCATCCTAATCTCCTCCATTAGCAGTCACAGGCTGGGAACCCAGAACTGCTGTTGCCATCACAGAATATTTGCTGCCAAGTAACTTTGACAATATGTTTATCAAAAAAAGAAAAAATGTCTGTGCACACAGAGTCAAATGGCTGAATTCTATTCCTCTGGAGTCACTCCAGCCAACAATCCACTTCTGTTAACATTGGCATTCCGGAACGTCCCGCTCTTCACAGTTTCACACCCTCTCCGGTACGTGAACAGTGCTGGAGGGAATGGCCTCCTAGGATGGAAATCTGCAGGGTGAAATCCTGGCTCCACTGAAGTTGATGGCAAAACTCCCAGGATTCACCAAAACAGTTAAAACCTTTGTGTATTTAACTGAACTCCGATAGCACAGGCAAGCACAGCTAATTCTTGGGTGTTCTGGTGAAAGGGCCAAATTCTGCTGGTGGCTATGCTGAAACCAGTGGAGTTCAGTTTTTCCAACCCCAAGCATTTAAAAAATCATGAGCTGGTCCCCCAAACTCATGAGATTTTTAAAAAAATACTACTACAATTTGGGCCTTTGATTTATCTTCTGATGTTTGAGCCTTTAAGGTTCACATTTTCTAGCTTTTCTCCACCACCATGGGACTTTCATTTTTTTTTTTTAAAAAAATGAAAGCTGAAATTCTCACATTCACATGCTTCCAAGAGTCTGGGCTTATCAGAAAAGCACCAAAGACTGCAAGACTCAAGATAAAATTGTGAAAGTTGGTGGAACTGGGAATCCCTCTTGGCTGATACCAATGTAACTTAGAAGAGAATTTGGCCCAATAATTCTTTTTAAATCTTTCATTGTTTCTCATGGATATCATCTCAACACTGCTCCCTCTTGGAAACGTCAAGTACGCATACAGTAATAATTACTAAGGGCCAGATTCTATTAGTACTATTCAAAGTACGTAAGACTAACTCCAAAGGCAGTTCCATTGAAGTCAATGGAACTGTACATGAAGTTAACTGCCACTCTCCCAGAGTTAGGGCATCAGAATCTGGCCCTAAATCTAAACATTTATTAATAATAATAAATGCCCTGTGCCTAGCACCTAGGAGCCCCAATTTTGGATCTGGGCTCCACTGTACCATGTGCTGTATAAATTCCCAGATACAGAGTCGAGAAATTTTTTCAGGTCAATAGGGGAAGGGGAAAAAATGAAATGTATGTATTAAAAGGTCCAAGCATCAAAGACTGTTCAGTCAGTCAAATTAGGAAGTCATGAGTATTTTACTTTACAAATGTGATGTTTATAAGGGTTTTTTCAGTATTTTTTTTAAAGTCACCTCTGAGTTTTTGGGGTATCTGAGTAAAGTTCTTTCCTCACTATTTGAACTGTTTATCTGTATTTTGAGGTCAATGTTGTCCCCTGATAGCAGTAAACATCAGGCACTGCACTCTCACTTATCTAAACCCCTGTTTTTCCATAGGTTTTGGATGTTTTCAGAAACCTTTTTGAGACAGCCGGAGTTGTACTTCATGCCCTGAGCTTGTTATAATTAAGAAGAGGTCATCTGAGTACTCACATTCTTCCAGACAAGTTCACACATCCCAAAATCAGACGGAGGAAATTACAAAGTTGTGAAACATGCTGGGAAAGACTTGTGTTAATTATTAAAACAACAGCATTTAATTTCAGAGCCTTAATAATTCAATTTCATTACACAGGAGATAAAACTGTCAGACTACAGACCATAGACTTTTTTTTTTTTTTAAATCAGCGCAGGACCACAATGATTTTCTATATTGCCCTGCATCCAAACAAGAGCCACACCTTAGAAAACTTGCATAGTTGCAAGCAATGAAAGTGGCACTAAACTATGAGTGGTTTCAATAGTGAACTATGCAAACGGCCCCGTACTCTGTTAGAAGCAGGTGATGACAGCATCTTTTCTTCAATTTAATCGTTATTTTTTTAAAGACATAACCCCATCATCCTCTTTCAAATCCTTTTGTTCAGCAAACGCTGGGCCCTGCACAGATGGCACTGACTTGTGAAACAAACGGTTCCAGCTCATTGTTCATCCTAGCCATGAACAGCAGGAATCGAGGGGATGAGAGAGTGGAAGCATTGACCGTACAGCCACAAATTATCACTCAATAGGCATCGGCGTTACCCCTCAGAATGGTCAGTCTCTTCTCTCTCAGGTCTATGTACACGGAGCCGGGAGGAGAGGATGCTCACATGCTCCTCAAAAAGCTCATACACTAGAAAACAGTTAAATTAATCACCACAACTACAAAATAGCACCTTTACTCTGGGTTATGTGTTTAGTCTCTAGACACAACAGGAGTCCATCCGACTCTCATACAAATCATTGCCTCCTTCCAAGCCAAACAGAGCACTTCGTTCACCAGCATTCCCAGCATGCTTATCTTGTAGCCAGTGCTGCTGAAAATGGAATGCTAAGTTTTTACAGGCATCTTTTGGGGGAGGGGAAGGAGGGTCCTGGAGGAAAGAGATGCAAATAAATTCTCATCCCTTTTCACTCATTTACCCCCTCTCCATAAAATCAATGCCAAGTTAAATTCCATAGGCAATTTATGAAATGTTAAAAAATGATTTCTGGTAAACAGAAACCTATAATCAACAAAGATCATGTCAGGAGCGAGCGTGACCTCGTGCTGACAGTGATATAGATTAGCTCTACTGTGCTTTCAGTTCTCATACTCTCTCATCTGGAGGAGAAGCACCTTCAATGGTGCCTTTAAATTTAGAGAGAGAGAGAAATCTATACTCCTTTTATTGGTGATGCTGTTGTGGAATTCACTAAGTGGATAATCACATTAATATAAAAACAAAAAGGAAAGGAAAAGCCTGTGGCAAGACTAATATTAATACCCAGCCATGTCACTCTCAGTTAGATTCATATCTAATGAGCACATTTTCTCCTTCCACTGTCCACTAATGCTATAAGCACTCTCCAATGAAAAACATAAAATGCTGTTTCTGGAAAGCAAATGATCTGGACCGGTAGATTTGGATCTAACCAATTTTGAACATTTTTTAATGGACCAAGTAGGCTTCTGCCAATTATAGCCAGATATGCTGGAAAATGTCTGCTTTATCCGCCTGAACTGAATATTACAGCTTCACAAAATGTCCAAATACAAAGATGCACATGCATCACTCACACACTGCTGCTACTGTGTGGCTTTCTGTTACTATTACTACAAAAAATAAATCTTTCTCCACACCATCTCTGCCCTTTCAGTTGGCAGCCAGTCAGCACTTAATACCATGTTTACATACACGTTCCATCTTTCAAGATGTGCAACTGTTTTCCCCAGATTACACAGGCATGGCTGGACCTCTTGTAACCAACAGTATATTCCAAAGGTCATTAGGAGGAATATAATTACACCCTGATTTACTCACATTGTCTAAGATTGGGATAAGAGATTTCCAACAGGATCGTCCTAACTTTGAACAAAAAACCTCCAAATCACACCCCTAAAAATACCTTCCCCATAAAGCTTTAACAACAGATGTTTTCCTAAAGAGAAAGATGACCCCAATATGATTCTGTTTGTAGTCTTTCCAAGATAATCAGTTCAGGGCCTAATCTCACCCATGCTAGGCTGAAGGAGTGGAGGTTCTCACAAGCAACATGGGGCTCTTTCGTGAGAGCTATTTACAATTCTTGGGTAAGAGTCCACTCTCCCACAGCTATCCATTGCCACAATACACTTTCCCCCTCTTTTTCATCTCCAAGGAGAGCTCTCAGAGCACAAAGCTGCATTCCCATGGTAATCTCGCTCTTGAAGACACTGGGATGCTGCACGAAACATGTTCAGGAAGCTTTCTATCTATCTTAACGCATGGTTGGGTTCTTCGCTGGCGAGACAACAGTAGTCAGCCAGGAATAATCACAGCCTAATGTCTTGCAGATTCTGTAACTGGCCTGGTTTAGTCAAATGTGGGATTTAGATCAGTCTTTTGTTTCTACTTGCCCTAGTGGAGACAGGATGGTAAAATCAAGCGCCATGTAAACCTCGCCCAGGCTCATGTTAGCCAGCAGCAGACCTGTCAAGCAGGGAGCAACAACGAATGGACCACAAATATTGAATGGACAGCACAGATGCCCCCCACCCTCAACAGAATCTACGAATCCATCTCCTTCCAACACGGCTATAGTATCACACCTTTGAACCAAGGATCCCAAAATGATAGCCAAGCTTTACACACTCCAGCTCCAATCCAGCAGTTGCATCAAATGGGGGTGGGGGAAGGCAGAATTGACATTTTCCCCAAAATTGTTTTTCCATTTTTCTATCCCCTCTGCTTTTCACTCGTTTTAAAATGCCATGGGATCCAAGTGGTAGACGGAGGGGTGGGGAAGGGAACAAACTATTCAGGGCTGCTGCTCACCCTAGATTTTAAACACCAATGACCAAATCACGGTTAGTTTCCTCTGAAACAGAATTAATACAAAAAAACAAAAACGGGTCCCATTTCTCATTCCCTGACATGCTGGGACCGTGTTGGCAATTAACGAGAAAGAAGAACAATCTTTATAGGTTTTTATTTGGGAAAACAATATTGTCCTGAGCTGGGTTCAGCCTCAAAGAAACAATTTTGTGACATTAAAAATCATCCTTCCTTCTGAAGCCAGCCGGATGTAGCAATCCATTTGAAATCTATCTGCTTTGTTCTTCCTCACTGCTCTAGCTAGGCTTGCAAGACTGGAAAAGTTTTAGGGAAAAAGTAGTAAATAAAAGCCAACTTCCTCATCAGGTATCTAAACCCCACCTCCCTCTCCCCTCCTCTCATATGGAAATCTGGCACAGTCATTTTATTACAACTTTGGCTGTTCTAATCCAATTCATCTGCAAGACCATAAATCTCACAGTGTACAGCAGCGAAGCCTTCAATATAAGTGATGCGCGATGCCTCACCTGAGCAATGAACACCCCAAATTGCTGTTTTATTTCACCTTTTGGCACCAGGTTATGAGCATTTGTGAGGCTAGTGCTGGAACTTGCTAGCCAATGTTAGCAGCTAATGATGGGGAAAAACCACAGGTGCTCTAGATCAGAGAGTTTAGCAAATATTGAGAAAAGGGGAAAAAAATCCAAAAGCCAGAAAGACTCACAGTTCAGGGTTGTGATGTACACGTGGACTGGCCAATCCATAAACATATAATCACAAACTGTTGTCAAACAGCCTGAAATTCCTCCACAGCAATGAAGAGGCTGATTTTATGTTTAAGACTATCTGGTCAAGACAGAAGGCCAAGCAGAAAATCCAGTCTAATTCACAAGGATAAATTATGATTCATTCTTTTAAAATTCTTGATGGGACAGAAAAGGTAGGAAGCTAGGATTATCGCCCCAAACACTGCAGTAACAATCCACTGTTCTCTTGCAACATTATTTGCCTTTCACATGGCACTGAAAACTTCTGCAATCCCAGAATTCTGACAGGACCAAGAACAGAAGCTTTGTCTCTCCCAACTGGTGATGTAAAAGAGAAGGGAACATGATCTAGTGTTCCGAGCATAAAAACTGCAGGGATTAGTTCAATCATCACTTTGCCAGGACCTCTTCAGTTCTTATTCTATCTCGGACACTGACTCACTCCATGAAGTTGACTAAGTAATTTAACAGCTCAGTTTCTTCTTTAGTAGGATGGGGACCGCATTTACCTCTCTCACAGGGATGTTGTGCTTGTGCTTTGTCATGCTTTGATATCAGGGTTTCCTCATCAAAGATCGTGGAGTCACCCAGTATCTTTACATGTATAATGCTCTATAGGGGCCCCATTCAGCTTCAGATTGCATTATGACTGTTTTGGGAATTCCTGGTTATTACTGAAGCTTCAGTGTTTTCTTTCTTATGTTGTTTTTTCCTACACTGCTCTGTACATATAATCAACTGGGTTGATTCTCTGGGGGGAAGGGTGGAGAATTCAATAATAAAAATGATCAACGAAAAACATGAGTTCACGCTGATGTGATGCTATCTAACAGGTTGCAAGCTCAGACCAATGCAGCAGTCTAATTTATTCATATGCAGGAGTTTCAAAAGGTGTTGTACTGTGATCAGACCCTTTCATTTGTCTGCTAGAATAGTTTAAAGAAATGTTAATATTATTGTCTATGTTTATTTGTAACTTGTTGATTCACCTTATCTATGTCCCTGTAGTTAATTAGCTCTAATCAAAGGCTGTATTTATGTTTAAATGAGAATTTACTTAATGTGTAAAACTTCATGAAAACTAATGACAGATTGTCTGGATTGCTGTAACTAAGTGCAATATATACAATTGCCCATCACATGGGATCAGAGCCTTGGAATGTAAATGAAGAAGCATGTTAATTTCAAAGCATGGGTCACTGTGTTCAACACTGGAATATCCACAAACTTCATCTGCATTTAGTCAAGAAGCGGAGGACTCATGTTGTGATGGGAACACTTGCCAGATTGCCTTCCAGGGAAAGCAGCTATAAGAAGAAACCCTGGGAGCGAACTGGTATCTCTGGACTGATGGATTCTGACAGGGGGAATCCTGAGTGATTGGACAGAAGCCATTCTGGGTAACCCTGAGAGACGGGAAACTAGCAGATCACTACATCTCTGCTATCATTTGAACTACAAACTTAGATTCACCTGTAATGTATTTTACCTGCTTTAACCTCCCAATAACTCATTTATTTTTCTTAGCTAATAAATCTTTAGCCAGTTTACTAGAGAAACTGGCTACAGCGTTATCTTTGGTGTGAGATCAAGAGCATCCACTGACCTGGGGTAAGTGACTGGCCCTTTAAGGTCGGGAGTGACCTAATGTGATGTGATTTTTTTATTTTAATTACCTTTGATCACCTAGTCCATCTTGTCTGGGTGGCAAGATGCACTGGAGAGCAGCAGAGGGAGCTAAAACTAATATAGTAATCCATGAGTGCGCAGTTGATTCTGGCTTGGTGAAATCTAACTATAGAATATACCACCAGTTTGGGGTATCTTCCCTTTTTTCAGACAGTCGGACCTGAGAGTGGCACTCTCAGTTGTGAGCTATTCTGGACAGCGTGACAGCTGGTATGTCTACACTGAAATCGGGAGGTGTGATTGCAGCACAAGTAGGCCTACCTGCAGAGCTTTAATGGAGCTAACTTGCTAAAAATAGCGGTGGAGCACAGCTAGCTGCCCAGGTACAAGCCTGCTCAAGACCCTGGGTACCTAGTCATACACAAGAGCAACTCCAGCCATTTTGCCAGTGCACTCACCCCACACCTGAACAAAAAAATCATGGAGATCAGCTCAGTCATTACTTTGCCAAATCAGCAGCCTTTGTTAAGCGTTACACAACCACTACTACAATTATTTCTGATTGGTAGATGGTTTGGAGAAACAAAATAAAACTATTAAGCAGGAACAGACCACAGACCACAACACCACAACTCTGCCTTGAATTCTACAAACAGATAATTAAATTCATGAAGAGAAATGACATGAATTGACACATGTGCATGGAGAAGATGATAAGATACACATTCCCATCTAAAAGATAAAGCACAAGAGAAAGAGGCCTGCTTAGATTGGCTACAGTTTCCCAGGCACTGCGGACATGTTGACTCTTTGGACGCAATTCTCCTCTCACTCACACTGATTTCACCCCATTGTAACTACCTGGGCTTCAATGTAGTTAGGTCTGATTTACATAGATGCATGTAAAAGTAGAATCAGGCTCTTTCTATCTTCTTGTTGCAAACACTGGACACAAACCTGTAGTGTAAGGCCAAGCTCTGGTGCTCTTGGCATCTTCCAGATCACAGACTGAGAAAGACAACTTCTGCTTCCCACCAGCACACACAAAATGTTATCAGTATTTGATTGATGCATTTACTTCTATTTAACTTCTACATTCAGTGCATTGGAGAAGCATTAGCTTCTTCCCACCAAGGGATGGTAATTGCCATTTATGCTTGCTTTTATATTGGAAAACATATTTCTAGCGCGTAGGCATCATCCCAGCCCACAGAATTTTATAACCTTCTCCTTAATTGTTATGTTACCATAGGACTCTATATGGGGTATTCAACCCACTAACAAGCACAGTAACATTCAACAAATGTAAACAAGCCTCTGGCTAAAATTGCATGAAAAAATCTAAATAAATTAGGTACTAGAAAGATTAATAAGAGTCTTTATGGTTCGAACAATGGGAGACAGAAGAACACATTCTGGCAACTTATTTGAGGTCTTTTAAATCGTAGGCAGCTTTTCAGCAATAGTAATCCTTTGAAGCTAGCAGTTCTCTCCTAATCATCAGAGTTTATATTTACATGACAAAATGTATTGATGTATCTCAGGAATGTTGTGGTGGTAGTTAAATTGATGAAGACAACTCTGGCTGCAAACTGATGAATTTTAATGTGTCAACATTAAATATGAAAATGCAGTTGCGTGCATCCCAGGATTCACTTGACCATATGGTCCAGAATCATCATTAATGTATTTGGATTCCATTTCATGTAACTTACAAGAGCATTAAATTAATATTTATTTTTCAGAACTATGAAAAAAAATATTTGCCAAATTGTGGTATTTTATTATTGCAAGTTGGGGGAAGAGAAAACATGTATTTTCTTCACTGCAGATAATCTCATTGGGAGCTTTCAGAAGTATTAGTAAAGTTCCTTAACCAGAAGTCAGTTGGAGCTATTTCACCACACCAGCACTTCCATAGCGGCCCATCAGTGTCAGCACTAAGTAAACTTTTACTTTAATAAAGAAACTCATTTTCTAATCAATGTGTGTTGTACAAAAAACCTTCCAAATATACATGCAGCCCAGTCCTTCTGAGTCTGCAGACTGAAACAATAGTTATGAGGTGAGAAATGCCCCAAATGGGGAGTGTTGACTCTGAAACCTACTGATGCCAATCTAAATGTCAAAACTGTTAATTGTTGCTGTACTGAGAATCTTAATTGTAGCTTCCAGCTAATCAGGAGCTACGCTCAAAATGAATCTTAGAAAGAATGCATTCATATAGCATGAACATGGAGAATTCCATCTGACAAACATAGAGCTATACCAGTCTCACCAACTTGGTTTTTAAAGGAGGCACACGAGAGATTTGAAGATCTTTCTTAATTTCTTTAACTAGAGCTATATGAAAATGCTGATACTATCCAGTTAGGAGAAACTAACTGGGCTCAACTTCCACTGCAATCAGTGGAGAGCTCAGGATGCCCAGTACCTTGTAGAGACAAGCTTTAAAATACTAGACAATATTTGTTCCACTTGAGAGGGTCAACAACACATTAGCATGCCATAAATTCCAGAGGTGTGTGGGCAAGGATACACAGACAGCGCTGCTTAAATATCGCACCTACACAAGAATAACGAAACATAGTAACTAATTACTAAGGAAGGAATTGTCATCGAAAATTGTGCAAGTACAATAATACTTATAGTACTCCCGATATTGATGCCTGACTGTCACCAAAGGTTTTGTAGGCAAGTATTGTGCTGTCTATGCTGGCCAGTATGGACTCACTGTTATCTTGTACACCCCCATCCGTTTGTTGCACCCACCTGTTGTCTCTTGTAAGTTCCAACCATCTCTTCTGTTGTGTCCAGTGTATATTATGAGGGGGGCCTTCCCGCATCTGTGACTGTGCCCTCTGGGCATGACCACAACACAAATAATAATAGCAATTGTAACAGGCACTTCACAGAAGATGCAAAGAAAAAGACCCTGATTCCAAAGGGTTTAACGTTGTAACATCACACGAATATGCGTAACAAAAAAAGCGGAAGGTGGAGAGGTAAAAAGTCACAGCAGCTAAAGAATAAAGTAAGACACAGTATGAATTGTTTGACTTTTGTAGCCTATCAGACTTCAACTGCTGCCTTCCCATTTCTGTCTAAAGAGATGGACCGTGCTGGCACAACCTGCCCTGCCTAAGCGCTGAAGTTTCACTGCGCTGCTCCAAGATTCCTCTCTCACTCACGTTAGCGGGGCATGGCAGCCTCCTTCTGGCCTATAGGACTAGCAGATCATTAGTACCCCAGCATGCCAGCTCAGCTGTGTTAGTTGGCAGATTAGGGGGATGGAACAAGACTCCACCCATTCTCCATCCCTCCCCATCCACCTGTTTATGGTGGGAATAGCAGGTGTGAGGCACCTTCTTATCCCTGCACCATCAGACCCCGTCTCTGGGAAGACCCAGGTGCGGTGGGGTGGGGAATGGGAAAGAGAAGCCTTAGGCCTGGTCTACAGTATGCGGTTATTTCTGAATTAGCCGAATTAATTCAAAATAAAACAGATTCTGTCCACACGACCAAACTGTTTTTTTCCAATTTAAAGGGCTCTTTAATCTGATTTCTGTACTCCACCTCGGCAAGTGGAGTAGCACTAAAATCGAGATTGCAGTTCCAGGTTACAGGTACTGTGGACACAATTCAACGTTATTGGCCTCCGGGAGCTATCCTAGAAGGCTCCCTTGTGACCACTCTGGACAACACTTTCAACTCCGATGCACTAGCCAGGTAGGCAGTAAAAGCCCTGGGAACTTTTGAATTTCATTTCCTGTTTGGTCACCATCAGCACAGCTGACCATCCGCACAGTCCACCATCACAGGCCACCATGCAGAGTCCACCATCACAAGAGACTACGCAGTCCTGGATTTGCAGACGAGTTCCAGCATGGTCCAAACGGGAGGTACTGGATCTCATTACATGTTGCGGAGACAAATCTGTTATGGCAGAACTATGTTCCAAAAAAAGAAACGCAAATATGCATGCTAAAGTCTCCAGGGCCATGACGGAAAACGGCTACTCCAGTGACACAGAGCAGTGTCGTACAAAAATCAAGGAGGTCAGGCAAACATATCAAAAAGCCAGGGAGGCGAACAGACACTCTGGGTCACAGCCCCATACATGCCGCTTCTACCGTGAGCTGCATGCAATTATGGGGGGGTGACACCATCACTACCCCATCACTGACCTTGGATACCTGCAAGGGGGGAGTTGCACGGAGCGAGGAGGATGAGTTATTGGAGGACGAAGAGGAGGAGGAGGACAGTGTACAGGCGACAAGTGGGGAATCCGTTTTCCCCCCTAGCCAGGAACTATTCTTAATGCTGGACCCAATAGCCTCCCCCCACTCCCAATGCGGGCTCCCAGACCATGACCCTGGAGAAGGCACTTCTGGTGAGCGAGAGCCTGATCAGAGCCACATGTTGGGGAGAAACCTGTTCATGTTTAGTTTAAAGGGCTCATCCCTGCTCAGAGCCTCATCGGAGTCATGTGGTGGGTGCGGGGGGGTGCGGGGGCATGTTGTGTGAAGCGCTCATCCCAGAGAGCCCGCAGGCCCTCCTTTTATATGGCAAACCCACCAGGCATTGCTTGCTATGGGAAAGGGGGCCTGGCAGTTTAAAAGCATTGAAATGAATGCAGAAGCAGCAGAACCCCACATGCCCCTAGGGCTTACCATGGCTGCCTGCAAGCTGAATTCTGTTACCCGGCCGTGTGATGGCTTACTCACACCAAAGTGGCAGGCACTTCAGGATAAGAGGCAAAATGTGATCTTGAATAGAAAGAACATGTGCTGTGTACTATGAATGGCCTGTTTCACTCAGAAAGTGTCCCCTTTATTCTCTAAAACGTATCTTTTAAAATGCTACCCTCTCTTTTTCTCCTCCCTCAGGTGCAAATGTTTCAACACGGTTCCTATCTACTCCATCCCAGAGGCTGGTCCAGATTAGAAGGCGGAAAAAATGAACTAGGGAAGACATGTTCGCCGACCTCATACAGTCCTCCCGCACTGATAGGGACCAGCTGAATGCATGGAGGCAAACAATTATGGAGTCCCATAAAGCGTTAAATGAACACGAAGAGAGGAGGGACACACACGATGAGAGCAGGCAGGATCTATGGTCAAGCTCATGGGGGAGCAAACTGACATGCTCCCCTGTATGGTGAATCTAATGCAGAAAAGGCAGGAAGACCACAGACTGCCATGCATCCCCTGTATAACTGCTCTCCCTCCTCCCCAAGTTCCATAGCCTCCTCAGCCAGACGCCCAAGAACACGTGGGGGGAAGCTATGGGGACCCACATACTCAAGCCCAGAGGATTGCACAAGCAGCAGAAAGCTGGCATATCCAAAATTTTGATTTGGTTTCTGGACTTGTACTTCCCTCCTCCTCCACCCCCCTTCCCCAATTATCCCCCCCCCAAGCCTACCTTCTAATTTCTCTTAATGTGTTGTGCAACAAATAATAAAGAACTTTTTTAAACAATTGTGACTTTATTTCCTTTCATATATATAGGGGGCGGGTAACTTCAAAAGAAACAAACACAACTGTCACACCATATCCTGGCCAGTCATGAAACTGGCTTTCAAAGCTTCTCTGATGCGCAGCGCACCCTGCTGCGCTCTTCTAATCGCCCTGTTGTCTGGCTGTACGAAATTGGCCACCAGGCGAGTTGCCTCAACCTCCCACCCCGCCATAAACATCTCCCCTTACTCTCACAGATATTGTGGAGCACACAACAAGCAGCAATTAGAATTGGAATATTGGTTGTGCTGAGATCTAACTGAGTCAGTAAACCGCGCCAGCGCTCTTTCAAACCTCCAAAAGCACATTCTACCACCATTCTGCACTTGCTCAGCCGATAATTGAACTGCTCCTTACTACTGTCCAGGGTGCCTGTGTACAGCTTCATGAGCCATGGGAGCAAGGGGTAAGCTGGGTCCCCAAAGATAACTACTGGCATTTCAACATCCCCAACGGTAATTTTCTGGTCTAGGAAGTAAGTCCCTTCCTGCAGCTGTTCAAACAGACCAGAGTTCCTGAAGACGCGAGTCTCATGCACCTTTCCCAGCCATCCCACGTTGATGTCAGTGAAACATCCCTTGTGATCCACCAGTGCTTGCAGCACCATTGAAAACTACCCCTTGCGGTTTACGTACTGGCCACCCTGGTGTTCCGGGGCCAAGATAGGGATATGGGTTCCATCTATGGCCCCACCGCAGTTAGGGAACCCCAGCGCATTAAAGCCATCCACAATGGTCTGCACATTTCCCAGAGTCACTACCCTTGACAGCAGCTGGTCAATGATTATGTTGGCTACATGCAGCACAGCAGCCCCCACAGTAGATTTGCCCACTCCAAACTGATTCCCGACTGACTGGTAGCTGTCGGGCATTGCAAGCTTCCACAGGGCTATGGCCACTCGCTTTTCAACTGTGAGGGCTGCTCTCATTTTGGTGTCTTTGCGCTTCAGGGCAGGGGACAGCAAGTCACAAAGTTCCATGAAAGTGGCCCTACGCATACGAAAGTTTCACAGCCACTGGGAATCATACCACACCTGCAACACTATGCGATCCCACCAGTCTGTGCTTGTTTCCCGGGCCCAGAATCGGCGTTCCACAGCATGAACCTGGCCCAACACCATCATGATCTCCCAATCGCCACATGCCGTGCTTCTAGGAACGTCTGGGTCCATGTCCTCATCACTGTCGTAATCTCACTGTCGTCGCTTCCTAGCCCGATTTTGCAGGTATTGCACATACTGCTGGATAATGCGCGAGGTATTTACAATGGTCAAAACTGCAGCGGAGATCTGAGCGGGCTCCATGCTTGCCGCGCTATGGCGCCTGCATGGGTAATCCTGGGAAAAGGGCACGAAACGTAGGAGAACAGAGTGGCAGCGAAAGAGGTGCTGTTCGGTTCACAATAGCAAAAAAAAAAAAAAAAAAAAAAAAAAAAAAAGGCGGGAAATGGTTGTCTTCTGTAGCTTTCACGGAGGCGGGAGCCCAGGACAGACAACATGGAGAAGCTTGGTAGCGTGGCAAGAGCAGGAGAGCAGAGTTGATGGCGGAAGCTGTGCTCCTCGGTTCACGATGGCTGAGCAGAATTGGCAGCGGAAGTGGTCGATGAGGAAGAGAAAGAGTAGATACTTACAGAGATTACACAGAAAGACTAAAGGAAATGCGAGGTGGATTCATAGTACCAGGAGAGAAGAAGTGCACCGTACTGCACCGTCTGCTGAAAGCAGTATGGCGTCTGCACGCCAAAAAGGCACGAAAGGATTGTCTGCTGTAGCTTTCACGGTGGGAAGAGCGACTGACGACACACCCAGAAACACTCGCGAGAATGTTTTTGGCCCATCGTGCACTGGGAGCTTAACCCAGAATTCCAGTGGGCGGCGGGGACTGCGGGAACTGTGGGAGAGCTACCCACAATGCACCGTTCTGACAATCGATTCTAGCCTCGGTGCTGTGGACGCACTCTGCCAAATTCAAGCACTTTAATGGGGACACACAAGACCGAATGTATAAAATTGCTTCCGAAAATTCAAACAGAATAATTTTGAAATAATTTCGTAGACGTACCCTGAGTCTCTGTTAAAACCTGATAATCAGTACAACTATCTCACCCCCAATCCACTTCCAGATTTTAGAGCTTGCTGTATTTTGTGAGCCAGCTGGGCTCGCTTGATTAAAATAAATAAATCATTAATTAAAACTAAAAGTTCAAACTCTCTTTTGCTGCCCAAAATACAAACAAAGTAAGCCAAAAAACAACCAAACTAACAGCCAATGAGAGCCAGCTTTTGGAGAATATTAAAACCCATTCATCCTTGTCAGACAACGGCCTTCATAAGGTCATAAAGATGATGGAAAACATAAACAACCTTGGAAACATTTGCACAGTGCATTTTCTATAATGTAACAGCTGGGCAGATGTATTCTTCACAACAATCCCCACAACGAGAAGTTATTATTGCACAAAAATACATCTCCGTACGTATCACATGTAAGGCAGTCAGGTATAGCTGAGGTGTATGTACTTGTTTAAATAGCAACAAAAAAAGCCCCACGTAGTAAAAAAAAAAAAAAAAATTTACCCAGATTGATTTTAATCCTCCGCCCTCTCCTTTGTACACTTCTGGTCATGTATTATTATTTATTTGTGTACCATAATGCCTAGAAGCCCTAGTTATTGATCAGTGCCTCATTGTGCTAAGTGCTATACACACACCGACCAGAAAGGCAGGCCGTGCCCCGCAGATCCTCCTCCTCTTATATTGGGATCTAATAGCATGGACTCTCTCCAGCTGCGTGGAGGGCCAGCGACTTGTGGCAGATGCGCAATTAGGGCTTTCTAGTGTAAACACACACACACACACACACACACACTGCCTGCACGTTTGAGTAGCAAACAATTGTTATCTCTACTGTGGTAGCACCTAAGGACCCAACTGGGATTACGGCCCCATTGTACCAGGCACTGTACAAGCAAGTAGCACAGAATCAGTCCCTGGCCCCAGGAGCCCACAGACTCCACTTACAGTCACTATTGGTAGAACAGCAACAGCTCTGCAGCTGTGCCACTGCAATGCCGGGGTGTATTCACTCCTCACAGCAACGGAAGGGCTTTTTCCATCCATATAGTTAATCCATCTCTCTGAGAGACAGCAGCTAGGTCGACAGAAGAGTTCTTCTGTCGACCTAGCTGTGTCTACGCCGGGGGTTAGGTCAACCTAAGCACTTAAAGTGCAAAATTTTTCACAGCCCTGAGCAACCTATCTAGATGGATGGAATTTTTAAGTGTAGAACAGGCCTGGGATTTAGCTAGTACGCTAGAGGTGAACAACAGCCAAATGGGAAGGAGGAGTAGAGACAGGTAAGATTGCATGAAGTAGTCATCACAGAGGTCTCAGGAGTCCCAGGTGGCCACCAGTCCAACCTACTAGACCAGAGGTGGGCAAACTACAGCCCCCGGGCAACATCTAGCCCCCAGCCCCTCCCCTGCTGTCCTCCCTCCCCCACAGCCTCAGCTCGCCGTACCGCCAGCGCTCTGGGCGGCGGGGCTGCGAACTCCTTCCGGGCAGGGTGACGGCGTAGCTGGGTCCGGACGGGCAGCATGGCTGCCAGTCCTGCTGCTCTGAGAGGCATGGTAAGGGCGTGCGAAGCAGGGAGGGTTGGATAAGGGGCAGTGAGTCCCAGGGGGCAGTCAGGGGACAGGGAGCAGGGGATGGTTGGATGGGGCGGAGGTTGGGGGGGTGGGCAGTCAGGGGACAGGGAGCAGGGGGGTTTGGATAGGGGGTGTGGTTCCAGGGGGCCTGTCAGGGGACAGGAAGCAAGGGTGGTTGGATAGGGGGTGGGGTAATGGGGAGTAGTTAGGGGCAGGGGGTCCTGGGAGGGGGTGGTTGAATGGGTGGCAGGAAGTGGGAGGGGGAGGATAGGGGGCGGGGGCCAGGCTGTTTGGGGAGGCACAGCTTTCCTTACCCGGCCCTCCATACAGTTTTGCACCCCGATGTGGCGCTCAGGCTAAAAAGTTTTCCTACCCCTGTACTAGACTATTGTGGGTGTGAGCAGGAAACAAATGAACAGCAGCTAATGCATTACATGCACCAGTGAGTGCTGCAGGATCAGCCCCCGAAATCCCGCAGTCCTTTTAGACAGTTGGAAAGAGCAACGCTAAATCTACTCACAGCTTTGAAAAGGTCAAGAGGCTTCAAAAAACATCTCTGTTCACCAACAATTTCGTTGGGTCAACTTTCTAAAATGCACCTTTAGCAAATTAATTCAATGCAAGATGAAATCTTCCGTTACTAAGAAGTGGCAGAAACAATACTGCTCTCATTATAGTCCTGAACAAGCAGCCCTTACCCAGGCACAACCCCTACTGATCTGACCCTACAGGACTTGTCAATGGGCATTATGCCCATTGACTTCAAGGCAAGGTGACCCTGCAATT
Source organism: Eretmochelys imbricata (assembly GCF_965152235.1). Classification (NCBI taxonomy): domain Eukaryota; kingdom Metazoa; phylum Chordata; order Testudines; family Cheloniidae; genus Eretmochelys; species Eretmochelys imbricata. The sequence goes on from NC_135577.1 coordinate 108,807,371, forward strand.
CATTCTCAGGCATAATTCCCTGGAACATTCTGAGAAATAACTTCAGAGTCAACCTGCACAGAAGTCAGTAGCAGTTATGCTCAACTAAGGACCAGAGGGTTGGGTTCCATGCAATGAACCATAGGTGCTGATTTTTATTTGTTCCCATGGGTGCTCCCCCAACCCTGAGGCCCAGCCCCCACTTCACCCTATCCCTCATGCCTCGCCCTCACACCACCTCTTCCTGCCCCCACTCTGCCCCCTCCCCGGGGCCCTGCCCTATCTCCACCTCCTCGCCCAAGTTCCTCCTGCCAGACACTGAACAGCTGATCAGTGGCCCCACCGAACAGCTGTGGTTGGTGGGTGATGAGCACCCACTATTTCTTCCCCCCCGTGTGTCCTTGAGCCCCTGAGCATCCACGGAGTCAGTGCCTATGCCATGCGCAACCCCTTCCCTTGAAAATTCAGACAAAAATCTTTACGTGTGAGCTGTAATTTTGCAGGGATCACAATAACAAAGACAAATGTCCTGACACGTGATGTCAGCTCCTGGAGGATAACCAGAGAAATCCCAGCAGCATGATAGGACCGCTAACTCCACTGTCTGGCTATTTTTCAGCCTTGCTCCTATTTTCCTTTGCTCTGCTCATACTTCGCTATTCACTTTTTGTTCAGAACTCATCTACTGCAGTTCCTGCTCCGAATCTTTGGTGCACTCTGCTTCTATGCCTTCTCTTGCTAACATATCCCATCTGTTGGCATGTGGTTTACTTTTCTTTAAAAAATTAAAAAATAACCTATTATTTTTTCCCTGCACCCCATGTACACAGGAAACAAACACTTCTCCTTCCGCAGTGAACGGAACCATTTGCCACTGTGGTTACACTGGATGGCTTAAATTAAGGCCCTGTTTACCCACATGTTGTACCACTTGAACTATATCAGGACAGTACAACCCCCCTCGCAGGGAGGCAGTTAGACCAGTATAAAATGTGCTTATACCAGTAGAACTTATTCTTGTACAGGAACAAGAATAAACTCTAGTGGTATAAGGCACCTTTGTCTCAGTTTAACAGGGTCTACACTAGAGGTTGGACTAATGTAGCTGTACCCGTAATATATTCACACACCTAACCAATGTAGTTATACCAGTGCAACAGCTGTGAATAGACACAGGGGCTTCAGGGGCTGCTCCCATTTAGAGTTCCCAATCTTTACAAATTAGTTTGACAACAGAGGAGGTTTATCACTATTATTTTTCTTTTCCAACTTTTGTGCTCTCTTAGTCTCTCTCTCTCTCAACAGCTCTGATGATTCAATTGTGAATCATTATACCAATCTAATATTTTAGCTGATAGAAAAAAAAAAAACTCATTGCATTATCCAAAGTGGATACCAACATTTTACAGCTGTGGTCCCCAAACTGTGGGGCACACCCCCCTGGGGAGCACAGAACAACGTTCGGTGTGTGGGAGAGGCGCAGCAGGGTCCTGGCCAGCACCCATGGTGGGTGGGGAGGAAGTGCCAGCCAGGCCCACTCTGCCCCCAGCTCCACTCCAGCCAAGGCCCCAGCCCCCAGCCCCTGCAGCAGGTCTGGCCCCGGCCTTGGCCACTGGCTCCCAGCCCCACTCCTGGCCAAGACCCCAGCTGCAGCACCGGCCCTGCTCCCGGCTGTGGCCCCCAGCCCCCACCTTGACCCTGACCCTGGCTCCGGCTCCTGGGGAGGGGAGGGGTTGCACAACCAGGTAGGGGGAGGCATGGACAAAAAAGTTTGGGGACCACTGATTTACAGTCTTCCCTCTTTTCAACCAAATAAAGGAACCAGCAGGCCAAGTCTTCAAAGGTGGGGAGAAGGGGAAAACAAGAGCACAAACCTTAAAGTTGTGTCACTTAAATTTCAGTAAGGTTCAACAATGTGATCAGGTGCTTATGAGACAAGGACAATAAACTGAATACGCCCAGGTGTTTCCCACAACCAAACATAATTACAAGTTGTCATAAGATTAGCAGCAAGTCTGAACCAGTTTTGCTAAAGTGGGCTTCTGAACACCAGTCAGTCCGTAGTCACAGAATGGCCTGGTGCAATTGTGCAGTGAACACAAGAGCCACGTGACACAGCAGCCTCACTACAGACACAATAAGGCAGGCTTGGCCCTGACATATGCATACAAACATCTCCAGTGCTGAAGTCCTTTTGTCCTTGTGCAATTCATTCACAGCTCACTGGCTGCTTCAGTCCTGGCTACATCACCCGCAAATTTCCATTTCAAAAAGAATATGTAGTCTGCTTTTCACTCAGCATTCCATTTTCACTCCAGCTGGGAAACAAAGAGTTAAGATCCACACCAAACTGAGTTCAGGTCAGGGGAGCTGCGCTTTACAACTCCACCAGTCCATATCAGCATTAAATCTAGAGCTTCTGAACCACCCTGGCCATTCAGTGACCTCTGTTTGCAAATGCAGGACATGGTGAGTGCGGCACAAACTGACTAGCAAGACCATGTAGAGTTAGTTTTAGCGAAAAACTTAAACTAAACTAAAGGTAACTTGAGCATATTTAACATGAGCATTGACTTGCCAGACAGGGTACTCCCACAGATAGGCACCGTTCAATTAATCTTCTCCATCTGCACTGTTATTATTTATTGAGGGCTGTCAGTGTGATTGGGACTATAATGAAATGTGGAGGAAGACATAGTGTATGACTCAAGGAGCTTACAGTCTAAACATATTGCTGCTTAAAGCTGCATTTTAATGCTTTTATTAAATATTTATGATAGATGCCAGCCTTAAGGTGAACATCTCAGTGGTACCAGACGACAGAACAAGGAGTTATGGTCTCAAGTTAAGTGGGGGAGGTTTAGGTTGGATATTAGGAAAAACTTTTTCACTAGGAGGGTGGTGAAGCATTGGAGGTTACCAAGGGAGGTGGTGGAATCTCCTTCCTTAGAGGTTTTTAAGGTCAGGCTTAACAAAGCCCTGGCTGGGATGATTTAGTGGGGGATTGGTCCTGCTTTGAGCAGGGGGTTGGACTAGATGACCTCCTGAGGTCCCTTCCAACCTTGATATTCTAAGATTCTACAAAAATGAACAGAGCAAAAAAAATCCTTATCATTTGGAACACTTAAATCCTGATGGGATAAATCACTAGAAATTATAACTTAGGGAACAGCCCTAGATTGGCCAGTGATCGTCTGTATGCCTGTCACAGGGTCTCGACCTGGAGGTCACAGACAGGTCTAGCAGGGTTGTAACTAGACATGCCAAACAAGTGGAAAAAATGCAGAAATTGGGCTTGTTTTTGGCTTAATTGGCTTGTTGGCTAGTTTTTGGCTTGCAGCTTGTTTGACTTGTAATTTGTTGCAGCTTGTTGCTTCTTTTTTTTGATCGGTTGTAACCATGCTCCTTTTCTATAGGGGTAGATGGGAGCAGGGTCCTGAAACCTTTTTCTGTTGTAACATAGGGTCATGCTATGGAAAATGATAAAAATCACTGATCTAAGTTCTTATACCATACCCACCACAACTGGTGTTTGAGCATAGTGGTATGGCCCAAATGAACTAACAGGCCTCTTCCAGCTCTAATTTCTGATGTCTAGTTGTAAGAACTACGCTGAACCTCAGTGTACCCAAGTTAAGGATTTGGGGCAAGATTTTTAAGGTATTTAGGCACCTACTTCCCATTGAAATCAATAGAGTCAGGCATCTAAATCTCTCTTAAAGTCTGTCACATTATTGTTTATGAATAATAAACATGAGTGTTTAATGAATAATAAAAACTCCCAGGAGTGCAGCCATCCTCTCACCACAAGCCTAGAAGCAGCTCCAGAAAGAGCAATAAAAGAATCAAAAGCATGTTTATGACTGCAAAGCAGCACAAGGTATATCAACTGAGAGGGAGGGAGAATCATATATAAGAAGGAGGCTACTTTTCCTAAAAACCCCCACAGATTATGTTAGCAAGGAAGCAAGAGCCTTAGTGTGGAAACAGCCTGATGCAAAGGTGTGGCCTTGTTTCCTCTAATCCCTGGCAAAGCTTTCCGTAGGAACCAGGAACAGGACTCTCGTGCCAACATTTCAGGGCGCAGCCACGTATGTTCTGTAAGCAGGGTGTGAACCAGGTGTACTTTAAACTGCATTTAAAGCACTTTGCCTGGTGGGGGGTTTTCAGGAAAAAAAAAATCAGCTGGCAATTCCAGCCACAACTTCACTTGCCAGAGAGAACTCTCTTGTAAACAACCGAAGTTACTAACAGAAAGGAATCACATGCTCGGACTTGAGTCATGGTTTTCGGGCCCAATTCTGATCTTACACTAGTATAAATCAGAAGTGACTCCACTGACATCTATAAGTTTAAACAGATGTAAAAGCGGTGCAAGTGGGATCAGAATCCAGCTGTCCAACTCTTTTGTCTACTTTTATTTAGGAAGGATTTCCAATTGTGGTCATGTTAGCTACAAAGAGATTTCAATCATCACACCCCGATTTCATCACAGCTTTGATAGCTCCTTCAAGCCACAAAGGGAAGAATGTAGGAGCAAGCTGCTTTGGAACCCATCCAGCCCAGGCAAAAGGAACCGCAGTCCAGCTTGCAGTGATGAGAGGGATGTGCAAGTCTAACAAGTGAGAGTTCTACTTCTTGGGCTGCTGTACAAGTCAATCTTTCTGCTGAACACCCAGCCATCTGTAATGGAGCCAGCCTGCACCGTTTGCACAGCTCCGAGAAGGCAGCTGATGATTAAGCTGCATCACACGGCTGCTCTGACAAAACTCTTTACCTCAAGGAGCATTTCCATAAAACATCCCTCTGATCAGCAGCAGTACTATTATATTCATATTCCAGAACTTTTAATAGGTTTGGATAGAGCTGGAATTCACTTATACATCAGCTCAGCCCTTCTCTGCTGGCTGCACAGCTTCCGAAGAATTTAAACTTCCATTTTAAAAGAAAATCATTTTCTATCCCTATAGTGGCTAAGAAAACCTTCTGAATGTGACCTGATATGCTTCTGGTTTCTTGAGTTTGAAAACCAATAACCAGAAAAAAATTGCTTAAAGGCTTGTCTGTGCTAGATATTTTCCTAACGTTTCCCCACCATTGTTACCATCGCTGCAGCGACACTGGTGGTAGGGGTGGCTAGTGCACTAGAATAGATAAGATGGCAGTTCCTGGTGTTTTAACCATCATACCATCTGGACCTGCTGTGTGCTGGATTAGAGGACATGGTTGTTTAAAAGCCCAGTCCGTCAGTCCAGACCACACAAGCGCCCCCACAACTGCAGTTACACTGGTGGTAGCAACTGTGGGAAATTTTAAAAGGGAAAAAACCAGCCGGTGCAGGGTACAAACTGCCATCATTCATTTCAGTTGTGCAATAGCAGAATCATCCAGCTATACCGGGAGCGTAAGCAGAGTTTGAGTCGAGTGACACCACATATTTCATATTTTCGTGAGCTGTAGCTCACGAAAGCTTATGCTCAAATAAATTGGTTAGTCTCTAAGGTGCCACAAGTACTCCTTTTCTTTTTGCGAATACAGACTAACACGGCTGTTACTCTGAAACCTATTTTCATATTCCGATTCCTGGCTTTTCATATGGGACATATTGACACATCTATACATGCATGAACCTCAGTCTACTCTACACAAACAAGAAAGCTCAGAGTGAAGGGTAAAATTTGACCTTAACCTACTTCTGTATTAAGGGATGGCAGCTTACACTACATGCTATATATACTATGTAAAATCAACAGAATGCAGTAAAGGCAAGTTGCAACTTAGAAATTTCTTTCCTTTTCCCTTTCCCTTAGCCCTAGTATCCTTCAGCAGTAATTATTTGCTGGTGCTGGCATTTATTATACCCACTGATAGATACATATTGCACGCGTGTGCACACGCACACACATATACCACACACACAGTCAGCTCGGACTTCAAATAATACACTGTTTTAAAACTTAATCCACATTTATCTAAGCAAAGCAAAAATACCCACAGATGAGGAATATCAAATGTTATAAATAAGTCAAATGTAAACTCAAAGTGTAGTTTTATACCAAATTAGTTAACATTTAGCTCCAAAAATGCCCAGCATAAGCTTTGCGTCTGCTCTCCATTCATCCAAGCTTAAAGCTTCATTCTCAAGTATATAATGAAATAGTGACCCCACTCAAAGAAAAAAGTGTAAATGAAAAAAATCCATAATTAACTAACTATTCTTTCCACTTTAGTACTATTAAATACATTACAGTGGGCATTAAGTTACAGTGGGCAATTCTGAGTAATTCTGTTTGACCTTTTTGTTGAAAACATCACACCATTATCAAACCAGGGACAGATCATTATAAAGATCCTCGGGCTTCATTTTCAGAAATAATGTGTGTTCGCAGAACCCACTGACTTCAGTGAGATCTGCAGGTGCTCCACATCTTTGAAAATCAGACAACTCATTTTCAAAGATTAATGTGCAATTTCACAGCTAATTGGCTCATGCAGTTACCATGATTCCATGCAAATTCATGCCTAACTAGCCATTTGTGCTTGCAATAGTAGCAACAGCCAGGGTAAATTAAGCACATCAGTTGCACAACTACATGTTTGAAAATTAGTCCCAAAATATTAAGAGCACATTCATTTACTATTTCCCAATCATTAGGTAAAGGCATTTCCTCACATACAAGAGAAAACAAACATCTAAGTATGTAATTTCCACTAGAAGTACTTGTTTATAGTCTGTAATTGGACAAACTGGTTTTATTGATTATTATTATTTTGTAATGATGGGGCTAGATCTGATATTCTCAACACCAATGGAACTACTCCTGGAATACTCCAGTACAAGAATGGGGATCAAAATCTGGCCCTTAGAGAAGGAGTAGTAACAACATAGGGTATAAGGCTTAGAAACCGGAGAATCCAGGCCAAGCCACTTTCAGAAATGTACGTTTCCCAGTAGATAAGAGCACCTAACTGTAACAATAAATAACTAGGAGCAAGTCTATAACCATCATGGCTTTTAATTAAAGAACATCCGAGTAGTCAGGTCAGAAGCCATTGCAACAGAGTGACTATAGCCCCACTCCAGGCAGGAATATAAAAGCACTGGACCACTGCTGACCTTTTGGCTTTTGACTCCAAAGGTCAGATTCTCTGCATACCCTTTTGTGCAATTCCAGCTCTTGTTTAAAGTGGTGTAAGCTCTATTTTAACACAACTGCAAATAGTGAGCCTGCCCCATACCAGGTGGCCGGTAGGATTTCCATACTTTCATTGGGACTAGAATTTATTTGGTAAACAAGTTCCATGCACTCTAAAAAAAAGTAGAGTTCTTCAAACTGTTATTCCACTAATCTCAGCTATGATGACTGATGTTATGAAGCAACTGTTACCTTCAAGTCTGGCAATAACATTTATACCATATTTAAAAGCAACTTGTGTATGGCCTAAGCTAGTCCACATTAATCATGGGTGTAACTCCACCAGCAATTAATTTGGCCCTATATGTTTGTCATACAGACTTCTTGATCAAACACAAAGCTCTTGCCTCGAAAAAAAAAGTGCCTTTGTAGCTATATCTTTTAATGTGACACGATAAATGTTATTCAATCGTTTTACATAAATAAGCACTATCAAGGTCTTCCATGTTGGTCTGTGTTACCAGTTCCCCCAAGTAATTAGAAACACAGTGCCATTCAAATGCAAGCATGAATACTTTTTAAAATGAATCTATATTATTCCTAGGAGGGCTTGGATAGCATTTAAAAAAAAATATGGCATCATTTTCACTTCTTTATTAAGATCATGCTGTAGTTAAAGAATTCAGTGTGGATTTTCCCCAAATGCCAGTAACACCTGGCAGACCATAAAATTCTTAAGGATCCTTTACCATAATGACATTTCCACTGAAATTCATTCAAGCACTTAAATTTCATATCTCTGGAAATAAAGTTTGTTCTGTGATGAAAGGTCACTATCTTGATATAAAAATAAAACCCCCAATATTCCAGTCAATAGTATTGACCAAAGGTAAACACAGTTTTTGCAATTGCAGATCCAGGAAGAATAGACATCCATCCGTCCCCCTCCCCCCGCCCCACACACACACCCTCAACTCTGCCCAGTGTTTTAATCAAATACAAACACTCTCTCTCTCTCTCTCTGCCCTGCCCCCCCCCCCCCCCCCCCCCCGCTCTGCCCAGTGTTTTAATCAAACACAAAGTTTTAACTCTCTCCCTCCTCCTAAGAGTACCCGTGAAATATTCTGTTCTCTGCAACTCGATAAAGTGTTTATGCAGGCAGGGAAGGAGAGAGGGAGCAGAAAATGTTCCAATAACAATGCACTTTAAAGAAAAATGTTTTCCCATGGTTTAAGGTTACAATCTAAATTTTGGTAGAAAAGCGATAGCGGGCGTCTTAGTCACAGGTATAATTAGAGAGGCCTTTGTTGCGTACTGTAGCGTAATAGACAGCATCCATAGGTTCACCTTGGCGTGGGAATGTATATTGTAATCCTGCTGGTGGCAATTCATCTTCTCTAAATATACTGCTGACCTAAAAGCTCAGGTGCTCAGTCTTGTAGGTGGTCTGTTTCTTTACAGGAATGCGCCTGGTGTTTCTCAGCTCTTCTGTTTTTACTGATTAAGAGGATCCCTATGCAGCTCAAAGATGCAGGGGTCTTTTATGCCCTACACGTTTCAAAGGTTAAGAAAAGGGAAGGGAGGTGAAGAACTGCCTTCAGCTGCAGCCCACAGGAGGAGTCCAAAGTTTCTTTTACAAGATAAGCAGTGATCACTTCCTAACAGCAGGATGCCACTCTTCATGTGAATGTATTTACACTTTAATACAGCTGAGACTACAGGCAAAAAGTAACCAAAAGCAGACATTTTAGCTGGGGTGAGGCAAGAGGAAACCTCAGCCAAAAGTGGAATGCCAGAAGGATAAAGCAAGAGATACATGTTGCTTTATGGTTTATTTTTAAATTAGGGGAGCGAGAGGGGGAGTCTATATTTTCTGTTCATTTGATGGGCTTGCAGGCACACCGCCTTGGGCTGTGCACATGTCAGATTTCATGACCAAGTAGTCAGATCTGCTTAATAGTTATTTTTTTATTTCAATTTTATATGAAAAAAACACCCACAAAAAGCTCTGAGTGCCCTGCCAACAATTAAACTTACAATAGCCACCCGGCAGCATTAATACTAAAATACAAATCAATTAACCCCGCCAGCCAACAGCTTTAAACAATCAAATGGAGATAAAAATCGACACCCACCATCAGACAACAGAAAGGAAAAAAAAACTGTAGAAGTACAGCTCGCCCCAAAACCATACCCAGGAAGATCCTTCCCCCCAATACCCTGTCAGACAAAGGCCATCACCTTCAGCCTATTAGACGGGTGGCTTCCAAGAAATCCCAGATGCCACGGGATTACAGGCTGGCGACTCAGGAGGGGACACTTTTGCAGTGTCAGTACTGACTGAATAGCACACTGGAGCACTAGACTGCTGATAGTTCTGTCTTCAAGAGGAGTCAAGAGTGCAAGTCCTGACAATTTGTTATCATGATGCTGTCAATGCACATGACATATAGATACCTGTGGTCATTAGAGATCTCAAGTGACTTTTTAAATCACAGCAGGGGAATTCTTACTTGTATTACTGTCGCACCAAGGAGCTCTAGTCAGGGACCAGGATTCTTCATTGTGTTAGGTGCTGTATAAACACAGAACAAAAAGATGACCCTTGCCCCACAGAGTTTACAATCTAAGTAGCTCCATTATTCTGGATAAATCTCAATTCTCATATTTACATTGACCTCTCTGTACATCCTCTGTATTTTCAAACAGATAAGTTATTCCTCGCTCCCTTTGTGAAAGCATTGTTTGTAGTGTTTCCAGCACTGAATACTGTGCCATGTTCCAATCTAGAGGCACACTAAATCAATGGTTTGGTATGACACTAACACATATACAAAACCATATATGCAAACACCCCTTGGCTAAGCCCCTTGGGTTGAGCCCATTTGGATGGAAGGTGCTATGTAACTAGAAGGGACCATCACCATCAGGCATAACTGTACATGGACTAGGATTACTTCTGCCATTTCACAAATCTGAAGGATTTATGACCCCAAAGCATGGCTGTGTCTGTTCTGAATACACCTAACCCCAAAATGGCTTGAGAAACTACACCAATATCCATCTGAACAGGTCATCAAAATGAGCAGAGACCAGGCAAGGGTTTTTTTTCAGCTTCTCTCTTTTGGTCTGGTGCTTCTTTGCAAGCATTTATTAATTATTATTATTTTAATTCAAAATTTATGTGGAGTAGTGCTATACTCTAAACCAAAGCAATAAGACCTGAGCTGTGCTTGAAAATTGTCCACTCTAATATTTCAAGGTACAGACGTCTTTTGATCTATTGCACTGTGTACCAAGCTGATTTTACAGTTGACTTGCTGATGTCACATTGCGAAGAGACCAGAGCATTCTAGGCCACTTTTTAAAATGGAGATTTTTAACTCACTGCACAACATAAATGTGGTGTTGAGTACTCCTCCCTTAACCAAGCCTGCCTTTGACATACATTTTTCTCCTCTAGCATGCAGCAGTGTTGGAGATGTATGCAAGTGGAATGTGAACCTTTTCACCCTCAGAAAACTCCTTCTAGTATTCCTTGCATTCACTACCCCATGTGTTGTTTTAACATTTTCCGCAGACTATCACAAGTGCTCAATTTATGTTTTGAGGGGTTTTTAGATGATGATTACGCCATCATACAGCCTAAGGTCTGAAAAGATCACAGCTAAAACATCAACAAAAATAAAATTGTTCCATTCCCTAGTTGCTCGCAAGTTCTACACTACTTTCACATGCACATTTAAACTGATATTTTATTGTATAGAGCATGGGGTATAATGCTGATCTCATCCTGCAATGAGCTGTAGGTGCACAAGCACCTTCTGGGAGGAGGGATAGCTCAGTGGTTTGAGCATTGGCCTGCTAAACCCAGGGTTGTGAGCTCAATCCTTGAGGGGGCCATTTAGGGATCTGTGCCAAAAATTGGGGAGTAGTCCTGCTTTGAGCAGGAGGTTAGACTAGACGACCTCTTGAGGTCCCTTCCAGCCCTGATGATTCTAAGCCTTACCCCCTAAACAAAGCCCCATTGACTTCAAGTACTCTTCTGATTTCACCGGTTTCTATTTTCCTCACACTCTTCCTACGAATTAAATGGAACCACTATTACGCAGAATAGTCTATAGTAATAGATTATTACGCAGAATGAAGGAAAGCTGCAAATGTGCATGGATTTTCCTTGCAATAAGTACATACAACCTAGAGAATCTAGTTCCAGGAATGAGCATTCACCAGTTCATTTCCAATCCAAGCATGCCAACCATCAATGGGACATCAATGCAGCTGAAGAGCTAGATAGCTGCTAGCACAGAGTAGGGAAAGCTCCAAACATTTGTTTTATCCTGCCAGCTTTGAAGATGGATGAGCAAGCAGAGCATTGCTCAGTGGGCCCATTTCTGGGAGAAGGGTATTCTTTCACAATGGGCGTACCATTTATTTCAGACACATGCTCTTTTATGTTGCTTTTACAGCCAAGGAAGTTAGCGAGAACATGGTGATCTGAGGCCCTAGCAGGATGGGTGGAGCTACATCTTCATCTCTCCAAGATGAATGGGAAGGGAGTAGGTGATGATTAGTAGGTGTCTGTCCCATTTGAGCCTCGTGACGTACGGGCCAAATTCAGCTTCGAGTAAAAGGGGTGTGACTCCCAAATGTCTGGGCCAAGTTCAGCAGTGTGGAATAAGTAACACATCAGGTGCAAACTGATTATCAAAGCAGCAAAGCCATCTAGCTTGTACCAATCCAGCATTCTGCGGGGATGTAAAATGGGTGGCTAACTCTCCTTACTCACCTGTGTGTGGAACAGGAAAAACAACTAAGGTGTAAGGTAAAGCAGGTCACTTTCAGTTCAGTGAAACCCCAAGCATTCCCCAGGCCAATTATAGTCCTGGTGTAAGCAGGCCTTGCTCCCACTAAATTGAGTCCACTTAAAAATAGGGGCTAAATTTCGACTTCATGGAACATCAAGTTGGTGAAATTACATTTATTTTGCATATGACAAATCAGCACAACTTACAACACTTTGCCACTTTGTGCAGCTTGCACCATCATTTACACCATCGCTATATTTTGGCCCCTCCCCACACAGAAAGGAGTGATTAGCTTGAGCACTCTTCATAGCTCTGTGGAGCCATAGATGGGTAGGGCAAGCTGTGGACAGGGAGTTGGCAGCTGGGGAGTCGTACAGCCATAGGAGAGTTGATACAGCTTCCTCTCCTGCACAAGGTTGCGCACCTACTGAGCCAACCCAATGACATGGATTGGAAAAGAGTCGTAGGGGGCTCAGAGCTGGCACACTGCCCTCCCATTAGGAGCCTGGCAGAACCATTCTTGAGTTCTCCAAGGATCTTGGGGAATTTAGTGTTTGTGGATCAGGATTCCGGTTTGTCCCCAGGTGGGAGAGGAGTTCAAACACCATTTAAGAATGCGCAGGAAACTCGGGAAGGGAAAATGTGGGAAGCTTCCTGCTGCTGTGTGGGTATTTCTGTACAGTATATAGCCAGTATACACTGGCCCTGTGTTATTTCTCCCCTGATAGCAACCCTACCCCCACTCACTATGACTATGCAGCCAGGTGCTCCAATACACAGTGTAATTAATTGAGCTGAGAAGAGAGAGTGCTGGAAAAGCAGGGATCAGGAATGGATTTTTCCCGGGGCACTACTGGCAAGGGAGGAAGGCAAATAGATGTGATCACTCTGCCAATGTTATTTTACAGAAGGCAAAAGTGGGTCACCCCACCACACAGAGATACACTGTGGGGTGGGGGGGCAGGGAGTGGTGTGTGCATGTCTGTCTGTCAGATAAAGGCTTCTTCAACCTGTAAAGCTAGGAGGGATTGTACAGCCATTAGCAAGTCATTTCCTGGGACCACATTCATGTAGTCTGAGCTGCTGTCTAGGTGGGTGTGGAGGGGAAGTGGATGCTGCCCAACCAGAGCTAAAGAGCAAGATACGAAAGTTTGCAGTGGCTTTGGGAGGCAAGTTTCCAGACTGCAAATGAAGAAGGTATGATTGCATGGGCTTGTTCAGAGCTGATAGAGCAAAGCTGTCAAATGTTTTACTGTGGATATTCAGGCCAAAGAGATTTGTGTATGATCCAGGCAAGAGACTGCAAATTTGTCTTTGGCTGATGGCATCTGACAGGCCTCTTTCTCTGTGCTGGACTTGGACCAGAACTCAGCAGAGAGCAGTTCTGGGAGTAAAGCTGAGAATGGATTGCCCAGAACATCAATAAGATGCACTGGAGGAAAAATCTCACCCCGCCACCAACCCTCACCTGGCCGACGACGAGCTGCCTTTGTTCACAGCTTCCCCCCACCCCCTCTACCTCCCTCTCAAAGCTAGGTCGTCCCCCCCCCCCACACACACACACACACACAGACACTGTGGCAGACAACACAAGGTGCCCAAGTATGGTGGGACGCTAGAGCGTACTCTCTTTTCCAGGAGCCCCACCCACAGGTAAGTCACTGGGGCAGATGGAGTCCAAAGGGAAAGAGAACCAACACCCACAGAGCACTGAGGGATTTCTCTGGCTCCAGCTCTAGGATGGAGAGTGGGAGAAATGGGAAGCCACTCCACAAGACACAGTACAGGTTGCTCTCTCCTCGAGCATCAGCCCCACTTCGCAAGTTGGTGCGGACAGTTGTGAAAGGTGGAGGCCCCACTCTCTCAGAGTGACCAGATTCCCACAGGGACCAAGGACCACTCAGTCTTCTCACAGGAAATGCTAGTGCAATCACCCTTGCACAGTCCATGCAACATGTGAGGAGGAAGCTGCTTGTGCAGCACCCCCACCCCACGCCAGGGCCAATCATAATCTAGCCCAGAATTGGGACATCAGAAAGAGTAAAAAAAATAACTGAGCACAGATGACTCTGGCTCTCAAGTGAGTAAGCCAAATTTCAGTCTCAGGAATAGGGACTTGAAGTCAGTGCAGTGATTTGTATAAATATCCCTGAGTTTCAAGGTCCAGCGCTGGAATTAAGGCTCTTCAGGATCTAGTAGATAAACTTCAGTGCACGGCATTATCTCTGCATCTCAGTGTTAATAAACCTGGTGCCTTTCTACTTCTATTCATCCTTGTATTAACATACTGTCCTCAACAAACACCAGGGACTCTGTAGTCATTTGCTTCCCGCAATCACTGCTTTCTTCATTGCACTTGGCAAGTGTCCCCCATCATGTCTTCCTTCTCACTCACATTCCCAGCGGCTGGGCACCATCAGCAGAAATCCAATTACTGGGACAATGGGTCCCAGCCTGCAACAGGCTGACGGGTCTAGCTGACCTCCCGCCTCTGCGATCCCTGAACAATCATCACTTTTGTTTCAGCATTGCCATTGTTTGTGATTCTTTCGCCTCCATGGACACAAGACAAAGGGAGATGTTCAGAGAGATGTTTATGAATGAGGCTCAGAGTACACACTGCAGGAATACAGGACTTAACCTTGCACAAAAGGGATCACGGTTGATAAAAAAAAAGCCATGTATAGATTAAATGATTAAAGATGCAATATGCAACCAACTCAGAAATGAAAGGTTCTGGACAATCTAAAAATAAAGGGGGAAATCCTGGCCTCAGTTGAAGTCAATGGGAATTTTGCCATTGATTTCAACCAAAATGTTTATGCAAAATAGAACATCTTGGCAGGTTTTATGGTTGTGTTAAGATAGAGTTTAAAACATCTTTAAAATCTAATTAGATTGAATCTCAACTAGAGAAAAAATTAATTGAAGTTATTTTAAATAAATCAGTAAAACTCCAATTAAGGACCAGTTATGGGCCCCAGGATTTGGCCCAGAAAGACTAGGACCAGATCTTCTCCTCTTATAAATTGGAGTAAGTTTGATTTCAGTGGAGCTCCTCCAGCTGAGGATCTGTCCTTAACAATTCTACAAAACGAAATACAACAGGTGGATCTATAACTGGATCTTCCTCATCATCAGAGCAGCTGATTAAGTGGTTAGTTTACACTCAGTCAGCTACAACAGACGCTCTCTTTGGGAGGGGAGAAGAGTAGCTTAGACTGCTATTTGGTTAAAATTAGCCTTTAATAATGTGCCTGCCTTGCATAATGGAATGGACATTCTAGTTAAGGGACGAGTTACACTAAGGCCAAAGAGGCAGCCCTACATTGCACAGCCAAACCTCCTAAGGATGGAGGACGAGAGCCGACAGCAAACCTGTCAGTGGCATTAAAATGTTCCCTCTTTGTGAAGCTCTTGTAAGCAGAAAAAGATAGTAACAACTTAAATCCGTTCTAGGCCTTCAAGAGTCAAGGCAGTCATGTAATTTCATTCAATGAAACATCATACAATAATAAGCAG
Source organism: Eretmochelys imbricata (assembly GCF_965152235.1). Lineage (NCBI taxonomy): Eukaryota > Metazoa > Chordata > Testudines > Cheloniidae > Eretmochelys > Eretmochelys imbricata. The sequence goes on from NC_135577.1 coordinate 108,822,816, forward strand.
CAATGAAATAAGCCACATATAAATCTCCCACTCACCGGAGCGCCACATATATAAATCCGTTTACCAAGGATTACTTTGTAGCTCCTGCCGTAATAAATCATTGGGAAAATGTCTAGTGCTTGCTAGCAGACTGGGGATTTTGAAAGACAGGCAGGCTCTCTCTTTTGGGGGAGGGACAGAAGAGGGAGTCATTTTTACTGAGCCAGCCTGAGAGTTAATTAAGAATAATGTATTTTTAAAAAAAAATTTAAAAAAAAAAACACTTACTTTTTGTTGAGGAGAGGGCAGGCAATAAAAAAAATCAATCATAAACAAAGCAATATAAGAGCAGCTCCAAGGACCTGATCCAAAGTTCAGAGAAGTCAGTGCAAAGACTCCCATTGACTTAAATAGGCTTTGGATCAGGCTTAATTTCATCATCATCTACAAAAGGCCGGTATTCTGGCCTTCTTTCTGCTTGAAGTAAATGTTTTATGTAGGCTAATCCCAGATAAATAATTGTTTTCTTGTATTATCTAGATCTTTCACTACACATTGTGGGCTGTATTAAAAAGATTAAGCTCTCCAAAGTCAACTAAGAGCCTTTGCTAGAGGGTACTCTGGTTTCCAACTGTACAAGAAAGCAATGCACCATCCTGAAATACCCTGTGTAGCTGCAATAAGGTGTTTGCCTTGCCAAACCAAGTAGCATGTCACCCAAAGTTGATTATTCGCAGCTTTGAACAAAGAACATATCAGAGAAGTTTTTGTTCCAAGTTCATGAGCAAGTGGCAGTCAAAAAGGAGTAAGCGGTAGCATGACACAGTGATAGGAGGCGCTAGCTTTATGCCATTTTACCGTATTTATTGGAGCCAAACAGAAAACGTATACATGAAACGTCCTTACAGGAAAAGCAAAATGCTTTAGTGCTGTTTCACCCCACAAGACAGCTTCCTTAAGGTAACAATAGACAAACACATGCTATTTAGCTTTGCAGCAAATAATGGAGTACAACATACCTACCCTGCACCCTTTGTTTTCATTGGATCATGAAAGAAAGCAGAAAATACTAAGATGACAGGGACAGTTTCAAATAAGATGCAGGCAATGCACATTACTGGATCAGAACTCTTTCCTCTCTTTCTGCTTTTGATTTTTGCCTGTCCTTTGTACCGTCCATATCTTCATATCCATGGGGTACAAGAACCTGAGTGGAATAGAATCTAATCGTGGGGCCAAATTCACCCCACTGTAAAGGAGTGGGAGCCTGTCCACCTCAGGAACGTCTCCTTTCTGTGAGCAGACTGTCTTCAGGACACACAGCTCACACAGCTTCCACCTTCCTGGGTCTGACCTCGGAGCATTCAGCATCCTCTGCCCCTCCGTGCGCTTTCCACAGCGAGTTGATAGCAAGGCCCAAAAGAGGTGGTAAGCAGCTCTGCATTATGCAGTCAGCTTCTTTCAAAGGAGTTAAACCAGATCTTGATCGATAAAGGGTAAGTCAGAAAATGGATATAGCAGCCATCTCAAAAGGGAAGAGAAAGAACAATCTGTGCAGGCTCAAACCCAGCCCAGGTCTGTAGTAACAGAAAGTTGTTACGGTTTAAAGGATCTATAGTAGCTTATGTGACAAACATGGGGGATTCACCATCCAATTCCCAATAGCCAATGGTCTAGAGGAAGTGCAAGAATAGCTCTGGGAAATACCAGGAGGCTAAACTGCTCACTAACACACCTGCTGCCCTGAAAAACTCCCACTGCCCTCACCCATTTCATCCACTTCCTATTTAGAAAAGGGAAATTTGCTTTATGACCAGCCAGCCCAGTCCCAGCATTTGGTCACCAGGAACAAAGAGAGACCACACTGACAGCATGTGATTAGGACAAGCTCTGCTAGCGGAGAGATGTCCACATTGCAAAGACCACCACCACGTCTGGAACCCTACGGACTCTTGGTGGCAGCCTCAGTAGATTCCAGGCTTTGCGACCTTGAAGTAGGTCTTTCAGGTTAGGAGTCAGGTTTGTTGGCAGGAGAGTGTGGGGAAAGTTTGCACAGCTGCTGCCTGTGTAGTACTGTCCTGTGGCTAAACAGAGGACTTCAGTCTCCAGGACTGTCAACTTTCTCAAGCACTAAACTCACACGTACGTTTTTAAGAAAGAATATATATCAGAAAACACATGTTCCTACTGAGGCCATGCATCACAGGCTAGCTTTCAAAATCAATACTCACCCCGGTCTACACTGGGGTGCGGAGGGGAGAAACGGGACACATCGATCTAAGTTACGCAACTTCAGCTACGTGAATAACGTAGCTGAAGTCGACGTACTTAGATTGACTTACCGTGGTGACTTCACCACGGTGAGTCAACTGCTGCCACTCCTCCGTCGACTCCGCCTTCGCCTCTCGTGGCTGTGGAGTACAGGTGCTTGGGGGTCAATTTATCGCATCTAGACTAGACTAGACGCGATAAATTGATCCCTGCTGGATCGATCGCTGCCCGCCGATCCGGCAGATAGCGTAGACATACCCTCAGACTTCACGGACAATGAAGCTTCTCCTATCCGAAGAGCTTTTAGGAGGAAATCTTGTAGCAGTGCCTTACAAGGGTGGATTCTTGAGAAGTCTCCGATGCAGAGAATTTTTCACAGTCAACACGAAAGCTTATGCTCAAATAAATGTGTTAGTCTCTAAGGTGCCACAAGTCCTCCTGTTCTTTAACACCAGTGATTATCTGATACCATTCCAGGCTGACCTCACATTCCTTACCCACCTGAAACTCCCATTTAAAGATAACAGGAGGTTTGGGTGCACAAGGAATGCAAGATTCAACCAGGGACAAAGAGTCCAACTAATGCAGACCAAGACAAGGCTGTTCATAAATGCTTGGAACTGATTTTGTTTCAATGCCATATTAACTTTAATTTCAATTGCTTATGGACCCAGAAGGCTAGTAAGAAGTCCAATATAATTTGTTAGAAGTAAGCTAGTAGGCTAAAATTTTGCTTTAAAATGCACAGCAACAGTTTTGCAAGCACAAACATTTTGTTATTCATGTGGATGGGATCTGCAAGCAATTATTGCACATATTTCAGAAACACTCAGAAAGGCTTATAAGATAAGGCCCGGCAGTGGAAGTCAGAAGATTTTCTCAGTTTTTCACTCTGTCATAGATAAGTTAATGTCCAAACTGTAAAAAAAACAAAAAACAAAAAAATGGAGGGGAGGGAGGAGGATAATGAGGCATCTTTATCTCATAAGGCTGCTGTGACACTAAACTCATTAAAGTTTGTAAAGCAGTTTGAGATTCCTACTTGGAAGAGATTATACAAGTATATTCACACTGTTCTAAAGAAGTACAGTACATATTACTGCAAATCCAGCAGTACTATTTCATGCACCATTAAAGTTTACTACACTTTCTTAATCTAATCATAAGCACTTCAGAACCTAGATCTGTCATTTGAAACATACAGATGAGCCTTCAACACTGAATTACCAACTGGGTCAACTATATACAGCACAGGATGAATATGTACTTATTTTTTCCATCTCTGCAACATTGTGAATTGTGCTAAAGTTTTGAACTGAACCCTGTTTGTATTTTCAAAACTCCATAATTATGGGTCTCCTGACTGCTTGCTTTCCATCCTCTCAGTACTAGGGCTGCAGATTTCAGCAGGTTTGAAACTGTGACAGCATGTTTATTTGCACTGAAAAGCAAAGATATGCAGAGCCACAAAGTTCAGGTCTAAACTTTCCCAATGGTTAAATCAGAGGCTTTGATGCAGATCCATAAATCTCATGTAAAAATACAGACTTCCCTTCTCCACCTGCTAATATTAATGAATCTGTGTTAGTTACAGTTCTCTACATCAATTCTTGGCTATTAGTTTGTGGTTTATTGATAAACATACAGTCTTTATTATTTTCTAGGCTCCTCTTGCCTGTGGTAGGTTTGGTTTAAATCCAGATATGTAGTCTCTGTTTTAAAAATACATATTAAATCCAAACATTTTCATCCTTAACATATTACCCAGTCAGGAAGTTCTCTCTTTTTAAATACACAGAGAACTAGACTGTGTTTTGTATACAAGTGTGACTCCAAACCCATCCTTCACTTTGAGTGGTCAGAAAACAAATACCAGACTCCCTATTTTATCCAGCTAGGACTGAACAATAGGGTGGAACTGCAGTTTTTCCATCTGAAAAATTCCCCATTCAAAGGGACTTAGCTGGATGATTAAAAAGAAAAATAGAAATGCTTCCATGCGGGAACAAGTTAATCAGCTTTTGTTTACATGACCTATTCCTTCAGGGGCAGGACCCATAGAACAGACAGGTCATCTCCAAAACTACACTGCAAGCAGGGCTACTGATCAGCTATTTAGTGCACTTAACAGCTCTATCACAAGGTTTTGTCAGAACCATAACCAAGATTTTTTAGATGTGACTAGCCACTTTGGGTACCGCCAATTTTCAAAAGTCTGACTTGAGTCACCTTCACTGAGCACCTGTCCTCTGAAAAGCAAGTACCCTTAAAGGTTTCAGAGTAACAGCCGTGTTAGTCTGTATTCGCAAAAAGAAAAGGAGGACTTGTGGCACCTTAGATTGGTTAGTCTCTAAGGTGCCACAAGTACTCCTTTTCTTTTTAAGTATCCTTAAAGTATCTCAAGTTGAGTAGTAAAAAATGACGCACCCAAAATGGCTAACCACTTTTGAAAAATCTTGGCCGATAGCTTTAAAAACAAGCAATAATACGTGTACGTGTGTGTGCGTGCACGCACATACATGTCCTTCACCTGTTCACATCTTCTTGCAACACACATGCAGCATCTGCCTCAATCTTTAACAATACTTATCATTTCATTGCAAAATTATGTTCCTAGGTAAAATCTTCCCATCTAGATTTGAAACAGAAAAAACAAAACAAAAACAAAAAACACAGGAAGGGCATGGCTTTAACTTTTACCAGTGATTGACCAGTGCAAGCATTTTTTCCCTTTAAAACCTGTTGAAACCACTTCAAAAAAATTAGTCCATCAATCGAAGGTCTCTTAAAGAGGGTTTAATTTGTACTTATTATTTGCAATATGATTTATGAGATTCAGTTTCTCTTTCCTACATTGCTCAGCTGCAAATTAGTACCTGACTGAATTCAATAATGTATTTTACCCCCATAAGATCTGCATGCACAGTTTGAATAATTAAATGGTGTTCATTTGGGGCAATCCTTATTTTTCCCCCTTGCTGCTTGGTTTTACATATAGAAAACATTTAGCGTACTAGACAAACAACAAACAGAAGCATAATTAGTCCTTTCAAACAGAGATGTTGTTTAACTTAACTAATTGAAAAGAGATAAAGCAAAAGCTTCCACTGGCTGGCTAGCAGCAGAGTCACAAATGCTACTTTTGTGAAGTTCATATTCCAGTAATTATCTTTTATACAAAGAGCAGTGACTCACAAATCTATTTAAATTTTTTCATGAAAAAGCTTTACAAAAAGAAATCTGATAAAAAAGGCTTTTTATGTCAACTTAAATCTGAAACAAGGTCTTTATGATTTGTGGGAGTGGAAAGTCATTAAGGTTTCAATTCCAAATGAAAATTAAGGCTTTTAAACTTCCCATAATACTCACACTGACAACCTTTCATACATAATTGCTGAGGAAGAGTTACTGTGGTCTTGTCACCATTTTAATGATTTGCTAGTATACTGACAAATATCTCCTCCCTGTGAAATCCACCATGCAACCAAGAATAAAAGCCAGGGTTGGCTAAAGAAACATTTGGTTCAGACAGACAGCAGACTGGATCTGATTTCCTTTAATTCAAGACTTATTAGGTGTTAACAAATTAGAGGGGTCAGAAATGGAGCAATGAAGGGACAAGGTGGGAGTTTAGTTGGCAAGGCAAGGAAAAGAGTCTTTAGCTATTATAGCATGGACATTATTAGCTTTTGGCTGAGACAAAGAGAAACACAGCAGTTGAGGATTCATTTCCTTCATGACTATGGAACTGTGTCTCAGCCTAAACTGCATTAGGAAGTCTTATGTTATCATCTCATCATAAAAAAAAACAAACCGGAGTATAAAATTTAGGATCACACATGCTCATAAATTAGATAAGCTGAAAGACAACAACTTCCACCTCCAGCTATTTCCCCCCCAAAATTGTTGCTTTTGCAATCTACTAGGACATAAGTTTACCTGTTGTGCATTTGTCTTGTCTGTCTGTTATTAGTATGGACAGTGGTGTTTATTGTTCCTTGTCTCATTCACCTGAGGACTTCCTTTATGGAAAAAAGAAAAGGAGTACTTGTGGCACCTTAGAGACTAACCAATTTATTTGAGCATAAGCTTTTGTGAGCTAGCTGTAGCTCACGAAAGCTTATGCTCAAATAAATTGGTTAGTCTCTAAGGTGCCACAAGTACTCCTTTTCTATTTGCGAATACAGACTAACACGGCTATTACTCTGAAACCTTTATGGAAAGTTTGTTTGTTAGGAATATTTAACATTAAGATGTTGGTAGCACATAGAGGTCTCAGTCAGGTCAGGCCTCCCTTTGTCCTAGGTAGTGTACATGCTATAAAGACCCCTTCCCAGAAATTTAAACACACTTTTTAAGTTTTACAGAAGAACTTGAAGCCTTGTTTCAACTTTATTGATGCCTAAACTGGGAATTCAGAGCAGCTGGGGATTTTGGTTACTGAAAAGGAGAAGAACTGCTCCTGGCTAGCTCTGAAAAATGTGTTTGTTATTATTTGTACTACAGTTGTGTCTAGAGGCCCCGTTGTGCTAGGTGCTGTACCTACACGTTATAAATGGCACTTCCTTTCCTGAAGAGCTTAGCATCTAAATGTACAGACAAAGGAAGTATTATTAGCCCCATTTTACAGGTAGGGAACTGAGCCACAGAAACTTTAAATGATTTGCACAAGGTCTCACAAGAAATCCGTGGTCAAGACAGGAGACATACCCATGTCTTCTGAGTTCCGGAGCCTGAGCTACAAGACCACCTTTCCCTCCAGCAGCTGTCCTTATAAGGCTTAAAATTACAGCAACAACAAGATCTTTAACCACAGAGTAAGAAAAACCCAGATTTTTAATTTGGTTTAAAAGATGACAGAAGGAGACAAAACAGCCATGGCAGATTAGACTTCCACAAAACCCATAAATCAAAGCAAATAAAAAACTGACCCACCTACAAAATGACAGGTTTCAGAGTAACAGCCGTGTTAGTCTGTATTCGCAAAAAGAAAAGGAGTACTTGTGGCACCTTAGAGACTAACCAGTTTATTTGAGCATGAGCTTTCGTGAGCTACAGCTCACTTCATCAGATACATACCGTGGAAACTGCAGCAGACTTTATATATACACAGAGAATATGAAACAATACCTCCTCCCACCCCACTGTCCTGCTGGTAATAGCTTATCTAAAGTAATCGTCAGGTTAGCCTGACGATTACTTTAGATAAGCTATTACCAGCAGGACAGTGGGGTGGGAGGAGGTATTGTTTCATATTCTCTGTGTATATATAAAGTCTGCTGCAGTTTCCACGGTATGTATCTGATGAAGTGAGCTGTAGCTCACGAAAGCTCATGCTCAAATAAACTGGTTAGTCTCTAAGGTGCCACAAGTACTCCTTTTCTTTCCACCTACAAAAGTTGTCTAAATATACTGAACGGAGTATCATTCTGTTCAAATGCAGATATGTAACATAGCCTGGAGGACTGCAAATTGCAGAAGTAGTTACAGTTAGAAGTGGAATCTTCAGCAATTCCAAGAGAGAGAACGTCTCAACAAACAGGGCATGCATTATCTTGTTTCATGACATCAAAGAGGAATGAATGTTCAGGCTTTGAGAACTGATCCCCGTGTTTTAAGAGGAGGAACAAGTAGTTAAGAGGATGACAAAAGAAAAACCTCTAGGAGAAAACTGCATTGCAAATGTTATCACATTTGCAAGAGCAGATCCACAGCAGTAGCTGAACTGTAAACTGTTTATAGTATGAAAAATAAAAATCATAACCGAAAGAGTGAATAATTCAAAAGCAAGAAGGCAAGCATGACACACATGTAATAGCAAAGTATAGACCTATCAGCAGTCTGCAACGTATCAAACAATTGACTTGCTACAGCGTTGGGTGTGAGTAGCTACCAGCATCAAGAATAACAGGCCTTTTAAAAATCAGTAATTTTTACAATGCCACCCTTGTGTGCCACATGAACCACTGGTGAAGATCATATAACCTAGAAGTATTTATCACATTCCACTGAGAACAAGCTTTAAACTCAACAGGAAAGGATTAAGAGCTCTGCAGATCCAAAGCATAGATCAACATTGTATTTAGCTTCTGGGAAATTTACAAATACAAGACTGCTTCTGCAAATGCAAGTACCAAAGAGAGAGAGAAGAAAGAGCAATCAGGAAGACAAAAGAACACCACGTCTCAAATGCTTTGAGATCTACTGATGAAAAGTACTCTATAAGAGCTAGGTATTGTTGTTATCAGAAAAATGCCTTAAGATTATACGTAAAATACCATTTTCTTTATAACTCTGTCAAGAACTAAAATGATTGTGCACTGAAAAGGATTACTTCTGGCCCCATTACCCTGTTGGCAGGATAGGCTTCAAAAATTGACAAAGGTGTTCCAACATAAAATGTGGGAACTTTACTATGCTGAAAATGGATCCATGGGAAACATACATCATGCTAAATGTGGGGTAGATGGGGAAAGCCAGTGAAAGAATCAACTCAGCTACTGGAAATAAATAAATCCCTTTAATAAGAAGATGTGGCTCAAACTCCTAGCCATTCATTAAGGAACTGGAGAAAGTTCCCATTACACATAAAGGCTATGTCTACACTGCACACTGCTGGCACTGGCATTTCAGGTACATGTAAGTACTCTTGGCCATCCAGGATCTTGACAGATGAAAGGAGACATGACAAAGTCAGTCCGTCAGTGGTGCTTAGCAATGATATGAGAAAAGAGCCTGATGCGTGAGCAGAAAACCTTTCCACAGTGGCTACAGCTCCACATGCCAGATGGAGATTGAAGCATACTCTGCTCCCTGGCTCACCTGCAGGCCTCAGCCTGGGCTCTCTGGTGGCTCTCCATGGTGACTGCACCAGCCTGAACCCAGATTCTCCAAACTGAGCGATTGTGGGCAGAATTTTCCCAGTTGTCAGTGGGAATGCTGAATGTTTTGAGACTTTGCTTGACTTTGTCACTGTATAGGAGATTTGGCCTTCCTCTGTGTCGCAGGCAATTCTTGCGTTGGCCATAGAGCACAGCCTTCAGCAGACGATCTCAAGGTATGCGCTCCATGTGTCCCAACCAGCAAAGCCTGCCAACATCCAGGGTAGTCTGCATATACTGTAGGCCGGTTTGCTCAAGGATCTCGTTACTGATCCCAAGTAACTCCAAAGATTTTTTCTAAGACATCAGGGGTGGAAACTGCTCAATCTCCACTTCTACTTGGAGTCTGTAACCCAGCTTTCACAATCGTAAAGAAGAGTACTAACGACACAAGCCTGATCCTTTGTGCTCAGGATTAGCAATTTGTTGTTCCAAACACGTGAGGTAGGTTTGCCAAAAATGACAGAAGCTTTGCCGATTCTTGCATTGAGTTCCCTATCAAGGTTAAGTGAGCTGGTAAGAATTGAGCTGAGATATCAGAAGTGACCCACATTATTCAGAGCTTCATTATTGACATAGATTTTAGGTGGAATGCTGGTACCTTCTGACAGGACAACTGTTTTCTTGATACTGATTACCATGCCAAACTTGGTGCATGCATCAGAAAACCTGTTCATTACAACCTGCAATTCATTGGGTGAATTAGAAACGAATGCAGCAGCATCTGCAAAAAGCAGATCCTGAATAGTAAGCTGGTTGATGACATGCCTTCTGCTCTGGAATCGTCTGATGTTAAACATGTAGCTCCATGCCACATCGAAAAGCAGGCTACATCCACACTGTGGTGTGTAACTACGTGTGTTAGTGAAAGGCTCTGGGAGGGGGAGGCAGCGGGAAAAGACTTCAGCAGCTGCTTTACCCTGTTGCCTCTCCCCTGCCAGAGCCTTTCCTCATTGCTGGAAGGCATTCCCTCCTGCAGGGAGAGATTCCAGCAGCTGGGAGGCAGCAGGATACTATACTACTAACAATAGCAGTGTAGATGCAGGAGGCACTGCATGGGCATGAAGAAAGCTGTGTAAGGTACATACCATAAAGGTTCAGGTGAGTCTCTACTCACCTAAACAGTGCTTCACCGTCTATACTGCTGTTTGTACCCGTTCTGGAGTGTGTATCATATATGTACTCTACACACTGCCATAAGGAGTGAGCAGTGTAGACGTACCTATATAAGGAGTAGGTAAGAACAGGAGAGGTGTTCATGGGACAGGACATAATCAATGATAACTAAGGTCATAGAACACAAGACATATATCCTAGTAAGAAATTGCATGTGAAAGATGGATGTGAGTCTTCTAGTGCATGTCTGACACTTAATGGTCAAGTCAAAGCAAGGAATGCAGGGTGCAACCTTATATTTGTAATATCAGCCTAGATTCTGACAGCTCTGGTTAGAAAACTGTGGGTAACTCCAACCAGCAGAAAGATATCAGATAAGGATACTGACAGCAAACTTTTTGCTACAATGGTTTCCATAGAAATATTGAGCTTCAGGGATTGGAAATGCCACAAGGATTACCTAATTTTTTTAAATAGTTGTTTGTTTTTATTGATCTGCTTTGACTTGTCCTCTTTATCCTCTCCCTTTTCTTTTGATAGAATCATTCCTTAGTGACAGCTCAAGGCAACATCAGTCCTGCAGCTTACTGCACAGAGCAGCACACTTACCACACACTACAACCCCATTTTCTTATATCAGGATGCACCAAGCCCACAGGCAGGGTGGGGCCCCAGCTCATGAGCCACTCTCCACCTCACCGGGGATAGGCTGAAACAATAGTACGTTGCCTACTGCTCCAGCTCTCGTCCAAGCGATGTGAAGCAGGAGCAGCCTTATTTTGACTCCATGGTGGTGATAACATGAGCCCCCTGGGAAACCCAGAAGTCCTTCCCTCTTTATTGTGAGCCTAGCTAGGCTCATGCAGGCTCCCCCCACCTCCTCCATCCACTAATCCCCTAGTTTCCTCCATAAACACTTACGCTCTGTTTCCCTATTGTGAGACCAGATCCCCAGCAGGCATAGCAGAGCAGTTTGGGGCAGGTGCAGGAGAAGAAAGGAGATCAACACACTGTCTTGAGCCTTACTGCAGGGGGTAGAGAGGGCAACTGAATAGCTTTGCAGGGTGTCGCAGATTTGCTTGAGCAGGCCCTGCAGGCAGGGCTGGGTTGACACTACAACATAGTCTAGCAATCTTATCTCCCTTCTACTCTTTGATCTTCAGCGTGCACCTGACCCGTGCACCTGAGCCCACAAGCCCTCCAATCACCGCTATCATTCCCAAATTCATATGGTAATGTGAAGAGAAACCCACCATGCTTATGTGACACTGGCTCATACATTACTGAGAAGCTTGCAAACGTGGGGTTCTCATGAGAGCCCCACTGAAACCAATCTGCTAAATTCATCCCTGGTTTAGGATAGCTTTGACCAGGCCACAGGGTCCCTGAGAGCAGAAAGACTGTATCCAAATATTGTCTCTTGTCGTAGTCTTAGCTTGTAAGTGCTTTAAGGCAGGAACCATCTTTTTTGTTCTGATTGTGTACAGTGCCTAGCATAATGGGGTCATGATCCCTGAGTGGAGCCCACCATCAGGGAGACTGGAGCCCATAGTAATCAAAACTGCAAAAGGAAGCTGAAAATTTGGCACCACTGACTGAAGTGGCTGCAGCAGGGGTGGGGATGTGCTGACTGGCAGCTTCCTGTGGCAAGGCTCCTAAGGCTGCGTTCCCTAGTAGATAACCAGCACTACTGGTTACCCTCTCCCAGGTTGAAGTCACCTCAGAGCACAGCAGCCCGAGCTGGTACAGAGAGGAGTACAGGCCAGTGAGTCAATGCTGATGAGTAAGGGTTTGTGAACAGGCCCCAATTATCCTAAGGAGTGCTCCTGATAGTGACTAGAACAGCATTTAAAAACTGCACTGGATGATGGGACAGCTGGTTTCAATGAGGATGTTGAATACCACTCCCGTTCATATACAGCTAGACTGGGTGTTACGGTGTAGGGGGACCACAATGCCTCAGGGAGGCACTCTCCCCCACGTGTACACACTGTGCACTAGCCAGTTGCTCTTCATAGTATATCAGGGTTGGAAGGGACCTCAGGAGGTCATCTAGTCTACCCAAAGCAGGACCAATCCCCAATTTTTGCCACCGATTCCAAAATGGCCTCCTCAAGGATTGAACTCACAATCCTGGGTATAGCAGGCCAATGCTCAAACCACTGAGCTATCCCTCCCCCTCTTCTAGGTGCCCAGCCCCACTCCTTGAACCTATGCGGAGGAGGGGCCAGGTGATTTGCTTTCCAAAGGGAGCCAGGGCCAAGCAGTCCCTGTTATTGTGACCAGCTCTTGCAAGGGCAATATAAGGTAGGGGGCCCCTCTTTTTCTGTGGTCCCTGTGCACAAAAGTCAATTGCAACCTGGCCCAAATGGTGCAGACTCACAAGACAACAAAGGTGTCATATATAACATGCAATGCAGCACTCCAATACCTCAGTGATAAGTGCTTCATAAATGCCTATATATACCCAGAGATCATTTCCGAGTGCTGTACACCATGCATCCCATTCACAAATAAAAGTGCTCATTAGAAAAATGGAATTGCTGCCGTTTTAAGCCTCTGTCAGATGAAGAAGCGATTTACAAACGTACATGAGCAACAATGCTTCTGTTACTATGGAGAGTCACGTGTTGGCATGATTGTTGATGCGGGAGACAGAGTTAACCTTCTTCTTACTTCACAAGTCAATAGGCAACGGAAAGGCAGATTCTCTGAGACAATGCTACTTTTCCTGCCAGTAGTGATCTATTTGTGGAAATGGGTCAACCTCTTCGTGGTGGACATGTTAGTGTGCGAGTGCCTAGCAGTGCTGCTTACAATTTTCTGTCCATTACACAGGCAGCGGAACGGCTGCACATAACTACTTCTGGCAGCCAAGTGTTTCATGAATTGCAGCAAGTTAACCACAAGGAGATGATGACATTTTGAGACAGGGCATGATAAATTCCAACTCCCAGACAAAAGGCATCTTTAAAAATAACAATGTAAATGGGAACACAAACCCACACAACCCATACAGGTAAAAGCTACGGATGTGAGTTCTGGCACTAAGTCACCCCAGTACTACCAAGGTCAGCAATGTCATATGCTTTGCAATGAGATAAAGTTAAGGATAGATTGCTCATGAGTGAGGATGGAGTTCAAGCATCAACTGGCTTTCCTTGAGTCACAGCTTTAGCAGATTTAAAACCAGAGTAAAATAGCATTAATTTCCCTTATTCTGCTGCGTGGAAAGTGTATCCAAAATGGTTGGGTCGATTTAAGCCCATTGGCTACTAACCCTTTTCTCCTTTCCTACTGCCCTCCAGAGCACCTGCACCTGAGGCAGGCCTCAGGCCAGAACGATGCCCTGGGAAGCTGGGACAGCAATAATAGACCCCAGGGGAGGTGAATGTGAGGGAGGTATGGGCAGAGTCACAAGCTCCACACCGTCTCGCTGCTCACCAGCAGGAGGGCATTGGTTACACCTTCTCACTGGTAGCAGGAGCTATTGGTCGCTGTGCTCTGCCCAGTGCCTCCTAGAGCATTAATCCAAAGGCATGAAAGATACCAGACACTTAGCCCTCATTGCCACAAAGGAATAATTATCCCTTAGCCTTTTACAGGCCCACTATTACCACAGTGAGACCTCTACTAAATCGCAGCCTGTTTTAATGGTCATGCCCCGCACATTCCCCATTTACTGGGCATGGCAGGACTGCATTTTGAGTTACTGTACCTGCCACTTCATTAGATCGCTGTTTAATTCGATCCTCTGCTTTATCTGATCAAACGCCTCCGGAGGAACCAAATCATTTACATTGCAACAAACATAGTTTACATCCCTTATTTTGATTGCTTTTGACAGGTGTAAGTGGATAATTCCATCAAGAGCCATAGAAAATTGCCTTTTAATCAATAGGGAGTTTTCCTTCCTAGGGGACATCTCATAACAGTGAAAGGTCTCTTTGGAAGAGAGGCCAAAATTATTAATGAGATTGAAGGAGAAAGCATTGAGAGATTCAGGCAACGGGATGCAAATTTCTAAACATGACACCAATTTTGGGGGCCCAGCGTAAACATCTATGGACTGATTTTTAGAAGTACCCATAACTCCCAGTGCAAGTCTAAAAGGAAGGCATGAGCTCAACACCTCTGAAAAATCTGGCATTAGGTGTCACCCAAAAACTGAGGCACTCAAAATTAGTGGACAATGAACATCTGGTCTGAAGAGACTCAAATCACATTCTTGGTGGCACTTTGAAACATGGGCATTTTTTAATCTTCTATTCACACACCCGGATAAAATTTCAGAAGATTTTAAAACGGTATTCTGCTCAGGTCTTACATTTAAAGTTTCAGCCCAGGGCAAGTTTCCATGGTTATCATGAAGGATTGTAGCTCATGTTCTAAAATGTTAGAACTATTGCAATGTAAAATACAACAGCATCAAAAAATCAATGTTTCTACAGCACTTTGAAGAGAAAGTGCTAAATATTATTAGAATAAGCATATTAGATTTGAAGCTTGAGCCAACCTCAGATCCAACAACTTCATGTTTCGATCCAGGGCTCTAGTTTGGCCCATTCTAAAGAAAGAGGCTTTTGTGGAAACAGGACCCAGATCTGGGTTCAGATTTCACTACCCTTGCCACATAATTCATGTGGATGAAGCAGAGAGTGTGCAAGAGAGCGGAGTCTGATTTGAGTCCCTCTCCAAAGAAAATTTTACTGTAAAAATTAACTTTTGGGATTCCATCAGAACTATAGAAAAATGTCTATTTCTTCAGTGTGTGGCAGATGGTCACTAAAATACCTTAAATAATCCACATCTCTTGTTTCTGCCCGACGTTGCCTACCCCTACCTCCTTTTGGTCTCTCAGGCCTCATTAATGCACCCTCGCAAATGTATATACTGATTGCAATACTCCGATAACAACAAAGGACTTTGGCCCTAAAGAGAGCAGAATGGATAGGGAGAAAGAAGTACAGTAAGGCTGCACATAAGATCAATACCAACCTGCATGGAACAGCTCTTTAAACAATGTTTCTTTGCCACCATTTAAAACATAATATATTGTCCCCTCTAGGTAAATATGTGAACATTTACAAGTGGGAATCGGTAAAACTAGTGATCTTTCCACCCCCTCGTCCTCAGAGATCATTCTTCTTCCATTGAAGAGGATAGCAGTGATGAATTATTACAGCAGAGACATCAATCAATAGCCTAATTGCCAAATTTACAGATTTCCTACAGACCTTTCTGACCACTCTGATTTTTTAGAAAAGTTGACCCAGCTAGAGCTGGTAGCCAACTGGAATAAAGCACAGGCGACATGGGAAACAGCAAGACAAACTGAGGAGCAGCTTAGGAACCCAGAACAAACAACTTCAATGGGAGCTGACTATGAACCTCTCATGACAAAAATTTGACCCTTGGAGAAAAATGAAAAGCCCTCAAGCCTTGTATGCACTGGGATGTTGTCTCCATCTCATCCATCAATTGCTAGTGTGTTTGCACCAATACAAACCTCTAGTGTGGAAAGGAAAGCCACAATTTGCATTTACCCTTATTTCAAGCAGAGTTAAACTGGACTGGTGAAAATCACAGCCGCCCTTGTCTTCACTAGTGGTTTACACCATTGCAGCTACACTGGTGATTGGTCACCAATGGGTGGAATTGTTCCATACCGGCACCAGTGTCACATTTGCCTCATATTATCAGCTGTGCAGAGTCCCAGAGGTGCACACAAATCCTATGGAAGCCAATTGTCTTATGCTTTCAACTGTTATTGGATAACAGTAATAAGGGTCAGATCTAGAGTCCGCAAAAGTCACTAGAAATACTCCCTTTGACCTCAGCAGTCTTTGGATCAGTCCCTGAGAGTCTAATATCCCACATACCTTACAGTTAACAAGCACACGCAAGCAGCTTGTAAGGCCAGACAGTAAGGCCAGACAGATTTCTACCTGGCTTTTTACAGAATATCCAGAGACATGTCTCTGGATATTCTGTAAAACATAAACATAAATTCTGTTATCCAATTTATACACTGTTCTAGTAAATTTGGGGTCATCACTTATCTTTAATACCATGATTACTGCTGTTGTCAGTAGTTAGTCATGGAGCTCTGGAAACTTCTCTGATAAAAGGCCTACTAAGATCCCCTTGCATCGCAGAACTGATATACTTTAAAGGAAAGAGAATGAGAGGTAAGACAAGGGAAAGTGGGACAATGTTCTTTATCATGGCTACTAAAATTAGCCTGAATTTACCTGGCGAATCTATCATTTCATGTACATCTTCTCACCTTGGGCCTGATCCTCAGGCCACTGAAGTCAACAGGAGGATGGACAGTGGACGCTAGATTAGGCTCTTGTGCTCAGTCCCACTTTCATAGGCTCACAGAGGAAAGGGAAAGCAAGGCTGTGGTTTAAACTCTGTTCTCTCGTACAGACCTCCTTCAAATCTAATTTGTCATGTGAGAGATGACTTGAATGGCCTCCAAGTACTTGACTCTTTCACAAAACCACTATCCAACTGAAATCATTCTGCTTAATACATAGGAAAGCATGATCCCCAAGCAAAACCTGAGTACTCTTACTCCACGTCCTATCTTAGGCTCTTAGAGCTAAGAAACCATTTAGGGACTGTTTTCTGTCTGAGTAGCTAGGGGATGGGCAGCCTGGGCATTTTTTAGTTTGACTAATGCCACAAAAAATTAAAACCTAGCACCAGTGCTTCTCTGCAACAAGACCCTCAACCCTCAAAATTTCCCCTTTCTTTTTATTCAAGGGAGATAAATCAATCCAAAAATGTAAAGAAATTTGAATTCCACCTTCTTGTGCTTCCGGCACAAGAATCACCAAGCAGAACAAATGGACAGAATCCATGATGCAGACTGTTTCAGTCTCAGCTCAACCACAGACTCACTCGACTTTCTGCATTCTTTATGTTCACCTGTCTCGCTTTTCCACATTGCAGCAGCCTTACCAGAATTGCAGCACACTGTCCTGAGTGTGCCTCAGTGCCAGACTTCTTGCTGCCAATCAAAAGTAGCCAGATAAGAAGCTGCATTTGCATATGTATTCACAAGCTTTTCCAAAGGCACAGGGCCTCTGCTGAATACCGATGCCATCGGAGAATGACAACTATGCAAGTCATTTTACAGTTTCACTACCTAACTCACCAGATCAGGTTTACTGGCATCCATACATGAATTATTACAGAGTGTAGATTATATCTGCACACCAGCAGACATGAAACTATACAAGTTCATGGTAAAGAGTCAGTGTCAACATTTCCCAAAGAGACCATCCTAAGTGTTTCAAGTTGGGCATCCATTAAACAGAGGAACCTAAACCTGTCACCAGTTTTGAAAAGTTTTCCCTAAGTCCACATTGCTCCTTCCTACACAAAAACCCAAGCCAGGACGCCCCCCATCCTACACACATGAGATCCTACCAAACCTAATACTCCCTTCTCCTCTACATGGGTTATTTCCACTCAGAGAAATGGAAACTGAGTTTAAACACAGAGTGTTCTTGGATTTATCCCATCAGGGCAAAGTTCAACATACACACCCCACAGGAAAGAGCTCAAGGGCTACATCCTCTGAACCCAGACTTTCCTCACCCTGCCCAATACCAAATATCCTGAGAGAACCTCTGGAAGTAAACGGTATCTATGCTGTGTCTCCTTGCTTCTACTCCGCAAGGCACTCACCTCTTTACAGATCTTGGACTTCATGGAATGTGCAGGGCTACCTGGTTTCCCCAGCTACCAGCATCAAAAGGAGGGGGGTGAGGCAGCATATGTAGTGCAGGGGGAGCGGTTGCCCAGCGCAGAGTGAGAAACTAGGCAAGTTATCACACAAGCTGCCATAACTTGTGTCAATGACCCCGGCGAGTGGAGAATCTAGCACAGTGTTTTTCAACCTGTGGTCCGCAGACCCCTGGGCGTCCGCTGACTATGTCTAAGGGGTCCGCAAAAGGTAGTTGTTACCATAGAACCGTGGTTTTCAATCTGCGATCCACTGACCCCTGAGGGTCTGCAGATTATGTCTACAATTTCCAAAGTGGTCAACACCTCCATTCGAAATTTTTTAGGGGTCCACAAATGAAGAAAAGGTTGAAACCTCCTGATCTAGCAGCTCTGGCTCATGCATCCCATAGCACTGGATACTAGTGGTGAAGCTCAGAGGGAAGCTTACAGAGGGGAGGGTTGGAGAGGCTGGCATGCAGAGGCAGCACTCCCCACTTCCATGCCCAACTCGGCCCTGCAGTTGCAGACTTTCCTTTTCTTGTGTAAGCAGAGGGAGGCAACTGAATTCTATCTAATGTTTCTCTATGGCGCCCACCACCATGGCATCAGGGCCTTTTTTTATGCTTTGCGTTAGCAAACAATCCAGTTCATGAAAACATCTGGTTACCATAAATGGGCTAAACTCAGCCCTGGTGTCACTCTACTGAAATTAGTGGAGTGACATCTAGGAGGAACTTGACCCAGTATATCAAAAAGACTTTGTGACCCTCCTCCCACAAAGAAAGAATTTAGAATTAAAATGCTTTTTTTGCACAATACACATCAAGGCAAAGCATCTGAAATGCAAACAGCAAAGCTTTATAAAATAAGATCTACAATTCTGCTTTGAAGACATTTTAAAATGCTGCTTAAAATTCATGAGATGGCAGAGTAGCGTGAGAAGCAAATTACGTTTAAGATACTATGTCCTGCAACATCTGAGGACAGTACCAGCCTCTAAACCAGCATTCCTTCCCTGAGTTAAATGGGTGTAATGTGTTCAACTATTGTAGGGAAAAGGCAGCTATTGCAAGGGAACTCGGAGCATGGCAAGTTAGTGAAGGATAACACTCTTCAGGATTGGGCTGATAAGTGCTGAGTGAGTCCCACTCACATTCTCAGTGGCCCTGAGGCTTACCCATAGAACACCAGGACCTTGCCATGGCCTCTGCTCCCTCCATCATTCCTAGAACTCCTTCAGTATTAGGGTGACTTGGCAGTCCCTTATCTGCCCCATCCTGTGGTTCTCCCATTGGAGGGGATGAACTAAATCTACCCCTTTGTAAGTGTAACATTCTCACATTTGGAACATGACAAGTTGAGCACATCATTCAGAAAAACCAACTCCCCCGCTCCTCCCTTCTGACATTCCACTCAGTCCTTGCTGTTGCAAGCTGGCGGTGCTGAGAGTGCAGTTTCTAAGCTTGGAAAAGGAGGATGCTGTAGTTTATATCCCATTTACCACAGAATATTCCAATCTGATTTGGACATTCTGGTGGAAAGGGCTTGAAGAAGCTGAAACTCTAGCTGTCATGTATGAGCCCAGGTTGCTTCCTGTTGGTTCTTCTCATCAGAATTGCACCCTTTAGAAGTTCTTCCTTTCAAATTTGAAATCCTTTTGCATCCCAGGCTTCTTTCCCCACAAATCTGGATTTTAAGGACATTCTCGGGATATGCTAGTAATATTATTATTATCAATATTAGTATTATTTTAAAGCCAGCTCAATATAGACTCAACTTTGCCTGCCTGAGAAGAACAGGATGAGGCCTGTCATCATTCCATATTGGGATTTTTCTAATTGTGACCACACATTGTATAAAGTATAAGTACAGATTCAGTTATAGAATGATCCCTGCCTCTCTGATTATTTCAGAAGAGGAAGGGGAGGAAGCAAAAAAGTTAAGCTAATTCCTATACATTGAACACAGTCTTTAGCTACTGGGCATTGCTCAGTTTCAGACAGTCTGCCAGTGAAAGCCCCATGTAGTTAACAGGTGATGCTTTTATCCATTATTTGGCAGATGAAGATTGTAATAATTCCAACATCCCAACTATGCTCTTATCAAGCTCATGAAACTATCAGGCAAGCAGCTAAGATAAAACAAAACACTAACAGGAAAATCAATGTTATTTAATTCAGAAAACATATAGTCAGTTTGCCTGCCAGGACTTAAAACAAAAAATAAAAGACCATCTCACAGCCCCTCCATTAATAATGCATCTGATGAGCATTTAACAATAGTATAACTACATCAGAACAGCTCCACTACGAACTAGTTATCAGATTAAGAGGTTTAATAAAATCACAGAGAAATGCACAGGGTGCATTTCACATTTCCCAGATGGTCACCTGCTGTATTTCCTATCATACAATTACTACTCCTTAAATAAATGATAACATGCATTCCCATGGACTCTTCCGGATACATGCACTGTCCAAAGGTCGATGCACTAACCCTCACAGCACCTCTTTGAGACAGACATCTCCGTTGCACAGGGGGCAAAGTGGAGGCAGAGTGGTTAAAGTGACTTGCCCAAGTTCAAACCGGAAATCTGTGGCAGAGCTAAGCACAGCCCCCATGTCACCTCACCTCAATTGTGTAACCACTAGACAGCACTTCCTCAAACAGAACTAGAGAGAGGGAGGAAGTGGGGGAACAGACTTACCATTGAGACCATTGGGGATACTCCTGTGGTGAACGGGTACAGACAAGTCATCCATAGATCTCCTTATTGCTCCAGCCTTATTCTCGACAGGTTTGTGATGATGGAGGTGATGGTGATGATGATCTGGGCTCCCTGCGCTCCCAGTGCTGGAGGTGCTACTACCATCCCCCACATCCCTGGTCCCAGAGCTCCCATTCAAATTGGTCAAACTGGCTTGGCTGTCTATAGAGCTCCTAGAGCCAGCTCCATTTCTCTCTTCATCTAGCATGAGTACTATCTCCTTCAGCTCCATGTTCTCCCTCATGAGGGACTCCTGCTTTGCCTCTAGCTCCTTCAGCTTCTGTTGATACATCCCAACTTCTTTCCACATCACACTGGCCGTGTGCCTCCCAAACCTTTGCCATTCCCTGGACAGCTTTTTGCCTTTCTGCCGATCATCATCCAAGAAGCAGCAGAGCTCTCTCAGTTCCTGATTATCATCTTGTAATTTCTGATTCACCTCCTTCAGCCCCCTGATCTCATGCAGATGAACCTGGAGCCTCCTGTTTACATCCTTCATTAAGTTGCCATGTTCCACCATTAAGTTCATTTTTTCATTTTCTACTTTCCTCAGTCTTTTCACCAGCTCTTCCTTGCTCCATCTCATCATCTCCTCTTCTGAAATTTTGCTCAGGTCTTCCTTAGACCCTTCCACATAATTTTTTGCCATATTTGAGTCTAGATACTGTTTCTTTTAAATAATAATAATAAACAGTGTTTTCTAGAACTAAAATTTACTGTAACATGTTGGGCAGGGAGAAAATTATAGTTCTTCAGAGCGGATGGGGCAAGAAAAAAAACAGCAAATTCACCTTGAAAGATTTGTCCCCCATATCAAAAACCAAAAAAGGGGGAGATCCAATTCAAAGCTTTAGAATGCTTTTAATTAAGTCTCCAAAGTGAATCAATCAACTTACCCTAGGTGAAAACAACACTAAGTGGAGGCTAATCAGCAACGGTCAATCTTCTTGGATTTGCTCATTTCACTTGTTCCTCTACAAAAATCCCAAACCCATCGATTTCCAATAAACAGTACAAATAAAATAATAAGGGCACCATTAATTCCTCCAGTGCAGACCCAGCTCTCCTGATCCGATCCCTGTCCACCCCACAGCTGCTGAGCTAGGTAGCTGGTTTTTTGAATAACATGTGAAATAGAAACCCGTCCCTCCGGTTGTTTGTTTGGCGTTAATTCCGAGGCTGCTCTCCGGATGATGTCAATGCCTTTGTAAACTGCACGTAAAAAATTTCATGACAAGAGGTGGTGAGCGAAGGAGCATTCCTCTAATGGCACAATCATCAGAAAGCAGGAGCTCAGCTACAGGGCTTGAACTGGTCCCACCTACTTCTGGGGAGGGGAGAGGAGCGGAGGTGGGGCCCCCTCCAGTACTGAAGGAGAGAAAGCACAACACAGATCCACTGCACAAGAGGCTTCCCCCACCGTCTTACCCGGCTGCTGCCGAATACAGACAGTTCTTTGCTCGGGGAGCGGCGGCTTAGAGAGGCAGGGACCTCCCCCCGCAGCCTGATTGGGTGTCAGAGGCTGGGGGCAGGGACCTTGCCATGCTCCAGACTTTTCAGGTTGCATTCGCTGTGCGCCTCGGGTCAAGTTACTGGGGAGAAGCGGTGGCTCCCCCCAGCCAATGCGAGGGCTGCAAAGCGCTTTCAAAAAGCAGGTACAAAGGGAAAGGTAGGGCAGCGTCGGCTCTTAAAGGGGCCGCGCGCTCCCCAGCAGCGACACACACGCTCAGCCTGGGAGCGCCTGTGCCCCGCGATCCGCCTTTGCCAGCGTCTCGCTCGGGCTCGCCCAGCAGCCATGGGTCACCGCCGGGCTGGGTCTGAAAGGAGCTGGGAGCACAGGGGACGCGGAGCCTCTGCTGCCTTATTGTACATGGCCCCGTCTCTTGCCCTCTCTGCGGCAGTTGCTGGTGAATTTGGTTTATTTATGCATTAGGTTTGCTGCCTGGGTAGGGTTCCATTATGAGTCGTTCATTCTTATTTAGTTATTATCGGTTTGTTACATCCCTGTTTTTTACCAGGGTCCATATAGGACAAGGGATGTCGTGTAAGAAACACCCCCGCCCCCATCTCTTGATGCCGCAACCAGGAAAGCAGGTGGGGTAGGGGGGGAGAGGAGGTGCCCTTTATTCCAGCAGCAGAGATTTCCCAGTTCTGGGGATATTCCTTTTGTTGTGATGGTGCCTCAGTAGCCACAGTGGAGGAGAAACACAGCGCTGACCCTGGGATTGCTGGCACAAGCAGGCAGTGCCCCAACAGCTGCAAAAACAACCCCTGGCTTCTTGTTCAGAGCGTTTCCACTGGTCAATCCGAAGCAAGTGTCTTGGGCGCCTACCAAAGTGGCACCACCAAAGCTGAGGTGATCACTGGGGTGGCTTTCGATCATTCTGTAGTGCTCTGAGACATCACAGGGATGGGTGCATTGTATCTACCTAGAGAGATAAATAACCAGAGAGGGGGAAGCAGCCCCTCCTCCAACTCCTGCCCGTATACAGCTGAGGCTACTCTACCCTGTGTAGGCTTCCTCTCACAGCCTCCATCCTGCCAGCCCTTACCCTGAGCAACCCAGCCCACTGTCCTCCTTCCAACACTGTTATGTAACATGCAGCCCCTCCTCAGCTCCATTACATGAGATTGGTAAGGTCACTTCTCCAGCCACTCTCCCCGTAGAAACCCTTCATTCTTCTCTGACTCAGTCTGTTTCAGCCTTTGGCCACACCACGAGTAAGTTTTCTTCAGTGTATGTCCCTAGTGCCTCCAGCCTCTGGTTCCCACTCTTGTGGCTGCTCCTCTATCTGCAGCTGGGCAGCAGCCTCCTATGACCTAAGCTTCAGCTACTGTAGCCCACTGGTGAGTGTGTAACACGTTGCCCTCAGTGCCCTCTCAACAGGATAGGGGCCTGTTAGAGCCCCCACTTGGTGCGGCTTGGCTTGTAAACTCAAGCTGTTGTGCTTTTAGTTCTGCAGGCCCCTGGTTCAGTCCTTGGTGTGTCAGCCAAGATGGTGGCCATCACACCACCACTATGGCTGCCTCAAGGGCGAGGCAAGCCTTGCCCCCAGGGAGGTGGGTTTTGTTACCATACAAGCTAGGGCCCTTCCTGCTGCTACACCTCTCACCACAATGAGGGGAAGGGAAACCAGTACTTGTGGCACACAGGGCCATTGGCTAACCTTAGACCTTTCTTTGACCAGCCTTGACTGAAGGATTACTCAGTACCAGCCAGAGGAATCTGGCAATACTGGTGGGCTTACTCAGCTGCTGTCTAGAGCAGTGGCCCGGATATTAGAGTGTGTGGGGACTTCTCAAGTGGGCAAGGTGGAAGGAAGTGAAAGACACGGGAGAGGGCTAGGTCAGCCTCAGATGTTTGCATCTTCTCAGCCAGCTACCTGCAGTAGGGGTGTTGGCTGTGCACCAGAAGAGACATGGCATACCTCTTCACAGGAACCCTCTTTCCATCCACAGCCTGTGGGGTGCTCAGCGATATGCATATATATTTTTTAAATATAGCTCAGCTGTATGCATATAGATATTATATATATAACCCCCAACAATGGAGGATGTTGCACAAGTTTCTGCAGCAGCTGCTGCTTATACAGATGAATTGCACGACTCCTACTTGTCCATAGTTTTAAAGGGAAAATATGGAAAGGGCATTTTCTCCTACAGAGCCCACTATTCCTGACATACAACTGGTTAGGAAGAATGAGCTGAAGGCCAAGAAGAAGCTGGTGATAGCCGGTAACAGCAGTACAGCTTAGCTGCAATATGATGAGTGCTTTCTGAGGAGCAGGGATAGCCTTGGAAGGCAAGTGAGCAACCAGCTTTGGCTTGAAATCATCCCTATAGCTAGGCCTGGCAATTTTCAGCATCCTGCTAATGGCCTTCCCATTGTCCCTGAACCCAAGCATGAGAATGAGGAAAAACAGGTGAGCTGGGCGCATGCACTGAGTACAGTGGTCAGCACAGGGTCCAGGCTTGCTGTACGGGGTGGGTTAGCTCCATGTTACTGGAGAAAGGGTGGACAGTTGGTGAGATGCAAACTCCAGCAATGCAGGAGGGAAGGGTCTGGGTAGGGAGCTGCAGGAGTGTCACTGGACTATGTTGATTGAAGAGCTGCTGAATATATCTGGGAGGGTTTTAATATTTGCATAGTGCCAAGCAAGTGCTAGGCAGTTTTGTGATGGTTGTAGGATATCTCATGAAGGCTACATGATAATAAATAAATATGCTTTGCATTTATGTGTCACTTCTCATTCATGGATTTCAAAGGAGGGTAAGTATTGTATTACTAGACCTATTTTGCAGATGGAGGAATTGCGGCATAGAGAGCAGTGCATTAAGTCAGTAGCCTTGCCGGGAAGAGAACACAGGTCACCCGACGTTCTGTGCCCTATCTTCTGGGCTACACCACTTCTCTACAACCATAATTTTAAATCTGCTTTTGACACGTACTGTGTTGTAAAAGGAAAAATGCACCAACAGTTATTGTGGTGGTGCTACCAGCCATTTCCTTTGTGACCTTAACCTGTCTTAGTATGGTCCTACTGGGAAATCATCACCTTCCTTATCCAAAGGGAAATGCAGTCAATGATTCATTTGACCTCTAGGTTAACTTTGTGCACTCTCAGCCTTTTGGCCACATTGGAAAGCTGGTAAAGGCCTGTGGCCTTGATGTCCTTCTGGCAAAAAGCAACTTCAAGTCTGATGCATCAGAGTATGGTGCACAGAGCAATGGCCCAAGGAATTCCAGTTGCTTCCCTTTGGTGTTATACTGTTAGGTTTAATTAAATAAATTTGCAGCCTCTTGGACATTTTTCTGTGTAAGTTAGTCTGGGCTCATTGGTTCCTGCCTCTGGCAATGTCCTCTGTAAATAAAGACAATTCCCTACTCCTCACTGGAGCAGAGGAGAGGGATTTTCCTGCCTCTGATGGAACACATTCCTCTCCAGGGATGCTTCTAAACCATCGCTGAGCCAGGCTAACTTTTGTCCCTGGCTCCTAAAGAATGTAGGATAACAGCAATCTGAGATGGAAGGATATGCAGGTGGTCCCCAGTATTAGATATTTAACCTGATCAACCTACTTCTGAGGAACAAATTTCTGGCCTGTAGGTTGAACCTGATTGCACCAAGTGCTCCAATACAATACCTTGGGCTCCAATACAAGGATTTTATCCCCTACTGGCAAATGACTATATCCAAACACTGCCCTACACTTTGCTTGGAGCAAGCTCATACTGGTTTCACGTTAGGGTGTCCTGCTGTGCAGTTCTTGTTCATAAGCAGGCACTCATGTTGTCAAAACAGCAATTGTGTAAGATCAACATAAGAATGGCCATAGTGGGTCAAACCAAAGGTCCATCTAGCCCAGTATCCTGTCTTGCGACAGTGGCCAATGCCAGGTTCCCCAAAGGGAATAAACAGAACAGGTAATCATCAAGTGATTCATCCCCTGTTGCCCATTCCCAGCTTCTGGCAAACAGAGGCTAGGGACACCATCCCTGCCCATCCTGGCTAATAGCCATTGATGGACCTATCCTCCATGAATTTATCTAGTTCTTTTTTGAACCCTGTTATAGTCAAGAAGACACAGTTTTAAAAATAAGAGGTTCAAGCCATATCTTATCATTACACTAAGTACAAAATAACCCCTGGCTTGATGAAGAGTGGGATTGTAGAGTGTCTGAAGGTTTGGAACTAGATTCTGACTGGATCGCACATGGCCATGCAGGGGAGTCAGATTGCATCCCCCTACATAGCTGTGCAGGATGAACCCACATCTTGGGAAGAGCAGGGGCTGTGTGTCCGATACAGCTCCCCCATCAGAAAGGGGGAGGAAGTTGGTGGATTGGCTGCATGTGGTCGGGGAGTATGTATGCTGCATCTAGTAATTAACTGATACTGCATAAAGAGGAGCTCCAGGAGAAATGTGTCCCATAGGGGATCACTGAGGCACAATGTTTATGGAGTCTTCCCGGAGAAGCTCAGCTATGTGCTGCCCCTTACTCCAGGTTAAATCTAAAGGCTCAAGCTAGCCCTTTATTTTTAGTTAGCCCACTGTAAGGTCTCCCTTACCACTCCTTGCTTCTCATCTTCTTGCATGAATAATAACAATACTGTTCTCTGGCTTTTCATTGGCAGATCTCGGCATGCGAGTTTAACCATCGCCCTTTCAGAGAAGCCAAGGTGTAGAGTGACAAGGTGTAGAGTGACTTGGCCAGCAACGCAATGGAGAGCAGAGTGTTGAAACCAGGTCTCCCGCTCCCCAGTCCACTGGCCCACATTGTTACGCAAATGCAATGATTTGTTTTGTAACATCTCTGGGTTGCATCCTGTCTCAGGCATCTGAGCATTTTCTGGGACAAGCCCTTTATTCACATGGCTTTAATCACATCCTCTCTTATAGGAAGTAAAAAGTGCTTATCCCAGGCACTCCCAGTTGTTTCAGGAGTGCTCCATCCTTATTTGTAAAATTACCTTCAATTTGCTGGGAGGGAAAGGAGGGGTGAAGGCAGAGGGAGTTGTTCAGAGATGTCATTCCACAATGTCACTGGGAGGAGAAGGCAGTGATGATTGCCCAATGCAATCTGGACGTGGCTGGACGGGGCAGCATATTAACAGGGCTGCCCTTGATTTGCAGCACAGAAGTTGACTTTGTGGCATCAGAGTTGACCTTGTTCCCAGAGAAGTTGTTTTTTTCTGGATTTTTTTTTTTCTGGAGGAAACTCTGGATGAATCTGCTGGCTTTGCAAAGAATTAGCCTACTGGACAAAAGAGCTCCAAGGGTGAAAGTATTAATGTACACTAAGAAGATAAACCATTGTGATGATTAATACTTAGTTTATTAGGATACAGACATCCACTAGCAGCAAATAGACATGAATGACTTGTATTTGGTGGGGAGGGCTCTCACCTAGACTGTCTTTCTTTAAACATGGGTATCATAATGCTTTTTAAGTAGATAAAAGGATTGTCAGCTTGGGAAGGTGATGAGGGAATGTGTTGTCTATTTAGTGTAGAGGGCTCAGAGTCAGGACTCCTGCCTCTGTTCCCAATTTTGTCACTGATTTTGAATCATCTTGGGCATGTCACAGCCTCTCTGTGCCTCCGTTTACCCATGTTTAGAGTCGCTCCGATGGATGTTGTGAGGCATGTCTGGATAGCTCTGTCAGATTTTTGGAAGGAAGTGAACATCAGTGCAAGATATTATTATCAACAATACATATTAAGGTATTCAAATAGGTTTATTGCTTTTATCTCAACAAACAACACACATCCTGGGATATTTTTGAAGGGCTTGTGCTTTCTACATCCAGCTAACAAAGCCAGTTCCTCGATGTGGTTCAGCTGGAATTATGGTTCTGCTTGGCCAATTTCAGATGGAAAACTCAGAGGAGTTAATAAACAACACACCAAACATTTGGTTTGTTACATTTAGCTGCGGGGCCTTCAGCAAGCTGTGAACAAAAAGTCCTTTTAATATGCATGTCATCATAAGCTTTTTATGCCCGTGTAATACTGCATCAAAGGCTATCACTTGCACTGAATTTAAAATAACATTCTTTTTTGTTTTTTTTAACTTTATTTTGGTATTAATTTATTAAGCCATTGTGTAACATGACAAGAATTTTAGGAAAAAGTTACTGGGCCAAATTCATCCCAGGTGTCACCCCATTGAATTGAGTGGGGTGACACCAGAGGTGAATTTGGTGCCTGGTGTTGGAAATCACACATCACATCACTTAAATCTTACCGAAGCATTCCCTCTACAGGGCTGAGTCAGTATTACAAAAAAACACTTCTAATGCTCTGCTCTAGGCTAGTGCATCTCCCCCTGAGATTCTGTGGCTCTCAGGAAACCTGTATCTCAGAGTCAGGTTTGGCCTCAGGAAGAGGAGGCAGAGATCCCGGGGGTGCCCTACAAATGGCTTTGCACACTTACAATGCAGCACAAGAAGCACTAAGCACATGCACTGGAGCTGCCAGCATCTCTTCCTATTCCTCCAAGCAGCCTGGAGTGGGGAATGAGGGGAGAAATTAGACCAAACTCACCTCTGGCACATTGATGTCAGTGGATTTGTCCCTGCTTACATCCGAGATGAAGTTGACCCATTATATCGGATGAACTTGCAGTGAATCTTTTTCCAAATAACCATGGTACAGTGCACTGTGATGTGTCTGACTCTCCTATGTGCTGATTAAATCTTAGGATGCAGTATCATGACACAAGCATTGCAACAGGGTGCCCTGATATCACTCCACTGCTTTATGACTCCCCGTGAATACATTTGCTGACAAAGTGACTCTCCTGCTCTGCCAGGTTGAAGTTTGCTTATCTAGACTACCTAATGCTACAAACCCAGTTCAGAATGAACCCTTTGCTATTGAATGCAAGGGGCCAGATCCTCAACTCAATGAAGCTACGCCAATTCACACCAGCTAACGGTGTGACCCTTTGAGTCTAAACTCCATTACTCACCCAAGTTATAAATCTTCATCCCTATTAGTCTTTTCTCAGAAATCAGCACCAAGGACTAATCTTTGATTAATATTTTTAAATGCTTAATTCAGGTTTCGACAGTGAAAATTTCTGCTATGTGATAATGCAAACTATGCTACATTCCTAATCTGTGTGAATGAGATTTGTCCATTGCTCCAACTCTAATTAAATAGTAATTTGCGTTTGAGCATTTTAGAGCTAAGCTGTCGTGTTTAATTCTTTCTTCTTTTATTTCTTACCAACTATATGATCAGGACCAGATCCACTGGAAAGCCCCATGAAAGGGGTCTGTCATCCCATTAGCCCCAGGGTGGGCAAACTATGGCTCAGGGTCCACATCCGGCCTCCAGATGTTTTAATCCGGCCCTCGAGCTCCTGCTGGGGAGCAGGGTCTGGGGCTTGCCCCGCTCTGGCACTCCAGCCACGGAGCGGGGTCAGGGGCTTGCCCCATTCTGCGTGGCTCCCGGAAGCAACAGCATGTCCCCCCTCCAACTCCTACGTGTAGGGGCAGCCAAGGGGCTTCACACCCTGCCCCCGTCCCAAGCACCTGCGGATAGGGCAGCATGCACAGCCGCCTGGCTGCGCCTCCACATAGGAGCCGGAGGGGGGACATGCTGCTGCTTCTGGGAGCTGCTTGAGGTAAGTGCTGCCCAGAGTCTGCACCCCTGACCCCCTCCCATGCCGCAACCCCCTGCCCCAGCCCTGATCCCTCTCCCACCCTCCGAACCCCTCGGTCCCAGCCCAGAGCACCCTCCTACTCCCCCAACCCCTCATTCCCAGCCCCACCCCAGAGCCCGCACCCCCAGTTGGAGCCCTCACCCCATCCCCCCGGCATCCCAACCCCCTGCCCCAGCCCGGAGCCCCCTCCCTCACCCTGAACTCCTCATTTCTGGCCCCACCCCAGAGCCTGCACCCCCAGCCAGAGCCCACACCCCAAACCTCAATTTTGTGAGCATTCATGGCCCACTATACTATTTCCATACCGAGATGTGACCCTCAGGCCAAAAAGTTTGCCCACCCCTCTAGCTGAGATACATTAGATGCATTAGCCCCTCTAGCTGAGATACAACATAAAGGCAAGTTACGGGCAGAATATGCAGCACCTCTTAGTACCGAGCTCAGCTATTATAACTAGGCCAAATATTTCCTTCATTCTGCTTGTGAAATTCTACCTGACATCAATAGGGAGTTTCATCATGAGAGTTGAGAACATCCATTTGCTTTATAATTCAGGAGTTAATAAACAGATAAAATGTACCAGCAAAAAATAATCATTTTTTTTAAAAAATCCTACAGTAGATTGAGGGAACAGTTAAGATTGTGATTGACCACGTAGGCATACTCTTCACCAGTCCAAAAGTCAGGTCCTAAAACTGCCATTGTATAGCATTTTGGTTAGATCTGAGATAAATACTTCCTGATCTGTTAGATCAAATTCTGTGGTTCTTTCAATGGTGAATGGGAGGGAAGGTGTCCTTTGGACAAATTCTCTATTAAGATATGGTCTACACTCTGAAAAAAAAAACCCAAGAAGCCCTCTTCTAGAGTTTCCTACATTCTTCCAGCAACGTTATTGGGCCCAGATCGGCTCCAGTGATCTTTAACAGGGCTGGGTGGGGAATTCAAGCTAGCTCTCTTTTTTGTTTCACTAAGTGTTAAGAGTTTTAACCATGGTGATGGTGGTAAGTTTCATGGACATTTTTCATCAAAATTTCATTTTCATTGAAATTTTCCAGCCATCTCTAGTGAGTGGGTGGGTTTTTTCACCTTTTTTGTTATATTAATCTTTAGATATATAAAATTCTAGGAAGTGGGGTCTAAATCCTAAAAGGCTCTGGGCACATGCAGCTGTCACTTGGGAGTTACAGATGATCGGAACATTTCAGAATCTGTCCCTGAATATTTATATTTAACAGTTATAGCAAGAATTTCACTGCTAGCTAAATGGGGGGAGGGTGAATCCTATTTCACAGTATAATCAGAAGACTGCGTTTCCGGCCAGTGATATCAAAGCCATTTTTCAAGTGTTGAGAAAATCCCCAAACTACTCGTAACATTTTAATCAAGAAGATCGCAGTGTGCAAATGAACTGCAGGCAACATTAGCTGAGTCATCTCATCTGCCAGAATCCATTAAGCTGTGCCATTAAGATCTTGAAATCAAGTGTTTAAACAAAACTAAAAATATTCTTCCTCTTACAGAATTTACAAGAAATCAGCAAAAAAGAGGAATATAGAAGTAGCCAGACTGGATCAGACCCTCCTGTATCTGACAGTGGCCTGTACCAGATTCTTATGAAGACTGTGTAAGAAACCTGCCTAAAGGGTGAGTTTCTTCTTACCCACCATCTGTTACTGGTTGGCTTATGCCCAGAAACATGAAGGTTTACATCTCTTCTACACATATTTATAATACTGTCTAACCTAACAGGGGACTAAAGGGACATTGTTAATATCACTTTAATTTTTAAATGTTCTCTTAAAATCTTATGTGATGCATCAAATATGTATAATAAATGACAAATAAGGTTTACCTACATCTCAGTGCTCTGAGGCGATCACAAAGCTTCACTCCTTTAGTTGCCATGACATCATCGTGCCTTTGAGGCCAAACCCTGTCCTTAGATACATGCATAACTCACAGCAGGGGGATGGAGGTATCTGAGGAAATGATCTGGTCCATGTTGCATGTGTAACACCTCAGGGTACTATTCTGCAAGGGTCTGAATGTATCCTGTGAGGAGTGAGCACTCAGCTCTCATTGATTTCTGTGGGAGATTAAGGCATTTAGATTCACTCAGTACTTCACAAGACAGGGCCCACACAGCTCACAAGGCCTGATCCGGCACCATCCAAGTCAATGGATTTACCATTTGCCATTGGCTTTACTAGGTGTGTGATCAAGCCACATACAAGAATCACCCTCTATGTGCCTTTGCCTGCATCTGTCCCTGTGCTTCACCGTCAGAAGTCATTATAGATAAAGACTCCAGAGGGAAAGGATGTTCTAGTGGGTAGGGCACTGGCTGAGCCCAGGGAGTCCCAGGTTCAGTTGTGCCATGTCCCAGTTTTGCACTCTTCCTGTTTGACCTTGAGCAAATCACTTAACCTCTCTGTGCCTCTGTTTGCTATCTGTAAAATAAGGATAATAATGCCTCCCTCCTTCACGGATGTTGTGACAATAAATACATTAAAAGAACGGGAAGCACTTTGAGATATACTGATAACAAGTGTTATATAAGAAATAGTTATTATCATGCATGGCTCCAGACTGATATCAGTGGAATAAAAACACAGGACAAAACTTAATACAGGAATTGAAAAATAACAGAGTTGTTTCCATATGTCATTGTCTTACAGACACATATATTCTCAGTATTTATTCTCACCCTGCTGGCTCTTCTGTTTTGAGGAGATTCAAATATAATAGCATCCCACTTTTTAAGAGAGGCCACATACCTCTCAACTGTGACCTCATTAACAGAGATGCCCCTCATGTAAGACCCAAATTTACTGTCACCCTTGCCTTAGAACGAGGAGTACTTGTGGCATCTTAGAGACTAACAAATTTATTTGAGCATAACCTTTCGTGGGCTAAAGCCCATGAGTGAGCTTTAGCTAGTCTCTAAGGTGCCACAAGTACTCCTCGTTCTTTCTGCTGATACAGACTAACACAGCTACCACTCTGAAACCTTGCCTTAGAGTATTTCCTGCTTTTCATTCCTGATAATTATTGACATCAGAAATCAAAGAATCATAGAAATGTATGGCTAGAAGGGACCTTTAGAGGTCCTCTAGTTCAGCCCCCAACACTGAGGCAGGATCAAGTAAACGTAGACTATCCCTGACCGATGCTTGTGTAACCTGTTCTTTAAAATCTCTAATGATGGGGATTCCACAACTTCCCTTGGAAGCCTATTCCAGTACTTAACTGTCCTTGTAGTTAGAAAGTTTTTCCTAATATGTAACCTAAGTCTCCCTTGCTGAAGATTTAGCAGGTTACTTCTTGTCCTACCTCCACTGGACCTGGAGAACAAGTGATCACCGTCCGTTTTATAACAGCCCTTCACATATTTGAAAACAGTTATCAAGTTTCCCCTCAGTCTTCTTTTTTCAAGACTAAAAACACACAGTTTTTTTAACCATTCCTCATAGATCAGGTTTTCTAAACCTTTATCATATTTGTTGTTCTCCTCTGGATTCCCTCCAGTTTATCCTCATCTTTCTTAAAGTGTGACGTTCCACACTGGACACAGTACTCCAGCTGAGACTTTACCTGGACCAAGTTGAGTGGGACAGTTACCTCCTGTGTTTTACATACAACACTGTCTTTATACAGCCCAGAATGATATTAGCCTTTTTCACAACTGCATCACATTGGTGACTCATATTAAATTTGTGATCCACTGTAAATCCCAGATTCTTTTCACCAATACTACCACCTAGTCAGCTATTCCCCATTGTGTATTTTTGCATTTGATTTTTCCTTCCTAAGTGTATATTTTGCACTTGTCTGTATTGAATTTCATCTTGTTAATTTCAGACTAATTCTCCAATTTGTCAGGGTCCTTGTGAATTCTAATCCTGTCCTCCAAAGTCCTTGCAAACCTCCCAGCCTGGTGCCATCCTCAGTTTTTATAATCATACTCTTCACTTCATTATCCAAGTCATGAATTAAAATGTGGACTATTACTAGACCCAGAACAGTCCCCTGCAAGACCCCACTACATATGTCCTTCCAGTTGGACAGTGAACCATTGGTAACTACTATTGATAATACTCTTCGAGTAGGTTAAATCATGTTAAAATATGTTGAATCATGAAGCTGAGGTTATAGACAAATGGGGTTGAATCAAAGACATTCAGAATTCTAAGACATGCTAAGACATCCAGAATTCTAAGCTAGATTCAAATTTTGTAACTGGTCCCAATGTTTATAATAAGCTGAATCAGGATTCTCAGATCTGAACACCTCCAGAGTATCGTGTATGAAATTCAGATCAGAATATAGCAGTTCCAGCTCATGTTTTCTTGTTAATGCTAAATAAACTAATCCCATATCATTTAAAGCTTCTTGTACTATTCTTTGCTTCGTGTCCCTCATTTTAGATCTTTGACCCTCATTGTGGCTGACATTTGGGCCTCAGCACAATTGAGAGGTATCAGGGGAATGGAAGCCTCATAAATGTCAACATGCTGTCTGCTGCTCTCAAGGGCACAGTAAGTAGACAGAGAGAGTTTAAACCGGAACATTGCTAGAATGGCTCATTTTAGGCCTCCTTTCTAGTATAAATGTACTAAGTTACTTGACTAAGTAAATCTACCTCACTTGATTTATGTTCAGCAGCCACAGCAAGCAATTCTTAGTTTTCAGGTGATTGTGTTAAATCTTCTATAGTGTCTGCATGACTCAAACTCACAATAGGACTTGGATACAGTTACAAAGAGCGATGCTGTTTGAATACAAATTGGAGAACGAATTCCACTCTTTCACCATTTGAGCCAAGGGAAGCCCCAGGTGGCATTTGGGTAATAGGTTTGTTACTGCAAGGTTCAATGTGACTGTTGTTAGTAGAGCTTCTGTTCTTTAGCCTGGCAATGCATTTTATTAAATTTCCTGCATGCCTCTCATTTGCATGATTCAGTTTGGCACAGCTTGTCTCGCTCTCTGGTTTAGAACAATGCCAGGTTGGCTTGTGTTTTGTCCTTAAGATAGCAAGTTCCTTTGCCTTGCTTTTGTATTCATCACCCATTTTCAGCTGTATTGTTTTCTAAAGAAGGTTCAAATGCTCTGCTCCAAACAGTGGCCATGTCTTATTCTTACATTATTATCTGTAGCAATTTGATTGTTGCCATGCAAGTAAAACTCTGAATGGGTGGATTTAATTGCCTTAGGGTTATGATAGTTTTAGCAGCTGGGAGAGAATCTGTCAGCTTCATGACTTGTTCTAGCACTGAACAGTCAGTGCAGCAAAGATTCCTGTGTTTGTGATCTTATTGTAAGTCTCTCCCTTTCATTTGCAGAGCAGACATACTTCAAGCTTAGCAGAATTTACATTTTGGATACAATTAGATTTCCTCTCCATAGACACTACTTTAAACCATGCTGTAGGCTTTTATTTTGATGTTGTGCAGAATTTTAACAGGCTTAATCGATCAGCCATGGCTGTGAATTTGAATATATTTAATGTATTCTCCTCCTCCCCCTAATTAAAAGTGAATTTAATGCTCATGAAAGGTTCCAAAGTCCTCTTGGCACAAAACAAGTTAGGTAAAGCCAGCAGCCGTGCAGGCTTTCCCATAACAGTGTGCCCCAACTCAGACACAAGTAGGTAGCAATCCAGAATGGTAAGCAGTTCAGTCCCCATGCCCATTCAGTCCTTTGTCTCTCTGCTGGGAATGCCAGCAAGGATGCCAGTTAGTGCCAACTGTGAGAATTGTTTTTGTGTTCTGAACACTTGCCTAGCAAGATGTTTGTGTGGACTGACACAAACAACCTGTTATACATTTACCACCATGCACTTGTGGCCTATAGGTCACTATTGATTGGCAGAACCGGACTGCTACTAAACTGAGCCAGCTTCAAACAAATGACCCAGAGGTAAAAAACCCTATGGGCCAGAGCCTTAGCTGGTGTAAATCAGTGTAGTGTTGTGTCATTAATGAAGTTACACTGATTTACACCAGCAGAAAAATGTAAGTCGTTTCTGTACTGAATAATTTGCCTTTTTTAAGGCCCTGTGGCGTCCAGCCCTGTAGGAGGCATTGTGGAGACACATCAAGCCCAGCACTGTGCCTGGAGAGCAGGGACAGCTTTTGGACTCCTCATTGTAGTTGGAGGTCCAAATATCCATGCAGCAAAACATCCACTAATGTGCAACTGGCCAAAAGAGTCTGCTTCATCCTATCCAGCCCAGAATCACCCACAATGAGCCACGCATTCCTGAACTCCAGGCTTGATTATTTCCAATCATTATATCTAGGAATGAAGCTACATACCCGGGAAAACCTTCTTGGTACTAAACACCTGTCTGCTTAGCAACACAAGTCCACATGAACACACCCTCCATAAAACTCTGGGTGTCTGCATTGGCTCTCTGCAGAGTCCAGAGTACAGTTCAAAGTCTCTGGCCAGCTAGTCAAAGTCCTTCAAGGGACTGGTCCTAGCTACCTGAGAAGAGATCACTTCTCCCTTCATGACCATGAGCTTCCACAACAACTGTGTTCCACTCAAACTATGAAACTCTTGGATCACTAAGGAGAGAGTCATGAATAGGGGAGACAGAACTGCCCCAGGAGCTGGCTTGGCCTATGGAACCCACTCCCACAAGAGATAGAATGAGACCAGAAATAATCCCTTTTAGAACTAAATGCAACACTCATTTCTGCAACTATTAAATATACCATTACACAGCAGTAATTATGAAATTAGAACCCAAAGAAGTGAAATTCAAAGAAAATATTGCAGAGTAATCTACACCAGTCACAAATTATGAGCCTCCCACCCCCGTGCCGGTTCAGATGCAATGATGGGTGAGTTGGAGGAGTGGAGTCAAGATGCTACTGATTTCCTCCCTTTCTCCCCCACCGTTACCTGCTGGTGAGGTAGGGAGACGGAGTAAATGGATGTGCTGCACATGCTTGCTTTTGAATACCTGGACCCATGATACAGGTATCCCAAGTCCCAGTCTAGCCATTAATGTGTTACTATTTCTGATAATGTTTTAGAATTGTCCTTACTCTTCCATTTTACTGTTTTGTTCAATCTTCTGTGCTCGAGAGAAATCACCTCTCCTCAGTTTGTGAATCTATAAGTGGCCTGGAAGGACTTCTTCACATAGAGACTGAGGCCTTGATTAGGGAATCTGCATTGATCCCAATGCACACAGGGCCCAAAGCGGTAACACAGTTGTGCTAGGAAACCTTGGCGGTTGCTTATGGCAAGAGAATGCTTATTGAGAGTGAGCCTTAGTGCAGGTTTCTTTGCAGCATCTGTAAAACCAGGAGGGGCATTAATCTCCTTACTGTCTGCTCAATATCTTGTGGTTAAAGTATCAGCAATACTTCACTGGATAAATGGCAGATAATGCAGTTTACTGTACAAAAGGCTTACTGTTGGTGTTGTTACATGGTTCAAGCAGGTGACACAAAGTGATACATTCTCTGTGTAAGTTTGGTATGCCAGAGAGATGAACTAATCATGGCAGGGACCATCTTTTTTTTTTTTTCCTTTTCTTCCTGTGTTTGTACAGTGCCAAGTACAGGGAGGTCCTGATCTATGATTGGGGTCCTAGATGAGACTACAAAGCAAATAATAGCAGTAATAATAACACACACCGTGAAGAGTCTTTTCACGCTTTAGGATACAGGGCCAGTTACACCTTTTTTCTGACTTCAATGGAATTATCTCAGATTTACAACAGTGCAAATTAGATCAGAATCTGGCTTACAACACTAGAGAAAATATATTCCATATGGACAGCCTGCACTCAGAGTAACTGGTGGCAAAGAGGAACTAAGCTGTTTAAAACAGTGTTATAAATTGGTTTCCCCCACCCCCATCCTGCAAACAATTGCACTTTTATT
The DNA here is from genome assembly GCF_965152235.1 of Eretmochelys imbricata. Lineage (NCBI taxonomy): Eukaryota > Metazoa > Chordata > Testudines > Cheloniidae > Eretmochelys > Eretmochelys imbricata. The sequence continues at coordinate 108,860,654 of NC_135577.1, forward strand.
CTTCTTTTAACTCTCCTGAGCTGACCAACTGGAAAGGCTTCTTGCAGCGTGGGAGGAGGTTCTTTCATTCAAACATTTTACTGCCACGGGGACTCCAATAAATGACTGGCTGCCCTATATAAACCAGCCTCCTACAAAAGCCTATCTACCAAGGGCAAGAACTTGGGGTGTTGTCACTTATCAAGCAGTTCCACAGAGCAGAAAAGCATCCTGTTTGGCAATACAGTTTCCTATGCTGCAGGTGCTAAATTGGCAGTGAGACTTGCTGCAATTGGCTTTTCTCTAATCAGCAGAGCTCTGAAGACTCACCAGTTATTTGGGGGATTCTTTTTTCAAGAGCACATATACTCTTCCCAGGTAATGATTTATTGCTATTTCTATTTCAGTAGCATGCTTTCTTAGACCCTATTCCTGCAAAAAACTCCTAGGACTAGCCTGTACAACTGTAAGTGTTAGCAGGATCGGGCTCCTGATGAATAGGTGCCAAACCAAGCTGTCCTTGGCTGCTGGCATTTCATTCCTGTTACGTATCTTCTCAGAAGCTGATTATTTTGCAATACTGTATTTATCAGTTACATTAGATGGCAGCGTCTGTGTCATTTTAGCCTCGCTGACAGAGCCTCATGGGAAACAAGGTGAGCCAAAATCTCTGTGGGAGCAGCTCTACTGACTTTAATAGAATTTTGCCCATCAGCAGATAATTTGCCCCAGTATCTCTTTCCCAACTACATTGACTGGCCCTCCTTAAAGATCTTAATATAATAAATAAGCTAAGCGACCTTTCCATTGGGAAATACATTGTGTAATTGTTTAGTGAAACCCAGGTGGATGATATGTGTTTAAGAGACATAAACAAAGGTACCTCTTTGACTGCATGAAAGCCAGAACAGCATTAAGCAGCCAGAATGGCTTTAGAGATTGTCTATGCAGAGGTGTGTAAAGCCAGTATTTCACTTGCATTTTAGTGTTTTGAATCATAACCTTCTGGATTTATGGTGCCACATATTAAAGTGCTGCATCCACCAAAATCAATAGGAGTGTTGCTGTGTCAAACGGGTGCAATATCATACTTTTAATGCTTTAGGACTAATACTTTAGAAACATTTATTCAGCCCATATTTTTAGACACAATTGCCTCCGTTCTGACACTCACATATGAGACATCTGCTGCTGGGGAACTGGATGGCTCAGGGGATTGGTCCTAATAAGAGAGGAGTCTTTTGTGTCTAAGTTACTGGTTCAAACCCAGGCAAGGTTGGCAGTGACTGAAAGTCATTACCATTTGACAGCTGTTATGTGGCAATATGAAATGAGTTGGTGTCCTCAGTCAGTTTCCTGGTGGACAGGTGTCAACATCATCACAATGAGAACCCCAATTAGCAATCTCATCCAAGAAGACAATGATTGAATAGTCTTGGAGGTAGATTAATTACTCTATCGCCCCTGTGAGAGAGGAAGTGTCTTTTCAGGTCAGGGTTGGGGCACACAGCCAGGGGAAAAACCTGTCCTGGCACTATCCATGCAATAACTGTTCTTAGGAAAAACAGAGGATTTCAGCCTCGAGGGCTGTCAAACCAGCACTTGTCACTAACTTCCTACAATCACTATTATTATTATTGTTATTTATTTTTACTGTGTTGGTGCCCAAAGACCCCAGCTCCATTGTTCTAAGCAAACTATAAAAAGACGGCCCCTACCCACAAACAGTTTACAATATATGGTATAAGTCAGAAGAAGACAACAGGTAGATACAACAAACCGATGGAGAAAGCGCAGGTTAAAAATGAGCCCATTATGAATCTGCGCTCCAGCACACACCATTACAGATATTTGAAAATTAAACTAATAGGTTGATTTTCAAAATAGGTTAAATCCCTCAGGCCATACACACTTTTTTAACAAATTCAGCACTAAGGGCCTGATCCAAAGCCCCTTGGGGTCAATGGGAGTTTAGGCCCTAAGCATGGTGCTAATGTCATTTTCAGTTAAAAAGTAGCATATAGGAGTAAGACACTTCTATTACTCATAGCATTCTACATTCCAACCCAGATGTGTCTTAATTTCAATGGTGGGTGAAGTGATATTTATTATAGCTAGATAAGTGCTTTCAGATCCTTTGGAGGAATAGCACTATATAGATGAAATACATTATTATGTAGCAGTAGCATTATTGCTAGATATAGGCCTGATCCTGGTAAGTGCTGATTGCTTGACACTTTCAAACCCTTACTTACAAAGCTTTTTAACTTTGAACTGTGAACCTGACATACAACACAGATAGTTAATGTACAAAAAGTTTGGACAACTAATGAAGCCATTAGTTTTCATTAGACTTTGCCTGTCCACATGTTACTTTAGTAGCATAATTCATCAAGTGAAATCCAGCTTTCACATCAGTCTTCTTCTGTCACCCTAGCACATAACAGTGGTCATTCTTTTCTGAAGAATTGCTCAAAACAATGTCTCACAGGTGGCACACAGAGTTGATGGATGATATTTAAAAGCCTGCTGCCCTGAGCTGGATGAAAGCAATTTATGATATAAAGGTTGACATCAAATCTCACACACGGCTGTAGTGGGAATATCTCCTGTCTAATGCAAGACTAATGCTGAACTGCTCAAAGGCAACTTTTAAATCACCCTGTTCTGGAACATAAAGGGAGACACGTTGGCCATGCTACAGAAAGATCAAAGAGCAATGGAGACAGTGACCATTTATAGAACCTTTCTTTCATCCATTTAATGTGTGACTAACATCATAATTCTTATTCATAAGGAGTTGTTAAAGCTTAATCATCATAACATATGGTGACTAGCTCAGGCTAACAAGTTGGCAAAGGAAATATCACTTTTATGGGAGGGAAATATGGGTTGAAAGTCTGTGAAATGAAAAGGACACAGGTTATTTTATGTTTTATGAGACTTGCAGCGCAGTCTTCTAGACTTTTTTGAACTCTACAAGATGCAAATCTTCTACTATTGTTGGAAAACAGCTTCCTAAACTAAAAGTTACTGGGTCACTTTCAGGTCAAACTTGGCCTCAAGTTCAGATTTTGTAAAAAATAACCTAATGTAAAACTTAAGATCAATAGAAAAGTTTCAAATTTTTGTTTATTAGTTAGTTTGTTTTAAACTCCACTGCAGATTTTTTTTAATTGCAAATTTTGTGAGAAAGTTAACAAGCACATGGATAAGGGTGATCCAGAGAATATAGTATACTTAGATTTTCTTCAGAAAGCCTTTGACAAAGTCCCTTACCAATAACTCTTCAGGAAATGAAGTAACCATGTAATATAATCAGAACTATGTGATTTTGATTTACTTAAATAACACATAGAATTATAGAAACATAGAAATGTAGGACTGGAAGGGACCTTAGTAGGTGATCTAGTCCAGTCTCCTGCACTGAGGCAGGACTAGGTATTATCTAGACCATCTCTGACAGGTGTTTGTCTAACCTGTTATTAAAAACCTCCAATGATGGAGATTCCACAACCTCCCTAGGTAATTTGTTCCAGTGCTTAACTACCCTGACAGGAAGTTTTTCCTAATGTCCAACCTAAACTGCCTTTGCTGCAATTTAAACCCATTACTTCCTGTTCTGTCCTCAGTGGATAAGGAGAACAATTTATCACCATCCTCTTTATAATAACCTTTTACTTAAAAAGAAAAGGAGTACTTGTGGCACCTTAGAGACTAACCAATTTATCTGAGCATGAGCTTTCGTGAGCTACAGCTCACTTCATCGGATGCATCCAATGAAGTGAGCTGTAGCTCACGAAAGCTCATGCTCAAATAAATTGGTTAGTCTCTAAGGTGCCACAAGTACTCCTTTTCTTTTTGCGAATACAGACTAACACGGCTGTTACTCTGAAACCTTTTACTTAAAGACTGATATCATGTCCCCTTCAATCTTCTCTTCTCCAAACTAAACAAACCCAATTTTTCAATCTTTCCCCATAGGCCATGTTTTCTAGACCTTTAATCATTTTTGCTGATCTCCTCTGTACTTTCTCCAATTTGTCCACATCCTTCCTGAAATGTGGTGCCCAGAACTGGACATAGTACTCATAAGAACATAAGAATGGCCATACTGGGTCAGACCAAAGGTCTATCTAGCCCAGTATCCTGTTTTCTGACAGTGGCCAATGCCATGTGCTTCAGAGGGAATGAAAAGAATACACAATCATCAAGTGATCCATCTCCTTTCACCCATTCCCAGCTTCTGGCAAACAGAGGTTAGGAACACCATCCCGGCTAATAGCCACTGATGGACCTATCCTCCATGAATTTATCTAGTTCTTTTTTGAACACTATTATAGTCTTGGCCTTCACAACATCCTCTGGCAAAGAGTTCCATAGGTTGACTGTGCACTGTGTAAATAAATACTTCCTTTTGTTTGTTTTAAACCTGCTGCCTATTAATTTCATTTGGTGACCCCCTAGTTTTGCGTTGTGAGAAGGAGTAAATAATACTTCCTTATTTACTTTCTTCACACCAGTCATGATTTTATGGACCTCTATCATATCCCTCCTTAGCTGTCTCTTTTCCAAGCTGAAAAGTCTAAGTCTTACTAATCTCTCCTCATATGGAAGCTGTTCCATACTCCTCATCATTTTTGTTGCCCTTTTCTGTAACTTTTCCAGTTCCAATATATCTTTTGAGATGGGGTGACCACATCTCCATGCAATATCCAAGATGTGGGCCTACCATAGATCTACAGAGGTAATATGATATTTTCTGTCTTATTATCTATTCTTTCCTAATGATTCCCAACGTTCTGTTTGCTTTTTTGACTGCCGCTGCACATTGAGTGGATGTTTTCAGAGAACTATCCACAATGACTCCAAGATCCCTTTCCTGAGTGGTAAAAGTTAATTTAGTTTATAATCCAGTTTATAATTCCTTATAAATCATACTTATGTCTAACAACATAAGAACATAGATCTGAAGGGGACCTCTGAGTCATCAAGTCCAGTCCCCTGCTATGACAGGCAACCATTTCATATAATCCCTTTTGTATAAATATAAAACAATGTTGGTAATTGAGTAAATCAGATAAAAAATATTACACAGCTACACTATAAACACTATAATAAACAGTATATTTACAATTGAAATGATATGATATCTGAACTCAAATCTGGGCCCTGTTTCTTTTTGAAGGTCTCTGGATGTCCTCTGAGTTGGTAATAAGTTCTCATGGGATACATGCATTCATATTCTTAATCTATTCTGACTTTAAAGGTCCAGTTTCTTTTATCCAATGTCTCATTGCACAAGTTCTTGCTACTGAGAATGCACTCCCATCCATTTTCACTGATGTCTGTTTAATATAACATCTTTTAAACTATTTAAAATGCAAACATATGAATTAAATAAACCAAACACAGCTTACAAAGCTTACATATGTTTGAAAACTTTTGACCAAAACATTGCAAGCTTTCTACATTTACAAGCCCTGTATATAAAATCCCTAGGTCCCAACGCTTAACTGCATTAGGCCACTTCGTGACACTGCACCTGAGCAAACAGTCCCAAAGCCAGTGTAACTGGTCCTTGGAGAATGACCCCGGTGTAGACAGATTCTCTGGTGGCATAGATCATAGGGGCATAATTGCAGGAAAGGAGGTGTGATTAGGGATGTCCTATGCCTCAGAAATCTCCAGCTGTCATAACAGACCCTTGGAGTCATTGGAGCCAGCATACATTAACTCAGCCCTCAGGCTGGCCCAAAATCAATGGAGTGAAAAACATTGTTTCATATTACCTGTGCTCTTCCTCTTCTCCTTACCTCCCAACCTGTAGCTATGTGCTCTTCAGCCACAGCCAAAGATCTAGGCCGTGTCTCTATTTTACATTCTGTGCACCACTTTGAAACAGAGCCATAGATCATAATCTTTTGTTTTGGAGTGATATATAATCTTTGCTTAAAATTAAATATCAGACCATTTTATGGTTACACATACAAATGTAATTCAATCGTCATTCTTCCTTGTATTCATCTGTATTTAATAGTGCATTCCATCTCTATTGATGTTTGAAAGTATCCCTCATGGCTACTCATCAAAAAACCTAGATATAATAAATTAGAAAGTCTTTTAGATCTTAGAGCTTCTTGGAATATTAATAATTCTACTTACCAAAATAATTAGTAGAGGCTTTATCAGTTTATTTCCCAAAACTGTACAAATAACGTCTGAGTGATACAAATTGGCAGAAATGAATATATCAGCCAAAATTTCCAAACTTGGGTGCCCCAGTCAATATTTAGGCACTGAAATAAGTGGCTACATACTCCACATGCATAGCTCCCATGGACTTTAAAAATATGATCCTTTTGGCCATGGTTTTTTATTCTATCAATGTGCCTAAACTTTGGATAGTCTCTGATTTCAGATAGGTGAATTCACACATTGTTAGATTGTTCTGACAATTTGGGCCTTTTTTAATGTTTTGATTAATTTTATATGTGGTTGAGACTGTGGGATAAACACATTAGCCAGATGTTTCTGCTAAAGTAGAGAAATAGAAGTGATATTTTGCTCTTATTGTTGTTTTTATTTCAGATGGACAAGACAATTCAGATAAAATAAGAAACAACTCAAAAAGCAAAACAACAACGACGGTGATTTATCTGTCAGTGCTCAACAAATAATGTGCTCAGAGCTGTACAAGATACAAAATAGAAATCAGACCCTGCTTGGAAGAGCTTACAGTCTAAGAAAGACAGATACAGAGCAGACAGGATGTTCTAGGAAACCAAGAGGATGGAATCGCTCAGATTCTTTTCAGTTTCTATGATTGATTCACTTCTTGGGAAAGGAAGTGGATCTTCAGAAGGGATTTGATTGGTTTATGCTAGCCTGCCTGATCTCATGCAAAGGGGTATGTTGGTGTCAAGAGGACTTTGAATGTGGATGCACCAATGATTGGGTAGTCTATTAATGCCTAGATAGGTAGATTAGGAAAAAGCATTAGGCCTGGTCTACATTACAGAACTAGGTTGATGCAAGGCAGCTTATCCTGACCTAACTATGTAAGCATCCAAACTAAAATTTTGCTCCCGTCGACATAAATGCCCTGCTATGCCGACTTAATAACTCCACCTCGGTGAGAGTCAATGTCGACGTAATGAGGTCGACGCAGTGTCAGTGTAGGCACTGCGTTGCTTACATCGACTATTATGGCTTTCAAAAGCCGTCCCACAATGCCTCACAGTGACGGTACAATCAGTACAAGTACTCCAGGTGAGGACATGCACCGCTGACACAAGGAGCATAGTGTGGACACGCAAAAGCAGTGTAATAACTGCGGCGGTTGTATGTCAACGTAATTTTGTAGTCTCAATGCGCCCTTAGATGCCCACAGATAAGGTCCTATCCACACTACCAGCTGGAACTGTGTAGTGGCTGAATCTCTTGTGCCATAATTGTATCTGCAATGTAAAAAGACCATTAGTCTTTTGAATTGTGCGTCTGTTATCTTGTCGACCACATTTTACTCCATGTGCCAGCATGTTGCTCTCTACTGCTTCTGTGTGCTGCAACTTCATAAGTAGGCTTCTGCGAGGAAGGCTTGGGGCGTCTGTGGATGGTGGCAGCAGCAGCAGCATTACATGTCCTCTGTTTCAGGGAGTCATGGAAGACCTGCTGCTTTGTCAGTTGTCATGGTCCTTTTTGTTTAATTAATCATTTTCTTTCACTGCTGGTTACACTAAGGGATCCAATGTCATTCTCTATCTTCCATAATGTAAAACGGGAATAAAAATCCAATTCTGAGTAAACTGGTGTGGGCATTTTCTGATGCTCCCAGTCTCTGCTGGCCCAGGGATAGGAAATACTAATTGCCTCTGAACTCATGACTCCGCTATGTGAACTGGTAGAGCTGCCAGCCAGATTGGTGGGACAGCTCTGTGCCCTCTTTCACTGTGTGAAAACGTGCAATGTGTATTGCATTTTCCATTCCGCCCAGTGGCATCCCAATCGGACTAATCAGTGTTCTGTTTAGCACTTACCAGGGGTACAGCTCTGCACTCCTCTGGCATTCCGCATGAGCTGGTACAACCTAGAGGTTGCATTATTGTATGCATTTCACTGCACACCCATTGCAAAGGCTTTTCAGAATTAAGGTCCTTAAGGAGCATTTATTTAAAATTTCACAGAGCTGTCGTATAGTTTAAGGCCAGAAGGCCTTTAGATCATAGTCTGACCTTCTGGTATCAAAGATCATTAAATTCCACCCAGATATCCCTGTGTTCAGCTCAATAACTTCAGTTAAATTAAAGCATTTTAGCTCTCAGGTGACTAAGCTGTCATGAGCCACAGGCAGAAAAAAGGAGAGATCAAGGTGCCACCAATGCCCAAGGCCCCTGCAATGGCAGGGGTTTGCTCAGGTGAGACATTTCTTTAGCTGTTTCTTTCTTTGATCCTTTTCCCACACACTGCAATTGTTACCAATATTTATTTGTGCTGCAGTAGCATCTAGGAACCATAATGAGGGATCAGGTTCCCACTGTGCAAGGTGCTGTACACACATATAAAGAAAAGATGGTCCATGCCCCAAACAGTTTGCAATCCAAATGACCATGACCTCTCAGCTTCCTAGTCCCCGAATGTGGGGCAAAGACTCAACATCGGAGACAAAAGATCCTTCAGTTTAGCTTAATGTATTTTGGACTAGATCAAGGGCTTTCAAATTGCCTCATCCTGTGGACTATCTAGTAATGGAGAGACTTATGGATGATCATCTTTCCTCTTGAGACGGCGCAACACTCCAATGATAACCACAATGATTCCTTACATGAAAAAATAACGTTAAGAAAGAATGTATATATTTGTAGCTTCCTTTAATGCAGTGGTTGACAAACTTTTGTACTGGTGATTCCTTTCACAAAGCAAGCCTCTGAGTGTGATCCCCCCTTATAAATTAAAAACACTTTCTTTATATTTAACACCATTATAAATGCTGGAAGCGAAGCGGGGTTTGCGGTGGAGGCTGGCAGCTCACGGCTCCCTATTTAATAACTTCGCGACCCCATGAGGGGTCCCGACCGCCCCTGTTGGAGAATCCTTGCTTTAATGCAGTATGAGGCTTGCACTAAAAGGAGCAGAAGCACCTGGAAAAAAGGGGGGCCCAATAACGCATGACATGCCAGCAGTCCACAGAGCATCATTTGAGAACCACTGGGATAGATTCAACCTGACTGACATGGGGAGGTGGACATTGTCCCATCTAGGCCTGCTGAACTCCAAAGGGGGATTTAGGCTCTGGAGAAGGCATTTGGTGACAGTAGAGATTACCCCAGGGAAGGGTAGCTTTCCATCGGGAGCTGCTGAGGGGATGTCTCCCCGTCTTCTGCCTGTGCTCCCTCCCTGGCTAGTGTTGCCAATACTCTGGGCTGTGCTAGGCCCCTGCAGGCCCTCTAGTGAGGTTGTTGCTGCTTTGCCCCATTACAGCCTCATGTCTAGCTAATCTCCTTCCACCATGGGCCCTGCGACCCTGTTTGACATCAGAATAGGCGACTCGTGGGAGGACACAAAGGGGGGCACCAGCAAAAGGGAGGGCACATGATGTCTCCACGTGACCCCCCACATTAGCCCCAACGTGACTCCTCCCCGCACCCAGCCTGGGGCCCCCGCGTTCTTCCTGTTCCCTCCCCATCTCATGTTACCTGGGCGGGGGCTCTGTCCTCCAGCTGCGCTGGATACCGATTTCAGGCAAAAGAAGCAGAATGCCAGGCGACCCCATGCCAGCAGCTCCTCCGGCATAGCTGTACCATCCACAGCCCTGTCCTCCAGGCGGGGCAGAACAGACCCCAGGAAATGCAGCTGCGTGGAAGTGCTGGGGGCAGGGCTGGGGCGGTACCGGTACAGCCGTGTCGGAGGCGCTGCCAGCCTGGGGCGCTAGCTCCTGGGAGTGGCAGCCCCATGTTCTGCTCCTTTGAACTGCTGCGGTTCCCTGCTGAATGTGCCTCCCCCAGGCGTCTGGGGAGGAGCATGTGGCCCTTGTTGCCCCTCCCAAGTGTTGCCTTTCCACAAGGATGCTCTGAAATCCCCCACATGTCTGGGGACATCCAAATTCTCTGAGATCCTTCCTGCCCTGCGAGCAAAGGAAGACAGAAAGCAGAAGGTTCTAGAAGTGAACCCCTGGCTAGGTAAGTGGTGGAGGGTTTGGGTGTTGTGGAACATTGGTCCACTTTCTATGGGGAGAGGGACTGTATAGTTTGGATGGCCTCCCACCCCAGCAGAAGGGGAACCAATCCGTTCAGGGAAAGGCTGGCTAGAGTAGTCAAGCGGGCATTAAACTAATAACAAAAGGGGAGAATAAAAAGAGGGAGGATATGAGGCCTCATTTAGCATAGAATCAAGATGCTTGAAACAAAATTAATCAAGGAATCAAAGGACATGAAGACAAGAAATTCTTTAACTGCCTGTACACCAGTGCTTGGAGCCTGGGTAACAAACAAGAGGAATTGGAATTGCTCATTTATGAGCATAAATTCAAGCTAGTTGGTATTACTGAAATCTGGTGGGACGAGTTGCATAACTGGAATGTTAAAATCAATGGTTATAACCTATTTAGGAAGGATCGAACAGGCAAAAGGAGGGGGGAATGGCACTCTGTGTCAACAATGGCATTACCTGTTTCTCAGTCACTGATAACTCAATAGACAATGATCGGGAATGCTTGTGGATCGATGTCCGTAAAGTGTAAAATGGGATATTAGTGGGTGTCTGCTACGGACCACTAAATCCCACTAGGAAAGAGGCTCCTTATGATGTAGTAGGATATCTGTAACGCACTGCCATGGGTAATTTATCATCACTTTTCATCATGTATTTTGAGGGCAGGGGATGCTATAGACCTATCCCAATACTTCTCTTTGGAGGGCCTATGGAGCTTAGCATTTTCCCCACGATACGTCTGGTTGTCAAGTGGAGGATCTCATTTGGGTTGGGACCCTCAGGACAAGGATGAGGCGGCACAAGCTCTAGTGGAGAGATGGGTGTGGTGCAGTGATTATGTCCTTGGTCTGTAAAGCATGCTACAACTTTCACTGCTTGGCTCAGAGAGAGAATCATCCAGGGTGAAATCCTGGCCCCCTTGAAGACTGTATAATATTAATATTATAGGCTGTATACCCTTAGATATAACAGTGCAGACAGATTGTTTGTCTCAAGGTTTGCCAATTACCTTCGCCTCCTTGTGGAACAGATTTAACTTGGGAAGTGATCAGCAATCAGGATTTCACGTAACTTCAGGTTGTTTGCATTTCTGCTTGCCACGAAGTAATTTCCTATTGCTCTTTCAGTATAAAAATTGTACCCTTCTCTCAATATATTTATGTTACTTGTGTTCTCTTATTTGACTTGTGCATTTCAGCCTCACAAAGAAGGATGGGAATACAAGTTTAAAGCCGAACCCATTAGCAGGAGCAGGGCCCTAAATGAGAGACAGTGATAAAATATATTGGGTTAGATTATAAAATCTGTTCATGAGTCTAAAATATATTTACAACAACTTAAACGATACCAATCACATAGTGGATTCCTGCATCTGGCCTCCTGAACAAGGATGTATTTTGATAGTGAATAGCCAGCATGGTAGCTTGACATACATTATTTGACAATGTCCTAATATTAGAAATGTCTGGTCAACTATTATAAATGTTATAGAGATATTATGGAATCAGAAACCACTGACTGCATCAAAATTATATTTGCCATCTGTTTTAATTAGGCTACAAAGTCTTTTAAATTGCCCTTGGTTGTGTACAGAGCTTGATCCTGAGAAGGTGGAAAATCGCCTCTATCCCAATTTTAAAAGCTTGATACTATAAGATGGCAGAAATAGCTTCATATGAGCATCTCATTTACTGCATTTATGGGGGAAAAAGAAGAATTCCTCTTATAAGGGAGGAATTTCTCTCTCATATAAAGGAAATCACATATTTGCAAACAAGAAGGATATGAGATTGATAGGGAGACATCATGGGAAGGGGAATGGTGTGTGAGTAATTTTGTAGCATTGTTTTAAAACCAATAGACATAATATAAAATAATCAAAGCATATATTGTATTACTTGTGCTCTGATAAGTTGTTCGCTGTGCAGACAACATAACGATGAGCATGGTATAAATGCCTAGATAGTCACAGTAACAAATGGCTGCATTTCATGCATTCAGATGTATTCTGCAATATTAGCTAAAATGGACAGAAGCCCAGCCATCATCATATACCAACATCTAAAGTAATCTCAGTGTAGCACTAACAAAACAAATAGTAACTGTAAGGCATGAGTAGTTTGGTTTTGCATTTAGTACATCTTGATTTGATAGTAACCATTTTAAAGTCTGGAAGAATTTTGCACTCACTAGCTGATTTTACAAGAAAGAGAAGCGCTTATCAGCAAAGGTTAATGTAGCTGTCAGTGCATGAGAACCCTATGGGTAGAAAGAGTCTCATCTGGCTGTTTTTTAAAGGGCAACAAGCATCACTGTAAAAAAAGATTTTTTTCCATTTCTAGAAGCCTTTCACATGGTCCAAGTGAGTTGCATGATACATCACTGGTTGCTATTTGTAGTTACATTTACTACATTGTCATGATTGTAAATGCTTTGTTTCTCCTTGATTGCACTTTTAAAATGTATAAACTGTTAGTGTCCAAACTGAATAATCCACATTTTACTTCAGTGTAAGAGAAATCTATCTGTCTTTGGTACTTAGCTGCCCCCTATTACCAGAGCATCTGAACACATCATTATCTTTAATGTATTTATCCTCACGATGCCCTGTGTAGTAGGGGAGTGCTATTATCCAATTTTACAAATGGGACACTGAGGTGCAGAGAGGCTAAATGACTTGCCCAGGGTCCCAAAAGAAGTCTGGAGCACAACAGAGACTTGAATCCCAGGTCTCTGTAGTTTCAAACTAGCACCCTAACCTCTGGCCCGTCCTTCCTTAGTAAACCAAAGCCAGAAGTTCATACGGTTACATGTGTAAACCAATCCCAAGTCTATGTACAACAATTCTGATAGAGAAAGGCTTGCCCACATCAGACTTTCTTCCTTTAAACCTTCCTTCCCTTGCTACCACCCATACAGCTCCAAGTCTTGCAGCAACAGCAGGAGACAGGTCAGCAGTGTTTTTACCACGTCATCTACAACTGCTATGCACAGAGTTAAATTGCACAGCCGTGAAAACACTGGTGTCTGCTCTACACTAGTGCTCCCACTATCAGTGCCACCAGTGGAGCTACATGATTGGAAGCAACTGTGGGAAATGTTAAAAAAAATAAAAGTGTTTGTAATGAAGGGGAATGCAGATGTTGCACTTTGGTAGTTCCCAGCTAGCCTGTCAAATGGCTGTTGGCCCTTTAAAAGGAGATGAGTCTCAGCCCCACCTGTGACACAGCCAACTCTCCTCCCCAGATGGGGAAAATGAGGGGCATGTGATGTGACTGACAGGTCATATGACTCACTCAGGCTTCCAGGGTAGATAGGAAGAGGCCTGGGGAGGAATAGGGGATGGTAGCAGCACCATTGCCTAACAAGAACAAGTGTGTTCCTGTAGGAGACCTGGTAGGGGAACTCTGTTTCCTTGTGGTGTGATCTGATCTCCGAGCTTGGAGGGACGTGGGAAGACTACACTCCAGCAAAAATGCTGTGGAGGAAGAACTATTAGAAAGATTTTGGTTTGAGTCTCATTTATTTGGAAAGACTTTGTTGCCAGTTTGGGTGGAACGAGATGAGAATAACGGGAGGGCCACTTGAAACTCTGTAAGGACTAAATAAATCAGACTTCAGAAAGGGAATCTTGTTTTTTGAATACCTTGAACTGTGTGGCGTTCTTAAGGAGCCCTGGAGAGAAGGAAACTGAGATGGGGTGCTCTAGGACTGTCCCAGGCTATGAGGGGGTAACTCTGGAGGTGTTACATGGACAGCTGGCACACTTTAGAGCAACCCCAGGGCCAAGATAGGAGAAATGCTCCTTTGCAGCTCCCTGCCTCCAGCTGTGCTCAGCAGATATTGGGGTCAGTGGACAATGAGCTTGTAGAATGGCAAGATGGCTGAGGCTTAATCCTGATAAAACATAAGGAATGCTTATGGAATGAGGAAAGGAAATGGGGGGATTTAAAAAGCACATTAATGCTTATCTGCATCTTTGGGTGTCTAGATACCTTTGGAAATCTGGTCCTTAGCCATTAACTTCAATGGGAGCTGGGTCAGGCCCTTAAACTAGCGTGGATTGTCTAGTTCTCCATGTTCCGTGTGGGGATTCTTAAATCAGCTGTTTTGTATCACTATAAGAAGGCATTGCAAATCTATGCCCAGAACTCCATGTGGCTCTGCTTGTAGCATGCATAGTTGTCTTTGACAAGGCTGTAAGCCTGTTGAAAGTCAGTCAGTATTATGTTTTCAAACTAATTTTGCACTAGCTGTTACTACGAATAATGCTTGATAATCTTCCACAAGGGAAGAGACATGTTCACCAGGATTTACTGCATCCTTTGGATTCCTAGAGCCAAAAGCTCTCCTTGGCTGAGTGAAGGAGAACAAATGCCTGCTATTTATACAAAATTTGGTCCAGGAAGTGTGGAAGAAGTGGAGGAGGGCCTATAAAGGAGCATGCTACCCTGGCCCCTTTTGGATATTATGCCTCTCAAAAGAAACTGCAAATTTACATGTGCTCTTGGAAGTTAATGTTCTTTGCATGTTTCAGAACAACACTGTAGTAGGTTGGCAAACTAAAGGCCGTATAGCTACTAAATCAGTCATGCTGCCAGAACTGAGCAAAGAACTGGAAGAAGCATAGATGTTCCAAGATCTGTCTAGTTGGATCAGGATTCCCTGTGGATCCTAGCACTGTGTATACATAAGAGGCTATGCCTCTTTGTGGGTCTGTTAACCCCTCCTTCCAAAGGAAAGAACACTCTGGAGTTGACCACGTGGACTTCTGTAAGTTCTTTTCTTCTCTTCCATGGGTTTGTCCCTGGAAGAGAAGCAACTGATCCCCATATATTTTCACTATGAATTGCAGGCTGAAGGCTTCTTAGCTCTGAGAAAGGCCAGGAGATGACATTCCACCCCCAGCAAAGCCAGAATCCAAGATTTGCAATCTTTCTCTTTGATTTGGAGCAGTTGCCATAACGCACTGCAGTAGGACCCTCCATTGCAATTAATTTGGGGAATTTTTTCAAGTTGTGGTTTTATTAACTATATTTTCCATTTTCAGCTAATGGAAAACATCTGAACAAGCTGCCTGCAGTTCCTTATGCTTATAGCAAAGGAGGAGTAATGGCAGCGCTGGTTGATACTTGTTTTATTCCATTTGAAAAAGTCTTGTTTTGTTTTTTTTTTAACGTACGCTTGACCGAAAAAAGGTGCCTTACTCACTGTTTAACTAGAGCTGTGGCTAAACTACACCCCTGGATGTGATCACACCAAAATTTGGCAAACATGTGTCACAGCTCTACCAGGGAGCATCAGTATCAGTGCTACGTCCATCAGTGATGGCCCTCGTGTACTCCATAGCTGAGTACTGTGCACCAATGTTGGCCAGAAGTAGCCACGCTCGACTTGTTGATGTCCAACTTAACCTTTGACAATGTGACTTCAACCCTGATGAAGCATGGAAAGCTGAATGGAATTCACAAGAAGTTACAAACAAACCGACCCGATGCAGAAGATCCCTGGCTTTGAGCGTCTGTGAAACTCAGGGTGACCTTAAACCGCATCAGCACAAACCATGGCAAATGCAGATACTTGCTGCACAAATGGAAAATTTAAAAACTTTCCAGTGTGCGACTGTGGTCACCCAGAACAGACCATGGAGCATATAACGACCCAATGCCCAATTCACAAATATGAAGGAGGCATCACAGTGATACACTCTGCTACTCCTGATGCAATTATCTGGCTTAACCACCTAAGGGTAAAATTATAATTATTGCTCTACATCTACATCAGCCATACAAAGAAGAATTATAGAAGCTATGTGTTCTGGTAAATGAGCTTTTTCACCTTCCACCCTAAGGAGACACATAATGCATTATTCCTCTTACATAATAAACCAAGGCGTATCTTATTTTGTTGTAGATCATCGTTAGGCAGGAGACGGCTTGTTTGCACAGTTCAGTGAGCATGTATTTTGGTCTATTTTGTGTTATAGAAAAACTTTATAGTTATACATAATTAGGCTTGAAAAGATTAGATTTTTATTGGTAAATGTCAGTAAACCTCAATTTCTCCCTCCACACACAAACCAACAAATATTTCCATTGACTAATAGAAATTTACAGATAGACAAAGCAAGAAAAATTGTGTTTGAGAACTTATTAGAGTTTGATTTAAGGAAAATTACTTTGTATATTTTGACAATATATTGAGAATTTGTATTTTTAAAGGTTAAAGCTTTAACTTTTTGCATCTTGTCTGTCACTAAGTAGCTATTGTGGCCCTCACCCTAACTTCCTGCAACTGTGAAAATTGAAATTGACATTATCCATCAAAATGACAAAAAAAAATTAATTTTGCCAAGGGTATGTAATGCAAAGCAGTCATACATTACATAAAATCACTAAATCACTTTTTAAAAGACTTTACACTTCAATCTCTTTATTTTTCACTTGCAAACACACTAACTAAAACCCCCACATGCTATGCAATAGACAACATAATTAATAGGGGGTTATGTTTTATTCCATTCCTTTTAGCTGGGCGGGAATGCCACTCATTGTTTGTGAACATCTCCAAAGGTTTTTATCACTGTGTGAGCTGATAAGAGAATAACATTGTTATGTAGGCATTACCTGCAAGGAATATTATCCCCCACATGTGCTCCTCAGGCCTCATGTCTGGAAAATCCTCCTATGGAGGTGGCAATTTATGTGAAGCAAAAAGATACTGAATATCTGCAAAACTATGGTCTCTGTCCTGCCAGAACATATGCAGAAGCATAAGAATGGTGGGTACGAAAGTGGATCATCAGGCCACAAGCATGCACCAGGCAGGAATGTTGGATCCCTGCCATGGTACACAGGAATATAATAGAGCTATACTGATTTACACCAGCTAGAAGTCTGTCCCGGTGTCTTGTACAAAAATTTACTGTGACACAGAGCACAGAAATATGCTACCAGAAGGGTTTTGCTAAAGCAGTTGACGCTGCATCAGAACAGAATAGGAGACATGGCTGACACACAGCTCCACTAGCAATGAGCACTCTGGTCATAAACACAGCAGCAGTAAATAGCATTCTGCAGCATAATGAGCCATGTCAACGTGCCTTGAGACATTGCTCTTTCACTGAACCCTCTGTCAGAGCACCTGTGCTGGATTTCGGGCCTACTGCCAAGATTTGGTCCTTGCTCTTTTTCCTTAAAAATCAAAATAGACATTAACATAAGGCTTTTTTTAACACCTACCTCTTATATAGCACTCTTAATCAGTAGCTCTGAAAGTGTTTCACAAGGGAGGTCAGTATCATTATCCCCATTTTATAGATGTAACACTTTCTTCTTAAAGATACAAGATGCCATAAGAGCATCAGTAGTGCATATTTCACCCTCTTCATTTAGGCCCTGAGTAAGCAATGTTCTTAAGCAGCTCCTTAACTTTAATGGGACTACTCCTGTGTTTAAAGTCAACAGGACTTCAGCTCCTGATTAAAGTTAAGTGCCTAAATGTGTTGCTGAATCAAGCCCAGGGTGATGCTTAAAGAAGAAGAAATCTGTTCATTGTAAGTGTTGCAAAACTGCCTTTCTAGCATCTTTTCAGGGACTTACTATGTCTTTCCAGTTGTTTATGTAGACTGCTAAAATCTAACCGGATCCCTGTGGTATGCTGGAATAAATTACCAACTTCTATGTTGGCAGATCACATTAGACTATAATTAATCCTTTGCCTCATTCTCATTTGTGTGTTGTTTTTATAAAAATTGCCTTACATCAGTAAACAAAGGAAACATAATGCTCAGGAAATAATGACTGACAGCAGGGGTTAGAAAGATCAAACATAGTGTGTTCAGGCAGGGCCTAATCTTCCACAAGCATTTGTGTCAACGTATTTAATTCCTGACTGTTATCTATTCCAGTGCTGGGGTTTACAGACTGGCTGCTAGTACTGGATAACTATCTACTGCAAAAGCTCATTTCTTTTTATCTAAACCACACTTGAACACTGAGGTACCAAGCAAATTCAGATCCCATTCAGTTTTGAATGCTGTAAAAGCATTGTGAATGTGTGCCAATATTCCATCCATCTACTGAACTCTAAATTTTTTTCAACACTTTCAAAAGTGGCCATTTGGTTACAGCCACACAAAAGGCTACAGCAGGGCGCCAATAAAATCTAGGTATGTTGACTCCAAGTCCTGTGGCTTATCTATTAGACCACATTTCCATTAAACCAAAATTGTCTTCATTTAAAAATAAATAATTCAGAACAGAGCTCTTCCCTAATCTAGGTTATGCCATTTTGTAATGCTAAACAAACACCCAAAATACTTACATTTGAAAATGAGCTGCTGATTATGCACTGCATTTCATTTTCGTTACAAGTTCAATATGTTGCATAGCGGCCATAATAAGCCACGTGCTATCATAAATCTTGATACTATACAGTAAGCTTTGTTACTGCAACCCTTTCTTTGCATATTAAGCACTGTTATTATGATAATTTACATTACAACAGTAACTAATGTGTTTTTTAAAGAGCTATTAAAATCTGAAACACAAACCCAATTTTTAACCACAAAATTGAAAAAATGGATGGAAACCAGTTGTGCTTCCAAAACCTGGGACTGGATAATTGCATACCTAATTACCTATTTATACATGCAAATAGAACGTTTTGCAGGTGCGATGGATGAGGTGGCATGTTTGTGTTTGCCTCTATTGGGGTCATGGATGAAAATTTGTCTTTATTCTAAGTTAAGACTACCACACATATGCATAGCTCTCATTGGCATTAGCAGTAGTTACACACGCATATGGAGAAGAAAAAAAATCTCCTATTAAATGCTATAGTGCATATGGTCTTCTGACAGGGTCTCTAAAACCAAGCAGTGATCTTATACTCCGTATGCACTATATAGCAGTACTTTTGTATCAAAGTGGGAGTTAAAAATAGCATGGCAGCTTATCTCCAAATTCTTTTGTTTTTAATGGGTTTTCTAGATTTTAATATTAACTTATCACACTGAAATGTGGATAATAGTATTTAACAGCAAAAATTACAATGCACCTTGGGGGCTTTATACAAACAATATGACATAAAATATGATGTACAAAAAATTGCCATCTAAATATTGTACTTAACCCAATCTCTGAAGTAAATATTTCCCAGTAATACATATCAAATGCCTATAGGTGGGAAGTGTGAGACTGGACCCTCTGGGTCAGAATCTTTTTCCCACAATGGTGGTGCAAAACTGCTGGGAAACTGGTATAACTAGCCAACTTGGGATTCCCTTGCATAGGGGGAATCCCTGGGTAGCATACAGTGGGAACCTCACCCTTGGTGCAGTATCATCAGGGAAAAGAGCATGTCAAAGGTGCTATCCCTGGCTGTCAGAAAAGGCCCTTTGGACCACAGATAGGCATGCTAAGTTAGAGCAGTCTTCAGGCAGGGTCCAGACCAAATCAGGATCCAGACCAGGGTCCCTGTATGTGGGAACCACAAACATATGGTGTAAAAGCCACCTTGTGCACCATCTCAACTGCATCTAGTGTTGCACAAAGCTAGGCCAGATCAGAGTCTGACCTTATAATACCAAAGAATGTAGAAGTTAGTTACAGTAAAAACACTAGCTGCATTGATCCTGAATTTTCTTGCTTCTAAATATGTCTCACTCTTAACATGGCCTGTAACAAGTCACATCAGTGCTAATTATTATTATTATATATTGTTCACTCTGAGTCTTCACTGACTACACCAAATGAAGCTGAAGTCATAATCTAAATAACTTCTTTCCAAATTACACTATTACTCTGATTTATTCTTTTTGTGACTGAAGTTTTATATTATTAACAGAATAAAAAGCTCACCTTTACCAGTTTAAATAGTTGACCAAATACATTATGCTGCAACAATGTACTTTAGAGAGCGGTTTAGAAAATGTTAAGGAAATATATTAACTTAAAGATCTGGAATCAAGATGGGCACTCACAATGGTCTGTTTAACTATGGTATCAGTTTGGCAGTCCTGATACAACTTTGTAGACAAGTGCCCTAATTTCCATTTAAAATTTTTATATTTCTTATCAATTTCAATCTAAAGCAACACAATACTGTTATAAGAAAAGGAGTACTTGTGCCACCTTAGAGACTAACAAATTTATTTGAGCATAAGCTTTCGTGAGATAAAGCTCACTTCATCGGATGCATTCAGTGGAAAATACAGTGGGGAGATTTATATACATAGAGAACATGAAACAATGGGTGTTACCATACACACTGTAACCACAGTGATCACTTAAGGTGACCTATTACCAGCAGGAGAGCCGGGGGCTGGGGCGGGGCGGGGCGGGGGGAACCTTTTGTAGTGATAATCAAGGTGGGCCATTTCTAGCAGTTGACAAGAACGTCTGAGGAACAGTGGGGGGTGGAGGGGTGGAATAAAGAAGGGGAAATAGTTTTACTTTGTGTAATGACCCATCCACTCCCAGTCTCTATTCAAGCCTAAGTTAATTGTATCCAGTTTCCAAATTAATTCCAATTCAGCAGTCTCTCATTGGAGTCTGTTTTTGAAGTTTTTTTGTTGAAGAATTGCAACTTTTAGGTCTGTAATCAAGTGACCAAAGAGATTGAAGTGTTCTCTGACTGCTTTTTGACAGACACCTACAAAATCTGTATCAAGCATTCTTACAACTACAATACCCACCTGCTGAAGTGAAGAAACAGATTGACAGAGCCAGAAGAGTACCCAGAAGTCACCTACTACAGGACAGGCCCAACAAAGAAAATAAAAGAATGCCACTAGCCATCACTTTCAGCCCCCAACTAAAACCTCTCCAAGGATCTACAAGGATCATCATCAAGGATCTACAACCTATCCTGAAGGACGACCCATCACTCTCACAGATCTTGAGAGACAGGCCAGTCCTTGCTTACAGACAGCCTCCCAACCTGAAGCAAATACTCACCAACAACCACATACCACACAACAGAACCACCAACCCAGGCACCTATCCTTGCAACAAAGCCCGTTGCCAACTGTGCCCACATATCTATTCAGGGGACACCATCATAGGGCCTAATCACATCAGCCACACCATCAGAGGCTCATTCACCTGCACATCTACCAATGTGATATATGCCATCATGTGCCAGCAATGCCCCTCTGCCATGTACATTGGTCAAACGGGACAGTCTCTACGTAAAAGAATAAATGGACACAAATCAGACGTCAAGAATTATAACATTCAAAAAGCAGTTGGAGAACACTTCAATCTCTTTTGTCACTCGATTACAGATCTAAAAGTGGCAATTCTTCAACAAAAAAACTTCAAAAACAGATTCCAACGAGAGACTGCTGAAGTGGAATTGATTTGCAAACTGGATACAATTAACTTAGGCTTGAATAGAGACTGGGAGTGTATGGGTCATTACACAAAGTAAAACTATTTCCCCTTCTTTATTCCACCCCGCAACCCCCCACTGTTCCTCAGACTTGTCAACTGCTAGAAATGGCCCACCTTGATTATCACTACAAAAGGTTCCCCCCCCCCCCGCCCAACCCCGCGGCTCTCCTGCTGGTAATAGCTCACCTTAAGTGATCACTGTGGTTACAGTGTGTATGGTAACACCCATTGTTCCATGTTCTCTAGGTATATAAATCTCCCCACTGTATTTTCCACTGAATGCATCCGATGCAGTGACCTGTAGCTCACGAAAGCTTATGCTCAAATAAATTTGTTAGTCTCTAAGGTGGCACAAGTCCTCCTTTTCTTTTTGCAAATACAGACTAACACGGCTGCTACTCTGAAACCTGACAATATTGTAATGTTTACGTTGTATGTGTATGTAGTTAGCAGGCTGCAGTACAACTAGAACCAGACTCAAGACTTCCCATCACTTTTCCAAAATGTTCATTATACTGTAAATACACATATATAATTAACCAATTTATTTGAGCATAAGCTTTCGTGAGCTACAGCTCACTTCATCGGATGCATGCTGTGGAAACTGCAGAAGACATTATATACACAGAGACCATGAAACAATACCTCCTCCCACCCCACTCTCCTGCTGGTAATAGCTTATCTAAAGTGATCACTCTCCTTACAATGTGTATGATAATCAAGTTGGGCCATTTCCAGCACAAATCCAGGTTTTTTCACCCCCCCCTCCAAAAACCACACACACAAACTCACTCTCCTGCTGGTAATAGCTTATCCAAAGAGACCACTCTCCTTACAATGTGTATGAAAATCAAGGTGGGCCATTTCCAGCACAAATCCAGGTTTTCTCACCCCCCCCCCACAAAAAAAAAATACACACACACAAACTCACTCTCCTGCTGGTAATAGCTTATCCAAAGTGACCACTCTCCCTACAATGTGCATGATAATCAAGGTGGGCCATTTCCAGCATAAATCCAAGTTTAACCAGAACGTCGGGGGGAGGGTAGGAAAAAACAAGGGGAAATAGGCTACCTTGCATAATGACTTAGCCACTCCCAGTCTCTATTTAAGCCTAAATTAATAGTATCCAATTTGCAAATGAATTCCAATTCAGCAGTTTCTCGCTGGAGTCTGGATTTGAAGTTTTTCTGTTGTAAGATAGCGACCTTCATGTCTGTAATTGCATGACCAGAGAGATTGAAGTGTTCTCCGACTGGTTTATGAATGTTATAATTCTTGACATCTGATTTGTGTCCATTTATTCTTTTGCGTAGAGACTGTCCAGTTTGACCAATGTACATGGCAGAGGGGCATTGCTGGCACATGATGGTATATATCACATTGGTGGATGTGCAGATGAACGAACCTCTGATAGTGTGGCTGATGTTATTAGGCCCTGTGATGGTGTCCCCTGAATAGATATGTGGGCACAGTTGGCAACGGGCTTTGTTGCAAGGATAGGTTCCTGGGTTAGTGGTTCTGTTGTGTGGTATGTGGTTGTTGGTGAGTATTTGCTTCAGGTTGGGGGGCTGTATGTAGGCAAGGACTGGCCTGTCTCCCAAGATTTGTGAGAGTGTTGGGTCATCCTTCAGGATAGGCTGTAGATCCTTAATAATGCGTTGGAGGGGTTTTAGTTGGGGGCTAAAGGTGACGGCTAGTGGCGTTCTGTTATTTCCTTTGTTAGGCCTGTCCTGTAGCAGGTGACTTCTGGGAACCCTTCTGGCTCTATCAATCTGTTTCTTCACTTCCGCAGGTGGGTATTGTAGTTGTAAGAATGCTTGATAGAGATCTTGTAGGTGTTTGTCTCTGTCTGAGGGGTTGGAGCAAATGCGGTTGTATCGCAGAGCTTGGCTGTAGACGATGGATCGTGTGGTGTGGTCAGGGTGAAAGCTGGAGGCATGTAGGTAGGAATAGCGGTCAGTAGGTTTCCGGTATAAGGTGGTGTTTATGTGACCATTGTTTATTAGCACTGTAGTGTCCAGCAAGTGGATCTCTTGTGTGGACTGGACCAGGCTGAGGTTGATGGTGGGATGGAAATTGTTGAAATCATGGTGGAATTCCTCAAGGGCTTCTTTTCCATGGGTCCACATGATGAAGATGTCATCAATATAGCGCAAGTAGAGTAGGGGCGTTAGGGGACGAGAGTTGAGGAAGCGTTGTTCTAAGTCAGCCATAAAAATGTTGGCATACTGTGGGGCCATGCGGGTACCCATAGCAGTGCCGCTGATCTGAAGGTATACATTGTCCCCAAATGTAAAATAGTTTTGGGTAAGGACAAAGTCACAAAGTTCAGCCACCAGGTTAGCCGTGACATTATCGGGGATAGTGTTCTTGACGGCTTGTAGTCCATCTTTGTGTGGAATGTTGGTGTAGAGGGCTTCTACATCCATAGTGGCCAGGATGGTGTTATCAGGAAGATCACCGATGGATTGTAGTTTCCTTAGGAAGTCAGTGGTGTCTCGAAGGTAGCTGGGAGTGCTGGTAGTGTAGGGTCTGAGGAGGGAGTCTACATAGCCAGACAATCCTGCTGTCAGGGTGCCAATGCCTGAGATGATGGGGCGCCCAGGATTTCCAGGTTTATGGATCTTGGGTAGTAGATAGAATATCCCAGGTCGGGGTTCCAGGGGTGTGTCTGGGCGGATTTGATCTTGTGCTTTTTCAGGAAGTTTCTTGAGCAAATGCTGTAGTTGCTTTTGGTAACTCTCAGTGGGATCATAGGGTAATGGCTTGTAGAAAGTGGTGTTGGAGAGCTGCCGAGCAGCCTCTTGTTCATATTCCGACCTATTCATGATGACAACAGTACTTCCTTTGTCAGCCTTTTTGATTATGATGTCAGAGTTGTTTCTGAGGCTGTGGATGGCATTGTGTTCTGCACGGCTGAGGTTATGGGGCAAGTGATGCTGCTTTTCCACAATTTCAGCCCGTGCACGTCGGCGGAAGCACTCTATGTAGAAGTCCAGTCTGCTGTTTCGACCTTCAGGAGGAGTCCGCCTAGAATCCGTCTTTTTGTAATGTTGGTAGGGAGGCCTCTGTGGATTAGTATGTTGTTCAGAGGTATTTTGGAAATATTCCTTGAGTCGGAGACGTCGAAAATAGGATTCTAGGTCACCACAGAACTGTATCGTTAAACTTGGATTTATGCTGGAAATGGCCCACCTTGATTATCATACACATTGTAAGGAGAGTGGTCAGTTTGGATGAGCTCTTGCCAGCAGGAGAGTGAGTTTGTGTGTGGGGGGGGTGAGAAAACCTGGATTTGTGCTGGAAATGGCCCACCTTGATTATCATGCACATTGTAGGGAGAGTGGTCACTTTGGATAAGCTATTACCAGCAGGAGAGTGAGTTTGTGTGTGTGTATATGGTTTTTTTTTGGGGGGGGGGGTGAGAAAACCTGGATTTGTGCTGGAAATGGCCCACCTTGATTCATACACATTGTAAAGAGAGTGGTCACTTTGGATGGGCTATTACCAACAGGAGAGTGAGTCTGGGGGGGGCGGGAAGGTGAGAAAACCTGGATTTGTGCTGGAAATGGCCCAACTTGATTATCATACACATTGTAAGGAGAGTGATCACTTTAGATAAGCTATTACCAGCAGGAGAGTGGGGTGGGAGGAGGTATTGTTTCATGGTCTCTGTGTATATAATGTCTTCTGCAGTTTCCACAGTATGCATCCGATGAAGTGAGCTGTAGCTCACGAAAGCTTATGCTCAAATAAATTGGTTAGTCTCTAAGGTGCCACAAGTACTCCTTTTCTTTTTGCGAATACAGACTAACACGGCTGTTACTCTGAAACCTGACATATATAATTATTTCCACTGTACATGGTCTATTCAAATCAGATCTTCTAAGTGGTTCTTATGAAGGGCCCCAGTCCCCTCAAAGTGAAGGTTGCACATAGCTTCCCATTATAAGCCCAATTTTCAAAACCCCACTGCTAACTTTACCAAAATCAAACCAGTCCTCCCAGAATTTCTCATGTTACAGAGAAGGGGAAAATTTTTTGGATCAAATTGAGAAGAATCCCATGAGGGTTTTAAAGAAATATTGCTTCCAAAATTTTCCTGCCCTTCATTTTTGGAAGTTCTTCTCTCTCTGTTTAGTCTATAGTAGAGCTGATTAAAAAATGCCAATTATTTTTAATGGGAAATTTCAGGAAAAAGTACTCTAAGATTTCCCACAAAAATGTTTTGGTTTTTCAATTAAAAAAACTCAAACAATTTTCCTACTTTTGAAAACCAAAAATTTTAACTGAAAAAAGTTTACTGGAAATTTTTTATGGAAAACTTCAAATCAAAATGAAAAATTTTGTTTTGGCCCAAAAGCCATTATTCACTGAAAAAAATGTTTCAGCAAAACCATTCTCACTAGCTCCAGAGGCACCATTCGCTATGCAGCAAGGGGGGCAATCGCCCTCCACCCCAGACTTTTCAAAAGTCTATATGCTCCATTATAGATCTATATGCTCTATGACTGATGTCTATCAATTTCCCCCCATGCTCTCCCACCCACCCAACTTTGCAGGATATAATATAACCACATCTAATGTTCTATATGTGACAAAACTTTGCCCTTCTCCAAGACTCTGGACAGTGGGTAAAACTTTCAGTAGCTCTGAAGTGACTTAAGAGGATGAGTCCCATTCTGAAAAGTGCTATAGACCTTGGCTCACATGCCTACGTCACTTCTGAACTCGTCTCCTAAATCACTTTAGGCTTGTCTACACTTGAAATGCTACAGCAGCAAGTCTGCAGCTGTGCCACTGTAGTGCTTCAGTGGAGACAGTACTTATACACTGAGAGGAGAAATCCTTCCATCGGTGTAGGTAATCCACCTCCCCAAGAGGAGGTAGCTAGGTCGACAGAATTCTTCTGTTGACCTAATGCTGTCTATATTGGGGACTGAGGTTGACTTAACTCCGTCACTCGGGAGTGTGGATTTTTCACATCCCTGAGCGATGTAGCTGGGTCAACCTAACTTTTTAGTGTAGACCAGGCCTATGTCTGTCCTAAACATGCCACAGTGGCTCTGCTACAGTGCTGCAGCTGCGCTGCTGTAACTAGGGTTGCCAACTGTCTAATCGCACAAACACAAACACCCTTGCCCCAGCCCTAGGCCACATGTCTGCCCCAGCCCTTCTCGCTCCATCCCCCTCCCTCCATCGCTCACTCTCCCCCACCCTCACTCACTTGCACTCCCAGGGGTTGGGTGCAGGCTCTGGGCTGGGGCCGAGGGGTTCAGAATGTGGGAGGGGACTCTAGGCTGAGCCTGGAGCAGTGGGTTGGGGTGCAGGAGGAGGTGCGGGACACAGGCTCTGGGAGGGAGTTTGGGTGCAGGAGGGGGCTCAGAGCTGGTGTGTGGGCTCTGGCCAGGCAGCACTTACCTGAGGTGGCTCCTGGAAGCGGTCGGCAGGCCAGGAACTTTGGCTCAGGGGTTGCCAGGCAGCCCGGCTCGTTGCCCCTGCCTGGAGGCCCCACCCCTGCAGCTCCCATTGGCTGTGGTTCCCAGTCAATGGGAGCTGCAGAGCCAGTGCTCTGCGCGGGGCTGCATGCAGAGCCTCCTTGATTGACCCTGCGCCTAGGAGCCGCAGGAACATGCCAGCTGTGTATATATATATATATATATATATATTCTCTGTGTATATATAAAGTCTGCTGCAGTTTCCACAGTATGCATCTGATGAAGTGAGCTATAGCTCACGAAAGCTCATGCTCAAATAAATTGGTTAGTCTCTAAGGTGCCACAAGTACTCCATTTCTTCCAGCTGCTTCAGGGAGCCACGCGGAACCAGGGCAGGTAGGAAGCCTGCCTTAGCCCCACCAACTGGACTTTTGGCCTATTAAAATCTCCCAGATTGCTCCGGGAGATTGAGGCCGATTCCAGAAGGCCAATCTGGGAGGGTTAGCAACCTGTGGCATAGACACTCGCTTCAGTGACAGAAGGGCTTTTTCCATTGCTGTAGTTAATCCACCTCCCCGAAAGGCAGTAGCTAGAATTCTTCCATCCACCTTGCGGTGTCTACTCTGGGGGTTAAATTGACCTAAATACATCTCTTAGGGCTGGACAACAGGACAAAATCAGATTGACACAGCTCTGTTGCGCAGGGGTGTGAAAAATCCCCACGTAGCTAAACTGACTGAGTCCCTGGTGTAGACAGTGCCAGCTGGAGTGAGGAATTCTCCTAGCCATGGCCTCTTGTGGAGGTGGAGTTGGGAGAACCCCGCCGGTGGCTGTAGTATCGGAAGGGCCGCAGCAGCACCTATGTCTCTGTGGGGTTTTATGTGTCGCCATAGGCTGGGGGGTGAACTGCTCACAGCCCTGAGCTATGGGGAGCTGCCCCCCCCCCGGGAGCCGCAGCCCATATTTCTTTGCGAAAATTGCTTCTTCTACGTGCGTTTCCTTCCCTGCAGCTGCTCTCGGCTCTGCCCAGAGCCGGGGCGGCGCTTCAGCCTGACGCCGGGGCCCCCGGCCCTAGGGCACCGTTAGCAGGAGAGAGCGGGACCGGCCAGCTCCCGCCCCAGCGGCCGGCGAATCGCCTCTGCCGGCCCGCTGGGTTCCGGCGCGGCCAGGCTGCCCCGAGCGCCGGAGGGGTGGGAGCGGCCGGGCGACGTGCAGCCAAAGGGGCGGCCCGGGGGATTGCATAACCCGAGCCCGCCCTGGCGGGGCGAGGGAGCGGGCGGGGGCCAGGCTGCCGGCCGCACTGAGCCCAGCGCCCAGCATGGCACATGGCAGGCCGGCGCCGGGTCCCGGGGGGGCCGGGCCGGGGCCGCGGTCCCCGCTCCTGGCGCTGCTGCTGCTGCTGGCCGGGCTAGGCCAGGTGCGACCCCACCCGCAGTGCCTGGACTTCAAGCCGCCCTTCAGGCCGCCGCAGCCGCTCGACTTCTGCGTGCAGTACTCGGACTTCGGCTGCTGCGACATGGAGCAGGACCGGGCGCTGATGGAGCGGTACTACAGCCTGAGCGGCCGCCTGGCCCAGCCTGACTACGCCGCCTGCGCCAGCCACCTGCAGGACCTGCTCTGCCAGGTGACACCGCGCCCCCTGCTCCCCTTCCCGCAGCGCCCGCTCGGCCCGGTGACACCGCGCCCCCTGCTCCTCTCCCCTTCCCGCAGCGCCCGCTCTCCCCGGTGACACCGCGCCCTCTGCTTCCCTCCCCTTCCCGCAGCGCCCGCTCTGCCCGGTGACCCCGCGCCCTCTGCTTCCCTCCCCTTCCCGCAGCGCCCGCTCTCCCCGGTGACACCGCGCCCTCTGCTTCCCTCCCCTTCCCGCAGCGCCCGCTCTGCCCGGTGACCCCGCGCCCCCTGCTCCTCTCCCCTTCCCGCAGCACCCGCTCTGCCCGGTGACCCCGCGCCCTCTGCTTCCCTCCCCTTCCCGCAGCGCCCGCTCTCCCCGGTGACACCGCGCCCTCTGCTTCCCTCCCCTTCCCGCAGCGCCCGCTCTGCCCGGTGACCCCGCGCCCTCTGCTTCCCTCCCCTTCCCGCAGCGCCCGCTCTGCCCGGTGACCCCGCGCCCCCTGCTCCTCTCCCCTTCCCGCAGCGCCCGCTCTCCCCGGTGACACCGCGCCCTCTGCTTCCCTCCCCTTCCTGCAGCGCCCGCTCTGCCCGGTGACCCCGCGCCCTCTGCTTCCCTCCCCTTCCCGCAGCGCCCGCTCTGCCCGGTGACCCCGCGCCCCCTGCTCCCCTTCCCGCAGCGCCCGCTCGGCCCGGTGACCCCGCGCCCCCTGCTCCTCTCCCCTTCCCGCAGCGCCCGCTCTGCCCGGTGACACCGCGCCCTCTGCTTCCCTCCCCTTCCCGCAGCGCCCGCTCTCCCCGGTGACACCGCGCCCTCTGCTTCCCTCCCCTTCCCGCAGCGCCCGCTCTGCCCGGTGACCCCGCGCCCCCTGCTCCCCTCCCCTTCCCGCAGCACCCGCTCTGCCCGGTGACCCCGCGCCCTCTGCTTCCCTCCCCTTCCCGCAGCGCCCGCTCTGCCCGGTGACCCCGCGCCCTCTGCTTCCCTCCCCTTCCCGCAGCGCCCGCTCTCCCCGGTGACACCGCGCCCTCTGCTTCCCTCCCCTTCCCGCAGCGCCCGCTCTGCCCGGTGACCCCGCGCCCTCTGCTTCCCTCCCCTTCCCGCAGCGCCCGCTCTGCCCGGTGACCCCGCGCCCCCTGCTCCTCTCCCCTTCCCGCAGCGCCCGCTCTCCCCGGTGACACCGCGCCCTCTGCTTCCCTCCCCTTCCCGCAGCGCCCGCTCTGCCCGGTGACCCCGCGCCCTCTGCTTCCCTCCCCTTCCCGCAGCGCCCGCTCTGCCCGGTGACCCCGCGCCCCCTGCTCCCCTTCCCGCAGCGCCCGCTCGGCCCGGTGACCCCGCGCCCCCTGCTCCTCTCCCCTTCCCGCAGCGCCCGCTCTGCCCGGTGACCCCGCGCCCCCTGCTCCCCTCCCCTTCCCGCAGCGCCCGCTCGGCCCGGTGACCCCGCGCCCTCTGCTCCCCTCCCCTTCCCGCAGCGCCCGCTCGGCCCGGTGACCCCGCTCCCCTGCTCCTCTCCCCTTCCCGCAGCGCCCGCTCGGCCCGGTGACACCGCGCCCTCTGCTCCCCTTCCCGCAGCGCCCGCTTGGCCGGGTGACACCGCGCCCCCGGCTCCCCCTCCCCTTCCTGCAGCGCCCGCTCGGCCCGGTGACCCCGCACCCCCGCTCCCCTCCCCTTCCCGCAGCGCCCGCTCTGCCCGGTGACACCGCGCCCCCTGCTCCTCTCCCCTTCCCGCAGCGCCCGCTCGGCCGGGTGACACCGCGCCCCCGGCTCCCCCTCCTCTTCCCGCAGCGCCCGCTCTGCCCGGTGACACCGCACCCCCTGGTCCACTTCCCCTTCCCGCAGGGCCAGCTCTGCCTGGTGACACCGCACCCCCTGCTTCCCTCCCCTTCCCGCAGCGCCCGCTCTGCCCGGTAACACCGCGCCCCCTGCTCCGTTTCCGCTTCTACTTCCCGCAGCGCCCGCTCTGCCCAGTGACACCGCACCCCCTGCTCCCTTTCCGCTTCCCCTTCCCGCACGGCCCGCTCGGCCTGGTGACACCGCACCCCCTGCTCCCCTCCACTTCCCGCACGGCCCGCTCGGCCTGGTGACACCGCACCCCCTGCTCCCCTCCACTTCCCGCACGGCCTGCTCGGCCAGGTGACACCGCACCCCCTGCTCCCCTCCCCTTCCCGCCGCGCCCGCTTGGCCAGGTGACACCGCGCCCCCTGCTCCCCCTCCCCTTCCCGCAGCGCCCGCTCTGCCTGGTGACACCGCGCCCCCTGTGGCCCCTCCCCTTCCCGCAGCACCCGATCGGCCAGGTGACACCGCGCCCCCGGCTCCCCTTCCCGCAGCGCCCTCTCAGCCCAGTGACACCGCACCCCCTGGTGCCCCTCCCCTTCCCGCAGTGCCCGCTCTGCCCGATGACACCGCGCCCCCTGCTCCTCTCCCCTTCCCGCAGCACCTGCTCTGCCCGATGACACCGCGCCCTCTGCTTCCCTCCCCTTCCTGCAGCAGCCGCTCTGCCCGGAGACACCGCACCTCCTGCTCCCCTTCCCACAGCGCCCACTCTGCCCAGTGACACCAGGCCCCCTGCTCCCTTTCCGCTTCCCCTTCCCGCAGGGCCCGCTCGGCCAGGTGACACCGCACCCCCTGCTCCCTTTCCGCTTCCCCTTCCCGCACGGCCCGCTCGGCCTGGAGACACCGCACCCCCTGCTTCCTCTCCCCTTCCCACAGTGCCCACTTGGCCAGGTGACACTGCACCCCCTGCTACCCGTCCCCTTCCGAACCGAGGCAGTGGGAGCTGTGATCAGCCGAACCTGTGGATGCTGCAGGTAAACAAATGGTCCCGGCCCACCAGCGGATTTCCCTGACAGGCTGCGTTCCAAAGTTTGCCAATCCCTGCTTTATGCTGTTCAAAAGCTTTCCATCGCAGGTGAAATTTTCAAGGGACCAGTTAAGGCTGCTTTAGTGCTGCAAAGCAGCAAGGAACGGGCTGAGGACAAACTATATAAAGTGAAAATAATTACATGTATGGGTACAGCCTGCTGAAAACTTTTGTAAAGAGATGGAGGGCAAAGGCTTTGATTCCCATTAAACTACAACCTCCTAAATAAGTATATAATTATTCAAAGTAAGAGTATTGTGCTTCCTAGGTTGAAATTGATAAGAAATATCAAAGGTTAAGTGGAAAGTAGAACACTTTTCTCAAAACTTGCATCAGAACTGCCAGACTGATACCACAGGTAAATCATTGCTGGATCTGAGTACCAAATCCTGATTCTAATTGTTGCAATTAATGTCAATCCTTAGGTAAATATTTTTTGTAACTCTGTAAGTTAGCTGCCTAAATAACTGAGACATATCCAGCCAGCTACTTAAATTAGTGACAGTGTTTCTTTCAATTCTTATCACGGTATTGGCCTGCCCAGTCTTGTCCACTAGCTTCCATGTGCTCTGGATCAAGACCTAGAAGAGTTCAATTAAAAGCATTAATAAAACAGTGTAGCTTGTAATTTTTAGAAGAGAATTTAGATCTGCTGGTCATGCTGTGCCATGAATTCAGTGCAAAGTCAGTCAACGTTATAACTAACTGAACACAACAAATAAAGTAGCATTAGGGGTTGGATGCACCATTTGATTCACAAGCAAAGAATTTCAAGATCAGGCTTTTTGTGTTTCGGATTCAGAATCAGAAGGTCTCCCAACTTTGAGCATTTTAGTAGTGGAAAATACTACAGAAACATGGTTCAGTGCAGAATCTGGCTGGTTGTTAATCTTTTGTACATCACTTCCAATGGGATGTTACTGTGTGTATACAAATGGCACCACAGATGTGTTATGACTTGCATATAAGGTTATCCACAATATCTTCTGTTATTAACACTGACTTAAGACTAAGGCCTGGTCTACGCTGTGGGGGGGGAATCAATCTAAGTTACGCAACTTCAGCTAAATGAATAATGTAGCTGAAGTTGACATACTTAGATCTGTGGTAAGTCAACGGCTTACGCTCCCCCGTCGACTCCACCTGTGCTTCTCGACCAGAGTCAACAAGAGAGCGCTCAGCGGTCGATTTATCGCATCTTCGATCCCCGCTGGATCGATTGCCGCCCGTCGATCGAGCAGGTCATATAGACAAGCCCTAAGGATCAAACACAGTAACAAAGGAATTAGGCATTCATGCTTCTATGCCATTTTTATCTCCTGTATTGAAACCAAAATATTGGTGTCTGGTGCATATGGAGTGTAAGATGACCGCCTGGTTTGAGATACCCTGTCAGAGAACCATATGTACTACAGCATTTAACATGAGTCTGTTTTCTTCTCCATACGCGTGTGAAACTCCATTGATGTCAATGTGAGCTATGCATGTGTGGCCAGTATGAATGCTATAATAGTTTTAAGTTGGAATTCTCTTGCTGTTTTGTATTAAGGTTTGACTTTTAAGACCAAATTTTCAATCATGGCCACAGCAAATGCACTAGGAAATATGCCAGCTTATCTGCTATGCCTTGCGCACTTTTACATTTGCATAAGTGAATTGGTGTGCAGTTACTCAATCTGTGGATGCACTTTTGGTGTTTTGTCTCATTGAATCTCCTTTTTTTCACATTAATTGCTGTTCATTTGAAGGGCAATCAGCATAATAACCTTCATTTTGCAATGAATAGGTTGACATAATAAGAAATCTTATTATACACTAACCAGATCTATTACATAGTCCCTTGCTTTATTATGGGAGATGCCAGAACTATTATAAAAATGAAATATTGTGTGTAGTACAATTGTGTATATTTACCAGCTAATTTAAATATAGGTATCTTGGATGTTTTTTCTTTTCATCATTGACTAATGACCTAATCTGTATGTTGTTTTTTTTTAAATTAAGCCCATTTTGCTTAGGTGACGTGTGGCCCTATAATTAAAGCACAGATTTATTCAAGAGAGTTGGTTTCTTTTCCCAGCTATACCACAGACTGGCTTAGTGATATGTGATAAATCATTCTTCCTCTCTTTTTCTCAATTTACTTATCTATCACTTGTAATTAAAAATCCTTACCAACTGAGGCTTATTGCATTGTTATAGAGCACTTTAATATCTTTGGCTGGAAGGTGCATCAGAAGTGGAAAGTAATATATTATTACTTGACAAGAAAAAACACCTGAAAACCAAGAGAACTGGGTGTTTTGGTCAGTTTGTAAGAGACAAGTAATTTTCTGGATTTAAGTGACTTCTTATGTCAAGAAAATGTGCTCATGATAGATAACCCTTATATGAATTTGATTCAGTTCTTAAGCAGGGCATCTTCATAAACTGTTGTTTATTTGTGTTGCAGTAGCTACCAAAGGGCCCAATCTGGATTGGAACCCTTTCATGATAGGCACTGTAACATCTCAGAGCTGGGGCCCTACCAAATTCATGGTCCATTTTGGTCAATTTTGCAGTCATAGGATTTTAAAAATCATAAATTTCATGATTTCAACTATTTAAATCTGAAATTTCACCGTGTTGTAATTGCAAGGGTCCTGACCCAAAAAGGAGTTGGGAGGGGCCAGGTTATTGCAGGGGGATTGTGGTACTGCTACCCTTACTTCTCCGCTGTTGCTGACGGCAGTGCTACTGTCAGAGCTAGGCAGCTGGAGCGCGGCAGCTGCTGGCCAGGAGCCCAGCTCTGAAGGCAGAGCTGCTGCCTGCTGAGCTGGGCCTTCGGTCAACAGGCACCATTCTCCAGCCGCCCAGCTCAGAAGGCAGCAGCGCAGAACTAAGGGTGGCATGGTATGGTATTGCCACCCTTACTTCTGCACTGCTGCTGGTGGGGTGCTGCCTTCAGAGCTTGGATCCTGGCCAACAGTCGCTGCTCTCTGGCCGCCCAGCTCTGAAGGCAGCGCAGAAGTAAGCGTGGTAATACTGCAACCCCCCTAAAATAACCTGGCGATGCCCCTGCAACTCCCTTTTGGGTCAGGAGCCCCAGTGAAATCTGTATAGATTAGGGTAAAAGCACACAAAAGACCAGATTTCACGGGGGGGAGAGCAGATTTCACAGACTGTAATTTTTTTTCATGGCTGTGAATTTGGTACAGCCCTACTCATAGCATGAATAGTCTCTATACCCTAAGAGTTTACAATCTAGTTTAATGGTCTCAAGATGCATTTGCACTCGCTAGTCAGGTAGTTGGGTATTCAGATGTAGTTTGTGCTCACAGACCTGTGGCCCTCACTCTATGTAGCTGTTACAGCAGTGCATGCCTTTGTCCGCTGAAGAGGAATGGAAGCTATAGAAAGCGATGGCTCAGTTGCTGCTTCTTTCAATGTGGAAATTTTGGGACCTGATTCTTCTGTGTTGGTCCAGTTTTATAGTTACAGGTGTGACTCCAAGATTTCAATGCAGTTGCTCCAGCATTACACTGGAGTAGAGCGATGGTGACTCTCTATCTTTGGACAATAGAGCCTGTAACACAAAACTTCACTTTTCCTCTGTTAGGACGTTGGCGTGATATACACTAAGCATACCCATGAGCCTGGGTCCAGTTTTTTTGTGTTGTCACTCAGGCTTGAATACCTGAATCCACATTTGAGAACTCTCATTGAAACCTGGCTCCCAC
Source organism: Eretmochelys imbricata (assembly GCF_965152235.1). NCBI lineage: Eukaryota > Metazoa > Chordata > Testudines > Cheloniidae > Eretmochelys > Eretmochelys imbricata. The sequence goes on from NC_135577.1 coordinate 108,895,867, forward strand.
CATCTGTACTTGAGGTTATTACCTCGATTGTTGGGATGAATTGTTTTCAAAGGTCTGAGATCTTTACGTATGTAAATATATTTGCACAGTGAGTCACATGCATGTTGTGATAAAATGACGTTTCATATTTTGGTGACATTTTTTTGGCCACATTTTGAAGTGACTGAGGTTTCCGCTCTTTCCGTAGGAATGCTCCCCCTATGCTGCTCACTTGTATGATGCTGAGGATCCTTCCACTCCCTTGCGGACAGTGGCAGGACTTTGCCAAGAATACTGTGAGCAGGTGTGGCAAAAATGCAGGTCCATGTTTCGCTATCTCTCTATGGACAAAGAATTATTGGCCCTGGAAAACAATATGGCAAAGTTCTGCCACTATTTGTCACTTGATGATGTGGACTATTGTTTCCCTCGCCTGCTGGTAAATCAGAATCTTAATAAAAACCTTGGGTTCATGACTGCCAATTCAGAGGGCTGTCTCCAGTTGTGCCTAGTAGAGGTAGCTAATGGTCTGCGGAATCCTGTTGCTATGGTGCATGCACATGATGGAACTCACAGATTTTTCATTGCCGAACAAGTTGGTTTAGTTTGGACCTACCTCCCAGATCGGTCAAGGCTGGAAAAGCCATTTCTGAACATCAGCGAAGCCGTACTTACCTCACCTTGGGAAGGAGACGAGAGAGGTTTTCTAGGTATTGTCTTCCATCCTAAATTCAAATTTAATGGTAAAGTGTATGTCTACTATTCAGTTGAAGTTCATTTTGAAGAGAGAATCCGAATAAGTGAGTTCAGAATTTCTCCTGATGACATGAATACTTTGGACCATAGTTCTGAAAGGTATTGTATGCACATTTATCTGTCAAAATTATTTAAGATTTTAAAGAAAATTTCATGCATTTTTAAAGGCCTGCTAACACAATAAACAAGATTTATTTGGCTTAATATTGCTCTTTCATTCTAATTTATATGAAGTAAGTCCTAGTCTCTTTATGCTGTAACTTTAAAGGGGAAAAAGGACATCAATTTATAACTGAGATTTTATTTTAATGTACAAAGATCAGAAAATTCAAAACCTTTTCCCCAAGAGTAATTGTAGCTGCTTCTTTTTGCACAGGTATGTATTAAGGTATAAAAGATACATGTTGAATGTAGATGAATTACAATTGCCCTGGAAAAAAAATTGAATTTCCTAACCATTGAACATCTAAAGATATAACTATAATGTTGCATAAAGTTTTTTGCATTTAATTTCCTTGGTTTGACGGCTGCGTAAGAAAGAAAAAGGAGCAAGAGAAACCTTGACCACACATTCAAGTTCTGCACTGTGTGAGTCAAATTCATCCCTACTGGAATGTCACTGAAGTCAATATAAATCAAGTCAGCGATGTTACACCAAAGATTAATTTGGCCCAATATGCTTAGCTGAGTGATGTTGCATTCCTGTGGTGTTGTGCATTCAAATAAATATGTATCTTTTGGAATGAAATAAATACAGTTGCATTTATTTGAATTTGCCGTGCTCTTCCTATAATCACACTGTTATGAGCACATTTTGGGCTCATCAGCTCAGCACATTTAAAGTTATTAGAAAATAATATTTTAATTCATCAGTCTTAAAGCAGAAACTCTGAAAACCACCTTACTTGCCACTTCATATGCTGATCTAGCATACACTTCTTTTCCTTCCCTCCCCACAGTCTCACACACATTGATATGAAAGGGCTTTCTTCTGTGCTATTGCCCTCATAGACAGCCTCTCTATACCTCTGTTTTGACTGCATCTGTTTTATCTATCTCTTTTAAAATGTCCTCCTAAAATCTACCTGTTCTCTCTTCTGAGTGCCTTTCAGTATCTCCTTCAACTACCCTGAAGTGTCATATAATTCCACAGCTATAGTATCTGTTATTATTTATTACTCTTATAGGCACAAAATTCAGAGAAAGGATGGTTCAGGGGTACTAGTTTAGGGCTTGGGAGACCTCATTTCAAGTCCCAACTCTGCCACTGACTTCCTGTGTGACCTTGGACAGGTCACTTAGCCTCTCTGTGCCTCAGTTCCCTATCTGTAAAATGGGAATTAATACCACATTTCTACTTCACAGGGTGTTGTGAGGATAAATTAATTAAATATTATGAGTAGCCCAGATACTATGGTAATGAGGGACCCTATAAATACCTTAGGTAGATAGAAATGTGTAATAATTGTGCAACATCCTGAGATACATTTGTATGAGACACTATATAAGATAACTTTTTAATTACTATATATGCCAAACCAAAATATGCACAGTAAATTAGGAAATGTCTGAGTGCATTCAGTATTATTTTAAAATAATACATTTTGCATGTAATAATCTTCTGTATTTTAAAAGTTTGCATTATAGTGAATTGGAGCATCCTATTCTTCTAAAACAAGGCATCATTGAAGGCAGTGTAAGGTTTTGGTTTCATAAATGTTGGTGTTTCATTGCTTAATATACGGAATTAAGGCACAGGCCAAACACATTAACTGCACTATTTTTAAGCACAGCTATATTTTTCTTATTAAAAATGTTTTATGGCTTCTGAGTTAGCTAATCTGATTCTGCTGTTGCTCTGCACCTACAGTGCAAAGGTAATTGAAGTTTTGCATGTAGGACAAAGGAGGACTGGTTTATAAAGTTTATAATCTGGAGTAGGACCTCAAAATGACAGGTTTATGAGATCACTGAATATTATTAATTTTATTATCTTTATGCTAGCACCCACAATGTGTTAGGTACTTTCCAAACACTCAAGAATGAGTGATCCTTACTCCAAAGAAGTCACAGTCTAGTGACAGGCAGAGGCTCAGGGAAGAGGAACGACAGTTTATATATGTCAACTTAGTTCCCTGTAGGCAGAATGGCAGAAGTGAGTCTTTAAAAGAAATTTAGATGTGGACAGGAGAAGAGCCTTGAGAAATGGATCAGGGGCCTAACCCTGCAAACGTTCATTCTCGTGCTGTCCTGTTGAATGAAGATCCATCAGGCTCTAAGTTTATAACCTCTTCCGTCGCTACTACAATGTTCATTACAAAAATAGATTCATGCTGCAACCTGAAAAAAGCAAACCCTGGTCCTGCTGTCCTTACTTTGGCAAGGCTTCCATTGACTTCACTGAGAATATTGTCCAGAGATGGATAGTCAGGCCTGTAACCCTGTGTGGGGTTCCATTAGCATTAAGAGTGAGAATGTATCTATTCTGTTTGCCTTCAGGTTTATTAGTTTGTCTTGCTGTACTGCAGAATCCCTTTGCTTTGGGAGGAGCTGAACAGAAAGAAGGTTTCTATTACTTACAGTATCCTTCTTCACTTTTACGCTTGGGTAGTGTTTTGATGTGGTCTTGAACAGCTACTCCATTCTAGAGGTGATGAAGTTTAGTGATGGATGAACTGATCCCTACATGGCTAGTTTATCTGTTTACAATGCGCTTTAGGATCTTTCAGAAGGAGAGGGGACAACATTAATGCAAGATACTGTGATTTGTTATTATCTGATCAATTATTTTTACAGATATTAGAGAGAGACTGTCAACTTGAAATATAGTGGGTTTTTTAAAATAAGAAAATAAAATACATTTCAAGTGTTACACTTGCCCCTGAATCCCACTGCCAAAATGTGTACTTTTTTGATCATGTTTTCCTATATTTAACTGTTTGCTATACTTAAAGTGATGCCAAATGCACAAAGTAAACCAGCTGAAAAAAGATTTCTTTCCTCAAATTTCTTTCAGTTAACAATAATGTTAGGTGTTGCTTTGAACAATAATCAGAATACTTGTCTTGACACAGTGTGAATATGTTTTAAGGATATCCCTTTGAAAATCATTTAAGTTTGTGGTTCGGTAATGTACAGATTCCAGGAGCAAGTGAAATATGCATCTGTAATTCTCCTTAATAATTTGTGCCTCAAGCCTTGAGCTTTGTTGTTGTTATTATTTAATATTTGTAAAGCAGTAGCTCAGAAAGCCCCAATCAGAATTGTAGCCACATTGTGCCGGGCACTGTGCAAATGCACAGGTAGAACTCGGTCCTGGACCTTATAGTTTACAGTCTGACTGGAAACGAGAAGCAACAACTGTGTATGACAAACAAAAGGTACAAAGAGCGGGAGGACAGGGATAACAAAAAAAAAATTACTGCATATGCTAAACCAAAGTATGCACAGTAAATTATGAAATGTGTGAAGTGCAAACAATATTATTTTAAAAGAATACATTTTGCATGTAATAATCATAAACATGGTTACATAGGTTCCTTACTGCACAATGTGATGGTTCCATATCATTGAAAATTTTGTGGATTTATCTAAAATAATAAAATCAACTGTGTCTGCCCTGTTGCACCATTTGGGATTCCAGATGACTAGTGCACACTATTATATGGCTCAAAAAATAATGTGTCTGAAATCAAAAGCTGGCCCACTGCATGTAGCGTGTTAAAGAAAAATCTCTGATTTCTCTAGAGCAAGGACAAAGCAAAATTCTATAACCAGGGCGTGGAGGAAGATTTGTATTTTTCCTGGTCCTCATACAATTTCATGTCTCAAATGCTGTACTTAGGCTATTGTGCTACTGTGCCTTTTGCTTATAAGTTACCCAATATTGATAATGCTTCATTCCTGGTTTTGATCAGGATAATTCTGGAGGTAGAAGAGCCAGCTTCCAATCACAATGGAGGAGAGCTGCTCTTTGGAGATGATGGTTATCTTTACATATTTACTGGGGATGGAGGCATGGCTGGCGATCCTTTTGGGACGTTTGGAAATGCTCAAAACAAGTATGAGCCTCTAAGTGTGTGTGCAACTTTGTGTGTGGAGGTGGGTTGGGGAGGGGGGTTAAGTAGAAAAGATAAGCCAAGGGGAGAGGAACTGTTTTTCTAGTTATGTTTATTGTTTCCTTAAATGTGTGATTCCAGTTTCCTCAACAGGCATTAAAGCAGTATTCTCGCCTTTTTAAGGTAAAAATAACTGGAATTATAGAAAATTCCTTTGGTTCTAATTTCATGCCATAATGTAATAAAACCTAGATATGTTGACACCAAGTCCTGTGGCTTATCTATTAGACCATGTTTCCATTAAACCAAAATGTCTTCATTTAAAAATAAATAATTCAAAACGGAGCTCTTCCCTAATCTAGATTATGCCATTTTGCAGTGTGGAACAAACACCCAAAATACTTACATTTGGAAATTAGCTGCTGACAATGCACCACATTTAATTTTCATTACACATTCAGTATGTTGCATAGATGCCATAATGAACCAAGTGCTGTCATAAATCTTGTTACTATAGAGGAAGCTTTGTTACTGCAACCCTTTCTTTGCATATTAAGCGTTGTTATGATGCTAATTTACATTGCAACAGTAACTAATGTGTTTTTTAAAGAACTATGAAAATCTGAAACACGAACTCAATTTTTAGCCACAATATCCTGAACTGAGCCCAGTTTTCTAGGATCTAGATGGGGGCTATAGAGCTTTTCACTTCCAAGACACCAGTTTAAATCTGCCACGTTGGTAGTCCCAAAAAGTACTTACTATACGAAGGCTGTTCAGTGGCCCATGCAAAACGAGATAGATGATCTTGGTCCGGTTGCTTAAGTAAAACTATCCAGATAACAAAAAGCTCCCCACAACTGGCACCCTTGTTGGGAGCAAAGAGGCCAGTGTCTGATTGGGCAAGGAAACTGCCCTCACCCTGGAGGTGATCCCATTAATCCTCACTGCTGGATCTTGGTGAGGAAGCTTGCACTGCTGCTGCCACCTATTCTGGGGATAAATAGAGGGCTTCTGCCCATCTGTCATTTTTCATGAACAATAAATTCACTTAGGCTGCAGTCCTGCAAACACTAACTTGCCAACTTAACTTTTCTCCCATTCTCCCATAGCAGTCTCATTGAGGTCTATAGATCTTCTCGGATGCTTAAAGTGAAATGTGTAAATGTTTGCAGAATCAGGCCCTTAATTTTTTACTTAAATCAGTTTTTCTTTTGTCTGTAAGACTAAATCCTGCCCTCATTAAAGCCCTTGGCAAAGCTCTGGTTTACTTTAAACTGCGTAGGTTGGCTCCCATAAACTTCAACTACGTGAATATTTGATGCACTGAAAGACTTTTATGTTTTCTGAAATAGAAATTATGAAATTTTAGACTGCATTTTTTAAAAAAGTACTTATCTTTGGTTAAGAATATGTGTTTAAGAGAGTGCTGTCTTTTCTCCTCTCTCTTTTGAACAAATACAGATCAACATTGCTAGGCAAAGTGTTACGGATCAATGTGGACAATAATGACCATGGGCCTCTTTATAGAATCCCTCCAGACAACCCGTTTGTTAGTGACCCAAAAGCTCGACCTGAAGTCTATGCATACGGAGTGAGAAATATGTGGCGCTGCTCTTTCGATCGGGGCGAACCCTATACAAAGGAAGGGAGAGGGCGACTTTTCTGCGGAGATGTAGGACAGAATAAATTTGAAGAAGTTAACATTATAGAGAGAGGAAAAAATTATGGCTGGAGAGCAAGGGAAGGATTCAGCTGTTATGATAAGAAACTATGCGCCAATTCCTCACTAGGTAATTATACACTCTAAATAAATGACCATGATATTGGGTGGTGCCTGGACTTCCATTATTGACTTCTGCTTTCACAGGTTGATTGTGCAGTTGCTAACATGTATTTTTGGGTTTAAACTTGGCATATGCAGCCTCATCCTGGGAGCAAACTGACTTGGAAAGTTACATTAAAAACTCTTGCCATTTTTGAGTTACGAGAAAAATGAACTGAACTTTAATGCCCTGGCTATTCCACTTCGTAACCAAATATGGTGCTAATTATACCAAACTGTGCTAAGTTTTCATGGTGGTTCTGTGAATTGGATAAATATGCACGAGGGACAATTTTCATTTTTGCTACATAAACTACACTAATATGCAAGTGTGTGGAAGTCAGAGCTATTGGCTTTATCCAACACCTTGCCCCTGAGATAGTAACATTTTACTGATTTATCTCCATAACTCATAAATGGTTTAGCTTCATAAAGAGATTCTTCAAGCTATTATTCCCCTACATGGATTGGTTACTCTGCCGGCTTTTAAAAGGCTACTCTGTTGTGCAGTGTGATTATTTATTTTTTAATCCCAAAAGGAAAACACTCTTAACTTCTTATTTTTAACACTTTGGCTTAGTACACATGCTGTCTGCTACAGTTTGGTCAACATAGTAAATCTCAGGGCATGCCAGGCCATAAATGTGTCTGGATTTTGGGCCACAGCTTCAGTGGGAGTAAATTGGCATCGCTTCACTGCAGCCAATGGAGTGACACCACTTTACACCAGCCAAGCATTTGGCCTGTTTTGTTTTTATGTTGTTCAATGCCTTACTTTTTTCTTTTTGCCATGTAAACATCATCTTCCTATGAATTTAAATATAAGGGAATTGGTACATAGGAAAGGACATTAAGAGCTATAAAATGTGGGTTAATGGGTTGGAAGGCATGTGGCACATTTTAAGTCTGAATTCTCTTCCTTCTGCCACTGAAAAAGTAGCCTTTTAAGTGTCCTTTTAATGCCTTTCTGTGTGTCAGTTACGTAAGCTACGTTAATGGGAAGCTCTTTATCAGTGACACCGTGGGTTCAGAACAGTTTCTTATGCTTTCATAGATTCTTTAAAATAAAACAAGTTTTCAGAAGTAACTACTTTAGATGGGAAGCTATGCTGTATAATTTTTATATAGCCATCTGCCCTGACCCTTACAATACATGAATGCGCCATGAAGTTAAGGGGAGTGGGAAGGGCTTGGCAGCTTTCAGGATCCGGTCTGGTATTTATGTTGTGTAAACTGCTTTCCTTATGGAAACAGCTCATTAAGTTTCTTGTCCTCAACAAGGGATTTCCCACCTGGCTTTCCTCATCCACACTACCCTCATCTTCCCAAGGCAGAGAGTTACATTTGTTGACAGAAGAGGGCTGCCTAGGATTCCCTTCAGATCTCATCAGTGCCCATTCTAGCTCAGCTCCAGTGGTCACTTCAGAGAGATGAGGCTCTAGTGCAGCAGGTTGAGTATCAAGCTGCCATTCAAGGCTCTCCTGGAGCCAATCGCCAGTCACGGGAGTACTCGCTGAGAGACGCAGGAGAGTGCTGAGCCCTTTGGATTCCCAGCAAATAAGTGTGGGAAAAACAGGATGGGGAGAGAAATATGTTTCCCTTCTCCAATTTCCTATTCTCCAATTGCTGTGTGGGAGAAGAGGGATAGAGAGGAGAAATGCATGCCTTCTTGCCCCCATATACATATGCCCTCTGTCCCTATATTCAGGAGTTTGGGAGGAGAGAGGGAGGGGAGTGAGGAAACTTTTAAGATGGAGCCCTAGGGAGTCACAATATGACTCTCTACCCTGGTGATGTTTTGTGGTGATTTCATGAATATTTTGCATTAAATATGGCAACACTGTCACGATGTCTCACCACAATTATTTTGTGGCTCTTCAAGGGTAAGTTCCTCTACTTCAGAGTGACATGCGAGATTCCCTGACAGGGTTGTGAACATACAGTTTCTTTCATGCTTGCAGCCCTGTTCTAGAGGGGAGAGACCAGGCTCAGGAATACAGCTAGGCATCTCCCATGACAGCACGCGGCTAATCACAGAGCCTTTAGGTCCACCATTAAATTATTTTGTACACTTAATTACTGGATCAGTTTCTTGGTAAGGAGCCCCTAGTTATCACAGCCATTTGGGAGAAGAGACCTGAAAGGCCAAAGTATAATAAAAATAAATTTGACTCCATTCAGTAGTTGGTTTAGCACAGAACAAGAAGCTGGATGGGAATTTGATAGTACACATCGCTGACTAGTAACCATCTATCATTTTATCGATAGAACAGCTATTCTGTATCATACTTAAAACAAGGAAAGACACAATATCTTCTCCCCCTACAGATGATGTGCTTCCAATTTATGCTTATCCACACAAAATGGGGAAATCTGTTATAGGAGGCTATGTCTATCGAGGTTGTGAGTCTCCAAACCTGAATGGACTGTACATATTTGGTGATTTTATGAGTGGGTAAGTCCAGTCGCTCAGCAAGCATTACCCCCAGCTGAAATCTTCCATTTTTGCTCCATACGCCTGCAAATGCTTCTGCAGTGTAACCATCGCTGACTTACTGCTCTTTGCTTGGTTTATTCTGAGTGCAAACCCTTACTGCATATTACAGATGACTCACATAACATGTTTTTATGTAATCGTTATTCCATGTTATTGTGAAGGTATATGATTATCACACCAGCAGTAGATATTGCTGATTCACTTGGTGTCAGTACATGTGAACGGATGTGGCTTTGACATTGATTTAAAACCATAAAAGGAGAGTAAATGACCATTCTGTATTTTGGTGCATCTTTAATGCTTTGCACTATCCAGCCACAGGATGTGCCTAACTCCCATTGAAACGAATGGGAGTTAGGCACCTACATACCCGTGAGAGTCTGTGCCCATGTATCTTAATGTTTCTGGTCGTATTAAATGTTCATCCCCTTTCATTTCTGTTGAATCTAATGTGAGTGGAGAGCACACATCCGTCACAGGATTGGGCACTCTTTTAATTATCCCATTTGGTACTACTAGATTAAAAGTATCTGTCCCAGTTGCCTGTTGAAAATTATTTTTTGTCTTGCAGACGTTTAATGTCATTGAAAGAGAAAGATTTTACTGGAGAATGGCAGTACACTGAAATTTGCATGGGAACAGGACAAACGTGTGTGTTCCCTGGGCTTATCAATAATTATTATCAGTACATCATCTCTTTTGCTGAAGATGAGGCAGGTAATCATATAGTATTACACTGAACAGTGTGGTTGTATTTTATCTTCAGAGCAAAACACCATGGAATGAGAATACTTTTTTAGGTTAAGAAGCACGCATTCTGGAGAGTAGCTCAGGTAAGATCCAGAGTGTGCCCAAACATTAAAAAATTGGACTCCCGAGTTCTCACAGCTACTAAAAACAAGCAATTATAATGTTCTCTTCCTTAAGTGGCCAGTGTCTCATGCAATGATGAGCCCATTAGCAGTTTTGGAGTGGGTTGCTTGCCATTTTATTTATTTATTTTTACTGTGGATCCATTTGCATTACCGTCTGCCCCATTGCCGTTTGGAGGGGAGCGAATGCCTGGGGACAAATACGTTAAAACATCACTTAGCGGGAACCTTAATCTTCAATTTGAAAAAGCCATAGGAAATATATGGGGGGTACACCTACACTGCAATAAAAGAACCACAGCATGGTTTGGGGCTGGCCAGGGTCAGCTGATTCAGACTCATAAGGCTTGGGCAGCAGGGCTAAAAAATGAAGTGTAGATGTTTGGCCTTAGGCTGGAGCCTGGGCTCTGAAATCCCATGAGGGGGAAAGTTCTCAGAGCCTGGGCTCAAGACCAAGCCTGAATGTCTACAGTGCTGTTTTTAGCCCCACAGCCCGAATTCTGTGAGCGTGAATCAATTAACCCAGGCTCTGAGGTTCAATGCCAGAGTTTTTTTTATTGCAGTGTAGATGCAACTGGGTGGCCACAAGGTTGACGGTAAAAATGAAAGGAGTCTGGTAGTTGTTACAACAAGCTTATGCTTTTGGCTCATTAAGATCTGGACTGGACACTATTAATGACTGACAGAAAATTAGACACAATGAGCGGTGATAGTGAAACCTGCTCGTACTGGCCTTGAATATTGTAAATCTCCTTTCAGAGTGAAACAGAATGGAAATTGTACACTGTTTTAGTATCTTGCAATGTGTGAATTGCAAACAATTGTATATTTCCTTTTAGGTTCATATTCTGGCAAAACTTCCGTTGATGTCAATGAGAGTTTTGCTTAGGTAGTAGGTAAAGTATTTGGCCTTGGTTTTAAATAATATCATTTGTGACGAGGCTTCAGGATAAGCTACTGGCTCTGTATGTTACAAGAGTGAGCTCTTATGATATGAAATCCTAGTTTCATATCATAAGGGGGGAAGAGGATCTGAAGGGAAAACTTGGCATTGGTCAAGTGCTAGTACATTCATGTTGTTAATTACGTGAGACTGAAGTAAGGATAAGCACACTGTACAATTCATAGCAGTAGACGCATTAGAGTCACTCCACAAATGTTTAGCATGGTTGCTAAGCAGCAGCATGCACTACATTGAAATTTAGGAGTTTGTGCTCTTAGACGTAATGTAAGTCTGTTGGCTTCTGATCACAATGACTCCTGCCACAGTCCCTGAGGTATGGTTTTATAACGCTTTGTTGTTCCTGGACAGTTGAGCGGACAATGTTTGGTATTAATGCAGGCTGAATGCAATTGAATAACTGAATTTACAATGTTTTCCCTTTTTTTATATTTAAAAATAAAACCCTTTATTGACATAATTAGCCTATCCCCTCCCTAGGCTTCAGAGCCAGCGCTCCAACCCAAACCACAACATCTACACTGCTGTTTTTAGCACCACAGTGCGAACCCAAGTCTGTAGACTCAGGCTCTGAGACTCACTGCCAGGGTTTTTAAAACACAATACTGATGCCCCCCGTGAGGTGCAAAGTGGATGTAAAATCCTACCATTCTGTAGCTTTTTACACTTACACTGCACTGGAATAAGTGACTGTACAAGGTGCAATGGAGTATCAGGTTTGTAATCTGTTAACAGGTTTAGTTCTTCCTATGTATTCATTTCAGTATAATGGAAAGAAAAGGTACCACTAAAATAATATATTCCTCTACTGAGTTCAGGGTATAATCTTCTCTTGGGCCCTTTTGCTGTCCGGAGATGTTTGTTTATGACTTTACCAGTCAGTTATTTGAGTGGGCCTTCCCTTACTAAAATGCTTGTTTTCAGGATTACTACTCTGACGGGTGGGAAGCAGCTCCTGTGCAATGGCAAACCACAAATCTTTTTGGTATACTTGTGATATTTGCATAAAATTCCCAAATCAGCTCTCTGCAGGGAGGTGGTGCTACTGTATAGGTGGTTATGTTCTGCATGCATAAAAGTCAGGTTATGTGCTTGGGTCCATTCCTTTGCACAGTTAACCTCATTAGTAGGGCAGTGACTATTTTCAGGTTAAATGTCTGGAAAAATTATTGATGAGTCATGGCAAAATTTGATTAAAATCCAGGGGCAAATCTTGAGGCTCCCTATGCAGTTGGGAGTTTACCCAAGCAAAATCAGAGTAAAGACCTCAGGATTTTGCACACAAGGTTTCTCTTTGATATCCTTGATTCCCACCCACACCCATGATTTCTTTGATCTCAACTCTCCTGCTGCTGCTTCTCCTCCTCCTCTTCACTGCATACATAGGGGATGCCTTAGGGGGTCTGGCAAGTCAAGGCTTCTCCCAACCAGCAGGTCTGTGCCTGTTTCTCTCTCCCCTTCTCTCTGCACTTTTGGGATGGGGAACCCAGAGAATATCCTCAGCAGCAGGCCTGAAGCCAGACACTGTGAGGCAGGGTTGAGGAACCCAAAGGATAGCCTTTCCAGTAGGCAGGCTGGTGAATGAAGAGTGTGGTGGGAGAAGAGAGGTGTGTGTGAAGGAAATCAGTGAGTTTTGACATAAAATTCTCTCTGGCAGGTAGAGCTGTGTGAATAATCTCTAACTAATTTATTTGATCAAATTTGTCCTCATAAAAATCTATTTTCTCCAATTATGTTAATATTTTCACAGAATAATTCTTGGTACATAGGCCATTCTCTGTCTGTCTATTGTATTTTATATTCAGTCTTTTCAAGTGGATGCATAGGTTACATGACAGGTTTCTCTTCCCAGACAGTAATTCTTATTTGTTTTTCTAAGGAGAACTTTACTTCATGTCTACTGGAGTACCAAGTGCCACCGCTCCCAATGGAGTAGTTTACAAAATAGTAGACACCTCACGGTGAGAAATGCTCTTGTTACAAAACCTACATTTTGGTTCTGTGGACCTGGATTCAAATGTGATTGATGGTTATTGCTGAAATAAATTGCCCTTGTTTCACCTTGGCCCCTTGTTAAAGAGTAAACCAGTGTAAACAGGAACTGGCTTCATATTGGAGAGTTCTGAGTAAGCTTTCTAGTGGATGCTCTAGGTTTCCACAGAGTTGGAGTCTGCATTGGTGGGTGATCCATGGATTTGCTTTGAAGGGGGGTTGTATACCTTACCTGGCTGTGAGGGTTATTCAGTGGCAGCTTGGAAAGCCGGCAGCTGGTTTTGTGGCACTCAAGTCTCTCAGAGGCTGCTGCATTAGGGGACAGTGGAGCCTCATGACTTCTGCCCAAACTGATGCTGCCTTTGTCAAGGTGGTTGGTATGTTCCTGACAGGCCCATCTGCTCCCTCCTGCACAAAGCCCACCTCCACAGAGCACCTTCTGCAGCTGGCCAACATCTTCTTCAGGGGAGGTGTGAGGTCCATGTCCACAGAGAGGCCTCTCTATGTGAATTAAAGGGCGCAGCCTGGCCTGATATTAGCACCACCACTTTCTATAACTAAAACAGGAAAAATAAAATAAAAACTGAATTTACTTTTTGCCATTTATGCTGTTGGTATAATGGTGGAATTAGCTTGGACAGTGGCATGAAGACTAGGGCTTCACTTTCTGAATCTCATGCTATTGCACGAAGTTGTTGTATCTGGGACATTAACAATGTAGGAGAATCTTGGGGAGGATTAATAGATTTTAATTTAACTAAAACATGACTATTAAAGGACCAAGTAATGCCTTCAGATAAATGCGCCTAGTAGGCTTTTTAAGACGTGTGCTTATTTAAAATAAACTAAATTTGGGCATCAGCTCTCTGAGCGTCTTTTTCAAGTCAGCATGGGAAAACTCCTTATTTATAGAGAATATCTCTCTGCTTGCATATGGGTAGCTTCTGAATTCCAGAACTTCACCCTTTTCTTTTTTTTCTGACACCTTTGCAGATTAGTTCTTTTTTGATCGTCTCATTGCCCATTAACTGAAACAATTTAGAATATTTCCTGCATACCATAGAATGTATTAAAAAGATGTTTGCAGTTTCCATGGTACAAACCAGCATCTTAAAACCATGGGCATCCCTTTTTAAAATACAAAGTATAATCCTTATTAGTATCAAACCACATAAAAACATTCAAAATTTTGAAAAACAGAACTCAACTGGCAATTTATAATTTATAAATGAAAGTCTTCTTAGTAGGACTCATTACAGAGCATAGCAGTGGAAAAATAAAGATTTGTACAAGGGCTTACAAAAGTATAGTATCCGTAAGTCAATAAGTGAGAGAGCTATTCTTCATGTCTGGCTACTACGGTCTTCTTTCCAGACACAGCAGATGCAAACGACTCTAATTATGTAGGGATTATTTGCTGCATGTGTGCATGCAAATAGTCAGACTGCATTATCCAACTGTTGCGCTGCTTTGAAAATCCTCAGAAGCCCTGAAAATAACAAACCAAATATCAGAGGAAAAAGTGGCTGTGTACTGGGTATAACTTCTCAAAAGTGAGGGACGCTGCCATGGCAAACAAGCTTGAGTCAAATGAATGTAGCATTTTAAGAGAATGCTTCTTTAAAAGGGACTCTGAATGTAAAAATCTAATTTGAAGTGAATTGCATCTATGATGCTGTTTAAACTGTTAACTTGCTGTCAGTGACAAATTCCAGATTCTTTTTATTTTTCATTTTATATCATTCTTTCTGGCTCCTTTCTGTTGTATGAATTGTGGTGCAAAGTGAAGTGTATTTTTGTTTTAAATATATAAATGATTGCATGCCATCTTGTTTCTATGGAGATGGCTTGGAAACTTGCATGTGAACATGACATTCATTTCAGCTATCTAACAAACATTGTATAGCTTTATGCTTTTTTTCTGTTCAATTTGATTCATATCTTTCTGTATCGCTTGAACCCACCAGTGATTTGTACTTTGATGGATACAGCAATGATCAAGAAAATGCTATCAAAATATTGCACATGCTTGTGAATATTTGAGCTCTCTGATATACAGAATGAATAGGATTTTGTGGGGTGGGGTATAAGAGTTTATTTGGGTCATTAAAATAGACCTTTTTTCCACAAGTATGAAATTCATTGAAAAGCAATGGAAACAAAGAATGCTGCTGATACCATTGGAAAGCAATTCATCCTGTATTGTCTGTGTTCCTCTTTCACAGGAGAGCACCCCCAGGAAAATGCCGTGTTGAGCCTTTGTCAGTGAAGGTGAAAAGCAGGCTAATAAAGTTTGTGCCGAAGGAGAGTGAGTATTGTTGTTGCTCCTTATTTTTGATCCGTAAATATAAACTCAAAACCAGCACTGTCTTTTTGGATATATGCAAACCATCCAGAGCCTCAGACCCAGTCTATCCTTAAAATTAATTTCTATCTACACCTTTTTAATATAAGGAGTGGAAGGATGGTTGGGGCACTAGCCTAGGACTTGGGAGACGCTGGTTCAATTCCCTGCTGTGTTACAGACTTCCTGTGTAACCTTGGGCAAGGCAATGGAGGCAGATCTACACTTAAAAGCCACAGCACTTCAGTGAAGACACTACCTATGCTGATGGGAAGGCTTCTTCTGTCGGCATAGTTAATCCACCTCTGTGAGAGGTAGTAGCTATGTTGATGGGAGAAGCTCTCCCTTTGACATTGTGCTGTCGACACTGGGAGTTAGGTTGATATAACTGCATTGCTTGGGGTGTGGATTTTTCACACCCCTGAGCAACGTAGTTATACCAATTTCAGTTTGTGGTATAGACCTCACCTTAGTCTTTCTGTGCCTCAGTTCCATGTCTGTAAAATGGGGATAGCAGCACTCCCCTTCCTCACAGGAGTGTTGTGAGGATAAATACATTCAAGATTGTGAGGCACTCAGATACCGGGGTGGTGGGAGGCCATATAAGTACCTAGAATAGACATACTAAACATTCAGCTTAGACTGTGCCTCCTTACCTGACTTTTTCCCATTCCCTCCCATCTTCTCTTTCTGTGGTAGATAGCAATATGGCTGTCTCATTAAGAGCAGCATGGATTCCCTGTGCCAGGGCTTAAATTCAGCCAGAGCCATTCAGAGCAGAGCTCAGGTAAATATTTTCAGACCTGAGGGAGCTCTGGTGCCTCCGGTAGGGCAGAAGCCCCGAGCCCTGCCCCTTCCCGCGGTTGTGGGGCAGAAGCCCTCGGGCTCTGGGAAATAGTCTGTGAGAATTTAAACCCTGCCTGTTGTCATCTCTGCACTGCAGTCTTGAATTCTACAGTGCTTTCCACTAGGAAAACAGTGGATTTTGGAGTACCTCCTAATAGGCAGAAGCACTTCAGTGTGTGAAAAGTCTTGTTATTAGAGGACTGGAAATTAGCTCCTTGAGAGAGATTGGATCTGAGCCACTGTTACTTAGAGGTCAGGAAAGGATGAGGAAAATGCTCTCGAAAGATTCAGTTCACTCAGATAATCAGCTGAACTTCTGGCTTACGCATCCCCTCCGTGCCCCCCCCCCCCCGCCATTGATTGCCTGTTACTAAATGTACTATTGCATAATGATAGACTTTATCAATTAGTGAGCTCCAGAATTGCTGAGTACATTGTGAGATCAGGCCCTAAACCTAACAATGTGTAAGTTTCCAGAGTGTGATAATCTCTTCTCTGTATTGTCAGTTTCCCCAATTTATTTTCTGTCTTCAGAAGCTGAGCTTTCAGAATAGGGAATGCTTTTCATGCTACAAACAAGACCCCCCTGCCAACATATGGGATTCTGGGAGGATGTTCCAAAAAACTGAGCCTCTCCAAATCTTGGCCAGTCGAGGATGTGGGTTATTTAGGAGAGGGTGGTGTTTGACACTTTTTCCCCTCTGTATATTAAAAAGAATGATGAGTGAGGTTGGAGGGGAAGTCCGTAGGCTAAACAGCAGAATTTTGACATCTTTGCAAATATGCATAATGTTGGGAGAGCTACGTGGTTAGTTATTATTCTGACTAAAGTAACTATCCCTTTGACTATCCTATATTTATTTTTAACTTAAAAATAGAATGAATAAGCAAGTCCAGTAATTCCTGGAAGCTGCAACAGTAAAATATGTCCAGCCCTTTGCAGTTCAAGACTGTTTTAAAAAAACCCACTGTTTTATGTGTTGTCCTGGCAACTCAGCTCTTTTTGCACATTCCAGTTACCAGAGAGAATTGATTGTGAATGTCTGTGATTCCAGCCACACTGAATAAAGTATCTGGCACAGTGGGGAGGCTGGAGCTCTCACAATCTGGTAATGATCCAATCATTAGTAATGAAGAAGACAGCAGAAGTAGAAGCATGTCTTTAAAAATGCTTTCTGCAGGGGCAAGAGGTACTTGGAGAGACCTCTATTTCTTGCCAGAAGTCTCAAGCATTTAAGTCTGACTCTTGATATGTCCACGCATTAAAGTTCTGTTGGTAAACTGTGCATGCAAATTTGGTAATGTTTCCTTTTTTGTCCTATTTATTGGCATTGAACAGTGCAGTCATCTCCAGCAGCCAGACATTCTTAATACACTGGAAACTTTTAGCTGATGCAATGTTGGTTTAACTACTCAACAGGATCAAGAAAGTAAACTCCATCAGAAGTTAAATACAGTGGAGCTATAAGTTAGCACTGTTTTTATGTAGTCATTTTAAACTATTGTACTAGCTTTATAAACTCATTATCGTTACCTCTGTTTTTCCCCCGATAAGAACTGATTGTGAAAACACCAACCCAACGGCCTAGATTAAGGACCACCACCAAAGCCCCACGCAGGGGTAGGCCAACTTCTGAAACACCCCATGCCACTACTCCAGACTGGGTGGAACAAATCTTGAACCTTCTAAGGAATCAAAATAGAGTGCAGGTGACCTCCAGAACACCAACAACCAAACCCCCAAAGTCCAGGAAAGGGGGGAAGAGTGGGGAAAGAAGAGGGCAGAGAAGGAAAAACAAACTTCCCAGCACTCTGACTCCACCCCAGCTCCTGAATGGTGCAGTGCGACTGATGAACAGGCAAGCAAGAGGAAGAGACCGGGGAAGGGTGGAGATTTACATCAATGGAGAGTGGGGCACTGTGTGTGACGACTTGTGGAACTCCAAGGCGGCAGTTGTGGTGTGTCGCCAGTTAGGGTTCCCTTATGTTGTCAGGGCAACCAAGAGAGCGGAGTTTGGGGAAGGACGTTCGCTTCGGATTCTTCTTGATGATGTTGAGTGCACTGGGCAGGAGAAGAACCTGCTGGAATGCACACATGCAGACATTGGCAAAAACAACTGCTCCCACAAAGAAGATGCAGGAGTGATATGTAGCCATGAAGAGGTTATAAACTGAAAACTAAAAACAGCACATTGGGAGGAATGGGAGGGTAGAAATGGACTAACCTCATCTTTCTTTTTCCCCCTTCTTAAACAGTGGATGTATTGAAAACGGTATATTTAACCCTGAGGATGCTATATCTGATTTAAGTAATCTTGCAGTCTTGTCCCCATACATCCTATAATGTGTGTGCTGGGAGGAGGGAGAGAATGTACAGAACATAATCGCTTGAGCATGTGTGTGATCAGGGTTTTCTTTTTTACAGGTGGAAGAAGAAACATCCTCATGTTAGCGATTATGAAATAGAAAGATGTACCCCTTTGTCATCTCAAATGCAACTGTAGCACAGAGTTCCCCCAGCCAGGTCTAGCAGCATTCCGCTGAAAAACATTCCCAAATGGCAGTGTTTTAAAGTTTTGTTTATCCAAACATTCACATTGCCTGCTTAACTGTTCTGGCACCTGTACAAAAAACTGAACATTGATCTTTGAGCATCTACGAGTCTGTGTGTTTTGTTGTGGAAAATGGAGATAACTTAGTGTTGAATCTCCATGCTCTGGCTTTAAAAGGAAAATGAAGTCAGGGACCTGATTCTCCTCTCTGGCTGTTTTTATGCCGGTGTAAATGTATTGACTAAAGTGGGAATTACACCTGTTTACATGAGGAAGGAATCCTACCCGGAGTCATTGTAGTGTCTGGAAGAATTATGTGTTAAATTCTACAAATTGATTCAAGTTTCATTTCAGAGAGTCTTGTCTCATCTCACTTGCACGAGAGTAACTGCATTGACTTCACTGGAGTTACTCCCATTTACACCAGTGTAAGCAAGTGGCAAATCCAGCCCATAGTACATATGGTGGCTCTAATCCAGTTTAACTGCAGTTATGGAGACACTTCAGTCCTGATTGTCCACTGCCTTGAGCCTTGTGTGACCACATACCTCTGTGCAAAACTCTACCAAATCAGAAATGTAGCCTTTTACACCCATTTTGCACAGTGTAAATGACTACACAAGGGGCAGTGCCATAGAGAACAAGGCCTGTTACATGTGTACAATCCTTAAAGGGACACCATCAGTTTCAAAAAATCTTACACTTTTGTCTGAATTGGTTTTTTTACAAGTAACACATAAGTAGCCCTAACTGAATGAATGGAGACACGTTGTTTCTGTCTCTCTTGCTCTCTCTCTCTCTCATTTTTTAAAACAGTTTTTGTGTCCTCATTTTATATACAGTAATTTTCACTTTATATTCAGTGTCTATTTCCTATTTACGGTGTGTCTTTCAGACCACACCATGCGAAAGATGAAAAAAAGGAATATGTAGTACTTGTAAAGACAGCCAGCAGAATTCAAACACAAGACTTAGAATCTGCAACTGTTGACTAATTTTGTTGAAATAGCCCAGAATCCACGCTGACTGTGTCCTTTCAAATCCAAAACACAACTCCAGATGCTAAATAAATTTGTTTAAAATGATCATGCCTGAACTTTCTTGAAGACCCTATAAATATTCCTTGCTGGTAAAGAATAGCATCCCTGTGTGAGCAGAGATGATGAAAGGAGTAGCACAGACTACAACTTTCTGTTCCATGTTAATCAAGCTAAAAGGGAAAAACAAAGAAGTAAGGTGCCTTTTATGGAATGTTGTTCTTGTTGCCACAAAAAACTCAAAATGTCATTAAGGCTTTTTTCACAGCAACCCAGTAATGAGGTGCAGCTGTTGAAAACTTGGGGATACTCAATTTGGATTCATCTGTTTGGGGAACAATTCGAGAACCCCTTTGTAAATTTGTCTATAAAATCATTGGGCCACATACAACAGTTTTTTGGGCGGGTTGGGGGAAAGAGGAATTATTTCATACCATTTGTTTTCAGAAATTCTCCTTTCTTTTTCATAATCTAATTTCATCCAATGCTAGCTGTTTGATTTTAAATGGAAATTTGAGGGAGCGTTCTGCTTAAAAACGGTGGGTAGGTTCTGGCCCACGCGAACTAAAGCTATCCCAGAATACTCCTGGATGATTTGAGTATCTTTTCAAAAGACAAGATGGGGAGGAACCTCAACATGGCAAAGAGGGGCAGGTGAATGAGTACTCCTCAGATTAAAGTCTTCGTTTATTTTACTCCTGCTTTTTGCCAGCTGGAGCCTTTGGCAGCAGAATGTAAGTAAACGCCACCTCATCATCGAGGACTGATCACCGCCATCTCCTAGATGCTGCTGTTGCCACCTTGTGGCATTCATTCTGCGCCGGGAGAGGAGAACATAAGGAATACTCAAGGCCACAGCTATCACCTCTCTATTGGTACACAGGGGAGCTGATGACAACTGACCCCAGCAAATTCAGATACAAAGCTCTGTAATCCCCGTGTGTGCTGTTGGGAGTCATGTGGCTGCCACACAGCGTATAGAGAAAATATACACCATTAGAAACAGAGGCCGTCTATTATGTTTTTCCCTGACAGTTTCCCACCAGTGCTGTGATCCCACAGTTGCTTCCACCAGAGAAAGTGCAACGGTGGGAAATCTTGGGGGGCAATATAGACAAAGAGAAAGTGAGTGCGTGCATTCTATACATATTCATACAACAGAGAAGGTAAGTACTCCTGATCGTCATGGTCCCTTCTAGCCTTAAAAATCTATGCATTTTTCACTCTCTAATTTTGCAGCATTTAAATAAAGAGCCCCTGATGCCAAAGGCTTGAAATACCTGTAGATTTAAATATTTGATGCATCATTAACTATTTAATAAGATTCTTATTGTTAGTCTTTGTCATTCTTTTAATGCTTACTGCTTCACTTGTGTCACAGTTCACATATATACGTAGTTTTAGATATGTCCTATTCCTTCATCAGAATATGCCAATGCACGGACCTCTGTGCTAGTGGACCATTATGCAGGATCAGCCCCTTAAACTGTCAGTTACCATAGTGCAATTGTGGGTATGTTATTCATGTGTTATGTGGCTTCCCCAGAGTCTTTGCTATAACCTGTTGTGTTGCTGTGTGCTGTTAAACAATGGCTTCTTTCCACCCCAGAAGTGGCTGCATTTCAATATTGGATTGCAGTTCCTCTGTATGTGTGTGTAAAGTTTCTGAAACACTTTAAGAACCTTGAGAAGGAAACATGCTGTATAAATTAAGATGTTTTCATCCTCTATCTCGTAATGTAAATGAATCTCAAAACTAAGCTATTTTTGGTCTCTTTAGCTGCTAAGGAGTCCTGGCCACCAAAAGAAAGAAAAATAGTTTGAAAATGAGTTCTGTTTCATCTGTGTGAAATTTCAGTTTTAGATTTTTAAGACTTATGCAGCACAGAACTCTGCAGGGAGAACCCTGCCCACCTCCTGTGTATCAGCTTGCTAGGTATAAACAGTATCTCACACATTTCGTACACTACTAAATACAAGAACTGTCTTTAATTAATATTAAGACTGACTCAAACTGAGGAAATTTAGTATTAGCACTGCAAGTGACATGCTGTTTTTAACATGTCAAAGAAAGGAAGAAAACAAAGACAGGGCATGAGTCAGGGACATAATTTGGCACATTTCCTGGATTTAGGTGGATATTTAAAGTTATTTAAACTTTATTTTTGGGTGTGTTTGAGATTAAGGGGGGAAAGGAATCATTTAGTGCAAAGTTGTTCTGAAATGCATTGTTCTTTACGCTGAACAACCAGAGAGAGCGGTGTCTAATGAGGGACTGGGATGCCCTCTCAGAAAAGCTGGATTCCCAGATATTCTCTTGAGAATTTTTTTAAACCCAGAGGGCACCAATCTGCCTTTAGAACCGAAAACATGCACAGTATGTGCAGCAAAGGTAGCCTTTACCACAGGCAGTAGAGTAAGGGCTTGTCTTCACACACACACTGCCATAGAGGTGCTGCACTGGTTGAGTGAAGACGCTCCTATGGTGAAAGGAGAGCTTCTCAGTGTAGTTAATTCACCTCCCCAAGAAGCGGTAGTGGGAGAAGTTCTCCCATCAACGTAGCGCTGTCTACATGAGGGGGGGTTTGGTCTGGGGGGTGGATTTTTCACACCTCTGAGCAACATAGTTATCCTGATCTAGGTCTGTAGTGTACACCTGGCCTCAGACATCCTGCCACATTAAGGAATTGGGATTGTCCCCCACCAAAAATGAAAGTTGATGCCCCTGCTTCACAGCTTCAGACTGTCATTCCAACCACCATTGCCCCCATTTCCCAACCCTTGCAAGCCTCTGTTCAACTGTCTCTCCCCCCTGGGTGAGAGGGTGTCCCTCCTGCCCTCTTCCTCCCACCTTACTCATCGGCACAGCAAAGGGGAAAATGTAGCTCTCGTTTTGTCACCCAGCAAACCAGAACAAATCAGCCAAATCTTCTTAAGGCAGCTTTTTGCAATGCATTGCACTTTCTTACCCCCATCAACTTTATGGGTTGTAGCACAGGGTAGAAGTTTGCACAAAACCTGTCCCATTATGTTAGTAATAGGCCTGATCTTACCATTAGTTATGTTCCAAATGCCCGTTAAATTCAGTGGGAGCTTTGGGAATGTATCCCACAGCAGGATTAGGCCCTACATATCATAAATACATTTATATTTCTATTCTGTGTGTTCATATTTTGTTCACGATTTAAGGCAAAACAGAGTGGTAAGAGGATAAAACTCTTTTTGGAATTTTACCTGCTTGTATCAGGGCTGCAAGTGGCCTGTAATGTTTTCATCATGTCCTTATTGTGTATATGTTAAATGTTTACATCCCAATCCTCCTCTTGGATATAGAGTGCATCACTGATTATTTAATGGCCTAAGTACCATGGAGGTAGGCAGTAGTCTCTGTCTGGGTGGGACAGACCGGGGCCTTTAGAGCATGTGTTAAGTCTACTAAAAAATCCATATGACAATTTGTAGAAGTTATTCTGAAAGTGCATTGGCTGACTGTTAAATCACACTGATTGATTTTAATGTATTCAGGGTAAAATTCACCTCTACATAGAAGGCCTGGCAAAGGTCTGTGCACGACTTAAGTCCCAGTTGGAGGCTTTAAATGGTGCATAGGATTTGTACTGGCCATTCACACACAGGTGGATCTCACTGTAGGTGATTATTTAAGGCAGTAGCATTATACATTTTCAAAGTGCTATACAAATGTTAGCTAATTTCACAGCTCCCCCTTGCAGGCAGGTAGGTAAGCATTTTCCTAATTTTAAGGTGAGGAAATCATGTTAGAAGAGAAGTTAAAAAACTTGCCCAAGACCTCAGAAGAAGTCAGGCAGGATTGGCACTCTGGGTTTTCTGACTCCCAGCTCTGAGCTTTAGACTAATAGACACATCTAATTTAGAGGGAATTTTGCTATTAACTTCAGTGGGACCAGGTTTTCACTTTGTATCTCCAGACCTGCCTGTAAAGTGCCTAACACACTGTTGACCTTTTTACAAATAGTAATAGGAGCTAACTGCATCCCAAATTTTATTTTAAATCTATATCTGCCTAAAATTATAGAAACTTAAATAGGCCTCCAAGCCCACTTTGCTATTTTTAAACATTTCCATACATTTCATATTACAGTCCTGGGGTTTTTAATGTGTTGACTTTACTCTCAGGCTGAGAAAGCTGTATCCCATATTTCTGCCTTGAGCAGAATTTTATTGCCAAGTTACCATCAGCACCACTGGAAAAGGGATTCAGATGGAAACTGTGATTAGTGTTTAACAATAACATGGGAAATAGTGATGCTATTTAAATGATTATATATAAAAACAACCCCAATATTCAGCCATCTGTAGTTCCGTTGACATCAATCTGGAATGTAATCATTAATGCCTTTCTCAGGAAGGACTAGCTGAAGGCAACTATTAAACATACTGTGGCCTGGCCCTTTCTCAAGAAGCTATCTCTCAATGTTAATGATCTTACCACTTAGGTGTCTAATCTCTACCCCTTTCTTGTTGGAGAAAGTTGTTGATAGCGAAGGAGGAAGGCCAACTAGCTTCTTCCAATCATATTGTTGTTTATGGGCATCCACTCTGCATGTGGCATGGAGATAGCATGAGTCGTGCTGGTTGAGAATTATCTCAGGGGAACATGAGATGTCCATACTGGCATTATTAGATCAATAACAATGTGATCTCATGCTGTTGGTGGTGATGTGCTGTTGACTTCCTTCGCTGGTGTGACTCAACTTGCTTTGAATGGTATTGCTTACCTCTGAAAGAGAAATGCCTTCAGTTATTATAAGGAATTGCTCCTTTTTCTTGAGGGTTCTCACTTCTCCTGGGCAGGGATAATGTCCCTTGCCTCTGTTTGCCAGAAGCTGGGAATGGGTGACAGGGGATGGATCACTTGATGATTACCTGTTCTGTTCATTCCCTCTGAAGCACATGCCATCGGCCACTGCCAGAAGACAGGATAATGGGCTAGATGGACCTTTGGTCTGACACAGTATGGCCTTTCTTATGAGTCTAGACATGACTAAGTAGAGCAGCAGACTTGGAGGAGGTGAGCCTGACACTCCCTAGAGCTGCAGGTGGTCAGTACCACTCATGATCAGGCTCTCTCTTCACACAGCCATACTCAGTGACATGTTGATACAAGAGATGGCTTTAGTACTGACTCCATACAAAGCAGAATTTGGCCCATTACTTTATTATTACTTTTATACTTTTCCTTGGAGAAAGTAACAAATTTATACTGGTACGGAAGTTATGTCTTTCTATTACTTTTATTTCATTCATATCTGGGCCTCTGTATAACTGTTTTTAAAATGCAATCCTTTATTGTAATGGTGGTGGAAACAAGCCTTTATTGTAATAATGGGTCTGTAATATTAGGTATAATAATGCAGCCTGTATTTTATAAATAAAAAACCCAGATTTTAAAATTAATTTTTGGATATATTTGAAAAAAACTTTAAATCTTCACTTCTGATGTGAGCATTTTGCAGGAAAGAATGCAGGTGAGTTCGCCTACAAGCAAATATTTTCCTGCATATGTTGTAAATGGCATGTACGATATTAATAACGGAGAAACAACTATGTAATGGAAGAGTTCCAGCAATGGGGTCTATCCGTGGTGTGTGTATACTTATAGTTGGGGAAAATGTTATTTGCTCTTACTCTAATCCAGATAACGTGCACTCTAGTACTATAGTGATGGGTACCATATGAATCTACACAGTAATAATAGTAAAACCTAGGAGATCAGCTGTTAAGACAGTTGACCCTCAGAACACCAAGATGAATTTTTTTATTATACTGTTGCATATTTTTATATAAGGTTAGCCTGTTTCTGTTTTAAACCTGTGATTATATTCCCTATCCCCAAAGTTATTTTATAAAGCATTGAACTGAGCTGGATGTATCCATGATAATACCACACAGTGCTACTGCCTTTTGCTTGCTGTGTATCACAGTATAAATTGAATATGTTTAAACCTTTAGCACATTTTAAAATCATAGATAAGTGGAGCAGTTTTGCTTTGCCATCACACAGTAAGAAAGCATGAGATTACATGCTCTATATACCAGATTTTAAATTCCTTGGGGGCAGAGACCAGGTCTCTGTCTGTTGTAAACTGTAGTTGCTCAATGATTAGTCTATGATGACACTGGACCATTGAACAGACAAGAAAGCACCAACAAGAAAGCAAAGACAAATTTTATATACTGAGGTTTTGTTTTCAGTGATAGTAAAATCCATTTACCTCCCATTAGACAAATGCCTGAGTATTTTCATTGTCTATCCACACAATCATTTTCTGTCAGAGTAATGTCTGCATTACAGTGCCTAAAAATGTTCTAGCACACCGTGATGCTATAGATCTTCTATAAACTTTGTTAAAAGTGATCTGAATATTCCCACAGGAAGCACAGATTATGGTCCTAATCCTGCGAGCAGTTACTACTGAGAGCATCTATCATCCTCCCAACCCCCATGAGCTATTTTTTAAAGTGGAAGGCTAATGCTTGCACATATTATGGTAACTATATGCTGCAAAAGACACTATAGTAGCAATGTGATGTGCTATTGATGCCAATATAAAATACTAATATGCAAGTGTTTATTTCCATTCGCTATGGCACTCCGATCAAGCATGTTGCTTACATAGTCCCTGATCCTGCACTGAGCTCAGGGCTCTGCCCATATAGTGCTCTGTACAGTTTTGAAGATTTAGATGGTAAACTCTTCAGGAGGGACTGTCTAAATTGTCAACTCCAGTGCTGAGCATGCTGATGATACTTAATGAATAGCTGTAGGATTCATACAAGGTTTATGTGCTTGGCAACATTCAGGGCACACCCGGAGTGTTGTGCTGGACCTGTGCACACACAGCTCCTTTCAAGGGCATCAACCTTGGAATCTCGCCCAGATGTCGTGAATCGTGGGAAGCCTCCCAGGACTGGGCTCAAGGCCCGAGAGCAAGGAATGCGGTAGATAGAAACTGGTAAATAAGAATGTTAAACAAAGCCAGTGTATTCCTTTTATCTGTTGGAGAATGTAATGCGCGCGGGGAGAGAAAGAATAAAGGGGGAAGGTGGAAAGCTGACAGGCCGCTTGCTTGCTAAAAGCTCTGTGCTGTCTTGTCATTGAACCGCCACAAATAGCCACCATGTTCATTTGCATATTTGAGATGGATGCTGTTAAAAAAGAAAACAAAAAGCCTCTTATTTGGAAATCTGGTTTTATTGACAAATTCAGAACTGTCCCAAAGACCGACCCCTCTGCATCCCTCAAACTGGTCAAGTATGTGGTGCAGAGATAGTGAATTGTTTTCAAGTGCAAGCTGCTGTCTTTACTATGCCCACTACCTCCTTTCATCACTTACAAAATATGTCACTAGCTATCCTGGGACTGGAATAACAGACAACTATATACAAGAACCCTTCCGTATCACCACTCTTAGCTTCACAGATCCACAAACACATCAAAACATCTGTTATCTACAGCCAGGCCCTCAGGTATCGCAGAATGTGCAGGATATACATCTTAACACATTTAAAACTCCCTTCACCAAACAAGGACACTCCACCAGACATGTAGATCGTATCATAGTACTGGCTATCCAAATACCTTGAGAAAACCTGTTTCAATACAGGAAAAAATACCCCTACATCGGCACACCCTCCTTGTCACCTCTCACTGCACACTGGAGCCCATGTGGGGAATTGTTAAACTGTTACAACCCATACTTGATGGGGACCACAGCCTGAGAGAAATCTTTCCCAAACCCCTCTTCTGGCCTTCAAACAGCTCCCCCAACATTGCCATGCTCATTATCAGAAGAAAGCTCCACACAAACCAGGATCCACCAACTCAAACTGGCACCAGACCAACAGATGCAAAACCTGCAGACATATCTCCACTGCTACAATGATCGATACCTGCCACAAAGCATGGCGATTCACATGGGTCCTACACATGGCTATCACAACATGTGGTGTACCCCATCCAGTGCACTAAATGCCCCAATAACAACTATGTGGGTGAAACCAGACAATCATTATGCTCTCAAATGAACTCACACAGGAAAATGATAAAAGACAAGAAAAAAACAAAAAACAAAAACAACCCTATGACTTTTCACAAAACAAGCACTCCATATCTGATCTATTAGTCCTTATCCTAAAGGAAAGTTGCACAACCCTTCAAAATACGAGATTAAATCCATAACTTTGCTACACTCTAAAAATCATGGTCTAAAGCCATGTCTACACTAGCACTTACGTCAGCAAAACTAATGTCACTAGGGTGTGAAAAACACACCCCTGAGCAACGTAAGTTTTGCTGGCATATGTGGTAGCATGCCCAGCGCTATGTCCTCAGGAGAGCTTCTCCCCATAGCTACCACCACTCATTGAGGTGTTTTTATTACCTTGCCAGGAGAGCTCTCTCCCATCAGCATAGAACAGCTACATGAGGGATCTTACAGCGGTGCAGCTGCATCAGTACAGTTGTGCCACTATAAATTCACTAGTATAGACATGGCCTTAATAAAGACACTAGTTTTATGCCTTATTACAACAATCTATAACCTACAAACACTCCCTTTTTTGTCTTATGTCTGTAGGGGTGTTAATTGACCACTTCCCCTTGAATGGTCCCTTAGAATAGGTGTTAACTACTTATGTTAAATCTGTTCCAACTTGTATTTAGCTATGACAGGCTGAGTACCTTTCCCAGACCTAAAGAAGAACTCTGTGTAGCTCAAAAGCTTGTCTTTCACCAACAGAAATAAAAGTCCAATAAAAGCTATTGCGGTCATTCACCTTGTCATTTTATTTTATCTAGCAAATTCTCGAAAGCTCCACCAGGTGGCAGTTTAATACTTCTGTGTTTAAGAAATGCATAGTTAAGAAAACCAGAAAACCATAGCTCTGCCTTGTAGTGATGTCATGCAATAATCTTAAATGATTCTGATTAAGACATTTTAGTATTTGTGGTCCTAGATGAGTTTACATTTATTTTTAAAGGCACATTATACTTTTCCCCTTTGAGTTTTGCTGTCCAAAATGTGGGAAATGAATGCCCAAAAAGTCAGCCAACATCATAACAACGAAATATCAGGTGACTGTTTCCCGGTTGCCAACTCTCAGGATTTATCACGAGTTGCACAGTACTGGGTGTTTTTTTCCCTTAACGCCCCAGCTCCCGCAGTCTTGTGAATTGTGCAAAATCTCAGATGTTAATTAAAAAGAAAAAATACATTTCTCCTCTTATGCTTGCGATGAAGAGCTTGTAAACATGACCCGCGTGGGATCTCAGAGTTCACAAATCAGAAGGCAAACACAAAGAACCATATATATATATATATACATATATATTTGTTTTAAAAAAATCTTGATTTTAGAAATTAAAGCTGTTTTAGGCCAAGCTGGTGATGGGGCGGAAGGGTGTTACTTGTGATTTTTGAACCAGGTTATGTAATCTAAGGGGAGGAAAGTCCAGCGTTTCTTTGTAACACACGAGTTTCACCTCCCTGTGTCCCTTCCGTGGAATTGGCCCTGTGCTGACAGCTCCCTTGGGCGATTATTAACTTTCTGGTTCCCCTCTGGCGAGAAGAGCAGCAAGGCTCCCCCGGGGGGACTTGGGCCGGGTTGGGTACAGGCTGTTACAGACTCCTTGGCTTTGCAGGGCCCAGCCCGGGGAGGCCGAAGAGCCGCGGCCGGACCTGGGCGCTGCCGGGGGAGGCGCGGCAGGGCTGCCCTGTCTCTTTAAGCCCAGCCTTGCGGCGCTTTCCGCCTTCCGCCTGAAGGGCAGGGCCCCGGCAGGGAGTCGGAAACCCGTCCAGCCGAGCGGAGAGGCGGGCGGGGGCTGCCCAGCGATCTAGCCGCGGCTATGGAGGGGCTGGGGGCCCTGCTGCTCCTCTTGCTCTCGCTTTGCCTCCTGGCCTTCGGACTTTACTGCTGCTACGTGCGAGCCATCCACGCGAAGTACGATCACATCCCCGGCGCCCCGAGAGCGAGGTGAGGGGGAGGCCAGCAGCCAGCCCCCGGGGAGGGACAGGGGCTCGCGGGGAGGCAAGGATCTTGCTGTTTCAGGCATCTCAATAGCGCCACCCCAGTGCCTGGTCCCCTGGGGGTGGCAGGTTCTCCCTTTTCACCAGCCTGGGTGCATCGGGGCCCATCTGCTGCCCTGCTAATGCCAGCATGGCCCAATGAGGAACTGGGGGAGGGGGCTGCTCTGCCTCCAGGAGGGCTGCCTGTGACCTTGCTGGTATTGCGGAGCAGGCGTGCTGGCCTGACCCGCTTCGGGTGCAGAATTGGCTCCGGCACAGTCAGTGGGAGCTTTGCCATTGACTTGAATGAGGTCAGGATTTCTCCTTTTATGCTGGAGGAGGTAAAAGCCTGTTTAGAGGCACTTTGAATCTTTTACCTGGAGGGTTTGGCTTTGCGTTGCATTTGTAGGATTTGGGCTCTGGCAATCCCGGAGGGGGGGTTGGGATCCATCTCGGGGCTAGCGCACCAGTTACGTTTGAAGCTCTGTTTCTGTCAGTACACTGGCTTTAAACTGACCCTGCTGGCCCCACACCCCCCCCCCCGTGGTCATATCAGGATGTTTGGACCACATCAGCTGACAATAATTTCACCCGCTTCGATACAGCGTAGGCATTCTGGTTTGGCAAAAAAACACGGGTCAACAGATACGGACAGCGGTAAAGAGACCTGAAGCACCAAAGTGGCTTTGCTGCAGCAAGGAGAAACCGCTCATGTAGCGGTATTGAGGCTGCTTATTTCACCTTAGCTTTGGGCCTGTGTGCCCTAGTAAACTGGGGACATACCAGTGTGTGAGGAGACGCAGTAATTGCATTCTGTTGCATAAGCGGCCAGGCCAGGGTATCAGGTTTGGTTGTGTAACTGCAGTTATGTCTTTCTGTTCAGAGTCTACAAATTAATATTAGGGATATGCCAGCTCTAGCCCTGTTGGTAGTTAGATCAAAATGGCTTTCCAGGCCTGTGGCACCATGTAAGGTAAGTTTTGGGTTGTTTATTTGTCTGTTTCTCCTTAAGGATTTTTGGTTTGATTTTCAGCGATCAGCCCAGGTAGGATCCTTCAGCATAAGGCTTGTGATCTCCATATCCCTTTTTAATTTCCAGCACGGCTGTATTATGTATTCTGTTGACATTTGTGTGGCTCCTAGTATCAGCTTTATTTGGTCTTGATGCCCTCTTGTATACTTTAGAATAGAAATGGTGGGTAAATGGTTTAAGGTGCTCTGAGCCTTCATTTATGAGCACTTTTAAATTAAAACATTCCGCTGAATAGGTGTGAAAGCGATCCTTGCATTGGGGTTTTGTGCCATTTTTCTCACTTGAACGGCTCACAACTTTGGTTATCCCGTCAAAGGCTTATTTCACATGAGGATTCTAAAGGGAAACATGGAAAAATAGATGTCTTTCCAAACGGACATTTTTTGGATAATTGTCACATGCTGATACATCCCAACCTGAGCAAAGGTATCAGCGTGGTGCACAATAGGTGTCAGGAATCCAGGAGTTTAATGAGTGTTCTAGTCCCCTTGTAGTCCTTTGATCTGAATCTTTGTTCGTGTGATAAAGTAAACCATTTTTAAGAGCCCAGTCCTATGAGATGCTGAACCCCCTCACACACACAGCTCCAATTGGAGTCAGGGACTTCTGCAAAGAATCCTCTACACTCCAAGAATCACTGGAAAACAATGGACTTGAAATGACACAGGGGTGTGAAATGAGGCAGATGTGTGACTCAGGTATGCTGGTTTAGTCATTTAGGGCCACACAGTGCTCTCTGTTAATTAGCATGGCACACCGACAGCCTCTAAAAAAATATGCCAGTGGCCTGAGTGAAGAATATATGGTCTGTATTATCTTAGGCCCTGATCCTGCAAACCCTTCTGCACATGCTTAACTTTATGTGTTGAGTCCCACCAAGTGTTCCATTGGAAAAAAAAGCATAAGTGGAAGAAAATATGGTGCTGTCCTTTCCATGGGAGGGTTCGTGGGGGTGGGGGTGGGGAAGTGATCTAGAGTAGGACCATTGGCATGTTCCGTCCCCATCAGCCAGCCACTGGGCCAGAGCATACATAGGGGAAGATTCAGACAGTGGCCTTGCCTGTACTAGACCTGTCTCAAGCACCGGTGCTGCTCAAACAGTGGGAGCATGAGTGTAGACAGGCCATCTTTGCCACCAGTATTCCAACAGCTAGAACTGCTTTAAACACAGCTGGACAATACTGTCTATGGTAAGCTTTGCAGGGCTCTTATCACTGTGGTGAGCCCTTCACACGCTTTTAACATTGTTCTTCTCATACGAATTTTACCAATGGGGAGCTGAGACAGAGCAACAAAGTGACTTGTCTAAGATGACACAGAATGTTTTTGACAGAGCAGGGAATTGAAACCAGCTGTCATAAGTACCGGGCTAGTGCACTAACCATTTGGCCATCTTTCCTCTGTCATGGTGAATTAAACCACTGGCAGCCAGTGTATACAAGCATTCCCACCATTGTTACCACCAGTGGCTCTGGCACTGACGGGCTTCCACTGGTGGGAAATTTGAAGAAAAATATTTGTGGTGAGGACAACAACAACAGTCAACAAATGAGACATGCACAAGGGGAGCCAGGGCTACAACCTTGCTCCTTTATGCTCAAAACACACAGGTTTCTGATACCTCAGCTAAAGGAGAATTTCTTTAGCTAACCGTTAGCAGGAAGGATCCTGTCCTTTTTGGGCCAGTTACTAGAAGGGAACTCCACTGACTCACACACACAAAGGGTTAAAAGGGTTTGTTATAAATGGTTGGGTAATTTTGTTAAATGCTTGACATTTTTAAGTAACTAAAAGAATCTAGCATAAAGAAAGGGAACCTGTGGTTTTTTTTATCATAACTTGTTTACTTTAATGAGAACAACAGTGCAGCTATCTGTGTCTCATTTGGAAAACTGATCCCCTTAAGCACAGCTTGTTGGCTTTTTGAGAAATTGGAGTAGGAAGCTGCTGAGCCAGATCCTACTTCAGATGTATACAAAGTCAGTGGGAATTCTCAACTCGCCTCTAAAGGAATTGACACATGGGTTTTAAATAAAGCTGATGCATTTGATGGATCAACGCCTTTTATTCGTTTATGTAATTTCCATATTAGCCAGTACTTTCCCTTCTAATTTTTCCTCTTTATTTCATAATTTGAACAAACCAGAACATGTAGACAGAGAGGGGCCAATTCTAATCATACTTACATCACTGTAACACCACTGACTGAGTTACCATGGTGTAAAGAAGTTCAGAGTTGGGCCCACATTCTCTCTTCTGTACATACAATTGTATAACAACTACAGCATGGATTCAGGAATATTAGACTGAAGGCACTGGGTCCCTTTGTCACTGATGCCAAGACAGTTACCACCTGTAATCCCAAACATCTCAGATTCTTACACAGACAAAAGACTGTCTCATTTTACAGAACAGCAGAGTCTTTGTGCTCAGTCTCTGTTCACAGACCTTCCTACAGAATGCAGAGAACTCTGCAGAACACTTGAGGAAGTCTTGCCTTGTAAACAACTGGGAAGGGGGTGGCGGGGAATGTGTCTTTTAGGAGGGGCTATGGGTTGTGGGTGTGCTTTCTTAAAAGGAAAGAAAATACAAGCAATGCAGACAGCACATCAATGGAAACCAGAACAATGTGACTAAGTTCTACAAAAGCTTACAAGCCACATGAGATCAATGTGTCTGAAAATACACACTCATTAATATGATCTACTCTTGTCCTCAAATGAAGATTTAAAGCACTTTTCAAAGGCAAATAAACATGATCGCCATTATTACAAATGGAGAAATTGATACGTAAGGTCTAACTTGTGTCAGTTCGCACAGCAAAGTTAATGGCAATGTTCCCTGCCTCATGAAGACCTGCACGTTCTGGGAGCTGAACCAACACATTCTGCCAAGTCCCTTCCAGCCTTTAAATCTATCTCCCATATTTCATTCCGTCCACTTGAGTCCTGTGGACAGAGAGTAGTGTTTCAGCCTTAGGATTAGACTAAGATCTAGTTTTGTTTTCTCCAGCTTTTTACTGGGACACCTGCCAATCGTCTGGAGGATGCTAAAGAAAAATGAGCTGGCACTTGATCTCTTCATACAATGGTAAGTTGTTATATCTCAATAACTTTTATTTTATTGGACCACACCGCCACCCAGCGTTACACAGGAGAGGGGGACATGCTGGCATCATTAACCCTATATCGCAAATTGGGAAACTGAGGCACAAGGAGAGTAAGTGATTTGCCCAGGGTCACTCAGCAAGTCAGTGACAGAGTCAGGTCTTGCTGTAAGTGCTTTGCCTAGGTGTGACGGTAGCAATGCACATTACACTGTGTTGTGTTCCTTTGAGGGTGTTTTCATTTCACACATGATTGATGTGTTATTTTGCACCATAATTCTTCTCCTTCCTTTCTGTTGTAGGGCAGAGGAGTATGGCCCCATTGTGCGTTTTAATGCTTTTCACAGAGTCTCGCTAATGGTTCTAAGTCCAGAAGGAGTAAAGGTACTGTATAAATCATCTGACTGGAATCATCCTATCCATCTACCCAGCCATCTGTCCTCCTAGAAAATGAAAGGGTGTTTCATTTCATTCAAATGTGCAGTGTTTGGAGTATGAGGTTAGGAGCCAGAGGTTCTAGTTCTTGCTGTACCATTTGACTTTACTGTTGCCTTGATTTAAGCCACTTGTGACATCGCTTTACAGGATAGTGGATGCCCGCAGCACTTACTGCAGTCAATGGGAGCTGCAGGTGCTCAACACTTCCAAAAACTAGTCCACTAACTGCTAGATGCCTCAGTTTCCCCTTCTGAATCATAGGAATAATAGTGATGTGAGATTTGAGCAACTTTTGTAAGGCAGTTTCAGATCCTGGGAGGAAAGGTGTTCTAGGGCTAGGCCTGCAGAGAAGCCTTAAATTCTGTAAGTGTACAAATGAGGGAGCCAAACCTTCTAAAATAACTCTGGCAGACAAATGTGTTCCTTCCTAATAGTTCACGTGGCAAGTTTGTGTGATTCGTGGAGCCTGTTGCCTGTGGACTTTTGATAAAACAAAGAAAGTATTGAATGCTCGAATGGCTCTTTACAGTCTACTTGGGAAACGAATTGCACTTTATATTTGCTGACTATGGGATTTCATTTTAGGAGTTCCTGATGATACCACAGTACCCGAAGGATGGAATAACATATGGCAAACTCTATGCTCTATTTGGCGTGAGGTAGGCCAACTCCAATCAAAGCATTGTGTGCTTAAAACAAATTTAGAAATGAATAAAACGGGAGGAAGGGATTCAATTTGCTTTGATCGATTCTGGATTTGACTTTAAATTGGGATCTGTGGCTAAACTCTAGTCACAACGGGGCACAAGGCACCCATTATATTAACTTGATGAGACTCAAACAGAATCAAGTGTCTTCCTAGTGGAACAATGGAGAGTACGCATGGAAGTCCTTTATCTTTCACATCTCTCCCCTGTGGGATATGCACCTAGCCTCAGAACAGTTGGGCTCCTATGAGTTAAACCCAAAGCAGATGAAACTTTGCACAAGACTATTTGAAAAAATAAATCAATCACTGGTTGCCCTTTACATGATTGAATCATTCCATTGTGCATGGGGGTATTCAGCTGCTGGTTTTCATCAGAGAGGGGGAAATTATCCTGCCCTGCTAGCATGATCTACTGAAACATATAATGAAAAAAGAAAAGGAGGACTTGTGGCACCTTAGAGACTAACCAATTTATTTGAGCATAAGCTTTCGTGAGCTACAGCTCACTTCATCGGATGCATTCAGTGGAAAATACAGTGAGGAGATTTATCTACACACAGAACATGAAAAAATGGGTGTTAATCATACACACTGTAAGGAGAGTGATTACTTAAGATGAGCTATTACCAGCAGGAGAGCAGGGAAGAGGGAGGAAGAAAACCTTTTGTAGTGAACGTCTGAGGAACAGTGGGGGGGGGGGAGGGAAGAATAAACATGGGGAAATATATGTATGATAAACACCCATTTTTTCATGTTCTGTGTGTATATAAATCTCCTCACTGTATTTTCCACTGAATGCATCCGATGAAGTGAGCTGTAGCTCACGAAAGCTTATGCTCAAATAAATTGGTTAGTCTCTAAGGTGCCACAAGTACTCCTTTTCTTTTTGCAAATACAGACTAACACGGCTGCTACTCTGAAACCTGAAACATATAATGTGGACCTTCAGATATGATTATTTATGATTTTGCACGTGGTAGTATCTAGGACCCTTCAGTCATGGATCAAGGTCCAGTTGTGCTAGGCACTCTACAAATCCAGCTGTCTTTTAAAGTCATTTCCTCCTTCAGTGGCACGAGTGGAATAATGTGCTTGGACCAACTTGGTGCTTCCTGAGAAAAGAACATATTTATAATTCGAAATTACAATATGTTTCCCTAATATAAAACCGAGTAGGCTAATGAGAGCTCAGGCAGATGCGGAAAGGCTGCTATACATGTGGCTTGAAAGAATTGAAAACTTCATATCAAATCCCTTGCCAGAAACTTTTTCTTTTCCTTAATCCTCATCTTTTTGTTAGATTTTTAGGGAATGGCTTAGTGACTGATCTTAACCATGATCACTGGTACAAGCAACGGAGAATTATGGATCCAGCTTTCAGCCGAACGTAAGGCAAATCTATATCTGAGATTAGCTCCCTATTGTCTCCAGAGGGGAGTTATTAAAATGTGTCAGGTATTTCTCCCCCTTCCCCAATTATTTTCAATTTAGAAATAACTGCAGTCATTCAGTGGATAGTTCTCATTTTATCTAAAGTTTAATGCATTGTTCTCATGGCAACCATAACTTGGCCGTATTGTACGTACAGTAAATAGAGACTAATTTGGTTCTCCCACTTACATCCATATACACTCAATGACACTAGTAGCAGCAGCAGGTTTTGCAGAGCTATCTATCTAGACATCTAGTGATGACACCATATGTCCTATCTGAGCGCCTCTCAAGGATCTAAAGAGTGACTTCAAACACCACTTGACTCCTTTGCTTCCAGTCTTTAGGAGAAACATCTTTAGTATTGTGTAGGGTTTTTGTTTAGTTTTCCTCATATGTCTGTACTTAAAGGCATTGGCACCGACTCCGTGGGTGCTCTGGGGCTCAGGCACCCATGGAAAAGAAATAGTGGGTGCTTAGCACCCACCAGCCACAGCTGTTTGGCAGCTGGCGGGAGGTGTATGGGGGAGGGTGGAGAGCAATGGGTGGGCAGGGGCCTCGAGAGGGGGAAGAGCAGGGTGGGAAGAGGCAGAGTAGGGGCGGGGCCTCAGAGCGGAGCAAGGGTGGAGCACCCCAGGAAAAACAAAATTCAGCGCCTATGCTCAGAGGGAAAGGTAAGCTAAATCTAGGCATTATGTTTCATTTCAGGTCTGATCCAAAGCCCACTGGAGTCAGTGGGAGTCTTTCCATTGACCTCAGTGGGCTTTGAATCAAGCCCTTTGCTCTGAAAGTGATTCATTCCGTGGTTATTCTTATCTCTGGCAGGATTGAATTCCACAGAAGTAGTGCAAGCAGAATTTAGCTCGTTCTGTTGTGCTTAAGCAAGTGATTATACCAGGTGTTTTCTTTAATTTGGAAAAATGTATGTAACTAGTTTAGGATTTAAAATATCATTTGAAAAATTTTTATTCTCTAAATTTTCCTTTGTAAAATAAGCGAAGATAATTTTTCTCTGAACAAAGATGCCCCATCACTAATATTTTTTTTTAATTGTCCAGCTACCTGATTGGTTTGATGGAAACCTTTAATGAAAAAGTAGAGGAGCTGATGGAGAAGCTAGAGGAAAAAGCAGATGGAAAAACTGAACTGGACATCATGAGCATGATGAGCCGAGTGACTCTGGATGTTCTTGCAAAGGTACAGACTGTCTGACCTCCTTTTTTCACTGTAAGTGACAGAAAAGTTGTAGAGCAGATACCTAGACCAAAATCAAGGGGCTGTAGCTATGAAACAGAAAACTTTCCCCTGAATGCCAGTCTAATTCAGGGTGAGAGTGTACCACCCCTACACAGGTAGAGTAGTAGCATACTCCATAACTAGACCCACTGACATCAGTATGGAGTAAGATAACTACTCGCGGAATAAATTACCACTCAACCTGCCCAAGGGTGGCAGAATCTGATCTGCAGTAAGGGACGGAGGGGAAACATTTTCAAAAGTGTTTTAAGTCCCACTTTAGAAGCCCCTAAGTGACTTATGTGCTTTGGAAATAGGACTTCGGCATGTTTTGAAAATTTTGCTCAGGGGCTGTTACCCTCAGGCTGTGTGTACTGTGCAATTGGAGGTGTGATTTGCACCTCATGTAGCCATACCAGTGCTAGCTTTCATCTAGCTAGCACGCTAAAAGTAGCAGGAATTCAGTGTGGACTAGCAGCATGAGTGCATACCCAGAGTCCCAGATGGGCTTGTACAGCCCATGCTGAAGCCTACATTGCCGTTTTTGGTGTACTAACTTTGGTGTACCCAAGCTGCAGATCACGCCTGCAGTGTAGATATAGCCTGAGAGCTCTCCAGGTCTGTGTCTTCTTCTCCCTCTCCTCCAATCTCAAAGGAACATGTCAGTGTTTAATTCATATGTGTGTGTATAGTGTTTCATGGCCATTATGCATCAACAAAAACTTGCCATGGCTGCACCCTCTCTGCAGGAGTCAGCACGAGGTTGGTAGAAGGGAGCAGTAAATGACTACCCCCATTGGGTAAGTAGTGTGACACAGAGCAGTGTCTCTGAGCCTCTCTCTCTCCCAGGGGCTGCTTCTGGGCTTTAGATACCACCCTTTGCTCAGGGCTGTGTCTAAAGGTAGAATGTAACCCTTAGGTACTAGCATGATATAGGAACAGGGCATGGGTCTATTCATGCGTTTTTTAATTATAGATGCAATAAGCAGAGGGATTTAATCAGCAAATAGCTGCCTCTTTCTCTCAATATCCTCAGGTGGCCTTTGGCATAGAATTAAACACGCTGCAGGATGATCAGACACCTTTCCCACATGCCGTGTCCATGGTCATGAAAGGAATGAACGAGATACGTGTCCCATTTGTGCAGGTCCGTACACATCTCACTTAAGTTAATGCTCTCTTCAGAGTGAAGCTGTAGTCACTGCATGCATATTGACTGGTGAGCACAGTGTGCTGGGGTTGTGTGTTTTGGCCCTTTCGCAATAGAAAAAGGATCAACAGATTGAAATGGTTCCTGTGTCTTTCCTTTCTTCTCTCTTTGAAATAAAATTTCAGTAGCAATTTAAGAAACTCATGCACTGAACAAAATATTTTCTTATCTTCTCTCTCTCTCTCTCTCTCTCTCTCTCTCTGAATAGAAACATAAATGTATCTGAAAAAAGGATCATGGTCTTTACTAGAGCTGGTTAGAAAAAGGGTTTTCTTCCTGTGAACGTGTTTGTTTGTTTTTTTTTAAGCAAAAATTCATATACCAAAACTTTTCAACTGAAAACCGAAATATTTTGATTTGAAAATGCTGCCACAGTGTCTCATGGGAGTTGTAGTTCAGATGCCTTGTGCTCCCATTCGCCTCTATAGGTCAGACACCCTGGTTAGACTACATCTCCCATGATGCAGGAGAGGGTGCATTTTGATACTTCCTGGGAGTCCTTGGCCATGGTGCATGAGGCAGCTGAACTGAATTACAGCTGCTGTGAGGTGCTACGGCAGCATATCCAAATTGAAATATTTCAGTGTTCAAGCATTTGGTCTTTCAACACAAAAATCTAATTTTTCCATGGAGAACAAATATTTTTAGCAAAAAATTTCATTTAATCAAACCCAGTTTTTTATTTAAAACAGTTTTGACCAGCCCTAGTCTCTACACCTCTTTGGTTTATTCTGCAAAGCTAGTAAAATGACCAAGTGCATTTTATATTCAGTACATGCCAGGAAAACAAAAATTGATAAAGGAGGTCCGGGAAAGTGTGAGACTGCTGCGCCGTGTAGGAAAGGAATGCATTGAGCAGAGGCAAGAGGCCATCCAGAATGGGGAGGAAGTCCCACAAGATATTCTTACACAGATCCTGAAAGGGGATGGTAGGAAACTCAACTTTCTCTGATTTCATTATTCTGTGAGTTGTTTTGCAGGGTTAAACAGTGGATCCAAACACACCCAAAATTTGGGGATTCACTTCTGGATCTGAACTTTGAATTACAGACCTTTCTAACATGTTCAGGAATGTTTCTTTCAAGCTGAAGATCCAAACAGGGGTTTGTTTACAAGTGGGACCTTGTCCTGGAGATTTTGCCCCTTTCTGAGTTTAACATATACCTCTTTTTACATTTGGAATCAGAACTTGGGTTCCAGGTCACCACTGAGCCTCCCCATCCCTTCTAGCCCCCCTCCCACCCACCCCCATTGTCCCCAAAATGTCGTTAAAGGGGCAAAGTGAACTTTTATAACTACTTTGTTTCCTATCCCAGCAGCTCAGGAGGAGACTAGAGATGATGAAACTATTCTGGATAACTTTGTCACTTTCTTCATTGCTGGTTTGTATGATAGTTACTTTATTACTCTGACACATAATGTGGGAAGCTATTGAAAAGAGTACACGTTCCCAGGGGGTCTACCATGAGAGTTACTGAGGGCTTGATTCTCTCTCTGACACAGGTGTAGGTCAGGAGTAACTCCATTGCAAGTTATAGTGGTGTAAAACCAGTTTGAGTGAGATCTGGAGTGAGAAATAAGAAAATGACGTTTAACCCTCCCACTCATCAGATAAACATAAGCAAAGACTATCTGGACCAGTGGCTCCCAAACTGTGGTCCACAGAGCAGCACTTGATGGTGGTCTGCAAAGAGCTGGTTAGTCTCATGATGCTGTCTCCTCCCCTAGATCTCATTGAAAGCAGCTAAAAGACATTAAGGGAAATGTGGTCTAAATGCAATCCCTATAAAGTGGGGGCACACTGTGTTGAAAAAAATGTACTCGAAGAATAGTTATCAATGGTTTTCTATCAAACTGGGAGGACACATCTAATGGGGTCCTTCAGGGGTCTGTTCTTCATCCAAAACTAGTCAATATTTTCATTAATGACTTGGATAATGGAGTGGAGAGTGTGCTTATAAAATTAAGAATGATGCCAAGCTGGGGGGTATTGCTAGCACTTTGGAGGACAGGATTAGAATTCAAAAAGACCTTGACAAATTGGTCTGGAATCAACCAGATGCAAATCAATAAAGACAAGTGCAAAATTACTACACATAGGAAGGCAAAATCAAATGCACAAACACACAACGGGGAGTAACTGGCTAGGAAGTAGTACTGCTGAAAAGGGCTCTGGGGCTTCTAGTCGATCACAAATTAAATGTGAGACAACAGTGTTATAAGGCTAATATCATTCTGGGATGTAATAATAGGAGTGCCTTATGTAAGACACGGAAGGTAATTGTTCTGCTGTACTTATCACGGTTGTGGTGTAGTGTGTCCAGTTCTGGGCACCATCCTTCTGGAAAGATATGGACAAATTGAAGAGTCCAGAAAAGAGCAACAAATATGGTAAAAGGTTTGGTAAACCTGAACTATGGGGAAGATTTAAAACCTGGTATGTGTATTCTTGAGAGAAAAGATTGAGGGGGGACCTGATACTCTTCAGAAATGTTAAGGACTGTTTTAAAGAAGATGGAGATCTGTTCTTCTCCGTATCCACTGAAAGTAGGACAAGAAATAATAGGCTTGATCTGCAGCTTAATCTGTTTGCGGTTTTTATTGTTGAAGGCCTCTCACATGCATATCTCAACATTTATATGATTTCATTCATTTATTGCCTAGCACAGTATTAAAATTAAGCATTTGGGACTTTTTTTTTTTTTTTTTAAGAGGCCTCAATCTGGCCTCTGGTTTTGTGGTCACAGTTGTATTGGTACCATTAATGTTGTATAGAATAGTAATTTTTTCAGTGTTGCTTTTTAAATAGATTCTCAATATTTTTAGGTCATGAGACAACTGCTAATCAGTTATCATTTACAATAATGGAACTGGGACGGCAACCTGAAATACTAGAAAGGTATGTACACTCCATGCTCAGTTTGCCAGGACAGCTCTCTGACTCTTGTGCCCCATAATAATTATAAGGACTATTAAATAACCAGTATTTATTCATAATAAATCCTAACCTGTGTTCCAAAATAAATAATATTTAATGCAATTTCACACTTGTAAAATAAAAAACATGGAACTGAGATTTTTCAATTCTATTTAAGTAATTTATTTAGAAGCCTTTATACAAAGCCGGTCTGGTCTGCAGATGGGATTTATCACATTTGATTGTATTATGCTTTATGAATACTGCCGTGGTACTGATCCTGGAATATTTGCTCAGGCAGTCAGCCTTTGGAATCAATAGGCATTTTGTCTGAGGGAGGAAGGCAAGGTCAGGCTCAATATTAGGACAGTTTAAAAAAAAAAAAAAGCGTTCACCTGGCCTAGCAGGAAATGGATGTCGGTAACTACAGCTTCTCCTTCATTATACCTCTAGACTTCATGCTGAAGTGGATGAGGTTATTGGAGCCAAGAGGGACATTGACTATGAAGATCTTGGGAAGCTGGAGTACTTGTCACAGGTACAGTAGGAGAATGAGGCCAAAGGGCAGTTGGCGTTGTTTTGCAGCACTTTTGCCATGTCATAGCACAGCC
The DNA here is from genome assembly GCF_965152235.1 of Eretmochelys imbricata. Lineage (NCBI taxonomy): Eukaryota > Metazoa > Chordata > Testudines > Cheloniidae > Eretmochelys > Eretmochelys imbricata. Next base: position 108,938,323 of record NC_135577.1, read on the forward strand.
ATTAGGGGACTCTGAACTGGTTTCGTTTTATACAATCAAAAGCAACGATCAGTTCTGACAGTGTTTGTCCTAGCTATTCTGAGCTTTCAGGGTAGCATAACCTTGGGAGAAAAGATGTTCTTGGGTTTTCACTCTGAAATGGCACAGAAATCCTTCATGCTTAGTTTAATTATTATCGGAGCATAGAACTAGGTTTCTCATTCGCTATATGTTTCAAGTGAATCTCTGCCATTATTTTGACAACATGGGTTTGTAGTCTGGAACTCCACCCCAGAGAGTCTGACTTGGGGTGACTGACCTGGTTTCAGAGCCTGAGCTCCAACCTGAGTAGTAATAGACTTGATACTGCTATTTTTAGCACTGTGGTGCAAGCCCACAAGCCCAAGGCAGTTGACCTGGGCTCTTTGTCTAGCTGCTGTGGGGTTTTTTTTCACAGTGTTCTCCTTATACACAAGGCAGTAAGAAGGGCAGAAGTATATGTATTTAGCTGTCCTGCCTTGCTAGCCATCAGCTTCTCTAGCTACAGCCTTACTTATATTGTTCACCCTCCAGATCAATGACCTGATTGGAAAGGCTATGGGGGAAGAATTGACATCATCTCTCTTCTCCCCATGTTGTAATAATTAACTCTTTGTTCCTCTGTGCTGACACAGGTTCTCAAAGAATCCCTCCGATTATACCCTCCTGTTTCAGGGACCATACGTTGGACAGGAAAGGAAAATGTCATTGAAGGCATCAGAATTCCAGCAAACACTACTCTCTTTGTGAGTTTGATGGCTGCATCCAAAACGTATCAGGTTATAGGTCCACATACAATGGAGTTAGACACTGCAGAGCCAGAATTCCCTGTTGGCATAGTTCATTGACTTCAGGGGAGTTACGGCAGCAGAGAATTGGGCACTGAAGACCAAAAGAGTAAGGTGTGAATGGGGCTTTTGGACCCAGTTCGTGGCAGTACGTCAGATCCAGTGATGGGGAGGGTGATGCAAAGTGTTTAGTTAGAGACAAACAGAATTATTTTTGTCCTTGTGAGCCATCAGAGAGGCTTTAGTAGTGTGCATCTCATAAATAATGCAAACACACATTTTATTGGCAGTTCAGCACATATGTCATGGGAAGGCTGGAAAAGTTTTTCAAGGACCCACTGACCTTTAATCCTGAACGATTTAGCAAAGATGCACCAAAGTGAGTATATTTTACTACCATGTTACCAAAACGTACTGAGTAACCATTATGGTAAGAGCTTTAACAGGGAAAATATGTTTATTATTGTAGCTTTATGCTCAGATGCAAATCCAAGCATTATTATTATTATTAATAATAATAATTTTGTGTTTTATACAGCAGGTTTTTATCTGCAGTTCTCAAAGCACTTTACAAAGGAGGGTATTATTATTATTTATTATTAACATTTAGACTGGAGTAGCACCCAAAGGCCAAATCAGATTGGGGCCCATTGCATTGGGCACTGTCCAAATATATAATGAATGACAGTCCCTGCCCCCTAGAGTTTACAGTGTCATTTCCCCCATATAACAGGAAATGGGCACAAAGACGTATGATGCTATTCTGCTGTTAGGTTAGGAAGATGGTGCCTTAATGAGTCAGAGGTGTAAAGAAGTTATTGCTAAGCAATTAAAATTACAGTTGTGATGAAATATTTGACTTATAAACCAGCATCTCTCATCCCAGTGCAGCCATCAGAATAAATGTTGAAAAAAAATTTTTTTTTCCTCATAGGCCATATTTTACCTATTTTCCATTTTCTTTGGGACCCCGTTCCTGTATTGGACAGATATTTTCACAGGTACGCAGGCTTCTGAAGTTTTGGTGTATCCCACCTTTTTCATAGATTCCAAGGCTGGAAGGACCATTGTGATCATCTAGTCTTACCTCCTGTATAGCACAGACCATAGAACTTCCCCAGAATAATTCCTGGTCAGTGATGGAGAATCCCCCACAACCCCTGGTAAATTGTTCTAATGGTTAATCACGTTCACCATTACAAATTTATGCCTTATTTCCAATCTGAATTTGTCTAGCTTCAACTTCCAGCCATGGGATCGTGTCAGACCTTTCTCTAATAGTTTGAAGAGCTCATTATTAAATATTTGTTCCCCGTGCAGTCAGATCACCCATTAAACTTCTCTTTGTTAAGCTAACAAATTTTAACTGTTGCTTCATTGGTACATGCTGTGCCATGTTGCTGAAGCAATAGGCAACCAGACAGGCCCAAAGGCATAGAGGCAAAGCTACTGACCTGGCTTCTTCCCCTTAGAGCTGGGCTTCCCAAGGCTGTCGTGATGCACATTTGTGGACAGTGCAGGGAAGCTGGCCTTGCTGTTTGTTCCCTGCTCTGTAGCTCTTGTGTGGAATCTTCTGTTTTTCCAGTTTCCCATGCTGCTAATGGGGCTCATCTAAATGCAGTTATACCTGCGCTGGCAATCCTCTTATTAAAGTGGATTGATCCGTACCCTCGTCTCCAAGTAAGACCTAGAACTTAAACCAACAGACATATCTTTGTGTCTGTAATGTATCTCCAATTCGGGAACACTGCAGGTGACTGAGGAACACCCCTCACAGGGGAAGCTCTTTCCCTAATGGAGTTACAATAATACCATAGCTTGTATCGTTTTAAATCTCTGTATTTTACAGAATTGCCCAGTGTCTTCAATTTAAATCTCTTCAGCCAAAGCAATATTTGCATCTGCTGATTTCGAGTTTTCTTTTCTCCTTAACAGATGGAGGCTAAAGTGGTGATGGCAAAACTGCTTCAGAGGTTTGAATTTCAGCTGGTGCCAGGGCAGAGCTTTACAATTATGGATACAGGAACCTTTAGACCAAAAGACGGCGTAGTGTGCATATTGAAACCACGGATCATTACAAAAGGGTCCCAAAAATAATGGGAGTGGGGAGCAATGGAGTCAAAAGGTGGTGGAGTTTCCGCACGGATTTTAGAGATTTTTGCAATCACTTTTGAGGGGTGCTATTTAGAAAATGTTGTTAGCCCACCCCGTAATTACTGTGGAGAAGTTTAGGAGTTTCAGTGTGGATGTTTATTTGAATCTTGTTGATCTGGAAGCTTTGCAAAAAGCAGACTTTTAATCCGGTACTACTTGGTTCTCATCAGACTTGGAAAAACCACAAGAATATCATCTCTCACTCTGCTACATATGATGACAAACAAACCTAAAGCCAAATCCTGGTCCAGATTTTTCACTGATTTCAGTGGAACCATTGGGCATAAGTTCAGAAGCACATGAGCACTTAAACAATGAATCAAACACTTGGTTGAATTGTACAGCAGTTTTGGTTTGAGTTTGGGGGTAAAAGTTTGAGTTCATTCTTATTGCACCCAAATCATTTCCCCCATCCATGCTGTAAACTGCAATAGTGCATGTTATCTTTGCTGTGAATATGATTCAGCATATGAAAACTAATGGCAGGGGAGGGGATCAGAAGCTACATCTATTGTCTATCCTAGACCTTTGCAAATACTGGATTTTCTGGTTCATTGGCAATTCCAAAATACCGGTAGATTAAAATAATTGTTTCAGAATGAGCAAAAAATGAATTTTTTACAAAAAATTTTTGGCAACTCAAAAAAGTTTAAAAAAAAAAATTGGATTGAACAAAATGTTTTGATTTCAAGCTTTTTTTATAAGTGTTTGGTTTTTAATAAAATGAAGGTAAATTTCTAAATGAAAAGTTTTGAACCAAAACATTGAAATGTTTCGTTTTGAAAATTTCAATAAAGCATTTCAGTTTTTTGTGAACTTTCTTTTTAGGGTTTTTTTCAGCCAAAGTAATTGGACAAAACTGCCATGAATTTGTAAAACATTTTGGTATTGCTCACTTGGCATTTTTGCCAAAAAATGTGCCCATATCTAGTCTTTCCTCCTTTCTTGTCTGTCTCTCACTCTGTCTTTCACACCGTCCTTCTCTCCAATCCCAGTCCATGTTGCTCAGTGAACACACAATGGAAGCAAAAGTTGTGCTGTGTCTTAGCATTACCATGTCCTACTTCTACAACTGACATTAGCTAGATTGTAATATGACAATGCTCCATGCCTGACAAAGCACTCAGCTGGATTAGCTTCCAAATGGCCTATCTCAATTAAAGGAAGAACTACTTGGGAAAACGCTACTGTTTAGAAATAGATGGTAATTAATAGATGATGGGGAACATGACCCTGTCTTGGATAAAAGGGAGTTCAGGATAATTGGAGCTGAACTGTGTTCTTTATCTCTTCCAATTAAGATGGGCAGAAGACAAGCTGTGATGTGGTACAGCATCCATCTGTTCCTGTAGGGCCAGATTGTAATGCTCCTTACACTGAGTTCCCATTGACTTCAGTGGGACAGCTCATGGGCTAAGGTACTATTCAGCATAAATAAGGGCATGATAATCTGCTCTATCGCATTGATGCTATCACTCCGACAGCATTACTGTCTTCGGTAATGTCCTAAGGTACACATGCAGTTAGGTATAAGGCCCTGCAGTTGCACTTGCTCAGTCACCTGCCAGCCTAATGAGCACAGCTGGGATGCATCCACTAGACCACGTGATGGATTGCCCCACCTGGTTGGCTGAGGAAGCTAGCAGGCTTGCTCTTCAGCCCAACGGCAGCAATTCACTGGCTGCTCAATGCATGTGCCTGTGGTTATGCTCTGTTTCTGTGTTCAGGTTGCTCCAAGCCCTGCTTCTGCATTGCTCCTCCCTGACTATCCTCCCTGACAAATAAAGGGACTCTATCTTTCTCTCCAAGTATATTGCTGGAGGTTAATATGGGATCGAGCCAGATGCCTTTTTTCTTAAAGGCCAGCTGGGGACATTGCAGAGGTCTGGATGCCCTATCGGATGAGGGCTGTTGTGATAATTGGGCCTACAAAGATACCCTAATTGTGACCTCAACTGTGAAAAGTGAATAACAGTTCATAGAAGTGACGCAATAGCCAATAATGTTGACGGGAAAAGGTGAAAAAGATGGAATTAGTCCAAACAAAAAGGCCTAGTAATGTACTCCAAGAATTGCGTTAAGATCATGCCTGATAAACAAGAACAGTGTGAGACTGGAAGTCAATGAACCAAAATTGGTGTGTTGGAAATTAGGCCTAATTTGTGGACAAAATATGAGGGGATGGGCGGTTCCGCCTAATGATCCACAAAAAGAGACTTTGAGTGGGAAAGGCTACTGGGCTGCTGGCTGACTGAAAGACAAGAGAAGGAACAAGCTTCTCTTCACAGTTGCCACCTCAACCATCTCCAGGGCCCTGAACTTTCTCTCTCTAATCCTGAAAGATGTCTTGAGCAGACTGAGCCAGAGAGAATGAACCAGTTGACATCACCAGTTTCAGCTAAATCCCATATGCCACCTAAGAGGTGAGACTTTGACCTTTGTGTGTTTCTTCCCCACCTTCAACAACAGCTCCAGCCGAATGCAACTAACTTCTTCTCTCCTTCCCCAAAGGACATTTTTTACCATCTTTGATACCATCTAAGACTGTGGTTTTTAACCTTTTTTCTTTTGCAGACCCCTAAAAAATTTCAAATGAGGGTGCAGACTAGTTTGGAAATCTTCGACATAGTATGCAGACCCACCAGGGATCCACAGACCACAGGTTGAAAACCACTGTTTTATGGAACAACAGCCTTTCACAGACCCCTTAGACATAGTTTGTGGACCCTAGATTGAAACCACTGATCTACGAGACTGTCAAACAAGGGAAGGAGTTCCTTTGAAAAGGAAACAAGGGATGTTATTAAAATGAAAGCCTTACTTAATACTTTTCAAATGATTTAACTGTTCTTCCTTCTTTTCTGTATCTTTAATTAAAGACTAAAATTATGTTCAATGATGATGTGTTTTCCATGGTACTTGTAGTCCATAGGGCTAACCTGCTAGGTTGCTATATTATATATCCTGTCTTTATTGGCTGGTTTGATTATATTATTATGGCTTATATTTGTGTACTGGATAATTTTTGTAAACATTACATCATTATATTTGGCTGTAATGCAGGAACCTGGATCCTGTATTATTAACTAGAGCAAATTTGCATGAGTGTTTGTAACCTGTGGCATAGATAAATGGCCTACCGGTTATCCTTTTAGACTTTGGGAAACTGAATGTGTTTACCAATTCTGGAACATACTAATAACAACAAGGTGCACCACAAGAACATGGAAGTAACGGTTCAGGCCAAAGGTAACAGGATATCAGATAATGGGCATTAATATGTATGAGTAAGGTAGAATAAGTGTACCCTAAGATTATGGGGGTGAGGAAATGTGATTTGGGCATGGAAGATTGGGCACTGACATGAATATTCAGGATAGTGCCAAGACTATAAGAGGGCAAACCACCATATGGAAATTATTCTTTTAGATCTTTAGTTCCCCTTTGTTTAGCTACCAGCTTATTTTTTGCAGTAAAACTTAGTTACTCAACACTGACTCTGCTCTCCACCATCTCGGCATTGAGGAACTTGGACCATTGGACTCCTTTAGCATGCCAGAGGCGAGGCTGGTCCTGTGTCTCTTATCACCAGGTCTACAAGAAGGGTGTTAATATGCTAGTTTAATTAGCATTTGTGAGGAATGTTACCATGGGTACTATTAGAATGTTATTATTTCTTTTTAATTCTGAGGTCTGGAGCTTTAATGATTTTTTCCTTTAATAAAAATCTCTGCTTTGTTCTCAGCATGAGTGTTCTTGCCACTCACCCTGAGGGTCCTTACAAAATATTGAACTCTCTGTGTTGAATTCTGTAGCCTGATTTCAGGACAAGAACCTGATTATCTTCTGTTCAGATCATTGGTGAGCCTGTATCAGGTTAGCATATTAAGCAGGTTGAAGTTTCTGTATACCAAACCTTGTCCAACACTCTTTAATGTTGGACATTTTCAGGGTCACATTGACACCTTTGGCTCTTTGGGCCTATATATTCCATCTAAATTAATAGCACAGGTGGCTGTCGCTAAGAACCTGTTGAAGAGTCGGAAAGCCTCGGAGGTAGAGGAGTTATGGAACCATCAGGGAGCCCATGGAAAGAGCTGATAGAGCTGTGGATACCTTGCCAAACAACAGCACAAACTAGGGTGACCAGATGTCCTGATTTTATAGAGACAGTCCCAATTGTTGCCTCTTTTTCTCACATAGGCATCTATTACCTCCCACCTCCTGTCCCGATTTTTGACACTTGCAATCTGGTCAGCCTAGCGCAAACATTTCCGGAGTATGAGCTGTCCTTACAACCATGATAAACCCCAGAGGCTGCTAGTCCCGAGCTTATTAGCACCTATCCAATTTTTCACACAAAACTCAAAATGAAAGAAAAAGCAAGAAAAGTGTCCCAATACAGGGAAAATAGTAATACTATCTCTGGATTCAGAGTAGCAGCCATGTTAGTCTGTATCCGCAAAAAGAAAAGGAGGACTTGGTGAAGTGAGCTGTAGCTCACAAAAGCTTATGCCCAAATAAATTTGTTAGTCTCTAAGGTGCCACAAGTCCTCCTTTTCTTTTTATATCTGGATTGTGCCAGATCAGTGCTCATTACCCATTGCTTCCATCAGGTGGCAGGCTTTCATTTCCAACTGTCAAATCCAGGTCAGCCCTGCAGGCCTGACAGTTTCTTAGGAGCCAACACCACAGGGGAGAGTAGATGCTTCCCAGGCTGGAGGCTGGCGGATTGATGTTGTGCCAAATCTCTGCAGCGTTCTTCTGTCAGTCCTGTTTCTCTTGGGTTGCAGGGGGGCCTCCATCCCTCTGAGAAAAGCCATGTTGGATCAAGCAGAGGCTTGAACAAGCTGCTGCGTGGGGCCTTTTGTGCTAGTTGAAGCCCTGAAGCATGAGATTTGTTTCTAGTCTTTGCCCTAATACAGAGCTGCAGATATTAAAAGTAATGTGTGTGCAGTGTAGAGCTTCCTGTTCTCTCCATGGCCTAGGGGGGAGGTTTGTTGTGTGTCACTGGCCCGGACGGCAGGGTAGCAGGATGGAGCAGGGGGGTCAGTGTAAATCATGGGGATAGTGCCTTGAGCATGTTGTGCGCTTACACCACACAAATCCCAGCCATCCCTGCCCCAGAGACCTCCCAGACTGAATAACGCTGAGAGAAAAGCAGAACATTCTCCTCTCTCTCTGTTGTGTGACAGCAAACCCCACTCACAGCACAATGGGATGTGTTGGTCTTTGCTGATGGGCTCCAAATCTCTCTTGCTCATTCCTTCCTCTCTCTCTCTCTCTCTCTCTCTCTGTGGATGGACTATGGCTGCTTGTGCACTGTTAGACCTATGGGCAGAGATGACATTGTTAGAACAAGAATGCTAAACTCCTCTGGGGTAGGGACAGTCCTTTCCTCATTCTGACATCAGTGACAGGAGAGTCAGCAATGGAAAGCTGGTGCCACCCCAATGGTATATCCCAGTACTGCCTGAACAATGGTAGCACCCTCTTAGAATTGCTCCTACCCAAGGGCAGTGTTGCATTTCAGCTGATCATTCTGCCCACTCAGCTACTTTGGTTTGTTCACACTCCAGCTTCCCCCAGAACCGAGTCCTTGTTATTCACTCTAGGTTTCCTCAGCTAATTTGTCAAGAGACCTGTCTCTTACCACATCACTTGGGCTCCAGCTCTTCTTAATTGAGGCAAGAAGTTGAATCCGGACCTGGATCTCTTTCTGAATTTCTCCACCAGCTCCATCTCTATGGAAACCTGAACTGATACCCCAGAGCCAACCCCCACACCTCTATCTGGAGTTTTTTTGCTCGCTTGTTGACACTGCTCAAGTGTCCATCGAAGAAAGGTTAGGACAAACAAAAAGAGTGGGGCCTTTTGTATTACCTTACTAAGTTGCTGGTGGACAGGAAAACACACTTGAACAATTGTACGGACCTTCACCAGATGCTGACACATAGGGAATGTTCAGATGTCAATGCTAAAGACCTCTGTGTCGAATTGGACAACATCAATGTTCCCTCTCATTTTTTTCATCCATGTGCGGAATGAATTTTGTTATGTGCACCGAGGTGATGTGCGGATATGCCCCACCAGTAGAATAAAAAAACCTAGATAATTAGATATATGTTTTTAAAAAGTTATTATAAGGATAATTACTCCAGCCGGGACAGGTTAGGCATTTTAGAACTCACGACTCAAAGAATTAAATTTAAGCATAAGAAAGAAATAAAAATTATGAAATGCATAGACCAGTCAAAAAACAAATAACACACTTTGAAAGAATAAAATTACAGAGCATATATGTGCATTGCAGGAAATACCAAGAAGTAACAACAACAATAATGCAAGTATGTGTTGGGAGGGAAGTGTGAAAAACTGTGTGTGTGTGTCTGTGAGAGAAAGAGCCACACAGACCGTGTGTGTGTGAGAGAGAGACACAGAGACAGTGCGTATATGTGTGTGAGACAGAGACTGTGTGTGTGACTGACAGACTGTGTGTGTGACACAGAGAGTGTGTGTAATGGGGAGAGACACACAGAGAGTGTGTGTGTGTGTATTTGTGTGAGTGAGACAGTGTGTGTGAGAGAGACAGAGAGAGACACACACACACAGACAATATGTGTGTGTGGGGGGGGGTGACCTAGAGACAGTGTGTGGGTGAGAGACACAGAGACAGTGTGTGTGCTGGCTGCTGGGTAAGTTTCCGAGAGATGCCGTGTGCTGTCTCTTTAAGGCACTCACTGAAAGCTCTCCTGCTCCTGAGCCCTGTCCCCTCTCCCCCGCTCTGCAGAGAGGGGGGAGGGGGAGAGACAGAGTGTGTGTGTGTGTGTGTGTGTGTGTGTGAGAGAGAGAGAGTCAGAGACGGAGACAGAGATTGTGTAAACTGGCTGCTGGGAAAGTCTTTGAGAGACCGTGTGCTGTCTCTTTAAGGCGCACACTGTCCAGAAGGCTTGTTCACACCTCAGATTGCAGCAGCTCTCCTGCTCCGAGTCCTGAGCTCTGTCCCCTCTCCCCTGCTCTGTGGAGATGGGGTACAGGAGCAGGGGGAGGGAGACACCCTGACATTAGCACCCTCCCCTGCTCTGCACAGCCAGCAGGATGGTCCGGGGAGCAGCTGCAGGAGCAATGTGGCTGCAAAGCAGCAGGGCGGGGTAGGAGGGGGCACCTGAACACATGGTGACAGATATGTGTGGCTCTGCTAATCAAGTGCCGCCCGACTGCGCAGCTTAGAGGGAACACAGGACAATCTCCGTCACATCTTGCAACACAGGAAACACTCTTCACTCCACGCTCTCCAGTTCATTCATGATGCAGAGCTGAAGGACACTCTTCCTAATGTGTGGCTAGCTTTGAGGATTCTGCTCATGTTGCCGGTCACAGTCATGTGTGGTGAGCACAACTTTTTGAAGCTCAGGCCCATTAAAACATATCTTTGATCAGTGATAGCCAACGAGAGACTGACATTGCTTGCTATTTTATCATTTGAAAATGCCATTGGCCAGTCTTTCGATCTCTCTGACGCTGTGCTTCGGTTCATGAGGGCAAAGGCAAGAAAAGCAAGATTTGAACTAAAGGACTAGGGTTAATATTCTAAGACCATCACCAATTGTAACACTATTTAATGTTGGGCCACCCAATATTGGTGCACAGTTCAATTTCTTGATGTTAGTACATTTCAGTTATTCTTAAAATTAAAAGCTTAGAGGAAACAAATGTTTTTATTTGCTTTTATATGGCATGAATAAATACAGCTTTACAGATCCTAGTGTGCAAATTTATCATCTTATGTGACAGGGATAAATCATGCATGCAAATCATGAATCAAAGTCATAAAATGGGCTACCAATGCAATAAAAAAGACGGTATTCAAAGTTTAACAAATGGAGGAGGGGAAATCAAAGATGCTCCTTGCCTGGGGCACAATTTGGTCTAGGGCTGACCCTGTGAGAGTGCCGGGGATGGTCCTGGAGCACTGACTGAAGAGCAGAGGTCATCAGTATTATGATGCCCACTGATCAGCCCAACTGCCCTGAAGAGCTGCTGCCCAACGAAATTGCTGCATTCTAACTGACTTCACAATCATAGTCCCTGCTCCCAACCAGCTCCAATCCCCACTAAGCTCAGTCTGACACTATTATAGTTATGATTTCATTACTGTTCTTGTTGTAACTCTAAAGGCCATAGCCAAGCAGGACCCCAATGCTGTGCCCTATATTCCAGGTTATTTCCAGAGAACTGAGTTTCTTACCCTGGAATCACAGCCCCCTAAATTTCACCCCTCTCAAGCTCTATCCCAATGGCTCAGGAAGAATCAACTCTGTTGCTGGCTGGGCTGTTTATTCAATCATCTGTGAAGTACAGGCTGAAGCTGAAGGGTTTGGCCCCGTCTGCATTGACATCGGCCCACCACCCATTTAGGAGGGAATCCATAGCCCGCAGTGGGAGACGCCCAGTAGCAGAAATACTGCCCTGCCCTTGTGAGGCGGTCTCATGTGTCCATGGAAGCATGGGTGTGTCCTTGTGTCTGTATTGGCAAGCACTGGAAGGTTGCATGCCCAACTCTCACCCTGCCATCTGGTCAGCCCCTTGGGTGGATGGACAGGCTCTTAGCAATTCATGACAACCCCTCAGCAGCTGCTGTAGACCTCATCACCATGCTGAGGGCATCCACCGTCTCCATCCAGCCAGTGTGCCAGTCTGTGCCCCTGGACCTGACACAGACCTCTGCCATTGGTTCCTTTGGACTTTCAGTATATTTGTAGCAACCCATCTGTAACTCACTCAGATACTTTGTTTTCCTCCTCCTGGCCCAGTCAGGAATAGGGCTCCAACATTTTCCCCTGAGAGGAAAGGGGAGAGATAATGGTCCCATGATTCCTGCTCCATTGGTATTGGTCACAGAGTTTCCCCAATTCACATTTAACTGGTGTCTATTCCTTTCACCTCAGGCTACTAAGGGGACTATGTCACAACAGGGCTGCATCTGTGATCACCCCCTCATGGGCATTCTCCTTGAGTTTTCTTCCTGTTCTTTTTCTCAGCGCTGCTCCAGCGCTCTCTCCTCTCTCTGGTGTCGGAACTGCTGCTGCACTGGCTCATCCTGATCCACCTGTGGTGGCTTTTCTCTCTCCAGCTCCTCATGCCACTGTCCTTCACTCTCCTTCTCCTCTCTTAATCCCAAACATACTCTCCTCTCCCTAAGGCTGCAGCTCTAAAATTGAGTGTGCCACACAGTCAGGACTCTTGGGTTCTGGCTCCAGTTCTCCCACTGACTTGGTAGCTAGCCTGGGAACCAGGGTTAATCAGTCTGCCTGGCTGGCTGTGCCTTATTTTATAAAAAACTTGATTCTGAATCTTTCCAAACAAATTTTATTGGACCAAATCAGAGCTAAATGCCTTGTCCCCTTTCCAGTCCTCAGGAGGCTAAACTGTTGCAAGCCGCAGGCAGGGAAGAAGAGACCGAGATGCCACCAATGCCCGGAGGCCCATCCAGTGTGTGGCAGGGAATTGATTAGGTGGAGTGTGTCCAGATGATCCCTGCTCCATGCTGCAGAGGAAGTCACTGTGGGATCTGTTGAGCTTTGCTGATGAGGTTTTTAATCTTTGGGCCAATCTACACTACAGATTTACATCCCCACAGCTGCACTGCAGGCCATTTGGTGATCAGGCTCTAAGCTGATGGGAGAGAGATCTCCCGTCGGCTTAATAACTCCATCTCCTGCTGACATAGTGCTGTGTACATGGAGGGTTAAGGTCGGTATAACTATGATGTAGTGTAAATCAAGCTTTTTTCTCTTCCCCATTCACTCCTCCTCTCTTCCTTTCACCTTCCATTTTATCCCCATGCTTCAATGTCCCCTCATCCTTCTTTTGTCTCCCTATTTAGTTAATTCCCTGCCAGCAAAACTCCACTCAAAGAATTAAAGAACAAGCATACCTGTCATGGCGCTTCATGATGTATTCAGACCATCCTCCTGCTTTCATGTTAATCCTACAAGTTTGTTACAGCTCTGGAACAAAACTCTTTACTAACTTCCTTAATGTATGAGTATGCCCTTAAAATGACATTGTTTAGAGGGCAAATTGTCTTACTAATATTTAAGACACATAGTGTCATGTTTTCATTAAAAAAACGGTTAAAAATCATCCAGTTGGGTCACTGTAGATACATACTCAGGATTTCTATTTTACATTATATCACTGAACAGTTTCCAGAAGCTAAAACAGGCTTTTAGATCAGTCATTTGCAAATGCAAGTTCCATTTTTAAATCTGTGTTTATGTTTTGAAGCTTTACATCTTAAGTATCTTGAACTGAAGTGTGTTTTCATTTGTGCTGGAGAAATATCAAATGCATTGTATAAACAGATTACAATATTTAAGACTTTATTTCTTATTACTGAAGTAACTTAATAGGAAAAGAAAACACATTGCCATTGGGAAAAAAAAACATTTTTCTACTGGAAATACACTTTCAGGTGTCTTAGATCTGATAGGAAATCCATGTTGGTCAATCTATTCTAATATTTTCTTTCCAGTTATCACTTTAAAAGCTTTTTATCTTGCCTTTTTTAAGCTAGTGCAAAATGAATTTGTTCTCTAATTTGTTAGTTATTCCACATTTTAGAAGAATGTTTGAGGGGAAACCCAACTACTTTAGACTTCATAACTTTTTAATGAGAAATGAGATATACAAATTAAAAGTACATATATTTGCTTGCTTATAATTTTCCAGAAGGTAATAGAAATGAAAATAAAAAAGTATGTGAGTGTTTGAGGGTGATTGGTGTGATATTGTAAGGACAATGATATTGAGCAAACATTCTGCATGAATTTTATTTACCAATTGAAGTTTTTAGTTCTTTTATTAAGGCTCCAAAACTCATTTCTAAGTTATTATCCGCCAAAAAACCTAGACTTTTCAGGTGTTTAAGTAGCCCCTGGAATCACAGTTAAAGTCGCCCCCCCCCAAAAAAAATCTGAAATGACACCCCTGCAGAGCTGGCATCTGCTTTTCATTCCCTTGCTGGGCCAGGCAAGGGGGTGGGAATTTGAAGCACTCCTTTATGTGAATAGGGATGTCTCTTTTATCCTCCTCAGAGATCCTGATGAAACTTTCATGGAGATACTCTGCAATCCTCCCCCAAAGGCTTCTAGGAATTGCAGCCTTATTTCTTCCTCCGCGATAGGGCACATTCTCATGCCACTCTGCTATGAATTCAGCTGGCACCATCGCAGCAAACAAGTAGTGGGATAGAGGCCTGAGCAACTCTGAGCCCTGAGAGTTAAGGCTCTTGACTACCCCTAACTTGTCTAAGGAGACAAGGTGGGTGAGGTAATATCTTTTATTGGACTGACTTCTGTTGGTGAGAAACAAGAAGTTGGTCCAATAAAAGATATTACCTCACCCACCTTGTCTATTTAATATACTGGGGCCCACAGACCTACAGCAACACTGCATACTGACTTCTCTAGTCATTTACGTCCACTGAAATACTGGGGTACTGTGACCAGTCACAGTCAGACCCACTATGTTTTCTCCATGCTGTGGCTACGAATTACTGAAAGCAGTGTAGTTAAAGCCAGAGGACCAAATTCACACCTACTGTAATTCTCCTTTAACTGCAGTGCCATAGATTTGGCTCAGAACCTAAGTCCCCCATTACTGTAGTATCTGAGCACCCCACAGTCTTTGATGTGTTTCTCCTCACAACAGCCTGCAAGGTAGGGAAGTGCTATTAGCCTCATTTTACAAAGAGACTCACATTTTAGAAGGTATGTAGGCACCTAACTCCCATTGATTTCAATCCGTTAGATGCCTGAATACCTGGGGCCTCCTGTGTCTAGCAAGCTAATCAGAGGGACCATTCTTCCTCTCAGCTCCGCCGCCCAGAGCAGCCCAAGTCTAACGGGCCAAATTCAGCGGCGGTGACAGTGCAGTGAAATCAGGGCCGGATCTCCCCCTCCCTGTCTCCCAAACTCAGTTTGCGGCGAACTGAAAGGGCCGGTTTAAAACACCGGGGCGACTCCGCAGCAGGAACGAGGAGCCTCCCTGGGCCGGGTGAGAGGCGGGGCTGGCTGCAGACGCGCACAGGCTCCGTGGGGCGGGCTGGGGGAGAGGGCAGCCGAGCGAAGGGGGAGCCGCTCCGAGGCGAAGCGAGGCGGGGTGGGCGGGAGCGGCCAGCTGCCCCCTAGGGAGCCGAGCCGGGGCTGGCCGCGGCGCGGCGCTCCTGGGACTGGCGGACACGCCCCTCTGGGCTCGCCCAGTGCACCGGCAGGCAGAGCCGGCGGGGCCGCTGGGGAGCTGCCGCGCTCGGGCCGTCCCGCATGCGGGCAGCCAGGGGCAAGGAGGGCGCCAGCCTCGCCCGGCCCGGGGGGGCGGCGCTGCTCGGCCTCCTGGCCGCCAGCGCCCTACTCGCCCTGGTCCTCCAGAGCTGCCCGGGCGCTGGCCCCTGCTGGGGGGCGAACGGGACGCGGGGCTGCCCCCGGCCTGCCAGGCGGCCTCCCCCGGCTCTGCTGGACGAGCTGAGCCGGCGGCAGCGGGACCTGCGGCGCTTGGCCACCTCTGCCGGGCCCCGGGAGCGGGGGCTGAGCCGCGGCGGCCGCCTGGGCTGCGGGGACCTGAGCCGCGTAACCGGGCTGGGCGTCGTGGGCTCCGGCTTCACCAAGCTGGTGCAGCGAGCGGCGCTGCCGGGGGCCGGAGCCATCGCCCTCAAGTCGGTGCACCGGGCCGGTGGCGACGTGAGCCGCTGCGTGCAGCGCTACGGGCACCCCGCCGGCTGCCGGAGGCTGGCCAGCTACAAGCTGCTCAAGGAGGTGACCCTGCTGCAGCGCCTCGACCACCCCGGCGTCGTCAAGGCAGGTAGAGGGACGGGGGAAGAGGGGGACATGGCGCTTCTGACCCCCCGCTGCTTGAATGCCGCGCGGCTGCCCCACTCGCCCACCTCCGCCGCTCCCGGCGCCCCGCGGCTACTGACCCCCCCGGCCCGGCCACCTGCGGGAGACCCCGGGCAACTGCTGCGGCAGCGCCCGTTTGGGGGAGACGGTAGCGGGGCGAGTGCCCGACCTCCTTGGCTCACAGCCACTGCACACAGACACAGGCAGCTACGCCCTGCATTAGCCAGGTGTCCTCGCGGACTGTCCCCGCTGTGCTACACCGCCCGGTACTTCTGTGCGTCCGGAGATGGGCGAAGGAAGGAGATCCCGGTCTTCCGAATAAAGCCAAGCTGATGGGGTTGGTTAGAGATGGGAACGGGGTGGGGGGGTTGTTTACTACAGACCCTCTTGCAAGGATGCGCCCAGAGCCACGTGCTTTGTAGAAAGCGAGTTCTTCAAATTCACATCCTGTAAACTAATCAGGGTCTCCTTCTGGGCTTGATGCCTGCTAATGATGCCATTAGCTGGGGGGAATCACACAAGGCAGTTCACGCTGCTTTCTCGCTCAGCGAAACAACTGCTGTTGGTCGGGGCAGCAACTAGAACTATGCATCAATGGGATGGTATCACATTGCATTTGGAGAAGTGGGTTTTTTTACCCAGGAAAGCTTATGCCCAAATAAATCTGTTAGTCTTTAAGGTGCAGGGGACTCCTTGTTGATTTTGTGGATACAGACTAACACAGCTACCCCCTTATACTTGTGACGGTATCAGTGACTTCGAAACAAGAGAGCAATTGAATTGTATTGTCTGTAGTACTACCGTATTTACATGGTGTCTGCCTGCTTTAAACAGAGTATAGGAGACTGAATGCCTTTTACTGTACTTGAATCCATATTCCCCAGAGGCCAAGCTGATCTGTCAATATTTATTCAGCCTTTTCCCTTGACATTTGTACTTGAGTATGCATCAGTATAACAATCTCTCCTTTTCTCTCTACAGTTGCATGGTCAGTGCTATGATAATAGCTTAGATCCTGAAATAAGGGTCACAGCTATGCTGGAGTTGGGATCCCCTCTGGAGATGATTCAGCTTCTGCAGACTCCCTGGGAAGAGAGATTTAAAGTAAGAAAACAAAACAAAGGCAGTTTTATCAGTAGCTTTTAGGTCTCAAACTGAGTAAATGCAAAGAGCCCATGATGAGTGCTGGGGCTCACAGGATTGAGCTATTACCAACAGGAGAGTGAGTTTGTGTGTGTGTGTGTTTGGTGGGGGGGGGGTGAGAAAACCTGGATTTGTGCTGGAAATGGCCCACCTTGATTTTCATACACATTGTAAGGAGAGTGGTCACTTTGGATAAGCTATTACCAGCAGGAAAGTGAGTTTGTGGGGGGAGGGGGCGGAGGGTGAGAAAACCTGGATTTGTGCTGGAAATGGCCCACCTTGATTATCATACACATTGTAAGGAGAGTGATCACTTTAGATAAGCTATTACCAGCAGGAGAGTGGGGTGGGAGGAGGTATTGTTTCATGGTCTCTGTGTATATAATGTCTTCTGCAGTTTCCACAGTATGCATCCGATGAAGTGAGCTGTAGCTCACGAAAGCTTATGCTCAAATAAATTGGTTAGTCTCTAAGGTGCCACAAGTACTCCTTTTCTTTTTGAGGATTGTCGTGCTGACTTTCTGTATGTTCCTAAAATCTTCTTAAAATAATCTTGTTTTCACTCCTTTTAAAATACAGTAAATAATAGCCCCAGTCAGAGAGCAGGAGCTCCACTATTACTAGATATTCCTTTATTTCCCCCTCCGAAGCAATGTTACAACAGACCTAAAATTACAAAGTCTAAAGAATCCTGCCTAGAGATAGTATTGTGTTTGTCTGACTGGATGTCTGGTTCCTTCTGTTCTGCACGCCTTTGCAGAGAGGTTTATTGATTTGTATAGGGAGGCCCATTATTGCAGTGGCATTATGTTCCAGTGGATGGAGCAAGGGACAGAGACTAGTTCTGTTCCAGGCTCTTCCACTGACTGACCTCGTATATGACCTTGGGCAAGTTACTTCACCCCTCTGTGCTTCTGTCTTTTCTCTTATCCTTTTTCTGTTTCTTATCCTTTTTGTAGATCAGGGGTGGGCAAACTTTGTGGCCCAAGGGCCACATCTGGGTATGGAAATTGTATGGCAGGCCAGGAATTCTCATGAAATTGGGGATTGGGGTGCAGGAGGGGGTGAGGGCTCCAGCTGGGGGTGCAGACTTTTGGGCAGGGCCAGAAATGAGGAGTTCAGGGTGCAGGAGGGGGATCTGGGCTGGGACAGGGGGTTGGGGTGCAGGTGGGGGGGGTGAAGGCTCTGGGGTGCAGGAGGGTGGGACCGAGGGGTTTGGAGAGTGGGACGGGGATCAGGGCTGGGGCAGGGGGTCAGGGCAGCGGAGGGGGTCAGGACTGCCTGCCAATGGGAGCTGCGGGGGCGCTGCTTGGGGCGGGGGCAGTGTGTGGATCCCCTGTTCTCCTCCATGCGTAGAAGCTGGAGGGGGGATATGCTGCTGCTTCTGGGAGCCGCGTGGAGCCATGGCACACGTGGAGCTGGACAAGCCCCGGACCCCGCTCCCCGGCAGGAGCTCGAGGGCCGGATTTAAACATCTGAAGGGCCGGATATAGCCCCCGGGCCATAGTTTGCCCACCCCTGGTCTAGATTATAAGCTCTTCAGGGGACCATCTCTTACAGTGTGTTTGTCCAGTAGGGCTCTGATCTTGTTTGGGGCCTCTTGGTACTATTATCATACAAATAATAATAAATTGATGTCTCAGTCCGGTAGGTGAGAGGCCAAGTGAGGCTCTTTAGCTCTCCGTTAGCATAAATTACGTATGACATGGAAGTTATTTTTATTATTTGTATTACGGTAATGCCCTCAGAGATCTTGGTCAGGGCCTCACTGTAATGGCTGCTGCTTATTTGCTTTACTGGAGAGAGGATGATGTTGAAGTTAAAGGAAGAACTACACTGCAATCAGTGAGAAATTCTTTGGTTAAAAAACCCTCAAACCATAAAACCCCCAAAAGCATGTGATCCACAAGGCTGAATGTGGCTACCACAGTCATAGCCACCAACAGACTAAGACATCCAAAACTCAGCATAGGGGCTTCATGGCAGGTTCCAGCAGAAGGAAAGGGCTCTCACACCCCTGCCCCAGCCCGGATCCCCCTCCAGCACCCCAAACCCTGCATTCCCGGCCCCATCCCAGAGCCTGCACCCCCAGACAGAGCCCTCACCCCCTCCTGCACCCCTGCCCCAGCATGGATCCCCCTCCTGCACCCCGAACCCCTCATTCCTGGCTCCACTCCAGAGCCCATACCCCCAGCCGATGCCCTCACCTGCTCCCGCACCCCAATCCCCTGCCCCAGCTCACTGAAAATGAGCAAGTGAGTGAGGGTGGGGGAGAGTGAGCGACAGAGGGAGGGGGGATGGAGTGAGTGGGGGACAGAGCCTTGGAAAAGGGGTGGGACAGGGGCCTTGGAGCAGGAGTGGGGTAGGGGGCGGGGCAAGGGTGTTCAGTTTTGTGCAATTAAAAAGTTGGCAACCCTACCTGCACCCCGTCCAAACCTGAATGACTACTGTCATAAATATAAAGGGAAGGGTAAACCCCTTTGAAATCCCTCCTGGCCAGGGGAAAGCTCCTCTCACCTGTAAAGGGTTAAGAAGCTAAAGGTAACCTCGCTGGCACCTGACCAAAATGACCAATGAGGGGACAAGATACTTTCAAAAGCTGGGAGGAGGGAGAGAAACAAAGGGTCTGTGTCTGTCTGTGTGCTGCTTTTGCCAGGGACAGAACAGGAATGGAGTCTTAGAACTTTTAGTAAGTAATCTAGCTAGGTATGTGTTAGATTATGATTTCTTTAAATGGCTGAGAAAAGAATTGTGCTGAATAGAATAACTATTTCTGTCTGTGTATCTTTTTTGTAACTTAAGGTTTTGCCTAGAGGGGTTCTCTATGTTTTCTAATCTAATTACCCTGTAAGATATCTACCATCCTGATTTTACAGGGGGGATTTCTTCATTTCTATTTACTTCTATTTTCTATTAAAAGTCTTCTTGTAAAAGACTGAATGCTTTTTCATTGTTCTCAGATCCAAGGGTTTGGGTCTGTGGTCACCTATGCAAATTGGTGAGGCTTTTTATCCAACATTTCCCAGGAAAGGGGGGGTGCAAGTGTTGGGAGGATTGTTCATTGTTCTTAAGATCCAAGGGTCTGGGTCTGTAGTCACCTAGGCAAATTGGTGAGGCTTTTTACCAAACCTTGTCCAGGAAGTGGGGTGCAGGGTTTTGGGAAGTATTTTGGGGGGAAGGACGCGTCCAAACAGCTCTTCCCCAGTAACCAGTATTAGTTTGGTGGTGGTAGCGGCCATTCCAAGGACCACGGGTGGAATACTTTGTACCTTGGGGAAGTTTTGACCTAAGCTGGTAAAGATAAGCTTAGGAGGTTTTTCATGCAGGTCCCCACATCTGTACCCTAGAGTTCAGAGTGGGGGAGGAACCTTGACATGGTGGCATAGTGGTGGGATTAACCTGAAATCATTTTGAGATCCAGTTGAGATTTTTTGAACTAGAAATACAGATTTTAAAAAGGAATTTTTTTTTCCTGTGGCTTTGAAGCAGCTTTGAAACTGAAAGCATCTTGGGTTTTCCCTGCTTTGTGGCCAAGCAGAGACAAAAGGGGATTATCTTGTGAATTGCAGGTTTTCTTTGCCTGGAGGCAGGGTACTTAACTCCTGCAGGGAAATTCACAGTCTTCCAACCCAGAGGTTTTTTTTTTCTTTTCTTCCTAAAAGTAAATAGGGGGTGTGTGTTCTACCCATTTGCTTTTTCTTTGGGCTGGGTAAGCAGGTTTCCAAGTAGTTTGGAGGTTTTTTGCTTTAAGTTGGGCCCAGAACAGAGACAAGGGAATTGTCTTTTTCTGTAGGCTGACAATCACTATCAGAGAATAGGTATTCTATTCCAGCACAGCAAAATTTTACAGCCAAGTTTTGTTTGTTTATTTCTAAACCTCGGGTGTAAAGTTAGTTAAAAACAGAGAGGTTAGAATGACCAAATCCTCAGCTCGACTACAGCTGGAATTAGCCAAATTTCAGGCTGAGGAAAGACAAAGGGAACATGAAAGACAGATAGAACTCATGCGGCTGAAGAAGGAACAAGAAAGGGAGGCAGAACAACACCAAGCGGCTGCTCACAGGAGAGCTATGGAAGCGAGGGACAAAGAACTGGAGGAGAAGGAAAAAGAGAGGAAGTATGTGGAGGAGATGGAGAAGATAAAGGCTCAGCAGAATATCCCAACAAACCCTAGTAATCCTTCTCCAAGTACCACTTCCCATCCCAGAAAGTTCCCCACCTACAAGGCAGGCGATGATACTGAGGCCTTCCTAGAAAACTTCGAAAGGGCCTGCCTTGGATACAACCTCTCTACTGACCAGTACATGGTAGAGCTGAGGCCGCAGCTCAGTGGACCCTTAGCTGAGGTGGCAGCTGAAATGCCTAAAGAACACATGAACAAGTATGAACTGTTTAAATCCAAGGCGAGAGTCAGAATGGGGATAACACCCGAGCAGTCTCGTCGGAGGTTCAGAGCCCTAAGGTGGAAACCAGACATGTCATTTACCCGACATGCCTACCACATTGTGAAACATTGGGATGCCTGGATATCAGGAGCAAGTGTTGAATCTCCAGTAAATTTGCCCTTCCTAATGCAAATGGAACAGTTCTTAGAGGGTGTTCCTGAGGAAATAGAAAGATACATCCTAGATGGGAAACCCAAAACTGTAATCGAGGCAGGAGAGATTGGAGCCAGATGGGTGGAGGTGGCAGAGAAGAAGAAAACTGGTCGCAGTTGGAGCGGAGACCAGAAGGGACCACCCCAGACCACACCCTATTACCGGGGGCCGCCCAAGGCCCCACCTACCTCCCAAAGAACCCTCCAGACCCCTTATCGTCCTGCCACCCCGTTCTCCAGCAACCCTCCTCGCCCCAGTGACCCGTCAGCTGGACGATGTTTTAAATGTAACGAGCTGGGGCATGTAAAGGCCAACTGCCCCAAGAACCCCAACAGATTACAGTTCATTGCACCGGAATCACACCAGAGGTCCACAGGCCCAGATACTTCCCAGATACCCTTAGAGCGGAGGGAAACTGTGAGTGTGGGCGGGAAGAAGGTCACCGCGTGGAGGGACACCGGAGCACAAGTGTCAGCTATCCATGCTTCCTTAGTGGACCCCAATTTAATCAACCCAGAGATCCAAGTGACGATTCAACCCTTCAAGTCCAACTCTTTCAATTTGCCTACAGCCAAGTTGCCTGTCCAGTACAAGGGCTGGTCAGGAATGTGGACTTTTGCAGTCTATGATGATTATCCCATCCCCATGCTGTTGGGGGAAGACTTGGCCAATCATGTGAAGCAGGCCAAGAGGGTGGGAACGGTCACCCGCAGCCAGGCTAAACAAGCCGTGAGGCCTAGCTCTGTTCCGGAAACTGCTATCAGGACCCAGTCAGAGGTGATGGACCTGGACCTTAGGCCAATGTCTGCAACAGCAGTAGTGGATCCAGTCCCAGAGACCCAGACGGAACCAGTCCCAGAACCGGAACCAGCCAAACAACCAACACCAGACCCCGTGCCAGCACTGAATCCAGTACTTGCAACCTCAACACCAGAGGGCCCCACTGAACCTGAACTGGCAGCAGCCAATAACCCTACACAAGAGGCTCAGCCGGAGCCTGAATCCCAACATAGTGCACCAGCGGAGAGCGGTTCACAGTCAACAGAAACAGCTCCATCCCCTATATCGCTTCCAGAGGGACCAAGCCTAGGTCCACAATCCCATGAGGAACTGATGTCTCCAGCATCAAGGGAACAGTTCCAGACCGAACAGGAAGCAGATGAAAGCCTCCAGAGAGCTTGGACGGCGGCACGGAGCAACCCACCGCCTCTCAGCTCTTCTTATCGATCCAGGTTTGTTGTAGAAAGAGGACTTTTATACAAGGAAACTCTTTCTGGTGGACACCAGGAAGACTGGCATCCTCAGAGACAGTTGGTAGTTCCAACTAAATACCGGGCCAAGCTCTTGAGCTTAGCCCACGATCACCCTAGTGGCCATGCTGGGGTGAACAGGACCAAAGACCGTTTGGGGGGGTCATTCCACTGGGAGGGAATGGGCAAGGATGTTTCTACCTATGTCCAGTCTTGTGAGGTGTGCCAAAGAGTGGGAAAACCCCAAGACCAGGTCAAAGCCCCTCTACAACCACTCCCCATCATTGAAGTTCCATTTCAGCGAGTAGCTGTGGATATTCTGGGTCCTTTTCCGAAAAAGACAGCCAGAGGAAAGCAGTACATACTGACTTTCATGGATTTTGCCACCCGATGGCCGGAAGCAGTAGCTCTAAGCAACACCAGGGCTAAAAGTGTATGCCAGGCACTAGCAGACATTTTTGCCAGGGTAGGTTGGCCCTCCGACATCCTCACAGATGCAGGGACTAATTTCCTGGCAGGAACTATGAAAAACCTTTGGGAAGCTCATGGGGTAAATCACTTGGTTGCCACTCCTTACCACCATCAAACAAATGGCATGGTGGAGAAGTTTAATGGAACTTTGGGGGCCATGATACGTAAATTCGTAAATGAGCACTCCAATGATTGGGACCTAGTGTTGCAGCAGTTGCTCTTTGCCTACAGAGCTGTACCACATCCCAGTTTAGGGTTTTCCCCATTTGAACTTGTATATGGCCGTGAGGTTAAGGGGCCATTGCAGTTGGTGAAGCAGCAATGGGAGGGATTTACACCTTCTCCAGGAACTAACATTCTGGACTTTGTAACCAACCTACAAAACACCCTCCGAACCTCTTTAGCCCTTGCTAAAGAAAACTTACAGGATGCTCAAAAAGAGCAAAAAGCCTGGTATGATAAACATGCCAGAGAGCGTTCCTTCAAAGTAGGAGACCAGGTCATGGTCTTAAGGGCGCTCCAGGCCCATAAAATGGAAGCATCGTGGGAAGGGCCATTCACGGTCCAGGAGCGCCTGGGAGCTGTTAATTATCTCATAGCATTCCCCACCTCCAACCGAAAGCCTAAGGTGTACCATATTAATTCTCTAAAGCCCTTTTATTCCAGAGAATTAAAGGTTTGTCAGTTTACAGCCCAGGGAGAAGATGATGCTGAGTGGCCTGAAGGTGTCTACTACGAAGGGAAATGTGCTGGTGGTGTGGAAGAGGTGAACCTCTCCATGACCCTTGGGCGTATGCAGCGACAGCAGATCCAGGAGCTGTGCACTAGCTACGCGCCAACGTTCTCAGCCACCCCAGGACTGACTGAACGGGCATACCACTCCATTGACACAGGTAATGCTCACCCAATTAGGGTCCAACCTTACCGGGTGTCTCCTCAAGCTAAAACTGCTATAGAACGGGAGATCCAGGATATGTTACAGATGGGTGTAATCCGCCCCTCTGAAAGTGCATGGGCATCTCCAGTGGTTCTAGTTCCCAAACCAGATGGGGAAATACGTTTTTGCGTGGACTACCGTAAGCTAAATGCTGTAACTCGCCCAGACAACTATCCAATGCCACGCACAGAGGAACTGTTAGAGAAACTGGGACGGGCCCAGTTCATCTCTACCTTGGACTTAACAAAGGGGTACTGGCAGGTACCGCTAGATGAATCTGCCAAGGAAAGGTCAGCCTTCATCACACATCTCGGGCTGTATGAATTTAATGTACTCCCTTTCGGGCTGCGAAATGCACCCGCCACTTTCCAAAGACTTGTAGATGGTCTCCTAGCGGGATTAGGAGAATATGCAGTCGCCTACCTTGATGATGTGGCCATATTTTCGGATTCCTGGGCAGACCACCTGGAACATCTACAAAAAGTCCTTGAGCGCATAAGGGAGGCAGGACTAACTGTTAAGGCTAAGAAGTGTCAAATAGGCCTAAACAGAGTGACTTACCTTGGACACCAGGTGGGTCAAGGAACTATCAGCCCCCTACAGGCCAAAGTGGATGCTATCCAAAAGTGGCCTGTCCCAAAGTCAAAGAAACAGGTTCAATCCTTCTTAGGCTTGGCTGGTTATTACAGACGATTTGTACCGCACTACAGCCAAATCGCTGCCCCACTGACAGACCTAACCAAAAAGAAACAGCCAAATGCTGTTCAGTGGACCGGAAAGTGTCAGAAGGCCTTTAACAAGCTTAAAGCGACACTCATGTCTGACCCTGTACTAAGGGCCCCAGACTTTGACAAACCGTTCCTAGTAACCACAGATGCATCCGAGCGTGGTGTGGGAGCAGTTTTAATGCAGAAAGGACCTGATCAAGAATTCCACCCTGTAGTGTTTCTCAGCAAAAAACTGTCTGAGAGGGAAAGCAACTGGTCAGTCACTGAAAAAGAATGTTATGCCATTGTCTACGCTCTGGAAAAGCTACGCCCATATGTTTGGGGACGGCGTTTCCACCTGCAAACCGACCATGCTGCACTGAAGTGGCTTCACACCGTCAAAGAAACTAACAAAAAACTTCTTCGGTGGAGTTTAGCTCTCCAAGATTTTGATTTCGACATCCAACACATCTCAGGAGCTTCTAACAAAGTGGCTGATGCACTCTCCCGTGAAAGTTTCCCAGAGTCAACTGGTTAAAATCGTCCTTGAGATGTGGAAAATATTGTTAGTCTTTATGTACTTGGTAGTATATTTAGAGATGCATGTGTCTTATTAACTCTGTTTTTCCTAGAGCTCCAGGAAGAAATCCCAGCCAGTGTTTCACCCTAGCTGAGATTTGGGGGGCGTGTCATAAATATAAAGGGAAGGGTAAACCCCTTTGAAATCCCTCCTGGCCAGGGGAAAGCTCCTCTCACCTGTAAAGGGTTAAGAAGCTAAAGGTAACCTCGCTGGCACCTGACCAAAATGACCAATGAGGGGACAAGATACTTTCAAAAGCTGGGAGGAGGGAGAGAAACAAAGGGTCTGTGTCTGTCTGTGTGCTGCTTTTGCCAGGGACAGAACAGGAATGGAGTCTTAGAACTTTTAGTAAGTAATCTAGCTAGGTATGTGTTAGATTATGATTTCTTTAAATGGCTGAGAAAAGAATTGTGCTGAATAGAATAACTATTTCTGTCTGTGTATCTTTTTTGTAACTTAAGGTTTTGCCTAGAGGGGTTCTCTATGTTTTCTAATCTAATTACCCTGTAAGATATCTACCATCCTGATTTTACAGGGGGGATTTCTTCATTTCTATTTACTTCTATTTTCTATTAAAAGTCTTCTTGTAAAAGACTGAATGCTTTTTCATTGTTCTCAGATCCAAGGGTTTGGGTCTGTGGTCACCTATGCAAATTGGTGAGGCTTTTTATCCAACATTTCCCAGGAAAGGGGGGGTGCAAGTGTTGGGAGGATTGTTCATTGTTCTTAAGATCCAAGGGTCTGGGTCTGTAGTCACCTAGGCAAATTGGTGAGGCTTTTTACCAAACCTTGTCCAGGAAGTGGGGTGCAGGGTTTTGGGAAGTATTTTGGGGGGAAGGACGCGTCCAAACAGCTCTTCCCCAGTAACCAGTATTAGTTTGGTGGTGGTAGCGGCCATTCCAAGGACCACGGGTGGAATACTTTGTACCTTGGGGAAGTTTTGACCTAAGCTGGTAAAGATAAGCTTAGGAGGTTTTTCATGCAGGTCCCCACATCTGTACCCTAGAGTTCAGAGTGGGGGAGGAACCTTGACAAGACATCCAAAACTCAGCATAGGGGCTTCATGGCAGGTTCCAGCAGAAGGAAAGGGCTCTCACACCCCTGCCCCAGCCCGGATCCCCCTCCAGCACCCCAAACCCTGCATTCCCGGCCCCATCCCAGAGCCTGCACCCCCAGACAGAGCCCTCACCCCCTCCTGCACCCCTGCCCCAGCATGGATCCCCCTCCTGCACCCCGAACCCCTCATTCCTGGCTCCACTCCAGAGCCCATACCCCCAGCCGATGCCCTCACCTGCTCCCGCACCCCAATCCCCTGCCCCAGCTCACTGAAAATGAGCAAGTGAGTGAGGGTGGGGGAGAGTGAGCGACAGAGGGAGGGGGGATGGAGTGAGTGGGGGACAGAGCCTTGGAAAAGGGGTGGGACAGGGGCCTTGGAGCAGGAGTGGGGTAGGGGGCGGGGCAAGGGTGTTCAGTTTTGTGCAATTAAAAAGTTGGCAACCCTACCTGCACCCCGTCCAAACCTGAATGACTACACTGTAATTAAACAGCCCCTAAGCCCAAGTCAGCTGGCATGGGCCAGCTGTGGGTTTTTAATTGCAGTGTAGATATACCGTTAATGAACAAAACATTTAGTACAATAGTTTTACATAGGGAGTGCTGTTCCAGAACAGATAATTGGACCATCTGCGCTTATATCCTGACTATGGCAGTGGTCTATACTGATGGTCCCTGCCTGCTTTTATCCCATGATGCACCACACTAGGCACTGATCCTGTAAGCTGTTCTGAGTGAACCAACCCCTGAACTCATGTCGACTGAAGTACATGGGCTTCCATGTGGGTGCAGGAGTCCAAGTGCATGGAACAGTTGCAGGATCAGGGGCTAATTGTGTAATGCTGTACCAGGGTGGAAAACACCTTCCTGATCCCAGCTGGCAATCTACATATGGCCTGAAGCATGAAAGCTGATATTTTATCCCTTGTAGCTTTTTATCCTAGTGATGTAACTGTAAAGGTTTCTTTTTGTGCGTATGCATATTTAACAAACATTGCTAAACTGTTTATGACAGTAAAATCCTCTGGCAATATTGACAATACAGCTTGTAACATACACATAATTTCCTCTTAATTACTGTACATTTCTTGTCTTTAATTTCATTGAATGCCTTTCCCCTTCTTCCAGTTTAATAGCTTTTTTTGGACTATGTTTCCCATGCGTATTCATCTCCTCTTTCTCAGATTTGCCTGAGTCTAGTGAAACTGCTGTTTTACCTGGCACATTCCCCTCTGGGTTCAATAGTCCTCTTGGATTTCCAGCCAAGGCAGTTTGTTATGGTGGATGGAAACTTAAAAGTGACAGACATGGACGATGCCAGCACTGAGGAACTGTCATGCAAGGAAGATAATGACTGCACACTAGACTTCCCTGCAAAAAGCTTCATTCTCAAATGTACTGCAGCTGGGAAATGTGATGGACTAAATGAAAAGAAGAATCTTTTTAATGCATACCGGTATGTGCAATTATATAGAAAAATTTGGCAGATTTGATCATAATTTGCACAATACCATATAGTGAGCAGTATCCTGTACTTATTCTATGTAGTATACAGAGAGAGAGAGATTTATTAAGAATCTCTTCGTAGCAAATGTTATTTTCCTTGTTAGCTAAGAATTGAAAACAGCGTAGTCATTGGCTAGTAAGAATGCAGACACCCCTCCTGCGCTGCCTCCCTCTATGATCACCAATAAACCTGCCCAGAAAACTTTCCACAGTGAACATATTGTTTCCCAGAGGTCCCACGACAGCCTTGGAGATGGCAATCCTCTAACTATCCACAGCAGAGGCACTGCAAGCTTCCCCACCAATGTGCCTCAGCTTGGTGGTACTGCAGGTGGAGTTTCCTCTGTATGAGAACAGTATAGTTTAGTCTCTTTGTCCCTTTTAACTCATGGCCCCTCGCTTGAGATGGGCAACAAAGGAGCGAAGAAGAAATAGAGATGGACATCTATTGGGAATTGAACTGAGACTGTCAAGTCACTTCACGTAGGCCACCAATCAGTCATCAAAAGACAGTGACTTCCTCTCTCCATTGATCTGGGCTAGATTTGAACAGCTGACCTGGAGGTGAAAGTCTTGATCACCCATTATTATAATGTTCAGGGGTTTAAGAGGGAGACACTGTTATTGAGGGATCCTAATTTCACCCTAAAAGAAAACCATAGTCTTGCAATAATTACCCATCCCTTTTAGAGCAGCAGCTTTGTGGAGGGACTGGATGGTTCAAGGAATTAATAATGAGCTACCCTATCTTTCAGTTAATAATGGGCTGCCAAGCCTTGGTAGCACAAGGCCTTACAAGGTTGCCCTAGGTGAGAGAGCATACATGTCCTTTGTAGACTGGAAAGTCACTGCTTAAAGGTGAGCAAGGCAATATACATAGAAGCCTTGCAGGGGAATTTAGTGAAAGCTTCATTGCTTGAATCCTTTAAATCAGACTGAATAAAGCACTTGGCAGCACTATATGCCACAGGGACCAAGCTTTAAGAGGGACTGGCAACATGATCTATGAGAAGCCAGTTATGGTGCTCCAGCACCACAGTATTGGGCATTGTGTAACAACCTGAATAGAACAGAATCGTCCTCCTGAGATGGACAGTGACAATTTAGAGAGGAGTAACTGTTGACATATTGAGACCTCTCACTTCTAACAAGCCTGTGGGATTTCTTTGCAGGTATTTTTTCACGTATCTTTTGCCACACACTGCACCTTCTGCCTTGCGGCCCCTTCTGGGTGATATTCTGAATGGAACAGGTACAAGCTAATATTTAGACCCCATTGTCTTTTATGAGAAAACATTCTAAATGATATTTTATCAGGTTAATTACTTCTGTCATATTTTTCTTTTTAATGTAGGTGATTTACGATATGGAATAAATGAAACCCTAGGAGCTTTTGAAAAAGTTTTACATTTGTACAAGTCTGGGCTATATCTACAGAACAGGCTTCCTCTTTTAAAAGGTACACGGCTTCAGAGTCTTTAGATAATAGTTCAATGACTGCAGTGCAATCGGACTGTAAGAATCTTGTGGTTCCCAAATATGGCCAAATTCTGATCTCAGTTACGCTCATGCAGCCCCAGTGGACACAGTGGATGTACGTGAGGGCAGAATTTGGCACACTTAGGCCTAGTCTGCACTAGAAAAGGTTTACCAGTAAAACTATACAGGTATAGCTATACAATCAAGCCCTCCTAAAGTAGATGCTGCCACACCAGAAAAAAAGATGAAATAAGCCATACCAGCTAAAGCATTTTTATGCCGGTATAACTGCATCTGCACTGGTGTTTTTTAAAATAGAAGTATCACCGAAACAATAAAGAATCACCCAAAATCACTCCCTAGTTGATATTGCTATACCAGCAAACGTTTCTAGTGTGGAGCTGGCCTTAGTATCTTTGTTTCTTTCTCTTTGGTGCAATCTTTGCTGTTTTTTCATGAGAGTTGCATGTGATTGCTTGTACTACATTGTACGTACCTTGCAGAACAATCTGGCTTGTGTGTGCGCACGTGCGTGCTGCTTTAAGTACTCTACTCACAGTCCTTTCAACATGTGCATCAGTTTGTGCTTCAAGTGACTATATGTCCTGTTAATATCTTAAGTGGCCCTCCAGCTTTTTACTTCTGTGGACCAGTTGGTAGGAAAGATCCTCAGATGGCCTCCACTCTCTTTACCCACGGAGCCCTGTGATACTTTTATTTTTCTCCAGTTTCATTGTGCAACCTATCTGCTGCTTTGAGTCATTGGTGGACCATGGATAATAGTTTGGGGCTTTGTTCATCTGTACAAAAGAAGGGAACCCTTTCCATGGTGGAGAAAAGTGGCTAATCATTCTTCCTTATGAAAAAGTTCATTCCTTGCTGCTTTGAGCACAAAAGGTGTTGTGGCCCTAGATTTCCTAAGTGTTCCCATGCAGACTTGGGATGGGCATGAATTGCAATATCCGTGGAGTGCCAGATTTACATCGACTCTGGAAATGGCATGCTTGCAAGCAGAGCATGTGCAAAAATGTAGGTGCAGTCTTACACAGATGGGCCTGCATTTCTAACAGTCGTATTTTCTAACAATGTCTCTCCCTCAGTTTATCCATCAGTGTTCATTAGCAGTGTGCTAAAATTAGCGCCTCTGTCCTATTTTGCACCTCCACAAAGGGGCAGAAAGCTTAGCAGTGAGTGAGCGGTAGCCTTAAACATTGCCCGCTCTGTCATATCTTTCTGGGAGGCACTAGACAAATCTAGTGGTTAAAGCAGTGGGGGTTAAGTTAAAATGTATGTGTTCTGTGCTTGGCTCCTCCACTGGCTCAGTCTGAGCAGGCTACTGTAACTTCTCTATTTGAGCATAAGCTTTCGTGAGCTACAGCTCACTTCATCGTTGCATCCGATGAAGTGAGCTGTAGCTCACGAAAGCTTATGCTCAAATAAATTTGTTAGTCTCTAAGGTGCCACAAGTCCTCCTTTTCTTTTTGCGAATACAGACTAACACGGCTGCTACTCTGAATCTGTAACTTCTCTCTGTCTTATTTGAATGAAGGATGTCACGCAAGGGCAAAGTATTAACTTTATGATGTAACCGTAACATACTGCAGGGTATCTTCCTTTTGGATTATGTTAAAAGTTTCCTAAAGGCTGCTTCCCTATCTACTAGTTTTTATTCTGTTTCTCAGACTACATCACCCTAAAGGGATTCCGAACCATGGAAATGCAGGACTATAAATGCTGGCCCTCCTACAGCCATCTGGGATGTTTGCTCTCCATTCATAATGCAGAGGAAGCTGCAGCAATCTGTAACTCTCAACCACAGTGCCAAAGTTTTATTGTCACTCAACAGAGAACATGGACAGGTGAGATGACTTTATTTTATCGAAAATCCCAATAAAGATCTTTCAGTACAGATGGCCAGAGCTAGTTGTAAGTTGCTGGGACGTATGACAGAAAGCATGCATGAAGGAAGTCAAAAAGGTTCCCTTTAGATCCTGTGTTTAAAAAAGCATGATATTACACTTAGGAACTGGTATCATGTCCCACTGCATAAAGCTGCTGTTCTGTTTGATTTAATAGAAGCCATACCATGCTGGGTTCTGATCTGGTTAGATTTCACAAGCCGTATAGGGTCTGGCCTGATCAGTACTGAGATAAGAGGTTGCTCTGCCATGAAAAATTCAGAGTGCTTAGGAAGTGGTGTGGGTGATTCAGGAGGTGGCTCTGTTCTCCGGGTCAGTACTGTGCCAGTGCCCCGGCATGGTGCTAGGTGGCACAGTTATCTTGGAAGAACCATCTCAAAGTATTGTCTAGGAGAGGCAGTGTGGCCTAGTGACTAGAGCACTGGACTGGGACTCAGAAGATTTGGGGTCTATTCCCAGTTCTGCTGCTAACCTACTGAGCAAGTCACTTCCCGGTCTGTGCCTCAGTTTCCCCATCTGTATAATGGGGATAATGATACTGCCCCTCTTTGAGATTTATGGAGGAAAAACACCATATAGAAACTTAATATAAGATAGGAAGCTACCTTTTGTGGTCATTAAAGATACCATATATCTTGCAAGAATAATGGGAGATTTTAGTGTCTGTGTCCATGTTTGGTTAATTACATTCTTCCTCAGTGAATTCCATCAGCATCTTCAACAGGATGTGATAATTTTCTTCACTTCCTCTGCTACAGTTTTGCATGGTGTTGGTATGCACTTTTAAATAGTTGCTATGATCCACCCCAGAGATAGCTGCACTTCAGTAGTAGGTGAGGCAATTGCTGTGGTATGTACTGTTTGTAAAAAGCTTTTGGGTCCTTTGAGGTGAAAGAAGAGATATAAAAGTAGGCGGTTACTATCATTATACTCAAAAGAACCATAGTTTACAATAGTTTTGCTCCTTTTTATATCAAAATAAAGCCCCAGACCAATGAGTTTCACAAACATCCCTGTAATTAGCTCTGATTACAGCCTTTCATTGAAGCCAGCTTGTATGGTTTTAGAATTACACTGTAAATCCCCTCATTTAGCTGACACTTCAGCAAGTCTAAGCTATTACTTATAATGTGAATACTGAATAAGGTATATGAACATTAAACAGGCATTGTTACCATGGTGGTTATGATCATGTATCTTGTCTGCTGACATGATACATGGCTGCTCTTTGGTGTTTTGTATTAAAAAAAATATTTAAATCGTACTCTATACGTTTGTATGAAAATTGTACACGGATAACTTTATCGTATAAGAGTATTCATGTGCTGACAAAACAATACGTCTGGCCTCTGGGCCAGTTTCACAGTAGCAATGGTTTATACATGGGTATTGTATTCTGCATCTCTTCTAGGTTTTATAATGTAACAGATGTTCGTCACATGCTTCGTGTGCTATTAGAAGGCGCTCAGCTACTATGGTGATGAGCACGGTATAAACACCTATACAGAATGGAATAGAACATCCTCCCTGTGTCGCTGCATTCTGTTTCTGCAACAGGCTGACCTGTATCAAGGCCATTTCTGTCTTCTCTTTTTATTCTCCTAAGCTTTTTCTTCCTCATATTTTGTAATAAGTCTTTGTTTCTGAGTGGCCAAAAAGGACAATTCTGTTACTTGTGGCCTGATTTTTCGGACATGCTGAGGGCCCAGATCTTGCATTCACATTAACTGGAGCTGCTGGTGTTTGGCAGTAACTTGTTAATGTAACTCTGTAATACAGATTGAGACATAAAGCCTATGAAGCCTGATCCTGCATTTCTTGTGTACTCCTACTGAAATTGGTGAGGATCGTGGATGCACAGGGAATGTAGGAAGGATGCCTCAAATGCACATAGCTGGTGTAAAAGGAACCCGCTTAGAGAGAACTTTATATATAAATCTTTCTTGGAATCTAAAGAACCAAGATGACCCATCTCCTCTGTTTAAACTTGCATTTTTATTTTCTTACCAGGACGCCCACTCGCCTCATTTCGAAGTTGCCTGACTGACTTAATACCAGACGTCAATGCGGTACTCTATATTAAACGATCTGCTCCCTCGAGGGAAAGACTTTAAAAAACAGTGAGAGCTCACATAAAGCAATTTGGGGAGGAGTCATTGGGGAGAACATCATCTACCAAAAGGAATGATACTTTTTATTTTGCTTTAGGATGTGATCTCCATGCTATCTTGGACTGAGTAAAATGGTGCTGTCTTTTTGATCAAAGCAGAGATTATTCGTAGCCAAATGCTCTGCTCTACACAACCCCACCTGGTTCTTAACCTGTTCCCAGACTCTGCTATTCCCTGTAAACATTTGCAGTTTTGGTTCAAATGTTGTTGCAATTTTCAGAACCTCATCTTGCTGCTTTCGGAACTTGTCAGCAAAGGAATAGAAATGGCCGTGAGGGACTTGGCTGTAGTAGTCCTAGTTAGTTCATCTGTCTTTGAAAATCTATGAATAATGCACCTCTGAAGAACACATAACTCCCCAATGATGGGGCTGCCAAAAGGGATTTAGTAACATCATAAATGTAAAGAATCCATACATTAGTGATGAGGCCCAAGGTGCAGTGTTTGGATCCAGAGCCATGATTTTGGATCTGCCCATGGGGGTGGGAGGCAGGAGGTCAAGGTATGCAGTTCAGAATGCAGGGTTTGGGTTCAACCCACTGGGGGAAGGAGGTATCCAGTTCAGATCCAGGGTTTTGGTTCAGCCCGTAACAGGGCAGGGGAGTAGGTGTGCAGTTCAAATCCAGATCCAAAGTTTGGGGTGTTTGGATGCAGAGTTTGGGTTTGATGTGTGCATTTGAAAACACCAGTTCCCTTGTATCAACCTTGAAGGTTATCCAGTGTTACTTTCAATGAAAGAAATTCTGCTGAGCAAAATGTTCAAAATATTTGTCTGAAATTCTATTCTGTGTCCTAAAGAACTGCTATTCTCCTCTTGACAATGAGGTGAAGGGGGAGGGTGGTTTTATTGCTTTGATAATATATTGCATGGGCTCTCTGCGCACAGTTCCTCTGAAAAGGCTTCAGGATTTCTATGCATTTTAAACTGCAATAAATGGAGACGTACCTAACATTGTGTCTGGACAGGAATGACTGGGAGTACTGCACTACCTGTTCTTTTTTCCGGATCATTTTTGTGGTCCAATTCAGGAAAGCCAAGTCACAATGGGCCTTACCCCCCACCTGCAAAGGAACTTCCCTCAACTGAGAGCCTCAAGCACCATGCATAGAGCGGGACCACGCAGGCTGTGTGCACTATGGAGTAGGCCTTCACGGTGGTTCTCTGCACTGCTGTGAAGAAGGTGAGTATGTTTTGGACATGACCAGGGATTTCATGCCATCTAATGGTGAGTGTACAGGGAGCAATAAGACCATATTGGCTACTCAACCGCCATACTCTCATTACCCTGCAGTGGCCAGCTGTAGGCCACAAGGGGTATGGTTACACTGCAGTAAAACATCCAGGGTCGGCTGACGTCCGCTGATGCAGGCTACAGTGCTATAAAATTGCAGTATAAGTTTCTCCAGCCCAAGCCCAAATGTCTCCAGTGCAAGGTTATAGCTCCATGAGACAGAGTCAGCTTACACAGGCCAGCTGCTGGTGTTTTATTGCAGTGTAGACGTACCTGATTGGGGTCTGGATACTCCAGAGTGAGATTCCTGAGCATTTGCCTCAGGCTGTGCTCCTTGTCACATGCTATTCTGTGTTTCCTAATGTAGCTGCTCACCTGTTAGCTCATTAGTGCTCCATTAAGGCACAGCAGAGCCATTACACTTCTGCTTTCTCATGCAATCCATTCTAGTTGCATTATGCTCCAAAATGACACAATTAATGAAAATGCCTATCTAGCACAACAACAAGCCTTTTTTTATCATGACCCTCCTGCTATGGGCTTTGTGAAGATAATGCTTTTTAAATGGACAGTCAAAGACTTTCCTTCCACTTCTACAGGACCAGTGTATTGGAGAGAGAGGCCCTGGCAGGGGGTCCTCTATTGTTCTACTTTGACTCTACTGGGTGAGGGCTGCAGGGCATCTGCCATGTGATGCTCTACATTAGAAAGAGTTACTGAGATTGTATCCATCTCTCTGAACCCTAAGAGAGACAAATCAGAACACCCTCATGGCAACAGCCAAGGGCTGGTGTGTAGTCTCATTGCTGGATCTAGAAAGAGAAGGGATAAAGACTGAAAACTGCAAGAATGAAGTGACCCTGGTGCGTATTAAAAAGATCTTTCTACACACTCCTGATGAAAAGTCAAGGCCCGAGTTTTTTTTTTAAAAAAAAGTATTTGAAACACCCAGCACTCCCAGAGGTCTCCCCTTTGGGCTAATAATTTTTCAGAATGTCTTCATTGTCTTATCTGTTTCCCATGTGGTAGTCAGGCCTGGCCCTTGTGCAGATGGTACGGGGGAGGACATTGTTTATTGTAAATATGCAAATCCCAGAGTCAGAGCTACAGCAACTAAAGCTTTGTCTGCACTGCACTTTCGTTGGTAAAACTTTTGTCGGTCGGGGGTGTTTTTTTGCACACCCTTGAACGACAAAAGTTTTACCAACGAAAAGCAGCGGTGTGGACTGTGTTTTGTCGGCGGGAGCCGCTCTCCTGCCAACAAAGCAGCTATACTGCGCACCTTGTAGCGGCATGGCTGTAGTGGCCCACCTGTGTTGCTAAAAGGCGCGTAGTGTAGACATAGTCTAAGAAATCTAGAAGCTTTTGGGGAGGTGAGGCTCATGTCCTGTATTTTCCAAAGGGCTGTGCACACACAAAGGGCTAACAAATAATAAATATATTTTTTAAAATGGGGTATGAAGGGTTTAAAGGATCCCCTTGAGTTGATTTGCACTTGGCAAGCAAGAAGCCACATGTGGAAAACATAGCCTACACATTTCAAATGAATGGATACATTTTCAGACCCCTAACTTCTAAAGTGCACATGCAGGTGCCTAACTCTAAGCGTGCAAGCAGTACCATGCTGAACTGGGACCAGCTGTGTACCTTTATGTGCACTAGTTCATGCACACTTCCAACGGGGTAACACCTCTGCAGGTGTTAAACATGGCACCGACAAAACTGAATGCTCCTAATCAATGTGGTAGGTGCAAATTCTAACACTTATGAATATTCAGGTGTCATGCTATTGGAAGTACACACCCAGGTGTTTGCACCTACAAATTGAGTGCAGGTATGTATGTGCCCAGTTGCGTTGAAGCGCAAGTGGAGACCTAGTACGCACTTTGAAAATGTGCCACTCCTAGTCTATGGGCACAATTCTCCCTGTATCCACGGTGCAGCTCCCCAGGGCCTATAATATGGGCATTGCACTTCAGTGGAGGGGTTTGTATGTATGAGACTCATATGAATGAGCTCATATGATGCAAGGTTCTGCAGTCAGTGGGAGTTTTGGGTGTGCAATGGATGCAGGATCAGGCACCTAGAAGTGAAAGACTGTCCTGCTAAGTTTTCTAATCCAGGATCAGATTTCTCACTCAATCAACATTTCTTAATTGTCTGATAGTGAATTTACTGTCTAGATTCTGATCTTCAATGGTTCCAATTCAGAAATAAACATGATTGTCTTTTTCAGTTTATTACTTTTCTAGCATTTGGATCACCAGGTTTGTTGAGTAATAGTGAAGTCCTTAGATGCCAAAAACCCTCATTCCACTCACTGGGCATTTTGGCTTACAGCGATTGCAGAACCAGACCTTTTGAAGGCAAAGCTGTGTTCATACCGAACCCAATGAAGTCAGGCATTGTTCCTTCTGCTCTTTGGCTTAGTAATATTAAGTGGTCATACGCTGAGTATGTGAAATCCAAGCAAACAACATTGTATCTATTTTTAATTAGTTGCTTTAACAAAACACTATCCAAACCCGTAGTTGGAGAGTGATCCCTTTGGGAGTCAGTGCCCTGGAATGAGAAAGGACTTGAGCCTCTGATATATATGAAAGAATTTTGAATCCACAAAATAACTTCCTCTGCTTCTAACTTCCCAATCCCTAGTTACTCCTGTTTGTCCCTTCTTGCATTCCTTGTGCACCCCAGGCTCCCACTGAGCTCAAAGAACTCAGAAGAATGAACTCCATGGCAATTCAAAGTAAACAAACTGCAATATTATAATCCAGATTCTGCATTTTGCAGGTTACAATTTCTGGCAATCTTTAGGTTCTATGATGCGCTAACCAACATGCCCTCCTCAACCATAGTATATTCTGTAAACCTCTTGTGTGAAAAGTGGGTGTTTTATAGAGAGAGCAGTATCTTCATATCCCAACCAGGCCAATCAATCTTTGTTCGCTTTTGTCCTTTTACACTAAAGCTTCATCAAAGGTCTTTATAAAATCAATTGCAGTAAAATTTTCCCCTAATATCTTTATTTCAGTAACTGAAGTGCACGCTAAGGTAAATAAGTTTGTTGCCCAAAACCAGCTGCTGGAATAAATTTATCTCCGCTATCAGTCACACTGTTGAAGTCACCATTGTGGAAGAAATAAGGTGGGGAAGTGCTTAGAAGGAAACAGCAGGGGAATCAATTGCAATGGGAACCATGTGGTTGGAGGTAAAGTATTTACCCAATATGTCTATCACATCTTCCAAAAGGACAATGCTATTGGGAGAAAATGTTGTCCCCGTAGATAAAAGTAAGGAATGTCATTTAAAAAAAATCTTTAATATTCTTCATTTATTCGAGGTTGCAATAACAGAGAGAAAGCTGTATTCATAAAACAAAATACTGTTCACTGCAAAGACATACAGCATAATTTAATAAATAGCAACAGATGAAGGATGACTGTCTTCAAGTGTGTGAATGGGGAATTCATATCTGATTTAGCACTTGATGGGGAGCAGAACCTTGATAATGAAAAAAACAACACACTATCTAAAAACAGCACTTGTGCTGACAAAACCAATGCTGTGCACTTGTAATACATCTTCCATTTGAGGATCACTGCGTGTTTTACAAGCATCAATTCTCAATGACTTTAACGTCCCCATTGATGTGTTGGCTAAGTTGGTTCAAGATTCTCATGACAACCATGGGATTAGTCCAGGTGCTAGGTTCAACTCCTACAGCTGGCCACACTGTGTGGGGTTTGGGTTAAGATTAGTTATCGGAGAGTTGCGGATTGTGTCATGGACCAAATGTTAATGCCTGTGGTTAGAAGTTAGAATATAACTCTCCTTTTGATGGTCCATTTTCATTAGTGAACAGAACACGAGTGCTTCTAGATGGGTCTGAATACAATACTGTATCGCCGACACACTGCTCTGTTGGGAGTTTAATAGGATTTACAATGATCTTTTGTCCTGAACTATCAGTAGACTGACCCTTAGATACCATCTTCCCTGGCTCTGCCTCACATGGTCTACAGCTGATCTGCGACAGATGATGAAGCAAAATGGCAGCTTGTTAGAGCTCTGCTGATGAAAGCCTCATGCAGAAACTGATTGACTGCATCATTAATGATTTTTAAAGTCTTATGCCATGAGTGTGAGGAAGGCAAAGAAATACTTCTGTTTCTCCTCCATAGCAGCTGTATAATCTAAAGCAGTAGCTTTGTTCTGGGTGGTGGATAGTCTGGTTAATCAAGCTGTCCTCACTTGGCTATTGTGAGGAAAATTCAGGTTATTCTGCAGATAAAATTGATCAGATTGGGGCAAAATTATCTGCATCTACAGACGCAGGATGCTAGCTGGAGGGGATGAATGCTAAGTCTACCTTGCTTAAATTTCAGCTCACCAATTCATTGTGGAAACTTCATGTCACAATTTCACAGGAGCGTAAGGGTATCTCTTCACTGCAGTTAGCTAGGTCTCTTTCCCAGGTGTTGCAGCTAACTCTTCTCCCATCCATGCACAAAGTTTGAGGGTGCATTCACCCTGAGGCTCTGAGTGCTTCCACTCAGACAAATAATCTGCCTACTTTGCAATTAAGACGCAGTCTAAATCACTCAAATGTTGATAGTCTTCCAATGCCTTCCCACAATTTCCACCATGAGGCTTTGTAGTATGGCTGCTC
This sequence comes from Eretmochelys imbricata, assembly GCF_965152235.1. NCBI lineage: Eukaryota > Metazoa > Chordata > Testudines > Cheloniidae > Eretmochelys > Eretmochelys imbricata. The sequence continues at coordinate 108,977,897 of NC_135577.1, forward strand.
AGACCCACGCTAGGCTAACCTGGAGGCTGATCTTCTGAGTTGACATAGCGAAGACAGGCCCTAAATGTCTTGCCCTAGTTCATATGGAAGGTCTGTGACAGACCCAGGAGTAAAACTCAGATCACCTGATTCCTAGTCCTATGCCTTAACCATAAAGCCAGCTCATCATTATTTTTTAACCTGCTTTTCCATTTGCTTTAAACATTAAGTGCTCATCTAGACTTGGATTTGGAATGTGGTAGATAGTGCCTGTTAATAGCCTAGTGGAGACGTGTTGAGTTAAAGGCGCATTGTCTTGTCTACACGCTATGTAGTTACATGTTAACTAACACCTTCCAAATCCTAGTCTACCCAAGACCTACCACAAGGACAAATACTTACACTATAATGCCAGCATTTATATCCAAAGCCCATCAAAATCAATGAAATTACTCTCTTGGACAACTTCTACAGGGTTTGGATCAGACTGTTCTATTTATTGTACTGGAAATACATGATCTGTCCTCAAAATGAATTAAAGGCATTGGGCTATCCCAAAGTTATAAAGCTAAACGACCAGCCCTCCCAATTCTCCCTCCCAATTACTCCTACCTCACAAATGCCTTCAGCAAGTGAATTCTCTGCTGGTAAAACACATCCTGTGACACCCTTCGTTGCTTCAGATGACAGATTTGAGACTTGTGGCTCAGATTAAAAGCTTGATAATGTACCTTTGGGGGACACGTTAATCAGCATGTTGGTATAGCTGGACAGGCATTTTACTATCCGCTTCTGAATGTCTTGAAGACTTGAGGACACAAATGAAATTCCCTAAAACAACAGATGGAAAATACCAAGAAGCATTTCCGATAACTAGCTGCTGTGCTACATTCAAGGCTGTTGTTTGTTTGTTCGGAGCAACTCACACTCCTTGCTAGAGGATATTGTGAAGGCCAAGACTATAACAGGGTTAAAAAAAGAAGTAGATAAATTCATGGAGAATAGATCCATCAGTGGCTCTTAGCCAGGATGGGCAGGGATGGTGTCCCTAGCCTGTTTGCCATAAGCTGGGAATGGGCAACGGGGATAGATCACTTGACGATTGCCTGTTCTGTTCATTCCCTCTGGGGCACGTGGCATGGGCCCCTGTCAGAGGACAGGATACTGAGCTGGATGGACCTTTGGTCTGACCCAGTATGGTCGTTCTTATGTTTTTATGTTTGTAAAGAGAGTCACAAACTCCCCCTTAATCTTCCTCTTGTTTCTTCTAATTCGTTAAATAGCCGGGAAGCGATTCGCTGTCTCATCCAAGTGAAGTTAATGCACTGTAAATAGGCCTGGAAGGGTAATCAAGTCCAATCCCTTACTATTGCAAGCAACCCCATCACATAAACCCATTCATAAACTTTGGCCTGGTCTACGCTAGAAAATTAGCTCAGTTTAACTATGTTGGTCAGGGGCGTGAATAATTCACACCCCTGAATGGCGGATATAAACCAACCTAAGTCCTTGTGTAGACAGCACTAGGTCAGTGGAAGAATTCTTCTGTCAGCCCAGCTACTGCCTCTCAGGGAGATGGATTAACGACACCAATGGGAGAATCCCTCCCATCGGCGTAGGTAGTATCTACACTGAAGTGCTGCAACTGTGCTGCTGTAGTGTTTTAAGTGCAGACAATCCCTTACCAAGCTCCATCTTAAAAAACTGTGCAGACGCTCTATTCCAGAATAAAAGAGCTTTGAAAGCAGCGTAATTATACCAGAATTAAGTCACTTTTATTCTGGAATAGAGTGTCTATACAGGGAGTTGTACCAGCAGAGCTATAGCAGTATAATCTGCGGAGCGGAGAAGGTTCTGCCAATGCAGAAATACGCTTACCACTATAGAAATGCGAATGATTCTTTTCTTTAATAGAGAATTAAAAAATTTAGGAACTGGTATGTAGCTAAGCACTTCAATGTGCCAAAGGCAGTCTGTGGTACTGGCAGACCAGGTGCCATATCATGCCAAGATCTCCATGCCTCAGTTAAATACAGGCAAATATATAGATTAAATCAGTCTGGCTCACCTGTGTGTTAGTGTTGTTACAATAGGTATTAGACTTATAAGAATGTGTTTAGGCTTTATTGAATGCTTGTGAGTTGCTGCCTGCATTAATCTCGTTCATAACTAAGGCTATGATTATGTCACGGAAGTAATGGAAGTCATGGACTTCCATTGACCTCCATGACATTTTCTGCCCCGGGGCTGGAGCTCCCAGCTGCACCCCCACAGCTCCCAGCGCCCATCCTCGTGGAGGGAACTCTGCAGCTCCCCAATCACCGTGCTGGGGGGAGGTGGGAGGAACACCCCAGATCCCCAACAGCAGAGGGTGCTGAGCTGATCCCGCCTCCCCATTTTGTCAGTGAAAGTCAGGGACAGGTCACAGGCAATAAACAAAAAAATCATGGAAGCTCATGACCTGTCCATGAGTTTTACTACAAATATCCGTGACCAAATCTTAGCCTTACTCATAATTTCTGTATCTCATATTGCGAGGTAATATTTGAGCACTTGCACTGTAAGCTTCTGTAACTGTGTTAGTACCAGCTCGGAGACTTTAACTAGTGTGAAATGCTGGTCTCCAACAGAAGGTGTTATGGCTTGCCTGACAAGGAAGGCCCATCAACACCAGATGGACTAGAATGGAACGTTAAAGAGGTTGCAAGACTTTGTTGTTACTCTCCCCTCCCCACACCCCAGTGAAGATGAGTCTTGAAAATGAATTCCTCCCATCAGCTGAGTTTGCAGCTCAAATCAGAAGGGGGAAAGGGAATAAAACCCCCTAACAAGGAGGAACTAGATCTCACTGCTGCTTGGATTCTGAAGGCAAGGTTTCTAGGCATGAGCAAGGGATCCTGAGCTGCTTTGCCTGGTTAGTCCTAAAGGACACATAGATCTTGCTTATTCTAGAAGCTTCTATTACCTTTTGAAACGTAAGACTGTAACTGGTTTGTGTGTCTGTTTACCTGCTTTAGCCTAGTAAATAACTCATTTCTTTTTCCTATTAATACATTTGTATATAGTTTATTATAGGATTAACTACAAGCATTTGTCATTGGTGTGAGATCTAAGGTACAATTGACCTGAGATAATTGACTGGTCCTTTGTGACTGGAAGTAACCTGAATATTGCTGTGATATGACCATCCATCACAAAGGTAGGCTTGCCTAGGTGACAAGATAGATTGGCATACCCAAGGGGACTGCCAGTGACTCCACGTTAAGGCTATTATAGTGTCTGAAGAGTTTACACTTGATAATTGGTTGGTGAAATCTAAGCATAGAACCCCCAGCCAAGTTGGGGTTTGTGCCCTTGTTCTTAACAGTCTGCCCTGAGGTTGGTACTCACGCTCTTGAGTCACTGCAGAACAGCTTGACATAGTCAGTTGTTTGATTGTTTTGTGCACGTCACAAGCAATAACCTCTTGTCCTCGCTGCATCCTGTTTTTTAATAGTGATATACTTTGTCATTCAGTACTAATAGAAAAGCATGCGTTCGTTCACATGTCAGATAGGGCAAAATGGTTAGAATGAGACTGAAAATGAATTGCAAAATGTCCTACGTGATGTAAAGTGTCAGAAGCTACCAGCCACAAGCCAGGGGTATGGAGAAAGCATCCTTGCCATACTCTATGAAGTGAGCCTTGCCTACTCTGAGCAATTCACACAACATCACTCCTTACACTTCACTACCAAGAGATAAGGAAAGACAATGGCAGCCCTGTCATGCCATTCTCTACCCAGAATGCATAATTAACGCTAAACACGGTGGGGGGTGAGGGGGTTCAGCTGAACTGAGTCTGCCTCTGACAGAGGGGTTGAAGGCATTACATAGAGGGAGATCGACCATCCGTTGTTTTCTCTGACAGTATGAACTGTGAAAGATCTCCAGCAGCCCACGGTTTTGGAGAGAGACTCTCATTTGGAGCAAGTTCTTTTATTCTGACATCTATATAGGGGAACATCATGTCAGATATTGACCCAGAATCTCCAGTAGGCTCAGTGCCAATACAGGCGCTGTCAATGATTTTCTAATCAGTACAATACCGGGCAAAGTACATTGTTTTGTATTTGATAATATTTTAAATGTGGTGATCACTAGTGCCTGGGTAATTTTTTGTTGTTGTTTAGTCAAACAGAGAAGATCCAGACAGTTTATATAAGGAGTCTTGGCAAGTTCAACATTTTCTGTCCCAGGAATCAAATCAAAGATTTATCTCAAAAATAAGTGCATTAGGTTTTACCTTGCCTGACACATCACATGCTACTGAGGATCAATAACCTATGTGGGTCATCTCAGCACTTCTCCCATGTTTATATCCAGTACAGAAAAATGAAGAAGGAAAAAAAAAAACACTCTACTTATTTAAGATCAGTGGGAAAGTTTAGAACCAGCCTGGAGAACTTAATTTACGGATTCAGAAGAACCTAGTTATTTTCCTTTAAATGCATAAATATGCAGATGAAAGGAGACGTGATCTGGCCACTGGCCATCCTGCTTCAGGCTCAATCTAATTATCAGCTGCCAGATCTGCTGCTTTTAAAGTGGTGAGAGTGATTAAAGATGCAAGGGCAATTGAAGAAAGAGCAGTTCTTACAAGAACTTGTTTCTATTTTATAACCCCATGACAGCTTGGCCTTATGAGTGAATCTGCCCATACAAGCTGAGGGAGCAAAGTTCTGCTGATCATAAGGGGTTTTTTTTTTTTCAACCACATGCTTTTAAATAAATTGTGGTCCTCAGGAGATTTTACAGAGATATATTTGCCAAGGTAAACTAACTTCCTGCCCTGAGCCAAGTACAATGCTGTGCAATATAATATAGGAGGCATGGGCGGGGTGCATTTTCGTGAAGAGCAACAACACAAACAGAACAGAAGTTGAGTCCATGAAAAGCATCCGACTGTTCACACCATCCAAACCAGAGAGGGTTGGACCTGAGCTAGATTATGGTGAAAGCAGGCTCTCTCTCATGAGATTTCTGGGAATTTTCTTTTCAGGTTGAACTGGAAATGCCCGTGGAACAGAATCTTCCTGCAGTGCTTGGAGAGGAATGACAGTCTTGTGGTTAAGGCACTGGCCTGGGGTATCTTTTGCAGTGGCTGCCATTTTCCCCATCTTAGATTTGTAGCCCTCTGTTCTTATTTTAAGCAAGGTCAAATAGCCTGGCGGCATCTGTCATCTTTTTGGCCCATATTCACAAGGGGACAGAGTCTGGTTCCACAAAATATGGTCTAGGAAACCCAGAGGAGAATGAGTCTGTTAGATTCATTTTCTCTCTTATTATTAGGATCACCATTTCAGGAAGGAAGCATGGGCTAGCGATCAGGGCACTGAGCTGGGAATCAGGAGACCTGGATTCTCTTGCCTGACGTGTTGCGTAGCTTGAGAAAGTCACTTCACCTGTTCCTCTTTCCTCTGTCATGTCTAGGCAATTATGAGCTCTTCGGAGCAGAGCCTCTCTCTTAGGATGTGTATGTACAGCACCTAGCAGCACACTGGGGCATTGATCTCGGTTAAGGTTTTAAGGCACCATTGTAACAGAAATAATAACAATAATAAGGCTCTGTGCACACAAATGATTGGACACATTTGCACAGGATAACTGCAGGCGCACGCAGAGACCAGGCCACAGAGAAAAGCTGGGCCTCCAGCAGCCATTTGCATATTTGTTTTCCTGTGCCTGCATAGACAGTAAGTGGACAGGCAAGTGATGCAGCCACACCCAGTTGCATGCAGTTTTGCTACTGAAAATGTGACTCTTCCTCCCATTTGAGTTCTTCATTTCAGATATCAAGGGAAGCAGAATATTCTGTCTTCTCACATCTGTGACTTCTGAGGTACAGATTCAGGGAGTCACTGTCCCCTCAAGAATGGATGGTGCATTAATTAATGTAGGTATATCTGCCTAGGAGTAATGTATAACCATTCTTCTCGGATTGCCTAGTAGTGTAAGCAGCTTACAGCATATCATCAATGTGATACAAAGACTGAAGAAAACCTTGATTATTATTGTTTGTATTGCAATGGCATCTCGAGGCACCAGCCCACTGTGCTAGATGCTGTGCAAACATCTAGCAAACAAACTGTGATGTCCTTTCCCTTTAAATGTGCAAGGGACTCTGTACTCTCCCCGGCTCCACAGCCCAAAGCCTCACTTGCAGGTTGATTTCAGTTTTTCAGCCAGAACAATAAAGCAAGTACAGCAAGAAGCTGTGCGTTCATCAGCTCCCTCTGTGTCTGTTTGTTGTCTATCTCCTTCTCTGCTGGCTCCAGAGCTATAACAGAAACAGTCCCTGCTATGAAGGGCTTACCAGCTAAGTAACTTTCTTAGATCATATTTTTTGGGGGGATAAACCATTTAAAGAAATGCAATAACTCTATCCCAAAGTTATGCTTTAGAAGGCTCCCACTATAATTTTATGTTCAGTGCCAAGGCCTAATATTTAAACTGAGAGACAATAGCATCATTGTTCCAGACGTAGCCAAGAATCCTTAAAGAGCTCTTCTAGGATAAGGCTGGGATTTGCAATTTTCCATTATGATAGACTCATGATTCCCTGACCAGATTATATCTTCTAAGAATGAAGAAGTACTTGGCCGCTAACTTATAATCAAAACCGATTTCAGCTCCTAATTTGTTTCACTATTTGGCAAAACAAATGTATTTAGTCCAAACGAGGAATTCATTCCAAAAAGATGAACGCATATTAAAAGAGTTTAGGTACCTGCATTAATTAATTTTGCTGTAAAGGACATTTCACACTGCTCTAGTGTATATAATCATGCCACAGAAGACTGCTTTTGAAAGTATTAATAATACATAAACATGCTCTACCGTCTAGTCCCAGCCAGATGTCTGTGTTGTATGAAACTGTTCTTGTTAATGTAATTGCTAGTAGAGGAAAGGAAGTATTAATCACATTAATCAAGGGCAGGAATTATATTTTGTGATTCTTCTCTGTCTTCTGTTCTTATTTGTTTGCATTTAAGCATGAGGAGAATCTTCCTGCTTCAGTTCATGGGCCTAAGAGAGGTTAGGCTGTATTCTGTCTCTGTCTGTCTCTTTCTCTGGGGCATGGGAGCTATTCCTGGGTTAGTAGCAGAGTAGGGAACTAGGCGTTAGGACTCCTGAAGCCTCATTCCTCACTATCAACTCGCACTGAAGTCCCAATTTCTATCCCCAGCTCTGCCACTGTTTCATCCTTTGTCTATGAGGAAATCACTTAACTGGTTCAGCCATTTGTAAAATGGCTATTCTAATACTACCCAGTGGTGAGGGTGCTAGCCTGGGCTGTGAAAATCCAAGTTCAATTCCCTGCTCTACCACAGACTTCTGTGTGACACATAGTCTCCCTGTGCCTCCCTGTCTCAGCTGTAAAATAGGGTTAACAGTACTTACATTAGAGATTGTGAGGTGCTCAGATTACTCGGGTAATGAGAGCCATATAAGTGCTTACTCACACTGGCATTTTGAGGATTCATTAGTTCATATTTCTAAAACACTGTGAATGTAGCCAGGATGGTGTAAGCGTAAGTATGTTATCTACATTAAACTGTGTGAATAAATGCACACCATTTAAATGTCTGACTGGTCTTATATATCTTCCGTGCATTCATATGCACACAGACAGCACCTAACACAAATAATAAAAATCTGTTCTCCAAGTAATACCAGAAATGCCCCCACCCCGCCCCAGCGAGTTCACTTATCCCAGTTAAGCCAGTAGTAGCACACTCATTTTGGCATCCACAAAAGTAAACAGGTGCCTACACTCCAGACGTAGGTCCCTGAGTCTGGGGTTTAGGAGCCTAAGTCCCAGTTTTGGTTTCACTGAGATCCATAAAACACCTGCCCAACACGGTAGGCACCTAAACTCAGTTGGTGCCTAAGTTTTTCAGAGTAAAATTTCTCCAGGCACCTCTGTTTCCACCTGTGAGCGTGTGCGCTGCTGCCTCCATCTAGGCATTTGGATCCTATCTCCCAGCTAAGCCCCAGAGCGCTTCACGAAGCAGGGAAAGTTAGACATTCACACAGAGGGGCTCGTGTGTGTGTGTGGTGGGGGGCATTCAGGGGCATTCAGGGTCAGTTGCCTCCCCCAGATTGGCCTGCTGAGGGGTGGAGAGGGAGGGGGGCTCTGTCTTCCCACTGCGCCTGCCCCCAGCACGCTCGGCCCCTGTCCCTGGCAGCCGGGCCCGGGCCGGGAGCAGAAGGGGCGGGACTGGAGTAGTCACTTCTCACGCCCGAGTTGCTGCTCCATGCAGCACAGCAGCTGCCTGAGAGAGCCTGGCTGGGGAGTCGGCAGCCCACCCTGTCCCCTCTGCTCCCTGCCTGGGCCTACCTGCCAGGAACAGGGGCCGAACATGCCAGGGCGGGGGACGCACTGGGAGAAGGACAGAAAACCGCCCCCCGACCTGGGGCAGGGAGAGTATGGCGGCCCCAGCCTGGCTGCAAGGTGGGGGGAGGGGTCACTGGGCAGAGGAGACATGTGGGTCTGTCAAGTGTCCTCCCCTTTAGATTGTGGCCCCTAGGTCTGGGGAGGCATGAGTTGTCTATGGAGAGGCCATTCCAGTAGGCGTCCTCAGAGGCCACCAATCTGATTGGGTCCCATTAAAAATCCAGCCAGAGGAGGAGGTGAGAGGTATCTCTGCCCACCTTATAACTTTTAGTTCACCAGTTAGAGCACTCCTCTGGGATATGGGAGACTTGGTTCAATTCTCTCCTCTCTGCCAGAGGGGGGGAAAAGAGAACTCTCCTCTTCAAATCCTAACCAGTGAGCTCCCTGCTATTCTGGTGAAGGGCTCCCCCACTCTCTCCTGTTGAAGCTGTTGCACTCTGAATAAATAATGAAAAAGTTATTAGAGCAGTGGGACTGGACCCAGGGTCTCCCGCCTGCCAGGAGTAGATGAATTATTGTGGATGAATTTGCAAGTATCTCAAGATGGGACTGGGCTGCAAAGTTCAGGAGTGTTCACACCTAGTGTTTGGGCCCATTGGTGATAACACTGAATTTAAAAAGGCCAGACTATGAATGAAAAGAAAGGAAAGGAAAAGTTCCGTTGGTCTATAAGAACATTGAATTCAGGGACTGTATGTTCCTTCTGCAGTTACACATAACTAACCAAGTTCAATCAGAATTATTCATGGACGGGAAGAGAATAAGATCCTAGGAATCTGGACTCTACCTATACAGTAGACACATTTAATATAGTTCTCTGGTACAAACATATACTATGTCTTCTCTCTCATTTCTCCTATCATACCAGCTGTACAGCTAGGAGTGTGTGTAGTGTGACCAACTGCTCTTTGCTTTCCCGTGTATTTTGAATCCTACAACTTGGAACAGTCTCAGGAAATTTGCCTGCATCGGTGGTCAACTGTATTCCACCCAATGAGTCTGATTCACTACTGTCCTGAACCTCGTGAAATCATTAACACCTGGGCAAAGTGTGTGTAAAATACCAGCAAATCTTGGCATTCAGTTTACACACATGTAAATTATAGAAGGTGCAGGATAATGGCAAATCAAGCCCAGTGAGTCTGTTTGTAGTTTCCATTGAGCTATAGATTCATGGAGGGAGCCCCTCTAAGGGTATGTCTTAATTGCAAAGTTAGAACAGGTGGTCAGCACCCCAGTTAGCCCAGCCAAGGTGTGAGCAGCCACAGGGCAAAGCCATTCCTGAGTTATTGAATCCTCACTGGTGTGTTGCTAGGACTTCTGGGGATATATCTCAAGATTCTTTGTACTGTAGTGAGCTGAGCTGCTCTATGATTCTTTCCCAGTGATTTGTGAGAACTTGTGTGTCCTTGTGGACATAGAAGGGGAATTGTGGGAAGGAATTGGAGGACTATCAGCACATGAGTGAATTATCCTGCATCCTCATTGTGAAGAGGGTAGTTTATCAGCCTGAGTGTAAGTGGTATTCAAACTCTAATCCACAATCCCAGCAGAGCCAGCTAGCCTGGGTTGAAAGCACCTCCAAATTCAGGTGAGTAGGTTTTGTGTGTGAATGGGAGGAAGTTTGGGGACAACACCTGAGTTAGAACCTAAGCTAATTCTGCACTGAAAACACCCTGAGCTGCTTGATGAAAAATAGATCCTTACGCTTCACACAATCATACTCTGTGCAAAAGAGCTTTCATTTCAAACAATGTGGACAAGGTTTATTTCAAAGTCTCCTTGACTTGAACTGGTTTTCTAAATGCTGGGCTTTCGTCCAAATATAGATAATAGGCAGAGTTCTACCTATGCTGCATCCACCCTTACGGTAAAAAGGGAAAATAATGGAAGCTTAATATTCATCAAAGGAAACTTTCCGGCTTGTATTTCAAAAGAGATTCCTTGCCAATACTTCAGATTTGGTCTTAAATTTCATCCAAATTGCAGCAAGGTGGTAAATTGGTGTAGGAACCCCCCTCAAAGACACAACCTCAGTTCTCCAGTTCACTGATCAGAGGCTTCATTCCATCCATAACCTATAGCATTCCCTTTCTGTACCAAGGAACTCAGGAACAGCTGAGTGAGCAATGCTGACCTCTGTCAGGTAATCATTAGGCAATTTTGTTACCATAACACTCCTTTTGAAAGCTGATACTGTATTTAAGGGAGGATGCCCAGATTTTCTTAAAAGAATGATATATTCAAAGTCACTGATAATGGATTTCATTTCCTTTTGTGAGACAAACATGATTTGGTTCTGTCGTGCAGTAAATTTTAACAGGACAAATTCATTTTTGGTTTAACTCCATTTGTTTAATTTGCCTTGCAGCAGGATTGAATTTGGCCCTACACCTGAGTCAAGAGATGAGACTCTTCAGCCATGTGTAGTCATGATTCAAGGTGACTTCAGTTCAATTATCTGAGAAACTTGAAAGAAAGAGGGAGTGTTTTACAGCACATTCATCAGAACTTCAGCTCTTTGTAGTCTTTTCTTAAACAGAGTGGGCTGATCCTTGGCTGCAGCATATCTGCCTAACTATTGATTTCAGTGGAGTAATGCTGATTTAAACCAGCTAAAGATCTGGTCAGTATGTGAGCCATGCACTAAAATGGAGTAAAAGTTGTAAAATTATTTAGAATATTTACTTGTGGCAGCTTAGAGACTAATCAATTTATTTGAGCATAAGCTTTCGTGAGCTACAAAGCTCACGAAAGCTTATGCTCACTTCATCGGATGCATCCAATGAAGTGAGCTGTACCTCACGAAAGCTTATGCTCAAATAAATTGGTTAGTCTCTAAGGTGCCACAAGTACTCCTTTTCTTTTTGCGAATACAGACTAACACGGCTGTTACTCTGAAACCTTAGAATATTTAGAGGGTACAGGCTGGGGACCGGCTAAGCAGCAGTTCTGCAGAAAAGGACCTGGGGATTACAGTGGATGACCTGGGGATTACTGATTATGAGTCAGCAGTGTGCCCTTGTTTCCAGGAAGGCCAAAGGCATATTGGGCTGTATTTATAGGAGCATTGTCCGCAGATCGAGGGAAGTGATTATTCCCCTCTATTAGGCACTGGTGAGACCACACCAGGAGTATTGCATCCAGTTTTGGTCCCCCCATTACTGAAGGGATGTGGACAAATTGGAGAGAGTCCAGAGGAGGGTAATGAAAATGATTAGGGGCTGGGGCACATGATTTATGAGGAGAGGCTGAGAGAACTGAGGTTATTTAGTCTACAGAAGAGAAGAGTGAAGGGGGATTTGATAGCAGCCTTCAACTACCTGAAGGGGGGTTCCAGAGAGGATGGAGCTCGGCTGTTCTCAGTGGTGGCAGATGACAGAACAAGAAGCAATGGTCTCAAATTGCAGTGGGGGAGGTGTAGGTTAGATATTAGGAAACGCTAGTTCACCAGGAGGGTGGTGAAGCACTGGAATGGGTTACCTATGGAGGTGGTGGAATCTCCATCCTTAGAGGTCTTTAAGCCCTGGCTTGACAAAGCCCTGGCTGGGATGATTTAGTTGGCGTTGGCCCTGCTTTGAGCAGGGGATTGGACTAGATGACCTCCTGAGGTCTCTTCCAGCTGGAGCACAGCACACTGCAGAAATGAGAGGAATGGGGCTTCTGAATACTGTGTTGTACAAGGCAGGGAATCTCCTGGGTTAGGCGGAACCTGCGTTGCAAGCAGGTGTTTTGATTCTAAGCATATAAGGCATTTGTCTTTGAAGACCCATCTTGCAACAGTAACCCTGTATGTCCTTGTGGTGGGGGGTAACACTCTGGTTAACCTTTTTCCATGAGATTTGGTGAGGGGACAAATATTGCTGTTATAACAACGGCCAGAAATATGTGCACACATTTCCAAGGTCCCCTTTTGTAGCTGGTTTGATTTGTCTGAGAGGGATCACAGTAAATTACATAGCTTTAATCCTTGTTCCCCGACTGGCTGATCAGCCCCACATGATCAGGTGGGTGAGCAGAGCCATTGCCGCTCATTTGCTCAGATCTGGTGCAACTTTCCTGGACAAATCTGACTAAATTGATTTTTAATCTGATCTAGTTAAACCAGTGCAAATCACTAATGTAGACACACTGTACACAAATGACCTCCTAGAGTTAAATCATCAGCAACACACCAAAGAAAGCCAAATTGAGGGTTTAAGCACGGTTTAAACAGGCTTGAGTGCATTTATTCTACGTTAGGGGTTTGCACTGGTTTAACTAAGTCAATATAAACAGGTGCAACTCTTTTAGTGTAGCACCCTCCTGCCTCAAAGAGTGTTAGAATCCGCTCATTCTTCCCTCCTCACTAGCTCTGTGGCTCATTATGGGACCAATGGGCCCTGGCCTTTCTCTGCACCTTCTCTCCAAGAGCAACTCGAAGGCTGTGGGTCCTGTTGGTAGAAGCCCACTCCCAGCAATCAACTCCTGTTCTCCTCTCCCCAACTGTGTCTATCCAGGCTCAGCTCATGTGTCTGGGAGATCCCAGCCATGTACAGGCTTTCTGGAGCCTGAAATTGACTGCCCTGGCGTGTCAGTCAGCCTTCCTGTCTGGCCCCCACAGGTGTCTCGGGCAACTGAGTGGGCAGACAATTGGTGTCCTTGGGATCTGTCTCTTCTCTCAAGCCTCCAAAAGAGCAGGGGGCTCTAGTGCTATAGACAAGGGCCCAGCAGGAATGATAGCAGCGGAAATCTTTGTGCAGTGCTGTCTGTTGCAAGGCACTGTGGAAGAGGGACCGCATTTTGCTTCTCAAATACCATGCACGCTACTCTTCCTGGCAATTCCTTCGCACTGAAGACACCAGATGAGAACATAATTCATCAACCAAAGATGCCAGAGAAGGGCAGGGATAGCAGGTCATGCTTCCCTGCAAAGAATGAGTGCTAGGTGTGGGGTGCATTGTTTAGGGACAGAGGACCACCTGGCCTGGTGGGCTGGATGGTTCAGAGACGTATCAAAATTCTGAATCATTTGAGTTTAAATCCATCACCAGGTTTCTGTGCAGTTTGAGTAAGCTGATTTAGAGTGTGACTTGCTTTCACATGTGCTTTGGCTACGTTAATCTTGGGGGTGGCATGTTTCTGGATATTATTTCTCCGGTAGTCCTTGTGGGCAGGTCATAAAGATCAGCACTACTTTGGATGTATTGTCGGGATCCTGGTGAATGACAGGCCTGCTTATCTGCTACCATTTGGTTCCTTTGCTCTGGCTACTCAAAATTCTGATTTAAAGCCAGCTGCTCCCTTGATTGGAGAGTGCATGATTCATCACTAATCCCCAGGGCATGTCTAAAAGTTGAACTATCTATCCTGCACTTCTAGTGCCACTTCTGCTCTCATCTGACCTGCTGTACATGTATGTACAGCTTAATGTGTATTATCAATGGATGTGTTTTTCCATGTGTTGTTTCATCCCTCCCTGCCTTCTGTCCGCAATCCAGAATCACCCGAGGTATTACTGCATGCTCCATTTCAAACTGACAAAATCTGTAGCCAGAAATGAACTGCATGACTCAGAGAGAATTTCAGGGGGAATTTTGCAGTTCGCAAACTGTCATAGTGAATGAAATGCTGAGGATTGAAAAGCTCACCGGAATTGAACTGGCAAAAATGTTCATGAACAACTTCAGCCACACCCACAAATCACCAGTCTCTATTCATCCTAATTGCTCTATTTCACAGGTGGGGAAACTGAGACACAGAGAGGCTGCCAGTTCCCCCTGGTCACCCAGCAAATTTGTGGCCAATCTGGGAATAAAATCAGAATTCCTGATTTCCAATCTCCTGCTCTAACTCCCTCCCACCCTCAGGCAGGCTTTTCAACAAACCCCAGTGTTTCTGGGCTTGGCTTACCTACCATAACAAGTTATGAGAAAGCTGAGCCATAACTCATCCTGCAATAAAACATGAAGACATCAGACATGCTGTGGGAGTCGTATGATTATTTAAAGCCTAAGCCACAGTACATCAAAAGAGTTGTTCAATTAAATGACTTCACTACGTTACCTTCCATTTAGCAATCAATGGAATTTTTCCCTGCAGGGAAAAACCTTAAAGGGGGGAGTTGGGGAGGAAGTTGGGTCCGCTGTCTTGCCTGTGGTGCAAAAAATGAATCCAGATTCTCACGTCAGTGAGAGATTCGTATGCCGTGCATTTGGCAAGATGCTGCAGTGGAGGACTGTGGGGTTAGCAGTCAGAGGAAATTAATTGATCACAAAAGCAAGACAGGTTTCAGAGTAGCAGCTATGTTAGTATCCACAAAAAGAAAAGGAGTACTTGTGGCACCTTAGATACTAACAAATTTATATGAGCATAAGCTTTCGTGAGCTACATCTGATGAAGTGAGCTGTAGCTCATGAAAGCTTATGCTCAAATAAATTTGTTAGTCTCTAAGGTGCCACAAGTACTCCTTTTTTCTTTTTGTGAAAGCAAGACAGTTTGCTCCCTGGTGAGAACCGTAAGTAGGGCATTCAAAGACTGACAGAGCACTGGCTGGTTTGGTTTTCTGTGTAGCATTACTGCTGACAATTACTCTGCTGGCTACTGTCAAAATACCCAGAGTCCTTCTCCGGCACAGGTTATTGATAGAGCATTTCACGTCTCCAGTCAGCCTCTAATCAATGGTGTTTTCAATTAGAATAAATGCGTATTGATTGCAACAGGGCACGGCTGCTGCTCGGCTTCCTGGGAAGCAAGGCGCCGGGGCAAGACAAGTAGCTAGCCTGTGGGACTGGGAAAGAGCCTGGGGTTCTGAACATTTCCAGTGAATTTGACATTTTCTGGAACATCAAACCAATGAAGATGGGGTCTGATAAAGGTGAATGGTTAATATTGTTAGGCAATGAACGATGGGGCTGATCTAGAGCTCACTGAAATCAGGGAGAGTTTTTCGTTGACTGCAGGGAGAGATCCCAGGAGCCAGTGGCAGCCTGGTTATTGGCCTGGCCATATGATCATTGCTGTGATAGCAAGCAGTCCCCAGAGGAACACATAGGATGCTTCTGGTTGGGAGCTACTGGATTTCCTGTGGCTCCCCAGTTCACAAGACCACTTCAAGACCCCTCTCCACTTGCCCCAGGTGGAAGAGAGGAGTCATTCATTATGTATATAGTGCCCACAGTGTGCTGGTAGGTGGTGATGCGTGGCAGTGGGGCACATGAGATGTGCCTTCCCGATACAGAATATGAGTCTGGGGATGTGTCCCCTTTCTTCTCTTTTTGCACAAGAGGAAACTGTAGTCGGGGTAGGAGGGAGTGTCTTTGAAGCTCCGGGTGGTGAGCACTGTAGAAATCAGGAAGAAAAGAAAGGAGAGAGAACAACCATTGTTCTTAACTCACTAGTTCTCCCCTTCTCTGCCTCCTAATATTTATGACAGAATTGACCAAAACGTGTGGGATGTGGAGGCTAACAACTCTGGGGAACGTGACTATTTCCTATCGGAGACCCCCACAGCGGTTCTTCTAGGGCTAGGATGTCCATGGCCCTGGCATGGAGAACAGGGAGGACACAGCTCACTGCAGGAGGTGCCTTGTGTTGCCCATGGTGGTAAATAGAGTGATAATGGGGGCAGCAATGATACTTCATACTTGGCTTTTCATCTGGGGATCCCAAAGCACTTTTCACAGGTGGAAAACTAAGACAGAGAGGTGAGGGGGTTTATCTAAGGTAAAGAATAAGACTAGAACCCGGGAGTCTTGGTTCCTGGTCCTCCCTTGCTAACCATTTCCAAAATACCCACAGGTCAGCAAGACTGCCTCATATTTGATGGTACAGGAACCCTGACTACTTTACTTGCAGGCAGTGGTGAGAAGAGTATAAATGCTTAGAAAGAAAGATAACCTTCCTCATGACAAATCCTCTGTGCCGTATTTACCATCAGTGAGAGGTTGTATAGATATAAAGTTTCCTAAAATTACCTTAGCTGGACAGAAAAATGTTGAGCATGACATGCCCCCACTGTCCCCCTCTTCCGTCCCTGCCAATGGCACCAATCATTAATACTGTCAGATCTGGGCACTGTGCGCTTGAAATTACTGCATCTCTGGATATCTGAAATATGTAACTCATTAATAGACTTGTGGTATAGATGATATGCACCCATGACTTGATTATACACATTTGCCTTAATTTGGATTAATGCTCAGACTATCTAGGCCTGACTAGAGTGTCAGCATACTTTACACTGGGAGTGGGAATCCTACCTCCAGGCTCCGATCGCATTGTTACTTCAGAGCACTGCCCCAGGCCGAGCTACTTATTCATGACAATACTCTGATCAAGAATAGTTGTGTGTTGCCAATAAAGCAAAGTGCTGGTAAGATTTCCAGTCTTCTTTCTCCTTTTAATGCCACCTGCTGTAAAGCGTTTGCACCTCACTGTATGGGTGCCCTCCCCTGACGTTTCAGCTGGCACACCGCCTTTCTCTTATAGCTCACCAGCAGGGCCGGCTCTAGGCGCCAGCAAGCAAGCAGGTGCTTGGGGCGGCACATTTGCAGGGGCGGCATTCGGGCCATCTTTTTTGCTTGGGGGCTGGCCCTGAGGGTGCTCACCCCCATAGACGCTGTCCCGGCCCCCAAGCTGATGCCGAAGTCCAGGTGGAAGAGCCGCAGCGGGTGGCCAAAGCTGGCCCCGGGACTGGGGCCCAGCAGCAGCAGTGCAGGGGTGCCCTAGGGCCATGTGGTTTGCGCCACTGGCCACAGCCGAGGCATCTGGCAGGCTCTGACACCTGGAGAGCAGGACACTTGGGCTGGGGGCCGCCCCATGGGGCGCACGGAGCCGCCTGCAAGTGCCGCAGGGTGGCCGCCCCCCAGCACCGCAGCCGGGGCTGGGCGAAGTGGCCCGAGCCGCCCAGGGGCTGCAGCAGGGCAGCCAGGAGCAGCAGCGGGTCCACAGAGGGGACCGGTGCCTGGGGCGCTGCTATGAAGGGCCTGCGTCCCGCTCTCCGGGGCTCCACTCCCCACCGGCTGCTCCCTCTGGGGCTGCCCTGCCCTGGCTCCTCAGCCCCCTGCCGGGGCAGTCCCCTTGGCTCTGGCCTCCTGATTCCCAGCTGGTCCTGGAGACGGGAGCCTCGGCTGGAGGGACCCTGGGCTGAGGCGCAGCCCGGGAGCCCCACTGCTTACCCCGACCATGCCAGCGCCAGACCAGCTGGAGGCGAGGGGGCAGCGAGCGGAGTCAGGGTCCCCCTGGGCACGGGGAAGGAGTCGGGTGGATGCAGCCTCCACCCTTGCTAGTGTCATGAGCGGGATGCTGATGACCCGCCCTGGGAAGGAGTTACCAGTGACCCAGAGCTGGGGCGGGAGGGGGGGTGCGGGTGTGTGTGTGGGGGGAGAGTCCAGGGCTGGGACAGCAGGAGGGAAGGGGGGGGAAGCCCAGGGCTGGGGTGGGGGGGCAGCCAAAATTTTTTTGGCTTGGGGCAGCAAGAAACCTAGAGCCGGCCCTGCTCATCAGTTCTCCTAACTGATCCTCCTCAAATCTGACTCGAAGGTTCCTAATCTTTTACTGGGAGAGGAAGGTATTTCTTCTACTGCCACCTAGTGGATTTGACAGAAACACTCTTTGGGGAAAAAAATCAGAGTTTGGTTTGTTTATCAAAGGCTAACTCTAGGGAGTTCAATGCTGAAAACACACAGAGGAGGAGAAAACTCACTAAGCAGGAAAAAACAGGGGGTTGACTTTTGTTCCACCCAATGTGCAAGAAAGCTGGTGCAGCAGGCTCAGGGGGTGGGGGCTGAAAGGGGCCCACTTTGTGCCATGCAGGAACTTGGTGGTTTCAAGTTAGTTGGAAACATTAGTGCACAGCAAGGAAGCAAGTAGGAGAGGAAAAGAGTTGGGGGGAGAAAAGCCCTGAACAAGGGCTTGCATAGTTGCCACTAAGATAAATGCAAGAAGTTTTAGCCTTGACAGAGAGGCAGGGAGGTCCAATGGGTAGACCACAGGCTGCTGACTCAGGAGAGCATGGTTCTAGTCCCAGCACAGCCACTGGTGAGCTGAGGTAAGTCATTTCCACTCCCTGTGCCTCTGTTGTGTCCCCCCCCCCCACTCTTGTCTAGTTAGATTGTGAGCTGCTCAGGGCAGGGACGGTCTCTCTCTGAGTTTATATGACTCCAGCACAATGGAGTCCTGATCTTGTCTGGGCTCTCGAGGTGCTATTGAGAAACAAGAAACCAGGGCCTTGATCCTCTAATGAAATGGGGTCAGACAAACCCTTGGGCCCTTACAGAGATCTGCTGAAATCAGTGCAGCTCTGTGTGGGCACCAGGGTCTGCCCATGAGTGTCCAGTTGCAGAACCAAGGCTGATACGTGCCCTTGTGGTCTCTACATACAGGCTAGTGCTTGTCTATCTCCGCACCACTTCTCTGGACTTAGGCATTTCCTTGGCCATGCCCCAGGGTAATTTTTGTTTTTTCCGCCTACCCAAGTGGATGATCCCATAGAAGTTGCTGCCAACCAAAAGTGCATTTTTATTTGTTCTCTTTTGTGGGGGCCTTTGTCACATTTAAAGCAATGTGCGGATTTGACAAGGAGTTTGAATGGGATGTATCAGCACTGAGCTGCTGCATTTCTTAGCTGAACAATCACCAGTGGTGCCATCTGTCTGTAGATTTTAAAATTCTCATCAGCATTGGTAGGAGCAGGGTGGAGCTGTATGAGCTACTGTAACCCTCCAGTGTATGTTTGTGTTTTATGGGTCCCGCTCTGTGCCTCACCCACAGAGGATATGAGGCAGATACAACAGTGGCAACAGAACCATTTCTCTTTAGCTCACTCTGTAGCAGCTCATGCTTTTAGCTTCTAGTTCAGTCTCTGTCGCGTTGGCCAACATGGTGGCTGTTGCACTGTCTTAGCAAGTCCTCATAATGGTGACTTCAGAACAGGGCCTACTCCTTTTCGGTAGACAGTATGTTCTTTGCCATGCCCAGCTCCCACCGCCATAGTTGCAAGATCCCAGCGTCATTCTCAGTTGCCAGGAAACCACAAAGAAAGAGAAAACAGCTGCCTGACTACCAGGCCATGTGGAATTTAAAAGAGAAGTCAAATAATTTGAAGACTGAGCCATGACTCTCTCCATGGGAAGCAACAGCAACCAAGCTGTGGGATCCATATCCTCAAACCTCCAGACTGATAGGACCTTTCCCGTCCTAGCTAAATACAGTATGACCTTGTGCGGCATGAAAAGACAAAGTGTTCTGGACAAGCAGAAACAAAAGCACTTTCATGTGAAGGTCCAATACTGATGAATTGACTGTAATAGCAATTCTCTAAATGATTAATACATTCTTTTATTATTCCTGCCTGTGTCATAGGTGCTGCTAGAGGAAAGTCCCACGGCAAGTACTGCATAATGGATGTCTCCAGTGATAATGCAGGTGCTATGCCCTCTGAGAGGGCTGCAATTTCGGTGCAGTTTTGCTATGCCAATCCCATATGTAATGTCACTGGCACAAAACTGTCTGTTGTGCTGAGACACTGATTTTTTGTTTTTGGTGTTTTTTTTCCTGCTTGCATCATTGTGAAATGAGAGCACAAGTGTAGCTGTGATGGGTCCCCCTCTGGGGTGCCACCTGGAACTGAGGTCCAGCTGAGCCCTCTGTCTTGCTAATTTGGGTTCCCTCTTGCAATGTGATGTTGTGACAAGCTGCAAAGCCTTCCAAGCTTGCACTCACACCAGCATCCACAGGTAGGGACAACACCCAGTTGTGTTCATGAATGATCTGGCTAGCTACTCATGAACCCACAATAGAGAGGCTACAGCCAAAGTCTCCCCGGCACCCTCCCCGGGACCCCAGAGCTGTACCGTCCTGCCCTGGTCAAAACCCGACCAGTATGAATTTATTACCCAGTCCACCACTTCTATAAAGGAAAGTGGATGTGCACTAACTCTTGTTCATGAGCTGAGATTTATCCTCTTTGCACTTCAAACAACACACAGTGTTTTAGGTAAAATATGAAATAGCTTTATTAACTACAGAAAGATCACTTTTAAGTGATAGCCAACAGATCAAGTAGATTACCATAAGAAATAAAACAAAACACAAACTAAGCCTACAATATTAGGATGAGAGATTATTGATTCAGATCCTATCTGACTGTTGATTCAAGAAGTCCACCAAGTTTCCATACACAGGCTAGAAATCCCTTTAGCCTGGGACCAGCCCCCCTGCCCCCTCAATTCAGTCCTTTTCCTCCAGTAATTTCAGGTGTGTTGTTGTAGGGAGAGTAAGGTCTCCTCATGATGTCATTTCCTTCTTTTTATATCTTCTTTCAACTTGCTGGAAAGCTCTTTTGCTGTGACCTGAGTCAAACAGTTCCCATTGTGTAGTGCTATCTCTGAGAGGTTTCTATTGTACACAGTTCCTGGGGTCGTCCTTGTGCTGCTTTGTATTTCCTCAATAAGCCGTTAACATTGTTTGGCCTTTCTATTGTTGTACTTGAAAGGCGGCTTGTGGGTGTTGTCAACCTCACAACATGTTTCAGTAGCACATACATAGCCAAACTTCACATACAACGATAGCCCATACAATCCACTGAGAGATTAATGTCTAGCAGATCAAGACCTCTAGAATGATACCTCACAAGGCCTACTTTGTACAAAACATATCCTAATTATATGACAGTGGTGAATAAGGGGGTGCCAGGGTGTCACAGTAGCATCATGGTATTCAAAATACCAGATCACATCATGGATCCAGGGCCTGTATTATGCAGGAGGTCAGACTAGATGATCATGATGGTCCATTCTAGTCTAAAATCTATGACACATTGAATCAGTCTAGTCTGGTGTTGTCTGCAGCAGTGGGAGAATGAGATGCTTTCCTTCACAAATCGCCAAAACAATAGAGATGAGCATGAGCCACAAAGTTTGATCCAGATTTTCCCTACACCCCAGAGTTTTCAGGTCTGTCCCCATTTATAGCACAAGACAAGTGTGCAATGATCTACCCAGCAGGGAAGTTTATACATGACCTGTGTAGGTCCCACACCCTGAAGCATGAGCTCTAAGTGTCCACATCGTTATCTCAGCTTGCACTGCTGAAAATGTTATCTAGGAGGGAAAGGAGCACTGGGATTCCCTGGGAACATTCATGCCAATGCAGGACAATATAATTATTATTACCCTCAGAGGATGGAGCGACTAATAAGGATGAAACACACTCTCAAGATCCATCCTTCCCTCTCTGGCTTCAAAGGCCACTTTAAAAAGCATAATTAAATAGCCTGACTGCTAAACCTGCCTTAGCTCTTTTAGTTAATTTCTTTCTACTGTCAGGACATAAAGTGGATGATAATTTCCCAGCAGGCTTACATCTCTACACTTAATGAGCTAATGGAGCATCCATCTGTCTGCTTTTCTGTTGTGCTCCTGCTGTGCTTTTCTACCTGTTGTTCAGTCTTTCCCACTGATTCAAGCTCTGGAGCCCTGTAAAAGTGAACGTTTCTTTTAATCTCCGCTCCAGCTTCTCTGTGTAGGGTGCCACCTCCCGGACAGAGTAGCTTGACTGATGTTTGGATGGCTGTCTGCACTGAGAATTAGCCTGACTTTGGAATGAGACTCAAGTGCATCAAACTTATTTAGACCCAGTATGAGCTTTTCATTGGTTCACTAGGACAAAGTAGAGGTCTGTGTCTTTTCTGGTTTTGGAGGAGGAGATGGAGATAAATATGATGAAAATCACCACTGACAGTCTGTAGGGTTTTATTATTTGTATTAGCATAATGTCTAATGGCCCTAGTCATGGTCCAGGACCCTGCTGTGCTAGGTGCTCTACAAACTGAGAACAATCACATTACCACCTTGAGCCGTGATATAGAAGCAGCATTTGAATACTCATGAAAACAGTAGGTTTAAGCCAAATGCTCTGGTCTGAGGTTTACAGCTGAAATGTCTAACACATTGGGCCAGAGAATAGAAGGACTCTGTGGGTAGTATTAGGAGACTGCGGATATAGGCAGGTTCCCTTGTTTAAGGTGTTTGGAGGCTCCAGTTACAATGCAGTTGAAATCTTGAGTTTTCTGTGATGCTTGGGAGAGGAACCATGCCAGCTTGCAGCAAGCCAGGCTCAAAAGCACAAAGATCATGTCCAGATTCCTCATTGCTCTCACACAGTGGCATTGGTAGCGGTCTTTGCTGTCATAAGGGTTTTACACAGCCACCCATTGCCGTAGTGTCAGAGGGCCAGATTTGTAACAATATTTAGGCATCTAAAGATGCAGACAGTTGCCAAGTCAGATTTTCAAGAACACCGAGTCCCCTAACTCCCATTGAAACCAATGAATGTGTGTCCTGCAAGCAACTAGCTTCCTCCTTAGCTTTTGCCTCAATGTCCTGAATGTCTCCTGTTCACGTTCCCACTTCCCTCTTATGGCAGAAGGGTGAGCACGCACACTAGACAGTGCGGCTTCCCTGCCCCAGCCATCAGTGCTACCTGATAACCTCCTGTCACATCACCAGAGCAGCACTGGGCAGGCCTTTCTCACAGGTGGAGTAACAATCTTCCTGATTCACCTGTGTGATGGCAATCTAGTGAAATGTTCTTATTCAGTGGCAGGTGTGGCAGGACCATGCTGCCATCAGATGAACCTGATGCATCTGAGGTCAGAATTTGGTTGTTAGTGCTGAAGCTGGATAAATCTTGTTCTAATACAGTCACTTTATTATTTTCTTTTCATCTAACACTGGAACAAAAGGAAGGCATGGGCTGTTCTTTGGAGCACAGGACAGGTAGCCCCAAGTTTCTGCATTCTGCTCCCACTTCTGCAACTGATTCACTGTTACCTTTGTAAGCTTCTTTGCCTTAGTTTACTCAATTGTAAAGTGTGATGAATCAGTGCTTTTCTAAAATGCTAAGCATTAAGATATACTAGGTGACACGCTTCAGAATGAAAGGTTTTAATATTTTGTTCACTTTTTAAAAAAGAATGTCTGTTTTGGGAATAAAGCAAACAAGCACTTTCTTTGCCTCAACCCACTAACATTAGTTGACCAATTTACGTAATTTTGGAAAAGCAGTACTGCCAGCTTACAAACCAATCACCAGTTGGGGACAAATAGTCAGCTAAGCCCAGCTTAGTTTCTGTCCCTTCCTTCAGGGCTCTGTTTATATCGGTGGTTCTCAACCTATTTACCATTGTTGGCCGCATCCAATACTACCTGTATAGCCCTGAGGATGGCGCATGGACCGTAGCTGTGTGCTGATTGGGCACAGGTTGAGAACCACTGGTTTATATAATGGAATGCTAAACTGTGTTATACTGTTCAGCCACTAGATGGTGCTGTGTGAAAAAACCTTATTTAAAACTAACTTCCGCCATACACGGCAGAGCATTAAACAATCTTATGAGGAACACTTCTGGTGTGCATAAGCAAGTTCTGTGATCAGTCCATACCTGGTACAGAACTACCTGATGTCGTGTCAAGATTACATTAAGAACACAAACAGAAGGAAAATAGCAACAAAGGTTGCAAACAGAAGGAACAAAGCAGTAAAGGTGGCAGGATCTCATCAACATGGCACTCTTCAATGCCCCAGAGAACTTCAGCTTTGACACCCCCAGCAACCGAACTGTGGCCCTGCCCCACTGCTTCTCCTGAGGCCACACCCCTGTGCTGCCTCTTCCCCAAGAACCTGTCCCCCACTTGCTCCTCTCTGCTCAGTTGCTTGCCCTTACGGCTGGTAAAAAGTAATGGGGCCATGGTCCCCGGCGCGCCCCCCCCCCTTTCTGGTACCCCTGACTGGAAGCAATATTTTGCAGGATTTCGAACTGCAAACAAACTCCACAAAGAAGCTGGAGTGTGATGGGTTGGATCACAGAAACCCCTTTGGGACTTACTATCTGATGCGCTGAGACTACTTCTAACCTGTTTTCCCTTCCAGCTTGGGACTCCAGAACCTTGCCTGTTTGAGCCAGACACACTAGCCTGCTACAAACCCAGACCCAGGTCTGAACAACATCCCCCCGAAAGCTGCAGGCTTAACTGAAAACAGCTTCAGAAGTGTTTCTGTCTCCAACACTCAGATGCCCAGCTCCCAATGGGGTCCAAACCCCAAATAAATCTGTTTTACCCTGTATAAAGCTTATACAGGGTAAATTCATAAATTGTTCACCCTCTATAACACTGATAGAGGGGTATGTACAGCTGTTCCCCCACCCCCTGGTATTAATGCATACTCTGGGTTAATTAATAAGTAAAAAGTTATTTTATTAAATACAAAAAGTAGGATTTAACTGGTTCCAAGTAATAACAGACAGAACAAACTGAATTACTAAGCAAAATAAAATAAAACATGCAAGTCTAAGCCTAGTACTGTAAGAAAGTGATTACAGATAAAATCTCACCCTCAGATGTTTCAATAAATTTCTATCACAGACTGGATGCCTTCCTAGTCTGAGCACAATCCTTTCCCCTGGTACAGCCCTTGTTCCAGTTCAGGTGGTAGCTAAGAGATTTCTCATGATTGCAGCCCCTTTGTTCTGTTCCACCCCCTTATATAGCTTTGGCACAAGACGGGAATCTTTTGTCTCTCTGGGTCCCCTTCCCTCCTTCTAAATGGAAAAGCACCAGGTTTAAGATGGATTTCAGTACCAGGTGACATGGTCACATGTCCTGTGAGACCCCAAGCCTTCATTTCTCCCAGCCTGACTCACAGGAAGGCCTGCAAGCAAACAGCCATCCACAGTCAATTGTCCTGGTTGATGGGAGCCATCAAGATTCCAAACCACTATTAATGGCCCACATTTTGCATAACTACAATAGGACCTCAGGGTTATATTTCTAGTTTCAGATACAAGAGTGATACATTTATACAAATAGGATGACCACACTCAGTAGATTATAAGGTTTGTAATGATACCTTACAAGGGACCTTTTGCATGAAGCATATTCCAGTTACATTATATTTACACTCATTAGCATATTTTCATAAAATCATATAGAGTGCAACGTTACATGGAGATATACAGATATCTTCTTTAATTTATGCTACAGGGAAGCAAGAAGAGCATACCTTTAAATCCTCTTACTTTACTGATGACAGTCACAAAGATATCTATGGTCCTGGCTATGTTTGAGGCATATGTTATACCTAGAGAAATGTAGTTTACAAAAGAGCATTTTTTCATCAGAGAATTCAAGAACCAGGGGAAAATATTGTGTGTTGTATAAGAGCTTTGCATACATTGGCTGAAAACTGTGATTGGGGGAATGAAAATATCAGAGACAGGCTGGTTGTTTGGTTAACAAATAAAAACCTTTCACAGCAGCTACAACGGAAGAGAGATTTATCTCTAACCACAGCTATACAGAAAGCAAAGGAATCTGAGCTGGTGAGACAGCAAAACCAAGAGCATATTGGCAAACTTGAAAAACAAGAAACTGTCTCAGAAGATGTTAACATATGCAGCATGAGTGATAAAAGTCATTACCATAAAACCCCCGAGACAAGGAGAGAGAGATCCCAGGCTAAGAGGGGCAAATTTCAGCCTACATGGACAAGGTGTGGAAAAGAGATGATGCATATCCAGCCAGAGGCACATGATTTAATACATGCATGAAATATGGACATTTTGCAGCTGTTTGCCTCTCCAAAGTTGTCAGGGAGTTGACTTATTGCAGACAGTCAAGAGCCATTGTTTCTGGGATCTATCACTTGTGATGACATAGAGCCTGCCTGGAGAGTGAAACTGAACATTCATGGCAAGACTATTGCATTTAAAATCGACTCAGGTACTGAAGTCACAGTCATCTCAGAAGGGGCTTACAATCCCCTTCAACCCCTCCCAGAGCTGAAGTCACCTGACACAGCTTCTGATTAGCACTGGCGGTATTCTGAATGGTGCATGAGCCAGTACACCACATAAACAACTTATGCTCTGAATGCATTTCTTTTGGTTTTGTATGTGATCAAAAGACCACAGACCAATATTCTTCTCAGCCGCAATGTGGCAGCCATGATGGACCTAGTGCAAAAGGTGTAAGAACTCGATGGACTATTTGGTGGTATTGGACTTTTGAAAAGAGATCCAATACAAATAACCTTGAGACAATGTTGAATTATAGTGTACATACACGTTGCAGGATTCCTATCCCATTACTTCATAAAGTGGAAACTGAGTTAAATAGAGCAGATTGGTGTAATTAAAAAAATATCCAAGCCAACATCCTGGTATGCCCCAATGGTACCAGTTATAAAGAAAAATGGAAAGATATGAATATGTGTGGATCTTAAAAAATGTAATGAGGCAGTTGTGAGAGCAAAATGTAGCCTACCAACACTGGATGACATTCTCCCCAAAGTGAAAGGAGCTACTGTATTCTCCAGGCTTAGTGCCACAAGCAGATTCTGGCAAATTCCTTTAGCCAAAGAGAGTGCTAAACCGACTACATTGATCACACCCTTTGGGAGATTTTGCTTTTGAAGATTACCTTTTGGATTACCAGTGCACCTGAAATTTGCCAAGAAAAGAAGGTAGAACTGTTAACAAACACGAATGGAGTTGTAATTTTCATGGAGGATATTTTGATATATGGATCTTCGTTGGAAGAACGCACCAAAACCTTCAAAAAAGTCCTAAGCCTAATCAGTCAGTCTGGACTGAAGCTAAACAAGGAAAAATGTATTTTCTGCCTACCCCAAATGGAGTTTTTGGGACATCCAATAAACAAAGATGGAATCAGTCCTAGCCCTGAGAAAGTAAAAGCAATTTGAGATTGAATGCACCAACTGATATACCACACAGTACATTATAACATAACTTATATACTGGGGACGGTAAATTACCTTGGTCGATATCTACAAGACTCTTCTACAATGACAAAACCCCTGAATGAACTACCGTTACCCAACGCATTTGGCTATGTGGGGCCAAATCAAGAAATTGCCTTTGGAAAGGTAAAAGAAATGATCTCAACAGCCCCAGTTCTCAAGTACTACGATGTGAACAAACCCACAGCAGCCAGTGCAGATGCAAGCAGCTATGGCCTCGGTGGTGTACTGTTGCAACAACATGGCTCTGAGTGGAAGCCGGCTGCATTTTACTTTTGCACACTCACAGAAGTGGGAAAAAACTTATTCACAGATTGAAAAGGAGTGCCTGGAAAGCATATGGGCATATAAGAACTCTTACAGATATCACTGTGGACTAGATTAGTTTATACTGATAACAGACAGTAAACCACTTATAACCCTCATCAATGGAAAAGACCCCTGGATCAAGCATCGCACCATTGTCTATTACCAAGGTTAATACAATTTAACCTAATTGCTAAATATGTTCCTGGGGAAAAATCTAGTAGTACCAGACATTCTCATGGAGTCCAGCATTGCACTCAACTACCTCTGAGCATGAAGATGACATAAAGGCATAGGTGGATGCTGTGGACACATACAGACCATTGTCAGAAAAGAGACTACTACAGCTACAAAAAGCAACATTGACAGACATGCAACTTCAGGAAGTTCTAAGTTACATTAGGGGTGGCTGGCCCAAGTACCTAAAGGACACTAATAAAGTGACGAGACTACTTTGTGGTGCATGGAATATTAATCATGAGTCCATTTTACTTGCTTAAAGTCAATTCCATTGTAATTCCAAATGAAATGAGAGGAGAACTCCTATATCTTCTCCATAAACGACATCAAGGAGTAACTAAATCCCAGGAATGAGCCAACCTGTCAGTGTGTTGGCCAGGCATCTGCATGTGAAAATTGCAAAACTAACAGACCAACAGAGAGTAGCTGAATTCAGAGGACATGATTATCTTCTGGTCATGGACTATTTTTCCAAGTATACAGAAATAATGTACTTAAAGACACAATATGTCACAACTGTATCAAGAAACTGAAGTGCACTTTTGTTTTCGGTATTCCAGAACAACTAATAATGGACAACAGACCACAGTTCACTGCAGCAGAATAAATCATTCCAATATGACTTTGATCATATTAGTAGCAGCCACATTACCCACAAGTGAATGAAGAGGTTGAGAGAGCTGAACAGACAGCCAAGAAAATGTACAGCAGGAAGATCTATTCCTTGCTCTTCTGAGTTACAGATCAACACTAATAGCAAAAACTGGTTATAGTCCAACGCAACTCCTGATGGGAAAACAACTCAGAACTACTGTTCGAACTTTGGAAAGAATCTATCTCCAAAGTGGCCAGACATGAAGACAGCAACCAAATCGGATGAAAAGGCAAAAAGAGTTTATGAACACTCTCTTACAACAGACATTACTCTGACAGACCACTGCTGGGTCCAGAATTTGCTGACCATGTCAAATTGAATGGAGAAAAAGGATGGACATCTCCAGCTGTCGAAAAGAAAAAGAAGTCAGCACTCAGATCATATGAGATCAAAACTGATTGTGAATTCAACAGAAACCATCAATATTTACAATGTGTTCCTCAGGAAGAACAATCAACAGAGCAAATTCTACAGATGGTGGATGCCAATCAAGAAGACAACTCAAGAATTCCAGACCAACCACAACCAGTCAGGGCAACTAACGGACAGACAAATGACCAAGTTGTTATGTGTTTGGGTCGTGTAATTATAAACCCAATACAATTCAGAGATCCTCAACAGACAGATCTGTACTGAATTTCAAAGATAGCATGATAGTGTAAATATTGTAAATAGTACGAATGCAGAACTTAAAGGGGGAGATGTGATGGAATGCTAACTTGTATTATATTGCTCAGCCACTAGGTGGTGCTCTGTATAAAATACCTCATTTAAAAGGAACCTCAGCCATTCCTGACAGAGCATTAAAAGATCTTATGAACTCATTTGGTATGTATAAGCAAGCTCTGTGACCACCACACATCAGGTGCAGAGGAACATGATGGCTTATTATCTTCACAAACAAAGAAAGAGACAATGTGCAAAACGTAACACACAAAACAGTCTGGTTAAGGGTTCAGATTGGGGCCCTCTGGCCTCCAGTAGCTTGTGAGCAGGCCTGCCCCAACACTGTGGTATGGCAGGGGAGGGAAGATCCACAGGATGTGCCTGCCTGCAGCCTCCTGCTTTGATTATAGGGTGTATGCTCCCTAATCTCTCTTGGTTTCTTGTTCCTCTTTATTATCAAATCAGCTGCTGTTTACCTGCATCAGCTAATTCCCAGGACCTGCCTGCTGGGTTTCTCCCAGGAGCAGGGAGGGCTGCTCCCTGCCTGCCCTGCCCACATCAGTAATGGGGCAGATTGCCCAGTTACATGGGTAGTCTAAGAGGAATGTGTAAATCGACCAATAGGTGCCTCTGTGGGCTCTTCTTATTTGATTCAACTTCAAAGACGATGAGACAGATGTTGTGAAATTGTTTATACTTGTGTCCATCACCAGTGACTTCACTGAAGTTAATGTAGTAACACCAATGTAGAACACGTATAAGTGAATGAGGGCCAATTGGTTTCATTATTACCTACCATGTTACTAGAGTGATTCAAAAATGGCTATCAGCTGGTATTGTTAGGTACTTGCAGGCACACAAAGGAAAACCTCTGTGACTGTAGTGATGAAATATGGGGCAAACCTAATGAGCTTCTTAAATGATTAACGACATGTCCTCTTTCTCACACTGGAGACTAATTAGCCAAGTCAGACATTTTCATTCTGTAGTTGGAAGTAGGACAAGTATTTTGAACATGCTACTGTACTTTTGCCTTTGTTATATAACTAAGGAAGAAGCGAAGGAATTGTTCACAACTCTGCCATCAATTAGGTGTTAGCAGCTGGGGGCCGGACAGGAATCCAGCTTGCATTTAATTCAAGCGAGTTTCTGGAACGTTGAGGACTCCATATAGAAAGCAAACTCACGAGGAATATTTGTTCTTAGATGAAAGTTAAATTTGGTTGTTGCTGATCTAATGCTGCCACAGCATTAGGCTACCCTGCTACGGTAGCCTAAGGCTACCCTGCTAAGGCTACCCTGCACAAGCTAGCTTGACTCCAGCTAGCACGGGTAACAGTGAACCAGTGCAGTGAGGGCTTCAGCACAGGTAGTACAAGCTTGGCATGGACTCTGGATAGGTATTTGGCTCGCTAGCCTGCTCTGAAGCCCACGTTGTGCTGTCTTCACTGCTACTGTTGCCCAGGCTAGCTGGATTCAGCCTAGCTCAGACAGGCTAACTTGGGCACAGCTCTTGCTGCATAGACACATGCTGGGAAGAGGAAGAGAGAGATAAGGAATGGAGGACAGCATGATGGTATTACTTATTATTATAGTCTTTCCTAGAGGCCCCAGCCGAGGCATGGGCCTATTGTGGTTTGTGTTATACAGAGTAAGTGCAATCCCTGCCCTGAAGAGTTTATGACTTGTCAAGTCAGATCAAGGAAGGATTATTAGCTCCACTTTATGTACGGGGAAGCGAGGAAACTAAGCAACTTGCCCAAGGTCACAGAGAAGATCTGTGGCAGAGCCAGGAATTGACCCCTAGTTTCAGTGGCGTTGGAACAGTTTGTATTGCAGGGGTGCTGAAAGCCATTGAACCAAACTGTAAACCCTGTATATGATGGAAACCACTTCAAGGCAGTGGGTGCTCCTGCATCGCCAGCATCCCTAGTTCCAGCACCCCTGCCTTGTTTCTTGCATCCCAGTCTAGTCGATGGGGGGAAGCAGTAGATGTGGTATATCTTGACTTTAGTAAAGCTTTTGATACAGTCTCGCATGACCTTCTCATAAACAAACTAGGGAAATACAACCTAGATGGAGCTACTATAAGATGGGTGCAAAACTGGTGGGAAAACCATTCCCAGAGACGAGTTATCAGTAGTTCACAGTCATGCTGGAAGGGCATAACAAGTGGGGTCCCGCAGGGATGAGTTCTGGGTCCGGTTCTGTTCAATATCTTCATCAATGATTTAGATAATATCAGAGAGAGTACACTTATAAAGTTTAGATGATAGCAAGTTGGGAGGGGTTGCAAGTGCTTTAGAGCAGTGGTTCTCAAAGCTGGTCTGCTGCCTGTTCAGGGAAAGCCCCTGGCGGGCCGGACCAGTTTGTTTGCCTGCCGCGTCTGCAGGTTTGGCCTATCACGGCTCCCACTGGCCGCGGTTGGCCGCTCCAGGCCAATGGGTGCTGGGGAAGTGGCACAGGCCAAGGGACATGCTGGCCACCCTTCCTGCAGCCCCCATTGGCCTGGAGCGGTGAACCGTGGCCAGTGGGAGCCGCAAGTGGCCGAACCTGCGGACGCAGTGGGTAAACAAACTGGTCCGGCCCACCAGGGGCTTTCCCTGAACAAGCGGCGGACTGGCTTTGAGAATCACTGTTTTAGAGTATAGGATTAAAATTCACAATGATCTGGACAAACTGGAAAAATAGTCTGAAGTAATAGAATGAAATTCAATAAGGACAAATACAAAGTACTCCACTTCGGAAGGAACAATCAGTTTGCACACATACAAAATGGGAAATGACTGCCTAGGAAGAAGAACTGCAGAAAGGGATCATAGTGGACCAAATATGTGTCAACAGTGTAACACTGTTGCAAAAAGAGCGAACATCATTTTGGGATGTATTAGCCGGCGTGTTGTAAGCAAGACACAAAGTAATTCTTCCTCTCTACTCTGTGCTGATTAGGCCTCAACTGGAGTATTGTGTTCAGTTCTGGGCACCACATTTCAGGAAGAATGTGGATAAATTGGAGAGAATCCAAAGAAGTGCGACAAAAATGGTTAAAGGTCTAGAAAACATGACCTATGAGGAAAGATTGGAAAAAATTGGGTCTGGAAAAGTGAAGACTGAGAGGGGACATGATGATAGTTTTCAAGTACATAAAAGGTTGTTACAAGGAGGAAGGAGGAAAAATTGTTTTTCTTAACCTCTGAGGATAGGACAAGAAGCATTGGGCTTAAACTGCAGCAAGGGAGGTTTAGGTTGGACATTAGGAAAAACTTAACCACCCTGAATTAGGAAGCACTAAATAAATTTGCCTTGGGAGGTTGTGGAATCTCCATTTTTAAGAGCAGGTTAGACAAACACCTGTCAGGGATGGTCTAGATAATACTTAGTCCTGCCATGAGTGCAGGGGACTGGACTAGATGATCTCTCGAGGTCCCTTCCAGTCCTATGATTCTTTTCATGCACAAAACCAACTTTTCTCCTTGATCCTGGGCCTAATCTGGTAACTTCTTAAACAGGAACACAGCATTGTACTACAAGTGGTGAAAGCTCCTATTTAGCTAACTAAGGTTTTCATAGAGCACCTTCCAGTACACCATATAAGCACGTTGCAATGGGATGCCCAGATTAAATTATACTCATATTTAATACCCGGATGCATAATAATACAAACTTTTGCACTTGTGTAGGACCTGCCATCCCGGGGTCTTGGAGCACTCGGTACGTGCAGATTTCTACAGAAACTCATGCCCTTTCCATCACAATTAACACTGAGTGAGTAAATACTAAATCCATTATTTACAGCACTTTATTCTTCACCCAATACTGTACAGTCACAGTTTAATTTTTATTTCGAGTTTAAAACATCCTAAAGACTACTCAGTAATTTGCAATGGTGTAAGAAATGCAAATGTATCCTTCATTTAACCCCAGTATTGTATTTACTGTGATTAATATATAGGTGATAAAGAGGGTATAGGTTAAAGATGGATGTACTTGTAGGTATTAGTAAAATACCTTTCAGTAAAGCTGGTAAATTGATGTGTTTTGTAGTCTACCAAGAGCCGTCTGATTTTATAAGGCATCACAAAAGAAGGAGGTAAATCGATCTATAACCACATATGTAGAGTTATCACACTCACTGTACAGGGAGAGGCCCCTGACTCAGGACGGTGCAAAACAAGAAGCCTACACCAATACGCTAAAGGCTCAATTTCTGTAGTTCCCTCTGGTTAGGGAAATGAATCCATTAGCATTTCCGATATGTTCCAATAGAGGGCAGTGATATGTATGGTATTTGCCAGCAGTGAGAAACAATACAGTGTATGCATAAGAAAAATGATTATTTTTAAACATTAAGATTTACCTACTCACTCTGTTGTGGCTGCATTCATTTCACTGGGTGCTGTTGGTCTAAAAGATGACTCCAGACTGTAGGAGCCATTGATATTGCATCAAAACATTTTCCTTAACTGATCCAGCTGAATCATTCGTTCCCTGGGGCAGCCTGAACAATGCACCAGAAGTTTCAGAAAGCAACTGACAGGTATTACAGTACAAAGCTAAGCCCACTAGGGCAGTTATTTATTCACTCATATTCAAAGCTCTGGGCACATCTGTATTTCCTCATTAAGTACTGGCTGCTTCTCTAGAGAACATGTGGGGTACATTACATTACACCTAACCCAAATGTATTGACATTCTAAACTGCAGCTGTATCACTGGGAATCATTTGAAAGGTGTTATTAGTCTCTTTTATTATGTTAATGTAAGGTGGAAGTCAACACAAATATTAATTGCAATCCTCTTTAGTTGAATTGCCTTGAACCAAGCAGTTATCGTAATAAAGCTGAGAAGCTTTGTGTTTTATTTTAATTAACTCGACAAGAAAGGCAATTTAAATTAAATGTTTTCTGTTGTGTCTCCAATGCTAATCAGCCGCTCATTATCTTTAATAACACTGGCATTAGTCTTGTCCTTTTTGATTTCAGTGATACAGAGCCCGTGCATGGAGGAGTAACCACGCGCCTTTAACCTTTGCATCACTACAGCCCACTGAGGCAAACAGTAAGAGGGGAGCAGCCTTAGGGGAGTGTGGAGGGAGTCAAGCCCCTTCAGAAGGCAGCAGACATGGTCGGTGACATCTATCAGAAAAGTGAACCAAGCTGCTTTTCTTTCATTTCTGGAGGGTGTCGTGCTTTGTGTTGCAAAATGTGTGTCAGTTTCCAGTTAGGCATTTGTTCCAAAAGGACCTTTGAAAGAGGTGTATGGCAACAGGACCTCGCTGTCACAGAATGAATGTGCAGTTTATAAGGACTGATTAGTTAAAGCACTGACTTCTAAGGCCCAGATTTTTAAAAGTATGTTGGCAGGTCTCCACGCAGCATTGCAACGCATAATTAACTTAGTATCCTAAGTCTAATTGAAAGTCAGTGGGACTTAGGCTCCTATGGGCTAGCTCCTCAGAGATATTTAGGTGCTTTAGTCCACCATATAAGTGCCACTGACATTTCCAAAACTGCCCCTCCGCTGGCATGGTGCTTATCTTTCCACCACTCGACATTCACAAAGCCATTGAAGCCCTGATGAGCAGCTTGGTGCCCTAGTTCATGGGCGAAGCCCCAGTAGCTGCAAAGCGGGAGTCTGAAACTAAGCCAAAGGGCATCCATCTTACCTGCGGGCCTAATCCTGTAGGCATGTTCTGAGCACACCTAACAGCTGATCCCAGTCAGACCCCACAGCAGGAGGGGCAGATGCAGTCCATTAGGAAGTGTGGGGCTTGCACAGAACCTGCACAAAATACAGCCAGTGGCACAGAGGGCAGGTGTGCTAGAGGTATCACCATAAGCAGGAGACAGAGGGAGAGAGATGGTGTCAGCTGCCAGGGCATGGGCTACTTGAATGGCTGTCCTGGCTTAGGCACATACCTCCAGAAGAGGGTTCGCAGCTGAGGCAGGAGCAGTAGAAGTTCCCTAAAAGTCAGGGGGCCACTGGCACCCGAACTAAGGCCCTGCCACCGCACTACCCCTTCCCTCCGACCGCTTACCCTTGGGCCGCCTCTTCCCCCCTGACTCCGAGACCTCGCCCCCTGCTTGCTCCTCTCTGACCCGTCCCCCCCATCGCTCACCCTTATGGACAGTAAAAAGTTGGAGAGCATAGCCCTCTCACTTTTAAAAGTGGGGGGACCATGACCCTCTGGCTTCCACTGTTCCGGTGCCCCTTAGCTGAGGATCCTGATCAGGCAGGGCCTTGGGGGGCACCTATCTCTGGTCAGTCAGCCACACAGATGCCTAAGCCCCTCTCCTCTTCTCACCCCTCTCCTTGGCATTTACTCCTGGCTAGTTTAGGTGGCTCCTTTCTCAGCTGGCCAGCTTGTGAGGATCCCTCCCTTAGGCCCCTAACTCTCCCTATACAATGTAAAGATCAGGTAGTTCTTTCCAGTTAATGCTTCATAGTTTGGTAAACAATATTGTTATTATTTATATATCGTCATAGGACCCAGGAATCCTGCAACCTGTATTCATGCGGCTAATCCCAACGAATTCAGTGATGCTACTTGTTTAAGGATTATTTACAAGAGTGAGGGTTGCAGGATTGGGCTTTTAGTATGCATATTTACTTTGCAAAGTGTCAAAGGTGTAGTGCTATTATTTATACAGTGCCAGAAGTGTAGAGCTGGATATCAAGGAATGAAATCCCCACTTGCACGATCGGACCGTCGAAATCACAACTACATACAATGCAGAAACACAGATGAAAAAGAGACCAGGTTTTGGCTTCTTCCAGTCTCTATACAGAATAATATAGTACAGAATAAATACAGATTTCAGAGTAGCAGCCGTGTTAGTCTGTATCTGCAAAAAGAAAAGGAGTACTTGTGGCACCTTAGAGACTAACAAATTTATTTGAGCATAAGCTTTCATGAGCTACAGCTCACTTCGTTAGTCTCTAAGGTGCCACAAGTACTCCTTTTCTTTTTTTATAAATGTGGAGTGGCTAGTGGTCACAAAGATAAAACTGAAGGCTCAGAAAACATACAGCACCAGCTAGTGAGATGGGGTATTAAAAAGTTGCTGGGTAAATTAATGAATATATTCCTTCATTGCAAATATTATACAATACTCAATATAGGCCTGCTCCTGCTCCCAATAAAGCCAATGGCAATGCTCCCGTTGACTCCAATGGTACAGAATCAGGCTCTGCGTCTGACTTTGCTCATTTCCATGTAAGTAAAGTCTACACACACAATCTGCTTGAGGCCTGGCAATCCTTGGTGCCAAGATGGCATCTATCAGATGAGTGAGGGTTGCTGAGTAACTGCAGAATGCTATGGCCTGTGTTGTGATAGGGAAACTAGGCTGACCCATCAAATCTGTTACACTCTAGGAAGCTCTTTGCTGAACTCCCAAGGAATCTGAGTGAACTTCAAATTCCTTCTCAACAGCAGCATGAAATCTGCAATTTAACCTTGTAAATTCCAGAGCTGGGAAATCTCTGGCTGCATTTATGCACCATTAGTTCTTCCAAAAGTTATATTCTTTGCATCTTAATTTACGGATACTGATTCACTTTTTAGTGTATTCAGTAGAGATTCATACCAGCGTACATACCTTATACTGGACAGATCTGAAATAACTGATAGAGGTATGTTTTTGTGTTTGGACTAATTGGAAAAAATACTGTCCATACAGTCCACATTTTGCATGTAGACAGGATTTCTGTGTTACTCCTCATATTTTCAGAAGGCCCAGCTAACCTTTATAAAGAGTGGGAAGTAAATGAGCCTCAGAAATACTCATAAGGGATAATGACAGATCCAGATCAAAGAACAACAAGCTAAATGCAGCATAGTATCAGTGTCTCAGCCAGAGCAGTCAAGTTTATACATGTGTGCCTCTCAAGTTCAAATTTCCTGGCTATATCATTCAACACTGTATAAACACAGTGGGCCTAGTTCATTCCTGATGTAATTCAGTCAAATCAAATAAAGTACATTTAGAGCATTAGTTACCCCAGGGATGACTTTGGCCCATGCTGTTTAATTTAGATCCTGTCCAGTTTGAATTAACATTGGTTATTTCACACAGCAGGCAGGATTACAAACAGGAGTTTTCTGTTCACCTAATACTGTGTGTGTCCCGGTGCATCATCGTCCATCTTTGGAAAATTAAATACTTAGTCCAGTAGTGGCTAAGCAAAGAATTCATCAAAAGAGGAGAAAATGTGGATTAGCCCTACATCTGCTCCTGTCTCTGCTAAGGAACCGAGTGAAGTGGAGGAGGAGTTTTGCCAGGAGAAACAATAATAGAGAGCTGTGTAGATGTAGATAGAAGTAAAAAGCCTGCCCTGAGGACAACTGTCAAATGAATTATTCCCCCCCTCCCCTCACCCTTGTGTCACTAATTACAATTCTGAGGTGCAGAAGGAATGTGGACATGATAGAAAACGTTTACTTTTCCATGCATTGTTCAAGTGTATTTTTAAAGAGCCAGCATCAAGTCAGATTTTCATCTCATAAATCATAGCTTTTTCCTTCATCATTCATTGTTATGCCCACTAATTTTTACCTTGCTATGCTCAAAATAATATTTTATGCAGTACCATGGGCTACATAATGCATTGCTGGTTTCATCTTGGGGTATTGGCCAGAAGGATTCTGAAACTAATATTCTTTCCATGGCTGTATCAATTGTTATGTCAATGATAGCATCATTTCAACCATCCATAGCTGAACAAACAGTCCTAGATGCATTCTGTTTGTTAATGAGATCGATTGCAGGTAGAATTATGTATGAGATATGGAAAGTTTCATACTCAGGAATGCAATACACCTTTATTTAGTAGAGTGTATTTCATACATACTCCATCATGAAACACTTTTTAGACATAAAATATGCAAGAACTTAGTGTTACAGTAGCATAGTTACAGCCAAGAACCGGGCCTCTTCGTGGTATGTGCTGTGTTAACAAATAGTAAGAGACAGCATGTGCCCTGGAGAGGTTACAAACTAAACAGATAAAACAGAAGGTAAGTCTTGTTATCTCCATTTTGCAGATAGGAAACTGAGGCTCAGAGTGGTTGGATGTTTCTCACAGGATCACACTGCCACAAATTGAACCTAGATTGGCTGAGTACCAGTCCACTGCCTTAAGCATAAGACCATCATGCTTTTCTCAGACATAGCTAACTAGTATACAGGAGGGGGAGTGGGAACTCAAAAGGGAGCCAGGGAAGTAATGAGATGCTCCCAGCTGAGGTTTGAAATGACAGGGAGAGCCAATGCGGTACAAGGATACTAGAAGGGTAACAGGATTTGCAGAGAAGGTGGCTCTTCCCCCAACTATTCAAGGTGGCATGGAGTGAGTGGTAGCGAGTAGCCCAGTGCTAGAAGAGTGGGGGGCCCCGGGAAAATAGGAGAGAGAAAGACCATTCAAGAGAAAGGGACTCTCAAAAACAAAGAGAATAATGTTGGCCTGGTTCCTGAAATGGACGGGGAGCCATAAGTGGAAGTGTCTGGGGGTGGGGGTGCTATGCTTGGTATGAGTAAGCCAGCAGGCAGCAGCATTCTGCACATACTAGAGTCTGGAAGGCTAGGACTGGAATAAACCCATCGTCACTGTGCAGATGAGCATCCGTGTGAGCCCAGAGTAATGGAAGGAGATAGTGCCCCGTAGCAGGAGTTATCGCACCAAGATGGCAGGATCTAGTTCTGCTTTGTAATTTGTCAGGCATGAAATATCTCTGTAGCATATTGCCCGGGGCCTAGGCCTTTTGTTTGAAAAGGATACCAATGGTGGGCTTACCAATTGAGTATCCCCATGAGTTTATTGGTAAATAAAAAACATTTTATTGGCTCCTAGAGAGGATGGGGCCAAATTCTGCCTGCACATGCAAATCTCAGTGGCTTCAGCAGGAGCAGTGCATCCCCCTCTGAGGGCAGAACTTAACCCAATGAGCCTTTTAGAATGGCGGGTCAGCACTTGTGCAACAGGACCACTTGCAGAGTTCAGAGCTAGTCAGCGTGAGAGTAGCAGAAGGAGGTCCTCAAGTAACAGTGGGGAGAAAGAAAGGGGTCTTAAACCTTTGCAAATATACAGCAGCTTTTTGTGCAAATGAACTAAAATGAAAACTCAACATTACAAAAAATCTTTACTCTAAGCAAAGGTTCACTCTGACTGGAACTGCAATTGACACGTTGCCCTGCACTGAGGAAACATCTTGACACTTGACTATACATGAATTTCCTCATACGTGGGCTCTGCTGTGAGATCGATTTCTTAGAGTTTCTGCTGCTCTCTACATTAAAAAATTCCCTGGGGTTTTAATTTTCTGCTCTCTACCCTTTGCACTTTTCCTATCTATTCCTGGCAAGTTAACGTCACCAGTAATACGTTCTTGTAATTTTTGTCAGTATAATTTTCTGATAAAAATAACTATAAACTGATACTGTGTTTAAAAAATGCTGGGACCCATTATTAGTTCACATTAACTGCTGCTTTGATGGCCCGGGGGTGTCATTTCAGCACATCTAATCTAGCTCTGCCAAAGCACTCCGCGCAACGTGCTAGTAATTCCACACGCACCCCCCCGCTGAAAATCTATATTCCAGGATATTACAGCCAAGGTTTCACTCCCCTGCTTCCATTAATTCCTGTCATTGCTGTGAGTTAATAAAGACATAGACAGGAGATGCATCCAGGACATAGCAAAAACACTGGCCTGGAAGGGTTTGTGCCAACAGGGAAAGGAGGATAGTTAAGAACTACAATAGGTGGCCAAGCAGGGCTGCTATTGATAAGCAGCAGTCGTGCTGGAACAGTTGGGGAATAGAGCCTCGATTTCTGCTGACTGTTTGACTTGCATGCTAAAATGTTTTGTAATTGTTACATTCAATTAATTGTACTCGTCATATGTTGCATTGGAACCCAATCCTTTGGAAAACTATACTGAATAGGACAGCTGGTGTGAGTAAATACTGCTCCGGTGAGTTAATGGTTACAAGGTCAGGCCCTAATTTACCTTCCAGGGAACCACTGGACATCACTGTTAAGGTGATGCTGTAAAGTCTTGCCTAAAGTTGGGAAGTCTTTGTAAATGCATTTTCTTTGGAAAACTTTAATTTTTCAGTGGAAATTTGAAAATCAGATTTCTGCTGAAAATTTTTCAATTTTTTTCCATTTGGAAATGCTGCTATGGCACCTCACAGCAATTATAGTTCAACTGTCTCATGTCTCCATTCTCCTTTATGAGCTTTGAGTACATCTCCCATGATGCACCACAATCTCCACTTTTGAAGAAGGGATGGTGCATCATTGGAGTCCCTGGCCATGAAGCATTGTGGGAGTTGTTGTCCAGTTGGAGAGACCAAACCCTAGAAGAGAATGAGGACATGAAGCAACTGAATGACAGCTCCCACGTGTCTTCTCAGCAGCATTTCCAAAGTGAAATACTTTGTGTTTGGGGCTTTCAGTTTTTCAAAGAAAAAGGGGTAAAAAATGCTGTAGAAAGACACTTTTCATGGAAAATTTTGTTTAGTTGAAAATGCAATTTTCCATTGAAAACCACTTTGATTGGAAATTTTTCAACAAGCCTGATGCAGCAGTATGTTATGTTTATCCATACACCAAAAAGCAACCATATCCTTTCAGCCAGACATTTATTTTAGAGTAAGGGAAACAACAAAATAAGGAAGAATAAAAGTAAAGTCTGCATGGCTGAGCACGGTGTTGTCTGTTCTGTGATATGCATGCAGATAGGTATAGTCCTTAGAAATTTAAAGGTGCAGTACACAGAAAACAAAGCCATAGCTTTGCACATAGAGCTACATGCACAATCAAATGTGTGCCCAAGTTTATGGCAGACACAGAAACACGTATTTTTATTGCCTCAAAGACTAATCTCATGTGTTCTCTTCTTCTTCCTCTTCTCTTCCCTCGGTATCTTCTCTTTATTTCTCTCTTCTCCTCTCTACTGTTTGCTTTCACTTTCCTTTTTCTGACAATAATAATAATGAGGATAGGAAAATGCTACGCAGCGTATTTAAGACATTTATCTTCAGTGATGAGTTGATTTGACATCCCTGCATAGTGAATTCCTCAATTTTATCCACAGACAAGCAGCACGGCCTACTGAATAGGGCACTGCACTGGAATTCAGGAGACCTGGGTCCAATACCTGGTTCTTTCCTGGTTTGCTGATCTTGGGCAAGTCACTTTTCCCTGTGCCTCAGTTTCCTCATCTATAAAATGGGAATAAATATACTGACTTTCTCAAACACTTTGAGATCCATGGATGCCTTGATCAACCCTGACCTAGAGAGGACACTTAAATGGTAATGGAGTTGCTCATTCCTTATTCCCACTGAGTCTTTGGCCTCTTTGCAGACATGGACAGAACGGTCACCAGTTTATGCTAATTGTGATGGTGTTTCTTCTTCTTCTTCTTCTTCTCCAAATAAATAAGAACCAAAGTTCATTTGCAAACTTTCCTGCCATCCAATGCCATTGACAAATGCTTGCAAAGAAGTAAATGAAAATGGGTGTGAACGTGACCAGATTGAATTATGCTGCGGATTTTATGAACACCTTAGTGAATAGTTTTCCTCCTTTGTTTGCTCAACTCTGATTCCATTAACAATCCCTTAATTCAGTGGTTCTTAACCTTCACTGCAGCCTGCACCCCTTTGGTTCTCAAAATATGTTCTCGCACCCCTTATGAAAAATCATTGAAGTAGGTCAGTTCTTTAAACCTAGATATATTTTTTGTTTGTATATTACAGTAATTGTTAAAAAATGTATAATGTTAATGTTAATAAATACATAGGTTTGATGAAACAAAGTAGTTGTACTTACGTGCCTGTGCTTAATTTGCATTTTTGATAATTTACCTTCTAAAAAAAAATCTGGCATGTCTCGCACCCCCAGAAAGGGCATCTCGCACCCCCAGGGGTGCATGCGTTCCAGGTTAAGAACCACTGGCTTAATT
Organism: Eretmochelys imbricata; assembly: GCF_965152235.1. Taxonomy (NCBI): domain Eukaryota; kingdom Metazoa; phylum Chordata; order Testudines; family Cheloniidae; genus Eretmochelys; species Eretmochelys imbricata. Next base: position 109,019,960 of record NC_135577.1, read on the forward strand.
CATCCCATCTCCCTGGATGGGAGACCTTGACTCTGCACCTTGAAGGTTGCAGTTGATTTCAGTGCAGGAGACTGTCTGGAGGATCATCTGATTTTACTACCTGCTCACTGTTTGCTGCTGGTGATTCCCAAAAGTCTGAAGCTGTGGAGAATCTATAAACTAATTGTGATGAGATGAGATATGATGACTGGGATTGCTATGAAGCAAAGATTCTCAAACTGGGAGGCACAGAATGTATTCATGAGAAGCTTTAGGAAGAAAAACTTACTGCACACATTTTATCCACAGCAATGAATAACTAGCAAAGCTGATTCCTCCAGACCTATCAGGTCCTCAGATGGTGCTGTGCATTTGACTCTAGATGACGCTGAGCATTTTGACGGATTTCTGTTAATCTTGAATAGCATTATAGAAAGTTGTTGTCATCTGTAAATTAATCTGTTTGCTACGACATAGGGCTTGTCTTCACTTACCGGGGATCAACGCTACCACAATCGATGCACTGGAGGTTGATTTAGCGGGTCTAGTGAAGACCCACTAAATTGACCGCCAATCACTCTCCTGTCGACTCCAAAGTACTCCACCGGAACGAGAAGCATAAGGTAAGTCAACAGGAGAGTGTCTCCCATTGACCCAGCGTGGTGTAGACACCACAGTAAGTCAACCTAAGCTATGTTCATAGATTCATAGATACTAAGGTCAGAAGGGACCATTATGATCATCTAGTCCGACCTCCTGCACAACACAGGCCACAGAATCTCACCCACCCACTCCAGCTATGTTGACTCCAGCTATGTTATTCACGTAGTCTAGATAAGGGCATAGTGTGCACATGGACCATGATCACAGTTGGTCACAGTTTTGCTTTTGCTCTTATTACAATGGATCATTGGCTCATTTGTGCAACAGGAAAAAAAAAAAACAACTCAAGTGAAAAACAAAGAAGCCAAAACTGATTTAAGTGAAGCGCTGCTGCCTATATCATTGCATGTACTTGTGTTGCGAGAGAAGCGGGGGAGTAAACTACTACAGACACAAAGAAGGGAGGGCGGGGGCATGATCAAATAAGTTTGAGAACCACTGCTATAGAAGGGTAGATGTATCAACCTCTGGCCTGGTCATCCAGCACACCTCTTACTACCCTTCTAAACCCACGAGTCAGCATTTGTTGGCAGATATCATATGCTTTGCTCCTGTTGCAAATATGGAGGGAAGCTATGACCTCACAGATGCCCCATTATGGTCACCGTTGGCAAGTGTTTTTTTTTTTAATGGTGAAAATGTCTTTCTTGATTTAAATGTGCACAGGTGGAAAATATTAGAGACAAAAGCTGGTGAAGCCTTATTCATTAAAACATGGGACTATTCAGGCCTGATAATGCTCTATTTGGGCCCACTTTTAATAAATCTCATTCTCTCAGGCGCAGGCGAGAGGTTCATCTCTGTCTCGCCTGCTCTCTCTAGTGTTCTAATTGGCATTGATCCTCATACTTTCAATAAAGGAGTGTGGTTTTCCTTCTCTTAAAACAAGATTTAGTATTCCCAGCATGGTTCCATAATTCATGGTATCTGGCACCTCATCTTCCTTTATTACTGAATTGAAATCCTTGGTCACAGACAGTAGCAATTAGTCTCCCAAGCACTTACAGTCCATAACTAAAGCGGTGGCTTTTGCCTTCTGAAAGGATGACATTGCCCCTTCTTAATTCCTCCCAGGACATTCCAGCTCTCCAGTCTTTTTTGTCAGTTAACCTTGGAGATCCAAGCTGTCTGGGGATGTAACTGATTCTACTCCTCTCCGCCTCCCCGTCCAGAAAGGCTGATTTATAGGAATTTTGGTAGGAAACACTGAAAACCTTGCAGAGCCCATTCATTTGCAAGTCTTTTAAGACCAGCCTCATTGCAGAGAGTATCTGTCTGCCTGAATTTTGTTTTTGCAGCTGCCAAGCCTTCTCGGTTTGTAGATTCTCACTTGCTCCTCAGATCCACCACTTGATAGCATAATATTTACATTCAGGGATTGAAGCTCTTTTTTTCCCCCACAAGGTTTGTGGTAAGTAGATTCAGCTGCAGGGGAATATAAAGAGCTCAATCCTACTCCCATGGAAATAAATGGCAAAGCTGCCATTGAAACCAGGGGCAGCAGGATCAGGCCTAAATTGTATAATTGTTCTTTTGCTCCTTCAGTTTCCCCTTGAGACTACCCATTAACGCCTGGAAAGTTTACATTGGCAACCCCCATTAACACTCATTGGAATTATGCTTGGAGATCAACTGTATATTGATGGAAGAATAGGCTTTACATTGATCTCGCTCTTTCTTTCTCTCTGCACTGAGTGAATACTGCAAGAATGCTGGTGAACATTTGCTCACATTTCTTATTTCAGAGTAGCAGCCGTGTTAGTCTGTATTCGCAAAAAGAAAAGGAGTGCTTGTGGCACCTTAGAGACTAACAAATTTATTTGCGCATAAGCTTTCGTGAGCTACAGCTCACTTCCACTGAATGCATCCGATGAAGTGAGCTGTAGCTCACGAAAGCTTATGCTCAAATAAATTGGTTAGTCTCTAAGGTGCCACAAGTACTCCTTTTCTTTTTTCACATTTCTTAGTGAGTGTGATAAGCCCAGTTTGTGTTCTTTTGTATTCACCTTCTGCAAATAGCTGTGCAAACAAATTTCATCCAGACAAATGCTCACGGCAAGTGGGATTTAAGCTTGCATATTCTGTTTGAATTCCAGTATGTTAGCAGCCATTGCTGCAGCTAAAAAACAATTCCACCTTTCAAATGGTAGTTAGCATTAATATTTTCTCCACTTAATTACAATGGTCCTTTGTAACTTCTCCCCGGAGAAAGCAGCTGCTTATAAATAGAATGGGACTGAAATGCCACTGAGACTCATGGACTATCTACTCTTTCCCTCTCAAAGACAAATCCTCTTCCAAGTCTTTGATCTTCTTATTTTATTTACTGTATAGAAACACCTTTGCATAAAGCATTTTCTTTGTGAACCAGCAATAGACTTGTGAGATATACGTTTCTTAGAGATGGCTGGAATTTCTCCCCTCCTTTTTTCTCTTTGAATGTGCAAAGTTCTATTCTGTGCTGCTGGATTCTTGTCACCTGACACAGATAATCTTCTAATCTTCTCTCTGGGGTGACATCAGAGGAGATGATGGAGACTTTTTCTCTCTGGAATACCAAGCTCACATTCAGTTGTGACCAGTAAAAATCTGGCTTTAAAAATCCCAATCTATAGAGCAAAATGTATGTGTCTAATATCAGGATCTCATAGGTACAAAACTACTGTAAATTCTACTGTATATAGTAATTACCACAAATATCTACACTTTATATATTAGTGTCAGTTATAAATATTATTGTAAATGTCATATTCTCCTCCCTTTTTTTCCAATCATCTCCCCCTCCAACATCTGAAAATAATTTGAGAAAATAGCCCTTAATGCTTCTTTGTGATGTATTGTCATTGTTACACATTATCTTGCAATGTTCCCGGGGGAATTCTGTGCCACTGTGTGTGTGCAGAATTCATGTCCTCCACAGATTTATTTTCTTCCCCGCAGAAAAATTACTTCTGACAGGGAAGAAAAGGGAAGCTGCAAAAGCAGTCATGCACCCCTCCCATGTAGCATAGGCATGCCATTTAGGGCATCCAAAGCAGCCAGTGGAGAAGTAAATCACTGTGGTGAGAGAGGGGCTGGGGATGCCCCGGCTGATAGGTCCTACCCTGCACCAGTCTCAGCTGCTAGTCCTGTCTGGGCTGGGGATGGGGGAGGACAGGACGACTTCTTCTCCTGCAAGGAGTGGTCAGGACCAGGCTGGGTCAGACCCACCCCCCAGAAACCTCCCCTGGCTGCAGGAAGCTCTGCCCCCCACTTCTTGCCCCCATTGCTCCTCAGCCATGGGGGGGTGTCATTGTATGGAAAACTGCTCCCACATCGTCCCAGCTCCTGTGCATCTGAACCCTCCCGATGCCCAGACCCCCTACTGAGTCTCACCCCCTGAGCTTCCCGAACCCCCACCCCACTGAGCCAAACCCCCTGCAGCCAGACCACCCCACACCAAGCCTCACCCCACTGCATTCAGATACCCACCGAGTCCCTCCCCTCCCCTTGCATCTGGATCTCCACTGCTGCACCCAGAGCACCCTCCACTGAGACCCCTGGACTCAAACCCCCATCCCAATGAGCCCCACCCCTCTGCACCCAGAGCCCTCTGCTGAGCCCCCCACACCCAGACCCTCTCTACTGAGCCCCAACCACCTTCAGCTGGAACCCACCAATGAGCCCCTATGCATCCAGATCTCCCCTGCACCCAGATTGCCCCTCACAGAGCCCTCTCACCCCACACCTGGATCCTGCCCTCCACACTTTTTGATCCTTCCAGGATGAGCCTACCTGCCCACACCTGGATTGGGGGCCAGGGCTGGGCATGCTTCCAAGATTCTGTCCCTCTTGCTTGCTTGGTTCAGAGGGGAAGGGCTTTGGGGTGTTTCTGGGGCAGACCCGGCCCTTGAGCTGTGTCAGGGTCGGATGCAGCCTCACCAGTGAGTCCATGTCCCGGGAGGGTGGAGGGCAGCAAGCTGATCTTCCACCTCTGTGCAGCCAGTAGCCTGTGCTCCCCACTGCCATGCTGGAGCCCTCTGTATTTACTGACAAATAAAATTTGCAGAATTTTTAAATATTGCGTGCAGAATTTTTATTTGATTGGTGCAGAATTCCCTCAGGAGTATTGCAAGAAACATATTACGCTTCTCTACCCCCCCCACCCCCCCAATGGAAAATCCAAAAAGATCATGTGTCAGAAGACCATAGGGGGAAAATGCCTTTCGTTGGCACTTAATGGTCATTGTGGTTTGGGTCTGAACTTGCTTGCTTTACTCAGGCAACGTTTCCATTGATTAAGGAGCAGAGGATGAGGCCTTTATACCAGCTGTTCTATAACCATTACTTTGCTGTATGATAAATCAAGAACTGAAGTGTAACCATCACAGTGAAGGTAAAAGTTAAGATTGATTCATGGCTTTGTCCTAAATACTAGGAACTGGATGATGGCTCCCCACGCCGACCACTTCATGTCGTTCTGGTGGTGAAAAGGGGCCAGAATGGCCCCCTTGGAAACGACCCCAGTGGAGCAAAGGCACAGGGTCACCACAGGCAGCCTTACCCCATGCTCCTGTGCAGCCCCCAGAGTAGGGAGTGGGGCCTGGGTGGGACCTGGGGCAGGAGAGAGTGAGTTCATCCTCTGGAGACTCCGGTAATTCTCGTATTTTGAAGGGGTGTTCGGTGACGGGAGATACATTAGGCCTGATTCTCCTCTCGTTTATGGACCATTTTACAACAGTGTAACTCAAGTGACTCCAGTAGCATTACTCCTGATTTATACTCGGGTGACAGGAGATTCAGGCCCCTTGTCTTCCCACTGGCCACAACCAGTATGTTTGTTCAGGCAAAAAATGTTTTTATTAATGAATCCATAACTTTGAAAAAAGCGGTGTCCTCTGCTGTTGAGAGCATAGACCATCTACTTCACAGGCGCCTGATTGATACATGAAAATTACCTGGGGACACTTTTAACTTGCAGGACTGACCTTTTTTTTTTTTTTTTTTTTTTATGCTCTAAGTGTCTGATTTTATATGCTGATGTAAATGTACTAATTTCAGCCGACCGCTTCTTTCCATCTCCCCACCCAACCCCCTGTTTCCTAATAGACAGGAATCTCTTCACACAGCGAAAAATATTCCAACCTGATTTGCATAAATTAGAAGGGAGGGAACATATTTCAGTCATTTTCTATTTAAAAAGCATGGAAATCACACAGATGTGAGATATAAATGTCTGCAGAATTGGACTATAAGATGCTCATGGACAAGTGCAAATGTAATAATTAGATCTGACTTGATTACCTCAAGAAATCATTCTCACTCTCAGTGATTTCCCTCTGCCAGGAGAGAGAAATGGAGAGTGAATGAGAACACTTCATCTGTACCACCAGATAAGTGACACGATTAGCGGAGCCCTTTCACGGGTGATTCTAGAGCGTGCCGACCCTGCTGCTCTTACCGAGGTCCAGCCAATGCCAGTCACAGCTTCCTCCGCTGCATGAGGGGTTTGGACCAGCACAACTACATCCATGGCTGGAAATGGGGCAAATTCCACCTATAAGCTAGGCCTAAGGGCCTAATCCTGCAAACCCCTATACCTATGGGACCACTCGGGGTGTGAAGTCACACATGTATATGTTTCATAGAATCATAGAATTCAAGAAGTCATCAAGTTCAGCCCACTGTCCTGAGGCAGGATCAAGTAAACCCAGATCATCCCTCACAGGGGTTTGTCCAACCTGTTCTTAAAAATCACGAAAGATCCATAGATTCTGTTCCCCAGTGAAGAAGTACCCCCTCCAGCATGAGAGAACCCCGTTCTCCCTTTCCATCCCATAAAGAGGGAATTTCTGCTCCTCTCACAATCAAGCCATCTCTTTTTCCACCCACCCCCTATCCTCTTCCCCAGCTGTAGGATAATTCTCTTCACACTGAGGGATCTCCCCATTTTCTCCCTCCTCAGAATTTCAAAGCAATTCATGGATCAAGCCCCAGGTACATTAAAGATGGAATTTTGAGCTGTGAGCCATTGTTATAGCTGTCCTCTTCAGGGACAATGAAGCTTACAAAGCCCAACTTGAAGTGTGTGAGGTCTCAGGACAGAGCATGCTCAATCAAGGGAGTCTGACTGTGGAAAAAACTTCCTGAAGAGAGAGCTGAATCGAGAGCCCTGATCAATGACCATCTTTAGAAAACTCTGCAAACTTTCCTCTTCTAAAAAACCTGTCCACCATAAGAATAGCAGAACTGTCTCCATAAGGCTGTGGATAAAATTTTCATAAGCACCTATGTGATTTAGGCACCAAGGGCCAGATTTTCAAAGGTATTTAGTTGCCTAAAGATGTGGATAAGCACCTAATGGAATTTTCAAACAGATTGGGCACCTCATTCCCATTTGAAGGCATTAGGAGTGAGGTGTCTAACTCACTTAAGCACTTTTGTAAATTCTGTTAGGTGACTATCTGCACCTTTAGGTGCCTAAATCTACAAATACCTTTGTAAATTTGGCCCTTTCTCATTGAAAGTCAATGGGACTTGGGATCCTAGGTCACTTAGGTGCTTAAATTTATTTTACCCTGTATGTTTTAATGACCATGACTTTGGAATAAGACCATGAGCCAGAAGCTTGCTCATGCTCAAGACTCCATGAATTCTTACAAATGTTCTGTGAATGTCCTTTCTGGCAGAGCATAGAAGAATGATCTGAGTTTTTTAAATAGCATTAAACCACATAATGTAAGAATAGATAACATATTCTAGGGCACATAAAACATGCTTTCTAGCACTTTATCATTTTTAACACATATTCCATATGGAGTTTGGTGCTTTGTTCTCTATCTGCTTTAAGGTTGGGCTGTTCCAAGGCAGCAGAGGGAGAACCAGCTCTGGAACAACCTTCCAGAGGAGATCAGGTGAATCCGGAGTCTGATCATCTTTAGGAAATGTTACAAAACCTTCCTCTCTGAGAAAGCCTTTCCATCATAAGTGACTCTCCCAATTTGAGCAGCCCTTTTATTTTCCCCAAATCCCACCAAGAAAACCCTGACCCCAAGCAGAGCTCCAACCCTGTAAATGGGGGTGTGGCCCAGGAACTCCATTAAGGGACTTTGCTATTGCTGTAGATTTTACGTGGGAGGTGCTTAGATAATACAGTGATGTGTGCTGTAAGATAGATAGACAGACACCCAACTCCCATTGAATTTTATGGAGCCTGACTCCCTTGCAGTCCTTTGGAAATCACAGCCTAGAGCCATTATTGACACCTATTTAATAACTCTTTTCTCATATTATCTTAACAATTATTCAAATGTGTGTTGTGATTTCCACTCCCTTTTATTCTTTAACTCAAATTATGGCTCTTGCACTTTTTGCCATGGTGAACACCCAGCCTTACTCATAACTTCACCTTTGCTCTCTATCAAAAGGTGATTCCTCTCTCCCCCTAGAATCCCAGAGTAAATAAGGTTCTGCTCCTTTTTGAATACGATGAGGGTGGAGAGAATTATAGTTTTCACATGAAAAAAAATTCTTATAACCATTAAAAAAACCAAAACACCTTTATGGCCCAAATGGCTAGGAGTAGAAAGTTTAAACCAGGGAGGGCAATAGCCCTCTTTGAGGATAAGTGTCATGAGTGTAAAAATGAAAATTTGTTTTTATGTGACCAAGCTATGACCTTTTGGATAATTGTATGTCCTGCATAAGCCTCTTGCACAGAGTTCTTCACAAAGTCCCTGATCCTGCAAACACTTACTCATGTTTAGCTTTACTCAGGGGAGCAGTTCCATTGACTTCAATGGGGCTATTCACATGCATAAAGTTAAGCTTGAGTGGAAGCACTTGCAAGATCGGGACCTAACTGTGCAAAGTGCCTTGCTAAGAAGGCTGTATATGCATGTGTGGCCAATACACTTAAGTAGTGAAAAGTGCACTGAAGTTTCACAAGAAGTTGGGGAGAGCAGCTGTGCCCTTTGTAAAGTGTGCAAGACAGAGCTCTGCTCTGATGCTCAACAGCTGGAGAAAAAGCAAAGCTCCAAAAGCTGGTCCAGACTGTCCCTCCCAGATCTGTGCCTGGAAGGTTTCTTCCATGTATGGATCTTCCCCTTATCCCTTGGTGCAGAAGTGGGGCTCAGTCACTTCTGTGGAGTCGTCCTTCTCCCTCCAGATCTGACAGAGGGTGCTCTGAGTTTGGGGCTTATGTGGAGGAGGGAGTAGAAGAATGGACAGGGCCCAGAGGGGGCACATAGCCTCTCTCTCCAGCCCTGTAGAGCATCCCTGGAAAATAGAATGCAGGATGCAACTTTATTATCATGTCTGCACAGCTGCCATCCATGTGAGTGTCCCCTCACTGAATAACCGTCTTGTAGCTCCACCAGGAGACCTACAGGTTGCCACAGCCTGGGACACTCCCTGGTAGAGCATCTCCAATTAAGCTTCATGCCAGTGACCAGGAATGAGAAAGGGCCATCAGGGCCAGAGCCTGTGCAGAGGCACAGGACCTCTCCACTTCCCCTTAGTCTCTCAAAGTTCCGGGGCAAGTCCCTTTTCCACCCACTCCAATGAAATAACAATGACCGAATGCAGAGCAGGAATTTCCTCACCTAGCTTCCCCTCTGTAGGGTGTTTTCAGGAGAGGACAATCCAGGACAATAACTGGAGAGAGGCCTGTCCTGGGCACTTTCTGAGGTGCATGGCAAAGGGCAGTCTGGTGTGTCACTGTGCACCATACTCAAGAAAAGCAAGGGCTCCTGAATCATTGATGTCACACATTTGACATGCACCTGGGAAGAGTATATATATACGTACATAGATGTACATATGTATATCTATACGCTCAGCATGCACCTGGGGAGAGTATATGTGGCTTTCTGCCTCGCCTTCCAGGCAACTCCCCTACACCAGGAGCTCCCCAGAAGTGCAAAGGGGATGGAGCAGGAATAGCATCTGCTCCTCTGTAGTGTTTAGAATGTTGTGAAAAGAGGCAGGACTCCTGTGGAGTCTAAGAACAGGACTGTTCAGCTCTGAGGAGCTTTCCCTCTTTGTTCAGGCCCATAGCTAGTCCATAGATCTAGATATATACCAAGGCAAAAGCTACACAGTGTATCTCAGGAATGACACTAACTCAGCAGAGAACTAGGAATGCCCTAGGACAGTAGTTTTCAACCTGTGGTCCTTTGACCCTGGGGGTCAACAGACTACGTCTAAGATTTCCAAAGGGGCCCACGCCTCCATTTGACATTTTTTAGGGGTCCGCACATGGAGAAAGGTTGAAAACTACTGTCCTAGCACTGCAGCTCCCGCCACAAACTTCACCTCACAGCAATTAGCCAGTTTGTTCGATACAGATTTTCAGCTTAGCGCTTAAAAGCAGTTTCATAAATATTCTATGGCCTTTCAAGCCGTGTAATTTGCCTCTGTGACATTAAAGAGGAAACTCTGTGGAGGGGAGGGATGACAACAAATTTATCCACCAATAGCATGCTCTTTTGGCACAAAAGCACATTCTTATCTTTACATCCCATAATGAGAAGGCAAAGACGGGATTGTTGCTACAACTCCCTGGGTGGGTAGATGTACATTATAGGAGAAGGGTTAGATATTTTTTCCTCTGCTTACCCTAACAGAAGAAACTGAGTTTGTATTTTCCTGTGGTTTTTCTACGTACGGTTGAAGAGAACTGTTCACATGATGTCAGACTGCGAGGGACTGGTTGTGGGTAAGTGCCAGATTTATATTTACCACAGTGTCCTGCCGACTACGTATATATTTACCACAGTGTCCTTCACGTTCTCAGATTGCAAAGTCACACACAAACCCGCTCGGTTTTGAAGGGAGTCTGAGCCATTGCAGGGGAAGAAATCTCATGCATCAGCAGAGTTCTGCAAGCTCTTAGTTACAAAATGTACTCGGGTAGCTGCCATTGGGTGGCTAGCCTACGAAGTTACGTTTTCTTAATAAAGGCATGAAAAATAAATGAGACTGCCTTTAGCTAATCAGGGAAGCAGTCTGATTCTGTCAAAATGACAGGATCACAATTTGTGCTCTGGAGCCTCTAAGCAAGAATTTCTGGGAACAGTTCCTGAAACAACTGCCCTGTATATGCACTATGTTAATACATCGATTAACCTTTTCAAATGGCAAGGGGCTGCAGAAAAGACAGCTGAATGCAATAAAGATGGGTCCTTTACTGAGAGAAAATACATACTCTCTGCACTTTATTTTCAAAATCAGTGCCTTGTGTATGCTGCCTATAGCTGAAAAGGTGTCGTTCCCTGACACACATAGCTAGGTCAAACTTTGCTGCACAGGAGTCTGCGGCATGTGGTAGGAAGACATTTCTTAGCCTTTTTGTTTTCTGCCTTTGTATACATAATGTAAACATTTGCTAGATTTTCTGCATGAAAGGAAATTCTTGTGGGGACATTGGAGCGATTCTGTGCCAAGGCTTTTGTTAAATAAAAGTGTTCCATTTAAAAACACTACTTGTATTTTGTCATTGCAAGTATTTGTCTTCTCATATTTATAGTGGAATAATTTAGTTTGACTGGCTTGTGATGGCAGAGAGTCAGAGACCAGGTTCTTGCTTTAAAAGTGGAGGTGAAGAGGGGGGAAAGTGGATGAACCATTTTCCCCCTCTCTCATTGTTTCCACTTCAGGGAAGGGGCAATATTAAAAAAAAAAGGGTAAAAATATGAATATTTTAGTTCAGCATAAGCTGTACCATGGGCAATTTCCTATGCCAGCAGAAGGTCGCTATCATTGTATGAAGGCAGAGCAGAAGTCTATGAAGATGAAAATGTCTTGCTTACCTTATCAATGGGCTGATACCATACCAGAATAGCTTCCTTTCTTCAGCAAAGTTGGCCTTGACTTTAACAGCTTGAGCTATATGTGCTTATTAAGGACTCTGAGTTGAACAGGGATATTTCAGGACAACACTGACAATATTTAGCTGGCATCTGATATTAATGATGAAACTGATATTCGGCATGCAAGGCATGATGGGTGTGAAAGTTGCTTATATCTGAATTATCTTTGCAATTGCAAGGGCCCAGGATGTTTCCTTTGCAGAAAGTTGTTGATAGTGTGTAGCTTTATGGGTTTGGGGTTGTTTTTTTGAGGGGAGGGAGGATGGGAGTTGTTGGATGAAGAAGGGAATAAATATCAGAGATGGGTCGAGCTGTAAAGTTTGGATCTTGATGCAGCTCTGAAACTTTCCTGCACTTGCAGGCTGTTCAGAGCAGGAGGTTTGGTTTCCTCACCATCGTTCTCATATTCTCCCCTCCTTCTCCAGTCATCTTGGCAACGTCTCCAGTCCACTCACTACCTCCTGTACCAGACATCATGGCTGACCCATGCTCTTTTCACTCTCCCTGATACGGAGCAGAGATAGCTGGGTGGTAGCCAAACCTGTGGACACCACATGTGATTTCCTGGATTTAGTGCTGTGCATGTGTAGAGTCATAAGTATCACTATTGCACTGTATGTGGTTATTAAACTATTTTTAATATTCTAGTTGCTGACAGTTTGTCTCATGTTAATGGATTTGGGGAAGACCAAATAATTCCCTTGATGGTAACATTTTTTTCCACCACTATTTGGAAGATTAAAACTTTATCAATAAAATCTCTGTAAATAAGGGTATAAAACATGAATAGAAAAGTCTCTGTTACAATATGATTACAACATGATGGTCCAAATACCACCCTGCTGATTCCGATGAGAATTGTATGGTGTAATTGAGGCCAACATTTGACCTCGTATTTTTAAGACTCATGTTGAATGGGCCTAGACAATAGACTTGCAAAAAAGTTACAGTAATATATTTAAGATTAACATTGTAAAGTGGCTAGACAATACAGATTTATTTATAGCACAGTGTGTGTGTGTGTGTGTATGTATTTACTCTGTACTATAAATAGGTCTGCATTGTCTAGCCACATTACAACGTTAATCTTATATAAAATAATTGTAACAACCTTTTGGAACGTATACGCCTAATAAACAATCTTACAAATTAAAGTTTATAGTTACAGTAAATGAATGCCAAAATTTCTACACGACTTTCAGCCTACACAAGAATGTAGTAGGAACAGTTGCATAATTGTTCAGGTCAGATAAGCGTTACAGAGAAAATTGTTGAATATGTCCTTTTGATTTTAAGTAGCAGGATATGAACTGGCCAATGTAACTTTTTAACAATAAACTTCATTTAATAGTAAAACTCATATTTCTGAATTAGAAAGAACTAGGCAGCTTTTCAGGGTCTAAACATTGAGTTTTTACTTCTGTAACACAGAGGCTTGTGACTTATGTTAGGTTCCCGTATGACTACAGTGTTTCATTGGTTCAGAATAGAATGTTAAATGGGCAGAAGACAACAGCCTGTAGAAAGAAGTTTCATTTTGTCTTTTCAATATAGCATATGAGACACAGAAACTGTCAGAGTTGCAGAAATGTTTAAAATAATTCACTGTCAGACTGGACTGAATTCCACCCAAAATGTGCTTGTGCACTTTAAAGTGCTGAGATCAAAATGATCAATTAGTGAACAGAATTTTTAAATTTATTCCATTAATTTTCCGAGACTATTGTGACATGAGTATATAAAGACAAAAGAAGGATCAGTCACTTCAGGACAAGTGCACTGCCTTCAGTTTCTTTCATATTAGCAATTATTGATATACCGATGCTATCCATTAGTGCGAGGTACATAGATTTACTGTCATTGCTACATGCAGATAAAAGCAAAATACATCAATTATTTAAGTGCTTCCCTGGGTGTGTATTATTTTTCTCTTGTAAGAAGACACAGTTCAGTCTCTGTACAACTGAACAACCTTTCATGCTCCCAGCATTTTGATTAGGAACAAGTGAGTCATAATGGTTCTGGTTCTTACCATAACCTCTCAGACTTCAGATAAACCTCTGAAGTCAAGGAAAGGTCCTTAAAATGTCTGTTCACTTATTTTCCCCTCAGAAACTGTTCATGAGAGAGTACCAGTACAGACTAGTTGTGAATAGCATCATTCTTTTGCTATAGTCCTGGAGAATTCAGCTGTGCTGTGATATAGATTTTTATTGCCAAGAGTGGGCACTACAGTTCAAATACAGAGAATCTCACCGATACATCTGTTATCTTTTATTTAGTAAAATGTTGCTCACATATGGAAGAAAAAGAATTGATTTCTCTAGGTCTGCCGCAGGTGTCAGGGGGCCCAGTACTCTTCCTCCCAAACTCTTATATTTGTTTGTACAGAGGAAGGGAAAAAAAACCTATGAAGTGTGTTCTTGAACACCTCATTAAATATCACCCCACATCAGATGAGAATTGTACATTTCAACATGCCCTGGAGATGTTGTGGGCACCTGGCTAAAATGTGGTGTGCTTCTCGGGAAAGGGATATCCCAGGAACCTATAGGCAGTACAGGTGTCTTACTAGACACACCATCTAGTCAGGTTATACAGGGGTACATTTGGGCCTGCACTGAGAACTTGGTTAGCAGTGCTGTTGATAATGGGTGAAAGGAAATAGAATCCAGCTCACTCTCTCATAGTCACGTTGTCTCCGCAGGACTAATGGGAATCAGAAATTATAAAAATATATTTTTGTCACTAAAAGCAGGAGGGATGGCACAGCAGACGCACAGGGAGCAGATCTGTCCAGGGAAATTGCTCCATTTTTATGTAGTCCCTTTTTAAATTAGAACAAGGCTTTGAAATGGTTTTTAAGGAGGCACAGTGGAAAGTATTTAGCTTTTTGCTCTTTATGGCAGGAGCAGACATTTTGCAGAACAAGAGCCCAATCCTACAAATGCTTAGGCACTTGATGAGTAGTCTCATTAAATTCATGCATTTGCAGGATCGGACCCTAACAATTGGCCCCATGCTCATGTTATGTCAGCAAGGGCTATGCGCAATATAAAATTAGTGCCCCCAATTTCCTGGGGTAAGGAGGAGGCTATGAGCCTTATTTCTTGTGTTTGCCCCAACTGCCCAATACAGATCAGAGCTATTGATTAACTGGAATCAGCCAGCCCTCTCAGGATTGTTGGTCCTCTCGGGCGTAAATGTTAGCTTCCCAACTCCACTCAAAATAGGCTGCGCTTTGTGCAGCACTGCCTTATGTATTGAGGTCCCTCAGCAAGTTTGGATGCTTGAAGACCTGGGCCCTGCAAACACCCCAGACAGTAATGCTAGAGCAACCTTGTAATCAATAAAAGGAAACCACCATAAACTTTTCAGCACTGGGGAAATATGCTCTGAGGACCAAATTCTCAGCTATTGTAAATGGGTGCAACTCTGTTGAAGTCAGTGGGGCTGTGCCCCTTTACACCAACAGAAAATTTGGCCCTGAATGTTAAGTCCAGAGGAGACAGATGCCTTTGCTGGTTATCTGGAGCTTGTGTAACCCACACACCACCTGTGTGTGGTGTTCTGTCCTATCTAGTGGCACCGAGACCACTTAAAAAGAGAGATTAAGGAGTTTGCTCTACAGCCTTAGCTAACAGCAAGTTGGCTTTTAGCTCATGTGGTAGAGACTCATGCACTAAGCTCTAGAGGTCCCAGGTTCAATCCTGCCCACTGACGATCAGGGTCTATTGGCATTACAAGTGGGGGCTCGTCCGGGATTTCAACTGGGAAGACTCTGAAGCATGGGACATGCTTCCTCAGCTAGGGGAAGTATGTAACCCCCACACCTCCTGGGTGTGGTGTTCTGTCCCATGTAGTGGCACCAAGACCACTTAGAGAGAGAAAGCAATTAATGAGTCTGTGCTACGGCCTTCGCTAACAGGCAGTTGGCTTTTGGCTCATGCACTAAGCTCCAGAGGTCACTGGTACGATCCCACCCGCGGCGACCAGCGTCTGTCAGTGTTACACTTGTACAATGCTACCCTGGAAGGCCTGCAAGTTCAGCATTGCAGTTGTCTAGTACATGGAAAACCATATTTCAAATCAGTCTACAAAAACAATGGCCACAGCTTAGAAATATTCCTAAAAGGGTAAAGTTAAAAATCAGCTAATATGTATCATGAAGAAAAATGCTGAGTCCACTGATGCAAAGTTGCTCACATCAAAAAGGAACACTATCGTGTGGCAGGTGGACCAGTGGGTTCTGTTCCTGGTTCTACTATGGACTTGCTGTGTGCCTTTGGAGAAGACATTTCACCTTTCTGCACATTAGTCTCTGTAAAAGTGGATTAATGGATCCTTGCCCAGCTTTGCAAAACACTTTGAAAACTGCAAATGAAAAGCACTGTGTGAGCACTTTAGCACGTGAGAGGTGTCCACTGAGACCATTGTAGAATTATGTATGTCAGAAGAAGCACTAATGGCTGTGTCCAGCAAATTGCTCTGCACGCTCAACACCTTTCATAATTCAGTGAGAGTTGTGGATGATGAATGCACCACAGAATCATTGGGCTAGGTGCAAGAATCGTTTGGCAAAATTCTATGGCCAGTGCTATCCAGGAAATCAGATGATCATTCAAAGATTTTCCAGTGGAATGTTGTTCCATCAGACAATGCCGGTTCAGTGAAACCTGCTGTACTGCTTGGATTGTAAGTTCTTTGATGGTGTCTTTTTGTCCTGTGTTTTGTACAGTGCCTAGCACAGTAGAGCCTGGTCCATGACTAAAGCTCCTAAATGCTCACACAATACAAATAATAAATAATAATAATGATCCCTTGTGGCCTTAAAAATCTATGAATCATCATAATCAGGCCGACAGATATTGAAACATAAATGTGAATCTAGAGCCCCCAGGAGTCTGTGTTTCACAGGAATAACATCAGAGGTAGATTTGTGGTAACAAGCTAGCCCTGCTGAGACACATGAAGGAAAACATGTCAAAAACAGGCCAGAAAAGCCCTCTCTATGCATGAAGCATTTCAAGAGCACCCCATGATCCACAATACCAAAAGGAGCCAAAGGAACATAAAGAGTTAAAATGTACTGTGTGAAGAATCCACCTGCTACAGAAGGACATTAGAATATAAACCTTGGTTAAAACAACTCTTGAGTGAGGCCTGATTGGAGATTTTAAAACACTGGTTTCAGAGAGATGCGGCTGCAGTAGCCTATTCATGGCTTCAACGCACTCCCACCCTCAGATCTTTTGTTGGCTAGTCCTGAAACCTGAAAGCTTCCTAATCAATGTCAAAATTGACGCAATCTTGTTAAAGGGAGAGAGCCATGGGGCTAGAATCTGCTCCCAGTTACACTTGTGTAAATCCAGACTAACGCCAGTGAAAGCAGAATCTGGTCCTTCATCATCAAAGCCAAAGAAAATGAGAATGGGGAAGTGAGACCTGTACCCAGTTATGCTCTTTACCTGGGCTTTGTCTACCCTGTGGGTTTGTCCTAGTTCCAGTAATCTGTGTAGCTGCACCAGTGCAAACCTCCAGTGCGTATAGACACTAAATCACTAACAGTCACAGTTCACACTATCTCAGAGGTAAGATCACTGACTCACTTTGTAACCTTGAGCAAGTCACTTATCCAAGTTATTTGCTACGTGCTTCAGTTTGCTCATATGCAAAGCAGTGATGATACTTAACCACCAGGTTTGTGAGGAGCTTTTATATTTAAGGATTGAAAACTAAACAAACAAAGTGTGATTATTTCAACTCATTCACATAGTTGGTGTTATGAATGTAAATCCCTCCTCTATTAACAGAGGGTGAAGGGCTGTGTGAACCATTGCAATTTGTTTGCTTTTAAAACGTTTGTGATTTTTTTCCAGTGTGCCTAAGTTTGCAGATGCTGCAGTTTGAAAGGTTTGGATCCAAATGAATCTATTCCTTTCCACATCTGAATCTCCTTTTAAATTCATGGGCTTGATTTGGCAAGCTCTGGATTGCCCTTGTTTGTGGGACTACTATTTATGTCAGAATTTTCCCTTTAAACCTGTAACAGTCATCTAATGAGTCTAAAACACTTCCAACTAACTAATGGGATTAACAATAATACATTAAGCCACTGTCTATGACAGGCACAGAGGTAACTCCATGTCGCTCTGATACATTACATTTATTGGGCTATTCACACAGAAGATGTCAAAAATATTTCAAAATCTATAGGAAGAGTGACTATTATCATCCTCAGCTCCCATAGAATAACGACCTCAGGATTTGGCTCCTAGATAGGAAAAGGTTCATCCCTTGGAGGTAATCTTACTGTAGCCTGGTATGGCAGAAGGTACCATGCAAAGAGTTTTCTAGCATTGCTGGGTCTGTGCCCCTAAAGTTCATTTTGCGGATACATCAGTCTTATATCAGGGGGTAGCTGTGTTAGTCTGTATCCACAAAAACAATGAGGAGTGCGGTAGCACCTTAAAGACTAACAGATTTATTTGGGCAGAAGTGGTTTTTTACCCTGAAAGCTTATGCCCAAATAAATCTGTTAGTCTTTAAGGTGCCACCAGACTCCTCATTGTTTTTATCAGTCTGATAGCATCTGCAAACAGAAAGAATCTTGAGTTGCAGGGACTTGAAGGTGTCTTTGAAACCAGCTATTCATGACTGTGGGTCCCAGTGAAGTCAGTGTCAAGCTCCCATTGACTTAAGGAGGAACAGAGTCAGGCCCAAGGAGTGAGTTGCTGAAAAGAATGTTCACTGAACTTTAGATTTCCTTGTGATGCCCTTATCAGCTGACCAACATCAGTAGGTTTCCACCATGAATGATGGCCAGCAGTGATCACTAGATGAAAATTAGCAAAATTGCCAAGCACTGTAGCTTCCACATTAGCTTCCGTCTTCTAAGGGATAGCTCACTGAATAGCAGAGAAGTAAAATAGTTATGCCTTTGCTGTTGCAACAATTGCCAGGAGCGAGGTTGTAGGAGACACCACCACAGGGCAAAGTGGATGAAAAAAATGAAGAATCACTAGCAACCTTCGCAGGCCAGAAGCGTCAGGACCCAGCAGCAATCCATGCAGCTCCTCACCACATGCTCTGATGAGAGAGAACAGCCCTGCAGATCCTCAGCTCCACACAAGTTATTTTAAAAAAATCTGCTTCAGAACCCAACACGAGCCAATTAAAAAGCAGGTTTGCTTGCAGAGCATTTGAGCTGCTGCCTGTAGAGTTTACTGAGCAGAGTAGGTTATCCCAGCAGGAGTCTCTCCTTCCCGTCCAGCAGAGATACAGAGAGAGTCACTCAAATTATAGGTTTTACCCAAAAGTTAAGCCCTTGTTAATCACGGATATGATTGAGGAAAAAATGACACCCTAGCTAATCCCCTGTTAAGCCCAGGACGTCTTATGTTATGAATTTATTTGAAAACTATTTTTAGTGCCCATATGCTGTTGTTTAGAACACGTTTCTCAGAATGATTTCACACTTGGGTTTTTTTATGCTTTTTCATCTTTCCTAAATCATTGCAGTGAGGCCTCCATGACAGATATCTAGCTGTAAATAGATAGATGGACTCAGATCCCTAGATAGGTCAGCTCAGTCATTCCTCTCCAGGAGGATTCACTGAGTTCCATGCAGTTCTGTGTGTGGTCTTTCGGATGGTAGTTTAACAACCAAGATTCTTTCGTGTGTGGGAACTTTAAAGTGCTTGTGGCCATAGGCGCTGACTCCAGGGCTGGAGCACCCACAGAGAAAAATTGGTGAGTGCTCTGCACCCACCGGCAGCTCCCCACCCTGCCCCCGACTCCAGCTCACCTCTGCTCTGCCTCCACCTCCTCTGTGAGGGCGCCGCGTGCCTGCTTTCCCCCCCATCTCCCAGTGCTTGTGCCGTGAAACAGCTGTTTCACGAGGTGGGGAGGAGGGGGAATGTGGCGGGAATGTGGCTGGGGGATGTGGCGGGGCCTGGGCAGGGATTTGGGGAGGGTTCCAATAGGGGCAGTGAGGGGGCGGAGTTGGGGCGGGGCTAGGAGGGTGCGAGCACCCATTGGCACTGGGGAAAGTTGGTGCCTGGGTTTGTGGCACTTAGCCTCGATGGTCAGAGCGTATTTTATTCACATTAAGAGTGCAGGGCACCTAATTCAAACTTGGTTAATTCATATGGGCAAAAGTTTCTAGTGTAGACCTGGCCTTTGATCCAAAGACCATCACAGAACTCACAAAACCTGTGGGTGTGCCTGAAAGCACCCTCCTTCAGGCTGAATAGAAGGAGCAATCAACCCCCCTCCACTTGTATAGTAAAACAGCTAGGGGTTGTAGGGTCCACCCAAGGCAAATGGCTGCATATCAGAATAGAACTAAGCTTATGGACGCAGGGATTCCCTGTGGCACAAATGGATGGAATAGAATGTTGGTTGTAGGCTATGTGCGTTGGAAGCAGAAGGCCTGAAGAAACAGCTGTGAATGTGATCCTGAGGGGAAGCAGAGGGACAGAGTTTCTTGGGTCCAGAGCTCACTGGAGTGACAGAGTTGGAAATTTCTGAGCAGTTCTTTGTTTCTGCGGGTGTTCAGGGAAATAGGACTTTGTGTACATTTTTTGTAAAATAGGCAACACTTTTACAATTGTAGACTGATTCTAGGAGCATACAGTTTTCTGTCCCAGCACTCACGGCTTCACCACACAGAAACAGTAACAGGAGCAGGAAATTTCAAAGTCCCTATCATTTGTTCCAATGAAATACATGTCTTTTGTGTAGTTGGTGTGACACTGCCAATCCTGCCAGACTATAGCAGAACCTCAGAGTTACAAACACCAGAGTTATGAACTGACCGGTCAACCACACACCTCATTTGCAATAGGAAATATGCAGTTAGGCAGTAGCAGAGACAAAAAAAGGAAACACAGTACTGTGTTAAATGTAAACTCTTTTTTTTAAAAAGGGAAAGTTTAAAAAAAAGCTTTGTCAAGGCAAAGAAACTGTTTCTGTGTTTAATTTAAATTAAGATGTTAAAAGCAGAATTTTTCTTCTGCATAGCTGCATTAAGTCAATGTTCAGTTGTAAACTTTTGAAAGAACAACCATAAAGTTTTGTTCGGAGTTACGAACATTTCAGAGTTACAAACAACCTCCATTTCCGAGGTGTCTGTAACTCTGAGGTCCTACTGTATCACTAAACAACTAGTGAAGTACCAAGTTATTATTACTACAGCAAGCTAAGGAAGTGTTGTTATCAGTGATCTGGGTATGAAATAAAAAAGCAGTTTATTTTTTTTTTAAACTGAAGTGCTTCCAGTGATGATATGAATGAGATGGTGTGTTCCTGCAAGACTGATCTGTCATCTTCAACAGACTTTGGTGTCTCCCAACCCTCAAGGAATTGTTTCCTGCATTTACAATCAGTCCCAAAAGGGCAATTCAGGCATAACAGTTTGTGTGAGGGTATTGAACCCATGAGATGGCGGTAATTTTCTCCAGGGAACTGCTCCTGAAATGTTGATCCATCTCAG
Organism: Eretmochelys imbricata; assembly: GCF_965152235.1. Taxonomy (NCBI): domain Eukaryota; kingdom Metazoa; phylum Chordata; order Testudines; family Cheloniidae; genus Eretmochelys; species Eretmochelys imbricata. The sequence goes on from NC_135577.1 coordinate 109,040,948, forward strand.
TGTTGCCAAGTCTCGTGATTTTTGGTGTGGGTTTTTTTAAGCTCAATAGCTGGTATCATGAGACTCTCAGCTTTCATTTAACCACTCCTCCAACATTTTAGTTTACATGGGAAAAGCTGTAAAATGTGAACTGAGTGCACCCTAAGGGTTCAAACCAGAAAGAGAACAAAAAGAACTCCAACTTAGAGCTGGGCAACCTTTTTCAGCTGAAACTCTTTTTAGATTAAAAAATGCAGCTTCAGGTCAATCCAAACATTTTGGGAATTCAGATTGAATTCACCAAGTTGTTTGGCCAAAAAAAAAAGAAGAAATCTGGAAAAAAATCTAAACATTTTGTTTCAGTATTTTCAACATGAAATCTTTCAATTCTTCAATTTGAAATGGTTTTTCATTGCGAACTTCACTTCAATTTAAAAACAAAAGTGTGACAAGCCCCCAGAAGCAAAATGAAACATCAGATTTTGGGTTGAATAAATGTTTAGGTGGACCTCAAATGATTTTTCCCTACTTTTTCAGTTAATTCAAAAATGCAAAATAATTCATGTGATTTTTTTTTTGAATGCTTGGGATTGGCAGTACTGCTATCAAGTTGTCTGGAGTGGCTCAGGAGAATGAATACCAACCTCAGATCAGACTGTTAAGAAGCAAAGCACAATCCCCAAACTGGTTGTGAATTCTATACTCAGATTTCACTTACCAAGTATCAAGCGTAAATGCTCAGGCACCTTAACAGCTTAACCATGGTGTCACAGACAGTCCTCTTGGGTGCTCCAATCTATCTCGTTACCCAGATAAGCTTGCCTTGTGACAGATAGTCCCTTACACCAAAAATCACATCATCATTCAGATTACACTGAGTCCCAAAGGACCAGTCACTTACCCCAGGTCAATTGCACCTTTGATCCTACACCAAAGACAACTCTCATAGCCAATCCAATAATAAACTAACTGAAGATTTATTAACTAAGAAAAAGAAATGAGAGTTGTTTACAAGACTAAAGCAGGTAAACATACACACACAAATGAGTTACAGTCTTAGATTCCAAAAAGTAATGGAGGCTGCTGTAGTATGCAAGCTCTATATGTCCTCTAGGACTAACCCAGGCTAAGCAGCTGGGGATCCTTTGCTTATGCTTAGAAATTTTGCCCTTCCAAAATCCAAGCAGCATAGAGATCCAGTGTCTGCCTGTCAGGGTTTTTATTCCCTTCCCCAGAGTTCAAGCTGCTAGGATGAGTCCTCATGCACGTCACCTCTTCATGGGTGTATGGCGGGGGGCGAGGGGGGCCGGGAAGGGCAAATCAGCAAAGTCTAATGTCCTCTGATATTCCACAATAGCTTGTCTGGTGTCTGTGGGCCTTCTTTTGTTGGGCAGGAAATACCTCTTGTGGCAAACTAGTATTCCACATGTGGTAATGCTTCTCTCCTGACTGTCGGGGGTTTACAGTTTCAGAGCAAATACTTAACATGGAAAACAGATATTATAAGTCAGATTAATGTATGCAGCAACTTACAGGCATTTCATAAAGTCTAAACGCATTGTTATAAATCTAATACTTGCTTCACCAATACTAACACATAGGTGAGACAGGCTGTTTTCCAGCTGTGCATTTGTCAGTGTTCAGTTGAGGCCTTGGGGCTTTCACATGAGCTGGAACCTGGTCTGCCAGCATCACAACTGCTATCTACCTTCCACACCCATCATTCTAATATCACATTTTTCCCTAGTAGGGTTTGGGAGTGAGGCTTGTCAAGAGGGTTCAGTGAGGTTTTTCGATATTTTAGTCAAAATGAGAAGAGGTATGTGAGAAAGAGGGTGAATAAGAGGTTAGGCTGGGAAAAACACACAAAGCCCAGGACTGGAGGGCAGGTGGAGATTTTTTTATCTGATGAAAACTGCCTTTTTAAACACCCAACCACACTTTTGCAAAAAAAAAAAAAAATTAAAATAAATAAAATCCATTTTGAATCATTTTGTCAAAAAATTGGAAATTTCCAAAGAAATTTCTAACAAAATGAAATTTTCTGTTCAAAAATTTTCACAGGAGAAACAATTCCCAATTTTTTCAACCAAACTCTCAAAAATATTTGTGGGATGGGAAAACCATTTCCTGCCCAGCTCTAGTTATGAGGCAGCACAGGTTGAACAGCTAAGAGTTTATTTATTCCAGCAGCCACTACAAATACTGCCTTCCAAACATCAAAAAGGACAAGAGTACTTGTGGCACCTTAGAGACTAACAAATTTATTTGAGTATAAGCTTTTGTGGGCTAAAACCCACTTCATCAGATGCATGCAGTGGAAAAAACAGTAGGAAGATAGATAGATAGATAGATAGATATACACACAGAACATGAAACAGTGGGTTTTATCATACACACTATAATGAGCGTGATCAGTTAAGTTGAGCTATTACCAGCAGGAGAGAGAAAAAACCTTTTGTAGTGATAATTAAGATGGGCCATTTCCAGCAGTTGACAAGAACATGTGAGGAAGAGTAGCGGGGGGAAATAAACATGGGAAAATAGTTTTACTTTGTGTAATGACACATCCACTCCCAGTCCTTATTCAAGCCTAATTTAATGGTGTCCATTTTGAAGATTAATTCCAATTCAGCAGTCTCTCATTGGAATCTGTTTCTGAAGTTTTTTTGTTGTAATATTGCGACTTTTAGGCCTGTAATCAAGTGACCAGGGAGCTTGAAGTGTTCTCCAACTGGTTTTCGAATGTTGTAATTCTTGATGTCTGATTTGTGTCCATTTATTCTTTTACGTAGAGACTGTCTGGTTTGGTCAATGTACATGGCAGAGGGGCATTGCTGGCACATGATGGAATGTATCATATTGGTAGATGTGCAGGTGAACGAGCCTCTGATAGCGTGGCTGATGTGATTAGGCCCTATGATGGTGTCCCCTGAACAGATATGTGGACACAGTTGTCAACGGGCTTTGTTGCAAGGATAGGTTCCTGGGTTAGTGTTTTTGTTGTGTGATGTGTGGTTGCTGGTGAGTATTTGCTTCAGTTTGGGGGGCTGTCTGTAAGCAAGGACTGGCCTGTCTCCCAAGATCTGTGAGACTGATGGGTCATCCTTCAGGATAGGTTGTAGATCCTTGATGATGCGCTGGAGAGGTTTTAGTTGGGGGCTGAAGGTGATGGCTAGTGGTGTTCCGTTATTTTCTTTGTTGGGCCTGTCCAGTAGTAGGTAACTTCTGAGTACTCTTCTGGCTCTGTCAATCTGTTTCTTCACTTCAGCAGGTGGGTATTGTAGTTCTAAGAATGCTTGATAGAGATCTTGTAGGTGTTTGTCTCTGTCTGAGGGGTTGGAGCAAATGCGGTTGTATCGTAGAGCTTGGCTGTAGACAATGGATTGTGTGGTGTGGTCTGGAGGCATGTAGGTAAGTATAGCGGTCAGTAGGTTTGCAGTATTTAATTACCAAAACCATGTTATCCCATCATACCATCTCCTCCATAAACTGATAGAGTTTAATCTTAAAGCCAGATAGATCTTTTGCCCCCACTGCTTCCCTTGGAAGGCTATTCCAAAACTTCACTCCTCTGATGGTTAGAAACCTTTGTCTAATTTCAAGTCTAAACTTCCTGGTGGCCAGTTTATATCCATTTGTTCTTTTGTCCACATTGGTACTGAGCTTAAATAATTCCTCTCCCTCTCCGGTATTTATCCCTCTGATATATTTATAGAGAGAAATCATATCTCCCCTCAACCTTCTTTTAGTTAGGCTAAACAAGCCAAGTTCCTTGAGTCTCCTTTCATAAGACAAGTTTTCCATTCCTCAGATCATCCTAGTAGCCCTTCTCTGTACCTGTTCCAGTTTGAATTCATCCTTCTTAAACATGGGAGATCAGAACTGCACACAGTATTCCAGGTGAGGTCTCACCAGTGCCTTGTATAACGGTACTAAAACCTCCTTATCCCTACTGGAAATACCTCTCCTGATGCATCCCAAGACCACATTAGCTTTTTTTACAGCCATATCACATTGGCGGCTCATAGTCATCCTATGATCAACCAATACTCCAAGGTCCTTCTCCTCCTCCGTTACTTCTAATTGATGCGTCCCCAGTTTATAACTAAAATTCTTGTTATTAATCCCTAACTGCATCACCTTACACTTCTCACAATTAAATTTCATCCTATTACTATTACTCCAGTTTACAAGGTCATCCAGATCCTCCTGTAGGATATCCCTGTCCTTCTCTAAATTGGCAATACCTCCCAGCTTTGTATCATCGCAAACTTTATTAGCACACTCCCACTTTTTGTGCTGAGGTCAGTAATAAAAAGATTAAATAAGATTGGTCCCAAAACCAATCCTTGAGGAACTCCACTGGTAACCTCCCTCCAGCCTGACAGTTCACCTTTCAGTAGGACCCGTTGTAGTCTCCCCTTTAACCAATTCCTTATCCACCTTTCAATTTTCATATTGATCCCCATCTTTTCCAATTTAACTAATAATTCTCCATGTGGCACGGTATCAAACGCCTTACTGAAATCTAGGTAAATTAGATCCACTGCGTTTCCTTTGTCTAAAAAATCTGTTACTTTCTCAAAGAAGGAGAGTTATGGGTGAGGACAAAGTCACAAAGTTCAGCCACCAGGTTTGCTGTGACATTATTGGGGATATTGTTCCTGATGGCTTGTAGTCCATCTTTGAGTGGAATGTTGGTGTGGAGGGCTTCTACATCCATAGTGGCTAAGATGGTGTTTTATTACCCTCTGATCCTACTGACTTCCTGAGGAAACTACAATCCATCACTGATCTTCCTGAAAACACCATCTTAGCCACTATGGATGTAGAAGCCCCCTAATAATCTCTGTAATGATGTGTTTACTTGCAGAATATTATTGAACCACTAGATGTCTCTGTGGTTTCCAGACGGGGTGTGGTCCATGGTCAACAAGAGAGAAAAAATAGGAACTTAAGTTGTGAGCAAGACTGTTTGTGTCTATAATTTGTACTTGCTTTATTTTATAAATGTCTCCTGTTTAAAAAGGAATGTGATTCCATATATCATGCAATCACTATGCCCTCCAGGTCCTGCTAACAGCTGGCAGGATGGACCATTACTTTCTATCCTTGCTTTGCAAATCTGATTAATTGCAGCAGTATTAATTTTATGTCCAAACTCAGTTGGGCTATGAGGACTAGCTAGCTGATCACCTCTTTTTAATACAGTCTTTTAGGACGGACCATGTTTTGGCTGTACAAGGGGAAGATGAAATACTTTCGGACTACTCAACACATCACAAATTTTGACTTTTGCATATTACTAGTTGGCCACACATGTCAGAATTTGCTGTAGGTGAATGTTTGAGCATTCAGGCTTAAAATTTGCTTGTCACAAGTATTTGTGATAATAAAGTTTGTGTGTCTGTTCATGGAAAGCAAACACAAAAAGTAGTTTTCAACTTTGAGTGAAGATCTGGAGAAATTTTTTGTCTTCCAGTGTTTGCTCAGCTCTAATAAGGAATAATGTTTCCTTAATTGTATATAATAAATGTATAATTCTATCAAGGGGTCTGGTGACAACCCAAAACCAAAAAAGTGAAATGTGAGCAGCTTGTTCGTGTTACTAGAAGCCCAAACAGAATTACAGCCTTTAATTATGTGCATTTGAGGTATATTATTTAATGTAATTGGGATGGACCATCTCATTACACCGAAGTTCAACCCCACTCAAACATGGGTTCAAAAGTACAGCTGGAATTGTATTGGGTTTATCTTCCTCTTAGGAGAGAGGATCTGGAAAAAGGAGCAGAAAAAAAATGAAAGAAAAAAATAAATGTAGTACGCGGAGGTCACACATTTATGCCAGGTTAGCATGGGAGAAGGAGGAAGAAGGGTGGGGAAGAGGGCAATGGGGCAAGACTTCCATCCCAAATACATAGCATAGGGTACCTGTCCACAACAAAAACATGTTCCTGTGCGGTTTTTTTTAGAAAAACTGAATCACACTTGGAAAAAATCCATTGCTTCTCTTCATCACCGGTGTAACTTCACTGGGTTCATTGGAATTATTTCAGACATGAATTTGGCTCTATTCATTTAAATCACAGGAACCAGATTTTTTTTTAATTAACCTGTTTTGTAATCCCCAAAAATAGTCTGAGAAGTTTGCATAATCTCCAACTCTACTGAGCTTGTCCATCCCTAACTATAAGCCATGAATACATAATTCCTCTAACATTTTATGGGCTTGCTCCTGCTTCTATTGAAGTTAGTGGTCCAGATTGTGGGCTATGTTTTGGACCATTTACTCTGCTCTGTGGTGTAAAGGGGCTGGAAAGTAGCTAGGTCTCTCCACCTGAGAATTACTTCAGCACAGGAGAGTTCCCTACTACATGGTGTACTTTTAGGGCCAGCAAAACTTCTTGATGTTGCCCCTGGCATGCCTGGGAGTCAGAAGAGATATGTAGGGGAGAACAATAAACCACTGACTGACAGCATCATTGAATCTATGGATCAGTATAACACAGAGTGCTCTCGCTATTCTTAGCTACCAGGCAATTCTTTGGAAATCACAGCAGCTTGGTTGTAAATTAGGGCAGTCTCTGAACTGTGGAGATACAAAAGCAGCACCCTTGTCCCCTCCCATAGTTTCTGTGATGCTCCTTCTGGGAGGCATAGCTTGGAACTGGGGCCAACATCCATATTTCTATTCTCTCCAGGGTCTGCTACCACCTCTGTACCTCTAGTCCTCACTCACTTCTAATATCAATATTTCCTTCTCCCTTTTTAACAACATGCGTTTCTAGTTTTTAGCTCTTCCCTTGTTCTCCCACCTCCCCAACTGGAAAGTATGCATATTAAAATGATCTTCATTTCAAAAAGTGTGTAAGATGGTTATTTTTTCTCTGCCATATACATGTGATTTTATTGGCACTTTGTTATTCTGCATAATGATGCTAAACTAATACCACCGTGTAGGTTACGGTCTAAAATTTGAATTTGTGACAGAAAAGTAATGAATAATAAAGAAAGAAAAAGGGAGTTGAGATTATCTATTTCTTTATCTATCTGCATTTTCTGAAGGGTTTATCACCATAATGTTCAGACAGTATTTACAAAACATATTTTTGATAATGTCTCCACAGAATTTTTCTTTTAATTTCAGTTAAAGCTAGACTTGTTGTTTTGGATTTAAAACCTTCCTGAAATATCTGCAATCTAAATATTATGCCATTTAGTTTGTGCATCAGAACTGGAAAATAAAACTGACTCTAAACCAATTAAATTGATTGGTCAGTTTTCATTGTTTAAAGCAGTGGTTCTCAACCTTTCCAGACTACTGTACTCCTTTCAGGAGTCTGATTTGTCTTGCGTACCCCAAATTTCACCTCAGTTCAAAACTACTTGCTGACAAAATCAGACATAAAAACACAAAATGTCACAGCACACTATTGCTGAAAAATTGCTGACTTTCTCATTTTTAGCATACAATTAAAAATAAATTGATTTGAATATAAATATTGTACTTACATTTCAGTGTGATACTTGAGCCTGTTTTTCACTTCTGAGCCTTGTCTGAAGCCTGAGCCTCAGGCAGCAGGATTGAAACATATAACTTAGTTTCGCAGGACACCCTATGGCATGGCACCCCCCAGGCATTTGCCCTGCTTGCTGCCCCCGAATGCCAGCCCTGCACTTGTGACCCCACCAAACCTGTCCTGTGATGACCCCCACCCCCCCGCGAGGGCTGTAACCTGCAGGTTGAGAAGCACTGATCTAGATGAGATGAGTACCCCCTGGAAGACCTGTGAGTATCGCCAGGGGTACACATTCCCTGGTTCAGAATCACTGGTTTAAACTGAGCGAAACACAGAAAGCTAACCACCAGCATACATCACGGGAAATTAATTAATGTTCAAATTTCTTTCAGTTTTAATGTGGAGTTATTAAGGAAATTTATTTTTGAACACAATTTTTAACCTGACCGTGTCCCTTTAAAATCCCCTATGTAAGCCTATTACAAGCTTCTGTGTATTATTAGACTGATTACAATTAGCAAATATTAGTGGAGCAGCACAGTTCTAAGACATTTATTCTGTTCCATTTATCCTTCCTTTCTCAATTTCTTTCCTAACATAAACCCAGCGCAGATCAGATCCTTTCACACATCAGCCTTCCTGCTAGACAAGTGATGAAAGGGGAGAAGGACAAAAAGAAATATAAAATTAACTGTCAGGAGCAGCTGATGAGTCAAGAGGCTCTTGGGTTAAGTCCCTCACCAGTGTCATTCCTCGCAGCAGTGCCAATGGCATTAGTGGCACTAAGTCACTTATCTCCAATATAAAAATGATTCAGAATCATTTTATAGCTGTAGGCTTTAGTGACTGTAAATCCTCTTCCTTCTCCATTTCCTCCCCTGCTCTTTTGTTTGCCATCCCTTGCCGTCGCGTGCCATGTATAAATTAGATTATAAATCATGTGGAGGAGGGGGATATTTTCGTTTGTAGATCAAGTTCCATGCACAGCAGTGCTACTGTAGAAATAATAATTCCTGAAGGCCTTACTTTGGTTGTGTATTTTATTGAGTCCTTATTCAGACAAAACCCAGTAAAATCAAAGAAAGTTTTACCTAAATAAGGACTGAGGCCTAGATTTTTAAAGGTGTTTAGGCATTGCTCTGCTCAGCATTTCAAGGCCTAAGTGGCGTTGCTGGGGTATGAATCTCACCACACTAGCATGCTGCACACTAATGGGTCACATGGATCCTGTGACTGTGCATTAATAGTGCCATAGTGAGCTACTGCTGACCAAAGCGCGCTACGGAACACTTACTGCAGGGTAGCAGAGTCCACGTGGCCTGGTAATGCACCGTTTGCTAGATCGCTCGAGATTTACACCCCGGCTTGCCACGTGCTAACTCTCTGTAGAGACCTGCCTTAGACGCCTAAGTCGCATTGATGAGCAGGGTATAACAACCTGAACAGAATAGAATAGAAATGAAAGTCAGTGGGCCTTAGGCTTCTAAGTCACTTGAAAGTGAGATTTTGGTGTCTAAGTCACTTAGGCCTCGCAACACTGAGCAGAGCAATGCCAGTACCTTTAAAAATCTGAGTGAAAACTGAGTAAGGAGCTCATGATTTAGGTCAGCAATACTAAGAAAAAACAGGGTGGTCTTTATGGGACAAATCCTGCTATCTCCTGTGGTTGTAGAAGGATATAAGTGCTGCAGTTCCCCTAGCTAGTGTGGGGCAGGAATTGGGAAGCCCCTCTGCCACCTCTACAATTCATTTAGCACAGAGGTTTTCAAACTGGGGGTGTGAAAAAAGTCACCTGAATCCGGTGGAGACTAGGAGCCAGTGGATCGGAATCCAGTGGGAGCCGCCCGGTCCGGTTGGGCCACTGGCTCTCTGCACTGTGGGAGCTAGGGTGCTGGCTGGCAGCTCAGCATCCCTCTATGCTGTGCTCCCCGAGCTGGGCCAGGCTCTTGTCTCTCCCCCGAAGGAGCCTGGCACAAGCTAGGGACCCCCCTTAGAGCCAGCCCTGGCCTGCAGAGCCCAGTTGCCCTGAGATGCTCCCGATGCGCTCGCTTGCTGCTGCCTTGGCGCTCCTGGCTCTGCTGCTGCTCGTCAGCCCAGAGGCAATGTATAGGGGGGTCACGTGGTTCCCCTTCTCCCCCCGAGCCTTTAATTGTGCCTCCCCACCATCAAGAGTTATGCATCGTTTCTGACCACCACCACTGTATGCTGCAGAGCCTGGCTGAGGCAGGCCTCCCCACCACACATTGGGAATTAAAGAACAGGGGAAGGGATGGTGACCGGATTGGCTGATCTATCATTCCATGGATCCATAGATTGTCCTCCTGCAGTGGGGGTGTAGGCAGCTATTCCTACTTGGAGGCCAGAGCAGCAGATGTGTTTATGTCCTTGAGGGCTTCTCCACCCCAAGCCCTAGGCTAGGGCTTGGAGTGAGATGATGATTTCCTTCTCTGTGAAATGCAAAAATGCTGGAGTGCTTTGTGATTTCTTGTGAAACGGTGGGTGAGAGTGGCATTGGGAAGCCATATAGGAATGTAACCTCTGGCAATCTATGGTAGCCCTCAGCTTGTTCCACAAGGGTGACCCCATGGTCACGCAGGAGAAAGAATGTTGATGGTCTGCCAAGCTTCAGCCTGCTTGACTTGCTTGAGGTGGTTAAGGTTTTTATGGTCTGAGTGCCATCCACAGAAGCTGGATGTTCTGAATGCATTTGCAAGGACAGATAATAAGAGGAAACCTGCATGATTTAAAGAAGGCACTGTTTTTCTTGGTCTGGAAAGAGGTAGCTCCAGGAGGTACAATCATTCACCTAATTAAAGTGTTTTTAAGAAATATCCAGGAAGAATGTCACATAAAATTCAAAATCAAAGTCTGTAGGGATTGTTTCTGGAACTGAGGAATGAAGATCAATGTTTAACTGAGATCTAAAGCCAATAAACAAGAGTTAGGGGTCTGAATCACTGATGTTTTCTATTCATTTTACTAGACTGTATCTTTTCCCCTGTAGTCCCCCTCCTTAAGAATGCGCACCACCTTACTACTCTCTGATACGAATCCCAGGGTATGTTTCCTCCAGGGATGTTGTCTGCTAGTGATTCAGCAGTCCTAGTGTTTCTTTCAAGAGCAACTAAAATAATACAGTAAAATAAATGGTACCAAATAGTGAAAGTACCTGATGTGATGCAAAGACAAGTGGGCACTTCATTTTCAGGAATTCTCAAATCGTGAGGGGGATTCCCAGGATATTGGTGTTAATTAAATTAATTAATTAATAAGTGATCTGGTGCTTGTGGTGGGTACCAGACTGGCAATAACAGGGACTGGGCTCTTCTGTTGAATCACAAACCCGTCACTGTGCAGTGGAGCTGCATTATTTACAGCCTTCTGCAGCCACAGGTCATACAAGCTTCTTCACCACCACCCATCAGTGTGCCTCCAGCTGGATCTTGAGTTATCATGTGTAGAAGTGAGCACACTTCATTCTCCATGCCCTTCAGTCTGTCAACAAGGGTGCTGATTGGAGCTGATTCAGGAGGCAGTTTCTGTGCTGTGTTAAGTGAGCTGCCCAACAAAGACTGCAATGAGACCACCAATTTATTTCAGATCGATTACCAAACAGTCACTTCCAGTCACCTTCAGTCATCACTGGACTAGTCTGGATCTGAATTGCCAATTTAGAGTCAAGACCGTAAAACATTGTGACAGTCTCACACTCTGAGGTTAAACAACCACATAACTGACTGCACAATTTACATAATTAGCTTGGCAGAATTTAATTTTGTAATATACTTTTGATGGAGAATATCAATGCTTATTTTTAAGCATTTTGAAACATTTTATCCAATTAAATTTTCACAGTTTCAGGGGTGGTCAGATAATTATGTAGTGACGGTAGGTGTTGAGATAAAGTTTTATAACTCTTAAAGCACAAGGTTTCAACAACACATGTCAAAATATGAAGTAATTTTCCTTCAGTCAGTCTCCAATGTTCTCAAGCAGCATTTTTCTTGCTTTGCTGATCTGTAAATTTCAATTATTATGAATGGACATTTTTTCATCACTTTGTGTGTGTGTGTGTTCGGTGAAATCAACGTTTACTGACAGTTACAGATAAAAACCTGTTCTTTCCAAGCCTACATATAACTCACCCCTGGCCCCACCAGATTCACTGGGCAGAGGAAGGGGAAGGAGGCACCCTAGATCCTAAGAATCACCTTCCTACACACTGTTAGCTTTGTCCATTTTGCTTCTCTCAATCTGCTGGCTCAGCCACTCACTCAGGTCATTTTATTGGATATCCAGCCACGTTTTTCTTTCTTCCTTATGATAACATTTCCCTCCGATTTAATATGTAAATATCACAGGTTATATGTATCCAAAGTGTTTAAAATGATTATGTATAGAAATTTAGTATGTATACATTATACACACAAAAGTTGGCTTCAATTTGAATAGCCCCTCGGTACCCTCTACCTTGAGCAGGGCATATAGTACCCCTGGATACCTCTTTGTGACATCTGCTTTCCCAACTCTCTACTCCCTGCTGTTCCCCCACATCTGTTGGTTCCAGCAGCTCCCCCCCCACATCACTTCCTTACTGGTGTTCCCTGCTGCATAACTTGAGTTAAATGTGCTGTACAGGACATACAGTGGTAAGAGAGTGTGTAGCCTATTATCAGATATCTCAGATTTGCTGCAGTAACAGTAAGATGATCAAAAAATGCCATCATGGCCAAATAGAAAAATAGAAAGGAGCATATATTCTGGCAAGTCAAATGTAAAAGTATAATAAGGCAAAAAAAGAAACTATGTTCAAGCCTCACAGAGTGGAGAAATGTTCCAAGAACAACTCATCACAGAAAAAAATATTAACCCAGTAATGTCACCAGTGGCAGTGCTATGGTGCCATTACTACCACTATGTATATCTGATCCTTGTGTTGGTTGAGCAAGTCAATCAGAGCTGACTAGGGGTAGCCCATGGTGTACATTGACCAGCCTGAAAATACTCACATCGAGCCTGACCCAATACCCATTGAAGTCACCGGGAATCTTTCTATTGGGTCCATTGTGTAGAAAAGTGCTCTAGCTGTTCATCACATGACTTTCTTTTTTATGTTGTTGTTCCTAAAAACCTCAAATTATCACCCATTGTCTCTCACATTTTTGTGTGTGACCCAGTCTTGTGTGATCCATTTGTGAAGCGAATGTTGGGCTGTCAAATCTTTCACAAAGACAATCTCCATGACCGATCTGAAAAACTGCATTGTTACCTATTTCCATCACCTTTTCTGGAATGTATTTCAGACATAATGTATGTCTACACTAGAAGAGGTATAGCAGCATATCTACAGCACTAGGCCACTGTAGCATTGTAATGTAGACACTTACTACAGAGACAGAAGGAGTTTTTTAATCACTGTAGTAAATCCACCCTGTCGAGAGGTGATAGCTTGGACTAGCTTAGGTTGACCAAGCTGTGTCTACAGTGAGAATTAATTCAACCTAACATGTTGCACAGGACATGAATTTTTCACAGTCCCAAGCGATGCAACTAGGTCAACCTAAGTTAGTCCAAGTCATAGCCTAGAGATGGTGCCTTGGCTATAGAAGTGTTAGTAACAGCACCAAACTAGAGTCAGGCAATACGACAAGGAAGAAACATTTGTTGCAAAAAAATAAAAAAAAATCTTAGATAGAAGAGAGCAAAAAATATATATATCACATGTAAATTTAGCAGCATTTCAAAAATGTGTCTTTTGAAATGAATCAGCTATAATACTTAAAAATAAAATATCTTTTGAGAGATATATTCCATTCCACCTTTCATGTGATCAGTGTTAGTGGTTCACAAAAGATTTGAAAAGGAGACTAAATATTTGATTTGTCCTCAGTTGCTAAAGAAATCTGTTATTTCCTTCTGCTTACTTAGTGTATGAGAGTCAAGGCTCATGATTCTTTTTGTGCTTGCTGACTGCTGGAAGCTTTTCTCTCTAAGCTTGGAACTGTGTATGCCCAGTTCTTGAGTGGCATAAATAAATCAAAAGTTAGCTGATGTTGCCTCATTAGTGTGAGATATGTAGTCTGAGCATGTACAGTATGGATAACAAATGTGCCGTGGATCAGAAAATATTTTTGGAAACTTTCACAAATGGAAAGACAAATATATCAGTTTCTATCACCTTCCTTCAATGAGTGCATTTAAGATTACACCATACACTCATTAATGAGATCACTACCTCTCTCTTTAATATTCAGAGGTAAAGATGGCTTTTTTGGAAGACAGATCGTATCTACAGGGAAAAATCGTAAACATAATGATAAAAATAGTATTTTGTTGCAAAGCAACAACAAAAACAATCTGGTTAAGTGACCTTTCTAAAATGAAGACACTAAATATTCTAAAACAAAATATCCCCATCATAAAGGACTTTCATTACTATTCACAAATTATCTTATATATCTTGAAAAAAATGACTTGGCAGCAGCAAATGTTAAAGGCAGCCATATTTACAGTAGTTTCTAGAGAGTATCTGCATCAAAAGATAAAATATGTCAAACATGAGATCCTATTATAAGCAATGGAAAGAGTCATTAATCACAGTATTGCAGACACATTCCCTCTGGAGACTACATTAATAGACACAATGAGTCGCTACTGATGTTTAAAATCCTGTTACCAATGTACTCTTTAGTTTGAGATCAGTCCAGAGCTCTCAATTCCCTGCATGAAGATATCTCTCAGATTTCCGCATGAGCCTGCATAAGAATGCATGCTGTAGCCAAGGCGATTCTCTACACTTTCTTCATGTTTCTTAAAGATAATGGGCCAAATTCTGCTCTCAGCTAGGAGCTGTGCAATGCCATGCCAGCCAGTGGAGTTCCCCAATGTAAGGGCCTCACCCAATGGAATGCATTAGTGTAACAAGGTTTCAATTTTGGCCCACCTGTGTTTGTACTTCATTTAGCAAAAAGGAACTTGAATATATAGAAACTGCTCTGTTTTCTCAGTTAAACAAAGTAATATGTTTTGATTTCCCCCATTGCTTGAGTTGCAATCATTATACAGAACCATTTATACAAGGTAATCAAAGTACCACCATTACCCCTCACTCTATTCTAACCATTGATAATAAATCTACAGAAATCTCTTACCAAATATAAATATATACATCAATTATGATTTCAAAAAGATGCTAATAATATGAGAGCTAATGAAAACAATCAAAAAGAATCCATTTCAGTTTCAGTCTATCTCAATGTGCATCTGTAAGCTAACGCCATTTTTTTCTTATAACAACCACTTGCATGACAAGAATGTCACAGATGGGTCCAATATCATTTTCTCCCACTACACAGTCATTTACAGAGCTGTGATTTAAGCTTTGGTCATTGCCTCTGGTGAATATGTCCGGGGGAGGGGATACTGAATCGCACATGCAGTCCTTCTCTCTTCTGTAGAAATAACTGTACATTGAGAAGCCATGCAACACAGCTGTTTGTTGCTTGCACAAATCAGAGCAGTGAGAAAACTTTCCCCACATATTCATATTTGTTATTGTTGTGCCATATCTGGTTGTGAAAGGGCTTTTATAAAATGCTATACAGTCTTGAGGAAATAAGAGACAGTGATTTATTTGTGAAATTCCTAGTGGAGGCGGAAGCCGTATTTACGTCTTGCTGCTGTAGAGGGCGGTAAATAGAGTGTCCTAATATATTCAGCAAATGATAACATTACACATAGAAAAATACTGAGAAAAAGTGGAGAGACATACACTTGCTGGCTGGGA
This sequence comes from Eretmochelys imbricata, assembly GCF_965152235.1. Lineage (NCBI taxonomy): Eukaryota > Metazoa > Chordata > Testudines > Cheloniidae > Eretmochelys > Eretmochelys imbricata. The sequence continues at coordinate 109,056,239 of NC_135577.1, forward strand.
AATTAATGAGCCAGGGAACCGATAGTTTAGAAAGGGGAACTTCATGGGCACTCCCCCACCTACAGCTTAATCACTAATCCTTAGATTAATTTGATTGTTTTCAGCAGCTAAACCTACATTTCTTTAGCTAAAGAAATCTATGGGAAGTGCTAGATAAGTGTCACTAAATAGTCACAATAGGGTGAAGCCTAACTCCCTTACCTGGGCATGCAGTGCGTAAAATGCAGCAGAAAGGCCTTATTTTTGCTGTGCAATGGGACTACAAAATGAAGTGCCTAAGGGGAGGTAGTCTACATCCCCACTGCACACCATATTGGCTCCAGCACCTGCGTGGAGGGAGACGGTGGATGGTCTGGGGGTGGAGAATGGGTGTGGTCAGCTAATCTATGCTTCCCCTGGCCCCAAGCCCTACATAGGAAGAAACTGCAAGTTACATTTGCTATACCTTCCCAGCCCCTCCTGATGCATAACAGAGAGATTTCATCCTCCTGATCTCTGCACTGTTCTACTGGCAAAACCCTTTTACTCGGGCCTTTGGGATCATGGTTGGGCGCAATAACAGGAATCAGTACATGTTTATTTTTTTCATTATAGCCAATAGTCTGGAATTAATGGCCTTTGAGCCTTACATGATTCATGGCAGGGCATCACATTCATATCTCTAAAATAAAGTGAAAATGTCCCCCTTGGCAGCACTTAACAACTTTCTCTATTACTTTGATGTCTGATCACTTTGAATAGGAAGTGCTTATACACACACCAGTGAAGCTTGTGTATAGCCCTCCACCACTGAAAAATGCTGAGATGGTGCAAAAAGTAGAACTTAGAATTTGTCCTCTAGGGCAAATTCTGCCCGGATTCATGCTTAGTGCAGCTCCATTGACTGCAATGGGGTTGTACCAGGTACGAATCAGGACAGAGTTGGCCCCATTGTATGATATTTACAGGGAGCAGAACAGAGCCATTTCAAGTGCACTCTGCCTTTGCATGATTACCAAGTGGATTTCACAGTAAAATTCATGTATGAAATTGATGATAAAATATATACAGGTCTAAACCTGTCTTACAGGGATGGCGTACCAGGCAAAGTATGTACCCATTCTGCAGCAGAGGAAATACATGCTATAAACTGACATACTTGCATTTCAATCCAACAGATGAGCATATAGCCCTTGGGATGTTGTTCTTACTGTGATTACAAGTAACAACCAGCAGGAGAATGGGGTGGGATGGGGAGTGGAAAGTGGGGAGACAGAAGGAGTCGCATGAAGTGAATAGACATTTTTCTCTTAAGTCATACATATGATGACTACAGACATGGATAAATAGTTCTTACTGTAAAGATGTCAGTGGCAAATTGATTCCCATCTATAGCTCTGCTGGCTGCCTCTAGCTTTTCCATATGTTATACTGTGTGATCATTTTATGCATGGCAAGATAAATGTTTCTGCTCTAGAGCCTGGTTGTGCAACCATTGCTCACATGTGATACTCACACAAATAGTCCCACTGATGCCAACACTAATATGCAGATTGCAGAGACAATTTCACTCTGAGGATTGGAAACTGAAGATAGAGAAACAAAGATTATTTTCTTAAAGCTTTATAGCCACGTATCATGTTCTGACTCACTTCACCTCCTGTGGGACTGATGGTTAGAAAAACCCCCACTGCCATCTTTTTACCACATTTACACAATTCCAGCCTTAGGTTACACAAAGCAATACTCACTCCAGCTGATTCCATTAATGCTGAAGTCACAGGCTTATACTTAGTCAGTACTGATGGTAGAAAATGCTGCTTTTTCAGAGGATTATGTCTACAGCTCAGATGTACAGTGTTTACTGGTGGGAATATTTCACAGTGAAATGCTATTAACATTGGGCGTTTGCTTTATTTCTTATGCAAGATTCTCTCTTAAATCAGATCTTTTCATGGAAAGGGAATAGAAAATTTCAAAAGACAATTGCTTCTACTCCTGATTTTTATTGAATATATTAGGAACATGATACAAAGTATTATGCAAACTTAAAAACCCATAACTGGAATAACTTATATCAGCCTATGACATTTTGTGGCATCACTGTTATATAATTAATGATGACATAGTAATAAAGCATAAACAAACCACAAAAGAACTGAACTATAAGGCATAGCATGTTTGTGAGTTTTTTAATTCACTTACCCAAGACTGTTATAGTTTCTTTTTCCGTTCACCCATTCCAAGTCCTCTTGCTTTCCTGTTGGGTACTAGGAAATCTTCTATGTTTGTACTGCAGTATTTCGTGTGTTCTCAACACACTGACCATCATTAAGCAGTATAAAGATACTTCAATCGGCAGTGTTTTCTCCAAAGCAAAATCGTTCCAATTCATTTCTGGCCTAACTACACTGAAATTAATAGAGCGACCCCAAAGATGAATTTGGCCTAGTGTTCCTTGGTGATGGACAAGTGACATCTTCACAAATAAAGCTATTTCACAATGGTCCTGATCTTTCTTTTTTTTTTTTTTCTGCATGGACTGACTCTTTTGCCAGCATGGAAACCCATGGAAATCAATGGGACTCTGAGGTCCACCCATGTGGAACAAATTCCAAAATTGAGGCCAATATTTCCAGATTGACATATACACACAAATGAAAGCACTAGAGTTTTTAGCAGTAGATTACTGAATACAATGTGCCTGCTTCACCAGAGCATTGCTCCTATTTTATGTCAGTGTAACTATGAAATCAGTGGAGTTATACTGGCATAAAACTGGAGTTATGCAGTGGTGAATCAGGCCCACTATATTGTTTGGTCCCTTTATATATCTTTGAATGGGTGGATATAATAACTGAAGCAGGTGTATGAGTTGTATTTTGCAATGCTCACCATCCCTGCATGCCATTGATTTGGATATTTGTTTGTTTATTTCAGCTGATAGAAAAAAGCCCTCCTCCGGGTTATGCCAGGCTTGGCCATTTTAGTCTATGACAAATACATGCAAGACATCCAACAAAGGTCCTTTAAACTACAAATTGGTTTATTACTGGAATTGTATTCTCCCTTTCCAGTAACCTTGCTAGCCTAAGCCAGTTCTTATGACATCACCTTAATGCTGTGGCTTAAAGGCAGCTTAATTAATTTAGTGTCTTCGTATGTTAGTCTGCTCATTGTAACCTTTACATAAATAAAAAGAAGATAAGGGACCCAGCAGTCTCTCTCATGCAAAGCTCTTTGAATACTGGACATATTTCACCAGAAGCTTCTGAAGCATCTCTGACAAATATGAAATCCATTCCTGAAGAACCAGTTCAGACGGATCACATTGGAGCTCCAGAATTCTGTGCAGGTCACTACTTCTTAGCATTATGTTATTCTGCATCACCACTGACATGACGATTGGTCTGTACTTTATAACTTTTGCCTAAATCTACCAAGTAACTCAAAATCTTTGGTTTTATTGTAATGAAGCCTCTTTGTAAGGTGAGAGCTTGTTAGGGTTATTTTAATGATGCTTTTTTATAGCCTGGATATTATATTATAAGACAGATTCTATTACCATATTGGCATGTTTGAAATATCAAATATGGAGTGGATAGGAGAGATAGAGGGAAAAGGTTTAATGACTTTTTTTAAAAAATCTTTTGGTCATTATGTTGAGCTCTGAGGCCATAAACTCATTTCTCTTAAGTATTCTAATTTCATGGTGAGCATTTTAGCTTGAACTGAAGGCAGAAGACAGCTTTCCTCTTCCTTTAGTATAATTAGAAAAGCTAGACATGTGGCAATAAGTAAAGGGTTGTAAATTTAAACCAAGCTGTAATGGCATTAACAGTTTAATTCCATTTAATAAGAAGGGATTGGTTTGGTTATTAGCTCAGTATTGTGAACAAGCAAACTTTTGGGCAGTAAGAATAAAAGAAGTCAGTTAGTCAGTCACAATATTTGATGTCAAATGTATTTGATTTTCCTGTTTAGTCAATTTGTAAATCTTCTTTTTTATTTTATTCATTGGCTAACAAAAGAAATTCCCATCCATTGATCCTGGAAGCCCAGAAGGACTGGTATTCATGCTGAGGCTAATCTATGTAGATTAAATAGCTTTATGGTCTTTTCCTGCAAATTATACTTTGAGAGTTATATCCAGACAACGCACTCCAGAAACAGCAGCAGATTTAAGAAAGGAGAATGTGCAGTGTGCTGCATTTCCACCCAGCTCCATGTAGGTATCCCGGAAATACCAGATCTACCTTACCAGCAGGTACTAATGGTGTCCAAGGCAGCTAGTCTTATATAACATTAACTGTACTGTCTATGGGCCTAATCCTGTGAGGTGCTGAGTGCCCTCATTTAACTCAATGGGAGATGAGGGGGCTCATCATCACCTGACATGATTCAGTCCCATGAAAAGAGCTCTTGTGAGACAATTAGCATCACGGTGACAAATAGCATTACCTGAATTATGCATATACTGAGTCTACCCTGTGCACAGTGAGAGTAAATGAGAACACCAACAACTTTATCACAACATTACACAGTATCTGACAGTTTAATAAAATGCAGGTAGCTGAGACAATCCGAGAAGTCACAATCCAATCCAGGTGATAAAGGTAAAATCTGGAGCTGATGGTGAGGAATTAAGTTTGTTTACAGTGAGTTTTAAAAAACTGATGCTTAAGAGGAGTGATGTCAGCATTATCGGTGCTCAAGGTCAAAATGTGTGTGGTACTTTTAGGACAGGATCATATTGTTGAAGATGGAAAAGATCTATTAGGCAATCAAAGCTCTTCCCTGACATAGTTGCCCAACAGAGGGTCATATCACATATTACACTGATGTTAGAAAAGTTAATGGTGGTAGACACAACTCTGAAGATACCTGAAACCATGCCACCCCACTTGGAATTGACAGGATCTTCCAGGTGACAGCCACAGAGCTAAGAGGTCTCCTGGAAGATTTGGTCTTTAATCTCAGAGGAGGCAGTCTCACAAGGCCCATTTCTTGGGTAACTGTTACAGGGCAGGAGTAGGTGGAGCTCATGAGTTCGTGGGGAAGTACAGCCATCAATTCATGGAACTAAAGCAATGTGAACGTTTTTGAAAAAGCAGCCATTTTTGCTGTACCACAAAAATCAGTGAGAAGAAACATTTTGCATTAGTGAAAACCCAGGTCCATGGATTGCCTTCAATGTGCATCAGACACATACTGTATTCAACAAGAAATCTATTCACAGGTCTTGCGTAACATAGGGTCCTTCCTTTGTGAAGAGCAAAGAAAAAATCAGTCACAAGCCAGGGGCAAATGAAGCACAGATCCACAATCTGTTCATGAAAATTCATGGCAACAGTTCTGCCTCTAATCAGACACAGCAGGGCTAGAAGGGTAGACTACAAGAGCTGAGTTTCTCAAACTTTTTCATTGTGTTGACCACATTTTAAGATAGAGATTTTTCTGGTGAACAGCTGATTCCTCTCCTCTGTGACCGAACATCTTTGTGCCAACTATAGGAGCAACTGTCTACACAGAAAAGTGATGCTGGGGGCTTGTCTACACAGGAGGTTAGTGTGCAGCAAGTGTACTAAGCTGAACCACTCAAGGGCACATTTAGCATGCAGTAAGAGTGCCCACTCAGGAGTTAGTGTGGCATAGCAAGTGCACTGTAAATTCACACCCTAGTTTTCTGTGCATTAACATCCCCATGTAGAAAAGCCCTGGAGAAGTACATAATATATTTTTAGCTGACTTTTAATGCACTGTGGCATTTGGAAATAAGGAGAAGCAGTGACCAGCCAGCTCTCTGCGAAACACCAGCGCATACTCCCCACACCATAGAGTGGGTGTACTAGTGCTCTGTGAAATGCAGCAGTTTTGCTTTTCAGTGACAAGTGTGAAACATTTTCTTTGTCTTTGGCTCCCACATGTTGAAGCCCTCAGTTGACTTCTGACAGATCCAAAATCTCAATATGAATCTCACTAGAAACTACCCAGCTTTCACTGCTTTGGCGCTGAAATCATACAAAAGTCAATTTCACATACTTCTAACTCAAAGCCATACACTGACCCAGATTGACTTGTAAGTTTTGCTAGCTTTTTGGCACACTTGGTCTGGGTTGTGAGTTTGTAACAAAATGCCAAACCAGATGGGTTTTGCCTAGTTTTATTGCATCGCAAACATTCCACACATCTCTACAGATGACCCATGTTTATAATCAATGTGTAGGCAGCACTAATAATTGGAGGGTTGCTGGTATAGCATACCTCCCACGTCTCTTTCATTCCAAGCCTGCATTCTATGTGCATCCAAAAGGACCTATTGACATCAATTGGGTGTCCCATAGATTTTAACTTTATTGTGCAAGGAACAAAGAACCCAGCCCTTTACAGAAACTCTATAAAACACTTGGGAAGAAACTGTACCAATTATACTTTGCAAACAATAATTATGCTTTTCAATGGTGAGTTGGACATGTCAGTTTAATAAGTGTTTGATTTGCCGGTAACAAGTTTGCTAAGTGGCATTGAAACTGGGCCATGAGTTCCAGAGGTACTTCTATAGGGGAACCACAGAGGGAGATACTGAGCAAAAAGAGAGGGCCTCGAGAGGGTGGAAAGAATTAAATGTAGTATATTTTCCTGTTAAGGTACAAGTGAGTTTGAAATTATTTTGAAGAATGAATGCCTTGAAAAAACACCTACAGTACAAATAACACATAGACCTGTCTATGGAAACACAAGCATTTGCTTTAAAAACTCTTTTTAGGAGGGTAAAAATATGTTACTTGTGGTAAATAAAATGGTCTATTACGTAATAAAAGATAAATCTCTGTTTAGATGTAGTATTCCTGTGAGGAATGACTGTGGGCTTACTGAGTGAATCACTCTGTGACACGTTTCATTGCTGATATTCTAATTGCAATGATGACCAACAGTTCTTACAAATTGTACTGGCTTTCTCATTGCTTAGCATGTGGAAATGTTTACTAGCTAAAAGATCATGCCAAAACATGCAGAAAATGGTGAGTATTATCTGCACACTATCCAGTGTGGGGGTGAGAGGCAAACAAATCTGGGAAGGGAGAGAGAGGGGAAGAAGAAGATTGTAAATGTGGCTCTACATTGCTAGCCAAGTGGGAAAATGATTCAACAAGCAGGGTACCTGGTCGCAACAGTTATGTTATTGCAGGCATTACCTGTCAGATGTGTATGAAGAGCAATGCATCAGCCAACATGGGAAAGGCATTAGTGTATGGGAAAGGCGAGTCATGTTGCAAAAGAAGGCACTGCAGAAATGGACAAGCATGTAAAGGGCAGTGACATACCACAGCCAAATGACTCAGGCAAAATGCCCTGTGAGTCAGATTGACAGCTGGAATGTTGGGAAGGAGAACACACACATACTGTTGGGAAGAACTGTATTAAGTTCACCGCATGCAAACACTGTGATATTGATGGCCAGTCACTCAGCATCTGCTGGGCCCCTGCACAGTTCTATGTCTGCCTAGTACGTGCTGCAGTTTCCACGGTATGCATCCGATGAAGTGAGCTGAAGCTCACGAAAGCTCATGCTCAAATAAATTGGTTAGTCTCTAAGGTGCCACAAGTACTCCTTTTCTTTTTGCGAATACAGACTAACACGGCTGTTACTCTGAATCCTCCTACAGTGTCATCCTGGAGCTCTTTCTGTCTCTTTTTATCTTCATTAAACAGATTAACAGACTGCTTATGTGCTAGGGGGTCACTGACTTCCTGGGTTGTACTTTACAGCTTGAACTGACTCACCTTAATGTATACTTCTACTCCCTGACAGCTACATGTATGGAATGAGGCAGATTGTGACCAGCTGGACTTGATCTCATTGCCATCATCCACATATCCCATTATCTGACAATGGTCCTCTTAAGTGCACAATCCTCTTTGAGGCTGGGCCACACTGTGCTGTGCTTCTGAGCATCATAACAGAGGGCCTGTTCTGGTTCACCTGGGGTTGTACCAGGAGAAATGATATACTGTGTACCCTTCTGATCTGTTGCACAGCACATGAATTAGGGGACCATCGATTCCTACATATTTAAGCTCTACAAAAGTCACCTATTGATGTTATCTTCCAAAAGATTTTATGAGAAGCTCGCTGATAGAAACTGGATTTTTCTGGTCCCTTGTTTTGCCTACACACATTTACATACACACACTTTTAAAGTCACAGTAAAAGAGTTGGAAAGAATTACCATACAAGAGATTTGGGTTTTTTTTCAGACACAGATTAGAACTCACTGGCTTGGAACTTTAATAGTCCTGGATTTTCATAGCCCAGGAACAGGCCAGTCTGAATCCAGGAAAGCCTTACCCATTTGAGGGCTATTTGCATGACGGAGAACTACTATTGCCAGTAAGAGTTTGCAGGATCAGGGCCTCCTGTAATACCTGGACCACAAAGAATAAGATGTTTCCTTATATCCACACACTGGATCAAATTCATACCCTGCTGTAACTCCGCTGATTTCAATGGAGATTAATTTAGTTGGTTATGTGCACTTAATCCCAAAGGTGGTGCATTCCTAAAGTGGATAACATGATCCCTCTGTAAAATTTGTGATTCTGTTTGTAATGAATGAAAGATGTTTTGTGCATACAGTATGAGATGTTATACTCATTGTATATATTCACATAAACCTTGGTCAGGTGTGTCTCTGTACTTAGCTAAGTCTATATAGTGTGATAGGGTCGGGCCAGACGGCTATAGGAGAGTAATAGAAGGCAGATATATTAGCCCCAGGCTAAGTAGGTCCCTTTTCCCTGAGTAAGGTAACAGGGAAGGTTCCAGAACAATCAGGAACCTTCTGGAGAAAATTAAGGCAGGCTAATCAGGGCTTCTGGGTTTTTAAAAGGAGCTCACTTCAGTTTGTGGTGTGCGTGTGAGAAGCTGGGAGCAAGAGGCACTAGGAGCTGAGAGTGAGAACGTGGGCTGTTGGAGGACTGAGGTGTACAAGCATTATCAGACACCAGGAGGAAGGTCCTCTGGTGAGGATAAAGAAGGTGTTGGGAGGAGGCCATGGGGAAGTAGCCCAGGGAGTTGTAGCTGTCACACAGCTGTTCCAGGAGGCACTCTAGACAGCTGCATTCCACAGGACCCTGGGCTGGAACCTGGAGTAGAGGGCGAGCCCGGGTTCCCCCCAAATCCTCCCAACTCCTGACCAGACACAGGAGGAGTCGACCTGGACTGTGAATTCAGAAAAACGGCTAAGCTGAGGGCTGCCTTGAAGCTCCAAGGCAAGCAAATCCGCCAATAAGCGCAAGACCCACCAAGGTAGAGCAGGAACTTTGTCACAATAGTCTCAGGGTGAAATACTGGCTCCACTGAAGCCAAAGGGGGCTTAGCCATTGAATTCAATGGGACCAGGATTTCCCCCCAAAAGTTTTGTTTCACTTGCATGTAAATAATTTGCCTTACTCCACATGTAAAAGAAACTATAAAAAAATCAGGTATCGTGTACATACTGTTTTGTTACTCTACTAGATTAGGGAAAATCCCTGTTTTAATCTGTACTTATTTTAGTTGAACAAATACAGCTATAGCAATAAGAAACCTGTTACCTATGACACTAAGATCTTATCCACTTGCATGGAGTTCTTTCTCCTCTTGGCCCTAGAGTAAGTGGGCATAATTCCAGTGACTTCAGCCTACTTACACCCCACTTGAACTTTTGAGTCCAAAATTCATATATAATACTAAAATGTAAACATAAATCAATGAATAACCGGTCTACATTTTTCTATTTTTATACTGGAACAAAGAGGCTGGGAAGTCTTTGAATAACATTGTGTGTCCAAAACTAGAATAGAAGGGGATTTTTCCATAAATGCATGAATTCCAGAAGGTTGTCATTAACTCTGGTCTTAAAACATATGGCCATAGCTCACTGTTAACAAACTAAGCAGCCATAATTGTAAGTAGATCCTTAGCAGACAACTAGCCTATTACAGTGTTAACAAGACTAAGTCAATGCCCAGTTCTGCGCCACATCATCTAGCAGTAATTTTCACTCCTTTTAATGGAAGCCTTCGACATCCTTCTGCATTACTGCAAATGGACTTGTAAAGCAATGATTATTCTGCATATGCATAGTATCTTGTCTCATAGATTATTTATGACACACTGAAGTGTTTTAAGAAGTAGGACAACACCAGAGAAATGTGAAATACAGACTGTGTATTAAATGGGGGAGGGGAGGTTACAGCTTATAAGAAGGGATTTCATTTGAATCTATCTGTGTATTTTTAATGTGCTGTTCCTTGAAGCACTTAGCTGTCAAAGTTAAAGCGCTGAATGTTTTTTTTTTCTCTTAAAATGATATGATTTCCAATATACTTTAATTCAGCACGTAGATAATTTTTCAGACACTATACTTTCTCACCTAGAAAATTGGTTGCTATGTTGTTTCTACAACAAACACTAATTGCAAAGGATGAGATAAATTACCTGTACAGAAGCACTACCCTTGATTACAACAGAACTGTAAGCCTGAATTGGTTTACATTAATTGGCAGCCCTGTGCCTGGAGTATTGTGAGTCAGGCATAATGGAACACTAGAGAAGGATGGGTGCCTCACACCATGATGGCCACCCATTTGCCCAGATCTCTAAAGATAAAGCTTAGCAATTTTGTTTGAAATACAAAACCAGTACTGGATCAGCTGGGTTGGCTAAAATGAAATCTGCTGTATGCAAACTACATCAGAACTTTATTTTGCCTAAATTTTGCAATGTTTAACATAGCATCAAATGATCAAAAATGGACGTAGATAGATAGATACCTCCTCCAATTAATTCACAGAAAAAGATTGCCAGAAAAGATCAGAACTTACAGAGTGTTTTACATTTTGCTAAGAAAGATTGTCCTAGTCTTGTAACGGTTTGGGGGGATTTCTCAGCATATGCTGTGTTGTGTGCTCTTGTCAATGAAAGATGTCTATGTTAAAGTGGATATGGTCTTATTTTTATTTTTATGAAAAATTGTTCAAATACAATTTACATTTATTTATGGGGGTGGGGAGGGAATCTCTTTACATAGTATGGGATTAACTGGACAGTTCTTTCTTGAGCTTCATTGCCCAAGAAAGGACTGAAGGATTTGGTCCAATCTGAAGTATTTTTTAAAAAAACAACAGTATTCCAATATCTGAGAAAACATCATGTAAAAATCATTCCATAATATTCTGTTCATTAATTTTTTGGATGTATAATATAAAATCCTAGATGTGTGAACAGTCAGTAGTAATAAACAGTGACACTAAAGCACTCCGCTCCCACAAAAAGGGAGACCATCTTTACTCAACTCACCCTATTAGAATTCTATTTTCCATTGTAATTAATGCAGGCTTTTATATGTGCCTATCTTAGCGTCTCAGTCAACAGATTGACCTTGCAGTGTGCCCTGAAGAGCATCAGATGTAACCATATCAGGCCAAGATGGGAAGTGAATCCCAGACTGATGCACACCCCATTGAAAATGCTTTGCTATGTGCCCCAAAGCATAGAGGTCTTGATCCTGCAAGGGTGCCTCTTTAGACTTCTATGCCAGCATGGCATCCCATTGGCTTCAGTGGGACTCCCTGACGATGTAAAAGTCAATACCAGCACATCTGATGTCATGGTTGGGACCTTACAGACCATCAGCTTGAGCATGTTACCTGATCTGAACTCCTGAGGTATATCAAAGGAGGAGAGGGAGGCTTTAAAATACACAGGAGCTAAACCACAAAGGGAGAAGTTTTAGTTCAGCGGATTTATTTTAAAGCCCCATGCTACAGCTCTTAGTCAAACACAACTCCTGTTGACTAGAAGGTCCCTGGTCCTGTTAGAATATTTTCCAAATAACCTAGAAATATCCGGTAGATGTTGTTATTTTTGGAATGAGGTACTCTATGCAGTAGGTTTTTAAAGATCTCTCTGTTGCCAGCTTTTGCTGTCAGAATCATAATGGAACATTTTGATCAGACCTATTAGGTAATGCACAACTTCTGGCACCAAGTTCACTGTCTTCAGTTCAGTGGCCTAATGTTAGGGCTTACCAATGTTACAGATATTAGTTTTCCATAAATTCCATCAACCATAGTAAAACTGGTTTGTTTTTGTTTGTTTCAGTTAGTTTCTGCTTCATATGAATTCACCTGAACTGCCCTTGGCATTGCTGTTCTATTTGATCATTACCCTTTTTGTATTTTTGTCTAGGCTACTTTAATTCATCTTTAAAATAATTTCTGAGTCAAACGGGGAATGGTTCATTCTAATATTGGAATCAGTTTTAGTTCTTTTGCAGGATATGTGAGCACCTTCCTTACTTAAGGTGGGAAATTATTTTTATATTGTCCCAAACAAATGAATATAGAAATATTATTGTTGTGAATCTCAGAGAATCTCATTTATACAAATGTAAGTATTATTAATGAACCTTTGGAGAGGACCTAGAGATTGTAATTCAGTGCATGTAGATAGCTTATTTACAGTAGATACAAATTGCCAGGATGAATAGGTATTTCTAAGGAGGTGGCTTGCATTCTGTCAGATTGAGCATGAGAGATTTAACATGCGCACACCCCTCCAAGACTATTTTTTCCTTAATAGTATATTAATGATCTCCTATTTTCTTAAGTTTTTAGAATTCCTGTAACCATAATAAATACGTTCTACTCCAGATAATGCATTTTAGTTCCATTAAAATCCCAACATAAAAAACACAAAAGCAAACAAATTCAGCTAAGGACCGAAATCTGTGCTGAGCCTTCATCCTCAACACATATCCTGCTGCAAAATAAATAAATAAGCAAATAAATATAAGCTACAGTGACATGAATTAATACTAAAGGTCAGCCTATATTTCTTAGGGCTAAATCCTGACCCCTGTATAAAGAAAATGGGTTTTGCACAGGGGTTATCTGTATGGACTGGAATTAGAGTCACAGAGTTAAAGGCTAGAAGGAACCACCAAATCATCTAGCCCAGCAGTTCTCAAACTGTGGGTCAGGACCCCAAAGTGGGTCACAACCCTATTTTAATGGGGTTGTCAGGGCCAGCGTTAGACTTGCTGGGACCTGGGGCTGAAGCCGCAGCCGAAGCCTGAGCCCTGCCATCCAGGGCTGAAGCTGAAGCCCAAGAGGTTCAGCCTGCAGTGGCAGGGCTTGGGCTCTGGCCCACCCCCACCCAGGGTCATGTAGTAATTTTTGTTGGCAGAAGGGGGTTGTGGTGCAATGAAGTTTGAGAACAGCTGACTGACCTCCTGTACTTCACAGACCACCAACACCACCCAGCGTACATGGACTAAATCCAACAGCTGAAATTAAATTAAAGTATTACAGCCCCTAGGAGACCTGTTTCAGGCCTGGAGTCCCAGTGAAGTTGATTCATAGCTGCTATTGCTGCCTCATGGCTATAATATTCTCTTAGGCCTCTGTATGCTCCTCTGCTGAGGGTTTGGCCAGTTCATTCCTATTTTCATGGATCAATTGGGCACTCTCCGGCCTATGGCATCTGCTTCTCCAGCACTGCTCAGGAAATGATTCTGTATCTGCCAGGAGATTAACTACAGGATGTTAGTGTTTTTTTTTTTCTATCTCTAGATTCTGTGGGCCAAATTCAACACTGGGAGACCACCATTAAACTCTATGGATCATACACCAGAGATTAATTTGTCTCCATGATTCTGATCACTTACTGTGTGACCTGTGGCAAATCACTTAACTTCCTGTGCCTTGGTTTACCCATCCTTCTGTAAAATGAGGATAATTGCAGGAAGGGCGGTTTACTTTGGACATTAGGAAACATTTCCTAACTGTCAGGGAGTTAAGCACTAGAATAAATTGCCTAGGGAGGTTGTGGAATCTCCATCTATCAGGGATGGTCTAGATAATATTTAGGCCTGCCATGAGTGCAGGGGACTGGACTAGAAGACCTCCCAAGGTCCCTTCCAGTCCTATGATTCCATTAATAATGCCTAGTTCATAGGGACGAAGTGAGTTTTAATGTATTAATTAACAGTGTTAAAATGCTTTGATCTCCACAGATGAAAGGAACTTTAGAAATGCAAAGTTTTATTTTCAGTTATTATTTTCAGTTTACACATGTTCCTTGCTTCATAGTGACACTTGTGGGCCAAAGTTTTATTCCTGGATGCATGTGTGGTACTCATATCAAGTGAAATCAATGGGAGTTTTGCCACTGACTTTAATGAGGCCAGAGTTTCACCCCTGGACTTGAAAAAGATATGCTCATTAAAGTCCTCAGGTCAGACAAACACCTGTCAGGATGACCTAGTTATACGTGGTCCTGCCTCAGCATGGGGGGCTGGACTTGATGACCTTTCAAGGTCCCTTCCAGCTCTACCTTTCTATGATACTATGCAGAATTTGTCCCTTTTAATTTCTGCTCCATCAGGCCTGATTCTTACAGCCATCCCTCAGTGAAAAATAGTGAGAGTTTTTCCTCCGTTAGGGTTACAGGAATTATCCCTATTTCTTTACTCTTGTTTATAGCATACTCATAGATATTAAGGTCAGAAGGGACCATTATGATCATCTAGTCTGACCTCCTGCATAACGCAGGCCACAGAAACTCACCCACCCACTCCTGCAATAAACCTCTCACTTATGTCTGAGCTACTGAAGTCCTCAAATCATGGTTTAAAGATGTCAAGGTGCAGAGAATCCTCCAGCAAGTGACCCGTGCCCCATGCTACAGAGGAAGGCGAAAAACCCCCAGGGCCTCTTCCAATCTGCCCTGGAGGAAAATTCCTTCCCGACCCTGAATATGGCTATCAGCTGAACCCTGAGCATGTGGGCAAGATTCACCAGCCAGAGACCCAGGAAAGAATTCTCTGTAGTAACTTCAGAGTAGAAGTTCTCTAGAGCCCTCTCTTTTTCTCAGCTGTTCACTGATACACACCTGCACTAAATGCACCTTTCATGAAATAGTGGTAACTGCCCTTACAAAGAGGCTTTTATATTTGAAGGAAAAGGTTTTGGTAGTGCCATCAACCAATTAAAACTGTGACTCTGCAGGGATAATACGGGGGAAAATGTGTTGACACTGTTTGCAGTGAATTTAGCTATTACCCATATTGACATAGTAAACAAGTAATTCAACAGCAAAATTGATGAAAAGTACATTTGATTTTTACAATCCATTCTCAGGTAAAACTGCACCATAACCTGTAATTATCTGTACAGAAAAGAAGATGCAGAGTGTTGTGTAAATAAATAATTATAGGCTTTTTGACATTTATTCCGTTGTTTGATACCGCTTCTTTGCAAAAATTATAAACTGCTATGTAGGTATAGATATTTTCTCCGATAAGTATTGTATTTAATAGTTTGTACTGATTGTTCCTTCATCATTCCAGATATGGAATAAATAGATAAAAAAATTAATTATTGAAATTCCAATGGACATCTTACACCAAAATCATTGTCAATTATTTATTTGCGTTGGCCAGGGAAAAAGTTTAATGAAACCAGCAGTGCTACACAGTTTCATGTTGCTGAGCAACTATACTGCTGGCCAGTATTTTTAAAGTAAAAGAATACAGTATAATAATGTTTATGCCTGGGGGCTTTGTTGTACCCTCTCACAGTATAACCCATGGGAGTGGGATCAGAGAGTCCAGGACACTCTCCAGGGTCCAGCTCACTGAATTTGTGATGAAGAAGAAGGAGGGGCTTGCAAGCCAGAGTAGAAGAACGGGGGATAGGTTCCAAACTCCACATAGCCAAAGGATCCACAGAAAAAGAAGCTCTAACCTCTTCCATCATGGATAGATTTGCATATAAGAAGAGAATTGAAAGATTGGAACAGTTTAGATTAAAAGGGAGACATAACCGAGGTATTGAAAATAATGAATGGTACTGTACAGCATAGAAAGCTTGGGCACATCTATTCTCAGAATACAATAACAAGAGGATATTGATTAACAGTGAAAGGCGGAATATTCAAAATTCATAAAAGAAAAATATTCTTTCACATAACACATAAATTACCTGTGGAACTCAAAATTACAGAATATTGCTGAAGCCAGAAGCTTAGCATGATTCAGAAAAAGATTAGATATTTATATGGATCTGTCAAGGTTCCTTCCCCACTCTGAACTCTAGGGTACAGATGTGGGGACCTGCATGAAAACCTCCTAAGCTTACTTTTACCAGCTTAGGTTAAAACTTCCCCAAAGTACAAACTATTTTTTACCCTTGGACTTCCACTGCCACCACCAAACTTTATCTGGGTTCCTGAGAAAACGTAGTTTGGACACGTCTTTCCCCCCAAAATCCTCCCAACCCTTGCACCCCACTTCCTGGGGAAGGTTTGGTAAAAATCCTCACCAATTTGCGTAGGTGACTACAGACCCAAACCCTTGGATCTTAGAACAATGAAAAAGCATTCAGTTTCCTTACAAGAAGACTTTTAATAGAAGTAAAAAAGAATCATCTCTGTAAAATCAGGATGGTAAATACCTTACAGGGTAATTAGATTCAAAACATAGAGAATCCCTCTAGGCAAAGCCTTAAGTTACAAAAAAGACACACGGACAGGAATATTCATTCTATTCAGCACAGCTATTTTCTCAGCTATTTAAAGAAATCATAATCTAACACATACCTAGCTAGATTACTTACTAAGTTCTAAGACTCCATTCCTATTCTGTCCCCAGCAAAAGCATCATACAGACCCTTTGTTTTTCTCTCTCCTCCCAGATTTTGAAAGTATCTTGTCTCCTCATTGGTCATTTTGGTCAGGTGCCAGCGAGGTTACCTTTAGCTTCTTATCCCTTTACAGTTGAGAGGATTTCTCCTCTGGCCAGGAGGGATTTTAAAGGGGTTTACCCTTCCCTTTATATTTATGACAGGATCTAAAGAACATCAATAGATAGGATAATTTTTCTTAAAATAAGGAATATAATTTTTCATGCTTCCAGGGATAAGCCAATTATGAATCAACAGAATTGGAGAGAAAATTAATCTGTGGGCAGGTTATTCCATAATTGTCTATTTTGGGGTTTCTTGCATCTTCCTCTGAAGCACCTAAAGACCCTAGAATATTGGGCTAGCTGGACTATTGGTATGATCCAGTATGGCAGTCCTTGTT
The DNA here is from genome assembly GCF_965152235.1 of Eretmochelys imbricata. NCBI lineage: Eukaryota > Metazoa > Chordata > Testudines > Cheloniidae > Eretmochelys > Eretmochelys imbricata. The sequence goes on from NC_135577.1 coordinate 109,073,352, forward strand.
TATATGTTCCTGTGCAGTGGGTCCGTCTGGTCGTATGGCTCCGAAAGGACTGTGCTGCCTTTGGCTACCATCCCTGCACCTGGGCCATATTCCAGTTCCATGGAAAAGGAGTCAGTGAGAAGTGAGAGTTAACATATGCTACTTCCTCCCACGAGCCTCTGAGGCTTCACAAGCAAAATTAGCAGCCTGGCGATTTGGGAGAGGCACATAGTGATAGAGTGGCTGGACCCCACCTCCAATCCTGTCTGCCCAAACATGTTCCCTCCTGATTTATGCAGCCCCAATCATACAATAATCCTGAAGGGGGACACTATTCAGGCTCGAGGAGGTGCATACTGTGGATCCACTGCTGGCCTCTGCTTCCCTCTGACAGCATAAGGGAGTGGGAGTATGCAGCCCTAAATCAGGTTATGTAGCCACTTTCTCTACCAATAACCACATTGGTGTAGAGCAGTAACAGGCTCTGTAATGCCAACATTATCCACTACTTGTGCATATTTATTTTAAAAAGAGTATTATGTGTCCACTGGGAGTTAAGCTTTTCAATGTTCCTTTTTCTACACTCTCTGAGTCATTTTCCCATAATTCCTAAGCTCACAATATTTTCCCATTACCATAGTGACTGCTTGTGAAGAAGGCACAGCTGAGTAACAACAGGTTTTTACTGAACCCAAATTGGCCATTGGACTGGACCTCAGCTTGTATCTGTGTTACAAAGAACAATCAGTATGAACCACATAGCCCATTATTTCATCCATCAGAACTGTTTCTCTCTTCCCACGCAGAAAAAATTTGCCACCTAGCTGTCAGAGCTAAAAAGCCACTAAACACTCCCAAATGCCTTCCTGCCGTCTCATTGAGCAGCTCTGATCAGTGACTCCATGACTGAAGATTGACAGAAGGACACCTAGTATGGATTGGAAAGTTTAAAATGCCATTTTAATGAATACAGTGTTTGCTTGGGTTTGTTTTTTCTTCAGCTGCATTCCTAAAAATTAGAGATGGACCAAATCCCTGAATCTGAACACCGCTCTATGTTGTACATGGATAGCTGTCCCATCACTACAATGTGTTGAACTAGAACTGTCGGTCCAAACAGCCTTAACTTGATAAAGGAATTAGATTTGAACTTTCTGACTCAGGTCCATGAGTACTCCAAAGATGTCTAACTTTTGTGAGGTTAAATTTAAACCTTAGGTAGGTGTAATCCAAAGAGCTCTTACCCAAACTTGATTTTGCTTTGACTACAGAGTACCAGTTCATAAAGTGGACATTTCATTGTAGCCTTGAAGGTTAATAATTATTTTAATGCAATTATTATGGGATTGTAGCTTGATATCGCAATTGGAATAAAGTATCACTAATTTCTGGGGTTTTAGAGAAAAAAGTTTCTATGTAATGCTGTTTTCTGTACACAAAGTCTCCTTCAGAGAAATGCCTTTATGTAGCATAGAAAGTACTGTTTTCGTATGACCAGATGATACAAATATACAAGAACATTCTACTTTCATGTGCAGTGGCACTTTGTGATATGAAGCCAAATACAGTTTGATTTCAATTAAAATAATTTTAAAATATACTGCTAATAGGGAAAACATCATAAGTGTTACAATTAAGGAGCGCTGTTGTTTCCCAAGATTTATATTTGTCTGGTAAGCAATAAGCATATCCTTTCAAAGCAAAATATAACTGTGGGGAACCCCTCCCACTCAGATTTTGACCAGCTCTAAAATCCAGTGTGAGAAGAGAATCAGGCACAGAAACTATCATGCTTTCTTCAAGAAATAAATATAGTAAGAGTGGGCCCAGTTCTCAGCTGGTTTAAGTTGCTGTAGATCTGTTGACTTCAGCGGAGCTTGCTGGTTTACACAAAATGAGGCTCTGGCCCAGTATTTGCACTTTTTACATAAGTATACTGATTAGTAGGAATTAGAACATGTTTGAACTGGTAACAGATAGGTAGCCCTGCACACCTTGAGCATGCAAGGCTCCCATTCAGTTTTGACTCCATGAGTTTTGCCTTTGTGAATGTTACAGGATCAGGACCAGAAAAGAAACAACACTGCACAAAAAAAACAGACTTTCTTGCATTATTCACCATTGTGATTAACCCTGTTTTGGAGCAACCAGTTCTGAGGGTAGTTCAGTCACCATGCCCATTCAGCCCTCAGGTTCCTAGTTATTACCATTTGTAATGGTGGATTTAGCTATGTGGTGTCCCCTCTCTGTGTATTTTTTTCTTCCTATCTACTAGTAACTAGATAAGGGGCAGTAGATCATTTTGCAAAGGCCACTAGAAAATTGCTTTTGCTTGCTACTGGTACAAAGCAAGACGAAGAGAAGAAAGGCTCTCTCTCCTCCCCAATACCAGTTTCCTGGTTGGTAAAATCATCCCTTCCATTGGACCACTAAAAAGTTATATGCAAATGTTCTGGTAGAAAAGGGTGACCCTAAGTTTTGTATATTAGAATGTAATTGTTGGTTTCCCATATCTACATTGCTTTTTTTAAAAATCAGTCACACTGCTATTGATGTCAATGAGGATTTTAGAGTAACAGCCGTGTTAGTCTGTATTCGCAAAAAGAAAAGGAGTACTTGTGGCACCTTAGAGACTAACCAATTTATTTGAGCATGAGCTTTCGTGAGCTACAGCTCACTTCATCGGATGCATACCGTGGAAACTGCAGCAGACTTTATATATACACAGAGAATATGTTATTGTCTTAAATAGCGGCAAGATTAGGCCCATTAATATTACAAGAATGGTGCACTAGATGGTTCTTTTTACCTTTACCTTACTGGTTTAATTCAGCCCAGCTTAATAGTGACTGAGAATTGTTTTGTTGGTAATCCAAGTTAAATGACTTGATGGACTCAAGCCAGTTACAGAAAGAAATAATCATAGGCAAATGAAAGATAAGGAAAATAACTTTTGACAAACCAAAGGAAGAAAACATAGAAGGCTAATTTGTGTCAACACCTGCCAATGATTGGGTTGCACCAATGGGGTGGAAGTCAGGGCAGAATTTGGTCCAGACAGGGAAACAGCAATTTTCAGTAAGATTCAAGTATCCCTGATTTGCTCATCCAACCTGAACGGAAACAGATATGCTTGCTCTGCTTCTTGTCTGTCTAATTGTATCATTTTCTACAAGGTCACACATTTTGACAATTATAAATTGTGACTCATATTTATTCTTTTCCAGCATAAAGCTTTATTTATTCATTATCCTTGGATGGCAGCCAAGTGTAATTTAAAACAACAGGACTGTGAGAATGTCATTTAATACAGTCTTATGGTAGATGCCAGCTTAGATACCCTTTCTGGGAGGTAAATGGGAGGTGAGGGAAAGTGGTACCATTTACTTGTTTGAAAAGGATTTATTGTTATTAATCAAGCGTGAGAAATTGATTTACACCTACATAGATATCTTTTGTTTTTCTGCTGAAATGATTGCTGAATAAGAAAATAGTTGCTTGTATCTTGTATTGTTTGAAATAAATCACACACTGAAGAACTAAGGAAGAGATAATGTTTTAGATGGGTGCAAGCAGAAAAATCTGGATCCAAATTTCAAAAATTGCCAAAGAAAGATTGGGGGGAGTTTTGGTCAGGGCCCGTTTCAAAATAATATATATAACTGGTGACCATTATATAACTACCAGTGTTATTTTTAATTATTTGTTTATACAGTACCATAAATGTTCATAGCATATACAGGCACATAAAAATATGAGGTCAGATCCTCAACTGAAGTCAATGGAGCTCTGCCAATTGCCACTGAGGATGGCAAGAGCTTACAGGCTAAGTGCCCCATTCTCACTTATATGGGAATAACTTGCATACAGGGATGAGTTTATGGAGTAGGACAAGAGGATTTGGTCCTTAATTTCTCACTCTCCTATAAAAATACTACGATATATTTAAATAGTCATTCTCATGGCCAAAGTGTGTTTACTTTATTTAATAAGAACTGATATTTAAACAGGATGTTTAACAGGAAGAAAGAATCATAAGAGTAAAAGCATTAATTCAAAAAGGCTGTAGGTATTGGTAGGATACTGATAGAGCTGAATCTTAAAGCAAAATCTTAAACTGGAATGTACTGTAGTCATGCAGTGTCCCTTGGCAACCTTCAGCCCTTCATCAACTGCAGGGGGTTTATGTTCTTATTTCTTTTGGCTCATGCCTGCATCTTCTTGTTTAATTTATGACACACATTCCACAGTACTTATCTTTTGAAACTCAATCCACTGTTTTTATTGATTGATTGATTGATTGGGGCATGGGGGGGGGGGAAGGATTGGTTCTTGCACATCAAGGGGGATGAACATTTTTTAATCCAGTCTTTTCCTGAATTATGGGGGCACAAGTGACAAAATCCTTTGCAAATTCCCTCCATTCCGTTATCCATTGCCATGATGTTGTCTTGCTTCTTATTTTCTTGTAGTTTGGTAGCGAAATGTCAAGTGATGAAACATTAGTTTATGTTTAAGAGTTAAAATTCTGCATTGGGCAATATTCTCAACAATGAAATTACTTGTTAGCTGAGGCAAATATATAATTGTTTTTGTTTTAGTGGCTGGCAGGCAGGCAGGCATCAGAGCTGAAGCAGTTTCTCAGTGCTTCATTCAGGGAGTGTCATTATTGCCCCTGTGTCCATGACTCTCGTGAGTGCCATCACTCAAGAAAAGAATGCTGTGCGTGATCTCCTCTGAGATGGATTAGTAATACCACGCCATGGGTGGCAGAGGAGTTTTAAGGGTAGGGCAGTTGCATTCTTTCCTAAAGACAGTATATATCACCACTGTATGGCCCTGCAATCTGACCCATTATGCCCACACAATACCATGTTGAGGCCAGTGGGGCCCTGCATGGATCCAGCCATTTATTTATTTATTTTATTCTATTTAGATTTATATAAAAAATAAAATAAAAAGAGGCACCTATCTAAATTCTAGGCACCTCTGCCACAAATTACAAAACCAAGAAAATTAAACAGCCTGTATTACACAGAACTGATGTGAATTAGGTTGCAGGCTCTAATGTGTCTGCTCTTCGTTGCCAACCTGTGGAACTCTGTGGATAAATTTGGCCCCAAAGTAAATACAATAGCTTAATTTAAAACAAAATGATATTTACCCACAAAAATGAAATCCGTAATACTTGCTAGAATTAATTTAAGGCAATGTTAAAATCTGAAAGCATTGCTCCCCGTTGCATTTTCTGCAGCCAACCAGGTGGGAAGTTAGCAGGTAATTTATCTGCTTTCTTCCATCCCCAGGTGGCTTTGGGGAGATAGTGTTATGAAGGCAGAAGAGGGCTGGGGGTAGCAGAGGCAATGCAAAAAGGTAGGGCTTCTGTGCAGGTGGCCTTGGGCTCTGGCAGATATCAAGGGAATCTGTGTTTAGTGGGCTAAACTCTCTGCCAGTTCCAGGGGATTCAACTTTTCAATCCGCACCTCCCTACGGGACAAACCAGATCAGATTCCATAAGTGCAAATTAATGGAATTTCTAGTTCTCTAGGTAGGAATAATCCATGTGATAATAATGTGACCCACACTCTTTCCCCCGATTTGTACATATAAATATTTATACAACATTTGACAGAAAAATACTAGAGTGTTATTGGTTACCAGCAGGAAAAATACTGAGCTAGTTTAGCATAGGCAAAATTTACAAGTTTTCAAGTGTAATGGCTGTAGTACAGACTTCAAGTAAATTATATTTTTCTATACTTTTTTTAGTCACATAATTAAGGTTTTCCTATCAATCTTTAATTAAAAGGCAAGCACAGCATGTACACATTTATCAAATGAGGTCTATTAATTCTTCTCAGTTTGCTTCTCATAAGACATTAGCCATGATATGTGTCTATCAAATGCCATTTTCTATAGTTCCATGGGAACTAAAAAAAATACCATATACAGGCTCCTAATTTACAGTAATACAAGTTAGTAATTTAAACTCTAAACACAAGTAGAGAAAGTGAAATAAAAGATACTGGATACTTCTTATATACAGTTGATAATAATAAGCTAACGTGGTGTTTAATCTACTGCATACACTTTTGTGTGTGTATTATTTATGTGTCTGACTGCTAATTTAACCAAATGTGCAGCAATTCCCTTGAGATGACTCTATTTACCTTAATTGCATTGTATCCTGATGAGAAAATTATTAAACAGTGATACAGGAAGATGGAAGATTGTAGATATCAGATGGTATAATGCATAAATAAAATAATCCCTCTGCAGATTGAGTAATGTATCAAATAGCGGTCAGGTCTTTTCTCTGTCCACGGACCCTGACATTGGTTTGGGGTGCGGGTGAATAAGAGAAAGAGAGAGCATACTATCTTAAAAAGCAGTTCAGATACCCTGTTTCTTCATTGTTGTCTTCTGCTTCTTCTATCTCCACATTCTTGGAAATTGTTACATTCAAATCAAAATCTCATGCTAAACACTGACAGAAAAATGTCTAGTATTATTGCAGTATGTGTTAAATTGAGAGTTTTTATTGTATATCATCACTGCCGCATTACAGTGACTTTATTTAAATGTCTACTATTATTTTAGGTTTGTTTATTCTAGAGTGTGTATATATGTTCTGAGATATGGATACAAAAATGATATGCAGATATGACCTACCCCACCGATTCAAGCATTTTAAAGATTACTTTCCAAATTCTTCTCTAAATTACACCAAAGAATACCATTGAGTTAAGTGGGTTTACACCAGTGTAATTGAGCAGAACACATTTATTGGCCCTACACATTTATTTGCTTGTAAAATAAAGATAAAAACATATAGAAATGGCCTGCTGATCATAACAGGCTACTTGCATGTGTTTTGTTCAATATATTAATGGGATCTTATTCGCAAATCAAGAGCGTACTATGTTTACACTGGCATGTATTGTTGCCAGTAATTCATTATGAAAGTCTGTAATAATGAGCCAGATCCTGCAACCTTTAGCAGTTCTTAATCATAACAGAAGTTGCACTATATTTAATGGGACTACAGACAAGAGGAAGAACGACACACAGGATCAGGCCCCTACTTTGTATCTTGTTACTATCACACTCTATTATCTCATTCGTCAGTGATACAATCCAAAAGTCATAAACTGTAAATGAATATAGTGTATCTGTGTATTAGCTGGATTTCAAAGTGTGATAAGATACTAATATGACTTAGTGTATCTCTAATAAATAGATTTTGTCTGTTATCAAATTATTTACAGTTGTAACTCAGATATAAAAAATGAATCCTCTCTGGATAGCTCTTCCCTTCCCTGTGCAGAAGGTATGTCTATGGGGAGCCAGCTTCTTAGCACTATCCCTCTTTTTCTATCTGTGGAAGACTCTCCACAGTGACTGTGCAAGGGGCTCTGCAAGAGTTGGGTGGGTGATAGGAGAGAGACCACCCTCTGCAGCACCCTCCCCTGCTAAGCTCAGTCTGGGAGGGAATTACTACAGCTCAGATCTGTATTAACTGCCTCTAAGTCTCCTTGGTCTCTGTTAATGTGCCACCATGGGCAACCCTGACAATGGAGGACTGCTGCCATGGGGAAGAAATGGCAGTTCCATGGTATGCAATATGGTTCTTGCCTCTGTGCATAAAGGGTTCCCCTTGCCATAAAGCCTAAGGAAGCATGGGATTGGGAGGTCTCACACCCTATCTAAGGCAGGGATCACTAAAAACTGTAAAAAGAAAAGGAGTACTTGTGGCACCTTAGAGACTAACCAATTTATTTGAGCATGAGCTTTCGTGAGCTACAGCTCACTTCATCAGCTCATCATGCAGCTCATCATCATCATGTAGCTCACAAAAGCTCATGCTCAAATAAATTGGTTAGTCTCAAAGGTGCCACAAGTACTCCTTTTCTTTTTGCGAATACAGACTAACACGGCTGTTACTCTGAAACTAAAAACTGTGTTCTTGAAGGAGTGCTGAAGGGGAAACTTCTTGATGTGATCCTTGTTGAATTGTCTGTGTCTTTAGCCATGGGATGATAGGATCTGGCATAGATGGCCCAGGGTTGTGATTCTGAGAGAGAATTTTTGCACCAACACCTAATATTATTAATGTCTCAAAGGCATCTGTTGCTGTTCCCATTAGAAAAAAATGTGTTGTTTTCCTGTTCATTTGCAGTGTGTTGCATCTCCTCAGACTAGTACAGGGTGTCAAATGTGTAGATCTAATGCTATACATGCTATATATTTTCTTTGTTACAGGTATTGAAGTGCATTGTATCTAATTTGTGTCAGGATAGTTATGGTAATGAGAATATTATGAATCTGGCTATTGCACTTGCAAATATTTAATAATAAATTGTACAGGTACTGTCTGTAGCATTCATAGGCAGGATTGTTTAGTGGTTAAAGCACATGATTGAGAGTCAGTCTATTTTTGATTCTCCCTCTGGCCTGCTTGTGTAATGTTGGGTAAGTCTTGTGATTTTTCTAATCTCATTTTCCAAATCTGTAAAATAAGGATAATACTTAGTTCAAAATGGTGGCGTAAGTCTAAAATCACTATTTCTTGTAAAGCACTCTAAGATGTTTTAATTTAAGATGTTATCAAAATGCAAAGTATTATTCTTTTCATCTTCAAAGCACTCCATATACGTTTACAATTCAATCTATTTACAAAGTGCTATTTTTCTGAATGGATTGATTTTTCTATAGTATTTACTAATTACACAGAAAACTATACTTCATTACCACTCAAAACAACATGTTGTACACAGGCGTAATGCAACATACTTACATTTGGATTATAAAACATACAAACCTTTGACGGTTTCATTGCACATTTGTTATACTGTATTTTTAATGTACCCAGACTGTGCTTGTATAATCATGTTTCTTCCCTTGAATCCCCTCTTTGCCCATATGTATGAAGCAAGCTTTGTAGTGACACTCACAAAGACCCCTGCTGGTCTTGAAACAGTGAAACTGTGCTATTTAGAGAGAACCATTATTCTAGCAGTTGATGTGTTTGCACAAAGGTGACTAGGTGGTCACTGTTTCTTCCTTTCTTACAGGACAAATTAAAAGAAAATCTTTATTTGAGACTGTGATAGGGCCTAGTCACAGAATCCCACTTACAAATACCTGGAAATAGGTCTGTACTTGGAAACCCTCTTCAGGGAAAAAAGGTCATATTCTGCAATTTTATTCTTTAACAATTATTAGTGAATTTAGTGCTTGCTAAGCTTGCTGACTTAACTGTCTTGGAGGATACAGTCCGCTCACAGTGCACAGAATAGGTGCAGCATGAGCAGTCACAATGCAAGCTTCTTTGTGATGCCCTGCAAAAATGCATTACACTGACCTGAAGAAAACACCACCATGGATGAGGAAGCAATTCAGTCTTTGTGAAAAACTGAATGTTGGTCTCGGCTAAACCTACCCAAAGCGGGGCCCAACTAGTTCTAGTTGTGCTAATGTTTATTGTGATGCAGACTCTTGTTCACTACGGGGCAGATTCTGATACCTTTACTCACACTGAGTAGCAGTTTATTCTGAAAATAGGCTCATTAAGGCAATAGGATTTCTCACAGATGGAAGTGCTACTCAGTGTGAGAAAGGGTATTTGAATCTGGCTCTTTGAACTGAACTAAGATCAACCCCAAACAGCCATCAAATGGTAAAAACTTTCTGTCACTACCAAACTGGACTAGATTTTAACCAATCACCTAGCAGTTAAATACTCCATACCTTACTACTGATTCTATTAACTATGTGGAATGTGCTTGTGTTTATGGACTTCTCTCTCAACATTATTGTTAAATGTAAATAACATGATAATGGTTTTTATGTTCAGTTTCATTTATTTAGCTTTTGTACAATGATAGTATAACTTTCACTAGCCTAACTTCATTTTGACATTGTAACTGGGACTCCTTATCCTTGGTCTGAAATGATATATTAATCAGAAGCTCACATGATAATGCCATACAGTTCTGTGGGATTTCCATGGATATGAATTACTCTACTTTTGATGTGAAAATGCTAAATGGTAGTGTTAATGTGAAATATATAATACTTTTGATATTCACTGCTATTGCAAAAGGCTTAGCAATAACAAAGAAAAAGGAGCAAAACAGCAATACAGTACTCTAAATATCAAAAGTCTTTGATTATTGCATTGTAAATGGGTAGTGAGAGCAAAATTCCTTTGCCCTAAAATCAAAATAAATTATGTACTTGCACTACACTTTGAAGTTATAACTCTGGAAAATTCTCTGAAGGATTTTCAAAAGCTCTTTCATTCTCAGTAACCAATTAATTATTTGCATTTCATTACTCAGTACAGGAAATACTTAAAGAATTAAATAGTTACAAAATTGTTTTTCCAAAAATGAGATGTTGCCCAGAAATTTTACATTTTCAACAATAAACAATCACAAACACAAACAAATCAATCCCTAATGAATTGTTCAGAATGCTCCATTCCCATTTATACAGTTTCAGATTTTCAAATGCACTAGTTTATATTTGTACAAATCAATTAAGTATACAGTTTACTGAATAATGAATTATAAACATAATTTTTTCATTTGTTAGCTGCACCACCAGAGCTCTCACAGACACATTAGTGAAAATCTTTCAGATCTATTGTTCCATTGTGCACATTGTGAGGACTTAAGTTCTTTTTCATTTTGTGGTTCTATAGTGTATTTAATAAGATTGTAACAAGTCTAGAAATCTTTAGAATTAAATTATTATGTTGTTTTTCATTTCTAACCTTTGGCCTCAGAATATAATGGCATAACAGTGTCTAGGGACTTTAACTGAAATTATTTTATGTCACAGCATTCAGCTGATTTGCACAGCATGGATAACTGATAGGTTTCATTCAGGTGTTACCTTTATAGGAAATTTAACAGTTAGTCAACATTAAGGTTTTAGATATTTAATCTCCCTTTAATAGGGCTGCCCTTGCCTCAGTTTTGTATTTAATTTTCTAAATGGCTTTTAATTGCCCATCTCTGAACTGGAGCTGAGCAGCTCCATTTTGTCCTTTCCTCTGTTTGTCCAGATGTTGTGAAAGATATTGGCTCCCCCCTATCAAAACTTCTGGAGCCCTGGGATTTTATTGTGGGTTACCTTGCTGACAGTAGATAATTTACTACAAAGATAATACTTTTGAATGCAATTCTTAATTTAACTCCTACTGTATTGGGATCTCTACAGGCCTATGCAGAAATTTTTTGGCATCAAAATCATACATCATAATGAGGTTTTCATAGATTTATATTGAAGTTGTTTGACATCTTAATGAGGTATAGATTCCACTTCCATTGACACCTTGCTGAGAGCACAGTAATTATGTTTAATCTATCTGGAGCTAATGGGAAACTAGCATACCAAAAATATTTTTCAAAAAGAAAGAGAAAGAATAAACTAAAAATATGAAAAGGATGTTTTAAAAGGATCTAAATTCTCAGTTAATATTTGTATTAAACCTGAACTCTACTTTCCTATGCCTAGATGGTGTAGCAGGTATCTGTATGCTGAAACCCCCCCCACAATATTTACCTAAGGAACAACCTAGTGTTTTTGGAGTGGTTGGATGGACCATACATGCCTTAAAGAAAACGCCCAGGAGAGCTGTGTTAGTTCTGCAAGAAATAATTACTGCACATTTAAAATAGCAAGCAAGCAATTGCTGGACTGAGGCTAAGAAGGGATTTAGATCAGAGGTTCTCAAACTGTGGTGGTCCGCGAGCTCCATTTAGGTGGTCCGAGGATAGTTCCCTCTCAGGTGTGCGCCTGGGCAGCTGCACATGAGAGAATGAAGGGCTACCTACCTAATTAGTGGAGCCGCTCAGGCATGGCTCCACTAATTAGATGCCCGGACCCTGGAGAAGATGCACATGTAAGGTGAGGTGGTGGCCTTGGGGAGAGTAGGGAATAGGTGGGAGGGGGCAGTGGGGTGAGAAGAAGGGGTGGAGTGAATTTGGGACATGCAGGGCTGCAGTGGCCAGAGAAAGAGGCAACTTTCCCCAGCTCCAGGACTGTGGCTGTTGGGGAGAGGCAGCCCTCCTTCCTAGCCTCAGTGCTGTGGCTGCTGCGGGGGACAGAGGGAGAGACCCCCTTCCTTCCCAGCCCCAGCTCAGGGGCTGCCGCGGCAGGGGAGAGAGGAAGAGATCCCTCTCTGCCCCAGCTCGTGGGCTGCCGTGGCGAGGGAGAGAGGGCATAGGCGCCGACTCCGTGGGTGCTCCGGGGCTGGAGCACCCTTGGGGAAAAATTGGTGGGTGCTCTGCACCCACCAGCAGCTCCCCTCCCCAGCCCCCTGCCCCAGCTCACCTTCACCTCCGCTACGCCTCCTCCCCTGAGCGTGCCGCAGTGCCCTGCTTCTCCCCGCCAGTGCTTGTGCTGCGAAACACCTGTTTCACGTGGCAAGCGCTGGGAGGGAGGGGGAATGAGGGGGAACACGGCGTGCTCGGGGAAGAGGCGGGGTTGGGGTGTGGATTTGGGGAAGGGTCCAATAGGGGCAGGGATGGGGTGGAGTCGGGGCAAGACTGGGGGCGGGGGGCATGAGCACCCACGGGCACCAAGGAAAGTTGGCACCTGTGAGAGAGGGCACATCCACTGCATTAGAAAGATAAGACTACTGATATTAAAATATGAGTTGTGTGCTTTTATTTGTAGAACAAAAAAAGTTAATTATTATTACAGTTTTTTTTTTTTATGTAGCACTTTTATCCAAAGCGCTTTACAATAGTTAGCTAATGGTACATACAACATTTGGAAAGATCATTAAGTGGTCCGCCGAGACCCTCAGCAATTTTCAAGTGGTCCACAAAAAAAAGTTTGAGAACCACTTATCTAGATAAAATAGTGATAAGCATAAATATAAAGATGGATGCTGATATGGTGTATATATTATATGGTGCACTTAGGTTGACAATATGCATAATTCATCCCCAAAACTTAAATTGTTGAGATATTTAAATCTGAAAATCAAGGCTTCTAAGTTCTAAAACCTGAACAGTGATAGCAGAACTTCTCAGCAGGATGCAAGTGTATTCTGATCTGTGATCCTTAATATCAGAAACGTCACTTGGGAGAGTTTTGTCCCACTAAATCTGCTCAGTCACTTTACTGGCATCTTCTTGTCTTGTGTAATTTTCTATCCCAAAATTAAGAGATTCATTCTTACTGTACCTTGCCCCCTTGCTTAAGAACATTTTCTTTTAACAATACAACCTCTTCTGCTTTTCACTTGCTTGTATGAAAGGTAATTTTTATAGCTCTCAAAGGCCTCTGCCCCAAGGTGCTTACAATATAAATGAAACCAGAGAAATAGAAAAAGATGAAATCCCTTTTTCTTCTTACTTGTGAATGGAGTGGAGCGAAATTTTAAAATCCCAAGCACCACCAAGCAGGAGTTTGCAATGGAGATGCAGCAGGCCTTTAATGAGTCACAGAGCTCACTCCCTGGACCGGAGATTGTTTTACATTAAGAGTCTTTGCAGTCTCTTCCCAACCTCCTCACCCTCCCCAGCCCACCCCGTTATGTGACTGTGTGGATGCTTCTCTACATCAGTGAATGATAAAACGCCTGGCCGCTGCCTTTTGGATGGGTCGAGTGGTTCAGTCATTTATTTCCATTAGCAAATCTGTCTCCCCGGCCCTTCTGTGTGCTGGGAGCGGTGGCTGCTTCCCCATCTGGTGGCAAAAAGGAGCTCGGCTCGGCCCTCCCGGCAGAGTAGCCAAAGCCCGTGAGCAAGGAGCGTGGGAGGTTCGGGCTAGAGCGACTGGCCAGAAATGGCTGCTTTGCTGCTCAGCCGAACATCAGACACATTCATCATCCCTCCTACTCCTCCTTCTCACCCCCCTTCCGCACCCCGCCTTCTCTTTCACTTTCTTTTTCTCCTTCCCCATCTCTCCCCCGCCTCCCCTCCCCTCCCTGCGGCCGCCCGGCAGCGCTTTCACGCCTAGCTGAGCCGCAGCATCGCTCGCCCCGAGCCAGGCTCCTGTGCTGGTATTTCGGCCTAGCTGCTCGGAGGAGCGCCGCAGGCGGAGACCGCAGAGCTGGGCATCGCCCTTCTCGTCGGGGCTGGGGCAGGGGCTTCTCCCGGGATTCGGCTCGGCTACCCCTGCCTTGCCGGGGGGCAGCCAGACGCAGCCCGCTCCCTCCCTGCCTGCCACCCCCCAGGCGGAGAAGCAGCTCCACTGCCCCCAGCACTGCAGCGAGAATAGCCCCACTGGCCCCCCCACCCACCCCCGCGCGGAGCCGGAGGAGCCTCGACCCCCCCCATCACTCCCCTCACCCCACCCATGAGAGGGAGCCGCTAACCAACCCTCAGTGGGAGAAGTTGAACCAGCCCCCCCTCGCCAGTCACTGGGGGGGGAGAAGCAGCCCCCCCAGTTACAGCGGAGGGAGAAGTAGCCCCCCCCGTTATAGGGAAGGGAGAAGCAGCCCTCCCCCCCCCAGTCACAGGGGGGGAGAGCAGCCCCCCCAGTCACAGGGAGGGGAGAGCAGCCCCCCCCAGTCACAGGGAGGGGAGAGCAGCCCCCCCAGTCACAGGGGGGAGAGCAGCCCCCCAGTCACAGGGAGGGGAGAGCAGCCCCCCCCCAGTCACAGGGAGGGAGAAGCAGCCCCTACTCTCCCCCTCTCGTCAGTGGGAGAAGCAGAGTCCCCCCCCGCCGCGCCACAGGCAGAGGAGAAGCGGCAGCCCGAGCCGCGGCGGAGTGAATGCGTTGTCATAGTAACTGACAGAGGCAGGCAGCAGGCCGGCCCCAGCCGCCTCAGCTCCTCGGTGTGTGGGTGAGAGCAGGGAGCCGCCGCCAGCGCCGGGCAGACAGAGGCCGGGGGAGCGGAGCGGGGAGCGCCGGGATGGAGGACGGATTCTCCAGCTACAGCAGCCTCTATGACACGTCCTCGCTGCTCCAGTTCTGCAACGGTAAGAGCGGGCTGGGCCCCGCCAGAGCCGCCCGCCCGGGTGCGGAGCTCGGTGCTCCCGCGTTGAGCGGGCCCGGGGCCGGGAGGCAGCGGGCCCCGGCGGCAGCCCGGAGTGCGGGAGCTGCCTTGGAAGTGCCGCTGCGCCCTGGCTGTCTGCAAGCGGGGGCTGAGTGCGGAGCCGGGACCGGGCTTGGCAAATCCCCCTTCCGCACCCTCTCCCGAGAGGGCTTTTCCCGGGCTCTTGTGGATCTTCGCCTCTGTTCAAACTGTGGAGCTCCTGATTTTCACTCCGGGGAACAGGGAGGGGAAAACTTTGCCCCGCCGCCCTCCTGTCCCTCAGCGCAAAGCGGACTATGTTTGCTGCTGCTGTGTGTGGAGGGTAGTAGATGGCCCCCTTGTGCTGAACTTCTTTGGCATCTGGTTCGGTCGTGTGCGTGGGTCTGTAACAACGATCTGTTTCCCCCACATAGCGAAAAAGTGGACCCCCACCCCACCACTGTGTGTCCGTAAGACCCAGCTCTGCATTTGAATGTGCACGAGCCACCACCTTGTTGGTAAAACCATGTCCAACTGACACGTGTTTATTTCACATCACCATGTCTTGTATGAAGGGGTAGTGGGGGGGGGGGAAGAGTTGAAAGTTGTAAGTACATGTGCATTAGTTAAAGATTTTCTCTCTGAGGGTTTCATGTTTTGTGTATTGCTGGAGATTTGTTACATGTGTATACTTAAGATTTATGATCCCAAGTGAGGCTATTTTTAGGATAAAATGCTGGGTTGAAACTAAACCCATCAGTTACTAAGTTCTGTAGTTTCTGACATATTTCATAGGAGGGATTTGTTCAAATCGCAGTTGTGCTTGGATGACTACGTGAAAGAGATGCAGCTGAATTTGCAATAAAAGAGCATAAAAAAAAAAGGAAAGGGGAATAACCAATACCATCAGAGGAAATATTGGTATAATTGGCCTTGCAGGATGGTTGGAGGTATGTTTATTTTGATTAGCTGGTGTTTGTAGCTGCTTGGGGAAAATATTTAAGGTAACTTTAAAGTAATATAAAATTTTTAAAAATAATACTAACAATAGAATGCATCAAAAATGTAGAGTTTTTCATTGCAAATCTTAGAACCAAAACTAAAATATTTGAAAATTTGTTTATCCTTTACCACTAAAATTGTAAGTGTAAATGCAGTATTTTTTCTCAAAAGTTTTACTAGATATTGTGTGAGCACATATCTTTTATTCCTTCTTCCCCAGATTCCTTGTAATAATCAACCAGATTTTAGCTGTTCAGGTACTAGCGAGAAGGGAAAGTTAAATTATTTTAGGAGGGCAACTACTAAAACCACAGCTGCAAAACTTCTGTTGAACAAATAGTGATGATGATAAATTCTGCCTGATTTTTCTAGGGGGAAGACCTAGGCTAGCTGTGGAACATAAGAATATACTAACACTTTACAGAATGTTGAGAATACGATGCATGATCCATGTAATAGATTATTATGTGCTGCATATTCTTTATTTTCTGCATCCCTCAGAACATTAAACTTGACCTTTTTGTATTAGTATTATTAGTTTGTCTGTTAGTAGACTTATACATTATGCTTAAATTTAGAGAATAATTAATTTTGTTTCCAGGGAGGAAATACATTATAACTAATACTTTAGCCTCTATAATATATTAGTGAGTTGTTTTGCTGAGCAAAATTTCTAGATTACTTTCTTTTTAGGTCATTAGTGATATACATTTGTGAGCTGTAATAGCTGTCCCTCTGAATAGGTTAAAGAGAATATTATCTGTTGGACATAAATTTCCTATATTGACTTTGTGACTCTGGATAGATCATTGTGAATGCTGTAAATATGCTACAATACATGCTAGACAAAAGTTTAAAATCTCATTTCATCCCTTTCACATGAACTGTTTGAAGGTGGATGAATGACTTATTTACCTGTTTCTTCTGTAACATAAGACTTCTAGGTATTTTAAAAATCATATAATAGCAGATATCACAAATTGTATAATAAGTTAGTCCATTTTATGTGGCATTGTATTAGGGTGACCAGACATCCCGATTTTATAGGGACAGTCCGATATTCGGGGCTTTGTCTTATATAGGTCCTATTATCCCCCACCTCCTGTTCTGATTTTTCACAGTTGCTATCTGGTCACCCTACATTGTGTATGTAGATTGTTCTGTATATAGGAAGAACAAATGGCTGGATCCTGCAGCTTTTCCTTACATGAGTTAGTTTTCAATGAGATTTTCAAGGTGGGTGAGGTAATATCTTTTATTGGACCAACTTCTGTTGGTGAGAGAGACAAGCTTTCCATCTGACATAGACCTCTTCAGTGAGACTAACTTACATGATGAAAGGCTAGAGAATTGGACTCATATTCTCTGCCCTGAGGAGATCAGATAATTCAAACAAACCAGTGTGGCCCATGGGAAAACAACAAAGACAGAAGATACTAGTGGAGATGCTGTATTTGAGAGTGGAGAGGAAGATTGCTTCATGGGCATTTGAGAAGCTCTTGCATGCATAATGGGTTGGTGTGAAAGATGGTATAAGGCTGAGAGTAGGGGAGAGAGTAACAGGGAACAGTTAGAAGATTGGAGACAGCATAGATTGGAAGTGGCAGAGATCTGAGGAGCAAAGAAACGTGTTTGGCGCCTCAGAGAGGAACACAATTTCAAAACCCATATTTTGTATAGAGTGGCCTAGGGAAAAGTAATATGTGAGGAGGGCTGATAGGTAGAACTTGCAAATATAATCATTGTGTGTTTCAAGGTTTTCTATGTTGAGAGGAAATGATTCGTTTTAGTATTTTAAGAGAAGAAATAATGGGAGCTACTGGCCGCTTGGAACTGAGGGGTGTAGGGACAAAAGAAAAATCAAAGATGCATGCACTAGGCAGGGTTAAAATGTGTTTGATGGAGAGGATAGTGTAATGATCAGAGTAATTAGAGAAAAGAGGGCGAGAAGAAACAGAAGAAAAATAAGCTTTTTCATCTTCATTTTGAGTTGTTTTGTTTGTTTGGTATCCAAAAGCCTAGGGGTAAATTCTTTACACAATTAGTTGGTTACAGCAAGTGCTCCAGCCTTTTCATTTTATGGAATACCAGGAAGGGTTTAATAGACCACAGTGTGAGAACCACTAGGTTAGTGGTTGGAAATGTCAGTCACGAGTCACAGCTTCTATTTCTGGCTCTGCCACTAACTCACACTGTGGCTTTGGGAAAGTCACTTAATTTCTTTGTGCCTCAGTTTCCGTATCTATAAACTGGGAGCAAATAGTGCAACCCTAGTATAGTGGGGTTTAATAAGTTAGTTTGCAAATCACCTTGAGATCTTCAGAAGAAAGTCTCCCTAGATATGCAAAATATGTTATTGTTTTAAAGTTAGGTGGTGCTTGTGTACATATTGCTTTTTTTCAAAGTAAGACACTACCAGTTTCTCCTATTGATGACTGTCTTGTGCATGTTTGACAGAAATTACATTAAGGCACCTTCTCGGCAAGCAGAGCAGTCTTTATAACAAACAGATACCCATAATTGACTTGGAATGTTAGAAATTAGATCTTGGATAACATTTCTCAGGCTTGATTATGGAGAGCCTATCTAATATTAGAATAACTTTGCTATTATTCTTAGGAAGGAAGCCATTAAGTTTACCTAGCATATACAGTTAGTCATTGTAAAAAGAAAAGGAGTATTTGTGGCACCTTAGAGACTAGCAAATTTTATTTTGCATATCTAGGGAGACCACCTGATAAATTCATTTTTTTTCATCCTATCCCTGTTTAAATCAATGGGAGATATTGTACCGATAAACCATGAATATAAGAATCTTCCAATTTTGTCCCAAATTTGTACCTGATCCCTTATCTGAAATTCATGTTAGACTTTTTATGAAACCCTGATTTTGCAAAGGATGCCATGACTGTAATTAAAACTGGGTTTGCTTTTCTATCAAAAGTATAACTGCTAGCAGTAATGTCTTAAACCCTAAATTTTCCTTAAGAGGTAGACTAAGTGGTAAGATACCTTACCCGCTACATTGAATTTTTGTTTTTCATTTATATAAATAAAGACAATAATAGCAAAATACAAAGAAAACACAGAGGGTCACCTGCCATGAAGATTTTTGCCATATAATAGCTCTATGTGGCCATGTTGGTAGTAAGTGGTAAAGTCACAGAAATGTTGTTAGTTTCAGGGGAGAAAATAAATTAGCTTGGGCCTTGGTTCATGTGATCGTAGTCATCTTCAGTTGTTTGTTTCAATTTATATCCTTCTTTAGTGCCCATCTGAGCACTCTGACAAACATTAAAACTCAGAATAGTTAATACAATCAACAATTGCAATATAATAAAAATAGACTTCCCATACTTTAATAAAAAGAAAAGGAGTCCTTGTGGCACCTTAGAGACTAACCAATTTATTTGAGCATGAGCTTTCGTGAGCTACAGCTCACTTCATCAGATGCATACCGTGGAAACTGCAGCAGACTTTATATATACACAGAGAATATGAAACAATACCTCCTCCCACCCCACTGTCCTGCTGGTAATAGCTTATCTAAAGTGAGCAACAGGTTAGGCCATTTCCAGCACAAATCCAGGTTTTCTCACCCTTCACCCCCCCACACAAATTCACTCTCCTGCTGGTGATAGCCCATCCAAAGTGACAACTCTTTACACAATGTGCATGATAATGAAGTTAGGCCATTTCCTGCACAAATCTTAGACTAACACGACTGTTACTCTGAAACCTGTCATACTTTAATAGTTATCCACCACTGAGTGAAATAAATACATATACTCTACTCCCTACAACCTACCTTCTCACTAGATGCCTGTATCTGGAGATGAGCCTTGTAGCAGATGGATTTGGGGAGAGCCAAATTCAGAACCAAGGGATTTTAATGGAGAATGCCCTGCCAACGTCTCCCTCCCTTTAAATTTAACTGCAGCAACAATGGATGGGTGAGGGAATTAGCAATGGGATATAGAGTCTATTCCAGTGATTCTCAACCAGGGGCCCGGGCCCCACTGGGGCACTGCGAGCAGGTTTCAGGGGGTCCACCAAGCAGGATGAGGGTTAGATTCACTGGGGCCCAGGGCAGAAAACCAAAGCCTCACTACATGGGGCTGAAGCCCGGGGCCCTGAGCCCTGCTACCTGGGGCTGAAGCAGAAGCCTGAGCAACTTAGCTTCGCGGTGCCCCCTGTGCTGTGGTGCCCTGGGCAGTTGCCCTGGTTGCCACCCCTTAATGCCAGCCCTGGCTTTTATATGCAGAAAACCAGTTGTGGCACAAGTGGGCCGTGGAGTTTTTATAGCATGTTGGGGGAGGGGGGAAGAAAGAAAAAGGTTGAGAATGCCTGGTCTATTCACCTTGTGGGTTACTCGTTCAAATCTAGCAAAGGTTGGTAGTAATAGAAAGTTGTCTCTTTGTTACTTTCCAGAAATGATGTGAAATGAATCAGGTCTTAATTCAGTTCTCTGTGGACAGATGTACACATCACAATACACTATGCACAAATGCATAACTGGCACTGCTTGATGCTTTTATTGTTAGTCTTATAAGAAGTACAAAATTGAATAGGACATAGATACTAAACTATCTCACCTCTTATCCCTAGAGCCATTTCTTCCAGGAGTACATTTTGAGTTCACATGGAGAAGCTTGCAATGTTTGTATTAGCTTTGTAGATCAGTGGAAGACTTCATTCAGTAGCTAGAGCTGCTAATCTTGTATCTTCAGTGAGTGTTAATTTAATACCTGATAATAAAAAATGTTAATGGATGAAACGTCATCCTTTTCTTTGGTATTTTCCTTTCATCTGTTTTATTGCCCTTTTAAATGAAAGCAACAGAGAATCTATCTTTTGATACCTCAGTGTTTGTACCACAGAATTTTGAGGATGTGTGGAATATCAGATAATTTTTAATCAAACGTTTATGCTCACTTAGTGAAATTCACTGCAGTGTGGAGAGCCACACAAAGCCCTTGTGCATCACATATCTACCATGCTGAGGTCTTAATGGGGTGAAAGCAGTACAGAGAGCCTTGTATGTACACTGAACTAGGGTGAATTTTACTTACAAACATTACCCAGTTTTCTTCTGAAGTAACACTGTATTAAGTGCGGCCCGATAAAACACTATCTAGCTTTAATTTCAGGAACAGACTTCTTTTCCCCCCATTTTTTGTTGCATGTAACAGTTTATTTTTTGAGGTCACAGACCACTTTGTAATTGCTGATTGATTCACAGAAGAACTGGAGAAAGTTTTAAAAATAGCATCTATGGACTATTATAAATTATGCAATTTCCCTCCCCCCAAAAAAGTATTCATAAACCCATAATATTATACATTTGTTAATGTGGTAAATGTCTGTGGAATACAGTTGTATTTATATATATATATATATATATATATATATATATATACACACACATACGCACACATTAGGGCTGTCAAGCAATTAAAAAAATTAATCACGATTAATCGCACTGTTAAACAATAATAGAATACCATTTATTTAAATATTTTTGGATGTTTTCTACATTTTCAAATATATTGATTTCAGTTACAACACAGAATACAAAGTGTACAGTGCTCACTTTATATTTATTTTTGATTACAAATATTTGCACTGTAAAAACCAAAAGAAATAGTATTTTTCAGTTCCCCCATTACAAGTACTATGGTGCAATCTCTTTATCATGAAAGTTGAACTTACAAATGTAGAATTATATATACAAAAATAACTGCATTAGAAACAAAACAATGTAAAACTGTAGAGCCTATAAGTCCACTCAGTCCTACTTCTTGTTCAGCCAATCACTCAGACAAACAAGTGTGTTCACACTTGTGGGAGATAATGCTGCCCGCTTCTTGTTTACAGTGTCACCTGAAAGTCAGAATAGGTGTTCACATGACACTTTTGTAGCTGGCATCACAAGATATTTACATGCCAGATGTGCTAAGGATTCATATGTCCCTTCATGTTTCAACCACCATTCCAGAGGACATGTGTCCATGCTGATGACGGGTTCTGCTCGATAATGATCCAAAGGAGTATGGACTGATGAATGTTCATTTTCATCATCTGAGTCAGATTCCACCAGCAGAAGGTTGTTTTTCTTTTTTGCGGTTCAGGTTCTGTAGTTTCTGCATCAGAGTATTGCTCTTTTAAGACTTCTGAAAGCGTGCGCCACACCTAGTGCCTCTCAGATTTTGGAAGGCACTTCAGATTCTTAAACCTTGGGTCGAATGCTGTATCTTTAGAAATTTCACATGGGTAATGTCTCTGCATTTTGTCAAATCTGCAATGAAAGTATTCTTAGAACAACTTGTGCTGGGTCATCATCCGAGACTGATATTACATGAAATATATGGTAGAATACGGGTAAAACAGAGCAGGAGACATACAATTCTTCCCCAAGGAATTCAGTCACAAATTTAATTAACAAGTTATTTTTTCAACAAGTGTCATCAGTATGTAAGCATGTCCTCTGGAATGGTGGCCGACGCATGAAGGGGCATACGAATGTTTAGCATATCTGGCACGTAAATACCTTGCAACGCCAGCTGCAAAAGTGCCATGCGAACGCCTGTTCTCACTTTCAGGTGACATTGTAATTAAGAAGCGGGCAGCATTATCTCCCATAAATGTAAACAAACTTGTTTTTCTTAGCGATTGGCTGAACAAGAAGTCGGACTTAATGGACTTGTACGCTCCAAAGTTTTACATTGTTTTGTTTTTGAGTGCAGTCATGTAACAAAAAAAAATCTACATTTGTAAGTTGCACTTTCATGATAAAGAGAATGCACTACAATACTTGTGTGAGGTGAATTGAAAAATACTATTTCTTTTATCATTTTTACAGTGCAAACATTTGTAACAAAAATAATGTAAACTGTACACTTTGTATTATGCATTGTAATTAAAATCAATACATTTGAAAATTTAGAAAAACATCCAAAAATATTTAATAAATTTCAGTTGGTATTCTATTGTTTAACAGTGCGATTAAAGCTACAATTAATCAAGATTAATTTTTTTGAGTTAATCACATGAGTTAACTGCGATTAATCAACAGCCCTAATATATATAGTGTTAATTCCAATTTGTTACAATTTAATTAAACAGAAGTTATTTTAATCCATGTTTTAACACTGTATTGGCTAAAAAAAATACAGCATAAGGGAGAATTCCGCAATAATAGACAACCATCATTAGGAAATCTTTGTCAGTGTGGATAATATGAAGTGAAACCATCAGTATTAAGTATTTTATCATAAATAAAACAACAGTCAGAATTGTAAATTAAATCATTGGGCTCTCACTAGGAAATCATGTTTTATCTGATCATCAAAGAGTTGTTTAAAAATTAGTGGTACTTTACAATGCTGATAAAATGTGTTTTAATTTCTAATTAAGTATACCAAAATTCATTTTTGTGCTGAAGTCTAAACTACATGCAAATAATTTAAAATGGATTTAAAAATTTCTTTAGAAGTAAATTATTAAACCATTAAGTCAAACAATTCTATATTATTAAGTCTTAATAAAAAGTTTTATTCTGATTTTTTTCTCCTGGAAGTTTAAGGTGAAATATGTCAAGTTGATGTTGCAATTGCTTTTCTGTCACTGGGAACTTTGGTAGGCCATAGTGGAAAGTTTTTACTTTTCATCTTTATGGGTGTAGGATAAGGTTGGGGGGGAATAAATAGGGAAGTTGTCTACAATAATCTATTTAGAGTTATTTGCAATGGACACAATAATCATGTCAATAGAAGCAACTGAAAGTTTATAGAAGGGGACAAACTTTGGCTCAGTCAGCCTGTCCATCCTCCATGAAACTAAATTTAAAATGCTCATCCATTACATGATTAAAATGTGGAAGTAGCTTCCTGGGGATTTTTAGGGAGATGGGGTGGGGATAATGATACGTTAGCATGATTTCACTGAATTAGTTATTTGGAAAGTAATTAAGTGAGATTGCCCCACACTCCATTACTTTCAATGTGTGAAATCTGACATGGTCCATCATTTTCTTGTCTTCCCTTGAAAATGACCTATGATTGAATAAATATAATCTGCTTGTACTAAAATTTGTATCAGAAATCTCTAGTAATTGCCTTATAGAGTTTTAAATCTGAAATAAACATCTGGTGTTAATGTACAATTTGCATTCATTAACAGTATAGCTACTAATAGTAAGGCACTGAGCGATGACCTCCTGAGGTCCCTTCCAACCCTGATATTCTATGATTCTGTGATTCTATGATACTCTAGTTGCTTGGAAAATTATGTAAACCTCTTGTGGGCAAGAAGGAAATCAAATATTTTTTTATTTTTAATTATACCTTTATAATCCGGCAGAATCCACTCTTTCATATTGCACATGCCATCTTACACTTAATAATGTTAAAGCTGCCTGATAATCATATTATGCATTTGAAATATTGTCTTCAGCATTCTCTAGAGCAAAGTTCTCAGAAGCTTAGGTTTCTAAAATTGGAGCTAAATCTTGCATGGGTGAAAATAGGCACATTTGTAGGTGCAAATAGAACAAGGATGTCTATGATCACTATACCTAGAGCAGGTAAAAAAGTAAAAAAAAAATCAGGAATATCTTTGTAAAATTATTTTATTTTACTGAAACTTGAAAAATTTCAATCAGCCTAATTTTGACGAACCACACTGAAAAAACTTGAAATCTCCAGCTGTAGTTTTTTTAACAGGGATTAGATGACAGAAGTATGAGCAGTAAGAAGTCAAGAGTGGAAATTACCTGAGGCTGTAGGAGGTTCTGCTGCTCCTGTCAAGAGCGTTATTGGAAGCATATTGTTTTTACAAACAGCAAGCAAAACTACAGTTCTAAAACTTGAGAAATGCTGATAGTTTTTGCTAAATATAGTATTAAATATCATAGAATCATAGAATCATAGAATATCAGGGTTGGAAGGGACCCCTGAAGGTCATCTAGTCCAACCCCCTGCTCGAAGCAGGACCAATTCCCAGTTAAATCATCCCAGCCAGGGCTTTGTCAAGCCTGACCTTAAAAACCTCTAAGGAAGGAGATTCTACCACCTCCCTAGGTAACGCATTCCAGTGTTTCACCACCCTCTTAATGAAAAAGTTTTTCCTAATATCCAATCTAAACCTCCCCCACTGCAACTTGAGACCATTACTCCTCGTTCTGTCATCTGCTACCATTGAGAACAGTCTAGAGCCATCCTCTTCGGAACCCCCTTTCAGGTAGTTGAAAGCAGCTATCAAATCCCCCCTCATTCTTCTCTTCTGCAGGCTAAACAATCCCAGCTCCCTCAGCCTCTCCTCATAAGTCATGTGTTCTAGACCCCTAATCATTTTTGTTGCCCTTCGCTGGACTCTCTCCAATTTATCCACATCCTTCTTGTAGTGTGGGGCCCAAAACTGGACACAGTACTCCAGATGAGGCCTCACCAATGTCGAATAGAGGGGAAAGATCACGTCCCTCGATCTGCTCGCTATGCCCCTACTTATACATCCCAAAATGCCATTGGCCTTCTTGGCAACAAGGGCACACTGCTGACTCATATCCAGCTTCTCGTCCACTGTCACCCCTAGGTCCTTTTCCGCAGAACTGCTGCCTAGCCATTCGGTCCCTAGTCTGTAGCGGTGCATTGGATTCTTCCATCCTAAGTGCAGGACCCTGCACTTATCCTTATTGAACCTCATCAGATTAAATATATATATATATATTATAAATATATATATATTAAATATAAATAAATAAATAATATGTATATAAATATATATATATAAATATATATATAAATAAAATATATATATTAAATATAGTAGTATTACCCCTGTCCCCCCTCCCCTCCCCAAAAATGGTTTAAACTATATAGGCCTATTATTAGCTAGTGAGAAATCCTCACTGATAAACCCCCAAATTCAGATGCTACTTTGAATCTTTTCTGCAAAGCTTTTTGGATGGCACCAAAAATCTTTTTGGATGGCAGTTTTCTGAAGACTCCATTGCAGGGGCCAAAAGGTGGGTCTTCTGACTCTTCCTTCCAACCCTGAACTGGTGACACAGTTCAAAGTAAATTACGTGGCATTTCCCTATCCGTTGTAATCCAGATTACACTGAACACCAGAGAGGGAAAGTGCATGATGGCCTGTTGGAGGTAGCTGGGGTTAGGGTCTGGCTAGCTTGCTGAAATTCAGACTAGTCTTTATTTGAAACTTGCTGAAGTTCAGACTAGTTTTTATTAGAAACAGTCTCTCCATCCCTAGTTGTTACACACTGCTGTATATCTGCATTATATTTTTCCAAAGATAGACCAAAATTATAGGTCATTGACAGCTGTAGGTGCTAAACTCATCTGAAAAATCAGACCACTTTGATTTAGGTCCCAAAACACAGATTCAGAAACCTAAATTAAGTTACCCAAGTTCATACATTTTGTTCATACCTATGTCCAACTACAGTTAAATCAACTTTAAAAAAAAGGTTTTGTGTAAGAAAAGTCTCTCTTCTGATCCAAAGGTAACATACTGAAAACATTTATATATATGTTTATATATATGGTCCTATTAAAGTCAGTGGGAGTTTTGCCATTGACTTCAGTACGGTTAGGACTTCACTCTGTGAAGTCAGTTGCAAAACTCCCTCTTACTTCAATACGGCCAGGATTTCAGCCAGAACTCTGTGCTTTAACTAATGTATACTTAATATACACAAGTAATCTGGAGGAAGTATTCACTTACTGTCCTAAGCAGCTGATATGTATCATCCCAGAAGTGACTGTATTTCAATAGAGGATGTAGTAATCTTCATTGTGTGAAGTTATTTTTATAAACTGTTTTGGGATTCTTTTTGGATGAACAGTTTTATGCATACTATTATTTATTATTTTTAAGTTAAATACTTATGTAAACATGTGTAGGATTGGAGACCTTACTGAGTAATGCTTGATAATGCAAGCTCCCTCAGCTCACACTGAAGTTAATCTAATGAGATGGTCAGCACCTCAGAAGATTGAGCCCGAATTTTCTGATTCAGGAAAGCACTTTAGAATGTGTTTAAATGTTGTCCTGAATAGGGATACTTTCTGGAATCAGTAAATTTATGAGCAAAAAAGTTTAAAAGAAAAAACAAAGGACAGTACATCACAAAGTGTACTTGATTTTATTTTGTTAGTTGTCATTCATCTTAATTTATTTATATTTTTACATTCTTTATATTCTGCATTATATTTGTAAAAATACTAAAATCTTATTAATGAGACCCTTCTAGCCCCTACAGTAGTCTGGTTTTGTGATTCCTGTTATATCTTTAATGAGAGGTGAGGAGAGACCACCAATCTTTTTATGTAGATTATACATTTTGTGGTATTGCAGATATGGATTTTTGAGGCTGCGCTGTATATTTTTCTTGAGAAGAGACCGTTAGTAATGTTAACAAGTCAGTTAAGGACTCAGGTTGCACTTGATCAGCAGTTTTATAGTTTTATCAAAATTATTTTTCAATAATCCCACTGCAGATACTGAAGATGGAAAATTCATGATGAAAAATTGATTAGCTCTGGATTCCTTGAGAGCAAAGACCAGTGGGTTACACTGAATTAAGCCCCATTCCTGCAACATGTAGTACGTGGACACATGGCTGCATTTGTGCCTTGCCCCAGTAATTTTAATGTCCATAGCAGTCTGCCTGCCTGCTGCCCATTGCAGGACTGAGGCCTTATTATATAGCTCGTTACTATCACTGTTTCTAAGGCAGTATAAAGAAGAACATCAGAAAGTTATTTCTGTTCTTGCAATATGGTTGATTGCCATCAATGATAATGGAGTATGCTTTTACTTCACTTTATATGTCAAGGAAATGTCTAAAAGAATGTAATATATAACATTATTAGAAGAAAACTTTTTCAGGTTTCTTTCAATAAATTGCATTTTTTTTGGTGTTAGGAAAAATAGGTTAAAACACTAGATTGCTTTCTCATTTCCTTTACTAGCACACATTTTCAACTGAATATGTCAAATGTTATGTTAAAATATAACATGGGACTAAATGTTCACTTATGGATTTAAAAAATATGTCTATAGTTCATGTTACTCAAGTGCTTTATAGTTACAATTCAGTAATTTGTGTTAAAAGTAGAAGAAGAAAGTTTAATTCATCTAGGTTCTCACAAAGGATATTGTGGTATGGCGACTGTGCCTTTAAGGACTGAGCTTCCCAGATAGTCTGGGCAGGGCAGTATGAAGATCCTATTATGCACAGCCAGTTGGAACAGAACAAGGCAGATTTCCTGCAAGGTCCTTAAGCACTGAGTGATAACTGAACATCACAGATAAATATTTACATTTAATTGCTTTGTATTGTGTTCATGGCTTTAAGGATATTTTAAATCCTTAGTGATAGCCTGTTTTATCTGAATATCAACTCCAATATGTCATGCCTCTAGTGAAGCAGCAGATGTGACAGAGGGAATGGGAATGCCAGAGTGAACAGGAACGAGTGAATAACTGCCCATACCCTATCTGTAATTTCTGGGTAAGGACTAGAACTATGGTTAGCAACCACTTACTTTAAGAGATAGGCTTAGAATTAAGGATGTGGTTCATTCATGTTGAAGGAGTGTGGGGGAGTACATTCCACTGGCCCTATTTCATGTTTTTTGTAGGGCAAGACTGGGAAAAGAAAAATTGTTGTTTGCACATAGCTGTCTCTGGTTTGGTAAAGTTTGCCTTATCTCTGTTTAACACACATTTGAATAAAAATCAGTTTATACATTTTTGTAAAGCACTTTGAAGATGAAAAACACCACAGGAGAGAGTTTTTGTGTCTGAGTATGGATTAAATAAAACACCACCACAGATCAGGGAGGATGGCTGAAGGATATGAAAGAGGATAGACTGCCTCCTTCACATGTTAGGAGATGGGAAAGTGTGTAGGGCTGCTGAGGGTAAGGGGGTAAGCTACCTACAATTGTGGGAGCCTAAAGATTGGGTGGCAACATGGAGCTGGGGAGAATGGTTATATTGAGGGAAAAGAGAAGTTTGAGACATCCAAATGAGTGTGTGGAGCAATGGGGAAGACATGCAGCCACTATTGACTGTAAGGAAGAGTAAAGAAACAACTTTTGGCTACTACAGACTTGATTTAGATTTGAATTTGGTACATAAAGGTAGAAGGTTCCCTTACATTGTAAATATCCTCAACAATTCAGTATTGGACTGACTCCATAGCTCAGTTATTAGGGAAAGACTATTTTCATGCCGTAAAAGTAGAAGAGTGGTTCAGCAGTAACCAATTCCATGGATGAGATGTGTGTGTTCTGCACTTGCAAATTCTAACCTGGGCTTCTCTAGCTGAAGCACCCTACTGAATACAGCTGATATAGTGAGTGAGGACAGCGATATAGCTGGGTCATAGCCCATTTAGGGATTTAAAGGTGAAGACCTGCTCCTTGAAGTGGATTCTGTTTTGGTCTCAAAAATCTCTTGAGCTAGAGGGACTCAGCAAATAAGGATCCTAAGCAAGAGAAAGCACCTGTGTAGTCTAATCCTATAGAATCTAAATGAGTGGAGTGAATAAAGCCAGCTAAAGTGGCTACATTGACTCCTTCAAGGCTTTTGCAAAAAGAAAAGGAGTAGTTGTGACACCTTAGAGACTAACAAATTTATTTGAGCATAAGCTTTCATGAGCTACAGCTCACTTCATCAGATGCATTCAGCTCACTTCATCGGATGCGTTCAGTGGACTGAATGCATCCGATGGAGTGAGCTGTAGCTCATGAAAGTTTATGCTCAAATAAATTTGTTAGTCTTAGTCTCTAAGGTGCCACAACTACTCCTTTTCTTTTTGTGAATACAGACTAACACGGCTGCTACTCTGAAACCTTCAAGGCTTTGTAGGCTTTGTCATATTTGACAGATAAATCCAGAAACAATCTCTTTGGCTGCTAAACTGCCAACCCAGGGATTTATGGCTCAGAAGGGGGTGGGTATGTGTATATAGAGTGAGATGGGTGTACATTAGTTTTTTCCCCTTACTATATTTATTTTTGTATGAATTTAAATTTTTTAAATAAATGCTTACCCTCAGGAGCTTTTGTTGTCTGCTGAACTTGGCAGCTTCATCTTTAGCTTGAGTCTCTAGGCATGTTCAGTATGAAGTCTTTGAAGTAGCTGCGGCCTGGCTGAAGCTGCTCTCAAGAAGGGGGTGGGGAAGGACAATAAAATACACACTTTTATCACTTTTTTCTCTGCAGCATGTTTTGAGCCATGCAGCTATGTCAAAGAATTCGCACAAAACACCATTTGACATTGACTATATGCCAGTTTCAGCAGACACCAAAGGTCTTAGAGTCCTAAAGAACCTGGGGCCTCAAGTGGTTTCATTTTAAGTGGATTACAGTCAACAGAAAAATAGAACCATTATAGAATTTGTCAAGTCTTAAAACATTAACCAACTCCAGTTTTAAAAGTGGAATGCCACACTCCAGAGAGAGGCAATATGGTCTAATGAATTGAACAGAGTCTAGGAGGCAGAGACTTTAGAATGCTCATCCTGACTGTTTGGCCCTGGGCAGGTTACTTAGGCTTTTTCTGTTTAGTTTTTCCCTCTGCAAAACGGGATAGTGTTACCTACATCACACGGGTGTTGTGGAGATTAATTAAATATATGTAAAGTGTAGTACGTTGTAAATATTCAATCTAATTTACTACTCCATGTTACAGGGTTATGAGATTTACAATCTGCTGCTTGAGGCTCATGATTTTTGAGGTCATGTTTTACCATTTCATCTGAGGCATGTGTCTGTCTCAGCAACTGAATGTTGTTGCATGATTCCTCACAGAGAACACACATGTTGGAATTGATCGTTGGTCTTAGAATTAAATTGAATGATTTGGTTCAGCTTAGAGCTCTGAAGATCCTCTTCTTCAGAGTACAAGAGTTTGTTTCTCAGTCCTCACTTGACCTGATGTTCAACAGAGTGAAATTTTATTTAGTGAAATATAGTTGTTTTCCATTGGTTTAACCTAATTCTACAGTGTCTCCATTTTCATAACAGCACCTGTACATGATGAAAGTCTTGCCATGACTGGAACCTTAATTGCTTCTGTTACTACTATAAATTTGTTTTGGAGAACAGTGTAGTTGATCTGCTGATTCTAGTTGCAGGTTACCATAATATCTTCTAATGATCTTTTCTTCAACTTGCTAAATATTTATTCACTTCTTTTTACAAAGTATAGCATTCCTTCCTATTGAAAGAAACTTGTAAACCTATACAATAAAACTTAAACCATTCTCTATATTAGAAAGTGACATTTTGCAGAAACTGAAATTCAGTAGGATCTCTTGACATGCAAATTTAGATGGTGATGTAAAGTCAAAATCATCCCAAGGAAGATTGCATCCAAGGCTGCA
Source organism: Eretmochelys imbricata (assembly GCF_965152235.1). NCBI lineage: Eukaryota > Metazoa > Chordata > Testudines > Cheloniidae > Eretmochelys > Eretmochelys imbricata. Next base: position 109,104,734 of record NC_135577.1, read on the forward strand.
TCCAAGGAACAGTCTTAGAGTAATTTAACTGCCTCTGGAGCTATAAAACGTGGGATGTTCTTGGACCTTTTGTAGGCTCTTACAGCCACAGATGCAAATTCACACTGAACAAAGCAGTATTCTAAAAATGACATTTTCCAGCAATGTTGAACTGCTGATTATTTTTACATGTCAAAGCTTGTGGATTATAAAAAAGTCATTGTTCGGAGGCTTCATCATGATACGAAGTAGGTTGTAAAAAGACAACCTGTGATGGCTGCCAGGGCCCTAAATGTAGTCAATATGTAAAGTTGTGTGTAGTGTTTAATTTTCCTTAACCCAGCATTTTCTCACTCATAACCAGCCCTTACTATAATGAATGTGTGTGCACAAAATGGAGGGTATAATTTAAAAAGGAATCAGGTTTGTTTCAATCAACCCAAAAGGAGTTCTAAACAGGCCAGTAAGTGATTGGATCTTCTTATAGTGATGGGGCAGTGCTACTCTAGTTAAGGTTGTGTCACAACTTCTGTTTAAGGTTGACCTTTCTACCTTTCCTCTAAAATCAATGTGATGAGATGAATTCTTATGAAATTTTGTGTGCCTTTGCCAGATGCAGGGTAGAGTCATTTGACATAGGGGTTGTGGAAATGCAAGCTCTGAAAAAATAGCAAAGTTTCAAAATTTCTAGGCGTTTTGTGCATGCGTTTATGTGTGTGTGTGTGTGTGCATGCATGCTCCCGCAAAGCTAGAGATAAAACCATTGCTGTAATGCAAGTCAAAACGCTCTTAATCTGTCAAGTTTTACTCAAGGTAGTGCATGGCACCCGCTAATATTTGGGGGACCCAAACTGAGAACAATATGTAAGAAAATGTATATTTTTACAGTACATGTGCCAATACAGAAAAACGGCTAAAGGGTTTCCATTCTCACCACTTTATATGCTTTAATGCTCAAATATTGTAAGTCCCCTAAAATCTGACTGGTTACATGGATTGCTTTGAAATTTAGTGTGTCTCATGGAGATGTGGGGTAGTATTAATGATCCAAATTTGGGGTCATTCACCCAAGGGGTTCTTGAGTTATAGGCCCCCCAAATCCTACTGAGGAAAATAGAAAGGAGCATAAATTCTGACAAGTGTAAAAGTATAATTTGGCAAGCCAAAAAAGACTCTGAAGCTGCTAGCAAAAGACACAGAAACTAATAGTAATTTTTTAAAAAAGCACATCAGAAGCAGGAAGCCTGCCAAACAAACACTGGCGCCACTCGGTGATCAGGGTACTAAAGGAGCACTCAAGGAAGACAAGGCTGTTGCAAAGAAGCTAAATGAATTATTTGAATTGGTCTTCACTGCAGGGGATGTGAGGGAGATTCCCACACCTGAGCCATTCTTTAAAGTGACAGAATCTGAGGAGTGGTCCCAGATTAAGGTGTCAGTAGAGGAGGTTTTGGAACAAATTGATCAAGTAAACAGTAATAAGTCACCAGCAACTGATGGTATGCACGCAAGTGTTCTGCAGGAATTCAAATATGAAATTACAGAACTACTGACTAATCAGTCTTTGTACCAGATGGCTAGAAGATAGCTAATGTAACACCAATTTTTAAAAAAAGGATCCAGAGGTAATCCTGACAATTACAGGTCAGTAAACCTAATTTAAGTACCAGACAAATTGACTGAAATTTAGTAAAGAGCAGAATTATCAGACACATAGATGAACACAATATGTTGGGAAGAGTCAACATAGCTTTTGTGAAGGGAAATCATGCCTCACCAATCTATTAGAGCCAGTTGGTCTATTGTACCTGGTCTTCTAGAAAGCCTTTGACAAGGTCCCGCATTAAAGGCTAAAGTAGAGTTATCTGTCATGGGATAAGGGGAAGGTCCTCTCATAGATCAGTGACTGGCTAAAAGAGAAAACAAAGAGTAGGCATAGCTGGTCAGTTTTCACAACGGAAAGAGGTAAATAGCAGGGTCCCGCAAGGTTCTGTACTGGGACCTGTGATGTTCAGCATATTCATAAATAAGACTATTATGTCATGGAAGTCACAGAATCCGTGATCTTTGTGTCATTTTCTGCTTCAGCAGCAGGCCTGAAGCTTTCAGCCGGTAAGGGAACCCAGAGCAGGTAGCAGGAGGATCCAGAGCTCTGAGCCACGGTTGGGTGGGCCCCTACAGCTCCCAGCTGCCCCGGGCGGCAGGGAGACCCGGAGCTCTGAGCCAACAGCCCCAGAGCTCTGAGCTGCTGCAGTGGCGGGGGCACCCCGGAGCTATCAGCTACAGTGGCGATGGATGCTGGACACCCTCCCGCCTGGAACCTGAACTCCAAAACCTCTCCCACACGCCAACCCCCTACCCCAACCCTGAGCCCCCTCCTGTACCCAAACTCCCTCCTGCACACCAACCCCCTGCCCCGAGCCTTCTCCTGCACCCAAACTCCCTCCCAGAGCCCGCACTCCCTCCCGTGCCCCAACCCCCTGTCCCCGCCCGAGCCCCCGCCTGCACCTAAACTCCCTCCTGGAGCCTGCACCCCAAACCTCTTCCTGTGCCCCAACCCCCTGTCCCAGCTCAGAACTCCTCCCGCACTCCGAATGCCTCAGCCCCAGCGCAGAGCCTCCTCCTATACTCCAAACCCCTCATCCCCAGCCCCATCCCAGAGCCTGCATGCCCCGCCAGAGGCCTCACCCCCCCTTCACCCCAACTCCCTGCCCCATCCTGGATTCCCCCTCCTGCACCCTGAACCCTCATTTCTGCCCCCACCCCAGAGCCTGCACTCCAGCCCAGAGCCTGTACCCCCTATGACACTCCAACCTCCTGCCTCAGCCTGGAGCCTCCTCCCACACTCCAAATCCCCCAGCCCTGAGCCTCCTCCTGCACCTCAAACCCCTGATCCCCAACCCAGAAGCCGCACCCTCAGCCCAGAGCCCGTACCCCCTCACACATCCCAACCCCCTGCCTCATCCCAGAGCCCCCTCCCACACTCCAAAGCCCTCAGTCCCACCCCACAGCCCAGAGCTCCCTCCTGCACCCCAAACCTCTCATCCCTGGTCCCACCCCAGAGCCCGCACCCTCAGCCGACACCCTCATTCCCTCTGGCACCCCAATTCTCTGCTCGAGCCTGGTGAAAATGAGCGAGTGAATGAGGGAGAGGGAGCGACAGAGGGAGGGGGGATGGAGTAAGCGGGGGCTGAGCGTTGGGGAATAGGGGGGGCAGGGGTGTTCAGTTTTGTGCAATTAGAAAATTGGCACTCCTAGTTTCTGTGAATTTTTGTTTGTTGCCCATGATCTGTCCGTGATTTTTACTAAAAATAAGCGTGACAAAATCTTAACTTTATTCATAAATGATCTGGAAAAGGGGGTAAACAGTGATATGGCCAAGTTTGCAGACAACACTAAATTACTCAAGATAGCTAAGTCCAAATTTGATTGAAAGAATTACAAAGGGATCTCACTAAACTTAGTTATGGGCAAAAAATGGCGAATGAAATTCAGTGTCGATAAGTGCAAAGTAATGCTGATTGGAAAAAATAATCCCAGCTATACATACAAAACGATGGGGTCTAAATTAGCTATTACCACTTAAGAAAGAGATCTTGGAGTTATCCTGGAAAATTCTCTGAAAACATCTCAGTGTGCAGCAGCAGTCAAAAACTAACAGAATGTTAGGAACCATTAGGAAAGGCATAGATAATGAAACAGAAAAAAATGTAATGTCACTATATAAATCCCTGGGACACCTCCACCTTGAATACTGTGTGCAGTTCTGGTTGCCCCATCGCAACAAAGATGTATGAAAATTGGAAAAGGTACAGGGAAGGGCAACAAAAATGATTAGGGCTATGGAACATCTTCCATACAAGGAGAGATCAAAAAGATTGGGACTGTTCATTATAGAAAAGAGGCGACTAAGGGGGGATATGATAGATGTCTATAAAATCATGAATGATGAGAAAATGAATAGGGATGTGTTATTTACGCCTTCACATAATAGAAGAACCAGAGATCACACAGTGAAATTAATAGGCAGCAAGTTTAAAACAAGCATAAGGAAGTACTTCTTGACACAACGCACAGTCAACCTGTGGAATTCGTTGCTAGGAGATGTGAAGGCCAAAAGTATAACTGGGTTCAACAGAGAATTAAGTTCTTGGAGGATAGGTCCATCAATAGCTATAAGCCAAGATGGTCAGTGATGCAACCCCATTCTCTGGGTATTCCTAAACCTCTGACTGCCAGAAGCTAGGTTTGGATGACAGGGAATGAATCAGTCAATAATTGCTTTGTTCTGTTCATTCTCTCTGAAGCATCTGGCTCTGGCCACTGTCAGAAGACAGGATCCTGGGCTAGATGGACCATTGGTCTGACCCAGCATGGCCATTCTTATGTTCTTATTTTCTTATGATTTCCTTCTGCTGCCTTCTAATGTTAAATGGAGAGACACTAATGATCAGGTGAATCACACACCTCATTGAGAGTTATGGCTGTGAGCTCACCCTTCGGATAATGCAACTATGAATAAATTAATTAGAAGCCCCTAAGACAAAAGGGTTTTGGACTGAGTGGCTGGAGGTTGCTACAGTTTGTGAGTCATACGTGGCAAATTTATTTTGGGGGAATGTAATGGAAGTATTTTGGGGACTGGTAAATGCTTCTTGGGAGGGGAAGAGCATTAGGGGTGGGGGAACAGGGGAATGCCAGGAAATGGGGTTGGGGAAGAAGGCGGGGGATAAATGAGGAGGCATTGTAGGGGACAGGAAAGGTTGGGGCTCTGTGGTGCAGATGGATGTGTAGATGAGCCATTTCCCTTCATAGTCTCTCTATCCTTCCTGTCTAAGGAATGATGCTCCTAAATGTTCTAAAATTCACATGCTTATTTGGATTTTCTTGATATTTGCTATGCCTCATGGGAGTGAAGAGTAGAAGTGGTGACCCAAATATGGCATCATTTGAAACAGGGGTTCTGGAGATATAAGGTCTGAAAAAATAGCTGTTCTCCAAAAAGTTTCTGGGTGAGGTTTCTTTTGCACAGAGCTAGAGGTGAAACTGTTGCTGTGATGGGGGTCAACATGGTCTCAATCTGTCAAGATTTATCCAAGGTAGTGCATGGTACATACGAAGTATTTGAGGGACCCAAATTGTGAACAGTATTTAGGAACATGTGCTCTTCTTCGTTTACATAGATGTACAGTTTGGAAAGATTACTTTGTCCATGTGCCACTAAAGAAAAAAACTGTGAGACTAATTCTATGCAGCCTCTTTATGATTGTCTGAAAGTTTGAGAGAATGTACCAACACCATTGCCTTGGTGAATGCCCTGCCACCAGTGTTTCTAGTCCAACCATTTGTATACTTGTGCAATAAAGATTTAATAACTCATGTTGCTTGCTACAAGTTGTCTCTGTTATATTATAATGTGTTTTTATTTTATGGGGAGGTTTACTATGAACACAGCAGAATAGTGAGCAGACAGTCTAATCACAATTTTTGTTATATCAGGTGAGGAGGAACTGGAGAGAGAGACCACTTTTTGTGTGGGTCTTGCAACTGTGGAGGCGGCAGGAAATAAGAATGGGTTGTAGGCAAGGCTTGGATTGGTTGTTTGAGAAAATTTGTATTTTACTAGCTCCTGGGGGAGATGTGGAGGGGGGGGGCACGGAGGGGGGGAGTGGCTACGTCCTGATCTTGGGGCAAGTTAATGTGGTGTTTCCAAAGTCACACAGCATGGAGATTTGGACCTGACAGTGCAGGTACCTTGGCTGCTGAGGGAAAAGAAATATGCGCGCTTCCAGGGTTGCCAACTTGTGGATTCTGGGAAATTCCTGTGTCAGTGTTACAGAAGTTTTCAGGAGAACTTGGAGTACACCATGACATGGGGATTACTAACTATAGGCTGATTTCAGTGGAGAGAGGTAGCCTGCATAGGCATCATGTTTTGCCCACTCTGCAGGGCCCAACAAGTAGCTTAAGAGGTTGTGATCTATCAGAAGTTATTCACTTGGGCAAAAATGATCTGTGCCTTTGTCAGAGTTGTACACCAGGAATATGTATGAGAGCAGATTCGAACCGCATCAGAGATTTGTGTCTAGAAACTATGTTGTTTCTCTCTGCCTTGGCTGAGCTTCTGAATAATTGCTACAGGAACAATATGAAAGCTATTAATAAGTGTTGAAAAAACATGAATCAGGAAATTAGAAGGTTCATGGTCGACCAGAAAATGTGTATTGTGTGATATAGAAACATTACAAACTCTGACTCCTCACTGTTTCTTAGAGATTGGGTATATCTATTGGACAGGGGTCAGATGATCTTTTTCTCAAACATAAAACTGTCAGTATTTTGGAACAGAAACCCTGTCTTGGATTTTTCTTGCCAGCCTGCCACAAATTACACCCTCCAACCATTCTGAAATACGACCAGCATCACCATTTCGCTGTAACACAGTAGTCCTTCACTCCAGGCACTGCGTTTGAGTCTGGCTATAGGAGGGTGAGAAATAGTGGCAACAGAAACATTTTTAAATCAGGGAATGAGGATTTTGGGAGATGCCTTCCCTGCTTGTGGTGGTGGAGAGGTCGGAGTACTAACTCCTATCAAAAATATATATTTCCTGTTCAACGAATTAGAAAATTTAATGGCAAAAAACTACATTAACACAGAGTTAAGGTTGCTTGGAGTAAGTAATCCCCTTGCAGAATGTTGAGTTGAACAAAACTCAGACTTCTGAAAATCAGGAAACACCCAGTAAAGTTTGCTTATACAACATTAACTCTGCCCTCTTTCAGCAATGCCCCAATATGCCCCATTAACACATACACCTTTACCCTGCCAACCCCCCATTTGCTGAAATGTACAAGGTCTTCACCTTGTTTTACAACCCATTCATTCTCACCCACAGGATTCCATCTAACACTATTAAAAGACAAAAAGAAAGGAAGGGGAAAAAAGAAAATTTTCTCTGGAAGCTTGTTCTCAGGTAAAGTCAGTGGGGAGGAGATCCTTGAAGCTGATTTAGTATTCAAAGTAATCCCAGGGGAAATGGATTAATGGGTGCTGTGCAGGTGAGGCAATTGAAGGGGAATCCAATTAGTGTCAAGTCCTATCACTTAATGGAATTTTGCATGGGTTTAAGGAGCTACACTAGTACATCTGTTTGCATGATCAGTGACTATGTGTTGTGTGTGTGCATGTATGTATGTGTTATATTACAAATGGAGTTGGTAGGACTGCGTGTTGTTAAAGTTGGCTGACACTATAAGACCCTGTTTTCAGTGGCTTATTACTTTGCCAAATTTTAACAGTTTGAGCTGAAATTTTCCATGCTTGGTGTCTGCCTCAGAGAGAATTATTTTGGAAAATTTCACCCAAACTGGGTCAGCTGTTTTTGAGAACTAAGCTAGGGAAAAATACATTGTTTTGCCTATGTTAAAAAAATTCTTGAGAACTTCCTTGAAAAGTTCTGGTGCCCCTGTGCATTAGTGGATGGACTTAAAATTTGTCAGGGGTTTGAACTTTGTGTTATGGATGTGCCTTTGCAATCCCCATGAAAGTCTGCCCAAATTTGGCCAAGTTATATAAGCCTTTGAAAAATCACAGTTTGCACATGCTCAGTAGTAACTTCTTCAATTTTAGCAGCTAAAATCTTTGAAGATTTCACCTTTAGTGAGCATTCTCAAGTATCTCTCACCAATCCTATGTGTGACCAGAGGGTGGGGCTGGACACTAGAACTGAGTGCAGGGAGTGAGAGCCTGACTCCTGTGCTCTCAGGGACTACCCCCCTTCCCCACCTCATTTGTTGCAAAAGTTGGAAGGTGTGTAGTGAGTGAGGTAGGGGATTGCATGAAGAGAAAGGATGGTTTCATCGTAAAGATGCTTGAATGCTGCTCTGGAAAATTGGATTTTACTCCATTCTGTGTCACAGAGTTCGTATGTGATGCTGGGCAAATCACTTAAATCAGACTTTTCAGAAGTGGCCACTAATTGTGTGTTCCTCATTTTTTGGGCTCCTGACTTGAGACCCTGGATCTGATTTGCAGAAATGTTGAGTACTCACAGCTGCAACAGAAGTCAATGCGTGCTCTGATTTGAACATGTAAAGTGTTGTAGCTATATAAAGTTAAGTACTCTGAAAAATCAGGTTCTAAGCATTTCAGTCTAGACACCCAAAATTTAGGGGGTACTTCTGAACTTAATCTCTGTGCCTTAGTTCCCCCTCTGTAAAGTGGGGATTATACCAGCCCCTCACCTCACAGAGGTGTTGTGAAAATAAATTAATACTTTTTTTTGAAGCACTCATATTCTGTATTGATGGGCACCATAGAAAAGCCCATAAGGAAACTAATAATTCTGTCTTCAGATCAGCATTTGAATAGTGTTTAGTAAATAATGCATGAGGCCATACACTGAACAATGAGGAGAAAACAAAATATTGAATAGCTGCTGTCATAAATATAAAGGGAAGGGTAAACCCCTTTGAAATCCCTCCTGGCCAGGGGAAAGCTCCTCTCACTTGTAAAGGGTTAAGAAGCTAAAGGTAACCTCGCTGGCACCTGACGAAAATGACCAATGAGGAGACAAGATACTTTCAAAAGCTGGGAGGAGGGAGAGAAACAAAGGGTCTCTCTCTGTCTATATGCTGTTTCTGCCGGGGATAGACCAGGAATGGAGTCTTAGAACGTTTAGTAAGTAATCTAGCTAGGTACGTGTTAGATTATGATTTCTTTAAATGGCTGGGAAAAGAATTGTGCTGAATAGAATAACTATTTCTGTCTGTGTATCTTTTTTGTAACTTAAGTTTTTGCCTAGAGGGATTCTCTATGTTTTGAATCTAATTACCCTGTAAGGTATCTACCATCCTTATTTTACAGAGGTGATTTCTTTACTTCTATTTCTATTAAAAGTCGTCTTGTAAGAAAACTGAATGCTTTTTCATTGTTCTCAGATCTAAGGGTTTGGGTCTGTGGTCACCTATGCAAATTGGTGAGGCTTTTTATCCAACATTTCCCAGGAAAGGGGGGGTGCAAGTGTTGGGAGGATTGTTCATTGTTCTTAAGATCCAAGGGTCTGGGTCTGTAGTCACCTAGGCAAATTGGTGAGGCTTTTTACCAAACCTTGTCCAGGCAGTGGGGTGCAAGTTTTGGGAAGTATTTTGGGGGGAAAGACGTTTCCAAACAGCTCTTCCCCAGTAACCAGTATTTGTTTGGTGGTGGTAGCGGCCAATCCAAGGACAAAGGGTGGAATATTTTGTACCTTGGGGAAGTTTTGACCTAAGCTGGTAAAGATAAGCTTAGGAGGTTTTTTCATGCAGGTCCCCACATCTGTACCCTAGAGTTCAGAGTTGGGGAGGAATCTTGACAGCTGCTCAATTAAGAAGATACTGGAATAAATTTTTAAACAATCAATTTATGAGCACATAGAGGATAATCAGGCTATAAGGACTAGCCCAGGGGTACTCAAACTGAGGGTCTGAGTGGACCCCTGAGAGGGTCGTGAGGTTATTACATGGGAGGTTGCAATTTGTCAGCCTCCACCCCAAACTCTGCTTCACCTCCAGTATTTATAATAGTGTTATAAATTAAAAATATTTTATATATTTAAGTGGGGGGGGGGGAGGGGTCATCATACTCAGAGGCTTGCTATGTGAAAGGGGTCACCAGTACAAAAGTTTGAGAACCAGTGGAATAGCCAGCATGGATTTGTCAAGAACAAATTATGCCACACTAACCTAATTCCATTCTTTGACAGGGTAACTGGCCTCATGGATAGGGGTGAAGCAGTAAATGTGATATTGTATCTTGATTTTAGTAAGGCTTTTGACACAGTCCCACATCACATTATCATAAGCAAGCCAGGGAAAATGTGGTGTAGATGACATTATTATAAGGTGAGTGCACAACTGGTTGAAAGTCTGTCTTCAAAGGGTAGTTATCAATCGTTTGCTGTCAAACTGGAAGGATGTATCTAGTGGGGTGCTGCAGCGATCAGTCCTGGGTCCAGTACCATTCAATATTTTCATTAATGACCTGGATAATGTAGTGAAGAGTATACTTATAAAAATTTGCAGATGACACCAAGCTGGGAGGTGTTGCAAGCACTTTGGAGGACAAGATTAGAATTCAAAATGACCTGGACAAATTAGAGGATTCGTCTGAAATCAATAAAATGAAATTCAATAAAGACAAATCCAAGGTATTTCACCTAGGAAGGAAAAAACAAACACACAGCCACAAAATGGGGAATAACTGGCTAGATGGTAGTACTGGTGAAAAAGACCTGGGGTTATAGTGGATCAAAAATTGAATACGAGTCAAAAGTGTGATGCAGATGTGAAAAAAGCTAAAAACATTCTGGTGTGTATGAACCGGAGTAGCTTATTCTATAAGGTACGGGAGGTAATTGTCTTGCTCTAATCAGCACTGGTGAGGCCTCAGTTGCAGGTGCACACTTTTGGAAAGATGTGGACAAATTGGAGAGCATCCAGAGCACAGCAACAAAAATTATAAACAATTTAGAAAACCTGATCTATGGGGAAAAGCTAAAAAAAATGGGCACGTTTAGTCATGAAAAAAGATGACTGACCGAGGACTTGATGTTCTTCAAATCTGTTAAGGGACTGTTTTAAAGAGGATGGTGATCAGTTGTTCTCTATGTTCACTGAAGGTAAAACAAAAAGTAATGGGCTTAATCCACAGGAAGGGAGATTTAAGTTAGAGATTAGGAAAAACTTTCTAATTGTAAAGGTAGTTGTGACCCAAGAACTCCTTCATGCCAACTGACAAAGATGTTTTTGGAACATTCTGATTCTGGTATTTATGTTCTGGGTCACCAAAGAAAGTCATGCAAGGTCTTAAATGAAAGATAGGATCACATTAGCATCTTTGTGAAATGTATGTATATATAATATATGAGGAGTTATGTATAGATACTGACAATATGTTTTAAAGTCTATATCAAGCCAGAGTTGACGAACAGGTTTTCTGTCAGCCAAAGAGATGTGTATCCATCTATCTGGCTGTTGAAATGTAAGTTAAATATTGTCTCATTCACAGTGTGTCTCCCATCACTTGTCTAAGCTGAGTGCAGATGAAGGATTGTAAGAATTTCAGAAAGGAACTAACACTAATTAGTGAAACAAAATGAGGGAAGAGAACCTTATTTTGAGATATACTTCAAAGGTTTGCTGGACTATATTTGGGGAACAAAAAAGACACCCTGGCATCCTTCACCTAGGGACTAAATGGGAAGTGTGTTTAGATTCGTGAAAAGGGAATCACAACTAGCCTTGGTTGAAACGTTGCAGAGAACATTTAGGGTGAGGTAAACTTATTTAGACAGGAGGACAGCCTGTTAAAAGTATAGTCTCTGGAAAGCATGTTATGATTTTGTTTTATATGTAAAACAAAATTTATTGGCTAAAAACCAATAAATAATACTGGTGATCTTAGTCAGTCAGCTCAAAAGGACTCTTGTTTCAAGATTCTAGTTCAAAAAGGCACTTGCGTAGTTGAAATCCAATAAGAAAGGCTGATGATCTTTTTGTGACCTCTGATAGGAAAGTCAAGGTTCAAATCTGGTTTTTACCTTACTCAGTAGCTCATAATAAATGAGTGAACCAATTTTCTTTATTTCAGCTTAATGAGAATGTGGAATTAATTTTCAGTCACTCATTACAAGTGTCTGTAATATCTAGTTCTTGTGCATCAAACTCAGTCATTATTAGATGTGTGGCATTCAGAGCATGCTCAGAGCTGTGTTGGTCTGGGCATCATATTTATATGTTCCACTCGAGAATACCGAATGCCATATTTTATGGTCAGCTAAAGTAAGGCACACTGTAAAGACACACTAAAGTCAAACTTCAAAAGCATGTCAGGTTGACTCCAGCAGCTGGGAAGCAACAGCTCACAACAGAGCAAGGTGGTGGCAGATTTGTCACGTCACTGTTAACTACTTTGAAGCAAGATACATTAACACCTTATGTAAAAAACATGAATAGCGCAAAGCAAGGATACAACAGCCTGCAATGATCATGGAGAGTCTTATCTGTCCTACGTGTAACGGTGTTTGAAATTCTTTCATTGATCTGGCCTCTCACATACATGTATCCCTATAGTATTTGCAGAATCCTCGTGCTTCGACAATTGACGTGAGGCTCCATCATCATCTTTATGAAGTCTTCTCTTATTACCATATTTGGTACCATTTTTGAAATATCGCTAGTCTGGGATTATTTTTGGTGTTCAGAGGCTTGATATTGGTGCTTAGATGTTCCTTATAAATGTGAGTGTAGTTAGAACTGGTTGAAAAATTATATTTTGTTCCACAGAAACTTTTGGCCAAAAATGGAAATATCTAGATTCAGAAAAGATGCTGTGGTGCCTCATGTGAGCTGTAGTTCAAGTCCCTCACACTCACCCTCTATGGATGGGGTGTCGGACATCTCACACAATGCACCTGTCTTGGTGTAGTGCCTGAAGTGTCTGGAAGAAGGCCACTCACCTTCTGGATCCTTGATCTTTCAGCGCTTCACCTCCAGAGCCCACAAAGACAGCGGGACTCATCTGCAACTCCTTCTGCTTAAGGAAGCCTTGGAGGCTAGATCCTCTGGATCTGTTCAGACTTCAGTTCCAAAGTCTAAAGAGTCAGCGTTGCCCCCATCAGTTGCCCCAGCGTTGCCTCCATCAGTTCTGATCGATGGAAGGGTTCCAAGAAGCCACAATCCCTATCGGGACCAGACTTGGTTACTGAAGGCCCTGAGGTGATATATGGCCGAATGAAGGGCCATCTGGTTAGATCCCACTGTCCCAGTAACAGAATAAAGGATGAGGACCAGTTCAGTTGCCGTCACTGTGCCATACCTCATGCCCCACGGTGATCTGACCCTGACATAACCCTTGCAGCTGCAGGACGAGGGTTGGTTTTGACTGCCTCTTCCAGATCCCAGAAGACGGATGTAAGTGGCTCTCAGTGCCTTATCTCTTAGATGCTGAAGCACCGAGGAAAAAGAAGCATAGGAGCAAGATTACCAGTGTTTAGCAGTGCTGATTTCTGCACATCAGAGCTATCAGATCCACCCAGTTCTGATAGGGCTGCCATGGTTGGGAAGGGAGACCTGTTCCATCTCCAGCCTCAGTAACAAAGAAGATGAGCCCACATGTATCACTGGATCCAAGGATGTCAGAAAAGGATCTGGGGGTTATAGCAGATCACAAACTAAATGTGGGTCAACAACATAATACTGTTGAAAAAAAGCAAACATAATTCTGGGATGTATTAGCAGAAATGTTGTAAACAAGACATAAGAACTAATTTTTTCATTCTGCTCAGCACTGATAAGGCCTCAACTGGAGTATTGTGTCCAGTTCTGGGCACCACACTTCTGGAAAGATGTCGGAAAATTAGAGAAAGTCCAAAAAGGGGCAACAAAAACGTGACCTACAAGGAAAGATTGAAAAAACATTGGAAAACATAATCCCAACTATACATATAAAATGATGGGGTCTAAATTAGCTGTTACCATTCAAGGAAGAGATCTTGGAGTCACTGTGGATAGTTCTCTGAAAACATCCACTCAATGTGCATCCGCAGTCAAAAAAGCAAACAGAATGTTGGGCATCATTAAGAAACGGATAGATAATAAGACAGAAAATGTATTGCCTCTATATAAATGGTACGACCACATCTTGAATACTGCATGCAGATGTGGTTGCCCTATCTCAAAAAAGATATATTGGAATTGGAAAAGATTCTGAAAAGGGCAACAAAAATTATTAGGCATATGGAACAGCTTCCGTATAAAGAGTGATTAATAAGACTGGGACTTTTCAGTTTGGAAAAGAGACGACTAAGGGGGGATATAATAGAGGTCTATACAATCATGACTGGTGAGGAGAAAGTAAATAAGGAAGTGTTATTTATTCCTTTTCATAACACAAGAACCAGGGGTCACCAAATGAAATTAATAGGCAGCAGGTTTAAAACAAACAAAAGGAAGTATTTCTTCACACAACTCACAGTCAAGCTGTAGAACTCTTTGCCAGAGGATATTGTGAAGGCCAAGACTATAACAGGGTTAGAAAAAGAACTAGATAAATTCACAGAGGATAGGTCCATCAATGGCTATTAGCCAGGATGGGCAGGGATGGTGTCCCTAGCCTGTTTGCCAGAAGCTGGGAATGAGTGATAGGGAATGGATCACTTGATGATTACCTGTTCTGTTCATTCCCTCTGGGGCACCTGGCATTGGCCACTGTTGGAAGACAGCACACTAGGCTAGATGGACCTTTGGTCTGACACAGTATGGCAATTCTTACGTTTAGTCTGGAAAAGTGAAGACTGAATGGGGGCATAATAACCATCTTCAAATACATAAATGATTGTTATCAAGAGGAGGGTGATAAATTGTTCTCCTTTACCACTGAGGACAAAACAAGAAGTAACTGATTTAAATTGCAGCAAGGGAGATTTAGCTTAGATATTAGGAAAAACTTCCTAACTGTAAGTGTAGTTAAGCACTGGAACAAATTATCTAGGGAGGTTGTGGAATCTCTGTCATGGGAGGTTTTTAAGAATAGATTAGACAACACCTGTCAAGTATGGTCTAGATAATACTTAATCCTGCCTCAGTGCAGGGGACTGGACTAGATGACCTATCAAGGTCCTTTCCAGTCCTACATTTCTATGATTCTATGTTTAGAATTCCCTTGAATTTCCCACTGTACTGCCATAACCCTCTTCTGCTTTTATTCTCCCAATATTAAGGCAGATGTATTGCAGAAAAGTAGGATGCCCTGAGAGGCCATCAAGGAAATTTAAAAAACACCACCGCCACAAAATACTACTTTTCAATCTCCCTACTCCTCCCCGGCTCTAACAGGATGGTCAGGTTGTCTCTGCAGTACTTCTAATGGCAGGTAGTAAGGGATCAAATATTTCCATTTGAGTCTCAAGCTACTATCCGTACATGTAACATTGTGCTACTGCTGGGCTTCTTTCTGTCCTCTTCTGTTCCCCTTCCCCGCTAATTTTTTATTCTAGGGATTCTTCCCAGAACACAGTAGAAGGAATCATAAATCGTGTTGACCATATGAACTACAAACTATAACTATTAATTGAAAGTGTTTTCTTTGACAAGCCTATTCTGAGGAAGCAGTTTCTTCAACTCAGTGATGCATACATAGAAGAAATAAACTTTTATTTAGATAATCTTTCATTATTAAAAGAAAATGTGTAACTCTATTGGGAAATAACCATTCCCACTTTCCCCTGTGGTGCAAAACGTGGGAATCTCCTAAATAGAGAGTGTTAGCTACATGCAGTTCCAGGGCACATACTCTGAATTTTGGTTTAGTGAATGCTGACTAATTAGCAAGGAGGAGATTGCTGAGAATTTACTGCTAAGTTCATTTTATTTTTTTCTCTCATTTTGTTAATGAGAATAGGGCACCGAGCTGTGAGACTCACGATTGTGATTACTATTATAGGCTGATTTTCTTTTAAACTCTGCTCCTGATTTTAGGCAGTTTATATTTTTGTTTAATTTTCTACTAGCAAATCTATCAGTAAAGAGACAAGAACATTCTTCACAGAGTATTTTAAAATATAATAATTTGATAAGTACTGGGACTACGATTGGGAATATATTTAGTCTAAAGGCAGGAGGAAGAAACTTTTCTCATATTTAACAATTTTTTATTACATATATAGGAGCTACACAATAATTTAGGTTACAGAAGCTATTATTATTGTTAGAGAGCTGACAGTGTTGCTCTTCATATTGCATAAGTGTTACTGTAATTATTTCTAAGTCACCTTTCCCCTTAGTCTCCCAAAAAATTGTGTAGTGTGTGGATTTAGGTGGACATGCAAATTAGTACTGTTTACTAAAAGGTGTTTTTTTTTTGTTAATTTGTTCTTCTGAGCACATGGAAAAACTAATCTGGCCAGTTCCTATTGCACAATATGAGACAGACCTAATCACTCAGAACTAGGGCATATCCTTGCAATGCTAATCTGATTTTAAGTACATATATTAGGGTAAAGAGTGAACTGAAAAGTTGTCCTACCTGTTCAGAAGAATCCTCTGGATAGATATTGCTTTGTTCTTACTGGTGTCAGGTTAAAAATTTACGTATAATTTCTCAACCCACACAAACCTTACTTTCTATGTTCGGGGCTTTCAAATTAATCTAGCTTTCTGTGATGAGAGTATAAAGGAATAATCATTCTGCAATTAACAGAACTCAAATTACAAAGCACATTCCTTAACATTTTGCTGGCAACCAGTTTTGCTTTCTGTCTTAATGAAAAGCAAAGCAATTTCTAAATAGCTTCTAGTTACGAATTTTGTGTGTGAGTGTATGTCTAACCTCCCAGTATAACATGATTAAATAGCATCACCTTAGTCTTTAAACCCACTGCTTCTTACAGGGAAAGGTCTAATCTCGTACAATTTAGGAGCGTCAGATTTGAGTAAATCAGTCAAGTACGCATCAGACGGAGAAGTTCACATGCAGTAAAAATTCAAAAAAAGAAAAGGAGTACTTGTGGCACCTTAGAGACTAACAAATTTATTTGAGCATGAGCTTTCATGAGCTACAGCTCACTTAATCAGATGCATTCAGTGGAAAATATAGTGGGGAGATTTATATACACAGAGAACACGAAACAATGGGTGTTACCATACACACTGTAAAGAGAAGAAAAGGAGTACTTGTGGCACCTTAGAGACTAACCAATTTATTTGAGCATGAGCTTTCGTGAGCTACAGCTCACTTCATCGGATGCATACCGTGGAAACTCTGGTTTACTGTAAAGCAGCCAACACAATTAAAGAACCTCAGCCGTTTTGGCTCTAAAGCCTGGCCATTAGGTGAGAGTACTAAGAGCCTAGCGTTGAGTTGTGCCGCCTCCACGGGGCAAACTCTTGGGGCACCTGTCAGTCAATCCTGGCTGCCCGCTGCGAAGGAGCTCTGAGCTCTAGCAGTTAAAGTCACGGGTGTGGAGAGGCTCTTAGTGCTGCCATTGGGGCACCTGTCAGTCAGTATTGACTGCCCGCTGCGAAGGAGCTCTGAGCTCTAGCAGTTAAAGTCACGGGTGGTTAGGACCTTGGGGCATCCGTCAGCCTAGCCCGGGCTGCCCGCCGCGAAGGGACAGTGCGTCCTAGCGGTTAAAGTCACGGATGGTATAAACGGGCATAGCTGGCACCTCACCAAACATCCTTGGCCGTCGGCTAGATAAGCTATTACCAGCAGGACAGTGGGGTGGGAGGAGGTATTGTTTCATATTCTCTGTGTATATATAAAGTCTGCTGCAGTTTCCACGGTATGCATCCGATGAAGTGAGCTGTAGCTCACGAAAGCTCATGCTCAAATAAATTGGTTAGTCTCTAAGGTGCCACAAGTACTCCTTTTCTTTTTGCGAATACAGACTAACACGGCTGTTACTCTGAAAACTGTAAAGAGAGTGATCACTTAAGGTGAGCTATTACCAGCGGGAGGGGGGGGTGGTAGGGGGCTTTTTGTAGTGATAATCAAGGTGGGCCATTTCCAGCAGTTGACAAGAACATCTGAGGAACGGTGGGGGGGTGGGGTATTTTTTATGCATCCGATGAAGTGAGCTGTAGTTCACGAAAGCTTATGCTCAAATAAATTGGTTAGTCTCTAAGGTGCCACAAGTGCTCCTTTTCTTTTTGCGAATACAGACTAACACGGCTGCTACTCTGAAACCTCTCTTTACAGTGTGTATGGTAACACCCATTGTTTCATGTTCTCTTGTCTATAAATCTCCCCATTGTATTTTCCACTGAATGCATCTGATGAAGTGAGCTGTAGCTCACGAAAGCTAATGCTCAAATAAATTTGTTAGTCTCTAAGGTGACACAAGTACTCCTTTTCTTTTTGCGAATACGGACTAACACAGCTGCTACTCTGAAACCAGTAAAAATTCAGTTTTAAAGTGGTGGCAAACCTCTGCTTCATTTCAATTGTGGATTTACATTGCATCAGAAAAATACAGTTTTTTAACATTTAATCCTTCTAAACTAGTTAGTTAGTCAATACAATGTATTGTAGTCAACACTAAACTTTTTGTCATAAGTACCTCAGCATGGTGTTGTCAAAGGAAACAAAGCTGTCATCTTGTTGTCATGTTATTCTTTATTCTCTCACACAAAAAATCCTCTGGTGTGAGATCTGATTTGAGTTACCATGCTCATTTAGACCCTAGAAGCAGCCACCAGTAGAAGTCGTGGTGCCTTTTAGACTTCTCCCGTGTAAACCTAGGAACTGCATCATTGCTCCAATTTACTGTTTCTGTGCCACAGCAAAAGGCTCCTCTCAACAGCCCAGCACTATGTGATGGGGTTTTGAATTGGGTTTTGGCGGCTGTCCTCCCTTCTGATTCTCCTTTTATTCCCTCCCTGTTGGCAGCCTAGACCCAGAATGTACCTGTGGGGCTAGTAATGTGGGAGACCCCTGTGCCCCAGACTCAAAAAGCATTCCCCCTCAAATGATAGCGGTGCAGAGGAGGAGGGAAGACAGGGTTTTGAGAGGGTGGGAAGAGCCTTGGTACAGGTTCTGCAGTGGTAATGGGAGGCTAGGGCTGGAGAGTTGTTTGGTATACGGTTGACATGGAGTAGCCCCCCATTCTGCCTGGCCTCCAATCTGACTAGTGTAAATGGTAGAGTCTTTATAACCTGAAATCTTTAAATCAAGATTTGAGAACTTCAGTACCTCAGCCAGAGATTATGGGTCTATTATCGGAGCGGGTGGGTGAGGTTCTGTGGCCTGCAATGTGGAGGAAGTCAGACTAGATGACTGTGATAGTTTCTTCTTGCCTCAAAGTCTGAGTCTCCCGCTCTCTTGCCTTACAACCCTGCTTCCAAACTACTCCCTCCTCCCCCAGTACCAGAGCTCCAAGCTAGAAGGGGGTAAAAAGAGACAGAAGCAGAGAGATTATCTACAAGTTGGTGCTATTGTAGCCCCACGCAGCCAGAAAAAACAGCCCTTCCAGTTACATGAGATCTCAGCTGTGATGTGAGGAGGAGTGAGAGGGCTGCCAAATGTGTGAGCGTTATATGAGATGTGTGACCCTCGACAGCTCTGCAAAATTAGTGGACACTTCAGAAAATTTAGGCCATGTTCTTACTGTCTCAGTTTCTCTGCCTGTAAACTGCAGAATCTTTATAACCACATCTGATTGACATACTTATGGCCTAACATTATTGTATGTGGGTAGCAGTGTTAACCCAGGTGTCCTGGTCAAATTCTGTCTCTGATACTTATATTATCACTCCCTAAATTCATTTTCAGCATTCTTTCGTTATATTATTCTTAAATATCTGTGCTGGTCTGTTGTATAGTATACCTTTTCAGTAGCTGTCATGTCCTCTCCAAAGGCTGGCTGCATTTCAGAGAAAGGTGAAGTGATTACTCTATTTTTTACTATACCTACTTCATAGGATTCTAGTAAGATTTACATGAGTAATTCATTTTTAGAAAGCACTTGAAATTATTAGATAAAAGCTGCTAGATAAGCGCAGAAAATTATTTATTAGTAACTCATAGTGGCGCTGACGATTATTGACTATTAGGTAAAATTCAGGCCTGCTGGTGCAGCCTCTAAAACTTTTTGCCACAAAAGAGATTCACCTCTGAGGGTGTGCAGGTTATATTTTTGTTTCCAACTCTTCCCTGTAGTTTCCACCAGTTCGTGCAGCTTTAATTTCTGCCAGGGCCCACCAGTAGAGTTGTTTCATCAGTGCACTGCACCAAAAGGCTTGGCCAAGGCCCCCTTCCTGGAATTTGCTCCAATTTCGGGGGCTATTTCGAGTGGTTGAAGCTAGAGCTAGGCAAAGTGTTCTTTTTTTTTTTTTTTGGTTCAGCCAGCAAAACAAAAAATCAAAAAAATTTCAATTTGTTTTCCAAAATGTTTTCCAATTTGCAGACAAATTCCAAAATCCATTTCGGGTCATACAAAACACTTCATTCCAGGCTAGCTTCAGAAGACCATGTGTGTGCTCTTGTTAGTCTTATAACCTTTAGTACAGTGGTCAGGGCCCTTGCCTGGGATGTGGGAGACACAAGTTTTTGAATCCCTATTCTGGGGTAAAGACTTGAACTCAGCCCTGGTCTACACTACAAACTTACGTCAGTATAACTATATTGCAGAGGGGGTGCGGGAAAATCCATACCCCTGAGCAACACAGTTATACCAACTGAATTCCTAGTGTAGGCAGTGCTATGTCAGTGGGAGGGCTTCTCCCATTTACATAGCTACTGCCTCTTGCAGCAGTGTAGTACCTATGCTGACAGGAGAAGCTCTCCCATTGGCGTAGGTAGCATCTTCACTAAGCACTACAGTGGCACAGCTGCACTGGTGGAGCTGCAGCATCGGAAGTGTGGACAAGCCCTCAGTCTAAGCACTTGCCTGGAGGGTAGGAAATGTGAATTCAAATATCTCCTCTGAATCTGTCAGAGAGAAGATTTGGATCCAAATCTCGTGCCTCCCAGGTAAGGGCCTTCATCAGCAGGCTACAGAGTCATTCTCGCTCTTTGGCCCAGTCAGTGGTTAAGCAGTCATATAAAATGGAACAGCTTCAAGAGGAGAGATTGAGAGCAATTTACTGTAGAATAGCCTATAGCCTGGTGGCTAGGCTGCTCATCTCTAAGTGGGGGAGATCTGAGTTTAAGATTAAACTCGATAAGTTTATGGAGGAGATGGTATGATGGGATAACATGGTTTTGGTAATTAAATATTCATGGTAAATAGGCCCAATGGCCCGTGATGGGATATTAGATGGGGTGGGATCTGAGTTACCCAGGAAAGAATTTTCTTTAGTATCTGGCTGGTGAATCTTGCCCATATGTTCAGGGTTTAGCTGATCGCCATATTTGGGGTCGGGAAAGAATTTTCCTCCTTCCAAATGCTCGCAGATTGGAAGAGGCCCTGGAGGTTTTTCGCCTTCCTCTGTAGCATGGGGCACGGGTCACTTGCTGGAGGATTCTCTGCTCCTTGAAGTCTTTAAACCACGATTTGAGGACTTCAGTAGCTCAGACAGTGAGAGGTTTTTTGCAGGAGTGGTGGGTGAAATTCTGTGGCCTGCATTGTGCAGGAGGTCAGACTAGATGATCATAATGGTCCCTTCTGACCTAAATATCTATGAATCTATGAGTTCAAGTCCCTACTCCAGAGCAGGGATTCAAACATGAGTCTCCCACATCTAAAGATTATAACTCACTCACCCTTCTGAAGCTGGTCCTGCAAAACTTTTTTCCAGTTTACACTAACGAGTCAAATTTACGATTAGTTTTGGGTTGACAAAAACTGCATTTTTCAGCAAATAAATTATTTCCTTGAAAAATTTTACCCTTGCAGTACCACAACCCTCTTTTATGACAATTAATTAATTAATTAATTTGTATTGTGGTAATGACTAGAGGCCAGGGCTGCATTCTGCTACACCCTGTACAAACGTATGACATAGAGTCTATGTCCCAGAGAATTTACAGTCTAGAGCTCTGATCCTTCAGAGCTTAATCATGTGGCTAACTTTACTCTCTTTAACTTAAGCAGAACTATACAGTGTGTAAAGTTAAGTCTTTGCAGGATCAGGGCCTCACGTTGGATTTTTATACTGCTGGATTCCTTCTGCAGTGATCATGATTAATCCATCACTGGGCCCTACACTTCTGAGCCCCTACCTTTTAATCTAAATAACAATAAACGGTTGTATGTTGCAATGACCACAGCTGGGCTGGCCATGCTGTGGATCCACCAGGAATGGATGCTCATCCTGCTGCTGCGTGGGGCACTGCTCACTGTGATGGAGAAGTGGCAGGTCAAACCTGAGTGGCACTGCAATCCTGTGTGTCAGGTCATAATGCCACTCACTTGTACTTTGTCCAGCCGCCCCTCCATCATGGTAAGAACAGCATCCTGAGCAGCAGCTGGATGAGCAGCCAGTCCTGGCAGATCCACAGCGTGGCTATCTGGCTGAGGTGAGTGTGCTGTATGGCTGTTTGGCCCAAGCCACCAATGGATTTGGGCTGTAGGCCTGTGCCTACTTTGCCTATCCATAATCCAGCCCTGGCTGTGGTCTGTGATGGGCTGTGTTAATAGGCAACAGGTTTAACACAAAAAAATGTGAGGTTTCAGAGTAGCAGCCATGTTAGTCTGTATCCGCAAAAAGTAGAGGAGTACTTGTGGCACCTTAGAGACTAACAAATTTGTATGAGCGTAAGCTTTCGTGAGCTACGTCCAATGAAGTGAGCTGTAGCTCACGAAAGCTTATGCTCAAATAAATTTGTTAGTCTCTAAGGTGCCACAAGTACTCCTTTTCTTTTTACAAAAGAATGTATTCGTCGCACAATGCACAGTCAACCTGTGGAACTCGTTGCTATGGGATGTTATGAAGGTCAAAAGTACAACTGAGTTCAAAAAAGAATTAGATAAGTTCATGAAGGATAAGTCCACCAGTGGCTCTTAACTGAGATGGTCAAAGTAATGCAACCCCATGTGCTGTGTGTTCATAAGCCTCCGACTGCCAGAAAGTGGGACTGGATAGAGGATGGATCACTTGAAATTGCCTGTTCTGTTCATTCCCTCTGAAGCATCTGGCACTGGCCACTGTTGGACTGATCTGACTCAATATGGATGTTCTTATGTTCCTATGACTTGAAATGAATCTGAGTCAGTGTTTGTACATAAGTGGAACATGCTAGATAAATGCCAAGATTTAGTTTAATGAGGTAATTCTTTCTGAAAAAACTACTGCTAAGATGTGACAGTTTGGGGAATCTATGTACAATTTACAAATTACAGTTTGATTTTTGTGAACTGTCTTATGACTCTTTTTCTGTGTACTGCCTCATGCTCCTTGTGCTAAGGAGCAGGGGAGTGGCACCCACAAGTCTGACTTTGAAAGACACAGTCATTAAGGGCAATATCAACCAGTGAATTGACCTGGTCACAACAGAATAATAGGATGGCTGAAGTCTGGGGGAGGCCAGTTTTCTCCAACTTCTCTGCAGGGGACTTAGGGTTTGGAGCAGAGGAATTTCACAAGCAGCAGAACAAAGAAACCAGGTGTTAGTGGTAGAGCTTAAAAACACAAGAATTCACACAGCAAGAGGCAGGGGAGAGGAACAAAGGGGCATGCTTTTATAGCATAGGAGAGTGTTTCTGATTTTGTGACCAGCCAAGGGCAAAGAAAGCTGATCTAGAACAGAGGTGGTGTGGAGCGGGAGAGACTCCATGATTGAGAGGAGAAGCCATGAGCTGCATTAGTAGGTTTCTGGACACCCGAGAGGATTCTGAGCTAAGCCAAGAGCATATTCTAATGGTGCAGAAACTGAAGCAAAGAGGTGTGTAGGGTTTTACTGTTTTTGTCTAGATCTGTATATCTTTTGTACTATCTAAAGCAGTGGTTTTCAAACTTTTTTCTCACAACCTAATGGAAGAAATACACTTATCCCACAACCCAAACAATAATACCTTCTGACTAGAGTTTTCATAAAATCACGAGAAAGGGCAATGCTAGCTTTAACCACTTCACTTCAAGTAATAAATAAAATTAGACATTGATGTTACTTGTAAAACATTTTAAAATACAGTAAAGAAGACTATCAAGTTGAATTTCACTTACTTAATGTGATGGGACGGCCTGCCTTTTGTTCATGATCTCTTTCCAATGTGGATCACAAGGTGAAAGTGCTACCCACATGTCAGATGTGCTGTTGAGTCAGTTTCTTTCTTTTGTTTTTAACCATGTCAAAGTCAAAAATCCCATTTCGCACATGTAGGTGTTATGAACTGTAGCAACAACAGAACGCTTATCTTACTTAACAGTGGATATATTGTTTGAAAATACTTATCCAAAAGGATGACAAATTTAATGACTTGTGGTGTGTTTTGAGTGTGCTATCACTGGTGAGTGGCAGCAGCTCTTGTTCTTGCTCAGGCATCAAGTTTTACTCCATCATTGATTCAGGATTTTTGAAAGCAAAAGGATTTTTCACCCCAACACTTTTTTCCTTCAGATTTTCAAACCCCTCTGCAGGGAAGTAGCAACTAAAATTGTTACACAGCGCAGTCAGATGTAACTATGACACTTAATTTCATTTTTTCTTCACTGATGCTATTCTCTTCAGAGCATTGTAACAGTGTTGGGAACATGTAGTAGCTCAGACAATTACTTTTCAGTCATGCTTGTGCTAATGAATTTTGGAATGCTTTTATCTGTTCGCAGTGTCTAAACAAACCATTGCCTCTTCTTTGTAACTTCAAATTCAGTTCATTTAAAACTGAGAAAATGTCAGCTAGATATGACAACTTTATTTAACCAACTGTCATCGTCAAACAAATTTGCCAAGTTAGACGGTTTCTCTAGAAGAAAAATGTGAATCTCATTCCTGAGCTCAAAGAACGAGGAGTACTTGTGGCACCATAGAGACTAACAAATTTATTTGGGCATAAGCTTTCGTGGGCTAAAACCCACTTCATCGGATGCATGCAGTGGAAAATACAGTAGGAAGATATTTATACACAGAGAACATGAAAAAATGGGTGTTGCCGTACCAACTCTAACGAGACTTATCAATTGCTATGGCAATACCCACTGTATTTTTGTTGTATGTAAATTTTCTTACAATACAATACAAGTAAATACAGACTAACACAGCTACCACTCTGATTCTTGAGTTCGTACACCCTTGTAAGCACTCTGCCCTGTGGCAGCCACCATACTTCAGTGTGAAACAGTCAATGAATATGCTCTTGTCAGGGTTCCTCCCCCCTCTGAACTCTAGGGTACAGATGTGGGGACCCGCATGAAAGACTCCCTAAGCTTATTCTTACCAGCTTAGGTTAAAAAGTTCCCCAAGGTACAAACTTTGCCTTGTCCTTGAACAGTATGCTACCCCCACCAAGCATTTTAAACAAAGAACAGGGAAAGAGACCACTTGGAGACGTCTTTGCCCCAAAATATCCCCCCCAAGCCCTACACACACCCTTTCCTGGGGAGGCTTGAGAATAATATCCTAACCAATTGGTTACAACTCATCAAAGACCTAAACCCCTGGATCTTGGAACAATGGAAAAATCAGTCAGGTTCTTAAAAGAAGGATTTTATTATCTCTGTAAAATCAGGATGGAAAATACTTTACAGAATTATTCAGATTCAAAACACAGAGGATCCCCCTCTGGGAAAAACCTTAAAGTTACAGAAAACAGGAATAAACCTCCCTCTTAACACAGGGAAAATTCACATAAAACAAAAGATAAACTAATCTGCCTTGCCTGGCTTACCTATACTGGTTTCAATATTGGAGACTTGGATTAGGATGGGTTGGAGAAGATGGATTTCTGTCTGGCCTCTCTCAGTCCCAAGAGAGAACAACCACGTAAACAAAGAGCACAAACAAAAGCCCCCCCCCCCATTTGAAAGTATCTTGTCCCCTTATTGGTCTTTTCGGTCAGGTGCCAGCCAGGTTAGCTGAGCTTCTTAACCCTTTGCAGGTAACAGGATGTTGCTTCTGGCCAGGAGGGATTTTATAGCATTGTATGCAGAAAGGTGGTTACCCTTGCCTTTATATTTATGACGGCTGTGCTCTGATTTCTGATCATAACGCTTCAAAAAGCCTATTGTTCAGTGAGCTCCTGTTAATGAAATTAACAAGTTTCATTACTTCCTTCAGTACTGCCTTAAGATTGGGTAAATATCTGGGATGCCAAAGCTTTGCGGTGAATGAAACAGTGATTCCAAACAACATTACTAGTTGTCTCAGATATTTTTTTCACAACTCCGCTATTTCTAGCTGTCCTATTTGCTGCACCACCACTTGTAATTCCCTTGCAATTAGCCTAGTTCAATTTGTATTTTCCAAATATGCAGCCATGCAGTGCTTCATGTATCTGTACTCCTGTTGTATATTTTGGTAAAATCAGACAATACAGCAAATCTTCCATAAATTCATCTTGCCAAACATACCTCACATAAACTAACAATGTTGCAATTTGAAATGTCAGTACTCTTGTCAAATTCGATAGCAAAATCCCTGGCTGACTATAACCGAGTAATAAGTTGGGCTTCCAAATGCTCTGCAATATCACACATTCGAGACATTATGTTATTACTGGGAGGAATAGTTCTCAATTTTTTGGCAGATTTCTCATTAAGAATTGTACACACCATATTCAGAGATGCTGGAAGAATAAGCTTCTTGACAACTGTAGGGGGCATTTTCTCTTTTGCCATATGTATACACCCAAATATGATGCCAGTTGTGCCTTATCATTCAAAATAGTTGACCGACCAAGAACTTGCGCTGATAACTTTAATTCCCATTGCTTCCTCTGAAAATATTCAAGAGGCGTATCAACGAGTTCGCCATGTTTTGTTTCTAAATGTCTTTTTAACTTTGATGGTTGTAAACTCTCATTTGCAAGCACCTCGCTGCAAATAACACACTGGGGCTTTGGATCTTGGTTTGTGTTAGCACAAGTGATGAAACCATATTTCAAAAAAGCATCACTATGCTGTCTCATTCACACTTTGGTTTTCTTTTTAGTAGATGGTTCAGATGAGTTGACGTGGCAGAAGTATTGTAGAATTTTCTGTTGCCTACTATGTACTTATACTTGCATTTTCATTTTCAGATGTAGATGGATTTGATGACTGTGTTCCAAACTTCTTTTTCTTATTACAAAATGGTCCATTTTTCAGCACGAAAGTTTGTCGATTAAGCCTCGCAACTTGAGTCTCCACAACGTTAACAAAACCGACAGTATGCGGAAAGCAGTCTTGTTAGATTAGGTGATTACATTCAAAATGGCTACGTTGTGTATGCATGTAGTGCATAATGCATCAGAAACTCTCTGCAAACAAATAAGTCTTACTGGAAATAAGTAAAATGTCCAACATTTAAATGATTATAATGCTATTTTAAAATGGTAATGAAAGACACTTTAAGAGATCATGACATTTTAAATTTGCAAGCGACCCAGTGCCTAATATTCCATGACCTAGTACTGGGTCATGACTGATCTAAAATAAAAAGTAGTCATCATAGACACCTTTGCAAAATCTATGTGTCTGTTTGCTTTCACTATCACATTCTACTGAGGTAACTGTAAATCCAGAGTGCCCTTAAGGTTGGAGCATCAAGAAAGGATGTCCTTCAGCTATGGAGGAATTTGGGGTATCAGCACTGGTCCTTGGGGCCTATGGTAGCTGGGCCCCGAGGACACAGTTCTATGAAGGGGTTACAGAAAGAGAGCCTGTGGGTTGGATCTGTGCCTTCCAGGCCAAGGAAATCAGACAGTGCTTCAGCCTACTCAGACTATGGAAATTTAAGATCACATGGGCCCACTGTAGTGGGACATAAACACAGCAGCCTTGTGAGTGTCCTTTATACTGAGCTTTCCCAGAGCTGTATGTAACCTAAATATTATTATTTTGACATGTCTAAATTTACTTGTAATACTGTTGGGGAAATAAGTGGTTAATCTGCTGTCTTTTTGCTCATCTTGAAATATTACACAGAATTTTGGCATCTGCCCATGCAAAAAAATTAATAGTATAGTTAAATAGGTTACTAATGTCACCTATAGATTCTTCCACATAATCAGTGCATAATCAAGCTCAAACATGGCATACAACCTATTTTTACCGATTTGTTAAATTTTCAAAGAAATACAAATATTAAATAATACATTTTGAAACTCCTTAATCTCCCAAACCATCAGCTCATAATGCGGATTTAGGCTTTCTGGCAATGGCATATAAGATTTGCCATTAATGTGTGAAAATTGATCTTTACAAATTCTCAGTAACTTTATTGACTGATTTTTAACATGCCCAACTGAATAACATTGCAAGCATATCTTCTTTTAACACTTTCCTTTGACAGTCTGGGATTCCAGAATTTACCTTTTGTTATTTGTAGGCTGAACCACTTCAACTATGCTTACTTGTAAATTGCATATCCTTCTATTGGCTCTGTTTCAGACATTTCTTCACATTTGGCTAAGTTCAGTAATAAGATGCTCCAAACTGGTAGATACTTTGAAAGCAGATTTATCATCTGACTCAATCTAGTTGAATAATTTGCTATAAGGAATCTTTCCAATCTATGAGATCATGGATTAGTTAATAAGAAAATAAAGGGACAAGCATGAGGAATGTTCTCTTTTGTGCAGAGTTTTTTTTGAATCCTACAGAATCTCAGCTAAGAAGTAAAAGTAAATGCTAAGAGTTATTGCTTCCAAGTAACACAAATGAAATGAGAAGACCACTACGTTGGGCCTGAAAAAGATTCCTCCTTGATCAAAGATCACCTGAATTAGTTAATCTTCTGAGAAATGCTTTCTATCAGTTAATCAAACAGTTGTCAGAGTAACAGCCGTGTTAGTCTGTATTCGCAAAAAGAAAAGGAGTATTTGTGGCACCTTAGAGATTAACCAATTTATTTGAGCATAAGCTTTCGCATCCGATGAAGTGAGCTGTAGCTCACGAAAGCTTATGCTCAAACAAATTGGTTAGTCTCTAAGGTGCCACAGGTACTCCTTTTCTTCAAACAGTTGTGTATTCCTCATCTGTATCAAGAGTTGCTCAATGATATAGACGCTACAGAACTTGTCCATCCAGTCATTATGGAAGCTCAGGGCTCCATAGTTTAGGTTAAGTTGAGTTGGTTGTTTGTTTTTTCAATTAAAGCAGAGATTCAACCCACATTGTTACGTATGAAAAATGCAGCCTTACCAAAATGACAGTATTTACCCTTTAAGTACAGAATACATTTTCTGAAAATTTTCAAGTTAATCCATTAATTAGTTTGGATTCAAATTTAGCACTTTGTCACATTTTTGTGTGTGTCTTCATGGTCTCAGCTCAGACATGGTATACACAAAAAAATGATAGAGAAGTGAATCTTGAGTAGTTTCAGTGAAGTGGATAGTATTTTAAAAGAAATTTTAGAATCAGTGGTTATTTTTACACATTATCTTTCAAAACTGGAAGTTTCTTATTTAGCAGAGGCTGAAAAATCTCCTTCAGAGAGAATCTCAAGAATTACCCTCTTTCAAAATGGTTAACATCTCCTATTGTTTTCATTGGGAATGAGGCCACAGGCTTCTCTCAGCTAAGATGCCCTTCTCAAAAAGGTCACCATCTCTTTGTAGTGACGGCATGACAGGGGAAAATATGAAAACATCTAGCATGGTTTCAAAATCTGGGAACACGGACCCAAACAGGCATTAGTCATAATGATCATAATTAATCATAATGATATGTTTACTTCATGGCAAAACTACAGAGTAAAACTTGTGTGGGTGTCTTAAATATGCATTTCCTTGTATTATCATGCTTGGCTTTCTTTCAGGGTGGATTTGATTTAAATCAAATTAATTTAAATCATGATTTAAATCACTGGTCAGGAAGACTCTTTAATCATGGTTTTCTACATAAAAGTGCATTCTTGTTGGTTATTATAACCTTAATACATGTACTTCACAACTATGAGATAGATGTAGGTTTCATTTTTAGAAGGTACACATTTTTAAACAGTGATTTATTTTGAAAACTTTTCAGGTTAGTTTTACAGCTATATCAGAAAATGAATGATTGTGTGGTTATTTCGTTTACCAAAGGTAACTGAAGCAGATATTTCTGAAGTTATTGGGAGGTAACTATCTCCAGTTCAACAGCTTACTCATTAATATTTGGAGGATTTTCTTGCCATGCTGTATTGGGAGGACAACATCGCCAGACAGACATTTAAATTGTTTTATTTAATTAAAACAACAAAGTTAAGTATTGTGGATTCAACAGCAAACACATAACATTTTAACAAAACAAGCATATGTCCCTCCCTTCTCACATTTAGCTCCAGACTTCTTCTCCTTGTCCAGATCTATTCCACCCCCAACAATCTTCTATTCATTGAACTTTTTGAAACTTTGCAATTTTAGAGAGAGGATAGGGATTGACTCTGTATGCACTAATTTGCAGAGAGACAATAGAGTTGAGGTCTGTTATTTCTCACTTCTCTATATTATTTATTTATTTAAAACATTTTTGCTGTTAACAAGCATGTTACCTCTGGAGACACAAATCCACAGTTGGAGAACTGCAAAACTAAGCATCTCTGGTGGTATCTTAGAGACTGAGTACTGAATACTATTGGGTAGATAGAAAGATTAACCTAAATAATCTATACAGAAGCCTGTGGAACCCCATAAAATTGGGTCCATAATCCATGAACTATTGGAACTCATTTACAAAACTTTTCTTAAACATTACATGACTATATTGTCTCATACTATAGAATTAGAATATAATCCCTTTTCCATGATGATATCTTTGAGCTATAATGTATCTTAATTAAAACTGTCTTTAGATAGGTTTTTCTTCAAAAAGCATTTTATCAAAAAAATCCAATTTAAATTAAAAAAATCCTATGCTTTCTTTTGTGTTTAATCTCATCTCTGTATTTCCTGGGTTTATAATGCTTGTTTTGGGGACAAGTACAAAATTGCTGTAAAATATTTTAGTTTACATTACTGATATGTATTGTCAAACTTAACTCCATTTTATTTAGTTTTTGTCTAAATAAGAGGCTGTTTTTTACTGTGGACTTAGATTTTCTTACAAATTGCTCTGTTGACATGAAGTTGGTGATCATAATACAAAGAGAGGGTACTAAAAACTAGACTATCAATATGGCATAAGCTTTTTTTAAACAAATATTACAGCTACTACAGAACAGATCAGAACAGATAACTGAATTTTGTGGCTTTTTGTGGCTTTCTCTTTTTAATACAAGTTATGCTTATTGTATTAGTTTCATTCTTAATGTGTATATGAGTTCTGAAAAATGGAATTAAAAATATCTCTTATAGCTCACTTATATTTGTATATGCATTCATGAGCAAAGCAGATTTATCCTAACTGGACTCTAATGCGTCTCATCTCTGATCTTAACCTTTTACTAGCACTTGGTGAATGCTCATTTTGTTCTGTACTCATACTTAATAGAGAACTAGATCCTAGAGGGATGTCAGCAAGAAGGAGAGAGTCGCAGGTGGCCTATGTTGAGAGGAAATGCAGCAACAAGGAGAGGTTGGAAGCTAAATACATAAGAAGCAGGAGGGATAGCAACAGTAGAAGAGACAAGAATTATATGTCTTTTTGTTATTCAACAAGTGTGTGTGTGTGTGTGTGTGTGTGTGGCAGGGGGGTGGGGTGATGGGAAATAATAAAAGGGTATATATTGCACACACTTTGTTACTGGGTTGGTTGCATTACAGATCTTCGCCATATAGGTCACTACTAGTGTCAGTAATCAACAGACAGCTCATCCTGTTGCCAAGATGTCTGCTAATCTTATTTTTTATTGGACCAACTTCTGTTGGTGAGAGAGACAAGTTTTCAAGCCACATAGAGCTCTTCTTCGGGTCTGGGAAAGATATTCCCAGCATCACAGCAAAATGCAAGATGGAACAGATTGTTTAGTTTGTGTCTCTCACCAACAGAAGTTGGTCCAGTGAAAGGTATGATCTTACCCACATTGTCTCTGTAATATCCTGGGATCAACACCGCTACAACTACACTGCATACAATCTTATTTTGGGGATTAATTAGCTGTAATAGCTTCAATAGAAATATCTGTTGCTCTACACAATAGTGATTATGCCACAGTTTGAAAAAACATTTGGTGTGTGTTATGGGGAAACAATTTCCACATATTTGAGAAATTTGAGTTCTGTTTTAGTCAAACCAAGAGGTCTAAAATATAGCTTTGTTCAGTAATTTTAAACATAAATTACATATAATGTTTTTAACATTGACATTTTCAATGTATCTTATTCTAAAAAGCCCAGTTAACATAAACTGGTTACAAACTATTCTTGCAGCAGGGCCACTACTGCTTATGCAAAAAGAAAAGGAGTACTCGTGGCACCTTAGAGGCTAATAAATTTATTTGAGCATAAGCTTTCGTGACCTACAGCTCACTTCATTTGTTAGTCTCCAAGGTGCCACAAGTACTCCTTTTCTTTTTGCGGATACAGACTAACACGGCTGCTACTCTGACATCTGTTTATGCTCAGTCAGTATTACCATTTCAATTTTTGAGTTGTTATAAACCAGCTGTTTAAAAAATGCTGTCACCTGGATTTTGGTATACCAAAAGCAGCCTGTGAACAAACTTTGTAAACAAAAATTATTTGAATGGATTTGGCGGTAAATAAAACATACTAATTTTATGTGCTTTTTTGAAATTCTCTAACAAAAAACCAATAGTTTTAGTGATATTTTGGGCATATCACATGACATTTTGAAAACGTATATTTAAATATTGTAATTATTGTTTGCCTGTGCATACATAATATTTTGTTTTTGTTGTATGTAAATTCAATACTAATGATCATAAACCATGCAATTTTAGTTTCCTATCCTCTGACATCTGCGGAAGACATTGGTTTGACGTATATAGGAATTAAATGCATAGGAGAAAACAATGGCTCCTTTGAAAAAGGAAAGTGTGATTCATATAGAGTCAGAAGAAACAACATATGCAGTGGATGTGCATTAAGAATCGTCCACAAAACTAGGACATCCTAATATGTCTACCGGCATGATAAATATCCATTTCTACCAACAAAAGAGTAGGCTAATTTTTTAAATTTTACTATTGAGGCTTTTGGTGAAATCTGCTAAAGCAGAACTCAGTTCTTGGCTCATTCTGGTTTGCCAAGAGCTTTGCAAGAAGCTTCCCAAATTAATGACTTTTTAGAATGAGTTTAATGAGGGTTTTTAAAGAGTTTACTCTTTGTGTGGAATATTTAAATAAATAAGGCTGTACTTCAGTCATCACTGGATGATTTTACTTGAAGTGACTCACTGGTGATATTTGTAACAGGTTGGCTTTTTCTTCAAAGGCTGGTAGGCACAGGTGAGTTGAATCAGGTAATTCCCTATAACGGGTAGCAGGTGGCTGTAGCAAAGTGGGGAAGTTCAGGAAACTGTAGGAAGTTAGAGAGCCTTTTGCAGGGAAGACCCTGATCCCAGGTGGTTTGGAAGCAAGAGGTTTCAGCCAGGTAAGGCCTGGGAGTGGCCTGCCAAAGTGGGAAAGGCCCCAGACAGGAAGGCCTGAGCGAAGGCTAAATTGGAGCTTCCTGGGAGTGGACAGACTCCACCAGAAAGTGATGTGGGGTTTCCCTACTGAGACCACAGGCAATAAAAGCCTGGGAGTGACTTAGGGTGACCAGACAGCAAGTGTGAAAAATCGGGATGGGGGCAGGGAGTAATAGGCGCCTATATAAGACAAAGCCCCAAATATCGGGACTGTCCCTATAAAATCGGGACATCTGTTCACCCTAGAGTGACTCGACCAGAGGGTAAAACCGACATACTGTGTTTTGGGACTTAGAGTTTTATTCTGGAGTTTTATTTATGTGAATAAACTTAGGCCTCTGAGAAGGGGTGGTGAATGGACAAGAAAAGCCTCTGTGGAGCTTGTTTAAGAAACTCTTTGAGGGAGAAATTGTTACCAGGGCACTGCAGAGGTACTTTTGGGAGGCAGCTGACCCCACTACAGTATTAACAGCAATCTTTTCATAGAATTGTAAAAGCAAACATTTTTGTTATAATTCTGTTTAAAAATCACTAGCTTTTTTGCTTTATCTTTTGTATATTTCTGAACATATCCAGATATTACTTTTTGTATTTGTTTTTTCTTATGTAAATCAGAAAAGTCAAGAATTTGTAACAGGAAGTATGAAGTTCTTCTTTGATTGCACGCCACTTCAGTGGTGTGTGTGCCCTCGCACATTCCAATTCAGATGTGTGCGTGCCCAGTTCAGCAGAATTGGAGACTTTTTCTTTAGTGGTACCCATTGGGCGGTGCATGTGCCCTCTGCTGCCTTGTGTTGCTGCATAATGGTATAGAGGGCGGCACTGCCCTAGCCCATCCTCAGTTCCTTCTTACCATGATCACTTACTGTGATCAGTAGTGGGAACCCGTCGGCTTGCTCCTGCAAGTTTCTCCCCTCACAGGGAATTTATCTTATCTTTCTGTAAATAGCTGGGACTTGTTAGTTAGTTCTTTATATTCATATACGTTTCACTTGTTATTTTTGTTGTTTTATTGGTGCATTGGTTCCCTTTTGTTATGGGGTGCTGACTCTGGGTACTTGGGAATGCCTCAGTCTGTGGAGTTTAAGCCTTGTGCTGGCTACAAAAGATCTATGGCAGTAAGTGACCCTCATTCCACCTACCTAAAATTTCTCGGCAAGGGTCACATTAGAGATGCTGCCAAATTTTCAGGGACTTTAAGCTGTGAAAGAAGAAAGAGAGGCAAGGCTGCGCCACACCCTTAGTGAGGCTGTTCTGCGTCCACCTGATGAGCCCTGCTTGGGGAGTGCACCAACTGCTTTGGTATCGGTGCAGAGTGCTCCCCTGGACACTGGCACTTCCCCAGTGCTGAGGAAGAAGGATAAAAGGTTGAATTCATCCAAGGAGCCGAGGCTTGGGTGTGCTAGAAAATCTAGGTCCCTGGTTCCATCCACCAGTAAGCACTTGCAAGAACAGAGGAAGGTGTCCTCTGGCAAGAGATGCTCGTTGGTACCAACCACTTCACATCCAAGATTGTTAACTGTGACACCGGTAACAGGGCCATCAAGACTGAACCCATAATGATACTGACTATTTCTATGCAACATGAAAGGATCTCAGTATCAGCAAGGCTGGAGGTATATGTGACAGCACAAAACATACTCTCCTTTTTGGTGCTGGACTCCCAAGATTACAGGAGACAGCTCACCCAGTGCAAGTGTATCCTCAGGACTCAGCTATAGACTTGCCTGAGGGTAGTGGCTTTGGTACTATGAGTGGATAAAGCATCAGTCTGTCTCTCGACCAGTGCAGTCTAGGAGGTCTCGACTGTTTCTCGACCAGTGCAGTCTAGGAGGGGTAAACCTACCTTGATATCCCTGGTATCAGTACGTCTGGAGCTGCGCACTTTAATCTCGGCATTGCCTGGTGTGGCATCACCATGATCAGCTGACTCAGGGTCTTCCTCAGAGTCTGAGGTAGGCTCTTATGCCTCTTGCTCCTGAGGCAGACAACAACTCTCCTTTTCCTTCATCAAGAGAGCTGTGTTGCTGATGCCCACCGGAGGCACGAAGATGCTCCAGAGAAAGAGAACCTTAAATCAGTCATAGCTGGAATCATATGCCATGTACGCATGGCTCCAATGAAACCTGCTTCTAAATCCTCCCCAGTTCCTCTCTTTAAAATCTGCCACCAGGTGCCATGAGGAGTTCTAAGAGGATGTCTTCACGACTGAGCAAAATCCTCAACCTTCGGAATATCCACCCACTATGCTGCAGGTGAATCAGTCTCAGCCTCCTTTATATTTGTCCTCATCATTGCCTGATGAGACTGTAGTGCCACAAAACACTTCACCAGTCCAAGATGACTACAGGGCTTACCAAGACATTTTCAAACAAGTAGCTACCTCTCATGATACCCCTTTTGAGGGAGTGTTTGATTAGCCTTGTAAACATTCTGGTTTCAATAGGGCCATCTAGAGTGGCTGTCCCTATCAACAAGGCCTTCCTGGAGTCTGGAAGATCCTTGTGGCAAATGCCATCTTCTCTGTCTCCAACAGCCAAGAGAACCAAAAAAGGTACTATGTGCCTGCTCAAGGCTATGAGCCTTTTTATACCCATTCATTGCCAGGTTCCTTAGTTGTCTTAGCAGTGAGTGAAGGAACACATCTGGGATGGCCTTCTTCTTCCCCAAGGACAAGCATGTAAAGAGACTAGACCTTTTTGATAGAAAGGTTTACTCCACAGCTGGCCTACAATTTCATATCTCTAACCAGCAAGGCTTCTCCCTCTGGGACTATGTAGTTTTCAGAGAAGTTGCCAGAGTATGCCAGGCAGGAACTCCAGGCCATCTTAGCAGTAGGCAAACTGATGGTTAGGATTCTTTGCAAACTTCTTTAGATGGGGCAGATTTGGCAGCCAGCGCTATGGCATCTGCAAATGCTCGTGGAACGGAGGGGAATCTGGGGCAGCTCCGCCTTTTATACCATCACGCAGTAGCATGAGGCAGCAGAGGGCCCATGTGCTGCCCCAATGGTTACTACTAAAGGAAAAATCTCTAACTCTGGTACACTGGGCACACATACATCTGAAGTGAAATGGACATGTGCAACACATCTTGAAGAAAAAAAGTTACAGAATTGGCTAGTAACTTTTTTCTATTTAATAAGAAATGGAGTGGGATACACAAATAAGATTGCAGTCCAAAATAACTCCATTTACATTTGAGGTGAAAAGAGTGCACACTTTCTGTCAGGTTCTAAGTATCTACCAGATTCAGTTATTTCTAAATATAGGATGAATTGTAAAGCAATGTGAAGACCAACTGTAAATTTACAGAGTAAGGGCCAGTCCTTCAAATACTTATACATGTACTTAATTTTTAATATTTAAATCAATGAGACTACTTTCATATATTGTTACTTATGTGCATAAGTGCTTGCAAGATTGGACCAATATTGCATCCTTTTACAAGCGTCTCAGCAAACCAAAAACGTGTATGGGCAATATTTGAGAAATTTCAATCAAGTGAGAAATGACCAGTTTTATTAGATACACATATAGATGCAAAACGGTTTCTTGGTGTTCTGGTATTTTGAGCACTGATAATATTGGCATTTCTTTATAAAGGCAGGAGCTTAGGAGATGTGGGGATAAATAGATTACACTGATACAGAATACAGTACATGCACTGTGGGTGTTTAAGAAAATGGATGTATAACAAGAATGAATCTTGAAAGTAAAGCTATGATTTTAGGGGGCTGGATTTTTCTCAGAAGCCTTTGTTTTCTCACATCTCAAAACATTCCTTTTCGTTATAATTCCACAGGTCTGAAAAAATAAATTATGCTTCCAGGTAACGTAGATACATTCTGTATTTCTTGATAACACATTGAGATTACATTGTTTTCACACCATTTTGTTTAGATGACAGTGCCTCTGCTGCAAGCAGTATGGAGGTAACAGACCGCATTGCTTCTCTGGAGCAGCGTGTCCAGATGCAGGAAGATGACATCCAGCTGCTCAAATCTGCCCTGGCTGATGTGGTTCGACGTTTGAATATTACAGAGGAACAGCAGGCCATGCAGAACAAGAAAGGACCTACCAAAGGTTTGCATTTCAAATATATGTAAACAAATGTATTTAAAATTAGTCAAACATTTATCTGTGTTAAAGTTTGTCATTATTTCAGTCTTTTAAAACACTCAGGATGAACAACTAAATTTAAATTTAAAAACAAAATTCATCACCTACTAAATAGAATACATAAAAAAACAAAAGTAAGTGTAGCGGTCTTTCAGAAGCTCACACAACCTATTAAAGCATCTGCATTTTCTTACTGTTTTAATCCACATTTTTAATTTTCCCACAATTCCTATTTGCTGCCTCTTGACCAAAATTAGATCATAAACTCTTCAAGGAGTGGGTCATCTTCTGTGGACTGAAACCCCTATTTTATCTTGGCAATACTGATGAAGCTGATCAGCCAGTGAAGATGGCTAAGCTGTCTTTGAGTATCTCGTACTAACCTAGCTTGATTCATGTTGTGAAGAATAATGTCAATTTATACAAAGGTAATAAAAAAATTAAGTTGAGCATCCAGTATTACATAGATAGCTAAGGGTTGCTGCAACCAGAATGACATGGTGTAAGTTGTAGTAGTCTGATGTAGTCAGATTTGCTTGCTGTAAAAGTGTGGTGAGTTTGTTGCCATTTGAAAGTTAGTCCAAAATGCATGGTTTTTTTTGTTTTTCCTCTTTTGTTCTATAATCTTAATAGAAGTAATTGTGGCAAGCTAGATGTGAAAACTATGGCTAGGTTCACAAGCTCTCTGATACCTGAATTATGAAAGTACTTTCATTACAAGTGGGATATATTTTCACTTAAAATAAACTTTTTAAATTTATATTTGAAGGAAAATATGCATTTTATGGTCTTTTAAGTAAGTTACAGGGCTGAGAATCAGGGATTTGGACTTTTCTCCCAGATCTACCACAGACCTTCTGTGTGACCTTGTGCCATCAATTACTTTTTAGGCCCTGATGCAGCAAAACAGTTGAGCACATGCTGTGGTGAATTAGGGCCTTTGTATGTTTTGGAGGGGGAGGCCAGCAGCTCACTGTGGAACTAAATTAATGGGTTTTTAAACACACTAGTTCTTGGCTGGAACATGCTGAAGGAGTCCACACTATTATTGTTTTGTCTCTCCTATTGTTGTTAGGGTTGCCAGGTTTTTGACTGGAACACCTGGTCGAAAAGGCACCCCGGTGGCTCTGGTCAGCACCGTCAGCATCACTGACCGGACCGTTTAAAGTATGGTCGGCAGCGCAACAGGGCTAAGGCAGGCTCCCTGGCTCCGCGTGGCTCCTGGAAGCAGCTGGCATGTACTTGCAGTCCCTAGGCATAGGTGTGACCAGGGAAGCTCTGTGCATGTCCCCATCCCAAGTGCCAGCTCCGCAGCTCCCATTGGCTAGGAACTGCAGCCAGTGAGAGCTGCAGGGCCGGCACCTGTGGGTGCAGGCAGCGCGCCCTGCACAGAGCTGCCTGGCTGCTCCTCTGCTTAGAAGCCAGACATGCGGCCGCTTCTGGGAGCCGCAAGGAGCCAGGGCAGGCAGGTAGCCTGCCTTAGCCCCGCTGCACTGCTGACTGGGAGCCCTGAGGTAAGCGCTCCCAGCAGGAGCCTGAACCCCCACCCACACCCCAACTCCCTGAGCTCCCTCCCAGAGCTCGCACCCCACACCCCCTCCCTCACCCAACCCCCTGCTTTAGCCCTGAGCCTGCTCCCGCACTCCAAACCTCTCGACCCCAGCCTGGAGCCCCCTCCTACACTCCAAACCCCTCATCCCCGGCCCCACCCCAGAGCCCGCACCCCCAGCTGGAGCCTGCACCTGCTTCCTGAGCCACTTGAGATAAGCGTGTCCAGCTGGAGCCCGAACCCCGACCCATACCCCAACCCCCTGCCTGAACCCTGAGCCCCCACCCGCACTCCAAATCCCTCTGCAGCAGCCCAGAGCCCCCTCCCATATCCTGAACCCCTCATGTATGGCTCCACCTTGGAGTCCGCACCCCCAGCCAGAACCCTCACCCCCTTTCGCACCCTAACCACCTGCCCCAGCCCAGTGAAAGTGAGTGAGGGTGGGAGAGAGTGAGCAATGGAAGGAGGGGATGGAGTGAGTGGGGGCAGGGCCTCAGAGTAGGAGCGGAGCAAGGGGACCTTAGGGAAGGGGTGAGGCAGGGCAAGGGTGTTCAGTTTTGTGCAATTAGAAAGTTGGCAGCCCTAATTATTGTCCTTGCTTCTTTTGCTGCCAGAAACTGTTTAAGGTCTGATAAAGTAAATACTACTATAAGTAGCTTCAGAAAAAAAAAGCTCCATTCCAACATAATTTTTGAGGGGCTAAGAAGCCCTATGTTACGTTTACATTCAGAGTTCTTTGAGATGAGAAAACAAAGGCCAGTAACTATTGTCAAATTGCAGCCAGATCCATTCTTATTCTTAGGCTTCATGCCAGTGTAAGAAGTACAACTACAGGGCCAATCCTGCTTGCATTGAAGTTAATGGTGCATTGACTTCAGTAGGAGCCGAACTGGATGCTAATATAGCAGATACTTTCTTTATGATGGCAACTTTCTAGGGAGTTTGTACCACATACTGCAGAGGAAGAGCGTCAACTGACATGAGCTGTTCGGCCATCACAAACTACTGAAATAAGTATTGATAACATTTGTGATTTGCTCTAGGGCAATTTCCTGCTAATTTCCAGAAATAGGTGCAACTATAAATATTAATATAAAATTTATTTTTATCATGATATTTCACCTTCATCATCACTGTCTGCTTCCCCCATACCTCTGCAGGGCTATAAAGTAGAATCAGAAGCATCTTAATAATTTGTTCCTTTTAGCAGTTTTGACAAAATGCTAAACTTCAGAGGTGGACATTTTTCTCATGAATTATAGGTAAAACTGTTTTTGAACAAACTGCATATCTCAAACAACTTAAAACCAAACCAATAAAAACGCTTAACAATTTCCTGTATGTTAAAATTGCAGTATACCTCACTTTTAGGAATAATAAAAAATTTCAGAGTGATAGTTTAGAGCAGCAGTGACTAACAATGACCGTTACGGGAGGGATTTGACTAGAGGGGGCCAAAGCTGGAACTGCAGACATCTTGTCATGGGAAGTTGATTGAGACTCAAACTTTTTCCCATCGATTGCAC
The DNA here is from genome assembly GCF_965152235.1 of Eretmochelys imbricata. NCBI lineage: Eukaryota > Metazoa > Chordata > Testudines > Cheloniidae > Eretmochelys > Eretmochelys imbricata. The sequence goes on from NC_135577.1 coordinate 109,145,043, forward strand.
CTTTAACCCGCAGTGCGACAATTATTAAACAAAAAATTGAACTTGGATCTCAAACACTCTCGTGCAAAAGACTGACATATAATAGTCAGGATTTGAAGTGCAGTTATGTCTTGTTTGATGCAGATATTCAACAATTCAAATCAGAGGTGCCATGTTGGGGCCCACCTGAGAGAAAAGTAAACTCCCAGCTCAACTTTTAAGACCTGGCACTGGGTATTGCAGTGGACTGTAGATTCTAGAACCACTGCAGACTGCTCAAATTTTCCCATGGCACAATAGTTAACGTTGCTTGGTTTAAAGCCTAATGAATTCCAATTTTAGACAGCATAATGAAGCTAAGCTCAGGATAAAATCAGTTATTGTTTGTGCAGTGTTGTATGAGCACTTGTGTGAGCTTTCAGTCATGTAGTTAAAAAATACATACAATGAAACTTCAGTTGCTTACCTAGTCCAGTTAGGAGTTCATTTACTAATGGCTTTTAAAAAATTTAATTAGCCTATTATGTAGAGTTTTTATGACTTCCTGCCTTTCTTTTATTTTTGTTTATTCTTTCCTTTTTTCAATTATTGGTTTGTTTGTAATCTTAATAGCCCTATTAATCCATAGATCAGAGTATGACTAAAAAAGCAGCTGATGCTGAGCCTGATAAACATGTCAGTGCTGCTACAACAGGTAAGACTGAAGCAACAGAACTTGCAAAATCAGTATGTAACAACTGACAAAACTATAATATGAATGACTGAGTTACTAGCAAGCTAACAGTACTGACATGTTTGGAGCTATTTGACAGCTGTAGCTATTTAAAATAACTGTAATAAATACAACTAAAAAGCCACAGAGTATGTAACTGATTAATTAAAGAATTTAAAAAGAGTTAATAATGTAACACTTAAGAATTCCAGGTTATTGCTGTATTGCACGCCTTTTTCACTCTAACTTTGTAGTAGTAATAGGGATAGAACATAGATCCTTGTGCTCCCGAAGCACAGGTGCTTACCACTTGATTAGAAGGTGAATCTCCATTAGCTGGTAGCAGTATAGCATTTGTGATATACTGTGGAATAATTCTGATTCTATCCAGGTAAGAAGGTAGGTACACACTTAGCCAGCTCATTCCAACACTTTTTAATAGGTTTGGGTGTTCATACATGTATCCAATTATGAAAACACAGAAGCTGTTTGTCAGCACGTTAACACTACTGCACAACAGTTTAAGACCAGATATGAAGAAAAGCACATCTAGCCAACTGCAATGGGAACTTACTTTGGCAAAACAGAATCATCTGAGTGTTTATATGGCCATGACATTGGTGTTATGAAAAGACCATTGGATGGTTAATGACCACAAGTTTTCAGGACATTGGTTTCATATGTCAACCACAAGGTAGCACCTCTATATTAAAAAAAAAAATGAATACATGAAGAGCAGATTTATATTTTAATGTTATTAGAAAACTTTGTTTTGGTGACTAATTTGCATTGCAAAATGCATGAATCCAATTTTTGTTAGTATCTGTAATACTTTCTGTTCTGGTATTCACATAATTTAGTGCTCCTTCTTGTAAAATGTGCTGCAAGCTTTCATTGCTCAAAATGGACTTCAGTGCTCAGACATGTTGGCTAAAGTCAGTTAACATGCACAAACATACGAAAGCTTGTTTTGTTCAGAGTTTGAAAACCTGAGGTCTGCAAGGCAGTCAGGGGTGGCCCTGGAGCCACATGCGGCTCTTCAGAAGTTAATATGCAGCTCCTTGTATAGGCACCGACTCCGGGGCTGGAGCTACAGGTGCCAACTTTCCAAAGTGCCGGGGGTGTTCACTGCTCAACTCCTGGCTCTGCCACGGGCCCTGCCCCCACTCCACCCTTTCCCTTCCCCTCCCCGAGTCAGCCTTTCCCTCACTCCTCCCCAGAGCCTCCTGCATGTCACGAAACAGCTGATCGGGAGGTCCGGTGAGGGAGGGGGAGGTGCTGATTGGCAGGACTGCTGGTGGGCAGGAGGCGCTGGAAGTGAGCGGAGGGAGCTGATGGTGGGGCTGTTGATGTATTACTATGGCTCTTTGGCAATGTACCTTGGTAAATTCTGGCTCCTTCTCAGGCTCAGGTTGGCCTCTCCTGAAGGCAGTAATGACTGAGAAGCTTACAACAGTCACATTCCAATGTTCTAGAAGCTAGAAAGAGTTATTAACATAGTATAATCGGGAATCATGTGCAGTTTTTTTCTTAGTGCTTTTTCAAGAGTGATTTTTTTTCTTTGGTGTCAGTCTATTAGGACTCTTCCTCATTTCAGTGTTCCCTTGGAGCATCCTCTGTCCTTTTAGATGTAATCTATGGACCCAATAGGAGCATGAGAAAAGAACTAACTTCTTTCCTCAATGAATAAAGTTTAATGGCAAAACTGAGTTACCAAGTTCAGTGGGGCAATGATTGACAGCTTTTAGTTTGTAGAAATAAAACCAGGGTAGTCTGTTAAAGCTCAGGGCCCCATTATTCTAGGCATTGTACAGACACATAGGAAAACATGGTCCCTGGCCAGCATTTACAAACTAAGACCCCAATCCTGCTATTTACTGCATGTCCATGTGGAGCCCCTTTGACTTCAGTGGGCCTTCATGCTGGCACAGTGATTCACCCATGTGCAGTGAACTGGAGGATCGAAGCCTAAGAAGGCTGGTTCTGCCCTATGACAAGACCTAGCAATAGGGCAAAATTGTCAAAAGCACTAAATCCCATTTTCAAAAGTGACTTAAGGTCCTAAATCTCATTTGCTTTCAATTAGATGTAGGATCCTAACAACCTAAGTCAGTTTGAAAATGAGATTTAGGCTCTTAAGTCACTTAGGCACATTTTGAAATTTTTACCCATAATCTTATAGTGAAATATGCATCTCATTCTAAACACCCATTCAGAGCATTTGCTCTTCTATGCCTTAGTACCTACAGCAGAAACTGAATGGACATCTATGATGGAGTAGTCTGCCCTCATAAGGGTGCCGTTCAGCCCATCCCGGTCACGTGAAATGGCCCTTTAAAACAATGGGAACTTTCTTGTGTATGCAAAGGCCTAGGAAATAAGGCTGTACTGGTGGAGAGGACTTGGTCCCAGGAATAAGTGTTTATATGGAGAAAGTCACTAACTGTTTCTTTAAAGGCCTAGGACCAGAAGCCTTGCAGAGTGGTCAGGGCAAGAATCCCCTCTCACCCAATCAGTTGGGAATGATCTGGGAGAAGGGGACTAGCATATTTGCCACCTCCTCTCTCATAGCAGGGCAGAGATCAGCAGGAAAAGGCTGACCTGTGGAATCCTCCAAGATAGAGGACTAATTGGGAAAAGGCGCCCACCTGAGGGTGAAGCTGGCTAAAGCCTTGTAACTTAGAATCATAGAAGATTAGGGTTGGAAGAGACTTCAGGAGGTCATCTTGTCCAACCCCTGCTCAAAGCAGTACCAACACCAGCTAAATCATCCCAGCCAGGGCTTTGTCAAGCCAGTCCTTAAAAACCTCTAAGGATGGAGATTCCACCACCTCCCTAGGAAACCCATTCCAGTGCTTCACCATCTTCCCAGTGTAATAGTGTTTTCTAATATCCAACCTAGACCTCCCTCACGGCAACTTGAGACCATGGCTCCTTGTTCTGTCAACTTGCCCAAACCATTACCCCAGCTCCATAGAAGAGAGCTGGGGGAGACTCCTGTCTGGAGTAGGGAGATCTGATTGCCTGAACCACAACCCCAGCTCCAGGAGGAGGGCCGAGGTGAGCTCCTTCCTGAAAAAGATAGCGCATGGCCTAACTTCATGGCTCATAACCCCCGCTCCAAGAAGAGAGCTGGGGATGGTTGGGGGTGGAATCCTGCTTTAAGAGAGGAAACAATACGGATGGTTTGAAACACAACCTGGTGAGTGCCAGAGAGGCTGAGAAGCCCCTGGAAATGGAGCAGGGGCTCACAATACAAGTGGAGGAGAAGCCACCCACAGAATCTCGGGAGGAGAGTACCTTAGGGTTGAAACAGGGGAACAGTATACAGGAGGAGTTCAATAGAAAGCAGGCCAGGGAAACAGTAAAGGGTTGGGGAGAGATTAGTGTAACCGCTTTATACTGGGCCTTGGCCTGGAACGTAGGGAAGAGGTAGGACTGGGTTTCCCTACCAAACTCAGCAAGAGGGTTTATTAAGGACTGGAGCAAGTGGGCCAAACTCAAAGAGACCAGGGACTGCATGCCCCAGTTAGGAAGACTGGCCTCTTGAAGCACTGGACTTTTCAGCACCCTGAAAGGGGACAGCACTACCAACAACCAGCTGAAGGGCTGAGGTCATGACAAAGGACCAACAAGTGAGCTAGATAGCTAAAGCTCCATCTGAATGCTGACTTCTCATAGGATGGTGAAGAACAGTTGGGGGAGGGGAGGCAGACCTCAAATGGAGTCATAAGGGGAGGGATGTGTGAAAGAGCAGAGAAACTGCTGCCTTGCACAGCAGGGGTTAAAGAAAACCTGTGGGCTCAGCTAGCCATGCCCTGCTATACTTGCAGCCAATGCTGGGCCTGGAGCAGGGAGAAAAGGAAGGATCCTGGCTCAGTTGTGGGCTGTCTATCAAGATCTTCTGAGGCACCTCGACTTGAGCGAAGATCCTCGTAAGCTCCGTAGTCACTCTTTTGGAATTCATGGAGCATAATGGCATGGCTTCTGCGTCTAAAGCACGATATGTGGTCTGTGCTACCCCAATTAAGTACGGGGTCAGCACTGCAACCCATTGGTCTTGGGGCTACTGTGGCTACCTGCTCAAAAGTTTCTAAGAAAGCCTCAGGATCATCCTCAGGCCCTGTTTTGGTAAACCGGATAGGGGTGGGGTTAGTTGTCTCTGCTGGAGCACTGAGTCGCAGTATGGAGGCCACCTGCTGGACTGCCAATTCACCAATTAACTGCTGCAGCTGCGTGGCCATCTGCTGCAAGAGTTGTTGCTGTTGCTGTTCATGGTGGGTGTTTTGCTCAGCTATCTATTTCAGCAGCTGTTCCATCTCCATTCAAGGTCTTCCCTTTTGTTTGGGCTTTTGTTTTTGTTTTTTTAAGTTCCCTTCGGCAGGGACTAGGGCGATACCTATGTTCTCCACCACTTGTGATAGAGCCTTCGGTGGCCAAGCAGCCTAGTGGCTAGATCATTGGTCAGCTGCGTTGGAGGGGGACCCAGACTCTCCCCAGGGTCTTGTGTAGTTCAAACCCCTAAACGGGTTGATGGGTCTGTTTCTCTGCCTGGGGGGTGGTCAAGACCCGCTTCTCTGGGCTGCTACTTATTAGAGTCTCTTTAGTTTGGGGCATGGCTCTGTTAGTTCAGTTACCCCACAGTTGGGGCTTGGCTGCAGGCTCTCCTTGCCAGGGGAAGGTTTACTTGCCTCCAGTGATTGTGCTGGCTGACCAGTCACTGATCCCTCCCTTCAGACAGGCAAACAGAGAGCTCCTGCTTCCTCCCCAAACAGCCTGCAACTGAGCCAGGCTCCCTCCTTTTCTCCCCTCTCCAGGCCTGGTATTGGTTGCAGGTATAGTGAGGCGGGGTTAGCTGAGCCCACAGGTTTTCTTTAACCCCGGCTGTGCCAGGCAGCAGTTTCCCTGCTCCTTCACAGGAGCAAAGCTCATGAAGTCGTATGGGCTTCCCGGACATGTGTACTTTGGGATGCAGGAGAGGGGTGCCAGTTGTGAAACAGCCCAGCAGCCGAGACTTGCTACCTGACTAGCTGCTTCCAGCATTTTAATGATAGTTTACATTTTATATAGCATCTTTTAGTATCGATGGATTCCAAAGTTCTTTACAAACTGATATATCAATTATTTACTGAAACCATTTGATGGGCATCAAGCACAGCAGCTGTTTAAAACAGCTGAGCTCTACTACATTTTAGGGCAGGATTTAAAATGGAAGGAGAATTTAAATAGGCAGAATATGATTTTCAGAACTAGAATTTTGCAAGGAGATTGAAGTTACATTTCTGGTCTTGTAACAATAATAATTGGATCTTTTAATGATAACAGTTGATTAGAACCTGGGTTTTATAGCTTCACTGAGAGATGGTACCTCCAATAGTAATGCACCTTTTAATATCAGACTGAGGTATTGGTTAAATACTAATTTAGAGGGAAGAGAATGCCTCCTGAATCACACTTCTCCTGATGATGCCTTCTTTTGGTTAGTGTCTTCCTCGAAACCCAAAGACTTTGTCACCTTTAGAAAGGTGAATGGAGGATGACCTAGCCCAGCCAGTAGCTCCTACTCTCCTCACAGTTAGGAATACCCCAAGTAAGCAAGAATTTGAAATAATTTGTAGCAGAAGTTATGAGAAGTAAAGTTCCATCAAAGTTCAGATAGCTCTATGAACATTGCAGTTCTTTGGTTTTTTTTTTTCTGTAGGTAGAGAAAACTAGCCATGTTGAAAGCAGCTGATATAAATACATGAAGAAAGTTACTAAGTTCATATTTGCTAATTATCTCCGTAAATTAAGAGAAGCCATTTAAAATCCAGCTGTAGAATGTAAAGATCCTGTTTCAAAACACTTTCTATAACTGTATTTACTTATCTTTATATTTTCCATTGTTTCTATTGTTCACAGCCTTAACCATTGTTTGTTAACTACTATATGGTTGATTTGAATGAAAATCTTTGATAAAAACAGTTCAAAAATTAATTATGCATATGGTGTGTACATAATTTATTTTTCTATATTGTGGGTTTTTTGATCAAGATGACATGAGTAGAGCATCTCAGTTAATAATATCCATGGTTCTATTGATTCCAATGGCATTTTCTCACTTTAAAAATATACGCTGGGTTCTCAATCATGAAACCAAATACTTAAAAGCAAGTTTTTAACGCAGTATATAGACCAGTGGTTCTCAGACTTTTGTACTGGTGACCCCTTTCACACAGCAAACCTATGAGTGCGACCCCCCCCCCCTTACAAATTAAAAACACATTTTTTATATTTAACGCTATTATAAATGCTGGAGGCGAAGCGGGTTTTGGGGTGGAGACTGCCAGTTCGTGACCCCCACATAATAATCTTGTGACCCTCTGAGGGGTCATGACCCACAGTTTGAGAACCCCTGACATAGACCTTGGGAAAGCTTGTTGCATAAGCAACAGTGTATAGCTTCTTTATTGAAGAACACAGGCCTCTCAGAAGGCTATTCACCATCCTTTCTGGTGCTACGTTGAACATGCTCTAGAAGGGAAGTGGATTTATTTTTTTGGAGAGTGGGGTGATTTAGGGTTGCTTGTGTAAGCAGTCCCATTGTACTCCAGTAGCTCCCAACATAAGTAAGAGTTGCAGAATTAGGCCCTTAAGCAGTACAAAGGATATTTCACTTATGTCATTATGAATATGTTTAACAATAAAAATGATTCACCCCTTGTAGCTGAGATTTAGCAAGTAAAATTTCAGAAATGTGACTACAGGGTTATTGTAATGAGAGAGTTCTGAATGCAATAAATTATTCAGCTGTAACTTGTTACTAGTTTAATATTCAGTTTAAATTCTTATAAGAAGCCTATTCCAAATGAGTTCCTTATAATAAATAGGACTTGGCTGAAGTTTAGTTAATTTGTTCCTGTTTAATTTTTAATCCCTACTTTATTGAAACAAAGTTAACACTTCAAAAGCATCTGTGAAATGCGTGTAACCCTTTTTTGTTATCTGCAGAAATAAAAAGTGACCTTTTCAGTGCAAGCTGTGGTTTTACCATCTGTTTGTCTTACAGCTAGACCCTTGGTACAAACACTGCCTTTAAGGACAACTGTTAATAATGGAACCGTGTTACCAAAGAAACCAAGTGGCTCTCTACCTTCCCCATCAGGAACCAGGAAGGAAACTGTGGCACCAGCCACAAAGAGGTATGGAGAAACTTGAAACTATTAAACTAATTGAGAAAGTAGTAAATGTCATTGTAACTCTTTTATGAGTGTGTATGTGCAGTTTTTCGCTCTTTAGATAACACTTTCAAAGCAATGGTCTAGATAATTGAAAAAGTGATTTACAGTTAAAATCTTGTAAAAATACTTACAACATCTTTCTATTCATACCAAGTTAATTAATCAGGCCAAATGTTATTGCAGTAAATACCCTGGAAATATACAATGATTAGTCTATTATTTATGTGTTTCTTTCTTGATTCTGCAGTCTAGTAGATTAAGAGTAGGAAATTTCTGCTTTGGATTTCAGAACATGTTCTGAAAAGTAATGCCAGGGTTCTTTGTTTTAGAAAATAGAAGAAACAAAATTTGGGGAAGGCATGTAGTCCTGTGACAAAGTCATATAATGCTATTGGTCACTTTTTCTCAGTAAAATTATTTTGTGTAGAAATCTAATTTTCTGTGTTGTACAAGGAAATTCACTTATTTCAAACCATATTTAGCAAACACTTTATGCCAGTGAAAACAACCCTGCTCTGACTTATTATTATTAACATGTATTTAAGTCCCTTTAAAAAATTGCTTAAATGTCTTGGGTGTGGTTTAAAAATTAGTATGCTTCATATTTGTGTATTCCTTTACATATTCAAGCTCTGGAAAAAGTGGGATTGGTGGAGCAGGTTCAATTTGGACAAACCAGAGCCGCACTACAGAGCCAGTCTGTTATGCCCCATGGTGCAAAAGATAAAATTCTGTGTACGATTGATTTCTCCTTCTACATTCCCCTACCTTGAATGCCAAACCAGCTTTGAGTGGTGGTAATACTATCAGTCCATGGAAGGCAGATTGTAGAGATAAGAATAGCAATGTGTCCAGAAATTACTTGTGTTTGTAGAAGGAGCTAGGGAGACAGAGGATACAGATTTTACATTAAACATGAGGTAGAAACATATGATGTGCTATGATGGAAACCAGCCATTGACATGATGAAAGGGGAGTGTTGCTGATTACCCAGATTGTTCAAGTTATTGTCACCACAAAGCTCTCAGCACAAAGCAGTTTATACTCTACACCACACAGTGATAGAATCAGGAAACATCACACTGTTGTTTCTGCCTACCTGAGATGGAGTTGGGCCTCTCTGACCTGGGGGCTCAGTGCAGTTGCAGGTACCTTGACACAGGTTCAGCAGTATTGTTTGAACTAGCCCTGCTGATGGGAAGGAAAGATAAATTTAAATGGGTTAAATATCATCAGAATATTCAAAAGCAGGTGAGAACCTATTTTAAAAAAGAAAAACTGTTTTTAGTATTTCAGAAGTAAAGTAACACTGATTTGTATATACTGCACGTTTAGGCTGTTTAATTTTATTCATCATAATTCCTTTCCCTAGCACTAGCAAAGAAGAGTTGTTGCACAAGTAATTGCAAAATAAAATGCAGCATATGAGTATTAACATACTTCAGATGTACACATAGGGTGTTATTCCATACCCTGCCACTAAGAGGTGCAGAACAGAAAGAACTTGCAGCCCAGGACTGGGGGTACCTAAAATGGGTTTTAAATCATCCTGGCACTTCCCTGATTCTGGATTAATTTAGACAGCCCCACAGGCTAACCCCTGCAGCCTATATGCCTCATCATTGCCTGACATCCCTGCTGTGCTAGCTATGTGCTGCAGCCTTACCCTTCCGTAGCCTTTCCCCCAGCATTTCCCCTGTGCTAGGTAGGGCTTGTTGGAGGACAGCCTGTGGCTGTCTTCCTTAGTTCCTGTTCTGTGAAAATTCTTCACTGACCTTTCTACCCAGCGTCAGGGGACCAGAGGGGGGACGAGAGTCTCACCCATAGATTTGAAATAAACAGTGAGAAAATAACCTGAGACACCTCCTTATGGGAGAAAAAACAGTAGACACAGGCAATCTTGCCTGTTAACTAGATGCTTATTAAGACATAAATAAATAAATAAATAAATTTTCTTAGTCTCTAAGGTGCCACAAGTACTCCTTTTCTTATTAAGACAGTGTTATTTCTCTCATTCTCACAGAAATGTAATTTATAAATTCAGGTACTATAGTACGTAAGATAATTGTTTCTTTAAAAAAAGATTTTTTTAAATGAACTGGTACAATTACAAATGTACTTATACGAAATTTTCGCTTTATAGATTCTAAAATGTAGGTTTTAATATAGAATTTGCTACTTTCAAATTTATTTAAGTCTGTCTTTCAGAAATCTATATTGTACACTGTTACAGTTCATCACATAACTAAACTTCAGGAGGAACAGAGATTTTAAAAAGCACACTTGGGTATGAGCTACTTCTTCAATGAATTACTGTGAAAGGAAGACTATTTTTACTTTGTAGATTATTGTCTACTGCTGAAAGCTTTTGATATTGACCCCTAAACTAACTGATAGGATTCCCAGTTTTTATGTTAAATTATGCTCCAGATATTCCATATTTGGGGTAGCTTTATTCTGAATAAGTATTTTATGCTCACAAATGGTGAGAAAAATGAATTCATTAACTGTTTTGTATTTATATTGGGCCCTTCCATATTAAAATACCGTGGAAGAGCATGTGTGTGATACAAATGAAAATGTGTCAGCAAGAAGGAACTTTTTTTTACATAACTCTTTATTTGCATTTAGAAGCTTAAGTTGTTGCTTCGTTTACATAATATGTGTAATTTTAAAGAAACCATTCTATGCTGACTTCAGTTAGTAAAAACAAAAACAAAAGATCATTGTTCTTTTTACACTGAAGGATTTGAAAACATTCAGCCGCTTGTAAACTTAGATATTCCAGAAGCAATCTACCGCATAGTGGTAATGCTTTGTATTCCCAATTAAAATCTAGATTTTGGAGCTGATTTGATATAGCTTTGTTGCCATTAGACAAAAGTATAAGAGGAGAAAATGTAGGGGAAAAGAATACAGGCTGTATCTTGCTCAGTAGGGATTCTGGTGCAGTCTATAGACTAGCATATAGCTTAGCTTTCAAAAGGAAACAATCACTCATTCTCTCTGCTTGAAGAGATTGTAAGAGATCACAGTGGAGCAAAACGGTGAGGACTGGAGATGAAAATAAACAAACTGGTACAAAAAGAACACTATAAAAAGCATGGTTTTGTACAGAGTATAAAATACTTTAATAAGATAAATTCCTGTTGCTTCCAAACTAGCAACATATGCCCTCTGAGAAATTGCTCTCTCTCTTGGAATTAATGTACGACATTCTGTACTGGAGCAACAATGATTTTTAACTGGCATAAATACAAAATCAATATGCAGTTTCAATTAATTCTTCTGTTTTAATACCCTCAACCATTAAGAAAAAAGTTTTTAAATAAATGGAATATAAACACAAATATTCTCTTTAGAGTGAACTTTGAGTGGCAAAACTAATCTATTACATTACGTTACTAACAATAGAAGATATTAATGTATCACACTCAAAGGCATAATGCAATTAAAGCCATAAAAGAGTTCTTGAATTTATTCTAATTAATTTAAATGAAGGTGAGGGAGCATGTTAGACAAAAATTGTTAAACCAAATTGTGCACCATTTACAATTACCTTAATTGGGGCTGGCAAATTTTCTGATTCAAATTTTGACTTCACTTCAACATTGTGGGTCTGAAAGCTCAGCTTGAACTTGAATATTATTAGATTCCTGTTTCATTTAGGAGAAACAGAGAGAGAGAGTGTGTGTATGTGAACGAGAGAGAGCGGGAGAGAGAGGAGAGAGAAAATTCCAATGGAAATATAGATGCAGCAGGCCTGGTATTTATGCCTGCTACTGTATTTTCCACTCCATGCATCTGATGAAGTGGGTTCTAGCCCACGAAAGCTTATGCCCAAATAAATTTATTAGTCTCTAAGGTGCCATAAGGACTCCTCGTTGTTTTTGCTGATACAGACTAACACGGTTACCACTCTGAAACTTCTCTGATGTTTGTACATCAGGGTAGCTTCATTAAAGTCAATGGAACTACACTAGTATAAACTTTGGAAATTTCAGTAAGCCAACTAGGATATTTTCTTCTGGGGTTACTCCCATTAGCCAGGCTAACACAGCACAGTTTTCCCCTGTGTTAGCCTGGGGTTTTGCTAACTAACTAATTTAGTTAGCAAAACCCTTCACTTTTGTTGATATAGATATCTATATACCATACAGTCATAGAATGTTTAACATATTCATTAATACATATATGATTAATTAATTCGTCAGATACCTTTTGACCACTGCACCTCCGCTCTCTCCACTTAGCTATCTCCACCCAGACTTATTCTAATATTGCAAACCTCTGAGCAACTTCAAATATCTTGCACTCTTTAAATACCCAGTTACACAAGTTACCTAATTCTGCCCCTAACCTGCCCTGTTAGACTGGTCTTTGATTCAGGATGGGCTGCTATCAGCCCTGGATAGGGCTTAAGCTCCAATATTTTGGGACTGTGTATATCTAGAATTAGGCTCTTTATGCTTTTTGGGAAAAACTATTTGCAGCCAGGGTGGAGCAACACTTGTTCTAGTCCTGGAAAGGCCCATTATATTAAATTTTAAAGCTGTGACCTTTGTAATAGAAAAGCCGTTTCAGGTTACATTTAGATGTTGTCTTCTCCCTCTGAGTTCTATGAAGTTTCTCAATAATGTAAGAACATAAGAACGGCCATACTGGGTCAGATCAAACGTCCATCTAGCCCAGTATCCTGTCTTCCAACAGTGGCCAATGCCAGGTGCACCAGAGGGAATGAACAGAACAGGTAACCATCAAGTGATCGATTGCCTGTCTCCCATTCCCAGCTTCTGGCAAATGGAGGCTAGGGACACCATCCCTGCTCATCCTGGAATGGACCTATCCTCCATGAATTTATCTAGTTCTCTTTTGACCTTCATAAAGGCCTCTGGCAAGGAGTTCCACAGGTTGACTGTGTTGTGTGAAAAAATACTTCTTTTTATTTGTTTTAAACCTGCTGCCTATTAATTTCATTTAGTGACCCCTAGTTCTTGCATTATGGGAAGGAGTAAATAATATTTCCTTATTTACTTTCTCCTCACCAGTCATGATTTTATAGACCTCTATCATATCCCCGCTTAGTCGTCTCTTTTCCAGACTGAAAAGTCCCAGTCTTATTAATCTCTCCTCGTATGGAAGCCTTTCTCTACCCTAATAATTTTTGTTGCCCTTTTCTGAACCTTTTCCAATTCCAATATATCTTTTTTGAGATGGGTTGACCACATCTGCACGCAGTATTCAAGATGTGGGCATACCATGGATTTATATAGAGGCAATATGATATTTTCTGTTTTATTATCTATCCGTTTCTTAATGATGCCCAACATTCTGTTTGCTTTTTTGACTGCCGCTGCACATTGAGTGGATTTTTTCAGAGAACTATCCACAGTGACTCCAAGATCTCTTTCTTGAGTGGTAACAGCTAATTTAGACCCCATCATTTTATATGTATAGTTGAGATTATGTTTTCAATGTGCATTACTTTGCATTTATCATCATTGAATTTCACCTGCCATTTTGTTGCCCAGTCACTTAGTTTTGTGAGATCCTTTTGTAACTCTTCACAGTCTGCCAGGGATTTAACTATCCTGAGTAGTTTTGTATCATCTGCAAATTTTTCCTCCTTACTGTTTACCCCCTTTTCCAGATTATTTATGAATATGTTGAGTAGGACTGTTCCCACTACAGACCCCTGGGGTATTGGTATTACTTATGGTAAATATACAATACCTTGTTTTCCTAGTATAAGGATACCAAAAATTACTTCAGTGTTTTTAAACCCTCTCAAATATCTGTAAAATAGTTTTATATAAGATAATATGCTGTAAAGGCTTTACTGCCATAGGCTTTCATTGCCTTGTTTATCACTGATCAATGCAACCATCCTAAATATTTATACCATTACTGCACAGCTGCATTGTATGTGTGTATATATGTGTGATGATTTATATTCTTATGCTTATCCTTGTAGTAATAGTGCTTGTTCTCTAGCTTGATATTATCCATTTGTTGATGATATCCTCTGATTTTTAAGAGAATTTAGGCTGCTTGTTGAAGCTCCGGAGATGGTCAGCATATACAGAGTATTGCTAAACATTCTTGTCATACATAGATATATTGTTGGACTGTAAATACGTATTTTGAACTGACCACACATCTGACTGAGGAGCCATAAAATCCACGGTACTTCACTCTTGCATGTAATTTCATATCTTGAATGTGCAGTTATGTGTGTCTTTAATTGTAAGTTTGTTTTAAATGTGTCTTGTTCCACACTTGTTGTATTCACTTTTATTCTGCTTTGTTTATGCACCTCTCAGTCATGGATTAAACAGGTCTGTGAGTCTTCTCAATGCATGCAAACTGAAAAAAACCACTGTAAGGTGAGGGATTCTTGGTAGTATTGTAGTGTCATAGTTCAGTAGGTTTTCCCTGCTGTCATAGCTCAGTCTGTGCAGGGGGGTTATTTTAGTGATGGTGTTTCTATCATAATACATAATTGTAGTAACTATTACAACCTTCAGTATTTTCAGAAATAAATTTTGCAACATATACTCATAACCAATGTGTTTAAATGGACCAGAACTTTTATAAAGTAATTAACTCAGTAATGGTACCTCTACTTTTTGTGCTAACGTTCTCTCCATTATAGTGATGATTTTTCATAATGCAAATTCCTTCAAACATATTTGCTTATTGCAGCTTGTTTCCTAAGTATTGTAAGTCAAACATTTTGTCCTGGTGTTGCACCATTAAAAACTACCTTTCCTGAAATTAATTATGAAGGCAAAATTCTGGACTCAATATTCTTGTACACCCCTATAAATCAGTGTTCTAGTTTCTGTGATCCTTATGCTTCTCATTTAAATTCCAGTTGAAGTATCAGTATGTCTGCTGTGTCCAGAATAAGCATGTCAATAGTGTTCACTGTAGCATCTTAGTTTTTAATTATATAAAAATATGGTATTAGACATACCAAAATATGTGCATGCTTAAATTGATTTAACAGTATGATGGTGTTGCCGAAACCCTTATCTTTTCTTGCCTCGTCACTTCCCTACTGCCTGTCACTATTGCTCATTATGTCAAGGCTAAAATCTAAATTGTAAATTCAGTGAGCCAGGGACCATGTTCTTCTGTGAAATGTCTAGCTCTCTCTTGGGTCCTATAAAATAATAGAGGTTTCATAAGTAGGGTGACCACTGGTCTCTTATTTTAAGGGACCATCCTTTATTTAATTGATTTATCCCTTTTGGTTACCACTCATCCCTTATTTTAAAATGTATTTAAATGTATTAAAACTGTTAAGTAATATTTTAAACATTAAATTGAAGCTTATGATGATTGCATTGTATATTTGAGGCAATAGAAATATCCACTTGAGAGAGAAAAATACATGATATGCTAAAGGAAATGGTGTTTCCCTGAAATATCCCTTAAAATAGAGCGTTCTCTCTTATTTTTCTTGTGGTTTTCCCTTATTTTCTATTCAGAGGTGTAATTGAGGTTAGAATTTGGCACATAATCATAATTAAGGATGCACAAGGGATGTATTAGCAGGCATGTGTTAGTATCAGTGTCTAACGTACTGTGTCATTATTGATGAAGTAGTGCTAGTCAATAGCAGTGTCATACTTAGCCACCAGTTTTATATGGAACTTTTCTGAGAGTAAGGTTCAAACTTCTCAAGTTGCCACACATTTTTTAACTGAAGACAATGCTTTAGTTAAAAAGAAAGCATTCTTAATTTCAGTTCTCTTGTCCTTGTAATTTTTTGTTTTCAGGCTGAGCTTAAGAACTTTACAAGTGAAATTGAAATTTATCATATATTTAAAGACAAAACATTAATGGTAAAACATGAATTGTAAAATATTTTTATTTAAGAAAATTGTTTTGTCCTTCCATGTTAATATACTTTTAAAATGAAATTTCTTTCTCCAGAAAGAAGACAGCATTTTGTGTTGTGGACAGTAATGAAGTTATTTAATATTTGTTGCTAAATTTTTGACATTTAAAGTGAGATTAAAATGTGCTCTGTAACTTACAAATTATCTAACATAGATGCAACAAGTTGCATCTTTAAAGGCATAATTTAGTGCCATTAAGCGATGTTACCTTTTCATTCCATAGCTAGTGAACATAATACAAAATATAGGCCCTGATCCTACAAACATAGGCTTAATTTTATGCACTGGTGTGATGGAGTTCAGTGGGCAATTCATGCAAGTAAAGGCACTCATAAGAGTAAGTGTTTTGAGGACCAGTTTTTAATTGGAGAAACATTAAAATAGACTACATTATAAATTAAAATGTTTTCATTATGTTCTTTATCCCTTTCACCCAGGGCCAGCCTAAAATGTACTGATTTCTGAACTGAAAGCAAGATTTGATCCTTTACTACCATCACTTCCTTGTTGTCAATTTATTTTTCCCAACTACCTATGCAGCTTAGCAACCCACATATTCTCTGTGTTATTTTGTCACCCAAAAGAATATTTTTATTTCAACTTAATAATTTATATTTTGGTTGGGTTTTGTATCAGAATGCATCCAAAACAATTTGTACCACCATCAGGTGCTCCAAAAGAGAGAATATGGTAGTTGACATAAAGCTTTCCAGGATGCATCTGATGTTTCTGACCATGTAGAACTTAAAATGGAGACATCCTTTCAGAGTAGTGCTTGGTTAGGTAGCAACTTAGCAGCTAAATAATAGTGGTTTAGGTCTGGCAAGTTGGTGAAGTGACCACAGTAATCTCTCTCCCCCTTTAAATATAAAGTCTTAAGCGGCCATCTATTTTGCTAGTTACTAAAACTGATTATGGTTGAGTCTTCTGTCTAACTAAAGAGAGCTGGATGCTGAGGGCACACTAAAGAGTGATGCAAAACCCTCCTGGTAGAGACATTCGGAGGAAGGTTGGAAGGGCAAATTAGCCCTCTGAGAATTCCCTCACAGAGGAAAAGGGGAAAAGATCTTTTTAGGATCTATGTTTTTTTTCATAAATGTAAGTAGGAGTGTCACATGTTGACAAGATAATGACTGAAACTGCCGAAATATTTAAGAAGTCTCAGTTTACTCATCACCTTTGGGTATATTAAAACTGGGTTGAAAGTACAGTATAGAGTAGTTGATACTGAATTAAAGACTGAATGGATATGAAGAGACATGGTCAGCTTATTAGTGCTCAAAATTTGACCTACTTTGAGAATTATGTGTAATATGGCTAAGAATGTCAAATGTTATACTTTCTTTTTAAATCTATCCCTCCATTCTCTAAATTTAGTTTGGACTGATGTACAAAAATTGTAAGTGTGACCTCTCTGATATTCTGCTTCAGAAGTCTATGTATCGCATATACCTGAGCAGTGGATATTCCAACTGGCATCAGTGATGCTAGTATAGCACCTCTTGTAGACTGAAAAATAAGCAAAAAGGGAGTCATGTTAATCTCCATTGCAGTAGATACCCAGCAAAATAGTCTGACTGCTGCAGTTCAGTTCTTAATAACCTAAATCATTATCTGTTCTAGAAAATAATTTATTAAATAGGTATGTTAATGCTCTTAGAAATAAAAGTGCAATTAAACTTTCTGAGGTATAGTTTATCAAAATCAATTTGTAATAAAATACTCTTTTATATGTACTGCTATATAACTTACTCCCTTTTTTGTTAGTACTGTCAAAAGAACCAGCTCAGCTGAACGTGTATCCCCAGGAGGTCGAAGGGAAAGCTATGGAGATTCCAAAGGCAGCCGCAATCGCACTGGATCCACCAGCAGTTCTTCTAGTGGTAAAAAGAACAATGAGAAGTATGTGATATTTTTAATGTTTCCCTCTTTCCCACACTGACTGCCCTAATAATGAAGTTACTAATTTTAAATAAGCAACTATTGAAAGGTTGGATTTTCTAATGAGACAGCAATCAGACATGAGATGTCTCTGCTCCTGGACTTCAGGAAAGCAGACTTCGACTCCCTCAGGGAACTGATGGGTAGGATCCCCTGGGGGACTAACATGAAGGGGAAAGGAGTCCAGGAGAGCTGGCTGTATTTCAAGGAATCCCTGTTGAGGTTACAGGGACGAACCATCCCGATGTGTCGAAAGAATAGTAAATATGGCAGGCGACCAGCTTGGCTTAACGGTGAAATCCTTGCGGATCTTAAACATAAAGAAGCTTACAAGAAGTGGAAGATAGGACAACTGACCAGGGAAGAGTATAATATTATTGCTCGGGCATGTAGGAATGAAATCAGGAAGGCCAAATCACACCTGGAGTTGCAGCTAGCAAGAGATATTAAGAGTAACAAGAAGGGTTTCTTCAGGTATGTTGGCAACAAGAAGAAAGCCAAGGAAAGTGTGGGCCCCTTACTGAATGAGGGAGGCAACCTAGTGACAGAGGATGTGGAAAAAGCTAATGTACTCAATGCTTTTTTTGCCTCTGTTTTCACGAACAAGGTCAGCTCCCAGACTGCTGCACTGGGCATCACAGCATGGGGAGGAGGTGGCCAGCCCTCTGTGGAGAAAGAGGTGGTTAGGGACTATTTAGAAAAGCTGGACGTGCACAAGTCCATGGGGCCGGACGCGTTGCATCCGAGAGTGCTAAAGGAATTGGCGGCTGTGATTGCAGAGCCATTGGCCATTATCTTTGAAAACTCGTGGCGAACGGGGGAAGTCTCAGATGACTGGAAAAAGGCTAATGTAGTGCCAATCTTTAAAAAAGGGAAGAAGGAGGATCTGGGGAACTACAGGCCAGTCAGCCTCACCTCAGTCCCCCCAAAAATCATGGAGCAGGTCCTCAAGGAATCAATTCTGAAGCACTTACACAAGAGGAAAGTGATCAGGAACAGTCAGCATGGATTCACCAAGGGAAGGTCATGCCTGACTAATCTAATCGCCTTCTATGATGAGATTACTGGTTCTGTGGATGAAAGGAAAGCAGTGGATGTATTGTTTCTTGACTTTAACAAAGCTTTTGACACGGTCTCCCACAGTATTCTTGTCAGCAAGTTAAAGAAGTATGGGCTGGATGAATGCACTATAAGGTGGGTAGAAAGTTGGCTAGATTGTCGGGCTCAATGGGTAGTGATCAATGGCTCCATGTCTAGTTGGCAGCCAGTATCAAGTGGAGTACCAAGGGTCGGTCCTAGGGCCGGTTTTGTTCAATATCTTCATAAATGATCTGGAGGATGGTGTGGATTGCACTCTCAGCAAATTTGCGGATGATACTAAACTAGGAGGAGTGGTAGATACACTGGAGGGCAGGGATAGGATACGGAGGGACCTAGACAAATTGGAGGATTGGGCCAAAAGAAATCTGATGAGGTTCAACAAGGATAAGTGCAGGGTCCTGCACTTAGAACAGAAGAACCCAATGCACCGTTACAGACTAGGGACCGAATGGCTAGGCAGCAGTTCTGCGGAAAAGGACCTAGGTGTGACAGTGGACGAGAAGCTGGATATGAGTCAACAGTGTGCCCTTGTTGTCAAGAAAGCCAATGGTATTTTGGGTTGTATAATTAGGGGCATAGCCAGCAGATCGAGGGATGTGATCATTCCCCTCTATTCGACATTGGTGAGGCCTCATCTGGAGTACTGTGTCCAGTTTTGGGCCCCACACTACAAGAAGGATGTGGATAAATTGGAGAGAGTCCAGCGAAGGGCAACAAAAATGATTAGGGGTGTGGAACACATGACTTATGAGGAGAGGCTGAGGGAACTGGGATTGTTTAGTCTGCAGAAAAGAAGAATGAGGGGGGATTTGATAGCTGCTTTCAACTACCTGAGAGGTGGTTCCAAAGAGGATGGTTCTAGACTATTCTCAGTGGTAGAAGAGGACAGGACAAGGAGTAATGGTCTCAAGTTGCAGTGGGGGAGGTTTAGGTTGAATATTAGGAAAAGCTTTTTCACTAGGAGGGTGGTGAAACACTGGAATGCGTTACCTAGGGAGGTGGTAGAATCTCCTTCCTTAGAAGTTTTTAAGGTCAGGCTTGACAAAGCCCTGGCTGGGATGATTTAACTGGGGATTGGTCCTGTTTTGAGCAGGGGGTTGGACTAGATGATCTCCTGAGGTCCCTTCCAACCCTGATATTCTATGATTCTTCTGTATTGAACAGAGGATAGTTTTAAAGTACTCTGTCATGTAAACACTTTTTCAAGTTGAGATTACACATTTTGTTTGCCTTATTGTATTCCAAGCTATGAGCAATGTGAAAATTTTGAGTTGCATACAGTAATACCAAAAAAGCTTAGAGTTATTAATCCTTCTTTCCAGTATGTTGTTGGACTCCTTCATGTTACTTCTTGTGATTTTTTTTCTTTGGAGAATGCAGTCATTTGTCTAGGGCATCATGTCTTCCCTCTGCTGATACGTTAGCAGATTTTTAAAGTGACTGTTCATATTCATGGAGGCATTTGGTAATGTCTCCATAGTCAAGGTTGTGTTGAGATTTGCATGTAAAGCAGGACTACAATCTCTGTTTCATACTTTAAAATCTGATTTTAGTTTCCAGGTTTGGCACAAAACTTTTTATAGCACAATTGAAGTTTCTATATTTATTTTAGGGAAATATTTACTAATTTTTGCAGAGGAAGCATGGAAATGTTGTTGTCCTATTTTCCTTATTTCTTTGATTCCTTCCAGATAGCTCATAAACTCTGTGCACACACATGGTAATAACCTCTTGGACATAGGCCATTTTTAAAATTAAACAAACAAAAATTTATTCTTATTCAGTATTCACAGTTTTGAGCTACACAAAGTTTAGGTGACAGAATAGCTCAGGTCCTTCTGCTACTTACATTTGCTGATAGTGCTCTGCAGGTATACATAATGAAGCAGGTCTAGGTTGGGCTTTGGGAGAGAGAGTTGGGGCTTTAGGTAGTATGATGTGTAAGGGAAGCAGGCAGACTAAGTGAGGCTTTGCAGGAATACGAGGGGTTGAGTGGGGCTTTGGAGAACAGGTTTTCCAGGAGGCTGGATAGAGAGAAGAAGCTTATGTGCAGGTTCTTTACAGAGGGCTTGGGATGAAGGGAAGCCCAATGTCTTTACACCATGGCATAGAAACTCTCTCTTCTTCTGATGCTGCTGCCTTGGCTTTCCAATGCAGCATCCCTGGGGAAGACAAATTGCTGAGTTGTTTACACATCTAGGATGGTCTTGGGAGGCTAAGTCACTGGAATGGCAGTCAGGAGAGCTAGGTTCATTTCCTGCCTTTGTCTCAAGGTTTGTGTGTGGTTTTGGCCAAACCATGATCTCTCTGTGTCTCCATCCCCACCTGTAAAATGGGGAGGATAATAATACTACTCTACCTCACAGGATGTTGTGATCATAAAAACGTTAATGTTAATGAGGATCATACAACGACATAGTGCTGCTGTTCTTTATGAAGTTCTTTCCAACCACGACCAGTTGACTGGTTAGGGACCATTCCAGGCTTTCCCCAGATCCGTCCTTAGTGCCTAGATTAGATAATTAGTTAAAGGTTTTAGTGTAGATTAGATAGTTTTTAATCATTAATTAAGGATAACATTTATAGTTAGTTTTAGTCAAGTTTTCTTTGGCTCTGGGATGGCGTCTCCGAAGATCAAGAAACCTGGCTTCAAGAGATCTGTTTCCTGCCCTCAGTACCTCCAACATCTACACATACACTGGATGTCTTGTGTGCCTAGGGGAGGTTCATTCTCTGTTTGATTGCTCTAGTGGTTCTACATTTACTCAGGGCCCTAGAAAGGGACTGCAGGTGATACTGCTCCAGGAGGCACTGGCAGCACAGCTCACGAGATCCAAACATTCACAAAGATCTGAAAGATTCCATAGGCGGGCATCAGCCCCTAATACACTGAGAGCAAAGAAACCTAACACTGGACAAAAATTGTCTACATCACCGCAAAGTATTAAGAGATCTGCAGCTCCAAGAAAGAATTCAAAATCTAAAAGCAGAGTCCTCGTCAATGTCATTGTCTTTGTCCAAAGCCAGTCTATGAGAGAGAGATTTTCTGGATCCCTCTGATCTGATTACACCTAAGGAACTGGAGATCAGAAAAGACTCTGTGACAAGACTTGCTGGTTTGAACTAGAGTAAATGGTGGATTCTCTGTAACTTGAAGTCTTTAAATCAAGATTTCAGCCCTTCAGTAACTCAGCCAGAGGTTATGGGCCTATTACAGGAGTACCTGGATGAGGTTCTGTGGCCTGCGATGTGTAGGAGGTCAGACTAGATGATCAGGATGATCCCTTCTGCAGGGCTGTCCCTAGGGGAGTGCGGGGCCCAGGACAAATCAACCTCCCTGCTAGTCTCCTCACCTACTGCCCGGCATGCCCACCCAGCTGCCGCTCGTCTCCTCACTCCCTGACTACCCGCCCACCCGCTGTTCTCCTCCTCACTCTGTCCTCCTGCCTGCCCACCACTCGCCTCCCTGCTAGTCTCCTCGCTGTCCATCCGGCGTGCCCTCCCACCTGTCTGCCCGACTGCCACTCTCCTCCTCGCCATCCTTCCACCTGCCTGCTGCTCGCCTCCTCACCTGCCTGCCGGCCACTCGCCTCCCCGCTAGTCTCCTCGTCGTCCATCTGGCACACCCCCCTGCCTCTCTGCCTGGCAGCCACTCGCCTCCTCACCCCCCGCCATGCCTGCCCACCCGCCGCTCTCCTCCTCACCACGTTCCTGCCTGACACTCGCCTCCTCATCTGCCTGTCCACCACTCGCCTCCCTGCTAGTCTCCTTGCTGTTGGTCCAGCGTGCTCCCCCGCCTGTCTGCCCAACTGCCACTCTCCTCGCCATTCGCCTGCCTGCCTACCGCTCACTGCTCACCCACCTGCCCTCTGCTTGCCTCCCTGCTAGGATCCTCGCCGTCCATCCGGCACACACCCCCCCATCCGCTCGACCGCTGCTCTTCTCCTCACCGCCCGCCTGCCTGCCTCCTCAGCCCCCTCCCACCTGCCTGCCTGTCGCTTGCTTCCCCATTCACCTCCTCACCTCACCCGCCCGCCTCACCTCCCTGACCACCTCCTCACCTGAATATCAGGACATATGGTGTCCGATTGTACATTGGTCGGGACACAGGACAAAGGGCTAAATATCGGGACAGCCCTGATTTTATCAAAGCGTGGGGGCCCCCAAAGCGTGGGGCCCAGGGTGGTCGCCCCAAGTCACCCCCTGCCCAAAGGATGGCTCTGCCTTTCTGACCTTAAGATCTATGAGTCTATGAAATACTGAGAGAGGGGTATTAGTTCCATAAATTCTTTATTCATCGGCACCTTTCCTTAGAGACGTCTGTGTTCTCTTGTCTTTTGGGGTCATCTGTATGAAACATACCACAGTAATCTTTAATTTAAAAGGGTTATTAAAAATAGAGAAAATGGAATTAAAACAAAAGAAAACATTTGCGTCACACATCTAGATTTACACTTCTCAGAAGTGACACTAGACTAGGTGTTCTCAGCTTAGTTACAGAAGGGACGGGGGGAGAAGAAAACAAAAGAGCTTACATCTCTTGAAAGCAATCCCCTCTCTCTGACCACTTTGGTCCCTTTGTCATCATTGCACTTAGTGTCTAGATAGCAACTCCTTTCTTGTCCCCCTCAGACATGCTTATTAAATCCCCTCCTGAATTTTTCCCAGATAGTTTGCTGAACACACACACACACACAATAGGGTTTGTCAACAGCTTTAATCTCCACCTTCCAGGAGATGTCCACTGAAGAAGATGGTACACTTAACAATGATTGGTAGTTGCCTTTCAAAGGCTTACTGACCTAGTTCAGATACCACCTTTCACAGATGACTTTGGCTGGTTGTACCCACTTATGGACAGGGTACATAAATACTTAAATACTCCCTCAATTATGTTTTTTCTGTTGTCAATGAACTATGAATTATGGACACACTGATATACAAAGGGCCGGCTCCAGGCACCAGCGTTACAAGCGGGTGCTTGGGGTGGCAGTCAGAAAGGGGCAGCAGTGTTCCTGCGGTGCCGGCAATTTGGCAGCAGCTTCTCCCTTTTGCTGTCCTGGGCGGCAATTCGGCAGCAGCTTCTCTCTTCTGCTGTCCGTGGCGGCAATTCAGTGGGAGTTTCTCCCTTCTGCCGTCTGTGGTGGCAATTCGGCAGCGACAGTTCTTGTCACTGCTTGGGGTGGCAAAAACGGTAGAGCCGGCCCTGGATATACAGATACTCTTTAAAAAATATAACATCATTCTCTTTTGGTGTAGTTGTACACTGTTTTTGGACTGACAAGCATAGGTGGCCGATGGACAAAATAATGATGGGATACTGTAGGTGCCAGAGATTCTTAATGTCTGCCATGGTTGGACTAGATTTTCAAAGGAAAAAACTTGACATCTTGTGGGAGAGAGGCTGGGATCCCAGGGATGTGAAAATAGTTGTATGAGAAATGTGAAAAAAGTTTTGGCATCTGTGAGCAGGGTACCACAAGGAAAATATTATTTTTACCATGTCCTCATGTTGTATGTGGTTTTTAATTGATTTTATAAAATTATATGAACTATTACTATGGCATATGAAAAGTGTTGTATGCATGGCAAACTTTAAAAGAAAACTCCTTGATTATTTTCACAGCAAACCCAAGGAACCAATGTTCAGTGCAGGTAGGTTCTGTTTTATTTTTTTCCATTTCTAAAGAGATAACTTGCATGCTGATGCATTTTTTTATTGTACAGTGATTTATCAGGGAAATCGGCTTTCGGATTCAGAGCCTTTCACTTACAGGCCACTGGTGGCCTACTTCCTAGTGGCCAATGGGTCTGCATTGTGAGTGGAATCCTTTTTGGCAAGAAGGCCAAGAACAAAAAGCTATGAAAATGGAAACTACCTTCTTACCAAATAGAGATATTCCTGTTCAAAACAGGATTAAGGTTTTTGTGGGTCAAAGTATATTTGAAGCTCAGACTATGGCTCTCTGTACTATACAATATTTTAAGTGTGATTCTACTCATAAAAATGAGCAAATGCAATTAAGAGATTTCATATTTATGTCTCAGTTCTTTCCTGAGCAAAATTGCCAAGTTACAAATAAAAATACTGTTTTTCTAGCTGAAGCTCTGGAAGCTCATCTTTTGACTTGAAAGTCAGTGTTCTTTTCTTTCCTGCTCATGCATCATCACCATCAACAAGATTCTGCAGGCTACATTCTAAATTTAAATAAGGACAGAGTTTATTTGCCTCTGCCATTAAAACTTTACAAACAATCCTGTTGATGGCATGTGACACAAAATAGAGTACAGCTTGCTTCCCTGTTGGCTCTGCAGAGCCAAGCAAAAGTAAAAAGTAGTAAAAACTTACTTTGTCATTGGAATAAGCAAATGTGATGGAATGCACACTGAAAACAAATCTGCTGGTTCAGCACGTGGTGTTTTTATAGTTACCTTTTCAGACTATAATCATAATTTAAGTTAAAGATGGAGGATTTCTGTTTCTTGGGCTGATAATCAAGACCCCCCAGCAAAGCACATGGTAACTTCCAACTTATATGTATGTGTATATATATATATATATATATATATATATATCTTCTTACTATATGTTCCATTCTATGCGTCCGATGAAGTGGGCCATAGCCCATGAAAGCTTATGCTATAATAAATTTGTTAGTCTATAAGGTGCCACAAGTACTCCTGGGTTCTTCTAAGTAGTCCTGTTGACTTCATTGGGAATACTCATGTACTTATTGCTTCTCTGGATCACAGCCCATGTCCCTCTCATGGATACAAGTTCAAGAACAAGAAAATAGCTTCTGATATGCTACATTTATAATTTTGTCTCATAGTAACTTTTTTTCTTTTTCACTTTCCTGGAAAAGGGCACATTTGGCTTTAATAGTTTTTGTTTCAAAATTTTCTATTGAGATTCATAGGTTAAATTATTCATTTAAGTTATGTGAGTTTGATCTTACCCTTCTGATTCAGGCAAAATTACCACTGAAATCAGTTAGAGGTTTTTTTTCTAGGCAAAGTATATCCCAAATTCCTAAATATTTAATTATTTTTAGCATAAAGTTACATAATGGAGCTTAAACCAATCTTTTAATGATAAAATAGCTCTAAATGTATTACTCTTGGCTAGAAAAACAGAGTTTTGAATGCAGTAACACACAATCCATTGAATGGACCATGGGTCAATGTTTTGTCAAGCAGCAGGTTAGCCTCTAAGAGGATACAGCTGGACAACCAATAGAGCAGGGGTGTAGGTGAGCCTGACTGTACTCAAACCCATCTTTATCTAGCACTTCTGTCTCTGTCTCTGTAATCACAAGGGAAGCGCCGTGTGACACACTGCAAAGGTAGGCATCACTTCCAAAACCTCATAGCTCTCTATGCAAAACTGTTACCAGGGTGACAGAAGCTGTATTTTTATACAGCCAATATACATTTTTATTGGAAAGTTAAAACTCTTCAATTTATTTGAGTAAGGTTAAAAATATTCATGTAAAAGTGTCTGAATTATAACCCTTGATGCACTATAATGATAACAATGGGTTATAATTTAGATTTTGGTTGACTTTGGTAAATGACTTTTTTAAAAATTCAGTGTTGAGAGAGCTATATGGCAGCACCTGGATGTCTCACTGTGTTTGAAATGCTGTTTTGCACTTCTGCTAACATGCCCTGTGATATAGAACCTGCCCTGTTTTTGCTGTTTTGCTGCAAATCTAATGTATGCTTATAGAAACATTGTTTTTTTCCCCTGCTTATATCTTCCTTGGTAGATTGTAGATTTGTCTGAATTATCAGTAAGCAGAAGTAGGTGTATAATTAATTTTAAATGTTTTTTGCACAGTGTAGTAATACAGAATTATGTTTATTAAATGGATAGTATTGATTTCTGAAACATAAT
The DNA here is from genome assembly GCF_965152235.1 of Eretmochelys imbricata. Classification (NCBI taxonomy): domain Eukaryota; kingdom Metazoa; phylum Chordata; order Testudines; family Cheloniidae; genus Eretmochelys; species Eretmochelys imbricata. The sequence continues at coordinate 109,171,806 of NC_135577.1, forward strand.
TTAATTGGACATTAAATATGCACATATGGTACATGTCTGTAACTTGTCTCTTTGATATAACCAGAGAGCTTGTCTTGGATTTTAGAAATTGCTTATTCTTAACCAGTTTTTCACTAACCTGCATCTTTTAGCTTTCCATCAATTAAGTTTAAGCCTTTATAAAGGAATGACTGTTTTACTCTCAAGACTAAATTTTGGAAGGGGTTTCAACCCCACCACTGTGTATTCATTGTGCAGTTTTATGTCTGAAACTAATAGTGGGTTCAACTGCAGATCTAATTAGCATTAAGACATCTTACTACTAAGGCTGTCGATTAATCACAGTTAACTCACGCGATTAATTCAAAAAAATTAATCACGATTAAAAAAGTTAATCGTGATTAATCACAGTTTTAATCACACTGTTAAACAGTAGAATACCAATTGAAATTTATTAAATATTTTGGATGTTTTTCTATATTTTTAAATATATTGATTTCAGTTACAACACAGAATACGAAGTGTGCAGTGCTCACTTTATATTATTATTTTTTATTACAAATATTTGCACGGTAAAAATGATAAAAGAAATACTATTTTTCAATTCACTTCATACAAGTATTGTAGTGCAATCTCTTTATCGTGAAAGTGCAACTTACAGATGTAGATTTTTTTGTTGCATAACTGAACTCAAAACCAAAACAATGTAAAACTTTAGAACCTACAAGTCCACTCAGTCCTACTTGTTCAGCGAATTGCTAAGAGAAACAAGTTTGTTTACATTTACAGGAGATAATGCTGCCTGCTTCTTATTTACAATGTCACCTGAAAGTGAGAACAGGTGTTCACCTGGCACTTTTGTAGCCAGCATTGCAAGGTATTTAAGTGTCTGATATGTTAAACATTCGTATGCCCCTTCATGCTTTGGCCACCATTCCAGAGGACATGCTTCCATGCTGATGATGCTTGTTAAAAAAAATAATGCATTAATCACTTAGTGACTGAACTCTTTGGGGGAGAATTGTATGTCTCCTGCTCTGTTTTACTTGCATTCTGCCATATATTTCATGTTTTAGCTGTCTCGGATGATAACCCAGCACATGTTGTTCGTTTTAAGAACACTTTCACTGCAGATTTGACAAAACACAAAGAAGGTACCAATGTGAGATATCTCAAGATAGCTACAGCACTCAACCCAAGGTTTAAGAATCTGAAATCCCTTCCAAAATCTGAGAGGGACAAGGTGTGGAGCATGCTTTCAAAAGTCTTAAAAGAGCAACACTCTGATGCAGAAACTACAGAACCCAAACCACCAAAAAAGAAAATCAGCCTTTTATAGGTGGCATCCAACTCAGCTGATGAAAATGAACATGAATCAGTCTGCACTGCTTTGGATCGTTATCAAGCAGAACCCATCATCAGCATGGACACATGTCCTCTGTTGAACCATGAAGACATGTGAATCTTTAGTGCATCTGACACGTACATATCTTGTGACGCCAGCTACAACAGTGCCATGCGAACGCCTGTTCTCATTTTCAGTGACATTGTAAACAAGAAGCGGGCATCATTATCTCCTGCAAATGTAACCAAACTTGTTTGTCTAAGTGATTGGCTGAAGTAGGACTGAGTGGACTTGTAAACTCTACAGTTTTCATTGTTTTGTTTTTGAATGCAGTTTTTATGTACATAATTCTACATTTGTAAGTTCAACTTTCATGATAAAAAGATTGCACTACAGTACTTGTATTAGGTGAATTGAAAAATACTATTTCTTTTGCTTTTTACAATACAAATATTTGTAATACAAATAAATATAAAGTGAGCACTGTATACTTTGTATTCTGTGTTGTAATTGAAATCAATATATTTGAAAATGTATAGAAGATCCAAAAAATGTTAAACAAATGGTATTCTATTATTGTTTAACAGTGCGACTAATTGCGATTAATTTTTTTGATAGTTTGTCAGCCCCATTGACTACCTAAAAGGAGAAAATGGACCTGCATTTGCTTCAGCTCATAAAATTTGTGGGTGCAGAAATACAGGCTATGTAAAAATTTGGTCCTTGGGTTCTTGTTTCTAGTCCTCTGATTCCTCTCTCTCTTTACATTTATAGTTATATAGTGATCTGATATTTAATGACCTTTGCTAAGGAAAGTAGGGGTAAGGAGTGTGCAGTATTGTATGTGTATTTTTCATGCTTCAGTAGTCAAAATTGCAAAAGTCACTATGGTTCAAGTGACCAAATAATGAGAGACCTAATGATCTCCTCCCTTACCTGCCTTTTAATAATCATGATTAGAGTTGACATCACTAAAATCTGTTAACTTTCCAAATGTACAGTCTCATAATGCCTTAATAACTTTAGTGCTGGTAATATATTCTCAGCCTAATCACAGGGGTATCACATGCAAATATGAACAGTGATGTAGTTATCTATCTTGTGCAGTGCAAGAGCATATTTTGTTTCTTGGTAGAGAACTACAAATGTAATTATTTATAAATATCCAAACATGTCTTCAGTGTTATCAGTCATCTTGAACTCCACACATCTGTTAACATTTTAGTTGTGTCCACTTTTAATATTGTTTTCCATTCTTTCACTAGAAATCTCAATTAAAAAACTATTAGTTTTTTTTACTATCGTGCCATAATTATACAGGACACCGTGCAAAAGCAGCGCTGTGACAGAACAACTAGGTTTCCTGAGCACATACATTTCTGCAGTACAATAGCAAAATATATGACATTTAAACATATGACATTTCTTTACTGAATGAATTCTCTCTATAGATGAGACAATAATGAATGCATGTACTCCCATTAAAACACAGCTTTTAGTTTTTAAAATTAAAATAATACTGGCATGTGTGTTAATGATGATTGAAAATCCTTAGCATAACTTTAACAGACCTAAATTGTATACGTTTTATTTACGTAATTTTTTTACTTCTGCCCTTCCATTTCCTCTGTGCACATGATTATTCTGTCTAGTAACTCTACAGATGTCACTGACTCCAAAAGTTCTTGATTCACATGAGAGCAAGGCTGAATCCTTTGATCTGCTGATGGAGCAGCAGAAGTCAGCACGTTTTGAATCTGGACAAACTTCACCAGAAGTTCACAAGACACCCTGTTTGGCCCTGCCAATTTCTAAAAGTCCTAGTCAGACCTTCATGCCATTTCCTAGATCTCCTAGTTTTATAAGCCCCATGAAATCCCCGAGTCAGTACTTTCAGATCTGTTATTAATTCATGCTTCTGTTCTCAGACATATTTCTTATAAGACCCCCAACTACAGTATTTCTAGTGTTTTCTCCTATAAATGTTTACTTTCTATCAGCAAAGTTCAGTTTTGTAGCTTCTTTCCTGTACATCATTTTTCTTTCTATAATGTGTTGTCAGTTTGTCATTTCTGTTTCAATGTTTAGCTATGCTTTAAACACTTAACTGTTTTTGCATGTACGTCAGCATGATTCTTTTTACTATTTGTTTGTGTTTATACGTGATGTACCTTTCACATTATGTATCAAGTGCAAAGTACATTTTTACACTGAGATGCAAAGAATGCAACGAAGTGTTTAAGTATTTTTAGATGCTGATGCTCAGAACTTGTAAATATCCATCAAAAACTAAATAAAAGAATTTTAAGTGGCATTCCTGCGTTAATCGTAATTTTTACTTTGGTGTTTTTCCTCAGTTCTGGTATAAAAAGGAAATATGTACATATGGTATTGATTTTCCCTGAAAGTAATGGTTTGGTCTTAATCTTTTCATTTCTATAGTTCTTTGTTGCATTGTCTGGTTGAAGAGTTTGCTTCTAGTCTCAAAATATTTAGACCAAAAGGGGACTTTATACCCTTAGTTTGATAACCCCTATCTAGTGTTAGTTTGTGACTAAAACTAAAACAAAAGCTACATAATAATACTTCCTATAATAGAAGTTTGAAACGCCATGTTATGCAAAAATATTATTCACTGAGATGATAGGTGGGAGCAGTTGGAGGAGAAATCTTTGCTGATGTGTTTATGTGTAACTCTCTGAACATTTCTGACCCTTTTTGTAGAAGAAGGATATGTAAAAATGTTTCTGCGTGGACGTCCTGTTACCATGTACATGCCCAAAGATCAAGTGGAATCTTACAATTTGGAAGCAAAAGTAGAACTACCAGCCAAGAGGCTTAAACTGGAATGGGTGTATCCTTTTTATGCTAGAGCATTACTGGTAACTACTAATTTCTTAGCAATTGTCTTAAAATTTTGTTATAAAAATTATTTAGCAAAATTGAGGTCTTTATGTTGAATTATTTTCTTTAATGAACTATTAGGCCACATTCACTTTTCAATAGGTGATAATTTCTTGAGGCTGCTGCTCCAGATTTTATGCAAAATAGTCAAGCAGCTCGAGGATGGTTTCACTTAAATGTTGCCTGAAGGTTATGTTTAAAACATGTTAACTATCACAAATTAAAATTAGGCATATTGCAAGAATTTAGTGAACTGTAATTACTAATTATAGTGTACATAAAACAAGTTTGCTTCTTTTCTGATACACATCAGTACTTTATTACGCTATATATATATTTTTAAATTGCATCCTTGTCTTTTTTAAGAGGTGCTATAATTGCAGTACACGGATAACAAAAGGGGTCTTATAGAACATTCTTGTACATGACAAATTCTCTTCACTGTAGTTAGAAATAAAGATTTTTTTTTTAAATGGAGCCTAAAGTTAGACTCAGAAATCCACATTTAGAAGCTAGTCACCTATTATCAAGTTTTGTTGTAAGTGTCATGATAGAAGTGAGACTTGAGCTGGGATTTGATGGAGGATAATGTGATCACTTTACACATTTTTATTGGGTGCTCCTTCTTAGCATAAGGGCAAGCATTGGAGAATGCATGAAGATACTTGCTAGAAAATTTGACAGATGGGCAATGAAGGCTGCATTGGCATAGACCCCAGCCTCCACTCCCTCTACTCCGCCAACAATGTTTCAGTATCTTATACAAAATGATAGTTGTGATGGGGATAGGCCATGACTTCAGTGTGAGTATTCCCATGCTTTGTTTTTTAAAGTGTGATATCTATAGTATAACCTATTAGAAAGCTAAAGTTTTCAATCCATGGAAATATCTCAAAGGTTAACAGCCTCAAGCCAGTGCTGGGTAGTTGGAAGGTTAGAAGGTAGAGGAGGAAACATATTTCCAAAGAATACCATGCTGAATTTTCCTTTCAGACTTTTTTTCCTTTGGATGTAGTCACTGGAACTGTTTCCAGGCTTAGAAGTTAAACTCATGTCTAAGTCTTTGCAGAATACGGGCACAAAGATGTTACTATTTTTTATTGCTATTTGTATTACCATAACACTTAGGAGCCCTAGGTATGGACTAGGACACCATTGTGCTAGATGTTGTACAAACACAGAACAAGACAATGGTCCATGCCCCAAAGAGATTACAACCTAAGTATGATGATAATGGAGTCTCACGTCAGTGTCAATATACAAGGATTCAGCAAACATTATAGGTGAACATGTATATGTGAGGTCAGACCAATGAGAGAAATGCAAAAATGGTTACATGTGGGACGGGCAAGGTTGTCCATGACCATTGCAGGCAGTTGTATCCTTGCTTTGTGGTGTTCACGTTTTTCACATAAGGTGTTAATCCGCCTTGCTTCAAAGCAGTTAATGGCAACATGACAAATATTCAGCCATCTTGCTCAGTTATGGGATCAACATGACATGTTTTCAAGTTTGACTTCAGTGTGTCTGTATATTGTTTGTAGTGGCCTCCAGGAAAAGAAGCGTATTGCTTTAGATGACCATAAAGTATGGCCTTTGGTAGTTTCAATTTGGCCATACAAATGAGATGCTCCGACCAATGCAGCTGAGCTTTTATGAGCATGCTTTGAATGCCAGACATCCAAAAACAATTAAGGATATCAGTATTGGGAATCTTGTCCTACCATTTGATTCTGCAAACAGACTGAAGACAGCACATATGGAACTGATCAAATTTCCTAATGTGCCAGTGATATGTTGTCCAAGTCTCAAAACCATATAGAAGCATTGTAAGCATGACTCTCCAATAGACGTTTAGCTTAGTGCTTATTTTGATGTCCCTATTGTTTCATAGGTGATGTGTGAGCATTCCACATGCAGAACTGGCCTTGGCTATGTGATGGGTAATTTTGTCATCAGTTATGGCATTCTGTGACAGCATACTCTCTATATAGCAAAACTTCTCTATTGTATCAGGAGGAGTGTTGTTGATCTTAATAAGTGATAGACAAATGTATCACTGGACACAGGTTGGGTACATTACTTCAGTTTTCTTTCAGCTGATTTTGAAACCAAAGTGATTGACTGCCCTAGCAAAGTGATCTCATATAAATTGAATGTCATCAACAGAGTCAGCAACCAGTACAGTCATCAGCAAATGAAATCTTAATGAGTTAACCCGCCACTTTTGTGTGAACACAGAAGCATTGCAGATTGCACAACTTCCCATCAGTACAGAACTGGATAAATACTCTTCTGTCAATGTCATGAAATGCATCCATAAGCATAGCCAAAAAACGTTGTTTAGTGCCATTGATGACTGGAAAGAGGTCCAGTATCTCACCATTTTCCACCACTCTGGCCATCATCCCATCATGGAAGGACCGAATGACAAATTTTGCAGGGAATCCAGATATAAACAAAAATTTCCAGAGTCCCTCATGATTTAGAGTCCAGAGTTTTAACTAATTTGGTAAACACTGTATAAAGACCACAGTTTTTCTCCCGGCACTCTTCCTGAAGCTGACGGGCTGTGAAGATCATGTCTGTAGTAGCCCATCCAGACCACAATCCACATTGGGACTCGGAAAAGTTGATTTCCACAAGATAGGCGGTAAGTCTTCAGTATGACCCAGGCAAGAATTTTCCCAGCAACAGAGTAGGGAAATATCATAATGATTATCAGTTTGCCATATCACCCTAATATTTATAGAGGTGGACAATGCTGGCATCCTTAAAATCCTGTGGCACCTACTCCTGCTTCCAAATAATGTGGAAGAGCCATGTGAGGTGCCTTCCAGTGTGGTAGCCACCCTGCTTATAGATATCTGCTAGCATGCCATCCAGTCTGAGTGCTTTGCTTTGTGACATCTGCTTGATTGCTGTTGTGTTCTCAGAAGGTGGGAGCTTGTATGAGTTCTCCTTTTAATGGATGTTGTGGAAGAGCATTAGTTGCGTCCTTGGAAATTTTGAAAGGATGATTAAGAAGTGAGCTGAAATGTTCTCTCCGTTGAGCATGTATTTCTTTTTTCTCAGTTGAGTCAATTGCTGTCCAGTGTGCATACAGGGGTTATCTTGTGCACCAGGGGCTACCACACCGCATGCAGGGTCAGATAAGTATAAAACAAAAAATAACAGATGGATACAGACAGGGAGAGCAAGGAAACAGTATGAGAGTATTGGTCAGCGTGATAGACAGTGGTCTCAGCACATCAGAGGCCTAACCAGTCTCAAGACTTTTGTTTGCCTCTTGGCAAAGGAAAGTTTTAAGGAGGACAGTGAGGTAGCTTTGCAGATGTTTATGGGGTGCTCTTTCCAATCAGGAGGAGCAGCAGCACAGGAGAAAGCACAAAGGTGCTTGTTTAAAATTTACCAAGTGGACAATGGAAGCTGGCATTGTAAGAACCTGCAGGGTTGGGATTCTGGGGGTTGTGGTCTGCTGACACCCCCACATCACCACAGGAGGCTTAGACTGTGCTCCCCTGGGAGGACCCTGTGAGGCTAGGCTCATCAGCAAGTATTGTCCAGCAGGACCTGAGTCGCAGCTCCTCACAGCCTGCTGACTGGCTGGCACCAGTACAAAAGCCAGGAAGCTATGACAGGGAGTTGTCTGAGCAACAGCACAGTCTCCCTGCCTGTCTCTGCTTCAGACCCCGCATGTAAGAGCCCAGATTCTGACTCTGCCTGTCTCCTTATGCCTGACTCTCTTGGTTTCCCCTCTGGCCTTCTGGTACCTGACCCAGCCTGACTCCTGCTCTGACCACTAGGTCTGACCGCCCATGTCCCTGTCATGACAGGCATTCTCTGATTGGAGGTGGGAATCAACATCTCAATAGGTAGGGTGGGGAATAGGCCTTCAAGGTAAAATGAAGACAACTAGCGTATGTTTAATGCTTCTGCCATGTGGTGTAGGCAGCAACAAGGGCTGGGATCAATACCTAAGGGCTCCTCTTAACAATACAAAACAGAAACAGCTTGAGCCACCACCCAGTAATCTTGAAAAATTAAATACCACTTCTGGGTGTCTTCAGAGACGGCATTTCTCCTCTCACAGGCACTGAATCTATGTATAACAAAATAAAACTTATTAAAAGAAGAAAACCCAGCATTAATTTGGGAAAACACTGCAACAATGACTTGAATGTACACAACCAATGAGTAAAACACCTGGCCCACAGTATCTTGGGCAATGTCCTTTTTCTCGGTTTCCCACCTTGCAGCATGAAAGTCCAAGGGAGGAATGTCTTTTTAACATGCCACTCCCCTTTTTCCTCTGCTGTGTTCCACTCAGTTTGATGTCCAAGGTTAGCAACATCCCCAGAGTCTGGGGATGTGTTTGGGTGAGTCACCTTCCGCCTCTGAGGGGAGAGGATGGTTGAGTGATGCCTCTGCATCTGCCCATCTGTGTCTCTGCAGTCTCTGCCGCTGTTTATCTCTGTCAATGTCTCTGCATGTCACTGCTGCTGCTGACAGCTGCCATCATCACTGCTGCCTGTACCTGCAATGCTGTGTTCTGAGGTTCCACCACTTAGTTCCTTTCTCAGTGATTTCAGCTCTGTAGTGATTTCACTGGATAGTGGGGAACCTCTCTGCTGCTGCCCCTTCTGCATTGTCTTTTCACCTCAACACTGTCTCTGTACCAGGTCTAAGGTTCCGCTCCCTTAGATCAGCTTATCAGTGAGCTCAGTTCCAGTAATCACTGAGAAAGAACCAGGACCTTCAAAGTCAGTCTAGTCAGCTCTGTCTTTTCAAACACTTGAGGGAGGAGGGTCAAATGGTTTCGAGGACACTTTAAACAGGGTCCACACCACCAGGTAGGAACATCTGTCCCTACCCCCTCTGACTCTTACTTGGATACGGCATCACAACCGTACACTTAGTGAGTGAGGTTAACATTAGGGTGACCCCGTTAATTAGGGCAGGTTAATTACAGCCCTTCTGCCCCTTTACTCATACAATGAGGAGAACATTTCATTTCCCCTGCATTCAATACTAAAGTGAATTTTAACCCCAAATAGGCAAAACTGATCATTTTGTCAATGTAGGTCTGACTGCTGATACCCTAGGTAGAAAAAGTGTGTCTATGCAAACAGTCTGCTCCTGAGCTCTTTTCCCCCCCAGTTTATCACTAGATGTCAGGGGAGAGCTCATTCTGACCCTGCTTACATATGTTCGATGCAATAAAGAAGCAGGAGCCAGTGGAGAGATGTGAAGAGAGGGGTGATATGGTCAAGTAATAGGCTAGGAGATCCTTGCATCAGCATAGTGACTGGATACGATCAGGGCAAGATTGCATTTGTCAAGGCCAGAGAGAAGGATGTTGCAGTGATCTAGATACAAGATGATGAGAACCTGGACGAGAACGATTGCCTTGTCGGTAGTTAGGAAAGGCTGTATCTTAGAGATATTATGCAGAAAGAATTGGCAAGCTTTAGACGTAGCCTGGATGCAAGGACCTAGAGAAAGATCTGAGTCAAAGATGACACCCAGATTATGGGCCTGAATGACAGGGAGAATGGTGATGGAGGTAGGGTTTGTGGGAGACTAAGAGCACTGTTTTAGCCAGGTTGAACTTGATCTGACAACTAGACATCCATGAGGAGATATCAGAGAGACAGGCCAAGATTTTGGTTTGGACAGAAGGAAACAGGTCTGGAGTAAAGAGGTAGATCTGTGAGCTGTCATCATAGAGATGGGAGTTGAATTTGTGTTTGCAGATTGTAGGTGAGATTATCCAGAAAGGGAGAACAAAAGTGAACCAAATATAAAGTTCTGTAGAGCCCTACACAAAACTGGAGGGAGAATGAGGTGGATCCTCTGGAGGACATGCTGAAGGAGGGATTAAAGAGGAGGAGGAGGAAGACTAGGAAAGGACAGAGTTACAGAAGCCAAGGGGAGGACAAGATTTCACAAAGAAGAGGATGGTCAACTGTGTCAAAAGCAACGGACAGGTCAAATAGGACGAGGATGGAGTACTAGTTCTGACCTTAGGCTAGGAAAAGATCATTAGAGACTTTGGCAAGAGTTGATTCAGTGGAATGCAAGGGGCGGAAGCCAGACTGAAGAGGGTTTAGGATGGAACTGGTGGAGAGGACCTTCAGACAATGACTCAGAACAGCTTATTCTTATCTTAGAGATAACTGGAAGGAGTGGCAGTAGTAGAAGAAGCAGGGGTGGGGTTTTTTTAAGATTGGAGAGACTAAAACATGTGTGTATTGTGAACCAGAGGAAAGTGAGAGGTGAAGGAGAAGAGATGAGGAGGGTGAGAATGGGCATGAGGGAGCTCAGTTGATGGGATGCGGTCACTGTGGCAAGTAGCTGGGTTAGAGGAGGAGAGCAGATGAGGAAGCATCTGCAATTGTGATGGGAGAGAGTTGTAAGAGGGGAGGGGAGTAGATCACTTTGAATTTTGTTCAGTTTTGTCTTGGAAGAAATCCGGTAAGCTATGTGGAGAAAGAAGTAGAGGCAGGAGGAGGGTTTGAGGAGTGACTGAAAGGTGTCAAAAAGGCAGCTGGGATTGAGGACCTGAGATTCAATTAAGTTAGCAAAAAGTTGTTTAACTAGGAAGATGGCAGAACTGAAAGAGGAGAAAACAAATTTGTAGGGGAGGAAGTCACCTTGTTCCTGAGATTTCTGCAGCGCGAGAACAGGAGCAAAGGAAGCAGGTGTTGGGGGTGAGCCAGGACTAGGGGTTGGCAGGTTCGACCTTGTGATGAAAGAGTGGGACAAAAGAGTCAAGGGTGGAGGAGAGTGAAATATGGAGAGAATTAACAGCCATATAAATGAAAGAAAGTGAAGAGAGGGCTGAGAGCAGACGAGAAGTCACAATGATGGATTGGAAGTTATGTAAATGCCAAGTGACAGGGCATGAGGGAGGGGGCTAATGGGTTATCTAAAAGAGACCAGGTGATGGTCAGAGGGGGGGAATTCAGCAACAGAGAAAGAGAGAGTGGTGCCCCTTTTTAATGAGATTTGAGCCATGGTGCAGATCAAATGAAGGCATGTGGGTGAGGTAACACGCAGCTAAGGGGTTGGATGGGTCATCAACATGGAAGTTGAAGTCACAGAGGACGAGGGTGGGAGACTGTGAGGAGAAGAAAAGAGGCAGCAAGGAGCTGAAATCAGAGAAGGCTGATGGGGAGGAGTTGGGTGGATGGTAAATGACAACATGAAGGGGTATGGAAAATTGGCTGCGGTGCTGCTCAAAAGAGAAGAGAGTGGGAAGTGGGGGGAGGAAAAAGGGTATTTTTTTCCAAATAGATAATTATTTTATATATAATAGTTTATTTACATGGAGGAAATCCTTGAGTAAATAAGTTATATGCCATACTACTACTTAACTTCATGACTTTCAAACCCTCCGACTTCTAACCTCTATGGGCTTGACTCTACAATGTATTGAAGTCTAAGGAAGTTTTGATATTGACTTCATTGGGAACAGGATCGGACTTTATACAGACAAATAGGAAGACTGAGCCAATAAAGTGGTGTCCTGTAATCCAATGATAAAGTTTTCATAAAAATAGGAAGTTTTTAGTTTTCCTCTTAATTACCAATAAGTTATCCTTAAGAGAGACAATTGCTATTTTCATTCACGCATGCTTCTTTATTACTGAACAGTTAGGTGTCCGGTGGCCCTTAAAGACTAACAGATTTATTTGGGCATAAGCTTTCGTGGGTAAGGGATATTTTACCCATGAAAGCTTGTGCCCAAATAAATCTGTTAGTCTTTAAGGTGACACCGGACTCCTCATTGTTTTTGTGGATACAGACTAACATGGCTACCTCTCTGATACTTGTACAGTTAGGGTATCTCAAAAAACTTAACAGAGTGTTGGTTGAAACTTTCAAATCTAGTAGCCTAAAATTGGGTTCCTGAATACATATTTAGGTGCTCAAATACAAATGGCTGTATTTTCAGAAATGCTGAGCAATGACTCACTAGTCCTGTTGAAGTCAGTGGGAGGCGCAAGAGTTCAGCACCTTTGAAAAGTCAGGAAACCTTTATTTAATTGCCTAATTTTAGGCACCCAGGTTTGAAAATTTTGGCCTCACTTTCTGCATCATATCCACTCATGACTGAACAGCAGGGTCAAACCATCCTTGCCCATAATGAATGGAGGACAAAATATGTATTCATTTCTATATTATTTTTTTATTAAAAATCACTTCTAAACCACAGTAGATTTATACTGCACTCTATAAACATTATCTCTGCCTCAAAAAGCTTACAATCTAATTGTATGTACTAAAAGCCCTGGGGAAAAATAAAGCATTGTGTTTTATTAATATTGTATGTCAGTGGTTGTCAACCTTTTCCATAACACAACCCCTTTCTTCCATACTAGATGAACTGGGAATATCCTCCCATTTAGTCAGGACCTAGGTGAGACCACACTCTCCCATATTAGCAGGGTCGCCATTTCCCAGATGCCTGTTTATTACATACTTGAGTAAGACAACTTAATTTGGCCAAATTGTGATCTCATTTACACAGGTTTAAACCTGTATTAACTCCAGTTATTTCACTGGACTTAGTTTGGTTTATCACTGGTGTGACTGGCATCAGGATCTGGCCCATTGCCTTTTCAATACTGTACCCGTTAATTGAAATGTATGATGCAATCCTTTACCATCCAGATGGATATGAAACTGTAAATGACGAGGATAATGAATCAATCACCCTGAACAAAGGATAAGGCAATCAATTCTAATATGATGCAGAGAGTGGTACTGGATAACCTACTAGAGTTCTCTTCCAGCCCAAATGATTCTTTCATAGAATCATAGAATATCAGGGTTGGAAGGGACCTCAGGAGGTCATCTAATCCAACCCCCTGCTCAAAGCAGGACCAATCCCCAACTAAATCATCCCAGCCAGGGCTTTGTCAAGCCTGACCTTAAAAATATCTAAGGAAGGAGATTCTACCACCTCCCTTGGTAACGCATTCCAGTGTTTCACCACCCTCCTAGTGAAAAAGGTTTTCCTACTATCCAACCTAAACCTCCCTCACTGCAACTTAAGACCATTACTCCTTGTTCTGTCATCAGCTACCACTGAGAACAGTCTAGATCCATCCTCTTTGGAACCCCCTTTCAGGTAGTTGAAAGCAGCTATCAAATCCCCCCTCATTCTTCTCTTCCGCAGACTAAACAATCCCAGTTCCCTCAGCCTCTCCTCATAAGTCATGCTTTCCAGCCCCTAATCATTTTTGTTGCCCTCCGCTGGACTCTTTCCAATTTTTCCACATCCTTCTTGTAGTGTGGGGCCCAAAACTGTACTCCAGATGAGGCCTCACCAACGTTGAATAGAGGGGAACGATCACGTCCCTCGATCTGCTGGCAATGCCCCTACATATACATCCCAAAATGCCATTGGCCTTCTTGGCAACAAGGGCACACTGTTGACTCATATCCAGCTTCTCGTCCACTGTAACCCCTAGGTCCTTTTCTGCAGAACTGCTGCCTAGCCATTCGGTCCCTAGTCTGTAGCGGTGCATGGGATTCTTCTGTCCTAGATGCAGGACTCTGCACTTGTCCTTGTTGAACCTCATCAGATTTCTTTTGGCCCAATCCTCTAATTTGTCTAGGTCCCTCTGTATCCTATCCATACCCTCCAGCGTATCTACCACTCCTCCCAGTTTAGTGAGGAATATAACCAATCAATTTAAATAATAAGTGCACTTGAAACAAAGCAGGTAGTTTGCACAAATGTCAAAGGATAGTAAAAACACCAGGAATTGCCATGAAAGTATATTGCCTGCACTGCAAGTTTTCAGGGATTTGGTATATTTTCACTGTACAGAAGGGGCTACAATATGTTATTTTCCATGTGTCAGTCTCTTAATTCATAAGAAGTAGTGTTATTTCTTCTTAACAAGAATGCTAGCTATGGGTATAGGGGTCGGGACTGTCGCAGTAACCTATACCTACTTCCAACGGGTGAAACTGTGTATTTCATTGCATCAGTAGTTGTGTTATACAATGTTGAAGAACAACTTCAGAGACATTACACTGGTCACAATGATGATGTGAAGTGGTAAGTCTCCAAAACATTCTTATTTTTTATAGAAATGGGGTTCTGGGAAATGCTAATGTTGCCTTTAAAAAAAATTAATTAATGTTCTTTCCTCTCTGAAAAGAGAATTCTCGTAATTTAACCTCTAAATCTTCATGTGTTAGGTGTTTGTTATCTAAGAGCCTGCCTATTCTCTTGCCTCATCTGATAACTCTGCATTTCCTTCCAGAAGATCTACTTCTATAAACATTAGTTTATAGAAGTCCATCTATCACCATAGTATTTATGTGCTTTTTATTCTAGGTCTGAACAAAGTGCTGGCACAGAGTGGTTATAAAGTGCAGTTTCAGTTTCCTATGTTTGGTTCCCATAACTAGTCTCTCTTTACATACTTAGAGAAGGCGGAAAATCTAGATGTTTGAGTTTGGTGTTAGACCTGCTTACCTTCAGGTTCTGTGGTCTATTTGTCTATATTCCCCTCCCTTATGTCTTTGTTGTTAAGATAATTTGGTCATGACCTTTGTTTATTCTTAAGGCTCCTCTTGGCATTTATACAGTCATGCTGAAAAGTGTTTCTAGCTTTCTTTATCTACATTTCTCTAGGTTAAGCATTATGAAACACCTGTTTGCATCTATAAGATGCTAACAATAGTACTGATAATGGAATCTGGTTGCAACCTTAACTATGTAGGGCCATGAACATGCTCCATAAAATGAATTCATCGCATAGCCTCGTGGTTTTACTGTGAGATTTTAACTTGGATTTTGATTAACTGTTCCATCTCATCTGTCTTTTTCAAACTCTCCTGCTCCTTTGATTTTTTCAAAGCATTCAGGGTTTTAGAGAGTGGGTAATATTCTGTATTGAAAGTAGAGTGAATTCCTTATGCCCTAGCTGTCAAAGTTCATTTTGCTTGGCATTCTGCCTCCAGGACTAAATGAGAAGCAGCTGCAATGAAAGAAGAATTAAATTATTTGCAGTATTGCTTGCTCTCGTCTTAAACAATACATTGACAATTTTCTCTTGGGTACAGTGGTAATTGCTGAGTACATTTTGTTTATCTGAACAGCTGATTCTATGGGTCAAATGGTTTAATTTCTTAGTTCTGGAATTCTATTTCTGAGACTTACATTCACTGACCTAAAATTTGTTCCCTTGTAGAATTTTGAAGCGGATAACAATAGTATTTTTCCAGAGCAAGGGGAAGGATAATCAAAGCCTAAACTCGATAAAAAGAACTGAGTAGTACTGTACTACTGTACTGTATATTAAGATACTGGAAGGGCACAAACAAATCACTCCCTGGTTCTAGTGTCTGAGTTGTAGTGACAGAAGAGTTTGGGGAATAAAAAGTCATGAAAGTAGTTTTGTCTCTATTTTGGGGATACATTTTTTAGATGATACATTCCTATTATGCATTTATATAACTGAAGTAATAAAACTAACTCCATAGACTCTTGTTTTAGTCTGCATGGAATTTGGTATTTGTATGTTACAATATATCATCAATGCTTTAAACATGAAAGTTGACAACTTTTTCTTTTCCAGCCTAGCTGTCCATCCTGACCGGATCACCATAGCAACAGGTCAGGTTGCAGGTACCTCTAAGGATGGAAAAGTGAGCAAACCTTTTGTTTACAGTAACATATTCATATTTCACAAGAGTGTATTTATTCTAGACATATTACTGTATTGTAGTTAGTGGTATGTTACCTCTGTGCAGTAGTTAAATCACCCTTAAATTTTAAAAATTAAAAATGCAAAGCATTATACTCTTAATTTAACAGAAGCTAATTGAATGATGCCAGGGTAGCCAATGGAATTGTCAAGTTCCATCAGCTAGTTCCATTTCTTGATGCTGTCAGTCTGTCTCTGACTCTCCAGCTCCATTCCTTACAGAGACCATGAGGAGGTTTGGAGGTGGGCTCCAGACGAGAGATGGGACCAGGAGATGCAAAATTTTGATAGCTGTGTTTGTCTTGTTTTTAAAAATAATCCACACTGTTATTTGAAAGAAGCTGAATTTTCTTTAAGAGATAGTTTTATTACTTAATGATCAATAAGAGATCAAGAGTAATAATTGGGCCTGATACAGCATTAAAATGTCAATTGACTTAAAAGTTTTATACACACACACACACATATTTTAGAATTTGGCCTTCATTTATTAGTCTATTGTATAGGTAGAATAAATTCCATGCAGTTCTTCCTACTTGCTTTGAGGTAATATTTTTAATCAACACATATTTACAGGGACTGCCCTCTAGTGGATTTAAGAAGCATTTAAGTCTCCATCATATTGAGCGATGTGCTCTATTATCTTTGTATTACTGTAATTGATTGTTAGGAGAGAACTTTAAACATGTACATTTGACATGCAAATAATTTTAATTATTCATATATTGAATTGATTTTAAGCTAAACAAAGATGGTTCTGACCAATGTTATAAAAAGGGAGACTAATAATAAAGTCCTTTTCTATGGCCAACTTTCCACTGTAGTTGAAAGTAATTACGAAGTTGTTTACACACAACTGATTTTCTTGTTTTTGCTTATTGTTCATTGGTCATTTGATACCAGCTAGAAACAGTATAATGTTTGCTGCCGTTAAGACTCTGTGACCTTGGAGCAGGACTTGGAATGGGCTAATTGTAGATCTGATCTTGCAAATGGGAAGTGTTAAGGTGCTTAACACCTCCCACTTAGTACTGGACACCCGGGATTTGACGATGCTCTTTGCCGTGCCGCATTAATCCCAATGACTAGGTATATGTCTGGATATTACTGGGTCATTTGCTAGCCCATCTGTCATTATACAGCAGGAGAACTATATTGGTGTTACCAGCAATAATGATATTAAATGTTGCTAACACTCTCACAAATCTTGGGAGACAGGCCAGTCCTTGCCTACAGACAGCCCCGCAACCTGAAGCAAATACTCACCAACAACCACATACCACACAACAGAACCACTAACCCAGGAACTTATCCTTGCCACAAAGCCCGTTGCCAACTGTGCCCACATATCTATTCAGGGGACACCATCACAGGGCCTAATAACATCAGCCACAGTATCAGAGGGTCGTTCACCTGCACATCCACCAATGTGATATATGCCATCATGTGCCAGCAATGCCCTTCTGCCATTTACATTGGTCAAACTGGACAGTCTCTACGTAAAAGAATAAATGGACACAAATCAGATGTCAAGAATTATAACATTCATAAACCAGTCGGAGAACACTTCAATCTCTCTGGTCACGCAATCACAGACATGAAGGTCGCTATCTTAAAACAAAAAAACTTCAAAACCAGACTCCAGCGAGAAACTGCTGAATTGGAATTCATTTGCAAATTGGATACTATTAATTTAGGCTTAAATAGAGACTGGGAGTGGCTAAGTCATTATGCAAGGTAGCCTATTTCCCCTTGTTTTTTCCTTCCCCCCCCCCCCCCCCAGACGTTCTGGTTAAACTTGGATTTAAACTTGGAGAGTGGTCAGTTTGGATGAGCTATTGCCAGCAGGAGAGTGAGTTTGTGTGTGTGTCCCCGGAAAAAAAGAAAAGAAAAAAAAAAAGGAAAAAAAAAAGGGGGGGGGTGGGGTGAGAAAGCCTGGATTTGTGCTGGACATGGCCCACTTTGATTACCATGCACATTGTAGGGAGAGTGGTCACTTTGGATGAGCTATTACCAGCAGGAGAGTGAGTTTGTGTGTGTATGGGGGGTGGGGGGGTGAGAAAACCTGGATTTGTGCTGGAAATGGCCCACCTTGATTATCATGCACATTGTGTAGAGAGTTGTCACTTTGGATGGGCTATTACCAGCAGGAGAGTGAGTTTGTGTGGGGGGGGGTGGAGGGTGAGAGAACCTGGATTTGTGCTGGAAATGGCCCAACTTGATGATCACTTTAGATAAGCTATTACCAGCAGGACAGTGGGGTGGGAGGAGGTATTGTTTTATGATCTCTGTGTGTATATAAAGTCTGCTGCAGTTTCCACGGTATGCATCCGATGAAGTGAGCTGTAGCTCACGAAAGCTCATGCTCAAATAAATTGGTTAGTCTCTAAGGTGCCACAAGTACTCCTTTTCTTTTTGCGAATACAGACTAACACGGCTGTTACTCTGAAACCATGGGTTTTCACGTATTTTAAAATTTTAAGAAATGCTGATACTCTTTCCTAACATTTTTTTTCAGTTGTTGTTTCTGTTTTAATTTTTTACAGCAATTACCACCCCATGTACGTGTTTGGGACTCTGTTACTTTGAATACACTGCATATCATTGGGATGGGCTTTTTTGACCGTGCTGTCACCTGCATTGCTTTTTCTAAGTCTGTAAGTAAATGCACGCATAAAGTGTTTGTGTGCTGTGTGTATAGTTAAATTATTTAAAGTTTCATATACACAGCATTCTGAAATAATTGAGGGCTAAATCTTGTACTACTCAAGCAAAACTCCACAGTTTACTTCAATCTGTAGGATTTGGATCTAAAGATTTTAATTGGAAGTAGAATAACATTTTTCACTTTCAGTTAGGCAGTAGTGTTTAATGACTTATTGATTTGTACCTACCCATTTCTGAATTCTTTTATAAATGACTTTTTAAATGTTTTGCTTCAGAATGGAGGAAGTAACCTTTGTTCGGTGGATGATTCAAATGACCATGTGCTTTCTGTATGGGACTGGCAGAAGGAAGAGAGGCTGGCAGATGTCAAGGTGTTGCAATAAGATATTTTGTGCAGTAAAATGCTTGCTTGTATGTAGATTTGAATTTTTGTCATCAAATGTCTTTCTGTACCTTTTAATTCTTATTAGTGCTTTCATTTATAAAGGACAAAGAATATAAAGTATATCTATCTGAAATATTTCTTCTCATGGTTAAAAATAATGTGGGGGGCTTTTGGGAGCGACGGAAGGAAAGGGGTCTTGTTTTTTGCTTTGCTGTCATAATCATGTTAGAGTTTATTAGGAAATTTTAAAAAGCAAGTGTAGGGATGTATTAGAGGGCATATAGAAAAATGCTGTAAACAAATTTTAATTTGAGGGCTTCCTCTTAAGACTATCAGACACAGTTTTGAAGACATGCGTCAACTTACAATACTAACAAAATTAGAAAATGTTTTCACTTCAGCTCTTTCCTTCAAGAAATTTTATCCAAAGTGCTTGTTATGTCAGTCTGTTGTTACTTAAATTAAAAAAGAGTAAAAACTTTTCAATCCAAATATGGTACATAAGTACGTATCATAAGTTGACTAATTTGTTTAACAAGAAAACACTTGTAAATTACTCATTTTGTTTTATCTGTATATTAAATTTTGATACATTGTTTCTTTCTTTCTTATCAAGTGTTCTAATGAGGCAGTATTTGCAGCAGATTTTCATCCTACAGACACAAATATAATAGTTACTTGTGGAAAATCACACCTTTACTTTTGGACATTAGACGGGAACTCCCTTATTAAAAAGCAAGGATTATTTGAGGTAAAGTAGTGTATGCTCGTAACTTTTTCTTTTACAGCAATGCTATATGCATAAAGCAATAAAGTTTTTATTTAAGGCTGAAATGAATCAAAACAACATGGTAATTAAACATGCTATTTTATCACATTGTATTTTGTACAGCATTTGTAGTATATTAGTATATTAGCATAGCATGTGGGAATCATAGGCGGTAATCACTACAGTGAAGATCAAAATCTGGTTTCCATTCTACCTTCTATGTTCTTGTTTTTACTTTCTCTTAATTTTCTCAAATTCCTTTTGGGTTGAAAGTTTCCATGTTTGGCCATAGCCCAAAGGTAGGGTTATTTTTTTTCCCCCAAGGGTAATTTGAGAAATTGAGTTGCACATTTATGTGAACATGAATTTTCTTTCCCATATGTTCTTTTCAGATCTAAAGTTCTGCACATACATATTTCAAAAAGAGACAAAGCTAGAAATTCCACTCAGTCTATTTTGTAAATATCATTTTTACTTAAAAGTCTTGCTTTTTAAAAAGTAGGTCTGAACTCCACTTTCACTTTTGCAGTTCTGTTTGCATGCATAGGTACTACAGTTGCAAGCACAAATAAAATGTTTCTGCAATGGGAGGTTTCAGAGTAGCAGCCGTGTTAGTCTGTATCCGCAAAAAGAAAAGGAGGACTAGTGGCACCTTAGAGACTAACCAATTTATTTGAGCATAAGCTTTCGCTTTTGCATCCAATGAAGTGAGCTGTAGCTCACGAAAGCTTATGCTCAAATAAATTGGTTAGTCTCTAAGGTGCCACTAGCACTCCTTTTCTTTTTGTTTCTGCAATGTGTACAGATGGCTACTACGGTGTCTAGTTAACCATTGGTTGTTTAAATTATCTCACTTGCATGTGCAGTCAAAGTAACTGCATTGAGAAATGTCAGCATGCATAATGTGTAACGTGTGTAATGGGGATGGATTATTAAAATTGTATTATGTTTAACTGTATTACATTCCCCTTTTTTCTGCACTTCAGCTTAACTCCTTGATGAAGCATAGGCCAGAGTTCTCTGTTTTCAGGACTTTTCAGAAAGCGTTACACAGAGTTAAATCTCAGGGCTGAGCATAAAGGGGCATACAAATGTTTAGCATATCTGACACATAAATACCTTGCAATGCCAGCTTCAGCAGTGCCATGTGAACACCTGTTCTCACTTTCAGGTGACGTAAATAAGAAGTCGGCTGCATTATCTCCCACTGTAAATGTAAAGCAACTTGTTTTGTCTTAGTGATTGGCTGAAAAAGAAGTAGGACTGAGTGGACTTGTAGGCTCTGAAGTTTTACTTTTTTTTTTTTTGAGTGCGGTTATTTAAAAAAAATTCTACATTTCATTATAAAGAGATTGCCCTACAGTACTGGTACGAGAAATTGAAAATTACTGTTTCTTTTATTTCTCTTTCTTACAGTGCAGATATTTGTAATAAAAAATAATATAAAGTCAGCGGTGTACACTTTGTATTCAGTGTTGTTGATTAACAGTGCAATTAAAACTGCGATTAATCCTGGCTTTTTTTAATCTTGTGAATAACTAAACTTTTTTAACCATTTGAGAACCTTACATTAAGTAAGTTTACTTGAGTAATTTTCTTCAACTTGGCTTGCTCAAGGAGACAGATTTTAAAAAATAGAAACCAACTGGAACACATATAGCCCACATGCTTTATACTGCAGCATTTGAAATTTTTTTTAGCCCAAAGAAAGGGAGAGAAGCAGTGGAGAGGCGACATGGATTGTTTTTACTGAATATGCTATGTTTTGTGCACAGGTCCAGAGAAACTTAGCTAGAGGGCACAGAAACATCCAAAAGTAGGGCATGGCAGTTACTAAGCATGCTCAGTAGCTGTTTGTGAAGCTGTATAAGAAGTTTTAATTTAGGGCAAGTTATAAACATTTTAAAGTTGGAGCTCTTAAATATGTGGCTTGACATTTTCTGTTTTTATTTTTAAATGCATTTTTGAGGATAGCCTCAGTTAAGCAGAGAAAGTATTACAGATGCATTTGTTACCTCCAGAACAAATATACCTAGAGCATCTAAGCCTCACAGAACTTCCTTATTGTTCTTCAAAGAAATCTCAAGTGTTTCTGACAGTGTTTGCAGAACTTAATTTCTGAAAGCGATAGTAGCTCCTGATCTTTTTTCAGATGAATAAAAAGAAAATATTACAGTATTAATATTAGGACTAAGTCTAAATTGAATTAAATATATACAGCTAAAAGGAATGGATTGTGTGTTGCTGTAAATGTACTAATTCTCTACAGAAACAAGAGAAGCCAAAGTTTGTCCTGTGTGTAACCTTTTCTGAAAATGGTGATACAATTACAGGAGACTCAAGTGGAAACATCTTAGTCTGGGGGAAAGGTAAGACCAGACAGATTATAACAGTGCATTGTATACTGCATTGAAACAGGACAATTGTTTATTTTCCTTTGAGTGATTGTGCACGTATACGTTCCATTGTAGGTGTATGTGTGCCCAGTGCCTTTGAGTCAGATTATTTTGACAGCAGTACCACTAGGCAGCACATGCGACCCTACCCTCCTTGTGGTTAGAGCCAAGGGCATAAAAGAGGTGTGACCGCTGCCCCCTTTTCAGTTCCTTCTTATGGCAAGAATTGGATCTCTCCGTCACTCTTGAGCCTCGGTTAGCCAGCTTAGAAAGAGAATTTCTCCCTTTGTATATAATTATAATTCATTTAGTATCATTATAGTTTAGTAGGCAATTAGCTGACAGTGATTTTAGGGATTTTTGCAATGCAGAAATCCCCCGGATTTAAACAATGTGCCACATGCAGGGCTGTTATCACTGTCACTGATAAACTTAAAGCTGCCTAATTTGTTAGGGAATTTGTCCTCCACATGTCTCGCCTAATCAGTTCCCTGTTCTCCATGAGATTTCTGTCTGAAGGTTCATCTCCTCTACAAGGTGATGTGTCCCTCTTCAGAGCCTGACCCTGACCACAAGAAAGTAGAGAGGTCCTCCCCTTGGAGTGCACCTCTGGCTGCCACAGCTCCAAAGCTTAGATCTTCCTGTCTTGCGGCTTCATCAAAGCTTTCTGAGGCTGATAGGCCACACTCCTAATGTCACAAAAAGTCCTGTGGAGCCAAGGTGTCGGCACAAGCACCAACACTCATTAGTGCCATCTGAGGCGGAATTATTGACTCCAGCAGGGCCGCTGGGACTGGTGCCATCTCTGTTACCAGAGAGATCTTCAACCCTGGCACTGTCGGATCCGGTACTAGCTCCCGTGGCTGCAAACTTACTTCTGTTGTTGGTGCTGTCAATGCTGGAGCCTTTCATGTGGCAAGAGACTTACTGTACCTCCTTTTGCTGTACTCACCTCTGCTGCATCAGCCAACTCTGCCTGCACCTACTTCAGCTCTGTCTGCTCCTCCCTCTCAGTTCCATCAGCTCTTCCAGCACCTGCCACGACAGCTTCTGCATCTTCAGTCCAGTACACATCAGCACTGTCGACATCGACTCATCTTTCAACATTCTGTTCACCTTGTCTGCCTCCTCCGGCACTGTTGGATACTTCTTAAATGTCCGTATTTTGGGGGCAACATCATGTATTTCCAGGGGGTGTTGGAGATCTGGGCATAAGACTGACTTAGGAGAGTTATATTTCCTCCTTGATGGACTCTGACCATGATAGACCTTTATTTCTTTCAGATCTCCATGCAGGTCTTATTCTAGGGATGCACGGCCCAGGGATTAAGATCACTACACTTATAAAGATGTCCAAGTATGGTGCCCTCCACCATGAGCACTACAAAAACTTGGGCCTTGTGGACTTCTCTAAGGCTCTCTGGATCTCCACCAACTACACAATCCAGGAGGAGTCACCTTCTGCAGCTCTTGTAGCTACTTGTGAAGCTCGATGAAATCACAAGGTCACCTCTTAACAGAATCCACAGACCAAGAGGTATCAACGGAGGAACCCCTGCATATTCCTCCTTGCATTTCTTCCTTTTCTCCAGATGAGGCAATCACACTGGAGTCAGCTTCACCTCCACCTGAAGACTTCAAGGTCTTTCAAGACCTCATGAGGAGAGTGGCTGCTTCTTTAGGAGTGCAGGCAGAACTTGTGCAAAATAGCTTGCACAACCTGTTAAATATCCTGCAGACTCCAATCCCCCCAGGAAGAGTTGTCCTTCCCATTAACCAATCCCTACTGGAACCAAGCCCTTTGGCAGACACCAGCTTCAATTTGTGGGTGGATAGATGATATCAGGTTCCCCAGCAAGAATATGATTATTTTTTCATTCACCCTACAACAAGTTATAACAAGATTCCGTAGTTATTACTGTGGCAAATGAACTATTGAGGCAGTCACTCCCCAAGGCTACCCCAAAGACAGTTTGAGAGATTGGATTTACATGGTTGAAAGGCTGTACCACTGTGCATCTTCAAATGAGAATCCCAAATTATCAAGCTTTATTGGCCAAGTATTCCTTTATTATTTGGTCTGCAATTTCTAAATATGCAAACAAGTTACCAGGGGATTATAAAGAGCAATTCTTAAAAACCTCCAGTGACAGGGATTTGACCATCTCCCTTGGAAGCATGTTCCAGTGCTTAACTGTCCTTATAGTTGGAAAGTTTTTTCCTAATAGCTAACTTAAATTTCCTTTGCTGCAGATTAAACTGATTACTTTTTGTCCTACCTTCAGTGGACATGGAGAACAGTTGATGACTGTTCTCTTTATGACAGCTCTCAATATATTTGAAGACCGTTTTGAGGACAGCTCTTAATATATTTGAAGGGCTGTGTATGTCCTGCCCCCTCAATCCCATGCCCCAGTCTTCTTTTCTCAAGACTAAACATGCCAAGATTTTTCTAACCTTTCCTCATAGGTCAGGTTTACCAAACCTATTATAACTTTTGTAGGGCTATTCTGGACTTTCTCGAGTTTATCCACATCTTTCCTAAAGTGTGCCGCCCAGAACTGGACACTGTGCTCCAGCTGTGGCCAAATAGAGCGGGACAGTTACCTCCCATGTCTCACAGATGACATTCTTGTTAATACACCTCAGAATATTATTAACCTTTTTTGCAGTTGCAACAGATAGTTGACTCTTATTCAATTTGTGACCCACTATAACCCCCAGATCCTTTTCCGCAGTACTACTGCTTAGCCACTTATTCTCCATTTTGTATTAGTATATTTGATTTTTTCCTCTGAAGTATAGTACTTTTCCCTTGTCTTTATTGCATTTCATCTTGTTGATTCAGACCAATTCTCCAATTTGTCAAGGTCATTTTGAATTCTAATCCTGTCCTCCAAAGTGCTTGCAACCCCTCTCAGCTAAATGTCATTACAGATTTTATAAGCATACGCAGCACTCCATTGTCCAAGTTATTTAAGAAAATATTGAATAGTATCGAATTCAGGACAGATCTCTGTGGGACCCACTAGATACATTCTCTCAGTTTTACAGTGAACCATTAATAATTACTAAGGCTACGTTTTAGTCACAGGTATTTTTAGTAAACGCCATGGACAGGTCACGGGCCATAAACAAAAATTCACGGGCCTGTCCATGACTTTTACTAAAAATACCCACTGTGACTAAAACTTGGGCAGGAGGGCTGCGGGTGCTCTGGGGGGGGCCGGGCTGGGGCCACCGCAGGTGCTGGTCGGGGGCAGGCCACCGTATGCAGCGTGGGACCCCACTGATGCTAGGGTAAGGAGGGTTGGCGGGGCTGTCAGGTGCTTCCTATCTGGCTCCCTGCAGTTCCTAGGCGGTGGAGGAGCCAGGGCAGGGGCTCCACTGCTCCCACCACAAGCACCAGCTGCTGAAGCTCCCACGGGCCAGGAACCACAGCCAATAGGAGCTGCAGGGGCAGGGCCTGTAGGGGCGGGCAGTGTGTGGGACAGAGACCTCCCCGGCCCCTCCGCCACCTAGGAGCTGCCAGGGGACCTTGCCAGTGGGAGCTGGGGAGTTCCCCACCCCAAGGTGAGTGTCCCCCCCGCATTCTCCAACCCCCTGCCCCTAACCCTGAGCCCCATCCCACACACCCAAACTGCTGCTGCTGCAGAAGTCACAGAGGTCACAGAAAGTCACAGAATCCGTGACTTTCCGTGACCTCTGTGACACACTCGCAACCTTAATAATTACTCTTTGAGTATGGTCTTGCAATCAGTTATGCACCAAAATTATAGTAATTTCATCTAGATCACATTTCCGTAGTTTTGTTATGAGAGGGTCATGTGGGATTATATCAAGGGCCTTACTAAAATCAAAAAATATCATGTCTATGGCTTCAATCCATTCTACAGTTGCCCTGTCAAAGAAGTAAATTAGATTAGTTTAGCATGATTTTCTTCTTGGCAATCCATGTTGGTTATTACATATTAACCTGTTATACTCTAGGTCAGGGGTTCTCAACCATTTTCCTTCCGAGGCCCCCTGCAACATGCTATAAAAACTTCACAGCCCAATGGGGAAGGGAGGGACTCCAGACTCTGGGCCAAGTTGGGGGGCCCTCAGACATAGGTATAGTTTGACTTCTATTTAGGGGGAGTGGGGGCCGATGGGGCTCGGGCCAGCTCTGTATGGCGGGATCCAGGGAGGGAGCTTCACCTTTACCCTCTGACTCATCTCAGCAAGCCACCCAGCCTGTCTTGGTTGTGGGGGAGGGCAATCAAAAATTATAACTCATCGTGAGGGAAGAGGGGACTCAGCTCAAAAAGTTTGAAAACCACTCACGGTGCAGGGATGGGGTAGCTAGGGACTGTGCAGGCATGGGGGTAGCTCAGAGTGCAGGGAGAGCTGTAGCCAGGGGCTGTGTGAGGGCAGTGTGAAGCTCAGGGTGCAGGGAGGGGGTAGCTAGAGGCTGTGTGAGGGCAGGGGGGTAGCTCAGAGTCCAGGGAGGGTAACTAGGGGCTGTGTGCAGGCAGGGTGAAGCTCAGGGTGCAGGGAGGGGGTAGCTAGGGGCTGTGTGAGGGCAGCGGGTAGCTCAGGGTGCAGGGAGGGGGTAGCTAGGGGCTGTGTGAGGGCAGCGGGTAGCTCAGGGTGCAGGGAGGGGGTAGCTATGGGCTGTGTGAGGGCAGCGGGTAGCTCAGGGTGCAGGGAGGGGGTAGCTATGGGCTGTGTGAGGGCAGCGGGTTGCTCAGGGCGCAGGGAGGGGGTAGCTATGGGCTGTGTGAGGGCAGCGGGTAGCTCAGGGTGTGGGAAGGGGGTAGCTAGGGGCTATGTGAGGGCAGCGGGTAGCTCAGGGTGCGGGAAGGGGGTAGCTAGGGGCTATGTGAGGGCAGCGGGTAGCTCAGGGTGCGGAAGGGGGTAGCTAGGGGCTGTGTGAGGGCAGCAGGTAGCTCAGGGTGCAGGGACGGGGTAGCTAGGGGCTGTGTGAGGGCAGTGGGTAGCTCAGTGTGCAGGCAGAGGGTAGCTAGGGGCTGTGTGCAGGCATGGGAGTAGCTCAGAGTGCAGGGAGGGGTAGCTAGGGGCCACTGGGAGTTGTGGGCGGCTGTGCCTGTGGCTGGTCAACGTAAACAAAATGTCTCGTGGCCTGCCAGCAGATTACCCTGACTGGCCATGTGCAGGCCGCAGGTCGCCCACCACTGGTGTAACGGCACCCCCTAGGTCTGTACTAGGGTAGAACAATCATATTTCTTATCCTTTTCCTGTGGGACATTTCTGTACTGGTCAGTTACTTTGAAGTAACTCCCTTTCTGTTACTCTGGTAAAGCACTCATCTGCCCTGGTCTTGATAGCTTCCTTATTTGCTTATGCCAAAACTTACTTCAGTGAATGCAATGGGTTATGGGATACATAGCATAAGTGAAGCAGGATATATAAAAAGCATAGGCCAATTTAGGCTATATACCTGCTATTATATTACTATTTTGTGCTTAATATATACTGATCTATGTATGGTGTCGAAAATATATATTGGTAATGAGTTATATAGGTATATATGCTAGTCCGTACATTAGTCAACAGTGTCAAAAGATGCTCTCCCCATTCTTGGTCAGGGGGATCCCATTTCCCCACAGCAGTCCTCCTTCCTGAAACAGCATCCCATGATCAAGGAAGCCAAAGCCCTCTCATCTGCACAATACATTCATTTCTAGGATGTGTGTGTCCCTGCCTGGGCCCTTACCCTCAAGTGGGAGGATGGATGAGAACACCACCTGTGCACCTTAACTCTAATTCCCAGAGCCCTCTAGTCACTGCTGATCTGCTCAAGGTCATACCTGGGAGTATCATTAGTACCCTTGTGGATAAGCAGCATGGGATAGCAGGTCAGAGGGATGGATGAGCCTCAGCAACCTTTCCAAGACATCTCAGATGCTGGTTCCAGGCAGGCAGTGCACATCCTGAGACATCTGGTCAGATTGGCAGATGGACACCTCCATCCCCCTCAAAAGGAAGCCCACGATCATCACCACTCTACGCCTCCTCATGTTGGGTGTGGTGGCTGTGAGGCTCTGAGCACTGGTGCAGGTGTCTCCTATTCTTCAGCCCTTGGAATCTGCTCCTTTCCTCCTGTTGCCAGTACAGCATACCAGTTCTTGACCTTGATGGACTGGGGATCTGTGTAGGAGGTGGGACACTGTCTGCTGCCAAGGTGGCCAGCAATTAGTCTCCTCTCTGCAGAACAGCCAGTTCTCCTTCCTTCTCTGGTGCTGCTGTAGTCTTTTCTACTTAGGTAGCATTACTCCATCACAGATGTCTCCATGTGCATCCTGCTGATGAAGTCCTTGTGCGCCCTGATGCTACGCAGACACACATCCTCCTGGAACTCTCCTACCTGCTTTCTGAGGGACTCTACCACCAGACATCTCTCAACTGAGTGGTTCCACCCTGCCTGGCTTTCTTCAGCAGGCACATGGAGGCCACATTCCCCGAAAATCAAGACCAGGACCTGGGTAGCAGCTTCAAGGATCAGGATGCCTATCTGGCCAGGTGCAGGCAGAGGAAAGCTAGAAGTGGTGTTGGCGATGATTTATTTTCCTCCCATTAGGGGTTATTCCTGGTAGATTGCCCTCAAGTTAAGGGGAACCCCCCAAAAACCCTACCTCCGTGCCTTGCTCCACTGGAGAACTCAGCTGGCTAACTGTCTTAGTCTCCCAGCTGTCTTCATCTCACACACGCCTCTCTCACTTAGGTGCCCCTAATCAATGGCCTATTCAAAAAAAACTACACTGCTTTCATTTCAAAGAGCCCTGCTAGAAACCAGGCGTTAACCCACCTAGCTGCACAGCAATCTAGCCCGGACAATCAGTGGTATTCCATCTTGACCACAGAAGGTATCTTTGATTCATGGTAGGCATAATGCACTACAAGTAAAAGGTACTGCTTTTTGACCTATCCTAAGCCCCGACGATGGGTGTCAAATGCATTGCAATAGTTGCAGCTCATTTGCACCATTCAGGCATCCAAGTATTTCCTTACTTGAATGACTGGCTGGTCTGGGGAAGAACAAGGTCTCATGTTCAAGATAGGATCCTAATCATCAGACATCAAATACTCACTGACAACACCATTGTTATGTTTTATCTGAACAGAGGTCTGGTCTACACTTAGATTTTACATCAGTATTTCTACATCTCTCAGAGGTGTGAAAAATCCACACCCCTGAGAGATGTAGTTATACCAACCTAACCCACAGTTTAGATAGTGCTAGGTCAACAGAAGAATTCTCCTGTCAACCTAGCTACTGCCTCTTTGGGAGGTGGATTACTATGTCGATGGGAGAATTGCTCCTGTCGGCGTAGGTAGTATCTACACTGAAGTGCAGTGCGGTGGTGCTGCTGTCGCATTTTAAGTGTAGGCAAGCCCAGAGAAGGATGAATTAATTGTGCCAAGAAACAATCCGTCTGTGGAACCTTTACATAAAGAAAAATATCTTATTAAAGACATTTCATCTCCCAGGGGTGAGGAATACTATTGCAGATTCCCTCAGCAGGAACTTGGTAGACCATCACAAGTGGTCAATACACAAGGACATTCTGTATCAGATTATCCATCAGTGGTGTTATCTGGTAGTAGACCTCTTTGTGACCAACCTGAACAAGTGCAGTACATTCTGCTCCAGAGCAGTCACAGTCCACGTTCTTTGACAGACTCCTTCCTTTTCTATTGGTCAGGTCTTCTAATGTACATATTTCCTCCTGTCTCTGTCACCCTGGGGGGGGGAACCAGAAGCTAAAAAGAGACAAAGTGACTTTAATCCTTAGAGCTGCAGACTGACCAAGACACTATTTGTGCACTGTCCTACATCAACTATCATTTCAGCCTGCCATATTTCTACCTCTGGTCAAGGACCTTCTGTTTAAGGAATCAAGGCAACTTGCTGCACTCCAACCTATAGTCACTTCACCTCATTTGCATGAATGATCTTTGGTTGAGCAAGGAGGAGAGAGTTGGCTCCCAAAATGTCCAAGCCATTTTGGTGTGCAGCAAAATGAAAAAGGTTCTCAGCCTGGGCTGAGTACCACCAATTGTCACCAAGTAGAGTGAAAATTAGACATATTTTAGACTACCTGCTGCAGTTGAAATTGTGTGGTCTCTCCTTCAGCTCTGTAAGGGTATATTTAGCCTCCATCTCCACATTCACCAGTAGAAGGGCTTTCTGGTTTTTTGCATCCCTTGGAGTCTGGATTTTTAAAAGGCCTCATTCATATGTACCCTCCTGTTTTGATCCTGTATTCTCTTGGGACCTGAATTTTGATTTGTCCTGTTTAATGATATCCCCCTTCAAGCCCTTAGCACCAACTTTGTTATCTTTGTTACTAATAAAGACAGTGTTTCTAGGAGCAATTAGATTTGCAAGAAGGGTATCAGAGCTCCAGGCATTATTAGTTTATGCCTAATATAGTATCCACCTTTATTGGACCTTTCATCTTCAAGGATTTTTGCCAAACCTTCGGTCTAGCAAAGCTGAAGAAAGGCTTCATACTTTGGATGTACGGAGGACTCTACCCTTTTATGTGGACTGCACAAAGTCTTTTAGGTTGTCTCCTAGATTCTTTGTAACCTTCACTGAAAGGATTATGGGCATCCAGTTACAGATCAGTGCATATTTCTCTGGATTTCTGACTGTATCAAAATCTGTTATAATCCAGCAAAGGTTGCTCCTCCTCTGAGAATAACAGCCCATTCCGCTAGGGCTCACTTCACTTCATCAGCCTTTCTGGGTAACATCCTGATAATGGACATCAGCAAGGCAGCAACATGATTGTCAGTAAATACCTTTTCTAGACACTATGCTATCACTCAAGCTTCCTGGAATTATGTCAGTTTCGGCAAGTCAGTGTTGAAGTCTCTTTTCAAATTTCTGAAGTTACACCACCTATAAAGGAACTGCTGCTGAGTCACCTATAGTAGAAAATACACATACACAATCACTCAAAAGAGGGGAAAACGGTTACTTATCTGTACAGTAACTGTTGTTGTTCTTCGAGATGTTTTGTGCACATGCATTCCACAGCCCTCCCATCATCCCTGCTACTTTGGGCATTAGTTAGATGGTGGGTGTGAAGGAATGTAGAGGAAGGCAGCAGCTACACTTCTTTTATGCTTTCGACTTTGAGCTTCAAGGGAGCAGGGGCACATGTGCCCCCTAGTGTTACTGCTGGCAAAAGTCTCTGATGTGAGTGCATTGGGCGCACATACACCTCTGGTGCACAACACATCTCAAAGATCAATAGTTACTGTACAGGTAAGTAACAGTTTTTTAAAGGTGTTGCTGTGAAATTTTAGGCAAAAATTACTACATTTTTAACAAGGATAAACTTGACTTCTCTGGGGGCCTCTGCCAAAGTCTAATCACACAGAATTTGATTTTCTGTTCCCAGGTTTTAGCAACTGTATGTTTGGCAGTCGTAGCACCCAACTGAAATGTAATGTGCTTTCTGTAGTCAAGTGTTAAATTGCAGAGTCCAAGATGAAAATAAAAACAAACTTCTATGCAGAGTGTTACGGATACTACTGACAAATAGGAGAAGTGGCAGAAAGTTATTTTATTTAATCAAAATAACTACAAGCTACAGTATGAACACTATAGGTCTAGTTTCCTTATGGTGATCACATGTACTACTGAAGTTATGCCTGTGTATTGATAGGAGAGCAGGTCCCTTAAAAATTGACAAAAAACCTTTGACAGATTATTTGAAGTGTCACAATAACAGTAGGCTTGAAAAAGTTCCAGTGCTTTTATAATAGAACTGTTAGAACAACTAAAAATGACAATATGCTGCTGCTCTATTTATTAATTTGAATCTACAGTTTTAACAAAAGAAACACCACCTCCATCAATTTCATTCTCTAATAAAATGTGAGAGTTAAACGGAGTGGCTCAGATTTTTAAGAAAACAATTGTGGATAGCTTCATGGTCCCTCACTAATTCTCTGTTTTTGTGATTTCTATAAAGAAAAGCCATTGTCTTAGGCTTCAGGCAGCAGCATTTGCATGAAGACAAACAGCAAAAATACCCTAAGGATATTTACTGTTGGGGGGGTAATGGTGTTAGGAGACTCCCCCAAAAGGGTCTACCGGCAAAGGGAGATGGGATATGGGTCATAGGCACCTCTGTTCCATCTCCCAAGATACTGAAAATCAGCTCTGTAGGGGAGGAAGTGTTGGTGAAATCCTCAGGCAAGGTAGTATGAACTGAAATCCCAATGATCTACTCTTGTAGAGCTTTGCCCACCTGAGTGCTGTTGGTCATCCCATCTCTGCTTCTACTTCTGTTCCTCACAGGCACTTTGTACTGCTGTTGGGGAAGACAGAGGAAATAGTATTGTAGGTCAGCTCCTTTCTCTCTCTTCTCTTTCCTCAGATCCCCACCAATCATACCACAAAGCAAGAGATTTGACACCCATCCATTCCAAATGGAGTTAGACGGTCTGGGCTAGGAACTACACAGCTGTTTCCTCTCCCTTCTTCCCAGCTATCTTTTTGTGCGGTTGGAAAGGGAGCAGGGGTAAACAGGTGGGTGGGCAGCAGCCAGTGGCTTTGCAGAGCAGTGCAGTGCTCAGGAGATCAGTTTGAGTTCATGTTCGTTGGCCCACTAGTTTCTCCTATGGCCGGCAGTATTCTTCTTCCCCCACAGACAATTTTAAATCTTTTTTGGGTGGTGGGAGGAGATGGTAGTAGCAGGGGGAATACTTGCCCTTGGAAAGACTGCCTCACCTGGCCAATTCTTCTGGAGACAGGCACAGGTGTTCTTTTCTTCCCCATCTCTGTGCTGAAGATTTTCTGACTTTTGCTGCTGTTTGAAGGCAAGTATTGCTTCCACCTGCTTGTAATATCCTAAGTTGAAGGCTTTTCCCCCCCCCTAGAAACAGGAAACAGAAAAGAATGCTGTGATCCAAACAAATTCAATTTATCTGCAGTTAAAATAAAAATGATTAAAAAGCAAACAAACAATATCAGTTCCTTAACTTATATTGGCCTCTCACTTTTTTAAGAAGTAAGGATTGCTTAAAAAAAAGTTGGTTGGAAAATGCAAGT
Source organism: Eretmochelys imbricata (assembly GCF_965152235.1). NCBI lineage: Eukaryota > Metazoa > Chordata > Testudines > Cheloniidae > Eretmochelys > Eretmochelys imbricata. The sequence goes on from NC_135577.1 coordinate 109,205,063, forward strand.
TTAAATAATGGAATTGTTAATATTTTCTCCTTGTTGTTCACAATCATTGTGATTCTCAGTTGCAAGTAAAACCTGTAAGTCAATGTAGTTGGGTTTATGCCACTAAGAGATTTACTCTTCGAGCTATGACACATATAACCATTGACTATAACTCCAGACTTGAGGGTGCAGTGAAAAATAAAGTAAAAATGATCCAATGAAATAAATATTTCAGTAATAACCTCTTTTCTCCATATGTCTAGGTACAAATAGAATAAGCTACGCACTTCAAGGAGCCCATGAGGGTGGTATTTTTGCACTTTGTATGCTGCGAGATGGTACATTGGTATCAGGAGGTGGAAAAGACAGAAAATTAATATCTTGGAATGGGAATTATCAAAAACTTCACAAGACTGAGGTGATATTACTGATCTTTAAATTTTACTTATTACTTTAAGTGGAAAATTAAAAAGAACTTTCTTATGAACAGTGCTCCCTAAATCAGTACTCTTGTTTAGGACTCCTCATTCTGTGGCAGTCCCAGTCAAATCAATAAACAGAATATGATTCTTATCATTAAAATGATACATTAACTGATTTGTTAAAGAACCTTTTTTAATTTAATACATCCGTTAGTTGGTAGGAAAGCTCCTAATGAAATTTTGCTTATATTAATTCTGCCCTTCTTTGTCAAATTATTAATAGTGACAGGCATTTTTTAATTTCAGGTTATTACAGTGCTTGGCAATAGTAAATACTACACTACTTTCACACTTTTTATTTTCCAAAACCATGATGGTGGTGATGATGGTTTTTATCACTTTCCTTGCTTGGTCTTAGTCCAGTGGTGAATTTTAACATTGTTTAACAAAAATTTCTTCAGCCATCATGTAGGAATTTGCAAATTCAAACTTTATATGGGAATAGTCCCAGTGAGTACATTTGTTACATCTGAAAAAGCAAACAAAGTTATGTGACCCTTTAGACATTGTGTAGAAAGCATGATCAAAGGAAAACTGTATATTCTGGTGGGTGAACTGTACAGTAACGCCTCACTTAACATTGTAGTTATGTTCCTGAAAAATGAGATTTTAAGCGAAATGATGTTAAGCAAATCCAATTTCCCCATAAGAATTAATGTAAATGGGGGGGTTAGGTTCCAGGGAAATTTTTTTCACCAGACAAAAGACTATATTATATATATATATATATATACACACACACACACACACACACACACACACACACACACACACACACACACACAGTATAAGTTTTAAACAAACAATTTAATACTGGTACACAGCGATGACGATTGTGAATTTTGGTTGAGGTGGTGAAGTTGAGGTGGGATATTTCGCAGGGGATGCCTTACTGCTAAATGATGAACTAGCAATTGGCTGAGCCCTCAAGCCCTCATTGTTGTTAATGTAGCCTCACACTCTACAAGGCAGCATGAATGGAGGGAGGGGAGACAGCATGGCAGACAGAGACACACACTGTGTGTGTGAGAGAGAGATGCACATTGCCCCTTTAAGTTCGCTGACCCCACTCTTAAGTACACTGCCTTTTTAAGTTAAACAGCAAGCTGGGACGGCAGCTGCTACCAGGAAGCTCCCTCCATCCTGAGCCCTGTCGTGTGTCCCCCCTACTCTATGGAAGGTGGGGTAAGCGAGGTGCAGGAGCAGGAGGGAGGGGGCCACCCTGACATTAGCCCTCCCCCCCAGCTCAGCAATCAGGAGGCTCTGGAGAGCAGCTCCAAGGCAGAGGGCAGGAGCAGCACATGGCAGTGGCGGGAGGGACAGCTGAACTGCTGGCAATTGATAGCCTGCTGGGCGGCTGCCGCACAGGGAACTTAGGGGAACGGGGAGCTGATGGGGGGCTGCCAGTCCAAGCTTTGTTCCAAGTCCCCACCAGCTAGGTGCAATGGGCTGCTCTTTTTGCAAGCAGTGGACAAAGCAGGCGGCTGCCAAATGACGTTATAAGGGAGCATTGCACAACTTTAAACAAGCATGTTCCCTAATTGATCAGCAACGTAACAACGAAACAACGTTAACCGGGACGACTTTAAGTGAGGAGTTACTGTACTAGATACTGTAGAGGCATTGCACATGCATTGGCAACTTGGGTAGTGTGTCAGTTTTCTAAATCAAGTAAGAACACCAGCTGTTGGGCTTTCCCTGACTTTGACCACTGAAAATGGTCAGACTTCCTGCTCAGATATTCTCAGTCAGTCCCCTCCATAATGTTTTTTTTTATAATGGCTTATTATTAAATCACTTATTCTATTCACATTTTCCACACTGTTGAGTTCTACGCACCCGATTGCACTGGCGTCTTCTAGGAAGCTGAAAGTTGGGTGCAATTAAAGGAGTGTACACTTACAGAAGCAATAGATGCTATACAGAACTTATGCAGAACCTGTCAGTACCTCCAAGAACAGCTTAGTGATTTTTAATTTCTTTAAAAAAGAAAAGGATTTTGTATACAAAAAGACTTGATCCAATATTAATGTTTCATAGTTTATAAAATGTGGCTGAATTAACTGCTATAAGAAACATAACGTTTTCATTTGCTGACTTGCTTGGTTTTAGTTGTGCAGATTTTTTGTCCCATTAGTGTAGATGCCTTTTTGTGTAGTATTATATAAATTACCATAGCTCTGTTGAAGTCAGTGGAGCTATGACAATTTGCACCAGCTGAGGATCTGCCCTATGGTGTCCTATATTATTTTATATTAAATTGTATAGCCCTGTATTTGATAACACTCAGAGCTGTGTGACTGCTTTAAAAAAATCTATTTGTAAGGCTGTATATCTTGAAATAAATACTTAAAAAAAAAACAAATTAACACTTGAGAAACCATTTTGTACCATCTGAGTCCATTTATCCATTTACCAGTCCATTTATCTATTATGATCACAGATTCCAGAGCAGTTTGGTCCGATAAGAACAGTAGCAGAAGGGAAAGGTGATGTTGTATTGATAGGCACTACTAGGAACTTTGTTCTGCAAGGCACTCTATCAGGAGACTTTTTTCCAATTACCCAGGTGAGCTGTTTCCTTGCAAACTAATAAAAAGCATTAATGTTTTAAAATATGTAAGTGCAATAATAGAACTTGTCTAATGTTAGGAAAATACAGAACTATTTAATTAATTTACTAGCACAGTGACTTCAGCAATAAAGAATCTGATAAAATTAGTACATATCCAAACTGAGCAGAATTTCTGAAGGCTTATTTATACAGTAAGCTAATTTTAATCATGTTAATTGGGAAAGAATTAAACTTCATTAAAGGTTCATTAACTTGGATGTTATTGTCCATCATCTGAAGAAAGTTTGTTTGTATTTGTATAGGGTCACACTGATGAGCTGTGGGGACTAGCCATCCATCCCTCTAAACCTCAGTTTTTCACTTGTGGACATGACAAACACATTACCCTCTGGGATGCTACCAGTCATCGTCCTGTCTGGAACAAAATTATAGAGGTATATACTATTAAGCTCACACTCTTCTCTTTCATGGAATAAAGGTTTTCAAATAAGTTAATTTTTTTGAAAATGTTTTTGTTAGATTATAATGGGAGGGGAAGAATCAGTGAGATAGTATATAATTTAACTTTTTGAAAATGTTTGTATAATTCTAAAACCTGTAGCAGTGTTAAGCCAAATATTCTAAACCACTGACCCTTTCTCTAACCCAAAGCTAACTTGGCTGCTGTATAATACAAAAGGTATACTGTGCTTTAGGCACTTATTTTATTCAGAAGAAAGTCACAAAACTGAAACTGGAAGACATTTGGCCTTTTATCATTTTTGAGAAGTGGCAGATGTACACAGCCTAAATAATTACTTGTCTATATGGAGCAGCAATGCACACTATGGGGGTGTGATTTCTAAAGCTCACTGACGTGTTGCACATTACTTGGTCTGTGTAGACCCTGCTACGTAATGCTAAGTGCACTAAAGAATGTTTAGTACACAGCAGCAGGACCTACACAGATCAGTTAATGCCACAACATGTTAGTGCACTTTAGAAATCACACCCCTATAGCACACATTACCCCATTGTGTAGACAAGCCCTAAGTCTTCAGGCTCATTTCTACCCTCCTCCCCTCTCTGGTATGCAACTTTTGTTATATGGATATTGAGGGAGTATATTAATGCAAGGTCTAAATTTCTTACTTGTACATATAAGTTAGGTCACCTAATTCTGCATTTGGGAACTCATATTAGTTATGTTATAATGTATCTGTTTTTGAGCACTTAAAAGAAGAAATAGGTACTGATTTAGTCCTTTTTTAATGCCTGGTATAGCTTGTTTCCTTTTCAACTATCTAGATAGATAAGATATCACTAAAGGGAGGTTAGTGCTGTTTATAGGACACAAGCTAAAGATTCTGCTCCTCAGCTATGGAAACCCACCAGTAGTCTGTATTTATAATCCTCTTTTTACAGTAAACAGTGAGTAGATTCTTCATATGAGCCATATAATGTCATGTGGTGACTTAAGCTACTTCTCAATTTTCCCTGCTTGCCCTCTTTCACAAGCCAGGGCAACTACACTTGCATTCCCCCTCCACGATCCACCTAGGGCACCCACTTAAAGATTACTGGATCCCAGCTGTCACCTTTCTTGGGCAGAGACCCATGTCTCTCTGCATTCTGACCGGGGTGGTAAGGCTGCACAGCTTTCTGATTTACACTGTGATATTCCCAGCAAGCCAGACGGCCTAAAAGGCCAGCATCTGCTCTTTGCTTTCTCTCCGAAGACTATGAACAAAGCAATTGCCAGCAGTTATAAATTACCACACAGTCCTTTATAAATGAGCACATTTATTCTTAAGGTGAAAGCATTACAGAAAAAAACATGTTAAAAACAATAAAAGAACCTACACACATGAAAAAAAAAAAGCTTACCAGAGATTACCCCAACTCCAGCCTCGGGCTCTGGGAGGTGTCAGTCCCTCAAAACCTACAACTGGGTTTTCCCTGTGATTACAAGTTCAAAACTGTCTTAGATTCAGAACCATAATGAAGGCAGGTAAAGAAGCTGTTTCTTTATACAGCTTGGAGCCTTTGATCTTGGTCTTTGGTGACCGGTAAACAGCAGACAAAGACCCTCCCCTCAGAGTGTAGCTTCAACGTGCTAGGTGTTTGCATAAATGGAGTTGGGTAATTTGCATTAACCTCTCCCTAGGGTATCCCAGGAAATCCACTTAACAGTTATTGTCCCAAAAGTCCATTTTGGCTGCAAAATTTTCAGTATGTCCTTTGAACTCCCAGCCCTCACATCACATCTTCCCCCAAAGGTTATATACAATCCCATTCCAGGACCACACGAATACGTAACCTTAAGACACTAAGGTTTTTTAGTGACATGGCAGGAAATGGCCATATCTGTAACACCTTCCATAAAGGGGAAAAGTTCAACAGTAACATATAAAGTAAATTAAAAAAATCTGGCATGGATTCTCCATCAGCCACCCAAGCTCTCAAGTGAAAACTACCCCATTAACAAAGAGCTGGTCTACACTACACAGGTCAATATAAGGCAGCTTATGTTGACTTAATTACGTCAGTGTCTACACTACAGCCTTCCTCACACCAATGTAAGGCCTGGTCTACACGGGGGGGGAGATTGATCTAAGTTACACAACTTCAGTTATTCACGTAGCTGAAGTCGACATATTTACATCTACTTACCGTGGTGTCTTCACTGCGGTTAGTCTAGTGCTGGTGCTCTCCCGTCGACTCTGTCTGCGCCTCTTGCCCTGGTGGAGTACCGGAGTTGACAGGAGAGCGCTCGGCGGATGCGATAAATCGACCCCCGCTGGATTGATTGTGGCCCCTCGATCCAGCAGGTAATGTAGACAAGCCCTAAGAGCCCTACTTCACCGACATAATAACTCCACCTCCATGAGAGACATAAGGCTTATGTTGTGTAGTTAGGGCAATGCAGTATCCCTTACATCATCAGGATGTAAAATTGACAAGAAAGCCAGGCAGCTAGAGCCCAGCTGCCCCCAGCTCTCCTGGCTATCTGGGCAGTTGGACCCCCCCTCCCAGCTGGGAACTGTGGCAAGAAGCCCCAGTGGCTTCAGAGATCGCTCCCGGGGGCAAGAAGCCCCAGGCTGCTTCCCCCGGCTCCCAAAGAGGTACGGGGAGGGGAGAAGCCCTGGGTGACTTCCCTTGCTCCCGATGGAAAATGGGGAGCAGAGGGGAGGGTCAGCCCACCAGGAGCCTGCAAGCCTGTGGGGCAGCTGGGTTCCTGGCAGGGAGCTGCCAGTGGAGCTGAGAGACTGGGCTTTCAGCTCCCCACACTGGCCTTCTTAGATCGGAGGAAGCGCTCCTGGTGAGGGCGCGCACCACTGACTCTAAGAGGGTAGTGTGGATATGCACAACTGCAGTAATTACTGCGGTGGCTGTAAGCTGACTTAATAACAGCTCGACTTACATTTCTGGTATAGACATACCCAAAAGCCCTTGAACATCTGTAACAAGTGTTAAAAGTGGTACTTTGAATACAGATTCTGTGCTTCCCTGGACCTGCAGCCTACATGTATTGGCTCTAGTCATCCTGTTCATGTACTTACTTTAGATTCAGAGCCTTTGCTTCCTTAATTATGATGAATTAGTGATTTCTGTCTGTTGCTTCTGTACTGCGTCAGCCATTCTTCAATTACACTGCACTAGATCTGTTCAAGTTTGCTAATGTGCTTTCTAGCTCCTAGTTCTTTTTAAGGCTCAGGACTGTTGTAATACATGGTCAACATCTAGTAATCCAGCAATACATTTTAGTAATTTCTAACTCTTTGGGAGACTTTAAGAGATATAGATCCTTCAGACCACCACTTCAAGCTATAACTATCACTTACTTGGCAAAAATAACTGGTCAGTATGTACCTTTGATGATTATCTGTACTGAGATATTGATCTGTCAAAAAACTGTAACACATCAACTGGCTGGAATGAAAGACCACATGTCTGGCTCCGGTGGTTCTGGAATTGAGCCCAAAAGGGAAACACGTATTTGTATGTTGCCAGTTATGCTGTAGTTCCATAATGTTCCTAGACTAGTACTAAGCGGTATCTACTGTAGACCCTTGTTTCCAGTGTGATCTGATAGGGCCCTACACATCTATCCCACCCTCCAAACAGCTGACAGCTTGAGTTTTAGAGTGGACTGTCTACAGATTCCCTGGGGTGGGGAGGGGGAAGGCAGCTGGTCTCCTTCCTCACTTTTCTCACTTTATCTGTTCCTATCCCATCCTCCTGTAATATGGAGTCACAAACTAGAAAGCAAGTGCTGAAGATCTTTTCTTATTGGCTGCTTTCCCCTTTTCATTTGTTTAACTCCTGGTATACTGGTCAGCAATCTCGATGGATTCATGTGACTAGGGAGAAAACTGAATGAGGATCTGAATAATGTACTTCACATAAGACCCTACATAACCTAGGACTGGCTCTACTACCAATGCCATCTCCATGATGTGTTACTTTTTAGTCACTTAACAATTCTACAAATAGTTGGTCTAAAGACTCTGAGATAAATTCAGACCTGTTGTTAACAGGTTTAACTCTACTGAAGCCAAAGCAGTTACACACATGTACACCAGATCTGAATTTGGCCCTCTGACTCAACTAAATCACTTTCCTACAAATGGAGCATTTATAAATTTCTTAGAGTAAATATCCCTTCAGACATACAGGAGTGCAGGAACATGTGTGGAAGCATGAACACTGACTTCCTGGCTCTTTGTGGGAAAGGATCTGCTCCCTTTTCCTTCGCAATGGAATCTGTTTTTTCCTCGACTGATGAGGAAAAACTAACAGAAGAGGCATTGCTGCTTGATAAGTTCCTATTTCATAAGCAATAATTTTTCATTAGTTCAGAAAAATGGCTTTTGTCTCTAGGTGGCTGCTGCAGAATGGCTTTGTTTTTCTGATTTTTTTTTTTTTTTTACAGTAGTATACCTTTTAAGAGATGCTACAGATGCATCCTTCTCACACTCATAAATTGTGTGGTTTTAGTTTGGTCTTCAAAAAGTCAATTTTATTACTACATGCAATTTCTCAGAGACATTGCCTGGAGACATGAAGACTTGGTTGAACAGGTGTTTTCACTTGTTGTTTCAAGGTAGCAGTTCAGTACCCAGATAGTCCCTTCATAAAGTACATGTACATTGCTGACCATGTCTGCAGTGAGGTTCTGGCCTATCCAATACTGTGATGCCAGTTTCCGGGCATGTCTTTCCCTTTGTCTAGGGTACCAGGTGCTTCACCGTGACATATTTATTTTCTTTCAAATGTTTTCTATACAACATATTAAATAATAATACTTGAATTTTGCAGATTTTCATAATGTATTGGAACTCTTCATTATACAATTGTGCATGATCACATTTGTGGTAGCCTATTTCCCCTTGTTTTTTCCTACCCCCCCCCCCCAGATGTTCTGGTTTAACTTGGATTTAAACTTGGAGAGTGGTCAGTTTGGATGAGCTATTACCAGCAGGAGAGTGAGTTTGTGTGTGTATGCGGGTGGGTTTTTGGAGGGGGGTGAGGGAGTGAGAGAACCTGGATTTGTGCAGGAAATGGCCTAACTTGATTATCATGCACATTGTGTAAAGAGTTGTCACTTTGGATGGGCTATCACCAGCAGGAGAGTGAATTTGTGTGGGGGGGTGGAGGGTGAGAAAACCTGGATTTGTGCTGGAAATGGCCTAACCTGATGATTACTTTAGATAAGCTATTACCAGCAGGACAGTGGGGTGGGAGGGGGTATTGTTTCATATTCTCTGTGTATATATAAAGTCTGCTGCAGTTTCCACGGTATGCATCTGATGAAGTGAGCTGTAGCTCACGAAAGCTCATGCTCAAATAAATTGGTTAGTCTCTAAGGTGCCACAAGTACTCCTTTTCTTTTTTCTAGACTACATAATACAGTTTAAGCTAATGAGAGTATTGACAAACATCATTTTGCATATGTTGGATCTGGTCTGATGACATGAAGAGTGTTTATTACAGCTGTGGTATGCCTCAGTTTAAAGAACATTTAACACTGAAATCTCAGCCACAGCACATCACACAGGATCCCATTCAAGTAACATACACTTGCTGAGTCACATTCACTTGGTGGAAGTTAGAATTTAGTCTGACCAAGGTCATAAGTTTTCAGATTCTCAAACCTAAATTTATGTTGGCAGGGGAAGCTTCCGCCAGGATTGGAGAGACCATATCAGCTGTTTTTACACTTGTGAGAACTAGGACACTGCAGAAAGTTTACAGTTCAGTGCCTGGGAGATAAAGACAAATTGGCCTGTACTAGATAAGCTTAGAAACAAGCCATTTAAAAAGGAGAGTGGCAGTCCAGATTTTAAAAATCAAGAGCTAATCATTGTGAGAGATAGGATGGAGACCTTCTAGGTATGACAGTGGCATTACATGTTCCCTACCTTTCTGATTATTGTATTGTTTAATGTACTTGTCTTGGAAAGAGAATTTCCAAAGATTTAAAATAAGCTTCTCTGGAGGTGGCCCTTGGAGTGGCCAAATCAAAATGACAGATACAGTACAGTTATTCTTGAGAGAGACAAAATTCTTATTGCTCACATGAAATTGTGTTGGGTTGTAACCTAGAGGCAAAAAATTAATCAATATACTTTAGGTAAAAACTTACTTACTGTGATAACGTATTTTTAAAAAGTCACGACCAATTACAAATCAAACTACCAAAACAGAGGATCCTGGAAAACCTGTTCTAAGGAAATATATGCTACAACTGGCACCTAGGCCTTTGATTTTGCATTTTGAAGAAGAATAAACTTCGGAAACAAGCTTCCTGTTGTAGTGGAGTGTGCAGGAATGTGAAGAAATAGATTTTAGTAGTCCCTTAAGAGAAGTTAAAGTTGATTTGTACTATGACCTGGGCTATTAAGATATTAACATATACCCGTCTCTGGTCTTATCAGACTTCAAACCAGACTTAAATTGATATAGAAATGGCACATAGTAATAATTTAAAAACTCTTTACATTGTGGTATAACACTAGTAAGACTTGTATACGTATAATGAAGTGGAGAGTGGATCCATGAGGTCTCTCTACATATGTATTTTTAATGTATGTCAGCATTGTATCAGTAAGTCACTGCATGTATTCAGTTGAATATATTGATGTGTGCCTCATACCTCACTCTGTGTGCCTCATACCTCACTCTGTTGAGTATAAAAATATACTTGTATTTTTATATATATATCAGTAAAAGGTTGGTGATTACTGTTAGTATATTTGAGCTGCTTGTTCTTGTTTTGAGAAAAAGATCAAATGAGAATATTAAATAGGTCTAACGTGGTGAAACGACTTAAAATTTTACTTAATATCCTTTTTTAGGACCCATTTTGAGAAAGGGGGCATTTAGAAGTCATTGTATTGATGGCGAAGGACAATAGAATATTATAACGTACCACCATAATAATCTATTGAGTAGTCTGTTAGCAAGATGAAGTTCTTCCTCAGAGCTCTCTGAAGCGCAGCAAGTTCCACTAGCTATCAAACCAGGTCCTTAACCTTCTAACCTTGTTCTGAAAAGAGACGAGTGAGGATCAATCCATGATACAGCTTAGTTTATTTTTTGCTCTCATCTCAAAAGTAAGATTAAGGGTTTGGCTAATTAAGAGTAAATGCTAGAATTAATTTAATAGTCAGACAGGCCTTTGAGGGTATAAAGCACTAAATAAATAAGTATTATTTTTCTTATTACTGGAGAGATGAAAATCCATGCTAGTCATTTTGATTTTTGAGAGAGAGGTACATTTTAACTATAACAGCAACTTAGTCTATTGAAATCAAGAACTCATAAAAATAAATCCATCTAGCCAAATTTTTATAAAGATAAGGCAGTCATCCCAATACTCTTTGCTTGATTAAAGCAGAATTTCAGCTTCTTACCTGGAGTGGATAAATCTTTCATTTGATACTATTGCCTGTTTGTGTTAGAAAGAACTATATAACAATGACTGTCTTAATACTCTTGTTACTATGGTTCACCAGCAGTGTGTTGTTGAGATTAAAATCTTTATTTAAACTCATGTTTTTTGTAAGGGAGAATTTAATACCACAGAATTTGCTCATTTGTTTGGGTCATAGGAACCTTGAAAAATTGAGCACACTTGGGCTACTATAATGATTTGACTACATAAATATAGAAACAACAGATATTAGCTACCAATATCCATATGATTTTGTTTGTAAGTTGCAAAAACATAGGTCTCTCTGCCTCTTAAAAGTAAAGAGAATCTCTTTAGAACCAGCCACCACAGGCAAGGCAATTACAGACTGATAAACCTGTTAGCAGGTCTGCCATACTCACTCCAGTATGAGCAATGACTAGAATATAAAAATATGAATAAATTATGTGGGTTTTTTGAGGTACTATTATTTTATTCCCTGTTTAGCTCTTTCATATACATGTTAATTTTGACATGACATGACAAAAATCTGCCAAAACATTTAACCACTATATGCTTCAGTTTTCTTCTCTAATCTGTAGAATTTTACAGCTCATTCTTTGTAGATTGTGACATAAAGATAGTAAGCCACTACTTACTTTTCATATTTTTCAGATATTATAATGGCAGGTGAAACATTGGGGTTCTCCAGATACATAATAACAACATAGTATCAAATATGCTTAAACATTTATGCAAATGAAAACATTGTAATATCAAAGTGAAAGACCCAGGTTCATTATTTAACTCAAACTTCCACTGACTTGTAACTGGCAGGGTATTGCAAAGATACCTTCGGTGTTGTTAGAGGTAAAGTCAGGACTTGCCACTGCAGCACTCCATGCCATGTGATATATGCAGCAGTAAAATAAACTGCTTGCTCAACCGTCAGGTAATAAACAACTACCATCTACTGATTAGACATTTATATAACTAAATTAGAACCGGGTGAATAATTTATTAAGTTAATTTTACTTCTTCCCCTTTGGGGATTTGTCGAGAAGCAACTTTTTCTCAATTTTTTTTATCTGAAATTATTTGCCAAATAGATCTTAGGTTAGACTGTGCACAAAGGAAAACAGTGTGGCACTGAATATAGGAAACACTGCATTAGGTAATTTTTAGTGGATTTCCAAATGTACTAGTTTTTTCCTCAAATATAAAAAGAGGAGTTTACTCTACACAAAGACTGCGGGGGCTTAGTTTGTTACTGAGTAAGCAATTTTAATTGTGTTTTTACTATTACTGTCTCTTGCTATAAATGTATACTTCCTTTGAAATCTTATAGGATCCAGCACAGTCTTCTGGTTTTCATCCTTCAGGGTCTGTTGTTGCAATAGGAACACTAACTGGAAGGTAAGAAGAACAAAAGCGCGGGTATCCATCAACAGTGGGTATCTGTCCATCTCACCAAATCAAAGTTGATATTCTTGTTTCTCCAACGAATCGTACCAAATTCTGCGCTCTGATGCCTATGCTCACCTCCTGTTGAATTCAACAGGAGCTGAAGGTATTGTTGGTGGTGTTTATTATTATTGTATTGCTATAGTGCCTAACAGCCTTAGTCCAGCACCCCATTGTGTTTGACACTATACACATACAGATCAAGAAAGACTATCTCTGCCCCAAAGAGCTTACAATCTAAGCATAAGACATGAGGCAGCTGATGGATGCAGTCAGACGGATGGGGGAGAACAAGGAAACAATGAGGCAGCACTGGTAGGCATGAAAAGCAGTGGTGGCAGTGCACCAGCCGCCTAACCATTCTCAGGAGTTGGTTGTTGTTGTTGTTAGCATAACAGCTAATGAGAGTTTGCAGGAGGGTTCTGAAGGATGATAATGAGGTAGCTCTGTGGATGTATATGGGGAGCTCTTCACCTCAGATGTGAGGGACAGCACAGGAGAAGACAAAAGGTGTTTGCTTGAAAATTTAACATGCTGTTTTATTATTTTTACCATAGTAATGTCCAGAGCCCCCAACCAAATTTTGGTGAAGGCCTCATTGTGCTAGGCACTGTACAAGCACATAGATAGTAAAGAGACAGTGTCTGCCAGGAGAGCTTAAAACTTAAATAGAGGAGACAGGTGAGGGAGAAAAGAAGTACTACCCCCATTGTATATAGGGAACTGTGACGCAAAATCGCATAGGGAATCAGTGGCGGAGCCTTGATTTGAACCCAGAACTCTGAAGTGCCTTAAGTACAAAACCCTCCTTTCCTTCAAGGGTACCTGAGGGCAGAATTTTGCTCCTAATATTTAAAATATTTGCACTTCATTCTAAAATACTTTTTATTTGATGACACGTGGTTTTAGTAAGTATTGAAGCAAAATTTATTTGGTTCTATGTTTCCCTTAATACAGGGGTGGGCAAACTTTTTGGGCTGAGGGCCACATCTGGGTGGGGAAATTGTATGTAAGGCCGGGGCAGTGGGTTGGGGTGCGGGAGGCAGTGCAGGGTGTGGGAGGGGGTGCAGTGTGCAGGAACGGGCTCAGGGCAAGGGATTGGGACAGAGGAGAGGTGCGGGGTATATGAGGGGGCTCAGGGAAGGGGGCTGGGGTGCAGGAGGGGTGCGGACTTCGGGAGGGAGCTCAAGGCAGGGAGTTGGGGTGCAGCAGGGGTGCAGGGTGCAGCAGGGGCCTTAGGGCAGGGAGTTGGGGGGTGGGGTGCAGGAGGGGTTCAGGCTCCAGCCCGGCGCTGCTTACCTAAAGTGGCTCCAGGGTGGCAGGCTGCATGCCTGCCCTGGCCCCATGTGGCGCCGCTCTGGGAAGTGGCCGGAACCAAGTCCCTGCACAGCCCCTGGGGTGGGGGGGAGGCACAGGGCTCCACGTGCTGCCCTTGCCATGCCTCCAGGTACCTTCCCTGAAGCTCCCATTGGCCGCGGTTCCCCTTTCCCAGCCAATGGGAGCTGCAGGGGGCGGTGCGGGGAGGCGAGGGCAATGCACAGAGCCCTCTTTTCCTCCCCAGCCCCGCCACAGGGACGTGGTGCCGGCCACTTCTGAGAGCAGCACGGGGCCTGCGGCACCACAGGGGGCAATCCCGCAGGCCGGTTCCAAAGACCTGACGGGCCGGATTCGGCCCGCGGGCCGTAGTTTGCCCACCCCTGCCTTAATATCTAAATAAAAGTGAGATGTTTTGGGAGCAGTCTTTATTTTTGATACTTAATAAACTGAAATCAGCATTGAAATGCAGATTTTCAAAGTGAAATAGTTGTAAGTATTTGTAGAAACATGTCCAGAGAACAATGTATAACAAAGCCCCAATCCACCTCATAGGAGATTTATTATGATCTAATTTTTATTTATTTAATATATAGTGGTCCTGATTCTCAGTAACACTAAGCCACCTTTTACACTTTTCTGGCCTTTAAAGTAGATATAAATGTAATTAAATTACATTTTATTAAATTAAATGTCCAAATACTGTAAAAGGGCCTTAAAGAATGTGGTCCAAGATACACGAAAGTATACATCAATCATACTTGCATATAACCAGTGACAATTTGTAAAATGATAATAAAATCTGAATGTAGACATCTGCCTCAATAGTTGATTAATATTCTGTTTATCTACTGTTGAAATGTTACTTTCAGTTGGCTACAAATAACGCAGAAAATGTCCCCTTCCTATTCTTTTCCTTTTAGTGCAAAACATATGGAAGACTGTTATTTTGACATAATGAACAGTTGATTAAAACTACTGTAGATTTGCATTCCTTACTGAGCAATTTATTGGCCTTTTTCTGTGTTTACAACAGGTGGTTTGTGTTTGACACAGAAACAAAAGATTTGGTCACTGTACACACAGATGGAAATGAACAGCTGTCTGTAATGCGTTATTCACCAGGTTTGACACACTCTACTTACTTGTTAAAAAAAGAAGTGATTGTATGCAATATAGGGTTCATTTTTAAAATTCCTCACATATATTTAAATTGGGTATAGATACATGAGTTGAAATCCAGCCTCCTGAGTCAATGGAGCCAGGATTTTACCCAGAGGCTTTAACTCTAATTTCCTGTTGTTTGCCCCTTCAGATCTTGATATTTAGCAGAAATCAGCTCTCTCACTTAGATGTGCGTGTAGTACCATGTTCAGGTTGGCTTTTTTCTCAGTTTCGTTATGAGATCTAACTTCAATATTTGCTATATAAAGCTGCTGTTTTATTTGCAGTGAATCGTATTCCATCAAACAAGGAGAAGAAGAAAATTGCTTTTTTAAAATTTATTAATAAAAGTTTTATGAACAATGCCCATTGTCCATGACACACTAGAACTTCATAGATTAGTTTAATTCTTTATTGTGGGTATAATTATAATTCACTTTTTTATAGATGGAAACTTCTTGGCGATAGGTTCCCATGACAACTGTATCTATATATATGGTATTAATGAAAATGGGAGAAAATATAGTAGAATTGGCAAATGCTCAGTAAGTGACCTCCTTACTATTTATTCACGAATAACAAATAAGCATGTATACTTTATAGTACATATTAATATACTGGGATACGCTATGTTACTGGAATTAATACAATACACTTCTTTTCATAGGGTCATTCCAGCTTCATTACTCACTTGGACTGGTCTGTTAATTCACAGTACCTTGTGTCCAATTCAGGGGACTATGAAATCTTATACTGTGAGTAACAATGGTTTTCTGTGCTTTGTGCAGAGTTGATTGTAGGATAGCTAATGAATTTTTAATTGATCATATAATCACTAGGCTGGAACATATATTTTAATTAGTTGCTACTTTTTAGCTTAAATCAACTCCCATGCAGCTTAAAAACTGAAAATGTCGTCATTTGTTTCTCTTTCTGTAGGGATCCCCTCTACTTGTAAACAAGTAGTGAGTGTTGAGGCAACTAGAGATATAGAATGGGTTACTTACACCTGTACTTTAGGATTCCATGTTTTTGGTAAGTTGTTTTTTTCTCCCTCTCACAAACTTATGATTCTTTGCTTTTCCAATTAGCTAACATTCAGACTGTCATCTTTATTTGAAACATTACTATTCAGATTTCAAAGTGCAAATATAAAACTTCTGTTGCACAATTTTTATCACCATCCGTCCTCCTATTTTGATCCAGGAGACCTCTGATTTAATATTCTTGGTAGCTTTAGATACAATTATTAATTTGCAACACAAGTGAAAACCAATCACAAGCTACCTGCTATGACAAATTACAATTGTTTTTAGAAGCCATGTTTTACAATTAGAGAATTTTCATTTATGTATTTGTATTCCTACAGCACCAAAGACCCCATTCAGGATCAAGTTCCATTGAGTTAAGTGCTGTATAAACAGTGTACAATCCAGTCCCATTGTACACGGTTCTTTACAAACAGTGACAGTCCCTGCCCCAAAGAGCTGATAGTGTAAATTGAGACATTCATAAGAAGTGAGTGAAATGAACAAAAAGAGAAAGGAAAAGGAGGACAAATTCAATAAAAATAAGGTGTTCCAGTTCCAGACGGTTTTGGTTTGTTTCATTGATTTGGGGGTTGTAATTTTTTTTTTACATATAAACAAAATAAACCCCTATGATCAACCATCATTGGTGGTTGACTGCTTTCTTGTAGGCCTCAAAGAACAGGTTTGTTTTGAGGAGGGATTTGAAGGAGAAGAAGGTACTTGCCTCACAGATTAATTCAGGGAGGGCATTCTGCATGTAAGGGGCAGCATGGAAGAAGTCATTGAGACGGTTGTTGGAGAATTCGATAAATGAGGACAGTTATCATTGGAGCTGAGGAAGTGGTAGAATAACACAATAAGAGATAAGTGTGTACAAACAGGAGGGGTAAAGTTGTGAAGGGTCTTAAAAGGTGAGGACAAGATACTGAACTTGGTATGATGACACAGGAAACCAGTGCAAAGATTTAAAAAAAAAAAAAAAGTGATGTGATCAGAGCAACAGGCAAGAAAGATTATCCTCGCAGCCAAGTTTTGAATGGAACAGAGTGGGTAACATGCTGGAGAGAGACCCAGAAAAGGGAAGAGATTGCAGCCAAGAGCCTGAACTAGAGTTTTAGAACAGTGACAGAAAGAAAATGTTGAATTTTGGAAACATCATGGAAGAAGTGGCTAGATTTGGATATGCATTTGACATGCAGGTCTAGAGAGAAGACCGAGTCAAAGATGACTGGCTGTGTATTATTCTGAGATGACAAAATTATTCGCTCTGCATGGACAGCCGCCACATATATTTCAGCTTCTTAGGGCTAGGCTTTGAGAGTCCCTGACACTGTTAGGGTATGTCTACACTACGAAATTACTCCAATTTTACAGAAGTCGATTTTTGGGAACAGATTGTATAAAGTCAAGTGCATGTGTCCACACTAAGCACATTAATTTGGCGGTGTGCATGGCAAGCGTCGACATTCCGAGCGGTGCACTGTGGGTAGCTATCCAAAATGGGGCCAAAAATTTGTCGCAGGTTATGGGTAAATGTCGTCAGTCAACCCTCCCTCTGTGAAAGCAAAGGCAGACCATCATTTCGCGCCCTTTTCCCTGGATTGCCCAAGCAGACGCCATAGCACGGCAAGCATGAAGCCCGTTCAGCTCACCGCAGCAGTTATGACCATTGTAAACACGTTGCGCATTATCATGCACTTTATGTAGAACCAGAACCTGAAAAACCAGGCAAGGAAGCAATGGCAGCGCGGTGACAAGAGTGATGAGGACATGGACACAGATTTCTCTAAAACCGTGGTCCCCGGCAATTTGGAGATCCTGGTGTTAATGGGGCAGGCTTATGCCATGGAATGCCAATTCTGGGCCCGGGAAACAAGCACAGACTGGTGGGACCGCATAGTGTTGCAGGTTTTGGACCAGTGGCTCCGAAACTTTTGCATGCGTAAGGGCACTTTCATGGAACTTTGTGACTTGCATTCCTCTGCCCTGAAGCGCAAGAATACCAAGATGAGAGCAGCCCTCACAGTTGAGAAGCAAGTGGTAATAGCCCTGTGGAAGTTTGCAAAGCCAGACAGCTACCAGTCAGTCGGTAATCAATTTGGAGTGGGCAAAGCTACTGTGGGGGTTGCTGTGATGCAAGTAGCCAACACAATCATTGAGCTGCTGCTATCAAAGGTAGTGACTCTGGGAAATGTGCTGGTCATACTAGATGGCTTTGCTGCAATGAGATTCCTTAACTGTGGTGGGGCTATAGACGGAACGCATATCCCTATCTTGGGACCGGACCACCAGGGCAGCCAGTACATAAGCCACAAGGGGTACTTTTCAGTGGTGCTGCAAGCACTGGTGGATCACAAGGGACATTTCACCAACATCAACTTGGGATGGCCAGGAAAGGTTCATGACACTCGCGTCTTCAGGAACTCTGGTCTGTTTAAAAGGCTGCAGGAAGGGATTTACTTCCCAGACCAGAAAATAACTGTTGGGAATGTTGAAATGCCTATAGTTATCCTTGGGGACCCAGCCTACCCCTTCATGCCCTAGCTCATGAAGCCGTACACAGGCACCCTGGACAGTAGTAAGGAGCTGTTCAACTATAGGCTGATCAAGTGCAGAATGGTGGTAGAATCTGCATTTGGACGTTTAAAGGGTCGCTGGCACAGTTTACTGACTTGCTCAGACCTCAGCAAAACCAGTATTCCCATTGTTATTGCTGCTTGCTGTGTGCTCCACAATCTCTGTGAGAGTAAGGGGGAGACGTTTATGGCGGGGTGGGAGGTTGAGGCAAATTGCCCGGCTGCTGAATACGCGCAGCCAGACACCAGGGCGATTAGAAGAGCACAGCAGGAAGTGCTGTGCATCAGAGAAGCTTTGAAAGCCAGTTTCATGACTGGCCAGTGTACCGTGTGACACTTCTGTTTGTTTCTCCTTGATGAAAACACGCCCCCTTGGTTGACTCTAATTCCCTGTAAGCCACCCACCCTCCCTGCTTCGATCACAGCTTGTCACTATCATTTAAAAACAATGTATTCTTTATTAATTGATTATAAAAATAGGGAGATAACTCACAAGGTATGCCGCGTGGGGTGTGCGAGGAAGGTAGGAGGGAAGGAAAAGGCCACTTCAAAACTTGTTGAATGACAGCCTTTTGTTGCTTGGGCTGTCCACTGGGATGGAATGGTTGGGTGCCCGGAGCCTCCCCGCACCACGTTTTTGGGCATCTGGGTGAGGAGGCTATTGGGAGGAGGGAGGGCAGTTAAACAGCGGCGATTTTAAGAGACCTTTATGTCGACCAAAATGGCTTCGTTGTGTGGATGGGTGCAGGGTTAATTCAATTTAACGCTGCTAAATTCGACATAAACCCGCAGTGTAGACCAGGCCTTAGTGTTTTAGGTCCAGATTTTTAAAGCTATTTAGGTGTTGCTGCGCTCAGCATTGCAACAGCTAACTGATTTAGGAGCCTCAACTGTTGATGAAATGTAGGCTAAGTGCCTAAATCCTTTTTGAAAATGAGATTGAGGCTCCTATATCAGTTAGGTGTTACGATGCTGAGTGCAACAATGGCTAAATAGCTTTAAAAATCTGAGCCTTGGTGCTTAGCTTCAAAGGCTCGTATATTCCGAAATGATGCATATTTTAAAATGAGGATTCTCTAAGTAATAGTTGTATATATCAGCGTTGTAGAAATCATCTGCTGCCTTTTTCATGTATCTCAACAAATGATAACTGTGTTCCCCCCACTTAACTCCATTGGTTGCCAGTTCACTTCAGGATTTGATTCAAAACTGCCATCTATGGTTTTTATACTATAGTTCCTCCATTAACTCTATCCAGCCTGTCTTACAGACTCTCCTCCCCTTAGCTAGCTCTCTATCTTAATATAGTTTTGACTCTGTTGGTGCAAAAGCTTTCTCTCTGTCAGTACTAGCATCTAGAACAGCTTTTCTCTACTTCTTAACTTAATTTCTTTAACCTCGTTCATAATTTTATCCCAGAAGAAAGTACATTTGTTTTTCCTTTGCATATGTCTCTTTATTTATTTTTTACATCGTGATCATGCAAAGGGATATTCCAGCACAGAGTCTCATTGAAGTCAATTGAATTTGGGGGATCAGTATTTTCCTTTGTTATTATATTGTTTACATTAATCCTTTCAACTGTTTTGGGAGAGTTTGTGTAAAAGATGCTATACAGAATAAAATGTATATCAGTGATTAAAAACATGAAACCACTTCCTTTCCGTATATCTGAAGTCATTGCAGATTTATAAGTGGGGGGGGGGGGAGGAATTGCTCTTAAACACTGAATGTCATAATAATTTAATGCTCAACAAAACAAAAAACCACCCCTGACTACAACATTGGACTCTCTCAAATGATTAAGCAACCTCTGTGCTGAGTAGGGGAGTAGATCAAATCTAAAGTACAAAAAACATTAAAAAACTTAAGCAGCAAATAGCTATACACAATGCTGTATAAAAAGAAAATTTAATTTTCCATAACCTGTTTTATTATATTTTTACAGCACACAAAAGCATGCAAGTGTTTTACAGACCAAACACAAAAACCGTATCCTTCCCCTGAAGAACTTACAATCTAATTTTAGAGGTGACATAATATGTGAGACCAACAAGCAATAGGGGACTGGGATGAGGAAGAAGGGTTATCGTAACAAAAGCATGTGATAATTCAGTTATAACAAGCTCAAATCTTCTTGATCGTTCATTAGTCACTTTATTATTATTTTTAATGGTATAATTCTTGTAAACACCACAGGTGGGGTTTTAGGATGAATTTGAGTGAGGAGAACCTGGTGGCTGTACCTTTTTAAAAAGCCTCCTATCTGTGAACTATATAAGAAGTCATTCATTATCTGTAAGTTGTGGAGAAGGGAAGGGGAAAAGCAGTAGTTTAAAATTGTACCTCCTGTTGTTGTCTCTTATGTACACATATATTATGATATAATACCTGAAGGCTCACAGCTGAGGCCCCAGTTCAGCAAAACACTGCTTACATCCTCCTTGTTCAGCACAGGACTATTGCATGTGCTTCATTGCCATTCAGATTTTGGGTCTTATGCACATGTTTAAAGTTAAGTATTTGGTTTTCTGAGTCAGAGCCTGAATCACTAGTAATTTTGAGGGATTTGGAGGTTGGTTGATTTTAAACAGGTGGCCTCTTCATTAATGTCATAACAAAAAATTTAGCTAACATTTCTGTTCTGTATGTGTAGCAGAAATATTAAATTAGTCACTACATGTTTTCAGGTGTATGGCCAGAAGGTTCAGATGGAACAGACATCAATGCTGTCTGTCGATCACATGAGAGAAAACTGCTATCAACAGGGGATGATTTTGGCAAAGTACATCTCTTCTCTTATCCGTGTTCACAATTTAGGGTAAGATATTTACTTTAATAGAGTACAATCTTGCAAACCTTTACAAACATGGGAAATTTTGTTCCTCTGTTGTCAAAAAACCCAACGTTAAATCAACGGGACTACTTATATGTGTAAGTGTGGATTGGCACTTTAATATAGAAGTCTGAATTTTAAAATAATCTGACTTCATTGATAGAAATAAGGTGACAATTTTATTTAATTGTAGTTTGAATGCTATACATAATTAAATATTTGTTACAGTAATGTATATTATTTATCTGCAGTAATAACATCCTGTATTGATATTTTCCAGGCTCCAAGCCATGTGTATGGTGGACATAGTAGTCATGTAACTAATGTAGATTTTCTGTGTGAAGACACCCATCTCATCTCCACAGGTGGAAAAGATACAAGTATTATGCAGTGGCGAGTCATTTAGAGGAAACATCGGTGTGAACACACACAGTCATGAGATGACCATGCACAGAAGTTCTGTACAAACTGTATATTTAAAACTTAAACAGTACATTTGCAGTTTAGCCTGGTCACTGTGATTCTGTTTAAAAATTCTTACAGACCTCAGGAAAATTAAGCCCTGTGCTGGTTATCTTACTCAGTTTAGTGATTCATTAGGTATCACTCCTAAAGAATGAGCTATATTTTTCTTTTGTTGTACAATATATGCAGCAGTACAAGTTTAATATAAAAAAATGTGGCTTGAAAGTTTTCAATACAGTGATATCAGCGGAACTGGTGACTATCTTAACTGTTTTCTACAAACTCTACTAAAATGGTCACAAAAATGCCTTTCAGAATACTGTATATACATGCTTAATTGTCTCACTGTCTACACTTTGTACTGTATATCTACCTATTTAGAAAAATCTATGGCAACATTGAGGTTTCTGATGGATGGTGATGAATTCATACTAAAGGAATAACCCAAGCTAGAAGACACAGAATAATTAACATGTTACATATGAAAATGTGAATGTTAGAATTCAGTAATTTGCATTTTCTTGAGAATAACAAATCTTTAAATTCCACCACTGAGGAACTGCATTCTCTTTCAAATCAGCAGGTTATACTCCAATTTAACTTGAATATCTCAAAAGGGTTTAAAGATGTTTATCTAGTTCAGGTATTCAGTGTAAGCTTAAATTAAAAAAATCTTTTTTACTTGTACATGAACAACTGCTTATCAAAAACAAAAAGCAAAACTTGACCACATCCCCACTATTGGTTAATATATTTAACTAATATGTATATTAATCAGCATGATGCTATATTGTACATGTATAAGATTTTAGCAGTTCATTATAAATGGTAAGGCAATCTAGGCTTTACTTTTTTATGCTTATGGATATTGTATATTTGTATTTTAAGACCAAGTAGACCAAGTCTAAAGATATCTTTTAAAATGTACCATAAACCTGCAGAGGGAAAAGGAAGCATTGGAAGCCTACATGAAATATTAATGTGTAACTTCTGGCCCCTGTGTTTTGTGCATGGATGGATATTTATAGTATGACATAAGATTGTGTTTTGCAATGAAGTAATAGTGGAGGTGGTATAAAATGGTTAAGAAGGCCTTATCAATTTTGATTGTGAAACAGATTGAAATTTATTGTTTATCTTGAGGAATGTATCTAAAGAATTTAAAAGAGCAGAATAATAAGCAGACTCTGAAAAGTTAATATTAAAGTTTTGCTTGTAATGGACAGTAAACATTTTAATTCTCTGAACTCTAAAACACTGGTTGTTTGTTTAGAGTGGTTAAATGAAATGGAATCAATGAATTTTGAAACCTTTTTTATTACATTGCCGCCTGCTATACTGAAAGTGCAGGACAATAATAAATCATGTATTAAAGTGCTTTGTTTTGATGTATCCTTCCTGTGCAATTTAACATAAATTCATTTCTATATTAAAGCTTTACTGTGATCTGCTTTCACTTAATGGGATACATTTTTAAATTCCAAACCAGATGTGAAAAGATTGTTGGGGAATGAAATCTGAGTTTTTGTGTATGTAATTATTTGCATACCTATAGAGGATGCTTTTGAAGATTTGACCAATACTGTGTTCATATAAGGTGAAAGTCAAGAGGACCAGGATTTCAACCTACAAGTTTATTTATTGATTCTAACTGCTTAATACAACAAAACATTTCAAAGTTCTGCTGTTTATTTCTGTACTTTCCTTATATTGTGGAAGAGAGATGTTTTTCATACAGTAAATTATGAATTTAAAGATATGAACTTAAAAGGAATATCATCCCACAGTGGGGAAGATGGTCTTTATATGCAAACTTTACAGATGATCCATATACATGCTTAAGTTCTGTACTCTAATTATTATCACTACTTTCCTCCAAATTGATGAAGAGGTATATTCAGCTTGTTTTCTGGGGCCACAAAATTTCCAAACTGTTTGTTTTAACCAAACCTAGCAACTAAACTCCATATGTCTGAAACTTCTCAGATTACAACATATTAAATCTCAAAATCATACCTGTTTTTACAATACTGTTTTCCAAAACTCTATGAATAAAGAAATGACAAAGATAAGTTGGCAAATATCCACTGCTTTCAGGAATATGTCCTTTCTTTCCTGTTTGCTTCTGATTATAAAAACAAAAGAAAAAATAAGCCAGAACTTTAAAACATAGCCTATTTTTAAATGAATATTTTGCTTGGCTTCATTTTCCCCTCCTGTTCGTTTTTACATATTCTTATTTGTAAAGCTTCTTTTCTCCTTTCCAGCTGGTGCTAGCAAGTATCTGTCAGAATGAGAAACATCTCATCCTGTTTGGAGGACTTGACTTGTTTATACTGCTGCTAGGAAAAGACACGCTGCTGTAATGGGAGAAAAGAACTGACTCAAAAGTATAGTTTCCTTTGAAATGATTGATGGCAAAGAACATAAGGCATGAAAGATCAGGCTTAGGATAATTGGATTGCAGTTACCTAAATTCTCTGGATGAAATCTTGCTCCATTGCAGTTGATGGGAGTTTTTCCTTCAACTTCAATGTGACCAGGTTTTCATTCCTTAGAAGATATACAGATTTGTATGTTAATGTATTTTATGGTCTGTATTATATAGGAGGTCAGATGAGATGATCACGGTCATCCCTTCTAGCCTTATCTATGAAAAGTACAATACTGTTCAATTTAATAAGCTACTTTTTACTTAAACCATTGCTCAAATCTGTTTATTATGTATTTGTTTATGGTAGTGCCCGTTTTGTGTTAGGTGCTTTGCAGACATTCAAGAACTGTCCTG
This sequence comes from Eretmochelys imbricata, assembly GCF_965152235.1. Classification (NCBI taxonomy): domain Eukaryota; kingdom Metazoa; phylum Chordata; order Testudines; family Cheloniidae; genus Eretmochelys; species Eretmochelys imbricata. The sequence goes on from NC_135577.1 coordinate 109,229,634, forward strand.
ACCCCAAGAAGCTTACAGTTTAAGGACAGACAGACAAGTAGGTAGAGGTTGGGGAAAGGAAATAATAAAAGGATGATTTTTTTTAATTCATACCAACAAGATTGACTAAAGGCAATATGTTGTACGCAGTGTTGTTATAGCCATGTCGGTTCAAAGATATTAGAGAGACAACGTGAGTGAAGTGATATCTTTTATTGGACCAACTTCTGTTGGTGAGAAAGACAAACTTTTGAGCTTACACAGAGCTCCGTGTTTCTCTCACCAATAGAGGTTGGTCCAGTAAACTATTATGTCACCCACCTTGTCTCTCTAAACGCAACATGGCACATCGAGTTTTAACTGGGAGTTAAAACTTGAGAGGTTATCCTAGCAGATGTTCCCTAGAAAATCAGTCTCTAACATGAAGTTTCAGGGAGGATGTGTGTGTGTGTGTATGTAAACACATTCCATAATTTCCCTGAGGTTACTGACACACTGCAATAGTCACAAAATGTCAAACAACTTCAGATGACACTTTCTTTTTTATATTTTCTTAACTCGAAAGGCCAAAGTCTCATCAGTTACAGTGTAATAGCTTTATTGAGACCAAGTCATTTTTAAAAAAAGTGGGGTGGGGAGGAAGGAGGAGAATGCTTTTTCCAGTTTCATTCAACCTGCATAAAAAAAATTGGTTCAAATTGTTAAAAAAAATGGAAAACTTCAACCAATATGACAATGTTCACACAAAAATTCTTATAATTCTAAAAGCCATTTTTAATCAAATCATATTTGACCAATCCTAATTAATACAATTTCCCATGTGATCTCAGGAAAGCATGGCTGATATTCATCAGTTCTCCAAAACACATTAATGTAGAAAATATAGTGGCTTTTTCTTAACATCTGTTTGCACCATGTGATACCAATTCATTGGGAAAATAACCGACCTTTCTGAAATGTTAGATTCCATTTTATCTAGTACTGCTTTGAGATGTAAAATTTTTGCCTAGAACTGGAGCCCTTCAGAGAGGACTAGATCAAATCCTTGAACATACCACAGCTAGTGGGAAAAATCCCTTAACTGCCTCTGAAAAGGCCCAGTACTTCTAACAAATAGATATCGATATCCCTCTTTCATACCTTGGTGGAGCTGCATTTGTGGCTGGATCATGTGAATGGCAGCTCTCCATGCCATCATCCCCCGTCAAACCTCTGGGGGCTTCCCCATATAAGATAATGGCATCCATACTGGCAATTTCTTTCATGGGCTCCCCCTCTGGAAGGTCAGTCTGGCAGAGCTCGGGGGCATGCATGGATGGGAAAGCAACTCCCTCCCATGAGTTTAAGGAGGAAGGTAGCAGAGTCCAGGCATAATTGTTCCAGTCCTCTGGAGTCTTAGCAAAATCTGAATAGTGCCCTCACCAATCTCAGGGTCTCCCCTGGTCTGGCAGGCTGTGTTACAGCTCTCCAGTCGAAATGGGCTGACATGGAGTTTCCTACAAGAATTGAAACATGAAGTGTCCTAGCCTGTAGACAGACTCTCCTCCTATGGGACGCAAGCTAGCTCAGGGTTCTGAATTCCATTCTCACCTTAACTGCTGAAATTTTATTTTCACAGACGTCCAACTACAGAACAGTAGTAACTTGTTGAAAGAAGGAACTCATGCTACTCCTCATTAAAATAGAGGCCCCCTCAGACCTCTGTATTGATGTATCCCTCCATCCTCCTTTACTTGATCTCCGCTGGTCCCTTAGGGAGAGAGTTCTGGTTCAGAAACCAGATGAACCTGATTCACTTACACGTGTCTAACCCTCTCTGGCTAGGTTTGGGAGACACTTGCATTTGTGTAAATCAGGTGTAACAACAGGATCAGATCAATCCCTCAGTGACTAAACTCTATGTTAGCTCATTTCTTGCTAAGATTTTTCTATCCTTTCAGGTATAATTAAAGCTGTGTTAAAAGCTTTATAATCTATTTCACAAAATGCAGTTCGGCAAGTTGGAAACTGTGTTCTGCTCCATAAATATTTGTAGACACTAACAGTTCATAATAGGACACTTACCTTGGATAAAAGAAAAGGAGTACTTGTGGCACTTTAGAGACTAACCAATTTATTTGAGCATAAGCTTTCGTGAGCTACAGCGCTTATGCTCAAATAAATTGGTTAGTCTCTTAGGTGCCACAAGTACTCCTTTTCTTTTTGCGAATACAGACTAACATGGCTGTTACTCTGAAACTTACCTTGGATAAAAAGCCATTTCATATATCAGCACTAGAGATGGGAGTTCTTAAGCAAAGAATATGCTTACAGAGCTAATTTGCATGCTAACTCCCAGAATGCTTTTGTAGCTCACAGCAATGCTGCCATGTGGGAATTGAGAGGTCTAATTGTGCTTGAATATGCACTGACACTCCAAATCTACAGTACACTGTGTCAGAGATTTTCAATGTTCCCAATTCCCATTGAAGTACAAGGGAGCCAAGTATGGTTGAGGCATGCATCAGCTTGCAGGATTGGACCCTGGATTCATGTCTGCCATGAGCTTTGTATGTGAATATCTGATATATGTGAAAAGCAGACATGTTCTGGCAAAATGGCTTTTTGCTTAAAGCAAATGCCTTGTCTGTTATAACAGAAGGCTGCAGGTCCAAAAGAAAATTCTGCTTGACCTAATGTATTTTTAGTTTCATCTTCTCTGTGTGATGTTCTCAGACAAGGGAGAGCTTGTCATAGAATCATAGAAGAGTAGGACTGGAAGGGACCTCAATAGGTCATCCAGTCCAGTTCCCTGCACTCAAGGCAGGACTAAGTAATAACTAGACCATTCCTGACAGGTATTTGTCTAACCTGTTCTCAAAAACCTCCAATGAAGGAGATTCCACAACCTCCCTAGGTAATTTGTTCCAGTGCTTAACTACCCTTATAGGAAGGTTTTCCTAATGTCCAACCTAAACCTCCCTTGCTGCAATTTAAGCCCTCCTCCTTGTAACAGCCTTTTATGCACTTGAAAGCTGTTACGTCCCCCCACAGTCTTCTCTTCTCCAGACTAAACAAACCAGTTTTTTCAATCTTTCTTCACAGATCTTGTTGTCAAGACCTTTAATCATTTTTGTTGCTCTCCTGTTGACTTTCTCCAGTTTCTCCATATCTTTCCTGAAATGTGACATCCAGAACTGGACACAATACTCCAGTTGAGGCCTTATCAGTGCTCAGTAGAACAGAATAATTACTTCTCATGTCTTGCTTACAGCGCTCTTACTGATACATCCCAGAATGATGGTCGCTTTTTTTTGCGAAAGTGTTACACTGTTGATTCATATTTATTTTGTAATCCACAAGGACCTCCAGATACCTTTTTGCAGTATTCCTTTCTAGGCAGTCATTTCCCATTTTATATGTGTGCAGCTGAGTGCTCCTTCCTAATTGGAGCATTTGTCCTTATTTAAGTTCATCCTATTTACTTCAGACCATTTCTCCAGTTTGTCCAGATCATTTTGAATTCTAAGCCTATCCTCCAAAGCAGTTGCACCCTCCCAGCTTGGTATTGTCCACAAACTTTTCTAAATAATTTATAAAGATATTGAAGAAAACTGGACCCAGAACTGATCCCTGTGGCACCTCACTTGATATGCCCTTCCAGCTTGACTGTGAACCACTGATTACTCTCTGGGAATGGTTTTCCAACCAGTTATGCACCCACCATACAGTAGCTCCAGCTAGGCTATATTTTCCTAGTTTGTTTATGAGAAGATCATGTGAGACAATAGCAAAAGCTTTACTATAGTCAAGATATACCACATCTACTATTTCCCCACAGCCACAAGACTTGTTACCCTGTCAAAGAAAGCTATTAGGTTAGTTTGACATGATTTGTTCTTGACAAATCCATGCTGACTGTTACTTATCACCTTATTTTCTAGGTGTTTGCAAATTAATTGATTATTTACTCCATTATCTTTGGGAGTACTGAAGTTAAGATGACTGGACTGTAATTCCTTGAATTGTCCTTGTTTCTCTGTTCATAGATTAGCACAATACGTTTTTGCCCTCTTCCAGTCCTCTGGAATTTCTGTCTTCCATGACTTTTCAAAGATCATCTCTTATGGCTCAGATATCTCCTCAGTCAGTTCCTTGAATATTCTAGGATGTATTTCATCCAGGCCTGGCAACTTGAAGACATCTAACTTGTTTAAGTAAATTTTTAACTTGTTCTCTAGTCTCAGATCCTACTTCATTTTCACTGGTGTTCACTTTGTTAGACGTCCAATTGCTACTAAATTTTTTTGGTGAAAACTGGCACAAAAAAAGGCATTTAGCATATCCACCATTTCCTGTAATTGTCTCCACCCCAACCCACTCCACCCCCATTGGGTAATGGGCCTACCCCATCTGTCCTGGGTCTTCCTTTTGCTTCTAATATATTTGTAGAATGTTTTCTTGTTATTCTTTATGCCTCTAGCTAGTTTAATCTCATTTTGTGCCTTGGCCTTTCTAATTTTGTCCCTACATGCTTGTGTTGTTTTTCTATATTCATCCTTTGTAATTTGACCTAGTTTCCACTTTTTGTAGGACTCTTTTTTTGAGTTTCAGATCATTGAAAAGCTCCTGGTTAAGCCAGGGTGGTCTCTTGCCGTACTTCCTATCTTTCCTACGCATATATTGTATAGTGTGCTCTTGTGCCCTTAATAAAGTCTATTTGAAAAACTGCCATCTTTTTCAAACTATTTTTCCCTTTAGACTTGCTTCCCATGGGATCTTACCTACCAACTCCCTGAGTTTGCTAAAGTCTGTCTTCTTGAAATCCATTATATTTATTCTGCTGTTTTTCTCTCCTACCATTCCTTGGAATCATGAACTCTTATCATTTCATGATCCCTTTCACCCAAGCTACCTTCTACTTTCAAATTATCAAATAGTTTCTCCCTATTTGTCTAAATCAAAACTAGAACAGCCTCTCCCCTAGTAGGTTTCTCTACCTTCTTAAAAAAAAAAATGGTCTCAGATGCATTTCAGGAATTTGGACAATCTGTGCCCTGCTGTATTATTTTCCCAACAGATGACTGGGTAATTGATGTTCCCCATCATCACTAAATCCTGCGCTTTGGATGATTTTTTTCGTCATTTAAAAAAAGCCTCATTCACCTCTTCTTCCTGGTTAGGTGATCTGGTTAGGTTAGGATGCCCCTGGTTAGGAGGCCCCTACTATGAAATTACCCTGGGTTTTTACCCCTTTTCTCCTTACCCAGAGACTTTCAACACATCTGTCTCCTATTTGCATCTCAATTTCAGTGCATGTGAATACATCTCTGATACACAAGGCCACACCACCTCCCTTTTTTCTCTGCCTGTCCTCAGGGCCAGATTAAGAGAGGGGCTTTAGGAGCAGCAGCCCAGGACCCCGGCTCAAGGGGGGCCTCACAAAAATAAATCACAGGCAGCGATCTCCAACTCCGGGCCACTGAAACTCCCACGGTGGAGCAGGGCGCTCAGGCAGGCTGCCTGTCTGCCATGACCCCACGCTGCTCCCAGAAGCGGCCAGCTGCTAACACATCTCTGCAGCCCCTGGCTGGGGAGGTGGCTCCGTGCACTGCCCCGCCCCCAGAACCATCCTCGCAGCTCCCATTGGCCAGGAACTGGCCAATAGGAGCTACAGAAGTGGTGCTTGTGGACAGCACATGGAGACATGCTGTCCCTCTCCCCCCAGGGACCACAGAGGCGTGCTATCAGCCAGCCGCTTCCGGGGGCAGCGTGGGGCCATGGCATGCAACAGTTGGGAGCCATCTGTGGTAAGCGCCTCCCAGCCAGAGCCTACACCTCACACCCACTCCTTCACCCCACCCCCCTGCCCCAGATCAGAATCCCCCTCCTGCACCCAAACTCCCTCCCAGACCCTGTACCCCCTCCTGCACCCCAATCCCCTGTTCCAGCCCCCTCCTACGCCAAACTTCCTCTCAGGGAAAAAACTTGTATACAGGGACCCCACAAAATCTAATAGGCCCGGGCCCACAGGAGAGTTAATCTGGCTCTGCCTGTCTTTCTTGAGCAACACTTCCATACCAATATTCCAGTCGTATGTATTATCTCTGTGATGCCAACTATGTCATAGTTGTGACTATTCAGTAGTATTTCTAGTTCTTCCTGTTTATTCCCATGTAGGGAGGTTGCCTACGTGTAAAGATATCATGGGGATTCTCAAACTGGGGGTCATGACCCCTCAGGGGGTCACAAGGTTATTACGTGAGGGTTGTGAGCTGTCAGACTCCACCCCGAAACTCCCCTTCACCTTCAGCATTTATAATAGTGTTAACTATAAAAAAAAGTGTTTTTAATTTATAAGGGGGATTGCACACAGAGGCTTGCTGTGTGAAAGGGGTCACCAATACAAAACTTTGAGAACTACTATATTATCAGGACGTTATGGGGGGGGGGGAAGAGTGCTAGTAAGTTGCTAAAATTTTCTCAAGTAAATTTGTCTTAATTTGATCTCAAAGAAAAAAGTTTAGCGAAAGCAATAAGGAGGCAGTTTTACAGTGGAGTTAGTGATGGCACATGACAGGAAGGGGGACTTTTTGTTGTTTTAGAGACAGGGATCCTTCCAAACCCTAAGAACAGGGCATAGAAAAGTGTGTATCTTCCAGTTAGAGAGAAGGAGAGAAAACTTCCATCCAGTAGCCCTCAAGCTTAGAGCCTCATATTCTGCCATTTAAATCAACAGAGGGGGATTGAACTTGGTTTCTTAATAAAACAACAAAAAGGCAAGTGATGGAGGCTAAATTTTGACTACACATCACAGGAAAAAGTGGAGTTTTGGGTCCTGGATATTTTAAGTATAGAAGACCAAGAGCCACTGAAGAATGTCCAGGACAAACTTGGCACTTAGCACTGAGTCCAATAGTGCTGCTCTACTCATTTGAAACCCTGATTGTATCGAGAGGGTGAGTTATAATTTACTATAAAAATTGGCCTTAGGAGCCTTGACAGTCAGAGGACGATTCATAGCAACATAGAAGTTTTCCCCGGCATCATGATTGTGATGTGGGTGCAAGAGTGTACAATCTCCCTTGTTGTAAATGGATGAGGATTATGTATTGTATTCGTTTCAGTGTGGTCTCCTTTTGGCTCCTATATTTCATGTCTTTTTGATGTCTTGTGGGAAGTGGGTTCTTCACCTCTAGGTTGCTGGTGCTAGTCCACCCTATGTCAGTTGTTACCACACTGTAGGTAACCTGTATGAAATGAGGTTAGGGACCCCAGTTGAATTCTCTATGGATATGTGTCTACAACACAAAAACTGCCATCTAATTGTGAGTCTTGTCGGCAGTCTTGACATAATGGTCAGTGATGGAGTAGGTCATGAAGACTCCCCCATGGGATGATCAGGGTTGAAGCACATGCCAGCAGGCAAAGTAGAATGAAAACTGGTAGAACATTGTGTGCTGCTCACCATGCTGACCCTGCTCTGAACAAACAGCAGAGTTCTTTCAACTCAGTGCATTTCATGAGCACTAAAGACAAAGAGAAGAAAAATATCAAAAAAGAAAATTCCAGTAAGGAGGCTCTTTCTTCTAGCAGGGTCTCTGTTTTCACTGTGTACTCTTTACAGAGATTTGTATATTATTAATAACTACAGCCCCTCAATTCAGGCTATTAATCAGAGCAGAGTTTTGAAGAACAAACTGGGCATTCCTGCTCATACTGGGATCCTATTTGCACTGTCGTAGAGAGAGATTTTCAACAGTTAGCTGTCCAATTCCTATTGTATTTCAGTGGGACATGGGTGCCTAACTCTTAGGGCATGTCTACACTGCAATTAGACACCTGCGGCTGACCCGTGCCAGCTGACTTAGGCTTGCGGGGCTATTTAATTGTGAGGTGGGAGGGTCTGAGAGCTCGGGCTGCAGCCCGAGCCGGAATGTCTACACTGCAGTTGAACAGCCCCTTAGCCTGAGCTCTGCAAGAATCAGCTGGCACAGGCCAGATGCAGGTGTCTAATTGAAGTGTAGACATATCCTTAGAGTCCACTGAAAATCTCAACTCTAGATGTCAGTTTTCAGCAGAAGTTTTTGTTAGCCTGAAGCACTTAGGGCCTGATTTTCAGAAGAGCTCCATCACATTCAGACACCATTAGAAGTAGCCAGATTTTCAGTGGGAACTGCTGAGTGCTGTGCAATTTTGAAAATCTAGCCACTGATCTAGGTACCTAACAGGGAGCTGAACTTTTTTTGAAAATCTGTCTTTTACAGGTTTATCTAGAAAAAAATATATAGTCATTCCAGGAGGAAACAAACCCTATTGTTCTGTGGAGTTTAACTGTCAGGACTACACAAGCTGCATTGTTCCAGGTTTCAGACTGTTGGCTGAAGGAGTCGCCTCCAGGCTGTTGGACATTATTGTTAGATGGCAGAATTAAAATGTTGGATCTGTTTCCCAGCTGTGTTAGATTACTGTAATCTATCTGTCCTTCGCATTGCTCTTTCACTGCTCAGACATCTTAAACACTTTTATTCTGGCAGTAACCTGAAGAGAGGGCAAGAGCAATTTACTTGGCTGTTCGCTCAGTGTTCCCTTGTCAATGTTTTTAATAAGATGTCAAGGTTTTTAATAAGGACTCTTTCCTTCCCTGTCCAGCCTCTCCTCCAGCTACAGCTTTTGGTGAAATCTTAATCCTGTATTTATGATGTCAGTGTGTTGCCATAGAAATGATTGTTATGTCACACATTCAAGCACTGTGGCCTCACAGTGGTATCTAAAAAGAGCAGAAGGTGTGTGCTAAGAGACTCTGGCTGAGCCACAGTCTGAGTAGTCGGAGAGAAAGTGACAGGAGGCGCAGTTTAAGCTACAAACTTGCTCTGGCATTTCCAGTTCATTTCCAGTGCCTGTTTAGCAAAGGATCTGGCCACATACAGTTTAACAGTCTGTACGTTCCAAACTCTCTGCAACCAAACAAGCACAGCACCTCCTCTGTATCCAACACAGTCTTAGACTGGCTTCTGATTGAAAAACCTGTTTTCCCACATGATTAGCTACATCCCCAGCCAGGTTCAGCTGCACTTCACCTTCTAGCTGGGATTTTGAAAAGCACTCCTAGGATTTAATTTAAAAAACCAAACAAACCAGGACACTATTTGGCTCAGTTGTTGACTTCTCCTTAGGAAACAGCAGAAATGCAGGTCCCTGCCAAAGGGCCCGCAATCATCTATATACCCCATCACAGAAATCAAGCCTTGTTTGAAATGCACACTTCCATTTTTCTCTCCTGCTACAGCTCCTGCCCATCCCATCTTACTCCAGCACAGGCCTATCTGTGGGTCTGCACTATGCTTAGTGTGTTGCCAACTCTAGCACTAGCCTGTAGGCCCCCCATTTCTCATAATTTCTGGACTATCATAAAAAGGCAAGGGCAGGACCTAGGCTATTGCCACACGATAGTACTACAGATATCAGTGAGGATGCAGCTGCTGTTGGTGGTACAGCAAGCCCAGCATAAATTTATGGTGATGGATGGACCCAAACCCAATCCCCACATCTAAACGCTATTGCATTTGGGGGAAGCTTGGAGATGACTTTGCATCTAAACTTTGGGGCTATCCCACTCTCTACAATGAGCCAAAGCAAAAACCCTACACTTTATATCCTCCCTCAGCTTTGGGGAAGTTTAGAGTCAAACTTTGCCCTTCAGTAGATCATCTCTTAGAAAGAAAGATATTAAAATGACTTGGGGCACTGCCACGTCTTCCCAGCATACGCTAAGCCAACTCCTTGCTGTAAGAAGTTCTTCTGAAGAGGTACTTTAATGAAGGAATGTCCTACACACTTTGGCAAAATCCTTCAGAGGAAGTACATAAATCCAGGTGATGGGAAAATCCGACATCTCTGAATAGCATCAGGCTTTGTACAAGAGTATGAACCTCAGGAAAGCATGGAAGCTTCATGTCACAGGGTTTACTCACTGCTGGGACACCCCTTGTGGCTGTCTCTGGGGATTAGCTCTGCCACAACCCCTCTTGCTCACTAGGAGTCACAGTGCTTCCTGGCTTGGCCCTCTGGCCAGATCCTATGCAGATTCCCCTTCTGGGGTAGCCAAGTCATACTGGCCAACTTGCCCACATGCCATCTCAGGCAGTCTTCTGTAAGTGCTGGGCTGTGCCACTTTCCCAGTGGCTGGTAGGGAAACCAAGGTCCACCCTCTACTCTGGGTTCGAGCCCAGGGACTTTGTCAGCAGCAGCCAAGGTCTACACATTCTCAACACTCAAAGCTCTTTCCCTGGGCTTCTTACTACACTGATTTTCAGACTTTCTTCCCTGCAACTCCTCTGGATAAACCCTTTCTGCAGGACTAGGATCCCAGGGCTTCCCTCCCCCCCGGGTTTCCTCCTACCCACCTCTCTGTGCCCAGAGAGCGACTGCAGACTCTCTGCCTGCAGCCCCCTTCTTCTTCAGTTTGGTGGTGTAGCAGACTTGCTTCCTCAGCCTATGACCGCCATGAATTGTATCTTGTACCTTTGTCATGACTTAGAGTCTCACACCTTCCCCAGTATTCTTAAAGAAATACAGAAGGGGGTTGTTTGTTTGTTTTTTTAAATTGGACCCCATTTTCCTTGTATTCTTGTTAGAAGTTGCAAAGAAAGTTTTGTTATTCTGAGTTTCCAATATAAACCTCTCCTTTCACAGGTATAGCCTTTGCAATCCCAAAGGATATGATTTATCATTTTCTGGACCTTAACTGTTAGACATAATCCATCTATGTTAATCAGAAATAAATTACTATTTAATCCACAATGCCCTCTTAGAATTCTAAATAGAGTCATTTCATTCTTCCTCTCGGGGCCTTGGATTACATCAGCATTGTCAACTGTAGGGCATACTTAGCCCCCAACTGCTCTAACTTGCTGGCTTTTTACAAGCCCACCCAACTCCTACCCAACAGGGCTTTGTCTTCAATTAGTGCTTATCATTCAAGCCTGACTCTCCCCCAGTGAAGCCTATAAGATTGATTGGACCCTTCTGAGCCACCTTAGCCACTTCAGGGGTGGTGTGGGGTAAACATTCTTCAGGAGAAAATTATGAGAAGATGGGCAAATCAAGTAGCAAGAATCTCTTCATAGGACATTTCCTACAGCCAAGTGTAGTTTCCAAAGTGACATTGTCTCTCTGATGGGAACAGCTCAGTGATCAACATCTGACCAGCTATTGATGTGACATCTCAGGCAATGGAGGGTTTGCCCAGAAGGACTGCATGCAGTTTTTCACTGACACTCCCATTCCAGAGAAGGAGCAGGTGAATGGCTAATTCTGCACTCTAAGGATAGAGTAGCAGTGGTGGAAAGGGTCGCTGGTGCTCTGCACTTATGAGAGTAGATTCCATCCAATCCACAGGGCTTCTAAGAGAAAACCCTGCACCAAGCCCTTTCATGTAGGCTGGGCCCAAAATACAAGACTGAACCCCTTGAAAAAGGTACTCTGCATGTGGTGGATCTAAGTGAAGACAGCTGAGGGGTGATGTCATTATGATCAAATGCTAGGACCAGTGCAGTCAAGAGAGAAGCTTTGTGGTTTCCAGTGGGACCAGGATTTGACTTGTAATGCAAGATGCTAATTTGTAGTCTACAGCCTGAGAAGTCTAAAGGGTAGGTTGTGCATTTATGGCAATACGTGAAATGCCCTCTCCCTTTTTTTTCTTTAATACAAGAATATGTTACTTGCAAAATATTTGGCCATTGTGCTTGGATAACTCTCTGCACTTCTATATCCCCTTTCATCATGTTACAAACACGTAAGCCTCGCATCACCTTAGCGAGGTTGGTATTATACACATTTTACAGCTGGGGAAATTTGAGGCACAGAGAGGTTGCAAGGTGCCTGAGGGTAATATCTACTAAGAGCTAGGATTAGAAGCCGGGAATCCTGATACCCAATCATTGATTCTAACCAATGGCCTACAGCCCCTCCTCATGCACAACTGTATGTGAATAGATGTATCATTACTATGGAGGCATCTTCTGTAGCATACTCTATTTATAAAGAGCCACAACAATTCTGTATAATATCTAAAAGAAAAGGAGTACTTGTGGCACCTTAGAGACTAACAAATGTATTTGAGCATAAGCTTTCGTGAGCTACAGCTCACTTCAGCGGATGCATTCAGTGACCCTGTGTATTGTGAAGCTGAGGCCTAAGCTATCTGAATAAATGCTTTGTTGCAGGCTTACATCAGATTTTCTTGCCTACTCTGGTTTTAGATCTTAACCATATTTACACATTCTGTCCCCTGATCTTTTTCTCTCTCCCCTCCCCCCATTTCATACTGTAATTTGTCATCATGGACTTTAGTTTTAAGAAATGATTTTATTTAAAAATAAAAATCAACATTCTCACTTTTATTCATAGTTCAGATGCAATTAAAATTGCTATAAAACTCCATAGGTTAATAAAATACAAGCGAACAAGGGCAATCTGCCATATGGCACATGGGCTGGTTTGAAGGGTTCTCACAGAAAAGCCAAAGAAAATAGGTTTTATTTTTTTCTCATAATTTCTAGATAAGCTTATTACATTCACCTGCATAAACTCATCCAAATCCCCTCTGATGGGGTTACTGGGAGGTAATTGATGGGACACCTTGAGTATCACGCCTGCTTTCTGACAGACTCTTCTGTTTCTTCGTGCAAGTAAATGTGTTGTGCCTTCTTTGGACTCTCCGGGCCAGATGTATGTAAACAATCAAGAGAAGATAATTCTCACTTTCCAAGCATTGCTAAATAAAGTTAATCATATTTATGAAAAATGTGTGTGAATGTAAAGTTTACTTTGGAGCAAATAAATAGGACCATTGGTCATTTCTAATGGTTTCCTATCTATTAAAAAACTGGTCCACAGGCCCTTACTAACTCATACTAGCTGTTTGTTCACAAGGTGCCTTATTAACCTCTGAGCACCTGAATGAAAACTGAAAATAGCAATTACCAGAAAGGCATCACTGCCCAATGAGTGCATAAAGCCCCAGAACCCGTGTAAAATGTACACAGCATTATTACGATGTATTATTTCTATAGCACTGGGGGTGCGCTAGGTGTGCATATGCAGTACTGTTTGTACGTATAGATTGCTGTTTGTTCTGTGGGTGCATATGCTGTGCTCAGTATCGTCCGATGCGTGTGTTTATGGATGGTGTGTGTGCCGTGCTTGTATGCATGTCTGTGCATGTGCTCCGCGGGCACTGTAGTCTCTGCATTATGTGGGAGGTGCATAAACACCGCACGTGTGTGTGCATGTCTCCCGGGTGCACATGTGCAGGACTGTGCGCGTTATCTGCGTGTGTGTCTGGGTTCGCGGGTGGCGCATGTAGTGGGCTGGCTGCCGTGGGAAAAGCCCAGCTCCCAGCGGCAGCGGCAGGAGTGGGGCTGGTTGCAGGCTGGCGGAAGTGTTTGTCGGCAGCAGTGGGCAGCAGAGCTCCGCCGGCTTTGTGTTTGTTTCCTCTCTCTCACGCGTCCAGGGAGCGGGGAAGATGGCAGGGCCCCGGGAACAGCTGTCAGCCGCCGAGGACCAGCTCCACAGCTAGCGCCCTCGACGCCGGAAGATGCGATTGCAAGGGCCGCGGGGTGAGAGCAGCCCCGGAGCAGCAGGGAGCCCCAGCCCCGCTTCGTGCAGCCGATGCGGCAGCCTCCGCGCCTCCCTGGCGTTCACCGCGTTCGGGGGGGTCCGACATTAATCACCCGGCCGCAGCTCGCCGAGCCGGACTCGCAGACCAACTTCCCCGGGGACGCACCGAGCGAGTCCCCTGAACTGCGGGGAAGATGAGGTGAGGGTGGCCGGAGCCGGGACCGGGGCCTGGGGGAGGCGACGGACCCGCCCAGCGGGACCCAGCAGCAGCCGGCTGGTTTGGGGAAGCAGCTCGGGGGCGGCTGATCGACATGGCAGGAGCGTCCCACCTGGCGTCCGGTCCTCCCACGGGCGGCCGGGGGGAGAACCCGTGCGCCCGGCTGCAGCCCCGGCTGGGAGCCCCGGGGGCGGGCCGGCTGCTCGGGTAGCCCCCCGCCCGGTGGCCAGGCGTGTGTTTCCCAGGGGCCGCGTGTCCCCGGCCCCCCTCCTCGCGGCGGCGCCCCGCTGCCATGGCCGTGGCTGGCGGGTTCCGCCCACCTGGCTGCGCGCGTATCCGCGGGGGCGGCCCCTTGCCTTGCCCGGGCAGGCCGGGCTGCGAGCTTCGTTCCCCGCCCCCGGACACGCACCTGGCTCGCGGCGCGGGAGGGGAGCCCCGAGGGCAGGGCGGAGGCTGTGGGCTCAGGGGTGGGGGCAGACGTGCTGCCGGACCCGCGCGGCTCATTCATTGGCCTGTGGTTTTATGAAGGCGGGTGACTGGCCGGGTTGCTGAGGCTCCCGGCGAAGTGTGGCCGGGGTGGAGCGCTGGATGTCTGGGCTGGGGCGATTGGAGCCGGGCAAGAATAATGGGGCGGGGGTCCCCTGGATCCTCCCCATCCTCACTCCCAGACAGCCCCTCCCCAGGGTAACACAGTTGCTCTCACTCGCGCTGCACTTGCTTGGCTCGGTGTTTGTGCAGGGGGAGGGGACCCCCTCAGCCCCCCCCCCCCCGCCGAGTTTGGGGGTGGATTTCCCGTGGGCGATTTTGGGTTAGCTGTCTGTCTCTCAAGGACTGGTGTAATTTGCTGCCCTTTGGAGGGAACGGGGGGATTCCTGCACAGGGGGAGGAGGTTAAGCAGCGCTGCGCCTCCTTGTCCTTCCCCGGATGGATAATACTAGTGGGTGGTGACATCTTTGGCAGGTTTGACTGTCATTACTTTAAATCCGTGGGACAGATTATGTCCATGGTTATAAAAGGCTGCAGGCGGGTTTGAAAATAGTGCAGCAGCACAGAGCCGGGAATCTCCAACGCTGATGTTGTTTGGGTAGCACACTCCAGCTTCTGCCGAGGCTCATCTTCCCTTGCCCTCTGGCCTGCAAACCAGCATGTAAGATTGTAAAAGAGCTTCAGGGGAGCAGAGAAAGTGTACCCTTGAAAGATTTCAGTGTAGATCCTTCCTGATCATGCAAAGATCTTCCTCTAACAGGGGGAGCTGGCCAGATTGCTGTAGGTTTTTCCAGGGCAGTTTGGCTATCATGACTCTTAGGAGCAGAGAACATAGATTTCATGTAATCAGAACAGAGCTGGAAGGAAGAGGTCATCTATTTCTAGACCGTAATTCCCTTCCCCCCAAGCAGTGCAGGAGTTCAGTCTGGTTGTAAGTGTCTCAAAGCAATGTGGCTTCCACTGTTTCCCCATCCCACTGTATAATACTGTTGATTCCTTCTGCTTCACCATCTCCTTTATTTATTAAAGCACTATGGCTTGTCTCAGGAATGGGAATCACAATCAAAGACCAAATTGTCTTCTGTGTCTTTGGTGACTTGGAAGACTTTTGTTTTGTATTGCTCATAAGAAAGACAATAGAATTTTAAAAACTTTTTTTCCCCATAGGGCACTCATTATATGCAGCTATATCATGCTTCAAATAGTCTCTTTAAAACTTTTTTTTTCTTTTGGGGAGAAATTTGTTTTGCCGCCTTAAGTGGGTAATTTGATTTTGTATTTTTAAAGGTGTCCATTGTTGATACATTGGTGTCTTTTGGATACAGTCATATTTGGACACTGATACATACCATGGATATTAGTATAAATACTGAATTGGTTAAATCCACTATATACACATTTACTGGCAGGTTCTATCTAACTTACTTCATTCTTCCCTCCTCAGAGGGGAAAGAAAACCCACTTAAAATGTATTTAGGTGTAAAATTCTCCTCTAATAAATGTAGGTTGTATTACTCCAAGAGATCCTGACAGACTGCAATCATTTAATAAAAACCTTCAAGAATCTTTCTATATGTATGTTTTTATTTATATTGCTTTTCAATGGTGAATAGATTACAGTACCTTTCTTTGCACTGAAATGAAATGTTTCTCAGTTTGAAGTAAAAAATTTGCCTGTATATTTTAATTTTTCCTGTGTCCTCAGTTTTGTTTCTTCCAAAGAGATAATCTAGAACATAATGTATGAATAGAGAACATGCCATATATTATGGCTGACCTATTATAACTTATTTTCTCACTGTCTTATAAAAGTGCTTTGAGATCCTCCAAAGATAGATGCTATATAAGTGCAACGTATTATTACTTATTCAGTACTTAAACGTGCAGAAATATTACCTCCCACTGTACAATGAATATTGCTAGTTTTTTTAGTAGCAGATTTTATTTATTTTTGCAAGCATCATGCAGTTCTATCATTTTACAGAAATACATCTATAAACACAATCTCTTCATGTTCTGGCAATCTTTGTATAGTTTCCTGCCGATTTGTTAATCTTCAGTATGTCTTATAAAACACCTCCTTGTGTTTGAGAGGCATCCACAAGAAATACATGGAGCCGGCCATAGTATTTTGGGGTGGGTCTGTGGAGCAGTTTTTCACCTTTACCCTCCCAAGTAGCTAACTTATGTCCACCTCGATCATACCACTGTACACATGGCTACGAGCTATACACCAGTTGAGAGGGCTCGCCCTCAACCTATGTAATTCGTTTTATCGAAAAATGGGTACTGAGAAGCTGCACCTCCTTTTTAACTGTGAGGGTGATCTAGCCATTGGAACAAATTACTGAGGGAAGTGGTAAACTCTACACCTCTTGAAGTCCTCAAAACAAGACTGGATGCCTTTCTGGAAGACGTGTGCTTGACTAAAGTATGATCGTTTCAGTGCAGAGGTGACTGGGTGAAATTCTATGGCCTGTATTAGACAGGAGGTCAGACTAGATGATCTAATGGGTCTCTTCTAGCCTTAAAAAATCTATGAATGTCTCCAGACTTCTGTTGCAGAAGTGGTGCCGGCTTGTGCTGAGTTGCCTACTTTAAAAAAAAAAGAAAATCCCAGGAAGATGCCATATCTAGGTATAGAGCTTTGTGTTTGTCACCAAAGTGAAAGAACACAAAATAAAACAAACTGATGTACAAAACAAAAACTCACCCTGCAGTGATGGCTCCTGGTTACAGGGCCATTCACTTGTGTCCTGGACATCCCCTTGTCATGATGGAGGGGCAGCGGGGCCAAATTTGAGTGAGCGGCATTGCAACCTGGTGACTGAAGTCTCACTCCCTCCCCACCCCTGGTTCTCCCACCCCTGCCAGGGGCAGGATCCAACCCTTCCCTCTTCCTCTCCCCCTCCCCCAGGGCATCCTGTGCTCCAGGGCAGAACCCAGCCCCCAACGTCACCCGCGTTAAAAAAGATAAAACAACATGAAATTCCTAAAAATAAAACAAAAAAATTACAACACAAAAATCTCACAGGGCTCTATCTGTGTGCATCCCTAATTTGAAGGGATGAAACCAACCCACTGCCGTGAGACAAACCGAACCAAATATGCATACAGTAACCATGTACAGTAGTAACAGTGTGCATCATGAGCTTTTTAATCCAATAGTTTTGATTGAAGATTTACCTGAGCAAAGTCTTGACAGTGTTGCAATAAACCCAGCATTTCAATTACCTTATTGCCCTCTCATTTCTACTCATTTAGCAGTTCATGTGGCAGCATATATATAGTGGCCAGCACTTTTAGTTTGATGTAAAGAGAGCTGTATCTGCAGCTTAGTTTTAGTGTTTCCTTTATTTATTTGCTCTAAATTCCTTTCTGTTTTGCTCACATAACAATCAGGATTATAATCACAGAAAAGGAGAATATGCTGGTTTTTGTATATCACCTCATTTTTAATTGCCTTATTTGATCAGACCAACAGGTCCATCTAGTCCAGTATCTTGTCTCTGTCAGTGGCTAGTACCCTGTGCTTCAGAGGAAGGAGCAAAAAACCCCCAAGTGGGTAATCATGTAACAACCTGCCTGTAGAGGAAGTTTTTTCTATCCCTATCAGTTAGTAATTGACTTAACCCCTGAAGCATGAAGCTTGTAGCCTTTCCAAACTTTGTTTTAATCCTATATACTGTAACTGTGTTGTTCTCATTGTCTATATAAACGTCCCTTTGTTTTTTGAGTTCTACTGAGGTTTTTGCTTCAATGATGTCTTGTGGTAAATGAGTTCCACAGACTAATTAAGAGGGTGGGTGGGTGGTAAGCAGTAGTATTTCCTTTTTATTAGTTTTAGATTTGCTGCCTTACAGTTTAATAGAATGTTCTCTTATTAAGAGTAAGGATGAGCAAAAGAGTCTGTTATGCCTTTTCTGTGCTGATTCTTCTTTTTCATCTCTTCTCTAAACTGAAAAGACTGGAAGTATTTAATCTCTCTTCACATGGAGGTTCCTCCCCTCCATATTACTAATTATTTACATCAATTGTCTCTGACTTCCTATTTCTGCTATATCCTTTTTTGAGATAGCATGTCCAGAACTGAACACTGCTCCAAGTGAGGATATACCACTGATATACATGCTGCCATTGTCATATTTCATTACATTCCTTACACATTGTAACATTTTGTTTGTTTTTTTTGACTGCTGTTGCTTACTGTGCAGTGGTTTTAGTAGAGCTGCCCCTGGCTTATTTGGAGTTGTTAGTTAATGTAGATTATGTATCAATGGTTAAAATTATTCCTTCTATTTGTTCATTGCTTTGCATTTATTAATATTGAATTTCATGTGCCATCATGTTACCTGTTGACTTGGCTTTATTTAGTCTCTCTGGAGTTCATCACAGTTTTCTCTAGTTCTGACTAACTTAAATAATGTTATCAAAAAGAAAAGGAGTACTTGTGGCACCTTAGAGTACACAAGTCCTCCTTTTCTTTTTGCGAATACAGACTAACACGGCTGCTACTCTGAAACCTTAAATAATGTTATGTCAGTTGTGCAGAATTTGCCACTTCCCTGCTATAACCTTTTCCAGATCATGAATGAACTTGTTAAACATCACTGGTCCTGGCACAGAACCTTGGCACACCTCACAGTTAATACTGTGCCACAATGAAAGTTGACTATTTACTCCTCTTCTGTGGTTTTCTGCCTCTTAGTTTTTTTTCCATGACATTACAAGTACCTCTTTACCTTTGTGATATTTAATTTTCCTTAATAGCCTCCTGTGAGGGATCTTATCAAGGGGAAGTACATTTTATCAACCTGCTCTCCATTATTCCCTACTTAGCTGACATGCTCAAAGAATTCTAGTAGGCTAGAAGACCTGGTTTTCCTTTGCAGACACTCTGCTGATTAGTCCAAATCAAGTCAGGATCACCTAGGTGTTATATAATTCTATATTTAGTTTATTGCTTCAGCTGGTTTCCTTGCTAGTGAAATAGGTCTCACTGGTTTTGTCATTCCTAGAATCACTCCCTGGTGGTCCAGCAGACTGCCTGATTCTCTTGCAGGTTTCCTGCTTCTGATATATTTAAGGGATTTCTCATTGTTCGTTGTTATATCTTTGACTATTTGTTCTTCAATTTCTACCTTGGCCCTCCTAATTTTCATCATAGCTTGCCCATCATAGCTGATGCTCCTTTCTATTCCCTTCACTAGGGTTAGATTTCCATTTTTGAAAGGATACTTTTTTGGCTCAAAAAAACCTCTTGAACCTTGCCATTTAGCTATTTTGCCATTTCTTGCCTTCATGCTTGCTGCTCTCAGTACTCTTTCTGTGTGCTGGCCATTGCATGTGATAAACAGTATTGAGCCTCCTTTTTGTCTTAGATTTGAAGTATTGAGGGAATTTATTAAACTTTCAAATTAAATGGATTTTCCTTAATGTTGAGCCCACAAATTAAATTAGTTAACTCAAGTATGGATTTCTTGTATCCGAGGAGATCCTAGTAACAACCTCATGTTTCCTGCCTGAATCTGGACCTGAAGATAAATATTCAGCTCTCCAATCTGCTGTTTTATTTCCTTTGATCAGAGCTTTAGAAAATGTAGAAAACTGTGGTGTCAGTCTTCATCAATCAGATTTCCATGGTCTCCACTCATTTAAGCATTGGCTTTATTCCTGTAGAAGTAGTTTGAGTTTTAAAAGATGTCCTGTATTTTCTTTTCACTCATTTCAGAGCTGCCAGTGATCCATAAATCTTCTCTTATTCACCCCAAACCTTGGATCTCAAGGGTACTGAGGTAAAGTTGAAGTAACTGTCATAATTTCTTTGCCTGGGCTGACACAGTTGGGTCAATAAATACTTCTTATCTTTACTCTTACCCCAGGCAGATTTAATCAGCGGTAATCCAAGGCTTCCATTTCATCTGCTCTTCTGATTTAATGCGTAATAATGAGGGCAGTTGCTATCTCCACTCTAACTCAGAGCTCCACAGAGATGTGTCTAAGCTATTCATTGACAAAGCTCCCCTCCTCCATTCCCCTGCTGAAGTTTTAGAGTTGCATACTAAGAAAAGCACAGTTCTCATAGGAACAGAGGCATGACCTAGTAAACTGAGTCAGGCTGTGTGAAATTGCAAACATTTACGTTTTTGATGAGAGACAATTTTGCCACCACCAGATTTTTCACAATGGAGTGTTCACATCAAAATGCAAACATTCAGATTTTTATAGATTGAGTCTCAAAAATCGATCTTAACCCATATGAAATTCTGAAATTCAAAATTATGAAAACAGTAAAGTTTTTCCAAAGAGGGATTAAGAGGCAAATCCTCCCTCAAAATACCCGTGTAAACCTCCTGCCAGCAAAATGACCCCTCAAGCAAAAAACTTCAACGTTTCAGTGTTCTGCTACAGCTGATTGAAATCGTAACAAATTGCAAAGCTTTCAAATTTCACTGAATATTTCATGCAACCCTGATTTGAGAAGAGGCCGGGGAGCCAGGAACTCATGAGTGCTGACACTGACTGTATGCGTTCACTACAGAGTATGTCTTCACTTCTGTTGCTTGGATGCTGGCCCAAACCCTTCTCTTGTCCACTCACCCAGCCCTCTACCCTAAGTGTAGTGATGCTTTACGCCAGGGCTAACTGGCCCAGCTGGGAGTATGCTGCTTCAGATGCTGCTTTCGTGCAGTGAAGACGTAAGCTACATCACTTGAATGTTGATAGACTTCCAGTACCTTCCCACAGTTTCCCCTTTATGATCAGAAGGGCAGACTTATTCACCCACTGTTTACTTGGAAATAATGCTGCTCAGCTTACTGCAGCACCCAGAACCATGGGATACGCCCCCAGAAATCCTAGCAACCCACCCAGGGGAGTGCAGCACCTGTGAGGACACCGTAACTTGGGTATGGTTTTCCATTGTGGCTGTTCAGACCCCGGCTAGGCTAACCCAGGCTTTGAGACCTGGGTGCTGATCACTTAGATTAACTCTGTAGTGAACACATACAGACTCATGGTGGTCTGTAGCAATTTAATCATTTAACTACTTTGGCTCCACTACCCTATTTGCAGAATGAGGATGATAGTACCTACCCGATGAGGTGTTAAGATGTATTAGTTAGGTCCTAGTCCAGCAAAGGATTTAAGCACGTGCTTAATTTCAAGCACACGAGTAATCCCATTGAAGTGCTTATTTGCTTTGCTAGAGCGGAAGCACTTTGAGGATGAAAAGATACAAATGCTAAGTATTACAATATGTATTCCCTGTACTCCATGCACCTCTCTCTATGTATCCTTCCTTCTCCCATGTGCTCTTCCCTCCCTCCTCATCAGTGCCTCTATTCCTTTCTTTCCCTGACTCTCACGCATCTGTTAACTACCCCACCACGGCTCCAATAATGAACAGACATAAAAGAGAATGAAGTGGAACTCCGGGTATGTCTGCACTTGAGCTGGGAGACGTGATTCCCAGTTCACACAGACGTACCTGTGTCAGCTCTGCTTTTATTAGCCTGCTAAAAATAGTAGTTTAACCAGAGTTGGTGAAGGTACTAGTGCACTACAAATAGTAAGGTAGCCAGGGTAGCCCGGGTGGTAGCTCAGGCTAGCCCCTCCCCCCGAGTAAGTACCCACCCGGACCCCTGAATACATAGTCAGGTGGCTAGTCCGAGCTGCCGCTCAGGCTACCTCAGCTACCGTACTATTTTTATCCCATTAATAAGAGCAGAGCTAGTACAGGTTGTCTTAAATACCTTTTAATGGCGTGCTCTCTCCTTTTCCCTCTTACCTTTTTTTAAATTGTTGGGCAATAACAGCGCTCCCTGTGTGTGCATGTGTGTATAGCAACTGGGACACTTGGGAGTTGTCACAATATACAGTATAAATAAATAAAAGTGCAAATATTGTATCTGATACAGAAATAAGCGGTTTTTTTGTTCAGTCATTTTTGGTTAATATCTGTTTCAGTAAGTAGGAGCTTTAGCACAGACTAAAATTATCTCATAACGTAATGGCGTAATTTTAGTAACCTATTGTAATTTTACTGTATTATGAAAGTTGAAAGTTGCAATTTGTTTATATGCTAATCTCTGCCAATTGATGGCATCTTCTTGGGTTGATTCAGATGAACTTCTGATCTCAGCAATCATTTTCTTAAGAAACAAAGGTTGATGGACCACTAAATAAGTCAGGCTTGCTTTCCTCATTCAGCTAATCTCATTGTAGCGCCTGTAACGCAGCCAAGTACGTAAAGCAAACAGGATTTGGCCTGTCACAAATGCACCAAATGGTATAGATTTACTTTTTCTTTAGTGTTTTATACAGTGGCCTGGATACAGAGTCACTTTCTTTTTGCCATATTTGTTGCTGTTACATTTTCCCCAAAATAAGAACTGTCCATTTATTCAAGCACAGACAGAAGGGTTGGGTAGCTTCTCTTAAGTATAGAACTTCAGGATCATTACTGCATCTGAAATGCTGTTTTGTAGGCTGTTACAGAAATAGCCCTAACTCTGCCTCAGTAACCTTGTATAGCAGTAAGTATTTTCCCCTTCTCTCCTCTTGCAATGGACTGAAAGCAAACTTTTAAACCAGCGCACTGGCTGTTTTCAAACTAATGGCTTTGCATTCAGGCTGAGGAAAGCAAGGTACAAAAATCAGCTGTTGTCCTAAGTCGAATGGTTCATTCCTTTTTGGTTCGCGGCTTGAAACTTTTTTCTTGATCACACCTGTTTGTGAGTGGAAGATTATCAACATGCCAAACTTCCCTTGCTTCCCAGATAAAACTTTTTCATATGGAGTAAACATCTTAAGGCAGCATTAAAACAATTCTTTTAATTAAAAAGGAAGAGGGGAAAAAAAAAGAGAGAGAGCTTGGAGAGCAGAGATGTGTGCAGGCAGCTATAACAGAGTGGAGATGAGTGTCAGATACAGATTAAGAGCCAAGCTGTGCCCTAGGATACGTGTATAAAACTCACATTGAAGTCAAAAGGGATTAAGCATATGTACTGGATTCAAGAGCAATATGTATTCAGCCAAATGGGAGAGCGAAGAGGCTTTCTGGAGTCTGAGCTGCTTGCTGGACTCGAGCAGCATCTGTCCTCCTGACCGGAGTGCTGGGATGTAGAATATTAAACCTACCATTACTGCAAAAGTACCTATGAGGGGTGGTACAGAGATACCATGATAGTATATAAGACATCGAATCACCAGCAGCCAAGCCAAACCACATCTTTCTCTCTTTTCAAGACCTTGTCAGATTTGGGCTCTGCTGGAGTCTGGATCCTGGAGCCTGCAACTCCTGACCATCCTTGCTGATCTTAACAGCTGCCCCAACAAAGTAAAAGATTGGAGGCAGAAATGAGGCTGGCTGATGCCAGGCATTAAGACCCTTACACACATGCTTAAGCTTACTAGTGTGGGAAGTTTAATTGATGTCAATGAGTTCAGTGCAAGATTGGGGCCTAATACAGGAGATGAAAATACTGTCCTGATCTTAATGTACCTGGATTAAAAAACAAAACAGCAACAAATATTTTCCTCTCTGAATTTTAAAGAACATGACACTAAGGGAAATCCTATACTCTACAGAGAAGACGACTATGTTTATCCTATTCCTTCTTTGTGTGCAGCAGTTATCTCTCAGCTAATATACAGGAGTCACTCTGAATTGTATTTTCATGTTGTCCATAGGTCCTGGCCATTTGCCGGTATCTGAACTAATTCCACAATGAGATAAACATATACCCCGCATGTGCACCTTGTTTCTTGTACATCCAGGACATTGTTGCCCAAAGTCAACCTCGTGGATATATGTGACTACTCCTGCTCCACGGTCCTTGGAATGTGTTAGTTGTTTGTTATTTATACTGCATCTTGGGTATGTATGGTGCTTTACAAGGTGTTCTGAGAGGATTACAATCTGGAATTAGAGCAAAATCATAACAAATGGAGAAAAGATCAGAAGCAATAAATGAAAGGAGCTGGATATCTCCCTTGCGAGATGTTGTTTCTTGCAGTGAATAAGAAACAAAAGGTTGCATCATGGATTTCTAATTAGTTGCTTTTAAAATATATAATATAATAGATTTGAGGAAGGGACTAGTTGTGGTACAGTGGAGACTGAGAGTCTCTAGGCCTGACAGAAGTGAACGAGGAGGGGTGTCAGGATTGGGCAATGGGCAATCTGACCTAGTGGTCACAGCAGGAGTCAGGCGTCAGGCCAGGTCCGATAGCAAAAGGTCAGAGTCCAAGACAGGCCAGAGGGTAAACAAGGGTAGGTGTCAGGAGCAGGCAGGGTTAGGTTACCAGGAGATCAGAAGCAGGCAGTAGGTGCTGGTATCTCAGGGGAAGTAGCCCAAAGCAGGGAGAACCCAATTGCATGGACAGCTTCCTGTTCCTGTGCTTGGCTCACAGCTTCTAAACCCATCAGGATGCCCAGCATTCTGCCAATCAGTTTCTAGGACTGGGGTCCTCTGTCAGAGTTCAGCGCCTATTCTGATGACCGTTAGCAGGTCACTGGGTGGCAAGTTGGAGCTTACTAGCTCCAAAGAACCCTGAGCAAAGCCAGACCAACACATCTGAGGAGGAGTAAGGTGGGGCCGGGGAAATGGCCTGATTCTGGGCCAGCTTCAAAACTGCTCTAAGTTACCCAGCTACAGGGGAGCTGCTTCACTGGCTGAGGATGAGAAGCACAGTTGGGGTCATGGATCTCTCCTAAGTTCAAGTCCCCTAGATTTGTTTCTTGACAAAGAAGTGCTTGAAATGTGTCATAAAAAACAAGAAGGTGGAATTAAGAGACACCAAAATAGGTTGCTTGTGTTGAGCCAGGTGGCCTTTCCCTTGTCCTAAAGCAGGGGTAGTCAATTCTTTTTTATCAAGATTTAAATTTCTTAATCAAAGCATAGTCAAGGTCCAGAGAAAATAAAACAAAAAATAATAAGTAAATAAAAAGATTTTTAAGGATCCATTCAAAAGCCTCTGGTGTTTTTGACTCTGCTGTATTTCTCTTCACACTGACTCTCTTAAGATACTAAAAGGGCAAAAGCCAAAGCGATTGGATTTGTCCCAATTAATGGTCTTCCAGCCTAACCACAGAAAGTCAGTGCTTCTCTGAATGATATGGGAGGGTACAGAGGACCATTTTCTGACCTTACACCCTATGAAATCCCATCGACTTCAGGATATAAGTCAGGGCAAAACTTGACCCATTGTCTCTGAATTTGGTGGAGTGACACACCAGTAATTTCAAAGAAGGCAGTTAAGTAGCTGAGGACCCTGCCTCGTTCTTGTCAAAAGTTTAAACTTTGTTTTTGATTTAATTAAAAGTTCAGATCTAAACTTTACAATTTCCATCCACCCAGTGTAAATAAGATTTGCTTGTTTTTCTGTCCTGAGCTGATAAACAAAAACTATTGGCAGAATTGTATAACCAAATGTAATTACAAATCTTTGCTGGAAACAGAAAAAAAAAAAAAAAACCAACAACACATTGTTTTAAAATTATATAGTGTGAAAGCTTGTGAGCATTACAGAAATAGCACAGGAGAAAGTTTCAGAACTAGACACTGAACTGGAGAAGATGGAAACAAGTTCACAAAGGGAAAAATGCATATTGTGACTTGCTTCAAACGATGAAGCACCTGTGTTGAAAGATCTGCAATATGAATACTATTTTTCGGTTTAGCTTCATGCAGTTAGTCAGTCAGTACCTCAAACTATGAAATCTGTGTTGAATACTGGTTGCGTTACTGATGGATTTTTAACACTGCTTTCATTCTGTAAGGAGGGTACATGGAAAGAATTGTTCCTACTGCTTAGGGCTCAAGGCCTACATCTTCAAAAGGAGCTAGTGATTTTTGGGTAACATCAATTTTTAGATGCCTACTTGAGACACTGCCAGGTCACAGATTGTTTTGAGTAAATAAAATCCTTTGTAACAATTGCTGCAAAGCCACAGATCTTGGCTCCATTCCCAGGCAATGTATTCTGCTGACGTTTCATCAGGTGATGGAAACCTTTCTGCCACTGCTTGTATGGGCACCAGTGAGAAAAGCCAGTCATTGTAGATTCTATATATAGATATGTCCCAAATGCTTTATTGAAACACTCTAGCAGTAAGGTCAAACTCTGGCATGTGTAGTCAATGAATATTTATTTAATTACTAATTTAATTCAGAGGTCAGATTGATTAACCAATATGAAAGGCATCAGATGTATAGACATATACGAGACTTCTAAGCTCAGATGCTAAAACAATGCCTTCTTTTTTTCTTATACACCCTCCATATCCGCTTGAGCATCTTGTCCATGATATGAGTCTGTTCTTTCAGTCTCCATCTCTTGTTGGCCAAAGTGTGTGGCCACAGATCCAATTTAGGCCTGATCCTGAGAACTTTCTGTGAGCAGAACTTCTATTCACTGCCGTAGTCATTCCTCACATGGGGATGGTATGGGAAGAGCCCAGTCCTGCTAACTCAGAGTGCGAGGATCCTGCTTTGACTATACAAGCAAATGAGAGCAGAAGATTCCCTGAAAAAGCTTATTAGAAATGTCATTAGCTACTAGAGGTCATAGTCCAAATGTGATTCTCTCTTGGAAGCATGGCGTACACCTCCATGTCAGTGAGGTAGGGTTGGAGTGTTGGGTCAAATTTGAATACCCTGAGGCCAGAGCGAAGAAATGTGATGGATTTGAATTGCAGTTCGACTCCACAGATGGCACCTGCATAGGAAGGAAGTTTTAGAGATTCATGCCCTAAATATGATGTAGTGCATATATTTTGTGTCCATATTTTTGTGTGCAGGACAAAATCTCAATGAAATTGAGTACTATAGGACAAACGTGTAAAGTACATTAGGAGGACCTACTTCTGAACTTGCACCACTGAGAATCGGCAGTGATGATATGAAAGTCAGTAGAGTGTAAATAAGGTGAAAATTAGGTTAGAGACTGAATATATATGAAAAGTGACTTTCACACTTCACTGTAGGAAGTGAATCCTTTATGGTTACTTTTTTTTTTTCCCTATTAAAAACCCTAGACAGGTACATTGTATTTTTGTTGTTTGTTTTGTTTTGTTAATGTGCAGGATGTTTTCAAATATGGATTAGTAATCTGTTAATTTTTAAAATAGACATAAATTCATCCTTTTCTAAGATTTTTTTTCAGGACATCATTATAATGTCCCATTAATATCAGCCAGGATATTGCAAATATTGAAAGACTGAGAAATGAAGATTTGCGGTTGCCAGGTCTCTCATTTCTTCAGTAGACTCAAGATGAGTTTTAACAAAGCTAAAAAGCAAGAGGAAAAATCATGAGACAGGGAATTGGCTGAGCCCATAACCTGAACTCAGCAGAGCACACCGACCCTGAGTTAGTGTCCAAACCCTACCCTGGCCTGGGGAATGAATTCTTTTGTATCTCAAAACCACTGTCAACAAATGTGGCTGTTCCTGGGGGTTTTTCCAGGATTTCCTTTGTCCTAGTTTCCTGTAGTCCAGTGGTGTCCAATATCTGTCCTGCATGTAGCTCACCTGGGCTACACAGAGTCAATAGAATCTAAGTTTTCATTTGGAAAAAAAATAAAGTTTCTGACCCTGATGGTTGGAAAGATACCCTTCCAAATTTAAAGGCTGTATAATTCAGTGTAGTGATGTCTTCCTCAGTGTGCAGAGAGCCTGAAACAATGGGAGTGTATTGCAGCTAATTGCTGTCCCAGACCTATAGGCAACAAAATATAAGACAGCAGGGACTCCGGGTACCATGTTGGTTCCAGACAATTCCAAACCTGTCACCTACAGAAATAATTGTGACTGAAAATTGGAAAAGGTTCAGAGAAGAACTACAAGAATGAGTCAAGGTCTGGAAAACATGCCTTATAATGAGAGCTCAATCTGTTTATCTAAACAATGGCTACATTTAGAGTACTAAACTGTACCGATATAAGCACTTATATCAACACATGCTAGAGATCCATGGTAAGGCATTGTGCTATTTGAACTATATCTGTTTCTAACAGGTCTAATTAAAACCATGTAAGCCAAGCCAAAGAGAAGGTTTAGAGGTGACTTCATGGTCCATAAGTACCTATACAGGAAGATGATGTCTGATACTCAAGGGCTTTTCTGTCTAACAGAAAAATGTGTAACCAGATCCAATGTCTGGAAGTTGAAGTTAGATGAATTCAAACTGGAAATAAAGTGCAATATTTAACCACGAGGGTAGTTAACAATTGAAACACTTTACCAGGGCACGTGGTGGATTCTCCATCACTTGAAATCTTTAAAACAAGACTGGATAGCTTTCTAAAAGATATGAACTAGTTCAGACACGAGTTATGGGCTTGATGCAGGAATTACTGGGTGAAATTCTATATTCCCTGTTGTGCAGGAGGTCAGACCAGGTAGATGAACATAATGATTCCTTCTGCCCTTTTAAAATCAATGCATCAATTAATAATTCTAATTAACTTAGTTTAATATATTTAATGAATTAATTACATTAATTTACTCCTAGATGTGATTTCCCTGCATTACTCATGGCCTGATTCTATACTGTATTGCTTTCCCTTGATGTATAATCCCCAGCCATGGAATTTAAGTGCATATACCTTCTGACTAGCCACCAGCAGCACTCTTTTGGTCCACTGCACCCAATACCATAGGCTCCCTTACCTAGTTTTCATGTTGCTTTTCCTACCTTTTCCCCTTTAGCTTCCTTTTATCCTCTGTGATGAACTGGTGATTTGGCCTTATGTATACTATATGGATGAGTGCAACAGAAATGCAAAGATAAATCTGAAAATGGCAGAGATGTTTTCCCCCCAAGAGTGGTTACTTACTGAACATGGATAATTTTGAAGTCTAAAAATGAAAGAATTTCGAATCAAATAGCACCAAGAAAATGCAGTGCCATTTATTTTCCCCTTTTGGATTTTATCAATATTAAGGAAAATTGCTATTTTAAAAAAAAATCATATGTATACATTTTATAAGTAGAACATGCAAATGTGAGAAATTACAGCAAATTTTCTTACAATATTTAATAATATTTTAATAGAAAAATGTTTAAATGATAGAATTAGGATTATATTAATTTTTATCCAAAAGTATCATTTGAAAGACTCAATATGTACAATTGTGGTAATATAAATTGTATATATGATTTTAGTTAAGGCCTTTACAAATATGAAGAAAATTATAGAAACTTTAGCCTGACCCTGTAAATATTTATGCACATGCATAATTTTAAATGAGTAATCCAGTTGTCACTACTCACCTGAGTAAAATTGCATATGTGATGAAGTTTTTGCAAGATCAGGGCCATAGACAAGGGGCTTGATTTTGATCTCACACTGGTGTAATTGAGGAGTAAATGAATGGAATCAGTGGAGCTTCACCTTTTTAAAATCAGGGATTAGTCATTTGTTAAAATCAAACTCTGCATATCTTTAAAGTATAGTTATCATAGGTTGTGTGTGACGCTCGGACAGAGTATGTGTTTGTTATGTAGAAAGCAGCTCTGTACTTTTGCATATGAGAGACTTCTCAATAACATCTTAAAGATAAGTTTAAATTGTATTTATAAATTAGCAAAATGACACAGCAGTCATGGTGTTATTAGAGATGGGTGAGCCAGTGTTGAGTAAATAAAGAACTTACCTGAAATTTAGCCCAAAATTTAACATGAATCAAAACTCGGATACGAAAATGATGGGGCTTGTAAGCACACAGTGTGAAGATTTTTAAAGGGATTTAGGAGCATTGTATTTCTAAATCCCTTTGAAAATCTCTCCCTAGAGCAGTGGTGTCCAAACTTTTCCTGTTCTGCCCAACCCTTACCAGTAATGAAATCTGCTGAACACCCCTCCCTCGATCCCCATTACTACATAGTTGTCTCAGCAGAGCAGCTTGGGCTGAAGTGGGCAGAACAGGGTATACGGGAGGAGCTAGGACTAGAGGCAGAGTTGACCTGGGAGCGGAGAGGGAATGAGGGCAGAGCTGGGCTTGGGGTAGAGCAGGGGGCGGAGTGGAGCTGGGGCTGGAGCTGGGCTGGGTGACGCTCCCTTCCCTCTCCCCATGGGGACTGACACGAGCCCTACTGCATGCCCCCTCAAATATTCTAGGGAGTTCTAGGGCATGCCCAACAGTTTGGAGACCAGTGCTCTAGAGAGAGGAAACGGTTATCTTTTGGTTTTAATTTTGTATACCTATACACTTCCTGGTATCAACTCGGGCTGGAAAAAATGCCAAAATACTGCATGAAAGGCTGGTCTCACCAGCTAGGAGGTTCCAGAAATCTTATGGGACTTCCAGCCCAATTTGATTTGAAACCAGCCTTTGAACTCTGCCCATTTCACCCCTATTGTAATATCAGCAAACCAGACGTTTATAAACAATATGATTCTTCATTAGGTGATGACGATTAGTAAGACTTTGAAAAGATGTACTGTTTAAAGTTATCGCCTTATATGGAGAGTTGCTCCAAACTTGGCTGTCACCAGCGAATATTTTTGGCTCTGGGACAATTTCCTTTACATGGCTCTTCAGTAAAGAATCTCCAGTGTTTGGATAGTGATGGTTAACAAGAGATGGGACTGTTGTATAGGATTATTTTTGTATGAAGAAGAGAGGATGGAATGCAATAAGCAGGTCAAAAATAGAAACAAATTTTATTTGGCCAGAAATTATATGTATAAATCTTAACTGACTTTTAAAAGTGGCCCGTTTTCAAGGCAGATATTTTTAGCACGTCGAGTTTTGTAGATCTGTTTGCTCATTGTTTTGTTGTTGAGTGCTTCTAGATTTGTAGTTGTTTAGTGGGATTCTGTAGATGCCACTCTAGAAGTATATATGGTCAGATCTCTGTCCCCATCCCAATTCCCACCATTGAAAACTGGCTTCTTGGGAAAAGTTTCAGTGGAGAAGGGGGTGGGAGGAAAAATAAGAGAGGCAACTATAATAGGGCATGTCTTCATTGCACAGTTAACCTGGGTTTTAGCCCCAACTTTACTATCATCCACACAGCCAAATATCTGGTTTGGAGGAGCTGTGAGCCTGGAAGTATGGATTACAACCATATATGTCCTTCACTGGGCCTAGAACAGTGGTCCCCAAACTGTGGGGTGAACCCCTCTCGGGGGCTTCAGAGAAATGTGCAGGGGGGCATGATGAGGCATGGGCCAGATCCCACGGTGGGCCGGGAGTGAGTGCCACCAATCCTGCTCTGCCCCCAGCTCTGTTCCAGCCCTGCCTGCAGTCGAGGCCCCAGCCTTGTATGCTGACCGCTGCCCCACTCCTGGCCCCGGCTCCCGAGGTGTGGCAAGGGGCTCGGACAGATTACGTTACAGGTAAGAGAGGGCATGTCATAAACATACAGCTAAGGGGGTCATAAACATACAGTTGGGGATTGGTCCTACTTTGAGCAGGGGGTTGGACTAGATGACCTCCTGGGGTCCCTTCCAACCCTGATATTCTATGATTCCATGATAAGGGTAGCATAAAATCCGTCCTTTACCTATAAGGGATTAAGAAGCTCAAATAACCTGGTTGGCACCTGACCAAAAGGACCAATAAGGAAAGAAGATACTTTCAAATCTGGGGGGGGGGGAGGTTTGTTTGTGCTCTCTTTGTTGTGCTCTCTCGGGACAGAGAGTGAGACCAGGCAGGAAAAAAAATCTCCTAAAACCCTACCTGAAATAAGCATCTAAGATTACAAAAATTGTAAGTAAAGCAAGGAAATGCGTTAGATTATCTTTTGTTTTAGCTTGTGAATTTTCCCTATGCAAAGAGGGAGGTTTATTCCTGGTTTTGGAACTTTGAAGTTGAGCCTAGAGGGGAATCCTCTATGTTTTAGATCTTATTACCCTGTAAAATTACCTTCCATCCTGATTTTACAGAGGTGCTTCTTTTACCTTTTTTCTTCTTCTTTTAAGAACCTGATTGATTTTAGTGTCCTAAAGATAAAGGGTCTGGTCTGTACTTTTATTAAAGGCAATTGGTTAGTATATTATTCTCAAGCCTCCCCAGGAAAGGGGGTGAAGAGACTTGGGGGAATATATGGGGGAAATAGGGACTCCAAGTGGCCCTTTCCCCTGGATGTTTGTCTAAATCACTAGGTGGTGGCAGCAATACTGTCCAAGGACAAAGAAAGGATTTGTGCCTTGGGGAAGTTTTAACCTAAGCTGGTAGAAATAAGTTTAGGGGGTCTTTCATGCGGGTCCCCACATCTGTACCCCAGAGTTCAGAGTGGGGAGGGAACCCTCACAGGGCGTGGCATAAAAAGTTTGGGGACCACTGGCCTAGAACCAGCTCGCTTTGCAGTGAGCATGCAGGCTAAATCATTCAAGTGCTGACAGTCCATCAATGCCTTCCCACAATTCCCCCTCCCCCCCCAAGTTATCCCGCAAATGACTGGGCAAGAATCTTAGAGCGTCTCAGTACAAAGAATTAGGGGAGATGCCCCCAGACACACATGAGTGCATGCAGAAACAGTGAGGATTCAGTAACTTCGGTAGGGCTTTGCCACGGGAATGCTTGCTAGGGAACACTGGTCTAGGCTAATCCAGGTGTTCAGACCCAGGTGCTGATCACCCAGCTTAATT
Source organism: Eretmochelys imbricata (assembly GCF_965152235.1). Classification (NCBI taxonomy): domain Eukaryota; kingdom Metazoa; phylum Chordata; order Testudines; family Cheloniidae; genus Eretmochelys; species Eretmochelys imbricata. Next base: position 109,262,525 of record NC_135577.1, read on the forward strand.
GCACAGTGAAGAGACAGCCTTAGAGGCCCGTAGCAGGCTAGAGAGCGTGACAGGAATGGAAGGACTGAGAGAGGAGCGTGGTCAGTGTGAGAGAGGATGATGGCATTGGCAGCAGCATTTTAGAGTGACTTGAGTAGAGATAGTTGAGAAACAGTGAGGCTAGACTAATCTGAGTGCAGAGCTCCCGGCCATTTCCTCTCCCACCCCTAGCATGCCCTCATGCTGGATGGTGCCCAAGACAAAGGGGGCCTGTGCTGCCCCATACATGGCAAAATTCTCTAGTGGCTTATTGTACCCTCTCTATGCTGCTCCAGGGTGGATAGAAAGTATCCCATTGTACTATGCCAACGGGGAGACCCTTGAGGTGTTCCAGGCAGATTGCTTAGGAAGTCTAGTTTAAGTGATGGAGATGACATGGTCAACTTAATGTGGAAAGCATTAGCTGTACTGAGCCTAAGTCATGGTACTGTGTGGAAACCGACTCCACAGCCCCTTACTCAGATGTGAGAGTGCTATACATGGACAATCCCAATAGTAGAACCTCGGTAGATGTGCTTTAGATAGTGTGTGAGAGAATGGTAACCTGTGGTTGAGAAATGACATCACTGGCAGTTATAGTTACCTGTCTCTGCTGGCTTTAGTCCATCATTCTGCATCATTGACCGTACATTTCTATGGCTGCTAAAGCAATTTGTTTGTCATTGGTCTAATGATTAACCCTGGGGTCAGGTAGAAGATAAAATAAATGAATAACAGCGAAAACATGTGTCAGTGGTACCCAGGGAAAATTGTTACATGTTGGAATGTTACGATACCAGTTCCACTTAAAGCCTCAAAATAGGGCTTACCTGGGACGTAATTGGCACATAGGCTATGTGGTAGACAAACTTCACCTAACAGATCAAATTGAACTGTCATTTACACCTGTGCAATCTCATTGACTGTAGTGGGATTGCAGTGGTGTAAATGAAAGCAGAATTAGGCCCTCAGAAGATATTACTTTGTAGTTGAAAAGTGAGCTTTTAAGTCTTAATCCTCTATGCAGCATCCTACCATGTCATTAAGGAGTTCACTACTAAATGTTAGGAAGGTTTGTTCTTCTTCCTGTGTTTATTCAGGTAGATGCCAAGGCATACATGGTAATATTTTCACAGGGTAAGACTTACCCGTATCCTGACAACACGCTTGATAATGACACCAAGATTTAATAGGCATTAATATGCTCAGCTGTGTGTGGGAAGTTGCTTAGTTCATGTTGGCTGCAACTTTTGACTGCAAACACTCCACCATGTAATTAAATGCTGTAGAAGATCCTCTGGGCCATTTGGTTACTTGAAAACTACTGCAGATATCCAGAGTATTTTTGGTGGCTTGTGAATATTCTTCTTTGTATTCATATAACAGCATTCAAATATATATATAATATTTATCCACCTTTACAGGGCATGTTTTCAACATATGAAAGCAAAAAGGTCCACTGAAATTGCATGGCTACTGGAGGTATCTATTCATATATTATTTTAATTTTTGCTGAATATTCATTTGGTGGTGATTATATTGTAATACCAACACACCCTCCTGCCCAAAAAAGCTGGCTTACCTAATTATGGCCAGTTTGAGGGACATTTCCATGGAAAATTGACATCTGTAGTTCATTTTATTTACTCACATAGTGCCTTCCCTGTCTGCTGTTCAGTTTTCAAGTAGGTTATTAGGATACTAATCAGAAGAGGTGTAACTACTATAAGATGTTATGGGTGTTTTCTTGTGAATATTGATGTGGTTTAATTCTTAATTGCTAGGGCAATTTTTATGCTGTATGAGTCAAATTAAACTTTGTTGTATTAAAAAAGTTGTGGTTTACCATTTTTTATCTAGGAACAAATAATACCTTGACTGCCTTTGATTTCAAATTCATGCTGTCCTGTACCTTTCCTTGGTATGGATTTTATAGTACATTAAATAATTTTCTGTACATAGGCAAAAATCCAGGTCAGGCATATATTTTGGAGGTTTTGATCATATATAGTAGTGTTTCAAACAACGTGTCTGAAAACAGTGAATCTTGTTAATTTTTGGTTAGACAATAATGTGAATGCATTGGTTTCTGATGAAGTGAGCTGTAGCTCACGAAAGCTTATGCTCAGATAATTTGTTAGTCTCTAAGGTGCCACAAGTACTCCTCTTCTTTTTGTGGCTACAGACTAACACGGCTGCTACTCTGAAACCTCTCATTACTTTTGACATTCAGAGCAAGTGCTTTTTCTCTATTACTGTTTTGCCATGTCTTGTCTATTTAATCTGTCGGCTCTTTGGGGCAGGAACCATGTCTGCTATATATTTATACAGCACCCAACACAATGGGGCTCCAAAACCCAACTAGGTTCTTTGAGCATAACCCCAATGAAAATGATAAAGAATGTAATTTTGTAATCAACTTTGTTTTAATTGATTGATTGATTAATTAGAATTGAATCAGTTCTGTGTTATTGCAGAATCTGATACCACTTAACCCCAGTGGTTAGAAAGACATTAGGAATTGTGTCCACTCTACCTGGTCTCCCCACCCTCCCTGAAGTATTAAAGCAAAGCAAATGGTTGTGTTGGAAGCATTTCCGTTTCAATGCTGTGATGAGTTGCTGCTATGTGCTCATCAGCACCTTGGATCCTGTACAGAGCATCTATTAAAGAAAATGGGTGTGCTGTCTAAGCAGCAAGACTGGCCGCAGAGGAGCACAAGTTTGGGACTGATCTCAGGACATCCCTAGGCACTGGATGGATTGCAGGGAGTGAAGCAGCTGATGTTCAGACAAAATCAGAGAGGGGTGAGGGCAGGTTTTTAAGTGCAAATGTCCCTGATCTGGCATACTTTTAAAGCGTCATCAGAAGTGCCTGTATGGGACAGGCGAGCTGGAGGAAGGGGAAACATGCTCATTAATGCATTACTGCTACGCTAGCTTTTTCACAAACCAATTGTATTTACATTGGATATTAACAGTATTAAAGAGTATGGGGGGGGGGGAGGATATATGTTGCCAGACATACTCATGCAACCCGTCCTAGGGTTGTGCAGGTGATGGCATTGGGTCCTGTGTGTTTGTAACCTTTTGCCATCAGAGTATTTTTCTCCCCACACACAGATTCAAGCTTCTTTTGGCAGAATAACCTCCATGCTGGTCAAAATAAAGACCACAGAATGAAGGAAGTGAGGAATTTCTCAGTCAAGAGAGTTATTGAAATGAACAAGAATAGTTTTCTTGTCTCATCACACCATGTCACTGTCTCATGACAAAACATGTTATAAGTACTATAGCTGAAAATGGAACATGTGATTCATTTTTTTTTTCTACTTCAGTATCTGGAGGTTTGATGATTGCCAGTGATAACAGTACCATGCTGTTGCATCAGTACTGTTACCACAGATGCCGTAAATGCCATTGTTCACTAAAGTCTCTTGGGCTATTGGAATTGTTTCAGGGATTCTCCCAATACTAGAATAATCTAAGGGAACCTTTCCCTCCCCCACTCCACTAGACACTTTCAAATCTTATTTTGCTAAACCCAACAACGACCATTGAACTCAAAGAAAACTCTACTGAAGGAGATATTTAAGCAATATCCTTGGCTGCTGTCTATGATCTCCATACCTACCACTGTGCAGAAAAGATAGGGCTGATCAAATTTATCCATACTGCTCAATGTGCTGCCTTGTCTTTATTTTCCTTCTCCATTTCCACTCTGTTTTTGCCTCCTCTCCAACTGAAACTAATGCTGGATCATTCCATTGAGTCCTTTTTCAAAGAGGTCAAATCCACATCACCAAAATTATAACACAGTCCAATGACAAATGCAAACATAGTGAACGTCTTTCCCCTTGCCAAGGTAAACAAGCACTTTATTCAAATGTTTCAATCTGGTGTGATCAGATGGTACCATTGAGCATCTGGATGGATAAGGCATCAGTGGAAACTTGAGTCAACAGAGTGAGTGCTGGACAGGCAGAGAGAGTGCATGCTCTTACACGAAATGAATCTGAACTCTGTGTAGAGCAGAGGTGGGCAAACTACGGCCCGCATGCCACATCCGACCCACGGGACTGTACTGCCGAGTGCCTGAGCTCCCGGCCGGGGAGGCTAGCCCCCGGCCCCTCCCCACACTGTTCCCCCTTCACCCGCAGCCTCAGCATGCTGCACCGCTAGTGCTCTGGCCCACCGCTCCTGCCAGGCAGCACGGTGGCGTGACTGGCTCTGGCATGGTAAGGGGGCAGGGAGCGGGGGTCCCGGCTCCCAGTCAGGGGACTGGGAGCAGGGGGTGGTTGGGTGAGGCGGAGGTTCTGGGGGGGGGGCAGTCAGGAAACGGGAATTGGGGAGGCTGGATAGGCATGGGAGTCCTGGGGGGCCTGTTAGGGGGCGGGGGTGTGGATGCGGACGGAGCAGTCAGGGGACAGGGAGAAGGGGGGGTTGGGTGGGTGGGGAGTTCTGAGGTGGGCAGTCAGGGGGCGGGGGCCAGGCTGTTTAAGGAGGCACAGCCTTCCCTACCCGGCCCCCCATATAGTTTTGCAATCCCGATGTGGCCCTTGGGCCAAAAAGATTGCCCACCACTGGTGTAGAGGGTTAACATAAGGCCTACATACAGCTTGAGTCCCATTTAAGCACTGGGGGAGAAGTTCACCCACAGCCTCTGGCAACATGCCTCAGCCCTGTTTTGGATTGTCATATTTCAAAGCCCCTTCAGTCATTTTCTCCTCTGCTAAGATTTCTGACAGGGATGACCATTTTTGTCACATGGACACCTGTCTAGTAGGAACTAGACTGAAACCACCAACTCATTTTATATAAGCCACTGAACTGCTGTCAAATGGTAATAAATTATAGTAACTAGCACGGCTTTAACCTGGGTCAGATTGGAAGGTGGAAACTGAAAGGCTGGATTTTCCGTTACTTTACTGTCCAGTTGCTGACATACACTTATGTTCTAGTTTATATGTTTCTGTTCCGTAACATAATAGCAATTTTTGGTGCAACGTGGGTCTTTTTCCCCAAGTGATTGAGCTGGGTATCCACGCAGAGAATGAATGACCTTGTCATTGAGCAGTTCTTTGTCTTTTGCTGATTCTGATGTACAGGACTCTAATTGTCTCCTTTTTGACACGTTAAAGCCAGTGTTAAATGCCTGTACTCAGTATGTGAGAAGTTGCAGTGCTTGCTTCTTTATTTCATCTTTATGATGTGCTACATGATTTTGCAGGGTCTTCCAATTTAACTAGAAGGTCTACGGCGGGATTATTCCATTCAGGTTTAAAATGCACTATGACCATGATGGCAGTGGATCAATAAGGCTCTGGCATTTCTTTGCCCCCTTATGTCTTCATTAGACACTTAAGTCATACAAGTTCTGTCAGGAAATCTTATGCTGATCTTCATTCATGTGGACACTGCGACATCATGCTCTAGATTGTCCAATCTAGTGGGAGTCTTAATTAATTTAATGTCAAGAAATTACACCATTAATTTCCTTGTAGGCTGAGAACCATGCTTGAGCGGTATGTGACACTACAAGCCACTGAGAAAACACTGGATAAAAATTAAGTTTTAAACGTTATCTCAATAAGAACTTTCAGCAATTGACCTTTACTAAATATAAAAGCTTTCTGGAGCGTGTTTACCTTTTTTGAGACTTTCTCCAGCCTTTGATGGCCATTGATGAGGGTGTAAGGGCTTGAACAGTAGACTGTTTCTTTAGGTCCTAAGGAGTTGCAACAATCAGAAAGCATGGCAGTGATTTAGTGAATTCAAATGCAAGGTGAATGGATTTGTTTTTAAACAGTATTTTATTAATATAATAATTTAAAGCTGGCATTAGAAATCCCAGTGTTGCACACAGAGGCCAACACGGTGGGAGCTTAGCCACAGTCTTCAGATCAGGGTTGGGCCAAATGGAGGGTAGAAGAGAGTGCTTCACATTTTCTTCCCTCATCACTGTGGGATCTCTAGTCTTAATCCTGACTTTCAAGGTGAAATCCTGGTCTTAGTGAAGTCAGTGGCAAAACTTCCGTTAACTTCACTGGGGTCAGGATTTCACCCTCAGTGTCTAGGAATCTCATATACTTTCACTGGACCCTACCATGAAGAAGCAAGGTGGTTTTCTGATGTCTTTGTTCCTCTTTCCTCTGATAACGTGGAGCTCTTCTTTTTTTCTAAGTAGGATACTCAGAAACACCTACTTTTCATTTCACCTCTCCATCTTAATGTTTATTTTTGAGGATAAGAAATACTTTGATGGCCAAATTCACCCTTCATTTACATCAGACATCAGATGGTGTAACCAAGGGCAAAATTTGGCCAGGTATGTTTTTCTCTTACTACAATATACATTTATTCCCATTTTAATAACTTATTCCATTTTAAACAAAGGAGGCAATGCAAACAAAATCCAGCGTCCTTTCAATGTGCAAAAAATGCTCTTGCCCCAAATGAATTTAATGCAGATTTTCTATAAGTCTCCAATGTCATTTCTTTCTCTTTGCTCTCAAGCACGCTTCCCGGGTTCAGAGTTAGGATTGTTGGAATCCTCAATGAAACGTCCTTGAGAACAAGGTGCATGTTTTACCTAAACAAATAGCTATTTTAGGGCCTGATCCTGCATTTCTTGCATATCCAAAATGCCCATTGAGGCTTGATGTTCAGGGAACACAGACTTCTATGGATTTCTCTCTCTCTCGTTTTTTTCTGCCATGTTTATAAAACACAAGGTCTCTAAAGCCTCTCCAGATTGTTTTGGAAGAACATATGCTTTGCCTTTTGAAGTATTCTAGGAATGTTGCTCTGGTGTCTGTCTTACTCCAGCATCCTGATGTTTTTTTCCTTATCTACATACAGTACATGTAACTTTTGGCCTTTGTAACCTGAGCTTGAGGTATCTTCTGTTGTGTTGTGATTCTTGTCATATACCACTTATGCTTTGGCAACTTCCTACCCTTGTGCTATTTGAGCCACATTTTAATCACGAGGCATGCAAGGAAACCCGTTTTATTCCCATTTTAAAGAAGCTTCCCATTTGGTTGAACCCCTGTCTCCTTTGCCATAGAACTTTTCATGTTGCTTCGGAGATTGCATTGCTCTGTTGCTAGGCAGCTGAAGCATCTTCAGTTACATGCCACAATTTGTGAAATTCTTAAGTTATCTCATTGTTATTTTCTTTCTTTTTATTTGGAAATGTGGCTATTTGGCTTTCATCCTTCTTCATTCAGTTGCACTGATGTGATTTATTAGCATTAACCCCCTGAATTCCTAAGAGCCACATGTATTGGGGCAGATTGAAAGTGATAGCAAAGAAATGGGGAGAAAAGGAGTTAAATTGGTCAGGATTAGTCTACAGTAGGTGATGATTTCTTGTCGCTAAACTACTTTAATGTGTTTTGGCTTCCCTGGAAGGGGTGGATCGTAGTTGTAATCTGTTGCAACATTGACAGTTCATGTGAATAAAAACACTACATGATATTAAAGTATCAGTGCAAGGTTAGAGAGTCTGTTTAGATAGGCTTAATTAATCTATCAGTTTGTAACAGTAATACCATATTTCTGGTCTGTTTCCTCCTTCTCCTCTATTTGAATTTATTTTTGATGTAAAATATGAACCATAATTTAACCATTGAGTTTGTCATGTAAAGTATTTGACTTATTTGGCTTGAATAATAAAGATATCTGCCTTTTATTCTTGGAGTATACTGCATTAATCAGACTTGCTGGAATGATCACATGGTACTCTATGCCTTTCCCTGTTAGCTGCTGCTTGTCAGCAGCTGGCTGAGCTGTAGGCTGCAGGCCAGTATCTGCATACCCTTTCTCTTCAGAATATTTCAAATATACTGCTTCTTAATTATGCATTTTGCTGCAGTTTGACAAACTAAATGGTTCTCCTGCATGTTAAGAAGATTATTTTAAATTTCAGAGAATTTGTCTAGTTACTAGGCCATGTATGCATTTGAAGAATTCAGGTAGGCTCTCTATTTTATACATCAGTGTGCTTGGTTTTTGTTCTCACAAGGTTTTTGCTGTGTAATGTCAGACGGCTCCATAGTTAGTTCTCCAAAATGTAAATCTTTCTTGCATTTTAAAATCTCTACCCTGTGTATTGGGAGAAGTGTGTAGAAGAATGAGCTGCAGGTAAATGATAGCTAACTGCATGACGGAGAGTAAAACTGGATAATTGATTATATCTTGCAGCTTCTGGCTACATGACTATAAAATGTGTGCAAGTACAGTATAGAGTTATAAAACAGAAAGTGTTCTGCTGAAAAGGATCTTTGCTATTTTTGGTTCATGAGACCTGACAGATGCTTCTTCTCTAAAGAATACGGATTATGATAATTAAGGGAAAAATATTGATGCTTAGATCATAGCTAGGATTAGATTTTTGTGCTGCAGCACAGTCTACATGCCTGTTTTTCATAATCCTGTAGCTGTAGAATTTCATATGATATTTCTAAATGTGATTCATATGGTTAGATTGGGGTTGGATTGGGTTTTTGTTTGCAAACATTTGAACAGCTATGCTTGTTAAAGTACAAAATTAGCATATTTATATTTAATATTAGTGCTGCTCAATACTGGGTCCCCCCCCAATATAACTCTCTCCCTATGCAGCTTCAAGGTCTATTTAAACCATAACAGGTTTTTGAAGATAGCTGAAACAAAATGAATAGACATTCTAACACGATTGATGTTTTCACCTGCAATGAAACTGTACTCTATGAAAATTTCTGATCTTCAGTGGGTCTTTCACTTTGTTTTAGGTTTATTCACTGTTTCTTGTAGGTCACACTATAATATTGGCCAGATAAAAATGGTGATAGTATTATGACAACATCAGGGTAATCTCTTGGTATATTTTCTGTTCTATATGCCATTGCTATAATATAATGAAAAAAATCCCTTTGATTTATTTAGATGTAGAAAAAGATGGTTTAAGTATGTAACTGAACGTGAAGGAGATTGGCTTTGCATTCACAATACACATTCAGTACCTGATTATTTTTTTCTATTAAACTTTTTTAACGTCAGACAAAGTATTGATTCCATTTTGTTAATCTGTGCTTTGCCAGATGACGTACGTGTGTGTGAGTACACATCTTGATGCTGACAAGTAGTAGAAATGAGCAACTGGAAAAAATAATAATTAAAAAAACACCATATGTCTAGAATCTAGCCATAAATGATGAAGAAATACAGGCTAACAGGGACTAGAACTTCTACTGCTTATGAAATGCTGTAGGATACTGCCTCAGTGAAGAGATTTTACTGGAACACTTTGTGATGCTGTGTAACTGCAGTTGTCATAGGATTGTCAAGAGATGCTCACAAATCTTGATTTAGCCAATTGTTGGCAGTAAGTTAAATTGCAAACAGGCACACAGTCTACTATGTCTTTGATTTAGTAGTTCTTTATATTGCACCCAAGTGTTTAAAACATATTATTAATACAGGATTGGCCTAGTTCAGTATTTAGATGGAGCACCTATGCCTATAAGATATGGAGTTGATGATTCAGTAGGTGGTGCTGTTCCCTGAATTAAAGACTCAACATGGTGTTAAAGGCACTATGCTGTGGGAGGTCCCATCTTTTTGGATAAAATATAGAACTGAAGTCATGGCCACTTGTGCTTACTCAGGGCCTGACTTCTGTTAACAAAGTAGGTGCTCTCTTGCATGTGCTCACGTACAAAAACATACATCCAGTTTAAATCTCGGATTTGTCTACAGATCGGTATCTGTCTAGCCAAGTGCGAGCAAAGCTTCCATTTGTGCATGCATATATAATTGAGCACATGCAAAATAGGTTTTCATTTGTGCACGTGCAAGTTTACACCTACTTTCTGACTAGATATTGGCCCTAAGGAACCCAAAAAAATCTCTGAGAAAGAGGTGCACAGCCATGTTGTCTTGGACAAATTCCAGATACTGTAGAGTGATTGCGTTCTGTCTACCCAAGTTCCCCCTGGAGTTTCAATTTGCTATAATGATCTTCACTTCCTGGCGAATGGTTGCGTAGTGCTGGGTACTCTTAAACAGCTGCTGGACTTCTCTGCAGAAGCATCTTACTTCTGGACTGGATGAAGAAAGCAACCCTGGTGTGCTGTTTATAAAACACTTATTTGTGAAGCACTTTGGGATGAAAGGCACTTGGTAAATATATAACCAATGCGGATGAGTGGGTGGATGAGTCAAGAGTTGAACCTCAGAGGAAACAAAGGTGCTAAAGTCCATTGGGAATTTCATAATTCCATGTTCTAGCCAAGGGCAGTTTTTTTCCTGACATTGGGACAGGGCATTACCCCCTAAGCAAACTTTTATTTCTTTTTAACTGAGGGTTACAGAAACTTACACAGCCAGGACCACAGTTTGTGAAGTCATTGGACCTTTACCTCCTGACATCAGCTGAGGATCTGGTCCCTTGTCTTTACTAATTACTTTTATAGTCTGCATAGACTCAGTAGCCTAACATGCATTTTTTTTATACGTAAAATGAAGTAAATTTTCTCACGAGCTGGATTTTCTCAACCTCTCACTGATCTCCCCACCTCACTGTGATAGGTTGTTGTGGATAACATTAAGAGAAGATTGCTGTGCTTTTGGCCAAGAATGTACTGTACTTTTGTTATGTCCAATCTAGATCAGTCTTTGTAGCAACAGAAAGCTTTGTTAAACCGAGTGTAGATTTTCCTCTTGTTGCCTTAGGTATATTAGGCTGGGGTATTACTTGGCATACTCCCCAATGAACTAGTGTCTGTCTGTTTCTAATGCACCTTCACCATCACATCTGGGAACTTTCTAGTCCCCTATGCACTGAGTAAAACTAGTAACAATACAAAAAAAGGGAAATTTTATTCTCTTCAAAGTCAACCGTTTGTGAATACGGCAAGTACAGTTGTTTTTCAAAAATTGACATAATGCATTTCAAAACAGAAATAGACTATTTATATTTTGTGTGCATATAGCACCTCTCATCTGAGGATCTCAAAGTGCTCAGGAACATTAATAAAGCCTTATAATAACTCTCTGAAGAATATATTATGATGCCACTTCTATAGATGGGTAAACTGAGGCACAGAGTGATTAAGTGACTTGCAGAAGGCTACACCCATGAGTTTTGTTGCACAGTTGGAATAGAACCCAGGAGTCCTGATGCCTTGCCTTCTGCTTTAACCACTGCCAAATAAAAAATATAAATACCTCAAAATAGAAAAAAATTAATCATTCTGAGTACTGTCTGACTAAAGCAAATTCCAGTGGTAAATAATCCTAGATTTACTTGTTGGCTGCAGTTTTTCCCATCCTATTACCAGCATTTCAGGTAACTCTGGTTGGGAGCTCCAGTGGGATAAGTTTAATAAACAATAAATAAAAGAAAGTTGTTTGTCTTCCATCCTACTCTATGAAAATGGAAATGATATTGAAATTTGAAGTGGAGGCAGATAGATACATCCTCAGAAAGGAATAGCAGAAAGATCTCCAGACCAGATAAAGCCAAGTGCTCTAGGTGGATGAGGGCCTAACTTTCCAAAAATGATTAGTTACTGTGGATGCATCAATTTTTGGATGGGGCATCTTACAGGGGCCTAATTTTCAGAAATACTGAACAATCATCTTTTGAAAATCAGGCCCCCTTTTAAGGTGTCTTAAATTAGGCTCCAAATTTAGGAGTACTAAAATCCTGTAGTTACTTTTGAAAAGTTAGATCCTTTTTCTTGCTAGAGAAAATAACAATATTAATGATCAAGGGAGAGGAAAGGAGAAGTTCAAGGAACATTTTCAGCCTTTGCAAGAATGTAGTTTTTGTGAGTGGCACTGGTATTATAATTGTTAGGGAAAGCCAAAGCTACTTATTGTTCTGAATCCAAGGGATTGTGACTTCACAGGTAAGATGAAGTGACTAGTGAAAAAAATTTACAAAGTGGGGTAGTTATTCTTTTCTGGAAGAGAAGGAAGTTTAGGGAGTTAAGGAAATAAAGCTGCTTAGGTTAAATGGTGTTAAAACAGAAGAGGCAGGGGAGAATGTTTAAAACAGGGTGTCAAGGGTTTTGCAGATTCAGATGCTATTTTTGAGCAGCATTTGGCAGACAGTGTCTCAAAAAACTGATGTAACCTACAGCACTGAATTTACTGCAGTTGCAGCATCATGAACAAAACATTTGTGAGATATTTAACCAATAGCAATTAAGAATTTTTGCAAGCAGGAGTTTAAAACTGACATTTCAATGTCAGTGGACTAAATCCAGTTATAGTTGAGATGGTGCTTTCGTTCAGAGTCTTTAGTGGCTTAAACCTTCCAACAGACCAACCAGTGCCCTTCTTTTTATTCCTTCTTTACAAATAGGGAAATTTAAAATAAAAAAACTGGCATAAAAGTAATGTCCAGGTTGAAGATTTTAATTGCACACCAGAGTCAGAAAATCCAGTTATAATTCCCATAGCAAATATAACTCTGCCACATTATGCATCTCCTGAGGCAGTAAGAGAAAATGGTTCATGGGCACAAACAGGCCAACTTATGGTTGCTGTGAGAACCATTCCACTGACACTCTTGCATCTTGTGAGATTAAAATCTCAATTTTAATGTTATGACTAATTTAAGGCCAAATTCTGTGGGCTTTCCAGAAGCAAATCGCTAAGCGAAACAAGTTTCTTTACATTTATGGGAGATAATGCTGCCCACTTCTTAATTACAGTGTCACCTGAAAGTTAGAACAGGCATTCGCATGGCACTGTTGTAGCTGGTGTTGCAAGATATTTGTGTGCCACATGCACTAAAGATTTATATGAATTTTTCTTGAATAAGGCCCACAAAATGTGGCCGTTCAGTGTTTTGTATTTAATTATGTGAATGTTGAAATCACATTTAAAAATATGAAAAACCCTTCTTTTGGACAGCCAGTAAAGTTATTCAGGCACGCTACCAACCTATAACTGCTGAGAGAATGTTAATTCCTCATGGGAATGTTAAATTCCCTTCCTCAAACAGCTGATTATTGTATCAATGAAAGTTTTCAGCTACATACATTATATTTTCTCAAGAACTGATACCACAGTTGGCCCCATGTTTCATTGATTTAGAAATTAGATGTTTGACGAAAAGGAGTTGTGTTTTTTCTAAGGAGAAGTAACGTGAGAGAACATCCCTGGAGCACACATGACTCTGAATACACTTGCTGGAGATTAAGGTAGTCATGGAAATAAAATGTTCCTGCTACGTTGTAATGATTCTCTTAAACTTTATCCCAGTGATAAAGGTCCGAGGGAGTATGCTGGGTAGGGATGTTTTTACTTGGGAGTAAAAAAAATTCCTGTGAATGGGATGCACGTAACCTTATCCTAGAGACTGAAATATTAGTAAATATGTCCATGTATACTGTGTTTATGCAAGGGGGCCCCAATCCTGACGGGGACATCTGAGAGCTTCTATAATATTAATAACTGTAATGGATAGAGATTTCAGTGGGCAGGAGGATTGCTATAGGTTCTACTAGTCTTCCAGCTATAGTGATTCTGAATTTTATGTCCTCATGGTCTCCACCTGGTCCTTGGAAAATATTTATCTAGTATCCCTATTGTAATTGCTATGAACAAAATTTGACACTCTGTGTGCAGGCAAGATCCAGGCTTGAGTCTTGCAAGACTAATATGTATTATCAGAGATGTATGGAAATGTATGCCTGGCTTTTAAATAAAAACAAGACCCTGAATCCTAATATCTTACTTGAAAGGAATGAAGCTACTTAATCTACACAATGCAGTGATGCTTTTATTAAAAAATAAAAAAATCTGTGTCCAGTGGGGAAGGATGAGCCAGCCTTAGCCTGATCTGCCTTTGCACATCCTTGCATCAAAATTCAATAAAGGTTTGAAAAAGTGTGATTAAGATACTTCCCTACACACAACCACTACCCATTGCTTCTCACTTAGGGTGGTATCTTCATTTGGATGGAGTGCTGGTTTCCACTAGCATAGTGTTCTCTTCAAGAGGTAGTCAGTTTCTCTCCCTCTAGCCCCAACTCCAGCCATTCATCTTCAAGGGAGGCCAGTTACCCACTCTCACCTGTTCCAGTACAGTGTGACCAAGTACACCTGCTGTAAGATCTGCTGTTTTCAACACCTATAAAACATATATATTGTACTTTGTAGCTTCACTACAACTTTCTGCCTAATAGCCTGATCTGAGAATCTTTCTATTGACTTCAGTGTGTTGGATTGGATTCCATATTCCTCATCTTGTTCTCAAAGTCAATGTTAGACTCATCTTGACTTCAGTGGGAGTAGGAATATGGAGCCCAATCCAAAGCCAGAGCTTGGGAGATCCATGCTTTCCTCCCTTCTCATAAGAAGAGTGATTGTGTTTGCATTTGCCTGAACAAAAACTGAATAAGGACCTCACAATTTGGCACCATGAGAGACTGAATTTGAAAGACGTATTCCCAGCTGGAAAAACCATGCCCCATGAGCACTGCATTAATGGACTAGGAGAGGGGAGAAAAACATGGTAATTATGAACAAAAAGGAATAACAATAATAATAATATTCTGTGTGTAAGCAGTGTCAGGATGAGCTCCACCCTGACATCTGGTGGTGAGGTGTGGCAAGTTGTGGAAAAGAACTTCAGGGGCCGATCTCATTTGCATAGGCACACCCACCACGCCTAGAATGAGACCATAGCTGCCCAAATGGTCACACCCACCACGCCTAGAATGAGACCATAGCTGCCCAAATGGTCACTTTGGCTGCTGTGGGATCCCCAGTGTCTCTGTTATTGGGGCAGGAAGAATAAATTATTACCCTGATTATGGGAACTGTGCTTGGAACTGTACGTGGCCTTTCGTTATGATGGAGGGATTCACCATCAACTAAGTAGCACTCGCTAGGCAAGGGTCATGGGTTCCAAAACTGTGTGAAGAGAGAGAGGCTGGGGACAAGTATTAATACTTGGTGGCATGGGCCCCTTGGTGAGGGCCTTACATGCTAATTGCACTTCCTCCTCTCTCCACTGTGGAATATCAGAGCTAATTTTGATTTCATTAGAAGTCTAGTTATAGGCTGCTGAGCTCACTTTGGGCTGACAGTGCACCAGCACTGGGGCTCCCCCTACTACAAGCTGAATTCACCTAAGAGCTGAAATCACTGAGTGTTGTGTTAAGTAGTGGGGGAGCCTGAAGATATATTGTGGAGCAGTTTGCGGGACGGCTGGTGAAGCAGTTCGACGCGGAGCAGCGTGTGGATGGCAGGAGCTGCTTGTGGGCCGTGGAGCTGAGCGAAGGAGTTCGTGGGGCGGCTGGTGGAGCGGAGCGCAGCGGAGCGAAGGAGTTCGTGGGGCGGCTGGCGGAGCGGAGCGAAGGAGTTTGTGGGGCGGCTGGCGGAGCGGAGTGCAGCTGAGCGAAGGAGTTTGTGGGGCGGCTGGCGGAGCGGAGCGCCGCTATGGGGCGGTCAGCTTCAGATCATGTAAGGTGTCTCTTACCCCTGTCCCATTTCCACCCAGGTTGGGAGGTAAAGCTCCACAGATAAACTTTCGAACTCTGAGGCTGCCCTGACCAGGGACAGAGACTTTTGGGGCATTGGACTTTTGGGACTTTGGGTGATTTGGGGTTGCTGGACTCAAGAACCAAAGGGAAAAGGGCATGCCCCAATTTGCCTGGGGTGGGGTTTTTTTTGCTCATGGGTTGTGTTATGAATCCTGTTGGTGGTGTTTCCCCAACATAATGCCACATTGTTTCTCTCTGTTATTAAAAGGCTTTTGCTACACTCAGACTATGTGCTTGCGAGAGGGGAAGTATTGCCTCTTGGAGGCGCCCAGCGGGGGTGATATATATTTGTCCCAGGTCACTGGGTGGGGGCTCGAGCCGGTTTGCATTGTGTTATTGGAATGGATCCCCCTAGATATTGAACCCGGCCCTTGTTGCTGCCAACTCTGACGGGCAGAAGGGTTACATGTGTATTGCGATAGCACCTTCCATATGAAGCCTCAGCATGCTTTACAAACATTAATGAATTAAGCCTCACAATACGCCTCTGAGACTGGTGTTATCTTTGTGGGAACACAGAGGTTCAGGGGGGGACTTAACCTAAGTCTCACACACACAAGCCTGTGGCAGAACCCAGATTCGAATCCAGATCACCTGCCCCTCATCCCTCTCATTTAAACATGAGGTGTTACTAAACTGTGTGCTCTAACAAATCCCAGCACAGGGAGGCAGTGTGGTCTAGTTATTGTAGCAGATGGGACTGGGAGTCAGGGCTCTTGGGTTCTATTCCCAAAGCTACCACTCACTTCCTGTGTGACCTTGACCTCTCATGCCTCAGTTCTCCCAGCTATCAGAAGGGTCTAATAATGATACCTGTTTTATAGGGTTATTGAGATGCTTCATTAATGTTTGTAAAGAGCTTTGAGAGACACAGAAATGAAGTACTTTGCAGAGTAAGTGGATTGTTATTTGATTAAAATACCAAATTTCATGAATGAGGTGAGAGGCTGGCAGGAGCACTGGAAAATCAGTAAAAACAAAAACCTGTGACCTTCCTGATTTTAACACATTGTGATGGCCACTGAGAAGACTTACTTACCAAAGTCCATGATTATGGGGTTACTGTCTCTTTAAAATGACACATACAGCTACAGACTGGTGAAGATCTGCACAGCGAAGCAGCAGCTGAAGGATTTCAGCCACATCAGGCTTGGAGAGTTCAAGCTTAGATCTAAACTCTGGACCAAACTGCACTCTCGTGTAACAGGGCATGTCTCCTACTGAAGTCAAGGGGAGTTGTCTGCTAGTGGCAGGGCTGAATTTGGCTCTCCTCTTCAGTCAATGGGTGTAGCACTTGTACGAGAGCAAAATTTGACCCACTGGATATTGCAAAGTTATCATATAAATATCCAGGTATAAATAGCACCCACACCAGGTGATATGTACAACCGTTTAAAACACAAACAGACACATTGGCCATCTTCACCGCACTCTCTGGAGAGGCGGTAAGGCTGGGCAGAAAAGAAGAAGAATTCCCAGGATGAAAGGGCTGTAAAAATAGCCACATTTCCTTCCAGTCTCGGCAACAATGAGAGCAAAGTCTTGCTCTGCAGAAGAAAAAGGAAGCAAAGTTCTCCTCTTTGGGAGAAGAGGAGGAAGGAACATGAAGAATAACCTTTCCAAAGTGCCTTGACTCTAATTGAGTGTGATTCTCAGACTGCCGTGCTGAGTAGTGTTAGTGTTTAAAGGGGGTACCTAGGATGCCAGGAAGATGGCAGCCCAATGAGGGCGATCACTAGAGCTGACCAGAGGACGATGATTCTCTTTTGTGGCACCTTTCAAGATTTTGTTAATTCTGCATTGGAACAAAAATGAATCCTCTTGAATGTTTTCACAAAAATGGGATTGTATGTCCATTTTCAGATCCAAACCTGAGCTTTTTGACTTGGGGAGGTAGGGGTGTAGCTTGGTGGGTAGGGCACTGGCCTGTGAGAGACCAAAGTTCAAATCCTTGCTTTGCCTGATTCCAAGCAGAGTTTTTCATCCCAGATCACTCTGAATCAGATGGAGCAAGGGTTTGAACCAGGGTCTCCCATGTCCCATACGCTATCCAGCAGGTGCTAGGCTGTGAGAAAGTCCTGCTCTCTTAGTTGAAACTGATCCATCTCCATGAAGCCTGTCCGCTTTGAAAAAACAGCATGTTTCCACTAATTTTAATTTAGGCAGAAATGTTCTGACCAGCTTTAGCAATTGCTCCCTTGCTGCTGTTTGGCTGGAGACTGTTTTTACAAGGGTGGGTTTAGCAGGACAGCAGAGTATCAATTAACACAGTGTTCAGGTTCAAGAGTATCCATCTTTCTGTCCAGGTTCCTAGTTGGCCTTCGTTACCATGTTATCCGGGATTCAAGTAAGAGGGTTTTTTTTTGTTTTTTGTTTTTCCCTTCAGCATGAGGGGGGAAAATCTAAGGACCAGAAGTCCACCTAACACTTCAGTTTAGGTGTCTCAGTGGGCGTGGCCAGATTTTCAAAAGTGCCCTGCACCCAGGTACTGTCATTGTTCTCTGGATGCTGAGCATTCTAGAAAACTAGTTATCATATTTAGGTGACTGATTTGGAGTTGAATAGTTGAGTTCTTTTGAAAATGTGGCTCAATTGTGGGTGCTGAACTTTTTTTTTAAGCGGGCTCTAAACATATATGTCTGTCTAAAAGGACAAGGTTAGATAAAATCTTTGCAGAAAACAGAAAAAAATGTAGAAAGCCCCTAAAATAGTAGAATCTGGTGTAGAATCTGTCAGGTGACAGGTTATTTACAAGTAAATAAGATTAGATAAAGTGTTCTCTCATAAGTGCACACTTAACTTGGCATGCAGACCTTACAGCTTCCTGCAGATGATTTTTCACACAAGGTGAGCAATATGTTTGGGGGGTAGGGCTTTGTTCGGTTTTTTTAGTTTAAAGATATATTTGTTGATATTTCTTGTCTTCAGTGATAACATGGTGGTTGTAGCAAATGGTGGACAAAAGCATTTTCTGATAAGAAAACAAGGCAGGGCTAATGTCAAAAAGGTCCAGTTTAACCCTAGAAAAATTAGCTTCAGGTGAATGAAATGTACTCTGTCGTGTGACCTTGTCACCATGAAAAGCTTTAGGCAATAGCATCTATGCCTAAACTTGAGTGTAAACAACAGTTACAGCACTTCTTGGGAATAGATAAATGCATGTCCCAGTTATGCCAAGTTATTGCATAATCAATATATGTGCTTTGAAAACAAAGCATACATCCCAACCTTAATCATACACTAGAGCAAGGGAAACAAACCCTCCAAGCCAAATGAGTACTGAAACATTATGACATGTAAAAATGCAGTATAGCGCCATTGGCCGCATCCCCATATGGATGGGGGGCAGTCTGATTGCAAGGGGCACTCTGCAAGAAGGACAGTGTATAATATATAGTCAATGCCAGAGGGAGAAAAAAACCTATTCTCAGACTGGAAAAAGATGTGTCAAAACATAAAGATGAAACATCAAAGATTTTTCTTGCGTCTCATATATATTGCTGCCACTAGCACTGGTAATAAATTCACTGAACCAGATTCTTGGCTGTTGTAAATCAGAGTAGCTCCACTGAAGTCACTTTATTCTAATTTTTATCAGCTAAGGATCTGACCCATTGCACCCAACTCCAAATACACTCAGACACCAGGAGCTCATAATCCGAGTTTACACATTTGTTGAATGATCTGCTTATGAGGGGTAGTGTAAAAAGGAGCAAAAGAAAAACTCAAATGAAAAAATAGGGGAAAAGGTGGTGCAGCGAGCTAGGAGAGTGCAGCATGCATACGGAGAGACTGCATGTGGGTGGAGATGCGGGTGGGGAGAAGATGAGGGGGAGCAGGAATTCCACCAACGAATAATACTGTGGGCCAGATTTTTGGCTGGTGTAAATTGATATAGCTCCATCGTTTCAGTCCTTCAGTGGTGCTATGATGTTTTACAACAACTGACAGTCTGGCCCAGTATATATTCTAGATCCTGCTGTACTTAAGGGGAAAGAACTCAAACTTGGGGCCTGATTCAGAGTGAGACTAAGCACACACTGAAGTCAGTGGTCGCAATTGGCCTTTACGATGTGGCCCCTTATGCTGCTCCAGTGGCATAAAGAGGATGTTGACGGCAGCCATCTGCAGAATAACCTAACACGGGGAGTCTCTCCAGCCAGCATAGAACCAGGATAATGGCCCTATACCAGACCATTTCCCTATCCCCAGCATAGGGGGTATGTCAGAGGAGGAGGGACATGGAAGGGAGTGTTAGCTAATCTCTGTTGGCAGAACTGCTCATAGAGGGCCACTGGAAGCCAACCCAGGTTAGAGCATCCATGAGGCTGCTCTAAATTGTAATGGGCAAAAATTGGGGAGTTGCAAAAGGTGACTTCAAGTCAGCTTTTCCTGCTCCTATCCTGCATCCAGTAGAGGGAAGGAGTATTGCAAAATGAGGCCTAGTGAGTGTTGTGGGTGCCCAGCACCTCTGAGGATTTAAGATCTGTGATTGTCTGGAAACGACCATGGAATTGCACATGAAAGAAAACAATTTATGAAATCAGAATCCAATCAATACCTGTGTACTACAACAACGCAAGGGAGGAGAGATGTCATGTCCTTTTGAGGGAAGAAGATCCCTACAGCATAAACGGGCATGGGGATTTCAGGTAAGCATGCTCAAGTCCCAAGCCTGCTCAACCTGGTGGAAAAAGCTGTTAAGAAAAGCTGACAAAGAGGCAAAATCTGTCTATTGCTGTGCTACAATACAGAAGATCACATGCATACTGCAGCTAGGCATTCTTGCTAGCTTGATGATGATGATGAGCAGGAAAGCTGTACTCCAAAGCTCTCTGTATCCAGCAGATTAACCAGCGATTTCCTCAGCTGTATGCTGAGCTCAACTACAGAAGCATTAAAGTAAAAAAAAAGTTAGAAACTCTACTAAGACTGCTTGGTGAAACCATTACTAGACTGCAAACCAGTCAATAAAACAAAGATTAGATGTGGCTAGATTTGGAAAATATCTGTAGGAAGAGGTGCTGTTTGTCTCTTCAGGTCCTACATCTGTGTTAGAGCAAACTCAGAAAGGCAGCAGTAAAGATGGGAGGCCAGAGCCTTCGCTGCTGGGAATAGGCACAGGTCCACTGACTTTGTTGGAGATACCACCATTACGTGGGCAGAAGTTCTGGCCCAGAATCATTATAATTTATTCTAGACCAGAGAAACCTTGGTTAACACAACATCTGTTTTAGGTATGGTCACATTCCGAAGTTCTAGTCAGACTGTGTTTAGTCTACGGACTTGAGAGACACGTTTCCCTTGACAGTGGGGTAAATATAAGAGTGACACTTGGGGCAGGAGACTGAGTATTTGTCTTGGATGCCAAGTTTATTTGCAGACGTTACCAGATATACTGTTGGAGCGATCACACACTAACAGTGACCTCTGTGCTTCAAAACACAAGCACTCAAGCGAGGTAGCAGTTGGTCAGTTGTCCTTGCTTACTCAAAAGTGCATTGCAGTGGATGTGGATTAGTAGAATACTTGCAAGTCTGAGTGAGGAGTACAAGTCTTTATCATGGTGTGTAAGGGTGTCCATAAAGATAAAGAATTGTGAAATGGTCCTGGCAGCTGGGGAGCAGAGTAGAATCTACATGTCACGCTATGTATGGAGTTGGACTGGCTAATCAAAACCAGCCTTTGTAGCTTTCAGTGGAATATTTTTTATTATGGCAGGTAGCCTCCGCTCTGCTTGCATAGCTGTGTGTGGCCAAGTAAGCTCTCTGTGGCAATGACTCAGCATATTTCATTTACCTTAAGATTTCACTCACTCTTTACTACGATTCCATTTGCCCCCCTGATAATTCCCATCCCCATCCCCCTTTCTTTATAGCAATAGCTGCACTTTTACCCTCGGGCTGAGAGAACGCACTGCCTCCTCTGAAGCTGCAATACCAGATGCTAGAGGCTCTGCAAGAGTAATACACTTTGTTCCTTCTCTCTAAGTGACTATGGGATACACGGCCCAATCCTATATCAGTGTGGAGCGCCTGTGTGAGATGCTGAGCATCTTGAAGGCTGAGCGAAATGAGTGAGAGTCCATGGGAGTTGAGAGAACTCATCGCCTCATGGGGGATGCTCAGTACCTTGCAGTATGAGGCCCAGTTTTCTTTCAGTGCACTGACAGAGAAAATAGTACACAGTAATAGCATTTACCTAGAGCTTTTCATTCATAGCCCTCAAAGCAGTTTAAAAAGGAGGGTATCATCCGTATTTCAGAGATGGAGAAATGGAGACAGAGAACGTGACTTAAGTCACTGCCAGTGCTAGGAAGAGAACTGAGGTGTAAAATCCTGGCTCCTCTGAAGTCAGTGGCGAAACTTCCATTGACTTTAATGAGACCAGAATGTCTACCCAAGTACCCTAGCCTGGTGGTTCTCAACCAGGGATATGTGTACCCCTGGGGATACACAGAGGTCTTCCGGGGGTACATCAACTCATCTAGATATTTGCCTAGTTTTACAACAGGCTACATAAAAAGCACTAGTGAAGTCAGTACAAACTAAAATTTCATATGCAGACAGTGACTTGTTTATACTGCTCTATATATTATACACTGAAATGTAAGGACAATATTTATATTCCAATTGTTTTATTTTATAATTATATGGTAAAAATGAGAAAGTAAGCCATTTTTCTATAATAGTGTCTTGTGACACTTGAGGATTTTTATATCTGATTTTGTAAGCAAGTAGTTTTTAAGTGAGGTGAAACTTGGGGTACGTAAGACAAATCAGACTCATGAAAGGGAAGGAGGAGGATCCTGGGAACTACAGGCCAGTCAGCCTCACCTCAGTCCCCGGAAAAATCATGGAGCAGGTCCTCAAGGAATCAATCCTGAAGCACTTACACGGGAGGAAAGTGATCAGGAACAGTCAGCATGGATTCACCAAGGGAAGGTCATGCCTGACAAATCTAATCGCCTTCTATGATGAGATTACTGGTTCTATGGATGAAGGGAAAGCAGTGGATGTATTGTTTCTTGACTTTAGCAAAGCTTTTGACACGGTCTCCCACAGTATTCTTGTCAGCAAGTTAAAGAAGTATGGGCTGGATGAATGCACTATAAGGTGGGTAGAAAGTTGGCTAGATTGTCGGGCTTAATGGGTAGTGATCAGTGGCTCCATGTCTAGTTGGCAGCCGGTGTCAAGTGGAGTGCCCCAGGGGTCGGTCCTGGGGCCGGTTTTGTTCAATATCTTCATAAATGATCTGGAGGATGGTGTGGATTGCACTCTCAGCAAATTTGCGGATGATACTAAACTAGGAGGAGTGGTAGATACGCTGGAGGGCAGGGATAGGATACAGAGGGACCTAGATAAATTAGAAGATTGGGCCAAAAGAAATCTGATGAGGTTCAATAAGGATAAGTACAGGGTCCTGCACTTAGGACGGAAGAACCCAATGCACCGCTACAGACTAGGGACCGAATGGCTAGGCAACAATTCTGCGGAAAAGGACCTAGGTGTGACAGTGGACGAGAAGCTGGATATGAGTCAGCAGTGTGCCCTTGTTGCCAAGAAGGCCAATGGCATTTTGGGATGTATAAGTAGGGGCATTGCCAGCAGATCGAGGGACGTGATCGTCCCCCTCTATTCGACATTGGTGAGGCCTCATCTGGAGTACTGTGTCCAGTTTTGGGCCCCATACTACAAGAAGGATGTGGATAAATTGGAGAGAGTCCAGCGAAGGGCAACAAAAATGATTAGGGGACTGGAACACGTGACTTATGAGGAGAGGCTGAGGGAACTGGGATTGTTTAGTCTGCAGAAGAGAAGAATGAGGGGGCATTTGATAGCTGCTTTCAACTACCTGAGAGGTGGTTCCAGAGAGGATGGTTCTAGACTATTCTCAGTGGTAGCAGATGACAGAACAAGGAGAAATGGTCTCAAGTTGCAGTGGGGGAGGTTTAGGTTGGATATTAGGAAAAACTTTTTCAGTAGGAGGGTGGTGAAACACTGGAATGCGTTACCGAGGGAGGTGATAGAATCTCCTTCCTTAGAAGTTTTTAAGGTCAGGCTTGACAAAGCCCTGGCTGGGATGATTTAATTGGGGATTGGTCCTGCTTTGAGAAGGGGGTTGGACTAGATGACCTCCTGAGGTCCCTTCCAATCCTGATATTCTATGATTCTATGATGCTATGAAAGGGGTGCAGTAGTCTGGAAAGGTTGAGAGTCACTGCCCTAGCCCCTTGGATTGCATTGCTTCCAGGAAGTACCTTCCTGCATTGACAGGGATACATACGCCTAATAATACAGTGTTATCTCCATGATTACCATCATGTTCCCCAGCCTCAGTTAGCTATTTGCCGCTTTTACAGATCCAGACTAACATTGCTACCCCTCTGATACTCAGAGATCAAGTGTCCTTCAGTTTATCTCAACCCAAGTCCTACTTAGGGCAGTACTTTGTATTAGCTGCTGACAGCTTTTATTAAGAAAAAACCATCAACAGGCCAAGTTCTGAGTGATACCCATTGTATTCTTGTCTGACTATATATTTATATCTACATTTCTATCTACTGCTGTAAGTGAAACCATTTCCCTCATAGCTCAGGATACAGAATGTTGCAATGTGACCATCATCTTAGAGAGAAGACACATTTGTTTATAGGTTGGTGGGGTTCAAAAGGTGTAAGATGAAGGCAGTTTGATTTTGTTTTGTTCTTCCAGTCCAAGTTGCTGTATATAGTGACAAGTGCGGTTTCTAGACCGGAATTATTTGTGTGTTAGTCCATTAGACTTGGCAGAGGCCAGAAGATTTGCTTATGTTGCTGAAATTCAAATCTATTTGTCTGGTGTACTTACTGGCAGAATGTTTTTTTTTTTTTAAACACTAAATATCTCATCACTTTTCAGCAGACAGTAAGAAATAAATGAAAGTGCCTTGCATTCATGCATGCTTTAGTGTGGGCAACTGTAAAGATGGGATCCTGGTCAGTTTGCAAAGCATCTGAAAACAACACTTGAAACCCTGAAGAAATATGGATAGGAATATTGTTAAGTATGAGTTATCCAGAGTAGTAGCATATTGCTATTTATTCCAGTCTGCATGAAAGAAAAATGACCAGAAGGGCTGTTCCTGTAAACGCAATGGATAATAATAGTTCTGTATACATCATAGTTAATAGTTCTTTGGACTTCATTAGCTCCTCCCAACCAAGAATCCCAGAGCACTTTAAAGACGTTAATGAATTAAGACTCATAGCACCCCTGTGGGATTGTTGTTATCGCTACTTCACATTTAGTGGAAAAAATGAGGTTAAATGACTTGCCCAAGATGCCAAGTTAATGGAAGTGCTGGGAATACAAATCATATCTCCTACTTCTTCAACCTCTAAACTACTCCCTCTCTAACACTTGGACTGGAATGTCCTGGCTTGGGTTACAATTTCAGGCCAACCTTCTAGGAAAGCAGGAAACCCTAGAGATTGTCTACACTGACGACTGGCTCCAATTTCAGCCAAAAAATAGCTAGCCACAGCTCTCGTGTGAACAGGGAAACCTATTGTAAAATGCACTCGTGTAAAACGTAACTTATAGCAGTTTATCCTGTCTACAATAGGAGTTTGCACCATTGCAGCTCCACTTGTTGCTGACGACTAATGGCTTATATCAGGACAACTCCTCCGTATAAACAAGGCCTAAGTTGTATGTCTCAGACAAAATGTAAAGGTGCTCCAGCATGTAAGGGTTTGGTGAGTTCCTGCCTATCACATGGCTGAGGTGCATGATGTTATTTAAAGCAGGGGTTCTCAACCTTTTTCTTTCTGAGGCCCCCCGCAACATGCTATAAAAATTCCACGCCTGTCGGTGCCTTAACAATTGTTTTTCTGCATATAAAAAACAGGGCCAGCATTAGGGGGTAGCAAGCAGGGCAAGTGCCCGAGGCCCCATGCCACAGGGGGCCCTGTGAATCTAAGTTGCTCAGACTTCGGCTTCAGCCCCAGGTGGTGGGGCTTGGAGCCCCAAACTTCCCGGGGTGGGCTTCAGCTTTCTGCCCTGGGCCCCAGCAAATTAATGCTAGCAGTGCTTGGCAGACCCCCTGAAACCTGCTTGCGGCCCCGCAATGGGCCCTGGACTCCTGGTTGAGAACCACTGATTTAAAGAAAGGGGGAAACTGGTGCAAAGGAAGCTACCAGAGGGAAAGGGTGTGCCCTTTCCACTCCCTGCTGGAAAGCCTTTCATAGTTATTACCCAGTAGTCTGAGCTGATTTATTCTGATTTTGGGGAATAAGTCAAGCCCCGAAGAAAGGGATATGAGGAGACCTGTAGTTGGGACTCTTGTTCTGACCCCAGATGTTGAGGCTGCTCGTGAACTCTCAGGCAGACTTTGTTAGAAGGTTGGCCTGGAATTTGAACCCAAACCAGCACCTTCTGGTCCTTGAGCCGTAACCAAAGATTAACAGGCAACGCTGGTGAATGGGGACTTTTTCTGGGTCAAATATTAACAGGTGGTGGCTGTGCCGTGCTTCTTTCTTTAAGGCTTGCATGTGTTCTAGAGAGTTTAAAATTCTGCTAGTATCACTTTTGTTTTCTGACCTCTTCTTTTCATACTCTCCCTAACTTATAGCTTCTATATTTTGAAGATCCTTCATATCTAACTTCAGTTTTAAGTTTTAAACATGTGAATGCCAAATCTTTCTGATTTGAGCGATATCACAACTTTGTGTGTTTATTGCTTGACTATGTTGCCTTTATGGTAAGTCAAGACAGAATTCACTTGTGAGCTGAGTAGAAGCAAAAGAATGTTAAAAGATTTCAACATTTTAAAGGTATTTTATACAGCTGCTACTGCACCCCATCAAACATGCTGATTCATTGCCCACTTGGAATGAGCACTTAACAGTTCTACTGTAAAAAGAAAAGGAGTACTTGTGGCACCTTAGAGACTAACCAATTTGTTTGAGCATAAGCACAGTTCTACTGTGTTTCTCTGACACCGAAGCAGTTCTCTGGGGTGTTGTAAGCTTACCTTAAATTTTTCCTTGAGGTATGTTTATAATGTGATTCCTGCAGTGCATATAGTAGTCTGCCATTTCTTGAAACCATCCTTCTATATGAATGAGAATGACAGGGAAGTGTCCTTGTTTCCCCAAGACATTTTTCCATCAATGAGTTCCATCAACAGTAAGCCCAGAACAAATGGGAGAGAGACTTTCTTTTTTCCTGTCCTTTCTTGGTTCATGTAGAGGAGAGAGTTCTTAGTGTTCTGGTTCTCTTGTTATTTCAGGCCTCGTCATTTTTGGACCAGACTGTTCACTCATGCTGTGTTTTCCAAACTTTTTGAAAGTTGAGTCCCCCCTTCAGGAAAATGAAACGAGTTGTGCCCCCGATCAACCCCTCCTTGTGTTAAAGGCCTACCCCCAAATTAGTGTTCCTCGTATGGATCTTCTTTCTTATATGCTTCAGTGAGCAGTGAAATCATTAACAATGTTGACATTTAAAATATCATTGGCAGCTGAGTTAGTATCCATGGAAATAATAGGTCTGTTCACAAGTTGTTTCATGTTCTCTGCAAACTCAGGCAGTTATCAAGTGCTCTGGGGAACAATTGAGTCCATATCCCTCCCCATCCCAAACTAATTCTTTGTGACCCACTATCTATGGTAGTGCATCCCACACTATGGGAAGTGCTGCATTAATATTTCTAAAGTAATATTTACAGCAACCTACCCTATGTTAAACTGAGGGCTGTCTCTGCCCAGGAGCTGCATCTCTGCTCTCCTTGTGCTTTGCGGTGTTGTAGCCATGTTAGTCCCAGGATATTAGAGAGTGTGGATGAGGTAAGATCTTTTACTGGACCAACTTCTGTTGCTAAAATAAACAAGCTTTCAAGCTACGCAGAGCTCTTCTTCAGGTCTGGGAAAGGTACTCAGAGTGCCACAGCTAAATACAAAGTGGAACAGATTGTTTAGCAAAGGTAATTAACACACATTCTAAGGGACCATTCCAGGTGAAGTAGCCCATTAACACCCCTGCAGTCATAGGGCAAAAAGGGGGGATTAGCCATGGGTTACAGATTGTTGTAATAAGCCATATATCCAGTGTCTTTATTAAAACCCTGATTTTTATAGTGTCTAGAAAAGTTATGAATTTTGTCCTGTGATTGTATTCACTTAGCCTTGAATGGTCCATTACACTGTATATTAATTATTTATGCTAAACAATTTGTTCCACCTTGTACTTAGCTGTGACACTCTGGGTATGTCTACACAGCAACTAAACACCCACGGCTGGCCCATGCCAGCTGACTTGGGCTGGCGGGGCTTGGACTGTGGGGCTGTGTTTCATTGCTGTGTTCGAAGCCTGACCTCTGGGACCCTCCCACCTCGCAGGGTCCTAGAGCCCATTTCAAGCTCAGAAGTTTACACAGCAGTGAAACAGCCCCACCAGGTAATTCGGCTGGCATGGGCCAGAACTCAGTAGCTGTATATTAGTGCACACTTTCTACTTACCCAGAATGCACCACTGTCAGTCAGATGAGTATGTAAATGACTCATTCTTAATGTTGCTGTGCTGACATCTTCATTGCAATTATAAATACTAGTTGCCATCCCCTCAGCAAGAGAACTACTTTCACTTGAAAATGTACTGATAGCTTTCCTCCTGTCAGCTTAGACAAATGAGAAAATTAACTACACAAAGAAATTTGGCTTAGAGTAAAAGCCATCATCTATTTGACCTAGTTTTAAAGAAGGCACTTGTTTAAAGCGACTGGCTAAGTAAGCAGATGTTTTAGTTGAGGTTAATCCAGTAGTAAAACAGTGTACAGCGGCAAAAAACTTTCCATTTAAAATAAATGGCCACTAAAGAAATATTTATCTCATGGCATACCCTACCTTAAGTGGCAGATATTTTGCTTCTAGAACTAAATGTACTAGAGATACTGAACAGTGTTCTGCAGCATTATATTTTCCAAAAGAAAAGTGCTTGTTGTCCTTACTCATGGAAGAAAAGGTACATATTGAATTAGCAGATCTAGATTCTCTGCAGTGAAACTGCTGTTTAGATCGTACAGGTGAAATGTCAGCCACTTGAAAGTGTCTTTTACAAAAAGAAAAGGAGTACTTGTGACACCTTAGAGACTAACAAATTTATTTGAGCATAAGCTTTTGTGAGCTACAGCTCACTTCATTGGATGCATGCAGTGGAAAATACAGTGAGGAGATTTTATATACACAGAGAACATGAAACAATGGGTGTTACCAAACACACTGTAACAAGAGTGATCGGGTAAGGTGAGCTATTACCAGCAAGAGAGAAAAAAATTTTTTTTTGTAGTGATAATCAAGGCGGGCCATTTCCAGCAGTTGACAAGAACGTGTGAGGAACGGGTGGGGGTGGGGGATAGTTTTACTTTGTGTAATGACACATCCACTCCCAGTCTTTATTGAAGCCTAATTATTTAATGGTGTCCAGTTTGCAAATTAATTCCTGTTCAGCAATCTCTCGTTGGAGTCTGTTTTTGAAGCTTTTTTGTTGAAGAATTGCCACTTTTAGGTCTGTAAGCGAGCGACCAGAGAGATTGAAGTGTTCTTCGACTGGTTTTTGAATGTTATAATTCTTGACATCTGATTTGTGTCCATTTATTCTTTTACGTAGAGACTGTCTGGTTTGGCCAATGTACATGGCAGAGGGGCATTGCTGGCACATGATGGCATATATCACATTGGTAGATGTGCAGGTGAACGAGCCTCTGATAGCGTGGATGTTGTGATTAGGCCCTATGGTGGTGTCCCCTGAATAGATACGTGGACACAGTTGGCAACGGGCTTTGTTGCAAGGATAGGTTCTCAAATCAGATGTCAAGAATCTCGCCAAGCTCGCTTACAGACCTAAAAGTGGCAATTCTTCAACAAAAAAGCTTCAAAAACAGACTCCAACGAGAGACTGCTGAATGGGAATTAATTTGCAAACTGGACACCATTAAATTAGGCTTGAATAAAGACTGGGAGTGGATGTGTCATTACACAAAGTAAAACTATTTCCCGCATGTTTATTTCTCCCCCTCCTCCCCCCACTGCTCCTCACACATTCTTGTCAACCGGTGGAAATGGGCCACATTGATTATCACTACAAAAGGTTTTTTTTCTCTCCTGCTCACCTTACCTGATCACTCTTGTTACAGTGTGTATGGTTACACCCATTGTTTCATGTTCTCTGTGTATATAAAATCTCCTCACTGTATTTTCCACTGCATGCATCTGATGAAGTGAGCTGTAGCTCACAAAAGCTTATGCTCAAATACATTGGTTAGTCTCTAAGGTGCCAAAAGTCCTCCTTTTCTTTTTGCAGATACAGATTAACGCGGCTGCTACTCTGAAACCTGTCATTCTTAGGAAAGACTCCCGTTGACTCCAGCCCATGTTGCATTGCATCTGTAAACTGCTGTCCACTATTCCCCAGGTATCTTTCTTCTTAAAAGTAATAGTGCAACTGATCCTAACTTTTGACTACTGCAGATCTGCTAATGCAACTTTTATAACTACACACATCCTGTTAGCTACAGTTGTTGTTTATTTATAGCTTTTAGGTGACCACCATCACCTTTAATGTGTGAGCATCTTGCACACACTAACGAATTTATCCAAGGTGCAAAGTCCCCATTTTGCAGACGGGTCTAGTCTTACTCTCAGAAGTTGCCTAACTGAAGTCACTAATCATGTAAGAAAAGCAAGCAGGATCTGGCCCCATCTCGCCAGTTCAGTTCAGAGGAGGAAATCTCTAATGTGAGGCCCATTTCAGCAAAGCATTCACCATGTACTTGTTAAGCTGTGCTTAATTCTCATTAACTTGGTTGGGGCTAAGGCCCAGATTTTTGGCATTGCAGCGCTCAGCGTTGCACCGCCTAACTGATTAAGGAGCTTAAATCTAATTTTCAGAAGGGATTTAGGCATTTAGTACCAACAGTCAATTGGATGTAGGTTCCTAAGTGCCTAAATCCCCTTTGACAATGAGATTTAGGTTAATAGATTAGATGTTGTGACACTTTTTGCTTAGCAACGCCTGCTTACTTTAAAAATCTGGGACCTAAGTGATTTGGTGAATTGGGGACTTAACCAAATGTTTATAGTTAGGGATGTGCTTGAGTGTTTTGTTGATTCAGGTTCTTATTCCTCAAATAAAACTGGAATATGACTTAATTTCCGATTAGCCAAGACAGAAAATTCAGAGAATGCTACTCTCATTTCTGTAATCTACCATAATTATGAGTGTAGATAACATATTTAGATATTAGACAGACATATTTAAATATCCACAGTCTCAAGTATTTTGGTTTAACTTCAAAAGCTGCAATCGTTCCAGGTTTGTAAGCAAAAACAAACCCTAGGGATTTCCAGTCCTAGGGAGGGTGGGCAGAAGGAGGATGAATGGGAAGGTGTTACAACAGAACTGTTTGGAGAAATATAAAGCTAATATGGCTTATGATGGGAATAGAGCCTGTGTCCCCATATGGAATTTCAACTAGGCACTTTGACTGGAAAGGTAATATGAAACTGATGCACTTGGCAAATGGACTATGAAGGGCGATATCTAATGCAATTGCAATGTTTTCTTCAGGATTAGTTACTTTTGATTGGATTTGCTGAGTATATTAGATCAAAACAGTCTATTTGAGCATAGTGATAATGTTATGTCCTGAATGGTGAAGGTATGGAGTACCGCGTTTTATGTTGTAATAACACATTTCATGCAGTTTCTTATCTAATGTTCCCTCTGGGATTAATAATCTTCATTGGTATTTGAGGGACCATTGACACTGGCCAAACAAAATGTGCCAGAATCATCTGTGTACGTTACTGTTGAACTGTGGTTCTCTGCTCCCAACATTTCCTCATCTCTTTGCATCCAGAGCCTTCCATATCCTCTCTGTATCTTGGATCATTCAAAACCTCTCCAGTTTGTGCCCTTTGAGTTTCTCTTTCCTTTGCATTTGCTGGCCTCTCTGCCGGAGGCTCCCCTCTTCTGGAGAGTGGTCCTCTCTAGCTAAAGATAAAACAATAAGGGAAGGAAACTTAATTTGCTGCTGTAGCACATGTTCTCTGCATAAAGTTACCTTTGCCAACCCCTCTCCCCGGGCTGCACCTTCTGGAGATGCAGAATGGAATCTGAGCCTAGAAATAATAATGGAGAAGCCCTAAAGACTTGCAGTAGCGCAGCTGAGTAATAAGGCATATATTATATATCCAATCTAATTTACCATTCCAGTTAGGGTACCTCCTGGGGCATTGGATGTGAGATTCTGCTGTGAGGCGATCTGAATGTCTTACTGGCTTGTCTTAAGGAGCTTAAAAAAATTATCTTTCTCAATAATGTTTTTAATTGGATAAAAAGAAACCAACATTTTAGAGTAAAAGAAATAGAAAAGAGAATTTTTTTTTTTAAATTAAGGCTTAGAATTGACTCCGGTGAATAACACATTGTGTCGATTCTTATCCATTCTGATGCTGCTATTATTGCGGCTTCGTTAACGACATACACAGGCAGGCTTCATTAAAACAGAGAAGAGCACCTCTAGGTGCAGGGCACTGTTATCCTGTGTTAAGCATGAGAGAGCTTTCTATTTTGAAATACGAACTGCAGCGTAACAAACAGGTGCTAGAAGAGCAGAGCCGAAGGTCATCATTAGTCTGTTCTCTTCCATATAATGTGCCTGCAAGGCCTTTAGCAGAAAAGATTCTGTCCTTTAAGTATTCCTGAGACCGTTTCTACTGGGGTCTGTGTTCAGATGGGAGCAGCATCTCATACTCTGAATGGTATCATTTGAAGACACAAGACACAAAACAGCCAGTGGGTTACAACTTCTTCTTCCTGAATATAGAGTACAGGGAAATGATATCTTTCCTTCCTTTTAGTCCGCATTCAAGGTACTTCTCAAGGATATTCCTGTTTGGATAGCTAGAATTTATGCCCCTGAAATTGATGGCATTATTTTATAGGGCCAGGATTTAAGAAAAAGAAAGAATATTTGTATTTTTAAACAATGATTAAATGTTTTCGGATGTGAGTTGGCTGGAGCCCATGGACGTCTGATCTTTCCATGAGTGTGGATCCTGGTTAAAATCACCATCCACAAGGTAGGGTCTTTGATCAAAAGCTGCAAATAGCACTGTAACCATGGAGTCTGGAAACACCATGTCCACAATGTGTCCGTGTTCTGCCAACTTTTAATTTCTTCCTTGGTAATTAAGCCACTCACATTCCATCAGTGAAACCTTTATCGAAATTGTTGATTTGACTCCTGTCCCGGCTTGTTCTAAGCATTGTTCCTGATACCAGTTTGAGAGAGGTGGATGATGCAAGTGATTTTAGTATTCCCCCAGTGAAATGTGTTGGGACTAGTTGCAGATCCACATTTCATGGCTGAACAGCATAGATCATGGAAAACGCTCTTTATTTGAGCTTTTGTTAGCAGCTGCAGCAGCTGGGAAATTGTGAATGAACAGGGAAGCGGAAGCTAGAAATCAGCAGCTCTGTAAATGTGAATTACAGAAATGAAATCAACGTACAGGACTCATTCTGTAACTGAGCTTGAAACAAGAAGATATTGAATGTGTGATTTGAATAGAATATTGGCAGTGCTATAGTTAAGGCTCTGTGGGGAGAAAATTCACTCAGGGCTGAAAATGTCTGAGTTTGGGGTGGTGGGGTTGTGTTGGGTGGTGGGGTTAGGGTTAGGGTTGGGGTTAGGGTTAGGGTTAGGGTTAGATGTTTTTATACACACAGACCATGAAAAAATGGGTGTTTATCACTACAAAAGGTTTTCTCTCCCCCCACCCCACTCTCCTGCTGGTAATAGCTTATCTAAATATCTAAATCTATTTTGTAGTGATAAAACCTTTTGTAGTGATAAACACCCATTTTTTCATGGTCTGTGTGTATAAAAACATCTTTTGTATTTTCCACAGTACGCATCCGATGAAGTGAGCTGTAGCTCACGAAAGCTTATGCTCAAATAAATTGGTTAGTCTCTAAGGTGCCACAAGTCCTCCTTTTCTTTTAACTATGACATAGTTGGCATCACAGGATCTGGAATCTTGGGCACTGACTACATGGAGCTGGAGCACCCACGGAAAAAAATTAGTGGGTGATTAGTACCCACTGGCAGCTAGCTTCCCGCCTCCCGTCCACCGGCGGCCCCAGCAATCAGCTGTTCCACAGCATGCAGGAGGTGCTGGGGAAGTGGGGAAGGAGCAGGGGTGGGTTATGCTCGGGGGAGGGGTCAGGAAGAGGTGGGGGCAGGGCCTGGGGTGGAGCAGTGGCGAGAAGGGGTAGGGGTGGAGACTTAGGAGAAGGGATTGGGTGGGAGCGGGGCCTGGGGTGGAGCGGAGGGTTGAGCACCCCCGGCCCTGGAGGAAGCAAGCACCTGTGACTAAAATTTTGAGTACAGCTTGCTCAGGAAGGACAGGTAGGAGAAAAAGGGATGAGGTATTGCTTTGTATATCAAAGATGTATTCACTTCCACTGAGGTTGACATAGAAATAGGAGACTTGTTGAAAGTCTCTGGATAAGGATAAAAAGGGATGAATGTCATGGGGGGGGGGTAGGGGGTTCTACAATAGACAGGAGGAAGAGGTGCCTGAGGTTTTTAAACAACAACAAAAAATCATCCGAAGCACAAGACTTGGTGGTGATGGGAGGACTTCAGCTACCCAGACATCTGTTGGGAAAATAATAGCAGAGTGCAGATTATCCAAATTCCTGAAATGCAACAGAGACCATGTTTTTTCAGAAGGTGGAGAAACCTACTAGGGGAGAGGCTGTTATAGATTTGATTTTGACAAACAGGGAGGAACTGGTTGAGAATTTTAAAGTAGAAGGCAGCTTCAGTGGAAGTGATCATGAAATGGTAGAGTTCTTGATTCTAAGGAATGGCAGGGAGGAAACCAACAGAATAAATATAATGGATTTCAAGAAGACAGACTTTAGTGAACTCAGGGAGTTGTTAGGTAAGATCCCATGGGAAGCAAGTCGAAGGAGAAAAACAGTTTGAAAGAGGTGACATTTTTTCAAAGAGACATTATTAAGGACACAGGCGCAAACTATCCTACTGCTTAGGAAAGATAGGACGTATGGCACGAGAGCATCCTGATTTAACCAGGAGCTCTTCAATGATCTGAAACTCAAAAAAGAGTCCCACAAAAAGTGGAAACTAGGTCAAATTACAAAGGATGACTATAAAAAATCAACACTCGCAGGTAGGGACAAAATTAGAAAGGCCCAAGCACAAAATGAGATTAAACTAGCTAGAGACATAAAGGATAACAAGAAAACATTCTAGAAATACATCAGAAGCAAGAGGAAGACCAAGGACAGGGTAGGTCCATTACTCAATGAGGGGGGAAAGACAGGAACAGAAAATGTGGAAATGGGAGAAGTGCTAAATGATATTTTTTTCAGTTTTCAGCAGAAAACTTAGTAGTGATCAGACATCTACCATGGTGAATGCCAGTGAAACTGAGGTAGGATCTGAAGCTCAAACAGGGAAAGAACAAGATAAAAATTACTTAGGCCAGGTCTACACTACAGGCCTATGTTGACAAGACGATGTCACTGAGGGTTGTGCAAAATCCACGCCCCTGAGTGACGTAGTTATATCAACCATAACTCCCCATGTAGACAGCGCTATGTTGATGTGAGAGCTTCTCCTGTCGACAGAGCTACCCCCTCAGGGACATGGATTAACTATGCCGATGGGAGAGCTCCGTCGTCAGCATAAGAGTATCTTCACTTAAACGCTACAGCTGTGCCAATGCAGCATTTTGAGTGTAGGCCAGCCTTTATACAAGTTATATGTCTCTAGATAGATACGGTCTGATGAAATACATCCTGGAATACTCAAGGAGCTGAGTAAGGAGATATCTGAGCCATTTACAATTATCTTAGAAAACTAACGGAAGATGGGAGAGATTCCAGAGGACTGGAAGAGGACAAAGATAGTGTCCATCTATAAAAAGGAGAGTAAGGACAATCCGGGGAATTACAGACCAGTCTGCTTAACTGGAACAAATAAGCAATCATTTTGCAAACACCTAGAAGATAATAAGGTGATAAGTAACAGTTAATGTGGATTTGACAAGAACATCATGTCAAACCAACCTGATAGTTTTCTTTGACAGGGTAACAAGCCTTGTGGATGGGGGGAAGCGGTTGATATGCTATAGCTCAGGGGTGCCCAACCTGCGCCTAAGAAGGAGCCAGAATTTACCAATGTAAATTACCAGAGAGCCACAGTAATACATCAGTAGCCCCTCCCATCAGCTTCCCCCCGCTCCCAGCACATCCTGCCGGCCGACAGCCCCGCCAGTCAGCACCTCTCCCTCCCTCCCCGCACCTCCCGATTAGCTGTTTTGTGGCGTGCAGGAGGCTCGGGGTGGGGAGGGGAGGAGTGAGGGCATGGCAGGCTCAGGGGAGGGGGTGGGAAGGGGTGGAGTTGGGGCAGGGCCTGTGGCAGAGGCAGGGGTTGAGCAGTGAGCACAACTGGAAAGTTGGCGCCGGTAGCTCCAGCCCCAGAGTCGGTGCCTATACAAGGAGCCGCATATTAACTTCTGAAGAGCCGCAGGTGGCTCTGGAGCCAGAGGTAGGCCACCCCTGCTATAGCTTGACTTTAGTAAGGCTTTTGATACTGTCTCACATGACCTTCCACAAACAAACTAGGGAAATACAACCTAGATGGAGGTAATGTAAGGTGGGTGCATAAGTAGTTGGACAACCGTTCCCAGAGAGTAGTTATCAGTGGTTCACAGTCAAGCTGGAAGGGCATATTGAGTGGGGTCCCATGGGGATCAGTTCTGGGTTTGGTTCTGTTCAATATCTTTATAAATGATTTAGATAATGGCATAGAGAGTACACTTATAAATTTTGCAGATTATACAAAGCTGGGAGAGGTTACAAGTGCTTTGGAGGATAGAATTAAAATTCAAAATGGACAAACTGGAGAAATGGTCTGAAGGAAATAGGATGAAATTCAATAAGGACAAATGCAAAGTACTCCATTTAGGAAGGAACAATCAATTGCATACATACCAAATGGGAAATGACTGCCTAGGAAGGAGTACTGCGGGAATGAGAAATGACTGCGGAATAGGATTGGGGGGTGCTTGTGGATCACAAGCTAAATATGAGTCAACAGCGTAACACTGTGGCAAAAAAAGCAAACATTATTCTAGGATGTATTAGCAGGAGTGTTGTAAGCAAGACCCAAGAAGTAATTCTTCCACTCCACTCTGTGCTGATAAGGCCTCAATTGGAGTATTGTCCAGTTCTCGGTGCCACATTTCAGGAAGATGTGGACAAATTGCAGAAAATCCAGAGGAGAGCAACAAAAATGATGAAAGGTCTAGAAAACATGGCCTATGAGAGAAGATTGAAAAAATTGGGTTTGTTTAGACTGGAGAAGAGATGACTGAGGGGGGACATAACAGCTTTCAAGTACATAAAAGGACTTACCAGGAGGAGGGTGAAAAAATGTTCTCCTTAATCTCTGAAGATAGGACAAGAAGCGATGGGCTTAAATTATAGCAAGGGCAGTTTAGGTTGGACATTACGAAAATCTTCCTTGCTGTCAGGGTGGTTAAGTGCAGGAACAAATTGCCTAGGGAGGTTGTGGAATCTCCATCATTGGAGATTTTTAAGAACAAGTTAGACCAGAGGTGGGCAAACTACGGTCCGCGGGCCACATCCGGCTCGCGGGACCGTCCTGCCCGGCCCTTGAGCTCCCCACCGGGGAGGCTAGCCCCCGGCCCTCCCTGGCAGCCACGCCACCGAGCACAGGGCAGTGCAGCAGCGTGTCTGGCTCCAGCCGGGCAGCGCAGCTGCCAGACATGCTGCTCTGAGCAGCATAGTAAGGGGACCGGGGCTGGGGGGGTCTCAGGGGGCAGTCAGGGAGCATGGGGCCGTTGGATAGGTGTGGGAGTCCTGGAGGACCTGTCAGGGGGTGGTTGGATGGGGTGGAGGTTCTGGGGAGTCGTCAGGGGATGGAGAACAGGGGGGGTTGGAAAGGCGTGGGAGTCTCGGGGGGCCTGTCAGGGGGCAGGCGTGTGGATAGGGGTCAGGGAAGTCAGGGGACAAGGAGCAGGGGGGTTGGATGGGTGGGGAGTTCTGAGGGGGGCAGTCAGGGGGTGGGAAGTGGGAGGGGTCGGATGGGGCGGGGCCAGGCTGTTTGGGGAGGCACAGCCTTCGCTACCCGGCCCTGCATACAGTTTTGCAACCCCAATGTTGCCCTCGGGCCAAAAAGTTTGCCCACCCTGGGTTAGACAAACACCCATCAGAAATGGTCTAGTTCAGTGATACTTAGACCTCAGGAGCCAAATTAGTGATCAACATTACCTGAAAGAGCCACAACAGTGTGAATGACAGGGGAAATATTTAGTTTATATAATATTATTCTCGCAGCAAATAAGTTAATAACAGTGCAAGTTGATAACTTAATTGGTTAATAACACAGTAAAAGCATCTTGACTGGTTAATAACTTAGATTGTTAATATTAAAATACTGTGATTTAATTACTGTGTGCTGCAAAGAGCCTCAGGAGACACATTAAAGATCCACTTGTGGCTTGAGATCCACAGTCTGAGTATCACTGGTCTAATTATTATTTAATCCTCCTTGAGTGCAGGGGACTGGACTAGATGACCTATTGAGGTCCCTTCCAGTTCCGTGCTTTCATGATTCTATGATCACAATAGAAGAGAGCTGGAATTGATTGAGAGTTTGTGCCATGGGAACAGGTATAGAATCTACCAGGAATGCAAGGAATGAGGAGAAATGTGGGGTGTTCTCTGATTCAATTCCCAAAGCTTATGAGTTTTGCTCACTGCTATTGTCCTATTAAAAACAAGAGGCCGCAACTCAAATATTAATTTACTTACACACACACACTTAGGTAGAATAATCTTACAACTGTGTTGCAGTAATGCTCCTCTAAACTGATATAAAAATAAGGTTTTGTATTTGATTGGTCTGTATTAGGTATTTTTTTCATATTCTCTAATATATTTACAGCAAAATTACTAAAATGTCCAGAGCATTTTAGATGTAATGCTATAATTAGCTGAGGGATTACTAAACAGTAATATGTGCTGAATAACCTTTGTACTTTAGCAAATTGCCAAACCTACAGTGAAAGCTGGTAGCTGAAGAATGTGTGTAAGGAATGACATACACCTGACTGCAGACATGGAACACAAAATCCTCATATCATTTCAGTGGGAGCTCTGCATTTGTAGGGAGACCATTGGAATGGGGTTCCTCCATGGGATCTTAACGAGAACTGAGTGCAGGATTTTGCCCTTCGATGTCTTTTGAGCAAATAAATGAAGTGCCCTGTCGAGCCACAATGGTTTTTCTCAAGTTTCTTCATCCTTTTTTAAAGGCAAAGCAGTGTTCTAATGTCTTTCAGTGCAAGTCTCTGAAAATAAAACTGCTGCTGCTAAAGATTTTTCAAGAAAAATACAAAAGAAACAGATGCAATGCAATGGACAAGACTATTACATTTATTTAACGATCATCACCAAAATCAGGATGGAGGAATGCAAACAGAACAATCTATTACTTTTCTGGTTTTCTGTTTGTTTGTTTCTAATTTAGACACTGTAAAGGACCCATGCATGATCACAGGATCAGTGTATACTAGCTACAGATGTAATCTAAAAATGTTGTTTTAATGGTGATGTCATATATGAATCATGTTGTATCATAAGCGAATTAATGTGGTATGACACGACACTTCGTCACCGATATGGAGGTACTTTCCCCAGCAGAGCTGTGTTTTAAAATTCTTTCAGCCATTTTCAACAGCAGATTTTTTAAAATAATGTTTTCTCATTAAGGCATATTTGCTATTACTGATTCAGACAAGCAAAAATATAGGGCCAAATTTCACCATGATTTATACTCCATTCTGTCTCAGTGAAATCAGTGTATAAGTCAGCATGCAGTTTGACCTAGGGTCTTCATTGTGAAGTATAGATAAGAAGAACATTTTATCATCACTGGCATTTGAAAATTATTTCCCAAAATCAATATTTCATTATCCCTAAAATTAATGGAATATTTTCAGCACATTTTTTTAAAATGTTGATTGCCTCTTAATTGTGATAGAAATGCGTCTAGCTTTCTCCGAGGGACAGTGTTACAAATGTACCAGGGCCCACATAGTCCCTGTTATCATGCTGACATCTGTGGAGCTACTCCAGGGTTGAATTTGTTTCTGTATGTGTTAGGTTATATGTGTGTGGAAATATAAGGGAGCTGGTATAGTGACTTTGCACATGCCAGAAAACTTGCTTGCAGCAATGAGAACCCATGGCAGAAGTTAGTTACCCTGATTCTGTCTCCTCCAGAAAGTCACAGGAAGACCAATCCACACATCCTCCAGAACTGTTGTTTCCGAGGGGAGCGCGAGGCAAATCGGTGTGGTCTTGCATATGCAGCTAAACATATCAAGCAGTGGTCCATACAAATAACCATCACTCTTACATATTATTCTTACTCTTAGTAGCAATGAGATGAGAATAGTGCTGGTATCAAGCAGGACATATTAACATAGCTCTTACACTGTATAGGTTTCACTCTCCCATTCTTTAATATTTCAGTAAAAACAACTATTTGTGATATGAATTCATTGCTACAGTAAAGGTCAGATCCACCACAGCACTTCTCCTTTCTGTCTTGTAGTCTAGCAGCATAAAACCGAACTAAGCTGAAACTGATAGTCTAGAAAAACAGAAAACCAAACCTTGTAGATTAAGGAACGAAAATGTACATCTATGTCTATAGTAACCTCAACTTGAAAGCCGGAGCTGCCCAAAGATCACCGCTTCTTCTAATGAATTATTGTAAGAACAGTCATTGTCTTTCTTTGCTTTCTTCATCTCTCTTCTGCAACAGCGCATTGCACCCCTGAATTGTGTGCCAATAAAATGCTTTTGTTTTCTGTTAGTGCCACATATTCTGGGTGGCAGAGCTTGCTTTGGTGCAGCTGGCATCCTTGTGGAGATTACAGGCATCAATTTCCAGATGCTTGGAGCATCTGCAGCATAGCCCGGGGAACTGGAACCTCAGTCAGTTCCTGAACCAAATGGGTTTTCATTTAATAGCACAAAGACACCCTTAAGCATCAGTAATAGAAAGACGTTATCAGAATTTAATTAGATTCAGCATTGTTTAACAAATCTGAAATTAAACACTTTCCTTACAGCATTCAACTAGTACCCAGACTTGGTACCCAGAAAGTTTTATTGATGCCTTGTATTTTCCAGAATGATAACATATTCTTTTTTTGCTGGCGAATCAGAAGAGTTCTTCCTACAACATTCCTTCTGAAAATAGTTAAGGCTTGAGCATTTGAATTTCTAAACTTGGCCCAAGATAGGACTGAAATGTAGAAGGACATAATGCAATAAGAGTATCCATTTGCACACATATATGGTCAGATCTTCCACTGGTGGAAAATAGCATGGTATCTTAGCACATGCAAAATGTATTGTCCATAAGTAAAACTTGGAGGCCTTTTGAAATTTCTGGTCTGGAATGTCTCTTTCCCCGATATTTTGTTCCTCAAACACTAATTCCAATTCACAAAGGATTCTAGCCCTGACCAATGATAACCTTAGAATATTTAAATAAGTCCTAACCTAGAACAAGAACCCAATCAGAGCAATTCTCTGTCTGACTCAATAATGTGGAAGGTCTGGTATTCTCTAATCCCATTAGGCTGGTGTGTTTCTCTTAACATAGTTTACAGAAAGCCTATCAGTTTCTGGCGTGGTCTATACATAAAATATATACCAGCCTATCTATGTCGGTCAGGGGTCTGAAAAAACCATACCCCCTAGCGACATAGCTATGCTTGCAAAACCCCTGGTGTAGATGCAGCTGGGCTTACAGAAGAGGGCTTCTGTTGGCATAGCTAACATCATTTAGGAGGTGATATTCTGATACCACCAGACTGTTCCTTCTGTCAGCACACACACACTACATCTGCACTAGGGGACTATGCCGGCATAGCAGTGCAGCTATATTTATGCCAGCATGTCCTCCGTAGTATAGACATTATCTCTAGAAAAGTCTCCCAAGGGACATTGCTAGGGACATTTAAAATTAAGAGTTCCCTCAATTGGTAGATTTCCAGATGGAAATCCTAATAGATGTGAATGTTGATGCTGGGCATAACACAACTGTGATGAGAGAGGCAGTTGTAGCATGAGTAGAAATTTGTCTGAACTAACAACATGGATCTGAAAACCTCAGACTATTTCTTTCCCCCCGGAACCCAAACATAGATTTGGATCCGAAGCCTGCATGCAACTTTATAACGAGTCCAATCAAACACTTGCAAACTTTGTGAATAGTGATTACAAAAAAAACCAGCGAGGAGTCCTTGTAGCACTTTAGAGACTAACAAATTTATTTGGACATAAGCTGTCATGGGCTAAAACCCACTTCATCAGATGCGTGGAGTAGAACGTACAGTAGGGAGGTATAAATACACAGCACCTCCCTACTGTATGTTCCACTCCATGCATCTGATGAAGTGGGTTTTAGCCCATGA
This sequence comes from Eretmochelys imbricata, assembly GCF_965152235.1. Classification (NCBI taxonomy): domain Eukaryota; kingdom Metazoa; phylum Chordata; order Testudines; family Cheloniidae; genus Eretmochelys; species Eretmochelys imbricata. Next base: position 109,304,692 of record NC_135577.1, read on the forward strand.
AAGCTTATGCCCAAATAAATTTGTTAGTCTTTAAAGTGCCACAAGGACTCCTCGTTGTTTCTGCTGATACAGACTAACATGGCTACCACTCTGAATAGTGATTGTTGACTTGAAATTTCAATCTGAGGTTTAGGCTCATCAACTCTTCTGGGTGAGCCATGCTGCTGGGAGAAGAGGTAGGTTGGGGAGCATCACAGAGAGAAAAGCATGCTGCATGGATAGCTTGGGAACTGTGGGGCTGACACCGGATTCCTTGGTAGGATGCTGGGATTCTGTAGGCAGTTCCACTGTCCCCATTCAGCCACTAACCCCTATGCTCAATAACTCTCTGATAAACCTTCAACAACTGTTAGTCCCATGATTTTGGTATGACAGTGATTTAAACGAGCTGTCACCATGATTATTCCAGAAACCACAATCAAGGTTTTTCGACCACAAAAAAAGTTTAGTAATAAATTAATTCATTTAACGTGTACATTTATTTACAGCAGTCTTGGGTTCTGCAGTGCGCAACTGCTTAGTCTTCAACAGCTTCACTTGAAAGCAGCACTGGCTCCAAAGACATCTAGTCCACCATCCTATTATCTGGAGAAAAATTGTTTAATAATAGCCACTGGAAAGGCTGTGACAAGAGTGCACAGTATAGAGGCAAATAAAAGAAATAGAACATATATCTGAGTAACAATTAATGTGGAAAACTTGCTGCCCAAATTGCTAAATGCATGTGGGCCTCGAAGCACTAAATAGCCTTATTCGCCATTACTTTGAGTGGTAATTTATCCTTGTGTGAAGTGGACATAAAACGCTTACCACATCAGCTTTTTACGCCCACTTTGCATGGGTGGAAATAGGAATACAAGCTGTAGAGGAGCAGAAATTGAGGCCCAAAGATTCTTCTGCCATGAAACTTCGTAGCGCCACCAAGATTTTCAACGTTCCTGTGAAAAATAATTCTCCTCAGTGCTAAATTTGAGCCCATTGGTGTAGTACCGCATTTCCTCCACAGTGCTATGGTGATTGTCAGACTTGAAAGAAGGACCTGGCTGGAGCTCCTTATTTGACAGTAGATCTGGCATAGTGAGGCTGCTCTGACTTGTCGGACTACAGCACTGGATGGGAAAAAGAAACTTCAAGTATGTGGGATGCAGATGTATGTTTTTTCAGAGACCTTTTCAAGCCATTTATGTCCTAAATCTATCATACCTTTGAAGTTGTGTGTTGAGATGGGAATTCCGCTCTTTATTCTACCTGTGCCTGCATCTTGAGAGGACTTTGGACACTTGAGGTTCTGCCACCCAAGGAGAGGCTGAGTGAAAACCCTTGCTCCTTCCTGTGCTTTCTGGCAGGATTCAGGCAGGACAGGAAAGGAGTCTAGGAGATGGAGGGAGCTGAAGCTCATCAGGCAGTTGTGGGCTATGGAAGAGAAGAAGCAGCCCCAATTGCACGAGGAGCAGACTGTGTGTCAGAAGCTCTGAACAAGGTCTCTGTCTGTGTTTGTTCTCTAGAAAGGAAGAACTTTTATTTTGGAGCTGTTCGTTACCTTGGCGATGGGGAGAAATGTGTGCCTGGAAGAGCCCAAGCTGTGACCTCACTTTTGAGGGGTGTTGCTTTTAAATTGCGAATTCCATTAATTACGCACTGTGCACATCTCTGCAGGTGCCAGGATCATACCAGGTGGACAGTATCTGTCTCCTCCTTACAGATTGCTCTTCAAAAATTATTCAGGGAATTGGGGAAAGTGATCTTCTTAACTTACCTTCAGCAGGAGGTTGTTTTGTTTAAAAGATGTTTACATCATCTTTCGTTTCTGCTGTTAAAGTGCTCTGTTCTTTCACTTCAAAATTCTTATGTTGTTGGAACACTAATGCCTATTAATTCATTCTGTAAACAGCTGCTCTTGGCCCCAACTCCAATTTCGTGTTCTTGGTTAGACTCTTTGGGGCCATCCTTTCAACACACAAAATATGAATGACTCCGGTTAAATCCGTGGCACTCATGCACATTCCAGGCACCTTTTTGCATTCTCCCATGCCATCCCTTATGTGTGCAAGGAGCTCCCCAAGTCACCACTTTGTCCTTCGAGCCCCTTAAACTGTCCTGTGCTATGAGACCAAGAGAGGTTGCAACGGTTAGGCAGTTAGCATGCTTTGTCCACAGCCGAGCATTGTATCCATAGTCCTCTTTGCTATCTTGTGCTGTTGCCCTTCCCTCATCATGTCTGTTTGTTGATTTCACCTGTTCTCTCCCATCTTACACTTAGATTGTTAGGTCTTTGGGGCAGGGACTGTCTTTTATGTTTCTACAGTGCTTAGTACAATATGGAACCTGGTCTCTGATTGGAGTTCTTAGGTTCCCCTGCAATAAAAATAATAAATATAAATAATAATCTGCAAGGGGTGGGGAATAGAGCTGTTTGGCCTGATTCACTTCTCATGCAAGTGTAAACAACGAATGACTCCACCAAAGTCAATGGAGTTCTACCAGTGTAAAGCAGATAGAAGAGGAGAATCAGGCCCCTATTTTCAAGCCACTGTAATTCTCATGTTGGCTCCTGAAAATACTGCCTTTTGGATGCAAACGATCTTTTGGGGCTATTTCCTGTTACTTTGGTGGTGAATAGAAGGTAACATAGTCGGTGTGCTCTGGGGAATAGACTAGTCAGTTCCATCACTCCATGGAAGCATAGGTGCTGCCGCTTTCAAGCCCTGGCTTGAAATGGTTTCCATTATATACAGGGTTTACAGGTTGGTTCAATGGCTCTCAGCACCCTCACTATACAAATTGTTCCAGCACCCCTGCATGGAAGTGAAAGTTACATTATGCTACAGCTGTGCTCCCTTATCCCCCTGGCTTTAAGATTTTCCAGTCATGCTCTATATTCATGTATCTATTTGATTTCTGTGGGCTCCACCCCACAACAGATCTCAGCTTCCACCCAGCCCTTAGCCACCCTATCTTCCCCTCATATGTCTCTATGAACCCTGCTTTCCACTGCTCTTTTTCTGAACTACCCAATTATGGGCACCCCAACAGTCCTAGCTACCCCTCCAGTCACCTCCACAAAGCTAGCCCCTAGGAGCTCCTTGGATACCCCACGAGCCTTTTCCCACATGACTGCATTTAAGATTTTCCCTTCACCCTGCATATTCATATATCTATTTTGTTTCTCTGGGGGTAGCAAGAAACTTTTCACAGGGACAGACGATCACATGCCCTTTCTTCTTGACAAAATTCTAATCGGCTGTTCTAGGAGGGATTGCTTTCAGTGCATTGAACCCATCACCTCAGAGACTCTTGGAGAGCTAGTATTTACTGTGGCGCACGCCTTCCCTATGCTGTGCAGGAAGCACTTGTTTGTGAATCCACCGCAAAACAGCTGCGGGGGTTCGGGGACATTCTGGAGGTACAAAGTCTGTGGTGGATTTCCAGAGCTCTTTGAGTTTAGGGGGCTCCCAGTGACATCAGGAATGCAGGATTGGTCCCCAGAAGAGAACCACAGAAACTCCGCATACCGAATTTAAAACAAAAGAGATTGGCTATCACCCATGAAATCCATGTGTCACAATGGTAAGCACATTCAGTAAGTGTGAAGTAAATTGGCACTGGAAAGAGAGAATATTCTACAATAACTTTATTTAATTTTGACTTGTAAATTCGAAGTGCCCATCCGTCGCTCTGGGTACTTTCACTGTGCTTAAAACATACAATAGCAAATGTTTCCATCAATGGAATAGAATAAGATACAATACAATAAAACCTGCAGCATATTTATAGATGACCAGAAGTAACTGGTTTCATACTTAGGTGAGTTTGACATACATGAATGCACTAACCCATATAACCCACATACTCCTGGTAATTTTTTTTTTTTAAATTGTTTGGAGAAAACTCCCTGTAAAACTGGACTGTATTGAAGTTGGGAGGAAATACTACACTCCACAGCATAAAATGAGTTCCTGTATTGCCGATTGGTCTTCCTGAATGATCCGTCTGTGGTTTTTGTTATCAGTAAAATAGATTAAACTCTGAATCGATGAGTACTTGAATATTTAAAGGCCCCAGTGTGCAATGCAGGGATGCTGTGATCTTTAGAAGGACTGACAGCTTTCCCGCTGGCTATTAACATGTCTGCTTTATACAACATAAATGTCAGAATTGCTACTAGCCTAATTAGAGCAGTAGGTCAACCACTGTCTTTCTCGGTATAGGAGTCTGGGCCACTAGTGACATGAAAGAGAGCTCTTTTGTTGATTTTTTTCATTTTATCCTGTAATATCCTTAAAATGTTTCAGAATGTGGCATCACTGATTATAGCAAAAAGGGCATCTATAAGAGATTGCACTGTAAAAGACTGTTCCGCCCTCTACCCCCACTTTGAAAACATGAACCATAATGTATGGACTTGCTGTGATAATGACAGGCCCTTGCATGGCCCTTAGGTTTGACCTACATGGGCGAGGAGCATTGATTTATTTTTGTTCCAAAGCAAAATGTACTTTCAAAATGACAGTTTAAGCAATTGCAGCATTATAGATCCCAAGACCTATACAGATAGACAAACATGATTTCCTTTCAACTTACTGAAGGGTAAATAGTCTAGCTATTTCAAACTACCTTCTGTTAACTTGCAAGCAAAATAAAATTGCCATAATCTTATCCTTTCCTTACTTTAATGGAGAAATCAATTTGGTGGATTTGGTTTTTAAGTGGAATTTAGCAGTTGTGGCTTTTCCATTTCAAGATTTAGAAAACAGTGGCGCTCATATTGAATGTATGAAAGATGTGATGGCTGTTTACAGTTTAAACCATTAATTTTCTGATGGTTTCTTCAGTTCCTTCTCTTGCCATTTCACCTATCAAGACATGCAGTGCACTACAAGAGAAGTTAGGGGAACAGAACGCAAATTATTTAAAGCCAGCTGCACGTTTTAGCGTGGGACCTCTTTTGTGTGTGTGTGATAAATATGTAAGGTGTTGAATTTACAGTGGAAATCTTTGTGCAAAATTACAGCATTTTTTAGTGAAGTGGGCAAAAATAATCAAGTACACAAGCAGTGATATAATGTTCAGATCAAAGCCTGTATACTGCAGTTGTTTCTTTGATGGGAGAATATCAGCAGTAGGCAGGAGATTTCATCTTTCACCAATGCTGAGTCTATCATTTCTCTTTAAAGAAAAACTTGCCACGGATCTGTGCAAGTCCTGGATAGGCCCTGACGAAGGCTGAAGTTGTGTAGGGTATGGTTCTGGTCTTTCTTTATCATGTTATCACTAGCATTCAGTTGTTTTCATTGCTCAGCCCTGAATACCCATCTTTGATTCTTTCTGCTGTATGCTTTTACTCCCCTTTTCATTTTGTGTAACATGACCCCAAAATGGACTAGATTGGTTACATTCAATTTACTGAAGGCCAAATTTGCACTCACTCATACCCACAAGTAAATCTGAGTAAACAGGCTTTGCACAGAGTGATCTAAAGAAGGCTGGAGGAAGAAGAATCCTCTCACCTAGCCCAATGGCTTGTGCTGCTACTACAAATTAAAGACATCATGAGCTGCTGGAGGCTTCTGATGCAGAGGCTTTAGGCCTGTAGATTTGTGTAGTGGGGCATCCATTGGCCACGCCACGACACACCTCCAGTCTGAGAGACAGCAGAGCTCTGTGGCATGCAGAGTATGGGGAGGTCTGCAGCCACTGAGTGGCCTCTTTGTGGCTCACCCGCCCTTGCAGTAGAAGTGTAGCATTTCCACTTAGGCCTCATTTAGGAGCTTCTGTGCCCATCCTGGGAATGGCAGCTTCAGTGCAATGTGAAGGAAGGAGAAAGGGGTGGTAGCAGCATTTGGTGGATAGCAGTTATTTGTTCCAGTTCTAGCCCATTTGTATTAGCTGTTTGCAGCTGAGTATCCTTCTCCTGCATGTAGCTCAGGGTGCTCTGACTCATGTGCATACACTCTAAGCCTACTTATTCCCTTCCCGATGTCCCCTCCCCTTCTTATACTTCAGCGCACTGTTCATTCCAGTGTGATCTGAGGAGCAAATTAGTCCTGGATCCTTTTGCAAACTATCAGAACTGTGTGTGTGTGATATCACATTCTTACTTGTAAGTTAAAAGATGAGAAGCTGAAATAGTTTAAAATCCCAAGCAATGCCACAGAAGAGGGATCTTCATTCCCTTTCCTGCCTCACTCTAATTTCTGCCCCTCCCTTCTCCTACCCCCAAGCCAGCACTTTTCTGCAGTGCTGCCTCTGTAGAAATTGAAAATCACATAAAGGGATGTTTTCAATTTATAGGAGAGATTCATGGCTTGCTACTGTGTTCTTTTCTTTGTGGAGTGGTTGTCATTCCATGGAAAACGAAAGCTCTTGATTGCCCCAGACATACATGCTGGGGCAATTTTATTGCAAATTTATGTTGCCCTTTTCAAAAAAAATGGGCTGTTTCTGCCAAATTAGCTGCGGCGGATCTGTGGCCAGGGGCTGCTCTTCAACGGGAATGGAATTAAAACCACCTCACCCATTTCCGATGGGAACCGTTCAAAGCCCACTTACCTGAGGTGTTAGGCACCAAATTCCCACTGAATTTCAAAGGGGTTTGGGCACCTAAGTCCCATAGGCCTTTTTGAAAATCCCAGCTAAACAATAAAGGCTTGTCTGCACACAACTGGACCTGAAATAATTGCAAATGGTTTAACTCAGACCATTCATTATTTCTCTGCAGGCCTGTGTCTGGACACTCTTATTTCAGAATTAGTGTCATGATTTTATTTAATTTCAAGCAATGCAAAAATCACTCTTAATTTGGATTGAATGTCCATACACAGGCTTGCACCAAAATAACATAAGGTGTAAATGAAAACTGATTTAGTTATTTTGGTGCCAGTTTGTGTGTAGAACAGCCTTTAGGAGGAGAAGCACGCAAGAGGCAAAGATTATAATCAGCTTTTTGATTTATCCCATCAAATGGCAATGTTTCTTTCTGGGCCAGAGTGTGGTGAGCGTTTACTCATGTGAGTAGTCCATGTGAGTAAATAAGTAAGGGTTTCGCAGTCACCATAAGTAGGTCAGCTGTACAATAGCTCCCACCCACTGAAATAGAATTGCACAGCTGGCTATATGCATCACTGTTTTCTTTTCATGTCTTCCTAACCACCCACCCTATATCATTCCATCCCTCAGAATTATTGTGAAGCTACTGTGGGAAACACAGCCCCAGCCTAAGGGGATTAGTGAGACTGGCTGGGATTCTGCTTCTCTGCTCTTTGCAGTAGAGGCAAATTTTCTATAGCAATTACATTTCAAATTCTTCTAGTGCCCATAGCGAGGTACCATTATCAATATTGATATGCAGTGTTTTTGTAGCCCTTTTGGTCCCTGGATCTTAGAGAGACAAGGTGGGTGAGCGAATACCTTTTATTGGACCAACTCTCTCACCAGTGGAAGTTGATCCAATAAAAGATATTACCTCCCCCACTTTGTCTCTATAAATACGGATAGACCTTCATCATAGAACACGGGATTTGAAACCGCTTTGATGTGCATTGTAATCGACAGCACTACTGGGTGTGAGTGCTGTCTAGAGGTAGCTGGCAGTATGCTCTGTGCAGCACAAACTCCAAGGCAAATGCTGGAGGCGCTGAGAGTACAAGGCCACTACAGGCTCTAGCAATGGGCATTGCCATTAAACACTCCCAGACTTAGTACGTGAAGGCGGATACGTTCCCACGCCTGGCAGGAAGGCACAATGGCTTATGCTGTTACAATGAAGGCTCAACATCGGACGTTTCTAACTCAGGGCTACATCCAGCTCCACTGAAATCAAGAGGAGCAAGATCAAGCCCTCAGCCCCTGGGGGCACTCCAGTACAGGAGTATAAAGGTGACCCTGCTCCATGGGGCTCCTCCAGTCCATCCCTGTTGTGCTGAAGGAAAAGGAAGTGACAGTCAGAATGCAGAGCAGCTCAGGGACAGAACATGTGAGGTTGGAGCAGCAGGCGGGAAGAGGCAGACTGGAAGCCGGCTGTAGACCGAAGGAAAGGGGACAGGTAGCCTGAGAGCTGGGACAAGGAGGCTGGGTGAAAAGCCAAGCAAGTGAGCAGACTGTGGCTGGCAGGGGGCCTGTGACAGCAGGACAGGCCTGGAACCCCACATCTCGTCAACAGGCCAGCTGACCAGATGTGGGGTCCAGGCTTGTCCTGTTATTACTGCCCCCCTGCCAGCCAAAGCCTGCTGGCCATGGTGGTAAATGACTCCAGCTGGTTCTGAGAATCTTATGGTTACCTAATAAATAATGTGTTCGTGTGGTTAAAATACTGGTAGTGAAGATAGTTTAAGAGCTGTAATCCTTCCTTTGCTGTACCAAAGGAGACTGATTGTTTGGGCGTGTGAGATTGGCTGTCTGAAGTATTACTGATAGGGGCCAAATCCTGAGCCCACTTACCTGGGACTATCAGGCCCCAAATTTACATGGATGATGAGCGGTCACTGTGCACGTTAAGTGCTGCTTTGGCTACCAGGAAAATAGGATGCTCCTCTCCCATAGACAGACGAGACTTCCTCCCAGAGGGCCTCACAAAGCCTGGAAGATGGGTCCAGTACATCCAAGTGTGACAGCAGTCATCTTGACTTACACACCGGTGACTGAACTGGGGAACCTCCAGAGCTAAATGCATATGTCTTTGTTACCTGATCTTAAGGGCCAGACTTTGTAGCTGGACCTATATCCTCTGTGGACTGGGCGGAGGGGGAGACACACAATCCGCTAGTGTACATGGCTTGACACTGATTTAGGAGGGGAACAGTGATTCAATGGCACCATGGACATGAAGTACATATTAAGATGGGGATTCTCATCCTCCGCTTCATTGTGGAAATACATTTGCATGTGAACAGGGCCCTTTCACTTGGGCCTGTCTGAGTTTTCTGAGATTATAATTATTATTATTATTAAATATTATAGTGGCACCCAGAGTCCCTAATAAGAATCAGGTCCCCAGTGAGCCAGACACTGTGCAGACATACCGAACGTGATGTGCTCTGCCCCAAATATCTTATAGTCTAAGAATGAATCTAAAGTCTCAAAGACCCTAACAAAGCAACACCAGGTTTTCTTCTTATTTTCATTTGAAAACTGTGTGAATGTAATTTTAAGTGGGGATAAAAGCGAGTGACTGAGCGCAATGGGCATATGTAATACACATGAATAGCTTTGGTTTTAGTTTTCTCTTTTTCGTGGGCGGGGGGAGGACTGTTGAAGACTCACTTTTTTTAAAACAACTATGCGGGTCAGTTGATCAATTGGAACTGGTACACAGCACTATACAGGTGGCAGATGAGAGGACATAAGAAATCTTGAAAACAACTTGAGGTGGCAGTTCTGCATCTACAAGTCCTACCTGAATCTAAGGTACAAAAGGTCCACAAAAGATATTCTAGGGGAAATAGCAGATTCCATGAACTGCTTAATGCAGAGCTGTAAGCTGAAAAACATTCCACGCTCAAGGCTAAAATAATCTGCAGTGCAAGACGGGGACGTTTTGTTTTCACTTATCATGTATTTCACAAAAGTGTTCTCAAAATTCACTGCCTGATTTCCTGCTCTAGTTGTATTATTAAGTAAATAAGGACCATTGTTTGTGTGTTAGAAGCCAGTCATCCTAAACATAGAAAGAGATGAAACAGGCAAGGAGGGCAGAAATATCGAAGAGAAAAGGCTTATGGCAAAAATGCAGACATTACTTTAGAAACTGCTGTTTGAAACTAATGCTCCCTAACCCAGTTCCACTACCTGTCATGAAACTGTAATCTGGATTTGAAAGGAGGTCTCAGAGGTCAATGTTTTATCCATTAAGGTGTTACTGCCTAAACTGAGAGTGCTGCCCAAGAGACGATACAGAGTCTAGCTTGATTTTGTATTCTGTTTGCACATTGGGGAGTTGGTGTAAACAGACCAAATAACAATAAGGTATTCCTCAGATGATAACAGACCAATTATAAAGTTCACCTCATGCGATTGTGCTGTGAATTAAAGTTTCATGCACCGTCTTTAGTTTGGGTAGGTTCTTTGGGGTGCAGTAATAGCCCAATTCAGACCTAGGCGACAGAGTAGTCATAGAATCATAGAAGATTAGGCTTGGAAGAAACCTCAGGAAGTCATCTAGTCCAACCCCCTGCTCAAAGAAGGACCAACACCAACTAAATCATCCCAGCCAGGGCTTTGTCAAGCCAGGCCTTAAAAACCTCTAAGGATGGAGATTCCACCACCTCCCTAGGTAACCCATTCCAGTGCTTCACCACCCTCCTAGTTTTTCCTAATATGCAACCTAGACTTCCCCTACTGCAGCTTGAGACCATTGCTCATTGCACTGAGACCATTGCACTGAGAACAGCCGAGCTCCATCCTCTTTGGAACCCCCCTTCTGGTAGTTGAAGGCTGCTATCAGATCCCCCCTCACTCTTCTCTTCTGCAGACTAAATAAGCTTCCGCCTCAGCCTCTCCTCATAAGTCATGTGCCCCAGCCCCCTAATCATTTTAGTTGCCCCCTAATCATTTTAGTTGCTAGACTCTCTCCAATTTGTCCACATCCTTTCTGTAGTGGGGGGCTAAGTTCCCTCTAAACTGCACTGGCGCACAGCTACCTATTAACCCCCACTCAGGGCTGTGGTGGGGAGAGATGCCTCTCCCCCAGAATGAACCTGCTGCATCAGGGAGAGGCACCCCGCCCTGCCAGCCCCTTCCCGGACCTGCCGCGGTGGGGGGAGAGGCGCCACGGCCCCAGTGTGGACCTGCCGTGGCTGGGGGAGAGGTGCCCCTCCCCTGGCCCCAACACGGACTTGCCCTGGACCTGCTGCGGCCGGGGGAGAGGCGCCCCTCCCTTGGCCCCAACGTGGACCTGCCCCAGACTTGCCAGGCCCACCAGAGCTCTTCCCTGTCCCCAGCTGCTGTGGCAAGAGAGGGCTGGGGGGAGTCCCCTCTCTTTCCCTACTGCAGCGCTGGGGCAGCCTACACCCCCAAGCCCCCCATCCTGGCCCCACCCCAGAGCCCACACATCACCTCCACGTTGGTGTACATAACAAAATTCATTCCGCACATGGGTGTAAAAAATTAGAGGGAACACTGGTGTGGGCCCCAAAACTGGACACAAGATGTGGCTGCACCAGTGCCAGATAGAAGGGAATAATCACTTCCCTCGATCTGCTACCTTATTTGAGGTAATATTAATTTAGTCAGTCTTTCAAAACCTGTTTCTAACTTAAGTCTAATTATAATCTGGCTCTGGACACTGATTTCAACGTTCTTATTGAAGTTGAGAAGTACTGTTGGCTACATTTGAAAGAGAAGAATCTGCCTTTCCTATCTAGTCTGGCTGTGACTCTCAGCATCTTCAGAGGAGGTTAGGAGCATTAGCCATTGGCTTAAAAAGTTGGCTTGAGAGCTTTCTGGCCATGGCTGATATGGAATTGATACTTGAGTGGACACCTTGGTACATTATTGGAATGCCTCTGTCACATCGTATGAGCACTCCCAATTCAGTTTCTTAAGGGAGAGTAAAGGTTTAAAGCTCAGCAGCTGGGTGACAGGAATTGGGGGGCACAAAGGAAGAATGAGGCAATTTAAAACGGCCCCCAACTCCATGCACACATCTGTCTTTTCAACAGAGGTCACTGGTCTTCTAGCACCTTTCATTTCTCACCACTTTCTGCTGTATTCTGATTCTCCACTGTAACACATCAGTTTTCCCCAGGTGCAACTCCAGATAATTCAGTAGCATTCCACCTGGGTAAAATCAGTGTAGCACGATGAGAAACAGGCCCTATGCTGGTAGCTGTTAACACTCCCACTGTGCTACTGAGGCATTTGCACTAGAATACTGGGTTGAAAGTGGTTCTTGGTTTACACACTGCTGCTGCAAAAGAGTGAGGAGGATGCCCAAAGAGTCCTGGCAACCTTAGAAGCTACTCAGACAAATAGAATTTTAAAAATTTCAATATAGTTAATTATCGTCTCTTGCCCTGACCCTGGTGTAGTTGTTGACACCTGGGCAGAGTGGGCAGATGCTGGGTGTGCAAATCCCACCATTTCCATTTGGTAGTATCTCACAGCCCCTTTGCAGAGGAGAATATGACTGCATAGGCCCAAAATGTTCACTCAACGTTTTATTTAATCCAGCTTCTACAAGCTATAGACTTGATTCTATACACTCTTATTTATGTGTAGAATTAGGTCATATTTTTCACAGCTGGTGTATACCTGCATGCACCAAAGCCAAACTCAAGGCCCACTGAACTCAATCAGAATCTTTCTGTTGAGGTCAGTGCATTTCGGGTGAGGCTTTAATTGCTCAGAGCTGTTAACCTTGTTTTGCTAATTTACTGGTGAGTTTTGTTCTCGCTTGTTATGAAACATAGATAGAAAAGTAGCAGATAGCTCTTGTCTGATATACACTTTGCAAAGAACCTGCTCTTGCTCACGTTGAATAGGAAGCTTCCCATTTACTTCAATGGGAGTAGGAATAAGGGCCAAATAATGTTAAGATGCAACTCTGAATGCACTAAGAACCTCTCTGTTACACTGTAAGAGATTCAGGTGTTGAAAAAGAGGAAGAAATACAGAGACATGGTCAATTATAACTGTTATGATAAATCCATTCCCAATAGGAGGTGTTATAGTCTTAGGTAGATTGGCAAGTTTGGCAGTTTACTGTGTCTAAGAGCATTATGGAGAATTGTAGTCTAATCCTTTGTTCTTGTTCTATTCATCTGGGGCTAGATTTTATATGGGTGTGGCTCCAAAGAAGTCAAGCTTCTAGCCACCACAAACCAATCTTTTCCTGCCCCTCCATGTTCTCTGAGAAGTATCACTATTGAAAATACATTGCTATAACAATCTTATGTAATGCTAGGCATTTACTTGGGATTGCCACTGTCCTACACGATATCCCCTCTGTAACCTTGACACATTCCTTCCTAGCTCTACTTCCTTCCTTAAACATTAAAGTTAATAATTTAGCCCTCCTATAGAACATTACCTTCATTTTTTTAATTATATTTTGGGATCTGTTTTTTGTAATGAGCGGTTCTGACTCATTGGGAAAGCACTTTCCAAATTTATCAAACCCATACTCAATCTCTGGCAGTTTGAGCTACTGTATCCTTTTTCCTTTCGGCCCTCTGCCAGGGGCGAGAGGAGGGAACAAAACAATAAAAACCACAATGAATATTCTCTCTCATTACCTTTGTGATTTGTCAAACTCTTAGCCAGAGTCTTGCAGCTCTCTCATGTCTTCATCTCAGTCTAATGCCCCTTACTTCACATGACCTAACCGCGTCTTCTCACTTGATAACTGTTATACCTCCCTCATCCATGCATTTCTAGAGTACTTATGATAAAAGCATTTCCATTAGTATCCAGAAGGCTGTGTCATTGTGCCCTTACCACAATACATGGATCTTACACATTAAGTAAAACATGATATTCAGGTTACACTGTTCAGCAGTTTTGCTTCTGGTGTTGGGTAGCATTGGAAATAAGTTAAATCTAAAAATGAGCAACTATAAAACTTTCTGTAAGAGGTTCCTAGTCTCTGTTTTTTCATGATCGTAAAGTTAATAACCTTCTATCTTTTAAAAATTTTAAATAGCTAAGAAGCCCTCTAAAATAAAAGTAAGGACAGAAATAACATATACAGCTCACCTTGCCTGCTGTCTACAGTTGTGATAACCTTGTTTACTGAGGTAAAAGGAAATGTACAGGGTAAAAATGAGAGTAACTGCTGTAGACCACATGTTCATTGACATTCCGTATTTGGTTCAATGTATGTGAGAATGTCTCTCGACAACTCCTGTAATTAGAAATGAGTGTTAGCCAACATTCAGACCATAAATAGCTGCTCTTGAAACCTAGATCATTTTCTACCTTTTATCTGAAATGTTTTTACAGGGAAAAATTAAAGTAAATCTCTTACAAAAATTAAAAGCTACAGTACAGAGCTGGACATAAAACATTCTGTACTTTTTAATCCTCAACATCTAATTTGAAAAGGCAGGAAAACATTAGAAATGAGCCAAAGCCCCTTAAAGTGAATGGGAGTCTTTTTGCTGACTTCAGTTGGTTTTGGATTAGACCCATAGTGTATGGCTGTTTCTAAACAGAAATATGGAGCTATACATTTTCATCCTTAACTCGCAGGCTCTCCACACTTGGAACCACCGTTTGCTATAATGCCAGTTCTGACAGCCAAGAGATTGCAAGATTGGGCCTTTTCTTTTACTATGGGCTAAAATGTAAATGCCAATGTTTATTTTATAATGACTGTAAAATGTCTCAGACACTCAGAATCCCAGGTCCTTTCATATTTTAATGGGAACATTTTCTGTATCATATTAAATAAACTGCCATGTAATCGTGGTGCTCCAGTTGTTATGAAATTGCTGATTTGTGGTTGTGCAATTAGCTGACTCCAACTAAAAATGGCATTGTAGATATTCTGTACATGAAGTGGCAGATGATGGTCTATGAATTGTTCCATTGCCGCTTAGCGTGGGGTCTGGGCTCATTGCCCTTGTATCAGAGCTTATGGGAGATGAGAAGTTAAGGCAACCACAGAGTTAATACTTTGTAATTCAGCATCTCTAATACAGTACTTACACTGCTAACGTGATACAAGCTATCTGAATCATCAAACAAAAGAGGCTGCTCCTTTGAAAGCAGATGAGGCCTGCACCTGCTGTGAAGCCAATCAGAGTTTTGCTGTTGACATACCGTGGGGCAGCACCGGGCCAGGCCTTTAAGTCTTTACTTCTTGGATTTAGAAAACTTTTTTCAGGATGTATAGCGGGTTCCCATGTTGAACTGGTTAGAGGAAAAAAAAGACCACCTACTAGATATTCACATCAGGGCTAGATGTAGGCCTCAGACAGCAAATGCATCTGATGATTTAACTTGACCCCCTAGTTGCTTATAATGCTGTAAGGTTGGAGGAAGGAATTGGGATTTTTGTGTGTGAAAGGACAGACATTTGTTAAAAGTGGTAGTAATAGTCTCCGGATTATATTTATCTTTTCACATATCCTTCCTGACAATATATTAGTTGTAACTGAAGCTCCTATTTCTTTCCCAGTGCACAGCTATTCCCTGCAGAGCTCCTTCAGGACGGTAGAGGTTGCAGTCTTGTCCCCATGCTGCATGGAGGAGCTCTCCATAGCTTCTACTGAAGCCTCTGGGCACTGATTGTACCTGTCCCATCATTTAGTGGTGTGGGATAGACAATACACAGGGACAGAGATCCACTTGCCTTTCCCTGATTCTGCCCCCAAGTCCCCACCATACACTAGCATATAAGGACTCTCTGGGAAGCTGGGCTTCGTGAGTGTGTGGTAGACACCTTGTCTGCCTCGCCCAATCCTTCCCTTTCTTGTGCAACAGAACCGTACATCATGTTGTTGTTATCGTCTTGTCCCCTGATACTCGTGCCAGGCCATGAAGTTCAAGAATGATTTCAGTCCTTTATGAGGGCTTGAGCCAAGGTGTCAGATCTGAAGAGGGTCACTTTCCTTACAATATTACATTCAAAAGCATGGGCTATATCTCAGTCTCATCTCTGTTTATTTGCATTCCTGTGGAGTGCCCTGTCTGCAATCTCACAATAGTAGGTGTTTTTTCTGCGATGCTTGGATATTAATCACAAGATTTTTTTATTTGTTGACCCTTTATTTCTGCTAATATTTTCCATGATAGGGCATCAATATCCTTAGCTATTGTCATTCTTACCTGAATTTCCTGTCTTCCAACTTTGGCCAAATCATCAGCTACCTCACTCCTATATATACCAACGAGTGATGAAATCCATTGAAAACTCAATCTATTGCCTTGCTTTCTGATCCTCTTAGCCTCCTTATGAATTGTATTGTTGGTAGTGTTCTGGTTTCTCTTGTAAAAGGACACACTGTGATTGCAGAGGAAGTCTGAGGAAGAGCAAGTACACCTCCTCAAAATCTGCATAATTCAGCTGATTAGAAAGATATTGGGGGTGCTTTATCTGCCAAATGTTTGCCTAGTTTTTAAGTAATTATTTTGGGTGCACACTAAGGTTGAAATCCAGGCCTCGTTTAAGTCAATGGCAGAATTCCCATTGACTTCATTGGGACCAGGATTTCACTCTAATTGAATAGCCTCTGACAACTACTGTTGTGGAGCTGGCATGCTAAGTAGGCACAGTAGCATCTCTGTCACATCAATAATTAGCATCTTACTAAATATTTAGAAACCTCCTAATACTAAACAAGTAGATCATATTATATCCTGAATTTTTTATTTTTTTACAGCTCCCTTTGAAGTAAAATGAAGGTTCTGTGGAACGTGGGGAGACTAGAGCCCTGAAAGACTTGTAGTGCATTTTTTACATACAGGGCTAATGGTTAGTGGACAAAGAATTTTTGATCCATTTGCACATGTAATGGATGCAAATCTGGGAACATGAGGGAAAAAATGGTCTTATATATTTATATATGACTGACAGCTGTAAAATGAGTTTTGCAAATCTGGATCTATGTATATTCGTGCATACCTTATGCAGCAGACATGCATATATTGTGCGTACAATTTTTCTTACTGATTTTCAACGTTTATTAGTGTGTCATTTTAGTAGTGAATTCTCACGCCTATTAATTATGCTGTCCGTAAAGGAAAAACATTAGTCTATGCAAATACTTCCTTTTACTGTTTACTCATTGTAATGGGTTTCTTTTTAAGATAAATAATAAAATCTAAATATGAAACAACAAATACGTACGCATAAAAAAGTAATTCAGATAGTCTGAAATATTGTGTTAATTGTGGAAAAAGCATGTTTTCAGCTTGTCTTCTTTCAAAATAGCTCATAGATAGTAGAGTTTATTTTGGATGATTGAGTATAAGCGTCTTGTTGTGCATTCAAACCTAGGACATCTTAAAGTGCTTCTTTTCGTTCTTAAGGAATTAAATGGTTTTCATATCTTGACATGATGTATCATTTTGAGGCTGAGCCAGTAATCTATCTGGGTTCAATCGGTAGCCCTTAGAACTGATAGCATATCTTACATCTCATCCGAAAATCATGCGTGGCTTGCCAATGCAGCTTTCTCTCAAAGAAACACAAATACAGCACCTCGTCCTCCTTCGAATAGTATCCCTCCATTAATATGTTCGGTAGGTGTGTTGCTAAAAAGGTTCCAGTGATATTTATACCGTTGCAGCTAAGGCTAGGCTCTTGTGTGCAAGAAATTCTGATCTTCTTGCAGAGATCTAAACCGATTGTTTTAGACATATGTTCATCTAGCGTTCAGTCCTTGTTAGGTCCCCATAGACCTAGATCCTATTTGTACTTTGTCCCAAGGTGATATTCCCTTCACAGTCCTCTCTTTCTAGTCCAAATCCATCAAGGCATTTTAGCAGTGCAAATGAATGATTAGAGATACTTCTGCCGGAATGTGCACAGTAGTGATTAATTAAATTAACTTGGCACTGGGAGTCAGCACTGGGTTTTATTCCCCTCGCTGTCACTGATTTATTGTGTGACTTTGGGCAAATCACTCAGGACCTGGTATTTTGAGGAGCTGAACACCTACAACTCCAGTTGAAGTTAGCTCAGCACCTCTGAAAATAACACCCTCAAAGTGCAGCTACGGCCAGAAAAAACTGCTTTCTCTTGCTCAATGGACCCAATCACTGTGTATATTAAGAGTCAAAACTGCTTATTTTTAGCAGGAAAATTAAGTGGGGACTGAGTTTGAGCCTCTTTCCCCTCCACTCCCAGGCATTTGGCAGCTAACTTAAAATATTTTTGCGAGGGACCAGACCTATGCCTGTAGGATCAGAGAAATGTAAGGGTGGCTTAGAGCCACCTTTGCTCCAATCCCCACCAGACTTGTACAGAGCACAGCCACTTTGGTGACTTTGGCACAATTATTTTGTGATTTGGGCTAATAATTATTTAGAGACAAATTTTTCAAGCCATGCCCCTGCAACATACAATGGAATGCTGTTCATGCAGTGACAGATTGTATAGCAGTGAGATGAGCAGTGTAAGTCTACCCCCCTGAACTTGGTGACAGAAATACCTGCTGCAGTGAGGCATTTACACACTAAGGGCACGTCTACACTGGCAGAGTTACAGCGCCGGGAGTTAAAGTGCTGCTCAGAGAGCGCTGAAGGGAAACCGCTGTTCTGTGTTCACACTGTCAACTGCCTGCGCAATAGTGCGTTCACATTTGTGGTACTTTCAGTGGTATTTGGAGCGGTGCACTCTGGGCAGCTATCCCACAGAGCACCTCTTTCTCTTCTGCTGCTAAGAGTTGTGGGAACATGGAGGAGGTTGCAGGGCATCCTGAGTCCTGTCTCATGTCTCAGTGCCCCGTGATGCATTGCTTCGCATCCCAGCAGTCCCTGTGCTTCTGTCTGCATTTAGCGCCATCTTTCAACGGAATGGATCCCAAACTGCTGACCAGTATGCTGTTCGCTCTGACCAACACATCACGAGTGGTAGTGGAGTTATTCCTTAAACTACAAAGGCAAGAGGAGTGCGACATTGATCTCACCACGCATAGCAGCTACTACATGAGATTGCTTGTGGCATTCACGGAGGTGTTGACAACAGTGGAACACCCCTTTTGGGCTCGGGAAACAAGCACTCAGTGGTGGCATCACATCATGATGCACATCTGGGATGACGAGCGGTGGCTGCAGAACTTTCGGATGAGGAAAGCCACATTCATTGGACTGTGTGATGAGCTCACCCTAGCCCTGCGGCACGAGAGCTGTCCTGCCATTGGAGAAGCATGTGGAGATTGCACTGTGGAAGCTGGCTACTCCAGACTGCTATCGATCGGTTGCTAACCAGTTCGGAGTGGGAAAGTCGACTATTTCCCTAAGTCTGCAGGGCCATTAGTCGCATCCTGCTCCGAAAGTCTGTGACTCTAGGCAATGTGCGTGACATTGTGGATGGCTTTGCACAAATGGGCTTCCCTAACTGCGGAGGGGTGATAGATGACACACACATTCCAATTCTGGCACCAGACCACCTAGCCCAGGGGTGGCCAACCTGAGCCTGAGAAGCAGCCAGAGTTTACCAATGTACATTGCCAAAGAGCCACAGTAATACGTCAGCAGCCCCCCATCAGCTCCCCACCACCCCCGCTCCCAGTGCCTCCCGCCCATCGGCAGCCCCGCAGATCAGTGCCTCCCCCTCCTTCTTCGCACCTCCTGATCAGCTATTTTGTGGTGTGCAGAGCAACCCCCCCCCCCCGGCACATTGGAAAGCTGGCGCGTGTAGCTCTGGCCCTGGAGTCGGTGCCTAGACAAGGAGCCGCATCTTAACTTCTGAAGAGCCGCAGGTGGCTCTGGAGCCAGAGGTTGGCCGCCCCTGACCTAGCCACTGAGTACATTAATCACACGGGGTGTTTCTCAATGGTTCTCCAGGCACTTGTAGATCACCGTGGGCGTTTCACAGACATTAATGGAGGCTGGTCTGGAAAGGTACATGAAGCACACATCTTTCGGAACACTGGCCTGTTCAGGAAGCTTCAAGCAGGGACTTTCTTCCTCAACCAGAAGATCACTGAGGGGAAGTCAAAATGCCCATTGTGATCCTGGGAGACCCTGCCTACCCCTTAATGCCATGGCTTATGAAGCCATACATGGGGCAAGCTGACGGCAGCAAGGAGCGATTCAGCGACAGGCTGAGCGAGTGCAGAATGACTGTTGAGTCTGCTTTTGACCATTTAAAAGCCCGCTGGCACTGCCTCTGTGGGAAGCTGGACCTGGCCGATTACAATATTCCTATGTTTATAGCTGTGTGCTGTGCGCTCCATAATATTTGTGAAGGGAAGGGTGAAAGCTTCACTTAGGGCTGGACCGCAGAGGTTCAGCACCTGGAGGCTGAGTTTGAACAGCCAGAGACCAGAGCTATTAGAGGGGTGCAGCGCGGGGCCATAAGGAACAGGGATGCTTTGAGGCAGCAATTTGAAGCTGAAAGCCACTAATATTTGTTGCTATGCTTGGGAGTGCAGTGCTTGTAATACTAGGAGGTGATTGGTGCAGACGATGCAATATGTGGATTTAACATAATTGTATGTTGCTTTGCAGGTTTCTTTTTGCTTTAAATTAATTGCTTTCAAACCAACACAATTCTTTTATTAAAAAACAACAACCGGAGGAGAAAATCAAACCAAGAAAAAAAAAAAAACAGCAGTGAGGGGGATGGGGGAAGGGAAGGTCCCATGAGGAGGAGGGGTCCCAGGATGGCTAAAGATTTGTGTACGTCCAGGAGTCGTATCCAGCCTTCTCCTTCGGAGTACAATGCAGCGGGTGCTGTTCTTCAGCAGGGCCAAACTGCAGAGGGATGGGTGTTGCGTGCAGTGGGTAGTGGGAGTCCACAGTGCCGGACTGTGAGGGGGGAGGAGTGGAATGCCGCAGGTATAGACTGGAGCCAGGAGGTTCCTAATAAGTGTGTGTTTGACGGTGTCTGGGGCGAGGGGGGGAGGGCGCATGGGAAAGAATTTTATGACAGCGGCTGCAGGGGAGGGCAGGCGCGGAGCTGCTTGGTTTGAAGAGATAGTATCACCTGGAGCATGTCTGTTTGGCTCTCCATAACCTTTAAGAGCTGCTCCATGGCTTTATTCTGGCATGCCGCGTTCTCCTTTCAGTCCCTCTTCTCGCTGTCCTGCCACTCCTTCAATTCCTGTTTCTCAGCGGCGGAGTGCATCATAACCTCATGCAGAAAGCCCTCCTTAGTTCTTCTTGGCCACTTTCTAAT
Organism: Eretmochelys imbricata; assembly: GCF_965152235.1. Classification (NCBI taxonomy): domain Eukaryota; kingdom Metazoa; phylum Chordata; order Testudines; family Cheloniidae; genus Eretmochelys; species Eretmochelys imbricata. Next base: position 109,325,477 of record NC_135577.1, read on the forward strand.
TCTGTGCAGCAGTTCAGCCACCGATAACAAAGAGGGAGGCTGGGCTCCCAAGGTCATCTCTGTGAAGTTTAAATGCAACATTTTACAGAAGCAGTATTGTTTGCAATACAGAGAATGCTGATTCATTGATTTAAAACACAGCCAGTACTCAAACACCTGTCACTGTCTGGCTGACCCCAGACAATCACACATGAGCCACAAGACCCCCAAAATGGTGAGTAGCCCCAGGGGCAGGGTAAATCACTCTTCCTGGACCCTGCTGTACACTGGGAACGTGGCACTCGGGTAGAGCCAGCACTGAAGGGGAGGACTGATAATCATTTCTGTCCTCACACTTCCCACAGGATGTGATCATTATGGAAGATATCTCGCTGCTGAGGGTGAGCAGGGAATCAAGGGAGGGTCTTCTCCAAGCCTGCGACTTCCACCCTGGCCCCTATGCAGCTTGCCTGTGTGCAACAATGGTCTCCCCGCCCCCATGGTGTCACAGCAGCATGGGAAAGTTACTGTTAATGGGGCAAGAAACAAAGCAGCTCTGCTGAAGAACCTGTAGGAACGAATTGCCCAGTATCTCCATGAGAGTTTCCTGGAGATCTCTGAGGCAGATTCCCATGAAGTGAGGGAGTCAATCAACAGCCTGTTCCACCGCTCAGACTAGGCATGCGGTGGGAGACTGCTTCCTGCAACCCTCCTGCCCCCAACAACTCGCTTCAGCAATTCCCAAAACCAAATCCACTTAGCAGGGGCCTCCTCTTCTGTTTCCACTTCACCAACATCTGGCAGTTGTGACTGGCTAGCCTCCTCCAGGGTAGAAAAGAGCTCCTAGTTGCATGCATCTCTGACCTCCGAGTCATCCTCTGCCTCTGGGTCTCCTCCACATCCTCGTCCAAGATTTCCTTCTTCTGGCTTGATCCACTTTTGACTGGCACGCGAGCCACCGAAGTATCCATAATGCCGTTCGCAGTGGAGGTGGGATCGCCACCAAGTATCGCGTCCAGCCCTTTGTAGAACTATCAGTTCGTGGGCGCAGCACCGGAGCAGCGGTTTGTCTCCCGCGCCTCGTGGTAGGTGTTCCACAGCTCCTTCACTTTGACCCTGCACTGCAATGTATCCTGGTCCTGGCCCCTTTCTGCCATGAATCATGAAATCTGTCTGTAGGTATCATAATTCCTACAGCTGGAGTGCAGCTGGGACTGGACAGCCTCCTCTCCCCAAATGCTGATGAGGTCCAGCAGCTCGGCATTGCTCCAAGCGGGGGATCACCTGCTGTGTGGTGCAGCCATTGCCACCTGGAAAGATGCGGTGAGACCACTGCACGCATCACCGAGCAAACAGGAAGGGGACTTTCAAATTCCAAAGGAATTTATGGGGTGGGGATGATGGTTGGTTGGTCACCTGAGGGCAGGGCAGTAGAGTTCAAACCGATGACCAGAGAGGCGAGAACAGGCATTGCGGGACACCTCCCGGAGTCCAGTCGCAGCACTGTAATCGACCAGGGTGTCTACACTGGCACCACAGTGCTGTAGCCCCAGCGCAGAAAGCCACACGCCTCACGTTGGGGTGGCTTTTTTACAGCGCTACAGCTGTGCAGTTTCTGCGCCCTAAGTGGCTTGGCAGTGTGTACACCTCGGGAGTTACAGCACAGAAAGCTGCTTTACTGCACGGAAACTTGCCAGTGTAGACAGGGCCTAAGTGGATGTCGTCTCTTGCTACGCATAGGAGCCAGAGAAAGGACATGCCACTGCGTCCGGGAGCCACTTGAGGTAAGCGATGCTCGGAGCCTGCCCCCCCTGAGTGTCTCCCCATACCCCAACCCCCTGCCCCAGCCCTGATCCCCCTCCCACTCTCCAAACCCCTCGATCTCAGCCTGGAGCACCCTCCTACTCCCCAAACTCCTCATCCCCCAGCCCCACCCCAGAGCCCGCACCCCCTCCCGCACCCCAGCCCCAATTTTGTGAACATTCATGGCCCACCGTACAATTTCTATTCCCCAATGTGGCCCTCTGGCCAAAACGTTTGCCCACCCCTGGTCTGTCACATAGTTTGGTGACATTTTCCTATCTCCCAGTGACTGCTGAGAATCCCACGCACACATCCTGTGATGTTTCACTGTGATCCCAATATGGGCCAGTTGAACAGGTTTTTAAAATCAGTTCTGTGATAGTAAAAAAAAAAAAAAAAAAAAAAAAAGACAAAATAAATTAAAATAAAATAAAAATGTCATAAAATAGCTCTCTATTATCATCTAGAAGCAGCTTTGTTTCCTTGCTCTTGTCACTTACACTTCAGCTTTATTTTTTAAAATCTTCAGGAGTTGTAACCTGGAATAGTATTTACATCAGGCCAGATTCTCTGCTGCATGTTGCAGGAGGCTTAGCACAGGCTGTGTAGCACAGGCTGGGAAAAGGAAGAGGGGGCTGACTCCCACCTTTTCCCTCTCCAAATTCTGACCTGTCTGGGGGCCTGCCTGGTCCCTAATGCAACTTAGACCACCCCAGGTTACGCACTCAGAACTGAATAAGTACTATTCAGCATGAGTAAGGACTGCATTGATTATCAACCCTTTTGAGCAGATACGCTCCACCAATGCAAATGGTGACTTTCCTTGCCTGCACTGAGGGTTTGCACTGATATGCTAGCTCAGTGGTTCTCAAACTATTGTACTGGTGACCCCTTTCAGATAGCAAGCCTCTGAGTGTGACCCCCCCCCTTATAAATTAAAAACACTTGTTTATATATTTAACACCACTATAAATGCTGGAGGCAAAGCAGGGTTTGGGGTGGAGGCTGACAGCTTGCGACCCCCCCCCATGTAATAACCTCACAACCCCCAGAGGGGTCCTGACCCCCAGTTTGAGAACCCCTTTGCTAGCTGCTGAAATTAGAGGTATCCCTCAATATAGACAAGGTCTCTGTGTTTTGTACAGGATCAAGTACAGTGACTGTGTTGCACAAATGATAATAATTCTGTTGGATTTTTTTTTTTGTCACTGAATCCATGACAAGAAAAACTAATTAAATGCTTTTAATATCAACATTACCAGTGGAAAAAATGGCAGTTGATCTCATCTTAATCCATATTCTCGGTCTTGGACTATTGCTTCTTTTCATCTTTTTATACTGAACAAATTTTCTTTTCTTTTCTTTTCTATTTTTTAAACCAAGTGTTATTTCCTGCTCTCTCTTTTTTGGTAAAACTTCCGTTTTCCTGTTTGGGTATAGGGCTTTATGCATACACTCTCAAACTACATTACTGTCGAGTTTTTGTTCCGCTCTATAAATTGGAGAAACAGAATATCTGATTTAGCACGATTACGTGTGACAGATTGATAATACATTGTTTCTGAATCTTCTGCTAAATCCTTTTTTCAATGGCAAGCTGGTAAGTACCTGGGGACTCTACCATGAATATATAATGACTTTGTTGACCAAAATTCATATGGTGTAATATAAAGAATAGCATGTCCTATTTAAACTGTACTTTCAGAAGGTTTGTGTTTCAGTTATGAAAAGATAATTAGATTTTTGTGGCAATAATAGATTGCTCTGATTCTGGCTTCCAGTGCTGAACTTGATTCACTGGGCCAAATTCGTCTCTGTTGCAAGTCAAATGATTTAAGTGGAGTTATCAGAGATTCATTTGTCCCATTGAGAACTGAATGGGAATAAGAATTCACCTGTGTGGATCTCATTGAAGGATCAAGGCCTTATATAGTTTGTTGTGTTGTGTACAGTTATGCATGTGTCTATGTCCTGATGGATAGTGTCATGTTTGTAATTTGCATATGTTTGAATTTTTTAAAATCTTTGTTTAAAACGTTGTTCTACTCAAACACACTCCAATGGCTTTGAGAGTGTTTGTCTGAAAGCATTAGCTGGTGTCTAAAATTTGCATTTTCCGTTCACAGTATAGTTTCTGATTGTGCATGTTGTTTCAGTATTTTCTAAAATTAGTTACTTCTTGTTCTTATTTCTATAAAAAGGGAAGTAGTTTACATTAGCAATGGCCTGATCTTGTAAGGATACTTCATTACAATTTTATATCTCAGCATATGTAATAGACTAATCAAGTCTGTGTCATTTTTTTCCCTACGCTTACCATCCTGATACTTACTTCTAAGAATTTGGTGTGTGTAGTGGAGGTTGTTTGCAAGATGGCATGTGGGACGCTATAAAGTACCGCACTTTATTACAGGAAGATACAGTGAGTAGGTTAAAGAGTTAATGGATCAGTGAAGTGCTGGAGAGGGTGGAGGTGTGCATACATTGCTTAAATAGCTTGAAGGTCAAAGGAAAGCTTCCGCCCTGGAGTATGGCATGTTCCTATCTGTAAGCGGGGGAAATAGATCTGCTCTTGTGGGGAACTTTCCTGGCTTCTGCGCTACCCCGGTTAAGTGGGCTAGCAAAAGGATCTGAGTCCTCGCTCCCACTTCCTTTACCCAGTGGCCTCCCTGCCCTTGAGGACTCCCCTTCCACTCTCCTGTCTGGCAGAGTCCTCGTAACCCCAACAAGGCTGGACCCAGGATTCCTGGGGGGCTCGACCCCCAACCCTGCTGTGGTCACCTAGGACAGGAGCTAGGGTGTCCCCACTCCGGGGTACTCTCTCTGCATTGGACACTTCTCTGATCCACTGACAATTACATACAAGTTAAAACAAATGCAAGTTATTTAATCAACAATTAAATTTAAAAAGAATAAGAAAAAATGGGAAAGGTTAAAGAAAACACATCACCCCGCTCTGTGGCAGGGAGCATCACAAACAGTGTCTCTGGAATGTCAGGGCAGTTCACAGTCTGTTCCTTGTAAATCCCAGGCCTTCTTCTCAGGCCCTGGCTTTGCTGCAGAGATGCTGTGGGTTGGACACTTGCTCTGGTGGTGGCCACATGCTCTCAGGCTCTAAGTGGTAGGACCCTTCTTCCCAGTGTTGCCCCGGCCCTGTCGGGGTTACGATCCAAGCCTGGCCTGCAGAGCCCCATGGCTGAGGCGTCTCCCTGTGCTGGGCCTGCTGCCCCAGGGTCCCCCTTGCTCTCCCCAGCTGCTCACCGCACCCAGCTCCAGACTGCTCCAGCCCCAGCTGCACCACTCGGTTTCTGCAGCTGCTGCTGCTCTGCCTCCAGCTCCCTGGGCTGCTTCTTTGGCCCCTCTACCTCTGGTTGCTACAGCTCTGCTCCCAGGACAGGTTTGCTCTGCAGGCTGCTTCTGTGACTCTGTTCCCAGCACTGACCTGCTTCCTGGGCTGCTTTTCTGGCCCCTCTGGCTCTGGTTGCTGCAGCTCTGCTCCCAGGGCAAGTCTGCTCTCTCTGGGCTGTGCCTCTGGCTTTGGGGCTGCAGCTCTGTTCCCAGCACAGGGTCTGCTCTCTCTGGGCTGTTTTTCTGGTCCCTCTGGATCCAGCGCAGCTCTGCTCCCCAGCTCAGCTTGAGCCCCTGGTTTCTCCTTAGCTCGGCCCCACTCTGTGTGACCCAGGCAATTCCAGCTCACGCAGAGGACGGGACCTCCCTGACCTCCTGACTCCCTGATTAGCCTGCCCGCCCTGTCATTCAGGCTGACCTGGAGCATTGGCCTCTCCCCATTGTTCCTGGGGGCTGTCAGTCTCAGGGTCCGGATTCCCATAGACCCTTCCCCCTTTTTAGTACTGGGAGCTAGCAACTAAAACACCCCCACTGAATGTTAGTAAGGGGGCAACAGTCCCCTTACATATGTATCTGACTATTTTGGCAGGAGTGATGTTTTTTAATGACTAAATTGCTGAGTATGAGATGCCTTTTGTTCAGCAGCTGTTTATATTTTTTTAAGATGCTGAGTTGACGTGCTCCCAAGTGGAGTTTGCCTTGAAACCCTTTTTTCCTTAAGCTAATTGTTCTGTTTCGCAAGAATGTATCAGAACAGGAAACAGAGGAGTTAAAATGAATTCACCAGCTACTACCCAAAATCTTAGCAGGATAAACTAAGTGCTGGGGCCAGATTCTGCTCCCAATTTCATTGGTGTAAATACAGAGCAACTCCATCAGCCCTGATCTGATTCGCTGCTGACTCGCAGCTCATACGCCATTTATATGTGGGTAGCAGACATAAACAAATCAGAATTCTCTATTCATTCACATCAGTGGTATAGTAGGATAGAATTGGTGGGAGATTACTATCAGACCTCTATGAATCATCTGTTACTCTGTGGTGTCTCTTTACATATGTTATACTTGCATCCCAGATTACCTCACGGTCATGTCTCAGTGCTTTGATGCAGCAAGTTACAAGTAAATAACTGTGAGCCTTATTGAGCATGGCTACACTACATGAATTTTCACACTGAAGTGACTAAGCCCCCAAAGTCCTGGCCTACTAGGACTGGACTCTCAGTGTAAAATCTGGATTCTCTATGACTTGTCTCTTCTTTGGTTTCCAGCTCACAAGTCTACATGGATGTCTTCACACATTGCTCAATATAGTGTTTTAATAACCTCAGAAAGGAGAAATCAATTAAGGGGAACACCATCAGCATAAAGAGCAACTTCTGAACCCTGTTCTTTTATAACAACACATAGTAGTTCGCATCGTGCTTGTTAGTCACACAAACCTTCTCTGTAAACTACTTCCTTATCTGTCAGGCATGTTCTGAGGCTTAATTCATTAACAACATCAAGCCTTTTTGAGATGTATGGATGAAAGATGATATATATATATATAATGTGTGTGTGTGTGTAGGGGTTCTCAAACTGGGGGTCGGGACTCCTCAGGGGTTGCAAGGTTATTACATGGGGGGTCGTGAACTGTCAGCCCCTACCCCAAACCCCGCTTTGCCTCCGGCATTTATAATAGTGTTAAATATATTAAAAAGTATTTTTGACTTATAAGGGGCGGTCGCACTCAGAGGCTTGCTATGTGAAAGGGGTCACCAGTACAAAAGTTTGAGAACCACTGAGTACAGGATTGTTGTAATTTTTGTTATTGGTATCTTTGGATTTAAGATATTTTATAGAGACATGGGAGTTTTAACAAAGAAGCAATTTAAGGGCAAGGCTGTGAATGGCTATAGGCAGATGCACAGTGTGGATGGATCTTCCCCCTTTGACAGCTCATCCAAGGGCCAGCCACAATTACAATCCCTCGATGCACATCAAAGGCGGTGGAAAGGAGGCTGGTGCATAGCTTGCCTCCTGTTCACCAGACTTCAGAGTGCATTAGAGAAGGGAGCATAAAAGGTGGTGTGACCTGAGCAGATCCTTCCGTGCATTGGGTCATAGGGGGGATGAGAGACCATGCCTCCCCCTTAGTTGGGCCGGTGGCTAAATGCCCTCAACCTTCACAACAGTTTTGGTCAAGGGAGTTTTCCACTTGTTCCCACTGCTGCTCTAATGCAGGAGCAGAGTCCTGCCTCGCTTGGTATCTGGTAGAGCAGGGGTGAGCAAACTTTTTGGCCCGAGAGCCACATCTGGGTGGGGAAATTGTATGCAGGGCCATGAATGTAGGGCAGGGGGTTGGGGTGCGGGAGGGGGTGCGGTGTGCAGGAAGGGGCTCAGGGCAAAGGGTTATGGTGCAGGTGGGGAATCAGGGCAGGGGGTTGGGGTGTGGGGTGCAGGAAGGGTTCAGGGTGTGGGCTCTGGCCCCATGTCGTTTACCTCGAGCAGTTCTGGGATAGCAACAGCCCGCAGTGGGGCTAAGGAAGGCTCCCTGCCTGCCCTAGGCACGCGCTGCTCCCAGAAGTTGCCAGAATATCTGGCAGTGACTCCTGTGGGTGGGGTGGGGCAGGCGGCACCGCTGCATGCTGCCCTTGCCTGCATGTACCACCCCTGAAGCTCCCATTGGCCACGGTTCCCTGTTCCCGGACAATGGGAGCTGCGGGGGGCGGTGCCTGCAGGCGAGGGCAGTGCATAGAGCCTTCTGCCCCTCCTCCCCCAGGGGCTGCAGGGACATGGTGCCAGGCGCTTCTGGGAGCGGTGCGGGGCCAGGGCAGGCAGGGAGCCTGCCTTAGCCCCGCTGCGCCACATCCCGTGGGCCAAATTGAAAGCCCTGATGGGCCGGATCTGGCCTGCAGGCCACAGTTTGCCCTCCCCTGTGGTAGAGGATCCTCCAGAAGTGATGCTGACTTCGGACAGGAAGTAGAAGTGGTAGATTGTATGGCAGGACAAAATTAGCGACCTAGTCATATCTGCAGCAAATGCTAAGATGCCAAATATGGGAAATGTTTTGCTTGTAGTAACTTGACTGAATGCTTTTTTGCTCTGAAGTTTCTAGAGGTATTTTTAAGCTCTATTTGAATAAGTAGGTTGGACAAAAACTGCAAATATGGTGCCACTCCATAAATGGCCATTTCTTTAAATAATTACATCTAATTAAAAAATATTTTCTTCCCACCCTAATCATTGAAATAATTCTGTTTAGCAGAATAGTCCATTAGAGTTTGCAGCTGACCCCAGCTGCTGCAGGAATGTGGTCTCTATCTTTGTATCTTGTTAACCTCTGAGGTTAATGTTCGTATATCACACTAGCCATACTTCTCATTATGTACAATTTCTTATTTACATAGGTTTTTTTAAAGGTAATGTCGGATGAATTATATCAGCATGTGAACCCAGCTACTACTTGCACAGCAGGTTTAACCACACAAATGTGACTTCCTGTAAAAAGTACAATATGTTAAAAACATATTGTAGAAGGCTTTTGTAATTTTTCCTTGTGAAGTGGATTTGTTGCAAGGTAGAACAAGCCCTTGACCACCCAAATAACTTCTGATATCAATAATAACGATCAGGCTGGTGAGAAGAAAAATAGTACAAACCAAGTTTTGATAAACAAAATGAAAACAAAAGTTTAGGAAAATGTTCACTAACTAGCAGTTTGCAACTTCAAAGAACTTTACAAAAACTCCTTAGTTAATGAAGATAAATAAGTAATTATTAGCATCCTCATTTTAAAAAGTGAGGCATATTCTTAGCTTTTGTGAAATATCAAGTCAGTGGAGCGATGGCTGTTTACACCAGCTGAGGATCTGCTCCAGGGAAACGGACTGAGTTTTGTGTAAGTCTGAGAGCCAGTATGGGCTTCAGTGGTACTACTCACATGCTCCAGTACTTTGCTGGATTGGGGTCCGAGTGCTCAACACTGTGCAGGATGCAGCCTTTAGTTCTGAAATTGGTTAGTTCCATGGTCACTATAATCTTTTGTGGGAGTGAGTTCCATGGCCCAATAAAGGCTATGATCAGCTGTCATGGTTACAGGGTGCGCTGTGGTTTAGCTCCTTTTAGTCCCTCTCAAGTGCACACCTCCTGGGTGGAATTACGTGGCCCCAGTGTTCTTAGACTGGATCTCTGGGCTGCAGCTCCCCTGTGAAACAGTTAGCATGACAGACCCAACTGGGTTTGGCACCTGGGAGCCTCTGAGCAGTTGCTGATTTAAAGAGACTCAAAAACAGCTTCTTCAAAACAAAGGGTTATTTATTAACCCGAAGGTACATAGCAAGCAGAGAAAGAGGCTAACAACAGAAGGCCTATCCACCTGGTCTTACCTAACTATATTCTTTGCTTGCAAGCTCCAGCAGCTGCTGCCTGCTAACCTCCCTTTCTCTCTATGCTGGTGTCTTTAATGGTTTAGTGCTCCTTTGATCTTAGGTTCCAGCCTGGGAAAGGTTCCTTTAATTCCATGCAGTCATGCAGAAAAATATCAAACAGGTAAATTGAAATGCAACTGATATTCATAAAAAATAATACAGATATCTCCTCGTTCTCCACATAAGCATTTTACATTCTCTTTCGTCACAATTCTAGTATGGCTTACATTATCTTTGGTAACCTTTACAATGAACATGGTTCTAACTGCTGCTATAGAGGATGTGGTCCATTACATAGGGCACTGAACTGGAAGTCAAGAGACATGGGTTGTGATTATTATTAGTCATCTTTCTTATGGTAGTCTCCAGGAGTCAACCAAGAACAGGGCTCCATTGTGCTAGCCACTGTACAAACATAGAATAAGAGACCGTCTCTACACTGAAGAGCTTACAATCAAAAGGCTTGTCTTCACTGCAGTATTAACTCAAGGTAAATTAAGTGTTGCCTCTAACTCGACTCTCAGGTGACCACCAATCCCTTATTTTAAGGGATCATCCCTTATTTCTTTGATTTGTCCCTTTAGGGTGACATCCATCCCTTATTTGAAGATGTATTGAATTGTATTAAAACTGATAGTAAGTACCATTTTAAACATTAAATTGAAGCTTATCAATAATTGCATTGTATATCTGAGGGCAGTGGAAGTATACACTTAAGAGAAAAATACATGATGTGCTAGAGGAAATGGTGTTTGCCTAAAATGTCCCTTACAATAAAGCCTTGTCTCTTAATTTTTCCTGTGGTTTTCCCTTTTTTCCATCCAACAAAGACACTTACCCTACCCGACTTCCTTTCACGGTTCTCTACCACAAGGTAGGTGGTGCTTTAAACTCGAGCTAGCTGGCCTAAGAGGAGGTTGGGGTTGCAGCTCCCATGCTGCTGATAATTGAGCTAGTAATCCAGTGGGAACTCAGCTTCTCTGCTGTTAATTCAATCAGTCTGTGCAAATGTTCTCACTTAAGCGTCACTGACCGGAATGTGGGCAGTCGGGCCTAGTGACTGGATCAAGAGTTGGCAGTCAGGGATAGGAACCCAGGGTCAGAGTTGGAGTCAGAGTCCAGAGCCAAGGGTCAGGGTGAAGTCAGAGACAAGGTTTAAAGCCAGGTTATCTGAAGTGGCAAAGGAGGGGAAAGGCTGGGTCCAGGACAGGAGTGGGGCTGGAACAAGGCAGGAGAAGGGCTGGAGTGAGCGTGGGAACAAGCAGGCAAAGGACCTAATGCAAATGTGGGTGAATACTTGAGCTGCCATTGGCCTAATACTGCTGCTGGGCTTAAGAGCATGCCTCTTGGTTCTTCTAGCCAATTGGGTGGCCTGGCCAATCAGGTGATTCTGCTGCAAGCCAACTCTTATTCAGCTCTCAGTCCTTTGTTCCTCACTAGATAGGTGGAGTTACCTGATTCCAGGCTCAGCTGCCAGCCCTAATTCATGACATCGAACAAGGCTAACTCAAGTAGTTAACTTGAGTGTGGCTAATTTAACCTAACTGCAATAAAGACAAGGCCTAAGTAGACAAGACAGACAAGTGAACAATGCGCTGGCAGCAAATATCATATTCTGCATTTTATTTTATTTTTTTGCGAGGTGAGGAGGTTGGTTTTTTTAAAATTTAAATCCTTGGATGGATTTATCTGAGGGGGGGATTCTATCCCTGGCCTGTACCTCAGGTACCCCAGTGTAAATGAGGATAATTATATTTACCATAATTTCTATAGTGCTTTGAGATCTGTGGATGAAAAGTGCAGCTGACCTAGCTTAATTGGTGTCTGTGTTTCTGTTGAAATAATAATAAAATTATTTTCGTATTAAAATTAAATACTATTGTTAAAATCAGCTCAGCATAGTATAGTAGTTCAAATAACCTTATATTTGGAGATCAGTTTTTCCTTTTTACTGTTTTTTACATAGAAAAGGGTGATCTGAGCCTAAGTAATTCAGAGGTTAAATTATTTCATTTTTAAGATTGTCCCTTTAAAAAAAAAAACTGCAGTATTGTACAGTAATGGCCCTGCAGAGATCCTGCAGTAATACACTGCAGTATCTCTACTGTAAGCTGCAGTGTTTTAGACCATTACAGTAGAATATTTCAGTACTTTTCTCATAAGGGAGTGTTTATATCCAGCCATGGGCCTTAAGAGAAATACATTTGATTGTCTCAGCTCAGTTCATAGTAAATTATGGATAAAAAAACCCCAACAACCCTACTATAACTGTAGGGCAGGGCTACACAAAACACAGTGGCATGACTTCTCCCTAAAGGATCGTGTACATTGCAGGAAAACTCATTTGCCTTCACAACTTTTTCCCTGTGAATCAACAGAACATTTTATTTTTCAGCTTGCATAAAAAAGAGCAACATATTTCACATGCATTCATGCTACCATGGATGTTTTCTGAATTATTACATTTTTTTTAATATTATGGAGGGTAATTCTACAATAACCAGAATGCAAATTAACAATTAATGCCATGACATCAATACAATCTGTTCAGTGGGTTTCATTAATATTACATCTCAATCAAACACTTACGCCATTTAAACAATTTTTATTTCTGCCCCAGCTACACGCCTTAAATGATCTAGAATTCTCTTGTTCTATCCTATGGCACAGTACTTTAAATATGTTGAAAATATAGAAATCTCTGAGAGATATTTTCTAAAGTAGCTTTGCAAGTATATTCCATGGTTGCTTTACTTACACAAAAGTACTCAGATTTTAAATAAATTTAGGCCACATTCTGATACCCTTACTCATGTTGAATAGTGTGACAGATATGGCAATTTCCTGCAATGTTGTTGGGAGACTTTATTGAATTATCTTTTGGTGCCCTTAACTGTGAAATATACAACCTTAGTGAACAAATAACCCAATTGAAGTCAGTATTTCTTGTGTAGTAAGAAGCTGCTATATGTGAGCGTAAAGATATCAAAATCTAGCCCTCTAATAATATGTAAATTAATGAGATCCGTGCATGGAGGGGTTCATCTATGTCTGCATATCCCCACTCCTATATGGAAGGTTAGCTCAGACCCATTCCAAAGGCTTCTCTGTGGACCAGCACCTAATGAAAGGTGCTCTGTATCCTTTGATATCACTGGCAGTGGAGGGCCATTCACACCTAACAGGATCAGGACCTTCAAGAACAACTCCTACGTCCTCCACAGAAACCCTGGAAATATATCACATATCCTACATTAGGTAAGATGTTAGCAATGCTGGTAAATGAGCCTTTATCTTTGAATGTTCCAGATTACATGTGTCAGTTTTCAGGGAAGACAAACCATCAGGAAGAAATTATATCTTAACTCATTGTTTCATAGATTCCAAGGCCAGAAGGAACCATTGTGATAATCTAGTCTGACTTCCTGTATAATACAGGTCATAGGACTTTTCCAAAATTATTCCGAGAGCATATCTTTTAGCAAAACATTCAAACTTGATATTAAAATTGTCAGTGGTGGAGAATGCACCGTGATCCTCGGTAAATTGTTCCAATGGTTAATTACCCTCACTGTCAAAAATGTCCAGGTGAGTCACATCATATGCGCATTTAACTTACATGAATTCAACTATACGCACTCAGCAAAAAAAAAAAAAAAGAAAAATAACAAGATACCTGTAAATAGTGTGGGCGATTCCACCCACCATTCCACTCAATGAGTATATGCCCCAGAGTAAGCGTGAGATGGGAGATGTGAATTTGCTGTTCCCTCAGTCAGTCTCAGTTCCCGCATACCTCTCATAGTGTGAGCATCTCGCCATGCTGAGTGTGATTCTAGTTTTTAAAGATACTGTACGTATTTTTCGTACAACATGGCCCCTAAACGCAAGCCAACTACTTCATCTGGTACACAACCGAAGAAACAGTGATCTGTTCCAATGCTGGAGGAAAAACTGGCTGTGTTGGACTTATTGAGAGACAGTATGTCGGTCTCCAACGTGGCATGTAAATATGGCCGCAACGAATCTAGCATCCATGCCATCAAGATTTGAGAGAGAGAAATTTGTCAAGCCGTGGCATCAAGTGCTCCAGTAACCGCTAAGGTGATGAGCCAGGTGCATGATAAGACTTTAGTGAAGACTGAAAAGGCATTAAACTTATGGCTGGAAGACATGAACCATAAACGTGTGCCTATCGATGGCGACACATTGCAAGAAAAGGCTCTTAGCCTCTACGCGCTGTTCAAACCTCCCCCCGAAGAGGGACAGCCTTCTGATGGGAAGGAATTCAAAGCCAGCCAAGGTTGGCTTAACAGTTTTAGGAACCGCTTCAACCTCAAAAACGTGCAGACTACTGGTGAAGCTGCATCTGTCAATGAAGAGGCAGCAAAAGCCTACCCCGAACAATTAAAGAAAATCATAGAAGAAAAAAATGCCCAACTGCACTTACACTTTGAAATCAGAAGGAAAGGCCCCTGGCTTGAAAGCAGCTAAAGAGCACGTGACTATGTTGTTTTGTGGCAATGTGGCTGAGTATTTAATAAAGCTGGGCTTGCCCTACAGGGCTGCAAATCCCTGTGCCCTAAAAGGCAAGAACAAAAATCTCCTGCCTGTGTTCTGGCAATCAAATAAAAAGGCTTGGGTGACGGCAGCGTTATTTCTGGATTGATTCCACAAGTGCTTCATTCCAGAGGTCAAGCGGTACCTCAAAGAGAAAGGACTTGACTTTAAAGTGTTGCTGATGGTAGACAGTGCTCTTGGCCACTCTGCGGCACTCCGGTTTGCACATAACGACATTGAAGTCTTCTTTCTCCCCCCCAATACCACCTCCATCCTCGAACCTCTCGACCAAGGTGTGATTCGCTGTTTCAAGGCCACATACATGAGGCTTACATTCTCACGGATACGTAGCACTATGGATGCTGATCCCAATTATAATGTGATGGAGTGTTGGAAGTCCTTCAACATTGCCGATTGCATCCATTGCTTGTTTAATATAAGTGATGCAATCAAGCCTGAAACAGTCAATGCATGTTGGTGAAACCTATGGAAAGAATGTGTGAATGATTTTAAGGGTTTCCCAACCATTGACAAGTGAAATGCATCGTTCAGGTGGCCAGGCAAGTGGATGGTGATGGTTTTGTTGACATCCTTGAGGAAGAAATTGAAGAATTAATTGAGAGCCATAGAGAAACATTGACTAACGAAGAGTTAGAGGAACTGATAAAATAGTCTACAGAAGATGAAAATGATGACGATGAACAGGAAGAGCCAGCAAGTTGGAATCTTCATAAATTTGCTGAAGTGTTCCAAGCAGCGAAACACGTGAATGATTTAATTTCTGAATATGATCCCTCTCTGGAACGAAGCCTCAAAATCACACATAGTATTACGGACGATTTGAGACTGTATCAAGAAATGTTTGAGACGCTCAAGACACAACAGCGACAGTTGCCGATCACCATGTTTTTCAAGGAAAAACAACCAGCAGCAGATGAGCCTACACAAACAACTTCTTGAGCTGAACCAGAGTCAACCACTTCGTCTACGACTCGCTCTCCGTCACCTCTGTATCCTGGATCGACATCAAGCCCTGACTACCCCCTGTAATTAAAAATACAGTACTGTAAAATTATATTTTGCATATGTACTCTTTATTATATACTGTACATTCTTGTATACGTTATATATTTATACATATTACTATACAGGGTTGTATACACAAAACCATGTACAGGATACTGTACTTTATGGGCGATTTAAGGGATTTTCAAGGGTAATTTTGACCATATGCGATTTTTCCCTTACGCGCTGACTTTAGAACCTAACCCTTGTGTAAGATGCAACTCCGCTGTACGCCTTATTTCCAGTCTGAATTTCTCTAACTTCAACTTCCAACCATTGTTTCACATGATACCTTTCTCTGCGAGATTGAAGAGCCCATTACTAAATATTTGTTCCCCATGTAGATACTCACAGACGGTAACCAAGTCACCCCATAACCTTCTCTTTGTTAAGCTAACCAGAGCAGTCAGCCGCCAGACAAGAAAGCCTGATAGCTCGTCATAAATGTGGTTCTAACATTACAAAAAAACCACACCCAAACTCCTGGAGCCCACACCCCAAACCTCCTCCCACACCCCAACCCTGAGCCCGCTCTCCAAACCCCTTGGCCCCAGCCCAGAGGCCCCCCCACACTCCAACCCCCTCATCCCTAGAGCCCGCACCCCCAGCTGGAACCCTGACCCGCTCCCGCACTCCAACCCTCTGCCCCAGCCCAATGAAAGTGAGTGAGGGTGGGAGAGAGCGCGCGACTGAGGGAGGGGGGCTGGAGTGAGTGGGGGTGTGGCCTCAGAGAAGGGGCGGGGCAGAGGTGGGGCCTTGGGGCAGGGCAGGTTGGTGCAAGAGTGTTCAGTTTTGTGCAGTTGATTGGCAACCCTAAATTAGACCCATGTTTTATCCTCCTCATGTTCACTCGACTATAATGGAAATCCAGGCTGGCAACAGTGGAGTCGGACACCTTGCATGTTAATGCAATGTAATATAATTAAAAAATCAATATAGAAATTAATTACATTTTGAATGTTATGTGTAATGAAATAGCGAATTGGATCTGCTACAGAATATCTCTATTCTCAGTAATCATATTTTTTTAGATGCATCAGGAAATTTATGTATAAATTTCAAAGTTGTGGTTGTTAAACCATGACTAAATACAAATGGTGATATGATCCATACTGTTTTAAGAGAGAGAGAACATAGGCTATTCACAGTCATATGATATAAAGTGTTACTGTATGCCTGCAGTGCATTCCCCTGCCTTACAGCATTAACAACGACTTATGGCCCAGAAAAATAGCTGGGGAAACTTCCCTGGTAGCAACATGAAATTATCATTATCTGGTTTAGGTATAAAACAATGTAATAACCCATTCTAGTTCACACTGAGCTCAGTAGAAAGATTCCCATGGATTTCAATGGGTATTGGATCGGACATTTTATGCGGTATTTGGTGGGAAGTTACTATAGCAGTCGCGTGGGTAAAGTGAGAAAGTAGAATTTAGGCACATAGAGGTGCCTCTTAGTTCAAGGTGAGAGACTGTAGGCTAGAGTCAGGTCCTGGGAGGGACTATAGGGTTTGCAAGATAATGAAGGACTTTGCAAAGAGTGGTTTTTCTTGCATTGTTTGTCTTCTTTTATGTTGCTTTCTGTTATTTTAGTGGAGGCCAAGTAATGGATCTGATCCTGTTCCTGTTGAAGTTAATGGTTAAAAACTCCCATTGACTTCAGGGGAAGCAGGAATTGCGCCTGATATTTTGTGTTATAGGAGAGTTAATTAAAATGCCTCAGCTACTAAATCTGACTTGGGGAAATGCTGCTGTAATGCACATGCACACCTTCAAAAAGAATAGTGCAAAGATTTGGGGGTTTTGTTTAGTCACACAATGTCAATATAAGAGCTATGTGGAGGGCAGGGGTTCCATTTCATGAAGGATTTTGCAATTTTGAAATTTAGCTTCATTCCAAATCAGAATGAAAACCAAAAATTGATAAATTCTTTGTGAAGGAAAAGTAAAATAAAAAATCATTTTTTGTTGAGCACGCTGTTTTGTTTTGACATAATTGTTCTGTTTTGATTTTAACTTCTTAAAATGTTGCATTTATTAGAATATATGGTAATATATAATATAGCACAAAAGTTCAAAATGAAAACTAATTTCAAAAGAAATAAATGAAAACATTTCAATCTGAAAATATTAAAAACTGGACCTTTCAGTATCGTCCAAACTTTTTTCCCTGGTTTTCTTCCAAAAGAAAATTCCAGTAACATCGACTTGATTTTGCAAAGCATTTTAATTTGGATGCAGTATGGTTTGGTCAAAATTTCTCTGGCCAGCTCTCATCAGTATGAATAAGGGCAATTGACATCATGGAGGACACCGTATTTGGCTGCTGAAAGCAGACGTACTTTACTCTGAAGCAGCCTGTTCTTGATGTCCTAAACATTCACTGACTCCAGGGAGAGTCGCTTATGATCAGCAGGTACTCAGCCCTGTCGTAGTTTGGCCTATAGTTAATCAAACAGCTGGGTTTTTTTTTTATAAGCAAACATATGCGTTATAATGAGAGAATGGGGTAGGGGCAGGGCGATGAGCTCCATTTTGTAGTATGACCTATCCTCCCCTAAAAACATCAGAAGTTGAATTGTGCTTTTCAGAAAAACCTTTCAAACAACTGATGTTTTATGATTACTCTGCCAAGAGGTTTGACCAAGTTGTTGTTGTTGTGCTTAAAGGCCCTAAAGGAATTCGGCCCCATTGTACTATAATGAAAAATATTGGTAATAAAAAGTCATTCCCTTTCCCATATAACAAGACAACAGGTGGATGGACATGGGCATATCCTTTATAAGAGACCTAAAGTACATACATAAAGAATACTAGCGTTAATATTTCAGACTATACAAGCTCCTTCTCCTATATGCTCCAGTAACATACCCTACCGATTTTCATGCTGTTAAGTAATAATAGCCTATTATTCTGGATTTCTTAGCTTTAGGATAATTAATGGATTGTCTGCCAATATAGGGCGTACTGTCTGTCTCTGACTATCTATCATACTTATCAGCATCATGTCTGAGCATCTCTCACAGGTAGAAATGACAACAATGAATCTCTCTCTTTCTACCTTGATGGCACAAGAGAGGATTGAAGTTTTTTCTGGTTATTTGTTTCTTTGCTTGTTTTTTTTAAAGATTAATGAGACCACTCTTCAAGCGTTACTGCTTTTCATTAGATACTAGAAAATACTTTACCATCCGCTCATCCTAAACTAAGAAAGAGATCTATGTATGAAGAGGTATGTAGCTATAAAATTATTAGGGTTGTCATGAGCTCAGGACTTATGCTGGACATAAACGATAACAATTTCATTTATATTTTTAAAAGGCCATAGGCCTGATCTTGCACTGGTTACTCATGCAAACCTACAGTTGTGTGCAGGATGAGGGCCCAGATCTTGGATCACAGAAATTTTGAGCATTTACCCATTTCTCGTGAGAGTAGTCCTAGTGTGTGCAACTGCTGGGAATTCAGGGTAGCAATAGTTGAAATACTGGTTGACAGTCCAAAAATGTCAGTGATGGATGTTGAGTATTATGTTCTGTGTTTGTGTGACCTCAGTTATATACCCAATGATATCTGTTTCATATGAAACATGTATTTTTACAGTAATCTGGAGGAGTGCACCGTTTGTCTGAGAGAGCTGTTATTCAAAGAATAAATTTCAGTGGGAGGGAAATAATAAACTCATGTGAAATTACAGAACAAAAATAAACATTTACAGTAACTACCTTATAATGATTATGCACTTTAACAAGATACTTTTGTTGCTTAAAATTGCAAATACACACTAGTACTCATAGGTGCTAGAACTAGAAGTGCTGGGGGTTCTGCCTCACTACTTGGCTTGAAGTGGTTTCCATCATATATGGGGTTTACAGTTTGGTTCAATGGCTCTCACACCCCCACTATACAAATTGTTCCAGCACCTCTGCTAGTACTAAAAAATAAAAAATATAAAAAACTTAGATAAAGTTCAGAAAAAAGCAACCTCTGTTATATTTCTTTAGTTGGGGAAATCTTCCAACCACAGTTCCCCCAGAAAACTCATGTTGTCATTCATGTGTCATTATCTACATTTATTTAAAATTGTTCTTCACATCTTTAGCTCAGGTTGAAAATAACTGAAATACGTGAATCCAGATATTCTGATTTTTTTAATGTAATCTTGTATTTCTTAACATTTTGGGCTACTTCTGAAAGGCGATTATTTCAGTAATTGAACTGCATCTCCCCAACCCCTTGATCTTTCCTTCTTTGCTAGTAAGCTGAAGTAAAACTGTTTTTTAAAGAGCCTGTGTATCTTCTACAGTGTATTCTGGGACTTCTAAATGTGTCATCAAGTTCTGAGTATTACAGACATTAGCTGGATTAGTGTAATTGATTTCTTCAGTTTACCTAACAGGGCTTTTGGTTTGAGGGCCCACTTGCTTCCAGTTTAAATTGTGTGTCTAAACTTTACTCCAATTAATTTGCCAATGAGCTACAACATATTAATAATGTCAAAGCAGATATGAAAGGCCTCGCTTGTCAACAGGTGCAAATTAAATAGAACATTAATGCTTTTGGTTCCCTTTCTTAAAGTGTTTGTGAATTAAGTTTCCACTTAGGTCCTAGTATTGGTGTGCAAGATTAAAAAAAAAAAGTCAAGAAAAGTAACACTGAAGAGTGTGTGTGTATATGTGTTTACACACACATTTAACCATTAAAACATTAATTTGGCAGGCACAATGCAAAATGCCAGCCTTCTGAGGTTAATAGACCGGACATGCAATGTATGGTTTAAATGTATTTCATAATTGTGTTTTCCTCAGAATAGTTTGCAATAAACCACACATTTACTGTATTTTATGGTTGTGTTACTTTTGTTCTCCAGCGAACAGAGTATTTGCCAAGCCCGGGCTTCAGTTATGGTCTATGATGATACCAGTAAGAAATGGGTGCCAATAAAGCCTGGACAGCAGGGATTCAGCAGAATCAACATATACCACAACACTGCCAGTAACACCTTTAGAGTAGTTGGAGTTAAACTACAAGATCAACAAGTGAGTAACTATGTCTTTTGTGTCCTGTACATATCCTTTGATTTCTAAAGATGTAATCAGTTATATAATTAATCCTACTCCTACAAAGGGTATATACATTTATACTCTGTTCCATAAAGCCATGTCCTGTGTGATTTCTTGATCTAGGGCTGTACCTCTATTTATTATAGCTTGTTGTTTGTCCTTTACGTGAGAGAGAAATCTCATTGAACGTTAGGCATGGAAGAATTTGTGTGTTTTCTGCTCCATTTTATTATCCCTGTTTTCTACTGAAGGCTTTGCTCCCTGCTACTCCCCAACTGCTCTTTACTGCTCCATTCATGGTACAAACTTCTAGTATTCCTGACAAATAAGAGATCATTCACTCTCCCTGTGACTCCTGTCTTCTTGTGATGAGTAACTAAGTTCTCATATTGCATTTTAAAAACCTAGGCACATATTCTGATCTCATTTACAATAGCATAAATGGAGCTATGTGGGATTTACACCATCAAAACTGAGTTCAGACTCTGCTCCCTAGTCAATGGCTATCAGTATGATACGGGGGCACTGTCAGCAGCAGTATCAGGTGTGTCAGGCTGAAGTGTGAAAGCATTTGTTCCCAGGAACTATAAGTAGATGTTTCATTCTAAATGTAATATTCACATTCAAGTGAACAAATCACATGATTCTGTAAACTGTTAAATCAATGAATTACTCCCACTTTACATTTTAGAACAAGAGCCGGGGAGTCAAGAGTCCTGGCCCTGTCATTCACTTGTGTGATAGGGCATGTCACTTAACTTCTCTGTCTCAGTGTCTGCCTTTTGTAAAATGTAATGATGCTTACTACTCTGCTTTGAAAAGCGAACTGTGGATGGAAAGTGCTATATATGTGCTAATTAGTATTTAATGTTAGACAATCTGATGTACCCACCGCCTTCATGTTTTTTAAAAGGAAACCCAAATAATTTTTGGAAAATATAGTATGTTGGTTTTCAACTCTTTACAGTGTACTTCTGAAACTGTTTAAAATATTTTTTCATCTCTATTTTTATCCTTTTCTGGTCAGCAAAGATGTTATAAATATACATAACTCTTGAATCTTTTTCTTGTATTTTGAATAGTGCTGAAATATGTAAAGCTGCTGTGTTTAATTAGTAACAAGATCAGATATCTTTGTTTATACTTTGGTATCATTGACTGATGTCAGGATGGTTGTGAAGTAGTGCACATTAATGAACTTCTAGTACCTAGCCCAGTAAGGGAAGCACAAATCGTTGTTTCACATGGGCCCAACATAAATAACAGCTGTTGTAATTTGTATACAATTTTTTCAGCAATTGGGTGATGGTTTTTTTTCCCCCTGAACTACTTATTTGTAACCCAGTGGGCTTTCTTAATCAGATTATAACAATTTAAATTTAGGACAAATTTGAGATTTAAATTGTAAATATTGGCAGTGGTGCTTTAAATGTGTCAGTTCATTAGCTTTAGCCACTGGATTGGATTGCAAAAGTCATTGTTTGCATGAAGTAAATAGGTAGGCACAGGTCATCACTGAAAACATCTGAATTCAGGAGGAAACATATGTAAGAAGATAAAATCCATATGACTACTGAGTGGAGGTGTTCAGGAATTTGATGACAAAAAATAACTGAAGCTACCTGGCACTAGGTTAAAATCTCTTCAGAAAATAAGAAGGTATTAGAGAAAATACTAATTTAAAGATGATACAAAAAATGCATTATAATCACAAAATCCATTGGACATAGCATAAACTGATAGATAAGACTGGGATTTAAAAGATCATTTCCCAAAGCTTTTCAGGTTCAGAATTTAAACTTCTTCACAGCTCTAAATATCACATCTTCTGTAGTGGTTTATTACTGCAACCAAGATTTGCTAAATAGTTGCTTTTAACAACAACAAATGCCATCCAGTGCAAATTGTTCTCTGTTCAAACCAATTCATGTACCCTCATACTGACTTCAGTAAAGTCCCATTGAAAAGTGAGGGTTTGTTAAAATTAACTATTTAGCTAGCAAAGCATGTTTTCTGAAAATGGCCAGATCCTCAGCTAGTGTAAATTGGCATGAAGTGAAATCACCCGGAGCTATGCTGATTTATACCAACTGAGGATCTGGCCCAAAATCCCTAGCACAAGGTCAGTTTAAACTTGTATTGCATACTGATTGGCAGGATGAGAGAGAGAGAGATCAGTATAATCTACATGACATGACCTTTATCTGCTTTTAATGTCCTCTGTTTAATTTACTCCTTTCCCTAGATCTCTGAGTCTTTCATTTTAATTTGCATTCTCTGTCTTCTGCTGCATCTTCTGCTGCATGTAGGTTTTCCCTTTCTTCTCTTTCTCTAGCTGCTTTTTCTAGCTTTTTCTTCTGGCCCTTTTCCTGGTTTTCGTTTAACGACATTTACAACTTAGTCCTTATTTTCCTTACCTTTCTATCTCTGTTTGTCCTTTTCTCTAATTAGTCACCACTGAAAAGCTCACCAAAAAGGTTCCATCCCACTAGTGTAGTTTTTAAGATGATGTTGAGTGTGATCATATGTAAATTTAACAACTGGAAGTGGTCATCAGACCATTTTATAGGTCTTATTTATGGGTCTCATTTGCACGCTTCGTTCTCTCTCTCTCGCTCTTTCTCGGCTGCAATGTTAAAGTACTTATTAACGACATAGTGCAAATGAAGTCATCTGTTTCCCCTGCACAGATGCACGTATCTGTGTAGACTCATACCAGCATGATCAGCAACCCCAAAAAAGCAGCAGCAGTACAGGATGAGGCACTTCTCAAACTGTGGTCACCAGCACTTTAACCACTTCCATTTTGTTAGTCATTCGCCTTGAATATTTGTCTGCAGAAGTCAGCTGCTTTTAGTTTAATTCAGAGGTATGACTGAGTGATTGTTAAGTGAGGAATTTAATATCAAGTGATACGGCCTCAGGAGGAGCGCCTTATTGAGATGCATGTGGCAGGGCTGTGCTGAAGAAATAGACGGGACAAGTCAAAAGTGAATCACACTAGTCTGGAGGATTTACATAAAGTCCCGAGCTAGAAAATTATTATAAAAATGGGCCCTTGGAGAAGGTGGTACTTTTCAGAATTGACCACTGCAAGGTTAGGCCAGTATTGGAGCTTGTACCCTGACAGCATCCTTGTGGTATAAATTTGCCGCATTTTTGAAAATGTTGGGTCAAATTCATCCCTGGTGTAGGTGAGGTACCTCTTTTATTGAAGTTGTTGGGGCCTGGGCCTGCTTGTAGCAGGATTAAATTTGGCTTGCCCTGTGGAGGTATTAGCCATTCTGAGGTTATTAGGCTATAACCCTCTGAATTTTAGAGTATGTACAGTTGGTGACAATCTGGGGAAACATTGCAAGTGCGACAAGCATCAACCTGAAAGGAAATGTCCCTGCATTATTATCGTATAGTAGTGCCCAGATCCCAATCATAGACAAGGCCCCCTGTTCCAGATGTCATACAGATCCATAACAAAAAGACAGGCCTGCCCCAAGGTCTTTACAATCTAAGCATAATACAAAAGACAACAGATGGATACAACAAACAAAGGGAGAACAAGGTAACATTGACACATTCCTGGCCATCATGAAAAGAAATGGTGGCATTGGGCAAATATAATATGGATATACAAATATTTTTTCACACAATTAATAATTAAGCTGTGGAACTCATTGCCACAAGATGTCACCAAGGACAAGAGCTTAGCAGGATTCAAAACAGGATTGGACATTTATGTGGATGATACAATTATCTGGTGTTTCAACAGTAAATATTAAAAGGGATGTGTGATGGGGTGTACGGATCCTGTGCTGCAACAGCTACAATAGAGTTAATGGACAAAGCAACTACTTCCTCACCTACAACTGATTATATAACCAACAGCGGGTGGGATACAAGGCTGCAGCTCAGGCAGAGAGGGACTGCTGTCAGGGTGTCTGTGGAGGACTCTGCACCAGCCACAAACTCAAAGACAGGAAGTGGCCCAGGGAATCAGCAGTGAGTCTGAGGAAGCAGAATGTTGTATCAGCTTAGTAGTACAGGGTTCCGGGACTGGAACACAGAGGAAAGGGAGTGTCTGGGTTCCCATAGAAGGGATTTAAATCCCTCCTAATGCAAGGAGGTAAGGACTACTGAGCTCAGGTTGGGACTGAAGACCTGACATAAGCTCCTAGGACTGTTTGTTGGACTCTTTATTGTCCTGGAAAGGGTGGAGCCCTATAAGTGACCTTATGGGAGGGCTGAGTTGTGAGAAGATGCAAACCACTTCAGGCGCAGAGTGGCCATTGATAGGGTGTGCCAGAGGCTTCTACACCATGCCTAGCCATGATGGGGGCACACTGGCCAGTGAGTGACCCTTCTACAGGGGAAAAAGGGTTTTGGGATCAAAACCATCATGCTTCAGGCCTGAAGTTAAACTCAACTATTGGGAGTTAGAAAGGAGAATCTTTCCTGGTGGGCAGACTAATCCATCGCTGTTTTCTGCAAGGTTTCTTGCACTTTCCTGTTAGACAGCTGCTGCCGGCCACTGTTGGAGCTAAATACTACTCTAGGTGGACCACTGGTCTCGTCCAGTGTGGCAAATCCTAGATTCTGACATATGTAGCTCTAGAGGAAACTTCCCCTAGAAATATTATAATAGCTATGTTCCGAACAGTGGAAAATTTTTCTGTATTTATTTATTTTATTTGCTCCTTTGAAGCATCCAACTTTCCATTTCACAATTCACCTTGTGATCTAAGCACCATCTACAGCAGATGCTACTCTGCCCTCATTCTTTCAGCAAGAGGCAAAGCAGTCCCATGTTTGCTTTATTCTGAAACTACTGACTAAGGAGGTAAAATTAAACTCATACCACTTCCTTTCCTTTTCCTTTTAATGGGAGCCACGCTTTGGAGCATGAGGACAGGTTGTATACTTATTCTTCTGCACATTGGTTTTGCTGGCAACCTGGAAAGTAGCAGTATTCCAAGAGTTAATATGGGTGAGAGGGTTCAGAATTCTGTCTCTCCTCCACTTGAAGTGGTTAAATCCTCAAAGTGAAGGTAGCATTCTGAATTCTTCAGACCACATGGAATTAAATGCTCTGAGACGCAAACTGAAGAGTTTACCTGCATTGGTAAATAATTTATTGCAGCGGCTTTTTGCAATTTTTATCTTTAATTGTGTTAGTCATCAAATGCTCCACACCCTTTAGTGCTCTTCAGATTTGTACAGTCCTGCGTCTGAATACCAAAGACTCTCTCCAGATGGAGAGGACAGACTCTTCAGAGTCGAGAGAGAGCCACACACCAGTCTTCCCAAACGTTTCTTCAAAGGCTCTGGCTCTGCCTCCCTGACTTAAGTTAGTCAGAGACGGTTGAAAAGCTTAATTTTTTTAAAATTGGTAAATGTGAAAAATACTTGCTTGTTAGCCCAGACATAAGACCTCTTTCGCTCTCTACAGACCCATTTCACCATGGGCATTATTCATGCAAACTTCCCTATATTCCCTTGCCTAAGCCCAGAGGGATTGTCTGTAGGATGAGCAAGTAGTTCTGTCTCTGTGTAATTCAGACATTGCCTCCCCCCCTCCTACCCCCCCCGGCACTGTGTCTGCCATCTAGTGGCAGTAATTGTGGTCTTGCAGAACTGGACTGATACTGCTAATTTATATCCCATAGTCAACTGAGCAGCCTTGTGACAGCAACAGACTTCATTCACTAGACACATAAGCTGATTGGGAATGGGGAACAGAGGTGCAAGATTCTGGATGCCAGATTCAATCCTTTGAGTAATCTAAATGACAGCAGGGGGGTTTTGGTAGGGTGGGAGTTGTTTGTTTTAATTATTATTGGGTTTTTTGTTGCTTTATTTATTTTATTTGTATTACAATAGTGGTTTGCAAACCTAGTCGTGGACCAGAGCTCTATTGTGCTAGGCGCTGTACAAACACAGAACAAAAAGACAATCCCTGCTCCAGAGAGCTAATAATCTAGGTATGACATAAGTTTCTGAGGCATATATCACCTAAGTATTTGGAAAAAAAGGATTCTTCCTTAAAAAAAAAAAAAAAGAAGAAGAAGAAGGCAAAGCATAATTGCCCATTTTGCTTCTATTCAGATAAGCTTTTCAAATAAAAATCCCTGTGATCAATCCTGTGTGCCAGTTTGATAATGCTGCTGTGGTGGGAATTATAGAATATCTACTTGAGAGTTCCAGATCCACCACATTCTAAAGGGACAATGCTGATGTTAAACTAACTTGTGCTCTTAGTGTAACAGCTCTCATTCTGGTCTTTCTCTAGTTCTCTGGCTGGCCAAATCATTATCTGTACTGAAAAATATGAAATCTTAAACACAACAACCCACAGATATCTGTCTGAAACATCACCCAAAATGGCTATGTGTCCTGTTTCTGATCTCTCACAACTGTGAATCAGGAGCTTCTCCAGTCAAGTTGGTGGTGACAAAGTAAAGTGGACTGATTCTTACACTTGTAAGAAGGGAGGCTTCTTAAAGGTTTACCCCAGAGTTTCCTTCCGTATACATCCTTGCTACACAAGCCACTCCAGGGGCTATTTAATTATCTGACACCTCAGTATTATTTTCCAATAGCCCTTTGTGGTGAGTGAGCTGCCAAAATGTCTCTGTTTTCTGCTTCCTTCGTCATCTTTTCTCATTCCTGTCTAAACACTTTCACTCATGCTGCCCCCTGCACTTAAAATAGTCTCCCAGACAGTGTGCTGCAAACCCCCTCCTTCTACTCCTGGAAGTCACTTCTTATCACTCAGTGATGGAGCTGATTCACATACTACCTAATCTGAATCCCACTGAAGAAAGAGTCGCATTGACTTCAGTGTGCTTTCAATCAGAATTATAACCTGGAGCTTGATTGGGCCTATTGTAAAGTGAGGGTCAAAACAACCCCACCTGTAGGGGCCAGCTATGAAGTTCAGACCTAGATTTGCAATACTTGAATATTTGGAATTGTTCTTATCCAGGACATAGTTTCAGGCTTATCTCTTCCCCAGCCCCACCTGTTTAGTAAAGAGACAACCTCCGCTGAGCACACTGATATTTTAATGGCGCTGTATCTGTGTGTAACTTTGGACTGTGAGACCTTCAGGATAGGAATTTTTGTATTGGCCTTATGTTACCTGTCATAAAGTGCCAGTGTAGCCTGCTGGCGAGCGTGCATTATAGGTCCCTGTCTGTGCTCAGTCCACAAAGTACCTGAGGCTATTAGGGCATCAATTAGGGATCCTTCGCTATTTAGCTTAAGCTATAGCAGCTCATGCTTTTAGCTTTGGAGGTTCCCAGTTCAGTCCCCGGTGTGTCAGCCAAGATGATAACCATCATACTATAACTACGAACCTTTACTAATTAGATGCCAATCGTTTTAATTTGTCTCTGAGCGTAGCACTTGGCAGCTCCATCTTTAGGAGAAGAAAAAGATGAAAATCAACAAAAAGATAAAAAAACATTGTAAGTGTTTCTCTCCCCATGCCATTAAAATGCTTTTTTATTTCTGTAGCCATGAGTGGCAGCTACAGAACTTGCAGCAAGGCAGCAGGTGGAAGTGGACACTCTGAGTCCTCTGGTACTATCTGTGCTGATCTAATTCTAGACAAAACAATTCCTCCACTTGAGAAACTGGTAGTAACTTGGAGCATGCAGGAGGAGCAAGTCAGGCCTGTGGCATCCACTTAAACATGTAACCTGTTGTGGGGGAGGATTGGTGCCAATGAATCAGTTGCTCCCTTTCTCCAACAACTGTGGGTGATTGCTCTCCAACAGTCGAACACCTATCTGCAACATGTAGGTGTATGGTGGAGCTTTTGAGGGAGGCATGAGCAGGTAACAGATTTTTCAGGTCGAGCCCGTGTGCCCTGACACTGAATCGAACAATTCTAAATCTCCTCAGCAGGCATGCGTCTGTAAATGTCAAAACTCACATTTGCCTACCTTGTTCTGGAAGGTGTGCATACATTTTTTTTGCTATTACAGACCTGAAGTGATCCTTGCCTTTTCTTTCCTATCAGAGAGTTGAATATTTGTAACCTTCATCTATATCTCAAATTGCAGGTAGTGATTAATTATTCAATTGTGAAAGGACTGAAGTACAATCAAGCAACACCTACCTTTCATCAGTGGCGCGATGCACGGCAAGTCTACGGCTTGAACTTCGCAAGCAAGGAGGAGGCTACCACGTTCTCCAATGCAATGTTGTTTGCGCTGAATATCATGAATTCACAGGATGGAGGTATGAGCAATCACTTTGCTCTGCTCTTTTATTAACCGCTCTGCTAGCCTGTGGTACTTGCTGTCTGCATTTACGTACCTCAGTCATATGTTGCAGGTACGCCCGCTATCTGTGCCATGCCAAAACAAATAAGCAGAAAGGTGTAATTTAGTCTCCTTGTTGAGGGTCTTTAATTGCACCAACAGTTGCTGTGGTGGGCACTGTACATATTTGTATGATTTGCTTTTCCTTCTTTCTTTCCATTTTTCACTCAGTCTAGTCCACACCAAGAGATTAGTGGCAAAATTTTGCCATCCTTACACTGCACAGTAGCTGACTGGGCAAGTAGCTCCATTTATTTATATGAAACTATTGGTGGAGTAATGTACAACTCAATGTGGGTAAGAGTGTCAGAATCTGAATCTAAACAAACAAAAAAGCTAGAGGAAAGCTGTGACATCTCATAAAATTTTACACGTAGAACTTGGAGCTTGTATTTCTTCAGGTGTCTTATCTGTCAGTTACAAACGTTGGCTACATTGGCCTACCTCCCTTGCATAGAGGGTACAGTGTTTGGCTTCTGGTTATAGGACACAGTAAGGGCCAAAAATTTAAATCTTGGCTTTGGCTTATGCTGTTACAAGTAGTATATTGACTACATTCAGGTTTATAGTGGAAAGTAATTGCTTCATGAGTGGAAAAGGTGACTGGTGGTGTCTTGCCAAAGACACAGACTCGGGGCCGTATTGCCCAGTGGAGGTCACTTTCATAACCCAAGAGGTTTTAAGTTTCTTCTGTAAGCTTAAAGCCTTTGATCTATAGTATCAGAGTCAAATTCTGCGCTCAGTGATGTGTCTGATTGGGGCTCTGACCCAGAGCGGCCGTTTGCCTCTCTGGTTTTCTGGTAGACTTGCCTCAGCTCCTTAAGTTTCACGTGGCATTGCTTCGGGTCCCTGTTATGGCCTCTGTCCTTCATGCCGTGGGAGATTTTGACAAATGTTTTGGCATTTCGAAAACTGGAACGGAGTTCTGATAGCCCGGATTCCTCTCCCCATACAGCGATCAGATCCCATACCTCCTGTTCAGTCCATGCTGGAGCTCTTTTGCGATTCTGGGACTCCATCATGGTCACCTCTGCTGATGAGCTCTGCATGGTCACCTCTGCTGATGAGCTCTGGCCAGCGTGGCAAGCTGCAGGTGACCATGCAAACAGGAAATTGAAATTCAAAAGTTCGCGGGCCTTTTCCTGTCTACCTGGCCAGTGCATCTAAGTTGAGAGTGCTGTCCAGACCGGCCACAGTAGAGCACTCTGGGATAGCTCCTGGAGGCCAATACTGTCTAATTGCGTCCACAGTACCCCAAATTCGACTCGGCAAGGCCGATTTAAGCGCTAATCTACTTGTCAGAGGTGGATTAAGGAAATTGATTTTAAGAGCCCTTTAAGTCGAAAAAAAGGGCTTCATCATGTGGACGGGTGCAGGTTTACATCGATTTAATGCTGCTAAATTCGGCCTAAACTCCTAGAGTAGACCAGGTCTTAGTGGGATTCTCCTCTGCATGTCTAGGAAGCAGTATCCTGCCACCTGCCCTCCACTGGTCCTTCTTCCTTGTTTGGCCCTTCCTCCTAGAAGAGGACTAGAAGCACAGTGGGTACCAACTGAGCACCAACTCCTGTCATAGCTAGTAGTGACATCATCCACTGCTCTCAGCCAACAGAGGGATTATGCTTGAGGATTAGCCCTATGTGCACATGTTACCCATTGGTAAGTGTGTGTTACAGTTCCCCCCCATGCCCAGTCAGTATAGCAATTCATGCGTTTAGCTCTGGAGGTCCTCAGTTCAATTCCTGGCATGCTGGCCAAGATGAAGGCTGTCATACAAGCCCTCTGTCCATGCTTCCCAAGGAGCCACTTCCTCCCTCCTTGTGGCAGCACAGAGAGTCACAGTGCTGTTTTGCAGCATCCATAAGTGTGTAAAACATTCTAAGTGGATGGACACCCGCTCCTCTCCACCCCGTGCCCTCTTCACTGTGTCAGTGGATACATGGCCTTTTCACTGCATATGGACCTTCGTACTGAATATCCCTCATCCCATGATTTGACCTAATATTAATAAAAATGAATTTTAAATATCAGGTGAGACCATTTTTGGAGTAGGTGGGGGAAGAGGTGTGGTGCTTTAAACATTCCGTCTGCAGCCAACCCAAACTTTGTAGGATTTGGCTAGAGCAGGAGAAGCAGAGAGGGAAACTGATTAATGTAGTGCGTGTTATCTTGGCTGAAGAGGAGTGAAAGGCAGGATGTAAAGAAATGGTATAAACGGTGAATAGATAAACTAAAGCTGAAGAATCCTTTGAGCTCTAGTGCTCGAAATGTTATCAGTATTTTCACATCAGGGAACATCAGAGTGTCAGCTTAATTTTTCTGCTGTTGAAAGGTGGATGTCATTTACTTGATTCAATAAGCTGTGGTGGAAAGTTTTCTCCTGTGTCCTTGACAACTCTCCATTTTGGGGCAACAGAGTTCTTTACTCTAACAGACTTTCAGCATCTCCTTGCCACTTTCCACAGGACTCCTGCATTGTTGCGCTTTAGACCAGCAACAGCAGCAGAAATACTGTAATTCATCTAGAACAAAGGATTTCCCGTCATCTTTGAAGAGCATAACAAATCTAACGGCTCTGTAGTCCCTTCTCTGCTGCGCTGTGCGAAAAACTCTTCAGGAAGGAAATTGAGTCTAAAGAAGAAAAAGTATTGAGAGAGCTAAGAGGGACTGAAGCATGTGGAGAGAAAAAGGAGAGTGGTACATGTGAGACTCTCCAGCTTCGTCACACCCTACCCTGTTTACATTCCAGAGAGATGTACAAACTGGTGAAATTCCCAGAGTCAGGGACAAAAAGTGCTTTCCCCCTGGCTTTTCTACTAGTCCCGATAAGTGACAGAAGTATTTGAAGAGCATGAGAATTTGGGAAAATATCCATCAAGCCTTAAGAAATGTAGTATTTGTTTGTTAATAGCAACCTAATCTAGGCTTTAGTTCCTGATTCAGTGGAGGACATCTACAAACTGTTTCTTTCGTGAATGTGCTTTATGGACTCACTAGTGATGACTCCATTTGGGGTTAATTTGACCTATAAATCAACATGTCCTACATTAAGCATCTACCATCTTGTTACGTAGGGCTAGATTATGACTTCAGGCAAGGGATAATGTGGAAGATCCTTCACCCCATGAGGTATTGTTCGACAGAGACAGTCCTCTGAGTCATTGAGTCACAATCCCTCCCCTGCTTCTTCCTTGCTCCGCATGAGAGAGTGTGATGGGATCCCCGGGGTACAATCTGAAACTGTGGGACCACTGTGCCTCCTTAACTCTCTAGCCTGGGTTGTCTCTCACAAAGCTAGGCCAGTGACAAGCAGCAAAACCCCTCCAGGCACTGTGATCACTCAGCCATCAACAAGTGGAGCTACACACCCAGCTAAACTGCATGAATACTCTCTGAGCCACTCTTGAATCATACAGAGAGAGGCACCAGCAAATCACCCCAGCTCCCAGCCTTGAACCCCAGAAATATACCGTCTTACACCGCTCAAGAATCCCTTGGACAGTGCAAGCCCATAAGTTCACCACTTCTTCAAAGGAAAGTGGACATGCACCAGCCTTTGTAATCTGAAGTGAGATTCCCCAAGCATTTCAACCAAAAACATACTGTTTTACGTTTTATCTAAAACAGATTTATTAACAACAGAAAGACAGATTTTAAGTGATTATAAGTAGCAGGCATAGAGATCAAATTTGGTTACCTAAGAAATAAAAATAGAAACGCAGTCTAAATTCTAACTTTAACGGAGTAAGCAAGAATTGAATCAAGCAGTCTATCACCCTAACAGATTTGCAGGCAGCTCACAGTTCCTCAATACACAGGCTGGATTCCCTTCCAGCCTGGACCAGTCTCCCTAGTTCAAAATCTTTGTCTATCAGACTGTTTTCCAGGTGTTGAGATGTGTGGGAGAGAGGTCAAGTGACGATATCACTGTCCGTCTTTTATACTTTCTTCCAGCTGCTAGAAAGACCCTGGCTGTGACATGGGATCAGGCAGTCCTCAGTGCATACGTGCCCTCTCTGAGAAGCTTGTGGGATAGCGTATTCTTCTTGATGTTCTATTAACACCTGTCTGGCCAGTGATAGCTGCTCCTACTGAAAGGCTGGCTGTGGGTATTTTCCAACCTCACAGAATATTTCAACAACCATATAACAGTACTTCATATCTTCATATATAATGATAGCACATACAATTCAACAGGATGTTATGGTTCAACAGATCAAGACCTACAAACGATACCTCACAAGGCATGCATTGTACAAAACATATAATCATATGACAGTGGTGAATATGGGGGATCTGGGGTGATATGTTGAGGTACAGAGTGTCACAGAGGGGTTGTCCTATTCCTTCAGGAAATTACTTCCATCCTCCCACCATGTTGCTCAACTACTCTGGTCAGTGAGTAGGGAGGGTGGAGCCAAGACTCTGCCCAATCCCTGCCCGCTTTCTCCAGAGAGGGAATAAACAGGGGAATAGCTCCACTTCTTCCTGTGGGCCTGAAGCCAAGGTCCAGATAGCAAGGTGAAGGGGTTCAGCAAGGCTTCCTATTCCCTTGTGCAGGCACATCGTCCCATCCTCAATCTAGCCTTCTTTCAGACAGAAAAAATCATGTAGTTTTTGTTGTTGAGAAATAATTTGGTATATGCAGGGGGAGACCATAGGTTTTAGGGCCTGATTCTGCAACTGTCACTCAGGCTGAGTAATGGTGTGTAATGACAGCAAAACCAGGCTCCTAGACTGGGATCTTCAGAGGAGCCAAGGGGAGATAGGCACTGCAATACCATTGAAAATTCAGTTGGCTCTGGTTGCCCAGTTCCCTTGGGCTCCCCTGAAACTTGCAGCGTCAGTATTTGGTTGTTTCTCTGATACATCTCATTTCTGCTCTTTGCTGCATTGTGGTTGGAATCCTTACCCAAGTCTCTCTCAAAATCTGCAGCATAGAAGAAACAAATGACTTTCACTGTTGCAAACTGTCGGCTTCTCTTTCCTTTCTCAGCTGATTTAATGTGGTGTGTTGAGTCTCAGCACTGCCATTTTGGCTCTGTGATAATAGACTGGGGGATGTTTGTCTGTTTATTGGACACCTAATTTCTTTCAGAGAAAGAGAAATCGATCCTTGAAATAATTTTGATTTTTAAAACCTCCTTCAGTTTTATGTTCACTTGCTACCATCCTTATTTAAGTGCTTGGATAATCAGTAGCCTCTGGTGGCTCTAGAAAAATGTGACTGATTTCATTAAGCACAAGAATTAGTTTAACAGGACAGGCATTTTATTTTTCTTTGGCTCTGGTCTGTCAAATGTGCTTTCATTCAAGTGGAACCGTGTTTTATTTAATTCTGTTCCTATAGATACATTGTTCCCCTCCTCCTTTTATTTTTATTGGTATTTTAAAGTCTTTTAAAACTAAAAATGTGAAAAGAAAATGTTGTGACGCTGCTGTCACCGATTAAATGAGAGGAAAACAATAAAAAAAAATTGTTGACAACATAGTGAATTTGCATGCAGTGTGGTTGTAGCTATGTTGGCCCCAGGATATGAGAGAGACAGCTCATATCCTGGGACCAACACAGCTACAACCACACTGCACACACCTCAAAATGTTGTTGACAACATAGTGAATTTAATATCTTTTATTGGACCAACTTCTGTTGGTGGAAGGGACAAGCTTTTGAGCTTCACAGAGCTCTTCCTCAGATCTGGAAAAGGTGATGAGTGTCCAAGCTCAATAAAAGGTGGGTCAGATTGTTAAGCATAAGGGGCTCACACATGCTGTAGGAGACAACTTAAAATGAAGTGGACAGTTAAGGATTAGCAGGCAGTCTCGGGCGTTGTAATGAGCCATAAACCCAAGGTCTCTGGTAAATCCATGATTTTTATCAGGGAGTCAGATATTGGCACATGCAGGCCCATATTTTCAATGATCCTCAACAAATTCCCTAGAACAGTTAGTGGGTACACACACAAATGTGTTTGTGCGTTGTGCACACATCATGTTTTTACTTCTCTGGCTACCAAATCTCTGCAAGCAGATGGCTCCTTTGCACGTGCAAATAGTCTGCTTTTTGTTACCAAAAGAAAGATGCCTGCAAATTTTAAGAACAAAGTTGAGGAAGCCTATTGAAGATTTGTTCCTGAGATAAAAAGAAAAGGAGTACTTGTGGCACCTTAGAGACTAACAAATTTATTTGAGCATAAGCTTTCGTGAGCTACAGCTCACTTCATCGGATACATTCAGTGGAAAATACAGTGGGGAGATTTATATACATAGAGAACATGAAACAATGGGTGTTACCATACACACTGTAACCAGAGTGATCATTTAAGGTGAGCTATTACCAGTAGGAGAGTGGGGGTGGGGTGGGGGACCTTTTGTAGTAATAATCAAGGTCGGCCATTTCCAGCAGTTGACAAGAACGTCTGAGGAACGGTGGGGGTGGGGAATAAACATGGGGAAATGGTTTTACTTTGTGTAATGACCCATCCACTCCCAGTCTCTATTCAAGCCTAAGTTAATTGTATCCAGTTTGCAAATTAATTCCAGTTCAGCAGTCTCTCGTTGGAGTCTGTTTTTGAAGTTTTTTTGTTGAAGAATGGAGACTGGGAGTGGATGGGTCATTACACAAAGTAAAACCATTTCCCCATGTTTATTCCCCACCCCCACCCCCTACTGTTCCTCAGATGTTCTTGTCAACTGCTGGAAATGGCCCACCTTGATTATCACTACAAAAGGTCGTCCCCGCCCCCCGCTCTCCTGCTGGTAATAGCTCACCTTAAGTGATCACTCTGGTTACAGTGTGTATGGTAACACCCATTGTTTCATGTTCTCTATGTATATAAATCTCCCCACTGTATTTTCCACTGAATGCATCCGATGAAGTGAGCTGTAGCTCACGAAAGCTTATGCTCAAATAAATTTGTTAGTCGCTAAGGTGCCACAAGTACTCCTTTTCTTTTTGCGAATACAGACTAACACAGCTGCTACTCTGAAACCTGTTCCTGAGATGTTTCTTCCATGTAATCAAAATAAAAGGGACAGTGTTCTGGTCTGTCTTTAACCTTTAAATTAGGTAATTTAGCCGCTGGACAAAAGACAGTTTCTTTAGCATACTTGAGTTCAGTACAAGATGTGTTCTGAGTCAAAACACTCCCCGCTTGGGAGCACAGAGTCCACCAATGACATAGGTAATGATGCAGTTGAAGAGTTATGGCCCAACTATGCAGCCCTCTCTTGCAACAGACTCAACTGAGAGGAAAATCTCCTGTTTGACTCTAACTGTGCTGAGTGAATCACCATATGCTGCCTCTGCACAGCCCTTTCTGCACCTGGCCGTTCTCCACAGAGAAGTCACAAAACCTCTATTAATTGCCTTCCTCTATGGCGCCAGAGAAACATTCCCTGTGTGTTCTCATGCATCTTCAGACTCTTCGCCAGGTCAAGCATCCTGGGTTGCCTGCTATATGACGTTCCAGAAACAAGGCTCATTTTCCTGGGGTAAATGCTCCCCTAATTTCTCCTGTCAGTCCCAGCAAATTGTAGACCAACAGCAAAATTCACGGAGCTTTTTTGCCTGACAGGCATATGTTATAATTCTGCCTCTTCAGCCTCCATTTTAGATAGACGCATTTAAGTGGGTGATGAAATTGAAAGTAAAACCCTTCTTCAGTACTTAGTGACACTGCCTTCCCCACTTGGGTGGATTTGCAAATGGCAGCTCATCT
Source organism: Eretmochelys imbricata (assembly GCF_965152235.1). Taxonomy (NCBI): domain Eukaryota; kingdom Metazoa; phylum Chordata; order Testudines; family Cheloniidae; genus Eretmochelys; species Eretmochelys imbricata. The sequence continues at coordinate 109,361,754 of NC_135577.1, forward strand.
CGACATCTGCATTAGCAGTATAGATAAAGGTCTTTCCTCAAGGGTTCCCAATTCAATTCGTTTTGTTAACAGATTCTTTTTTTTTTTTTTTAATTTTAAGGAGTAGTAGATCCTATTGGCAAATCACCACAAGCCTGAGAGCACCAAATGGCAAAGTCACATCCAAAGTACAATGCCCTCAGTGCAGAAGTGCACATTAAAATCTGCCAGGACATCAGAGTCTTTGTGGTAATGTGTCATTGTCAACAGAGCGCTGGATTGGCACTTGGGAGACCTGGTTCTGTTCCCCAGTCTGCCACTGACCTGCTGGGTAATCTTTGGCAACTCACGTCCCTCTCTGTGCCTCAGTTTTCCCGTCTGTAAACTGGGGATAATGATACTGACCTCCTTTGTAAAGTGCAACTTGCCAAATAACTATGGGAGTGACTCTGTGGGGCTGGAAGCGTATATAATGCCATAGTGCAGATCATCTCAGATTTACACCAGAGTTAAATGGTTAGGAAAATTCTTCCAAAGAGTGGAGTGTTAATTGACGTGTGTGTAAATGATAATTGAGTGCTAGATCGCAATTTAATAAGCTGCCCTATGTAAGGGGTCTTGCCTGCATACCTGCACTGTCCCTGGAGCAGACCAGGGCATGAATTGTGACTCTGAGAGTCAGTTAATTTCCTGATTTCCCCTTTGGTTTCAGGAGGTAATCCATTAGTGGCCTCTGCCAGTGGCAGATTACTTGTGCTTTTGCCATGGCTCAGCTGTGCTGGCTGGCGCCCATAAGGGAGATGGAGCAAAATCAATGCAGCTTGTGCTCCTGAGTCATTTATGTGCTTTTGAAAATCCCACCCCAAAGCTACAATGGTACAAAGCTAGATGAGAAACCTTATATTTAAATAACCTAGAACATCAAACTGCAGGAATGGAAAACCATGTGACAGATGGAAAAAGTCTTTCAAGGCCATTATGGTTAGTGTGATCACTGGTTTAACTTAATTCACAACCTGTTAAAAGAAAATAATGCTCTAAATATAAAATTGAGATTCGTGAAAATCAAGCCCTTGCACATAGTGTCATGGTACAGGGATCATACGAAAACATAGGAAAGGGAAATTTGAATAGTTTTATGGAGAAGTGGTAGATGAAAATATTCAACTTATATAAAGAGAGAGAAAAAATTCTATATGGTTAAGAGCATCTAAAATTGCATACAAGAGTCTGGCAAATTACAAAGATTTAAATAGTTGGACTGAAAGAGTAAAGAAAAAGTACTGAAACATGTATGAGAACAAGGGAAATAGCATCTACATTCCAGCAAATTATTTTCTTCTCAGTTTTCAGCTTCTGTTAACAAAGAGCAGAGCTCGGATACCCGTGAGAAATATGTTCTTAAAACAAGGAGGTGGAAGCTGCGGTTTGTACCCAGCAAAGCTAAGAGTGTCACATACCAAGAAATCATAAGTGAAATGGTGGTGGTGTTGAAGCCAATGGCTATGTTGCCATTGGCTTCATTAGGGACAGGATTTTATCCCATGTTTTGTGGGACGGAAGCAGCAGAACAGTTTCTGGACAAATTCAAACTTGTATCCAGAGATGTCTCAGATTTAGACAGAGGTAATAGATAATAATAAGGGGGAATAGCCATTCTTTATTTTCAAAAGGACTTTTTGCTTTGGATGTTGTACTATACTTAGGGAAGGCAATTTACATTATTTTAGGCCAACAGAGAATTATAATCTTTCAAGCTAGAATTGAGCTAGTAAGAATTTCCCTGCAAAAGTAGATTTTGGATTATATTGTTGTTTACAGCTCAACATAAAATATTATTATTGTACTTGGTTATTCTCTTGAAGTTAGATATTTTGAATCCTTCTGTAAAACTTTGTTGGAGCAAATAATTGCTGAATTGCATTTATTTATATTAAATACTGATGTCCAAACTGATAGACTCATGTATTCCATACCATGTTGGTAGGATACAGTTTTGTATCCACTAAAGATCCAAAAAATAAAAATAATTTTAAAACCAAAATCCAGGAACTCAAAACCAGAAATGGAATATTCTTTCATTTTCTTTAACCAGCAAAAGATACAATCAATGGCAAGTATAGGGCCAGGCTCTCACCTACAGGATCCAATCCTGAAGTCTTTACCAGGCAAAATTCCAGAACCTCAGGATTTGGCCTATAAATCTGATTTTCATGAACTGTTGAGTACCTCTAGATCTTGGTATGAGCTAAGATATGTCGTTTGCTTGGACTCCACAGCCCCATTTATAATGTAAGAAGTTGTACTTGTTTTCCTCTACGTCTGTTTGTCTTTTTGGGCTCCTTCTTGTGGCTAATTTAACACTTGAAAATTATTGTGTGTTTCTTTGTAAATATCTAATACAGTTTCGTATATAAATTACATCATGAGCACAGCAATTAAAGGGGGAAATACAAACACACTGCATCCCCTAAAGGGAAAAGAAACTTAGAATAATTATTAGGTGTATTGTCTTTGCTTTATTTTGTTTCAAGCTCATCCTCCAAATTGTTATTAGGGAGGACATACAGTGATTAAATAAGCCCACCTTTCAAAAATAGGGACCATAAAGCATTGCCCATGTCTTCTTGCATTTAAGGATCAATCAGGAGTACCTTTTAGCTTCCCAAACTCTCACTGAAGTCATTGAGAAAAGTTGGGTGGGCAAGGAATGCAGAGCCGGTCGTTAAATCAGCAGTTCAGGGCAGACTGGTCCAATTTTATAATAGATTGAATCTAAAGATGGAGTAGTAAGAGTGCTAGGGCCAGATCCTCAGCTTAGTGTAAATCAGCATCTCCATGATCTATGCTGATTTATACCATTTGAGGATCTGGCCACTGGTGCACAAAGCAACTTTAGTTAAGGAACTATATTATCAGAGTAGAATTTGTACTGCTAGACTAGGTAGAATCCATCAACCCCACAAGTCATGGAGTAGGTTCTGCTCCTCACTCTGTGAGCACTCAGAACGCCAACTGAGTAAAATGATAGAATGTCTGCTAGACTTAGGAGAAGTTTTAGAGTGTTAACAATCTCAATTTAGCCTCTTAGGCAGAGGCAAGGACATAAGAATTTTCATAGCTGGAAATTCCAATAATCAATCTGGTCTGATATCTTGTCTCTAACAGTGGTCAGTGTTGGATCCCCAAGAGAAAAGTGTGGAACCTCAGTGAACCTAAATTGTGTAATATTCTACACTGAGAAGAAATGTGCCTTCAGCTGGTGATCCATTTGTGCTCTGAAGCATGTAACTTTTATCCTAGTTAGTATAATGACAGATTCTGTTCTTTTTCAAACACCTGTGTAATCGTTCTTTGGAAAACCAAGCCTGATGAACTTGTCTCACTTAGCCAAAAGTGCATGAATCAAAGATGCCACTGGAGAAACAAATGCTGAACATGCCCAATGTGAAAGTAACTATTGAAACTAAAAGCAGTGCAAAATATACGTGTTGGAGTGCTGATGTTTGGAGCTCAGTATGAGTGACATTTACTCGTTCGTGTAGGGGTCTCAATAGACCTCAGTACAGTGCAACCACTTGGGCTTTTGTTATGCATAAGAGAGGGCAAGGCCATGTGCAGGGGAACTCCACACCTCTTGCATGCAGTGGAGCTAGGTTCTATGTCAACCCTACATAGTGCAGCAAGAGGGAGGGACATGATGTGGCTGGAGTGTGGACATGACACTTAATCAGTAATCCCAGAGATGCGGTAACCATGAATTGCCTGGTGGGGAATGCATAGAGATTGTAGCCCTTGCTTCAGTACGTGGGCTATAATGTAACAGGCTGTGTAGCTGCCCAGCCTTCAGGATGGCCAATGGAATCTTTTCCCACCAGCATAGTTCTGTGCACATAGTCCTTTTACTCAGATTTTGTGCAGGGCTCTGGAGAAAACAAAGAGAAACAAGGGAACTGGTGGATTTCACTTACCTTAGGACGCTGGTGGCATTCTGCAAACTGGCAGAAAGCTCCTATGTGGAAACTGGCAGCAGCTGGCTTAATGATGCTTTCAGAAAACAAGCCCCCATTAACAAATGCTGGAAGAAAAAAACAGTAATAGCTCTGGTATAAAAATCAAAATGTAGCTCATGTGGAGGTGATGTGCTTCCCAAGTTAGGAGCAGGAGGGAATACAAAACAGGTGAGCCTGACATTTTATATATGCTAGTACTTGCAAAATCATGTGATACTCAGTTGGTGGGGATGAACTTTTCTCTCTTTTATATAGTCTCTTGTGGTATCATGTTGGCAAGCAATTTACTAACGGTCATTTTAAATGGTTCGCAGTAAGAGATACTTATTGTATTATTAATAATACTTGCATGGACAATATGCATTTTGGAGTGTAGGATACAAATATAAAGGCAGTCCCTGTGCTGAGAAACTTATCATCTAAAAGATGGGCACATATCAGACAAATCGGGAGACCTAGAGGAGAGTGCAAGCTTGAAATGTTTTGATTTGTTGGCTGATCTCACTCACCTTTAAAAGCAACTTGAATAGCTAGTGGGGAGCCAGGTGTGGAAAGGAGCAGATGTGTCAGGGTTTTAATTAGAGTCGGACTGCACTGTAACGATGCTGGTTCTGGCGGGACCCAACTGAGAGTGCCAGTTCAGGACACATTGCTTAAAGCAGGGCAGTTACAGCCCAAGGCTGGGGTTTTTCCACCTCTAAGGCAAACCAAACCAGCCAAACAGAGCAGACTTTGGTCTCACCCCACTGGCTAACCACAAGTCACACAAGCAATTCCCTCAGACACTCCAGTTTCCCAGTATCACCACCAGTGGCCCTTGTTATGGGGATAAATGGTTATGAAAACCAGTACCCCAGTAAAAGAAAAAAGGTTCTCTCGATCCCAAAGGATCAAGCCCCAGACCCAGGTCAATATACAAATCAGATCTTACCCACAAATCACACTGTTGCCAATCCTTTAGAATCTAAAATCTAAAGGTTTATTCATAAAAGGAAAGAAATATAGATGAGAGCTAGAATTGGTTAAATGGAATCAATTACGTACAGTAATGGCAAAGTTTTTGGTTCAGGCTTGCAGCAGTGATAGAATAAACTGCAGATTCAAATCAAGTCTCTGGAGAACATCCACAGCTGACATGGGTCATCAGTCCTTTGTTCAAAGCTCCAGTGTAGCAAAGTCCCTCCAGAGGTAAGAAGCAGGATTGAAGACAAGATGGAGGAGCTGCAGCAGCTTTTTATATTCTCTTGCCATGTGGTCTTTCTTTCTTTGTCCCAAAGACAAGCTGTCCATCACATGGCATGAAAAAACCTCAGAGTTCTGTCCATAAGCATGTCCCTGCATGCCTTGCTGAGTCATAAGGCGAGTCTGCCTTCTCTCAATGGGTCAATTGTATAGCTGATGGTCCCTAATAGGCCATCAAGCAGGCTAGGCAGAGCTGTCACCAACTTGTCTGGAGTGTTCCCCAGAAGCATAGCACAAGTTTGAAATACAGACAGTATAGATTCAATATCCAATATTCATAACTTTAACTATAAAAATGATACTCACATATAGACAGCATAATCATAACCAGCAAACCATAAACTTGTCTTAGACACCTCATTTGACCCCCTTTATACAAGGTTTGGTGCCACTACAGGACTTTGGTTGCAACAATGTTCTATACAGTCCCAGTTCAAGTCAGTAATATCACATGCACATGTTCAGAAATTGCATGTATTGCCCCCTCCCCCCCACCCCAGCCTACCTCCTCACACATATTTTGAAGCCCCCAGACAGGTTTGATAGGTTGCTGTAGAGATGGATTCGTTTCCCTTGATCTGTACCGATGGTGATTTGAACTTGCCTAAAATATTCAAATCCAGGGCTTTGGTTTGGCCCATTCTGGAGCCAGAGTGCGGCTGTTAAGTTCAGATCCAGGATGCAGACCTAAGCTTTCCAAAATGTGGAGCAGATGGAATTGTTACTCCACTGTTATGTGTTGGAACATCATCCCTGAAAGCCTCTAAGACAGGATGAATGATCAACATTCAGCCTGTTTCTTAGCTGATACTATGGCTTCTTTCAGTATTACTGGTGCTAATGTTACAGCATAGAACTCAAAACACACTGTGACACACTAGGGCCATCAGTGGGCACCAAGTTTTCTGGTGGCAGCCCATCTTCACTAGTATCTTTGGATGTTGGTGTACGGAGCACTCGTATTTGGATAGTGTTTATTTTAATGAAATTAATGTGTACGTTAGTAGTGCAGTTCACTAGCTTATTGATCTCAGCAGGAGATGGAGATGTTAGTCACTAGAATAAATATAGTTTGTTTAAGGAGCCTAGACAGGCTTTCTTCAAACCATTCAAGTAATGCAAGTGTTCAGGAGGTATTAGTTACAAATGAGGCTAGTCTCCTCTTTTTACCCCATTAAGCTTACTAAATGAGAGTTCATAGACCTCATGAGAAATGCCATGTTCCCCGCATCAAAATTTAGTATAAACCCACCAGAAGTTAAAAATGTGACATAAGCATTTTACATTTTCCTTTAAATCTATAAAATTTCAGGCTTGAAATTCTGGTCCCATTGAAGTCAACAGTCTGCTCCATTGAAGGCAATGGCAAGGCAGGATTTCATCCTAAATTCGTATTATGTGCCCAGTCCTGCCGGACACTTAGTTCCCTCATCTTCCACTGACTTCACTCAATGCTTTTCAGGATTGGGTCCATGTTTGTAGTGCCTTTTTAACATCATTTTTCAGGCAAGTGTGCTTGTTTGATTTGCAATACAAAACATTCTGTGTATAACATGATATATTATTTACCAGTCTGATTTCCTTTGTTTCTAGATTTTGTCATCTCTACTATCTGATTTCCTTAAGCATTTAGCACTTGCCACCCAAAGATATGAAAGCTTTTTAAATGAGTAAGAAACCATGGCACAAAGAGTTGTTCAAGGTCAAATCAGTGACAGGGCTAGAACTAGAATTCTAGGTTCCTGATTCCCTACTTACTGACCCAGGACGCCGCACAGAAGTAAGACACTGAAAAGATCTGGTAGTATGAGAGATGGGCTCCGTTGTATTTTGAAAGGCCCAAGAGTTCAGAGAGGGTTCAGATCTGGGGGTTTGGGTCAGTAGATTATTTTTTTAAAAGGGGGGGAGCATTTAAAAAAAATAAGGATCTGGATTTATATTTCAAACCCTGCTAAAAGTCAGGTTTCAGAGTAACAGCCGTGTTAGTCTGTATTCGCAAAAAGAAAAGGAGTACTTGTGGCACCTTAGAGACTAACCAATTTATTTGAGCATGAGCTTTCGTGAGCTACAGCTCACTTCATCGGATGCATACCGTGGAAACTGCAGCAGACTTTATATATACATAGAGAATATGAAACAATACCTCCTCCCACCCCACTGTCCTGCTGGTAATAGCTTATCTAAAGTGATCATCAGGTTAGGCCATTTCCAGCACAAATCCAGGTTTTCTCACCCTCCACCCCCCCACACAAATTCACTCTCCTGCTGGTGATAGCCCATCCAAAGTGACAGCTCTTTACACAATGTGCATGATAATCAAGTTGGGCCATTTCCTGCACAAATCCAGGTTCTCTCCAAAAGGAGGGGGGTGAGGGAGTGAGAGAACCTGGATTTGTGCAGGAAATGGCCCAACTTGATTATCATGCACATTGTGTAAAGAGTTGTCACTTTGGATGGGCTATCACCAGCAGGAGAGTGAATTTGTGTGGGGGGGTGGAGGGTGAGAAAACCTGGATTTGTGCTGGAAATGGCCTAACCTGATGATCACTTTAGATAAGCTATTACCAGCAGGACAGTGGGGTGGGAGGAGGTATTGTTTCATATTTTCTATGTATATATAATGTCTTCTGCAGTTTCCACGGTATGCATCCGATGAAGTGAGCTGTAGCTCACGAAAGCTCATGCTCAAATAAATTGGTTAGTCTCTAAGGTGCCACAAGTACTCCTTTTCTTTTTGCTAAAAGTCAAGCATTTTAGATCCAGGTTTTGGGCTCTTCTCTAATTAGTGTTAGATCACTGTGCTAATCTTCTGTCATATGTAATACACATAGTTCCCCAACAGGCAATATATTTATTCATTCATTGTGTTGCTTTTGTAGCAACTATTGCCATAGCAACCAGGCACTTTAATTACAGTATTTTTAAAAAGCACAGCTTATACTTTCATAGGCCTTGAACAACAAATAGTGTTGTATGCGTTAGAGACGGGTCTGAATGGCTCAATTTGAAACCATATTTCGAACATCGTAGAGTGTTTAAATCTGGGGGCTCAGGTTCAGATGCATCTCTAATTAAAAAAAAAAATCAAATCAAATAATCACTCCTGGGCCAGTTTGTCAGTACACAACTTTGGACAGTTAAGTGAAAAACAAAACAATTCAAACCAGCAATAACAACAAAACTAACCAAATGATGAAGAAAATAAATGAGCTTTTCTCTGTACAGTCATGCCTGCTAGCTTAAAGCACCCTCAAGCCCATGTTAGAGATTTTTCTGTTTGGACAGAAAAGGTTAAGGGGCAACATCCAGGCTATAACCTGGGCTAACTGTAGCGAAGACATATGTTTGTTGAATGGGGTGCTTTGGTATCTGAGGTCTTTGCTGTTGGAAGGCTTCTAATTGGCTTATCTGACTCTGTACCTTAAAACCTGCCAAACTACTAAGTGCTGTTTATGACTGAAAATGATCAGTCACTGGCACATCTAATGCAAAGGCTCTCAGCAACAGCACCCAAAATATTGCAAGAAAGGAGAGTGTTATAGATCAGTGTGATGTGCCAAATGAAAATAGCAGAATGTAGGCAGCTCTCTGTAGAGTATATGGTGGGGGTGCACCAGGGGAATGCAAGCCCCATCTGCAGAAGGACAGGATTTGCACACTCATGTTAAAGGCACAAAGAGAGTCAGGGTAAAATCCTGGTCCTCTTAAAGTTAATGGCAACATTTCCCACTGACTTCAGTGGAGCCAAGATTTCACCTGCAGTTTATAAAAGGAAGAATGGTACATTCATCATGATAATATGAAAGAAAAGGTACACCATGCTTTCTGCTGACAGTTTTATTTCTGCTCTTGGTGACCATTCTAATTCCTCTAACTTTAGTCATCACAGACTTTAGGTATAAATTCTGTGCTTGGCATGTAAAATATTACCAATAAATACGAACATACAGTACTCCATTTTAGGCTAGTTGATACCAGTTCTTTGTTTCTTATCTGCTACAGTAAAATTTCCCTTGTCATGAACCTAGAGTGCTGCTTTTCCGTCTCATTGACTCTTTTCTCCCAGACTAGATTGCTTTGTGGATTAGCCTATCAATAAGTCATCATAAATGCTCACCCACATACGTCCTTCTTCCTGCAAGTCAGGGTTTACTGGTAGATTCAGAAGTTAACCAATTAGACATGTGCTGTATATTTTTCTTGTTTTCTATCACATCTATTTGTGCGGATGAAATGTTCCAACATGACCGTGTTTCTAAATCATTTTTGCATTTACTGTGCAAATTATTACAGAGGCATCAGATAGATGTGCATTGAATTATACTGTGTTGGGTTTTTTTTCTGGCCAGCAAGGCCTGATGTGCAAGGAAAGCGTTTTTGTACATAACTTATTGACAAAAGCTTATAAAAAAAACGCAACAGAGTAGAAATACATCCTCAGTGATCAGCTTGTTTGACTCATCTGTTACATCAGTGCAAATCATGTACACAAGACCTGCTTAGTAGTCAGTTTTACTTGCACATTTCTGTTTTCTTAAGAATTTACTCAAGCATTGGTAGGTGTGTTTGTGCCTTTTGCTTGTGCCTCTACTGTAAGGTTAATGGGTTTATATCATAGGTCTGCAGAGCCTGGGACAGTTGCCCTTCCTACATTGCCATAAGGAGGCCAGGTAGTGTCACCTTCAAGGAGCACTGTGAAGATTAGGCACTGCAGGAAGTACCACCCAAAAGGTCCAGAGTGACAGCACTATGCATCCTTTTGATTGGTCAAGTGCACTATTTAATCTAGGAGGGTGGCTCAGGAAGTTGTCTGGGCAATCATATGGACTTTCGCCTTATTGTGACTCCAGACTGCACCTAGCTTTGTGATCTCCAGTGTCTGACCCCAGCCTGATCTTGGCTCTTGTCTCCTCATTCCAGCCTGGTAGCTAGTTCTGATCTCCGCCTCTAGCCTGACTCTGACTCTTGTTTATCGATCCTGACTGTAGTGATTATGCCAAACCCTGCTCACTGACTACCATCTTGTGGCCATCTTTGACTGGTGGAAACCAGCCTAGCTGTGACTGCTAGGCCAGGTTGCCTATGCCCTTGTCTTTTTGTAGCTGTTCAGGTTGTGGGCTCGCCAACAAATATTTCATTCCTCTTTCTGAGTAAGCCTTGATGATGAATACCAAGCCCATGTAAATTACACAGGAGATGCATCATTCATGATTCAGGGGCGTGTGTGTGTCTAGTTACATATGGAAACTAAAATTCCTGTTGTTTATAAATAATCGCTTGCTGTGTACTTTTTTCTATTGACGTGATCCTAAATACAGGCCATACTAGGATATTCAAGGTAGGAATCGGGCCCTTGGAGCTCTTCACTGCCCCCTCTTACTCTTTCAGATGACAAGAAGAATCCCTGTGGTTGCTCTCCGTGAGCATACATGGGGGAATCCTAGTACTCCCACTAACATTAAACCCCCTCAAAGACTTGTACCAATAATGGGGGAGTGCATGCTGCATCCTTTTAAAGGCTCCCTTCGCGACTTCTGTGTATGCTCCCAGAGGCATTCTGCCTTCCTCAGCTCATAGAATCATAAAATATCAGGGTTGGAAGGGACCTCAGGAGGTCATCTAGTCCAACCCCTGCTCAAAGCAGGACCAATCCCCAACTAAATCATCCCAGCCAGGGCTTTGTTAAGCCTGACCTTAAAAACCTCAAAGGAAGGAGATTCCACCACCTCCCTAGGTAACGCATTCCAGTGCTTCACCACCCTCCTAGTGAAAAAGTTTTTCCTAATATCCAACCTAAACCTCCCCCACTGCAACTTGAGACCATTACTCCTCATTCTGTCATCTGCTACCACTGAGAACAGTCTAGATCCATCCTCTTTGGAACCCCCTTTCAGGTAGTTGAAAGCAGCTATCAAATCCCCCCTCATTCTTCTCTTCCGCAGACTAAACAATCCCAGTTCCCTCAGCCTCTCCTCACAAGTTATGTGTTCCAGTCCCCTAATCATTTTTGTTGCCCTCCGCTGGGTGCTTTCCAATTTTTCTACATTCTTTTTGTAATGTGGGGCCCAAAACTGGATACAGTACTCCAGATGAGGCCTCACCAATGTTGAATAGAGGGGAACAATCACATCCCTCAATCTGCTGACAATGTCCCTACTTATACAGCCCAAAATGCCATTAGCCTTCTTGGCAACAAGGGCACACTGTTGACTCATATCCAGCTTCTCATCCACTGTAACCTGTCAAAGTTTGACTCAGACTCACAATTTAGCAGACCACTCTGTTTTATTAGCAAAGCTGCTCTGCTAATACATTTAGAAGTGAGCTCCCCGAGTGGGGCTTGTGTCTTTTAATTTATACAGTTTTTTGGAGAACAAGTTACAGAGAAGTTACAGACAAAAGAAGAAAAAGATTTTAGTCACCACCCTTCAAGATCCCTGAGACCAGTGACGTATCTTCAATTACCTGCCACCCTTAACAGGCTCCTTTAACAGCTTCCAGTTAACTTAACTAATTGCCCTTCACACCTTCCATTCTGATGCCTGCTTCTTAGACGTGCTGGCTCTATCTTAATTGCTTCTCCATTTAAAAGCTAACTGTCCCTACGTGTGCTCCCTCAGATACTTTGTAACTTGTTTTGGCATGCCCTCTCATATACAATGTATCCAGCATGTCCCCTTATACAATGTTATACTTCCACAATCCCCCCTTTTGGTCAAGGCTACACCCATGACCAATGACTTACTGGATTCCATACATCAATTGTTCTTTTTAATTACTTTCACTGGTGACATTTAACAACATTAGATTAGCATTCTGGTTAGGGGTAACCTGATGGATGGTGTGTCTTGTGCAGTTTTGGATACAACAAGAAATCAATTGAAAACACACAAAGATTATTAGAATTCCAAATAGGATAGTCAGGATTCCTTGAAACAACCAGTTTCCCAGACTAGAGAAATTGAATAAGTTACTTATCCATTTCCACAAGGAACTTGGTTCTTCGTGGGGAAGGTATGCAATTTGCTCCAGATGGCTAGCACGATTTATTATCTCATTAATATTATCAGGTATGTATACACAGCATTCTGTTCCAATTAGAGCACAGGTCCCTCCTTTGGCTGCCAGTATTATATCTAATGCCCGACGGTTTTGGAGGGCCACTTGTCGGACCGCTCCTGCTTCTTTGGCTAGAGCTTTTAAGCTCTTTCCTGTTTCATTGGCCATGATCTCAACCACCGCTTGTAACCTTAAAAGCCTTTTTGCATGGTGGATTACCCCCCCTACTGGGACTAAAGAAATGCCAACAGCTTCTTCCCAAGTTAGGGGGCTTATGTTATCCACATACCATTTAGCATCTGGCAAGTCCCTCCTTTTTCGCCTGAAATTATGGAGGCGATTTCGTGGGAGGGATTGAAGCACCCGGAATTGTGGGAAAAGCTGAGCAGGATAACAGATACCTGACCAATTTGCTGGTAACACAGCGTAAGCGTTTTCCCCACAAACCCAATGATGTCCCATTAAAGCTGGGAAGGGTTGACTGCAACCCTTTGACATGTAAGAATTTGCGAAGGAGGAATAGTATCCCCCAAAGGGCACAGGATGATTTTCACTGGGAGAAGAGGTAGCATTCACATGACATTTGTAGATGGTGCTGTTTTTCTCAGGGAGGCTGTAGGGGGAGCAAGAGATTGAATCTTTGGTTTGATCCCACGTTGAGAGGAAGTTTATCTTTCCATACCCAGTTTGCCATTCTCAACCTTGTTTGAATAGTCCCATACACCATGGGACACGATGTATTGGCGACAGCTGCTCCTCCCTAGATTCAGCCCTGTCCCATTACACACCCAGCACCAGTGGCCCTTTCCTTTCACCACACTTATAAGTTTAGGAACATATGTTTTTCCCCGCCCCCAAGTGTCATTTTCCTTCCATGTCCTTTTAAGTGGATAGGGTTCTCCAGCAAGCTCTGAGGAATTCAAAGGGATTGCCATGGTGGGGATACTAGCTTGTGAGTGAGCTGGGATGTGGCTGCAGACCCAGCAATTAGAAATATTGAGGATCTGGGCTATCTGCACCTGTTGTTGGATGAAAGAATTGTCACTGTCACTCTGGATTCCCCAGACCCTCAGGACACAGTAGCTGAGGATTAAGCTTCTCAAAGGACACATGTTGGAAGCAGGACCCTTTCTGGTTCCGACACCCCCTTTCGAGGGAACCGCAGTCACGGTTTTACGTCCACCAGGCAGCAGGCGCTAGGCTCACTACTGCTTCTTGTTTGTTGGGTCCTGCTGTCTACTTACCCTCTGCTTCTGGCAACCCTTACGAGAGCGCAGATTGTAAGGTATTGCAGGCTGTTCCTCTTTGTCTTCTGGGGTTGAAGCTGGTTCTGCGTGGTCTTGCAGAGGTGCCTGGTCCCCTTGAGGTGGCACTGGCTTACACTGTGAGGCGTGGATCCATGCAGCGATGCCGGATAATTTCACTGCTGTCTGGGTGGTGAGCAGTACCTGGTATGGACCCTTCCACCGGGGTTCCAAGGCGTGCTTCCGAAGGTGGTGCTGCAGGTAGACCCAATCACCAGGCTCAAGAGTGTGACAGGCAGCAGAGGTGGGTTCCGTCGGCCAAGCTGCTCGCACCTGCGAATGGAAGGAGCTCACAGCTTGCATTAACCCTTTGCAGTACTGGAGGAGCATGCTGTGAGTTAGGTTTAGGTCTGGGGCTGGGGTAATAGTAGCCATTGTTCGCATAGGGCATCCATGATGATTTCAAATGGACTCAATTTGTGTCTCTGGGATGGGGATGACCGAATTTCCATAAGGGCCAGTGGTAAAGCAGCTGGCCAGTTTAACCCTGTGGAACTACAGATTTTTGCCAGCTTATTTTTAAGCACACCATTTCGCCTTTCAACTGCCCCTGCACTCTGTGAATGGTAAGGGCAGTGCAACAGGTGGGTGACATGTAATACCTGGTTTAGATGTTGAACAATTTTTCCAGTAAAATGTGTTCCCCGGTCACTAGACAAAGTGGCAGGAATTCCCTTGGTAGGGATAATGTGGTTTAACAGACATTTTGCAATGGACAATGAATCAGCTTTGCGACAGGGAAAGGCTTCAATCCAACCTGAAAACAGATATATTATAACTAAAATGAATTCATATTTCTGACACTTTGGCATTTGTACAAAATCAAGTTGCCAGTGTAGGAAAGGTGCTTGAGGCAAACCCCGGAACCCTTGTGTTATTTTTACAGATTTGCCTACATTGTGGCTTTGACAAGTAACACAAGCGGCACAGTGGCGGGTTGCAAAGGAGCTGAAATGGGGAGCCCACCACCCCGCCTTACTCATAGCAGAGACCATCCCCTCCTTGCCAACATGCGAAACACCATGTAGCAGGGCGGCTAGAGATGGGTAGAGTGAGGGGGGGCTACAAAGGTACCGGTGGGCGATCGCCAAAGGGAATCAGAATGCAAAGAGCAACCCAAAGCACTCCAGGAGTCTTTCTCTGTTTCTGGGGCAGAATCCTGGAGCTGAGCGAGATGAGACAGGGATGGTGGCGTTACAGAGACAGAGAGGGACCAAGAAACGCTTCTGGTGAAGGTTTTATAGTGGTGGCATGTTTTGCAGCAACATCAGCAAGTGCATTACCTTTTGCCACCTCGGTGTCTGCCACTGAGTGGCCAGTACACTTAACAATTGCCAAGGCAGACGGTAGTAAAACTGCATACAGGAAGGCGGCAATGTAGGGGCCATTCTTGATAGGGGTACCAGTAGAGGTAAGAAAACCTCGAGCCTGCCAGAGGATGCCAAAGTCATGCACAACCCCAAAGGCATACCGAGAATCAGTAAAAATAGTGGCAGAGAGCCCCTCGGCTAGAAAGCAGGCACGGGTTAGAGCAATCAGTTCAGCCACCTGGGCAGAGGTCACAGAGGGTAAGGGCGCAGCTTCTGTGGTCTCAGAGAGAGAGACCACAGCGTACCCTGCAAGAAGGTGGCCTTGGTCATTTCTATAACAGGACCCATCAGTGAATAATACCAGGTCAGAGTTAGGGAGAGGTACATCTGAAAGGTCAGGGCGCGGGACAGTGATAGCGGAGACAGTTGCAAGGCAGTCATGGAGTTCACCATCACTAGGTAAAGGAAGGAGGGTAGCAGGGTTTAACCGGGAGCAGCAATTAATAGTGATATGTGAGGCTGAAAGCAGCAAAAGTTCATACCTAGTGAGGCGAGCAGAGGAGAGGTGAGCAGTGTTGCGTTGCAGAAGGAGAGTTTCCACGGAATGGGGGAACCATGAGAGTGAGAGGAGAGCGGAGGACAAGGGACTCAGACATCTCGACCAGGCATGCTGCAGCAGCTACAGCGCATAGGCAAGGGGGTAAACCCTGGGCTACAGGGTCCAAGGTTGCAGAAAAATAAGCCACCAGGCGATTTCTGTCACCGTGCTCCTCAGTAAGAACCCTGAGGGCACAAGCAGATTGTTCGTGACAGAAAAGGGTAAAAGGCTTGTCATAGTTAGGTAACCCTAAGGCAGGGGCAGGGGCTAAATTCTGCTTAAGGGAGATGAAAGCAGCATTTGCTTCAAGTGGCCATGGCATGGGGTTAGGTACAGAGGATCGAGTGAGTTCTTGGAGTGGTTTAGCCAGAGAAGCATATTGGGGAATCCATTGCCTACAGAACCCTGTCATGCCTAAGAATTTTCTGACCTGGTGTGGAGAGCAAGGCTGGGGAAAGCTAAGGATGGCTTTTCCCCGAGCTGGATAGAGTGTACGGGAGCCCTGTGAGAGAAGGAAGCCTAGGTATGTGACAGAGGTTTGGCAGAGCTGCAATTTTGTGTGAGAAGCCTTATGACCCTTTTTTGCTAAAGCTGTGAGAAGTGTTAGTGAATCAGTTTCTGAGGCAGACAGAGAGGGGGAGCACAGGAGTAAGTCGTCCACATATTGGATCAGTGTGGATCCTGATGGGAAAACCAGATCAGCGAGATCCCTGGCTAGGGCTTGAGAAAAATAGGATGGACTCTCTGTATACCCCTGGGGAAGGGTAGTCCATGTATATTGCTGGCCCTTATAGGAGAAGGCAAAGAGATACTGGGATTCAGAGTGAACTGGGACAGAGAAGAAAGCGGAGCACAAATCTACAACAGTAAAGTGGGTTGCATTAGGAGGAATAGACGCTAGTATTGTAGCAGGGTTAGGAACCACTGGAAAAGAAGGTATGACAATACGGTTAATAGCTCGAAGGTCTTGAACAAATCGCCACGATTTGCCATCAGCCTTTTGAACTGGGAGGATAGGGGTGTTACAGGGGCTGGAACAAGGGACAATAATTCCTTGTTCTTTTAATGCAGATATAACTGGAGCAATCCCAGCCTCTGCCTCAGGATTCAAAGGATACTGAGACAGGCGAGGCAGAGGTTTGGAATTGTCTACAGTAATCCGAACTGGGTCAGTATTTAATCGGCCCACTTCAGATGGGTGAGATGGCCATAGGGAGGAAGAAACCTGAGAGATTAGGTGCTCTAGGGACGGAGTTAAGGGACAGCAAGGGACCGGAGTGGAGAGGGAAGTTTCAGACAGCAGGGAGGCTACAGAATCACATAAGGAAGACTGAGGGATTTGCAGATAGACACCATCTGGGGAGCAGTAAATAGAACAGCCAAGTTTGCATAGCAAGTCCCGTCCCAGAAGGTTTGCAGGGGTGGAATCAGAGAGGAGGAATGCATGCTCCTCAGAGAGGGGACCGACCTGAACAGACAAAGGTTTTGAGAGGGGAAAAGAGGTAGGGATCCCTGTAATGCCAACAGCAGACACAGATTTTCCAGATCGGGGAACCTCAGGCAAGTCAGTGGTGCGGATTGTAGAAAGAGAAGCTCCAGTATCAACAAGGAAAGGGAGAGAGAGATCATTTACAGTCAGGACACATTCTCCAGTAGGGGACAGAGGTAATAAGGGAGCTAAAACTTTGTGAGGTTCCCCAGCATCCCGTCATTGTTGGGGTGAAAAATAGGGTTGGGGATCAGCTGGAGGAACCAGCGGGGGGGTCACTTGGTTTCCCATACAATTATTAGGTCGTCTTGGACACTCTTTTTTTCCAGTGTCCAGGCTGTTTACAGTAGTTACAAACCCCAGTTAATCCAGCCCCCCGCCCCCTTCCGCAACCCCGTCCCTGTCCCCGGTGTGGTCTGCTTAGTCCTGAATAATGCTGTATCTGCAGAGCCATTAACTTTTGGGAGGACTGTTCCTCCTTTCCTTTTAAAGTGCGGTGGCAATGCTCTGCTACTGCCAGCAATTTGTCCATGGTTTCAGTCTCCCATCCCACACTTATTCGTTTTAACATGCTGCCAGTGGCAGGGAGAAGACCATCAAAAAATGCATGTGCCAAGGCCCCCTGCCCATTTACATCGGGCTCTTGTATTCCTGAATGTTGTAGGAAAATATCAGTTAGCCGGGACCTATAGTTGCCTGGGCTTTCTCCTTGCCCTTGCTTACAGCAACGTATTGCTGTCCAGTTTGTTTTAGGAGACCACACTTTGGGAATGGCTTGATGCAGGCGCTTCCAAAGAGCCATACACCGGTCTCTGTATGCCGAATCTGGGCCAGTACTTTTTATGGTTGAGTGGCATGCCTCAGCTGGCCAGTCTGCGGCAGCCAACCATTTTTCATAATAACTGGCAGGAGCTAACAATTTACACAGTTGGAGGAGATCTGTCTCAGAGGGTTCATAGGTTTCACAGATTAACAGAAACTCCTCAGCAAATTTGACAGAGTTTTCCTGTGGTTTGGGAAAACTTTTAACTATAGATAAAAGTTCCATACGAGTCCAGGGCTTATAATCCCATATGGACTCACTTTCTCCCATCTTAAGGACTCGTAAGGGTGCCACAACAGTTTGATCAGAGTCTCTCATTAACCTCCCATCAGGTTCTCTTTTCCAAGAAGAGATGTCAAGAGAATCTTTGCAGTCTGCTTTGGATTTCTTCTTCATAATATTTTGCAGAGCTGCGAGGCCAATGAGGGTATCTTCTTCACTTTCATTATCTGTAGTCACTGAAGATTTTTCCTTTTCTGATCTCTTATTTGCGCAGGAGTATGGTGGGAGTCGGGTTTGATCCGGATCATTGCACAGGACTGGGCAAAGGGGAGCGCTCAGACTAGTGGTGGGAGAGACTGCATCCAATTGAACGGTTAGTTTTTTGATAGAATTTTTAAGAGAGGTGAGTTTTGACTCAGTCCATCTACGATTTGCCTCTTCCCACCACTGCATGAAGCAGTCTACTTCTCCTCTCTCCAATTTGTTTTTTGGGAGGACAAGTTTGCTTTTTAAAGCCTCCACTTGATCCTTGTCCCAAGAACCTAACAGTGACCACTGTAATTTGGGGTTCTCTAGAGCTAATTTGGACCATTTTTCAAGAAACCTACAAGAGTCCGGACCCCTCCTAAACTACATAAAATAAGCTGGAGTTCCCGTAGGGAACTGTTCTACCTTAGACTTCTGATTACCCATCCAGGAGGACTTCACACAGCACTCACACAAGAAGGAAATTTGGGCTCAGCAGAGCGGTACCCGGTGCAACACACAGAAAGGAGCTCACAGGCTACTGCCTCAACTGCCCTTGCTTTCACACCAGGGGTTATACCCAAGGCGTGGTGCGGCTGCAGCTGTGCAGATTCCACTTATTCAGACCGTGGGGACGGGGACCCCTTGGTCAGCCAGTCTCCGGACAGAGATGGCTCCCAGATTCACACACACACCACGGGGAAGACGGATAGACACAAAGACAAGACAGTCCTCAAACCGGTTAAAGCACAAAAATAATAATTACCTGAGACGTCTGATTCCAGAAGCTGGATCCAAAGACCCCTACCCGAACAGAGTGGGAACCAACAAGTTCAATGGCGTAGACTGCGCTGCTGCTGTGTACCTTTCTGTCTTGTGGAGGATCGCTTGGACTAAGCGTCCAGGCGCCGGCTGCCATGATCGTCCTGCAAGGCAGTCAGGGATCACACAGCCTCAGTGAAGCCGCTTGCCATCTCGGTGGAACCTCCAAATTGTCAAAGTTTGACTCAGACTCACAATTTATCAGACCACTCTGTTTTATTAGCAAAGCTGCTCTGCTAATACATTTAGAAGTGAGCTCCCCGAGTGGGGCTTGTGTCTTTAAATTTATACAGTTTTTTGGAGAACAAGTTACAGAGAAGTTACAGACAAAAGAAGAAAAAGATTTTAGTCACCACCCTTCAAGATCCCTGAGACCAGTCACGTATCTTCAATTACCTGCCACCCTTAACAGTCTCCTTTAACAGCTTCCAGTTAACTTAACTAATTGCCCTTCACATCTTCCATTCTGATGCCTGCTTCTTAGACGTGCTGGCTCTATCTTAATTGCTTCTCCATTCAAAAGCTAACTGTCCCTACGTGTGCTCCCTCAGATACTTTGTAACTTGTTTTGGCATGCCCTCTTATATACAATGTATCCAGCATGTCCCCTTATACAATGTTATACTTCCACAAACCCCTAGGTCCTTTTCTGCAAAACTGCTGCCTAGCCATTCGGTCCCTAGTCTATAGCGGTGCATGGGATTCTAACATCCTAAGTGCAGGACTCTGCACTTGCCCTTGTTGAACCTCATCAGATTTCTTTTGGACCAATCGTCCAATTTGTCTAGGTCACTCTGGACCCTATTCCTACCCTCCGGCGTATCTACCTCTTCCCCCAGCTTAGTGTCATCTGCAAACTTGCTGAGGGTGCAGTCCACGCCATCCTCCAGATCATTAATGAAGATATTGAACAAAACCAGCTACAGGACCGACCCTTGGGGCACTCCACTTGATACCGGCTGCCAACTAGACGTGGAGCCATTGATCACTACCCGTTGAGCCCGACAATCTAGCCAGCTTTCTATCCACCTTATAGTCCATTCATCCAGCCCATACTTCTTTAACTTGCTGGCAAGAATACTGTGGGAGACCATATCGAAAGCTTTGCTAAAGTCAAGGAATAACACATCCACTGCTTTCCCCTCATCCACAGAACCAGTTATCTTGTCATATAAGGCAGTTAGATTAGTCAAGCATGACTTGCCCTTGGTGAATCCATGCTGACTGTTCCTGATCACTTTCCTCTCCTCTAAGTTCTTCGGAATTGATTCCTTGAGGACCTGCTCCATGATTTTTCCAGGGACTGAGGTGAGGCTGGCTGGCCTGTAGTTCCCCGAATCCTCCTCCTTCCCTTTTTTAAAGATGGACACTACATTAGCCTTTTTCCAGTCGTCCGGGACCTCCCCCGATCGCCATGAGTTTTCAAAGATAATGGTCAATGGCTCTGCAGTCACAATCTCCAACTCCTTTAGCACTTTCGGATGCACCGCATCCGGCCCCATGGACTGGTGCTCGTCCAGCTTTTCTAAATAGTCCCAAACCCCTCTTTCTCCACAGAGGGCTGGTCACCTCCTCCCCATGCTGAGCTGCCCAGTACAGTAGTCTGGGAGCTGACCTTGTTTGTGAAGACAGAGGCAAAAAAAGCATTGAGTACATTAGCTTTTTCCACATCCTCTGTCACTAGGTTGCCTCCCTCGTTCAGTAAGAGGCCCACACTTTCCTTTACTTTCTTCTTGTTGCTAACATACCTGAAGAAACCCTTCTTAACATCGCTTCCTAGCTGCAACTCCAAGTGTGATTTGGCATTCCTGATTTCACTCCTGCATGCCCGAGCAATATTTTTATACTCTTCCCTGGTCATTTGTCCAATCTTCCACTTCTTGTAAGCTTCTTTTTTTGTGTTTAAGATCAGCAAGGATTTCACTGTTAAGCCAAGCTGGTCGCCTGCCATATTTACTGTTCTTTCTACACATCAGAATGGTTTGTTCCTGTAACCTCAATAAGGATTCTTTAAAATACAGCCAGCTCTCCTGGACTCCTTTCCCCCTCATGTTATTCTCCCAGGGTATCCTGCCCATCAGTTCCCTGAGAGAGTCAAAGTCTGCTTTTCTGAAGTCCAGAGTCCGTATTCCTTTCTTCCTTGTGTCAGGATCCTGAACTTGACCATCTCATGGTCACTGCCTCCCAGGTTCCCATCCACTTTTGCTTCCCCTACTAATTCTTCCCGGTTTGTGAGCAGCGGGTCAAGAAGAGCTCTGCCCCTAGTTAGTTCCTCCAGCACTTGCACCAGGAAATTGTCCCCTACACTTTCCAAAAACTTCCTGGATTGTCTGTGCATTGCTGTATTGCTCTCCCAGCAGATATCAGGGTGATTGAAGTCTCCCATGAGAACCAGGGCCTGCGATCTAGTAACTTCTGTTAGTTGCCAGAAGAAAGCCTAGTCCACCTCATCCCTCTGATCTGGGGGTCTATAGGAGACTCCCACCACGACATCACCCTTGTTGCTCACACTTCTAAACTTAATCCAGAGATTCTCAGGTTTTTCTGCAGTTTCGTACCGGAGCTCTGAGCAGCCATACTGCTCTCTTACATACAGTGCAACTCCCCCACCTTTTCTGCCCTGCCTGTCCTTCCTGAACAGTTTATATCCATCCATGACAGTACTCCAGTCATGTGAGTTATCCCACCAAGTCTCTGTTATTCCAATCACATCATAATTCCTTGACTGTGCCAGGACTTCTAGTTCTCCCTGTGTGTTTCCCAGGCTTCTTGCATTTGTGTATAGGCACTTAAGATAACTCGCTGATCGTCCCTCTTTCTCAGTTCCCTCTTTTCTCTCTTTCTTCTGGAGGTCACATGCTGCCAAATTTCTTCACCGTCCTTCTGTCCCCGCTGTGCAGCCTGCTCTGAATCTTCAGAACATTTTGTCCGTAGAAGCATATCCTGACGTCTGTCCAGGAAATCATCAGTTTCTCTTATGCAATGCAGGGTCAATACTTGTTTCTCCAGACCTTGAACCCTCTCTTCCAATATGGAGACCAGCTTGCACTTTGTACAGTCAAAGTCGCTTCTGTCCTGTGGAAGAAAGACAAACTTGGCACATCCTGTGCAGGTAACAACAGCTGAACGCTCACCATCCACATTACCTTCCTTCTAAGAGCTTCCTCAGGTGTTGTAGTAATTACTCAGAGAAGCCTGCAAGATGTAAGCCTCAGTGGGCTCTCCCCAGGTGAATTCCCAGGCAAACTCCCTCTTTTAGCCTCTCTGTTGTTCGTCACTCAGCTGGTTCGCAGCTGACTGACTTTTTATAACAGTCAAGCCCACTCAAGGCTCACTTGGAACAAAGCGCTCCCAATTCACACTTTTCAAACAATCATAACCTAATGTGGGACAGAGTGGGGGGGTTAGGGCCAGGGAAGGTTGCAGAGCAAGCGCACCTGCACTCACCCCCACACTGGTGGCTCCTGTCACGGGGAGCTGGGCCTGGCTTCCCCACTCCTGGCATTGTGACCTGGCGCACAGCGTATCCGCGCTGCTCAGGTTTGGCCTGGCCACCACTCCATCATCATGATGGAGGGGTGGTTGGGCCAAAGTTGCATGAGTGGTGCTGTGACCTGGTGTGCCAGGTCTCAACACCTGAATGTAGGGAGCTGAATCCAGCCCTCCAGAATAGGAGCCATGGGAGCTGCTACTGTGGGGCAAATTTTTATTTAGTTGTATACATTGTGTATCATGTTATTTTGTTTTTGCAAAAACTACAAGGCTTTAAGTAGAATCATAAGCATATGTGGGGGAGAAGAGTCCCAATACGCTGCCCATTCAAATCAATGTGAAATTTGTCATTGACTTTAACAGAAGCAGGCTCAGTAGACTCGGATCTATTGAAAAGTATTGTTTATTTAGTTTTTAAATGATTTAAACCAATATTATAGTTAAATGGCAGATTTCAGATTTTTTGTGAAAGATTTAAAAGGGGTGGGGGGTAAGATTAACATTTAACTGGTTAATTAAAAATGCATAAATCACCCGCATGGTGATACATTTTGTGTTGCCTTTCTGCTGAACAGTAACAAAGGCCAGGACTTGCAGGTTGGCTTCCCATTGGAGGAGAAATCAGTGACTCACAGTCTGGGTATATCCTTAGTGTATTTTATTTTATTTATCCTATGTATAACAGTCCTGGAACAGAGGTGGTCAGACACCATTCAGGCAAACCTCTCTTTCTGAACTCATAGCCCAGTTGTATTCCCAGGGAGCAACTCTGTCCCAGGAATCAACTACAGTTAAAAAGAGTAAGTTTGAGAATAAATTCTGTTGCCACAGATCCTCCTCCCACCCCCAATAAACTACATCACAAAAGTAACAGCATTTCTTCAAAGAGTCTACACTGCTTAACTTCAGTACCCAGAAAGATAATGGAGCAAATAATTAAGCAACCAGTTTGCAAACACCTAGAAGATAATAAGGTGATAAGTAACAGCATGGGTTTGTCAAGAACAAATTGTGTCAAACCAATCTGATAGCTTTCTTTGACAGGGTAACAAGCCTTGTGGATGGGGAGAAGCGGTAGATGCGGTATATCTTGGCTTTAGTAAGGCTTTTGATTCTGTCTCACATGACCTATTCATAAACAAACTAGGGAAATATAACCTAGATGGAGCTACTTAAATAAGGTGGGTGCGTAACTGGTTGGAAAACCGTTCCCGGAGAGTAATTATCAGTGGTTCGCAGACAAGTTGGAAGGGTATATCAAATGGGGTCCCACAGGAATCAGTTCTGGGGTTGGATCTGTTCAATATCTTCATCAATGATTTAGATAATGTCATAGAGAGTACACTTAAAAAGTTTGCGGATGATACCAAGTTGGGAGAGGTTGCAAGTGCTTTGGAGGATAGGATTAAAATTCAAAATGATCTGGACAAACTTGGAAAAAAGGTAAGTAAATAGGATGAAGTTCAATAAGGACAAATGCAAAGTACTAGAAGGAGCAATCAGTTGCACACATACAAAATGGGAAATGACTGCCTACGAAGGAGTACTGAGGAAAGGGGTGTGGGGGTCATAGTAAATCACAAGCTAAATATGAATCAACTGTGTTGCAAAAAGCAAACATCATTCTGGGATGTATTAGGAGAAGTGTTGTAACCAAGACGCAAGAAGTAATTCTTCTGCTCTACACCATGTTGATTAGGCCTCAACTGGAGTATTGTGTCCAGTTCTGGGCACCACGTTTCAAGAAAGATGTGGACAAATTGGAGAAAGTCCAGAGAAGAGCAACAAAAATAATTAAAGGTCTAGAAAACATGACCTATGAGGGAAGATTGAAAAAAATGAGTTTGTTTAGTCTGGAGAAGACTGAGGGAGAACATTACAGTTTTCAAGTACATAAAAGATTGTTATAAGAAGGAGGGAGAAAAATTGTTGTTCTGAACCTGTGAGGACAAGATAAGAACCAATGGGCTTAAATTGCAGCAAGGGAGGTTTAGGTTGGTCGTTAGGAAAAACTTCCTAACTGTCAGGGTGGTTAAGTACTGGAATAAATTGCCCAGGGAGGTTGTGGAATCTCCATCATTAGAGATTTTTTTTAAGAGCAGGTTAGACAAACACCTGTCAGGAATGGTCTAGATAATACTTAATCCTGTCATGAGCGCAGAGGGCTGGACTAGATGACCTCCCTTCCAGTCCTATGATTCTATGCTCACACACTGAAACGATTTTTTTTTATTATTATTTTTTTAAAAACAACTCTGTGTAACAGCGCCACCTGGTGACTGTGCCATAATAGTATCCTGCTTTAATGGGTTTCACATTGTTTTATTAAGGGTTCTTTTTAAAGATAAGATTTGATTAGGGCTCATGTGATAACACCAGTTCCAGAAATAGGAATTTTCACAACAAACACATTAATATCCGTCTTCACATTGCATAATCAAAACCAACATTCCCTTGTATTTCACGACACATTAAGGTACTCTGACATTTACTTTATTTTTATTATCTACAATAAGGATTCAGTTGCTTTTCTTCAGTTGGGTCTAGATCCACAACCCACCCACCAGACTGTTAAATATTCTGAGGCAAGTCTCTCAAATGTGCCTGTTAAAACTGTTCCAATATGTATAAATATTCATGGGAGCAGCGACTAGACTCTCCCACCTCCTCGCTGATTGCCCTAACCACCAGGCTAGAGAGTTATCCTCGCTGGCTCTTTCTAGCCCAGTGACTATTTAATTATTTATGCAAAGTGGATCAGCTTCTACAATAGAGGCATAGCTAGGAGTGGAAACGTGGGTGGGCCCCGACTTTCGGGTGGACTGGCAAGGACAGACAGTGCTAGCTCAGCTTCCACTTGAAGCCACTTCCCCCCATCCCCTTCCTAGACCTGGTACCCCCAGATACAGGGCTTCACTAGATTTCTGAAGGGGGGTGGGACTAGCTC
This sequence comes from Eretmochelys imbricata, assembly GCF_965152235.1. Taxonomy (NCBI): domain Eukaryota; kingdom Metazoa; phylum Chordata; order Testudines; family Cheloniidae; genus Eretmochelys; species Eretmochelys imbricata. The sequence goes on from NC_135577.1 coordinate 109,387,300, forward strand.
TGTCCGGCATTTCAGGTACCAGAGTGACACTCCAGGCCACTCTGGCAATGGGTGAGGGTGAGTGCTCCAACCACTGAGCTCTCTACCCACACACACACACAGTTTTGCTTGTCCCTGGATGTCTTTGGTGTGGGTTAGGCATGCATTAAGCACTCCTACCAGATTGGGTCCCACAGGCAAGATAGGTTGGGGGGAACGCCTAGTTTATGAATCCTGCCAGGTCTGAAGCATTAGCTAGTGTGCTGAGCTGCGTGGTGCCATCAGGGCTTAGGTGGTTTTGTGCATGCCATAGCAGGAACTTAGGTGCCATGGGAATTTAAGTTCCTACAGGGTTAGGCAGCTGGTGAGTGGGGTTTTGAGGCTGTCAGTGGTGTCTAAATGTTGGACTTAGGTGGCTAACTGCCACTTTACGTGCCGAAGTCCCTCTGCAGATCTAGCCCTTGGTATCTTGTAGTTTTCAGGAGGGACCGGCAACACTGCATTTCTAAAATCAGCAAGAGCCTGGACATAAACAGTTAAGTATGCACAGAGCTCCACTTCTGCCTCTCTCCACCCCCAACCTTCTTCCCAGCACATTCCCAGAGCTCAGACACCAGCACTGCCATGTAACAGCTGTGGGCTTGGAAAGTGTTCCAAATGTTGGCATGCACATGTCTCACTGTGTTGAGGGCTTTCACCGCTTTTAGCCTCCATTTGTTTGAGTGTGGTGTAAACATGGAGTCATGTCTTATTTAGGCATTATTTATGGTGGCTGGCTGCCATTGTTTTCCTCAGCAATCTTTATAACTGGTTGTGGTAATCAGCTGTTTTATGTTTTCTTTGCGCTGCAATGGTATTTCCCCTCATCTACATTATAAATAAATTTGGGAGCTTTTTAAGCCAATTTCTACTTGTTTTAGAGATTTAGTCCTGTTAAGGTTTCTTAAATTATTTTAAAATGTCCTTTGGGTGCTATCCTTAGCCACCCTTAACCTTCCTTCTGAACTCAATAGCAGATCTGCGTGCAGATTAAAGTTAGGTGAAGATCAAAAACAAGGTTAAGACTCAGTTTCTTCCCTCGGCCTAGTTTCCATTAATATTAGCATGTTTTAAAGGGTAATTATACTCCTTATATGCTATGTGGCCCATTCAGTCCTTGTCTTCCTGATAGGACTGTCAGCAAAGCAGCTTCTTAACAGTTGTTTTAAGAAAATGAAAGTTAATCCTTTTCTGTCAGCAGTAAAATGTTTTTCAAATGCTTTTACATAATGTTCCTGTACTTCTGTTAGAAAGAGACAAGGTAGGTGACATAATATCTTTTATTGGACCAACTTCTGTTGGCCAGAGAAACAAGCTTTTGAGCTTACACAGAGCTTTTCTGTGAGCTCAAAATTTTCTCTCACCAACAGAAATTGGTCCTATAAAAGATGTTGCCTCGCCCACCTTGTTTCTGTAATATCCTGGGACCAGCATGGCTACGACACAGCATAGGAACATATCTGTCAGAATGTTGGGGACATCTGCCAAGTCTTCCCCCTCTATAAGTGCCATGATTTCTCCTGTCGTTACCCCTCACACTTGGGAGGAGCACCCCATAAACCTCGGCAAAGCTACCTTATTATCCTCCTTAAAATTTTCCTTTGCCAAGATACCTAGGGATTCATTTGTATCCATTCCCAAGAGATTGTATTAAAAAGTCATGATATTTACCCACATGAAATAAACGTGTTCATTTATGTGACTGCTATATAATTAGCATATATTTTACATGTGAGATCATGTCATGTCCAATAAGAACTGATATGAAAGTGTCTCCTCTCATATACTCCTGTCCTTACACATTTGTAACACCCATATAGAAATAGATGCCACACTAGCTGTGTATAAGGAACACACGCCAATTTCACACGACTGCTTATTTGGGAAAAAAAAAGTCTATAATTCTTAAAGTAAAATGGGGATATAGATCCTTAATACTGTTGACATATTCAGATAACCGCCTTTAAAAATTAGACCCACAAACAATCTAGATTTCAGAATCCAGTATATCAAGCACCCTCTGACTGACAGAGCTTTATCAGAAGCCATGTTTGCCTCAGCTTCAGGTATGAAAATCAATGAGGGGTATGCGCTTCATCCAGTGAAATGAAAATGTGCTCTAAGAATGCCCACCTAAACAGACCCCTTGTTGTACCTGTAAAACAAATTGACCTGTAGTCAGTACTTTTGTTGTTGTTTGTTTGTTGTTATGAGCTGACGACAGTGTGAGATAGTTATCACCCTGCTACTGACTTGAGCCACATTTGAACCATTGTCCTAGCACTGAAATGCTGTGTATCTGTTTACCAATCCCTAAGCAATGCAGTCCTGAAAATTCACTTGACATGTTATTAGTTAGTGTGTTGATGTTTTTCCAGTGAAAGTAAATCTTTAGATTAGAACTGAGAAAATGGTGCACAGCTATCCCATGAATATTCATTCAGATTTTTAAATGAACTTGTTTCAACTGTGGTCACGTCCCTGGTTGTGTTTCCCTGCTATATATAGTATAGTGAATAAGTTTGCTGGCAGGAGTGTTTGCTAAGTGAGTGTGCTTTAAGTGAATATTACAAACTTTGAATTGGTAATGACAAATATTCTTACCAGAATCCTTATTCTAAGAATTATGCTTGTCTGATCATGGAACAGATCACATGGTATGTTTCTATGTGTCTAATCAAAACAGCTCATATCCGATATTGTCAGTGAGCTATTCACATGCAAGAACTGGTAAAAGACCATTTGTTTGCAGAAACTCTTCAGTGAAAAAATGTCAGTAACACACAAGTTTATCAAAAAACCATCTGTTGGCAGACCGTTTGTACACAGAAAAAGATAAAATTTGCAGAATAAATGGTAGATTTAAAATAATTTACCCAGCTTTAGCATTAATTTTCTTTTTTTAAGTGTGTTATTACAAAACAATACGAAAGTATCTAGTGACCTTGCTGTCACTCTGGTATCAGTTTAGCAGTTTAGAAGGGCTACATTATTATTGATTTCATGCCAGATTTTATAATTTCATTTTTTTGTGATTTGCATTTAATATCACTCTAAATGGTAAAAATTAATTAACAACTCTTCAGTGAATGCTAGTCACTAGAGAATCAAAAATCCCAATCCAGCGTGTGTATTCAGAACATAGCCCTGAATGCACTGGTGAATTTAAGAATCAGTTTGCTAAAAGAAGTTAACTGTGATTAAATTTATTACAATTCACTGGAGACGTAAGTGTGGGTGCACAAGAGCGCTGGTCCAAAACAGAGTGTCTTCAAAACAGCTTCAGACTGCTAATTTTTTCTGAGAGACTCGCTGGAGATTCTCAGGCAACTCATCAGTATTGGTTTATATAGATCAGATGCTAAATAATATCTAGATTTGAAGACTTAATAAGTTATAACCCTTGAAGTTAGTGTTTCATTTTAGCGTTGTCCTGCTTAATTGAAACTAGTTAGTGTTACCATGTTCACATTGCTATTTCAGCACTTGTGCTTAATGCATATTCTTTCTCCCCTTACACTGCTTCTCAGACATGACCTATTAACCCTACTGTATTTCACATTGACAAGTGACATGTGATGCTGGTTATGGGTAGGCCCGGACTGATCTCGAAGACTCATCTCCTGTTTCAGTCTCTTCAAAGTCTGCCTAATCTAATACATATATGGTCTAGGAGGGCTTGCATTCATTTTTCCTGTCACCACGTTTCTGATTGGAGGACTTTAGGTCCAAAATATCCCAAGGAGTCTTAGGGTGCTTGACTGTACTTCAGATAAGTTTTTTTCCCCCCTTTCCTTTGGGAGTTTCTCTACACACCAGATTTCCCTGATTATGCTAGATATTGATTCAGTCAGTGTGTAGCTACAAAACTCCTGATGTGTCAGTTGGATACATTATCCTCTATGTCTAATGTGGAAATCAGTCCAAAGGATTGTTTAAACTGTCTCTCTTCGTATTGCAACTTGGGAAGTAATTTTATTTCTCTAAAATGCCAGTCTGTCGGGCTCGGCAGGATCATCTCAAAGGGGGGAGATGGGCTACGATCAGCCTGAGTATGCATGGTAAGTAGAATCTTAATGTTAATTAAGATGATTTCAAGGCAGTCAATGCCATACCATGACATAAGTTTTTCAGGCAGAACTCTTCATTGATTTCAGTATGGACTTCTTCGCAAAAACTGACGGTGCAATATGGCCTTCACTGTTTTTGTTGGTTTTATTTTTAATTATTGTTATTTATAAGATCGGAAACTGCTTATTATAAACAGAATATGTTATGTAGCTACTATAATCTTGGTTAAAGCAGATGTTTAGTATTCTTTCTTTTAAAAAAATAGAAAGTTTATTTATCTCACATTAGTTGGAAGAAATTAACTGAGGCTAAATGCAACCACTGAATGTTATTCTTTGGTAGTCATTGAAACGTGAAGATTTTCTTCACTTGTCTGCATCAGTTTTTTCATGGCTTGATTCTGGTTCCTCTTGTATCGCTTTTTACAGTGGTGTAACCACATTGACTAGTGGAACAATTCTTGATTTACATCTGTGTGTGAAGAGGGCAGAATGCAGGCCCTTTGAGACTAGCTTTGATTGTAAAATATGATTGATTGTCCTCTTGAATAATAGGAATAACGTGAAATCTACAGTTTGATCTAAATGTGACATGCAGTTATTTTTCCCCCTAACACAAATGGACTACATGCTTCCTGCAGGGCCCTCTGTTTTAAAGCCACACCAAGAGGCTTTCTAATTACACTTCTAATTCTGCTGACTTCTTTGGTCACCTCCACCTTTTTATGATAGATATGCCTATCTGCTTTACAGAGCTACTCTTGGACTAATCCACAGGGAAATGGAAGACAGATGTGTAATTTTACATATTTTATTTTGCACTCGTGGAAGCCATTCTTTCCTGAAAGCTGTCAGTTAGCAGGGGGATGGAATACCTTACCATTGAAGTGTAATTCATTGTGCTAAATCGGAACAACCACATATTCCCTGTACAATGAGTTAAAATAGAGCCAGAGCCATGATTTATTATAACTTGTAAAGGATATTTATATTGTCTGTATTTCCTTAACATCCAGGAAGCAGATCCTGTAGAGTCTGCTCCCCTCAAGCATTCCTAGAAGTCGAACTCACTACCAAAATAAAGCCTTTTAGGCAAAGGATGTATATTAATTTCTGTAACATACTTCAAGTAATACAGTTAGTGTGAGCTTGGTCATATATAGTGTGTAATGCATTGTTATTTAATTGGATGTTCAGGGAATTAGAAGTGGGATATGGAGCTCTTCTTGTCTGGTTCAAATTTCAGCCATGATCAGTAGTGGGCAAAAGTCATTGTTGTTCAACCGATTTCAGAGGTGCTGAGCTACCACCGGTCCTTTGATATCACTGGGAATTAAGGGCGCTCAGCACCTTTGAAAATCAGACTTCATCTGTCCAGTCCCTGACTGAGACCTAATTCTTATAGGCACGTAAACAATCTGATTCTTATTGGGTCCATGTATACATCCCAAAAGCCACTTACTACTTAACTCAGCAGAGGGGCCCATGACTGACTGTCTTGCAGACAGACCTACCTTCTCACTTGTAGAGGGTTTTTTTTTCCAAAACCAGATTAAGGCACATTGGCACGTCACTGGGTGGAAGCATATGCTGCCAGTGCCCAAACAATACTATTTTGGTGGGCTAAGAGAGTACTTTGGTCTCCAGGGCTGTTAGGCCAGCATCTTTCACAAAACTACAAGAATAGGAGAATTAAAATAATTAATTTGGCTCGTTTTGCTACAAACATGTATATAGCTCTCTTGTTCTCCTTTGTTTCCCTTTATGGAACAGTTTCATGGGCAGGTAGAGAGTGCATCATAAAGTATTGTGTCTGTAAAGAAACAATATAAAATACTTCAAACATCCACACTCTGGAAATTATTTTTCAATGGCTAACGTGTAAAAACAAACCCAAATAATATAACAACCCGTATGGAACTGTAAAATGTGTATGCAGCTAGAGCAAGAAGTGCTGTTAAAAAAAATCTCAAGAAAACACATTACAGTTTATTTATTCCCCTAAGCCTAGATCCAGAAAAACATTTTAGTGTGTGCTTCTCTTTAAGCTCTTTCGTAGTCCCTGGGGACTACTTGCCTGTTTTTCTTTGAGCTCATGCTCAAGGGCTTTGTTGGACTAGGGCTCTGAAGAGAGAGTCATTTTCTGACAAGTTTTGGGAAAGGTCACTCTGGTGCCAAGTTCTTCTCTGAGTTTCCTTTACACCTCAAAGCAGGCAAAGGGTGGGACAGGGGACCCTGTTTTCAGTGAAACCATACAGCCGTTCTGGCACTAACTGTCCAGACTCAGCACAGCTTTGTAACCCCTCTCACTGTAGGGGTGCAGTAATGTCTCACGATTAAATCACAGCGGTGCACAGGGCCAGCACACCATTTAAATGGTGCTGGCCTTCTTTGCAGTGAGTGAACATTACTCCAAGTGAGACTGGTTGTTTCTATTTCCTTCTGAGGCAAGCCTTTAATCCAGGGGTGAGCAAACTTTTTGGCCTGCAGGCTAAATCAGGGGTGCGAAACTATATGGAGGGCTGGGTAGGGAAGGCTGTGCTTCCCCAAACAGCCTGGCCCCCGCCCCCTCCCACTTCCCGTCCTCCCTCAGAAGTCCCAACCCATCCAACCCCCCCTACTCCTTGTCCCCTGACCTCTCCCTCCTGGGACCCCCATCCCTAACCGCCCTCCATGACCTCACCCCCTATCCAACCCACCCCTGCTCCCTGTCCCCTGACCACCACCCCCCAAACCTCCACCCGCTGTCCCCTGACTGCCCCCCAGGACTCCCTGCCCCTTATGCAACCCTCCCGCTCCCTTACCATGCTGCTCAGAGTGGCAGGAGCTCGCAGCCACGCCACCACGCTGGCCAGCAGGAGCGGTGGGACAGAGCGCTGGCGGCGCAGCAATCTGAGGCTGCGGGAGAGGGGGGGACAGCAGGGGAGGGGCCGGGGCTAGCCTCCCCTGCCAGGAGCTCAGGGGCTGGGCAGGATGGTCCCGTGGATATATTCTTCATTTTAATGTTCTTCTCCATTTAACAACTAATCCAGAAATAATTGTATATAAATTACTAGTATAGATTCAAAAATTTCTTTGTGTATTTCAGAATTTCAGAGCACCATCTGAGAGAAAATGTCACAAATGAATTTGGTTAGAGAAAGCATTTTTGCAGTGTGTATTGGCTCAGATGTCATTTACTGTGGGGTCATATTTCTTTTATAAATGTATACTCAGAATTAGGGCATGAGAGGAGGTGTCAAACACACACATAATATTTGTTCCTCTTCTCATTCATACATATGTTGGCTAAGTTCTTTGGACCCTGCAGCTTGTTCTTCACACAACTCTAATCATTTGCTAAGATGGTTGACATTATGTCTGGTAAAGAAATTACTCAGAAGCCCGCTGTGAGTTAAACACTAAGAACAAAGCATATGGTACACCCCAAATTTGGAGTAAACATTGATCTTGTTTCCCAGATGTAGATAACGTAGCTGTTGCTAGATCCATATCCATGCGTCTGTGAAAATCAAAGGGTGAGTTCTGGTATACATTCTGTTGCTCCAATCCTGTGTGCAGAAATCCCCAGAAGTGTTCAAGTTAACCATGTAGATCTCTCAAATAGTAGAATTTGGACTTGGGTGTGTAGATGAGCAGGCAGAACATCAGCGTTGAAGTGTTTTATTTCTCTTTTACCTACAGTGCGTCTTCAAACACTTATACATGTGAGTAACTGTAAGTATGTGCACAGTTCCTTTAAAGTTAAGCACATGAGTTAATTGTTTGCAGGACTGCATCCTTTGTGAACAAAGAGCTTGTGGCTGATGCAGTATATTTGATATTGCACAGATGTAGAACCCTTTGCCATTCCTACAGGGCAAGGGAAAACTCCAGCCATCCAACAAAGCAAGTTGAATAAAACTTCATGGGTCAGATCCTCAGCTGCTGTAAATCAGCTCTGCTGGGGTAGAAGAGGTGACGCTGATTTTCACCAGCTGAGGATGCCCATGACAGGAGTGCAGACTTGTAAAATTTCCTCCTACCTGGAAAAAAAAACAAGAGAGGCCATCTAAATCCAAAGCCTCAGCCTTAACTCTGTGTTCCCTTTTTGCTGCAGTAGTTCTTTACCTGACTTTCACCACAAAAGATAATAACTAAACCGCCATTCAGCAAAAAGATACAGTATGTTAAGGGGATCGTTATTCCTCAATACAATAGAAGAGATTCAATCCAGTGTACATCAAAGCAATCTCAGAAGTGCTTGCTATGTTTGAAGATAAGATGTTGGCTTAAAAAAAATGCATAACATCCATCACAGTTATTTAGATCTCTAACTTTTTGTGTGTCAGGGTGATAAGTGTTACTCTTAATATGATTTTAAGTTTTTCCTTTATTACAAGAGAAATAAAAATGACAGGCGCCTGTCCCAGCTTCATTTTAATTTGCACAAAGCAGTCTTTTATTATTTTTTCCCCTTTGAAATGTCAGATCTCCAAAATCTATTTTTTAAAAAAAACCTATGCATGAAAAATAAATATGCAGGGCAATGAGGAATGGATGCAAAATTTGGAGGAAAAATCAGACATTTCTAGGCCATTCTGTCCTACTAAAGTTGACACGACAGCTCTGCACTGAAAGGCTTTCTGTGTGCCGTGCCTCAGTTCCCTGCACAGATGCGGTTCAGCAAGCAGACAGGAGCTTTTCTACTCATCAATGAGCCAGCTGTTAGTGCAGATGACTGAGCTAAATTTCAGGTCATTTGGTAACTAGGACAGGCAGACGTGTTTTATGGTTCAGGCTGGGTGACAGACTAAGAACACCATCAGTGCAATACAAAATTTCACAGTTATGAGCAGCTCAGATGTGTTAGGTTGACTCAGGATGCGAACTCAGTTCTGTTCCTTCACTAGGCTTGCACTTGCTTTGTGTGTTTCGGTGTAAGATATGTTTGGCACAAGAACAGTGCAGGACATTGTGGTCTGTCTTAGCTGGCTTGCCTGCCCCAGCACTGATGATAGCATTCGGAATACTTTTCACCGCACACTGTTTGCAGGCCTTGTTAGCTCTGCTTAGTCATGTCAGCTGTTTCTCAAATATAAATTATTTCCGTTCAGATGAGGGCTTGGTTTCCAGAGAGGCAAAGAAATGCTGGCACTATGATGGGGGCATACCAAGGGAGAATCCTCTGCTTCCCTTAATAACTGGTAAACGTGGGGCAGTAGGCAGGTAGATGATGCAGGGAGCACACAGCGACACAGGGGTCGCAAAGCGGAGTAGCAGCTTGTCATTGGATTATGTTGGTGCTGGAAGGTGGTCTCTGTGGGGGGCTTTAGTGTGGAAAAAAAAATTGGGGAAAGGAGCTGCCCTTTGGTGGTGGTCTGTTGTCTTGATTTGATGGAGATTTTTAATTTTAATAAAGTATCTTATGTCTCATAGTGGGGGCAGCTTATCTTTGTGGCTGAAAATCTAAACCTCCAGTGGCCCCTTGTTTAGCTTCTGTGCTATTGGCAGTCCCCACCTACCAGAAGGCAGCACTCTAAATTCATACCCTTTAAGGCCAGAGGGGACCATTACGATCATCTAGTCTGACCTCCTGCATCAGACACGCCAGAGAAATCTCACCCAATAATTTCTGTATTGAGGCCATAATGACTTTTCTTTGATCTATAGTATGTATTTTAGGAAGTTATTCACATTCCTCGGTAAATTGTTCCAGTGGTTCATTATCCTTGCAGTTAAAAAACTGCACCCGAGTTCTAGTCTGAATTTGTCTAGTTTAAGCTTCCAACCAATGGATCTTGAAGAGCCATCTAGTGTCAAAAGTCTCTTCCACTTGTAGGTACTTGTAGAATGTGATCATGAGCCCTCCCAAGGGAGACAGACACTGTGACACACACACACAAGTCTCAGCATCTGGAGGTTCAAGCTAACACACATGATTCTTGTTTAATAATACTGTGGTAGGGTTTCAAATCCTTGGGTGCCCATAAGGGACAGAATGTTATAAACCTGTGATTAATCTCTATGAATGTATCCATTTAGAACTCCAATCACTACTGCATTTTCACATAAATGTTAGATTAAAGAGGTTCAGAGAGTTTTAGTCAAAAGATACTTTCAAAGAATAGTTGCTTTCGACTCATCAAAACTTTTTCCTGAGAACTTGTAGACTGAATGATAGATCACAGCATATGGCAAATCTGGTCACCAGTTCATTTGTGTATGATTTAGCTAGCATGTTAATCAAATGAGTCTCCTGAGGTACATCTGTTTCTTTTGGTGGATTGGTACCTGGAGCAGTTTTCTTAGGCAAGCTAACATTTGATAGCATAATCAGACACTGAGAATATTTTAAACAACCAGAAACCTGTACATAGCAACAGACAATTTCAATTTCAAATAGTAATAAATTAACTGTTGCACTGCTGTTGCCTAATTTGACTGAGAACATATAGTTCAACACTATTGCTATATTTCAGGTGATTGAGCTAAAACTTTCTCTGTATGTTTGTTTGAATGTGGATGTATCTCATGAACACCTTCAGGGCATGGCAGCTATTTTAACTCCCATTCAGGAAGTTCAGTAGCTCCTCCCTCTCTTTGCTGGGGGCTAAGTGCATATACCTTATCAGTTACCTTTTGGAATTGTTTACCAAATCACCTTTCAAAAGTATTGAGGAGCAATATAATAATCAGCAAATTTAACAGCAAAACCCAAATGATTGATAAGCCGCCATACATCACAGGAAGGGACGGATTCTGCCAACAAAAGTCTCATTGGAGTCAATGGGAGATTTCTCTATGTAGTGAGGTTGAATCAGATCCAAGATGTATTCACCAATGAAATAGTCACAGTGTAACTCAGATGACATAATTATTTTACAAGACCATTTCATATTGGAGAGAATGGTGCACCCAATCATGCATTCTCAGCAGCCAGGATACTGACTGGTGCTTGTTTCTCAGTAATTACTAATTTTTGCATCTAGCTCTAGATCAGCTTGTTGACTAATCACCAAGCCAATTACGGGTACATGAGGCTGCCATATTTTATGAGTCACCCTTTCTGGCATCTGCCCCAGAATTATAGAGGTGCTGGTCACGACTCCTTCATTAAGTTGGAGTTCTGTTTTGTACCTAAAGATGGCATTCAGCTTCTCTGTTTTGTGTGAAAAATACAATGTAATTTCCCCATATTTACAACACTGGCTCTTTAAATACAGAATGAATTTTCTGAGAATTTACAAGTAAATCCATTAATTAGTTTGAGTTAAAATTAATTAAAACTGGGTTCTCTAGGAAATTTAGCATGTCAGTCTTTTCTTTGTCCTGAGTGATCTTAATAATGTTGCAGTACAGATTCTTCAAACTTTCCAAATAGTTAAAATTAATGAAAATCTTATGCATAGGCCACCTTTTGAAGAAATTAGTTTGTAATTAAGTTAAATTATTAACAATTGTATTTAATTGTTATGTTTATATAGACTGTGGACAGATTGATAGCTTAGGTAACTCTTAAGTGGGGCCATTGTGACATCAGAAGTAACTCAACCAATCACCACTTTTCGTGTACAATTTTGCCCCATGGTGACACCATGGGGGGCGGGGGAATATGAATAGCAAATGTGTCTAAAAATCAGTTTAATCTAATCTTGTATCACAAACACTAAAATGCCTTCATTGTAACCTCATTGAAGTGTAACCTTGACTTTGAGTTTTCTGGGGTTGTGCTGCTTGGTTTGGAGCATCATAACCTCTCTGGAAAAAAATTTAGTCTCTAATTACTGATAGGTGCTCTCCACCTTAGCTCCAGTTTAACATAGTTATCTCTAAAATTGTCTCAGGAGATTCTCAAACTTCGGGCTCCTGAGGGGAAGCAAGGAGATTCCACAGGTCGTGGGGATGAGATGCTCTACTCATAAGCAATACCGGCTGATCTTGCATCCATTGACTTCAGTGGTGCAGGATTAGGTACTATGCTGTATCAGGTCTCAGCTAGATTGTTTATCTCTGGTGGAAGCAACCTCATAGAGACTAGGAATGTGTGTGGGCATAATGCCTCACCCCAACTTCTGGTCAGATGACCTCTGAATTCTACTCTGTTTAGGTTCTTATATCATCCTTATCGCCCTAGTATCTGAGTGCCTTCTCCAAGTGTATTAAGTTATATGACTCACATCTGTCCCATGTCAGTGGTGTAATGGGGTAGAACACCTCACGTAGCAGTTGTTGAGGCTTTCAGAGTGGAAGCTGATGGTGGAGGTTGGGAGTGGGGGAAAGCAGCAGCAGGAGCACACCCTGGAGATGGTGTCTGTGATTTTTCAGGGGACAGAGCTGGTGAGCTAAAACAGCCTGCCTAGGAGAGACATAACCTCTTTTAAAGAACCAAGAGCCTCAGGACTCCTCCTGCCGAGGATCCTGTCGGATGTGTAACATTAATGGAGTTTACTTGGCTTTTTCACTGCATTTTGCCCACCACCGCCATGTGTGGACTCCTCATGGTCCCGCTTGTAGTTGCTGGAGTCTCTGAACGGGAGACCCCATCAGAATGTCAGCGAATAAAAATACTTCCAAAATCATAAATCCCAGCATTCACCTTCATTCAGCTTCTATTTATACTTCACTTTCACTAAGACCCCAAGCTCTTAAATGTCTAATGTAGTGGTTCTCAACCAGCGGTCCAGGGCCCCCTGGGAGGCCACAAGCAGGTTTCGGGGGGCCACCAAGCAGGGCCGACATTAGACTCGCTGGGGCCTAGGGCAGAAAGCTGAAGCCCCCAGGGCTGCAGCCAAAGCCTGAGCAATGTAGCTTTGCAAGGGCCCCTGTGGCGTGGGGCCACAGGCAATTGCCCTGTTTGCTACCCCCCTAACACCAGCCCTGGCTTTTATATGCAGAAAACCAGTTCTTGTGGCACAGGTGACCCATGGAGTTTTTATAACATGTTGGGGGGGGCCTCAGAAAAGAAAGGTTGAGAACCACTCATCTAATCCATTTACTGCCTTTTGTAGCTTGTCTATGATTGATAATGTGATGGGAGCTGGGTATAGGAGTAGAAAAAAAAACCCAACCTTAAATTAAAATAAAAAGACAGAGTGCACAAACAAGGTAATGCTCTAATTTTATATATAATGGTTATGTATTACCTCATTTTCATCAAATCTCCAGCTTTCCAGACCTTCATGCTTAACTGGTCCATGCACAGACAGACAACTGCAACCAAACAAAGCCCACTGACTTCACCCATCCTTCTGGCTTCATGCAGGCATGTCTGTCCACACACTATCACTTGCAGGATCGGAGTCTTACTTTGTTTTCATTGTTAAGGGTTTTGTAATTAAAGTTTTCCAACCTCAAAGAAAAGTCCCGCATCCTTCAGTTCAAAACCGTGTTGTCATCACATCTCCTACTGCAGGATAAGCTAAGTAAACAATGGGCATAACAAGGGATTTGTCACTCTCTGCAATATATTTGCCAGTAGTTTGTCAAAATTCAGTTTGCACATAGATTTCCTGCAGGGTGAGGGGGGAGAACAGGACCAGCTAGTTGTGAAAACATTTGCCTTCCAGCCAATTGGCGTCTGTTTGCACTCACAATAGGGTCAAGTTTTGCTTCTGGTAAAGGAGCGAAAGTTGGGGAATTAAAACTGCTTCATGAAGCCTTTTCATATTCATAGGCACAATGTCTGATCTAGCACTACTTGTAGGAATCTGCTACCCTGCCAGGGACATCTGGACCCTAACCTACATGAAGACAAGGACCAAATAACAATAATTCCTCTAAGATCTAAATGATTGAATGGTGTAGAAACATACCTTGGCCTCTCCTGAAAACCGCATTTCTTTCCAAACTCGAGTCAACACTGGCACACAGAGAAGAGCAGGATCCAGCAAACCACACACTGACTTATCCTAAACAGAAAGGGAAGGGGACTGATTGTTACAGACTCACTCTTTCCCAGCACCGAGTCTCCCTGCTCATTGCTTTCTGGGATCCTTTCATCTTTCTCTTGGGCTTTCTCACTTTAGAAAGGAGCCATCTGGCTCTTGTGACCCAATGCAGTACAAGTCCATATTCTCATGTAATAATTATGTATGGACATCAAGGCCTCTGAGCGACTGGGTAGCCCGCTCCCCCTGCTTCAGGGATCATCAGGCCAACCATCTCCCCTTCCCAGTATAAAAGTGTCATCATCGGGGGATGACCCAGTGGCATGCTTTCCTGCCCAGTATACAGCAAGGCATAGCAAATCCTCTATTGGATTGTCTGAGCTATCCCTTTCAAGCATCCTGGTCTTTGCCCATGAATGTACTAATAAAACTGCTGATTTCAGGGATGGGGCAGAGTGTAGAAGAGTGTTATAACTGGCTCATATGACGGGTTGGAAAGTGGACTTTGTTGCCAAGGTATTTTCTGCCAATAATAGGTATATGGAGGGCTATGTGGTAGTTTGCTAAATCTCATCAGATCAGTCCAGGATTTCTCTGAGCTCTGCCTTGGCTATGAAGAGGTATTTTCAGCTGTTGATGCATTTAACCCCTTTGCAAACAGAACCGCAAGGTGTAACAGATAAATTCAGCAGCAAAGGAAACATGCGTGTAGCAGACATTCTTGGCAAGTTAAGCTACAGACAGGCAGTAAGTGGCGCTTTTTTTTTTTTTTTGGTCTGGAATCCATGATGGAGTATAGTTGTGGATTTCTGCTTTTTATAGATTTCCTCATTATTTTTGTAAATTGCCTTCCTTTGTTTTGTGCTGTTACTATTGAGAGAGCCAGCTTGTTCCAGCGGCAAAGCAGAATAGGTCAGTGTGTTAGAGATTGGTGCTGATATTTGCCATTGGCCTGATGCTTCCCTTCATTGCATGATGCAGGAGGGAAATGAAGACATTGGAAATGCCTCAAACTGTGGGATAGTGAAGCAGTGATTTGAATGACACGCTCTTTTCTTCTAGGAAAAACCTTCGGAAGCGCCTGTCCTAACGCGACATATACTATAAAAGTATTTACTAATATTAATATGAATAATTTTATTTATTTTACAGCAAAATGTTTCATATGACGAATGTGTAATTATGCAAAACCCTGGGCATGTAGTGCACTGCAATATCTACCATTATCATAGTATTTTTTGCTTTTTCCTATCATTATTATTATTATCATGATTTATTTTACAGTATTGCATGGAGGCCCCATTCAGGGATCTGGGCACCATTGTGCTAAGCACTGGACAAACAGATAACAATGACACTCCCTGCTCCGCAGAGTGGACAGCCTAAGTATATAGCAAGAGACAAGTGGATACAACAAACACAATGGAGCACAGGAGCCTCTTGAGGCAATTATGATTCATATAATAAGCTGTTGTTGCAGCACACCAGCTGCCTAAACTTTAAAGGTTTTGGAGGCATCATGGCACGGGTGATTTTTACAGAGAGATCTGAAAAAGGATAATGTAGGGCTCTGCTGGTTTTTATAGGGATTTCCTTCCATGGAGAAGGGGCAGCATAGGAGCAAGCACAGAGGTGCTTGTGGAAAAAATTGACTAATAGGCAAATGTCCCTGTAACTGTGCAATAACACACATGCTGTTTTGAATTTAACTACAGCATGTGGTAACTGTCTAGTTTTTAAGGGTGCCCAATGCAGAAGTATAAATACTGTTGACTGAAAATGGGATATAAATAGTTAATAGAAATAAACATTGGAAAATAAAAAATATGCAGTTTGATCATAAAAAGTCTATAAATGTCACCCAATCGGTTTGAGAATATTTCATATACCAAGGATGGAGCTTCTTTAGAGACTGAGCCCACAGTCAGTAGTACTAAATAGGTATCAGGAGTGATGAGAGTGGTTCTTTTTGATATATTTCCAGTTAGCGGAATAAATTGACTCCAACAGGTGATTGACATGTTCTAACTGTACTAAGAGTTTTTCAGTATCTGTGCAGCAGCTCTCAAGAGTTAGATATGACATGCAAAAAAACCGTTAAACTCAAGGGGCCAGATCACTAACTAGTGTAAATTAGAGCAGTTCCATTGATGTGAATGGAGCTACACCAGTTTATACTAGCTTTGGATCTGGCCCAGTGTGTGACAAATGAAGGACTGGGCCAAGTGAAATCACAGTAGGTAGAAGGAAGGGATAAAAGACAGAGAAGGGACTGGTGGGGAAAGGAAAAAGGAGAGGCTGGATGAAAGAATAATAGGGAAAAGAAGACCAAGGGGTACGTGTGCACTGCAACTACTAAAAACAGTAGTTTGGCTATTGCAGCATTGGTGGAGACTCAAGCTCAGACCCAGGGGCTCGGGTGCATTCGAACTCAAGTGACTAGTCCAAGCCTCTGCTGGTGTAGCCACGTCCACACTGCTATTTTTAGTGCATGAGCTAGAGCCCTATTAACACGAGTCTGTCTGCCTGCCCAGGCTGTGAGGCTCACTCCCAGGTGCAATGTAGCCATACTCGGAGAGTAAATATTCTGCAGAGCCTCCTCGTACAAATGACCCATTAACGTCTAGAGGAGTCCTTTCTGTGGGATCTGGCTCATTTGAATAGGGAAGAAGTAGCAGACAAAGTGGGAAGGGAGGAAAGAGGTGATGGGGAGGATCAGAAGAAGAACAGGAATGATGGGATGATGAAAACGAGAACTAAGAGAGAGCAGATGGGGATTTTAAACAATACATATTTAATTCTAAATCCAGCATGTCAGCTGTTACCTAGTGGTCCAAATTTGGCCCTTATGTAACCCCACTGATGCCAGTGGAGTGACACCAAGGGAAATTTGATCCAATATGTACAGAGTCCTTTTCACCAGTATGTATTAGCTTCTCTCATCATTCACAAGCTCTTAATTTATTAAAATTAATTGCACAGGAATAAGTCAGTAAAGCTTAGACCAGGGTGGTCCAGTGCCTGCAGTTTATTTCTGGTTTTTGCAGTACTATTTCAGCAGTGTCTCGTCTCACTGTCCAGATAGTGTGTCAGATGATGAAGTCCAGCGTTCAAACAGTGTGATAGGTTAGGAAGAAAGTCTGAATAAATATTTAAATGGAGAGGCCCACTTCCCTGACATAGTGGTGTATTGATTACACTTGGTGTAACCTGGCCTGTAGTGGGACGGTAGGTAAGTGCTGATCATGAGAAAGTTGCATAGAGGATTGTTCTAAAGCAGGCGCTGCCATACTATGGTCAGCAGGGAATGGATTTGTCATTGCTTCTGCCTCTGCCACTGTGACTGCATCATCCTTTGCAGAATGTCGTGTAGGTGATGGAATGTTTTTCATCTGCTGTACTTTGCCTTGCATGCCTCTTTGTGATGTGAACTGCTGCTGGAGGCGGGAGCGGTATTTCTTCAAATTGTATAGGTTTGACGTGAGCACATTTTAAAATGGAAACATTCTGCACTTCCATCAGATTCTTGTGGCAAATAGTTTATATGCTTTAAATTGTATTTGACTGGTTTCTTGTCTTTTGTTAATTTCAGTAGATTGGTACTAAAATGCTGAGTTGTTAACAATATTTGATGGAAATGATCCAACCAGCTGGACCCTTACGTCGGCAAGGGCTGTTAAACCAGGAGAAATCATTAGTGTACAGTGTATAATAATTATTCTTAGCAGCACATTGATTTGTTTTTCTTTCTTTCTTTCTTTCCTTTTATTTACTGCATTAAAATATCCTATTGCTCATGTACCAATGGAATTAGAGTATCGTTTTAACAGTACCAAAGTATGTTCAAGAACAGTGTCTTATACCAGCTTTAACTATTATGGGAATGTCTACGCTGTAATAAAAGAGGGGTCAACAGACTCAGACAAGCTGCAGGGCTATAAAATTGCAGTGTAGATGTTGGGGCTCGGGTGGGAGCCCCGGGCTCTGAGACCCTGCAAGCGAGGAGGGTCACAGTGGAGACATATCCTTTATGTCCTTCTCCTACAAAGTGCTGAGCTTCTCCTGGAAGCTGCCTCGCACACTCCACTCCTCTTGACTTCTCTGGAGTTGAGGGATTAGGCCCTTAGGCTGTAGAAATTCAAACCATTTAAGGAATGTATGTAGGTTGAGGGGGGAAGTTCTTGCACCCCTTGAAGCAAATGGAAGTTTTGCCTTTGACTTCAGTGTGAGCTGGGTCAGGTCCTAAATCTGCATTCTTTTTTCCTAATATTTTTTATAAAGGGTGGCCTGTTTGTTTTTTATCTTGGAGTACTAATTTGCTCAAGTTGCACTTATAAGGCACTCTCAACTTCACACATGAAAATCCATATGTAATCTCTGGATACATACCAATATAAGGCCATGTTTCTGCACTAGTCCTTCAGATCCCTGCACCTGTCAGTATGGTCCCATTGGGTTCAGTAGGACTCTGGGCAGGTGTCTGTGCTCGCTGATCCTAATGCAGAATTATGATGAAAGTCTGGTCAAGAATTGTCCAATGTTTTTTCCACAAATGAAAGTTAACTGTACCTTTTTCACTGCACTCTTGTTATTAATTATTAGTATTGCAGCACTCTGAGGCCACCAAAAAATGTATCCTGATAACCCCTGCAGTAGACTTTCTTGGGCTCCTTGATTGGGCCAGTCCTCCATATAGAGGAAGGGAAAGAAAGGGAAGTCTCCAAGTGTCGCCTGCTCTGATTTTATTGCATGTTTTGCGATATTTACTGTTTTTCTTAAAGCAAGTACAAGGGAAACAACTTTTGTTTTAAAAAAAACGTTTCTAGCACTCCTCATTGCAGGAAAACAGCTTGAAAACATGAACCCTAAAGGTTCAAAAGTGAGAAGAGAAATACAAACAACCAAAATATTCTTTCTTTAAAATATCATGAGTTTTAAGCCTCGTGATTGTGGGGCCTGACTTATGATTTCTGAACCCATTATGTTGGCATTACTGGCTTCTTGTGCCACCGCCTTCTTCTGTTGATACGTACATGAAGCCAGATCCGAAGGAGCCCTAGCCCCAGAATTAATTAACCAGAGCAGAGTGACTTTGTTTTTTTTAAAGGAGAAGGTCTTCCATAGGCTAAACACTCACAATCTATGATTTAATAAACTTCTCTTAGGAACCTTTTGATGGTCCTGCCATAAATGTAACTTAACATTTAACTGATTGAGGTGCTTATGTTCCATAAAGCCGTCTATGGAAACAAGGGCATTTCTGTAAATGTAGCAAAGTTTCAGCCTCCCTTCATAGCGGGAAGGAGCTGCTAACCATTGTTCTGCTGCTCAGTGTTCCGGTAACAGGTGGCAAGCCTGTATTAGCCTGTATTTCATTAGGACATAATTGAACAGTTGCTGAATTATTTGTTTCTGGCTCAGGGCTTTAACACAGCAAAACAATACTCCTGGGATGCTCCAGTTGCGCCTTTCCATGAACTCTGCTAAATGTGTTTTCTGCATTCGTCTCACCAATCCCTCACTATTTCATGGCTTATGCACCCCGGGGGCCTGATTCCGCTACCACCCGCCAGTATAACTCCATTTACTTCAATGGATCTACTCCCTTTTGCACAGTCCGAGCACAGAATCAGGCCCTGGCCGGTTTCATAAAGGGCTGTGTCTGTACAGTGGTTATCACGCCCAGTAACAGACACTGACAAATCTAGTCACGTTCTTCTGCAGCGTTAATGGACGGGAACCCTGTGTTGCTTCATGCTCGTTCTTCGGGGGGGGGGGGTGTTAATGGCGACAAGTGTCACGTGAAGAAGGTGCAGAACCAGCAAAACAATTTGCCTTCTGCCATGGGGAAAATTTTGATTTCAGTTGCACTGACTCTAGACTTGTACCAGTTTAGGTGAGAGCACAATCTTCTTCTGTATTGCAGGCTGCTTGACACTTCCGTGAGAGGTAACCCTACCTGATATTGACTGAGCAGATACTGCTAGGATGAAGTGGGCTTGACCAGTGTCCCTAATATATTAAATATGAATATGGTCTCTCTTACCACAGGGCACCTACATCTGCTTAGTTTCAGGATCTACTTTATCACAGAAGCATCTTTACTGTGTCCAGAGCAAACAAAATTCACATGTTCCCTCATGGTTTTCTCTTCTACCTAACTAATTAAACCACTATTATATAGGACTAGAAAGTCCTGTGCCAGGACAATGACTGATGATTATTTTAATACCTACCTCACTGTGTGTGTATCTATCACAACAGATTTAAAATTCACTAATTAATAACCCTGGCAGTTGAGGACGCTAGGCCAATAACTTGCTGGTGTGTTCACTACTATTTCTTTATTGTGGGATTCCTCTTTTGAAATCTAGAGTTGTTCTCGCATCCAATACTCTTTGAGCTTTTAGCACATTAGGAGCCATATTTTCAAACAATGGATCCTTTCTTGCACCTGTTTTTGCACCTGTTTTTTTAATAAAACTGTACACACATTTGTGTGTACATTTGCACTTACAAAGGATGCAGTGTTGTGGTTAGAGTGGGGAACTGCCAGCCAGGACTGCAGGCTTTATATTCTCAGCTTTGTCTCTGTCTTAGGCATTGTCTACATGAGAAAATTGCACAGGTTTAACTTAAATCAGATTTTAAGATGGTTGTTAAATTAATGCAAACACCTTTATGGGCACTCTTATTTCAGTTTAAAATGGGCTTGCTTTGGGTTAGCTTAAACTGATTTCTAATTGGCTTAAGCTAAACTCTAGTAAGTCTGGTTTAAACCAAAATAAGAGTATCCACACAACCTTTTGTACTGGTTTAACTAAATTAGTTTAAAATCACACCTGTCATTAATCTGGGGCAAACTTTCTTGAGTAGATAGGCCTTAGTATAACGTTGAGTACATCATTTAACTTTTTCTACCTCTCAGGATTGCTGATGCTAAATTTACACTTGTAAAGTGCTTTGTCATCCTGAGAGGAAAAGTGCCACAGATGTGTAGCTGATGACATTATAGTATTTATTCAATATGAAAAGTGCTCTATAAAATCAAGTTCCACCCTGCGACATTATTTAAAAGCAATTAGAGAAGCACAGCATCAATGCAGTATTTGTTTTAATGTATCTAGGTTGTCTGTCTAATGTCTAAGTATAACTTTGATTTACATAATAAAAAGAAGACACCTAGACAAAGCCTGTGACATTATTAATATTACAACAAAACAGCAGCATTAATATAATTCAGAATGGAACTCTGCCAGCTAGCCGCCTATGAAAAAGCTTCCTTTCATCATTCTGGAGAGCAGTCTCCAAAAAACCCATCTAACAGGTGTATTTTTGCAGCATGTCTGGAAGGTCGCCAAATGTGGGCTGTTTCCCACAGTCTAGTGGGGAACAGGGTCTAGAGTCCTCAGAGAGAATGCCTTGCCAGCCACCCCTTTTCTTTAATAATGAGGGGGATCCAGGTCAGCACCCTTGCTTACCTCAGCTACTGCAGTATGGCACAGGGAGAGAGGCTGTCTCCAGGCTGTCCCCCAGGTAAGCCGTCCCTAGGCCGCTTAATAGGTCATAACCAACACTTTAACCTCCACCCAGAGACTGATGGGAAGCCAATGCTGATCCCAGAGCACTGATGTCAGGTGCTCGCTCAAGATGCAGTGCTCAATAAGTGAGCTGTTGTATTCTGTACCAGCTTCAGTCTCCAAATGGTTTTAAGGAGTAGTCCCATGCAGAGTACATTGCAATAATCTAATCTGGACATCACACATGCATGGGTAATAATGGCAAAGTCCACATCTGAAAGAAGAGGTTCCAACCTCTTGGACAGAGGCACATTGTAAAAATTTGACTAGGTCACTGCTGTAGTATGCTCATCAAACAGCAGCTGGGGTCTAAAATCACCCATGTTGTGAACCCAAGTAACTAAGGGTGGACATACTCTCTCAGGCAAAGGGACTGATCTTACCTCTGCCATCTCCTCCAGCTGCTTCCGCCAGCTCACCATCATTACCTCAGTCTTGTCTGGGTTGAACCTCAGCCAGCTTGCTCTCATCAATGCCCCAGTCTCAACTAGCCTTGGCTAAGGTGCTGTATATGAGGTGTTCCAATATCACAATGAAGGGACTAATTTAGAGCCTAGATAGGAAGTAATTCCTCTCAGTTTCTCAGGTGAAGTGAAGAGGCTGTGGTTGGGGAGACAAAATCCAGTCCCCAACCCAGGTCCTGGACATGGTTCTGCAGCATAGCACCTCTTCAGCTGCTTCTTGAGCCCATTGGCTTCAGTCCTCCAGTGCCACTTGTTTGGTGAACTAGGGCCACTATATTCATATAAATGTGGATCCAATGACCCTGTCATTAGCCCACCACCATGACCATGCTCAGCACGCTAGCCTGTGTTTTGCTGGCACAGTGATCCACCCACTGCATAGTCGGTATTGGTGTGGAGGCCCCACTGTGAAGCTGCTGTGCTGACTTGCAAAAATCAGTGTCAAAACTCGAGCAGTTGGGGAAATTCTCATTGGAGCAGTTTTCCATTGGGAAGTGCTGTTTTGACAAAGCCAAAAAAAATTGTGAAATTGTATCGATTTGAATGAAATTTTGTTCAGGAAAAAAAGATGGGGGGGAGCATTTCTGAAAATGTTAAAACATGCCATTTTCGGAATGAAAAGGTTTGATTTTATTTCATTTGGAAATGACTTTTTGTTTTGACATTTATTTTATATTAAAAAATTAAAAATCAAAATAGAAATGAAACAATGAATTTATTGAAACAAAACATTTAAATTGACCTTTTTCTTTTTTTAAATTTTGTTTTGCAAAAAATAATCAAAATTTTGCCTTTTTATCCTGATTTGAGACCAAACAAAATTCCAAAATCTTGAAATTCTTTGAGGACAGAAAATCTGTTTCCTGACCAGCTCTAGGAAAAACTATGTGTGGCGTAGATGAGAGTTCCTGTTTCTCTGAACCCAGGTTCATGGATGTTCAGAAAAATGATTGTGGTTTGCTATTTTCTTAAGTATGTCCAGGATCAGGTAGTGCTTGCATCAGTAAACACACACAAAAGAGCAGAATACAAAAACTGTGTTAGGAAAAACACTGCTTGAAATTGTGGGTTGTTCCCACATAAAACAATAAGAGGGCTCCTTCCTGCAAAGGCTTTCCATTCAGAGTCAATGCAAGCAGTAGCACATAATTTCTCTCAGTAACAGATATCTAGCTTTGATCTCATTTACTGACTAATTTTCTGAGTCAAAACAATAATAATATCTTTCCCCCTACAATGGCAAAGTGCAATGGTAATGAAATAGCCAGGTTTTATTGACAAAGTTCAGCAAAAGTTCAATAGAAATTGGCAAATATACACAATAAGACCCACAATCAGAATAAGCTTGGTAACAGTATCATACTGCAGAGAGTTCCCTTTCAAGCCCTGTTAGTTCAGTCAGGGGAAAGGCGAAAGCTGTACAAAAGGTGATGGAGCAGCGTCAGCACCAGGAAGTTGCATTCAGTTAGATTATAACTAGGCCAAAGGCAGTGCTGCTGGGACTATCAATGTCACATAGGGCCAAGGCTGATGAGGAAGAAACCAGCCACTGTCAGGAACTGATGTGAAAACAGCAAATGTTTTCTGGGTCGGGAAGCATTATGGATAATTGTCA
Source organism: Eretmochelys imbricata (assembly GCF_965152235.1). Taxonomy (NCBI): domain Eukaryota; kingdom Metazoa; phylum Chordata; order Testudines; family Cheloniidae; genus Eretmochelys; species Eretmochelys imbricata. The sequence goes on from NC_135577.1 coordinate 109,410,916, forward strand.
TCAAACAAAAAAGGGAACAAAACTAATATGAAAATTTTCCAGTGTCTGTATACTCAAAAATAGGCCTAGAGCTCAGTCACAAGATGTTCATATAAAATGCAATAAATTATTACAAAGCAAAGAGGCATGGAAACATCAGACACCAGCAATACATCTCCTGAATTAATTGATAAAAATGTAGATTGCAGCAGCCATGAAACTGAAACAGTGCAGGAACAGAAGGGTATCCCCTGATCATTGTATTCAGTCACACTGGCCGGGGCGGGGTGTTCCCAAAAGCTGTCAGGGTAGGAGGTAAATCATGTTGCAACTTGAGAGGGATGTTTATATGGGGATGTCATTACCAGCTGCATTGATTGCACATGTCTGCTCATATTTAGAAAGCACATGAAAATGTGAGCAGTTAAATGCAGATAGCTCCATTTAATTAAAAAAAATTTCAATTTAAGCTATTGTCTGTGATCTGTCTCCCGCAGCACATGCATATATGAAATCAGGCTGTTATGAAAATAATCCCTGCATTCAATATTTGTGTGAGCTTTGGCAGAGCACATTAGAAAACTAAAACAAGCCCAGGGATGAGGAAGGACTTGAGCAGCGTGAGACTCCACCATTGTGGATTGTAAGACCCTTGCAAACTTTTAATCAGACTTGGGTTTGCATGGGTTTGCAGGGAAGTCAGACTTGAAGCAAAATTCAGCCAGAACCACAGTTTCCCTTGATAATCCTGCCAGGTTTACCAGAAGCTTAGCCCAGGTTTGTAAATTTATTGGAAAACCTGACCTAAATGTTGGGTTTTGAACAAAATTGGATGCATTTTTGTCAGTTTTGCAGTGAAGATTTCTCATTTCCCTAGAAAAGAGTCATTTCTGCCTATATACGGAGATCAGAGCTGGAATGTCTAAGGAATTATTTGGTGATGCTCGTATATAATCCTGTTAAGGAAGGCGGTGGGGGAAGTGAAGGGGAACAATGTATGTTCCCCTCCATGGTCTAGGTGGGGATGCAGGGGCAGCAAAAGCCTCAGAGGCTCAATATTCCCAGTTATCCCAAGTTATCCTCTGAGGGACTTTTCCCCAACTCTCATGTCCAGACCACTGCCTACCCCCACTTTCCAGATTTGGCAGTAAGAATCCATGCTGCCACTGGCTAGGGTGAACTCTGTGACTAGGGTATGCAGCAAGCGTTAATGCTGGTTCGAGCAGCATTATCTTTCCACAAATGTTAATATCATTCTGCAGTCTTTTTGTTTTGTAGGAGAGAGGAGACAAATAAGCCACCCAGTGCAATTTCATCTTTCACTACTAAGCATACCCCTCTTGCCCCACAGCCAGTGGGATACATGGAATTTCTGAAGTTTTGCATAGCCACGTTTCCTCTGTGCACGGCCTTGCCATGGAGTTTTATGTGGTTTTATTCTCACCTACCCACCCATGCAGAGGAGCACAGGGGATTGAGTCATTACATGCTGAGACTTCATTGCTGTCCTTCACTGACAGTGACATATTATGCATCCCAGTTATCAAGTCAGTTCCACACTACCACCTCAAAAATGTAACTCTTTTACAAAATTCAATAACCGCAAAATCACTGCATTTTATTGAAAGCAGCTTGAGGGGGATATTGGGTCAAACGCAAACATTTGTGCAGAAGAGAACTAACCTGTGCAGCGAAAGGAGTAAAAGTTTATGTTGGAAAACATTTAAAGCAGTGGAGGATCTTTTTCTGTCCAAAGATTTTCATACAGTGCAGGGATTTCTATCTGAGAACATAACTCTGTTTTGCAGATACATTCTAATCTTACACTTACAGCACTAATTGTCACAATATCCCAAGACATCTGACAGAGAACTAATGGAACTTTTTGAGCTACGTGGCAGTATACACTGAGCATCTGAAATGACCATCTGGCCCTTTAAATGAATATACATGTAAATTCCACTCCATCTTGATGGAAGGGGGGGGGTGTGTAAGAGAGAGAGAGAATGTCAGTTGTTTAAGTCCTGAATAACTCCTTCCCATCTGACTTTTTCTTTTGCATGTATGGAGAAGGCCATTTCTTAAGATGTCATAGAGAGTTTGTCAGTTTCAACCAATAAGTGTTTTTAATGAGGAATAAAATATCTTCACTTTAAGCACATTACACGCTGTTAACAAATAAAAGAAAACAAGATGCCAATTAAAATTCTTTAACTAGGATCTTAAATAAGAGACCCTGCTAATGTGTTAATGTACAGAACAGAGGTATATGGAGCCCTCATCAAGGAGATGAAATCAAGTTATATTAATATAATTAAGCAAAAAAGAAATTTAAAATAGAGTTGGCAGAATTCAGTTCGGTCTGTTCCATACTCTAAGAGCTGGAGCTACATAGTATGATTTTTGAGATAAAGGGACAGATTTTTAAAACCTGGCCACCTTTTTTGCATCTACAAGTATGTGTGGGCTATTGACCTGTGAGCCTGACCTGATCCTATAGAGGTTACAAGACGAGCTTCATTGAGATATTATGTATAAAAGTGCTTTTATTAGTTATAAGTGATGCCAGTATAGCTAAAACACAAGTAGGGGAACATACAATATGAGTATTCTATTAAGGTAGGTTTCAGAGTAGCAGCCGTGTTAGTCTGTATTCGCAAAAAGAAAAGGAGTACTTGTGGCACCTTAGAGTCTCTAAGGTGCCACAAGTACTCCTTTTCTTTCTTCATATTAAGGTAGGCGTGGCAATAAGCTGAGGCCCAGGGATGCCTAGTAGTTATAGTAGTTACAATTTTGTTAGCTTAAGAAGCATAAAGACTTAGCATTAGTGACCTAGGACAGTGGTTCTCAAGCAGGAGTACACGTACCCCTGGGGAACGCAGAGGTTTTCCAAGGGGTATGTCAACTCATTTAGATATTTGCATAGTTTTACAACAGGCTACACAAAAAGCACTAGCAAATTCAGTTCAAACTAACATTTCATACAGACAATGACTTGTTTATACTGCTCTATATACCATACACTGAAATGTAAGCACAATATTTATATACCGGTTGATTTATTTTATAATTATATGGTAAAAATGAGAAAGTAAGCAATTTTTCAGTAATAGTGTGCTCTGACACTTGAGTATTTTTATGTCTGATTTTGAAAGCAAGTAGTTTTTAAGTAAGGTGGAACTTGGGGATCCACAAGAGAAATCAGATTCCTGAAAGGGGTATAATAGTCTGGGAAGGTTGAGAGCCACTAAGCTAAGGTTATAGTATTTAGCAATAAGCGCCCTGTTGTAAACATGTTAACTGCAAGATAGTTTAAGCTGGAAAATAACCAAATCGTAGGTGGGTTTTGAGCAACATGTACCCTCACAGTTAGCCGCATTGACGTACTGGAAATATTGGGAAAGGTGTTGATGGTGATGCAAATACATTGATACATCTAGCCTATGGCAACAAACCGAACCCCTAATTATGGTTACCTGAAAAGCTACTTATGCAGAGGGACTGAGACTTAGTTAAGTGGTCACTGATATGTAAATTTATGAATTAAGAGATGTAACACCTGATTACTACTGGTGGGTTCATCCTATTGTGATGTTCTCCACTTACTTTTCTGTCCAAAGTGAATCACCAGGGATGACACAGAATGGCAAAAGCCAGAGTATGGTCATGCCAGGGATCTCCACTGACCTTGTTACTTCAAATGGTCCCCATAAAGTTGTAAGTATGAACAATGCAGGAAACCACTTTACTTATCTGATTCTTATACTTACGTTTATTAATTTTTCTGATTTCAATTATATTTGTCTAGGACCCTGTGAGGTGGGAGGGTCCAAGACCTTGGGCTCTAGCCTGAGCCCAGAAGTCTGCACAGCAATGAAACCGCTCCACAGCCTGAGCCCCGCGAGTCTGAGTCAGTTGGCACAGGCCAGCCGCAGGTTTTTCTTTGCTGTGTAGACATAACTTCTGAATCCTTGGGCACAGTGGCGTTAATGACACTCAGGAAACCAGTCTTTAAAAACAGAGAAAAATGGTACCAACAGTTTTTAAACCCTTATAAAATAATTTTTCAGTAGAATCTACTGTGTCATAGAAAAATACGTGATTATGTGGGGTGAGCTAGACGGGTGCTAATAAAACTTTTGATGCCCCGTTTAAACTCACTCCTGGCTTTTCCTTCTGTCAGTGATCATTAAAAACTCAGGCCTATAAAACCCTTATGCCACATCACTCCATCATGTACATTATGTAAGCTCGGTGTGTGTTTCTATCTGGAATATGCAGATATCGACACCCAGCCATCCACAGTATATTATTGCTGTCAGTAGTACAGACTGCTGTAGGTAAGCTTGCGAATCAATTTCCATTATACCCTCTTTTTTTCATGCACTCATAACTTTCAAAAATATTCACCTTTTCAATGCTTTTTGTCTGCCCAATGGGACATTTTTTTAAAAAAATTGAGAATTTGAGAGAAATCTCAGCGATTTTTGAGTTATGAGAGGAGTCTATTAGATATATATATTTATAAATATTCTGATCGTAAGCATTTTGTTCTGACTGTCTTGGAGGATAACTCAAAAAAGGCTGAACCTTTAAATTTGAAATTTTACAAGCCCAAAGTCTATAATGATTCTGTGCACTGGACACTTTATGGCCACGTTATTTCAAAATGTTCCCTCTAAGGAGACTTCTTGTAGCATTTAATAGAGTTTTGTAAGTATCACCCATTGACTCCAATGGCAAAACTCCCATTGATTTCAATGGGGCCAGTATTTCACACATAGAATTTAATAGAGCATATATTATTAATAACTATGTTTGTTATTTATTTTCATTCCTCTCAGAAAATAATATGTAAACACTAGTGAACTTAATAAAGGTGTCCAAGAAGAGAAGCAGATTAAACTGCTAGGACCAAATGCAGAGATGTGACCTAAATTGGGACATAAGTTAAATGTTGGTAAATCAGCATATGTTAGTGAGGATTTAACTTGGTGTAACTCCTTCTGGGAAGGTGGACAGTCAGGATTGGAGAAGGAAAAACAAAGCCTGTAACAGACATGCTTTATCTTACATAGTCTCACATCCTCCTGGTTGCAGAGTAACAGCCGTGTTAGTCTGTATTCGCAAAAAGAAAAGGAGGACTTGTGGCACCTTAGAGACTAACCAATTTATTTGAGCATGAGCTTTCGTGAGCTACAGCTCACTTCATCAGATGCATACCGTGGAAACTGCAGCAGACTTTATATATACACAGAGAATATGAAACAATACCTCCTCCCACCCCACTGTCCTGCTGGTAATAGCTTATCTAAAGTGAGTATCAGGTTAGGCCATTTCCAGCACAAATCCAGGTTTTCTCACCCTCCACCCCCCACACAAATTCACTCTCCTGCTATCTTAAAACAAAGAAACTTCAAATCCAGACTCCAGCGAGAAACTGCTGAATTGGAATTCATTTGCAAATTGGATACTATTAATTTAGGCTTAAATAGAGACTGGGAGTGGCTAAGTCATTATGCAAGGTAGCCTATTTCCTCTTGTTTTTTCCTACCCCCCCTCCCCCCAGATGTTCTGGTTTAACTTGGTTTTAAACTTGGAGAGTGGTCAGTTTGGATGAGCTGTTACCAGCAGGAGAGTGAGTCTGTGTGTGTATGGGGGTGGGTTTTTGGAGGGGGGTGAGGGAGTGAGAGAACCTGGATTTGTGCAGGAAATGGCCTAACTTCATTATCATGCACATTGTGTAAAGAGTTGTCACTTTGGATGGGCTATCACCAGCAGGAGAGTGAATTTGTGTGGAGGGGTGGAGGGTGAGAAAACCTGGATTTGTGCTGGAAATGGCCTAACCTGATACTCACTTTAGATAAGCTATTACCAGCAGGACAGTGGGGTGGGAGGAGGTATTGTTTCATATTCTCTGTGTATATATAAAGTCTGCTGCAGTTTCCACGGTATGCATCTGATGAAGTGAGCTGTAGCTCACGAAAGCTCATGCTCAAATAAATTGGTTAGTCTCTAAGGTGCCACAAGTCCTCCTATCCTCCTGGTTGTTGCTTTTTCTTGCTTTAACACTGCCCTTCTGCCGGCTTGGTACTTCAGAGGCACCAGCTTACATTCCCTCACACTGACCTATGCAGAGTTACCAATATGAAATGTACACTACTGTTTACATGACCTCCTACATTTGTCCTCTGAGTGCTATAAATCAATAAGTGCTGTTGAGGCTGCCTTTATGAATGGTGTGGATGAGAGAACAGTGAAGTGAAGTTGAGCAACCCTCTTAGGGCAAAGAGCTCTCTCTGATCCATGCTGTGATCTCTTGTCCTTTGATACCTATCACCATTCTGTACTCATTCTGCATATTGGATATGAATGGAAGTTCCACACAGAGAACTTGCACAGTGTCTGCAGCAAAGGATAGGTTGAAAAGAGCCTATCCAGCCAGGCCTGGTTTAAACTCTGTAGAAACTTAAACTGTGCAGCTTGGTTAACAGTTGTACCACATCATCCTTTCAAATGTTGCAGGTCTGCAGATCTTCACTCTAACACAATTACTTGATATTGTCTAAAGTTATCACCAATGCCTATGAGTTACTTGATAGATCTGTTCCGACATGCTGATATTGGGCCAGTTTCTCTCAATGAAACGGAAGCGATTTACTACACCAGCTCAGTATCTGACTCAGTGTATGTTAAAATTAATAAAGGGTAGAAAACCTGCTCCTTGAATCTTTGCGCTGATCTCTCTTATTACGTGTGCGCAAGGAGTCTGTGAACAGCACTGTGTTTCAGAAATGGTAGCAATGTTGTCACCGCATTTGCTTTGCTAATTATAATTGGTTGTATTTTACATAGGTCCAAATATCCAGCGCCAGGTTCAGAATGGGCCCTCTCCGGATGAAATGGAAGTGCAGCGAAGGTAAGAAATAAAATTTGAAAAGAATGTATTCGATTCAAATGATTTTATACTTAAAAGAAATGACCCATGTGAATTATACTAATTATGGCCCCAATCATGCAGTTGTAGTCAGTGGGGCTCTACCAGGGCAGAGAGGTCTGCTTGTGTATATCCATTTGCAAAATCTGGCCCTGATTTGGTCACATTCAGGTTGATGGCACCTGTAACTGGTCAGACTTAACACTCTGTAGTTTCCCACAGTTCATCTTTTGTTTGTTTGTTATGGGTTTATCCAAAAAAATTTGAAATTAGGAAATATACTCTGGCTCCAGCACACAAATTGAACACTGCATATCTCCAATGGGCAGAGTCCCCATTGTCCCATGTACACCCTGGATTCCCAAACAGAACCATTCCTGACTCTATAACAGTGTGGCGTCTGTGTGTCATTTGTGTACACACATACACATGCATTCACACACATTTAAAAGAGAAACCTTCTACCGGCTCATTATTATACTTAAAAATCACTAGCCAGACTGCTTTAACCAGCACTTGGCTCACTTAGGAATGATAATTTTGTACTTTGAATATCATTATTCTGAAAATACTTGGTGAGTTCAAACTACTTAGTTTTAGTGAATTAACGTGATTTTATATTTTATTTATGTGCAGTCAGTGTATAGGAAGCAGGACACCTTTGCTAATAGATGCCATTTTTTCCATATTTAACTTCTTAGTTGTTTTATACAGCTAAATTCTGGCATGATTCTGGCTTATCTGCAATGATTTTTAGTTACTAAATAGTAAAGAACTCAAACCCCAGATATTTTTTTCAACTAAAAGGCAAGAATAAGATATACTGATATCCAGAGATACAGATAACACCAGTTTTAAAGTAATTTGCATCATGTTTTAGTGTGCTTTTTTCTTAAGCTTAATAAGAGAGCTTTATATGATCCTATATTGGATCAGTTCTTAGCAGTAGCAGATCATGTTGCATAGACCCCCTGCTATTGGCAGTATGCGTTCCTGGTGATGAATTTAACCCTTTGGGTCTGGTGCTACTTCCTAAAAGGTTTATAGTTCCCTTTATTAGGATCATGCCTTGACCTAGGATGACAACTGAATAAAACTTTAAAATGGAGTTGTGAATCCAAATAAGAGTCCTGATCTAAATGTGTATCTTGGCTTATAGGCCACGGTTGTTTTCTGTCTCCTGTTCTGCCTTGTCTCTGACTGTATGTGTGTCTGCATATTGACATCCAAAAGAAATTATGCTTAGGTTGCATTTTGTTGCATACGTCACCCATAGCCAAACTGTAATGCTAATTTTTGATGTGACGTGCTGATTCAGCCAGAATTCCTCCTGGGGCATTAGGGAATGCACAATGGAGCAGGAGCAGCCCCTTCCTTTGAAAGGTGCAGCATGGACTCCTGTTCATACTGGGCCAACTCTGTTGACCAGAGTGAAGAGTCAGGGCTGTGTCCTTCTCCTCATTCCACCAATTTTATGGAGGCTGGCACTGTGGCTAGTAGTGCCTGTGCTCCCCAGTTAGACCGTGGGCAGGTGGACAAGAGGAGAAGGCTGTGTGTCCCAATTCCCCAGCCCTCATCCAGGTGCACAGTCTGTCCCATACAATGAACACCACTAAGCAGGCTTGCAGTTACAGTCTGCCATAATACAGGTGACAAAGAATGACTGGATCAGACCTTCAGCTGGTGTATGCTGGAGCACTTTGAAGTCAGTGGAGCTACCCCAATACTCGCCAGCAGAGGACAGAACTCTAAGAATTTAAGGAAAGGTTTATTGCCAAGATGTTTTTTTAAATTAGAAAGTTGCAAAAATTTCTCTAAACAAGTGGGCCCAAGTCATTGTTGGAGTGAGTGGAGTCACAGCAGGGGTGCAGTTGGACCTTCGGGGGAATTGACCTAAAGTTTGGAATAAATAAGAAATAGCTTTGTCAGGATTTTAGTGGAACGTATTTGCAGAACGCAGCTAAGACCAAGTGGCAGAAATTGTAGAAGTCCGTCTTAATGACATCACAAGCACTCAAGGCTCAGAGGGCTTCTGCTATGCCTGTAGGAACAACTCACAGTCAGGATATCTCCCCAGGTTCCTTTGGGCCATGGTGCCGCTTACTACCCTACATGCCACTGACGTACTCTGTTTGCTGGTATGTGGGCACGCAGGAATCTCTCCCCTTTGGGACACTGCACCCCTGGTGGTATAGGGAGGGAGTAGTCGCTGCTCTCCACTAAGCACCAGTAGTACAATTCTGCCTGGTCCTTGCAATGCCCCACACACTGCAAATCCACGTAAGGACCAGGCAGGATGTGGCCCATAGAAAAGACTTCAAATTTAATGAAGGTTTCCACATCAATATTAAAGACAGAGGGAGAGACTGTTTCATTTCAGAGAGTCAAGATTTATTTTTGGGACTATTCAACTTTCAGAAAGTTCACAGAGGAGACTCCCTGATGTGCACCAGTATGCTGGTGGTGGTTCAGAGAGGTGTGGGGAATATGCGTGTTTTTTGCAGTGCTTTGTGTGAAATATGCCCTGCACAATATGAGCCTAATCCTGTTCTTATTGAAGGCTATGTCTGCACTGCGGACATATGCTAGCATAGCCCTGCTGGTCAGGGATGGGAAAAGGTGTGTGATCCCTCTGCTGGCAGAAGTCCCTAGTGTAGACGCAGCTATACAGACAAAGCTGCTCTTTTAGTGGTATAGCCCTGTTGTGTTTGTTGCAGGGGTGGTTTTACTTTAACGGTACAGAGCATAGCTTTGCTGATATAGCTGCATCCATACTTGGCGCACTATGCCAGTATAGTACAGCTGTATTTCTATACCAGTAAAGAGCTAATTTTATAGATACTGTCTAAATCAATGGGAGTGGCTGGGTGCTCAGAACTTTTGAAAATGAAGCCACAAATATAGGTGCCTAAATATAGATGTAGGATCCTAAGACCTGGTTTACACTTAAGTTTTACCAGCATAATTATGTCAGTAAGGGATGTGGGTTTTTTACCAACACATTGTACCATACATATGCTGGTAAAAGTCCTAGTGCAGTTACTGAACCAGTATTGGCTACGCCAGTAGATGCACTTTTATAAGTGTGTCTACACTAGGGGAGAGATCCTGCTTCGACAATGCCAGCATAGTGAGAGCAACCAAAGGCCTAACTGTAGGTGTGTCCGTTTTGAAAATCTTATCCTAAAGTTTTGTGTGAGCAGGAAAATGAAGATGAGGAAAACAATGCAAAATGCATTTGTTTAAAAGATTTTATTTAACTATTTTAAACACAACATAGATTAAAGTCACAGGGCCCAATCTGGCTACTCCTACTCATACTGAGTAGTACCATACTGGTATCAGTAGCCCTTAATATGTACATAAGGCCCTCTCCTGCAAATCTTTACTCACATAAATAATCTTTCCTTAGTTCCATTGATATAAATGTGACAATTTATGTGTGTAAGGTCTGCTCACATAAACAAATGTTTGTAGGATTGAACCCTTAGCACATGTAGGGTGCAGCCGGCCAGCCAGAAATTCAAGTGTCTGCATTGGGTCCTTCCCTTGGGAGTATATACAGACTTGCAGTTCCCAGCTGGGCCAAGCTCCCCCTCCAGCAGTGGGAACAGTTAGGGAGAGAACGTTCTGCTAGATTTTTCACTTCAGCCCAGCACTGGGACCGCAATGGGACATGCAACACGCTGCCCAGACTCCATCTCTTACAGTATAATTTCTATGTGCCCTTACTGCTCTTCCAAAAATTGCACCGTTGCGTACAATTTATACCCTGTGACTTCATGTGGAGGAGTTACATGCCAGGTTTCTATTGTGAATCTAGTACAAGATTGATCACTGCATAATGAATAATCCTAATTATGGATGGGCCAATCCATTGCTAGGAGCCTAAAATGTAGGAATGTCTGTCATGCAAATTAAAGCATTTAACTTTATTTGTACATACCCTAATGTAATTTTTCTGGACATGTCATTTACATATAGTAAAAATCATAAGTTTCACAGTAAATCAAATATATGTATTTTAAAATACAATGCATATAAAATATAACAGGGAAAACCTATTTAAAACGGCCGCTGCGTATTAATTCATTATAGGCAGAGCTGGTAGCACCACCTATAGTTAAGGTTACTCGACTGTACATAAAATGAGGCTGGGGTCCTATGGAAAATATATGACGTGATTATATAATTAGACAGTATCATAATGCATATACACAAGAGGACCAAATTAAGTGCTTTGACTTTTGAATGCCTGACTTTGTAAATGTAACATTCTTTTGTGTCACCTTAGAGACTAACAAATTTATTTGAGCATAAGCTTTCGTGAGCTAGCATGCTCAAATAAATTTGTTAGTCTCTAAGGTGCCACAAGTCCTCCTTTTCTTTTTGCGGATACAGACTAACACGGCTGCTACTCTGAAACCATTCTTTTGTATGTGTAATATAAATATAATTTCCTTCCACAATATGAGTCACATCTAAGTGTTGTTGAAATATATAGTTCATATCATGTCAATTCTAAAATAGCTAACTGTTAATCTAGTTTTAGCTGTTCGGCTTTTTAGTTAACCAAAGAAAAGTCAAATAGAGATTATATCAATTATAGTGAGCAATATTTCTTCAGGACTGTTAGTGTGAAAGAGAGGACCTCTAGTGGGAAATTTGGGGAACTGCATAACTCAATAAAATGGAGAAGATTTTTGGAATGTTTTATTAAACCATTGATTCAGAATATTCTAATAGGTTGCTTTGTTTTATGTATTTCCAACCAAGAGCCCAACCCTGCAAAGCTTTACATATGAAAGTATTGAAACCAACACTTTGCTCATGTTCATAAGGCTATTAAAAATTCAGCAGAGTAATTTTGTGGTCATTGCTTATTCAGACAGTCAAGAAATATTGGTCCTGTTGATCTCAGCAGTAACTGAGGACAAAATTTGGCTCATGGTATTTAAAGTATTACATGATCATTCTGTTAACCAGGTGTCTAATACTTTGTTCACCTGCAAAACTCTATGGTTGTAATAAAGGAATTTTTTTATACACCTCTGTGAAGCAGTTGGCTAGGTACAATCAACCACTAAACCCAAATCACATTTCTTTAAATTCTTATCAGTATACTGCCATTCCTTGTGCCCCATATCAGCACAATATTTAAGCATGTGCTTAACTTAAGCACATTAGGTATCCCATTGACTTTAGTGGAACTCCTCAGCTGCTTCAAGTAAAGCATATGCTTAAGAGCTATGCTGGATTGGGATCTGAGATACTGCAGTACTCTCTTACTTTAAGTCCATTGGCTATTCCACAATTTAATATCCATTATAGAATTATCACATAAATTACAAGCTTCTGTTACAAGTATTTGCAATATGCTCCAAGTGCAGGGCCCTATTCTGATCTCACTTTCTCTGGTGTAAATCAAGAGAAACTCCACCGAAATCAGTGGAGTTATACCAGTGTACATGAGATCAGAACTCACCTCAGCCCTTTCGGTCTAGCCCTTATTTCTATAATGGGCCGATTAATGCCCCCATAGATGCAAACTCTATTGCTTGGGCCCATCTCAGTGTATAGAACATTTTCTAAAAAGAGTAAAAAATAAAACCAGAATGTTTTAAAAACCGTTGTTTTAGGCAAGTGATGGAGCAGCAGCAGCAACAGCGCCAGGAATCTCTGGAAAGAAGAACCTCTACCACAGGCATGTATCAAACAGTGCAGTGCAATGTAACTGTAAACAATGCAAACATATTCCTCTCCCTTCCTGTCTCCTCTAGCTGTTGGTGGTTGTCATGTGTTATTACAGAAATAACTGGCCTGCTAAATATAGCTATAATCATTATGGGATTTCAAAGCATTTTCAGGTAGAGACTTAAAGTAATAAATTGGAACATGGCTGCATTATTTCACCGATTTGACTGAAATTTAAAGTCCAAACTTCAGTGCACACAGCGCAACTCAGATGGGACATGTAATGGTGGATTTAAGCAAAGCTTTGTGCTCTTCCAGTCCCGTGCTAGCTTTGAGACCGGCTTAAGACTGAGCAGTGTAAAGGCTGCTCTAAATTATGCTGCTGCCCACAGTGCCAAGGGGCTGATGTCACTGGGGTGCAGAAAAGGCCACACTTTCTACATAGCCACAGGGAGAGTGGGTGGCATAGGAATCACTCTACTAGCTCCATGGCACTATAGGATCCCCCTACCTAGAGATCAGCTGTCTGTGCCTGGCTCTTCCAGCTTTCCACGTGGTGTACAGAATAGAATCTGACTGTAAGAGTCCGTTAGTTGGAATAATAAGGTGAGAGGGCTTGTGTAAGTTTAGTGGGAAAGTATACCTGATAAGTGGTGAGGTGGGAAGAGAAGTTTCTGTCTACAAAATCTGGCTTTTGCTTTTGTGAAAAAATATGTAAAAAAGAAGCCAGAATTTTTTGTGAATCTGGGGGGGGAAAGATTAGTTTTTGCTCAGCTTTTTTTAATTTAAAAGCAGCTCAGTTGTGTCCACAGAAAATGTCACCTGTGGCAGTCATACACAATAATGCTCCACAGCTTTGAACTCCTAATTTGGGCACACACAATTGTGTGCCATTTTGTGTCAGTTAAAACAAATGAAACAAACAGATGTGCCTCTGCTTCTGCAATGAACGTTGACGTAGGCATGATATGTGAGATAGTGACATTTCCAGCTGAGCGCCCTCTTGCATGTATGGAGGCATCTCTGTGCTGTTCACAACCTGTGTGCCTGTCTTTATGTTCAAAGTGTCACTTGCCACTGTCCTTGGAACAAAGGTAATGTGTGTAATTCTGACTCAAGATGGTTTGTAGGGTTAGAAGAAGCTTTACAAACATCAAAGCAAAACCTCTAGCCTATGCTGTGTGTGTCACTGCTTTGAACTAAAGGAAGGAACAGCTCTCAATTGCTGCAGTCATCTGGACATCACTAAAATCGTGACTACACCATCCTTTTTTATTTATTATTTTCTGCTTTCATTTACTTTTTAATTCCTTGTCTCCTAACCACTCTGCCTTGTTTTCATTCCTTGCTGTATACCCATTTTATTCTTTTCACTTTTCTTTTCTGTTCTTTTAGTTTCTACCCTTCAGATAAAAGTGTCTTCTTCCCCCTCCCACTGCCAGTCTCCTCCTCCTGACTACAGTAACTACAGTGCTTCTACTTCCGCTGGTGCTGCCCCTCCACCGCCATCTTATGCCAACGTTATCTCTTCAGCATCTACCATCCCCGAGTCCAGTAGTAAAACCTCTTTCAAATCCTCTAACAGAGCCAGTGAATTCCCACAGCTTCGTCACAGACATTCTGCCTCTGAGCTCTCACCCTCCCTGGGTTCCTTCTCCTCTCCAGTATGGCCAAACCACAGGACTGTAACACAAAGCATCAAACAGATCTCTTTGTCCCCACCGCCTGAACCTCCTTCCCATTTTCCATTTGCACCTCACCAGCCTGTTAGACGTTCCTCTCTTTCACACTCTCGTCAGTCTTCCTCTTCTCCTGTAACATCTACATCCCCCGTGCAGAAGGGTTTTGTCCTGCAGCCACATATTCCAGAGGTCCTTCCTGTGATTCCTGTCCAGAATGGCAGAATCAGGGGATCTACAGATATAACAGTCCAAGAAGCCTCTGCAGATGTACCTCAGATAGGCCTGAACAGCCACCCTGAAGAACCTCTAACCACACAAATTCCTTTAAACTCCTCTAGAACCCAGGTAAAAAGCGTGGATGGGTCTTTCTTCTCATACTTAGAAACTGTACCCATCTCTCAGCTACCAGTTATAACCAGCCCTGCTGGTTCCTTTATCCAGGCTTCTTTTCAGTCCTCCCAACCTTCACCTCATCCTCCAAAGCAATTGTACCAGGCCATGTCACACTTTGTTTCATTACCTCCCGCTTATGCTGCTGTATCTGAGGTGAATTTGTCCAAGAAGACCCCTCCTTTCATGACTTCATCAACCATTTCCCACTTGAGTAAGTACTTGTTTTGAATTAGTTATAACAGTTAAAAAAGCTTTAGATTTGACCTGACTGTTCATAAAGCCCAGTTTGCTCTGCCCCAGGACAATATGTGGGGAAAACTCTTGAGTAATTGAAGACTAATACTACTGCACCAGATAGTTCAGACAAATAGGGAAAAGGTATAGAAGGTTAGTGCTATAACTGGTGGTAGGCTTGACACAAAACCTCATATCCAAATGCTCCAATCTTTGGGGAGAGAGTGTTTTTAAAGTCTGAGGCCGGATCTACTCTAGAAACTGTTGCAAGTGTAATAATGACAGTTGGGGCATAATATTTTTAACGTTTTTTATACTGATGAAAGGCCTAGTATAGATGCAGAAAAAGTGCTCTTGCCAGTCTGGCTTGTTTCATTTGGGGAACCAGTAAAAGGTAGACCTGCAAAAACACTCTTTTGTCCATATAAGTTGCAGCTACACTAGGAAGATTTGCCAGGATAGCTGAACCAGCAAACCTTTTCCAGTGTAGACTAGCCCTGCGTGTGGATCTGTATTTTGCATATGGCCTGTATTGTTAAAATGCCTGGATTAGAACAGCTCTGTGTTGTGCTGTTCAAAATCCAGATCAGGTTTTGCAAGTTGGACCCATCTCTCTGTATAAACATATTGTGCTTAAATGGATGTGCCTAGAGAACTTGGGAAACATTTGTATATTTCGTCCACTGACAAATTTCCTGCCCCAGATATTTCAGCTGTCTCTGTTGGGTCAGACCCACAACTGGTGTAGGTCACTGTATAACCATTTTCTTCAACACACTTATTCCAGTTTACACCAAAGAAGTATCTTGCCCATTATTTTTGAGTGAGGTCAATTTATAATCTCAATTATTTTTCAGCCAGGCCTCAGCCTGGCCTCTAATTTTGTGGGTGTAAATTTGCACCTATAATTCACTGTGCTCACAATGAATTGCCAGCTATCTCATTTGTGGGCCCACATAGGTAGGGAGATAGCTGATGTACTGCTAATAGCACCTATAATTCGTTGCAGGAGCAGCATTGTGAGCATAGTTATTAGCAGGAGTAATGTTGTGACCATAATGTTGGAGGTTATCACTGACCACAATGATGGTTGACGTTATTAAAAAAGCAAAATTAAATAGATAGACAATCAGGCCTTATTGTCTGAATATCATTCCCAAATTTTCCCTGTAAACCAATTAAAAAAACCTCTTTCAAATTAATGTTTGTTGCACAGTTGAGTTTGTAATTGAATAGCAACAGAAGCCTTTGATGAGATGGAGTAATTCTAGGTGACATACCATTGATGGAATCCTCATTCTGTTGTCCCATTATAAATAGGAGAAATATACCAGAGGCGGTAACCTATTCGAATCAGTCCATTGAAGGACACTGCTACACGCAGTAGCTTCTGTTGAAGTACACCGTGGCTAAAATTGAACACTTGCCCCTTAATTTTCAAAGACTGGCAGAGGATTTAGCCACGCAAATTTCATTAAATGGAAGTTGTATGGAAATGTGTAGCTAAAGCCCAGGATTTTATTTGAAAAGTGGACTTTGATGTTCACAGAGTTAGTTGATAACATTTATGTATCTGCATCTGAAAAGTTAAAATGAAGAAGAGATATCCCAAAAGTAAACCAGAAAGTGTACTCTGTGTTGAGACAGAACAGTAGCCTGACCAGAGGAAGGGATAGGTGGTGTTTACATATTTCAGGGGTTTTGCATAAGGACACAGCTGCCAATGATAACTAAAAAGCAGAGGATGTACCATTGACATACTCAGCGTGTATCATTCTTCTGATTGTATGTCATCAGACCTTCATTCACCCAATTGTCAATACGGGTTGTATGTGAGCAGGGGGAGAATGTTCTTTATTTTTATTTAATCTTCTGTATGTTTCAGGTCCCATTCTTCCACCTGGTCATCCCTCTGCTGCCACAATCCCTGCTTCGTCCAGTGGGCCCCCACCTCCGCCACCCCCGCCAGTACCTCCTCCACCTACAGGAGCAGCGCCACCTCCCCCACCTCCACTGCCGGCAGGTGGAGGACACGGGGGTAGCACTGACGATGGGTCAATGTCAGGACTAGCAGCAGCCCTGGCTGGTGCCAAACTCAGGAGAGTACAACGGGTAAGGTTTGTGGCACTGGGGTTTTCACACAGTCTGGCCTTCACTGGAGAATGAGGAATGCTTGACCTAGTTTTATTTAACCTTCTGCTAATCTATTTCATGGATAGTCGGAATTCATTACAAAGCCCAATGAAATGTGTTTTAAGTGACCATTCCATGGACCGTGACAAGTCAGTTGCTTGTACAGGCTGTTATTGAAAGGAAGGCTGAAAAAGATTTGTGCTGGAAACAGGGGTGAAAGTAAAATTAAACTCTTACCGGTACAGGGCTGGCTCCTTCCCCCTCCCCCAGAAGGGGCGGGGCTAGGGGTCAGCATCCCCCAGCCACCCCATCCACGCTGCCTGGCCCGTGGCCAGAGCCCCAGGCCTTTTTAAATCGCCGTTGGAGCCCCAGGGCAGCTGCTCCTTTTGCCTCCCCTCTTCACCCTCCTTCTTCCCCCGCCCCCCGTCGGTGAGTGCAACAGGGGGCACAAAAGGGGAAGCAACTTAAAGTCAGCTGTATGGACTGGTACCGGAAGCCACTTTTTACCGGTACGCCGTGCTGACCTGTACCGCCTTACTTTCACCCCTGGCTGGAAACCTGTAGGGTGAAATCCTGGCCCTATTGAATTCAATGGCAAAACTCCCATTGACTTCAGTGCAGCCAGGATTTCACTCCTAGAGTCAAATTTTTAAATAAGTTAGGTGCACAGTCGCATACACAATTACTGCAGGTGCACATTCAGTGGCTATTTATGACCGTTTGCACTTGCCTTTTCCTGAGTGCAGTGCAGTGCAGTGTGGCTGGGCCTTTAAAGTGGCCACTTGTCCATTAGAAACAGTCCTTAAAGCAGATTTCTATGTTTGGTTTTATAATTTTCAGGAGGAAATTTTCCAATTGGTTTTTTTTCCTGACTTGTTTTTACAGTAATTCACACTTTGATCCTCACTGCTCAGTGAAGATTAACTAGCAGGTGCCTGCATCGATCTCTCATATGACTAAGACATAATTGGTTTCTCTCCAGCGTATCCTGTAGAATACTCACTAGTATTATGCTATCAACCATGAGGATAAGTAGTTAAAACGACACTAGACTTATCAAATAAAGGCTTGATTGTGTAGCCTGTGTGTGAGTAGGCGCTCACTGAGAGGAGTACGAGTTGCATAATCTCACCAGAAATTCAGAAGCATTTTGTTGTCATTTTCATCATTTGCTCAGGTATTTACAAAATCCACGGGGGGTTTCCCAATCCTAATATGTGAATTAGCCACTGGGTTTGACCTGAATTACATTTGCTTCCGTTCTGGCCCATTGTGCTTCCTGCCTCTGACTGCATGCTGCAATCCTGGTGCTTTGCTCCGAGTGATTATCTAAACTAGTCAGAAAGGGCCGGTGCTTACAATAAATTCCTCTGGTGACTTGCAATATCAATTTGTGTCTTAAGCCAGAAGATGGTTCAGGAGGCTCCAGCCCCAGTGGGGCCTCTAAGAGCGATGCCAATCGAACAAGTAGTGGAGGAGGAGGAGGAGGACTAATGGAAGAAATGAATAAATTACTGGCAAAAAGGTTTGTACTCCATCCTAAAGTAAACCCTAGAACAAGCGCACCAGCAGACAGTGGAACAATTCGCTTTCGGGATCTACTAGCAATTGGGTAGCTCCAATGCCTCTTTGAAACTGGCAAAACTCTGTATGGGATATAGTATTGTGGAAGTTCAAGAGATCAGTTTAACAGCCTGCCACGCTGCTATTCCTGTGTAGGTGTTATTCCCTGGACCCCCCCACCCTTTTTTTTTTTTTGACACAGTAAACGCATAGGTGTTGCCACCAATGGTGTCAGACCAGCTTGAGCTGCTCTAGCTGAGCCTGCAGATTCTGTGGGAGCGAGAGCCTTAGAAGTTACTGATTTTTCTCTCTGACTTTGCTGGTTTACAATCTACGTCAAAGCTGCTGTGTTCTAAAGGAATGAGCTTCAACAGAGCCCCAGCCAGATAATTATTACGGGGTATATCGAGGGGAATGGACCAAAAAAGTATCCAAAACTGTAATAACAAGATTGCATATTGGTAGCCTTTGAGGTAGTAAAATAAAATGTCGCTGTACCTCTTACCCAGCGAATACAGCACGTCAGCTATGATGCCAGGTTGAGCAGATTCCTTGATGAGTCTACATAGGGTTGAAAGCAGATAATTCCCACCATAGCACTTGTGCTTCATGCTCCCTGGATTCCCAAAGAATAACTTTCTAAAATCAATGCAGTGCAGGGGGATTAATGCTTGTTATTAGCAATGACATAGGAGTATTTACTAGGTAGTGACGGCAGTACAGGATGCATTCATGTGACTTTTTGGTGTCCCTGCAGCTTCTCTATGCTGCTGGAAATCAAAATGTACAGGTGAGTCGCATCATACGCGCATTTAACTTACACAAATTTAACTATACGCGCTCGGCAGAAGAAAACCAAAAATAATGAGATACCTGTAAATAGTGCGGGCGATTCCGCCCACCATTCCACTCAATGAGCATATGCCTCGGAGTGAGCGTGAGATGGGAGATGTGAATCTGCTGTTCCCTCAGTCGGTCTCAGTTCCCACGTGCCTCTCCTAGCATGAACATCTCACCACGCTGAGTGTGATTCTAGTTCTTAAAGATATGTATTTTTTGTACAACATGGTCCCTAAACGGAAGCCAACTACTTCTTCTGGTGCTCAATTGAAGAAACAGCGATCTGGTCCAACGCTGAAGGAAAAACTGACTGTGTTGGACTTATTGAGAGACAGTATGTCTGTCTCCAGCGTGGCACGTAAATATGGCTGCAACGAATCTAGCATCCGTGCCATCAAGATTCGAGAGAAAGAAATTCATTAAGCCGTGGCATCAAGTGATCCAATAACTGCTAAGGTGACAAGCAAGGTGTGTGATAAGACTTTTTAGTGAAGATGGAAAAGGCATTAAACTTATGGCTGGAAGACATGAACCGTAAACGTGTGCCTATTGATGGCAACACATTGTGAGAAAAGGCTCTTAGCCTCTACGTGCTGTTCAAATCTCCCCCCGAAGAGGGACAGTTTTCTGATGAGAAGGAATTCAAAGCCAGCCAAGGTTGGCTTAACAGTTTTAGGAAACGCTTCAACCTCAAAAATGTGCAGACTACTGGTAAAGCTGCATCTGCCAATGAAGAGGCAGCAAAAGCCTACCACGAACAATTAAAGAAAATCATAGACGAAAAGGGCTACCTTCTGGAACAAGATTTTAATGCTGGCAAGACTGGGCTCGTCTGGAAAAAAAATGCCCAACCGCACTTACATTTCGAAATCAGAAAGACAAGCCCCTGGCTTCAAAGCAGCTAAAGACTGTGTAACTGTATTGTTTTGTGGCAATGCGGCTGGGCATTTAATAAAGCTGGGCTTGCTCTACAGGGCTGCAAATCCCCGTGCCCTAAAAGGCAAGAACAAAAATCTCCTGCCTGTGTTCTGGCAATCAAATAAAAAGGCTTGGGTGACGGCAACGTTATTTCTGGATTGGTTCCACAAGTGCTTCATTCCGGAGGTCAAGCAGTACCTCGAAGAGAAAGGACTTGACTTTAAAGTGTTGCTGATTGTAGACAATGCACCTGCAGCCACCCTGTGGCACTCCGGTTTGCACATAACGATGTTGAAGTCATCTTTCTCCCCCCCCCATACCACCTCCATCCTCCAACCTCTCGACCAAGGCGTGATTTGCTGTTTCAAGGCCACGTACACGAGGCTTACGTTCTCACGGATACGTAGCGCTGTGGATGCTGATCCCAATCTTAATGTGATGGAGTGTTGGAAGTCCTTCAACATTGCCGATTGCATCACTTATATTAAACAGGCAGTGGATGCAATCAAGCCTGAAACAGTCAATGCATGTTGGTGAAACCTATGGAAAGACTGTGTGAATGATTTTAAGGGTTTCCCGACCATTGACAAAGAAGTGAAACCATTGTTCAGGTGGCCAGGCAAGTGGGTGATGATGGCTTTGTTGACATCCTTGAGGAAGAAATTGAAGAATTAATTGAGAGCCATAGAGAAACATTAACTCTTTGTTAGTCAGAGGAACTGATAAAATCATTTACAGAAGACGAAGATGATGACGACGAACAGGAAGAGCCAGCAAGTTGGAATCTTCATAAATTTGCTGAAGTGTTTCAAGCAGCAAAACACTTGAATGATTTAATTTCTGAATATGATCCGTCTATGGAACGAAGCCTCAAAATCACACGTAGTATTACGGAGTATTTGAACCATATCAAGAAATGTTTGAGCAGCTCAAGACACAACAGCAACAGTTGCCGATCACCATGTTTTTCAAGGAAAAACAACCAGCAGCAGATGAGCCTACGCAATCAACTTCTTGAGCTGTACCAGAGCCAACCACTTCGTCTACGACAAGCTCTCCGTCACCCAAGCTCTTCGTCACCTCCGTCTCCTGGATCGACATCAAGCCCTGACGACCCCCTGTAATTACCCACCTGTACTTACCCCCAGTAATTAAAAATACAATACTGTAAAATTATATTTTGCATATGTACTCTTTATTATATACTGTACATTACTGTATACATTATACACTTATACATATTACTGTACAGGGTTGTATACATAAAATCATGTACAGTATACTGTACTTTATTGGCGATTTAAGGAATTTTCAAGGGTAATTTTGACTATATGCTATTTTCGCCTTACGTGTTGACTTTAGAACCTAACCCCCGCATAAGATGCGACTCCACTTACTGCCTGTTGCATAGAGAACATAGACAAGACTGAGTGGAAATAGATGCCCAGTTCTGAGTGTGCAGGCCGGTTTAACCAGCAAAGCACCTATCACTCAGAAGTCTGTCAAGACATAAGCAAATTCTGCCCTCAGTTACTTCTCTACAATCCTATGGAAGTCAGAGGGTTAGTTTGGGGTAACTGCCAGGAGAATATTCTCTATGGGCCTCACCTGCAGTCAGATCCACATGGGTGCAAGGGTCCCCCTGCATAGATCCAGTTACAGGACTAGAGCGTACATTTTTAATTTTAACTGTTTATTCTTTTCCCCCTCCCTTTTCCCTTCCCTTAGAAATCTCTCCCACCATAGGTAGCCACCTATCTTAAAACCTGTACAATCAATAATTCCCTCACAACATTCCATCCTTTACAGATTAATAAAATTCTCTCTACTACTTTACACTTTTGACGTATCCGTTGGCCGTTATTAATAACATAACACCTGGCATTGACCATTATTTTTACTGATTATATGTGCCAATGAAATGTTACTGGTCCTAAATATGTTTGGGTACGTCCACACAAGTGTTTCTATTCCTTGGCAGGACATGAGATATCACACCTTAAAAATCACATCATTCTGATTCCCTTCTTGGCTTTTTCTTCCCAACCTTCCATTGTAATGTTCATTTTATCAGCCTGTAGCTCACAAGTCACTAATGTCAGAGATGCTTTTGAGTTTATCTTAAAGGATTTTTTATTGTTATACAAAGTGTAAACAGGGAAAGAGTAAAAATGCAGGAAGAGGAGGAGAGGAATAAATAGGAACGGGTCCACTGTTACAAAGCATACAGATTTAAAATGGCTAAATAATGTTCTCTGCCCCAGAACTTTTCTTATTCAAATGGCCTTGTCCAGACAGCTCTCCAGCCCCTATTGGTTTCAACCAGAGTTCTATACACACAAGACAGGTAGTTGTAAAGCACCATGTAAATGTACAGTCCTGAAAAACTGGTTATGAACAATATAAAATGCCAAATATACAATTATCTCTGGTTCATTTGAATTAGAATAGTTATTCACTGGATTCAGTGGGTCAGATTCTGATCTCACTTTGTGCTGGTGTAAATAAAGAATGAAGAGTAAAACTGTTATATTAAAGTTGTAATCAGGCCAGTGACTAGCGCTGTATAAATAATCAGAACAGATGGACAGACAGACTCCAGATGTTAAGGAAAGTCTCCATCTCTTATGCTTGGAAGTAGTAAGCCCCACAAAATGTGCATCTTTAATGTGTGGCTGTAATCTAAGAAAGTGGCTAATTAAGTGTGGCGTCTATTTTCGCCAACAGATGTGGACCTTTTGGTGTATGCAGAGTCATATATGCTCACTCCAGTGACAAAAATAAGCTTTCCCCACATTTTACTCCTGTTAGCACTGCACAGCCAACATAGCTGAGACTGAGTGAGCCACAGGTTCTGTTCCCCCGTGGGAGTCTTCAGAAGAATTGTTTACCAAATTCCACCTGTGCAAACCCATTGAAGGCAATAAGACTGCACAGGTGTCCACTGAGAATGTCATCTGAACAAAGTGCAGTTACACGGGTGTTAGTGAGGACTTCCTGTGACCTGCAGAACTTTGTTACTGGTGATGATGTACGAGGTGCAAGGAGAACTTGACTCTTATGGTGTCGCAGGTTGTGTTTACAGGGCTGGCAGTCAGAAAAAAAATCTTTTTCCTTTTTCAACTGAACTCACACGATACAAAAGTCATTGAGAGACCAACAGAATCCCCATTTTTCAGCATAGGTCTGCACATTTAAGGATGGAATTTATCCAGAGTAGGCACAGTGACTGAGAAGCTGCGTTTCAGGTGATATAAAGCATTGCTTGCAAGACTTAGTGATTCCCATGATAGCAGCTGCTATAATCATTTCAGAACTGAAGTGGAAACAAAGCAGAATGAAGTGCTGTCTCACAAACCACTATCATTTCTAGGCCCGTCAATTTTGCTGCAAGATACCAGAACTTAACTCTAACACTAGCCCCTCACCCCAGCAGTGCTTTTCTTGGCGTTGGTCCACAGAAGGATTGAGAAGTTCCAAGACCTCTGACCACTGGAATTGTCATTCCCCCAGGTGCTGACTTTTGTTTTTGCCAGTGGATGCTGCTCTCTGCCGCTTTCCGCCCACCCCCCATCCCCATGTGAGCGGCAAGCAAGGGTGAGGCCTCAGGGGGAAGAGGCCAAGTGGGTGCGGGGCCTCGAAGCAGGGGGCAGGGCCCACAAAAGATTAACCTGTCCCTATGGGTGCTGAGCACCCCCTGTTTTATTTTAGCGGGTGCTTGAGCTCTGGATCCCCTATGGAATCAGCACCTATGGTGACTCCCTGGAGATATCAAATACAGTAAAGTTATTAATGCTATTAAAATGATATAAACGATATTGAACCTGTCCCCCACCTCCGGTACACATACACACCAGTCACACAGCATGGTAGATCTTAGTTTCATGCTTTTTCAGAATTTAAACACAGACCACCTCTGTTTTTGAAATCTGTGAGGCTTTTCCAGGAAGAAGGAAAATCCCTTCACAGATTTTTCCTATTCAGTTGGTAAGGGGTTTGGAATTTGGTTTTGAGAGTTGTGTGGGGTTTTATTTTCCTTCTGTGGGGTGGATGTTGCTGGCCTCAGAGTCACAAACGAAATAAAAATGCTGCCAGGTTAGTGGAAGAAAAATCTAATGAAGTGGCTTCTGCACGTGGAGGAGTATTTGATGGATTACAGTCATCACAGCCAAGGTCCATGTGATATGTGGAACTGCATTGCACCTAATAATCTAAAATAGGAAATCAGACATCCCTGAATCTTTCTGGCTGAGAGCCCTACCCCCCAGATTAGGTAGATTTTCCTACAGCTGCCAGGTAGCATTCACACAATACAACTCTCCCATACTGCTCACACAGTCCATCAAAGAGACAAGGTGGGTGAGGTAAAATCTTTTATTGACCCTGATTCTGTTGGTGAAAGAGACAAGTTTTCAAGCTTACTGAGAGCTTTTCTTTGGGTCTGGGAAAGGTGCTCTGTGGGTATGTCTACACTGCAATTAAACACCCGCAGCTGGCCCATGTCACCGGACTCAGGATCACACAACTATAAAACTGCAGTGTGGATGTCTGGGCTCAGGCTGGAGTCCAGGCTCTGGGATTCTGCCTGATTCCAAGTGTCTACACAGCAATTTTGTAGCCTATCCCCAAAGCCTGAGCCCAAGTCAGCTGACATGAGCCAGCTGTTGTTGTTTAATTGTGTTGTAGAGATACCCAGAGTGTCAGAGCTAAACAGGGTGGAATAGATTATTTAGCATAAGTAGTTAACACATATTGTAAGAGACCATTCAGTGTGAAGTGGACAGTTAACACCTCTGCAGTCATAGGACAAAAAGTGGGAGTTAGTGGGTTATGGATTATTGTGATAAACCATAAATCCAGTGTCTTTATTAAATCCAAGAAGTTTTAGTGTCTAGCAAAGTGATTTTCAGGTTTCCTCTGAGGATGAGGACTGAGAGATCAGATGTGGAGTGATCACTTTGTGAAAAGTGTTCACACACAGGTAGTAAGGCGTTTTTGACTTTTATAATTTTTTCTGTGAAAGTGAATAACTCTCCTTGTCGTTCTTATATTGTGGGACCAACATGGCTACAAGAACACTGCAAACAGTCCATCAAATTGAGTTGCACTTGAACACATCTTGGGCTCGCTACTGCTGGCCACATAACAAAGCAGCTATGAAGTCTGTGCCCAAGTGAAAAGGGTGAACATTTGTAAATGGAGGTGAGGGGGTAAAGAATGAGGGAAAAGGAGGATCCCAGATGCACCTAGATTGTTAGTTCATAGTGTGTGATTTATGCTCTGAAGATGCAGTGGGCCTGAGTTTGCTTTCAGTTACGCTAGTGCAAATCAGGAGTAACTCCATTCACAACAGTAGAGTTAAACTGATATAAAAAACTGTGTGAGCAGTAGAGTGAGTGGTTTTGTTAGGATTAATTAGATGATGTTTGCACAGTACTTTGAAAATGTAAAGCACAATTTAAGTGCGAGGAATTATGCTGATGAAAAAATGACAACTTCCCTTCCCCCGACCTTGGCGCCAAGCTTTGCAGAGGATAGAAATGTGGTATGTTTTCTCTAGTACTTTTAGACATTAAGCAGAGCTTGAGAATCAAATGTGCATGCTCCCACTCCTCAGGAATCACATGATCATTGTGGCTAATGTACTAAAAAGAAAAAGAAAGTAGAAACTGAACAATACTTGTTTTCTTTTGAGCTACGTTGTGGTTTGTAAGCCTCTCTAGAGAGAGAGCAGGTGAACTCCTAAACAGCATGAACTCCCAGAGACACTGGCTAGTTCAGCCAGAATTCCTCTTGTGCTGACTCTACTAGCCAGGGTAGGAGGAAGGGCTTCCTCGCTTCCAGCCCCTTGGCAGTGTCCACCTATGTAAGTGCTAGTCTGTCCTGAGTGCAAGAGCAGGAGATGGGCCACAGGCCTTCCAGAACCTCCTTCTCCCACTTTCCTGGCCCTCTTATATTTAGATTGCGCCATGCCTCTCATAGGAACTAAGATAGACTGAAGTGACCTATTAGGCCACTGTCCCATCCCTCTGCCAGGACAGGATTGTTCCTATATAAATAGGCTTGGCAGAATTCAATTTTGTTTTTATTTATAAGTTCAACAGATAATATCAGTGTTTGCTTTTAAGCATTGTTTTATATTTTTATTGATTTCAGTTTTTGCAGTTGTGCAAAATAATGCAGGGGGGGCGGAGATCAGACGACAATTATTTAGTGACAGCAGATGTTGAGATTCAAAAAGTTTAAGCTTTATAACTGTTAAATCACAAGTTGTCAACATCACATATCAAAATATACAAAGTAAATAGCCTTAAATTAATCTCTAATAACTTCCCAAGCTGCATTTTTTTCTTACTTTGCCTATCTGTCCATTTAGATTATTCTGCGTGGACATATGTTTTCAGCTGTTTATGTGTACACTGAAATTGATGTTTACCCACATTTACTGATAAAAATTAAATCCTTTCAAGCCTTCTTATAGATCACAGCTGTTTGTAACCTGTTTATCTGTTGAGCCACGTAGAGAGTGATGCTTTACCCTGTGTCAGGCTGACAAAGCAATACAGAATCTTGGTCTCAGCTCAAGTATTTTTCATTCAGCTTTCTCTAAAGCCCCTGAATGCTACAGGTACCATGAACCTGAGGGCTTAGCAGTTCTACAGCCTTTGGATTGGCTTTTGGGCATTCAGAATCTCCCAGGATCCACCAGAGGCACAGGGCTATCCATGTGAAAGCCCAGGCCTGACTACTGGCTCTGGCTCTGGCTCCCTCCTGGCTTCCAGGCAGCCAGAGCTTTCCCTCACCTCCTGCTACCCTGGAGCCCACACTCAAAGGAGATTGTGGCACATTGGAAATGTAAATGTGTCCCCAGGCTGCACTATCTGCTCTGTGGATGCCCTTTGAGGCTGGTGGGGCGTGTGTGTGTGTGTGGGGGGGGGTTAATGTGCATTTCCGCCAGCCCCACATCTCCATGCCCATGTGCAGATCCTTGGGCCTACAGATTGTGCTCTCTGGGTCGGGTGGAGGAGGCAGAACGACTGAGTTTGGTACATGGAGAGTCCATTCTGCATGTGGATTTAGGGGGAAAATAATCTGGCCCAGTATTAGAACATCCACCTGAGTAGTCTATGTGCTTTAAAAATGTCTATGTGCCAGTTCTTTTTATTGTAGGAGCAGCCCTATACCTTGCAAGAAATTGCCTCTTAGTTGCTCAATGCCATATACATTTCCCTTACCCCTGTTCCTTTATACTGTACAACCCTGTACTTCTAAATGGAACCTTGACTCAAAATATTGATCCCCTGCCTGAAGATCCTGCTTCACAGAGGCCTAGTTTGGATTCTTAACCATTGCAGCCTCTTCTGCTAAAGAAATTCCACAGCAGTAAAGCTAATCCTCAGCAAGGCACAAATCAGTCTTTTCAAATGACGATTGAAGCCTTGTGCAGGAAATGCATTTCTAAAGGGTTGACTTTGTCCTACTTTTTTACCCCTGTGCAAAGGAGGAAAGCAGCGTCACAGTCAGA
This sequence comes from Eretmochelys imbricata, assembly GCF_965152235.1. Taxonomy (NCBI): domain Eukaryota; kingdom Metazoa; phylum Chordata; order Testudines; family Cheloniidae; genus Eretmochelys; species Eretmochelys imbricata. The sequence continues at coordinate 109,438,814 of NC_135577.1, forward strand.
CAAGCCAGCTGACAAAAAGGAAGAGGAAAGCCAAAACGTAAGTGAAGCGTTCACTAGTATTGTGTGTCTGTGAAGAAAAAGCGTCTCCCAAACTAGCTGATATGTTGCGATTGCTTGAAGGCTGGAAGCACAATACTTGCCCACTGCACACACAATGAAATGACTAGCAAATGTTCACACAAGCTAAATTCAACTGCTCCAGTGTACTTAGAAACAAGAATCCCTTCTTGTTTGTTCACAGACCAGATATTGTCTAAACCACATCAGTGGTTGCCTCTTCACACTATGCTCACAGTGGTGTTTTTAAGGTTGAAGAGGCTCCCCCTCATTTATCCCTCGGGAATATTTGTGCCACCCAAAAGGAAAAGCCCCTGGTATGGTAAATCCTATTAGTATCTCATTTCAAATCAGTTCCACATATTTTAGTTCAAGTTTGTTGCATCCCTGGGCAGCAGACGTCAGCTGAACTGACCCGTGTCATCCATTAAACATGATGGCTTTGGAAAGTAGATTACTTAACCCCTCTGTAAAGCAAAAATCATCTCGCTGCAGATGACAGATTACATTTAAAGCAGATTTCCAATGGGGAGGGGGACAATACTTTAGCCACTGAGCTGTTCAAAAGCTGTAACATATCTTTGTAAATGCATTCTATACCATCAAGTGTCCACTTGTGTCAGTTTGGTAGATCAAACAGTATGAAATTTGGGCTCATGGAGGGGATAGTAGTTTCAGTGCATTTCTGTTTGAACCGTTCTGTCCGTGTGCTGCTGGATGTTTCAGTTGTCCTCTAAAAGATTAAGTGAGGGCTTTGGTTTTGATTGAATTTTAAAGTGAACTTGGTGCTTGTGAAAGGAGCCACATTATCAGCCAGGAGGCTGAAGTCCTTTGTTTATCCACAGAACAGTTACAGCCCAGGAGAGCTTCCCCACCAATCACCATACCTAGGGTATGTCTGCACTTCAATCAGAGGTGACTTCAGCATGTGTAGAAATACCTGAGCTAGCTTTGATCTAGGTAGCTCAAATGACAATAGCAGCAAAGCCGTGGCAGCGTGGACTAGCAGTCTGAGTACATACCCAAGCTGCTGTGGGTTCGCTGCCATTGTCATTTCAGTTAGCTAAATCAAAGCTAGCTGGGATTTCTACATATGCTGCAGTCACCTCTCTGATTGCAGTGTAGGCATCCCATAGAGGCAGCATGTCTAGGAGGACAGGAGTAGTGCAGTCACCACTCCCATGCAGTCCTTTGCCTTTCTGCTGAGACTTCCATCAGCGCTGTTGCTATTGGCTTATGGCCTTGTAGTGCCTTTAAGGCAGAGCCCCATGCTGTGGAGGCTCACTGCCAATGCAGGAAAGTCCGGAGGCATCATGCCTCAGGCACACTGACACTGCAGCTTCAGAGAGCACCAGCCTCAAAGACAAAACACCACCTGCTCCCCTCTCCTCTTTGGGGCATGGCCCCAGGGCTTCCCACGATATTTGGAGAGGCTTGCTGCAATCACGATGCTGAGGGTGCTTGCACTCCGTGAGAATGAAGGCTTATTTTGCGTGACCCCTAGCTAGGTGAGCAGGGCTGAGGCTGCCTCTATGGCCATCCACTCTGCTCACAGCTTTTCCTGAAGCCTGGGTTTGAACCATATACCTAGAAATGAAAGGTACAATTACCCAGACTCTGCTCTCCCTCCGCTGTTAAATGCTACTGTCTGCTTTGCCATCTGCTTTGCCATTAGCTCATATTCCACTCAGACCTTTAGTTGAGTCACATTGTAATGGGCCTTCCTTAGTATGATGGTTCTGGAATTCCCCCATTGATTGTGCAACAATAACAACTTTGCAATACCTTTATTGTTGCTTTGGTACCTTCTATCAAGCCTAATGCAAAGCCAGCAGCCATTCAAACTAACTGACTGCTTTTTCATTTTAGCTGACATGTTTAGTCCTTTGTTATAGGAAGCTCTTAAATAATAATTACAGATCAAATACATTAGTCTGGATTCTGCTCTGTTGTAAAGATTCTCGATTCTGCTCTTTTACCCTTATGTAAACCCCAGTGACTTCAGCCCAATTTCTATGAAGAAATATTGAATGTCCTATTTAGGATAGCTAAATAAACTGAAACTGCTACTACCATCGTTAGTGGAGAGATTGGTCTAAATCCTGTTGTCACTTACTCCTATGCAATCCAGCTGAAATTATACGCGGGTAACAGACCAGTATCTGGTCCTGTATCTCTCCAGCAATACAGACAGTTTCTGAACTTGGGGATTAGTTAGCTCAAAGAATGGGCAACGGCAGCCAACACCTTTCAGTCATGAGCATGAGACCAGCCGTGGTTAGTAGGTAGTAATGGAACGGTAACATTTATTGCCCACAGAAGGACAAGCAATGTTACTGTTTGCCCTCTGTTCAGTGACCTGAGTTGGTAGGTTTCAGCTGAGTTCGTAGTAGAAAACAAAAAAGAAAAAGAAAACACGACCCATCCGAATGTTTCCCCTTGCTGGTCTTAGTGGAGCGACCAGAGTTTAAATGGACCTGGGAGTGACCTACCATCTCACCTTCGAGGTGGTCCCCTCACGTCAGGGTTGAGGCACATGAGCAAGAAGCTTGCACTGACGCCGCCTGTTCTGTGGATGAGCAGAGAGCACAGTCCATCATGTCCATCGGTGACTGTTCACTTGAAAAATGTTGAGTCGAAATTTAAGAAACATCTTATTTTTCTTTTTTAGGAAGATGCTAGCACCTCACCTTCACCAGTCACACGAGGCCCTAGCCAGCAGCAGAATTCTTCAGGTATTAAATCTAATTATTAGCACTCTTCATCTTCTCCTTAATCCAGTGAAACATTTTACCATTGGAATCTGGGTTGATTATCTTAGCTCTGAGTAAGGGGGATTTACTAACAGAACATCTACAAATAGTTTTTGTTTTAAAATCTCTTTTGAGCAATAAAGGGTGAATGTGAATTTTCTTCTCAGATCAGCATAAAGATAGAACAATGAATCTAGTTGTTTGGGCCCAGATTCTCACACACACTGAAATCAGTGAGAGTTAGGTCCCTAAATACCTTTGGGGATATGGACCTTGGTTTCTAAGGGTCAGATCTCCCGTTGGCTTGTATCTGCATACGCTTCCATTACGAGAGTTAAGGGGAGCTGTACTGATTTATACCATCTGAGGATCTGGCCCTTAATGCAATTGCTATTCACGATGGGCCTGATCCCACAAGGTGCCGTGCCAAACGAAGGACGTTTGAGAGGCTCAGCACCAAACAGAACTGGGCTCTTAACATAATGTGGTTTTCAGTGATGAAGTTGAGAACAAAAGATTAAACCACAGATCATCTACAGGTCATACAGACGCAACCTGGTGACGATCCTGGGACTTGCAAGCCTTACAAGGACACCCTTCCAATAAAATGAGCACTGAGGGCTTATCTACATTTAAAACATAGCAGCGGCAGCTCCGCTGTTGTTGCACTTCAATGACCAGGCTTCCTAAGCCGACAGAAGGACTTCTCCCGCCCACATGGTAACTCTAGCTCCCTGGGAGGCAATAGCTAGGTTGACAGGAGAATTCTCCCATTGACATAGTGCTGTCTACGGGCTGGGGAGTTAGATCGGTTTAACTGCGTTGCTCAGTGATGTGAATTTTTCACACGCACCCTGGGCAACATAGTTATAGTGATCTCATTTCCTAGTGTAGACCAGGCCTTAGTCAGTCCTTTGGGACCGTCAGATCAGCATCACTTTTGAACGCAGAAGGTATTGTTTGCTTGCTTGTTTTTGTGAAGATGAGGAAGATCAGATTGAAAGGGTGCATATGGATGAGCTGTAGGATTTTAGGGCTTTCTAAGCTGTTGAACTGAGTAATTCTCTTAAGAATCATAGTTGGGGGGCTCATGTGTGCCTACAAATCCTTACACACACAAGTTGTATCTCATTGACTTCAGTGGGGCTATTCACTTACATATGGTCTACTTCAATCAGAAAGATTGGGCTCATAGTAAGGAACTTCAGGAAAGGTTATATACTTCTAGATATGCCAAGGCAAGAAAAATCAGGTATTTTTGGCTGAGTGTTTTGTAAAAATATACAGTGGGTTTGGCATTTTGTAACCTGGACCATATGAAATCCTCCATGGTGATTTGCATAGCTGTAATGCTGCCATCCTTCTGAGATATCCAGACACTTTACAGTTCTGTTGTCCCATTGACATTTGAACTAAATATTATAAAATGTAAATAGCCTTTTTATTCGTGATATTAGACACATGCATGAGAATCCACTTAACTGGGTTTATCAGAGGGATTCTCCACCTTTTTCTGTTCTGTAGACCACTTTGTAAGCATGAGAGCCTCTTGTAGACCCAGCTCCCCAGAACCCTACTGCTTTATTCTCAAAATGCTTCATACTGCAGGCCACCAGGGGTGATCCGGAGTCCAGAGACCACTAGTGGCCCATGGTCCCCAGCTGGAGAGCTGCATGTCTGTCATTTTGATGAAAAAGTTGTTGCAATTAGGAGAAGAGGCCCTTTAAATGTAGAAAAGTCTAGAAAAACAAAATGAAAATATTGTAATTGAATTAAAATTATACTCATAGTATTTATTCCTTATTTCTTCTTTTACTATTTGAGTGATTTTTGTATTAAAAAAGCAAAACTCAGAATTCCATATCTTTTAGTATGAGGTTAAACATCACTTAACTGCTTGGCACTAGCTAAAGGGGATCAAGTGTCATTGCCCCTCCTCTGCATAGATTTTTACTAATACTGTCCCAATTAAAAGCAGCAGTCATTATTATTCATTATTGCTAGCCTATCTGCTCCCTTGGATACATCTCTGTAAAGCCTCCATCCCATCTGAATGAATAAATATATAAGAAAAACAGTTTCATGTTTTTACTGGGCAAGGGAAAAAACCAGAACAAACAGTAATTCTTCATTATTACTTTACAGACCCTGGGAAGAAGCCATGGGAAAGAAGCAATTCTGTTGAAAAGCCTGTATCTTCATTACTCTCTAGGTGAGCTGCACGGGTTAGTCTCTAGAATAGTAGCACAGTCTGGACTGTAAGCATGCTATCTACATAACGTGTGCTCAATTCGTGTCTTATTTCATTCCATTGCCATAGAAATCCATCAGTGAAGAGTCTTGAAGCTAAGAGCCCCATACAATCCCAACTACCTTCTAGGTACTGAAAAATGATCTGGCTTCTTAACTGTCTCAGCTTGTCCTTTGGGAAATCATGTCATCGTTGGTACAGCAACTAACATTCATTTGTCCTTGTCATGACTGTCCTCAGCCTGTTGTGATTTGCTCCTGTCTGCTGCTTTACTAACTCTGAGCCAGAGGCTGGTCTCAATTGGGCAGAGTGATTGTGAATTTGCGATATCTGATATCAAAGAAAGTTTGGCTCAGGGAGTGAGTGGTAATGCCATGAACTGCCCTAGGATTTCTGCCCCGGTGCCCTTATTCAAGTAAGCTGTGCTTAAGTATCACAGAAGTCAACGGGACTTAAGCATCTTTCCGGGTGATCCTTCCTAACAGGAAGGGTGTCCTCTGCTTGTTCTCTCATTCATACACTTTGTGGGTGGGATTTTCAAAAGCGCTCCCTGTTGGCCCAGCTCTGCTCCAGCAGCGTCAGTGGGCGTTTGACCACAACCAGAGTGAGACCACCACTGAGTCCCTTCAGAAAACCCTACTCGTAATCTTGCTCATAGCTCACGTGGGCAGCATAAGGATCAGAATTCAGGAAACACAAAGGACTTGGTTGTGCAGCTCTTTGTTGGGCTGAAGGGCCGCTGGAATCAATGCAAGACTTGCCTAAGAACGAACTTGCGCCTAAAGACAATAGCAGAGCCAAGGCTGAAATGTTCTCATTAGGCATAGGCCACTTGATCTTTTTGTAAAACGCTTCATAAAGAGTCACCAATTTCAAAAAAGGGTTCATAACCTCTACTGGCTATTTTAACAAAGCAAGCCTCTCTTGAGGTCAGCCCTTTCAATAATGTCCACTGCGGTGCCCTTGGCGATAAAAAAGAGACAGGACTCGGATGTAGTTACACAAACCTGAAGTCTTTGGGATGCTGGGCCAAGAAACACAGCTTGTGCTGTACAGCCTTACCGCTCAGCCCTCCTAAGGCAGGACTCAGCAATGGGATGGATTGCTGACTACAGTCACTAATACAGTTAGTTTAAGCAAGCATCACTTTTTTGGGTTTACCATGATTTTAGCAGCTGACTGAGTCCTGAGCAGTCAAGACAGTGTTTATTTTTTAGGAAATGCAGGTGTGGAGGAGAGACTTAATTTTCAAATGTTTGAGTCAGCCATTGATCCTGCAAACCTCCATCACTGCTACACTAACTACACAGTGGTGCTGTAGCCATGTTGATCCCAGGCTGTTAGAGTAAGAAGATGAGTAAGGTAATATCTTTTATTGCACCAACTTCTGTTGGTGAGAGAGACAAGCTTTGGAGCGTCACAGAGCTCTTCTTCAGGTCTGGGCACTGAGAACGTTTCTCAGACCTGAGGAATAGCTCTGTGTAGCTCAAAAGCCTGTCTCTTTCACCAGCAGAGGTTGGTCTAATAAAAAATATTACCTCACCCGCCTTGTCACGGTAAATAATTAACAGCCATGAAGACTCTACTTTAAAGTAGCCATAGAACTGTCTAGAACTTAATATTATTGATCAGAACTCTTTGGATGAAGTGTTACATATTAATTCACTCCTCAGCCTCTCCGCTGCATTTTAAGATTAGAAAACAAGCTCTCTTGCTGGATGGTAGTGATCCGCTGCAGTCTGCTGTCCCAGTATAGTGCTGCTTGCTTCACAAGATAGGCTGGCTGCAAAATACTCCTGAATGGCACAAGAGGGAGTAATGGAACTTTTAAAAAAGTTAACCTACTCAAGAGCTGTGTGTTGGGATTTCATCTAGGTTAGGGGTTCTCAACCTTTTTCTTTCTCATCCCCAGCCCCCCTCCGCCCCCACGCTATAAAAACTCCAGGGCCGAATGGCAGGAGGGGGTTGGGGCTCTGGACTTCAGCCACTGGCTGGGGGATGGGGAGGCTGGGGCTTCAGCTGCAGGGTGGGGGGACTCCAGGCTTGGGGCTTCCGCCCTGTGCGGGCACCGGGGCTCAGGGCTTTAGACTGAGGGGGAGCGCTGGGGCTCTCGCGGCTTCAGCCCCGTTGCTTCGCTCCCAGGTTCAGCCCCATGATGGGTACTGGGGCTTGGGGCTTTAGCCCTGAGGGAAGTGCCAGGGCTCCGGGGTACCGATGGCTCCACTGCCGGTGACTCCGCTCCTGGCTTCAGCCCCGAAGGGGACACCGAGGCTCAGGGCTTCAGCCCCGCAGCTCCATTCCCGGCTTCTGCCCTGAGGGGGCACTGGGCTTCAGCCCAACCGGGGCTCGGGACACCCAGCTTCACCCCCATGGCTTCACTCCTGGCTTCAGACCCCCCGGGGGCACTGAGGCTTGGGGATTCCTGTGGTTCTGCTCCCAGTTTCAGCCCCACACTTCAGCTGTGGAGCCCCACAGCTCCCTGAAACCAGCTCAAGGCCCCCCCAGGGGGCTGCGGACCCCTGGTTGAGAACTTCTGAGCTAGGTGTTTTGCAGCCAGTGACTATTAACATGCTTCAATCATAATGACAGTAGCAAACACCACACGGCTTAGTAAACATTGCAGAGAATTGATTTGCTCCTTTATCCTTTGTTTCCATTTCTCAAGGATGAAGCCCGTGAGCAGCAGCAATGATGTGGCTATGGATGCCTTAGATTTTGATCGAATGAAACAAGTGAGTGAGTGGGTTTTTTGAGCGTAGGGAATTTGATATGGGTAGCTGTCTTTCCCCTTTATATTTGTCATACATGAAGGGCAACTGGTCAGGCTAAATGAAGATAGAAACATCACTTTTTGCCTTTCTGTTTGCCCAAACTTACAAAGCTCCTATTCTATTATGGAGGAGATCAGAGTGGATCATAGTGGTTCCTTGAAGCTCAGAGGGAAACAGTCCCACTGTTATTGGATCAAAATGTTTGTGCAGCAATGCCATCCCCTCTTCCCTGGTACATCAACAGGTACAGAACTCAACCCCTTTGGTAGTGAGAACGCAGGTCCAGAACACAGAACCACTGGACCTAAAGGAGTAAAGTTATTTAGCTGATAGCAGTAGTGGGTTTTTATCATCTATATGGACCGGCCCATAATGGAGGCCATGGAATTCTGAACGTACATCTTTTGTTTTGTCTCATCAGGAAATATTGGAGGAAGTTGTAAGAGAGTTACACAAAGTGAAAGAAGAGATCATTGATGGTAAGAAATATCAAAATACATTATTTTTCTAAGTTTGATCCTGAGAGATTTCACTCAGATTCAACACATAAGAAAATAAAAGCTGCAGAGAGTTCCTCAGAAAGTAGTTTTACAACTACTTTCCAAGAAGCTCTTTGTTAAATATGTATTAGTTATATGTAAATATGAAATAGCTGTGACAAGTATGGATGTGACTATTGCTCAGACGCTGGAGTGGAACCACAAGAGACAGAAGTATCTACCCAGAAGTATCCACTGAATTTTGATCACTCAGTTGCATTTTTACATGCCTTGTTTGTCTGTGCTCTGTTCTGAAGCTTGAACATAAGGCATTCAGTCTCAATCTTTTCAGCAGTTTTGCGTTGCCTTTTGGGGATGGCTTAGCTTTTTCCCGACATCCTGATTTCATAGTCAACTGTGTATATATATCAAGGCTTCATGTAAGGGATTTTTATGAGCAATACAAAGACTGCACTCTTCCATGCATATCTAACTGAGATGCTCAGCACTGGTTTAAATGCAGACCAGAAAGAAGGAAGTTCTGCCGTCCTTGGCCTTTCAGTTACTCTGCTATGCTATGAATTCTCACCTGTGGTAAATAAAATAGGGTTTTAAATCCTCACATAGAACAAAACTGAGTTTGTCCACATTTGTGTGGCTTTGTTCATTCAGCAAGTTTTGCGCTACCTTAAACAAACTAACTAGATTCCGATACTGGCTGCTGTTCTAGGTGATAGGTGTTTTCTCAGCTAGTACTGTTCCAAGACCAAAGGATATTGTTTACACAGCAATAAAAACACTCCATTACAGAATTGCTGGGGTCATTGAACTTGTTGCTAAGGCAACTGAAAAGAAGCAAGAAGAAATCTTGTTTTAGTATTTACAACTCCATCCCCTAATTTGCTGTATGAGAATTATTAATTATCGGTGGTACCATATCAGAGCATTGATGTGTCAGGGTGATGGTTCTGAGAAATCCCCACAATGCATCTAGCAAAGTGTGTAATAGCATAACACGGGGGCCAAAATCCCCTTCCCAACAGCTGCAGTGATCATAAACTAAATCTCAGAAGATTTGTTTCTCATAAGCTTGTTTTTTAACAATATTCTAGCAAAATACAGTTTTCTAGAATTATTTTGAAACTACATAAAAAGAATACTAATTTCTATAGACTGCGACTGTCAGTAGGAAGTTGTAAGGCTTTTCCATGCACATCAGACGCTAGCATAGAATGACAGGTTTCAGAGTAACAGCCGTGTTAGTCTGTATTCGCAAAAAGAAAAGAAGTACTTGTGGCACCTTAGAGACTAACCAATTTATTTGAGCATAAGCTTTCGTGAGCTACAGCTCACTTCATCGGATGCATACTGTGGAAAATACAGAAGATGTTTGTTTTTATACACACAAATCATGAAAAAATGGGTGTTTATCACTACAAAAGGTTTTCTCTCCCCCCACCCCACTCTCCTGCTGGTAATAGCTTATGTAAAGTGATCACTCTCCTTACAATGTGTATGATAATCAAGGTGGGCCATTTCCAGCACAAATCCAGGTTTTCTCCCCCCCCCCCCACCCCCCCAAACAAACCCACTCTCCTGTTGGTAATAGCTTATCTAAAGTGATCACTCTCCTTACAGTGTGTATGATAATCAAGGTGGGCCATTTCCAGCACAAATCCAGGGTTTAACAAGAACGTCTGAGGAAGGGGAGGGGTAGGAAAACCAAGGGGAAATAGGTTACCTTGCATAATGACTTAGCCACTCCCAGTCTCTATTCAAGCCTAAGTTAATTGTATCCAATTTGCAAATGAATTCCAATTCAGCCGTCTCTCGCTGGAGTCTGGTTTTGAAGTTTTTGTGTTGCAACTTTCATGTCTGTAATCGCGTGACCAGAGAGATTGAAGTGTTCTTCGACTGGTTTATGAATGTTATAATTCTTGACATCTGATTTGTGTCCATTTATTCTTTTACGTAGAGACTGTCCAGTTTGACCAATGTACATGGCAGAGGGGCATTGCTGGCACATGATGGCATATATCACATTGGTAGATGCGCAGGTGAACGAGCCTCTGATAGTGTGGCTGATGTGATTAGGCCCTGTGATGGTGTCCCCTGAATAGATATGTGGGCACAGTTGGCAACGGGCTTTGTTGCAAGGATAGGTTCCTGGGTTAGTGGTTCTGTTGTGTGGTATGTGGTTGCTGGTGAGTATTCGCTTCAGGTTGGGGGGCTGTCTGTAGGCAAGGACTGGCCTGTCTCCCAAGATTTGTGAGAGTGTTGGGTCATCCTTCAGGATAGGATGTAGATCCTTAATAATGCGTTGGAGGGGTTTTAGTTGGGGGCTAAAGGTGACGGCTAATGGCGTTCTGTTATCTTCTTTGTTAGGCCTGTCCTGTAGTAGGTGACTTCTGGGAACTCTTCTGGCTCGATCAGTCTGTTTCTTCACTTCCAGAGGTGGGTATTGTAGTTGTAAGAATGCTTGATAGCGATCTTGTAGGTGTTTGTCTCTGTCTGAGGGATTGGAGCAAATGCGGTTGTATTGCAGAGCTTGGCTGTAGACAATGGATCGTGTGGTGTGGTCAGAGTGAAAGCTGGAGGCATGTAGGTAGGAATAGCGGTCAGTAGGTTTCCGGTATAGGGTGGTGTTTATGTGACTATTGTTTATTAGCACTGTAGTGTCCAGGAAGTGGATCTCTTGTGTGAACTGGACCAGGCTGAGGTTGATGGTGGGATGGAAATTGTTGAAATCATGGTGGAATTCCTCAAGGGCTTCTTTTCCATGGGTCCAGATGATGAAGATGTCATCAATATAGCGCAAGTAGAGTAGGGGCGTTAGGGGACGAGAGCTGAGGAAGCGTTGTTCTAAATCAGCCATAAAAATGTTGGCATACTGTGGGGCCATGCGGATACGCATAGCAGTGCCACTGATTTGAAGGTATATATTGTCCCCAAATGTGAAATAGTTATGGGTGAGGACAAAGTCACAAAGTTCAGCCACCAGGTTAGCCATGACATTATCAGGGACAGTGTTCTTGACGGCTTGTAGTCCATCTTTGTGTGGAATGTTGGTGTAGAGGGCTTCTACATCCATAGTGGCCAGGATGGTGTTATCAGGAAGATCACCGATGGATTGTAGTTTCCTCAGGAAGTCAGTGGGTTTGGGGACGGGGGGGAGAAAACCTGGATTTGTGCTGGAAATGGCCCACCTTGATTATCATACACATTGTAAGGAGAGGATCACTTTACATAAGCTATTACCAGCAGGAGAGCGGGGTGGGGGGAGAGAAAACCTTTTGTAGTGATAAACATCCATTTTTTCATGATTTGTGTGTATAAAAACAAACATCTTCTATATTTTCCATAGTATGCATCCGATGAAGTGAGCTGCAGCTCACGAAAGCTTATGCTCAAATAAATTGGTTAGTCTCTAAGGTAGCATAGAATGAACTGTGTGGTCCATTTGTTAGGTAGAGGAAAGAGAGTCAGAATTCTTTGGCTCTGATCCCACCTGGCTGTATGACCTACACTATAATACTTGACCTGTACATATGTACACATAAGGGCAGTGTGAGGCTTAACTTATAAAGCACTAAACAGTATTATAGAAATGTGACCCTTATTTTTGTGTGTGTATTAATACAATGTATTGTTAAAAGGCATTAAAAAATTTGATACTATTTGACTAAGATTTGCCATTTCGGGCAACATAAATGGTGGTGTAAGGCATCCTAATTGTGCTGCCATTGAAATCAGTGGGAGTTTTGTCTTTGATTTAAATGGGAGCAGGAGCAGACACAAGGAGTGCAATTTGGGTGGCACGGGGGCAAATTTTAACATGAGAAACAACCATTAGGCGTGTGTAAGAAGGTACAAAATAGAACAGCCCTTTCAACCCTCCAGCCTTCCACACACACTTTTTTACTGCTTCCTCTTGTTTTTCCCCAGCTGCAATCCAACCCTTCTGCCCCCTTTGCTATGCAAGTTACTCGCATCCTCTTACCAGTGTATAACTTACACTCCTTCTGCCATTGGCTCTGAGTATTTACTGCCTGTCACTGGGAGTAGTTGTCTGAATTAACCTTTCGGTTTGGTTTTCCAGCCATAAGGCAGGAGTTGAGTAGAATCAGTACAACATAATGACTGCACAGCATCTGCGAGGTACTAAGGATGCTAGGAAGATTGGATCATTTCTAAGTGTACCAAGGTCATGCAAGATGGTGAAAGAGGACACCTGCACTGTCTTTGTTCTTAAACCCTTTTTATTAGCAGACTGAGCACACTTTGAAGCTTGCTGCTGCCTTGGATTTGCTTCATTTTAAAAGTCTTAATCTAAAGAAAATATTAAATTTTAAATTTCTGGATTTTTTAGATTTCATCTGACACAGCACATCAGATTTGTCAGCCCTTTTTTGTATTTTGAATTTGCTTATTTAAATGTATTATGTTTCTTTTTAGTAGTAGGTAAGAAAACATGTGAACCATTTGCTTTTAATAGATGACTTCAAAGTCATTTTACTGGTAGTCTGCAATGTAAATGAAGACCCTTTGCCAACAGAAATGTATTGTGGCATCACCAGAAGAAACAGAGACATGTTAGTTGTCAGCTGACAAGGTCTTTGACTCAGTTATCACAATATTAAAACGGTACGTCAGTGCACCACAGTATCTGTGTTCATATTGGTAATAAACTGTTTATTGTCCATATGGCCCTGCTTTTGGTTTTGTTCATTAGTTGCTCTAGCTTTGCACTTTAATTTCACTGTGTTGCTGTGGTGTGTTTTCTTGCTGGTTTTGGAGGCTCTGGTGAGAACACAAGAGCAAGGCTGCCTGCATGTTGTGAAATCTCACGTAACGTTCATTTTTAATAAAACAAGCAGGAGAGGCCCATCCATGTAGCATTAACCAGCATTTCAGAATCTGTCCAAGCAGGCAACTCATTACCTGCTCCCCTTTCCCTGACCACTCCTAGCAGTGCAAAGCCAGCGGTGCAGCAGCAGCTCCAGGAGGGGAACAGCTGGCTGCTAGCCCCATCTTCCTGCAGCAGTTGAGGCACAGAGTCTTACCTCTGCCCTCCGTCCATGTTGACCAGGGCCAGACTGCAAACAGGCTACTAGAATCTGGAAATACCACATCCCTGAGTCTGTCACAGCCCTGCAAACTCATATCGTCATCAGTAACATTTACTGACCAGTACTTGGTCCCAGTGTCCCACTGCTCCACTCAGATCACCACTAACCCCTCCCCTCTCTCACTCATTCACTTCCTGTCTCCCTCCTCCTCCTCCTCCCCCACAAAAACCCCAACCCCATTCCCTGACTTTTAATTTGTAAAGGGTTTTTTGTTTTGTTTTCAAGAAGGCTGCAGCCTACTCAGAGTAAGGGTGGGTGACAGTTAGTAAAGCTGCAACAGCATGGTTGCAGTTATTGATGATCTAAAAATTTCCCGTGGTTGCTCACATGACCCTACTCCAGGCAAAGCCTAGAGGCTGCCTTTAGACAACAATCCAATTGAGATTGGGCATTTCAACCTCTGCATTGTCACACCGCAGTCCTGGAGGCAACCTTGGTACCTGGTACTTGACCTTTATTTTCTGTAGTCCAGCACTGCCTGCCCACTCAGCTCTTACTACTTGTGCAATAAGTATGGGCCATTCTTTCAGCCAAGTATAGGCTTGAGAATTTCTCCTAACTTAGGTCTGTTTAAGATTTACAAGAGCAGAATCCTTGTTCTGTACTCCTGCCCTGGATCATTTTTTAATGCATGAGAGAAATCAAACAGTTTGAGCTCACTTCTTATTAAAACTGTCATTTCCCACCTACAATTGCGACTGAAGCAGTAGCTCCTGCAGTCAGCTTTTTAAAAGCCCAGATTGCTTGAACTGTGCAAACTTCTTATTTCATGAGTGAAGTCTAATCAGCTGAAGAGCATGTAGTATTTTATTTAGGCTTTTGGCCTCTCTTTGAGCAGTGCTAAATTAATAGCAAAACAGAAAAAGCAGCATAGAGGCAAGTAATGAGGTAGCAGCTGATACAACAGAGGAAGGATGGTTTGCTCAATAGTAATCAAAGACGGCCAAGAAATTAGGAGAGGGTCAGGGTGCCTTGTAATGTTAGAAGTTTACTTAATAGAGATCCAGTTTATCAATCTGACACAAGTCTCTCAGGCAGGATTAAGAAATCTGCCATGCTAGTTTATACCATAAACTGAAAGCAGCAAGACCAAGTGAAGCAGGATGGAGGGAGCATTATGTTTAGAAATAGCAGAAGTTTAGACATTTATGTACAGTTTGTTTTTCTGTACAAACAAAATGATTCACAGACACTTTAAAGTAAGATAACATTGTAGAAGAGTGTTTAGTCTTAAGCTAGTCTGTTAACAGTTCAGCACATAGTGCAGTTGTCCTGTAAGATGTTAATTCAAGGTATTAGAAACCCTGTTTCTCAGTTTGCACCTCCAAAAGAATAGAAGCTTATGGCTTTTCCCTGAATACATTAGCCCCAGAAAGGCTATAGCTGATCTCCTCTTGGACTATGGTTCTGTGCTCAGTCATAATGGCACCATTCTTATTCAACAGATGCATATGTACTATATGTATTGAATCATGCTTGCAACCATCACAGGAAGGAGGTTAGCCCTGCAGAGCTAATTACAGAGAAAGTTGAATGAGCAGGGTTTTATTCTGACTCACATGTTCAACAGCATCAGGCCTGATGTCTCAAGGGGAGTGTGCTTGGCAAACTGAAAAGCAATCTCTCCACTACATTGATTAAGTTGATCTGACACAGATGAGAATAGGAAATGAAGTTCCAGCTTCATTTGTACAGTCACTGTCCAGATAACTTCACTGGATGTGACAGACCATACCATGGCAATAAGATTCCAGCTTTTTTTTCCATCTACTCCATTCTGGGTCTGTCCCTGCCTTCCCAATCCCAGATGATGTGGCAGCAATATTGCAGCAGCTGTTGACCCAGCTGTAATCTGTTCAGAAACCAAGATGTAGCTCAGAGATGACTGTACTTGAAGTAGCATGTATAATACAGCCCTAGCCCTCATCCATCCAAAGAAGCAAGAGGTTGAGTTTGCTCTTGAATCCAGGCTGCCTCCTGCTTGCATTGACCTATTCAGGCAAGCCAACCACCTGTTTGAAGTATGTTTCTCCATTCCTCCCAAGCTTAGAAGCATTCTGTACCCCAGGACAGGTCTAAATTGAATCTCACCCACCACACATGCATGATCCTGATGAAAAGGGGGAAAAAATGTTTAATATGGATTTAAAATGTAAAAGTTTCACCAAGGTACAAAGGATGGTGAATCTATGTAGCCTCTGCTATAAACATACATGTGTGATACCTGCCAAAGAGCAATGTTACATAAGCAAAAATCCTTTTAATAAAAGTTACAGTATTCTAAAAGACAGTGCCTGTCGTTTGCTTCAATATTTTATCACCTTTAGTACTACAGAAAAGGTAAGTGCATAGAAATATTACTTCAGATCATTTTTAGCTCTGAAAACTCAAGTTCACAAATTTTGGATTTTTTTTAAACATTATTAATGAAGACACTAAAGCAAATCTATTGGTTTTCTGTTGCTAGTTTGCATATTCTCTTAATCCGTGAGTAAGGACCAATGGTGTCATCAAAAACAAAATCCCAAAGAACTCGAACCCAAGACTGGTGCTGAGGAAGGTTGTCATAATATTCTGCTGCTATCTTCTTCACCTGAAAAGAACAAGAGACCCATTTAACCAGCATTGCATTGTCAGGGGTTCTTCTGTATCTAGTTTAGATTGTGTCTTGCCCACTGTAACTTTAAGATCAAGTCTTTCAGTGAAAAAGCATCCCATGTCACAATCTGCTGAATGACTATGAATGACGTAGCATTTTTGACAACTATTTCTACTGGAAAGAAATGTTGAACTAGAATTCCATATTTTCCTCTGAGTATTTTTGCACACAGTGTTTAGTAGTCCACTTTATATGACTGAAATACTCCAGCAACAGCCTTGCTTGCACTAGAAATAAAAAAATATTACAGAAACCAAAGTCTGTTTAGCTGTAGCATCTAATTCTGCACCACTTCAAGTTTCCCTATTTAATAGTTGCTGTTAATTTAGTCTCAAACTAATCTGGCATCCCGTTAAATTTTCCAGTAGACACGGGCCTGATAAAGAATTCAGGGATGTTCTGGTTCTAGAACTTTGGTTAAAAAAAAAAACCCAAAAAAACTCTGATCTGTATCCAGGGCCAGTTGGAAACTTCATAAGAGGCTCCTATCTCCAATGGCAGAACCAACTGTTTGGTCCAAACATGCCCCCAGAATTTGAAAAAAATATATATATATATTATATATATATATATGGCTTTGAATCTAATCTTTGTATTTTGGTTACACGGGACTAGAATTCAGCAGCCAGAAGTAAGTCTTTTATGAGAAGGGAAGGGAGACATGGATTAGTCTGATTCATCATGAGAACAAGACCTTGTTTTGAGCTATCAGGACTCCATCACAGCATAATTCATGTATTTTGTGCCACCCATTTCTGAACATGATTAAGGGTTCAAGAACAAGTGGCAAGTCCGTGAAAGATCAAACCAGTTCAGAAGACACAGTGAGTGCTGCTTGGCCACAGTTCTGTTTCTCCCTGTGCGCCATTACTAGCTGGTATTGTAGCTGCACACCTGATCTCAGAGTGACAGAAATTCACCTTGCCTGCTCTCAGAAGTGCTCTCTCTGTTGCTGTAGGTAGGTGCAGGCTGCCCTTCCCATATAGCGGAGTTTCCATTTGGGGGGCTGTAAACCTTAAGTGACGATATCTGAACAAGTTTTTTTAAATCATTTTAAAGATTTTTAGTGGGACAAGACAACAGCTGAAGTGTAGCTGGGGCAGGGAGTTGGTTTTGCAGGGGGGAGGGACAGCCTGAAAAGGAAGAGATGTCAAGAACTCATGGAACTGGGACGCTATAGCAACTTGAGCACGAGCCATACAGTGGTGATACAGTTGCTATTACCAACAAACAGCTCAGCCCTCTGTTTCTGCACGTACTTGAGTGTAGCAGCAAGAGACTCAGTGGAGCTGCTCTGCGTTTGCACAAACTGGCCAAGATTATTCTTATCTAGGCAGATTTTTATTTTTTTTAAATTAAACTCAGCCCTTTAGACAAACAACGGCCATAGTGCCCCAGGCAGAGTAGTGGAGCTGAAAGCAGATTTCCTTCCAGAACATTATTTACCCAGTATTTAAAAGCCAGCGAGGTTGTTAAATGCAATAAAAATTCCCCCATCCCTTCCCCCATTTAAACTTGGGCTTTTATGAGCCATTCTTCCCATAGAGCCATTTATATGCAAGTTTTTGACCTTCAGTGAAAGAAACTCAGATAAAGTTAAAGTGTAAACCAGTGTTAGTCACACTGTAAATTCATTTACCTGTTTTTATACTTCTCCTTTAGCATGAATTGTGTAATACAGTCCCAACACCCAAGAAAAGAGGAAGTTACTATGTTAATAAGGACTTGGATGAACAGTGCTATATAAATGCAAGGGCTGAAAGCAATCCACAAGCCTTACGAACAGTACACACACCTCCCATGAGATAGGGTATTGTTCCAGGACACCAGGGTTAAGACCCAGTTCTGGTTATCACATTCTGACATCTCATAAAAATGCCACTGTTTCCATTAGAAAATATTCTTCACAACCTATTTTAAAGCTATTGTGAAGGGGTGATATGCAGTATTATAACAGTTCCTTCATTTCACCCTAGAGATGGTGACCATGCCACTGTTCCCTCTAATTTTTAACAGGCCATGTGCACAAAAAAATTCTGTACGCACAGTGAAAAGAAAAGGAGGACTTGTGGCACCTTAGAGACTAACCAATTTATTTGAGCATGAGCTTTCATGAGCTACAGCTCACTTCATCGGATGCATACCGTGGAAACTGCAGCAGACTTTATATATACACACAGAGAATATGAAACAATACCTCCTCCCACCCCCCCTGTCCTGCTGGTAATAGCTTATCTAAAGTGATCATCAGGTTAGGCCATTTCCAGCACAAATCCAGGTTGGAGGGTGAGAAAACCTGGATTTGTGCTGGAAATGGCCTAACCTGATGATCACTTTAGATAAGCTATTACCAGCAGGACAGTGGGGTGGGAGGAGGTATTGTTTCATATTCTCTGTGTATATATAAAGTCTGCTGCAGTTTCCACGGTATGCATCCGATGAAGTGAGCTGTAGCTCATGAAAGCTTATGCTCAAATAAATTGGTTAGTCTCTAAGGTGCCACAAGTCCTCCTTTTCTTTTTGCGAATACAGACTAACATGGCTGTTACTCTGAAACCTGTACGCACAGTGTTTCGTGGTGCGCGTGTGGTTTAGGATCTGTGTGTGCACACACTCACAGCTTAGAGGGAACAGTGACCATGACCCATATGTGGTATTCATGTATCAGTTCAGGAAAGGGTGATTGAATGGGTAAGGTACTGGCCTAGGACTCTTGAGAGCTGTAGTTACACCCTGGTTCTGCAACGAACTCCCTGTATGACCTTAATCTCAAATCATACTCCCTCTGTGAATCAATTCCTGTCCCCCATTCTGTAAATTGGGATAATCCTTCATTTCCCCCGTCTTGTCCATTTAAATTGTAAGCTCCTTGGGACAAGCCTTATCATTATGTGGTGTCTACTAAATCGGGCCCAGAGCCCAAGCCTCTAGGTGCTACTGCAATACCCATTAATAGTTACATTGGCAAAGCACACTGGGATCTTCTGGGAAGTGTAAAATCCTTTAAGACTATTAGATTATCTCCCTCTCCACTGAAATATAGCCACCACCGGCATGGAAAAGCAACTGCATATGATGGTTAGTGAAACTAGAGAGAGAATTTTAGGTAAACTGATTTGGCCAGGATACCAAGGGAACATCCTTACTCTTGCAATACTATCATGGGCTTCTTTTTAAATGGCCCTGGATAATCAGAAGCTTGGTTTTATGTCCCATCTGAGTCTACATCTCTAACAGCATATTTCTCTTCACCACTCCTCCTTCACCGTAATGCTAAGTCAGTGGTTCCAAAAAGACCAAGTGCTATCTATTAAGCATCACCACCACTTCCTGAAGCACTGGGATTTTCCTCTGGCTGCCATGTGGGTATGGGCACAGGCTGTTTAATTTTCAACAGGCATCAAGCTCCTCATTGTATTGTTCTCTGATCCCATGGTTAAGCATCCTGCTATGTTGACAAACTCCTGCCCCTGTTTTGAAGGGAGCTGAACACAGCTGGCTTTGTTCAACAATCAGTTTAAATAGCAACTCTCAGGCTGTCTATGCTACACAAGTTGAGTGTGCCCAGAATTGTATCATCCCTTAATATGCTCCTAACATCTCATGTAAGAGGGCCCTACAGTTTATAAGCACACCAAATATGGGTTCAGTAAAATATGCTTCCAGCAAAGTTAGAGCCCAGTTTAGTGCTAACTGGATTTAGGCTGGAACAGTTTAATGTGAATAGCACTAATGAGTCAGAAAGTTTTCCCAATGTTGTCCCACTCTGCATGGGGAAGAGGCTTTATATCTCCCAGAGACCCACTGTTTCTGAGAGCAGAGCCAGGCTCTGCAGGATTGGTACCTAGGGGACATACTAAAATGATTTAGAGCAGCCCCACTGTGGCTGTAGGGCAAAATGGCACCATGAGTTGGCTGGTCTACCGTGGACCCAGCTTGTGCATAAAGCAGTTCCATCCCACCAGTTCAGTTAGGAAGGGCAGTCCTATAACCGACCCGGGGGCACGAGTAGCAGCATCAGTACACCTCTGGGACTGGTACCAATAGAGAGAGAGAGAGAACAAAGCATCGAGCTTTAGAAACCTTACCTTAAAATATATCTGTTTGAACAGTAGTATTAGATTTAAGGAATTATCTACAATGCCAATATTTCTTATTGGAGGATTAAAGTTCATGATATCTAGACACTCAACTTCCCTGCTTTTTATCCAGCACTTACAGACTGCAGCTGTACCGTACTCCATGTCCTAAACATTGATTAGCTGGTGTCTGGAAAACACCAGCATTCTGAGGGTTAAGTCTGATGGCCTATTTCCTGTATTGTGACGTACTGGAAAGTGCACTGAAATAAAAGCACTGAAGTTCTGTGCAGTTCTGCTTTGTAATGTTTGTTGACGAACTACCCCTATAAAGAAATCCAACATGAAAACAGTGAGCATGTTTAGTTGTCTATGCTAACAGCATCACAAAACATGAACCATGTACATTGATTTAGACATAAGGAAGCGTATTTTAATGCAAGTTTTATTTTAAAACCATAACACTGACAGATCAGCAAACTGAAGTTAAGTGCTATTAAATGTACTCTGGCCTGATACTGCAGATAAGGACAGGTACCCTATAATAGTTATCTTTCCAGTCACTTAACATCTGCTATAGTATTACTCGAGGGCAGTAGTCCACAGTATTAATTTCATTTGATTGCATTACCATTATCTCAAAGAAAATGGAGGCATTGTGATTAAAGTATAGGACTGGGAGTCAACGCCTGACTCCTATTCCTGGCTGTGCCACTAGCTTCCTGCATTATCTTGGGCAAGTTACTTTACATCTCTGCCTCAGGACACCCCCCCCCCCAAAATCTGTAAAATGGGTATACCAATACTCCCTTTCCTCAGAGGGCTGGTGTGAGGCTTAACTTGTTGGTGTTTGTAGAGAGTTTTGATACCTTCAAGTGGAAGGGACTACAGCAGCCTGAAGCATCGCCCTAATGTCTACAAGAGGCTGGATAACTAGTTGGCAGGTGGTATGTTAAGGCCAGTGCTCATGCTCCTAAGATGTACTGTGTTGTTGTTTGCTTGTGCTCCCCCTTTAACCAACGAATGTCTCTTCTCTTAAAGTTCTTGCAAGCACTGAGACAGGGACTTTGTTGTCCTTGTCCTCCTCCTCCTCCTCGTCTTTCCTTAGACTTTCAGTACTACTAAAGCACTTACTTTGGAAAGTGATGAATACAGCTGTACTAAAGCACTGGAATCGCAGTGGCGTCTAAGAGCTCCAGTTATAGCCCTGTACCCTATGGTGCGTGGGTGCTGTAGAAAGCAAACAGTGATAAAAGTAGATCATAAGCTAGCTGTGAGCAACTGGATAGTTCTAAGGTATGCGTAAAAAGCCAGCTAATTCCACTGCTTCTGCTGTCAATTTAAACTTGTGCTTCAAACAAGCACAGCTACTAGAGTTATTCTGAGGCTGTCAATCTAGGAAATCTGGTTTCACACCCTGCCCAGTACTTCCCCCTCAAGTTTTATGAATAACTCCTTTGCCTCAGGTAATACCCAGGATCTTTTTTTCTAATGCTAGGGGTGGGAAAGACTTGCGTTAGCCTTTGGAGCATTTTTACAAGGGTGTTAACTCTTCAGATAAGCAGAATGGATCTTTCTTCCCCTGGTCAGAAAAGAATGCAATATTAAATTTGACAGTGAAAAAAATTCACACAACGACTAGCCAGCCTTGAGCAGAACATGTTTTTCTTCAAAATTGGTACTTCAGGACAGGATACTAATTTCATGGTGTACAAGAAAAGCAGTCATCCCAAAGCTGATTGAAGGAGGAAAGGAGTTCTGCTGCCATCATAGGAGGCTCCCATTTTAACGGCTACTAGGTTACAGCCTAGCCTAATGTTTTCTGTTTCTATTCAGAGATCTTCTGAGGGTCACACTGATACAGGTTTTTCCAGTGGCAAACATGTTGCTTGGGACATTCTGAATGAGCCATCTGTGGTAGATAAAGCTAAATATCAATTTCTGATAAACAAATGAAAGTGCAGTACAAGGTCCATTTATTCCCTCATTTCCCCATTATGTGCGAGACCTGATCATACTCAAACAGCTCCCATTTTGTACTTGCTGATAGATAAAGCTAGAGAATCTACATCTAAAAGGACCAACTATATTAGAGGATTTAACAAGTCCAAGGTTAAGCACTGCAGTTAAGTAGACCTAATGAAGTAAGTTTTATCTGAATGTGGTAACATTTCTTGAAATTTTATTCAAGAAATCAGTACAATTTTTCAACCATCAATACAGCAGAGTGTTTTGAGGGCCACTCATTCCATCCTAGCCTGTCTCCTTTAAGTGAGCCAGTGCAGCATGTGCACAAAATGGTCCCTCCAACTGTTGCAGTATTGTGCATTGTGATATATCCCATAATTTTATCACGGCTCCCTGGAGCAGGTGCAGCATGCATTTGTTAGTCTTTGATCTGTTGAACTGAAGGGTTTTTGTAGTGCCCAAAGCCCTGAATGCTTATTAATATAAAGCAGGTACAATATAACCACTCTGACCATATGCAATACTATATCATCACCTACATATTTGGCCTGTTCCAATGGCTCCTTCCATTGGTTGTCCTGCCCACAAAGTTACACAAGACTTTGAGAGCCAGGAGTTATTCCCTTGAGAGAGCTAGGTTTAAGCTCATTATAACTAGTCCAGCTACTGCCTTTGGACAGGGATGCTCCAGGTGGGTCAGGTGCTTGCTGTTAAAATAGAAATTAGAAACAAATGTATTTGCCAATGTTGTGAATTTTGTGCACTAGAGCTGGTAGAAGAAAACAAAACTAATTTTTGCAGGGAAAGTATATGTTTAAAGTAGGTCTCTAGCATTTTTGGTAACTGAAGAGTGAAGGGAAAAGTTCAGTTTTGATCTTTCTAATTAAAGTCAAAAATTTCTACCAAAAAAAAAAAAGTAGCTTGCAAAAATTTCCACATCTGCCAAAAGCTATTTTCTGTCAAAGACATCCACGGAAAGTTTTCTGCCAGCTCCAGTGTGCAATAGCTTTAAAAATTTGTCATAATCACAACATATTCATTTCCTTCTCTTTACATCTCCTTCTAAGTTCCAAAAACCAGAGTAGTCTGTACACACTGACCTGCAAGTGGGACATGCTTCCAGACAAGTCCATGACTCCCTGCTAGTTTCACACCACCACCCCACACCTGCCCATTTTATACAGTGGGCTCCTCCCCACTCCTCCCTCCTTCCCCCACCTCAGTGAAGAGGTGGGAAGAGGCACCAGTGTTTGTTTGAGTGCCATGAAGAGGCAGGGGTCACATTACTGTTTTTGTAGGTGTCCCTTTTTCAGGTCTCACTAGTCTGGAACACGTGCCTCACAGCCAACCCGAGGGGCCCCCCCAGCAGAAGTACACACATTCACTTATGGAACAACACTATTTTGTTTGTGTGTGCAGAATGTACTCACTAACCTTACTCTGCTTGGCTATTGCAGAAGCAGATATCTTTATATTCACATTTTAAAGCATGATCAATAAAGGTAATTGCAATCAAAACTTTAAAATTAAAGCTACTTTCAGGAAGGCTGTGTCCTGCATTCTTCTCATTGGAAGCAGGGAAGCTTTGAGGGAGCCAAGACCAGCTGAAGACTAACTTGACTGATTTGGGGTCTGTCACCACCCTACTCCAGGCACAGGTTACAGAGCCATCACCTGAAGGGTAAGAGCACTTTGGAGCGGGCATGGAAAGCCACTTAAAGAGTAACACCTGCACTTCCCCACAGACACCAGCACTGAAGTAGCTCGCATTGAGCCTCAACAGGGAGGAGTCATGCACAAGGATTGCTCAAATTCAGTGTGCCCACAACAGTCATGGGGATGCTTGTGAAGTGTCAGGAGTACTTGGATGGACAGAGCATTTACAAGCATAAAGTGGTGCTTGAACCAATATGGAGAACACCAGAGTTCTCTGCAGTAAACAGTAGTAAAGTGGAGTCCATGCCATAACTTTGCCTCAGCTTCACCACTCCTTTTGTATCCCTCTCTCCTGTTGGCCTGTACACAAAGCTTCCAAATATTCCACATTTGAATCCGTTCCTAAAAGGGGTTCTTCCATAAAGCCCAGCATCAACCACCAAAGCAAGAAGAGCTGTTAGGCAACTTGTAACAAAACAGAGACCAAGGCAAAGCCATCCCTGGCCCTGGACTTAGGTAGTCAACTCTTGGAAGTCTAATTTTAGACATATAAACATGGCTGGATTTTCAGACAGTGAATACTTGCACTTTCTGAACATCAAGCCAATTTCATACATTCCAGTTTTGGGGACCTATAACTGAAGCATCTACAATCACTAGTCACTTTTGGCCTGTGTCTCTGAACTGTGTTTTCAAAGGTTCAAATAGATTCCATGGCCAGAAGGGACCACTGTGATCTAGTCTGACCTGTAGAACACAGGCTATAGAACGTTCTCAAAATTATTCCTAGAACAGATCTTTTAGAAGAACATCCAATCTTGATTTAAAAATGATCAGTGATGGAGAATCCACCACAATCCTTGGTAAGTTGTTCCAATGGTTAATTACCCTCACTGTTAAACATTCATCTTATTTCCAGTCTGAATTTGTCTAGCTTCCTCTTTCAGCCATTGGATCATGTTAAAACTTTATCTGCTAGATTGAAAAGCTAGTTATCAAATATTCATTCCCCATGTAAATACTTTAGACTAATCAAGTCACCCCTTAAATTTCTCTTTGTTAAACAAAAAATTTAGCTCCATGAGTCTAACACTGTAAGACAGGTTTATAATTCTTTAAAAACATTCTCACGGCTCTTCTCTAAACCCTCTCCAGTTTATCAGCAGCCTTCTTGAATTGTGAGCACCAGAACTGGACAGTATTCCACCAGCAGTTGCACCAGTGCCAAATACAGAGGTAAAAAACTTCTACTCCTAGGTTCCCCCATTTATGCATCCACAGGTTTGCATTAACTTTTTTGGCCACAGCATCACACTGGCAGCTCATGTTCAGTTGATTATTCCCCATGACCACCAAATCTTTTTCAGAGAGTTACTACTTTCCAGGGCAGAGTCCCTCATTATGTAAGTATGGTCTACATTCATTGCTCCTAGATGTGTACATTTACTTTGAACCATACTAAAATATTATATTGTTTGCTTGCACCCAGTTTACCAAGCTATCCAGATAGGTCATTAATTCAGAGCAATCTTATTTGCCACTCCCCCCATTTTTGGGTCATCTGCAACTTTATCAGTGATGATTTTCTTCCAGGTATGTGTTAAATAGCATAGGGTCAAAAACTGTTCCCTGCAGGACCCCACTAGAAACATACCCATTCAATTATGATTCCTTGTTTATAGGTTTCAAAATGTAACTATCGGTTAGCCATTTTAAATGTGTACCATTTTATATTGTGCTAGCTTTTCAATCTAAATGTCATGCAGTACCAAGTCAAACCCCTTACAGAAGCCTAAGTATATTATGTCAAGACTATTACCTTTATCAACCAAACTTGTAATCTCATAAAAAAAGTCATTGTGACATAATCTATTTTCCATAAACCCATGTTGATTTGCATTAATCACATTCCCCTCCTCTAATACTTTAGCAAGTCCCGTATCAGCTACTCCATTAATTTGCCCTGTTGTCTGTGTCAAGTTGGTAAGCTCAGTGAGGCTGAACCCAAGCCAAGCCCTCATGTTCTGTTCAGCACTAAACATAGGGTCTGCAGTTACACTTCTTTACAACTCAACTGGTGATGTGATCACTGGACAAGTTCCACTTGATAAATTGCTGCTGTTTTTATAGTTTACACAGAAGCAACCAACTCATTTTTAAGCTATTCACAGGTCCTGTTCAAGAACAGCCAAAGAGGATTTTGACACTAAATGTAAATAATCTGAGCCACCTCAGCATCTGGTATGCAGAGTAGGATGTTCCATTGCCAACTTAGTGTACGCGGCAGACACGTGGCCATCTCAGCTATCCCCATATACAGGAGCAGCGGAAGCTCTCGGGGGGGGGGGGGGGGCGGCATGAGTGCCCAAACCATGGCCCCGCCCTCCCGCACAGTCCCTTCCCCACCCCTGAGGCCCTGCCCCTTCTCATTTGTAAAAGTGGGGGCGGGCCATGGCCCCCTACCTCCCATTCCGGTGCCCCTGCCCATATATGAAGGGCACCATTTTAGACATAGATGTACCTCCATCCCATAAAAACCTACTCATCTATTTCCACCATTGCACATATACTGTACACCAGTGGTTCTCAAAGCTGGTCTGCTGCTTGTTCAGGGAAAGCTCCCGGCGGGCCAGACCAGTTTGTTTACCTGCCGCGTCCGTAGGTTCAGCCGATCGCAGCTCCCACTGGCCGCAGTTTGCCGCTCCAGGCCAATGGGGACTGCAGGAAGGGTGGCCAGCATGTCCCTTGGCCCACGCCACGTCCACAGCCCCCATTGGCCTGGGGCGGCGAACCGCGGCCAGTGGGAGCCGCGATTGGCCGAACCTACGGACGCGGCAGGTAAAGAAACTGGTCTGGCCCACCAGGGGCTTTCCCTGAAGAAGAGGAGGACCAGCTTTGGGAACCACTGCTGTACACACCACAATAAGCTGAAGAAGCCGAACTTAGGAAGTTGAAGAGTTGGAACTCTTAGGTAATGTTTTTCCATGCAAAAGAAATCATATTGTTAAACCCCCTTGCACTGTTTGTGTGTAAACCTCCCCCCACACACACACACACTCCCATTTCTGGCTCTAACTTCTATTTTCTCCCACAGTGGCCTTTGGCAGGTTGAAAGATGTGCTTTAGCCTTAGTTAAAAGTGGCTATTGCTATAATACACGCCATTCCAAATTAAACTGCTCTAGCAACTTTTACAAGGATCCACATATATGCTTACCATTGGCAGCTTGCATCCAGGAATGCTAGGGAAATCATGGTGCTCCATGTGGTAGCCTGCATTAAAGGTGATCCAGTTGAGAGGTCCATAATAAGAATAGGTTTCATAGCCTTTTAAGAACATGTAATGTTCTGCTATGAAGTGCCCGGCAATAGGATGCAAACCCATGCAAAGTAACGTGCCTGATATTAAATAAACGACAGGCTTCAGGCCCCATAGGTAGTAGATTATAAAATCAATAGAGAATTGTACCAGGGCATTAAATATTTCCATCTGAGTAACTGTTTTGGGGTTCACATAAAGAGGTCTCAGGCCATAGAAGAGTGGTTGGAGGATGAGCCAAATAAATTTCCGAAATGGAGTGCAAAAGAACCAGCCTTCGAAGTCAGTTGGAACATCCACATCCAAAGCGTCTCCACCAAGGTATCGATGATGGTCAATGTGGTATTTCTTGAAGGAGGCGGAGTAAGGAAGTCCAATTGGCAGGTTGGCAAACACTGCAAACCATCTATTCCACTTAGCCTGCTTGTTACCAAAGGCAACATTGTGTGAAATATCATGGATTGCTAGCGCCATTGAGTGATTGATGCAGCCCCCAAAAGCATAAGCCCAAAAGAAAATCCATTTCCAAGATAAATCTTTCACCAAGTAGCAGGCTAGAAGCTGTGTCAACACCATTCCAGATACAATCCATTTTAAGTGGGGATCTGGTCCCATTAGAGATTTAATTGTTGGATATTTGGCTGAAAGGGGGGAGAAAAACAAAAACAAAAAAACTCATTAAGTATCAGGAAAGTAAGCATGGTCACCACTTGCATTCCTCTCTGATTTCTTCCATTAAGTTTATGCACAGGGGCCTAGTCTTGCTGAAAGTAATGCACAGGTACAGAATTACTCCCATGTGGTGTGCATTAACCCTACTGAAAGAGTAGTTTCAAACACTGTTATCCTGCACCAAGCCTCTCTTGAGCAAGTGTACAGCCCTGGTGTCTGGTCCCTGGTACCATGTGCACTGGGAAGTGGGATGGGAAATGTGTGGTTGTATCCTAAGAGCCACTAAAGTAAGAACTTAAGGAGCATCTTGTGTCAAGCGAGTCACTCGCTTGGCTACTTAACCCGATCTGATGGTCATTTCTCTGCTCTGGATAACAGCAGATTGATGGTAGACCCACAGAATGGACCCCAAAGTAGACAGAGGTGTTTTGACACCCACAAACCAGGGGTGCTAACAGGGGGGCAGAATATTGGACACAAGACACATCCATAGAGAGTACTTTTGTGCTCTTTTGTACAGGCCCTAATAAGGGGAAAACCAAGCATTTTACTCATTAATCTGACCTTTTAAAAATCACCAATGGTTATATCAGGAACCAGTCCTTGTTTGCACTGACATAAGAGAAACCAATGTTATAATTATCAGGAGAAAAAAAAGGAAGGAAGATAAGTGGTAGATTTCCATATCTTTGTGTTCATTAGCCTTAGTAAAGTTACAAACCAGGGACAGGTATGAATGCCACCCAGAAAAATCCATAATAACCTGATATAGCTCCGATTGCAATATCTTTCCATGGTGCTGTGAAGACAAAGAGCTAAGACATCTATTATCCCCCAGGCTAGTTCAAGATTGCTGCCAACAGAACATTTACTAATGCTCTGTCCAATCCAATTTGGAGTAGTTATGAATATGTAGCTACAACATTAGGGATCCATTACAAGACATTTGTTATATGGTAGGAACATACTTTACATCTTTTATATCAGAAGTATTTGGCAACATACTCCTTCAATTGATCAGGGTGTCCTATTTAGCACTTTACTCTTTTGGGTGCATACCTATAAGAAGTTCTATTTTAGCTGCTAACCCTCAATTTACACAACATGATGGGATAGAATTAGTGTGTAGTCAAAGATACTGATGGTGCTCAGCATTTCCAGTTAATACTAGCTGTTGGGGAACACTGAAACCCTTGGATGAAGGTGCTCTATAAAGGCAGAGTATTTGTTACTTTAAGTGCCCATAACAGGAGCTGTGGATATTCATGGAGCATAATGCACTTTATTATCATCACTATTGAAGAAAAATAAAGAAACCACCGTATGTTTTACATAAGGATCATGAATTCAGATTCTTCCAGAAGGTATTACCCATTCTATAAGTTATGATTTATTCTTTACAACAAAAGAATCAGATTAATTTGACTAAATATATTGTGGGGAAATCTTGAAATCTCTACTCATGCTCTTGCTTGGGAGCCGGAGGGTTGATTGGGTGGGATTAGGTCAGACTGACTGAGGATGAAGAGGAGTTAAATTAGTAACTCAGGGTTAGAATTGCTCTCTGCAACCCAGTAACATCTCACAGTGGCCAATACCATATGCTTCAAGGAAAGGTGCAAGAAATTCTACAGAAGGCAGTTATAGAATGAGGTTTTATATCCTTATTAGATAGGATAAAAAAAAAAAAAAAAAAACACACACACACCACAACTCTGGATGTTCTCCCCCATGCCAATAGTCTGATTTTGAACCATAAGGAGCTTTTTGTTTCAAGATATCATGCAGCAATGAATTCATAGGTTACTTATGTAAAGATGTATTTCCTTTTATCAGTTTAAATATGTTCCCTTCTGGTTTTGTTGAATGTCCACTTGATTTACAAAAGGAAAAAACCACAAGAATGTGCAATTTACTTTTTGTGCCCCATTTCAATATAGCCTCCTATTAGGTCCCTTCTTTAAAGAAATCCTATATCCTTTCCAGTTTTTCCTCACATGGGAGTCTATGTCCTTATCACCCATCTTTGGAGCCTTTCGTTTATGCACTATACATATTAGTAAGTATAACTCACATGGGGAAAGTTACAGGATCAATTCCTTTATCTGGGAACTGAGGCTGCAAACTGTATTTGTGTTCACACTGGGTGATGGGTGAATTTTTATAATTAGACAAGTAAAATGTCATCTGACCATTACACCACATTTGCTATTTCATGAAGGTGTGGAACAGTGCTGCTGTGGATACTGTAAACATCGGAGGCAATGCAAATAAGTTCTGTGACTTTGCAGCAGTGACAGGTGTAACATATACAGGATATGGAAGTTTTGTACTAAAATAAAGATTCAATTAAATAGAAAAGTGAATTTCCATAATCTCAGTAATTCAGTATTATTTATAATGTGGAGGTTCCCAGAGGCCCCATTGTGCTGGACACTGTACAAATACATAGGAAGACACACCCAGCCCTGAGAAGCTTGCAACATCGCTTTTTTTATTCCTGTTACCAAAGTACATATGAGCCCTAGTTACAGACTAGGGCCCCATTGTATTACGTGCAGACATGCCAAACCCCCTATGTTTCTAAGGGAGGAAGAGACATGCAGAAATTGGGCTTGTTTTTGGCTTAATTGGCTTGTGAGTTGCTTGTTGGCTAGTTTTTGGCTTGTAGCATGTTGCCATTTTTTTTTAATTGGCTCCTGGCAAGCAGAGGCAAGGGTGGGGGAAGAGAGTCAGGGGTGCACAGCGGGTCCACCAGTCCCAGACTGCATACCATGGGAATCTGGTCACAGACTGCAGGGGTTCTTAGGGATTGGCTTGTTTTGAAATGGGATTAGCTTGATTTTTGGCTTATTGTGAAAGTCGGGGTGCTTGTTTACCATGTGAAAGTTGGCAACTGATCAGGTGCTGTATAAAGCTAGCAGCATTTATGACACAAGGCCTTCATATAACATCTCATCCTGAAGGATGGCATCATGCAGTCCTTTGCTCAGATTGCCCACTGCAGGCATTAAACCACATACAGTGCATTTCTACCTAATGCAAACACCCACAGGAAAAATGTCTACTCATGTATTAAAAGGAAAGCATCTCCTGAATAGTTACACAGTTCAGATGCTTGTCCATTATCTCAAAGCCATTTAGTAGCTTAGAGTATTTTTGCGTCCATATTTAAAAGATAATAGAATAGTTAACCAATTGTGCAATATGTGATACCTTGCACTAGAATGTAGGCACCAACCACATCTGAAAGCAACATTTTCTGAGCAAGCCATACTGATCGAATTGAAAGATCCAGTAATAAGTACAGGAAAGAGCTTGCCGTCAGTACAAGTACCTTACCATCTGTATAAATTTAGATTAGGAACAAGATTGTGGTTAATTTCAGGAACACGGTACATGAGAAACCCCGAAGTAAATACTGGCATAATAGTTAATGGCACAGAAAGATTGTCCTTAGGTTAATACTGCCAAACATTTGTTGACTAATTTTCACATACTTTTTAGTCTCCTATGCCATTATTGCACTGCCAGAAAATAATAGAATTGAAAAGAATAGTTGAGATTTCTAGGCTTGCTGTACTGACATACAGTTGGGGGAGGGGGGGGGGGAAGATAACAAGGCTCTTAAAAAGGCCTCCTGATTCACGAGAGCAGCACATGCAAAGTATTCATTATTTTGTTGCTCAGACATATGCAAAACATCATGGCACATGCTAATGAGGCTCAAATTTAATATAAAGGATAAATTTCATCCTTTAGAATAGTCAATCATAATTGATAATTGCAGTTTAACCATAACTAAAAGACGACATGCAGATGAATGAGATCCACTGACTAAGAAGAGCTTTGTCAAAGTGGGTGTTTTATACAAGGTCAACATTTATTTATGAATCAGGCTAAGGTATTCCAAAAGGCATAGGAAGACAAAAAACTTAAATGTTTTCACTTGAAAAAGTAACACACATTCAGAGCCTGGGATACTACCATGATAACTTTTCATGGATGCCTAAGGTCTTTGGCCTGTGTGGGCTAACAATAGCTATAAGCCCTTTGTGTGTCCTAAACAGAAACAATGGTTCTTCAAGAAAATCTCATAAGGCTACTTGAATTGCTTGTGCAGCACTACAGGTAGGAAAACTCATTTTAATGGACATTTCAGCCCTTTGTTGTAGCACAGCAACTTAGTAAAGCATCCTTAACGGTAGGTGGTATTATTAGAACAGACAGAGCAAGAGTAGCTCCAGGGGATGCTGGTCAGAGCCTATCTCAATTTGCTTTTTGCTTAAAAAGGGCTTGTACAGTGTGAAAGGCTGTGAATAGTTCTAGAGGTAACAGATCTTTTAACACCCTGCAGCATTTTTGGCTCAAACATATAAACAGCACTGAACTAGAGTTTGAAACCCTTACTAGAAAAAGTGACTAAACAAACACTGACTACTTGCATTGCACAGTGGAAGTAAGGGAAGGTTTCACTGTGTTGGGATGGTGCCACATTGGTGTGGCCATACTAAATGAATGGTGTAAGAACATGGCTTGACATGACTGAACTGCAAAAGAGAATTTTGGGACGAGAATCCTTCTCTTAGCATCAGGCAGATGCCAGAGGTGAAACTTACTGCCTCCATGCTGCGTTTATGATCAATACTGATCTTTGAGTCAGCAAATATGTCCACTTGAAAGCAAACACGTGTAGAACATCTTGAGTGGAGCCTGGGCTGACCAGGGCATCTCAACCCTGTTGAAGGACATCACGCAGGGGGCTGAAGTGAATGACTGATAAGGGAGTGAATGTGTGGTAATTTTCAGTTGGCACCACTCTGCAGTCTCCTCCTAAAGTATTAATTGGGTAAAAATTAGTAGCCACATGCCCACTGGGCATGCTTTTAAGACATGTGACTCCTTTGAGGACGTAGAGTATAAAAATCAAGCAAATTAAATTACTGTTGAGGGATTCCTTAATTAACACTTAAGGAAGCAATGATGCTAGACAGAGTAGCCAAAACTCTGCTCCATGGGCTCAAGTAGGACTGAACCAGAAGGGTCTCCAGGCAGCCAAGGCCTTGCCTCGAGGGAATCCGAGACAGACCAGAGGGCTGAGGAGACCAGACCTGGAGAGAAGAAGCTGTCCATAGAATTGGTAACCACTTTCTCTGTTTGCCAAGCAGGAACTGCATGAGGCTAGCACAGAGCCTGTTTGTGTATGTTTGTGAAAGAGAGGCTCACTAAGAGGAATGTATAGCTCTTAACATATTAGTTCTTAATGTCGAACATAGGAGTTATGTGCTTAATGTAACCCTTTACTGCATGTGTAATTTTTTCTCAAATTAAACTGTAATGTATGCAAGATAATTACTGTGGACCTTTTTCACTGGTATGACAGTAATCTGCTCCACTGGGTGCCATTAAAGATCCATTCAGGAGTAGTAGCCCCCTGGTGCCAACCACTGCACTTTTAGAATGGAGACATCTCCTCCCTGCAGAGCTACCTGCCATTTTGTATTCAAAGGTAGCCTCCTCCAGGTACTGTGCTCTTTCGTGGACACCTTATTTTTGTTTTGTAGGGTTCCCTTATGCAATGAAGGTCACTGATTGAGAGTAGATGGCTGTTCTTTGTGTATGGGAAACAAAACATTTTGTAATTATTTCTTTTAATAATCTAAGTTACTAGCAACAAAATTAAGGACGTTTACCCTAAAAATACCCCTTTAAAAAGGTTCAGACTGAGGAGCATTAGTAGGCTACAAGTCATTAACTAGTGGTTGCTTACTGAGGTCACCCCAGTCAAAAACGGTTTTGAAAATACTGTAGCACATTAGAGTCAGTCATCTTGTTACATGAATGTCATATGTGAAACTTGTGCTGTGGAATTAGTCTTCCCATATCTAAGACCCCTCAGCCAAATAGGTGCAGGGCAGGATTATAGCTATACAAATAGAGATTTCCAATTACAGTTGGAGAAGTCTTTTCGACATGGCAAGAAATAAATAGCGGATAAAACCTACTAATATTGGCAGAGGCTACTGCTCTGTGCTCCCTCTCTGCATCAAGAATGGCAGTTGATCTCTTGCTCTGGGCTCCCACTAGTGTTGCCTCAGAGATCTGAGCAAGTGCTCCATTCTCACATGCAGAACAAGAGGTGGAGATCCAATCAGGCCTGCAAATGGCAGGACAATAGGGCCATTTCTCCTTGCTGACATGAGAAGCTCACATAGTGGCATAATTATGCCCAGCACGTTAGAGAGAAAGACAGAAGGGATGCTCTATGGCAATAGT
The DNA here is from genome assembly GCF_965152235.1 of Eretmochelys imbricata. Taxonomy (NCBI): domain Eukaryota; kingdom Metazoa; phylum Chordata; order Testudines; family Cheloniidae; genus Eretmochelys; species Eretmochelys imbricata. The sequence continues at coordinate 109,472,882 of NC_135577.1, forward strand.
AAGGAAAGGGAGCTCTAAATAAGTAGGGGTTGGAACTATACTTGTGTTTAGCAGAGAGAGGAAGTTTTATTCCGTCATGTGTCTCTTTACTTTGACTCATGGACTAAACGACAATAGCAGCAACATGCATGTGCAATGGAAGTAAGGACATTCCTCACCACACCAGGCTTTCAAAGGGCCTTATAAGCAAAAGGGGGAAAAAAACAGTGACACCTGGGCCCCCAAGACAGTGCCCTGTTAAACATGAAGTCACTCTGTAATGACTCCCTGCCAGAACAAATAAGAGGCACCAAAAAGCACAGCATATTTAACCTTACTACACTGCTGCGCCCTTTAATTGATCTGGTATTTATATGGAAGAAGGATCAAAGTAAACGTATTTTCACTTCATTCTCTCATGAAAAGACTGTTTTTCAGCAGCTCACCAGAACGAACAAACCCTTTTTTGTATTTTAATCCCTCCCTTCACCCACAACCCCCAGCATGCTATCTTGGGGATACTAGCACCACCTAATGTATCATGATAAACCAGAAGGCTTTAGATACAGAAATATTGCACTCACCAACCATTAAACTCCCTTCCCCCACCCCCATTTTGGCCTAGGTGAGGCAATATATCCGCCATAGGTGGCCAAGGATCTCCTAATTTCTCTATTCCCTTGTAGAGCTCTTGGACCAGATGAGGACTGGATAGATTCCGTTCAGAAACCCTCAATACAACTTTTAATTAACCACCAGGTGTGCTGTTGAATGACAAGAAACACTGCAACCATGGGATGTTTGTGGTGATTTTGTGTTCTTCTCAATGTTGGCCCAAAAGCGACAGTTTGATATTGAGAGAGAGCAAAGCCAGTACTACTTCAGGTATTATAATTAGAAAAGTATTTGCTATTAGGAGACCAAGGACCAAAAATGTAGGAAACTAGCCTAAATACTCCTGAAAAGTCACTCAAGGAGTCAAAATATACAAAAGCAAGGAACATTTTTACAATCTGAACTTCAGTTGGTCTTAATTTGAGCAAGTCAAATAAAATAAATATTTAGTCTAAATGAGAGGTTGGTTGTGATGTTCCCTAAACATATCTGGGCTTTCAGTTGGGGTGGTTTATTTCAGATGAAAAGAATCAGTGAAGACAAACTGTAAAGTCTCCATGAGTGAAGCATAATATACGAGTGTCAACAGCAGCCACTTTGAACTCACTCATCACAGGGTGTATTTTTTAGGTACAGTAAGGTGCCCAATGTACTACAGGATACATAGTAAAAACAGCCTTAGGCCACATACCGATGCAGCTGTGCTGCTGTAAGATCTCCCATGTAGCCACTCTATGCTGACAGGAGAGAGCTCCCCCATCAACATAATTAAACCACCCCCATTAAGCGTCTGTAGCTATGTCAGCAGGAGACAGTCTCCTGCTGACATAATGCTGTCCACAGTGGCACTTCTGGGGGGTGTAACTTGCCGCTCAAGGTATTTTTTTTCCTCCACACCTTTGAACAATGTAAGTTACACCAACAAAATTGCTAGTGTAGACACAGCAGCCAAATAGCCTCTATGCCAATGATTCAACCATAAAGTCAGACACCAGAAAGCTAATTTCTTGCACTTGCTCGCTAAGGCTATGTCTACACTACAGCCTAAGTCAACAAAACGTATGTTGCTCATTCACACCCAAGTTACACAAACATAAGAACTTGTGTGCACGATGCTATGTCAGCGGGAGAGGTTCTCCTGTCAACAGCGTATGCTGCTCACAGAAGTGGTTTTTTTATGTCAACAGAAGAGCTCAACCCCGTCGGCATACAGCATCTTCACCATCTGTACTAGAACTGTGCCACTGCAGTGCTGCACATATAGGCATAAGTCTCTTTCACAAAAAAGACTTCTAGTAAGAGCAAAAGAACGGCCCTACTGGGTCAGACCAATGGTCCATCTAGCCCAACATCCTGTCTTCCAACAGTGACCAATGCCAGATGCTTCAAAGGGAATGGACAGAACAGGGCAATCATCAAGTGATCCAGTCCCAGCATCTGGCAGTCAGAGGCTTAGGGACACCCATAGCATGGGGTTGCATCCCTGACCATCTTGGCTAATAACCATTGATGGACCTATTAACTTCTAATATTTAAAAAAAAAAAAAAAACACAATTATAGTTTTGGCCCTCACAACATCCCCTGGCAAAGAGATCCACTGGTCGACTGTGCATCAATTACACTGTTTTCCTTAACAGGAAACAAAATGAATTTGTCCTCCTAGAGACCTGGTAATTAGATTTAGAGTTAAAAGGTAAATCACTTTCAGCTATAACATTCAAAGCCAGCCACTGGCAAGGTTAACTGATTCAGTCTTTATCTCAGCTGTATTTAAGCACCTCTGTTCTTTTAAAGTAAGTTCTGTGAAGCAAAACACCATTCTCCAGTAAAGTTTATTAGAATGGTTTTCTAAACTAGACTTGATCATGCATGCAAGTGAGGTCTCATTCTATCTAGGCCTTAATATTCTGCTCATTGTGCTATCTGGATGCCTTTATCTAACTGAAACTAACATTCATTGTGTTTGAGTTACTGATTTTTAAATGATGTTCTCTATCTTACAATTAAGAATTGGCACCACGCACTGTGGGTGAAAACAGTCTGGGCCAGGTAGTGATAGACACAGCACATCCTGGAGTCAGGATGGGTTTCAATCTCATTATACCTGGTTGCAAACATAGGACATCTCCTGGACTGCACCATACCTTCTAGCCCATATCTCATCAGGGAGAGTAGAATATTGACCTGTATGAAGCCCTGCATGACCACTGGCTGATTGTGTCCTTTCTCTTCTCTACAAATTATCTGTCTTATGCTATAGAGTATAAAGGTAAAATATGAACTAGGAAGCAAGTAGAAGGAGTCAGCAACGGCTTCCACTACCCTTAACACTACATGGCAGGGGGAAGAAGTGAAGATATTTCTAGTCTGTATGGGATACAGCACCAGGCACGTTGTCAGCTCTCAAATAATGGGATAGCCATAAGGAGGAGAGGGAAAGTGAGAAAGACAAAAGGAAGGAGGAGAATAATGGGTAGGAACAGAACCTCAGGAGGCTGAGGGGAAAAGAAAAAGAAAAGGAGACATTACAAAAAAAAAAGGGAAAAAGAATAAGATGAAGAAAAATTGGAGAATAAGAGCAATTAAATTCAAACAGAGGGCAAAAATGAAAGCAAGAGATGGGGGGGAGGGGAAGAAGGGGCACAAACAGGCTAAGGGAGCAAGTCCAGTTCCTCCTTTGCCCCTGTTCAGGTATGAAGAGTTACACCATGGGATGGTCAGCAGTTCCAGACCTGTTGAACTGTGCTGCTGTGACATAAGATAGAGTGAAAGTCTATCCATCAGAACCTATATTGTATAATCAAAATCTTGAAACTCACTTTCTGAGCAATGGGCAGTTAGTACCAATTGTGGAGGGTGAACATTACTGGCTCACAAGATGAGATGGTCAGAAAATAGTGAGCATGTTTTGAAGTCTGAATTTTTTTATTTTTCTGTCACCATCGCCCAAACATCCTTTTTCAGTGACAAAATGGAAAAAAAAAAAAAAAGAAAGAAAAGGAGAGAAATGGAAATGGGGGTGGGGGGAGAAAGAGCGGAAAGAGCGAACAACTTTCATTTTTCTTTGAATTTTGTTGAAAAATTGGAACATTTAAAAACCACTAACTTTTTCTGTTAAAGTGCTCTTTCAGGAGAGAGAACATTTCATCAGAAAAGTTTCAAATGAAAAAATTCAGCTAGTTCTAGTCCCAGGTAATGGCCCACTGTGATGCAGGGTGCCATCTAGCAAAGGGTTCACATTGTTCTTTACAAGCAACTCCTGTCTGAGACCTGACAAACAAACACTTTGCTTCCTTGGTGTTTATCCATAAAGGATAGCATATGAAGACTCTACTGAAAGCTTGCAACTTATCAATACTCATTGTGAGATGTGTGTACAAGGAATAATGTAACTACATTCAAAATTATGATCTTGGAGTGAAAAAATGAGTCACTAGGGAATCATGTGTCACAGTAATAGGCCATTCAAGCAGGAGGAAGTTGTCATCCCTCCTGGGCTAACCAATTACATAGTGTATTGCTCAATTGTCCACCTTTGCACCAATCCACGAAAAAAAAAAAAATCAATGAAAAACCAAAGAAATTATAAGAAGCAAAACCACTGGTGACAAGGAATAGAACAGTGAGAGGATGGCCCTGTCTGTGGATAAAGACAAAAGTTGGATTCAGTATACCACAGAGTGTAGAAAGACATTGTGCATCCATTCATTGAGGAGGTACCTTGATGAATGAGGGTACTTCATGAAAGATTGTGTCCTGGCTCCTTGGGGCCAAGAAACACTGCAAAAGACTTAACTTTGGTAGTGGGAATCTACACTATTAGATATTAATATTACTTTCCCTATGTGTTCGCATTTTGTTTTTATGTAACCATGTTTTCATCACTCACATTTGTGTCTGTTTCAATCTCAATTTTCTAAGTTATTTTGTTTTACTATACTCAAACAGAGGTGAAGCGATCAGAGGTAAAACTGCTAAACTATGGTGCACTGTTCCGTTGAGAACCAAGGATTCGGGATATCTGTGGGTATCCAGTGATTCGGGGATGGATATCACAAGGGAACACTGTGAAGTGACTCAGAGGCAAGGGTGCATCTATTGTCAATAGGTAGGGCTGGTATAGCCCAGAGGAGAGTGCTTGAGTGGCCAACAGACTGCTTGCGTCAAGGAGCTAGCACAGAAAAAAGACTCCCTTATGCTAAAGGCAGGCGGCAATAAGGTGACTCACAGCCCTAGTTGCTCCAAGAAGTGTCACACTCATAAAAAAAGAAAACCCATCAGAACACACACATTTTTTCTATTTATTAAGCTGTTTCCCAGAAGGATGAAGAAAGCACTGGACAAGGACTCCAGAGACTGGGGATCAACTCCCAGCTTTGGCCTAGCCATTTTGCTGGCCAGGATAGAAATAGTTTTTGCTTGCCCTCCTGCAGCTTTCCACATCTCCCCCTCTGCCCCACGGGCTAAGCCAGTGGTGGGGAACCTTATTTCCCCTATCAGGGGCCACTGACCCACAGGAAAAAAAAAAAAAAAAAAATCAGTCATGGGTCACACAGCCCCGCATGGGGGTGTGGAGGCTCGGGGCTTCCCCTAGGCTCTGGGGCAGCGCCAGAAATGAGGGATTCAGGGTGCAGGAGGGGACTCTGGCCTGGAGGTTGGGGTGTGGGATGGGGTGAGGGCTCCAGCTGGGGGTGCGGGCTCTGGTGCGGGGCTACGTATGAGGGGCTTGGGGTGCCGGAGGCAGCTCAGGGTTGGGGCAGGGGGTTGGTGTGAGGGAGGAGGTTCGGGACAGGGCTCAGGGATGGGGGTGCAGGGTCTGGGAGGGAGTTTGGTGCAGGAGGGGGTTCTGACCTGGGGTAGGGGGTTCAGGGTGCAGGCTCTGGCCAGGCAGCGCTTACCTCAGGCGACTCCCAGTCAGCAGCGCAGCTTGGCTAAGGCAGGCTCTCTGCCTGCCCTGGCTCAGTGGGGCTCCCAGAAGCGGCTGCCATGTCCAGCCCCTAGGTGGAGGGGCCAGGGGGCTCTGCACCATGTGCACTGACTGTGCCCAGAGGCATCACCACCACAGCTCCCATTGGCCACGGTTCCCAGCCAATGGGAGCTGCGGGGGCAGCACTGGGGGCAGGGACAGCACATGGAACTTCCCTGATTGCCCCTGCGCCTAGGGGCTGCAAGGACATGTCGGTTGCTTCCAGGAGCTGACCAGACTTTTAAAGGCCTGGTAACCGCAGCTTTCCCCCACAGCAGGGGGGGTCAGTGCTTGTGGCTCCAGCCCTGCAGGGGGGCACCAAGGCTCAGGGCTTCTGACTCATGGCGTGGAGACTTGCTGCAGGCCAGATCTGGTCCATGGGCCATAGTTTCCCCACCCCGGCGTAAGTAAAGAAAACCACAGCTAGCCAATCAGAATGGAGCCCCCAGAAAGCCAGCCATTTGGAGCAGAGCAAAATAAATAAATAAATACATACACATACATACAAGCTAAATGGCACAGCAACTTGGCACCCCCTCGAAGCTAGCATTCAGAGCAACTGCTCTGTTTGTCCAACCCTAGAACTGGCCCTGACCACAAGCTTCCTGTGTTACAGTAACAGCTGGTTCAAGGTAGTGCCTATGTACTCCCCCTCCCAAGATCAGGGTCCCACTGAGCTAAGCACTGTACAAACATATAAAGAGTCCCTGCCCTGAACAGCTTACTAACTAGCCAGGACAGATGAAAGGTGGAAGAGAGAAACATTATCCTGTTTTAAAGATAGGGAACTAAGACACAGCAGGATTAACTGAATTGTCTGAAGTCCTACAGGAGGGCTGGCTGGGCCAGGGGTTCTGGGTTCAGTTCCAGAATCCCACTCTACTGTCTTAACCACAAGATATATCTGCCTCTTTTACAAGTCATTTAAGAGCTGTGCCCCATTTCACAGGAAGAGATAATATCTCCCTACCTTATGGGGTGTTGTGAAGATAATAGCACGAGTACTTAGATAAGCAACAACACAGCTGTATTCTATACAATTGCAGCTGATGAGCAGTGCTGGATTTACAATAGTTCCAGTGGCTCCAAGGAGCCAGGCCCATGCTCAGAAGGGTCCCCAGCCTGCTCCACTTGCGCTGCAGCCCGAGACCCCGCTGCGCCCCCCTCCCAGTTGCTCCTCTCGGCCTGCCTGCCGGCTGTCCGAGGCCTCCTTTCCACCCCCTGGCCCCAACCACCGACTCCTCTCTGCCCCCTGGCCGGACCCCAGTGCAATTCTGGCTCTGGGCAGTCTCTGCTTCCTACCACCTGTGGGGCCCTGTCTCCCCGGAGCTGAGCTGCCTCAGACTGGTGCAGAAGTCTGGTCCGTCTCAGCCAGGTGGTTGAGGGAGACAGTGTGGGGGCTTGGCTGGGCACCTGCAGGTAAGTTGGTCCTGAGGGAGCCCTGCTGGGGCAGGCCCTGGCCTGGCTGACGGTACCACTCCCAAGGGGCCGGAGCGATTCCCCACATCGGGACCAGCCATGGCTGCACTGCTGGCTCAGCCCAGCAGAAACAGTCGCCTCCCAGCAGGGCCTGTGAGTGCGGCCAGGAGGCAGGATATGTGGGAGGGGGTCTCTGGGGGGTCTTGGAGGGGTGCTAGGCTGAGGGGGCAGGGAAGATCTGTGTTTGTTGGGGTACTAGGGAGTGGGGGTTCTGTGTGGTGTGCTGGGCAGTTGTGGTGGGGCTGGGGGTGTGCAGGGAGCTGTGCATTTGTGGGGGGATCTAGAGGGGGCGCTGGGCACAGTGGGCGGGGGGGGGGCGCTCTGGCCATAGGGAGTCAGGAAGGTGTTGGGCGGTGGGGAGGGGCTGTGTGGTGTAGCATGGACCCACCCCTGAAGGAAAGGGGTATGATGGCACCGCAGGGCCAGGCAGGCCACTGTGCATCTGGCAACTGCTGGTTTGTAAATAGTGCCCTCCCACTGAGCTGGGCAGAGCAGGGCTGCCCCTGCCCTGCCACACCCCATTGCCTCTGGCTGGCCCCTCACTCTGGGGACTGACCTCCCCACACCATGCTCCATCTACCTCCGGGGTCCCACAAATGGTTAATCCGGCCCTGCTGATGAGTGTTTTTCAGAGGTAGCCCCCATAACAAACACATTTCTGTACTGCAGCCTGGAAGTGGACATCACAGTGTACAAATGAGAAGTATACGCTGTGACACACAAGTGGAAAGCGAAGTGATTTTTGTGGCTTGGGCTCAAGTCCTGAAAAAACACACCAGAACACACTTTATGTGCTGTACTATCAGTATACTCAATAGATTTCTCTTATTTAGGAATCCCAGTCAATATACTCAATGCCTGTTTGATAAATAGAATGGCCAGGCTCTTTCCTCATTCACATAACAAGAATTTAACTCTAAAAAAAAAAACAAACAAACAAAAAAAACACACTGTTCTAAGATTACAGGTGTCTAGCTCAGAGGCTGGGGGGGGCACGCAGGAGGAGAAGAAGAGGGGCTGTCTTGGATGGGTGAGGTTATGCGTAGGAGGTCAAACTAGATCAGAGGTTCTCACAAGAAATATTTTGGTGGTCTCAGAGTGCAGCCACCAACTCTTGCTGGTGGCCACTGACAATTTTTCCTAAAACACTTAATTAACTTTAGGAAAAACAAATAAATGTGCATATATAAAGGTCCAAATCATTGTAATTTATGTAGAGTTTTTTTGCAGACAAAATAATCAACAGTTGTCTCTATTCTTTACTGGACCTAAACAGAATAGAAACACAAATAAAGGTGCTCTGCATGTTTTGCTTTTTTTAAACGCTTGCTAGCTAGTAAGTCTGTTACTGTGAAAAGGAATTTGTTGATATTACTTTTCACAGCAGACTTACTCAGCCCCAGCAAGCTAGGGGGGGGAATTAAGTTCTGGATGGGGAGGTGTGTAGGGAGAGGCAGTGGCAATTGGGGGTGCAGATAGAGGGCTGGAGGAGGCAGCAGAGGCCAGGACGATGGTGGTGGGTTAACCTGGGGCCAGAACATGAAACCCTGTGGTTGGGGGAAGGAGCCCACCTCCACATGGATGAAGACCAAGTTCCACTGCCCCCAGACAGGTAGTGAACTCCCACTGATCACCTGCTCCTACAGTGTTTGTGGCTCCAGAAGGGGACAGGGACCAACCCCTGCTGGTAGGTCTGGGGCAGGGGCCGCTGCTTTGCCCCACTCATCACCACCCACGAGGCTGTGGCTGCACGAAAAGCCCCCAGTGGCTGCATTTGGTATGCTACCAACACTCCCAGCTACCTTCGAGACACCACTGACTTCCTGAGGAAACTACAATCCATCGGTGATCTTCCTGATAACACCATCCTGGCCACTATGGATGTAGAAGGCCTCTACACCAATACGCCACACAAAGATGGACTACAAGCCATCAAGAACACTATCCCTGATAATGTCACGGCTAACCTGGTGGCTGAACTTTGTGACTTTGTCCTCACCCATAACTATTTCACATTTGGGGACAATGTATACCTTCAAATCAGCAGCACTGCTATGGGTACCCACATGGCCCCACAGTATGCCAACATTTTTATGGCTGACTTAGAACAACGCTTCCTCAGCTCTCGTCCCCTAAAGCCCCTACTCTACTTGCGCTATATTGATGACATCTTCATCATCTGGACCCATGGAAAAGAAGCCCTTGAGGAATTCCACCATGATTTCAACAATTTCCATCCCACCATCAACCTCAGCCTGGTCCAGTTCACACAAGAGATCCACTTCCTGGACACTACAGTGCTAATAAACAATAGTCACATAAACACCACCCTATACTGGAAACCTACTGACCGCTATTCCTACCTACATGCCTCCAGCTTTCATCCTGACCACACCACACGATCCATTGTCTACAGCCAAGCTCTGCGATACAACTGCATTTGCTCCAACCCCTCAGACAGGGACAAACACCTACAAGATCTCTATCAAGCATTCTTACAACTACAATACCCAGCTGTAGTAGTGAAGAAACAGATTGATAGAGCCAGAAGAGTTCCCAGAAGTCACCTACTACAGGACAGGCCTAACAAAGAAAATAACAGAACACCACTAGCCGTCACCTTCAGCCCCCAACTAAAACCCCTCCAGCGCATTATCAAGGATCTACAACCTATCCTGAAGGATGACCCAACACTCTCACAAATCTTGGGAGACACGCCAGTCCTTGCCTACAGACAGCCCCCCAACCTGAAGCGAATACTCACTGGCAACCACATACCACACAACAGAACCTCTAACCCAGGAACCTATCCTTGCAACAAAACCCGTTGCCAACTGTGCCCACATATCTATTCAAGGGACACCATCACAGGGCCTAATAACATCAGCCACACTATCAGAGGCTCGTTCACCTGCGCATCTACCAATGTGATATATGCCATCATGTGCCAGCAATGCCCCTCTGCCATGTACATTGGTCAGACTGGACAGTCTCTACGTAAAAGAATAAATGGACACAAATCAGATGTCAAGAATTATAACATTCATAAACCAGTCGAAGAACACTTCAATCTCTCTGGTCACACGATTACAGACATGAAAGTTGCGATATTACAACAGAAAAACTTCAAAACCAGACTCCAGCGAGAGACTGCTGAATTGGAATTCATTTGCAAATTGGATACAATTAACTTAGGCTTGAATAGAGACTGGGAATTGCTAAGTCATTATGCAAGGTAACCTATACCCCCCGCCCACCCCCCGTTCCTCAGACGTTCTTGTTAAACCCTGGATTTGTGCTGGAAATGGCCCACCTTGATTATCATACACATTGTAAGGAGAGGTTTCAGAGTAACAGCCGTGTTAGTCTGTATTCGCAAAAAGAAAAGGAGTCCTTGTGGCACCTTAGAGACTAACCAATTTATTTGAGCATGAGCTTTCGAGAGTGATCACTTTAGATAAGCTATTAACAGGAGAGTGGGGTGGGGGGAGACAAAACCTTTTGTAGTGATAAACACCCATTTTTTCATGGTTTGTGTGTATAAAAACATCTTCTGTATTTTCCACAGTATGCATCCGATGAAATGAGCTGTAGCTCACGAAACCTTATGCTCAAATAAATTGGTTAGTCTCTAAGGTGCCACAAGTACTCTTTTTTTTTTTTTTTTTAAGATGATCATGATGGTTCCTTCTGACCTTAAAGTTTAGGAGTCTACTTTTGAGGAAGTGTCTCAAGGACCTCATTTTACTAAATATTTAACTAGATTTGAATGTTTTTGAAGTACTATATTTCTGGTGATCCAATCCCTGGTTATTATAAATCTTCACAGCTTTAACCCATGCCAAAGCATGTTGCGAGTCACTGGAATGGGATTTTTTTTTTTTTCCTGTCTAGGGCATGGGTTCTACGAATTGCTGACCTCTTTGCCCCAACCTGTCAAACTGTGGCCTGCCAGGCCATTCTTACACACCCTTAGAAAAATTGTACCTTGCTCTGCCCTGGAGTGAGCAGGGTGCACCTGATCAGTGTCTGATCACCACTTGATCTCTGATCTCTCCAGGCACTTGAGATTTGGGTTACAATTCAGTGCAACCCCCAGTAATGGCTCATTGGCCTGCTGTTCCAAGCTGCTGCTGCTATTCTCTCCAAAAGGGAAGGCTGCTCAGTTCTAGTCTAAACTAACTTAGCTATGGGGAAAACCTGCTAGATCAATAAGCCAGTGCCTCCTTTGTAAGGAAGACAGAAGGCTCCAGTAATAAAGAGTTTGCAAGCTGGAGTAGGAATTCTCCTGCAGAACATGCCACAGCTAACCAGTTTAACCTTGCAGGCCATAGGCCAGAGCAGTTTGCTGCGGATTTCCCTATCCTGAATGAATCTCCCAGGGTTTGTGGGGGGTGGGGGGGAGAGAAGGGGACAGAGAGGGAGAACAAACAGGGCAAGGGCAGATTGTCACCCACAGGGCTTCAGAGGAAGACAAAGTAACTCCCACGATAGCAGCGTCCCCCCGAAGGGGCAGGGCAGGGTCGCCCTCTAGGCGCTGCGGCGGCTCCCCGGCGCGGGGGACGCGCTGTCCGCGGGAACGGGCGAGCGACGGGACCCCGGAGGCAAAGCGGAGGGATGCGGCTCAGCCCCGAGAGCGCGGGGAGTGCCAGGCGCGGGATTACAACGGGCAAAGGGCAAGGGCAGAGCCGTTCATCGCCGTCTCGCCACGGCAGCAGGGAAAGCAGGTGCCTGCCCGCGCCCTCCCCGCGACGGCTGCCGGCTGCCAGCAGCCGCTCCCCCGCGCTGCCCGCGCCTACCTAGGATCTCCCACCGCCGCTGCGTGTGGGGCTGCTCCGTGTAAACCCACTCGAAGTCCCCGCGGGTGACCCTGTTGCCCATGTTCGCCCTGCCAGTGCTCCCAGCTCCGCGCCCCACCCCCCCAGCCGGCCCCAGGCTTTATACCGCCTGGGCTCACCTGAGGGGCGGGCGCAGGCTCGGCCCGGCCCCCGCCTCCCCGCCCAGCCCGGTTCCGGGACTGCCTGCTCCTTTCTCCCGCCAGCGCTTCCTCCCACCCCGGCCCCAGCCCTGCCCCGCGGCTCAGAGGGGAGGCCGGGTTGGGGGAGACACAGGGGTGAAATGTGGGCGAGACTGGGTTACCCTGGGCCGAGCTGCACCCGAATGGGATGGGTCAGGAAGCCTGGTGAGGGTGAGACTGGGTTACCCTGGGGTGGGATGAAGTGGGATGGGTCAGGAAGCCAGGTGAGGGTAAGACTGGGTAACCCTGGGGTGGGATGGGTCAGGAAGCCAGGTGAGGGTGAGACTGGGTTACCCTGGGATGGGATGAAGTGGGATGGGTCAGGAAGCCAGGTGAGGGTGAGACTGGGTAACCCTGGGGTGGGATGGGTCAGGAAGCCAGGTGAGGGTGAGACTGGGTTACCCTGGGGTGGGATGAAGTGGGATGGGTCAGGAAGCCAGGTGAGGGTAAGACTGGGTAACCCTGGGGTGGGATGGGTCAGGAAGCCAGGTGAGGGTGAGACTGGGTTACCCTGGGGTGGGATGAAGTGGGATGGGTCAGGAAGCCAGGTGAGGGTGAGACTGGGTAACCCGGGGGTGGGATGGGTCAGGAAGCCTGGTGAGGGTGAGACTGGGTTACCCTGGGGTGGGATGAAGTGGAAGGGGTGGGGTGGCAAGAGTGAGACTGCAATGGGCTATGCTGGGTTACAGTGGGCTGTGGGGGGTGGGCTGTTTTAGAGCTGATGGCCTGTGATGGGATGGGTTACTGGAGGGTGGGAGTGGGTTGGGTTGGGTTGGGTTGGGAAAGAATGGGATGGCTCCTGTTAGAATAGGTTACACATGGCTGGGTTGGGATGTTGGATCATATTAAAGAAATTCTGTAGTAAAATCACAAATGAGTTTGTTTCCCCATACTTTAAATTTTAAAGTTTTAAGTTTTAAATTCCAGGGTATTACTAATTAAGAGGTCTCTTGATTTTTGGTACTGTTTCTCTCTGTGTGAAACTTGCAAGCTGCTAATTGTGTTAGTACATTCTAAGACAGAGTCTGTTCTCAAAGCAATTCTTTGTAACAACAACTACTCACACAGAGAGAGACAGAAAGCAATACTCTGTAACAACAGAAACAGCACCCAGAGACTCCCCGCCCTTTTGTTGTATTCATCTCACTTTGTTAACAATTGTAATTAAAATAGAGATAGAGGATGTATGTGGATGTATGCTTGGTGTGGATAATAATTGAATGATCAGGGAGGTGCCAGCCTAAGAATCCAGTGTCCATCGGCTGAAGAAGGCGTCAAGTGGAAATAACCAGAGGACCCCCGGAGGGCAGACTGGAATCCACCCAACAGCCTCAAGAATGGGAGAACCAAAGAACAAGATAACATCTGGCAGCACGGAGCCGTCAGGAATGTGCCATCTGCTGATTGATTCAGCAACAGCGTGATGAAGCAATTCCCATAGACTGGCATAGGAAGAAATTTCTATAAAAATGGACTCTAGAAAGTGAGAACTTTGGGGTCTGATTCTGCAAACCAACTTCCAGGAGCAACGGATGAGCATCTGACAAGGCCCTGCTCCCTCCTCATGTCCAGGCCACCTGGCCAGTGACTTGGCATGAGCAACTCTAAGGCTGGTAAGTATGATAACAACCTTGCAGAACCTGTGTGTGTGTGTTTGTATGAATGAATGTGTGAATAAATATGAAATTGAATGGAATGTTATAGCTATAACTAACTGCCTACTATGATTCTTTCTGTATTCACAATAAATGTGGCATTTTGCCTTTTCCCCTTTAATAAGATCCTGCTGGTTTTTATTTTATTGGTATAACAGGGATAGAGAGGGCTGGAATTGGCTGGGTTGGGTTGGATGAGTTTTTGGAAATAGGTTGGGTTACAAGGGGTTGGAATGGACTGCGATGGTGTGTGTTAGAATGGCTTACACGTGCATGGGTTGGGAAACAATGGGTTGAAATGAGGTGGGTTGGGTTGAAATGTGTTATATGGAGATAGGTGGGTTAGGGTACAAGGGGTTAGAATGGGATAAGTTGGAATGGGTTATATGGAGATAGGTGGGTTGGGATACAAGAGTTTTTAATGGAATGGGATGCTTTTTGTTAGAATGGGTTACATGGGGATAGGATGGTATGGGTTCAAATGAGGTGGCATGGGTGGGTTATACAGGGATGGGGAAGGTTCAGATAGCTAGAAGAGTAAGGAATGGGCTGGACTGGAGTGGGTTAGCATTAACTGCTTCTGGAATTATTTATAAGTATTTTGTCCTGGGAGAGTTGTAACAAGACTTCACTATAATGAACAGCATAGTTTCATTTCTTTTATTACATACTTAATGCAAGAGTGTAAAGAATGCTGCATGACACATGTCAAGGCTGATTCCCCACTCTGGCACTTTGAGTGGAGAAGATGGGAGCCCACAAGGATTCTAAACATTAATATTGGCCACTCCAGGCTTGTATTAAACTCCCAAGGTTACAGCTTTTTTGAGAACCCAGGAAGGTGCACTTGGGAATTCCTTCCTGTGGGGTACCCTCAAGCCCTTTCACACCCCCTCAAGGGAATAGCTGAAAAAGAAAACAAAGGAAATCAGCTGTGGCCACCAGCTAATTAAATAATGTGCACAAACCTTTTAGGACACAAAATCCAATCCTGTTCTTAAAAAAGGTAAATTTTATTAAAAACAAAAAGAAAGAAATACATTTGAAAACGCAGGCTATTGCTAGATTTAAAAAACCCACTTACAAAAGTTAAGCATCAAGAATAACCTTCTTGAGGTCCAGCTTAAAGGTTACAAGCAAAACAAAAGCATTTGGGTTTAGCACAGTGGAGTCCACAAGCCATAAAGAAATAAAAAGAAATAAACCTAATCGCATCTTCCTAGACACTTCCTGATCTACTTACATATTTGGGGTTTCAAATGAGTAGTTTCTAGGTATAATCTGATGATTTTTCATACCTGGCCCAAAGCTTCTTACAGCATTGCTGCTCTGCTCCCTCTCTCTGGAGAACAAGAGACAGACAAAGGGGAAGTTTTTTCCCAATTTTAAAAAGTTCTAGCCTTCCCACTGGCTCTTTTGGTCAGGTGCCCACTCCCTTCCTTTTACCTATACAGGGAGACTTTTTAACCCTTTACAGGTAAAGCAAGTAGAGAACAACTACTAAGAGGGATTTTATAGCTAACTGGCTGGGTGGGTGTCCATAGAAGGGAGCTACCCCCACCCCTTTCATTTATCACAACTCACATTTATCAGAAAAGTCAAGAGTAGAAGTTCAGCGGAAGGAGTTCTTGCTACTTGACATTGTGACCTTTCCTCCCTAGGCTATGGTAGCAAATATTGAACAAGAAATAAGTGCCTTTGTGGGGTCATTTCTTCTTGGGGGATTCTGGGTACCTGTAGAATGGACTGTTGACATAACTTAGCTATTACTTCTTTATTACATAGACATTTTAATGTCAGATTGATGCTATGTCTACAATGCAAAAAACACCAGGTAAGTTCCTAGAGGATAGGTCCAGCAATGGCTATTAGCCAGTATAGGCAGGGATGTAATACCATGCTCCGAGTGTCCCTAGCCTCTGTTGACAGAAGTTGGGAGTGGATGACATGGATTGGATCACTCAATGATTGCCTGTTCTGTTCATTCCCTCTGAAGCACCTGGCACTGGCCACTGTTGGAAGACAGGATACTGGGCTAGATGGACCATTGGTCTGACTCAGTATGGCCGTACTTATGCTTTGGGATGTTTGTGGTTTGGTGAGGTGTATGCTACTAAGTGGGGGGCAGGGAGGGGAGCAGTGCTTCTGCGTGATTTGTCTAGAAATGAATGTCCGTTATGGAATTTACATTGATTGATGGATAATGATACAGCTTACACTTCCTTATTTTTGAGCATCTTCTCCCCTATGCAATTTTTTTTTACTCCAATTGTGACAAATGATCCATCAGCATTTAATATCACCTCCATAAAAAAAGAAAATATCTTTGAATATTTCTCACTTTGCCCTAGTAAAGTCCATGCACTTGTTTCAGATGCAGGCAAAGCTTTGGAGAATCTCCTTTTGAGGAACCTTGCCAAGTGAGAATGATACAAATCTTTATCCCTGTAATGTAGATAAATACTTCATGCTCACTTCCCCACTTTCCTGTGTTGCACTGTGGAAATGCTTGACCTGGATGAGAACTCTTCCTTCTTTCTTCTTGATAGAAACAGGATGTCACATTTCTCCAGTCTCCTGGCCATTTTCAGGCAGTATTTTCAGTAGCAATGAGCAGTCAAACCATGATGAATCTGTTGCTGAAGCTCCAGCTCTTACTAAGGCATAATTCAAATATTTGAACACAATTGATCCTCATTCTAGAGATGAGACGTAAAAAATGTAAGGTGGTCAAAATCTGAGACATCCATATATTAATTACTCTCTGTCTAGACATCTTTTCCTGAACACCTCAAGAAATACTTAAGATGGTCAAGTAGGAGCTGAATCTATTCTTTGATCACTGCTTGTAATTTCTGGGATCCTTGTTATTCTCTACATCTCTTAATCCTGGAGTCCTTAGTTTATGTTTCCTTGTTCTGACTCTGCTTCTCAGGAACAATGGAAAGTATTGTTGCTCCCTTGATGAAGTCAGACAAAGAAGGTTTCTCTAAACCCAAAGGTCTTGCTGATCTCAATGATTATATAGGTGCCAATCTTAAATGGGAAATGTTAATCCCTCCCCCTAAGAGCCTAATGCCAGGAGGAATTGATGAGAAATATTTGTACCCACTCATGACTCCTTTTGGGAATACTTTAGGAAGAATGGGATGGTGTTCATAAATGCCATGAACTCTCTTCCCCATCCACCATATCCTTAGGTTACCCAAAGAGCATCCTCTGCCTCTTCTGATATGGGTATTCTGCAATCTTCCATATACCTGTTGTCCCATAAATTGAGACTAGGTGTGACATTTACAGAGAAAATCAGAGGAGATCTTGGCTACTGGTTTTGCTGGATCCCAAGGTCAGCTCTGCTCATCCCATTAGTCCTAGGTATACCCCACGTACCACCCTAAATAACTTACTCTAGCCTTCTTTGCACTTTTAAAATAGCTGTAGATAATTAAGTCCCAGACTTTTTGTCCTCTCTTAGCTTGACTGCATATTTCTCCATCCTAATCTTTCTTCATAAATCAGTTCCTTGGCTTCAGCCTCCTCATATCTGAGTCACTCTTCTCTGAATTCCATCCAGTTTTTCAGTATCTTTCTGGCAGTAAGGTCCCCAGTAACAAATTCAGTATTCCAGGTAGTTATATCAGAGTCATACAGAGGAGGACTATTGCTTCACTGCTCCATCATTTGATGCCTCTCCAGGTGCAGCCCTGAAATTATATTGGGTTTATTTATTGTTATTCATAATAATTATTATTAGGGCTGTTGATTAATCGCAGTTAACTCATGTGATTAACTAAAAAAAAAATCCACGATTAATTGCATTGTTAAACAATAGAATACCAATTGAAATTTATTAAATATTTTTGGATGTTTTTCTACATTTTCAAATATATTGATTTCAATTACAACACAGAATACAAAGTGTACACTGCTCACTTTATATTATTATTTTTGATTAAAAACATTTGCCCTGTAAAAATGTTAAACAAAAGAAACCGTATTTTTCAATTCACCTTATACAAGTACTGTAGTGCAATCTTTTTATTGTGGAAGTGCAACTTACGCATGTAGATTTTTTTTGTTACATAACTGCACTCAAACAAAACAATGCAAAACTTTAGAGCCTACAAGTCCACTCAGTCCCACTTCTCGTTCAGCCAGTTGCTAAGACAAATAAGTTTGTTTACATTTATAGGAGATAATGCTTCCCACTTCTTATTTACAATGTCACCAGACAGTGAGAACTGGCATTCGCATGGGACTTTTGTAGCCGGCATTGCAAGGTATTTACGTGCCAGATATGCTAAACATTCGTATGCCCCTTCATGCTCCAGCCACCATTCCAGGAGATATGTTTCCATGCTGATGACGCTGTTAAAAAAAATAATGCATTAATTAAATTATGACTGAACTCTTTTGGGGGAGAATTGTATGTCTCCAGCTCTATTTTACCCACATTCTGCCATATATTTCAAGTTATCGTAGTCTCAGATGATGACTCAGCACATGTTCATTTTAAGAACACTTTTCACTGCAGAGTTGACAAAACGCAAAGAAGGTATCAATGTAAGATTTCTAAAGATAGCTACAGCACTCGACCCAAGGTTTAAGAATCTGAAGTGCCTTCCAAAATCTGAGAGGGACAAGGTGTGGAGCATGCTTTCAGAAGTCTTAAAAGAGCAACACTCCAATGCAGAAATTACAGAACCCGAACCACCAAAAAAGAAAATCAACCTTCTGCTGGTGGCATCTGACTCAGATGATGAAAATGAACACGCGTCGGACTGAACTGCTTTGGATTGTTATCGAGCAGAACCCATCATCAGTATGGACATGTCCTCTGGAATGGTGGTTGAAGCATGTAGTGACATATGAATCTTTAGCGCATCTGGCATGTAAATATCTTGCGACGCCGGCTACAACAGTGCCATGCAAACGCCTGTTCTCACTTTCAGGTGACATTGTAAACAGGAAGCAGGCAGCATTATCTCCTGCAAATGTAAACAAACTTGTTTGTCTGAGCAAATGGCTGAACACAAAATAGGACTGAGTGGACTTTTAGGCGCTAAAGTTTTAAATTGTTTTATTTTTGAATGCAGTTACATTTTTGTACATAATTCTGCATTTGTAAGTTCAACTTTCATGATAAAGATATTGCACTACAGTACTTGTAATGGGGGAATTGAAAATACTATTTCTTTTGTTTTTTACAGTGCAAATATTTGTAATAAAAATAAATTCAAAGTGAGAACTATACACTTTGTATTCTGCTATAATTGAAATAAATATAGTTGAAAATGTAGAAAACATCCAAAAATATTTAAATAAATGGTATTCTATTATTGTTTAACAGTGCAATTAATCATGTGATTTTTTTAATTGCTTGACAGCCCTAATAATAATTATTTTTATTTTATTAAGTTTTTTCCTGGCATTAGCCATTGCAAATTCTTTTTTATCTTACTGTCCACCCTCTCCTCTGGGTATCTTTCAACAATATTGCCTTCCAACTTACTCCCTACAATTAAATATGCAGATTGTGGATCCTATTTGCCCAGATATATTCGCTTGCATTTTTCCAAGATGAATTTCATTTTGTTAGGTTTCTGTCCATATTTTAATCTCTCTAGATCCCTCTGCATTTCCTTGTCCTGACTGGCATCCACAAGCACTCCCAAATTACTACAAATCTATGCAATTATATATATATATAATATACACATATTAATATATGGTGAAATCCTACCCTCAGATACAGATGCCTACTCCTACTTTCAGTGAAGACAAGGAGAGCTGTATGTGCCTCTCACATGGAGGGATTTAGCCCATGGTAGATAAACCACAATAGAGATAATTTTAGTCATCATCTGTGGAGGAGGGTATATTCACACCACTGGGTATAAGTTGGTTTACAAGAAAGTGCCAGTCTATTGGACAGTCATGGGGAAAGAAGTCATATACTTATGTACAGAACAGATGCAGCAATAGTGTTGGATAAAATTCTCCAGACTACCCAACCAATGTACTTTAATATTCACCTTAAAGGACCACTCCTGGAAGTGAGAGATGTATGTATTTGACAGGCTTGTTCAGTCTATGGGGAGGGATAGCTCAGTGGTTTGAGCATTGGCCTGCTAAACCCAGGGTTGTGAGTTCAATCCTGGAGCGGATTTAGGGATCTGGGGCAAAAATTGGGGATTAGTCCTGCTTTGAGCAGGGGGTTGGACTAGATGACCTCCTGAGGTTCCTTCCAACCCTGATAGTCTATGATAGTCCTTGGCCTCTTTGCCACAAGACTAAACATTAGAGTCCATTAAAGTGGTGATTAATGAGCACCTAATTAACAGATGACTAATAATTAACAGATGACTTTCTGTTCTGTGATCACCAACTAATTTCACATAAACCATAGAACAACCTTACATAGCTTACTGACCTGTGATCTAGATTTGGTCCTATAACACACAAGTAAAAGACTCTGTGTCCCATTAAGAGGCCACTGAGTTATCCAGTCACATCTGCATTTATGTTTCTCTCTGTTATGAATGAGTCCTGGAGTTTCATTAGCACAGCTATTTTGATCAGCTGACATTAATGGAATAAAAATCAGTGTATTCATTTTATTAGAAACTGAGTTTCACAGGCTTTGTGATGCTTGAAACAGCACATTCGAAAAAGTGTTGAACGTAGTGGTTTTCTCTTATGCATACAAATTATTAAGTAAGATGCACCTTTGTGAATAAGGTGTATGGAAAATATGGAAAAATCATATTTCATATATTTATTCTGATCGGGCTATTTTGCTTTTAATAATACTTGGCTTTTATATAATATTTACCATCCATAGATCTCTAAGCACTTTACAAAGGCAGGTAGGTATCTCTAAACCCATTTTACAGATGGAGAAACTGAAGCACAGAGAGGGGAATGACTTGACAGAACTGGAAATTCATCCCAGCTCTCCTTTCTCCCAATCCAGTGACACAGAGGCAAAATCATGATGAAAATTATTGATTTTATTATATCAAGTAAGTGATACAAGATAATTTGGTCAGTCTACTTAAGTAACTGCTGTACTTCCACTTCTCTCTTACACTTAAACTAGCTTCTTTAAGCCAAATCTTGCCACTGATCTACACCTGGAACTCTCCACTGAACTCAGTAGGAAGTTCTGAAGAATTGATGGCAAGATAAATGGACATTAGGGGATTTTTGTTTGTTTGCTATGTAAACCACTCTTTTGATGGAAATCTGACATCTAGTGGTCAGTTAGATTAATCACAAATGAATTTTCTATAGATACTATTTAGTAACTTTTAGTTTTCTAGATCTGAATTAGCATTCCTCAGCACTTCTAATTAGAATAATTCTTCCTTGACATTAACTGTTGAAGATTTTAACAGAAATTCCATTATCTAATCTATCTACAATGTATTCTATCACCATGGAATCTAGACAGAATTAGAGAAATACGTCTGTAAAACAGCAGTGCTTGGATTTAGGGTGAAGGCAAGTGATTGTAACTCCCTCTCTGTTCAGTTCACAAAGGATATCTGTTTGTTAAGGGGGCAATTAGGAGCGCAAATCCTTTAGTTCAAGCTGCAGAAGCTTCTGCTTTAGCCCTGGAGGTACCAATTCAATCCACAGTGAATATCAAAATGATGATTCTTATGTGATGATACATCCAAAAAGGGATGCATTTTTATTCTTAACCTTTTCTCATCCAGCAGAATTTGGCTCAAAGACTGATTTTAGCACCTAGTTACCATGGTGATGAGCATAATAACAATGCCTAGATAGTTTTATTACATTATATTAGTGGAATCCTTAAAGTAAAACGTACATCAAAGGACAGTTTTCAGAGCCAATCAGTTTTTAAGATTAATCCTAATTTCTTTTTGGATTGACTAATTAACCACCTTTCTTTTCTATGCCTCTCTTAAATTATGATTGTAGTGGATAAATGAACACCCAAATGGACAATTCTGTTCCCTAAAGCATTCCTGTTTATAATAGAAATTGCTTGACTTTACCATCTAAAAGTTTTAGATCTTTTTGCAGTGAATTGTTTAAAATATTTTAGAATGTATTGGCCCCACCTTTATCCCTATCC
Source organism: Eretmochelys imbricata (assembly GCF_965152235.1). Taxonomy (NCBI): domain Eukaryota; kingdom Metazoa; phylum Chordata; order Testudines; family Cheloniidae; genus Eretmochelys; species Eretmochelys imbricata. Next base: position 109,494,704 of record NC_135577.1, read on the forward strand.
TTATCTAATTCAGTCTTACAGCAATTAACTAGCAATTAACAGGATAAAGCATAGGCAGTAGGAAAGCCATCTGTATTGGATTGGAAATAATTTATTTTACATAAATACTACTCCAATTTTATAATCTCATTCTCTCTTTCTTTACCACATCCAAAACAATTACAACCTTTCTGAAGATAGGTGGCTCTGTAAAGCATTTTATTTTGTTCGATGTTAGGATTTGTGGTTATTTTCTCAGTCATGTGAGACAGATTTGCTGTTCCGTACTATAAGCACTGAGCTATGAATAGGGAATGTAATCATGGAGCAATTCTGCCGTTCTGGAATTTCAGGAACAGTTTTACTTTGATCCCAGGGTTCTAATATAAACTGTTAATAAGCCTCAGACAGGTATGCATTGCTTCTAAAGCAACAAGATTATATATAAATAGATATTAATATTCCCTAATTATGAATATACATGTAGATTATTCTAGTCCGATTGGTTGTTTTTCACATTATTTCTGTGTAGGCATTACATTTACCTTTGAGCCCAAAATATATGTGTCCTGAACACAGAGGGTACAGTCCACAAAGCAATTTAGGCACCTAACTTCCAGAATTAGGCACCTGCATCATTGGCGTGACACCACTGCGATCCCAAAAACTTCTGCTTGGCTGCTGCCTAACCCAGTAGGCACCTAATTTTCTACTGTAAAAGTTCCCTAGGTAACTAAATTATAGACCCCACCTTTGTCTAAAGTTTGCACACTGATACTTCCCTCTAGGTGCCTATGTCTTGCACATTTTCAGTATAGCCTTTTGAACTCCTAGGGCTCACTTCTGTCACATGTCCTCCCTAGAGAGTTTATATACAATCCAGTACCACAATAGTGGCTTCCAAGCATATTGCAAGAAATTACCATACGTGTTACAATCCTATAACTATTGAGCTATGGGATATTGAGCTGTAGGGCTCCCTCAGTGTATCTTGTTGAAGCATTTCCACTAATAAATGAATAAATAATGAAAGAGTGATTGGAGTAGGGGAACTGGACCCGAAACAGGATCTCTCACTTCCCAGGTGGGTACCCTAACCACAAACTACAGAGTCTCTCTCTCTAGCTCTTGCTCTGGCCCAATGACTATTTAAGTATTTAATGACAGTGGAACAGTCGTTGGGCCAGAGGGCAAGAGAGAAAATACATATGAGACTGACACTGTGGTCCAGGAGTTAGGGCACCAACGTAGGAGACCCTGGATCCAGTCCCCCTTCCCCAGTCATGCTTTCATTATTTATTGACAGTGAAATGGCTTCAACAGGAGAGACTGAGGGACTCCCCATATCAGAATATCCCATAGCTCAGGGGTTAGAGAACTTTAGTGAGCATGGGGAGAGCTCTGTTCAAATAATTTCTTCTCCCTCTGGCACAGAGAGGGGGGAATTGAACTGAGTCTTCCACATCCCAGGTGAATTCTCTAACCATTGTGCTAAAAGTTATTAGATGGACAGTGGCACTATCGCCTCCTTCTTCTAGCTTAGGTGGCCCCCACCTCCCATGCTGGTTTTTGTGAATTGCTGTGATGTTGCACTCCATATGTTTTATGGAAATATGCTAATGAGTGTGAATATAACATAATTGGAATATGCTTTATGCAAAAGGTCTCTTGTAAGGTATCATTATAAAGCTTATAATCTACTGAGTGTGTTTGTATGAATGTATCATTCTTGTATCTGAAGCTAGAAATATGAAGTATTACTCTGAAGTTTTATTGTAATTATGCAAAGTGTGGGCCATCTTGATGGCTCCCATTAACAAGGACAATTGGTTGTAAATGGCTCCGTTTACTTGTAAGCCTTCCTGTATACCATGGGTACCAGTCAGTGAGTAATTAAGTCTCACAGGACATGTGAACATGTCACATGATACTGGAATCCATCTAAAACCTGGTGCTTTTCCATTTAGAAGGAAGGGTGAGAACCCAGAGAGAGACAAAGGATTCCTGCCTTGTGCCAAAGATATAAAAGGGGTGGAACAGAACAAAGGAGGATTGGGCCAAAAGAAATCTGATGAGGTTCAATAAGGATAAGAGCAGGGTCCTGCACTTAGGACGGAAGAACCCAATGCACAGCTACAGACTAGGGACCGAATGGCTAGGCAGCAGTTCTGCGGAAAAGGATCTAGGGGTGACAGTGGACGAGAAGCTGGATACGAGTCAGCAGTGTGCCCTTGTTGCCAAGAAGGCCAATGGCATTTTGGGATGTATAAGTAGGGGCATAGCGAGCAGATCGAGGGACATGATCGTTCCCCTCTATTCGACATTGGTGAGGCCTCATCTGGAGTACTGTGTCCAGTTTTGGGCCCCACACTACAAGAAGGATGTGGATAAACTGGAGAGAGTCCAGCGAAGGGCAACAAAAATGATTAGGGGTCTGGAACACATGACTTATGAGGAGAGGCTGAGGGAACTGGGATTGTTTAGTCTGCAGAAGAGAAGAATGAGGGGGGATTTGATAGCTGCTTTCAACTACCTGAGAGGTGGTTCCAGAGAGGATGGTTCTAGACTATTCTCAGTGGTAGAAGAGGACAGGACAAGGAGTAATGGTCTCAAGTTGCAGTGGGGGAGGTTTAGGTTGGATATTAGGAAAAACTTTTTCACTAGGAGGGTGGTGAAACACTGGAATACGTTACCTAGGGAGGTGGTAGAATCTCCTTCCTTAGAAGTTTTTAAGGTCAGGCTTGACAAAGCCCTGGCTGGGATGATTTAATTGGGGATTGGTCCTGCTTTGAGCAGGGGGTTGGACTAGATGATCTCCTGAGGTCCCTTCCAACCCTGATATTCTATGATTCTATGATTCTATGAAAGGGAGCTGCCAGTTATGAGAAATCTCCTAGTTACCACCTGATCTGGAACTAACAAGAACTGTACTGGGGAAAGGATTGGGCCCAGACTACGCAGGAGTCTAGTCTGTGAAAGAAGCTTATTGGAACATCTCTGAGGGTAAGATTTACCTGTATTCAGTTTCTTAAATGTATTAGGCTTAGACTTGCATGTTTTATTTTATTTTGCTAGGTAACTTACTTTGTTCTGTCTTTTATTACTTGAAACCACTTAAATCCTACTTTTTATTCTCAATAAAAACACTTTTGTTTATTAGTAAACCCAGAGTAAGTGATTAATACGTGGGGGAGCAAACAGCTATGCATATCTCTCTATCAGTGTTATAGAGTGTGGACAATTTATGAGTTTACCCTGTATAAGCTTTATACAGAGTAAAATGGATTTATTTGGGGTTTGGTTTGGATCCCAATGGGAACTGGGTGTCTGGGTGCTGGAGACAGGAGTACTTGCTGAGCCATTTTCAGTTAAGTCTGCAGCTTTGAGGGCGTGGTTCAGACCCTGGGTCTGTGTTGCAGCAGGCTTGTATGTCTGGCTCAACAAGGCAGGGTTCTGGAGTCCCAAGCCATCAGAGAAAACAGGCTCAGAGATAGTTTCAGCACATCAGGTGACAGTCCCAAGGGGGTCTCTGTGACTGAACCCATCACAATTGCATTCTTAGATGCCTCTCTCTCCCCATTCATTGTATAGATGCCCAGATGCCTAACCCAGCTTTGCAGATCACAGGGTTGTGCCTATGATTTTCTAGGCACCTACAAGATAGGCACCATGATGCTCAGCACTGCAATGCCTAATTCCCTTCATGGATTCCATCTCAAGAACCCAATTTAATAAGAAGTAAAAGGAGAAGCAGTTTTCATATATTTTTCCACATCATTAGTACTGGCAGATTATGCTTTATTCTAAACTGGAGAGTGAGGAATAATCTGTCGATAAAAATGCCTGTTTGTACTAACCAGCTTCTGTTTCCCTGCTAATTCATGATATGTTAGACTCCATGTGATACATTAGCAGATTTTGTGGTATACATACAATCATGTTTTCAATCCTTTAAACACTTGATTCCAAGTAACATATTTCATCAATCATTTGAACTCAGAAATTCTCTTCTCCCACCCAAAAAAAGCTAGCTGCCTTGTTTGCAGGTGTAACCATATGTTTCAGCTGGTAAAGGTGGGTAGCTGTCATAAAAAATTCTATGGAGAGTCCAGACTCAAAAATATGTTTGCCAATCACAGGGAACTGTATGGTGCTTATTCAGTTAAATCTCCTGAAATGATTAGAAAATCTGGGATCCCCGATGGAAGATAAGGAAACAAGGTCAAGCTGTGATTTTCCCCTTTTAATATTGATGATGGATTTCCTGTGTAACTTCACTACACATCATCAGTGCTTTGGCACACAGTAGGGCAGCATCCACTGGCCCCATCAGGCCCCGATGGACCTACACTTGCGAAAGTATCCACTAATTTTCAGTATTCAGTGTGAAACACCTAGGATCTAATTTTCAAAGCCGCAAACCACCTCTAAAAATCAGATCCAAGGTGCCTCGAAGTGAGTGCCGAAAACCTAATGCACTCAAAATGAGTGGGCTCTTGGAAAAAAATAGGCCATGGACTCTACATCAAAGGGCTTTATAGTTGAAGACTCACTGCTTTTTGGGTTGGACTAACAAAAGAACCAAAATCTCTGAGAGTCCTGCCTATCCAAAGGACAAACTTCTGAAAAGAGAGGGCTTAAGTAAGGTGCAGAGAAGTGCTTCGGTTTTTGAGACTGGCTGGTCCAAAAAACCCCACATATCAGGGAATGAGCTTCAACTAGAGAAAAATTTCCCTACTTGGAAACAGATAGATGCTTCATCACAGAAACAATTCCACCTGGAAGTGCTCTACAGATGTCAGTTTGAAAACCACCATACAGTCCTAGGCTATTTGCCTTAATAATATGAAACTGCATTGAATTCCAAAGGTTATGTTGCACTACAAAATCCTTTTATATGGACCAGGACCCTATTGTGCTAGGCGCTGAACAAGCACAGCACAAAAAGACACTTCCCACTCCAAAGAATTTATAACCCACAGCTGTTTCTTGAAAATTGTTGGCATTTCTAAATGGGTGTTTCAACAAAAAATATTAGCACACTGAAAAGTAAACTATACTTCTACATTTAAATATTTTTCATGCTTAGTTTTATATGATAATATGTTAAAATATATTTTATTACGTGTGAGCTGTTGGAGTAAGTATTCATTTTGTGTTAACAGGCACAGCATATATTGTTTTGTAGGAACATGATTAGTTTGGCATAGGAAATTCTGCTGCCCTCGTGCTGCCATAGGACTGCATTAACTTACCTTCTTTTTTTCTAAATGATTTATTTTAGTAATTTCGGTCAGTAATTCTTCTCTCATGTGGTGAAATGCTGGTTCAGGGTCTGATCTTTCATGCTGGGTGCCATCAACTCCCATTGACTTTAATGGGAGTGAATGGTTCAGCAGCTTGCAGGATCAGACCCAGAGTGCATAACCCATGTAAACAGATACCCAAGTGTGGGGCTCAGGAGCACTACCATTACTGCGGGCGATATGGATGTGTAGCAGCTGCAGGCTGTTGCTCCCAGCTCCCCGTATGTTTACTGACAACACTGGCCATGACCCCCACCACCTTCCCATCTGTGAAATCACCTCTGTGGACTCTCCACCCAGCTGATACACATTAGTTTTCAGTGTTTTGGGCCTCCTGCATTCACTGTGATTTGGCTCTTTGAGACTTCAACACACCTATCACATGGACAGATCTATTCTGGACACCAAATGGAAAAATGAAGTCTGGTGAATTAGGAAAGCACAATTACAAATCTTCATCCATCAGAAAGAGGGGAAAATCGTGAACGAGTTAATGTATTTGCATTTGTCTTTCAGATTCATAATCTAATAAACAATAATAATTTTGCTTAGATATAATTTCACACATTAAATCTAGGGGGTTAAATGATGCTCCCTTTGCTCACGCAAGTACTCCTCTAGTGCCCGATTCTTCTCCCATCTCTTAATGCAGTGTAAATCAGGGTTAACTACTGGGAGGCATATCACACCCATTGACTTAAGTGGGACTACTTGTGTGAGTAACGCAAGCAGACACCGTGTGTGTGTGTGTGTATAAACTACATACAAGGGAAATAAAGGGTAAAACTTATCAGATGAGGGTTGTTGCTAGAACAGTTATACATAATTATAATGATTTAGAGGAGATAGTGGACAATACATTAGAAATGAATTTGCAATGTGAGGTGGCTGCAAAAACCAGGGCCCTACTGTGCTGGGTAAGGTAAAAGCAAAGATAAAAGAAAATCCTTGCTCTGGAGGATTTACAGCCTATAAAACATGAACATGACAGGTAGAGGGAGAAGGATGTAACATATAAACAAATTAATATGGTGAGGAATTGGTGCAGCTTTGTTAGTTATGTGTTTTGGGTTTTTTTTGTTTGATTTTTATTAATTGGGTTTGAAGTAGGGTACAGAACAGCAGAAATGGGGCAATTAGTAAGAGTAAGTGAGAAAGAAAAGGAAGGCAGGGAAGAAGTGACAGTATAAGCAATTCATCACCTGCCTAGCTACAATCAGTAGTTAGAGTTTGGTAGTCATCATGGGAGAGGTGAATCTTAAGGGGAGAGTTGAAGGAGAATAAAGTAGTAGCTATACAGATTATATCCAGGATTTTTACCACATGTAAAAGGTGGTATGTGGGAAAGTACAAAGATATTTAACAGAAGTTGACAGGTAGGGAATAAGGGTGGCTAAATTGTGAAGGGCCTTAATGATGAAGACAAAAATCTTGTTTGATGCAGAGGTGAAGGCAGTCAATGGAGGGACTCAAAATGACTAACTCCTTCCTATGGTTTAGCTTTAACAATAATTCAATCTGTACCTGAATACTTTGCCAGAAACTGAGAATGGGCAACAGGGGATGGATCACTTGATGATTACCTGTTCTCTTCATTCCCTCTGGGGCACCTGAACCTGGCATTGGCCACTGTCGGAAGACAAGATACTGGGCTAGATGGACCTTTGGTCTGACCCAGTATGGCCGTTCTTATGTTCTTACTAACCTAAATTTCCACCCTGAGCTTACCCCAGGTTTCCCCCTCCAAGACCTCTCTTGTCTTAACTCTATCAGTAGAAAGTCATTCCCAGGGAGAGATAACACCTGCTACACTGAGTAAGCAGAATTTATTCAACAGCTTATGTAGGCCTCTAATAGCCATTAAGAGTGTGATCCAAGAGAAAAGTCTTGTCTTAAAAACAGTGACTTTATTTTCCTGTCATGTGTAAGTGTGTCTGATATTTGAACTCATTTATAAGCAATTCAATGCTTAACTATTTCTAAAACTGCTTAGTTTAGATATTTTTAAGCCAGTAGTAAACAAAAACATTGGTCTTAATATATAATAGATAGGTGTTGGGTTACAAGGGAAGTGATATTCTTTTCCTCCAAAGCTATTCAAATATTGGGCAGAATGTTGTGGGTGATACACTTTTAACAAGAGAAAGGATGGAATATTAGAAGCAGAAAGTTCCAAGGGAGTGGATTTGGGCAGTTTGGGAGAGGAGGGGGAAAAAAACAAAAACAAAACCACCTTCAGTGACAGAAGTAGCACAGAAAGGAAAATGGGAACTGGTTGTGGAGGAGAAAGATAGCTAAGCTGCTTAAAGTATGTGAGAGAGGACGAGTATTAGAGAACTGAAAGTAAGTTGAAGAAAGAAAAAGAAAAAGAAAAAAAGAAAAGAAAAGAATACTCAACTAGGAGGACTAGTTAGGAACAAAAACAGCCCCTGAGGGGGAAAAAAGGGATGATCCTGGTTCTGTCTTTTACAGGATGGAAGATGTTTAAGAGTTTACATTTTTGTCTGATCTGCCTTTTCTTTCAAATATATTTTTCTTCTAGTGAGTGATTTCTTGTTTTCAAGGGACTAGTTATCTAGTTCTGGTTAGATGTAATTGAGGGCCATTATTGAGGTATGGGGCATATGTTTACCTTACATGTGAGACAGCTAGTATGTTTTGTGTGAGAGAGGTTTAGAGGTGACACAACAAGACTGGATTGGTGCAGTTACAGGGGCTATGACTTCAAATGCTGCCAACTAATAGACCACCAGAGGAAAACCAGGAGAAATGTGGTAAGAGGCCAAAACTGCAAGATGCGCTGAGCACCAGCTGCAAGCTGCTTGGTGCCTGATCCAGCAAAGTACTGAATATTTTTTCTAGGCCCATATCCTGTGTAGACTTATGCATGTGTTTAACTCTGTGTACTGTGAATGGTCACATGGATTTCAATGGGACGACTCAGTATGTAAAATTAAATATTGGTAAGTCTTTACAGATCTGTGATTTTACATACTTAATTTTACATACTGAGTCGTCCCATTGAAATCCATGTGACCACTCCCAGTACACAGAGTTAGGATATGTCTACACTACGAAATTAGGTCGAATTTATAGAAGTCGGTTTTTTAGAAATCATTTTTATATAGTCGATTGTGTGTGTCCCCTCACAAAATGCTCTAAGTGCATTAAGTGCATTAACTCGGCAGAGCGCTTCCACAGTACCAAGGCTAGCGTCCACTTCCAGAGCGTTGCACTGTGCGTAGCTATCCCACAGTTCCCGCAGTCTCCGCTGCCCATTGGAATTCTGGGTTGAGATCCCAATGCCTGATGGGGCAAAAACATTGTTGCGGGTGGTTCTGGGTACGTGTCGTCAGGCCCTCCCTCCCTCCCTCCGTGAAAGAAATGGCAGACAATCGTTTCATGCCTTTTTTCCTGAGTTACCTGTGCAGACGCCATACCACAGCAAGCATGGAGCCTGCTCAGCTCACTGTCACCCTACATCTCCTGGGTGCTGGCAGATGCGGTACTGCATTGCTACACAGCAGCAGCTCATTGCCTTGTGGCAGCAGACGGTGCAATAGGCCTGATAACCATTGTCATCATGTCCGAGGTGCTCCTAGCCGCCTCGGTAAGGTCAGTCAGGAGCGCCTGGGCAGACATAGGCGCAAGGACTAAAATAGGAGTGACTCGACCAGGTCATTCTCTTTAGTCCTGCCGGCAGTCCTTTTGCACTGTCTTCTGCCGAGCAGTCAGGAGATGAGGATGGCTAGCAGTCCTACTGCACTGTCTGCTGCCAGCCAAAAATGTAAAAAATAGATGGAGTGGATCAAAACAAGAAATAGACCAGATTTGTTTTGTATTCATTTGCTCCCGCCTCCCTCCTTTCCTCCCTCCGTGAAATCAATGGCTGACAATCGTTTCGGTGAGGTCTGTCAGGGGCACCTTGAAAAGTTTAATGGAGATTCAGTCCTGCCTGAAATATTGGGGGGAGGGATAGTTCAGTGGGTTGAGCATTGGGTTGAGTGTTGGCCTGCTAAACCCGGGGTTTTGAGTTCAATCCTTGAGGGGGGCCATTCTGTGTGACAGTTGTTTTTTTTCTCCTTGATGTAAAGCCACCCCCTTTATTGATTTTAATTCTCTGTAAGCCAACTCTGTAAGCCATGTCGTCAATCGCCCCTCCCTCCATCAGAGCAACGGCAGACAATCATTCTGCGCCTTTTTTTCTGTGTAGACACCATACCACAGCAAGCATGGAGCCCGCTCAGATCACTTTGGCAATTAGGAGCACATTAAACACCACGTGCATTATCCAGCAGTATATGCAGCACCAGAACCTGACAAAGCAAAACCGGGCGAGTAGGCAACGTCAGCGCAGTGACGAGAGTGATGAGGACATGGACACAGACTTCTCTCAAAGCACGGGCCCTGGCAATGTGGGCATCATGGAGCTAATGGGGCAGGTTCATGCGGTGGAACACCGATTCTGGGCCCAGGAAACAAGCACAGACTGGTGGGACCGCATAGTGTTGCGGGTCTGGACAATTCCCAGTGGCTGTGAAACTTTTGCTTGCATAAGGGCACTTTCATGGAACTTTGTGACTTGCTTTCCCCTGCCCTGAGGTGCAAGAATACCAAGATGAGAGCAGCCCTCACAGTTGAGAAGCGAGTGGCGATAGCCCTGTGGAAGCTTGCAACGCCAGACAGCTACCGGTCAGTTGGGAATCAATTTAGAGTAGGCAAATCTACTGTTGGGGCTGCTGTGATGCAAGTAGCCAGCGCAATCAAAGATCTACTGATATCAAGGGTAGTGACCCTGGGAAATGTGCAGGTCATAGTGGATGGCTTTGCTGCAATGGGATTCCCTAACTGTGGTGGGGCCATAGACGGAACCCATATCCCTATCTTGGCACTGGAACACCAAGCTGGTGAATACATAAACCGCAAGGGGTACTTTTCAATAGTGCTGCAAGCCCTGGTGGATCACAAGGGACGTTTCACTAACATCAACGTGGGATGGCCGGGAAAGGTACATGACGGTCGCATCTTCAGGAACTCTGGTCTGTTTCAAAAGCTGCAGCAAGGGACTTTATTCCCAGACCAGAAAATAACTGTTGGGGACACTGAAATGCCTATATGTATCCTTGAGGACCCAGCCTACCCCGTAATGCCATGGCTCATGAAGCCATACACAGGCAGCCTGGACAGTAGTCAGGAGCTGTTCAACTACAGGCTGAGCAAGTGCAGAATGGTGGTAGAATGTGCATTTGGACGTTTAAAAGCGTGCTGGCACAGTTTACTGACTCGGTTAGAGCTCAGTGAAACCAATATTCCCACTGTTATTACTGCTTGCCGTGTGCTCCACAATATCTGTGAGAGTAAGGGGGAGACGTTTATGGCGGAGTGGGAGGTTGAGGCAAATCGCCTGGCCGCTGGTTATGCGCAGCCAGACACCAGGGCGGTTAGAAGAGCACAGGAGGGCGCGGTGCGCATCAGTGAAGCTTTGAAAACCAGTTTCATGGCTGGCCAGGCTATGGTGTGAAAGTTCGGTTTGTTTCTCCTTGATGAATCCCCCCTCCCCCCCTTGGTTCACTCTACTTCCTTGTAAGTTAACCACCCTCCCCTCCCCCCTTCGATCACCGCTTGCAGAGGCAATAAAGTCTTTGTTGCTTCACATTTATGCATTCTTTATTAATTCATCACACAAATAGGGGGATAACTGCCAAGGTAGCCCGGAAGGCGTGGTGGAGGAGGGAAGCACCGGGGGGGGGGGGGGTGGAGGAGGGAAGGACAAGGCCACACAGCACTTTAAAAGTTTAAAACTTATTGAATACCAGCCTTCTGTTGCTTGGGCAATTCTCTGGGATGGAGTGGCTGGGTGGCCAGAGGCCCCCCCCCACCGCGTTCTTGGGCGTCTGGGTGAGGAGACTATGGAACTTGGGGAGGAGGGCGGTTGGTTACACAGGGGCTGTAGTGGCAGTCTGTGCTCCAGCTGCCTTTCCTGCAGCTCAACCATACGCTGGAGCATATCAGTTTGATCCTCCAGCAGCCTCAGCATTGAGTCCTGCCTCCTCTCATCATGCTGCTGCCACCTTTCAGCTTCAGCCCTCTCTTCAGCCCGCCACCTCTCCTCATGGTCATTTTGCGCTTTCCTGCACTCTGACATTGTCTGCCTCCACGCATTCGTCTGTGCTTTGTCAGTGTGGGAGGACAGCATGAGGTCAGAGAACATTTCATCGTGAGTGTGTTTTTTTCGCCTTCTAATCTTCGGTAGCCTCTGGGAAGGAGAAGATCCTGTGATCCTTGAAACACATGCAGCTGGTGCAGAAAAAAAAAGGGACAGTGGTATTTAAAAAGACACGTTTTCTAGAACAATGGGTACACTCTTTCATGGTAAACCTTGCTGTTAACATTACATACATAGCACATGTGCTTTCGTTACAAGGTCGCATTTTGCCTTCCCTCACAGAGTGGCTAACCTCTCCCCGTGGCTAACAGCGGGGATCATTTCTGTTCAGCCACAGGCAAACAGCCCAGCAGGAATGGGCACTTCTGAATGTCCCCTTAAGAAAAGCACCCTATTTCAACCAGGTGACCATGAATGATATCACTCTCCTGAGGATAACACAGAGAGATAAAGAACGGATGTTGTTTGAATGCCAGCAAACATACACTGCAATGCTTTGTTCTGCAATGATTCCCGACTACGTGTTACTGGCCTGGAGTGGTAAAGTGTCCTACCATGGTGGACGGAATAAGGCTTCCCGCCCCAGAAACCTTTTGCAAAGGCTTTGAGAGTACATTCAGGAGAGCTTTATGGAGATGTCCCTGGAGGATTTCCGCTCCATCCCCAGACACGTTAACAGACTTTTCCAGTAGCTGTACTGGCTGCGAATGCCAGGGCAAATTAATAATTAAACACGCTTGCTTTTAAACCATGTATACTATTTAAAAAGGTACACTCACCAGAGGTCCCTTCTCCACCTGGCGCGTCCAGGAGGCAGCCTTGGGTGGGTTCCGGGGGTACTGGCTCCAGGTCCAGGGTGAGAAACAGTTCCTGGCTGTCGGGAAAACCGGTTTCTCTGCTTGCTTGCTGTGAGCTATCTACAATCTCATCATCATCATCTTCCTCATTCCCCAAACCTGCTTCCATGTTGCCTCCCTCTCCATTGAAGGAGTCAAAGCACACGGTTGGGGTAGTGGTGGCTGAACCCCCTAAAATGGCATGCAGCTCATCATAGAAGCGGCATGTTTGGGGCTCTGACCCAGAGCGGCCGTTTCCCTCCCTGGTTTTCTGGTAGACTTGCCTCAGCTCCTTAAGTTTCACGCGGCACTGCTTCGGATCCCTGTTATGGCCTCTGCCCTTCATGCCCTGGGAGATTTTGACAAATGTTTTGGCATTTTGAAAACTGGAACAGAATTCTGATAGCACGGATTCCTCTCCCCATACAGCGATCAGATCCCATACCTCCTGTTCGGTCCATGCTGGAGCTCTTTTGCGATTCTGGGACTCCATCATGGTCACCTCTGCTGATGAGCTCTGCACTCACCTGCAGCTTGCCACGCTGGCCAAACAGGAAATGAGATTCAAAAGTTCGTGGGCCTTTTCCTGTCTACCTGGCCAGTGCATCTGAGTTGAGAGTGCTGTCCAGAGCGGTCACAACGGAGCACTCTGGGATAGCTCCCGGAGGCCAATACCATCGAATTGCGTCCACAGTACCCCAAATTCGACCCGGCAAGGCCGATTTCAGCGCTAATCTCCTTGTCGGGGGTGGAATAAAGAAATTGATTTTAAGAGCCCTTTAAGTCGAAAAAAAGGGCTTCGTCGTGTGGATGAGTGCAGGGTTAAATCGATTTAGCGCTGCTAAATTCAACGTCAACTCCTAGTGTAGACCAGTTCTTAAACACATGCATAAGTCTGTGCAGGATATGAGCCTAGAAGAGCATTTAGGATCCATTCTTGAGAGGTAATTCAGCCAGTTACATGTAAGAGAAATGGTAGGGAGAAGAGACTTGTCAAGGGGGAATTTAGTGCTGCTCTTGCCTGTAAGATGTGCACATGCATATCTGAAACTGATGCCCTGAAAGAATTTAGCAGTACCAGGGAAGAGGAGTGAAGAAAAAGGAAATGATGAGCAGCAGAAATTCGCTCTGACAAACTAGGACTAGGACTAGGATTTAGTTTAGCAGATTTTAAGAAAGGAGGTGAATTATTTTAGAAAAATTATCATTTCTAAAAATGTTAAGTGTTTATTTGAGCTGATCAAAAATTATAAAGATTTTTCATGAAAATTTTTGAAATAGCTTTCTGCAGGCTTCACAAAAATGATTTTTCATAAAAACATGCATAGAAAATGTTCTTCATTTGTTTCCCTCTCTTCCTTCCTCACCCTACTTTTTCCCCTATTTCCTCCTTGTATTTGATAGTTTGAGCAGACAACCCCAGAACCACTGGTGAGAGAACATAGGACAAAAAGTCCCTTAAGTTTGAACAAGTTGATTCCTCCATTCTGCCCATCACCCTGTGCACCTCCAACAAGCCATCTCCATATTATGTGTCTTGATTTGTGTTGAGGGTGATATGGGGGAAACTATGAGCCCAATCATTCTTTCATTTGAGAAAACCCACAGGAATTGGGGGGAGACATAGCAAAAATGTTTCCCCCTGTGAATTTTTCTCCTGAACTGTTCTGTTGGGGTCTCCACTCAAACAGGGGATGTGCAGGAAGCCACGGGCATCCACTCCCTGTACTGGCTCTGGAGGCCCTCTACCCTGTTTATTATCTATTGCTGTTCCTCAGAACACCCTTAAAGGAGTGAGGGGTGGGGATGTTCACTGAAGATAGGGCTGCAAAAAGGTAATAGAAAAAGGAGTTACCTTTTGTGCGGGCAGGGACTCCCTTGACCCCTTCCAGACCCTGCTCTGTCCAATCCTCCCCAGTTCATAGCACACGAGGTGTTCTTTGAGTCAAACAAACATTCAGAAGAAAGGTGTGTCCCTTCACATAACCCACCCCTGAAGATGAAAAGGCCATTCTGGGGCACTTTGTCTTCATCCCCGATCTCCTGTGAAAAGAAATCGGTGTTTCCCGCCTGATGTTGTACTCTGAAACTATAGGATAGCGCAAGACACCAACACATAATACATTGGTTTGTGTTTTTCATGGTGTGGATCCAGCGTATGGGTGAGTGATCTGTGACTAGGGAGAAAGGGCTACCCAACAGGTAATATCTGAGAGAGTCCACATCCTGTCCATTGCTAATTCCTCCTTTTCAATAATTGAACACATCTTTTATATAGGTAATAGCTTCCTTCACAGGTATAGGATGGGCTGCTCTGCTCCCCTGAAAGCTTGTGAGAGGATGGTGCTAAGTCTGACATCTGAGGCATCTGTGTGCAGTATGAACTCCGAGGAAAAATGGGGGCTGAACAGCATGGGTGCCTGGCATAGTCGTGTTTTCAGTTCGCTAAAACTTCCTCACATTTCTCATCCCATTGGATCCTCTTATGGTTGCTCCCTTTCATGAGGTCCATAGCGGGAGGGTGCTGCAATTGAGGTGAAACCAGGGATAAACCTCCAGTAATATCCTGCCAGGCTGAGAAAATACCTCACTTGCCTCTTCATCTGGGGAATGGGGTATGCTGTGAGGACCTGTACCTTGTTGACCACTGGTTTCAGAAGGCCACCTCCTCTGCAGTATCCCAAATAGGTTATTTCCTCTACAGCTAACCTATGTTTTTCAGGGTTGGCCATAAATCCCACATCCTACTGGGCTTTTAACACTGCCTTTAAGTGTTGCAGGTGGTCTTTCCAGGTAGGACTGTAGATGATGATGTTGTAGACGCAGCATATTGATGGTGGGGCAGAGGATCCTGTTCATAAGCAATTGGAAGGTTGCGGCAGTTCTGCGGAGGCCGAAAGGCATAGTCTTAAATGGGAAGTGCCCACAAGGGGGAGGAGAAAGTTCGCTTTTCGGAGGATGCAGAGAAGGGAATCTGCCAATAACCTTTTGTTAGGTCAGTAGTGCTCAGGTATTCTGCTAGTCCCAGCCACTCATCTACCCTTGGCATTGGGGAGGTATTGAATTTCAAGATGGCATTAACCTTCTTGAAGTCAATGCAAAAGCGAACCATCTGGTTTGGGAACAAGAACTATGGGGCTCCTCTATTCACTTTTGGATTTCACATTTCTTTCCCCCCCCCCCCCCCCCGCAGCATCGCTTGCATTTCCTCTCAGACTGTATCCTTTGTGGCAACAATTTAAGGTTCTCCCTCGGCAGGTGGAGAATACAGTCGTAAAATCCTCGATCAGTGGGATGAGCTGCCTCCTTTGCACAGGAGAGAGTCCCTCACCCCCTGGAACTGTCGCCAGCTCTTGGCCGCTGGGTCCTTGGGGCCCTAATTTAGGTCCTGTCGGAAAGGGAGTTAGCAGCAGGACCTCCCATATCTTCCGAAGTTTGAGAAGATTCACATGAAAGACCTTGGTTTTTCTCTTCTTATATCAAAGTCCATAGGCCCTACCTGTCTGACCACTTCGAAAGGACCCTGCCATCAGATCATTAATGTAGACTTGGCTGAGGGTAGTAGTAGAAGGAGATGATCACCTGGGTGAAAAGTCCACAGTCAAGCCTCTCTATTGTAATTTTTTTCCTGTGTGTGTTGGGCCTTTCCTCAGATTCTCCCTGGTGAACACCCCGAGTTGTTCCCTTAACTGTAAGACATATTGGGTTGCACGGAAGGCCCCCCATGTCTTGTTCCTCCCAACCTTCTCGTAGCAAGTCCAGGATCCCCCACACTTGGCGATCATAAAGCAACTCAAATGAAAAGAGCCACATAAAGGCTTGCAGGACCTCCTTTATGGCAAACAGGAGTGGTGGAAGTAGCTGGTTGCACTGCTTTGGATTGTGACTGACAAAGCATCTCAACATTCCCTTCAGCATCTTATTAAAGTATTTCTAGTAGGCCATCGGTCTGCTGGTGATACACTGAGGTTTTCAGGGATTTGACCTTCAGAAGGGAGCATAATTCATACATCAACTTGGAGGTGAAGTTAGTCCCTTGATCTGTTAATATTTTACTGGGAAACCTCATGTGTGAAAAGAGCTTCAAGAGTTATTTCTGTGGCTTTTGTGGAGCGAAGAGAAACAGCCTCCAGTTACCTGGTTGTGTAGTCGACAATCACTAATATGTACTGATGCCATGATGCAGTTTTTTCTAGGGGTCCAACCACATTCACTCAGATCCTCACAAAGGGTGTCTCAATCAAGGTCACAGGGAACAAGGGTGCCTAGCTGACACTCTGGGTAGGAACAACAGTATTCTCTCACCTCATGATGCATGCCTGGGCCAACAGAAACAGGCTAATACCTGAGACAATGTCTTTTTCTTCCCAGCTGCCAGCGCATCATATATCATGCACAAACTGCAACATAGTCTGGCAGTTCCTGCGCAGCACCAGCAGCTGGGCCCTCACCACCCTGGTTTGCTGATTCCTTTCCATTTGGTAGAAGCACTCTTTCTTGAGTGTGACGTGTGGATACTGCTCACCATACTGAGGCTCTGTTACTTCTTCATTTACAGAAGCCAGTTGTTCATATGCATGGCTCAGTGTACGGTCATTCCTCTGTTCTTGCACAAAATTCCCAGCCTATAGAAGGACTTCCAGGTCTCAGCTGCTTGCCTCTTCTTTCCTTGTGGGGGTCAGTGGCCATATTGCTTGGGATGTTCCTTCCTCGGGGTTCCCCAAGGCTTACCAACCTCCAGAGAACTGGTTGTAACAATTGGCCCAGGGTCTCCTTGCTACCCGGGCTTGTGTATTAATGACTTGTCTACGATATGTATTGACAACGCAATGGATACACTGCCGGTGGATCATATTCTTAGGAGTGATGTCACCTCCCTCCATGGCCCTCCCACTTTTTGAAAGTGGACAGGCCTGGCCCATCTACTTTTTGCCACAGGCCTTCCTGCCCCACCCCTGGCCAGGCTGGCAGCTGGAGCCCATCTGGGGAGTCCAGGCAACAGGGGGTGCCCTCCAACAGCCAGAGGTGTTGGGGGGGGGCCAAGAGCAGTCCCCAGCCTGTGTCCCCACCTCCCAGGTCCCCTGCCCAGGGCAGGTGGAGGGTCCATGCTACAGCTCCCCAAAGCTGCCTGGCTTTTACTGTGGCTGGGCTACAGCTCCGAGGTCCCATCCCCTGGCCGGAGCCAGGCTGGGGGAGCCACAAACCCTCCGTCTGCCCTGGGTGGGGGCCATCGAGGTGGGAACACAGGCTGTGGGCTGCTTTTGACACCCTCCATCCCAGGCAGGTGGAGGGTCCACAGCTCCCGGCCCGCTCCAGCTTCTGGCTTGGCCAGGGGCTGGGCCTCAGACAGAAGGAGCAGGGCAGAGCCAGAGGGAGTGGGGGCCCCTGGCCGCCCCGCTTTTGGGAGGGCTCCACCACTGCTGCCTCCAGCCCCACGGGCAAACAGCAGGTGTGTGGGGGGGTCTATCAGGGATGGGGCGGAGTAGAGGAGGGACACAGTGGGAAAGGGGGGTCTTGCAGGGCTGGGGGTGGAGGAGAGATATGGCAGACAGCCTCACGGAGAGAGCGGTGTGAGGAGGGACGCCAGGAGCAGCAGGTGGGGAGGACCTCATGGGGGTGGGGGGTCCTTGTGTGGAGGGGGTGGGGTCAGGGGCAGAGCAGGAGTGGAGCCCTACGGCCATGGGCAGAACAGGTGGGATAGGGACTACCCTCCCTCAGGGGAAGCTTCACCAACCACCCATGTGGCCTGTGCAGCCTCCAATGGTCTCCTTCTTAGCTGACCTGCCTCTGTTGTCAGCAGTCTCTGAGGTGGAGCCACCCTCTTCTGTTCACCACCCCTTCTTGGGGCAGGTTTCCCTTTTTAAATTCCTCCCGTTCCTGGCAGAACAAGCCTTGCAGTTGCACCTCCTTAGGTTTAACAGGCCCAGGAGAGTTTGCCAGTCTCCTCTGCACCAGAATGAGAGCCTGTCCTTTCACACCTTTCCATAAAGCTAATGGGGAGGGCATGATGCATGCTCTCAATGCTGTCCCCAGCTCACTGCCTCCCGCATGCCAGATTTCTGAAACTGAGATGATCCCCCATCTCCATATGGAGAGGAGAGAGTCATGTGCCAATCAAGGGGTGGAACCAATATTCTTAAGAATCTGGGGAACTGAACTGGGTGCAAAATACTTCCATAACTGGCAAAAGTATTGAGTGCAGGGAAATGCACATGAAAGCAGAGATGTAGTACTTTGCACTTTCACTGAACCTTTCATTCAAGGATCTTAAAACACCGAGAGTGGATTTTTAGCCCTTAACTTGAAAACTCTTATGCACATGAGTAACTTTACCCAGGTGAGTTAACACAATAGGGCTAATGAGACTATTCATGTACATAAAAAATACTTCAGGGCATTATGCTATGACCACCCATAACTTCCCCACTGTGAAAATTAAACTGATAAAAACGCTTTAAAATAAACCTTGATATTATCTGTCAAAAATATATAAACATAAAATTTGCATACTGTCAAGTCTACTCATATTTTGCAGAAAAAAATCTGTCAGAAATGTTTGAGTTTTAAAAATGTTGCAAGCACTATTTTTCCATATCCCTCTGCCAGTAAATCAAGGATGCCTTAGGCCCACGAATCAACTGCTCAGACAGAGGGAAAAATTACTACTTGTACCTTCTGGAAACTTTTATATGGGATCAAAAATAGCTTTTCTATATATAAGAATGTTGCAATGCTAATGTTTCGTATCATCCAGTTTAAGACTAGATATAAGTTCTACAGATTCCCACTGGTAAGACCAGTCTCTTCTAACCCTGAAAATTCATGAGAAATTGGACTCTAATCCTGTCATTGGCCCAGAACTGAATATTACCTATCCTGAACTTCAGACTTGTGTAACTTTGTGGGAAAACTCCACAGTTAGGGGCAGCAGGAGGAAAGCTTGTTTGTTTTAAAGCAGGAATGTTTGTTTTTTAAATGGTGGCTATATGAAAGATGCACCCATGTTTGGAATATCAGTCTTGATAGATGGACTAGTTAGTAGTCAGATAGCAGGTGTGGTCAGAGGTGCATGAAAAATGGAATTTAATTACATGACACTATCACAATATGAAATATTGAAAACCAAAACATTATTTGAGGATCAAGAAACCTGGAGATTTCTAGGTAGGGAAGGAGTGAGGCTATCAAAAGGAGAAAAGAGGGGAAAAAAGTAGGAAGAGAAGTAGAGATGATAGCATGATAGAAAGGTAGGGCTTGAACTGTGGTAAATTATTTTTAAATCAGGCTAGCTTTCAGGAGCAGTCTAACAACACTTTTGCCCATTTTTTGTTTTTTTGTTTCCTTTAACATGTGAATATTATGTTTTTGTTATAAATGGAATGCTTGTTTACTCATTAAACATTTCCAGGGCTAATAATACCTCCAAGATGAGTTTATTTAACAATATCTTCCTACCACTTATTTACAGCACTTTCCGTCAGTATATCTCAAAGCACTTTTCAAAGAAGGTAAGTATCGTACCCCCATTTTATAGATACAGAATCTGAGGCACAGAGGAATAGCTAGGTTGTTTTCAGTGGTGGCAGATGACAGAACAAGGAGCTATGGTCTCAAATTGCAGTGGGGCAGGTCTAGGTTGGATATTAGAAAAAACTATTTCACTAGGAGGGTGATGAAGCACTGGAATGGGTTAACTAGGGAGGTGGTGGAATCTCCATCCTTAGAGGTTTTTAAGGCCCGGCTTGACAAAGCCCTGGCTGGGATGATTCAGTTGCAGTTGGTCCTGGTTTGAGCAGGAGATTAGACTAGATGACCTCCTAAAGTCTCTTTCAATCCTAATCTTCTATGATTTGCCCTAAATCATGCAGCAGGCCAGTGGCAGAGCTGGAAAAAGAATCCAAATCTTCTGAGTCCCATCCAGCCCAGTGCTCTGTCTACTAACTAGAGCATGCCTAATTGCAAACACTTTGACTTCTGCATTTATTCAGCCCAGGAGATAGCTTATTACAACAGGGACAACAACTAATGTCTATTTGTTTAATTTTATATTTAAATGCACACATGCTTACATGTTTGCAAAGATAAAGAAAACACCCCCATGAATGCAGAGCATTTGGAGTGACATTTTTTTCCTCTGTAGCTATTCACACAATAAACTGTGCTTGGGCTAAAGTCCCTGGAACACGAAAAGGGCTGGAACTGGAAGGGTCTACAGCCGTTCGGGGCAGGGGAATCAAAGAAAGTGAAATGACTACAGCAGAAAGCCAATGCTTTTCAGCAATGTGTCCTTTTTTTGAGGGCTGTTAAGTTCTGTGACTGAAGGGGTTGTGTTTTCAGAAGAAAGAAGGCTAAAACAAAGAAGTGCTTAAAATATCCATTCATACCTGGAGTCACTATTTGGGGGAAAAATCCATCTGGCATAAGCCTTGCTAGGGGTGGGAAAATGCCCCACTTAACACGTCCATCCTCCCTCCCTAACCTGATTCTACTCATTATGGACTTTTAGTAGCAGGTAATTATATTGTACATGTAGTGTTCACTCCACATAGCAATTGTACACAACTAACAAACTGCAATGTACTACTCATATAAATTCTACACTTCAGTGAACCAAGTTATTGTTCATTTCACTTGATTATAGAAGTTGCATTGCTTTAAATCTACAAATTCGGGAGATTGTCTTCAATATTGTTCATCTGCACAGGAGCAAGATGGAGCATTCTCATTGGCAAGCAGTATTTTAACTGCATAATTTTAGTTTATGATTGAATGAGATAGCTTGCTGAAAAACACCATGCAGTATACATGTCTTCCCAGAAACAACTTTTTCCCCCCTTCTTGAGCACGTAGGCAGCAACACAGTTGTAAAATTCAAGTAGATCTTCATTTTCCAAACTGCCCCGTATGGATTTGTGGTGCTTTTCAGAGATAATACACAGCCTCTACTCCAAAGACTGTACAATCTAAGGCCCTGGTCCTGCATAGGGATCTTCTTCAGGAAGTGCTTCATTAGGACTTCATGTAGGTACAAGACTCTGCATTGGCAGATCTCAATGCAGGATTGGGGTCTAAAGGCCCAATTCTACAAGTCTTTCTTGTGTAGTAGTCCTACCAAAATCAAGGGCTTGCAGATCAGGTCAAACAGAGGAGGAAGGATCAGAGGGGAAAGTTAAAAAGTGATTAGGAAATAAGGATACTTGTTGGTTGCAGTCTACATTTATTACATTTTTAATATCACATTTAAAAGCTGCATCTGATTTTTCATATTACTTGTTTTGATATATTTCATCTTGTTTCATTAAGGCTCTTTGATCACTTGAACTCTGTTTCATGTTTGAAGTTTTGCATATCTGATTAACTTGGCACAAGTATACTAGGCAGCCTAGTTGGTTGGTGGGGGTGGTTGTTATTTGTACTTAGGTGGAGTAGAATGGAGGGGGTGTCATTATTTTTAGATTTAGCCTAGGTCAACAGAAAGGATTAAAAGGAAACAACGATCATAATCATGCAGTAATTCTTACCCATTACAAACCACAGAATATGAAATGAAATGTTTTGAAATCCATTTGCTGTCACTTTACTGGTGGACAATGACAATCAAATCAATTTCACTTTTGTTTAATCAGTTTCATTTTAATGTTTTCAGTACTGGAAACTTAGTTTTAAAACAATTTTACAGTGGAATTTCTGAATAAGTTGTTGAGTCATTTTTATAAGCTTTTATGTTTAAAAGGAACTCATTCTTACAAACTGGAAACTTTGAACCAAATTTAAATTGACACTGTTTAATCTGTGATTGAAATAGACTACAGGGTTTTCCCAAAATCCTCCTTGGGAATTTAAATGCAGTCATTACTGTACTACCTGCCCGAAAGTTAAAAAACAAACAAAACACTCCAATTTCTAACACTGTACAATTACCTAAATAATAGCAAGGATAGGAGAGTAGTCAGGTCACTGTCTACTGGTGTTATTGATTGCTGTTGCCTGGACCTGCTCTGAGCAGAGCAGCTAGCCAGCAGTCAGTCTACACTAGTGCTCCACTCACTGATGACAGTGAGACACTTCATGAGGTAGGGGTGGAACAGTCTAGGAGACACAGCCTATTTGTTTTCCTTTAAATGGACAACAGCTAGTAAGTAGCCGTTTATTTTGCAGTTTGCTAGGGGTTCTTCACTTTTTATCCTAAACCGTTTGATTTTACACAAGTATAGGATTTCTCCTTCAGCAGCCACCTGCATGGCAGTGAGAGGGTAAAAGTAATTAACCGAGCTTGTAAAGTACAGTCCTGTAGATTTACTATAGTCTCCCCCTCTTATCTTACTTGTTGCACAGATCCCAAAGCACCCTCCTCCTGCTAAGGTGCATGTCTTCCGGTTAACACTTGTCTGTTGTTTTGGCCAGGGCGAGTCATCCGGTTTAAAACACAGGGATGCGTTACACTAAAACCGTATCGCCGCAAGTGCTTTTTCTTCACTATAAATCAGATGTAACTTCGTCAGAAAGCGCCAGACACTGAGCAGGAGGATCGCTTGGGAGAGCGCTACTCGACCCCAGCACTAGGAATAATAAAGGGAAGCGCCCACAGTCGCCTGCCAGCTGTGCCGAGCCAGGAGCTTGCGGACGAGAGGTGCGAGCTCTCGGGCCCTCTAGAAGAACAGGCTGGAACCACGGTTGGCTCCGCCCGCCGGTGCGGCCCGGTTTCCAGGGGCGCGGCGGGAGCACTGAGCGAGCGCCCCGCAGCAGCCCCACGGGGGTGACTCACCCCAGCTCAGCCCTGGGGCGTGTTCCCCGGGGCGCTTGCAGCTCCGCCACGGCTCGTCACAGAGACCGGGAGGGAAGCGGGGTCACGAGCATAGCAACCGTCCTCGTACGTCGTTTCCGCTCCGCAGGGGCAAAAGAAAGGACCTGGAAAGAGTGACAGCTTCCTCCCTAGTCGCTGTCGATTTGGGTCTTCCGCAAGAAGCAGGGATAGGCTGGGAGGGCTAGGGGGCGTGCCCTGCTGCCCAGCGATAGGCTGTTTATGGCAAAGGGCAGGGCCTCGGTGCCAGACGCTCTCCAGTAGGCTGTCCGGGTTGAAGGGGCGTGTCCCCAGTGCTAGGCGCGGTATGATAGGCTGCTTAGCGTGAGAGGGTGAGTCCCGGCGGCAGCAGCCTCCAGGGGCTGAGGTCCGTCTCGGCGGTAGCGGCGGAAGTCTCGCGAGGGAGCGTAGCCGGGATTTGGCGGCTGGCTGCCTCCCTCTCGCTGGCTGCGAGGAGCTGCCTGGTGTTTGTGTGGAAGGGGGAGGAGGAGAAGGAAGGGAAGCGAGAGGAGCCCGAGCCCCTTCGCCTGCCCGCTGAGGGGAGCGGACCGGACCCCCCGCCCGCTCGTCCCCTCCCTCGCCCCGCCATGGCCTCGGGAGACACCCTCTACATCGCCACGGACGGCTCGGAGATGCCGGCCGAGATCGTGGAGCTGCACGAGATCGAGGTGGAGACCATCCCGGTGGAGACCATCGAGACGACCGTGGTGGGCGGCGAGGAGGACGAGGACGAGGAGGATGAGGATGAATGCTGCGAGGAGTGCGGCCCGCACCACCCGCCTCATCACTATCACCACCACCACCAGCCCATGATCGCGCTGCAGCCGCTCGTCTCGGACGGAGACCCCAGCGGAGCGGGTGGCGGCGCGGGTGGCGGCGGCGGGGGTCAGCTCCACCTGCACCATCACCAGGAGGTGATCCTGGTGCAGACCCGTGAGGAGGTGGTGGGGGGAGACGACTCGGACGGGCTGCGAGCTGACGACGGTTTCGAGGACCAGATCCTCATCCCGGTGCCGGCCCCCGCCGGGGAGGACGAGTATATCGAGCAGACCCTGGTCACCGTGGCCGCCGCCGGCAGCAAGAGCGGTGGGGGCGGCGGCTCGTCCTCGGCCGGAGGCCGCGTCAAGAAGGGCGGCAGCGGAAAGAAAAGCAGCAAGAAGAGTTACCTGAGCGGGGGAGGTGGCGGTGGGGCCGAAGGCGGCGGAGGCAGGAAATGGGAGCAGAAGCAGGTGCAGATCAAGACCCTGGAGGGGGAGTTCTCAGTCACCATGTGGGCCTCGGGTAAGTGCGCGCCGGGCCCCTCCCTCCCCGGGCCCTAGGCCCCGCCGGGCGCCCATCAGCTCTCCCAGGCCGGTTTTGTTTTGAAGGGAGGCCATGTTTTGATGTGTGTGATGGGCGCCGCCATGTTCATCGCCAGGGCAAGTATGGCGGCTCCCCCGAAAAGATGGCGGGGTCTGCGCTGCTGCTGCTCCTGCTCCTGCCCGGCTCCGGCGGGGGGAAGGAAAGATGGCGGCGGCCGCCAAGATGGCGGCGGGGGGGAGGGGGAGCGAGAGGGAGGCAGCGCGCTGCTGGCTTCTGGACTAGGCCGCAATGGCGTAGTTTCTGCAGCAGGGGGAGGCGGGGTGTGCGGGCGGGCACGGTGCGGGGTGAACCCAACCTCCTTTCCTCGCCCCCATTGGCTCCATCTCCTCCCCCCCGCTTCTCTTTCTCCCCGGCTCTCTCTTCCCTGCCATCGGCTCTCTCCCTTTCCTGCTCCCACTTTTCCGCGTCGGCTCTCCGCCTCGTCTCCCTCGCAGCCGCCTCCACCAGCGCCCCTTCCGCGCCCCGTCTCGCTCTGCCTGCCGGTTCCCTCCTTTCCCTCCCTTCTGTCCGCCGCACACCCGGGGCCCCATTGGGCTGCATTTTAATGCTGAACATGGGCCGCAGCCCCGGATGACGCGTGTACTTCAGCCCGTGACCGTTATATGAGGGGGGCGGAGGGGAATAAATGGCTGCCTGAGCGCCGCCTGCCTCAGCGCTCACGCTGCAAGTTGGTCGTTAGGGCAGTGGGAGGGTTATGGGCGCTGCCTGCCGAGGGGTGGGTGCTTGTGCCTCATTGGGGCACTTATGACTTCCCTGGTTCCAAGTGAGCCCAGTGGGCGAGCCAGCTCTGGTGTGCTTCTGCACTGGGGACTCAAGCCCTTTGCAAGAGGGGCTGGGTGTGGGTGGCTACTTTGCCTGACATGGGGTGGAGGCTAAGAGAGGAAAACACCTTTCTTATGACTGTGTGTGTGTGCGCGCACTCCTCTCTATCTAGAGGGTGATCAGATACCAAAATGATAGGGGCCTTAGAAATAACCAAGATAGGAGCGTGGATCTCTTGTCAGCAGCTCTGGAGGAAGGGGGTGGATCTTATGTCAGAGAAGCCTTGGTCCTTGGCAGCCTCTTGGAGGGTGGGGGAGGGTTTGCCTGTGGATCCTGTCTTGCGCTTGGAAATGTTTCAGCTCTGCCTTTTCCCATTTGATAATAACCGTGTCAGATGCTCTTTCAATTCGTCTGTTTTAGGGGCGGGGAATTTACACCTGTCAAAGAAATTCTTAGAAAATGTAAAATCCAGTGTAATACAACATTTTAACCTTTTTGTGATAGGGATGATGGACGGTTGTGCTTGCAGGGTTAGGAATCAACCTGATTTTGTTTCTGGATTTGCGAATGTGTTTTATTCCAGGTATGGTTTTCTCTCTCTTACTTTTGAAGTGTTTTGTAGATTTCTGGAAGAGCTAGGCAACAAGCAGTGCAGAATTGTTACTTGCTGTGTCTTCTCTGTAAGAATCACATTAACACCTGCCCTCCAGCAAAATATATTAGTAGATCAGTTGTTCGCTGAAACTGTGTGAATGTGTGTACGCTGTTCATGGAGAGCTGGCTGTTATGAGTCTTGAGGAAGAGGTTGGAATTCTATCTTCCACTGCTAACTACTACTATTACCTTGAGTGTCATAACTTTGAAAAAAAATTTATACTCTGAATTTTAACTCATAGAATGCAATAGTGGTCAAGCAGGTAGAAGAGACAATGTGCACAAAAAATACAGCTTAGAGCATCTGCCACTGTAAGCTGTAAACTAAGCTGTAAGTTGTGTAGTGTTGCCATAGCTTGTGTCTAGTTGTGGTCAGTTGAAGGTACTGTTAAGATAGCTGAAAACAAATGACCGGGGGACAACTGAATAAACAGGCTACAGGAGATTGCCAAAATCTGTTAGCAAGTGCTAGTGTGCATTTGAATTCTGCACTTCAAAGTGTCTAAGCTTTTAGCAAGCACCATACTGTTATACATACAGATTAGTACTTCATTTAAAAGAAGTAAAATAGATGTAATGAATGAGCCTGATATCCTAATATAAAACTGGTATAAATGAGAGAAACCCCATTGATATCAGTGGACTCTGTTCCTTATACTAATGAGAGGAGAATTTGTCCATGTTTGTAATAGTTTATCAGAGATTTTTGAATTATACTGGCACAACTGACTGCTCCACATATTTAGATTGTAATCCAATGGTGTGGGGTTGCTTATTTTTAATTCTTATAGTAAGAGTCTTTTGCTAGAAATCAGGGCTACTTTCTTTGTTAGGGCTGGTCTACACCAGGAATTTACTGGCAGAGCTGCATCTCTTGGGTGTGGTATGAGTCTTGGGTATGAAAAATCCACACCCTTGAGAGAGACATAGCTATGCTGACTCTACCCCTGCTCTAGACAGTGCTTGGCCAGCGGAAGAATTCTTCCGTCCACCTAGCTTCTCTCATGGAGGTGTATTACACAGATGGGACAGCCCCTCCTGTCAGTGTAGACATTACCTATGCTGAAGTGCTACAATAGCACACTTAGGGCTTGGCTACACTTATGTTTTATAGCGTTCTAACTTGCTGGCTCAGGGGTGTGAAAAATCACAACTCCACAAGCAGCATACCCAAAAACTCCACCTCCCTCAACAGGGGAGAAGCTTGTTAGTAGTATACTGTTATCACAGAAGATAATAAAATAGGACTTTTGACATCACATATTTCAACTAAACAAGGCTTAAATTAGTGGCTTTTAAATGTTTTGCACCATTGAGCCAACTGTGCAAACTGTATGGCATGAACAAGTCCTTAATTACCTGGTAAGACTTCATGTCTGACTTAGAAATTTAGTAAGCTCATCCAAGAGAGAAAAATAAACAAGTGGCATGTCAAGATATGGATTCTGTGTGGCTTGCCTCTGGGTGTTTCAACGAGGAACAAGGGCACTTTGCCTTCAAACACTGTCAAGCAGTGGTCTCCAACCTTTTTATGCATAAGATCACATTTTGAATTTAAGTGAAACCTAGGATCTACCTTTCCCCAAGGTTGTGTGTCCCGTTTCCCCCCCCATCTCCAGTTGCTTGCTCTCCCCCACCCTTAACTCACTTTCACGGGGTTGGGGTTTGGGCCTGGGGCTGAGGGGTTCAGGGTGTGGGAGAGGACTCTGGGCTGAGCCTGTGGAGGGGGTGACGGGTGCAAGCTCTGGGAGGAAGTTTTGGTGCAGGAGGGGGCTCCGGGCTGGGGCAGAGTGTTGGGGTGTGGGGTGCAGGCTCAGGGAGGGGGATCAGGGCAGGAGATGAGTGCAGGAGGGGGTATGGGCTCTGGGAGGGAGTTTGGATGCAGGAGGGTGTTCTGGGCTGGGGCAGAGTGTTGGGGTGCAGGAGGAAGTATGGGGTGCTGGCTCTGGGAGTGAGCTCAGAGCTGGGGCAGCGATTTGGGGTACAGGACTGCATATGGGGTGTTGGCTCCAGGAGGGGGCTGGGGGTTGGGATGCAGGCTCCTGTCAGGGGGAACTAACCTCTGGTGGCTCCTAGTTGGTGGGGCTAAGGCAGGCTCCCGGCCCCACAAGGCTCCCAGAAGCAGTCAACATGCCCCTGGAGTGGGGCACATGGCTCCGCGTGCTGCCTCTCTGCAGGCACTGCTCCCATTGGCTACAGTTCCCCATTCCCAGCCAATGGGAGCTGCAGGGGCGGTGCTTGCAGGCAAGAGCAGCGTGCAGAGCCCCTTGCACCCTCTTTTTTTTTTTTTTTTTCCCCTCTGCCCCCCTGAGGCCGCGAGGGCATGTTGACTGCTTCTGGGAGTGGTGTGGGGCCAGGGAAGGCAGGGAGCCTGCCTTCGCAGCAGCCCCGTTACACCACTGGACTTTTAGCGGCCGGAGGTTGCAATCAACTGGAAGAGTCTCCAGGATCAACCGGTTGGTGACCACTGCTACTGAGCAATATAAATTAACAGATCCATGCCATTTTCCAATGCTATTAAAGTGATTGATAAACCAGTGTTGGTAAATTTAGGGCTCAGATCTTTCTTTCAAATGAGTGTTACCATACATCTTCTAAAATCATGCATATATAGTAATCTATTAGATGTGAGCCTGTGTACCTTAAAAGGTGAGTATTTAGTGTTGTATGGTTGTCCGGTTGTCCGTTGCAGCACTGTTGTTGGTAACTATTTAGGCTTTCCATAAAAGTGCTCTTATGTCTCCTTCTGTATTCTGCCATATCAGAACTTGACAAACACAAGGTTGGTTTTAAATAAAATATTAGTTTGAAAACAGTAATGCTTTATGGCAGTTCTTCAAGCTAACTTCAGCTTTGCATCTGGAAAGCTTTCTGACTGACTTCCTTTCATATATGTGGAAGTACAAGGAACAGTGATCTCTGATCTGTTAAATATTTCTTCAGATATTTGAAAATTATTATAAACTCTTCAAGCGTATTCTTACACCAGATGTTCCCAAACTTGGTTTGCGACTTGTTCAGGGTAAGCCCCTGGCAGGCCGCAAGACGCTTTGTTTACCTGAGCGTCCGCAGGTACAACCGCTTGTGGCTCCCAGGGGCTGTGGTTTGCCGTTCCTGGCCAGTGTTTGGGAACCCCTGTCCTACACTGAGTAGCCTCTCTGTACTGTCCATAGTTTATCTCCAATTGGGTGCCATTCATGATCGGAGAAAATCGTGTGTGGAATGAATGGTGCTGTTTGCTCTAGTGAGGAAAAGGCCCTGATTCTCTTTTATAAACTGGGAAAATTCTGGGATTTTTGTGGCACAAGAATGCACACTTGTTTTTTTATAACTTTTAAATATAATCTGTAATTTAAAGTAATGCATTGCTATTTAGCTTTTTAACTGATACTTCAAAATCTGTAACTTACTAGATCTGTTGCTTTTTGTTATACCTGTTTTCTGTTTCTGGCTTCAGACCCCACTGTTAAAATATATACTGTAGTAGTACTCAGAGGCCACAGTCTGGATCGGAGCCTTGTTATGGTAGGGAGTATGCAAACAGCTTTGTTTTTTCCTTTCTATAATCAAGTTGTCTCTCTCTTTACCGTTCTGTGTTCTTGATGTTTCCCTGACACCTTACAACTTTTGTTTTCTGGAAATGTGGAACGACTACGTGCTTCTTGGTTTTAGGGAGAATGGGTTGAGGAAATGCGATTCTACACCTCCCTCCTCCCCAGCATCATAGCTCTCTCTTCCACTACCCTCCAAGCTTCGATTTGAGTCCTCATCTTCAATGAATAGGGTCAGTGCTGGGTTCTGGATAGTAGCAGTAAAAACTTACAAAACCCCAGTCAGATTGCACTCTTACTGAAGCTTGTCAAAGCTCTGAGCAGCACTGGAGCTCTTTGCAGACTGGGGAAGACAGTACTGAAATTGTGGCTCCAGAAAGACTTGTTGTTTTAAACACTAAGCTTAGAACATTAGGGCCTGGTTTACACGCACTGCATGGATTCAACTAAATTAGCTTCTAAATTATAACTTACTTCTGTGAGGCCTCTTAAAATAGAGTTGTGGCTAAAATTGATTTAGCTTAATTTGGTAATACCACAAAAGAGTTGCATTGATTTAGTTAAATTGTGCAATTTCTGTGAGTAGACCAGTCCTAAGCCATCCTCTTCAGCTGTTGAGCATTGTGTTCAAAAAAACAAACACATTTTTGAGTGTCATATGCTTGGACAGGAGTTGACAGAAAAATTACTCCTGGGGGAATTCTGTGCCTGTGCAGAATTTGTCCCCCCACAGATATTCTCTCCCCCTCTCCCCCCCTGCAAAATATAGGTTCTACTGGAGAGGTGTTGCAGTTACACCTTTCGCCCACCAGGGGCTGCCATAGTGCCAGAAGAGATGTCAGTCAGTGGGCGGAGAGGGATGGAAAGACAGCATTCCTCACAGTCGGGACAGAGCAGGGCACATGGGGCTGCTAGAGATGGGGTGTCACACTGGAGTTCAGAAGGACTAGTGGAGGTACAGACTGAGGTGTGGGGGTGACAGCATAGAGCCAGGAGTTGAATGGGAGGGAGCTGCAGGGACACATGGGGATGGGGGAGGGGAGGTTGCAGGGACACTCGGGGATGAGGCAGGTCTGCCTGACTGAATGGGGAGAGGTGAGGGGTTAGCTAGGGTCTGTATGGGTGAGGCTTCCCAACTCCTTACCAATCCACCACCACCCAAAAAAAAAAAAGCACCCTGTTCCATACTTCTCTGACCCACACCCAACAATCCTCCAGGTTCATTCCCAGGCTCCTTCCCTCTCCCTCAGCCCCTGACTCCCCCAAGCTTTTGCTTCTGAGGGATGCAGGAAATATGTTCTTGTTTTGTAGTTTAAATGAATTACTCAAAGTTCTGTATTAATATGCCTTGTTAGGAATCTATTTGTCAAAACATTTCCTGACTTTTTTGGGGAGTGGTGGGGGGGAGATGATCTGTTTTGTTAGACTTGCTGACAGGTATTTTGAAATAAATTCTCAAACTAATTGAAACTGGTGTGGTTCTATTGTGGTGTTTTGACAAATAAAATATGCAGAATTTTAATTGTCACATAATTCCCCTGGGAATACAAGATGTAGTAGTCTGAGAGGGCCAAAATACATGAATGATAAAAATTGTAGTATTCTTGATAATTTTATGGTTCCATCTCAGTGGACTTCCATTTAAATGTCAGTTTAAGATTATGCTCAGCCTCACATCAAAGCATCTAGGAGGCTTTGACTTCTGCCTTTCGTGGGTTGTTTTTCCTTGTCCAGCATCTAGTGCTGTCTGTCATTAGAAGTACAGTAACTGCCATACTTACCAGACCAGACTCCTAATTCAGGAAGGTGCAAAAATCTCCAGGTAATGGACAACTATGGAATAAGGTGCTTATCGGAGAACTTATTCCTAGTTGAGGCAAGTAGTGATTGGCCTATACCCTCAAGCAGAGGACAATAACCTTTTTTTAATCCTGATTCATAAAACAGTGGACGTTTTGGGGATCCTTAAGTATTAATCTGCTGTCAGCCTGTAAAAGTGTCACAAGTTCAACTGTAAATATTTTCTTTCCCCTGTCTTAAATGTAATGTCTTTCAATTGTGAGGGTAAGTCTCACATTTTGTAGCATTAATTATTTTAAATACCTATCAAGTTGCTTCTCACTTGGTTGTTTCTATACTAGAGTCCTAGTCTTTTAGCTTTTAGTCAACTTGTTTTAGTTTTAAATAGATTAAAATAACTATAATGCATAATTAACATATAGGAGAAAGAGTGTTTTTGTTAAAGGTTCAGTTAAAGACTTGCGCCTTGCAATTAAAATGAGAGCACGCACAACATATCTAAGAACCCTATAAGTCCTCCAGCAAAACAAAACATCAGACTTCATGTTCCTGATCTTTCTAAGGGGAGAGAGAACTTTTCAGAACTTTTGCATACATCATAAAGAATCAGATACAAAGGAGTTTTTAAGCTGGATTTTTAGGTGGTTCTTTATCTTATTTATACCTTTGTGGTTGCAGCATCCTGCGCAGCGGTGAAAGGTTAGGCTGTATATGTTGTCAGGAGTTGCTGTTTCTATGCTTAGGAAGAGGTTAAGTAACCCAGTGAAATACAGAAAAAATGTTTGTTTTTTTTGTTGTTGTCATCTTCCATTGAGAACTGGAATTCTTAAGCTTCAGGTAGCTTTGAAAAGCTTTGTTCCATCTCAGTGCTTGAGGTAACAGTCATTAAAATTGGGTTGGAATGGAGATTGACTTAAGTTAAAGTTGGTATTTTTTTTCAACTACCCCAGCTGGAATTGAATAGAGTCCACCACTGTATAGGTGGACACCCCATCTTTCCAGTGGTGGGTGGCATTCATTTCTGGCACGGGCAGACAGAGAGAAAGTACCTTAAATCTGGTGTGGATTGTTTGGACAAGTGCAGTACTCTTTTGGTACCAATCCAGGAGTTGGTATAGGAAATCTCACACTGATCTAAGGTCTAATTTTCAGTCCTTCATTAATGGTGCATATGTGAATGAGGGGAAGAACACATATTTTCAGCATTTGCTTAGTAGCTGAAGTTGTGTTCTGCTTTGCGTAATGCAACTTTATTGGCTTAGTTCTCGAAAATAAAATCTTGTGTGTGGGCATAGACGTGTGCACAAAAACACCCCTTTTGGTGCCTTACACACATGGTCTACTCTTTATTACCATTCTCGCTCCATTTTTTGACTTCCCATTTACTTTTTTTTTTACCTGGTGGCCTTCAAGATCAGCCCCAAGTGAAGTGTCACAAAATATTATGTGGAGGTGACAAATGTTTGAACTGTTTGGCTGGGGAGGAGCACACAGCAGACTGGTCACCCCAAACCAGTGAGGTTTCTGGTTACTGCTGCAATGTGTGTATTTTGGAATAATTATAAGTGCTGTAAGAGCTTTTGTGCAAGGTGGACTGCATACTACCTTGACCGCTAATGGGTAGTCCATGTTAATGGAGGGTGAAGTCACAGTACCAACCAGTTCCCAAATCCTCACACTGTGGCTTTCTTCTCCCTTCCACTGGATGTTTGGTGACCTGGAGAGTTAATGTAAGTGTCATTGTCATATTTCATGGTGGCCTCACATAAATGTTGAAGTCAAATCATGGCAAGATCAATATGTGCAGCACTTAATCAATTCATACATCATCTAGTGATGTGATAATCAGGTTGGGTGACCTGGGCAGAGAAGAACCCTGTTCACAATACGTGCAATGCACATTACACACAACCCAGCAGTCAATTAGGTAAACAGTAGGTGAGGCAGAATGGAACTTATAAGAAGAGGTTTGGCACATAACTAGAGAATTTAGCAAGCTAGCAACAATTTTCTTCCAAACATAATAACTAAGAAGCCATTTTGCCAGAAGAGATCAACGAGCAGTGGCCACAGATGTGCTGTACTAGTCCTGCCACACAAATCTGCTTTTGTCTTTTAACCATTCTTGCCATTGTTCAGGACAATGCAGAAAGTCAGCATGTTACAGGAGATTGTGATTCTGGTGACAAGGCTTGAAGAGACCATTACTATTAGCAGATGGTCCTGTGTATTCCTCAGCCACTGAATTCATTCTTTACCACAGAATTTTATTCCAAAATTTTAACTCTTTTAAACCAAACATTCTAATCTTGTGATTATGAAGATAACATTGAAAAGGTGAACTGAGAATAAGATGATGGAATGTTGTCTTTCCGAGTTTACAGAAGGCCTGAAACAATAGCTCTTAGATGCATCTGCCCTGCATCTCAGTCAGGAGATTCAAAGATTGCAAAATTTGTGGCATCTTGGGGATTGGTGGGGGAAGGAGGAATGCAAGAATTTGGCATTTAATGAACCAAGCAACCAGCGACTTTCTGTCCTTGTGCAATCTTAGGAGTTGTCTGCAGCTCCCTTATGTTCTCCAGCTTTCCCAGAAGTGGGATTTATTTCAATTACAGTATATTTTCCTTGCTCTGTAATCGATAGAGCCAGATAACAGGGCTCTGGAAAAAACAGGTCATGAAAATGAAGGGAATCTACAGAGATCTAAACAAAAATATTGACTGCAAAAGCTAAGAGTTCTTTTCATGGCATTTGGGAGTGTTTGCTACAGAATTTTGTCCTATTGTCCCAGAGTACGGAGGACCCTAATTATTGAACCTAATAAACATGACCATTTCCACTTTTCCTACCAAACCAGCTGGCTGCCACTTGACAAGGTATTTGGACAGGGTAATCTCTACCCTTTCACTTTCTAGATAAAATCCAACAACAGAATGTATCTTGTAATGTTACTGTAATTTAAAATCTGCCGTACACAGTGGAGTTGCACCAAAATCAGTAAAATACGTTGTATGCTAGGGGTTGTCTTCACAATACAGTTAGCTTGAGCATAACTTAAGTTACTGTTGTGAACACCTTTTCTTCACGATAGTGTCAGTATGAATTTGAAGGTGCCCAGCTTAAGATGTGTATCACCTATATCCACGGTACTTGAACTGTCCAGTAGGAAGAACTTCCACTTCAGGTATGGAGCTTTATCCAAGTATCCTCTCGTGTCCTCAGCAGAGACTCCGGATTCCACTTTGCAAGAGGATGTTTAGCATGATGCAGACATCCCAATGTCTCTCTTGATTCTCTTAAAGGCAGTATCTCTGTATGGCCTCTGTCAGGCTTTTTTGTGTTTGTTTTTTTGTTAGCAGTCATGTCAGCCTGATGAGTACTGGAAGTAGACACTCTCTCCTTAGAGTGCTGGTAGTGCATTTTCATGCTGATAAAGTGGTTCTTGGTGGGCAAACCTGGCATTTGTCCATGAAGTCATTTCTAGATTCCATAAATCACAGGAGATAGCACATATTAGTCCTGTCCCATGTTATCATTGGAAAAGCTGTGGCACACCTGGCATATGGACACTGTACTAAAATATGTTTAGTCAAATCCAGACTGTTGAGAAAATCGAGATAATCAGGGCTCTCACATGGCTGTAAGGGAAAAAGGTTTTGAAGCCTAAAATATCTAGGGGCATCAGCTGGTGTCTGATATACAGGGCTTAGATTGCCTTCACCCATGTCAACTACTGTAGAGTTAGTTGGTGATCAGCATATGGATTAGCCTAGCCCAGGTATGAGGCTCAGTGGTGCTTTACTCACCTGTGTGGTACTAGGACTTCTGGGGGCGTATCCCATGGTTCTTTATGCTGCAGTAAATTGAGCTGCTATATGCATCTTTCCCAGTGAATTGTGGAAGATCTTTTTCTCTTTCTGGACATTGTCAGCAGGGTGGGGAGTGGGAAGGTCCCTTCTGGCCCTGTATATATCTGATTCTGTGAAGACCTTGGGGGACTATTAGCACTAAAGTAGTTTAGCCTGCATTCTCACTACAAGTGGTGGGTTACCAGCAAGACTGAAAGCCTGACTTGGGCTTTTGTCTATAGCCCCACATGAGCCAGCTAGCAAAGGTTGAAAGCACCAGTAACTTTGGGTGAAAGTTTTGTGTGTGGAAAGGATTGTGGTTAGAGGCAGTCCCTAAGTAAGAACCATGGCTTACAGAGAGATCCTAAGAGCAGTAACGGGCTCTTTGGAAATGTATGCTTCCTAAGAAGAAATCTCCCAAACAGCTACTTGGTGGTCGTGTTCATTCACTTATAAAATACTTGGTAATAGAGGTGCAAGCCTGATCTGTTGCTGTCTTGGGGAGGATATTGAATGCTGTAGTGTCTCAGGAACTGCTTTATGCATAGTTATTTTAATTTGTTTTAGGTTACATTGGAAAATTTTCTCACTCTAGGGTACATACTGATGAAATTCATTGTAAAAACTGTAGAAACTACTGTGCTGAAAAACATTTACTACCTACCTGCCAAAAAGAAAATTTTGGGTAAGTTCCCCAGATAGTGTTTTTTGTTTTTGTTTTGTTAGCCTTGTGGCTAAAAAAAGATCACTATTTGCTAGGTACCAGTTTTCATGCTTTGCGGTAGGCGCACTCATAGTTACTAGTGTTTTACTCAGTAATTTACTCATGTAGAACATGGTTTTCAACATATTTGTGGAAATGATCTTAGTTGGCAGGCTCTTCAGAAGGAGAGGCATATCTCTGAGGTAGTCTCTGACAGTTCTGAATTCTTCCCCCAAAGCTGTAAGTAAGCATTCTAGAATCTGTGGCTCGTGCTACTAGAAAAAAGGATACTCTTTAGGAATATATGTATACAATTTTCTTATTTACTAGCTCATCTGACATGAGGCTGAAAGTGAAAACTAACCTCTGTCTCTTGTAAATATCGCCAAACTCAGATTGGAAGTTGGGAGAGGGTATAGAACTAGCTAAACAAGAGAGGCTATCAAAATTTGTTCTGCTCCAAGGATTCAGGAGGTGTAAAACTGTATTCAGAAATACATAAAACTTCTAGGAAGTTTATAGTTCTGTTTCTACCTGTCATAAATGTCACTTATTACTGTTCATAAGCTACTAACCATTTTGAAGAACACTGTTGAGCTTGAGGCTTCTGCATTTATAATACCTTCCTAAATTAGAGTGGTGGCTTCTCTTGTAGGTACTGGAAAACGTATATGTTAAACATTTTGTACTTTCACTTTTAGTTAAATGTGAACAGTATTTTCAGCAGTTACTAGAGACAGAAACATGGAGAATCTGTAATATGAAGAGTAGGAAGACTTTCCAGGTTTTTTTGTTCAATAAGTATATTAGAGCTTTCTCTTTATAACTCTTTAACACATTTTTCTAACAAAATGAAAATGTATTTCATTTTTCACCATGAAACATTTAAGTGAACTGCTCTTTGAGCTGGTAGATAAGATTAAACTTCAAACTAGCAGTAACAATTCTAGAAATAGCTTGGTGTGGCATAGTTTAAAAGCAGGCATTACAAATTGGAGAGAGAGTTGTCATTTTGGTGGTATTTTTAAACACAAAGCTAAAAGAAAAGAGAAACTTCCTACAATGC
Source organism: Eretmochelys imbricata (assembly GCF_965152235.1). NCBI lineage: Eukaryota > Metazoa > Chordata > Testudines > Cheloniidae > Eretmochelys > Eretmochelys imbricata. Next base: position 109,531,541 of record NC_135577.1, read on the forward strand.
AAGTCTTTTAGTGCTCTTTTTTTCTCTTCTCTACCTTACTGAACAAAGGTGGTTTGTTACAATAAAATGCAAAAAGTATTTCTGTATCATGAATAACTGGAGCATAAAGAAAAGGAGTACTTGTGGCACCTTAGAGACTAACCAATTTATTTGAGCGTGAGCTTTCGTGAGCTACAGCTCACTTCATCGGATGCATACCGTGGAAACTGCAGCAGACTTTATATACACACAGAGAATATGAAACAATACTTCCTCCCACTCCACTGTCCTGCTGGTAATAGCTTATCTAAAGTGATCATCAAGTTGGGCCATTTCCAGCACAAATCCAGGTTTTCTCACCCTCCACGCCCCCCACACAAATTCACTCTCCTGCTGATGATAGCCTATCCAAAGTGACAACTCTCTACACAGTGTGCATGATAATCAAGTTGGGCCATTTCCAGCACAAATCCAGGTTTTCTCACCCTCCACCTCTCCACACAAATTCACTCTCCTGCTGATGATAGCCTATCCAAAGTGACATCATCAGCAGGAGAGTGAATTTGTGTGGGGGGGTGGAGGGTGAGAAAACCTGGATTTGTGCTGGAAATGGCCCAACTTGATGATCACTTTAGATAAGCTATTACCAGCAGGACAGTGGGGTGGGAGGAGGTATTGTTTCATATTCTCTGTGTGTATATAAAGTCTGCTGCAGTTTCCACGGTATGCATCCGATGAAGTGAGCTGTAGCTCACGAAAGCTCATGCTCAAATAAATTGGTTAGTCTCTAAGGTGCCACAAGTACTCCTTTTCTTTTTGCGAATACAGACTAACACGGCTGTTACTCTGAAACTGGAGCATACTAACCCAGGCTAGTTCTTTCTTTTTCCTTGTTTACTGTAGTCCTTCTGCCCCATCTAGTAAATTTTCTTTCTACTTCCTTTGCCTTGCCTTTTCTTAAAACTGGGGGAGCTGTATCTGCCCCCTCTTATGCTGAGTCTTCGCTCTTTTCGGTTGCGCTACAGAGTGGGAGGGAGTTGATATTTTTCTGGAGTTCGCTCATGGGACAAAGGTGGCTTGACAGAGCTACCCTAAATAAGCAGTGCAGTGGAAGTAAGATTATACTGGCAAGGAGGTTATTTATAACACTGTACGTACTGGACAGGTATACACTACGGCAGGGAACGACGCTCTGAGATCGATCTACTGGCGGTGGATTTAGTGGGTCTAGTAAAGATTGCTCTCCAGTCAACCCCTGTACTTTACCCCTGATGAAAAGAGTAAGGTAAGTCGATGGGAGATTTTTCTCCTGTCGACCCCCAATGGTGTTGACTCCAGCTACGTACTTCACGTAGCTGGAGTTATGTAGCGTAGGTCGACTTACCACGGTAGTTTAGACATAGCCACTGTGAGCTGTGGTAGAGGCATTATGAGTAGAATAAAGGTGCCCCATACCTGTTAACATCATACCTGATGTTTCATTACTCTGATCCTCACTGTATTTTGGGAAGGCTCCTTGTGGATGTGGGGGAAAGGGGAGATGGCTCTGGGAGTCTTTCTCCCAGCAGGGAAACACTCTGAGATGAATACTTCCCTAAGGCCCTCTCCAAACTGAAGAGAGCTATTAGCCAGCTCCACCTGCTGGCTCAGGGGCTTTAAAACATCAGTAGAGAAACCAATATCTTCACCACTTCAGCAGGCTTGGGGGTGAGTGGGCAGCGGCACTGGGGACTCCTCCCTGCTCCCCGGCCTGGTGGGAACAGGGAATCCAAAGGAGGATCTGCAGAGCTGGCAGAGAGGAATACTCCCTAATTAGCTTTGTGATCAAAGGTCTGAGTTATCCTGTCGTTTGTTTACACGATGGGATAGGGAAGTGGGAGCAGTCTGATGTCCATGCTGGAAGAGAGCCCCTCAGCATGTGCAGGAGATTTCATTGACTGTCCTTTGCTCTCATGTTGTGTGATTAGGAAGGCAGCCAACAGAGTTGTCTCTACTGATTCATGGATTTTCCTTGTAGGACCTACAAGGAAGGTCTGAAAACCTGCAGTTTAAAGGAAAAACCCTAGAGTTGGCAGGACTGTTGCCAAAGTAGGCAGTAAAGATATCCTATTTAGGCCATGTTTACACTACAAGTTTATTTAAGCATGAGCTTTCGTGACCTACAGCTCACTTCATCAGATGAAGTGCTGGGACTCGGGGCTTAAGCCTGAGCTCCAACCCCCACCCGGGGCGGGGTGCTTGGGCTCTACCCCTCCCCCACACCCTTCAAGAGTCAACAAAGTAGTAACTTTGTTGTCAGAAGAGGGTCGTGGTGCAATGAAGTTTGAGAACCCATGGCATAGACGCTTCCTGTACCGATGGAAGGGGTTTTTCCATAGCTGTATGTAATCTACCTCTGAGAGGCAGTAAGTAGGTTGATGGAGGAAGTCTTCTGTTGACTTAGCTGCAGCTACTGTGGGGATAGGTTGCACAAGGCAAAACTTTTCATAGCCCTGAGCAATGTAGCTAGGTTGACCTAAGTTTTAGGTGTAGATCAGGCCGAAGTTAGACATATTAGGGTTTGCTGCAGGGAAACAGGTCAGGTATAGGAATGTAGATGTGTTTTTGTCTTCTATAATCTACACACCTGTTGGCTCTGGCTACTAAAATCCTCCACCAGATTCTCAGTATTTTGCCTTCAAAGGTGATCTCTGGAGGTGCTTTTACCCAGACACTTTATTTGAGTGTTGTGGCATGCCGGTTTCCTTTTTTCTTTTTTTAAATACATACTTTGGCACATTCCAAGATCCACCTTTTCAATGTATGTGTCATCTCTAGGATGTTCCTAGTTATTCCCCAAAACTTGCACTATTGCTAGATCTGTATACACACCTAATTAAAAAGTGTGTGCATGTGTTCATCATGCCTCAGAAAATGTCTATTGTGGCTTTTATAATTTGTGGAACTGATTCCTGTAGACTCCTTACAAGTAGCATAGGAGTCTAGAAGTGCACTGAGATTGGCTGGAGAACAGTAGAATTTTACTTGTTGCAGTAGCTAATTTGCATTGAAATACTAGCCATGCAAGATGCATAATGATAGTGTTCATGGTGTTTGATTTAATATATGTAAACCAACAGGGTAATTTTGTCTATTTCAGATGATAAAAAAGATATTGACCATGAAACAGTGGTGGAAGAACAGATCATTGGCGAGAACTCTCCACCTGATTACTCAGAGTACATGACAGGAAAGAAACTTCCTCCTGGAGGAATACCAGGCATTGACCTTTCAGACCCCAAGCAGCTAGCTGAATTTGCTAGGTAAGTCACAAAAGAGCATCTGTTAAATCTAAATGACTATCATTCCATTGTTTTCTTAAATAAAACCTTCAAAAAAAATATGAATACTAGTTGTCAAATTACTTTTGCCTGACTCCATTGTGGCCTATATTACTTCACGTAAAGAGCCTGTGAAACAAGCAGTTAAAGTAACAGGAACTTGGGTCCTTACAACACAGTATTCTTAATACTTAGTTTCCATTTCCCAAAAGCTATAGTCTTTTAAATATTTGATTTTTATCTATGCCAGATAATTTTTTTTTTTAATCTTTAGTTTTTTTGTGGCTGACAGGAATCCGATACCTTGAGAAGCTGCATCTTTACACGTGTCCTTACTATTACTGTTTTGAAAGATTACCTGAGGCTAAAAATGCATTTGAGAGAGAAGTGGCTACTTCCTTGTTAGATTTGACAAATCAAATGTGCGACACTCAAAAGTTGTTCAGTACAATAAGAACAGACCAGTAGAGTTCAGTATGAAGATCTATTTATTAGTTTTATTTTCATTCTTGACTACCTCAACCCCTACCAGTGTTTGTGGGTTCTACAACTTGCTGCACTATATCAAATTTAGTTTTCAACAATTGTAAAACTACAAAACCAATCTGATCCTTTTTTTTCTTAGTAATGAAGAATATTTTTTATATTGTGTTTATCACAAAAAACCTTAACATCAAAAGAATGGTAAAGGTTGTATAGGCAGCACTTAAAAGTTTAGGAAACATCAGCTCAGGTTGCCTGTGCAATCTTAATTTGGTCCATTGTGCGTATGCATTATGATGCAGCATCTAATTACATGATCAATGACTGGTTGCTTGTATAAGCATCCTTAATTCTGGCATTTCCTAAACTTTGAGCATTTAAGTAATCTTGTTTTTAAAACTGAAATATTAGCCCATGTGGTGTGGTACCACATGATTTGTTAGCAGAGCTTGGGAACATTAAACCCACAGCCCAGATTTCTACCACTTGAGATAATAGCAAAATCAGTAGCAGTAGTCAGCTGTTATCTGTGTATGGGCCAGCCACTAGAGAGGGAAGAGATGTACAGTAGAACCTCAGAGTTACAAACATGAGAGTCACAAACTGACCAGTCAACCACATACCTCATTTGGAACTAGAAGTACACAATCAGGCAGCAGCAGAGACCACCAAAAAAAACCCAAGTACAGTACTGTGTTAAACGTAAACTACTAAAAAAATAAATGGAAAGCAGCATTTTTCTTCTGCATAGTAAAGTTTCAAAGCTATATTAAGTCAATTTCAGTTGTAAACTTTTAAAAGAACCGTAACGTTTTGTTCAGTTACTAGGCATTTATAACTCTGAGGTTCTACTGTAATTTCTGCCAGTGGGATTCACAGCTGTTTGCTAGAGAGCAGGGGAATACTGGGTTCAATTCCAGGTTTTGGTGGGGAGTGTACATAGACCCTTCTGTCTCTGCTCCCTCTATTCCTGTTCCCCTTCCACAGCTCCTGTTGCTCATAGTCTACTTCTGCTTTTGTCATCTCCCTTATGCTGCTTAGGTGCTAGCAGAGTAGCACTAACAAAACAGAATATAGTCTTCCTGCTGTTTCTGGTACCAGAATGGCTCCCCAGCAGCTGGGAAGAACAACTGTGGGGAAAATGTTTGTCTCCATGGTGGGGTATGCTCAAAATCTGAGGATGGTGCATGTGCAGTTCAGCTGCCTGTAGGAACTGCGTGGCAATAGAGTATGTTCAGTGTATATAAAATCTGACTGTAAGGCTGCTAGCTTCCACCAGCCTTTACTGAAAATGTGCAAACTGCAATTTTTTTTCCCCCAAAATTCTTATATGTTGGCCAAATTTGTGCAGATTTTTCCAAGGATAGCAAAAAGTACATTGCTGACATGATTGGAGCATGGACTTAAAATACGTTAGTCAAAGTGTGGAGGTACTGGAGCGTTTCAATTAAATGGTGGTAAGAATTTTTTAATATGGGCAAAAATATATATATTTTTTTTTCCTGTCCTTATTCTAGGAAATGGTTCAACTGTGGGATTTATTTATTTACGTATTTATTTGAAACTTTTTCCAGTAAGTCAGCCTGCAGCAGACATGAAAAAGTTCAGCCTGAACATTAACTATAGGTGGTTCCACCTGTGTGGCTTATAATATTACATAACTACTTATGAAGTGTTGGTGTATATATTCCTACATTTGCTATTGATCATAATAAACTAATTTCAGAAAATAAGATTACAAGAAAAACACTTGCTTTGATCTTAACTTATGTCAGCATTATCTAGAATTTTTGTCAAAGCAAGTTTAGTTCTGTATGCTATGCCGCATATACATATTGCTGTGGGTTGCATCCATCAGGCTAGTATCTGGGTGTTCATTTGTTTCTAAAATGAATTTAAATGTTTGGTTCTGTTGTGCTACTTTATAACTGAGTGTGGTTACCTGCTACAGAATTTATTTAATGCTCCTCTGGATTTTTTTAATGTGAATTACTCTTGCAAATACTGAATTGTTGCTATACTGTGGCTTGTCTGACTACTCAAACTGTTCTCTTATTGATGAATTGTCTGTTGCCAGGTTTAGAGTTTGAGGTTTTTAGCTCTAACTGCCACATGGCTGCTTCTGTTGGGTCTTTTTACTAAAAAAAAGAAAAAGAAAATAATGTATTGCATATGTTATCTTACAGAGAAAAGAGACATATAAGCAAATATTGATGATGTTTTCAAGTTAGTTCATAACTTTTTTGCTATCCTAGAATTTTTAGCAAGTAGCATTATGAATCTAACAGGTAAATTAAGTTTTTGAGCATACAGTTGCTATTCAGATTTTCCTTGAAGTCAGTTATGTCTTTAAAATTATTCCATCTGTTTTTATACTGGAGCCATTCCTGTGGTATCTGAACACATTAGGAATAGTGTCAAAATTGACAAGCCTCAAACTTGACTTACCAACCATTGTGTTCATCACTGTCAGGAAAACCCAACCATGTCACTGCCTGCTAGTATAATTGTGTTTTATATGAAGAATAGGATGGACAAAACCTTCCTAAAAAGTGAATGCTTTGAGGTTTTCAGTCAGTAGAGAATCGCTTTCAAGAAGTCTCTTCTTTTTGTTACCACCTTTGCTGTTGTGTTGTAAGTTTCTATAGGGCCAGTTTTAGAGAGAACTAGTGACATACTAGTGTATAATTCAGTTTTATAAAACTATGGATGGATGGCACAGTAAACAGGTTTTAATCCTCTGATGCCCATGCATTGCTGTTTAGGGCCTCAGTCCTGTTTGTGTTTGGGTCAATGGCGGGGAATGTCAACTTGAATGATGCAGGATCAAGCTCTAATTTTCCCTTGGTTAAAGTTTACTACTGATGCAGTTTTTATCTTGATTAAGATACCCAAGTGCAAGGAAAGGGAACTGTGAGTACAAAACAAGGACAGAATAAAAAGTGAGAATTGAAATTTGACAGTTGATTAGGGCATATAAAGGGCTTGGAGGCTTGTTTTTGCTATAGTAGCAAATGGTCATATTTAATGTGTGTGGTTTCTCGTTCATAGCGACTTCACAAAATTTGAGCCATGTTGATGACTTAAGGATTTCTAAAACTTTACTCATCTAGTAATATTTTGAAAGTAACAGTGAACTTGAAATCCAGTCAATTTAAAGAATTAATGAAATAATTTACAGTATAAAATTTACCCCGGAGTCCCATTGGCAGTTTTCATGGTTTAACAATCCAGTCATATTTTGCTAGCTTTAAAAATGTTTTCTCTTCCTTGTTGCTGTATATAAGATGGGAAAACTGGCTAGACAGTGTTATGGAGGCAACCACGGCAGCTCTACATTCCTTAAATTGATAGGAGGATATTCAGTAGTGATTTGCAGAAATCCCCTTTCCAAGTTCACTATTGATGCATCTTTATTGATCCTCGAGAACAAAGTTCTGAGGCTAAAGTTCATTTCCAAACCCACAGGCAGCTGTGGGTCAGTTAACACTATAGGTGCCCTTGGGTAACCTAGCAGAATTCTTTCATGCTCATCTGTAACATATTCTGCTACTTGAGCCTTTGTTGGGATTGCATTCATGTTTAGTGGTCAACTTCAGACAAGTTTCTGGTATTTAGGACATTCTCCTGTCCCTTTTTTAAAAGATACCATTTCACTTACTCTTTTAAGAACTAATCTCAGAGCATGTGTTGCTGTTACAGTGAGTAGGCAGATTGTCCCTTAAAATGCTTTTTAAAATAGCTGTTGTTGTTGTTGTTCCTTTGTCTCGGATGTATGGAGCAGGAATTTTGGACCCTTGTTTAAACCTTGCAGGAGATAGTACAGCTATGCCTGAAAGTAGTTCATAAGTTCTAAAATTGCTGAAAATATTGTATATAACAAGTTGCATCAGAATAGTATGATCTGTTGGGTAGCACTATTCAGTTAAGGCATATTCTGACATGAATGAAAGCATAAACTTTAGTTGTCTTTGTCACTTCCAAATCTTCTTACAAGGTTTATGAAGAGTGCTGGCATTATTTGTGTTTAAACAGGACCAAAAAATATAAATAACTATATACGTCAAACAATGTGACTGATAGCCGATTTTTTTTCTCTTCTGTTTGCTTATTACAGACCAACATTTCTGTTGGGGATTTAAAATATAAAATGTGAATGATTTTAAGCTCTTTACATTGTCAACTATTTAATAGGTCTATCCTATAGATTTTATGTCTTTGCATGGGATGTGAGAATCCCTTTAAATGAAAGACTAAAATGGAGCATTTTCTAAATTTGGTGTTAAGCAAAACTTATGTTGAAGTGTAGCAATTCCATGATTGTCTGGTACTAGAACCTAGTGGAAGTAAGTAAACAGTAGCTGTAATTCTGGCAGTTATGAACAGTGGTGGCTTATTTTTTTGCTTTTTCTTTAAAAAATCCATTTACTTAAACTTAAGTTTAAAAAGTTGGTCTCTGATTTTTTTCTAAGCACTGTTTATGTGGCTGAACTGCTTAGAAACAGCAAAAGTGCAAACTAAGAAAAAGGAAGTAAAATGTGAAGAAAGAAAAAGGGGAAAATATAACGGGTGGGAAGTTGCCACAGGCTTGAGTCTTAGTCATAACGTTCTTCCTTGTTCAGCTTCTCCCTTTTTTTTCCTTTTGGCCCCTCTGTTCTTTCATTCACGCTCCTTTCTTCTTTCTCCCCTTCTGCATGCTGTCCAAGCAGTAATCTTCTTCCTCTCCTGCATCCCCTTCACACCTCCCTAGTGCACTCATTGGATGAGGGCCAGTAGTGGCAACTCTCCTTGCAGTTGACCCCACTTCCCAGAATTAATAGAGCAAAGGAGGGGAAACTTTTAGCTATTGGTCATGTCGACCACTGCCACTTCTGCCACCAACTGAAGTGCTCTGGGCACTCTGTTCCTGGAATGGAGGCAGGCCTAAACTATAGAATTACTTTGCTATAATTACATTGATCAGGGGTGTGGATTTTTCACATCTGAGTGACGTACTTATAGCGACCTAAGCGCCAGTGTAGATGGTGCTATGTCAGCGGGAGAGCTTCTCTTGACTGCATAGCTACTGCTTCTTGTGGAGATGGTTAATCCTATGCTAACGGGAGAATTCTTTCCCATTGGTGTAGAGAGTCTTCATGAAAGTGGTACAGCTGCATTGGTGCAGCTATGCTGCTGCAGTTTTAAGTGTAAACCTGCCCTAAATCTCCTAAGTTAATAGCCTTAAAGACGTCTGTGATTGTTATGCTTGAGTGGGTTTTTATCACCAAAAAAGCTTGAAAAGCAGTAAACTAAAAAAAACCTTGTTTCCTCACAAAAATGGCGCATTTGTACGTTCATTTCAAAATAAGACACCTTGTTCTGCTCAACTTTGTGAGAATGTGGCCTTCACAGTGCAAAACACGAATTGTTTTCTCTATTTGCAACAGAAATGATAATTGCATTTTCCAGGGCCTTGAATTGAAGGAGAAATTCTTATTGCATTTTATTGCATCTCTACCTTACTCTGATCCAACTATGCTAAAACACTACCTAGAAACACCAGGTTTAAAAACTTTTTAAAGATCATAGATTGTATTAGGGTAGCTTTGTACCACTCTCGTGGTGCAAAATTTAAAAATGACTTCCTAAAGACCAAAATCTCCTTTTTTCTAATAAATTTAAATATAAAGTTGAGTTCTTGCAGTAGCAATTGTCCACTAGGATTCCATTCTTGGTGCACACGTGCTCTAGGTACACAAAATCAGGTTCTTTGGCCAGCAGTGTCTGATGGTGCCACGTCTGTGCCCTAGATGTCCTTATACCCCTTCTTGGGGCTTAAAGGGCAGAGTAGGCCCAACCTCCATTTTTTACCGTGCACGGCAGTGAGATGGAACTCCCCACCTACTTCTCTGAGCACCATGCTATTTTTAGTACTGGTTAGTCTTGTTGCCCCGGCGCAACCCATGCGCACACAGATTCCTTATTTTATGCATGTTCTGTTTCTTAGGCTAGACCACCACCTCAGGGACTCTAGAAGAATGGTAGAAGCAAAATCTTCATAGTTTAAAACCTGCCTTAATGTGAAGCTTCAGTGCCACTTAATGATACACACTCTAGGTGCCCATTTAGTTTGAGGATACAGTCCTAAGTGGTGTACTGTATGTTGCTCACTTCAAGTGCACTCAAAAGTGTGAGGATATCTCTTGAAGCACTCAAAACAAGCCCCCTTGGACACAGTTAGACCTCAGTTGACTGGTCATTCCCTATGAAAGAGTTCCCTGGTGAGCCCAGAGTCCATGCGAAGCTTTTGAGCTTCATCGACCAAGAGATGTGGTCATCTGCCTTCATTCCAGCTTCTCATGGCTAGGAAGGAGCAGTGCTCCAGAGCTGACCCAAGATATAGGTACCCTAAGTCTTTTTTGCCTTGACCCATAAGTCTGATTCATCTCTGGCTCAACAATCAGCCTGAGAGGGGTCCCTTTGGCACCCTGGTACATTGGCAATAACCACTAAAGCTATGGACTGCATCTCCCTCAGAACCGGTCCTTTATCTCCCAGGGCTCCTGTTCAGGTAACCTCACAAATGTGTTCCAAGTGTCCAGTGGATTGATACCTATTGGGTCAGTACACTGGGCATATAAGGTACAGTGATTTTTTTTTTCATCTGTGTGCTCAGTACCAGAGTCTCCTCTCGTTGAGAGCTTGAAAGATGGTGATGACTAATCCACCTTGGCCAAGTATTTTTTTGAAGTGGTGACATAAATGCACTCAAGACAGCATTATACATCAGCCAGTCGTTTTTGAGCCATACCCTACATATCTGGCAATAAAGCGTGACTGCTCTGTCCATTCATCAAAACATCAAGAAGACTTGCAAAATCTGGTTGCGTTGCAGTCTTGCTGGCAACTCATGGGCATTAGTGTTGCAACCTTACGGACAGCTACCAATGCCCTAATGATTGCACCTGCTTAATACTGTGAAGCACCTTAGGGCTCCAGTTGTCATTGTGACAAGTTGGACTCAGTGATCAATTCTGCCTTGCATATCATCAGTGGTACAACCCAGACAACTCCAGTTTCCGACATTCCAGTCCTGGCTGGAATTGCTTCCCCAGTAATTAGGAATAAGGCAAGGCCCTGGCCTCATTACTGTGCGCAGCCAACTATCAAGACAGCTTACTTCATAATTTTATCTCAGTCATATCAGAAACACTGAAATAGTTGACCCTATGAGACAACCTTTCTAAGGCACAGTGGCAACAGGTACTGCAGGACTATATTTTTGGAGCAATGGCACATGTCTTGGCAGTTAAACAACTCAGATCTATGTTTCCTAGGCTCTCAGGATTAGCTCTCTCAAGCCCTTCAGAATAACCCTATGAACCAAAAGATCCTTTTTTGTTACAATGGGATGTGTTGTAGTCATGGGCAGTTTAATTTGCATCTTTACCATTGGGTCTTCCTGAGCGTCCCATCCTGCTCCTATGCAGCTCAAGAACTATGTGCTGTTTGGTTATAGAATGCCCTCTTTATCATATTGATGGTGGGTGGATGCACTTAAGAGTGACTACATCACATACCCACTATCTAATTCATTTTTTGTGCCATCAAAAGCCATATACCAGAAGAAGAAAAAGCATCAGCTACCAAGTTGTTGGTGTGGCAGGTCAAGAAGATATCTCTAGTACTGAATTAACCTACTACTTGCTTAGGGAGAGCACAACAGAGCCACGGCACTCCTGACAGGATGACCCCTGTCTTGGAAGCCATGTATTCCTTGTCTGCATCCCTGTTGGGGCACAATAGGGACTCCTCCTTCCATCCCTTTTGGGTTGTACAATGTGAATCAGAAAGGGATCTATAAGGGACAGCAGTAAATGACTTAGGGCTCATGGGGAATATCCTTCTTGATTTTACATGCACACCCCTATGTGTCCCTCAATCCAGTATCCATACCCTTTTCAGCTCTGGCTTGACTAGACACCCAAGGGAATGTAGCTGTATTCATGCAAGCCTGAGTAATCTGCCTCCTTGTGGATTAAATACTGCTGCCCAAAGAGGCAGTCAAGATAACAAGTCAAGTCAGCTAGTGCAGCCTTAGAGCCTCAAAAAGTATCAGGAGGAAAGTGATGAATGCTATAAGGGGAAGAATGAGGCAGTAAATTAACATTGTCTTTAGCTGATGACGACTTCAAGGCATTCCAGGACCTCATCAGATCTATGGCAGAGACTCTAGATACACTCTAGAAGTGGTGCAGGAGAAACCTTTCAAACTCCTGCACATTTTACACACTTCCATTGTTGACAGGCTCGTCTTGCTGATAAATGAGGATCAGCCCACAGAAGACCTGCGGCATGCGCTAGCTTCTGTTTTGGCCACATCCAAGTGGGCTGATAGGAGATTCCACATCCCTTCCAAAGAACTTTGGAGTACTTTTATTCCCACTCAGTATCAAAATTGTTTCTGGAAGCTGCGGTCTAAGAGCAATCAAAGTGGCAGGGATCTCCCAAATCCATATGTAAGGGGAGAGACTTAGAGACTGGACCTGTTTGGATGCAAAGTATTCATTTACCAGCCTCCATATGCTGTTGGATAATTACCAAGTGCTTCTGTCAAAATAAAATTATTTGAATTGAGACACACTGTTTGTAGATAGGCTACCTCGATCACTGAAAAGAACTAAAGACCATCCCCATCTGAGGGGTAGCTGATAACCCGCATCCAGTTGCAGGCTGCAGTAAACAATATAGTGGAATATACTTTGTCTATTGTCTAAAAGACCTTACTTTTTCCAATCTTGAGGGATTTTCCAGGGACGTCCAAACCAAAATTGAGGGAGGACCTTTTGAAGTTAACTTTTACTTCAAACTGTGGTGAATTCCTCTATTCCTTAAAGGAATCTAGGGTGACTATATTCTCTGGACCTCTTTTCCAGTACTAAGATGGAAGTAAGTGAGACAGGACTTCTTTCAGGTACCGTTTCTGTGCCCACATACTGTTACCATCCTCAGACCTTGGAACTGTCCAGAAAGAAGAGGTTTCAGCCTTTCTCTGCTGCTGCATAGTCTGTTTTTTCCCTAAGAAGCAGGTTTGATGCCATTACCAAGAGCCTGGCAGAACCTTGAGATCTCTTCCCTTCTGTCTCTCTTCCCCTGCCACCCCCCACCTTGGCAATTATCTCCTTTTATTTTTGGTAAGTTTGGACTCAGATCAACTCAGACTACTGAGTCTTGGAAATAGTAAACAATGGATATTCTATCCAATTCCAGTCTCTTTCTGACCTGTTAGCCCCATTCCCCATCTTTTTTTTTTCTTTTTTTTTTTTGAGGGACCATTTTCACAAGATACTGTTCAAACAAAAAGTGGACTCCCTTCTACAATTTGGAGCAGTGGAGGAGGGACTCAGAGATATAGGACAAGGGGTTAGTCCCATTATCTTTCTCATCCCAAAGAAAAACAAAGGACTAAAACAATCCTTGGATGCATAAACGGGAGTCTTGGGTCAGACCAGAGGTTTTTATCTCTGTTTTTGGCACTGGTGCAACTGCTGCTAGAAATACTGTCCAGTTCTGGTATCCACAATTAAAGAGGATGTTTATAGATTAGGGAGGGTTCAGAGAAAAGCCACAAGAATTTCTAAAGGATTAGAAAAGCTGCCATTATAGTGATTAGACTCAAGAAGTTCTCTTTATTTAGCTTAATAAAGAGAAGGGTAAGAGGTAATTGATTAGTCTATAAATATCTACTTGGAACAAATATTTAATATTGGGCTCTTCAATCTGGCAGAGAAAAGTATAACACGATCCAATGACTGGAAGTTGATGCTAGACAAATTCAGAGTGGAAAGAAGGGGTACATTTTTATCAAACTCAAAAATTGTGGTGGATTCTCTATCGCTGGCAATTTTTAAAAATCACGATTGGATGTTTATCTAAAAGATAAGCGCCAGGAATGATTTTGGAGAAGTTCTGTGGCCTGTGTTATCAAGTGGTCAGGCTAGATCAGGGGTGGGCAAACTTTTTGGCCAGAGGGCCACATCAGGGTTGCGAAACTTTATGGAGGGCCGGGTAGGGAAGGCTGTGCCTCCCCAAACAGCCTGGACCCCGCCCCCTGACTGCCCCCCTCAGAACCTCTAACCCATCCAAACACCACCACCCCCTGCTCCTTGTCCCCTGACCGCCCCCTCCCCCGTCTGACTGTCCAGAACCTCTGCCCCATCCAACTGCCCCCTGACAGGCCCCCTGGGACTCCCACACCTATCCAACCACCCCCCTGTTCCCTGACTGCCCCAACCACTATCCACCCCTGACTCCCTCCCCCTCCACCCCATCCAACTGCTCCCTGACTGCCCCGCCCCCCGGGACCGCCTGCCCATTATCCAGTCCCTCCCCGGCCCCTTACCACGCTGCCACCCTGCCCGGCAGGAGTGGCAAGCCAGAGCACCGGTGGCACACTGTGCTGAGACTGCGGGGCAGAGGGGATAGCAGGGGAGGAGCTGGGGTAGCCTCCCTGGCCAGGAGCTCAGGGGCCAGGCAAGACGGTCCCGTGGGCCGTAGTTTGCCCATCTTTGGGCTAGATACTCACAGTGGTCCCTTCTGGATTTGGAATCTATAAGAGTTGACATTAAAGGTCTACGAGTTCATCCAGTGTTTCAAGTTCAGAATGGTGACTCTGACCTCTATAGTTCCCTCATTAAATACTTCAAGACTGTTTTGTGGTTCTCAATCTGCAAGATGCCTATTTTCAGGTATCCATTCATCCAGCCCACAAGAAACTATTTGGGTTCCTAGTGACAACATCTCTGTCAGTACAGGTCGTCTGCCCTCTCCACAGCTCTGCACTTGCACGATAGAGATTGCACTACAGTACTTGTATTTTTCAATTCACCTCATACTATTGTTTTCTTTTTTACAGTGCAAATATTTGTAATAAAAAATAAAGTGAGCACTGTACCCTTTGTATTCATGCTGTAATTGAAATCCGTATATTTGGAAATGTAGAAAAATATCCAAAAATATGTATAATTTAAATTGGTATTCTGTTTAACAATGCGTTTAAACCTGTGATTAATTGCAACTATTTTTAATCTAGTTTTGTGTTTGTTGCTTGTTAACTGCAATTAATTGACAGTCATACTTTTAAATGTACCGTGTTTTGTATCTGAAAGTTGCTCATATAAAGATCTTCAGATTTGAAAGTTCGTGTTGTATGGACTAAATTGCTTTTTCAAAATGCAAAAATATACTGTTACGGTATTTTTTTTAATTTTAATATAGCCTCATTACAGCATTAAACTCCAAGTGCAGTTGATGTGTATGTAACTTGCAGGATTTTTTTTAATATTAAAGCAAACCGTTTTAGGAAGAAGAAAAGGAGTACTTGTGGCACCTTAGAGACTAACCAGTTTATTTGAGCATGAGCTTTCGTGAGCTTAAAGCTCATGCTCAAATAAACTGGTTAGTCTCTAAGGTGCCACAAGTACTCCTTTTCTTTTTGCGAATACAAACTAACACGGCTGTTACTCTGAAACCCGTTTTAGGAAGGTTGCTTCTACACACTTATCAGTGTTTTCTTCTTTGCTTTGTAAGAATGAAGCCACGAAAAATTAAAGAAGATGATGCTCCAAGAACGATAGCATGTCCTCACAAAGTAAGTGAAACTCTCTGAACTTAAAGCATTTCAGTGATTAGTCACTTGTGGAAATGAATTTTGTGTGGCTAGCTTTTTTCTATTACGGTAGGAATAGCTGAATATTTGTATTAAAGCTAAATATTGAGGCCTATTACTTTAAATACAGTTGCCTCTCTTTAGGTGCTTTCCAGATGCCAAAAGATTTCCTCAACTCTTCCTACACAGTGTGAATGTCATAACACAAAAGGGAATCTTGTATGCATGTAAGGTGATCATAGGAGTATGGCAGGACCCTTTGTCCCAATAATGTAATTTTCTGTCACTCTATGAAATACCTCATTAATCCTCTAGACTCAACCCAAACTATATTCCTTTAAGTTTCTGTACTGCTGTGACTCACACCTGGCTCATGATATTGATAACGTGAAAGATCGTTAGAGAACTTTTATTCAGTAAAGGTCAAGGGTATGTCTGTGTTGCAGCGGGGAGCTAGCATCCCAGCTCCGGTATACAGATTTGTGCTAGAAATAGCTGTGTGGACGTTGTGGCACTGGCAGAGGCACCTGAGCTCAAGCTACTCTTGGAGGAATTCTGTGCCACGGCACAATGCAGAAATTTGCATAAATTAATGTTATGCATGCAGAATTTCCTTTTTTCCTCATAGAAATGGGCTGCAGAGATGTTGGCCGCCACTAGAGGCCACTGGACCTGGCACAGGGCTAGGGGGAACAGGCGGGAACTGGAGGGTTCCCAATAGCTGCAGTTCTCAGCATGTCCTGAAGGAAGGAGGTGGCGGCATGCAAATCGTGGACCCAGCATCAGGCTGTTTCTCCCTCTGGTCTTGGAGGGTGAGAGTGTCTGGGCGGGGGTGAGTGTCTGGCCCCCTAGCTGGGCTCTGGGAGGGAAGGGGGCAGAGAAACTGAGTTGTCGTAGGGGTTTCTTTAACTCTCTACTTGTGGGTGAATTTTTGCTGGCAGGTATCTTGAAATAAATTACCAAATAATTGAAACTGGCATGATAATATAGTGGTGTTCTTAACAAAATCTGCAGAATTTTAAAATATTGTGCACATAATTCCCCCAGGAGCAGCTTAAGCCCACCTTGGTGCCAAGCTTGTCTGGCTAGTGTGAGCCTCCGCCAGTGCCACAATGTCCACACAGCTATTTCTAGCACATTAGTGTGAGCCCCTCTAGCACAAGTTTCTATCCACGCTGTAAGGCTGGCTCCCAGCTGCAATGTAGATATACCCCTAGATTAGTGGCTCTCAACCTTTCCAGACTGCTGTACCACTTTAAAGAGTGATTTGTCTTGTGTACTCCCCAAGTTTCACCTCACTTAAAAACTTACAAAATCAGACACAAATATAAGTGTCACAGCACACTATTACTGAACAATTGCTTACTTTCTCATTTTTACCATATAATAAAATTAATCGGAATATTAATATTGTACTTACATTTCAGTGTATAGTATACAAAGCAGTATAAACAAATCATTGTCTATGAAATTTTAGTTTGTACTGACTTCACTAGTGCTTTTCAAGTAGCCTGTTGTAAAACTAGGCAAATATCTAGAGGAGTTGATGTACCCCCTGGAAGACCTCTGAGTACCCCCAGACATACACGTATCCCTGGTTGAGAACCGCTGCCCTAGACTATTTAATCAGATCTTTTCTGTGGCCACTTCTTAAATAAAGGAGAGCACTCTGGTCCCTACTCTTATGGTTAGCACTTCTGTATGTTGTCTTTTGATAGCTACCATACACTATTATGGACAAGGATATTGCAACAATAATTTAGAATACTTATTTGATGGCATGAACCTGTTCTGAAAACTGTCCAAAGTGTATTCCTGAGATCTAGGTGTACCCAACCTTGATATGAAATCATTACAGGTTGTGGGGCTTGGTTTCTAGATAGTGTGAGCCTAAGAATGTTTGCCTGTGCAGATATTTAATAGTGCACATTACAGATCAGTAACATAGACCGAAGATTTGTTCCTTACTAGCCTCGAGCCCAAGCATCCAGTCTGGGAACACTGAGTTCCTATTCAGGCTCTATATGTTGACTTTCTAATCCAGGGGTGGGCAAACTTTTTGGCCCGAGGGCCACATCTGGGTATGGAAATGGTATGGTGGGCTCACAAAATTGGGTTTGGGGCGCAAGAGGGGGTGAGGGCTCTGAGGTGAGGCCAGAAATGAGGAGTTCAGGATGCAGGTGAGGGCTCTGGCTGGGGGTGTGGCTGAGGATGAGGGGTTTGGGGCGTAGGAGGGTGCTCCAATCTGGGGCCAAGGGGTTCAGAGTGTGGGAGGGGGATTGGGGAATGGGGTGGGGTGAGGGCTCCGGCTGAGGGTGCAGGCTCTGGGGTGAGGCTGGGGATGAGGAGTTTGGGGTGTAGAAGGGTGCCCTGGGCTGGGACTGAGGGGTTTGGAGGGCGGGGTGGGGCAGGGGGTTGGGGCATGGGAGGGGCTCCAGGAAGCAGCAGCGTGTCTCCCCTCTGGCTCCTACGTGGAGCCGCAATCGAGCGCCTCTGCATGCTGCCCTGTCCACAGGCGCCACCCCTGCAGTTCCCATTGGCCATATTCTTGGTCAATGGGGGCGGCGCTTAGGGTGGGGGCAGCTTGCGGAGCCCCCTGGCTGCCCCATGTGTAGGAGCCAGAGGGAGGACATGTCGCTGCTTCCGGGAGCCATGCAGAGCCACAGCAAGCATGCACAGTGCAGCACCCGACCCTGGAGGGCCTGATTAAATCAGCTGGTGGGCCAGATGCAGGCGTGGGTCATAGTTTGCCAACCCCTGTTCTAATCCCACACTTTCAGGATGTATGTTCACCTTTCCTTAAAGTTGTACTTGGAGACCCAGAGTTAAATTATTCTTCCTCTGAGGAGAGATGTTAGTTCTTCACAACTTGAAATCAATCCTGCTCTTATTTCTCTGATTTAATTAGACAACTTAACGTTTATCAGAAGTATATGTTAAGTGGGAGAAGAAAAGTAATACTTATTGCTGCTTTTCCACTTCCCCTCCCAAAAAAGTTCCTCTATCAGTATAGAGGTAACTCTTAGGACAACTTTGTTACTTCTGTGTAACCAAGAAATACCTCTTAAGGCTTCCCTTCTCCTTTCCACAGAGTAGTTGGGATTTCAGAGTCAATATAAATAGTTTTTTTTTTCATCCCACCCATTTGTGAAGTTTAACTTTTGAATAAAGACATGGAAATCTTGAAGTCTGTTAGTCAAAGGGATTGTGAAGCCTGTGGGGGAAACTTTTTTTTTATTTAGAAGTGGTGGCTCCTTGGTTTTTCAGAACTTAAGACCTGTTCAGATACGGTTATTCCCAGTTTGGCAGAAGTAGCTCCCAAAGAGAGAGCCTGCAGAATTGCAGATCGGAACAAGGAGTCCGGTGGCACCTTAAAGACTAACAGATTTATTTGAGCATGCTCAAATAAATCTGTTAGTCTTTAAGGTGCCACCGGACTCCTTGTTGTTTTTGTGGATACAGACTAACACAGCTACACCCTGATAGATTGGAAGGTGGATCGCTCAATCAGTTGCTGTTTTCGAACTTGCACTCCTCATGCAGTTGTATGGTACTACCAGTTCTGGTTTATTTTCATGTACACTTCAAAATTCATATGGAATCTGAAACTCCTTAACAAAACTTAAGAATTTATTAAAGTTTCTGATATGCTTTGAGGGACCTTTGACAAATGAGTTCATCTATATTCCCATCTTACATTTATTCAACAGGGAAGCCCTGGTAGCGCAGTTAATTTAACTGGATTGAATTTGTAAGAAAGGTTTCTGTCTTTATCATGAAATAGTCTTCATCCCACAAATCCATTGCCCCAACTTTTATGCTGGATAGTAGAGGTGATTTTTTTGGTATGAGTGACTAAGAAAGTCATCTGGTTAGATCTTCTGTGTATGTAGGGCCTGAAGAAATCAGTTTTATTGTGGATTTTTGGATTTATTTTGATTTCGGTTTTTTGTTTTTTTTAATAATTCCACGTTTATGGTCTTTTTAAATAAAAACTGTTTGATACATTGACCACAATTTAAGTAGCCTTACTGTAAATGCATTAAAATGTTCAGAATTGGATTGCAATGGGAAAAATTGATCTTACACAAAAAAAACCCCTACAATTTAAACAAAACGTCCGGCAGATATACAGTATAAGGTAAAAGTAATACATTTTAAATTGCTTTTTAAAGTAGCACTCAGTAATATGACCAAACTGACAATTGTGAACAGTAACACAAGAAGTCCACAAAACTGTGGTGGGAGTGTCTGCACAGTCTCTCTTTAAGCCGAGCACTCACCAGCCTGAACGCTTGTTCAGACAGCAGCTACTGCAACCACTCCTGAGCCAGAGGCTGGTGTACAGACAGGTGCCCTCCCGTTCTCCCATGTGCCCCCACCCTCACTCAGTGGAGACTGGGCACACCAGTGAGGGGAAGGAGACACCCCAACATCAGCCCCCACCCTGGACTGGCTCTGCACATCAGATCAGAAGGTTTGACTCTTAGCCTGCCTGCCCCTGTGATCCAAGTGCTGGGGAGAGCAGAATTCCACATTAGTGTTTTGATTCTGTCCATGTTCTCAGTAATGCAGATTTCATAGGCCCTATGTATGGTAATTAGCCAAAGAGGCATTTGGGGACTTTTTCATAATCCAGTTGGTTTATTTTTGATGTAATGGTTTATGTATGAAATATAAAGCCTCTAGATTAACATTGTAGCTAGTCTTCGTCCTTTTGTGGACTAGCTTTGTAAAGGGGTGCTTTTTCAAAAAGGGTCTGGGCTTGCTCAGTGGTATAGAAGGTGAGGCTGCCTAGTATTGTAGGGGGAGGGATTCAAGAGACACTGGCTCTACTCCTAGTTCTGTCACTGGCCTGCTGGGTGACCTTGGGCATGTTACTTCACCCCTCTGTGCCTCAGTATCCCCATCTATAAAATGTGGAGGATATTTACCACTTTTGGTGAGTCCTTCGAGATCTGATGAAAAAGATAGGTGGTAATATTTATAAGTAAGTAACTTCTGTCCTTCGTCTGTCTATTGGTTGGTGTTTAGTGGCATTTAAAGTTGGCAAGGGGATTGGGAAAAGCTCTTTTAAAAAAGGATGCCTAGAGGATGGCAGAAGCAGCAGGCAAACAAAGAAGGAATAGAGCACAGTTGATCAGTAAGAAGGGGGATAGAAGAAATGTGTGGTGAAAGAGTTGAGAATTTTAAAGGTAACATGAATTTTGAACAAGTATGATATCTGGGACAACAGAATTCTGTAAAAATGATCATAATTCTCTTTTCCAAATCTTAGCAACCAGGAAAGATAGAATGGGAAGTTCATAGATTAGGGATGCAGAAAGGGAATAGCTCAATGAAGAACCATTATGACTAGGTAGGATTTCAGCCTAAACTTGTCTGTCTTTAGTCTCTCTCTGCAAATGCAATATTCAAAAAATAAGTGAATCTGCAGATGCAGGATCTTCAAGAAGTGCGGGTGAGTTCCCATTACTTGGGGTCATAGACTCTGTTGTTGCTCAGGTGTGAGATCTGTATTCTGCCTTCCTGTGATGCAGGTGGTGGTCTTCAGTCTTCATTACCCAGCAGCACCAGATCCTCCTTTCCCCTCCCTAGAAACCACACAGCTGTTACCTTTGTAATCCTAGTCAATTTATCAGATTCATTCTGCTCTCAGTGCATTATGGAATAGATTTCTTCTGTAGCTGCTGTGCCTTGGAGACCCTCTTGCTTCTTTCTCTGTCAGGAACGGGAAACAGACAAAGAAAGAAGAAAGAGGGACAGTAGGAGATGGACAGAGACAGACATCACTTGCACAAAGAATATGGGGCCCACCAAAGGTAGCGGTGGACTACCATCATTTTACCTTTTGCTAGCCCTCGGACTACCGTAAATTTTCTTCAGTTTGTCACCTGTGCTTTTGTTAATAGGATATGATCTTATGGGGAAGATGCAGTATATGTTAATAAAACTTGACTGCATGTAGTACACTAATGTTGTATGGGTGAGTCAGTTGGATTTTTTTCCTCACCTCTTAAATTATTGATATTTACTGTGTGTCTATAGTAAGAGTTTGATAATTTTACTGTAAAAGTGTTTTATTTTTAGCCTCCTAAGTCAAAGTAAAATATGTATCAATGTGAGGGAGTATGTCTTTTCAAGGCCAGCTTCTATTTTAAGGTATTTTTCCAGGGAAAAGGGAGGGGTAACTAAACTTTCATTTACTAAAATGCTAGACATTTTATTATCGGAACGTGTTTATGTATTGACTAAGTTTTTTTTATTATTCTCTTTAAGGGCTGCACAAAAATGTTCAGGGACAACTCTGCTATGAGGAAGCATCTGCACACTCATGGTCCTCGAGTACATGTATGTGCAGAATGTGGCAAGGCCTTTGTGGAGAGTTCCAAATTAAAGCGACATCAGCTAGTTCATACTGGAGAGAAGCCCTTTCAGGTATGGCCACTTTTGAGACATGCAGAGTATTCAAGTTTTTTTTAATAATAATAATAATAATAAAAACAAAAATAAGGCAAGAGACCATGCTTACCTGGCTTTCCTTCCAGTTGAGGCAAGGAAGCACCTTGTCTCAAAATAAAATTGCATGTGGTTACTTGACAGGCAAAATCAAAACATGATCCAAAGTCTGTTGATACCAATAGCAGCCTTTCCATTGACTTTAGAGGGCATTGGATCAGATCCTTAGAGAAGTTAGAACAAGTTCTCTGTTCACTAATTATTAATGCTTAGACAAAATTATGATTGTTTATTTCCAGGTATACTTTGGAAGCGGGGTGCATTATAGCACACACATCAGCACATTTAAATGTAACTATCATTCTAGCCTACTTGCAAGAAAATTAGACTTTGAAACCATATTTGAGGAAACCCTCATTGCTTCCTCTTTTTCAACTTGATGTATTTTACCAATGTAAACAAGGCCTCAGGTTATGCTGATTAGGGTGTGTAAGTGGAATGTCTTTCGCTATTAAGAGTCCTACTGTGTAGCTTGGCAGATTAAGACTGCAAAGCTGGATAACAATATATTAATTGTGTGGATTTTTGTTTTCTTTAGAGGCTGTTTTTGGAACACATTTGTAAACAAACTGCCTGAATTCTTTACGTTAAAATCTACAGTGAGGATACTCCCCATGGGGGGAGAAATTGTTTCATTCTCTCTCCTTTTTTTAATGTCCCCCATATTGTCAGCAGACACACTTTTTTTCTTGTGCTGTTTGGTGCACCATTGGCTAATCAGAATGCTTAACTTTCAAGTTCTGAGTGTTAATCAACTTAAAATTAAAGCCATGAACTACCCACTGAATATCCTCTGATGCTACGACAATGTAGGAGACGCTTGAGCTCCTGCCACCAGAGGTCCCCAGCCTTCTTCATATGGTAAATATCATTCAAAAATTACTCTAGACTCTGAATTATACAACATGCAGAAATAACTGATGCACATCAGTTCAGTTAAGATATTCTCTTTTAATTTGTTTCTTCAAGAAACTAATCTGTCATAAGACACAAACTGATAATCTAAAAATGAGATTCTTTAATACAGAAAACCTCCAAACCTACCACTTCTTCTTCTGGTCTTAAAAAAAAAAAAGCCACTAAATATTGTTCCTAATCATTTCAAGAATTAAAAGTCCAAGTCATTTCCTGAATTATCCACCTCTGAGTGATTCTCTAGCCCAGTGGTTAGAGTATTCACCTGGAAGATGGGATATCCAAGTTCAAGTTCTTGCTCTACTCAGTATTGCATGAGTTATGCAGGAAGTCAGACTAGACTAGATTATCACAGTAGTTCCTTTTGGCCTTAAAATTTATACTTTTCATAGAACGTGATGGCTTGAATTCAGTAAGTTGTGGGTTTTGTTGTTTGTTTCCCAGAAGCAAATAGTCCTTGTGGCTGTGGAGTTTTTATTCATACATTTATCTGTTTTTATTTGTAGCACAAAAAAAACCCCATTCTGATCCAGGCTCTTGTGGCTCTTCTGTGTACATTAAGAACAATTGTATAAAGCATGAGTTAGCTGCTCATCTCGCCCCTGTGTGGCAACAACTCATAAAATAAATATCTTATCTGAACAGTAGCCCATCTGACCCACAAATAACCATTATTGTTCTGTGCCCTTCTCTCCCCAAAAACCTGGGGGAAATTGCAGTCTGAGTCCCTGCAGTTGAATGGAGTCTAGCTGCTTTTTGGAGCAAGTGGGAAGGAGGGGTACCAAATTCTAAAGCTGAGGGCTTCTTTAACTGAGAGTTAAAGAAACTTTATGACAACCCAGTTCCTGTTTCTCTGCTCCCTCCCCTCCCCCAGGCCCAGCCAGGGGACCAGACACCCACAATTCCTTTCCTCTCTTCCCCCTGCCCCCGACACCCTCCTCCCTCCTGGGGATCCAGATTGAGAAGCAGCCTGATGCTTGGTCCCAGGCTTGCATGGAGTTTTCTCCTTGCCACCCTCTCCTTCCCTCAAGGCATGCTGGGAACTGCAACTGCCCAGAACTCTCTAGCTCCCTCTCCCTTCCCCAGCATGTCAAGTGACCCCTATTGGCGGCTAGCAAGCACTGTAGCCCATTTCTGTGCGGGGAAAGGAAATTCTGTGTGCAGTGTTAATTTCTGTGAAATTCTGCATTGCACAGTGGTGCAGAATCCTTCTAGGAGTAAAAGAGGGAGTGTGTAGAGAAAGTGCTTACTTTTTGCAAGCTTGGAGCTCTGCTGTCTTCAGAATTTTCGTTCACAGTAGTCTACTGTGTACATTGCAACTATTTTGAGAAAAATACCAGTCATCAGTTTTCTCTTTAGGCTTTCACTAAAAAAACCAAAACTTCATATGTTAAATGAGATGTAATGAATTAAATGTTGATATGCTAAGACCTGCAATTTATTTCTCAGGCAAAGCTCCCACTGGTTTTAGTGGGAGTTTTCAGGGAAAATGGACTGCAGGATCAGGACCTGATATTTGTAAAGGGAATTCAGTAGTGCAAGCAAGAATCTTTTGCTGACTTATCAAGTATCCATTGCTCCTGTTGGGACTGTTTTTAATCTATGACCTTTCCTTTCAACAGTGCACATTTGAAGGATGTGGAAAGCGATTTTCACTGGACTTCAATTTACGCACACATGTGCGAATTCACACTGGCGACAGGCCCTATGTGTGCCCGTTTGACGGCTGTAATAAGAAGTTTGCTCAATCAACTAACCTGAAATCTCACATCTTAACACATGCTAAGGCCAAAAACAACCAGTGAAAGTAAGCGAGAAGAAAGCTCTTGAACTCTCAAAGCATCTTACAGGAGTATGGGAATAAATATGCCTCCCCTTTGTATATTGTTTCTAGGAAAGAATTTTAAAAAAAGAACCCTACCCACCTAAAGGACATGTTTTGATAAAGTAGTAAATAAATAAATAAAAACTTTAAGATGACGTTGCTAAGATGCTCTACCTTGCTCTGTAATCCAGTTTCAAGAACACGGTGTTTTGTAAAGTGTGCTCCCAGCAGGAGGGGACAATTGATGAACTTGCATCAAAAAGAGACAATTCTTTATACAACAGTGCTAAAATTGGACTTCTTTTCACATTCTTATAAATATGAAGCTCACCTGTTGCTTACAATTTTTTTAATTTTGTATTTTCCAAGTGTGCATATTGTACACTTTTTGGGGATATGCTTAGTAATGCTATGTGTGATTTTTCTGGAGGTTGATAACTTTGCTTGCAGTAGATTTTCTTTAAAAGAATGGGCAGTTACATGCATACTTCAAAAGTATTTTCCTGTAAAGAAAAAAGTTATATAGGTTTTGTTTGCTATCTTAATTTTGGTTGTATTCTTTGATGTTAACACATTTTTGTATAATTGTATCGTATAGCTGTAATGAAATCATGTAGTATCAAATATTAGATGTGATTTAATAGTGTTAATCAATTTAAACCCATTTTAGTCACTTTTTTTGGAAAAATACTGCCAGATGCTGATGTTCAGTGTAATTTCTCTTTGCCTGTTCAGTTACGGAAAGTGGTGCTCAGTTGTAGAATGTATTGTACAGGCACTGACCTTTTATTAACACCTGATATGTACAACCCATGTAATAGAAAGGACAACAATAAAACAGTGGTCCTAAAGAAAGAGTATGGCAGAAGATGATCTGTAAGCACAGTCTATTTTCTTTTTTTTGTCCAGAATAATTACAGTTCTTGAACCTCCCAGAAATTGGAAGCTTAAATAAAACTCAAGTTTCCTTTACTTTGCATTCAATTACAATGATTTTTGATTAAGTAATACATCTGTGGCAAAACAGAATATACCAAAGGTGGTAATTTTAGTCAGAATTGGTCACAGTAATTCTGGGTTTGGGAGTGACCTGGACTCCTATTAACTGGAATAATGGAGTTGGTGACAGTTTTCAGCGCCCACAGCCAGCCAATCAGTGGAACAATACAGTGTCTAAATTAATTGTGCTTCTCTCCTTAATCAAGGTAAGGGGTGGGTGGAGTGGAGGTGTGTGGGTGGGGTGCTTCTTTACTTAGTCAAGGGGTGGGTGGGTTCAATGGTGACACTGGAATATTGAGAGAACTCTTTGTTGTCTGATTGGGCTAGCCTTCAGTTTTGGACCAGGTGCAGTAACGGAGATCCATGCTTAGAGCAAGGAACAAAAAACCATGAAAATTCCCAATAAGTTTTAACATACACAATATTCTTTTGATGGTCTAATCGCAAATGATTTCTAACACTTTGTTACAAATGTTGAGTAATAAATCTGTGTGTACTGTAGTAAACAGTGAAAGAGTGACAAACACAAGAATTTGCACAAAGAATGCATATGTATTGTTTTAAAAGAATGTGAAAAAAAAAAAAGGCTTAAAGAACGTTGTTCCAAACAGTGTCTGGTAGTAATATGTTTGTAGACCTCAGTCTCTGCATCTGTTATGAGAATATAATCCATCAAATTTTACAAGATTAAAATTAGGTAGCAAAACTTCTTTCCAAATTGTTGGACTTTGGTTTCAACTAGCGATGTTAAGTGCTTGCATAACACACAGGCCATTTTACAAATACCAAGGAAGGATTTTCATTTACAACTAATTTAATTTTATTCCTAAAATAGACCCTGCGTCTCTGGTTTTGGAGGCAGAAGAATAGTGAAGTGATTGGGTAACTTAAAAATGTACATTGGACTATTGAAAAGACAATACTAGTTTTGTTTTGGGGTTTTTTGGGGTTTTGTTTTTGTTCCCCCCCCCCAACATGGCTACATTTTTGGGAGGCAGTGGCAGATAGTTTAAAGTTAACTTACTTTCTACAGGAACTGATCATCATAGTAGTTGCATAAATGTGGCATTTTGTTTTTCGAAAAGGACAAGAACAACTTAGTCTAGTGTTATCCAAGCAGATTTTATCTGTATTTTAATACAGCACACGTGGTGTCTGAGCATCTCCACTAAAGAAGGTATATTTCTCTCCCCCATTCTCCCCTCTCCATTCTATTGGAAGCGGTATCTATTTTGTTCAATGTGGGGTTGGTTTTTTTTGTTTTGTTTTTTGGTTTGTTTTGTTTTGAGGTTTGCTTAGGGTGAAGTATATATTGCACTTCATCTTTAACCAGTTTTGCCATTAGAACAAGAATGCCATTTGAGGCCAGGTTATTTAATTGTATTCTGTATTGATCAGCTTTGTTATCTTAGAAACATAAATCAGTATTGTCACCCAGTGTATATATTGTGTATGAGAAAGCAGAGATCCCATTGAGCAGCTTCTTTGGAGTATTGGATCCCCTGAGTAGATGCTGACTCTTGTTACCAAAAAAATTTCTCACAGTTGTGCTTACATAACTCTGGTGGTGAATGATTAGGAATTTCTATAGTCAAATTGAACACATCTTATTTTAATAGCTTCTATAATTAAGTTAAATTCACTTCTTGGAAAAGCTTTTAAAAATATAATTGGCACATCTTATTCTTAAAGCTCCACACTTCACTGATTCAGCAGCTCCTATTGTGGATTCTTTGAGGATATTGCAAGTAGGAGGAAGTCAACCTTGGGAAACCAGCACTGTCAGTCTGCTACCACAAGAACCTGCATCATGCCACCAAGCCTGCAAGCAATATGAGGTAAGGGGAGAAAAACTTTTCTGGGGCCCCACAGTGCAACCATTTGTAAATGCCAGGGAGTTTCAGGGAGGGCATTAGTGTCTATGCCCTATGCATCATGCTTGTTTCATAGCCTAGTTACTCTTGCACTCCCTGTAGTCCAACTAACTGTCACATAGGCAGCAGAGAGAAGGGGAGGAACTTTAGCTATGCTTGTGTGTGGGTTAGGACTCTGGTTCCCAAAGCTTGTAGGTCTTTGGACTTGAAATAGTTTTTAAAAAGCCCTGGCTAGTTTGCAAAAGCTTTCTACCATTTTCACTGCCTCCCTGCCTCAAGAACATCAGCAAATTCATGGGGTGTAGGGGGAACCCCAGTGTTAGTCACAGTAACTGCTTTGTTTGCCTCCTTATGCTCAGAGGAGGAACTTTTAGAGAGCCCTTCTGCCTGAAAGAAAAGACTGAGGGCTTGTCTGCGCTTACTGAGCGGCGATCGATACATCGGCAGTCAATTTAGCAGGTCTAGTGAAGACCCACTAAATCGACCACAGATCACTCTCCCATTGGCTCCTGTACTCCACTGGATCGAGATGAGTATGGGAGTCAACGGGAGGGTGTCTCCTGTCAACATTGCATAGTGTGGACCCCGCAATAAGTAGATCCAAACCACATCAATTTGAGTTATGCTGTTCACGTAACCCAAATTGTGTGGCTTAGATTGACTTTCCTCTGTAGTGTAGACACAGCCTAACAAATCTTTCTTTTCCACCTCACCCCATCCAACCCCTTTCAATCCTACCGGATGAATGTGATTTTTATAACAGAATAGTGGCGAAGTGCTATTTTTCCCTGCCAGGGCCCCTTTCCAATCACCTAGTTTGACCTAGCTTATTCTGTCCTGTCCTGTCCTCGTGGTCCCTGAGGATGCTGTGTTCTATGCATCAGAGTGGTCATACAAGCAGCCTGTTGGCGATATTGCTCCTCCCCAGTGGATGTTGGCCCAAGTCTGTCCTGGACTTTCTCCCCACCCGCACAGCAATCAAACCTTCTTTAAGGGAGACAAGCATATCAGGGGCTTGAATCCAAGCTACCCCTCAGTAATTACTATTTCAAAATTACTATTTTGAAAGGTGACTCTGTCTAAAGTGAGGGAAAATCCAAACATCAAGAAACATAGCTTTCAAAGGACCAGCCATCTAGAAAACGAAGCTACTTCAGTCCCTAAAATTGTGGATTCTAGCTTAGGTGCAAGTGCTCCTGCAATTCTTGGAAAAACATTTTTTGATACTTTAATACTGATTTCTTGCTGTTCGTTTTTTTTGGTTTTTTTTAGAGAGCCAGTCCCTCTCCCTTTTCTTTCCCCAGGGGATTAATCTAATCGGTCAAAAAGAAAAGGAGTACTTGTGGCACCTTAGACTAACAAATCTATTTGAGCATAAGCTTTCGTGAGCTACAGCTCACTTCATCGGATGCATTCAGTGGAAATGCATCCGATGAAGTGAGCTGTAGCTCACGAAAGCTTATGCTCAAATAAATTTTAGTCTCTAAGGTGCCACAAGTACTCCTTTTTCTTTTTGCGAATACAGACTAACACGGTTGCTACTCTGAAAACTAATCGGTCAAGTCCCTTACAAGGATTACCTTGTATCTGACTTCATTTGAGCCCATTCTTAGATGGTCCCCAAGCACTCCTCTCTTGTTGAGAGAGTTGTATTTGGCCTTCTTTTCAGCTACCTAGTTCATTTGGAACTAGCTCTAGAAAATATTTTACATTTCATTTTGACAGGACTCATCAATTCAGATTCTTGTACAGCATCTCAGATGCACAGGGTGAATTTGCTGAATCAGGGTTCCCTACGATAGGAGAAAAGAAAAGCTTTCCATTTCTTCCTCTGGATCACTCTAGGCAGATTTCCAAATACACTAGACATGCCCTGGTAAATGGTATGTTCATGCTCTCTGCCTGAAACATTTTTAAATGGAAAGATTCAAGGATATTCAACATTAGTCCTACTTGATTTGGGAACCTACTGCTTCATCAGCATAGCTTGTCGGCCCTCAGTGGAGGGGTTATTTTTCTTTCTTCTGTGTTTCAGGGGTAGATGTGAGATTCCTCGTGATGGTTCTCTCACCAGGTCCAATACAGACTGTCAGCTATGCTCCACCTGCTGCATCTGAAAAGTAGGGAAAGGTTTCACAGGCCTCTGTGTCTTCCATTCCTCCCAAGATTTTGGCTTCTCTTTCCTCCATCTTAAGTATTCTGGTAGGAAGAAGGTCATTGAGGAGGATTTCAAAGAGATAAAAGTAATATTGAGTAACCAGAGACTATTGGCACACACTCACTGCCCCTAATACTGGCATGATGGTAGCCTGTATGGAGACAGTGCCATGGGTAATGCTTCATCTCAGCCTTTGCAGTATTTCCTGATTGACCGTCTGCCAGGAACAGTTGGTGGATCAGCAGCTGAACTCCACCATTGGTTTGCTTTTCCTTCATCTGACAGAAATGTTTTCTTCATCTGCTCAAGGGCAAACCTATGAATGATAAATGTCAGTGTCTCTCTTGGTGGGCACAGGTGTGGGACCCTACATGGCTCAGGGCAAATGGACTCCTCAGATCTCCAACACAGCGTCAATTTTCTGGGAGAGAGGAGTAAATGCAGTATTCTGTCTGCTCCTAAGAATTCCTCGGAAACCTACATTTCTACATATGGAAAGCAACAACAAAGCTACAGTGTCTCTGAACTGCCAAAGCAAAATAGGGAACTGGCCTGAATATGAGGTGAGATCTTCTCCTGTCCTTAGATCTGTACCTGTCAATCGAGGCCAAATATGCAGGACCAACAAAACGAACAGGGGAGAGGGAACTAAATAAAAGCACTTTTGTATAGTTGAAGATGTGGTTCCTGCCTCAAGTGGCTTTCTTTGCTAGCTAATGCAACAGGAAAATACTCAAATTTTACCAGTACTCCCAGGCTGGGAAGGAGGACATTTTCATTCCTTTGGACAGGGCTTTCTGGCTTATGCCTCTTTTTCTAATCCCTCTGATTGCAAGGGGGCCAGAAAAGTTACCAAGTAGTGATAGTAGTAATTACCCCATGAAGGCCCATGTGCCCAAGGTTCCCAGACTTCTTCGGATGCCCATTTGCCAGCTGTGGGTCTGGCCAATGTTATGAGATCTTATTCACTAGAGGTCACTCACAGAGCCTAGTGGGCTTCTTGCTCAGAACAAGAAAGCTTCCAAGGAATTGCATTTGTGGGGGGGGGGGGGGTAATTTGGAGTGAGATGGTTCTGGCATGTACAAAACAAGGCAAATCCCTTGTGCTTCTCTAGCATGTGTCTTAGAATTCCTCCTAAATGGCTAACTCCAGTTTTTTCATTATGTAAATATTGGCACTAGGAGATGTCCTCATTCCATCAAAGTCCACTTTATTGCTTCACCAGTATGCTTCCCAGCTTCTAAATTTAACTTCCTTTCAAAGATCTTGGCCAGGAGGGTGGCTGATAAGGAGCCTGTTTGTTCTGAAGATCCTCACCGAGCCCCTTCGAACCATTCAAAGAGAAGCATCCTTTTCTTTAGGTGGAAGAGGATTTCAGGTGGAAGAGGTGGTGGTAGGTAGGGAAGATACGCAATTTTTATCCTTTTTTCTGATAAGGAAACCAGTCCCCTTACTTTACTCCTAGCCTTCCAACAATCTAGATATGGTATAAGAGGTAAAATTCTATTTGAATAGTCTTCTTTAAAAGATTTCTTCTATGCCGTGGTTGTTAATGGGGCATCTATACAAGGGTGCAAAACTTCTATATCTGTTTCTAGGTGAATAAAATCAACTATTTCTTCTGAATTATAAATCCTCCAGTAAGGACCCCACTAACATCTTGCAATAGTTACGGTTCACTCGACCTGAGACATGGCCATCCCAGGCAGTGCAGCACAGAGCATGTTATTGGGAAATGTATTGTGGAAAGTAAGTTGGTGCACTATATCTCTTCGCTAAACTCTGCAAAATAGAGATTTGACCTTTGGACAAAGAGTCCCATGATCTGGTCTGTCACTGATAGGCTGAATCAAAGACCCTAACACTTTTTCAAACTTTTGTTTTCGTTTTGTTTGGAGTAAATGTTTTCTGTCCTTTTTTGGGAGGATGTTTCTTACTGTTTGTTACTTTTCCATTAGCACTGAACTGGGGGAGCAGCAGGTGCCTCCACAAGAGCAAGACAGTTAGTTACCTGTAAATTGTACCCTTTCAAAGTGGGTATCTGGTCCTTTGAAGGAACATACCCTGTATTCATATAAAGGCTAAGCCTCAGTTTTGAAAGGGCATGTGACTAACATTCCTTGTTTGGGACTGGATGGCTGGGGGAGAGAACAGTCTGGTAGGCATTTTAGTTTACTTGAAAAGGTTTCTCTTCCTCCTGCTTGGACAACTTTATCCTTCTGGGAATAGTTTAACACAGTTCTTCTGTGTGTCCTCAGCTATGGCAGTTTGTCTGGGCTGTCTGCATTACCTCAATTATGCTGAAGGGGGGGGAGGGTTGGCAGCTCGCTTGAGAGGGGGCAAAAGACAAGAGGGATGTCACATACCTCCAGCAAATGGTATGAAGGTGAATAGCCCATTGGTACTGCCCTGAGTGAGCAGCAGTACCCATTTGGAGAAAATAAAATTAAGGTAAGGAAGCTTATTTTTACCTCTCTCTCCGTTAAGTGCTGTCTAATAATAGATGTGAACGCTTTAGGTTTTCAAACACATTATGAAGCTTATGTGGATGTTCTCTATCATAGTCTTCCTCAGGTGGAAATTTACAGGCAGCTTTCTCAGTGGCAAATTACTAGATACTTCCTGTATAGAGAGAGACTATTTTTTTAAGGTGGTACGGTTATAGGGTAGTCCACGTGGTCTAGTGTAGAGGCTTATCATAAAACTTTTGGGAGTGCTATAATTGAGGTACTGCACCCCATATATGGAGAGGAATACCTTGTATAACATCGGAGAAAGGGACCAAACCCTCGCTCTGCCACAAACCTTAAAACATGCTTTTCAGTTACAGCACTGACTAGGTTTGATCCTATTAGGGCTGTCAAGCAATTAAAAAAAAAAAAAAAATTAATCATGATTAATGGCATTGTTAAAGAATAATAGAATACCATTTATTTAAATAATTGTGGATGTTTTCTACATTTTCAAATATATTGATTTCAGTTACCACACAGAATACAAAGTGCACAGTGCTCACTTTATATTATTACAAATATTTGCACAGTAAAAAAAAAAGTATTTTTCAATTCACTGAATACAAATAGTGTAATGTAGTGGTGGGCAAAGTATGGCCCGGGGGCCGCATCTGGCTCTCCAGACGTTTTTAATCTGTCTCTCGAGCTCCCATTGGGGAGTGGGATCAGGAGCTTGCCCTGTTGTGTGGCTCCCAGAAGCAGTGGCTTGTCTCTCTTTTGGCCCCTACATGTAGGGGCAGCCAAAGGGCTCTGCACTCTGCCCCTGCCCCTGCCCCAAGCGCTGCTCTGCAGCTCCCATTGTCTGGGGAACGCAGCCAATGGGAACTGCAGGGGCAGTGCCTGCAAACCGGGCAACGAGCAGTGTTGCCTGGCTGCACCTCTGCAAAGGAGTCAGAGGAATGACATGGCACTACTTCTGGGAGCTGCTTGAGGTAAGCACTGCCTGGAGCCTGCACCCCGACCCCCTCCTGCACCCCAACCCCCTTCCCCAGCCCTTCTCCCCCTCCTGCCCTCACTCCCAGCCTGGAGCACCCTCCTGTAGCCCCAGTCCCACCCCAGAGCTCTCACCCCAACCCCCAATTTCGTGAGCTTTCATGCCCCGCCATACAATTTCCATACCCAGATGTGGCCCTTGGGCCACAAAGTTTGCCCACCCCGGTGTAGTGCAATCTCTTTATCATGAAAGTTGAACTTACAAAGGTAGAATTACATACAAAAAAAAACCTCCACTCAAAAAACAAAACAGTCTAAAACTTCAGAGCCTACAAGTCAACTCAGTCAACTTCTTGTTCAGCCAATCGCTCAAACAAGTTTGTTTACATTTGCGGGAGATAATGCTGCCCTCTTCTTGTTTACAGTGTCACCTGAAAGTGACAAAAGGTGTTTGCCTGGCACTGTTGTAGCCAGTGTCGCAAGATATTTACATGCCAGATGCTCTAAAGATTCATATGTCCCTTCATGCTTCAGCCATCCTTCCAGAGGACCTGCGTCCATGCCGATGATGGGTTCTGCTCGATAACAATCCAAAGCAGTGCGGACCAACACACGTTCATTTTAATCATCGGAGTCAGATGCCACCAGCAGATGGTTGATTTTCTTTTTTGTGGTTCAGTTCTGTAGCTTCCGCCTCGGAGTGTTGCTCTTTTAAGACTTCTGAAAGCATGCTCCACGCCTCGTCCCTCTCAGATTTTGGAAGGCACTTCAGATTCTTAAACCTTGGGTCAGGTGGTGTAGCTATCTTTAGAAATCTCACATTGTTGCCTTCTTTGCTTTTTGTCAGATCTGAAGTGAAAGTGCTCTTAAAACAAACAATATGTGCTGGGTCATCCGAGATTGCTGTAACATGAAATGTATGGCAGAATGTGGGTAAAACAGAGCAGGAGACATACAGTTCTTCCCCAAGGAGTTCAGTCACAAATTTAATGAATGCATGTTTTTTAATTATTTTTTTTAACAAGTATCATCAGCAATGAAGTATGTCCTCTGAAATGATGGACAAAGCATGAAGGGGCATATGAATATTTAGCGTATCTGGCATGTAAATACCTTGCAATGCTGGCTACAAAAGTGCCATGCAAATGCTTGTTCTCATTTTCAGGTGACATTGTAAACAAGAAGCGGGCAGCGTTCTGTCCCATAAATGTAAACAAATTTTTGTGTTAGCGATTGGTTGAACTAGAAGTAGGACTGAGTGGACTTGTAGGCCCTAAAGTTTTCCATTGTTTTGTTTTTGAGTTCAGTTATGTAACAAAAAAATTTGACATTTGTAAGCTGCACTTTAATGATAGAGATTATACTATAGTATTTGTATGAGGTGAATTGAAAAATACTGTTTATCATTTTTACAGTGCAAATATTTAATAAAAGTAATATAAATTGTGCACTGTACACTTCGTATTCTGTGTTGTAATTGAAATCAATATATTTGAAAATGTAGAAAAACATACAAAATATTAAATTTCAATGGGTATTCTATTGTTTAACTGCGATTAATCACAATTTTTAATTGTGATTTTTTTTTTTAGTTAATCGCATGAGTTAACTGCGATTAATCAACAGCCCTAGATCCTAGCCAATGAAAAATATTTTCTCTTCCAAACCACATACTGTCTAGGCAAGACTTTTTTTTTTTTTTTCAGCAGGCTAACTCCTCTTTCTTTTGGCATTTGTAGCTTTAACACTGCAATAAGAGCTCTGCAAAATCATAATGAAAAGGTACTAATTCAGCAGAAAAATCTACCTACAATTTTTGTGTGTGTCAAATAGTCTGTCTCAGTCTAGATGGAAGGATGAATAGGAAGGAAGAGAAGGCAGTGTTTAGTGGACAACACTGGGTTGGTACTCAGGAGACCTATACCAGCTTCTATTCCCAACTCTGCCACTGGCCTACTGGGTGACCTTGGGCAAATCATTTCTGTGGCTCAGTTCCCTTATCTGTGAAATGGGGATAATGATGCTTTTCTTGTGTGTAAAGTTTTGAGATCTATTGACACAAAGAGCTGTACAAAAGCTAGATGGTGTTTGCAAGGCTGCAATTTTTGCATGTAGTGGTTTTATATTTGTCTGAATCTGGTGGCTCATACAAACCACTTCCCCTGCAAACCTCAAGAGGACTGGTACCTTAGGACTTATCTACACATCAGGTTGGAAATGTGTGTAGTTAAAGCTACACACACACACACACACACACACACACACACACACACACACACACACACCCCTCCCCCCCCCCCCCCCCCAAGCGTTATCGCAGTTACTCTGGTATTAAAAAAAGGAGTACTTTTTTTATGCAACCGATGAAGTGAGCTGTAGCTCACAAAAACTTATGCTCAAATAAATTGGTTAGTCTCTAAGGTGCCACAAGTACTCCTTTTCTTTTTGCGAATACAGACTAACACGGCTGCTACTCTGAAATCTGGTATTAAAAAATGCTTAAATCTGTTTCTAAACCAGTATGGTTAAATCAATACAAAAACTGTATAAGCAAGTCTTTTAACATATATTGGCTCACATTTTATATGTTCTGTGTTCCACAGAAAAAAAAAAATCATGAAGAAAAGTTAAAGCCTTGTTATATCTTTTTCCATTAGTAATCAGCATTTATATACGATTGTTGTCTCTCTGGCTCTAGTGCTTAGTATTCGGGCCCTTGCATGATTGTTTCCATTAGGAAGAGAAATGGATGATGAGAGTCAGGTATGTTCTTTGGTGCAGTCCTGTTTACTTACAGATAAAGTACACAAAGCCCTGAAGTCCAGGGAGATTACCGATGAACCCAGGAAGCTGAGTGGTACATGCCGCCACCTCAGCTGCCCGAGAACATGCATGGGGCATAATAATAAGCAAAACCTTCCCCTGTGCAAACTACTAAAACCCGCAACCAGGTGTGCTGTGGCTAAGCCTCTCCTGGCCTATTATACCAGCCACCTATGCACATAAGTGAGTCTGAATCCAGGTCAACTGACGCCAGCTTACACTATGGGGCTAAAAATAGCAGTGTAGACCATCCCACTTGGGCAGGAGCTCAGGCTCTGTGACCAGGTTTCAGTGCCCATGTAGGAATGTCTACACAGCTATTAGCCCCGTAGCATGAGCCCAGGTCAGTTAACCTGGGCTCTGAGAGTCGCTGCTGTGTGGACCCTGGGTTGGTTCATTCCCTTCAGTAGAGACTGTGACAGGTAGACTGGTCTTCTGACTCCCCTTAACAGGCCACTGTGACAGTGCCCACAATCCACACAGCTTAACTTCTGATCAGGCCTTGTTTCCAGCTCTCTCTACAGAATGGGGCTTAATTGCTCCTTCCATTAAGCCTGAAAGAAGGGGGTGTAATACACCCATGGGATTTACCCAGGTCTATGATTGTCTCTAGATCAGAGACCTGCTTAATGACTGTCAACATCTTCAAGCTTCAATATAGTAAACATATATGCCACTTTACAGAACAAAGATGTGGTCCCTGCCTAGAAGAGATGACCTATTTTGCCAAAGGCACTAAAATATATTGTGTCCATAACTAACAGCAAACAGTATGGAACATCATCATTTGTGAGGCATCTACATTGAATGCCTAATCTTACATTGTTATAAGCAGTATTCTTGTAGCCATGTCAGTCTCAGGATATTAGAGAGACCAGCTGGGTGAGGTAATATCTTATTGGACCAACTTCTGTTGGTGAGAGAGAGAGAAGCTTTTGAGCTTACACAGAGCTCTTCCTCTGTAAGCTCAAAAGCTTGTCTCAAAACTTCTCTCATCAACAGAAATTGGTCCAATAAGAGTACCTCCCGCACTTTGTGTCTCTCATAATTTTACTTTGAGACTGAAGTCTTAGCTAATCTACTTCCAAATCACATCACCTGAAATTCCAGGTGCTGATGACAGTGTGAACCATGAATATTTCTTAAAATTCCATTCACAAATGATGCACTCTGTCCTAGGTTGTGATTAGCCCCTCCCCATTTCCCTCTAAACAGTTGCAGCTTGTACTCCATAGTACTGGACAAACAAGGAGGTTCTTGTGCTGTGGGATGGGTCCATAAATTCAGTAGTGATAGGGTCTTCAGTCTTGATGTGCTCAGGGCTGGCCATGAGGTGAACTGAGGCGGCTGCCTCAGGTGCCAGACTCTGCGGAGGGCGCCACTAGGACCCAGAGTATAGAAAATTGTCTGCTACTGGTGCATGTGTATTCTCTCTGCTCTAGATGCACAGAGATGGTGGACTGCTATGCTGGAGGAAGGAGGGCACAAGAGACATAACAGGCAGGCAGGAGAAAATGTGAAAGGGAAAACAAAGCGGCAGAGCTGCAGGAAAAGAGGGAGGAGGAGCAGCAGCCTCTTATGTACCTGTCTAGCACCCCCAGGACTCTGGACTGATTAACGCCAGCTTCTCAGGGAGCTTTCTGTTTCCTGCTGCTTCCCTGAACCCACTTGAGGAGAACAGGCAGTCAGCTGAAGTAGTAGAAGCCAGTTAGGCCCTTAAGACGCTGGTATCTTCCCTCACTCAGGCCCTGCTACCAGTCTGCTTATTTGTCCCCTTCAAATGAGTGTTGAGAGCCACTGTAGCTGGCACAGAACAGCAGTCATGAGTGAAAGAAGAAAATGCCCCTCTGGTGCAGCATTCAGAAGAAGAAAGAAAGCAAAGGAAGCTTTCCTATCAACACAGGAAGGAGTTTTCCTTAGATCAATAGACGCATACGTTCACAGTGAGCCTTCCGGCCCCAGTGAGGATGTGAGTGGTGAGGAGATGCCTGATCTTCCACTTAGTCAGAGTGCAGGTGACCTGGCAGCTACTGCAGCATCCATATCTCCATCTCAAATGGATGTAACCATGCACATTCCTGAAGAAAAGTGTAGATCAGAGAAGAGTGTGGTGGAGGCGCAAGAAACAGCTGCTGCTGAGTTTAGTTTCTTAAGTCTAGATCGGGGTGGGCAAACTTTTTGGCCTGAAGGCTGCACTGTGTATGGAGGGCTGGTTAGGGGAGGCTGTACCACCCCAAACAGCCAGGCATGGCCCGGCCCCTGCCCCCTATCCGAACCTCCCCCGGCTTCTTTCCCCTGGCAGCCCCCTGGGACTTCTGCCCCATTCACACCCCCTGGTCTTGGTCTCCTGACCGCCTGCAGACTCCCCTCCCCTAATTGCCCCCCACCACCTTATCCAACCCCCCTCTTTCCGGACTGCCCCAGACACCTCACCCCAAATGCCTCCTGCCCCTAACTGCCCACCACAACCCCATTCAACCCCCCTTTCCTTTCTGACTGCCCCCCTGGGATCCCTGCCCCCATTCAACCGCCGTTCCCTGCCCTCTGACCTCCCTGACCCCTATCCGCCACCCTGACCCCACCAACTCCTCTGCCCTTTATCCAACTCCCCCCCCCCCCCCCCCCCCGCTCACTGCCCCCTTACCATGCTGCCTGGCGCACTGGTGACTGGCAGCGCTGCTGCACCAGGGCAGGCAGATGCGCAGCACAGAGCACTGGGTCAGGCTGGGCTCTGCAGCTCCATCTCCCAGAGCATTGTGTGACGTGGCTGCAGGGGAGGGGGGACAGCCTCCCAGGCCAGGAGCCAGGGGCTGAGCAGCATGGTCCCATGCACCACATGTGGCCCGTGGGCTGTACTTTGCCCACCTCAGGTCTAGATGATCCAGGACTGTGGACCCACTTGAGCAGTAGCCTGAGGGACTTCCTTGTACTGCATGGGCCACAGCAAGTGAAAAACTTCATGTTCCCCAAAGACAATGAAAATAAAAGTTTCCATCCAACACATTACTGGCATGAAATCCCCAATGGTGACAAAATGGAGAGGCCATGGCTCATGTACTCAAAAACCCAGAATGCTGCATACTGTTTTTATTGCAAACTCTTCCAGTCTAATGTTCCAGTCACATAGGGTTCTACAGGAAGAAAGGACTGGAAAAATCTGGCTAGAAATCTGGCATTCCATGAGAAGGCAGCAAATCACCAGAGAGCATTCCATAGGTGGAAAGAGCTTGAGATAAGATTACGGTTAAAGGCCACCATAGATCAGCATCAAGGGAAGATTGCATCAGAGTCTCTTTACTGGCAAAATGTTCTGAAAAGGCTCATTGCCATTGTGAGAATGCTTGCTACCCAAAACCTAGCACTGCATGGCACTTCAGATCAGCTGTATGTGCCAAACAATGGAAACTTCCTTAAAATTGCAGAGCTAATGGCTGAGTTTGAACCTGTACTCCAGAAGCACCTAAGAAGAGTTACCACACAAGAAATGTACACACACCACTACCTTGGAAAAACAAATCAAAATGAGATCATACAGTTACTGGCAACAAAAGTCAAACAGAAGATTGTGGCAGATCTGAAGTCAGCAAGATATTACTCTTATTATTCTGGGCTGCACACCTGACATCAGCCATATGCAACAAATTACTTTAAGGGTTTCAGAGTAGCAGCCGTATTAGTCTGTATTCGCAAAAAGAAAAGGAGTACTTGTGGCACCTTAGAGACTAACAAATTAGCAGAGAGGTCAGGGCTACGATGATGGTGCCAACATGAGAGGAAAGAACAGAGGAGTGCAGACACGGATCCGAGAGTTAAACCCTCAAGCTTTTTTTGTCCCGTGCAGTTCCCATTCATTGAACTTGATGGTCAGTGATGCAGCATCAGCTTCTAGTGAGGCTGCTGAATTTTTTTAATGTAATACATAGATGCTTTGAATCTTTCTCTGAATCAGCTCATGGCAAATTTTGAAGCAACATATGGGAACATCCTCTGACACTGAAACCACTGCGTGCCACACAATGGGAAAGTTGAGTGGAGGCAATAAAGCCTATCAAACACCAAGTTGGGAAGATAGATGATGCCATAGTTGCCATTATGGAGGATAATGCTATGACAGGAACTTTTGTGGGAGAACAGTGGCAGAGGGAAATGGAATCACCAGAGACATATATAACTTCAAATTTCTGTGTGGCTTTGTGTTGTGGCATGACATACTGTTTGAAATAAATCTTGTAAGCAAGAGACTCGAAGGTGTTGACCTTGATGTATCTGGAGCAATAGAACAACTGGACAAAGCAAAGTCATACCTACCGTCTTACCGGTCAGATGAGGGATTTCAAAATGTTCTGAAGAGTGCACAGAAGTTGGCAGAGGAACTTCACACTGAAGCTATTTTCCCACCCATTCATGAATACAAGTCACCGAAGAAGACATTTTGATGACGAGGCATGGGGTAAGAGACCCCAAACAACAATTCAAAGTTGAATTCTTTAACCCGGTGCTAGATTCTGCAATACAGTCAGTTGAACGTTTCATGCAGCTCAAGGAACACAGCAGTATATTTGGGATGTTGTATGATATTCCAAAACTCCTCACTATACCTGCAGATGTACACCAGCAATGCAGGGCACTAGAGACAGTGACACAATGACATGCGCTATATTGATGCGAGTGATTTTAGGTGATGAACTGAAAGCTCTTTCAAGATGCATTTCAGCAGGATCAACTCCAAAGGCTGTTCTGGAAAATATGTGGACAAATAAGATGAACACCCTCTTTCCAAATGCTTTTGTTGCTCTACGCATATTTCTAACACTTCCTGTAACCAGTGATGAGCTGCCAGAAGCTGAAGAACCAGTTCCTTCAGTCGCTCTGGGTCTTCGGCGGCATGTCCTTCAGTCGCTCCGGGTCTGCGGCGGCACTGAAGGACCTGCCACCGAAGGCTCAGAGTGCCGCTGGGTGAGTAAAAATTCACAGGGGAACCTCCCCAGCTGAGAGCTCAGGCGGGAAGGACAGGACGGTCCCGCGGGGGGCACATGTGGCCCATGAGCCGGAGTTTGACCACCCCTTTAACAACCGGTTCTAAACCAGCTTCAAAATTTAACAACCGGCTCCAGCGCACCACTGCCTATAACAGTTGCCAGTGGAAAATGCAGCTTCTCCAAGCTGAAGTTAATAAAACACATCTACGCTCCACAATGACACAGAGGCTGGTTGGCCTTGCAACCATCTCAATATAACATGAGCTGGCCCAGACTGTGGACCTTCAGGAAGCAGTTCAAATCTTTGCAACCAAGAAGGCATGGAAAGCACCACTTTGATTATTCAAACAGATAAAAATGCCAGTGTTTACTATGCAGACAAGAAAAGTTACATTTCCTGTTCAGGCGTTAGAGTTAAGTGTTACTTAACATTTTTGAACGAGGCATTTTAAGTTGTTAGTTCTCCTTTATTGGGGTAGGTAGCAGAGCAGTACCATGAGAGGAGTAGAACAGGAAGAAGGCAGAATTGAGACCTTTCAAAGTTTTGGCCCAAGCAAGCGGATATGGGGGGGGGTCATTTGAGCTCCAGCCTCAGGTGCCAAAATGTTGTGGGCTGGCCCTGGATTTGGTAAGAGGCAGATATTTTGGTTGGCTGGGATGGCTCACCAGATAACTCCTCACACTGAAGAGCTCCTCCAGAATTTTCTCTGCCTTCGAAGGCACAGCAGGCTTAAGAGTCAGGTCCTCTGATTGTGCATAACCTGGTTAATTTTGTGATCTTTTTCTGAGGTTCCTTTTTTAACTCCACACTCCTCTTTTGCATGGGGGTTACTGGGTTTTTTTAAGGGCTGTGCAGTTGAGGGCTTAAATCAAGTGATCCCCTCCAATTAGCTCTGATAATGGCTGAAAAAATATAACAGAAGGGAAAGGGCAGGTCTGTATCCTGTGCTCAACACTCTTAGGCTGAATGCATTGAAGGAGAAAAGTGTTCCTTTGGTGCTACCACAGCTAGAAGGTAGGCTGTAGCACTGCTGAAAGTAGCAGCCTGCCCTATAGGACAGCACGTTGGCGGCTGCTAGCAAATGAGGGACCCAGTAAGTCAAGGTGCTGAAGGAAGAACCCAGGAGAACTGGGCCCCATCCATAGCCACTGATTCAGACCTGGCCCCCACTGCTGGGTATTGCCCCACAGGAAGGTGCACTAAGGAGGTTCCAGTCAACAGAACCAGCTTGTGGTAAAACACCAGAGCCCCAGTCGCCTTTCCTCCTCCCTTCCATCTGCCAAAGCATCGTGATGGGGTGAGACGTGTTTTTTTGTTTTTGTTATGACCCTGCCAGCGGGTTTGCTATGGCCAGGACAACCCTTCAGTTTCTCCAGGATCCCAAACTGTTGGTGGCACAGAGAAATCAGTTTCCTGCCTCTGCCTCTTCCTCTTTTTTTGTAGCAAGGTCATGGCAGCCATTTTGGTGTCGGGAGCTCGTGTGCTACAGCCAGGAAGCCATTTTAGAACACGCTCCTGGCCTGTCTTTTCAGCAGCCATCTTAGAGTCCCCTCAGCAGAAGAGCAGAGGCATTTCTCTCCTTACTCCTAGGCCCCCTCTCCCGTTTATCTTCCCTCTAAGCGGAGTAAAGGTCAGAAACGGAGACATTCTCCTATAGCACAGGGCGGGGTGTGCAGAGATAAAAACATTCTTTACTCCTCCAGGGCCCCTGT
Source organism: Eretmochelys imbricata (assembly GCF_965152235.1). Classification (NCBI taxonomy): domain Eukaryota; kingdom Metazoa; phylum Chordata; order Testudines; family Cheloniidae; genus Eretmochelys; species Eretmochelys imbricata. The sequence goes on from NC_135577.1 coordinate 109,574,222, forward strand.
ACTTCTCCCTCCTGCCACGGGGTACTCTGTACTCCCTGCACCATCTCCCCCCTCAACTGATCCCTTCTTTCTCTGCCCCACACCCAGAGCCTCTGCTCACTGCCCCACTACTATTGGTTAGGAGGATTCTCTGTGTATCATGGAGTGGGTGAGCTCTGGAAAACACTGGCTCCTGCAGGAGGGGATCCGGCTGCCCAACACTGCAGCTAAGAGTTCTGCCTAGGCGTGCACTGTGAGCAGACCTCCAGTACAAAAATTGGGGGACAGGTGCCCCCCACACCTGAGGGTCAAAAGAGCTGTCCGCTCCCCCCACAGCTCCTAGACTTGAGGAAGCTCTGTGCCCTTAATGATTATTTGGGGGGGGGGGGAAGACTGTGTCCTAGGTTGTCTTCTCTTGTGCCCACCCCTGCAACAGGGTTAGGGGACAGAAATCTTCTAGGCCCTCCTTAATGGGCATTGGCTTTATTTAAAAAAAAGTATGGATTTAAAAAAAAAATCACCTCAAGCATTTTCTTCAGGCTTGGCTCTCCTAAAACTCTTGCCTTGGGTTTGCAAAAATTTCACCTAGAGCCTAAGCCACTCCCATCTCCCTTGTATGTCATTGAGGCTTCCTGCCTCTATATCTAGAAAGAATGAGGTGTGTGTTGAACAAGTGTTAGCTAACATGTTTGGTAATCACACACCACTTAACATAGTGTAGACAAAGAAGTGTTAGCTAACGCTTTAACAACTTATTTGGTTAACATGTTTGCTAAATACACCTCCCCTTTTTAGAGTCTAGACAGGACCCAATGAGTCATTAGAACCCACTTAACTCTTTCCCAGCATTATCAGTGCTTGCTAGTGGGGTGCAAATACTGACACCCTGTCACAAGCGACTGTCTTGCCCTTTAACAAAAAGGCGTTCTGTACAGCAGTACAGGTTAAGGCCCTGATTTTACTACATGCAGCTTATCAAGCATTTTCTTATTGGAGGATCACATTTCAATATTCAGTCTCGTGAACAATTCGTAATCCCACAGACAGCCTTTCTCTCCACTTCCCTGTGTCAGTTAGCAGTTGCTCAACTGAAAAAGTAATATTAGCAAAGTCACAGTGCCCTTCGAAAACAGGACCCTGGCTTTCCATGACACCCAATCTCGAAAGCTGGAGAAATACACCCCTCTGGCCAACACCCTGAGAGGGTGACGAGGTCCAAACTCACATGCTGATCATCGGAGCCATGGGTGCATGAGACCCCCGGTAACAAGCGAGTGCTGAGAGAACGTGGAGTCGGTCAATGCTACGCTCGGCTGATGCGGCAACATATGGTGTTGGACGCCATCAGGTGGTTGAGGGACATCTACACAGAACACCTCACCGGACATTGGCAATATCCAGAGGAATGACCTGGAGTGCCGTAAATTCATTCACCTACATTTGGGTTGTTGCTGATTATGTACTATACGTATCTTTTGACTTTAAAAACAAACTTTTTATTTGTGGATGATATAAGCACTATACCCAGATGTACAGACACTCTTTTCTCAACCTATGTATTAGATAATTTTAACATTTGTTTTAATAAAATTTTTAAATCTGTTTCTAATTATAATTTTGCTTCTTTTTTCCAGGCGCTAAATTAGCGCCATGTTATCAACCAGCTTTCTGAGGACTATTGGCCACAGTCCAAGACATTTAATGCTAGAGCAATGTATGTTAGCAGACCACCAATTTTTTACCCTCTGGATTCCCAACAAAAGGCCCAAAAAACTCACCAGATAAACTTCAAAGTAAGTAGCTTCTACATTGGTGAGATAGAACATGCTGCCAGGCTGCTGGAGTGGGAATGTTTGGTTGTAGCCATTTTACCAAGCTAACACATTTTAATTCAGACCAGAGCAATTTATGTAACCATCCAGGAGTCTGAGGCCTGGTTGTGAAACTGAAAAACTACTAGTTCCCTGTCAGAGCAAATAACCGAGCACCAATGAGATGCCATTAGCTGGCATTAATGTGTGCTACATCAGAGGCTGTGATATCTGGTTTCGCTGAAAGGAATGCTGGAACATGGAAGCCAAACTACTCTACTCTATTTCCACAGACCTTTGATAGGCAACTTTGTGGTATTTGGCTTTCAGCAAGGGAATCAATGTGAAACTGGAAAAACTGTTGCTTTCCCATGCTGTTCTCCCTTTGAGTGTTAAATGGGTATTTAAGGATCGTCCTTGCTATGGTTTGTACCTAATATTTAAGGTTAAGATTTTGTCATGGTAATTTTTAGTAAAAATCACTGAGGTCATGGGCAATAAACACATTCACAAGAGCCCTAACTTATCCATGACTTTTAGGGAATGACACCTGGACCTCCATAGGGGTGGAGGATTGACAGCCCCAGCCTTACTGCCATATAGGGAGGAGGGGGCGGCACAATCCTGTTCCAGACCCACTGAAGCCACAGGGCTGAGGCACTGCCACAGCTTGGGCTGCAGCAGTGGGGCACAGAGAGGGGTACATGGCCCAGAGGCTGCTGACAATTGAAGCCAAAGTCACAGAGGTCCAGTAAAGAACTCAATCTCCACTTCTGGTCCCAAACTAGTTTGAAATAAGATGATTTTGCAATACTAGCTGACCAAACTTAACTGTGTGATATACTGATGTGAGGCTAGAATGGGAAACTTAAAACCCATCTACTCAGGGTTCATAACCCAGCCCTTGCATATGGCACCATACCACCATGGCAGTAAGTGCTGACCTATGCATGGTTATAAATAGTACATCGCCTCCTCTAAGTAATATGTTGAAAACCAGTCTTGAACTAGTTATACTATCACTCATTTTCACGAGAAAAGGAATCCTTGCCTGGTTCTGCCCAGTCTGTTACCTTACTTGTATTAGGTGAACAACACTTTTGTATTAGGTACACACTACTTTTGTTGTTTTTCATGCATTTTCAACATGAGCTGTACAAAATAACTGTAAGAGTACAATCTTAAGGACAAGGAGGAGATGAGGATGGCTATAGAGTAGTAGTGAATCCATGATATTTTGATGAAAGATCTGATAAGTGAGTAGAATTCAGCCAGGACATTCCACAGCTGACCTCCCAAATGCTTCATGAAATATAGTACTTTAGGGTTCCATCAGTATTTTATTTTAGACAGGGTGACTTGTCTCAAAGAACTGTTACGTACAATTTCCAAATTAAACTGGTTTAAAAGACCTTGTCTGTTAAGGTCTCTGGACAGACTGGTCTTTTTTTAGTCCCACCACCACTTTGGGTGATTGTCTCTTGCATTAACTGTAGGTACCTGTTGCTGTTGTATTCCATCAAAAACAATAGTAGTATCAAGGAACTGTTCTCTTGGGGGTTGGAGGAGAGGACTGGAAGTTGAGTCCTAGGTTTTATTTCTACCTCTGTTTGACTGCAGTGGGTCCTTGACACACAAGTGAAATGGGCTCTGCTTCTCCCCTTCCCACTGTAAAACAGGGATACCTATAGGCCAGGGGTAAGGAAGGAGGTCTGTTAGAGCACCTTAGAGCAGCTTTCATATAAGGCTACCAATCTACACAGCAGTATATTCCCTAAACCCAATTTGAGATTTTACTGGGATAGAGGAACTTTTGAAGTAGAAATTTGTTAGAAAGTACTGCCCCAACACTCATGTTCTCATCCACCTCCTCTAAGAGCTGCCTTTACAAGGGTTAAGGATCTGACATTTGTATTCCCTTTAAATAAGGAGCATCCCAACAATAAGTCATAGGACAAATGTGCCACTATATTTTGCTCAATAAGTAAAAATGGGAGTTGAGAGCACCCCATTATCTATAACAATGTTTGAGAGGGCCTGCTTGGCCTTTTTGATGTCCACTATTGGGTCTTGCTTACTTAAGAGTGTGTATCTGCCTTATGTTAAATGGGTGAAAGAAAGGAAATAATTCCAACAGTTGCATTCCCATGGAATGAGAGTATAGGGTTTCCTTTTAATTCAGTTTTGTATCCTAAACCAGTGCTTAAATTGTTCCCTTTCTTTCTAAAAAGGGGGTCAGTGAGGTGCTAATGCTACTTATCTCCTCTGTAAAGCACTTCGAGATCTACAGCTTAAACTCTATATAAAAAGGTAGGTGGTAGTATTTGCTTTAGTGGGCAAAACCTAAACTTATTTTAAATGGAAATTCTCTGTCCTCCCTCTCACCCATTTTGTTACACTAGGTTGCAAGGGAAAGCTAATAAAAATAGAAGAGAGAACTAGGGACAGTGTTCAGCTACTAGGAACTGTTTATAAGGGAAAGATTAATTTACACACAATTCCAAGAACTCTTTGGGTTTCTTTTAAACAATTAGAGCAATGAGCTATATTCTGATGTAGATCTTGAATGGGCTTGCTGTTAACTGCTGGTGCATGTCTCCATCTCAGCTGGATGAAGGCACACAGTATGCTATAGGTGAGACATGTGCCCAATTGTCTAATAATCCTGATTTACTGCTTGGTATGTGAACACCTGACAGGAAAATGAAATCATTTGTGATACAAATACCATGAATCCCCCTGAGAGGACTTAAGCTGTTGCCTAACTTGCTTTAATAGCATAGTTTGTCAAATAGCTACCATTGTTGTGTGCAGTGTTGTTGTAGCCCTGATGGTCCTAGGATATTAGAGATAAAAGATATTACCTCATCCACCTGGTATTGAGCAAGCTTTTGAACCTCCACAGAGCTGAAGAAAAGCAGCAAGGTTGAAAGCAGCACTCTCTCACCAACAGAAATTGGCACAATAAATGGTATTACCTCACCCCCTCTGTCAATTAACTGGCATTCAAGATGGATTGGCAACTGGTTTCACTGGAGCAAGATGGCTGCCTTCACCACCACAGTAGTAGCAGTATTACTTTTTTTTTGGAGTTCTATTTCAGTTTTTATTCCTAGAGGGCTTTGCAAGTGTGTGGTTTGAGCAGAGTGGTATGCTGTCCCTTCAAACCACCTCCCTCTTGCTTCTTCCCTGCTACTTCCAAGGTGCTACTGCTGTGATAACTAAAGCAATATGGCAGCCTGGACAATAGTTCAAAGATCATGGCTGGTTCCTAGAGCAGTAAAGGGAAAGGAGGAGCAGTTCTAGTCAAACTGGTTAGTAATGAAAAGGAACAGTTAGTCTTCCATGTGGTTGGGGAGAGCCAACTACAGATGAATTGTGCTAAGCCAAACGTGAGCCTCCCTTTGCCAAGCATCATGAAATATAAGGAAATGTGAACAGCCATGGAGATAATTCCATTGCTGGTAGGAATTAGTAGAGCATGTTCCTTTTATAGGTCAGATAACATACATCAGAAGCCTGCTCATCTCAAGAGGATCTCTTATGCTGCAAGATCATGCTCTTTTTCATTTTCATGAAGTGCAGCCTGTAGTCAGTCAGGTTTTTAGCCTGTAACCAGATCTATTTTTCCTTTAGGTGAATGTAAAGAAGCTGTACTGAGGCATTTTAATTATTATACAATTAAGTGTTGGGAGGAATCCCAGTAACAGCATGTTCTAACTGTATATATCCCTTTTAAACACAATTATTACTTCTGAAAAAGCGACATTGAGTTCTCAGTGTGTTTCTTCCAGGAGTTTGCTTCACTTTACTAGAAAAGCTTTCACGCCCCAAAAAATGACTAGCCCTGCACATTTGCACATGAATCTGAAAATCAAACTTATTTCTGGCTCACACATCAATACCCCTGATTGTGTAATCAGAACTTAACTCTGTTCATCAGCAAGCCTGCATCGCTCTGGAGAATTAACAGCTAACAAGACTAAGGAAATCAATAAAACACTGAACAGTAGGCCCAGAGCTGTTGTGTAAGGAGGTACTGTGTACCCAGTCACACTTGCTAACTAGTCACCCTACAGATGAGTGAAAGAATTGGGGGGTAGGGGGGAAGAAGAGAGATGGTGTAGCTGTATCTAAGATAAAGCCCTTAATATCAGGGTCTCTCATCACCCTACTCTTCTGGCCATAAAGAAAAAGCAAAGTTAGTAAGCAGCTTGAAACACACCTTAAAATGTTGCTGTTTTAAAGAGATCAGTTTAGCTCAGCTTTTACACTCATGCTGAAAACAGCAAAAGCTACTGCAATGGGCTATCAGTAGCATGTGTGGAAAATAGCTTCCTTCAGGCAAAAAAGTGCATCTTTTACTCCTTTTGGAAGCTAGGTATATTAGACACATCAAAAGGGTGTTTAAATACAGAAGTTAATATAGGTTCACTTCTATTTATAAAAAGAGAGAGGACCAATGTCAAAATTTAAAAAAAAAACTTTTATTCCCTAAGTTTATTACAGTAAATACAGAATACTGTACAAAGGTGTAAATTGTCTTTGCTCTGAATTATGCATATACAGCTTCGACATATTTCACATGGTTTGAATCTCAGTGCAAGTAGGCACCAAAACATCCAACATACCTCCAAGGTATAAAGAGACATACCAGTTTTACAGGTTTCTCCAGCATATTTTGTTACAGTACAAAATGCTATAAACTGAAAGTTTCTTCTTAAAAAAATAGAAACACATATTGCACCTGTCCCAAGTAGAAGTGTAACATGTTCAACATCCACTGAGCAAGCTTGATGCTTTTAACATGCTTCCCCTCCATCTGTTTGTGCTACGCAATCGTGGTTATTATCCAACATGAATAGTTTTGTTTAAAGCAATCCCCTTTTGGGCACACTGCTATAAATATAACACTTGGTGAATGTTACAAAAGGTTCTCCAGAACCCTTTTCAGTATGACTTTATTCCAATGCGCTGTAACCAAACACACAAAGTAAATCAGGACAGTGTAGTATAAGAACTTAATATAATACCATCAAACCCTAATCCCCTTTTAGGCATTTCAGCATAACACCCTTATCCATCACTGCATGGTGTGGAATGGAACCTCCACCTCTATGCCACTGTGTATTTTCACCACTATATATTTAAAAAAAAAAGTGACTATATAAGTGATGACCCAACAGTTTAATACATGTAACAATTTGAGCAGTAACAAAGAATAGATTTTGTATTACACATCACTGTCTGCCATATCACCTGTTCTGAGAATGGCCAGCAGTGGCATGTAATTACATAAACCTCTCCAGAAGAATGCAAGTTGCTTGCACTAAAGCTAGTTAACACATTCCATGCACACACAAAAATGAATAAAGTTGAAGGTAAAAGCAAATCATGCCATCAAGCTCACTTGCCTTGAGTCTCCTTAACTCTGCAATTTAAAGAAACAAATGTAGGTGGGATTCAAATGCTCCTTTTAAGTACAATGAAAAAAGAAATACATGTGTGCATAGAAGGAAGGAAGTGAGAAGTTATGGAACAGATCAAGTTTTAATAAACTAGGCTGGCTACTTAAATAACTAAACTGAAATTTACAAAAGCCAAGGGGAAGAAAAAAAAACAAAACAAACCAAACCAAACACAGGTAGCTGAAGGCTACTTCATGTCTTAAACATTTAAGCCTTATCTCTGTAACATCTCCAGCATAATAAACCATGACTTCTATGAAGGCTACAGGTGTCCCTGTCAAATACAAAAAATGCTCTTTTGTATTCAAATATGATCAACTTGGTCATTCAAAACACGATTGGAAGAAAACTTGGTTTCTGGTACTATAAGATTCTCCAGACCATACGTAGCGATATAGCAGCACTGTCTGTACAGTATGTTTCTAAAGTCAGATCCCTACATTGCCTGGATTAACACATTTTGATCATTATAAAGGCAATAAGCTGCTTACAGGAGTGATGAGATGAAATTCTAAGTAACAGCCTTTATACAGATAAAATGTTTACAAAAATAAGCCAAGTAAAATTAACTCCAGAAAATAAACATGTAACAGACGTGTTAAATCACTGAACAATGAATTCACAAGCTTGAAGGCTGCTGGATTGCTGGACCTGCCTCACAGTCACGTAGATTCTCCTCTGACCTCATATACATAAGAAACACCGTGACAGTGGCAAAAGTAGCTGCATTGACAGGGAAAGCTCGGAGAAGTGTAGAAGTAAGACCTCTTGTAAACACCTTCCAACCTTCCTCATGGTAACTCTTTCTAACGCAGTCCAGAATTCCATTGTATTGAACAACTCCTCTGACTCCATCTGCCTGAAGCCGGGACTTGATCACATCCACAGGATAGGTAGACAGCCAGGATACAATTCCTGACATGCCTCCAGCCAACAGCAATTTGGGGATGATGTAACTGTCCTCCACTTCACAGCCTAGGTATCTGGTCAAAGAGTCGTATGTCAGGAAGTAGAAGCCAAAGCTTGGGGTCTCTCTTAGGAATGTGGACACCATGCCCCTGTTGATACCTCTCAAACCTTCCTTTTGGTAGATTTTAAGCAAGCAATCTAGAGAATTCTTGTAATTCTTTGACTTTAGATTGTATTCACCTGTTCCCTGAAGTTGCATTCTTGTCTTAGCTAACTCCATAGGGCAGCAGATCACACACTGAATGGCTCCTGCTGCCGAACCTGCAAGAAACTGGTTTAGAGGAGTGTCTTTTCCGAGAGCACGAATTGTGTTTCCCTGAACGCCAAACACAAGTGCGTTAATGAAGGTAAGTCCCATCATTGGTGACCCAATACCTTTATAAAGTCCAAATGCCTAGGAAATAAATTAAAAACAAAATGCTGTTTAAGAATAGCGTTAATGATTTTCTAAGAAAATAAGCTTCTCTTCAGCTCTTGTACAACTGTTGCTCTAACTCAGAGGTGGGCAATGTACGGTTTGCGGGCCCTTGAGCTCCTGCCCAGCCCTTGAGCTCCTGGCCAGGGAGGCTAGCTCCCAGCCCCTCCCCCCCTGCAGTTATGCCACTGTGTAGGCAGCATGGCTGACTCCGCTGGGGCTGCAAGCTCCTGCTGCTCTGAGCTGCATGATAAGGGGGCAGGGGGGCAGTTGGATGGGGTGGAGGTTTGGGAGGGAGGGGGCGTTAGATGGGGGTGGGGTCCCCAGGGGCCTGTCAGGGGTGTGGATAGGGGGCAGGGCAGTCAGGGGACAGGGAGCAGAGGGGGTTGGATGGGTCAAGAGTTTTGAGGGGGGTGGGGGCCAGGCTGTTTGGGGAGGCACAGCCTTCCCTACCCGGCCCTCCATACAGTTTTACACCCTGATGTGGCCCTCGGGGCAAAAAGCTTGCCCACCCCTGCTCTAACCTCTCAACAAGGTGGCTGGTGGCAGCCAGAGATTCCCTACGAAGTACAACATTTTCTGTTTGCATTAAGCAGTAATTTGATCAACAGCTAGAACTCCAAAAAGCATCTTTCAGCATAAGAACATGGTCAGTTAAATGTTTAAAGTTCTCGAATTTACTTAATGGTCGCAAGTACAATTATGATAATCTCATCTGATTTCCTGTATTATACATACCACACATTTCACGCCACTATTTTTGTATCCAGCCCAATAACTTGTGGTTGAATTAGAGCATCTTGCAGAAAGACAGTCTTGTTTAAAGACTGAGTCAGTGGTGTCCAAATTTTTCCTGTCACGCTTCCCCCCCCTTACTAATAGTGGGCTCTGTCTGCACCCACTCCACTAATGCAGCTGGCTCAGCAGAGGAGCTACATCTGGGGGCAGAGCAGAGCTGCAGTTCTCCCTCTGCACCATACTGTGGGGACTGGCCCAGAGGCCACAACATGCCTCCCTGAAGTTTCTCCATGCCCCACTAGGGGCGCATGCCTTACAGTTTGGGGACCACTGCTCCTAGTGATGAACCCTCCACAGGGATTTAAGATGTTCAATTGTTAATTTCCTTTTTTTAAAATTGTATCTTATTTCCAAAGCGTTAACTTTGTTGACTTCAATTTCCAAGCACTGGATCTTGTTTATGCATTCGACATCTGGATTACAAACCATTTCAGTGCTTTGACAACCAGGTTTGAAAAGTTTTGGTGCAAATTCTTAACTGTTTGGAAGATCCAGAGATAAACCTGTCCTGATGTGAAACTCTCACATTTCATCTGGAGCTCAATTAAGATCAATGTAAAACACTATCATTTCATAGTTTTTCTAATCGCATTAAATACATTATTTATCCTTGTATAAAACAGCAATTAGCTACTTACTGATTCATGCTTTATGATAGACTGAAAGCAATGGTAGGTCCCACGGTAGAGAGGTTTCTCTACACTTTGTACTTGAAGACGCACCTACAAGAAGTTTAGTGAGAAGAAATTATTTGTATGGCAATATTGATGTAACTGGTACACTAGTGTTGGTACCTATATATGGAGGTACATTATAGTAATGTCTACACAAAGCGCACAGTAAAGATTCCAGAATGCCATAATGGCAATGTAAAATAGTTTTAAAGAGATGTTCAGAGTTGATTGCTTTTGAGATGATGATAAAACCTGGGGGGAAGCATTCATTAAACTAAGTCCTTTTTACAAAACAAATGGGAAATATTTAGCCAATTTGAAAGTGCAATACAGTGAAAAGTGGCTATAGGTTTAACCAACGCTAAAAACCAGTGCTTTCTTAATCTAGATGTTAACGATTTGTCAACGCTTTGGGATGTAACAGAGAATTTTTATAACTGATCTACAAATTAGGCATGAAATGTGGCCAGTGACATACTAACAGTCCTCAAATGAACAATTTTAGAATGTCTGGATCAAGGTTTTCAAAAAGTGGCTAGTGTTTGTGGATGCCCAACTTAAGAAGGTCTGATTTTTCTCACAGGTGCTCAGCACTTTCTGAAAAATCAGGAACTGCTAAGGTGTCTCAAATTGGGCATACCCCCCCACCCAAAAAAAAAAAAAAATCACAAGACTCTTTAAATCCTGGGCCTGCTTTTCTTTTTCTCCTCCTCTTTTTTTCCATAAAGGCAGAATGCTAACTTAAGATTTCAATAAGCTTTATAAAGCATATTTCTAAGCTACAGTGCTCTAAGTGATCTTTATTTACTCTGATTTGTATATATATTCCCTATGTAACATGCACTTTACCCTTAGTATATTTTTGGTCAGGAAGATGCCACCATAACTGTGTGTGGAGTGAGATGGGGTAGGGTGTTAGAGGAAGGCCCCATATTCTCATGTATTTATAGGCCACTCCTTTAAGGCTTAAATTAGGGGTGGGGTGGGGGGGATCAAATGTGTCTCCTGCACTTTAAAAACATTTTTAAACTCAGATACACACATGTAAAAAGCCATATTCCAGTAACTAACATTGATTCTGGCTAGAATGATAAAGCTAGAACTTTGTCTTTGTTTATCAGAGTGCAGGGTTGTGAGCATTTTGGGGAGGGGATACCTATAAGCTATCCAATATGCTGCAATTTCAAAGCAAAACATGCTTTTTAAAAGAAGTTTTAATTCTAGATACTGTAGTTCTCCAATTCGCATGATGGATTATTGACCCCCATAACTGTTCTCCCTATCTGCTTAAAGCTCCCACTGGTGTCAATGGAAGACCCATGCATACAGCAACAGCAGAATATCTATGATAGTGAAGGCAACATACGGGTCAGGAAAGGATTTTGGCCTTGTTAGTTTTTTGTTCAAGTTTCATATTTAGTTTTCACTTTTAAAGAGACAGTAAAATTTACTTTCAAAGTTAAATATTAGTATTTTCCTCAAAGTAAATACTAGACCATGTAATATGCAAACTAAATGTCAAGGGTCACTTTTTAAAAACAAAAGATGGTTTGAACTATCTAAGCACAAGAATACCTTTTTTAGCCTGCCTTATGGCAAGACAACTCACTCCAGGGAAGAAACCGTTAAAATACTGCAGTACAGAGTGAGATATTAAACCAGTTACAAACCACCCTCAACTAAGTTTACAATGTGATTTAAAGAGATCATAGCCTCTTAATTTCCTACTGAATACGTGATAGTGTGGTGTGAAGGATTTATCAGCCTGAGTTTGGGATTGTTAAAAGTAGCAGAGCTGTTAAGTGAGCTATGAAGCTCATTGCAAGCAGTGCCAATAAATTGTATACTTCACTATCATGAATAAGAGAGCAATCGGTTTAATTTTATTGGTTCTATTTTTCATATCCCCGGCTGTAAAGCCAAGTTGCCTTGTTTACAATGAGTCCCAACTGTATAGGCCTTGGAAGTAAAGAAAATAACTTAAGTTTAAGACCTTTCATTGCCCAATAACTTTTTTGTACATAAGTGTTTGCAGATAAAAGCTACCAAAAGCATGCTCTGTATCCAAGTTGGAACCCTTGGTATAAAGCTTCAGTTTTTAGCCCTAACTGTGAAATATTGGATCTTGAACCGATCACTGGACAGGACTGAATACTACCTCTCAAACCTTAGGCCAGTATAATTGGGCCTAAAAACACCAAATCTAGAGGTGAAGGGAGGGATTTTGTTTGTTTTTTAAATGGCAGCCTTTTAAAGACACTTCAATTGTTAATGTCAGAACTAGTCAGGGCAGAGATGTGTTAATTGGCATAGTGGAGGTAAATGCTTGATAAACTGCATTTATCTATGGCTCACTGCCACATTTTAATATTTTGAGCAGAAAATAAAGTTTGATGCTTTTATGCTATGTAATTTGGCTTAAAAAAGTCTGTGCAGAGGTGGATTTTATTACAAAATTATACTGTGTCATTAATCTGCTGATAAATTCTTATCCTCCTCCTTCCTGTATCTGACAGTTCATGGTGATTTAAACAGGCTGGCCCAAAAGTAACTTCATTTCACAATTTCAAGTTACTGAAAATTTGTTTTAAGATACCAAAGAGTGAGCAGCAAAAAAAAGCGTGCAAATATTTAGTATGTACAAGTTTGGTGCATTTTAGATACGTCTAAGCTAAACATATGCCCTCCAAATTTAAGAAGCAGATGAAACAGATCAATTGAAAGTGTGCCCAAGATCCAGTTTCACAACCACTTTGTGCACAACCTTAAGCACCTGGTGAGAAATGCACACCAGAAAGAGTTTCAGAAGAAAACAAAAAAAAAAAAACTATAGACTTAAATGTTCCCATTAAAAAGGGATTCTCATACCCCACTCCCTCCAATTCAGAACACTAGTAATGGGACACATCAGTTTAAAAACTATATAAGGTTGTCTGTTTGAACTAATCATACATTTTGGAATAAATTAAGACTGAGAGAAACAGAAGTGTTCACCTGGTCTATACTTACTAGGTAACTCTCCAGTGATGAGGCTTATCTGTCATCTACAACAAAGTAACACTTTTGCTGTTAATGAAGACAGCCCCTAGCTCAGAAAGTAAAGGCAGTTAAAAGCAACAAAGCAATTTTACATATTACATCAACAAACCAGGGAAAGGGAGTTTGCCACTTTTGAGATTAGACTCAAAATCAGTTTGATTTGTTTTAGCATGATTTAGAAATTAATTCTTTATCCTATGTGTTTCCACCATCCCCTCCCCCGCCATCCCACCTTCCCTCTCCCCCATGTTTTTGCCCTTATGAAGCATGACCACTGGCAAAAAGGTTGAAAAGTTGAAAAGGAAGCAGAATTCTGGCTCTACTGGTGCAGCTTCCTCATTTTGAAGCTACTGTATTAACACTTTAGTATAGTTAAAAATAAAATAAAATAAAATAAATAAAGGCAATCCAATTAATCATCTAATCCTCATCAGTCCTGTAGAGTTAATCTCAGAACACACAAAAGACAGCATTTTATAAACAGTTCTCTCTTTTTAAAGATTGGTTACAAATTCTTAGTTTTCCCCACACTTTACTAGTGTTTACACTGGCTGATTATACAAATACTGGTTATATTGTATTCTCCAGCATGGAAAAGATAGGGAAGGCTATTTCCTTCTACCACTAAGAAAATAAATTACCCTGGATTTAATAAAGCAACAACTATTAAAACAATTACAGAAATTGACAATACTCCATTGAACTGTCATGCCAGTTAGTCTACGGCCAATCCAGCTCTCACTGTGCATTAAATAATGCTTAATTTAAAAAAATTACAATATTCAACACTAGAGCATCAATCCTTCAGACTTAAGCACTTGCTTAATTTTTATATCCTCTCAGTAGTTCCACTGACTTAAGCATCTCCCAAAACCTGAAGTTAAGCATGTATTTTAGTAGTTCCACTTTTGTCAATTAAACTAGACACAAGCCATAAATTTAAGCATGTGATTAAATCTTTGTAGGTGTGGGGCTGTAGTACTTTTCCTCTGGCACCAACTCTAAAAATAGTTGCAAATCCAAGTAATACAATCAATGAGAATGTGTTTAGTGAAATTCAGCTGAATCTCTTTAATAGCAAAGGTTAACATATCCTGAAGTATTTAACTTTATATTAGAACAGCTTGCATTGGATTTATAGGAACTTAATACCCAGTAATATGAGAGCTTTTCAATAATAAATAACCATGTGGCTAAAATAGGGTGATGCACACCCTTAATAGCAGTCAGATATTTCCCTTATTTATTGCATTTAGATATCCAGCTTTGTCCTGAACTTAAAAAGTATAATGTTAGATGGCATGCTCTGTAGAGGAGAAAGTTATCAAGTACAGTATGTTAATTTAGTTCTGGGTACATCTTCTATTGGGAGACTATATTCTGCCTTTACAGGTGACTAGACAGAGTAAAGCTCTCAAAGTGCCTATATCCCATTTTGAAAAGTGACTTAGACACTTAGGGCAGGTCTTCACTACCTGCCAAATTGGCGGCTAGTGATCGATCCCCGAACAAGCTCCCCATCGACTCCCGAACTCCAGCTCGCAAGAGGCGGAAGTGGAGTCGACAGGGGAGTGGCAGTGGTGGAGTCGCCACCATCCTCACGGCCAGGTAAGTTGACCTAAGATATGCCGACTTCAGCTAAGCTATTCACATAACTGATGTCGAATCTCCCCCGCACCCCCCAAGTGTAGACCAGGGCTAAGCTATGTCTGACTTTTCAAGAGACATAGCCAATTCTGAAAATACTACCCTTTTATCTAATATGTCTTCTATCTCAGCCTATCTGCATACAATACATACAGCTGATAATCATTAGTGTCTCAAAGGAAAAATCAATTCTGGCTAGGAAAGGTAAAAGGATTCCTTGAAGAGGAAGAAAAAAGCCCGAAACAGTGTGTCAAATTGTGAAACTGCTGCTTCATGCAGTTAATTGATTTTCTTCACTAATGATAGGACTATTGGCCAATAAAACAAACAAATGAATGCTTTCAGTGAATAGGAAAGCTTTTTTTTTTTTAAATGAAAAATTTCAGCCCATAACAAAATAAGTTTAAATTACGAGAGAGGGTACAGGCAGTTTTAGATGTCAGTGATAAACAGCTGCAGGGAAGCAAGCCTGGATCTAAATTCTTAAGTTTTAAGAATTACTGGTTTTAATCTTACATTGAAATGATTTTCATTTGCTTTAAACCTCTGGGACTTCAGCAAGTCTAGAAGAATACTTGAAAAGGATTATTTCAAGATTTGGACCATCAGGCTTACGCTTCTGAAATGCCGGTGTTTGCATTTTTCCCTTGTAAATACTTTTGCACTACTTTCTGCCTGGAGTGTGCAGAAGTTAAACCTGTTTAAAATCAACCCACCTTAACAGTGTCAAATGGATGTCCTACTAGCACCCCAGCAGCACCTGCAACAAGATAAATGGCAGTTTTATGGTTGTACGAGCTAGTATTTTTTCCCCTTACAGCAATCCAACGCTACAGCGGATAACTCTAGGTATAACTTTAGGTGCACTTTGTTACAGGCAAGCCACACATGGAACAAATTACCAGGGGAAGCAGTGGATTATCCATCTCTTGACGTTTTCAAATTAAGACTAGATAGCCTTCTGGAAAATATGCTTTAGTCAAACAAGTCACTGGACTAAAGAAAGGGTGAAATTCTGTGGTGTGCTACTCAGTAGGTCTGGTTATTTTATCTAATGATCCCTTCTGGTCTTAAAATCTACAGTCAGTCATCCCCAGCAGGCAAATATTGTGGTACCACAGGCATGTCCATGTAGAAGTGATTGTCTTGAAGTGGAAGGGACTGTCAGGTATATATGATCTTTTCTGGGTAGGAGCAAAACTGAAACAAACATTTTTGTAAGAACAGGCTGACATTAGTCTTTCCAGATGTGGTGGAAAATAGTGCTGCAACACAGTACTCCTGATAGAATTTGCTTGAGTCCTAACTGAATGAAGTGAAGAGATCTCACTACAGCGTGATTAGGCCTGGGCATAAGGTTCCTTGCCTACTATTTTGAAGCATGTAAAATATTTTTTTCATACTTCATCACCAGAAACAACTCAGCGACAAAGTTCTTTAAAAATGATTGATGGCTTTACCCTTACTCATCTAGTTACCATTAGACATTAAGGGCTTGCCTACGCGTCAAATGTTCCTGCAGAGCAGGCATGGTGATAGTGAGTGTTGCCATGCCTAACCCGCAGGTACCTAGAAAGTCACTGGGATTCACAAAGCCTGAGCTTGGTGCCTAGGCTTCCTATGCAATGAATGGGGAGAGACAGGCGCCTAAGAATAGGAGTCACAAAAACCCAGCATACTAGGTGGCTCTTCACTTAACCTAGCCAAGGGCCAATCCGAAGCCAAGTGCCCTGTGATAAGCTCTGCCCCTTTCTTGGAGATAAGGGCCCAACTCTAGGCTGCAGTAAGACACCTCCCTTTGTTTGGGATTCTCAGCTGCCCTCTCTTGGTGTTAGGTGCCTATGCTGTTTTAGTAAGAAGCAAGGAGAGAGAACTTCCCTCATTACCTTAGCCACTGGGCTAAAAGTTCTCACCTGGAATGTGGGAGACCCCTGGTTCAAGTTCCCCTCCATCTGAGGGGGAAAAAAGAATTGAGAGATCTGCTACCTCTCAGGTGAGTGCCCTAACCACTGGGTTACAGGACAGTCTGATGTGGGGCTACCTCTCACCTGTGGTAAGATATTCCATTGTGGATAAATAATGAAAGAATCACTGGGTGAGAGAGAGAAAATATATGACTCTGTAGCCTGGTGGCCTTATTGGCAAAAACCTGGGACGTGGGACCCTCACAATCCAGTCCCAAGCACTGATGAGTCTTTCAGTAGTTATCTATAGTGGAATAGCTTCACCAGAAGAGATGGAGGAAGCCCCACATCAGAATATACCCTAGGTCACTGACTAGAGCACTCACCTGAGAGGAGGGCAGATCCCTGTTCAAATACTTTCTCTAAGTGAAGGGGGACTTGACCTAGGGGTATCCCACAGCCCAGGTGGGTACCTAACCACTGGCCTAAAAAACCCTTGCTGTTTTGTGTAAGCTCCCCTATAGCAGCCTGACCTGGTAGACAAGGTCTGGGCATGCTTTACCAAATTAGGCCAGTGGCAATGTAGGATAGGAACATCTGCTGCTGGTCATAGCATTGCACTGAGGCTTAGGTGTCCAGGTGCCTTGGTGCAGCAAGCAAACACAAAGGCAAAAACATAGGCACCTAGAGAACTTTTACTGCAAAAACTTAGGAGCTGACTCAGGGTGGATTTGATTTAAATCAAACTGAAAATTCAATTTAATCATGGATTTCTACATAAAAGTGCATTCTTGTCAATTGTTATACATGTTCTTCACAACTCAGAGACAGAGGAGACCCAAACTGGGTCTCTTAAGCCCTGCTACCATTTTGGTTTTCCCTTCTAGTGAGAGAATCGTATGGTAGATCTCAAATAAATGAAGGCTACACTCAGAAAGACCTCAAGATTTCTGGAATATTCTGCTCAAACAGGTTTCAGAGTAACAGCCGTGTTAGTCTGTATTCGCAAAAAGAAAAGGAGTAGTTGTGGCACCTTAGAGACTAACCAATTTATTTGAGCATAAGCTTTCGTGAGCTACAGCTCATGCTCAAATAAACTGGTTAGTCTCTAAGGTGCCACAAGTACTCCTTTTCTGTCTGCTCAAACAGTTTCACTTTTGTTTCTGCTGCCTGCCCCTCCCGTCTCACGTTTATCTCCAGACTTCTTCTCCTTGTCCAGATCTATTCCGCCTCCAACAATCTTCTATTCATTGAACTTTTTGAAACTTTTCACTTTTAGAGAGAGGTAAGGGACTGACTCTGTGTACACAAATTTGCAGAGGGACAATAGGGTTGAGGTCTGTTATTTCTCACCTCTATATATTTAAAATAATTTTTGCTGTTAACAAGCATGTTAGCTCTGGAGACAAAAAATCCAGAGTCTGAGAACTGCAAAACTAAGCATCTCAGATAGTATCTTCTAGACTTAGCACTGAATCCCAGTGGGTAGATAGAAAGATTAACATAAATAATCTATACAGAAACCCCTGGAACCCCCTAAGATTGGGTCCCTAATCCATGAACTATTGGAATTCATTTTCAAAAAATTTCTTAAACGTTACATGAAGATATTGTCTCATATTAGAATTTAGAATTAGAATTTATAATCCCCATTCTATGATGAGATATCTTTGAGTTATAATGGATCTTAATTAAAACCATCTCTAGATAGGTTTTTTCCTCAAAAGGCATTTTATCAAAAATTCAATTAAATAAAATAAAAAAACAAAACCACATTTTTTTTTAATAATTGATTTTTCTCCACCCTGAGTGCTGAGTAATTGTAGGCTGCTACAGGGTTAGGGGCCAGCTGAGCAGGCATTTTGTGAATCCCACTGGAGCCTTGTTGTGGGTTAGGTGTTTAAGTCCTTTTGTGAATCTAACCCTAAGTATTTAAATCCTGTATAAAATTCTGATGTATAAAACAGGAGGTATGGTGCTAAATATCTAGCACATCCCCTACCGCATGACTATATACTTCATTTACAGAGCAGTGGATTCCAATAGTGTTTTCCCCTCCCATCTCTATGTTCTATGTAAAGGTTTTACTACCGTCAGTCAGCTAACCATTGAACATCTCTTCCAAGGGAGAAAGCTAAAGGTTACACTTGCACTGTTTTATTCGAACAGATGGCGCACTGATCCTTAGTCCTTAACTTGTTAATGGAAAAGCCTCTATTCTTTCTCGCAGAGATAAGATCTCTTGTTCTCTGGAGTTCACAGCTATAGCCAGAGGCAGGCAAGCAACTCCCTGCACAGATGTTAGGGGCTGCGCACAACTCTGAAGAAACATAAGTACAGATTGACAAGCGGGTGCCATACCCTGCCATATCCTACCCCCTTGCAGGGCCTCCCCCTTGCATCCTCTCCTGGGGAAGTACTTAAGGTTAAGAAAGCATCTAATGCCACATCTAGGCACGTTTCCCATCAATGTGATGTAGCAGGAATGAGAGCTCCCTTTGTGTGCTTTGTACATGTGGTCAGGCAGTGGAAGAGCTACAGGGGGTGTGTATCGCGCACAAGGAACACCTGCAGATTCAGCACAGGGGTTTGCACGTTGTGCGGTGGCTGGGAGGGAAGGGGGAGTGGTGGCCGTTCTGGGGGGGGAAGGGAGGTGAGGGGACTCCTAGGACGTGCGCCAGAAGTGGTGACCGGGTTGGGGAGCAGCTCTGGAGAAGAGTGTGATGCTCAGTCCGCGGGGAGGGGACAGAAGTGCAGCTCATTGTTCGAACTCCCCCCTTTGATCTTGGCGGCCCCTGGACGGAGCAGAACTCGCGTTTCCGCGAAGAAACCTGACTCCTGGGCGCTGACTCACCCCCTGCTCCTGCACCAGCTCCGCGCACGCTCCAGCCTGCAACCGCGGGCAGAGACAATGGCCCAGCCCGGCCCCTGCAAAGAGCCGGAGCCATTCAGGGCGCGCGGAGCCAGCGGAGGCGTGAAGCTCCCGGCGCTGGCAGAGCGAAGCTGCCACGCCAGCAGCCTGCAGAGCGGGGGAAGGACCCGCCAGCGCTTGGAATCCTTCTCCCCAGCCGGCCCGGCGCGGGGAGAGCCTGATCCACCCCCGCCCATGCCCACCCACTGCTCTGCGCCCCGGGACCGGGCACGCTGCCCCAGCGCGTGGTCCCTTCGCTGTGCGCCCCCCGCAGGGATCAGGCCCTAGCGCCCCTGGCTCGGTTCCTGCCCCTCGCTGCTGGCAGCCGCTTATGTAACCGGATCACTGCAGCAATCCTCGCGCGGAGCCCCAGCGCCGGGGGAGCCTCGCTCCTCTCTTACCGCCAACGCATCCCGCTAGGAAATCCAGCGCCATCCTGCTCTCCGCGGCCCCCCTGCTGCAGGCCCGGTGCGTGCGGCTGCCGCTCCCCCCTCGCTGTACGGGGCACCACAGCTGCCGCTCCGGCGGCTTCCTCGGGCCTCCCGAGTCCCTTGGGGTTGCAGGGGCTGGATGCGGGGGTCGGCGGCTCGAGATCAGGGACTCGCGAGGCCTCCCCGGGGCAGCGCTAGCAGCAGCGACCGGCCCCCGGCGCACGTTCCAGCCCTGCGCAGCGCAACCTCCACCGCGGCGCCGCTCTCGCCCTTTCTATTTCTGACGCCGCTGCTGCGAGGAGGGGGGAGATAGAGCCTTATGGGGAAGCGGAAGCCTCCAATCAGCGGCAGCGGGCGAGACAACACCCCTCCGGCCGAGCCCTCCGCCTGGCTGCCGATTGGCGGCTCCTCGGGGGTGGCTGATGCCTTGGGCAGGAGGGTGGAAGTGGCGGAGACAAAGAAGCCGAGAGGCTGGAGGGTGCTTTGTGTTCTCTCCTCTCCGCGCTGGGGCCCGGCGTTCAGCCTTGGGGCAGTGCCTCTCGCTGCCGTGCAAGATGCCAGCCGGGGCGGGCTGACAAAGGGCTTTTTTCAGGCTGGTCGTTCTTATACTAGTGCAGCAACTGCTCCGCCTTCGCCCCGCCTGCCCTTGAGTCGGCCAAGGCCGCGGTTCTCGAGCCTTGTGCAATCTGCTGATGACCACCCCGAATTGCGCGGGGGTATTAGACAACCTACGGGCTGGTCGTGGTTCACACTTTTTAAAAATCTCTTGCGACTGTATTGGTTTAGGAACGGATACAGCTAAAGCAGTACGGCCCCCTAGTAGGGATGCTGTTATACCAGTAACGCATTCACCATGCCGGCACTAGAGGGCTGTACCAATTTAACTGGATTTGTATAAAATCACACCCCTAACCAAAAGATGGTGTAGACCAGGCCTACATGCAGAATCATTGGTTCCAGAGAATCAATGGCAGATTGTTATCATGACTTAGGCCCTGAAGGATGTGATATGTGTGTCTTTATAAAACACCATGCAGACATCTATGGTATATATCGGTATTAGCGATATGCTGCTGTGAATTGCCTCTGTAGTGCTCCTTCTACTTTTATGCAGGTTGCAGAGTAGCAGCCGTGTTAGTCTGTATTCGTGTTAGTCTGTAGCTCACGAAAGCTTATACTCAAATAAATTCGTTAGTCTCTCTAAGGTGCGACAAGTACTCTTTTCTTTTAACTTTTATACAGTTTTTCCTATTCAGATTCCTAGGGTTCTAGTCAATATATTTTTTCTGGGTAGAGAAGGAGGATTTATCTCGAGTTATGCACAATGATGTTTGCACAAGACCGAATCCTGTTAAAATGGCATAGCTTTTTTAAAAATTTGTTAAGCGTATTCAGTTTCCCTCTTCATCAAAATGTGGACTCTTATCTTGCAAGTGGGGCCAGAGAAAAGCCTCGCTGACGTCAGCTGGGGGGGTCTGTTCATGTGGTACATGCAGCTTCAGATAAAAATGTGATTTTTCAAATTGATAGCTGGCTATCTTAAAAAGGTTTCCTGCCTACATTGTTCAGCCCAGTCTTCCCTTCCCTTGTTTTTATAACTATTTTACAAGGCAATTACAGGTAAGGGCACTACTGAGACCTGGTACAATTCCATGCTCTGCCTTAGAATTCCTGTGTGGCCCTTGTCAAGTCACTTAGGCACTTCTGGAAATTTTACCTAAAAGTGACTTAGGAGCCTAAGGCCTTGTGTACATGGTAGGGAAAAATGTGCTCTATGGAGGTGTGATTTCTAAAGCACACTAATATGTTGCACATCAGTTGGCCCTTGTAAATTCTGCTGGAGCACACTAAAAGTTCCTTAGTGTGTTTCTTTAATGTAGTACTGTTTTAAACAGCACTATGTTAAAGTGCACTGGAAGGGTCTATGCCAACCAGTCATATGCATCCGATGAAGTGGGTATTCACCCACGAAAGCTTATGCTCCAATACGTCTGTTAGTCTATAAGGTGCCACAGGACTCTTTGCCGCTTTAACCAATCACAGTGTGCTTTAGAAATCACACCCATGTAGAGTGCATTACTGCAGTGTGTGGACAAGCCCTTAGTCATGTTTGAAAATGAGATTTAGGGTCCTAGAAATGTTACCCTTTTTCTATGTCCTATCTGTTTCCCTATCTTACTGGGGTTTTGTGTGGATAAACAGATTAACAAGCTGCGCAGATACCATGGTAAGTGGGGCATTTAAGTACTAAGACAGATAGAAGATGGTACTATTGTGTACACTACAGCCATCTGGTAGTGATCACTGAAAAGGAAAGTGTTTTCTATACAATTGTTGTCTACTGGCATTAGTAATGTACTAGAGTGTAAATATCCTCAATTCCTAGTATAACTGTATGAATTTCTCAGTTTCACCTGGACCTGCAGACTGCTGTTCATAACAAACATACACCTGTTTACATGTAATACTTGTTATATATAACCTTTCTTTCATTTAACAGAAGAACCCTTTGCCCATGAAACCTGCTCTGTCGATGTATTCCCTGTGCTCTGAAGCTCTAGAAGGTAAGGTTCCCATTTGTTGGTGCACAGGGGGAAGAATGGCCAAGTTGCTGTTTCATCTGTATAAAGCTATTTACCTGGAATTCCAGGTGTACAGAAACTCCAAAGGGGAAGGAGCTCTCTGCCATCTGTTGATGAACGGGAGGGAAGTATGGCTACAGAAAGCTTCCTTTGAATAAGAATTCCTCCAGTGACACTTGAGGAGTCACCATAAAGATACACAGCTCAGAACTGGTTGGGTAGTAGAATTGAACTGAAAGAAGGGGAAAGGGCTCCTATCTTGTGTAATAGAAGGAAGGGAGCCTGGAGCACGGGTCTGGTGCAAGGCCTGATGCCTGAACCAAAGTCAGCAAGAACCATGCTATGAATTAAAATATGACCCTGTCATAAAACAGATGCTTGCTTACAATTCACTGTCCGGTACATGAACTTGGCAAAAACACAGCTAGCGTTGCAAAAACATAGGCAGTCCTAAGAAGTACTAGGTACTGGATATTAATATAAATAGATTCCAGAAGGCTAGTATAGGGGTGACACTCTGTACCTCAAAATAGCACCCTGGAACCCCCACGTTCACCACTGTGATATGAGTATGGTATGTTTTGTACAAAATATGCCCTGTGAGGTATAATTTGAGAAGTCATGAGTAAGGCTGCAATTTAGTCACGGCAATCACGGATTCCATGACTTTACTGGACCTCCGAGGTGACTTCTAGGGCTTCAGGAGGCAGAGGCAGGACTGTATGCTGCTGCACTGCAACTGAGGCTGGAACCAAGAGAACCCTGCAGCCCCTGCCCGGCGACTTCTGCCGCGGCTGTGCACCCCAGTTGTGTGGCGTCCAGGGTTTGGGGAGTGCAGGGCTGCAGCAGGGGCTGTGCGCCCTAGCCCCGCGGTCCCGGGCTTGGCGGGGGCTTCAGTCGGGGCCGCATTCCGCCAGGGGCTGTGCACCCCACTCATGGCTTCCCAGGGCCATGCGCCCCCCTCCCCCCCACACGTCTGGGGCTGCAGTGGGGCTGTGCACCCTTGTCTCGTAGCTGTAGTCAGATCCAGGGTGGGGTTGTGCGCCCCAGGGTGGCCTCTGTTGCTGGAGCCAGGGCTGTGCTTGTCAGTCCCTCCCCATGGGACTCCATTCCCCCCCCCTTACCTAATCCTGCCCCCCCTCCCCCACCCCCAGTTATTTTTAGTAAAGTCAAGGACAGGGTACGGGCTCCATGAATTTTTGTTTATTTCCTGTGACCTGTCTGTGACTTTTACTAAAAATAACAGTGACTGAATCTTAGCGTTAGTCATGATCTGTTGAGCATTACTATCCTGTTGAATTATGTGTTACCATTGTATCTGAAATTATGAAGTTTTGCTCTGGGTGTGTTACTGAAATATGTTGAGTCTGGGAGACGCCCATAGCTGGCCTTTCAATGGCAACAAAGCCAATGCCCTCAAGACAGATTTACAACAGAACTAGCTGGCCATCTGTTGATGGCCCATTAAGGAGAATCCATTCTCCCAGTGGGACCTTCTTGATGCACCTAGACAATGGGGATTGCTTAACCCAGTGACTCAACAGGGGACATAGAACATGTGATCCCTGACTTGTTTAAACAATATCTTTCCATGCACATGGATTGGGATGTATAAATTGGAGTCTGTGACATCAGCCTTGGCCTCTCTCCTCCCTCACCTACTCTGAAGGCAACAAGAATGTTTGGAAGAAAAGACATTGAACTGAGGAGATTCCAGGCTGATCAAAGAATTTAGCCCTTACCACCTGCAACATCCAGTGGGGTGAGAAAAGATGTTCGATTCAAATCTTCCTTAGTCTGATAAAGTTTAAAATTTAGACTGTGATTTTATTTTTATTTCTTATGCAACCAACTTTGACCTCCAACAATTATAATCACTTAAAATCTATCTTTCTGTAGTTAATAAACGTATTTTAATGTTTTATCCTTACCAGTGAGTTTGTCTAAAGTGCATGGGGAATCTGCTCAGATTATAAAGGCTGGTGCATGTCCACTATCCTTTGATGAAGTGGCAAACTAATTAATGAGCATGCATTGTTCAAAAGAAGGTCTTGAGCAGTGTAAGATGGTACATTTCTGGGGTGCAAGGCTTGGAGCTAGGGGTATTTGCTGGTGTCTCTCTTATGAATAGTTCCTCAGTGGCTTACAGAGTATTCATGCCAATTAGCTGGGTGTGTCTCTGCATGCTCTTGGCTGAGAGATCACAGCACCAGGAGGGGTTTGCTACTTGTCACTAGCATGACATTGTAAGGGACAGCCCAGGGAGGAGAGTTAAGGGAGCACAGCGGTCCCAGAGTTCCAGGTTTTCCCCGGGGGTATGTCACAACAGGTAAACCCCAACATAAAGTTGTGGCATAAACACAACTCTGGGAGATGGTACAAGAACACTCCAACCCCGAGGAAGACAAGGATGGGAGGACAGGATGATGGATAGAGATGTTTTTGTTGGATCCATCAGGTACAAGCTGTAGAGTTGGTAGTTAACAATGTCAGAAATGTAATACATAACTTGTTTGTGTCAATAAATAAAAAAGAAATCAGAAGAGGGGTACCTTTCTCCAGCCGAGGGGACAGCAAAGAGTCCTGGTACCATTGTAACAAGCATACATGTGTGAGCTTACCTGTAGACAAGGAGCCAGCGAGCTAGTACCACAGTTCATTGACAATAAACCTGGCCAAGCGCCTTCGCCACTGATCTGTGTCGTGGTCTTTCTGGGTAGTACTGTC
This sequence comes from Eretmochelys imbricata, assembly GCF_965152235.1. Lineage (NCBI taxonomy): Eukaryota > Metazoa > Chordata > Testudines > Cheloniidae > Eretmochelys > Eretmochelys imbricata. Next base: position 109,599,577 of record NC_135577.1, read on the forward strand.
ACTAGCTGCTAGGCCTAGCTGCACAGAGCTGGGACAGCACACAGAGAGAAAACACACGCACACCAGCTGACAACACCTTGTAGCAAGAAATGCATCTCTAGTAGCAAAAACTCTGTGGAAAGATCCTGTATGCGTTTCCTCTTTCTCTTCCCCTCCCCCCCCCCGCCCCTCGAGATTCTGTGCCATTAGGATTCTTCAACGGGAGGTGAGACAGGAATTGCTCTGACATAGACTGAGCGATGGCTCCTCAGCGGGGTGCAGGGCTGAAGCCAGGGAGCACAGCAACAGAGCTGAGTGAACGGCAATGAGACCCCCTCCTACCCAGCTTCTAAATAAAGCTGAATTCACCATAGCTAGTTTAGCTGGTGGAGCCTGAGGATAGGAACAGGCAGCACTTCCCAAAGGACTGGAGACAGGCTTGCTTGAATGCACCTGAGAACGCTGGGAGTACACTACCCACTGGCATCAAACCATGGGTAGGGTTTAGCAGATGGGGAAGAGGGAAGTGATGTGATAAAGGGACATGTGCCAAGTATAGGATGTTCACTCTGGCAGGTGCTGATCTCAGGCAATGGACTACTGCCAAAGTTACTGTGGGGCAGTGTTTTTGTCTCCTTCATATAGATAGTGCTGCCGTGTTTTCCCAAACTGATCCTGTTTCTTTTTCCCCCTAAAAGTTTTCCTTGTTTCATACACACACACACTGCTTGCGGGAGGGGAAGTATGCCTGTTAAGAGAGCCCCGGGAAAGTATTTAGGGAACCCAGAAATTCTGGGTGTGGACATGAGCCAGTGATGTTTGTTTTAAGATGGACCCTGGGTATTTGAAGCTGGCCTTGAGTCTCTTGTGGGGGTGGGGTATAAAATAGCATGGAAAAAAGGTGAAAGGTGATTGGTAGAAAGAGTGACATTGTAGTGAAACCGGTTTAGTCTGTAGCCTTAAAACAAGCAGCGCCATATATGGGTATAGTCTGTCATGCTGAAACAAAACCTAACCCTATCCTGTGTTAATATTGGTTCAAAGCTGATTCATCTCTGAATTATGGCTGGGGAAAGCCTTTCTTCAAACCCCCAGTGCAGATGCAGTTATACGATTTAAAAGGGCCTATGCTGGTATATCTTTTTCCCTTTCCCATGCATTCCCTCTGTTTGGTGAAGCGTAAGGGTGCAGTGGAGTGCGAGTCAAAAGGGATGTGCTAATTCTTATATCTCTCAGGTTCTTTATAGTTATCTCAGCTGAAGGAATAGCACTTGTTGAACATGTTCATCTCCATTCTGCTAAACCAGATCAAACATAATCTATAACAAACTGGGACTAGCGTGTAGATAGGAAGTAGTAGCTTTCTCTGGCTTGGAATGAGGACAAGCCAGGTAAGAATTGAAGTGGAAGGAGTTAGTGCCAGTCTGGGAAGTTTCTGTGGTTCCCAGCCCTTCCTGTAGGTGGAGCAGTAACAGTAATACCACCTGATGGGAGGGAGGGGTGTAAAGTGTCCTTTCTTAAAGATCCTGTTCCCTCAACAGTTATGCCTTCCTTCTCGGGAAGAGGGGAAGAAAGAGCTTCCTTGTTGCTGACCAAGGAAGGGGGAAATCGAAGAGGAGATCCAGTTACAACCAGGGAAATTATTGAACTTCTCTTCACATTTTGAACCACTTGTTAAACCTGGGCCCAGTTCCAAATACCCATGAACAATGGAAAAGTCTGATATAGACCTGGCTCTTATCAGCAACCACCACCAAACTTTGGTTTAAAATTGGACTTTGTGGTTCAATTCCTCTCCAGTCTGGATGAATGTCACAGAAAGCTCTTAAGTCAGTTCCAAGGAAATATTTTAAATTTTGCCAGGTTGCGATTTAAATTCCATTAACCACAGAAAGCAACGTGGGGCTTGAGGAGCAAATGATCTTTCATTGCTTGGCTAATGACCTAAAACAGGATGAGACAATACATAATTTACATTGGTAGAATAATTGGGACTAAACATTAGAACAGTATAAAAGAAAAATGTACAAGTTGAGGGCCTATTGCTCAGCTCCTCTATGGAAACTCTCATTGCCTTACCCCATAGATTCTTTTCTTCTCCAAGTGAATCACTGAGCGTCTTTAAGGAACCTCATTGTGTGAGTTTATACCCATTTTCCTAGGTTTTCTAGCCTCTGTTGTATTTGTCACCCCTCTCAGCTTCATACCATTGGCCAATGCCCGGAAGATATGTCTGCACAGCATTTTGGAGTGAATGCGGCTGAGCCTTCTGCCCGGGGCCAACAGTCTCAGGCTAGCAGGGCTTGGGCTAGTGCTTTGAAAACAGCTGTATAGACAGTGCTTTGAAATTGCTGCTTGGTGTGGAGCCCTGGCTCTGAAGCCCACCCACCTCCAGAGGCCGAGCTCCAGCCCAAGCTGCAACTTCTAAGTCCTGTCTGTGCAGCTATTTTTAGAGCACTAGCTGTCAACGTGGGCTCGGCAGCTTGCTTCTGCTCACCCCAAAATGCTGTGTAGACATATTTTTACTGTATTAGGTTTTATAGGTTAGAGCAGCCAATGCACTGCCCAGTGAGACAGTACAGGTCTCTTTTGTCCATTGATTTGGTGACCCTAAATAGCCTCTGTGTGTTCACTGAAACCAATGGGACAATAAGATCGAAGTACCATATGACAAATATTGAAATTAGAAATGTTGAAATGCCTTGATAAGGCCAGGGTTTAAGAACCTGATGCTGCTTCACACAGCAAACTCCAGTGGAGGGCACGTCTCACTGAAACAGATTTTGTTTACAATCTTCATCCACAAGGACAGGGAGGCAATGTTATAGCCTTTGCTGAGAGGTTAATCCTTGCAGAGGCAGCGTCATGCCCTTTAAATACATACTCCCTCCGTACTTTACCAATTGCCACGTTTGCAATGGAGAACTTCTGTAATGTCAGACAGGATTTCTATACATCCTGGTCTTTATGTAGTGTGAATGCAATCACTGATATTTGGCCTCCGTGGTCAGACAGAGACCCTATTTATCTGGCACCCACTTATCCCCAAATCCCAGTGATCTGTAATTGGACAATGCCCACAGAAATACGTCCTTCATGCTGAAATGTCTGTCCCTCCTTTATCTGACACTGTCTGTCTGAATAAATTCCAGGTCCCTTGTCATATTCAAATATATGGGCCCAGTCTATCCCATCTGCTGTGTGACTTTAGATGGCAAGCTCTTTGGGAACGGGATTGTAGAGTGCTGAGCATGGCTTTGGTGCTAAATAAAAAGTTTATAATTCAACAGATTTTCACAAGTGACTAGTAGTTTTGAGTGTCCAACTGGAAACGCCTTAAAGGGACCTGCTTTTCAGAAAGTGCTGTGCCACCCACCCTCTGAAAATCAGGTCCTTTCAATGTGTTTAAAGTTGGACACCCAAAAATTTTAGGCACTTGGCCACAGTTTTCCAAAGCAAAGGTTTGGGATTCATGAGACGTGGATTTTATTCCCAGTTCTGCCTCAGACTTCCTGTGTGACCTTAAGTGCTTACAATTTTGTTGCCCCAAGTGCCTTCTAGGCACAGTGACTGTAAGAGTCCTTTCCAGCCACATAGGAGTGGGTGAGACTTGAAAGATGTTTTTAAGAAGTTCAAAATACTCCAATTTGAAAGACATTAATCTTCAATTCTGTACATGTGGTTATATTCCTTTAAGCATCTGTTTTTCTTGTTAATGTACAATAGAATTCCAGTTGTTTTAATGTGCTAATTGCTATGGGAATTGAGTGCAATTCCCAGGGGTTTTTAATATCTTATAATTACATTCAAACTTTTAAAATGGAGAACAAACATATCTTAAGAAAATGATATAGAAAATGGTAATAAAATAAAATTTCAATCAAAAGCCTTGCCTTAAAGCCATGTGAGGAAAATTCCACCTTCTTCTTTTGTATTAAAACATGATGTATCTTGCAAGTCTCTATTTTTAAAAGCAGTGTGACTTTGACTCTATGCAAAGATTGCACAATTCAGGGAGGATATTCTTGGGCAAACAGATCACGGGTATAAAATTCGTTATCACACCAACAGGTTTTGTTACATGAAAAAGGATATTTTAGGAGAGCAAAAGTAAAGTGTCTATAGATAACTAACATTTGATAGCCAAAGCTGTGATTTCTGAGGCTAAAAGTCAGAGAAACACCTTACAGAAAGGGAGTGGCTTAGTACTTTAGTAGAAGGTATTTTGTGAATAAAGCCGTCTGGGCTGTAAAATGCTACAGTAAGTTTGAGAGCATTTAGGTTTGATTCCTACAACATGTACACCAATGAATGGGGAACAACTATAGTAGAGAGAGAGAGCATGGGGTCTGGTGAAAGGCCTAAGGCCTGAACCAATCAGCAAAAGCCAGGCTATGAGCAAAAGTCAGACCCTGTCGTAAAGCAGCTGCTTGCTTACAAGTTCACTGTCCAGTACGTAAACTTGGCAAAATCATGGTGAATTTTGCTAAAACACAGACACTCCTAAGAAGTACTAGGTATTGGGTATTCATGTGAACACATTCCAGAAGGCTATTGCAGGTCCACCCCAACATAAAGTTATGGCATAAATACAATCATGGAAGATGGCACAGGAACACACTGACCCCAAATAAGACAAGGGTAGGAGGACATGATGATGACTGGAGATGTTTTGTTCGAACCAACAGATACAAGGGATAGGGTCGGTAACTACATCAGGAACGTAATCCATCACTTGTTTGTATAAAAGAGGAATCATAGGATTTGTCACTTGTCCAGCCATGGGGGCATCAGAAAGCTCTGCTGTGGACTGAGCTGAGTCCATTGTCACAAGCAAATGTATTAGTGTACCTTTAGAGTCTAGGGGCACTAGTACCGTGCTTCATCGGCAATAAACCTAGCCGAGCGCCTTTGCCACCAAACTGAGTCTGTGGTCTTTCTGGATAGTACTGTTGAGGTCTGCTGGGCCAGCTATCTGTGCAGAGCTGGGACAGCACATGGAGAGAACACGCACATGCATGCCAACTGACAACAATCACAATCTTTTTTATGCAGGTCCCATTCCTTTCCTTTCTGTCCTTCTTCCTGTCCCTTCAACTTCTCTTTCTTTTCCATTGTCACTAAATATAGATTTCTACCAATGGCAAAAAGGACATTTTAAGTTGAAGATAGCATTATATTTTATTCTGTGCTCTAAGCAGTGGTTCTTAACCTTTACTGCAGCCTGCACCCCTTTGGTTCTCAAAATATGTTGTCTCACCCCTTATCAAAAATCGTTGAAGTAGATCAGTTCTTTAAACCTAGATATATTTTTGTTTGTATATTACAGTAATCGTTAAAAATGTATAATGTTAATAAATACATAGGTTTGATGAAACAAAGTAGTTGTACTTACGTGCCTGTGCTTAATTTGTGTTTTCGATGATTTACCTTCTAAAAAAATCTGGCATGTCTCGCACCCCCAGAAAGGGCATCTCGCACCCCCAGGGGGTGCGTGCACCCCAGGTTAAGAACCACTGCTCTAAAGGTTCTTATTCCACCCTCATCACAGTAGTATCTGAGCAACTTCCAGTAGTTCAATAAGGGTAAGTGACTAACATTAGTCACATGGGGCTTGTGCTTTCTCTCTTCTCTCTAGGGAAGGAGAGAAATTCCAATTCATATTCAATTGTCTTACCTTGGTTTTTGTTTAATATGACTGTACCTTGCACACTGCTTGTACTCTCTAGGCTGGTGATCTCTGTACATTCCTGAGAGCTGGTAGGCAAACTCATTGGCTAGAGAGGTAGACTAAAGTTCTCAACCACCATCTAGTCAAAATCCTGTCTTCAAGCCTGTCTCTATTGTCACCTCTTCATTTTATGGCCAGGCCCCTGTGGCTGGTTCATGCCTCTGCCAGTGCGGTGGTCTAAAAGTAGAATACAGGCTCTTATACAGAGGGAGAGTTTTAAAATTAGGTTGTTCCCCTCTCACTTATGTATGGGCCCATTTTTTAGTCATTGCATTTTGGTAGGAGGATATTAATTTAACATAGATCCCCTCGTGTGGGAGTCCATTCCACTTGTTCCTCATTCTCTGTAAAATAAAACCTTCTTAAACGCTTTTGTAGAAAGCCCCTCTTTAGGTAAGCTCAGAATAATGCCAGTGCTTAGAAATGTTTCCTTCTCCTGAAAGCATTTGTGAAAGGCTGCCTCTAAGTGCCTTTGCCACAATCTTTCCCATATGATAATGAACAAACTCTTGGAGAACAATGCTTTATAATTTCAGAGATGGGTTTCCTTCCAAATTTTCAGATGCTATGCTTGTCCCAGAGCCACAGGATTGGTGCTATGCCTTCAGTTCTGGAACAATCTTCTGTGTGCCAGGATCTGACTCTTCCTTCAGGTTAGGCCATGCAGCCTCAGTTCCTCCTTAGACTGACTCTCTGGGGCTTCATCACTCCTGCTTCACACCATAAACTCTGCTTAGCAAGTCCAACTGAGAGAGACTCCTGGTAGAGACTTGTACACTCTTCAGAGATCAACGCACCTCACTCAGTATTTGCAGGGACACTCAAGCAGTGTTTTCAAAACAGTCAGGTTTATTGATCAACTGGAGCATAGCATAGTCCTTAGGTTAGCATAAAGAAATAAAGATTAAAACATAATCAATTCGGGTCAGCCCGGAGAAGTTCACCAGCCAAGCTGTAGTGAACTCTATTTTCAGGCTCTGTCTCTCTCTCTCTGACTGCCTTCCTAGTCAGTTCGCAGGTGAGAGAGCCCAAACTTCTTCCACAGCCCACGTTTATCCCCCCACCTCACACCACCCAGTCCTTTGCTCTTGAGCTGGAGGTCTCTGCTCAGATTCCCTGCTGAGAGGCAGGTAAATCCTTCACCCTCTGGGTCTTTAGTTGCTAGGTGTCAGTGTCCTGGTGATTGCTTTTTCCCTCGTCTTCTCGGATTTTCCATATGGGTGTGCCTTGGCCAGCTTATTAACGACTCTATTCATTCCACCCATACAGTGTGGTGACGCACACTCCTAGGTCTCTTGGCCTGCTCTGAGAGCAAACGTAATCCTTCCCTCTGCCCCCCTCCCTCCTGGATAGCAATGCAAAGCATGGGGGAAACTGAGCCACACATGAGATTAATAAAAAATTACAAAAAATTCCCACTTTATCTCAAAGCTTCAAGGGGATCTCAAGTTGATGGTTGTTGACACATCAACAGTTAAGGTGGGAAGATAGGATAGTCATCAGAATTATCTGATTTCAGGCATGAGCTCAGGAGATTTTTCAGTGGGCAGAGCAGGTGCACAGAATCATTTGAGTTTGAGCATGATAAAGGAGGAGACAGAAAGTTATTGGAGTGACTGGAAGGGGAAAGCAAGGGGGTGAAAGCATTAAAAGAGCATCTTTGCTACGTGCTAATGGAGCTGCTGCTTCTTTAGCTCAGCTCGTAGAAAAAGCCTGTTTTTGGAGCTGAACGTCCTGGATTCTATCCTGGTTGCTCACCTGGGGGCGAGGGCACTATATTTACATCCTGAAAGGCAGATCCATTATGTATCCTCACCAGATGGAGAAACTGAGCCACAAGGATGACGATCTTGGCCAGAGGGAGTCAGTGTCAAAGCAGAATGTGGGAATTCTTGCCTCCCAAATCCTGTGCTCAGATCACTAGACCAGGCATACGCTTCCCACCGAGTGGTAAAATGTGTACTAGAAATGCTGGAAAACTGCCCAATTATTGTACTGTCAGATAACTGTCCTGACAGTCCTTCCCTGCAGGGCAGCCATCACTCCCTTTCAAAGTGTCAGTAATATAAAATCAAGACTCCTTAGAAAGAGTTAATTGAGGTGCTCCAGCATCCATTTCCCCTCTGTTTTTTAAATCTCAGTACAATAGATGCTGAGATTAAAAATGGTAGCAGGATTTAAAGGAGTAGTTTGAAATAAACCATGCAAATGACATCATCAAGGCATTTTCATATTTTTTAAAATACCTTTTCTTTTTGTTTCTCTGTAATACTCTGTACTCCCATATCACCTTCCACCTGAAGATCTGAAAGTGTTTTACAAACATTATTTGCTGCTGCAAGAATGAATCTAAGTTCACCCCCATTTTAACAGGTGGGCAATTGAGGCACACAGAGGTTAAGTGACTTGCTCTAAGTTATCCAAGAAGACTGTGCTGGAGCTAGGAACAGATCCCCTCATCTCTTGAAACATTCTATCACCATCCTTCCTCCCTTTGGGAGTGTGAGATCGGTGGCATAACATCAGGATAAAACATAACAGCGCAGTCAGCTTTTTCTTTCTTTCTTGGCTTTGTTGTTTGTCCTGGCATACAGGCTCATAGGTTTGTCATTGTAGGGCTGGATTGTCAATATCTGGGCTCCTACCTTATTATATTTGTTTGTTTTTATTACTTAATTAAAGGAGAAATTAAGCCTTTTGTTTTGAAAAACCATTGCATGGACTTAGTAAAGAGATTCCACCCCCAGCCCATCCATCCAGCTGCAAGCCAAGTTTTAGGCCTTGCCCAGGCCCACCGACAGCAATTCTGGGCCCTAGGGCAGAACAGGCAAAGGGGCTTCCACAGGCCTGCCCGGCTGCCTTTGCTGTCGCCGGTACCACCCCGTGTGCACCTAGGAGTCCTGTGGCCTGCCTGGGCAATTTAAAAGGGCATGGGGCTCCTGGCCACCACCGCCATTACCACAGCAGCGGAGGTGGTGGCAGCTGGGGGCCCTCTTTTAAATCGCTGGGCCCTGGGCAATTATCCGCTTCCCACCCCCCTGTCGGTGGCCTGGCCTTGCCAACTTGACGGCATCGCTGTAACTCTCACTTGTTCTGCATCTTGCAAACAGCATAATGACCTACTACTGGGCACATTGTCTGGTATGTCTCTTCAATCAAGGAACTGCCAAAATAAAGTAGACAGAAATTAAACTGGTCTGTGTATGCATCTGATTTTATCAAGCACAAAGGCCATAGAAAACTGGGAAAGTTTTCCCAGTGAAGCTGGCCTTGAAGCCCCAGCAGATAAGGCAGAGAGAGATCAGAGACTAAAACGTGCATGATGTTCTTTCTCTTTGCAGAGCGAATAATGGTGCTGGTATAGTGTCCTGGGAGTGGGGTTCTTCTTTCCTGGAAGAGCCTGGTGCACTCAAGTGCCTCTGACACATCTACATAATCCTGCCCATCCTCCAGCTGCTCTAGTGTCAGTTTATTTTCACCCCTATCCCCTTTGCTCTATATGCTCTTCCTAATCTTCTCACCTTACTGCTGTCTTTGGCCTCTGATACTGCATGGTGTGCTGCACCCACACTGCTCACACTGTTGCAATTAGTGCAGCGGTCTATTCTTCAGATCCAAGGCAGAATTGGGGCCTGTGTCTCTTTTTCCCACTGCTGGCTTTGTCAATTCTATCATCTTTCCCCTTCTGCCTGAAGCAGTCTCCCTGCCCAGTCTTCATCCGCCAAGCAAACTCCTTGCCTTCTCCTTAAAACCCTCCTCTTCCAAGCAAAAGACTTTTAAAAAAATTGACTGATGGTATTTACCGTAAGATGAGTTGTTGTTTCTAGTGAAATAATCTCCCTAGAGCAGGCTCAGCACATAAATTCCATGTGTCAGATTTCACTGAACAGATTTTTCACAAATCAGTAGAAAGCATAGGTACCGACTCTGTGGGTGCTCCGGGACTGGAGCACCCACAGAAAAAAAAATAGTGGGTGCTCAGCACCCACTGGCAGCCCCGTGGATCAGCTCCCCCTACCCCCAGCGCCTCCCGCCGATCAGCTCCTCCCCTTCACTCCCAGCATTGCCCACCTGCCACAATCAGCTGTTCAGTGGCATGCAGGAGGCACTGTGTGTGTGTGTGGGGGGGGGGGTGGAATGGGATGAGAAGAGGTGGGACAGGGGTGGGAAGAGGGAGTGTGGAGGTTTGGGGGAATGGGTGGAGTGCGAGTGAGGCCTAAGGATATCCAGCACCCCTGGGGAAATCACAAAGTCAGTGCCTCTGGTAGAAAGGCAGGATTAACATCAGAACTGAAGGTATTTGAGCATTACAGCTATTCATTGTATAGACTTGAGCTGCTCCAGTCCTCTGCTAGAATCATAAGTAACAATCGTATCTATCCTTAGTACATAGTCTTTGCATACCATGTATGGAATGAAGTTATTAAAGTTTGATCAACTGCAGGACAAACTTGAAAATCTTCCCACAATTTTGAAACTTCTGTGTTTGTTTATTTTATAGTGTAGGGCAGGGAGGGGCTGGATTTCTGAAATGTTTCTAATGGGATGATGCCTGGGGCTCATAAATATTTGAAGCCCCAAAGAACAGAGAATATGACCAAGAAGACTGTGTGTGTGCGAGAAGGAGCTCAGGTCTTACAATGACTCCATGCTTCAGACATTTTTATGATGACCCCTGGGAGAGGCTGAGTCATTGGATCATGACCTCTTTCTCCTTTGGGGCCTATTTATATTGGGTATCTCTGGCAGTATAGCTACACTGTATCCATTTGATTTAGTTAGTGTTACTGAAATCTGGTGGGATGATTCACACAACTGGAATGTTAAAAGCAATCGTTATAACCTATTTAGAAAGGCTCAAGTGGAAAAGGAGCAGGGGGACTGGCACTCTGTCAAAAATGGCATTACCTGTTTCCAGGTCATCAGTAACTCTGAAGAAAATGATCTTGAATGCTTATGGATCAATGTGCTAAGATAAGGTACAAGATGGGGTACTAGTTGGTGTGTGCTATAACCCACAAAATCACACTAGGAAACAGGATGATCATGCACATCTTATGCACTTATCTACAATGTATGGGGTGGGGAAAAACGGTATGTGATCATGGAGGACTTCAATTTGAGTGATATATCCTGTGGAGGTTTCAAGTGGCCAATACTAAAACATACTTGGAATTTCTAAACATAACAGATGACAATTTTCTAACTCAAAACATTTTGCAGCCAACACAGGGGATTTCTGTATTACAGCTTGTCTTGACAGATAAAGAGGAACTGATCATAGAACTAAAAATTAATGGTAGCTTAGGTACAGATCTGACTTGTTCGCATTTATTATGTGCAAGCAGAATAAAGTCCAGAGCAGTCATATCTATCTATCTATCACAAAGCAAAAACAAATATGAGCCAAATCAGCGGGAGGAAGAATTTAAACAGAAAAATGTGAATGATAATTGGGAATCATTAAGAACATCATACTACATGCCCAAAGGCCACAGTTGAGGAAGAAGGCCGTGCTGGTTAAAAACCTGACTGGTTTAGAGGGGAAGTGAAGGCAGCTGTAAAAATAAATAAATAAATACAAATAAATAATATGTAACAAATGGAAGAAAGGGGAAGTTAATAGTAATGAATATAAATCAGAAGTTAGGAATTATAGAAAATTGAAAAGTGAAGCCAATGGATACAAGGAGAACTGTATGTCCAGCAGACTAAAAGACAATAAGGAAAAGTTTTTTAAAATATATTAGGAACGAAAAGAATCCTGACAGTGATATTGGTCCATTAGATAGAAATTGTATAATTCTTATTAATAATTCAGAAAAGGCAGAAGTGTTTAATAAATATTTCTCTACCATATTTGGGAAAAACAGATTATATAGTCCCACCATATGGTGATGATAACGTGCTTTCCATTCCACTAGTATCTCTGGGCCCTGGTCTACACTAGGACTGTAGGTTGAATTTAGCAGCGTTAAATTGATGTAAACCTGCACTCGTCCACATGATGAAGCCCTTTATTTCGACTTAAAGGGCTCTTAAAATCGATTTCCTTACTCCACCCCTGACAAGTGGATTAGCGCTTAAATCGGCCTTGCCAGGTCGAATTTGGGGTACTGTGGACACAATTCGACCTCCAGGAGCTATCCCAGAGTGCTCCATTGTGGACAGCACTCTCAACATCTGGACAGCACTCTCAACTCAGATGCACGATTGTTTGCCGTTGCTCTGAAGCAGGAAGGGGCGACCGACAACACGGCTTACAGGGTTGGCTTACAGGGAGTTAAAATCAACAAAGGGGGTGGCTTTACATCAAGGAGTATTTCAGGCAGGACTTCATGGAGGGTTCCAATAAGAAATGGTGCACCTAAGTTATTGTTCTTATTGGAACAAGGAGATTAGTCTGGCCTCTGATTGATACATGGCTAGATTTACCTCGCTGCACCTTCTCTGTGAGTGACTGCAGTGTGACCTAGAGGAACGAGTCCCCTAGACGGGGGGGGGGGGGGAGGGAGGGTTTGCAAATGAGTACAAAACAGATCTGGTCTATTTCTTGTTTTGATCCACTCCATCTATCTTTTACATCTTTGGCTGGCAGCAGACGGTGCAGAAGGACTGCATGCCATCCACATCTCATGGCTGCTCGGCAGAAGATGGTACAATAGGACTGCTAGCAATCCGTATCACCTGCCTGCTCACCATAAGATGGTTCAATAGGACTGACTGCAGGACTAAAGAGAATGACCTGATCAAGTCACTCCAAATTTAGTCCTTGCGCCCATGTCTGCCCAGGCGCTCCTGATCGACCTCACAGAGGCGACCAGGAGCACCTCGGACATGACGATGACGGCTACCAGTCCTATTGCACCGTCTGCTGCCACAAGGCAATGGGTTGCTGCTGCTGTGTAGCAATGCAGTACCACGTCTGCCGGCACCCAGGAGACATATGGTGACAGTGAGCTGAGCGGGCTCCATGCTTGCCTTGGTATGGCGTCTGCACAGGTAACTCAGGAAGAAAGGCGCGAAACGATTGTCTGCCCTTGCTTTCACGGAGGGAGGGAGGGAACGGGGGCCTGACGATATGTACCCAGAACCACCCGTGACAATGTTTTAGCCCCATCAGGCATTGGGATCTCAACCCAGAATTCCAATGGGAAGCGGAGACTGCGGGAAGTGTGGGATAGCTACCCACAGTGCAACACTCCGGAAGTCGACTCTAGCCTCGGTACTGTGGAAGCACTCCGCCGAGTTAATGCACTTAATGCACTTAGAGCATTTTCTGTGGGGGGACACACACTCGAATATATAAAACCGATTTCTAAAAAAACAACTTCTATAAATTCAACCTAATTTCATAGTGTAGACATATCCTAGGGGACGTTAAACAGAAGCAATTAAAGTTACACATTTTTAAATCAGCAGGTCCAGATAAATTACATCCAAGAGTTTTACAAGAGCTGGCTGAGGAGCTTGTGGACTATTAATGTTGACTTTCAATAAGTCTCGGTCCACTGTGGAAGTTCAAGAAGATTGGAAAAAAGCTAATATTGTGCCAATATTTAAAAAGGGTAAACGGGATGACCCAGGTGATTATAGGCCTGTCAGTCTGACATCGATCCCGGGCAAGATAATGGAGTGGCTGATACGGGACTCAATTAATAAAGAATTAAAAGGAGAGTGATGTAATTTATGGAAATCAACATGGGTTTTGGAAAATGGATCTTGTCAAACTAACAGGATATCTTTTTTTTTGGTGAGATTACAAATCTGGCTGATAAAGGGAATAGTGTTGACACAATATACTTACACTTCTGTAAGGCATTTGACTTGTACTGCACAAGATTTTGATCAAAAAACTAGAATGATCTAAAATTAACATGGCACACATTAAATGGATTATAAACTGGCTAAGTGATAGGACTCAAAATGTAACTGTAAATGGGGAATCTCCAGTGGGGTCATGCAGGGAGTGGTTCTTGGCCCTATACTATTTAACATTTTTATCAATGACCTGGAAGAAAACATAAAATCATCACTAATAAAGTTTGCAGATGACCCCAAAACTGGGGGAGGGGTAAATAAGGAAAAGGACAGGTCACTGATACAGAGAGATCTGGATTGCTTGGTAAACTGGGTGCAAGCAAATAATATGTGTTTTAATATTGCTAAATGTAAAGGTATACACCTAGGAAAAAATAATGTGTGCCATATTTACAGGACGAGAGACTCTATCCTGGGAAGCAGTGACTCTGAAAAAGATATGGGAGTCATGCTGGATAATCAGCTGAACGTGAGCTCGCCGTGTGACTCTGCAAACAAAAGAGCTAATGTGATCCTGTGATGCATAAACAGGGGACGCTCCAGTGGGAGTAGACAGGTTTTTTATCTCTGTATTTGGCACTGGTATGACCACTGCTGTAATACTGTGTCCAGTTCTAGTGTCCACAATTCAAGAAGTATCTACAGGGGGAACAAATATTGTATAATGGGCTCTTCAATGTAGCAGAGAAAAGTATAACTTGATCCAATGGCTGGAAGTTGAAGCTAGACAAATTCAGACTGGAAATAAGGTGTAAATTTTTAACAGTGAGAGTAATTAACCACTGGAACACTTTCCCAAGGGTCGTGATGGATTCTCCATCACTGACAATTTTTAAATCAAGACTGGATGTTCGTCAAGTGATGTCCCCATGGGTGCTCCCCTGTAGGTGCGGCAGCACCCCCGTGCCTGTGATCAGAGATCTTTAGCAGCAGTGCCTCTCGGACCACACATGCGCACCTCCCGCATCGCAAGCCGTGAACGGGACATACGTATATAGCATTGTGTGGTACAGCCAGACCCCAGTTCCTTCTCTGCTGCCTTTGGTCTGAGGTACAATCTGCAGCAGAGCCCACTTCTTTTTGACTAGATAGTGCCTTACCTGTCAGTTTTAGTTTAGTTAGTACTTCCTTCTTTTTCTTTCCTCTATGTTAAAAAAATGTTTTCACTTTACCCTACTCATTACTTCATAGGTTAGGTTTTCATTTCCCCCCTTCCTGCCGACCCGACCGGGAAGCTTTTTCCTTGCCCTTTTGCCCGGATTAAGAGGTGTGTCTCTTGCTAACTCACCTTCCTGGTAACAGATTGCTACCCACAATATATTCGCTGTCTGACAGAAGGACAAAAATGTTCCCACTGCCACGACTTGACTGCCAGAGTTAGAAAAGACTGGGACATTCTCTTCATGGAGAAATAACTGCATCCAGCATTGGACCAGGGTTCAGACTATCCCCATATGCAATTTTCCTGCTTTGATGAGAAGAAATGAGCTCCCTCATCACTCCCTGAGGCACTGCCCGCTAGAACACCATTCCCTGCGAGGTCAGTCACCTAGACATCATTGGACAGGGGACATAGCTTCAGGGCCTGTCCAAATACCTCTAGTCCTGGAACAAAACAACAGTCTAAAGACCCTAACCGGGCAGACCTACAGCCCTTGGCACCGTCTGTCAGCTCTGGAGACCAAGACAGACCAACTTTGGGCACTAACTGTTGGCACTTATGAAGCCGTCGGCACTGGGCAAGTCTCCAGCTCCACCTGCTGGCTGCTTAAGAGACTGTATCTCTTCCTCCGCACTGATTCATGCATGAATGCGGATGATGTTGCTACCTCCTCCTCAGGAGTTCAGATGCCCTAAAAAGCTACTTGTATCTGACGTGCCTGAGTCACCACTGCTCAAACACGACCTCTACCACTTCCACCCTCCTCTCTGGGCTCATGACATTCTTTCCTTTTCTCTTTGAGGACCACAACTCCTTTCCCCAGTGACAAGGAGGAAGAAGAGGAGGAGGAGTGCTCGATCACACCCTCTTGTTTGAGACAGGCACAAATGACTTTCTCTACATGTCCTTACTATTCACAATCCACTCCTGGACCAGAACCCTGGTAGGGACCACTGTGGATGCAACCCCGAACATTCCACTCCCTCCACATTGGCCATATTGGTTCCCCTGGTCCATGTACAGAGTCCAGTTCAGGAAGCCTCCCCTGGAGCAAAGCCATTGACTTACACCTTTGCCTTCTCCACCAATTTCTCTTCCACCAGAGACCAAGCCTCCCCTAGTAACAGATGAAGAGGAAGAAAAGGAAGAGGAAGCTCCACTACATTTCTCATCTTCTTCCCTTGATGAGGCTCTCATGCCTTTGTCTCCTACTGCTGTGATGATTTCAAGCATTTTCAAGAATTAGTTCGCAGGATTGCAGACTCCCTCCAGATTCCTTTGGAGGAAGTGCAAGATCAGCAACATAAACTGCTCAATATCCTGCACACACCCTCCTCCACAATAGCCAATTAATGATGCCCTTCTTGATCCCACTAAACTGCTTGGCAGACCCCGACATCCATCCCTCCGACCTGCAAATGGGCAGACAAAAAATATGATGTCCCCACAAAGGATATGGTTATTCGGTTACACAGGTGATGTCTGCAAGTGGGGCTACGTATAATATATGTCCCTCACAGACACAGCCTGCACAAACACTTATCCATGCCCAAGAAGTTCAAGGACTCACTACTGTGGTGGACACAGCCCAAGAATGTCTGTGTAAGGATTCCTTTCCATCAACCAGCACCCGCCGACCATGATTCCAACAACCTTATTCGGTTGGGGAGCACACCTTCACACTCATACAGTGCAGGGCAGATGGTCCTTAGTTGAACCCACCCTACACATCAACCTTCTAGATCTATGAGCTGTCCTCATTTTCTCTCACTGATCTCACATTGCACCATCAGAGTCATGACGGATGGACAATTCATCTGCATGTTTTATATCAACAGGCAAGGAGGAGTGAAGTCCCACTTTTTTTGGATGCACTGAAATTATGGAACTGGTGTATCCAACACGACATCACCATCTCAGCCACATACGTCCCTGGACACGGGGGAACAACACTGAAGGCTCACTGAACAGGAGATTGTTCCATGCTCATGAGTGGGAACTGGATATGCAAATCCTTCAGTTTATCTTCAACCACTGGGGATTCCTCACCATAGATCTTTTTGCCACACTGCAAAACGCCCATTGCCCTCAATTTGCTCTCAGGTGGGACTGGGACATGGATCTCTGGGAGACGCATTCCTCATCACATGGGATGCGCCACTACTCTATGCCTTCCCTCCCTTTCCCCTTCTGTTTCAAGTGCTCCACAAGAAACAGGAGCACTGAGCCCTTGTCATCCTTATAGCTCGGACATGGCCACGACACATCTGGTATACTTACCTCCTTCACATGATGAGATGCCCTCCGATCTCTTGCCATCTGAGTCCGTGACTCCTTTCACAGGCTGTGGGTTGCATCTTCCATCCCAATCCACAACTGCTCCACCTGAAAGCCTGGCTCCTTCATGATTCTGGGATTCGGAAATAATCTGTTCGGAAGCAGTTAAACAGGTACTCTTGAATAGCAGACGCGACACTACTAGACACACTAACTTCCAAAAATGGACTAGATTCCCATGCTGGTGCGTCTCCCATCATGTTGATGCAACAAGTGCTCTATTACCACCTATCCTGGACTTTATTTTAAACCTTAAACAACTGGGATTATCCACTAGCTCCATCTGTGTGCATTTGGCTGCCATCACAACCGTCACTGCCACATAGACAGCCACTTTGTCTTCACACACCCACTCAAGAAAAGTTTCCTGAAGGGTCTTCAAAATCTTTACCCTCACATACAAGATCCAACCCTGGCCTGGGACCCTGGCCTTGTCTTACGCTCTCTTACTAGGCCTGTGTTTGAAACAATGGCAATGTGCTCCTACTTCACTTATCTATGAAAACAGCATTTCTTGTTGCTATTACCTGTGTCCGATGGACTGGTGAAATTGGAGCACTTATGACATGCCCCCCCGTATACACTTTTTTATAAAGACCAAGTTATGTTATGTCCTCACCCCAAATTTTTTACCCAAGATACCATCTGCTTTCCCTCTTAATCAATCTATCCACCTGACTTGCTTCTTTCCAAAGCCTCATAGCAACCAACAGGAGGCAGCGCTGCACACCATTAGCTTTCTACCTGGACAAAAAGAGAACTAAACCTTTCCGAAAATTGCCACGCTTATTCCTTTTAATGGCCAAAAGATCCAAGGGTGCAGCCATCTCTAAGCAACGCCTTTCCAAGTGGATCTTGCAGTGTATACATCTATCCTATCAACTACACAATTGACAATCTCCTCCTGGAACTAAAGCACATTCCACTTGCCACTTCCATTGCTTTTCTCAATAATGTCCCAACTGCTGACGTTTGCAAAGCGGCCACATGGGCACGAGCAGGCACTTTTCCCCATCACTATGCCATCGCTCACACCGCCGCCACAGATACTGTCCTAGGGCATGCTGTCCTATCATCTGCAGGAAATGCTGCTCCAAAGCCCCAGCCTTCCTATTAGGGGCACTGCTTCCTAGTCACCTGCAGTCGAGCACTCAGAGGCCATCATTCGAAGAAGAAAAGAAGGTTACTCACCGTGTGCAGTAATTGAGGTTCTTTTAGATGTGTGTCCCTATGGGTGCTCTAGTACCTGTCCTCCTCCACTGTGCTTCGGAACTGAAACATAAGCTCAGCAGCAGGAAGAAACTGGGCGGGGGTGGGAGGGGCGGTCAGGCTGCCCAGCACTAAAAATATATGTCCCGCTCACGACGTGAGATGAGGGAGGTGTGCATGTGAAGTCTGATGGCCACTGCTGCTGCTGATCTCCGATTCCAGGTGCACGGGTGCTGCCGCACCAACAGTGGAGCACCCGTAGAGAAACACATCTTGAGGAACCTCGGTTACTGACAGGGTGAGTAACCATCTCTTTTCTAAAAGCTCTGCTCTTGGGATTAAATTTGGGAAGTTCTACGGCCTGTGTTATACCAGAGGTCAGACTAGACGATCCAAATCAGAGGCAATGTGTGTGGGGGGGCATGCAGGGTCAAGTGCCCCTCGATTGGCCTGCTGGAGGTGGGGAAGGAGAGGAGGTCTGTTCTTCTCTCCCTGCACCTCTCCCTCCTCACGTTCAGCCGCTCTCCCTGGCAGCTGGGCAGGGAGCAGGATGGAGCCATTTCTGCCTGAGAGAGCCTGGCTGGGAGGCAGCGGCGGCCCGCACCCTGCCAGGGCTCTGCTGCTGGGGACAGGGGTTGAGCGAGCCGGAGCCCCCTGTCACCCACCTGGCATGCTCAGCCCCTGTCCCTGGCAACCGAGGGCAGGGTGGGGGGGCAGTTACATGTCCAGTATGGGGAGGCACCAGTCATCTATGCTCCTAATGGTCCGTTCTGGCCTTAGAATCTATGATTCAAGAATAAGCTGCAATGTTGCAGCTCCAGTTTACACCAGTTCAGTGTGTATACACTTGGAGTTTGCACCAGCATAGATGCTTTGGTATAGCTATGCCAGTACAAATATCTGCAGTCTGTCCTGCAGAAAGAGCTTCTTCTTGGGTAGCCATTCCCAGCACTAGTTGACATTTTTCAAACCCTAAAGTAATTTTCTCTAAAAATGGCTTTTTTTCTTAACTGGATTTTTTTTTTGGGGGTGGAAAATTGTCAACCTTATAAAAATGTTCTTTTCTCATGATATTTGTTTTCTCAAAATGGTGAGTGAAAACCACTATCAGAATGGTTTTCAAAATTCTTTCATTTGTCATAGCCCTAGTTTCAATCACCATTTTAATAAACATTTTGATGAAAATGATTGAAAAAAATTCATGACAAAGTAGGCCCATTTTTCACCCTGTGAGATGAGAACAGCTTCAACATTTTTCTTTGCCAGAGGACGTTGTGAAGGTCAAGACTATAATAGGGTTCAAAAAAGAACTAGATAAATTCATGGAGGATAGGTCCATCAATGGCTATTAGCCAGGATCAGCAGGGATGGTGTCCCTAGCCTGTTTGCCAGAAGCTGGGAATGAGTGACAGGATGGATCACCTGATAATTACCTGTTCTGTTCATTCCCTCTGGGGCACCTGGCACTGGCTACTGTCGGAAGACAGGATACTGGGCTAGATGGACCATTGGTCTGACCCAGTATAGCCATTTTATGTTCTTCTGTTTTCCTGAGAGGGAGAAATCACATTTTGACCATCTCTATTCACAGTTAATAAAGGTAAAAATCCTTGATTAGGCTTGTACAATTCAAGGGTGACATATTTGTTAGATCTAATATTGATGACTTGATATCTGAGAGTCAAAAAATTTCATTAGATAATATTCTCTCTCTCTTTGCTATTTCTAGGTGCTGATACTGCTTTCAAAATGGTGGCAGGGAGGTAAGTGACAGCTCTTTGATAGCAGGAATAGAGTGAATTTTTTCACTTGCCCCAGGCAGCTGCTTATGAAAGAATGATGGAAGGAATGCAAATGAAGACACCCTTTACCATACTTGGAAATGTTTGATTAATCACGTGGACTGTGGGCGAAGCACTGTTAATAAATCATGTAGTGTTACTAAATATAAAAAGGGATGGCTACTGAATAACTCAGCACATGTGTAGCAGTTACATTGCTACTTCCCTAGGTAATATTTTACTTTTCTCTTTGCGTTCATGCTGTATTATATTGTGGAGTAAAAGTTCTCTTCTCGTTGGAAAATAATGGCCCATCTGACAAAAAATGTAAATTTGATATAAATCTTTTGAATAATCTTCAGTTCCCATCCACTCCCCACTTTCTGTAACCTATGATGCTACAAGGGGACATTGATAAGTATGTTTATCCAAACTATGTTCTTTGAAGTGAATTTGGTGCTTGTGAAAAGGATGAGAGCCATAGCACTGGGGACTAAAGCTCTCAGCTTACCAGTGAAACAGGTATGCCAGAAGGAGGGGCAGTGCAATTATCCCCTCAGGTGGGTCTGCCAATGGGTTGCCAATAGTCCCTTATTTTTTTCATTTCTGTACAGCAAGATCAGGAGTTGCTGAGTGCTGCAAAAAGCATCAGGAAATACCCCTGGAAGATGTAGGTGAGTAATGCTTATTATTATTATTATTTATTGATAATAATGATAATAATAATACTGGGAGAAGTGGGGTAGGGATGCTAAGAAAATAGTCACTTATTTTTGAAATACAGTGTTGGCAACCCTATGTGACCTGGTGCAATCTCTGTTAGAAAGGTGTGATTCAGGCCTTGATTCAATAAAGCGCATAAATACATGTGCAGTCCTGTTGGCACAACACATGCTTAAGTACTTCGCAGGATCAGGACTTAGATTTCCATGATCATTCAAGAGGAAATCCAGCCCACTCCTCCACAGGTATGGATGCCACCTGGGCCTCAGAACTGGTGCAGTTCTACTGTGCAAAACAGGAGGCTGTATTTGGGGATGTATCACATGAGCTGACCCCTCTCCCTCTTTGGTTTCCCCTTTCCCCTCCTGTAGTCTGAGGTCAGTCTTCCATGTATAGCACAGAACAGTCACCATCCATTCACAGGCTGTTACTTTTCCACTTCCAACTAACCTTATTGAACTGTTTACATTGACAATGTTTAGTGTTGGCTTCTCTTATCTCATTGAACTTTGCTAGCTATGGGTAAATTTTCAGAGATTAGCTCCCTTGGCCCCACAGTGTCTGGGCATGGAAAAATTACTGGCACCAGCATGCATCTTTATTAAAGCCACTCCTCCGTCTCCCCCCAAATTAAAATAATTGGAAAACAAACCAACCCAAACCCCAGAAAATATTCAAAGTGTCAAAAATGATAAACAATTAACTGACGGTAAAATTCAGTTTGCATTTTCTAGTTCAGAAAGGGCACTGGACCAAAGCTCCACTGTTTTGCCTGATTAAGCAGCTGATATCAGTGTTGTTACCTTTGATACAGTCTATTTGATCAGCCAAAATAGTCCAGGTTTGATTTGGGTTATGTTTGTTGGTTTGGAGGACTAGATGACTCGGGATCAGAAATGAGATACAAAATTAACCACCTCTAAGTCATAAACATCAATGTTGTCCAGGTAGGAAATGACTGGCAGTTTCTGTTACCTGCTGGCTCAGGGTCCTATCTGAAAAGAGCTGATGGTCTCAGTCCAGTTCCTACTGGACAGGTGTGCCTGTTGCAGTATAACCTACCAGCATTGCACATGAGCTGACCCTTTACGCAGAATGGCAAAGGAATGGAGGATGGGTAACCAATTCCCTAGAGTTCTAGAGATGGATCCTCTACAATATGCTTTTGCAGTAAGAAGACATCCCCCCACTAAAACCTCCACTGACTGCTCATTTAAAATTCCTATGGTATGACTTGGGTTGCTTCCCATAGGGAATTCCTTTGATGGACATGCACAATTGGTCCCGCAGAAGCTGCTCCGGTTAGGTTGCCTGTGGTCAAATATTGTGTAATGGATCTCTTAGCTTGCTAGCCTAAATTCAGGCATAAATTTTACATATGGAAATGTCAATGCACCAGTCTCTCTGGATAGACCAGTCATACGGGATGTTATTTGGGAAGCAGAGAACAGACAAAACAGGCATCTTTGGTGGAGATGTTGAGTGTACTTAGCTGAAGGCCAACAGGGAATGAGATCACAGCACAGTTTGCATTGTGGTCCTAGTCTAGGTGAAAAGGTGTTCTAATTGGAATGCCTTAAGCTTCAATGCACTTGCAATGCCCTGTGCTTATATATGATAGGACATTTTACAAGCACTAGTTACAAGCTTGTTGCAACCCTTGTGCTAAGGAGCCAAATTTATCTCTAATGTAACTCAACTGACTTTTGATGAATTATGCTTGGGATGAGGTTGACCCAAGTTCCTTAGCTCAGATCCACCCAAACCAATGCAAATTTAATCTGTTTCTCCCCAACGTGGTCTGGAATCTGCAAGTGTTCTAGCTGCATCCACTGATCCTC
Source organism: Eretmochelys imbricata (assembly GCF_965152235.1). Taxonomy (NCBI): domain Eukaryota; kingdom Metazoa; phylum Chordata; order Testudines; family Cheloniidae; genus Eretmochelys; species Eretmochelys imbricata. The sequence continues at coordinate 109,622,161 of NC_135577.1, forward strand.
TAAACCCCATCCCGTGATCTGCAGATTCATAGATTATAAATCCAGAAGAGACCACTGTAATCATCTAGTTTGACCTGCATAATACAGGCCATAGAACTTCTCTGAATTAATCCCTGTTTGAGTTAGAGCATAATTTTTAGAAAAGCATCCAATCTTGATTTTAAAATTACCAGTGATGGAGAATCTACCACACCCCTTGGTAAACTGTTCCGATAGTTAATTAGCTTCACCGTTAAAAATTGTGCTTTATTTCCTGTCTGAATTACGTTTAGCTTCAGCTTCCAGGCATTGGATCTTGTTATGCCTTGCTTTGTTTGCTAGACTGAAGAGGCCACTATAGGTACTTATGGTCTGGGATCGAGTCACCCCTTAGATTTCGCTTTGTTAAGCTAAATATATTGAGCTCCTTGAGTCTATCACTATAAGGCAGGTTTTACGATTCTTTAATTATCTTAGTTCTTCTCTAAACCCTCTCCAGTTTATCAACAGCCTTCTTGCATTGTGGACACCAGAACTGGATGCAGTGATGTAGTGCTGTGTGTGTGCACGCGTGTGTATGACCAACATTCAACAAGTCGTCCTGCAGATTTGGTTCCCTGCTCCCCAACAGGATGGGCAGGTTTGTGGGTGGGAGGGTGGCAGCTCAGGAACTGCTTCCATGGACCTCAGGAACTGTGGAGCTCAGGAACTGCTTCCATGGAGAGTCCTCCGTCCCATTCCTTCTCCCCTAGAACTCCCACGTGAGAGGTCACCTCCTGGAGCTCCAGAGTGCTCCCCTTTTCCGAAGCTGAGCTCCCTGTGTTTATGAGCACCACTCAGCCATGGCCAATCCCTTCATATATAACTGTATCCACCTCTGTTTTTAAGAGTTGGCAAAGATGAGTTAAGCACTGTGCAAGGCTGAAGACCCAGGGTCGTAAGGAGGAAGGTCAGGATGAATGGCAAGGGAAGAGGGGGTGACATGCTTTGCCCTGGATTGGAAAGGGAGTCTACTTTGAAATAGTGCTTGCGGGGGACTCTCCCAAAATCTCCACTCCTCTGTGTGTGTGTGGATGTACCTGGGCGAGTTATGGAAGAGACCATCTCCTGCGGTTAATTCATACAACAGGGATGATGTGGCAGCTCCATGTTCAACATCATCATTGTTTTATAAGGCCGGTCACCTAGAGATTTGCAGGGTAAAAGGCACTGGAATAGAGGTTTCAGGTCAATGTTCTGGTTCACCTCTTCATGGGATTATTTATTCACAATATTCTTGGAACCAATTCAATCTTTGTCTCTCCCTGCACATGCATAGTTCATCAAATTTCCCCAGAGTACATAACCTCTGGAGGAAGGTGGAGTTAGCAGGGTTAGCCTTAATATATTACGAACTATATAATTTCCAAAGGACTGAAGCTGGCTTGTGCACGGAAAGGCTGAATTTTCCTCCTTGCCTCCTCTACAATCCCGACATTTGATCAGGCAGTCAAAGCAGCAGACTTTGTGCAGATGGATTTCATTGCTGGAGCCATTGGAGGTAAATAAAGAAATAAAATGGTGTATGATGAAAGCTGTTTTTCATGTTAATTTAAAGGCAGTTCCTAATGCCACAAATGGCAATGCTATAGTTGAGGGTCTTTCAGTGATTTATTGAGAAATCTCTTTTTTAAAAAATGTATTCTGTTAATTTAAAGAACCAGCAAACTTACAGAGCGGTTAAATGAATATAGTTAAACATATGGTTAGCTAAAGTTATTGCTCTGCAACGCCAGTCTAATTCCAAAAGTATTAAGCAAAACAACATGAAAACCCAGACGTGGAAGCAGGAGACAAGAAGATGGAACAAATTGAATGCAGATACTGGTAGACACTGCTGGTGTGGTACAGCCTCAGTTATCTGATATCCTAGGAGTACAGCTAGGCAGTAAGAGTAGGAAGAACTGAGGTCATTTTCAGTATAATTAATAGTGCAGAGAACTGACTGTTTCAATTAACAAGGAGGTTTGGATTAGTGACATTTGGATGACTTTAAGTTGATCTTTATTTGCAGTTTCAGGGGTTATTACAACGCAGACTTGTTGCATAGCAGAAGTTGATCTGGGAGCAAATTGTTTACCAATTTTTTTAAAAGGCACCACTTAGTTTTAGATTTTTTCAGAGTGCTTGTACATATGAAAGCTTGCTTTGTTTTAAACAATGAAATTCGGCAAGTGATCAGCAAAGAGTGTGGTCTAATTACCTGGGAGATTTTGAAAGAGAAAAGCGCTAAATGGCTAAGATTGATCAGAACTGGAGAAATGTAGTGTCATCTTTGCTAGCGAGGGTCAGACAAATTTGGCATATGGCTGAGACATATGCTACCAACAATTCCAACCAGGCTTCCAGATCCTCTGAACTTTGGCAGCCCTTTGCTGGTCAGTTCAGGAGAGGCTCATTGCCCATGTAGAGTTTTAAGTAGGAGAACATACTTAAGGTCTGCCTCTATGTGATAATTGGGAGGTACAGTGAGCCCTGGGTGGGATCCGGAATGACTGCAGGAGCAGGAGAGATGGATTCAGTCCCTTCATTGTGGTTCCCTTCCCTTCTCTGTACTCAGTCACCTCAGACTGTGTGGTGGTTTGGGGAGCCTGGGCATTGGAGGGATATGGTTGACAATGACGAGTTGGGGCAAGGCTGTGAAAGAGATTCTTTAAGCTTTGGTTCTGACTGCCACATTGGGCAGCAGCTGTGCAGTAAGTGTATCTGTGGGAATGGGAATGGAAGGCACTCAGTACTTGTTGGATCCTGCCCTATGCAGATGCATTGTAGGAGTGGGCCATCCCTCTGGGGTTGTAATCAGAAATACTTTTGGTTATTTTAAATGCACCACATTGCTATGCATACAGAATCCTCCTAGCTGCTACCTAAGGCAAACTCGCTGCTTTTCTATGATGTGCAATGCCTATAGAAAGCAAGCTCCTCTGAGATATTTTGTCCAGTACCCTAGAGAGTTTGAATGTAAGTCAGTGGGAATTTTGTCTGTGCAAGGACGTCAGGGATTGGCCCAATGCCCATCATTACCAGTCTGATGTGGATGATGCCATTATCTCTTTGAAGGGTGTTTTCCAGATTAGAGATTTCTTGGAGAACAAACATTTGTGGTTGACTTTCTCTGAGCCTTGCAGTTGGTGTATGGCTTGTGTTTGATTCTGACAAATGTTAAAGAGTTGAAGCAGTCTCGTCTTGTGTATTTTCACATTTCCAAATATGTTGCAAACCCAGACAATTTGCATCAAAACAACTGAATGGTGACACAGCGTTTCTGTTTAATTAACTGCACTCCTAAGACCTTGATGTGTTTTCGCTTTTTGGAGAAAACACTGCCTGGCTCCTATTGGAGAATAGCAAAGAGTCACAGCCCCCTTAAAATCCTGGCTGATGTCTATGTTGAAAATATTCAAGGTGATAAGTTATCTACAAGCACAAACATGCACAGAACTATTGTGCAGCTCCTCACATGTGCACATGCACACACACACACAACCTACTGCACAGCTCCTCCCACTGCTGTTGCTTCTAAATGTATCAGAGTCAAGGGAAGCTTTGAGTGCACAGTGACACAGTGTGAGACATGCCTGAGAGAAATCAGAGGATGCACAATACCTGCACTTGTGACACCACACGTTGGCAACGTGAAACCAATGTAAACATGTCCACTACTCAGAAAGATCTTCAGTAATCAGGACATGGGCTGGAGGTGCTAGAAAGCTTATCCCTTCATATATAACTGGGTCCACCTCTGCTTTCTGGCCTGCATATTGCAGGTGCCCAGGCCAGGGTGGAGATGACAGAAAGGGCTCTTTTCTGCCTGAGGTATAGAGACCTACTGTTCTCTTAGGCAGAAGGCAAGCTGTGTCCACATTGCTCTGTAGCCTTCAGGGAAGTGTGACCAGTCAGCTGTGGACATGTCCTGGCTCCCCTGCCAACTGCTACCATCAATAGCTGGTGCTATATAAACCAACCACACACTGCCCAGGGTTAGAAAAACTTCCCTTATGGGCAGGTTACTCTATAATTGTCCATAAAGATGATCAGCTGAACCAGGGGTCTGACCTGGTATAGCAATTCCTATGCTCTACTGCTCCTTTGCAGAGCAGCCAAAAGGAGTTCTTCAGAGCTTATCTTCCTTCCCCAGCACCCATGAGCCAGGGTGGTTGCTTCTCTATGTGCCTCGTGCTAGCAAGGCCAGGATTTCACATATAGCTATTGCAGTCAGTTGTGTTACTATAATTATAATTTGTTTTCCACTATGTTATTTTTTCATTGAAGATTACCTGCACAGTTTGCTTCTTCTCGATCCATATCCTCACAGGACCCCCAGCTATGTTTCATATCAGGAACTACTGGCGCAGGGAAAACACAAGCTGCTGTGATAACTGTGTACATCCAAAAAAAACCCCAAACAAAAAAACCAGCCAAACTGGGCACAAAGACAGGGACTCAGAAGACCTGCGTTCTGTTCCTGGCTTGGCCACTGGGTGATATTAGGCAAGTCACTTCACTGCTCTGTTACTCAGTTTCCCCATATGTAAAATGAGCATAGTGATACTGGTCTCCTTTGTAATGCGCTTTGAGATCTACTGATGAAAAGCTCTATAAAAGAGCTAGGTATTATTAAAACCCAGATGGGTCCTTAACTTGATTTCACTCTTTATCATCTATCCAATTTACAGCAGCCAGGCACCACCTTACTGAACAGAATATGTTTATAGGTTCTGCCTCCCTTATGTGTTCTATACAGAGCTGCTCTTGTTTGGTTCTGCTGTGTAAACCAGGGGTCTCAAACTCAAATGACCATGAGGGCCACATGAGGACAAGTACATTGGCCTGAGGGCCGCACCACTGACCATGTCCTCCCCGCCACTGCTGCTCTGGCCCTGCCCCCACTCCACCCCTTCCATGAGGCCCCGCCCCGCCCTGCCTCTTCCTTTCCCTTCCCCCATTCCAACCCCTTCCCCGAAATCCACACCCCAACTTTGCCCCCTCCATGCCGCAGGGGGGGTGCAGGGTGTGGCAGGGGGCTCAGGGCAGGGGGTCGGGGTGCAGGAGGGGTGTGGGATGCAGCAGGGGGCTCAGGGCAGGGGGTTGGGGTGCAGGAGGGGTGCAGCAGGGGGCTTAGGGCAGGGGGGCAGGGTGTAGCAGGGGGTTCAGGGCAGGGGGTTCAGCTGCAGGAGGGATTTGGGGGGCAGGTCCAGCCGGGAACGGGGAACCGTGGCCAATGGGAGCTTCGGGGGAGGTACCTGGAGGAGCGGCCAGGGCAACACGCAGACCCCTGTGCCCCCCCCTTCCCCAGGTCCCAGCTGCTTCCTGGAGCGGCGGGGGGGCAGGGCAGGCAGGCAGGCAGCCGGGTTGGAGCCGCTCTAGGTAAACACTGGGGAGGCAGGGGGATCGCGGGGAGCTGGCAGGCCGCAGAAAATAACCCCGCGGGCTGCGTGTTTGAGACCCCGGGTGTAAACAGTACAGCCAGCTCCTGCTATCACTGTCCAGGGCTATTTATAGAAAGTGACAGTAGTTCACAGCATTGCAGCTTACCACAGCCTTTGATAAACTTGACTGGACACCTCCGATGTGTAAAAGCTTCATGCCTTAGGTGCATAATCCCTTCTCAGGAGAATAAAAAGCACACCTGGAATTTGGTAGACTTTGGGGCTTGTGGCCAGGGCAGCAGTCAGTCTGGCATTGAGGAAAAGCTCCCGGCCTTGCTCAGATTTCAACCCGGCCCAGGGATGTGGGCAGGTCCAGTGCAACCACTAGGCGAACTAGGCGGTCGCCTAGGGTGCCAAGTGGTTGGGGGTGCCGAAAAGCGGTGCCCTGGCTTGGCAGGGAGGAGCCGCCTTCTGGAGGCACGGGAGAGCCAAAGCGTGGGCTTGCGGGAGCGGTGAGCCCCAGCCATTGAGGAGGTGAGCTCCAGCCCAGGCTGCGGCCCGGGCCCCCCCCGCCCCCTGGGGGGTTCCTGCAGGCTGCAGCAGATGCATGCGGGCTGTGGCCCCCGTGCGCCCCCCGGCTGCCCCCTCGCCGCGCTTGGGCTCTGCGGCTTCCGGGCATGTGAGCCGGCGCTGCCGCTGGGGCGCGGGGCCCTGAGCCTGCTCCGGGAGGGGTGGCGGCGGCTCACGCTCCCGGGAGCCACAGAGCCCGAGCGTGGCGAGCGGGGAGCTGGGGGCCGCAGCCCGGGCAGGCCCGTCCCCCGGCTCCCTCCTCACCACACTCGGGTTCTGCGGCTCCCGGGCGTGTGAGCCACTGCTGCCGCTGCCCCTCCCGCTGCCTCAGCACCCTGCACGGGAGGGGCTGCGCGTGCGGCAGCCGGGCAGCGTGTTTTGCCTCCACGTGGAGCCAGCATCTGACCGGCATGGGCATGGTAAGGGGGGTCCCGGCCGGGGGGCAGTCAGGGAGCGGGGGGGGGCGTGAGATGGGTTGGGAGTTCTGGGGGTCCTGTCAGGTGGCGGGGAGTGGTTGGATGGGGCGTGGGAGTCCCGGGGGTCTGTCTGGGGGCGGGGGTGTGGATAAGGGTTGGGGCGGTCAGGGGACAGGTAGGGGGTAGGATCCTAGGGGGGAAGTTAGGGTGGGGGGGAGTCTCAGGAGGGGGCAGTCAGGGGACAAGGAACGGGGAGGCTTAGGTAGGAGGTGGCGTGCTGGGGGGCAGTTGGGGGCAGGGGTCCCAGGAGTGGGAAGTCAGGCGACAAGGAGCGGGGGGGGAAGTTGGGGGTTCTGGGAGAGGCAGTTAGGGGGTGGGAAGTGGGAGGGAGTGAATGGGGGCAGGTCTAGGGCGGGGCTCTCCCCCCCATCCTCTTTTTTTGATTGTTGAAATATGGTAACCCTAGGCGAGGGGGGAGCCTGGGGGCGCATCCGCTGCAGCCTGCAGGAGCCCCCGGGGGGTAGGAGCGGATGCCAGGCCGCAGCCTGGTCAGGAGGGGCGGCGCCTTTGCAGGGCTGCTGCCCCCTGCGCCGCGCTGGCTCCTCCATGGCTGGGGCTTGCCGCCGCCGCAAGCGGGAGACTCTGGCTCTCCGGTGCCTCCAGAAGACGGCTCCTCCCTGCCGAGCCGGAGCACCGCTTTTTGGCACCCCCAACCACTTGGTGCCCTAGGCAACCACCTAGTTTGCCTAGTGGTTGCACCGGCCCTGACTGCATTGGTTATATGTCAGGGAATATTTTCAAGCTTTTCTTACCAACCCTGACGGCTAGAAAATACTTTTTTTTAAAAACAAAAGCATAGATTATGTTGTAATTACAGAACGCCAAGAGCTCTCAGACTAATAGTGTCTATGTCTTATTCTAGCCCAGGGCAGAAGGAGTCAAGGACCAACACAATATGTACCTAAACTTCAGCTTAATTTACAATGTATTTGCCATTGCTGCTGTTACTCAGAGGAGCGAAACAGGAGAGAGTTTATGAATGTTCCATGGCCTTGGAACAGCATGAGGGACTGTTGGGGGGTGGAGGTGGTGTTATGCAGAGCTGTCTCTTGTATATCCCTAGCTCCCTAACATTTGTAGGCCACTTCCTCTGTCAGTCCCTCAAGCTGTTTTATCCAGAGGGACAGGTGATAGTAACAGCCCTGTAAGAGGGTCTATGTGTCTGTTTTTGCATTCTGCATATTTTTATGTGTGACAAGGCTGATTAATCCCTATCAAGATGCTACATATACTCAATATTAACCCAAATCCAAAAGGAAGGCAGGAATTCACTGGTCCCTGCCTGTGAGCCAAGAATGTATCACAAAGCAGCAGGGAGTTCTTCCTTCTTGAACGCAGTGGGGCAGCCAGAAGACTACGTTTTAGCTCTGCCACACACAAAGATCCCTTTCTTAAAAGGTCTTCCAGTAGCCACAAGTGCCACCTTAAACCACTGAGAAGCTTGCAACTCACATAAAGCCAAATCCTGCCCTTGATTGAGGACATGCTCCTGCATGGAGGGAACACTGGGTGTGAGTGAGGTCTGCACAGCAGAAGGGCACAGTAACATACTCACTGCCATGCCCTTGCTTTCCAGGAAACCCTTCTCCCCAGTTTAGTGATCTGCCATGGATACATTTGCAAGAGGCCAAGGCTGGAGGCTCTGTCAGTAAGCAGGAAAGCCAGGCTGGCTGGGGCATGTTTTCATTCTCTGCACACTCTGCTACCTAGACTGAATAAGCTCCTTTTTCCCCCCTAAAGTCCATCTTTTGCCTGTGTATTTTTCTTTACTGCTCTAGATATTCCTTCCCCTTCCCACAATGTACTTTACTGTAGCTTTTACATACAAAAAGGTGTTTTCTGACCTATTTGTTACCGCCTATTGAGCTTTCCCACTGCACAGATTTGATGGAGAGTGTGGATGGACCGTGCATAGCAATTAAAATAAAAGTTTTTTTTTGTTTTTTTGGTAAGTGAGCAAGGATCATGTAAATCTTGTCCAGTATTGTCTACAATGCACTACAGGATTCGCTGCACTACAGGATTCGCTGTTGGGAACCTTTGTGACTCAGTCAAACAGACGCTGTTTACTTCACCATGTAGTAGGGCTAGTCAGTTACCAAGACGACCTTGTTATTTCAGGTGGAATGTGTCTTGTGCAAAGACTACAGCACCCAACACTAACTTTGTGAAAGAGCTAAATTACAAACGCCTTTTAATTGGTGAACCTCCAGGAAACAGATCTGTGTAATTTCCCTGCTCGCTGAAAGGGCTTATACAATACATTAAGACAACTAAATCTGCTTTCAAAACAACAGGACTGGCCACTATAAATGTCCCCTTGTTACGGCTTGTCATAAATATAAAGGGAAGGGTAAACCCCTTTGAAATCCCTCCTGGCCAGGGGAAAGCTCCTCTCACCTGTAAAGGGTTAAGAAGCTAAAGGTAACCTCGCTGGCACCTGACCAAAATGACCAATGAGGAGACAAGATACTTTCAAAAGCTGGGAGGAGGGAGAGAAATAAAGGGTCTGTCTACATTCTGTCTTTGCTGGGGATAGACCAGGAATGGAGTCTTAGAACTTTTAGTAAGTAATCTAGCTAGGTACGTGTTAGATTATGATTTCTTTAAATGGCTGAGAAAAGAACTCTGCTGAATAGAATAACTATTTCTGTCTGTGTATCTTTTTTGTAACTTAAGGTTTTGCCTAGAGGGGTTCTCTATGTTTTGAATCTAATTACCCTGTAAGGTATCTACCATCCTGATTTTACAGGGGGGATTTCTTTATTTCTATTTACTTCTATTTTTATTAAAAGTCTTCTTGTAAGAAAACTGAATGCTTTTTCATTGTTCTCAGATCCAAGGGTTTGGGTCTGTGGTCACCTATGCAAATTGGTGAGGCTTTTTACCAAACCTTGTCCAGGAAGTGGGGTGCAAGGTTTTGGGAAGTATTTTGGGGGGAAAGATGTGTCCAAACAGCTCTTCCCCAGTAACCAGTATTAGTTTGGTGGTGGTAGTGGCCAATCCAAGGACAAAGGGTGGAATATTTTGTACCTTGGGGAAGTTTTGACCTAAGCTGGTAAAGATAAGCTTAGGAGGTTTTTTCATGCAGGTCACCACATCTGTACCCTAGAGTTCAGAGTGGGGGAGGAACCTTGACATGGCTCCATTGTTACTGAGCCAGATTTCCTTTGAGGTCATTTGCAGTTCATGTATTAACCAGAAGTTAGCCATTAGGTCAGCTGTAATATCAAAAAATACTTTGCATTAATGTAGTGTCATTTAACAGAGGAGTGAGACATTTAGAACCATTGGCTGAGAAATATGGTGGCCATAATGGCAGTAATGAAAATCTATATGTTTTTGTTAAGTAAAGAAACCTACATGAAAATGGTGTGTCTTGTCACTGCCCACCCTCCCAAATTGTGACAACAACTTTGCCTCCTAGAATGATGGAGCTTCCATCTCTAGTGACTATTTTAAGATCTAGAAATGTTCCCGTGTATCTATATTTGGGGCAGATAAATCTCTGTTGAATGTTAAAAGCAGTCTTTGCTGTCACACCATGGTAATAAAGGTCAGCTTGTGTCCAGACGAGCTTTGTTGACCAGCCTGACTTTGGGCATACCCCGTCATTCGTCCTTCTCAGTACTGTCACAGTGGGGTGACACTTTAAGCTTGCCAAAGGTGAAACAACAAGGGCAGTTTAGCCTAAGGTCAGCTCTGCCATGCTGATTTGCAAAGCAGCCATTTGGCTTGTGCTCTATGTTGTACACAGCATTATTGCCCTGACATTGCATCACATCACAGTGCAGGGATTCTAAAATCAGCTTGGCTCCTTTTCAAGGGGTGTTTCCTGGTTAAGCATTAATCCTTTGTTTTTGTTCACCTTTCTTTGCAGTGTAGTGTATTTGTTCACTGCACATGTGAAACACACAAATGTGACTGTTGCTTTATGGGCTCAATCCTGGAAGGTGTTGGGTGCCCTTAACTCCCATTGAGTAGTCTAGTCTGGGGCTTCATATGTAGCTCTTGAAGAGTGCCCAAAATGTGCTCCAACATTGCCCTATGAAGTTATAGAATGAAATCACTGGCTACCTCTGCTTAAATCAAGATGGCGTATTGCTGGCTGGAACCTGTAGCCTGCAAACCTCGGTTAATATCTGAATGGCTTCATTCGTTATTACTTCTGCTACAGTAGAATCTAGAGGCTCCAGTAGGGGTTATTCAGTAACATCTAGAGGCCTAGATGTTGCCAATGAAGTGGGAGCCACAGTGTGCTATGTATGAAGGCTTGATCCTTGCCCCAGAAAGCTTACAGTCTAAGATGAGAAAGGACATGCAAAAAGCAGGGGAGTAGGAAACAATCAGCTATTTTCTTGACATCTCCTGTTAAAACTCCAGACACAACTAAAGTCCAATGTCAACAGGACAGCCCACAACCCATGACATTAGCACTGTGCATGGCAACACTTGTTACTTTTTCATTTATAAACCTGGCTTGCATTATGCTTCTGTTACCTCTGGGATGTTTCCTTTGCCACTCCAAAGTTTTTCTTTTAATTTGTCTCAGCCTCTCTTTTTTGCAACTTGATCTTTGGCTTAGACTTTCTGGTTACCTACAAATTAGAGATATGGTATCAAAAACAACTTGACTTTCTGCAATTGAATTTCACTGAAATTCATTTAATGACTTCCTTTGCATAAGGAAATTGGTCCTGTAATTATGTACATTCTTAACCTTGTTTAATAAAATGTCTGTTTCAGGTGGCTTAAGTGCTGTTGTGGGTTACCCACTGGATACAGTAAAGGTATTTGTTTTAACTTTACTTCTAAAACTTAACTTTTTGCTCTTGCCTGTTCCTCTACATTTCTCCCCACTTGCTAAATCAGTGATATAACTGGTTTCAGAGTAACAGCTGTGTTAGTCTGTATTCGCAAAAAGAAAAGGAGTACTTGTGGCACCTTAGAGACTAACCAATTTATTTGAGCATAAGCTTTCGTGAGCTACAGCTCACTTCATCGGATGCATACTGTGGAAACTGCAGAAGATATTATATACACAGAGACCGTGAAACAATACCTCCTCCCACCCCACTCTCCTGCTGGTAATAGCTTATCTAAAGTGATCACTCTCCTTACAATGTGCATGATAATCAAGGTGGGCCATTTCCAGCATAAATCCAAGTTTAACCAGAACGTCTGGGGGGAGGAGGGGTAGGAAAAAACAAGGGGAAATAGGCTACCTTGCATAATGACTTAGCCACTCCCAGTCTCTATTTAAGCCTAAATTAATAGTATCCAATTTGCAAATGAATTCCAATTCAGCAGTTTCTCGCTGGAGTCTGGATTTGAAGTTTTTTTTTGTTTTAAGATAATGACCTTCATGTCTGTAATTGCGTGACCAGAGAGATTGAAGTGTTCTCCGACTGGTTTATGAATGTTATAATTCTTGACATCTGATTTGTGTCCATTTATTCTTTTATGTAGAGACTGTACAGTTTGACCAATGTACATGGCAGAGGGGCATTGCTGGCACATGATGGCATATATCACATTGGTGGATGTGCAGGTGAACGAGCCTCTGATAGTGTGGCTGATGTTATTAGGTCCTGTGATGGTGTCCCCTGAATAGATATGTGGGCACAGTTGACAACGGGCTTTGTTGCAAGGATAGGTTCCTGGGTTAGTGGTTCTGTTGTGTGGTATGTGGTTGTTGGTGAGTATTTGCTTCAGGTTGGGGGAGAGTGAGTTTGTGTGTGTATGGGGGTGGGGGGTGAGAGAACCTGGATTTGTGCTGAAAATGGCCCAACTTGATTATCATACACATTGTAAGGAGAGTGATCACTTTGATAAACTATTACCAGCAGGAGAGTGGGGTGGGAGGAGGTATTGTTTCATGGTCTCTGTGTATATAATGTCTTCTGCAGTTTCCACAGTATGCATCCGATGAAGTGAGCTGTAGATCACGAAAGCTTATGCTCAAATAAATTGGTTAGTCTCTAAGGTGCCACAAGTACTCCTTTTCTTTTAGTGATATAACTGAATGCTTTAAATTTTTCTTTCACATTCTTTATGCAAATATACTCTATAATATCTGATAGTATCTGCTGTCTGCTTGAGAACAAGATTCTACTGCAAATAAAATGGTATGGTATTAATGTATTCATTAATATTTTCTGAATATGATGTCCTTTGTTGAAAGGTGAGAATTCAGACGGAGAGGAGCTATAATGGAATTTGGCACTGCATTCGAGAAACATACAAAGCAGAGAAAGTAAGCACATCTAGTTTAATACATTACATGTATCATAAAAGCGAGTGTAACAACCGGAACAATGATCCTGTGAACCCACTTGTTAGCAGGTGATGAACTGCTAAGTGTGTCTTGCTGATTCATATTGCAAGCAGCCCATCAATTCCACTCTAGGTAGAAGGGAGGAGAGATCTCAGAAGTGACCAAAGAAAACCGAGGGTCTGGACTGGCCAACCCTGAATGGGGACTGTACAAACAGCCAGCCCTGGGGAGAAGACTTAGGTTGAACTTTATTTTATTGTTAAATTGTTAAGAAAGCTAACTGCAGGCTGAGGGTGACTCTACAGTGAATGGATTGCATTTCAGAGCAGACTGGATAGGGCACTTGCATAAGTACAGGCTATTTCCTTTCTAATCCCATTCTTTCTCTCTCTTTCAAACTAGGCATGGGGATTTTACAAAGGCATGTCACTGTCAGTCTCCACAGTGTCGCTTGTTTCTTCTTTTTCATTTGGAGCATACAGAAACTTCCTTTATAACATCTGCAGATTAAGATATGGCACTTCAGATGTGAAGCCATCAAAGGTGGATATTTCTCTTGCTGGATGTGCTACTGGTGCTGTTCGGGTAGGTAAATCACAAAAAAGACCACAAAGAAAGGTCCCAGTTCCATATATGTGAGGCTGGAAAGAGAGTGAATAGCTTTTGTTCAGTCCTTATAGGAAGGTCATTGGAACCCACTGTTTATAATAACCCTTTGGAATCTTGCAACAGAATTATAAAAAAAAAAAAAAAGTAGTTCTACTCTTCCTCTGTTGTGCCCACATGCTGGTTTGGTTTGGCTCAGTATCGCTGGGCACCTGACATTGTTTTTATTTTAGAGAAGAAGATTAAAGTATTCAAAAAACACTTATCACATGTATATGTTTCCTTGCCCCATCTGGTGGACCATTCAGTAGATAATTTTTCATAGCAGATCACATTGTATAGAGCAATTTAATGCCCAGATTAATTCAGGCAAATCAAATAGCAAAGATTTCTCATCTCAGTTTAAGTTCTAGTATTGTTTATGACAGTGGTTCCAGCCCACTGACACCATGTACTAGGACTGGTATAATGTACTGTTAGCTTAGGATTCCCTCCTTTCTTCCCTAATGGCCTGACTGCTTGTTCCTATTCTCCTATGCCCCAGTGCACCGCTTTTGCCTGCCTCTCATTCCACTGTGTGCTCCTAACTCACGATTAGGCAGCTCCAAACTTTAGTCTTGCAATTGCTCTGTGATGATTTAGAGCGTGCTCAGTTGAATTGGAGGCGGCTGGGACTGGCTAGCCTTAGGCTGTAAAACTGCTACTGTTGCCTGGAAAAGTCAAGTGTGAGTGATTCATTGGCTCAGGAAGGATAATGATGTTAATCCAAACACTGTGAAAGTTTAAAAGTTATATTTTCTTTTAATTTCCCAGGTGGTGCTAATATCACCTACCGAAACAGCTAAAGTTCGAATGCAAACTCAGAAGCAATCACATTACTCAGTTACAGCTTCTCATCTCCCCAAGCCGAAGTATCAAGGACCTGTGCATTGTCTGAGGATGATAGCAAAAGAGGAAGGTTTTGGGGGTCTGTACAAAGGTTGTTCTGCATTACTGTGCAGGGACTGCCACTCATTTGCAACGTATTTCCTAACCTATAATATCCTGTGTGATTGGTTTACTCCAGCTGGAAAAAATAAACCAGGTATGTGGAGAAAACAGTTCAGGATTGCCTACAAAAATAGCTTCATTTATATTGCATTAACAGGGAAGGTATATTTTGAGTATACATTCCTTTTATCTATCTCCTTGGAAATTTGACTCATAAAAGGTCCTTATTATAGGCTGTTGTGCATTGGTTTTCAACCACAAAGCTTACAATTATTGCATTTACATAGTACCATTCATCCAAGTGGCTCCCAAAATGATTTACTTACTGAATGCACAAACTATATATAGTGAAATCTGTACGAGGTGACTATTTTAAAGTATCAACAAGTCTTTCAGTATAGTTTTGATCACCCTTTAATTAGACCCTGCAAGCTAAGCAAAGTAGGGTGGGATTCCTTGAATAAGTGACATGTAGTGGTTACCCAAAACAGGTTTCCCAGTCAATAGGAATCACATTGCTTAAGAATAAATTGCTTCAAGTTGCAGTGGGGGAGGTCTAGGTTGGATATTAGGAAAAACTTTTTCACTAGGAGGGTGGTGAAGCACTGGAATGGGTTACCTAGGGAGGTGGTGGAATCTCCTTCCTTAGAAGTTTTTAAGGTCAGGCTTGACAAAGCCCTGGCTGGGATGATTTAGTTGGGGATTGGTTCTGCTTTGAGCAGGGGGTTGGACTAGATGACCTCCTGAGGTCCCTTCCAACCCTGATATTCTATGATTCTATGAAATGCAGCTACCTCTGGGATGAAACAGGACACAGTTTTAAAAATGCAAAACAATCTGACTAAAGTAGTTTAGGATAAGAAGCAAAGATTGTCATATTTATTTGAAGATGCAGAGGCTACTTACTATAAAAAGAATGGAACTGAAATTTGACTAAACATGTTGGGGTTGACACCGCTACTCTTAGATAATATGCCGTGCAGTTTTTAATGACTGCCAGGGGTTCGAACCATCCAATTTTTGGTAGCACAGTGTCCTGCAGTAATACATGGGGAACTGGTTCTGTACTAAGGGGTTAATCGTATGAGGTGCCGAGTGGCCTCAACTCTCATTTGAATAAACCCTTTAACAAAGGATTTAATTCAATCAGAGAGAGTGGCAGGCCCTCAGTCCCTTGAAAAATTGAGGTTTTAGAGAGAGGAGGGCCAGCTAGTATATCATATCCACCACTTCTTGCAGGATATGAGTCTTCCTTAAGCAATTTCCCATCTGAGTGGTGTTGCCCTCAACACTGCTTGGATTGTGAAATCAGACCAACTTCATTAGGTGGTAATTACTCCATGCGTAGCAATCTCTTCTGTACACTTGGAATGCTTCGTTCTCAAGCCAGGCACCTCCTCTTCAGATAGCGATGGGGAAGAATTTCAGCAAGTGAGACAGACCAAGCATTCTACAGCCCGCAGCACTGCAAGTGCGATGTGCCCAGGCTGCAGTTTGAAAACAAAGGCCTTTGAACTATCCCAGACACAGAAACAAAAAAAGTCTTAAGTTTCCTAATAGGCCAGTAACCCCAAGATGGCTACAAAATGCCTCCCACTTGGGCTAAGCCCTTCTGTGAGCAGTTTCAGCAAAGATTTTTCTTGGTGAGACAGTTATATAAGCAATTGGAAACAGGTGGTGGGCTCCAGCTGCAGAGGAGCTGAACACCTTGCGCTGGGGACATTCATCACCCTATAGTGGCAGGCTCCAGCTCAGCCTTAACTATAGTGTCTCAAAAACAAACGCTACATGAAAATAGGTAAGGTGGCCCGAGCCACCTGTCTTGTTGCTATATGAAAAAATGAATATGCTGTGAAATCAAAAGGTAGCACATTTGAAACATTGGAACTATATAGAATATACACGTGCTAGATATCCTGCAGAATTTACTGCTACAGGCAATACAGGGTAGCAGGATTGCGATCTAGAGAAAGACGTTACAAGGCACAGTTTTGTTAAGAACACAACTTTGTCTTTGGGCAGAAAGGAATTCCTTCTTCCCCTTCCTGAATTGCATAAATGGTCAGGTTCATTGTAGATTTGTTTCACTTTATTTCAGCATCAGGTCAAGCACTGGTCACACCTGGAGGCAGCATCTGAAACTTGATGGTGTGTCAAGAGTGCTGTTTGATTGGTTATACAGTGTAAATGGACTTGCATACTGTAGTGATGGGAACAATACAACCCCCTAGAATGGTCTGATATGGCATGACAAATCCAGTAGACTGGCTGAGGTTGCTAGAACTCTAGTTGAAGTCAATGGAAAGTCCGCATGAAGAGACTTTGAGCTCACTTATACGGTTGTAATGCTACTGACATCAGTGGCGTTACTTCTGATTTGGACTGTTGTGAGGTCAGTCACGCTGTACAAAACTAATTTTTAGTAAAACAGTCTCTTTCTGCAGTTTTTCCTCTTCTCCTAAAACTGTTCACAGTGTTAGATTTGAACGAGTAGCTGGAAAAAGTCTCTCTGGAAATGCTTACCACTATATCATTACCATGCTCTGGTTAATTACTCCTACTATTGGTTCTCTTTTTGCAGACATATTGACTGTGCTTATTTCTGGTGGCTCTGCTGGAGTGTTTGGGTGGGCCGTAGCTACTCCTATGGATGTAATTAAATCACGGCTGCAAGTAGATAACTTGGGACAATGCAAGTACAGAGGACTCATACACTGCATCCGAGTAAGTGTGAAAGAAGAAGGAATAAGAGTTCTTTTCAAAGGACTTGGATTAAACTGCATTCGTGCTTTTCCAGTGAACATGGTGGTGTTCGTAACATATGAAGGTGTAATGAGACTTGCAGACCATCTTATGAAGTAAAAGCATATTACATCACTCGGTTCTAAGGTGGCTGCTTCCTTTGAGAAGACTTTTCGTATAACAGAACACTCAAACAGTCCACCAATGGAGGTCTTGGGTGAAATCAGTAGACTTATGGGGGCGTGATATACAGAATTGGAGAGAAGTGGCTGATTACTAATACATTTCGTCCATTTAGTTGTCTTGTCAAGTTGTCTCCTACTTTTGTACAAACTTGATCTAACTTGTGTAGCACCTCTCTTCACCTGGTTACCTGTTTTAGTGGAAATACCCTTATGGGTTTTGATGGACAGGCCTGTGTTTTTCTGGATCCTGCCTCAGCTCAGTAGGATGTAACTTCTGTATTCCCATATGAATTTATTCGGCGGTGCCTCCACCCCGCTTGCTTCTTCCTGACAGGGCAGGGTCACCAGGGCAGCTTGGAAGTAAAATTCTAACCATGGGTAACCCCCACTTACTTGCCAACTCCCAAGAAATAACACAAACACACACAATATATTCAACACAGTAATTAGATTAAACAGGAAGTAAATATAACAGGGTAAAACACTACTCTCAGGGTCACCGGTGCCCACACTAATAATATCTGTCAATGTCCCCAGTCATGTGACCTGATACAGCAAATGTAAAATTAGCGGCCGGTTGGTATGCGCACTTTATAGGGGTCCTTGACCACGATATTGTCTGTAGCAGCAATTAGCAACTTGGCTTAGTGCAGCCCAACAGACTCACACTTGGGATAAGGCGGTAAGCTCCTCCACAGGTTAATAGGCAGAATTTTTCCCAACAAAGCCCTCTAAACTGGGAGTTGCCTCGAAGAAGGGGCTAAACTGAGGGATTTTGCATCCAGGTCCTTAGAGACTGGATTCACCAGCTCCTCACACTGCGAGTTCTGGCCTTTTTGTGGCTGGCTCCAGACTGCTCTGACATAGCTCCTCCCTCCCCTTTCAGGGCTCCCAGGGGCAGGCATCTCCCTTCCTATTGGTGCAGCTAGTTATTCTTCCTGGGCTTGCACTTACCAGTCATTTGACTCTGCTGCCCTCCTTGCTCTCTGACACTGCCCCTCCTTGACAACAGGGGCCCTGGACACTCAGTGTCTCTCCTCTCTGTTGCCTAGCAAAATAAAAACTGGTCTTCACTTCACATGCGTGATTAATAAAAAACACAAACAAACAAGCCCACTTTTGCTGTAAGTCTAACACTGTACACTATGTATGTACCACAGACACAGGTAAAATGCAAATACACCAAGCAAAGTGTTTTTGATGTGTGAATGCTGGGATCCAGGAATTGACTGTTCTGTTTTGCTTAATGTTGCCTTGACCATGAGCTATTAATTGCAATTTTAATTATCAGAGAACTATTTCTTCTGATAAATTATCCAGGCTGAAGGCCAGTCAGCACAAGGAAGACAACACATTTGCCATGCTGATTACCAAATACTTTTTGCCAGAAACTGTAGCTTTCTGTGTAAGCAAGTCTCTTTTGTACCATGAAGTGAATGGCCTTACACTTAAAGCAGTGTTGTGATAGAGGGGCCAGTCTGCAGCATATATTTTTTGTCTTGCCTTTTACTTCCTGTTTCTGAGGCAATGTTCTCAGCTATTGCTATGTGGTTTCCAGAGTGCATCACACTAAGAAGTGAGGCAATTTAGCAAGGCTAGTCACAAGGAGTATTTATCATTCTGAACCACCCTTCGTTGCTGGAGAGCCATAGTTCCATTTTTGAGTTCCTCTTGTTACGCCAAACCTACTGAGACACTGTGGCAATAGCTTTGATAGCTTTCATACCTTTAACTGCCCCCACATAGTTCATCTGTAGATAGCACTCCAGCTTTACTGCCCTGTTATGGGGTGCTGGAGACTAACTCTGAGCTCAGGTCCACCTGGCAGTATGCAGTGAGCAGAATCTCTTGGAGGAATCCTTAATTCACAGGAACTATAGAGGATCCAAACTTTTGGGGGCAACTTCAGGCCTTGGAGAGTTTGGACAAGCAGTATCTGTGAGTGACTGATCCAGTCTTTGCAAGAACAGGGACAGGGGCTAAAAGAAGTGTGACATGAAAGTAGATGCCCTTGTTAAGTACCGGTAGCTGAAAGAAGGAATTAAACACAGACTTATGTCAACTTGATCCATATTTTTATTATACTGAGACGAACAAACTACCAGCAAGTCAATGTAAAGTTTGTCAGTTGATCATTATCTGACAAAAGCTCTCAAGGATTTCACTGAAACTTTTGAAAATTCTGTTCTCCCCGGACCTCTGGGATTTGTTGAGTGACATTTTCCAGTGGAAATTTGAGTTTGTCAGTCTTGTTTGGGAAATATTAATCTTGCTGTTGTTATATGTAAACTTCAGTTTTCAGAAACATATTTTTTGTAAGAAATCACTGCAGTACTTTATTAAAGCATTATATCAGCAAACATGTTTAATTCATTCTGTTTTCACATTCCTTTCTAGTAATCTCCAGCTGGATTTTAGATACTTAAATACAAAATAATTCTGTGCATCTGAGTTAAAAGTTACAGAATTGCACACACTGTTCCTGTTCCTCCTACAGTAATGTAAATTTGTTGAAACAAATTAGGACATATTGCTGCACTGCCTGGGAAATCTGCACAAACAGAAGAAATTTGCATTGGAAGTTCTTTAAAGAAATTAGAAAAATATCCATAAACCCATAATACCCTGCACTATTGAGAGTGTGGATCAAACATGGTTAAAGTTGGATTGTGGGAAGCTAGAAAGGTCACCATTAAAAAGTCCACATTAATCAAACAGTTAACTTCTCACGTACAGAGGCACAGTATTTCACCTTTCTCGTACAGGGAAATACTTTAACGTCTTTAAATATGAGAGGATGGAAGTCAAGTTAGTTTGCCTGCAGGCTGGGAAGGAAGATAGATGGAGATTATTTAATTTTTAAATACTTGGTGGTGCTCGGATACTATAGTGATGTGATGGACTATATAAATGGGTAGCTGTTGGTAAAGTTGACTTCAGTGTACTAAACCCAGTGAGATTTTATCTGTGACATCAGGCCACCATATTTTAGGAGAAAAAACTAAGCACTTTATTTTGTAGCCTGTTTTGCTAACTCTTATACCCATAGGTCAAAAGCACTTAGGTTAACTATTTAGGCTTGATGCTAACGGTTACACCTCATACTTTTACAAATACTTATACACTTTATTTCCTCTACTTGCATTACAGCTTTATTTATTTTTATTATCAACATTTTTAAGCTTCTTAGTTTGATTTTAGGCATAAACCTCCCAAAATCAGGTCAGGGGTGAGAGGTCAATAGTTTTCAGCACATAAATAATGAAGTTTAAACAAGTGGTAGCAAGATCCCAACTTTAACAAGTTTCATAATTACTCCCTGGTCCCACGTGGACATGTCCATGTCATACTAAAAAACCACTCAACATACTCCTCAGCAGCAGCTGCCGCCAGTTGTGTCAAATTGTGAGACTGCAGGACCCGAGTGCATTGGCAGAATTCGGAGGATGGGAAGGGAGAAATTGTGCAGTGTCTGCTAGCTCTAAGCAGGATTATTGAATTAGTCCTTCATGTTCTTATGCATTAAGGGCCTGATTCAAGACCTATTTAAAGTTAATGGAAAAGCTCTCTTTGACTGCAATGGGGTTTGGATCAGATATTAAGTTCAGCCATTAAACATCTCCCTCCCTTCCCACAATAACCCACTGTGACAGGATCCACGGGGTGCAGTCTGAGGCTGTGGGACTGCTGTGCTCCCTGAACTCTCTCCAGCCTGGGCTGTCTCTCACAATGCTTGGCTAGTGACCAACAGCAAACCCCTCCAGGTGCTGTTTTCACTCAGCACAACCGCATGTGGCAACCCCACAGCCAGCTAGATTGCACGAATGCTCCCAGAGTCACTCATGAATCACACAGAGAAAGGCACCAGAGCTGAATCCCCCCCAGCTCCCAGTACTATATCTCAGGAAAATAGCGTCTTGCACTGCTCAAGACTAGCAGTGCAAATTTATTAATTGGTTCACCACTTCATCAATGGAAAGTGGATATACACCAGCCTTTGCAAACCTGAGCAGATTCACCAGACACTTCATACAAACTCACTGGTAAAGATAAACAGTAAAAGAAATGTATTGACTACAAAAGATAGATTTTGTACTCCTCTATCTAGTAAGGTATGAAAAAGGTTGGGAGTGTACCTTTACATAGGGAAAGGACTACTAGGGCACTGTTCACTGTACAAACACCACAGACTTTGGTTTGCATGTACCCTGGTTCTATCGTATAGAAGGCCTGGCAAATTGATTTTTCAGGGGTTCAAACTGCCTATCACCTTTCTTACCACATACACAGTTTATTGAATCAACCTCTAATGGATGGAATCTTACAAACAGTCCTAGCTACTTTCATTTCACTTTAAATGAATGTCAAATATTACAACATAACACTATTTTCTATCAAGTATCAGAGGGGTAGCCATGATAGTCTGTATCCACAAAAACAACAGGGAGTCTAGTGGCACCTTAAAGACTAACAGATTTATTGGGACATAAGCTTTCAGGGGTAAAACACACTTCTTCAGCTGCTCAACTGTATTTCCAATTCTATCATCCAGACAGGTATGAGTTATAAATACACATACATTGTTATACTTTAGATCCAGTCTAACGAATAACGTTTTCAGCACTATCAAAAATGTCAGTTGCTTGTTTGTATGGCTACTGCATGTGTTGCACTACAGATTGTAATGGTCTGTTGCTTAAAGAAATTGGAGATGGAAATAGTTTATGGGGTATTTCAAGGAAGTAGATTTTGTAACAAATGCACAATTTAAAAAGAAATACCTTAGCATACGAGGTTTCTTAGCATAATCTGAGGCATTTTAGATTCCGGTAACGGAAAAGTAATTTGCACTTCTATAGTGTCTTCCATTTGAGGATAAAAACTTTACAAACATTAGTGAACTTGGCCCAACTTTACAAACATTAGTGAACACTTACCTTGGGGAGGTAAGTATTACCACTCCATTGTTACAGATGTGGAAATGAAGGGAGAGGAGGTTCTATGACTTGCCAAAAGGCTGTGGCAGAGTCAGCGTGACTCCCAGTTCTCTGCTTTAGCAACAGAGATGTGTATTCTCCTTATCCATTTAACATCTGGAACATATTCCTGTACAATTTACCCTCTAAAACTCACCTACTATGTATGTGCAATATGTCCCTGAGCAGCCACCATTATAACCCAGTCCATTAAGCTGAGCACCACAGATAAAAAAAAAGTTGGATCTACTAAGAATTTCATTTCTTTTTGAGATATGGACTCTTACTAGCATATCTAGAACAATTTATAAGTTAGACTTTGGCATTACAATAGAAATTTTATTATATTTTAGTATTTTCAACTTAAATACAGTAATAGGGTCCTCTGTTAACATGGTTCGCCATAGAATCTGGCAGCTCTGACATTTCTGTTACAATGAAATTGATACCTCGCCTAACAAGTTTTGGTTTTTTAAATACAGATCTGAATAATATCTTAACAATTCTTCCAAATAGTCACTAATTGTACACTGAAAATAACTTGTTAAAAGCAACATTCATAAAGCACTGATTGCAGCCTTTGCATAATTAAGGAGTGATGACATACAACAGAAAACAATTCAGTCTATTTCCTATCTATTGATAAATTACATCTACATTATTAAAAATCGAATGCCAGTTTCCGTGGAGTCATAAATTGTTTCACCATTTCATCTGTGATCTGTTTGCGTCTCTGCTGATGAGCTGCTATCAAGGGCTGCAGTGTTTCAATAAGCACCTTCTTTAGCTCTCCTGTGAGCAGTGCTCCGCTTGCGTAAGCCTGCCAAGAAAGTGTCAGTTGTTAAAAACTAATCCAGTAATATGGAAAAGAGCCTCAATGTTGAGCAGAATCTCTTTAAGAGTACAGCTCCTGGCAAATAAAGATTTGCACGTATATTAAAATTATATATGCCAGAAGACCACCTGATATCACACTGGTAGAGTAATCTGCAACATCACTCACTGATTTTTAAAGGGTTTATCAACACAGTACAGCAAGTTTTTTTTATTGAACATGCTTATGTGACTAAACTAAGTGAGCAGAGTTTTAACTTGAAAATCCAGTTACAGTAAAAGCTGTTTTATCTGGCAAGTTGGGGAAATTGTGGGGGGAGGAGGGGAGAGGCGGGGGTGCCAGTAAGTGAAAAATGCCCGTTAACTAAAAGGGAGGGAGTTTGGGTGCAGGAGGCAGTGAGGGGCTGGGGCACGGGCTCTGGGAGGGAGTTTGGGTGCAGGAGAGGGCTCGGTGCAGCAGGTAGGAGCACGGGAGGGGGTGCAGGGTGCCAGATCCTGGGGGGCGCTCATCTCGGGTGGCTCCACGCAAGCAGCGACCTGTCCCGGCTGCTCCTAGGCAGAGGTGTGGCAGGCGGCTCTGCGTGCTGCCTCTGCCCCCAGGCGCTGCCCCCACAGCTCCAATTGGTCACAGTTCCCAGCCAATGGGAGCTGCGGAGCTAGTGCTCAGGGCAGGGTCGGGGGAAGTGCACGGGCTGCCTGCCGTGCCTCCATCTAGGAGCAGCCGGGACAGGTCGCCGCTTGAGGGGAGATCTCCACAATGACCATTTTTTGAAAGCCTCCGACTATCTCACTACAACTGGCCCAGTTCCATTTGTGCTAGGCTGGCTGAAGTATTTTTGCCACCGTGTTTTCTAACCTGGCTCTAAGACAGCGTGGTGGCAAAAATCCTAGCAGAAGGTCTACGTGTGCACTGGCCCTGGGAGAGCTGTGCTGTTGCTGATGCAGTGCTAGGAGATTTTCAGGAAACCACTCAGCCAGCGTGTCCCACTGTGCTCCTGGAACACACAAGGACTTGGCTGCAGTATTCCAAGAGGATCAACAACTTCCTCAACTCTGCTTCCTTCCCTGTTCAGGGAAAGTTGGGTGGGGAGAGATAAAGAGGAACTGGCAGCTCCTGATCTTTCTAACAGCTATTCTGAGTGGTGAAAGTCAACAAACTAGTCTTGGTCCAGTTGCTTTCAGTAGTGAGTGAAAGTACTGCTTTCCAAAGAACACATGTCCTGCTTAGACCCATCAATGACCCTTACGACCCTTACCCTGCCACCAATCCCAGGATGAGGAGTTCTTGCTAGATAGGTTTTAGAGGGAAATTACTTATATTAGTGAGATCTTTTGTGTGGACTTCATTGTATATAAATATAAACATGTCAAAAGTTGAGTTAGTCCATAACGACTATCAGCATATGAAATAAACTTTTCACTAGCTTTAAGAGCTAAAAAGGGTTTAGAGACATTGCACACTACACAAGTAGGGTTAATATGCACAATATACTTAAAACTTAATGAACACATATAAAGAAAAGCCAAACAAAGTAGCATAATTTAAAAAGGGGTAGAGGGAGGGAAGAGATCCTCCTACACAAGACCTCATGAAAATATAGGGGGTTGTCTTTCCCCACTTTTTAAAAAAGAAAAAGAAAGTGGTACATGTGAGGAGAGAAAGCCACAACCATCACACACAAATCTTGATCATTTGCAGAGTTGAACTAGAATAGAGAAACCCTTATAAAGGGAGGATACAGCATTATATCATGGATATATTCCATAGGAGGTTCAAACAGGAGGCCTTGATTGTAGCTGGGTCCCTCCCCATGAAAAGATAAATAGTAATGATCTTTAAGTTGGCTCCTTACCTGCTTCATTTTTTCAAGTTTGTCATCATCTTCAAGGAAGAAGGTAAGATACATGTAAGAGACATCAACCTCACAGTTACCCCCATACTTCCGGTGTTCTTCAATAGTATCTTTACCTCCAGAGAAGGCATGCTTGTTGATCTAGAACAACATAATTATTTGATGGTATAACATCTGTCAAATGGGAATTACACTATAAACAGTTGATATGGAAGGGCCATAAGCACTTATATCAATATTACATACAAATATTACAAAAAAAAATCGGCCTTAAAGACTAGCTGAGGTGCAAGCAGGAGGAGATTTGTGCAGAGCCTTATGCAGAAGGTAATGGTGGGACATGACAAGGGGAGTGATAAGCTGTGAGCAGCAGGACAAGATGATGACGCACACAATCAACCCATAAACAGGTCCCTTAGGTCTAATTAAGTCACATCAAGAATTTGCCCAGATTTTCATTAAGAAAACCTAGTCCTTTCTGCTGCAGTTGTCACCACTTGTAAGGAAGGCTATGTATTATTATTATTGCACAAAACTATCTTCATACAAACAACAGCAACATTGTTAGGTATATCCTATATTCACCTCACTGAGAAATTAACTTTGAAGGAGAATGGAGTGGAGCGGACAGATTTTAGAGAGGTCAGAGAGAGAATAAAACTGGTAGGATTTAGCAATTACCAAGAGCGACGAGAGAAGGAGAAGAGAGGAGCTGAAGACAACAATGGCCAAGGCTAGAAAGAGACAGTGTCCAGCACCTTCATTTTTGCTATTTGCCCTTTTTCATTTTCTTCTGTTTACAGATGAAATCCTGTTTGGGATTTACTGTATTTGCTCTAACTGGGTATTCTTAGTCATAAAAATGTCTACATTTGAATGTAGAATGTCTACATTTGAATCTTGCTAAAATCTGGATCTTAAATGGTATCTTGGGGCAATGAGTTTCATGGGTTAATTATTCACTGTCTGAAAACTTAAAACATTTTTTTTAAAATCAATTTTGAATTTGTCACCTTCCAATTTCATGGAATGTCCCCTTGTTCTTGTGTTAGGAGACAGGCTGAACAGCCGCTCACAATCTGCCTTTTCTAGAACACTCATTATTTTATATACTTCTATCACGTCTCCACTCCTCTGCACCTGCACAGTAAGGCAAACTATTCCAGTCTTTTGACTCTTCAAATAAGAATTTTCTCATACTCTGAATTGTTCATGTTTTTAATCTCTGAATCTCATCTAATTGTGCAACATACTTGCTGAGAAGGGATGACTAGAACTGAAAGCAAAATTCCAGCTGAGGGCATACCATTGTTTCATATACTGATATATTCTGTATAATTCTTGCCCTCGTTTCTTAAGCATACAAACATTGTGTTTTTTTTTTTGACTGCTTCTGCACATTGAGCAGAGGGTTTCATTGAGCTGTCCACAATGATGAAGGTCTTTTTCCTGAGCTGATGAAGTTAATTTAAAATCCAGTTCGATGTATAAGTAGTTGAGATTATTATGCTATACATGTATCAGCAATTAATTTAATGTACCATAGTGTTGCCCATTCACCCAGCTTGGTTAGGTCCCTCTCAAGCTCCTCAGTCTTCCAATCTTGACTAACCTAATTAGCCTGTGCCATCTGCAAGTTTTACCACCTCACTGCTCATACCCTTTTCCATATAATTAATAAAATTATTAATAAAATTATTAAAAATCAGTTCTAGTAAAGAATCTTGTGGCACCCTGCTGTTAATCTTTTGCCATGATGGAAATTTGCCATTTATTCCTACTCTGTTTTGTCTCCTAGCCACTTTTTGATCAACAGACAGTACTTCACCTTTCTCTCCATGACTTCTTAATTGCCTCTTGGAATAGGCTTTTTCAAAGGCCTTTGAAAGTTTACATCAATATTAATTAGTTTTTCTTTATACAAAACTTTACTGACATGTTTAAAAAATTCTATTCCAATCCATAATTTTCCTTTGTAGAAGAAATGCCTATCATATTGTGATCTGGTGTTTATAATTCTATCTTTAATTATTGTTTCAACCAGTTTACTGCGTGCAGAAATAGGATTTATTGGCTTACAATACCTTGGATTGCCCCTAGAGTATATTTGATACTTTCCAAGAGACAGGAGGTAAACTACCAATATTGTATTTAAATGCATATCACTATTTTAAAGCAAGGGATTAGAGTTTTTTTCCTCTCCCAATAAAACAGAAGAGTTAATCTACCTACTTAAACCAAAACTCTGCATAATTGTGGAATTCTTCCCACACAAATGCAAGAGGACGCAATGCTGAAGTCGTAATTATAATTCTTAAACAAATACTGCTTCCTCAAGACACACCCAGCAGTTCACATGCAGGACACTAATTGTTCACAGAAAAAAAACCATACCAGAGATCCTAGCTGCTACATTCCGTGACAGTTTGTCAGACATGTTAGGAATGCTGCCTAACCAGCTATAAGACACAACAAATCTTTCCTCTGCTTCGACTGACAGTGATCCCCACCAATCAATACATGGGCTGAACGCTCCTTTGCTGCATACTTTCTAAATACAAGGAGGTTTACCTACATGTAGATACCCTTGATTTAGGGGTTGGGTATCGTATGCCTAGAAGTCAGGTTTCCTCTTGTCTAACTTCGTAATGTTTTCAGAATATTCTAAAGATGATTCATTCTTTATGCAAATTCCATAGTGCACATGTCACATGCAACAAACCTAGTCTAACTTAGTCTCTTGTCATTATGAATGCATGACTTTCTTTAGGATTAAGAGGAGTTATGGGGATGCACTGAAGAGGAGATAGATACTCTTTTTAAAACCAAAGAGAAGGTTAATGTAATATTTCTGTTCACAGACTAATTAGCTGGAGAAGTACATGGCAGTAGCAGATCCACTGAGCCGCAGTGAAAGCTTGGCCTGCCTAGCAACTGTCACTGTGTAACACGGTGGTATTTGGTGCCATGGAGTAGTCAACAAAGAACAAGAGCTCTTCGTTTGATTTACATCACAGGATCAGACTAGGTTAGTTATGTGTGTCTTACTCAGTCCAACTCTGAAGGTACATTAGAATAAATTATAAAAGGAAAAAGTTTGTGGATATGTTTAAAAAAATGGTCAACAAAACAAAACAAAAAAGAGGGCTTATTGTAACACTCGGTTCTTACCTTTGTCTTGATCTGCTTGGGTGTGTCAGTGAGGAAGATGGAGGAGTTGGGGTCACTAGCACTCATTTTTGTCTGTGCTCCTTGCAGCGCTGGGAAGAAGATCGAATGCAATAAGGCTGGTTTAAGATATCCAATCCTTGGTGCTACATCCCTTGTCATTCTAAAATAAGGATCCTAGAACAACCACCAATAAAAGCCTTGAATAAAAGTGAATATACATAGTTCAGAACCGTTTGATTACAACTCATCTGGTTCAGATTCCAACTAATGACAAAACGTCTCATAACCTATTTCCAATTTCCCTTGAAAAATCCCTTCTTATATCTCTGGTTTCTTTTTAGAGCCCATCCTTTCATAACAAACCATGAAGTTTATTTAAGAAGAAACTGTGTGAACTTGGCACTTATGAAAATGAAGTTTGACTGCTCAGGAGATGGAAGTCTGCTATTTATCAACAGGACACTAAGTTCTGGGCAAGAGCACTGTAAACTTCTTATCAAAAGTACCCTGAAAACATACACAGCTTGTAAATTAGAGAAACCTCCTCCAGGATAGAGTAGGTAGTGCTGCCTTCATGCCTGTTAGTTTCTTGATCTCTAACAAGACTTTCAACAAGGGAGCCAACAGCAGTGGTTTTACAATGTTGATGTGTGACACAGGGCCAGAAAGCCGTGCATAACTAGCAGGCTAATTGACCTAGATTCAACCTTTAAAGACATATTAGTAAATAATGTTTGTGTTTTGTGTATCTTTACATATATATTGTTAGAGGTTGATAATGTAACCAAACGGTTCCTGTCTTTCGCTGTATTCTGTTGATTCGGAGAGCAAAAGTAGAAGTTCACATTTAAATAAGCTGTGAATGTAGTAATATTATCGTCCTTATTTCTATTTGAAGTTTGTAGTAAATTACCTGTAAATGGCTGATGATGAGTAATTACCTTATGTTAGTCTATGTAGCTAATTACAGGTGGTGCTTAGGAAATAGCAGGTTACTTCAAAGACACCATTCTTCACCCAACGAACACCTGCTGTCAAGGGATCTATAAAAACTCTTGGGCCCTGATCCTTTCATCTCAGATCTGCTTCAGCTTTATAAGGGGAAGTTTGAGTTGCAAGACTGAAGTCCCCAGTTCCATTCTAGATCACCCTGATATTGGACATTGGACTATAACCTGATGAACTGATTCTGGAAAGGACTCATTGCAACTCTAAAGCTCATAATCTCCACTAGAAACTGTTCTAAGAAGTCTATTCACACCTGTATATATAATGCTCTTTTAACCAATACTCACTCTCTTTTCTTTCTTAATAAATCTTAGTTTAGTTGATAAAATTGGCTGTAAGCGTGTATTTGGGTAAGATCGGAAATATTCATTAACCTGGTGGGTAATGTGCCTGATCCTTTGGGATTAGTAGAACTTTGTATATGATGCACAAGATTTTCAGTAATCCTTCTCATATCTGGCTTGGCTGTCTGGGTGGGAGTTCCAAGCTGGGTTGCTTTAAGGCAGGGGCAGGCAAACTTTTTGGCCTGCTGGCCGCATCGGGTTAATGAAGTTGTATGTAGGGCTGGTTAACGGAGGTTGTGCCTCCCCAAACAGCCAGGCATGGCCAGGCTCCCGCACCCTATTTGACGCCCCCCTACTTCTCAGCCCCTGATAGCCCCCGCAGGACTCCTGCCCCATCCAACCCCCTGTTCCCTGACGGCCCCCTGGGGACCTCTGCCCCATCCACCCCCCGCACTCTCTCCCCTCACCGCCCCCGGACCCCCACCCCTAACTGTCTCCCACCGCCCCATCCAACTCCCCCTCTCCTTCCTGACAGCCCCCCCGCCACATCCAACCACCCCTTCTCCCTGTCCCCTGACTGCCCCCGGAACCCCTGCCCCTGAGTGCTGGCGTATCAAACTCACAATTTATATAGGCTACTGACCATCTCCAGAAAGGTCAGGAGTAAACAATTCATAGAGCATATTTTGATTGGAACATTTTTCAGTCCAAAAATTTAGACCAGTTCTAAATTTAGACTATAGGCATTTATAAGGCCATACTGTCCTTTACACCACTCTGGCAATGTAAAGGAGCCTAAAACTTTTACACCTGTTTTATACTCCTGGGGGAATTCGTTAAGAACACTGGGAACAATTCACTAAGCAGACAGTCTGTTACATTCTGCACTGCCTGAGGGGGACTGAGCCTGTCCCATGCCTACCTCCTCAGAAACACCCCGAAGCCTTGCCACCCATGTCGGGCATGCTATAATAGCAAGCAAGAGGGACAGAGCCTCTCTTGCTCGCCTGCATACATGCTCTCCCCGCCTTCCGCACGTGACTGACGTGACCGCACGTCTCCCCATGCATGCATACCAGCCCAGTCCCAGGGGTTATTTACATTTCCACTGGGTGCTCCGGGCACCCGAACTGACATGCCTGCTGGGGAGAGGGGCATGACCATTCTTGCAGTTTCCCTTTGCTTCCCCATCAGAAGACATTTTTCTGGAGGGGGACATTAATACTGCACATGTGCAGTGCTGCGGAATTCTCACCCATGAGTAATATACAGTGTGGCAGTGTGATCTAGTGGAAAGACCACCAGACTAGAACTCAGGAGACATGAGTTCTATTCCAGGCTCTGCCACTGACATGCTAGGTGATCTTGGGGAAGTCACTTCCCTTTCCTGTAACTCAGTTTTCCTATCTGTAAAACAGGGATTAATGATACTGACTTTGTAGTGCTTTGAGATCTGTAAGAGCCACATGTTTCATGCAGCCATTATACATTCATGTACACTGGGAACTAGTCTGATACCATGACAGGGTCAAGATTTAATGGGAATCAGTATGAAATTAGTAAAGTGCCTACTGGGCTGATACAGCCTGTATTATTCCTATCAGGACACAGTTTAAGACCTATCAGTATCCTCAGAGGACTTCTGCCTGAGGAGATGGCCTGTGAGAAGGATGTTTTCTATTTTTTTGGTCACCTCATGAAAGTCTGATGGGTGCAATTTAAAAATCCCAAAATAAAATAAAATAAAATAAAATAATTTCTAACCTGATCAATGGCACATGGGATAAGACACTGAATGTCTTTCTTGTCCTTGAAGATTTGTGGAAATGATGAGCTAAAGGATGGAGCAGCTTGGATAGCAGGAAAACTGATCTTTCCTAGGAAAGAACACATTTTAGAACATTTTTATTTACCCCTTGCCAGTTCAATTACATCCAACACATGCGTCTTTAACACTACAGTAAGATAATTAAGAATTGTATTACAGAGATGTATTTAGTGTATCACCACATAGAAAAGTGCATTATTCAGTTCAGCAAGATGAGAATAGCGGTCTTTCTAAAAGATATGTTTTAATCCACCTTCTGTGAGCAATTCTGCAGCCTGTGTGAGGGTGGGGCGTTAGCCTGGCCCCTTCTGGCCTTGGAATCTGTGAATCCCCCTGTTCATTCCCTTCTTTCACAGGCCATGGGGAGAACAGAAAGCTCTGTACTGCCATCAATATGCTCATTCTACATTAAGACAGTAACTATCATCAAATCTCATGCTTCAGACTCTTCCTTTTGCCCTCTACAGAAGGGGCACAGGAGATGGGGTGTATGACCTCCTTGCCCGTCCCCCATGACAGAGATTCATGGCCCAACTCCCTCTCCAAATTGAAGAAGGGCTATGGCGGATTTTCCCAAACTGGTTAAGAGTGCTCAGTGTCCCCACAGAGCATAAACAACAGTGGCTGTTTATAACAAACATGTTTTTTTTTCTATCCAGAGCCCAGCCAGTATGTGGGAATCATATCCCAGAATGTAACAACATATTCTGAGAAGCTATAAGAGAGACCTGACCTAGTAGTTCAAGAACAGGGCTGGGAGCCAGGAACTCCTGAGTTCTAATCTCATATTTGAGCCCCAAGCCATTTTGAAGCTTATTGTGAGGGGAGTTAAGCATCTACAACTGTGTCAACAGACGCTGTGGCTGCTCAGCACCTCTGAAAATTAGGCCTTTAGGACTCTATTTTCCCATCTGAAAAATATAGATAGTATACCTATAATTTATCCTAAAAAAACAAATAAACCCAAAAAAGTAAGACTTGGAAAATGCATTTAAGGTAGAAAGTGCAATAGAAGTGTTATTATTAGGTATTAGTTGTAGCAGTAAATTACACAAAGAATTACTCTTTACACTGTGGACATTGCATGCACGTCAACAACTCCTGTATTTCATAATTCATTGCCATCATGGCCATAAACAACAGCTCTTACACTGGGAAAACTTACAGTGGTAGCTAACGGTGTTCTGCCTGTGTAAAGACTCCAGGACTATGTCCTACGTGAGCAGTTTCAAAATATTAATATTTGTGCTTCTCCTGTCAGTTTTTCCAATGAGCAGCAGGTGCTAGTCTGTTTACACAGTCAAGGTGCCTTTGGTATCACACAAAGTGCAAACAGCAGTCCTTTCCAGTAACTCATATTCATGCTCTTACCAATGCAATCACTGTCTGTAAAGCCAAAGATTCCCTTCACTTGGTTAAATGTAACATGCTTCTGAATCTTTACAACATTCTTGTAGAATCCTGAACTTCTCCTGTAAAAAAGGGGGGAGGGAGTCAAAAGGGAGAGAATTTAGTGTTAAAGAGGGGAGACTACATTTCTGTAATAACATCTATACAACGTGGGTATATTGTCATACCACCTTAAAAGCACTGCTTCCTGGTATTTATTAATAAATTTAGAACACAATTTTTTAAAAACCAAGATTAAATAATTTTGGAAGTTTATATTTTTTTACACTTGGTCAGTAGGGCTGGTCAAAACTGTTCTGCCAAAACTGGTTTTCAATAGAAAATTGGGTTTTTAACAAAACAAAGTGTTTGGTTTCTGTAGAAAATTTCAATTTTTTGTAAAAACCAAAACCAAAATCCAAATGTCTGAAAAATCAAAATATTTTGATTTGGAAATACTAGTGAGGGGCCTCATGGGAATTGAGGTTCAGTCACATCCTGTACCTGTTCTCCTCCATGGGCTGGGATTCCTGGCAGACTAAAGCTCCTATGATGCACCTTGGCCAGGGACTTCCATGATGCATCTCCTCCCTCTCCAAGAGGAAGACTGTGGTGTATCATGGGAGAGACCCCAAGTCACGCTGGCCAATAGGGAAAAGGAGCTTGAGGCACCTGAACTACAACTCCCATGAAGCACTGCAGCAAGATACCCAGAGAGACCCTTCTGCAGGAGGACAGGCTTGGAAGTTCTTTTTGCTACAAGAAAAAAAAACCAAACCAACAAAAAAGAAACTCTTTTTCCTCCAGGGAAGCAGTAGGAGGTAAGGCTAGTGAAAACCTCCAACACGGTCCTCAAAGTCACCAAGCCCTCCCTGGACTATCATAGTTTTTAAATGTTAGTCATCATCACCATGGTACCTGAACACCTAACTGACACTTCTTCCCTAAGCATCCAAGCGTAGATTCTTCTTCTCTTGTGGAAGAAGATCTATATATCTGAAATAATTTTATTCAAAGTTGGCTTGATTTTCAGGTCTCATTAAGACATAAAACCTCAGGTTTCACTTGAAAATTGCACACTTCATTGTGTATAAGTTTGTGCTGTATTTACAAATAATTCTAGGAAGAGCGCCCATATTTTGCACAAGCACAGGGAGGCAGAGTTAGGCCATGTCTACACTAGCGAGCTTATAGCGACACAGGCATGCCAATGCAGCTGCACTGCTGTAAAATTACTCATTTAAGTTCTATTATAGTCATAGATCAACATGAAAGTAACTTGTTTATCCCTAACAGAAAAAGAATACAGCCCAAAAAAATCTAGGACATGAGACTATAAAGACATCTGAGGTTTTGATAGCATCCTAAAGAAATGAAGCTTCAGTCTTGACGTTACCAGGAGACCTATGTACTCAGTTATTTTTATAATATTCTCTTTATTACATACTCATATATAAAATATTATGTATATTTTATATTGTTATAAATACACACCCACCCACCCACATGTTCATACATTGCAAAGATATATAAACATGGACAATACGGTACTGTGTGAAGTAGTGCAAAAATTGCCTGGAAAGTTTCAGACCTAGAGACATCAGTCAACTTGTTTATATTGCTAGCTGTTGCAAGATCACAGAGATTATCTGAAAACTTTTGATCATGAGGTTTTACAGACTTTTATAACCTTACCCCAAGTAGTCAAGATCAGAAAAGATAAAGGTTTTATTGATGTCAAAACCACAGGCTATGATGTCCTTTGCATTTTCTATAGCATATTCATAAGCTTTCTGAACGGTCAGCTCTTTCCACAGGAATTTCTCATCATCAGTCAACTGTATAACCAAGGGAACATTAAATACTTCTTGCAGCCATCTAATAGAAATAAAAATATTTTATTTTGTAGAACAACTTAAAGCAAATGGGTTGCACAGCCAAAATATTTAAATGAATTCAGGCAGTATAAAAGTTAAGGGGCTTGATTCTCCACTGCTTTGTACATATGGTTATCTAAAATGGATGGAAAATTCTACCAAATCGGAGTTCTCCAGTCACTCGCCTCAGGATTAGTGTTTTACATGCATGTGCCACAGATGTAGATGGTTACCCAGGGCAGTGGAGAATCGGGCTCAAGGTTTCTGTTGCTATGTTAGGGACCATATTGTACTTTTTGCCTCTTTGATACCTATTTAACAAGAAAAAGAAGAATGGAGAATAATGTGTGTGCGCCATGTGAGAGAGGTAACAGTGGTGTAGGGACAGCAATAACCTGCTTTAACCAGGCCACTGCAAGAGTTTCATTAAGAAGATTTTTGCATTTAATTTTATATGCAGCTGATATAACATAGATAGTGGGTATGATGTACAGTTTTTATAGCTTTAAATACTGTTCAATATTTCAGATGAAAATAATAAAAATAAACTAGCAACCTAGAGGCAGAAGCTACTTACTTTGTGAAAATAAATGGGATAAGATGACCAACATGCATTGCCTCTGAGGAGGGGCCTCTACCTGTATAAAGGTAAAAGGACTTCTTATTTTCATACGCATCGAGAATTTGGTTCATATCTCTAGAAAATAAAACAGAGGAAACATGGTATGACTGATAGAATTTAACCAAAGACAACCAATGTAGGTAAATAAAGTAGCTCTAAAAAGGAACAGCTGGCAAGCTACAGCAAAAATTTTGAATAGAAAAGTGGAAGCTAAAGTTATTTTAAAAAGAGAAGGTTTATTAGCTGAGCACATTTAAAAGATTCAGTTTACAAAAAAGCAAAACAGAATTATTTAATAGAAAAATTTAGGTCCTGTATATGGACTGTATGATAATAAATTAAGGCCCCACATGTCTATTGGGATCAAATGATGTAGACTCATGTGTCTGTGTTGAGTCTCATTGAAGTCAACAGGGACTCTGCATGAGCATGGAGGTCTATGCCAGCAGATCCCAATACAGAACTGGGGCCTAAGCATACGGCCAGGTTTGGAAATTAAACTATGTTCAACACTTGAAAATGTTCACTCTTGGAATGATAACTCTTTCCCCCTACCAACAAAAACACCACAACACAACAAAAACCCAACCCCTTCCCCACCCCTCTCATTTCTGACAACCATACAAAGCTTTGAAAGAAAGTTATGTTGGAGCCCAAGCAGATTTATTTCTCCAGATAGTTTATAATACTCCTCCTGAACCCAGTTCTGTTGTTGCTACATATGTGGAATGCTCAGTGAAGTCAAAGAGAAGTCAGTGCATGGGGAACCGCTGAATCAGACCCTTTGATACTGGCAAGCTTTTGAACCAAAACCCCCGCACCTCCTTGATTACTTAACATGGTCTAATTTTAAAAAAAAAAAAAAAAAAGCACATTTTTGACCTGGCTCACATTTTCCTTAATGACTAAAATGGATGCAAACAGTTTTTGTATAGGTAGATAATTTAAAAATCAACTCCTATCATGGCCATGAATCATGCTAACATAAAAATGCAATTTACTTTTTAGAAAGCTTTTAACTTTTTAGTACCTAACTTCAAGAGGAAGTATGACCCTTCAGAACTTCTAGGATTTCTCCCTAGACTTCACATTTCAGAAGAAACTGTCCTTTGTTAAATCAGTGAGACGAAAGAGTACTCATACGCTTAACTGTATTTCCACTTGATATCTTCCATGTTATTCATTTATTCAATCACAAGTCCATACACAGAAAGTGCCCTTTCTCATAATACAAGGCTGAATGAGTAAGAGGATAAAACAGCAACGGTTCCCCATGCATTTTTCCCCCAAACTTCCCCTACCTTTTTTTGGGCCAGGTTTTGCTCCCAGTGGTGATACTGTAAACTACGAATAACTTCATTAATTTCAAGCACTTTATTCTGGGTATTTATTGGTGTAAATGAGAGTAGAATACGGGTCTCTGTTGGACACAGGATGCTCCCGCTGAGATTAATGGAAACTGCATAGATCCTGATCCATATGTTTCTGTGTTTACTTGTCTCTGAGTATTACCAGAGGAACAAAAAGAAAACCTCACCCACCTGTGAGAAAAAAATATGCCTCTGCGCAGAAAGTGGTGAGGTGTTTTCCCAGTAACTCTCTCTATCCGATTGATTAGCTCTTTATCAATTTTACTGCTTCCAAATCGAACTGAAAGAACAAATGCACAACAAATTATTCACACTGCTAGCTGAATCCCACTCATGGATTTAAACAGAACATATTGCTTAGACAAAATGGCAAAGAAATATAAAACCAGAAGCATCGATCAAAAAGAATCTGGACAGTGGTTAACTGATGTGCTTGTAAAGCATACAAACATTTGCTTGTTCTTGTCACTGTTAGCAGGCGAATGCACCTCTCACCTCTCCTGGTCACATCAAGTGCACCCTCTCCTAGGTCTCAGACCTCCAGCCACCACCTGGCTCCAAGTGGAATTGTGTGATTCTCCTACTTTCAGACTAGGCCCTGGGTTGCAGTCCCTGGTACTAACCATGATGACCTCAGCAGGCCTGACTTATCCTCAGTGCCCACAATTCTGTTCCCTCTGGGAGCAATGACAGCGGTTAATACAGTGACCAAGCAGCCTCCTTTAAGCCAGGTATTTATTTAGAACAAAAGCATTTCAAAGGAAACAGATCTTAAAAACAGTCAGATAAGACTGTAAACATATTAGGTGTTCCCTAAAGTTTACCATTCCCTGGCTCTAGAAAGGCCCAACTTCTTCTGACTCCCTCTGCAGTCTCTCTCTGTGCCAACCTGTCTCCCTAGACAGTTTCTGATAACTGACTGCCCTTTAGCTCCCTGAGAAGGGCTTTTAGCTGTTTATTGTTCTTTTGATCTCCAGGCACCTTGTTTTAGCCAAAACAATTTATTGGGAACAGCATACAGATTTCTTGAAGCTAACAGCATGCCCCATTTTCTTGCAAGTCTGTGCTTGAGGCTGTTTATCAAGATCTAGTGTGTGGCTTTCCTGTCTCTTCCCACAGTGCCCTTATTAAGTTAGATCAATGCATTCATACACCTGCCATGTTTATACAGTAACTTTACCTCACTAACCAGATTACTTACAGCATTCATGACATTATTACATATCAGTATTCATAGATTAATATATAGCATCTTCTCATCCTCCTTAAACTACAAATCCTACAGAAGCTTTCCTGCAAGGTGCTTCAGTGAAGAAAATCTTCATTCCTTCCTAGTAAGTGCCTTTGAAAACTGCATGTAGTTTCTACAGTTTGGCTATGCAAGTCTGTGCATATTCAAGACAACTATGTGAGAAAAAGGTTATTCCACTGAATTATACCTTATTTCTTGGCACTTTTGTTTCTTCTGTCTAAAGTAAACATGAGTAGTATGTCCAGTTTTGGGTACCACAATTTATCAAGCATGTGGATAAACTGGAGAGAGTCCAGAGGAGAGCAACAAAAATGATCAAAGACATAGAAAACCTGCCCTATGAGGAAAGATTAAAAAAACAATACGTTTACTCCTGAGAAAAGACAACTAAAGGGCGACCTGATAAAAGTCTTCACATATATTAAGGGCTATTATAAAGAGGACAGAGCCCAATTGTTCTCCACACTTGACTTTATCTGTAGCAAGGAAGATCTAGGTTAGATATCGAAAAAAATGTCTAACTCTTAAGGATAGTTAAGCACTGGAATAGGCTTCCAAGGAAAGAAGTTGTGGAATCCCTGTCAGTGGAGGTTTTGAAGAACATGTTGGACAAACATCTGTCAGGGATGGTCACTCTAAAGTTTACTTGATGCTGCTTCAGAGTGCGGGGGAAGGACAAGATTACCACTCCAGGTCCCTTGCAGCCCTACATTTCTATGATGGGACTGGTGGCTATCTCCGATAATGCTGAAGAATATAGATGTGACCTTATGCCCCCATATTCTTCTTAGAAATATTGTTATGATATGAATATGGCATAACGAAGATAGGTTTTATGCAAGATGGGTCATGTGAGTTATCATTGGAAAGGTTATAATTTACTGAATGTAATTATCCAATTTGTATGCATGTATCATTTCTGTTCCTGACTATGTAACAATTACAACTGTGTGTGTACTTGGGGAACGCCCACCAGACAGTATGTAATCAGTCTGAATGGGCCATAAAGGTCTTTGAAGATGCTAATCTTCCATCTTCCTGGAGTTCCTTCCTGTGGATGTTTCAAATAAACCTTGTCTCATGGTTGCTTTAATACAGCAAGGTCATGTGATGATGTCACCTGGTATGAAATACCATCTTGGACACTGCTGGTACTTTTCCACTGAAGAAGGGGGACGGGGATCAAGCAGGGAAACAAAAGATTCTATTTAAGGCTGGAGAGTGAGTTAATCAAGGTCACTGGTTCTTCATTGAATCCCCACCCAGGATAACTGCTATAAACACCAAAAGACTGATCTGGGGAGAAAGGACTAGAACCAGTCCGAGACAGAGGTCTAGCCTGTGAAGAGAAATACCTGGAACTCTAAGCTGTAGAAACTCTGCAACCTACCCAAAAGAACATTTAGAGTGAGAAATTACTATTTGTAACCAGTTTCTTTAGTGAATTAAGCTTAGGTTGCATGTTTGTTTATTTTGCTCAGTAATCTGCTTTTGTCCTGTTTGCTACCCATTATAATCACTTCAAATTAATCCTTTGTAGTTAATAAACTTATTTTGTTTTCTAAAACCCCATTTGTGCAATTCATAATGGGGCGGGGGCAAAGAGCTGTGTGTATCTTCCTCCACATTGAGGGAGGGGGCGATTTTCATGAGCTTATGCTATATAGATCTCTATACAGTGGAAGACAATATAATTTTCACTCCAGAGGGTATGGGCACAAGAGTGCTGGGCAATCCCCTAGGTGAGTCCTCCCACAGAGACCTGATCGCAGACTGTATGATTCTACAGCTGGGCGTGTCCCTACCTGTGTGTGTGCTGGAAGTAGGTTTGAGAGCCTGACAAAGCAGCACAGAGTGGGGGGGACCGAGGCTGGTGGGCCAGGCGGGCTCAGTGGGACTCTAGCACACCAGGTGGCACCCCGGAAGGGGGGTCCAACCCGTCACAATAGACTTTTGAAATAGCACCAGAAATTCACTCTACCCTGAAGAGGGAAACTGCTTGTTATTAGAATCTTGGACATTGCGATTTGTATAGAAAGGAGTAGCAGAAAGTTAATATGTATTAATATGTTAATACAAACTACCACCTTTTCATGGAGTGCTCAGTATTCTCATGAAGAAAAGCCCACACTGTTTCCAAGAAACTTAAAGGAAACTGCTCCCTCCCAATCTACAATTACAGTATGACAGGCCAAAAATCAATGAGTGTGCATGTACATAATAAGCAGCTGAAGCAACACAAGCTAATTACATTGTTCTAATACTAAGCCCCATTATTCTTTAATATCACTCCTCATTTACAATATATTCAATGCCAGTCATTGTTATATCAGGCAACTGATACTCATAAATCAAGGGATTATGACAGTAGAGATCTCTTACCCTCCCCACTTCTCTATTTCCTCTCCTTGACCAGGCAAAGTGCTAAATAATATAAAACCACCACCTAGAGACAGACCAGATGATATAAAAGGTCTTTCAATCTCTAGATCCTATTATTCCTTTCCTTTTTCTCTTTTCCACCTCACATCTCTCTCTTTATACCTCTCCCCTCCCAATTTAGAAATATATTCTCTCTCCTCTGCATCTTCCCTTCCTTAGAGTTTATTTCCTCTGTAGGTTGCAGCTAGTAAAAATCAGTACATAGGAGGATGGGCAGACTTGTAAAGCAACACACAAATGCTGGGTTAATGCAATGTTAAGGTTGCACAGTTAAAAAAGTAAGGAGATGCAAAATGTTAAATGGACACCATCACACCAGTTTCAAAAAGCAAGTTAAAAGCTTTTTCAGGTATTGCATGTACCCGTGGGTGCTCCCAGATGATTTTGTTTTTCCACAACCCCATTTTCCTATTTAAAATGTTTTTCTCTCTCATGTTTCTATGTGACAGACCCACATAAACAGGGAAACTAAATTGACTACACACAAAGTAAAGAAATATTTTTTCTCTAGCCTCTTTCAATTACTCTTATCTTACAAATTGTAAAAATAAAAAGTAAAATGCTTTCAATTAGATGCACATTCTTTATACGGGCTGCATTCCTTCAATTCCAACAGTACTTAACCTGGCCATGGCTCATATACTCTCTGACAGTGCAACAGCATGATGACCTCGTTTCAGAGCCACTGTAACAGTGCTACATGGGCCCCTCTCTGTCCAAGTCCCAGGAATCAAGTTGGGGGTCAACTGAGGGCAGGGAAGACACTCAGGCATGGCCACAGCACACTCCATATGTTCTGAAAGTTATTACAAAACAGTGCAACCTCTTCAAAACACTTTCTAATTACATTGTTCTCATAGGAAAATAACATGTACCACAGCACTTGTGTTAAAGAAATGAAATATATGAATGGGAAAGATAAGTTTAAAGGGGGGGGGGGGGGGGAGAATGGAAGGAATTTTGCTCAAATTTTAAAAAAAGAAATTCACAAAGTGGAGACCAACCCTTGAATGTTTTCAGGCCAAAAGACGAATGCTTCAGAAAGACACTAGCGTGTAAAGACACGATATAATGGAAACTGGTCCCTACCACCTCTCCCTGTTATATTTTACATTAATAGGTTCTTGTAAGTGACATTAATATCAAAGTGACACAAGTGAAACATCCTGGCAACATAGGCTCTATTTCAAAATGAGAAAATATAGTAAAACATTTGCTATTTTTACAGTCATTAGAATAATCAGACTCATCTTACAGATGTTACATTTTACTAACGGTGCTTTTTAAAATGAGAGAGTAGAATACCTATAAGTTTGTCGTAGTCTACGCCTTTCGCATTGGATGTCTGCACCGTCCAAGGGTCTACAAAATCCTCATCCTGTGTAGTAGTTGGACCATTATTGCTTACTGGTGAGAAATCTACTGGAGGAGAACCAGCCTTGTAATCTTGTCCTGTTGCTGTTTTATAGGTCACTTTTAATGACAATAACAGCTTCACTGCTGCATCAATTTCATCCTGAGAAAAGTGAAAACAATTTGAAGATGGAATCTGCTTCAGACAAAGTGTGTTAGTACAGCCTTCCTCCTCCAACCACTTACACACATGCATTGACTTCAAGGGGCCTACTCATGTGCTTCAAGTTAAGCAGGATCAATGTCCAAGATAAAAGAATAGGAAATGGCAGGTGGGACAGTTTCTTAACACTCCCTGTACACAAATCATAAGAGTTTACTGTATAAACTTGGGCAAATCACTCAAGGCATGCCCTATGCCTCACTTTTCCATT
The DNA here is from genome assembly GCF_965152235.1 of Eretmochelys imbricata. Taxonomy (NCBI): domain Eukaryota; kingdom Metazoa; phylum Chordata; order Testudines; family Cheloniidae; genus Eretmochelys; species Eretmochelys imbricata. The sequence continues at coordinate 109,664,087 of NC_135577.1, forward strand.
TGTAAAACAGGGACAAAGATATTTACCTGCCTCACAAGGAAATGGTGAGGCTTAATTCATTTAAGTATAAAGTTTGTAAATATGCTTAGATAGAAGGTGCTATAAAATTATTAGTTACTCTAGAAATACTCCTGTAGTAGTTATATTTAACATTTTGAGTTTGCAGGTAAGACTTGATAACTGTAACACCTTCTTTACTCCTCACATAGTTATTTTATGTTCTATATAATTTAATGTTATTGTAACAGCTCATACATGCACACAGTCCCATGTGATAAGATTTCTGATCGAAGTTTCACTTGAAAAACAAATCTTAAGAGCCAAAACCTGTAGCCAGTCCCCATGTAGCTCACCTACTGAAATTAATTCTATTTGCACACAGACTGATGACAGGATCAGGTATTTAGAGGCAAATGCTGATCCCACTTAAGTTAACAGAAAATTGCCAAATGACTTCCACAAGACTAGGAATTGGCTCTCAGTGCACATACACTGAAAACCACATTTCTAACAGGTATGATAATACTTTTATATAGTGCTTCGCATCCAAAGATCTCAAAATAGTTTAGAAAGGTCAGTATTACTATCTACATTTTAAAGATAAGAAAACTGAAATGCAACAAGACTAATTGACTTAAGCAAAGCAGTGTAGCAAGTCAGTGGCAGAATTAGACCTTAAGTTTAGTGACTCCCAGTTCCTGCTCCAGGAAAAGCAACTTTGGTCATTTTGAGTGAGGTAATATTAATAATTCCAAAGTTTGTATTTTGGACAACAAAACATTTTTAAAAGAAAAGATTCTTTTGCTACTGGAATATAAAACAGCATCTCAGGCCACAAAACTGTTCAATGTGTTAAAAGAGAACTAAGCTGCAAAATGGAAAGAGTTCAACAAATGAAATAAAATTACCGTTGATGCTTTCCCTGCTTTCAGTGATCTGACTTTTTCTCCTTGTGCAGTCACTCTTTCAAACAGCTCGAGTGGACTTGAAGAGCAAGAGTCACAGTTCTGAAAGTCTGCCATTTCACAATATAGAGTATTTTATCCAGCAGATTCAAAATAGCTGCAGCAACAGACTGGAGAAGGAGAACTGTAAAGAGATAACCAGGTCATATGTTTTATTTTATTGTAATTAAAACAATTTTAAAGACTTCTGTTCAAATTCTTATTCTACCCACCTGAAATAATATTATTTAATTTGACCCATAGCAAGTAATAAGTTTGGAGAGTCCGTTTTTTCAGCACTGTTTTTCAGAAACCAAAGACACATAGCACAATGAAATAGTTTCATAGCAGGTGTTTAGATGTTTGTACTAGAAGATGGGCACTGCTCTGGAGGAAAAAAAATCAAAGGTTGATTCATAATACTATTCCTCTAAATATATGTATGTGCACCAACTAAACTATGCTGGCTCATTTTATGTTTCAATGTACGTTATAATTCTCCCATCAACACACCCAATCTTGCAACAACAACAAAAATAATTAAAAAAAAAATCAACAAAATACATCCTGAGTTCATCATATATCAGGTAAGGTTTTAGTTTTCTTTTTCTCCTAAATCTGTTCTTTGTCCCTTTTAATATTTATGTTTCCCTTTATTTAGCAGTAGTCCACAAAGGTACAATGAAGGTGCTTTAACAATTTGCAAAAACAGATGTTCATATTGTACTGGTTATACATTAAATTCTTAACTCCCACTTGGTTATATATTCTCTGTCTAAAGGACCACCTGAGCTGTAGGTGGTCTGGCCTTGTGGTCACAGCTGGGCTGAGGCCTGCCCACCAGGTATGGTTGCCAACCCTCTAGGATTGGCCTGGAGTCTCCCAGAATCAGCACTGATCTCCTGGTGACTATTGAAAGCAATCCAAGAGATTTTAATAGGATATTTTAAGAAAATGACATTATGTTATGTTGGGTGAAAAAAATCTCCCAGAATAGCTTCAGAGGTAGCACCAGATTAGAACTGAGAGGCAGGAATCAGGGTCAGAGTCAGGCTGGAGTCGGAGACTGGAGATCAGGAGACGAGGTGAAGTCTGGTATTGCAGCAGGCCAAAGTCTGTGTGGTTGCCCAGACAACTTATTGGGCTAATCCCTGAGGTTAAGTAGGGGCACACAGCCAATCAGAGGGCCATGGGGTACTGTCACTCTGGGTCTCTTGAACGGTACTTCCTGTGGTATCTGCTCTCCACAGTGCTCCCTGGCTGTGCCTCTGCATGTGGCACTCTGGGAATATCAAATACCCCAGGCTCTGCAGACCCACGTTCCAGTCCCCACGTTCTGATGCCACCTTCTACTACTGGAATTTCTTCCATCTCTTTTAGGTTTTAGTCTTTAAAGACAATTTAATTAGAGTAACCTTTTTACAGGTGCTGCAGGATTGTTTATTCTAATAAAGGGTTTGCATTTATGACTAAGAAATGTGGCAACCTGTTATCCATTAGCCCAATTATAATGAAAACATGGCTGGGTTGTGGGGATAGAGCTTTTCCTATGTGATCCTGAAAGAATTGTTAATATTCAGGAAGGAATATAATAAGCAGATCCTCAAGCAAAAAATAGGTTAAGGTCATAAGAACGGCCGTACTGCGTCAGGCTAAAGGTCCGTCTAGCCCAGTATCCTGTCTTCTGACAGTGGCCAATGCCAGGTGCCCCAGAGAGAATGAACAGAACATGTAATCATCAAGTGATCCATCCCCTGTTGCCCATTCCCAGCAAATGGGATGCAAATAGCTTTTAAAATAGTAATGGTGGTTATGTGTAAAAATGCAAGCACACTAGTATAATCAATGTTCAGGCATCAATCAAGGATTTATTTAATCTTGTAACTTGATAGAGAAAAATAGAAGATTTACAGTGAGTTCTCAATATTGACAAAGAAAAAAGATTAGTGCATTGGAAAAAGAGGGGATGTCATAATTCAGAGAAAGCAACCTTATTGGGTGAGCTGTGATTGTCCCAAAGAAGACCTATCATACATCTGTGATGAACACAGCATGAGCGCAAGACACAGAGAGGGATTTCTAGCAGAGAGTGCTCGTTTTGAAATGCACTTCATTCATATGTGATGGATACACAACAAATGGAAGACTAAATTAGCCTTGTAACAGTATAGCTACCATCAGTGGTCAGTTTGAAAGATGCACCTCACACCTTAAGTATCCCTTACCAGACTAAGACCCAGAAGCCCATTTGGCACCTCACTCACTTCAAAGGGACGCGTGGACGTAGAGGTCTACCTGCATAGAACAATTTGCAGGATCAGGGACTAGAAGATTATCCCTAATGCTACTGAGGGGCAAATCTGCTTTGAAGATTGATCTTAACATGCATCCAACTATTCAAGAACTCTTAAAAAACAAAAAGAAAAGGAGTACTAGTGGCACCTTAGAGAATAACCAATTTATTTGAGCATAAGCTTTTGTGAGCTACAGCTCACTTCATCGGATGCATTCAGTGGAAATTCCACTGAATGCATCCGATGAAGTGAGCTGTAGCTCATGAAAGCTTATGCTCAAATAAATTGGTTAGTATTTTCCACTGAATGCATCAGATGAAGTGAGCTGTAGCTCACGAAAGCTTATGCTCAAATAAATTGGTTAGTCTCTAAGGTGCCACTAGTACTCCTTTTCTTTTTGCAAATACAGACTAACACGGCTGCTACTCTGAAACCTATCTTAAAAAACAGATTCCTAAAAAGCTTATTGACGGAATTCTGTATAGGATGCATAATTAGAAATGGATTTACAAGACCTAACTTTAATTAATCCTAAAAGAAAGTTACAAAAAATCACCCACTTGATTTCACTGTTCCAGAGTTCCAAAAACAAGGCCTCAGTACTCACACTAGCTGTTCAACACTATACAGTCTTCTTCCTGCAAAGCAGTCTGATCACAACTTGGTTACAAAATATACATTTAGACTGTCACAATACTATGAGCCTTTTGCCTGCTTGGGAAACATAAAGAGGGATTGCCATGGTTAACTAAAATGTAGCTAACCATCAAGGTTCTGTTCCTTAACCAACTGCAATGTTTCCAGGTTATGGAACAGCTGAGCACCAACTACAGCTAATGTTATCATCTTATCAGCGCACTACTATATCAAATTCTTATTTTAAATAAAACTGTCCTGATTAAGGGTACATGCAGTTTGAATGGTCACTAGTTTTGATTGATTAGTTCAGTAACCCTGTAATAAGATGTTATTTAAATAACAGGCCATTTAGCCTTATTTCATTCAATTATGTTATGACTTATTTAACATTTAACAGTGTTTCTTCCATAAAGGGAAATTCTTTTACAAACTCCCACATAACTTATTTTCATATTCTATTTTGGAGTCTAGTATTTTCCTTGTTTCTTTGTAGGTAAAAAATGTTTGGTTAGATAAGGAAATGACATTATTAAACCCACAAATCCAAAAAGGTTTTTATATAGTTTTTTTATACAGCATCCTTACGTGGGGATACCATGGTTATATTATCTGGCTTCAAATTTTACAATGTATGAAGTTAAACACCAGCTTTTTGTATGAACCGTTAACATGGATGCGGAGTTTGACCTAATTTAATTATTCTATTTGCCTCCCTATTTGCAGCACATCTCCATCCTGAAAGGTTGAAATGATACAGCCTGAAGCTAATGGGCTTCAGTAGTACACTAGAGAAGACCATTCCCTGTCTGAGAAAAGTAAAATCGGATGACTCTTGAAAGAGGACTAAAGTAGTGTTATGCTATTCAGCTGAGCAGAATTGCATAAAGAAGGTTGAATTTTTGGAGGAAGCAAAGGTAATGCAGTCAGTGCAGTGAAAGATGCAGGCAGTGAGAACTGCAGGTTGCAAAAAGTTACTCTCCAAAGCTAAAATCTAGTTGCCTGAGCTCAGGATGAAGTGGAGTGTGGCATCCAGCTGTGTTGATGAAATGGAGATTCAGGACACCACTACCGCAAAGATGGACAGCATTTTTCACTGAGCTCTGAAGTTGAGGAGAACTATTATGTTGAATTATTCATAAGAAAGAACAGGATTTATCTCATATTTTGACCTGACACATTCTTTTGAATCCTTTTCAGGGTTAAGAATATAAATAGTCGCAAAACAGAGTGTAGGATAGGAATTTGTTTTGTGACTAAGAACATTCAAAACATCCTGATACCCATAACCAGGAATGTTTTCAGGAAAATAATATGCGTTCGAGTTTGAAAACAGACTACCCAAGACATTTAGCCTTTGCTTCTGGCAGTGGACAATGCCTGATGAGTCAGAGAAAAACAATAACCATTATTATACAAAGGCTTTAGCAAGCTGATAAGCCAACACTTTAGAAGATGAGGCTCATTTTCCTTTGAATCATAATTGCAAAATGCAATTGTCTTAATTTTCCATAAGCTCATTTGTATTAACTTTTTCTATGAAAGGTTGAGAAATGACAAAGCTTCCAAGATGAAATGAAAAGAGAAAATAGAATATGGTAGTAATAAATTAGAACCTTTTTCAAGTGTAACTTTTGATCTCAGATGCAGCCAGAGAGTAACGGGTGCTGTAACTATTTTTACAGTCACGGTCCAACAGCACTGGTCGCAGTACATATCCTTGGGGGACTCAACTATTCACCTCTCTCCACTGTGAAAACTGATAATTTATACCTACCCTTTGTTTCCCATCTTTTAACCAGTTACTGATCCATGAGAGGACCTTCCCTCTTACCCTATGACTGCCTACTTTGCTTAAGAGCCTTTGGTGGGGGACCTTGTGAAAGGCTTTCTGAAAGTCCAAGTACACTATATCTACTAGCAAAAAGTAAAGGAGTACTTGTGGCACCTTAGAGACTAACCAATTTATTTGAGCATAAAATTTATTTGAGCATAAGCTGTAGCTCACGAAAGCTTATGCTCAAATAAATTGGTTAGTCTCTACGGTGCCGCAAGTACTCCTTTTCTTTTTGCGAATACAGACTAACACGGCTGTTACTCTGAAAACTATATCTACTAGTTTCAGAGTAACAGCCGTCTGCTGCAGTTTCCACGGTATGCATCCGATGAAGTGAGCTGTAGCTCACGAAAGCTCATAGCTCAAATAAATTGGTTAGTCTCTAAGGTGCCACAAGTACTCCTTTTCTATATCTACTAGATCACCCTTGTCCACATTAGCTCTCCACCAGTCATCTGGTACAGAGGCTTACACAAAGTTTATCCCCCCCCCTCTTCCTCACACGTTCTTGTCAACTGCTGGAAATGGCTCACATTGATTATCACTACAAAAGGTTTTTTTTTTTTTTCCTCCTGCTGGTGTATATATAAAGTCTGCTGCAGTTTCCACGGTATGCATCCGATGAAGTGAGCTGTAGCTCACGAAAGCTCATGCTCAAATAAATTGGTTAGTCTCTAAGGTGCCACAAGTACTCCTTTTCTTTCTCCTTACAGTGTGTATGGCAACACCCATTGTTTCATGTTCTCTGTGTACATAAAATCCCCCTACTGTATTTTCCACCGTATGCATCCGATGAAGTGAGCTGTAGCTCACAAAAGCTTATGCTCAAATAAATCTGTAAGTCTCTAAGATGCCACAAGTACTCCTTTTTTTTTTCCCCACAGTATGCATCCGATGAAGTGAGCTGTAGCTCACGAAAACTTATGCTCAAATAAATTGGTTAGTCTCTACGGTGCCGCAAGTACTCCTTTTCTTTTTGCGAATACAGACTAACACGGCTGTTACTCTGAAACTTTTCTTTAGGCTGACTTAAGTGACAGGTTATATACCACAGTTAGGAGTTCTGTGATTTCATGTTTGATTTCCTTCAGAACATCTGATAAATTAAACAGTAATAAGTCAGCAGGACCAATCTGTTCCAAAACCTCTTTTACTGACACCTCAAATCTGGGACAGTTTCTCAGATTTGTCACCTAAGATGAACAGCTCAGGTGTGGGAATCTCCCTCATCTCATATACATTGAAGACCAATGAAAATAATTCATTTAACTACTCTGCAATGGCCTTGTCTTCCTGGAGTGCTCCTTTAGCACCTCAATCATCCAGTTTCCCCACTTATTCTTTGGCAGGCTTCCTGCTTCTGATATCCTTGAAAAAAATGCTTGCTTTTAGTTTTTGAGTCTTTTACTAGTTGCTCTTCTAATTCTTTTTTGGCCTGCCTAATTATACTTTTACATTTGACTTGACTTTATGTTCCTTTCTATTTTCCTTAGTAGGATTTGACTTCCAATTTTTAAAATATGCCTTTTTCTCTTTAACCACCTTTTTTTAAAACTCTGTTTAGCTAATGTGGAGTTTTTTCAGTCCTCTTATTGTTTTTTTAATTTGGAATTTACATATCATTTGCAGCTTCTACTATCATGTTTTTAAAAAGTGTCCATGCAGCTTGCAGGGATTTCACTCTTGTGACTGTTCCTTTTAATTTCCATTTAACTAGCTTCCCCATTTTGTGTAGTTCTCCTTTTTGATGTTAAATGCTACTGTGGTTGGTTTCTTTGGAATATCCCCCCCTACAAGGATGTAAAATTCAATTACTTTATGGTCACTATTGCTGAGTGGATCAGCTATATTCACCTCTTGGATCAGAATCTGTGCATTACTTAGGACTAAGTCAAGAATTACCTCACCCCTTGTGGGTTCCAGGACTAGCTGCTCCAGGAAGCAGTCATGAATAGTGTCCAGAAATTTTCTCTCTGCAACCCATCTTGAAGTGACTATATCCAGTCAATATGGGGATAGTTGAAGTCCCCCATTATTATTGGGTTTTCTGTTTTTGTAGCCCCTCTAATCTCTCTCAATCATCATCACCATCCTGGTCAGGTTGTTGGTAGTATATTCCTGCTGCTGTACTCTTATTATTCAAAAGCATGGAATTTCTAGCCATAGAGATGCTATGGTATTGTTTGATTCATTTAAGTTTTTATTATATTGGACTCTATGCTTTTTTTTTCACATATAGTGCCCCTTCTCCACCAGCGCAACTGACTCTGTCATTCCTATATATTTTGTACCCTGATATTAAGCGTCCCATTGATTATCATTGTTCCACCAAGTTTCTGTGATGCCTATTATATCAACATCCCTATTTAATACCAGACACTCTAGTTCACCCATCTTAGTATTCAAACTTCTTGCATTTGTATACAAATACTTATAAAATTTGTCAATATTTAGTTGTGTGTCTTCATGTGATGTAACTGAATGTGACTCTTTTGTTTGACAGATCCTCTTCAGTTGCTATCTGTACTCTGATGAACAGAACACAAGAACAGCCATAAGGGGTCAGATTAATGGTCCATTTAGCTCAGTATCCTGTCTGTGACAGTGACCAGTGCCAGATGCCTCAGAGAGAATTAGCAAAACAGGGCAATTTCAAGTGAGCCATCCCCTGTCATCCAGTTCCAGCTTCTGGCAGTTGGAAATTTATGGATACCTGGAGCATGGGGTTTCTCCCCTGACCATCTTTGTTAATAGTCATTGATGGTCCTATCCTCCATGAACTTATCTAATTCTTTTTTGAACCCAGTTACACTTTTGGCCTTCATCGCTGGCAATGAGTTACGAGTTTCACAGATTGACTCTGAATGATGTGAAGAAGTACTTCCTTTTGTTTATTTTAAACGTGCTCCCTATTAATTTCATTGGGTGAGCCCTAGTTCTTGTGTTATGCTGAAAGTTAAATGACACTTCCCTATTCACTTTCTCCACACCATTCGTGATTTTATAGACCTCTATTATATCCTCCCTTAATCAATTCTTTTCTAAGCTGAACATTGCAAGTCTTTTTAATCTCTATTCTCATAGAAGCTGTTTCATACCCCCAGTAATATTTGTTGCACCTTTTCCAATGCTAGTATATCTTTTTTGGATGTATAATGGATTTATATAGACACATTATCAGATTTTGTATTAACTATCCCTTTCCTAATGTTAGTGTTTTTGACTGCCACTGTACATTGAGCAGATATTTTCAGAATATGCCTGCATTGTACAGCTGTGTATGCAGAGCTGTTGCAGCTGTGTTAGCCGCAGGATATCAGAGAGATAAGGTAATCTCTTTTATTGGACCAACTCCTGTTGGTGAGAGAGACAACCTTTCCAGCTTACACAGATACCTGAAGAAGAGCTCTGAGTAATCTCGAAACCTGGTCTCACCATCAAAAATTTGGCCAACACAAGCTATCAGCTCACCCTCCACACATGCACCCCGTCTCTACAAAGCTGGTGACAGCTTATGAGCCCTCCTTCTCAACAGGGGAAAGATAGAGGTCTTCCAGGGGGTACATCAGCTCATCTAGATATTTGCCTAGTTTTACAACAGGCTACATAAAAAAGCACTACCGAAGTCAGTACAAACTAAACTTTCCTATGGACAAAATGAGACAGGAAGTGATTTTTCAGCAATAGAGTGCTATGACATTTTGTATTTTTGGGTCTGATTTGGTACGTTTTTAAAGGAGGTGAAACTTGGGGGTACGCAAGCCAAATCCAACTCCGGAGAGGGGTACAACAGCCTGGAAAGGCTGAGAACCACTGCTCCACAGCGTGTCCAGACAGCCTGTGCCAACGCTGGCCAGCTCCGACGGCTGATGGCAGCGCCCTGCGCAGTCACTCACCCCCCCGCCCCGTGGCTGCAGCGGCCAGGGAGGCTGATGTCTCCCCGGCCGGGGACCGCACCAAAGGAAGTGTCGGGCCTCCGCTCTGAGGCGTGACTCTCCCAGGCCCCAAAAGGGCGATGGAGATGAATGAACATCCCGAGCGCCCACAGGGGGTGAACCCACACGAGAGCCCTCCCGCCCAAAGGCCATGGCCATCCCCACCGCCATCGCCATCCCGGAGCCGCCGCCGCCGCCGGAGCGCGGCTAGGCCCCCTGTCCCCTTACCCGAGCGAGGCCGGCTCCCCTTCTCAGCGCCTCCGCCACCGTCAGCACCGGGCACCCAGACCAGCGCCGGCTCGGCGCGTTGCTCAACCCTGCCCGGTCGGAAACGCGCACCCGGGCCGGAACCATTCGCTATCTAGGCAAGCAGGGCGGCTGGGCGCGCTTCCCCAGACCAGACGTGGAGTCGCCTGTCGTTGCGGACGCTTGACCACAGCGCTGGGGTGGCCTGTGGGGGATTTACACGCGGCCGGCCGCGCGCTGGGGCTGTTAGCAGAGCAGCCCCTGTTTCCACCCGGCTCGCTTTGCGGGCGGACCCGCTGCCGGCTGCCTCGGAGTGTTTCTGGGAAAGGGCCTGGGGAGTTTCTTCCCTTCAGCTAACTGACGTGGGTTCCCCGCATAGGTAGGGCACGTGGGGCCCAGCCTCGCCAGGCCTCAGGAGGGGCCTTCTCCATAGGAGGAGCTGCAGGGTCAGGCTGCCCCCGGGAACGAGCCGCCCGTGTCCCTGGGGGGGGGGGGCTGAAGGGAGGCCGCCCCCGGGAACGAGCCGCCCGTGTCCCTGGGGGGGGGGGGGGCTGAAGGGAGGCCGCCCCCGGGAACGAGCCGCCCGTGTCCCTGGGGGGGGGGCTGAAGGGAGGCCGCCCCCGGGAACGAGCCGCCCGTGTCCCGGGGGGGGGGGGGCTGAGGGGAGGCCGCCCCCGGGAACGAGCCGCCCCGTGTCCCTGGGGGGGGGGGGGCTGAGGGGAGGCCGCCCCCGGGAACGAGCCGCCCCGTGTCGCTAGAGTGGAGTGAGGGGAGGCTGCCCATGGACTGAATTGCCCACAGCCTCAGGCACTGGGAGGGTGACCCCAGGTTGCAGTGAAGTGGAGGTTTCTCCGTTCACAAGCATTCTGGGTAGTTCACATTTAAGAAACTATTTATGTTACCTCAGTGGGAGCTGGGGGGAAGAAGGGTTGGGGGATATGAAGGATTTTACTTTTTGTCTTTAACTGAAACATTAAAATAAAAAAAAAATTCTACCTCCTACCACTCTAAGCACCTTCAGAAGAAGAGTGTTCTGGATGGTTTTAATCTGCCTGTTGTCTAACACTGTCATTCTGAATCTGAGGTGCCTTTCTCTTTTATGGGCTGGGGTGAGTTGAACAAGGGGAGATTTTATCGAGTTAAAATGTGCGCTGAGATTTTGAAGGGCCTGATTATCAAAGCTGAGAATGTGCAAACACACTAAGTGTTTGTGCAGGTGGCCCACTATGTGTCTTATTGGCCTTTTGTGTGTGCCCCATAACGCAATTTGTATGCTGCTTCCTATCTCTCTAGAGTAATTAATGCTTATTCATTAGGTACGTGCAATACATATACTGAGTTTAGATGCTCAATGTCTAGTTCTCATTAAAAAAACATGCAAGTAAACTTTCCTCATGAAAAAGAGACTGGAGAAATATTTAAGCTGCACTGTCAACTTAAAAATTGTATGTTGTCAACCCATGCTACAAATGCATAATGGTTGAAAAACCATTCTCCTAGAGTAATCATCAATGGTTCACTGTCAAATTGGGAGGATGTATCTGCTTGGGCCCTTCAGATGTCTGTGTTGGGTCTGATACTATTATATGTTTATGAATTGGATAATGGAGTGGAGAGTATGCTTATAAAATTGTGGATGAACCAAGCTGAGGGGGCTTGCAAGTACTCTGGAGGATAGGATTACAATTCAGGGTGACCTTGACAAATTAAAGACTTGGGCTGAAATCAACAAGATGAAATTCAATAAAGACAAGTGCAAAGTACTACATTAGAAAGTAGTACTAAAAATCATGTGCACCTACAAATAGGGAATAATTGACTAAGCAATAGTTCTGCTGAAAAGAAGTGGGCATGTTTAGTCTTGAGAAAAGAAGACTGAAGGGGGATCAGATAACAGTGTTTAAATATTGTAAAGGCTTGTTATAAAGAGAACAGTAGGGATGTAAAATGTTAACTGGTAAGCATTAGTTTTACCAGTTAACCCGCCTTAACCCCTGGGCAGCCCTGGCCCCGGCCCTAGTCCCAGCTGCGCCGGCCACCGGGTGGATTGGCCCCGGCCCTGTTTCAGTGCCTGCATAAGAGCATTTTAGATCAGTAAAAGTGAGAATTTGAAATCCGGTGGATTTATAACTGTTTTGTCTACTTTTTTGCACTTCTCTTCAGTTTTAACAATGAAAAATAAAGAGAGAGAATTTTGGGGAATATTTATTTGCTTAAAAACAGATGCTTTCACTGCAACCTCTAAACAGAATTTTGGAAACATTTCTATTATTTTCACAAAATGTAAGGCCTCAATCTTGCAATTGGCTGTGTGCAAGAGTAGGCATGCACACACTGTCAGTTTCAGGACTGGGGCCTAAACTTAGCCAAATTTAAGTTGACAGTGTCCTTTCAGTCCTTAAAAAGTGAGGTTTTTCTCCCAGTGGATGTGAATTGAGGCAGGTCCGTTTCACGCACTCAGTTGTGAAAGCATCTGTCTTCCACAGCCTTTGTTGTTGTTAATTATAAAACAGAGTTATATTATAAAACAAAAATAAAATCTGTTTTTTTTGGTGGTTTTGTTTTGTTTTCAGGCCTATTACAACTGCTGTCCCTTCAAGAAAAGTGTTTTTCGCTAACTTAAAAAGAAAATTCCCATCAGTAGTTTGGACATCCTATTTCAAGTAATCATATAAAGCCAATTTTTATCTTAGAGCACTAAATCAGTCTTTTAAAATCTAACAAAATTACTTCTCTTTCCTCTCTCTCCCCCCCTCCCCTCTTGTCTGTCCTCTCTGTTTATATTGTAAGCTTTTTAGGGCAGAGTCTGTGGCTTACTACACATTAGTTCAGTGCTTAGTGCAATGGAGCACCAGTCTTGGCTGGGGCCACTACTGTAAAACAAATAATTTAATATCTGTTCATTGTAGTTTCAGAGTAACAGCTGTGTTAGTCTGTATTCGCAAAAAGAAAAGGAGTAGTTGTGTCACCTTAGAGACTAACCAATTTATTTGAGCATGAGCTTTCGTGAGCTACAGCTCACTTCATCAGATGCATACCGTGGAAACTGCAGAAGACATTATATACACATTGTTGTTGTTACTTTTAGCAATGGCTCATAAGCAGCATTTTCATGCATGGATTTTTAGAACCCAAATGTTTGTGTCAGGAAAGAGCTACATTATCCACTCAGGGACTTTGTCTTTAAAGAAATTCAGTTATTAACTCTGATAAATTGACTTTTATAAGCGATATTACAAGTAAAAATTGACCTGGATGAATTTTTATGACCCATTTTGTTTTGAACAGGATTTGATAGTCATGCTACCTTTTAAACGCTTTTCCAATTTTTCTTCTCTCCTTTGCACAGGTGGAATCCCATTTAAATCAACAGTGTTTCATGATGTAGCAGAAATGAGTTTGGCCCCTTCTTATCTGGTTTTGTTGTTGTTTATGAAATAGTCCCACTGTTTTATACTATGATAAACTTCAGATAAAGACATGGGTTGCCCTCTAGAGGGAGGATTTATGTTTTTATACTTAGCTCTATGCTGCTTTTTTAAACTTCTGCTAAATATTTAGGTCACTCTCCTGCAAAGGGATTTGAAAGTATCAACCTGTAGTTCTGGATAGAGTCTTGTTTGCTTCAGTGGGACCCTGCTCAGGAGTAAGGGTTTGTGCTTGAGGATCCTATTGTAAAATAGAAGCACAACCTACAATGTAAAGTTCTTGTTGCTTGGAATAAAATGTGCATATTTGAGACTTGTTCTATTTATACCAGAGGTTTTCAAATTGTGAGGTGTGTCCCCTAGAGGGGAACAGAGGAATGTTCGGCAGTGACACCAGGTGGGGCTTCCCCCTCACCTCAGTAGGCCACCTAGTCTGTGGGTCAGTCTCAACAGCCACGGCAGCTGCGCCGATTTCCGCTCCCAGCACCCTCTGCACCCAGCGCTGGCTCCACTCTCAGAGATGGTTGCACGTTCCTTCCCCCACTCAGAAAACCTGAGGGGGGGGCAGTATTATGTCTATTTTTATCTGGATTGGGGGTGGGGGGGCCAACCAAAAATTGTAACTTGGGGCTGGGAGGGAACTCAGCTCAAAAAGTTTAAAAACCGCTGATTTATACTAAGGTCTGAATCCTGCAAACACTGAGTCCTGTGAGTAACTTTGTGCATCTAAGTAGTCCCATTGAATTCTAATGGACTGCTCACGTGCATAAGTGTTAGTAGGACTGGGATATAAGCTGCTGATTCTGCAAATACTTGGGTATGTCCTTAACTCTACTACTGTGAGTAGTTCAATTTCCACTTTTTTTTCAATGTGACTTCGCAGAGTAATAAAGTTAAGCACCTGTGTAAGTGTTGGGAGGATAAGGGCCTAAGGTTGTAAGGGACACGGACCATATCTTCAAATATATGTGAAGTGCTATGCATATCCCTGGTGTCAATACACAGATGGATTATTATCAACCCCCAATTTCATGAGCATTCATGGCCCGCCATACAATTTCCATACCCAGATGTGGCCCTCGGGCCAAAAAGTTTGCCCTCCCCTGTGCTAGACCAATCTCAGCTTTTGTCATTGACTACATAAATGGCTAAAGTTAATCAAATCATATTTTTGTATGAAATAAGTAAAAGATATTTTATTTTCTAGAGATATCAACATGGTCAGTGATTATTATGGCTTAAATAAGCCTTTGATGTAAAACTGAAGATGATGCTGAATTTACTATGTGGGTGTGGTTAGATTTACAGATTGCACTTTTAACACATTCTGTGATCCATTTAGTAATTCTGTGGTTGCATCTTTTTTCTTCTGTCACTTGGGCCACATTCATGCTCTTTTACGGTACCAATGTGGTGGAAGAAAGACTCTGTCATATTGGCTCCATTTGTAGTTGTTCCTCTGCATAAAGTTACACATCCCCAAGATACAGCATAATTCTTATTATTCTGTCAGGATAGACCTGGTGGCAGGTCAGGTTAAAAGTGTGCTATCATAACTGCATGCATAAGTCTGTGCTTTCTTTGTTGTAATCCTTTGCATCAGTTTTGTGGAATGCAGCTTGTTATCTATGCTAAATGTAACTAATGTTTATAAAGTGCTGAGAGATCCCGAGATGAAAGATGCTCTAGAAGTGCAAGTATAGGTGTGTTGAATTAAAGATTAAATTGTGTGGGTAAATATTCATACAAGAGCATATTTATATTTGCGAAAACTATGTTTTTAAGTGATTAGAACCTTAAATATTTTAAAGTGAAACATCTTCTGAATTATTGATTCCTTTAATTGCAGATATTCATCATTTTGGAGGATTTCAGCACAGAGATTATTGGGTTTTGCCATATCTGACCAGGATGAATTCATCATTGGTTGCTTATGATGATTCAGATTCTGACACTGAGACGGGAAAGACTGAAAATCTCAGTCTTTCTGGCAGAGAAACCAGACTTGCAAGTTCTGCTATGAATCCTATTCAGTATTTTGCACCCAGTGGATTAGGCACAAAATCTACATACAAAATGCAGACTGTTGAGAATACTGCCAGCACTGGGACAAGCATTATTTGTGAAGGTGCTCCTGCATATAAGGTACAGGCTAATAACAGGGATTTGGCAGCTGTTTATCCTTGGAAAGAATATTCTAACCAGGCTGAAATGCTTTCTGGAAATGGAAGCTTCTCTCAGAAGAGAGTACATCAGGACAAGATTGTTACCATAAAGGGAATTAGACCATATATCCGTAAAAGACTTCGACAAGAAAAAACTTCTGAAGTGTATGAAAAAAAAGAATCTGAAAAACAGAGAGAGAGTTGTGCAATACCAGGAGAGCAAATTTCCACAGAGGTTTCTGAATTTATTAAGCCATATTTAGCGTCTAAGTACAAATCAACTGAAATCCCAAGGAACTTGGTGTTTCAGATGTCCAAACACAGTGGTCCAGTTAATAAAGTCCAGTGGTGTCCTGTACAAGGATGGAGCCATATGCTTCTTTCCACTTCCATGGATAAAACTTTCAAGGTAATGTACTTACATAGTTGAATGTTTTGTGTTATGTAGCACTCACTTTAAATAGTAAAACAGATGGGAATGGGTTTTTAGTCTGCCTATATTTGATAATTGATCCCATGTGTGTAGTACCTACTAAGACCTTGATGAGATCCTTTGCCACACCAGAGCCTGTTGTAGGCCCCAATACTGCAAGCCTTCTCCATTTTTCCAGTGGATAATTAAGGATTGCAGGGAGGTTGTGGAATCTCCGTCATTGGAGGTTTTTAAGAGTAGGTGAGACAATCACCTGTCAGCGATGGTCTAGATGATACTTAGTCCTACCTTGAGTGCAGGGGATTGGACTAGACGACCTCTCCAGGTGTCTTCCAGTCCTATGAGTCTATGTTTCGTCCCTTTGCATATTATATACCAAAATAAAAGCTTGCGGAGATGATTTAGAATTCATATTTCTAAATCAATTAGGCTATTGAACGTAAGCTGTTTTAAAAGTCTATAGACTATGATAATGGTGCTTGTAGGACTTCTACTAATGTTGTTAGAATTTACAGAACAGTGCTTCTATATTAGACACACAATAATTTTTGTTTTTAATTGAAGAAGCCAAATACACAGTAGTCTGCCTATAGCTCTTGGTGTGAAATAAGGAACAGATTTTGTATAAATTCTATTGCTCTTATATTTGATCTTTTAAAAAAATTTTTACTGTAATTTTCGATATATATATATATTTGTGGTAGAAGAATACATCTAAATCCTCATGTATATTAATGAAGGACTGTTGCCAGAAGCTGGGATTGGATGACAGGGGATAGATCACTTGATATTTACCTGTTCTGTTCATTCCCTCTGAAGCACTTGGCACTGGCCACTGTTGGAAGATAAGATATTGGGCTAGATCGACTTTTGGTCTGACCCAGTATTGCTGTTCTTATGTTCTTATGACTGTGTATTCCAGAGAATATCCCAAAGAGATTTAAAAAAAAATACTGGGGTGGATATTGGTTTTTTTTTAAAAAAAATTCTTACATGTTTAGGGAAGGAAATGTTTAATGATTAGAAAGGATTTGGAGTTGGAATTCCTTAAATGGAAGTTGCTTGTTCCTACTAGTTGGGAGGGAAAACAATAGGCAACCTTGGCTTTTATTTTCAACTCTGATATTGATTCACAGTGTCATATGAAAGTCACTTAAATGTTGTAAGTCTGAGTTTACTAGTCTCTAAAATGAGTATAAAAATTCTCCCCATCTCGTGAGGGTGTTGTGAGGTTCTGAGGCTTGTAAAGCTCTTTGAAAACCCTCACATAAAATATGATACTGAAGTACATATTATTACTGTGGGGGGGATTTTCAACTAGATCACTATATTTTCAGCAGTTAATTATTCGTATTATTTTTTTGTTTGCATTTAGCTATCACCCAAAGACCCTAGTCTGGATGGGACTCCCATCATACTAGCACTGTACAAACACATAGGAAAAGACTATCTTTGCTCTGAAGAGCATTCAGCATAAGGCTTTGATCCTCCAAACTGCTCTGTGTGGTTGAACCCCTGTGCCCGAACAGAGTCACACTGATTTTAGTTGGGCTACACATGGTGTCAGGGGTCTACCCTTGCAGAACTATTTGCGAGATCATGGTTCAAGGTTCCACTCCTGCAGTTGGATGTGCATGGACAGACCCTTAGATTGGCTATATGACTGTTAAGTGGGGAACATGACTGTTTACAGATAATACAAATACATAGGATGGAGAGGAAGTATTTAGTATGGCACGGTGGGGCATAAGTGAGAAAAATTAGATAAAATAAAGAAGGAAATATTTTCGGTTGACTATCAGACTATAATCAAGAAAGAGGACAGCTTTTTAGTTAACATACCATCTGGTTCAGTGGTGCAGCAAAAATAATTAGAAATGAAAAAGCAATAGATAACTAAAGGAAAAAGGGGGAAATAGCAATCAATAGAAATTAGAAGTTATGAAGGCAGAAAATTGATAATTGAAGTTAAAAAGCAAAACGTTCGTGGCAGGCAAGGGCTTAGGACAATAAGGAGGTTAAGTATATTAGGAACAAAAGAAATCCTAGCAATTGTATCAGCTCATTAGTAGTTGGAGGTAAAATTATTAATAATGATGCGTAAAAGGCTGAGATGTTCAATAAATATTTCTGTTTTGTATTTGGAAAGGAGCAGAATGATGTACTTGTATCATATGAGGATGTGACATTAGTAGCTGAGGAGATGTAAGATAACAATGGCTGGAGCAGGGGTGGCCAACCTGTGGCTCCGGAGCCACCTGTGGCTCTTCAGAAGTTAATATGCGGCTCCTTGTCTAGGCACCGACTCCAGGGCCAGAGCTACAGGCACCAACTTTCCAATGTGCCGGGGGGGGCTCACTGCTTGATCCCTGGCTATGCCGCAGGCCCTGCCCCCACTCCACCCCTTCCCGCCCCCTCCCCTGAGCCTGCCATGCCCTTGCTCCTTCCCCTCTCTCCCAGAGCCTCCTGCATGCCATGAAACAACTGATTGGGAGGTATGGGGAGGTAGGGGGAGGTGCTAATCTGCTGGGCTGCCGATGGGTGGGAGGTGCTAGGAGCAGGGCGGGGGAGCTGAGGGGGGGTTGCTGACGTATTACTGTGGCTCTTTGGCAGTGTACATTGTTAAATTCTGGCACCTTCTCAGGCTCAGGTTGGCCACCCCCGTGCTAGAGATAAACATTTTTCAATCAGCACGCTCAGATAACTTGCACTCAAGAGTCCAGAAAGAATTTGCTGAGATTTCTGGCCCTGTAGTGTTCATTTTTAATAGATCTTGCAATACTGGGGAAATTCCAGAAGACTGGAGGAGTACTAATGTTGTGCCAATATTAAAAAAAGGGCAAGCTAGATGACCCAGGTAACTATAGTCCTATTAACCTGACAGCATTCCTGGGCAAAATAATGGAAGAGCTGAAATGGAATTCAGTTGATAAAGAATTAAATGATAGGAACAGAGCTGTCCCTTGGGTAGGGAAAATTGGGGCGACTGCTCCAAATCCAACGGGCCGGTGCGATTGGCTGGCGTGGTCAGTCCTGGAAGACATAGGCACGGGAACTAGGGGCATGGGGGGTGCTGCGAAACCCCCGGGCTCCTGGCTGCCAGCTCTGCCTGCCCGGGGTATTGGCTCTAGGGGGTGAGGGGGAGACAGGGGTAAGGAGGCTGGGGCTTTCAGCACCCCCGCTATTAAAAATGTTCCAGCACCACTGCCAGAAAACGAATCCGTCACTTCCGCAGGGCCCGCCATCTTGTTGGCAGTTAGCGGAGACAGTGCCTGGCTCGGCTGCCCACGTTTTGATGCAGTGAGTCTCCCGCCCCGGTTGGAACTCTGAGGTGCCGTGGCACTATTGCTAACAATAGCCCTGCGGTAGACGCCAGCAACTGCCAGCAGCAGCAGGCTGCCCAGCACCATGCCAGATCCGTCCCACCAGCCCAGCCGCCAATACAGAGTGGGGGACCTGCAAGCCAGCGGGGGCTGATTTGTCCTGGGCCCTGCAACTCCCTAGGGATGGCCCTGGATAGGAATATAATTGATGCCAGTCAACTTGATTTTATGGAAAATAGGTCTTATCAAACAAACATGATTAAATTCTTTGAGAGTACCTTTATTAATCTAATTTTGTAGCTGCAAAGTCTACACTTAGGGTATGTCTACACTATGAAATTAGGTCAATTTTATAGGAGTTGATTTTTAGAAATTGATTTTATACAGTCGATTGCGTATGTCCCCACTAAGTGCATTAAGTTGGAGGAGTGCGTCCTCACTACCGTGGCGAGCATCAACTTACAGAGCGGTGCACTGTGGGTAGCTATCTCACAGTTCCCGTAGTCTCCGCTGCCCATTGGAATTCTGGGTTAAGCTCCCAGTGCCTGATGGAGCAAAAACACTTCCCAGACCAGAAAATTACCATTGGGGATGTTGAAATGCTAATAGTTATCCTTATGGACCCAGCCTACCCCTTGCTCCCATGGCTCATGAAGCCTTACACAGGCAGCCTGAACAGAAGCAAGGAGCAGTTCAACTATAGGCTGAGCAAGTGCAGAATGGTGGTAGAATGTGCCTTGGACATTTAAACGTTCGCTGGCGCTGTTTGCTGACTAGGTCAGACCTCAGCGCAACCAACATTCCCATTGTTATTGCTGCTTGCTGCGTGCTCCATAATGTCTGTGAGAGTAAGGGGGAGACGTTTATGGTGGGGTGGGAGGTTGAGGCAAATCGCCTAGCATCCGATTTTGAGCAGCCAGACACCAGGGTGATTAGAAGAGCCCAGCAAGGCATGCTGCACATCAGAGAGGCTTTGAAAACCAGTTTAACGACTGGCAAGGCTTCGGTGTGACAGTTGTGTGTGTTTGTCCTTGATGCAAACCCACCCCCTTTGTTGATTTTAATTCCCTGTAAGCCAACCACCCTCTCCCCTTTGAAATAAAGTAACTATTGTTTTGAAACCATGTATTCTTTCTTTCTTAATTGTTTTAAAAAATGAGATAATGGACAAGGTAGCCCGGGTGGGGTGGGGGAGGAGGGGAGGACGGAAAAGACCACGTTGTTTATTGTAGCCACACTAAAAATCAAACTGTTTGAATGACAGCTCTCTGTTGCTTGGGCGATCCTTTGGAGTGGAGGGGCTGGGTGCCCAGAGCCTCCACCCCGCGTTCGTGGGTGTCTGGGTGAGGCGGATATGGAACTTGGGGAGGAGGGCATGGAGTTATACAGTGGATGCAGCGGGGATCTGTGCTCTTGTTGGCTTTCCTGCAGCTCCAACAGACGCTTCATCATGTGCATTTGCTCCCCCATTAGCCTCAGCATTGTGTCCTGCCTCCGATCTTCATGCTCACTTAATTCTTTCCTGGCTTCTGCCACTGAATGCCTCCATGCATGAAGCTGTGCCGTATAAGTGCAGGAGGACTGCATGAGCTCAGAAAAGATGTCATCATGAGTGCGTTTTTTTCGCCTTCTAATCTACGATAACCTCAGGGATGGAGACGATAGGGGGAGCGTAGAAACATTTGCACCTGGGGGGAGATAAAAAGGGAGAGTAAAATTTAAGATGATACATTTCTGAGAACAAAAGGGAGACTCTTTCACAGTGAATCAAGCAATTCACAGCAGAGAGCACATGTGCTTTAGGTACAAGGTCACATTTTGCCTTTTATATTGGGCACCTGCCATTATGGTGACACATCACACGCGGCTGGGCAACAGAATTCAGTTTCCAGGTAGCCATGATAAGCCTTTTGGTACCCAGGGTTGGCTTCTTACATCTTCATAACATGTGGGAATGTTTTCAAACTGCAGCGCCCTCCTTTCCCAGAGCAAGCAATGGGTTGGGTTTCACATTTAAAAGGATCTGCAGCACACATCTACCCCCCACCCCCACCGCATGGCTATTCTCTGGGATGATCCTTTTTAGCCAAGCGCAAACAGCCCAGCATGAACGGGGTTCTTTTACTGTTCCCTTACAAAAATTGCCCTGTTTCAACCAGGTGACCATGAATGATATCACTCTACTGAGGCTAACACAGAAAGATATAGACCGAATGTTGCTTGAATGTGACCAAAACCCAGGACCATTCGCTGTCATGCTTTGTGCTGCAATGATTCCAGACTACTTGCTACTGGCTTGGCGCGGTAAAGTGTCCTACCGTGGAGGACAAAATAAGGCAGCCCTCCCCAGAAATCTTCTGCAAAGGCTTTCAGAGTACCTTTCAGGAGAGCTTCATGGAAATGTACCTGGAGGATTCCCACTCCATCCCCAGACATGTGAACAGACTTTTCCAGTAGCTGTACTGGCCACGAATGCATCCCAATTCTTCAGGGTAAATCAAACATTAAACACTATTGCTTTTAAACCTGTACTGTAGTTACAAATGTGCACTCACCAGAGATGTCTTCTCCGGCTTCAGGGTCGGGGATCCCGCCTTGGGACGGTATTGGCTCCAGGTGATGAAAAGGTCCTGGCTGCCGGGGAGAACAGATTCATCGCTTGCCTGCTGCGCATTCTCTCCTCCTCCACAAAATCCTCCTCCCTGTTGCGTGAGACTCCCCCCTTGCAGGTGTCCATGGACAGTGGTGGGATAGTGGTAGGGTCCCCCCCTAGAATGCCATGCAGCTGATCATAGAAGCGGCATGTAGGGGGCTCTGACCCGGAGCCACGGTTTGCCTCCTTTGTCTTTTGGTAGGCTTGCCTGAGCTCCTTAACTTTCACGCTGCACTGCTGTGTGTCCCTGTTGTAGCCTCTGTCCAATGTGCCCTGTGAGATTTTGGCAAATATATTTGCATTTCTTCTTTTTGATCGGAGTTCAGCCTGCACAGATGCTTCTCCCCATACAGCAATCAGATCCAGTGTCTCCCTTTCGGTCCATGCTGGAGCTCATTTGCGATTCTGGAGGGACTGCATGGTCACCTGTGCTGCTGAGTTCGCCCCGCTGACCAAACAGGAAATGAAATTCAAAAGTTCCCGGGGCTTTTCCTGTGTACCTGGCTAGTGCATCGGAGTTCAAAGTGCTGTCCAGAGCGGTCACAATGAGCACTCTTGGGGGGAGGGATAGCTCAGTGGTTTGAACATTGGCCTGCTAAACTCAGGGTTGTGAGTTCAATCCTTGAGGGGGCCATTTAGGGATCTGGGGCAAAAATTGGGGATTGGTCCTGCTTTGAGCAGGGGGTTGGACTAGATGACCTCCTGAGGTCCCTTCCAACCCTGATATTCTATGATAGCGCCCGGAGGCCAATACCATCAATTTGTGTCTGTAGTACCCCAAATTCGACCCAGCAAGGTCAATTTTAGCACTACTCCCCTCGTCAGGGAGGAGTACAGAAGTAATTTTTAAGAGCCCTTTAGGTGGATGGAACGGGGTTGGTTGTGTGGACACAGTCATTTTTAAATCGACCTAACGCGGCTAAATGCAACCTAACTCCGTAGTGTAGACCAGGCCTTAGACTTTTGTAAGGCATTTTATTTAGTACCGCACTACATTGTGATTAAAAAATTAGCATTATACAAGATCAATTGAGCACACATTAAGCTGATTAAGAACTGACTAACTGATAGATCTCAAAAAGTAATTGTCAATGGAGTATCATCACTGAATAGTGGGGGTCCGAAGAGACTGGCAGTGGGCTCAGTGCTGTTCAATGTTTTTCATTAATTTTCTGAAAGTAAGTACAAAATAACTGCTGATAAAATTTTTGGATGACACAAAGATTGGTGGAGTGGTTGATGGTGTGGACAGGGCAATCACAGAGAGCGATTTGGATGGCTTGGTAAGCTTCGGCGCATTCAAACAAAATGTGTTTAAGTACACCCAAATGCAAAGTCATACATCATGGAACAAGGAATGCAGTCCATACCTATGGAATGGGAGACTATATCGTGGAAAGTAGAAACTCTGAAAAGGTTTTATTGTTCTAGAGGACAAGTAACTCATTGTGAGTTCCCAGTGTCATGCTGTGGGTAAAAGGGCTAATGTGATCCTTGGCTGTATAAACAGGAGAGTAGGGGTCTAGTTCTGGTGTCCACATTTTAAAAGGATGTTGAAAAATTGGAGAGTATTCAGAAAATAGCCTGTGGCAGGGCCTGCTTGCTCCTGCCCTTTGGGCCTTAAAGTCTATGAACAGAAATCAAACTGAGGATAACCCAATGACTTCCAGACAGTGAGATGTTGAATGGTCCACAAATAGCTGGTAAAACACCCATTGCAGTTTATTTACAATATGGGTTTCCACTACCATAGAATCATAGAATATCAGGGTTGGAAGGGACCTCAGGAGGTCATCCAGTCCAACCCCCTGCTCAAAGCAGGACCAATCCCCAATTAAATCATCCCAGCCAGGGCTTTGTGAAGCCTGACCTTAAAAACTTCTAAGGAAGGAGATTCTACCACCTCCCTAGGTAACGCATTCCAGTGTTTCACCACCCTCCTAGTGAAAAAGTTTTTCCTAATATCCAACCTAAACCTCCCCCACTGCAACTTGAGACCATTACTCCTTGTCCTGTCCTCTTCTACCACTGAGAATAGTCTAGAACCGTCCTCTCTGGAACCACCTCTCAGGTAATTGAAAGCAGCTATCAAATCCCCCCTCATTCTTCTCTTCTGCAAACTAAACAATCCCAGTTCCCTCAGCCTCTCCTCATAAGTCATGTGTTCCAGACCCTTAATCATTTTTGTTGCCCTTCGCTGGACTCTCTCCAATTTATCCACATCCTTCTTGTAGTGTGGGGCCCAAAACTGGACGCAGTACTCCAGATGAGGCCTCACCAATGTCGAATAGAGGGGAACAATCACGTCCCTCGATCTGCTCGCTATGCCCCTACTTATACATCCCAAAATGCCATTGGCCTTCTTGGCAACAAGGGCACACTGCTGACTCATATCCAGCTTCTCGTCCACTGTCACCCCTAGGTCCTTTTCCGCAGAACTGCTGCCTAGCCATTCGGTCCCTAGTCTGTAGCTGTGCATTGGGTTCTTCCATCCTAAGTGCAGGACCCTGCACTTATCCTTATTGAACCTCATCAGATTTCTTTTGGCCCAATCCTCCAATTTGTCTAGGTCCCTCTGTATCCTATCCCTGCCCTCCAGCGTATCTACCACTCCTCCTAGTTTAGTATCATCCGCAAATTTGCTGAGAGTGCAATCCATACCATCCTCCAGATCATTTATGAAGATATTGAACAAAACCGGCCCCAGGACCGACCCTTGGGGCACTCCACTTGACACCGGCTGCCAACTAGACATGGAGCCATTGATCACTACCCGTTGAGCCTGACAATCTAGCCAACTTTCTACCCACCTTATAGTGCATTCATCCAGCCCATACTTCTTTAACTTGCTGACAAGAATACTGTGGGAGACCGTGTCAAAAACTTTGCTAAAGTCAAGAAACAATACATCCATTGCTCTCCCTTCATCCACAGAACCAGTAATCTCATCATAGAAGGCGATTAGATTAGTCAGGCGTGACCTTCCCTTGGTGAATACCCTACCCTTAGACCCTGTATAGCCTCACCCCTACTGTCCTAGGGAGCCCTCTGCTTCTGATGCAAGCATAGAAGAGCAGTCTCTCTCTCTCTGCTTCTTCCTCTTCCCACTTCCTACCTGTGCATTTTGCATAATCTGCCCGGTGGCCTAATTAGCAGCTTAGTTCTCCTCAGCCCATCAGTTAGGCCCAGCTCTTTTTAATGAGGTCTGTTCTGGAGTAATTAATTAGAGTTGCAATGAGCAGAGTCCTGGCTCAGCTGCTGTTGCCCAGCCCTCTGTCACAGAGCCCCAAAAATTATTTGAGAGCTGGAGAAAATGCCTAATGCTGAGAGACTTTAAGAGCTCAATCTGTTTAGTTGATCAAAAGAAGATGTGAGAGGTGGCTTGATTACAGTGTATATAAACCACCTTCTCCCCCTTATCCTATTGTCTGGGGTTGGGCTGTTGTATGAGCATCTACCATCTTCATCTGTCTAAGGTAGCACTAAAGTCCACCTACTTATTATTTTCTTTGATGCAATCCATCCATAGCTTCCTTGGCTTTCCTCAGAGTCTCTTTCTTACTAACCTCTCTTGCCATGCTAGCCTCACCAGCTTTCTCTTCATTCATCCTCTGTATGTGCCCAAACCAGCGAAGTCACACTTCCTGGATTTTGTCAGCCACATCATGGACTTTGTCTTCCATCCTAATGCTTTAATTTAGAAATCTTTCTCTTTGTGTAACTCCTTTTATAGTGCAAAGACATTCCATCTTGAATTCCCATAGGTGTTAAACCTGCCGTCTCTTTACAACCCATGCTTCTGCACCATACAGCATTGTGGCGCGCACCGTTGTGCTATACAGATGGGATTTCAGTCTCAGTGACTTACACTTATCATGCATGACACCTGAGATGATATTCCACATTCTTCCAGTGCTCCCCAGTCTGGAATGCATCTCACATTTAAGGTCACTGTCTTCTGTAACCCTGTTGCCAAGGTATTTAAACTGGTATCCAGTTTCCCTGTGCACCTCTACTGACCCTCATGATCTCAATTTTAGTCATGCT
This sequence comes from Eretmochelys imbricata, assembly GCF_965152235.1. NCBI lineage: Eukaryota > Metazoa > Chordata > Testudines > Cheloniidae > Eretmochelys > Eretmochelys imbricata. The sequence goes on from NC_135577.1 coordinate 109,690,028, forward strand.
CATTTTCATCCCATACCTGCTGAGCTGGTCTTATCACGGGTTTACTATTTCCCATAGGCCTCCTTTTGAGGACAACCTTTTTGCTATGTCGTCTGCATAAAGTAGCTCCCCACCTTTTCACATTGGTATCTTCCTGGTGATGTAGTCCATCAGTATGCTAAACTGATGGCCAACCCCTGACACAGTCCAACTTTCACTTCAGAGGGCTTGTCTTTCCAAAACATGTTCGGAACACTGTTTTAGGCAATCTGTATAGTACATTCACCAGAGTTATTAAATGCTCAGAAACTCCATGTTTCCTCAGCACTGATGTGAGCATTCTTCTATCCTCTTTATTTTATACCTTTTCTAGGTCTACCCCACATATCTTGTTGGTACTCTAGCTGCTTCTGTATTACTTGCCGAATTACAAATGTGGCATCTTTGGTTCTTCATCCTTTCCTAATGTCAAAGTATTCTTGTTCGAGGAGCGGTTCAACCATTCTCCTAATCTGAGCATCCATGATGCATTTCTGTATCTTCATCCATGGAATAGTAACTTTGTCACTGGATAGTTTCCACATACATGGATGCTTCCCTCCTTATATATTGGGACCAAGATAGACTTGCACCAATATTCGGGGATTCTTTTGTCTTGCTATAAAGTTTTAACTATTCTGCCCCTCAATTTTATACCTCTCTTGCTTAAGACTTCCACCAGATCAGCTGTCATTTCATCAGGACTTGGTGCTTTACTACTTTTCATTTTTTGGTACTGTTTCTCACCTCCTTCTCTGTTTTGTCAGACTCAAGCACCACATTAGGATCACATGTTGGCAACTCTGCCCACTGGGATTTTGCCACATTTAAGAGACTCTGAAAGTATTGTTTCCTCCTCTCCTTCACTTGTTCAGGTGTTGATAGGCTCCCCATGTTACCATTTACAAATGATGTTGCAATACCAATCTCCTTCCCTATGCATCTCATTTTTTTGCAGTGCTGTAGATTTTTTTGCCAGCCAGCTGTAGGTGATTCAGAAACTCAGTGTACAGGTCATCTAGGGCATTCTCTTTTGCCTTCCTTCCTTGCAGCTTGCTTTGCATTCTTTCATTTGTACTTGGATTAATTTATTTTTCTTTAGGTGCCATTTCTTGTTTTGGATTGCTACCTGCACTTCATCCGTCCTCCATCACTAACCTCTCTCCTTTTGGTTTTCCCCATCTGCATTGTCCATAAACCTTTTCTGCAGCCGCAATCCACGTTATTTTCAGATAGTTCCACTCCTCTTCAGTCAATGCCAAATCTGTTTCCAGGTACTTATCCTCTACTGCTTGCACAAACTTCTTTGTGGCACTTCTCCTTGACTTCACATACTTTTAATCTTGTTTCTTTTGAGCTTAATTCCCTTCTTGTCCAATGTTCTACCATAATCTTTGCCACAACAGACTTTTGCTGCAGTTCTACTGTCTCCTTAGTTATCACTTTGCAGTCCATAAATTGAGTCCACTGAGATTTCTTCACCAACATCGTGTCAATCTGGCTTTTGTTTCAACCAGTGATGTATGTGATCCAATGACTTATCCTCTTTTGAAAGCATGTATTGGCTACCATCCATTGGTTTGCAATACATGTCTAGTAATGCTTTCTCTTCCTCATTTATGGGGCTGGGGCTGAAATTTCCTAAGCACATTTCATATCCCTCGAGATTTTGCCTGTGTGTGCATTCATATTGCCAGCACCAACAACAGCTGTCTTCAAATTGCTGTTGGTGTAAACTCTCTGTCTCTCGTTTGTCATGTCCTTATTGAGATGCATACACAAACAGAGCATTCTGTTGGGTTCATACAGCCTGTCACTTCTCTAAAAACATCAATCACCACCTTCCTCAGTTCTCCTCTCACTTCCACCCCAACTCTATTATCCCCATTTTGTCACCTACATAGAAGAGTTTACAACCTAAATTCAACTCTTTTGCTGCATTCCTTAGCCATCATGTTTCCTATAGGCACAGAACATCTGTACCTCTCCTTACTATCATATCCGCTACTTCCTTTACAAGTCAAACTGGATACATTCGGTGTTGTTAAATTTATAATATGGGGTTTTTTCTGGCTGTTCAGGTCACTGCTTTTCACCTGGCTTTTTGCTCTGACCACTAGTCCCCCTGATCCTCTAGAGGATAGCTGAGATTCTGGCCACCAGAAATCCTATTGGCCACCGGCTTGAGGTGTGCAAACTTCTAGCATGGTGCTGAGATGCCCTCCCTTCATTAGCAGTGGTCCCTGAAAAGTACAGCGATTGAGAAGCATCCATTCCAGTCTTACCCTCACCCTTCTTACTACCAGTATTTACTACTGACCTTTGGCAACGCTCCAAAAATACAAAACTGCTTGCACCAACATAGTCACCTTGCGTCAAAAAAAGTATAGTGTATCGCTTGGTATTCCTGACATACACCACAGTGAGAGGACCTTTCTCCAGTTGAACTAAGTACATGCCTGCTGTCTTCCCACATTGTTGTGGTAGATTTGATGGACCGTCAACAGGTGGTACTGGTATTGATGCTGCCCGATATTAGGCTTCATTTGACCCAGGGATGGAAGTTTGAAATCAGAGTTTTCCTTTTCCTGGGTAGGCTGGCTTCCTGGACTGAAGAGCCCCACTTGCCCTGAGCTGTCTGGTTATTTTTAAAAGGTGCCAGATACCTGCCTTTCACACACCTATTTTTAGTTTAAAAACCAAAACCAAAAACCTACACCTCTGCCACATGAAGGATATTTTGTTGGGAACTTTCATGGAGAGAAAATCCTGTGTACTGAAGGGCTTTTCAATTTAGTGGAGACAGGTATAACAAAAACCAGCAGCAGGAAGCTGAAGTTAGATAAATTTGTCAGAAATTAGGCACAGTTTTTTGGGTGTTTTTTAAACTGAGGGTGATTGTTCCGACGGTGACTCTACCAAGGGTACTGGTGGATTCTCCATCTCTTGATGTCTTCAGATCAAGACTGGATGACTTTCTGGAAGTTATGCTTTAGTTCAACACAAGTTCTTGGGGTCCATTCAGTGGTTAATGGGTGAAAATGGATGATGCACAGGAGATCAGTCTAGATGATCTAGTCCCTTTGGCCTTAAAGTCTATGAACAGCAATCAAACTGAGGATAACCCAATGACTTCCAGACAGTGAGATGTTGAATGGTATTCCAGGAAAGTAGTAGAAGTGCCATCTATTGAGACCATTAATAGAGTGTGCAGAACAATATAAAATATACTTCAGGGAACAATCCTGCATGGACGGTGAGATGGAATGCATGATTATAGAAGGAATTTTCCATGGCTAATTTGTATGATTCTATACAAAGAGCACAACTTATGGTTGAGAGTCCCTTGTCCAGTTGAAGATTTGTACAGTATCCAGCTACGTTAAGTGTTTGTTAATAATTTTCTACCACTGAAACATATACTAGAACCATACAGATGTAATATTTCTAACAATATCTTTGGAGAAATTTTGGATTACTAAATAAATCTGAAATAAATGTAAATGTTTCACAACGCTTTGACTGTTCTGTTTTCATAAAGAGAAAACAATTGGTGAATAACTCAAAAGGTTCAATGCTAAGGGCAATGAAACAAAAAACACTTCATTTCAAAATAGTTTTACAATTGATCTTTGAATTTCTGATTTTTTTTTATTTTTTGTTGTTTTTAATTCTATTTTTTAAAAAAACACACCGATATGAAACTATCAATTTGGTCCCCAGTTATTGTGGCCTGTTATAACAGTGATTTCTTTTCCTTTTGTAAAAAGCCTGTCTCGCTGTATTGATTATAAACCACTGCTCACAAGATAACCTTATAATTAAAGCCCTTTAGATGTTTACTGTAATGACCTTGCCAAGAGTGATAAGGTTCTGGTGTAAGACTCCCCACAGTGCCGTGCTTCTCATTCCTCTGCTAATTTTTCAAAATCAGAAGTTGAATACTTCATGTTTAGTCAATGTGATGTCTTGTTTTTACTTTCCCTAAGGAAATTGCGTATCTTCCCACAAGAGGGATGATCGCTTTCGTATGATTCACATTAGAAATTGCCACCTTGTATTAACCTTCCAGTTATTTAACTCGTTGTAATGATCAGTGCAAATGGCACTTCACCAATAGGTGATGCTGTATCTGTAACTTAGCAAAACAGGACAATTTTAAATTACTATTTTGTTGTCTTTGTTTAGGAGAGAGGAGATGCTCTAGAAGGAGTTTAAGTCCTGCCTGTGTGTGCTGGAGTTACTTTCAGTGTTCCAATAAATCTTTCAGTGACTGTGCCACCACATACTTTGAGGCGATGTCATGTGCTATCAAAAAATAAAATACTAATCTCCAGCTGGTGTTTCTGCCTGTGGGCCTTTCAGGTCAATCTCTGTGAACTCCCAGGGCTTACTAGGATGGAGCATTTCCTCTAAAGGAGTTCTGCCATTCCTTTCTGGTGCTTTACAGGTAAGTCAGGAAAGTACCTAGTACAGCCATGCCCAGCAAAAAAAAATCTAAGTACCCCAGGTGGCCTGTTGCTTGGTTATCATGGAGACTTTTCAGTTCTTGCCAGGTATCTTCACAAGACCAGTCTACTCGTACTCTCACTGCCCTCATCTGGCTGAAAACATCTGTAACTAGATTTTGCTTTTCAGGTTTATGATACTCTATGAATCTGTCTTCCTGGGCATCCTTCCAGGTTGTGCTTTGTAAGGAGAAATGCAGGGCACTGTGGTCTGTGTATGCTGTGAATTCTGTACCTAGTAAATATGGACAAATAGGCCTTTAGGGCCTCCACAGTATCCAGATGCTCCAGTTTTGCAGCTGAATACTTGGTTTCCTTCTCATTCAGTTTGCGACTTCCAGAAGCTACTGCTCTGTGCCTACTGAGCTCATCAGTTTGTTCAAGTGCAAATCCAGGTTTTGCATCTTTTGAGACATAACAGGTTACTGTGAATAGACCGGGTGCATCTGAGAATTTAAGCACAGTATGGTTCAGAAGTCCTTCCTTCAGTGACTCAAAAACTTTTGGGGGTTTCTCTGTTAGGACAAAATCACTCTTAGCTGGTGTAATGATGCTACCTGCTCTGTGAAATTTGGGACAAATTTCCTGTAGACTCCATAAAGGTTTACAAACTGTAGTACCTCCTCCAGGTTTGTATGAACCCTCCAGTCCTTTATAACATTCAGTTTCAGGGGTTGGGGCTCCAACTCATGATTACTGACTGTATGTCCAATGAAGGTGATGTGAATCTTAAATTGACACATGCTTCCTGTAGGTTTAAACCCTGACTCCTTAAAAAGCTTTAGAATCTTTCCTACTCCTACCAGATTTTTCTCCAGTGTTTTTTGGAAACAAATGCAGTAATCTAAGTAAAGTAAATCATCCATAGGGTGTCACCACGACAGTTTTTTCCATTGCTCTGCAGGAATCTCTTTAAGATGGTATCGAGATACCAGATGAAAACCATTAAATATTTTGCACCTTGACATTTTATCCGGGGTGTGAGTTCAAGTTAGCTACTATCTGTGAATTTTCAGAGTAACAGCCGTGTTAGTCTGTATTTGCAAAAAGAAAAGGAGTACTTGTGGCACCTTAGAGACTAACCAATTTATTTGAGCATGAGCTTTCGTGAGCTACAGCTCACTTCATCGGATGCATACCGTGGAAACTGCAGCAGACTTTATATATACACAGAGAATATGAAACAATACCTCCTCCCACCCCACTGTCCTGCTGGTAATAGCTTATCTAAAATGATCATCAGGTTGGGCCATTTCCAGCACAAATCCAGGTTTTCTCACCCTCCACCCCCCCACACAAATTCACAATGTGTTCATTGATGATCACTTTAGATAAGCTATTACCAGCAGGACAGTGGGGTGGGAGGAGGTATTGTTTCATATTCTCTGTGTATATATAAAGTCTGCTGCAGTTTCCACGGTATGCATCCGATGAAGTGAGCTGTAGCTCACGAAAGCTCATGCTCAAATAAATTGGTTAGTCTCTAAGGTGCCACAAGTACTCCTTTTCTATCTGTGAATTAAATCTCCTGTAGTCAGATGGTGTCGGTGAGAGGGTTTTGGCTTCTTTGACAATAAGCTGATGTTCCAGGAAGGAGAATTACTGTGCTGGGATGGGTTCTCTCTATCAAATACTGGGAAGACTATCTTTGGACATTGTCTGGCTAACTTGATAAGGAAAGCTTTAAACTAGGTCTTATGGGGGATGGTGACAAAAATCCAGCCAATGTGCATCCAGGCTTAAGTAATGAAGACAAGGAAGGAGAAGGGGCTAAATTCTGGAGAAGGGACTGGAAATCACAATTACATTAAAGAGGCAAGAAGAAAAACAGGGCAGTCTGCAAAGTGTCTTTGATGTCTTTGATGTATACCAATGCAAGGAGTATGGGGAACAAGCAGGATGAACTGGATGTTATGGTATATGAAGAAAATTGACTTAATTGGCAATACAGAGACTAAGTGGGACAACTCCCATGATTAGAGTACCAGCATTGAGGGATTTCGCTTGTTCTGGAAGGACAGGTCTGGGGAAAAAGGAGGTGGTGGTGCACTGTATGTCAAGAATGTATATGCTTGCTCTGAGGTCCAAGAGGAAGTGAGCGACAAACCTACTGAGAGTCTCTGGGTGAGGACAAAAAAGGAAAAGAATGGTAACAATGTTATTGTGGGGGGTCTATTATAGACCACCAAATCAAGAAAAGGCAGTGGAAGACACATTTTACAAGGAGGTAGCTAATTTTGTTAACACACATGGGCTAGTATTAATGGGGGATTTTAACTTCCCTGATATCCGTTGGAAGACTATTACAGCAAAATATAGTATGTCCTGCAAGTTCTTAGCATGTGTAGGGGAAAACTTTCTGATTCAGAAAGTTGAGGAAACAGCTAGGAGGTCATCTATTTTTGGATCTGTTTTTGACCAACAGGGATGAATTAGTTGTGAAGGTGGTTGGGAACTTGGGAGGAAATGATAATGATAGGTGCCACATTTCAGGAAAGATGTGGACAAACTGGAGAAAGTCCAGAGAAGAGCAACAAAAATGATGAAAGGTCTAGAAAACATGACCTATGAGGGAAGATTGAAAAAATTGGGTTTGTTTAGTCTGGAGAAGAGAAGACAGAGTGGGGACATGATAAACAGTTTTCAAGTACATAAAAGGTTGTTACAAGGACGAGGGAGAAAAATTGTTCTTCTTAACCTCTGAGGATAGGCAAGAAGCAATGGGCTTAAAGTGCAGCAAGGGTGGTTTAGGTTGGACATTAGGAAAAAATCCCTAACTGTCAGAGTGGTTAAGCACTGGAATAAATTGCCTAGGAAGGTTGTGGAATCTCCATCATGGGGGATTATTAAGAGAAGGTTGGACAAACACCTGTCAGGGATGGTATAGATAATACTTAGTCCTGCCTTGAGCGCAGGGGACTGGACTAGATGACCTCTCGAGGTCCCTTCCAGTTCTATGATTCTATGATCCAATAGAATTCAAGATCATAAGGAAAGGAGGAAATGAGAACAGCAAAACAAGAACACTGGACTTCTGAAAGGCAGATTTCGACCAATTCAGGAAAATAGTAGGCAAGGTCTCATGGAAAGACCAGTTAGGAAGAAAAAGAGTTGAAGGGGCATGGAAGTTCCTAAAAGATGTAATACTAGAGGCTCGATATCAAGTTATTCCAATTCAGAGGAAAGATAAGAAGAGCCACAAGTGGCCAATGTGGTTGCATAAGATGCATTTTAGCTATCTAAAAACCAAAAGAGATACATACAGGAAATGGAAGGAGGAGCATGTCACCAAGGAAGTATACATAAGAATAGTGTGAGTATGTAGGGACAAAATCAGGAAAGCCAAGGTAAAGAATGAGTTATTGCTGAAATGTTGGCAACAACAAGAAAATGATTCTATAAATATGTCAGACAAAGATCAGGGATGGTGTGGGTCCACTGCTCAATGGAGAAGGTGAGCTGGTAATGGAAGATGATAGGAGGGCAGAGCTGCTCAATGCCTCTTTGCTTTAGTCTACTCACAAAAAATAACGTGACTAGACAACTAGTGAAGTTACCAAAGACAATAAAGGGAAAGGGATTCAGATCAGGCTAAGTAAAGAACACGTCAGTGAACTAACTTGACTGAATTCAAGTCAGCAGGGTCTGATGTTATTTGCCTGAGGGTATTGAAGGAATTAGCTGAAGAAATCTTGGAGCCACTGGCAATAATATTTACAAACTTGTGGATGACAGGAGAGGTCCTGGAAGACTGAAGAAGGGATAACATAGCACCTTTCTTTACAAACGGGGAAAAGGAGAAGCTGGGAACTATAGACCAGTCAGACTGACCTTGATACCTGGGAAGCTACTAGAGTAATGTATGAAACATTCAATTTGCAAATACCTGGAGGATGAAGGGGTAATCACTACCAGCCAGCATGGATTTACTAAGAACAAATCATGCCAAACCTGCTTGATTTCCTTCTTTGGCAGGGTAACTGGTTTGGTGGATAGGAGGCATGTGATGGACATAATATACCTGGACTTTTAGCAAGGCTTTTGACATAGTCTCTAAGGTGCCACAAGTACTCCTTTTCTTTAGGCCATTAATAATTACTCGTTGTTTGCGGTTGTTTAACCAATTATGTAACAGCCTGCATTTCTCCAGTCTACTTATCAAAATGTCAGGTGGGACTAACACATTTATTTAAGCATAAGCTTTCGTGAGCTACAGCTCACTTCATCGGATACGAAGTGAGCTGTAGCTCACGAAAGCTTATGCTTAAATAAATGTGTTAGTCTCTAAGGCGCCACAAGTACTCCTTTTCTTTTTGCAAATACAGACTAACACAGCTGCTACTCTGAAACCTATTAATGGAATGATGTCAGATTGGAAGGAGGTCTCAAGTGGGGTTCCACTATTCCAGGCCTGGTGTTGTTTAGCATCTTTATAAATGACCTCTATTTAAGAATAGAGAGCATATTGATCAAATTTGCAGATGACACAAAGCTGGTGGGGGTTGCAACCACTTTGGAGGATAGAGTTAAAATTCAAAGAGCTCTTGATAAATTGGAGAACTGGGCTATAGACAACAAACAGAAATTCAAAGACAAGTGTAAGGTGCTAAGGAAGAAAAAACAAATGTACAAATACAGAACGGGGGATAATTGGCTTGGCAGCAGCACTGTTGAGAAGGATCTGGGAGTTGTGGTGGATCACAACCTCAACATGAGTCAACAGTGTGATGCTGTTGCAAAAAAACAAATGCAGTTTTGGGTTGCATTAACAGAGGCACAGCATGCAAGTCCCGGGAGGTGAGAGTACTGCTGTGCTCGGTGCTGGTTAGGCCTCAGCTGGCGTGGTGTATCCAATTCTGGTCACCAATGTATAGAAAGGATGTAGAGAAACTGGAACAGATCCAGAGGCAAGTGAGAGTGACAAAGATGAACAAAGGATGGAATGCAGGCCATATGAGCAAAGGCTGAAGGAACTGGGTATGTTTCATTTGGAAAAGAAGAGATTAAGGGGAGGACATGATAGCAGTCTTCAAATACTTGAAAGGCTGCCATAAAAAGATGGAGAAATGTTGTTCTCTCTTGCCACAGAGGGTAGGACAAGAGGCAGTGGGTTCAAACTATAGCATAGCAGATGTAGAATAAGTCTTAGGAAAAACTTCCTAATTTTAAGAACAGTAGGACAATGGAACAGACTGCCTACAGAAGTCATGGAAGCTCCTTCCCTGGAGGTTTTCAAAAAGAGGCTAGATAACCATCTGTCTTGGATGGTTTAGACACACAAAATTCTGCATTTTGTCAGGCGTTTAGACTAGATAACCCTTGCAGTCCTTTCTAACCCTATGGTCCTATGATTCTAATGTGTCTCCTCAAGTCTCCATTGAGCTTTTCCACAATAACAATTAGGGATGTCCAAAATGATGTTGATTGTTGATCAGGCCATGCTCCATCAAGTGATTTATCTTCTTTTTCACTGCTGCCTGGCTTAAACACAATCTGTTGTTTCACCTCCTCATATCTCCCAAGCTCTTTATTGTTTTTGAAAATCACATTAGCATACTATAAGAGCAGCTGTTTTAATATGACAGGTTTCAGAGTAACAGCCGTGTTAGTCTGTATTCGCAAAAAGAAAAGGAGTACTTGTGGCACCTTAGAGACTAACCAATTTATTTGAGCATGAGCTTTCGTGAGCTACAGCTCACTTCATCAGATGCATACCGTGGAAACTGCAGCAGACTTTATATATACACAGAGAATATGAAACAATACCTCCTCCCACCCCACTGTCGGTATTGTTTCATATTCTCTGTGTATATATAAAGTCTGCTGCAGTTTCCACGGTATGCATCTGATGAAGTGAGCTGTAGCTCACGAAAGCTCATGCTCAAATAAATTGGTTAGTCTCTAAGGTGCCACAAGTACTCCTTTTCTTTTTGTTTTAATATGGCTGCTCCTATCAAGTCAACCCCAAGCTTTCACCGACTGGGATGCTTCACAGCTCTTTGTCTCTGACCCTGTGAGAGGTGTTGAGACACCAGCTACATTGAGCACTGTTCCTATGATCTGCTTTTTCACTAAATGCTTTCACTGGTCAGTCACATTATTGGTTTGTATGCAGAACTCCCCCTTTGGTCCAGCTTGAAATAGAGTTCTGCTAAACGGCAGTCCTGAGTGGATACTTGTTACATTCAAACACTCTTACAAGGGATACCAGCAAGAATAGAAGTAATGGAATTCCACTCATTAGTATGATTCTTAGCTTGTAATAGTGTAATTTTTCCAGGGCTCTGGGTTCAGATAATGTTCTGGATTGGATTTGCACAGGAATGTATTTTTGATGGGAGAAATAAACTTCTAGAGAGAGCATACAATGTAATGTAGCATGTACTGTTATTCTAAAACTGCTCCTATTAAAATACAAGCCTTTGTTTTTGGTAAGTTACCTTTACAAAATGAAGAAGAAAGGCCAATATTTTGTAATGGATCATTTGAAAAGAAGAATACTGTAAAATAGGAAGAGCAGACTCTAGTACCCAGCATATTTCTAACAAGTTAAATCAGGGAAAGGAACTCCAAAACTGAGTTTGCATTTTCATTTCATTTGAGATTGTACTTTCATTAGAGTTAAGTTACTTACACAGGATTTATTAAAATTGGGATTTTGACCTTTTTAGCTACTTTCTTAAGCAAAAAGGAGGTCTGAAAACATTGGGTTTCTTTTTGTTTTTAAATTGTCCTTGTTTTTTGTCTTACAAGCATCATGACCAGTCTGGTTTTCCCTAGTTTTTCTGGAGGACTCTTTGGCATGTCATGAGATATGCATTGTGAGTTCTCAAACCTTCAGTGAAGCAGTGGGAGTCTTGAATCTTTGAGAAAAAGATGTTTTCTTCTAAATGCCCATTAGGCATTGGTGTTTACAAAAATAAAGAGAGCTTTAAAGAGTTTGCCTAAAAATTGCTTCCCCTCTCAGTTGCTCAGTTTTGAGTCTCTTATGCTGTAATAATATCACTAGTTGTCTAGTCACCATAGTCTTCCAAGCAGACAAAATTTGAATTCCTAATTTCAAAATGTCTTTTTGTCAAAATCCTTTAAGGTCTTCTTTATATAAGATGAAATGGAGACCACAAGCCAATATCCCACCCCCCCTTTGCAAGGCAGCTTTAACACTCTAAACAGGGTCAGCCCTGGTCAGTACTTGAAGGACAAGACTTCTAATGGAAACCTCGGAGTGCTTCAGGAAGTGCTGCTGGTTATTTTGGTTATTTTAGCACTAAATCTGCCCCAATATGAGTGGGGATGAGTCATTGGCATTGTGACGCTGGAGATGCTGATCAGTTTCAAATGGAAATAGTATTCTTCATTTCAGTTTAAAGTCAGATCTAATAAAACCAGTTTCAGCTCTAGTGTCTTCAACAGGTCTAAATTTGACCTCTTGTCCTAAACTGTTGTGCCGTGTACTTAGTGGTTTAGTACTGCCCCAGAGTTGCATTTTAATGATGGGTGAAATGAATTATATACATATTAAGTTTGGTAAAGCACTTTGGGATGAAAGTTGTTATAGCCATGTAAGACTGTTATTAATATAAGATCTTAACAAAACTTGTCATGTTATCCATCTTGTCCTTTTAATAGAAAGAAAGGCTAAAGTTCTGGATATGGAGGGAAAAAAACATAAAATCCAGAATCATCTTTCACCTGGAGCAATCTTAAAACACTAAGCTGGTATTTTCAAATGAGTTTAAGGGAGTTAGATGCCTAAATCCAATTGAAATTCAGTACAAAAAGGCCACATACTCCCTTAAGCACCTTTAAACATACCAGGCTAAATATTATCAAAATAATAATTTGACAGAAATGAAATTACTATGCAGAACAGAATTTAAAAAATGTTTTTAAAAAATGTGCAAAAGTGCTTTCCTGAATAGGGATGGACTTAATCATGTACTCAAGTGCTTTCCTGAATTGGGGCCACAGTGCCCAACCCATTTAATGACCAATAATGTAAAAAATGGTGTTCTTAGTAGCTCTGCAATAACAAATGCAAAATAAAATTGACACTATGAAGAGGTTATAAATATTTAAAATAAACCTGCCCCAGAGAAGAAAATTAAAATGTTCATTATAGAATAATTCTCAAATGTAATATTAAAAAAGAAAAACTCCAGTTGTGAAAGACTTCTGAAATATTTTAGATATTAAATATTTTAAAAAAAATGAAAAAAGTATTTCATAGTTATTCCTCAAAAGTAAATGCAGGTTTTTAATAGTGTTAGGGTTGCCACCTCTGAGATGTTGAAAGCCTGGCCACTGACACCACCCCACCAGGAGAAACAGGCCATTCCCCTACCAACAAAAAGTGTCCTGGTGTCAGCTATAGCTAACTATTACTAAAATGTTTGAAATCCATTTTACACACACGTGCCATATGTGTATTTTAATGTTGTTTTTCTCATTTTTCCTATCTTACCCTAAAATGGTGCCAGTCCCAGACTACCAGGGTGTGAATTGTAGAGCACTCTAACATGTGCCAGGTGGGAACTGCCCTACCATTTCCCCAGCATATTAAATGTTTTAATCAACAAAGCAGTAAAAACACTGGCCAGGCCAGCTGAAAACCAGATAGGTGGCAACCCTATTATCTGTAACATCTTTAGCACTTACATACTTTCTTGTATACATCCTTCAAGCCAGTAGGGGGCACAGTTAGATTAAATATGGGCATTATAGGGATCTGAGACTAATTCTATTAAGGTTTCACTGTCACAGGCCCATGAATCTCCAATCACTGTGGAAAGAGTACTCTGTAATTTTGGAAATCAGGTAATGGTGAACAGCTTAAGGAATTTCTTTCTTTCCACATACAAGTTTTTTGAAAAAGTATGTGACTGAAAATAGTGATTTGTGTTATAAAATGTGGATTTTTCTCACAGTGCCACTTTTCTTTGAAACTATGAGGTATCAAGAAGTATGTAAAGTGCTTATGAAAAGGTCGCATGTGAATATGAAGAAACATTTGAGATCTCTGTTAAAGGAGATACAGTGAGTATGTAACATGAAGAATAGACATCCAGAATGGATGATTTATTAATCTGAGCTTCAAGTTTGAAACATTTAGTCTTCTTGGAACCACAGGTTTGAATCCTAGCAATGCTGACTCAGTCCTTTTTCCTTCAATGAGAGTATTCATGGTACTAAATAGACAATTTGTCTAATAGTAAATATTTGTAGGATTAAACCCATAGGCTTCAGTCGTGCAATCTGATCAACGCAGCCGCATCCTGGTGTTTGCATTGTCTCACTGAAGTCAGTAAGGCTTCATGTTAGCACGGGGTCCTGCCTGTGCAGATCAGATTGGCCATGGCTGATACTGCATCGTTTAGAAGGCTTTTTTTTTTTAATGAAAATAACCATACGATCATAAAATACTACTATTATTTCAACTTCGTATCCTGTGAGAATCTGCAGGCACATAACTTTGCTGCATTATTTCCTAAATTAAACAATTTTACATCTTTTTTTTTTTTTTTTTTTGGTTCATGTACGCTTGAATACTCTGACCTTCTTAAATTGTTTTTCATCACAAACTAAGAATGTTCTACTTGGCTGCTTTGGGGAATGATCTATTTTATTAAGAAAAAAGAAATGTATAGTACTTCCAAATTTTAGATCAGGCTTTATATGGGAAAAAAGAAAAATTGAATAAAGTGTCCTGTGTATTATATTCGACATAGGAATATATTCCTATAATATGCACATGGAACTTACTACTTTTGAAGTAATGTGTGGAATGTGATATGCATTCTGTGTTTAATCAGGAACAAACACAGCCCACAGGTCATGCGGTTCCAATTTAAGGACCATGCATGGTGTCCTTATCCACGTCACCCTTACAAATCAGTGTTAGAATCTACTACAAAATTTGTAAAGGTCAGGGGGCAGTTTTCAACTGGCATTTCACAACAAAATAACAAAGCATCAGAGAGAGGAACTGTTTTGGGTAACGTATAAACATTTTGAATATTTAACAAGGGATGTTTTTCATTAAAAGTAGTTCGTCTAGATAAACATTTGTTTGCTTTCTTTTATTTAGTAATAAGCAATCATTGATAATTACAGTACAACTTCATGGTTATAGTTCCTTTTTATAATCATTTCTACCAATAGGTGGGGCTATTCAGCACCTTAGAGAGTAAAACACGAATTAATATTCTGTGAAAGAAGAGAAAATGTGAAGGTTGCCTCCAATTTATATGTGAAAAGGCAAAATGAAAAATCTTTTGTTCATTTTTCTAGACAGAGTATGAATCAATTTGGAGGGAGAAAGAGCTCCAGGAAAAATAAAATGTCTAAGATTACATCTATATTTATGGTGTCATGTAAAGTAGATTTCAGAGTAGCAGCCGTGTTAGTCTGTATTCGCAAAAAGAACAGGAGTACTTGTGGCACCTTGGAGACTAACCAATTTATTTGAGCATGAGCTTTCGTGAGCTACAGCTCACTTCATCGGATGAAGAGATGTAGAGATACTGCACGCTCAGCTAGCACTGATATAAATAGCAGCATAGATGGTGAGACCTGTCCTACGTGCCTCAACCCCCAGGGTATATACCTTACAAAGCTCTTTATGTGCCCAAGTCTATCTGCTATTTTTAGCTGTGTAGTGTTCTGCTGCCTCCCCACTGCCGGAGCCTTTCCCCATCACAGTGAAAAGCTTCAGCAGTGGGAAAGCCTCTGCCATTGAGGGAGACAGTGCGGAAAGGCTCTGGCAGTGGGGAGTTGCTGGAATCTTTTCCTGCCGCCTCCTGACTGCCCAAACCTTTCACTGCAGCATGTAGCTACACACAGTAGAGCAAGTGTGGATGCAGCCCGACTTTCACTGCAGTGTGTAGCTATATATGTAGCGCCTGTACTCTACATGCTGCCATAAGTTTAGACATAGTCTAATAAACCTTCATAGAGAACTGGAAGGAGGTTAGAACTTCACAAAGGAAAGTGATTTTAATGTGTATGTTACAAATAACTTAATCAGTATAGTCATTTCCCCACTCTGGAGCATTCCAATTAAGAATGGCTATTCCATGCTGCTTTAAGAATGGCAGGGAATGCTGACAAATTTTAAAAAAAGGACATATGGCCCATAATTTAGTAACACTAAAGTGATGAGGGAAAGAGAAATAAATTGAAATGAATCAGGAAGGCCATTTAATCAGCATAGATGCATTGCATAACTACCAGATTACTGGGATGTGTATGACTTGTGTTTTAGGAAACCATTCTCAATGTGACCATGGTATTTGTGATAGTCTCAAAGCCATGATACACTACCTTCATATGGCAGCTAACATGCTTTTGATTAAGGATATTGTGTAAAATACTTATGCCAGCCCCTGTAACTTGTTGTTTTAGTTTTATGCTGTATAAAGTTGGGTGGGAAAAATTTGTTCCTAGTATGAGTCCAAATATTCCAAATTTTAGAACAGAAGGAAAATATTCCAAAATTTAATGTCAAAGTTCTATCTGACCAAAAAATAAGGAGGTTGTATTGAAGTCCCATCTCAACCTTAGGTAGAGTTACTGCATTGCTATGATAAGTATACAATTCCCCACCCTGTGTGGGAGGTTTCTTCATATTGTTAATGGAACTGTGCTCCATTTCCTCTTGTTTTAAGCATTCACCCTTTAGGTTCTCTATTGCAGGCTTTCAGCTGAGGAGCGGATAAGACTTCCTTTAGAGTCCACAACTGTTTTCTCTTAATTGGCCAGAAGAGCCAGTCCTGATTGTCAGAGTCACATCCTTCCTGCAGGCTCAGTTGCTGTTTTTGTAATACTGTACTTTTAATTCATGGAGCTAGAAGTGGGGCAGGAAGTTTAACTCAGGATGGGGGATGGAGAGTTGGAAGTTTTTCCCATGGCAGTACAGAACACTTTCACCTCCAATAAACCAGCTAAGTTTGTAAAGCAATATATACAGTCCCAATTTGGGGAGTATTTGTGTGAGGGATGTGGACACACAATTGTCTGCCTGAACTGCTATAGTATGAAATCTCCCTTTCTTCCACTCTTTAGATAATAACATTCTTATATATCCCTCATGTTGAATTTCTGCTTTATGTAAATTCTAGGAATGTGTGATATATTTAATATTAATGCCATGTATTTTTTGCCTTAATCTTCTAAGCCCAGTAAAAGTGGCTGAGATTTTCAAAACTGAGTAGTAATTTTTGATGCCTCCATTTTTGGGGCCCAATTTGAGATCCTTTTAAGAGGCCTGATTTTCAAAGGGCGGAGGACACTCAGCATTTTCTGAAAATTAGGCCCCATTGAGGTGATTCAAGTTGAGCAGCCAATAATCATAGAACCCCAAATCACTAGTCACTTTTGAAAATCTTGGGCATTGTCTCTATTTTAGGTGCCAGGATAGATAGCCATTTTAACAGGTGTACAGAAAATACTTCTAATTCCAAAACTTCGGTGTCTGTTAGCAGGAAAATGTCATAAACATACAGTACCATTGAAGAGTAGGTACCTTTTTGATAGTTTCTGATAGTTTCTGATGCTGTGCTGCCATTTTTTCTGGAACAAGTGTTGAACAAACAAACAGACCCACACAAAAACCCAAAAAGAAAAGGAGTACTTGTGGCACCTTAGAGACTAACCAATTTATTTGAGCAGGAGCTTTCGTGAGCTACAGCTCACTTCATCAGATGCATACCAGTTTCCACGGTATGCATCTGATGAAGTGAGCTGTAGCTCACGAAAGCTCCTGCTCAAATAAATTGGTTAGTCTCTAAGGTGCCACAAGTACTCCTTTTCTTTTTGCGAATACAGACTAACACGGCTGTTACTCTGAAACCTGTCATTATACAAAAACCCAACATTCCCACATTCTGTATTTCCTTCAAAATATTTCAGTCAACAAAATTAAATCAAGTTAATGTCTTTGCTATCCTTGTTTTTAAGTCTTTGGCCCTTATTCCTCATTTCCATCAATTTAGCCTGTTCTTCTTCATAGTGTTGGCAGCAACAGCAGCTGTGTTTCAGTTCTTGCAAAACACACTATTCCCTTTTGGTTTCTCCCATTTCTGTGCACATGGGACTGAGCCTAAGGAGTGCAAGAACTGTACGCTCCAATACATAAGCCATTCAAAATATACAGTAAATGAACTGGTGAAACAATAACAGTATATATGATAAACTGACTTTATTTCTGTTAATTTCTGATGACTTTTCATAATTCACAGAAATCGATCGTATTTTATATGCTCCATAGATGTATTAACTTTCCTTATTCTGGAGGGAGTATAATCGTGTTAGAACTGGTGACCTTGGAGTTGGGTTTTGTGTATTCTTTTCTTTTCTTTACTTTACTGAGATGCAGTGTGACTCTGGACAAGTCACTTAAACTCTTCATATCTATGTTTACCTATTTGTAGTACTGGTGTAATAATGCTAACCTCCTAAAGTACTGTGAGGTTTCATACTTGCAAAGCACCTGGAAATCACTGGATCAGAAGTTCTATATTAAAAACATCATATTATTCATACCATCCAGATTTAATGTACAGGTTTCACAGCCTGCAGTACATTTAAGTACTATATGAAGCCATGTTTATATTCTGATTTACAAAACTTTGTTTTCCCTATCTGTCTATGCTGGAGAACAAAAATAGCAGACTAAGGCATATATCTCTAGAAGTTTATTCCTGTAGGACAAGCTTCCTGCCTAAATCCTTTTGTGTCAGACTGAAAGGAATGGAAACGGAAGTCTTCTGTTCATCTATATAACGAGTGTAGCATGGACAGTACCAATGCGAATTTCCTCAAGGCTGTGATTTTACCCTGTTCTGGAGGGATCACTTCTAAAGTTATTTCAGTCTTGACGCCAATTCGGTGCTTGGTGTCTCTGATGAAATATCCAATATAAGTGATAATTCTGAGTATATGTTTGTGACATGGATGTATGTTTACTAGGTAATGAATTGAGACTGCCAACTCATTTCACATAAGTCCGTGGACAGCTGTTAATTGGTATGACCTTGTCACTAGTGATCTGGGCTAGATTCAAACTGGTGATATAGTGGTGAGAACCTCTGTATCACATTGCCAGTCCTCTGAGCTGTCTACTTTCAGTCTCCTAGAGCAGATTCATTTTAAAGTCCAACAGTCTTGTCAGTATTCCTTTAACTGCTGCCAGAATATTTCTAAGATGGATGCTTGATGAACTTTTTCTCAGAAAATTTCTATTACTTTAAATGTGAAAACTCTAAAAAAACAAAAACAAAACCAACCTTGTGGTCTGGGGAGGTCAATTTTTAATACTTCATTTCTAAAATAACAAGAAGTTGCATCCATCATGTCTTGCTTACAACACTCCTGGGATGTATTTGAAGGAGTGTTGTAAGCAAGACGTGAGAAGTAATTCTCTCACTTTACTCAGCGCTGGTAAGGCCTCAGCTGGGGTAATGTGTGCAGTTCTGAGCACCACACTTTGGGAGAGCAACAAAAATTATATAAGGTCTAGAAAACATGACCTGTGAAGAAAGATTGAAAACATTGGGATTGTTTAGTCTGGAGAAGAGAAGACTGTGTAAAAGATTGTTATAAAGAGGAGGGTAATTAATTGTTTTCCTTAATCACTGAGGATTGGACAAGAAGCAATGGGCTTGAATTGCAGCAGGGAAGATTTAGGTTAGACATTACGAAAAATTTCCTAATTGTCAGGGTAGTTAAGCACTGGAACAAATTACCTAGAGAGTTTTTGAATCTTCATCACTGGAGGTTTTTAAGAACAGATTAGACAAAAACCTGACAGAGATGGTTGAGATAATACTTCGTCCTGCCTCAGTGTGGGGGACTGAACTAGATGACATACTGAAGTCCCTTCAAAAAGAAAAGGAGTACTTGTGGCATGCATCCGATGAAGTGAGCTGTAGCTCACGAAAGCTTATGCTCAAATAAATTTGTTAGTCTCTAAGGTGCCACAAGTACTCCTTTTCTTTTTGCAAATACAGACTAACATGGCTGCTACTCTGAAAAGAGGTCCCTTCGAGTGCTACTTTTCTGTGATCATCAGGGGGCCAGAGGAAAACCACTCTTGATCCTGTTATTAGATGTGCAACTGATGGAGTGCTGCTTTACTGCTCTTGTGAAAATAGCACCATCTCCTTACCATCATTACAGAGTAGCATGGGAGGCTAGTGGCGGGCAAGCAGACTTTCAGAATGATTTTACAAGTGATAGAGAGGCAGGCTTCATCTCTTCCTAATGCTGAGTAGAACTTCAATAAATAATCCTATTTAAATATCAATGAGCCTACTACTTGCCTGAGTAACTGCTCAACATATGTAAGGGTAGCAGAATTAAACACACATGAAGGCGGGGATTTAAATCTCTTCTTTGGAAAACTCCCCTTATGGGGAAGCCATAATCAATTTAAAAAAGATTGATAGCTGTGCTGTAGAATTTTGATGGATAATTAAAGAAACCTAAAGAAGAGATGTAATTCTGTACTGAATTCTATAGGTTTTTAGTGTGTTTTTTTGTAGAACCCTAGTGGCTTCATCTCCATAAATTCTATAATACTTTTCCACAAGTGTCAAGCTCTTTTTTAAAAAAAAAAAAATCCCTAAAAGTAAAAAACAAACAAACAATGGTCTTCTGTATCCCTACATAATTTTTTTTTTTAAGGAGGGGAACAAATTTCCTCCCCTTTCTAAATCAAGCTCCACCACACTCGTCTCTGCACCCATCAAAGTGCATTTCAGTACTGTCCTTATTTCTTTCCTTCCAGTAGTGCGTTGTTAACAGAAGGGTAGGAACAACTCTGTGACATCAGTGCTCTACATTCCTATTGTTAGGGGAGGGGAATGCTGCCTATGCTGAGAGCTGGCATTACAAGGGTCTTGTGAATGTAATTACTTGGGCAATAAAAATATTTTGCTGCATGGCACTCAGAGTTGACACACAGGCTGTCAAAGTGATTACCACACTACACTTCGATAAATAAAGCAGCATGTCAGAGACTCTGTCATAGAAAAGTAGGTCTAAAAGGGACCTCACGAGGTCATCTTGTTTATCTTCCCATGCTGAAGCAGGACTAAGTTTACCTAGACCATTCATGGAATGCCCATGCATGTACGGATGCAAGAAGGGCACTTTAAAGAGAAGTCGACTTTACTAGTTCAGAGTAGTGAGTCTCGAATCCTATAGATCTATTTTTTATTTAGTTTTTTTTTAACTTGGTAATTACTAATATATAGGCTCAATAATATTCAAGTTTATTTGTAGAAATGTGTATTAATACATATTTGCCAACCACTGAAAATGATGATTTTGTCCATATATTTGAAATTTTGCCATTTTAAAATCTGTTAAATGGGAAATATTCTTTTGAATACTCATTGTACCATATATAAAATGAGCATTGCGTAGGAAGGAATTTATTTGACAACCAAAACTTCTGACTTTACTGGTATCCAGATAATAATATTGGTCAAGACTTAATAGTCAGCTGTTATAAAAGAAATTTTATAAAAGCCAATTAACACGTCAGCAAAGTGTAGTTCTTGGGTGGTGAAGGTGCTTGGCTTTGGCCCACTTGTCACAGAAATGCTTGGAATGTACAGGTGTCTGCAGCTTCCTGTTATAGTATGTTACTGCTTAAATATATTTGAGATTTTTCTTACAAAGATTTATTTTTTAATTATTTTCTCAGTTGTTTCTGGCAATGTTGTTGTCAAGGAAACAAAAATCCTTGTAATGCCTTGCTCCACTGTCTATCATTCCTTGACTGGAGATGAGTTGCATAGTATTTATCCTGATTTAAGTAATAGGCAAGTTCTTCTGCCTCTAAATGACCTTTTTGAAATGAGTTTGTTTCCTTGATTATGAATAGCATGAGCCTGACCTTTCCATTGATAGTAGGTAATTGTTCCTTTTTTTAAAGGATCAAATATTACACATGCTCTTTAGCCTCTAGAGCCCAAATTCATGTACGTTCCAGTACGCAGCCCAGCACAAAGACCAAGGGGGGGAGGGGAGAAGCAGTGCACCTTCTCTGGCCTAGGAATATGCTAACATCTTACAAGCCTGTTGCGATGAAGACCTCATCTGTCTTGATACACCTCTGTAATGCCTCCAGGGTTGGGGCACCTGGGGGTTTGTAGAGCAACATGCCTATATATGGGCTATTCCGTGAGAAGCTGTATGGCTGCTTCATGGCCCATTTTTGATGGCATAGCTGTCACAAAAGGATCATAGGGCAATAATGGAGTGCTTCCTCTTTCTCTGCATAAAAGAGCTAGGAAGTGAAGAATTGCAAGAAAATCATGTGACAGAGTAAAAATATATTCTTCACTTCATTCACTTCATATACCAAAGAACATCCACTACATCATCCATGCAAAGGGATACCTGTGAGATACTTTTAAAGGTGGCCTGAAATGAGTGGTAGGGCCAAAAACCTGGATTATGTTTTTTTTATTTATGATATACAGAATTAAAGACTGAAAATAGGTGTGTATGTGGTTTAAAGTTTGATCTTCCTTGTTTCACTGGAGATCTCGATGGGAGCCCTCTCACCTCTTGCATCTCAGACTTGCTTGAGGGGATGATGGCATTAAGTTTTTACTAGAAGAAAGAGCTTTTCCTCTAGCTGTGTGCAAGATGTCTCAGTTAAATAGGTGTTAACAGAAACAAACAAAGAAAAATCTTATTGAACAGTTTGTATAAAAATAATTCCCCCTCTTAATTTATCAGATGTCACATCCCTGGTATCTGTGATGTCATAAACCTACTCGTTCTTCAGTTATCCATAGACTCTTTCAGGAAAATCAAAATTGACAAGATCTGAAAAAAAAGGAGAGGAAAATTTTATTTTTTGCAAAATCCTTTCAGACTTTCATGTAATCATGAAAAAATGAGATGCACACATCTCATTATATTTTCCTTTACAGGTCCGCTTCAAATCAAGTAACGTAGAACAGTCCAGGGGAAGAAAGTATATTGTTTTCTTTTTCCTTGTTCTGGAGACTTAAATAAGAGCTTCTTAGAAAGTGTCATGACTTTTAAGCTTTGAAAAAATAACACAGTCTGAAGGAATAGTTCTTCAAGTGCTGGCATATGTCCGTTTTACTGTTGGTGTGTGCTTGCCCTTGTGAACAGTTATCGGAGAGCTTCTTCCCTCAGCAGTACTCATCGGAGCAGATTGAGTTCCCTCTGCTGGCACAAACCACTGCATGCTGGCATAAGAGAGTGGGACTGCCCCCAACCCTCCCCCCCAAGTTCCTTCATACTGCCAGTGACAATTGTCAGAGCAATCTTACGGTAGTTACTGTGTTTCCGTGATTCCTTGTATATAGTACCATCTCTTGTTGTTTCTAGTTAGTTAAGCTAGATAGGATAGTTATCCTAGGTTCTTTGCACTAAAATTTTGTTCCTTGGTACTTGGCTCGGTACTGAAACTATGCCACGCTAACCAAGATTTAAGTCCTGCAACATTTGCACTAAACCCGTGCTCAGTGACTCACCCCCGACCTGTTTAAAGTGCTTGGGAGGATCCCATATTAATAACAAATGCCACATCTGCAAGGTATTTAAGTCCCACTCATAGAGGGATAGAGTAGCAAGATTCAAGTGTTTATTCATGGAGGCAGCACTTCGGCCTCTGCCAGAATCCTCTCATGTGGAGAGCATCCTCAGTATTTTGGCTTTGGTGCAGAGCACACCAGAAATGTCTGTGCCTTCTTGGTCCAAATCATCAGTGCTTAAGAAAAGGCTTAGAGCTTTCTCAGGCTTGGTACCATGCTTGGCCAGGTCGATACCTAAGCCTGGTAGAGACAGACACTCCAAGAAACACGCTGGAGAAAGTCTCTCAGTGGAGCAAGTTCCAGCTAAAAAGAGGAGTTTGCTACCTCCAGAACCTGTGCCGGTCCATTGAAGGCATCCCCAGAAAAGTCTCTGAGGGATGAACACAGCCCCGAGAGACCTGCTTTCCCTCTCAGTACCAGTCTCTCTGCTGGGGCAAGAAAGTTTGCATTCAGTACCATTGCATGCAGCTCCTATCTCACCATGTCAGGACATCACTGTACTGTTACCTACCAAGCCTATTCAAAGATCAATGCAGTCTAAGTGCAAGCCTATGATGATTTCCCCAGTACCTCCTTTCCTGGGCTTGAAGTACTTGTCCCTGGTACCGACTGGCTTTTTGCACTGTTTCCCTCTACCCCCTACCTCCCTGGATGTCTGATGGTTCTTACTCTTCATCCTCTGACTTAGAGGTATGTTTGTCTGTGTCCCCTCCAATATAGAAGTCGTACTCTTTGACTGACACTTGGGAGCTGTGGGCAGTGCAACAGTCTCAACACTGGCCTGCTCATACCTTCAAAGGACAATGGTCCAGTCAAGGTTGGGTTATCAGCAGCCTTTCTGGGCACTGTGGGGCGTTCTTTCCCCCACTAAGTCTTCCTTGCAAGCTGCCTCGTTCCATCTCACCAAGACCTCTATGAGGTTACTGGCACAGAGAATATCATTCCGCAGTAGCTGGTACCGACATTAGTACCAAACACCCAGCTGCATCTCAGACAGTTTCCCTGCCACACATCATGGAGCAGCCACCTGCCCAGAATCCTATGTCATCCTCTTCCTTGTCTCCAGATGAAGAAATGCGGACAGTAAGCGATTCACCACTGCCAGAAGACCACAGGGCTCACCAAGACCTATTGAGAAGGGTGGCTTCTGTTCTAGATATTCAAGCAGAGGAGTTGAATGAAAGATCGCACAAGTTGGTGGACATTTTGGTATTGGCAGCCCCTTCCTGGGTGGATCTGCTGATCAATGAAGCCATCATGGAGCCAGTCAAAGCATTATTGCAGACACCATTTTTCTTGCTTCCCACAGCAAAGTGAATGGAGAGGAGGTATTATGTCCCTTCTAAAGGATATGCGTATTTGTATTCCCACCCTTCCCCAGATTCCTTGTTGGTGGTGGCTCCTAATGAACAGGAGAGACAAGGACATCAGGCATCCTTCTCCCTGTGCTGGAAAACTCCCCAAGTGGACCTGTTTGCAACCAGGGTAAAGTTTCTGTCCTAACTCAAAATTTCTCTCCAAGGTAGTCTCTAATTTCCATGTCAATCAAGCAATCTACTTGCCCCATGCACATAGAATACAAGGAGAGGCTTCATTCACTGGATGTGAGAAGGGCTTTAGCTTTCTACCTGGACTGTACTTAGCACTTTAGAGCCTGCACTCAGTTGTTCATTGCAGTTGTGGATGGGATTAAGGGCTAACCAATCTTGTCCTGGATCTCATGGTGCATTCGTGTATGCTGTCAGTTAACTGAAGTAACTCCACTACCATTGGTGCATTCTACTAGAGTGCAAGCAACCTCAGCGGCCTTCTTCGCATACATGTCTATCCTGGATATTTTCAAAGCAGCAATGTAAAATCATAGAACAATAGGGTTAGAAGGAACCACAAGGGTCATCTAGTTTAACCACTTGCCAAGATGCAGGGTTTGTTTTGTCTAAACCACCCAAGACAGATGGCTGTACAGCCTCTTTTTGAAACCTCCAGCGAAGGAGCTTCCACAGCTTCCCTAGGCAGTTTGTTTAATTGTCCTCTGTTTTTACAGTTAGGAAGTTTTTTCCCTCAGATTTAATCTAAATCTGCTATGCTGTAGTTTGAACGCATTGTCTAGTCTAGTCTCTAGTCTTGCCCTCTGTAGCAGGAGAGAGCAATGTTTCTCCATCTTTTTTATGGCAACCTTTCAAGTATTTGAAGACCACTATCACATCTCCCCCTCCCTTAATCTCCTCTTTTCCAAACTAAACATACCCAGTTCTTTCAGCCTTTGCTCATATGGCTTGCATTCCATCCTTTTGATCATCTTTGTCACTCACCTCTGGATTTTCCAGTTTCTCTACATCCTTTCTATGCAGCGGTGACCAAAATTGGACACTGTACTCTAACTGAGGCCTAACCAGCTCTGAGTAGAGTGGTACTGTTCACCTACTGTGACGTGCATGCTGTGTCTCTGTAAATGCGATACAAAATTGAATTTGCTTCTTCTGCAATAGCATTGCATTATTGACACATGTTGAGGTTGTGATCCACCACGACTCCCAGATCCTTCTGAGCAGTGCTGCTGCCAAGCCAATTATCCTCTATTCTGTATTTATGCCTTTGTTTTTTCTTCCTAAGTGTAGCACCTTAAATTTGTCTCGTTCATCAGCACAAACTTTTGCTTCACATTATGCCATTCCCAGAGATGATGCTAGCTTCAGACAGGTTGTCTCATAATCACTATTCAAGTAGACTCCAAACCCACCTCCTTGCATGTTTTGCTTGTGAGTCAGAATTAAAAGTCGAAGAATTAAAAAAGTTACCTACCTTTCTGTAATGGTTGCTCTTCGAGATGTGATGTACATGTCCATTCCATAACCTACCCACTTCCCCTCTCTATCTGAATCTATACCAGGGGTCGGCAAACTGTGGCACGCGTGCCGATTTTTACTGGCACACTGCTGCCAGCCGGGGTCCCATTGGTTCCATTCACCCAGGCCAGCAGCGGCCGGGACCCCAGCTGGCAGGAGCCGGCGGAACCCCAGACCGGCAGCAGGTGAGCCGCTGCCGGTCTGGGGTTCTGTCTGCCACCCCGCTCAGCCTGCTGATGGTCTGGGATTCCGGCCGCCAGCCCCCTGCCAGCCGGGGTCCTGGCCGCTGGCCTGCTCAGCCCGCTCCCAGTCTGGGGTTCCGTTGGGGCCCCTGTAAATGAAAAATTTATTACTGGCATGCAAAACGTTAAATTAATGAAGACTTGGCAAGCCACTTCTCAAAGGTTGCCGACCCCTGTACATATACAATACAAAGGAACTGAGAGGGGTTGGCTCTGCCCTTCTTTTCCAGCGTCCAGTGGTCTAGCCAGCAAAGGGAGCTTGAGCAACCCCAGCGGATGCCACTGAGGGGAAATAAATTCTGATAACTGATCACGAGGGTGAGCACACACCTAATGTAGAATGGGCATAAGCAGCACATCTTGAAGAACAATTACAGAGAAGTAGGTCACTGTTTTTTTCTGTTCCTAATGTAAAGTAATACATTTCAAGAGTGCCTCACTTAAAATCTTTTACAGCATTTGCAAAATTTCCAAAGGCTTTTTAAATATATATATACACACACACGTGTATGTATATGTCATAAATGTAAAGGGAAGGGTAAACCCCTTTAAAATCCCTCCTGGCCAGAGGAAAAATCCTCTCACCTGTAAAGGGTTAAGAAGCTAAAGGTAACCTCGCTGGCACCTGACCAAAATGACCAATGAGGAGACAAGATACTTTCAAAAGCTGGGAGGAGGGAGAGAAACAAAGGGTCTGTGTCTGTTGGTATGCTGCTTTGCCAGGGATAGACCAGGTATGCTGCTTTGCCAGGGATAGATCAGGAATGGAGTCTTAGAACTTTTAGTAAGTAATCTAGCTAGGTATGCGTTAGATTATGATTTCTTTAAATGGCGGAGAAAAGAATTGTGCTGAATAGAATGACTATTTC
Organism: Eretmochelys imbricata; assembly: GCF_965152235.1. Taxonomy (NCBI): domain Eukaryota; kingdom Metazoa; phylum Chordata; order Testudines; family Cheloniidae; genus Eretmochelys; species Eretmochelys imbricata. Next base: position 109,717,095 of record NC_135577.1, read on the forward strand.
TGTCTGTGTGTCTTTTTTGTAACTTAAGGTTTTGCCTAGAGGGATTCTCTATGTTTTGAATCTAATTACCCTGTAAGGTACCTACCATCCTGATTTTACAGGGGTGATTCCTTTACTCCTATTTACTTCTATTTCTATTAAAAGTCTTCTTGTAAGAAAACTGAATGCTTTTTCATTGTTCTCAGATCCAAGGGTTTGGGTCTATGGTCACCTATGCAAATTGGTGAGGATTTTTCCCAAACCTTTCCCAGGAAGTGGGGTGCAAGGGTTGGGAGGATTTTGGGGGGAAAGACGTGTCCAAACTACGTTTCTCAGTAAACCCAGTTAGAGTTTGGTGGTGGCAGTGGTTATTCCAAGGACAAAGGATAAAATTAATTTGTACCTTGGGGAAGTTTTAACCTAAGCTGGTAAAAGTAAGCTTAGGAGGTTTTCATGCAGGTCCCCACATCTGTACCCTAGAGTTCAGAGTGGGGGAGGAACCTTGACAGTGTATATATATGCACATTTATAAAATCTGCTAAAAAGGTGCAATGTATTTTACACTTGAGTTTCTTTACCTCTCTCTGTCAGTGATGTTGTCAAGGAAACCCAAATCTTTGAGAAGCTTTGCTCTGCTTTTTTAGATTCCATATAAAAAGAGAGATTATTTCTATCCCAGTGTTAGTAACAGAAACAAATTTGCATTACGTTTCTGTTCTTTCTAATGTGTTCATGTACTTGCTTATTTTTTATTAGAAGCAGATTTTGTTTCAAGCATAACATAAAATAACTACATAGTGAAGGTCATAGTCTATGGGAATATACTGAAGATGTTTAGTTAACGTTGGTTTCTTTGTATCAACTTTAGTGTAATCAGCATTACCACACAAAAATATGTTTAAATGTCATTAAGGCAGAGCTAGCCTTTGAAGTCTTGGGGAGCTGTTGTCTGCAGGTCCCCCTAATTTAGGGGAACAAGAAATGCAATGAAAAATTTCCACATTCATTAAAAAAAAAGTCTAGCCCCTTGTGAAGTTAGCCTTCAGAATACAAACCAATCATTAGAGTTGAAATCTTGTTCGTGATTTTTTCTAAAGATCATAGATTATTCAGTTTCCTTGCTGCTACGATAGAGAAAATACCTATTCATTCTGACTTTGAGTAGGAGTGGAAAAGGAAGCTACAGTACAAAGTCTTGCCACAGTAATACAGACTATTATAATTGGAAAATCTTATTTTGGTCCAGTGCTTGCCTGTGGCACAAGGAAGATGAGCAGAAGCATCCAGCATGGTTCATTCACCGCCAGCATATGGAAGTGGTGCAGTTGAGCTGTTTGTAGTCTCCTTGCTTACTGTGCTACCTAGTATCTATGACAAACCTGGACCTGGTCCCTGAAATGCAGCTGTGCTCAGTCAGTCTACTGGCAGATTCACCAGCTCAGCTGGCTGTGAGCTACGTGAGGAGTCCAATCTGCCAAGATTTTCAGAAAAAAGGACAAAACAGTTTCCTTTAATAGGAACAGGGACAGGCTCTGAAAACAGGGAAATATTGTAATCCTATATTTTGTAAAAATGAGATCTTGTTCATTCATCTTAATGGGCAATCTGTGATTTTGATACGAGGTGGGGGAGTAAGTAAAATATATATATATATTGAAGGGGCAGGATGTGTGTGTGGAGTTAGTGGCCAAGTATTTCAGAGTTTTGACCCCCTCCCCCCAAATGCTAAGGTTGGTCCTTCTTTAAGGCCTTGAAACACAAAAGGGAAAAACAGAAAAGGAAAAAAAGAAAAGAAATGATCTTGTTTGGTAGTTCTGAGATATTGGTAAGCATATGTGTTACCCTTGCACTGAGGTTATTCTGCTACATAAGCTTCCAGTTACTATTGTTCGTTAGAGATCTGCTCCTGTTTGAAGTCCATGAGTGTTTCGTCATTGACTTCAGTTGGATTCGGTCTATATATGGTATAGTTTATATAGTGCATTTCACCTAAGGCCTTTATGAGCAATTAAACCTGTCAACACTCTTGTGAGACAAATAAACAGTAGTATTCCCAGTTTAATGAAAGGGTGAATATTGATGCACAAGTCTGCTATTTGCCCAGGGTCACATAGTGAGTGAGTAGCAGAATCGTAAATAAAGCAGAGGACTCCTAGCTCAAGAACACAGCTCTAATCAGTAGACTACACTGTCTCCCATGTTTAAGTGATCTTTCAAATTAATTTGGGCCATTAGGACACACTGGTTATGTTTTTTAAAGAGTCAACCAATGGCATCTCCAGGATCTAACATTGGAGGTGACAAAGAATCCCCACTTCCCCCAGATAAGGTGATTTAACCATAATCAGATTTGATATCCAGTGTGCCACCAAAACTAAAATGCTGCTATACATAGTACGCATAATTAGATAGCACCTTTTCCCCCATCCCATGAAAACAAAAGGAGAAAACTAAGGCAATATATAGTTATTCTCCCACTTGAAAATGGCTAAGACTATATTCTTTAGGAAGCAGAGCATAGATGCTAAGATTGTAACTACGCTCTGCATAAAGTACTGAGTAGACCACTTTTGGTAGTATTTAGTGGCTAGATTCTGCAAGGTGTGAATACCTCCTTCAAGGTGCATATCCAATGATATTACCAACTACTCAGTGAGGATTGAGGGCACTCTGGGCCTGGCTATGATAGGAACCAAGGCCCCCTTCCCAAATAGAAATAAACACAAGGTTTCCCTTATAAAGAAAACAGCTCTTTACTGAGAAGAAGACTTTTCCCTTTGCTGTACACTGACCTTCTACAGCTTTCTTCCCATCCCTCCTCTGTCTCCTGGAAGACTTTTTTAAAGGTCACAGGCTGCCTTTAGTTGTCCATAATTAACCTGAGGTAACCTCTTTCAGTTTATAGGAAAAAGGGCTTTAATTATTCTACAGAAGATATTCTACAACCTTTTCAGAACTGTCAAGTCTGACTTTGTCACGGGAGCTAATTAAACTTCCTTGGAGGACTCTCTTTATTTCTTGTCCAAAAATATTCTGGCCACTGTTAGAGAGAGGATACTGGACTCAGTGGCCTACTGGCTTGATCCAATATTATATTTCCTATGCTTCTTTGTTCCTCAGGTTGCAAACGTCCTAAATGAACAACATGTATAAATTTATGAGGTACAACACTATGTCCATGATCTATGTAAACAGGCCAGGAGGCATCAGGTCATCCATTCTCCAAAAAGCCAAATGCCTATTGTCTGGAGCAGTGGTTCTCAACCTTTTTACAATATGTTATATGGGCTGCATCCAATACTACCTCTATGGCCATGAGGATATCAGAGGGGCTGCAGCTCTGTGCTGATTGGGCCGCAAGTGGCCCGTGGGCCACAGGTTGAGAATCACTGGTCTGGAGCTACAAAAACCCTACATGCCGGGAGCTAAAGGAGCTCAAATATGAAACTGAAGAACTACTAACTGTAGTATGTAGCCTATCACTTAAATCAGCCTCTGTACCAGATGACTGGTGGATAGCTAACATCATGCTGGTTTTTAAAAAACGGGTCCAGTGGCTGGTAGATCTAACTTCAGTACCATGCAAATTGGCTGAAACTATAGTAAAGAACAGAATGATCAAACACACAGATGAAAACAATATGTTGGGGAAGAGTCAACAGCTTTCGTAAAGAGAAATCATGCCTCACCAATCTATTAGAATTCTTGAATGGGGTCAACAAGCATGGGCGATCCAGTTGATATAGCATACTTGGAATGTCAGGAAGTCTTTGACAGGATCCCAAGCCAAAGGCTCTTAAGTAAAGTAGGCAGCCACGGGGTAAGAGACAAGGTCATCTTATGGATCACTGACTGGTAAAAAGATAGGGAACAAAGAGTAGGAATAAATGGTCAGTTTTCACAGTGGAGAGAAGTAAATAATGAGGTCTCAAGAAGCTGTATGGGGACCAATGTTGTTCAACATATTCATAAATGATCTGGAAAAAGAGGTAAACAGCGAGGTGACAAAGTTTGTAGATGATACAAAATTATTCAAGATTGTTAAATCCAAAGCTGACTGTCAAGAATTACAAACAGATCTCACAAAGCTGGATTATTGGACAAGAAAATCGCAGATGCGATTGTGTTAATAAATGCAAAGTAATGAACATTGGTGAACATAATCCCAACTATACATATGACATGATGGAGTCTAAATTAGCTGTTACCACTCAAGAAAGAGATCTTGGAGTGTTCTCTGAAAACATTTGCTCAGTGTGCAGCGGCAGTCAAAAAGCTACCAGAACGATAGAAACCATTAGGAAAGGGAGAGCTAATAAGGCAGAAAAATATCTTAATGCCCCATCGATATCCGTGGTATGCCCATAGCATGAATAGTACATGCAGTTCTGGTTGCTCCATCTCAGAAAAGATATATTAGAATTGGAAAGAGTACAAAGAAGGGAACAATAATAATTAGGGGCATATGAGGAGAGATTAAAAAGACTGGGACTGTTCATCTTAGAAGAGAGATGCCTGAGGGGGGATATGATGAAGGTCTATAAAATAATTAGCGGTGTGAAGAAAGTGACTAAGGAAGTGTTATTTACCTCTTCACATACCACAAGAACCAGCGGTCACCCAATGAAATTAATAGGCAGCAGGTTTAAAACAAACATAAGGAAGTACTTTTTCGCACAAAGCAGTCAACCTGTGGAACTCATTGCCTGGGGATGTTGTGAAGGCCAAAAGTATAACTGGGTTCAAAAAAGAATTAGGTAAATTCATGGAGGATAGGCCCATCAGTGACTATTAGCTAAGATGGTGAGAGACACAACCTATGGTCCAGGTGTCCTTAAGCCTCTAACTGCCAGAAGCTGGGACTCAAGGCCAGGGGATGGATCACTCAATAATTGTCCTGTTCTGTCATTCCCTATGAATCATATGGCATTGGCCACTGCTGGAAGACACGATACTGGGCTAGTTGACTAGTTTAGCCATTCTTATGTTCTTCTGATCAGAGTACGATATAGTAGAATTGGTTCAGCAGATGCACTTTAGGACCTATCAAATAGAGCTTAAACATATCAGTCTGCCACCTTCTATTCAGTGCATAAGTTGCTCCAGTGATGAGTTTCTTAATTTCCAGGTGTCATAAAAATAAAGGGAAGGGTAACCACCTTTCTCTATACAGTGCTATAAAATCTCTCCTGGCCAGAGGCAAAACCCTTTCACCTGTAAAGGGTTCAGAAGCTAAGATAACTTCGCTGGCACCTGCCCATAATGACCAATGAGGAGACAAGATACTTTCAAAGCTGGAGGGGGGGAAACAAAGGGTCTGTCTGTCTGTGTGATGCTTTTGCCAGAACAGATAGAATCATAGAATCATAGAATATCAGGGTTGGAAGGGACCTCAGGAGGTCATCTAGTCCAACCCCCTGCTCAAAGCAGGACCAATCCCCAATTTTTGCCCCAGATCCCTTAATGGCCCCCTCAAGGATTGAACTCACAACCCTGGGTTTAGCAGGCCAACGCTCAAACCACTGAGCTATCCCTCCATCAGGAATGCAGTCTCAGAACTTCTGTTAGTTAGTAAGTAATCTAGCTAGAAATGCGTTAGATTCCTTTTGTTTAATGGCTGGTAAAATAAGCTGTGCTGAATGGAATGTATATCCTGCTTTTTTGTCTTTTTGTAACGTAAGGTTTTGCCTAGAGGGATTCTCTATGTTTTGAATCCTATTACCCTGTAAGTTATTTACCATCCTGATTTTACAGAGGTGATTCTTTTACCTTTTCTTTAATTAAAATTCTTCTTTTAAGAACCTGATTGATTTTTCATTGTTCTTAAGATGCAAGGGTTTGGGTCTGTGTTCACCTGTACCAATTAGTGAGGATTTTTATCAAGCCTTCCCCAGGAAAGGGGGTGTAGGGCGTGAGGGGATATTTTGGGGGAAGATGTCTCCAAGTGGGCTCTTTCCCTGTGCTTTATTTAACACGCTTGGTGGTGGCAGCATACGGTTCAAGGACAAGGCAAAGTTTGTACCTTGGGGAAGTTTTTAACCTAAGCTGGTAAAAATAAGCTTAGGGGGTCTTTCATTCAGGTCCCCACATCTGTACCCTAGAGTTCAGAGTGGGGAAGGAACCTTGACATGGTGGCAGAGCGGTGGGATCATTTTGAGATCATTTTGAACCAGAAGCACAGCAGGATTTTAAAAGGTTTTGTAAAAGAGAATTGCAGCTGTACATTCTGTGTCTTTGCCTGGAGACAGAGGTGTTAGTTTTTTACAAAGGGATTTTTCTTTTTTGAGCTGGAGTTTTCTCTACCTAAAGGCAGGGTAGTTAACCTCCTGCAGGGAAATTCACAAGTTTTTCACAGACCTGAAGAGGTTTTTTTTTAAGCTGAGAGCAGCTAGAGGTTTTTTTGTCTATTTGCCTGGAGATAGAGGTGTTAGTTTTTTTTTTTAAAACAAAGGATTTGTCTGTAGGCGGAGAATAGCTATCAGAGAACATAGGTATCATGTTACAGCACAATTTTACAAGCCAGGTTTTTTGGTTTTGTTTTGTGGTTTTCTTTCTAACTCTCAGGTGTAAAGTTTGTTAAAAACAGAGAGGCTAGGATGACAGAAACCAAGGCACAATACAAACTGGAGTTAACCAGACTGGAGGCAGTGAAAGAGGCAGAAAAAGCCCACGAGGCTGCCCACAGGAGAGCTATGGAGGCAAGGGAAAAAGAACTGGAAGAGAAGGAAAAAGAGAGGAAGCATGCACTGGAGATGGAGAAGGCAAAGGCTCAGCAGAATATACAGGATAACCCTAACAAGAGCAATGTTCATAATGAGCATATAACCAGTTTTCCTAGCCCCCGATTTATGCCTACCACATTGTTTATAGCCTTATATTTGGGAAGAGGTATTATTGAGAAGAATTCCATCTTTGTGTTTATGTGATTTATTCATTCAAAAATGCAAATAAAAATAAATCTAAAAACTAATACAGATCTTTCCTGTGTGCATAAACTGTAGTACTATCAACTTCATTACTGGGGAAGATTTTAACAAAGTATCATGGCCATCAGCCTCCTGAATTTGAGAGCAACTGGTTAAGTGCAATTGGTTTAATTTTTATCTCCACCTGTTGGTGGAGGAATTCACACCAAAGGGTTGGAATTGAATAGGAGCAATCAGAAAAATTAAGGACCATTTTCTCTACTCAATGAGTAGGAGTCTCTCTACACAGTTACCTTTGGCATTAAGGGGAATTTCGTTGTGAAAGCCTCTCACATAAGCTAGTATACATATCTCTATAAGAGCAGGTAAGCAAAGCCATCTTATTTTACAAAGCAACAAAATACTTGATTACAGGTCTAATGATAGTTTAAGAGGTGTTTTCAGATCTGCTGGAATCAAGGCCTTGCAGCAGATGAATGTAATTATCTTTGTGAATATGCACAGTCACATTATGTGCTTTAAATATCACATTTGGAAATAGTGCCACGTTGCTAGTTAATTAACAATAATTACTAAAGGCAGTGGTTATGTTTCTGGAATTTCTTACCTACTGAGCAAAACATTTTTTGTATGTACAAATTTAGTCATTTAAAATCTAGAATTTTTAACCCATTCTTAAAGTACTTCTATTGCTTAGTCTCTGAGCATTTCATCTTTGGTTTCCTTACAAAGATAATCACAATAGTTAATAAATCGTAACATTTTACTTTGCCTTCTCTCTTTCAGATAGCCAACAGTTTCAATGGCTAAATCCCATAGTTTATAACTATTTTCTCTTATAAAATTCAAGTAGCAGAGCTACTTCAGCTGCTTTGAGACATTCACTCATTCAGAGTCAAGCCACTAGGAATTTTATACTCAACCTCTAGGACTGGAGATCTGAGCTAAATTGTGGCTACAACTCACAGTGCTGTTGTGGAGGCATGCTACCCAACTGGAACTCTGGGGGAGTGTGGCCACTGAGATGCTTCTCAGCTGAAAGAGGGCAGCTCACCTGCACAGGACAATGGTTCCATCACACCTTCTCTCTTTTGGGGGTTTTAATGGTGTCGCCATCACAAGAGATCCAGTGTCCCTGAGATAAAGGAACAAAAGGTCAAGATTATGGCTCACTTCTTGCACAGGGCAATGGGAAAGGTTTCTTATACTCTTTCCCTCCTGTGCTCTGTATACTGATATAGGACCATTGTGGTGTTTTGGTTAAGGCATTGTCTTGTGAGTTGAAGGTCAGGGTTTTCTACCTGACTCTACAAGACACTTCCTGCATCACCCAGGGCAAGTCACTAACCTTTTGTTGCCTCAGGTTTCCTCTTTTGTAAAATAAGGATAACACTTCCTTGTTGCTCGTGGGTGTTGTGGGTAAATTAATATACGTGACATGCTCAGATAAAACTATGGTGTTGAGTGCCACAAAAAAGTCCATAATAGATAAAGTCTAGGCCAATATGATTTAGTTGTTGCCTTTTCTCCCTCCTCACCCCTCCCCCCCCCAAAAAAAAGAAAAGAGGTTGGGAAAGGTTTAAAATAACTAACAGATAGCCTTAAGCTAAGAAATTGTTAATTGGACTGAAATATACAGGCTAACTGTTCTTTCCACCCTGGGGGGAGGAGAGGTTCTGAATTACCTGCATGAACAAGTAATTTCCATTGAAGTCTTAGCAACAACATGTTCACTGTACAAATTGTTTTCATAATCTGCTTATCTTTTAAAATATATGAATTGACTAACATTTACAGTAATTTTTTTTATCTCAGATTATATCTGCAGCACATGAAATACATGATTAAATTAATAATGTTTGGGAATTGGAAAAAAATGAATTCAGAGGGGAGCAAGAAAAACTATTAAATGATTGGCGAGACTGAAGATTAATAGAACTATTTATGTATGCTTAGTACAATTGCAATTAATGGGGGTAATAGTAACTATATACAGGTATTTGAAGGCATAACACCAGGGAGAGGTTTAGGATGGTACAAGAGGTTATAACTATGGAAATTAGGAATGAAATTTAAGATGAGTAATAGGAAATTGGAATCATTATATCAATCAGATTGTGGAATAGTCTTCAATTTAATAGATGAAAAGCACAGTGGAAGTGCTAAGTATTGTATTGGAAAGAGCTTCCAAACTGTGAGTTTTGTTAGTCTTCAAGGAGAGTGATGGAAGGCCTTATTTCCTTCAAGTAATTTGGGCTTGAAAAAGCACAGGAGTCTATAATGTAGGAAACAATTCTGTATTAGAAAGAGTGGTGTAGAAGGGCAAATAGGACTTTTGTATGTCTAAACTCTGTTTTTTATGAAACTATAAATGGACTGACACTGAATAGAACTTTGTTAATTTCTTCTTTACACCAAAAGGACTAGATTTTTTCAAAAGTACCTCAGCAACCAACAACTCCCATTTAGGTGTCTGAATACATGGCCAGATGTACCAAAATGCTTAGTAGCCAGCAGCTTCCATTGTTTTCAGTGACAACTTTTGAAACTGTGACCAACTCCATTTAGGAGCATAAAAGTAAGCTGAGATCTTCTGAAAATCTGCCTTGAATTGTGGGTGTGGGCGCTGCTGAAACTCTGGTCCAGAAGGTTTTACTATTTTGCAAAATCCTTTGATTGGTGTTTTTCAGGTACACACAAACTAGCTCAAAATAGTTGCAACATTGTTTGACTTTTAAAATTAGATATTTCATCCTGCTGTACCAAAGCCATAAAATAAGGTGAACTCAATTAGGATGAAGTAGTGCTTTTGAAATCCTAGGAACATCTGCTCTGTAAATGTCATGCTGCTGTGAGAAACATTGAACCAAATTCTGCCCCAGATGTGTGCAAAAATTATTTTATTTAAACATTTATATTTTAGTAGCATCTAGAGGTCAAGCAGGATGTTGGCCTGTTGTGGTAACCACTATTTAAACATAGTAAATGACAGTCCATGCCCCAAAGAACTTGCCAGTTGGCTTCAACAGATGATGTGTCCAAGTATGCATGCACATCAAGCCTTGTAAAAATGTAGTGCCTAATCCTGCAAACACACAAACACATGTACAATTTTGCTCACATCAGTAATACCATTATGTGCCAGGTGATATTGCATTTCCAGTTCTGTTATTGCCCACCAGCTGGTAACCCTTAATTGTTAGGGGTTCAGGACTTTATCAGTATCTTATCTCATAAAGCAATTTTTATTTGATGCCAAATCTTCAGCATCATTGCGTACTGTTTTGATTTTAGCCCTGAAGACATGAAGAATTCAGTTCCTATGTAACAGCTAAGGTTAAGATTTTGTCAGGTTTATATTTAGTAAAAGTCATGGACAGGTCATGGGCAATAAACAAAAATTCACGGAATCCCACGATGCCACCTGTCCATGACTTTAACTAAAAATAAAGGGGAGGGGAGGTGAGTTGACCAGAGGGACGACTGAAGCCCAAGACCTTGGTGGGGGATTAGAGCCATGAGGGGTGGGTTCCAGTGGTGGCTGACAGCTCTGGGGCCAGTGGCTTGGAGCTCTGGGGCTCCTGCCACCCACCGCAGTTCGGAGCTCTGGGCCCCTGTTACCCATGGCAGCTGAGAGCTCTGGAGAGGGTGGCTTGGAGCTCCAGGGTCCCCAACGCCCGCAGTGACTCAGAGCTCTGGGGCCAGCAGTTCAGACCTGCAGGAGCCCCGGTGACTGAGAGCTCCATGGTCCCTGCTGTCTGTGGCAGGTGACAGCTCCAGGGCCGGTGGCTCAGAGCTGTGCGACCCCCGCTGCCCGGGGTGACTGAGCGGTCTGGGGCTGTTAGCTTGGAGTTCCAGGGTCCCTGCTATCCATGGTGATTCGGAGGTCTATTTTTATTTTTTGTTTTTTAAAAGCTACAGTAAAGAATAGTGAATCAGTAAATTGGTTTTATTCCTCCAGTGAAAGTCATAGTAATATTCTGGTGAGTCAGCATATTTTCTTTCAATCATTTGTCTCTCCAAAAATGTTTTAAAGGAAGACTGTCAAGGTTTAATATCTGCATTATTTGAACTTATAAATTTTAAATAAAAAAAACCCCAAAATTCAACTATAGGACATTAGCAGTTGTGGAAGGTCAACATACATTCTTCAAAAACACAATTCACATTTTAAAAAAGTATATGAAAAGCAATCAAATTATTGTCCTAGAGTAAATTATAATATGATTAATCATGTCTGGTTTCATATGGAACCCTTTTTACTTGTGTAGAAACTCAGCTTTCTTCGTGTGTATTTATATGTTATTTTAGGATGTAGTGAAGCACTTTCATTTTGTAAAAAACATTGTCTGTAATCCTGCAAACACTTATGCACATGCTTAACTTAAGCAGTTCCACTAATTTCACTGGATCTACATGTGTGCTAAAAATGAGGCACATGTCTAGGCCTGGGCTACACTTGGGGTGGTTTTGAACTAAGATACGCAACTTCAGCTATGCTATTTGCGTAGCTGAAGGCGAAGCATCTTAGTTTGACTTAACTGGCCATCCTCATGGTGGCAAGTCTACAGCGGCGGCTCCCCCGTCGACTCTGCTTACTCCTCCTGCCGAGGTGGAGTACAGGTGTCGATTCAGGGATCGATTTATTGCATCTAAACGAGATGTGATGAAATCGATCCCCGATAGATCGATCACTACTCGCCGATCTGGGTATTTGTAGTGTCAGGGCCCTTATCAGTGTGAGTTTGGAATGAAAACATAAAGGACTGGCTGGAAAACAATTCTGTTTCGTGAAAAATTTTGAGATTTCAAAATTTGTTTTTGGTCCAATGCAGAACAAAAATGAAACCCTTGGAAATTTTTTGTGGAAAAAACTGGAGAGACAAAGAACCACCCACCCCAGAATAGCTGATCACCCAGTAATTAAGGCACTCATTTGGGATGTGGGAGAGTCTGTTCCGAATCAGGTAGAGCAGGAGGATAGGCTAATCTGGGATTGGGTCTCTCCCTCTCCTCTCCCCACCCCTCCAGAAATTCTGTCCTGGACCTGAGAAACTCTCCTGCCTAGATTTTCATGAAAACTGATATGTTATGGAGTCAAACTATTTTTTACATTTCTCTGACTGTTAATCTCAGTTGGGAGTTCACTTAGGCAGGGCTCAGAAGAAACTAATACAGATTTCTGAAAATGTACAAAAAAAGCTCCTTCCTCTTGGATATTCTGTACTCATCCAGACTGATGCATTTCTCTATAATTCCTATATTTGAAAAATTAATATTTTTTCCCAACTGATAATAAGATTCTTTAGTAGAAAAAGATTTTTGACATGAGAATTTACTTGGAGTATCTTTATCTGTAATTATATGTAGGGGAAGACTAGTGAAGTAATGATCATGTAGGTCAAGGTGTATTACAGCAGTTCTATAATACATTTTGTTTAATTTATTTGAGCATAAGCTTTCGTGAGCTACAGCTCACTCCATCGGATGCATTCAGTGGAAAATACAGTGGGGAGATTTATATACATAGAGAACATGAAACAATGGGTGTTACCGTACACACTGTAACGAGAGTGATCACTTAAGGAGAGTTATTACCAGCAGGAGAGCGGGGGGGAAAAAACCTTTTGTAGTGATAATCAAGGTGGGCCATTTCCAGCAGTTGACAAGAACTTGTGAGGAACAGTGGGGAGTGGGGGGGGGGGGTAAACAAGGGGAAATAATTTTACTTTGTGTAATGACCCATCCACTCCCAGTCTCTATTCAAGCCTAAGTTAATTGTATCCAGTTTGCAAATTAATTCCAATTCAGCAGTCTCTCATTGGAGTCTGTTTTTGAAGTTTTTTTGTTGAAGAATTGCAACTTTTAGGTCTGTAATCGAGTGACCAAAGAGATTGAAGTGTTCTCCGACTGGTTTTTGAATGTTATAATTCTTGACGTCTGATTTGTGTCCATTTATTCTTTTACAGAGAGACTGTCCAGTTTGACCAATGTACATGGCAGAGGGACATTGCTGGCACATGATGGCATATATCACATTGGTAGATGTGCAGGTGAATGAGTCTCTGATAGTGTGGCTGATGTGATTAGGCCCTATGATGGTGTCCCCTGAATAGATATGTGGACATAGTTGGCAACGGGCTTTGTTGCAAGGATAGGTTCCTGGGTTAGTGGTTCTGTTGTGTGGTGTGTGGTTGCTAGTGAGTATTTGCTTCAGGTTGCGGGGCTGTCTGTAAGCAAGGACTGGCCTGTCTCCCAAGATCTGTGAGAGTGATGGGTCGTGCTTCAGGATAGGTTGTAGATCCTTGGTGATGCGCTGGAGAGGTTTTAGTTGGGGGCTGAAGGTGATGGCTAGGGATGTTCTGTTGTTTTCTTTGTTGGGCCTGTCCTGTAGTTGGTAACTTCTGGGTACTCTTCTGGCTCTGTCAATCTGTTTCTTCGCTTCAGGAGGTGGGTATTGTAGTTGTAAGAACGCTTGATAGTGATCTTGTAGGTGTTTGTCTCTGTCTGAGGGGTTGGAGCAAATGCAGTTGTATCGTAGAGCTTGTCTGTAGACAATGGATCGTGTGGTGTGGTCTGGATGAAAGCTGGAGGACTGTAGGTAGGCATAGCGGTCAGTAGGTTTCTGGTATAGGGTGGTGTTTATGTGACCATCGCTTATTAGCACCATAGTGTCCAGGAAGTGGATCTCTTGTGTGGGCTGGTCCAGGTTGAGGTTTATGGTGGGATGGAAATTGTTGAAATCATGCTGGAATTCCTCAAGAGCTTCTTTTCCATGGGTCCAGATGATGAAGATGTCATCAATGTAGCGCAAGTAGAGTCCAGGGGCATTAGGGGATGAGAGCTGAGGAAGCGTTGTTCTAAGTCAGCCATAAAAATGTTGGCATACTGTGGGGCCATGTGGGTACCCATGGCAGTGCTGCTGATTTGAAGGTATACATTGTCCCCAAATGTGAAGTAGTTATGGGTGAGGACAAAGTCACAAAGTTCAGCCACCAGGTTTGCCGTGACATTATCGGGATGCTGTTCCTGACGGCTTGTAGTCCATCTTTGTGTGGAGTGTTGGTGTAGAGGGCTTCTACATCCACAGTCGCCAGGATGGGAGAACACTTCAATCTCTTTGGTCACTCGATTACAGACCTAAAAGTTGCAATTCTTCAACAAAAAAACTTCAAAAACAGACTCCAGCGAGAGACTGCTGAATTGGAATTAATTTGCAAACTGGATGCAATTAACTTAGGCTTGAATAGAGACTGGGAGCGGATGTGTCATTACACAAAGTAAAACTATTTCCCCTTGTTTATTCTCCCCCACCCCACACTGTTCCTCAGAGGTTCTTGTCAACTGCTGGAAATGGCCCACCTTGATTATCACTACAAAAGGCTTTTTTCCCTCCCGCTCTCCTGCTGGTAATAGCTCACCTTAAGTGATCACTCTCGTTACAGTGTGTATGGTAACAGCCATTATTTCATGTTCTCTATGTATATAAATCTCCCCACTGTATTTTCCACTGAATGCATCCGATGAAGTGAGCTGTAGCTCACGAAAGCTTATGCTCAAATAAATTTGTTAGTCTCTAAGGTGCCACAAGTCCTCCTTTTCTTTTTGCGGATATAGACTAACACAGCTGCTAATCTGAAACCTTTGTTTAATTTGTGGAGGAATAACATATTTCAAAAGAAAAAAATAAAGTGATCTTTGAAGACTTAAATTTTATGAGGAGTTATTTTTGAAGGCAGCTATTAAGTATAATTTTCTACAATTTTCTTTGATTTAAAAAAAAATGGCCCAAATAATGCTTGGAATTGGATGTCTTCTCAGTTATGTTAAAAGCTCTATACTGGAACACCGTAAGTCAGTAGTTTATGGTTGCAGGGTGGGAATTAATATAAACATTTTATTTAAAAACAGTGGAACCATAAAGATCAGTGCTTCAGTTGTGTTGTTTTATTTTTTAAAATAAAGACTGTGTGGTTATGGACCCTCCCAAATCTTCTTGTAATTAATAGTTTCCTCTTTCAGGTTTTAGCCTTTTACTTTTAGTATTAGGATTTCTGTCTATATGCATTTGTCTTGTGCAACAGATTATTTATGTTGTGATGTTGCAATTTGAGTCCACTTGTAATGATAGACGCTGACTTGTGCAACATCGTGAGTTACTGCGGCAGTGTCAGAACGTACAGATGCCCATGCAGCGTGAACACGCATGTAGCTCACTCCTAACATAGGTAAGCAGTAGCATAGACAGGGGGAGTTGAACAGCTATCTGGTCACTTTGCTGTGCTGGAGCTGCAGGAGGAACAACCGGCTGATAAGCTCTGCAGCTCATGCCAGGGACTGGCCCACAAGATAATGCCGCACTGCCTGTCAGCCCAGTCCAGGCCTGTAAAATATTCATCTCACATTATTAGTTGTTGTTGAGATAAAAGTGGATTTGCGAATTAGAATCCCAGGACATTGAAACACAAACATTTATGAGAAGTCAATTGTTTAAGGACTCCTAAATGGCCCACAGATTTTTTTCCTAAAGATTTTTAGATAAAAATACAGCTGCATTGCCATCTGCAGAATACTTCCATTCTAGCCCCTAATTGAAACAAAATGCTTTGTAGTTAGCTTCCCTTTAAATCAAATTTAAGGTAATATATATTTAATAAAAGGAGCTCTGGGATTTTTTGTTAAAGCATCTTGTTGGTTTTACCAGGACCAGATGCTATTCATCCAAGTTTTCTGAAGGAACTCAAATATAAACTTGCAGCATTATTATCTGTGGTATGAAAAGGAGTACTTGTGGCACCTTGGAGACTAACAAATTTATTTGAGCATAAGCTTTCGTGGGCTACAGCTCACTTCATCGGATGCATGCAGTGGAAAATACAATGGGGAGATTTTATATACACAGAGAACATGAAACAATGGGTGTTACCATACACACTGTAACAAGAGTGATCAGGTAAGGTGAACTATTACCAGCAGGAGAGGGGAAAAAAAACAAACCTCCCCCCCAAAAAAAACCTTTTGTAGTGATAATCAAGGTGGGCCATTTCCAGCAGTTGACAAGAACGTGTGAGGAACAGTAGGCGGGGAAAATAAACCTGGGGAAATAGTTTTACTTTGTGTAATGACACATCCACTCCTAGTCTTTATTCAAGCCTAATGTAATGGTGTCCAGTTGGCAAATTAATTCCAATTGAGCAGTCTCTCGTTGGAGTCTGTTTTTGAAGTTTTTTTGTTGAAGAATTGCAATTTTTAGGTCTGTAATCGAGTGACCAGAGAGACTGAAGTGTTCTCCAACTGGTTTTTGAATGTTATAATTCTTGACGTCTGATTTGTGTCCATTTATTCTTTTACATAGAGACTGTCCGGTTTGGCCAATGTACACGGCAGAGGGGCATTGCTGGGACATGATAGCATATATCACATTGGTAGATCTGTAGGTGAACGAGCCTCTGATAGTGTGGCTGATGTGATTAGGCCCTATTATGATGTCCCCTGAATAGATATGTGGACACAGTTGGCAATGGGCTTTGTTGCAAGGATAGGTTCCTAACCCGCACCACACGATCCATTGTCTACAGCCAAACTTTACGATACAATTGCATTTGCTCCAACCCCTCAGACAGAGACAAACACCTACGAGATCTCTATCAAGCGTTCTTACAACTACAATACCCACCTCCTGAAGTGAAGAAACAAATTGACAGAGCCAGAAGAGTATCCAGAAGTTACCAACTACAGGACAGGCCCAACAAAGAAAATAACAGAACGTCACTAGCCATCACTTTCAGCCCCCAGTTAAAACCTCTCCAGCGCATCATCAAGGATCTACAACCTATCCCGAAGGACGACCCATCACTCTCACAGATCTTGGGAGACAGGCCAGTCCTTGCTTACAGACAGCCCCGCAACCTGAAGCAAATACTCACTAGCAACCACACACCACACAACAGAACCACTAACCCAGTAACCTATCCTTGCAACAAAGCCCGTTGCCAACTATGTCCACATATCTATTCAGGGGACACCATCACTTACACTACTTACTCTAAGATACCACAAGTACTCCTTTTCTTTTGCGGATACAGACTAAATGGCTGCTACTCTGAAACCTATCTATGGTAAATCAGCCTCTGTATCAGATGACTGGTGGATAATAATGTAACACTGGTTTTTTAAAAAGGCTCCAGAAGTGATTCTGGCAATTACAGGCTAGTAAGTGTATTAGTATTGGGCAAATTGGTCGAAAGTATAGTGAAGAACAGAATGATCAGACGCATAGATGAACATAGTATTTTGGGGAAGAGTCAACAAGGCTTTTGTAAAGAGAAATCGTGCCTCACCAACCTATTAGAATTCTTTGAGGGCAGTCAACAGACATTTGGTCCAGCATGATCCAGTACATATAGCGTACTTAGACTTTCAAAAAGCCTTTGACAAGGCCCCTCACCAAAGACTCCTAAGTAAAGTAGGCAGTCATGGGATGAAGAGAGAAGGTCTTCCCATGGATTAGTAACTAATGGAAAGATAGGAAACAATAGTTAGGAATAAATGGTCAGTTTTCACAGTGGAGAGAGGTAAATAGTGGAGTCCTCCAAGGATTTCTACTGCGACCTGTGCTGTTCAACATATAAATGATCTGGAAAAATGGTAAACAATGAGATGGCAAAGTTTGCAGATGATATAAAATTACTCAAGATAGTTAAGTCCAAAGCACACTGCAAAAAGTTACAAAGGGATCTCACTAAACTGGGTGACTGGGCTAGAAAATGGCAGATGAAATTCAGTGTTGATAAATGCAAAGTAATGCACATTGGAAAACATAATACTAATTATACATACAACATGATGGAGTCTAAATTAGCTGTTACACTCAAGAAAGAGATCTTGAAGTTTTCTTGGATTGTTCTCTGAAAACATCAGCTCAATGTGCAGTGGCAATCAAAAAAACGACCAGAATGTTAGGAACCATGAGCAAGAAGATAGATCAGGGGTTGGCAACCTTTCAGAAGTGGTGTGCCGAGTCTTCATTTATTCACTCTAGTTTAAGGTTTCATGTGCCAGTAATACATTTTAAGGTTTTTAGAAGGTCTCTTTTTATAAGTCTTTAATATATAACTAAACTATTGTTGTATGTAAAGTAAATAAGGTTTTTAAAATGTTTAAGAAGCTTCATTTATAATTAAATTAAAATGCAGAGCCCCCTGGACTGGTGGCCAGGACCTGGCCAGTGTAAGTGCCACTGAAAATCAGCTCACGTGCCGCAGGTTGCCTACCCCTGGGATAGATAATAAGATAGAAAAATGTCATAATGCCACTTTATAAATCCATAGTGTGCCCACACCTTGAATACCACGTGCAGTTTTGATTGCTCCCATCTTAAAAAGATATATTAGAATTGGAAAAGTCCAGTGATTAGCGGGTATGGAACAGCTTCCATATAAGGAGAGATTTAAAACTCTGAGACTGTTCATTTTAGAAAAGAGATGATTTTGGGGGGATGTGATAGAGATCTATAAAAATGAATGGTGTGTGGAAAGTGAATAAGGAAGTGCTATTTGCCCCTTCACATAACACATGACCTAGCAATCACCCAATGAAATGAATAATGAGCAGGTTTAAAACAAACATAAGGAAGTACTTTTTCACAAAAAGTAGAGTCAACCTGTGAAACTCCTTACCAGGGGATGTTGTGAAGGCTAAAAGTATAACTGGGTTAAAAAAAGAATTAGATAAGTTCACGGAGGATGGGTCTATCAATGGCTATTATCCAAGATGGTCAGGGATGCAACCCCATGCTCTAGGTATCCCTAAACTTCTGACTTCTTGAGGCTGGAACTGATGATGGGATGGATTACTCGATAATTGCCCTGTTCTGTTCATTCCCTCCGAAGTATCTGGCCCTGGCTGTTATTGGAAGTCAGGATACTGGGCTAATTTGACCATTGGTCGGATCCAGTATGGCCATTCTTGTGTTTTTAGTTTCTAACGAAATGCAGGATTTTAATTTTATGTAGAACTTCAGTCCTTCGTGTACAAAGCAGGAAAAGAACTTTAGTTTAATGATCCTAGGTATATGTTCCCTTTTTGCAGTGAATGCTTTATGCTGTTGGTCTGTCATCCCCTATTATATATGTTTTGTTCTTCAATGTATTGTGAGATTTGCTGATTGTATAAGAAAAAGGAGAGCAAACCACATATACTGTAGTTTCTCATTTAGGCTAATGTGTCTGCCAGAACACGTTTTCAAAAGTAATCTTGCAAAATAAGTAATCTTGGCTGGTGTCCAAATATTTTTCTAAAGAGTGTGCTGTAGTACACTAATGGATGATATTGTACCAGTCTCTCTCACCTCACATATCTCCTGATCGTGTTTGCAAAAACTGTGATGTTGGCAGACCAGATATCAGCTTATGCAAGAGCCCCAGGCCAATTCACGTGTATGGTAGTATAGAGCAAAGCGATTGTTAAATGTATAAGAGTGTATTTGGCGTTTAACCTAGGGCTGTCAAATGATTAAAAATTTAATCACAAGTAATCATGAGATAAAAAAATAGTCACTATTAATTGCAGTTTTAATTGCACTGTTAATAATAGAATACCAATTTAAATTTATTATAAATATTTTGGATTTTTTTTTTTCCTTTTCAAATATACTACTTTCAATTACAACACAGAATACAAAGCATACAGTGCTCACTTTATTTTTGATTACAAATGTTTGCATTGTAAAAAAGTTAAACAAAAGAAATAGTATTTTTCAGTTCACCGCATACTTTAGTGCAATCTGTTTATCATGAAAGTGCAACTTACAATTGTAGAATTTTTTTTTTACATAACTGCACTCAAAAACAAAACAATGTAAAACTTTAGCGCCTACAAGTCGAATCTGAAGGGGCATACAAATGTTTAACATATCTGACACATAAATACCTTGCAACGCTGACTACAACAGTGCCATGCGAACTCCTGCTCTAACTTTCAAGTGACTTTGTAAATAAGAAATGGGCAGCATTATCTCCCATAAATGTAAACAAACTTGTTTTTCTTAGCGATTGGCTGAACTAGAAGTAGGACTGAGTGGACTTGTATGACGTGAATTGAAAAATACTTTTTCTTTTGTTTATCTTTTTACAGTGCAAATATCTGTAATAAAAATTATACTATAAAGTGAACACTGTACACTTTGTATTCTGTATTGTAATTGAAATCAATATATTTGAAAATGTACAAAAACATCCAAAAATATTTATAATACATTTAAATTGGTATGCTACTATTGTTTAACAGTGCGATTAAAACTGTAATTAATTGTGACAATTTTTTAATCTAGTTAATTTGTTTTGCGTTAATCTCATGCAGTAACTGTGATAAACTAGTTTAAACTTCATGAAAACTAATGGGATGTTCTTTGAATTGTTTTCACGTATCTGTATCCTGTTATAATGTAACAGCAAACATTTACGTTGTGTATAAACCTATAACTAAATAACCGATCAAACGAAAGAAGCCTTGTGGAATGCAAATGAAGAACTTTAGCAGAAAAGTGCTCAAAGACTCAAAGTGCATTCGTCACTTACCATAATCAAAGGAAAAGCCCACATGGGTCGTGACAGTGTCAGCTTGTTTTCTGGAGAAGAAGCTGTAATCATGGATTCAAGGAAAGATCCTGGATCTCTAGACAGGTTGGACTCTTACAGGGAAGTGACCAGATGTGAAGCGGAAATCTCCAGAGATAATCTGGGAACCCTGAAAAGACTTTTGGAAAACTGGCAGTTTACTGCATCACCACCACCATTTGCAATTACAAACTGTGGCTCATCTGTACATATATTTTACCTGCTTTAACCTCTTAATAACTCTCATTTAGTTTTCTTAGCTAATATATCTTTAGTTAGTTTACTATAGAATTGTCTGGTATCGTTGTCTTTGGTGTAGGATCTGGAGTAGCAGCTGATCTGGGGTAAGTGACTGATCTCTTGGGACTGAAAGCAACCTGGTGTGGTGTGATTTTTGGTTTAAGTGACCTTTTATCACAAAGTTCAGGTTGTCTGGGTGGCAAGATAGACTAGAGAGTCTAAGGGGACTGTCTGTGACTCCATGGTAAGATCGTTATGGTGATCCAGGAGTTCACATTTCTTACTGGCCTGGTGAAATATAATTACAGAACATACCACCAGTTTGGGGTGTCTGTCATGTTTTCTGACAGTCTACCCTGAGTTAGGCAGTCACAGTTGTGAACCACTCCAGACAGCGTGACAAAAACATTTATTCATACATTTTTGTTAAAATTCAAACCAGTTTACACTTCCATGTTGAAGTAATACTTGCCTTCTGAAGAAAGATTTAATAAGTGGACAACCGCTGGAAAGAGAAATATGCCCAGGTAGAAAGTTGAGTATCAATCTATTGTAGGAAGTGTGCATTAAAACATGTCAATTCATGGAAGAGTATTTTCAGACAATGCAGAGAATATGAAAACAGGTGCAAGGTTACATACATTACATGCAAATGAATTAGCACAAATGTATAGAAAAAGATGCTACATTAAATAGTTATGACCTTTGTATTGTTTGGAGAGAAACTGAATAATCAGTAACTTCACTGAAACCTGCTGGTGTTTCTGTGACATCCGTCGGCCTTGCACCGTGGACTTTCAGAAGGTCTTGTTTTTCAATTATTTTTTAATAATATTGTTCGGGGGTTATTTAAATTATATTTGTCCTATGTGCTAAAAGCTAATGCTGTCAGCACTCTGACCCTTTTCTGTAAAATGAGCTGACGTGAGTGGTCAGCTTCCCAAAGTCAAATAATGCTTTTATGTTCTGTGATCCAAGTCAGAAATTTCAGACTAAATGTTATTTCACTATTGGGAACTTTTTCTGTATATAATAGGCTTTCATTTCTAAAGCTTCAGGATTGAGAGATATCAGCCTTTAAAATTGTTGCTGGTCCAAGCCTGAATATTGCATACCCTGTACCCCAGACAATGGTTGAAATGGTTTAAATATAATCAGAGTTAGGAATCTTTCATTTCAGCTGCTCATTTCCCGCTTCCATTTACATTGATAAGAGTTGTAAACATATAATGAGGGGAGAATATACCCCACTGCACTGCTTTTTCTTGAGGATATGTATATCCTAGATCAGGGATCGGCAACCTTTGGAACGTGGTCTTCCAGGGTAAGCCCCTGGTGGGCCGGGCTGGTTTGTTTACCTGCCGCATCCGCAGGTTCGGCTGATAGCAGCTCCCACTGGCCGCGGTTCGCTGTCCCAGGCCAATGGGAGCTGTGGGAAGCGGTGCGGGCTGAGGGATGTGCTGGCCGTCGCTTCCCACAGCCTCCATTGGCCTGGGATGGCGAACTGCAGACAGTGGGAGCTGCTATCGGCCAAACCTGCGGATGCGGCAGGTAAACAAACTGGCCCGGCCCGCCAGAGGGCTTACCCTGGTGGGCCGTGTGCCAAAGGTTGCTGATCCCTGTCCTAGGTTAAAGGGAAGAACGTGACTTACTCGGATGAAGTATCAATGAATGTGTAATAAGCAAGAAAGGGATATATTGACACATGTCCTTCCTTTTCTTATATTCCATCTATTTGTTTGCTTCCTTTGTCCCTTATAAATGTTGGCTGACTCTATTCCTTTCCACCATGGAGTCACACTTTCACTTCTGCTGCACCGTTTGTCTGGATATTTTCCATCCAGACCGTTGAATCACTTCCTCACTTTGAATCACATCTTAAAACTTTCTTTTACTCTTCAGTCTACTATCAACTCTTTTTTTGCTGTAAATTGTTTTACTGTATTTCATTTTAAGGATGATTTATATAGAATTAAAATATATTTTGGAGTCAGTGTTTTCGGAAGGGGGTTCTGTACAATTCTCCCCTATTCAATCTGCAGTTGGTCGGAAAGGCTCCGGTGAAGGGAAGTTGGAACCAGCTCCCTTCAGAGCCCATAGGTATTTCTCCTTTGATTTGGAAGAGGGGTTGCTAGAGAGGCCTTTTGAAAACTAAATTCATTGCTTCCTCTGTGCTCTCAGCTGCTACCAGCTTGACCCTATGTTGCATTGCTACTGCACCAGTGACCAACATAGTGGCTCACACTGGAGCTTTCAAACAAAGGTTTGCCATGCTTCCCATGCATTATAGTTGCATGGGCTCATGAATGTTATTTTTGGGAAGCCACTGTGTTCTACTGGTTAGCATATGGGGCTGAGACTCTACCTTGTATTACTGACTTCTCCACTGTGTGGCCATGGAGAAATCATTTAACATCTCGGTGCTTAAATTTCTCCATCAGTGAACTGGAGATAACACTTGTAAGTCACTTTGAGCTTTTTAGATGAAATGTGCTAAATAAGTACAAATTATTAGTCCTAATTATTCTTTATTTGTATTTTTGTAGTGCCTAGAAGCCCCATTCATGGACCAGAACCCCATTATGTTAGGTACTGTACAAACGCAGAACAAAAAGACAATTTCTTTCCCCAAAGAGATTAAAGTCTATAAGACAAAAGACATGAGTTACACAAACAGGAATAACAAGGAAACAATGGGACAGTACTGGTCAGAATTATAGGCAGTGATCTCAGCAATGGTAAATATTACACGTACCTGGTTGTTCTTTGCAAGTAATAATATTTAGCACATATTCACTCAAGCAAAGCTGATTAGTGTAAGGAATATTTGGCCAGCTGTAGAAGGAAATGTTATAGTGGGCCATTTATACTGCATTATCTAGACATAAAAGCCAACATTTTCAAACTTGGATGCCTAGAATTAGTCACCTAAGTTTCTATTTGGTCACCTAACATAAAAACTCTAATTTTCAGAGGTATGGGACACTCAGAACACCCCTTGGCATTAATGACACTGGTAGGTGCACAGAACTTCTGAAAATCAGGCCACTTAAATTTAGATGCCTAAATAGGAACTCTAGGTGATTAACCTGGTGTAACCAAATTAAAAGTGTCAGTGAAAGGGTAAAGATGAGGTGCTGTGGTCGTCTTAATGTAGAATATCCTTGCTTTTGTGATAATTTATGATTAAGTCATTGTTTTTTAATAAGAAGGAGTCCGGTGGCACCTTAAAGACTAACAGATTTATTTGAGCATAAGCTTTTGTGGGTAAAAACCCCACTACTTCAGATGCATTGTTTAGCTGTTGTATTCCATTTTGTTTGTTTTTAAAATGATAATATGATTTATAATGAAAATAGTTTACTGTTGAAATTACACATCATAATGGTCCTTTAATGGCATCTTAATGGCATCCCCCAGGATTTACATTGAAATGGTTACTTCACAGTGGCTTGTAATGGCATCATTTACAAGTCTCCATAAATTTTGTATTGATTTAATTAATGTACCAATGATTTCTAAGTCTAAATTCCCATTCTTGGGAATAGAAAGAGAGCAGTGTTGGGAAAAACTGCTTGATATACATAGCATCTGTTTTTCAAACAAACATTTCAGCTGTCTCAGTATTAGTAAGATACTCAGTATTTATAAGATACTAATTTACATTTATAAGGATATTGTCAACATCAGTAGATCACCAAAATCCATGTGCATTAAGTTGATTTTCTTTCCAGTTAGGAAGATCAGAATTCCTTTTTATCATGACAGGTTTCAGAGTAACAGCCGTGTTAGTCTGTATTCGCAAAAAGAAAGGTGTCCAGTATTACCATAAAATAATAACTTATTGCGCAACCTATGCTAATACAGTATGACAGTGTTAGAGGCTTTAAACTGTATTTAAGCCTATCACTATAACTTATGACTGTCTTTAAACCTATCACTACATTTATTTGAAGCAATTATGCACTATTTATAAAACTATCATAAGCCATTTTTGTAATTCAGTGCTAGATACTACAGTGATTGCCAATATATGGTAAAAATACTTAAGATAGATACTAATGCTGCCTTTATTTCAATGTGCTGATGATAAAGCTGACAACAAGACTAAAAGTTACTATAATAAGAATACATGGTCTTCCCTCCGTCTGAGTTGCCCCTAGGGAATGACGAGGAGAGGGTCATGAGCATTCCTTCTTGCACTGGTCTGCAGGGCAGCCTAAACATGCCTTGGAGGGAGCAGATTGTACCATCTGAAGATGGATGCATCTCCCCAAGGCACAATATTCATCCAAGTGCTTGCTGAGCTAGTGCAGCTCTATATGATCTCAACACAAAATGTTTCTTAAAGGCACAGCTTCATTCTAAATAGACAAACCTATGGGTCTGGGTACAATTTATTCCATTGTTTGTATACAATTCCTGTGCCTAACAAATAAAAAAAAAAAGCCTACCTCTTACTTAAACTCTACCTTCAATTCTCAATGAGCTGGACTGATCCTTCAGCAGCATATGTAATAGCTGGTGTGCCACACAGTCCGATGTTTTGAGTTGTTGATGGTATGAAATAATTTTCCATATTATGAAATGAAACCTGGATCCAGATCCAGAACTGTATTCTGGCCAAAACCTCTAGATCCGAGGGATGTGCTGTCTGCTCTTCCTGCAGCCCCCATTGGCCTGGAACCAGTGGGAGCTGCGATCAGCGGAACCTGCGGATGCGGCAGGTAAACAAACCGTCCCGGCCCACCAGGGGCTTTCCCTGAACAAGCGGCAGCCCTAGTTTGAGAACCACTGCTCTAGATGGAAAAACCATGACTTGGGGCCATTATGGTACCAGTAAGGTTCTTTTAGTTATATCTGTCAGATTCTCTCTTTTATTGTATTTGAAGAGGATAATAGTGTCTACACTGGCAACTGAATGACAAATTTTTTGTCGTTCAGAGGGGTGAAACCAACACCCCCCCCCCCAGCCGCTGACAAAGCTACCAAAGCTCGTTGGGGGGGTGGAAGTTTGTTTTTGGCGGGAGAACTCTCTCCTGCCAACAAACAGCAGCTACACTGTGTGCCTTTTTGTGGCATAGGTATAGCAGCACAGCAGTGTCACTAAAAGGTGCATAGTGTAGACAAAGTCTAATAGACCAGGGTGTTGGAACAATTTGTATAGTGGGGGTGCTGAGAGCCATTGAACCAAACTGTAAACCCTGTATATAATGGAAACAATTTCAAGCCAGGGTGTGATGCAGCAACCCCTAGTATCCCTAGTTCCAGCACCTATGCTAATAGAGAACAACAGAGGATCAGGCAATGTAAAACTAAAGAAATTCTAGTGGCACCATACTGGACCAAAAATCATAGTTTTAAAATTGAGGGATGCATATTAACCATAAAACTGATTGGCAATGGCAGAAATATGGTATAAGCTTACTGGACTGGAAAAAGTCCAAAACCTTAAAGTTCAGTTCATTCAAGTAAAAACATTCTTTAAATTTCATCTGAATCTTGGCATTGTGTTGCCTCAAAATATTAAGTTATTAGAGACTAATCTATAGACAAGTTTGGTTTCCTGACTGAAAGAACTCAAACAGTATATTTCTTTAAAAGCCTGAGAAGAGGTGTTTTTTACTGTTGTGTCAACATTTCCATTATAACTACAGAAGTAGGAATAATGCCAAAGTAATAAAAAGAGAGCCATTTTCTTTCTTGAGAAAAAAAAACCGAATAAACAAACTTTATGAATAGATAAAAAGATTATTGTTCATAATTGAAATCATGTACTGTCACACTGTAAAGTAATATTTTCAAAGTAGCACCTTAAAGTGTGTGAGTTTAACTTGTTAGCTAAGAAATTGAAAATCCAGTCCACTGTCATGGGATAAAAGAGCGAACTTAGTTTAAAAAAAAACAAAACAAAACACAAAAAAAACCCAAAGATGTTTCTGTGTTCCACCCAGTGATAATGCTGAGCATCTTAAAAGATTTAGAGTTTTGAAAGAATGTGGCATGTGACACCTGCTTTAAAAATAGCTTTCTGTGTCAAAATAGGTAAAAGGAATCAAAGATAAATTCTTTCCAGCTTTATAGCTTAGATTTGCATGATTGCATGGAATCCCATAAGACTAAATAGGTATTAATATATATGTATCAAGGAGTATGCATATCTCAGTCTCTATTTTTAATTGAGTCCTTATATTCCCCCCGATTTTTGTTCTTTTTATAGATTTTAATATGTAAAATCATGCTCCATATACAGCCAGAAAAAACTTTTCTCCCAAAACTTTGCCTGAAAAATGCAGATTCAGATTGACTGAAACATTACGTGAATTCGTGTTGAAAACTATCTCCAAAGAGCTTGACTTTTGGATATTTACGGATTCTGCTTTGTTCTACTCCGTTGCCTCAATTTTTGTTCTGTATATTATACTGCACTCATCACTGTAGTATTTTAATGAGAAGTCTTCCTAGAAAAAACACTGGATATTCTGCTTGACGGGTTTGGAGCGCGCAAGATAATATTTTATTATAGGTAGTATGCTATGTAAAAATTAATATATAACTTATAAATCACATATCATATGCATAATACATTGTATTTTTATAGTATGGCAAAAGAAAAATCCCAACAATTCATTGTTTCGTAGCAAAAATTAATCGGAATAAACATTTGTAAATAAGTATATATATAAAAAAAGCAGTGTATTAAACAACATGACTAACATCTGTGATGTTTGTTCTCTAATCCTCTCCCCATGCATTCATTGGAGTCTCTTGTTTTGATAGGTTTTTTAAAAAAAATACTATGTATTGATGTTAGTGAAATGCATCTTGCACTGGAGCAGTAAGTGCTGTGGTTTGTGATAGCCCTTCATTGTGGGGGAGCTCATTCCACAGTTTTAGACCTGCCCCCAAGAATGTCCTGTCTCCTGGCATTGAAAATCAGTGGTTTGTGTTACATCCTTGCCCTGTACCCAGTCAGGCCCTACATGCTTCCAAGCCGACTGAATCTAGGTAGAGTCTAGTCACTGTTTCTAGCTCTGGGACTCTAGGACAGACTCCCAGGCTCAGACCTGGCTATGACACCCTTCCTTGTGTGTCACTGCCATTCTAGACCCCAGAATCAGTGTCTGAGACCTCCTGAGTCCTACCGGTCCCTAGCACACACTCCCCCAGAGCTCCAGCTAAGCTGTGGGCACTCCAAACTTCTAGTTAAGCTCCTTTGAAGAAAACATGGTGGGAAAGGAAGGAACACAGGCTTAGCAAAGGAATTTCATAACCACAGAAACTTTATCCCTAAAACACTCGAGAGTTCCAGATCATTGAAAAGAAAACAAAAGTCATGAGACACACTTTCCCCTGGTCTGATCTCACCCCCTCTTGGGAGTCTAATGTTTGTCAGCTTTCAGGAATAGTCAGAGTACCTCCTGCTCTCTCACCCTCCTGCAAGTCTTTCATGTGGCGAGGGTTGATCCCCCTGTACAAAGCAGAATCCTACTCTTTAGTTAAGTCTCTCTTTCTCTGCCATGTCCTCCACGGGGAAGCTCCAACCCCCCTCAAGGCATGCTTACCCTAGCCCCCCATAAAGGCTGCTTAGTAGAAAGTCCATTGTCTCATTATCTCACAATAACCAGCCCCTCCCAATCAAAGTTGATGATTGCCGTCTTGATGGTTTCTTGGTGATAGTCCTTCAATGTGGTGTCAAGCACCTTTCTCAGGTAGGACAGCTATCCAGAATGCAGTTCAATAGGTTGTATTTGGGCATGTCCAGACTTATGCAGTCACAGTATCCAATACTTCACACAGCAAACAAGATAGAGTTAATAATTTAACTCAGATATATCTCATTCTGTCACAGTTGGTCACGCATAGGGTGATCGGACATCCCGATAAAATCGGGACTGTCCTGATATTTAGTTCTTTGTCCTGCGTCCCGACTGATGCACGGTCGGGACGCCATTTGTCCTGATATTGCAGCTTTGACCGCTCCGGCCATTTTATTTATTTATTTATTTTTGCTTTGGCAACTCTGCTCTGGCGTGTTTTTTGTTGTTGTTGTTTCCCCCATGTGTCCTGATATTTTGTCCATTTCATCTGGTCACCCTAGTCACGCATGACTTTCAACCTCTGAATAGTTTACTATTCACATGGAAAGTGCACAACTAGTTTCCTTGGGCAGCCTTGCCTTGACTCGTGAACACCAGGCTTGTTCCTTGATGCCCTTCTCTGTCAGTGGCTTACCTTAGTATTGTTTTTCATATGTATGACTACATCATTATAATTGGTGTTTTAGGGATTCCCCATGATATCACTGGTCTCTTTGGTAGCCTCAGATTCTTGTAAACAATAGGCCATATTTTTCTTCTTCCACAGGCAAAGGCATGCTTACATTAAAACTGGTGAGTTCTTTTGGAAAAAATGCAACATGCTATCCTTCCCACAGCAGGGCAGAGAGCTGTGTCTAGCCAAAACCATGTAGGCCAGCGGTTTGTAGGCAATTCTGGAACAAACCTTAAGGAATTTTGTTTGACATGGAACATCCCTTTCTGAGCCTTTCCTATCATTGCCCTACACATAACATTGACAACACTACCTGATCTATTGCCTTGCTTTTATTATGCGATCTCTACATTTTTTGAGCATCTCTTAAAGTTGGGTGTGAAAGCACAGTAGATGTTGAACCTATCAGCATTAACTAACAGCAACATCTCCTGCAAGATCGGGTTAATTTGCATAGGGTCATGCCTCCAAAAGCAACTGCATTCTAACTCCACCTCTCGTAACTGGCCACCTAACCCCTAAAAGACATATGTTCCAAATCAAACATTATTTAAGTTTGATGTGCTGCATCTGAAAGTGCTAAAGGAGTTGGCGGATGTGATTGCAGAGCCATTGGCCATTATCTTTGAAAACTCATGGACATCGGGGGAGGTCCCGGACGACTGGAAAAAGGCTAATGTATTGCCCATCTTTAAAAAAGGGAAGGAGGAGGATCCGGGGAACTACAGGCCAGTCAGCCTCACCTCAGTACCTGGAAAAATCATGGAGCAGGTCCCCAAGGAATCAATTCTGAAGCACTTAGAGGAGAGGAAAGTGATCAGGAACAGTCAGCATGGATTCACCAAGGGCAAGACATGCCTGACTAATCTAATTGCCTTCTATGACGAGATAACTGGCTCTGTGGATGAGAGGAAAGCAGTGGACATGTTATTCCTTGACTTTAGCAAAGCTTTTGATATGGTCTCCCACAGTATTCTTGCCAGCAAGTTAAAGTAGTATGGGCAGGATGAACGGACTGTAAGGTGGATAGAAAGCTGGCTAGATTGTTGGGCTCAACGGGTAGTGATCAATGGGTCTATGTCTAGTTGGCAGCCGGTATGAAGCGGAGTATCCCAAGGGTTGGTCCTGAGGCCGGTTTTGTTCAATATCTTCATTAAGGGTCTGGAGGATGGCGTGGATTGCACCCTCAGCAAGTTTGCAGATGACACTAAACTGGGAGGAGAGGTAGATACGCTGGAGGGTAAGGATAGGATACAGAGGGCCCTAGACAAATTAGAGGATTGGGCCAAAAGAAATCTGATGAGGTTCAATAAGGACAAGTGCAGGGTCCTGCACTTAGGACGGAAGAATCCCATGCACCACTCCAGACTAGGGACCGAATGGCTCGGCAGCAGTTCTGCAGAAAAGGATCTAGGGGTTACAGTGGACGAGAAGCTGGATATGAGTCAACCGCGTGCCCTTGTTGCCAAGAAGGCCAATGGCATTTTGGGATGTATAAGTAGGGGCATTGCCAGCAAATCGAGGGATGTGATTGTTCCTCTCTATTCGACATTGGTGAGGCCTCATCTGGAGTACTGTGTCCAGTTTTGGGCCCCACACTACAAGAAGGATGTGAAAAAATTGGAAAACGTTCAGCGGAGGGCAACAAAAATGATTAGGGGACTGGAACACATGACTTATGAGGAGAGGCTGAGGGAACTGGGATTGTTTAGTCTGCAGAAGAGAAGAATGAGGGGGGATTTGATAGCTGCTTTCAGCTACCTGAAAGGGGGTTCCAAAGCGGATGGATCTAGACGGTTCTCAGTGGTAGCAGATGACAGAACAAGGAGTGATGGTCTCAAGTTGCAGTGGGGGAGGTTTAGGTTGGATATTAGGAAAAACTTTTTCACTAGGAAGGTGGTGAAGCACTGGAATGTGTTACCTAGGGAGGTGGTGAAATTTCCTTCCTTTGAGGTTTTTAAGGTCAGGCTTGACTGGGATGATTTAGTTGGGGATTGGTCCTGCTTCGAGCAGGGGGTTGCACTAGACGACCTCCTGAGGTCCCTTCCAACCCTGATATTCTATGATTCTAAAGCAACTGACAGAAGCTTATGGGGTGGAAATGGAAAGGATGCCATTTAGTGATTTTTCTCTTTCACGCAGTCTCTAATGGTTTACATCCACAGGTGTAAAATGTTTGCTCTTTTCCATAAAATGGAGGAGAACATAAAGCACAATCTGTGTTAGAGAAAAATGTGTATTATACAGATTTTCTATTCTTAAACCTAAACCATGCAATGCTGTTGAAGCTTGTTTTACTTTTTCTTTCTTGAGGAAATTGGTTTTTCATATTTAATCATTAAAACATGATCGGGACTTTTTTTTAAGCATTTACCACCTGTTTTTCCTTTCATCTTGATTCATTCAGTAGCTTCTTCATGCTAAAATAGCTCTTGGACATAATTAACTCCCTTTTTTGTATGGTAATGATTGTTAAAAGTCATTAAAGGATGATAGAAACTAATTTCCAAAAAGTATTTTTAATATTTTTTTCTTGATTTCCCTGCTCATAGTTAGGGTAGAAAAGTTAGGATACAACTTTTGTGAAGTCTGCTTAAATGACCAATGGAGGAACTAACAATAATTGGTTGCTTATCAGAGTAAAATTATATTCAGTACATGATATGGGGATACTTTGAAGCAGTGTCATGAGACAGAATGTTGCCTGTGAAGAGTGGTCTGTTATACAGGTAATGTTGTCAACAAATCCTTCCCAGATAGTAACCCCTTCTAGTCCAGTAAAAAGAAAAAAATGGTGAAGGACATAAAAATAAATACCAAAACATTTTTCTTTTGCTGTTTTCTTCTTACAGCTCAGTGATCCTGGTCTACGCTGTAATTACAATGAACCACAACCAGTCATGTGTTGACATTTGCAGCATTCATTTTGCCTTTAATACACATTTAATTGTTTTAAATATAGAACCATAATCAACTGTATCTTACTAATTAATAATTGAATTCAGTGGAGTTGCTTGGCTGTAAATGAGGGTAGAATCTGGCCCTCATTTTTCTTAGATAAGCTCTTTGAGGCAGGGACTGTCTCTTTTCTATGTTATGTAAATTGCTTAGCACTTTCAACCGTTATATAAATAATAATACAGATCAAGATTTAGAAAATAAGTAGTTAATTAGGATAGGAAAAATAAAGATGGTCTTTGGTGAGCTCACAGGCAACTTTTGTTTGAAATATGCAGCAAGATTTAGGCTATGTCTACACGACAATCTTAAATCAACCTATTTTAGGTCGAGTTCCAGCCACCGCATTAATTACTGCTGTGGCTGAT
Source organism: Eretmochelys imbricata (assembly GCF_965152235.1). Classification (NCBI taxonomy): domain Eukaryota; kingdom Metazoa; phylum Chordata; order Testudines; family Cheloniidae; genus Eretmochelys; species Eretmochelys imbricata. Next base: position 109,749,456 of record NC_135577.1, read on the forward strand.
GTCCACACTACCCTCCTTCTGTTGGTGGTGTGTGTCCTCACTAGGAGTTCTTCCACTTACTGAAGAGGGGCTGTGTGGGAGAGCTGGGAGTGGTAGGGGGGAGCCATCCAGGGCTTCTCGCCTCCGGCGGGGAGATCCACACCTGGAGTCCAGATGGCTGCCATGCTCCTGGCAGGGAGCCAGCACCCCAGGAGACAGTAGGGCTCTCAGCGGGGAGTAGGGAGCCCAGGCAGCAGCCAAAGCCAGGAGCCTGGGTGGCAGCCTGGCTTGGAGTGGAGACCCCAAAGCAACCTGCCTCAGGAGCTGAGAGCCAGTTTTCTTGTCAATTTCATGGCTCCAGTGGATAACAGCCAACAGCCAATGTAAGGACCCCAGTGTCTACACAGACGCGCCACCCTAACTACACTGAAATAAGCCCTATGCCTCTTGTTGAGGTGATTTTATTATGTTGGCATAGCATATGTTACATTGCCAGGAAGAGCATTTCAGTGTGTACACCTCCCCTGTTTTATCGACAAAAGCTGACTGTGTAGTGTAGACGAGGCCTTAGTATGATGGTAATATATTGACAAACCACAAAGAGTCTTATTATTTCTGGTATAACTTTAAGCCATATACCATCTGTCTTTCAATTTTCAACCACAAATGTAATAAAATTGTTATCTAGCACCATTAAAACGTTGATCTTCTTGCACTACTAATACTGGCAGTGAAAACACATTGGGGTTCACTAGCAGCTAATTGTAGTATTTGGCTAAAAGCCAGATAACTAGAAAAAATAGTTTTGCCTGAGACAAATAATAGATATAGCAATAAATGATATAGTCAGATTGTATAAGCCTGTGTTAATTGCAGCAGGATATTAATAATAAACAATAATATCAATAGTTAACCTAATCTCAAATCTGAACTTCCTAGACATTATTTTTCACATATAATTTGATAAATTTTGATTGTCATAATATATTATAAACTCTGCATATAGAATGTGTGCTTTTGATTAATGAGGTATACTGCATATTTGATCACCCAAATCATAATTAAAAATAGTTAATAGTTGTTATAAATACCTTGTGACAACTACTTTGTTTCAGAAAATCATTACTTCTTCCTTTATCAAATAATTGTTTTTGTTTTTAGAATGTGAACTAGATTAAGACATTCCAGAAAAGTTAAAGATTGAATACGCTTGTTTTTCCTAATGATTAAAAGATTTAAGGTAATCAGTAGAGGTGGGATTTTCAGAAATGCTCAGATTGACCTAACTTTGCTCCAGTTGAAGCTAAAGAATGAACAGAGTTAGGCCAGTGCTGAGCACTTTAGAGAATCCTACCCAAGTCTCCATGACAATATTCATATCTAGCTTTTAAGCAAATTTTGAGAGTGGCACAATGCTGCATGAAATTAGTATCTGCAAGACTGAAGAATCAGTCCTAGCCAACATATAGGCAGATCTCATGTCTGTAATCTGCCAGGGTTCTTGTTCACTACCAAATTGGGTTGATTACAGGTGAAGTATGTGGGAGAGAAACAAGAGGGAACAAACAGGAGTTGTTGGGGTTGTTTCTCACCATGGAAGGAGACGAGGGAATGGCAGTGGGAAGATCTGACATGAGCTGCCACTGAGAACAGTTTGCGAATTCTCAGGAAATTATGCCTGCCGCAAGAATGCTTATTGTCTTTATTCTCTTGCTAATAAGGCTTTTGACACAGTCCCTCGTGACATTCTTATAAGCAAACTAGGGACATGCGGTCGAGGTGAAATTACTATAAAGGGGGTGCACAACTGGTTGAAACACCATATTCAAAGAGTAGTTATCAATGGCTTGCTATCAAACTGGGAGGGTGTATTTAGTGGGGTCCCACAGGGGTCAATCCTGGGTCCAGTACTAGTCAATATTTTCATTATTGACTTGGATAATGAGTTGAGAATCTGTTTATAAAATTTGCAGATGACACCAAATTGGGATGGATTGCAAGCACTTTGGAGGACAGGATTAGAATTCAAAATGACCTCGACAAATTGGAAAATTTGTCTGAATTCAACAAGATGAAATTCAGTGAAGATAAGTGTAAAATACTAGACTTAAGAGGAAAAATCAAATGCACAACTACAAAATGGGAAATAACTGGCTAGGTAGTAGTATTAGTGAAAGAAATCTGGGGGTTCTAGTGGATCACAAATTGAATATGAGTAAACAATGTGATGCTAATATAATTCTGGGATTTATTAACAGAAATGTTGTATGTAAGACACAGGAGGTAATTGTCCCACTGTACTCGATATTGATGAGGCCTCAGCGAGAGTACTGTGACTGGGTGCCACACTTTAAGAAAAATGTGGACAAATTGGAAAGAGTCCAGAGGTGAGCAACAAACATGATAAAAGGTTTAGGGAACCTGACCTATGAGGAGAGGTTATAAAAACTGGGCATGTTCATCTTCAAATCTGTTAAGGGTTGTTATAAAGAGGATGTGGATCAATTGTTCTCCATGTCCAGCACAAGAAGTAATGGGCCTAATCTGCAGCAAGAGAGATTTAGGTTGGATATTAGGAAAAATTTTCTAACTATCAGTGTAGTTAAGTTCTGAAATAGGCTTTGGGAGTTTGGGGAATGTCCATAATTGGAGGTTTTTAAAAACAGGTTGGACAAACATGTCAGGGATTGGTTTACTTGGTGCTCCTCAGTGCAGTGGACTGGACTAGCTGATTTCAAGGTCTCTTCCAACCCTACATTTCTATGATTCTGTAAAAATATTTTCATAATTTAAGGGAGTGCAGTATTACTTTAATCCCATCCTCATAGCAAAATCAAATCTGTTAAAATATATGAAGCTTTCTCAGATGGGCTAATTGATTTGTTCTTTATCAGCAGGTTGAATAATTTATTTACTGGTATTTTTAAATTTATATTTATAACTGTCATTATGTTTCTTTTTAAGATATGGAACGCTGTAGATACAGGCTGTTGTTTAAAAACATACTCCTGTCACAGTTGTGCTGTTCGAACTGCTGAGTGGTCTTTGTGCGGAAGAAGAATTCTCAGTGGAGGCTTTGATTCTATGCTTCATTTAACAGATGTTGAAACAGGTAAATGTAATTTAAAGTTACGTTTTTAACACTATTTTCCAGCTCCAGCCCGGATAGTGTGGCATGAGACTATTAGCCCAATTCTCCCATAAAAGTGGTTAAATCTCAAAATATCAAGGCCAAAATTCATACTTAAATGTAAAAAGAAAAGGAGTACCTGTGGCACCTTAGAGACTAACCAATTTATTTGAGCATGAGCTTTCGTGAGCTACAGCTCACTTAGCTCACGAAAGCTCATGCTCAAATAAATTGGTTAGTCTCTAAGGTGCCACAGGTACTCCTTTTCTTTTTGCGAATACAGACTAACACGGCTGTTACTCTGAAACCTGTCATACTTAAATGTAGTCAATTATATCCACATAGAATCATAGAATATCAGGGTTGGAAGGGACCTCAGGAGGTCATCTAGTCCAACCCCCTGCTCAAAGCAGGACCAATCCCCAATAAAATCATCCCAGCCAGGGCTTTGTCAAGCCTGACCTTAAAAACTTCTAAGGAAGGAGATTCTACCACCTCCCTAGGTAACGCATTCCAGTGTTTCACCACTCTCCTAGTGGAAAAGATTTTCCTAATATCCAACCTAAACCTCCCTCACTGCAACTTGAGACCATTACTCCTTGTCCTGTCCTCTTCTACCTCTGAGAATAGTCTGGAACCATCCTCTCTGGAACCACCTCTCAGGTAATTGAAAGCAGCTATCAAATCCCCCCTCATTCTTCTCTTCTGCAGACTAAACAATCCCAGTTCCCTCAGCCTCTCCTCATAAGTCATGTGTTCCAGACCCCTCATCATTTTTGTTGCCCTTCGCTGGACTCTCTCCAATTTATCCACATCCTTCTTGTAGTGTGGGGCCCAAAACTGGACGCAGTACTCCAGATGAGGCCTCACCAATGTCGAATAGAGGAGAACGATCACGTCCCTCGATCTGCTCGCTATGCCCCTACTTATACATCCCAAAATGTCATTGGCCTTCTTGGCAACAAGGGCACACTGCTGACTCATATCCAGCTTCTCGTCCACTGTCACCCCTAGGTCCTTTTCCGCAGAACTGCTGCCTAGCCATTCGGTCCCTAGTCTGTAGCTGTGCATTGGGTTCTTCCATCCTAAGTGCAGGACCCTGCACTTATCCTTATTGAACCTCATCAGATTTCTTTTGGCCCAATCCTCCAATTTGTCTAGGTCCCTCTGTATCCTATCCCTGCTCTCCAGCGTATCTACCACTCCTCCTAGTTTAGTATCATCCGCAAATTTGCTGAGAGTGCAATCCACACCATCCTCCAGATCATTTATGAAGATATTGAACAAAACCGGCCCCAGGACCGACCCCTGGGGCACTCCACTTGACACCGGCTGCCAACTAGACATGGAGCCACTGATCACTACCCGTTGACCCCGACAATCTAGCCAACTTTCTACCCACCTTATAGTGCATTCATCTAGCCCATACTTCTTTAACTTGCTGACAAGAATACTGTGGGAGACCGTGTCAAAAGCTTTGCTAAAGTCAAAAAACAATACATCCACTGCTTTCCCTTGATCCACAGAACCAGTAATCTCATCCTAGAAGGCGATTAGATTAGTCAGGCATGACCTTCCCTTGGTGAATCCATGCTGACTGTTCCTGATCACTTTCCTCTCATGTAAGTGCTTCAGGATTGATTCTTTGAGGACCTGCTCCATGATGTTTCCGGGGACTGAAGTGAGGCTGACTGGCCTGTAGTTTCCAGGATCCTCCTTCTTCCCTTTTTTAAAGATTGGGACTACATTAGCCTTTTTCCAGTCATCTGGGACTTCCCCCGTTCACCACGAGTTTTCAAAGATAATGGCCAATGGCTCTGCAATCACAGCCGCCAATTCCTTTAGCACTCTCGGATGCAACTCGTCCGGCGCCATGGACTTGTACACGTCCAGCTTTTCTAAATAGTCCCTAACCACCTCTATCTCCACAGAGGGCTGGCCATCTATTCCCCATGTTGTGATGCCCAGCGCAGCAGTCTGGGAGCTGACCTTGTTCGTGAAGACAGAGGCAAAAAAAGCATTGAGTACATTAGCTTTTTCCACATCCTCTGTCACTAGGTTGCCTCCCTCATTCATTAAGGGGCCCACACTTTCCTTGGCTTTCTTCTTGTTGGCAATATACTTGAAGAAACCCTTCTTGTTACTCTTGACATCTCTTGCTAGCTGCAGCTCCAGGTGCGATTTGGCCCTCCTGATTTTATTCCTACATGCCCGAGCAATATTTTTATACTCTTCCCTGGTCATATGTCCAACCTTCCACTTCTTGTAAGCTTCTTTTTTATGTTTAAGATCCGCTAGGATTTCACCGTTAAGCCAAGCTGGTCGCCTGCCATATTTACTATTCTTTCGACTCATCGGGATGGTTTGTCCCTGTAACCTCAACAGGGATTCCTTGAAATACAGCCAGCTCTCCTGGACTCCTTTCCCCTTCATGTTAGTCCCCCAGGGGATCCTACTCATCCGTTCCCTGAGGGAGTCGAAGTGTGCTTTCCTGAAGTCCAGGGTCCGTATCCTGCTGCTTACCTTTCTTCCCTGTGTCAGGATCTTGAAGTGAACCAACTCATGGTCACTGCCTCCCAGAATCCCATCCACTTTTGCTTCCCCCACTAATTCTTCCCGGTTTGTGAGCAGCAGGTCAAGAAAAGCTCCCCCCTAGTTGGCTCCTCTAGCACTTGCACCATGAAATTGTCCCCTACGCTTTCCAAAAACTTCCTGGATTGTCTATGCACCGCTGTATTGCTCTCCCAGCAGATATCAGGAAAATTAAAGTCACCCATGAGAACCAGGGCGTGCGATCTAGTAGCTTATGCGAGTTGCCGGAAGAAAGCCTCATACACCTCATCCCCCTGGTCCAGTGGTCTATAGCAGTTTTAGGACACTTAAATGAGTGTGCTAATTTTCAGATTTCAGAGTAACAACCGTGTTAGTCTGTATTCGCAAAAAGAAAAGGAGTACTTGTGGCACCTTAGAGACTAACCAATTTATTTGAGCATAAGCTTTCGTGAGCTACAGCTCACTTCAGAGGTATTGAACACCTAGAGCATATTATTTCATGTAGTTAGGGCTCCATTTCAACAAAGCACTGAAATAACGTATATAAGTCCATGCTTATTCAGCAGAGCATTAAGCATATGCTTAACTTTAAGGTTGACATCAGTGAGATTTACACATGTGATTAAGCATATGTTTAAGTGGTTTGCTAAGTAGGGATAGACTTAAGCAGGTGCTTACAGTTTATTAAGTAGATAATGTGCCTTGCTCAAGAGGTTCCTAAATATTGGATATAGATTCCTAACTTTAGGACTGAAAGTTTGAAAATTTTGACTTATTAAAAAGTGATTTGTAGAATCATGAACTTGAGGTTGGACTTCACTTTTGTTACCTCATTGCTCTGGTTGCTAAAATGCCATTTTTTCCCAGGCTGCTTCACGAATTGGAAGGGCATATTTTGTGCGTCTTCCAGATCTCCCCACATTCTTTGTTTAGTAATTATTTCATGAGTCCTGCAATGGCATCTATGCAGCTGAATCCTTGCACTTTAATGGAGGCCCATTGGCTTCAGTGGGCTCTGCATGAGCACAGGCATCCAACTGTGCCAATGAAATTTTGCAGGTTTTGGGCCTAAGATAGCACCTTGCCAGCTGAAGAGATACATTTTAATAAATCTTGGCCATTTAATCTACATTGAAATATATTTAACTGTTTTACAAAGTAATTTATTTTATGAGCATATAATTTTATATCTAAAAAGGTTATATTTATAAAGTAGCATTTATCTAGTAGGTTTGTTTCCTGATGTAAAATTAAAAATCATCTTGTAAAGTGAGGTCTGATGTCTTTTGGAGAGCAGAGTGGCTGCAGATTAAGCATGAAATGGTCCTCTTCTAATGAATTAGGAAGCTGCCCAAAAGACTGAGAAAACTGATCATACAAATGATTAAAGAGAAAGTTCCATTCCTTATCATAGGAATCGATTTCCCAAGATCTGTCATGCCATGTGATTTTAAATTCAGTCATGGCTATAAGTGGGTTGCTGTATGCCGAGACTGTAAAACACATATCTAGAACTGGAATATTGATGTTTCTGGAGTATTCAAGCTTCACACTAGTATAAATGAATTTTCCTGGATGGCATTCTGTGGAGTTAATATACCAACTTTTTCATTTCAAATAGACTTTATTATGTCGTCTTTTTTTCCCCACAGTCTCATTTCAGTGTTATTTTCGTTTTCATTTTCATTCTAATTTGAAACTAACTCTGATTAAACCTAATGATCTTAAATTCCGGTGCAATGCTCAGGAAGTTATGCACACAATGACTGCTATTGCTAATGGGAATTTGACATAAAGTACATTTATTCCAGTGTTCTAAATCAATATGGATGAAATCGCTGCGTTATAAAATGTCAATACAAATTCCTAAGAGATATAATTCTAAGATTATATAGTAATATTTTATGTCTTCTGGCTGCTTGACTTACAGAACTACCATGAATCAACATTTAAATATAATTCTTTCTTGGATTAATTATTTTTAGTATTTCCTTTGCCTCTAAGGGTAATTTTAATAATAAAATATTGCCAGCATTTTGGACTGTGGCAGCATGAGTGGCAAATGAGCTGATTTAGACCTCAGTATGCTAAGTGGAAATAGTATATGTCTAATCTGTTAAGATTTATGCATCTCTGGTATCTTTTAAGGGCCTCATTTTAAGAGGAGGATAGCTCCTGTTGATCTGTAGTGTTGGTACTCAGAACTTCTGAAAATACCAGGCCCAAGGTAATAAACCTCCAAAACAATACAGGTAATATGACCCCTTCCATGCACATCCAGCCCATACTTCTAATTTTCCTGCAACTTGTAAAGGTACCCTCTTTCTCTCCTACATTTTCAGTAACTCTTTCAGAGAAACAGGGCAAGTAGTTTGCAGATGGAATCCAAATCAGGTTGATATAAAAAGCCTCATTTCCATTTGAAAATACAAAGCCAGTTACTAGAATCAGATCTGCATTAGTTCACTGAACCATTCACCCCACCCTACTCTTCATTACTTCTGAGATGATTTCATCTTTGATTAACTTCAGATAGATGTTACAACTATATCTTCATAAAAGTGACTCATTCTTTTTTGGGCTTTTGTTCTTAATTATCTTTCCTTGCTAGGCCAAACTCACTGTCACTACATTTAAATATAGTTAATGCACACCCGGGGTGCCATATAAATAATAATGCCATCTGCAATTAGTAGCTTAGCCCTCAACTCTGTTCCCTGTGCACTTTTTCCCAGCTATGTTTATTGAAATCTAATCTCGTCTGTCCTCATTTTCATTACAGTTTTTGTGTGTAAATTGCTAGGTTTATTTAGAGAATGGGAGTATAATAGTCCCAAATTACTTGTATCATGTAGAATCCCTTTTAAAGCTGTAGAAGAGAACTAGCTTTCAAAAAAAAATCCAGCACATTAAAATTGTATTGATTCTTTGGAAATTTTTTTTATATATTTTATATATTTCTTTTTTCTTTCACCTAAAAAAAAGTATTAAGACTAAAATTCTGTGAATTCATATTTAGTACAAAATTCTTCTTTAGAAGGATGTCTAAATTAGTCTATAATGAAAAAAATTAATTATATTCTTTAGTTTATTGAAACACAAATTTTATGTTTAAAAATATTTTGAGATGGGGCAAATGATTATTGATTATGGAGCAACAAGTATGTTGACAATCCTGTAACATCCCTCCAAGACAAATATCTTTACCACATACAGTACCTTTATCTCTAAAAGTTGCTAAAGTAAACTTTTATGGTAATTTCCCAATTCAGTACTGGAGTATTATGTTACTATGGGCAAATTTAGGGTCAGATTTTAAAAAGCTGATGCCCTCTACTGGATGCAAAAATATATGCACACATGCAGTTGCAGTTGCATGTGCATTTTCCGCAAATGGGTGGAAAAATTGGTTAAATGCATGCAGAAAGCAACATAAACATCTAACTAGTCGTGTGTGCCTTGGTTTATTTGATCTCCAAGTACACAGAAGCAAAGTAATTACCTTGTGTGTGTGTGTGTGTGTGTGTGTTGCTTTGTTCATGGACCTCTGCTGCTACTCAGTTTGGGGATGGCTATAAAAACGATGTAACACTTGCAAAGTTGCAGAACTGTCTCTCTTTCCTCTCCTTTCTATGTTTTTTCTTTCTTTCTGTTAGTAATCTAGAAATTATGACACTGAATCAAAATTGTGCTCCCTGATTTTGTGCTAGCTGATTGTCCAGTCTTTGAAAATGGGTGGTATCAAATATTTCAAAGGAAAGTGTTAGAATACCTGGAATAAACAGTACTAGAATAACCTGTCTGTGACTGTGGGACCTCTTAATGTCAACAGGCAGTGTTCTTAAAGGTTAGCGGAATCCCTGGGTCTGGTATTTATATTCGGGTTCTCCAAAGAATGTCATGTGAGGTCTCTAATAAATGTCAATGTCACTCTGGATATCAGTATCATTGTGAAATGTATGTGTAGATACTATGTAAAGAGTTATGTATATATACACTGAAAATTATGCTCTTAAGGTGTGCAGCTGGAAAGGTGAAAAGGATGTTTTTTCAAGACTCAAAATGTTTATCCATATGTATATATATTTATGTGTAAATTGAGTATTGTCTGGTTCACAGTGGGCAACCAAATGCTAATGAAGAGCTGGCAGGAACTTAAGAAGGAAACTAACAGGAAGAGGTAAACAGTGGAGGTGGGTGGAACCCTATCTTGAGGTGCACATCAAAAGTTTGTTCTGGTATATTTGGGGGACAAGGAAGACACCTTGTCATCGTTCAGTAGGAAGTAAACGGACAGCAAGGTGCTTCATGAAAGAGTGGTCTCAGCCAGGCTTGGTTGAAAATGCTGGAGACAACTTTGGGTGAGATATGCTTCTTTAGACAGGAGGATAACATGTTAGTTTAGTCTCTGGAAATCATGTTATGATTTTGATTTATATATAACCATTGATTTCCAGTATTCTTACTCACTGTCACTTGAATCTCTGGTCTTTGATAATAAACTTATTCTTGTTTTTGCTATATCTGTGTGTTTAGTAGAACTTTGTTCTAACTTATAACTAATAAGCTGGTGTTTACTGTTCCTTTGGGAACAGCAGGCCTGGTAAGTCTATGAGTGGCCAGTAGACGAGGGGCTAGACTCTACAGGGAATGCTCGGAACACTTGGGAGTTGATATGTGCCTATTGCGTACCAGTATGGCGAGAGTGAGGATAGTGCTTATGTTGCCAAAAGCTGATGGTTTCAGGGAGCTGACCCACAGCAGGCAGACAAGTCTCGTCACGCTAAGAGCAGATGGTGGGAGAGGTGCCTCACAACCCTCAATACCCCTGGGGAGTGTCACTTTGTCCATAAGGGAAGTTTCTTCCTAATCCCTCTAAGTGTTATTGATTGGCTTATGCCCCAAAGCATGAGGGTTTATTAGTTATGGAGATACTGTATGTCACAGTTTTAAAATTTGTTTCTAAAATTATCTGCTACTTTTCAAATCTGAGGTTTTACACATGCTAAAAACTCAGTTGTGTGTGTTCAAACTGCATTTGTGCATGCAAATTTAGTGTACTCACACAAATCAAAGTGACTTTACATGCCAAAACATTGATGTGGAAAATTGCAAACAGTTGTGGAGAGAATGTATTGACATTGCTTGGAAATTTGTCTTTGTGCATCTTCAAGATGCATTATATTTAATAACCTACTTTAGGTTTTTCTTAGGTGCCTATCACCATGTACTTCTATACTAAATTCATAGTATTGATTAAGAGTGGATTTGAGGAGTCTGTTTGTGGAAGCCCAAAGGGAGAGTGGAGAAGAGAAGGAAAAGGCGAGAAAATAGTACACTAACTGATGCATTTTAATGTTATTAAAAGTAATTTGAGTTCTTGAGGGGAAAGTCACTGTACAGTATACAGTAAGTGCAAAGTATTATACATAGTACACTTGAAGGGGGTAGAAAGCTTTTCATTTGTTGACATAGAAATCCTCTGTACTTGCTTCAGGAAATGGAAATGACAGACATGAGATAATATATAGCCCAATCTTGCAGTCTTAATGCAAGCAAAACTCTCTCTACATTCAATGGAAGTTTTGCATGTGTAATGGTTATAGGATAGAGACCATGGGATGGAGAGGGAGGTTCAATTGATGAGATGCAAGGAAAGTCAGTGCAGAGATCAGTCCTGCTTTAGTGAGTTTCAAAATAGTGCATTTGCTTCAATTATTTTTTTAACTCAGTCTGTCTAAAAGTTGTCCATTAGTCTGATGTCAAAATGATAGTCTCAGACTTTTAGTATGGCTTTCTTTAAAATTGTCATTCATATGCTGTAAAGTAAGGGCTTGGTCCCACAAGCCCTTAAATAGCAATTTATTTGAGTAGTCCCATTGACTTCTATGAGTATATTTGTGTGAGTAAAATTATCTGTGTACTTAAGCTATTGCAGGATGCGAGATTAATACTGTGCTGTAAATTTTAGATCTTTAATATTAGATCAAAAATACAGCTGAGCTGCTCTATTACTCTTTGTCAGTGTTTCTTAAATGTACTTTTGTCACCTTTCCAGATTTTTCAATGATATACAAAACCTACAAAAATGGTTATATACAAAAAAAGGCACTTCTGGGACAGCCATATACTTCCTGCAAAGTTGTTTTAAAACTTTACTGCTAACTTTCTGGAAACATAACCTTTGATGCAGTCATAGAATATGTGGCTATATCTATGTAAATTATGGATGAACTCAACTGTTAAGGGGAGGAACGAAAAATAGATACAAAATCTACAAAATCTCAAAGGTTCTTTATTGCTGTTTTTCACTGCCCTATTTTAGATATAATTTTTCATTATAAAAATGCAGCTCTTCTGTTTGCTATACTAATAATATCACATTTGTGAAACCTTTACATATTCTATGAATCAGTTAGAGAAAATGTTCTGGTTATTCAATCATTCCTTGCTGCTATCTACTTTTCTTTCCTCCCCTTAACAGTTGAGTTCATCCATAATTTACATAAATATAGCCACATATTCTATGACTGCATCAAAGGTTATGTTTCCAGAAAGTAAGCTGTAAAGTTTTAAAACAACTTTGCAGGAAGTATATGCCTGCTCCTATATATCACTTATTATTTACTCCTCATACACTTTTAAAACTACTGGCCATTATTTTTAATGTAATTCATATGCTCAGCAAACTTTAGTCATGTCTGTTTTTCTTTACATTTCTATATCTGTGTGTTTATGCACAGATATATATATATATATTAGTACAAGTCATGAAAGGAATACTGCAATCACATATGTAGAATTCTAGCAAAGATAACATTATTTACATGCCATGGATACCATTCAGTCCTTCATATTATGGCAGAGACATTGCTCCAGGATCTTCGGGAGAATTTACTAAGTGCACTTCAAATTGCCTAACATAGCAATTACATTACAGCTCATTAATTTAATATGCACCTCCCTCATAAGTACATTGGGTCACTTAATACCCTGGTTTGTGCTACTAAGATTACATCTAGCTTTAAAGGAAAATATAGATCACTTAAAGTAGTTCTTTAAATTTGATGGATTTTTTTTGCTTGTTTTATTTTATAAAGCCGTGTAGAGTCCCTCAGTAGTAATACTTTGCACTGCCAAGTGGGGGACCTAGTATTGATTTCTTGTCTTGGTGGTCCTGCTGACATAGTTTATTATTATTTATTTTTTATTTGTAAGCGTGTCAGTTTTAGAAGTCACAGGTGATGATCCCAGCAGGCTTGATATAGCTCTCCATCTTCTTATGAAGACAGAATAGTGTGCAGTTTACTGTGTAGGAATCTTTCAGATGATACCTCGAGAAACAGCAGTGTGATTTTTGAAAAGGTACTCTGCGCCTTTGAGAATGAAGCCACAAGATTTTTAGTAGTAGGGTTTTGTCTAGGAGTCCTTGACAAATTTTTTTTCTCCCAGCCATTGTTGCATAGTAACATGCTGAGTACTGTTTATCTGTCACCCTCCACTTGAGATGTGACTGCCTTTCATTGGTTTTGTATACAAAGTGTGTAAAGTGCTTTGTGGAAAAAAAAGGATGAAAACCATGGAGTTATTCTAAAGGGTGTCCAGCTCCTCAGCTGGAAAAACTATAAAACATATCCAATATTCAAAATTTTAGGTTCATTTTAAAGGTTAAAAAGTTTTAATAATTTAAATCCAAATGGATAGCTGGACGATAAGCCTTTGTCCACATTTGGCAGGATTTTAAAGATGTACAGAATCTAAGACACATTACCTAGGAAGTATTTCCAAAAATGTTAAACTATTCTTCAGCAATGTAGTATGGCCATTTGAAATAACTCTCCAGAAGTGGGTTTTTCAAATATGCTGAGCCTCAGGCTAATTCTGCTCCCACTAAAGGCAATGAGAGTTTTACCATTGATCTCAGTGGGAGCATGAATGTAAGAGAGTTCTCTGAAAACATCCACTCAATGTGCAGCGGCAGTCCAAAAAGCTAACAGAATGTTGGGAATAATTAGCTTTGCTAAAGTCAAGAAACAATACATCCACTGCTTTCCCTTCATCCAGGATCCCTAAATCAATTCAGGGAAGTCCTATAGTTTGTGCTATACAGCAGGTCAGACTAGGTGATCACAGGGATCCTTTCTGGCCTTATAATCTATGAATCTATAAACCTGGGCCCATAAACTATTGAGCAATATAATAATTGGATTTCGTTTCCTACAGGGAAGGGAGGAGGGTACTGTCCTGATACAGGAAAAAAAAAGTCAGATGGCAGTCGAGACTGAGAGATCTACAGACATGAGGGAGGATCTTGGCAGTCTAAGAGGATGTGAATTGGGTCAGTTCCATTCCAGTAATTTAAGAGGAAAGCCTATCTATCTCAGCTTGTAGTGAAGCATAAGATTAGATGAGAGACCATTTATTTTGTTGTCAAAATGGGAGCTGAGTTCATTGAAAATTTTGGACATTATTGTTTATTATAATTCAGATTCTCATTATTGCATTCTCATAGAATCAACCAATATTTTTCCCAGAAGTACTTTTTAAAACTTTTTGGTTTTAGCAATAGTTAAATATTTAACAGTTTTGGAGACTAAAATCCTTTTTCTGCACATATTAGTGGTGCAAGCTTTCCCCTTACTATTCTTCTAATGTGCTTCAGCCTGGATATGGAAGATCCCCATGGGAAGAGAAGCCAGTTCAGTTTCCTTGGTTTATTCCATTGTTGGCACCTCCACTGAGACTACCAGAAGGGTGCCAGTTGTGATGGAGTGTTTGTTTTTTAATGTGAATACGAAGCAGTGTAGAGTTAGAACAGCGTGGAGGCAGGGCTAGAGGGTCAGGCTGGCAGGAAGACAGTGCAGTTTAGGACTACGCCACTGCCTTTCTATAAACATATTTCACATAGCTTGTCAAAGAACCATCAGGCTCCTTTCACTTTCAGTCACTGCTATTCTTTTTTGGATTTGAATTAGAGACCTAGAAGCATTTGTATCATTTTACCAGTGCCCTGAGCCTTCCAGTCCCCAATGAGTATAAGCAATTAGGAAAATCAGAAATACGTACTACAGATATTTTAAGCTTTCACTAGGCAGTTTTATACACACATTCATTGCATGGTCTCAATGTGACAATATATAACATGAGAAAACAATTTTCTTATTGCAAAAGCCTACTTTTACTTACTGTGTAGACATTTCATTTCTTGCAGGAAAATTGGTAGTTCATTTTTAATGCTCTCAATTTTGAACAAGAAAAGTTGGGAAGAAATACTTCTATATTCCAGAATATTCCCCCATCTCCTCCACTGTTGCACTTCAAAGTATATTTGAACAAAAATGCTTTACATTTCATTTATTCAAAAGCAGAATCCTTTTGAATTTTACAAACAGCCATTTTGCTGCTTATTAAATCTAAGAAACTTCATCTTAATAACAGCTTATATTTCTTTTATTTTAAAAAAGGCAGGAGACTTCCAAACTCTGCATTTGCTTTGTCATAAAAATACTGTAATAATTGTACTTGTGAACTGTTTAGTATAGGTAGATGAAATAGTCTCAATAAAGCTTGCCCTTATCTCAAAGAAGAATGTAGGTTTTCTCTGTGGAACATTACCAGAAATTGTGTCCCAGTTCAGCTAAGAAACAAATGACAAAATATCTTTGTTAGGGATCAACAAAGGAGATTTAAAAAACCCTTCTGCATTTGGTTTAACAAAAGACAACTTTTCTCCATATAGATAGTGTATTATTTAGTAAAAGTTGGACTTGGGAAGAATGGAAATGAACTATATATCTTTTTCCCCCTGAAGTTGCTCATTTTGGGTATGAGATATGAAACCTTCATTGTAATATTGTATATTTTATTTTTATATTTTCATAGTCTTCTAAAATATAATTAACAAGATGTTGCTAGAAGTCACAAAATAACTGACCACAAATCGAAAACCTATTCTTAAAATTAGAGTGAAATGTTCCAAAAACAAAAGTTAAGTTGCCTATTGTATTTATGCAAAAAGTACACAAAATTGCATATAAAATGGAACAGAATTAAATAAAAATTCCCAACTCTTTTTGTTTATTTAGTTTCTTGTTTTAAACATATCTTAATAAAGTGAATATTTTGCAGGTTTCCTCTTCTTGTTTAACAAAAAAGTTCATATTCAACTTTTCCCACTTTTTAACCACTTTGAGATAAATTTCTTATTTTCCTTTTTTTGTTGTCTAATAATTTGCTTTGTGTTTTATATCTGACAACATTTTAGATATCTGATTATTAAATCATTGTGTATTTGTTATAGCAACAATGATCCACTCTTATTCAGCACATTTAACCGGAGTTGTTAGCTAGCTATTTTTCTTCCCATGTGTTGGAAGGTTCTGAACTCAAGATTCCACACTAATCAAGATCCTTCCGAGGCAGAAGGTCAAGCTGAGGGATGTAGCAGCTATTAGATCAAGATGATGGCCTAGATGAGAGTAATCTCCTGTTGGTACTGCTACTGTCCTCCTTACTTATGAGTATCTCTTCTTTTCCTTCTTCTGTCCATGGGACTATTGCAGGTTCCCAGGAGAAAAAGCCACTAGAGGTGGCATGTAACTTTGGAAGGAAGGACTGCTGGCCTGCTAACCACCCATTCTTTATTTTATTTTATTTTATTTTATTTTATTTTATTTTATTTTATTTTATTTTTAAAAAACTTTTGTAGGATGGATGCTCTCCCTGTCAGTGTTTACAGGAGCCCTTATAAATTTTGAATTGACAATCTGTCAGGCAACAATAAGCAGCCATCCAACCCCCGCAGCTGCAGCAGGGAGCAGCACATTTTGTTTTGCACTGTTTTGTTTTTTTCTGCTTTTCTGCTCTGGCTCTGAGTGAGCATGCGTAATGAAATCTCACTCTTTTTCAGAAAGTGACTCAGAATGGCTTCTTGTAAAACCTAATTATCATGTAAAATTGGCTAATCCAATGAGGGGGTCAGGATCAATTCCTATGTCAAAACCAACCAGATCAGCTCCAGAGTGAAGAAAGTAGTGTGAAAATTTATTACATTTTTACTTTCAACCTAATAGCAAAAAAGTGTTCACATCATGAATTTTTATAGAACAAAAAATTGTTCATTATTAAAGATAATTTGTCTGAAACTCTGATTTGCTGTACAACTGGTGAGATGCACATTTTTAAGGTGTCCTCATCATATTTTAAGGTGCACAGGGGCCCTTGACTTACTCAGTGATCTGGTAAAGTGTGAAAACAGTGAAGTGGCAAAGTTTACAGACAATACAAAACTACTCATAGTTAAAGCCAAAGTTGACTATGAAGAGTTACAAAGGGATCTCTCAAACCTGGGTGACTGGGCAACAAAATGGCAGATAAAATTCAATGTTGATAAGTGCAAAGTAATGCACACTGGAAAACATAAACCCAACTGTACATACACAATGATGGGGTCTAAATTAGCTGTTACTGCTCAAGAAAGAGATATTATAGTTATCATGGAAACATCTGGTCAATGTGCAGTGGCAGTCAAAAAAGCTACCAGAATGTTAGGAATCATTAGAAAAGGGATA
This sequence comes from Eretmochelys imbricata, assembly GCF_965152235.1. NCBI lineage: Eukaryota > Metazoa > Chordata > Testudines > Cheloniidae > Eretmochelys > Eretmochelys imbricata. Next base: position 109,766,688 of record NC_135577.1, read on the forward strand.
GATAAGAGGATGGAAAATACCATAATGTCAGTATATAAATCCATGGTATGCCCCCACCTTGAATACTGGGTGAAGTTCTGGTCACCCCATCTCAAAAAAGATATATTAGAATAGGAAAAAGTACAGAGAAGGGCAACAAAAATGATGAGGGGTATGGAACAGCTTCTGTATGAGGCGAGAGTAAAAAGACTGGGACTGTTCAGCTTAGAAAGAGAGACGACTAAGGGGGGTATGATAGAGAGCTATAAAATCATGACTGGTGTGGAGAAAGTGAATAAGGAAGTGTTATTTATTCCTTCATGTAACACAAGTTCCAGGCGTCACCCAATGAAACGTCTTGATATAATGTACAGTCAACCTGTGGAACTCATTGCCAGGAGATGTTGTGAAGGCCAAAAGTATACCTGGGTTCAAAAAAGAATTAGATAGGTTCATGGAGGATAGCTTGGCTAGTAGCCAAGATGGTCAGGGACACAACCCCATGCTCTGGGTGTCCCTAAACCTCTGATTGCCAGTAGCTGGGACTGGACAGCAGTAGATGGATCACTTGATAATTGCCCGGTTGTGTTCATTCCTTCTGAAGTATCTAACACCAGGCACTGTCAGAGGACAGGATGCTGGGCTGAATGGACCCTGTATGGGTTCTGACTCAGTATGGCTGTTCTTATGTTAGTGCACACCATATAATATATTCTCAATATATGTGGTTGTTATATATTCTTGAATGCAGATACCATGTGTAATACAATAGAATATAAAATGTGAAATTGTGAAAACTTAAATGCATTTAGCTTAGAATATGTTGCTATTTCAGAATAGTATTGTAGTGAATGTACATTATAAATTTGATAAGTATAACAGCAATGAACTGAAGATAAAACCTACAAATTCATGTAGCTGAATTTCCTGTGGTATTAATTTATGAATCATATAATTTGGAAGTGTTGTTTGCAAGCCAATTACTATTAAGCCACAGGATCCTTTGAAGATTATCATACACAATTAAATTTAGAGAACAGCGTATCCATGGGAACAGATATTGCCTTAGAATGAGAATATGCAAATTATTTTCTGTTGTAAGGGCAAAATTCACCGCTCCTCCACAAAATCCAAGCAAGCAAAATCCAAGCGAAAATGTATGTGGCTGGTCAGATGGAATTCCACTCCCTGCAACATGCATGCAGGCCACTGGGTTTCAATTCAGCCCCTTCTCTAGCTGCTGGAATAACTAGCACAGCTCCTCTGCACAGGAGTACCCATCCGTGGGATCTGCATATGTAACTCCTGCATGCCATCCTAACTGGGACCTTTGTCGAACCCCCATTCACAGTGTGCAAGTGACTCAGAAGTCTCTCTGCATATCCACTCTGCCCTGTTCTTGTCTGTGCAAGGGCACTGCCCAGCAAATAGCGTAGCAGGCCAGGAATAGGATGAATTTCACCTAAATGGAATAAAGTTAATTCAATTCCAGATTTTTTCAGTAAGGCAAAACAATCCCACATGTTTATGCTACCATTTACATATTGACTTTTGGCAACCTACATTTTATTTTAATATTTATTTGCTATATAAAAATGCAATATTCTATTTAATGAAAATATTATTCATGTTCAAATTGTAACCCTGTTGTTTTCTTTGTATTTTAGGGACACAGGTATTTAGCAGCAACAATGAATTTAGGATCAGCACACTGAAGTTTCACCTTTCTGAGCCTAATATTTTTATTTGTGGAGGATTCAGCCCAGAAGTTAAAGCCTGGGATATAAGGAATTGTAAGGTAACAGATGTCTGATTCATTCCTTGTTCGTCAGATTATTTTAACTTGTCTAATATAGATGCATTCTGAAGGGTAACGAGTTGGGTAGCTAATCAAACTTTGTTTTGGAGGGGTATGGGATTATTGGAAAATAAAAGCATGTTTTTGTCACTCATTCTTGCTGTATGTTAAAAGGGAACAATAAGTCAGTGTTCGTGCTCCGTCTTGAGCAAAATCATATGTTTAAAAAGCATTTCTTTAAAAGAGTCTTTTCTTGTTCTGAGAACTGTACAGTACAGTGGCTGTGTGAAGGCTGAACTGTCAGAAATTAATGAGTAATGCATTTTCACTAGTAACCATAGGGAAAGGCTGCCATCATAGCCTGTAATACCTATTAAGTTTTTTTAGTTGTTTTGTTTTCTCTTGAGTTGTGAGATCATTTACAAAAATCTATATTCCTGTCAGTATCTTTGATGAAGTTCGTAACACTATTTTCTGTGTCATATTGTCATTCAAGTCACCTAGGATTTAGGATGTACCCGAAGTTGACATTTCTGTGCAGCATGAAAGGGATATAGTCCCTTGTGCCCATCTCTAGTGACTCTCCATTTGGAAGTTAAATGATACCTTTTTTACTCTCTTTGCAACACTGTTAGGGAAACTGTGTATACAGTTAACCAGATATTTCTTACTTCTACCACTATAGATAGTGTACAACTGAATTAAGCAGGGTCACCAGCTTGTTTGAAGGTAAGGTGGTAGTAATTTTTGAACCAATGGAAATCGTTTTGTATGTATAAATAAAAATATAATGTCTGTCACGGAGGTCACATAAGTCAAAACATTTATTTTAATTAACCATTGTAAATTACTAACAGATCAATAGTTGAGTTTTTCTGTCATTTGAAATTTATATTCTGATGTCTCTGTTGTGGGATTCAGGCAATATTTATGTTTTCACTGCCTACGTAACCAATGGGGCTCTTTTAACTCTTCCATACACTGACTCAAACTGTGAGACATCATCAAGTGGGTCAGGAGGTGTTCATGTGCACCTGGACCAATGCTTGTTCTCATTTGAATTCCACCTTACAACCCAAGAGTGCTCAAGAGCTTGCAGTATGAGCTTTTCCTTGGAGGCTGAGAATATTCCCACTGTGATGTTTCTAAGTACAAGTTCTGAAGTCCTTTGGTCTCACTTAATGTCTGATTTCCTAACAGGCAGCACATTTTACAGCCCACAGTACAGGATACCATGAAGTTCACAATAGCTGAATGATGTATTTCTGTGTCATTAGCTGACCATATTTTTTTTTCACCAGTACTGGAGTTTCATGTTTAGAAGCTATTTTAAGTAACGTGTTGAACAATGAAGAACTAAGAATTAGTACTCTTCATAGACTGATCCCGAGGCAAACCATAATAATTGTGAGAGATTTTGTGCACACCTTTTTTTAGTAGTCTGGCTGTATTAAGAGATAATATTACTCTCCCACCATGTTAACAGGCAGTAATCCAGTTCCCAGAAATCACTAGTTTATTGTAAAAAGGGAAATTAACTGTTGTAAAGCATTTTAAAAATTGGCATTCAGGTTTTAGGCTCAGAGGCACACCAGGACAAAGGAACTTGTCTACACCTGCTCCTAACAAGCACTGTTTTCAGATATGTTTATCTGCTTTGTTCTCTGAGACTTCATTAGATATGTGTGGAAGTTCTTCAGTCTGGAAGGCACCTGAATAAACAATTTGTTAAAAATATCTAATTTTAACTTGGAACATCAGCAGATAATCAGTGTTGAAAGTGTAAGGAGTGGCGTGGGTCAGAAATGGATATTGAGCTTCCTGTTGGAATGTTTGTTTTAAAACCTAAACTTTATGTTTATTGTCATTGATTAAAAAACAGCAATCTGTAGTTTACAGTCCTATTCGTGCAACGGTCCCAAAGTGGACCGTCATAGTTTCTTCTCTTTCCTATTGATTTTTAAATGTAGTGCTTTGAATTAGGGAAGAATGTATGTACTGGGTGATGTCTTGATTAATCACAACTGAATGGTGCCATGAGCAGTCTGAGAGAGGAAAAATCAGGGACGAGCTCTGTGTTTTTGATTGACAATGAGTAGGGCTCCATGTCGGTTACGGAGGTCACGGAAGTCATGGATTCCGTGACTTTCCACAACCTCCGTAACTTTTGCAGTGGCCAGTGTGGCTGACCCCAGGGGTGCCCAAGCAGCTGGCCCCAGGGACAGCCACACTGGCCGATGCTGGAGCGTCTCTGCAGCCAGCTGCTTGGGTGGCTCCACAGCCAGCCACACCAGTGCTGCTGAAGTGGCCCCAGGGCCAGCTGCACCGGCCAGTGCTTGAGGGCTTCGGGCAGCTGGCCCTGGGGACCGCCTGAGCAGTGACTGGTGCGGCTGGCTCCAGGGACCGCCTGAGCAACGATGAATGGGTGGGAGCAATGGTGGATGGGTGGCCCTGGGGGTGGCCGGAGTAGCCATTGCTTGGTTGCCCCCCCCCCACAGCAGTGCCCCCCCGGAGCAGCACACCCTCCCAGCCCCCAGCTAAGATTTAGTCAGGGGTATTTAGTACAAGTCATGGACAGGTCACAGGCTGTCCGTGACCTGTCCATGACTTTTACTAAAGAACCCATGACTAAATCGTAGCCTTAACTATGAGCTTCCACTTGTAGCATAATATCTAATGTCTAATAAATACAAATATAAGCATCATTGTTGCAAAGCCTCCAGTTACTTTTCAAAGTGCCAGTTTGCCATAAAACAGTCTGTTGATTAAACATGAATTATTAATATTTAATAAATCCTGCCCCATAACATTTGATATTTCAATACAGATTCCTTTTCACATATATTAGCTTCTTTATTATTCATGTGAGACAGTAAGCATACTCTCATTTTCTTTTCTGTCTTGTACTCTTATGATCTTATTCAAGATTGGATAAAGTGTCCTGCCCAGTATTTAACTTTTTGTTCTATTATAATATGTTCCATTTTGTCTTAATTAAAATAGGTGGCTGGAACCTCTTCCCACCTAGTTACAATTGTGATGCAAAGGTCCTGCAAATCTGTACAGAGTTTTCATTTTCATTCATTATAAGATCTTTCCATGGTATTCTTGGTCTTACAAATTTGCTGCAGCTTTGGTCCTATTTTGCCTCAAATTGTATCTTCAGGTATTTCAAATTGTCATTCAGCTTCAAGGAGCAGCTGATGGCTGTGTGGATGAAGAAATCATTTTTTTTTTAACGTTTCCTTCATTACATCCCTGATAGCCTTTCCAAGAAGAAATCTTTTGTCAACCTAGCCACTGCCTCTCAGAAAGGTAGTTTTACTACAGTGACAGAAAAACCTCTTCTGTTGTTGTAAGTGTCTACACTACAGCGATACAGCAATGTAACTACAGCTGTGCCACTGTAGTATTTGTAGTCTAGAATACCCATATTATACATTGGAAGCTCAGTTTTAGTGGTCATTCTTCAGAGCGTACTGTTTGTGTTTAATGTGCTGGCTTTTCCATTTATTTGCACATCTTAAACTTACATTTCCTGGGCCAAATAGCCATCATATTTTGAATGTTCTTAACACAACCTGAAATTGATCTGACTCCTGCACCTGGAATTTTGTGTTGAGCTCTGGGAACTTATTACAGGAAGAATACTGACACAGTGGAGGGTGTACAGAGAAGAGCAATTTATGAGGAAAATATTAGCTAAATAGGTGTATAATACATATGACAAAGGGATTGCCCTTTGTGAGAATAGCTTTAAATATGATTTATTATTAATTAATTGTCCAAGAATTAAAATTCGTCTTTTGGTATATATTAAGTTTTAGAAGTAGTAATATATAATGACAGGTTTGTTGCAGTCTTTCACACACTGAAACCTGGAGCAATAGATATCAAGCTGGCTAACTAGAAACAAAAATGTCAAATCTACGCTATATAAAAAAAAATATGAAACACTGAAGGACAGATTTTGCTGCTCTTGTGTATGTTGAGTAGTACCTTTCTCCACAAGGCATCTTATTGATTTTGAGTGTAGGGTAAGGTACTACTCAACATGAGTAAGGCTGGCAAAATCTGGCCTTCAGTTAATATGTTTTAAAAGCAACATAAAGTGAAAATCTTCAAAGTAGAGCCAACCAGTGTTTCATAGAGAACTGCATGACTGCAGGCAGCAGCTTGTTTACTGCTTCATTAATGGTAAAGTATACACACACACACACCTCAGAAGTGCACAGGCTAGTTATCCAAGCTCATATAGTGAAGAAAGAACAAAGAGGTACTGATGCAGAAGTTAGAGAGTTAGTATACAGCTATTTCATTCTGCTGGTGTTGAACCAAGCTTTGTCAATGAAGAACCGATTTTTCAAATTACTGTATAAATTGTATAATGGGCTGATTAAATAAGGCTATGAAACCATCGGAGAACTTATAAAGACTTCACACGGAGACTAGAACATTTCAAAATTAATTTTTTAAAATGAGCTGCCATGTCAGAAGGAACACAGATCTGTGTTTTGTCAGCCAAGAAGACTACACCACACTGAACGAAAGGGCCCGTCATGGAGTTTTCTGTTCACTTCTGGGATGCCTCCTTGTGGCTCTGTCTGGGGAATAGCTCTGCTTGGTCTGACACCCCTTTCTGTCTCTCTCTCACAGTGAGACCCATCTCACGCTTCAGGAGTGGCAGTGCCTTCTCTTCCTGACTCAGGAATGAGACACTCCCTCTTTATTGCTTGGCCCTCCAGCCAGGTCACTATAGTTTTTCCCTTCCCGGGGTATCAGAGTCTCTCTGTTCAAACTGTCTCAGGAAGTCTTCCAGTTCACTGCCTAGATTGCACCACTTCCCCAATGGCAAGTAGGGGAACCCAGGCCTGCCCATTATTCCCTGTTCCAGCTCAGGACGCTCAAATCAGCAGCCACGGTCTGCACTGTCTCAAACCTTGCTGCTGTTTCTCTGAGCCTTTTCCTACCCCACCTCTCTCAAGCTTGCTTCTCCACCACTTCTCTGAGTATGACCTTCCCTCAGGGCCAGGATCCCAGAGCTTCTACTGTCCCCATGGGTTTTCTCTTTTTCCCTCTCTAAGCCCAGAGAGTGACTACAGGCTTCTATACTGCAACCTTCTTCTGCCCTCACTGCTTGGCCTTGTACCAGCCCTGGCTGCTCCTGCTCAGCTTGCTTCCATCCTCAGTCAGGGATTGCTTATCAAGCCTAATACTCCTTCAGGTGTGACCTAGAGGTTACGTAACCCCTTCTAAGCCAGACTAACCCTTTTTGGGCTAGTGTGGGATGAACATCATGTCACAGGCAACACAGGAGCTTTGCAAAGACCTCAGAGCTGAAGCTGCCAGAACAGAAGGTCCAGAAACCCCCTCTCCCCCACAAACATACAGTAATCCAAAGAGAATTTAAAATATAAAACCATTAGGCTTCCTGTTTCTTTACTTGGCTATGAAAAGGCGATTCAAGAAGCCCAGCTCACATGCCAGTTGGATTGCCTCATCTCCTTATAGGAAGCATACTCGATGTTCAGTGGTCCACCTATTTACTCTGACTAAAACTTGATATCATCACTGATCCATCTCACAGGCAGGAAACACCTGGATAGAATAAGGGAGTGAGACCTGGGTACTTTGGCTCGGCTCCAAGGGCCCCTTTTATTCTCAACAGCAGACTTCTCACAGCTGGGTTAAATCTTTTTCTTTTAGGTTCCTGAGGGAATACAGTGATAATATCAGAACAAGACTAGAGCTGTAATACCACTTTCAACTAACACTACTTTCAACTGAGCTGAAGTTTCCACCTATCTCGAGAGACCAGCCATTGTGAATGGTCAGACTGAGCTGAGGAATTTATTTACACACATTGGTTTCACTTGATAAGTAACAACAACTTTATACGTTGTCAGGTAGGAGAATCCCCACCCACCTCTAAGCAAAAGCTACACACTTGTTGTAGAGTCAGGAAGTCACTTCTTAATCCCAAGAAGTAATTCCTAAACAACGCTCCAAGAACTTCCCTGGGCCTAAGTAAGTGCAAGTGTATTTGTTTAAACTTTGTAAGAATTATCAAATAACTGTATTTTGTTTTCTGCAGTGTAGTTGTAGCTGTATCGGTCCGAGGATATTAGAGAGACAAGGTGGGTGAGATAATATCTTTTATTTGATCACTTTCTGTTAGTGAGAGAGACTTGTTTCGCTTACCAACAGAAGTTGGTCCAATAAAAGATATTTTGCATTTACCTGGTGCCTCTATTTTGTTTTCTGTAATTTCTCCCTTATCTTTAAATTCTAAGAAATGTTTATTTTTCTGTATGGCCATTGTGAATTGTGTGCCTCACATTGTATGCCTATTTGCATACTGAGCCAGATGCTGATTAAGAGATTGCAAAATCTACAAAGGCGTACACAGGAGAAGAACAACTGGCAGGGAGGCGCCCTGTTTATTCATAAGAACAATAGATTGTTCTGATATATCTGGGGTTGCAAACAGACATCCAGGATATTTCACTGAGGCAAGCTGACAGTGTGACTTGTCTCATGAACAGAACATCCCAGCTAAGCTTGGCTGTAAAACACTGGAAGGACTTTAGGTGAGCGTTGCTCTATAAGACATGAAAGTATCAAGTTAAGTAAGTTGAGTTTCTAGATTGAGTGTTATGATTTTATTGTATATGTAACCATTTGTTTCCAATAATTCTTCTACTTACAACTTGAATCTCTATAGTTTGTTAAATAAATGTTTAGTTTTTTGCACTATAAACATATCTAAGTGCTGTGTGTCAAGCGGAATGGTGATCTGAGGTGAAACTGCTCAGCTGGGGTGTATTGCCTCTTTTGAAGCAGTGACTGTGTGAATACTGTGAATGTCCAGTGGATTGTGGCTGGACACTCCAGAGAGGCGGTCGGAGGTCTCAGGGGCTGGAGTGTGCCTATCACTAACCTGTAGAGAGAGAGAGCAAGGCCCGCGTAGGCTTCTGTTGCCCACGGCTGGAGGAGTTGTGGAGTTGACCCATGGCGGACACAGACAAGGCTTCCTTATGCTAAAGGGAAGTGATAGCGAATTACCTCACAACCCTGGGTACTCTGGGAAGTGCCACAGTGGCACATTTATAAGAATTCTGAAGTTCTCTTAAGTAAGCTGAAATTCAGTGAATTTGTGAGAAGCCTCATATAGTTAATAGGTCAATTGAATTACTTAACAATTGTGGGATAGCTTGCATTGAGTCCCTAACTATGATGGTGTATCAGTGCACCATCGCGGGGTCAGAAAGTCAGAGTTCTTTCAGGGCTCCCTGGCTCCATAGGAAGTGGAATAATTTGTTACATTCATTTAAAAGGTGTAGCATATTTCCCCCTAATGTTGCCAATCAACTCTGCTGACTAGTGTGTGGCCTTGTCCACTAAGGTTGCCAACCCTCCAGGATTGGCCTGGAGTCTCCCAGAGTCGGCATCCATCTCCTGGCGACTATTGAAAGCAATCCATGAGATTTTAATAGGATTTTTAAAGAAAATGACATTGTCATGTTGGGGAAAAAAAACCTCCTGGAATAGCTTCAGTCAGAGTTGGCAACTCTATCGCCCACACTTGTGGTGGCATGTAGGGTACATGCAGCAACACACTGCAATGAAAAGCAGCCTGAGTTCACACTGTGGTGTGTAGCTATGCATTGCAGTGAAAGGCTCTGTCAGTGGGGGGCAGAGAGGAAAGGCTTCAGCAGCCAGGGAAGCATTGGGGACACTACACTGCTAAAAATAGCAGTGTAAATGTGGAAGGCACTGCCTGGGGCATGTAGAGAGCCATGTACAGTACATACCTTAAAGGTTATGGCATCCCTTTATTCTGCTTGCCTAAGCCATTCTTCACCATCTGTACTGCTCTTTATACCCATGCCAGGTGGCGTGTAGTGTCTGTACTCTATAAGCTGCCTTAAGTGTACACATAGTCTGTGAATGTGGGTTAGTGCCTTGGCTTTGTCTACTTACATTCCTCTGGGAGCAACTGCGTGGTATCTGGTATAGAGCCTTCATGCTCCCACAACACCAGCCAAGCTTTATCCAGCCTTGCAATGATGAGGTGGAATCCTTCATCAGTCCCGCTTCCCTGCATGGCCACATAAGCACTAGTCATAATCTAGCCCTGCATTTTGTATAATGTATATATCCTCATGTTCTTACAGTATATAGGAGCGTAACTAGAGTTAAAGGGATGAAATTCAGAGGGAATATTTAGGTTGAAATATATAATTCAAAAACTCTTTCTGATGGTAAAATGTTCTAGGCTGTAGAATAGTCTCTATAGAGAGATGGTGGAATCAGTAATGTTTGGGACTTTTAAAACTAGACTGAACACAATACTAGAAAATCTATGGAACAATGGGAACAATTCCCCATTAGCACAGGTATGGACGGAATAACAATAGAGCTTTTCTTTTCTATTTCTTTAGTCTTTGCTTCTATAAAATGATACATAGTTACACTTTTGAAGCTTAAGTCAAATAATCTATAGCTATATGTGCAAGAGAGAGAGATTATTCATAGCATATTGTTATTACAGTTCTCAGTGTTTGAATCTCATTAAAGGACTGTTAAAAGTTAATAAATTTATAATGTGCAAATGCAGTGCAGTTTCCTTGGAAACATTCTTGTACAATTGCTTTATGATGAACCATATTCATTTTAAGAAGTGTGTAGTTAGGGGCCTGTATAAACTGGTAGAGAAGTTTGTACTTACTTTTATTTATGTGATACTTTGGGGGGGAAAATCCAAAGATTATTCCTCTTTCAGTGACATAAATCCTTACTGATTCTGTGGGTAAGATCTTCAAAGGAAGATGAAGCAGGGGCATTTGCTAATCCATAGTAGTATTTGTGTATAAGTGTCTTAATGTACCCAGTGATCCTTTCTGCATATGAAAATACATGTTTGTATTGGGTACAAAAGGAGCCTGCACAGCACTGAACTGTTTACTAGGAAAAGGGAGGGCAAATATGGTGGAGTAGCTTGCGGGATCAGAATCTTAGTGCTTGTCTACATATGGAGTTATTCAGTAGCTGTTCCTGAATAACTCCTTGTGTAAACAAGCCCTTAGTTATTAACGTCTTAAGATATAACTTGTAAAAATGCATAATGAAATGTTGCTTAATGGGTCCTCCGAAGGTTACAGCATTCTGTAATGCATCATTAACAGGGAAATAAAAATTTTCTTTCTCTCCCAGTTTCATTAGCCTTTCCAAAGACAGTGCTTAAAACATGCCATTTCAGGATCTTTATAGTGTCTCAACCAACTTGAAGTTTGTCTATTTTTTCTTTGTCTCTGTAACCTTGAAACATTTCATGGTGAATGCCAGATTAAGCATTCAACATTTTATCAACATCTGCATATTTTTTAAAATGCCTCAGTAGTCAAGATTTTGTCTTTCAAAACAGAAGAGAATTAAGAACAGCAGCAAAGAGTGCCTGATCAGAACAGAAAAGAGAAAATAATGTATCTTCAGTGGCATACAGGAAAACCCACCCTGGGTTCATGGTGTCGTACTCTAACCCAAAGGAACATATTTTTGTGGAAGATAAAGCTATGGAGTTTCTGACCTTTCTGTCCGTGACATTACCATCTGTTTCAGTAATTAAAATCTCCATTAAAATGTGTTCGATTGAGAACAGAAAAATAAATGGATTTGTCATTTGTTCATTTGCTCTTATAAAGTGCTCCATTCTGGTCTTAAATGTGATGAAAGGTTAATAAGGCAAATAGGGTTTTGCAGTCACAACAAAACATAGGAAAATTTAATGTTGGTCTAGCATATGATTGAAATGAAACATTTCACATTATGAGAATATATCATTTAAAATGTACTGAGGTAGCATTTCATTTATACTTAATCATTTGACACAAACGCGCCTATACTGTGCAATTTCACTTTCTTTTATGCTGAAATGCAGTTTCTTGTTTGTATGAGTGCAGCATCTAGAAGTCTCAACTGAGATTAGGGCCACATTGTGCTGGGCAATATACAAACACTAATTAAAAACAGTCATTTCCCCAAACTGCTTACAGTCTAAATGGACAAAACAAAGCGTTGAAAAAACTAATTTCCCTTTTTTACAAGTGGTGAATTGAGGAACAGAGAGATTAATCCTTAAGTGACTCACCCAAGGAGGCTGTGGTAGTGCTAGGATTTGAACCCAGATCTCTCCTAAGAACAATGACTTAACCACAGAACCATTCTTCTTCCTCATCGCTTACATAAATCCTGAGTAATAAGACTTTATGAATGTGAAATGCACGTACGCTGTGGTGGTCACTCTGGGGCCAAGGTGTGGGGCATGACATGCAGTTCACTTTACTTGAGGCTTGGGCTTTTAAAAAATCAAATATCATTATATGTCATACACTGCCTGTACTTCATGCAAAGAAATGCTATGGACCATCAGTACAAAAATAAGACTCTTAAATTTAGCTTTACTAAATGCTATTCATATTACCAAGACCATTAGAATCTATTTGAAACTGCTTTCATTTGCTTAAATTACTTTTCTTGAGGAATGCCTGAACTCTGCCTTTGTAAAGGATTTTCATTATGCTAGATTTTGTTGACATCAGAAGCCATTATGACTGCCTTTGAATGCAGCTCACTTTTATCCGGAAATGTTGAGACTGTGCTAGTGGACTGTACGTTTTCAAAGGCTTGTGTATAATAAACCTGCAGATGGAAAAGCAGCAAAAGCTTTAATTAACAAATGACACATAGTAGGGTAGGCTAACTGACATTTTGCCTAAACAATGGGGTGTCCGTTGGCACCTTAAAGACTAACATTATTTGGGCATAAGCTTTTGTGGGTAAAAAGCCCACTTCTCAGCCACAAAAGCTTATGCCCAAATAAATCTGTTAGTCTTTAAGGTGCCACCGGACTCCTCGTTATTTTGCCTAAACTGGCATCCTTGAGCATGTCATAAATTAATGGTCTAAATGAGAACAAAACAAGTTTAATTATGAGTGCTCATCATAGCAATGATATTACAGTTATTTACTTTTGCAAAAGATGTTTGCAAAATGAAATTGAAATGTATATATACCTTGATCCCAATTACAAACCAAAATATTACTTCATTGGTTCTAGTGATTGAACAACACTTCTTAAATAAAAAAGCAGCTTTTTATTACATTTGTCTTTGTAGTCTGTCTTATAAAAAATTACATGCATATTTTGTATATTACTATATCCTATATTTCATAATTTCACTTTTTGGTTTGATATTTTTTAATCTGGGTGAAGAGGGTAATGTCCTTTCTCTGTGTTAGTAAGTGAAATCATTTTGATGTGAGGCACTAACCTGTTGCTCAGTGAGATGTAAATCCAGATTGCCTCCCCCTTTTCTGACCACTATTTATTGTTCAAGCCATTTAAAATAGTTGAAACTGGCCCTGACTGGTCAACCGAGAATTCCCCTGCCATAGGAAAGCTCCCAGCTGATGTAAAGCAGTGTAGCCTGCTCTTATGCCAACTACCCCCTGCCTCGGATATAGGGCATGTTGGGGGAGATTACAGGAGTGGGAGAGAGTTCCTGGGGAATGAATTTTGGCATGGCATTTGTCCTCAAAGATGAATGAATGTGATTTCCCAGAACAGTGTGGAGAGGAGGGGAAAATCTGGTCTGTTTGCAGCAGTAGCATGATGAGTTGGGAAAGGGAGCTGAAACACAGACAACTTTAGCAGGGCACACTTAAGGTGGTGGTATATGGTTTATGGTGATTGTTTTAATGGTGAGGTGTGTCCCTCTGGGAAGAGAGAAGGTATGTATTGTTAGATACCCTAATTTTTCATCTCTTTCCTTTTGTAGCTTTCCATTATGTATGTTATGTATAGATCAATCATAGCTGATACACAATGTAGTGCTTTTGTGGATTATTCTATATAGAATAGAAGTTAAAAGATAAAAGGGTCAAATAGAAAATATGTGTCCACTTCAAAATAAATTGACAGACAAAAGCAATATGGCAATTGCTCTGTTTCTTTCTGAAGCAGATACCTAAGATTACAACGCTGGAGAAGAAGTTAGCTCTGTAGCAAGAGATTTTGCTTTTGCAAATCCAGTTTGAAGAGCCATGTAAAACAGGAGATATCAAATTGCATTTGTCATTAAGCAACATACAGATGCATCTATTTTTAACATTCACCAATGAACATGTAAAAACTGATTAACAATTAATTAATAGGAGTGTAAACTAATTTTTGCCTAGATTTACAAATATGTGCATTTTAACTATTTCCCCACTTTTTGACCTTTCTCATCATTAAAGTGATGCTATCTTACTGTATAAGTCCCAAAAAGTATGTAAAGAAAATTCCATGTGGCTCCTCTGGAGTATGCTGTACTTATGTTCTGTGTAAATATGTATATATGTACATTACAAAGGCTTCAAACAAACATTGCGTTGCTGAGGACCGAAATGTATTTGAATTTAAGCCTAAAACACTTTAAAAAAAATATAGAAAACTGCCTCTTTGGATTACTATTTAAGATTTTCATTCATTGTCCCCTTCTACACTGTATTAGCCTTTGCCCTTCCATGCAGCCTCTCTCCTTCCATGTCTCTGTTTTGTGCATCTCCATCCTCTGATCTTTCCAACTGTCATGGTTAGAATTTGACTCCTCTTTAATGATTCCTGTTGCTAGGTAACCATCTCATCCATTTCCTGTTCTATCTGGATGTTAGAGCGCCCCTTTTGCATTAATAGCATCTTGATTTTTTTGTTACATGATTTTCCCTTAGTTTAAATCATTCCCAGTTTTGCTGCAAGCCCTTGAGATTCCTTATATTTATCATTTCTCATTCAAAAGACAGCTATAGTATATAGGAGTTCTGAAAAATGGTTTGTTTCTTTTTTTACTCCTAACAGTTTACCTTCCTTTGTAACACTGTACAGAGTTATGCAGGTATAGTTTTCACAGAATTATAAAGCAAAGGCTATATATACAATTATCACTTCGGGCTTTAAAAAGTCTAATTGTTTTTTCTATTGTGCAAGATTCCTAGAAATTTAAGTTTGAAGGGAACACTCTTACTTTTTTGCCATCTAAAAAGGCAAGCGGATTGCTGAAAATTATGTAAATTTCGCAGACTTCAGGCTTATATCTTGTTGATTTTATTACAATGTGCGGGCACTACCTGCATGACCAAGGGTCTACAACTGATTGCAAGCATTACATTTCCAAACTGATGAGACAGGCAAAGCATGTGAACAATTGGAGTAACTGCTCACATATCTGTATGTAATGAGATGACAAGTATCCAGGCAGTCTCATAGTTTTTCAGGTGGAGGCAGTTTTATTCTGGGTATACTTGATTTTCACCATTTTGTTTAAAATGTGGTCAGAGATGGTTTAGCTGGAGGACTTGATTAATACTCATCACATTATTTTCGAACATTTTAAAATCCTTGTTTTTAGATGTTCAATATCAAAGGAAACAGAGCATGTGTGTTGGTTGATCTACACCAGCTGGGAGCAATACAGGGGCTAATCAGTTGAGTCACTGCTGTCATTCTAAATTTTCAGTTGGGGCATCATTCTCTGAGCAGCCAGGGCAGTAGTTTCGCTGTCTATTATTACAAAAATATTCAAAGTTAAGATGACAGTAAGGATCTTACTCAAAATCTGCTTTAGTTGCTTTATGTCTAACTGTATTCTTGACTCAGAGGTTTAGTGGGATTAGTTAAGAATGAAATAAGATACTTCCTTTGTTTTGAGACCCATTCCATCCTTCATTCTGAATTTCCTTGGTTTTATGAGTCAGCCCCCTAATATTATTCTATAGTAGTTTTTGAAATTGTTTTTAATAAGCCATAAATATGGTTAATGGGTCATAGCAGATTTTCACAACTGATAGGATTGGAAGGCGCCTCCCTGGGCCATCTAGTCCAACTCCTTGTATTAGCACAAAGGATTCTACATTATGTTTTTCAGTTTTTAAATTATACATTTACATTTATATTGTTCATTTCAATCAGCCAACCAGTTCAAGAGTGAAGGAGGGAAAATTTGGGCAAAGACACAGCAGCAAACCCTTGTGAACAGTACCACATATCTTTAAGGTCAACAAAGAGCAGACCTAGACCTCAATGAAAGAGCCACCCACAGTGTTCAACTTAGCCACAGAAGGAGAAGGAGTTGAGGAGACCCTGCCTGGATTCAAACCTGTGGTATCATAGAGTCCAACTGTTTCACACTTGATGGCTAATTCCATATATCACCTCTCTTGCTTTTCATACCAATGCATTATAATGGTATGAAAAAGCAAGAGAGAGGTGGCATATAGGAGTAATGCATTGTAATGGAGTATTTTTTGTAGGTTTCTGACTCTACAAAACTTCCCTGCAGCTGGAGACAGGTTTTTAGATACCTTTACTGTGCTTCTCATTTCTGCTGGAGCACCTCTAATGAGTTTGCCTTAACTACCTCATAGGCAAACTATCCCACTGACTGTCATTACGGTCAGAAATTGTTTCTAGATAGCTAAGATAAGCTGAAAAATTTGAAGATTAACAAAATTATGCAATAACTAACTATTGGACTTCTTTGATATAGATTTTGTCTTGGAAGTGAGAAAAAACAATCTTTCTGTAAATGGAAAATCAACTCCATATCCCACAGATGCATAGCATGGCTCCTGATATATTTCTTTCCTCACAGAACATAGTCAGTGTTGTAATTATTTTTTCAAGGTATATTTTACTTTTCAGTTCAGTTGCCGCAGTTCTGAAAGATACAGGTATTTCCTTTCTTACTATGAAGTAAGTAGTCTTCAAGCTGCTGTGCTGTTGGATTGAGGACCTTTGGATGAAAGTCTTACTCCAGAGCAATGGGACTATTCGTCTAGAGTCTACCACATACCTTTCAGAAACGAGCAAGGAACAGTAGCATGAGACTAGTGCAGGTTAAAGGCTTAGGATAACTCTTCAGTGCACTGCCCTCAGTGTTGCGCATAAAGTTCCCAACAGCAATTAAAAAGGTATCCCTTTGTTCCTCATAAATCCATTTTCATTTAAATTAGGTCTTTCATGCATCATATCCAAGAACTCTGGAAATAGTACTGTCGTATTGGATTTTTTAAATAATTTTTTCTGTGGGTTTCAGTACAAAATAGTGCTCTGATCACACAATCCATGATGTTTGCTTGTGTAGAAATTCATTACACTCTCATAGCAGCAGCAGCCTTTGGGCATATGTAACACATTTAAAACAGTTTAGCTACATATATACACAGTATTATTGGTGTGAGGTAGACACCAGTCTATGTCCCACCAATGGATTGAGAATAATTCCTGTTTTAATACTTTGCATGGTGACAGGTTTCAGAGTGGTAGCTGTGTTAGTCTGTATCAGCAGAAAATACGAGGGTTTCACTTGTGGGTTTTAGCCCACAAAAGCTTATGCCCAAATAAATTTGTTAGTCTCTAAGGTGCCACAAGTACTCCTCGTTTTTTTTTGTTTTAATACTGTGGATCAAATTGTGGGCCTATGTCAAGATGCACTAAAGGTCATAGGAGCTGTTCACTTCCATGTATACTGGTTCTGCACTGGACTGACTAACCTTCACAACAGTTGGTCCCAGGGAATCAAAAGGGAGAAGGGTGGAAGGAGGGGACCCGGAGTATTTTTACCCCAGTGGGTTATTTCCTTGTCTTAACTGACAGCTGTCAGCCTCACTGTCTCCACAGGACTCATCAGTCTCCACAGAAATCACTTATTTGGGGAGCAGTTCAACTTGTTCCTTGGAAGGCGCTGTTTCTTTCGATGCCAGCTGTGAACTCCCTGGCTACCATATATGGTAGTTGGTAGGTGGAGTCACAGACTCTGCTTCTTGGAAGAGGGAGTGGTTGGGCCAGCTTTGAGAGGTTCTTGGCCCTCTGGACTAGTGTTGGATTCCACAGCTCCAGCTCTTGAATACTCTTTGATGCAGTAGCTAATGATATGGAATTTAACATTAATTTATAAAATAAAGTAGTGCATAAACTGGTGCTAACAAGTGTCCCTGTATCCTCGTTGCCATGACAAAGAGGCTAATTTCTTAAGGTGTTGGATAGAAGTTTATAAGAAGAAAATAGTGAAATAATACTTCCTTTTATATATTGTTTAATTTCCCGCTGTGTGTCATTAAATAAATATCATGTGACGTTATAACAATGCTTCTTTGGTAAAATAGATGTAATACTGCACCATTTAAAAATACTAGTGTGCTCTCTATTAATCATTTATCTATATTTAAAAATATGCTTTATGTGGCTTTAATGCAGCAGTGCCCAAACTTTTCCTGTCCTGCCCCCCGACTACCAGTAATGGAACCTGTCCATGCTTCCCCTCCATTATTGCACAGCCAAGGCTTCCTCAGCAGAGGTGCTTGGGCTGAAGGCAGAGCTGGGAGGCAGAATTGGGATGGGGTGGAGCTGAGGCTACAGGTGGAGCTGGTCTGGGGGCGGAGAGGGAATGAGGGCAGAGCTGGGCTGGCAGTGGAGCAGGGGACGGAGTGGAGTTGGGGCTGGGTGGTGCTCCCACCCTGCCCCTCATGGGGGGCTGGCCCAGGCCCCACCGTGCACCCCCCCAAACATTCCTCAGTCCGTCCCCCACGTGGGGGGCGTGCCCTACAGTTTGGGGACCACTGTTTTAATGAAATACATGAGTTTGTTATGATAATACAGTTGTCACAACTTCAAATGACCTCATTTACATTGTGAAATATAATCTGTCCCAACATAATGGGTGTTCTTGTTTCATAGGTGATAAAAGTCTATAAAGCAGCAGTACAACAGACCTTGGATGTCCTCTTCCTTCCTGAAGGAAAAGAATTTCTTACAAGCACGGATGCAGTAAGCCGGGACTCAGCTGACCGTACAATCATTGCATGGGATTTCCACAGCGCTGCAAAAATTTCCAATCAGATTTTTCATGTAAGGTTAACACTTACTATTATTAGAATGCTGATTTAGTATATTACATTGTGAGCAGAGTAAAAAGCTTTTGATTTTTCCTAAACCGCTGTGAGTTATTGATCAGTTTTGCTGCAAGTAGGGATGCATGCAGCTTATATTAAATTACAGTACTTCTGTATGATTTGAAATAAGCCATTATAATGTTACTGTGATTTGTAAAATGCTACTTACTAAAAAGCAAGAACTGTTTTTCTATTTTAGCAACCCTTACTTATTCTCTGTAACTATAAGTGTGAAGTGGCCTAGAGAATTGTGAGTGCCCTCCTTGGAAAAGTATTTCCATTTCACTGCCTATTCACTGACATATGAGCTAGGTTTAGGCAGGTACACAGGTAGAAATGTCAGTGTGTCCTGCCAACTGTTTACCAAAGTATTTGTTACAGTATCACATTTCCCGCTCCAGTACCTTTCCCAGGACAGCAGAAGTGATGTATTTGGGGTAATCACAGGTGAAGGATTTGAGCAATAGCATGGTATATTCATGTAAATACACAGCAAAGGAAATAGCAGAGGCAAAATGGTGCTGGCAAAAAAATTACTTTAGCAAACACAGGTATAACATTCCTTACAATATGTAGCAGTCCAACCAAGTAATTCATTTACATGCTGAATTATCAGGAAAGGCTGGCAGCTTCACAGGACAGTTAGTGAGTTAGTCCTTGCTCCCTTAGGCTCCTTTGAAAATCCCAGCCTAATCGCTTATGTAAGTTAAAGAATGCATGAGTGAACTGGGTTCTGGTAGTTCTACTTTTTTACTGGAAAGAACTGTACTGGCAACAAGATGGAGTGGATGATCTAGTAAGACACTTGTATCTCTAATTTCCACAATGATGTCTTTGTTCAGTTTTGGAGCAGCACACATCCTGGGTATGCAGTTTGACAGCATGCTAGTCTTTTGCTCTGGAAAGAAAACGCTTCAGTGAATAAACAAACTGCAAAGCAGGCATGTTCAGTGTACTGAAGTTTTAACAAGACAATTCTTTTGGAAATAGAGCATCACTGAATGCGGCAGTTACTTCACTCTTTAATATGGGAAATAAGTACTCTTAGTTTTGTAATATTCAATTTCTAACCTTCAAGATGGGAGTGTCTGGACTTTACTACTATGCTAGAATGCGGATGAAAAACACATCATCTCACTACTCATGAATACACATTAAATAGGCCAAACTATCTATTTTTAATGTACTTTGTTCTGCAAAATAGCTGAACCCTTTTTGATCAAACTTTCCCCCAAAATTTGACTGGAAACGGGGTTCTCATTTTTCACTCCTACATCTTTTCTGCCCGTTCTATCCTGTTTTACTATCATTTCCCAAGATTGCTTAAGTTTTTCTCCCTGTGCCTTTCTTTTGTGTTTCCTCTCTCTAATACTCTTTACTTAACCGAGGGTTTGTCTATGTGGAGATTTAGTGTGTGGTAAGCCTGGTTTAAATCTATAGCGCGCCTGGTTGCTGTACACTAACTGGTTGTGTGGATCCTGCTACTGTGCACTGAAAATCCCATAGTGCAGAACTGTGGAACTTTTAGTGCTTGGTAGGAGGGTCCACATGGCCAGTTGGTGCACAGCAAGCTGGTGCACTGCAGATTGACACCCTGGCTTGCCATGCACTAAATCTCCATGTAGACAAGCCCTCAATCCCCTAAGACTTTTTTCCTCTTGTCCCATCTTCTACTTCCTAGTAATACTTCACCATTTCTCATTTGTAAATTTACCTTTAAGCTTTTATTTATCTTTTTGCTGTCCAACATTTGAAAGAACATAGCATTCCTTTTGCCCAACACAATAATCTCAGATATTTTCACTGTGCATAAACTGTGATTTATATTGAAACATAAAGTTGTACATTAGAGCTAGAGATGAGCTAAAATCAGAACCTCTATTCCAATCGCCTTCCTCCTTAGAATTTCAGGGGTGGGAAGTTTGTATTTGTATCCCTGGATCTCAACCTGCCCCTGTGACTTTAGCTCGATTATGAAATCAGAGGAGGCCCTTTTTCTCACTTTGGTTTGGATTTGGCTCATAAAGTTACCATCATTCACAATTCTAAACACTGGCCTAAGGCTAATGTGGATCCAAAAGTCACCTCCTTAGTCTCCATCTCTTCCTACAGCTGAACATTTTGAACTGAAAATAGTCGTGTTGAAAAGTGACATCATTTGTGACTTCTGACGTCAGTAGGCTTAGAAAGATCAGTTGTAATTAACAAACTGTTTTCTTCATGATACAAGTAGCAACAAAGAGGTATTTCGTACTAGGGGGTAAATCTTGCCTCTGCCTCTGTAACCAGAGTAGATTCTCTGGCAGCAGAACTGGGAGGGTTTAGGGAGTTAAACTTGGACTATGGAAGGGGTGTGGGAGTAGGACTAGACGACCCACTGCTACATGGAACCTTTAGTCTTCCTCAGGCCCCAGAAGCTGTTTGAGTGCTTTTGGGCTGAAACTGCCTTTTTAAAGGGGAGAAAGGGAATATTCCTTCCCTATGCATTTGCCCAGCTCCTGCTCAGCCCAGCTAATTAGGGTAGATACCAGATTTAATATTTGCACCATGTGAACTTTCAGGAGAATGTGTTGAGCAAAGTGGGCATGGATTCCTTTTAAGTTTCTTCATGGTTACATATCTAAAATACGTCAGTTCTCACCCATCTTCTAATCATTCAGATATGTTAGATCTACAAAAGATTGCCTGATTAATTTGAACAAGACTGTATTTCAGGCAACAAAAATATAGGAATGTCAATCTTCTCAACTATTTTTTAGGAGCGTTATACCTGTCCGAGTCTGACTCTGCACCCTAGAGAACCTGCATTTGTTGCTCAAACAAATGGAAACTACATGGCATTGTTTTCTATCCAACGACCATACAGAATCAACAAAAAGAAAAGATATGAAGGGCATAAGGTATTATTCTTCACCGGAAACTTAAAGTATTCAAGACTATAAGTAATATAACCAATTTCTCTTCTGTTAACGTGTCTGCTGATACTGTTGATTTATAAACCAGGGTAGATATTAATTGACTTACTTCTTTTCCTGTCTGGTTTCCTGTAATGTAGTTAATTTAGAACGATACACATTATGAAGACAATGGAGATTAAAATAAAGGAAGACTTTGTGAATTGTTAATAGCTTCACCAATTATTGATTGACTTGTGCTAACAATTTAAAGTCGTAATAAGTCTGTCTTAATAAACACTTGGGGAAATAATTAGAGCATATTGTGTAAAAGAGATATTTTTAGTACATTAATGCATTTTCAGGAGGTTACATTAAATTTCCCTAATTAGCATATTGATTTACTCTTATTCTTGACTCTTTACAGGTGGAAGGATTTGCAGTGGGCTGTGAATTTTCTCCAGATGGAACACTTCTAGTGACAGGAAGTTCAGAGGGCAAAATATTTTTCTATAACTATCACACTGCTAGAATTATTCACACTTTGTCTGCACATAACCAGGCTTGTGTGAGTGCAACTTTTCATCCAGTCCTTCCGTCAGTTCTTGCAACATGTGACTGGGCTGGAGATATCAAGATCTGGCAATAATAAAACAGGGTTCCCTTTCAGAGTGAATCCAGTTAGTCCACATTAAAGACACGGGTGCTGGTGTTTCATCATAAATAAACCAGTGTATGCAATTTGAATTTTTCTTATGAATATGAGGGAATCTGTTGTCATTTTGTATCTTCCATCCAAGCCTTCTAAGAGTAGGATTTTCAAAAGTCCTTCGAGCTGGTTTAAGTCTGGAAGTCAATAAGAGTTAGGCTAACACTGTGTGTTTTTGAAAATATCATCTAAGCTTTAAGCCTAAATTTGTTTTTTATCAGTTGATGCCTAATGGGGGTAAAAAGGAGGCTTAGTGGTAAATATTAAATTATACCAAAAATTAAAAAAAGACTGCAGCTTGCTGCTCTTAGTTATCTTAACATTAGGGTCAGTGTTCAGGTTAATATAATAATATTTTACATTTATAACATCATTTTTCAACCCAAAAGATCTCTACTTCCATGCAGTTCAGGATCACCATGCAGAAGAAATCTTCTCCTAAAGTGCAAAGGAAAAGGATCTCCTTTTCTACAGACCTCTGTTAATTATTTAAGATCCATATCACCAATTATATGGTTCTTCTTCTTTAACTGGTATAAATTGTCATAGCACCATTGAAGTCAATAGAGCTATAGTAATTTAGACCAGCTAAAGATCTCTCCCAAATATTTTTACATAGTCAATTGTGTGTACGAGAGAGAGAAAGAAAATTCATCTTGTGCCTTTTAGTGTCAACTTTGACTCACAAGATATACTAACTCTTTAAACATATACATAGATTATTTAGAAGTTGTCTTTAAATTGTGATGATTATGTTGAAAAGATAAATATGTCTCGTGTATCAGAGTAAAGACTGCTGCCAGAATGTGTGAGATGAATTTTCACATATCCGTATTCTGGTTAATTGATTTTAATGAACTACAGTGTTACAGAATATTTATGTCCATTTTAACTGAATATTTCCAGATTTTTTTAACTAGTATTTTTTATGACAAAGCTGTTGTTTGCAGATGCATTATTCTGTGATCTAACTCTAAATTAAGGAAGCATTTTGTTTGAGACTATCAACTAGAATAGAAGAGAGCATGTGCCACAGAAATGAAAGGGGGGAATCCTTTTTCTAATGAGACAAAGACCTGAATTTCAAACATGTGGTGGTCAGAACTGTAGGATAGTTAAGCCACATATCCACATTTTGCTATGGACTAACTAGAAAAAAGAAAGTAAAAAGAGATGGGAAGGGGAGCATCCCATCACTTTTTGCCTCTAATTTGTTTGCTGCCATCATTGGCATATCAAAGCTAGTTCTCTCCCTATTAATTCCATTATAGTATTTCAGTCTATGAAAAAGAACTTTATTCAGATACTGGTAATATTGTAGCTCCATATTAACCCATGTATATTGCTATATCATAGAATCATAGAAATGTAGGGCTGGAACGGACCTTGAGAGGTCACCTTGTCCAGCCCCCTTTGTGCTGAGGCAGGACCAAGAAAACCTCAACTATTCCTGACAGGTGTTTGTCTAAGATGGTTTTAAAAACCTCCAATGATAGGTATTCCACAACTTCCCTTGAAGCCTATTCTAGTGCTTAACTACCCTGATAGTTAGAAAGCTTTTTCTAATATCTAAGCTAAATCTCCCTTGCTGCAGCTTAAGCCCATTATTTCTCTTTTCTTCAGTGGATGTGGAGAGCAACTGATCAATCCCCCTTATAACAACCCTTAACGTTTTTGAAGACTGTTATCAGGTCCCCCCTCAGTCCTCTTTTCTCAAGACTAAACATGTCCAGTTTTTTTTAACCTTTCATCATAGTTCGGGGTGTCTAAACCTTTTATCGTTTTTGTTGCTGTCCTCTGGACTCTCTCCAATTTCTCCACATCTTTTGTTTTAAAGTGTGTTGGACATAGGCGCTGATTCCATGGGTGCTTCAGGGCTGGAGCACCCACGGGGAAAAAATGGTGGGTGCTGAGCACACACTGGCAGCCCCCCTATCAGCTGTCTCCCACCCCATCCCCCAGCACCTTCAGCCCCCTGGACCCCATGGATCAGCATCTCCCCCTCCCTCCCTGCACCTTCCACCCACCGCAACCAGCTGTTTCGCAGCATTCAGGAGGCTGGGAGGGAGGAGTGAGGACGCAATGCATTCGGGGGAGGGGCTGGAACTGGGTGGGAAGAGGTGGGTCGGGGTGAAGCAGGGGCGGGAAGAGGCGGGTCAAGGGAGGGGTGGGAAGAGGTGGGACATTGGGGGAAGGGGTGGAGTGGGGGTAGGCTGACCAGCAAATGTGAAAAATCGGGACGGGGGTGGGGGTTAATTGGCGCCTACATAAGAAAAAGCCCCAAATATCGGGACTGTCCCGATAAAATCGGGACATCTGGTCACCCTAAGTGGGGGCAGGGTCTGGGTTGGAGCCGGGGGTCAAGCACCCCCCGCACTTTGAAAAGTCAGTGCCTGTGATGGTGGCCAAAACTGGAGATATATATCTTTTAATGTATGTACATATGATATATGTTTGTAATCTACCTGGGTCTAAAAAAAGTAAATATATAAATAGTGTATATATATTTATGTATTTAAATGCCCTGACACAAAATAAGACTTCGTGTATGATATGTATTCATTCAATTAGCAAATCATCTACTTACAGAGTGAAGCTAAATAAAATGAAAACCCAACCACAGTCTCTGAACTGGTAAATAGAGAGCTGCACAGATATAAAATTTGGATAAACATCCATCTGCAATCCGCAAACATGGTCCAAGGATATCTGCAGATATAAAGCAGATATCTGCAGGTTTGCAGGGCTCTACTGATGAAATATTAAATTCTTAAACCATTAAAAACCACCACCCTCTTGTTGAGTTCTATTGGAATCAAGGTGAGCTGAAATGCTTTTTAAATACATATAAAATCTGATTCATTAAGCACCAAGTCCTCCTTATCTTTACTCACGCAGGTAGTGCTTTGGGAGTCAATGGGATGACTCACTTGAGTCAGACAAGTAAGATTTAGCCATCAGATAATATGTGGTTAGAATTAAGAATTACAAATAAATGCTTCTATTATAAAATATAATTATTTAAAAATAATGTATCCTTTTATTTTTCCACCTTGGATTGAGTGCAGGGTTCTGTGTTTCAAATGCAAGAGTTGATGTCATCACTATCACCTATAGTGTGCACAGCTTTATTCATATGTCTTTGCCTGAGACGTTTGTAATATGCCCATCACCAGAGCTGATGGAGTTAAGGCTAGCACCAACTTTTGCAGTCAAGGCCGTGGTTTACTTTTAAAACGGATTAATTTATAATAGTAATCTTGTGCCTATATTTTCTTGAGCCATAGTGCTCCAAAATGATCCAGGCCTGTGCAGAGTCCCACTAATTTCAGAAGGACTCCACATGTGCTTTGCAAGATCAGGACTGTAGGGCCTTAACCTGCACCACAGAAGTCAACAGGATTTTATGTCCAAAACAGTTGATAGTATTCAGTTTTATAGAGCAGTTCAGTACCATCTTTAAGGTTTGTTTCGGCTGTTGGTCTTGAGAGTCTGTTTATTCATGTTTGTGTTGTATATTTACAAATAGAGTGTTAAGGTTCCCAGAGCAATTTAACACTCTTCTTTGTGTTGGTAATTTGAATAAAAAGAAAACAAATTAATCCATAGAGTTATCTTTGGGCGTCTTATTTTGGACATGATATTTCCATCATTCTTCCTATTTGCTTAGAATGTTGCATATCTTCTTTATTCTTCATGACTCTATAGTTAAGGCTGAGTTCCATTTTGCACTTAAAGAAGAGATTTAGCCTCTTGTTGTTCATCTAAAATATTGTGTATCCTCTCCAAACTTATAGCATTTACTATTTGAGTAAAGAATGAATATTCTGAGAATTTACAAATAAATCCGTTACTTTGAGTTTGTTAGTTTTAAAATAATTCCTTTGAGAAATTTAGCCTGTCAGTCTTTTTTGACCTGAATGATCTTAATAATGGAACAACAGACTCAGACTTTCAAAATCTTGTGCATATGCTGTATTTGAAAATAGGCTGTAATGAAGCTAAGTTATTAATAATAGTTGTAGCTAATGGTTAACTCAAATAGGCTAAAATAGGGTTCAACAACTCAGGTAGGGGTATTGTAACATCAGAGGTAATTCAACCAGTCATCACTCTTCCTCTGTAACTAATTTGCATGCAATAGCTATATTAGTTGTAATGAGTAAGTGGTATGAGGGACACTGGAGATGTGTCAAGAATTCTAATTGGCAGATGCACTGCTGCCTCAGCTCCTCTGTGCACTAAGGCAGCCCTGCTGGGAAACTGAGAAGAGTGCATGGATGGCTAGAGTCATTGGGACCCAAGGAATGGGTTCCCCTCACCACTTCACATAGCTCTCAGTAACAGCTCTCTAAACCAATACATTGATGGCAAATTAAGGACCCAGTTCATCAGTACACTAAAGTTGCTTTGTGTTGCTCTGGTGTACTGGTGAATCTGCCCTCTAAAGTTCAATAAATATATTAATTACTTAAGTTTGATACAAAATACCCAAAATCAGTAGAAACATTGCACAATAACATTCGTTTTGGGTCTCTTGTTTGCGTCTATGTATGACATTTTTAATAATTTTTGAAAACCAAGGAAATTTTCACACAACAAACTGCATTAATATCAAATTAAGGTTGAGAATACATGTTAGTAATGTAAGAATACAAATAATTACAGATATGTTATAATTATACCAAACCTAGGCATTATAAACTCAGGAAGTTCAAAGTTAAAGTGACACAAAAAATATTCAAATATTTGAGGTATGGAATACACAAGAAAGGTACCCAGGCAACTTTAAATCTATCCTGAAGGCACACCATGAAAAGAAAAAATATGGGGAAATGTCATTAAAATCAGTTGAATCTAATCTGGACCAGAAACACTAAAATGCCTTAGTTTTTATGCAGTGCAGCTAAGATTGTTTGGGTGCCTTAAATGTGCATTTCCATACCATTTCTTTGAAGTGTAATCTTAACGCTGAATTTCCTGTGTTTGTGTTACTTGGTTTTGGGACCCTAGCTCCATGTTAGCATAATTTTTTGCCTTTGAATAAGGATTGTGAATTTGGTTTGCATCTGTCAGATTAGGAAAGTATTTCAAATGCGTGATCATTTTGCACAGTAAATTGTCTCTCTCAAAAATACTGATGCCAAATCCATAATGCATGTATAACAGTAATTGTTTTTCACATGTAGCCGTGTTTTATTCTGCTGATTCAATCCTCCTTGACACAAATATAACAGTTCATTACCATTCTTAAAAGGCTGTATGAGAAGCATCTGTCCATTGTAACATTCCAGTGAATGGCAGATTTGAATCAAGAAAATCACAAAAAACAGAAGATGGTATTTTAGCAAGCAAAATCAATTATTTTTATTTGCAGTTCAGAACCATACTTGAGGTCAAAACACTCCAGAATTTTTAGACTATTTGAAATCTGGATCAAATTTTGTGGACTAAGATCTTCTATAGTTTTAATTTGCTTGCCAGCAGTACCAACAAATGGTTTGCAAATTGAACCGAGGGGCTTGAATTTGAGCAGACCAGGCAACATATAGTAACAAACAATTGTTCAGAGTTTTCTCAATTTCGTGCTGCTTTTTAGTGCAAGCCATTTCACAGTGGCATGGATTTTTAATTTCTTTAGAAATTTTATCAATGTGCCACCATATCACAGGGAAGATTGGTCCAGCCCCAGCTCTGACTAATTCACTGCTTCCCAGCTGAGGTGTGGGGTTAGGGTGTCAGGTGATAGCCATCAAGAGTTTAGTTGAGCTGAAGAGCTGCAGGGAGCAGGTAGGCTCCTGTAGTAGGCTGTGGAGCAGGGGAAAGAACCCTGCTACAAGGTACAGTGGAGAGTGAGAACTGCAGGGAGATTCCAGTGTGTTGACCTTGGACCAGAATAAGGATTGGAGGGGCAGAGAGAAGATGTGGAAAAGCCCCTGGGAATGGTAGCCCATGTTGGGCAGAGGAACTAATTTATTTTGTCTAAGTTTCTGCATAATCCATAAGGCCCTGAAGCAAGGGCCTGAAATGGACTGGGGAGCTAGCTAGTAAGTGTACACCCCATTTTAACAATGTATGGAAAATGGTTTAAATCTCTTCAAAGGCAGCATCCGATTTATCTACTGTAGCTTAATCTATGTTCTTTTAAGAAATGAAATATCAAAATGTAGATTACATTGGCATCAGGTCTCCAAGAATGGCTGGAGTTTTTGATTCTTGTAAGAACTGTGTTACATTATCTGATCTTTTGACTGGTTATGTTCACAACATTATCTTGTGAACATCTTTACTAATTTGGAACTGAAATTTGATGATTGAATATATCTTAGCACTGTGATGTCAATTAAGTTGTCAATATGAACCAAAGACAAGTTCTCTAATCAACTCACATTCCGATCGATCCATCTCTCGGGAGTACTATCTGGGCTGCAAACAAGGATTGATGTGATCAGCTGAAGCTTTTGAAACACAGTGAATTGTTAGTGAATTTATTTTATTCATAATACAGTAATCCAGTGTTTCCCAAATTTGGGACACCACTTGTTCAGGGAAAGCCCCTGGCGGGCTGGACTGGTTTGTTTATCTGCTGCATCCGCAGGTTCGGCCAATCATGGCTCCCACTGGCTGTGGTTCACCGCTGAAGGCCAATGGGGGCTGTGGGAAGTGGCGCGGTCTGAGGGACGTACTGGCTGCCGCTTCCCGCAGCCCCCATTGGCCTGCAGCGGCAAATGGAACCGCGATCGGCCGAACTTGCGGACACAGCAGGTAAACAAACCAGCCCGGCCCGCCAGTGGCTTTCCCTGAACAAGTGGCATTCCAAGTTTGGGACACACTGCGGTAATCAATACAGGTCTTAAAGGTGGCTGTGGGAGAGATTCCGGTTTACTAGGAAGATCTACAGAGTATTATGCATTACTGCCAAACCAGATGATCTATTGTATCTAAAAGGAAAGTAGCTGTACACTATGATTAAATTAACAAAAGTTTGAAGTGACCAACACTGTGTGGATAAAACAAGCCCACCTCTTCATATTTTTATTGCTTTATTTCCATGTTTTTTTAAAAGAACAAATGATGATTGCATTCTCTGTTAACAAAGGCATCATTTAACACAAGGGTGACAAAAGAGCTACACCATTCAGATCCTCTTATTCTTCTCCCTCTGTCTTTGAAGACTGGGAGATGGTCACTAGGATTCGGTAGCCCACTCCAGCCCTTCAGGTGCAATATTGACTATGGAGGTGTTCTGCCTCAACTCTGCAACCTGGATTGGAATAATAATGCACGTATTCACATTGCAATGACTGTTTCACACAGCAGAAAACAAAGATTGTTTAAAATGTGAAGACTATTGCAGAACAAAGCAAAACCAGCACATGCCAAAATCATGGAATCTGTAGTTTTCTCTTATCCTGATGATAAGACAGGATTTGTTTTATGAGAATTTTGGAATGTTTTAATGAGACATTTACAGTTTCATTCAGCTAGGCCTTCAGTTTGAAGTATCTGTCCTGGTTTCCTGGGCTAATCCCTCCTGCACATCACTCTTGTTTCATCCTCAGTGTCTTCTTCATTGTCCTCTTTCATTACCTTCCTCTCTGCATTAAAACACATCATAGTCTTCTACATCATCTTCACTAGATTATACTTGCCTCGCATCCCTCCTTCTCAGTAGCTTTGTACTCAAATGACATGACTACTCACACTGTATTCATTCTCTCTCCAGTAACTCTCTCCTTGATTCCCTTCAGTCTGGTTTTTGCCACTTTCATTCTATTGAAACTGTCATTACCAAGATAGTCAAATCACAAAGCGTCTTGCTCTATCTGCCACCTCTAATATGGTTGATCACGACCTCCTTCTGCAAATTCTTCTCTTTTGTTTTCTAAAACTCAGTACTGCCTGGTTCTCTTTCTACTTCAAATTGTTTCTTTGGCATTTTCTTTGGTGGTTCTTTTTTTGATCATCCCCTCCTGCTTTCTGGAGTCCCCAATGGATGTCTTTAGCCTTCTCCCCATCTCCCTCTGTCCTTGCTGATAAATCCCATGTCTACCTCTTCTGTCTCTCTGACATCTCCCCTAGATGTCTCGCACCACCTCAAAAGCTGGAACTATGGAGAATTAAAAACTAAATTGATCTCAAGGGAAATTTATCACTGTAGAGGGAGCCTCCACTGGTAGTTTCATCCTTACTCTGTTCTCTCTGTGGAAATCACCTGTTTCTTGTGCAAAGTCTGAGTAGCTCTGCTTTGTGTGGGGACCTGCTGCAAAGGGGAGCAACCTATAGTGGCCACAGCCCCTCCACTTCTCTGATCTAAAGGCTTAGAGACACTGGATCCATGCCCCATCCACCTCAATGTCCCAATACCTGCATCCTCCTCCTATTTGGAGTCTATCCACATAGCATTCAGGGGCGATGGAGCCCACTCCAGTGTTGTTCTGCCTGTTTGCCCTGTCTGGGGTACTTGGGGGCTCAGTGTGAAAGGCCTTGAGGGAGCCCTTTGCACACGACTGAATTTCACCCTATGAGAATGCTCCAAGTTGCTCAAAGCTGGCAATTTCTGTCAGGAAAATATCAAGCGCTACCTCAGTTTGGATCATCCATTTCTCTCCTATTTTCTTCAATCAACCACAAAGCCCAGGTAATGTTCCTACTTCTGAACTGAATGAAGCACCAGCAAATTGTCTGAAGCATATCCTCAGAGCAGCAATTTATATAAATAGAAAATTGCTTGAAAGAGCTTCAGAGCACTGTCCCTGGTGCAGACCTGTTTGACACAGCAGTTTTCTTGCATCCATCTACTTTAAATGAACACAGCAAAAAAATGACCTCCCACTATCACTTTTGTTTTATCCTCCGCATGTGACCGCTGGTGTGTTTCATTCATGTCCCACACAGACATCTCCTGTGGTATCAGCTCCTCTGTAACCTTTATATTAATTAGTATCAATGAATACTCATCACCATAGATGTATGAGATCTTTTGTCCCTAGATGCCTACTAAATATGTCACCTAAGTTATGTACGGTACATCATCATATTTTATGGGACCAATACTGAGGTCCTTTTTCAGCCTTTTTTCTGTATTTTTGCTCAGTCCATACTCCAGTAAGTTTCCCTTCAAAGCATCTGGCACCAGCCGCTGTCAGAAGACAGGATACTGGACTAGATGGATCATTGGTCTGATCCAGGGTAACAATTTTTAGGTTAAGCTCTTTATGCAGTTCACATTTTGAACTTTGGTCTTGGTTTTAGCTGCGCGTGCTTTAATATTCCTCTTATTAAATCTGTAGAATACTGTACTCCCCATTGAAGGAACTAATTAAACTACACATGAAACACTGCTGGTTGTGTACCATATTGCGTATTGTAGGTGGTCCTCTGAACTACTTAAACCCCACATTCTGAGCTTCAGGGATGCAGCTGTTGTCCAGGCCCTCTGCATTGGACTTCTGGATTTCACTGTGAGAGAAGTCTAGATACCTCAGAGTGGGAAGGCTGGAGCACAACGTCTTCTCTAATGAGTGGAGTAACAGTAATAGATATAAAACCTTTTTGCCTTTTAGAATCATGTATATTGGATTAAAATTTTCTGCTGGGCTAAATGGGCAAAATGTGACAAAATACTGGATAAAACTTAACCACTGTATTTTGAACAAATTTCAGGATTTTTATTGTTTAGAATTTTTTTGTCATTAAAATTCAGCAGTAGTCAGAAAAGTATGTGTGTCTAGTTCGTTTGTGTTTTTCTGACATTCACTTATTCCCAGACCTTCCAAGAGCTGGAACCCATTCCTTCCCTTTATTTGCTCATTCTAGGAATGGTGTCCCTAACTTCTGTTTGTCAGAGGGTGGAGATGGATAGCAGGAGAGAGATCACTTGATCGTTACCTGTTGGGTTCACTCCCTCTGGGGCACCTCTCATTGGCCACTGTTGGCAGACAGGATACTGGGCTGGATGGACCATTGGTCTGACCCAGTATGGCCATTCTTATGTTCTTATCAAATAATGTGGGTTGGGACCTTGCTGTTGGAGACACTGCCCCTCTCTCTTCTTGTGCCATACTATCTCAGGTGGAACGGGTGGGATCACTTGAGCTAGCTCTCTCACAGTTAAAAAGAGAGGGAGCTGACAGTCAAGCATTCTCTGTCAAGGGTCTTTGGATCTGGAACATGCTCCCCCCATCCTGTCTCAGTCTAACATAACCCAAGTCTATTTTCCTTCAGAGCACATAACAAGACACTTTTATTTATGTGGGCTGCTATGGAGATGGGCCTTGCGAGGACTCAGAGGTATGGGGGAAAGGGGAGTTGCTAGTTATGCAAGTGATCTAATTTCGTTTCATAATCTATGGCAAGGGTACCTAAAGCATTGTTAGCCCCCCCCCTTTTTTGTTTTTATCTCAATTTTCAGTACACCCCTGTGATGGGGCATCCACCCCACGCTGGCATGTAAAGAATTAAAAGAGGCCTCGAGACGCTGTTTGGGGCACCACCAGTAGGAGAGAGGCTGCAAAGAGCAGCCAATCAGGACCCAGCAGGCTCACATAAAAGGAGCTGCAGGGCAGAGCAAACATCAGTTGGTACTGGGAGCCCAAGGGGTGAGGACTGTGTCCCTAACAATCTGAAAGAAAGCTAGCACCACGGACAGGTCAGTTGCTGGCAGGGACCAGGGGAGCAAGAGGGAGCTCCTGCCTGGCTGCAGGGACTCAGCAGCTAAGTGCCCTGAGGCAAGGGCGAAGAAGGTGCTGGGGCTATGGGGAAGTGGCTCAGGGGATCATAGCAGCAGTGAGAGGAAGTGGAGGCCCAGCAAGAGGCTGCTACCCATAGGCTCCCTGGTCTGGGACCTGGAGTTGTGGGTGGGCCTGGGTCCTCCCCACTCTCCACTGGGAAGTGCCATGATTATTGGACTGAGACACTAACACCTGGAAGGGGAGAAAACAGATGGTGATGCAGTCGGAGTGCTGAATCGCGAAAAGGATGTTGTGGTTCCTGAGGCTGCAAGAGGGGCTGCAGGCAGATGCAGAGACAGAGTGATAACATGCAAGCTGTGGACAGAGGGCATCAGCCTCGAGCTAATCCCCAGAGTGACCAAGAGGAGGTGCCTGTCTGGCAGTGAGTGATGCGCCCCGTGACAACCCCCTTCTCTAATATGAAATTCAATTGTATGTTCTTTTTGAAATGGGAGGGTGGGACAACTAGCTTCTTTCAGGGCAACTGTCAACAAATTCTATCAATTTGCCCAGCAGAGGACTCTCTTAATGGGGACCAATATCAAATCCGGAACTGGTTGGAATTTTCCCCCCTGCAAAATATTTTGTCAAAAAACAAATATTGAAAAAATTCAACCATAAACTGAAAAATGTTTGGTTTGGCAGATTTTGGTTTTCCAATGAAAAATCAAAAATTTTCAAGGTAAACAGAAACTTCCCACAAAAAGTTTTGTTTAATCAAAACCCCAAAATTCAACCATAAGAATGGCCATAGCTCTGTGGTTTGAGCATTGGCCTGCTTAAACCCAGGGTTGTGAGTTCAATCCTGGAGGGGCCATTTAGGGATCTGGGGCAAAAATTGGGGATTGGTCCTGCTTTGAGCTGGGGGTGGGACTAAATGACCTCCTGAGGTCCCTTCCAACCCGGATATTCTATGATTTCATAAAGTCTAAACACATTGTTATAAGTTCAATACCCATCTTAACCATACTAAGACACAGGTGAAACAGACTGGTTTTTAGCAATGAATTTGTTGGTGCTTGGCTGAGGCCTAAAGAGCTGGCACCTGCTCTGCCAGCACCACATCATGCTTAAAAGATTAAACATTTTTATAGTAGTGCACAGAGAACCTTGCATAGAGAGTGGAGCTGCTCAATGTAATTTATGAATATGTTGATCTGGTTATCATAGGACTGTAAGGGACCTTGAGAGGTCATCTAGTCCAGTCCCCTGCCTGGTGGCAGGACTAACTACTTTCTGGGAACGGTTTTCCAGCCAGTTTTGCACTCATCTTATAGTAGCTCCATTTAGGTTGCATTTTCCTAATTTATTTATGAGGTCATGCGAGACAGAATCAAAAGCTTTACTAAAGTCAAGATATACCATGTCTACTGCTTCCCCCCATCTACAAGTCTTGTTACCCTGTCAAAGAAAGCTCTCAGGTTGGTTTGACATGATTTGTTTTTGACAAATCCATGCTGACTGTTACTTATCATCTTATTATGTTCTAGATGTTTGCAAATTGATTGCTTAATTGCTCTATAATCTTTCCGGGTGCAGAAGTTAAGCTGACTGGTCTGTAATTCCCTGGGTTGTCCTTATTTCCCTTTTTATAGATTGGCACTATATATATATCTGGACTCTTCATTTTCTTCCTGCTTGTTTTTCCTTACAGCTCACTATTAAACGAAATTAATATATAATATTATATATCTCTATCTATAGATATATAGATATATAATATATATTAATTTAGTTTAATAAGGAGCTGTAAGGAAAAACAAGTAGGAAGAAAATAAAGGCTCAAGATAAGATACAGCTCAGCAAACAGTTGAGGGTTCTTAAGGATCAGTGGCAGACCCATTGGCTCTGAGGACTTTGGACCCAATGGCTTTCTGAGCCTACAGGACTGGCTTGAACCAGAGGGCCAAAGGCTGTGAGCACAGAAGAACAAAAAGCTGTGACAGTTTAAAAAATCTCTCTCCTCAAGAAAGTGGGTAGCTGTTCAGGGGCTGAGACACAGGTGTCTGCTGGGTGTCTGAAGAAGGTAGGCCTGCCTAGGCTGCCTCAGGGCATGGTAAGCCGTTAGGTAAGATGGACATGTGTGTAGACTGTTTGTTTTAAAATCCTTTTTCTCTAAATGCATTATTCTTTGTGTTAAAATAAACTCAGTCAGACCTGCCAGCTGGAAAGCATGGTTGGTACACAGGGTGCTTTAGCCCAGGGTCTGGTCTAAGACAGTGGTTTTCAAACTTTTTTTCTGGGGACGCAGTTGAAGAAATTGTTGATGCCTGCGACCCAACAGAGCTGGGG
The DNA here is from genome assembly GCF_965152235.1 of Eretmochelys imbricata. NCBI lineage: Eukaryota > Metazoa > Chordata > Testudines > Cheloniidae > Eretmochelys > Eretmochelys imbricata. The sequence goes on from NC_135577.1 coordinate 109,802,085, forward strand.
CTGAGGGGTTTGGGATATGGGAGGAGCTCAGGGCTGGGGCAGAGGATTGGGGTGCGGGGGTTAGGGCTGTGGGGTGGGACTGGGAATGAGGGGTTCAGGGTGTGGAAGGGGCCTCTGGGCTGGGCAGGGGGTTGGGGTGCAGGAGGGGGTCAGGGCTCTGGGGTGGGGCCAGGGATGAGGGGCTTGGGGTGCAGGAAGGGGTTCTGGGTTTGGGGGGCCTCAGGGCTGGGGAAGGGGGTTGGGGTGTGGGAAGGGGTCAGGGCTCTAGGCTGGGGATGCAGGCTCTGAGGTGGGGCTGGGGATGAGGGGTTTGGGGTCCAGGAAGGGATTCCAGGTTTTGGGGGGCATGGGGTTGGGGCACGGACTTATCTCCTGCCACTCCCAGTTAGGGGTTTAGAGGCAAGCTTCCTGCCTGTCTTGCACTGCGGACCACACTGCACCCCAGAAGCGGCCAACAGCAGGTCTGGCTCCTAGGTGGAGGCACGTAAGCGGCTCTGCACAACTCTCGCCTGCAGGCACCGCCCCCGGCGGGGGCAGCGCGCGGAGCCCCGTGCCCCCCCCCACCTCAGAGTCGGACCCGCTGATGACCACTTCTATAGTGTAGCGTGGAAAAGGTGGGCACTAGCCTGCCTTAGCTGGGCAGCACCGCCGATGGGACTTTTAACATCCCAGTTGGTGGTGCTGACCAGAGCAATGTGACCCAACGCCTTACATGCCATGACCTAGTAGTGGGTCGTGACCCACAGTTTGAAAAATACTGGTCTAAGAGTGGGAGACTCATGGAATTCCACCCAAGAGATCAGATTGATCAGGAAGAGGATAACCATGACAAACCCATTCAAGATCGGGACCCTACTGTGCCAAGTACTGTATAATTGTATTGTATGGGACAATCCCTTCCTTGATGAGCTTACAACAGTAAATAAACTAAAGATGCAAGAATTATCCCCCTTTTACAGAGAAGGAACTGAGATGCAGAGAGATGTGACTTGTCCGAGGTCACACAGGAAGTCTGTAGCAGGCAGTGGGAATTAAACCCACATCTTCTGGGTCTCAAATCTCATTTCTTAATCACAAGATCATCCTTCTTCTTTGTAGAATAGGAGAAATTCAAAACTCAGTGGAGAGTGCTCTTAGACATTTTAAGTAAATATATTCTGAAACATGTATTTGTCAGGTTCAAGGTTCTGGTGTCCCTGGCAATAGCTGCCTGTATTAGTAATAGCTAAAGTAAAAGAAACAATGCAGCTTCCTGCTGTCTGTTTACTGGCCCAGGGAGTGTTAACAAAGCTATCAACTGGCACAACAATAATACAGACCCCAAAACTCAAGGTCTTGGCAGGTGAGTGTGTTTTTGAGGTCACCTTTAATAAGCAAACAGCAGTAAAGCAGATAGATGAGCTTACCAAGAGCACAAACAAGAAATCAAGTTTATTTGGCACTATCTGCAATGCTAACAAATGCATTTCATCCGCAGCAGCCACTGAGTTAGGGAGCCAAAGTAGTTCAGGGTCTTTCTGAAGTGTGATTTCATGTACGTTATTGTGTTTCCGCACCACAGGCGATGGCTTTATGGACACTGAGATCACAGTAATGAGCTATCTACAGATAGATTCTTTCAATTAGGCTGTTCCTCCATGATTAACAACGGCTCTTCTCTCCTGCTATAATGATTCAGTCTTTGGGATTTTTTTCCCCTCCCGTGACAAATGTCAGGTCATTGCAGGAGAGACTGACACACTCTAACCTTAGCAAAAGCCACAGCGTTGTTGCTTTTGTTACATTATTTTTTCTTCCCAATACAGAATTGTATTTTTAAGAGAAGGCAAACAAAGGAACACAGGTATTTGTGTTGCTAAATGCTCTTTTCCAGAAGCGTTTCTCTGATGTGGTTTAAAGAGCAGGGTGACACAATAAATATTGACAGGTTTCAGAGTAACAGCCGTGTTAGTCTGTATTCGCAAAAAGAAAAGGAGTACTTGTGGCACCTTAGAGACTAACCAATTTATTTGAGCATGAGCTTTCGTGAGCTACAGCTCACTTCATCGGAATTTCCACGGTATGCATCCGATGAAGTGAGCTGTAGCTCACGAAAGCTCATGCTCAAATAAATTGGTTAGTCTCTAAGGTGCCACAAGTACTCCTTTTCTTTTAACAATAAATATTGTTGACTATATTATAGTGATGTTGTGCTGGTGCAACTATAGTCCTGGGTCTGCTTCTGTGCCATTGTCAACTACTATAACTTGTCAGGAAAAATCAGACTGGCTCAAAATAATAATCCACAAGGTCTCAGCTGGGGAGCAATTATTTTTGTTCTCAAAGCAAACTTTGAAATAAAACCAGCTGTTTTTTATTATGAGCACAAACTTTGTAGAAATGTTAGTGATTCAGATGCTTTTATGTGTTGATGCATTTTTGTGAATTCTTGTTCTTCTAGTTCCCAATCTAATCCTCCTTAATCTCAGATGTCCATGGGGATGTAGGACTGGAAGGAGCCTCCTGGATCATCAGGTCCAATTCTCTGCTACTGAAAGAACCTCATCGTATTATCCTATTCATGAACTTATCAAGTCCATCTTAAAACCAGTTAGGTGTAGTGGGGGCAAACAACCTGTCAGAAGGCTGTTCCAGAACTTCTCCCCATGATGGTTAGTAATACATATAGTATATTATCATAAAGGCTCTCTAAGAAAGAGGGACTTCTGTATGGCAGTGTAGGAGGAAGGATGGTCCAGTATTTATGGTACTAGCCTGGAGGACCTGGGTTTGATTCCCTGCTTCTCCAAATGCTTCCTGTTTGACCTTGGGTAAGTCACTTGATCTGTTCCCCATCTGTAAAATAGGCATAGCAGCACTGCCCTATTTCACAGTGTTGGTGAGAAGATAAATACATTAGAGATTGTGAGGTGCTCAGATACTGTGATGGTGAGGGCTATATTTAGGTAGAACAACCAAAGCACAGTCCAGTGAGTCATGTACCCTGATTTGGCTCCCATCCATTAAAGATTGCTTCTGCATTAGTGGGTATATCGCTAGTCCTCTGTCAAGAATGCCCCTATCTCATTCACCATCAGGTCAGGGAGTCTCCTCCAGATATGAGATCTAGATGGTGACTGGAACCTTTACAGATGGTGTCCCCATCTCAACCTATGGCAGAAAGCTTATTTACTGAATAATATGAGCTAAAGTAGCACCATACCAGCCTCCCTGCCACAGCCACCAGCCTGGCACAATTTAAATCTTCTTGCGCAACATTCCAGCCAGTTGGTGTGCATTCTGTGAGGCTCTCTTACACATTGCCTCTGAATTTAGCCCAGTGCCTGATCCAGAGGGCTCTTTGAGTATGTTTACACTGCAATGTAAGCCTAGAGTCAAGTTAGCAGACTCTGGGTTTGTTAACCTAGGCTTGAGAGTCTACATTCATTGGTAACCCTGGGTCCAGCATTTAAACTGATTATGTGGGCTTGAGTCCAACCACCTATATCCCAGACTTCCTAGTGTCTTCCCAAAATATGGCCACTCGAGTCCTTTGTTCATGGTGCAGTGTGAGAAAATTTGATTGTCCAGAGGACAACGAAAAGTTGACCCTATGGGATTCTTTTGGCAGATTCTCAGAGCACAAGTCCACCGGGGCTGTGTCCACATTACAAAGCAATAGGGCTTGAACCCTGGGTCCTGACTTTACTCAGGCTCAGACCCTCCACCCCCAGGGGGTTCTGGGACCATGGTCTGAGCCCTAGATTAGTTCAATTTGTGCATAGTTCGAACCCTGGCCTTTGTGACATTCCCCTCTGGTGTTATCTGGATCAGTGATCTGCTAGGCCACTCCAATCCTTGACTCTGGGAGCCAGCCTTACCCTGCTCTGCTGTGAGAACCCCCACTCCTGGGCTGTTCATGCACAGCCTCTGGCATGTAAGCTGCTCCCAGCTACTTGGAAGCGAATGATACTAGCCAATATCTCCGGTCCCAGACACAACCCTAGGAACCTCCATCTTGCAGTGTCCAGTTCTGCCTGCTGGACCCTGCAAGCTTATATGAGTTTGCCAATTTAACAAAGAAATTGATATGTACCAGGCTTGCTATCCCAAGAGAAACCTCTGACATACTTCAAACCAAACACACTGCTTCAGATAGAACAAACAAATAAATTTATTAACTATAAAGATAGATTAAGTAATTATAAGTAATTAAGCACAACAAGTCAGATTTGGTCAAATGAAATAAAAGCAAAACACATTCTAAGATGATCTTAACACTTTCAGTGTCCTTACAAACTTAGATGCTTCTCACCACAGGCTGGCTGGTTGCCCTTCAGCCAGGCTCTCCCCTTTGATCAGTGCTTCAGTCGCTTGGTGGTGGGTTCTGTAGATGTAGGTGGAAGAGAGAGGAAGAGCATGGCAAACGTCTCTTCCTTCTATTATGTCCTTTCCTCCCTCTTGGCTTTGTCCCCCCTGCTTCAGAGTCAGGTGAGCATTACTGAGTCTCTACAAGCAAGGTTGAGCAAATCCCCTGGTGTGGCCTCATGTAGGTGAGTCACTGCATTGTCGCTCCCTTGCTGGACAATGGCTGTTGATGGGTTGTTTGACACCCTGCCTGGGCGTTGGTTACTTTCATAGAATCATAGAATATCAGGGTTGGAAGGGACCTCAGGAGGTCGTCTAGTCCAACCCCTTGCTCAAAGCAGGACCAATCCCCAACTAAATCATCCCAGTCAAGCCTGACCTTAAAAACCTCAAAGGAAGGAGATTCCACCACCTCCCTAGGTAATGCATTCCAATGCTTCACCACCTTCCTAGTGGAAAAAGTTTTTCCTAATATCCAACCTAAACCTCCCCCACTGCAACTTGAGACCATTACTCCTTGTTCTGTCATCTGCTACCACTGAGAACAGTCTAGATCCATCCTCTTTGGAACCCCCTTTCAGGTAATTGAAAGCAGCTACCAAATCCCACCTCATTCTTCTCTTCCACAGACTAAATCCCAGTTCCCTCAGCCTTTCCTCATAAGTTATGTGTTCCAGTCCCCTAATGATTTTTGTTGCCCTCCACTGGAAGTTTTCCAATTTTTCCACTTACTTCTTGTAGTGTGAGGCCCAAAACTGGACACAGTACTCCAGATGAGGCCTTACCAACGTCGAATAGAGGGGAACGATCACGTCCCTCAATCTGCTGGCAATGTCCCTACTTATACATCCCAAAATGCCATTGGCCTTCTTGGCAACAAGGGCACACTGTTGACTCATATCCAGTTTCTCGTCCACTGTAACCCCAAGGTCCTTTTCTGCAGAACTGCTACCTATTCGGTCCCTAATCTGTAGCGGTGCATGGGATTCTTCCGTCCTAAGTGCAGGACTCTGCACTTGTCCTTTTTGAACCTCATCAGATTTCTTTTGGCCCAATCCTCTACCTCTCCTCCCAGTTTAGTGTCATCTGCAAACTTGCTGAGGGTGCAATCCACGCCACCCTCCAGATCATTAATGAAGATATTGAACAAAACCAGCCCCAGGACCGACCCTTGGGGCACTCCACTTGATACTGGCTGCCAACTAGACATGGAACCATTGATCACTACCCATTGAGCCCGACAATCTAGCCAGCTTTCTATCCACCTTATAGTCCATTCGTCCAGCCCATACTTCTTTAACTTGCTGGCAAGAATACTGTTGGAGACTGTGTCAAAAGCTTTGTTAAAGTCAAGGAATAACACGTCCACTGCTTTCCCCTCATCCACAGAGCCAGTTATCTCGTCATAGAAGGCAATTAGATTAGTCAGGTATGACTTGCCCTTGGTGAATCCATGCTGACTGTTCCTGATCACTTTCCTCTCCTCTAAGTGTTTGAGAATTGATTCCTTGAGAACCTGCTCCATGATTTTTCCAGGGACTGAAGTGAGGCTGACTGGCCTATAGTTGGATCCTCCTCCTTCCCATTTTTAAAGATGGGCACTACATTAGCCTTTTTCCAGTCATCCGGGACCTCCCCCAATCGCTATGAGTTTTCAAAGATAATGGCCAATGGCTCTGCAATCACATCCGCCAACTCCTTTAGCACTCTTGAATGCAGCACATCCGGCCCCATGGACTTGTACACGTCCAGCTTTTCTAAATAGTCCCGAGCCACTTCTTTCTCCACAGAGGGCTGGTCACCACCTCCTCCCCATGCTGTGCTGCCCAATGCAGTAGTCTGGGAGCTGACCTTGTTCATGAAGGCAGAGGCAAAAAAAGCATTGAGTACATTAGCTTTTTCCACATCCTCTGTCACTAGGTTGCCTCCCTCATTCAGTAAGGGGCCCACACTTTTTTTGACTTTCCTCTTGTTGCTAACATACCTGAAGAAACCCTTCTTGTTACTCTTAACATCTCTTGCTAGCTGCAACTCCAGGTGTGATTTGGCCTTCCTGATTTCACTCCTGCATGCCTGAGCAATATTTTTATACTCTTCCCTGGTCATTTGTCCAATCTTCCACTTCTTGTAAGCTTCCTTTTTGTGTTTAAGATCAGCAAGGATTTCACTGTTAAGCCAAGCTGGTCGCCTGCCATATTTACTATTCTTTCTACATATTGGGATGGTTTGTCCCTGTAACCTCAATAAGGATTCTTTAAAATACAGCCATCTCTCCTGGACTCCTTTCCCCCTCATGTTATTCTCCCAGGGGATCCTGCCCATCAGTTCCCTGAGGGAGTCAAAGTCTGCTTTTCTGAAGTTCAGGGTCCGTATTCTGCTGCTCTCCTTCCTTCCTTGTGTCAGGATCCTGAACTCGACCATCTCATGGTCACTGTCACTGCCTCCCAGGTTCCCATCCACTTTTGCTTCCCCTATTAATTCTTCCCAGTTTGTGAGCAGCAGGTCAAGAAGAGCTCTTCCCCTAGTTGGTTTCTCAAGCACTTGCACCAGGAAATTGTCCCCTACACTTTTCAAAAACTTCCTGGATTGTCTGTGCACCGCTGTATTGCTCTCCCAGCAGATATCAGGGTGATTGAAGTCTCCCATGAGAACCAGGGCCTGCGATGTAGTAACTTCTGTTAGTTGCCGGAAGAATGCCTCGTCCACCTCATCCCCCTGGTCCGGTGGTCTATAGCAGACTCCCACCACGACATCACCCTTGTTGCTCACACTTCTAAACTTAATCCAGAGACTCTCAGGTTTTTCTGCAGTTTCATACCGGAGCTCTGAGCAGCCATACTGCTCTCTTACTGCTTTCCTTGCTGTTGCTTCTGGGGAACTAATATCTGGTTGATTCCCGCAACTTACAGTGTGTTTTTGTGACCACCATACTACACAATTCTCATAACTTCCTATGCATTAATGATACACATATATGGAGAGAGAAATGACTTTCAGAAGATCATAACCTTTCCCTTGATGCCTTACACGTAAGATCACGATTATATGAAAATGAGGAATATGGGGGTTACAGCACGCTCCCTCAAGGTATAGAATGTCACAGCCTCCCACTGTATTGTAGACATACAAAACATGCCACAAGGGTGTGTTGGTGTGGCATAACAGGTAGCTGGGGGATGGTAGGAGCTGATGACAGCCATCGGTGAGGAGAATAATTAGTCTAGGACCTGCTGCTGTTTCTATTTTTAAATCCTAGAACTGTCATTGTTAAGCTGGGTTTAGCAGTTGGGAGAAATATCATTGCAGCTCAGTAGTTCGGATGCATCTGCTCAGATGTGTAAATTACAAGGAAAAAAGCTAGTTGAATGGATGAGATTAGCTATAAATTCATTAATGTTAAGGTTTTTTTTTTAAACCAGAAGAACCATATGTATGATGATGAGTATAGTACGGTATTAACTATAGCTAATTAGGCCTAAAGCCACACACTGAACAATGAGGATAAAACAAAATATTGAATAGCTGCTCATTTATTGGGCACTGTCCATCCTGTGCACTGAATGAGGCAGGGGTCCTGTGGAAAATAATATGTGGTCGTGTAATTAAAGACTGTATCATAGGCTACTCACAAAGGAGCCAAGTTAAGCTTGCACAAGCAACCTTAATTCTTTTAGATATAACTGGGTTTTTCCAAAAAAAGGGGGAGAACAAAACCCCCCAAAGACAAAAAGCACAGAAAAATGAAGGGAGAGAAAAGAAGGTGGGGCAGGGTGCTGAAAGGAGAGTGATATCTCAGTTACCATCCGCTAAGAGTTAATCAAAGATTTCTAAAAAGTCAGTCCAAATCTGTTCAAATTTGTCTGAAGTCCCGCTTCTCTAAAACATTACTCGCTCTTCAGCTCCAGGTCAGCCAAATTGCTGTGCCAAGCTTGCGTCCCGGAAAGGAGTCTGCTCTTCCATCTGCAATATGAGTCGTTTGTCTACAAGTGCTGCTTTAAAAAACCAAGCTTTCCATGAGGTAGAGAGTTTCCAAGCTGATGGGATATATTCCAAAACACAGTTCTGGGAAGTAATTTTTAAGGAGGTATCCATTATCCTATTAACCCTCCCACCTGCTTCTACTCAGCCACCTGCTGTTTGAGACAGAGTGATGGTATGTCCAGGGATTCTCAGGTTTCTGCCTCTTACACAGCAATTTTTTTCTTAGTTTTTCTTTCCTTTTGTTATTTTATTTGTTCTTTAGTCTCAGTTGTGTTTGTTTGGAAGGGGTGTTAAACCCCACCCCCCATAAAACCCCTATTTTGGGGGCATTACCACCCTGGATTATGCTGAAGACCCCAGGGTTTAAGCTCTGCCAGACCTGCTACAGGTCTATTCCCTGTAGTGACAGGCATTAGAGCGGCCTTCACTGCCTCAGAGACACCCATGTCTTGTCTAACTGTAAGGTGAGTACAGGGTTTAAAGGCAGGTCTCAGAAAGACAGAGGCTAGACTGAAGCACCTTCTAAAGGAGCGTTCATTAGCCCCAGTGGTGTCCGCTTCCCTCTCCCCACCCACCCTCATACATCGCCCTCAACATCCCAGGCTGCCCCCCATGGCAGAACCTCTGGTAGCTAGGACTTCTAAAAAGAAGAAGCCTCTCTCTCCTTTTGGAGAGCCTAAGAAGAGGGGGCGGTCATCCCACAAATCCCACTTTAAGGAGACCTCCTGTCCAACAAGGGGAACATTTGAGGCTCCATCTGTGCATGGTACTGAGCCAGCACTACTGCACACGAAGCACTGTGTAGACAAGTCTTCTAGCTGACAGCACAGGGAGGAGCCTGCCTCGGCACCAACTGACAATTCCAGGCACTGAGAGATGCACAGATCTCCTTTGCAAGCCCCAGTACCGTCATCTACCTTTCAACAGGGATTCAAGGTTAGAAAAGCTCTACAGGCCTCGCTGGTACCATATTCACCATCTTGGTACTGCCAAGCCTCGGTCCTGACTCAGTCTTCTGGATACCATAGCCCTCCAGATTTGTTTTCCTGGAGGACCTCCTTATATTGGAGCATAATAGAGCTGGACTCACCTGGCGGCGCCTCCTGCTCGTTGTCCTTGGGAATTAGCTCGTCAGCCTCTGGAGCGCTGTCTGGTGATCCGCCTTACCGCCGGCCCCAGTCCCTCCCAGGACCCGATGCCTCCTCCCACTGGGGTGTTGCCCCCTGGCAGTAAACCCCAACAATCCCTGAGGGTCTGCCCTCCCCGGGGAACCCCCACCCACTACCCCCACCTTGCCTCAGGCTTGGCTACTGCCAGTCATCGCTTAGCCCTGCTCCCTGGGGCAGACTGCAGTGTATCAGCCACTCATCACAGGCAAGGGGGTTTGGACCTGCTGCCTCTGTCTACCCGTGGGCTGCCCCCTTGCAACACCAGTACCTAATAGGCCCTAATCTAGGCCTCGCAGCCTGGGGGTTTCCAGGCCGGAGCTCCCCTGGCCTTTCCCCCTCAGCCCGGCTCCAATCTAGGTATTCCCTTAGGTCCCTGCACCAGGCCTTTCCCTCTCTGAACGCAGAGAGAGAGACTGGCTAAGCTTCAGCCTAGCAGCCCCTTCATAGGCCCAGCTGCGGCCAACTCCCCAATCAGCCTAGCTTTTTTTACCCTTAGCCCTGGCTGTCTCCCAGGGATGGCTTTTAAGCTCCACAGGGCAGGAGCGGGTAACCACCCTGCTACATGGAGGTACCAGAATCTATCCTTCAACTGGCTTCTATGAGGGCCCATTCCCTGGTATGGCCTAAATGGATTGAGCCCCATTTGGACCTCCAGTCTTCAGTACTAGTGCCTATCTCTGAAGTTTCCCCTCTTCTACCCAGGGGAAGATTCTTCTTCAGACTGAGGTCTTGGTACAGGGCTCCTTTTTAGCACCTCACCACTGCACTCCACTGAGCCAGTACTCTGAAGAAGCTCTTTCAGACCCCACCAGATGTCCTACAGTTAGGGTCTATCACTATCTATGGGGACCCTTTCCCTATCCACCCACCCTGCAAACGCTTCTTACGCAACTAGGCACTGAACACTACCAGTCCTTCCCTTTGGAGTCTCCAGGGCCCCAAAGGTCTTTACAAAGCTTCTCTCAGCAGTGGTGTCCCATTTATGTCAAAGGGGAATAGCAGTATTACCTGCTCTGGATGATTGACTCCTCAGGGTTGATCAACTCTAGAGATCCAGTGAGCAGTCTTTAGGGCTCTAGTCCTATTTCAGTCTCTGGATCAATGCACCAATCAAATCTACATTGACCCCAATCCAAAGATAGGCTTCATCAGAACCACTCTAGACTCCCTAATCACCAGATCCTATCTCCCCAAGGAGAGCTTCTCCACTCTGTCCAGTCTAATCTCGACAATACAACACTACCTGCAAACAATTGCAAGGACTTGCCTACAGCTCATGGGCCATGTGTTGGCCTCCATAATTGTCACACTTCACATAGGACTGCACCTAAGGTGTCTACAGACATGGCTAAGGTCTGTGTACACCCCAAACAGACAGTCTTTTCAACAAGTCACGGTACCTCAGAAGGTTCTGGACTCTCTGAAGTGGTGAAAGGACCCTCTGAACGTCTGTGTGGGAACCCCGTTCTCACATCCCCCACCCTCTCAGACCCTCACAACAGATGCTTCTTTTTTGGATGTGAGGCGGCTCACCTCCAAGGGGCAAACAGCCCTGGGCAAGTGGTCTGTACAAGAGATCACGCTCCACATCAGTATTCTGGATCTGAGAGCAGTTTGTTATGCTTGCCAACACTTCCTTCACAGCATACAGAGCCACTCCATCAGGGTGATGCTGGACAGTAGGGCTGCAATGTATTACATCAACTGATAGGATGGAGCAAGATCCCAGTCCTTATGAGTAGAGTAGCTAAAGCTGTGGAACTGGTGCATTTCCCATCAGATGTACATCTCAACTGTGTATCTTCTAGGCCTCCAGAATACAATCGCAGATTCCCTGAGCAGACACTTCCTTCAGGACCATGAAAGGGAGCTCAGTTATTCTGTCTTCCACAGCATCTGCCTGACCTGAGGTTTCCCAGAAACAGACCTCTTTGCCATCCTAAACAATGTGAAACGCTGTCCTTTCTGCTCCAAGGGAGGACATGGCCGTAACTCATTGGGAGATGCCCTGATAATGCTGTGGCGCCATACCCTGCTGTATGCTCACCCACCTCTACTTCTGATCCTCAAGATCTTACTCAAACTACATCAGGAACGAGCAAGGGTTATCCTCATAGTGCTGCCCTGGCCCAGACAAGTGTGGTACTTGAACATTATTCACCTCTCTGTGACAGCACTTCTCCATGACAGCACCTCTCCAACTTCCTCTCAAGAGGCATCTCCTGTCACAAAACTCGGGGACTTTGATCCATCCCAACCTCTCCTCCTTGAACATCAGAGCATGGTTCCTAGATGGTTCTTAATCAGGGAGCTAACCTGTTTGGCTCAGGTCCAATCAGTTCTCCTATCTAGCAAGAAACATAGTATTTGCAAAACTTACCTTCAGAAGTGGAAATGCTTCCACTCCTGGTTTTCTCTTCACTCTTCCCATGCCTTGGAGGTTTATCTTTCAAAAATCCTGGACTACCTGTTGGATTTAAAAACGCAAGCTCTGTATATAAGCTCAAGCCAGACGTTTGGCCACCATTGCAGCGTTCCACTCACCTACTGAAAGCTTCTCAGTCTTTGCCCACCTTACTACAGCTAGATTTCTCAAGAGCTTACATAGTTAGTTTCCACCTGTACAGAACCTGGCCCTTCAGTGGGACCTCAGTTTGATTCTCGATGCCCTGAGGAACTGATGGCTACCTGCTCTCTCCTGCACCTCTCCCTCAGGACTTCATTCCTGATAGCCATCACTTCAGTTAGATGAATGGGAGAGCTCGGTGCTATTATGGCTGACCTACCGTATACCATCTTTTGTAAAGACAAAATCCCCATCCTTGCTTCCTCCTGTAGGTCTCTTTGGAATATCACATTAATCAAGTGATTCACCTGCCCGTGTTCTACCCAAAACCTCATGCTTCCAGAGAGGAAACCAGCCTCCGTACGCTAGTTGTCAGAAAGGCCCTCACCTTCCACCATGAGAGGACTAAGACCTTGCAGGCCTCTCCAAGGCTATTTATGTCATTTGCAGAGAGAACAAAGGGTCAGCCTATTTCCACTCAGACTGTCAAAGTGGGCTCCAGGTGGCATCATAGCCAGCTATGTATCCACTGGGATGCAGCACCCTCTCAGATTTTACACAACATTCCACTAGAGCTCAGTCCACATCCATGGCTCTGCTGAAGGACAGTCATAACAGAAATTTGTAGGACTGAACTTGATCTTCCATGTATACCTTTGCCAAGCAATACACCATCTTACCTGCTTGCAGAGATCATACTGCCCTGGTCTTGCCTCCTCAGCACCCACCTCCTCATGGAGTTACTGCTAGGGAGTCTCTTACAGTGGAGCACCCATAGGGGCATATACTCGAGAAGGAGAGGTTATTTACTTACAGTAACTTGAATTCTACAAGCTGTTTTGTCCCTCTGGGTGCTTCACCTTCCATCCTCCTTCCCCTTGGCTGTGGTGGCTCTGTTTTGTGACCAAGAGAAAACTTAGTGGCAGCAGGCCTGGGCCTCCCTATAGGCCCTTGATTAGAAGCACGTGCAGGCCCAGGCCAATGGACACTGCTTTGCATGCTGTGGTTGAGAGCGCACGCACCTGTGCACCTGCTACCATGCAGCACCCACAGGGACAAAACGTCTTAAAGTCAAGTTACTGTCAGGTATGTAATGTCTCCTCAAGCAGGTGACAGGAAGAAAGACAACAGTAAAATATCCTTTGAAGAAATTGGTAACTGATTTCTGTCCAAGCCTTTGTTATCAAGAATTTAAAACTCTGCAAGGGTGATCTTTGTAACCAGTGTCAGAGTCAAGAAGGCATCCCGAGTTCTGTACTGATGCTTAAATGTTTAATACTGTCTTTATTTTGTAGAGAGGAACAGTTTCTTTTTGTCAATCAGTGTTGCTAGCAAATCTGAAGCTGTTATCTGCTGAAATGCATTTCGAGTAGCAGATAAAAGGAAATGGAAGAACCGTAAAGGCATCCTAAACCAAAAGAGGGGGCAAGCCAAAATAAAAGAGCTGTAATACTCTGCTCTCACCTCAGGTCCATTAGGACAGTGAAATGCAAGTGGAAATCATGAGAAGACAGCCTTTTATTACAATCTCTTTTGACGCTGTTTATCTGCTGCATCTTAAAAATAATGCAACTTCTACTCTTCCAGTCAGTGTAAAGATAACTTTGCAATCTAGGTTTTGAGGCTGAAGCTAAGTAATTTAATCACAGATTCTGCTGGAATAGAGTTTACTGAAATGCTGTACCCAGATTATTCACTCATATCAACAGCTGGCATCAATAGTGACAACACTCCACTGCACAAGCTGGAGCATTGACTCCCAGTGGGCCTAATTCTTTTCTGCACCCTGGACCCTCTCTACCATGTAGAGAGCAAGACAGGGAGTGGATCTGGTCTCAGGAAAATACTCCTCTGTGTAAGGTAGTTCTCCAGCCACTGTAAAGCTACCAGAATGGCTCTACACTGGCTGCACTGCCAGATCCAGCATAAGTGGCAGGGACGTGAAGAGAGAAGGGGTGAGTCTTTGCACTTTGTCTATTCTCAGCTGGCATAGAGGACCTTTATAGGCACAACATGAAGTAGTATACCCCCAGGGGTGCTCTAACTCATGCTGGGGACCAGGCAGGCCCTTTCAATGATACAGTTTGGCAGTTGCAAAGATAGTTTGGTGAGTACAGGAACAAAGGAAGGAGAATTGGGGACATTATCTGTATGACTGTAGCTTGTGAGCCCACTGTCTGCTACCCTTGCATGCTGTGGCATGGACTTCACAGCCCTGCTGCAAGCTGCCCCAGGTGTGGAGAAGGTCTGGCTCAGCCAGACAACTGTCTTAGGTTGCAGGGATTAATTTACAGCCAGTAGCTCAGGAAGGCACTATCAGATGGGAAATTATTAGATGCAGCTGTTTTGGTCAAGACCTTAAAATATCTTCGTAAATGATCTGGAGGATGGTGTGGATTGCACCCTCAGCAAGTTTGCAGATGACACTAAACTGGGAGGAGAGGTAGATACACTGGAGGGTAGGGATAGGATACAGAGGGCCCTAGACAAATTAGAGGATTGGGCCAAAAGAAATCTGATGAGGTTTAACAAGAGTCCTGCACCTAGGACAGAAGAATCACATGCACCACTCCAGACTAGGGACCGAATGGCTCGGCAGCAGTTCTGCAGAAAAGGATCTAGGGGTTACAGTGGACGAGAAGCTGGATATGAGTCAACAGTGTGCCCTTGTTGCCAAGAAGGCCAATGGCATTTTGGGCTGTATAAGCAGGGGCATTATCAGCAGATCGAGGGATGTGATCGTCCCCCTCTATTTGACATTGGTGAGGCCTCATCTGGAGTACTGTGTCCAGTTTTGGGCCCCACACTACAAGAAGGATGTGGAAAAATTGGAAAGAGTCCAGCAGAGGGCAACAAAAATGATTAGGGGACTGGAACACATGACTTATGAGGAGAGGCTGAGGGAACTGGGATTGTTTAGTCTGCGGAAGAGAATAATGAGGGGGGAGTTGATAGCTGCTTTCAACTACCTGAAAGGGGGTTCCAAAGAGGATGGATCTAGACTATTCTCAGTGGTAGCAGATGACAGAACAAGGAATAATGTTCTCAAGTTGTAGTGGGGGAGGTTTAGGTTGGATATTAGGAAAAACTTTTTCACTAGGAGGGTGGTGAAACACTGGAATGCGTTACCTAGGGTGGTGATGGAATCTCCTTCCTTAGAAGTTTTTAAGGTCAGGCTTGACAAAGCCCTGGCTGGGATGATTTAGTTGGGGATTGGTCCTGCTTTGAGCAGGGGGTTGGACTAGGTGACCTCCTGAGGTCCCTTCCAACCCTGATATTCTATGATTCTATGACAGAGAAGGGGGTGTTCTCCCCCAGGCTGGTGAGAGACAGGGAGCAGTTATGGAAAAGCTGCTGGGAAAAGATACATCTGATCAAAGGGTAAAGACACCTTGCCCAGAAAGCACAGATCACAGCCCTCTAGGGGGCAGGAAAGGGCTCAGTGCTGGGATGGGGGAGGGGGAAACACAGGGTAACCCCAAAAGGGGAGCTGGATTTTCTGCATATGTACAGTCCTGGGGTTGGAGATTACCCTGCAAAGGGGAAGGCAATGTGCAGGATCCCGCTGAAGACCTATCTTGCTGGACCCTGAGGCACCAAAGTTCCAGAAGTATGATTAAATTAAGAGCCCACAGAGAGGGGAACACTGGAGGGAAAGAAAAGCCAGTGACTGATTACATGGGAGAGAGTCAAAGGAAACCATGGGTAATGAACAAACTAACCTCAAACAAGAGACGTATGATGTTCTGTACCTCGTGGGAACACCCTACACGCCCATGTTCATCCTTGTAAAATGATTGGGTGGTATCCAATGCAAAGTTTGTCATGTTGGGTGTCTTCAGAAGGCTTATGATGCACTGAGCATTGTTGTTATAGGTTGTAATGTCATGTATATAGTTATGAGGCTGAAAATGTGTCCACATGGCTTAAAACAGGCCCAGAGCAGAGGGGCAGTTCACACCTCATCAGAGCATGTGTGCGACAAATCCAGCCTAGCCTCACAGGAACAAAGGACACTGGTTTAGGTAGCAACAAAGGATCTGTTGGACACTCGAGTGAGTCACCCCCCTTTCTTTGGTCAGTAGGGACTACAATGATGTAATGCTCACCTGACCGTGAACAAAGCCAAGAGGGAGGAAGGAACATGATAAAAGGGAGACTGTTTATTCTGCTCTTCCTCTCTCTTCCACCTCCATCTACAGACATCACCAGCAAGTGACTGAAGCGGTGATCAAAGGGGAGAGCCTGGCTGAAGGGCAACCAGCCAGCCTGTGGTGAGAAGCATATAAGCTTGTAAGGGCACTGAAAGTGTTAAGACGAGCTTAGAATGCATTTTGCTTTTTATTTCATTTGACCAAATCCAACTTGTTGTGCTTTGACTTGTAATCTCTTAAAATCTATCTTTGTAGTTAATAAATCTGTTTGTCTATTCTACCGAAAGCAGCGTGTTTGGTTTGAAGCGTGTCAGAGGCTCCCCTTGGGATAACAAGCCTGGTACATATCAATTTCTTTGCTAAACTGATGAACTCATATAAGCTTGCAGTGTCCAGTGGGCATAACTGGACACTGCAAGATGGAGGTTCCTAAGGCTGTGTCTGGGACTGGAAATATTGACTAGTATCATTCGCTTCCAAGTAGCTGGGAGCAGCTTACATGCCAGAGGCTGTGCGTGAACAGCCCAGGAGTGGGGGTTCTCACAGTAGAGCAGGGTAAGGCTGGCTCCCAGAGTCAAGGATTAGAGTGGCCTAGCAGATCACTGGTCCAGATAACATCAAAGGGGAACATCACAGGGATGGAATGTTTTTTTTTTTTTTGATGTCATGAAAATTTAGGCTGGATGAGAAAATCATTTCCCACCAAGCTCTTATAGTCTTCCAGCATAAAGGGAAGAGACTGTCCCTATAGCTATGCTTTTACCTCATCCAGCACACTGAGGCCTGGATCCTGTTTGTGGACTTCAGGCCCTGCTATAATATAAATGTTTGTTAATGACAATAATGAGGTAATTGGTGCAAAGAAATTTGAGTAATTTAAATCTGCACATGGCAAAGTAGTGGGCAATATATTGTAGGGAACAATCCAGCAACGATCCTCAGGAGATGGACCGGATGAGTAAATAAGTGACAATATGAGACTCTGCTGGGGAGACAATTAGAGCTTGGTGGGAAATGATTTTCTCATCCTGCATAAATTTTCATGACATCAAATAATGCACAGCAGTCTCAGATATATGCCCCAGCATATATACATACAGAGGGTGAAACAGGAATTTAGCCTCTTGAGGCCTGATCCAAAGCCCAATGAAATCAATATGAATCTTTTCATTGACTTCAGTGGGCTTTGGGATTGGGCCTTTGGAAGCTACTGCAGGGGACTTGAATGGCCTGAAACAATGGAACTGGATAAGAAGGCTCACAACCAGACTAGTTCTGCTCTGCTGGCTCAATGACAACAGGACTGGTGTGGCTCAGTGCTTGAGGCCAACAATGGGTTCCATTATTAGTTTGCAATTTAGCCCATAGTAAGGGGCAGTACATTGTTGCACTGCCCTGGGAGCAGCCTGGGAGGAGGACTGTCACTTGGGGAATCATAGGCTCCCTTCTGGTCTTCCTGCTGCTCCAGGGAGGGAATCAACTGTGAAGGGTCTATTGTAGTGTATGCCACCTGATGTCTTGGTGTAGCAATGCTGCTGGGTGCAATATGGAAGGTGGAGTCAAGGCGCCACCCACTCCCTGCCTCCTCTTTTCCCTTCCCACCAGCTCTGCAGAACCTGCTTCCTCCATGCACAGGAAGAGGTGGTGTGGTGCACTGGTGCTAGACAGTAATGAGGCACCTTTCACCCTTTCTACTTCCTTTTGCCAGTGGACAGGATGGACCACTATCCAACCCAATGATAGCTGTAAAAATATAAAGAAAAAGAGGGAGACCTCTCTGCAACTATATTGATGGAAGATTTTCAGGATACACATTTTTAAAGTCATTAACATACAAGATGCAGTGGTTGCCATTAAAAAGTCAACATTTCCCAAGAGTTACTTACCACACAGTGTAATCTGAAATTATCACAGTTTCCCTCTAAATTTAGAACTGGTGATGTCTCAATAAGGTTCCTGTATGGTAAAGACGGTCTACCCACACCCTGCTACTCCCAACCACTGGTTAATTTTAACAGGTGAATGGATGAGCTAGGCAGCCACTGTACTGTGTCTGAATTTCCATCTACCATACGTTAGTTAACTGAAATCTTCTCACTATCATTTGACACATTTAGCATACTGTGCTTAAATCCTTTAAGAGC
Source organism: Eretmochelys imbricata (assembly GCF_965152235.1). Classification (NCBI taxonomy): domain Eukaryota; kingdom Metazoa; phylum Chordata; order Testudines; family Cheloniidae; genus Eretmochelys; species Eretmochelys imbricata. Next base: position 109,820,446 of record NC_135577.1, read on the forward strand.
ATTTGTTCTTTTTGACAATCTCATTTAGCTGCACAGATTTTTATTTTCCCTATAATTCATTTGACATCTGTGCCTTCATATTTGTAGTTAACCTTTTGGATGCCAGTATAAATCTATTTGTCTTACTGGAGTGTTTCTTATTTCTCAGGTGGATTTCTGTTTTCTTAACTACTTTGAGCACACGTTTTCTTGTAACTCACTTTTGGTTCATTCCAGTCCTCTGTGAGTCTTGTACTTATTAGTGTCCTGCCCCATTAACTGCTCTGGCTTCAATTTCCATTTGCCATGATGGCTTTTTTGCATGTCCTGCTCTACTAAACTGTTGAACGCTCCAATTTGTTTCTCCTCCATTATTGCCTGTGGTGATTTGAAAGTATTAATCAAAGTGAAAAGCCTGATCTATGTACATACAAGTCTTTCATGCAAGCTTGAATTCCCTGAACCTTTGCCATAAAAGAGTCTGTGCTGTTTGATGGCTTCCCACATTAGCAATTCTATTTCATGTGGTAGAAAATTAGGTTCATTCCTAGCTTGGAAGGAGCCACTTTGGAGCAAATCCTCTGCTACTGGACTTCAACAGAGCTATGTATGTACACAATGTACACCAGCTGAGGAGCTGCCCCTTTGTATCTCTGGATTCACATGATCTTGCAGTTGTAGCAGGAACACCATGCCCAACAAAAATACCAGTCAAAATCAGATTTGCAATAATAAAAGGACGAAAATAAGATGCTTCAGGAGTTATTCTTTTTTTAGAGACCATCCTGACTTGTAAGTGTCCTTGAGAGAGCGAGCACTACATGTATTGTGGACCCTGTTTATAGCAAACTAGTTGAATATCCATTTAAATTCAATATGAGGAGATACACCATGACCTCACAAAGTACTAAGCATGCACCTCTCATAGCCTACTCTATTTTAGCTAGTGTTAAAAATACTTAGCCTTCTAAACCCTTAGCAGCTCTCAGGTCTACACTTAAGTCATGTTCTTTGTGTGATGAGAAAGCACAGCATTGCTAATATCATAGTGCATCTGATGAACTGAGTAATTAATCTGTAGCAAAACCTAAGAAGAAAGAGTTTTGAAAGCAGCATAAAGAAAGTTGTTCAGTTACCTTTAGTGACCTCTAACTGCATACACCAACGATCTGTTCATTGATAAGGGGTTCTCAGGTGATTTGATTCCAAGCTAAAATAAATAAGAAGTGAAAATATGCAAAAAACAAAACAAACAAATGAACATAAAGAAAAACCACCAAGCAGGCATTTACTGGCATCCCAACCTTCTTACATCTTAGACCTATCATGGATCAATTGCTAAGAAGGGAACCTCTTAGTCAAAACTAGAGTTGGTAGAAAAATGAAAAAATAGTTTCATGAAAAAAATGCAATTTTTGACGAGTTTGAAATCAACCCATTTTATATTAAAAAAGATACTGAATTTTTAATTTTGTTCTCAATTTTTTTATTTAAAATTTGATCAAAATGGTTATCAACATTTTATATTTACTAAAAATCTGGTTTTCAAGAAATGAAAAATGGCAGGAAACTTTTTGGCAACATTTTTGATATACGTTTGATAAATTCAGCTGAAAATACCAGAATTTTGTTTTTGCAAAAATAAGAAAAATGTTGATAGTATTGACAATTTTGCATGAAAACATTTGTTTTAAGAAAAAAGGTTATTTTATAATGAAAAAAAATATTTTGTTCAAAATACGTTGTCCAAAACTAGTCTACAGTCTTGCATACTAGCATGTATAAACCGTGACCAAATATGTTGGAGGCTCCTATAACACATTTGAATGAGGTATGTAAGCAAGCATTGACACCGTATTAGAGTGAAAGCATAGTAAAATCTTTTAAACAAGCAGGCACTTAAAAGCTTGCATAGCATAAACCTAATTGTCCATAAATTGCTAAGGGTAGTAGTTACATAAGTATCAAATGAGGAATGATAGTAATGAGGAATTAATAAACTCCTGGCTTCTGATTCAGTGAACATGAAGATTTATTGGCCTGAGAATTAAATATTGACTTGACACAATGTAGAGGTCAATTTTTACCTCTTGCACTAAATCTTCATATTCACTGAACCAAGAAATCAATATATTGTCTCGTTCAAATATGTTATCACCATTTTTAAAGACTGGCTGCAATCCTATATCTCTGAATGAGCTCGCAGTAAGAATTTTTTTCAGTTTCCATTAGCCTTTTAAGGTTAGAGGGTTAGAAAACTTATTATTCACCTTGGGCCTAAGTCTGTCACACTTATTCATACTGGTCACAGGGTACATCATGCCATGAGCAATTCGGTGGACTTCAATAGGTCTATTCTCAGAATAAGGTGCTACTCAATATGAGTAAAGGTGGCAAGATATGACAGCCCCCAACAGCAATATTCTTGACCTTCAAAGAACAATGGGAACTTAGTGCCAGATTTTCTAAAGAGCTCAGCAAATACTTAGGCACATAAATAAGGGGCAGTTTTATAGAGCTGAGAACACAGAGAACAATGGGGGCTGTTGGTGCTGCCTGCTTGAAAACCTGGCCTTGAGTGACTCATCAGTTTTCAGCCAGCCGAGACAATATTTTCTTCTAGTATGTAATATGAATTACATCATTAGTTAAGTTACCCGAGAAGTATTTTAGCTTTCCACTCTTAGTACATTGGGTATTGGGCCTATATTACACTAAATAAGGGTCCTCTATTCAGGGGCACCATAAAAGTGTGTGGGGTTATAAACCATATGAGATGAAGTCCGTGGATATGACTGGTTGACATAAGGACGTAGAGCCATATTCTGTCCACCCTTACTACAGCATCGAGTCATATCTTATTCCATGAGTATTTCCATTAAAGACGAAGGTGAAGTCCATGGGACCCACTTTCATGAATCCTTTTCCTCTTCTTGTTTCTTCCATCTCCCTTCTGCTACTCTATGAACAGTACATTGTTAAGTGGAGGGATTGCAACAAAAAGAAAATTCTTAGGGACAAATGCAAAAATTACGAGTGAAATCCTGGCTCCATTGAAGTCAATGGCAAAACTCTCATTGACTTCAATGAGCCAGGATTTTACTGTATGTCTTTAAATGTTTCTATCTTTGAAAAATACTGAACCACACAAGCAAAAAATATTACCTTTGGGTTGCATCCAGTCATGGAACATGCCATCCCCAAAGGAATTGGTTTGAGAAAGTCGTAATTACTGAAGTAGGTGTTTGAAGGGGGGGGCGGGGTTGGTTTTCACCACTAACTATGGTGCTCATTATCAGTGCACACTGCACTATCCAGCAAATCCTATTTGTACAATTCAAATGAATATTAAGGACCAAATTCTCCTCCTCAGCGTGTACATCCTCTCCCACAGCTGTTTTGTCTTGTCCTCTTTCAGGCCGTTTTCTGCTGCTTATAATGAAATCACCCTTGCTGCAGTCATCCCTATTTTGTAGAATAACTCATCTGCGCCTGAGATTTTCATTCTTATAATTAAAAAAGGAAAACAAAGAGAGAGCGCCACAAAAGCAACTGGTGAGGCATACATTTATTGGATTTTATATTATCTGGAGATTTTCCTTCTTTAGGGTTAAATAGGGCCTGATTCTCTGATACTTTAAGGTGTTGAGTAACCCCAGCAGGGTGCTGGGTGCCCTCAACTCCCACTGAATTTAGTGGGGAACCCCTTTCAGGATTGATCCCACAGAGAACAACTGTGAATAATTGCATCCCCCAGGATATATTTTAAAGAGGACAAAATCAAAATATTTCCACTGGTGTCTTTTATTAAGTAATGCAAAATACAGTACTAATTATGACACTTCATGCATTTTAGACAATATAAATGCAAGCCTACAGAAAATATGTGACCAAGAAACCCTCAATTACTTTGAGGTAGTATACAAGGGAAAGTAGGAAAGCAGAAACACAATGGAATAAAAGAAGAAAATAACTGTATTATTTTGTGTGTACATTTTTCACTCAAATACATTTGTATGAAAGAACTTAGGGTTCATTTCTGTTCTCATTTAAAAATATACTTTTTTAAATTCACCATTTTCATACACTTCAGCTTCACTTGACACAGAGTTGATGGTATCTTATCGAGTGGGTTTGACTTTTGTCATCACAAGGATGATTTTACCCTCTTCCTCCAAGAGTACAGGCACTGATGGCCTCATGCACAAAAATAAATAAGAAACCTGCTTGAAGGAAAAAGGTTGCTGCTCAAATATCTTAGATTAAGGATAATCTAATAAATACCATTTTGATTATAAAAATATTTCAGGTTTATAAAAGGGGGGAAAGGATGGTCTTCCAGGGGGAAAGGATGTTGTGTGAAAAATGCTGTGCAATGGTTTTGTACAGATTGTTGTTTTAAACATACAGTACCATTTTGAATATATACTTTATAATAATCCTGTTTCTTAGAACCCTGTCATTCAAAAGAAATGTCAAACGTTGTTTGTTTTTTTCTTATTGCGGTTTTGGAAGCTATTTAATTTAGAAGGGTTCCATATAACTGTGCTTTTGTAAGACTGTCCTTCCGACTCAAACCCGTACTCCCAGTCCGTTGAAACTGCTGCTGTTTGCTGTGAAGACCTGAATGGCTTCCTTGCTCCTTGGAAGACTGATGGATCTCTGAAGCCTCCATTGAACTCTGATTGAGGGATTCTGCTGAGCTGTTTGGGCTTACATCAACGTATTCTCTTTTCAACACGGGGCTACTCTCGATATTTTTGCTACTGCACAACTGCATTGTGATCCTGTCATTTTTTGGGTCTCTTGGTTCTTTTGTTTTGTAAGAGGGCAACTTGTCCTGTTTACAGCTAGTGCAGATGTCAATGTTCAGGCCACTGTCTGTTCTGAGGAAGCAAGAATCCACAAGTCTATTTTGACAGATATCTTCTCCCTCTGAGAAGCTATCTCCTTTGTAACCAGCATAGATGGGGCTTGTTCGGCTCTCTGCTTTTTTTACAGGGCTGCTGTAGTACTGCTCCGAAAAGCTACAGGGTGATAGTCTGCCAGCGTTCCTATAAGAATATGCACCAATGTCCTCTACGCTCAGCTGCCTCCACCGCCCGGGTAAGTCTTCTTCTGAAAGATGGGTGCTCATGCAGTCGTTACGCATTTTCTGAGTTGCCAATGCCTGTTGCGTCGTTATGGCTGAGAAATGAAAAGGCTCATTAGCATAAGGTGGCAGAGTCCTAGTAAAAGTGGGAGAGTTCTCATTGTTATCAGCAAGTTCCATTTTCTGTACGGACTTCGACTTGGCAAACCTAGGACTTCCCTGATGTTCATAACTAGAACATGACTTTCTTTCAAACATTTCATCTCTGCTGCCCAGGTAGATTGCTTGCTGGGAGGCAGTCAGAGTGCTGGCCTGGGCATTCTCTTTTTCCTCAGAGGTAACGCTGAAACTGGAGTAGGAGCTTGAGGTTGGTAAAGAGGTAACATATTCCGGGAAGGCTTCATGAGAGAAGCTAGAATGGAAGCCATCTTCTTCTACAGTGCTGTCAGTAGAGTTCTGGGACCTCAAAAACCCCACATCTTTTACTTGCATATCAACACTTTGTCTCCTCTCCCTCCTCCTCTCCTCAGGGCAATAAAGGGCAGTGTCACTGCAGTAGATGTCAGACTTATATTGGGGCCTTTGGCCAAGCTTCCCAACAGAATCTTGAAAAGAGTGATCCCTTGCAGATGTACTTGACAAATGTGAAGACAAGCTGTTTGGGTCTGGTTTCTCCAGTACCTTAGCGATTACGCAAGTTGGTATGTTGTCAGCAAATGATGTGTGACACAAGGGTACAGAAAGGCTGCATCCGTGCTTTTCCAGATGGAGGCTGACTCTCTCCTGAAAGTCAGATGGCAGCTGTAACATAGAGAAGTGGTAGGGGGAAGGAAAATAGGAAGAAAGTCATTAATGGTGTCTAGCTGCGCTTATGGAACACAGGTGAATGAGTGGACTAGACAGTATTATTTATTTCAGTGTGTACAAGGTGTAAATCATTGTAGCTCCATTGATGTCAATGAGCTGTGCCAGTTTATACCAACTAAGAATCTAGCCCTTGGATTCGTACTTGACCCCCAAACACTGAACCTTTTGAGATTCACCCATCACTATTCACCCATACTTTTTTACAACCACGACCAAATACCAGAAATAAAATTCTTCTGCTCCTTTATATCAGTTATACAGTGGTCACTCTTAAAAGCTTACCAGTTGCATTATATCATTACATAAGATCATTACTAAATAAATAGCTGTATTTCCTACAGTAGCATAAAGAATACTGCAAATATTGAAGTAAGCATCTCTATTACTCTATGGCAAAAAGCTTTTAAGGGTGAGCACTGTGGATAATGATTCCACATTGTTTAATATATGGTTCCTCATTTTCCAGCTTCACTTGTGAGCTTTTATACTTGGTTTAACCCAGAGACCTTAAAGCATTCAAAATATGATGTGATGTGAAATGGCAAGCCTGTTAGTTTGGCGTAAGATGACCGTCCTTTTTAATCTATACACCTTCCATGATATTTTAAGTTAATTCACATGTTGTTAATTTAATGCATGTATCCTCCATTTGAAATAAGGTCTGAATATTGCTGTTACTCTGGCAGATAGAAATATTAGTAATAATAATTACAGATGCAACAAAGATTGAAAGAACAAGTTGTAAAATAAGATCATGTAAATCACCATAAAGGTGTGGTTACTATTGCAAAAGAAACGGATCATTTAGCGTGAAACTACTATGCTGGATAGGTGCCATTTTTGTGAGAGCATACTGCAATAATTACACTACTGTTTGATCTATTTTATGCATTATTTATATATTTATATCCTGAAGTATTTTAAGGAAAAAAAGAACTATTGACTCCTTTTTGGCTATCATTCACTGAGACTGGAATTACTAAAATGGTATTGATATCATGTTAGTGGTACGCCATACCACAGCTCACATTCTTGTGTCATCTAAAATTGCTTGTTCATGGATTTGTCAAGGTATTCAATGTTTTGCAATGAATCCACTTATTTCATCTTTTTAAAGAAATAATTGTTCCTCACAATATACTCAGAGTTGCTGACTAATAAATGCTTGCAGTGATAAATGGAATATTTGCCTCTTCAGCTGAATAGATGACAGAGCTTTTGGAAACTAGGAGGGAAAAAACAAACAAAAACCCAACTAACCAACCAACAAAGCCTCCACCACAACACACCACCCTGGATACTTTTCAGTAAGTGTTGGGTATATGTGGGGCCCAGACCTGGAAATGCTTGGGACCATATACAGTGCTTACCACATTGTTCTCAGCTGCAATCATTTGCAGGATCAGGACATTGGAGAATTTGGAAGCTCTGCCTCTGTTCCAGTAAATCATTGTCCTTATTGACCAGACAGCCTCAGTTACCAGATGTATTTAATATCTGTCAGCATTATACCGATATTGAAATAGTGAGTACATTTAGTATTTAGTTTTGCGCTAGTCTATCAAAGAACTGCATAAATGAGGCAATTTGAGAGCACTGTGCTAATGAAACTGCTAGAAGAAGTTGGTGTGTTAGTAGCAATAACGTCTGCCATACAAACATACATCTTGGCGGTGCTGCCCAGTGTAAGACCGTTCCAAAAGTTGGTCTAGAAAAAGACCAATCTCCTGCATTGAGATACCCATCCATAAGAATGAAGAATAGACCGGTAAGTGCCTGATCCAGTGCCTGTTAAATCCCATTGATCTCAGTGAGAGTAGGATCAGGCCGACAGTGTCTCAGAGGTCATGAGATGATTTAAAACCCTGGGGTGAAATCCTGTCACCACTGAAGTCAATGACAATCTCATTGACTTTAGTGATTGGGGCCAGGATTTCACCTTAGGTTGTGGGCATGTGGCTAAATGTTCATATTTTTTTCCTTATGTTTTGCTATGATTTGTTCCATGCCATGACACAAATACAGCCCTAATCATGATTTTTTTAAACCATTTGCCTCAACTTGAAAGGGTCAGTTTCTCTAACTTCTGCTGCTTGGAAAGTTTAGGGATAAGTCTAATTTAACCAAAGTTTACACTCTGGAAATCAAAGAGGGTTTTCTGTTTGCCTTAGAAAAAGATATCCTTTCCCATTAGCTTGTTTTAAAATTGATTTTTGGAATATAGTTGCAGGTGCTGGGAAATAGCTTAATGGGGAAAACTGATCCTGGAAAGACACCTTGATGGAAAGACACCTTGATGCCAGCAGGATCTCATTGTTTCTTTTATCATTTTACATTATAGTGGCCTGAACATTCTTAGCGCTTTGATTATGCTAACATTTTTCTTTTTGCACAAGATCAGTGCAGGCCCATTCCAATCCATACCAGCGCTTTCGGAAAAGAATATATCATCCATTTCATCTGAAGCTGGGATTTTGTTAACAATTCCCTCAGCTGAATTGGTGTTGGAACAATTTGTATAGTGGGGGTGCTGAGAGCCATTGAACAAAACTGTAAATCCTGTATATGATGGAAACCACTTCAAGCCAGGGGGTGCTGCCGTGCCTTCAGCACCATTAGTTCCAGCACCTCTGCTCAGAAAACCGACAGATATATACATCCCTTTCTGTTTCTTAAAGGAGAAAAAAATCAGAGCTATAAAGGCAAACAGGTTTGGGGATTGATCACGCATGAATATTCTGTTTTCCAAGAAACATTATTTCTTTGCATATTCATTAAGTTTGATCACATTACCTCAGAAAGCTTATGTGCCCTGTCGTAATTCTTGCTGCCCTGGAGCAGCTGAGCAGCTAAATTGCAGTCCTTTCTATAGAGCTCCTAAAAAACAAAAAAAGCCTGATTTTTATGGCTTGCAACTAACCTAAGGCTTTGATTCTTGTTCCCATTTCTGGACAAACTTTGTATGTTTTACCCTGGGAAAATGCAGAGCACATTTTATTTTTCTAATTCATTAGGTTTCTGTTTTTCTTACATGCTCCTGAAATGTTGCTTTACTGGTTGTCAAAGGAAATGGTGGAGGGAAAAATGGACCAGAAAGAGAAATTTTAAACAGTATTACCTAAAAAACACTAGTCTGCAACTTAGCGTATTGGGTGAATACTTACCATGGGGAACTCAGCATTACATAGTAAGCATGCCTGAGAGACTGAGTTCTATAATAAAGGTGAACTCTACAATGAAAAGGAAATTTGACTTAAGCATAAATATTCTGTACTGAATATCCCTCCAAATCACATACCATTTTAGAGATACTTAGAATAGTCTCCTCAGGTTGTAGGGGGGAATTCATCATAGATATTGTTTTAACGTTTTTTAAAAATTTTTGTTGTCTCTTTCTTCCTTGTGTGAATTCCCCTTGGTACTTCCTGGTTCACTAAAGATATCCCAAAATGCCTCATTTGGTGACATCAAATACTATGGCTTGCAATGAGACTTAAGGTATTTGCAATTTCGTTGCATTCTGCATTACATTTAATGAACCAGGAAGTAGCAAGAGGATTTCACACTGAGGAGAAATAAATGGGTTAGTTATGTTCTTTCTGTGCTGATTGGCTCGTTCAGCCTGTTTAGTGGGGGAATCCAGAACAGAAATCTGTGCTTAACTCCATATTCAGTCTTGCTTTGTACTATTTTAGCACACGACTATCCTCTGATGCAGCATCTATAGGGCCACTGATATACAACCTATGCAATGTTCCACTCTGTTAAGGTGTGATTACTGATGAAGCTTATTTTCAGAAGTAAGCCTTATAGTTGTGCAAAGATGTGTCACAGAAAGGATTAAGAACCCTACAGACGCCAGGCCATGCAAAACTTGTAAACATTTTATAATGTTTAGAGAGAAAACATATTTGTGACTAAAACAGCTTCATTTGTTTTTCTGGGTGCTAATTCTGTAATTTCATTGCACGCAGACTTGTCCTTTCTATTTATTCTCTTAAAAAAACGTCAATTTTCTATAAAAGAACAAGGGGGAAAAGTCTCTTTTCTGAATACCTCTTTTGAGAAAATATAGCTAATATGCAGAATCAGTTCCACAAGAAGCTCCTGGGATCACCTTGCTATGAATGTGGGAAAAGCCAAAGTAGATTTTCTTTGGTCCTGTTGGATCTACATTGGCAACTCAAATGCCCTTAAACAATATTTGCAAACTATGGTGCTTTATTTTATTTTATTTTATTTGGCTTTCTATATACCTCTCACTTTCTACCTCAAATATATATATATATATATATATATATATATATATATATATATATATATATATGTAAACAACAGTTACCAGGTAATTCTGTTTTTAATTGGACGTTAGTGACTCAGACCCTGACTCTGGAAAACAGATGCAAACAGTAGGAATCCAAACATTTAATTTAAAAACAAAATCTCTGTTGCATGTGCATATGGTTCTGGCATATTTTACGTACGTATCATACTTCCAGCATATTGCTGCACAATATAAAACCAAAGACAGCTACTTTAGATTCCTAATGGCACAATTTGGCACTCAAGAATGAAATCGTTCCTATGTCTCATCCCTTATTTCAAGACTGGCTGCTTTACTGTCTGTGAAGACATGGCCATAGAAAGTGTAGAACACATTTTTGAGACTTTTTTTAATATTAAACATCTTCAAAAAAATGTATGAAGAATGTATGTAGAAAATTGCATTAGTTGAATGTAGTGGATGTACCTTATCCCCAGCATGATGGGATACACTATCTGACTGGGATCAATCATCTCTTTGAATACAATATTAATCTGGATGCGAACAAGCCAAGAGTGCGGCAAGTAGAGCAATAATCAATAAGTGGCATCGGAGGGTGTCTCATATTCCATCACATATTTTCTGAATTTAAGGTATTGTTCACTAGTGATCCCCATAGTGTGGGGGGAAATATCATCCATTTAAGAAATGTCAGCAGGGCAAGGATACGCTCTTTGTCTCATAAGGTGCTCAACAGCTTCTCTAGTTAACAATTATGTATAATATGGAAGATCTATGTGGTAGTTCTTGAGCACAGTACACTGGACCAAATTCATCCCTGAGGTTCACCAATGCAGCTCCATTACCAGAGGGCAGGATTTTGCCCAACGTGACTCCTCAGGTATGAGGAGATGACTACAGGCCTCAGTCTTGTCTGGGGCCTATAGGCTCTGATATAATACAAATACTGAATAATAATAGTGATAACAACAACAACAGCTTCTTGGAGGATGCTCCATATTCTAGTTCAATCCAATATGACTATTTTTAAATCACCACAATTGAAAACTGCAATTGGTTCACATGTGGGATCAAATCCAGCTCTCATGCAATCCCATGGATGTCAGTGGAGTTGCAGGGGTATAACTGTGGGCAGATGTTTACCTAATTTCATTTATACCAGTGTAAATCTGGAAAAATTCCATTGACTTCAGTGGAATTACACCATATTTACATCACTATACTTGTAACCAGAATTAAGCCTATTGCACTTACAGGGTTCTTTTAGTTACAGGTATTAGAATAGTGGGAATAACAAATTTATTCCATTTTTCTGACACCCTTATTGCGGTACAAATTAAGGGCCAGATTTTGAACTCCTTGCTCCCATTAGTAAGATGTTACTTGTATGAGTGGTCCTATTAAACTTAATGGGGCTATTTGTGGAATAAGATACTCTCAAATATGACTAAGGGTTCATAAGTACACATATGGGACCATACAAGAATGTCCTAAAAAGACTAGAATGCCTTCTCTAGTATAAGTATTTTTTTTAATATCTCCATCTGGGGAGTGGGATTATAATGAACTAAACACATGCAATCTGTCTGTCTCTGCCAGATACTTTGAAGTTTGTACAGGAGAACAATTTCATGAGCTTGTTTGCCAGTTTCAAAATGCATGATAATTTTCAGCAATATTTAATGAGATGCATGACAGTTGCAAAGGACATTTCATGTTTCATTTCATACAGAGATAGGTACAACACTACACCATGAGCTAGCAGGGGAAAACCTAAATTCTGGGTCTAAGGTGGGTCAATCCTGCAACCATTCCTTGTGCGAACAGCGCTTACTAATGCTAGGAGTCCCATTCCAATGAGTAAGGATTGGCTGATCTGATCCCTTTTGTGAGATGAAAAGATCAAATGAAAGGTAGCAACATTTAGGGCCATATATCGAGACCATAATCATCTGTAGAATTCTCTTTGATGCTCATGTGCAATGCAGGACCTTCACCATACAGTACCAAGGGACATATGCTTCCATCAGTCTGCCCGGTGACCTCCGCTGAATCTTACATAAAACCCAATAGCAGAATAACACCTTTTAAAAGTATTTAGAAAGCTGCATTATAGCTTTGTTTAAATTTAATGTCCCTAAATCCTTATAATTTTTTGCATAGAGGAAAAACCTGAAGGAACAGTCACACCAACACAGTAACTGAATTGTAAGAAAAGCTAAAATTATACAGTGAAAGAAATTCCAAACATAGTAATGTTTCTGATCCTAGAATTGACAAGTCACATTTACTGTAAATAATAGGTAATGATTCTATAATTACATATAAAATGTATTGCCTAATTCACTTTCACACATAATCTTGAGACGTATCCATAATTAAATACTTACATTATCTTCTGATAACTTATCTATTGTCACCTTGGCTTCTATTAAATGATTATTGAGCGCTATTATTTCATGGCTTAAAGCCCTTTTTTCCTCTTCGTAATGTTGACCCTGTGTATAAAAAATGGATTGGTCAGTATTTTTTCCCCCTGTGATATAATTCCTGAAAAATACTCATAGCATGACGCCATTTTCAAAGCCAGAGGGATGCACAGCATAAACCAAGTATGTTCCCTACTGGCTGCCAGATAAGCTGCTACTTTCACTCAGCACACTAGGTGATCTGCTGTGTAAATATGAAGGCCAAATGTATTCAGAAAAAAAAATTTAGACAATGGGAAATAAATTGCAAATGAAAGACTATCTGGATTGATCATCCTCTACTATCCATAGGTTGCACTTGGGTTTCCAACCTGGAGAGGTGGATCAACCCTGGCTTTCACGCTAACAAATTCTCCAAAAAAAATGTTCCAATCACACCATTTTCTTCCATCTTCACCAAGCAGGAGGAGCAAATAGTCACAGAAAATAACAGGACCATTTACTTTTCTGGGAGGTCCCAGAGATAGACAGATCAGGTTGTTTGTTTCTAAAGTTCATTTCCAAGGTGAGTGGTTTACCTGATGAGCGGAGAGTGGAACATCTGGAGTAAGAGAAAAAAATTTGAAATGATGGGAACTTTTTTCTCCCCACTTTCTTTTCTGCCCACTGGGCTGATCACATTGCAAGGATACTCATGATGTTTATAGCAACATTTTGTGATTGAAAACTAATCAGCACAAAAGATGAGGTGTAACTGGCCCGTAACCTATTGTGTCACCTCTTAATACTTCAGCATTTCTTCTACTATGTAGAATAAAAATACTATCTTAATTCTATAGATGGGGCACACAGATTAAGTGACTTGCCCAAAGCCACATAGATTCTGTGGCAGAGATGGTAACTGTGAACTCAGATTTCTGAGTCCCAGTCCAGTGGGCCTTTCGTCCTTCCTCACTAAGGCTCTGAGTCAAAGCCCACTCAAGGCAATATAGGTATGTCTTCACTGCATCGGGAGTGAGCCTTCCAGCCCGGGCCCACAGACTTGTGCTAATGGGGCTTGCACTAGTGTGCAAAAATAGCTGTACAGACGGTGCTTTGACATTGCAGCTTGGGCTCTGAAGCACATCCTCCCTCTCCCCCCCGCCTCCAGACTTCAGAGCCCAAACTCCAGCCCGAGCCACAACAGCTACACACCTATTTTTAGCTCACTGGACTGAGTCCTGTTAGCACAAGTCTGTGGAGCTGGGCTGGGAGACTTTCCATTGACTTCAATAGACTATGGATCAGACTCTAATTCAGACAAAACTGACTTCAAAGTGAGCTTCGCCTGTGTAAGGACTGCTAGGTTAGGCTCTTGAAGTGGTGGGGTGAGAGATTCCAATCACAGGAAGTTAGCACTTTTGTTGTGATCCCTTCAGCATAGCTGCCTGGGAGAAACATGCAAGACAAACCTGAGATGTTGGGTTGGGGAAACTGCTCCTTCACCAAAATACTGCTCACAGCAATTATCTAGTAAGATCTTTTTTAAAAAGCCACACAGCAAATCAGAATACCAAGCAAGTTAACCATTGACCTACTTCTTTTCTGCTTTGACTCCTCACTCTAGCCATGGGTCCAGGACCTGACTTTTCACTCTAGATTTCTTTTAAAAAGTTGTGAAGGATTTTCTCCAACAGGCAAACTGTATTAGATAGTTAAATTTCCCAAGTGCCATGTGTGTCAGTGTGACAGAGTCAAGGAAAAAAGAAAAGGAGTACTTGTGGCACCTTAGAGACTAACCAATTTATTTGAGCATAAGCTTTCGTGAGCTACAGCTCACTTCATCGGATGCATACTGTGGAAAGTGTAGAAGATCTTTTTATATACACACACAGCATGAAAAAATACCTCCTCCCACCCCACTCTCCTGCTGGTAATAGCTTATCTAAAGTGATCACTCTCCTTACAATGTGTATGATAATCAAGTTGGGCCATTTCCAGCACAAATCTAGGTTTTCTCACCCCCTCTCCTCCCCCACACACAAATCAAATCCGCACAGACACACCCCTGGAACCCCGACCTGGGATATTCTATCTACTACCCAAGATCCATAAACCTGGTAATCCTGGGCGCCCCATCATCTCAGGCATTGGCACCCTGACAGCAGGATTGTCTGGCTATGTAGACTCCCTCCTCAGGCCCTATGCTACCAGCACTCCCAGCTATCTTCGAGACACCACTGACTTCCTGAGGAAATTACAATCCATCAGTGATCTTCCTGATAACACCATCCTGGCCACTATGGATGTAGAAGCCCTCTACACCAACATTCCACACAAAGATGGACTACAAGCTGTCAAGAACACTATCCCCGATAATGTCACGGCTAACCTGGTGGCTGAACTTTGTGACTTTGTCCTTACCCATAACTATTTTACATTTGGGGACAATGTATACCTTCAGATCAGCGGCACTGCTATGGGTACCCGCATGGCTCCACAGTATGCCAACATTTTTATGGCTGACTTAGAACAACGCTTCCTCAGCTCTTGTTCCCTAACGCCCCTACTCTACTTGCGCTTCATTGATGACATCTTCATCATCTGGACCCATGGAAAAGAAGCCCTTGAGGAATTCCACCATGATTTCAACAATTTCCATCCCACCATCAACCTCAGCCTGGTCCAGTCCACACAAGAGATCCACTTCCTGGACACCACAGTGCTAATAAACGATGGTCACAAACACCACTCTATACCGGAAACCTACTGACCGCTATTCCTACCTACATGCCTCCAGCTTTCACCCTGACCACACCACACGATCCATCGTCTACAGCCAAGCTCTGCG
Organism: Eretmochelys imbricata; assembly: GCF_965152235.1. Classification (NCBI taxonomy): domain Eukaryota; kingdom Metazoa; phylum Chordata; order Testudines; family Cheloniidae; genus Eretmochelys; species Eretmochelys imbricata. Next base: position 109,835,928 of record NC_135577.1, read on the forward strand.
ATACAACCGCATTTCCTCCAACCCCTCAGACAGAGACAAACACCTACAAGATCTCTATCAAGCATTCTTACAACTACAATACCCACCTGCGGAAGTGAAGAAACAGACTGATAGAGCCAGAAGAGTTCCCAGAAGTCTCCTACTACAGGACAGGCCTAACAAAGAAAATAACAGAACGCCACTAGCCGTCACCTTCAGCCCCCAACTAAAACCCCTCCAACGCATTATTAAGATTTTCTACAACCTATCCTGAAGGATGACCCAACACTCTCACAAATCTTGGGAGACAGGCCAGTCCTTGCCTACAGACAGCCCCCCCAATCTGAAGCAAATACTCACCAGCAACCACATACCACACAACAGAACCACTAACCCAGGAACCTATCCTTGCAACAAAGCCCATTGCCAACTGTGCCCACATATCTATTCGGGGGACACCATCACAGGGCCTAATAACATCAGCCACACTATCAGAGGCTCGTTCACCTGCACATCTACCAATGTGATATATGCCATCATGTGCCAGCAATGCCCCTCTGCCATGTACATTGGTCAAACTGGACAGTCTCTACGTAAAAGAATAAATGGACACAAATCAGATGTTAAGAATTATAACATTCATAAACCAGTCGGAGAACACTTCAATCTCTCTGGTCACACGATTTCAGACATGAAAGTTGCTATATTACAACAAAAAAACTTCAAATCCAGACTCCAGCGAGAAACTGTTGAATTGGAATTCATTTGCAAATTGGATATAATTAACTAAAGCTTGAATAGAGACTGGGAATGGCTAAGTCATTATGCAAAGTAACCTATTTCCCCTTGTTTTTTCCTACCCCCTCCCCCCCTCAGACGTTCTTGTTAAACCCTGGATTTGTGCTGGAAATGGCCCACCTTGATTATCATACACATTGTAAGGAGAGTGATCACTTTAGATAAGCTATTACCAGCAGGAGAGTGGGGTGGGAGGAGGTATTTTTTCATGCTTTGTGTGTATATAAAAAGATCTTCTACACTTTCCACAGTATGCATCCGATGAAGTGAGCTGTAGCTCACGAAAGCTTATGCTCAGATAAATTGGTTAGTCTCTAAGGTGCCACAAGTACTCCTTTTCTTTTTGCGAATACAGACTAACACGGCTGTTACTCTGAAACAGAGTTAAGGAAAAGGCTTCCATCACTACAGGCTCCACGTTGTCTGATAATTGACAGCAGTGGGAGTTAGGTGTTCTGAGGGCACCGAACAAATAGCAAGGTTAATTATCTGGTTGTGGAGCAGGTGGCTACCATAAAAAGAGCTTATAAAAGCAGAGAGTGGCGAACTTTACATACTAAGCAGCGCTTCAAAGAAAAGCACATTCTAAAATCATCAAAGGGAACTTGGTTCTTGTTTTAAAAAATGTCAGGCTGACTGAAGCTCCCTTCTTATCAACAAACAGGGACAGGACAGGCAACGAGAGTCCAAGAGTCTCCAGATTGTGTCAGCTTCTTCAGACCGTCCCATCCCCCTGACCTGGAATGGTCATTTATGGGTAAAAAAGGGTAGTTCAGTCTCCAGGACTATTCTGGCCTTGGCCTCGCCGAGCAGACCGCCAGTCAGACCGGCAACTAGTGCTAGTGTTGATGATGGCTTTTACATATGCCGTGGAAAAGCCAAAGGATAAAAAGCTCCTACATCTTATTTTTCAAAAGAGACTAAGGCCGGTAGGAGCCTGAGTCCCACTGCCTTTCCATTAGTCGTAGGCTCCTAAGGGACAGATTTTAAAAGCTATTTAGGTGCCTAGCTCAACGGAAGCATGGTGCCTAGGTGCTTTTGTAAATCCCACTAAGTACCTTTACAGATCTGGTCCTTAGTCACTTTAGGATTAGATTTTCAAAGACATTTAGGTGTCTAAAGATGCATTAGGCATCTGGTGGAACTTGCAAATCTGACCAGAAAAATCAATGGGAGTGAAGTGCCTAACCTGCTTTGGCATTTTTTAAAATCACAGTAGATGCCTATCTGCATTTTTAGGCATCTAAATACCTTTGAAAATCTAATCCTAAAGTGACTAAGGACCAGATCTGTAAAGGTACTTAGTGGGATTTACAAAAGCACCTAGGCACCATGCTTCCGTTGAGCTAGGCACCTAAATAGCTTTTAAAATCTGTCCCTTAGGAGCCTACGACTAATGGAAAGGCAGTGGGACTCAGGCTCCTACCGGCCTTAGTCTCTTTTGAAAAATAAGATGTAGGAGCTTTTTATCCTTTTTTAGCCTTCGGCTCCTAAGTCACTTAGGTGCTTTTGAAAATTTTACCCAAGGTCTATTGTATGCAGATTTAATTTTTAAGATATCCCAATATACTATAGACACATTGCACTGAATACCGCTTGCAGCTGATGAATTCTCAACCAGCTGGGTTTCCATTTGCTCTCAGTCTCCCTGAATTCAGTAGTTGTTACTTCTGTGCAACAGAACTGAATTGGGCCCCATTATATTTTCCAATGTTGGAAGGTTGTGGACAAACTAGGATTTATATTCTGTATCGATGGCTGCATATGAAAAGGACTGGCAGATTAAAGTGGTCTGGCAGCAATACCTTCCACTACATTGAATAATACTGAATACGGTTGAATAACGGTTTCCATTTTAATTTAGTTACTGATAGCTTGTCACTCTGACATTTTCCAGGCTTGGTGTCTGCCCAAATGCGACTGATTTATTAAAAAAGTTTCATAGATTCTCATAATTAGAAATGACATAATTAATGTCAGCAGTCCTGAGGCAGAGAGATAGGGACAAATTCTCTGCTGGTGTCAGTTGGCACAGCTCTATTGAAGTCAATGGTGTTTACACTAAAAGGGGATTTGGTCCATAATATCAACACAACACAGTGTCAAGGTTAGCAAAGAGGTGTGAGGTGTGGTGTTTTAAGTATGCTGATGACACCAAATCCTGCATGTCTGACTTGGACAATGCAGTTCAGTGCCTCAGCCAGCATCCAGCTGTGATTGGGGCATGAATAAAAACAAGCTGATTGAAGCTCAATCCCGACAAGACTGAAGTGATGCTGGTACCACTGGAAGAGATGGTGGAGGTATTATCAAAGCCTTTGACTGAGAGAGTATGTCCACTATTTGTTACGGCAAGTTGCAACTTAGTGGTGATTTCAGACCCCCAGCTGCTGTTCGATGATCATAGTGCACCAGTAACGCAATCAGCTTTTTACCACTCAATCTAGTTAAGAGATTGTGACTTTTCCTTTCAGACATGGACCTTGCCACTGGTATCCAGGCCCTTCATAGAATCATAGAAGATTAGAGTTGGAAGAGACCTCAGGAGGTCATCTAGTCCAACCCCATGCTCAAAGCAGGACCCACCCCAACTAACTCATCCCAGCCAGGGCGTTGTCAAGCTGAGTGTTACAAACCTCTAAAGATTCCACCACCTCCATAGATAACCCATTCCAGTGCCTCACCACCTTCCTAGTGAAATAGTTTTTCCTAATATCCAACCTAGATCTCCCCCACTGCAACTTGAGACCATTACTCCTTGTTCTGACATCTGCCACCACTGAGAACAGCTGAGCTCCATCCTCTCTGGAACCCCCCTTCAGGTAGTTGAAGGCTGCTATCAAATTCCCCCTCACTCTTCTCTTCTGCAGACTAAATAAGTCCAATTCCCTCAGCCTATCCTCATAAGTCATGTGCCCCAGCCCCCTAATCATTTTCTTTGCCCTCCGCTGGAATCTCCAATTTGTCCACGTCCTTTCTGTAGTGGGAGCCCAAAACTGGATGTTATACTCCAGATGTGGCCACACCAGTGCCAAATAGAGGCAAATAATCACTTCCATCGATCTGCTGGCAATGCTCCTACTAATGCAGCTCAATATGCCATTAGCCTCCTTGGCAACAAGGGCGCACTGCTGACTCATATCCAGCTTCTTGTCCACTGTACCCTCAGGTCCTTTTCTGCAGAACTGCTGCTTAGCCAGTTGATCCCCAGCCTGTAGCAGTGCATGGGATTCTTCCATCCTAAGTGCAGAACTCTGCACTTGTCCTTGTTGAAGCTCATCAGATTTCTTTTGGCCCAATCCTCCAATTTGTCTAGGTTACTCTGGACCCTAATCCCTACCCTCCAGGGTATCTACCTCTTCCCCCAGCTTAGTGTCATCTGCAAACATGCTGAGGGTGCAACCCATCTTATTATCCAGATTAATTAATTAATTAATGAAGATTAATGAAGATGTTGATCAAAACCGGCCCCAGGACTGACCTCTGGGGCACTCCGCTTGATACCGGCTGCCAACTTGACATTGAGCCATTGATCATTACCCGTTGAGCCCGACGATCTAGCCAGCTATCTATCCACCTTATAGTCCAGTCATCCAATCCATACTTTTTCAACTTGCTGGCAAGAATACTATAGGAGACCATATCAAAATCTTTGCTAAAGTCAAGGTATATCACGTCCACTGCTTTCCCCATATCCACAGAGCCAGTTATCTCATCATAGAAGGCAATCAGGTTGGTCAGGCATGACTTGCCCATGATGAATCCATGTTGACTGTTCCTTATCACCTTCCAGTGCTTCAAAATGGATTCCTTGAGGACCTGCACCATGATTTTTCCAGGGACAGAGGTGAGGCTGACTGGTCTGTAGTTCCCTTTTTTAAAGATGGGCACTATATTTGCCTTTTCCCAATCATCTGGAACCTCCCCCGATTGTCACGAGTATTCAGAGATAATGGCCAATGGCTCTGCAATCACATTATCCAACTCCATCAGCGCCCTCAAATGCATTGCATCCTGCCCCATGGACTTGTGCATGTTCAGCTTTTCTAAATAGTCCTTAACCTGTTCTTTCACCACTGAGGGCTGCTCACCACCTCCCCATACTGTGCTGCCCAGTGCAGCAGTCTGGGAGCTGATCTTGTCTGTGAAGACCAAGGCAAAAAAAGCATTGAGTACTTCAGCTTTTTCCATATCATCTGTCACCAGGTTGCAACCCCCATTCATTAAGGGTCCCACACTTCCCCTGACCTTTTTCTTGTTGCTAATATACCTGTAGAAACCCTTCTTGTTACCGTTCACGTGCCATGCTAGCTGCAACTCCAATTGTGCTTTGGCCTTCCCCATCCCTGCATGTTTGAGCAATATTTTTATATTCCTCCCTAGACATCTATCCAAATTTCCACTTCTTGTAAGCTTCCTTTTTGTGTTTAAGCTCACTGAAGATTTCTCTGTTAAGCCAGGCTGGTCTCCTGCCATATTTGCTATTCTTTCTGCACATCGGGATGGTTTGTTCCTGCGCCCTCAATAAGGCTTCTTTAAAATACAGTCAGCTCTCCTGGACTCCTTCCCCCTCATAATAGCCTCCCGGGACTCTGCCCATCAGTTCCCTGAGGGAGCCAAAGTCTGCTTTTCTGAAGTCCAGGGTCCGTATTCTGCTGCTCTCCTTTCTTCCTTTTGTCAGGATCCTGAACTTGACCATCTCGTGGTCACTGCTACCCAGGTTGCCACCCACTTCTACTTCTCCTACCAATTCTTCCCTGTTTGTGAGCAGCAGGTCAAGAGGAGCATGGCCCCTAGTTGGTTCCTCCAGCACTTGTACCAGGAAGTTGTCCCAAACACTCTCCAGAAACTTCCTGGATTGTCTGTGCATTGCTGTATTGCTCTCCCAGCAGATGTCAGGGTGATTGAAGTCCCCCATGAGAACCAGGGCCTGTGATCTGGAAACTTCTGTTAGTTGTCCAAAGAAAGCCTCGCTTACCTCATCCTCCTCATCTGGTGGTCTATAGAAGATGCCCACCACGACACCACTCTTGTTGCTCTCGCCTCTAAACTTTGGGTTATTTACTCTAACCCAAAGACTCTCAACAGGCTTTTCTCCAGTTTCATACTGGAGCTCTGAGCAATCATACTGCTCTCTTACATACAGTGCAGATCCTCCATCTTTTCTCCTCTGCCTGTCCTTCTTGAACAGTTTATACCCATCCATGACAGTGCTCCAGTCATGTGAGTTATCCCACCAAGTCTCTGTTATTCCAGTCACATCACAGTTATATCAAGAGTATCCTACTGCACTGCACTTTCATGGGTCCATTCCTTTAAATCATTTGGAGGTTCAGGCTGATGCAGAACTCAGTGGGTTGTTTCTTGAGTGGGACACTTCACTGGGAACATGACACCAGTGCTCTGGGACCTGCACTGGCTGCCTATTGGTGTCTGGGTAGAAGTTATGGTGTTGGTTATGACCTATAAAGTCCTAAAATGGCCTAGGAATGGCCTCCCTGTGCCATAATGCCACTGCTGCCATTAGCAGGGGTGTTCAAATTGCATCCCTTTTATTAAAAAAGGGAAGGGGTAGCTGGCAAATCATTCTTGGTGAGGGTACCGAGACTCTGGAACTTGCTTCTTCTTGGTCCAAAATAGAGAGAATTTGGTACCCCTGTTGGCATGCTGCAAAAGACACCTGTTCCATAGGGTTTTTGAAAGGGCTTTCCCTAACAATAAAGGGGTGGAAATGAGTTTCTGTAGGTGTCTGACTGGCTGAGTTCATCATATTGTATAATTAGCAAAGGTGCTAAAGTGCCTAGAGCCGAGGATAGGCATCTTATTTTTTAATAAAAAATAGTTTAAAATCCAAATAAATAAAAATCATCCAAGTATGGAGCTGGTCAGTCTACTGTCATGGCATGGAGGTTCCCGTTCTCAGCTCTTAATTCTTCTGCTCCTGACCAGCAGCTTCAGTCTTCTGATTTGGAGAGCTGAGGAGATGCCCTAGGTAAGGGGTTGCTCTAGGCAGGATTTCTATGGTTACAGCCTGAGACCCCAACCGAGAGGGTTCTAAGTCATAGTCTCCCAAATCACCCATGGCCATAGACTCAGAGCTATGCCTGGAGCAGCATCGGACAGTGTTCTGGCCATGGGAACCTATGACCAGTAACGATGAGTCAGCAACCAGAGACTCACCCCAGCCAAGGGATAGCAGGCAGGGGAGCCAGAGCCCTCATCACCAGAAATCAAGGAGCAAGAAGCAGCCAGAACTTGACCCTCTTAGAATCTGGCAGCCCAGCCGGAGCATCCTCGGCAGATGACAGGATGCAGCCAGATCCCCCTTCCAACCCAGAGCAAGCAGCAGGCAGTACAAGGGCTAGCAATCTGACTGCAGTCCTCCACCCAATGCAGGACAAGGAACAATCAAGGGCAGAGTCTCAAAGAGCAGCCTGAGTTATCAGGGCACCAACCCAAAGAGATTGCAGAGTCAACCAGGAACACCACATTTCCTGTGTCTCTAAAGCTTGTTTCATGGCGCAGCCATGTCAGACTTAAATTCTGCTATCTAGGACATTTGCTGTCACTTACATAAATGAGGCAGTGCATAATAATAAAACATGCAAATTTTCAAATTAAGGCATTGAGTCATTTGCATATAATCTCCAGATTTCTGGACCCTGAGCCTTAATAGGTATGAAAATACACTTTGTGAGGCAGAAGTACAACATACCACATCCTTGTTATAGTTTGATAGATTGTTATAGTATATGGTGGGAATTTCAAAAACACTCACCATTAGCCTCATTATGCAGTGGGAGCAAAGATAGATCAGTTCTGAGAGTTTTTGAAAATCTTATCCATATTATTCATAGGATATGAAGTGGCCAATTAATTATGTAAATGGAAAGCAAACCTTAATAGACATGTAACTGTCAGTCATTGTGCAGCAGAGACCTTAGACTACAAAAGGACTGGAACCACTTCAGGTTATAAATAAGCAGGAACCTTCAGGTCAAAGCCCAGCTCACAGTATGTGCAAGGCAACCTCACAACTACCAGTGAACATTAAATCTGGCTTCTAGCATCACTGTGCAGTGCATAAATGATTGTGGCAAATAAAAAACCCCAAAACAGTGTTTGGGTTTGTCTTCAGATTAATGAACCATTTATGTTTGGTGGGTTAGAATAAGGACCACCATATTTAGACTATCTGCTTCTGGCTTTTCATGTGCATAACTGTGAACGGGCATAAAGAATTCAAGGGATTAAGAATATAAATGAGTATCAAAAGCTGAACAAAATGACCTACTTAATACTCTAATTGCTTGTCAGTGGATCTGTGAAGGCTCATACTATTGTCCTTCAAAGTAAGTGAAGTCAGCCAAAAAGTTATCTCTTTGATACTAACTTTTAGACTCACTTCAGTGCTTTGAAGGACAATGATTTCAGCTGTTGGAGGAATTTCTCCAATAAAGTTCTGTCATCCTCAGAGTCAAGATCACTTGCTGACTTCCTTGCCATCCATGGAGAGCTTTGAGGTGTGCACAGATCCTTTGAAATCAGTCTCATTGATGCAAATGAAAGGGCTTGCTTGTGGAAATGTCACATTCAGTTTGGCAGGTATGAAAATCCTGTTCTTGATGTTCCCTTAAGGGGATCATGTTGCAAACCTCATTTGTGCAGGCATTCTATCATCTCTCAAAACTGAGCAGTGATTGATGATGTCCAAAGCTTGCTAAAACTTTAACGGCATAAAATGAGATGAAGAAAGGCAGCTGGTCAACAGCCTGCTCTTTAGCCTAGTGCTTAGGTAAACTGGGTCAATCGTTGTGGATTTCTTCTGAAGCATTTGAACATTTTCTTAAAAACAACTTGGGGTTTGGACTGTAAGACGTTAGAATGAGCTGGCCATCACTACATAACAATCTATGATTGGCTTTTCCAGAGGGTGACAGGTTGAACCCTGATAAATCTTGTTGTGTGTTATTAATATTCAATTACTTTTATATTGCACATAGAGATGGTATTGGGTAACTACTACACAGAATGAGTCTTTGTAGGAGGAAATTTGCAGAGGCACAGATGACAGATAAGCATCTTAACTCTAATTGACTTTCAAGGGGAATTAAACACCTAACTGCCTTTTGTCTTGAAAATCTCCAGCATAATTATTAATAGGGGCAAAACACTTTGTTCGTGCAAATAATTTGCAGTAATGTTTAGAAAGTGAAAAAACAGTCTCTAGCAAGTAAGTACCAATCAATTCACTTAGGGCCAGTTTCTAATACATTTACTTATACTTTGAAGTTAATGGGTCTTGCACTCTTAAGACACTTAGGCACTTCTGAAAATCCCACACTTTGGTGCCTTCAGAGCCTAAGTACAAGCATGGACTTCAGAGCCTAAGTACAAGGCTCCTATTTTGAAAAATTTGGCTGATGAATACATGGAATAAGTTTGTGGCTGAATATGAGTGAGAGTCTAAGTTGTGATGATGTCTAGCAGGTTGCCTGTGTTAGATCAGTTCAAAGGGAATGTTAATGGCATTGTCTTCACTTATCTATAAATCTGTTGATTGCCATCACATTACATTATGTATAAAGAAAAGGAGTACTTGTGGCACCTTAGAGACTAACAAATTTATTTGAGCATAAGCTTTCATGAGCTACAGCTCACGATGCATTCAGACATTACATTATGCATGTCCCGGGACTTAAATAACCCTAGATCAAAATGTGAGTATATTCAGGTGTTAGAACTTCATGAATACTAATGAATGACAGTCGAATTGCTTCACTTATCTATCCCTCTTATAATGTATTGGCAGGCAATTGCATTATGTATATCACTGTAAATAAATTACTTGTGAACGCCAGAGAAAAGAACGCTAACTTCAAAGCAAGGGTCCTTGTGTGAAATTCACAGACTCAATCTGCAATTGCTATTCATCAAAACCCATGTGGGTAAAGACACTGTTCAGATTCTAGATTATGGAGCAGGAACTATAAATACTGGTTTAAGGGAATTATCCTGCATCTCTGGACTGATGGATTCTGACAGGGTGGAATACTGAGCAAGTGGACAGAGATCCCCAAGGTTATTTTGGGTAGCCCTGAGAGACTTATGGAAAACTAGCAGATCACTACATTTCTGCTATCATAGTGGATTTATAAACTTTGACTCACCTGTTAAGGTATTTTATCTGCGGTAGCCTCTCAATAACTTTCATTTCTTTTTCTTAGTTAATAAACCTTTAGTTAGTTTACTAGAGAAATTGACTGTCAGCGTTTTCTTTGATGTCAGATCCAGAGTATCTATTGACCTGGGGAAAATGACTGACCCTTTGGGGTTGGAAGTAACCTAATGTGAGGTGATTTTTGGTTTTAATAAGCTTTCATCACAAAGCCTAGTTCGTCTAGGTAGTAAAGAGGGGTTGAAGAGCTTAAGGGGATTGTCTGTGTCTCCATGGTAAGACTAATAAAGTAATCTAGGAGCACTCATTTGTTACTGGCTTGGTGAAATCTAATTATAGAATATACCAGCAGTTTGGAGTGTCTGCCCTGTTTTCTGACAGTCTGACCTGAGATTGGCACTCTTGGGTAAGCCATACCAGTGTGACATAAGTATTGGGCCCTTTCTGAGCAATGCTTCTATTTACTGCATGATATTTAGATGCACTAACTTACAAATGGCAGCATTACTTTAATTAAATAATAAAAATGGATCAACAAATTTCCAGTTATGTTTTTTAACATTAAGTAATTTTTAGGAAGCACAGTTAAACAACAATAGAATTGTTTTACTCTGCCTCCGTGGCTATGAATCACTAATATTTTAGTGTAGTTGTACATTTGTAGGCGATAACTAAATGCCCCATTCCCACCCTCCACTCGTAAATATTTTCAAATTTCAGCAGTTACTCCCTAGTTTCAGGTGTCAAATAGTCCGCAGAAGCATATGAAGTATATTAAATTAACCTACTGTTCTTTCACCTCTAGAGACCTGGATTTGACCTTAAGTCCAGATCTTGAATTTATTTACCACCAGTCAATGGGACTATTTATAGTATTAAGAACTATGCCTGGTAGCAAATGTCTGTAGAATCAAGCCCTTGGTTAACAAAGGGAAATTGTTTGCCAGCTGGCATTAATAACCCCTCCCTTTTATATGCTCCCTAGGTCTGATCCTAGTCTCATTGAAGTTGTTTGCAAAACTCTTTTTGACTTCATGGAAGTAGGACTAAGCCATAAATATAACAATGTTACTTAGAACTTAGTGCTTTCATCCTAAGACCTCAGACAAAAGTGAGGAAGTACCATTATCCCCATTTTACTGAAGCAGAAACTGTGATGCAGAGAGGTTCAGTGAATTCCCTCAGACCACACAGCGAGTCAGTGGCAGAGCTGGGACACTTAACTCCCATTCCCTTGCCCTTCCAAGTGGACCATTCAAAAGGAACAACAACAAAATGTCCATATTTTTGTGGAAATTATGATCAATTTTCAAGGAGCCCTAATCTGGTGTCATCTGAACCAGCCATTCATTGCGGATTGGATTGCACAGGGTCACCCATAGTCAGTCACTACCTGGGCCATTCAAACTTTTTGCCACTCCCACAGGGCATGTCACAATATAATTTCTGTGGAAGGAGGAATCTGGGATATCAATCTGGGAGATCAGTGGGACTTCATATGTGATATTCAAAGGATCTTTATAGTATTTCCACAGTTCACTCATCAGCCCTTTTGTTGAAATCATCCTCAATCCAGCCATCTGTTTTTATGGAAAAATATGGGCTCTCCTTCTCACTCTGCTCTGTATTATATTTTAGTGCAGTGATTGTAGCAACTAAAATAGCCTCCTCTTTGAATAGTTACTATTTTCGTATTTAAATTCTATTTAAGGAGCCCTTTAAGTGGGATATAAGGTGACAGAGCAATAGCTTCATTTCCTGAAATACAGACTGAGCAAGGAAATCTGTGAATTTGTTGTAATAAATATGCCAACCTCCTGGAAGCATTTGCCAACATCTCACTGAACGGGGGGGATGGATTAGTAGAGAGTTGGGAGTACATATATTAGTCATAGGAACATTATAAAAGCAACATTACATCAGACAAAATATATTGTAGATGCACTGCGTGAAATCCTGGCCTGACAGAAGTCAATGGATATTTTACCACTGATTTTAATAGGCAGAGATTTCACTATGGGTCTGTGCAAAGTCAGGTCATAGGAATTTGTGTGAACTCTTTTTTCCTTTTTTGTTTGCATGGTTTTGCAATCGTTGAGTTATGTTTAGACTTTAAGGGATTGACTACACTGGGAAATCACATTGTGTTAGACCACAGCCTTAAGCAGTCATGGTAGCTAACCCTGTGTCAAATATTCAGTGTAAACAAGGACTCAGATGGCCATGATTAACCTGAATTCTTAAGAGGACAATGTTAAGCATGAGAACACTCAGTGTTGACAGGGACTGAATCACGTTTAATATTGTGCTACATACCATAATTCTCAGGTTTGTGTTCTAACATGATGCAAATTTTCCAGTGTAGACAAGTCCCTAGATTCATATAAAATCCTGCTTCATTCAGACTTTCAAAAGAAAACAAATAGCCAGTATTCTGTCTGGTGTGGAAACCAGAAAAAAACATTGAGTTCATGTAATTTCTACTTGGAAACATAAATCAATCCAGAATCCCCCTAATCAAATGCCAAACTCTCTGGGCCTGGTATCTTATTGGGCCTCTTTCTTTGAGACTATAGGTGCAGAAAAGACTCTGTCAGGTGGTAACAATTGTTAAAGTGCACTGGGATGAAAAAGTTTCTGATCACCTTATCTAATATAAAACTGGACCTAATATAATTCCTACTAATATAGATTTAAAAAAATTCTTGGCAAGATCCTTAGCTCGTATAATTTGACATAGCTCAATTAAAGATAATGGAAATACACCAGTTTACAGCAGCTGAGAATTGGGCCCCCATATTTAAAGTATGAATATGAAATAAAGCTGGAAACAGCTTGATGACATCTATCAAGTCTGGACATCAGACACGGGAGACAAAGGGAACAGAAGGAGTTTTCAGCAGCTCTTTTTAGATAAGCTCTGTATTTTTTCTGTGGTTTAAAAAGATATCATTTTAGTATGTATGTTCATCTTGTGAAAACCAGATGTCCAAGGGTAACCAAAAGAGCTGTAGAAAAATCCTGCTAATCTCCATGTGTCTGATTTTAGCTCTGATCTTCCTGCTCTGATATACACCATCAAAGTGTACTTCCTGTTGCTATTATCATAAAAATGGCAGCCATGGGGATTACACAGCTGCCCAACTCATATTAATAGAGCTTTTGAAACATTTTCAGGGAATTTTAAACACTGTTTTGAAGTTTCTTTGTTCAGTTTACATATCCTGAATAAGTACAATTTTCTGTAGCTACCGAGAAGGAAGAACTAAAAATCACTGTACTGACTCACTAACCTAATTCATTAGGACAATGGGAGAGTCACTCAATGATTTTAAGCTTAGCCCTTCTATGGGGATCCTCCCTTGCTTAAACTCAATATAACTTGTAGCAATACAAGTGTGTCTTTACTCATTTTCCTTGTGGTTGTTGGTGCCTCTGCATGCTACATAATACACATAATGACCACTGAGGCAAATCAACAGCATTCCTGCTAATAGCCACAAAAAGCACTAAGCAGATGTAGTTCTTTCCAGGGGAGAGAGATACACAAGCTTTGACAAAAAGTATAGTCCATGTTGCCTTCATGTAATATGTACCCTGCAACCTGCACATGCTGGCAGAACTAGTATCACTTACTTGATGGGGAATGTAAGTGGGATTCTTTTTTTGGCCTTCACTATTGGCTTTTATGTGTGTTAAGAAAGAACGAAGCTCTGACAGAAGAACTGTTCCCTAAAGGCAACATTTTAAAAACTGTGTGTACATTTTTAGCATGTTTCCCATTAAAATCATGGGGACTGTGAAGGACCTAGAGAGAGCTGCTCTGTAATGTTTTATGAACATGATATATGACTTTACTATTGGGATAGTAACTGTATGGCTATATGGGGTCATTGGGATGTTTACTGTATGCATTTTTTGGTTTAGTTTAATGCAGGCAGTTGGCAACTAATGGCTACAGGTAAAATACCTCCCAGTAACCACTTCAAGGGTTAAGAGAGAAAAGCCTGAGCTATTAACTGTGAAGACTCTACTTCTTTGGCTCCAGCCACCTTACAGAGCTTATTTTGCTGAGACTGGGAACCAAAAGATAAGGACAATAAAGAGTTAAAGACTCCCTCTGACCAGAGGTCAAGCAGTTTTTTGGGAGACATTCATGGGAAACATGAGGCACAAAGACCATGCTAGAGAATCTGGAGCCGGCAGGCTTTCCTAAGCTTCCAGCACTGGGGGATGGTAAGCCTCAGGTAAGTAAGACTTGCATATTGATTATTTATTGTTAAAATCTTTTTTCTCTTATGCTATACTTTGTTCCTGCTACTAAGATTAAACAATACTTTGGGCTAAGGGGCTGCTGCTTAGAAGCTTCCGAAGGGAAGAACTGCAGGTGCAAACACAGTTGATCCAAAGGGTACAGTAGCCCAGGACCGGGTCTAAGAGTGGGAGAATTGTGGAATTCCAGCCTGAGAAAGCTACAGACATGGGCCTGAGGGGATGTGCTGAGAGAGACTCTAGAGGAATCAGTGCGGCTGCTAGCCCTGTAACACGATAGGGACTTTTGACACAAAGACAGAACAATTTACCTGTAGGAGAACTAGATGCAGCTATAATTATGCAAAATAAGTACTCAATGTGTAAGAAATAAACCTTACAATCCAAATGAGGTGGATTTATTTTTGCACAGAGAATAAATGTGTGGTATATATGGAATAAACACGAGATGAATTTATTCCTGATGTAATGCCCTGGACTTCAAACAGCTAATGAGTGCAAGGGAGTGTAGCTCCTCTGGGTCAGTGGAATTGCACCTAATTACTGTTAACTATGAATTTGGCTCCAAGACTACACACAGTGTTCACTGTAATCACAAAAGCCAGAGATAAGTGCAATACCTAGAAGGAAAGAAAGGATGGGTCTCCTAGCCAGTGTGCATCCTCATCTGTTCTGTGTTGACTATTCAGTGATACATTTTCAGTGTTCTGTGGAGATTTAATTTTCTTTTTTTTTATAGATGCTGTTAATACAGCTCTCTCTTATCAAGGTGAAATCTAAAGGAAACCAATAATCACTCAGTGAATTGTCCATTGGTAGAGTATATGTGTGCTCTCTCACAAGCTCCACCCACCAGATTTGTATACATTCCAAAAGTGGGGGGGGGGGCAATAAAGTAGTTCAGTTCAAACTTGTGCACCCTCTAATTCCCATCCAGGTGCACCATAATCTCAGTCTGAGCACAGCACAACTTTGAAATGCTCTGCTTGAATCAAGGGACAGCCTAGCTAACTGGCAAAGACTTAAAAAGAAACAGAGAAGGGGAAAAAAAATAGAAAAGAAAAGAAACAGGCAGGCCAGGGGCATATCTTGCAATCTAAACAGAACAAGAACAAAATCTAGTGGTGGAAATAAAACCTCTTTTTATTGTAACTCTTTAAGTTAACAGAGATTCTATTCACGATGCTTCCCTAAAGGCCACACGCCTAGTGTATGTGTTACTATTTTACGCATAATCAAAATATTGTTTAGATTTGTATATTTTACTGAGTATTCACTGCAGTAATTCAGTTTTACTGGGTATTTGCTGCAGTAAGTCAGTTTATACCAGTTGAGGATCTAGCGCTGAATATCCCCCCACCCCATACACACAGAAATTGTAATAAAAATATGGTGACCTGAGAGACTGAAACCAACAAATAATGACAAAAGTATTTTTAATGAACATCGGAGTTATGTCAATTTATACCAGCTAGCGATCTGGCTCTTGGAATGTGAGATTCAGTATTGGTCATTTATACACTGACATTCAAAAAGCATTTTTTTATTTCTTTGTCTAATATTTTTCTATGGGGTTTCAGCAAAATTGGTACCCAGAAAATCTGTGTATTTACAAGTGCATTCAACCAGCAGGGGTCTAGTTAAAGAATACACATCTTCACTGGCAATTGAAAAAACATAGTCAAATTGGTCTATTCATTTACTGGGTATTTGTCAAGTTACAAACAGCAAAGCGAGAACTTGTAGAGACCGGTACACAGAACATGACAGCCTCATGATTGCGCTTTTTGATGTATCACTGTGTCATCTTGGCTTCCCCCTGCAATAATTCCCAGGACATTGATCCTTATTTCAACACCTCTTCATAATGCTAATAAAGCCTGGCTTTCAGAAATACCATTACAATTACAGCAAAGAGTGATTAGTAATTCATTATATTTGTTCTGCGGCATATCAGATATTTGTTTGAAGTGGTTTACTATTTTCAGACTGCCAAAGCCACAGGCAAGGCTGTATTCTGTGGAGACAAATTTACACCATTAAAGATGTTAAAATATTCACTTTCTGGGAGGGTCAGAGAAAATAAATTGTTAATCTGTCTTGTGCCAGAGGGCCCTACCTATTGCAGAAACTGAGTTTTTCCACTTAAAGACGACAGGGGCAAGAACTGTGTTTCAAGATAAACAGTCTTTGTTGTAAGCTTTCGTGAGCTACAGCTCACTTCATCGGATGCATTACTGTGGAAAGTGTAGATCTTTTTATATACACACAAAGCATGAAAAAATACCTCCTCCCACCCCACTCTCCTGCTGGTAATAGCTTATCTAAAGTGATCACTCTCCTTACAATGTGTATGATAATCAAGTTGGGCCATCTCCAGCACAAATCCAGGTTTTCTCACCCCCCCCCCACACACACAAACCCACTCTCCTGCTGGTAATAGCTTATCTAAAGTGACCACTCTCCTTACAATGTGTATGATAATCAAGGTGGGCCATTTCCAGCACAAATCCAGGGTTTAACAAGAACGTGGGGGGGGGGGGGGGGCGAGGGGGTAGGAAAAAACAAGGGGAAATAGGTTACCTTGCATAATGACTTAGCCACTCCCAGTCTCTATTCAAGCCTAAGTTAATTGTATCAAATTTGCAAATGAATTCCAATTCAACAGTTTCTTGCTGGAGTCTGGATTTGAAGTTTTTTTGTTGTAATATCACAACTTTCATGTCTGTAGTTGCGTGACCAGAGAGATTGAAGTGTTCTCCGACTGGTTTATGAATGTTATAATTCTTGACATGTGATTTGTGTCCATTTATTCTTTTATGTAGAGACTGTCTAGTTTGACCAATGTACATGGCAGAGGGGCATTGCTGGCACATGATGGCATATATCACATTGGTGGATGTGCAGGTGAACGAGCCTCTGATAGTATGGCTGATGTTATTAGGCCCTGTGATGGTGTCCCCGAATAGATATGTGGGCACAGTTGGCAACGGGCTTTGTTGCAAGGATAGGTTTCTGGGTTAGTGGTTCTGTTGTGTGGTATATGGTTGCTGGTGAGTATTTGCTTCAGATTGGGGGGGCTGTCTGTAGGCAAGGACTGGCCTGTTTCCCAAGATTTGTGAGAGTGTTGGGTCATCCTTCAGGATAGGTTGTAGAAAATCTTAATAATCCGTTGGAGGGGTTTTAGTTGGGGGCTGAAGGTGACGGCTAGTGGCGTTCTGTTATTTTCTTTGTTAGGCCTGTCCTGTAGTAGGAGACTTCTGGGAACTCTTCTGGCTCTATCAATCTGTTTCTTCACTTCCGCAGGTGGGTATTGTAGTTGTAAGAATGCTTGTAGGTGTTTGTCTCTGTCTGAGGGGTTGGAGGAAATGCGGTTGTATCGCAGAGCTTGGCTGTAGACAATGGATCGTGTGGTGTGGTCAGGGTGAAAGCTGGAGGCATGTAGGTAGGAATAGCGGTCAGTAGGTTTCCGGTATAGGGTGGTGTTTGTGACCATCGTTTATTAGCACTGTGGTGTCCAGGAAGTGGATCTCTTGTGTGGACTGGACCAGGCTGAGGTTGATGGTGGGATGGAAATTGTTGAAATCATGGTGGAATTCCTCAAGGGCTTCTTTTCCATGGGTCCAGATGATGAAGATGTCATCAATGAAGCGCAAGTAGAGTAGGGGCGTTAGGGAACAAGAGCTGAGGAAGCGTTGTTCTAAGTCAGCCATAAAAATGTTGGCATACTGTGGGGCCATGCGGGTACCCATAGCAGTGCCGCTGATCTGAAGGTATACATTGTCCCCAAATGTAAAATAGTTATGGGTAAGGACAAAGTCACAAAGTTCAGCCACCAGGTTAGCCGTGACATTATCAGGGACAGTGTTCTTGACAGCTTGTAGTCCATCTTTGTGTGGAATGTTGGTGTAGAGGGCTTCTACATCCATAGTGGCCAGGATGGTGTTATCAGGAAGATCACTGATGGATTGTAATTTCCTCAGGAAGTCAGTGGTGTCTCGAAGATAGCTGGGAGTGCTGGTAGCATAGGGCCTGAGGAGGGAGTCTACATAGCCAGACAATCCTGCTGTCAGGGTGCCAATGCCTGTGATGATGGGGCGCCCAGGATTTCCAGGTTTATGGATCTTGGGTAGTAGATAGAATATCCCAGGTCGGGGTTCCAGGGGTGTGTCTGTGCGGATTTGATCTTGTGCTTTTTCAGGAAGTTTCTTGAGCAAATGCTGTAGTTTCTTTTGGTAACTCTCAGTGGGATCAGAGGGTAATGGCTTGTAGAAAGTGGTGTTAGAGAGCTGCCGAGCAGCGTCTTGTTCATATTCCGACTTATTCATGATGACAACAGCACTTCCTTTGTCAGCCTTTTTGATTATGATGTCAGAATTGTTTCTGAGGCTGTGGATGGCATTGTGTTCTGCACGGCTGAGGTTGTGGGGCAAGTGATGCTGCTTTTCCACAATTTCAGCCTGTGCACATTGGCGGAAGCACTCTATGTAGAAGTCCAGTCTGCTGTTTCGACCTTCAGGAGAAGTCCACCTAGAATCCGTCTTTTTTGTAGTATTGGTAGGGAGGTCTCTGTGGATTAGTATGTTGTTCAGAGGTATGCTGGAAATATTCCTTGAGTCAGAGATGTCGAAAATAGGATTCTAGGTTACCACAGAACTGTGTCATGTTCGTGGGGGTGGAGGGGCAGAAGGAGAGGCCCCGAGATAGGACAGCTGCTTCTGCTGGGCTGAGAGTATAGTTGGATAGGTTAACAACTGGTTATTGCTGGGTGGGTTGAGGGAACCATTGCTGTGGCCCCTTGTGGCATGTAGTAGTTTAGAAAGTTTAGTGTCCTTTTTCTTTTGTAGAGAAGCAAAGTGTGTGTTGTAAATGGCTTGTCTAGTTTTAGTAAATTCCAGCCACGAGGAAGTTTGTGTGGAAGGTTGTTTTTTTATGAGAGTATCCATTTTTGAGAGCTCATTCTTAATCTTTCCCTGTTTGCTGTAGAGGATGTTGATCAGGTGATTCCGCAGTTTCTTTGAGAGCGTGCGGCACAAGCTGTCAGCATAGTCTGTGTGGTATGTAGATTGTAATGGATTTTTTACCTTCAGTCCTTTTGGTACGATGTCCATCTGTTTGCATTTGGAAAGGAAGATGATGTTTTTCATGCTTTGTGTGTATAGAAAAAGATCTTCTACACTTTCCACAGTATGCATCCGATGAAGTGAGCTGTAGCTCACGAAAGCTTATGCTCAAATAAATTGGTTAGTCTCTAAGGTGCCACAAGTACTCCTTTTCTTTTTGCGAATACAGACTAACATGGCTGTTACTCTGAAACCAGTCTTTGTTGTGATAGGGAGATGCCAGGGCACACAGGTGAAGGGAGAGATGGCAGCCATATCTAAACTGGATGGGCTGAGATGAGATGTGCTTGCTGTTTGTTTTTCTTTGGATTTTCAACAGTGTACCCATCCAATGCTCAATAGCTAAATATACTTACATGGCTATAGTCAAATGAATATAGTTCTCTGTGTGTGGCTCTTTGAACAGACCAAAGTAAGTTATAACTATTATGCTTTTTTCCTACTTTATGTTTAATAAAGTCAAAAACCTGTGCACAGTTTAGCTTCACTTTGATGGATGGCATGGCTGGAAGATTCCGGGAGCTAGGGCTGAAGTTGGTTCTTCCAAAACACCAAGAAAATAGGTCTCCAAGTCCACTATAGCTGGCAGGAAACAATTTTCCCATTCTGCAAAAGTTTTTGAGATTTCAAAGATTTTCCCATTCCACATCAGAACCTTTAAAAATTTTGATAACATGCTGAATCAAGGACTTGAACCTGGTCTCCCACATCCTAGGTGAATACCCTTACCATTGAACTATCAGGTATTCTGGGGTGTGGCTTCTCCCCCTCCCTTGTTTTATTAGAAAATTCCCAACCATTTCTACTATGCACCCTGCCAGGCATCTTGGGTATCTGCCCTTAGTATTATCTTCAGGGGGAAGGTCTGGTGGCCTGACAACCACTAATAGTTGTCTGCTGGGGCTGGGGGCTTCTGAAGATGAAAGACGGATTCATGCCCAATTTTCATTCCATCTACCAGCCAGCTAACTGGAGTCTTGTTTGAATACAGCCCATTTAACTGAGCCCTGCAACTCACAGTTCCTTGTGTAGTACACGTCCTCTTTCTTATTATAAAATATGTTGTCATGGCAATGAACAGAAAAAAAGGAGAAAGTGAGTACTACACCGGGCTACTGCAGGGTCTGCACATCCACATTTGCAGCTTTAACTATCTTTATAATGGCTAAATTACCAAAAATGTGGGGTTCAGCTACAGAGTTACATCTGACAAGTTTGGGAGTCCTTGCAGCTGAGGTTTTGGCTTGAGACTTTGCTTATGTGGGGATGTGGAGAGACATTTGGCCGTTTCTCTGAATAAAGAAGTGAATGAATTCGGAAGGAACTGTGAAATACTGAACTTTGGAACTTGCAATTCATTAATATTTATCACAGATCTCGTTAATATGCAAATGTATTTTAATTAGATTCAGCTACAACAACAAGGGTCAACCTCCCATTCTAACTAAACAAAACCAAACCCAGAATATTTACCACACTTTGTTCTGCTGTGTGGCTGTTTGGATTCTCATTTCCCAGCCCCTTTTTGACATATATTTTTACTAAGCAGGTGGGCAGCGGGCAAATAAAGCTCTCCCCTGATTTTTCCTCTAACTGCTGCCTCAAAATAGACTGTTTAGCTGAATGCTCTCTTTGATGAGCAGAGATATTTATTGTTCAGCAAGCACTTTTCTCTTGTGCTATGGCTGATGCCAGTCTGCAGTAGATCCCACGCTGAAATTTCCTCCCCATCTATGGACTCTCTCTACATCCAAACTCAAAGGGCCACTGTTAGAAGAAGAAGGATGATCTTGTGGATAAGGCATTGCATGGTACCTGGGAGATCTAAGTTCATATTCTTGATTCTGCCACAGACTTCCTGTGTGATCTTGGGCAAGTTAATCACTCTCTGCCTCAGTTCCTTGCATATAAGATGAGAATAATAGTGCTTCCTTTCTTCCACCATCTACATTGTAACCTCTTCAAGGCAGGGACTAGCTGTTACTATGTATATGTGTACAGCATGCTAGCATGAAACTGCTCGGTGCTGTTGCAATATTATTATCAAGTTGTTTATTTCTGCCTTTAGACGACACATAAATACACCTTCAGAAACCATCCTTTCTTGAAACAGGCTCATATGCATATGTATAAACCTTTGCATGTGCCAATATCACCCATGTATTTAATATAAATTTGAATATCCAGTGGAAAGATTTCAAATCTAGTTTACATATTAGCAGTGTGAATGGATGTAGAATCTCCAGGCTGCTTAGTACAGGGAACATGCTAGATGCATTTATGAGTCTTTTCTGTGTGAATTAGCCCCTCAAGTTTTATTTTTGTTTTTTCCAATCTCAGTTATCTATTTTGAACAGCCTCACTTCAGATAGTACTGTTTAAGATCCCCCCCCCCATCAACTTAAGCTCCTTAGAATACATAGAAGAAATCCCCATAACCAGTTGTTTTTCAGTGGAGAGCAAGGAAAGTTCATTAAGGTAAACTGTTCCATTGAAACCTCCAGGCTCCGCCAGACCCTTCTAAACATAGTAGCTTTTTTTTAGCAGTGCTCCCATTCAAACCTCCTATTGCCAAGTGTAATAATGTTAAATAACTAATGTGGAATGTAACAGTGTAAAAAAGGAAAAAGCCTCATTATGTAAATTGCTTGAGTGTAGAGAGAATTTTGCTCTGAAGTCTGTTAATACATTACCCATGTCTCATTTTCCTCCTAATTCAGCTTTCCCCAGAGCTGTTTCAGATTTAGCTGTCTGTAATATTTTTCCATGGCTTTAATGCTGGCACTTAGCTGCTGCTGGGTGGATGGACTGATTAAACCAATCTCGCAGAAGACTGATGATATAGATTAGGTTATCAGTCACATGGGGCTTTGCTGGATATAGCAATACAGTAACATTGCAGCCACATTTCAGGGTCACTGCTTTTGCTGAATGCTATTCTTGTATAAATGTGTTCTTCTTATCCTAAAGGAAAGTTGCAGAATTGGACACTCGGTAGGTTAAGTCTTGCTACAAAGAAAATAGAACATGATTTCTGGCCTGAATACTGGAACCCAAGTCCAGAGAAAACAAAATGCTGGACCCATTTATGCATAGGTTTGCATTGCATGTGGAAGCCAATTTTCATATCTGCTTCTAAAGTTATACAGACCAACACCTAGTTCTGTCTACTCTTTGGGCAGTTGTCTGAATTTCTTATAAAAGCTTTTTACTTTGACAGAGCTGTGACTTAGGAATACCTTCCTCTCTGTGTTTTTCCCCCTTTCCTTTGCCACAATGACTTGTAACTGTGTTGAAATGGGGTGGAATGAAGATTTACCTGCATTTATTTGTGCATCTGACCATAAGAACACAAGAACAGCCATACTGGGTCAGACCAAAGATCCATCTAGCTCAGTATCCTGTCTTCTGACAGTGGCCAATGCCAGGTGCTTCCAGAGGGAATGAACAGAACAGGTAATCATCAAGTCATCCATTCCCTGTCGCTCATTCCCAGCTTCTGGCAAACAGAGGCTAGGGACACCATCCTTGATCATCCTGGCTAATAGCCATTGATGGACCTATCCTCTATGATTTTATCTAGTTCTTTTTTGAACCCTGTTACAGTCTTGGCCTTCACAACATCCTCTGGCAAAGAGTTCCACAGGTGGACTGTATGTTGTGTGAAGAAATACTTCCTGCTGCCTATTAATTTCATTTGGAGATCCCGAGTTCTTGTGTTATGAGAAGGAGTAAATAATACTTCCTTATTTACTTTCTCCACACCAGTCATGATTTTATAGACCTCTATCATATCCCCCCTTAGTTGTCTCTTTTCCAAGGTGAAAAGTCTTATTAATCTCTCCTCATATGGAAGCTGTTTCATACCCCTAATAATTTTTGGTGCCCTTTTCTGTACCTTTTCCAATTCCAATATATCTTTTTTGAGATGGGGTGACCACATCTGCATGCAGTAGTCAAGATGTGGGCATACCATGGATTTATATAGAGGCAATATGATATTTTCTGTCCTATTATCTATCCGTTTCCTAATGATTCCCAACTTTCTGTTAGCTTTTTTGACTGCCTCTACACATTGAGTAGATGTTTTCAGAGAACTATCCAAAATGACTCCAAGATCTCTTTCTTGAGGGGTAACGGCTAATTTAGACCCCATCATTTTATATGTATAGTTGGGATTATGTTTTCCAATGTGCATTACTTTGCATTTATCAACATTGAATTTCATCTGCCATTTTGTTGCCCAGTCATCCAGTTTTGTAAGATCCCTTTGTAACTCTTTGCAGTCTGCTTTGGACTTAACTATCTTGAGTAATTTTGTATCATCTGAAAATTTTCCTACCTCACTGTTTACTCCTTTTCCCAGATCATTTATGAATATGTTGAACAGTACTAGTCCCAGTAGAGACCCCTGTGGGACACTGCTATTAAATGCTCTCCATTCTGAAAACTGACCATTTATTCCCCCCCCACACCCCATGGGATGTTAGATTTAATAATGTTATGACCACTATTACCAAGTGGTTCAGCTATATTCACCTCTTGGACCAGAACCTGTGCTCCATTTAGGACTAAATGTAGACTTGTCTCTCCTCTTGTGAGTTCCATAAATAGCTGCTCCAAAAAGCAGTCATTTGAGGTGTCCAGAAACTTTATTTCTGTATCTTGTTGTGACGGGGTAGTTGCCCCTCACTGGCAGAAAAGGGATTAAAAGCAACTCTAGGGAGGCTGCGCAAGGGGCAGCCAATCAGGACCAAGCAGGCCCATATAAAAAGGGAGATGCAAGGCAGAGGAGTTCAATTCTCTGCTGGGAGCCCAGGGAGGAAGGACTGTGTCTCTGGAGGGTTGAGAGAACTGCCAGCACCCTGGATAGAGCAGTGCTGCTAGCAGAGACCGGGGGAGTGAGAGACAGCTCCTGGCTGGCTGTTGGGGTTTGCAGGCAGAGGCCCTGAGGAAGGGCAAAGAGGATGCTGGGGCCACGAGGAAGTGGCCACACAACTTGCTGCAGTAGCCACTAAGGGAAATGATTGAACAATGGACTGCAGGTCCCCGGGAAGGGGGGAGCACATTGTATGGCATGGCCGGAGTGCTGTGTTGCTGAAAAGGACACCACGGTCCTTGGAGAGACCTGGGTCCTAGAGCAGGAGTGATGGCAGCGAGGCACTACCCGAAGAGGGTGCACTAACACGTAGAGCTAATTCGCAAGACAGCCAGCAGGAGGTGCCACAGTTGTGAGTGAACCCTGTTACATCTGTCCTGAGGTGACATGTATGCAGTCAATATGGGTATAGTTGAAATCCCCCATTATTTTTGAGTTTTTTGTTTTAGTAGCCTCTCTAATCTCCCTGAGCATTTCACACTCAGTATCACTATCCTGGTCAGGTGGTCGGTAATATATCCTTACTGTTATATTTTTATTATTAAAGCACAGAAATACTATCCATGGAGATTCTTTAGTACAGTTTGGTTCATTTAAGATTTTTACTTCATTTGACTCTATGCTTTCTTTCACATATAGTGCCACTCCCCCATCAGCATGACCTGTTCTGTCCTTCCAGTATATTTTGTACCCTGGTATTACTGTGTCCCAGTGATTATCCTCATTCCACCAAGTTTCTGTGATACCTATTATGTCAATATTCTCATTTAATATGAGGCACTCAAGTTCACACATCTTACTATTTAGGCT
Organism: Eretmochelys imbricata; assembly: GCF_965152235.1. Taxonomy (NCBI): domain Eukaryota; kingdom Metazoa; phylum Chordata; order Testudines; family Cheloniidae; genus Eretmochelys; species Eretmochelys imbricata. The sequence continues at coordinate 109,860,967 of NC_135577.1, forward strand.
TCTAGCATTTGTATATAAGCAGAGTCCGAATGAGCTCTCCCCTGACATGTAGTGATGACCTGTGGAAGACGACTTCAGGAGCTGATCTCATTTGCATGGGCACACCCACCCTGTCTAGATGCTCAGTATGATGGGATTGCTTGCCCAAATAATCACTGGTGTTGGATCCCCAGTCTCCTTTGTTACTGAGGCAGAAGTAATAAAGCATTGTTATCCTTGTTGTGTGGCTCAAGGACAGTAGGATTGTACTTGACACATCCTGATTAAGGGACTCATCCTCAACTAAATGACACTCGCTAGGTAGGGGACATGGGTTCCAAACCCCAGTGAGCTGAGAGAGGATGGGCCTTGCCTAAGGGTTCCAGACACCATTTGGCCCATCCCCTCATCACTGTATAATAACAGAGCTAATTTAGACTCAATTGAGAGTCTTGTTACCCACCGCAGAGCTGAAATCACTGATACCGGCAGCATAGGTGCAGGAACTAGGTGTGCAGGGAGGTGCTGCAGCACTCCCAGGCCTCCACTTCCCAGACCAGATCTTGGGTCCTGCTCCCAGGGGCCCAGCCACTGGCCCTGCAGCTTGGGCTCTGCTACTGGCCTTGCATGCGGGGTCCTGGCTGCGGGCCCCGTGTCTGGGTCTCTGCTCCTGGCCCTGTGCCCATCCTCAGCCTTTGCCCCCTTACTCCTCTCTGTGTCCCCCCTCCTGGAGACACGGCACTGCTTCCAGGCCCAGCTGGGTGGGGGTTGTGGACAGGGATAAGGGAGCTAGCATTCAGTACCCCCACTATTAAAAGGGTTCCAGCACCACTGCCCGGCAGGGCAGCTGGCGAAGGGGAGTGCCTACCGAGTGTCTGGGCAGTGGAGCAAGTAAGGTGCCTTCTTACCTCCCTCCTCCACCGAGGGCGGGAGGTGAACTCTGCAGATGCACCTCTGGGTCTGCACTGACCAAAGACAAAACTGTGAGTGGGGTTCAGAGAAGGGACAGGCATGTTAAAAGGACTTTTGGTTGCTGGATTTAAGAACCTGAGCGAACAGGACACTGCCCATCTTACTTGAGGGTGAGTCTTTTGCTCACGGCTTTTGAACCCTGTTTGTGGTGTTTTCACAAATTAATGCTGCGTTACTTCCATCCTTTTATTAAAAGTTTCTTTTCTACACTCAGACTCTGCTTACAAGAGGGGAAGTATTGCCTCTTAGAGACACCCAGGAACCAATCCCTGTAACAAACCCCGTTGCCTACTCTGTCCCCATATCTACTCTAGCGACACTCTCAGAGGACCCAACGACATGAGCCACACCATCAGGGGCTCATTCACCTTCACATTCACAATGTGACATATGTCATCATGTGCCAGCAATGCCCCTCTGCCGTGTACTTTGGCCAAACTGGACAGTCTCTACCTAAAAGAATAAATGGACACAAATCAGACATCAGGAATGGTAACATACAAAAGCCAGTAGGAGAACAAACTTCAGTCTCCCTGGACGTTCTATAACAGATTTAAAAGTAGTCATATTTCAACAAAAAAACTTCAAAAACAGACTTCAAAGAGAAACTGCAGAGCTACAATTCATATGCAAATTTAACACCATTAATTTGGGCTTAAATAGGGATTGGGAGTGGCTGGCTCACTGCAAAAGCAATTTTCCCTCTCTTGGTATTGACACCTCCTCATCAGTTATTGGGAGTGGACCACATCCACCCTGCCTGAATTGGCCCTGTCAACAATGGTTCTCCACCTGTAAGGTAACTCCCTTCTCTTCAGTATATTTATACTTGCATCTGTAGTTTTCACTCCATGCATCTGAAGAAGTGGGTTTTTTACCCATGAAAGCTTATGCCCAAATAAATCTGTTAGTTTTTAAGGTGCCATCGGACTCCTCATTGTTTTTCCAGGGTGTGTGTGTAATTGCCCCAGGTTACTGAGTGGGGGCTCAATCTGTTTTTGTGTTGTATTGTTGAAGAGGAACCCCTAGATATTGAAACCAGCCCTTGTTGCTGCCAATTCCAACGGGCAGAAGGGTTTCATGAAAATAAGCACTTTAAAAAATTGTCACTTTTTGCTGTCTGCCATCTGAGTTTGATTTGATTAATAGCTGTACTGGAAAGGGAGCTGTTTTAGAATCAAACAATAGTATTATTGACAGTTTAAATCCAGCATGAAGGGAATAAAATCTCCTAGATCTATTATTTAGTTGGCAGATCTGACAGTGTCTTTGTAAGCTGGTGGGCTATATTGCAAACCTAGGAAAGTACCAGTACTATTCCTGCATCCATTTCAGGGCCTTACAGCAGGGCTCAATTTATTGTTTAAGCACAGAAACTTATAAGTTGCACAAAACCAAAGAGATTCCCTTCCACAGAGGCTATTCCCCTTGCCTCTCTCCTCCATGGAACGAGGACCTGCCCCATCTTTAAATCCTCCGCTGAGGCATGTGTGGGGAAGGTAGCCTTTAACCTTTTTCTATATGCTTTACCCTGCCATTTTCTCTCAGTAAAAAAGCCATTTATCTGTTTTAAATCTAGAGCTGGTCATTACCGTTCTATTCTCCTCATTGCAGTGATATGAATAGAGCATGTGCCTGAGCCAGTATTATTGAATGGGATTTGAAAAACATCCTTTTTACAGAAAACTAAGGGGTTCCAATGCACTGGTATGGGCGTGTTCACCTTGGAACCGTTGTTGGGCGGCTATCAGCAGGGGAAGCAAAGAAAGCAGAGTGGGCAATTCAGCAGTGTATCTTCTAGAATAGCGGTTCTCAACCGGGGATCCGCAGCCCCCTGTGGCTCCATGAGCCCTTTCAAGGCGGCTGCAGGGCCCTGCGGGGCTGAAGCCCCGATCCCTGGCGTCCCCCTGTGTGACTGAAGCCGGGAAGCACGGGGCTAAATTCTGGAGCCCCAAGCCCTGGTGCTCCCCCTCCCTGAGGTACTCCCCTGCCTGCACACAGCCCCTAATACCCCTCTCCCTACATGCTGAGCTACCCCCTGCCTCCACACAGCCCCTAGCCACTTCCCTCCCTGCACCCTGAGCTACCCCCCCAGCCCACACACAGCCCCCGCTACCCCCAACTGTACCCTGAGCTACCCCCATGCCTGCACACAGCTTCTAGCCCACCCCCTCCTTGCACCCACAGCCACCCCTGTATGTGCACAGAGCCCCAGCTACCCCCTCCATGCACCCTAAGCTGTTTTCAAACTTTTTGAGCTAAATTCCTCACCTGAGTTATAATTTTTAGTTGTGGCCCCACCCCCCAAACCAGACAGGCGGGTGGCCTGCTGAGGTGAGTCAGGGTGTGGAGCTGGTACTCCCGCCCTGGACCCCACCATGTGGAGGTGGCTCAAGTCCTGCTGGCCCCCGCCCAATAGAAGTCAAACCACACCTATGCCTAAGGCCCCTGCCGGGCCCTGGAGTTTTTATATCATATCGAGGGGGGCCTCAGAGAGAAAAGTTGAGAACCCCTGTTCTAGAAAAGGTTCAGGATTCGGTCAGTAGAGATGTGGGCTTCCTCCTTTGAGCAGCACACACGCCTTCCCCAAAACAAGCTTATGAGGATGCAGGTAACTGGAGAGGTCAAAGAGAGAACAGGGATCCTGGTCCATCTTCCCTATTTGATGCTCAACAAAGTGTGTGCATTAGTATCTATCACAAGCTGCCCAAAAAATACTGTGGCAAGGTACCTTCTCGGCCTCATCAGCCTCAGCTGTTTTTACCCTGGTGAGATGGGCTTGGGTAAAACAGTCCTCCTAAGAAGCACAGGTGCAGTCCGTTCCTTCTCTCAGCCAGCCTTTTGGGCTTGTTTTTCTTCCCTTATGGGAGGGAATGCAGCCTCCCCTCCTGGTGAGGCTTGATGTCTTGCTACTCCTAGCCTGCTGGCAGCTTGACTCCATCTCTCTCTCATCCTCCCCTCTTCTCCCAACAGGGGAGGGTTTAAAAAGGTCTCAGGCAGCCCTTAGTTGGAATCAGCTGATCATAATTGACCTTAGGTAACTCACTCTCAGCTGATTTTAATTGATTCTCTGGTAACCCCTTCTCAGCTGTACCTGATTGACCTGTAGTCACTCCTCAGTTGATAGGGAGGAGGGCCTTTTAACCTTCTGGGACTGTTTTCTACCTGCCCCTCCCTTGCAGCTGTCTGTCCTGAGTTTATCACATATCCCTGCCCCCAGAGTTGGGCTACTTGGGTCAGCAAACAGTGCACCCTCGACAGGCCATCTGCGTTTCCATGCTTGATTCCGGACCTATGTTGTACTCTGAAGTGGAAGTGTTGTAGCGACAAGAACCACCTTGTTACTTTTGCGTTTCTTTCTTTGTTCTCGTGCATCCACTTCAGAGGGGCATGGACTGTGACGAGGGTAAACCTCCATCCGAGTAGGTAGTAGCGAAGGCTTTCTACAGCCCACTTTACTGCCAGGCATTCCTTCTCTACTATGGCATATTTACATTCCCTGGGCAGGAGTTTCCTACTGAGGAATAGGACTGGGTGGTGGTCTTCTCTGACCATTTGTGAAAGAACCACTCCCAACCCAACCTCAGAGGCATCGGTTTGCAAGATAAATTTTCTCCCAGTCTGAAGCTATCGGCACTGGGTCGGTGCAGAGGGTGGTCTGCAGATCTGCAAAAGCCTCCTCGGCCACTCTGGTCCATCTTACTATGTCTGGGCCACGGGCTTTTATTAGGTCTGTTAACTGGCATGCCCTGGTGGCAAAGTGGGGGATGAACCGCCTACAGTATCCAACTAGTGCCAGGAATGCTCTGACCTATTTCTTCCGGACTGGTCGGGGCCAATTCTGTATTGCCTCTAACATGTTGAGGTGGGGCTTCACCACGCCCCTCCCCACTATGTACCCAAGGTACTTGGCTTCTGCTAGCCCAATCGCACATTTGGAGGGATTTGCAGTCAGCCCCGCATTCCTCAGGGTGTCCAGGACTGCTTCCACCTTCTCCAAATGTCTCCCCCAGTCTGGGCTATGTATAAAGACGTCGTTGAGATAGGCAGCCGCATACTTGCCATGTGGATGCAACAGTTTGTCCATGAGTCATTGGAGAGATACGGGAGCCCCATGTAAACCAAAAGGGAGGACAGTGTACTGATACAGTCCCTCTGGTGCTGAAAAGGCTGTCTTCTCTTTGTTGGCCAATAACCCTTGGTCAGGTCAAGGGTGAACAAAAATCATGCTTTTCCCGATCGCTCAATTAGCTCATCTATCCAGGGTATAGGGTACGCATCAAATTGGGACACTTCATTCAGCTTCCGGAAGTCACTGCAGAACCTCATACTGCCATCAGGCTTAGGTACTAGGACAATTGGACTTGACCATTGGCTATGAGATTCTTCAATGACTCCTAACTTCAGCATTTTCCTGACTTCTATCTTGATCTCTTCTCTTTTTGCCTCCAGGATCCGGTATGGCTTGACATTCACCTTCACTCCAGGCTCTGTGAGGATGTGATGGTGAACCTCAGTAGTCCTGCCTGGCTTTTCTGAGAATACATCCTAGTTGCGTTTGATCATGTTGATCACTTCAGTTCATTGTTCAGGGGGTCAATTCTGGGGATATTCCCACTTGGCCGGGCCGGTTGCTTTTGGGAGTTGGCAACCCTAGGAAGACCACATGAGCTTCTCTGTCTTGCCAAGGTTTCAACAGATTTATATGATAGATCTGTTCCAGCTTCCGGTGACCAAGCTATTGGACCTTGTAGTCGACTTCTCCAATGGCTTCTGTTATTTCATGTGGCCCCTGACACTGGCCAGGAGCTTGCTCTCCACTGTGGGTAAGAGCACCATTACCTGGTCTCCCACCTGGAATTTTAAGATTGTTGCTTGGCGATTGTAGCATGTCTGTTGGGCCCCTTGTGCCCTTGCCACGTGTTCCTGCACTATGGAGGGGACTTGGGCTATCCTGTCTTTCATCTGCAACACGTGCTCGATGATGTTTCTCCCTGGGTTCGGCTGTTCTTCCCAATGCTCTTTGGCAGTGTCCAGTATGCCATCGGGGTGGCGACCATATAACAGGTTGAATGGGGAAAACCCATTTGAAGTCTGAGGAACCTCCCTTATAGCAAACATTAGGTATGGCAACAGGGCATCCCAGTTCTTTCCATCCTGGCTCACCACCTTTCGTGTCACGTTCTTTAATGTTCTATTAAAGCGTTCGACAAGGCCATCGGTCTGCAGCTGATAGACTGACGTCCTTATGGTCCGTATGTGGAGCATTGCACATAAATCCTTCATTAATTTAGACACAAAGGGGGTTCCTTGATCTGTCAGGATCTCTTTGGGTATCCCCACTCTAGAAAAAATTTGAATTAACTCCTTAGCTATGGTCTTGGACATAGTTTTCCGTAGGGGTACGGCCTTGGGGTATCGGGTGGCATAATCTAGCACAACCAGTATGTGCTGATGGCTCAGGGCTGATTTCTCCAGTGGCCCTACTAGGTCCATAGCTATTTGCTCGAATGGGATTTCAATAATCGGCAGAGGTACCAAAGGGGCCCTTAAGTGTGGCTGGAGGCCATGTAATTGGCATTCAGGATAGGAGGCACAATATCATCGGACTGCCGCATAAATTCCGGGCCAGAAAAACCTCTGCAGAATTCGATTGAGGGTTTTATCTCCCCCTAAATGCCCCCCGAACAGATGGCTGTGGGCTAGATCCATCATGCCCCTCTGATGCTTCTGCGGTACTAAGAGCTGTTCCACAACTTGCTCTTGGACCCGGACTATTCTGTATAGCAGATCCCTCTTTATCATATAGTATGGCCCTGGGCTCTTGACTCTCCCTTCTACAGGGACCCCATTCACCTCAACTACTTCTTTGCAAATATTGTTATATATCGGATCATTGGCCTGATCCTGCCCAGAATTCTCCAGTGAAGGTCCAATTTGCCCAAACTCAGGGGGATCTGTTTCTATCTCTCTCTCGGGGGGAGTCCTTGGGGAACTGGGTCCGGCTGTGGGTTCATTGACCGCCTGCATAGTCCCCTTGTCAGTTGGGCCAACTCTTTCCCCTACAAGTGTAGGCTTCTGGTTCTGGGCCAAGATTCTCGTTCCCCTCCTCTTATCTGGCCTCCTTTCTTGCCGAGTCCTCCTGGGCTTCCCAGGAGGAGAGAACAAAGCCTGGGCAAATTCATGGAAGACCGGGGGCATGCTAACTATCGGGGTCATCCCATTGCTCTTGGGGTTATCACCTTGTTTTGACTCCTCTCCGGGGAGTAGGCTGCCAAACCCTGGAAAGTCTCGTCCTATGAGGACTGGATAGGGGAGTTTCGAGGCTACTCCCACCGTCACCTTATTGGGGTTTCCCAGGACTTCTATTTTTACTGGGATAGTCGGGTAGTAATTGACATCCCCATGTACATAGGATATTCCTGTGTGCTTGGCCCAAGATAGTTTGTCTTGCCCGATCAGCTTTCCCGAGACCAGAGTGACCGCACTTCCTGAGTCCACTAACATGGTGGTCTCTATGCCATTCATTTTAACTGGTCTAGTATATCTATGAGGGACCATCGCAACCCTTACTAGATTTATTAGGTCGCATGGTCCTCCTATATCTCCTAGGTCGCATTGCATGGTCTCTTCTAGGTTCGGGCATTGGGCAGCTATATGCCCTATTTCCTCACATGCATAACATCTGTACCCTGCTTGGGGCAGCCCCCTATTTTTTGGGCTGTTGGGCCTTACCCCCTGAGTCTTTCTCTCCTGGTCCCCAAGTCTCTCCATGATCTCTGGCTGCTCTTCAGCCTCCTTCCTCCCCTCCATAGTTCTGCCCGGGGCGATGGCAACCCGGGCCCTCAGTGCAAAGGCTTGCATCCTATTCTGGCGCCTTCCTTCCCCAGGGGTCCGAGAAAGTTCTTGGGCTGCTAGGTGTCTCTCTACGACTAGCAACTAGCTCATCATAGGAGGGGAGGGATCATTTTGACTGACCCATCCTTGTATGTCTGGTGATAGCCCTCTCATGTACCTGTCCAAAACTATGATTTCTATAATTTTCTCCGGGCAGTGGGTCTCAGGGCACAGCCGCTTCCGGGGTAGGTGGATCAGGTCAAACAGCTGGGACCTCGGTGCTTTGCTGTCCTAGTATTTCCACTCTTGGAACTGCTGGGCCCTTATGGCTGCCATCACGTCAGACCTTGCCAGGATCTCCGCCTTCAGCGGGGGGTAATCTGTAGTTGCTTCTGTTGTCATGTCAAAATACTCTTTCTGGGCCTCCCCACAAAGAAAAGGAGCAAGAATACTTGCCCACTGGTCTGGGGGCCAGGCCTCCCGTAGGGCCGTTCTCTCGAACATGAGGAGATATGCCTCTACCTCATCGTCCATTGTCATCTTCTGTAAGTAGTTGCTTGCCCGCAGGGGCCAGGTCCCAGGGAGGCTGTCTATCAGAGTGGTCAGGGCCTTTAGCTGCTTCACAACCTCATGCTGGGTGGCTCGATCCTGGGCCGCCTGGCTCAACAGTAATTGATTTGTCTCCTGCTATATTTGCACTGACTCCTGCTGGGTAGCCATCTGAACCCTGGTAGCCTCTTGTTGGGCTGCAGTGGCCTGCACCAATGCCTTCATTACCTCCTCCATTTTTTCTTCTTCTTCTTGTGGGTGATTTACCCTGCCCTGATATGGTTTGCCACGAAGTCTCGCTCACATATCGCACCCAGGACACCACGTGTGGCAAGGTACCTTCTCAGTCTCACCAGCCTCAGCTGTTTTTACCCTGGTGAGATGGGCTTGGGTAAAACAGTCCTTCTAAGATGCACAGGGGCAGTCCGTTCCTTCTCTCAGCCAGTCTTTTGGGCTTGTTTTTCTTCCCTTATGGGAGGGAATGCAGCCACCCCTCTTGGTGAGGTTTGCTGTCTTGCTGCTCCTAGCCTACTGGCAGTTTGACTCCTTCTCTCTCTCATCCTCCCCTCTTCTTCCAAAAGGGGAGGGTTTAAAAAGGTCTCAGACAGCCCTTAGTTCGAATCAGCTGATCCTAACTGACCTCAGGTAACTCCCTCGTAGCTGATCCTAATTGATTTTCTGGTAACCCCCTCTCAGCTGTACCTGATTGACCTGTAGTTACCCCTCCTCAGTTGATAGGGAGGAGGGCCTTTTAACCTTCTGGGACTGTTTTCTACCTGCCCCTCCCTTGCAGCTGTCTGTCCTGAGTTTATCACAATACCCATATGTCAATCCCACAGCCCGGCTGGCTTCAGGTCTTGATGTTTTCTGTCTTGGTCAGTATAAATGCTTTAGTGACATATTTTATTAGTTGAGGAAAGTTCATAGGCCTCAGGTTCCTCTTTCTCCATCTCAGCTTCCATTCAAACAAGAGGGGAAAGCCTTAAAATTTTCCTCCAGGACACTGGATAGGAAGGTTTCCATGTTCCAACTCTCCCCCTGTGTCCGATGACTCCTGCTGACATCAGTGGAAGTGAGCCTGCAGTGGGGGGATATCCCATCCCCTTTCACACATTTCCCAAAGTGTCCTGAAATTACTTCAGATCCTGGGCCAAGGGTTTTAGAACGCTCCAGGATATAAAACAATGTTCGCCTTATCTACATTTTTAACTTGGCCCCTCTCATTCTGGTTGGAAATATATTTAACCAGCACAAAAACAGTTGCAGCACCAGTATTCATAGTGGTTTGGGTTAGAATAAAAGCATTCTGTTTGTGACATCTGATGTAGACCTTTTGATTTTTATCTTCATTTCATGGTTCACTAAGTGTGTTAGTCACGTCCCTGCCTCGCTAATAAATTTATGCAACTTGCACTGGTCACATCATTGTTTCTTTGTGCTTGTTAGCCAGTTAAAAAAAACGAGTTCAAAGAAACTAAAAGGGGAACAAAGAGAGAGACAGTAAATGCTCCTAGTGAAGAGCTGCTGCCAATTAACTGTGCATTTTGCATAATGTGTAGGAATAACCCTCTAATTTCTGGATGGCTTCTAGACCTTGAGCCTACAGAATGAACTTTTTAAGGATGACCAGTAGTATGGTAAGAAGTGGAGGTTTATGAACCCATCCCTTTGGGAGTGTGCTCATTTTTGGAGCACACAAAGGCAACACTGCAAAATGTCAAGTCTTATCTATGAGGTCTGCAGCTAGAAGATTCGAGGTGCTCCATGGAGTCAGTCCAATGATGCCCTATAGGCCATACCTGAGACCCAAGGATGAGCTATGTGGGTGGACCTTGGAATAGGTTAACCAATGTGTATCTAAGAAGGTCTATCTGAGACACTGTAGTAAGCCTTAAATGGATTGATTGGCAGGAGCCCTGATGTTTCTTGAGGCTGAGACTCTTTTATCTCTCACAAGGGTTATTCTGAGACAACCTGGTCTGATAAATCTCTCTCGCCTGCCCTTTTATTGAACAGTGGGAGCCTGATGGATCCATACACCTTCCTGTGTTGGACCACAACTGACAGCAAAAGAGAAATCGGTCTCCAGAAGGGAGTGTCCCAAGAACTCTGCCTTTTCATTGCAATGAGTAGACTATATCTGCCTGACATATGTGGAGAGTGAGATTCTCACCCACACTCCAGCCGATGTACACCAGGTAAAGGGGATGGAGTGTTGTAGGGGAGATCAAAAAGCCCCAGATCTGTCTGACAGAGAATATCCCTAGCATAGGAACTGAGCAAGTTAGTGGCAAGCAGTCTCTGAAGTCAGTCAGGCAGGGGGTACGTCTGAGTGCGAGTTGGCAGGGCCACAGCACATAGAGCTGCAGAAATTTCAGGTGAAATTATTGGGGCTTCTCAGTGCTGTAGCAGTAGTGTGCTAGGTGTACTGTGATGCAGAGGCAAATGCGATAGGTGATTCAGCAGCTAGGCCTTGCATGCACTAGCCCTGGTGGGTTCCAGTAACCACTCAAATGCATGGCTAAGAGAGAGGGTATTTTACTAAGGTTGGCAGGAAAAGGATAGGTTGCAAATACCCTTGGATACAAAGGCTTAAAAAGTTATAGTTCAAAGTGAGCCGTAGCTGTTAGACTTCTATAGGACGTTTGATTTTTGTACCTCACAGCACCTTGATTAAAAAAACTAGAATGATATAAAATTAACATGGCACCTGTTAAATGGATTAAAAACCATCTAACTGATAGGTCTCAAAATTAATTGTGAAAAGGGAATCGTCACTGGGTGGATGTAATTCCAGTGGAGTCCTGCAGGGGTCAGTTCTTGGTCCTATGCTATTTAACATTTTTATCAATGACCTGCAAGAAAACATAAAATCATCACTGAAAGTTTGAATATGATATAAAAATTGGGGGAGGGGTAAATAAGGAAGAGGCCTGATCACTGATTCAGAGTTATCTGGATCTCTTGGTAAACTGGGCACAAGCTAACAATATGTGTTTTAATATGGCTAAATATAAACGTACAACAAAGAATGTAGGCCTACTAATAGGATGGGCGGGGGGACACTATCTTGGGAAGCAGTAATTTGAAAAAGATTTGGAGGTTGTGGTGGATAATCAGCTGAACATGATCTCCCGGTGTGACCCTGTGGCCAAAATGGCTAATGTGATCCTAGGATGCATAAACAGGGGAGTCTCAAGTAGGAATCGAGAGGTTAATTTACCTTTATATTTGGCACGGATATGAGCACTATTAGTCTAGTTCTTGTGCCCACAATTCAAGAAGGATGTTCATAAATTGGCGAGGATTCAGAGAAGAGCCATGAGACTGATAAGAAAACAAGCCTTATGGTGATAGACTCAAAGAGGTTAGTCTGTTTAGTTTAATTGTGAGATTACAGTCTATAAGAATCTACATGGGGAACAAATATTTAATAATGGCCTCCTCAATCTAGCAGAAAAAGGTATAACATGATCCAGTGACTGGAAGTTGAAGACAGACAAATTCAGACTGAAAATAAGGCGTAAACTTTTAATGGTGAGAGTAATTAACCACTGGAACAATTTACCAAGGGTCATGGTGAATTCTCCATCACTGACCATTTTTAAAATCAAGACTGGATGTTTTTCTAAAATCTGCTCTAGGAATTCTTTTGGGGAAGTTCTATGGCTTGTGTTATGCAGGAGGTCAGACTAAATGATCACAAGGGTCCCTTCTGGCTTTGGAATCTATGAATTAATTCTTGTTTGGGCCCCGGGACTCTACTCAAAAGTCAGGGGTCTTCAGGCACAGTGCCTCGGGTGCCCTCTTCAGTCCTATCTCTATTGTGGCAAAAAGGAGCTTCAAGGTTTCTGAGTCAGGCTCAGTTAGTGTCTCTCACTGGGGCTTTCTGCACCGTCTCTCCACTGCACCCCCAACGCCTCAGGCAGACTTGCACCCAGCTGTTATGTCCAGCAACCACAACCAGTTCCACTGGCAGCTCTGCATACAGTTTCTGGGAGATCCTCTGTGTAGTTTCTGCCTTACTATCTGGTTGCTGCTTTCCAACAGAGCTCAGCCTCTTCCTGGTTCAGGACCTTTCCCTTGCCTGGCCAGAGAAAGGGGAAGTGCAGTGGGGTGGTGCTGTTGGGACCTGTAGTCCCCTGCTTAGCAAAACCACCACACTGTTGTTGTTGTTGCCCATAGCCAGCCAGGGACCCCAATACTACAAGGATCTTGTAAGTCTCCACTGTGAAGTGTATAATGTACTTTCAATATATGTCTCTGCGAAGCATAGAAGAGATCATGGAAACCATATTTATAATAAGCTTTTCACTATCATTTTTATATTCATGAATTCTTCTTTAACCACAGTGTGTGTTTAGTGACATCACTCTGAGGGTTAATTACTGCTTTCAGCTGATTCATTTATTTCCAGACAGCTCTTCGGGGGAGGTGGGAGGGAATGTAACTTCCCAGGTATATACACTGTGTTAATTGAATTGTTGTTCATTTGTTCTCAGTGTAATCTGTTGTTTCCTTTCTGTACAGTACATGCACTTCAGTTACAAATGCTCAAATCATTTAACAGATTCTCTCTCTTCCTACAGAGGTAAGGCGAGGCTGCGTGTAGGCTGTAGTATATCCTCTGGCTTCTGGAAAATGCAGTTTAGACACAATAATCACCCCAGAGGCAAGTCCAGGCTGTTGAAAATAAAACCTGTTTAGAAAATTGCTTACTGAAATATGTAAGTACTGTAAGAGCTATCAATCATGGAAAAGGTAGGAAAGCTTTGTTGAATTGGCTTGACAGAAAATCTTGCAGTTAAGAAATGCTTTGGTAGCTGTCTATGGTTTTACTCTCAGTACAAAAGTGCACATAAACTCTGCTTAGTGTGAGCTATTCTAATGATGATGTTTTGGGGAAAATGATTGAATATAAAAAAGGCAAGTTTTTGAGCCAGTCAGTGTAAATTGCCACAGGTTCGTTGGAGTCAATGAGCTACCCTGATATATAACAACTGGGGTCTGGCCCTGCAAATGAAAACCCTACATTTCTCATAAAAGGGGCTGCCCAGATATAGCAAATCCTGCACAGTTTGTCACAGGAAAGGAAGCCTTTAGGGGTAGTGCTCTTGCTTACTGTTTGAAGTCCACCTGTCACCCTATGAGTGTCTGCACTTCACTGAGGTGTGGAGTGATCCCTGTATGTTGCTTGAAATCAACTTTGTGGACAAAAGACATTATTCTAGTGTCAAGTTATTATTAATAAGTGAAGTGCTGTGTGTTTGTGTTCATGTTAGATGCCAGCTACAGGCTCTTAACTTATTATCCCTTTTTGAGATCCCACCTCGGGGTGCCAAGAGCTGAAGGAGGAGGGTCATAGCAGAGCTTTGGAGCTCCTATATGTGCTTTTTGTTAGCAATATCTCCTGATTCCATTCCACGGTATGGGTTGGCTATGTGCAGCTCTTGAGAAACCTAGAGCCTTAGTCTTAACCTCAGCCATACCCTGGTATCTAATCCAATCTGTCTGGCTTCATATACCTCACCCATTAGCAGTATGTCATAGGTAGACTGCAGTATCCATTATCCTTCCTTTATCCCTCTGTATTGTGGGCTGGGTATATGCATCTCTTTGGAAACACAGAGACATTGAGCTCAGGTAAACCTTATTATCTAATCTAATCTAATCAATCTGGCTTCTCCCATCACCTTGGCATCTGTCTGCCTGCTATGGCTTCTTTTCCTGTGCCTCTTTGTACTTTCAAAATGGTCAGTCTTGGGGTGGGATGTGCCAGCTTGTGCAGCCTGGAACGCTGCATTCTGTTTTCGTACCCAGAGGTTGTACCCAGTTTGTGGGTCCTTTTTCTGGCTTCTTGTAATTTAATTTCCTGTCTAAAGTGCTGAGACACCATTTGCTTTTCAGCCTTTCAAATCTCTGTATTGAAGTAAATGTGCTAGTGTGGAGGGGTGTTTAAGCACTGTAATGATTGTGACTTGTCATAAGTAATTTGTGTGACAAGGGTTTAGGCAGTCATCGATTGTCAAATCTATTATTTTATTCTTCTGTCAGCTACATCTGAGAATCCTACCTTATGTCCTATTCTAGTCTGTCACTCTAAATAAGAGAGTGAATACATTCTACATGTGTGGATATATTTATCAGGTGAATGAGAGGCTAACCTCCAGATGACCTAACAGCGTAGGAGCAACAATGCACGTTGCTGCACAGGTGCCAAGGTTCAGGAGCAGCCATGGGTCTCACTATCAGGGCTATTGGGTTGTCAAGTGTGGTCTGGATCAAAACAAGTTTAAATGTCACTCAAACACTTGAAGTCCTGCAGTGTCTGGCTGCCCTGAGTTACATGATGCAAATTCTGTTGCATTATGTCACATAAAGTGGTTTGGGGCAATCAACAACAATATGTTCCTCTTTCCTTCTTACCTCACCTGCTATTGCTTTAGGTAAAAATAAGCTAATATAGATTTTTTTTTTGTTCGTTGTGGGCTGGGAGGGAGTGTCACCCTAGGTAATCCATAGCTTATGGTATCCATATGCCTTCAGGGGTCTAGTTTGAGCTGCTTGCTGCAGTGAGGCTAGGCAATGCAGTGAGATGCCATGGGCATTTTCTTCCAGAAACATTTTCTTCTTTTGTCTGGTTTCTTTCAATGTGGGCATTGATTTCAAAACCCATACTTTCCAGTTGGTTGAAAACACCAGGATGATTTTGAAATAATGGCCTAATTGTCGTAGGAAACACAAAAGGAATGCAACTTGTGAACAAATCACGGAAGTCTGGGTTAGATTTAGGACCTCTTGACCCCTCTGGCACAGAAATCCACCTTTCAGGGATATTTTGGAATGAAACCTCTCACTTTTTAGAGATCTAGTAACAAGAAGACGTTGGGCTTGTTTTTCACAATTTTTGTTTTTAAGGGCAGAAGGGACTGTTGTAATTGTCCAGTCTGAGCTTCTGCATAACACAGGCCATGGAATGTTACCCAGGTACTCCTGTAGTGGAGGCATTCGTTCTTCCCTGACAATGGTGAGGATCCTTGTAAGTTAGAAACTGATCTGACATTTCATCAGGGGGTTGTTACCACCCCGAAGGCTGATCCTATATCTGCATATTCAGGGTGCAGATGCAATAATCTGTGTTTCTCTGTGTGAGTAGCTGAAGATGGTCATCTGAACACCTTGTGCTCCTTGGGCTGGGTATGCTGTGAAAGTGGGGCACGTAGCCTCTCTGTAGAAGAGAACCCTTTGGTTGCTTGAGGGACCCCCCTCTGATCATCCTTTGGAAAAGCTTTCAGAGGTGCCAGAAGACAGACAGGTTATCATGAAGCAGGGCCCTAAATGAGGTCAACAATGGAGTGGGGAATGGGAGTGGAGGGGAGGGAGAAGAGGGAAAATGGAGCTGAGACATGATAGTTATGTAGAAAGGTGTCTAAATACATGTTAATTTTCACTATTCATCACCACTGAGTGATCACAGACTTGCTACAGATTCAGAATTGAGAGCCTGAAAGCCTTCTCTGTAGGAACAAAAGCAGTTGAATAGTGCCGCAGTCTAAATGGTTCCTTCCACAGTTGACTCTCTTTTGCTATTCATTACATAAAGGGACCTATGATATCAGCCTGCTAGTATACAATCATAATCTATACTGACCTATTTAATTTGAGTTTTTACAAATCCCTAATTAGAATTGGTAACCTCTGGGAACAGCCATTCCTAAGGCACTTTAGCAGCGATGCTCATCTACATCTAAGCTTGTGGCCCCCACCAGCAGCCCATTAAATGTACATCAGAAAAGATGGCAGCTGATTTTTAATTTTGGATAATGAACATTAGAATCGTATTTGCATGACTAATTTAAGTAATGACATTTCAAGAGCATCTGAGCTCTACTTTACGGAATTGTCTCAAAGAGCTGGAGCAGAGTCAGACCTGCAGGTTAAGAAGCTGTTCAAGTGTTCTGTGAGTAGGAAAGGATAGATCAGACCAGCACAATACAAAGACCTTGATCAGCTGCTAAAAGAGACCAGGCTTCATCCCTGTCAGCATTTAAATAGAACTGTGATTTTGTAACCAGCTTGTGGCACAAATGTAACCCAGTTACAAGAAATGTGGTTGAGTTGTGGCCACACAGCAGACTGTTTTCACAACACCACCATATAGTTACTGTGCCTTCTGCAACACTGAGGGCTTTTTTCAAGCTATGGAAGTTTTGTGCTTCTTTTTCCTGTAGCTAGCCAGGTTTAAAAAAATGTGGTCAGAACGTTTAACAGTGAGAAGGCTCCTACCCTCTTTGCACTCTACTTGTCCATAATGCAAAAACAGCTGAAGAGATTTTGCTCAAACTTCTAAAAGCTTCCTTTCAGGTAGAGAATAAACATGAAAAACTGCAGGTCCAAGGATGAATGTTTCAAAAAGTTACAAGCAGGCAAAACAGGGGACAATGGTAGGATCAGTTTTGCAAACTTAACTTTAGAGGGGACTAGTAAGTGCCTGCTATACAAACTAGTTGCACAGCACTTCTTTGAAAGAGAATTACTTAAAAAAACCCTCCACTGTAAGTATTAAAATGTCACTGCACAGATAGTGAGTAAACTAACTTATCAAGCCTGTTCTTTTGAAAATGAACAGGATTTTTCAAATATACATGCAGTAGAAATAAAACTTATACAAGATGATATATAAACACACACACGCCTATATACAGAATATATGTATGTGACATTGTGTTCAATCCCCACACACTGATGTGCTGCATTCACACTTGTTCTCCCAGTGGCCATGATTCAGGAAAGCACTCAAGCATGTACTTAAGTCTATCTTTATTGAGCAAAGCACTTAGGCACAGGATTGAGACCCAGTCAGATGTAAGCATATGCCTAAAGTTAAGCATGTGCTTAAGTGTGTTGCTGGATAGCAAGGGACTGCTAAATTGGGGGTAGTGTGAATATAGCCCTGTGATGCTAGCAATAGTCCTACAGATATTTTTTAGCATTGAAGGTAATGAGAGCAGAGAGGCAGAAAAGTATGAATGGCGATAGTGCAGCAGCATAGTAATGGGAAGAGAAGCTCTTGACTGACATTTTAAAATTTCACTTTGGCCCTTCGCATCTTTTATCTACGCAGATCCCAAATGGAAAAATAGGCAACTCTTAACCAAAAAGCAGGTAAGCCTGCTCACAGCAGAGATGGAAATCCAAACTGATCTAGCTCGCCTCTGTACCACATTGATATATATGAATCCTCTCTCAGTTGTAGCTCTCATGGAGGGCCAGGAACCCCATGGTTCTAGAACAAGCCATAGCATCAGGGGAAGATCCATTGCCCGCCCCTTACATGAACATGTGTGTCACAGTGGAGCACACAAACCTGCTCACCAAAATACCAATGTTCAGATACCTGCCTAAGACCTGTAATATGAACCGATACTAAATGGCGGGAACTAATGTCATCTGTTGAGGGTGAGGAACCCCAGTGGGCCACTCAAGTCCCTTGGTCCACCAGGGCTATCAGCTGGTGGCTCCTCCATGGAGCCGTGAACATGGGGATGTATTTTGTGCAGTTCACTCCTGTCCCTGAAACCTGCCCCTTCTGCAGCATGAGGGAGACCCTGGTGCACGTTTACCTTGAGTGCGCCAGGTTGCAGCCCCTTTTCCAGCTCTTCCTCGACCTCCTTTCATGTTTTTGGCTGCACTTCTCCCTCCACCTCCTTATATACGCACACCCTATCCATGGCCCCACAAAGTTGTGGGACCTCCTTGTCAACTTCCTCCTAGCGATGGCCAAGGTAGGCATCTATAACACTAGGGAGAGGAGGTTGGCTGAGGGGGTTCTCTGCAACTTTGGAGTCTATTTCTGATCCTCCCTCCATTCACACATCCAGGCAGAGTTCCTCTGGGCGGCGTCCACTGGCTCCCTTGACACTTTTGAGGAGCAGTGGGCACTGTCCGGGGTTCTCTGCTTGGTGCCCCCTTCAGGTTCCCTATTTTTGACCTTTTGACCTTCACACCCATCCTTGTTGGGTTTTTTTCATTGTCCCCATAATTTCTTGAATTTTCAGGCTCTGTGGATTATCTCCATAGGCTGGGGGAGGGTCCTTTAGCTTGTGGCCGCCCACCTCCTTGGAACCCAATAGGACCTGAAATATGAAATGATGTAGTTCAGTATGGGATGTTGCTTTCTCCCTTTATCTTCTGTTCTTTTGACATCACTTAAGCAAGGAAGGCTCCAACTGTAGCTGTGTATCAGGGACAATATTTGAGTTTTACGCAGGAATAGTTGCCAGCAACAAAGACTCTTTTCGGACCAAAGACTTCCATGAAATTACAAAAACCACCCGTGTCCTTTGAAAACCAGGGAGCATGTGAGAGCTGCAATAGGGGATACCAACCCCAAACTGAGCCAGCAAGGGTTAACAAGCTGCTGTAGGTCTACTCAGCTGTGCCCTGCTACACCAGGACTTGCTGTCAGGTGATGAAGGGACAGTTAAAAAAGGGGAAGAGAGCAGCTCTCTAGTTGATAGATGGTTGAGTAGGAAGGAGAACAAACCTTTTATTCCTCCTTTCCTGGGGGAAAGGATCAGCTTAGAAGATCTGCAGAGACTGCTTGCTGCCTGAGCCCCTCTGGAGAAAGGTAGGCCTGGCACTAGATGGTTGAGTTTGTTTTCTGCATGGGACTTTTTCTGTATTTTATTATAAAAAGACTATAGGGCTTCCTGGGAGAGCCCTGAGGAACCTAATCAGCCCGTTACAAGGAACCCCTGCCCAGGGTAGGTGTGGGGCACTCCCTCAGTAAACTCTGTGGACTCCTGTACTCTACTCAAGTCTCCTCTTAGTTTGTCTGGACCCTGAAGACCATGGTCACACAACCGTGGGAACCCGTTTCCTCATCAACAAAGTTACCACTGTCCCGAACAGTGGGAGACAGTCTGCAGTAGTATGGCACAGGCAATAAAATACAATAACCTGTGGAGATGAAACACTGTTCTAAATAAAAAGGCGTTTATGAAGTGCTCTTGCACTTAGACCTCAAATAGAAAAACACAATGTACGTGAATGAGTAGGAAGGCGACAGCAAGGACAAAAATAGGATTCAAGATTCTATTCTACATGGCACCCAGATCTGAACTAAATTTCCATCAGTATCACTCATGGATGGGTGGCATTTCTCAGGTCATTGTCCAGATAACTGCTTATATCTAGAGGAGGTTGATAAGCAATTTTGCCAAAGGTTTACAAATTGTTTCCATTTCACAAGGTTTAAACTAGATCCATTTCCCATTTTGACAATTTCCATGACCTTTTAACTGTAAAGTTAACCCATACTTCTATTGAAATCACTTAAACTTTGTTTCCCAAACTGTCTTCCAGTGAGAAAATACTGGTTTTAGTAAATAAAAAATCTCAATTAAAATAAGGGTAAAATTTTTGATAAAAAACGAAGCAGAAAAATTCCCCAGAAGCTGAACCCTTTAATAATGTCAAGATTCTTTTTCTAAAGTTTTTTTGGAAAAAGGTCACTTTTTATGACATCCCTCAAACAAATACTCGCTGCCCCATTTTTCAAAAGAATAGTTGAATAGGTATTTCCTTTAGACTGTTATACAAGCTTCTGCTTGAACGTATGGGAACTTGAGTGACATAGTCTTGGATTGCTGTGATGGAAAAGGTTAGTGCTTCTTAAACCTCTTTTCCGAAAACTGGTGCTTATATGAAATCAAGACAATTAAAATTCTCACTCTGCCTTTCGGAAAGCTTAAAATAATGCCAATAATGATCAAAAATGCAAACTCAGAAAAAATACAGATACAATAGAGTGTTGCAGCCCTGCAGGTGCAGTATGGGTCTGATCCAAAACTCACTGAACTTAATAGGAAAACTCCCACTGACTTATTCTTTTATTGTTTATTTGTATTGCAGTAGTACCTAGAAGCCTCAGTGATGGTCTAGGACCCATTGTCCTAGGATCTGTAAAAACACAGCAAAAGAGATGGTCTCTGCCCTAAAGAGCTTGCCATTGGTTTTGGATCAGGCTCTAAATCACTCATAATATGTATGTTGGAGGGAGGGTTACATGTAAATTACTCTTTTGCTACAATTAAAAACCTTTCAAATCCTCTTTTGCTGTTTTTGTTTACTGAATCTATGTGGCACTCCCTACACCTGGAACAGCTTTTCTGACACCGGTCTATCTTCTTCCCCTTCAAATTCCTCCTTAAAACGCACTTCTGCCCAAAAAACGGTAAGCTCTTGTCCTTTCCATAAAAAAGTGTAAGCGTTAACAAAACATCACACAGAACTCAAAAATTAAAACAACATATGAATAAAAGCCATGTAACTTTTTATGAGACATGCTAAATCTGACCACTCAATTGCTTTGCTTTTCATTGCATCCCTACCCCCATGTTTCCGCAGCATGCTGTTTAGATTGTAAGCTCTTTGGGGCAGGGACTGTATCTTTTTTACTGATGCTCTGGGCCTGATTTTCAGCACACACAATCAGGGCTAGATTTTCAAAAAAGATCAGCCCGCATATAGACCCCAAAATGTAGAGCCATATTTTCCAAAGAGCTTAGCACACTGGTAATACAGGGCAGGGAGGGGGCAGAGTTGGGGTGGGGACTTTGGGGAAGAGGTTGGAATGGGGACAGCGAAGAGGTGGGTGGGGGGGCGGGGCCAGGGTCAGCGTGGGGTGTGTGTGTCAATGATGTGGCCCTCGGGCCAATGTACTAGTCCTCATGTGGCCCTCATGGTGATTTGAGTTTGAGATCCCTGCACCAGACAATAAACTGGGGATCTCCAGAGCTGAGAGCCTGAGGTGGAGAAGCAGGCCCTGTAGTTAGGGTTATACCTCCTCCAAGGACACACACTGACCAGTGATTGTTACATATAGTCAGTTGGGATTATTTAGATCAGAGGTGGGCAAACTATGGCCCGCGGGCTACATCCGGCCCACAGGACCGTCCTGCCCGGCCCCTGAGCTCCTGGCTGGGGAGGCTACCCCCGGTCCCTCCCCCGCTGTCCCCCCTACCCTGCAGCCTCAGCGCACCACGCTGCCAGCGCTCTGGCCCGCCGCTCCTGCTGCTCTGAGTGGCATGGTAAGAGAGTGAGGAGAGAGGGAGTTGGATAAGGGGCAGGGGGTGCCAGGGGGCAGTCAGGGGACAGGAAGCAGGGGGCAGTTGGATGGGGTGGAGGTTGGGGGGGGGAGTCAGGGTACGGGGAACAGGGGGCGTTGGATAGGTGTGGAAATCCCGGGGTGGGGGGCTGTCAGGGGGTGGGGGTGAGGATAGGGGTCAGGGCAGTCAGGGGACAGGGAGCAGGGGGGGTTGGATAGAGGGTGAGGTGCTGGGGACGGTTAGGGGCAGGGATCCTGGATGGGGGTGGTCAGGGGACAAGGAGCGGGGGGTGGGGTTGGATGAGTTGGCAGTTCTGAAGGGGGCAGTCAGGAGATGGGAAGTAGGAGGGGGCGGGGGCCAGGCTGTTTGGGGAGGCACATCCTTCCCTACCCAGCCCTCCATACAGTTTTGCAACCCCAATGTGGCCCTTGGGCCAAAAAGTTTGCCCATCCCTGATTTAGATGCTTAAAACGAGGCATGAGCCGGAGTACTTTGTTGACTGTAGAATCATAGGGTTAGAAGGGACTGCAAGAGTCATCTAGTTTCTAGTCTATTCCCCTGCCAAGATGCAGGGTTGTTGTGTCTAAACCACAGAAGACAGATGGCTATCCAGCCTCCTTTCGAAAACCTTCAGTGAAAGTGAGCTTTCACAACCTCCCTAGGCAGTCTGTTCCATTGTCCCAGTTATTACAGTTAAGAAGTTTTAACTACTGACAAGCTCACCATTCCTTCTTTCTTACCACAGATGGTAAAGCAGCACCTTGGAGGCTTCTCCTTCAAAGTGTAGGATTAGCTAAACCTGAATGAGACCTTTTTTCCCTCTCACCATATTCTGAGCTGGTTTGCTGAAGGTAATTTTTAGCTGGTTGTACCATATTAAAACAGTACTGGGACTCCAACTAGCTTCATAGGAACTAATTAACAGGCAGCGTTTCATAAACATGCCACTGAAAGCAAATATTTATCCTTAACTTTGTTTCTTTGACAAAATTTTCTTTTATCCTGATTGTGGGGGGAGGAGGGAGATTCAGTTACTAACTGATTCCCTGCATCTCTTAATTAGGCTTCTGAAGGTTTAGATCAAAAGCATTCTGTTCCACAGTACAGTCTATAGGGATTCATCAAGATGAGATTAAACCTTCTACGGATAACTAGCAGCACTAGCTTTGAGGCTTGTAATGAAGGATGATCTCTTAAACTACCTGGAAAATTCCCTAAAGAGATGCTTCACAATCTGAGGATTAATTTGGACCGCATATTTCAAGCCCACTTGAATTCTTTAACCCTTTGCTCACCAGACTAGATAATAACTTTCTGTTCAATTAAGGGGCCACATAATAACACACTTTAAAATTAGGCACTTCCCTCATTTGGAGGGCCTTTACAGTTCTTTTACAGCCTCTGTGGGCTTCAAGCTCATAGGAACTTATGTACAGTACAATCTGGTAGTTTAAGTAGGGTTGTGGGAATAGTGGTGGGAAAGACTGAACAAATAAAATGGAACTAGTTCGTTCATCAGTTTAATAGCACTTATCTTGCCTCATAAAGAAAACTGCAGCTTTTATTGCTCAGCAGAGAACTTATGCCATTGTTAAAGATGGATGCTTCAGCTGCTTCCTCTGTCTACTGCGGATTGCATGGAAAACTTCAGTGTCCTGTATTCTATTTACTACCTTCTTGGTACCATCTAAATACTAACTGAGAGAGCAAAGGGTAAGGGCAATGTTTGGAAACAGGAATTTTAATATTTAAAATGTGCTGATAGAAAAGGGACTGTGCATAAACGGCACCTTCTTGCTCAGCAAGTCTGGCTCCTGTATGTCTTTTGAGCCAAAGGTCCCACTTAGGATAAGGGTTTCATTGTACCTGGTTTTGTACAAACTAAGATATGAGCACTACTGTGAAAAGCTTATCAACTAAATGGATAATGCAGACAAACAATAGTGGACAACATATAAACAAAATATCAGTGAAATATCTTGTTACTTACATTCCTTCCCCAATCCCTCTGCCTATGTGCCTTAGCAAAAATGCTGCCCTGGTTTTTAACTTGCCCTCCGTACACAAATAGATTCAGGGTCAATGTTGTGGGGGTGGAGAAAAAAAAAAAGAAAACCAAGAACTTTGGGCTGAAAACTTTAAATTTAAAACTTTCACTTCAGACATGCCGGTGTGGTGCCTTCTGGGAACTGCAGTTCAAATGCCACAAGCTGCCATTCTCTTCCATGAATTGGGCTCCAGGGCTGGAGTACATCTCCCATGGTGCACTATGATATCCCTTGCCGAGCTACTGCAGTGCATCATGGGACACCTTGGTCATGGTGCATCATGGGAGATGTAGTTCAGCTGGGGAACCCAGCCAATTGAGGAGAATGGGGGCGTGACACACCCAAAGAATTCCACTGAGGCACAGTGGTGGGATTTTTTGATTCAAAAGTTTTTTTGGTTTTCAGCTGAAAATAAAAATCTTGTTGGCTTTGGGGTGTTTGATTTTTTTTTTTTCTTAAAAAGTTGAAAGTTTCCTGGAAAGTGGATACCTTTTGCAAACATTTTCAAATAGGAAATTTTTGACAAAAGGAAAAACACTTTAGACAGAATTTTTTTCACCAGCCCTACTAAAGGTCTCATGGCCTCTCCTGCCCTTCCGCAGTGTTTAGTAGGGGGAAGCACAGAGGCAGTTGCTAGGGAGTGGCTGGGGATGGGGAAAGGCAGTTCCCTGGGTTGCTTCCTGGCATAGCCTCTCCTGACCCTCTGCAAACCTTACTGGTACATGCACCTTTTCTCTATCTCTGAAGGAGCTAGCGTGGTTCCAAATTCCATTGTGAGGGCTACCATGGTCCATAGTAGGGACTAGCATGGCCTCTGCTGTCCTTGCCAGCAGGTCCAGCCTCTCTTCCTCCCCATCCCCACTCCTCCCCATGTAGGGGTGGAGACTCCCATCTCAGCCCTTCTTAGCTTGTGGATCTTTTTCAGGCTTGTGCATCAACAGAATTTGTGAAATTCCCCTGGTATATTTTCTTATAGCAAAGTCTTTTTTTTGAATGTAAGGTGCCAAATGAAGGGGTGATTGTGGTGGATGTAGCTATAGGTATGACTTCATTTTCTCTGTACTGGTTCCTTGCATTTCTAAGGAGTGTCTGCATGGAAATTTATCATGATGTAAGGCAGAGTTGGTGGAGCACATTAGAGGAGAGACATGCATGGTGCTCTCTCGTACAGGTTTAAATTTCCTGTTCTTATTTTCCCATAAGAATGGCCATACTGGGTCAGACCAATAGCCCATCTAGCCTCGTATCCCATTTTTCAACAGAGGCCAGTGCCAGATGCTTCAGAGGAAATTAACAGAATGGGGCAATTTCGAGTGATCCACCCCATGTCATCCAGTCGCACCTTCAGGCAGTTGGAGGTTTAGGGACACCGAGAGCATCGGGTTGCATCCCTGATCCTGTTGCCTAATAGCCACCGATGGACCTATCCTCCATGAATTTATCTAAGGCATTGGCTACGCTACAGCTTCAATCGGCATAACTTATTTCACTCCGGAGTGTGAATCAACCATCCCCCTGAGCAACGTAAGTTACACTGACATAAGTGCTGGTGTGGACAGTTCTATGGCAGTGGGAGAGCTGTCTCCTGTTGGCTTAGAGCAGCTACATTAGAGAGCTTACAGTGGCAACTCTCTAGTATAGCGTGCCCTAATTCTTTTTTGAACTCAGTTATACTTTCGGCCTTCACAGCATCCCTTGGAATCAAGTTGCACAGATTGATTTTGTGTTGTGTGAAGTATTTCCTTATGTTAATTTTAAACCTTCTGCCTATTAATTTCATTTGGTGAACCCCAGTTTTTGTGTTATGTGAAGGGGTAGGTAACACTTCCCTGTTCCTTTTTTCCAGATCAGATTTTTATAGACCTCTATCATATTGCTCCTTAGTCATCTCTTTTCTAAGTAGAACAATCCTAGTTGTCTTAGGGCATGTTTTAGTCTCTCCTTGTATGGAAGATTAGGCCTTAGTCTCTCCTTGCATGGAAGCTGTTCCATACCCATAATAACTTTCATTGCCTTTGTCTGTATCTTTTCCAGTTCTAATACCTCTTTTTGAAATGGGGCAATGAGAACTGCATGCAGTATTCAAGGTGTAGGCATACCATGGATTTACTTATTGGCATGATGATATTTCATTATCTGTCCTTTTCCTAATGGTTCCTAAGATTCTGTTAGCTTTTTTGACTGCTGCTGAGTGGATGTTTTCAGAGAACTATCCATGATGACTCCAAGATCTTTCTTGAGTGGTAACAGCTAACTTAGACCCCATTGTTTTGTATGTATAGCTGGGATTGTTTTTTCTGGTATGCATTACTTTGTATTTATCAACATTGATTTTCATCTGTCATTTTGTTGCCCAGTCACCCAGTTTAGGAAGATCCCTTTGTGATTGTTTATAGTCTGCTTTGGACTTAACTGTCTTGAATAATTTTGTATCATCTGAAGTGTCAAGAGAGTAAGGTTGTGTGAGGAAAAGCAACCAAGGGAGCAAAGAGTCTCTTCTACAGCTCCTGTTGCTTAGTTTTCCTGATTAATCCCCTTTGGCATGCAAGTTATCCAGCTTGTGCTTACTGGGCTAAACCTTTGTCCACTGAAGTTGGGGAGTTTTGGCATTGGCTTAAATGGGAACAGGAAGGATTTGGCTCAGTGGCACCAATTTACTGATACAACATGTATCATCATTTATACCACACTGTACATTTAACCCCAAAACTTTAAGTTCCCTATAGCATTGGACAAATTATTAGAGTTCAGCAAATGTATAATAATACCTAACTGGAGAATCTCTATTATGGGTGATGATGGGACGAGCCAGAAAGGACACACCTTGGCCTTCAGATCACAGGTTGGGTTTGCAGGGCTGGCAGTTAGAAAAAATACACCTTAGACTGAGAAAATTAGTCTAGAAACCACTTAAAGTTAGTGACGATTAAGCCCCAGGATGTTATTTTTAAATGTTTTCCCCTTAGTTGAAAAATTACAAATTTCATTTTGTAGGAAAGGTGTGAGGCTACCTCTGGCTTCATAGATCAAGACCAACTTGTTTAAACACCACCTGGAAGCCAGCTGGCTGCCAGTACAGGTCCTGGGGGCGAGAGGGGGTTGGTCCCAGAGTCATGAGCTTCATTGAAGACTGCAAAGAAGAGATGTGTTCACCTAACTTCCATTCCTTTTTTGATGGTTTTAATTTTCATTTTCACTTAATATTGGGAAAATGAACAAATGGCAATAAGAAACTTATAACACACCTTGCCCTTTAGGGACCGGTGTATACATTCATAGGCTCACTTCCCATGGTTGATAGTGCAGGCTGATCTAGCCAAGTTGATTTTCAGTGGAAGCTTCTTTTTAGGTTAGAAATCTTCCTGTGAGAGGAAAAAATAATGAAGCCTAAGCAATTAGGATGATATTCACCCCAGGGCAAAGAGCATGCACAAGGTTCTACTTAGCACTTAAGCTCCTGAATTAATGACTTACAGGGTTATTAATGGTGCACAGGGCTTTGTTTGGACTCTCTCTATATAGTGGTGAATTATCCCCATTAAGCGTGTGAGTGCTTGCATTGCACTACAGAGCTCTTGAATCATATAACAGACATTTCCTGTACCAGAATAGCTGATGGCACCATCTCGGTTCCTGATGATATGAAACTTTTTAGCAACAAGGAATGGATTAGCTGTGGAGTATTGAAGTTCAGAGGTTTATAAGACTGTGCAATAATTCCGTTTAAAAAAAAAACTTTCTCCTTTAATTTTTTTCTTAAACATTGGGTAAGCACGGTAGCTGAGAGATGATGGAGAATCAAAGGCTTTTAAAAATTAGCTGCACAGTGAAAAACCCCACGGGAATCAATATACTACTGGGACTTTCCTCTTAGTATTTTAATATCTTAAGTAATGGAAGCTTCTTCCATTAGCCCGTACTTCTACTACAAAAGCTACTTCACACTCAGTCACTTGAGGGTTTTGTAAAGTTTCACAGAAAATTTTTGCATGTGTTACTAAAATTCACCATAATCACTTGTTTGTCTTTCTCACTGTGTGTGCTAAAAAGTCAGTGCACAAACTAAACTAATTCTCTGTTTAGGTTTGTATTAGCGGTGGCTTGAAGGGGTTTCAGACAATGAGTCCTATAATATTCTATAAAAAGAAAAGGAGGACTTGTGGCACCTTAGAGACTAACAAATTTATTTGAGCATAAGCTTTTGTGAGCTACAGCTCACTTCATCAGATGCATTCAGTGGAAAATACAGTAGGGGGATTTTATATACACAGAGAACATGAAATAATGGGGGTTACCACACACTGTAAGGAGAGTAATCAGGTAAGGTGAGCTATTACCAGCAGGAGAGCGGGGCGGGGGTGGGGGGACCTTTTGTAGTGATAATCAAGGTGGGCCATTTCCAGCAGTTGACAAGAACTCCTGAGGAACAGCAGCGGGGAGCAGAATTGGCACCCTGACAGCAGGATTGTCTGGCTATGTAGACTTCCTCCTCAGGCCCTATGCTACCAGCGCTCCCAGCTATCTTCGAGACACCACTAACTTCCTGAGGAAACTACAATCCATCGGTGATCTGAAAACACCATCCTAGCCACTATGGATGTAGAAGCCCTCTACACCAACATTCCACACAAAGATGGACTACAAGCCATCAGGAACAGTATCCCGATAATGTCACGGCAAACCTGGTGGCTGAACTTTGTGACTTTGTCCTCACCCATAACTACTTCACATTTGGGGACAATGTATACCTTCACATCAGCGGCACTGCTATGGGTACCCACATAGCCCCACAGTATGCCAACATTTTTATGGCTGATTTAGAACAATGCTTCCTCAGCTCGCATCCCCTAATGCCCCTACTCTACTTGCACTATATTGATGACATCTTCATCATCTAGACCCATGGAAAAGAAGCTCTTGAGGAAATCCACCATGATTTCAACAATTTCCATCCCACCATCAACCTCAGCCTGGACCAGTCCACACAAGAGATCCACGTCCTGGATACTACGGTGTTACCAACGACAGGATAGGCCCAACAAAGAAAACAACAGAATGCCACTAGCCATCACCTTCAGCCCCCAACTAAAACCTCTCCAACGCATCATCAAGGATCTACACCCTATCCTGAAGGATGACCCATCACTCTCACAGATCTTGGGAGACAGGCCAGTCCTTGCTTACTGAAGCAAAAACTCAGCAGCAACCATTTACCACACAACAAAAACACTAACCCAGGAACCTATCCTTGCAACAAAGCCCCTTGCCAACTGTGTCCACATATCTATTCAGGAGACACCATCATAGGGCCTAATCACATCAGCCACACTATCAGAGGCTCGTTCACCTGCACATCTACCAATGTGATATGTGCCAGCAATGCCCCTCTGCCATGTACATTGGCCAAACTGGACAATCTCTACGTAAAAGAATAAATGACACAAATCAGACATCAAGAATTATAACATTCAAAAACCAGTCGGAGAACACTTCAATCTCTTTGATCACTCGATTACAGACCTAAAAGTGGCAATTCTTCAACAAAAAAAACTTCAAAAACAGACTCCAACGAGAGACTGCTGAATTGGAATTAATTTGCAAACTGGATACAATTAACTTAGGCTTGAATAAAGACTGGGAGTGGATGGGTCATTACACAAAGTAAAACTGTTTCTCCATGTTTATCCCCCCTCCCCCCGCTGTTCCTCAGACGTTCTTGTCAACTGCTGGGAATGGCCCACCTTGATTATCACTGCAAAAGGTTTTTTCCCCCCTGCTCTCCTGCTGGTAATAGCTCACCTTACCTGATCACTCTCCTTACAGTGTGTATGGTAACATCCATTGTTTCATGTTCCCTGTGTATATAAATCTCCCCACTGTATTTTCCACTGAATGCATCCAATGAAGTGAGCTGTAGCTCACAAAAGCTTATGCTCAAATAAATTTGTTGGTCTCTAAGGTGCCACAAGTCCTCCTTTTCTTTTTGTGGATACAGACTAACACAGCTGCTACTCTGAAACCTGTCATCATATTCTGTGCAACCAACCTCTTTCTTTATGAGCAAGACTAAGCACAAGGTTATTCAACTGAAGGTTGTAATTTCTGGAGAACTCCAGCCACAGAGCAATTTGTCATCTATAAAGGAAGACTGAAATATAAGCAAATATTTGGGTTGTGTGCATTTATTTTTTATTTTAAAAAATATAAAATTAAATATAATGAGGTCTTTTGGCCTTAAAGTCTACAGTCTGATTTCCTGTAAAACATAGGCTATAAAATTTGAACCCTGTATTGAGCCCAATAACTTGTGTCTGACTCAAGCATATCTAAACTATATGCAAAATGTGTTATGCCTCTGTCAAGATGTTAGAGTGGCTCTTGGTGTCCCAAAGTATGTTCCAGGCAATATGTCCCTGAGCTTGTTCCCATTGAAGTCAATGGTGACAATCCTATTTACTTCAACAGAGCAGGATCGGGCCCTATGAGAATAACAATATTGCTGATTTAGGTTCGGTCACTTACCTCTTCCATACACAATTTTGTTTGCAATTGAATGTGCACCTATTTCCCTGGACCATGGATAGTCCTTTTGGAAGCTTCAGTTTTAGCAAGACTTAAAGCTTATATTCACTTGCATTCCTGGAGTTGCGTTTCCAATTATGTCTGTCCTCTCTCTTTCACCTACCCCTTCAATATCTTTTCATGAGGAAAAAATAAATTATGCACCTCTACAGTGTGTGAATTCCAGTTAGCTATATTTTTAAATTCCTTTACATGGTGCCACTCTTCAACTAATGTTCTCTTTCTGAGACCGATACGTGGGAGGTTAGTGGCAGGGGTCAGGAATCAGAGCTGAGGGTCAGAGCCAGATTACTGGAGTGAGGCAAGGCAGGAGAAGGGCTGGAACAAGCAGACACAGGAGATATTGCAGCTGGTGAACAACTCCTGCTGCTTTTTTATATTTTATGGCAAAGCAGACTCATCATGGGGAGGGATAGCTCAGTGGTTTGAGCATTGGCCCGCTAAACCCAGGGTTGTGAGTTCAATCCCTGAGGGGGCCATTTAGGGATCAGGGCAAAAATTGGGGATTGGTCCAGCTTTGAGCAGGGGGTTGGACTAGATGACCTCCTGTGGTCCCTTCCAACCATGATATTCTATAATCTACTGCATCGAGAACTGCCTCCGACTATATTCTTCGAACATTCATCTCACTACACTCTCACCCTGCTCTAGGCCCTTAAAAATACAATAATCCTTTTTTTAAATTTTACCACACTTTCCAGATACTCTCACTAAACTTCTTATAGTATATTCTGTCACCTTAAAGTATCTAAATTGCATAACAAGGATATCTTTCCTGGGAATACTCCCTGCATTCTCATATCAGGTGATCAACATTTTTTTTTTAACCTTACATATGTCTCATAACTAAGGCTAAGATTTTGTCATGCATATTTTTAGTAAAAATCACAGACAGGTCACAGGCAGTAAAGAAAAATTCACAGAAGCCCTGTGACTGATCCATGACTTTTACTAAAAATATGCATGACTATCCCTGGGGGCCTGGCTCTGAGCTGCGGGGCATCCCCACCACTCATGGCTCCGAGTTGCAGGACACCCCCCGCTGACTGCTGCGGCCAGGGGGCACCGGCTGGGAACTGCAGAGCACTCCTAGGCACTCTCTCCCCAGACTGTGGCAGCTATGAGCTCAGGGTCCCACAATTCCTGGCCACTATGGGCAATGGGGGAACCCTGCAGCTCCCAGCCGCTGCAGGCTCAGGTCATGGAGGTCTCTGGAAGTCATGGATTCTGTGACCTCTGTGACAAAATCATAGCCCTATTCATAACCCATCTTTGTGCCTATTCAATCAATATAAATTATTATGCAAACACAATGACCAGTTAAGTCTAAATATGAGCGCTTCTCTGATCCTTTCATAGCTTTGGAGTAGTGCATCTTCCTCTATTTTGGGGCATATTTTGTAGAATCTTCTTCCTCTTTTCTCCTTAGTCCACAATTCTTGCCATTCCTTTTAAAATCCTTTTAAAACTAAACTCCTAAGTTCCTGTGTACTCAAAGGAATCTTTATGTCAACTTCATTTTTTTAAAAAGCATTTTTCGCTTCCTTATCGACCATTTCATTGCCAAGTATCCCAGTATATGCTGGAATCCAGGCTAGTACTATGATCACAGCCGAGCATACTAACTCTGTTGTCAAAAACCGTATTTCATTGATTAGAGCACTCCTGCTTTCTGAGGCACCCCTTGTAATTGTCAGTAGAACTGATAATGAATCCAAAAAGATATTCGCTGTGGTAGGCTGTATATCCCTCCTCTAGTTCAATTCTAACATTATTTCCACCAATTCAGCTGTCATAAGGGCTACGCAATTAGATATTCTTCTAACTCCCATCTCAGGGATGAAAAAGCCTGCTCCCACTCTACCTGTTTTTTCATCTTTAGATCTGTCAGTATATATTTGGCAATGGTGACTCTATTTACCATATATAAACCTTATCTGTCATATAGGATGACTTTCTTTCCCTTCATTTTATTATACAATTCTAAATCCACGTCCAGAGAGACTATTTTCCAGGTATAATTTACTGTCCCATAACCATAAATTTTAGTCTCTTCTAGTTCTTCCTCTTCAGTTAAGACTTTTTGTTAAAACCCACCCACATTTTAATCCTAAGAGCATGAGGGACTTTATTGTGCCTGGCTATGTTTTGCTTGCTTAATTCCCAACATTCCTCATATACCTGTCCAATATTCTTGTCTCCACTATTTCCTTTGACTTTAGCCCAGAATGTCAGATCTAACGTTTATGCTCTTAAATTGATAGGCGTTTCTCTGGAAGCTACCTGCATTACACTCAATGGTGTCATAAGAAATGCACCACATGCCATCTGTAGCACTTGAGTATGAATTGATTAAGCTCCAGTCTGGATTCAGAACTAAAGGCTTGAGACCCATAATCTATGACTGATCTCTCTAACGCTGTACATGCTTTACTGCTGGGCTTAAGAGCTGGTTTGCTGACTCTGGCTGCACTACCTGATTAGTAGCAAATCAGGCAGCCTACAGGTTAGCTGTGCTCATTAGGTTGCCTAGAGACTGGTTTTGCTGCAGACCCTGATTCCTGACATTGTTCTGTCAATGCACTAGTTCTGCTGTTTATGGGAGGGATATAGTCAAGGCTGAATGTATGCTATAGGCTTTCTGCACAGGGGAATACAGAGTAAACTATACATTTGTTGACACCACTGAATTCAACAGGGTTCAGATACCACAGAAGAGCTCAAAAGCTTGTATCTCTCACCAACAGAAGTTGGTCCTATAAAAGATATTGCCTCACCAACCTTGTCTCTGTAGATATGTTCCTAGACCAGGGGTGGCCAACCTCTGGCTCCGGAGCCACATACGGCTCTTCAGAAGTTAATATGCGGCTCCTTGTATATCCTTGCGACTCTGGGGCTGGAGCTACAGGTACCAACTTTCCAATGTGCTGGAGAGTGCTCACTGCTCAACCCCTGGCTCTGCCACAGGCCCTGCCACCACTCCACCTCTTTCTGCCCCCTCCCCTGAGCCTGCCGTACCCTCACTTTTCCCCCCTTTCCCCCAGAGCCTCCTGCATGCCATGAAACAGCTGATCAGGAGGTGTGGGGAGGAAGGGGGAGGCACTGATTGGCACGGCTGCTGGTGGGTGGGAGACACTGGGAGAGGGTGGTGGGAGCTGCTGGAGGGCTGCTCACATATTACTGTGGCTCTTTGGCAATGTACATTGGTAAATTCTGGCTCCTTCTCAGGCTCAGGTTGGCCACCCCTGTCCTAGACTTTCTTCCTCCTCCTGCCTAAGTTGGGAGCTACAGTGATGATTCATGCTTTGATCACTACAGGGCTTCATTATCATCATTACTAATTTTACAGGCTTCCAAAAAGAGGTCAGTCCAGACTGCATCCTGTATACAATGTTGCCTTGAATGTTTCCTACTGATTATTAGCATTTCCAAGATATTTCTCTAGTCCTGCAGTTCTTGCATTGACTCTGCCAATCCCTATAATAACCGTATATGTATTTAAAAATCTCAGCACCCCCAAATTCACTATCATTCAGAATTTTTATGTACTCTAATGAGTCCTGCTTTAATGTCTAATTATATTGGCCTTTGGTGATCCTTAACACTAGTGATTAAGTCTTTTTGGTCAAGAGCTTTTATCCCAAGACTCAAAATTCCTTCTTGTGTAGCACAGTCCTCCTGAGAAGCTTATGATTTAAATCCTCTGTTCAATTTGACTCTTATGTAAATATTTGTGCTGTTGAATTTTAATTCTTTGTACAGTATCTTGCCTGAAAGACATTGTAGAGCGGTAATCTGAATGATTCATTTGGCTTCTATAAAATTGCCATACACAAATGTTTTATATAAAATTCTAAGAGAACCTGTTATGATCATATTAAATTGTCCTGGTTTCTTCAACAAAATCATGTCAAAAATTGACAGTAATTAAACACATTAGAACTACAAGATAACAAAAATTAGCATGTTCTCTTCCCCTTGGCACCTTTCTTTGGGATAGGATGGGGTTCAGATTATGGCTGATGCCCATGTCAGGAATTTTAGCAAACCCATGCCAACAGACCCTGACCACATTCTTCAATTTCACCATCATAAAACTGTAGAGCATATACAGCAGTTTATAACATCATTCTGTTCCTGCCTCATTCCTACTGGCAATTCCCTGCCTTTCCAACTTTCCTTCAAATTCCCAATCTGTTGTGCTTTTCCCCCACTTGAGACCAGCCTTCCTGCTAACAAACTTAGTGTGGACATCTTTTCATGGCAAAACTATTGCCTATTTCCTTTGTGGCCATCATTCCTCCATGTTGGAGGGTAATATGTGTGACGCTGGCAAACCAGGGGCCAACTCATGTCAAGGACTTTAGGTCTCAACTGAACACTGACAAATGCATAGCTGGAAACCAGCCTGTCTGACCTGTGTGCTAGTATTATTAAGATAGGTACTGGACTTATATCAATGTGTTTATGTAACCCACACACCTCCTGGGTGTGGTGTTCTGTCCCATCTAGTGGTGGGGGGAGGGAGAGAGAGGCGGAGGGAAGAGAGAGAAGAAAAAAAATCTGCTCTACAACCTTAGCTAACAGCCAGTTGGCTTTGAGCTCATGCGGTAGAGGCTCATGTACTAAGCTCCAGAGGTCCCCGGTTCGATCCTGCCCACTGATGACCAGGGTCTGTTGGCATTACATTTAGACTTTATGAAATGCTTGTAAATTGCTGCATGCATGAATGTCACTTAAAACCTCTCTATCCCATGCTATAAAGTAATAATTAAATGTTTGTTCTATAACTGTAAAATGTTTGTTCTGAAACTAAGTAACTCACCAAACAGGAAAAAAAAGCAAACTTCACCTAATGCAACATACTGGATTCCTACAGAAAGTGTGATCTCCTGCCCATCAGGAAGGATTACTGAATCCAAATGGGCCTTTGTGGAACCAACACTTTGTTGATTGCTTTGACCAGAACCCTGCAGAGGTTATGTACTCACGCCCTCTTCCCATCACAGCTTGAATGCTGCGGGAAGAGAATAAAAATGCTTGTTAAGGAGAATGTATCATTCCTATGCTGTTGAACCCTGAGGGGCTAGGATTTCTAAGCATAAGCAGGGAGTCCCCAACTGTTTAGCTTGGGTCAGCCCTAAAAAACAGATAGAGTTTGCTTATTATAAAAATTTCTATTATTATTTGGAATGTAAGACTGTAACTCATTTGTGTGTGTGTTGCCTGCTTTAATCTTGTAAATAACTCCTTATTTCCTAGTTAATAAAGCTTTGTTAGCTTGTTACAAGATTGGCTACTATCCTTGTCTTTAAGCTGTCTAGGTACAAATTGACCTGGGGTAAGTGACTGGTCCTTTGGGGCTGGGAGCAACCTGAATATAGTTGTATGCAGTGTTGTTGTATCCATGTTGGTCCCAGGATATTAGAGAAACAAGGACAAATTTCTGTTTGTGAGACAAGCTTTTGAGTAGTTCAGACGCACAGAAACTCTCTAAGGAGATCTTTTCAGGGATTGTCTCCTTCTGAGCTCCCTCCTGAAGGTTTACCCATGGGAGAGGATGATCCAGGCCCTAGACCACTTGCAAATCAGAGCTCATCAGATTTTCCTTTACAAACCACAGGGCCTGACTACTTTCAGTTTCATGCCACTGAGTCACCTTCCAAGTTCTGCAGAGCCTTTGTACAATTAGAGTTAAGTCTGATCTCTCCTTTAATAATGGAACAAAGATTTTTATACTCCCAGAT
The DNA here is from genome assembly GCF_965152235.1 of Eretmochelys imbricata. NCBI lineage: Eukaryota > Metazoa > Chordata > Testudines > Cheloniidae > Eretmochelys > Eretmochelys imbricata. Next base: position 109,896,793 of record NC_135577.1, read on the forward strand.
CTAGCTACAGTAGTTTTTTTTACTTTAAAAGCCCTGCTGGAATTACATACAGGAGGCAAAGCATGGGATTTTGCACCCTGCTAAGTTGAAAGTGACTTTTAGTAATGATACTGGTGTACTCACAGTTCTGTGGCCCTATACTCTTACCCAGAGGTGGAAGTAAGCCCTGGTACGGCATACCGGCAAGAGCCAGTGCACCCTACTGGGACCGCCTTTCCCAGACGGCAATTTAAAGCCCTGGGGTAGCAGCGGCGGCGCTCTGGTGGGGATTTAAAGGGCCCTGGAGCTCCAGCTGCTGCTACTGCCCTGACCCTTTAAATCCCCTCTGGAGCCCTGCTGCCGAAGCCCTGGGGTAGCGGCGGTGGGGCTCCAGAGGGAATTTAAAGGGCTGGAGCGATAGCGGCGGCTGGAGCCCTGGGGCCCTTTAAATTTCTGACAGACCCCGGGCGCCGCTACCCCAGGGCTCGGGCAGCAGGGCTCAGGCGGGGATTTAAAGGGCTCGGGGCTCCAGCAGACACTACCACAGTGGAGCCTCAGGCCTTTTAAAGCTCTGCCAGAGCCCTGGGGTAGCCGTGGCAGCCAGGAGCCCACAGGGCTCCTCAGTGATTTAAAGGGCCCAGGGCTCCACTGTGGGAGCAGCAGCTGGAGCCCTGGGCCCTTTAAATCACCTCCAAGCCCTGGGGCTCCCAGCCGCCTCTGCAGCTGGTAGCTTGGGGGTGATTTAAAGGGCTCGGGGCTCCCAGCCGCCACTACCGCAACTGGAGCCCTGGGCCCTTTAAATCAAGATTTAAAAGGCCCAGGGATTTAAGGCCCTGCCTCTTCCGGTTCAGGCCATGCCTCTTCTGGTTGAGGCCATGCCCCCTGCTCAGGACTCCGGTGTACTGGTAAGTCCTTTAACTTACTTTCACCCCTGCTCTTACCACAGGGTACTACCCTGTAGCGACTCTTATTGAGGTCAGTAGGAGCTACTCATACCTCCAGAGATGGATATTGACCATTGTACAAGCACAAATATTTAGACAAACTGTATAAAGAAAAAACTACTCCCCTCTCACCATGAGCAATATTGGCTCACAGAAAGAACAGCTCGTTATCTTCATACAGCTTCTGATTTAATAGTGCTTGACTGTCCAGTTAATACAAAAACCATATTGTAGGAAAAGGAGAGACAGTTCTGTCCTTTGACGAAAGTTGGCATCCTCTGCCTACACGTTTTGATAATGATTCTTAGATTGTTTTTAATAATTACTCTAAAATATTTCCCAATTTAATTACATTGATTAGGAGTAAAGTTACAATCAGTCTTTTCTTCTCAAACTATCAACCAATAACTATATTTTGAACACGTCTTGGATACCACTAGATATTTAACTGAGTAGTTTGTTTGAATCATCTTAATATCCAGAAGCTTCAGAGTAGACATGTGGGGTGGGATATTTCCAAAGACCTCAGTCAATGGTAAAACTCCCAGTGATATGAGGTCAACATTGAGCCCTTTTGATAATCCCAATCCAACACTTCATAATAATACCTGGCTCTTATATAGCACTTTTCATCAGTAGCTCTCAAAGTGCTTTTCAAAGTAGGTTAGTATCATTATCTCTATATTACAGATGGGGAAACTGAGGCAGGGGCAGTGATGTGAATTGCCCATGGTCACCCAGAAGGCCAGGGGCAGAGCCAGGAATAGAATGCAGTTCTCCTGAATCTTAGTCCAATGTGCTTTCCACTAGGCCAAAACTTCCTCAGATAACCAAAGACCATTTTCTTAAAAACATAGAGGCACACGATTGTGTGCCTAAAACAAAGTGTGTATTTCAGACCTCCTTTTGAGAAAAAGACCTTGGTGTCTAGTCTAGTCCTCTTGGTAGCCATCTCATTAAGGGTTTACATAAATTATAACTGGGCTGGAATCTCAGCTGGTGTAAATCAGGAAGTCAGTGAAGCTATGAGAAAAGGAGGACTTGTGGCACCTTAGAGACTAACAAATTTATTTGAGCATAAGCTTTCGTGAGCTACAGCTCACTTCGTCGGATGCATGCAGTGGAAAATACAGTAGGGGGATTTTATATACACAAAGAACATGAAACAATGGGTGTTACCATACACACTGTAAGGAGAGTGATCAGTGAAAGAAAAAAAGCCTTTTGTAGTGATGATCAAGGTGGGCCATTTCCAGCAGTTGACAAGAACGTGTGAGGAACAGTGGGGGCGGGAGAACATGGGGCAGCTGAGATTCTCTTCCCTGTGCAGTGTCTGCTGTACAGATCACATATTAACTATCTGATGCTTGAACCTCATTTCTCTTGCTTTGCACATCATGTTAGACTCCTGTTTGACAGAACACACTGCTTTGAGTTAGGAAGAGAATATGTATTAAAAATTCATCAGCTAGATCATGCCAAAAAAAAAAAAGCCTTACTCTTCTATTCAACCCCTTGGCTATGGAGTTAAAAATGCATCTGTACACATATAAAGCCACTCTCTATGGCTTGCTCTTTGTCCTCGCCTGTCTTTTGGTCCAATTAGCTCTTGTGTTTAGAATTTTTCAAATGCTGGAAGTCTTTGGGTTTTTACCCTTTTGAGTTGGCAGTGTGCAAGGAAACGGATCCAATTCATTTGTTAGAGTCAAAGCTTCCAAGCTTTCCTCCTCCAAAAGTGTAAGCTCATTCTTCATTTCCTTAGCACATTAAGATTTTGCTTCCTGCAATATACTTCAGTGCTTCAAAATATGAGTGATTTTTTTTAAAGAGGATGTTCATAATGCTATAGCATTTTGTAACTTGTGTAGCGTTGGGTGTTCATTACAACGGGGCAAATCCCTCCCTGGCACCAAGCGTGGGTAGCTAGGTTTAATATGAGGAAGACCGATGAGGCTTAGGGTTGCCAATTTTTTTGGATGTATTCCTGGAGATTTCATCACATGGCATAAGCTTTAATTAAAGACTAATCTTTAATTCCTGGACACTCCAGATCAATCCCAGAGGACTGGCAACCCTAATGAGATTTGAGAGATAAACCACTCTCCTCCCAGGTCCAGACAGAATCATTTTGGGATTTTAACTAAATTTCTAGGCTGCAGTGATACTTGCAGCACCAGTGTACCTTACATGGTGGAGAATGACCAGCAAATTCCTGAGGTCAGACACTCCCCTAATTCCGCGCTGTGGCTATGAACAGGAAGCCTTAGTGGAGCTGAGCTCCTTGCTGCACATGTGACACCTTGTACACGCTACCATTCGTGTCGGTATAACTTATATCACTCAGAGGTGCGAATAGGCCACACCCCCTGGGCGACGTAAGTTACACCAACCTAAGCACTGGTATGGACAGCACTATGTCTGCGGGAGAGTTTCTCCCACTGATGTGGCTACCACCTCTCGTGGACAGGAGAGCTCTCTCCTGTTGGCAGAGCATCTTCACCAGACTGGCTGCACTTCTAGTGTAGACTAGCCCTAACACAGACCCTCTTAATGGAAAAATCTAATCCTGTCTCCCAACCTTGTGCAGCAGAGGAGCACAGACTGGTTTTAGTGCAGTCAGAGTCCTGCAAGAAAGCAGGATACTAATCTGTTTTCAGACAATCCAATGAAGAGGTAGGTAATGTATCAAATCCTCCTTATTTCTATTCTCTTCATCTTTATAATTGCACTAAATCAGCTCAAAGGAGAGTAAATTTAGAAACTCAATATGTACATGAACTGTCACTAGTGGAAATAGCTAGCAAATCTACATCCCTCTTGCAGTCTGACCAATATATGCTGAGCTAATATCTATCTGTCACATTATCAATATGTATTATTCACACCTCATATAGTAATATGCATTAAGCACATAATATCAATATAAATGTGGTGTGTGTGTGTGGGTGTGTGTATATATATATATATATTTCTAGCAGTTACATGGCCTGAATTGGCCTATGTCTTTCTATAATCCTGTTCACTTATGCTAAGCATCCCATAACACATTGCAAAGCTGAAGTCAACTTTGGTATTAGAAAATAAGAAACTTGTCAAAGTCAAAATACATTTAATGTTCTGCCCCAGTACAAGATGGGGAGGTACCTTCAAAGACCTGCAGCTGGAATGCATGTGTTCAAAACAAAGAGATAAGGTATAAACCAGGGTCCAATAGAAAGAAGGCAGAAAGATAATTGGTTAAATCTAGCCCCAGATGATGCATTCAGTACTTTGTTACTTATAAACAGGTTGGGTGTAAAAAGGCTAGATTTATGGGTGTATGTCTGGAAGCACAACTCCTGCATAAGGTGAATTTAACAATGCTACATAAGACTGCTTCCTGGAAATTGATTTTTCCTGTACTACACTGTGGTCAAGCATCTGACTACAGAATTTACCAACAAGTCTTTTCTCGAGGGCTCCTGGCTCCTCTTTTCTTTTCCACATGGAGCATTTTCTAGCTCTTGTTTTTTCATCTTTGGCTATTTATTCAGAGGGGTGAATTTGTAGAAGCTGAGAAAGAGGAAGCCTGAAGTAAGGGTTTCATCAAAACCTTATTTGAAGAGAGAAAACCAATTGCTTTTTTTCATCAGCAGGTAAAACAAGCCTCATTCAGAGGAATATCCTGTCTCATAATGTTCCTTTTAAAAAATGGTACTTTCCACTGCTAAAATGATGGTGAGAACTCGTAGTAAAACAAAACAGGCCCCAGTGGGGAGCCTCTGACAGGGGACACTTCTCCAATTGTGAATGAGCAAGGGGGCAGCGTTTATCCTTGGCCTAAGTGCCTTTGAGCTAGGTCTGTTGGTGCCTTTCATTTGGCTCTTACCATTGCAGGCACTAGCAGAAGGATATTCCCCATGCCCACTCCTCTCACGCATGTCCAAAGAGGACACATGCAGGCAATAGGAGATGAGTGGATGAGCTGAGACACTCGGTCTAAGAGTGGAGCAGGGGATGTGCTTTTATCCTTAGCCTGGCTAAGGATCAAAAGCTCCTCCCCTGCTCCACTCTCACTGTGGAGCCATGGGAGCGGCATTGATGTGGCCCTCACACCTTGCACCAGTGGTGCCAGAAGGAGGCTGCAGCCAATATTCCAGCCATAGACTGGAGTAATGCCTGCATCTGGTCCTAGCTGGAGTAGATGGTTTTTACCTCTCTTGCACTTCATCTGCATAAAGCTAGATTACTTGAGCTTTATGTGGAGGAAACAAATGTTACCATAAAACATTCACCATGGCAATCCTTTCCTATGTCATTGTTCTAAAGAGATTGTTGCCTGTATTGTGGATAAAGCAGAAATCCCCTCTTCCCGTGACAATGTGTGTGTCATAAAAATAAAGGGAAGGGTAAACACCTTTAAAATCCCTCCTGGCCAGAGGAAAAACCCTTTCACCTGTAAAGGGTTAAGAAGCTAGGATAACCTTGCTGGCACCTGACCAAAATGACCAATGAGGAGACAAGATACTTTCAAAGCTGGAGGGGGGAGAAACAAAGGTTCTCTCTGTCTGTGTGATGCTTTTGCCGGGAACAGAAAAGGAATGGAGTCTTAGAACTTAGTAAGTAATCTAGCTAGATATGCATTAGATTCTGTTTTGTTTAAATGGCTGATAAAATAAGTTGTGCTGAACGCAATGTATATTCCTGTTTTTGTGTCTTTTTGTAACTTAAGGTTTTGCCTAGAGAGATTCTCTATGTTTTGAATCTGATTACCCTGTAAGGTATTTACCATCCTGATTTTATAGAGGTGATTCTTTTATTTTTTCTTCAATTAAAATTCTTCTTTTAAGAACCTGATTGCTTTTTCATTGTTCTTAAGAGCCAAGGGTTTGGGTCTGTGTTCACCTATGCAAATTGGTGAGGATTTTTATCAAGCCTTCTCCAGGAAAGGGGGTGTAGGGTTTGGGGGGATTTTTGGGGGAAGACATTTCCAAGTGGGCTCTTTCCCTGTTATATATTTGTTAGACGCTTGGTGGTGGCAGCAATAAAGTCCAAGGGCAAAAGGTAAAATAGTTTGTACCTTGGGGAAGTTTTAACCTAAGCTGGTAAAAATAAGCTTAGGGGGTTTTCATGCAGGTCCCCACATCTGTACCCTAGAGTTCAGAGTGGGGAAGGAACCTTGACAGTGTGACTCTCTGATCCCAGGAGATGAGTATATATGCAATGGTGTCCCCTCAGCTTCTTACTGTTCAACAGACTCAGATGTCTAGGCTGCCCTATAAACATTTCTGAAATTCAACCAGTTCTTTCCTTCTCACTTAATTTTCTGGGGGGAAAAAATCTGCGAAGCATACAAATGGTGCGTTTCAGTACTGCCAGTTGGTCTGTGTATCCAGTGGTGTTCCCAGGATATTAGACACCCAAGGTGGGTGAAGTAATATCTTTTACTGGACCAGCTTCTGTTGGTGAGAGAGACAAGCTTTCGAGAGTCACAGAGCTCTTCTTCAGATCTGGGAAATTAAATCAGAGTGACACAGCTAAATACGAAGTAGAACACCTTGTTTAGCATTAGTAGTTAACACAATTCAAGGGACCATTCTAGGTAAAGTGGCCTGTTAGCACCCCTCCAGTCAGGGGGAGGAAACTGGGGCGGGGGGGTTTGTAAGTGGCTACAGATTTTTGTAATAAGCCATAAATCCAGTTTCTCTGTTCAGTCCATAATTTTTAGTGTCTAGCAAAGTGATAGAGTGCTGCGGTCTGACAGGTGGGTTGGCATGCTGATTACTGAAGCCTCAATTAGCTTCTCCAGTGACTGCCAACTGAGCAATGAGCTAATCAGTAGGAGAGGCTGGGGAGGTAAGGAACTAATTAGCCCTCTGCTGGCTAACCTGATAAAAGCCAGGAAGGAAGCATGATAAGCGGGGAGCACAAGGCTAGCTGAGTCTACCAAAAGAGCCCAGGCTAGAAAGATCTTTAGGCTAGGGCACTAGTAAAGAAGGACTGAGTGATGTAGGGATTTAAAACTGTGAGGCACTGGTGGAAGGGTTTGGCATAAAATGCAGACTGAACCCTACAAGAAAGTGGGTCTGAGCAGTTTCTGGAGTATCAGAGGATGGGGACTGAGCACTGCCTCATCCCAGTCTGACTGGGATACTTAATGGGACTTGTTTAGGGGAGGTGGCTCAAGGACCTGATTCCCCCTGTAACATTTCTTATATGAATTGAGCCAAGGGTGGTGCTAGTCAGGAGATTGGTAGAGCTGAAGATCCCCTAAATGTTAGCTGGTGTGAGACTTCAGTGTCCCCATGATGGATTGCTGTAGTGTGTTGCCTCCTGCAGTGGGGGAGACTCAAACTAGAAGAAAACCTTAGTTTGCCCAATCCCACGAGTGTATTTCCTGCAGAAGTGTTTGGGGCATGTTGGGACCAGGATGAGGGTTTGAGGGCAAAACCCCAAAGTGGGTAATTAGGGCTATTGGTACCTAGAAGTTTAGGCCTGCATTTTCAAAAATGTTTAATGCTGACTACCTTGATTTTTTTTGGATGCCCAGTTTGATATATCAAGTCTTCAACAATGTTAATCAGCATAATTCCAGCCGGAGTTCTTCAAGCCTGAGATAGCTGAAGCATCCCAAATCTGGAGCAACCAACATCAGTGGCAACTTTTGAAGACTTAGACACTTGCTTCCCCTTCGCTCCCACAAAATATGAAATCATCTCTTCCTCTAATTACCTTTAAAAATAGATAGGCCCGATAGATAGACCCAGCAAACCTTGACCATAGTCTTTTTTTTTTCTTTTTTAATTTAATTTATTTTTTTTTAAATGTCTCAAGAATTTGTGGCCCTGATCATTGAGTCCATCTGAAGTGTGGTTGGCGTAGAACCCTGGTGTGTTGATGGGAGGCTGGAAGGAACACACAGTTTGGATTTTACACTATCTTCCTCCTCTTTCAATCGCTGGGTTGCCAGGAGCAGAGAGCTCCCCAGCATAATTCAGAGCACCCTGAGACTCACAGGAGGCTGCAGGCTCTGGGGATTCCTAGCAGCTTCAGCCAGACCACAGAATGTACCACAAACCAGGGACTATGGGGAAAGGTAGGGTGTGGCTCTACATCCCCAAGAGAGCTCCTGTGTCATGGGAATTTCAATGGAACTGTCTAAACTGGTTTTTAGACTACTTTGCACTGCTGGAGCAGAGTTCATTTAGCCCCATCTCTTTATTTTTGGAGATCTAATAAAACTGAAATCATCCTTCTGTCTGCTCATTAGTGATCTGATTAGGGGATTGATTCCACCTTATTTAAAGGAATTTAATAGTAAATTCATTTGATAACTTGAACATCTTTGATAGCATTTGATCTGCTTTCCTTACATCTTGTGTAGGAATGATATTTTTACTTCATTTGATGTCTCTTATTTTTGCATGCACTCATGTTTCTGTATACTTGCTCTGTGAAATTGAAAGAAAATCATTAGAATTAAATAGAAAATTATGCAAACTTTTTAAAAAGTAGTGTTTAAATATCAAGGCAGAACAAGTGTCAGTTACATTGTGCCATATTAAGTTCAGTTTGTTCTGCAAAATGTAACATTAACTTTTGTGGCAAAACAACCAATAACTGCTAGTTAGATCACCTAATATTAGAGTAAGAGTTATACAACCCGCTAGTGCATAAGATTCATTCTGTAAATAAATTTCAGTTTACATCTTCTATTGAGAGACCTGAGCTAAATTTGTTAGGTATTTTCATTGATTTTTTTTGGCCAGTACTTGGATAGCTTCTTTATGGTTATGTATGTATTTGATGCTTACACACTTGACTGACACCCACTAATGTGTTTTTGATTTAATAATCACATCATCCTTAATTGAATTTTATTTAGTCAGACAGAACATATAATTAAATCATGTCTTTTCTGATCCCCATCCTGCCAGATGGTGCTGTGCTATGTTTACAAAGGTAGAGTCAAAAAATATAACCCCCCAGTAAACTGGTTCAAGTTAATTAATTTTTAAGTCCTCCATTATATTGTGAGTTCTTTTAGGATGAATTTGGAATCACTAGCATACATTTCTTTGAACATGGGTTTTCATTCTGAAAATGACTGTTGAACTTTTGGGATATACTTACTTATTTATCAAAATAAAGAGAATATTTTCACTTGAGTATGCCCTGCAATGATTAGGAAGTGCAGCATTGCTGCAAATAGGAAGGCAAAGATTTTGAGACTGCCAATACACAGCTGCTTGTGAAATCAATATACTCCATGACCACAAAATAATTAGGCAAGTTACTTTAGAGGTGATTCAGAAAGGGAAGTAATTCTAGGAGTTGTTGAGATGAGTGGGGATAGTATGGAGATATGTTAGGGGGATTTAACCATTGTAGTTTTGAGTTGTACAGTGTCTTGGTCAGGGGTGGGCAAACTCCTTGGCCCGAGGGCCACATCTGGGTAGGGAAATTGTATAGTGGGCCAAGAATGATCACGAAATGGGGGTTGGGGTGTGGGAGAGGGTGAGGGCTCTGGGGTGGGGCCAGAAATTAGGAGTTCAGGGTGCAGGAGAGGGCTCTGGGCTGGGGCAGGGTGTTGGGGTGTGACAGAGGGGGCTCTAGGCTGGAACCAAGCAGTCTGAAGGGCGGGAGGGGGATCAGGGCTGGGGCAAGGGGTTGGGGCGTGGGAGAAGGCCAGGGGTGCAGGCTCCGGTTGGCGTTTACCTCAAGCAGCTCCTGGAAGCAGCAGCATGTCCCCCCTCTGGCTCCTGTATGAAGGTATGGCCAGGTGGCTCTGCATGCTGCCCTGTCCACAGGCGCCACCCCTGCAGCTCCCATTGGCTGTGTTTCCAGGTCAATGGGAGGTGTGGGGGCAGCGCTTGGGGCGGGGGCAGCGTGTAGAGCCCCCTAGCTGCCCCTACGCATAGGAGCTAGAGGGGGGACACGCCACTGCTTCCGGGAGCCACGCAGAGCCACAGCACGTGCGGAGTGGGGCAAGCCCCTGACCCCATTCCCTGGTTGAAGCTCGAGGGCCATATTAAAAGGTCTGATGGGCCGCATGTGGCCCACAGGCTGTAGTTTACCCACCCCTGGTCTATATCCTTAACAAAGAGAAACAAATGGCTGTGTGCATGGGCTTTCAATAACCATTGTATTAGGGAACCATACTGTAGCTTGAAAATGTTACTTGGATGATCTCACGTGTAAACACTGGTAACTTCTTATTCAAAAGAGAATGCTAGCAATTTCAACAGAATTGCTCTCTGAAGGCCACTTTTTTTAAACCCTTGCACAAGGGGTCAGTGCACTTCCCATTGCATAGGAATAAATCTGTATTTAAGCAAGTAAATCAGGTAAATGCAAGTGCAAATACGTAGTTGTCCATACAATTTGCACAGCTCATCTGATAGCTTTAAAATCTGTTTTCCTTAATGTTATACAGCAGCATGGAGTTATTGAACTACTTGTCCAAATCTGCGTTCCTTAGAGATTCAAGCTACAAAGTTGGAATTCTGATCTAGAGTCAAAACCCCATGGAGTATGGGCATGTTCAGGTGTACCATACTTGAAAATCTTTATTAACAATAGGAGGACCTGGATGGAGTAGATTTGATGCAAGTTCACTTTCTATATCCCTAACACATACTATTTTGCAACATAGGGACATGTAAACAAAGAGGGAAATAATGCCTCAAATCTGAGTTACTGACCCAATCTAATTGTGGGACAGGGTGAGTGAGGTAATCTCCAGCATCTGTTCGTGAGAGAGAGAAGCTGCAAGCTCAAAATCTGGTCTCTCTCACCAACAGACATTGGTTCAATTAAAGTGATTATCTCACCTACCTTGATTCTAATATCCTGGGACCGACACAGCTACAACAACACTGCATACACCAATCTAATTGTGTCCATCAGAGTTAAATTATAGAATTTAATCTTCTTAATAATAACCAGTATGTCATTTGTTTAAAAATGACCTTGGGCACAGTCGGATTTATGTTCTCTATATCTAAACAGTACAGCATTATTTAAAGGTATCTTGGAAGGGTCTTAGTGATTTATCTAAGGCTTTGGCTCTCATGCTCTGACACTTTTTAGTGGAAGAATTACTTGCTCTTCACTTCATATTTAACTACATACTAGAAAAGGCCTCAAAGGTTTGTTTCCTTGACTACCAAATGTCACAGATTCAAAGGTTAATTTGCATGGTGTATGGTTAAAAAAATTGTGTATAATTAATAACATATCACAGAAAGAAATTGTGTTATGGAAGTGCTAAGATGCAGTTTGTTAAGCAAGGAGCTTGAATAATATTGAGTCACTCTTTGTTTGCCCTTGTTCTGTAGAAAAGTAGTGATGTTAAGTGTTCGGTATTTTTCCCATAGGGTGCAAGCCTGCTTGTACTGAAGTCCAATAGGAGCTTTGTCATTCAGGAGTAGGATCTGCTCCTCGTAGTTTAGTTCAGTTACAGAGAAATAATCCTAATTTAATGTTACCCTGATCTCATCAGGAAAATAGAAATATTTCATGTTAGGTCAGGTCTGCTTGAATTGAAACATTTTCTTTTGTCATCTCTTCTCAGGCCATCCAGAGTTTGGGTGTGCAAGACAAAGTAGGCCCTGTACCCTGTTTTCTCTACTTCCTGTGGGCCAGTTGTCTCCACCTCCTGCAGAAGGATATGTGGAAAGGTGATGTAGAACAAGCAGCAATTAAATGGTGCAAAATAAGGAAACGTGTGCACCCACTGAAAGTCCACTGGAGGTTGGTTTTTTTGTTTGTTTTTTCTACACTCTTCTGTTTTTCCCCAGTCCTAGATTAAGACTGTAGCATTCTGTTAAAAGTTCCTTTCCTGTTTATAACTGTTTTGGCCTGTTCTCACAGGGCTATTTCTCTGCAGAACTAGCTGTTTCCAGCTTTAGTTATGTTTATAACTGGATGTAATTCTATTTTCTATCCTACATAATTTTTTATACCACACGTATCACTGTGGTATCTGGGTGCCTTCCAATACTGCATTAAGCAACCTGACAACACATCTGGAATGTCTTTCTCCTATCTTTTATTGGACCAACTTCTGTTTGGGGAAAGACAAGATTGCCTCTCTCACCAGCAGAAGCTGGTCTAATAAAAGATATTACCTCACTCATCTTGACTCATATCCTGAGACCAACCCAGTGACAAAGTACTGCAAATACCTTTCTTGTCTCCTCCTCTCTCCAGAAAGAGAAGCATGTGTCTTATTTTGATTTTTTTTCTTTTGCATGCAAACTATACCTACTGCCATGTGCTTATAGTACAGAAAGAAAGGTCAAATTGCCTAACCTTGCCTTTAGCCACACCATCCAGATAAAACCATCATATAGTCTTCATCTGACACCACTTTCCCACCATTGTTACTCTGCTTGAAGAAAGACATACTCTAATTTTCATCTTATTAGTAAGAGCCTTTTCTTGAACCAGCTGGTCTACCTCCTGGTCTATGCGGCCACTGCTTCTAATTACAAGCAAATTTTGTTAATTTAATTTAAATCTCCCTGCATATCAGTGAATTTAAATGAACAGCCTGGATTCCGAGGGTAGAGCAGTGTTGGGTGGTAATGTACTAAATACATTTTAGCTGGAGGGACGAGAGATGGTGCTGATCCATGATAATCCCCTTGTGTCAATTTAATAACATCTTCCGAGAATGTTGCAATGACACTAGCTTGAAAGAAGAAATATTTGTTTCCTGTAAAAGAGGCAAGTAACTAAGTCTATAGTGAACAGAGAGGATGCTGCTGGAGACAGTCACTGTAATAATAAAACTGACAAATGTCATAACAATAATGATTCTATATACGATTCTGAGTGTACAGGATTCAATTATTAGAGGTCCAATATTCAAGCTAACCTTTCTCCCTCTTTTTTTCTATGTGCCTCCCCAAGTCATTATCTTCTTCCTATCTCGATTAATTTCATACTCCCTCCTGCGCAGTCAAAATTACATTGTTTTGAACTCTGTAGCTGCTGGGCTGTCTGTTTCTGTGAGGTGTTTCTTCTTTCATTGAAAAATAGATTTTTTGGAAACAATTGGTAGAAACCACTTCTAGAGACAGGGAACCAGACTAAATGGATTCCATTCAGGTATGTTCTTAGGCTATGACAAACACTGCCTGTCTATTTTTCATCTGTATTTTAAAAAAAGTAGGGATAAAAACTGGTGGAAAGCTGTCTCATCTCCAACTGTGCCTGTCATCTATCAATATCCTATGTGGTCCAGTAGATAGGACACTGGACTGGGACTCAGGAGACATGATTTATATTCCCAGTTCTGCCACTGGACTGCTGGGTGACCTTGGTCAATTCACTTCACCTTTCTGAATCTTAGTTTCCACATCTGTAAAAACTGGGTTGCTGATTCTTGTCTTCCTTTGTGAAGCATTTGAGATGACAAGTGCTACATTAGAACTAGGTATTATTCTTAGGTTTTATTCTGGGATGAGGTGCACAAACATTTGCTGGCAGCCAATCTCCTCCTAGTCAAGAACAATGGGCAAACATCCATGCTCTGGGATTTTTCTGAGCTCTAGAGGGGGTCAGCAGTTACCCATTCAGTTGGTTATGATCCTTCAGCAGAGGCTGACCCTGGATGATCACAATGGGCAAACACACCTTTGCCTCCAGAACTCTCACTCCTGGAATCCCACAAGACTCCATTCGCTCCCCCATATAATTCAATGTGTACATCAAACTACTGGACATGGTGACTGTAAGACATCAAAGCCTTTAACATCAGCTATATTCATGTGGCAGCCATCACTTTAAATGCAAGCACCAGGTCCATGAATGAAAACAGAACCTGGATGATGAGTACTGGCTGAAGGTAAAGCTAGGTAAGACACAGGTGATCCTAGCAGGAAGAGGAAACCTAATATCACTTTCACTAAAGAGTATTTGCCCCCTTTCCTTTATCAAAATGTTATGCAGCCTAGAGGTCTTTCTGGACTCCTCACTAATAATGCATTCACAAATAATGACAATGGACCCAGGTTGGTGTTTTTAAAGGAGCCTAAGCGTGTTAGGTGCCTAACCCCTATTTCATGGGATTTGAACACATAACTCTCTCATGCTTCTTTTGGAAATTCCAGCTGAAATTACCTTCCACCTGCTGGCCAGGAGACAGGCCCTGTATTCTGACAGACAGACATGGACATGGAAATTCAGGTACCAGGATGAAATGGATGGCTTGAAAAACTCAGTAAACAGGAACATATCCCAGGATACTTAAAAACAACTGTTACTAGAATATTCCCTGAAAATTGGAACCGTCTGGTCATTTTACCTGGAAGCAGAGAGAGTCCAAAACCCAGGCAGATGCTTAGTAAATATAGAGCAATCACAAACTGGAAATAGAAACCAGGAGACATGCAGCATGTTGGAAAGCAAGGAGGACCTGCTCTGTTACAAAAAGAAAATTGAAAGTGAGATGTCTTCTGTCGCCATACAAAACAGGGTGATGAGAGAGGTTCTGTACGTCCTCAGGCTGTCAGAATTAGTGAAAGATTTCCTACTGGGGATGGGGAGAGGAAGAAAAGTTCTGACTTTGGCAGAAAGGAAGGAGACTTTAGAAACAGCCTCCCATTTTGTTATTTTCAGCCACTGAGTCAGAACTAGCAAGTGCTGCAATATGAAATGGACATGTGGGATCAATCCATCTACTGTGTCCAGTTTTGGGCCCCACACTACAAGAAGGATGTGGAAAAATTGGAAAACGTCCAGCAGAGTGCAACAAAAATGATTAGGGGACTGGAACACATGACTTATGAGGAGAGGCTGAGGGAACTGGGATTGTTTAGTCTGCGGAAGAGAAGAATGAGGGGGGATTTGATAGCTGCTTTCAACTACCTGAAAGGGGGTTCCGAAGAGGATGGATCTAGACTGTTTTCAGTGGTAACAGATGACAAAACAAGGAGTAATGGTCTCAAGTTGCAGTGGGGGAGGTTTAGGTTGGATATTAGGAAAAAACATTTTCACTAGGAGGGTGGTGAAGCACTGGAATGCGTTACCTAGGGAGGTGGTGGAATCTCCTTCCTTAGATGTTTTTAAGGTCAGGCTTGACAAAGCCCGATTTAGTTGGGGATTGGTCCTGCTTTGAGCAGGGGGTTGGACTAGATGACCTCCTGAGGTCCCTTCCAACCCTGATATTCTATGGTTCATCTATGCCATTACTAGTGGAAAACTAACTCCTGTACACAAACACACAGAATGAAAAATGAATCTGTGCCTGCTCAAATCATGTGCACAGAACAGCTGATGTGTACGCAAGTCTCAGATTTGTGCATGGATATGCATTTACATCTCCACAATGCTGACTTTTTTTTTTGACTTCGGCAGTCCAGGCTGCTTTTTTTTTTTTTTTTTTTTGGCTTGGAGTGGCAAAAAAGCTTGAGCCAGTCCTGTTGGCAACAGCTGAATACTTTGTCATGCTGGTGAGGTTACTGAAAAGGATTTGGACAGAGGAAAACTGAATGTAGAGTGAATTTGTGGAGGGAAGAAGGTGTGTGAGAGCAATAGCTAGACATGGGTTTTGGGAGTAAAGAAAAGTGGCTCTAAGATAAAAAGAAAAGGTCTTAAAACATCTAGGAAATTAGATTTTTCAATAGCTATTTTTATAAATTACTTGGCATTTCGAGTAATTTTGTCCCAAAAAGAAGATTTTTAGGAATTTTTCTTGGCTCTCAGAAACACACTTTCTCTGGATTCTGCCCTGACTGACTATCCCTCTAAATGTCTCTGAAAATTCACAACTGTCCTCACTGAATGTGAGAAAATGAGCCTGTCAGGTAGCGCTGACTCTAAATTTTCTTGTCTTTGGGATGCAAATCCCTTAAAGTATATTTAGGTCACCTCCATTTCACTTTCATCAGGCATTCAGCAAAAAGAAAAAATGCAAGTGCTTCTTAGTGCAGAAAAAAGAGGTGCTCTAAATCACTCCAACTGCTCAAAGTCACCTTCAAAGTCTTCATTCTTTATGCAGGAGCAAAATCACATGCTGGGTTTTCGGAGTCCTTAGGTATAAGTCAGAAATAGCCTGACATTTCCTAGTTGTATCCATCTTCCAAGTTTTTTATCTAAATACTAATGGCTGATTGGTAGCTGTCATGGGAAAACCAGGTACAGATTTTTATTCTAAAGTCCATGCCTTGGCTCACGCAGAGAGACAAGGTAGGTGAAGTAATAATACTTTTTTACTGGTTTATTGCCTTGGTTGAATCCGTTTGTTAGACGTTTATGAAAAACTGAGGTTTCCAACCAGATTCACCAACCCTTCCCCCAACTCTTCAGTTCCATTGCCCTGGCCTCTCACAAGTTGAGCTGTTTTGGGGATTCTCTGGCAATTCTCAAAAACTGGGGGCGGGGGGGGTGAGGAAATTATTTCAGGTCAAATGAAATGTTGAATGCTTTATTTTTGACTAGTTAAAAACATTTAATTTAGTTTTTAAAAACTAAAAGGAAATGTTGAAATGAATTGTTTTGAACTGAAAATTGAAATGCTTTATTTAAAAAAAGTCAAATTTTCTAACTTTTTTTCATTTTTTCTCCCAACTGAAACGATTCTGTGAAACCAGAGCCGTAACGAGGCATTTTGGCGTTCTGGGTGAACAAGCATATTTGCACCCACTACCGTTTTTTTTGAGTTAGGATATTATAGAGTAATAACGCGTTTATTTTTGCGTATTGGTACAGTAGGTAGACAATAAAAGCTACTGTATGATTCTTTTAGGTGCCACATTCATTTTCACATCCTTTAACATCCTTATAGCATCCTATATATCCTGTAAGTAAACTCATTGTTAGGCACCGAAAATCAACATGGACTGAAAATAATCATAACATAAATATGGATTCTGCAATGACTTAATAGCATAAAACATATTCAGAAAGACAAAAAGTTGCTTTTCTGTTTATAAAAGAAGCGATATTGGTGGTTTTCCATCACCCCGCAGTGAGACTGTGGCTAGAATAAACAGCCACTTCTCTCAGTGACACAGTGGAGAATAAAAGGGGCTCAAGAGTAAACAAAGAATGAATCTACCATGGAGGAGGATTATCTAGCAATTGAATTCCCACCATAGCATCTGACTCTGTATAAGCAGAAGCCATCCTTTCTCTGGCCTTTATATGATGGAGTCAGCCATTTTAGGGTGGGGGAGGTTATAAGATTTGCTTTTTACCTTTTGCATTGTGATTTTATTTTTCTAAGAAGAGTATTGATTATTGTTTGCTTCCTAGTACAATATTATGGTTGGTTTATACCTGATCATTTCTCCTGCTGAATCCTGCCAAGCAAATTGTGATTATGTCCCTTTAAAGGTAAAGGATTATAGCAGCATGGCTTGTTTGTATAAGGCCAGTGTGGGAAGTATCATTTAGTTGCGGAAGCTAAGTTGTGATAGCTGATAAGAGGCATCATACATCCTGCATCTTGGCAAGAGGTTAGATTAGATGACCGTTTAGGGTCCCTTCTAACCCTATGGTTCTATGGCATTTAAATTCTGGCCAGGCAAGGCCCCTTACACCTAAGTGTGGGGACAGAAGAGAGTATATGGCTGTGGTGATTGTGAAATCAGATTATGCGGTGCTTCAGTGTGAGACCATGCCAATGCCATGGTATAGCGGGGTGGTCACCTGCTCCGGGCCTGAAAGGGTTACAGCCAGCCCTGGGAGAGGGCTGGGGCTGTAAGCCAAAGACTAGGCTGATGGGGAAGGCAGCCACAGCTGGGGCCACGCCCCAATGAGGCCACAGCTGGCCCTATAAAAGGCTGAGAGCCAGGCACTCAGGCAGTCTCTTTCTAACTGTGGAGAGAGGTGGGACTGGCTACTTGGGAGCTCACCAGGGTACCTAGAGTGAAGCAGGGCTGGGGAAAGGCCAGAGGAGCTGGGGAGCTCCAGGCTGGAAAACCCCCAGCCTGCAGGCCTTGCTGAAGGCTTAAAGCAGGTATTGGGGTTGCAGAGGGGCAGCCTAAGGGTAGGCAAAGGCAGCAGGTCCAAACCCTCCTTGCTGATAAGTGGTACAGACTGCAGTGTGTGGGGGCTAGATGAGGACTGGCAGTAGCCGCTGAGGCAAGGTGGGGATTCCCCGGGGCGGGGAGACCCAGAGACTGCCAGGAGACTGCAGAGGGCAGAACACTGAGGGAAGGGGCACCGGGGTCTGGGAGGAACACTGGGGCCTGAAGCAAGTGGGACACCAGCCTGCAGAGGGCACTCTGGAGGCTGGAGAGCTAATTCCCAGGATGACCAGCGGGAGGCACTGTGCTGGTGAGTCACATCTTGCCACACATGGTTATAGTGAGTAGATGGACATATCACCAAGGTGATGGCCCTGGTCTAATAGAGAAGGGTGTCAGGAACAGACTGGCTGGATCACAGCCTAGAATGCTACAAGGACCGGTCACAGTGGACCTGTTCCTTTGCTAGTGCATATCTCACCAGCAGCCCCAATTCAGATTTGCACCTAGTGCAGATTTCCCTGTTGGTCTCTTCACCTGTGCAGTGAATGGCCTGCATTTTTATCTGTCCGGGCACAACTGAAAATTGTCCGTAGCCCAAAAGTAGAGACCTTCTAAAAGAAAAGCCAAGGTGTGTTCAGCATCCTTGGCCAGTTTGCCCTGAAGGTGTCAATTCCCTGATGTGTGAGTGCACCTTGCTGGCCAGGGGATGGAGCATTATAACAATGGGTCAGAGGGAGGCTTCTTATTCTGTTCTCTGTAATAACAATTGAATCAGGCTGGGGCAGCAACAGGTAAGGGTAGGTCACAGTAACAGGAAAACACAGCTCAAGGAGGGAGCAGGGCATGTTTTACTTGTGCAGTGTTTACTTTCTTTGTTTCTACTGTTGCTTCCCCTAACTGCAAATCACAAGTGGCCCAGGAGGTCTTCGTTTTTCTTGTCTGAACATTTTCTCATGGAAAAGCATGGAAGGTCCCCTCTGTCCTCCCTCCCCTTTTTTGCCAAGCAGGGAAGGTGGCTCATCCCACCGGGGTAACTGTTACCCGCTCTGCCCCATCCTGTGCTGGGGCTTCGTCCTCTGCCACCATGTGGCAGTGCCTCACCCCGGATAAACTCTGGCTCCTAACCCCTGCTATTTTGCTCCTTTGCCCCTCCCCTGCCTCTACTTCCAGCTGTTTGCCCCCCACCCCCATGCAGTCAGTTTCCACCCCCTGCTCAGACCCTACCTACCCCCGCATTTGCTCCCTTTGCCCCCCTTTAACTTTTTAAATCCCCAGTGAGGGCAGCGGCTTCAGCAGACGTTACTGTGCAATGAGCATGCTCCATAGGAGCCAAGCAGCACTCAGCGCACTGCCTGCCTGCCACCCTGCCCAGGGTCCTAGTGCCTGGGAACCTGATCCAGCCGGGATCACTGGGCCCGCAACCTTGCGGGCAGAGGAGGCCCTGAGCATCCTTGGCTCCAGCCAGACGCTGCTGGGCCCAATCCTATGGGGGGCCCTGATGCTGCTGGGCCTGATCCTGTGGGCTGCCCCATTTTGTGCCCCTGGCAGCTCAGCGTCCTGGTCAGCTGCCCCACTCACCTTGCCCTAATTATGGCCCTGTATGAAACTGACACTAATTTGCAAAATGTAGCAGTATCACAGAATCTACTTTTTTGACATGAAACTTCTTCCAAAAATTTTTGCCCAACGAGACCTGTTTCTTTTAAGTGATATCTCCATGACAGACTCACCTATCCTTGAGCTCTGGACATTGCTAAACTGTAGTCATATTTCATTCATCTGAAGGTTCCCCTGTTGGAGATGTTGGAGAATGAATTATGGACATGAGACTAGATAAGCCCCAGAACATGCAAGATTTGAATAAAGTAGTGTCTGGAACCCCAGAGCTCTGCTCCTCACTCATAGACAGGAATCAGAATAACCACCAGTGGAGTGCTCAAGTGTCTTAACACATTTTGTGGCCTGACACTCATTTATACTGATCTCTCTTTACAATGGGTATAAATGTAACTTCTCTATTTTACATTGCAACAGTGGCCATAATATAAATGAGAATCGGGTTCTCATGGCATACTAGTACCTGAAACCCTAACCCCATTCCCTGAAAATGGCTGAGAACTTAAAAATTGGACAGAAGCAGACTGCAGTTCCCAGTGATGATTGAATCTGGTGATATTCTAAACCAGTGTTTCCCAAACTTGGGACGCCACATGTTCAGGGAAAGCCCCTAGCGGGCCGGGCCGGTTTGTTTACGTGGTGCGTCCGCAGGTTCGGCCGATCGCGGCTCCCACTGGCTGCAGTTCGCAGTGCCCAGCCAATGGGGGTTGCGGGAAGTGGCACAGGCCGAGGGACGTACTGGCCGCCACTTCCCGCAACCCCCATTGGCCGGGCACTGCGAACTGCGGCCAGTGGGAGCTGCGATCGGCCAAACCTGCGGACACACCAGGTAAACAAATCGGCCTGGCCCATCAGGGGCTTTCCCTGAACAAGTGGCGTCCCAAGTTTGGGAAACACTCTTCTAAACAAAAAGAGCTCTCAGTTATGCTTGTAGCTGTCCTCAGTGCTTCACACCAATTCAACAGATATTCTAGGTTTCAGGGTGATGTTTCGGATTATTGCATATTCTGTGTGGGTATTTGTGTGGAGGGTGTGTGTGTGCTGGGAGATTTGTGTTGATTTGTGCAGGTGGACCAAGTAATCCACCTGTGCAATCTCCTTCATACAACCAGTGAAATTGTTGCATGCAAATTTGCTGTAGATTAAGGGTGTTGGTTGGTTGAGTTTCCTCTGATATCCCAATGTATGGCATAGATAGATACATGCCTTGCTATAGCTGTAGACCACCTGGGTGTAATTTCTGAAGTCAAAATGGTGAAGAACTTAAAAATTGGACAATAAAGACTGAAAATCCCAATGATTTGAACCTTGTGATATTGTTTGTATTTTACTTCTCTACAAGTTGATGATGACAGGAGCATGCAAATCTTCTCCAAATCCAGATCTTGACTATGCTATGAACAGACGTTTGTAGCAGCAGAAGCTGAAGTTCTTAATCTGTTAGCTTCTGGTGTAACATGAATTTAGTATGGTAGTGCTTATTTAGACCATACTAACATTGATTTTTTTTATCTGAATAAGGACCGCATGTTTCAACCTTTAGCCACGTTCAGCAGGGATAGTATGGATTACATTTTGTTTTTCGACTTTCAGTTGGGCAACAATACTTGGCTAGAGTCACAAGGTTGTTAAAGTTTTTTTTAAAAAAATGTTTTATAGGTCAGTATTTAAAAGCAGGCACAGGTTAGGAGAAAAACAACTGATACACAAAGAAAAATCTCAGTTTTTTTTTCTATTTAATGGAACTAATTTTTACGCCACTTTTAACAGTAGGCACAAGTGAATTTAAAATTCCAGATTCCTCCAAAATAGGGCAGTTACTAGATTTGGTTTTTTTTTGCCTTGTCCACCTAATATTTTTCTTTTCTGTTTTTTTTTTGGGGGGGGGGGGAGGATAGATGCAAAAACAAAGCAAATTTAGGCCCCAATCCTGCACCAGCAGAGAAGCATTCAGAGCCCTTTGTCTGAACAGCATTCTTTTAACTTCAATGGGACTCCGCCTGCAGACATGCTGTTGTAGGACTGTAAAAGTATTGCCTTTGTTCCCCAACCTCCTCCCTGTTCATTCCATTTGGATATGTTAACTGTTCAGTACCCAAATATGAACCAAAATATATAGGCAAAGGTAAAGCAAGGCTTGCATGAGTTTGTTTTTTGCCTATTTTTTAAGTTTATTGGGATTTCTATAAAACAGCACCATCCATCCAGAGGCTTTAAATGCTTTTGAAATACAGTGAAACACAAACTGACCTAGACAACAAAAATCCGTCCCGCTGCTTCCCCAACACAGAAAGTGGGGGGAGAAAGACCTCTGTGATCCTAGCCTACAATAATAGCCAGCTCAGCTTTTAATTCACCCCACTCTTCCGAAAAGCTTGGGCTTTGCAATGTGTGCTGAAAATCAAATGATTTGGGCCATTTGAATCAAGCATGGCACCCTATCTGCTATAATCCTCCTTGTTTTTATTAGTTTCCATTTGATTTTGTCTGGTTTTGCCAACAGGTTCTCCTGTCTCAATGTTCAGAAGACAAAGCAACTCTGAGATTAAGTGCTCCATAAAGTCTTGGAGATCCTCTTCAGTTCCTGTGAATCAGTCTTCACTTCCTCTCATGCTGGAAGGAATAAAGAAAGGTGAGGGTCTCCACTGGGACCATGTCCTGTTCCACTCATTGCGAGATTCTCTTCTCATGCTTTAAAGCACAGATTCTCTTGTGGGTCTGAGAGCTCATGTTTATTTCGAAGTATCTGGTATGACCTAGAAAACTGTGACTTTCTATGAGTGCCTGGAGTTACCTCTTTCTTTCTTTTTGTTTACCAATTGGAATTTTGAAGTGTCATTATTTAGTTGCACTGTGGTCGCAATGACAGCATGCTAGATGCTTTCCGAACACAGCTGGAGACACAATCCCTGTTCCAAGGATCTTACAATAAAAGAAGAAATGAGCATATCATGGATGGGGGACAAGGATATAATCAAATATATATAACTTAAAGACAAATCTGCTCACTCTCTCCATCATTGCCCCTCACTTTATCAATTGTTTTCCAGTTACTAATGTCTTGATGTTTTATTAACTATGGATCACATCTTGCATCCTTTATTTGCACAAAATTCCTGGGATATGAATGGGTCCAAGGATATTTGGAGCCTGGAGGAGAAATCTTCAGATTTAAGGTTCTGTTTCCAATTTTTGGTTTAGAGCTGGGGGTGGGGGGAGGGCTTTAAATTGTGCATTCCTGGATTCCCTCCCTATTTCACCCTCCAATGTCTAACAATCCATTTCCTGTCGTCCTCTTTTTCTAAATCTGAAATTCCCCCATCTTCATCAGGCACATTGTCAAGCCCAGTTTGTTTTGCATAGCTCCAGTCTGCCTCTCCATTCAACTGTTATATGCTATTCTGTGCAATATGCCCCAGGTGTTGCACTAGCATCCTTAAAGGGCTGTGTCAGCATTAAGTATGTATGTGCATGCATGAGGGATTGTTAAAGGACCAGAAAGGAAGGTGAGTTGGGAATGGATGGTTACAGGGTTGATGTGAAGGGTCCAGGAAGGGTAAAGACCTGAAGACCTTCTGAGATCCAGGCACTGCAAGAGAATTCCTCACAACACAATGTTTACAATTGTTGTTCCATGCATATCCCTCCTCAACATCACACCCACATTTCTCTTTAAAATCTTCCTAGAAATGAATATTATGTTAAAAGTGCATTAACAAATAAGCATCCCCACTGATGAAATTACAGGGTATTTTTACAGCTCCAAGCAGAGTGTGACTGTATGTTCATGTGCTTTATTCATAATGCTTATAAACCTAGAGGCCCATACCTGGTGCAATAATTTCTCCCCCTTAGTTACTAACTGGCCTATCGCAGTAGGACCAATGTTGACACAGAAATGAATATACTGAGACTGACTGATAGTTATGACAGAATATGAAAACTCTCCAAGCTCAATTAAATCACTTGATAAAGCTGAATGAATGTACCAAAGAGCCATGAAAAATTTTTCAGTTTGGTCATTTGGATTGCCTCATTTAAATCTTTTTTTCTTAATTAAAACCTAAATATTACAAACCTAAGGAAAAAGAAGATATTAACCAGAATTCTTTTAAAGCCAAAATTGTCCAGCCAGATCATCAACTGATATAAATTGACACATCTTTGTTGAAGTTAATAGAACTATGCAGATATACGCCAGCTACAGGGCTGGCTCATTAGATTGATAAAGTCATGCTCCCTGGTTTAGTATCCCCTTGTGTACAACACAAGCTTAATCATACCAGTTATGCAGCCATTTGTCCTGTAACTTAAGAACCATAAAAATATATTTAATTTTTTTAAAAAAACTTACCATCCTGTAAAGTTTATCTTCCAAGTCCTGATTAATTCTTTGTAAGGCTAGGTAATTGTTTTGTATCCTAAAACAAAGATGAGATGATATAATTAGAAGGTTTGCATATTTCTTTTTACCTGTATTTTTGCACCTCAGCATAAACTTGGGCTCCCATTAATATTAAAGTATATTTACTTCTGCTGCCTATCAATAGTTAGGAGTTTAATGACTGGAAGATAGCTAATGTAACCCCAAAGGGCTCTAGAGATGATCCCCAGCAATTACAGACCAGTAAGTCTAATGTCCGTACTGGGAAAATTTAGTTGAAACAATAGTAAAGAATAAAATTGTCAGACACATAGAAGAACATAAATTGTTGGGCAAAAGTCAAAATGGTTTGTGTAAAGGGAAATCATGTCTTACTAATCTATTAGAGTTCTTTGAAGGGGTCAACAAACGGGTGGACAAGGGGGATCTAGTGGACATAGTGTACTTAGATTTCCAGAAAGCCTTTGACAAGGTCCCCCACCAAAGACTCTTATGTAAATGAAGTTGTCATGGGATAAGAGGGAAGATCCTTTCATGGATTGAGAACTGGTTAAAAGACAGGGAACAAAGGGTAGGAATAAATGGTAAATTTTCAGAATGGAGAGGGGTAACCAGTGGCGTTCCCCAAGGGTCAGTCCTAGGACGAATCCTATTCAACTTATTCATAATTGATCTGGAGAAAGGGGTAAACAGTGAGGTGGCAAAGTTTGCAGATGATACTAAACTGCTCAAGATAGTTAAGACCAAAGCAGACTGTGAAGATCTTCAAAAAGATCTCACAAAACTAAGTGATTGGGCAACAAAATAGCAAAAGAAATTTAATGTGGATAAATGTAAAGTAATGCACACTGGAAAAAATAACCTCAACTATACATACAATATGATAGGAGCTAGTTTAGTTACAACTAATCAGGAAAGAGATCTTGGAGTCATCGTGGATAGTTCTCTGAAGACGTCCACACAGTGTGCAGCAGCAGTCAAAAAAACAAACAGGATGTTAGGAATCATTAAAAAAGGTATAGAGAATAAGATGGAGAATATCTTATTGCCCTTATATAAATCCATGGTATGCCCACATCTTGAGTACTGTGTACAGATGTGGTCTCCTCATATCAAAAAAGATATACTGGCATTAGAATAGGTTCAGAGAAGGGCAACTAAAATGATTATGGGTTTGGAATGGTCCCATATGAGGAGAGATTAAAGAGGCTAGGACTTTTCATCTTGGAAAAGAGGAGACTAAGGGGGATATGACAGAGGTATATAAAATCATGAGTGGTGTGGAGAAAGTGAATAAAGAAAAGTTATTTACTTGTTCCCATAATATAAGAACTAGAGGCCACCAAATGAAATTAATGGGCAGCAGGTTTAAAACAAATAAAAGGAAGTTCTTCACACAGAGCACAGTCAACCTGTGGAACTCCTTGCCTGAGGAGGTTGTGAAGGCTAGGACTATGACAGGGTTTAAAAGAGACTAGATAAATTCATGGAGATTAAGTCCATTAATGGCTATTAGCCAGGATGGGTAAGGAATGGTGTCCCTAGCCCCTGTTTGTCAGAGGGTGGAGCTGGATGGCAGGAGAGAGATCACTCGATCGTTATCTGTTGGGTTCACTCCCTCTGGGGCATCTGGCATTGGCCGCTGTCAGCAGACAGGATGGACCTTTGGTCTGAGCCAGTATGGCCATTCTTATGTTAAAGCCCAAGGCTTTAGCAATATATTTACCATCCACTTCTTGAGACAACCACTTTGTCATATTTTCTTACTATATTTAGAGGCAAATTGTGCCAGAAGCCCCGAAAACACAAGAGCCAGTGCCATTCCCGGGCATAAGTATGCATAGAGCACCAGAATGTGAGAACCTGAACAGAGGGACTGTATCCTGTGCACCATGCTAAGGAATTTTGGTGGTGGAGCTGGGGGAGAGGCATGGTCTGCAGATTATCAACTGCATGGATTCACAAACTTTTCAAACCTGAACATTAAGTTCCCAATGGCCCCTACCTGCATACAGAAGGGGCCACTGGCAACTTAATGTTCAGGTTTGAAAAGTTAATCTAAATGCTTCTCAAATCTCTGCATTGGACATCTTATGGGAACAGACCTAAGGCCTTCTTCACTATGATGTCCTAGGCAATGGACCCTGCTAATAGTGAACTTGGATGTAATGAACAACTGGGCCTAGGCTGAGAAGTTTGAATCTGAATTCAGCTTCCCCAAAGTACAGTGGGCCTAGAACCAATGGTTTTGGTTTGACCGATTATAGAGATAGGGAAAAGCTTTGAAATGAGGACTGAACTATGGATTCAAACTGCCCTAGAGTTGGGTGAGGGGATGATCAGGCCTATCTCTGATTTAGAATGAAATAGAATGGCATCTCAGACCTATTTCCACTGCTTTGTGCTGTAAAGATTTTCCTTCCAATTATATGGCAAAATTCCCCATTTAGAGACTGCACCAGCAGATCATAATTCTGGGATTTCGCTTTCCCTATCTGCGCAGAATTATTCTGGGGTTGCAGGGTAGGGAGAATGGAATCTAGGTGTTAAGATCTGTGAGGAAAAATTTTGCCCCTAGTAAAGCTGTGGAAAAAGGAGGACTTCCCTTTGGGGGAAACTCCCACCGGGGAGGAGGGGTCAACTCAAGGCCCTTGAGCCCTATTTTGAGAGCCTAAAGAGGGCTAAGATGCTGTACTGAACTTTTGCTGGACAACTACACAGAGGTGAACTTCACCCTAGAAAAGGGCTCTGTGGTAATGCTGTCTGCCAAGTGGATGACCAAATTGGTGAGAGAGTGTGTACAACGAGCCCTTGTACAGGACTAGAGGTCAGTTCATGAAATCACCAGCTGAACTGATTACATCTCTTGATGTCATTGTTACAAATTTCTAGGTGATTAAATGGCTTGGCTGGAGTTCACAGATCTCTGTATCTTCTCTATTCCTATCACATGCAGCAATTCATATTAAGCCTCCATATAGATGTCTGCTTCTGCAGCCACTATATATGCTGTCACTGCTAGCCAGATTCAGCATGACAAAGAAAAGTCTGAGGCTGTATTACACCCTACCCACCTTCCTCCAGCAAAAGCAATAGAAGAGAGAGAGAACAAATGCTACAGGTATGTCTACATAGCAAAGAGAAATCTGTGGTTGGCCTGTGCCAGCCGACTCGGGTTTGGACTGCGGAGCTGTTTCATTGCTGTGTAGACTTCCAGGTTCAGCCTGGAGCCCAAGCCCTAGGACCCTCCCATCCTGCAGGGTCCTAGAGCCCGAGCTCCATCCCAAGCCCAGAAGTCTACACAGCAATGAAACAGCCCAGCAACCCGAGCTTGAGTCAGCTGACATGGGTTTTTCTTTACTGTGTAGACATACCCTATGAGGCTGCCTGTCTACACCCTTAAGAAAGTTACAGGCATAGAACATGACCTAATGCTTCTCTAGCTTGTTAGTTATCTATGCTGTTCAGATGGGGGCATACGATGGAGAGTAGCCGATCCCTGGGGCTTTGCTCCTAATCGAGCACAGGCCTGATTCTGCACTGTTTTGCTATTGACTTCAAAGAGCACAGGAGCACATTAACACAACTCTTCCTGTGACACATAATAACCTCCTGTGGGCTGTAATATTTTGGTCTAATTTTAGTTGTTGAGCTTAGTGTGGATGCTGGGTAGTGTTGGTGGCCTGTGATATAACAGGAGGTCAGCATAGGGCCTGGTCTACACTAGGAATTGACACTTCTGAGCAATGCACTTAAACCAACCTAACCCCCCGGGGTAGGCAGTGTTAGGCCGACAGGAGAATTCTCCCATCGACCGAGCTACTGTCTCTTGGGGAGGTGGATTGCCTACGCTGACGGGAGGGTTTCTCCTGTTGGTGTAGAGTCTTCACTGGAGCGCTATAGAGGCACTGCTGTGGTCGCACCACGGTGCTGCAGTAGCGGTTTCTGTGTAGACAAGCCCTAGGTGATCTGGTGGGCCCTTCTAATATTAAACTCTTCACTCTGACAGTGCCCCCACTCCATGGGGTTCAGTAGGCATGGGCCACTGCTCCCTGCTTCTCCTACTCTTAACTCCCTATTTCATTTCCATCCAGTTTTGCTCTATCCACATGAGTTTGTGGCCTGTAGCATATAAACCCTAGCTCTCTGAAGTACTCCTTTTCAAATCAAATTTTTAGAAAATTAACAAAGCTCACTAAACAAGAGCCAAACCTCAACAAAACAGTGACAGCTGAGGTGTTTAATGCCAATTTTGTTCAGTCTTCACTAAAAAGATAAACTGTGACTAGATAATTAACACAATTAATGTTAATGACAAGGGGGAAGGAACACTAACCTGTTCCTTTCCTGTTTTGGCTTAAGGATACTTAGATAAGTGAGATGTATTCGAGTCAACAAGGCCTGATGAAATTCACCCAAAGGTATTTGAAGGAACTAACTGAAACAATTTTAGAATCATTAGTGACGATCTTTGAAAGCTCATGGAGGATGCGTGAAGTCCCCGAGGACTGGAGAAAGGTACTTAAAAAGGGGAACCAAGAGCATCTGGAGAAGTATAGACCAGTAAGCCTAACTTCGATGCCTGGAAAGATACTGGAACAAATTATTAAACAATCATTTTGTCCAGTCCTAGAGGATCATAGGACTATAAATAAAAGCCAACATGGATTTGTCAAGAAGAAATCATACCAAACCACTTTAATTTCCTTCTTTTGCAGGATTACTAGCGAGTGGATGGGGGAAAGCAAGAGATGTGATACATTTTTATTTTAGTAAAGCTTTTGACAGGGGACACATGAACTTCTCATAAGCAAATTAGGGAAATGTGGTTTAGATAAAATTACTATAAGGAAGATGCATAACTGGTTGAAAGACCAGAGTAATTATCAAGAGTTCACCAGCAAACTGTGGGGATGTGTCCGGGGTTGGGAAGGGGACTTGCAGAGGTCTGTCCTTGGTCTGGTACAATTCAATGCTTCTACTCATGACTTGAATAATGGAGTAGAGATTATGCTTATGAAATCTGTGGAAGACATCAAGCTGGAAAGGGTTGCAAGCACTTTGGAGGACAGGATTAGAATTCAAAACAACCAATGAGAACTAGTCTGAAATCAACATTATGAAATTGAATAAGGTGCAGAATACTGTACTTTGGAAGGAAAAATCAAACACACAACTACAAAAAGGGGAATAATTGGCTAGGCAGTAGTGCTAAAAAGTATGTGGGATTACAGTGGATCACAAATTGCATATGAGTGAATATTGTGATGCAATTCTGAAAAAAGGCTAATATAATTCTGGGGTGTATTAACAGAGTGTTGTATGTAAGACATGGGAGGTAATTATCTTGCTCTATTTGACACTGGTGAAGTCTCAGCTGGAATACTGTGTCCAGTTCTGGGAACCACACTTTAGAAAAGATGTAGACAAATTGGAGAGTTCAGAGGAAGAGATACAAAAATGATAAAAGGTTTAGAAAGTCTGACCGATAAAGAAATGATAAAAACACTGGACATGTTTAGTCTTGAGAAAAGAAGATGGACTGGGGGAGAGGAGGAACCTAATAACAGTCTTCACATATGTTCCCTATGTCCACAGAAGGTAGGATAAGAAGTGATTTGGAATAATCTTAATCAAAGGAGATTTCCCTAATATCTAAGATAAAACTTTCTATCTATAAGGATAGTTAAATACTGGAATAAGCTTCTAAGGGAGGTTTTTAAGAAGAGGTCAGACAAGTACCTGTCAGGGTAGTGTAGGTATACTGGGTCCTGCCTCAGTGAAGAGGGCTGGACTAGATGACCTCTCAAGGTCTCTTCCAGCCTTACATTTTTATGAAAACCCCCACAATATAGAAGGAGCTGAGCTTCAGAAAGTGTTTCTATTGAGAACTGTATGCAAAGGTAGTCAAAATAAAGTAGATAAACACACGCACGCACAAAACCCAAACTGGAAAAATAAAAGACCCACGGGGCCAAAAGAAGTGTCAGTACTGTGAATGGGGAAGGGGAAATGGACCCAGAAATATATATGGAAAAAAGCATTAAAGGTATGAAAGGAAAAGAATATAATATTAAATAAAATCTTTTGGCAATACATTTAAAAATAAAGCAGGAGTGGGGAAAATTAATCTGAGCTGCAATGAACAAATGGTAACATAACCCCACTTGTAGAAAAAGCATTCACCCAGATTGTCTGTCTGAATTTTGCAGTGCCTAAGACTTTCAAATTGTAAATCTGGCAGCTTTGTAAATTTCAGTGGTAATTGGGTTGACTGAGCTGTGAATTGCCTTTTACAAAGAATGAATTATTTGATGTGACCCTGTTCATTTATTATGTTTTTGGTGCCTTCTCTGTGTCCTGTAGTAAATTCAAATTGTACGGCCCCGTTGTGCTCTGTATGTGTGGGTATGTGCACCCATGCAGTGCAACTGCTCATGTTTCTGAGGGTCTAACAAAAAGAATTCTGATCATCACTACCATTAAATATCTGTGGTCTAATGTAGCAGAAAATACCTTCCCCTTGCAAGATAAAATTCACCCCTGTGCAGAGAGCTCATACAAAGCATGTGCACTGAGACCTCAAAATGTTGGTTAAATGGAGCATAGGCCTTGTTCCTCTGCGCAGGAGGAAATTTCACCTAGATAGCAATGCTGCTTTGAAGAGTGACTACAAATGACACCTTCTTATTCAACAGGTTTGTTCCTTGTCTGTTCTCTAAAGTTTTATCTACTTTCTTACAAATATAAGATGTTTTTTCTCCTACTAGCGCTGCAGAGGAGCCAACACAGCTGTGAGGCCCCTGTTCAGGAACCCACTTAAATACATGCGGAAGTCCATCCCCCTATAGTGAAGCACTTAAACACATATGTTTAAGTGGATTTTACTCCTTGTGCAGCAACAGAATTCTATTCTAAATTCCAACTGGAGATGATGGGTTTTGCACAGTTGTTACTGAAGACATAATCTGAGAGTTGTACAGATGTGGGCGTGGGCCTAATTTGACCAGCAGAACCTTTATTACTGGTTGGAGTACAAAAGAAGGAATGATTCCAGCAGGGCTCCTTGAGCTCAGTTTGAGTTTTCAGGACTGGTAGTCAAAATGCATGGTGTGTTTTTTTTTTTTTTTTTTACTCTTAAACTGAGCACGCTCTTAAACACAACACAGGTTAGATATTGGGAAAACCTTTCTAACTATAAGGGTAGTTAAACTCTGGAATAGGCTTTCAAGGGAGGTAATGGAGTTCCCATCATTGGAAGCTTTTAGAAACAAGTTGGACAAACACCCCTCAGGGATGGTCAAGGTTTACTTGGTCCTGCCACGGCACAAGGGGCTGGACTTGATGACTTCTCGAGGTCCCTTCCAGCCCTACATTTCTATGATTCTGATATGGAAATCATTGCGAGGCACACGGAACCCCGCAATGCCATTTCAGCCACTTTTCAAAGCAGAACTATAGTCTAAGGGTGGGAATTTCAAAATTGCTCAGCACTGGCCAAACCCCGCTCCCTCTGATGTCAATGGAAGTTTTACCATTGAATTCAGTGGGAGCAGTTTAGGTCAACATGGTGTGCTTAGAAAATCCTACTCCTTTAGAGAATGATAGGCCACCAAATCATCTAAATGTACCCTCCCTAAACAGGAGATCGTTGTGTTTAAAACAAACAAAAAAGACAGTTTGTTTTGGCATTACTATAGATTAAATGAAGGGTGTGGGAGGCTTTTGAAGCAATGGCTAATGGAGCGTCCAGCCTTCAAGGAGAATGCTGCTCAGAGCAGCAGTATGACTTTAATGACTGAAATGTTTTTTAGTGTACAAGTGGGACCATGTTACTCTGTGCTTATCTAGAACAGTTGTTCGCATTTACCTTTCTCTTCCTTTAGAAATGAACAACGTGGGAGATAAATTCTTGGTGTTATTATATTGCTCTTACTGTTCTTTACACACTGATCTTCATACAGTTATTTTTACATGTTGCTGACACTCTTTTGGATCATACTTTTGATTAAAATGTTTGTTTCCAGTTTGGGGATTTCTAGGTGTTTATCTTGCCTCATTTTTTTTATGTTTTTGCTATTCTCAATAGAAACGATTTTTAAAGCTCACCTTGTAAAGTATTTTGGGCTTCCCACATGATAAGTCTTCGGAGGAGAAAGCACCTGCCTGGAACATAATTTTTTTTGCATAAATTTTCTTCGTAATAAAAAACCAACTACCAAGTAGAGTATTAGAAAAGCTCTTAGTCATTTGATTTTAATACTTTCATTTATTGCAAAGAACATTATCAATGGAAACACTTTATGGGCCTGATTTTCAGAGGTTCTGAACATCCACAGCATCCACTGAACCTGATCCATTGTGCACTGATGTCAACAGCAGTCTTTCTATTGATTTCAACAGGCACTGGATCTGGCTCATTGACCTGAACTGAAGTACTAGGTGCTCAGTGTGACCTTACACCCCATATCCTTCATAGAAATATTGTTATGATATGAATATGGCATAACTAAGATGTTTTATGCAAGATGAGTCATGCAAGGTATCATTGGAAAGGTTATGATTTACTGAATGTGATTATCCAATTTGTATGCATGTATCATTTACGTATCTGAAGTTAGAAATATTGACTATTTAATAATTACAACTGTGTTTTCACCTGGGGAATGCCCACCAGAAATATGCAAACAGCCTGGATGGGCCATTAGAAAGGATAATAGGACTTTGAAGATACTAATCTCCCTCCTTCCTGAGAAGTTTCCTGGGATGCTGCTTTGACACTGCAGGGTCATGTGATCATGTCACCTGGTACAGGATACCATTCTGACATGCTGGTACTTTTTCATGGGAAGGGGTGGGAGTCAAACTGGGAAACAAAGGATTCCTGCCATATACAAATCCTATTTAAGTCTCAGGAGTGAGTTAATCTAGACTCTTCTCCACTGCCTCCCCACCCAAGAAGGAAGACTGCTGAAAACACCTGAAGCAACAAAGGAATTAAGCTGGGGGAGTCAGGCGCTGAGCACAAGGAAGAAAGGTCAGCCTGTGAAGGGTATACCTGGAGATTTAAACTGCAAGCAGTGCAGTTTACCTTCAAGAAACTCTGCAACCTGCCTAAAACAACATTCAGGGTGAGAAATTACTATTTGTAGCCAATTTTTTTAATGGATTCAGTCTAGTTTGCGTGTTTTGTTCTATTTGCTCAGTAATGTGCGTTCTCTTTGCTATACCTTATCACTTAAAATTTACCTTTTGTAGTTAATAAACTTGTTTTTTGTTTGTTCTAAAACCCACTTTGTGCAATTCATAATTGGAGGGGCAAAAAACTGTGCATATCTTCCTCCACATTGAGGGAAGGGGCGAATTTCATGAGCTTACAACGTATAGATCTCTATACAATGCAAGACACTATAATTTTGGGTACACACTCCAGAGCAGTAGTGGGCAACCTGCTATCCATGGGCCGCATGCAATCCATCAGGGTAATCCACTGGCAGGCCCCCAGACAGTTTGTTTAAATTTGAATGGCTGACCGCAGCTCCCAGTTCGCCATTCCCAGCCCATGGGAGCTGTGGGAAGTGGTGTGGGCCACAGGGATGGGCTGGCCGCCACTTCCCGCAGCTCCCATTGGCCAGGAATGGTGAACCACAGCCACTGGGAACTGCGGGTGGCTGTGCAAATATAAACAGTCTTTCTGGCGACCCGCCAATGAATTACCCTGATGGGTCGCATGTGGCCCACCACTGCTCCAGAGGGTATGCGCACAGGAGTGTGGGGCAATTCCCCAAGCTGAGTCCCCCCACACAGAGCTGATTGCAGACTGTGTGATTCTACAGCTGGGTGTCTCCCTACCTGTGTGTGTGCTGGAAGGAGGCTTGAGAGCCTGTTACAGCAGCACAGAGTAAGGAGCACCCAGGCTGGTGGGACAGGCAGGCTCAGTGAGCCCCCAGTACATCAGCTGGTGGCCTAGAAGGGGGGTCCAACCCATCACACTCAGAACTTCTGAAAATCAGACCCTACCTATATAAACAACCTGTCTACAGACCTAATATTGCAGTTTTTACTCTAGCAAAACTCCCACTGACTGCATGATTAGTCTTTTTATAATGTTCATGGCTCCTTCTGAGATCCAAATGTATATTATAAATAAGCAGAGATGGTAGGGAAGAAATTATATAGTCCTGATGGAAGGTTTATTGCACATTTTCTAAAAGGCAAAGTTGAAGCGGGTTTTATGGCAGAAGATGGTTACTATGCTTAAATACAGAGGCATGTTCCTATAAGTATTCCAAGCATAGTGAACGAGTTACCTGGATGCGCTTTTAAAAGTTGCATCAAAAGGGAGCATCTCCGATTAATTTCAAGTCTGAATACACATTTTGTGGGAGTTTTTTATAACATGACTGAAATATCTGACTTACACTTTAAGCAGGATGTGCCTGAAGTAAAATATTATTTCAAATCCAGAAAGTCCCAAATATTCCCTGTTCTATACCTGCGCCTTTCACTTGCCCTGCAAAATGTACTTCTTCAGGAAAAGTAATTTAATGTACAGTCAGAAGGATGGTTAACATGGCAATTTATTGGAAAACAGTGTGAAAGGGTTTGGAGAAAACTATACTGAGAATGGAGTTATTTTGAACGGCTCCGATGTAAATGAAGCGATAGGAGAGAGGGGGAAAAATGTGCTGTAGACAGAAGTAGTGTGGACAGCTGACTGCCTGCTCTATGTAGAAGCCAGTAGATGGCAAAATCATGTAAAGCAGTCTATGCTGTATCTCTTGATTTAGGCCTTGATTCAGGAAACCATTTTTCTTAATTTTAAGCATGTGCTAACCTGATTTCCTGTACTGGTGTCTTAAAATTCAACCTGTTAAAAATTCTTTATTTATAGCAATTACCTGTTATCACTTTTATTAATGCTACAGTCCAATTAAGAAACGTTATGCACGATTTCTGTTTCTACTTGGAAAGGTACTTTTGTACCTGCATTAGGTGTGATTCACTGTCCATTTTCCTACATGATGATGCCTTCAGAAAAAGTTCAACTGCATTTTTTCATAAATAAATGAATCTTTTGGTTCAGAGTTTTTCAAAAGTAATGATTTTAAGAGTCATGTGCACACTTAAGGCTAGAGCCTGCTCCCTTTTAAGTCAATGGGGACTAGATTATTACGATTATTTATACTGATTGGGCCCTAAATTTAGAACAGGCCTGTGCCTTATTTTCTGCACAGTTTGTGTTATTTTTAAATAGAAGGCTTTTTGTTTCACGTCATACGTTTTGGAAGTAAATGTAACATGTTTTACCATGCCATGATATGAAACTTCATAACATTTCATACATTGAACATAAATTTTTCTCACCTTTGAAAAACAGGGCCTAATTCTGCTCTCACCAACGTAAATGCAGCATAACTCAACTAATGTCAATGCAGTTACACTGTATTTAGTAAAGAGAATATAAATATCCTTTGTGTTTATGATAGGTGTGTGTGTATATAATAATACACACACACACACACACAATGTATGTCATTAATTATATAAAGTTTATATAACATACAATACACACTATGCACACACAAATATACACACACACACGTGTGTGTATATTTGTGTGTGCATAGTGTGTATTGTATGTTATATAATCTTTATATAATTAATGACATACATTGTGTGTGTGTGTGTGTGTGTGTGTGACACACAGACATATATCTATATATATATATATATGTGGTATGTAACAAATATGTGTATGTGCAATGTGTACTATAAACATGTTTATATAATGAATGGAGTGAATATCTATACATTGTTAAGTACAATAGTTTGTATATTCCCAATACAGTTTATTTATTAAAAAAAAATACCTTCTCAATTTTTCGGTTACTTTTTCAAGTTCTTCCTGAGCACGTCTCAGTTCAATTTCAAGATATTGGCGTGTAGAATCAAATTCTGTTTCAAGCATTTCCAGTTTGTGGGTAGTGTAGGATAGGCGCTTCCGTAATTCCCCCTTCTGTTCTTGCAAAGTACTGGAAGAACAAACACTGCAGTTATAGCATTTAGAAGTTCTGGAAGACTCTTTAATGATCCACTATTTTCAAGTGGCCTCATTATCCATATTTCCAAAAAAATTATGGCTTTTGTAGCAAGAAAGAGAACAGTATTTATTCATTTGTTAACTAATTTTTGTTATAATTTTATTTAAAATAATCATGTTGACAGTCTCTCTCCATCCATCCTTTCTAGCCAAATGCCATCACTGGACATCATTGGTAGCCAAATGCCATCACCGGACATTTTGTGGAAGTATCCTCAATAAAAATATAATACATTTTAGAATACATTAAAAACCAAATTTTGGTTTTATGTGATGTCTTTCCTTCTGAAATGATTTAAAACTACTTTACGTAATGCTATGTACAAACAGCTTCAATTCCCCATCTGTAAAACAATAATAATAATAATAATAATAATCTGGCTTTGTCTATTTAGATTACAAACTCTTCATGTCAGGGATTGTCTCTTACTTTGTCTGTACGGCGTACAGCAAAATGAGGTCCCGATAAAAAGTTGTTATGCCTAGCTGCAACTGTAATGTAATAATAATACAGACTCTGCTAGTACTTCATTGCTATGCTGGCTTTGAGCATGAGCTCAGGTCCTGATATGGTACTTGAATACACTATGACATAGTGGCATGAATGTTACCAAATGAATCACATTGTCACCGTAATAAGGCATCTTGCCCCTTTAAGAGCCCAGAGCCCTTGGGCCAGTCAGCCCTGTTCAATCAGCCCTGCCCTGCTACACCTGCACTAGGTGTTGGAGGTAAGAGGAAGGAAGCCCAGCAGTGGGAAACAAACTGGAGAAGAGTGCAGAAGGCAGGCAGAGGCCTGTGGAGGACTCCAGGTAAGGAAGCCTAGGAATGGGTCCTCAAGAAAGAGCAGGGAGTAATCTGAAGGAGCCCAGGGGGCCTGAGGGCAGAGAGGGTAAGCTGCCCACGCAGGACAAAAGCTGAGCACAGAGGGTGGGCAGAAAAGTGAGCCCTGTACAGTCACCTTGCTTACTTTTGATATATGCTAAATATAACATTTGATAAAATAAGGGCCCAATCCTGATTCCTTTGATGTCAATGGCAAAACTACCATGGATGTCAAAGGAGCAAGGTTTTGAACGTAAACACAGCTTATGCCTGTACCTAAACTTAGTGTGCTGGGGCCTGAAAGAATGTCAAGGGGCTACATACCATTGGTTAAAGGCCACATATAGAATTACCAGTCTCAAGAGAACAGAATCACCCAAAATCACGAGAGTGGGGCCCAAAATTTTGATTTTAAAAGTTATCAAATCATGTTTTTTAGGCTGTCTTTTGACTTTTTTTTTTAACTCCCCTCCAGTCCTCTGCTAATGTGTCTAAGATGATTTAGGTTGAAAAGTCAACCTTAACGGTGTACAAAAATGTGTCTCCTGGTTGGTCAGATGGAGACTCCACTTACCCTCTCCTCACCCCTGAGGTTGGGGACCCGCCATCTGCTATCAATCCCACTCCAAGCTTATTTCTTTGGGGAAAAAATGGGCTGGCTTGAGACAAACTGACCTAATATGAGTCACACTCACACAGAATTTGTTAATGTGTAGGGTTGATGAGTTACAGATACACAGATTAAAGAACTTTTTAATTTATATCAATCACTCATAAGTGATAATGTCTCAATAGAGAGACAAGATGAGTGAGGTAATTTTACTGGACCAACTCCTGTTGGTGAGAGAGACAAGCTTTTGAGCTTACACAGAGCTCTTCTTCAAGTCAGGTTAAAAGAAAAGGAGGACTTGTGGCACCTTAGAGACTAACAAATTCATATGAGCATAAGCTTTCGTGAGCTACAGCTTGTTTAGCACAAGTAGTTCACTCATATTTCATGGGACCATTCAAGATGAAGTGGCCCATTAACTTCCTTACAGTCATGGGTGGGGAAGGAAAGGAGGCGTTGGAAAGGCAGCTGTGGGAGGACTTGGAGGGTTGTTACTGGGTTATAGAGTGTTGTAATAGGTGATAAATCCAGTCTCTGTTCTGTCCATGATTTTTAGTGTCTAGTAAAGTTATGAATTTAAGATCCCAGGCTTGTCTTTTGAAAGTGTTGTGCAAGTTTCCTTGAGGATGGGGACTGATAGGTCAGATATGGAATGATTGCTTTGTGAATAGTAAAGGAGTACTTGTGGCACCTTAGAGACTAACAAATTTATTTGAGCTCAAATAAATTTGTTAGTTAGTCTCTAAGGTGCCACAAGTACTCCTTTTCTTTTTGCGAATACAGACTAACACGGCTGCTACTCTGAAATTTGTGAATAGTGTTCACCCACAGGTGATATTGTGTTCAAGCACACTATGGCTTTGTTATGGGATTGGGTCAGCTTTTGCAAGAAGCAACAATTCCCTGAATCTCCCCGCTACTACTTCTCTGCCCAAGACTGGGCAGTTCTCTCTGCCTCCCACCCACCCCTAATCTCCACCCCTCCCTACTGCCCCTGACATCCCCTGCAACCCATTCCCCGTAACTCCTAAATTGCCTCCTGTTCCCCCATGCCAACCCTCTCTCACTTGTCCCATCCACCTTTCATAGTATCCATACTGCTCCTCACAGTCTATGTCCCGTCAAGCCCCCTGAACCAAGAGGCAGCCATTTTGCCTGAGGGTGTGTCTTCAATCTCATTGAAAATAGAGGGGGGTGGCAGCCTCACTTCCACAAACAGGTAGACAGTAGGGAACAATGGCCATCTTCAGCCCCGTTGGCAGTAATAGGAGATGGTGGCCAAACTAAATCAAGGAAAATTCATGAGTTGGTGCCTTTCATCATATTTTCATGAGACAGGTAAAATCTATTCCAGAATTGCTAGAGTCCAGATAAAATTTTGAGAGTTGGCAATATGATACTTATTTGACTTGTCTTTAATACACTGGCTCTCATTTGTATCTCTTCTTTTTGTTACAAAAAGAACCTACGTATATTAAAGGAAAAAGCTTTAAAATTCCTGCTTACTGTAACAGAGTAACCTAGACCTTGGAAATAGCCTAATGTTTTGCCAACACTGTTTCTGTTTTTATTACTTTTTTTTTTGCACGATTACAGTTGTACTTGGCTTACCTCTAGTAGTTACTTTATTTTAAAAATAATATATCTTAATTCAGAGAACAAATGCTTCTCGGCTTAACACAGTGGTCTGGATTTCTATTTTTCCACTTCTTCCTAAAGGATCAGTACCTTGAAGGAACTATAAGCCAAATATAGGGCTGGATCCAAAGTGCATAGTGAATCTATCCATGGACTCCAGTGCATTTTGGAACAGGTCCATAGTGGTTGCTTATAGGAAAGTATCTTTAGAAATATGCATACAGTTATAGTCGGCCTTATAATTATTACTATGATACATTACTCTATGAGCATGTTAGGAAGACGAAAGGAGAAGAAGCAGGAATACTGTGTTAAATGGAGACCCATTTGTTGCTTATGGCCTCAGTTCAGCAAAGCATTCAAACGTGCTTAATTTTTTGGCAGATGCTTTAGTCCCCAAGAAGTCAGCTTTGAAGGGTATAAGTATTTACGTGCTTTGCCAAAAATGGTGGGTTATTCACCTGCTTAAAGTTAAGTACATGCTTGAATGCTTGGCTGACTTAGCACCATAGGCAACAACTATAACTATGTAAAATTGAATAGAAAGTGTTGATAGAACATATTTAAGCTACTTTCAAGACCAGGGTTACTCTGTTTCAGTAAGCAGTGATTCTGAAACGTGGGGCTGTCCATATACTGAGAAAAGGAGAGGACCATTTCTAGAGACGTAACCCAGTGACCACCTTTTTGACTAGAAAGACAAAATTGTCCAACATTTACCTTCTAGTATCAACATTTAAAAATGAATTAAAAATTAACAACTCCTATTTAACATCCATTTTAACTCATTCTGATAGATAAACTGGATTGCTTTTTAAGTTTCTTTTTAAGAGTTAAAAAGTATACAAGAGAGTTTGCTTTAGTAACATGCTGTATATAATATATTACATTCAGGTTAAAAA
This sequence comes from Eretmochelys imbricata, assembly GCF_965152235.1. Taxonomy (NCBI): domain Eukaryota; kingdom Metazoa; phylum Chordata; order Testudines; family Cheloniidae; genus Eretmochelys; species Eretmochelys imbricata. The sequence continues at coordinate 109,936,759 of NC_135577.1, forward strand.
ATTGATGATAGGGTCAAAGGTGTGTGTGTAAAATATATATATAATTTAAAATAAAATCTATTAATAAAAACTTACAAAAAGTTTGAAAGCTGAGAAATATAGAAATAAGATTTGGGGGTGGGTGGGCAGGAAGAGAGGGAAGGGAAGAGAGAGAAAGAGTGGGAATGCTGAAAACCAGGAAACTCTGCCAGATGTTCACAAACAAATACACCAATAAAGCCGCAATTCAGGAAAGCACTTGAGCATGTGATTAAGTCTATCCTGATTCAGGACAACACAATGTACATAACTTTAAGTGTGTGCTTAAGTCCTATTGATTTCAATGGGATTTAAACACATCCTTAACTCTCTTGAATAGGGATTTTTTCCTGAATCGGGGTCTAATAAATCTCCAGTATTGGGATTAATAATGAAAGCAGTGATGGATCCTAACGTGTGTTAGCATGGAGAAGGATTATCTCTGGCTGTATATTTCTGCATGAATGAATCACCATACACACACCTTACCAGTTTCAAGTAAAGGCCATTGCTTTTTTTTTTTTTTTGGCTGATTACACGCAGGCTTTACTTTGCTTCCGGTTGTCCATGGAAAAACACAGGAAGCAACGGTAAAACAACAAGAGACAGAAACAACGCTAGATAAGGGAAGAATATTTTCTTTCAGAAAGAAAATGTAATAGGTCAAGTTCAGAACTCACATAACTCCAAGAGAGTCAGTGGAGTTCAGGGATGAATTTGGCACAAATTTTCTTTTTCACAATTTTAAGAATACTTGACATGCTTTCCTGCATTCTACATATGGGGTGCAGCTCTGAAACCATTTCCTCGAGGGAGTGAGAGAACCTGGATTTGTGCAGGAAATGGCCTAACTTGATTATCATGCACATTGTGTAAAGAGTTGTCACTTTGGATGGGCTATCACCAGCAGGAGAGTGAATTTGTGTGGGGGGGTGGAGGGTGAGAAAACCTGGATTTGTGCTGGAAATGGCCTAACCTGATGATTACTTTAGATAAGCTATTACCAGCAGGACACTGGGTGGGAGGAGGTATTGTTTCATATTCTCTGTGTATATATAAAGTCTGCTGCAGTTTCCACGGTATGCATCTGATGAAGTGAGCTGTAGCTCACGAAAGCTCATGCTCAAATAAATTGGTTAGTCTCTAAGGTGCCACAAGTACTCCTTTTCTTTTTGCGAATACAGACTAACACGGCTGTTACTCTGAAACCATACAATGTTGGAAAGGGTTCACTCTGTTTTGATATAGCACTGTCAAGAAGGTATGAGACAGAGATTGATCAAAGGTGGAGTTTCAAGTAGTCATGTCAATTACGTTGCATTTTTTCTTTCCTCCTAAACAATGACCTTCCAAAAGCTCGTTCCATTTAATACAAAAGTGCCTTTCTTTTCCAGTTGTCATACACCAATTCTGCAGAGGCATGATGACCATACCCTCTTAACTCTAGAGAATCACTACATTTTAATTCAGGATTTACTATTGCCAACATGCATTCACAGTTCTTCATCACATGGCATATATTCTATATTATAATTAAAAACACAGGAAAATGATTTAGTGGGGAAAATAATTGAATGGACTTCTCTCTTTCTCTCCCCCCCTCCCCTTACATTAAAGCATCAGGACAAAGATTTAAAAAAAGAAAAGGCAGGAAAGGCACATTTGCTAACAACTTCAAAGACCATGACCATGTTTACACTACAAAATTATGTTGACCTAAGTTACCTCAGCATACAGTTGCTACACTTATTAAATCACTTGTGTGTGTGTGCGCACTTGGCTCCTTGAGTTGGCAGCATGCTTCCTTACCAGGAACACTTGCATCAATGCAGAATGCAGTGCAGTGTGGGTAGGTATCCCACTATGCAATTTGCCATATTCCAGAGCAACTTTTGGGAAGTTCTTGCAATGCCTGATGGGGCCAAAATGAGTTGCACAGGGGTGACTGGGAGCATGGGGTCAATTTCCCATAATACACTGTTCTCCATCCCATAATTTCATCTGCCACCCATAATATTTCATGCTTTCTTTTCAAAGTCCCACAAACCCGCACATCTGTCTTTGCTGTCCACCATCTCTGACAGGAGTACTATTGTCATGAGTGTTGCAAGCACAGGGCACCTGATCCTGCAGTATTTGCAGAGCTGTAAGAGGAACTGCGGGAAACAAATGACTCCTTGGAGGCTAGATTGCTGTGGGACATAGGAAGAAACAATACAAGGCTGTTGGTGGCATTCATGAAGCAGCTGGAGATGGTGGAGCACTGGTTCTGGGCTCAAGAAACAAGCCCCGACTGGTGGGATTGCATTGTCATGCAGGTTTGGGATGACAAGCAGCGGCTGCAGGACTTTTGGGCGCACAGGCCATATTCCTGGGTCCGTTTGTCAAACTTGCCCCAGTCCTCCAGTGCAGGGACACCAAAATGATAGCTGCACTGACCGCTGAGAAGCGAGTGCTGATTGCACTGTGGAAACTTGCAATGCCAGAGTCGGGAATCAATTTGGAGTTGGAAATCCACCCCATGGGCTGTTGTCATTCACGTGTGCAGGGCCATTAATCACCTCCTGCTACACAGGACTCTGACTCTGGGCTATGTGCAGGACATAGTGGATGGTTCTGAAGTAATGAGGTTCCTGAACTAGGGTGGGGAGGAGTGATAGATGGCACACATATCCCTATTTTAGCACCAGACCACCTTGCCACAGAGTACATTAACAGAAAGGCTTCTTTTCTATGGTTATGCACATGCTGGTGGATCACTGGGGATGCTTTTACCAACATCATTGTGGGCTGGTCAGCAAAGGTGCATGACACGTGTCTTTACAAACACAGGACTGTTCAGAAAGCTGCAAGCAGGAACTTTCTTTCCCAACTGGCAGATTACCATTGGGAACGTTGAAATGCCAGTAGTGACCTTGGGGGACCCAGCCTAACCCTTGTTCCCCTGGTTTATGAAGCCATACACCAGCCATCTCGACAGCACCAAGGAGCGCTTCAACTGCAGGCTCAGCAGGTGCAGAATGACAGTTGAATATGCCTTTGGTCATTTGAAGGGTCATTGGCATTGTTTACTTAAAAGGTTGGACCTCAGTGAGAAAAATATCCCAACGGTTATAGTTGCCTGCTGTGTCCTGCATAATATATGTGAAGCAAAAGGGGGAAAGTTTCTGCTGGGGTGCAGGGCAGAGGTGGAGCGGCTGTCTGCTGAATTTGAACAGCCAGATACAAGGGCTATGCAAAGAGCTCAACATGGAGCTATATGGCTCAGGGAAGCTTTGAAAGACCATTTTTATAGTGAGCCAGAGGATTGTGTGTTGCTGTAGTGTGCTCTACCTGGCCTTGCTCTTTTGTGGCCCAGAATAAATTGTGTAGGGATTGTTATGTATGTAGGAATCTAACATTGTCAATACACCTATTAATATTGTTTGTGAATGATGTTATGAGTTCTGTGACACCGTGCAGTAACAGGAAATTGATCACTGTCAGACCTGCTCCTCACCAGCCAGCATATGTTGTGAACTAATGAAGATGAATTATGTTCCAAAAAATAGACTTTTATTGTGTAACATGAACCAGGCAAATAAAAAAGACACTTAGCACTTAATAAATTAAGTAAACAGAACTTACGAAGGGGAAAGAACAGTCTTTTTCATTTCAGGTACAAAAAACAAGCTGTGTCTTTCACAGTAATGTCTGTAAAGCTGTTATTTTCTTTAGTGTCCCCCTGGGTGGAGGCAAGCCAGCTTACATCAACCTAGCTGTGGAAGTGTCTTCACATAAATTGCACAAACCCCTTATGCCACATGGAATGTTGAGGGGGTGTATAGGGAGGTCCCAATGCAGAGTTTTATATGGGCTGCAGAGGAAGGTGACTATGGGATTTTTGAACCTGCAGGTCTAACAGAATCTGAAGCATCTCTCTTTGCTGTCTGAGAAGCGCAAGCATCTCCTGCTGAGTGTCTCTCTCCTTTTCCTGAACCTTTCTCCTCTCCACCCTCTTTGTTCAGGCTTTTCTGCAAGGATGATCCTCCAGGCCCTGTGCTTGTTCTCTGATGCAGCGCTGGTTTTCAGGATCTCCTGGAACATGTCATCCTGAGTCCTTTTCTTTCTCCTCCTTATCTGGCTCAAGTGTTCTGCAGGTGTAGAGAGGGAGATCCTGACTACCGCAATGGCAGCAGCTGCAGATACAACACACAGATGTACCATTGTCAGTGTATTCACACTGGAAATCAAAATTTAAGATGCTGATCTCACTCCCCTTGTTCCTCAAAATGTAAACACTACATTTTCACTTCTGCTTGGGACTGATAGAGCATGGTGTCAGTCACAGCACCAGCCATGGTGAGTATGGCCTATCAGGGGGTGAGGGAAATGCAAGGTGAATAGCTTGCTAGCATGATATAGTTGTATAGGGCAATGGCACTGAATACTGGCACCATTTTCCACCGGTGGTGGTGATTTTAGCTGGTATCTCGCTCCTGAGGGTAACAGAGGCAGAGAAAGCACAGCTGCTGCTGGTGTCCCAATGCCGCCTGTGCTCATATGCTGCTAGCCTGTGTATGGCAATGGTGCCTGCTGAAGTTATTGCTGAGTGGCTTGGGAAGGTGTCCTACCGTGGAGGAAGATATAAGGCAACCCTCCCCAGAAACCTTCAGCAGAGGATTGCAGAGTCCTTCCATGGAAGTTTCTTCGAGATCTCTATGGAGGATTCACGGGGCATTCCACTGCATATAAAAAAACTGCTCCATGTAGCTCCCACTGCCTTACTCTAGAGGGGAATGAAAAGCAAATAGCAACTCTATCTCTCGGTTGTTTCACTACCTCTTCTAGCACAGGTTAAAATGGGCAAATCAAAAGATGTGTCCTGCTACTTTGGGGGTGCCATCCCTGTAATTTCAAAATAAACAGCACACTTACCAGAGGTTCCTTCCCTGGCATCAGACTCGCCAATGCTCAACTGTCAGGACAGGCTGGATTGTGGTGGTGTCAAGAACAGGTCCTGGTTTGCTGCACAGCAGGATTTTCCAGTCACCTGTCCTCCATACTCCTCCTCCACCCCCTCCTCCTTGCTGTTCATGGCAGGGGCCTGGGACTCAGGCTCCTTAGAAGAATCTCTGGTGCTCTTGGAGGTAGTGGTAGTGTCTCTGCCAAGGATGGCACGTAGGTTTTTGTAAAAGTGGCAGGTCTGCGGTTCTGTACCAGATCGATTGTTAGCCTTCTGGTATTCCGGCCACAGCACCTTGGCTTTCACTCAGCACTGATGCTGGTCCCTGTTGTAGCCCTTTTTCCTGCATCCCCTGAGCAATCCGCTCATAGATGTCAGCGTTTCTATGGCTGGTGCGAGCTCTGTCTGCAAAGCCTCTTCTCCCTACAGTTCCAGGAGATCCAACGCCTCCTGTGTACTCCAGGCAGGAGCGCCTCTGGAGCATGTAGCAGGCATGGTCAGGTGGGCAGTTCCACTCAACAATGGAGAACTGTTAGGTGTGCTTGCCAAGCCAGGCAACCAGGAAAAGGAATTTCAAAAATTTGCAGGGCTTTAAAGGGGAGGGGAGCTTCCTGTCTACCTGGCCAGTGAAGTACATAATGGTGACCGAAGCGGTCAGTATGGGACATTGTGGGACAGCTCCTGGAGGCCAGTAACAGTCTATGTAAGTAATGCAGTGTCTACACTGGCACTGTGGCAATCTAATTACATTGACCCTGACTCTCTGCCACTCGAGGAGATGATGGTATTAAGTTGGCATAGCAGGGCACTTACGTTGGCGGGAGTCAAATTTATGTGAAGACACTTCCAGAGCTAGGTTGATGTAAGCTGCCTTGCATTGAGCTAACCATGTAGTGCAGACCAGGCCTAAGTGGAAATATGTAGCCCCTTGTGCAGTACAGCTCAGAAAGGGTCTAATCCTGCATTTCCTCACTTCTCAAAACTCACATCTTCTTCAGTAATAAGTTTCAAAGGAGCAAGGAATGGCAGGATAGGACCCAAAATCCAACAAAGAAATAACTTTTGCATCAGTGGTTCTTCATTTCTTCTAATGATCTCTAAAGCACTTCTGCTGTGATAACGAATGGTTTTTAAGCTATTATTCATTTTGATTAACTAAAATCTCTCTCTAAAAATATGGACAGTCAATAAGATTCTAAATATTTATCCTATCTTCAGGGAACCTCTCACTGAGGGATGTTTTCACTTTGCCTCATTAAAAATGTGTTTGCAGACCTTTTATCATGTTGTTCTCTGCAAATTGATCTGTTCCAAAATTTAATACATATTTTATTGGTTTGCTTATATGACTGTAAAGCAGACATGAAAAACTACTTTAGCACTGTCATGTGTGTCCATAAACAGTGTGACTACCCATACTTGCCAGTATTGGACCAGGCCTTTTGGGTACCTTAGAGGAGACAATGAATCATAGAATATCTGGGTTGGAAGGGACCTCAGGAGGTCATCTAGTCCAACACCCTGCTCAAAGCAGGACCAATCCCCAATTTTTGCCCCAGATCCCTAAATGGCCCCCTCAAGGATTGAACTCACAACCCTGGGTTTAGCAGGCCAATGCTCAAACCACTGAGCTCTGCCATTCTCCTCTCCAATATCTGCCAAGTCATACTATTGCCTGGGGTTTCACAGGTTAATTCCTAGCCAAGATCCTGAGGCAACTCAAGGACGCAATAACGACTGGGAACTGACTGCGTAGAAGGCTGTCTTACTCTAGAGGAGAAAGACGAGGGTTGTACAGACCATGGCAGAAAGCTCTGAGGGAATGCAGGAGCTGCTGTATGGTCTCTACTTGTCTGGTGGTTACATTTTTAAATGTTCTGCTTGCAGAGCTGCAGGGAAGGAAGACATTTTTGCAAAGCTAATGCCAATCTGGGTTAAGCCCACTCGGGGACATAAACTGGTAGCTCCTTCATAGGGACATGAACACATGCATGGTGTTGGCATGGTTCATGGAGTCCCAACATTTGCCTCTTCTGTGGCATGGGAAAGCCATGGTGCACATCTGCCAAGAGTTGAAGCCCCTTTTCCTGTGCCTCCAGAATCTCATATTCTGGCTGCACTTTCCCCCACATCTCTGTATTTATGCACAGCCTACCTGTGGCCCCACAACATTGCAACCCCCCCTTGTCAACTTCCTGCTAGTGCTGGCTGAGATGACTATCCATCAATTGAGGAGGAAAAGGCTCAACAGGGTGGGGAGGAGTGCTGTGTGACTGTGGGGCCTGCTTCTGTTTCCCTATTGTTTCATGCATCTGTGAGCTAAAATGCGAACCAGTCACAGGGGAACTGGATAGTGAGACACAAACTACCAACCAACACAGGAAGACTGCAGACCAGCAAGGGGAAACTGAGGTACAAGAAAGCCTGACTAATGAGAGGGAAAAGCAAATGCCTACAGTGCCTATCCTAATACAAATATTAAACAGCCCAAATGGGGGCAGTGTAGCCATTCAAGCCTGAGGTGGTGAAGAGAAGGCAGAAAACCTCTGACTGGGATCAGAGATGTGCCAGTGCATTCTGGTTGTATTGGGAACAGGGGCATTCTGGCTGTGTCAGCAACACAACATTGTTGAGAACTTTACTCTGAAAGAAAATGCTCAAGATTTTTCCAAACGTTCTTCAGGTTATTAAAAAGGTCCCAAATGAAACAGCAATTGTATTACTGTGTTGGGCAGGTTTTTTTGGGAATAGAATATCCTATCTCACCAAGTATCAAATGATCAAGATGTTATTTTGGATAGTAAGGGGAAAACTTGCAAAAGGGGAATGCAAAAACCAAGCTGCGATGTCTGCACTTTTGTGAACAAACTGATTTGTGCACATGTTAAGTGGAGAGATGGGCCCAAACTGCAAAGTTTGGATCCACATCTGAACTTTGCCTCATTCAGGAGGATTTAGATATGGGATTCGTTTCAGCCCATTCTAGAAACAGAGGACTACTGTAGTTTAGATCTGGAACCCAATCCATACATCCCCAAAGATTTGAGGTGTTCAGATTAGGTTGTTTGGACCCAAGTATAATTAACTGCATGCTCAAACTGGTATTTGAACAGGTAAATATCCAGTATGCCCCCTACCGCCTCAGACCTGAATGTTGGTGTGCACAGACTTGAGCTCCTCACAAATTCAGTCCTTGATGATGGAGGGCCTTTTCCTACATATGACCTTGTGACAATCAGGCTCCAGCCACCCTGAGTGGAGAACAGGGGGGTCTGAACTTCAAAGAATAAGCAATTTTATACAACCAGTTGATTCGATGTTCGTGTATATAAAAATAGGTCAAGTAAGTCTTTTATGAAAGCTTGTCATGCGCTGAACTTGATGGTCATTATGAGATGTATACAGACAGTATTTATGTAGATATAAAACTGCTCATAATTTGTGCTGCAACAGTCAGCTCCACCTCACAACAGCAAGCTGGTCAGAGAGGCAGGGAGGGGTTGCCTCCCCAACCAGCTCCAAGCCCCTAGCATTGTACATACCCAGGAAGAGACAAACCACGAGCTGTTGGTGGTAATGGGAAAACATTAAGACATCCTGGCTAGAATTTTCCTACCCTAAATAATGATAAGTTGCCATACCAGGAAAAAAAAAATAAAAGGGAAAAAAGCTCATAAGAGGGAGACTTGAAACTGACCTTATTTGACATATTTTACACACAATAACACTGTATACATCCAGTTGATTCAATTGCTTACTCTTTGGGGTTCAGACTCCCTGTTCTTTTCCTAGGGTGTCTGGACCCTAATTGTCATAGGCCCTTCTTTGTCCAGTCTGATAGGCCCATGTTTTTCAAAGGGTTTGAGCATCAGAGAGTGTATTGTGCATTTGATGAATTACGTGCTGATTTTTCCATTCATATATGGAAAGCTGCTGACAAGTGAGTGTTTGTGTGGGTGGGAGGAAATGTATGTGCTTTAGAATAAATGCTTGAATGAGCTAGATTTGGATGTCAAGTTGCTTTTATAGCTCCCAGTCCCCATCCATACACACACACAAATGGAAGGGGTCCCTGATTGTAGTTCCAACTATACCTAAAGAGCTCAAGCTAGCATACCAACAGCCATCAAACACTAAGGGGTCACATGAAAGGGGAGACAGAAAGGAGAGCAAGAGATCTTTTTATTTATTTATATCTATAAGTACTATAGTATTTATGGTCCTAAACACTATGAGCCAGATGTAAATGGTCCCACTTATGTGAGTTGAAGATCTGGACCAATATCTTACAATAGGACTACTGCAGCATTGGGGTGATTACTTTACTTTTGTTCTTTGTCCCCCAGGGTACAGACAACTAATGCAGAATTTCTCTTTCTGGGTTATAATTGTGTTAATTCTGCTAAATATACCTGTCTGAACCTGGCTGAAATCATGGACTAGCTCATATGAGGGCAGAACCGTTGCATCCCCTAACTTAAAATAGCTTGAAGTCACATTTTGACTGCATCAGCCTAACAGTCTCTGGATTAAATGGGAATTATTCCTATTCCAGGATACAGAGGCAATGCGGGGGAGGGAGGGAAGGTGTGGAAGGGTGGAGGTGGCTTGTGGGGTCACATCCCCCTCCCAGATTTCTGCCAGGGTTTGCTGGCCATATTCAAACACTTGGTGCAGCCAGGCCCCCTCCCTGCATGGTAGCTGCTGGAGTCAACAAGCTACGAGCTGAGCCCAATGGGGAGAGGCAGGAGCAACAGCTGGGAGCTGCAGGGAGGCGCCGTGCGTTCCAGGAGGGGAAACTGAGGGTAAGTGGAGGGGCTATCGCGGGGGGGGGGCATGACTGAAGCTGTTCTGGGGGTGGCTGAACCTTTAAATTGTGCCCCCTGAACTATCAGCAGGTATGGGTCATCTCTGCTGTGGCAAGTGTGTGAGGGCCGCAATATGCAGGTTAGTGGAGAGAACATAAATTCTGAAAGCCTAGAACTTCCCAACACATTGAATTCAATACAAATATCATATGAAAAGATGATATGAAGATGAATAGCTAACCTTAGATATGCAAAAAGTCCTTAGAGGATCAGCTGCCAGCTGTTATGTGCGGTGAATGCCATTATTCTCAGTAGAAAATGGTGTGTTTCTTGGCATATGTTCATACTATGGCTATACAACATCTCCTCTCTTCCAGTGGTATCCAACCTTTTCTCTGCCGCGGCGCACCTCACATTCCAGAGGCTGCAAGAGGGAAGGGGAGGGGCAGAGGAGCTGACCCCCTGGCTCACACAGGAGGGGCGGGGGAGAAGAAAGGGCGATTGAGCTCTGACCGGTCGCTCTGCCTCTGGAGGAGGCGGGGCAGTACGGCAGATGGCCAATCAGAAAGCAGCTTTCCTCCCCTTGTTCTCACATGTACTTTTCAAAAAATTCCATGGCACACCTGTTCAGGCCGGACAGCACACCAGTGTGTCGAGGCACACTGGTTGGGAATCACTGCTCTATTCTGAATGTACTATCAGTAACCAAAGGCTCTTTTTGGGTCAAATTGAAACATAATGAATAAAATTACAGCTTTCAGGAATAGATTAAAACTCCCGAGTTATTAAATGAAGTCTCTTCACCAGGCAGTCAGGTTTCCCTGAGGTGCTGAAAACTGCAGAGACATGACTTACCCAAATAACAGTGAACAGTGGGGAATTCAAACCTCTATTTTGGGGAATATTCTATTCTGCCGAACACGAGGAATCCAGGATGCAGCATAGTTGATGGGAAGGAAATAACTTATTGCTATAAATCAGGATACCCATACTGTAACATAAGCAGCACCGCTAGCTATGCCAACCTCTGCAGTTTATATAATTCTCCTGCATAGAAAATCTCAGTCAGATCTCTGAAGAGTGATTTAATATTTCTGTTAACTTGATTTGTATCCGGAGTCTTCAAAATGCATTTGCAGCTCTTATTAACAAGATAGCCAATTTTGCTGAAGAGACTCTTTTGAGGGGTAAAAAGAAAAGGAGTACTTGTGGCACCTTAGAGACTAACCAATTTATTTGAGCATAAGCTTTTGTGAGCTACAGCTCGATGAGGCTATACATATGAGAGAGAAAAATAAATGTGCCACACACAAAAATAAGAAGGCTAGTGGCTTAAGCCAAAAGTGACTAAAGACATCTAATTAGAGAGACAAAGTGGGTGAGGTAATATTTTTATTGGACCAGCTTCTGTTGGGAAAGAGACAAGCTTTCAAGCTTTCTTTTGAAGAAGAGCTCTGTGTAGCAAAGCTGCTCTCTTTTCCCTGTGTGACAGGGTATACAAACACCACAGCAGGAGTAAAAGGGTCAAGGATCAACTCTAGGCCTAAACAACCCCACCCCACCGTCCCTGCTGAGCATGCTCCAGGTGGAGGTGGGGCTTAAAAGGCACCCAGACAGCTCAGAAGGCAGGGAGAAGGACCCTCCCTGGGAGCTTCTGAGGAAGGACACAGAAGCTGCTCCTCTAAGCCCTGGTCTACACTGGGGGGATCGATCTAAGTTATGCAACTTCAGCTATGTGAATAACATAGCTGAAGTCGACGTAATTAGATCGACTTACCATGGTGTCTTTACCATGGTGAGTCAACTGCTGCTGCTTCCATATTCTGACTCTGCCTGCACCTCTCATGGCGCTGGAGTACAGGAGTCGACAGGAGAGCACTTGTGGGGGGTCGATTTATCGCATCTAGACTAGACGCAATAAATCGATCCCCGCTGGATTGATCGCTGCCCACCGATTTGGCGGGTAGTGAAGACATACCCAAGAAGAGAGGAACTGCTCCGCTAGAAGCCAGACTGACTAAAGGCACTATGTTTGTTCTACATTATTTTGGTTACAGACTGAAAAAGCTTGAAGTATAGAGTGGAGGGGTAAGAAGTGGTCCAGGGAGGACTGTCTTAAGGTGCTCAAGGGTGCCTGACCTTGGCTACCCCAGGGCTCTGGGCCAAATCCTGATGGAGTAGGAGAGCCTAAGCTCCCATACCACTCTCTAACCACTAGCTGCCACTCCTGCCAAGTGCCAGCCATTGCACCCCAACAGAAGTTGATCCAATAAAATATATTACCTCACTCACTTTGTCGCTAATCTCCTGGGATCAACACAGCTACAACAACACTGCAAACAATAAGGAAGTCTTAGTCAGTATAGAGGAAGTCTAAACTATCATAATCTATACTTTCTTTTGCCCTCCCCCCCCCCCCCCGCCAAGCTATCCTAATTAGATTCTCTTTCGAGTCTAGACTGACTGACTTATCTAGACGCAGCAATTTTTAGAGCAACTGACATATTTAAATAGACATTAGCAAAGGGTTGTAAGTAGAGCGGGTCAAACTTTCTATCAAATGTGAAACTTGATGGAAACTTTTTTCCACCAAAAATGCTATTATGTCAAAACTGAAATGTTTTGTGGAAATATTTAGATTTCAGTGGAGACATTGCTGAGCTCCAGGATGGAATTTCTTTAGGGAAGGTGTGAAGAGACTATTCTACTGCAGAGTAGCCAATAGCCTAGTGTACCTGGCTGAGAACTGGAAGACCCATGTTCAAGTCCCTGTCCTCCCTGATTAGGAGCAGGGCCTTTAATTTGATTTCCCACATTGCAAGTGAGAACCTTAACCACCAGGCTATTTGCTATTCTGAGATCTCTCTCTCTTGCTTTTTCATGAATGTCAAAAGCTCTTGTTTTTGTTCCACATTGGAATAAAACTGTACTGCAAAAGCTAGATATTTCTCATGAAATGGAATTGTTTCCTAGTTACACATAGGTCTAATAGAGTTTGAGTAAAGGCGTTTAATTTATATCACTTTTGAATTTGTCTGTGTGTTTGGGGAAAACATAAGGGTGAACAGCTAGAAAAGATGCAAGAGAAGAACAAAATGCAGAGCAAAGAGGTGAGCCTGCTTCCTATCTCTTACTAACACTCTCTGAACATGCATTCAGATTGTGAGTGGTTGTTTGTTTTGCCCATTTGCAAATATTTGTGTAACTGGAGAACGACTACACTTTGTTCATGTGTGATATTGGCTTTTGTACAAAGGTATTCTCTTCTTGTTGTTTACTCTTCTCTATTCTCCTGTCTTAAAAGTTCCAGTCATCCAATCAGGGAGAAAAAAATATCCATGTGACTTAGATGACCAATCACACACTGAGCATCACAACTGTTCACTTCAGTTATTTGCTAATATACCAAAGGCTGATACATGTTTGCATAAACTATTTAGTAAAAGCATGTGAAAAACAAAAATACATTTGCAGTCATAAGCATGATTCAGAAAAAGGTCAGATCATTTATTTGTAACAAATAGCTCAACTTGCCTAACAAGTTGACTGTTGAGAAGTTGCCTGTCAGTGTAGCAAGTCAGTTTAAGTTGTGGCATGAACATTGACTACTTTTTATATCCTGCAATGTCAGAGAAAGACCCAATGATCTGCCCTCTATTTTTCTAGGGAATCCAGGCTAGTAAGTCATGAATAATAATAAAAAAATATCAAGGGAATAAGAAATGGGGATAGCAAAATTAGAGGTAGACGTCTATTTTACCACTACAGTTTGGAAGCAAAGTGGAAGCTCTCTAGGCAGTTCATAAAGCATCCCTAAATCACACCAGATCACCTTAACACAACTTCTGGGAGGGGGGGAGAGGGGGTGTCAATGATTGCTTTGGCTTGCAGTTAAGAATAAGTACTTCCTCCACTCCCTCAGGCTATTACTAAGGAAGACCTGCCACATCAGCTCTCATACATATAACAGGTTTCAGAGTAGCAGCCGTTAGTCTCTATTTGCAAAAAGAAAAGGAGGACTCGTGGCACCTTAGAGACTAGCTTATGCTCAAGTAAATTGGTTAGTCTCTAAGGTGCCACAAGTACTCCTTTTCTTCATACACATAACACTATATTCTAATAATGTTAATGGTTCCTGCTTCTTCATCTACTTTCTTTTCTTTTTTGTTTATTCTTGATCCATCTAGAATAGCTTGACAGCCACATTCAAACACTATTATGGCTTTGCTAAGAGGAAGCTCATTTGATCACCCACACACTGCCCCATTTTGTTTTGTGCCTGTCTTAAATGTTCATTTTCAGTATCAGAAAGGTGCGTGGCTGTCAGAATACAGCACATAGTAAGGATCAGTGAAGTGCCATGTACAGAGGCACATTGAATCTTTTTTTATCACTTCCTTTAAAAGGACAAGGAAGACCTATGGAAAGATGATGTGGCATAAGGAAAGAGAATCAGTTCCTGTCCTACTTCAGATAAAGCAGTCAGATTCAAAGAACTTGCTAGATGGAGGGATACAATCTCTCTCTTCACATTTGGCAACTTCTTTCCCCTCTGTTTTTTTCTCCTTCTTGTTCCTGCTTTCTTTCTTTTGGTTTAAAGCTCACCTGCATCGGGCTGTTTCTCTAGGAGCTGTTGGTTTCATGACAAAATGGGTGAGGTCATATCTTTTATTGGACCAGCTTCTGTTGGTAAGAGACAAGCTGTGGAGCTTACACAGAGCTCTTCTTCAGGTCTGGGAAACGTTCTCACTGTCCAGACTCGAAGAAGAGCTCTGTGTAAGCTCAAAAGCTTGTCTCTGTCACCAACAGAAGTTGGTCCAATAAGATATTACCTGACCCACCTTGTCTCTCTAATAGCCTGGTACCAACACAGCTACAATGACACTGCATACAACAATGGAAGATATCAAATTTTGTTTCATGCCAGGCATTTACAGAGGGTTTGTGTTAACTGAATGGAACAACTATGTATATATTCTTCTGGCTCTGGGAGAAGACATCTTAGGTTGGTTCTGGAAGGAGGAGTTAGAAAGAGCAATGTTTCCCCCTCCCCATACTCTGTATGTAGTGTATATCTATATATTAACAAGTTTCATTAACTGATTGTCCTTTTTTTATGCACACTTGCACTCTGGTCATCTTTCATGGCAAAAGTCACACAAGCAATTTGTGTTGTACCCAAAATGGGAATATACAGGGGCCAACCTTTAGAAAGTAAACATCTGCCAACAGTAATGGGATCAGAGACAATACAGCTGTTACCTATAATGGGAAATAGCAGTGGCATTTCAGATACCTTGGGTGGTAACTGCTGAAATTCTACTGGCAGCTGCTATAGGACTGTTCTTTGACATTCTATACTGTCTATCACACAATGGCTGTGTTCTATAGTCAGAGCAGCATGCTGTGAGAAAGAGGATGAATAATAATAGGGATTTTTGTGCAAGGTTTTTGGCAACACAATATATCTCCAGTGTGTAGATGCCAGGAACACCAACGCTTGATGGGGTGAGTTAAAGAACATCATTTAGCCTGAACAATCTATGTCCTGTAAATGTAATTCAGATTCCTTGGGAACTAATGCTGCTCTCAGTTACATGTGCACAATACTTATTGAGTGGAATGGGAGTACTGAGAGCTTTACCTGAGGGCAGAAATGGCCCCTAATGTTATCTGAATGAAATTTGTGTAGCTGAGTATTTAAAAATATCTTCAGTTTTCTGACATTTGCAAATGATTTTCAGCTGGGTGATTAACTTGCTATTATGGCAAATCAGATATGTGCTGTCGTCATTAGCTCTTTATTTTGATCCTCACCTCTTTGTTTTAGATGCTGCGCGGCACTATTTTAGGACTTGCAAACTGAGAAGTTTCCTATTCCGCAAGAATCTAAATGAGTACACCTCTAGCAAGTCTGCCATTGCTCAGCATGTTGTGAAATCAGTTCAAACAACTGTTCTCCCAGTTCCAGTGTCATGACTTATTAGCTGAGCAGAGGGTAGTTTTATTCTACACACTCAGCTCAGCTGGCTTTTCAGCATAGGGCTAAATTCTGTCTTCTCCTTTGTGGGTACACTAGGGAGAAGGAGGAGCAGGAAACCTCCTCTCCTGCCCCCAAAACTCCTACACAGGGACTCGTCAATAGCTCTCCCTTAGCAGTGGAGAGAGCCAGGCTAGGAGCAGGGGATTGTTGTACAGCATCAGAAGGGCTAACATCTGGCAGCAGATGCTCAGGTGAGCACCTGCAGCACTGTTCATCAGCAGCTGTGAAAAGCACAGTACAACAAGCTCCTGCACAGGGATTCTGTCTGCATCAGCCCTGCACAGCCAGCGGCTTCAAGAACTCATTTACGGATTAAAGTGGCTTTAACTTTTTTAACAGGTTTTTATTAGAGACTGACTGAAATGGCCTGAATTTGCCTTTTGTAAAGAGATACTTATTACTTAAGTGCAGCCTACAGTACTGTACCCAGTACAGGGGCCACTTTTATGGTCTCTGAAGTCAGAAAGAGATTTTTCTTTATGAAGTGACTGGAGTGGGGTTTTTTTTTTTTTTTTTTAAATCATGGAAGAACCAGGTTGGATAAAATTCAATCTGCCCACATTTTACATTTTCTGAAAACTTTTATAGGCAGTATCTTTCATTTTCACACACCTGTGCACTTCCTGGTCCCACCCAGAAGCAGAACTCCTAAAATACAACCAGAAAGCCAATTCTGGTGAGATTTCCAGATATGTTTTGAAGAACTAAGAATTTTGAACAGTTTGCATATGGTTTGGGTGTATTTACCTTGGAACTCATAATTATTTTTAGGTTTTATCATCACAAAATTATTTTTGCATGGTTGGTTCATTTTGCAGTTCTTTTTCAGCTGCTCATGCAATGATATTAGCATAATCTTTTAAGCTTACTCTGCTCCATTTAAAAGTTGGTAAACATTTTTGCAGGAACTAGTAATACCTGATCCAAAATTCAGGATCTGAATACCCTAAAACTTTGGAGTGTTTGAAATCCAGCTGTGATATTTTTTCCCTAAATGCAAGCTCATTTTTATTAGGAACTAAGGACTACAAATGGACAGTGAATGAATTTCAGGTGTGCTTAGCAGGCATTACAAGAATAAAACCATTTAGAATCATAGAATATCAGGGTTGGAAGGGACCTCAGGAGGTCATCTAGTCCAACCCCCTGCTCAAAGCAGGACCAATCCCCAATTAAATCATCCCAGCCAGGGCTTTGTCAAGCCTGACCTTAAAAACTTCTAAGGAAGGAGATTCTACCACCTCCCTAGGTAACGCATTCCAGTGTTTCACCACCCTCCTAGTGAAAAAGTTTTTCCTAATATTCAACCTAAACCTCCCCCACTGCAACTTGAGACCATTACTCCTTGTCCTGTCCTCTTCTACCACTGAGAATAGTCTAGATCCATCCTCTCTGGAACCACCTCTCAGGTAGTTGAAAGCAGCTATCAAATCCCCCCTCATTCTTCTCTTCTGCAGACTAAACAATCCCAGTTCCCTCAGCCTCTCCTCATAAGTCATGTGTTCCAGACCCCTAATCATTTTTGTTGCCCTTCGCTGGACTCTCTCCAATTTATCCACATCCTTCTTGTAGTGTGGGGCCCAAAACTGGACACAGTACTCCAGATGAGGCCTCACCAATGTTGAATAGAGGGGGACGATCACATCCCTCGATCTGCTCGCTATGCCCCTACTTATACATCCCAAAATGCCATTGGCCTTCTTGGCAACAAGGGCACACTGCTGACTCATATCTAGCTTCTCGTCCACTGTCACCCCTAGGTCCTTTTCCGCAGAACTGCTGCCTAGCCATTCGGTCCCTAGTCTGTAGCTGTGCATTGGGTTCTTCTGTTCTAAGTGCAGGACCCTGCACTTATCCTTATTGAACCTCATCAGATTTCTTTTGGCCCAATCCTCCAATTTGGCTAGGTCCCTCTGTATCCTATCCCTGCCCTCCAGCGTATCTACCACTCCTCCCAGTTTAGTATCATCTGCAAATTTGCTGAGAGTGCAATCCACACCATCCTCCAGATCATTTATGAAGATACTGAACAAAACCGGCCCCAGGACCGACCCCTGGGGCACTCCACTTGACACCGGCTGCCAACCAGACATGGAGCCATTGATCACTACCCGTTGAGCCCGACAATCTAGCCAACTTTCTACCCACCTTATAGTGTATTCATCCAGCCCATACTACTTTAACTTGCTGACAAGAATACTGTGGGAGACGTGTCAAAAGCTTTGCTAAAGTCAAGAAACAATACATCCACTGCTTTCCCTTCATCCACAGAACCACTAATCTCATCCTAGAAGGCGATTAGATTAGTCAGGCATGACCTTCCCTTGGTGAATCCATGCTGATTGTTCCTGATCACTTTCCTCTCATGTAAGTGCTTCAGGATTGAATCTTTGAGAACCTGCTCCATGATTTTTCCGGGGACTGAGGTGAGGCTGACTGGCCTGTAGTTCCCAGGATCCTCCTTCTTCCTTTTTTTAAAGACTGGCACTACATTAGCCTTTTTCCTGTCATCTGGGACTTCCCCCATTCGCCACGAGTTTTCAAAGATAATGGCCAATGGCTCTGCAATCACAGCCGCCAATTCCTTTAGCACTCTCGGGTGCAACTCGTCCGGCCCCATGGACTTGTGTACATCCAGCTTTTCTAAATAGTCCCTAACCACCTTTTTCTCCACAGAGGGCTGGCCATATATTCCCCATGACCATTTAGCTGGTCATAAACCAAGACTACTATATACTGTACCTTATACCATAGTCAAGCCCTCCAAACTCCATGATAGTAATCCATTTAAAAAGAAACACAGGTAAGATCACACTGAATGGTTACACTATGGGAGGGCAAACTAGTTCTGATTAAAATGAATTCCCAAACATCAAGCCAAATTGAAACGCAAACTCTTTTTGTAAGGGTGGAAATATATTGCTTTATCTTGGTTCCATTGGTCACTTCCTGGTTTCAGCCAGGACAGGAAGCAGAGATGCCATGAAGCAAAGTTATTCTCATATCTGGACCATGGTAAAAATAGAAGTCATTTGCAGTTAATTTAAGGATTAGAAAATATGTACTGTAATTTAAACCACTTTCCCAGTACATGACATGTCCGCTGCTCATGGAAGTCTACTTCTCTCCAAATGTCGAATGTCTCTTCCCCCTCTTCAGCACACTCTGTAATATACAGTGTGCCAAGAAGTATCTGAAGAATCCTATATATATATATTCTTTCTTGTACTAAGATCTCTGTAAGGGTGGGAAACCACAACACTTCTCGGAGGAAAATCTGCATATTGCAATAAGACACCCTAAGGGCAAGCCTACCATTATTTTGTTGTCTTATGAATTTTCCACTTTGAATATTTGTCCCAGTGAAAATTTTATTGGATGAGTGAACAGTATCATTTCTAGGTACCTGCAACTTTTAATGATGTTGGGTGGATACCAGCAAAAGGAACAAAGGAGAAATCCGTGGAGATAGTAGGAGAAAATGAAAGACAAGTATGGGGAAAAAATGGAAAAAGTCATTAGTTTAGTTTACTTTATACTACGTTCTACACAGGAACATCAAGCTAAAATTAATCATGACTGTTCCATGTAAGCCTGTCTCCAGCATATCCTTTCATCATCTATGCACCTATTACTTTGAGAGAACCTGATTCATGGAGCCCAAGGAAAAAAAGAACAAAAGAGATCTAGAAATATATAAACATTGGCAATTAAGAAATGTAACCTGGTCAAATTACTGTTACGTCAATAATGGGTGAAATGTGTATGTATTTTCATAACCACACTGACTGAAAAGCTAACAACTAATAGGAGGAATCTGAAAATACTGCAGCTTTTATACATATTGGTAATAATTACTACAAGCTGCCACAAGACAATCATCTAGAATACTATCAAATAGATTTGCTGCTACTTCCCTGATTCAGAAATATTGTATAGCATTGTATAGATGTGAGTAACTAAAGACTGATGTGAAGAATAGAAACAAATGATTGACATGAGAAAGTTAGAAAGAAAGCATAACTTAACAAAACATCACTTTTTAATTACCTGTCCCAGAGGGTAGGTGAAGATTTTGCGAGCCTGCCCTGGAGAATTCTAGGTTGCCATAGGCAGGTTGGCACCCAGGAATTTCGTACCCTGCAGCATGAATAGAGGATAAACCATGGCTAGGTATAGCTCATAAGACATCTGAGTGGAAACCTAGCTAGACAACCTGCTTACTAGCAGGTTACGACATAATTTAGATATTCAAGTAACGTATTGAAATTCACACTATATTACTTTAAAGCAATACTAAATCTACACACAAGATGTTGTTTCAACCCACATCTTTGTTGGTTATCTTACATGAGACCTGTTGTAGGTCACAAAAAAGATTTGTAGGACCAAACTCACCCTGGGTCTAAATGGGTGCATCCTCATTGACTTCACTAGAGCAGCACCCGCTCAGTAATTAGGTCTTTATAGTTGCACTGTACCACATCAAGTTAAACAGATTTATATTTAGTATCAATTGGGCCAACAAAGTAACTTTCGTGCACTGTGGCAGTAGTACGTTTAATTAAATCTGGGCTGAGATTCAAGTTCTGCATTCCATGTACTGTGCACATCCAACAGCAGCAGAAAAATAGCTGTAAAATGTTTGCTGAAAATGAAAAACACAAAAGCAAATAAACCCGAACAAGCAACAGAAACCATAATTAACACTCAGCAGAAGTGGACTCAGAGCCAACAAAAGGATAACAGATAGGCATATCATCAACAGGAACTCCTGTACAATATTTAATCACTGCCCAACATTAACATCAAGCAGTACTGGGAAGACTGGATATTTCCCAGAATTCTATTCAGTCCTTGTTTAGGCAAATTCCTACTCAAGTCAATGGCAGGTTTTCCTGAGTAACATCTGAGTAAGAACTATTGGCTCTGGCCCTACAAGCTGAATCCAGATTGTTTTCCCGCATGCCTTAAAAATGCAGCCTAATACTTCTTGGCATGGAAACAAAGACCGTAATTTTGTTCACCTAATTACTATTCATATTTAACAACCAAGAATGTTTATATAGCTTGTAATGTATCTGATGGCTAATGACAACGTGTACAGGATATCCTACTTTCCAGTGTTCATAATTAATGAGTACTTAGTCTTATAAGGAACAACCCATCAGCATGTGTTTGTACAGGCTTCTCTAGACATAGTGGGATGCATATTCAGAACAGGGTGTAATTGCTGCACCTGCATAACCCTGCACTGAGAATATCTGAACAGAACTGGAACAACGATGTAAAGGACAACCTTACTGATTGCTGCAGTTACGGTAAAGTGAAGTTGGCAACAGCTACATCTCAAAAGCAAGGGATACCTAGATGACGCACTTTGAGTACCCCGAGGAACAGCATTTTGTAAGTGCACTTCATTATTGTAGTAGTAGCTTTGTGCCAAATCCTGAGGATCTAAACCCTTCCTCGGATAACTCCCAATGAGGACCACAGCAAAATTTTGCTCAGTCAAGTCAGTGAAATCATTCCAGATTAACGTAGATATATCTGAGAACAGAATTTGGCCCAACGGGATGTTGCCAAAGCAAATAATATAATTAAAGAAAATAATCCCTCTGGATTATAATACCCATTAAAGATACTACTATAAGATTTACCCACATTGACTAATACCCTATGATAATAATAATAATTAATACCCATTGTTTGAGTGTTTGGGTAGCAGAATGATGCCTTTACTTGGGAAAATAAGGGCCACAGCCTGCCATTTAACTTAGAATTTAAATGAAAATTCCCCTTTTGAAATTGAAGAATTATGCAAAACATCTGTTAACCCCTATACAAAAATGCCAACTATGCATCACCATTTACAAGAATCTGATCGGAGAGTGCTTTAAAAGAACCCTGAAAAATCTATATGATCCATAGATGAGGGAATAATCTTACTGATGTTCTAATGTAACCAATGCACCACAGGACAGGTTTATATGCACCTCACAATTAACAACTGATAGCAAAACTACAAGCGGTTTCTTCAATCTTGTGATGAGGTCTGGTCTGCTTCCAATACTCTAGCATCTTAATGAATAATAACTCAAATGATGCCTTGCTGGAGTGTTAAAAATTAAATACCCTAGTGTAAATAAGAGAAGAGCTTATTAGTTTCTAGATATCATCATGCTTCAGCTGTTGATTAATCATTGAGAAGTTTATCATTTTAGAAGATCAGCTGAGGTTTCTTGTTTGAGATAAGTGTTGGGGTGCTATGGCTTAGCCACCAGTAACGTATTTCAGGCAAACTTTCCTATTTCTCTGAAATCTTGTTGTGATTAGTTAGGGATAGATGATGCTTTAGGCACAGCCCTGAGCAGATGGTGATACATAAGCTGCTCTACCCCAGAACTGACTAGCACTGGAGGTCTTGTACCTCAGAGACATCCCTCTGAGGTACAATTGAACCCTGCTCCCCTCTTGTTCTGAAAGGGGGAGGGGACTGAGGAGAAAGAGCGGAAATGGGGTAAATTACAGCAGCCTTTGAAAGGGTGTAATTTACATTCCTTCCCTCTCCTCTCTGCACATGGCTGGACATCTACTCTGGCCAGCAAGAGGGTGGAGCCACAGGAATGTCCCCTCTCCACCTCTTTGCTCAAAAAAGGAAGTATTCAAGACTTATGCACTGGTTCTGCACCAGACCCAAGATCAGGGTATGTCTGTCTTGGCTGAGCAGGATTGTATGTATGCTGGAGAGGGGGCATATATACCTTGTTTCCCTGCTCAATTGAGTAGGAGACGGGCACAGTCTACTACTTACTTGACAGTAACAGGGTTTATAAAAAGAGCAAAGCTCACCGCCTCTGAGAAGCTTGTTTTCTCTCAGTTTGGCATCTGACATGGATCATGTGTGGGCAGATATCCATGAGGATGTAAAAATAAGGGATAGGCTGAGATTCAGTGGATTTTTCTCCATCACACTAACTTACAGGTTAGATAAACCTGAAAATTAAAAAAGGAGGCAAGGAAAAATGTCTAATTTCCACTGTACATTTGTGCTGAGTGCTTTTTTAGTGAGCTGTCAATCTTATGTTTGATAGTTTCTGTCCTTGCCTTCCTGCTGTGATTATCCAGCCCATTCTGTGCCTCTTAACATATGTGTAATTAATTACTTTATATACACAAACACTTATGGTTCTTCTTTCTGTGCTCACCTTCTTATCAAGTGGTGACTGGAAAAAAAAACCTGTAGAAGTACAAATTAACTTCCTGAATTTCAAAGAGGTCTCAGTGCAACCTCCATTTTGTATCTGCAGATCTATAGGTACATAACTGGAGACTGCATCTAAATAACTAGCTCCTTAATGTCTTCCAAAGGCAACAAAGAGAATTCAGTCAAAGATTTTTCCAAAACTAGTGAAACTTGTTAAAACCAATGAGTTTAATAAATAAACAACAACCCAACAAAACCAAGCAAAAAACCCCACAAACGTTTTTCTAATGAAAGAGCAAGTCTTGCAAGCTTCACAAGGGATCACACCAAAGCAATGGGCTGGATTCTCCAGTTCACAAAGTGAACTTAAACTAGCCAGAGATTCAGACTGGAGAATTCTCCCTGAGTAGGGAATCCCCTCGCCTGCCTCAATGGGTGGCGGAACTCAGTGAGGCTGGCGGTGAAAGGGGGACAGCCTCAGCAGTGAGGGAAGAAGACACTTGCTGTGGGACATCAGACAGCATAGGGCAGGGGAGGATTGTGGAATGGCTAGTATTACTTAACTCCCAGCATTACCTAACTCCCAGGTGCCACGTGGAACTTCTTCTGGCTGTCAGTAACCATGGGAAAGGCTCCTTCTCCAATTAAGAGACGGATTATGGAATTTGTTACTGAACCACCCCAACAAAAAAGATGCAACTTATTTATAAAATGGATTTTTTGTCTGGTTTTCAAATCTTATGTGGGAATGAGGTGCCATTGCAGGGCAGAGAACTTGAAGTCCATTAAAGGCTTTGAGCATATCATAAGGGCAGAGAGAACCACAGAAGTGGCAGCAGGAAGAGTGGCAGGCCCCTTCCCAGGCTGGAATTGTGCATATCTCCCCGAGGTATGGTACTGAAGAAGGTGAAGGGGGAATACAGGTTTATTCACTACTTGTCCTACCCTTGGGGCTTATTGGTAAATCACTATATAGACTCCCAACTGTGTTGGATGAGCTACTTCTCATCTTATACAGCGGTAGCCACAGTCAAGGTATGT
Source organism: Eretmochelys imbricata (assembly GCF_965152235.1). NCBI lineage: Eukaryota > Metazoa > Chordata > Testudines > Cheloniidae > Eretmochelys > Eretmochelys imbricata. Next base: position 109,960,821 of record NC_135577.1, read on the forward strand.
GGCGCTGGGGTGACGTTAGCTAAATGCGACATCAAGTCTCCATTCAGGTTGCTTCCAGTGCATCTCAGAGACTGTAATTTGCTTGGGTTTCAGGTTGAAGGTTATTACTATTTTGATAAAGCCATGCCCATGAGGTGCACAGTGTCACGCGCTGCTTACAAAAGAGACATCTCCATGTTGGGCAATTGTATACAAGATTGGCCTGAATCACATAGTGCACTATCTCAATTACTTATTATTTGCAGGAAAACTTGGGACAGACAATGGTGAGTGCATGCTTCAGGCATTTCTGAACCTAGCTGAGTGCCTCAGGGTTCCCCCCTCACCACTGAAAAAACAGAAGTTGTAACATACCTGGGCATTGAACTGGACATAGTTTGTTGTGTTTCTAGGTTCCCTGCAGAGAAGCTGGAATTGGTCAGGGTACTGATAGAGGCTCTTAAAGAGGCAAAAGAAATTACACTGACGGAACTTCAGGTGGCCATGAGGCCACCTGAGCTTTGTGTTCTGGGTAGTGGCTTCTGGTTATATGTCGCAATTTAGGGCAACTGCACCTATATTTCCCTTTAGGAGTTCAGCAAGGGGACCCACACCTAGGTTTCTCGTTCCACAGTCATTGCCTCTCTTGGGTGGAGTGTCTCACTCCATTTGGACTGGGATATAGTCTGGCTGATCAGTTACCTGCCTTCACTGTGTTACTTCTGGCAGAGACAGGCTGCTGAAACACACTTGCTTGAAGCAGACACTTTTCCCTCGGTACTTTGTGGGAAATCCACTTCACACATATTGTTCCAAAGAGTCATTTGGGGTTCCTCACATTTACATTAGGCAAGTCCATAAGGCTGGCTTGGATATAGCAGGATCACTGTCAGACTGATGCATCACCTCCCCTATAGCAGTGGGTGTAACTAGGGTGCTGATCGGCATCCTAGGGAAACACACTGACTTACTGCCTAGACAGGTTTATTCTCTGGATAGCCCTTCTGCCATTACCTTTCATAAATTTATATGTCAACTATGCACTGGGTAAACATTCTGCTAGCAATCCAGTACACATCCTTCAAAAATCCATACAAAGTCATTTTAACCTATGGAACTGAGCTTTTACATGCCCCCTTCCTCCCCCGCAGCTACCTCATTACAACCCAAAATATTTGGGTGTAAACTTGAGACTTGGTTCTCCCACTCCCATCTCCCTCCCAGTTTCTAGGGAGTGTGTTTGTGGTATCCCCGTGGCCCCAGGGGGTTAGCTGCCTCCATGATGAATTGAGCCCTGTTCCACCCTAGGATACTACAAGCAGCCATTCTTTGGCACAAAGGAAGAAATATGTCTGGGCTGCCTCCCTGTGGAACAGCTCTCAACCATGCATGGATCCATGGTCCATATTCTAAATAGACAGTTGGCTAACTTGGGTAAGGAGACTGTCAAGGGCCTCCATTTTACACTGACTCTGTTTTAACATCCTTTTTCTTGCAATTGCCCGTCCCAGGAGTGGATAATGGTGTCTGCCGATGCTTCGTCTTGATTTCAGATTGACAGATTCTGGGGGCTCACCCAGTTGTCAATAGGGATCTGCTTGTGATGGCCCCAACAAGTCTGTAACCCTGGCTTGTGACAGCTGAAGGACTAACTGTGGGCTTGGTAGCCCCTTGTAGTAGGCCCTCCGAGTCTGATTTGCCTGGCGTGCATTTGTCAAATGGAGGTGCTGTCATATGGGGATGGAATGTGTGGGAAAGGAATGGGCAGGAATTGTGATACCAGGTGGCTGGTTAGGGGTGTGTGTGACCAAGCTAGATGCTGATGCCCCCTTTTGGCCAGTTCACAATGTGGTTTAAAAGGATAAAATAAATGGTTCCCAGAAATAAAAGAACTGGGATTTTGCTGAGGGGCCTTAGGCTCATGAGATTGGGTGAGACCTCATGGCCCTTGCGGGCTTGGGTGAGACCTTGGAGCCCTCATGGGCTGAGGTCACCATCTTTCTGGCTGCGGGGAGGGTGGTAGGACTCAGAACAAGGTGGGTTCTGGGGTGTAGGCTGAGGAGAGCCTACCCTGAGTTATGGGTTATATGGTAGGCGCCCTGTCTCCCTTGCATGAGTTACAGGTTATATGATAGGAACCCTGTAACCTCCAAACTAGTTATGGGTTATATGATAGGAACCCTGTAACCCCCAAACTAGTTATGGGTTATATGGTAGGACCCTGTAACTCCCAACCTAGTTACGGGTTATATGGTAGGTCCCTGTAACTCCTAATCTAGTTACAGGTTATATGGTAGGAGCCCTGTAACCCTTGTACTGGAACCACCTAAACGCTTGATATAGGAGATTAGAGGTGATGGACAGGTAGTGCCCCTCTCCTGTATTTAAATTTAATAAAAGTTGCAGCCTGCCACTTAAAATTCATCCATGTGTCTGCATGAAAGCTGCTATGCCAGTGTATGGAACAGTCATGCTGGGATGCTGGGGTGGGATTGGGACAGGGGCGTGGTGAAACAGAGCTCTACTGTGCCTGCTCCCCAGGTGACCCTGTGCCTGCCCTTGGAGTTTATGCCTGCAGGGAAAGTTGGACTAACTTCCACTGTGGCTGGGTAACCGATGATCAGACGGCTGTAACTGGCTTGCTGCATCCTCCTGTGCTTGAATGCAGTGGAGAACTGGGGTATGACACGGTGTACAAACCCCGCACTGACAGGGAAGAGGCTAGGGAGGCGCTATGTGCTGAGGTCACCCCACCCCTCCAGTCCTGCCAGTCGTGCTTGGTAGGGAGGAGGGCTTTAGAAAGAGGAAGCTGCAGTGCACAAAATATGGAAACCCTGAGCAGGGAGAAATTAGAATGGCTCCTGACACAGCAGGAGGAACCCTCATGCCAGGAACCACCCCAGCTCTGCGAGGAGTCCAGCAACTGCAGGGGCAAGCCCAATGGGATGGGGCTGACTTGGTTAACCAGCCATAAGGATGCCAACAAAGCTGCTGCTGAGGCACCCCTGAAGTAAGGCAGTGTCTTGGACTTTTTTTGCCTTTCTATTGACCCCAGAAGGGGCTTGGTTTGCGTTGATCTGAACGTTTGCTTTCCCCTAACCCAGAAGTAAAGTAAGCAGCCCCACAAAGGCGAGGCCACTATTATGACTAAGAGGTTGTGGCCTGTACTAGGCCAACCCTGTGGTGGAAAGTGGGTGCAGCGAGGAGTCCCAGCCCAGCTAGGGAGGTGCCCCAGAAGGACTCTTTTCACAAAGTGATGGAGAGTGCAGGCAGTTGGTTGGCCCTGCTGAAGGGGAAAAGGGGGAGGGGAAAGAGGTTCAAAGTTGAGAGGTGCCTGACCAAAACAACCTTAGAATGGATCTGGAACAACTATTTCAATGGCTCAGAGAAAACTAGCAGCAGCAGGCCACCCAGCCACAGCTGGTACAGCAGCAGCAACTGATGATGACGGAATTAGCCATGCACCAACAGGCATAACAACAGAACCTGGTGCAACAGATGCAACAGTGCTTCAGCCCCAAGGGACACTTAGGGTTCAGAGGCCGTGAACTCTGCCCCCCCACCCCCGCATGCCCATAGCTCTGAAGCTGGCTAAGATGGGCACCCTGATTGAATCTAAGGCACTTCTCACTGCTTTTGAGCAGAAGTCTTCCTCTGCAGGAGCACTGGGCCACACTATTCGCAACCCAGCTGTTGGGATCCATTCAAGCTGCATACTGTGAACTTGACTCAGCAGGGGTGCAGGATTATATGAGGGTCAAAGAGCCATCCTCAGATACTTAGATATATCCCAGGAGACTCACCATAGGCATTCCCAGGAGGAGAGGTACTCACTGGGCACATGCCCTCGGGCGATAGCCCAGAAGTTAAAGGACCACTGCTGGCAGTAGCTGAGGCTGGAGTTCCGGATGGGAGAATAGGTGGTGGAGTTCATTCTCACTGAGCAAGATCTTGCCTGCTTCAGGTTGGGTGTTAAGGCATAGGCCTGAGACCTTGAAGGAGGCAGTGGGTCTTATGGAGAATTATCTAGTTGCTGATAACCCTACTGAGACACCCAGAGGCTGAACGTTGGCAGACAAAGGAACTCACTGTGAGACAGTGATGTGTGGCATAAGACCCGACTCACCCCCACTAGGATCCAGATTCCCGGAAAGGAGGCTGGGTCCCCACAGCAGGACAGCAAGGAAGGGAGACAATCTGAGAAGGAATCCCCCTCCCTCGGCCCTATAGTCTCTGCCCAGTAGGGATCATGTTGAGACGCAAGCGAAGTCAGGCTGACAGAAGAGCCTCCCGCAGTGCCCGCCTCCAACGTCTGCACTGTCAGGTGGGAAGTGTTTGTCCTGTGGATAGGCAGGTCATTGCTGCAGAGACTGCCCCAGCATGTAGTGTGACTGGGGGAAGCATGGACTGCAGAGGCTAGGGCATGCAAGAAAAGCCCCACTAAAGTAGTGGTCCCAATGTGGGTAGATGGAAAGGAGGTGATGGGACTGGTGTTCGTGGGATTTAGCCAATGTTGGTGAGCTCCCAGTCCAAGTTATTGGCCCAATGGCAAGGGGTTTTTTAGGTACTGTGTCAGATAGGCCCCGTAGATTATGAGGTATGGCACCCAGGGAAAAGGAGAGAAATCCAAATCTATCATGTCAACTTACTCAAGGTCTGGCATGATAGGGAGGCCCTTTTTATCACTCCCCTTGCCACAGACCCTGAGTTATGCCCTGAGATCCCAACAATGGTAAAGACCAGCTCTGTTGAGATTGGGGAGACACTAGGGACAAGCCAACTCAAGACACTCAGCTGGACCAGCTGACAGAAGCAGTGTTCTCAAGTCTACTGTGAAACAGTACTTGACATATCATTATACTGAGATACAACCTGGACAAACAGTAAGAGAGACTGCTTGACCCTTACGGGAGGATGTGGGACACTGTCAAGACTGAACTCTGAACTATGCTGGTCCTGGGTGTGGTGGAGGAGTCACTCAGTGAGTGTTGAAGCCCCACAGTTCTCATCCCCAAACCTGATGGCATAATGAGATTTTGCATGGATTTCCATAAGGTCAATGCAATTTCCAAGTTTGATGTATATTCCATGCCTGCGATAGATAAGCTACTGGAATGTCTCGGGGCAGCAAGGTACATATCTACATTTGATTTTGCAAAAGGGTACTGGTAGATTCCTTTCATTCCGGACTCCAAAGAGAAGACTGCATTCACCACACCATTCAAGCTGTATTACTTTTGAATGATGTGTTCAGGCTGCATCATGTGGCAGTGATCTTTCAAAGACTAATAGACCGGGTTCTCCTTCTGCATGGGCGATACTCTGCTGCCTATTTAGGTGACATAGTTATATATAAAACCAAGATTGGGACAGTCATCCCAGCCACATTACCACAGTAGTACAGTTCATCGCCAGCACCAGCCTAACTACCAACCCAGTTTAGTGCAGGACCGGAAACCATGAAGCTACATACTTGGGATACATGGTGGGAGGTGGGCAGACAAGGTGCAGGCTTTGGCCAATTACTTGATGCCCATGAGCAAGAAGCAAGATAGACAGTTCCTGGGTTTGGCTAGGTAACACAGTGCTTAATGCCAAACTTCGCAACTATTGCAGCCCCTCTTACTGACCACATGAAGGATGGAAGACAATGGAAGGTACAGTGGTCTGATGCTTGTAATAAGGCCTTGTGAACATTAAAAGAGAGCTTATGTTGTGAACCAGTGCTCTGCAACCCCCACTTTTCAAAGAAGTCCGTACTCCAGACAGGCACATCAGATGTGGGGCTTGGGGCTGTACTCACAGACCTTCAAAGGAGAGGAACACCACATCTTGTATCTGTGTTGAAAATGATTGCTGTGTGAAAAGGCATACTCAGTAATAGAAAAGGAAGTGGATGCGAGGATCATGCACTGGTACCTATCTCTACAACCATACAGGTTCTAGGTGTCCCACAGAGTCAGCAAGACCCATAAAAACGCCTGCTTCTTTTCTCAGAGGGCAGACACTACAGCTGCCAAGGACAGCATGCCCACCATAGAACACAACTCTCTGGGGTCATTTTTGAGGGGCAGGGTATGTGATGAGGTATTTAAACCCAGCACTGACTGGGAAGAGCTTGGGAGATTCTGTGGGCTGAGGTAGCCCTGCAAATCATGCATGGTAAGAAGGAAGGCTTTAAAAGGAGGAAGCTGCAGTATGCAAGGCGGAGAAGCCCTGAGAAGGGAGTGACTAGAGTGGCTCCTGAAACAGCAGGAGGAATCCTTATGCCAGAAACCAACCCCGTTTTGTGAGGAGTCCAGCGAACCCAAGGGGCAAGCCACATAGAGAGGGACTGACTTGGCTACCCAGCCATAAGGACTCCAGCAAAGCTGCTACCCAGGCATCCCTGAAGTAAGGTGGTGTCTTGCAGTTGTTGACCCCAGGAGGGGCTTGGTTTATGTTGACCTATACTTTTTCTTTTCCCCCACTCAGAAGCAAAGTAAGCAGACCCACAAAGGCGAGGCCACGACCACAGGTAGGAGGCTGTGGCTTGTACTAGGCCAACCCTATGGTGGAAACTGGGCATAGCGAGGGGCCCCAGCCCAGCTAGGGAGGTGCTCCAGAGGGACACTCTTTACATGGGGCCTTTGAGTTTTGCAATTCATATGAACCCAAAACTCGGAAAAATCTGACTGCCAGAAATCTATCTATATAGCTAAAATGCACTGGTAAGTTTTGCCAAACCTGGTGTAAAATGAAAGTGATGTAGCATTAGCATCCATGTGGGAAGATATCCTACCCTAGGAATGCTACGTCCATGCATTCTGTACTGCATACAGCTAGCAGTTTTCATGCAGATATGCTTGCCAAAGCATATTAAGGAAATAAGCAAATTAATATTCTGGTACACAATGGAGAAATATTAATTTTACTCTCTCTCTATTGCTTCTCAGTGCCTGTTGTTTCTTGCTTTGCTAGTAAGTCCTCATACACAAGTTAATACAGAGAAATGCTCTCTGCTCCAAATATGACAGATCTCAGCTTACAAAACTCCCCAAAAGGGATTTAATAACATCCTGTCTCAGATAATCAGTGTCAGTTGTAGTCACTCTAATCCAATTCGCAAGTGCAAGGTTGAGAGATAATGAGTGATTATACAATTTATTTATTTGCCTGGCATATAAATATGAAAATGAATTTAGCAGCATTCCTGACTTATGTGGGAAATTGTGTGCTCTTCTAGTCTGCCAGTGATAACACATACATATGTTATCTGTCATGCATTAGAAATTATAATTGGGGGGGGGGGGAATGGAAAATGTTATCAGTTCAGTGACCATTTTTTTCTCCATAAAGGACTAGCTGCTAAAACAATATAACCAGCATGGCCTGCTTAAAAGTAATATTTTTATAGTTATAGTATACAGCCAGTGTTATTTCCTGCATGAAAAATGTCCTCCTCTATAAATAGCCTGATTAAATGCCGATAAAACCTCCTGATTGCTATTTTGGAATACTGTATTATTATACTGTATGCTGACAATATCATTCATCTTTCTGAGCTTTCTCTTTTTTCATATCTTTATTGATTCTTAATGTCTTCAGGCTCTTCCACACAACAGTTTCCTTAGCATCCTGCTCTGTGGGTGATGGAAGGGAAACAAATTCTGATGTCAAGTGAGGTCTTACTCCATGCATACTACTGTAATAACCTTTTTTCACTTATTCTACAAGGCAAACTATTGGCCTGGTATATTCAATATATTACTTTGAATTTAGTCTCCAACCAAGCTGTCAGGAACCACACTTACTTTGAGACCAATAGTCACTTTGCAAACAAGTCCAAGATATTTGCTCGTTAACTATGCACAATACATCAATTCACTGTCCTGCAAGAACAAATAGCTGCTTTTCCGTTTATTGAGGGTGGCAGATGACAGATCCTTTTATGACTGGGACAGACGCAGAAGAGCTGCTTTGCAACTAGCATATTTAAGTAATAATGTTTTGGGAGAGGAAAACACAGTGGAAAAGAAAAAGAAATCCCCAGTTTTTGCAGATGGGTAAAAGCTGAAGCAAAAGCGGAGGCTTCTGCTAAGCATAAATTTGGCTCATACACTCTTCTTCCAAAAACACTATTCCTGGTATACAAGAAGAGATGTGAAGATTTTTACAAGCCAGAGTGAAGATGATAGTGTTTCTCCTGCCTCCTGAGGGTTGGACATTTCACAGCTGTTGCTTTCTCAGACTTTCCAAGGCTTAGGTGAATAACTGTTTGAGCAGACATACACAAAGTGAATAATACTTGGCCTGATTTTGCCACCCTTGCTCTTGCTCTTGAAAGGAATAGGGAAGTAAGGTACTAGTCACCAGGAGTAAAGATGTCAAAATCAGGCCGTATATTAGGGCAGGGTTAAACTGACTACTTTTTTGAAGAGTGTCTTGAAATGAAGGGGCTGTGAATGGACACATACATTATCGGGAGACATCTGCTACTAGCATTATCCAAGCTCTGACATTGTTATTTATATACTTTTTATACAGCACTATTTATGTCCTGTAAGACAAGTTAAAGCATAATTTCTGCCATTTTTGCTTTAACTAACACTGGTCTGCTACTTTAAGTGCATTTATTCAATTTGATAAAGCATGTTAGATCTGTTTCCAAATTTTAATACAAACTTGAATCTTAAAATGACTTAAATAGTAGATATGCCAAGTTGTGGACACCTAGGCCCAGATTCACAAAGGTTTCAATGGAAATTAGGAGACCAACTACCTTTCTGGATCTGGGCCCTAGTTTCAAGTGTTAATGTTTGTTCTGTTTTCTGGAGCTTTCTAAAAGCTATGAAAGTAGAATAGTTTAGTTTAAGATCAAAGGTCTTCTGAGGTGTTATGGGGAAAGCTACTGTGATGAATCTGCTGAGCTGTAATGAGTCACCAGCAGGCAATGTGGTAAATTTGCTAATGCTGAATATGCTTGTTTCCTCCTGCGAGGAGGGTTCTGAGCTGTGAGGTACAGAGGATTCCAGGGAAGTTGCGAGAAGTGGTACTTAGCATTTTTCTAGTACTGTATATTGTTCATAGCACAGCGCCAACTAACTTCAGTTGCAGTTGTGAGTGCTCAGCACTTCTGCCGATCTGGTCCCAGGTGTCTCACATTGTGCACCCAGAAAACAAAGACCATTCAGTTTAGTGACCTGCCGTGGAAGATTTTGGTTTAAAGGCTCAGCTTAAGTGGTTATGTTCAGAATCTTATAGGAACTCTGTGGCAGGGATAGAATCCAATTCTCCAGCACGGCAGTCAACTGCCTTAACTATCCTTTCTCTTCCTGTAGCGTCTTGCCTCATTCGCTACATACCTTCCAAGTGTCACTATGTCTATGGCCGATCAGCAAGAATTCCTGGGCAGCAAGTTCCCTTCTGCCTGGAGCTCGATTGGAGTGTATCTCCAAGCCCCAGTCAGACAACTGCTTCGTGTGAAGTCAACCAGTCCAGTTCCAACAAGATTGTTTGAATATAGATTGTAGTTATGGACAGATTTGGGTAGCCAAATCCAGAGCCTGCAAGAGGGGATCAGAGAAACTGGTGGTTCTGGTATAGGTTAATGGGGTCAGTGTCCAAAACTTAATAGACGTGGGCTGTAGTCAGACAATGGTCAGAGAGAGCTGGGGTGAGAAAGAACCTTTGGGCACTATACTCCTTCAGTACATCCATGGGGATGTACATCCATACCCACAAGGTAAGTCCAGGTAATGATACAGAACCATACAGCTACCACTCACATACAGGTGGCCCTGAATTTAGTCTACCCTGTGATAACTGGGCGAGACTGGCAGTTCTTCTGGGAACTGATGGGATTAGGATGAGGGGAGAGGTCCCAGAGGGGGAAGAGGGGGGAGGGATAGCTCAGGGGTTTGAGCATTGGCCTGCTAAACCCAGGGTTGTGAGTACAATCCTTGAGGGAGCCATTTAGGGATCTGGGGCAAAAACCGGGGATTGGTCCTGCTTTGAGCAGGGGGTTGGACTAGATGACCTCCTGTGTTCCCTTCCAACCCTGATATTCTATGATTCTATGAAGAGGGATAAGCAGATGACACAATGAGAGGATGCCCCCAGCTTTGGTCAGCTTTGGTGGACACAATGACCCCGGGGAAGGAATATCAACGTCCTCAGTGGCTTGAGCTAAGGACCAGCATACTCCACCCCCGACACAGACCTGCTTTTTGAGCCAACCTGACTTCATCGCCGAGTAACAAAGTGATTTGACATTGAGTCAGGCCTACGAACAGCTCACCCAGGTCAGTGATGAAGTACAAGACCCATGATTATTGAAACAATGGCCACACTTTAAATTACAAAGTAAAAAAATCTACCAGGTGGTGAAAGACCCACAGACAGGGCAAGTTTGGATGTAACTCCTTATTCCCCAAAAGTTTTGAAGGGAGGTGTTAAAGCTGGCCCATGTGATACTCTGTGGAGGACATCTTGGGTGGGGAAAATCATTGGAAAGGGTGACCCTAAGATTCTATTGGTATGATGTCCACCAGGAAGTGTGGGACTAGTGCGCTTCAGGCCCCAAATGTCAGTGGGAAAGCCGGAGGAAGGTCTCTTAGGCCCCTCTAGTACTTCTTCCCTATGGTAGGTCCCCATTCAAAAGAGTAGGAATGGATTTAATAGGCCCTTTGAAAAAAAGCATAGCAGGATACCAAATATCTTAGTGATAATGCGCTATACTACACACTACCCTTAGGTGATACCTCTCCACTCCACGAAGGTGGCAGTCATCACCACCGAGTTGATGAAAGTATTCACTAGGATAGAGTTTGCTAAAGGAATAATCACATACCAGAGAATCAATTTTATCTCACAATTACTGAAGAAGCTATGCAACTTGCTGAAGGTGAAACCCCTAAGAACATCTGTTTATCACCCACAGATTGCCAAGCTGGTGGAGCACTTTTAATAAAACTTAAAAGTGATGCTAAATAAGTTCATGACCTTCCATCCTTGTTTTTGGGATCAGCTCCTAACCTCCTTTCTGTTCTCCATACAGGAAGATTGCCATGCTTCTACAGGATTTTCCCCGTTTGAGTTTTTGTATGGGAGACAACCCTGGGAAATATTAGATCTGATTTGTTAAATGTGGGAGAGGCAGGAGTCAAAGTCCACCAACTCAATAGAGTATGTATTACGATTCAGAGAGAAGCTAAAATCCCTGGGCGAGTTTGCAAAGGAGAACTTGCTGAAGGAGCAACACAACAAGAAGAAGAATTACAACAAAGGCGCCTTATCTGAGAATTCCAACTGGGGGACCAAGAGCTATTTCTGCTACCTACTGCTGAATCCAAGCTGTTGGCCCACTTTGAAATAGTGAAGTTATAAACTTTGCCAGCCTCGGAAGAGGAAAGCAACCCAAATATATCATGTCAGCTTACTGAAGGTATGGAAAGAATGGGAGGGACTCTTCATCATTCCGTTCCCTCCTGAGCCTGAATGTGACCCCTGTGCCATGATGGTTTCTCAGTTGGGGGACCAAATCAACTGGGGAAGGCTTATGACCTTAGCAGGAAGAGAAGATACACAAACTCATCAGCACGTTCATCTCTGCGTTTTTGGCAACTACCAGGCCACATGTACCCAGTGTCCCACTGTATAGAGACTGAATGCAGCCAGGAAGTGCGAGAAAGCATGCAACCATTAACCAGAAAAACGGTGGGAGACTGTGTGACAAGAGCTACGGAACATGTTCGTCACGGGGATCATCGAGGAGTCACACAGTGAGTGGCAAAGTCTGATAGTGCTCGTGCCCAAACAGGATGGCTCAATATGGGTCTGCATTGACTTTTGAAAAATGAATACAATATCCAAATTCAACCCCTATGCTGTGCCACAGGTCGATGAATTGCTGGAGAGTCTGGAGGCTACCCAGGCACATATCCACCCTTGACCTAACCTGAGGGGAACTGGCAGAGCCCCCTTGCTCCTGAATCCAGGGAAAAGATGACCTTCTCTAGCCCTGGGGCTTATTCAAGTTTAGAATCACGCCCTGCAGTCTGCATGGGTCGCGGCTACATTTCAGAGGTTAATGGATAAGGTATTGTGCCAACCTAGCATGCAGCTGCTTGTGTTGATGATACCATCATCTACAGTGGGACATGGGTCAACCACATAAAACACCTCACAGCAGTTCTACAAGCATTCTACGAGGCTGGGCTGATGGCTAACCCAGATAAATGTCAATTAGCCAACTGGGAAGTGAACTACCTGGGATACACCACGGGTGGGGCAGGGCGATACCTATTAGTAGAGAAGGTAAAAGGCCTTGTCAAAATACCCGATCCCCTCTGTAAAGAAACAAGTATGATGCTTCTGGGGCTAGTGGGGCATTATAGGTGGTTCATATCCAATTTTGCCACCATAGCCACACCCTTGATGACCTAGTAAAATATGTTTCACTTGGACAGATCTGGTGGAGCAAGGCCTGTGCCAAGACCTTCCAGGGATTAAAAAAACACAGCTGATGAAGGAACCCGTTTTATTTCACCCCGACTTTTCAGAACTTTTCACTTTACAATGGACACATTGGATGTCGGCCTTGGAGCCATACTATTGCAAGAAATAGGGGGAGAGGAACATCCCATCCTACATCTCAGCAAGAAGCTGTTGTCCCTGAAGATGCCTATTCGGTGTCAGAGAATAAGGCTCTTGTGGTAAAGTGGGCTGTGGAGACCTTACATTATTCCCTGTGGGGCCAACCATTCCAGCTAGTGACAGATCACATGCCCCCACAATGGCTACAGTCCATGAAGGACCATAACCCCTGAGTCATCTGGTGGTATTGATCCCTGCAGCCATACCACTTTGAAGTACTGCATCAAGCCAATAAAGACCATACAAATGTGGACTTCTTTTCACGAGACCTGGGGGGACTGTCAACCCAAGTAGACCTGGTGACTCGGAAACTGAGTGGGAGGGTGTGAGATGGGGTCTAGAGGCCCCGCACTGAACCAGGGCTGGGCTAAGAAGGCCCCACCTTTCAACAGGTGCAGGGCATGCTCCTAGTGGAGGAACAGTTTAAAAGAACACTGGGAGGCCAGGAAAAGGGGGGGCAGGAATGAGCTGCATATGGCACTGGGAAGCAAGGTTGATGCTGAGAGCTGTGCCAGGAGCGGCAACAGCTTTGTAAAGGCTGCTCTAGCAGGAGAGACTTAATAGCTTTGCTAGCTGGAAACCCTAAATGAGATTGATTGAACAGGACACTAAAAGTATGTTTCCTTCCCCACCAAACACATACATCTACACGGGGATAAAAGACCTGTGACACAGCCGCAGCTGGCCCGGGTGAGATGACTTGGGTTTGTGGGGCTAAAAAATTGCTGTATTGATGTTCGGACTTGGGCTGGAGCCTGAGCTCTGGGACCCTTCACCAGCGCAGGGTCACAGACCTTGAGCTCCAGCCCAAGCCTGAACATCTACAAAGTGATTTATCAGCTCCAAACCCTGAGCCTCATGAGCCCAAGTCAGCTGGCCCAGGCCATACGTGGATCTCTTTATCCCTGTGTAGACATACCATAAGAGACCCAGGAGAATTTACTAAGCCAATGACCACACCCCAAACTGAGGCATTCCAGACTGGTAGGAAGTGTCCCAGGGAAAAACATAATTTGGAGTAGTTCAATAACTGAGTCGGACGGGCGGAATGGATGGGCTTGGGTCATGCTGCCCCGCCTCCACCTGGTAGTGACCAAACCTCTGGAGGAGCAATCAGAGCACATGGGGTTGATTCAGGGGCCCTCTCTGAGATGTCTAGCTTGGTAGAAACTGTAAATCCACGACCTGACAACTAGGCCAGTTGGTCACTGGACCTTCTGACCAAAACATCCAATCTCGATTTTAAAATTTCCACTAGTGGAGAATCCACCACAACTCTTGGATAGTTGTTCCAATAGTTAATTACCTTCACTTTTAACAATTTGCACCTTATTTTCAGTCTGAATTGTCTTGCTTCAAATTCTAGTACTTGGATATGTTATACATTTGTCTGCTAGACTGAAGAGCAAATGATCTAATTTCTGTTCCGCATGTAGGTACTTATAGACTGTGATCAAGTCACCCCTAACTTTCTCTTTGGTAGATTGAGAGTGTGAGCCACCAAGGTACTTAGGCACCTAAGTCATGTTTTTAGGCACCACTGTGATCCACAAAACTCCTGGCTGGCTGCCTCCTCACCATGTAGGTGCCTAAATTAATTAAGCACCGCTTTTTTTCCTCTGGGCATTTGCACTCCAGCCTTTCTCTAGGCACCCAGCCACCTATCTCCAGCCTGAGTACGTGCAGTGCTGCCTCGTGATAGACATCCAGATGGCTATCTGCCGCCTAAAGCCCAGAGCAATTCGCAAACCGGGAAAGACAGGCATTCATCCGCCTCAGTTGTGTACAAGGGCCTGATCCGCAGTGTGGCCTCTGAGAATGGCTATGGGATCAGGCACCTCAGGTGAGCCTACATGAAACAACCAATGAGGGGAGAGAGAAAAGAGAAGGAGGACCCCCCCATAACCTTTCACCTACTGGGTTAGGGTATTCACCCAGGATGTGGGAGACCACAGTTCAAGTCTTCTCCTGAGATGGAGAAGGGAGTTGAACAGGTATCAGTCACTTTATAGGTAAGTGCCCTAACCAGTAAATGATGGAATAGTCTGATGTGAGGCTCTGTCATTCTCTCCTACTGAAATTCTTTCACTTTAATTAGACAATTACATATTAATTGAGCCAGTGAAAGAGTTAGAAGGACTCTATAGCTTAGTGGTTAGGGCACTTACTGAAGAGGTAGCATGTTGCCTGTTCATACCCATTCTCTCCCTGAGACAGCAGGGGGACTTAACCTGGGGGCCTCCCACACTCTAAGTGAGTACCACAACCACTAGGCTAAAGGTCATAAGGGAATTGCTCCTTCCTGCCCCTTTTGTTTTGTGCCTCACATGAAACATAGGTGGCTGAGCACCTGCTTTCCTGCAGTTCATGGATAGCTAGCAAAGCTAGTTGCCTCCCAGCAGCCTGGACTTAGGTGCCTATCTCCAAAAGAGGGGGAGGCTTAGGAAACTCCTCTGGCTAGCATCTCCCATTGCCTAGTTTAGGCAGGTCCCCACCTAGGGTGCTGGCCTTGTAGATTACAGTCTAAGGCATCTACTTATCCCCATTCATTGTATAGGGATCCTAACAGCCTAATTCAAGTTTTGTGGTGCAGAGTTGTTCCTGTGACCTTTGTATATCCCACGCTGAGCTCCTTGAGTCTTTCATGATAAGGTATGTGTGGTAGGGTGTGTAAACCCCACACTCGTTAATCAGGATCTAACAAGTGCCTGAGTACAATTAGGCCACTGGGAGGCACAGGGAAGGGGTGGTAGGCATAATTAGTGATGAAACACAGCTGGAGAGGAGTTGGGACTTCTTAAAGGAAGGAGCAGAGGGTAATGGGAAAAAGAAGGCCAGGAAGGTGATCCTAGAAAGCAGGTTTTGGTCCTTAAGCTAAAGGTAGAGCGATGCCTGGGAGGCCTGGTATTAGAACTGGAGGGTTTTGCGCCAGGAGGCCACCTCAGAACAGTGAAGCCTGTGGGTGGAGGAAGGTTGGTGTGAGGTAGTAGGAAGCTGGAAGTGGTGATGCTCAACAGTGAGTGACAGTAAAGTCCAAGGAGTCTTTGGGCTAGAGTTTTAGGGACTGCAGGGAGAGATGTGTACCTAGTCAATGTCTGGTGCCCTGTGTATGTTCCAGTTGGGAGTAGAAATTAGTGGTAATTAAGCATTTTTTTTATGTAGCTTTGCTTAATTTCAAAAAATGTACCAGATCTTGTCTCCTGCTATTTGAGTTCTTCAGCATTCAGAGAAAACTTATTTTGCTCCCAACATCAAGAGCACACTCTTCAGCCTGCATCCCTGACACAAAACCTTCCCCCTAGGTTTCTTCCAGGGTCCTGTGCTTTTAGCTACTCCTTTTGGCACGTGTATGTGTGCACGCCCTCTCTCCTGTCTCTTCTCAGTTTCTTTGGTATGCCTGCACAAACGCTCCTATCCAAAACAATACTCAGCAAAAACTCCTGGGTGGGTTCACACAGCCCTTTTGTCTTAGAGGCGGTTTATGCTTACAGTTATGTTAGGTGTGAACTCACTCTTCAATTATCAGTCTTAATCCTGTAACAAGGTTTCACCCAACTCATAAGAGAGGGAAGAACTCTGCTGTCCCTCTCTTGGCCCTAGAAAGCAGAGATACCTGGAAGGTGCAGGACTGGAGAAAGCTCCTGACACAAGAATAGGAAGCAGACCTCTGGGCAGAAGCCCTGGGAGGTGCTACTTGTTACAAAGAGCCCAGGAAGGGACTGGGGGAAAAGGCCTGAAGAAAGACTAATGGTAGGCAAGAGTCCAGGTGGGCTAGTGGCAAGGCATGTGACAAGCAGACCTTACCTGCTACTTCGAGAGTCACTGGAGAGGAACACATTGTCAAAGGTGGGCCTGGGTTCCCCTACCAGCTAATGGGAAGGTGGTGTGAAGTCCCCTAATAAGAGGGGATAAGGGAAATTCAGAGCCCAGAGAGAAGGGTGTAAGGACTTTGGGGGCTGGAGACCTGATGCAAGGCCTGAGAAAGTCCAACAAATAATTCTGTCCCCCTAGAAGTAGAGAGATTTTAAAGTGACCTGACCTGGAGGGCTGAATCATGAGAACAGGCAGACCACCACGGACCAGAGTGACCTTGACATGAGGTGCTGGACAGGAAAGAGCTGCTATGCTATGACTGGTCTGAGGGGTGCACCAGTAGAGAGTCCACCATTCTATAGCATGTTTTGCAGTCCTTTAATATTCTTTTGGCTCTTCTCTGAACTCTCTCCAATTTTTCAATATCCTTGAATTGTGGACACAGGAATTGGACACAGTATTCCTGTAGTGTCTGCACTAGTGCCAGATACAGAGAGAATGTAACCTCTCTCCTACTCAAGATTTCTCTGTTCACGCATCTAAGGATTACATTAACCCTTTCGGGCACAGTGTCACAGTGAAAACTCATGTTCAGCTGATTAATCAACATGGCCCCCAAATCTCCTTGAGAATCACTGCTTTCCAGGATAATCTCCTATCCTGTAAGTATAGCCTACACTCCTTAGATTTAGCTTGAGCAAAGGCATATTGTTTGATTGTACCCAGCGTGCCAAATGATCCAGATTGCTCTGTATCAGTGACCTCTGTCATCTTCATTTATTACTCTCCCCATCTTTGTGTTGTCTATAAACTTTCTCAGTAATGAATTTTTGTCCCAGGTCACTGATAAAAAAAATTTGAATACCGTAATAGCCCTGCTTTGAATCTTGCTAGAGGTTATCATTAGGGTAACCAGGTGTCCAGTTTTTGACAGGAACACCTGGTCGAAAATGGATCCTGGTGGCTCCGGTCAGCACTGCTGACTGGACTGTTGACTGTCCGGTTGGTGCAGCAGGGCTGGCAGACTCCCTGCTAGCCTTGGTGCCATGGCACAGCTCCCAGGATGCAGCTGGCATGTCGTGTCCTCCCCCCCCCCGCTCCAGCTCCTATGCGTAGGGGTAACCAGGGAGCTCTGCACCCTGCCCCTGCCCCAAGCGCCACCTCCGCAGCCCCCATTGGCCAGGAACCGTGGCCAGTGGGAGCGGTGCCTGCGGATGGGGCAGGGCGTGGAGCTGCCTGTCTGTGCCTCCATGTAGGAGCCAGACGGGGGACATGCCACTGCTTCTGGGAGCTACTTAAGGTAAGCGTCGCCTGGAGCCTGCACCCCTGACCCCCTCCTGGGCCCCAACCCTCTGCCCCAGCCCTGATCCCCCCCTCTCACCCTCCAAACCCCTCAGTCCCAGCCCAGAGCACCCTCCTGCACCCCAAACCCTCTATCACTCCCCCCTGCACTCCAACAGCCTGCCTCAGCCCTGATCCTCCTCCGTACCCCTCAGTCCCAGCCCAGAGCACCCTCCTGTATCCCAAACCCCTTATCCCCAGCCCCACCCCAGAGTCTGCATCCCCAGCCAGAGCCCTCACACTCCAATCCCCTGCCCCAGTCCAGAGCCCCCTCCTGCACCTCAAACCTCTCACCCCAGAGCCCACACCCACAAGCTGGAACCGTCACCCCCTCCCACACCCCAGCCCCCTGAGCCAGCACGGTGAAAGTGAGTGAGTGTGGGGAGAGCAAGTGACAGAGGGAGGGGAGATGGAGTAAGGTGGGTGGGGCCTTAAAGGGTGGGGCATGGGTGGGACAGGGGCAGGGCAAAGGTGTTCTGTTTTGTGTGAGTAGAAAGTTGGCAACCCTAGTTATCACTATGCATCAGGACTGGGGCACACTGGTAGGGAGATGTGGAGCGCTTAGGGACACACCCCGAACCTTTTTCTATGGCTAAATAGGTTCCAGGTTGTCCATCTGGAACCTTTAGATGCACCAGATTTACTAGCAGACCTGAAGAGAAGTGGAATTTAACAGCTAGCTGAGTACAATTTGATTAAATTTGGAGGAAAAGAAACAAGTTCAGAAAACCATGCAGCTATAGAAAAATGTGGTGAAAACCCTAGTCATACCCTGTATCTGATTATTTCTAGGCAGATACTATTAATATTCTCTTTTGAGTATTGTACTTGTAAAGCTGATCTTCTTAAAGCAAAGAAACCTTTATTTTATACTTGCTGGCACTGTGGACTAAGGATCTCCAGTCTCTTAAGTAATCATAGATCATTTCAGAGCTATCTTTTCAACAAGACACTGTACTCTTGACAGTTCACTTAAGCCAGTGGTGGGCAACCTATGGCCCATCAGGGTAATTCGCTGGCTGGGCCATGAGACAGTTTGTTTACATTGACCATTGGCAGGCACAGCCGGCCACTGGGAGCTGCAGGCAGCCATGCCTGCGGACGGTCAATGTAAACAAACTGTCTCGTGGCCCACGAGCAGATTACCCTGATGGGTGGCAGGTTACCCACCACTGACGTAAGCAGTTAATTCTTAGACTCGATACTAAATAACATATCTTAATGGTTATCTAGAACCCTACAGTAACACTTAAGAAATACTCTATTGTGACAAAGAAATAACAATGTTAATTATATAATACTGAGCTATTTTTTATTACTCAGATTTTACTTTTACTTCAGCAAAATCTCAAACTGAATAATCATTTTGGGATTTAATCTATTTGCTGGTTACAGCCTGTTCACATATTATTTGTGCTGTTTTAATATTCTCAGTAATTTCTTGTGAGTAGCATATTGTTGGTGCTGTAGTTAAAATACTGTAGGGGTGTGTGTGTGTGTGATCTGTGGACAAATTCCACTGGAATTGCACTTAGGTGTCTGATATCTCCTCAAAATCTTTCACACTTTCTATATATATAAGTGGATATGTGGGTAGTTTGTAAGCTCTTCTGGACAGGGCCTCTTTTTGGTTTGTTTTTCCCCTAGCACAATGGGACTCTTGCTCAAGATTGGGCACTCATAGGTGCTACTGCAATGCATAACACAAATAACTGCTAAAGATATGTTTTCAAAACACTAGTTTTAAAATTTAGCTAATATTTGAGGCTGGAATCATATGCCACCCAAACAAATGGAGATAGCTTTAAGTTAGCAGGGACTGTTTCCTGTGGAAGGTTTTTAATTTGAAAATCAGTTTATTGTCCCTTGATTGCATAGAGTATAGAATGATTGATATCTGTTTTCTGGGTAGTAACAGTAAGTTTGTTTTTTATAAGTCCAACTATAACCATCTGCAATCCACTCTTAATACACTTGACCTGCTGTGTAGCCTTGGGCAAGACATTTCACCTCTGTATCCTCTCCCACCTTTTGTTTGTCTTGACTGTTTAGATTGCAAATTCATCAGAGCAAGGACCCTGTCTCACCAGGTGTTGTGACATATGGTTCTTCATACTGCACAGTCTCAGTTGGAGACTCTGGCTACTATTATACAAAGAAATAATTACACAGGAAAAAGTTCTAGAAGAGTCACTGTGATGTGTGGGAGACAGATTCTTCTGAGGAAGCAGTAGGCAAAGCTAGATTGGAGAACATCTGAGAGATGGTGGTCCTGGAGATGTCTAGGGGGAAAAGTTTTGGAAGCATCATGGGTCAAATTGATCCCCAAGGAGCATGAAGACTGGGTAGTGGAGGAATTTGAAATGATTCTGGATACTTTCCTAAACTAGATGAAGTGGTTGGTGGTGGATGTATTCAGATGAATAACAAGCCTGTAGGCCACTTATATCAGGGGCTGAACCACTTACTGTATCTAGATAAAGGCCAATACTCTCTGAAAGAACTTCAGCAAAAACTTTCACAAAAAACCACCAGGTGTGAGCAATCAGTGCACAATTAAATTTATTATGAACTGCCTGAATTATCTGCCTTTTTTTACTTACTACTGCTTGGTTAACTCCTGTCATGCTGATTTGTAAGCTATCTTGAAAAACAGAACTATATTTGCAGTAGAAAAGAGTTTCAATCTTTATCTTGATATAAATTGTGGAGCTCATGGATGGCAGGCAGTTTATTCTGTTTGGACAATATCTAACTAAAACTACATTAAGAAGATGTAAACGGTTAAAATATTTAAACACACCTTTCCAACAGCAGCTGCCAAAGATTAAATGTTAGGTGCTATTTTAGGTACAACATGCTATTATTAACAAATCTTACATTTTAGAGAGAATCTTTAAATGTGAAGGATTTCCGGAGCACGCTACTAACTACACTTCAGGGTAGCATATGCCATGGGAGTTTGGATCCTGCAAAGTGCTGAGCACTACTCAGGAGAAGCTCAGCCATTTACATACTCAGGCCGTAAACTCAGACTGAGTTTTCAGGATGCTGAGCATTGGTCTAACTCTTGCTTCCATTGAAGCCAATGGCACTTCTTACTGTTGACTTCACTGGGAGCATATTTAGGCCAACACTGAACACTACTGAAGACCCCATCCTTAAATTCCATACTGCTGCCCCTTCATGCTTTTTAGTTCCTTGGCTTTCTCCAACACACTCAGTTTGCTCTGAAATTCTCCAGGTTTTGCCTCAGTCCGAAGATTTTGAAAAAAAAACTGGGTTCAGCTGCTAATGTATTCACACATGAAGATAACACACTGCTCCAAATGACATTTTTGCAGTCCAGTAACTCAAAAGAATGGCTGTAGTTGGAAACATCAAAACGGGCTTGCTCTTTTACCCTCTTTCAGAAAAGAGAAAAGTTTAACGTCAGAAGAAAATTTGTTTAGTGTTTCTAAAAGGTACTAATCTCTGAGATTAAGGTTATAACTGACGCCCTGCAGAGTGGGTTGTAGTACATCAGCCCCTACTAGGTGTCTGATAGCATGCTCAGAGGCAAGTGCTGTAGATGTTCCAAGTGTAACCTCCACTTCTGGAACTCTGGACTGAGCCTCTCAGGGGGGTCTTATGGATTACAACAGTACCAACTAACAGAACCATCTGACACCATTTCCCAGCATGCTTGGAGTCAGGAGTGAGGGCAGAATGGACCAGAAACACCTGCAGAGTCCAGTAGGGAGGCTTCTGCATTGGATGATATGGACAAGTAGTTTACTGGGCCAATGATGAGCCAGGGCCGCTCAGCCCCTCAGTGGCAGGGGACAGCCTGACTCAAATTAAACCTTGTCTGTGTCTGAGTTTGGAGTGGAGAGGAAGCTGAACAGCTCAGGGAGTCTGTCTGACTCCCTACAAAGTGAGTCTTGGAACTGCTGTGGGATCTAGTGCTTGGGCCAGGCAGTTGGGTTACCGAGAGCCACAGATCTCCAAACCAGGGAGACAGGAGAGGACGCTGCTCCAGCCAGGGCCAAAGATTCTGTAAGAGGACCCCTTTTTTTTTGTTTAAGCTGGCTGATGTTCACAGTGCTGCAACACTCATCTCTGAACTCATCCTGAGCCTACCATGTGCCTGGGAAGATACCAGACAGGGAGCTGGTGGCTGGGAAGAGTTGTGAGCGGTGAGAAATTTGTTCAGGTTTTAGTACTTATTAGTTAACACTAACTCTGTCCTTATTGGGAGCAGGAAGATAGAATTTTGGTAATAATTTCTTCACTGGGACTTTTGTTGATGTACCCTGTTTTGTATGTACTGGATTTGATACTCCTTGTCAGGAGTGGTAGTATTACTCACTTCCCAAGGGAAAGTATCCCTTGTGTCTTGGACACAGAGAGGCATCACCTTGGGTGGAGGCACCTGATGCTGCACAAGAACCCAGGACCCAGCAAAGGGGAGAAGCCACTCCAAATAACATGCACTGGGAAGGAGACTTGAGCCACACCATGGGGAGAGGCTGCACAAGCACTAACGGTCAGATTTTTAATGGTATCTAGGTGCCTAACTCCCACTGAAGTCGGGAGTTTAAATATTTTTGAGGATCTGGGCCTAGATCCTTTTCTTTCAGCTCAGCTGTGATTAAGAGAAGGTATGCACTAACAAACCAGCAGGTTTATTACTGTATGTTTAAGCTCACATCTTAAAAATATAGTCTGCTATATTGTGTAGTTCTTAAAGTTAGTACTAGAGAGAGTTAACAAATGGCAAAAACAATTTTGATACTATTTCCATTTCATAGATTTTAAAATGAAACACTTTTTTTCACTTGTTCTTGGGGAACTTTACATGAAATAGTTGAGACAATCAAAAATTTTGAAGTGTTGTCATTTCCTCCTGTTTTGCTAGTAAATGCAATAAGATAGGTGGGGTCCTGACTGTATGTATTTTTACACCTCCCTGTCCCCTTCCTTTCTGCAACTCTGTTTCCAATCATCTCCACGTTTGGGAAAGGTAGAATGGGAAAGTTGGTGTTTCATTCCTCCAGTCTGTCACTTTTTTCAAAGATGGAGAATTTTAAAAACGTACAAAGTGAAAAGAGGAAAAATGAGAGAAAACAATGTCTGGGGGAAGGCATTAGACATGCAATCTATAGTGCATTCAGTAGCAACAAACAAAAGCTTTTCAAAAACCAAAATAAATTTCAAATTTGAAACACAACTTGAAAATTATCATTTTTTCCCTGTGGGAAAAATTTAATTTGGAAAATTTTTTTCACTGTTCAGACTCTGCAACCTCTCACCCCCACTTTCCCTATGTGAGTTCTTAGTCCCAGCCAGACTGCATGGGAGAAGGAGTAATCGGCAATGACTCCCACATTGCAGTCCTGAGTTGCAGTGAAGATAGGGTGGTGGTAGACATGAAAAGACCCCTCCCTACTATCCAGCCTCCTTAGGAAGAAACATCACATTTGCTAGGCTTTCCAAAGGTAATCAACGCTGGGGTGCGTCAGACCAAAGGAGGAAGTGAGAAGAGAGTTCAGGGCCCTCTGAGAATGCTGACTCAAGGGCGCAAATGTAGAAAGTGTAAGTCTTCAGTTATGTAGTTGTTATAGAGTAGTTTTTGCCATGCATTGAACGTTAGTTTTCCAATAATCCAGTAGATTGCATTTCTGTTCTGGAAAGAGTATCTGGAGGCGGTGGGTTACCCCTCTTCCCCAGTTTCTCAGACTTTGGTAGTGTGCTATATATGATGGATACAAATAATTCCTATTTTTGGCTTACAATACCCTGTGACCTCTTATGTTTTGTTTAAAAATGCTCTTATAAGACTGAGTGACCTAACTTTCATCTGTCCTCTCACGTTATGCCTAAATTATATAGGAAGGATCAGAGTTTTCCACACCGTTGTAAGTCTGTTGCTGTTCAGGCAATGAATTCTGGCACAGTGTAAAATGTTACAATAGCCATTTTAGGAACCTCATTGTTATGACAGGTTTCAGAGTAACAGCTGTGTTAGTCTGTATTCGCAAAAAGAAAAGGAGTACTTGTGGCACCTTAGAGACTAACCAATTTATTTGAGCATAAGCTTTCGTGAGTTACATCCGCGTGCATCCGATGAAGTGAGCTGTAGCTCACGAAAGCTTATGCTCAAATAAATTGGTTAGTCTCTAAGGTGCCACAAGTACTCCTTTTCTTATTGTTATGACAGATGCTGCTGTCAAGGGGACTTCTCTGTGAGAAGCCAAGTGTAAAGCGGGGGAATAGTCCTGCTCTTGTGCGGAACTTTCCTGGCTTCTGCACTATCCTGGTGAAGTGGGCTAGCGAAAGGATCTGAGTCCTCGCTCCCACTTCCTTTACTCAGTGGCCTCCCTGCCCTTGAGGACTCCCCTTCCACTCTCCTGTCTGGCAGAGTCCTCGTAACCCCAACAAGGCTGGGCCCAGGATTCCTGGGGGGCTCGACCCCCAGCCCTGCTGTGGTCACCTAGGACAGGGGCTAGGGTGTCCCCACTCCGGGGTACTCTCTCTGCACTGGGCACTTCTCTGATCCACTGACCGTTACATACAAGTTAAAGCAAATGCAAGTTATTTAATCAACAATTAAATTTAAGAAGAATAAGAAAAAATGGGAAAGGTTAAAGGAAACACATCACCCCGCTCTGTGGCAGGGAACATCACAAACAGTGTCTACCCGCATGGCCCCACAATATGCCAACATTTTTATGGCTGATTTAGAACAACGCTTCCTCAGCTCTCGTCCCCTAAAGCCCCTACTCTACTTGCGCTATATTGATGACATCTTCATCATCTGGACCCATGGAAAAGAAGCCCTTGAAGAATTCCACCATGATTTCAACAATTTCCATCCCACCACCAACCTCAGCCTGGTCCAGTCCACACAAGAGATCCACTTCCTGGACACTACAGTGCTAATAAACAATGGTCACATAAACACCACCCTATACCGGAAACCTACTGACTATTCCTATTCGCTATTCCTACCTGCATGCCTCCAGCTTTCACCCTGACCACACCACACGATCCATCGTCTACAGCCAAGCTCTGCGATACAACCGCATTTGCTCCAACGCCTCAGACAGAGACAAACACCTACAAGATCTCTGTCAAGCTTTCTTACAACTACAATACCCACCTGCGGAAGTAAAGAAACAGATTGATAGAGCCAGAAGAGTTCCCAGAAGTTACCTACTACAGGACAGGCCTAACAAAGAAAATAACAGAACGCCACTAGCCGTCACCTTCAGCCCCCAACTAAAACCCCTCCAACGCATTATTAAGGATCTACAACCTATCCTAAAGGATGACCCAACACTCTCACAAATCTTGGGAGACAGGCCAGTCCTTGCCTACAGACAGCCCCGCAACCTGAAGCAAATACTCACCAACAACCACATACCACACAACAGAACCACTAACCCAGGAACTTATCCTTGCAACAAAGCCCGTTGCCAATTGTGCCCACATATCTATTCAGGGGACACCATCACAGGGCCTAATAACATCAGCCACACTATCAGAGGCTCGTTCACCTGCACATCCACCAATGTGATTTATGCCATCATGTGCCAGCAATGCCCCTCTGCCATGTACATTGGTCAAACTGGACAGTCTCTACGTAAAAGAATAAATGGACACAAATCAGATGTCAAGAATTATAACATTCATAAACCAGTCGGAGAACACTTCAATCTCTCTGGTCACGCAATCACAGACATGAAGGTCGCTATCTTAAAACAAAAAAACTTCAAATCCAGACTCCAGCGAGAAACTGCTGAATTGGAATTCATTTGCAAATTGGATACTATTAATTTAGGCTTAAATAGAGACTGGGAGTGGCTAAGTCATTATGCAAGGTAGCCTATTTCCTCTTGTTTTTTCCTACCCCCCTACCCCCCCAGATGTTCTGGTTTAACTTGGATTTAAACTTGGAGAGTGGTCAGTTTGGATGAGCTATTACCAGCAGGAGAGTGAGTTTGTGTGTGTATGGGGGTGGGTTTTTGGAGGGGGGTGAGGGAGTGAGAGA
Source organism: Eretmochelys imbricata (assembly GCF_965152235.1). NCBI lineage: Eukaryota > Metazoa > Chordata > Testudines > Cheloniidae > Eretmochelys > Eretmochelys imbricata. The sequence continues at coordinate 109,986,625 of NC_135577.1, forward strand.
ACCTGGATTTGTGCAGGAAATGGCCTAACTTCATTATCATGCACATTGTGTAAAGAGTTGTCACTTTGGATGGGCTATCACCAGCAGGAGAGTGAATTTGTGTGGGGGGGTGGAGGGTGAGAAAACCTGGATTTGTGCTGGAAATGGCCTAACCTGACGATTACTTTAGATAAGCTATTACCAGCAGGACAGTGGGGTGGGAGGAGGTATTGTTTCATATTCTCTGTGTATATATGAAGTCTGCTGCAGTTTCCACGGTATGCATCTGATGAAGTGAGCTGTGGCTCACGAAAGCTCATGCTCAAATAAATTGGTTAGTCTCTAAGGTGCCACAAGTACTCCTTTTCTTTTTGCGAATACAGACTAACACGGCTGTTACTCTGAAAAGTGTCTCTGGAATGTCAGGGCAGTTCACAGTCTGTTCCTTGTAAGTCCCAGGCCTCCTTTTCAGGCCCTGGCTTTGCTGCAGGGACGCTGTGGGTTGGACACTTGCTCTGGTGGTGGCCACATGCTCTCAGGCTCTAAGTGGCAGGACCCTTCTTCCCAGTGTCGCCCCCGCCCTGTCGGGGTTACGATCCAAGCCTGGCCTGCAGAGCCTCTTGGCTGAGGCGTCTCCCTGTGCTGGGCCTGCTGCCCAGGGTCCCCCTCGCTCTCCCCAGCTGCTCACCACACCCAGCTCCAGACTGCTCCAGCCCTAGCTCCACCACTCTGTCTCAGCACTGCTGCTGCTCTGCTGCCAGCTCCTTGGGCTGCTTCTTTGGCCCCTCTACCTCTGGTTGCTACAGCTCTGCTCCCAGGACAGGTCTGCTCTGCAGGCTGCTTCTGTGACTCTGCTCCCAGCACTGACCTGCTTCCTGGGCTGCTTTTCTGGCCCCTCTGGCTCTGGTTGCTGCAGCTCTGCTCCCAGGGCAAGTCTGCTCTCTCTGGGCTGTGCCTCTGGCTTTGGGGCTGCAGCTCTGCTCCCAGCACAGGGTCTGCTCTCTCTGGGCTGTTTTTCTGGTCCCTCTGGATCCAGCACAGCTCTGCTCCCCAGCTCAGCTTAAGCCCCTGGTTTCTCCTTAGCTCGGCCCCACTCTGTGTGACCCAGGCAATTCCAGCTCACGCAGAGGACGGGACCTCCCTGGCCTCCTGACTCCCTGATTAGCCTGCCTGCCCTGTCATTCAGGCTGACCTAGAGCATTGGCCTCTCCCCATTGTTCCTGGGGGCAGTCAGTCTCAGGGTCCTGATTCCCCATTGACCCTTCCCCCTTTTTAGTACTGGGAGCCAGCCAACCAAAACACCCCCACTGAACAGTCCCCTTACACAAGCACCCTCTCTTGCCACTGAAGTCAGTGGGAGATGAAGGTGCTAAGCACCTTGTGGGATCAAGCCCCAAGTGAAATATCCTTTTTATTTACTCACATCACATTAGAGTATTGATAGCTCAGGCTGGGAAAGTTCCTTTGTCAGAAGGCAAACCACTGCGAAATGTGATTGAAATGAAGGTGAATTAAAACCAGCATTTCTGAGTCTCTTGCTGATAACTGCAATCTTGCTGAGAAGTGACATCCATGTGTGGTACAGGGCTCAGTGTCCACTTGTCCTGTTCCTATGTGATCCATTTTAACTGTCAGAATCAAATTGGCAGCAAGGCAGAGCCTAGCTCTGAATCCAGTGCATACGTGTCTTGGCTTTGTCTAATTGTGCCCTTCTGCTTCATGGGTGAGCAATTTGGGGGAGGGTGCAAGAAACCCCCTCTGTTCTCTACCTTCCTTTTCCCATTAAGCTCCCATACAGCAGCCAGCTACAACTAATTCCTGAACTCCCTTGAACATAGAGACTGCTCCCTCCATGTACACCCTGGTGTGCAAAATGCTCCATGCAGTCAGGGAGAATACAGGGTGAGAGCCCTCCCTCTACTATACAACACTGGCCACCATTCTGGGGAACTCTGGGAAGAATTCTGCATTTAGGATCTATAACTGGCCTTACGTTGGCCTGTGCCTTAAACGTGTAATTGAAGCGATAGGGTAAAATCCTGGCTCTCGGGAGGTCAGTGACAAAACTCCCATTGACTTCAATCTGTCAGGATTTCACCCTTGACTTTTATTTCTTTCAGTCCCTGTGTGACTTTGAAACAGAGCTATAACCACTCTCACAAGGTTTATATTTTTGATAATTGGACAAACTGTCCTCTCAACACTACAAGGGTTCTTTCAACTCTTATTCCCAATTAGAAACTGCTTTTTCTTTTCCCCCCATTTCTTGCTCCACCAACCTAGCCAGCATCTGTGAGGCCAATCCTGGAGGTTCCCAGCACTCTCACCTCCTTCCTTTGTGATGTATTGAAAACTGTTTAATATTACAGCTATCACTTTAAGAGTAAGGGGGTTCCTGGTCCTGCTTACAGCAAGGGCTCTGCAGGGAAATATATGATCAAAGTCAGTCTACAGAGAGCCAGCATAGAGTAAGGTGGAGTGGAGTTGTAGCTTTCTGTTTCAAAGAGTAGCCTGCTTTGTCTCTTTCTGCTTTGAAGTTCTTGTGTGGTGGTCTGAATTCTAAGAAATAAAGTAGTTACATCCAGCCTTTCAGATGGAATATTTTACATTTTTATCTAACTTCTGTTTGTATGCTAAGAACACAACATCAACCAGGCCCCATATTGCTAAAAGAAACATCTGAATTGTCACTGAGATTGATGTCATGCGGAACGTTGATATTTTTAGACGGGGAAAACAAAATCGAAAGGTTTTCAGCCCAAGCTCTTGTCTTAGAATCAGGCTAAGAAGGATTAGAGATAAAAGTCAAGGAGATGGAGGGAGGGGGACTAATTGATGGGAGAGGAAAACTAAATAACATTTAATGAAGTGTTCAGCCGATCATTAGCTTCACACAGTTCTAGTTTAAAGTGAGTTTCAAAGTTGAAGATCAATGCCTTGTGTTGTAGTAGGGAGCAGGAATAGCTCAGAATACACAAGCCTGTATTCTGTAAATCTTCTAAAATGCTGTGCTGTCATTTCAAGCATCACTAAATATTTCATTAAATTTTATGTACATACAAATAGAAATGAAATGTTGAGAAAGTTTATCCTCCTTATACTAGAAGGCTTTTTATTTCAGAGTGGTCTGTCTTGTCAATTTCGATGGCTAGGGTGAAAGCACTGATATAATTCTTCCTTTTTGCCTCCAGTGTTCAACTTCAGGTTCTTTTCAGTACTTTTTTAAAAGAAGACAGTAATTTGCTGCAGGAGTTCTTACCAAGCTGATGTCAGTCAGGTTACAATTAACCATATGTCTTTCTCTGGGGGATGAATGGAGACAGCACAAGTGAATACACAGGTTTAAAACAAGCTGAGGTCTCACTAAGATCCTGTAAATACGAGGTTCATTCTGGGAAGCTCGGTGGCAATTTTACCAAGTGTTCCACCACTTTTCTGGTCATTTTGACCTGGCAAGGTAAACAAGGATTAAAAATCAAAGAGGAAATATACAAGAACATTTGTAATCACCCAGCCTTATTGAGCACAGTTGATAGGGCTGGAATGATGTTTGTTTGTTTGTTTAAAGTCCATTCTGTTCAGGCGTGCCATGATACATCTCCCAAGGTCCATATAAATGAATAAAAGAGCAAGACCTTTCTTCACTGTGTATGGGAACAGTGTATCCTAAAACTAGTTTGCCTGTTGCAATGCAGATGATCATGTACATTGAAGAGCTCACTCTTTCAAGTGAATTTAGATATCAGCTGAAATTGACAGTCCTCTTAGTTCAGAGAACAGCAGTGCAAAGCTTTTCAAAGCTCTATCCTTACCTGGAGAGGTGACTGTTTTTAGGAATGGGAAGATAGGTCACCAAAAAGTTCCGCAGCCCTTGGCCTCTGCTTAATTATGTGTGGGCACCTCCTGGGGAACTCTGTTGTGCATGCACAGTCCTACCGTTGTCATCCTCTGGTGACGGGAGTGGGGCTTATTATAACTGTTCGGTTTGGGAAGGCTCAAAGCTGGATACAGGGACAGGCAGGCTGTGGGGGTCAGGGAGACAGTGCTCAAAGAGAGCATGTATGGGGAGAGGGAGCTGGAAGAAGCCTGTAATGGATACAGTATCAGCAGCTGCTGGAGGGGAAAAGTAGCCTGGAAGAAGCCCCTGGCAAAGGCTATGAAAGCCAGGGGAAATAGGAAGGGCCTGGAGAGCTGAGCTGCTGCTGGGAAGAGGGGAGGGCTCATAGAAGGCAGCTGAAAGGGGTGATAGTAGCCTCAGCATCCTAGATGAGTCCCTTATGTGTGGGCAGTTGGTGAGAGAGAGGGTAGGCAGTTGGTGAGTGAGAAGATCCCTATGGGACACACAAACATTAAGGGAGGGGAGCCATGACCTGAAAAGGAAAGGAGAGCTCAGATACCCAACCCATCAACATTTCACTAGGTACTTATGCTCCTCATATGCTATGGTGGGGTGTTCACAGCACAGGGCACACTAGACAGCCAACGAACTCTAGATGACTCCACGTGTGATGTGGAGAGTGAGCAGCAGGTGCACAGAGCTCTCATTCTCTCTACCTCCCTGAAAGGGATCCTACCAAAGGAAGGCCCCTGCAACTGTAGGGTGTCAGAACTAGCATTGTTCAATTCCTCTCAGCATGAGATGCTATGAGCCATATCCTCAGCTGGTGTAAATGGCTCCATTGGAGTCCATGGTATTGTGCACCATTTAGAAATATGAAGGGGCCAGGTAGCCCCACCTCTGCCACTGATTTTGTGCAGAAGAAATCAACACAAAGCATGGGGAAACAATTCAGCTATGTGAGGTTGTATAGAAGTTCTTGGGGAGGAGCGCAAGGCAGGAAGAATTCGTGGGAGGAAGTGGGTTTTAAGGAGAAATTTGAAAAAAGAGGGTGCTTGGAAAACCTGAAATTTGACTTCCCCCCCTCACCTCTTATTTACACCCGTGTAAGCGAGGAATACATCCTTTGTAATTGGGGTTACAGCAGTAGATGAGGTAATTCAGGCCCATGAAGCGAAAGCCTGCCTCAAGCATAGGAAAGCACAAAGCAGGGAAAACAGGAGCGATTGAAGGAGTGAAGGGAGCAAGAACAGTGATTTGGTGGGGGGTCAGTTCATGAAGGGCTTTGCTGGTGTGTGTGTGTGTGTGAGAGAGAGCTTGAATGTGAAGAGAGGAGAGGCAAGAAGCCAACAGAAGGATTCTAGAAGGGATGTGTGAGGCATAATCAGAGTGAAGGAGTTCTCTACCGAGAATACTGACCTTTTCTATTTGGGATCCAGGAATTAGCTGCTCACTGGAAGTAGAATATGTAGGATATACATATATCTCTTTGCTGGAAAATCAGCAGTTTTGGTAGCTTTTACTCAAGGTTTTCGTACAGCATTTTTCATCTTCAGAACACACTAGAGAAATTAACTCATTCATTCTCCCAATACCAATATGATGTAAGTTTTAAAAAAAATCTTCTCCATATACAGATGAGGGAACCAAGGCAGAAATATTCCCTGACTTGGCAAGGCCGCTGTCAGACCCAGGATAAGAATGAAAGCCCAGATCCTCAGACGTATCTAGGTGCCTAACTCCCATTAATTTCAAATGGCGTTGAGTGCCTAGTACCTTTGAGGATCTGGACCTAAAACTTCCTGCCCCCCAGTCCTGTATTCAGCCCTGGGACACTCCTTTTCCTAGCCATTCTTCTTTGTCATGCTTTGCAAGTAGGCCTGGAGGCCAGCCACAGTGAAGTTCTGTCTGTTTTAAAAAGGCATCTCATAGAAATTATTCCCCTTAGCCTGTAACACATCCTCTGTACCACAAGCCCAAGTGCTCACACAAAGGACAGATGGGGAAATGTATTCACTTTTTAGGTTTTGTGTGTGTGTTTAGTTACGGTTATTTAAAGTTTTAGTTTAATGAAGGAGGTAGCAGCACAGAACAAACTCATATTGCATCTCCTATGAGGTTTTATGCTTTACTCTTGATAAATACACAATACATTAAAGCACAGGGTTCAACTTGTATAACTTGAAGGTAGGTGGGTTGGGTGAGGACCTCAGAAGAGGGGCCTCGGGCATGGCCCCTGCAAAAAAGCTTCTGAAAGTAATTCCCACTTGATTATAAACCAGTCCAATCCAAGGTAAAACTCTGATCTCCTGAAGTATTTTTGGGAGCCCCAGAGATTGATTAATCTCTGATGATAATGCTGTAGCAGAATCAAGACAGGCGGATTCAAACACAGAGAAATCATCTCGATCCTTCTTTACGTTTGCTGTTGCAATTCTAACAAAGGAGATTTCATGGAACCTCTCTAGCACAACACTGGCATGGCCAGAGTTTCCTTGGTCACTGGGAATGCCTGGGGGTCTGTGGGGTGTGCTCTGGCAGTCATGGAGTGTAGTTATTTGTTCCCAGCAGTTTCACTGATTGCTAGGGTTTATTGACAAGATGTTCTCTCCAGTCAATGCCTGTTATTTTTAGACTGATCTTTGAATCTCAGTGGGCTTGTTTTGACAGTACATTTCATAATGCATGTGCGCAGAAGCTTGTAGTAATGTTATTACAGGGTAAAGCACTTATGTCTCCACTTCACCTACTGTAAGGTGAATTTAGAATCAGGATTTTCTGGATTATGGAAATGAAACTTTTCTCATTCTTGGATAAAGGCAGTTTTCTATTAAGGCATAAGAGCAGATTGGAGCCACAGTAAACTAAATCCAAATTAAGACTTGATCAAAGGAAAAGATTCTACCATCCTAGGCTTTCCTTGAAGGGGAGCATTGATTGGTGTCATGGAGGGAGTTGAAATGAATAGTTGGGGGATTTTTTTTCTCATCCTCTCATACATTGACTTAGTGTCACATTTGTGTGTATTTTCTAAAGCATATTAGATGCCTAGACTTCCAGATTGGGCACTCTTCATAAACTGAAGTGCATCTTAAAAAATACAAGAGACAAAATAGGAGGAGGGTAAGAAGACACAGCTATGGAAGTCGACATTTGTGTTGCAAGGCTTATTGCCTAAATAATGTATTTAGTTCAGTGTTAAATCTTTTCGCACTTTGTGCAGGCTGTCTTGTAACCCTGACTTGGCAGGTTCTTGCCTGTACATCTGGGTAACAATTACTTGAAGTAACATTGCATGCTGCTGTTAATGATTTTACATGGACTTTATACACTGCTTGGTGTGGGAGATGTATTTTACAGTATAAACTCCTTGAAAATCCTCCCTGTTCTATAATGGTATGGTGATGAATATCCCTTCCCTTGGTAATGGTGGCGGAATGTTAGTGTTAGCAGAAGTGACAGAAGAAAAGGAGGAACATCTCATATGTAGGAGAACAAGAGAGGATAATGTCACTGAGTTCCAAACAATAAACTATTCCATGCAACTGCATGTCATAGCAATTAAATTTCTATCTCGCTCTCAGTTCTGTCTAACCTATTTATCTAACATATGCCAGTTGTAATGCAACTATTGCTGTAAGTGTTTAAACACTAATACTGCATAACAGAATGACTAGGTCATATTATGTTTCCTGCAATTTAAACACTTCTGATTTTCAAATTGGTACGAACTGAGAAAGGTCTGTTTGTTTAGCTAATTGAATGAAAATACAAAAAGCTCAACAACTATAAACCAAAGAGGGTAAAAATAAATTAGTAGAAGAGTAGCACAAAGTGCTGGAATAACAGAGTTTGAAGTGAAGTTTCAACAATGATGCACTGGGGTTCCTGTTGAGTAATTATATTCAATAAAGGTGATTTCATACAATTTAGACAATATTTAGTAGAATACAATGAATTCAAAGGCACACCATGATATGCTGCCACTTTTTTTTAATACAAGAGGCTCCCACAAAAATGCTAACCATAGATTATGGTAAGGTGCTTATGCAGGTGCAGAGGAGAGGTGGGAGTTGGGAATCTAGTTGCTCTTCAGTAACGTTTTTATGACTCAACAATAGGCCATCTCTGGCAGGAATAACTTACAGTATCCAGAGACGGGATGACTCCATCTGAGCTGGGAAATTGCACCAGCCCTCTGCATTTTTGTCTAAGAACCTTAACCAGTGGCTTCTAGAAGCTCTCAACTCCTTTTACTCCTCCACCCTACATCCAAGCAGCTGATCATCCTGGGTTTGATCCAAAATCCAGTGAAGTCAGAGAGGCTCCCAAAATACCTATTTTGGGGAGAAATGACACTCTGCTTAATTCTCATATGACTGAACTTCACCGCTCTATTCAGAATAACATGGAGATAAGATTGAAAGCTGTATTTCGATTTAAGAGGAAACATCCCGGCGAAAAGGCTTGTGTTGCAGCATACATTTTTGTCTTGTTCAGCTCCTTCTTGCCTTTGTATCCCTGAAGAGGATCTTCCCCTGTTGGCACTGGGTATAGGAAGGGGAAGCTCGCAGGCCCCAAGAGGACTTTCTGCCTAAGATGCAGGAAGCAGAGCAGATGGTGGAGAAGAAGAGGGTATGTATCTAGAGTGCTGCATAGTAGAGGAGAAACCAACTAGCCAGAGAGGCATGTGCCTACCCTGGAGCAGACTGGCCCCACTGTCCTCTTACACAAGTGGCATTGTAATTAAGGAATCAACCTATGGTTGTAAGAAAGCTCCCAGAGTATGCCTAAATGTACTGAGTTCAACTGTACTGTCCCTTTATAGGATCACCTCTGCTAAGCAACCCACTTTTTGATTTCTTGAGAGAACAGTTAGACAGATTTAACTAATTGCTTTTGTGTTTAGTTATTGGGGCCATATTCTGGTCTTAGTTGCACCCATACAACTTGATTGACTTTGGTGTGGTTATGGATGTCCTCAAAACCAGAATTTGGTTCTTCATATTTATACGATGAAACTGGAATTTTATTTAATACACATCTCAAGAACGAAATCCTTATCATAAAGATTAACCTTTATTTAAAATGAGTGAATGTACCAGCATGATTGGGCACAGAAATCTGCCTGTTACTGTGCACCAAATGGGTAATGAGACACACAACTGGCCATGTGCACAAGCAAATATTTGTGCATGCATTTGTATTTGTGTGTTCAAATTTAGCAGTACACTTGTATCTGCCCATCCCTGACAGTCCTGCCCATAATGTCTCAAAAGGTTCTAAATGAAACTAGAAAAGCCCATCACAGTTTTCTAGATGGAAACACTTTATTTCTTTCTCAAGACCAGTTTTAATAAAATGAAATATGATTATAGTTTTTTGGTAACACTTATTGAACTGGATGTTTGTCAGAAATTACTCTGGATGGAAACTTTTAGCACAAAAAATCATAAAAATCTGTGTCCTAAATAGAATTCTATAACATAAATTGGATCAAATCTTTGGTTCATCCAAGGCTCTATCCTGTAACCTCAGGACACCCGCTGAAGTCATTCGGAGCTCCAGTGCATAAAAGGCTCATGGGATTGGGTCTCTAGTTCAGTATCTAGATTCTGACTGTGGCCAAGAACAGAATTAGAGCTGGTCAAATAAATTATATAATTATTTTTTGCAGGAATTTTTACAGAGGCTACAAACTTTCTCATGTCAAATTTCTGATTAGTTCTATACCTAGTCAAAAACACCTGCAAATGTTTTAAATTTTTTTCTTACTCTCAGGTTTTTCAGTTGAAAATTGAACTTCCAAGGAAAAAAAATTCAAACTCAAAATATGGAAATTGTTGACCTACTCTCATTAGACCCTTTAGAAGATGAGGTAAAACTTCAGTGATGCATCCAGAATAAATGTGCAAAACTATATCATGGGGGTGCATTTCTGAGCCCAGCTGATGATTGTGTGTCATAATAACTCTTATAGTAGCCGTCTAAGTGCAACTTTTGGACCAGTCAAGGAGAACACGTTTACTACTATCCTCCAATCTTGAGCTGTTTGTTTAATTCCTCACTCAGTGTGGCTGCAGGATTTATTCATTCTCCTTCTTGGTTCCATCTCTTTCAACTTCTTAACTGGCTGCAGTGTTGATCACGTGCACTTGTTGCTGATGTGTCTCCTGCTAGAGCAAAACACCACACGCACACAAGGAGCCAGCCTATTAAAAAACAAGGGTTGATGCTAGCAGAGCTGAACTGCATTCACACCAATCATTCCATATTGGACTGCCCCAGAAAGACACTTCTCCCATCCCACCATTTAAGAGGTGGTGGGGCAGGGCTCCCTGCTAGTGCTGCAGAGCTAGACACCGGAATGCCGGCTGTTGCTCTGCACTCTGGCTTTGAAGTGGGCTTGGGGGATCTCTTTCAAAAATGTATTTTTAAAGGAGCCTGGAGGCAGTTAGAAATGGAGGGATGTGTGTATGATACATCTCTACTTGTGACCTCATCTTGGTATCCAATGAGAATCCAGGAATGTCTACCTTGAAGTCAAAAATTTTAGGATACAAGTAGGTGTCTTTACAGAAAACAGCTGAAGGTTGGGAGGGGCTGGGTATGTACACACATGGGAAGGGAGGTTGCAGTGTCACTCTTCAGTGGGTCCTTAGAGCAGCAACCGTGTTCTTACAGGCTGGTCCTCTATGGATGCAGGGTTCTGTCTACCAGCAGTGACAGCACCTTGCGTGGAACTACCATATATATACTGTACAGTCAGTCTAGTTTTTAGGTTAATCCAGGCCAGTGCAACTGCCGATACTGCTCTAATTCATATAAATGTGCAATGCTATTTTTGTTTTAAATTCCATGCCTAAAATGCTCCATTTTGAATCTGTTCCAGGCAAACTTACCAAGACTAATTTCCTAAAATGGCAACTGATATCCTTTTATTTTAGAATTAGCACTCAAACAGTATTGCTGTCTGGCTGAAGAGTCCCTTGAACCATCAGAACTCCTATATATTGGAGTACCATATCAATAATGGCTTTTGATCTTTCTGTATATCTCACTCCTGTTCTTGAACATTTCTTGGAATTTTTAAGAAGTTCTCTATTGTATGCAACAATCAGAGTAAATCTTATTGTTTCTCAACTAAGTATGTGTAAGAAGAGAACTCATAGCTCAAACCTACTTTGTCAGTGTATGGAGTGCAGAGAGCATTGTGATATTTCTCACAGATATAACATCATTATATATGTTACATCAGTATAATGTGCCATCCTCACTTAATGATGCAATGTAATAGCCTAAATGTTAGGTCATTGTACCATGACTATTTAGATTCTTATGCCACACCCATGTACCTAAGATATTTATATGACCGCTGTGACTGTAGCATGTGAGTGACTCACAAACTTTAATGTATTTCTTCTCACAACACCCCTGTGAGGTAGGGAAGTGCTATTATCTTCATTTTATAGATAGTCTCTGTGCCTCAGTTCCCCAAATGACTTGTCTGAGGTCACACAGGAAGAAGGGGGTAGAGCCAGGAATTGAACCCATGTCTCCCACTGCCCAGATTAACACCCTAAATACTGGGTCATCCTTCCTCTCTGCCACCCATTGACCACCATAACTGTCTTCTCTTCTTAGCTGGCTAGCATCAGACTTCAGCAGAATTGCTTAGGCCCCTAGGACTGAATTCAAATTCTGCACCACAGCTGTGAATGATACGTGTCCCATAGCTGTGGTGCTGCAGCTAAGGGAGTGCCCTCAGGTAGAATATATGAGGGGACATGGAGTCACACAAGTCAGATCAAAACCATTTGTTGAAGGTCCCCATTGTCCACATCCAGTTAAGTCAGGGGAATCATAAGTAGATTGGAAGAATTGTTAACAATTTGACATGTGACTATTTTTTTCAAATGGGCTCCATCCAAACGTCCTGCTGGGATAGGATATTTTTAGATGTTTAGCCCATCTAATGTTCTTGAGAGGGTGGAAGGCTGCTGGGTAGATCTTCCTCCTGTAAGCTGAGACAATGGTTCCCAGTGAGGAATTCCTCAGGACAGGGAGTAACTGACCAGTGGGGCTCTCCACATTGCCAGCATCTCCAGGGGGAGCTCTGCCTGATATGATGTCTCATCTGCCATGTACATGATATAATGCACAGGTTAACCACCATTGTAAGTTGTTGGTGTTTCTCTTTTGCCCCGAAGAGAATCAACACACATAGTATTAGTCCCGCACCCCCTTCCTGGGGTTTGGCTTTGTTGAGAAATGAAATAAAAACCTCAGCCTAACCTTTCGTCCCTAGCTTGGCTGTTTCTAGAGGTTTCCCTGAAGACATCTGTACCAAGCCCTCATTCCCATTGACCAAACAGCTCCTCCCACCTGTCTTATATGCAGGGTGGAGTTAATGAGCTATATGTGTCACAGTGAGTCAGCATTTTCTGCAAGATTTCAATGCCTTTTTAAAGGGTAGCATGCTCCAACGGTGCAACCCCAGTGCAGCTGCAGTCTCCTGTTACTGTAGGAGAGCCCTGCCCTACCTTGTTACACAATCTAAATCCACATCCTACCTGTCACCCTCTATTGAAGAAGGCATGATGATGAAAGTTGCATTTTATTAATATCTTAGTCCGCCCAGCAGTCCTTTATCATTGGCTCCTCTTGGAGCAGCCCATGTCATCTAGCTCCTGTCACTAACAATTATCCACTTTCCTAGGAATGGATCAATAGACTAGATAAGCTTCAAAACTTGTCTTTTGTCCAAATTTTTAACCAATAACCCTGGCCTTTCAGCACCCCAGTGGCTGAGAAGTTAAGGTTTTGTTTAATATGCACTTGCAAATTAAACCTTTGGATGGTGTGCGGCTCTAACATGTTGAAATATCTTAAGCCCTAAACACACAAAAATCTAGAGACAGTTCACGCAGCTGTTGCTGCTGCTTGAATGTGGGGTCAGGATCATAGTAGAGACAAGCTGTGTGCTGCCAGACACACCAGCAATTAGAGAGGTATAAATACATCGGGGAGAGAGGAGTATGGAAAAGGGATAGCTTGAGCAGGGCAATTCTAATTTTTTGAAGTGATGTGAAAGGAAAGTGTATGTAACTACACTCATAACATTACATCACCTTCATCACATGCTATTTCTTCTATTCCCTGATTGGTTGACTATAAATTTAGTACACAGGAAGAGGCAGGAATAAATCCTTAGGGCTTCAGCTGGGTTAGAGAGTGAGAGGGTGCCTAATTCACCACTGAAATAAACAGGAGTAACTTTATTGGCATTAGTAGCATAGTGCCCATTTACATCAGCAACTTGACCCTTTGACAAACTACAGAATAGTTATGAGCTTTCCCATTAAACAGTTTGAGCCTAGTCCTGTATTCCTTACAGCTGTGAGTAGCCCTTAGTCTTACAAGGGTTCCCATTGGGTTCACAGGGACTACTCACCTCCAGGGATGGATTAAGGAAGGGTGTGTGCACCTGGGCCTTGGCTGAAGGGGTGCCAGTAACCCACAACATTTGGAAACAAAGATCAATGGGGAGGAGCCTATTGCCATAAGAAAGTGTTAGAGTCTGTCATGAGGACTGGGGAAAGGAGCCAGAAATGCCAAGAGCATTATTATTTACTCTTAGGGGAAGCTTTGTTTGGTGTGGGTCTGAGCTCTATTTCCCAGCGTAATGTGGCATTGCTCATTTCAGTAAGGATTACTCTCATTAGTAAGGTTGGATTTTTATTTCTCTCCTTCAGATACAGTGGTAGCGAAGTTAGAACCAGAAACTCCTGAATTCTAATCTTGGGTCTGACCCAAACTTCCTGTATGATCTTGGGCAAGTCACTTAAATCTTCTCTGCCTCAGTTTCCCTATCTTTAAAATGGAGGAAAATAAGTGCATGAGTCAGAGAGGAGTCTTGAGGGGTGGCTGACGGTTTTTAAAGTGTCATGAAAGTTTCTAGATAAGTGCTAAACATTATTGTGTCTACCAAACAATCCAAACCATGCTGCATATTTATTTAAAATTGCAATGGCAATACTTCATGCAACATCTACACTTAAATATCATCTTACTTCTTACTTATTCTGCTACTATTCTGCATGCTGATCTAGCATCTTTCATCTGATGACTGTCAAAGCACTTTACCAGCATTGATTAGGTAAGCTTCCCATCACCCTTGTATTGTATGTAAGTATTATCTGCACAGTAGGGGTGGATAAACTGAACACAACAGCTGACTGGGCTTTAGAATCCTTAATAACTTGACCTTGCTGTCTTTTGTTCATACACCTGAATCTGGTATGTTGAAAAGTCAATAAGGAAAAAATGTAGCACTGTTCTGTTAGTGCCCCATTTCAACAGAATAAACTACAAGAAGTATTTCAGTAATTCACTGTGGTAAATGTTCTCAACAGCTCCCATACTTGAGCTATTTTGTGCTCCAGAATGAATATAATTATCTCACTAATTTGTCTTTGGACTATTAAAAATAAAACTCTGTTATACACTCTTCGACTAGTCATGGAATGAACCTTCACAAAAAGGTCTGTCCAACATTTCCCAGAAACAGATTTTTTTTTCCTGTTAGTTTTTCCCCCCAGAAACCCCTGAATGGGATCAGGTGGTGATGGGGGTGGGAACGCAAGGAGATTCTCTCAACTCTTTTATATCCCTCGGTAATAGGTGGCTGGAATCCTCTTAGCAATAATAGTTCCCATTGCTTCCTAATATCTCTCTGGGTAGCCATGCAAAATCAGGCAGGGTGAGACATGGTCTGAGTTGTACAAATAGGAAACTAATGAACCACTTCCTCAGAGCTGGATTCCTTTCTCCCTTTCCAACAAGCCTCAGGATGCTTGTAAAGGTGTATAAGGTAAGAAGATTAGGAACAGTGCTGAGTAATGGGAGGTGATAGGGTAGTGAATGTTTGCCTTTGAAGTTTGATTACAATGAACCCTAGTTAGAGTTCCATGAACTACCAGTGCTAGGCTTGCAAATTTCGACTGTAGTTTGTTTCAATGCCATTACAGTGGCACAGAACAGAATAAAGCAGCGAATCCAGACCCATTGTTCAAAAATATAATTCCCGCTTTTATTCACAGTTAGAAATATCTTGCAGTTTTGAGCTTTCAGAGTGCTAGGCTGTGCATAATAGCTCCACTTTTCCTTTCAAACAATTCCTGTATGCACTATAGTTCTACCAGTCAAGGTTGGTTCTTCTTCTTTTTTGACTACAAACAAGTTTTACGTCCATTTACATGATTTAAACTACAAGTAGGAGCTTTGCTACCTTTAGTTAGCAGATCCAAATCCCATTGTACTTCCAGGTTGTAAATACAAGTTTTGAAGACATGCTCATGGCAAGGACTTTTGCTGGTTACCATGGCAATATGTTAAAATGTCAGATGCAGAATTAACAATTCAGAAAAAACACAATTATAGATAATATTTCCACTTTGACAGAGCTTTCCATTCAAAGATCTGCAAGTGCTTTAAAAGCATTGATGGATTTAAGCTCTTCAGTGCCCCAGTGAAGTTGGTAAACGTTTTCACCTGGAGAAACATACAGAATTTTTGTGACTTGCCTGAGGTTGCACAAATTTTTTTTGCCAGAACTTGGGAGTGAATCCCAATCACCTGACTGCTAGTATTTTGCTTTAACCACAAAACCATCATAGTCTTTACAGTATAAAACATTGGTTCACGTTTTCCAGTGTCCAGCTGAAGTCAATGGGTCCTGTGGATCCTCAGCACCTATGAAAATCAGGCCCTAAGTGATTAAAGTGGGCAAACTCAGTGGACATTTTGCTTATACTAGCATCCTTTACACTTTTTTGCTATTACATGATTGGTCTTAATTTCAGTAATTAAAGCACGACCGCAGGCCAATGCCCTAATGTGCCAGTGCTGAAGAAAACTGGCAGAGTAAGAATGGAAAGTGCAACCAATTGCTTTATGTAAAAGAGCTTCCCCAAGTAAATGGATGGCATCTCCTCTGTTTGCTGATTCTACCTGCTGGCTATAAGGTCTTCTGTCTTAGTTCACTTTAATTTAACTAACCTCTGGATAAATCTGGTGACCAATAACAAAGAAATTAGTTAACTATGGTCTTGAGAGTGCATAAATTATTTAGCAAAGACTTGCCATACAAAACTCAGATTGGTTTGGGCATACTTTAGTGTGAGTTCCAATTCATACATACACTTAACAGGCAAGACTTCAAACTGAACAGCTGTTATAGATACAGACGACAGAATTACTATATAGAAACTAATACTCTTTATTTTTGCATTTTTAGACAGTGATATCACACTGAATCCTCAGATTTGTAGTAACTTTTCTTTTAGATTAGGAAATAACTTGGTTTCTGGAGTCATTTTCACCTTATGTTCTGCACAACTGTAGTTTGCTGATCTCAAATTAATTTTGTGTGGTCTGCACAAGTCAATACTTTGTTTGTTTGTTTGTTTGTTTGTTTTTTAGCTAATTTGTACATAATGAGCTAGATATCCCACGACAAGTAGCTGTCATTCTAGGAAATAATGCGGAAGGCATCTGAGGATGTGGGAATGATGAATCATGATTCTACTATTTTGAATACAGCACGGTCAGGATACCAATATATAATAAAAGATAAATAAGGAGCAGGGACACTTTCAATCCACATTGGCATCTGAGTCAGAAATGCTAGCTCTGCCTGTCATCATTATTAGCTCACAGCTGTAGGAACTACAAACAGAAAAACATTGGCAAATCTCATTTTTATATTGTAGCGAGATTTAGGGATTATTTCATGGGATGGAGATGGGAATGCAAAGACTCAATAAGGTAGGTCAGGTCCACCCAGCATTTCCAGAAGTGCATTCAATGGAATTTTAACTACAAAACTATTGCCAAAGTCGATTTACAGTCACAATATCTACAATCTTACTTGAGGGTTTCCTTCTAGTCCCACCAACCAGTGACAATTAACTGTTGTCTGCCACATGTTTCTGGATTATAATGTTTTTTTTAGCTAACCTTTTTCTTCACTGTTTTAAACACCTGTACAACAGATTTCAGTTTCCGAAGGAAAATGCTTCCAGAGTGGAAATCCACAGCAATGTACATACAGTTCCGCTAAAAAGGGATAGGCACCTTTTTCTGATGAAAGCTCCAACACCACCACAGAAGATATGCCAGAGTTAAGGAGACATCTGTCCTGAGGAATGCTTTCATTTTTATATTTAGACAGATAACATGCAGCTTTATAGTCTATGAAGGAAAACCTTTAGAAACTCCTGGCATGTAAAAACAATCTGTGTTTTCCTAACTAAATGTCTTGAGACTTTGCCAAGTTTACAAGTAGGCTATGGTAAAAGGCTAGCAAATGAGTCTATGGTTACAGAAACAGGAACATCAAACTGTAAAAGGATACATTCCTATTAACAGGATGTACCTATTACCCAGAATTGCTTGTAATATATAGAATATGCAAGACCCACTACTTCTTAGGTGGGGCTGATCTAGATGGATGGCACTTATTAGCAGTATCCCTCTTAAGTGCTGTAGCCTCATATGTATTTGCTTTCCCTGGAAAGGATATTGAGCTACAGTTTCTCTTGTGGGCTCAGTGCAGGAAAGCATGGAGGGAGTAGGGGTTTATGAGCCAGCTGTAACTCTAATACCCTAGGCTAGTCTGTACTGGCCCTGGCTTGGAGTTAGGGGTTTTTCTAAGTTACTCCAACTGCATATAGTCCCTAAATGGCCATACACCAACTGAGAATCAAGGAGCCCTGCCCTGCCTGCTGTCTTCCCCAACACACTCCTTAAGTGCGGTGTAGGAGCCAGCTCCTTCACCTCCGCACCAAATGAGAGCTGTGCTTACTGGGAAGTTCCAGATCTGGCTCCTCTACACCACCTAAGCTGTGCAAAGGAGTGTGATCAAAAACGAGAATCTGGTCCAAAACATCAAATTAATTCATCTCCTCCCTCACAGACGAGCCATGACATTTGAGTTTGGCTGTTCCCTCCCCATCGCATGGGAGCTGTGATAAAACGCTCAACAATATTATACTGGCAGGTTTCAGAGTAGCAGCCATGTTAGTCTGTATTCACAAAAAGAAAAGGAGTACTTGTGGCACCTTAGAGACTAACCAATTTATTTGAGCATAAGCTTTCGTGAGCTACAGCTCGCTTCATCGGAAGCGAGCTGTAGCTCACAAAAGCTTATGCTCAAATAAATTGGTTAGTCTCTAAGGTGCCACAAGTACTCCTTTTTCTTTTTTCAGTACATTGAGGTATCTTAAAGAGAACACACATTCATATGTCTCTGGGATGGAAGCTCTGTAACCAGTTCATATCTGGTATGTGACATATCATCAGAAATAAAGGTAACTTAACTGCCAGAGGAGCACAGAAAGAGAAGGAAAGCTACAACAAAGGTTGCAAGAGGAAGGGGAAAAAAGGGAACAAAGGTTGCAGGGTAGCTCTCATTACTCTTCAATGCCCCAGAGAACTTCACCTTTCACAGACTTTCAGAATGAACACCTTGAAAGCAACATTTTTTGCAAGATTTCTCATTGCAACCAAACTCCATAAGGAAACTGGAGACATCCAGGTATGCTCTTTAATTTATGCTATGGGGAAGCAGGCAGAGCATATCTTTAAATATTTTACTTTTTTTACTGAAGACCTCTAAAGATGACTGTGAAAGGGTTCTGGCTAGGTTTGATGCATACTTTATACCGCTGAGAAATGTGGTTTATGAAAGGGCATGTTTTCACCAGAGAATTCAACAAGCTGGGGAATATGAATCTTTTATCAAAGCTTTATATGCATTGTCTGAAAACTGATTTTTGGGCCTCCAAAACATGAAAATACTAGCAATACATTAGCCATATGGCTTGCAGATGATACTCTAAAACAGACTTACCCCTGCACATAGCTATTCAAATAGCAAAAAGCAGCCTGAGCTGGTGAAACAGGAAAATTAAGAGCAACTTGCCCAACTTGAAAAATCAGAAACTTAGACGCTGTAAACAAACAGAGTAAATGCTAAAAGTAATTATCATAAGACCCTTGAGTCTAAGAGGGACAAATTCCAGGCTAACTACAAAAACTTTCAGACTAAATGCACAAGATATGGGAAGATTCATAGCCCAAGTAATGCATGTCCAGCCAATGGTACAATATGGTAATAAATGCACAAAATATTGATATTTTGCAGCTGTTTACTGCACAAAAGCTGTCAGGGAGTTGACTCATTACAAGCAATCAAAAGGCATTGTTTCTGGGATCTATCACATGTGGTGATGGAGCCTGCCTGGACAATGAAACTGAATATTCACAGACTAGTAACTTCAAAATTTACTCAGGAACACTGACAGTCCTCTCACAAGGGACTTACAATCACCATCAACCTCTCTGAGCTGAAGTCACCTGACAGCCCTGACTAGCCCTTGAGGTATTCTGAACTGCATGAGCCAGTTCACCACAGAAACAACTTAAAGACAAATCTTTGCATTCAGAGTTCAGCAAAACTCCTGAAGGGAAGACGACTCAGATTTTTTTCTAATGTTGGAACAATAGTACTCCTCTCTAAAGTGGTCAGGCATAAAGCGAGTAGCCAAACTGGATAAAAAGCCCCCTACCCAAGCTTACAAACACTTTTTCAACAGACATCACTTGGAGAACTTCTGGCTCTAGAATCTGGTGACTGCTTTGTGTCACACTGGATGGAGGAAAAAGGATAGAGAACTCCAGCTGTTTTAAAGAAAAATAATTAGTCGTACAGATCATATGACCTTTGAGACAGACAGTGGAAAGTTCAACAGAAACAGTCAACATCGACAGTTTGTTCTTCAGAAAAAACAGTCAACAGAGAACTTTACAAGTGGCTGATGCAGGAAAAAAAAGATGACTCAAAGATTTCAAGCCAGCCACAGCCAGTTGTAATGAATGGGCAGCCAAATGACCAAGTTGTTAGGCGTTTGGGTTATATAATTAGAAAACCAATATGTTTCAGAGATGCATAACAGACTGAATCATACTGAACTTCAAAGATAGTGGGATAGTTAAGTTTTACATTCCTACTATTTATAAAATTTAAAGGGCGAGATGTAATGCTAAACTGTTTTGTACTGTTCCACCATTAGGTGGAACAGTGTGCAACATGCTTTACCTGATCTGGTAATAGCTGGAGTGATGAGTACATTGTCTTAAAGAGAATACACCTTCATGTATGTCTCTGGGGCAGGAGCTCTGTAATCAGTCCATATCCAGTACATGACAGGAACACTAGATCTCTCACATCAGGACTGATTCTGGTACTTCCCTGCTATAGGTTTGTCTGGTAGGAAGATTAAAAAGATTCCAAGGTGAATGGGTCAACAGAAAGGGGAACA
Organism: Eretmochelys imbricata; assembly: GCF_965152235.1. Taxonomy (NCBI): domain Eukaryota; kingdom Metazoa; phylum Chordata; order Testudines; family Cheloniidae; genus Eretmochelys; species Eretmochelys imbricata. Next base: position 110,006,827 of record NC_135577.1, read on the forward strand.
ACAAATAGCTCACAGTTGCTCTGCAACTTGAGAAGAGAAAAGCTACGATGGGGCTGGGACAGCACAGGGGTGTGCTGCAAGAGAATTGACAAGAAGGTGGGAATGTCTGTCTAGGTCAGTGGTTTTCAGCCTGTGTCCACTTGCATTTGAAAATTTTTAGGGGTGCTCAAATGAAAAAAGGTTGAAAACCATTAGTCTAAGTACCTGTGGCCCCCATTTCCATAGCCCATAAGCACCTCACAAACTTTGATCCATTTTTCCTCAACACCCATGTGTGAGGTAGCAAAGTAGTATGATTCCTATTTTACAAATGGGAAAGGGAGAGACACAGAGATTAAGGACCAGATTTTTAAAGCTATTTAGGCTTCTGAAGATGCAGATGGGTGCTTTTGAAAATCCCACTAGGCACCTAGGTGTCCACTCCCATTGGGAGTTTGAAATCCGACTATGAGCCTACTGGCATCTTTAAAAATGCCTTTGAAAAATCTGCCCCTCAGCACTTTGCTGAAGGTCACACAAGAAAGAACAGAACCCTGGTCTCCTGAGACCCAGCGCCTTAACCACAGAACCACCCTTCTCTCTCAATGGTATTCAACTTGTCACTGTTGAAAGCGCTTGTGTTAAGGGAGCCTGTCAACATAGTGAAGAACCTGCAGGTGATAAAATCCTTCAGGGGACCAGGAGCACAGAATACAGCTGAACTGCTGTACGGGAGGAAGGACTGAGAAGAGGAGAGCTCATGCACTGCTTATGGCAGGGATCTCAAACTCAGATTACCAGGAGGGCCGCATGAAGACTAATATATTGGCCCAAGGGCCGCACCACTGACACTGCCCCGCTGCCCCTGGCCCCGCCCCCGCTCCATCCCTTCCATGAGGCCCTGCCCCCATTCCAACCCCTTCCCCAAAGTCCCCACACCAACTCCCCCCCTCCCTGCCCCTATTCCAACTCCTTCCCCAAATCCCCGCCCCTGCCCCACCTCTTCTCCTCCTCCTCCCCTGAGCACGTGGCTCCCCGCTCCTCCCTCCTGGAAACTGCTAAGTGCCAGCTGTTTGGCAGCGGGAAGCGCCTGGAGGTAGGTAGAGGAGCAGGGATGAGGCATGCTGGGGGGGCAGTGGGGGAAGGGAGCTTGGCGGCTGCAGGAAATAACTGGGGGGGGGGGTGCAGGGAGCTTGGCGGGCCACAGCAAATAGCTCTGCCCGCGGCCCACGTGTTTGAGACCCTTGGCTTATGGTCTGCTGAGGACTGTGTTGGAATTCCAATCGATCACTTTGCGTGGGAGGGTTTCCTTGTCTTGCTTGCAGGTTAGGAGGCTCTGGAGCAAGGTGTGCTAGCAGAGTCAGTCTGCAAAGAGTCATCTTAAAGAAAGGTAGCGTGAATTATGCCTTAGAGAGCAGCCTGCATTATCATTTTCATTTCTAAGAAATAAAGTAGAGTTAGATTGCAACCTTCCAGGAAGAGTATTTCTGTTTTTATCTAACTTGTGCGTGCTGTGAACATAACAGTGCTATCTATGTGCTGAGGAGCTAAACTCTGCAGTGGCTCTGTACAGGAGTGTGGATGGAAGACAGTGGGAACACCAAAGGATGGTGAGATTGCGGCCAAGTACAGCACAGAGCTTCTGGCCTAAACCTTGTATAGAAAGGAAGTAGACTAGAAATTATTTTTATCATCACTTATCCCTGGGTGGGACAAGGGCTTGGTCCAGCAATGTAACTCATGTCAGTGAATCCCTACATCCGTGTAAAGGCCCCACTGATTTCAAAAGGACTGCAAAGAGGTGCACCCATACATTGCAGGTTCTGGGCCTTGGATTTCATACGTAGCGTTCTCATGGGGAAAATGTGGTTGTCCCAGCTTTTAAGCTGTGGTCTCATTTCCCCTGAGTAAGTCAATGTGAGAGATGATTGCCTCCATGGCTTGGATTATTATACCAGTGTTTCTCATTTTTATTCTCCTGCTTTCAGTGTGTCTGGCTCTCACTTGATCTTTCATATTTAGGTTTGCCCTCATGTCAATGTAAATCAAAATGATAAAGTGCCATTACTGATAGCAGCCTGAGACTGTGAATAAAAACCGAGAATATGTAACTTATTTAAAATCAATGAAAATCTCCCCACTTTAATAACACTCTGGATTATAGCATCATAGAAATGTAGGGCTGGAAGGGACCTAAAGAGGTCATCTAGTGCACTGAGGCAGGGCCAAGTGTACCTAGACCTTCCCTGACAGCTATTTGTCTAACCTGTTCTTAAAAACCTCCAATGATGGGGAATTACACAACTTCCCCTTGAATCCTCTTCCAGTACTTAACTAGCCTTATAGTTAACTTTCCACCCCCTGATATCTAACCTAAATCTCCCTTGCCGCAGATTAAGCCTATTACTTCTCCTCCGCCTTCAGTGGACATGAAGGGTAATTGATCATCATCCTCATTGTAACAGTACTTAACATATTTGAAGACTATTAAGTGTGATTAGATACAGCAACTTCCTGTAATATCCTTTGCAAGGCCTTATTGGATTGTGGGCTGGGATTGTAGGTAACCTCTCTAGGGGGCAGAGGTGATAGATGTGAGATCTGAGTTCAAAAGACTATATGGAAAATGTGCCAGACCAGTATGCGTTAAGGGACAGTGAGTGTTAAATGGACTTTCTGGGGAATCTCTATGGAGAGGTTAATGCAAATTCTCCAACTTTGATTATGCAATAACCCAGCCTTTTGAAGCTCTACCTTGAGGAGAGGGCCATTGTCTGCTGATTACCTGTTACAGGAGGCCAAGATTCAAGGCCCGAGCAGTATAAAGATATGGGTGATCTGCCCAGTCTCTGGTCTGGTTCTGGATCTAAGACAGAAGAATTTGTAACTATGGAGGAAACCGAGTTGGGGGTTTTGAAGGACTAAAGTCTACCACAGCCCTAGGCTGGAGTTGGGAATGATCTTGGGTAAACTGTCTAGCTTGCATGTAGGTTCTTTTATTATTTAAATGTTTTCTTTGTAATACTTCTACCTTAAGAGAAAATGTGCTTGCTTAGAAGAACCTGTGTGGTGACTTATAGCTACATTGGTCATGGCCCTCAGAGAGAAAGCAAAGTGAAGGCATTAGCCATTTTAGGCAGCCTGGCTTGCTGAGGATATCACAATGTAAGGCAGAGAGCTGTGTAGCCATAAGATTTCTGGTCAGGCAGGAGAGACACACAGATCTCCACCCAAGAGAGTTGACAGCTGGGAGCTGGAAACCTAAAGTGGATGCCCTTAGTGGACCACGGTGGGGAGTACAGCTGCAGTTGCCCTGAAACTGTGACAATCAGGTTTCCCCCCTCAATCTTTTCTCAAGACTAAACGTGCCCAGTTTTTTAACCTTTCCTCATAGGCCAGGTTTTTTAAACCTTTATTTTTGTTGCTCTCTTCTGGACTTTCTCCAGTTTGTCCACATCTTTCCTAAAGTGTGGTGCCTAGAACTGGACACAGTATTCCAGCTGAGGCCTCACCAGTACTGAATACAGAAATACAATTACTCACTGTGTCTTACATACAACATTTCTGTTAATATACCCCAGAATATTAGCCTTTTTAACAACTGCATCACATTGCTGACTCATACTCAATTTGTGATCCACTATAATCCCCAGATCCCTTTCAGCTGCACTACCACCTAGCCAGTTATTCCCCATTTTGTAGTTGTGCATTTTATTTTTCCCCTTAACTTTGAACCTTATTTAATTTCATCTTAATTTCAGACCAATTCTCAAATTTGTCAAGCTCGCTCTGCATTCTAATCTTGTCCTTCAGCATGCTATCAACCCTACCAATCTTAGTGTCACCCACAGATTTTATTAGCATACTACTCCCTCCATTATCCAAGTCATTAATGAATATATTAAATAGTACTATACCCAGGACAGACTCCTGCCGGACCCCATTAGATACATCCTCCCAGTTTGACAGCCAACTGTTGATAACTACAACGATATAGTCTTTCAACCAGTTTTTGCATTCCATTTAAGTTTTATATCCATCCACTTTGAAATCTAGCTCTGATCATGCAAAACAGTCCTTGCCTAAGTCCTCCACTACTGTTGCTTGCTATTGGGTACTCACTGTGCCTGGGTTCATGAATAATTTTTTTTTTTTTTTACTACTCCCACTTCTGGTCACTAGAGAATAATCCAGTGGGGTTGTAAAGCATTTATACTTGGGTTGTCCACATACATCTGTATGAAATCTTGGAATATGCTTTGTGTGTATGTGTATGCGCTTGTTTTTTATTAAATTCATTGTGGAAAAACCCATGTTCTACAACTTCATTGCTACAGAATGAGAACCATATTTATACCATGAGTAATGCATCCTGATGGGCAGGTGTCCTGGTGGTTAGAAATTCTGTTTAAAGATACATGTGTAATGTCCTTTCTAGTGCATCTGAGTGCCTCTGAAGTTGTATTTAAAAGCTACCACTGATGTAGCACTTTCTCATCTTCCTCCTTACTTATTATCTATGTTAAGTGGCCTAGCAAATTGTCTGTGTACTTTACTGTAACTGCTCAATATTCTCTATCTTGTAGGCCACTCTGGAATCTAAGCTTGGAAGCCAGGTTAGTGTTGGCTATAGCCTAGAAAATCTAGCATCTACATGTTAAATGCTACATTAAGCATAAAGTTATGGGGGGGGTTTCCTGCAGATTTGTCGCTAAAACCCCATAAATAATGTTTAGCCCTTCAAATTTCCCATACCTAAAGCTAATTTTTGAGAAGGAAGAAAGGACCAGGATTGCCATTCAGTACTTCATGGCACCTTCTAGCTTTTACAACATCTCTAAGAAGAGATAATCTTCTTAAGATAGAGACATCTGTCAAAATGGTGATAAACTCCATCATGAAGTAAAACATGCTCACCAATTTGCCTGTTTGAATCTCCGAAGAATGCCCCTAAATTAAGCTACTTCCTGACTCAGTTACTGCAATATGGTGGTTCCAAATGGAGGACTGCCAAATGATCATTTTTGATACATGGTAGATACCTTTGAGGCATGTATTTTCAGAGCTATCAGCAAAAGCTTGAAGATAGCATAGTATTTTGGGACTTAAATGGTAAAATTTAAATGTTTCAAAATAAATTCCAACTTTTAAAGGTATAGTCTTTTGAGATCAGAATAGCAAGCCCAGCTTATAGTTGATGAACTTCACAAATTCCACTTGTGGAGTGTCTTGTTCAAACTTGACCTTTATGCCACTTCACGTGGCAGTCAAGAAGGGCTCTTCAGTTAAATTCAGATCAATCAGTTTTCATTTGAGCTTTTCTCCCTAGATCACCAGCACTCCTGAGTGGTTTCCTGTCTTTTGTATACTAGCCACCCCCGATTCCAAGTATATAGCAACAGAGTACAAGTCCCATTTTGCACAAATCTGATGTAAGCTGATTCTTGGTCAGCTATAGAGCTGTCAGTGGATCCATCAGCAAGTGCAGTAAGAAACCTAAGAACCTTTGAAAATGCTTTTATAAAGAATTTCACACCATGAGTTAGTATACAGTGATCTGAGATGAAGGCCATTTTTAGCTGGTTAGCAGTAAGACTGTAGAACTAAAATCATGAGTGGTGTTAAACAAGTTGGGAAAACTTTTTGGTAACCTTATTTTTAGAGTAATGTAGTAACAAGAGCTTTGTCTGGCCAAAGTGACACACACCACCTGAGCAGCAGAATGGTCACATACTTGCAGGGAATCAACTTTAAAGGTCCTATAGCCACTTACAAGAGTGCTGCCCTTAGTGAAAAAAACATTTCATGCTTTGTTCAGTGTTACACACACTATTTCATCTTTCAGACATGAATTCTGGAAAGTGTGTCTATACCTGATTCCTTAGAATATTCTCCTGTGCTGTGTACTATACCCTTATTTGGCCTTGAGCCTTCATTATAACCTTAAATAATTTCAGTCCTGTTTGGATTTTATTTTAACCCTCCCCCACCCCCAAAAATGGGGGTGGGTGGCAGGTTGCTGTATTCTGGATTAAAAAAAAAAAAAAGTCAGTCCATGTGGACATATTCAACTGTATTTGAATGGTTGGTCTGTAAATCACAGATCAATTTGCAAATTGAATTGCCTAACCCTTGCCAGTGACAACTAGAACCATGTCTACACTGCTCCTCCACAGTTCAGATTTTGGGAGTGTGAACAGCAATGCGCAGCAAAGTGCTGCATTGTAACTCCCTCGTGTGGACACTGTGAGTGCAAATGAAAAGTTTCCTAGCTCACATTAATGGAGTCTGGTTTGAAGAGGATTCCGTTAATGCGAACTAGGAACCTTTTTAGTTTGTGCTGGCAGCATCTGCTCATGGGACTTACAGCACAATACTCTGGTGAGTGCTGCTATTCACATGCCCATAGAGCAAACTGTGGGGTAGCATAGAGGTGCTTTTAAAGTTGCAAATGTCGATGGCTGTAACAAAGTAGTAGAGCCTCTCCCTCTTCTAATCAAATTGTTTTGTAGCAGCAACAAGTAATTACATCATCGTTAATAGTATAACAGCCTACTTTGTCTTGGTTAGCAAACTGGACTGTTACTGCCTTTGAACTGACTGTGGGCCAGAGTTTGCAATTTTTTCCTTAATAATGTTCAGTTGTGGAATAATGTACCTTCCCACTCCTCTATCCCCAGGCATTACCTGTAAGGCTGTATCAAGGAGGCACACCCCTTTCCTCTGTGACTCACTGTAGTGCTCCACTTGATAGGAGATTAGCAGTACAAAGCTCACCCCTGAATCAGTTCAGTTCTTTGTTCTACTCCCAGTCATTTCCTGTGGCCACCCTCCCCTGTTCTACCTGGTATCATTCAACCAGGCCCCATCCTGTCCTGTTCTCTCTGTCAACTTTTCTGCTGGACGCTTTTAATTGCCTTTCATCACTTCTGCTTGTTCCATGTTTCCGGGCAATAGGATTTTTCCCAGCCATAGAGCAACAAACTGCAACTGCTATCTCAGCAGAGAGGGTAACTAACCATTTGAAAAATTTGTCAGTCCTGGAGAATCCACGATCCTCGGTGATTTTTAAATCCAGATTGGGTGTTTTTTTTCTAAAAGCTGTGCTCTAGGAATCATTTGGGGGAAGCTCTATGGCCCGTGTTCTACAGGACCTTGGGCTTAGATGATCAAAATCATCCCTTCTGGCCTTGGAGTCTATGAGAAGAAAAACTATCTGCAGCAGTGACCGTGTAACAGCTTAATACATTCTGTTCCTTCATCCCTGTGAGGCTTTCCCCGAGCTCTCAGCCTGTTTAATGTCTGTCATGTCTCCTTGAGGATTTGGTTATAAGGGGGATAGTTGTGTCAGGGATGAGACTGAGAGAACGGAGTAGTTCAGAACTCCTGTGAGCAGGATTAAATGACAGCATTAGGAACACCAGTGGCTTCAGAAGCTTGTCTACACTAGGTCTCTTACTGTTGCTATTGCTGCTGGTGCTGCCCGATGGGAAAATTCTTATTGTTTTTAAAAAAATGAGGGGGGGAGGTGGGAGAAAGAGCAAACCATAGAGGAGTCAAGGCAGACTGGAAGGAACTTAGTGGCAGGCAGGCGTATGCATTACCATGTGAAGAGAGCTGTAACAAGTGCTGGGAATGCAGCATGGTCGAGTGGACATGCATGTGTGTTCAGTTTTTTTACTCAACTACAATAACAGCGTTCCTCCAGTGCTCTGGGTGTCTTTGCCTATTTTTTAAAATTGCACTAATCAATAAGCAGACCCATCAGTTATCCCAGATCAGCTCAAATATCCAGCTACAAAGCACAGTATGAGAATTCAAGAGAGAGGTTCTATCACCGGCTCTGTAAGTGTGAGCTTTGGGCAAATCCGTTCATCTCATTTTTGTCATCTTTAACATGAGGATCAGACCTGCTCCCATCACAGGGTTGTCAAGACTTTAGGCAGTTTACAGAAATGACTGACTTGAGTTTCTTTGATGAATTGTCACAGAAGTCCTATTACTTTTATAATTATTACAACTAACACTAAAAAGAATGTAAACACCTCAATAGGGAACCAACCACTGCTCCATGCACTATGATTAAACTAATTACTTGTCATGATCTTGCTATACCACTGATGTGAATAGGAGATGCAAAAAAGGAATTAGCAGGGGGAGTCATCTATTTAAACTTCCATATAGGGAGATACAATAAATCCTGTTTCTGCATTGTGTGGATCTAGAACTGATTCCTGGTATGTCTGGATTGCCATTTTAAATTTAGGGATATACTTTGATATTTTTACTCAGGTTGAACAGAACCCGACTGAACAAATAGTCCTATTGACCTCACTAGGATTACCTGGAGAGAAAAATAGCTTTTCCCACACGGGATGGTATCAAAACTGAGTTAGGGTTGAAAACAGATAAATTAACTTTGTATTCTGAGATGGTCATCTTCTATCCAAGGATCTGAAAGGACTTTTTAGACTCAACTTCACAACCATTTCCTTGCAAAGTAGGAAAATATTATTACCCTATAATTTGAAGGGGGATGAATCTGTAACTTACTAGGCAGTAGAACCCCCAAGTCCTGGCTCCCTGTCCTGGTCATACTGTCTATCAGTTTTGACCTCTGGATCTGCGTGCACAATCTTCAGAGTGGCCACATTTTGGTGCATCAAAAAACATGGATGTGCAAGGCTGGAAGCATGAAAAAACCAACTAAGTAATGCTAAATAAAATTATATTTAATTTATGCTAAATTTTCTAGATCACCCGGAAAATCTGGCACTCAGCTCCCAAACCAGTAACCTAAATAGAACAGAACATAATGTACATTTCAAAACTCTACTTTGTTACATACCATAGGTCTGAAACTTTCATCCCTTCTTGGTAGACACATTTGAGCAATGAATCCAAAAACTGTGCTTTAAAAGGTTGTACTCAGTAGTAATTAATGTTTTAAAGTGTCTGGATAAACATGCACACCCAACCTAGATAAATGCTGATCCCCAAGAGGTTTGTGATTAGTAGTTAGCCTTAATTCCTGCCTAATATATTGGTACCTCTAGCTATTGTAAACACTACTCTATACTGCTAAGAATTAGTCACAGCATGAAGATTTCATTTAGCAATTATTTTTCTAACTGAAATTTTACAGAAAAATAGCATGCTTCTATTTCTGTAGGAAGTTCTCCACATGCCAGAATAAATTCTGAAAATCTCCCACTCTCCCCTCCTCCTCCCTCTGTGCAAAAGGACTCTGGAACACCACTGCTAGTCAAGTGCTCTGGGACAACAGAACACCACAAAAATTCCAAAGTGTGGTAGATCCCTGGGTCAGCAGTTGTCTGTCTTATGGAACCTACTGCACCATTCCTCAAGGCCACTTCAGATGCATCGGGTTTGCTCAAATACAGTAGGACTTCTATAAGAACAGGTTTTAAAATCTTCAGATATTTGGCCCTATGGCGTCCCAAGGACTGCTGTTTGAGTGGGCCATATGAAATGTGGAGTCCCTGTGCTTATTTTTGATACTTAAAAGGCTCATTTTTTAAATGGAGAACAGAATGCAAGAACCTTTTTTAACCTTTAGCTCTCACCCTGTGGAAGCTCAGACAGATGAGATCCAGATGAATGTGATTCTCTCTCTGTGTCCTGGTGTAAGCCCCTTCCTCCTGCTTTCTCAAGTCTTAGCTCTGTCTCAGTCACCCTAGTTCCAAAAAAGTGCAAGTGGCCTGAGGCTCTTATTCTCTTCACTTGCCTTATCTCAGCTGCTGTTCACATGGCCACCAGCCCTTCCCAGCTGCTGATGTGTATGACACCTCCCTCTGCAGCTTACCACCCAGTGGATGTGGCAGGAGCTGGTAGCAGAAGAGACAGAGCACATCGAGAGTTCAGTGTGTGCACAAGCCAGACAGGATAGGAATGGCTCCCACCATGATACTGTACTTTTCCCCACATGCCAGCCATCAGAAACTCTCCCAGCTACAAGCAGTACTGCCTTGTAGTCCTGAGGAAACCAAGGGCACTGGCCTTAAGGTGTTGAGCACACTCCACACTCTCTGTGAGAGAGACTTTTACAGCTCCTGAAGGCAAGATCTTACAGGGCTTGTGAGTTCATCAAACCTTTAAAGTGATGGTACTGTAGTATTTTAATGTTTCATTTTTCAAAATGCTGAAGGTGGATTTAGTTTGTGTTCAGGTATGAGACAACTATGATTGGCATGAGCCAAGCAAAGTTCAGGTTGCAGCAGTGCAGCTTACCCCCAAGTAGCTCTGCCAATGACCACCTATCTTGGCCTACTGTCCTACTCCTGAGCCCCTCTGGGGCAGAGAGTGCTTATGATGAGATATGGAATGGGAACAAATGTCTGCTTTGTAAAATACTGTATACAGCAAGTGTAAACAACAAGCTATAAATATCAAGATGCTAGCATACAGGCTGACCCTATTCCCACTGAAGTCAATAGTAAAACACCCATTTACTTCAGTGGGGTGACATTGGGCTGCTACGGTTTGACTTTGTAGCAGATCCATTCACAGAGTAACTAACTTCAGTGGAGTCTATGTGGATAGCAGCTGCAACATCCGTTCCCCAAATGTTTATATCCTTATGTTAATATTTTCTAGTCAGCTGCTAAGTATCTCTTGTCAAAGCAAAATTTTGCCCTTGTTGCATATATTTCTGAATTCATTCTTCTCCTAGGCTCCACAGCCTATTATTGCAAATACAGCCAGAGCTGTGTTTGTTAAAAGCAGACACCAAGACCACTGGGGGGGGGGGGGGGGATGATATTTGTAGAGGTTCCCATATCTGTGCACACAAGTACATAAACAATTATTTGCTTGCACTGTGAACCAAGTTGTGCATGAAAATATGGGTGTGCATAGTCACAGATGTTTGTTTCAATACAGTCAAAGTTTTGTTTAATACTGGGCCAAATCCCAAGGTTCTTACTCAGTCTTTACTCAGGCCAAACTTGCATTGACTTGAGGATTTGTGCCGTTTATTTATATTCTTTTGTATACAAATAACCCCACTATATCACGAGTGTCTTATCAAGCTGATAAATTATACCACTTTGATTCCCATGAGACAACACTGCATAGAAATGTAAAATCAGCACTAACTTAATTAATAAATTATACCAGGAACTTCCAAAACGTGCATCTTGATCAAGTGTACTGTAAGAGTTAATCCTTCCCACTCTTTTCCAACTAAACTCCAGCAAGGGACTTGTTTGTGCTTCCTGCCCAGAAGTCTCCAAATGCTAACTTCAAACCTCTGGGTTCTCTTACAACTGAGCACTACTGCCTTTCCCTAGCTGTTCCCAGAGTACTGCAACTTCCCTTCATTTGCTTAACAAACTTAGTAGCCTTTTTAAAGTTAATAAATCTAAGATTTGTGCTTTATCAGTTAGCCCTGCTGTTCAAACTGCCTCAGTAGGTCCTGAGAAGGAATTTGGGCTTGCTAACTGAAAACAAATTGAGAGTCTAGTAGATATAACTGGACATGAAAATAAGCCTTATAAAAATACTTTAAGGATAATCAATAGTTAAGTATTTCCATATATCGGTTGATATGGTTTGTGGATTGTATTTAGCAGACTGTATTTGATTAAAAATGGCTACAATTCATTCTCTTTTTTCTTTGCAACATGTACAAAAGCAATATCCTCCCCAAAGCAGGCTTACACTCAGACATGAGATGGGGCTACTTATGTATTTATAAAAGCCATCTCCCTTTGCTTAAAGCAGAGAGCTGTGCTCAGAAACTGTACAGTATAGCAACATTTGAAACACAGAAGACACCAGATTTATCTGGGTAGTCAAGAAATGAAATGAACACCACTATTACAGCATTACACAGAAACAAACCACAGTAATTAGATGCTTTGAATTCAAGCCTATGTTTTCTTTAGATTTTTCATAAATTATTGATCCACCTTTCTCATGAAAACAGAATGGCATACTTTTGCAGTAAATGGACAAGTGACTACAACATTTATATAATCAAATATACTCTGCATCTGATAATGAAAACATGTTTGTGTGTAGAATACCCCTTCTGAATTAACATGTCTGCAAAACAAATTTACTAGCCAAACCACATTCACTTCCTATTGTCTCTAAACCACGGCTCTCCTCTGCCACATTATCATGCAATCCAATATTTCACACCCATCATATTAAGCAAAATATTTTTTCAAGACCCTATATCACCTATTGTGCAATAGAATATTTCTTGACTATAATGAGATGTACATAAACTGTCTGACTTACCTTATTTTTTCCATTTCTGTCGCAGAGGCCTACAAGAAATCAAATAATAGGAGCAAATGAATAAAGGAAAACATTCACTGTGCAGATTTATGCATAGTTTAGGCTTTCCAAATGGCTTTTGACAAGTGTCTACAAAGCATCAGAAAGCGAACCCCGCAACTGCATTAGCAGAAAATAACGTGGACGGATTAACTCAGATATAATGCAGCACGCTGCAGAAACACTGTATACCCAGGAGCCATAGGCAACAGAATGACTCAGTTGTAGCGCTGAGGCAGAAAATGAAAAAGCAAGTAACAGGTTACTGTGCCTATTGGATTTCATAGGAAAAAGTTGAAATGCAGAGCTAGTCTGTGCATGGTAAGCACTATGGAAGGATTCTGCTGGCTGTTGAAATCAAGTGATTTAATCTTACGCTAATTTGAGTTCAATTAATCTGTTTCACAGATATCTTGCCAGATGCAATGGCCACAAGCATAGCATCCTTAGCAGGAGTTTTGGGTAATCAAATTAGTTTTTCCAAGTAATATTCTGTCTTTACAATTAGCAGCTCCGTACATGTATCTTGGACATTAACCCTTTCATACCTGCTGATAACGCCTTTGATTCCCATTTACCATATTTCTAGCACAGAATTCTATTAACCCTTTGATTTCTCTGTACCATAGCTGTAGCATATAACCTGTTCGTTAACGCTTTGATTCCTGCTTACCATATCTGTAGCCTTGAACCATATAAAAATGTGATTCATGCTTACTACATCAGTAGCCTATAATTTCATTAACCCTTTTGATTTCTGTTTACAATATATATGCTCTAGGACATTGTTAACCCTTTGACTCCTGTTTATTCATAGCATAGAATCTCATTAACCTCTGATTTCTTTTATTATCTATAGCATAGAATGTCATTAGCCCTCTGGTTTTCTAGTCATCATTATCTAGTATTAGACCCTCAATAACTGCTTTGAATCCTACTTGCCATACCAATAGCACTGAACCTTATTAACCCTTTGGGCTCATGTTTATTGTAGCTAGGGAATGAAAACTCAGAGCAGTTCTGCAATCCTAAGGTTCTGAGATTAATTTTACTTAAATTTCAGTATCCTAAAATTTCACACTGAAAGCATTACCTATTAATCATGAGTTCTTTAAACATTACTGAGTAACCGTTGTATTAAATATAAAATGGGTAAATGCAAATGTAATGGTTAAATGGATTTACTTGTCAAATAGCCAGGAAAACATTCAAAGTGGCAAACTGTTGGTTACTCTGTTACCCCCCCCCCCCCCTTCATATACTTTTGATTTGCCCATTACATGAAGCCATTAGTCATGTCCATGGATACATAATAATCTCTGATGAAATGTATGAAGAATCATAGCAAATCCAGTGGTTCATTCTTGACTATATCCTGGTGTACAAGATGCCAGCTGCAGGAAAAGCCCTTTCTAGCTACATTCTCATGGATGTAATGCACATAATGCAATCACAGCATGTTTCCTGGAAGCCTGGGACAGTCAGTGGTAAATCCCAGATTGTGAGATTAAAAAATTACCTTGGGGTCCAGAATTGCTTTTTTGTAATCATATCTTATTAATAGCCCTATGATTTTTCAGTTTGCAAGAACTGGGTAGTTTAAGTGGCACTGGTTTAAAGATTAACCTCTGGAGTTTTTCTTTGGGTGTGGAATGCTGGTGTATGGGGTGGTGTCATATGGGGTATCACTTGATTTCCCACACCACTACCTCAAAAGAAGACCCTGCAGACAAGGGAGACTGGACGCAGCTCCTTTCAGGGCTATTCAGTGCTGCTGTGAGTGTGAGCTGGAAGGGTCACTGCATGCCACAAGGGGCTGAGTTCATTGCTTCCATTATGCTTCTAGTTTTTGCCGGCATCAGAGGAAAATGACTGACCTTCAGACACTTGTCTGGTACTTTGTTTTCTAGTTTTATTCAAGAGGCTGGGGGGATGGTTTGTGTAGTTTAAAATGAAGGACTGAAAATAAAGAGTTCTGGGCTCTCTTTCTGGCTGTGCTACTGAGCTAATGTGTGAATTTAGGTGAGAGACTTACTTACTTTGTTGTGTCCCAGTTTCCCTCATCTGTAAAGTGGGAATAATTACATTACATTTAGAACATAAGAGCATCCATACTGGGTCAGACCAAAGGTCCATCTAGCCCAGTATCCTGTCTTCCGACTGGCCAATGCCGGGTGCCCCAGAGGGAATGAACAAAACAGGTAATGATCAAGTGATTCATCCCCTGTCGTCCATTCCCAGCTTCTGGCTAACAGAGGCTAGGGACACATCCCTGCCCATCCTGGCTAATAGCTGATGGACCTATCCTCCATGATCTTTAGTTCTTTTTTGAACCCTGTTATAGTCTTGGTCTTCACAACATCCTGGCAAAGAGTTCCACAGACTGACTGCGTTGTGTGGGAAAAATACTTCCTTTTGTTTTTTAAACCTTCTGCCTATTAACTTTATTTGGTGACCCCTAGTTCTTGTGTTATGAGAAGGACTAAATAATACTTCCTTATTTACTTTCTCCACACCAGTCGTCATGATTTTATAGACTTCAATCATATCCCCCCTTAGTTGTCTCTTTTCCAAGCTGAAAAGTCACAGTCTTATTAATCTCTCCTTATATGGAGGTTGTTCCATACGCCTTATAGTTTTTGTTGCCCTTTTCTGAATCTTTTCCAATTCCAATATACCTTTTTTGAGATGAAGCAACCACATCTGCACACAGTATTCAAGATGTGGGCGTACCATGGATTTATATATTTCTGTCTTTTTACCTATCCCTTTCTGAATGATTCCCAACATTCTGTTTGCTTTTTTGACTGCCGCTGCACACTGAGTGGATGTTGTCAGAGAACTATCCACAATGACTCCAAGATCTCTTTCTTGAATGGTAACTGCTAATTTAACCCCCATCATTTTATACATATAGTTGAGATTGTTTTCCTCTGTGCATTGCTTTGCATTTATCAACGTTGAATTTCATCTGCCATTTTGTTGCCACCTCACTATTTACCCCCCTTTTCCAGATCATTTATGAATATGTTGAATAGGGCTGGGCACAGTACAGACCCATGGGGGAACACTAGTGTTTACCTCTCTGCTTTCTGAAAACTGACCATTTATTCCGACCCTTTGTTTCCTATCTTTTAACCAGTTACCAATCCATGAGAGGACCTTTTCTCCTGTGACAGCTTACTTACTATCCCTCATCAGAAGTGCCATAAGGCTTAATCTGATACTTTTGTGAGCCAGTTTTGAGATGCTCAGACGGAAGGGAACAGAAAAAGCACCAAGTATGTATGTATGTATTTATTTATTTATTACGATGGATTTCAAATTACATAGTAAACTTTGTGAATTCATGTCCCCTCGTGTATTTGTATAATGTCAACTACAAATTGCCCTGATACTGACTCCTGGAGCTGTGGTTGCTACCACATTACTACTGGTAGGAATAGTAGTCATCATTTAAATCCAAATGGTTGAAAAGCTTTTATGCATGGAAATTAGGGCGGGTTGCTACAGACCTTCCATGTTAGCAAGGAGGTTTGTATTAGAAGGTCAATAACAAAGATGACGTTTAGGTTAGACTATTGCAATGTCCTCTGCATGGAGCTAAAAATTAAATTGATTGGCAAGTTAGAACTGATGCAGAATATGGCTGCCCCCAAAGGAGCCTGATAGAGAACACACAACACCTATGTTTAGGGACCTGCACTGGTTACCTGTGAGTGCCTGTGAGGTAGGTTTTAAGATGTTGGTTTTCAGTTAGAAGGCCTGAGTCCTCAGCATTGCAATGCCTAACTTCTAGGCACCTAGGAAATCACAGGAATAAAATCGCGATACAAAAAGCCTGATTTAGGTGCCTAAACTCCTACAATAAATGGCGACTAAGAATGGGAGATCCACAAAAGGCAGCACACTCGGTGTGGAAACTGCCCAACTAGCCAATGGGCGATGTGGACCACACGGCTGGGTGCTAAACCCCAGCCCCTCACAGAGTTGGGTGTCTGTCTCTGCTTGCAAATCCAGAGCTGGGAACCCCTCTATTGTAGTCAGGCAGCTTAGGGTGTATGTAGGTGTGTACGTTCCGCATTGGTGCCACTGCAATCTACAACAATACTGCTGGGCTGCCGCCTAACCCTGTAGGTGCCTAAACTCACTTGGCACCTACATTTTCACTGTCAAAGTTCCCTAGGTGCCTAAATTTCTGCCTCTGGGCATGCACGCTGCAGCCTCATTCTAGGCATCTGGACACCTTATCTCCTGCCTAAGCTCCAGAGCGATCTAGGTAGGCGAATGCCTATCTCACCCAGTTTCCACGCTATGTATCCAATGAAGTAAGCTGTAGCTCACGAAAGCTCATGCTCAAATAAATTGGTTAGTCTCTAAGGTGCCACAAGTACTCCTTTTCTTTTTGCGAATACAGACTAACACGGCTGTTACTCTGAAACCTATCTCACCCATGTTGCTCAGAAGCTGCCTAGCAGGGTCCCTGCCAGATTTTGAATGTAGGAGGAGGTGCCCACCTTATTACTTCATGGCTAGATCACTTACCCGTGAGGCCTACATTCAATTCCCTCCTCAGGCAGAGGGCCATTTTGGGCCACCTTTTCATCTGAATGTGGCATCTCACTGTAGGACTGGGAGAGGAGAAGTGGGGAGGAGGAGATATTCTCTTTTGGGTGGGAGAGAGGGATAATATAGGGCATAATTCAACACCCACTGAAGTCCATGGGGGAAAAACTCCCTTTCCAATTTAAGGGACATAAGATCATGGATATAGTCTGAGTTGCTGCCTGAGTGACAAGAGCACAACACTGGGGGGAAGAGGGAGAGAAGCTCCCTTAAATGGGCCAGTATTTGTCTGATGGTTTTTTCCTTTTTGTTGTTGTTGTTTGTTGAGGAGGACACTGGATTTTATTTCTGTGGTGGTGAGAGTAGTAAACAAGGTGCCACTGACAGACCTTCCTGGCACATCATCTGTTAGGATGTTAAACCTGTGGGCGACTATCAATTTAATTTCAGCATTTCCATTGTGCCCATAGTCGGAATAAAGATTTAGAGAAGCCAGTGTAGCCTTTTTTTTAGTTTTGTTTCTATGGGGCATTAGTGTCACAAGGTTTAACCCTATCTGATTATAGACAGTCTGTGTATTGTGATAATACACAGATAATTCCAGAGAATTATCTATTCAGACTACAAAGTACCATTCAAAATGTCCTCAGGACTAGACTGAACTTTAATCCATGTTAATTTTAATAGAACCAGATGAAGTATACAGTTGCATTTGATTGGTCTCACCATACTGAATGCAATGGATGAATCTGTACCACAGAAAAAGTATTCCCATGAGATTTTCAAGGGAAAATATTAAGAAAATTCAGCTTTTAAGTGTGATATTTTGGGCACATCCAACAAGAATTGATTTCTTCATCTCTTTGTGAGCTAGGAGATATCACATTGTATAAGAATTCTTTGCCACCAAAAGTTTATTTCTGTTATGACTGAATAATTTAAGGATCGAATTCCTCTCCTAAGAGAAAACCGAGGATATCTGAAGCTTTCCTCTTGAAACTTGGGAAGGTCTAGGAATTCCCACAGCATCATAAGGTAAAAATGAATTTCCAGTATAATTCTCACTTTATAAACCTTTCTGTCTTCCAAACCAAGTACCTCAAATCTATATGAGTGTCAAAGAAATCCGAAGGGAGATCATCAATATTTTTCAAATGTAACCTACGGTTCTCCCCCTGAATACCTAGAAAAACTGTAACATTTTCAGGTTGTTTTAGCTCACAATGTTCTCAGGATTTTTGTCTTGCTTTCTTAATGGAACATCATCTAGACGGGATAAATTGAACCCCGAGCACTCTCCTGTCGACTCCTGAACTCCACCGCCTACGAGAAGCGCAGGCGGAGTCGACTGGGGGGTGGCAGCAGTCGACTCACCGCGGTGAAGACACCACGGTAAGTCGATCTAAGTACATCCACTTCAGCTACGTTATTCACGTAGCTGAAGTTACGTAACTTAGATCAATTTCCCTCTTCCCCCTCCACCCCCCCAAGTGTAGACCAGGGCTTTAAGTCTCAGGGCCAGATCATCAGCAGGTATATATCAATATAGCTCCTGTGAAGTTGAGCTTTGCTGATCTATGCCAGCTGAGGGTCTGCTCAGTGGTGACTCACTCAGTGAGTTCAACTCATTCCCTTGTTACACTGTACTCTCACTTTTCCTCATTGTTTTCAATCTGGGTTATTACTGAGCAGATCCTCAGCTGGTGTAAATTGTGCTCCATTGACTTCAGTTAAACTATATGCCAATTTATGCTAGCTGAGGATCTGCCCCTGTGTTTCTGGTTTTACTTAGCAAACAATCCAGGGAAACCTGCACAAGAGGCAACCCATATTAGACAATCAGCAAATAGTGCCCTCTTAGGAGGCCACTTTAGGGGCCCCAAAGGTTTTGAGTACAATTATGCTTCACCTTATAAGCAGACCATCTCAGTTAATCAGCTTTTATACATGCTGTACACTCTCTTCCCAAACTCAGACTTCATCTGTGCTGTATTTGCCTCCTCTGGCTTGTTAATCATTTATTATTTGGATTACAGTAGCACCAAGAGGGCCCAGTTGAGACTGGTGCCCCACTGTGCTAGGAGGTGTACAAACATCGAGTAAGAGGTATTTCCTTCCCTGAAGAGCTTGTAATCTAAAATGTAACCACAAACAGATGTACACTTACACTGTTTTCACTTTCTTTACCATGCTGGGATACAACAACAGAGCTTGCATTTGGTTTGTTTACTGTCATTCAGTGTCCTCCTATGCTCCAGGACTACAAAAGGCTAAAATCAAAAGGTGTAACAGCATTACATATCCCAGTCACCATTCTACAGTGCATTTGCAGCAAGCTTGGTTTCAGATTGACCCCACAAGGTACAATGCATCTGAAAATATTGTGAGTAGATGCCAAGGAGCAAGAAGGAAATGAAATCAAATAGACCACTTGAAGTACTTATCTCTTAAGCTAGTACTTGACATTATTTACCTACATTGCTAATATAGTTGTGTGGTTGTATATAATATATACATTGTTAACCCAGAAGTGAAGTCTATAATTACATCAAGGTATTTCAGCACAGCAGTTTAAAACATTTTAAAAGTTTGCATTTGTCAGAAGGTGTACAAAGAGGTGTCTGAGAAGTGACTAGGAAGTAACTATGGCATTGCAAGTACCACTGTGCAGTAACTCTTGGCAGATATTGACTTTATGGATGGCCATTATAATATCCTCTGTGAGCAAAGTCTGAGTGAAGCATAGCAACATATGAGTCCTAAGATCGCTGAAATAAACTCATTTATGTACATGTACATATATATGATTACATACTGGAGATGAATATAATGGAATAACTTATTTTCCCTATTTGTAGATAGCACTACAAAAATTCTGAACCCTATATTCTTAAATTCTTGGCTAATACGAAGTGTACATTTTCTTATTTATCTATAAGTGTACTCACATCATAGTATTGTTATGGCATGAGTCACTACGTGCTGCTGTTGAACATAGTCTAAAAAGTTATTTTTCTTAGCACATGAACACTGTTCAGTCTTTGAAGAAATATTTGTATTGTTTTGTAATGTTCGTTTTGGGGGGAAGCTGTGGCAAGCAGCAAGAGAATTTGTTTTTTGACTTAAATTCCTAATCAGAATCCGTTCTCAAGGCAAAGTAGCTTCCAGGGAACTGTGCAGCAGTGTTTTAGCTGAGATTCCTGGAAGAGGGGGATTGCCTGTGGGCTATTTGTGACACACCTGTTCAAGGACTAGTGTTTATAGTGCAATATAAACAACTTGCACTAATAATATATCTGGATGCTATGTCACTGATGTCTCCTCTAAAAGGAATCTGACGTGCAAGGACGCAACACCTGCTGTCGCACAGCAGAGGGGTAACAATATGCATTTGATTCACATTCTCTTTATCCCAGTCCCAACCAACATTTATCATACTTCAAAGCCACGCCAAGGATGCTATGCTTATTTCTGGAGCAGTGGGTGCTCTATTTAATTAAAAAGCCATTGGCCTGTGATACACCATTTGGTTTGTTCCTGTAATTGTTTTAAGAAAAAACCTTACTTAACAGATGAAAGAATGAGATCAGAGATTTAATATTAAGGAGATCTTTGATCTTCTTCGTCCAATCAGTCTCTGCTGGTGGTGGTGTGTTTTGTTTGGTTTTTTTTTTGTTTGTTTAGATATGCTCTAGTTCAAAAGGAATCATTTTGGGGAAGTACTATAGCCTGCGTTTGTATGGGAAATTAGACTAGACAATCATAATGGGCCCTTCTGGCCCTGGAATCTACAAAGGGAACAGCATTATTGTCCAGACATTATGGAAGAGATTTAAAACAAAAAACCTCTCCAATTCTGCAATTAACTGGGAGGCAGAAGTGCTAGGTTACCTTAATTAAGGGAAATGGTTCAAATTACCTCTCTGGCAAATGTGTCGGTAGCATGAGGTAAAAAACAGAGGATCAAATTCCTAGAAGTGCTGTCAATTGATGCCAGCACTGTTTTCACTTGTAGAAGTCAATTCTCTTATGTATATGGTTGCCTGTGAAAGCCGGGGACTGGACTCAATAACCCAGAAGTCCCTTCCAGTCCTGTGTCCCTCTGTTTTGTACATGTAATCCCCATTAACATTAAAGAGAGTAGATGTGTGCAAAAAGGAGAGAACAGGCTGGTTGTTCATTAAGATGGTTAATATGATATTTGTAGTCTTAAAACTATGTGAGTAACATCCAGTGTTAAAACTTGAAACTTCAAAACTCATTTGGAGGCTTTATAGCAAGACTAGGTCTGCCTGGTTCTATTTTGGACTCTGCCACTGACTAACAATTTGAATGTGTGTAAGCACACTGGCCCCAATTCAGCATACCACCCCTATTTAGAAAAACTTTAAACCTATTCAAATCAATGGGACTTAAGCATGTGCTTAGTTCTGCAAGTATGTGGGCTTCTGTGCCTTGGTATACTCAGTTGTAAAATAGGTTTTAATAATACCCACCTCAGTGGGTCATTGATGCTCATAAGACCGATTAACTAAAGTTTGTAAAGTGTCTTTCCCTACCCACTTGAAGGTGTCTGGATGCCTAGGGAACATACAGCTACTTATAGGACTCCATTGCTGTAGTGTCTGAGCACCTCACAATCTTTACAGTATTGTTCCTCACTACACTCCTGCGAGGTAGGGAAGTGCTCTTATTCCCATTTTACAGATGGGGAGCTGTGGCACAGAGAGGCTAAGTGACTTGCCCAGGGTCATACAGGAAGCCTGTAGCAGAGAAGGGACATGAAGCTAGGTCTCCCAAATCTTAAACTAGTGTCTTGATCACTGGACCATCCTTTCTCTTCATCTCACTTTAGGTAGGCTGTGCAAGTGAGAGATGGTCTTCCTGCCCTCTTCCCCATGCACTCTCTCTCAAGGGTCAGCCACAATCTAGCCCTAATGTTCTAGTAAATAATGTGCTATCTGTTTAGAATGCACAAAAGTCTGAAACCCGCACACGTTAATTACCAAGGATTTTTGGTCTTTTGCAAAACTGCAAGGCTAGTCATTGAGTCCTGTAGTGTCTTTGTGAAATGTTTGAGTAAGGTGAGCTCTGTGCTGGACTTAGATGGTATCTTAATTACTACAAGGTCATAAGAGGTCTTTTCTCTTCATATTCAGTATGTTCTGCATCAATGTTCTTCAGTGGTGCTTTTTTCCTGTAAGTTTAAAGGAGTCTGTTCTTACTCTTACACTCGAGTTGTTAAGTTTTATTGTGGATACATGAAATCAGACTCTGGAGATTCCTTTGTCAAAAAGGAAGCTGTATTGTTAAAATTACATCTGGTTTCTCACACATGTCACGTTTCTCAGGAACATTTAGCCAGTATTATCTAGCAGTTTCACTTGCCTGTCTTTCCTTATGCACCGCTATTTTTGGATAGTTTTGATCCAGTTAGATTTAAATAGTCTAGTTTTCAAGGCAAGAAAAAGAAGATGATTAAGGTTGAATTTGTCAATGATTCAGCCATGCTTGTTGTCACTAATGCTATTCACAGTCCCCACAGTGGGGGACAGATTGCACATTCAGAATGGGGGACACAGCTGTAGTATAATAGTTGTATTGTACTATGGGATTTGAGAACTAAATATATATCCAATATAATTATAAACCAGCCAGGATCATTAACTGTTTGAGAGGCATTGTCAAGTGAGTTTCTCTGAATACTGTGAGGAAAATCTTGCCTCCTTTGCAGTCAGTGACAAAATTCCCATTGACTTCAATGGGGTCAGGATTTTATCTCATATCACATTTTTCATTCAGCTTCAGAGTTTTTTGTATCTAACAAGCATAAAACTACGTGAGTAACTTAAAATAAGCACAGTAACTTAAGATAAGCACAGTATCCAGGTCCCAATCCAAAGCCTAAAGATAGGAAGTCAATGGAAAGACTGACCTCACTGGGTTTTGGATGGTGTGAAATCATAGAATATCAGGGTTGGAAGGGACCTCAGGAGGTCATCTAGTCCAACCCCCTGCTCAAAGCAGGACCAATCCCCAACTAAATCATCCCAGCCAGGGCTTTGTCAAGCCTGACCTTAAAAACTTCTAAGGAAGGAGATTATGTTGAGAAATCAAAAAGTCTAACTCCTAGAGTAATAAAAGCTCTTTTATGCCTTTCTGGTCCATGTGGAACAAAGAACCTTCACCACTGCCTTCCTTCTTTGGTGGTCTCCTGCTGCAGTCCTAGCTTCTTCCTGGGTCATTTTGATAGTTTTCAAATATGCTTTTATTGTGCATTTCCATGTCATTCTTGGTCTTATTGCCTCTTGCCCTCAGGGTTCCAGTCTAATCGTTGTCTTATTATGTTGTTCAGATCTTTCCTCCATACATGTCCAAGCCATCCCCATTTTCGTTCTGTAATTCTCTGTCCTATCAGTTTCTGTTTTGTCCTCCTCCAAAATTCTTCATTTGTGATTTTTTTTCTGGACATCTGATATTAAGGATTTGTCTAAGGCAGCTGTTTATGAGAACATAGAGTTTAGATAGTAAGGTCTTAATAAGTCTCCAAGTTTCAGTGCCATATAGTAAGACCGACTTTACAATGGAGTTAAATATTCAAAACTTTGTTTGGAGGGCAAGATTTCTGTTTCTCCAGATTGGCTTTAGAGTTGCGAAGGCATGTCTGGCTTTCACTATTCTGGCTTTAATATCTTCATCCGTTCCCTCTGTTGTACTTACAATGCTGCCAAGATAAGTGAACTATCAGACCTCTTTCATGCCAGTCCCAGATAGTGTTCTTGGTGGGTCTTGTTGGTGTGTTGATTCTCACTGTTTTAGTTTTCTTGGTGTTGATTTTTTCCATCCTGGAGATCATTTGTTTTAGCTTGGATGTCTCTCTGGGTATGGGATAGCATGATGACGTCATCTGCAAAGTCAAGATCCTCAGACTTCTCTGTGGAAGGCCATTGTATGCCCTTTGGTTGTTCTGTATTCTCTCTCTCTCTCTCATTATCCAATCTATTACCAGTAAACAGATCATTGGTGACATAAGATGTTGTCTGACACTGTAGTAGCATCAAATGGCTTAGTCAGTTCACTGTTATGTATTACTTGGCATGTTTATATTTTCATAGAAGCACTGAATGATGTTCACAAATGTAGGAGTGATTTCATGCAGTGTAGCAACTTCCATAAAACTGTTCTATCCCCTGTATCAGAGGCTTTTTGGAAATATATAAAATTCATATAAAGCTATTGGTTTGACAGTCCTGTGATGATACGTAGGGTTAGTATTCGATCTATGCATGATTTCTCATGTCTGAACCCTGCCTGTTCTTGTCATAACCTTGAATCTATCACTTTCTTTTTGTCTAGAATAATATGTATAAATATGTTACTTGGGATAGACAGCAATTGAATGCCCCTCCAGTTTTTACACTGACAAAGGTCGTCTTTCTTTGGCAGCTTCACTATGATGCTTTTCCTTCTTCCCATATCTTTTGTAAGAGACCTATCAAATGTCTACTTAAGTTTGCTTTAAGAACCTCCACTGAAATATTATCTGGATCTTTCCAGACTCCTAGAGAAATAAAAGCTCTATGTCCCTTATTAGATAAAGAACGCATTATCTACATCATTAACATATAGGCCTCCAAAGTAGTCCTAAAGTCACAGTACAGCACATAGGCACATGCATAACTTTTGAGCACATGAGTTGTGCCACTGAAGTTAATGGGTTCTCATGTTTAGCACAATTTGTCAGAGTCACAAAGAACACATCATCATCAGAAACCTAGCATCAAATCTTAAACATGAATTCTGAGGGGAAAAAAAAATCTTTGTGATTAAGGGAACCAGGTAATAGAAAGTTCTGATTTAGAAGGCATTTGACTCCACTACTTCAGTGAAGCTAAAAAATAGGAAACGTGGTCAGTTAGAGCTCAGAGCTCCATAATGGCAACTGAAAACATTTCAGTGGCATTAGTCTGCATATGCTAGGACCTGTATCTGCATGGAAAGAAATGCATTTACTGGTGGTAAATAACTAGCGAGGTAATTTCTAGCGGTGGTAATAACTAGCGAGGCACATTGAATCTTGCAATGAGCTCTGTGTGGGTGAACCCCCTGCAGGATCAGGGCCATGGTATGTAACATGGGATTTGATATTGCAATTCTGATGCAGGTGAAACTCTCATTGAAGCCAGTTGCTCCTAGCTGACTTCAGTGGGACTCTGTCTCCATGAGTACTGCAGAATCCAGCTCAATATGCTTAAACAAAGCTTGCTCTGCCTCACTAAATCAAGTATCAGTGAACAAACAAATAATAGTCAAGTATGGACCATTTAAAGAATGTAAACAAATATGCACTTGGTGAAATTAAACTAATCTGGCATTTGTAGAATGCCTGTTTGTTAAAGTTACTCTTCTAGTTCTGCCAGACTTGAGTCTAATTTTTTTTGCCAGGATATTATATGCAACCTGGAAGATTTACAGGATTAAAGTAACAGTCTCCTAGCAACACCATGTCCTCTGACTCTCTTCTTTGATAACCATTAAAATATATGTTAATGGCACTAGATATTACAAAATGAAATGTTGAGTTCCATAACTAATGAAATGAAGAATTTTGGTTTACATCTTCAGTTCAGAATAACAATGCATTGGGCTGGAACTACAACATGGTTACTAAGATACCTCCATGTAGTTTATATTGCCAGCAATTTGCTTAGTTACTCATTACTGGGTCCCAATACTGCAAACACTTAGGCACCTAAGTACACACATGAGGAGCCCCATTGAACTTGGCAAGACTACTCATGTGTTTAAGTGTTTGGAGAATTAGGGTCTTAATGTCTGCACGTTGGCTTGTATGCATTCTAAACCTCCCCCCCACCCCGCCTCTCTTAATAGGAAATCCTTTTTTGACAACCTGAGAACAGGGAGTCAAAGAATTTAAATCCTAATGGCAAAATTCTGTGCTCAGATCCTCATGGGAAATTTTGACTGATATAATGCTCTCCCCTGGAATTCACAGGAGTGCCTCAACCCTATGAAGTGCAGTATATCACTCAAAATGCAGCTATGAGATCAGGAGTGCAGAAAAGAAGGAACAGACATGTTAACTGAAAAAAAAAATCTGCAAACTAAGTCAGTCTATACAAGGAGCAGCTACAGTAGCTTGCCAGTAGATTTCAAAAGGGGTGCACAGATGTAAGCCAGCACAGAATGCAGGACTCTGCATTTAGGGTAGGATCAAAAGAGCATGATGAATTACTGTTTTTAATAGGGTGAAGCAAGAAGGCCCATGACTCCAGAGAGTACTGGTCAAAATGTTTTGAAATCAAAGATTGACACCCCTCCCAAAAAAAAGTGGGGGAGGGGGGAGAAAGGAGAGGGGAAGTTTTCTTCATGAAAACTTCAGCAAAGATTTTTCTTCTGTATTTTGACCATCTATTTCTAACTGAGGAGCCCAGATAAGGAAGTATTGAAAGGAAGAAACAAAAGAAAATAAGGTTTTCATAAGTGTAGATTTTAGAAAAATTGATTATTCCTGTGGAAAAGGGCTACAGAACTTAAAATAAAATATCTGCTATAGAATTGTATAGGAGGTTTCCAAAAATTATTCAAAAGGTACCACAGAGAGGAAGGATGGTCCAGGTCTAGGCAATAGCTGATTGCCATATTTGGGGTCGGGAAGGAATTTTTCTCCAGGGCAGATTGGAAGAGGCCCTGAAGGTTTTGTGTCTTCCTCCATAGCATGGGGCACGGGTCACTTGCTTGAGGATTCTCTGCTCCTTGAAGTCTTTCAACCATGATTTGAAGACTTCAATAGCTCAGACATAGGTGAGAGGTTTATCGCAGGAGTGGGTGGGTGAGATTCTGTGGCCTGCGTTGTGCAGGTCGTCAGACTAGATGATCATAATGGTCCCTTCTCACCTTAATATCTATGAATCTATGAATAGCCTAGGACCTAGGAGATTCATGTTCAAGCCCCTGCTCCATCACAGACTTTCTAAGTAACTTCGGGTAAGTCACTTAATCTATCCGTGCCTCAGTTTCCCATCTGTAAAATGGGGGATAATAGGACTTCCCTACCTCACAGGGGTGTTGGAAGGATAATTAAGAACATAAGAATGGCCATACAACGACAGACTAATGGTCCATCAAGCCCTGTCTTCCGACAGTGGCTGCTGCCAGATGCTTGAGAGGGAATGAACAGAACTGGGCAATTTATCATGTGATCCATCACCTATCATTCAGTCTCACCTGCTAGTAATCAGAGGTTTAGGGACACCCAGAACATGGAGTTGCATCCCTGACCATCTTGACTAATAGCCATTGATAGACCTATCCTCCAGGAACTTCTCTAATTTGTTTTTGAATCGAGTTATACTTTTGGCTTTCACAACATCCCCTGGCAATGAGCTCCACATGTTGACTGTGTGTTGTGTAAAGAAGTACTTTGTTTATTTTAAACCTGCTCCATATTAATTTCACAGGGTGACCCCTGGTTTGTGTGTTCTAGGAAGGATTAAATAGCACTTCCTTGTTCACTTTCTCCGCACCACTCATGATTTTATAGCCCTCTCTCATATTTCCCCTCGGTCATCTCTTTTCTAAGTTCAACAGTCCCCATCTTTTTAATTTCTCCTGTGTGGAAGCTGTTTCGTACCCCTAGTCATTTTTGTTGCCCTTGTCTATACTTTTTCCAATTCTCATTATCTTTTTTTTGAGATGGGTCGACCAGAAATGCATGCAGTACTCAAGGTGTGGATTCATATAGCAGCATTATGATATTTTCTGTCTTATCTATTCCTTTCCTAATGGTCCCTAATATTCTGTTAGCTTTTTTGACCACTGCTGCATCTAAATACCTAAGATAGATTCTATAGGTTTTAGAGTAATTTTTACAGAACCCCATTAAGTATCTGCAGAGACCCGTAAGGTTCATCCTTATTAAATTCTGTAGGACTTTTTTTTTCTGTGAGGAGCTGTCCTACAAAGAAGATGGATCTGTTGTTTTTCTTACACAGAAAGAGTAACCATACGTTTTTGGTCAGAAAAGACAGAGCAAATGTAAAGTCTCCATGAGAGAGCACAATTTGTTTGCCCCAGAGTGGGCTGCGTCTGACCACAAAATGACAGCTGCCTCAGCAGCAGGTATTTAAAGGTGCAGTATATAGAAAAGAGTCTGAACTGAGTTATACACACTGCAATGTACATAATTAGTAAGTGTGGTTCAAGTAAAATGGACTGGTATTATCCAAGCAAACAAAGTCCAATAAAATGTCTAATAGAGATATGTCATTATTGTTCTGCTATAGGTAGGTCCTAGAGAGATCACAAGCACATCTACACTGGCAAAAAAACCCACCACCAACCCTAAACAAATCACAGCAGCGAGTCTGAGACCAGGTCAATTGATTCGGGCAGGCGCTAAGGGGCAAAAATAGCAGTGTAGACATTCCTGCTTGAGCTCTGAGACCTGCCCCCTCCCAGCAGTTTTCAGAGCCTAAGCTCCAGCCCAAGCTGGAACGTTTCCAATGCATGAGTCTGAGTCAGTGGACACGTGCTCTGAGACCCACTGCCGTGTGTGGGTTGTTGGGTTTTTTTTTTCTCACAGTGTAGACGTGCCAGATCCTTACCACCGTAAAGAAGTAGAGTACCTATGTCTGATCATGTGCTGGCAGGGCATTTTGCCATTCAATATCCTGTTACAATAAAATTGTAAGGGAAAGTAAATTTTCCTTTCATCAGCTCTTTTGAGTATGCTGTCAATAGACTCAGCCTGCCAACCGATTACTGTAATAGTGTAAGAGGAAAGCTACTTACAAATTGGATTTGTAGGTATTAAAACAAGACCATAAACAGGCCTAAAATGTTCCTGACTCTGTATCCTACTGCTAAAATAGCTAAAATGATGGAATTCCATGACTTTGAGCAAGTTCTTTTCTTCCCCATTCAGAGATTCTTCCCTCCTTTAATGCCTATACCATTATTTGATTCAAAAGTAAGATTTGTTTCTGCATCATGGAAGCAGTGTGATTTCTTTAGCTATATCGTTAGTCACATGCCAGACACTATGCACACACTCTCCTTTGGGTCTCTGCCTTACCTAGACTTTGAGTGACATCTGAGCCACAGACCATATGTGAATCGATGCAGGTGCAAGAGATCGTTCTTCCATTCACATCTCACAGGGCTGCAATAGAGAGAACTGGAACAGAAGGCTGAAACTTAAGTAGAGGCCATAAGGAGGCTATGGAGAGAAGAATGAGAAATTTCATACGATGACATCCTATACCAGAAACTAACGTTCTGTTGTGCTTGTGAACTGTGTGTGTTAGTGTTACATTAGCCCCTTAGTGACGCATCTCCCAGCACCTTGTTGGGCTAATGGATTCTGATGTGTGCCAGCTTTGGCATGGAACGTGGCGTGAGAGGATCTGCACTTGCTGCAGGGATAGGAGCTGCAAAACCATTGGAAGGGAAGGATTCTGGGAGTTGCTCTGCATGAAGTCAATGGCCCCCCCACCCCCAAACGGGCCTTTATATCCTAACCCTCTTTCCCTCCTCCTGAAATTGCAGAAGGTTCTGCCATAATCCCATTATCGCTCCTTTTGTGGTGAGTGAGAGGGACTGGAGTGCACTCCCTGAAGTTGTTTATTTGTAAGGAGGGGAGAGGGTGTGGTGTCACTGGAATTGTTTTTCTCCCACAGCGAGCTGCTCCTCGCTGCCTATTGAGGATGGGCTCCAGTTTGGTTCAATCCTGTGAGCTCTCTTATTGGAGTTGTCAGCAGGGGGTTGCTCTCTGGGTGATGGCTTCAATGTGGCCCATATGATCTCCTCAGTTGCTACTCCAATAGGAAGGAACCTGTCCCCTCTGCCAACACATTATAGAGTCACTTCCTCTCGTGTCAGCATGGGCTGGGGCCCTAAGTGCAATATAGCAGCTGGTAGGATGGAGTCACAGAGGAGATGAGGATGGGTGTCTGCACACTTCTGAGCACCTGATCAGGATCTGTGCAGGCATTCACATCTGCAGTGCCTATTTTACAGATGGGGAACTGAGGCACATAAAGGCTAAGTGACTGGCCCAAGGTCACACAGGAAGTCTGTGGTAGAACTGAGAATTGAACCAGGTTTCCCTCAGGCAGATTTGATGGAGGAGAGACATTAAATTAGGTTAGATCTGAGAAAATGGTTTTCTCTCTATTAAATATTGTTGGATAGCAATTCAATATCTTCATAGAAACTACTCTCAATTACTATTGAATTTAGTAGAGGATGGGCTCATGGCTTTTTGGACCATCCTGTACAATCTGACAACATGGCAATCTCTCGTACATTCTGTAGGATACTTCTAAAAGAGACCTATAGAATGATTATTGTTTCCTATTAAATTCCATAGGGCCTTTCCATAATGATATTGTACCTCTAGAAATCTAAGGACATTAATGTGAAAAATACCTGGATATTTTCAGAACAGGCCCTGACCTAGTGCCATTGACTTCAGTGGTGCAGGGTCAGACACTTGGCTTGGACAACACAGCTGCTTTCATCTGGAGGGGTGGTGAATATTTTTAGAACTGTACTGTATTCAGCATCACCACGAGACTGGCTCTGGGCATCAAAACAATAGGTGCGCACAGAAGAACAGGAATAACTCGTTCCCAGCACAATGCACAGGTTTGGGGAATAGGCAATGTTTGACTGGGAAGCTAGTAAACTAATAAATATTTAAGTAACACTGTTTATTTTTTGTTGCCACTCGCTTTCAATTAAAGGTGAAAACAAGGAATGTTTAAAACAAAAGTTTCTCATTTGAGAACCAAAATTGGAGGAAGAATCAGAGGATGGTCCTTTGGCTAAGGCAGCACAGAGGCTCAAGAATCTGGGTTCAGTTCTTGGATCTTCCCCAGATCTCCTATGTGATCTCTAGCACCCCAATCCTGCCAACACTTATGTATATGCTTAACTTTACTCACATGAGAGGTCTCACTGAAGTTAAGTGTTTGCTGGTCGAGGCCTTACTCTGTACCGCAGTTCCCCATCTGTAAGATGGGATACTCCCTCTCTCCTGCCCTTTCTTTTATATTTACCTGCCCCAAATAGTTTGCAGTCTCTTACTATAGGCTTATAAAGCATCTTGCACAATGGTGCCCCAATCTCACTCCTTAGAGCAGTGTGTAGATTACATACACTGCATGCTCCCCTGGCATGGTTATAAGCAGCAGCATAGGCCGTGAGGCAGTGCTTGGGCAAGTAAAGATACACCTGAACACTGTGGAGGACATACCCTACATGACTCTCCACACACCCAAACAGTGCCTCCCCTGTCTGCACCGTGTAGTGTCAGCTCCCTGCTGCCAGAGCCTTTCCCCACTGCCTCCCAACTGCTAGAGTCTTTCACTGATGCATCTGGCTACAGACCATAGTGTTGCACAGATTACTTTTCACTGTGGCATGTAGCTATATGTACCCACCAGTGGTATGCAGTGTAGACATACCTTCAGTTAAACTACTGTAATAATAATTTGAGGTCAGATTCCAAGAGGAATGATGGTCCAGTAGTTCATATCCCTGCTCCACCTGGTTTCAATTTCCTGCTCTGCCACAGATTTCCTATGTAACCTTGGGAAAGTCATCAAGTCTCTCTGTCTCAGTTCCCCATTTGTAAAATGGGGATAACAGTACTTACCTACCTTCCAGGGGAGTAATGAGGATAAATACTTTTAAAGATTGTGAGACAGGAATGTCATATAAATATTTCAGATAGATTCACTAAGCCTCCTTTTACACTACTCCAGCATGGTAAAGGGACCTTAATTTGGGTGTAAAGTACATTGAAGGCCCCTTTACAATACCAGAGGCATGTAAGGATCCTTAGTGTAAATAAGAATCAAGCCCTGAATCTCAAACAGTGAAATATAATTAGTTTGCTCCTGCACTAAAATAAACAAAGCGCATTAATTTGCTGAACAATTTGTATCAAAGCTACAAAGGATCAAACTGAAGTTCAATGCTGAAAAACTCACTGACAAATGAATCAGCCTTCTAAAGCAGGAAATGCAGGCTGCAGACAATAAATAAGTAAAACAGATACGCAACCATGTAATACATGACTATATTTACATTAAATTCTTTTGCTGGTGTCCAAACCCAGGAACAGAGAGCGGAAGCCCAAGATGGAATTTAGTCATATAGTTCAGCTGTGAAATCTGTTGTTCATTTTAACAATAGGTGTGTGAGGCACTGAAGCACAGCACCAGGGAGATCAGAGTTGTCACCAACATGACAAGATAATGAATCCAGCAAGACACAAAGTTTCAGGTGAAGGTTAAAAGTAAGGGAGAGAAACAAATGGAAACAAGAGAACTCAAATAGTCAAAGAAAAAAAGACACGCAGATTTTCCATGAGTAAGCCAGAAAAAAGACTTATGGCAGTCAGTGCTGATTATACATACATATATATATGTAGGGCTGGAACATATCCTGATTCTTTGACCTCTGTGGGGCCAGGATTTCACCCTACAAATTTAGGGCCCTCCCCAGTTGTCAATATGAGTTTTACCATTGACTGCTGTAGAGCTGGACTTCACCACCAGTACATAGGAACTTCCTCCTTCCAGGCCACTTCCTGGAGGGATGGACATGATTTAGCCATCCCTATGCAGTCTCACATTCAAACAAACATACTCCTATACAACTGAGGTAGGGAGGAGTACTGCTGGCTCCTGACATCTCATTTGCTATTAGTATAAAGTAAAATGTAATAATAATGTACATACTTGGTACTTTAATAGGGCCAATTTCACCACGTTGAAAAGAATTGAGCCAAATCAGCTGGGAGGGAGAATTTAGCCAGAAAAATGTGAATGATGACTGGGAATCATTTAAGAACACTTTATTAGATGCCACAGTCCCACAACAGAAGAAAACTGTACTGGTTAAAAAACAACCTGGTTTGAAGGGGAAGTGAAGACCGCTGTAATTTTTTTTTTTTTTTTTTTTTTACAAATGTAACAAGTGGAAGAAAGGGGATTTCTTCCATTTGTTACATTTGTAAAATGTTACATCTGATAGTAATGAATACAAATCAGAAGTTAGGAATTGCAGAAAATTGCTAAAGGAAGTAAAGGGACATGAGGAGAAATCTAGGCCCAGCAGACTTAAAGACTATAAGTAAAAAGTTTTAAAAAATATATTGGG
The DNA here is from genome assembly GCF_965152235.1 of Eretmochelys imbricata. Lineage (NCBI taxonomy): Eukaryota > Metazoa > Chordata > Testudines > Cheloniidae > Eretmochelys > Eretmochelys imbricata. The sequence goes on from NC_135577.1 coordinate 110,039,875, forward strand.
AACAAAAGAATCCTGACAATGGTATTGGTCCATTACTAGATGGAAATTATAGAATTAGCAATAACAATATAGAAAAGGCAAACCTGTTCAATAAATATTTCTGTTCTATATATCATATGGTGATAAAACTCTTTCTGTTCCATTAGTATGGCTGGAGCATGTTAAACAGAAGCTACTAAAGTTAGACATTTTAAAATCAGCAGGTCCGGATCACTTGCATCCAAGGTTTTAAAAGAGCTGGTTGAGGAGCTTGCTGGACCATTAACGTTGATTTTTTTTCAGTAAGTCTTGGTGTGGTGGGGAAGTTCCAGAAGACTGGAAGAAAGCTAACGTTGTGCCAATTTTTTAAAAAGGGTAAATGAGATTAGTCAGGTAATTAAAGGCCTGTCAGCCTGACATCGATCCTAGGCAAGATGGTGGAGCTGCTGATACAGGACCTGATTAATAAAAATTAAAGGAGAATATTGTAATTAATGCAAATCAACATGGGTTTATGAAAAACTGATCCTGTCAAAGTAACTTTATCTTTTTTTTGGATGAGATTACAAGTTTGGTGATAAAGGCAATAGTGTTGAAATAGCATACTTAGACTTATGTAGGACCTTTGTCTGGAACATACCATTAATTTATAGAGTTACATAAGACCAGATAGTGACTTTCTTACTTCATGAGAGGTCCCACTGAAATCAACAAGACAACTTGCAGAGTAAGAGACTATGCAACATAAATAAGGATACCAAAAGCTGGCTCATGGTGTCTTTCATATTATACTTCCCCCTTTTTTAGTACAGCTGAATATCTTTTTAATTCCTTGTGACTGCCCTGTGAGAAGATGGTTTAGAGGAGACAAGAAAGGATGCCATAGAAGTATACAAATCAATTAACAGCATAAAGGTGATCTGTTGGTGACCAACTTGGTAACCCTGGTTCTGCAGCCTTCAGTGCTTTATGTGCCTATAGTTAAACAACAAATTTATAAGCAAGTTATAGAACAACCACCAAGTTAAGATCCATGCCACGCTGAATCACACCATCTAAACCAGTCTCCCAGAATGGTCTATACTAGATGTGTCAGGAAAGTACAAGAAATGCTGTAGTGAATGTGTAGAAGAACTTTTCCATGAGGAATGTTTCTTCTTAACTTGTCAGTCCACAGTTGGCTTATGGTTTGAGGGTATGTATTCCTTCTAAACAAACATTTTAGTCTATCTACCATAAATGTGGATTTTTTCATCCTCCAAATAAATGCCCAATTGTGTTCTATATCCTACTAAACTCATTGGTCTCCATATTATATTGTGGCAGAGAGTTCCACGGGGAAGTTATACATTGAATAAAATGGTTCCTTTTAGCAGTTTTAAATTTAGTGCCTTTCAGTTTTACTGAAGGTTTCATTATGCTTGTATTATAAGAGTCTAAAGTGGAGCACCTTATTTACCAGCTCTAAACCATTCATTGTTTTCTATCCCACTCTGATGTTTCCTCTAAATTAAACAGTCTCAACCCCACCAGTCTCTCCCCAAACAGAAGTCTTTCTAAACTTTTACTAGGTTTCATTGCTCATATCTGAAATCTATTTCTGCACTGCCATTTTTGAAATAAGGTGACCAAAACATACCCAGTGTCAAGACTGGGAGGTGGGCAATTTGACCTAATGGTGAGATCAGGGATGGTCAGAGCCAGAGTCAGGAAGCAAGAATCAAGCAAGACTCAGGTCCAGTGCAGCTGCCAGTCAGGAAGTGTCTCAGGCATTCAGACAACTTCCCGTGCCTCCTTTTAGCTTAAATAATATGGTTAGGCCAATCAGTAGAGTTGTCATCATCCCAATCAGGATCATCATGGGCGATACCTCTGGGAGGGGGTTCAGATTTCTGCTAGCTCATCACTTCCAGTAGTTCTGGATGAGTTGCCCAGTGGTGGCCAGGGTGTGATGGCTGCCTGGGAACCTGGGGGCCCTTACACCAGATATTCTAGGTGAGGGTGAACCACTGACTTATAGAATATTGTCAGTATATTTTCCATCCTAAACTTTATATGTAGTAAGTAACATGTTCTCTACTTTTCTGACTACCCCACCATGTTGAGTGGCATGGTTTCCATTGAGCTGTCCACAAAGATATTCTGGTCTATTCCCTGCATTTTTTTTCCAGTTAATTTAGAGCACAGCTGAAATTATTCTTTCCAACATGTTACTTTGCATTTGTAAACAGTGAGTTTCATCTGCCATTCTGCTACCCTTTCACCTAGCTTTGTTAGTTCCCTTTGAAGCTTCTCACGGTCTTCTCTAGTCTAACCCAAACAGCTTTGTGCCTTCTTCAAATATTGGTACTTCTTTCTTTACCCCATTTTTCCACATCATCATTTGAAGCCCTTCTCTATGCCCAATCTTCTCACCTACACATTGATACCACAGAGTTTCCCTTGTCTAGCTGGCCGTATGCATGGTACTGGAGATATTTCAAAGAAAGTTACCACAGGTGCCCTAAAAAGACATCTTTGCTCTAGTAATCGAAACTCTGCTTCCAGGACCTCTCTTCTGTATATTCACCATGGCCACTGCTTCATCCACAGCACACTCTGGAAGTCTCGTGAGCGCTACCAGTTTACACCTCATAGGCAAGCTACTGAATAGGTTCTCATGAACGTTATATGCCCAGCTATTAGAATTTCTGATGTTCATATCCCCTGTCACCACAGCTTGTCTACATCTAACAACTGTAGCCCCATCTCTTGGAGAGTCATCTTCTCAGAATGGGAGGAGCCTTCAGCTTCCTTAAGGCACTTATTCAGACATCATCAATATATATGAGTTGTTTAGAGTTCATTGTTCTTGTCTGCACTGAACTCCCTCAGCCAGCATGGAATACAAGAAACTTATTTAGTCAGAACTACTGATAGGCAACAGCATGTTTGCTTTTTAACACAAGGATCAGTATCAGTTACAGCATCTACTTCCCTCAGTTTTTTGTAACCATGTGCCTTTTATACTGTGGGATACCTGTAATAACAATATGCATTTGAACAGGCCAGGAGGCATCTTCAGTTAAATAAGAAACAAAATATTTGAGTTCAGAGTGGAAAGTTATTCTAAGGATGGCAGGTTGTTTTAATCTAATAGAGATAGGTAAGGCAGAAAGGCTAAGGGATGGCTATTTCACAGCCATTGAGAAAGATTACACTACTAAATATTATTTGTGACAATAGAGAGGAATCTTAGAGTAGACAGCCATGGCATTTCCAGTGGGGCAGAATAAGGTTAAATCAATAGGCCATTACACCTAATGTTAAATCAATACTCTCTTATCAACTTCTCTTCTTATTTTTTGGCCAACTAGAATAAATCCTGCTAAAAACACATTAAGAACAGGAACAACTAAAACAGCTATTGATTGGATTGTTAAAAAGTTGAAGTTTGTTGCAATTATAAACACTGCAATATGTTTTCCAGGAACACTACTCGTGCCAAATGGGCAAACCCCCATAAACTAATAAGGCCAAGATTTAAAAAAAGTATCCAGTGATTGTGGTTGCTTCAATTTTTGGGTACTCAACTTGAGACACTGTAAGGGACTGCGGAAGACTTTGTTACAGTCTAGCTAGGGAACTTCCGCTTTCTCGAGGCCGCCCGGTCACTGGAGGACATGGAGAACCAACTCAAACCGGTTTTAGGCGGTTTTGTCTGCCTTACATGGCCCATTGCCAGGTAGCGGAAAGCCCCCTTAGGAAAGTACCTAATTATATATTTATGAGCTGTTTCTGTGCACTGCTTATTATGGCTCGCTGATCGCCCCTTCGTTGGACTCCATCCCAGGCAAAGCTCCAGTGTGCTGGGTTCTCCGCCTCCGTGACAGCAATGCTTGGAGTCCCCATTGCGGGTGTGTCACTAACCTTCAATAAAGCCGATAACTCGCTGCTTAGCTGCGTGTGGGTCTCGTTTTCCAGAGTGCCTCTGCCGGCCTGTGGTGCTTCGAACACCTTGGCCCAGAACAGACACATTAAAGGGGTCTTATTTTCACAAATTGCTGAGCATACATCTATCCCCTGAAAATCAGGTCCCGTTAGTGTGTCTGAAGATGGGTGCTCAAATATTGGGATATCTAAAATCATTCATCCCTTTTGAAAAATTTGGCCTGAGTGGGAATGGGGAAAAGCAGAACATTTCACATAAAAGTTGCTGAGCTTTGATACAATAGTGAAAACAGACATTTGCTTTTCAATAATTTGTCCCTACCTCCCACTCCTTACAGCGATTCAAAGGGATTCCCATTGGGAATGAGTAATTGCAACCTGTAGGCAATGTACATCAAGGCACAATGTAACAATAAATAAATAATTTAAAAACTACCCAATTAAACATGAAGCCAAGTCAGAAGGAAAAGAGGGCAGAAAATGTTGCTCCATTTGATCAACAGCCTGAAGATAAAATCCTCTAAAGGAGAAACTGCTGCACAGCTTCCATTCAGAATTCTTGAGGAAACAACTTACTTGAAATTATAGCAAATAGAGATCCCATAAAAGCAAAAGTGCATAAAGGAAAGAGGCATTTTCATGTGACTATAGAAAAGAAAATGGTAACATGACTGATTGTTAAAAAACAAAGTGATTAAGCATGGTTCTTTGAAATGTTAAAGAAATCCTTTTATAGAAAGATATTACAAATCAGGTCAAATTAATAACTTATGCAGATGGAATTTTAAACAAGCTGTTGCTTTGAAGAAATTGCTACCTGTATACTAAGTAGTTGAGTTAAATAAATTATCATGTGTGAGGCTTTGAAGTTTTGAAAATTTATCAAACTATATTTAAAATCAGGCCTGGGCAAACTATTAATAAACCAGACAGTCACAGAAACAAATTATTTATAACTAAAGACAATTGTTGGCATTCTTCGTTATCAGAAATGTAGCAGTCTAGTTTTTGGTAAAAAACTTGGTAAAAATTAATGCAGTATATTTTGTCCATGTAAGTTGTCATCAAGCTATGATTTTTCCCAAAGCTTCAAAATAGGGAAGCTAAATAATTTCCTGTTAAGAAAATAAAGGGCCAAATCATCAAAAATTGGTACCACAAAATGTGGATGGGTAAATTCTGTGTTTCCTGTGTACATTCCACATGTGTGCAGAAAGAATCCACAATAGGCATATGTCAATATGGCATATGCAACTATTTGCTAGTGCACACTGTTCCTACATGTTTGTTACTTTCAGTTTGGCTATTCACAATAATAAGCACTGTGCACCAGAGTAAGTGTTTCCAGGATTACATTCTAAGACCCACTACTCTGACCTTGACTTCAGGTTCTCCGTAAAGAGCAGCTCCAAAGTGCACATAATATTGTATTTTACCTTAGTGACAACAACAGCAAAAGCATCTCCAGTCTAATCCCTGTTCATGGAAACCATCATCACCTTCAAACTGTGTTTCTTCCAAAAGTGAGGAAGTAGCTGTTTATTCAGACCCATTAAACTTAAAACTCAGTGGTTACCTCAGTTGTACATTTTTGCTAACAGCATGCATTCAAAACCCCCCGCTCCCCAAAATAATGAGATTGTCTTAATAATCATGAGATTTTAAAAAAAAAAGTACATTTCAGATTATGTTTACCTTCTGCTTTCTGAGCCTTTTGGGGGCATTCACTTAATGTTTTCAAGCTTTTCTCCACAATAATGATGGCTAGAAATATACTTCTTTTTAATGAAAGCTAAGATTCTCATGTACTCTCTTGATCCAGCAGCTGAGGCTTTAAGAAAAACATCTAAATATTGCAAGTGTTGGTAACTCTGTTTGTAGTTAGTGTGGAGCATTAAGAGAGGAAATAAATTAGTGTAGCAAGAAGACAATGACAATGATGAGTTACATTAAGAATGAAGTTGGCCAGCTGCTTAACAGTTCTTTAAACACTCACTTGATTGGAGCCCCTCTTCATTGCCACTTAAAATCCTCTTCCACAACAGAATCAATGAAGTCTGAGTTACAGCCTCCTTAATTAATTATGCATGTACTGCTGGGAGTCCAGGACTGGCAGAAGTCACAGCACACAATATGTGCAGGGATCCCTATGTTCTGTTTCTGTGGTGCTAATCAGAATTAGCTGCAATGAGGCCGATTATCTCTGCTCTGTGCTGACTGTCTATCCGGAGAACACCTTCAGCTCCTGCCCTTCTTGGAGTCCCTTGGTGGCAGAAGGGGTTCTGTACCTTGCACTGCATAAGCCTCTTAAAGATAATGCACAGCATCTCAGTGTCACTGTCTACTGGGGCATTATTCGCTCCATCACACCCAAATAACCAGTTACCCCAATGAATACTGCTGAAATTTTTTTAAATGTTCTAAACTTCCCTATACAATATTTCTGTGTACTTCTTTCACAGTTACCAGGATAACTACACCTCTGATCTGACCCCCGCACACACCCTGTCTCTCCAGTTCTCTCTCTCTCTCTCTCAGACAGTGCCTGGGGCTGCAGTACTGTGGTACTACTTGTAATTTTCTTAGCAGGTTTGTCTTAGGCGCAGAGCCTGCAGTTCTGTTCCCCCTGGGAGCAATGACAGTGATATCTAGACACCAGAGAGATTTCTTAAAGCCAAGTATTATTTATTTAGAACAAAAGCATGTAAGAGAAAATATCTTAAAAACAATAAGCCAGTCTATACATATGCCAGCCTTTCCCTAAGGCTTACCACTCCCTGGATTTAGGAAGGCCCAACTTCTTTAGACTCCCTCCGTGTCATCCTGTCTTCCTACACCAGTGGTTTTCAGCCTGTAGTCTGCAGACCACCGGGGGTCAACAGACTATGTTTTAGATCAGCATTTCTCAATCTGGGGTCTGTGGACCCCTGGGGTCTACAAGGGTACTCCAGGGGGTCCATGAACCCCGCTGATCAACTCCTCTCTCTCCCTCCCTCCCAGCGCTTCCTGCTCACCAGGGAACAGCTGTTCAGTGGCATGCAGGAGGCACTGGGAAGGAGCGGGGAGGAGGAACGGGGATGGAGTGCGCTTGAGGGAGGGGGCGGAATCCTGTCCAGGGTCACCAGCCCTGCTGATCAACTCCTCCTCTTCCCTCCCAGTGCCTCCTGCAGGCCAGGGAACAGCTGTTCAGCGGCATGCAGGAGATGCTGGGAGGGAGGGGGAGCAGTAGGGATGGGGCGGAAAGAGGAGGGGAAGGGGTGGGAAGAGGTGGAATGGGGGTGGAGTGGGGGCAGGGCCTGGGGCTGAACAGGGCACTTGAGGGTCTGTGGAAATTTTAAAATCAAAATGGGGGTCCTCGGGTTGCTAAAATTTGAGACCCGCTGTCTTAGATTTCCAAAGGGGTCTATACCTCCACTGGAAATTTTTTAGGGGACTGCAAATGAAAAAAAGATTGAAAACCACTGCCCTAGGCAGTTTCTGACAAGTGACCACCACCTCCTTCAAAAGTTGTTTTTTAACTGTTCAGTGTTCTTTTGATCCCTTCATTCCCAGCATTAGCAAAACAGCTAAGTCATTTCAGCCTGGGGCCTGGAAGCATGCCATTGCCCTGTAATTGCCTTCCCAATATTTGCTGAGGTTGCTTATAGGTTGCTTATCACTCATTATTGCATTGCTTCTCTGGCTGTTATTCCTGTAGCCCCTTATTAAGCTAGAACAATACAGTCACATAGGAAAGTCTTATAACCCCATATACAATAACTTCATCTCACTGACCAGGTCACGTACAACGTTCATAAAATTATTACATCTCAGTGTTCTTAAATAATTACATTGCATCTCCACATCCACCACAACTTCCTTTTCTACTATACAGTTAAAAACAAAGGTAAAGTATTGACAATTTCAGGCTATATCACAAATGTTTTGAACAGACCCCAAATAAGATAGAACCATTTAGTATGAAAGTCAGAATCAGAATACTCCTAGGAAACAATAAAGCCAGATATTTTGGTTTGCTTTTCAATAAGGCATCCACAATGGATTCAATAACAAATTACTTTGTGTGATAAAATAAGGGTAATGAAACTGTGATTTAGGGAATAGGCTGATCCCCACATGGGTCAGGAATTGCAGATTTATTGGGTATGTTATACAATAGGCACTCACATTGCACTTTTTATGTGAAGATCTCCAAGCGCTTTAAAAAATTTTTTATCCCTATTTTATAAATGGAGAAACTGAGGCAGAGAGGTTAGAGCCCAGATTTTTAAATTTAATCCAGTTGAATCTAATTCCAGTTGAAATCAAAGTCACATGGCAAGTAGGTGGAGGGAGCAGAGAATAAAACCCAGTCTGATGTTCTGTTCCCTAACGTAGACCATCTGATTATGGGAAGGATTTGCCTTCCTCTGATGCTTCCTCATATGCTCTCCACTGTAGGATACCAGAATTCATGGACTGATGTCTGATATGAAATGGAAAATTGTATATTTCTACAACCAGTCTGAGCTACATTTGACAACAAAGCTTTCCCATAAAGCAAGATTAAAAGAATAATCAGCAGTGAAGCAGCTAACAATTGCTTCTCAACAGAAAGAAAGGATTTAAAAGCTGACTGCTTGCTAGCTCTGTCTTCTTGTCACATTAAAGCAACACACGTATACCTTTGTAAAATTCCATTACAGCTAAAAGGACACACAGTAACATTTATTACCACTATAATGGATTCATAGTTTTGAGAAATGCATAGAGCAAAGCGCTGATCTATTGTACTTAAATAGCCAAGTCACCAGTAGAGGTGACCAATAGCTTTCCTTCTGCTACTAGAAGTCCAATTAGAGTGGAAAATACCTATTATCTAATTGTCATGATGTCTAATTAATTATTATGTTATTAAATAATGACTCAGCTATAGGTGTTTTTTTTTTTGTTTGATTCCCTTTCATGGGAGAGGAACATTAGCTGTTTTGCAAAGTGAGAAATAAAACTTTCTTCCCAGCATCACACCAGTTGTCTGTAACATTTCCTTTTCTTTTTTTATGGCAAAGCAGACTTGACTCAATAGTCTATAGCCTCCACCAACTATAATTCCTCAGTACTTAGCAGTTTAGGTCCTCTCCTTCTGCCCTGTGTTGTTCAGGTAAAGTAACAGCATCTTTTAATAAGTCTCCTTTTCCCCAATGATTTTACTAAATCACATAATGTAATTTTTTTGCCTTGACATTTGAATTTCTCAAAAATCTTTCCCCTTTCTTTATCAAAGCTCTTGCACACCCATAAAAGGTGGTCAATTATTTCTTCCACCTTACAGAGTGCAAATAGTCTGTTTTTGTGTCTTTTTACTGGAAAAATATTTTTGTTTAAGCCACAGTGGCCAGTTAGTACACCAAACAAAAGCACCTCATTCGTGTTATCCGGTCCCTGAAGTATGTCATAATCCTCAACTCTAGGGCAAAAAAATCTTTTTTGCATAAATCTATTTTTTTTTTGTTATTCCTCTTTTACATTTTTCTGTACTAGGCTTTTGAATTCCTGTTGACTCAAGGGCATGTCTATGTCAATCCTTGCATTTCTTACAGCACTTTTAGCTGCTTTGTGTGCCATTTTGTTCCCTGTTCTCCCAATATGCGCTGGGATCCAAGCTAATGCTACATGTATCCACATCTGCACTAAGTCTGTTATTAGAAATTTAACTTCTCTGAATAAATCACTTCTACATACTGAGACACCCTTTTTGATCACCGTAAACCCTGAGATTGAATCAGAAAAAATAACTGCTGCTGCTGGGCGTACATCCCAGATCCAATTTAATGCTAGCATTATTGCTACTAGTTCGGCTGCCATGTCAGCTAGCTAATCAGATATTCTTTCAGATATACTAATTCCCAATTTTGGTATACAGTATGCCTTCCCTGCTCTTCCTGGTTTTTTCTTTTTTAGACCCGTCTGTATATATTTGACAAAACTGGCTCAACTTTTTAGCTATATATGGTACACTTCATTTTTAATACCTATGTCTCTTTTTTACCCCAAAGTTTATAAAAGAAGTCTAAATCCACGTTTAGACATGCAACTTCCCATCCATAACTGGTTTTCCCATGATTAGAAATGTTTTGACTTCATTCAGCTTTGCCTTATCTTTCAACTCCTGCATCCACTTTAACTTGAATGGCATGTGGAGTTCTAATGTTGTGTGCTACAGTTCACCTATAAAATTCCCAACAATCTTCATGAATTTGTTTGATACTTTCAGCATTGTAATTCCTATTAACTTTTGCCTGGAAAGTTAGGTTCAGTAGTTTTTCATAGTGTAACTGGCATTTCACTAGAAGCGACCAGAAGTGCACCTATAAGTGTTGTAACAAATGCACCACACGCAATTTGTAGTGCCTGGGCTTGTATTAAACATACTTTTTTATTTCTGATTTTGATGCTGACCCAAAAGCTTGGCAGCCATAGTTAATAACTGGTCTGATTAAAGTTGGGTATACCATCAGCAGTGTTTTCTTATTTGTCCTCAAGTCCCACCAAGACTTTTAAGCAGGTTAATCCTTCCTGTACATTTATCTTTAACATAGTTTATATGATCTTTCCAAAGTAATTCAGTATCAAATGTCAGGTTTCAGAGTAACAGCCGTGTTAGTCTGTATTCGCAAAAAGAAAAGGAGTACTTGTGGCACCAAAGGTGCCACAAGTACTCCTTTTCTTTTTTCAGTATCAAATATAACCCCTAAGAATTTGACCCTTTTAAACTATATCTATTATTCTCCATACAGATACAGTTTACATTCCTTTGTAGCTTTCTTTTTTGTAAAGATCAGTCCTTCGATTTTTAGTAATGGATTTCCCCATGCATTTCCACAGTCAGGGGTCTTTTGTAATGCTTTGTTGATTCTCTTTTCTGCCACCTCAATATTCCTACTCCTAATCCACAGAGCACAATCATCTGCAAACAGTGTGACACTTATCCCAGCACTTATTTGATTTAGGAGATCATTTATTATAATTTTAAATAAGGTTGAGTTGATACTTCCCTGTGGTGTACCATTTTAAATATATATAAAGACATAACTTTTCCAACCTGCATGGTCCTTTCACTCAAAAATTCCGTATTCCTTCCAGACATTCTTCCCCTTAGCCCCTGTGCACCTACATTGTACAATAAGCCTTCCCTCCATAGCATGTCATATGCCTGTTCAATATCTAGAAAGACAGCTGTCATGAAACCCTCGTGCCTCATACTTCTTTGTATTTCAGTTTCTAATTTAGCAATGTGATCAATGATGTGTCTTCCTCTCCTAAAACCACTCTGCACCTTATTTATAATACCATTGTTTTCCAAATAGGCAGACATCTTTCATTCACCATTCTCTCCACAATTTTACACAAGCAGGACATAAGGGCAATTGGTCTATAGGCATCCATTTTTGTGGCTAGTTTGCCTGGATTTTGTAATGAAATTACTACTGCATGGTTCCACCCTACTGGTATCACTCCTTTTCCCCCATATAGTGTTAAATATTTCCACGATAACCCTCAAACTGCTGTCAGAGAGAGATTTAAACATTATGTTACACATATTATCTTTACGTGGGGATGTATTCTTGCTAATATCAATAGCTTTCTCAAGTTCTTGCATACAAAACCATTAATTCAGTGTAGTATCTTCATGTTTACCCAAGCTACGTAATAGATCATGATTCTCTTCAATGAATTGTCTTTTAATTTAGTGGAAAACTTCACTTTGGTTTTCATCATTACATGTTCCTCGGAAAGGTTTTGTCAAACTTCTGCTTTCACGTTATCAGAAGTTCCCACTATGTTGTCAATCCCAATAGGACTCGGGATGTGGTTATTCTTAGTCTGAATTCCGTTCATTCTTCCAATTGGCCTTTATATTTCGGATGTCTTGGTGTCTCTGTTTATGCACTCACAGTACTTCCTCCTACTCACTTTCTTTGCTTTTTTCTTTTTTTTTCTTTTATAATTCTTTGTGCTATTCCCTTATTTTGGTTATACTTCATTAGGTCTTTACAATTCATTGTACTTTTCACTTTTTTATAGACTTTGTTCCATTCCTTAACAGCCATTTCCCACTCCTCATTACACATGGAAGTGAATTTTTAGTTTTGGGGTACTTCAGTATCTAGCTACAGTAGCTGCTGCTATTAATCCCTTTGTTGCATTGTCATTGGAATTCTCTATATGATCACTCACACAATGGTTGTTCACTAATTCAGTACATTTACTTGTAAATAGCTCCCAGTTAGCTTTCTTAAAATTCTAGGAGGGTAATTTTCCCTTACCTTCAATCTTACCTTGCCCTTAAAAAGTAATGTATATTCCTTATATATTTCCCAGTTGCATTTACTTGTTATAATTCCCAGGACTAAGCACAAAAAGCTACCATCTGCTGCATTAAATCTAGTTGTGGTGCTATCATTTAAAATGAGTAGGTTGTTTTCATCAATGAACTTCTCTAAGCATGCACCATTTTAATCAGTTATCTGTCTTCCGCACAATTTATTATGACTGTTTAGGTCGCTGCATATAATATATGGTCTTTTAGCATTTTTCACTATTTCTTGTAGCTCTGAACTTCCTGAATTCCCATGTGGGTTATAGATATTGTAAATCCCTAAAGAAATATTACTCTTCTGCATTGGGCTCTAAACAGCATTATATTCTAGGTGTCCTTCTTCATTCTCTACGGCAGGGGCTCAAACTCAGTTTACCTTAGGGCCAGTGCCAGTCCTCAAATCCTCCCAGCGGGCCAATAATGTCACTGAAGATGGTGTTCAGAAAAGAAAACGTTTATATTGTATTTTTTATTTCGAATTTCTTAGAAATAATAAAACTGTTGTACAAGTTTATACCATTCTTCGCCTGCCAGAGAGTTTTTAGTGTTCGCCGGACACTTGGCAACGCTTCAGTTCCGTCAGTTTGTTGATGTTTGGCTGCAGGGACTGAGCAGTTGAAACCTTCAGGATTGCAGCCAGGTGTGCATCAGATAGTTGTGTTCGGTATTTTCACTTGTTTATAGGCATCACTTTTTTTCACAATGACGCCTCCATGGCTGACTCTGCCTGGCAACTAATAATGCTGCCTCCATGGCTGACTCTGCTCAGTGACTAGTGATGGTACCTCTGTCCCTCTCCCCCAGCCAATGGGAGCTGCGGGGGGTGGTATCTGCAGCCAACAGTGGGCAGCGTATCTGCATGCGTCTCTCCTCTGCGGGCCAGAGTGGGGAGGTTCTTGGGTCGCAGATGGCCCGCAGGCCGGGACTTTGAGACCCCTGCTCTACGGCTATGTAGTTTAATCTTTCCCTTATGCTGCCTCTTCATCCTGTTTTTTAGTCTTGCCTCAAGGGAATATACCCTGGAATTTTAAAAGTGAGCTTTTCAACCAACCTTATTTCCAGGATGTATGTACATCTGGTTTAGTTTTCATTGCCAGGATATTTTCTTTTAGTTTTTGACCACGTGCTATCAGACTGTGTGCATTCCAACTCCAGACTGAGATCCCCATACCAGTCGTATTTCACCATTAACGTCATTCAAAATTGCTTGAATACGGTCCATTGGCAAACTGCTAATATACAAGTAATTTTCTGCTGCATTTGTTTTAATTTCAATTTTTTTTGCTTTTTGCCCAGTTTATAATGTACAATTTAACACTTCTATCAAAAATGCAATAAATCTTTCTTTTTTGTGACTGGTAGATCACCTATTCTTTCTGCAGTGTTTATCATATTCTTTATAGAATGAGGCTACGCCTGCCGTTCCCCTTTTCCTTTGCTGATTGTATCTCCTTCTCCAACTGATGCTTTGAGAGTTGCTTTATAGCTTCCGCATAAGACATGTTGTTAACAATTTTTTTCTTTTGTATCTCTTTAGCTTGCTTTGCCACAATACACCCTCTATATACCCGATTGTGGTTACAACTGCAGTTCTACATTTGACTTCTGTCCCTTCTATACAATTTTCATAGGAATGCTCTCCCCCACATTTGCCACATCTTGTTTTCCCTTTACAAACAGCTGCTACATGCCCATACTGTTGGCACTTATAACATCTTAAGGGAGAGGGGGATATATGGCTTGGTTCTGAGTATGTGAAACTCTAATGGTACTTTCTCGGGTACAGTCCCTCCCTTAAATGACCTCAGTACAGCAGCTGATGGCTTGCTTTCTCTTCTTCTTTTATTAATTAGTCTCTTACTACTAAAACTTCATCTTCACCTGTGCTTTTTAGTGCTCTCATCATTGGTGAGCTCTAATGGCACTCTATATATTACCCCCTATAGTTCAGTCAAGCAGTTTGGTAGCTGGCAACTTATTTTCACTTTCCATAGCATTTTACTTTTTATCAGTTTATCAGCTTGCTCTTCGTTTTTTACATTCAACTAAAACAGGGGTTCTCAAACTTCATTGCACCGCGAGCCCCTTCTGACAACAAAAATTACTACATGACCCCAGGAGCGGGACCAAAGCCTGAGCCCACTTGAGCCTCATTGCCCCAAGTGTGGGGACCAAAGCCAAAGCCTAAGCCCCACTACCCTGGGTGGGTGGGGAAGCAAAGCCCAAGGACTTCAGCCCCAGGCAGGGGAACTGTAACCTGAGCCCTGAAGCCCTCGGGCTTTGGCTTCAGCCCCGTGTGATGGGGCTCAGGCATCAGCAAGTCTAAGCCAACCCTGGTGACCCCATTAAATTGAGGTCCCGACCCACAGTTTGAGAACTGCTGAACTAAAAGATCACCATCTTGCAGCCTCCCAGCTCTTACACTAACCCCCATGCTTTTTTTCAATCCAGGCAGCTACTTTCACAGGATTAACATCACTTAATCTTATTTCTTTGGCTAGAGATCGTACAATTATAACATTTTGCTTTATTTCCTTCCACAGCTTTGCTTTTTTGCTGATATCATCATCATCATCTGATTCTGCTTCTACTCTGCATTGGCTTACTGTCCATTTTCCATTTGCCACTAAAAGACAGTGAAAGAGATCAGACCTCAACATAACAAAATGTGAATAAGAGTTGTGTATGCAATACAACTGAAGAGTCTAATCCCCATTAGAGCTCCACAGCTAAATACAGAGACTTGGGGGGAGTTTCAGTACAGTCTCTGTTATCTTACCCTTTCATGTAAATCCCTAATGAGCAGGGACTTTTTGAGGCTTTTCATTTTTTTGTAGCATAATGATTCTCAAATTCCTCTTTTAAAAAAAACAAAACACACTTCCAAGTACATTTCCTGGCCTAGCTGTCTAGGGAGAGGACTATAAGAATTTTGCTGCTAGAGTGGTAGAAAGAGATGATTACCTGGGGAAGAAAGGGCCTTTATCCAGACTGCTTGCTTATGATCCCTCGTTTTTGATTTGTATTGATAAAGATTCTCTAATGCTGAGCATGTCTTGCTGCTAGTTGCTATGTTTTGTTTCTGCTCAGTCATCCCACCAGTTTCTTGTTGCCTGACTATGGTTCAGCTTTGGATCTCCAGAAATAGGCTGTGTCTAGTACACTGTGTGAGTTTCTGCTGCAAAGAAAGTTGGTTGACTTCTGCAAAAGTAAAGGTTTGTAGGCACTAGTATGAATTCTGAAAGGCTATTCAGTTGGATCATGTTCACACTATCGGTTTTTGTGAGTACAAATATCAGGAATAGCTATTTTTGGGGTGAGCGTCTTTATTCTCAGGGGGAATAAAAGAGTATGTGTGTTGGAACAAGACTCTTATTTATTTGTTCAGTATTCTCATTTAAAAAGCTGCAGGTAGCCAGTCAGGGAGAGCCTACCATGAGACTTAAGGGACTAATCTCACACCTCCAGTGTTGAACATCAAAAAACACACAGTTCATGAACACTGCATAGGCTGACATTTGTTTAAATAAACTGTTTAGCAAACGCTTGCAAATAACTAATGCAGCCTCAGAAATCAAGAACCATTTGCAAAATACTTGCAAACAGAAATTTGTTAGCTAGCTTATTGGTGAAGACTAATTAAACTCTGTTAGACACTATTTATCTGAGGCTTTGTCACTTTAAATTCCAACAAGTTCTGGAATGCTCTTTGTGGTAGAGAACAGCAAAGACTTGGTTATAATACTACAATAACTTTTTTCTTTTCCTATTTTTATTCAGGCTGCAGGTAACCCTGTACTTACTGGTTCTTAAACACAGCTTATTACCATAGAAAGTTCTTCCTTATGGCTTTCCTAGACTCCCCTTCTGTGACTGTTTCCTAAATCACACCTCCTTTATATTATTTAGACTGAAGGCTAGATGCGTAAGGAGGAATGAGGTGCATAAATTCAACATCTAGGTGGCACTGCTATTCACAGAGCTCCCACACATCTGCTACTTAGGCACCTAAATTTCTGCCAGTGGGCAAGCGCAAAGCCACCTAATTCCTGGCAGTGCCAAGCTGCTAGGCACCTAGCTCACAGCTAAAAGTTCCCCTACCTATTTCACCTGTGGGGCCTGATCCCATAGGCATGCTCAGAGCACACCCAACTCACTTGAAAGAGTGCCAGGAGGAATAGGTGGTAGTGGAGGTGCACCCCCCCATTTTACTGAATATCCCAGAGATTAGAGCAGTCACCCAGGATGTGGGAGACCTCCGTTCAAATCCCCATCTTACCTGATTCACAGAGACAGAGACATGACCCCCAGGTTTCCCATCTCCCAGGTGAATGCCCTAACCACTGAACTATTGAGGATAAGGGGGTACTCCACAATCTTATCATTGTTTTTCATGAAAAATGACTGACCTGGCTTAGACCCCTAAATCCACAAGAAGATTTGCAGACATTTCTCCAAATGGGAGACAAACGTGGGTGCTGGAACAATTTTTATAGCAGGAGTGCTGATGATGGAAACCATGTATTTGGTTTTTATTACTACTTCCAGCTAGCACCCCCATACCCCTAGTTCCAGCACCACTGGAGATGAATGCTAAGTACATCTGAGTGACAGGGCTTAGGCCACTCCCTTCTCCTTGGCATCGTCTATTGGTTACCATAGACAGCTTCCCACTCAGTGCGCTGGCTTCAGTGAATCCCTCTTTTAGGCA
The DNA here is from genome assembly GCF_965152235.1 of Eretmochelys imbricata. Taxonomy (NCBI): domain Eukaryota; kingdom Metazoa; phylum Chordata; order Testudines; family Cheloniidae; genus Eretmochelys; species Eretmochelys imbricata. The sequence continues at coordinate 110,056,854 of NC_135577.1, forward strand.
TCTGAGACTCCCCATGCGTTGTATAGGGAGCCTGGATTCCTAACTCGGGGCTGTGGGTGTCAGGGTTAGATGTTGCAATGTTCACTATTACCCTAAGTCCTCCTTATGACTCTAGCCCTAAATTATAAGCTGCTGTGCGTCCATCTTCACCTTGTGCATTCACTCGCTCCCCACAAGCTCCAGGAGGTTTCCTTTCCTTGTTTTGAGAAGGTTAAACAATTTCCTTCCAATCAAAATAACGAATGGGTTTTGTTTCTTTGATATGTGGTTCTGGGCAGCAGTTGCAGAAGAGCTGGTCTCTTCCACATTTCTGCTGGCTACAGTAGAGAGACCCCTGACACTGGAGGCAAACTCCCCTCTGGATCTAGAAGCACAGGAGAGGCCAACAGTACCTGCTTATTGCTGGGAGATACTCTTTGGGAATTGCATGTGTGTGTGGGGAGAGGGAATGTAGCTCTTCGTAGCATTGCAAAGTGATAAAAATATAGTATTGTAGTTACCCATCAAGACAAAAAGGAAATGGAAAATTTAGGCTTGTGCATCTTTCCTCCTTTACTTCTGATTTCTGCTCTTGTGGAGACACCATTACCAGCTGTCCACAGAGACAATAACCAGACAGGTTATGGAGGTTTTTTTGCTTGACCGATGAAACCCGAGAAAATAAGAACGGAAAAATGAAAGGGGCTAATTGGCTGAAAACATATGCAAGCACAGCCAGGGGCCCTGTAGCGGGGCAGTTACCCCACTCGGGTGGAAAAAGGCTAGGCTGATTGGGGAAGCAGCCACAGCTGGGCCAAGCCCCAATCAGGCCACACCTGGCCCCGTTATAAGGGCTCAGGGAGGCGCTGGGTCAGTCTCTCTCCAGCCTTGGAGGGAGAAGGACTTAGCTGCCTGGGAATAGGGTACCTGAAGCGGAGCAGGGCTGGGGAAAGGCAAGGGGAGCTCCAGCCTGGCAACTTCCCAGGCTGTCAGCCTTGTTAAAGGCCCAAGGCAGGTACTGGGGCTAAAGAGGTGTAGCCTGGGAATAGGCAGAGGCAGCTGGTCCTACCCCTTGCCAATGATGAGTGGCCATCACAGACTGCAGTTTGCCCCAGTGCCCCAGTTTGCCCCAGGGCTAGATGACAACTAGATGACATCTAGCCCAGTGCAGTTTGCTCCAGGGCTAGATGACAACTGGCAGTAGCCACTTGAGGCAAGGTGGGCATAGGAGGAGGGGATTCCCCTGAGAGGGGAGACCCAGAGTGGGATACTGCTGCAGCAGAACCCCAAGGCAAAGGGCACCGGGGTCCGGGAGGGACATGGGGGGGCCTGAGGGAGGTGAGACACTGGCCAGCAGAGGGCGCTCCGAGGCTGGAAAAGTGCTAATTCCCACGACGAGCCGTGCCAGTGAGTCTTTGCTTTGTTACAGGCCTATAAACCTGCGATGTAATCCTAGCCCTGCAAAACTCCTGTTGACCTCAGTATTGTCAGGTTTTTATCTGTGAATGCTAAGTCTTAAGCAAGGTCCTTTAGAATCGAGATGGTGTCAATTCAGAGCTCCTAAGCAAAGGGATGCTTGCTGAAACAAATGCCTGAGCTTGGCTGTGGCTATTCCATCCCCTTCTGATAGAACTGAATATAAAAAGCATCCTTTTAAAATACCAAATGTTCTCTCTCCTGCTCCTCCTCCCATACCAAGCCATCCAAAGACTACATCCCCATGATTCCTATGCTGTAATAATAATGCAACAAGGTGTTGGTGAGTGCAGGAGGGAAGGTAGGGAGCATGGTTGGTGTCAGAATTATCCACACTTTATATAATCACTCCAGTCTCTAGCCTAACTCCTCAAGGCTTCTGCTCTTGAACTGTCAATGCTTCATTGAGCATTAGAGTTTTAAGACTAAGGTTTCCTATACAATTCTGAAATCTACACAGCACTGAGGCCTTGATGTGTCAGACTACAGAGAAGATGGATTACTTAAAATCCAACTGTTGCTGAAAGTACAGGAGTATCGATCTCTCTCTCTCCCCCCTGATTCTCCACAAATACCTTTTGTGATGGATTCAGGTTTGGACCTTTATTTTGCTCATGGAGGAATGGTAAGAAGTTACTTCTATATTTCTGTTAATTGCATTCAGTAAGACACTGATTGGAATTCTTAAAATTCTAATAGCCAGAGAATGAGTTGGACAAAAAAGTCAATACCTCATACGAACGGCACAACGGAGTGAGCTTTCCCTCTGGGGATTTCCCTTGCACTCTAAACAAGAAGAGTGCCACCTCGGCACCACTCGGAGGTTTTCGCTATGCAGGCCAGGGTAAGTTATTGTGATAATGATTCCCTCTGGTCCTAACAGATTCATCACACGCTGCAATCCATCTGCTTGTGTGTACCAAATGGCCATACCATAGTAGGATAAGATGTCAACTCAGTCACTGAATGTTAGGATATAGATATTCAGGCCTGTCTGTAAAGGCCTATACTCTAAGAATTTAGGTGTATTCTTATCACTTGGCTAGTGATAGAGGTATAAAAGAAAGAATCAAAACCACTGTCTGCCGGTGTAAGGGCCTTCTCTTACTGTGACAGTTTGTGGCCCTGTGCTTAGGCAGCCATAAGCGGGGAAGCGAACGGTCACATCCTCACATTCCAAACTAGTCACACTGAAATAAGGTGCTATTGGGCTGTTAGGCACTATCAGGACAGGATTGTATTCCTATCACCTCCAGAGAAAGGGAAGTGCCTAGAAAATGTAAAAGGAAACTTAGTTTGATAGCATCCTGTCTGGCAAGAACTCACTTATCAATAGCTGGGATGTGAAATCCTCACTTCTGTATTGTTTTGTCATTATAGTTCCCACTTTGCTGTTGTTTGTCTGTATAATCTCTGTCTGGTTCTGTGATTGTTCCTGTCTGCTGTATAATTAATTTTGCTGGGTGTAAACTAATTGAGGTGGTGGGATATAATTGGTTACATAATCATGTTACAATATGTTAGGATTGGTTAGTTAAATTTCAGGAAAATGATTGGTTAAGGTATAGCTAAGCAGAACTCAAGTTTTACTATATAATCTGTAGTCAATGAGGAAGTGACTGGGTGTGGGTGGGGGTGGGCATGTGGGTGTGTGAGATGGGAACAGGGGTAAGAAAATTGGAATCATGTTTTGCTAAAGGGGGAAATGGGAACAGGGAATGGGAGTAAGGAAGTTGGAATAATGTTTGGCTAAGGGTAGGAATGGGAACAGGGACACAGGTGTAAGGCTCTGTGGTGTCAGAGCTGGGAAGGAGGATACTAAGGAAGGAAACTGGAATCATGCTTGCTGGAAGTTCACCCCAATAAACATCGAATTGTTTGCACCTTTGGACTTTGGGTATTGTTGCTCTCTGTTCATGCGAGAAGGACCAGGGAAGTAAGTGGGTGAAGGAATAAGCCCCCTAACACTGAATATGCGCTGAAAGTGGGTAGTGACATCTTCAAAAACTGTTCTCTCTCGTAAGTTATACAGGAAAGTTTTTACACAAAAGAGGAAAATCTGAGCTGGAGAATACTGATCAGTATTCCTTCTGTATCTGATCAGTATAAAAAATCAACGATTCATCATATTTGCTGTCCCATCCCTCCTTCCTATCTTCCTTTGGTTAGCTGTCTCTTCAGTTTGCAGAGAGACCAGGTGGGTACATGGTTACACCAACACTGCATATCTTCAGTTTGCAGTCATGTCTGGCAACAGTCAGCTACACAGGCCAGTAGCGCTTATTTTGCTATAAAAGTACAGCACCATCTCAAAAGTATATGCACCATCTCAGCCAAAGGCAAACTACACAATTGGGAAATGCTTGTCAGTAAGAGGTGGGCTAAATATCATTAACAAAATAGCAGTAGAATCCCACCAAACATAGGTTCTCATTACATTGCTTTCCTGAGAGCCAGATGTTTAGAGATACTGAAATCAATGTGAATTGTAAGGGCTTGGTATCACTCAATCTAGTGCAAGATTTTCCCTTTACTAAGTGCCCCTCTGGAGCTAAACATTAGACCTAGTAGGAAAATGGTTTGTTTTCTCTCCCCCCTCCCCCCAATTTAGTTAAGTCAAAACTCCAATTTTCGATTGCCAAGCATCTTAGACAGAGAACTTCTTGGCCAGCATCAGGAAATTGCCCACTATGCTGTGTACTGGCTTATAGCAATCCACACATTTTAGAATAGCTGCTGATCTAGTCTTTATCTGACAGCCAGATAAACTATAATTGACCACATACATCTTATTGTGAATCCCTCAGCTTTTTGCATTGTAGTCAGGTAGGCACAGTTCCGTTAGTAAACAGCAGAGAGGTTTTAGAGCAGCCAAGGAGAACTCTCAAAACACAATCTGTTTATCTTGTGTCTTTGTAAAACTGGGCCACATCTGCTGCTCTAAAAACTTTACATTGGTATCTCCTGCAATGCATGATGGTTGCACTCTTCTTGACAATGGGCAAAGGAGCTGATTCTGGCTTTATCATGACAAGAGGAATTGGTTTAACTCTATTCCTCAAAAGATGGAATTGCACATAGGCTGCATGGCAGCGCCAGCACTTACGTCACCATTGTCACAGACAAAGCAATAGGAGACGATCTAGTGCTCCGTATTTGAGTCATGCTTAGAAGTGCAAGGGTGGCGGGAGTTTAACAACTACCTGTTCAGTTAAATAGGAACAGAAAACAATCAGTCACGGGTTTGGTTTCATAGCTAGCAAGTGAGTCACTGAGAGGTTACAGAGCAGGAATCCCTACTTTTGGTCATAAGTTCCTATAACTCATGGTATTGTGCTCTAGGCCCTCCTACCATAAGGCCTTGTGTATAAAGTTAACCTGTATATACCTGAGGTCACAAGAGACTATATTGTGAATGCATAAGATATGTGGAAAACTATTCATTAGTGCTTCATTGGGTATTAGCCATACCATACTGGCAGTTTCACAGGGAGCACTGTAGGGAAAACACTGATTAGAGAAAACAGTTCCAAATTTTCTGATTCTGCACTTACTGCTTCTGAAGATTGTTAGGTCAGTGGGATCAGGCCATAAGTTCAGATGCATAACTTTAAGCACCCAAATTTGATGATTTTGACATATGGCTCTTGTGTGATATTACAGGACCATGTAAGATAATATTGTACAGTATGCATGGATAGGCAGATGAAGTGACCATAATACCATATCAAAGGCTGAGGCATTGTGCATCAAATTCATTGTCTTAAGAGGACAACAAAGATGCCAATTTTAACAAAATTGGAAAGGTGGTGTCAATTCCTATATTGTGAAGGGCATCAGCCATTTCCTTTTTACACTGTAGTATTTGACAGAAGGAAGAAGCCACAATCCTGCATTCACTGATCTGTGTTTTGACAAAGCTAGAAATTACCAAGAGCCCTGTGGTCACCTCTGAGAGATGAAGCAGAGGGGAGCAAAACTCCCTGCAATTTACCACCAAAATAATATGATAGGAAAGAGACCGGGATGTTAGAGAGAGAGAGAGAGGATTGTCATAAATATAAAGGGAAGAGTAAACCCCTTTGAAATCCCTCCTGGCCAGGGGAAAGCTCCTCTCACCTGTAAAGGGTTAAGAAGCTAAAGGTAACCTCGCTGGCACCTGACCAAAATGACCAATGAGGAGACAAGATACTTTCAAAAGCTGGGAGGAGGGAGAGAAACAAAGGGTCTGTGTGTCTGTCTATATTCTGTCTTTGACGGGGATAGACCAGGAATGGAGTCTTAGAACTTTTAGTAAGTAATCTAGCTAGGTACGTGTTAGATTATGATTTCTTTAAATGGCTGAGAAAAGAACTGTGCTGAATAGAATAACTATTTCTGTCTGTGTATCTTTTTTGTAACTTAAGATTTTGCCTAGAGGGGTTCTCTATGTTTTGAATCTAATTACCCTGTAAGGTATCTACCATCCTGATTTTACAGGGGGGATTTCTTTATTTCTATTTACTTCTATTTTTATTAAGTCTTCTTGTAAGAAAACTGAATGCTTTTTCATTGTTCTCAGATCCAAGGGTTTGGGTCTGTGGTCACCTATGCAAATTGGTGAGGCTTTTTATCCAACATTTCCCAGGAAAGGGGGGGGTGCAAGTGTTGGGAGGATTGTTCATTGTTCTTAAGATCCAAGGGTCTAGGTCTGTAGTCACCTATGCAAATTGGTGAGGCTTTTTACCAAACCTTGTCCAGGAAGTGGGGTGCAAGGTTTTGGGAAGTATTTTGGGGGGAAAGACGCGTCCAAACAGCTCTTCCCCAGTAACCAGTATTAGTTTGGTGGTGGTAGCGGCCAATCCAAGGACGAAGGGTGGAATATTCTGTACCTTGGGGAAGTTTTGACCTAAGCTGGTAAAGATAAGCTTAGGAGGTTTTTCATGCAGGTCCCCACATCTGTACCCTAGAGTTCAGAGTGGGGGAGGAACCTTGATAAGGATAATGCCATGTAACTACCTATCACCGCTTACATGATTAAGAATTAGAAATTTTATGTGACAGACTTGAGGAGCTCAATCTATTTAGCTTAACAAAGTGATGGTTAAGGGGTGACTTGATTCTTTGGCTATCCCTCGATGCGAGGATGATGTCTGCCAATTGGGTTCATTGGTGGGTTTTTAAGTGGCTGAGGAGCCCAATTCGTGCCCTGCAGATTTTCCCACAGAAGTGACAGGTGTAATCTTGGAGGAGACATAGTTGTTATCTGGACTGTTGTGCCCTTTCTTTCCTCCTTTGTCACTTCTCTGTCTCATGAGCACGTCTGTTCTCCTCAAAGCGAGCTGTGGCTTGGTGTATGATATTGTGCCGCTGTGTTCTATTCCGCGTTGAGTCCTCCCAGTTTGTTGGGTTGATGCCTCCTTTTTTAAGGTGTACTTCCAGTATGTCTTTGAAGCGCTTCCACAGCCCCCTGCAAGCCCCTCTTCCCTCACTTAACTGAGAGAAGAGCACTTGCCTCAGGAGGCGAGTGTCTGGCGTACGTACACAGTGCCCAGCCCAGCTGAGTTGGTGTTTCATGACCAGTGCTAATATGGCTACCACTCTGTAACCTGATGTTAGTGCGTCGGTCTTCCCGGTTGATCCTGAGAATCCTCCTGAGGCAATGCTGTTGGAACCACTCCAGCCACTTGAGGTATCATCTATAGGTTACTAACACACACAGAGAAGGGTAAGGATGACAGCTGCCTTGTAAACCAAGATCTTGGTGCCTATTTGCAGATCCCTTTAATTGAAGACTCATTTGAGTAGTCTTCCAAAGGATGTGCCAGCACAGTGGATTCTGTATTCAATTTCTGTGTCAATGCTGGCTGTTTGGGAGAGGTGGCCACCAAGATAAGGAAAATGGTCCACATTTTCCAGGGGTTCTCCGCTGATGGTGATTTGTGGAGTATGAAGAGTAGTTTGTGTAGGTGAGGACTGGTAGAGTATCTTGGTTTTCCCAATATTGAGAGAGAAACCCAGGCTATGATAGGGAGCTGCAAAAAGATTTAGGGTGGTGTGCAGGTCGGCCTGTGTGTGTGTGTGAGAATTACACAGTCATCTGCATACTGAAGGTCAGTGATGCCAATTCTCGTGATCTTAGATTTTGTTTGGAGACATCGGAGGTGTGTTAAGGAAAAGTTAGCATATGTGCATATGAGACTCCATTTTGGTTTGGGGCCCACCATTGTCTGAAATTAAACACATCATGCACCAGGAGGAGTGTTCCTTAGATATTGCATTCCTGTGAAATCCTCCCCCTCCCCTTGTTTCCAGCCTGTCTCGACTCCCGGTTTCTGTTCTTTGTCTGTTCCTAACTCCCTGCCTCCTGGCTTTGATGTGAGCCTCCCATCCTGATAAGAAAGGCTACTGGTGCATTGCTTTAGGACCATGTTGTGTAGTTGAAGTAATGGTTTAGCACGGGGGATGCACTTAGCAGGGATAGGTGGTAGATAAGGGAAGGGTTTGTCTATTGGCTAAGGTTTCCGATGCATGAGGCAACATGCTTTGCTAAAAGGTATATAATCTCTGTATAACCTGCATTCGGGATCCCCTCCTGTTTAGCAGGGGGGCACCAAGCTCGAGCGTAATAAACTTAGTATCTTTGGGAACTCTGCAGTTGTGGACTTTGTTCGTGTACCTCAGCCTAGACTCGAACTGTGCCTGACCTGTCGGGTATAATTCGCAGCAGTTCTTGTGCCTGACCTGTCGGGTATAATTCGCAGCAGTTCTTGTGCCTGACCTGTCGGGTATAATTCGTAACAGGTGTATGGATGGTCAACTCCTCAGATACTCAATCCTGATTCCATCAGGAAGACAGTCACGGATGAGAATCAGGATCACGGCAAGGTAAAGGGAGAAGAGTGTTGGAGCAGTGATGCAGCCCTGCTTGACACCAGTGTGAATGATGAATGGTTCGGTCTCTGTGCCGTTGCACAGAATGGTGGCAGTAATCCCATCACGGACTAGTCTGATGATGGAAATGAATTTCTGTGGACTGCCAAACCTACGTAGCACCTTCCATAGGGCATCACGATTGATAGAGTCAAAGGCCTTGGTTAGATCAATGAATGCCATGAACAGTTCCTGGTGTCGCTCTCTGCACTTCTTCTGAATCTCTCATGCCACGAAGATCATGTCAGCTGTGCCTCGGGATGGCCTGAAGCCACTCTGATTCGAGGAGGAGTTCCTTGACAAGGGGGAGAAGGCGGTTTAGTAGGATCTGGGCAAGGATCTTCAGTGTGATGAAGAGGAGGGCAATACCTCTGTAGTTCCCGCACAAAGACTTGTCCCCTTCCTTGAATATTGTAAAAGTGTTGGTGTTCTTAAAGTCAGATGGAAGAAAGTCAAGCAGCTCCAGATTTTGTCGAGGAGTTGGTAAAGTTTGTGCTGGAGCATTGTTCCACCAGCTTTAGAAACCTCAGCTGGGATGCCGTCTGGGCCTGGTGCCTTGTGATTTTTTTTTTTTTAATTTGTCTGGATGATGGCATGCCAGACTTAATTACAGTCTATAAGAATCTACTTGGGGAACAAATATTTTTGATAATGGGCTCTTTGGTCTAACAGAGAGAGGTGTAAACACGATCCACTGGCTTGAAATTCAAGCTAGATCAATTCAGACTGGAAAGAAGGCTCAAATTTTTAACAGTGAGGGTAATTAACCATTGGTACAATTCACCAAGGCACATGGTGGATTCTCTGTCACTGACAATTTTAAAATCAAGATTGGATTTTTTTTTTCTAAAAGATTCTGCTCTAGGAATTTGTTTTGGAGAAGTGCTGTGGCCTGTGTTCTACTGGAGGTCAGACTAGATGATCACAATGGTTCCTTCTGGCCTTAGAATCGTATGAATCTCTAAACACAACTATAGAATTTAAATGTTGTCCATGTAAATATCTCTTATTGGTTATAATTCTTTCAGCTGTTAAAACATTTTAATCTTTTTCAGGGGGATTGGAAGGGGCACGATAGTCTAATTTATACTTCACTAAGGTGTACCCCCTTTGCTTATTTATTTATTTTTAAAGTTGCAGATACTGCTTCTTCACCTATCACAACAGAAAAGGAATGTTCTATTGTACACACTAATTGAAGTCTTGGTCAAGAATGTATTTAAACATGCACTGATCTTCCTACAAAGTGTGTGCTTTCTAACTAATTGGTTTTCTCACCAAGCTGAATTCCCTTCTCTTTCATGACTGAGGAGGTGATCACTGTACAGTACAGACTGAGGAGGAAGACAAGGCATTTTTTGGAGATGTCACTCTACAAAGCTGGCACTAAGCTCTTCTCTCTCCAGATTCCGTGTCACTATGTCACACAAAGCCCTACGCCCCACAACTTGCTGAACTTCAGTTTGGTTGGTTGTGCCCCTATTTCTGGGTCCTTTCTTCTTTCCCCAACTTCCAGTCATTTTCATTTTTGCAGCTGCACACCCTTTCAAAATCTTACTATAAACGTGAATTGAGGGAGTTTTAGTGCTCTTCATAGGAGAAGGCACTCAACAGAATGGATTGGCAAGAGCCCAAGATGTGTTTTGAACCAACCTTGTCTATACCCATGCAATATTTCAATTTTATAGGGATAGACTTTTCATCTCAGACCCCACTTTCATGCATTCGCACTTGTAACCACAACTATTCCTGTGTACAAAAGTAGGCATGCTCCTATTGTGGCATGCACAACGTGCATTTTGGAAATCCACCACAGAATGTTGTGGAGCTCTCTTTCCCATTTGTGGAGAGCAGCACGCCTGCTTCTTCCTTCTGAGAACTGTTCCTTTCCCTGCAGTAGAAACATGCTGCCAATGGCTGTGATTTCTGGGATGGAGTTAAGAACATAAGAACAGCCATACTGGGTGAGACCAAAGGGCCATCTTGCCCAGTATCCTGTCTTCCAATAGTGGCCAATGCCATGTGTCCCAGAGGGAATGAACAGAAGAGGTAATCATTGTCCATTCCCAGCTCCTGGCAAACAGAGGCTAGGGACACCATCCCTGTCTATCCTGGCTAATAGCCATTGAGGGACCTATCCTCCATGAACTTATCTAGTTCTTTTTTGAACCCTGTTATAGTCTTGCCCTTCACAATGTCCTCTGGCAAGGAGTTCCAGGTTGACTGTGTGTTGTGTGGAAAAAATACTTCCTTTTCTTTGTTTTAAACCTGCTGTCTATTAATTTCATTTGGTGAGCCCTAGTTCTTGAGATATGAGAAGGAGTAAATAACACTTCCTTATTTACTTTCTCCACACCAGTCATGATTTCATAGACCTCTATCATATCCCCCCTTAGTCGTCTCTTTTCCAAGCTGAAAAGTCCCTGTCTTTATTAATCTCTCCTCATATGGCAGCTGTTCCATACCCCTAATCATTTTCTTGCCCTTTTCTGAACCTTTTCCAATTCCAAGATAGTTGGTTTCAGTATCACTTTCCTTTATTATTGGCTTCATCATTATATTATTGCTTGCAGCTACATCCTGTGGAATTCTGCCATATCCCCTGCAGCTGTGACATTATCAGATCTTACAAACTAAACAAGGTTATGCTGGCTCAATGCATGGATGGGAGGACCTCTAAGGAAAACCCAAGTTGTTCCAGGGGGAAGAATGTCACCTACTGAGTTGGTACCAAACTGTTGCCCCACCTTGGTGTTTAGGATGCAGTGGTACCACAAATGTGTTTTAAAATAAAATATACAAGTGTGTGTGTGTGTGTGTGTGGGGGGGGGGGGGAATTAAACATCCCATGACACTTTCTGCAAGAGATGGGATGTTAACACTGTACCTAGATATCACAGTCACTGGGTGAACTGCATCTCTTACCCTTTCTGGTTTCTTCATGTGCATCCCCTCTCAGCCCTCTAGCTGTCACCTGTCTCAGGCTGGAATCATTCTATCTTCCAACTCTCAGACCAAGTCTTGGGCTTCAGTCCCCTGTGATTGCAAACTGCTGAGGTAGTTAGTTCCTGCAGTTCTGATCCACCTGAGAGCAGTGATAGTGGTAACCATGTAACCAAACAGCCTTCTTAAAGCAAAGTATTTATTTAAAACAAAAGCACTTCAGAGAACACAGATCACAAAAAACAACAAATCAGTCTGTATGCCTGTCTGCCTCTCCCTAAGTCTTACCATTTCCTGAATCTGGGAAAGGATCCAACTCTTTCAGACTCCTCCTCAGGCCCTCTCTCTGTGTCTACCATGCCCCTCTTACATTCTGAGTTAGTTTCCCAGACCTGAAGAAGAGCTCTATTTAAGCTTGAAAGTTTGTCTCGCTCCAACAAAAGTTGGTCCAATAAAAGATGCTACAGGAGAGTGGGGTGGGGGGAGAGAAAATCTTTTGAAGTGATAAACATCCATTTTTTCATGATCTGTGTGTATAAAAACATCCTCACTGCATTTCCCACTTTTATGCATCCGATGAAGTGAGCTGTAGCTCACAAAAACTTATGCTCAAATAAATCGGTTAGTCTCTAAGGTGCCACAAGTACTCCTTTTCTTCTCACCCACCTTGTCACTCTAATATCCTGGGACCAATGTGGCTACAACACTGCATGCAACCTATGCCCCTGACAGTTGTGCACCTCCTTCTCCTCCCCCCCCCCTCCACTTCTGTCCAGAGAAGTGCTTTTTTAATTGTTTGTAGCCCTCTGATCCGTTGTTTCCTAGCCTGGCAAAACAGCTACGTCACTTCAGCCTTGGAAGTATACTATTGTCTCGCAAGGTTTACTTATTGTGTTGCTTTCCTGCAAGTTTATCTAATAGCCCCATATTAAATTACAGCAATATATTCAGTTAGGAAATTCTAATAACCCACCATAGTTATACAGTAACTTTATCTCACATGAAAGCCCCAGTCCAGTGAATGGGGTTGTATGTAAGGTTTTTCCTCCCCCACCATTCCTTCCTTTTCACATATGGATCTTTTCAGGCTGGAGCATGGCTTGCTGCTATAAGATGCACGTTAAACTTTAAATGACTAGATTTAGAACAGGCTGATGCTTAAATTGAATAATTAAAATGTAAAGTAGGCTAATGCTTACATTAACTGATTGGAATTATAAAGCACTCAACGAACATTGAGTCAGTCATACCTCTCGGTTGGCTGAACGTTCCTAGCCTCTCAGGTCTGTACAGAGCGTGGTTTTGTGCAGTGGAAAAGATGATGTGACAAGTGGCTAATTGAACCCGCAAAGAAAACATGATTCCTGCAATAGAACCGGATCTGAGGCCCAGTGAGGTTACCTCTATTCATGAGAAGGTGCTTGCGTTTTCTGTGTAGGGGTTGTGACCTGCGACGGAACATGCAGCTTCTCTTTGTTTCATTGTCTCCCACCCCTGAGGCCCTCTTTGATAGACAGTAGATAGATAACATCCAAGGGCACCCTATAAAATCCTTAGCCTGGGTTGCTGATACTTACGTTAAATGACCAGAGTTAGAACGAGCGCATAGGGAAGCACAGGGGGGTGTTGTCCGCTGCATGGAATAAGCAGACCTACTGTATTCGTCAAATGCGAGCCTCTTGTGAGCAACACTTGATCTGAAAGTGATCTTTTGAGAGCACATTGCTTTAATAGCTGTCTTCACGTAAGGTCACAGCTTGGAGATCTGTGTGTTTAAAAAGTACAGTCTCTGGGCTAATGTTTTTAGCAGGCCCACAATTAATAATCCTGGAGCATAACTATTTTATGGATCGGTTCAGAGTTCTGCAACATAAGATGCCTGACAACTTTATGCAATAACAATAATAGTAATTAAAAAGCTACTGCAACCAAGATTTAAAAATTAGACATTACATAAATTTAATTTGTTGCCAGTCAGTGTCAAGAGCCTCAGCCCAGAGCAATTTCCCTCCCTGTTCTTAATCTAGCTTTTAAAAATAGCCAGATAGGAATCTCTTCTGCTAGACCTGTTAATGCCAGACACTTAACCCTAGGGAGGTTTTCAGACGATAGGATCTGCCACAAAGGTATAAACATACTGAATTTTGTATCACCCAGTCCTGCTTTCAGAGAGTGGCTGAGGAAAGGGTTGGTAGGATGCATAGTGCCTTCACTGTCTTTCCCCCTACCCCCACCCCTTATTTCTTGTAGATAGTGCCTTCAGCTTCTGAAAAAGAAACCTCTATTGGTATGTCTCCAATGCAGCAGGAAGTGACCCTCCCGTCCTGGGTAGACGGACTTGTGCAAGCATCCCTGGGTCAGTGCTGAAGTGGCTAGCCCGAGTTGCAACATCCACACCGCTGAGGTTTGCTCCCTGCTGCAGTGTAGACATACCCTATGTCTTGCTCTACTTGGGTGATAAGGTTCTGTATACAGTTAGGGCCCACCCAAGGGAGACAATTACCATAGTCATATCAATATTCAGTACTGCTAAATCTACATAGCCAAAAGAATTGGTTTGAGAGAGGCTCACCGTGCTTGTACTTCGAGGTAGAGAAGCAGACTTTCCGGCCGCCATTTCACTGATTTGAGAAATCCTGGTTTCTGCAGGCAGGACAGGACTTCTACATGAGACACTATTGCCAAACGGTCCTGTATCCAGAGACAAAGACTTCTCTAACTTGAGTATTTGTGCCCCACCCACAGCGTCATCACTTCTTAAGCTTTCTAGGTCTGTCTTCTGAAGGCCTTTCCTGACTAATGTGTTCTCTTTCCAGCTTTCAGGAGACTTCTTAATACGTAAGTCTTCCAGGCTTCTCCCACCGGCCACACAGGTGTTTTTCAGCTTAGCAGCTCTAAACGCCCTCATGCTCATGGGATCGAGCACTCTGAGAGTAACTTCATTAAGAAACTGAGAGAACTTGAGCTTCGCTTCAATTTTTTCTTCCACGATAGAGACAGAGCTCAATGATCCTTGACTCACAACACTCAAGTCAGATGCAGATGAGCTGCTTTTGGTTTGCACCTTCCTCCGCCTATGGCACTTTTGGCTGGTGTTTCCCACTGGATATAGAGAAGAGTGCTCCCAACCAGGGTTTTTTTCACCCCCCTTCTGACAGTGCTTTAATCGATGGGATTGATAGCCTTCAGCCTTATTTTTGCTGTTAACAAAGTTTTCAGTTTCTGACCTGGTGCTGCTCTGTAACTCAAAGCTTTCCTCGCTGGAGCTGCGGGGTTTAGCGTAACTGTCCGTTGTTAAAACTCCCGAGCATCTCCCCTCAGGGTCGCTTCCTGCTCCAGGTGCATGTGCAAAGGCAGAGGCACAGCATGCTCTTTCTTCGGCCATCGCTCCAGGCCCCTCCTGCTTAGTGGGTCTGCCATGCGCAAAGCTTTCTGAACCCTTTGACAATGCCTCCATTTCTCTTTATGCATTGGTGTGTAAGCTGTCACCAGTAAAGGGACAGTCCCCTACATCCTTGCCTAGCCACACAAAACAGAAGCCTCTCTGTGACCCACACAGCCATCCAGTCTCCACAGTTTATCACACATCCTTCAGAACTGGATCAATAGCACATTTGCATTGTTTTAATTAGTCCTGCTGATCAACTAAATCTATAGCACATGTAAATTTTCAAGGGTATTGAGTGCATGGGCTCTCATTGATCCAGAGTAGCACATGATATATTCCTGTTTGTTGAACTGTGAACCAATCTACAATGATGTAAATCAATTCTTATCAAGTAAGATCTGGAGTGATTCTGTTGGAGGGCTTTTTAAAATCAGATAACAGAAGGTCATGGTATAGTTCCCCCGTCCTAATACTATTAAAGTGCTCTGTTCCATTAGAAAGCCAGTCGCAGATCTGTAAGGGTCCCTAACGGCAAAGAGAGAAAGGTATTCTTAATTTTCTGCCTGCTTTCCCTCTAGATTAAAATTTAATGGCCCTTTATTTTTAAATAAAAACATTAAAGGCAAGGTTCCATATTGTGAACAGGAGAGGAGGTAATAGAAGAATTGGCACTTTTAGAGCACGTTTCACTTGAGGCTCTAAGTTCTTTTACAGATGTTCACAATTTATGGAAGTCTGAATAGCCCCGGGAAGAAGGGAAGCGTGATGCTGATTTTTACATATGTGCAAACTGAGGTTAAGGGCTATGTTCTAACCTTATAATCTGCCCTAAGTATGTCAGTTCAGAAGCACTTCTTCTCCCTACCATTTCAAGATGAAATGTGCTGGTTTGGTGGAAAGGCTAGAGAACTTCTTACTGTTGACAGTAGTACAATCATTTTCATGACACTTTCAGCAGCATTTCCTATTAGAGATGAGAGAACTCACTATGCAACCTAAATTTAGGCCCAAATTCAATTATCTACTAACACAGATCTCTGCATATTTATTGTGGTCCACTAGAGGAAGTGGGAGTGTCCAAAGCTTCAGAGGTCTGGCCTAATGCATCCCAGCACTTCTGAGTCTCAGGTTCCATTAGTGTCTGACAAAATGGAAGTTCTGGTCTGCTGCAATTTAAAACATTTATTTACCTATTAGTTCCAGAAATGGAGCAAAACTCTCACTCATGATGGACTCTTTAACAGCAGCTCACGTGTGTTTGGAGAGGAGCTGTTATTCATGTGGGATTGAGACCCTTGCTCATGCATGACAGTGATCTGCATGAGAAGCACTAATTCAACTATCCATAGTGTGAATGTGGAAAAAGCTGTTAACAACCAACAAACTTAAGTGATCTTTCTCCCTTCCTCAGTCACAAAGGAGCCCATTTGCTTTGCAATCTGTGGCCATGTCTGAAGTCAGATATAATGTTCTTTGTGTGTGCAAAAGAGAACAGGAAAAGATGTTGGGGTTCCTAAAGGTTTGTAGTCCTGCTTATCACCTGACTTATTTCCCTAAACTGCTCCCCATCTTGTCTCTGAGAAATTCAACATCCCAATGACTTCTTCAGGCACTGCTTCTTTGATAAAAGTTACCTTGTCCAATCAGAAAAGAGTCCCCACATCATGTGACCTGGTGGCCAGCTGCACAGAACAAATGTTCAGTTTTGAATATTCTGTAGACTACTAGCTACAAGCTGTTCATTAAAATCCAACAGATTCAAATATGTTGTTAGTAGTATTTTGCAATTACAAATAACATATTCATGCTTGATCGATGGACAGCCCTAGACAGGGAAAAGGGACAAATACAAAGAATAAAATGTTTGCTACTTTGCTTCTGACAATTTGGCCTGATCTGCATTGGATTGAATGGGTCTTTAGCATTTCATACCAGGACAGAGGTCCTTTGAAATGACAGACGACTTTTACTTGAGTGGCACTGGAATGGCTTGGGAATTCATAAGACAGATCTTTTCACATCCACCCGCCTAAAATTCTGGCTAAGTCAGCTTTTACCCAAAGGTGACACCATACAATGACTTTCCACGTGAAATCAGTTTCTCAGTCAAGTCCCTCCTGAGCAAGTATCTGCATCACAAAAACAATTGCAACCAGTGACGCTCCACATAGAGAAGCCCAATATTAAATTAGCATGTGCATAAGTGCCTGCAGGATTGAACCCTTATCCTGTTTCACACTATCATAATGGAATAACTTCAGTTACTTAATTTCCATATGGTACATGATCTTTTCTCTAAAGCGTTCTGCTCTTAATGCCATATAGAGTTAAATCTTCATAAGCATTTGAATGCCTTTGAAGACTTTGCTCATAAAGAGGATTTCTTTCTCCTGTGCAAGTGGATACATCTGTGAATAGTAATGTGTTGTTGTAGCAATCCAGGCAATATTTTCAAAAGAAATAACATCAGAGAGCTCTATTAACAGTTTAAATGTTGTACTATTTCTTGTTCCAATATTCCTTTGCTAGAGGGATGATTGCCTGGTTTCTAATAGCTTTAGAATAGCTCGTATAGAGATCTTAATAAGTGCAGACAATATTTTAAGTGAGAACTGAAGGTATCACTCTTAATACACTTTCAGATTCTGGAGCTAAATTCTCAGTAGCTGTATGTTAGTGTAGCCCTGTTGACATCAGTTGGCTGGGATGATTTAGTTGGGGATTGGTCCTGCTTTGAGCAGGGAGTTGGACTAGATGACCTCCTGAGATCCCTTCCAACCCTGATATTCTATGATTCTATGAATCACTGCGTAAGTTGGAAGCCATGTGGGCTAAGTGGAACAGGAATGCACTGGGAATAAAAAGACATGTTTTCTACTCCCAGTTCTGCCACTGATCTGCTGTGTGACCTTGGCCATGTCACTTCACCTCTTTCTCCTGCCACCCATTGTTTGTCTTAACGATTTAGATGGTAGTATATCTGGGACAGACACTCTTGTTATGTGTTGGTACAGAGCCCTGTGCAATGGTGGCCTAATCTCAATGGTGGCCTTTAGGCATTATTGTAATGTAAATAGTACCGATAACTGAAATACTGAACCGGGCTCAGGTGTGTCCAGTTTGTATCTTAGCTATGGAGTTGTTTAAACTTTCGTCTTTTTTCCCTTTTATATTAACAAAATGAGTGTAAATAAGGCAAGGGTGGCCAACTTGTGGCTTCGGAGCCACATGCGGCTCTTCAGAAGTTTAATATGCGGCTCCTTATATCGGCACTGACTCCAGGACTGGAGCTACAGGTGCCAACTTTCTAATGTGCTGGGAGGGTGCTCACTGTTAAACCCCTGGCTCTGCCCCAGCTCCATCCCTTCACGTCCCCTCCCCTTAGTCTGCTATGCCCTCAATCCTCCCACTCCCCCGCCTAGCCTCCTGCACACCACGAAACAGCTGATCGGGGGTGTGGGGAGGGATGGGGAGGCGCTGATCTGCAGGGCTGCCGGTGGGCGGGATGCGCTGGGACGGGAGGGAGGGGGAGCTGATTGGGGGCTGCTGACATATTACTGTGGCTCTTTGGCACTGTACATTGGTAAACTCTGGCTCCTTCTCAGGCTCAGGTTGCCTACCCCGATATAAGGCAACGCTTAGCTATCTTTCTTTCATACCTGTTTCTAATGCACCATTCACTGTAGTAGCTGAGGTTTGTTTGTTTTTTTTAAATGAGCCTCTCAAAATTAGATATTCTATTGGACTAGTCTGATATCTCAGATGCCCCAGAATAATGGCTTCTGGAGCACATCTAGTGAACCTGTTATGAGCAGAAGGGCTTAGCAAGGCATATTAATTTTTTTTGATAAAGGTTAATTTACGCTTATTTATGTGGTGAATGCCATTTTACCCAGACACTGTGCACACCTGCAGGTTTTGGATGAAGGTGGAGCAGGACAGAGTAGCTATCTCAAAGATTAATTGATTCAGAGTAAATCTCTACAGACCACAGTTCAAAGAGCTGGAAATGGAAATCTCATTTTTATTTGAGAATTTTTTTCTACGTGTGTGTGTGTGTGTGTGTGTGTGTGTATATATATATATATATATATATATTTAAACAAAAGTAATGGTTTTTTAACCTTCGGGAGGCTTTATTTTCCTGCTAATGGTATCAAAAGCCAATGGAAGTTCTCCTTTGTAGCAGTACTAAAAGAACTGCAGCAGGTTGTTATGACAACTGGAAGTTTCTCAGAGTAGCGGTCAGAAAAATGTTTTCATTTTGGGGTCTCAGCTGTTAAATGTTGTTTCCATTAACTCTTGTGGGATTCTTATTTGATCTTTAGCACCACAAAGGTTGTGCATGCTTGAAACTATGCATTTTTAGTGCCTGATTAAAAATATTCTCTATCAAACAACATTTTTTTTTGTGTAAACAAATCTAAAAGTTTCACTGGTAACAAGTTGCTAAGAAATACTGCATTGATTCATGTGATTAAGTTTTTTAAACAGGTTATAAACAATAACTGATTTTTTTTCATTCCAAATAAAGTAACTCAATGCACTATACCATATGCTGGTGATTTCATCTCTGTAGAGTACTCGTCCCCGCTAATAGGATCCAGGGAAAAAGGACAGGGACTTAAATAAAACTACTAGGAGTTCCTTCCAGTTACTGCAACCTCAGCCTGTAGCCTTCAGAATTTTAGTATGTCCAGTGCCATCAGCATCACTTTTCTCCTTTTTTATTTCATCTGAGGCATCAGCACAATACTTCTTGCCTCTCACCAAACTCTCCGTTCTTTCTCCAGTGCCACCAACTACCCTTTACTGTCCTTCAATTGTCTGTCTGTTTTCCTTTTCTCTCCATCTCTGCTCTTATGATCTGTACATCTTTCTATTCCTATCCTTCTGCATCCTTGTCCTTATCTCCTGCTCACCCATGCTTTCCCCCCTCTTTTCCCGGTCTACTCTTCCAACCTGCTACATTCAATGTAATGAACTGAAGGTTACAGTGAACAAATATCTTCATATTTACTCTACTGCACACTACACCCCACTAAGGCTGCTTGAAGGCTGATCCCCTGAAATTCCATAGACTTCAGGGCTCTGGATCATATCCTAAATGCACCATTCTTTGAGGCAACTGTCAGTAAAACTATGCAGTTCTTCCCATCGCACAATTAAGCATGCCCCTCCAAGTAATACAGATGTTCCTCTTCTATTGCCCTGGGTTTGGGGATGGTTTCTTGCTCTAATGGCTTCCAAAATACTGATGTGCGTTTAGACAAGAAAGCTTTGTATTAATTTCTTAAACTATGCCGGGTTGGCATAAAAACTCATCAGCCTGGTTTCCTTTTAACATCTTTTTGGAAAGTATTCCCATTTGCTTGTTAATGAGAGACAACTCCTGTTTCTAGGCAGGCTAGATATTACATGGCATAAATTCCACACCACTAAAATCTAACCATCTTTTATAGAGCAGGTATTCATAATGGACAGGATATGCAATGAACTTCAGCTGTGGTCATCTACCAAAAGGCATCATAATTCACTACCCTCTTACTGAAAGTCTTTAATCCCTAGTGAAAACTCCAATACACCTTGGTCACTTTCTCATTATTTTACAGGGTCCCGTAGACCTCTGAACCAATATAATGGTAGACTTGTTGATCTCTTCCAAAGCTGGGCTGCCAAATAGAACCAGTTAACATGTTAAACTGGAATTTCCTTTAGGGACATGAATTGTTGATACTTAGTATTTGCTAGAATGAAAAAATAGAAAATTGTCACTGATAATGAATGAAACCATCCTGGATTCTGAAAATTACTGATATGCAAATTAAATGACTCCATATATAGAAGACACTCAACCATGGGTTGTAATATACTTCTTCCATACTTGCATCGAGGCCTGGCAGGATTAAATTTAAATCGATACACGTTGGTAACAGCTGGCAGGAGTGCAGCTTTCCCCCCTCTCTGCCCCTGTCTTGCCAGTGTGGGGACTGAGTGTTACTGGCTCTGCAGCAGCTCAGGTCTTAGCCCTGGCTGGGGTTTCTGCACTGCCCCACCAGGACTTCAGTCTTCCCTGCACCTTGCATCTGCAAGGCTCAGGTCATCAGCTCTACAGCCACGCGGGGAGCCCTCTGCAGCTGTGCTGTCATAGCCCTGCTTCCTCATTCACCAGCCAGGGATGTGGGAACCGTGCCTGGGCAAGAACTGTTCAGCAGCACCCTGTTGTCAGGGGCTCATCCTCCTCCTTGCATTCCTGGTAGGGGATCTCTGCTCCATGGGGCTGGGACCACAGCCTCCCTTGCTCCTTGTGCCCTGGTGTCTTAGGGCCCCACTGTCAGTGCTAGGAGACCCTCTGCAGCTCCAGTGTCCATGCTGTCCAAATGCCAATCCTATCCCCTCATCCTTAATTTCCAGAAACTGTAAAAATCATAAAAGATAAAAATAAAAAAATTCTTAAATAAAAATCGAAATCAAAATTAGGAAAAAAAATGAAAATTAAATTCTGCCAAGTCTGCTTACATCCTAGTAGATGAAAATGGACTGGGAGTGCGGGCTTTCAACAGCCATCCATCCTAAGAATGTAGAATCTTAATTGTTTGGTCAATAATTGATCCATTTAGCTATTTTTCTCCATTCATATTAGTCATTCTGAATCTGACAGAGGTTAAACTGGCTAAATGTACCTGCCATGGTCTCTGAAAGCACAGAATACCATCAGTGTTGTGAGGCGAACATTTATATAAAATTCTGTACAATCCTAGATAAATGACAAACTTGCAATTCAATTATGAAAAGGCTTCTCACAGCCCCAACTTTTCAACGTGTTCATTGGTGCACGAATAGCACACCACTCAAACAAACAAATCATAGCAGGGGAAAGCAATCTAAGTCTGACTTTTCCACACTGCTTTAATTATAGTAATGATGGAACAAATTGCAGGTCTTGAAGAAGGGGGCCTGACCTACTTGCCTGTTCACTCAGTCTCAAGCAGACACTGATGTGCAAGTCATGGTCCATTTCATATGACTACCCCAGTCAGTATCTGTATAAATTGATAGCCAGTTATGTTGTTTGAAGTATATTATAATTTTGCTTAGAAAGAAAATTTCAGGGATGAGTTACTCTTTTGTCTGCTTCCTGAATGTACTTTGAGTATTTTTAGTACTGAACACTAAAACTAGCTTCAGTATCTTCTGAACTTAAATGCCTTTGGTAAAGGTGTAGCCCACTTCCCAACCACAATAATGAAAATGTTACAGAGGAATGAGGTAGGGGCCTAAAAAAGTTGCGGTACTGCATAGCTGAGCAGAGTAATTTTAGAAATGTTTGCTTCACAGTTAGGAATCTGCACAATTAATATTCTCTTTGCTCTGCCCTAAAACCCAACCTTCACGTTCTGCATAGAATCAGGCCCACTGTACGTTATACTGTCTTTGGTAGAGCCGGCCATGGGGACAGTGGCTCCTTAAAGGCAGTATAAAGATTTTCCCTGTGCTACAGGGATTCTGCATTGTGCAGATTATACTGGAGCAAAGAAGCCAGTTTCTCTCTGCAGGGGACAGGCCTATCTACTCCCCAGATGCACCTTCTGCTGCAGCCTCCACTCCTTGGCGCAGACTTCGCAGTCAATCAAGTACTACTTTCTGTAGCTGCTGCTGGCCCTTCCTAGCTTCCCTCCGTTCACTAGGGTACAGAACACACAGGCAAATATTTCTGTGCCTCACCACAACTCCATGGAGGCCAAATCCAGTGTCATCTTGTGTGCGCAAGCAAAACCATCTCCCTCATTTCATTTATTATCTATATCTTTGCACAATACTTATACACATGCGGTATGCTCATTCCCAGAAGCCAGGCTGGGATGGTGTGGTGGCTGCTTTCTGGCAAATATTAGAGCTGCAGCAGGGCTGCATCTGAATTACGTGGAAACCTATTGAAAGCCACTTGTTTGTTGCAGGGCTTGGCTTTAGAGTTGGTCAAAAAAGTTGAATGAAAAAATGTTTGAAAAATTTCCTTCTTTTTGTTTAAATTGTATGTATATATATTATAGTCATAAACATACAGCTAAGGGTAGCATAAAATCCCTCCTTTACCTGTAAAGGGTTAAGAAACTCAGATAATCTGATTTGAACCTGACCAAAAGAACCAATAAGGGGAGAAGATACTTTTCAAATGTTTGTTTTGTTTTGTGTTTCTTTGTGTTCTCTCTGTGACAGTGAGGAACCAGGGCAGGGAAAATACATCTACTAAAGCCATACCTAAACTAAGCATCTAAGATTTCAAATTGTAAGTAATAGGAAGGAAATGCGTTCGAGTATCTTTTGTTTTAGCTTGTGAATTTTCCCTAGGCTAAGAGGGAGGTTTATTCCTGTTTTTTTTTTAACTTTAAAGTTTTGCCAAGAGAGGAATCCTCTGTGTTTTGAATCCGATTACCCTGTCAAATTACCTTCCATCCTGATTTTACAGAGGTTCTTCTTTTACTTTTTCTTTATTATAAAGTTCTGCTTTTAAGAACCTGATTGGTTTTTAGTGTCCAAGGGCCTGGTCTGTGCTCACCTTGTTTACTCTGAAGCCTCCCCAGGAAAGGGGGTGAAGGGGCTTGGTGGGGGGATATTTTGGGGAAACAGGAACTCCAAGTGGTCCTTTTCCTAAATCTTTGTCTAACTCACTTGGTGGTGGCAGCGATACGGTTCCAAGGACGAGGAAGAATTTGTGCCTTGGGGAAGTTTTTAACCTAAGCTGGTAGAGATAAGCTGAGGGGGTCTTTCTTTCATGCGGGTCCCCATATCTGTACTCTAGAGTTCAGAGTGGGGAGGGAACCCTGACATAATATATATATTTTTTAAATTTGGTATATCATTCATTTTTTCTTATCTTTCCAACACCTTTGTCTCCATCTTCTCTTGTTTTCCCCCTACTGCCCAACACTTATTTTCATTAATGAAATGAGGGGGAAAAAAGAGGAGGGAAGTGGCTGGCTGAGGGGCTGGGAGGGAAAAAAGGAGGAGGATGGGTGGGTGAGAGGGACAAAAAACACTTAAAAGGAAACAACTATTCAAAAATGAAAATTTGAAATCAAAACTTCTTGATGGATTTTTGTGTACATTTTTGCATAAATCATTTTCTCCAATGCCTGTGGGGTGTTAAATCTTTGTAACTGTTGTCCACTGTTTGAGCTCTACATATTACCATGGATACTCCTTCTTTCCTATCCACACCCACTTTTTTCCTGTGCTGAGGTTCTCCCCTGGTAACTCTACAACTGTCCAGTCTAGATGACCTGCAGAATCAGCACTACAGACCACTTAATGTACAGACCTGCAAAAGGAACCTATTTTATTATGTGAATCTGTCTTAACAATGAAATTAACATGACCTGGATCTAGTCCAGTGACTTTTGGAAAGTCTTCCTGGTACTATTATAGACATTCAGTATATCCTCTTTATTTTTTAATGTTTCCGTACTTCTTTACAACTGCAAAAATCAGTAAGTCCAACAATTAAATGTTTCAGGACAGGGATATCTGTCAAAGGCAGAAGCCACAAAAGAATAAGATGTCACTACAATAGTCTTATTTTGACTGAGTCCATTCAAATTAATACAAGCATGTGTTCTAAAGCCTGTTATCCATAGTCATCCATGAATGTCGTGTAACGACTCAAAACCATTTGTGCCATATCAAGTCACTGTGGGACTTTAACCGTTAACTCTAAAAAATACAATTGACCTGGGGGGCCTCACTGTAATCTAGCCTATAGGATGGGGACAGAAAATTCTGTAAGACAAAGCTCGTAGAGTTTAATTTACTTGATTTAATCAGAGGAGATGGCTTTTGGGGGCTGAAAAGGAAGCAGAAAGCTTGGGCCTTAAAATACAGGGAACTCTTCTCCCCACCCCTTGATCCTGGAGCCTCCATGCGCATTGGGGTGGAGGGAGTCCTTCCACCCCAGCAACCTTGTTCTCAAATGCCCCCACCCCTCAAAAAATTACCCCAACCATTTAGCAGTTACTTCAGAGGCCAAGCTACCATGTGGTGCTTTCCCCTGTGGCTAAATGGCAAAGGCCATGGAGAAGACCATGGAGGGGGGCATGCTGCTTTAAATGTGTTTAATTCCTGTTTGTATATCTATTTGGGTGTAGTGGGGAACATGCCACAAGTTTCCATTGCTTCCTGGACCCATTGATCCCACCCAGAATTTTCGTAAGTCCTTGTCTCCAGGGAGCATCTGTTGAGGTTCTGTGATGAGCCAAGCAGCAGTTGAGCATGTTCAGAAGTGGGGTTTGTGTGTGTGTGTGTGTGTGTGAGAGAGAGAGAGCTGGTATGTCACTTCTAATTTACCTGTCCTGAAGAAAATGGAGGGTAGGACAGGAGGCTATGTACAATAACTGCTAATACCCCAGAATTAATTTTATGCCAACAAAAGGAATAGCAACAGTTCCAAGCTGGGGATGGAAACTGCAACACACTTGAGCCTGTCTCCTACAGCAAGGAGATTAAAATATATTATAATTGGCACTGTGGATAAATTTTAATAATGAATACAAATAGAATGTGTCTTCTGGCACCATGCAATGCAGCTGCCTTACAGTGAAACCACTCAGCTAACATCTCTCATAAAACAATAAATAGCTAGAAAGGCTGACACCCATCTCAAGGCTCTACCAAAGGTTTTTTCAAAATCTTGAGCCCTAATTAACAATAACACACAATTCTCAAGCCCATCTGAGGTCAGAAGGCTGGGTGTTCTTCTGAAGCAAAACTCTGTGTTCCCAAGTAAAACCTCATGATAATTCATGCTTTCCTTTAAGCTCCAGCTCCTGCAGTCATGCTGACTATGTGAGAATCTCTACTTTCTACTTTTTTAAATGAAAGTTTCTAGCCCTCTTAATCGCAGAGAAAAGCATGGAAATGTGTCCTACATGCATCTGAAAGACACAGAAATCATGAGGCAAATAAAAATGCCAGTGTTTTTCTTATTTTTAAAAGTCTCACAATGTTTTGGAAGAATGATCATTTTTGACCAACCTGGGTTGGTGATACCATGTTATTTGCCTACAAGACTCCCAGGTGTAGAAAGGCAGTTTCTTCTGACTGAAAAGGAATGGCAATACGAATAACAGAAATGCAATGCCTATATGCCACCTGAGATTGTAATACCTTCTCTTGGCTGTCTTATCACACTGAAATTGCATGTCCTGAGTCTAATTTATGTTGAACTATCAGCAGCTGAGAGAACCCCTGTGGCACAGCTGTCAGAGTTCTGCCCATTTGTGTGCTATCATAGGGTTAACTCAAACTCTGTCAAAATTTCTCTTATCCCAAGAATTCACTACAGACCCTAATTTTCTGATCCCAGGATACTTGTTCTTGTTTCCAGAGGAAATAGGTATTGTTCACCAAAGTCCTATGCCGGTGGTTTTGTTCCTCCTCTTCACATGTATTCATTATCTCTCTGTGCATAATCCTCCAAAGATTTTCCATCTCTATTATACAATAAATAAGGAAATGGCTGCTCTAGTTCCATTCTTCAGCATATTCTGAAAAAAGGTGCTCAAAAGCATGTCTGCATATAAATGAGTTGGCCTGATGTTGTGTGTCTCTTAAAAAGGTTTTGTTATGAACAATCTGAAAATAACCCAGAGAAATACATGTACCTCTTTCCTATTGGTCTTGCAGTAGGTTAGGGGGCTGGCTGGAATCAGAAGAAAGTATTTGGATATTTTCCCTATGACAAACGAGTTATTTGAATAGTTGACTTATACAGGTAATATATTTTCCCATACATAAAATGTTGTGTTGCTGAAGGATGGTGGAAGAAAATGTTGTGTTAAAAGTGTAATTGGACATTACTAGCAGAGACGCAGCGTGTTGTATGCTTATGTAGTTACAGTGAATTTCTACACTACACATATTGCTCATTCACTGTTGGTGGATCACGTGCTATGTTAATGGAACCTAAGCAGCTAGTAAAGCAGCTACTAAGTGAAGAAGTATGTGTATGTTACAGCAATCGTATGTAGAGACCCTTGGGCTATCCGCTGCAAGGACCTCCTTTCTTAACTTCCCCCTACAACGGTTGTGACTTAAACAGTAAAAACTGCTCCTTTTCCCTTTATCTTTCCTGACCCCGCTCACTTCATCAGGTCCTGATGAACATGTCTGGTGAACTGTACAAATACTCTTGAGAAAGGCAGGCTACCATACGTGCCATTTGTTTTGGCAAGTGGAATAGGATTTATGCTGTCTCGCATACAAATAAGTTCTTTGATACATGAAAGCTAATGTTAAGATTTAGCAACAATTGACTAATATCTTGTATAATTCAACAATCATCCACTATAAACATTCTCCTCCAATATTTAGTACAAATCACTAAGTATTGCTTAATATGTATGCATCAGCTTTAGTATTATTTGGGTAGAATGCCCGAATGACTTTTTTCCCTTTTGCAGATAAAAAAATCACTTTCCTAATTTCATACTTGATGGCCAGCAGCATATTCTTGATGCACATTCCATTTACCATGAGAGCAAATAGGCTTGTTCCATGATGTGCATTATGCAAATGAAAGGTGAATTCTTTTTTTCCCCAAAAAACCTATTATGACAGTCAAGTATAAATCATTCAATTAGCTTTCTAGCATTGCAGCTCTGGGCAGCTGCACCCATGTAATTTGCCATCTTGCCCCATAATATATTAAATGTTTCCTTTTTTAAAGGCAGTAATGTCTGCCAAATTAAACAACAGGATACATTAAATCACATTAAAACAGGAAATTCAGATATCAGATTGCAGCACGATGGGTCTTGTGCTGAAGAGTTTGGCTGCCTGTTATACATTTTAAATGAAGAAATAGGCATGCTGTACGTTAAAGGAAAAGACTTACTTGAGAAGGATTCTGCAGCTTCTGGTCTGCTAGTCCACAGACTGAAATGATGAAGCCAGATTTAGAAGTAGCTTATTAAGTGCATGCTGCTTCAACAGTTGCAGCTTTTTTCTTAAACTGAAAGACAGGATCACTTTGTTTTAAGGAAACCAGCTGAGAATGAATTCCTGTGAGTGCTGCAGCCAAATCAGCAATCTCCAAAGCACTTAAGTCATTCACAATTTGCTGGTTGGGGCTTTCCTATGTTGTCACAAACTTTAATGGCATCAAGCAGGGTCACAGCATACCACCAATGAAAGAAATCATTAGTTAATCACATACAAGCGAGACTGACACTGAGTCAATGCTATATATGACTTTAATTGGATAATTGTATAAAGTTTAATCTTTCAGTGCTTACATAGTCAAAATACCCATTGACTAAGTGTTGAGATCTTGGTTCTTAGTGGAAGTGGTTCTGGCTGGGCACTTGGATACTTATCCAGATCGGACCTTGAGCAAACAATACAGGAACTGCCCTATCAAGATTATATTACTGTATACAGCATGTGGAACACAATTAAGAAACACAGCATCCTGCTGCATCTTTAATCTTGAAATTTTTCAATGGCCTCAATCCAGCCTCTGTCGTACATGCATAAATCATTTGTACACACAACTTTGCAGTTCATATGCAAACCCAACTGTGCTTTAATTGTGTCCACAACATAACATTTGCCTGTGTAATTTGTTAACCACACATAAGTACACAAAAACGGACATCACACTCCAGTGACTTGGGCTTCAGAGGGAGCGAAAGAACAACAGATTTATTGAGTGATTCATCCCCTGTCATCCAGTTCCAGCTTCTAGCAGTCAGAGGTTTAGGGACACCTAGAGCATGGGGTTGTGTCCCCGACCATCTTGGCTAATAGCCATTGATGGACCTATCCTCCATGAACCTATCTAATTCTTTTGTTTGTTTTGAACCCAGTTATAATTTTGGCCTTCACATCACATCATCCCTTGACAACGAGTTCCATATAATTTTGGCCTTCACTTCACATCATCCCTTGACAACGAGTTCCATAGGTTGACTCTGTGATATGTAAAGGAGTACTTCTTTATGTTTGTTTTAAACCCTCTGCCTATTAATTTCATTGGGTGACCCATGATTCTTATGTTACGGGCTAAATAACACTTCTCTACACCATTCATGATTTTATAGACTTCTATCATATCCCCACTCAGTCATCTCTTTTCTAATCTGAACAGTCCTGTTTTTTTAAATGTCTCCTTATATGGAAGCTGTTCCATGCCCCTAATCATTTGGTTGTCCTTCTCTGTAACTTTTCCAATTCTAGTAGATCTTTTCTGAAACAAGCAGTACTCAAGGTGTGGGCATACTGTAGATTTATATAGTATGATATAGTAGATTTATATCATGTTTTCTGTCTGATTAGCTATCCCTTTTCTAACAGTTCCTAACATTCTGTTAGCTTTTGTTGATTGGTGCTGCACATTTAGCAGGTGTTTTCAGAGAACTATCCACAATGTCTCCAAGATCTCTTCCTTGAGTGGTAACAGCTAATTTAGGCCCCATCATTTTGTATATTTTACAATGCGCATTACTTTGAACTTATCAACAACTGAATTTCTTCTGCCATTTTCTTGCCCAGTCACCAGTTTAGTGAGATCCCTTTGAAACTCTTCACAGTCAGCTTTGGACTTAACTATCTTGAGTAATTTTGTATCATCTGCAAACTTTGCTAACTCACTGTTCATCCCTTTTTCTACATCATTTATGAACATGTTGAACAGCACAGGTCCCAATACAGATCTTTGGGCGACTCTGCTATTTACCCCTCTCCATTGTGAGAACTGACCATTTATTCCTACCCTTTGTTTTCTATCTTTTAACCAGTCAGTGATCCATAAAAGGACCTTCACTCTTTCTCACGATTGCTTACGTTGCTTAAGAACCTTTGGTGTGGGACCTTATCAAAGGCTTTCTGAAAGTACAAATACACTATATCCACTGGATCACCCTGGTCCACATGTCTGCTGACCCCCTCAAAGAATTCTAATAGATCGCTGAGGCATGATTTCCCTTTACAAATGCTGTGTTGATTCTTTCCCAACATATTATGTTCTTCTATGTGTCTGGTCATTCTGTTCTTTACTATAGTTTCAATCAATTTACCTGGTACTGAAGTTAGGCTTACCAACCTGTAATTGCCAGGATTGCCTCTTGAGACTTTTTAAAAAAATTGGTGTGTACATTAGCTACCCTCCAGTCGTCTGGTCCAGAAACTGATTTAAGTGATAGGTTACATACCACAGTTAGTAGCTCTGCAATTTCCTACGTGAGTTCCTTCAGAACACTTGGGTGAATACCATCTGTACCTGGTGACTTATTACTGTTTAATTTATCAATTTGTTCCAAAACCACCTCAACTGACACCTCAATCAGGGACAGTTCCTCAGACCTGTCACCTTAAAAACTGATCAGGTGTGGGGATCTCCAATATCTGCTGGAGTGAAGATCGATGCAAAGAATTCATTTAACTTCTCTGCAATGGTCTTGTCTTCCTTGAGTGGTCTTTTAGCGTTTTGACCCCACTGATTTGTTTGCCAGGCTTCCTGCTTCTGATGTACTTTAAAAATTGCTATTAGGTTTTGTGTGTTTTGCTAGCTGCTTTTTGGCCTGCCTAATTATACTTTCATACTTGACTTGCTAGACTTTATTCTTTCTAGTTTCCTCACTAGAATTTCACTTCCGATATTTAAAGAGTGCCTTTGTGCCTTTTACACCTCTTTTACTCTGTTTAGCCATGGTAGCACTTCCCCTCCCCCCTTCACATTTGGAGTACACATTTAGTTTCAGACTCTATTATGGTGTTTTAACTTGTTTCCACGCAGCTTGCAGGCATTCACTTGTGTGACTGTTCCTTTTAATTTCCATTTAACTCCACAGTAGCTCTGATTAAAGAAGCATCTCATGTAGACCTCAGTTGGACCTGGGCTGGGGAGACCCTTCCTGTAAAATGGCCTCAGTCAGTGGGCAGTGCCTCTCCATGCACAAACTCAGGAGCTGAGGCCAGAACAAAGAATTTGTTTCTGAGGGCATCTGATGAGAGTAAAGGGCACTGTCTCAAACTCAAGGACAGATCTTCTAAACTGCTCAGAGATTAAAAGATCCCTCCCTGATTCCACCCAAGTCAGATGAGTCCTCATGTGTTGTCCCTAAGGGCTTAGGTCCTCTCAAACCTCCTGAACATGAAGGTATGATGCAACTAAGTAAGGATCTGTCAGTACTGAATTCAGTTCCAACTCATAAGCCCAAGGATCGGCACCTGCTGATACCATCTAGAGTTCCAGGCTTGACTCTGCTCTGGACCAGTCTGCCCCCCCAACGATTCGCCATCCATGATAACCAGGGATGCATCAGATATGTTGGTCCAAACTACCTGGATGCACTGAAACCTACACCTCTGGAGACTCTTTGCCCTACCTTACCCACAATCTCCTTTTCTTTTGGGTCCAACCTTGCTTGGGGACATTGCGACACCAGAAGAAGAAACCAACTTGAGGAGACGGGAATGTTCCCCTGTCCCATCCTGCCGGATCATTCATTGACTGAGACTGACAGTTCCAAAAGGGGTATCCTCCTCCTTGCTAGATGAGGCAATTGCCCATCTTTGCTATCCCCATCTGATGACCACAGACAGTACCAAGAGCTCCTGCAGAGGCTGAAGGCTGAGTTTCAGATCCAACTTAAGGAGGTCCTGGATACTCAGCATCGACTACTGGATATTCTACAACCTTCTGGTACTAGAAGAGTGGTCCTTCCAGTGAACAAGGCCATTATGCAACCAGCCAGGGTAGTTTAGCATACTCCTGCATCCACACCCCCAGAAAGGTCTTAGAGATGTTATTTTGTACAAGCCAAGGGAATGGAGCCCCTGTTTATACACCCATCACCCAACTTCCTGGTGGTCCAAGCAGTCACGGAGAGGTCTAGCTACAACATGCCAAGTTAACACCCATGGATGACAGTGCTAAAAGCCTTGACCTCTTAGGGAGAAAGGTATTTTCTTCCACCAGCTTTCAGTTTTGAATCGATAACTACCAGGCCCTGTTAACAAAGTACAGTTTCACCAACTACTCCAAATTCTTAGACTCTAAGAACAAAGTCCCTCAGAAGGACTGGGCCCAATTCCAAGTTCTGATTGATGAGTGAAGCCTGGTAGATAAAACATCTCTTCAAGCTGTAGTGGATGTTGCTGATACTGCCTTGAGAGGGACAGCTATAGCAATTGTAAGGAGGTGCTGGTTCTGGTCTTTGGGGTTCCCCAGGGAGGTACAAAATACCATTGAGGCCGCACCTTTAGACGAGGCTAAATTATTCAGTGGAAAAACTGTTGCATCCCTTTACTCAGTCAAAGACACCAGAACAACCCCCCTGTTCCCTGGTTATTTTTACCCTAGCTCCATAGAGGAAACACCACAAACAAGTGTAGTGGCCAAGACCATCCCCATAACCATTGTATCACAAGTGCTGTTATGAACTGCCGTACAAATTGCAGAGGGTAAAAAGACTCAGGTACTTGGCCTTCTCCACCTCTACTGTCACTGCTCAACTCCACCCACCACCTGGGGGCTACTACTGATGAGGATGTTTGAGAACCATGTTCCTATATTGATGTCATCCTACACTCCCCCCACATTTTGGTGGCCACCTCACCCACTTCACTCACAACTGGAGGGCAGTAACAATGGACAAGAGGGTGCTAGAGATCATTCACTCTACACAGTCACGTTTTTCTCACCTCCACATTACAAACCTTCTTTCTGCCCCTCTTCAGGGACTACTCTCATGAGGACATCCTCTGTCAGGAGGTAGACTCTTTCTTTGAGCAAGGGGCTATAGAGCAAGTGCTACCTCAGCAACAAAGGGGAAAGGCTTTTACTTCCCATATTTCTTAGTCCTAGGAAAAATGGAGGATGGAAGCCAATTTTCAGTCTATGCCCACTGAATGTCTTTATTCAAAAATTGGCATCAATCCACTTTCTGCAGGAGGGTGGCTATACTGTCTTTCTGTATCTGGAGCACTGGCTCCAGATTGGATCTCCTTGCTGGTTCTGCCTGTCAGTGACCCTGTTCCTGCTGTGTCTGCTAACTTCCTTGTGAATCTGTGTCAACAAAGAAAAATCCACTTTGACTCCCCAGAGCTCATATAGGAGTGACCCTAGTCTCGACTGCAGCATGACCTACATTCCTAGGGAAAGATTCCAAACCATGAACTTGATAAGACAGGTTATCCTCAGACCACAGTCAAGATCTGTCTTTCCCTATTGGGCTACATGTACTTACATAACACCATTTGACAAGCTTCATCTCTATTGCCTACAGGCCTAGCTCTGGTCTGTTTGCTTACCCTGGTATTCTTCTTGTCTGTCTGGTAACAATTCTCACCGGAGTCATGGCTTCTTTTGTTCGGCAGATGAACCTGGAACAAGTGCATGTGGGAGTCCCTTTTACATCCACGCCCGACATGACCATCATCATGGACACGTCCCTCACAGGACGGGGAGCCCCCCTGGACGGTCATACTGCACAGGGCACTTGAACTATTTGAGAGACCAGGGTTCATATTAGCCTACGAGAACTCAGAGCAGTCTGTCTAGCCTGCAGTGCATTCCTCCCACTCATTCGGTCCTGCCATATCCAGATAATGTCAGACAACATGACTACCTTTACACAGAAAGGAAGGTATTTTGCTCCATCCCATTTGTGCAGAAAACAATCAGCTT
This sequence comes from Eretmochelys imbricata, assembly GCF_965152235.1. Classification (NCBI taxonomy): domain Eukaryota; kingdom Metazoa; phylum Chordata; order Testudines; family Cheloniidae; genus Eretmochelys; species Eretmochelys imbricata. The sequence goes on from NC_135577.1 coordinate 110,090,237, forward strand.
ATAGAACTGGTGCATCAGGAACAACATAACACTCTTGGTGACAGACCTACCAGGTGTGCAGAACTCTCTGGTGGACAATCTCAGCAGGCACTTCTCCACAGATCACGAATTCGAGATGCACAATTCAGCTCTGAACAAGATATTCACCCAGTGGGGAACACTATCCTGGGACCTGTTCACTTCCCACACAAGAAATTTCCTATGTAATGCTCCAGAGCAGCTCTAGGCCAGGGGTCCATGGGTGATGCTCTTTTGCTACATTGGACAGACCACCTCAGGTATGTCTTCGCTCCCACCTCACTGCTACCACACGTTCTGTGAAAGATATGTCATGACAAAACTCAGATCATTCCCATACAATTCTGGTTTCCAGATCTTCTATGAATGTGTGAGGTGACACAGCTGCACTTCTTAAGGGTCTTGAGTACATGCTCCCCTCTCCAGTCAGCTGATGGGGGAAGAAGTGTGAGCATGGGCCATTTTGGAGCTCTTGCTCTAGCCAGGAGCCATACTCAAATTCAGGGGGAATATGGACTGAAACTGTAGCCAGTCCCCTGTACACGTACTCTTCCTTCCTTGTGCTCCTGTGCAGGGGGCAGCCAGACTCTGGGTTCTTAGTGAACAATTCTGTTAACATGTAATGAAGTGAAGCAAAACAAATAACGTCTCTGGGACTAACAAATCAAAACCACTGCAATTAACCAACAATAAACAACCCCTCCCTCTGCCGCTTTTATACTTCCACCTTCTCTTCTCACCTTGTTTTCCCATTTGCAGGGAGCCAAGGCTTTTCAGCTTGGACCCAGACAAGGATTCTTTCACTTTGTGCCTCTCCCTGCACACATTCATTCCACTGTAAATGCCTGTGCAGGAAACATGAAGCAATTCAAAGGGTGTAAAGTGAATAGTTTGCACAGCCAGTGAGCTGGGGAAAGCTGTACAATTTACGATCACTAGCCTGGCTGAACAAACTGCAATATGATTGATTCTAAATATATCTTGCAGAGCACAGCCGTCTAACCATTCATTGTTTCTCATTTCCCTCTCCACATGTTCCTCTTCTCTCAATCAAATAATCACTAACAATAGTCCCAAGTAGCAGTAGGAAGTGAAAATGTAGGTGAGCCCCACTCTTTATTTTCAATAATAATGCAACTAGAATCATAACTCTTGTCCACTCAAAAAAATTAGAATTTAGTGTGTGAGTTAAAATGTCCCCTTTAAAGGGAGGTTGGTGGGACTGGAAGATTCAGGGGACTGATCTCATGGAGCATTTAATCTGTAATGACCCCAGCCTGCTCTCACTGAGGTCAATAGCAAAACCTTAAGCCCAGACTGATATTCTTATTCACATTGAGTAGTTGTGAAGTTCCATTGAAGTTAATGGGATGATTAGTGGAGTAATTTACTACCAAATGTGAATAAGGGTATTGCAATATGATGTTTCCTGACCCCAATGGGAGAAGGATTGAACGTTGGATCATGTGCTGAAGTTCAGCATGCTGTTGCTAATAAACAAAAGTTATAATTTAAAGACTGTGAGCAGGAAATTAGAGATCTTAGTTCAATTCCTTGTGAAGAAGTGAGCACATCACTTATTACTGGTGACTGGTTGGGTCTTGTGATGCTCCTGTTAAATCTGCGAGTCATACTGTTTAGAAAAATAGTCGAAGTTTTGGAATCTTTAATATTTATTAATAGAGTTTGCTTTGGTGTTTGGTATTGGAAGTCAGTACTATAATAACACTGGCTTCAAACCCAAATGTAGTCATATAAAGATCCAATGGCTAGAAGCTAAGGTTAGGAAAACATTCAACTCCACATGAGCTGCAACTTTTTAACAGTAAATGGATTAACCATGGAAGAATTGACTAAAGGATGCGGTAAATTCTCCATCACCTGGAGTCTTCAAGTTAAGACTGGATATTTTTCTAAAAAATATCATCTAGTTCAGCCACAAGATTACTGGGCCTTGTGCAGGAAGTACTAGGTTGTGTTGCGCTGAACATCAGACTATGTGATCATAATGGTGCCATCTGGTCTTGGAAATCTATTAATTAGTTTTAAGAAACACTGTTGTGAAGTGATGAGTAGCTCCTGTGCAAGGCTCCCACCAATTCACAAGCCAGGAACTGGTTTGGTGACACGCAGGACAGGTATATAAGCCCCATGAGAGGAACAGCAGCTCAGTTTGCTCAGTTACACTCCAGGGCTTACCCTCTCTCCTGCCTGACAGTGGTTGCAAACTCCTCAAGCCTTGCTCTTGTTCCTGCCTTGCTCCAATCCCTCTATGGACTCCTGATTCTGGCTCTGACCCCATGGCTCCAACCACTAGCCCTGACCATCCCCATGATGGCTTCTGACAACTGACATAAAATTATTAGCTTGTCTGCAGAAGTGCCTTCGTTTATACTGCATGTAACTGGAGTGAAAAACTCCCCTGCCTCTGACCTGTGCTTACTTTTGAGACTAGGTGCTTGTTTTCACTGCAGTGTTAGCTTGAGATGTTGCTTAACTGTTGCCAGGGATGCTGGAACAATTTATATAGTGGGGGTGCTGAGAGCCATTGAACCAACCTGTAAACCCTGTATATGATGGAAACCACTTCAAGCCAGGGGGTGCGGTAGCACCTATGATTGTTACTCCCAACCTGATTCCCGTCCCCACGCACAAATTGCTAGCTTCAGTTAGGTGGTGCTTTAAACTCAAGCTAGCTGGCCCATTGGGATGGGAAGCTGAAGCTCAAGTGCCGCTGGCACTGATGGAGCTCGCAGTGCAGTGGGGATGCGGCAGCTTGAGTTGCAACACGTTAATTGCAAATCCAATCGCTCTGTGCTTCTGAGCAAATCACTCGGTAGCTTGAGTGGTGGTTCCCTGCGTAGCTGCTCTCACTCAAGAAGCTAGCTCAACTGCAGAAATGTCCCTTACCAAGCCCTATTCATGAAAATAGGGAGAAGATTCAGTGCTTAGACATCAAGGGGATTAGGCACCTTTTTAAAACCAAAGTCACCATGACCATCTCCAGTCACTGCTGACTATTGTGTCAGGGCTTGTCTTCAAGGCAACAGTTAGCTCAGGTTAGTACACTTGAGTTTTCTTGCCATTTATTCCTATGCCATGTGAAGCATGTTTTAAATGAAAACGAGGGGTTATTTATATTTAACCCCCAACTCCCAACTTTAGGACTAGTCACCAAATCTTAAGGTGAAACTCACTTCAGTGCATGAGGCCGTCTGCACACTGAAGCACTGCTCATGCCCTTAATGCGAGGCTTAGAGCCTTGTGCTAGATGTGTGCACTGGGTGAGTTTCATCCAGGAGACTAAGATTTGAATTCTGCACATGGTTTCACTTATTCTCTCCACATGGGATGGCAGAAGCTGGGAGTGTGGAGGAGGAAGATGACTCAACCGGTGGGTCTGGAAGGGTTTTCTATTGCTAAACATGTTTATGCAAGACTTAAATAAGGCGGCAGTAAAGTAGGGAAATAGGGGTGGGAGGCACTGGAGCACCTTCAGAAATTGTAGATTTTTCTGAGGAGAAACTTGAAAAAACCCTCAGTGTTTGGAGAGCTATACTGCAAGCAGCGTTTTTTTCCCCATTGGTTCTCAGCTGTTTTACACTTAGTTTTATGTTACCTTTATATCACAAAAATCCATTAAAAAATCACTTTTTGGCATCAGCGGAATGAATGGGTTCCACTGTGTGACACTTGGCATCACATAAACACAAGAGCTGCGTGAAATTCACTGACCTTTTTATGAAGCATTCAGCTGTAGGTTTTGTCCAAACCTGAAAACTTAATTTCTAAGGATTCACCTGTGTAACCCCCATCCAAGGTGGCAGAGTGTCTTGTTCTTGCCTCCTCAGGGACTCTCTGAACCCTCCCCGCCACCTTAGGACCAATGGGCTTGGGTCAGTTTCAGGCCCTTTTACCAGGAAAGTCCCAAAATGGCTGCCTCTCTTTCTGCTGAGGAGAGCTATCCTCTACCTCCTCCTCCCCCCAAGGGGCTTTGCAGGGGACAGCCCGGCATGCCAATCAAGTTCCTGGGTGTGGTAGTTACGGCATACTGCAGACAATGTATAACAAGCTACCATTCACATGTGGACTAATCCTTTCCTCCCCTGTATTTATCATTCTCCACACATAGCCTGCTATCTCCACATCAGTCGCACTCAACTTTTAGCAGCTTGGCTGTTGTACACCTACACACAACTTCCCACAGTTTTCATTCATTTCACATATGTACCAGAATCTAAACAACTCTGTGAACATTACAGAGTACACAAGAAACAAGTTATTAATGAAAGCAGTTGTTAGGAGGCATTTGGTTTTTTGGGGTAGTATCATTCTTTACCCCAGAAGTTTAGGGCCTGGCTTTTGATATATATTGGTTAATTACCTGGGTTGTTTTGCTGCTGTTGCCACCGCCACCACCACCTCCAGCTTTGAAGATATACATATTTTATTAAAAGCAATACAAAGTGAGCTCACTGGTGTCCAACCAAATCTACAGAAACTTGTGAAAAATGGGAGATATGGAAAAAACCACACTAAAGCAATTGATTTGGAAAAACTTGGACCCAAAAGGAGTTGACTTGTGTTTAGTTCTGCCAGCCATGTGTCCTCTTACTTATCTCCACCTTGCATTTTAAATAGAGTAGGTTAACGCTGGAAATAAACCTGTTAAGGAAACTGGTATGATTATATAATCTATGAACTATTTATCTTATACAGTCTTTTATTTGTTGTTTTAAGACTTTATGGCTATTCAACCAGATTGTACTCCTTCCACCATCTGTAACAAACTCTCTACTCAATATGTTGTGAGCTTTTCTGGCGCTTTCTCCAGAAATGTAACAGTATCTCTTTTAATTTTACACCCCAGTATAAAAAGCTTCAAATTCTTGAGTAGGCTAGGCATGTCTAAGACTACTTCCCCAGAATGTTAGCTGGTATTTGGTAAGAAGAGCAACTGAATAATTGACTCTACCAATGCCAACTCTATTTTCACAAAGGGGTATGCCTTCCTGCTTCTACCTACCCAGTCTCTTCCGAAGCCAAGTTGACATGATGTTATAAAAGCTTGACTTAAAAAGCAAGCTCTCCCTTTTTCTAGCCATCTTGAGATTGGATAGGTGCATGTGTGGGTATGCACCATGTCAGATGAAGCGAGAGAACAAGATGTCCAAGCCGTACATGTGTATTTTGGTTATAACGGGAGGAAACATATGCAGTAAATATGGTATTTCATGGACTATTGCCATTCTAATTACATTAATCCTACTCAGAGAGAGAAGGAAGAACCACCTGAAGAGGCCCTCTTTGATTTTCTTAAACAGTAAAATTTGTAATAGTGTGAAGACCAGAATGTTAACTTGGGCTGTAGACCCAAAGATAGTAGAACAACTCCCTAGAATCATGAGAAGAAGAAAATGACTCACTGGGTCAGGGGATCCCAGGAATTTGGCCGGCTAATGCTTAGGTATCCAAGCTAATTTTGAAACCTGAAAGTTGATCAGTTTGGTTGATTTTGAGAAAATTAAATTTGAGATGGAAGTTTCAGGAGAAGATTAAAAACTAGCATCACACTAGCATTTTAAAGACATCTTTTGAGCAACCTCATGTCTTTCAGTGCCTAGAATGGAATATGAAGAGCAAACTGCTTCCACTAGGAGTGTTAACTCCCTAAACCTTTGAAAACCCCAACCTTGTTCATCTCTTCCCTCCAGTCCAGGATCAGAATGCAGATACAGTTCACAAATCCATTCACTGGGATAGAAGTTTGAAAGATCTGCGCTGAACAGATTTTTTTATAAAGATCCAAAGGAAGCATTGTTGGTTTTTAAATATTATTTTTAGATCTCCGATCTTTTGTGCTATCTGCAGGGATTAATGTAGGTGCAGTACAGCCCTGAGCCTACTTTGCTAACAATCTCCCTGGAGTATTACCTTCTTGGAATAAAATCTGTGTCTAGCTGGAACTAATCTATTTGGAGCTCCCTCTGTCAATCAGAGCATTAAATCTCAGCCTGGTGGCATCTAGATTGTCTTTGATGTGTAAATTGAGCCAAGTTCTTTTTATCAAGTTCTAAAAGACTCTTGTTTAGTTCATGTTTTGGAGAGGGATGCAAAATTATAGATCCTTTATGAAATATCTTGTCTTCCAGATAGAGGAGGTTGCTGTCACTAACAGGGTTTGTCCCTGCAAGCACTTTGTACTGTTGTTTCTTTTTCTAAATAAGCTTTGGAATGAAAAGCTTCAATTTTCCCTCCAGAGTGGGTTGTTCCCCCTGAGTTTTTATTTTAGATAAAGTAACTGAAAGTGCAGCCTGGTCTGAATTGCCCATTATGCGCATCAACCACTTGGTGAACTAAAGCCCTTGACATAAAAATATAGTATATTAACTAAAAAGAATGACAAGGGAATGGGGGTGGCGGACAAAAAGGTTATTGGTAGGACTGCCGATTAATTGCAGTTAACGCATGCAATCAACTCAAAAAAAGTAATCACAATTAAAAAAAATTAATCATGATTAATCACACGATTAATTAATAGATTACCAATTGAAATTATTAAACATTTTTGGATGTTTTTCTACATTTTCAAGTACACTGATTTCTATTACAACACAGAATACAAAGTATACAGTGCTCACTTTAGATTATTTTTATTACAAATATTTGCACTGTAAAAATAATAAAAGAAATAGTATTTTTCAATTCACCTCATACAAGTACTGTAGTACAATCTGTTTATTGTGAAAGTGTAACTTACAAATGTAGATTTTTTTTATTTTTTTTTGTTACATAACTACACTCAAAAACAAAACAATGTAAAACTTTAGAGACTACAAGTCCACTCGGTCCTACTTCTTATTCAGCCAGTCACTAAGAGAAACAAGTTTGTTTACATTTACAGGAGATACTGCTGCCTGCTTCTTATTTATAATGTGAGAAAGTGAGAACAGGCGTTCGCATGGCACTTTTGTGGCTGGCTTGGTAAGGTATTTACATGCCAGATATGCTAAACATTGTATGCCCCTTCATGCTTCGGCCACAATTCTAGAGGACGTGCCTCTATGCAGATAATACTCATTAGAAAAATAATGAATTAATTAAATTTGTGAGAGAGAATTGTATGTCCTTGGGATCCTTGGGAGAGAATTGTATGTCCCCTGCTCTGTTTTACCCGCATTCTATCATAAATTTCGTGTTATAGCAAGCTCAGATGATGACCTAGCAAATGTTCATTTTAAGAACACTTTCACAGCAGATTTGACAAAACGCAAAGAAGGTACCAATGTGAGATTTCTAAAAATAGCTACAGCACTCAAGGTTTACGAATCTGAAGTGCCCTCCAAAATCTGAGAGGGATGAGGAGCAACAAAAGAGCAACACTCCAAGGCGGAAACTACAGAACCCTAGCCAGCAAAAAAGAAAATCAGCCTTCTTCTGGTGGCATCTGACTCAGATGACGAAAATGAACATGCTTTGGATCAGTATCCAGCAGAACCCATCATCAGCACAGACGCATGTCCTCTGGAATGGTGATTGAAGCATGAAGGGGTATATGAATCTTTAGTGCATCTGGCATGTAAATTTCTTGTGACGCTGGCTACAACAGTGCCATGCGAACACCCTGTTCTCACTTTCAGGTGACTTTGTAAACAAGAAGGGGGCAGCATTATCTCCTGCAAATTGCAACCAAACTTGTTTTGTCTGAGAGATTGGCTAAAGTAGGACTGAGTGGACTTGTAGGCTCTACAGTTTTACATTGTTTTATTTTTGAATGCGGTTATTTTTGGTACATAAGTCTACATTTGAAAGTTCAACTTTCGTGATAGAGATTGCACTACAGTACTTGTAATGGGGGAATTGAAAAATACTATTTATTTTGGTTTTTTTACAAAGCAAATATATGAAATAAAAATAATGTGAGCACTGTAGACTTTGTATTCTGTGTTGTAATTGCAATCAATATATTTGAAAATGTAGAAAACATCCAAAAATATTTAAAGAAATGGTATTCTATTCTTGTTTAACAGCTCGATTAAAAGCTTAAAAAGATTAATCGCGTGCTTGATAGCTCTAGTTATTGGTAATCCTTTTAAATGTCAGAGAGTCCACTAGTTTAAAGTCTTGATTAAGCTCATTAGAGGCTTTCCTGAGTGCTCTTAAGGCTGGAGGACCTATGCATGAAGGTGACTTTACATTGTTAAAGTCATCCTCTAGGACAATATGCACAGTGACTGATGTACCAACTGGGTCACTCTCTTCTGCGAACTCTCCTGTGAGCTGCACTGCATCACTAGCTTTGGACTGTTTCTGAATCTTTTTCTTGAGCTGCCAACCAGATTTCACCAATCTTGGAAGTTGGTATCAGTCCAAGTACATACTTTGCTTGATAATTATTTCTGATTATCACCAGATGTGATTAAAAATCCTTTTTTAAACACACAGGATTTGAGGTTGAATTTGGGCTGTGAAGTCCTGCATTCTATGTTAGGTGCCCCTCTTAATTTGATGCTATTGCAACTGAGGTTCCACAGAGAGAATAGGACAAAAGCAAAACAACCTCAGACATAAATGATGAAAGCTCTTGCAATCTCTTGTTCTGTGGTCCTGAGGCTATTCTGCTGCTGGTGGTGGTTGGGGGCAAGGGAGGGAATGTTATGGCTTTTGCTGTGGAGGAGGTTGGGTGCACTGAGAAACTCTGCTTCCAGATGCTGATACTGGTTCTGAGGCTCCTCTGCTAACATTATATTTTCATCTTTTGTCTAGAAAAGACAACTAAGTCATTTTTAGTAGAATCCAGGATGAGTGGATCTTCCAGGGTGAATTGGCTGACATCCAACATTGATTCTCTTCTTGTTGAGGGTAATCATATGCAATACTCTTTATCATGTTTAGGGTCCACAGTCATTTCACACCACCTCAGTGGTATCTGTCTGCTGACAGATCTAAAATATTGAACTTGGATCTTCTGGAAAGGAATTGGCAGGATGATCTCCTTTGTCCGTCCATAGGAGGAAGTCTCTTTATTATCCAGCAATAGCACTGCATGTGTATCTACACCCTTCAGGATGCAAACATGCTTGACAAAGATTAAGGAAATCTAAAGAAACCTGGTGCTTGCCTTGCTACCACCTCCTCAGTGACTTTATCTTGGAAACAGGGCAACATAAGCACAGTCATCAGCTTCAAAAATATGGGTTGAAATGCTGTTTCAGGGGTTCTTTACCTGTGGGTTGCAACCTTCAGGGGAGCACAAACTTTTGTCAGAGGGTCACCCTGCCTCAAACATATTACTGTATAGGAAGGGTTGTCTGCTAGATCCTGGCTAGATGAGAGGCGAGATGCAGGATGGTTCTGGTGTGTGGAAAAGCTGAATCAATGGGCTATTTATCTGAAGAAAACTGGCATCCTGCTTTCCTTTAGGAAGTGTTAAATTATCTCTGTCAGCAGTGGACACAGTCATCATCCTTTGATACGCTGTTGCCAATTTTCATGATAAAATCATGAGTCGCTCGATACTGGTAATTCCTCTTTGGGCTAGGAATTGTTTGTCATATATACGTATAAAGCCTAGCACAATGGGGCCCAATCTGTGGCCTATAAATGCTACCACACTATAAATGTTTAATAATGTACACGTTTTTCTTAAAGCCCTCCTCCCTCCCGCTCTAAAGACTCAAAATATAGATGGCAAATAAAAAAAAATCCAAAATGTATTTTAAAGCCTCGGGATTTTGTGGGGCCTGACTCATAACAGTACTGGTATCACTAGCTGTAAGGGGCACCATGTCCAAGTCACAGTCCTAACCTTGTCTGGGACATCAAGTAAAGAAATTGGCTGCAATTTAGCAAGACACAATATGGTCTGACTCCAAATATAGATCTGGTCCTTTGGAAGCAGCTAATCAGGGCGGCTTCCAATCAACCTTAGTGATGATTGATCTAGTTATTAACTAGTTCTATTGAAGAAAAAAGATTGGATCTGTGGCAATAAGTCATTCAAATAATCCTCCAAAGCACAAGTTCTGTGTCATCCATAATGGACATGGGCCTGAGCAAAACAAACTGGAATTTTCAAAGCGGCCTAAGGCAATAAGGTGTCCTGAAAATCCCACCCAAAGTTTGGATCCAGATCTGAACCTTGGCAGTAAAGGCAGGCTGTGATGATCAGATTTGGATTTGAACCTTCCCCAATGTTGGAGGGTGTTTATATTTGGGGGCATTCCATCCTTAGTCTGTAGCTTGGATTTATTGTCAAATATCCCGTCAATACGACTTGAACATTCTATTTTTCTCAAGACATTTTAGAATATTACAGAATAGGCTCTTCCTCCACACAGGCTGCCATTTCAGACTTCCATATGGGTCTTAGTAAAGCTGCACTTCACAGTATATTTCCACAGCTATATTTTTCAGATCTTAGCTACTGGAGACGGAGTATTACTTCTCTCATCCTAGCTGAATTTCCCTTTAGAAATCTATTATTTGGAGAAGATTTTTTCTTAAGGAATAAATATTTTTTTCTGTAGGCTAATAAAATCACCTAATTCTCTATTGTCAAGGGGATTATAATGTGGCTAACTGCACTAAAAGATGCAGAACAGAAATTCAGAATCAGGGTGGCAAAAGCAAGGGCATATGTTGATGTTGGTGAAGTAGGAAGGGTAGATGAGTAGTTACTGCTCTATTGGTCCAGCCATGACCATGCCATGAAAGTTATTCATGCTACACAAATATGGTATGGCTGTTGAGGTGATTTATATGTTGAGGTGCTTTACTAAAGTTCTCCAGTTTAGAACAATACCACCTTCAGAGAGGTCATTTTGTTACTGCTCATTTAACAATAGCAAACAAGGAGTCCTACAAAGGTAGGGAACTGGAAGCATATGAAAAGCCAACAGGAACTATAACTAGGTGAATGATGATGATTTTGTGGTAAATGACAGGTCAAATAATGCTTTTATTTGTTTTGCTACTTTTTTAAAAGCAGCTTTAAAAATTCACATTCTATGTAGTGAGTTGTTAGCCTTTTTAAAATTAAGCTTTACTGTGCAATAACAAAGAGGATTGGAAAATTATAGACAAGTCAGCCTAACTTTGATATCTGGATGATACCGGAACAAATTCTCAATCAGTTTGTAAGCACCTACAGCATAATACGGTTTAAGGAACAACCAGAATGGATTTGTCAAAAACAAATTATGCTAAACCAACATAATTTCCTTCTTTGTCAGGGTTACTCAGCTAGTGGATATGGGAGATGCAGTAGATGTGATTATATTGTGATTTTAGTAAGGCTTTTGATATAGTCCTACATGACATTCTCATGAACAAACTGTAGAAATGTGACCTAGTAGAATAAATCACTGTAAAGTTGGGTGTACATCTGATTGAAAGACAGCACTCAGACTCGTTATCAATGGTTTGCTGTCAAACTGGAAGGGTGTGTCTAGTGGGGTCCTGCAGGGATTAGTTCTGGGTCTGGTACCATTCAATATTGTCATTAGTGGATAATGGAGTGGAGAGTATGCTCATAAAATTTACAGATGACACCAATGGGAGATGTTGCAAGCACTTTGGAGGACAGGATTAGAATTCAAAATGACCTTGATAAATTGGAGACTTGGTCTGAATTCAACAAGATGAAATTCAGTAAAGACAAGTGCAAAGTACTTCACTTAGGAAGCAAAAGTCAAATGCACAACTATAAAATGTGAATAACTGGCTAGACGGTGGTATTGCTGAACAGGATCCGGGGGTTCTAGTGAATCACAAATTGAATATGAATTAACAATGTGATGCCGTTGCAAAAAAGGCTAATGTCATTCTGGGTGTATTAACAGAAGTGTTGTGTGTAAAACAAGGGAGGTAATTGTCCACTCCACTCAGCCCTGGTGAGGACTCCCCATTTATACTGCCTGCTCATCCAAATCATGAGGCTATCAGAAAACTTCAGAGAGAAAAGAGATCTTATATTCATAGCAGACATTTAGATCTATGCTCTAATATAATGCTCTAGAAAGGGTTAATGATCTCTGAATTCATTGCTAGTGTTATAATTAAAACACCTACTTCTATCTTGATTGAGTAAAGGTGCCGGAACACAGACCAAGCAGTAAATAGTTGCAAATAATTTTCTGTCTAGGACCTGTGTTTAATTATATTAATCTGTTTTTTTTTCTGAGAGCAGACAAAGATCTACCCAGCAATGAACTGAAGACAGGATAGAGGAGATATTTTGATCTCTCCTACAGTAGAATATCCTTTCTATGTTTTAAGTACATTTTGTTAGAAAATCCCAGTGGGCGCTTTGATTCTTCAGTACACAATGCTATATCTATTTAAAAGAGAGAGAGGGAGGGAGCGAGCAAGCTTAGGGATGATGGTGTGACCATGATCTTAAAAGTAGTCCTTTCAACTCATGCAGGGAACATTAAGCATTTTATATGAGAGGACAAGAGTTACCAGATCATGTAGCTGCTATGGTGACAGGCACCTAGAGAACAGAATAAGAAATATATTGACAAGTCTATATATTTCAGATTAACTGTTTTCAAAATTCCATTTGCTTTAAATCACCCAATGAGCCAAAGCCATGATGTAATGAGAAGAGAGGAGAACTTACTGCAACCTATCTCTAGTCAGTGTGGTTTTTTGTCCCCGACTAGTGGCTTGGCCACGTATTGAGTCAGCTTCTGCCTCTAAGCCGATTTATCTATTTAGCTCAAGCAGTGGAGACATAGGTATTTAAATCCAGAGTTCACTATTACAGTCCTTTCAAATGACCCAGCCAGAGGCATTGTCACGTTCACACAGTGTCTCTGGTTTTGATTTCATTCTATTTCCCCCGGTAATATACTGTTATAAAAACATGTTTAATTATGACAAGACACAACCTATGCACAGTACTGTACATTTCCTATATTGGTTGATGGTATTATTATTACTGTTATGTATTGGGTTACATAGTTTGCAGCTCTATTAAAGAGGCATGTACTGTATATGGATTTTGGGAGAGTGGGGAATGAACACTCAGAATGCTAATAAAGTAAACTACTCATTCAAAAATCAATTATTTCAGTTACTCCATAAAGGATGTAGTTAGCAGTTACCATTTTCTCTCTTTCTCCCTAGTATCTGTTAAAGATAAATTTAAGAAATTGATGGTTAAAAGGAAGGGTGAGAAAGCTGGAGGCAAATTGGAACTGCACAGAAGGATTAATATAGGTGGGTTGTAATTTTGTGTTTAAAGACAACAAAGGCCAAGGACAGTTGATTTGTGGAGCCAATGAATGACATGATGCATAAATGTTGGTCAAATCTAATGTACTTATGTGGTTTTTTTGAATTTCTTAAATTTTTTTGCATGAGATCTATTGCTAGGATATGAAAGTAAGTTTTAAAGTGTCTTGTACAGCTATATGAAAATATCACATGGTGATTTTTCAGGTGTGCTCAGTACTGGCTTAACTCTGCTCCCACTGAAGCCCAATGATAATTTAATATTCTTGTGGTAATGCCCAGGAGTCCCAGTCATAGACCAAGTCCCCGTTGTGCTAGGTGCTGTACAAATACAGAACAAAATGACTGTCCTGTTGACCAGCCGGCACAGAGTTAGGCCAATACAGGCCTACTGAAAATCCTACAATTGGGACCCTAAATTTTATGATATAAACTGATGTCAATCTGCATTTTGTAACTAAATTAGGGCTGTCAATTAATTGCAGTTAACACCTGCAATTAATGCAAAACAAATTAATGTTTTTTTAATTAGCATTAATCGCACACGAGTGTGCTGTACTTGGGGGGCACCACTGCATGGCTCCAAGACAGGGATTCCATTGCTGCTCCTGCCTCCACCCATGGAGCAGCCCCTGGCCAAGCTGCTTTGGACTGGGAGCCTCCTGTCTGCTGCACAGAGCGGAGGCGGGGCTAGGGAGGGCTGATATTGGGGTGAACCCCTTCCACCACCCATGTAGCCGGTCTTTGCTGAGCCACACCCCTTCCACCCAAGGTCCTGCCCCCCACACTCTGGAGCCCCGAAAGCCCCCTCCCACCCTGTAAAAGGAGAAACCCTGACTCTGAGGAGCCCCGCGACTGGCGGAGCCCTGGCCCGCCCACCCCAGCCACATCGGGCTGAGCCACCACTGCTGGCCCCCCTGATCCCCTCCCCGCCAAGCGCCAGGCCAAGCCGCTGGCCCCCCACTCCTGATGGTCTCCTTCCCAAGTACAGGCGTGGCTCTACCAATTTTGCCACCCCAAGCAGTCACCACTGAATTGCTTGGGCGGAGCTGCCACCCAAAAGCTGCCGTGGCGGGAAGAGCAGCGGAGCTGCCGCCAAATTGCTGCCGCGGGACATGGGCTGCTGTCCCATTCTAAATGCTGCCCCAAGCACCTGCTTGGAAAGCTGGCGCCTGGAGCCGGCCCTGCCCAAGCGCCAGGCCAAGCAGCCGCCCTTCCCACCCCTAACGCAACCACCTCCTCCCCTCGCCAGCAGTGGGCCGGCCCTGAGCACCTGGCCGAGCTGCCGGCCTCCCCCAGCGCAAGCTCCTCCCGCCCCTGAATGCCCCATCTCCCCTGCCGAGCTACCAGCCCCAGCACCTGGCTGAGCCTCCTCAGTCCACCAGCTGCTGGCCCTCTGCGTCCCTCCTCACTCCCCTGTCCCGAGAAGGAGGGATGCAGCAAGCAGTGGGGACCTGGGGGTGGAGTGGAGGAGGCAGTAGGGGTCTCAGGGAAGGGCTGGGGCCACTGCAGCCCAGGTCCTATTATACCCGCCGCCCATGGTGGGGTCCCTGGCCAAGCTGCTCAGGACCTGGAGCCTCTGGTCACTCTCACACACTCCCCCAACACACACAGACTCTATCTCTCTCACACATATGCGCACTCTGTCTGTCTGTCTCTCTCTCTCTCTCGCACACACTCCCCCAACATACTCTCACACACTTCCTACCTAACATCCACAAATATTTAAATAAATTGTATTCTATTATTGTTTAACAGTGTGATTAAAACTGTGATTAGTCGCAACTTTTTTTAATCTCATGATTAATTTTTGTAATAATTTGACAGCCCTAAACTAAATCAAGGGTTTTTAATCTGTCACACTAGAGGGCAATGTCTTTAAATGTAATCCAGAAAAATGCTAGTACACTGTTATTTTGAATGTGTTGGTAATGCAGAAAGAGCTCACTAAACTCTACTGAAATGAGGCTATTAAATTCAGCTCGGCACAACTGTATTATTTCTGCTCAGTACACAAACCGAATATTATACAGTGATAAATTAGCTATCAGAATATTAACCTGCACTTTCATATTTACAGACTGGTAGCCCAAAAAGCTTAGTGTTATATTTTTAGAAAAACTACACAATATGTTACCATTGTGTGCAGAAATCATGTCAATGTTAAAAAGACCAAATCCTCATGCTTCAGGCAAGTAGAGCTCTGCACATGCATCTACTCTAACTGTCTGCTCTGAAATCTCGTGATGTTTTGATTAACCTAGCATAAGGTGGTTTGCAGAGTTAATAACAATAATAAGCCTATAGACTACCAGTGGCAATTTAAATAAGCTGGAGTGTGTGATTTGATACTTCCAAGTCTAAAAAACATAGTTTCTGACCCCCTAAGCCTTATATGCCAGATTTACACCAAAACTGTTCTGATTGGCATATTCCCATGGCATCCTGGCTTCACAGATTAAAGCTGCCACTCCCCTGGAGGAACAGATATGAAGGTCAGTGGTGAGAGTACTACTTGCCCTTGAGGAGAGGCAAATGTCCATATTGGGGCAGCTGTCCCATTTTGTACAGAGGGTAAAAAACTCCTTTTGCAGGAAGGATAATCCAGTGTAGGGGTTAGGGGCCTTGGGAAACTCCCTTTCAATTCTTGCTCTGTGTGACTCTGGGCAAATCATTTAGCCTCTCAGTGCCTCATCTGTAAATTGGGGATAACAGAACTTATCCCTCACAACACCCTCTTTGAGGTAGATAAATGTATTCAAGATTATGAGGTGCTTGATGGTACATTGAAGGGTCCATAGAGATAACATAGATAAGAATATACTCCCATGGGACCATGCGGGGTTAACTGTGTCCAGTAAGTCTGGGTCAGAATTTATTTTTAAAAAACCTGCCAAAGAAGGGATAAAAGAATTGATATTAATAACTCTTTTGTTACCAATTATGCCATGTCACATTGCTGTACTCAGATACACTATGGGTGAGGTTCTGAGCCCTGCTCTGGCCACATTACAGCAGGGAGAATTCTCTCAGAGCAGGAACGGAGGTAGACAGACACAGGCTCTTTTCTAAGACTCCCTGAGAAGCCTTTGCATAAGAGAGTCTCAGGGAAGAATAAACATGGGGAAATAGTTTTACTTTGTGTAATGACTACAAAGTATAACTAATTTCCCCATGTTTATTCTTCCCCCTACTGTTCCTCACACGTTCTTGTCAACTGCTGGAAATGGCCTACCTTGATTATCACTACAAAAGGCTTTTTTTCTCTCCTGCTGGTAATAGCTCACCTTAACTGACACTCTCCTTATAGTTTTCAGAGTAACAGCCGTGTTAGTCTGTATTCGCAAAAAGAAAAGGAGTACTTGTGGCACCTTAGAGACTAACCAATTTATTTGAGCATGAGCTTTCGTGAGCTACAGCTCACTTCATCAGATACTCCTTATAGTGTGCATGGTAACACCCATTGTTTCATGTTCTCTGTGTCTATAAAATTGTCCTACTGTATTTTTCACTGCATGCATCCAATGAAGTAGGCTGTAGCCCATGAAAGCTTATGCTCAAATAAATTTGTTAGTCTCTTAGGTGCCATAAGTATTCCTGTTCTTTTTTCTCTAGATAGAGGCACCATTCACTTATTTTCCTATGTGTAGGGCTGGTTGGAAAATGCTGAGTATTTTCCATTAAAATGTTGAACAAAATGAAGAGAAAACTGTATTTTTAAAAAATTTCCATATACCAAAATGTATTGAAATGAAAACTTTTCAATATTTGTTGTTTTTTTAATAATAATTCAATGTCCATTTTGATCCAAATTGAAATGAGAAATTTTTGAACAATATGGAAATCAATTGTGAAAACTTCTGTACTGTTCCAATAAGCTGTCTATTCACAGATAAAGCTTTTCATTGAAAAACATTTTGACCAGCTCTACTCTTAGGAATTTTTGATTTTTATCTTTTTCTAAAATCAGAAAATGCCACAGAGTATTCCAGAATGATCCCCACTGGACATGTGAGCTATCGGCAAATCCTTTAAAAGGATCTGCATTTCAAAGCTTATAATGTTCTTTTTCTAAGCTTTGTGCTCAACTATGCCAAATTCTCATAGCCAAAATAAAGGTCATGGAAGGTCCCAAATGCAGTGGAACCAGTATAATTCCGCTGCATTATGTGGGTGGATAGGATATGTAGATCCTCCAGAAGAGGTCTGTACTCCCTGAATACTGTTTGTCTCTGTGTCAACAGTGTGCCCTTGTTGCCAAGAAGGCCAATGGCATTTTGGGAGGTATAAGTAGGGGCATTGCCAGCAGATCGAGGGATGTGATCGTTCCCCTCTATTCGACACTGGTGAGGCCTCATCTGGAGTACTGTGTCCAGTTTTGGGCCCCACACTACAAGAAGGATGTGGAAAAATTGGAAAGAGTCCAGCGGAGGGCAACAAAAATGATTAGGGGACTGGAACACATGAGTTATGAGGAGAGGCTGAGGGAACTGGGGATGTTTAGTCTGCAGAAGAGAAGAATGAGGGGGGATTTGATAGCTACTTTCAACTACCTGAAATGGGGTTCCAAAGAGGATGGCTCTAGACTGTTCTCAGTGGTAGCAGATGACAGAACAAGGAGTAAAGGTCTCAAGTTGCAGTGGGGGAGATTTAGGTTGGATATTAGGAAAAACTTTTTCATTAGGGGGGTGGTGAGAAACACTGGAATGCGTTACCTAGGGAGGTGGTGGAATCTCCTTCCTTAGAAGTTTTTAAGGTCAGGCTTGACAAAGCCCTGGCTGGGATGATTTAATTGGGGATCGGTCCTGCTTTGAGCCGGGGGTTGTACTAGATGACCTCCTGAGGTCCCTTCCAACCCTGATATTCTATGATTCTATGTGTGTCATTTGTTCATGCATAGAATACTCCTGAGATACTTCTGTGCCAAAAAATTAAAAAGGTTGTAAACAATATTTTAAAATTCTGCATATTTTTTGTCAAAATAACACAATGCAATCACGTCAGCCACGTGGTGGCTGGGGCTCCTGCCTGAGGCTGCCAGCAGGAGCCCACATGGCTGGGCTGTCATTATTTTTTCATGCAGAAATCACAAATTCTGCGGGGGTGGGGGGGGGAATCAGTGGAGAAAATTAATTCTGTGCAAATTCTGCATTGCACAGTGGTGCAGAATTCCAGCAGAAGTAGTAGAAGCCTGAGGGGCAGAACAATGGAACTATACTATGGTATATCTTAGTTGCAGAGTTAACCTGGGTGACTGGCAGTCAGGTCTAGGTTGGCCTAGCTCGGGTATGAGCAGCCACACTGCAAAGTCATACCTGAGTTACTATGTCCTCACTGGTGCTGCACTCCCCTCTGTTTGTCGCTGTGATGTCTGGAGGCATATTCCACAGTTCTTTGTGCTGAAGTAAGCTGGTTGGTTCTGCTCCTTTCCCAATGACTTGTGGGAGAACCAGTCTGTCCTTTTGGGCACATGGGAGGGCATTGTGGGATGGCATTGGAGGACTATCAGCATCTTCATTGCAAAGTGGGCAGGTTATCAGCCTGAATGAAAACAGCACCTTGGTATTAGCCTATGGCTCCAGACAAGTCAGTTAGCCCAGATGGAAAGCACCACCAAAATCGGGTGAGACTGTCTTGTGAGTGGATTGGAGGAGGGTTAGTGGTAACATCCAAGTAAGAGACTGGATTAACAATCTGTGAAGACATTCCATATGGATGTATATTCACAGCAAAAGCTGGGTGTGGGTCAGCTTACATGAGATAGCTTGAATCTAGCTAGGGTGGGTAACCACAACCGTGAAGACCGTGTAGCATGGGCTTTTCAGAGCAGGTAGTAAAGCCCAGCATGGGCCTTGGGTATGTACATGGCTTGCTAGCCCACTCAGCCAGTGTTGCAATGTCTTCACTGCTACTGTTACCCACACTGGCTGGATTCTAGCTAGCTCAGGTCATCTAACCTGTACAGTGCACTGCATGGGTAGGCTAGCCCATGCACTGCTTTTGCTGTGCAGACACACCCTGTGACTCTCTGCATCCACTGGTGAAAGACCACTGCGTGTATAGGAGAGAGGCATAACAGCCATGGAGACTACTGCACCACTGAGGATGATGCTGGTCATGGAGTCACTCCATCACCATTCCACAACCTGGGAAGAGGAGGAAGGATTGCATCTCTCTTGGTTTGGAATTGTGAGCCCTCTCACCATGCTTACTGAGCATACTTCAGAGTGAGGAAGAGGATATAGTCCCTCAAGCAATATGTTTCTCTAGTCTGTCTGAGCCCATGAAGTCTGTCTTATACACCAGAGCCTGTTTTTAATTTATGGCGAAGGGTTACATAAGGCTGTACCACGTCAGCACCTAATCTTATGATTTTTATAAATCCAGATATGAATTATTCTGTTGACTATTACATAACATTCTGCTGTGCTAGAAGAATTCTGGTAATGGTTCTGTTTGTAATGGGTGCCAAGTAAGTACAATGTGAGGGGTAGGGAGGTGGGGAAGGAGGGAAGAGCCTGAGTTTTTCCAGAACGCAGACTATTCCATGTATGCACTTACCAGCAGGAGAAAAAGCCCTCAGTCATAGCATGAGAGACAGAAAAACAAGAGTACTAATTATTGGAGCCACATACTACATTCAGAACATGAAGAATATGATTGCAAGAAGACTGGTTCATCAAGCAGTCTCACCAGGAATCATTTAGGTTAATCCTGATGTCATGATCAAATTCCAATGAGGGTCAGTTCATTTTGCCTGTGTAAAACTTTTCCTTTCTAATTTCAGTTTAATAAGGAATTGCTTGGATAGTGCCGTGCTGTTTAACAGTTGCTGCATTCTATCTCCCAGTTGCCTGCATTGTAGTGATGGATGAAATGATCTCTATATAAAAAAAGGTGTATTTTAGTGTATAAACTGGCTTGGGATCCTTATTAATTGAGTGCCATCACTGGCTCAACACAATATAAACATACATTTTGTTCCAAAGGAATGAAAGCCATTAATATAAAAGCAAGATGCTGTTGTTACTGTCTTGAGCTAATAAGTGGCTCTAACCACACCTTTTACTGTTCTTTCACCAGTCCATCTCTGGCCTCCATTATCATTTGGCAGCACACCCTGTCTCCCTACAGGGAACAGTCTTTGGCCAATAATTAATGTTGCACTCTCCTGCATATCTTTATTTATCATATTTTGTGAAATGGGCTCTGCTGTCACGGTTCTGGGTGTTTGGAGCTCCTCTACATGGTCTCTGTTTACAGCTTCTTCTTGCCTGGCATGGATACACTTCAGCAATCCTGTCGATGGTGTCCCAAACAAATTCCTTCTTCCCCTCAGCCTATGCACAAGATCAAGACAGGTCAGATCAAAGCAAAGGATGAATTGTTGTTATACTAACTAGCTGCCACTTGATTAAGCTACTGTAAGTAAGTTTATTACAAAACATGGCCTTCCCTTTTCTGGGTGTTTGCACCTCTTGAAATGTTATACCATATGGAGGAATCTATCTAACCTATATATATATATATTCCATAGCCTTGAGTTATTAAAATTCCTAGGAAATCAGGATCCCTCTCAAAAACCTACTTCACTGAAATCCTGATTCAGGCTTCTTTTAATGATGCAGTTATGGCACATTACTCAACCCCATCTAGGTAAACCCTTGACATACAATCACAGAAAATGGCTCCTTCACAAATCTGTTTTATATCATGCTCCACAAGACCATCCCCAAGTCTCAGACACACACAGGTCCAGATCCTACTTTCATTGAAGTAATGAGCAAAGCAAGACAGATAAACCTTCTTAGAAGGTCATTTGTTATGACTACATCTTGATGTATACCAAAAGCCACAGGAGTCCTACTCAGTCACATTTCAGTCTCCTCTCTGAGGCAGTACAGCTATCAAAACCTGACTGGAGTAACAGCTTTGTAGTTATCATTAAATGTTGTTTTTTTTCCCCAGTAAACATCCCATCGCAACCTGTTTTCATTATTCTTGAGTCTTGGATAATCAATAGGCTTTTGTACAGAATCAAAAGCCGTTTTTCATTTTTCTCTTCTTTGCTGACCTAATTTAGCTTAGATACAATCCCATGCTCCAACAAATTAGGCCCCTATGAGTGTTGTTTTCCTGAGCTCCAAGAAGGAAAAAGATTATCTGAGTATTTCTTCCCTGAGTGGCCTTTTAGAGCTCATAAGAACAGCCATACTGGGTCAGACCAAAGGGCCATCTAGCCCAGTATCCTGTCTTCGACAGTGGCCAATGCCAGGTGCCCCAGAGGGAATGAACAGAACAGGTAATCATCAAGTGATCCATTCCCTGTTGCCCATTCCCAGCTTCTGGCAAACAGGCTTGGGACACCATCCCTGCCCATCCTAGCTAATAGCCATTGATGGACCTATCCTCCATGAATGGACCTATCCTATCATGTAATATTACCCCGCCCCTGCCCAGTAAATACCATTACCTCAAATATCTTAAATGCTTTTGAAGGAATAATTTAATCTCCTCCCCCCCATTTTGTGTTCTGTTCTGTTTTTCATTTTGCCTTATATTTAAAATCAGACCTCTTTTATTTAAGATCCTTCGTATGGATTAGGAATATGGATTGAATATTTTGGCTTTCTAGGTAGCATAAACCATGCCTAGAGACATAGAGTAGTATGCAACAGCAGTGATAAGTGGAGCTTGACAAATCACTCTACAGTTTAGATGTTGATATGAATCTCATGGGACTGAAAAAATAGGCTGGACCTCTCAAGACTACTGGCCTCCTTATGAAATGTTCAGGGTTTCTTGCTTCCATTCTCAGCCAGAAAAGTTATATTCACACTGCAATTTAAGGGTGAATGAATTCTAGGATGTATGCATGTAGGCTAAACTGAAGTTCATTGCCTTTATTTTGCAAATACTTGTGTCATTGCTTAATTTTAAGCATGCAAGTGATCGCAGAGATGTTTGCAGGACTGGTGCCTACAGGAGCGGCTCTGCTTACATTTGCTAGAGGTTGATGAGGTCACTGAAAAGTGAAAGTTGTCGGCATCTTTTTTTACTCCTCTCTCCATTATACTAGTCTGAACCAGTTTCAGCTGGAAATCTGTTTCTGTTACAGCATGTGTATGACAGAGAGCTTTGTAGTTCAGGTTACAAAAACAGTTTCAAATATAATCCTGTTTTCAGTCACTCATAACTATATGAAAAATTCTCCCTTGGGGCTGAAATTTGATGATTAGCCATTAGCCTAGTTTAAAGTTATATAAAATGGAAGTAATCTTTTCTACAGGGAAAAATACTGCCGCACCTACAGTAATTTCACACAGGTAACTCAACGGTGTCAGAACTTTTGAAACTCTGCCCCTGATCCATCAGCTGACTATGGAGCTGATTAATTGATTTCAGTCATGCTCTGTGGGAACAGGGGTCCAGCTGCATGGAGCCCAGGTACAGGATTGGTGCCTTGGTTTGTAAATGGTGCTCATTTTGGATTATATCCATGGGCAAGGTTGTAAAATATTAGTAGATAATACAATATTACCATCCCTAAGCACTGAAAAATCACGAGATTGCCTTAATAACCATGAGATTTTCCAACTTTAGGCTGTTCTTAGTTGCCTTCTGGTTTTTGAGCCTTTAGCCTTCACATTTCCAAGCTTTCCTCTGCAACCCTCTGGGCTAAACACTTACTTTTCATTTTCAGATGAAAGCTGAGTTTTTCACAAAATCACAAGACTCGTGAGGACAGAGCTTTAAGAAAATACCAGAGTTTGCAAAGCTTTCCACAAAACAGTGAAAGTTGGTAGCACTGATTAATAAGGAAAGCAATTTAAAAATGTGTTTCAACCTGGCCAATGAGTACCAGCCAAGATTATTAGCAGAATCAGTTCGGCATTTTCTGACTGAAAACTGTTTTGTCAGAAAATTTTGATTGAACAGTCTAAATATTCTTCAGGAACATGTTGATCCTGTTAGATGCTGGCTGGCTGGTAGCCTGCTTGGTTTCATGCCAGTTTGGCCACCCATCTCCCCAGGAGGCCCCAACTTCTCAGCAGTCTGGATTTTTGGCAGCACACCTGAAGGTCTACTTCGACTCTCAGCCTCCACAGGCTACTTGTCTGGTAGGCAACCAGGGGGTGCCACAACCGGGCAGCCCTCTTGCTTGTCAGGTGGTCTGTCATGGAGCCAAAATACTCCATTTAGATCCTCGCCAAATGAAATTTTTCTCGCCTTTCCTTCCTATCTCCTCATCCCCCCAATTAACAACAATCAAGATTATGAAAATTGGAAACAAACCATTTTTTTTTCTGTTCCAATTTGGAATTTTTTTTTCTAAAAGCCCAATTTTTTTGTGGACTGGCAAATCCTGTTCCCACACAGCTCTGATGTAAAGAGATTTTAAATGTCTGTTTGAAGCAGGGTTTGTCTACATGCAGTTTTTGTGCAACTTTAACTGGGTTTGAAACCGCTGATGTTGAAACAGTACAATGCCCCTGGTGTGGACACAATTTTACCAGTATAAAAGTGCTATGTATACTGGTGTAACTGGGGATTGTGCTGTTTGAACTATATTAGTAAAAATTCATGCCCCAACCAAAATAGCTAAATTGGTACAAAAAGCATGTCTGTGATCTGAGCTACACACAGCACAATCTTCCAAAAAATCAGGAACAAGATAAAATTGTAGGCGGAGAGAAAATTGTAGGTGGGGGAGAAAAATCTGTGGATCCCAGGAATGCAGGGTCTCTCCACAACCTCTGCTGCATTCTTTATTATGCAAATTTGATGTTTTCTTTTACTAATCATTAAGTTTCTCCTTTTTTTGGTTGCCAAGATAGTGTTTGCCTAATGTCCTGTTAACCCAGACTTGTAGAAAAATATTTCCAGCTACATAATAGCAATGGCAAAAGTGTAAACACACCCTTACCCAATTCCATTTTCCTCCCATGAGGAAGGAACTTCAGTTCAGTGCATGCTAACGTGAATAGTCATGGGAAATTTAACTCCCCCCCTTTTTTTTTAAAAGAGGGAAGATGTGGGGGAGGGGGAGAGGGAGAGGTATCATGCCTATTATGTGTGTGGATCTACCCCCTTCTTTCATGAGAAGTTTCAGAGTAACAGCCATGTTAGTCTGTATTCGCAAAAAGAAAAGGAGTACTTGTGGCACCTTAGCGACTAACCAATTTATTTGAGCATAAGCTTTCGTGAGCTACAGCTCACTTCATCGGATGCATACTGTGGAAACTGCTGTTACTCTGAAACCTGTCATTATGCAAGACGCTGCATTTAGCCGTATGGAGTGGAAATCTATCTGGATTTGTGCTGGAAATGGCCCAACTTGATTATCATACACATTGTAAGGAGAGTGATCACTTTAGATAAGCTATTACCAGCAGGAGAGTGGGGTGGGAGGAGGTATTGTTTCATGGTCTCTGTGTATATAATGTCTTCTGCAGTTTCCACAGTATGCATCCGATGAAGTGAGCTGTAGCTCACGAAAGCTTATGCTCAAATAAATTGGTTAGTCTCTAAGGTGCCACAAGTACTCCTTTTCTTTCATGAGACGGTGACTCAGATATCTCAGTGGCATCTCCCCCATGCCCCTCCTGTTGACCCTCTGGAATCCCTTCCAAGGAATTAGATATCCATATGGGGGAAGGGGACAGGGAATGGCTGGGGCAGGGAAAGGCAGGAATACACATTGTCTCCCTTTGGAGATGAGGCAGGAAAAGTTACACAGCTTAGGGCGTTAGGATCCAAAGTTTTGGATCCACCTTCTATAGAAATAGGAACATAGGAATTGCCATAATGAATCAAAACAATGGTCTGAGACAAGTAGCCTGATTTGACAGTAACCAATACACCTGGAGTTTCAGAGAAAGGTGCAGGAAGCTTGATAATGGATGAGTATGGAATAATGTGCCAATAGGAGAAGTTTTATCCTAGCCCACCTTCCCGTCACTTAGTGTTTGGCTTAGTAGAAAATGACCATCAAGTTCATATCCAGATCTGAACATCCTGAAGGCTTGGGGGTATCTGAGTCCAAAGTTTTGATTTGGGTCCATCTCTAGTAATTAATTTGGACCCATCTTGCTAATTAATATACTTATTGCATGTGTTGCACTGTGTTTAGTACAGCAATTTGTGCCTCATAGTTACATATTTCTCCAAGGAGGAATGGGGTTGTTATTGATCAGCCAAAGTTAAAGGTGCTTATTTGTCATTTGATAAAATGCAAAAATGAATGGCTTCTCACTGTAGCTCCTGAACTTTTCAGAAAGGTCTCTTATTGCAAGGGAAATATTTTCCCTTCAGTCAAACTATCTCCCTGTCCTGCCTTGATTTATAACTGATGATTGTGAGCATCATCTGGAAATGACAAATAATACAATGCCATAAAGCTTTTACTAGAAGTGTATAGAATAAAATGACGCCCATTACTGCTGACAGGAAGACAGACTGATCTGTGAATAAAAGCATCATAACTGATCAAGAGCTCTCGTTTTACAGCCAGTACCAAAGAGGCTTCTCAAAATACTTTTTCTCTTTGTGGTTACTTACTTTATTCCACTAAATTACTTGCAAAAAGTCTTCAATGGTTCAGGGGGAAAAGCTAAGGTCAGTAACATAACCAAACCCAATTTCTCAGCTCTGGCAAGAAAATCGACATTGGAGAGATTTGGAAAAAGATAATGTGAGACATGGGAAGTAATAAGCCCTTTCAAGCTTCCAGGGAGCATGAAGGAGGAAGAGAAGGTGAGATCAAGAGAAGTGAAGGAAGCAGTTAGCAATGGAGATGAAGGGTGGTCTATTGGTTAAGCTGCCATTAGCCTAGGACTTGAGACTGCCACAGACTTCCTTTGTGACCCTAAGGCAAGTCACTTAGGCGTAGATTTTTAAGTATCTGGGTGTTGCTGCACTCTGCATTGCAATGCCTAACTGATCTAGGAGCCAAAATCTCATTTTCAAAAGGGATTTAGGCAGTTAAGAACGATTTAGGCTCTTAAATCTATTATGCATTGCAATGATGAGCACAGCAACACCTAAATACCTTTTAAAAACCTGGGCCTTAGCCTCTCTGTGCCTCCATTCCCCATCTGGGGGTAACTGCACTTCCCTACCTCACAGAGGAGTGATGAGGATAAATACATTAGAGATTGTGAGGCTCTGATACCATGGTGATGGGCATCATGTAACTACCTAGGATCGATAAATATAGTGGAGTATACAGCATGGAATGGAAGAGTGCGTGGTAGACTGAGATTAGAGATGTAGGAAGAAGCAGAGGATTATTATTTATGATTATTTTATTATAGGTTCTCTTGATTTATTATTCATTGTAAGAGGGAAGAAACCTAATGAGCAAGTATGTATGCTGTCTGCATATTGTCCATGTATATTTCTAGTGTGCCAACCAGTTGTAACTACGTGCCTAAATATAGATAATGTTAACATTTTAAAAGGGAAAATCTGAGATAAAATCAGTGTATGTCGTTAATTTTCAGAGCAGTGTGGGATTTTAGCTGGTAGGCACTCATTGACTTTAATAGAATTCATGTTGGTAAAAACACTGCACAACATTTTAAAAATGTACCCCTGATTGGAAATACTGTGGACACTTGGCTGCCCACACAATCCTGTATCTCTACAGCACTGTATCCAACCCAATAAAACATCCTGGATCCAGGATGAGTGTATGCACAGCCCATTTGGAATGGACAAAACCACCACATAAGTGTCAAAACTCACTCAGGTCTCACTCCCAAAAGTCACTCCATCAATCAGTGGTGATTTCCACTAAAGGCCACATTTCCCAAATGTTGTCGGAGTATTTTAACAATTTCATTACCATTCATTTCATTCTCGGTAAGATTCTGATACTATATTCCAGGGATTGGCAACCTTTGGCACGTGGCCTGTCAGGGAAATCCCCTGGCAGGCTGGGACGATTTGTTTACCTGCAGCTTCCGCAGGTTTGGCCGATCGCAGCTCCCACTGGCCGCGATTCGCCGCTCCAGGCCAGTGGGGGCTGCAGGAAGCGGCGTGGGCTGAGGGATGTGCTGGCCGCTGCTTCCCGCAGCCCTCATTGGCCTGGAACCGCAGCCAATGGGAGCTGTGATCGGCCGAATCTGCGGTTGCTGCAGGTAAACAAACTGTCCCGGCCCGCCAGCGGATTTCCCTGATGGGCCGCATTCCAAAGGTTGCCGATCCCTGCATAATACATGTAGTCACACATGACTGGGGCTATTGGTGGAGTAAGGTAGTACTGTGAAACATGAGTTAGGGTATCCAAATCCATCTCCCAGGAACAAGTTAAAGCTCTGGATTCTAAAATGAGCTGAATATTCTTAACTCCCACTAAGGTCAATGGGAGCTGGGGATGTTCAGAATCTTTGAATCTTTGGCCCAATTCTGCTTCCATTAATTTCGATGAGATCAAGACAGGGTCCCAAGTAGATGTGTAGTTTGCTTTTGATCTGATACTGCTTCCACAGACTGGAATTCTGGCCTGGATCTGTATCCTATATAGTTCCCCCCTCCCCACAAAGTTTGGGAGTGTTTGGGTCTGGGCTTCTCATTCATACCAAATTATATTATAAATATTGGCAGAGAACCCTGGTCCTTTTCCTGACTCTGTCACTGACTAGCTGTGTGACCCAGGGCTAATGAATTATCCCATCTGTAAAATGGAGATGAGGGCTCTTACTCACCTCTGCAAAGTGCTTTGAGATCTATGGATCAGATTTGCCATATAAATGTGCATTGTTTTTAGTGTCTGATTCCCAAGCAAGCAAGTGCAAGAGGACAAACTCTAGCATCTTCCTTTATAGCATGATTCTGTCATGTCCTCCAGCACAGAACAAAGGGTCAGCAGGCTTTTTACATGACAATAAAATACCAGCAGTATGGGAAGGTCTCCTTACACCCTGGCTTTGGAAGAGGAAAAAGGGACCTGCCATGATTAAAATCAATGTCAGGTATCCAAGCTGTCTTCCTTCCAATGTTTATTCAGGATGCATTTTCAGTGCAGCTGGGAAAGCAGTTACTCACTGATGAAAAAGGCTGGCTGTACGTTGAAAAAATAGATGATTTGACAGACTTAGCTTCAAATACGGATAATTTTTATCCAGAAGGTGCAGTTGATGATACAAATGCTGACAGAAAATCCGACATCGTGATGATGGCTTGGTAATGACAGCTCATGATGAGGGGCTGCAATATGGTGAAATTCAGTCTTCTGAACATGAATTCTTTGGAACAAAAGTAGCACTTAAAACTCCACCTTCTTTGATTTGAAGAAGACAACCAAAAGGCCAGGCAACAATGATACTACTATAGAGTAAAAATGGTTATCTAGCTTTATTTTAAGCTATTACTTTAAAACTTTCTTTTGGGGTTGAGGAAATGCTTCCCATTATGGCTAGAAAGAAGAAAGTGGCTAGACAGAGCTTTGCAAATGTAGGGGAAGATATTATAACTGAATTTCTGTGTGCTGCACTTACAAACTTTGTCTCCCTGCTTGCCAGCTCAGAGACAGTGCTATGACTCAGTTCAAAATGAAGGGTTTTGTACATTTGTGCTCTGTTTAATTTAAAGATCCGTGTAACCTAGACTGAAAATGCATGTTAGATTTCTTGGGTAGGGTGTCCAGGTGTCCAGTTTTCGACCAGAAAGTCCAGTCGAAAAAAGGACCTGATGGTGTCTGGTCATATCTACTGACCGGACACCCAAAATCTGGTTACTGCAGGTGCGGGAGGTGGGGAGGCACTGAGTCATCACCTGTGCCAGTCCCTACTCAGCTAGGGCCGCCCCCTACCTGCATGGGGTGGCTCCAGCTCTGGCTGTGCAGGCAAGTCCCTCCCGACCCACACAGGGAGTGGGCGAGAGGGGAAGAGCAGCAAGCGATGGGTGGAGAGGGAAAGAGGACCGAGAGGGACGGTGGGGTCTCAGGGGGAACAAGGTGGGACAGGGGGCGGGGCAGGGCAGGAGAGGTTCCGGCATTCCTGCTGAAGTGTCCGGTTTTTATAGATTATGAAGTTCGCAACCCTAGTGTTTGAAAACTAACAGGAGGGGGAGAATTTTATCCTAGGACACTTAGGAGGGGATTATGTTTGGTATTCTTGCTGTAAACTTTACCAAAAGTGTCTGTACATGCTCTCAGCTTGCATTTACAAATGATCATACTTTATTTATACAATACAAGATGCATAGCTGGACACTAATTCTTCTGATTCTTGACAGTCCTACAATGACACTGAAACACATGAGCTATTTACAGGACTGGAAAAGTGCTACATGGAAGTGGAGTTATCAACACCCTGACTTTCTTGGGGTTGAAAAGCTCAGTGACATGACTTTAATGTAAGTGATGCAGTGATGTCTGCCTGAGTCTGTGGACAGCCTCAAACGACACCTCTTATATAAACTCTCATTCATCTCAATGGGATGTTAACTCTAGATTGCATTGTTCAGGGCAGCTCCCCTCTCTCCCCCCATGAGAGGAGAAGAGGGCAGTAGGCTGGTCCGTCCATCTATCCATCCATCCACCCACCCAAGCAGGTACATCCTGGCTTATTGGGTGAGTGCTGGGACCTCTCACCCATGCTGCTGACTAACATTACCTGTCCCGATTCCCTCAAGGGGAGAAGGGCCCTGCTGCTACTCCTGGGAGGGAAAAGAAAGCTCATGCCACTTAGCCTGCTTCTCTGGGTGAGAGGGCCCCTGAGTCACCATCACTCAAAAGTTCAGGGTGGAGCTGCAGCAGGAGGGGCCTGTGCTACAGTGTACCTCAGGCCTCAGTTTGACTTAGTACATACAAGAAAAGTGGGCTAGGTGTTATGGCGGAGGATTATTGCATGTAAAACTCTTATTGTGGGATGTTTGAAGAAGAGTACTGTTAGCTCCCCTTCTAGGTTGGCTGGGAGATGCTGGTAGTACTGAAAAGTGATGGGATTAGGACAAACAGATTGCCCTGGGAGGTCTTGGAAGCTCCTTCATTGGAGGTTTTCAAAAGGAGGCTGGAGAGCCATCTGTCCTGGATGGCTTAGACACAACAAATCCTGCATCTTGGCAGGATTAATTAGACTAGATGACCCTTGCAGTCCCTGCTAACCCATGGTTCTATGATGTTTTTGCCATTTGTTGCTGGTATTCACCATGCTGGCAGGGCCAAATGGCACTAGTTTTGCTTGGCTGACTGCTCCACCTCAACCCAGAGTTGGCAGAGAAAGCTTGTGCTACGACCACGAGAAACCTTAGAGGGTGAAAACATCTGGAAAATATGAAATTATATTTTTTTCTGTAATCTATTATAGAACATGTAGGTGTGATGTATTATTTACATGGTAGCAAAATACAGGATTCCCTGGAGCCTGAATTCTGATGCTGTCATTATAGCATCTCTTGAACTACTACATTACGTTTCATTGGTATGCAAACATTGTCCTGAGCAGCTACTTAAAGGTCCCAGTTGTTCCTCATTGGCTCTGTAACATGAGCTGTCATTAAAAGCTCAATACTCTAGTGTCCAATTAGAGATCCTGGGTTTCATTATTCATTTATGACTGTCTTTTTTTTTTTTTTTTGGGACACTGGCAGAGAGTGATATATGTTGGCCCTTTCACAATATCATTGGAAAAAGAAATTGGACTATATACATTCCTCGATCCTAACACTTGGATTCTTAGAGCTGAATTAACTTGATGGTAATTGCTATGTGGCGATGGCATTATGTAGAAAAGGAGGCATATATTTGTTTTCAGGCAGTTGGTTTGAAGAAACATTTTGTTGTTACTTTATATATAATATTTCAGGTAGAAAAACTGCAATTCCCAGTATTACCTCTAATTATCAGCAGCAAAAATAGAATTCTCACCTACAGCTTTGTATTTAAGTTGACATACAGTAGCCTAGGTAATCTCTGCTTTAGCAACAATAATTCCTTGGTTCTCAAATATAGAGTGCTACAGGCAGAGCCGGTAGTACCACCGATTTAGTATTAAGGTTGATCGACATTTCCCATTAGAAGACTCTGGTTTCAATTGCTTATAGCTCTGCCACACTTTAGGTGTCTGTGCCATGTTGAACTTTTTTAGAAAATGTAATCTAAAATGGTTCTGAGCACAAAACTAGGAGAAATATGTTCTTCTTTGAGTGATGGTCCCCATGTGGGTATGCATGCCCCTGCGTCTGGAGATTTTTAGTAAGCAGTATACTCGGTTGTTCTGCCCATGCTCTGAACTGAGGTTATAATGGGCAGTGTAGACCAGAGCCTCTCCACTTCCTTTTTACCACTGCATGATCTGAGTTGGAATCTTCTGTATCCACAACTTTGTCCTTCAGCTGATTCAATCTGTAAATCTATTGTACGCAGTCTTTATATTTTACTCTCCTAGTCTTAAGTGCTAGTGTAGTTAGTCAGTTAGTTGTTGTTTTTTTCCCCCTGCCCTGGTGAAATCTTCCCAGGAAGGTAGGATTGTGCCCAGAATCCTGGGGTTCAAGAATAGCTTTTCCTGCCCCTGCTCCTTTTCAGTGAGTGACAAATTCCAGTGCTGCCTTTACTGCCTAGGTGAGGCTCACATCTTGGCCAAGTGAAGCATTTGCCCCCCATTCCCTCGCAGAGCACTTGAGGGTCAAGAGCTGAGACTTAAAAAACATCTAATGGAGAAGGTCATGAGGCCCTGATCAAATCTGGGTTGGGGAGACCACCTGTACATCAGCATCAATCAACAGATAGGATCCTCCGATCAGGAGGCAAGTCTAAGGGGAAGACTTCTCATGAGTGTAAGGAGCACGCTCACAAGCATAGAGACAAATCATCTTCTTCCAAAGCTGCCCTGAATAAAACAGATCCCACCATGACTCCTACCAAGTTGGGACAGTCCTCACGCATGAGTCCTAAAGAACTAGGCCTGGGTAAGCCTCCTCTGTAAGTTGCACAAAGGAGCATGGATCAGTTGGTTCTGATAAACAAACTGAAAGATAGGCATCCACCTCCTCTCCCTTTGACATCCAGAACACACCTTCTGCCAACATTGTCACAGCACTAGAGGGATCAGACTTCCACTGTGACCAGGGAGTTTCTGGATCCAACAGTTCCACCAACTGACTCATCCAGTACCCTGGGGCAGTCCAAAACCTATGTCTCTCTGGAGGACATTTTTGCTCTCCCCTGTTCTCACTCCCCTTAGGTCTGTCTTCATTCTGAGACTTAGTTACTCCGGAGGAGGAAGCTATTCAGAGGACACGGAGCTGCTCTCCTCTCTCACCTGTGAGTCTGGGTACCCAACCATTGGTACCATCAGTTCTGCTATTAGTTTGGGTTTCAGCTTTTGCATCCAATGAGTCAGAGATTCCAGAGGAGTCCCTGCACTATTGTACAGAAATGGGTCTGGACAGAAGCCCTAAGAGATTGGGGTTTTGTCCTCTTACCAGATATGACTTTTCAAGAGGCAGGTGGTATCCAATTCCATGAGGTCCTAGTCAGCCTGTTGATCTCTCATACTGGAGTTATTGGGGCCCTTCAAATCTCTACCAGGATCAGTACATGACCCTTACTTACCATCTCCTGGTAAACACCAACCAGCTTCATCAGAGTATGTGGAAACCAAAGTTGAGCTAGATCTGACAGTTTGGGGAGCAATTTCTTCAACTTTCCTGGATGAGGCAGTAATCCCATCTTCACTAGCTCTACCTGATGACTACAGTCACTATCAGGAGTGGTGTCTGAGATCCAGATTCAGTTGGAAGAGGTTCAGGAGTCCCAAAATAGATTGCTGCACATCTTGCAACTCTTGGGTCCTAGTCAAGTGGCACTTCCAATCAACAAGGTCATCTGGTTCCAGCTAGAAATGTGTGGCATACTCATCCTTTTTGTACTCCTACCCCAAAGAGGGCTCAGAAGTGCTCTTTTGTTCCATCTAAGGGGTCAGAGTTTTTATTCCTTTCTCTGGGCTGCAGTAGATGCTGCAGACTCTGAATCCAGCGGGATGGCTATAGCCATTGTCATGAGGAGAAATTTTTGGTTACAATCCTGAGGTTTCCCTAGAGAGGTGCAGAGTACCATTCAAGACCTGCTCTTTGATTCAGTTAACCTGTTCAATGAAATGACTGGATGAATCTCTCCCCTTTCTCAAGGACTCAAGGATAATGCTTTGTTCTCTTGGTATCTATCCCAGCTTGTGATGATTCCTCTTAGGGGAAGGGGTATAAAGAGCAAGACCATCTCGTCAACCATTTTACAGCCAAAACTCCCAAGAACTACCACACAAACAGAGGGTACAAAGGCCTAGGTATACAGCTCTTATGCCATCCACTGCCACGCCTCACTCTAACCCACAGCCAAGAATTTCTTTTGATGGGACTGTCAAGACCTGCATCCCTTTACTGATGCCACATCATCCTGCTCCTCAGTTTTTTTGGAGGTCACCATATCCAATTTGCTCACAACTGAAGTGCTTTAACAACAGACAGATGGGTGCTGAAAATTATTCACTATTGTCATTCTGTCAACCCCTACCAAGAAACCTCTTCCTGGTTCCTTTTCAGAATCTCTGGAAATCCTGCATCAAGAAGTCAACCCCTTTCTCCACCAGGAGCCATAGAAAGAGTTCTACCTCACCATTCTTCTGCTGTGAGCAAAGATCTGTGAAACTCACTGGCAAAGTATCCCATCACCTTCTAGTGCGGGTCACAAAGAAGATGACAACCTATTATTACTATCAGTTACTCCATTTGCTTAAATGGCTCAGATCTGTGTGGTGGATCTCAAGGTTCCAACACTGCTGATGAACCATGTGGTTGTCAATATGTGCCACATGGTGGAATTTCTGTTTTTGTTTTTGTCTTCAGTTTATGTGTAACTTCCTGGTTTTTGTTGTTCTTGTTTTTTTGTTTAATACTCTGTCTAAAAGAACATTAAGGTTGCTGAGTCAAAGACTCAAAAGTTAGGAAATGCCAGAATTAATTTGGCCCCCTTATGTGTATGCATTATGATATGGTCTTTAATTACATGATCACATACCATGTTTTTCCACAGGAACCCAGCCTCATTCAGTGCACAAGATGGATGGTGCTCACTTAATGAACAGCTATTCAATATTTTGTTTTATCCCCATTGTTGAATGCATGGTCCCAGGCCTTATTCAAACCCTGCTCTGAAGACTGAATTAATTTCCTCAAAGGCTTTTCTATTGCGCTCATCACTATGGTATGTGTAAAATGGGAACTGAGACACAGAGAGACTGAGGCTAGAAGTATTCACTCATTTTGAGTGCCCAACTTGAGATGCTTAGGACTTGATTTTTCAGAGTACTTACTGTTTTATAGCACTTTATGTGGTCCAGGCACAGCTCCCATTGACTTCATTTGCAGCTAGGAGTACTTAGCACTTCTGCAAATCAGACCCCAGTGTATCATGTTGGGCACTTGGAAAATGAGGAACACCTGTGAAAAGTTTGTTTTAAGTGACTTATCCGGGCTCACATTGCAACTCTCTGTCAGAGGCAGGAATAGAAGACAGTTGTTCAGGGAAGCATTCATCTGCTTTAAATCTGAGGCCATCCTTCTTGCAATCCTCTGCCCTCATTCACTATACATCATCCAACTCCTGCAACAAATGCTGCAGGGGTCCTACAAACAACAGCCTCCTTTACTACGTAACCCTGGTTCCTGTGCACTGCTTCCCTTTGCAGGGGATTTGCCTGGCGCGGGGGACCAAAGAGGCCAATGCACTGAATGAGGCAGGATTCTGTGGGGAATAATACTATGTGATCATGCAATTAAAGACTATATTGTACTGCATACACACACGGAGGATGAATTAAGGTTGCACAGGCCACTTTAATTGTAGCACTCTGAGTACCAGTTCCTCAACTGGGATAAACTAGTACAGTTTCACTGAAGTCCAGTGGAGCTTGGCTAGGTTATACCAGTTGAGGATCTGGCCATATGCAATTACCACTCCATGGGAACTGCACTACCATGGTATATCTTAAGTATAATTACTACAGGCATCTGGAGAGGTAAATATTGGGTTCTTCAAATGATGGTCCCTATGTGTATGCATGGATGCTGCTCTGATAATACTGGTTCCCATCACCACAATACATCAGTGATGTTTGTAAGGGAACCTGGCTGGCTTGGTTTATTTTTTAGCTGCTCTCTGTTCTTATTTGAAACTTTGAGAGTATTAAGACCTAAATGTTTCCTCTGTTACCTGTAGGACTGAGGTCAGTCTATTATTCACTTGTTTTAATCCTGAAGCTGTTCCAACCCTATTAGTTGCTTGGATCTATATGTTGCTGTCACTTCTGTCAGTATTCTTCAACTATTTCTTTTCTACACTTTCCCATGGCTTTCTGAAAATTATCTTCTGTTATATGATGTTTATATATAGATAATTCATGATGTCTGGAAACTTTTCTTTTCATTTCTTTGGTTTAAGTTTGGTTATCTTCAGCAATGATAAAGATGGTATACAGTAGCATCTTCATATCTGCTGGTCTCAAGTGCTTGACAACATTTAATGAGCTTCGTCTCATAACACCTCTGTGATGCAGACAAGTATATTATTATACCCACTGCTTATGTTAGGAAACCACAGCACAGAGAGACTAAGTGACTTTGTCTAGGTCACATATGAGTCAGTGGCGGAGATAGAAATTAATACTTGGGGCATACCTAAGGGATAAATCTGACTGGTAAAAAAAACCCCAGGGCTGTTCTGATCCCTCCATGAAGATGCAGTCTATTTGTGATTAAGACACAGGACTGGTTAATTTCTATTTCTAGGTGACATATGATGAAAGATACTCCCCTTTTCCCCATCTCAGCTATCACATACTTTGCGATATTCTCTGTTCTCACCTATCTGAAAATCAGACACCTTTAAATGTGTCACAGGTTGGGGCATTCAAAATCATTAGCCATTTTTTGAAAATCTTGGACCCAAACTTTATTTCCTGGCTACATTTTCATAGCCTGGGACAGGGTGCCAAATGTAATTACCCCTATTAAATGACTTGGTCAGTGTCCACTGACCTCAGAAGCGAACCCTGAAGTTTTATTTTTAAAACTGAATTTGGTCTCCTAAGTGTTAACCAATGTTATGGTCTATCTCTATAGCTATGTCCATGGGCAGTGGGTATCATAAGCCAGGGGAGGCTAAGCCTCCCCTAACCCAGGCCTGATCCCGTACACACTCTGCTCTGAGGCCCCGCCCTTACGCTCCCTCTCCCCAGAAGTCGGTGGGGGCTCAGCTTGGGCCAGCGGACTGGAGCTCACGGCTCAGGCCATTGGTGGGCTTGGGCCTGGGGGTGGCGTAAGCCGACCAGCAGCCCAGGGGAAGCCAGGAGTGGCTTAGGGGTTGGGCCAGTGCTCGGGGCTGGCTGGCAGCCTGGGGCTCAGGGCATTTTGACTGGGGCTTCTCTGGCCATGGTGTGGGAGAAATGGGGGCAGAAGGGGTGAGGCAAGGCCTCGGACGGAAGGGGCAGGGCCGGGAGGTTAATGCACCGCTCATGTCCATATCTGGCTCAGATTTGTATAGTATCTTGAATCCTCTGAAAGCAATATTTTGGCTTTATGCAAACTTTTTAATGGGAAAGAGCTGTTCAGTTCCAATAATGGACAAATTATATTGTTCTGCCATTAATATTCATGATGATCCAAAGAACAAACAGCTAAATTGTTTTCTTTACGATATCTAGCAGAGTATGATTAGCTAAGGAATGATTCATAAACACTTGAAGGTTTTGTTTTGCCATGAAATGCTGACATGACTCTTCCTCCCCCCCTTTTTAATCTGCCTACTCTGTTTTTTTATAATAAATGAGGTTGCATATTGTACACATTTTACAAAATGACAGAGTCACTGAATAGGAAAATTAACTCCAATATCTAGTGCAAATTAACATCCAAATTTTGATATCTTTGCATACTGCTATGGGCTTGCAGGTTGGTTTGCAGAAGAATAGACCGTGAGATGCCCTGGCCCATCCACACAGTTGTGAGTCAGAAGCTCCATTACCCCTCTTCCTTACTTTCAGCAGGACATTGACATTTTATTATACAAGTCCCTGCCCTCACTGAAGGAAGCAAGCTGGTAAAAATGCAGGATCAGTGGGAAGGGGAATCAAGGCCTTCTTGAATTGGCCTGTGGAGAAGGAGTGGTATGCTGGTGGCAGTGGGAAGCAATCAGTTCCATTCTAATGGATGGAATGGACTGATTAGCCTGGTGAGAATTGTTATAATGGTCATGCATATGTTTGGACACACTGAGACAATGTTTGGCCTAATTTGCAGATTGCTTGACATGAGCAAAATGTTATCTTAAATGATCTTGTTATTGAGTAAACTTGCTTGTAACAGCTGCATAAGACAGAGGATGTCTTTAAATTGAAGATCTCCAGATGTGCTGCCAAGAGCCAATTAGAGAAAAACAGGCAAAAAGTCCCTGTGCAGAGAAACATGTCAAAGTGACCTGGCCAGATGTGCACAATTAGTGCATAATCAGTGGTAATAAACCAATCAGAAAAGAGGAATAATGACATGAAAATAGCTTGGACAGCAAAAGATTATGCCAATTACATTTCACATGTAGATATTATGAGTTACATAAGATACTTAATATTCATGATACTGAATGGTGATTGGAAGAGAACTAATGAATATATAATTTGGATGTGTAATAAAATATGGTAGAGTGTAAAGGGTAGTCCGAGTTTTATAGGCGAAATCCATCATGACCCTCCTATGCTCCTTCTCCTTACTGTTTTCTGCATGTCTGTTCTTATTTCATAGTAATTGTATTGGAAAGGAATGCTTTTGGTTAAAATAAAGGTTTGAATTAATAACCTGAGTGTCTTGGACCCAAGTGTGTCCATTCTCACCCAACTACCCACACCACCACCATTACCCAGGAGCAGCACTGGAGAGACTATAGCTAGCTGAGGTATACTCTTTCTGGTGCTGCTCCTGGGCTATTGTAGCTCGACACTGCCCCCTACTCAGAGTCTGGGTTAATAGGCACAATCAAGCCCTAAGAAAGAATCATAAGGGCAGAATCTCTGCTTTACAGCCTATTTGTGCTGCTCAGCTGGCAAATAAACAAGCAGGAAGCTCTCCTGTGACCGAAACAAATGCTGCTCGGCAAGTGGGCTGCAGCTGGGCCCTGTGTATCTTCACTTACAGCCCAGTATAGAGGCTCTGTGGGTGGGCTGGGGGTCATGTGGCAGACCAGAGTTCCACTGTGCCAAGCCTAAACCTATAGGCAAAATTTAGATCAGCCTGTAGGTTTCTCTAAGTGGAACCAAGGTTGGAGCTGGACTGAGAATCAAACAGCTATAACCAGCTTCCTCTCACCTCCACCTCCTGCCGAGAGTGGAGCTTAGGCACGGGAGAGAATCTTGCGCAGAAGTTATAAATCAACATCTGGCTCTGATTACACCCATGCTACACCTGTCTGTTCATTCCCTTTGGGGCACCTGCGATTGGCCACTGTCAGAGGACAGGATACTGGGCTTGATGGACCTTTGGTCTGACCCAGTATAGCCGTTCTTATGTATCCCATGTTGCCAATGCCCATTCAAACAGATTGGCTTTACAGTATGCCCCAGAAGGTCAGCAAATTTGGGTTAATTCAGCCCTTGGAGATGCAGAGCATTCCAAAGGAAGGGGCCTGTACAGACAGCACTCTGCCAGCAGCCCCTTCATTTTTATCATGAGAGGGATACAGTTCAAGAGCTTCTGTTGATCTCTTCCACATGCCATGCTACCACAGTTGCAATCAGATTAAGCAGCTTTGAGACTGAGGTCCCCGTATACCAAATACTGTCAAA
The DNA here is from genome assembly GCF_965152235.1 of Eretmochelys imbricata. Classification (NCBI taxonomy): domain Eukaryota; kingdom Metazoa; phylum Chordata; order Testudines; family Cheloniidae; genus Eretmochelys; species Eretmochelys imbricata. The sequence goes on from NC_135577.1 coordinate 110,129,332, forward strand.
TAGAAATGTACTAAGGATTCATAATAGTAGGCCTTAGATAGATTGTCTATACATTGACTCCTGCTGAGAGAGACAAATGGACAGATGGCAGTTGGAACTTTGCCTGAATGAGGATTGAGTGAGGGCTTGTGTGTGTGTGTGTGGTGGTGGGGGGATCAGATACTTAGGGGCACAGGGCATGTTTGAAGCTGTGTCCCCCCTGAGTCAGCAGGAGGCTCATGACTGTCAGGCATTGAAATAAAGTTGCTTGGAGCCAATGGATGCTTTATTTGTGATGTAAAACTTAATTGATGGGTGGGCACAAAGAGGTGAAGCAATTCTGAGGACTAGCTTAGAAATGTAGAAAGAATGATTTTTATAGCAGCAGATGTAATATTTGGGGTGGCGGAGGTATGGAAGAACGCTGAGGTGGAGGCTGAAAGATGCTTTTTATGTTGCATGAAAACATTTGGCAATGAACCAAACCTACGTTTGGGGTGGGCTGGGGGGGTGTTTTCTTTTTAAGAGGTAGGTGGGGATCTATAGAAACAGAAATGGTGAACGGGAGGCTTGTATGGGAATGAGGTCAAAAACAGTGCTTTGAATATGCTAATTAAGCAGCTCTAGCAGCACGTCTGTAAGCCAGGATGGACAAGAGGCCATAATTTCTCATCAATAGGGCAAGAAACGGTGTTGGGAGGTGAATGGTGGAAATGTGAAGATGTTATAGCAGTGGCCCATGGAAAGGTATCCTTGTGAGCTAAACCAGCTCTGAAGATTGCAGTGTAAGTAGCTGGATAAATCTATGCAAGCATTGATGTGATGGGTGCTATTCAGGGCAGGGACCATCTTCAGCTGGTGCTTGTAATCATCATGGCACATCCCAAAGAGACATAGCTTCTTTGCAAGTCAAGCACACCCCCTGCAATGGTTCAGGTCAGTCCTTAAGATGGTTGGGCTGGATAGTCAGTCTACGTCCATCAGCTTTCGGTGCTTGTAGTGTTGCCGTCCGTGTAGTGGCACACCTTGATGGACTCACACTATTGTTGCATGCTGCTGCAATTGAAATACTTAATCTAAACATGGGGATGATGATTTGTTTGGCATCTTCTCCATGGTGCTCTCCTTTATTCCTCCCCCACATGCTTATTAAGAAGACCAAAGCATCTGTAAAGAGGCAGTTGCAATGTGGGGAGCCACTTGAGAATAGGGACTCCGACTCCACTGCCACAGACATGGGGGCCCGTTTGTCCTTTGAACTGTTGCTAAAAATAAGATAAAAGTAGTGAAATTGCCCTAGCTCTCTCCATGCTCTTTTACAGATCAAATTAGCAGGATGAGCATCTTACCTTGTTAGTCATTCTTTCCCCGTTTGTTTTTTTCCCCTGGTTAGTAACATGAACTGAACTTATTTTGCGTGAAGCTAGAAGAATATGCATCTCAGAATTGGCAAGAAACACGGCAAACAATACTTGTTTTAAAGTATCTTTGGAACAGGTATCCCAGAATTAGCACTGGGGTCACCATTTCTCAGTCTGTTCAGCTACAGTTTGGCAATTTTTTTTTTACAGCCAATCAGAGGTGATACGTGTGTGGGGGGGCATATGGGGGCCCATGCCCCCCATGATTTCTACCAGGGTGGGAGTCAGGCTGAGTGTGGCTGAGGGGGATGTGCCTGGGAAAGGCACCAGCACCTAGTGCTCCCGCTGAGCACCACTAGGTGGCGCACGGAGCAGGGAAGAGAGCCTGGGCTGGCAGCGCAGCTTCACCAGAGTGGGGACAGGGTAGCCCACTGAATCCTGTGCCTTCCTTGCTTGCAGCCGCAGTAGGTGGCTGGAGCCTGCTCTGGCCTGCGCCACTCCCACAGTGGGGAGGTGATGGGAGAAGTGGGAAAGGAGCTGTGAGAGGAGTGGGGGCAAGATGGTGCTGGCTTGGAGCAGGTCTGGGAAGTGTGGGGGGAATGGGAAAGGGACCAGAGGTGATTCGTGGGGTACATCCCCCCCCCAAACCTTTAAATGGTGCCCCCCCCACTACCAAGAGTCATGTGTTGCTTCTGCAGACAGTAAAGAATACTAAAATCTTCCAGGCCAAATGGTCAGCCCCAACCTCCAATTTGATGCTCTTGCATTTGCCTGCATTTTGCTGATGCAGAGAGTCATTTCTGCCGTCAGTCAAGCCCAGCTGCTCATTTTTGGCCTTATCCTGAAAGGTGCAGAGCAGCAGCTGAGCACTGAAAACTGGGAAAGGGCCCAATTCCGGGCAACTGGAGTTTGGCCATTGGCTTCAATTGGTAAAAGAGACATTGGTGTGTTGGCTTCAGTGGGAGGTGCGTTTGTTCAGTTCTGTGCAGGATTAGTCCATTTCTGTGTATAAATAGCATTATATGTCTACAAAATGGGTGCAAGTCCAGTTTAGTAAGGGGCAAAGCTGGGTCCGCAAAACTGGAGGTCAGTTCACCCTCCCTATATTTGCCATGACTTTTACAATATCTTAAGGGGTGTTTTTAATCTTTAGATCATGATCTTAAAAAAGAACTCTGGATGGGTTCTGTGGCATACCAAAATTTGAGCAATTCTGAAATTAGACTACTTCTGAAGCCAACTGGAAATACATTCTTGCATTTTGCCCATTTTTGTTACTCAAAAATAGGTTTTATATGAGTGTAGCTCGTAGGTCTTTGAAAAACATCAGTAATATGACCTGCCATCCATTTCTCTTGCTAATTTTTTTCTCTAAACCCCCTGTTTAAAACTCCATGACTGAAGTGCTGTATGAGAACATTTAGTTTCAATACTCAGTGTGAACCACTTATTTTAACTGTATTTTTAAAATGTTCCTATCTGTATAGTCTACTTATTTTATTTAAAATTATCAACAGGCTTAAAAGGGTGCTTATTCATGTGCTGTAGGTGTCCTTAATGTAACATAGCTTAAAAGTGCACACTAAACCCAGCATTCCGAGCTGACCTATCACAAATTCCCCACCTACCCGATCAAACAATTCCACATCCTTACAATTAACGTTATAATTCTCCATGTTCAAATGTCTGGGGGTGGGGGGAATGAGCCTTGCATGTCCTGAAGGTCTTCTGATTTGAGGCTGTTTCAGACCAAGGCTCTAGATGAATGTAGGTGAAAAGCCAAGATTTCTAAAAGAGCTCAAGATTTGTTTTCTTTTGTTTTTGTTTTCATTCGCAGCTGGGGCTAGATTTTCAAAAGTACCCAGCAGCAATCATTATGACATTCGTGGCCTACGTTCTCAAAAGAGCATGCTGAGTTCTTTTGAAAATCTAACTCTAAACAATATTGTTATAAGCTGGTTAAATCATATGCGATGAGTTGAAACTGTGTAGAGATTGATCAGTGTGAACACACCTGTCAATTAAATAGCCGTGAGGATAGCCTCGCCCAGGAGTTTTGGAACGAGTGCATGGATGGGCTTTGTTGTGTATCGTCTGGTTTACACTTAAAAGGCTGCATCGGCGCAGTTGCAGCATTTCAGTGAAGACTCTCCCTACACCGCCAGGATAGCTTCTCCCATTGGCATAGTTAATCCACCTCACTGAGAGGTGGTAGAAGCTCTCCAGTCGACATAGCAGTGTCTACATGGGGAGGGAAGCCTAGGTCGGTATAATTATGTTGCTTAGAGATGTGGAATTTTCACACACTTGAGTGACATTGATATACAAATATAGGTCTGTACTGTAGACCTGGCCAGTGTGCAGGTGAGGGAAGGCAGAATAGAGAGAAACTAAGAGACACAGGCAGCTTGAAGGAGCAGCAAACTGAAAGCATGACGTATGACCCTGCAAGAACTAGGTTCACCGGGGGAAGGAGACCAAAGCCCTGAGGTAAGTGGGGAAGTGGGATACCGGGAGGAAGCACGAGCACACGAGAGGGCCGGGCTCCTGCCTCATACTGAGAAAGAGGGATGATCAGTGAGTTATCTCAAGTGCCTATACACAAATGCAAGAAGCCTGGGAAACAAGCAGGGAGAACTGGAACAAGGAATTATGATGTGATTGGAGTAACAGAGACTTGGTGGGCTAACTCACATGACTGGAGTACTGTCATGGATGGATATAAACTGTTCAGGAAGGACAGGCAGGGCAGAAAAGGTGGGGGGGTTGCACTGTATGTAAAGGAGCAGTATGACTGCTCAGAGCTCTGGTATGAAACTGCAGAAAAACCTGAGTGTCTCTGGATTATGTTTAGAAGTGTGAGCAACAAGGGTGATGTCGTGGTGGGAGTCTGCTATAGACCACCAGACCAGGGGGATGAGGTGGACGAGGCTTTCTTCCTGCAACTAACAGAAGTTACTAGATCACAGGCCCTGGTTCTCATGGGAGACTTCAGTCACCCTGATATCTGTTGGGAGAGCAATACAGCGGTGCACAGACAATCCAGAAAGTTTTTGGAAAGGGTAGGGGACAATTTCCTGGTGCAAGTGCTGGAGGAACCAACTAGGGGCAGAGCTCTTCTTGACCTGCTGCTCAAAAACTGGGAAGAATTAGTAGGGGAAGCAAAAGTGGATGGGAACCTGGGAGGCGGTGACCATGAGATGGTCGAGTTCAGGATCCTGACACGGAAGACAGGAGAGCAGCAGAATACGGACCCTGAACTTCAGAAAAGCAGACTTTGACTCCCTCAGGGAACTGATGGGCAGGATCCCCTGGGAAAATAACATGAGGGGGAAAGGAGTCCAGGAGAGCTGGCTGTATTTTAAAGAATCCTTATTGAGGTTACAAGGACAAACCATCCCGATGCGTAGAAAGAATAGTAAATATGGCAGGCGACCAGCTTGGCTTAACAGTGAAATCCTTGCTGATCTCGAACACAAAAAAGAAGCTTACAAGAAGTGGAAGATTGGACAAATGACCAGGGAAGAGTATAAAAATATTGCTCAGGGATGCAGGAGTGAAATCAGGAAGGCCAAATCACACCTGGAGTTGCAGCTAGCAAGAGATGTTAAGAGTAAACAAGAAGGGTTTCTTCAGGTATGTTAGCAACAAGAAGAAAGTCAAGGAAAGTGTGGGCCCCTTACTGAATGAGGGAGGCAACCTAGAGACAGAGGATGTGGGAAAAGCTAATGTACTCAATGCTTTTTTTGCCTCTGTCTTCACGAACAAGGTCAGCTCCCAGACTACTGCACTGAGGAGCACAGCATGGGGAGGAGGTGACCAGCCCTCTGTGGAGAAAGAAGTGGTTCGGGACTATTTAGAAAAGCTGGACGAGCACAAGTCCATGGGGCCGGATGCGCTGCATCCGAGAGTGCTAAAAGAGTTGGCGGATGTGATTGCAGAGCCATTGGCCATTATCTTTGAAAACTCATGGCGATCTGGGGAAGTCCTGGACGACTGGAAAAAGGCTAATGTAGTGCCCATCTTTAAAAAGGGAAGAAGGAGGATAAGGGGAACTACAGGCCAGTCAGCCTCACCTCAGTCCCTGGAAAAATCATGGAGCAGGTCCTCAAGGAATCAATTCTGAAGCGCTTAGAGAGGAAAGTGATCAGGAACAGTCAGCATGGATTCACCAAGGGCAAGTCATGCCTGACTAATCTAATTGCCTTCTACGACGAGATAACTGGCTCTGTGGATGAGGGGAAAGTGGTGGACGTGTTGTTCCTTGACTTTAGTAAAGCTTTTGACACAGTCTCCCACAATATTCTTGCCAGCAAGTTAAAGAAGTATGGGCTGGATGAATAGACAATAAGGTGCATAGAAAGTTGGCTAGATTGTCGGGCTCAACGGGTAGTGATCAATGGCTCCATGTCTAGTTGGCAGCCAGTATCAAGTGGAGTGTCCCAAGGGTCGGTCCTCGGGCCAGTTTTGTTCAATATTTTCATAAATGATCTGGAGGATGGCATGGATTGCACCCTCAGCAAGTTTGCAGATGACACTAAACTGGGAGGAGAGGTAGATATGTTGGAGGGTAGGGATAGGATACAGAGGGACCTAGACAAATTAGAGGATTGGGCCAAAAGAAATCTGATGAGGTTCAACAAGGACAAGTGCAGAGTCCTGCACTTAGGATGGAAGAATCCCATGCACCGCTACAGACTAGGGACCGAATGGCTCGGCAGCAGTTCTGCAGAGAAGCACCTAGGGGTTACAGTGGACGAGAAGCTGGATATGAGTCAACAGTGTGCCCTTGTTGTCAAGAAGGCCACTGGCATTTTGGGCTGTATAAGTAGGGGCATTGCCAGCAGATCGAGGGACGTGATCATTCCCCTCTATTCGACATTGGTGAGGCCTCATCTGGAGTACTGTGTTCAGTTTTGGGCCCTACACTACAAGAAGGATGTGGAAAAATTGGAAAGAGTCCAGCGGAGGGCAACAAAAATGATTAGGGAACTGGAACACATGACTTATGAGGAGAGGCTGAGGGAACTGGGATTGTTTAATCTGCGGAAGAGAAGAATGAGGGGGGATTTGATAGCTGTTTTCAACTACCTGAAAGGGGGTTCCAAAGAGGATGGATCTAGACTGTTTTCAGTGGTAGCTGATGACAGAACAAGGAGTAATGGTCTCAAGTTGCAGTGGGGGAGGTTTAGGTTGGATATTAGGAAAAACTTTTTCACTAGGAGGGTGGTGAAACACTGGAATGCATTACCTAGGGAGGTGGTGGAATCTCCTTGCTTTGAGGTTTTTAAGGTCGGCTTGACAAAGCTCTGGCTGGGATGATTTAGCTGGGGATTGGTCCTGCTTTGAGCAGGGGGTTGGACTAGATGACCTCCTGAGGTCCCTTCCAACCCTGATATTCTATGATTCTATGAAGAAACCTGAGGAGAGGTTTTTTGGGTCGGGGTGCAGACTGAAAAGTGTGTTCTGGGGGCTGTGAACAAATGACCTGTTTTCTGCTATTTGATTCCTTCTGTGTTTGGAGGCACAGGACTTCATAAATTCTTTGTTAATAAACAAAACTGCATTTAACAACCCCCACCCCAACCCCTCAAAAAAAACAACAAAAAAACAGACTCACCACTTTCTTCTAACTGGGAAAAAAACCTCTGCTAGACCATGAATTTTTGGCTAGCAGCTCAGGTGAAAACGAATAACAATACCATATTTTACCAAAATAGATCTTCCTGTATCTCTTGCCAGTAAAAGGAGTTATTGGTTTGAAAACTGACATAGCAAAGCAAATTCTGGATCTTTAAATCCCAGGAAAATGAGGCTAGAAACCTCCACTACGAAGTGGGTAAAGAGCCTTTTCCAGGTGGCTCATTGTGACTTCCGTTTTTGCATATCACACTTGTTTTTGGGTCCCCCCCATTTTGGTATAGATATATTGCTTCCTTATTAAATGAGCAAATACAAGACTGTTCCTACATGCAGTCAGTGAGTGTGTAATCACCACCGTCACTGATCATTCTATTCTGGTCCTATTCTAAAGCAGTCAATTAAAATCATTACAAAGAAGCCAAAATCAGCTTGGAAGAAGCCTGGGGAGAAAAGTGTGTGTGTGTGTGTGTGTGTGTGTTGTTTTTTTTTAATAATGACATTTTTGTGTGAATTAAGCACATAAATAGATTCTAGTCCAAGTCGGCATTCAGACAGAGAGCAAGTATATAATCCCCACTGAGACAGTGGTTCATTAGATCAAATTAAGATGCACACCATAGGTTTCACATGGAATGCTGCATTTGGGCACCACTCATAGGTCTTCAGGATGAAAGCCCTGATGGGCACTGGGACACAGCTGGAAAAGGGAGAATTAGAAGGGAGAATGATGTTCATTATCAATCTATTTCCTACATTCTATCTTTAAAACATGACACTCATAAACCAGGTAATATCCTGAGATCCTTACATAATTTGTGCCTTATACTTACGCAGGAAAGCACTCCATGAAGTCAATGAAACCTCAGAATTCAGCCCAGATTGTGCAGTCTAGTGATAATGTGCAGCAGGTATGAAGGAAATGCCCCTGCAAATCCACTGATTTCGATTTGGAGGGTGCCATGAAAACTTACATGTTATGCAAGTAATTTTAAAATAACGATAAATGACATGAGAGCCACGGGTAATCAGAAAGATGGACTGTTTCAGATCCCTGGCTGTGTAGTGCAGAAGCTGACAGCAATGGTAAAAAAGAATTAACTGGTATTGTGTCAGGGAATGTGCGTATACCTATTCGATTAACAAAATATATTTTACACCTGATTTATGGTAACAGTCCTTTGAGCGCAGCCAGGGGCACTGTCGATATGTAATAATTAACTGCACAGTTGTTCCTGCTAAGGGCAGCCCTGAATGAGGGGCAATGCTGAGCTGCACTGACCCAGTGGAAGCAAAAGAGAAGTCATGCCTCCAGTGGGTACAGTCCCTTCCAGAGCGCCTCTGCAAAGAGGGCAACCACTCACTATCCATTGCTACTCCACTAACAGAGGTGCTCTGCTGAGCACCTGGCCAGCTCCATCAGCTCTTGGGAAGCTGCTTTCTCTCAAGCACGTGTGGGGTGGCGAGTGCCTGCAAGGGCATATGTGCCCTGAGGCCATGTGCAGGGTGTGAACGGGAGAAGGCTTCTAGAGCCCAGTAATTGGATTAAGGTAATATGAGCTGCACCTGGAGCCTAGTATCCTCATCTGCACACCATGGCCAGCCCTTCATTGGGGTGGCAGCGGAAAGGACTGCTTATGCTGTCTGATGGGCTAGTTTAAGACCTGCTGTTGCCTATCTTGGGCAGGCCAGGGCCACCATTCGCTGTCTTCACGCAGTCTATCCTCTGCTCTGGAAGAGAGAATTTAGCCCTCACCCAGCTGAGCACAGGACTGTGTGTGTGTGTGCCCGTCCTGCAAATCTATGATGGAGTGGCAGCAGTGAGCCCCAATCCCATACCTACACCTGCAGCCCTTTGCTGGGTGGTGAGGTGGGTTTTAGAGATAACAACCCAGTAAGATGCATGGGGCAGCTCACCTCTCTGAGCTATTTTTGCAGGTTCTCTGCAGATTTGGCCAGACCCTGTTGCATTGGTTCAACTCAAGCCTCACTTTCAACTTTTTCTTTGCAACTACGGGGACTAGAAACATAAGTATTTTTTTAAATGAAAGCCAAGATTATGGTCTCATCATGTGACCCTTGGAGCTGGGACTGTAGTCTTAGATGCCTGTTCCTTAATCCAGACCCTCCCAACCGTAGGTGCTGGAACTAGGGGTGTGGGAGATGCTACCACACCCTCTGGCTTGAAGTGGTTTCCATTATATACAAAGTTTACAGTTTGGTTCAATGGCTCCCAGTACCCCCATTGTATAAATTGTTCCAGCACCCCTGCTCCCAACCCTATGTATTTGAGTATGTCAATGAACTATACTACTTGGATCTCCTGGTTGCACTGGAAATCAGAGAAATGATGACCCACCAGATGTTCTTTATCTCATTTCAGGAGAACTGAAAAAGCCAGTGGATAGCCAAGTGGAAGGCAAATGCATGCTGTAAGACTACAGCCATAGAAAGAACTTGAAATCAGAGCCGAGCAAACGAGCAACTTGGGTTCAGGGGGCCGAAACCAACAATCTGGAAAAAAAAAAAACAGTTTGGTATCAACTGAAAAAGATTTTTTGTTTGTTTTGGTTTTAATCCTTAACAAAATGACCCCCCTCCCACCCGCCAATTTTTGTTTCTGGTCAAACAAAATATTTTGTTCAACTCCCACCCCCAAATTATATCAGGGCAGATTTTATTTCAGGTGTTTCACCTTCCATTTTTTGTTAAAAATTAGCTAAATTGAATCCGGATTAGACCTTTAATAAATAAATTAAGTTTTGCCAAGCCAGATGATGTTTCCCAAGCAATATTTCTTTGGCTCATAGCTATAAAAATGTTGGAATCAACATGGGGAAGAGGCAGATGGGTGCTGACAGCAGATAGGCTGCAAAAAATCTCACAGAGTGAAGAAACAAGATCTCGGTCTGCTTTTTGTACAAGAAAGTGTGGGTGGGCTTAGATGGGGGTAAGGAAGAAAAGGTACTTTTTATTAATCAGTTTGTGAAGAATCTGTATTTGATACACAAACCAGAATAGCTAGTAGGCACAAACCAGCAAAATGGGTCAAAAATAAAACTGTGTGTGTGTGTGTGTGTGTGAGAGAGAGATTCCTCCCCCCCTCCCCAAATGTGGTAAGATTGTGATATGAAGCTTGAATGGTTTTGATAATCAGAATCAGACTAGTTCGATCTCAGAGTGTGAATTCTGGATCATCACAAAGATTGTTTATTGTCCTGAGGGTGAAGATGGAATCTGTCAGTGTGATTGGATTCAGCCCATCAACTTAATGATGCATCAAGGGAGCTACAGGGTCCTTCTTGCCAGTGTTTTAGGCTCTCGAGGCTTGCTGGGGGGCAACACACTCTGCCTGGCCTCCAGGCTAGGGGTGGAAAACTCTGCCTGGGGCTATACAATGTTATTACCAGATATTCATGTGTTTGCTGTTAGGCATCGGGGGAGGCTCTATTTTTATTAAGTAAGGCGGAAGGAAAATGAAATCTGTATTATTAGTCTTATTTATCAGAGACTGATTAACATCGCCTCCCTGAGGGAGAATGAACAGAAAATTTGTAAGCCCAGAACACACACACAGGGCATTTAACTGCCTTTAGTTAATTTCTTTGAGATTTCTCAATCCAGCAGCACTTCTGGACTGGCAAATTTACAGCCAGCAAATGACTAACCAAAGCCCAGAAAAGTCAGTACACCAAAAATAACTTTCCCAACTTCTCAGAGCTCTGGGGCCAGAGCTCAAGGGACACACCTACTATCAGTTAAAGTGCCTTTATTTAATTAAATGATTAAAGCAGGAATATTCAAAGGAGTCAGCAAGTGCCCAGCTCCTACTGAATCTTAATGGGATTTGGGCAACTAACTCCTTTAGGCTTCTTTGAAAATCCCAGCAAAAAAAAAAAAAAAAAAAATTAGATTACTGTGCCCCTCCGTTATGCCCTGGGTTTCCTACCATATTCTTAGCATTCTGGAACCTCACATGCCATCAAGACCTTAATAGTACAGGCCAAGAAGTAAAGTATATGTGTGCATGTACATAGATGGACAGGGCCTCCCTTCCTGAGGTATTTGGTTAGATACATTGTTCCTGTAGCGCGCACTGCAGCATAATCTAAGCAAAGCAGTATAATCTAAAGCAGTTTTCAATCCTCTTGAAAGCCTGAGTCTATCAAAGTAACGTCAACAATATTTTCCAAACCAGTAATTCTGAAAAGGGACTTGACTTCTGTGCCCTTCTGGTGTGGTCAAGAATATGGGATTTGCATGAATTAAATACCAAGGCGTGTATCTAACTTTTGGGTTAAATGATTGAGTTAATTTGTCTTTAATTTGAAGCAGAGATGCTCGATGCATATGTTAGAGAAGCTGCTCCATTGCCATTTTTCCCTTCTATAATGCTCCTTTTAGTTGTTCTTTAAAATTGCCAGGCATGCTTGAATATTTCCATGTAAACCCCAGTATTTAGCTCAATTACTAGATTAGACAGTTAAGGATTTTCCTTGTTTTCATTATGACTTTCCCTACAGTAGCACAGTTCTCCACCTGACTCACCAGGGCTGAGGGTAGGGAATGATCCCAATGGGACCATAAAAACATTTTTGTTTGTTTGGTTCTAAAGGTCACTTGGCACAGAGAAACTGCTACAGAACCCGTGAGAGGACAGCTGGGAGTCATGTCAATGCCAAGGACAGTAGATCTCCCTGAGGTGATTTCAGGATCAGTTTGTTCTGTCCTCCCTACGTTCAGGCCCACAGTGTACAAAGCATGATACCTACTGACGTAGGACTAGATGTTTTTGAGGCTAACCAATGAGGTCTACTTTTCTTTGAAACTGACATATTTTCTAGGACAAGCCATCCCTCTGTACCAGCACTGCTCCACAATTGCCACCACAGACCTCTTGGCAGAGGAGTACTTCTGTTTGTATGCACAGGAGATGCCAGAACAGGTCAAGCAATGACAACAATACATGTTATTTCCCTTGTTCTAATATTCTCCTCAGCGCGGCATTCTTTTCATGAAAATATGCCTTGATAAAATGAGAGTTGCTTTCACCCTTCAGTCATCTGCCCTTTCTGCTTCTCATAGGAATGAAGAAGAACAGTGAATTTCCAAGAATATCAAATGCATTCCGGGAGGACTACAGAAAGACTTTTAAAGTGTACTTTAAACAAGAACATTATACATGTATTTTCCAGATGCTACCCTGACCCCGTTAAAGCCTAAATTTTCAGGAGCGCCCAAGTTTTTGTGTCCAACTTGAGATGTCTCAAAAGGGTTTTTGTGCGGGCGAGGGGGGGCGGGCGGGGGAGAGGGGATGCTCACCACTTTTTGGAAATCAGTTCGATACTTTAAATTGTCTCAGTCAGGGAACCCCAAAACCCAGGCATCCCAAATCATCAGTAATTTATGAAAATGTAGGCCTCTGTTTGGAGATGGTCTCCTTTTAGAGGGTCCCTATCATTAATATGCAAATTGTCTCCCTGCTAATACTTTGGAAGTCTGCTGCTTTGGATTACTCCTAGGTTAAAATCACTTTGTTAGGAGAGACTTAGATATTTGCTTTAGCTGGTGCTGCACAATATCTTAACTTGTTTGTTTCAAAAGTTATTGTGCCCCACTGGGGAATGGCCCGATTTTAGATATCGGCTTGCCCTCCTGGACCTCCAACCTGGGAGCCTTAGCAGATTCATAGAACTGGCCAAAACAAATCTACAGATGACTGAGTTTTCTACTCTCTGCCGCTTGCATTCTATTTTTTTAAAAAAGACTAACATTTACTCACAGCATTTTACTTCTCATGTCAATGAACTCTATATGTCATTCACTGGAAAAACTCCAGTATCCTCTCATGCTTCTAGGCAAATGCTTCCTTTCTCTAGCCCTTTCTTGGCTATTTTGGAAGTCTTCCAAATGGAAGACTTATTCAGCACAAAACAGTGACCTTGTGTGTCTACTGACCAGACCCAAAGAGAGCCCTTTGATTTTCCAATTAGACAATGAGCCAACATTAAAGTTCAGATGCAGATTAAAATAAAAACTTTCTCCAAACCAATGTGTTCAGATCTAGGGTATGTTTTAGAGCTAACTTGGTTCCTTTTGTCTATTTACACCAGTTGTGGATATCGCCCCTTGAATTTGCCTCACTCCATTGATTCCAGAACAAATACAGTTGGCATAGTAGTGGGTCCTAATAAGGAGTTTGCTTCCATACTGAAGCTGCTAAGGACAGACAAGAGCAAGTGAGACCATCTTAATGTTCTCAATCTATCAGTGGTCTGTCAATGGGCACAAAGCAATGTCTGTATAATACATTCATATTGTTGTCCATTGATTCAATGGCACTAGGCTTGATTTATACTGACTGGGGATCAGGCCCAAGGTTCATAAATGAACATTGTATGTAATAACTTCTGAATTCCTTTTCCATTCACTTTTTCTGTGTTCACAGATTTCACACTAGACTTGTTGAAGGATCATTATGTCTGCAAGGAATTTAAAATAAAGGATAAGTGTTATCACTCTGCCAGTGTTCCAGCAGCAGCTGGGAAGAAACAGAATTCAGAACAAAGAACCATGCTGTAGTGTTCCATTGTACTTTCTTGAGAAATCTTAATCCTAGACTGCTAATACAGAGATACTGATATGAATTTAAGCAAAGTAGGCCAAATTCAGCCCAGGTGTCAAAAGGTGCAACCCTACTGAATTCAGTGTCGCTACACCTGTTTATACCAGAGCCAAATTTGGCCAAGTATATCTTACTTAAAACTGGAATACATAGTGGAGTTTATAAAACTGCAATCCTCACCTTTCCTGAAAGCCAAAACAAGTGAAATTCTATTATTTATAAGACTCAACTCCCACAAGCATAAAACAAAAAGTTTTATGTCAAGTAAAATGAATCCTGAATAGAAAAGGGAATTTAAAAAATAAGTTGCACCTAATTGTGCATGAACTGCAAAGTATATTTAAAAATTAATTTTTTATGTCCCCTTAGTATTTCTGATCCTTATGGTGCTTGCAAACCTAATTTATGACATTGTCAGCATTGGAGGTCAGTCCTACAGACTGTAAACTGGTTCAGATATGCTTTTTACAAACAAGTATGGAGAAAATCATTTGAGTGAAGAGACTTTCTTTCAACAGAAGAATGAGTCCAGGAGAGCTGGTTGTATTTTAAAGAATCCTTATTGAGGTTACAGGAACAAACCATCCCGATCTGTAGAAAGAATAGTAAATATGGCAGGTGACCAGCTTGGCTTAACAGTGAAATCCTTGCTGATCTTGAACACAAAAAAGAAGCTTACAAGACGTGGAAGATTGGACAAATGACCAGGGAAGAGTATAAAAATATTGCTCAGGCATGCAGGAATGAAATCAGGAAGGCCAAATCACACTTGGAGTAGCAGCTAGCAAGTGATGTTAAGAGTAACAAGAAGGGTTTCTTCAGGCATGTTCGCAATAATAGGAAAGTCAAGGAAAGTGTGGGCCCCTTACTGAATGAGGGAGGCAACCTAGTGACAGAGGATGTGGGAAAAGCTAATGTACTCAATGCTTTTTTTGCCTCTGCCTTCACGAACAAGGTCAGCTCCCAGACTGCTGAACTGGGTAGCACTGCATAGGGAGGAGGCGACCAGCCCTCTGTGAAGAAAGAAGTGGTTCGGGACTATTTAGAAAAGCTGGACGAGCACCAGATGAGCTGCATCCGAGAGTGCTAAAAGAGTTGGCGGATGTGATTGCAGAGCCATTGGCCATTATCTTTGAAAACTCATGGCGATTGCGGGAGGTCCCGGAAGACTGGAAAAAGGCCAATGTAGTACTCATCTTTAAAAAAGGGAAGAAGGAGGATCCGGGGAACTACAGGCCAGTCAGCCTCACCTCAGTCCCTGGAAAATCATGGAGCAGGTCCTCAAGGAATCAATTCTGAAGTGCTAAGAGGAGAGGAAACTGATCAGGAACAGTCAGAATGGATTCACCAAAGGCAAGTCATATCTGACTAATCTAATTGCCTTCTGTGACAAGATAGCTGGTTCTGTGGATGAGGGGAAAGCAGTGGACATGTTATTCCTTGACTTTAGCAAAGCTTTTGTTACGGTTTCCCACAGTATTCTTGCCAGCAAGTTAAAGAAGTATGGGCTGGATGAATGGACTATAAGGTGGATAGAAAGCTGGCTAGATCATTGGGCTCAACGGGTAGTGATCAACGGGTCTATGTCTAGTTGGCAGCCGGTATGAAGCAGAGTGTCCCAAGGGTCCATCCTGGGGCCGGTTTTGTTCAGTATCTTCATTAATGATCTTGAGGATGGCGTGGACTGCACCCTCAGCAAGTTTGCAGATGACACTAAACTGGGAGGAGTGGTAGATATGCTGGATGGTAGGGATAGGATACAGAGGGACCTAGACAAATTAGAGGATTGGGCCAAAAGAAATCTGATGAGGTTCAACAAAGACAAGTGCAGAGTCCTGCACTTAGGACGGAAGAATCCCAGGCACTGCTACAGACTGAATGGCTAGGCAGCAGTTCTGCAGAAAAGGACCTAGGGGTTACAGTGGATGAGAAGCTGGATATGAGTCAACAGTGTGCCCTTGTTGCCAAGAAGGCTAATGGCATTTTGGGCTGTATAAGTAGGGGCATTGCCAGCAGATCAAGGGACGTGATCGTTCCCCTCTATTCGACATTGATGAGGCCACATCTGGAGTACTGTGTCCAGTTTTGGGTCTCACACTACAAGAAGGATGTGGAAAAATTGGAAAGCATCCAGCGGAGGGCAACAAAAACGGTTAGGGAACTGGAACACATGACTTATGAGGAGAGGCTGAGGGAACTGGGCTTGTTTAGTGTGCGGAAGAGAAGAATGAGGGGGGATTTGATAGCTGTTTTCAACTACCTGAAAGGGGGTTCCAAAGAGGATGGATCTAGACTGTTCTCAGTGGTAGCAGATGACAGAACGAGGAGTAATGGTCTCAAGTTACAGTGGGGAGGTTTAGGTTGGATATTAGGAAAAGCTTTTTCACTAGGAGGGTGGTGAAACACTGGAATGCGTTACCTAGGGAGGTGGTGGAATCTCCTTGCTTTGAGGTTTTTAAGGTCAGTCTTGACAAAGTCCTGCCTGGGATGATTTAGTTGGGGATTGGTCCTGCTTTGAGCAGGGGATTAGACTAGATGACCTCCTGAGGTCCCTTCCAACCCTGATATTCTATGATATTGACCACAATTTGTGTCACTGTTCTAACTTGATGGCTGCATATGCACTCACACATGCATTTTTGGGCACTTTGAGCCTAGGAAATTATGACGCCATCTAGGTGCATCCCTTCATCTGGTGCAAATTTACAACTTACTCCAGTTGAGGATCTGCCTCCCTTGTGCTTTTATGACAAGTTATCAAAGTGTTACGTGAACCCTTTCCCCATTGGTTTCCCACTGTTAATATAGGGCTGATCTCTAATGTGTAGCCCATAGGGCTAGCCTGTGTGTTTGGTAATATACCTTTTCTTATGGGTTTGATTGTTTGTTTTATTATGATAGATTTACAGATTGGCAATAATGCAAGGAACCTATAGGCCACATCCTGTATGTTGAGCTAAAACAAGTTAGAGCACATATGTTCTGAACCTTTACCCTAGATAAGTGATGATGAGTTAAAGCAAATTAGGCCTTTGGCATAGATAGATGGCTACCTAAGTTCATGCCTTCTTTAAACTTAATAGGCACACAACAAAGAACATGGAAAAAGCTGGTTAGGCGAGAAATGACAGATGTGAGACTGAACCAATGGTCATTGATATGTCTGAACATGCCAGCCTATAGAGTAAGCATGCCCTGATATTTTGTGGGTGAGGAAATTGTTTGGACAAGGAAGGTGGGCACATAGAGCTCAGGCTCTATAAGAGCGGCAACCGACCATGTTAGTTAGTTTTAGTCAGGCTTTAAGTTAGCCTTTATCATCTTTCTATAGCTTTTAGCTCTCTAGCTTCTCCTAAATTCTGCACCTCCCACTCGAGAATTGAGGAACCTGGATCATCAGACTCTTTTGGCATGCCAGAGGACAGGCTGGTCCTTTGTCTCTTACCACCAGGTTATCAAGGAAGGGTGTGACATGTACTTCTAGAACAATACTATTTCCTTTGTAATTCTTATTAATTACTTTTCCATTTGATTATTATTCCATTTCTCTATAAAAGTTTTTAAGACCGTATTTTGTCATCGGTGTGAATGTCCTCATCATACATCCCAAGGGTCCTTGCAAAACTCTATGTAGCCTGATTCTGGGAAAAGAACCTTTACTCTCTTCTGATCAGATTAATTGGTGAGCCTATAACCCATATTATATAACAATAATATGAATGTCTTGAAATCAGGCAACATTCTCCTATCTATCTATATTAACATAGATTGTCAAATAGTCTGTTTGTAGATACAATGCTTGTTGGGCCTAAATCACAAAATTTGGATCTGGAATAGGATTGAAATCCAAATGTCCCCAGTGTTTTGAGGCAGAGGGTTACTTGGCTCTGGTGCTTAAGTTCAGGCCCATCTCTTGTTTGAAAATCAACCCTTAAAAGTCCAATTATTTTTAAACGAATCTCAGCTGAGCTTCTGTGTGGTTGCAGATGATCAGATTTAGGTATCAACCTGCCTGAATTACAGATGTAACGAAAAAGTTAGAGTCAGCGAGTGGAATTAAAGCCTATGCAGAGGGTCTGGGTAATGACCAGTGTAATATATAAAATTTAAGGTCCATACATCTGTACTATGATGAGTTTTATTTTCTATAAACAAAATTTCTGGGCCAAATTCATCCCTGGTGTAAAAAGATACAACTCCACTGATTTCTGTGGCGTTAAACCAGTGATGAAATTGACCCCATTGTTTTAAATCAGAACTATAAGGCTGGTATGAAATTTTTAAATGAAACTAAGGTTAGAAATTATACTTGCTACTAACAGAATTTTCACTTCTAGGATAACCACTTATTAGTTGTCTCAGTTCTACCTCTTTTATTTGGCTAACTTTCTCTCCTGATTTTGTGTGTGTGTCTGTGTGTGTCTCAATTCTCAAAAAGAAAAGGAGTACTTGTGGCACCTTAGAGACTACCCAATTTATTTGAGCATGAGCTTTCGTGAGCTACAGCTCACTTCATCGGATGCATGAAGTGAGCTGTAGCTCACGAAAGCTCATGCTCAAATAAATTGGTTAGTCTCTAAGGTGCCACAAGTACTCCTTTTCTTTTTGCGCATACAGACTAACACGGCTGTTACTCTGAAACCTCTCAATTCTCACTTGCCTAGGACAAAGAAAAGCAGTTTTTCATTGTGTGACTATAAAGAGCCCAGTCCTACTGTCCTTATCCAGGAAAAACTACTATTGGCTTCAAAATACATTTCATTGGGCCCAAATTTCACTGTTTGTTTAATTGTTTAGTTAAACATCTGTTAGAGTGATAATAGCACTGAGATTATCAATAAAGAGATTTTCAGCACCTCTTTAGAGAGAAATCTAATCCCCAACCTAAAACATACACTAGCAGAAACTAGTCTCCAGTGCCACCTGATTCTGTCTTCCAGGCCCCTTTCAGGCCTTGTCTTCACTAGTGGGAAAGGAGAAAAGGTTTGTTCTTTACTAACTAACATTAGGTAACACTAGGTAACTTCACTGCAAACACAGTGAGGACAAGGAAGTCTGCAGGTTTCATGTGAGTCAGCAGATCAAAGTAACTACCCACTAACCACCTACTAACTTGTGTGAAACTGCAAACTATCTTGTCTTCAAGATATCTAATTTGAACTAAGAACACCATTCCTCCCCACCCCCCCAGTATAGTCACTGCCTCAGTCAGGTTTCAGAGCTGGGTATGGCACAGATACTTGTTGCTCTGATGGAGAACCTCTTCCTATCTATAGACAAGGAAAACACAACCATCTCACTTGCCCCACAACCTCAGCCGTGCAGAACACAATGCCATCCACAGCCTCAGAAACAACTGTGACATCATAATCAAAAAGGCTGACAAAGGAGGTGCTGTTGTCATCATGAATAGGTCGGAATATGAACAAGAGGCTGCTCGGCAGCTCTCCAACACCACTTTCTACAAGCCATTACCCTCTGCTCCCACTGAGAGTTACCGAAAGAAACTACAGCATTTGCTCAAGAAACTCCCTGAAAAAGCACAAGATCAAATCCGCACAGACACACCCCTGGAACCCCGACCTGGGATATTCTATCTACTACCCAAGATCCATAAACCTGGAAATCCTGGGCACCCCATCATCTCAGGCATTGGCACCCTGACAGCAAGATTGTCTGGCTATGTAGACTCCCTCCTCAGGCCCTACGCTACCAGCACTCCCAGCTATCTTCGAGACACCACTGACTTCCTGAGGAAACTACAATCCATCAGTGATCTTCCTGATAACACCATCCTGGCCTCTATGGATGTAGAAGCCCTCTACACCAACATTCCACACAAAGATGGACTACAAGCCGTCAAGAACACTGTCCCTGATAATGTCATGGCTAACCTGGTGGCTGAACTTTGTGACTTTGTCCTTACCCATAACTATTTTACATTTGGGGACAATGTATACCTTCAAATCAGCGGCACTGCTATGGGTACCCGCATGGCCCCACAGTATGCCAACATTTTTATGGCTGACTTAGAACAACGCTTCCTCAGCTCTCATGCCCTAACGCCCCTACTCTACTTGCGCTATATTGATGACATCTTCATCATCTGGACCCCTGGAAAAGAAGCCCTTGAGGAATTCCACCATGATTTCAACAATTTCCATCCCACCATCAACCTCAGCCTTGTCCAGTCCACACAAGAAATCCACTTCCTGGACACCACGGTGCTAATAAATGATGGTCACATAAACACCACCCTATATCGGAAACCTACTGACCGCTATTCCTACCTACATGTCTCCAGCTTTCACCCTGACCACACCACATGATCCATTGTCTACAGCCAAGCTCTGTGATACAACCGCATTTGCTCCAACCCCTCAGACAGAGACAAACACCTACAAGATCTCTATCAAGCATTCTTACAACTACAGTACCCACCTGCGGAAGTGAAGAAACAAATTGATAGAGCCAGAAGAGTTCCCAGAAGTCACCTACTACAGGACAGGCCTAACAAAGAAAATAACAGAACGCCACTAGCCGTCACCTTCAGCCCCCAACTAAAACCCCTCCAACGCATTATCAAGGATCTACAGCCTATCCTGAAGGATGACCCAACACTCTCCCAAATCTTGGGAGACAGGCCAGTCCTTGCCTACAGACAGCCCCCCAATCTGAAGCGAATACTCACCAACAACCGCATACCACACAACAGAACCACTAACCCAGGAACCTATCCTTGCAACAAAGCCCGTTGCCAACTGTGCCCACATATCTATTCAGGAGACACCATCACAGGGCCTAATAACATCAGCCACACTATCAGAGGCTCGTTCACCTGCACATCCACCAATGTGATATATGCCATCATGTGCCAGCAATGCCCCTCTGCCATGTACATTGGTCAAACTGGACAGTCTCTACGTAAAAGAATAAATGGACACAAATCAGATGTCAAGAATTATAACATTCATAAACCAGTCGGAGAACACTTCAATCTCTCTGGTCACGCGATTACAGACATGAAAGTTGCAATATTACAACAGAAAAACTTCAAATCCAGACTCCAGCGAGAAACTGTTGAATTGGAATTAATTTGCAAATTGGATACAATTAACTTAGGCTTGAATAGAGACTGGGAGTGGCTAAGTCATTATGCAAGGTAACCTATTTTCCCTTGTTTTCCAACCCCCCCCCCTTCCTCAGACGTTCTCGTTAAACCCTGGATTTGTGCTGGAAATGGCCCACCTTGATTATCATACACATTGTAAGGAGAGTGATCACTTTAGATAAGCTATTACCAACAGGAGAGTGGGTTTGTGGGGGGGGGGGGGAGAAAACCTGGATTTGTGCTGGAAATGGCCCAACTTGATTATCATACACATTGTAAGGAGACTGATCACTTTAGATAAGCTATTACCAGCAGGAGAGTGGGGTGGGGGGAGAGAAAACCTTTTGTAGTGGTAAACACCCATTTTTTCATGGTTTGTGTGTATAAAAAGATCTTCTGTACTTTCCACAGTATGCATCCAATGAAGTGAGCTGTAGCTCACGAAAGCTTATGCTCAAATAAATTGGTTAGTCTCTAAGGTGCCACAAGTACTCCTTTTCTTTATATTCATCTTGCTGAGCCTCATTGTGGCAGCTGATGCCACTGATTGCCAAATACTCCTCTCCCACCTCCAAGAAACATGAGCCCTGAATGGAAACATTCAGGAATGAGTCGGGTCTTTTCTTTTGCTGAATACACCGTACCATTGTGGTAGATGTTCCTTCACCTCTAGGGCACTTCCCTGAAGAGTTCCTCGGGCTCAGTCTTCACCTCCATATCATTCAACATATATATGAGGTTATTGGCTGAAGTGGAAGACAACATGGGGTGAAGTGCAAGCAGTGTACAGATGATGTGCATCTCTGAATCTCTTTTACATCAAATGTAAACTGCACCATGCCCCGGCTTTCTCAATGCTTTGCCAAAATCAATAGCTGGATGATGAGTGGACCCCATGTTATTGGATGCTCAGGTAACCATAGCAGCAAAACATTCCTACTTCCATCGGTGCCTGGCTAGAAGATTGTGTCCCATTATTTTGTACTCAAACCAGGTCATAGGGACCCACACATTCATGATCTCCAGTCTTCATTGATGCAACTTATTATTTCTGTGAATGAAGTTACACACCCTGAAAAAAGCTCCACCTGACACAAAATGCAGCAACTCATCTGCTTAGCAACACAGGGCATATAACCCTGCTGCTCCACCCTCTGCCTTTGGCCCCATCTTGAATGAATACAAAGTCCAATCTAAGGTCTCCGTCCTGCTATTCAAAACCCTAGATAGATAGAATTTATTTTGCCACTTGCTGAAACTCAGTGTGCAAACTGCAGATGGAAGACAGTAGTATCCATGGAAACGTCACCTAAACATATGGGTTTGCAGTTTCTTTTCTAGTCCTCTGATTAGAATTTTAGCCATTCTATAGCACAGGTGTTTCTATAATTGTGATACATATGGGAAATTCACTGTGTTCCGATGGTGATTGTGGAATTTGTTAATGTGCTGCATCACAATTAAAGAAACATCTGTGCTAAACAGCTATTGCTAGTTCACTATTAAAATCCCAGTTCAGAATGCCAAAATGGGCTCATCTTGTACCTTGTACTCATAGACATTTAGGTCAGAAGGGACCATTATGATCATCTAGTCTAACCTCCTGCACAATTCAGGCCACAGAATCTCACCCACCCACTCCTGCAATAAACCTCTCACCTATGTCCTCAAATCATGGTTTAAAGACTTCAAGGTGCAGAGAATCCTCCAGCAAGTGACCCATGCCCCATGCTGCAGAAGAAGACGAAAAACCCCCAGGGCCTCTTCCAATCTTTCCTGGAGGAAAATTCTTTCCCGACCCCAAATATGGTGATCAGCTGACCCCTGAGCATGTGGGCAAGATTCACCAGCCAGATACCCAGGAAAGAATTCTCTGTAGTAACTCAGATCCCACCCCATCTAACATCCCATCACAGGACAATTGGGCCTATGTCATAAATATAAAGGGAAGGGTAAACACCTTTAAATCCCTCCTGACCAGAGGAAAAACCCTTTCACCTGTAAAGGGTTAAGAAGCTAAGACAACCTTGCTGGCACCTGACCAAAATGACCATTGAGGACACAAGATACTTTCAAAGCTGGAGGGTGGGGGGGGAAACAAAGGGTACTCTGTCTGTGCGTGTGTTGGTTTTTGCTGGGACCAGAGCAGGAATTCAGGTCAGAACTCTTGTAAAGAGTTAGTAAGCAATCTAGTTAGATATGCATTAGATTCTGTTTTGTTTAAAAGGCTGATAAAATAAGTTGTGCTGAATGGAATGTATATTCCTGTTTTTGTGTCTTTTTGTAACTTAAGGTTTTGCGTAGAGGGATTCTCTGTGTTTTGAATCTGATTACCCTGTAAGGTATTTACCATCCTGATTTTACAGAGGTGATTCTTTTACTTTTTCTTCAATTAAAATTCTTCTTTTAAGAACCTGATTGCTTTTTCATTGTCCTTAAGATTCAAGGGTTTGGGTTTGTGTTCACCTGTACCAATTGGCGAGGATTATTATCAAGGCTTCCCCAGGAAAGGGGGTGTAGGACTTGGGGGGATATTTTGGGGGAAGATGTCTCCAAGTGGGGCTCTTTCCCTGTTATATTTGCTAGATGCTTGGTGGTGGCAGCAATGAAGTCCAGGGACAAAAGGAAAAATAGTTTGTACCTTGGGGAAGTTTTAACCTAAGATGGTAAAAATAAGCTTAGGGGGTTTTTCATGCAGGTCCCCACATCTGTACCCTAGAGTTCAGAATGGGGAAGGAACCTTGACAGCCTATTTACCATGAATAGTTAAAGATCAATTAATTGCCAAAATCATGTTATCCCATCATACCATCTCCCCCATAAACTTATCGAGTTTAATCTTGAAGCCAGATAGGTCTTTTGTCCCCACTGCTTCCCTTGGAAGGTTCCAGAACTTCACTCCTCTGATGGTTAGAAACCTTGAAGTCTAATTTCAAATCTAAACTTCCTGGTGGCCAGTTTATATCCATTTGTTCTTGTGTCCATGTTGGTACTGAGTTTAAAATATTCCTCTCCCTCTCTGGTATTTATCCCTCTGATATAATTATAGAGAGCAATCATATCTCCCCTCAGCCTTCTTTTGGTTAGGCTAAACAAGCCAAGCTCCTTGAGTCTCCTTTCATAAGACAGGTTTTCCATTCCTCGGATCATCCTAGTAGCCCTTCTCTGTACCTGTTCCAGTTTGAATTCATCTTTCTTAAACATGGGAGACCAGAACTGCACACAGTATTCCAGATTAGGTCTCACCAGTGCCTTGTATAACGGTACTAATACCTCCTTATCTCTACTGGAAATACCTCGCCTGATGCATCCCAAGACTGCATTAGCTTTTTTCATGGCCATATCACATTGGCGGCTCATAGTCATCCTATGATCAACCAATACTCCAAGGTCCTTCTTCTCCTCCTCCGTTACTTCTAATTGATGCGTCCACAGCTTATAACTAAAATTCTTGTTATTAATCCCTGACTTTACACTTCTCACTATTAAATTTCATCCTATTACTATTACTCCAGTTTACAAGGTCATCCAGATCCTCCTGTAGGATATCCCTGTCCTTCTCTAAATTGGCAATACCTCCCAGCTTTGTATCATCTGCAAACTTTATTAGCACACTCCCACTTTTTGTGCCGAGGTCAGTAATAAAAAGATTAAATAAGATTGGTCCCCAAACCAATCCCTGAGGAACTCCACTGGTAACCTCCCTCCAGCCTGACAGTTCACCTTTCAGTATGTCCCGCTGTAGTCTCCCCTTAACCAATTCCTTATCCACCTTTCAATTTTCCCATGTGGCACCGTATCATCTAATAATTCCCCATGTGGCACCAGTATCAAATGCCTTACTGAAATCTAGGTAAATTAGATCCACTGCATTTCCTGTGTCTAAAAAATCTGTTACTTTCTCAAAGAAGGAGATCAGGTTGGTTTGGCACAATGTACCTTTTATAAAACCATGTTGTATTTTGTCCCATTTACCATTGACCTCAATGTCCTTAACTACTTCCTCCTTCAAATTTTTTTCCAAGACCTTGCATACTACAGATGTCAAACTAACAGGCCTGTAGTTACCCGGATCACCTTTTTTTCCTTTCTTAAAAATAGGAACTATGTTAGCAATTCTCCAGTCATACAGTATAACCCCTGAGTTTACAGATTCATTAAAAATTCTTGCTAATAGGCTTGCAATTTCATGTGCCAATTCCTTTAATATTCTTGGATGAAGATTGTCTGGGCCCCCCGATTTAGTCCCATTAAGCTGTTCGAGTTTTGCTTCTACCTCAGATATGGTAATATCTACCTCCATATCCTCATTCCCATTTGTCATTCTACCATTATCCCTAAGATCCTCATTAGTCTCATTAAAGACTGAGGCAAAGTATTTATTTAGATATTGGGCCATGCCTAGATTATTTTTAACCTCCACTCCATCCTCAGTGTTTAGCGGTCCCACTTCTTCTTTCTTTGTTTTCTTCTTATTTATATGGCTATAGAACCTTTTACTATTGGTTTTAATTCTCTTTGCAAGGTCCAACTCTGCTTAACTTTTAGCCTTTCTCACTTTATCCCTACATGTTCTGACCTCAATAAGGTAGCTTTCCTTGCTGATCCCTCCCATCTTCCACTCCCTGTATGCTTTCTGCTTTTTCTTAATCACCTCTCTGAGATGCTTGCTCATCCAGCTTGGTCTACAACTCTTGCCTATGAATTTTTCCCCCTTTCTTGGGATGCAGGCTTCTGATAGCTTCTGCAGCTTTGACTTGAAGTAATTCCAGGCCTCCTCCAACTTCAGATCCATAAGTTCTTCAGTCCAATCCACTTCCCTAACTAATTTCGTTAATTTTTGAAAGTCAGCCCTTTTGAGATCAAAAACCCTAGTCGCAGATTTATTTTTGTTTATCCTTCCGTTCAGTTTGAACTGAATTAGCTCATGATCACTTGAACCAAGGTTGTCCCCTACAACCATTTCTTCTATGAGGTCCTCACTACTCACCAAAACCAAATCTAAAATGGCATCCCCTCTTGTCAGTTCAGCAACTACTTGATGAAGGAATCCATCAGCTATCGCATCTAGGAAAATCTGAGCCCTATTATTATTACTAGCATTTGTCCTCCAGTCTATATCTGGGAAGATAAAGTCTCCCATGATGACGCAGTTTCCATTAGTATTTACTTCATTAAAAACATTAAAGAGGGCTCTATCCATATCCAAATTAGATCCTGGCGGTCTATAGCACACCCCAAGCACTATTACAGGGGAGGCTCTTGTAGTTTTCTTCCCCAATGTGATTTTTGCCCAGATGGACTCTGTCTTATCCATTCCATTGCTTCTTATTTCTTTACATTCTACCTCATCATTGATATACAGTGCTACTCCACCACCTTTACCTTTATTTCTGTCTTTCCTAAACAGCACATACCCTTCAATACCTGTAGTCCAGTCATGACGACTATTCCACCATGTTTCTGTTATCTCTATAATATCTGGTTTCACTTCCTGCACCAGTAGCTCTAGTTCCTCCATTTCATTACCTAGGCTCCTCGCATTGGTGTACAAACATCTTAATTTTTGCTGTTTGGCCTCGGTCACATTCTTTACCCAATTAGGCATGGACATTCTATAGCCAGTATGACCTATGAGACTGGTATCCACCTGCCCTTCCTCGTTATGTGCATTCTCCTACCCACAGCTGTATCCTTTCTTACTTTGTTTTCTTCCCTCTCAATGTTAAAATCCAGCGTGGAGATTACCTGGACATCTCCCAACCATCTCCCCCAGATTCCTAGTTTAAAGCTCTCTTAATCAGTTGTGCCATCCTCCATCCTAGAAGTCTATTTCCTTCCCTACTCAGATGAAGTCCATCCTGAGAGAACTGTCCTCCCAGTGGCCATACATCTCAAAGCCTCCCTTATAGCACCACTGCCTGAGCCATCTGTTGATAGTCATAATCTTGCCCTTCTCTAGGAACAGGCAGAATCCCACTGAAGATCGCCTGAGCCTCGATTTCCCTAAGTGTCTTCCCCAGTCTGGCATAGTCTCCCCTGATACGTTCCAGTGAGAATCTACCTGTATCATTTGTTCCCACATGAAGGACGATCAGTGCATTCTTTCCCACTCCCCTTAGGATCCTCTTCAACCTCAGGTCCACATCCCATATCTTAGCACCTGGTAGACAGCACACCCTTCTATTTTCTGGATCAGCTCTGGTTACAGGCCTGTCTATTCTTCTCAGTAAGGAGTCCCCGATCACATAGACCTGCCTTTTCCTGGTGACAGTGTGATTCTCTGGTCTATCCCCTGTTCCCTCTGGCTGCAAGTTCTTTCCATTCCTATTCTCCCTTTTAATCCTCTTCAACCCATTCTGTATCCTCCTGGGGCTCATATTTGGTGTAGTCTCTATTGACTTCCCCTTTTCCTTTAGGACTAGCTGCTCTTCTCTTCTTCCTTCAGTGACCACCTTCTGAGCCCCTTCTTCATTTTCCAACTCTGAAAACCTATTCTTGAGCTCTATTTCTCCTTCACTAGCCTGTCTTTTCCTCTGCCTGGTTCTCTTAGTCACATGTTTCCACTGTCCATTTTCTTCACCCAGCAGTCTCCCCTCAGAGTTCTTCGGTCCTGCTTCCATCTGCAAGTCTGAGCTTTTCCCTTCAGCCGCCTCATGTCTTTGCTCCATAATCTGCTCGAACCCCCTTCTAAACTCAACCAGACTTTCCACCTGCATCTCCAATCCTCGGATCTTTTCTTCCATCAGCTCTATCAGGCGGCACTTCATGCAGATGAAACTCTTTCCAGGTACCCCCTCCAGGATCATGTACATACTGCAGCTTCCACATCCAGTCATCTTCACTGTGTCTTCCACTATCACTGTTGCCTCTGTATCTGTCATAGCCTTCCCACCTAAATCCTGTTAATCTGGGAAACAGAAGCCACACCAAAACACCACCACCCACAGCAAAAACAAACCCCAAACGAGCACCACAATACAAACTCCCCTGTCACACTCCTACTCAAACTCCCCTGCTTACAGCTCTGTCTGCTGGCTCCTGTGCCGCTGTGGCTCTCATTGAATTCAGGTACGTAAGCATAGCTGATTGCTACAAGTTATCCAGACCGTTTAGTCAATGAATTTTGACAATGTCCATGGATAGCATTTTTCAAATGTATTCATTGTTCAAAATGATTGAATAGTTCTTTGTCTATACTTTAAGTTAATTGAGAGTGTGTGTGATCCACTGAGCTGGGATGTACAAGGCCTGGGTTCTATTCTCACTTCTGCTGCTAGCCTTCTGTGTCTCCTTGGGCAAGTCACTTCGCTTCTCTGTGCCTCCATTTCCCCAGCTATAAAATGAGGATAGTGGGACTTGCCTTGAGAGCAGGATGGGAAATGGTTTTCCCATCCTGCCAAATTTTTAAAGACTTTAAAAAAAAAAAAGAGGGAAAAAAAAGAGGGAAAAAAAACAACCCAGTTCTGCTTTACGTCAAAACAGAGAGTTCCTGAAAATTTTCACAAAAATTAGACACCCCCCCCATGCATGGTTAGGCTGTGGCTCCGAGACTCTATGCCTCGGCTGGAGCCAGGTTGGATTGGAGTAAGAGTCACGCAGGCAGCTGTGGGAAGCTGGCGTGGACCCTGCACCTCCGCCTGCCCTGGGCTGGGTGGGCAGGCAGCCCGGGGGCTGGGGACACAGGCAGGGGGCTGCTTTCAGCTCCCTGCCACTCCGGGCATGGGGGGGTCTGTGCAACTCCCACAAACACACAGGCTCGCTGGCCAGGTTCCACTAGCTGCTGGCTTGGCTGAGGGGTGAGGCCTCGGGGGGAAGAGGAGAGGAAGGGGGCAGGGTCCGCCATGGCGAAAAGTGGACAGGCCAGGCCCGTCCACTTTCAAAAGGAGGGAAGTCCAGCCTCCCCTCCCCGTTCCAGCACCACTGACTGAATGAGAGCTAATACAAATATATCTGCTCAAACTGGGAGTCACACCCCTAACTCCAAGTGTACACAGTCTTATCCTGAATCTGTATGATACAGGAGTGTGGACACTAGCTCCCTCTACTCCAGCAGCAACCTGGTGTTCCCAATGCAGTACGTAGTAATGATGCTGCTGGTTTGGGTTTGCATTGCATTGCCTTGGAACATACAGTGATTTTCAACAGGCTGCTAACATTTTCCTGAGGAACTCAAGTGAGAGATGGGAAATACTTTATACCTTGGCTAAAGCTGAATGGCATTTCATGGGTCAAAGGGGGATTCCCTATGCTGAATATCAGAGGCCTGCTGCAAACAATGGAGGTGTGAAGGCATGTCAGAAAAAAGCTCCCAAGAATCTTCTTGTTATGGAAAGAGTGAGGCAATCTAAAAACAGGTTTGTTACCAGATGCACCTATAATTAAGGTCCTTCCATGGATTCCAATGACTTCAATGGGGCTCTGTGAGGGTGCAAGGAGTTCATTGCTGGGGTAGGGCGTGTTTTTGCATTATTAAACATGGTCCAGTTGGCAGAGACATGTCTAACATACATTGTTACAAACTTGCATCTTTCCCTGTAAAATATAAAATTAATTTGAATTTTAATAACACAAAACCCACAGTGTTCACAAGGATGAAATTATAGAAGATTTCTTTTTTCTTCTATTTTTGTCTCCAAGGCTTTTTCAGTAGACTGGTATCATTCTAACTTAAACTGCCTACTGTACTTCCAGTGAATATTATGATTGAGATTTACAGCTAAAATCAATTTATTTGATACATAATCTTTCATAGCTCAATGTGTTGATTCAGATCTAAAATTAGAGCAAAAATAAAAACAGGCTAAAATTGTAAAATTTTGAATTAATAAACATGATACACGTAACTATAACAACTGTGGACAAATGCTGTCATTAAATTTAACTGCACGAATAACCCATTGGGTGTATTCCTGGCTTGGTTTTCTTTATCTCTTTATTATTGTACAACACATAAGAAAATAATATTTCATTAAAATATGCAGTCAGAATTAAAGTATGGAATTTCTACAGTGAGAAGTCGTGCAATTATGATTCCCTCTAACATAAGGTAGAACTCTGTTAGGACTGAATTGTGAAATTTGATGAATAGGAAAGAAGACTGCGTAGGGCACTTATTTGTAGATTTTGTACAGTGCTTTATTATCCTCGGGAACTCCTGGCCAACCCAAGAATTTTAGGTTTCAGAGTAACAGCCATGTTAGTCTGTATTCGCAAAAAGAAAAGGGGTACTTGTGGCACCTTAGAGACTAACCAATTTATTTGAGCATAAGCTTTCGTGAGATTGGTTAGTCTCTAAGGTGCCACAAGTACTCCTTTTCTTTTTTCCAAGAATTTTAGAACTCCTTTTGCCATAGCCTGAAAAGATGGTAAAGGAATCACTAGAAACAGCAGAAAGAATAAGACGTAAAGGTTTGCTGCTATATAACCCTTCTTATTAATGAGAAATTGAATGGTTCATTTTGGCTGCAGGGGTTCATCTACATCCTGATTCTGAATTAGATGCTGAAAATGCTCAGCAGTGCAATTATAGAACTCAACCTTTGGGTAATTCTGCCTTGACTATTACAGATCAAGAATTCACTTCTCTTCAGGGGTGTAATTCAGACCCTATTGCAATCAATAGGAATTTTGTCACATACTTCAATGGGGCCAAAATTTCACCCCTGGTAATCATCGAGTTAGAAACCGAGGTGTTTTTTAAACTCACACTAGGCACCTAAATACATTAAAAAGTCTGGCCTTGCGTGCCCAGTTATGCTATTTTAAGCACATTTTTGTGTTGGGGTTGCCCTAAAGTCAGGTTGGCTGGTCCCAGGAGAATTGCCCTAGTGTAGCGGGATTCAATATCTCCCACTCAGGAAAGGAGGAACTGTGTTACTGGTTGCTTTTTACAGCAGCAACTACACTGTCTGCATTCAATATATGAAATAAACGATAATGATAACAACTGTAAAGCCATGTGATACTGCTTTCCTGTACCTCACAGTTAGCATTGCGAGACCCATAAAGTGATACAATAAATGGAGAACACAGTTTAACTAAATTTTGAATGAAAAAAATACATTCTTAGAAGGGAGCACAAATCTAAGGTGGTAACATGCATTGAGTCTTCCCTAATATAGCCCCATCGTATTGCGTGCGATCCTGCTCCACCTTTACTAAAAGGCCTAGTTTTTGTCAGTCCCTGAATAGGCATTGAAAATGGGTTTCATTTGTGATTTTTTTTTCTATAAAGGTTTTTGAACAAGTAAATTGAAAGCACTAATATAGAATGAACTTTAATGTAAGATGTGCTGTAGCCAAAAGCTTTTTGGGAGCCAGTTTTGCATGTTGCATACTGGACCCTGTGAATTCCACAGCTAAAGATTTGCCTCCAGCCCCACTAAAGTCAGTTTTTATGCTTGCTTAGTGGTGTGTGAACCCCTCAGGAGGATAGAACGCCAAACTCTGAAACATTTCATGTTCAGTCAAGTACACCAAGGAGTGCTGAGTTAATGGTGTGATACCCAGAATCCCGTATATCTTCATTTCTCCTCAGTAGAGCTGGTCAAATAACAAAAGTACTGTTGACAAATCATTTACCAGCTGACAGAAAATTCCTAATAATTTCCTTGGAAGGTTATTTCTTTGATTTAAATTATTTGACCACCTATGGAGCATCTGTAGTTGCATAAATGACAAACCTTTTGTAAATTAAACTCTTCTAGAATATTAGTAAGTCAGTTCTATCCCTCATCCTCAAAGAACTTCCTCACAGTAATTCTTCCTCCTGCAGAAATGGGCTGGCTACTACATCTGGGCAAGAACTGGATTTTCCATTAGGCAGGAAAATCCACTATTTTGAAACTTGTTCCATTCTGAAATGCAACAAATTCAAAACATTTTGGAATTTCCACCAAAATGAAAATAATTAATAAATACATTCATTTGGAGCCAATCAAAACTTTTCATTCTATTTCAACCTTCTTAAACTTTTTCAAAATGAATGTCTTTCAAAAATTAATTTTGAAATAAAAATCAAATGTTCTGAAAATATCAAAATTTTGACACAGTCAAAATGCTTTTTTTTTTTAACTAAAATTTAATTGAAATCCACACATCTTCTGAAAGATTTAGATTTAAATGAAAAATGTATTTTTTGGGTAAAAAAAACAAAACATTTTGGTAAAAAAATCCTAACTAGCTCTGCGACTACCTTACCTTCCAGAGCTCATTAATGCTTCTGGAGGTGTCACTACAGAAGGGAAATATAATGTCTCTGAGCTGCCTGTGCAGTGTTGTACCCACCCTCTTTTAACTCAGCATAAATCTGGTAGGAGGATTGAAATACGATATAATACAGGTTAGCATTCTGTTAAAACTCCCCCTTTAAGTTCTACATTCCTACCATTTACAATATTTACACTATCACCCTGTTTTTGAAATTCAGTATGTATCAGTCTAAGTGTCTTTGAAACATACTGGTTTTCTAATTACACGACCCAAACGTTTAACAGCTTGGTCATCTGGCTGTCCATCAGTTGCAGCGACTGGCTGTGGTTGGTTTGTAATTCTTGTCTGTCATCTTGTTCTGCATCTGGCATCTGTAGAGTTTGCTGCGTTGATTGTTCTTTCTGAGGAACAAACTGTAGATGTTGGACAATTTCTATTGAACTCTCCACTGTCAGTCTTCTAGATCACATCGCTGAGTTCTTTTCTTTATGACAGCTAGAGTTATTCATTCTTTTACTCCACCCAATTTGACATGAACATGGTCACCTGGTTCTAGTCCTGATAGTTCTCTGAGTGTCATTTTATGAACACTTTTACAACCGCTCTTTTTGTCTTTTTATCCAATTCGGCAATTCTCATAATGTCTGGCCACTTTAGAGTAGATTCTTTTCCAAAGTTTCAGTTCTGAGTTGCCTTCCCATCAGGAGCTGTGCGGGACTATATCCAGTAGCTGCTATTGGTGTTGATCTGTAAATCAGAAGAGTAAGGAAAGGGGTTTCCTGCTATAGGATTTTCTTGGCTGTCTGTACAGCTCTCTCCACCTCTCCATTTGCTTGTGGGTATTGTGGGCTGCTAGTAATATGATCAAAATAATATTTTGTTTGGAATTACTTAAATTCTGCTGTAGTGAATTGAGGTCTGTTGTCTGTCTGGGACACTGGATTGAGCATGAACGCACTTTAATTTCTTGATAACATTGAAACGTTATGTCTTCCAAGTATGTTACTTCTTTATACCTGAAAAAAATAGTCCTCAATGACCAGGAAATGATGTCATCTGAATATGCATACATCTGCAGCTAGTCTCTTCCAAGGTCTTTGTGGTAGAGGTGTTTGTACACTGTATGGTTCAGCATTGTCTCTTAAGCTGATTTGTACTGGATCTCCTTTCAAAAGTCCAGTGTCACCAAATCTTCCTATGAGTTCTTCCACCTTTCTCTCTAGGCCCATCATGGCCGCTAAACTGAGGCTGAAAAGGCTGTTGGCCTGTGGTTCTCTGAATGCAGAGTTTTTATCTTTGTAAGTTGTTTCTGTAGTGAATTGGCCCATGAAGTTCAGAAGACCTCCAAAGGTGGTCAGAGCTGTGTCAAGTTTGGGAGGGGCTGAAGGTGATTACAAGTCCCTTCTGAGATGACTGTGATGTCAGATCCTGAGTCAATTTTAAAGGTAAGAGTCTTGCCATAAATACTCAGTTTCACTTTCCAGGCAGATTCTATATCATCACAAGTGATAAATCCCAGAAACAATGGCTCTTGATTGTCTGCAATATGAGTCAACTCCCTGATCATTTTGATGTGACAAACAGCTGCAAAATGCCCATATTTTTTGCAATTGTCACACTGTGTGCCTCTGGCTGGACATGCACCAGCTCTTGGGGTATGACTTTTTCCACACCTTGTCATATAGGCTGAAATTTGTCTCGCTTAGCCTGGGAGTTCTATCTCCTTGTCTCAGGGGTTTTATGATAACTTTTAACACTCAAGTGTCTATTTACAGTTTCTAAGATAGTTTCAGATTTTTCAAGTTTGTCAAGTTATTTCCCCCTGGGAACCCAGACAGCATGGAGGATGACATTTTGAAGAGAAAAATAGTGTCCTCCACACAGCATGACCTAGCATGCATCATATGTCTGAGACGGGTTCCCTGGCGTGCAACCTGAAACTGAGGTACCGCTGAGCCCTCTGTCTTATTAACTTTGGCTCCCTCTCACACTGAGATGTTGTGGCAAGTTGCAAACCCCTCCAGGTTCTGCACTTAGACAGACATCCACAGTCAGGGACACATCCAGCTGAATTACATGAATGCTTCTCCTAGCCCCTCATGAACCAAAAATAGAGAGGCTTCAGCCAGTTCCCCCAGCTCCCCAGCCTAGGTCCCCAGGCCTGTACCATCCTGCCCTGATCAGAAGCCTGAGCAGTGTAAATTTATTACCCAATCCACCACTTCTATAAAGGAAAGTGGATGTGTACCAGTTTTTGTACACTGAGCAAATTCCTGAAGCACTTCAAGCAAAACACACTGTTTTAGGTAAAATGTAAAACAGATTTATTAACTACAGAAAGATAGATTGTAAGTGATTTTAAGTAGTAAGCATACAGATCAAAGTTGGTTACCCAAGAAATAAAAAGTAAAACTGCAATCTGAGTTCTAAGAACTAGAAAGGATTTGAATCAAGCAGTGTCTTACCCTGATAGACAATACAAGCGGGTCACAGATTTTCTATACACAGGTGGAAATCCCCTTCAGCCTGGGACCACCTCAGTCTTTGTTCTCCAGACATGTCTCCAGGTGTTGAGTTGTGAGGGGAAGTGAAGCCAAATGATGATGTCACTTGCCCTTATTTATAGGTTCCTCCAGCTTGCTGAAAAGAACTTTCGCTATCACATGAATCAAACAGTGTCCATTGTCTACATGCTCCCCCTGAGAAGCCTTCATTGTACACAGATCATGTGACAGTCCTTGGTGGTATGGATTCCCCTTAATGGACCATCCGCACTTTCTGGCTTCTCCATTGTTGCACCTGAAAGGCTGGTTGTGGGTGTTTCCAGCCTCACAACATAT
Organism: Eretmochelys imbricata; assembly: GCF_965152235.1. Classification (NCBI taxonomy): domain Eukaryota; kingdom Metazoa; phylum Chordata; order Testudines; family Cheloniidae; genus Eretmochelys; species Eretmochelys imbricata. The sequence goes on from NC_135577.1 coordinate 110,164,102, forward strand.
TTCAGTAACACGCACATAGCAAAACTTCGTAACTTCCAATAAAATGATAGCACATACAATCCAACAGGATATTAATATTCAACAGATCAAGATTTTTAAAATGATACCTCACAAGGCATACTTTGTACAAAACATATCATAATTACATGACAGTGGTGAAAATGGGGGTTCTAGGATGCTGCTATCAGGCACAGAATGCCACAACGTCACACTCTGCAGATCAAAATGGCATCTTCTGCATACTATGGATCTCTAAAACCCCATCTGCTGATGATGTGACCCCACTTGGGATCGCAAACCACAGCTTGGGAATAGCTGGAATAGGGTTCAATCTCTCTTCAATTGTAGCTGCTGTGAAAGGTTTTTATCTGTTAACCCAATAGCCAACCTGCCTCTGATATTTTTATGTTTTGCATTCCCAGAATCACAGTTTTCATCCAAAGTGTACAGAGCTTTCATAAAACATTCAACATTTTCTCCTGGTACTTGAATTCTCTTGTGAAAACATGCTCTTTTATAAACCCCATTTCTCTGAGGTATAAAGTATGCATCAAACATAGTCTGAAGCCTTTCAGAATCATCTTTGTGACTGTCTTCAGTAAAAGTAAAAGGATTAAAAAACATACTCTGCTTGCTTCCCTGTGGCATAAATTAAAAAATATACCTGTATATCATCAGTTTCCTTATGGAACTTGGTAGCAATGCAAAATCTTGCAAAATCTTGCTTCTAGTCTGTCCAGTCTGAATGTTTGTCAAAGCTGAAGTTTTGTAGGGCATTGAAGAGTAGTATGTTGATGAGATCCTGTAATCTTTGTTGCTTTGTTCCTTCTGTTTGCAGCCTTTGTTGCTACAGTACTTTTCTTCTGTCTCTGTTCTTAATCCCACTGATGCCACCATGTCATGATCTTTCTATACCCGATATGGACTGGTCACAGCTTGCTTATACACACCAGAGGCGTTCATCAAAAGATCTTTTAATAAGTTTCATGCTCTGCCAGCTATGGCTGAAGTTAGTTTAAATAAGGTATTTTACATACAGTGCCACCTAGTGTCTGAGCAGTATAATACAATTTAACATTCCACTACAGATATCACACAGGAACGTGCAGGCTCCCACTAAAGACTTGGCATAAGGCTTGGCCCTTTTTTAGATCGAGTTTTCATGGCTGTCTTCCTTAAAGTGTTTATAATCTTTATTGATAGCTGCTTTCTATTCAGATCTGTCTGTGTTCAAAGTTATCGATATTGCAGCACGAGGTGAAATTCTGCTTAAGGATGTCAAGCATTTTGTTTTCTGCTCCTCCTGCACTTTCTGAGTTCTAGTTTGTCATAGAAACCTTTTTTTCAGGAGTCTATTATCACCCATTCTGATAACATGACCTATTCAGCTAAGCTAAGCTTTGATGATCATTGCCTTGAGGCTAGTTGGTTTTGGTCTTTCAAGGTTGTTAACGTTTGAGATTTTGTCTTGCACGTGGACCTTCAGCATAGAGCAGAGACAGCACATGTGAGATTTTTCATGTTGCTTAATGTCTCTGTGGTAAACTGTCCATGTTTCAGTATGAATTATATGTATGTTAGATACTCATCAAATAATGTTCTTCTGTGGAATTAATGTGATTACTGACTTCCAGCCTCTGCTTACTAATAAAAAAAAAGGAAATGTTTGTTGTAAATGTCATTCTGACAGCAGGTAGGTGTTCTCTGAAACTGTCAAGAACTACACGTACATTTGTTTTTAGTCTAGAGTGGTAACTATGGATATATCAGGACAAATTCTGTTATTAGTTACACTGATTGAACCCAAAGTATCTTCACTGAAGTCAGTTGAGATACTCCAAATTTACACCTGGGTAACTGAGAGCAGAATTTCTCATCACTGTTTGTGTTGGGTCCTTACAGCTTAGACATATTTTTTATATTTCCAGTGTTGGTGTTTGATACTGCTAATAACTGTATTGATTTGATCTAGTATTTGGAATTGCTGTATTAATCTCTTTGGTCACAATCTTAGCTTCACACAATATGTTTGCTAGCCATTGTCAGAGAGAGAGAGAGAATTCACTTTAGATTTATGGCATCAACTGTAGGTGGCCTGTCATCATTCAGAACCTGGAATGTGCTCATCAAACCTTTGACAGTCTATAGCCCAAGAGGACACCTAAAAAACCTGGCAGTATTTGTAGACTTTTCATAAACGGTTTGCAATGAAACCGTCCAAGTATTTTTTCACACGTTCTGTCACCCTAATTAATTCAGAACATACTGATGGCAAAATATGCAGCTCCACTCAGAATATTCAGTGTATGAGTACAACAGTGGACACTAATTGCTTGTTTAACTCTGCCTCCACTCTTGTAACAATCCTATCACAACACTACCCAGTAATACACTTGAGATCACGTTTCCAGTGCAAGAGTTCATGAACAATGAAGTTGTAAATTGATTAATCTTTTAGTTTTTTTTGGAAATGGAAACCATCTAGGTAATTTTGCTAAATTGCATGTGACTGCACAAGAGGGTGTCATTGTTTTTTTTTCTAGATGTCTTTCGAGTCAGTCATGTCATAAGAAAAAAATAAACCATAACTTCACATTAGAAAACTTCCAGTGCTTTCTTCTGAGGACTCATTAAAGGCTGGGATTCCCAAAGAGAGAGGTGCACAACTGCTATTAAAAGTCAATGGAAGTTGGATGGCTAACTGCCTTGATTGCTTTTAGAAAATCTCAAAATTCTGAAGTGAATGTGATGCTCGTATGAGCTGTAATGTATGTGCCCTGTAGCTTTTGATAAGTTTAGGTTGCACAAGTTACTAATAACTTTTTTTTTAACTGAGGTGGCTATGTAAGATTATTATTCAGTAAGATTGGTGTATCACACAAATAGAAACATGAAGACTTTACTTAAAATCCACATAAATCCAGGCATAAGTTTAAAAATACAAAAACAGATACATATAACAAAACACCCCCCAGGGCTGATATACAACCTTATGTAGACCATTAGAAATAAAGATGAAGAGAAGAATAAGTTGCGAGCAGCATAAGTGCCAACAATGCCCTGCTGCCATGTACATTGGCCAAACCGGACAATCTCTACGCAAAAGAATAAATGGACACAAATCAGATATCAAGAATTATAACAGTCAAAAACCAGTTGGAGAACACTGGTCACTCAATTTCAGATCTAAAAGTCGCAATTCTACAACAAAAAAAACCTTCAGAAACAGACTCCAATGAGAAACTGCAGAATTGGAATTAATTTGAAAACGGGACTCCATTAAATTAGGCTTGAATAAAGACTGGGAGTGGATGGGTCATTATATAAAATAAAAACTATTTCCCCATGCTAATTTTTTTCCCCTACTGTTACTCACACCTTCTTGTCAACTGTTGGAAATGGGCCATCCTGATTATCATTACAAACGTGTTTTTTTTCTTTCTCCTGCTGATAATAGCCCACCTTAATTGATTGGTCTCATTAGAGTTGGTATGGCAATACCCATTTTTCATGTTCTCTGTGTATGTATATCTTCCTACTGTATTTTCCACTGCATGCATCTGATAAAGTGGGTTTTAGCCCACGAAAGCTTATGCCCAAATAAATATGTTAGTCTCTAAGGTGCCACAAGTCCTCCTTGTTCTTTTTGACTGATACAGACTAACACGGCTGCCACTCTGAAATAAGTGCATTTGATGGTAATGAGGCTTCCTGTTTTCTGTCACCCCTCATGTCCCAGCTAACGGTTGGTCTGACAATCTTCTATAACTTTTTTCCCTTACATCCCTACACACCTCCAGGACCATATTTGATTTAGGTCACATGTATGGTATTCCGGGGAACCATATTTAGGTTTCCAGCTTGCTAGCATACAGCTATTTGTGTCACTTCATTTCCCAGTAGTTTCTATATGTACATGTGGTTTCTCCATGGTTACATGTACCAAAAAACCCCTAGAAATCCATTAGTTTAAACTCAAACTGTTCTTTTGTGGTCATGTGTTTATCACAACATATGTATTGCTAAAGCTTCTATAAACCTTGCAACCCTACATCAAATAATTATGCTACTTGCCAGGCCTTGCTAGGCCTCATGCTAATCATTATATCTTACTAGACCTTAATTAAGCTTATGGCAAACCTATTTTATTTACTTATTATATTTCTGTTTCCCTGCTTATATTATAGCATTTCTTAAGCAGTTTAATTTATAACATATAGATTGACATTTATTTTCACATATGGACCTTCCAAGATCAGGTCAGAGACTAAAGATCAGCGATCCACTTTAAATATATTGTACTTCCTTTAGAAGAAGTCATACCCTCTTTAAATATATTCCTAAAGTTTGGCTGAATTAAGCTACCAGTCAATATAATCCCTAGAAGTGTTTTTATTTCTATGTGGATCTAAAAAATGTACTTGAGAAAGCAATAATTTGTCTTTCAACAGACCATGGACACTTCTAATAATATTTGACACTATGTAGTTATACAATGTCTTCCATATGTTGGCAGACTTTTACTGTGCAGGAAAGGTCAGTGGATTGGAACTAGTGCATGACAAGGACAGAAGAGCAGAATGTGAGACAGAATTCTACATGTTTGACAGCAGTGGTTGTCGGAACTCTTGAAAAGGCCAATATTCAACTCACTGATTCTTCCAGGTTGTGACTTGTATGTTAAAGCATAATAATGACTGGGAAGCTGTCTCAATCTATAACAAAGAATAAACAGAGAAGTGATGTTTTAAAGAGGTGAAATAGCCATGAGGCAAAATGATAACGGAAAAGACTTAATTAAAGCTAGAACTGTCGATGAAGTGTTTAGAGAAAGAGGGCCAAACTAATTCCGGGTCCGATTGCATTGTCATTGCTCAGACGTAGGTGCTGATCACCCAAGAGTGAAGACATTCATACCCTTAGCTGAGTTCTGAAAACTTTAGTCCCAGGCTGTGCATACATAAGGCCTTTTGGAGAACGAAGGGCCATATTTACAAAGGTATTAAGTGCCTAAAGATGAAAGTTGGTGCCTAATAGGATTTACAAAACCATCTAAGCAAATTAGGTGCTTAACTGACTTGGGCATTTTTGTAAATCGCAATAGGCTCCAACCTACATCTTTCGGTTCCTAAATACCTTTGTAAATCTGGCCCCAACACAATGCATCTCCAGGTCTTGCACCTGGCAGCTATTTTTATCACTATGCAGCTGCATGAGGCTTGGTCCTGAACTCCTTATTGAAACATTAATTTAAGAATATGATTTACTTCCTGTATTGTACTTGTATAGTGTTTTTGTTGCAGGTTGCTTTTAAACAGCTGCTCTGTTTCACCTTCATGGTGGCAGCATTCCATCATTTGGCGAAGGATTCATAAAGAGGGCATTTTGCAACATTTTGCCCTGGTTTACAAACACTTTGGGAGCCTTTGGGATGAAATTTCATACAGATGCAAATCATTACCATGAGTCATATGGAATAAGAGGTGAATACCAAAGTATTTGGGTCTGGTTTGTAGAATCATCCAGATTAAATCTAGATGCTTTCCAGAAGCTTTTCTTAACTTATCTGAATTTGTCGGGCTGGGGATGCAACTTGTTCGTACTTTCTGATTTGGGGTGTTTTAGCCAAAAATGAAAAGAACAACACTTCTTTCAACACTACAGTATTTCTGCTTCCTGTACAAACCAAGAACCGCAGGTATGTTAGAATTCTAATTTAAAGCAAAAGGTAACCATTTTTCAGGTACTAAAAGATTTGAATTCAGTTTGGTTCATGTGTCAGGTAATAGCTTGGGCTGACACTTATTTTATCTAAACATATTTACTCATCTCACATAAGAAAGCAATTTTCTGGTGTCTGTGAAAGCTGGCGGAGAGCGTGATTACAGCACCCTGTGGCACGCTCAGACCCATTCAGTCTCTCTTATTTCAAGCAGGCAACTCACAAGTTTTAGACTGATATAAATAGAGGTTCTCAGACCATTCCAGTGCTAGGGGCTACACAAGCAATAAGACATTCGGGAGTTAGAAAGATAGTAGATACCTGAATTCAGTGCCTGAAGTAGGATATTTTGTTAGGCCTTGTCAACAGAGGAATATTTGCAACCACCTGCACAAGTGTAAAATTAACTAAAAAAGCAAAAATGATATTTTGACATGTGCATGCAGTTGTGTCTAACTGGCCTTCTGTATTTGAAAATGCCTGATTCATACATACAATCATGGTGCTTGTACACTCAAATTAGGGGTGCACAGCTGATTACTACCACCTTTGAAAATCAGAACTTTGGCTTAAAACCAACATAAAGAAGTACTTCTTCACACAACACACAGTCTATGTGTGGAACTCGTTTTCAGGGTTTGTTATGAAGGCCAACAGTATAACTGGATTCAGGAAAGAACTAGATAAGTTCATGGAGGATAGGTCCATCAAGGACTATTAGCAAGATGGGCAGGGACACAACCCCATGTGTTGGGTGTCCCTAAATCTCCAACGACCAGAAGCTGGAACTGCACAACAGGATAGATCACTCAATACTTGTCTAGTCCTGTTCATTCCCTCTGAAGCACCTGCCACTGGCCACTGTCAGAGGACAGGATGCTGGGTTGAATGGACCATTGTTCTGACCCAGTATGGCCATTCTTATATTCTTTTATTATATTAATGCTTGTGCAGTAGGCATTCCAAACATGCCACCTGTGACCTAATGGCTTCAGATATGGAATAAATCAAGTTTTTTTAAAAATGAAGAAAAATGGTGCCCCTCCACCCCCTGGCAGATAATTATGTGAGGGGCACCTATAAGTGTTTCCTAGCCTTGGATCCAAAGAAAATGAAGTTGTTAAAGCATGGCGATGTGAAACAGAGAGAATTGTGTTCTATTCTGATTAATTATATTTCCCTGTGACCAGTGGTGCTACTTTCAGCCTCATTCTTCTTTGTTTAGTTTTTTCAGTAGTTTGTATGAATCTGTATTACCCACCATGACTGATAATCAATAAGGCCAAACGGAGTTTAATTAAACTTGCATTTCCTATTATTTCATTGAGTTTCAGGTGGCATTCTCACTGGAAACTACATTCTACCTGAAAGAAACATATACCAAGTCCTTGCATTCACTCCAAGATGGTTGAAAAAAGATGTTCTTTTATTCCAAGCGTTTTCTGACCTCAGAGGCAATGGTAGGAGTAAATCTGCCTCTGTGGATTAGATTATTCAATAATTGGGAACACTGGAAAAAAGTAAGCAATTTTTCATAGGTTCATAAATTGCTACAGCCAGAAGGGACCGTTAGATGTGTAATCTGATCTCTTGTGTAACAGACTATTACATTTACCCAGTTAAACTGGCATTGAGTCCAGTGACAGTGTTTGGCAAAGTCATTCCATCTTAGTTCAAAGACATCAACAGATGGAAAATTCACCACTTCCCTGATAGAGTCTTGCAGTGGTTAATCTCCCTTACTGTTAAAAATTGTGTCTTATTTCCAGTTTTAATTTGTCTCGCTTCAGCTTCCAGCCATTTGTTCTTGTCTTTCTCTTCTGGATTAAAGAGCCCTTTAGTACCCAGAATTTTCTCCTTGTGACGTTTCTTATGCACTGTAAAGAAGCCACCTCTCAATCCTCTTTTCGATAACCTAAACAGATTGAACTCCTCCTAATCAATTGTGCATAATTCTCCTCCGTTTTGGCAATTAGCCCTTTGGAAGCACTGTTTGGGAATGACCTGTGTTTGCACTATTGAATGTAATCAGGTCATGATCCCAGGACAACCACCAACTTCCAGTTCAGTGATTACTTCATCTTTATCTGTCACAATGAGGTCCAAAATAATTACCTCATGTTGGTACGATACCGTTTGTGTTAGAAGATTACCCTCTCGAGTTTCTAAAAATTATAAATATATTTTACTACTTGGATGCACAGGACCACCAGCATATGTCTCCCAAATTGAAGGCCCCAATAACACAATCTTTCTTCCCACATATTACAGATAGGTGCTTAAGGAGAAACTCGTTGTGTTGTCTGGTTTGATTTACTGGTCTGTAACAGATGCCTTCTGGAGTTTCTTATTTAGCATACTAATCCCTATGCATTCAAGATCCTGTGGTTAACAATAACTCTAAAACAAGGTTGCCCCCCATGCCTATTTTACCCAGTCAATAGTTCCAATCATGTAAACAGCTATTTGTGTCACTTCATTTCCCAGTAGTTTCTTATATGTACATGTGGTTTCTCCATGGTTACATGTACCAAAAAACTCCTAGAAATCCATTAGTTTAAACTCAAACTGTTCTTTTGTGGTCATGTGTTTATCACAACATATGTATTGCTAAAGCTCCTATAAACCTTGCAACCCTACATCAAATAATTATGCTACTTGCCAGGCCTTGCCAGGCCTCATGTTAATCACTATATCTTACTAGACCTTGCAATATTACAACAAAAAGACTTCAAAAACAGACTCCAATGAGAGACTGCTGAATTGGAATTAATTTGCAAACTGGATACAATTAACTTAGGCTTGAATAGAGACTGGGAGTGGATGTGTCATTACATAAAGTAAATCTATTTCCCCTTGTTTATTTCCCCCCTCCCATCCCCCACTGCTCCTCGGACGTTCCTGTTAACTGCTGGAAATGGCCCACCTTGATTATCACTACAAAAGGTTTTCTACCCCCCCGCTCTCTTGCTGGTAATAGCTCATCTTAAGTGATCACTCTTCTTACAGTGTGTATGATAACACCCATTTTTTCATGTTCTGTGTGCATATAAATCTCCTCACTGTATTTTCCACTGAATGCATCCGATGAAGTGAGCTGTAGCTCACGAAAGCTTATGCTCAAATAAATTGGTTAGTCTCTAAGGTGCCACTAGTACTCCTTTTCTTTTTCCCTTCTTAGGTGGTTGGTAGCTACTTGCTTCATACTGCAAAGATGACTGTCATGTATGTTCCCTATAGCTCTCTGTTCAATTCCTCCAGAGACCAGTACTTGGTGAGTATCTGATAATGATTCAAAATGCCTAGCCAGGTTGAATGCCTGCTGGTTTTATTTTTCTAGTATTAAAAAAAGAACTGGTTGTTTTTAATTTTGTGAGAGGGCTTCGTTCAGTTTTGAGGGTCTGGTTTTTACGGGACAAACTGAGGTAAATCAGGAGTGCCGCCCTTGAAGGCAATGGACCTTATTCTCTTTTCACTTTAGAAAGTTTTCTGTTGTTGTAACTCCACTGACCTCAAAAGAGTTTCTGTTTGTTTACACCAGAGTCAGCAAGAGGAAAATCAGGCCCCATGTATGTTGTCAGAGATACTACAAAGCAGAATGAGACTAATGAGTGCATTTACCTTTCCCCATAAGCAGGGCCATCCCTAGGGGTGTGCGGCGCCCGGGTCAAATCAGCCTCCCCTCTAATCTCCTCGCCATCTATCCAGCATGCCCCCCCGACCGCCACTCTCCTCCTTGCCAGCCTCCCCACCCCACTTCTGCCAGCCACTCCCCTCCCCTTTTGCCTCTCACCCCGCTTGCCCTCCCGTCTCACCTCCCCGCCCGCCTCCTCACCTGAATAGTGGGACAAATGGTGCCCCGATCATACATCGGTCAGGACGTGGGACAAAGGGCTAAATATCAGGACAGTCCCAATTTTATCAAAGCACAGGGCCCCCCCACAGTGTGAGGCCTGGGGTTGTCGCCTGGATTTGCCCTACCCAAGGGATGGCTCTGTCCATAAGTGCACAGTCTTGGAACAGATGACTAGTTGGAAGCTTGTGGCTGCATTTCCTGATGCTTTTACACACACTCATTGGTTCCTTGTTTGTGCAAATCCATTTAGCAAAGAGAGCACTATACACAGACACATTGCATTAGAAGAGAAGCCTGCAGCAAACAATAGAAACAGGGGGATAAGTTCATCCACAGATTTATTCAGGAGGATGAACTCAAAGCTTAAGTTGAGAACTCACCATGAGAAATGAGCAACTGCCACAGGCATATACACTTGTCTATGGCAACAACATTATAAACAAAGAAGAGGTAACAGAGAGACTGTGCAAATGTTCATAGAATAGAATATGAGGGTTGGAAGGGACCTCAGGAGGTCATCTAGTCCGACCCCCTGCTCAAAGCAGGACCAATCCCCAATTTTTGCCCCAGATCCCTAAATGGCCCCCTCAAGGGGTGAACTCACAACCCTGAGTTTAGCAGGCTAATGCTCAAACCACTGAGCTATCCCTCCCACCTCTACTGAGCTATTCTTCATATTAAACACTTGATGGGTCAAGCCATACAGTGGACAAAGATCAAAGCATAGCAAATTCATATGATCCCAGGTCTCTTAGACCTCATCTATGCTAGCATTTTCCTTCAAATTTCCCACCAAAGCATTACCATGCTGCAGCGGTACCACTTATAGCAATAGTGGGAGTGTTGATGTAGACGGGCTGCTGATGGTTGTCAGCAATTTAACTGCCTTGTCCTCTGTTCTGGGCAGAGTTATCTTACTGGGTGGATAACACATCCATATTGCTGTGTAAGGCATGGAATATTCCTGAACTGGAATCACTACAATGTTTGTATTACCGTTAGCAAATTTGAGTAAGAAATAGCTTTCTTGAAAAGTCACATCTGTTTTGATAGGTATGAAACTGACAGGGTTCTCTAAATTACTCTTAAAAACATTTGAGGTATTAAATAAAGAATGAGCTAGCTTCTGCCCCTGACCATAGCATCTGAGCTCCTTACATGAAAACTCCATAGTAGTGCATGGAGTCTATAGTTCTTCTCTCTTTTTGGGGTGAAAACTCTGCTGGGGCTGTTTTGGTTTTTATGTTTATACAGGGTCTCATTAATTTTTGGGGGTAGCTGTTTGGGCAGATGAAACTATCGTTGTGAATGTCATCCTTGTTATGATGGAAAAGGATTTTATGGAAAAGGCGGCTTTGCAGAATCTCCTTAAAAACAATGGAGGGATAATTGCTATGAATAGTCATTTTAATTCAAAGATAAACATTGGTTCAGCTGCATTCATGACAACATCTATGTGATTGCTTTCCACCCGTGTTTGAAATCATGAGCTTTTCTATCTGGAATCCTCACAAAAAGTGCAATGAATGTTCACTGAATGAGAATTTTGAATCGACACCTGACTGTAATATTCACAGTTTCAACTGAGTGTCATAATTGCTTCAGTGCCCAGGGCAATGGGAGCTGACTGCCCGAAGCTGAGAGAAGCTGCCATCGGGTAGGCAGGGGAGGTGATGATGGACTTAGAGAACAGCATCATTTCAGCCACATCCAGGGCTGCCAACCGCCAGCAGTATCCTGGAACAGGGTGACACTGCCTGGGACTGTCTCATCCAAACCAGGACTGTTGTCAGCTCTGATCTTTAGATTCCAAGGTCACCAGTCCAGCCCCTTTCGTCAACATTTAAATTTAAAGTGGATAAAGAAGAGAAATGTATGATTCAACTTAGGTGTGACATGGCTAGAATGATATTTGACTCTATTACCCTTATTTATAAATGTGTGTTGGATGTATAGATGCTGTGCTGATGAGTCTGGTATAAGGATTTATACTGAATAGATTATCATGGAATATATTTTCTCCTGGTTAGTGTACCTTATACACTGTTTAACCATTTGGGCTAAATACACCTGCCATGGTTCCACACAGAGAGCTGCAACTTAATTCTGCTGGTATTTTGTGCAAAACTCCATGTCAGAATTTGGCACTTAGAACTGCAAAAGGGCAGGGGACAGGGAGGAAGGGGAACACATCAGTGAAGGAGGACTTCATTTGCAGAATCATCTAACAGCTGTATATTGTCCTGGATGCTGCAGGAAGAAAGACAAGGCACCAGGAATGTGGTTTAACTAGGCATCAACTTTATTAAGTAGCACACTTGGGAACTGTCTGGCAATACCTCATACAGTTCAGGTCACCCTTCCTGTGTAATCCATTCCACCTGCTGGAGGGCTGCCAACAGCCACCCAGCCTGTTAATCTGGTCCAAGAAGCATTGCTGAGACCTCTCCGCTCTCCTTCATCTGAGGGTTGAGGGGGTTGTCTCCTTGCTGTACCAGATGCTAGGAACTCCAATGCCATTTCCCACCTCCTTTAGGAGATGCCTTCTCTCAATCAGCTTCCAGCTCTGGTTTATCAGGGAACTAGAAGTCTTATTGAACAATTATCTGCACTGGGTACCTGCCAAGTTGCCACAAAATTGAATTTTGCAACTTAACCTACCCTTCGGGTCCCTGGATTGCTGAAAGGAAGGAAAACCTCTCAACTACCTAGGTTAATCTTGCAACAAAGAAAAATTCCTTCCCAGCCCCCAAAACATGACTAGTGGGATGCCCGAGCAAAGCCCAAAAGATCCAATCCTACTCTAATCCCAAAGGAAGGAGGAGGAGAACTTTCCTTTCTGCATAGAATGACCCTACTAGAGCAGAGAGAATGTTTTATCATTCCTCCCATTAAGTGCATGGGAGCCAACGGGTTTTTGTTGTGTCCTTGTGTCCTACCAATTAGCACAGAGCATTTCCCTCCTCAAGACCATGAAGGGACTGCATGCACCCATGCAGTGGAGCATGGGATGTTCTCCTTGAAAAGGGGTCAAGGATTTTCTTTCCCCTGCTGGCCCAGACAAAGACCCCAGCCAACTTCTAAGGCTGTGGGAAGGCAGGGTGCATTGTCTATAGCTCCACTCAGACAACACTTTCCGCCAGTGTAAACCGACACCATTGGCAAAGTGCTGTGTTGAGATGTGACTGCTTTCTGAAAAATTACTAAATTCAGAGTAACAGCAGTAAAACAATGCAAAAATAAAACTGTGAGTATTAGTAATCTTTATAATAGAGGGACCCCCTAGGGATCCCCCAATCAAGGATCAGAGTCCCATTGTATGGCTCTGTGCAAACACAGAGTTTTGTTTTGTTTAGTATTTTTAAAGGCTGAAATCATCGCCTCACGTAAGTCAATGGGGCCAAGATTTCACCCACAGCCCTTACCCAGAGAGTTTACAAGGTTCATGACAAGACATGCAAGGTGGATGAAACAGAAAAGTAGGTGGAGAGAGAGTGAAGATGGAGCAATGGTAAAACAAGCATGTCTTGGTGTAATAATTAGCATGCTCCAGTTGCCCCTGCCTAGCCTTTGTCATAGTAGTTGATTAGTAAGAAATGCACTTACATTTTATGTGACAGAACCATGGCTCCATTGATTTAATATAAGGTTTTACCCGTAGTGTACCAATATCATCCCTGATACAATGGGATATATACCAAGAATGTATTCAACGCCTTAATTTTAAGAATGCAATTAGCTTCTTATTTAAGCTGCAAGGTAATCTAAGTTACTGTGGTGCTAGGCAGGGGGTATTTACAAATATAGGTGAAAAATAGGGGTTAGCCTTGTTGAGACTAACCATGACTGTGTATTTACATAATTTCTGCAGTATACCATGAGGTGTGCCACAATCAACAATGTATATCAACACTGCCCCTCTTGAAAGCTCTGTATTGAATGCTGCAGAACTTCAGGGCAAATATGTTTCTTACACTTTTGCGTGTGTGTGTGCTTTTGAATGAAGTCTTAAATGATTTACTGAAAGGTTATGAATTCCTGCCCATGTGGGTATTGTGCAGCTCAGAACACAGGAAGTTAGGGTGGCTGCATGGGGCAGGGAATTTAGCGGCTCTTAAATTATGGCCCCTTGGAAAAGTTGCTCTGATGGGCATCTGCCACTAGGAACTGTGAAGCATCTTTATGGATCATGGTCTAAGAGTGTGGACTGAGCCATAGTCTGTACACACAGCTCCCAAAAGGGTGATTATTTCTCTCAGTATGAACTGATTGCGTGAGGAGCATGCATGGTTTGGGATATAACACAGGTACTCACTCATACTGCCTTTGTAGTATGTAATTTAACCCTTTTGGGGCTCTGTTATGTGGCAGCTAAAACATTGCCCTCTAAATGGAAAGTGCAGTATTTTTATGGTTGTTTCTCTAAGCATGGCAAATAATCATGTTCGCAGAGAAAGGAATAGGAAAGAGTGGTACTACTGAGATAAATGCATCCGGCAAGGTGAGAGAACGAATTCACTGCCATCTACGTTTAAAGCGTGCCACCCATCAGGTGGCTGTTACAGAAAGCATGGTGACGAGCAGTTCAAGGGCTGTAAAACACTGGGAAAGTTTGAGTAAAGGTTCAGGAGTCCTACCCTATCCATGGCTGCCTCTTCACCTATGATCATCAAGTTCTGTGGCAATACTATCTTTCTCTGCACAATGAATAAATGATCAAATAGTGCTCCATTTAAAATATAATGTAGGAAGAACTGATTAAATCTGCTGGACAACATAGTGGGAGCAAATTCTAAGCAGGGAAGTAAGTTTCTGATGTTTCTCAAGTGTCTTTTCTGAAGGTGAAAAGTTGTGTCCAGGGAGTAATGAGCATTCTACCCCTTTCCAGTGTCATGTGCTGCAGGACATGAAACATTTATTCTTCCCAATCTTCTAGGAATTTGTAATCAAATTCCAAATCCAGGCATTCAAACGTGGTGGCTCTTTCAATAAAGCACTAGCTCTTCAATATTTCATTAAATAAAACATTAGCTTATCAATATTTCATTAACCCCCAGCATTTCTATGCCAGCTAGACTAGCAGGAGGTATTGTGTTGTACTGCCATGATACTGTATAGAAGAGTTCGTATGTAACTGGAGCAGTTTGTTCAGCGGCAAAGAGATCTGCATGAACAATTTCTCTGTGATGTTTATTGGTTTCCTCTCTCTGAACGTGTGGGTGTGATGGGGAGAGAGAAAACATGCTCTGTCTTGAGCTGATGGCTTAATTTAGGGACACTCTGTAGGACTGGTGCACACCCCTAGATTTTTGTTGACCCTCAGCAGGATTCTGACTGACTGAGCCAAACTGCAAAGGGCAGTTGGACAGAGACCAATCCTGCTTATGCACAGCCTGCACCCTGCACTTTCTTATGTTGTGCGTTCATGGCTAAAATCCGAAAGACTTAGTTAATACGTCTAATCTGCTGGGCCCACTCCATGGCTGGTGTGGAGGCAGGGTTGGACCCTTAGGGAGTTCTGAGGCGGTGGCCTCCATGCTCCTTCAGCACAGGGACAGGAGAAGGCTTTTTGCACTCTCACACCCCCAAACATGCTAAGTTCACGCTATGAGAACTGGACTCAGAGAAGCGAACACAATTTATGAGTAATGAAAATACTTTTGGAAAGCAGGATGTTGTTTTTCAAAGGCCGTGTGCCCTCAGAAAAACCCTTCTAGGGCATGGGACCAGGGGAATCTTCCCAGCGGAAGTGCTGTGTCCTGTCAGCTGGCAGCCTATGTAGGTTTTGATTTGGGTACGTGTTACTGGTTCTGTTCTACAGCGGTATGCTCTAGCGATGATTGTGGCACCTGCAGGGCATAACACATGGCAGTAGAAATGGAAACTGACAGTGAACTGTGGAATATTTCATAAGCCAACACTTCTGTTGTAGCCGTGGGTGGCTGGGTAGACAACAAAGCTATCAGAACCAGGATAGGGTCTGTAGCCAGCCCATTCCCAGACATCAGTATTGGGAGTATGGTTCTGCTCAAGGAAAATGTATCTTTCAGATTATCAGGTGGAAAATCCAGCTTCTAGTCTGTGCCAGTGTGAAAATAATGTATTTTTGCTCAAGACATCAGTTCAGGGGTTAAGTTTATGGATGTAATTAGAAAGGTATGGATTGCAAGAAATGTCTCATCCAAGCTGGGTGTGTTTCTGGGATGCTAGTTTATGCAGCAGATTAAATCTTATGCAATGCAAAGAGTTGCACGGATATTATTTTCTGCTCGCCTATAAGATGCTGTGATGGACGGTACTGCATGCCCAGCTAACTCCACAATAAGAAGCGGCATACTCGTATGTGTAGTGATGGGCTCTAACGGATTTAACTCTTCTTTGTACTAACATGCCTTCAACACAGTGGCAATTCAAGGGTGAAGTCACTGTAATTAGGCATGTGGTGGAGATGGCCAAGCCTCCCTCAGCTCCTGCGTGGTTGCTGTTCAGCTTACTCTTATTCTCCCCCCACAGAGTCCCAGTGGTATATTCTCTTCAGTGTTCACTGGAATTTCAGTTGGCTGACAGGAAAGTTCAGTCATAGAAGGAGAGCTAGGGTTAGCACCTCTGAAACTGCGGGAAGGTGCGGGGAAATTGGAATTTGGATACTGTAGGGGTGCTCAGATAGTTCAGGCAGAGGGCAATGGGTGGTGCTCATAACTTGCCTTACCGTAGTGCCCAGAGGCTCCAGTCATGACTGAGATCTTATTTCACTAGGCACAATAAGTACAGGCAGTGCCTGCCCTAAAGAACTCTATCTGGAGCTGGCTTAATGGGTCCCGAGAGAGTGCAGGAAGAGAAGGAGGGGGAGAGCAGCAGTGAACTATCTGTCATGACTTGATGAAACCATCAGCAAATCCAAAATATAACTTTCTCTAAACTCAAAAAGCAAAGCACGGAGAGCTTCTTAACTGTTCACTTAGGGCCTAGTTTCAGGCAGGGAAACTGCAGAATCCCACTGAAGCTCAGAGACCAAAAACATGGCTAAGATAGTTTTTGCTCTATTGAGTTTTGCAGGGTGGTGGCTCTGTTAGAGAGTCATTAACTGTTTCATTAATGTCAGCTACTAAGGTATCTCAACAACTGGTGATGTCAATATAAACAAAAGACTGGCTTGCGTCTTGGACAGATGCACCCATGCGAAGGAGTAAGAATTCTCCCTTTAGGCGCCTCCATGGGCTATCTCCAACTTCGGTCCAGCCACAAAGGAATAAAAGGGAGCTTCATGCCCGTTTAGTCTTCTTGGAACAGATAGGCAGGGAATGGGTAGATTTAAGGCCTTATGTAATGATGGAAGTAAACTTTAATACTTCTTTCCCCTCCCCTTCTACCAGGTCAGCATGCTGAAGAAAGCGCCCAAGGTGACCTTATTTGCTACTGATACGGGCTACCAGCAAACAAATCTGCCTGGAAGCAAGGGAAAGCAGGGTAGTAATTGTGCATCCAGGGGTGCCTCTGAGTCACAAGGCTTCTTGGGGTGCTACAGTTAACACACCTAAAGTCACAATCTAGACTAAAATAAATTAGAGTTGAAATTTAGAAGTCTACAAAGAATCCATAGTAGTAGGTGAGTTTTTAATTTGCTAATCTTCTCGACTCTTTTTATGGAAGCTGATCTATTCTTACCAATAACTACAATGGAGTCATTGTGTATGTGCTAAAATTACTTCAAAGAGATGTTCAAAGCATTGTACAGGAGAGCAGCACACATTAAACACCTGCTAACATCTCATGGAAAATCTTTCTTTCTTATGAAAATCTTTCTGATTCAAAATAATACTGCTTATGTACCATATTTTCTCTATTTCCTTCCCCTGTTCTTTATGACTAGGGACAGTTGCGAGGTAGCAGGAGATTTTTTACTTAAAGTTGATCTGTTCTCATTGCATATTCCTCAGCTGAAGTCAATCCACCTTTAGTGATGATTAGTTGCTGCAGGGATGATTGATGTTGCAGACAGAGCTTTGTGTCTTCAAAAGAAAATAAGTAGTAGTAGATCAAGACTCCTTCAGACTCCTCCTCAAGACTCACTTCTTTCAGTGAACGCTCAAACACTGACCTTCTCTCCAATGCTCCTGCCCTCCAGAAAGTTATTTCTCCTACCAATTATAAATACAACATATTAATATATAATTATCCATATGCAGAGAGCAAATGGGTATTTCAGCTGAATGATTTTAACTTGAGATCAACAAGATAGAACAAAAGTAAAGTCTTTATGAAAGAGCATGATGTGTGCATCTCTACTATGACTGTCTGCTCTGATATGAACACAAAATGGCTGCCTTTCTAGACAGTAGATTCCTTAGAGATTTCGAGATGCAGCACATAGAAAGCAAAGTCAGAACATTTTTCATCATTAAACACACTATGATATATGGAAAAGGAAACAAATAAATAGTTAAATAACAAATCACATTTTAAAAAAATGTTTCCAAGTAATAAAAGTCATACCAGAACACCACTATCTAGTAATGAAAAAAAAGGAAAGAGAACTCATATAATCCATAAGCAGAGCTAGCTCTAAAATTATGATTTTCCCAAAAAGTTTTCCATCCAGCACCGGCAGCAATTTAAACACTGGTGGCTAATAAGGTTTAGTATGTTTCTGTCACATAATATAATACTTTGAAAATTTAACCTTTAGAGTAGAAATAATAAGCCTTTTATGTCTTCCTGTGAAATGAAAAGTAAGGAAAAGAGAGCGACATTACATTTGATTTAGCTGAACAGTTCAAATAAATATATCCAAGCCCACTGAAGGAGTTTGAAATGGAAATTTTAAGACTAATAGACAGCTACTGTTTATTTATCCCCTCCTTATGTCTACGTTGCTGGCGGTGTAGGTAGGCAGTTGTAGTTATACCCATAAGAAAGTAATAATTATGAGATTTATCTTTTAAAAACAAGAGATACAAATAGTTGCAGGAGCAAGTACTTTGTGTGAAATAAGCATAGGGAATACAGGCGCTCATGGTAAAGAAGTGTGCAGGGCTTTTCATTTATCACACTGACAAACAGCTGCGCAAGCAAACTGCATCACAATGCTTTATCTAATCGAAAAAGATGCCTGTTTCTTTTTTTGCATCTGTTCTTAAATGGCCCATTTGTATTCATTTAAAAAGCCACTATCATGCTACTTGCTTGGTGTAGTTATTTAGAGGAATTTACAGGTTTCCATAGAGGTCAGTACATTAGACTGAGAACTAAGTGGTTATATTGATGATTATAGTGGGAGCTCCATTTTTTCATTTCAACCATGCTCTGGCATATTTTAGCAATGTGAAAGAATATTGACTTCAGATGAAAACTTTCAGGCGTAAATGAGCATTAATTATACAGTGGAAGGTGCGTGGAGGTATAGTGAGTTCTTTTGCGGGTTTTTTTTTTAAGTCATTGCTATTGGCTGATGCAAAATTGCTTATGATGTTAACTAGATATTTAGGGAAATTATTTGGCTCTTTTGAAATTATTAGCAATAATGTCAGTGTTTATGTGGTATGGGGCATATGGCTCTGGTGTATATTAGAGTTATATCAGCTAAATTCATGTAACTTTTTAAATTGAAAGTATAATCAAATATTAAAAATCATAGGAATTTTAGGGGAAAAACCACTTCAATAAGTTTTTCTATAAATATTTCTGTTCTGTATTGGGGGAAAATAATATGACTAAATGTAAATGTATATATCTAGGAACAAAGAATTTAGGCCATTCTTACAGAATGGGGGATTCTATCCTGGAAAGTAGTTACTAAGAAAAAGATTTGGGGGTTGTGGTCGATATTCAGCTGAACATGAGCTCCCAATGTGATACCATGGCCAAAAGAGCTAATGTTATCCTGGTATACATAAACAAGGGAATCTCGAGTAGGAGTAGTGAGGTTATTTTATCTCTGTACTTGTCACTGGTGCAACCACTTCTGGAATACTGTGTCCAGTTTGGGTGCCCACAATTCAAGAAAGATGTTGATGAATTGGAGATGGTTCAGAGAAGAGTCATAAGAATGATTAAGGGATTAGAAAACATGCCTTACAGTGATAGACCAAAAGAGGTCAATTTAAGCTTAATCTTAACAAAGAGAAGCTTACGGGAGTGACTCGATTAGTCTGAAAGTATCTAAATGGGGAGCAAATATTTAATAATGGACTCTTGCATCTAGCAGAGAAAAGTATGGCATGATCCAATGGCTGGAATTTGAAGCTACACAAATTCAGACTGGAAAGAAGGCATACATTTTTAGCAGTGATTGTAATTAACCACTGGAACAATTTATTAACGGTCATGGTGGATTCTCCACCACTGACCATTTTTAACTCAAGATTGGATGTTTTTCTAAAAGCTATACTCTAGGGATTAGTTTGGGAAAGTTCTAGGATCTGTGTTATACAGGAGGTCAGACTAGATGATCACATTGGTCATTTCTAACCTTGGAATCTATTAAATGACTGTGCAATGTCCCTGAAATTTTGTTCCAGCACAATTTTTGGCATAATGGAGGCCTGGAATGACTTCCATATAGAGAAGATTAGGACAATTTATTTCATAGAGGAGACAAGTAAGAATTGACATGACGGAGGTATACAAAATAAAGAATAGTAAAGAATCACTCCAATTTACCTTTTTGCATAATGCAAGAGCAGGGGACAGATCACGAAACTGAATGGCAATAGATTTAAAAGTGCTAAAAGGAGATACTACTTTCCATGATTTGTAATTAACCTGTGAAACTCACTGCCACATGGTATCAAAATATTCTACAAATACATTAGAAGCAAGAGGAAGACCAAGGACAGGTAGGCCTATTACTTAATGGGGTGGGCAAGGGGAAGAGAAAAAATAACAGAACATGTGGAAATGGCAGAAATTCTAAATGACTTTTTGTTTCAGTTTTCACCAAAAGGGTTAGTAGTGATTGGACGTCTAATATAGTGAATGCCAGTGAAATTGAGGCTAAAATAGTGAAAGAACAAGTTAAAAATTACTTAGACAAGTTGGATGTCTTCAAGTCACTTGGGCCTGGTGAAATACATCCTAGAATACACAAGGAGATGACTGAGGAGATATCTGACACATTAGCGATTATCTTTAAAAAGTCATGGAAGACTGGAGAGATTCCAGAGGTCTGGAAAAGGGCAAATATAGTGCCAATCTATAAAAAGGGAAATAAGGACAACCCGAGGAATTACAGACCAGTCTGCTTAACTTCAGTACCCGGAAAGATAACAGAGATAATAATAAAGCAATCAATTTGCAGACATCTATAGGAGAATAAGATAATAAGTAACAGTCAGCATGGATTTGTCAAGAACAAATTGTGTCAGATCAACCTAATAGCTTTCTTTGACAGGGTAACAAGCCTTGTGAATAGGGGAGAGGTGGTAGGTGATATATCTTGAGTTCAGTAAGGCTTTTGACATTGTCTCTCATGACCTCATAAACAAACTTGGGAAATATAACCTAGATGGAGCTACAATTAGGTGGGTGCATAACTGGTTGGAAAACTGTTCCCAGAGAGTGGTTATCAGTGGTTCACAGTCATGCTGGAAGGGTATATCAAATGGGGTCCCACAAGATCTGTTCTGGGTCCGGTTCTATTCAATATCTTCATCAATGATTTAGATAATGGCATAGAGAGTACACTTATAAAGTTTGTGCACGATACCAGGCTGGGAGGGGTTGCAAGTGCTGTGGAGGATAGGATTAAAATTCAAAATGATCTCGACAAACTGAAGAAATGGTCTGAAGTAAATAGAATTAAATTCTATAAGGACAAATGCAACGTACTCCACTTAAGAAGGAACAATCAATTGCACACACACAAAATGGGAAATGTACTGCAGAAAGGGATCTGTGGTGCACAGTGGATCACAAGCTAAATATGAGTCAACAGTGTAACACTATTGCAAAAAAAGCAAATATCATTCTGGGATGTATTAGAAGGAGTGTAGTAAGGAAGACACAAGAAGTAATTCTTCTGCTCTACTCCAGTTGAGGTCTAATCAGCATGAGTATTGTGTCCAGTTCTGGGTGCCACATTTCAGGAAAGATGTGGACAAATTGGAGAAAGTCCTGAGAAGAGCAACAAAAATGATTAAAGGTCTAGAAAACATGACCTATGAGGGAAGATTGAAAAAACTGGGTTTATTTAGTCTGGAGAAGAGAAGACTGAGGGGGGACATGATAACAATTTCCAAGTACATAAAAGGTTGTTATAAGGAGGAAGGAGAGAAATTGTTCTCCTTAACCTCTGAGGATAGGACAAGAAGCAATGGGCTTAAATTGCAGCAAGGGAGGTTTAGGTTGGATGTTAGGAAAAACTTCCTCACTGTCAGGGTGGTTAAGCACTGGCATACATTGCCTTGAGAGGTAGTGGAATCTCCATCATTGGATATTTTTAAGAGCAGGTTGGACAAACACTTGTCAGGGATGGTCTAGATAATACTTAGTCCTGCCATGAGTGCAGGGGACTGGACTGGATGACCTCTCGAGGTCCCTTCCAGTCCTATGATTCTATGATCATTGAGGGGAAAAATCTTCCTGCATGCAAAAACAAACAAACAACCCTACTCATTAAGTAAAAGAGTAAAACATCCATCATTACATAAGACAGAATATAACCTTGCTTTTTTCCTAAGGACATAAAACAACCATCAATTCACTGTGTTTAAAGAGAAACTTCCTTTATGAACAGGCTATTCCAAACTTTTCCATTCTGGGAATTCTCAAACCTTTCTTTGAAGTATCTGAACCTGGCCAGAGTTTCAGAGAGAATACCAGGTTAGAAGAACAACTGGAGTGATCCAGTATGGCAATTTAAGGCATTACGAAGCTGGAGCAATACTTGGTGGCACATATTGTCGAGTTACTAAACATAAATATAAATGGTACATTAGGATCAGTGTGTTGTTAGAAGGTGCATTGTTGGTTAGGCCGGGCCAGTGTAGTGTCTCCATCTTGGATTTCTTCTGTTTAATAATGTTCTGTCCCTTTATCCTTTGCCCCTGTCTGTTTCCTATCTACTCTAATGTAATGCTCCCAGTACAGTTGTGTCTGGGCTCTTCCTAGATACTCGCAGCATCCACTGGGCGTACTGGAGATTGGGCCTGGATGCTATGTCATATCTCCATAATCCCTTTCATCAGCTTGATACTATCCTCCTGATGTGCTTTCCACTTCAAAATTCGGAGAGGACACTTTACCCTGCACATGCTCCATAAATGTAGGGGGCCAGCGTTCCCTCATAATTTAATTATTGGACATAGGGACAAATTCACCCCAAGCTCATGCTGATGAAAACAGTGGAAAAAAGCACCAATGACATTCTGTGCAGGTTGAGGCAGGGAAAGCAACCACAACTTCAGTTATATAGTAAGATGGAGTCTCCAGGGTCCAGTACAGCCTGAAAAATGCCTAATCTAACAGGGAAGGGGATAGCCTGGAAATCAGCAGATGCAGCCACCTCCCTTTAGAGGTTCCTTAGGGTTCCTATGGAACCACCATGAAAGTTAAAGCTGTCACCTGTCCCCAGCAGAGGCAAAAATAAATTTCCTCTCCCTCAGCCTCAGAGCACAGCCACTTATCGGCATAGCAGGGTTCACTTTATACCTTTCTGCATCAGTTTTGCTGAGTTTGCGCCCCCCCTCCCCCCAATTGAAATGGGAAAGGAAGGGAAAGGCTCCTCCAATAGCACAAGAAGAGTATAAATTCCTCCTTGAGATTTTCTGAAGTGACACACTGAGAATGGCATCAAATCTGTGGCTATTGATATGCAGATGTTAGTTTTCATCCTGATACAGTGAAGAATGGCTGCATTTCCATGTCTATTTGGTTTGCACATAAATATGTATATTACTTATCCCAGTGCCCCTGCTCTCCTTCCCAAAATGATAGCAATTGATGTTCAAATAAGGCATGCGATATGAGACAAAAACCCAGATGAATCATGCTTGTGCAGTATTCTCTTCCTCTTTCTTCCCTTTCTCTGTTTCTGACTTCCTTCTTTTTATTTATTTATTTATTTATTTGCTGCATACAAAGCTCAGTCCAAGCAGAATCTCTCTTGCTATATGTGTGGGCGGCCAATCTGGTTTTCTCCCAAGGTGACAGCTGCTTGCTTTTCATTAAGGAATATGACTGCCCTCACCTGGTGAGAACAACACTTGAAAAATTGCCATTACAGTGATCTACTGAATACAAGTGTTACTGTCCAACATGACACTTGAATGACGGTTTCAGAATAGAGGGTCACCCATTGCACATGAGCGCAGTTGCTAAAAGCAGCACTTTAAAATAGCTCCTGCTGTGTAAGACTTTTTTTACAAAAAAGTCTCTGGGTTTGATTTTACTTGGTTCAATTAAAAAAAAAAACAAAAACCCTGCTCCAGACATTGTTTGTTTGTGACTAATCTAAATGCATTTACTATCTACATTTTATTTTTCATATTTCAGTATGTGTTTACAATTATTGATAAATAGTCATGACTCTGAGGAGAGCTAGTTGGAGAAATTTTGATGGAACCATATTCTGTCAGAAAATGGAATTACCTGTGTATATGTTCCTGTTCTAGAATAGCCAATAGGCTGGTCGCTAGGCAGAGTAGGGACTTGAAGCTGGGTCGCTAAAATTCCAGGTGAGTGCCCTAACGCTTGGACAATTGGCTATTGTGGGCTAGGGATGGCTCTCTTTCTCTTCTTTCGTGGGGGAAAAAGAAAATTCTTGGATTCATTCCAACGTGACATGAAAACAAATATCAAAACCTCAACATTTTTGGTGAAAAAGGGTTCTTGTTTTTCTGGTCAGCCCTAGTTATAATAACATACAACATTTTTAAAAGGTCAAAATCACAACAAAACATTTTGATTTTGTCAAAACAAAATGTTAAGATCGATCCCATATCAGTTTTTCCCCCTCAGAATTTTATATCTCAGGGAATTTTCAAATTTTTGGTTTCCATTCTGATTTGGAACAAAGCCAGATTTTGAAATCTCAAAAATCCTTTGCGAGCTGGCACTTTCATTCTCTGCTTAGTTCTAGTCCTGAATACTGTATGATGTCAAAGATTTGAACCGTTCATTTGGATGACACTTTAATTTCCCAAACACATATAGTGAATTAAAATGATTCAGTATTATGTGAGAGATCTTCTGCTTTGGCATAGTATGGCTTTTGAATCACCTTGTCGATAACTGCTATGCAGAATGGAATACTGAAGGAATCCCATTCTTCTTTGAACATTGGAATTGCTGAAATTGCACTCCTGGGAATGTTACAGAGCAGAAGTGGGCAAACTACAGCCCACGTGCTGGATCTGACAGGTCAGGACTTTCAATCTGGCTTGCAGGATTGCCAGCCCTGTGGCACAGCAGGGCTAAGGCAGGCTCCCTGCCTGCCATGGCCCCATGCCGCTCCCAGAAGGGACTGGGACCATGTCCCAGCGGCCCCTGGCGGGGGGAAGGAGGAGGGGCAGAGGGCTCCATGAGCTGCCCTCGCCTGCAGGCACCACCCCCGCAGCTCCCATTGGCCGGGAACGGGGAACCACAGCCAATGGGAGCTTCAGGGGGGTACCTACAGGCGAGGGCAGCGCACAGTGGAGCTGCCTGCTCCACCCCATCCCCAGGAGCCACTGCCGGACATGCTGGCCACTTCCGGGAGCGGTGCAGGGCCAGGGCAGGCAGGGAATCATAGAATATCAGGGTTGGAAGGGCCCTCAAGAGGTCATCTAGTCCAACCCCCTGCTCAAAGCAGGACCAATCCCTAACTAAATCATTCCAGCCAGGGCTTTGTCAAGCCTGACCTTAAAAACCTCAAAGGAAGGTCACATCCAATGAAGTGAGCTGTAGCTCATGAAAGCTTATGCTCACATAAATTGTTAGTCTCTAAGGTGCCACAAGTACTCCTTTTCTTTTTGCAGATACAGACTAACACGGCTGCTACTCTGAAAGGAAGGAGATTCCGCCACCTCCCTAGGTAACGCATTCCAGTGCTTCACCACCCTCCTAGTGAAAAAGCTTTTCCTAATATCCAACCTAAACCTCCCCCACTGCAACTTGAGACCATTACTCCTCCTTCTGCCATCTGCTACCACTGAGAACAGTCTAGATTCATCCTCTTTGGAACCCCCTTTCAGGTAATTGAAAGCAGCTATCAAATCTCCCCTCATTCTTCTCTTCTGCAGACTAAAAAAATCCCAGTTCCCTCAGCCTCTCCTCATAAATTATGTGTTCCAGTCCCCTAATCATTTTTGCTGCCCTCTGCTGGACGCTTTCCAATTTTTCCACATCCTTCTTGTAGTATGGGGCTGAAAACTGGACACAGTACTCCAGATGAGGCCTCACCAATGTCGAATAGAGGGGAACGATCACGTCCCTCAATCTGCTGGCAATGCCCCTATTTATACAGCCTCAAATGCCATTAGCCTTCTTGGCAACAAGGGCACACTGTGGCTCATATCCAGCTTCTTGTCCACTGTAACCCCTATATCCTTTTTTGCAGAACTGCTGTCTAGCCATTCAGTCCCTAGTCTGTAGCGGTGCACGGGATTCTTCCATCCTAAGTTCAAGACTCTGCACTTGTCCTTGTTGAGCCTCATCCGATTTCATTTGGCCCAGTCCTCTAATTTGTCTAGGTCCCTCTGCATCCTATCCCCACCCTCCAGCGTATGTACCACTCCTCCCAGTTTAGCGTCATCTGCAAACTTGCTGAGGGTGCAATCCACGCCATCCTCCAGATCATTAATGAAGATATTGAACAAAACTGGCCCCAAGACCAAGCCTTGGGGCATTCCGCTTGATACCGGTTGCCAACTAGACATGAAGCTATTGATCATTACCCGTTGACCCTGACAATCTAGCCAGCTTTCTATCCACCTTATAGTGCATTCATCCAGCCCATAGTTATTCAACTTGCTGGCAAGAATACTGTGGGAGACCATATCAAAAGCTTTGCTAAAGTCAAGGAATAACACGTCCACTGCTTTTCCCTCATCCACAGAACCAGTTATCTCATCATAGAAGGCAATTAGATTAGTCATGCATGACTTGCCCTTGGTGAATCCATGCTGACTGTTCCTGATCACTTTCCTCTCCTCTAAGCGCTTCAGAATTGATTCTTTGAGGACCTGCTCCATGATTTTTCCAGGGACTGAGGTGAGGTGGACTGGCCTGTAGTTCCCTGGATCCTCCTTCTTCCCTTTTTTAAAGATGGGCACTACATTAGCCTTTTTCCAGTTGTCTGGAAAGGGAGCCTGCCTTAGCCCTGGAGCACACCGCTGCCACCCCGGAGCCGCTCGAGGTAAGTGGTGTCAGACCGGAGCCCGCACCCCAAACCTTTCCGCCACGCTGCACCCCAACTCCCTGCCCTGAGCCCCCCACACTCTGCACCCCCTTCTTCACCCCTACCCCTTGCCCTGAGCCCCTTCCTACACCTCACACCCCCTCCCAGACCCCGCACTCCTACCTGCACCCCAACCCCCTGCCCCAGTCATACGTTCATGGACTTGCATACAATTTCCCCACCCAGATATGGCCCTCGGGCCAAAAAGTTTGCCCACCCCTGTTATAGAGCAATCAATTCACTGAAAGAAAAGAACGATCACAGTCATTCTGGACACAATTCAGCACAATATTGTAAGCATGAATTTAAGTTTATCCCTATTCAGCAAAACAATCAGCCATGTGCTTAACTTTAATCATGTTCTTACATCACATTAAAGCCACTAGGTATTAAGCATGTGCTTAAGTGCTTTGCGGAGTAGGGATGGTTTGTTGAATGGAGCCTCCTGGATAATGTGGCTTCATATGATTTTGGGACAGAGTACAACCTATCTTGAATAGCTAGAGTATGTAAATAATTTCTGAGGACACTTTTCCCTGACCCTAATTATTAGATTATTGAAGGGCCTCTCAATCTAATAATGATTGGTTTAGGGCCAAATCTGCATCAATCTTTTGCACCAGCAAATCAGCTATTGAATACACTGTACTATAAAATTCAATTTCCCTTTAATCTGGGTCTCTTGCTTTTCTGCAGAGTCCTGTGTTGTTGATAACCTCATTTCTCTCTGATGGGTATCTTTAGTTACGCACAGGTAATGCACTGGTTTCAGCATAGTGAAATTGTCTTCAACCCCTTCAGTGCAAAATCTTCAGTTTTTTTTCCAGGAAGAATAGTTTGAAAGATTACAAAGGGGTTAATAGTGGGATTGTTTGTCTAAATGTTAATGTACACAACACTAAAACAGAATAAGTACAACTCCTTTTATCTTAGTCACCAAGAAATCATACATAAGACCATATAAATTACTATTTTTTTTAGGGGTTCCACACCTAGGCAAAATTCTTTGCTGAGTCCATCCCTGAGGAAAGAAGATGACTGTAAGGGATCTTTATTCAAACTACACATGGGGGAAACAGAAAATATATGTTTGAATTATAGGTATTTTTATCCCTTTTTGACCTGAGCAGTTGGCCAAAATTTGGGGCCCTGCAGGTTTTTTCCAAGAACAGAAGAAATTGATGGTGGAACCAGGTGTGTTTGATGCAATCCTATTTTATTTGCAAAGAATGGACAAAGTCCTGTTTCCCTGAACACAGTAGGAATCAGACAGAAGACAGCTTCTTTGCTTACAGTTCCAAGCCTACTTCAGCCAGCACTCAGCCCAAAAGCACTCTATCTAAGCTTTTCTCAAGGCCACAATCCCAGTGCTTGTTTAGGTTTTGTCCTTGGCTTTCTGATCCTTCTCTGTGTCTTTCTGTGATGTTTTTTCTCTCTCTCTCTCATGTACCTTTGCTAAAACAATATCCATCAAAACTCCTCCACCCACATGTGTCTTGCCTGTGCCTTTTGTTGTGGATGGTGTGATATGTGCCTGTGTTTTGGGTGGAGGCTGCTATGGTTTTAGCATTCTGGTTCCAGAAAGGAGCTGAATTGCTTCTTACATGTTTCCCAAATGAGGGATGGCAGTTACATCCACCTCACTGAAACTGATTGTTTTAACTCAACTGATAACAATATGTATAAAATGTACTAATGCATTGTATGTGCATTTGTAATATATCTGACAGGCCTCAAGTGCCAGTGGTATGCTGGTTTCATCTACTGGCCCTGTGCTGTATGCCTGCATCACCTGTGGCAAGTACTGCTGCTCGAAAATTGGACTTTCTAGCCATTCATGATGCTGCAGCATGACACAGAGGAACTAAACTTCTTTGTCACTTACAGCATCATCTTTCAAGATGGATGATTGCCACCTAGAATGTATGCTTAAAATACTGAAACCTCTTTTGAGACCTTGGTCTTGGGGGAATCTTAGCTGCTATAGTCAGTGTGAAGCTGAAGCAGGAACAGATTCCTGTTCATTTGCTGAATGTTTATCAGTGGGTGTTAACGTCACAGGTGCTTTTGAAAATCCCAGTAGGTGCCTATCTGTGTCTTTAGGCACCTAAACAGCTTTACAAATCTTGTCCTATGACAACAACATTAGTCCAGTGTCAACGAATTTACAAAGCCCAAAGTAACTTCCCAGTAAAATAAAGGTTCCCCTGTTCTTGTCATAATGTCAATGCCACTCAAAAGCTGATTTTTATTCTTGGGGAACATGTCTGTTCCACTACTCATTTTCCCATCTTTAATAAGTAAAAGACAGGAGATGAGGATATTTAAAACTATAAAAAATCCTGTAAGTTTAGCTGCAAAAAAGATCAACAATGCACATGTTCTTACTTAAATATTTCCCTTAGTCATAAGCAACAAAGATACAGAAACTACTTTTAGCTAAGCTGCACAGACCAAAAGACCTTAGCTTTTACAAAACTGACATTGCAGAGCACAGCATACCATGGGTGTTCCATGGGCAGAGTCGTACAGTTAACCATTCATATCAAGAAAAAGAAACAACATGGTCCCTTAGGCATTTTGCCGTTTGATTGTACCCGTTCAAAACATCAGGCCCTCTTTTCTTGGGAATAGAAATGCTCTCTCTGGGAATTTGCAAACCTTGCTTTCGCTACTAGAAGTTGAGAAAAAAAGCTAATCAATTACCCTACAATTTCCCCCCTATTTTCAAAGTGAAATTAGTTCTTGTGAATGGAAGTGTACATTGTGAATGGGCATGTACATCTGCAGGTGCCATACTAACAGTCATGGATACTCATGTCTTCTATTTACTCATAAAACAGATGTAGCTAAGGCAATAGCAATAAAGCTCCCCACTCTATAACACCAATGTACCTCCAGGTGGGTCTGGAGGAGCCACCTCTGTGGACAAGAGGTGTTATATGTCCCTTCCGTCCTTGAGACAGTCAACAAAGGTATGTTGGTTTTAATATGAGCCCATGTTCACTTCAAATAGGTAAAATACAGCTATCAAGGGTTAAGCATATTTGGTTCCTCCTATCACTGGATGGAAATGTTTGTTGAAAAAATATATTTTTTGACCAAAACAATCCAAATTATTTAAAATGGAAACAGAATTTTTTTGGCTTTCTGTTTAAACATAAATAAATAATGGTCTGTTTTTGGAAAACAGAATATGTTTAGGATTCAGGTTTTTCATTTAAAAATGAAAAATGTTTGCAAGTAAAAAAAAAAAAAAGACAGAAAGCAAGAAAGCAACCCATGAAACATAACTGGCATTTTAAAGTCAACTCTAGTCAGTACATAGTGAAGCTGTATTCACACCAATGCCCTAGAGGAAAGAGGCTCTACTAACCCGGTACCTGGAGCTTTATCTAGTCCCACTCCTTAAACAGGACTTAATGCACCAAAGTCTGACGAGAGGAGGCGGCGGCTATGAACCAGATTCTGATCTCAGTTCCTCTAGTGTAAATCCTGAGTAACTCCACTGATGCGAACGGATCTACTCAACATTTACATCCAGGGACAGATTTTTAATGAGGTACCTATAATTTCTTTCAGAGTATTGGGAAACTCATTTCTGAAAACATAATAGTTGCCTCTTGATTTTTAACTTCCTTTTGAAATTAAAACACAAGGTTATGTCTCCTACAGATCTCAAATATATCTTCATTCAACATGGTATGCTCTTTAAAAATCACATAAATTATAGTGCTTTTGAATGGTGCCAAACTGATAGCTGTGGAGACAAAGTTCCTCTTTATCTACAGAACAAGTACAGAATAAGCAGGATCAGTGCAAACTTCCCCACCAACATGCCTCAGGCCTGACTTGGAAGGATCACCCATATGTATACAGGCCTTAGTCCATCTAGAGAAAATGTCAATTATTGATTATTCCAATAGTTCATTTAACATATCACAGACCGCATCACAGCCAACAGAGGATGACAATGTTTTGTCACCACCAATCAGAGTTAGATTTGCACCAATGACAATGAGCTACAAATTCCAATATCCTGTTCACATTCTCCCAAGATGGCTACTTCCTGTGTGTTGTATTTTCCTGGTGTTTTCTGCCTCCAGCTTTCAGAGTACTGGGAAACCTATTTCTGAAAATATAACAGGTACCTCCTTATTTTTAACATCCTTCTGGGAGAGAATTATCCAGAGTTCTGGGAGAGTTCCTGCCAGGCCTGTTTTCTAGATTCTTGCACATCTTCTAAGTTTTTAAAGCTCAGTTAAGATGTGTTCCCTTTGGGCCTGATCTAACACCCATTTAAATCGAGGGCAGTCTGTTCACTCATTTCAGGTAGCAATAGATCAAGCCCCTTTCGCAGTGTTTCCATTTCCTTTCCTGTTACAGGAGTTTCATTTTCTGTGCGTCATTAAATCTCATCTATTTTCAAACCTCCTCTAACACCATCTCTTTTTCCCCCCACCACTGCCTTTTACCTCTTAACATTTTTCCCACAGACTCTGGTTTTATTTTTAACTTCATAATTGCAGCTGTGGTGTTTAAATCTGTAAAGTGTTCAGGAAACCAGCTTTTATAAGAGGTATTTTGGCAAATAAAATTATGTAGGACACTAGTTCATTCTTGGTTGTATATCAGACCCTTTTAAATACATTTTGTTGTTGGCCAGATTTTGCAAATGTCACGCAAGTTTGCACGTACAATCGACTGTGCACACAAAATGTACAGGCCACTCTGTTGTAACCTGAGAACTCCCAAGCTGCTGGAAGGTAGTTCAGTGAGCAAGCTATGAGCATGTGGATCAGGTTGCTAGAGATCTGCAAATAAAAAGCAATAACCGTGTATGTGTGTGTATTTACTTTGTTAGCCTGTTCTGTCTGTCTGTATGTAGCCATAACTCCATTGCTATCATAGGTGCTGGAACTACGGGTGCAGGGGGTGCTGTAGCACCCCCTGACTTGAAGTGGTTTCCATTATATAGAGGGTTTACAGTTTGGTTCAATGGATCACAGCACCCCCACTATAAAAATTGTTCCAGCACTCCTGATTGCTATCCTCTTTTCAACCTTCCCCCTGGCAAATTTCTGGACAAAATTTCAAACCCCAGTTGTATTTGGGACAAATGATTTTGTCACCTGTGGGCTGCATGCACTACATTTAACGGAAATTGACTAGATTTGTAAATGGAGCACATTTCCCCCTCCCCCCACACAGTTCACCATTTCCAGGCGGCTCATCAGACTTTTGAGGGGTTACAGGGTGATGTACTTACAAGCCTGGCAATGTAAGTTTGTTATTTTTAAGAAACAGGAATGGCCCTAGCAAAAATCTGTGTAAATCCAGTAAAAATTCACTTTTCAGGCGTTTTTACTGTTTGTATTTCCTGGTCCCTATCTTGAACTCCACATAGCGGGGAAGGGGAGAAGGGAGCAGGGGAATGCCAAGGCACTGGCATACAGTCTGCCATTAGTGGATACATGCTGCTAGTCGGGGCCTCTCATAACTTTTGCATTGGTTCATAGAACAGAAATCGTTCCCATTCCTATATTAATACACTTTGGAATGGAGCTGAAACTTAGCAGGCTCCGGGGCAGCTTCTGTCCCTGGCATGTCTGCTGCCAGTTCTGCAGCAAGCCATTCCTCCGGGCATCAAAAGCTGCTCTGAGTATTGCCCCAGGATGTGCTGCTGCTCCTGTGGCAAAGCCTCCTCTGGGACCGATTTCAGCAATGGAGTCACTTCGCTGGCCTCACTCAGAGCCTGCTGCTGGCTCCCAGCAGTCCCCAGGCTGGATTGTGGGGCCAGCAGGCAGCTATCCTAGCTGACTTGGTCATTGTGTATTACCACTGGCTCCCTGCTTGGAACGTTACTCAGCACCTGGTCAAACTCCTCAGATGGTGGGCATGATGTTGGCGAGTTACATGCGGTGCAGTTCTGGTTCCTGGTTTTCTGATACTTGGTCTTGAGATGCTTAATCTGTTCACTACGCTGGTAGCCAGTCCAGTAAATTTCCAATGCTGCCAGCTTCTCTGCTATTTGCTGGCATTGCGTGGTCATTCCTGGTACTCTTACTAAAGTCCACTGTCTTCCTGGCCTCATGCCGGAGATTAACCATAATCTGGTTGTGCTCCTGTGACCATGAAGCAGCATACTTTGCAAAGGACTTCTTCCCGCCAGTCTCTGTTGCAAACACAGAAGGTTTTCTGAAGGTGTGTTTGCAGCTCAGAGGTCAGAAAACAATGGACAGGCTAAACACTGACTTGCCGAGCTGCTGCACTACTACAAGGAGGGTTGCTTCCAGTTCTCTGAAGTTGATTGTCGACTCTTGTGATATAGAGGACAAAGGAAGTTGGCCCATGGGGATTGTGGGATACATTTGGCAGACTCCCAGGACTCCAGCTGGGGGTGGGGGCTGCATCTACATTGCAAAACAATAGGGCTTAAACCCTGGGTCCCGACTTGACTTGGGCTTGAACTCTCCACCCCCGCAGGATCCTAGGACTCTGGGTCCGAGCCCAAATCTGAGAGATTTGAATGTAAATGGAGATGGGGTGGGGGATTGGCCTTGAGCCTGAGTCTGAGCCAACGCTTACATTGCAATGTAGAGAAACCCTAAGATCTTTGAATATAAAGGGTGTGGTTTCACGATGGATATGGAACTAGATGGGGGAGCTCAGGAGCTCCGAGTGATGTGCTCGTATTTGAACGTCTGAGTGAGAAGACATGTCTGTGTCCTAAGCAGACTGGTGTCTGTGCGTGGCTGGCTCTGGGGATGTACAGAGGAGGGAGTTGCAGTGATCAAGGCAATAAATGAGAAGTCTAGGGATAAGTGACTCAGCACGTATGCTGAAGTAACAGCAGAAGTGGGCTATCCTGTGGAGGTGACAGTAGGCTGTCTTGTATAGAATAGCAGTGTGAGTCACTAATGTGAGGTAAAGGGTCAAGGATGACTCCAAGATATTGGAACTCAGAGGAGATAAGAGTTGAGGCAGTTACAGACTTAACTGGATGTATTTCTTTTGCCAACTAGGTATCAATGACAATCAGATGAGGAGATGGAGCCAGGTGTTGATGTGTATGAGACAGGTGGAGTAGGAGTCAAAGGACGAGGGATGTATTGAGAGATTTAAAGGTAACTGGGTACCATCAATACAGAAGAGGCAGTTGAAGGTCCCTGGGTTAACTGAAAAATAGAGTTGGGATGAGAAAGAACCACAGAGATATAAATACAGAAGCAAATAACTATCTGGCCCCAAGCCATGTTCTTTCTTTGAGCAAAACTACAGTAGGTTGACAATTATATAAAAATACCATGAGGCATTGCCAAGAATGCTGATCTGTAGATCACAGGTATGCACCATCCAGACCTATATGTGGCCCCCTGTAAGACTGACAATATGTAGGGTGTTTGTCTGACTAAGATCCCACCTTATATTTCACCATGAATGTTCTTTGAATGGACGCCATCCAGCAGTAGTCCGATGTCTCCATGGGCTACCTTCCAGACATGGCCAGGGAGAGAAGGTATAATTTCATGCTACTCAAGGGATGCAGCTAAAGCCCAAAGTTCAGAAATATAGTATTAGAAAATGGGTGGAGACAAACACTCCAGCTCTGGAGGAGTGGCTTAACGAATCTTATCAGTGCTACTCTTTGGAGGAGAGAGTTTCCGCAACTTGGAAGGAAAGGAACACTCAGTTTCCTATTTGGCTTCTATTCACAGCTCCCTAGGAATCATTAATACATACATTCAAATATTTAGATGCCGATGACCTGGATGATTAAACTTTGAAAACATTAGGATTAATTAACTCCTGTATATATCTCCTCATACAAGCTGTAGCTGTTGTACAGTCTGCTGCTGCAGACTATTGTGGAACCAAATCCATTTCAGCAGTAGGGTGAAGTGACCTGTCTGTGACTCATCCTTGAGAGACCTCTGAATCAAAACTGTTTACATCAATGCACAGAATTATGAAGCTATTGTGGGCCAGATTGTGGAGTTTGACCTCTCAGTTATTCATAGTAGTCCCACTGAGTGGCAGATTTCCACAGCACTACTCACAAGAGCAAATGTTCACCAGTATGAGTAAGAGCACCTCAATCTGTCTCTGTATTTTCCTGTTCATCTAATCATAATTTTTATTATTAAAGTAAGTACAAGCTTACCATAGAATTTTGACTTTTTTTATTTGTAACATGGGCACCTCACTGAACAGTCAGGCATGGCTTGAAGAATTTACAGTCTAGAGTTTGGCCAGGACATAACAAGTGAGGGTGAGAACAAACAAGGAGGGGAATGAGAACAGGCTGGACAGGATTAGCTCATGCAGTGACTTAGGTCACATGCACTTGTTTTTGATAAACAAAGGTGAAAATTTTTTTACTCTATTTGATTTAGTTCACTTCTGATATATTTTCCTCTGAAGCTTCTACACATTTAGGGCCACATTGTGATACCTCTTATTCACACTGAGTAGTACTTGACTTCAAGCATAGTTCATTGAAATCAAAACTGATCCATTTCCTTCAATGGGCAATATATACATTTTTTACATTCCCTCTTCTGTATTTTTATAATTTATAATACTTGGCGTTAGCTCACTTCCTAGTCTAAGCAAGTATAGTGAATTGTCCAAAATGTATTGTTTAAGGTCTTGAACCTGGAAAAATTTATATACTTTTTAACTTTATATACCGTGAGTCATTCCATGGATTTGCATGGGATTACTAATAGTGCATAAAGTTAAGCAGGTGTCTAAGCATTTGCAGAATTTAACTGAAATATTGTTAGCATAGCAAATCATAAGTTTTGTACTGTTTTCAATTTTGCTCATAAAACATGACATTTCCCATTTTAGTAATATGATGGAATTGGGTTATACCAGTCTTTAACAGGTAATTAACATCCTCTGAATATGTCAAAACCAAAACCAAAGAAAGAAGAAATCCTGGGGAGGTATATCTGAGAATTTTAGATACACTCTTCCATTTACGTAATACATTATAAAGGTACAAGTCTGTCCTCTTGGTGTAAAATAAAATAATCTTTGCGAGAAAACATATTTTTCCACTTGATGCTAAAGTAAATCTAGTGGTTCCTGGTTTCAAGTACTAAAGACTTGCAATTGCTTCCAGGTTCAGCCATCTTGGAAATTACTGAAAGTATAAAACAGACACATGATATGTACACAATTGTTATAGAAATGTTTGATTTTTCCTAAGGAGAAAACTACTGTAAAGACCTTTGAAAAATGCTTAATAAATAGATTTTATAAATAATTAAAAATGTAATGATAGTGTAGCTCATTTAGGTTTCCAGTACTGGAACACTTATTAAGCATATGAGTAGTCCCATTACAGTCACAGCTTCTTCAGGGAAAATCCATGTCCTCTGGTAAATTATTCAATAAATACTGTTAACTGCTGAGTTCACTAGGGCCCCTCACATGCTTAAACTTGAGCAAGTGTGTCAGCACCTACAGAATTTGGGCATTTTTCTTTGAATATTCACAAGTATATATCTAGGGATACTGTCTTTTCAAAGGTTTCAGAGTAGCAGCCATCTTAGTCTGTATTTGCAAAAAGAAAAGGAGGACTTGTGGCACCTTAGAGACTAACAAATTTATTTGAGCATAAGCTTTTGTGAGCTACAGCTCACTTCATCGGATGCATTCAGCGGAAAATACAGTGAATGCATCCGATGAAGTGAGCTGTAGCTCACAAAAGCTTATGCTCAAATAAATTTGTTAGTGAGCTGTAGCTCACGAAAGCTTATGCTCAAATAAATTTGTTAGTCTCTAAGGTGCCTCAGGTACTCCTTTTCTTTTTGTCTTCTCAAAGAAAGAAAACCCGTATCTTCCTATTTATGACAGAGCTCAAGATTTGTTTGACAAGTTTAACCATGATTGTGAATGATTTATCATTTTGTGTAGTTATTTTGGCATAGTTAGCTTGTTTCACTACAATTTTGTTTTTGCACACATGTTACAGAGCACTTTTGGAAAGAATGCAAACATAAGAGTTTGGAGTAAAGATGTACTAAAACAACTAAGGAGAAAAGGTTCGTTTTTCATGGTACATATATTTTGGAACCTGAACTGATAAGCAGTATCTCTTGAATAATTTATCAAAGGACAAAGATTTTCTCTGCACAAATACCATGTCAATAAAACCAGTTTTTTGTTCACATAGTCATTTCACTGGTCAACCAGTTATTTCATACTCCATGTGCTAAGTGTTCAAAAACAATTACTGTCCTAGGCCATATGGTACATGTCATTAGTTTCTGCAGTCAATCAAACCACATTTTGGAATGCACAAACGATTCCCTTGCATGCACACTTGTTACATTTTATCCCACCTTTTTGGCACTTCTGTTGAATCTACCACTTGACATTTTCCAGGTGAAAGAGCAGATTTACAATATTTGTGATCTATTGTGATCTATATTGGCTTTGTATCAAAATTTGATCACGTTTGCAGTGCAGCAAAAATAATACAAAATAAATTATATAACTGATATTCCAAGAGGCCTATTTTATCTGTGCAAGTTCTGCAATTTTAAAATCTCCTAACACCACTGAAATACAAAGTCAGATCCTTATCAGTGTAAGTTGATGTAGCTTTGTTCGTGTCAAAACAAAGCTACATCAACATTGATTTAGCTGAGTATTTGATTTAGCTGAGTATCTGGCCTGTAATTTTTTATATATAATTAACCACGTAGTTGTGACATTATAATCTATATTGCAACATCTGAACCTGAAAGGCCTATGCAGAATGTAAATGCACCCCACCTTAAGCACTGTGTAATCATGAGCCAGACCATATTGTATATAGTCTATAATTTATGTAGTAGGTAATCATAATTTATTATATATTTGCTCATTTTAGAAAACCCTCCGCCAGGATCTGTCAGCACTTACACATTACTACCACATAGCTGAAGCTATTAATTATTTCCACTTGCATCAGACTGAAAAAAACTTCCTATCAGTACTTCTTAAAGGGGACTAAAGACTGTTGTTGTTTTCCCTCTCATGAACTAAAAATGGAAACATCACCCATTTAAAATTGAAATGCTGCTGCTTGTACAGGTTCAATATGCAATTTTCATGACTGATTACCCTTTCATTTACACTCGCGTAAGCGAAGAGTAATTCCTGTCATAGCCATGGAATTACACTACTGAAAAACTAGTGTGAGGGGAGATTCAGGCCCATTGTTTTTATTTCAAGATGTATATATTATAACCAAAATCTAAATTTGGGTATGAACCAAAACCACACACCTGAGCATGCCCGAAACTCATGGTAGAGGGGCAGAGGAAATTGGAGGGACATGATTTGGACTGGACTCTTGACCAACATGACCAACATGTCCATAATAAGCCAAACCAGAACCCCAACTCAGAAGTCCCCCAAATTTGTCTGTACATGAACTCAGATCTGACCTTTACAGGCCTATTTCTAGCTAAATCAATTGATTTCAGTAGCATCGTGCTGTACTGAGGATTAAATTGCAGTGATCTAAATAACATTTTTACACATTGACTTGATATTCCATTGTGGGTATTTTGCACATTTTCAGCAGGACTATGACAAGACAGCCAACTTTCATTGGATTATTTTCTAGTTGTTATTAAGTTTGAGACCATTGTCGGTCCCTTTCTCACAAAAATAAGCAGTTACTACCCAAGTACTCGCATTGGAATCACTCGTGTAAGGCCTGGTCGACATTAGAAAATTAGGTCTATTTAATGACATTGGCAAGGGGTGTGAAAAATACACATCTCTGAGCAGCATTGTTAAGGTGACCTAAATCCTCATGTAGACAGTGCTAGTTCACTGGAAGAATTCTTCCGGCGGCCTAGCTACCACCTCTCAGGAAGGTGGATTATCTATGCCAATGGGAGAAGCCCTCCCACCCACGTAGGTAGTGTCTACACTGCAGCATTTTAAGTGTAGACATGCCCTAAGTAAGGCATTTACAGTTTGACCCACACCCTTTATATAACATATCTGTGCATACAATTTAGGTCTGATGTAAGCTTGAATCTATTAGAAACAGGATGACACATCCCATCCTGGAAAAAAAAATGGAGAAAATTCCCAGGGTGGAAAAATAATTAAAATGTTAATAGACCTCACTAGAACAAAGGATGTTGGCTTAAACACTATCCAGAGGTAGATATACTTTTTTGGACATAATAACAGATGGTAATAAAAGCATCTGTTCAAAATAACTCTTTGAAATGCTTGGCACATACTTGAAGGAACAGATCACCTTGTGAATTAAAAGCTTGTACAAAGGTGGTCTAATATAAAGATACCTCTGTAACGGTCGGTTACGTGTACATTGCAATCTGAGGGTATGTCTGCACTGCAATTAGATGCTCCTGGCCAGCCTGTGCCACCTGACTTGGGCTAAGGGGCTTTTTAGTTGTGGTGTAGATGTTCGGATTCGGGACCCATCCATGTCTCAGGGTCCTAGAGCCTGGGCTCCAGCCTGGGCTCGAACGTCTATATTGCAATTAATCAGCTCCTTAGCCCGAGTCCTGCAAGCCTGAATCAGCTGGCATGGGCTTGCTGCAAGTTTTTAATTGCAGTGTAGAGACTCTCTTGGTGAAACAGCCGGCATAAATCTAAACTTGCTACCATCATTGTGGTTTCCCTCAAAGGAGGAGCTGGATATTAAAAAGAAAGCTGAGAAAAATTTAAGTTTCTTCTCTCATGTAACAGTTGTAGCTACTGATCTTGAACATTTTTTAGAGAGTCTTAGAGCTTGTGCTCGTGAAGGTTTTTGCAACCTGTGCAAAAACTAGACAAAAGTGTTTTATAGGTCCTGATCCAAAGCTCATTGAATACAGTGGAAAGACTTACATTACCTTTAACAGGCTTTGGATCAGACCCATAATGTTTTCCTGCATTTTTATGTTTCTTCCCTATATTTTTGTTTAACCTAAATTATGATTGCATTGACGCTGTTAACACTAGAGAATACGTGCTGACTGATCATTCAGCGTCTGAGACAGATACTACGTTTAAGGGAGTAAGAGTAAACAAGTGGCGTTCATTTGTCCACAGTTAATGGCATAAGAAGGAAACTTGGCGGGGCTGCACCACAGAGATGTTATAGAGGATGAAATGGAGTTTGTGAATGCATAAAGGGAGCCCTTAGAACTTAAGGATGCCAGGATACAGTGATGCACTGCTGCAAAAACGAATTGACTCAATGTGATGTCCACATTTATTGATGTATTTGATTATTTTTAAAGAATGGGTTTCCTCTATTCCTCTCTTGCTTTTTTGCTGTTTTATTTTAAAATTAACACTCTGTACTACATTCAGTTACATTGATGTTATGATTATTAACAAGAGGTCTGAGTTAAAGTGGATTATCAATGATCGTCATTTTATTTCACCAGGCCAGGAGAGATTCTTTTGTGCATTAGTCAGATTAACTTAACCACATAAAGACTGTTACAGCAAATGTGAATAATACTTACCAGATTCTTTTGTGTCATTTTTGTAGCTGCTCCTTTAGCTCAGCTGGCAGAGCATCAAATTTTAGTCTCCCACGCCCAATTTCTCTCAAATGTTTATGCATTTATCATTCATAATTACCTGCTATAGTGCATATTTACTGTAGTATGTTCCAGCCTTTACTGGTGTGCACGCTGTCAAGGTTCCTTCCCCACTCTGAACTCTAGGGTACAGATGTGGGGACCTGCATGAAAGACCCCCTAAGCTTATTCTTACCAGTTTAGGTTAAAAACTTCCCCAAGGTACAAACTTTGCTTTGTCCTTGAACCGTGTGCTGCCACCTCCAAGCATTTTAAACAAAGAATAGGGAAAGAGCCCACTTGGAGACGTCTTCCCCCAAAATATCCCCCCAAGCCCTGCACTCCCTTTCCTGGGGAAAGCTTGATAATAATCCTCACCAATTGGT
This sequence comes from Eretmochelys imbricata, assembly GCF_965152235.1. Lineage (NCBI taxonomy): Eukaryota > Metazoa > Chordata > Testudines > Cheloniidae > Eretmochelys > Eretmochelys imbricata. Next base: position 110,205,002 of record NC_135577.1, read on the forward strand.
ACAGGTGAACACAGACCCAAACCCTTGGATCTTAAGAACAATGAAAAATCAATCAGGTTCTTAAAAGAAGAATTTTAATTAAAGAAAAGGTAAAAGAATCACCTCTGTAAAATCAGGATGATAAATACCTTACAGAGTAATCAGATTCAAAACATAAGGTTTTGCCTACAGGGATTCTCTAAGTTACAAAAAGACACAAAAACAGGAATATACATTCCATCCATCACAGCTTATTTTACCAGCCATTAAACAAAAGAAAATCTAATGCATGTTCTAGCTAGATTAGTTACTAATTTAACAGGAGTTGTAAGGCTGCATTCCTGATCTGTTCCCGGCAAAAGCATCACACAGACAGACAGAACCCTTCGCGCCCCCCCCACTTTAAAAATATCTTGTCCCCTCATTGGTCATTTTGGGTCAGGTGCCAGCGAGGTTACCTTAGCTTCTCAACCCTTTACAGGTGAAAGGGTTTTGCCTCTGGCCAGGAGGGATTTTATAGCACTGTATACAGACAGGTGGTTACCCTTCCCTTTATATTTATGACACAAGCATACACAAAAAAGTATCAAAAGGAGACTCTTGAAGAGCAAAACAGGAGCTACAGAAATCTTTATTCATATATCTGTTGTACTACTGGTGTGAGCAAGATGAGCAGCATTTCCTCAATATTTATCATATTGCATATGATTGCATTATGATAGTAGCTTTGGGTAAAATTAATCCCTGTGCCCACATTCTATGTACTACTTCAGTTCTATTTAAGCTGTATTTTGAGATCTTAAGTGGGCCCAAAGTAGTCCATAGACATTCTTTGAGCTCTCTGCACAGGAGTAAATATCATTCTGTGGTAGCATATGCTGAAGTAAAGGTTGCATAACAGAATTTTAAGTCTTTGCTTTTACTCACTCCATGTTTGGTCTCAAACAGAAGGTGAATTTTATTTAGAAAATTTAAAGAAAAATCATTCAGTTGTTTGAGTTGTATGAATTTGGGGGGGTATACACTTTTCTTAATCTTTAAAATATTGCTCCACTTATTTTTCATTCAGATCTCTTTAACACATTTGAGCTCTGAAATTTAAAACCTTGATCTCTAAATAGTGCTCATTTTGGTGTAGGTCCACAGTTTTACTATCTTCTAACTGGAAGGAAAACTTGGAAAACAGCAAAAGCATGAAAAGCAAGGCTTCCCCCTCTCCACTTCCTTATCTTTTCTAAACTTTTTCAGTGTGGGAAAAAGGAAGGAAATGTCCATAAATAACTTTTGAAAGAATGGGGAGGGTTGCTCAACAATTAAAACTGGAACACTTGAATTTTTCCAGTTTTCAAAAACTGAAACAAAATTACATTTTAAGTCGAAACGAAAAAAAACTTTTTGTCCTGAAATGCCAATTTCAAGCAAAACTTTTCATTTTGAATTTTCTGATAAGAAAAAAGAAAAGTTTAATTGACATTAATATTTTCCCATGTAGTATTTTGATGTAAATGCCACCATGTTTTTTTGACAGGAAACAACTTTCATTAAAAAAATGTCAGCAATCTTTAGTTACCAGTACTCCACCAATAAAATGTAATCCAGTATATGCTGCGCCATTAACTCAAACTGCAGAAAACTGTGTCAAGCAGCCAGTCAAACATGGACTCCTTTTCTTAACTCAGTTCATTTCATTATAATTACGGTGGGGCTGGTAGCACCCTCTATTATTAAAGTAGCCAGACACTTCCCATTATGAAACCCTGTTTTCAGTTGCTTATAACTTTGCCAGAATTAAACCATTTGGGCTGAAATGTGTCTACCTCAGGCTGACTTTTTGTGTGTGTGTTGGGTGGGGTGGAGGGGTGGGTTGAGAATTTTAGCCAAACCCGTTCAGCCATTTCCAGAAATTAGGCTAGGGAAAAACACGTATTGCCCATGTTAAAAAAAAATTCTGAAGACCTTTTCTTTGGGAAGATTTAGTGCCCCCGTGCTTTGAAATAGGAACTTGAAATTTGGGAGTAGGGAAGACTTTGTGTCAGGATTGTGCTTTTTTCCACCCCCATGAAATTTTCCTGAATTTGGCCAAGTTATTAGCCTTTGAAAAAATCACAGTTTGCACATGGTCAGTAAAGACTTGTTAGATCTTAGCAGTTAATATCTCCAAAGATTCCATCCCCACCGAGCGTGCTCTTACTCCTAGTGCTAACCAGACTGCATGTGCACTCTCCCATAGAATGATAACATGTTCTAGCCAAGGGCTACAGTCGATCAGAAGGACTTTTCCTGTCAGTGCTGCTCAGGGAAGGTGGGGCCAGGTACCAGAAATAAGAACAAGGAGTCTGTCTCTCCTGTTGGCACCCAGGGAGCATGGAAGAGGAAGACACCTGATTTGAATGCAGAGGGAACAAAAGCTGAATCAGAGGGATGGGGAAAGGAGTAGATTGGGACGAAGAGTCTGCTGAGACAGGCTGCAGGGGTGGAAGAGAAACTGTGACTTGGAGTTGGAGGAGGGAAACTGGGACTGGTTGGGCAAGGAGGATGGAAATGGGAGCTGTGTGTATGGGGGCAGTGGGAGAGATGGACTAGGAGCTGGTGAGGAAAGGGAAAAATATCACATGATCATTTAATGAAAAACTGTATCAATAATAAGAAAAGGAGTACTTGTGGCACCTTAGAGACTAACCAATTTATTTGAGCATGAGCTTTCGTGAGCTACAGCTCACTTCATCAGATGCATCCGATGAAGAGAACTGTAGCTCACGAAAGCTCATGCTCAAATAAATTGGTTAGTCTCTAAGGTGCCACAAGTACTCCTTTTCTTTTTGCGAATACAGACTAACACGGCTGTTACTCTGAAACCTGTATCAATAATGTATACCTACAAGGAGCAAGATTAAGGTTACACAGGCAACCTTAATTCTGGCATTTCCAAACTTTTGAATGCTTGGCTTTGCAACCTTAATAAAGTTTTTAACATAGTTTTTTGTGTGTAATATATTTATATAGTGCCAGTAGCCTATCTTAGTAAGAGAGGCAGGAACTTTGTCACCCCTATGCTCTTAGTCACATTTTAAGATAAACCCTTTCTGGGAAATGTTGTCCAAATGAAGGCAGTTTCCAGTAGCTAAGTTTGAGGTTTATATTTGGAATCACTTGATGCCCTCATGCAGAATGATTTAGCTGCTTATGAGCTGACTGGAATATCAATTTGGTCTTGAATAGCAAATGCACATAAAAGGACAATACCCTCAAATTACTCCGTGTTCTTATTTCATTCTGTTAGCTGTAGAAATATTGACTCTTTTTGTGCCACATATAAAGAATAGACTCTTGGCTCCTCCATCTGGTTACTAACCATGCACCATGAAGGGATATTCTCCACAAAGGTTGATCTTTAGACAGAATATATGTGCCGTGTAAAGCATGCCTCACTGCTTTTTCCTTGGCTCATCTTTATTTTTGAGCCAGTGCTGAGCTATTCTGCACTGTGATAGTCTAATGCATTTCACAGAGCTTCTGTAGCAAAAAGTTAGTGAAACAATAACACTGTCTGACTACATGTTTCTGTTTGCTAGTCTGCTCTATCAGTTAAACAGCACACGGCTTTACCAGGGCCGTGTTGGCAGAAGGGACATCAGTCCTTGAGGGGGTCCATTAGTAAAAGCACTGTGGAAATGGAACAGTTGCCCTCTTGACTGACACAGTGAGGAATGAGTGGGGGACCTTCAGTGCTAAAAGCATGAGCTGCTACAGCTTGAGCTAAAGAGCCAATGCGCTGTAAACGGGCTGTAACAATTTATATCTTCTGGGGATCAGCACAGAGGGGAAACCTCTAACACACACTCACCAGTGTGTTACAGAAAGTTGGCACTGTGTTCATTACCTTAAAAGGATTGTGGGACAAGTGGTGCTGAAACAATTTTTATAGTGAGGGTGCTGAAAGCCGGAAACCATGTATTTGGGTTGTTATTAGCACCCCCAGCACCCCTAGTTCCAGCACCTCTGCCTGGAACAGCGCTGTGATGTACTGGGTATGGTAAATATGCTTTCTCAATTTTCTTTTCTGAAAGATTTCTCTTTTACAAGAATCATATCTGGGAAATGGAATAAAACAAACCCATATGTTTGAATAGTGCAGAGAATGGGATGCTGCTGCAAACTGAAAGATGCCAAGAAGACTCAAATGTAGATTGCCACTCCTTGATTAAACTCATGTCATTGGCCCCTTTATTTTCATGCCACCATGAATTAGCCAGTAGCGTCAGGCTTAACTGAATTTTCTTTCAGCATGTGCCACAATGTGACTTTATTTAATCACATTAGAAAAGCTATTGTATATTATGTGGAACAATGTGGTGATATGGGGTTTCTTTTGTCTGAGTTAGATACTGTTCGTAAGATTTTGCTGGGTGACTGTTACCATATATCCCAGCTGTCCAGACACGTGATGATGAAGCTGTTTGATAAATAAATTTGTTAGTCTCTAAGGTTCCACAAGTCCTCCTTTTCTGTTTGATAATGAATTCCTTTTTCACTATGCAAAGATGGAGAAAGGGTAGGCAGCATGTGAAACATGCTCTTGTGCTTGTGTAACCCACACACCTCCTGGGTGTGGTGTTCTGTCCCATCTAGTGGCACCAGGACCACTTAGAGAGAGAGATAAAATGAGTCTGCTCTGCAGCCTTAGCTGACAGCCAGTTGGCTGTTAGCTCATACAGTCGAGACTCATGCACTAAGCTCCAGAGGTCCCCAGTTCGATTGTGCCTGCCGCCGACTGGGATCTGTTGGCATTACACTTGCAAAGGAATAGAGGCCCATCTCCTCTGGAACCAACTGATCTGGCTGGGTTCTGTGCAAGTTCAGAGCAGAATGGCAAAGGTGTCTTTATATCATCTTTTTGTTTCCCTGGTCTAAGGACTTTCAGTCCCCTCAGTTGATCTCTAGTGTAAACTGGAGCTAATCTATGTGAGCTGCCCATAGCCAAAAGAGACCGTTTCAGCAGCCATCGATCATAAGAATGCTTTAGTCACACCCCTGGAACTTTGGCTAGGGGAGAGGGCACTGGCTTAGAAGCTGCAGGGGGATCCCCCACTAGCTCATTAAAGGGGCTCTCAGGCCCCTTTGCATAGCAAATATGCCTCATCAGAGGGCAGAATCTGGCCCATAGAATGTAGCCATAAAAAAGCAGGTATCGGCTAGTTATAGATAGAGCACTTCTCTAATGCACTGAGCTTTTCTTTGCTATGTCTGCATTTTGAAAACTTTATTTGAATTTTGGACCTGATTTGCAGGCCAGTCGCAACCCCGCCTTTTTTTTTCTGCATGTAATTTTGTGGGTGTAACTAGTGACATTTTGGAGGTTTTACTAGCTGATCTGCAGGCACAAACATGTAGTAAGAACTTCAGGGGACATGAATGATGCCAAAACCATTTGCATGAGCCAAAGTGGCACCATCATTTATTGTGCCAGCCACGTGCTGTGCAGAATGGGAGAGAGGCTTTCTAAATCTGTCCCTCCACCCAGAACTCTTGGCACTGATTTAGGGGGATTTGAGGGGGGTGGACGGGACAAATAGTATTTCCACATTGTTCCTTTTAGTCATTTTATCAACAGTGAGGTGTTGATATTGTTAATTGAAATTTTAGTTTTTAAAAATACATTTATAACTTAAAATACATTCAGAGGTGACAGAGTCCAGTTAAAGACTGTTGCCTGGAAAAGGCACCACCACCAACACAATAAACGAAGTATGCCACAGCAGTAATTACAGTCACACAAACTGGAACTACTATTCTAGGAATAAAATGAGTGAATAATTTCTTCTGTGTTGAAGGTCCTACTATAGGATGGAGTAATAGAATAGTAAGGGTCTTCTGCTGCTACAAATGCCTAAGCAGGATATATTGTTCCTGGGTCAATGTCCTATGACAAAGACTTTATTTCTGTAATACTATAACAATACTGTGACTCCTTAGAACTCCATGTTTGTCATCCTGCTTTTCACCATGACCACTAAGAAAATGGGAAATCAGCAAAATAGGAAATCAGATCATTCTGCTTCCAATGCAAATGCCCTCTGCTACTTGAGTTAAAAGCCAATTCCCATCAGCTTTCATCAGTCTGAGATTTTGCCACAGTTTAGCAGTGAATACATTTGGCAGAAGGTAGTGGTACACACAGAGGACATTAGTATTCACCAAGGGAAGCTTTCCATTGACTTCAGTGGTAGCTTGGTTGGGTCCCAAGTTCATTCCTTACAATACCAGAGATGATTAATATACATTTAGCCAGTCCAATCTGATTGAAATTGGTGCATTAGAGTGAGAGTAGCATGCTGTACCATTACTGACCTGCTACATTCTGACTGAGTTAAAATAGAACCTCATGGCTATTGCTAATCAGTTTATCTGTAATAGTTCAAACCTCCAGGCTTTTTAAAAGGTTGAATAATGTGGTTTCTGATATTTTTTTCTTTCACTTTTTATTAATGCATTACTTATTATTAATGAATAAACTAGGGATCTTGCTGGCTGACATGCTGTGATTTCAGTTTTGTCTCATAATTTGTAATTGTTTTGCATTACATATTTAGAACTCAGTCCTGCTCTCAGCTATCCAGGAACACAAGTGAATAGTCTTATTGCAGTAAGTGTTCTAAGTGAATAGACTTATAGCAGCAGCAGGGGATGTTGGAATCCATTGTAGGTGACATTCACCCCTATGCAGAGGGCCTGTATGAGCCCTAGGCACCACTGAAGTCCCTCTTAAGTCCTGTTGTGAGGATTTGTGTGGTTCAGTGACTGCATACCAGCCCTGTGTGTGGTATGAATTGAATCGATAGTGCATCACATGAAAGAAATGTCCTTCATGCATGTTGTATTTTAATTTTTTCAAACTTTTCTAAGAAAGGGTCACAATATAACAGGCCTAAACCCAAATCCTGCAACTATACACCCACAAGCTTTGGGAAAGTTCAGAACGAGATCTAAATCCAAATACTGCAGTTGCTGTCTTCTCTATAATCTGCCAAATCAAAATGCTAGGGCTGAACACCTGGAATGTTGGAAGAAGAATTTGGACCCTGCTTCTGAACTTTGCAGCTAAATGGAATAGAACTGTTCAGAAAAGTTCTCTGCAGTCCTTGCTCAGGCCCCAATTCAGCAAAGCCCTTAAGCATGTGAATAGTACCATTAGCTTCAGTGGACATTTTGCCTGAGTAACGGTTGAGTAAGGGCTCTGGGACATGACCCATGTCAGTTACCCGTAGCAATATTTTTTCAGGTAAAAATCTATGATCTAAAACTGCATTCTGATCTTACTAGCACTGGTCTAAGTGAGAAGTATGTCCATTGAATTCAGTGGAGTTACCCGACTGCAGTTTGTTTAACTTGGTTGCTACTATGTTTTACCCTATATTTTTATGGATGCTTATAATACATGCAAATACCTGTTCACCACCTTTCACTTACCTTACATCTGTTTAGTTTAGTTTACAGTGCAATGTTTTCAAAAAGATATTATATAATTTTTCTCTGCAATGTAAGATAGTGAACTGTTTTTGGAGATTTTTGTGTTCTTATATGAAAATGACTGTTCAGTACTATGTGGAGAAATCGTTATTTAAAAATTACATATCCCAGTTGTTTCTATGGAAACACTTTGTCACCTTATGCAAATGAAACAGGAGCTATGGAAAAAATAAAGATTTTTTTTCTTTTAGCATGGAAAACTGTAGTATTGGAAGAGTAATTCTCTGCAGATTTTTGCAAAAAGTTTAGAAGTAATATTTGGCCAAATTCATTCTTGGCACAACTTCAGACCTGGGATGCATTTGTCCCATTGTGCAATGAAGTTCCAGAAGCTAGATGGTGTACTGTGATTATAAAACATGCATACTGTTAACTAGCAACAACATGATAAATTAATAGCTTTTCTAACCCAGGCACAGGCCCACATGATGAGTTTCCTGTTTAATTTCTTTATGGTTTTTGTTCTCACCTTGTCTAATATAGTGCGGTTAAAATAATTTATAGTGGATGCTTCTTTCTCCACCCTCACCTTACCCAAAAACACTGAGGGCTGACATATCAGTAGGGTATTGCAGACTGATTCAGATTTGAATGCTTCCCTAGAAAGATCCGTAGCCTGCAAGCGAGACCAGGAAACCCCTTAAAATTACAAGCTATCACTTTAAGTGTAACAATTTTCCATACACCACAGTTCTGTTTCCAAGTTCTGCCACCAATTTAAGGCTTCACTCTGCTCTTCTTCCTTTGACTTCAGGTGTGCAGGATCAGGCCTTTGTTGCATAAGTTGGATCTGTGCAGTCCTCTGAGGTGGGTCCAGTGAAGAAGTGACAGAAAGAAGCACTGAAGCTGTAGCTGCTCAGAGGATGGTCAATTCGTCTTCATCCAGACTCATTTTATCCATCACAGAATTTACTGCAGCCCTGTGGTAGTAGTAACCCAGTCAATGTGCCCAGTGTGGAGATGGACTCAGTGCGGGGGTCCCTGAACTGCCCTACTTCACTATACTGTTGTATCTTTTGTAGGGGATGGCTAGGGGTCTGTAAGGGAAAGTACGTGTTTTTTTTTTTCCTCTCTTCTTTTCCTACCACCTGCCCTGATGGGGTATGTAGAGGGGAGGCAAGATGGAGCAACCAGGATCTCATGCAGTGTAGAGGGGTAGTAGACTGGGACTCAGGACACCTGGGATCTATTCTTGGCTCTGCCCCTGGCCTGAGAGGTGACCCTGGACAAGTCATTTCACCTCTCTGAGCCTCTGTTTCCCCTCCCACCTTTTGTCTGTCTTGTCTATTTTGACTGCATGTTTTTTGGGGGAACGGCTGCCTCTTCTTATGTACAACACCTTGCACCTGTTCTTGGCTGAGTCCTTTAGGCATTACTGTAATATAAATAGTAAGTACTGCTAATAACTAGCCTGACAGATCTCCTGCTGGAGCTGGTTGAAAAATGCCAATTTTTTTAGTGGGAAATCTTTTAAAAATTTCTCATGATTTTTTTTGGTCAAAAAGTTCAAACCTAAAATAAAAATCAGTTTTCACAAGCAAATGGGGGGGGGGGGGGGCAAAAATTTCAGTTATCAAAAATACTTTTATCCTGCTTCCAGTTTTTTGTTAAATTTCCAGAAAAGTTTGACCAGAATAATTATTTTCCATGTAAATTCTCTTTTTGTTCATAAATCCATTTTGATCAGATCTAGTTCTTACTCACAGGTCCTCTTCAGAGCTCCCAATGGACGATACAACTTACTATAGTGAGGAATGCGTTCCCTCACTTGAATCAGCAAGGCACTATGTGTAATCAGTGCTTCTCTGTCATCCTCTTCAATTATAATGATAGTAGGTCCTTTCAAGTGCCCTCCACAATACACTAAATATATTAATCTGCTTTCATGTGCACACACTTATGATGTACCAGTGCTTTTTGGAAAATCACTCTAATGCTTACTTTCCATAACATGGGGGGCTAATGGAAACTGTGAGCTACTTTTTTCTATCATGGGCACAACCGGTGCAACGAAGAGAACTCTGCATTTGTGCAAACAGCTCTAGCAATTGAAGTGCTTATTTGAAAGTGGCATTATACATTTTGTGTGTGTGAATGCATGGAAATACATATCCAAGTGTGTGCCTCTCTCACTGCTATTTGTGGAATTTAACTAAAACCAAGCAAACTATTCTGACATGAGATTCATTGTGCATATGCTATATAATAGGAAATTAGTTTAATCTATCACTTTCCTGCAGGTACACTGGTTCATAACATTGATATCCGAGAAAAATATACAGATACAATGCAGTTAAACTATATATCCTTCTATGTGAGTACAATACAGTGTATATGTAACTAACTATTACATGTATTTGGAAAATACAGTTTAAACTATTTTGTGAAAATTACATTCTCTTGCTATTTACATAAAAATAACTTCAGGAGAGTGCACTGCCATATGTGTGCACGGGTGTCCTATTTTTATTTAAGAGCAAACCAGGTAATAGAAAAAAGAATATATCCAGTTCTCACTAAGAATGGGCTGACTCATTAGAGAGGTTTGAATCTCTGCTGAGCTGTGGATATTTAAGGTATAGAGTAGTAGCTCCTGAAGTAGTAACCATGAGATGGTCACATAAGAAATTTAAAATAGTAAGTTACTGCTGGATGCCACTACAGGTTTAACTTACACCCTGCGGTAACTGTTAATCATAAAAACCCCAAGCTGGTATGTTGAAAACATCACTACATAGAAAAAGGTCTAACACTGAAATTAAAACGGCTATACAGAGAATTCTATCCACAGAAAACAATTTACTGAGTGCTTTGCATCCTGTAATACTATTTTAGGGTAAAAGAAAAGGAGTACTTGTGGCACCTTAGAGACTAACAAATTTATCTGAGCATAAGCTTTCGTGAGCTACAGCTCACTTCATAGGATGAATGCATCCGATGAAGTGAGCTGTAGCTCACGAAAGCTCATTCTCAAATAAATTTGTTAGTCTCTAAGGTGTCACAAGTACTCCTTTTCTTTTGCGAATACAGACTAACACAGCTGCTCCTCTGAAACCTGTTATTTTAGGGTAAGTAATTCTTGTAGTATTACTAGCATGATTATTCGTGTAATTGATTTTAACAGATCCAAGCTATCCTTTACTGTTGATAAGGTGAACAGCCAATGTGATCAATAGCTTATTTGAGTACTATTGTACCACAGAATTCTTTTCAATCATCAAATACGGAAGGAAAGTCACCCTGAAATTGTGAAATGGACACACAGCAGGAGTTTCAGCAGTCTGTCTTTATTTGCTTTTAATCTCACTCAGCCTGATCATTTATTGTTATTTCAGCTCTTGCTGCCACCCACCGCCAGCTGTGTCTATATGGGTTCTTAAATTGGCAACGGGTTAGAAAGGTAAAGATGTCTGGGAGAAAATTTAATGTGGTAATGGACTTCTCATTTTAAAAAAAGTAACCAAGTATTGACTTACAGCGTATGGCTTTTCTAGGTTTGGAGTGTTAGTAGCAGCTGTTACTTTTGTCTCTGAGTTTTCTCTTTCCATATACTGTGTTTATGTTATGAGTATGTATACTTTGAGAAACTTGCACTTGGGTTCAAAAAATTTGTGAAATATGATTTTATGGCCTGAGGCCCTGGCTGCAGCAGTTCCCAAATGTAAAGCTCCTTGCAAGAGTTTGTTGTTGTTAGTTTAAGTCCACAAGTGATCACGTCCTTCAGTCCCATATTAATCTAGATAATAGTTATGTGGAATGCTAAGAAATCAAGGGACAGGCTGAAGTCAGTGAAATTGCTCCAGATTTCCATGCAACTGAGTTTCAAAATCTGGATCTAAATGTAGGGAGCTTAAAAGGATAATAAATAGCACAGAACGGTGCATGATTTGTAACAGAGGTCCATGCTGGTGGCTTTCCAGAAATTTGAGGATTGCACCTATTCCTATATTTCATGAATTTTATTTAAAAAAAAAAACAAAAACAAACAGTAACTGCACACAACCCCAGCATTTTCCTTGCCCTTTTCCTGTATTTGCTTTCATAACGTAAGAGAAATTGCTTGTTGTTTTGAGTTCACCAGAAATAAAAGCCTGCTGTTAGTTGGTCTGGTTTACCCTCGGCCTGCAATTGCATAGAAAGGGTCTCATTTTAGGACTATGGAGGGCAGGGCTGACACTTTGGCCACAATTTGGTTACCATCAGGTATTATTTCGCCTTTCTGTGAAACAGTGATTTTCGTAAGACTCACTTGCTTTAGGAAGACAGAACTTAAGCACAGACACATACCTACATGCATTAAAAAAAAAATGCAGGACCTGGCATGAAAATGGAAAAAAGGGCTGATTACAAAATATCACAGGGTTTGTAACCAATAGGCCTCTTTAGCTAGTGTCGCTGGGCAGCCTGTTAATATTTCCACAGCACATTTCCTCTTCAAAGCCCTTTACAGACATTTGGTTTAATCTTTTCTATACTCCTGTGAGATGGGGAAAATAATCTTCCTGCTTCCATTTTAAGTGATTTCTCCAAGGCCTCAGAGGGCATTTGTGTCAGAGATATCTGTGTTTAGAATCCATGTCTTCCTGACTTTCAGTCCTGTTCACTGGTCACAAAACTGCCTTCCCTTTACCCTACTTACCCTCATCTTTATTGCTGTACATGTTGCTCCTCCTTTCTCTTCCTACATCATTGTACTTATTTTCTTCTTTTAAATGATTCATTTGAACAAGACACAGTTCTGCATGGGGAGCCCAGGTAATTTAACCATTCCAAACAATGGGCCCAGTAGATTTCAAAGTGAGCTACACCAGGGAAATGCTTGGCCTGGGGTGACTGTACAGTTTCAGCAGGAACGTGTCCCCTTTAATTTTAAGGCCTTATATTCAAGGAACTATGGTAGTTTGATATTCTGCTTTGACCTTTAGATTTCACTATACAGAATGTGAATTGGTTGGCCATCTGGTTCTCTGTTCATATACTCTCAAACCTGTGGCCCAAGGAGTGGGATTATAAACTTGCATGAAAAAGGTCAGTATGGTGCATGATTAGCATGTGCACTGGGGCATTGTGACAAGATGGCCAATGTTAGTCTGGTGGGTCCTGTACTTTTCTTGGCAGGGAGCTAAGATGCCACCCTTTGCCCATGTTCTTGGAGCATCAATGGCCCCGCTAGTGGCCCAGGAAGGTGGTAAGCAGTCTGGGTTTCTCCTCACTCTGAGCCCCAGCCCCTCTCAACTCCTGCAGGTTCTTACCCTCTGCGGTGGGGTACCTATAGTCCTTAGATGCTGGGGAAGGGAGTCTCCCTCCCCTACTGGGTAGGGTCCCCCTTACTTCAGTTCTCTGATTTTTCCAAGTCTCCTAGCACACCTCCCAGCTTCAGTTCTCTCTCATTCCTCCTCTATCTACCTGAAGCAGGGGGTTTTATTAGGTTCCTAACAGGGCCTTAATTGACTGCAGGTGCTCCAATTAACCTGCAGCCACCTTCCCTAGTCTTCAGGGAACCACACCTTAATTAGCCTTGAGCTTATATATTTCCCCTCTAGCACTCTCTCTGGCCTCCCTGTATCACAGGCATACATAAATGTATATATTTATAAGCACGTAAGAGTTGGTATGTCAGGCTGTTGAGGTACAGCTTGGTGTAAAAGCAGCACGGCTCCTGTAGAAGTGTAACATTGCACGAGGAATATGATTTGTTCTCTGTCTTTGGCAGAAAAAAGTAAGAAGCAGAAATCTTCTGTTTCTTTAAGTAATAAGTTTCCATTCTGGGGGTTTTACCAGTTAAATAGTGACTTTACAAAAGAGGTAATGTCCTAAAGGAAAGTTTTCCATTATTCTGATTTCAGCTCTGCTTTGAATTTTTAATTCAAAATAATCCAGATAAAGATAGGACAAGGATGGAACCTCCAATCCATATTGCTTCAGCTTTTAGGTTGAGAGGGAAAAGTATTAGATTCATTTCCCCAGATCTGAAGAAGCCCTTACAATTTTGAGTCCAGGTTGAATCTAAAACTGGAAGAGTCCTGTTCTCCTGCTCCACTTCAGACATGGCCAAAATCTCAGAAGAGCCATTCCTGTGAGATTCTTGGCCCAAAATGATGGAAATCTGTTGAGTTTATGAAATCATGTGAGATTTCCACCATTCTGGGTCAAAAGTCTCTTGAAGATGTAAGTATCATCTAATCGAAATATGAGCCCTGGATCTGATTTGGTCATGAATCCTAAATCCAAATCCTAATCTAAATTTTGGATATGAACATCCTCTAAGGGTTTATCTACATGGGGACGGTTTAGCCGTATCAGATAGGGTGTGAATTTAAAGTGCTGTAGCTATATGGGTATAATTCCCCATGTAGACACTTTTATTATAGGATACCTGTGTCTTTTTCTAGTTTTAGCTTTGTCACAGAGCCCAAAAAGGAGTTGGGAACAGGACCAAGAGGGTAGGTTGAATAGAAGTCTCTAAAGGCAGAGGAACCTTTTTGTTTGTTAAGGACTTTTTAGTTTGGACTCTTGGTACATGGGAAGGGGTTATGTATGTTTGTGATAAGGCTGAAGGGCTAAGTTGCATCTCCAGCACAAGACTGGTGTGTAAAGAGCCATGGAGACCCACCTCAGGGAGGGAAACTGAGGCAAGGAGTGTTGGCAGAACCATGCTCGGACACAGGGGGTACTACAGAGCAACCATATCCCTACGATAAATTGGTACACAGGGTGGGATCATGAAACCCCCTCCCATCAAGGGGGGATTATGGGGCAGAGGGGTACAGATGCTTTCTTTGACTGGGTAACTGAGGGCCTGGGAATAAGATGCAGAAGCTGAGCCTTGAAACCTAGTTAAGGTAGATGGAGGCAGAGAGGAGCCACTTTAAGGAGGTACTGACTCAAGAACGGGAGGCAAAGAAGGATCTGGAGAACCAGATTTCTGCCCTTCCCCAGAAGATAGTGGCTCTGGAGAAAAAGTTCAGGTTTCGACTTTTAAGTTTGTTGTGACTTGTGCAGAGTGCTAAGCCACATCTCCAGGACAGACCAATGTGTGGAGAACCAAGGAGACCACCTTACGGAGAGAAATGGAGGCAGGGAGTGCTGGCAGCACTACACCTCAGCCAACAGGTAGCACTAGGGGGCAGCCACACCCCTATGACAAGCTTATGTTGCTTTGGAAACAATTTAACAAAACCTAAAAAGCCATTTTTGTTCTGGAATAAGTGTGCCCATACAAGGGAACTAAGTGAGTACAGCTAGAGTGATTTAATTACACCGGTATAACTGGAAAAATCACCCATGTAGACAAGCTCCAATTCTAAGATCCTTTCTAGCATTGTTCTCTCCTTAGAAGTACAGTACCATACCATAACAGAAAGAAGTTGAGTGAACAAGTCAGTAATGACACTGTATGTCCCTAACAGATATTGATTAGAGGTAGGCAAATACAACAAAAGCACATTCAATGGGTATGCACTCAAACCTGAAGGTGTATTTGTTTGACCAGAACATAAAAAGATGTATTTGATTGAATTTTACTTACACTGTTCATGGAGAGTTAACTTGAAACTGAATGGTGAATTTTAAGCAGATAGTAAATGTTAAACTCACCTTTGCATGTTTTTGCACTGGAGGGGGTGTATTTTAAAAGAGACAGGACATAGCAAGGGGGAAATGGTACAAGCCCTCCTGGCACTGAAGCAGTTAAATCAGTGGTTCCCAAACTAGGGACACCGCTTATTCAGGGAAATCCGCTGGCAGTCCAGACCAGTTTGTTCACCTGAAACGTCTGAGGTTCAGCCGATTGCAGCTCCCAGTGGCCGCAGTTCGCTGTTCCAGGCCAATGGGAGCTGCGGGAAGGGTGGCCAGCATGTCCCTTGGCCTGTGCCGCTTCCTGCAGCTCCCTTTGGCCGAGAGCAGTGAACTACGGCCACTGGGAGCTGCGATTGGCTGAATCTGCGGACACGGCAGGTAAACAAACCAGTCCGGCCCACCAGGGCTTTCCCTGAACAAGCGGCACCCCTAGTTTGGGAACCACTGAGTTAAATGAACCGGACAAGCTCTTACTGGCTGCTTTGCAACTTGGCTTTTGCATGTGTTCACAATTAACTTCTGTGCCTGTGCTGAAAGAAAATGTAAATTTAAAACTCTGAACTCAACCAATAAATTTGCCTACATTTTCTAGGAATGATGCCTCAGCAAAAATCCATGTGCCTTTTTCAGAAATGAAAAAGTTTAAAATGTCCCATTCCTTCTTACGTAATACTTAGAGACTGAAAGGTCATGTGGCTTATGCTCATCCAGTCAAGGAGCAGAAACAATACCCTGAGGCTTGAGTGACCAGTCACTAACCAATACAATTTGACTTTGCCATCTAGAGTTTTACCTGGTCATGATTAATTCATGAAGGATAAAGCAAAAACTCACTGTTGGGGGTGGGGAGAGGAGAGAGGGGTTGGAATAAAAATATATTTGGGATCACAATCTGTTTAGGCATTGCATTACAGGGGTTAAACCCCTTATAAATAATTTGCTGCCAATTATTCTTTGTTATATTACTGATATTAGAATGGAGCAAATTAAGAGTTCTGTTAATAGTGAATATCTAAAATGGATGGACACTAAACTCATCAAATGTTGTTTCTAATTTAAATAGCAAAAATAAAAAATAAAATACTACCAATTTATGAATTCATGTGCAACTTCATTTGTTGCTGCATGCTGTGCCAGGCTGCTCAGTATGCTGCGCCAGCCTACAGTAACTGGAAGCTGGTATAAGGTAGGGTGTGAATGCATGAGCAGGGGACCATGTGGTTGTTAATTAATCATGTATACGCCCCACATTCATGGCTCTGACAAAATGAGCCACCAATTACTCTTGCCCATTCTTAGACCTAAACTCAAAAAAAATGGTTTTCAAAGGTTTGGGAAAGTTTGTTTTATCTTTGACCCTCTCTCCATCTTCCTTTCTCTTAACAGAAGGTGGAAAGGTTTAACAATCCTCATCTTCCTCTTTCCCCAAGGATACGTGACTCTCCCACCTTTTTCAAAGAACTCTCCCCGCCAAAAAAGCCCGTGCACCTCCTTCATTGTGTGCTGTATTCTGCGGACTTCTAAACCACCAGGTAGCAAAAGAGCAGTGATAGCCCAACTCTTAGCTGTAGAGTATTAATGGAACAGTGAGACAATGCTATATCTGAGGACTTAGGAAGCAGGATGTCTATTGGTCTGGCCCCAAAGAAGCAGGAAGAGGGAATGGTCCCTCATGTCACCATATGAAGAGTGAGGAACAGTGAGCAGCTGATTGTTGGATGAAGATGGTAGAAAGAGGAGAAAAGGGCACCAGGCCTTCTCTGCCATGAAGGAGCACATGGTAGGTGGTGAGGAGAGCAGGTCTTTTGATGTTAAGTAGGTGTCATGCTGAGTAGGGTCCTTGGATGCCTGGTCAAAACTTCTGAGCAAAGCTCTCAGTTTCTGATCTGGGACTTTCCTTTTAAAGGATATTCCCCTCTTCTTGCATAACTGTTCAAGACTTTTGTTTCAAGACCATCATATGACTGCAGTCTACTCATTTTGTCTATTCTTTAACCCTTAAATTTTTTCAATATCACGATTAAACTTTTAACAGTGCTAGGTTATGATCAGTACATCCAATTGACTTGTGGCATGTGAATCCTGCCGACTACGCCAAATGTCACACTGGAGTGGCTCATGAGCAAGAGTACCAACCTCAGGGCAGACTGTTAAGAAGCAGGGTACAAACCTTAAACTGGTTGTGAGTTCTATACTTAGATTTTGCCAATCAAGTAACAAGTGTAAACTCCTCAGGCACTATAACAGCCTTAACATGGAGTCATAGACAGTCCTCTTGGGCATTGCGATCTATCTTGCCACCCAGGTAACCTTGACTCTGTGATAGATGGTCACTTTACACCAAAGATCACAAAATATTCAGAAAAACAACAAGGAGTCTGGTAGCACCTTAAAGACTAACAGATTTATTTGAGCATAAGCTTTCGTGGGTGAAAAACCCACTTCTTCAGATGCACGGAGTGAAAATTACAGATGCGGACATAAATATACTGACACATGAAGAGAAAGGAGTTACCTCACAAGTGGATAACCAGTGTTGACAGGGCCAATTCGATCAGGGTGGATGTAGTCCACTTCCAATAATAGGTGAGGAGGTGTCAATTCCAGGAGAGGCAACGGTGCTTTTGTAATGAGCCAGCCACTTCCAGTCCCTATTCAAGCCCAAATTAATGGTGTTAAATCTGCTGTTTCTCTTTGAAGTCTGTTTCTGAAGTTTTTTTGTTCCGGTTACTCCAATAGTAAATGAACTAACGATTTATTAACTAAGAAAAAGAAATGAGAGTTATTTACAAGGTTAAAACAGGTAAACACACACACAAATGAGTTGCAGACTTAGGTTTCAGATGGTTGATGGAGGTGCTAAAATATGACAGTTCCTTTGGGGCTAACCCAGGTTAATCCTGGGGATCTTTTGCTTATGTTTAGGAATGTTTGCCCTTAGAATCCAAACAGCATAAAAAGACCTTAATTCCTTCTGATCATAGATTTTTATCCCCATCTCCCTAGAATACAAGCAGATGAGATGAGTGCTCCTGCACTCCCCCCTCTTCATAAGTCCTTGTTCTTTGATGGGTTACAAAGGCCCATTTGGACTCAATGGGCCTTCCTGATGGGCTGGAGATAACCCCTCCTCCTGGGCATATATCAGTATTTCACGCTCGGTGATGTTTCTTTCCTGACTGGATTTACAGTTTCATAGCAAACATTTTTAGAGTTACAGAACAAACAATTAAGTGTTACTTTATAGCATGGGTTACAGATATTATAAGCGAGATTAATGCACGTAGTAGCTTACAAGCATGTCATAAAATTTAGACACATTGTTACAAGTCTAATACCTACTTTAGCAATACTAACACACAGGTGAGTCAAACGGATTTCCAGCTATGCATTTGATAGTGTTCACATGAGGCCTAGGGACCTTGGCATGAGCTGGCACCTGGTCTGCCAGCATTACAGGAGGGTTGGGGTGGAAAAGAGGAAAGGGCTTATGTAAGTGGAGGAGGTCACCTTGTTGAGGTCAAGGCTCTAAAGTTTCTGATAACCATCCAAGCTTCTTGGTGCTTACTGGAACCAAACCTGAATGCTGATTTTGCTGAGGTTTGAAACAAAATACCAGTAGCAATGCGCTGTGAGATAGGGCTAGAGGGGAAGTCTGGATGGGTGAAATTACATGTCTTCAAAAACAGGAGAACCACACACATACATCATCCCAGCTTTGATACCAAAGACATATTTTCTGTCCTTGTTTAATGTTGGGGGTGGGTGGGAGGGAAATAAATTCAAATTCACTTACATTTTATCTGCTTATCAGTATGAGTATTAGTACATGTGACATTTTTGTTTATGCATTTCATTCAGCATCCCAGCTCTCACCTGCCTGAAATGAAGAATTAATGTGGCACAAACACAGAAGACAATTGTTCATGAAAATACATTAACATCCCTCAAGCTGTAATTTATTTATTGGAGCTATGTAATTTCTAGTCAGGTACTGAGATTGAGGTAATTTATTCTACTTGCTTACTTTATATCTGCCATGTCATGACAAACGTGCACTTATTGCCAGCATCCTAATAGGAGAATTAATGAATATGCAAAACGTACTGGTATTGTTTATAGCCATGAGCAATGAACATCTTGTAAATCACACTGTGATGGCTGGTCTTGTTTATCTGACTTCAGTTGCTGTATTACTGAGATTATTTTGTGTTATCCTCACACTGTAATTTATGTTTGTCTTGTTCTGAAGGTCTCTCATATAACTGCTGTGTATATCTGTTGATATTAAATTACAAGTCATGATGCATCAAATGTGGTCATTACTTTAGTACAGATGTCCGGTAATAAAAGAGAATGTGTTTCTCACAATTCAATGGGAAAGACAAAGTTTAGAAATTGCATAATGTGTTCAAAGCTGGACAGCAAAACGTGAATAGATATATGATGTGATAATTGATTTTTAGCACTTTTGTAACCTAAAAGAGTTTTGTTTATTTGTTTTATTTCTGGGTGTTTATTTCAAATTGCTTGTAATCCAGTGAGAAAGTCTCTGTCCCTTTCTTGTAACTTGATCTTCTTTTTATAAAATGTGATAAAGGATTGTTTACACATAATGGTCAAGATTTTCAAGCGTGATTTTGAATGTCTGTCTTGACACATTTTAAATAGGCCTGTTTTACAGAGTTAAGTTCCCTTAATGGATAATCCTTGGTTTTGCCTTGACTACCAAATTTGGGCCCCACTCTGATGCTATCCTAGTCTGCAAATTCTTCCTGAATCTCCCAAATGTTGTACAGCCTTATTTAATTCTTTGGTACTCAAATCTGTCTGTTGACTTTTTACCCCAGCTCTAGATAAGATGATTTCTTTTTCATGGAAGTCAACCTTTTAAGCTCATGCAATTCTGCTCTTCCCACATAATTTGTCTTATTTGGGGATTGACTTTGGACCAGAAATCTTCAGATTCAATTTCATTCTTAACTATGGCATCTACTTTAGTCTCCAAGTCATCTTACAGAAGTTACTTGGTCCTCTTCACTCCTCACCCTGAAGGTGTCTACAAGCTGTCTAATGCTATAATTGTTCTTTATATTTTTAGTCAAGGATCATACACCCTGTGACATTATTGACATAATCTGGGACCACATAGATCATTGTTGCAGCCAAGGTCCTGTAGTGGCACCAAATTGTGTATAAAGGGGGTCAAATAAGATGTCTAAAACAAGGTTATGGTTTGCTGGTTATGATTATGCTGTCTATATGAGAGTATCATTTTTGTGGTTAAAGTTATGAATATTGGCTCTAAACTGTCTGTATTTCAAATTTATGCTGTGCTTCTGGGTGACACCAGACAAGTTGATGTCAGCTCTGCCTAGCCTGCTTGATGGCCCATTAAGGACCATCAGCTATACAATTGACCCATTGAGAGAAAGCAGATACGCCTTGTGACTCAGCAAAGTATTTAAGGACTTGCCCATGTGACTCCAAACTCCATTTTGCTGTAATTTTCCACAGTAAGAACTAAGAGGTGTTCTTATACCCAGAAAAGACTATAAAAGGCTGATGCCTCATCTCCATCTGGTCTTCAGTCCTGCTTCATACCTCTAGAAGAACTTTGCTATATTGAAGCTTTGAACCAAGGACTGAAAGACCCATCCCAGGTGTGGATGTACTCCAGAGACTTGATTTGAACCTGCAGTTTATTTCTTCACTGCTACAAGCCTGAACTAAGAACTTTGCCATTACTGTATGTAATTGATTCCATTTAACCAATTCTAGCTCTCATCTATATCTTTTTCCTTTCATGAATAAACCTTTAGATTTAGATTCTAAACGATTGGCAACAGCGTGATTTGTGAGTAAGATCTGATTTGTACATTGACCTGGGTCTGGGGCTTGGTCCTTTGGGATTGAGAGAACCTTTTTTCTTTTACTGAGGTATTGGTTTTCATAACCATTCATCCCCATAATGCATGGCACTGGTGGAGATGATGGGAAACTGGAGTGTCTAAGGAAATTGCTTGTGTGACTTGTGGTTAGCCAGTGTGGTAAAACCAAAGACCTATCTGTCTGGCTGGTTTGGTTTGCCTTAGAGGTGGAAAAACCCCAGCCTTGGGCTGTAACTGCCCTGCTTTAAGCACTTTGTCCTGAATTGGCACTCTCAGTTGGGTCCCACCAGAACCAGCATTGTTACACACCCATACACAGCCTTTCATTTTGTAAGATCCCAGAAGGCTTTACAAACTTAAACTGGATATGATGGATATGAAGGGTATGATCTGTGGTGGTATGAGTGGAATAGTTCCATTAGAAGTCCAAAGTATCATTTGGAAAAATTCCACCCGAACTGAAAGAGAATTACAATCCTGGGGGGAAATGGTGAATTTGACCTATAACAGAGAGTCAGGAGAGATCACAGTTTTTGTTCTGCTAATGTCAGAAGCAGAAATAAAATGGGGTTTCCTCATTGCAGCTTTAGGCTTTACTGTCAATCAGACTGTGATGGAGCCTATGGATCAGAGAGTGTGGGTTGTGAAAGATACCCAGGAATGGTAAACAGTGGCACTGGGAGCCTGTTTAGAGGAACTTGGAATTGGATATGAGTGCAACAAGAATGCTCTGCAGTCATAGAATGTGTGTTTGAAAACAGCCAAAGGGAAATGTTGTTATGTTATTAACTCATTTGCAAATGGTTGTAGATATAGGTAAGAATTGTTTATGTCTTAGAAGCTGGTGTCCGGTGCTCATAATCCACAAGGAAACAACTGTTTTTGCCACATTATAGCTATTGAAGGATGTTATTTTAAATTTTAAGTGTTTGAGTTAAAATCTAGCCAATTAAGACTGAAATACACATTGTTCTCAAATGTAATACTTGTATCCATTGGAATGAATTTGATTGTTTTAAAGATATTGCTTGGGTACTCCCATTTAAGGAATTATTTATATGATGCTAAATAGGAAGCATGAAGAGTCATGGTCACTGTCCATTACTCCACCCACAAGATTAAAGAAGTCATTGAGAAGGTTAGCAAGGATTTGGAACACAAATGGTGAGAGACATTGTTGGGATGGTCCACCACAGCAACAGGGATTTTTAATTTGGCCTTATATTCAATTGTGGTGATCCTGATGTTTCAGGTTGTGGTCATGGATTTACTCTTGACACTGATGTGCTGGGTAGTAAAGAAAATCAATCATCTGCAAAACTTGCACTTTTATAGACGATGGGCCTTTCCTGAGGAAGACTATATAAAGCCTGGCCAATAATGAGGCAAGACTGGGGTGAAAGTTAAGGGCACCAGTGGGAAAATCTTTGTTCAGTCTCAATTGAGAGCCCTGAGCCTAGGGTGGGCCGCCTCACTACTAACCTACTAAACTCATTATAAGTGAAGGTCTTCACGTTATGCAACCTCCAAGGAGGGGATTATTAAGGGAAACATTGTGACTGTAGCAAAATGCCCAGGCCACTGCCAGTAACGGGAAGTTACATTTATTTCCAAAAGCAGCTAAGCTGTAAGGCCTTTGAAACAGCCCTAGCACAACTAGGCAAGCCAGGTGGGGAGGGGGAATAACCATGATAATTGAGCATGACCCTGCGCCATCCTGTTGGGCTTTCTTTTAAATTGCTGAAGTATGCGGTTTTGAAAGACAGGAAGTCTATCTATATTTGACTTATGCTGTGTTTTTGTTGGGGCCCATGAGACCGTAGACTCTGCAAAAACACAACGAACAGCTCGAAAGTTCTTGCTTAACAAATTGCTTGCTCAGCGGTTATAAGTGATTGGCAAGCTATGTGACACTTTGAGCATAAAAAGGAGAAAGAGGTATGGGTCAAGCGGACTCTGCTGTGAACCCACCTTAAGGTCCCAAACAGCAGACAGAACACTGGCCACCGGAAGGCTATTCTTGATCACTTGAGACCACTCCAGACCTTTGGGGTGCTCTGTAACCTATTGTGCTTGATGGGCTTGAGACTAAATAAAGTAGAAACTTTAAGTGAAAGCACTCTTGTGGGGGGTGATAAAGACTAATAAGCAAAGGCTTTAAGTGAAAGCACTCTCGTGTTTTACTGCTTGTGCCAACAATGTATCAGACGGATGTGCTGTGCCCCCATTGATTTATTTCCTGACACTGCCTCGCAAAGACTAAAGTTACCAAGAGCTTTGGTAACAATCCATTCCCACCTACTCCCCACCCACTTTCTTGCACAGGAGAAATACTGAACACACAATGCCTGCTTTTCTTCCTGCATCTGGAACTTTGATCCTATACAGCAAGCAAGGGGATGGAGGCAGGACCTCACTCCTCATTCCCACACATTGTTTCATGTACCACATGCTGAGTAATAACAGGAAAAGATTCCATGCTTCCAAAACTAAACAGGCTCTTTATTAATAGAACTACCCATAGAGGTGTCACAGCTCAGCTAGCATTCCAGCCACGTGCACTCAAAGAGTTTTCCTGCTGCCTTTTTTAAAGTCTTCCCTCCTGCAACACGTGCTCCTCCAAATAAGTTCCATGCAGGTTGCTACACACATGGCCATAGTCTAACCCTTAATGTTTATCCACATTTATAAATCCCCTGTGGCAACTACTTGCCCAACCTTTGTGATAACACCATTGTTCTGGTAGGCTGAAGATTAATAAACAATTATGGTGAGAGGCATGAAATTGATCTCAAAGTATAAGACAGAGGTTGAGCAGGGCAGTGGAGGAGGGAATGAAATAGTCAGAAGTGACAGGCAGAAGATTAAACTTCTTTAACTTCTTTTATTATATCCAGGAACTGTAAGAACGGAGACAGGAGGAACAAACAAAGACAGATAAATGGGAAATAGAAGTGTGTAATTAATTCATCAAGGAAAATTTAGAACCAATGTATGACACAGTTGAGAGACTTCATATATAATACTTATAAATAATACAGATGAAAGTCCTTATAAGTTCGTGATTAAACTGAATAGGGGGAAAAAATCATATGTTGGAACTAAAGGGCAGAGTTAATTAACACCCCATTTGAACTCACTGATTGAATAAGAGTATTTTAATTCTCTCTCTCAGGGGTTTGGCTGGCTGGTTCTTGCTTGCATGCTAAAGGTCAAACTTTATGGCTATATGTGGGGTCAGGAAGGAATTTTCCCCCAGGTCAGATTGGCACTGACCTTGAGGGTAGTTTGCCTTCCTCTGCAGCATGTGGGTGCACTTTCCAGGATTATCTGGCTATATCTCACGTAATCATTTTGTTGCTTTGGGCACTGGTGCACCTCAGTCCCTCCTACTCTCCGCTTGTGGCACATATCTAGTCTTCTGTGGGCTGTAACAGTTTTGTTTAATTTTGGTTGTTTGGGTTTCATGTTTTCTCTCTGTTTTCTCCCACCTGGTGCTAGTGGGAAGATGAAAGTCTACACGCTGCTGCAGCAAATCTGGTGAAAATGCTCTATGCTGATGAGAGAGAGCTCTCCCGTTGGCATAATAAAACCACCTCTGTGAGTGGCGGTAGCTATGTTAGCAGGAGAAGCTCTTCCATCGACATAGCACTGTGCACATGAGCGCTTATGTCTGCATCAGTTATGTTGCTCAGTGGGGTTGTTTATTCACACCCCTGAGTGACATAAATTATGCTGACATAAACTGTATGATAACACTCATTTTTTCATGTTCTGTGTGTATATAAATCTCCTCACTGTATTTTCCACTGAATGCATCAGATGAAATGAGCTGTAGCTCATGAAAGCTTATGCTCAAATAAATTGGTTAGTCTCTAAGGTGCCATAAGTACTCCTTTTCTTTTTGCGAATACAGACTAACATGGCTGCTACTCTATAAACTGTAGTGTAGACATAGCCTTAGGCTTTGTTTTAGGTGTGGCTCCTTAATTGATTCTTACAACAGTCTTAAATTGGGCAATCATTCACACATCCTTTTGAATGAGGTTTCAATGCAATCATACAAAGGTTTCACTCAGCTTGTAACAGTATTTAATGGTTTCAAAGGGTATTAACATTGTATTTGTGGCTTTTTCCACTGTGTACATTAGTTTAGATTACAGTTACTGACACACACTTCCTAACATTAGGTCATTTTGATTAAACAAACAACATGGACCAAGGAAATTTAATAAGCATGTGTCTAAGTTGGCATCTAAGTTTTAAAAATGATGAATTATTCACAAATCAAGATGAAATGGGGAATCTTCTAACTTGTGCTTTTGAAGTGTCATCGCATTAATTTAGGCAATTCTATGCACTGCTATAGACTTTTAATCTCTAGAAATCTACTGTAAGCATGGTGAGTTCATGTCACTTAATTCTTATTGGCAAAGCCAGACTGTCAAGAAATAAGTACTTTAAAATTTGCAGTTTATTACTATTGTACTTCAATTAAAATGTAATATTCCTAAGGGGGTTTTACGAGGTTGTGAATTTTATGCTCATTTTTATTTTTTGAGACTTTGTGGCTTCCATCATTTATTCAGTCATTTCATTGCACATTTGCTAGCTTAATATTCAGTTTATGTTTCCATAATACTCAGTGTTACCCATTTAAAACTTTGAATTTTTCCTCACCCAGGCAACTTGAACATAATTTTATCTTATTTAGAAAATTAAGAACTCAGTGATGGGGCTAAACCAAGATCTGAACACTTCCAAATGCTGGAAAAGTTCAGCTCCAGATGTAAATTTTGTAGCCACCCACTATTTTGGTGATGGGCTGAACAAATATCTTGGATCCAAATATTAGATATTTGGATTGGGGTTCAAACATTGAAGCTCCTCTATTAGAGAATGAGTTATGTTGTTGGTCTCAAAGATCCAAATAATGAGCTTCTGTTTGATTGGTGTCCCCAGGATAGGATCAAAAATTCTTCATCTTAATGATACAGTGAATACTTTTATAAAAGAGCATTTTGTTTATAAGATTAGTGACAAAATTGGAGAGTTGAATTAATATGTGAGAGTATTTTGTCTTTTACATAAAAAAACCAACAAAAAATAAATATGTGAATGAGATTGCTAGGGAGAAATGAGATGAGGGAGTTATATAGCTGTCTAGGATTTTGTTTTGGGGAAGAATTTTTGATCTGTATGGAAGAGCTTTTGGTTATCTAGGGTAGGATTTTCAAAGGCACTCAGGATTGGCCCAACTCTTCTCTGAGTGAAATCAATGGCAGTTTTACCTATGACTTCAACAGAAGCAGAGTTAGGCCAGAGCCTAGTACTTTTGAAAATCACTTCCTCAGTATATAGTTTTGTATCTTTGCAGTAAAATCAATAAAAGGCATAATTTACAGCATGAAACAAAAGGTCCTATAAATACAAATGCTGCAATACAGAATCTATAGTGTTGCCACATTTCATGATTTTTATTATGAGGATCATGATATTTGGTGTTTTTCTAAAGCCTCAGATCTTGTAGTTTTGTTATTTTGTGAGAATCTCATTTTTTTAAAAAGTAAATGTCTAGACCTCATGATTGCTTACAAAATATTGAAAATGTGATCCAATTGCACCCTAAAGTTTCAAAAATAAGAGGCAAATGAAAAGTAATCAAAATTTATATTTATTTTTAAAGAAATCATTATTATTATTATTTATTATCAAGCAAATCTCAATTCTTTTGGATCCTGATTCATGATTTTTTTTAATACTTGGGATTGGCAATAATTGAATCAGAGGTGAAGTCTGAGTAGAAATGGAAAAGAAATCTAAATTGTGTTAATGACAATAAAATCTTAACCAGGATTCAAGTAACCTGTGTTTATGAAGTTCATTTTAGGGCTCCCCCATGGCCCTTTTACAACAGGTCAACTTAAGCTAAAGGAGTAACTGCTTTAGGTGGCAGCTGCAGTAGGCTCTTTCTCTCCCACGTTTGGGACTGCTTCAGGGGCCAGACACCCACGGTCACCTAGGGGGGTTTACACAAGCATCTTGATAGCCTTGGGTACTAATGGATTGCTTTGGGACTTTTTAAAACTCTTTGTAAATTGATGACTTTAGTAAGTATCTATTACCTTAATTTTATAGCCTATGGCAGAGAAAAATCACACCCTCACTAAGCGTGTAGCCACGTAAAATAATTTGGAGAGAGGGGGTTAGGGCGAGGACCAGGGATGAAAATGCATTGAATATAGCCATGTTGACAGGAAATGTGGTTTGAAAGCATTGAGGTGGACATGGTCCCTCTTTTTATGACCCCCAAGATCTGTGTTGATTCATCTCCGCTGCCTTTCCCTGAGTAGCTAATACAGGTTAAAACAGCAGTGCAGACAAGGCAACTTAAATTGGCAGCTCGAGGGGCAGCCTAGGGTTGAATTCAAGCTGCTAACCTGAATTAAAAGCAGAGTTGCTGTGACTTCACTGCTATTTTAACCCAAGCTAGCTAATGCAGGTTAGCTAATCTGAATTAAGGACACCTTTTTTGCAGTATAGACATACCCAAAGTGGCAGAGGCAGAAGTGTCTCACAGTAATATTCAATGCCAAACAAATGCATCAGAGAAGCTCAACATACAGTTGCAAACTCCTTACTGATGTATAGGGCTTTTAGGCATATTTCTGGCATTGATAATTTTTAGTATTTTATATTGCAGCAGTGCCCAAAATGTTCTAAGCATGTTGCAAAGAGAGGAAGACAGTCTTCACCCCAGAGAGAAACACAGCAACATAAAATTAGATAGGAATCCATGGGCCAGATTCTTCTCTCAGATGGCTGGGTTTAACACCACTGTGACCCAATAGAGTTCAGCTGGATTACCCCTGAAATACACTGATGAGAGAGGAGAATCAGGCCCCTTACATTTTATAAGCATGCAAGAGACAGATTTTACCCTGCTTGGACTGTATGAATCCTGCTGTCTGGAGTGTGTGTGTGTAAGCAATCACGATGATCCATTTGCTGTAGTGGGCAATGAGCCAGCCTATGACAGAATGCTTGGAGGTTCAATTTAGGGTAACGTTTATCTCTTGCAGCCATAGAACATGTGTATTCCTGTCAATGCAAGTAAAGTTCAGTGTTACCTAAATTTGTGGGTTGGGAGCAACTCAGGCTAACTTGCTCGTCAGTGCCAAAAATTCCACTGTACGTCTTCGTTACCACTTTGCACCAGATGATTCAGGTTTTATGCATTTATTAAGTTATAACTGCAAGTCTGTTTTGACTACAAGTCGGTAGACAAAATAACACAAATAATGCAAAACAAATACAGACTAAGAGTTTTATTCATTAGAAACGATCTATCGTATTTTATAGGCTAATGATGAAAATCTTTTCTCTATACCTAGCAGGCCTATTCACCTGAAATGTTGACATGGAATAGAGGATTTTTTTGCTGTGTGCATCACTAGCAGACAGTTAATATAACATATATTGTACATGGTTGTGCGACTGAGAAGAACAGTTAATAAAACAGTATTTTTGTAAGACAACAGGGACTGAATCTTCTCACTAAGCCCTTCTTCTTTGTTTGGAGTTTACTTTCTATGAAGATTTCTGAGGGCAAGTGACAGGTGACAAGATGCTGGCAAGATGTGGTTATTCACATTCATAGTCAGAATTTTGTCCATTAAAAGAGGATAACCAGGTTTTCAATCTGGTTTTCAATCTGCTTCTGCTTGACACCAAATTAAAATAAATAACTTCTACTCACTTTGAATTTAGGATATCATGCTCCCTTAAAGGTCTTCATAATAATGTATTTACCAGTTTGTAAATTGATAATGCTCATTTTTTTCATAATTTTAAATATACCATTTTTTAATGCTAAACAGAGGAAAGGGTCAGTGTGCCTTAGCTGTACAAAATGTAAGATGGATTTGACCACAGCCAGGTTTTTTTGAGTCTCTATTTATCAGCAGATGGTTAAGCATAGCTTAAAGTGATTTTTTAAACTGTGAAAAAATATTTTGCATTTCTATAGCTCCTTCCCTCCAAAGATTGCTAAATACTTTACAAATGCAAATGAATTAAGCCTCACAGCTTTCATTTGAAATAATAGCTAAGTATTGTTCAACCTTTTACATATGGAAAACCTGAGTCATAGATAGAATGGTTAAATGACTGGCCTGAGTCATGCAGGAAATCTGTGACTGAGCTGGGAATGGAGTCCAGAACTCTTGACTGTCCATAGCTGTGGAAAGAAAAGGAGGACTTGTGGCACCTTAGAGACTAACAAATTTATTTGAGCATAAGCTTGCATCCGATGAAGTAAGCTGTAGCTCATGAAAGCTTATGCTCAAATAACTTTGTTAGTCTCTAAGGTGCCACAAGTCCTCCTTTTCTTTTTGAGGATACAGACTAACACGGCTGCTACTCTGAAACCTGTCATAGCTGTAGAGTGTCTCCAAAATGCCTTTCATGCTCTTCCATTTTTCTTGGTTACTATGTATATGACATTCCATTTCTAGCCCAGTAATTGAGCATTTTGTATTACCTTTAGTTGTGTTTAGTTTGGTTGATTCAGGCTGATCTGAGAGAAGAGAGAATGATTCCATTTTAAATTAATCTAAGATGTTGTTTTTATATTTTAGTCTAAAAAACTAGTAAATGGAGGGAAAATGTGTCTGTGATAGGGTGCAGACCCCACACAGGCCCTGAAAGGGTTAATGTGGGCCTG
This sequence comes from Eretmochelys imbricata, assembly GCF_965152235.1. Classification (NCBI taxonomy): domain Eukaryota; kingdom Metazoa; phylum Chordata; order Testudines; family Cheloniidae; genus Eretmochelys; species Eretmochelys imbricata. The sequence continues at coordinate 110,234,702 of NC_135577.1, forward strand.
GAGGGCCAATTAGGGAAACTGGCTGCACCTGGAGGCAGACCCAGGCTTATCTGAACAAGAGGCTCAGCTATGCCAGAGTTGTCTAGACTATAAAGCCAGGAAGTTTGCAGCAGAAGGAGGCTTCAGCATAGGTGCTTGAACTAGGGGTGCTGGTAGGGTGACCAGATAGCAACTGTGAAAAAACTGGACAGGGGGTGGAGTGTAATAGGTGCCTATATAAGAAAAAGCCCCAAAAATGGGACTGTCCCTATAAAAAAGGGACATCTGGTTACCCTAGGTGCTGGGGATGCTGCCACGTCCCCTGAATTGAAGTAGTAATAACAACCCAAATACATGGGTTCTGCCTTTAGCATCCCCACTATAAAAATTGATCCAGCACCATTAAGCTTCAGGGAGAGAGTCTGCAGTCATTCTCTCGGACCAGAGATGAGGGGAGGTGAAAACCCAGGAGGAAAAATAAGCCCTAGAAGAAGGATCAACACCAGAGGAGTTGTGGGGAAAAGAAGCTGGGGTGGGGAGGGGGTAGGAAGAAGCCCAGGAAACAGCAGCAAGAGCCAGGACTGTACAGACCTTGGATGCTTGTTTTTTAAGGTCCCTGGGCTGTAACCCAGTGTAGAGGGTGGGCCTGCACCCCTGCAGGAGCATTGGAGACACCAACTAGACAGCTGGTCTGGAGAGACTTTGTTACCCCGGAATGGTAGGGTTATAGTGACGTGGCCAGAGGGTCTGAGTCACAAAGAAGGAGCGCCCCAAGTCCTGGATAGAGAGGGCCCACAGTGCGAGGAAGGGGATGTCAAACCTGAGTGGAGCTAATCCCCAGATGTGGCCACATGGAATCGCCCCTCATGGTGAGTGAACCCCATCACAGTGTCTGTAAAAGTAAAATGTATATAGCTTATGTAATAAGTACAGATTGTATGACTTTTTATTCAACAATGTAACCTTTAGAGCTCTCATTTAAATTGTGCGAACGTGTTGCCTCAGAGACTAAATCCTTTTTAGGACCTGGTACCATTAAGTACTCTGCTTAAATAGCGTTAACACAAACAAACAGTGAAATCATGGTTACCTAGAACTGGGCATGTTATATAAGGAATATAAATACTCGTTAAATATAATTAGCAGAGTGCTCTGGTGATCTGGATTTGGGATTGGCTTCCATTCCACATTTCTGTGCCAGCAGAGGCCTGGAATAATGTTAACAACAACATTGCGCACTTCAATAGCACCTTTCATCCAACAATGTTAAAAGGCTTTACAAAAGTAGATAAATAATATTTTCTGCATTTGCAATAAATGGTATAGAAAGGCCAAGTGGCCTACGACCACACTGAAAGTCAGTCACAATCAGAATAAGATCCTAGGCCTGAGTACCATTCCTCTTCTTTAACCATTTGACCTTGGTGCATAGTGCTGTGGCCACACAGTGAAGACCCAAGGGGACATGAGTGCTTTGCATTACTTTTGCGTGAACATTCAAGCGACCCCAGGAGCATTGGTGTTAGCTCCACTGGTCCTTTAAGGCAGCTTAGCACTAATCTTCTGGAGCAAAGCAGCCCTAAAGATGGACTATCTTTATAAAATGAACCCTCCTTGAGTAGCTGAATCTTCAGGTGGCATCAGGGGTGCTGGAACAATTTGTATAGCGGGTGTGCTGAGAGCCATTGAACCAAACTGTAAACCTTGTATATGACGGAAATCACTTCAAGCCACGGGTATGGCAGCATCCCTCGCACCCTTAGTTTCAGCACTGTGGGTGGCATAGAGCGACCATACAGATTCCTATACCATGCTGGCCAAAGATTGGGTGTGGAGGAGCAGGAAGGTGGCATAATAGAATCTTTGTTCACACCCTTTTCCGGTTATTTGCCAAGCAAGATTATTTCTGGACTGGACAATCTGGCCCTATGTGTAGCACCTTTGTTTGAAAAGATTCTATGGTCCCATATAAGGCAAATGAAGAGAGGAATTAAGTGCAAACACTGGAAAATCCAAAGGATCTTCCCTTTTCCCACATAATAAAGTCTACAGCTTAGTTTTTTATATACAGTAGCAAGTATTAAATAATAAAATGAAATTATGCTGAGATTTTATAAGTGAAAAAACTCACAGTTCCAAGTGTGCATCCTAGCATGATCAGACCTTAAGATTAAGGAAATCACCAGCACACTAAGGGCTAGATTCTGACCCCCTTGCTCATGTTGCTAAGAGAGGGAAAACAGGTAAGACGAAATGCTACTGAAGCTAGTGGGAGTTTTGGTGGGGTCAGGATTTCATCCATGGCCCAAAAAAAAAAAAACCAAACAAAAAAAAACACTTCTTGAGAGTGAGATCTACTAGAATGTGAAATAGGTATTTTGCTTCTTTATCTTATGATATGGCCAGGGATGAAGTTTTTTCAAAAAATTTGCGAAGATATATAGAAACAGTAACGTAGCAGATTATTTTGAGCCTAAAACATCCCCATGCAGCTTTGCATCAGCTCTAAAATAGAACTGAGAAGAGTGAGGCTGTCAAGAGTGAAATGTGAGACGAGGAGCTTCATCTGGCTGCCGACCAGGGTGAATTATGAGGTCTGCCATTGTGAAATATATATGTAATATATTACACACACACACAAACCTATGTTAAAAGAAGGTTAGCAAGGTTGTGAATCAAACACTCAAAAAGTTAGGAAATGCCAAAATGAAGGTTGCCTGTGTAATCATAATTTGGCCCCTTGTGCATTTGCATTATGATACAGTCTTTAACTACACAATCACATACTCTTTTCCACAGTAACCCTGTCTCATTCTGGGTGCAGGATGGATGGTACTCATTTACTGAGCAGCTTTTCAATATTTTGTTTTTTCCATGTTGTTCAATGTGTGACTGCAGGCCTTATTCACTGAACGCTATTCAAAACTTGTGCTGAAGACAGAATTATTAATTTTCTCATAGGCTTTTCTATGGTGCTTGTCTCTATGGTATCTAAGTGCTTCCCAAACAGTTAATCTTCACAACACCCCTGTGAAGTGACAGGGTGGTATTGTCCTCATTTTACAGATGGGCACAGAGATTAAAGTCAGAAGTGTCCACTAAGGTTTCTAGGCGTCCGGTTTTCAATCGGAACACCCGGTCAAAAAGGGAACCTAGAGGCTCCGGTTGGCACTGCTTACCGGGCCATTAAAAGTCCGGTCGGTGGCGCAGCAGGGGGGCTTCCTACCTGCCCTGACTCCACGTGGCTCCTGGAAGCGGCCACCGAGTCCCTCCGGCCCCTAGGCACATGGGTGGCCAGGGAGGCTCCGTGTGCTGCCCCCACCCGAGTGCTGGCTCCACAGCTTCCATTGGCCTGGAACCGCGACCAGTGGGAGCTGCAGGGGTGGTGCCTGCAGGCATGAGGGCAGCACATGGAGCCTTCCTGGCTGCCCATGCAACTAGGGGCCGCAGGGACCTGGGGGCTGCTCTCTGGCAGCTGTGGTAAGTGCTGCCGGCACCCCGCACCCTGACCCCCCTCCAGTACCCCAAGCCTCTGCCCCAGAATGGAGTCCCCTCCTGCACCCAAATTCCCTCCCAGTACCCACACCCCAACCCCCAGCCCTGAACCCCCTCCTGCACCCCAAACCCATCATCCCCAGCCCCATCCCAGCGCCTACATCCCCAGCCAGAGCCCTCACCCCACCCACACCCCAACCCCCTGCCCCAGCCCAGAGCTCCCTCCTGCACCCCAAACTCCTCATCTCCGGCCTCACCCAAGAGCCCATACTCTTAGCTGGAGCCCTCACTCCCTAACCCCCACCCCAGCCTGGTGAAAGTGAGTGAGGGTTGGGGAGAGTGAGCAACGGACGGAGGGGGGCTAAAGCAAGCAGGGGGCATAACAGGTGAGGCAGGGGTGTTCAGTTTTGTGTGATTAGAAAGTTGGCAATCCTAGTGTCCACTAATTTGGGGGGCCCAGTTTGAGATACCTAGGATCTGATTTTTCAGAGTACTTAGCATTATATAGCACTCTATATATTCAAAGCACAGCTCTCATTGACTTCAGTTGCAGCTGAGAATGCTCAGCACTTCTGCAAGGTACAGCCCCCAAGGTTCTCAAGCCAGGGACACAGAAAATGAGGAATACCCAACTAGTGACTATAACGATCTTGGGGTTCATTAAATAACAAACCAGTGAATGAGAAAGGACTAAAATTTTAATAAAACAAACTGGAGAGCTTCTGTAGTGAGCTGCTGTACACAGCCATGCAGTGTTCCCAACCCCCACCTCCAGGGCACATCTCCAAATTCCTGTGTTCATAATACTGTCCCTTATGAGGGAGCATCTCTGAATTATATTCTTCTGCAAACATCTGTACCTCTTTCCTCTTAAACACAAATTAGCTGTTATATTTTATATATATAAGAGTTAACTATCTAATAACACATGCATTACATTCTCAATCTATGCAGTGCATTTCATAAACCCAATGTGTCAACTACCTAGAGAGGAGAGGTTACCAGCACATCACTCTCAAGTGAGTACTTACCACTTATTTTCCTCAAATAACCCTTCTTCAGGCAGGTTAGCAAGTCTGAGTCTTCTCAGTATCATACTTTCATTAGAGTCTGAGTTGTTCTCTTGTTCCTTGACAGTTTCTCCTTTATGAGTTGATGATAAAGCATCAGTCAGATGGGAAATGCCAGAGTCCACATCAGCTGTCAATGTGTTGGAACTTTCTGGGATTACTTGTAGATCCCTTTGATTGTCAAAATGTGTCCCTCTGTCTGTTTGGATTACATAAAACCTTTGATACAGCTGTTCTTTAATGGTGCCCCTTTGGCCCCAAGTATTAGTGTCTCTCAGGAATCATACCTCTATCATCTGGTTTAAGAGATGGGAGATCACAGGCCCTTTTGTCAAAATGATATTTCTGTTTCCACTTCTGATTTTCTTTCATCTTCTGCATGGTTTCATTGTTATGAGATTTCAACAAGTTCTCAGTAAATGGTAAATTAGATCTGATCCTTCTTCCCATTAACAGCTGAGGTGGTGAAAGCCATTCTCCAGAGATGTACTTTGGTAAATCAATAAATAATTTATACAAATCACCCCCACTGTCAAAAGTCCTCCATGAGGTTCTTTACGGTCCGTTTAGACCTTCCCACAAGTCCATTTGATTGGCAAATTGCCTAAAATGTGCACTGGAAAATTCCAGTTCTTTATCATGAAAGACTTCATCTGGAATTCCATGTCTGGAGAAGATTCCCTACATGTCAGCTATCACTGACTTACTATTAGTACTGTGCAGTGTACAAATTTCTGGATACAGCGAATAATAATCTGTAACTATTAAATAATGCTTTGATTGCCAGGTAAATATGTCAGTACTGACCTTTGCATAAGGCCTTTGTGGAACTGGATGAGGTCTCAGTGACCCTGCTTGTTGGCATGGCTTTTATTTCAAGCATGAAAGCAGTTTCCTACTACATTAGTGATGTTGTGATTGATCCATAGTATCAAATATGCCTAGTGTTGAGCTTTCTTTGGGTAATTTTAGCTTCCAAAAACCGAGAATGTATCCAGTTTACTGAAATATTGAGCCATAATCTCTTCTTTGGTTGGTAGTTTGAAAAGTTCTCTTTTTACAGCTTTATTGAGGTCCCAAGGATCTAAGCATATGTGTAGCTGACTGTTACTTTTCTTCATGATGACTAGGGAGCTCACCCATTCTGTTGGCTCCTCAATTTTTTGAATTACTTGTATTGCTTCCATCCTTGCAAGCTCAGCCTTGAGTTTATCACAGAGTGCAAATGCACCTTTCTACATGGATGGATAACTGGAGAGATCTGCTTGTTTATCTGGATTATATGTTCACCCTTCAAGCAACCCAACCCTTGAAACAAGTTATGATATTCCTGAAGGAGTGCCTCATAGCCAGTTCAGTATGATCTTGTAATGAGAGTATCCATTTTACCAGATAGTTTCTCATATGCAGCCAGGCCTAAAATCGGTATCACCTCTTTTGGCACTACAATGAAGAGGAGCCTTTACATGGTGTTTTATGGTTGCTACTAACAATGCACCTCCCCTTCACTGGTATATTTGTTCCAGAATAACCAGTTACTTTTATTTTGTAGGACCCAGTTTTGGTTTATTTTTAGTCTTTCATAATCTTGTTTTGACAAAATATAAACCTGAGCTCCTGTGTCAAGTTTCAGTGGAATAATTCTTCCATTCACTGTCAGAGGCAGTATCCAATCCCTCTCAAATGGCGTGGTAGATCCCAGTATGTCTATGAAAAACTCCTCACTCAGATTTTCTTTAACTGAATTCATTTGACTTTTCTGCATTTGGGATCTGCAGCATTTTACAAAATGATCATTTCCCCCATATCTATGTCAGTTTCCCCAAAGGCAACCATTCTTTGTTTGGGGCCATGCTATGATCCACACCTTCCATATAACCATCTGTACCCAGTCTTCTTCCTAGCAGTGGTTTTCATAATAAGTGGTTCTACGTTCTGATTTGACCTATTCTGGCTATATTTTTCAGTAGTTAGTATATGGATCACCCTTGCTGGTGAATTCATCTCTTTGGCTTGTGCTTTCATAGTTTCTGCTGCCCTGCATATTTGGAGAGCTTTTTCTAAAGTTATATCTCCTTCACAGAGCAGTCTCTCTCTTAACACATGGTCTTTAATGCCACAAATGATTCTATCTCTGACCAGAGACTTGGTCAACAAATGAAGGTCACCAGTTTTACTGAGTTTCCTTAATTCTGTGATGTGTTGTTCTATGGTGCCACCAGTTTTTTGGAAGCATGTAAAAATGTGTCTCTCAAAGGTCTCATTTCTTTTTGGCAGGTAATGTTCCTCAAATTTAGGCAGTATTTTATTTAACTTCATGCTTTCATCTTATTCAAACTTAAAGTTGTTATAAATATCTAATGCTTCCTCCCCAACAACATGCCAAAAGATTGATTATTTCACTTTATCATTTTTCCCCTCTGCCCAATAACTGCTAAATACAGTTCAAATCTGTCTAAGTTTTTTCCAGGTCTCTGCAACATTGCCTGACAATTGCAGACTGGAAGGAGGTTGCAACACCTCCATTTTTGGCTCAACCCCACCCTCCGCCCCTTTTCTTCAGTTAAGCAAGCTACTATTGTGCTCACCAAATACATCAAAAGCTTCTGTGCCTGGTGCTCCCCATGCTTCTCTGGAGTTTCCATTTGTCTCTGCTTTCAGTTGCAAACACAGGAGTTAACTTCACTGCAGTTTCTTCTCATTCAGCACTTCTGACACCATGTAATGATCTTGGGGTTCATTAAATAACCAGTGAATGAGAAAGGTCTACAACTTTAATAAAACAAAGTGGAGATCTTCTGTAGCGAGCTACTGCACGCCCTCATGTGGTGGTCCCAACCCTTGCCTCTAGGGCAAATCTCCAAATTCCAATGTTCATAATACGGCCCCTTATGAGGGAGCATCTCTAAATTATAACCTACAAACATCTCTACAGTGACCACCCGTGAAAAGTGATTCACTCAGCATTACCTAGGATCTCTGTGGCAAAGACAGTTCTGCAGGGCAATATTCAACTGCTTTAATCATGAGACTATTCTTTCTCTTCTGGCAATCCTCTGCCTCCTTCATTACATTAAGTAAATCATTTGTTGCCAACCCTTTGCTTATCATAAGCGTTGCTTATTCTATTTTATCCATTTTGTTAGTATCTTCACATAACTTTGGAGTAGGATAGGACAGACAAGATTAGATTCTCTGAACCCAACTTTTTGTATCCAATAAGTCCAATTGAGGAAATTACTTTTATTTTGTAGGGCAGTCTTCCCTCTCCCCCTTCAACCTGTGCACACAATTTTTATATAATGACCAGGAACAGTAACTTAGATCCATGATTATTCTGGATATTCTAAGAACTGTTTGTATTTTAAAGTAGCAAGCACTTTTGTGAAGCCATGGTGGTTTCTTCCTTTTGGGGGGGTGGGAGGGAGAGAGGAATCATAGAATCATAGAATATCAGGGTTGGAAGGGACCTCAGGAGGTCATCTAGTCCAACCCCCTGCTCAAAAGCAGGACCCATCCCCAATTAAATCATCCCAGCCAAAGCTTTGTCAAGCCTGACCTTAAAAACTTCTAAGGAAGGAGATTCCACCACCTCCCTACGCAACGCATTCCAGTGTTTCACCACCCTCCTAGTGAAAAAGTTTTTCCTAATATCCAACCTAAACCTCCCCCACTGCAACTTGAGATCATTACTCCTTGTCCTGTCCTCTTCCACCACTGAGAATAGTCTAGAACCATCCTCTCTGGAACTACCTCTCAGGTAGTTGAAAGCAGCTATCAAATCCCCCCTCATTCTTCTCTTCTGCAGACTAAACAATCCCATTGCCTCAGCCTCTCCTCATAAGTCATGTGTTCCAGACCCCTAATCATTTTTGTTGCCCTTCGCTGGACTCTCTCCAATTTATCCATATCCTTCTTGTAGTGTGGGGCCCAAAACTGGACACAGTACTCCAGATGAGGCCTCACCAATGTCGAATAGAGGGGGACGATCACGTCCCTCAATCTGCTCGCTATGCCCCTACTTATACATCCCAAAATGCCATTGGCCTTCTTGGCAACAAGGGCACACTGCTGACTCATATCCAGCTTCTCGTCCACTGTCACCCCTAGGTCCTTTTCCGCAGAACTGCTGCCTAGCCATTCGGTCCCTAGTCTGTAGCTGTGCATTGGGTTCTTCCGTCCTAAGTGCAGGACCCTGCACTTATCCTTATTGAACCTCATCAGATTTCTTTTGGCCCAATCCTCCAATTTGTCTAGGTCCCTCTGTATCCTATCCCTGCCCTCCAGCGTATCTACCACTCCTCCCAGTTTAGTATCATCCGCAAATTTGCTGAGAGTGCAATCCACACCATCCTCCAGATCATTTATGAAGATATTGAACAAAACCGGCCCCAGGACCGACCCCTGGGGCACTCCACTTGACACCGGCTGCCAACTAGACATGGAGCCATTGATCACTACCCGTTGAGCCCAACAACCTAGCCAACTTTCTACCCACCTTATAGTGCATTCATCCAGCCCATACTTCTTTAACTTGCTGACAAGAATACTGTGGGAGACCGTGTCAAAAGCTTTGCTAAAGTCAAGATACAATACATCCACTGCTTTCCCTTCATCCACAGAACCAGTAATCTCATCATAGAAGGCGATTAGATTAGTCAGGAGGGGTGAACAGTTGCAGTGTTGTAACATTTGGCCCAGTCCTGCAATCTGATCCACATGAGCAGACCCTTATGACCACGCAGAGTCCTACTGAAGTCATTGTGGCTCCGTACAGATACGGGGATCCACACTTGTGAATCAGATGTCAGGATCAGAGTCTTGGTTCTCTTTTGTAAAACTGTTTATAATGCCTTAGTTAAGCTTCTCCTACCAAATCCATGTATCCTGTGTGTAGTTTGGTTCCAAAAGGTGAATCTGCTGCATTCTGTTTTCTGCACATTTTTGTTTAGCTGAGCTAATCAGCAGAATCATGAATGCTGCCCTGAACCTGCAAAGTGTTGAGTATCATCATTTCCTATTGGCTTCATAGCAGCAGAGGTAGCTCAGCATTTCATAGGAGGTATTCAGTAGTACCTTGCAAGATAAGGGCCTTAAGCATAATCCTCTAATAAGGACATGAGTAATACTACAATTGTCAAGATCTGGCCAATGGATTGTTAACCTTAAAGTAACTAGAAATGAAGAAAATTTGTATGCCAACCCCACCCCCAGGACATAACAGATTTGAATCTTTTATTTTGATTTCACATGCCCTGGAATCCTGCCATTCAGTTCCTTCAAAACAGCATAATCTTTTCATTGGGACTACTCACCTGCTTAGAGCCAAGCATATGCCTAAATGCTTTCCTGTCTGGGTTCTTCTGAGTCTTCTTGGGACTTTGCTGTGCTCCAGCAGGACTTCCCAATAGCTGTGTATCGAATGGAGCAGAATTTGGCACTGAAATCAGGCCTGAAATTATATAAGAAAAGTATGCAATGAATTGTACTATTTACTTCTTTAAAAAAAAAAATTCCAAGTAGGGATGGTCAGAACCCAGAATTCATGTTCTGCAGACAATTCAATTAAAAAAGTCCATTTCAGAATTTCCCATGGAATGAAGGAAATCCAAAATTTTCATTTAAGAAAAATTGAAATGACATTGTTTTAACTCTTTTGAAACAAAATGAATAAGGGTCCCCAACAGGGTGACCAGATAGCAAGTGTGAAAAATCAGGGCAGGGAAGGACAGTTAATAGGAACCTATATAGGACAGTCTTGAATATTGGGACTGTCCCTATAAAATTGGGACATCTGGTCACCCTAGTCCCAAAGCTGCCCAGCGCTGTGGCTGCCCACCTGATAAGCTGCCAGGAAACCAGGAGCCTGGAAGTCCCTGACAGTCCTGGCTTGACCTGGGGCTGCCAGGCTCTGGTTTCATGGCAAGGCACCTTGAGTACTTGGCTTGAGTCAGGGCTTCCTGGGTCCCAGCTCTGCAGCAGCCCATGAATACTTGAGAGAATTCATTCATTCCCACAGAATGTTTAGATTTTGACAAATCACCACTTTTTGACAGAAGTGTTCCTTCGGGAAATATTCAACTAGCTCCAATAGCAAGGCATTGGATTTATAAAAGCAAAACCACATGCTTGGTCATGAGCTGTGAATTTCCTCTTTTTTTGTGAAAAAAGAAAGACCTGAAAGATATTTGTTACTGTATTGTAGCATTTATTTTGTATAATGATATGCATCATGTTGTGTTCCCAGGAACAGGGCTAAACATAGTACAGTATCTTTGTCCTAATATGTGATGAGAAAAACTATGAAGAATGGCTTTGATACGTTCTTCTTCAGAATCTTGCTTTAACTCCAGCATGACAGTACTGCTTCTCAAAGAGCCACTTAGGTATCAGGCGAAGGATATTTCTATACTCAAATCTCAAGGTGTGATAGCAGCTTGAGTACATCTCCATGAGCTAGCTTTAATCCAGCTAGCTCAGGTACTGGAGCAGTGAAGCCATGGCAACGAGGGCTTCACAGTGTGGGCTGTGCAAGCCTACCTGGAGCCCTGTGCAATTACTCTCAGGGCTAGCCTGTGCTGAAGCATGTTCTGTGCTGGATGAAAGCTAGCTTGGGTACTTGTACATGAGCTGAAATCACATCCCCAGTGACTGCAGTGTAAACATACCCAAAGGCAGAAGTACAAAATCATGTAATTATTATTGATTGAAATATAGTGAGTTTGATTAGGTTAACATATGATTCCTAGGAGCCCATCCCTGGTGGTCTGCAACAGAGCCATTGGTCAGTGACATGCCAGTAGTCTCTGGAAAGGGACTCCTAACCTCATCACATTAATAACTGTAAATGTGTGTGGTGGGGGAGGTGTTGTTTGTTTTTACTTTAAGCCCGCTCCCTCACCCACACACACTTTTTGCACTAGTTAAGTTTTGACTTCTGTGTGCAGGGGAGGAAATGAGTGCTGATACGTCTAGTTTAATGTCTTGAAGCCTTACAGTAACAGGGCACATGCATGTAGGTAGATGACTAGGGAAACTAGATAGTTTGGAAAGACCAGGGTGCCTGATTCTTCCTTGAGTTGCATTGCTAAGCAGACAAATAGGATAGACAAGTAGAGGAGGGGGGAAAAATCAGGATACCTGTTCCTCCCTGAGTTATACTAGCTTTAAAATGATATGACATTGACTTTAATAGACTTATATATAACACCAAAAGCTGAGGGATACCTGATTTTGAAAAGGAAAATGGGACAATGTTCTCTTGCATCTGGTCCCAATTCCTCTTAACCCCAAAACAAATGTTTGTAATCTAACAATTCATACACTGATGAAACCAGCCACGTTTCCTGGCGCAACTGCCATATTGAAGTCATGATGTTGCATGTCTCCTCGCAAACCCAGGAAAAGCACAATATGTAGGGCCTCTGGTTGAATATCACTGAACTAAGCCATAAATAAATTCATATTATAACGTATTCAACCCCCCTCTTGAGCCATGAGCTCGCTTGATGTGAATGGCCACAGGTTCCATGAAGCCAATACAGTGATAACAGGGGTAAATTTGATCCACATAGAGTGATATAAATTATGGAATGGAACAGTTTAACTCTGCAGATATTGCCACCAGTATGCAGAACCCAGTGTTTGTCATGCATCCGCTAGGAGCCCAAGATATTACCTTGTCTCCTATGTCAGAGGAATCTGCAAAGGTAAAACCTGTAACTCAGGGACTCGTTATTGAAGCAATGAATTGTGATCCATTTTTATCAATAATACATTTCTGCATCAAGGTTAACTTGATTTATGATCTCTCTAGGGTCTCTACTGGAATAGAAATAAACCTATTACAGTAAATATTATTGCCTTATACTTTTTACATTTTTATTGACTCATGCTAGTGTGCATAAGCTTCTGTATATTTGATTGCATTTAATACTTCTCTTATCTTGGAGAAAAGTAATCCAGAACAGATATTCAATGAGAGGAAAAGATACATTGAAAAGGGAAATGTCAAAGCAAGTCCCTCTCCATGCAGCACTGGTGAGAGCACACCTATGACAGTTCTGAACAGCTCAACTGGAGATGGCTATTGAATAGCTGGAGAGAACTCAAAGTAGTAGTAAAATAATTAATGATCAACCACTTCCAGAACATCTGCCTTTTGGGGAGATATCAATAATGAAGGTGAAGGCTGAATGATTCCCAGGGACTTCTGGAGGGTTGGGGACTCATATTTTCTAGTCTTGTTTCATGCCCTGGAACAATGTGGAGATGATGTTAATTTGTGCAATAGGGTGGTCTCTGAATGAGGAATTTGTGATAGCTTTCCACAATAGTTTATTTCATCAGCTGGTTTTTAATACTATAAATTGCAGGATGTTATTGACATTATTTCAGGGTCTAACTGAATGTATGGAGTTGTTTTAGAGTGGTTCTACTAATTTATTTTGAGTGCAAATGCTCTCTTGTATTCAGCCTTGCAGGAACTGATCTTGTCACCACTTTATGCATTAAACCACTGTTTTTATGTAGACAGTAAAGTACTGAATGTCAGCACAGATAAATACTATATGTGTGAAGCCACTTAGAGCAGCATAGTTTTCAAATATCCCCAGTACTCTGAAAGCTAGATGTTATATTACCATCTCATCCAGCCAAGGCAATCCCATCTCAGCCCTGTCCTGTTAACTGATTATCACATTCCCCATGGAATGTTACTGGTAGCAGCTCTACCAACATAGGATAGACCTACTGAGGAAGTGTCTGGATTTTTCTGATAGCTCTATCTATTAATGAGAAGATCCACCTTTGGTTGAAGATGTTTGAAACTGGGGGACTGTCATAGGGCAGCCCTGACTTGGGTGCCCTCTGCAGCATGACAAGCATACCTGCCCCAGTTTCCCCTTTCTGAATCCCCACTAAATCCACTTCAAGTTTTCTTACTTCAATATTGCCCTTCCTCGGCCAGTTTATTTTCAAAAGCATACTAAATAGTCCAAAACATAATCCATTTCCCACAACAAGTGGATATAATCCTTAAAACCCCACTCTTCCCAGTCAGCACACCCACCAGTGTCTCTGCTGGGACTCCTTCCATACCATACCCCAGGGCCCTTCAACCACAACTGGACTCAGTCCGTAATCTTCTGTCCCTGGACTGCCACCCTACCCTTCCAACTGGAGTGCAACCCTGCTCTCCCCAGCAAGATCCCCCACAACCTGTCTGCTGGGAAGTCATCCTTTGTAGGGGAGCATCCCTCACACCCCTGGCCCTCTTACTGTTCCCCTGGGTCCAGCCCTCCAGTGTGAGCATCTCTGTTTCTCCCCCTTCCTTCAGCCCTCTACAGCCCATAGCTCCAGCTTAGGGCCAGCAGGCAACTCACTCCGCTGCTGTTGCTCCTCCTGCCTTCAGCCCTCTGGTCCTGACTCAGCTATGCCAGCCAGCAAACCCTTCTTGCCACTCTGCTGCCTTCAGCGTTCTCCCCGGAACAACCTTCTGCTTCCTTCCCAGACTCCTCCAGTCTCTTGTTCTCTGCCAGCTCTCACCTGCCCTTCCTGACAGAACCAGCCTGCTCTAAGGCATATTAAAACAACAGCTCCTCCCCCTGATATTTTATAGCCCCTAGGTGCTGCCCCACCCACCTAATTGGCCAAATGGGAGCACCAGCTCTGACGCAGGCAAGCTGGAACTCCTTCTCTTACTGGGGCCAGCCACCCTATGACAGGAACCATTAACAGATACCTGATTATGCAATCCCATGTTTTCAGCAAACTGTCTTTTCTCCATCACCAAAATGTTTGAAAGTTGTGATGATTTGATCCAGATGCGGAGCTTACTAGAGCCATCTATGCCTTTGTAACCTCTAGGATGGCTTGTTGTAAGCGGTTGTGTTTGGGGCTACCCTTAAAACGCACTTGCAAATCATAACCACTGTTGCAGCGTGATTGCTCAAGGTCCTTCACCTCCATGCATTGGTGATGTCCATGCTCTGTCTAGGTTGTTATATCGTGCCCATTGTGATTGTATTTCAGCACTCAAAGTTGCAATAGCTGCATGCTATTCTGCAAGTGTGCTTCAATTATCATTAGTATTTAATAGTTCTTTGAGTAGGTGGATCCTGTCTCCTCCGTGACGTCAAATCAAAGAATAAAGACCAGTAGGGTCTTTCAAAGAAAATGGGGGGCAGACCTTTTTTATATCAATTATTATTGTAATTTGCACGCGTATATGCAAAACTAGTCACAACAGCCAGAAATGATGATTGGCATTGAGATGTTATAAATATACAATATGGACAGTACAAATTTCATTCCCATGTATTTCTGCTGCATGGAGAAGGGCAAGCAGTGCATTCACCACCATCTTCACCAGTTTTAATGGAGGAAGGTAGCTTTATAATCTGTTCAGAGCCCTGCCAGCAAAGGCTGCCTAGGAAGGCAAAAATTCAACACATCACCTGCCACTGCCTCACACTGGGATGAGTTTTGGGATTGCATGCACAGATTCCAGGACCCCCAGCTTATATCTCTGTGCCTGGCAGACTTTCCGCTGTTGTGCATTTTACGGATGGTAGCTGGAGGAAAATCAGGTAGTGAAGTGGGCACTTTCCTTGTGTTTAGTACAAAAGTATTGTTTGGTTTGTTTTAAACTATTGTTTTAAGAACAAGTAATCATTGTCATTAAAGACAGTAATAATTTGGTCTGGCTTTTTTTGGACCACAAAACTTGGTTGCGGATGAATGAAAGTCACAGCAAAATAGCTACTGCACCTCATAGTGAAATCCTTCTTAAGGGTTATCTAAGAAATTATATGGCGATTATAAAACTACCCATTTGTTTGTGCCTATCACAGGACATGTTTATTAGGCAAAATCTCTCCTTGCTCGAGCTGGAGCCGGAGACAGAGAGGCTGTATCAATAAGCTTTTATTTCACAAATCATAAAAATAACAAACTGTGCCTGTTTCCCTGTCTGCACTGGATTTTCAAGTCTGAAAGTCTGTCGGTTTGTGGTGTCCCATGTGAATTACTCATTAAAGTGAGACTGAGATCTTGCAGTGTGGAGACATTTCAGACAGTTTGTCAGACTGTTTTCAGACAATGCTCAGGATAATAAATGGCCTCAAAGAAGGTATCAGTGATCTACTTTAGTGCTCCAACACAGACTGGGATCAATCCTGAAATCCATATTCAACCAACATACCCATTGCCTGTTCATCAACTAGTTATTGTTTAAAACAGAAGATGATCTTGGTTACCCTCCAAACTTGTGCCCCAAATCACAAACTGTAACATTCACAAGGCCAAATTCAGCCTTGAGGTAAAATTTCTCTGAAGTCACTGAAGTTTCTTCATAGTTGAAGCGGGTTAAAAGGCCTGCTTTGAGGCTGATACTGGTCTGTATCAGCTTGTAAATGGGCAAGCATAGGTGCTGGAGCTAGGGGTGCTTCTACACTCCCTGGCTTGAAGTGGTTTCCATCTTATGTAGGGTTTACAGTTTGGTTCAATGGCTCTCAGCACCCCTGTGAGTATACCAATGCTTTCAGGTGTAGGCAAATTTCCAGTTGCCCCAATAAGCATAAAGAAAATTGTAGGAAAGATTTAGCCTGTGGATCCCTATGCCTCTTCCTAACAGGCTGTGAATACAAATGAAGATTAGTCATATTTCCACCAAGTCAGTTTCCCTAGAATGAAAGGGTGGCAAGGACAAAAACTGGGTTTACACCAGGTAGGGGGTAGAAGTGCAGTAACACCACACTGAGTGAAATCCTGGCAAAACTTCCACTGATTTCAATAGAGGCAGAATTTTACCCATTTACTCTAACCTAAAGCAGACCCCTGTTTGCAGTGTTATTGTAGCTGTGTTGGTCTCCTTAGAGTACGAAGCACACATCAAAAATAGCAATAGTCTAGAGCGCCCCAGATATAGTTACCCAAGGTCTGAGAAGGTGTTGCGTGTTCAGCATCTGAGCTGTGGTGTCCAGCCTTCCTCCTGACGGCTGGGGAGGTAGTTGTCAGATTCCAAACTCGTAGAAAGCTTCTCAAAAGAACTTCTCCAAAGCCTCTCCAAAATGCACACACTAATACTCATAATACTGATACCTTTTTTATAGGTAACTCAAAACAAAGCATAACTCAAAGTAACCCCTAATGGGCTGACCATTTCCCTAGCAACAGCAAAGAAACCAGTAAAACAAGTTCTAACAAGAACTTGACTCAAGGTCAGCTATCCACACTCCATTTCTAGTCTCATGAATCTGTCACTTTACTTTATCTATCCTTGTTAGTAACGCTGCAGCTGTGCAGTTGTTTTTGTGTGCCTAAGCAAGGCTGCATTCCTTCTGACTACGTGGGGTCCTCGCTTCCAGCTTATGGTGGCTAAGTGCACAAGATGGCTGAGGGTTATGACAAGTCCAGGTTATGTTAAGTCCAATTCTCTCAGAACAAAAGAACCTACAGAAACATATGATCTTTTGACACACTCTCCTCATCAGTCACTAAATAGACAAAAGAATATATTTTAGTACTTATTTTCTTTTTCAGACTGCTAGGCAGAGATTTCAGATGCTTCAATGAGCCTTAGAAAAAAGCAGTGATTGGAAAGAGCAGTTTAATATGTGCGGTTTTTTTTTTTTACATTTTATCACCAAAGGTTTTGTAATACTTGTAGACCAAAAAGTACAAATAAGACAGCCTAATGATTGATGATCAAATGTACATCCCACAGCATTTTTGACAGCTGTCACTTCCATTTGTTCAAGAGAAGTTATTTCATTTAATGACTTTCCAAAGCTCTTCACATTTCCAAACATTCTTGCAGGATTTGTACAGGATTTCAGTCCACTGATATGCAACATTTGTATATACTGTGTTAAATGCCTTAATCAGTGTGTTTAAATGCCTTAATAAATGGGAAGTACCCAACAAATAAGAGTGCATATAAAACCTACATGGGGGTCAGTACAAAAAAAATGAGGCCAAGAGACGTGGGGCCAAATCCTAGGTCCAGGTTAAGTCCCTTAGTACTAATCCAGCGCACTACGCTGGCCTAGCTAACCACAATATTTTAAAAGTAGTAAATGGGATGACCTAGTAACTATAGGCTTGTCAGTCTGACATCAATTCCATCAAGACAATGGAGAGGCCGATATAAGACTCAATTAATAAAGAATTAAAGGAGGGTAACCAACATAGATTTATGGAAAATAGATCCTGTCAAACTAATTTGATATATTTTTTATGAGATTACAAGTTTGGTTGTTGAGGTAATATACTTAGACTTCTGTAAGACATTTTGATTTATACTGCATGACATCTTGATTTAAAAAAATAGAAAGAGATAAAAGTAACATGGTGTCGTCAGACCAGATCACAGGCAATCATGTCTAGTGGTCAGAGTCCGAACACAAGAGCCAATGGTTGAGACAATCGGAATCATGAGTCAGAGCCAAGGGTCAGACTCAGATTACCAGGAGTCAGGGAAGGCAGGAGCAGGGCTGGTTCTGAGGCAGGAGCAAGGCTGGAATAGGATGGGAACAAGGCTGGGAGAAGGGCAGGATCTGGGCTGGAGCTATGGAGAAGCAGAGCTGGAGCAGGGCTTGGAGAGACAAGTCCATGGGCGTGTGCATTGAGCAGCCAATGAGGAGGAGCTGCTGCTAGGTTTAAGAACTGGCCTGCTGGCTTCCTCAGCCAATCAGGCAGGTCAGTCTGTCATGCAGACTATCTGGCTTGTTAGGACATCAGAAATACTGAGTAGGCACAGCTGAGGGCCTTACTCCTGACAGTACCCCTCCCCCCACCATTTGAGGAAGCACTCTAGGTGCCCTTGGGTCTACTTTCTCTGGGTATGGGAGGTGCATTCTGACATGTCAGGAGTTGAGGATTTGCCAAACTATATACTCATCATGTCATTGGACAGTTACATGGGGATGAAGGTGGAGGAGGGCTCGAGCAATGTGGGAAGGGGTCCTCTGTGTAGTGCTTCAGAAGGAAGACATGAAATATGGGAGGTTTCAGAGTAACAGCCGTGTTAGTCTGTATTCACAAAAAGAAAAGGAGTACTTGTGGCACCTTAGAGACTAACCAATTTATTTGAGCATAAGCTTTCGTGAGCTACAGCTCACTTCAGCTCACGAAAGCTTATGCTCAAATAAATTGGTTAGTCTCTAAGGTGCCACAAGTACTCCTTTTCTTTTTATGAAATATGGGGTAGATCTTCAGGGATTTGGGTAATTGCAATCTGAATGTTACTGTGTTGACTTGTATTTCAATCTTGAAAGGGCCCAGATATTGGTGGCCCAGTTTGGCTGAGGGTTGAGTAGATTTTAAGATGGCAGGTAGAAAGCTGGACTTTGTCTCCTATGGCAAGGTTGGGGATTGCCTGGTGGTCCCGGTCAGAATGACATTTATATGCTTCCTTGGCTGTTTATAAGTGCACTTTGAGATCCTGATATAACTGGTGGAGATGGGTAGCTAGTTCTGTGACAGCTGGTACTGGAGAGTTTGTGGGGATGTCCAGAAGAAAGCAGGGTAAAAACCATAGTTGGGGGAAATGGACTTTGCTGGGTAGAGACGTGTGTAGAATTATTGTAAGCAAACTCAGCAGCACCCAGTTCCAGATACTCGACCTTACAAGACAGGGCATCAGCCTTCCCATTTTTTTGCTCCTGGGCAGTAGGTAACTATGAAGCCAAATCCGGTGAAGAAAAGGGACCAACAGATCTGTCATTGGTTGAGATGTCTGGCTGTTCGAAGATGTTCTGGGTTCTTGTGAAATGTAAGCACTTGGACAGGGTACCTACCCTACCCTCCCCCAGTAGATGCCACCATTCCTCAAATGCTGTCTTGATAGCTAAGAGTTCCTTATCTCATATATCATAATTCTTCTCTGCAGGGGCTAGCTTGCAAGAGTAATAGGCACATGGGTGAAGTCGACTGACTGGACCCACCAGTTGGGACAGTACTGCACCCAGGGTGAAATTGGATGTGTTGGCCTCTACTGTGAATGGTTTAGGGGGGTCTGGGTGAACCAAGATGGGTGCTGTGGTTAATTTCTCTTTTAGCTGATTGAAGGCAGTTAGATCTTCCAAGGACCAAGTGAACCAGACTCCTTTTCACAGAAGGGTGGTCAGAGAAGCAATTGGGCTGGAAAAGCCCTCAATGAATTGCCAGTTAAAGTTAGTGAAATTTAGGAATCATTGGATCCTATGGGAGTCCTTTGGTGTAGCCTAGTCAGACTTGGCCACCATATTGTGTGGGTCCATAGTTAATCCCTTGGATGGGATAATGTAACCAAGGAATTCTATTGTACTGTATCCTGGTCAAACTCACATTTTTTTGGGCTTCATGTATAGATGATGTTGGCAAAGTCTTTCTAGGATGCTGCAGACATGCTGATCATGAGAAGCCTGTCAGAAAAGATGAGGATGTCATCCAGATAAATGACTACATAGCAGTATAACACATCCCTGAAGATATTGTTCATGAAGTGCTGGAATGTTGCTGGGGCATTGCACAGGCCAAATGGTATGATCTGGTCAAAGTGTCCTTACTGTGTATAAGCGGTCTTCGGCTCATCTTCCTCTCTAATCCAGACCAAGGTATAGGTCCCATGAAGGTCCAACTTAATAAAAACGTTTGCAAAGCAGAGTCTTTCAAAAAGCTCATTAATGAGACAGAGAGGGTATCAATTTCAAATTGTGACTGTTTAATGCCTGATAGTCAATTCAGGGCTTTAGCAATCCGTCTTTTTTTCTTTACAGAGAAAATTGGAGCCCCAGCTGAAGAGATGGAAGGACAGATAAACCCCTTTTGTAGATTTTGCTGGAGGTAGTCATGGAGAGCCTGAAATTCTGTCTCCAAAACGGAGTAGATGTAACCAAAAGGGACTTCTTCTCTCAGCTGTAGGTTGATGGGACAGACATAGCTGTGGTGCAATGGAAGAGTGTCCACATTCTTTTTGTCAAACACATTGGCAAAATCCTTATACTTAAGTGGTAACATGGTGGGGAATAGACTGGACTGCAAAGGGTAACAAGACTTCCTGAGGATTAAGCTGTTCAGACTCAGAATCTTGAGGAAGACAGGTTGAACCGCGAAGGGTTCCCAGTCTATGGTCCCCACAATCAGGTTTCAGGAGACAGAATTGTTGGTAATCTGGGGATCAGAACTGTATCATGCCTACCCTCTAATGAATACATGGGTCATGGATAGTGAGCCGGGTCATGGATAGTGAGCCAGGTCATGCCGAGAACTACTGGAAAGTGTAGTACTTGGATAATAAACCCTAATTGAAGGGTCTGTTGGTAACTTTGGAGAGTCACAGTTTCCAGGGGTTCAGTCTGGTGGGTAACCAGGCCTCGTGAGAGAAGCAAGCCATTGATAGACTCCACCAAGTCTGGAGTGTCCTTGCATTGAGTGGGGATGTGATGTACTCATGCGAAGTCCTGATCTATGAAGTTGCCTAAGGCACCTGAATCAACGAATGCTCCAAGGCGGACCTCTGAGATGGAGGGACGTTGGATGTGCAGAGGGAGTTTGAATTCAAGAACTAGGGGGTCACCAAATGAAATTAATGGGCTGCAGGTTTAAAACAAACAAAAGTAAGTACTTCTTCATACAACACACAGTCAACCTATGGAACTCTTTGCCAGAGGATGTTGTGAAGGCCAAGATTATAACAGGGGTCGAAAAAGAACTAGATAAATTCATGGAGGATAGGTCCATCAATGGCTATTAGCCAGGTTGAGCAAGGATGGTGTCCCTAGCCTCTGCTTGCCAGAAGCTGGGAATGAGAGACAAGGAATGGATCACTTGATGATTACATGTTCTGTTCATTCCTTCTGGGGCACCTGGCATTGGCCACTGTTGGAAGACAGGATACTGGGCTAGATGGACCTTTGGTCTGACCCATATGGCCGTTCTTATGTTCTTATGATGTTTCAGGACCCACCCATTCATGGCCACAGTATCTGCAGAGAGGTACTAAGCCTTGGTACTGATGAGAGGCAGGGATGCCACCCAAGCCCAGACTCCCCTATCAGGGTCTGGGGTTTGGCCTTCCCTGACCAGGGTGCAAATTGGGGCTTAGGAGGGCAGTCTGACACAAAGTGTTCTGGTCTTCCACAATATTAGCATAGCCCCGATGCCTGACACCACCTTCTCTCTGCATTGATGAGGTGGGGCTGGACTTGGTCAAGCTTCATGGGTTTGGGTGGTGGGGAAGGCGCCCAGGGTTGGTGGGCTGGAGATGCCACTTCTGGCAGGAGTCAGGAAGCTCTTGGTGGAGTTTCATCAGGTAGTTGTCAGTCTTGATTCTGAGGTCAATCAAGGCATCCAGAGTGGGCAGGGAGTCCGCTCAGACCAGCTCATGTTTGAGGTCATCATTTAGGCCGAAGTGCAAATAACAATGCTGCTCGGCCATGTTCCATTTAGTATCCCCTACCAAGTGGTGGAACTCTGCTGCATATTTAGCAACAGATTGACATCCCTGCCACAACGCCCGAAGGGTGGCCTTGGCTGTACGCTCACAACTAGGGTAGTTGAAGATCACAGGCATGGTTTGAATGAAGTCTTCAGCCATGCCAGGAGTAGGGCTGCTTTCTCTAGGAGTGAGGATGCCCAGACCAGAGCCTCCCCAGTCAGTAGGCTGATAGCCCGACCCTGTATTGGTCAGTGGGGAACGACTACAGGTGCTGGCATTGATTAAGAAACCCCCCACATGTGCCCCCATCACCATTAAACTTACCAGGCAGGGGAATCTTTGGCTCACGCAGAGTGGGGGGTGGAGTTGAGGGTGGTGCTGCCTGCCTGTGCAGTGCTGGGTTCTATGCCTGTAGGGCAGCAACCTGGCATGCAGCATGGTGACCTGGGCCTGCAGGGTCTGCAAAGTACCCCATATTTCTAGCAGGGGAATACTGGCTAGGGAGGGATCCGTAGAAGCTGCTGGTCTGGATCCCTTGTCATCTTAGTTCTCCTCTATTTACCTGGGCTGCTCAAACCATGAGGAGACTGGGTCGTAGGCAGTCAGGTCTAGTGGTCAGAGTCCAAATGCCAGAGCCAAGCATTTAAAAACATGCTTAATCTCATTGATTTTAATGGGACTTAAGGACATAGTTAAAGTTGAAAATGTGCTTTGCTGAATTGGGATGGTGTGTTGAATTGGGGCCTTATCCAGTGCTCAAAACTACAGCAGTTGTTATTCTTTGCCAGCATTAGAAGTCAGATTTCCTGTCCCCCAGCAAGTATTCAGAGCACTAGAACATGCCTTTTGTTAAAGTGAAGATTAGTTTTGTTATTACAAAAAATACTTTTATTGGGGTAACAAATTAGAATAAGGATGACTGGGCATGAAAGAAAAAGGTTTCATGATTGAGTTTAATGCCTCAGTTGTTTTAGTTCCATCAGTAATTTACCTTTATTATGAAATCAAAGGAATATCATGTTTTATAGAATGATTATTTTTCTTCTGGTTTTATTGCTACAAGGGTTATATTTAATTATTTTTATTGCTGAACTCTAGTAACCATATCTGTGTTATACTTACCGGTTTTTAAATCAATAAAGCCAACGTAGGAGTATTGCTTAATGCCCCAGGTATGCGTAAGTACCTCCTGGTTTTATAGAACTTGAATATAGTAGGTAGAAAAAACTCATGTCCCAGATCATATACAGAGAGTAACTTTCATCTCTGTTTTAGGTAGGATTCAATTAATCTTAATTCAATTTGAATAAGATCCCCAAAATGATGGTTATTTTTGTCCAACAATTACTGTATATCATACTTAGCCCCTATGGCTAAAACCCAGGATGTAATAGTGATACTATGAGTCTGCACTGCTACAGTACCTACTATCCGAGAGGTCCAAGTGCTTTACATACACTAAATGAATCAAGACTTGCAAAACCCTGAGGGAAGAGGGTGGGTGGAAGTGGGGGGACTGAAGTACAGACCAGTGCCAGCAAAAGTACAAGTATTGCTCATGGATAATGCATGCAAGGATGAATTATCCAAGATTTAGGGATCTAATTAAGGACATCTGCATATCCCATGTGTCCTTACATCATGCACATGGAATTCTTACACTTTTCCAATGTAGACAGAGATTAGGGCCATAATTCAGCAAAGCATTTAAGCACATTCGTAAATCGATTCCTATTCAGCAAAGCACTTAAGGACATGTTTAAGTATTGGGACTTAAGTGACTTGCCCAAGGTCACAAAATAAGTCTGTGTCACCACCAGGAATGGATTTGAGTTGTCCTGATGGTCCCTCCTTTCACCACAAAACCACCATTCTCTGTAGGAGAGTAATCTTTCTATTTTTCCTGTATGATTTCTGTTTCATAAGGAACCCTGCACATTAGTTGGATTATGATTAAAGGGATTATTGTACTTTTTGCATTAATACCCAGGAAATGCATCTCTTACCTTGACTATTTGTCTAATTTTTGTGTCACTGCATACTGTACCACAAAGTAATAGACATAATGTGGCATAGTGTGACATAAAAGTGATTTGTGATTTTCAGAATTCTTACTAAGAGTATGATGGTCATAGTCACCGAGAGCATGAGATGAACCTAAAAGAATTAATAGTGTTTTCCTGTGCCATTTCAATTTCTAATGTACTGAGTTACTTCGGAAAACGGACAGCAAATACATTCCTTAGCACAATTTTTTGCAGTATGCTTTGTTGAGTGAATGAAGTTATTACACATCATGTTCCACGGGTAGCAAAATGACCATCCAGTCAGAGAGACAGTCTGCTCCATTTTTGTTCAACTGTGGCTAAATCAGTTTGTGGGCCAGCTGACAAGCTTCTAAGTAGAGCATTGGTAAAGAGGGACATGAAGGAAATGTATAAGAATAGATTATGTTCTTATGCAGGTGAATCAAACAGAAGAATACTGGTAATATATTGCTGACCCATGTTTTTCAGTTCACATTGTTTTAACAAATGAAAGTGGGGAAAAGAACTAATTTTTAAAAGTTCAGAAGAAAGTACATCTTTTGTATCAGATAGGCCCTGCTTTGGCAAAGCACTTAAGCACATGTTTAGCTTTAAACATGTGAGCATCCAGTGGAAATTCTCAGGTCAAGCACATGATAAGGACCACAATCTTCTGGGTATGTGCAGGGCTGGATTTACACCTTACATGCCCCTAGGCACAGCATCTTCAGCGCCTCCCCTGCCTACTGCTGACCTTCATTTTGGACACCATTTTAGAGAGATAATGCTCCCCTAGAGTGCCGGTGCCCCTAGGCACGTCCCTACTGTGCCTAATTGGAAATCCGGTCCTGGGTATGTGTTTTAATTTTGCTTTGGTGATGTACCTCACATTGCATATACTAAGTAACGGGGTAATGGGTTTATTTTATGTGAGTGCAGAATTCCTTGTAATAGTTGCCAGCCAAAACAGGTGCACCATATTAATGAGAACACATGGAAGTAGTTGTGTTTGAATCTTTTAAATGCCTGTCACAGATTGAATTGATTGAGTAAAACTCAAAAAAGAAACCAGACCTGCTCCCTCCCCCAGAATGTCATTGCTGTCTTATGAAATAGTAGCTTGTTTTTCCCCAATTTTTTTTATAGAACTGGTCCATATTTATTCACTAAATATGCTGTTAGACAAATATTTTCACTATTCATCAAATAATTTAGATGATTCGTTTTCTCAGTGTTTAGCCAGATGAGCAAATACTAGAAGTCAAATAAAACATTTGATGACTAATGTTAATATTTGCTGAGTAACTCACTTGAATTTTTTTCAACTACATCTAATTATTTATACTAATACTAATATTAATGCTCAGACTGGATCATGTAAACAGTGACTTCTTAGGTAGTTAAACAGCACATGATGCACATTGCCATGTACATCTAGCTAAGTAATGCCTACCATATTGTTGATCTATTACTTAATTCAGAAGAAGAATGGGAAGAAAAGAATTTATGAGAGCCTTGGAACCCATTTGTTTCAAATAATTCTTCAGGATCTAATCCAACTTCCTCATGGAAAAACTTGCATTAACTTCATGGGGAGCTGGTTTGGGCCCTCTATTATTTACCATTTTAAAGAACTAATGACTGTAGAGCTAAAACATATGGAGGTTAATCAAGATGGAAGATGACTGAAGCAATTGATATCAAAAGACACTTGGATTTGCTTCTGGAGAAAGTACTGATGAAAAAGTAGGAAGGTGGGATTAGGATAGGCAAAAGGACAGGCATGTTGGGTTGGATGCCCTTTCTACTTTCTCAGTCCAATTTTTCAGCCAGCCTGAACACAGATGCCAATTTTGTGTACACAACTGATTACTCCTGCAAAACACAGCTGGCTGACTTTCAGATGCAAGTGGATGTGCGTGCAAAACAGGATTCAAGCCCATTTTGGATCTCTCAGCCGTTAATGCAGGCCAAGTAGGGGGAACACAAACTGAGATGTGAGGGCTGAAGATCAGACAGAGCAAAACAGCATGAAAGAGTTAGAGGAGAATTCTTCAATTTAGAGAGATCGTGGGGTCTCTAATGAGAGTTTTGCCATTGACTTCACTGGGGCCATTGTTTCACTCCATAAATGTATCAATATAGTCTTCAGGTAGTAAATTCTGGTGTGCGTGCACAGAGAGAGACAGGGAGACTGGAAATGAATTAGTAGCCCAAAGTAATATTATGAGCTGGGCAGCAACACCAGAAGAGAAATCTCTTATTATCAGTCTTCTGTGCTATAAACTATCTGAGTGATTGAAAAATGCTGCTATGGCAAGGGTGCCGGGTGGTTTGCCATGTGTATTCAGAGTTTAGATTGGCAACAGAGTGGGCAATCTGAGGTTTGTTTAAGAATGGCTGACACAGAAGTCACAATTCGTAATTTCCCAACCTGTTGCTTTGCATGAAATGTTTTTGGAATGTAAAATGTATGGTAGATAAGCAAATCCAAACTAATATTCAGATGGGAAAGTCAGGATAAAGGTCAATGATCCTTCTAAATTATTAATGCTGCAAAGCATTTTCTGGTATTACATGAATTTCTAATGAGCATTTGTTGGATGTGTTGTACTCTCACTGGGCTTGACTCTGCAAGGCCCTGAGCTCTCAGGCCCTCATCCAGCAAGACATTTAAGCATATGCTTTTCTTTAAGCATCTAGAAGGCCTTATTGAAGTCAGTGGAACAACTCACATGCTTAAATGCTGTAGTAGGGCCAGAACCTGGCAGGATAGGACCCATTTTTTTTTTTAACTTCATATCTGATATAGGAAAAATAAGTGACTTTTCAGCCATTTTTGAAAAATAACAGCAACTCAGAGCAGCTCTTTTTATATAATACTGTGGTCAACTATTCCACAGCAATGATTTATACTTCAGGAAACATATGGGAAAGTTTGACTATGATGGAAAGTGAGTTATCATTTTATCAAGCAATATAAGTACCTCAGCAATAAATAGGAAGCAAACCTTCCTGTTATGTGAACATGTGAATGTTTGATATTAGTGGTGGGTGAAACGCAAAATGAGGAGGCAATGCAAATTTTTGTGTTTTTTTTTAACTAAGATGAGGTGCTTCCTAACTTTTGAGTGATGAATCATGTAAACCTCCATGTTCCCTTAATGCCACTTTTCACATTTATATTTACAATATTTTGCCATCATTGAAAGGGTTAAACAGTACACAAGGCCATGGAAAGAGCTGATGGAAGCTAGAGTAAGACCTTGTGCTTGTGGGCAGGCTACTGGTGTCCAGGAATTCAACCACAGCTGCACAACATAAAGGACCACAAGGTTAGATGGCAGGTGTTGACAGAACCCCACACTGGTGTGGGTGATCCCCAAAACATCACAAACACATTGTGCAAGTTCTGTTGTTTTTGCTACCTGTCACAACTTTTCATCTTTTGATAATTGAGTCACAATGGTGAGTAAGACTTTGTTGCTCAATCTCTTTTCTCAGATTGGTTACAAGCACAATATTTCACCATTGTATGCTTGTAGCTAGTGTCAGAACAAAACTGTGTCTGCCAGGCATGTGATTGTTTGCTGTTTTGTTATATCCAAGGTTATTTAGAGCAGTGGTTCTCAAAGTCGGTCCGCCACTTGTTCAGGGAAAGCCCCTGGCATGCTGCACCAGTTTGTTTACCTGCCGCGTCCACAGGTTCAGCCGATCACGGCTCCCACTGGCCACGGTTCGCCACTCCAGGCCAATGGGGGCTGCGGGAAGGGCGGCCAGGACCACTGATTTAGAGAGTTTGTGACTGTTGTACAAAGAAAGGAAAAGTTCTCAGCCTCATATGTTGATATCGATGTTGTGTCCTGGGTTACCCCCAGAGACAGAGATATGGATAACCAGCACACATTCCCTTTCTTTTTCATTTAGCATTTTCTCCTTTGAGTTTTTCTTCCCAATGGGATAAACCAAGAACAATATGTTTTGTCTTCTCCTCTGCCACTGCTGCAGTCTTGGATTCAGATAGCTCAGACTCAGTGTCTTGGATATACTGTGTGGAAAAAGTCTTGTACCACTTGCAAAAAGGAACATTTGCAGTGGATTGATGAAAAGTAAAAAATGTGCCATTTTTGGAACCCCACCATGTTATTGAAGGGCAGTCTTCCAGAAGTCAAACTGTCTTTTCAGCTGGCTTAAAACTTCTACTAAGGCCTATGATGGGATGGACTATGATGGGGTTAAGGCTGTGAGGCCCGCTGCTGGAGACTTTGTGGCCCAGCCACACCCCACCCCAGAAAAGGGCAGTGGAGAGGGTCTTCCAAGTTGCCTAAAGAGGCACATGGGACACAGCCAATCAGGAAATAGGATGCAGCGAGCTGCCAATCATGGCCCAGCAGGCTCGTCTAAAAGTAACTGCAGGACCAGAGTGAGATCAGTCTGCTTGCAGGGACCAGGGGAGAAAGAGGTGCTCCCAGCTAGCTGCAGGGGCTGAAATGATTGGACAGATCAGTTTCTGGCAGGGACTGGGGGTGTGAGGAAGGTGTGATGTTGTAGGGAATATGAGTGACCATTTATAATATTATTGATACCAATATTACAAAATTGCAATGAATCTTACAAGATATGCTGTGTTAGGTATCAGTAGAAATGTTATGATTTGATAAGTTTGATAATCATGTTTATATGTATGTATCATCTTTGTACTGGGAGTTATAAATATGAGTGATATATTTATATATCAAACTTGTGCTGTGTTTCTGGGTGACACCCCCAGACAGATTGGCATCAGCACTAGCCAGTCTGCTTAATGGCCTATCCAGGGCAATTAGCTATACAACGTACCCATTGAGAGAAGGCAGGGTCCACACCTCCACACCACAGGTAGGGACAGTCCTGTGGACAGGGGACTCCAAGTGCTTTTCCATGCCCGTGTGCTATGAGCTGGTATTTGGGACAAAAGATGTACAAGCCACATGGCAAAGGATATAAAAGGCAGCTGCAGCTTCTCCATTTTGTCTTCAGTCCTGCTTCTCACCTCTGGAGTAACTTTTCTACCAACTGAAACTCTGAACAAAGGACTGAATGACCCATCCAAACATTGGATGTGTTCCAGAGGAACTCTACAAGCCAGCAAACTCACCAATGCTGCTAAGAACCTGATATATGGACTCTATAGTCTTATGTATATATCTGATTGCTATGACCATTTAACAACTCTCTTCTCTTTCTAATCTTTTATAATAAAACCTTTAGTTTTAGATATGAAAGGATTGGGGGGCAGCATGGTATTTTGGGTAAGATCCAAACTAGCATTGATCTGGCAGTGTGGCTGGCTCTTTGGGGATCAGAATAACATTTTGTATAATGAGCAGAGTTTTAAATAATTCCTCACCTTCCTGGATCTGTTTGCATCTTGGGAGCCAGAGAACTGGAATTCAATAAAAGGGGCTCTGTGATTTCTTTTCTTTTCTTTCTTTTTTTTTAGCTTCTTGATAACTAGTGTGGGGGATCAGGAGCACTGTTTGTGGCTGGTTGGTGAATCATCTAACTACAGCGTTAACCACCAGTTTCGGGAGACTCTGCTCTCCTTTTGCAGCCTGCCCTGACCTTAGCATTTTTAGTGTAGGCTACCCTAGGCACCTCAGGTCTCAGAAGGAGCTTCTGGCTGGCTACTGGGACTCAACTAAGACAGGCTGTCAAGGTTCCTTCCCCACTCTGAACTCTAGGGTACAGATGTGGGGACCTGCATGAAAACCTCCTAAGCTTACTTTTACCAGCTTAGGTTAAAACTTCCCCAAGGTACAAACTATTTTACCTTTTGCCCTTGGACTTCCACTGCCACCACCAAACATCTAACCGGGTTTATTTTTGAGAAAGCGTTGTTTGGAACTGTCTTTCCCCGCAAAATCCTCACCAAAACCTTGCACCCCCTTTCCTGGGGAAGACTTGATAAAAATTCTCACCAGTTTGCATAGGTGACCACAGACCCAAACCCTTGGATCTTAAGAACAATGAAAAAATCATTCAGTTTCTTACAAGAAGAATTTTAATAGAAGAAACAGTAAAAAGAATCACCTCTGTAAAATCAAGATGGTAAATATCTTACAGGGTAATTAGATTCAAAACATAGAGAATCCCTCTAGGCAAAACCTTAAGTTACAAAAAGCCACAAAGGCAGGAATACCCATTCTATTCAGCACAGCTTATTTTCTCAGCCATTTAAAGAAATCATAATCTAACGCATATCTAGCTAGATTATTTACTAAATTCTAAGACTCCATTCCTGTTCTGTCCCTGGAAAAAGCATCACACAGACAGACCCTTTGTTTCTCCCTCCCTCCAGCTTTGGAAAGTATCTTGTCTCCCCATTGGTCATTTTGGTAAAGTGCCAGCGAGGTTATCCTAGCTTCTTAACCCTTTACAGGTGAAAGGGTTTTTCCTCTGGCCGGGAGGGATTTTAAAGGTGTTTACCCTTCCCTTTATATTTATGACACAGGCTACAGGGAAGTTGTCCAGGGAAATGTAGAGCAGCAATTAGTAAAGGGGCACAGCATGAGGTTGCTATCCTTGTTGGGACCAGGAGATGTGGGTGGGACCATCCTCTCCACCAGCCAGTGGGGAAAGTAAGGAAGGGAATTAGAACTGTGGTTCCCCAGGGAAGGGGGGCCGCACTACTGGGACTGACTCAGCGGGGGGCTGTCATCAGTGAACTGACTCCAAGAGGGGTGGCTCAGCAGGCAGGCTGGGGTCATCGAGGACTCAAGTAGAGGCAAGGAGTCCTCAGGGAAAAAGCCCTCAGGGCATTGCTCAATACCAGAGTAGGAACCATGCAACCTAGGTGGACCAACCAAGGCTACTATGATGGGTAAAGACTGAGCCCAGGGAGGGCTGCAGGACATTTTGGCTTGTCTACTCCCAATGGGGTTTGTTTGTTTTGCACACACACTGTGTGTGACTTGGCCGGAGGGGTGAGTCACCGAAGACCGGCCTGATGAGCACAGCAGCTGATGGGGCATCATGAACAGGGGGGAAAAAACCTGCAGGCATGCACACACTCGACCAGGGGATGCTTGCGTGAGGTGAGGTGCACCCCATTACAGGGCCCTTTGTGAGGAGGCTACATAATAGGGACTACTTAGTTTCAATTTAATAGGATAAAAAAATCAAACCTTTGTAGCTAAATTAAGAAATGTCAAATAGTCAACAAACCCCCCTCTGCTCACATCTCTCACAGTAAAATATACATCAAAATGCATCCTCATTGACACTAAATAGGTGTAAATGAGAACAACATTTGGCCTTAAGCTTTTAAGGATCTTGTTATTTTTAATTGTTTTTTCTCCTACCTCTCTGTCAGTTCCTATGCTAATCTTCAGGTTGTCTTTAGGCTAGGCAATCTTTGTCCCCCTGATCAGCATGAATGTGGGGGCAAGAAAACTCTGCTGCCCTCCAGCCCCTCTCTGTACTGTAACTCCCACATTATCTTCTAATGCCCTGCATTGGTAAACTACCACCTCATATAAACTCCGTAGCTCAATATTTTCATAATAAAATGTCCAGGGAAAGATTTTCTACAGCTCTTTGATGTTCTTCACCTCTGCATTGCAGTGAGCTACCCCATTTTACCCAGGAGGATGTGAGACCCATACTTGCCCTTCATTGCAGCATGTGCAGTTCCATTGAAATTTGAGCCTTATTCTGTAAAAGTTTAATGTAAAATCTGCTTCAGTACAGAGTGCTCTTGTAAGGCTTTATGTCCAGCTTAAGCCCCATTTAACATGGTGTGAAGGGACTAAATGGGGCATAAATAATGCACAGAGGACATGTGCAAGAGAGACTGCGAATGGTGGGAAATGAAAATGATTTCCCCCTTTATCTGTAAAACTGAGAAAATATCAAGAAATGGTTTTGGGTTTTGATTGAATGGGGCCATAAACACCTAACATCTGTGCTGCTTTCTTTGCTGTCTGCCATTCAAACATGAAAATAGAGAAGGCTTGACCATATAATATTCAGACTGCATTAACTTCTTGGCAGATTCCACAAAAGGAAGGAATCAACATGCATTTCTCCCCTGGCCCTGCCCAGCCTCATTATCTCTCCAGCTATGAATCCTCAAGTCTGCGTAGGACCTGGGTCAGAGAAGTCTGTGTTGCATAGACAATTGACTCTCCTCTTCTTCTGTGCAGAACGACTTTCACCCTCTATGAATCTGCATAGGCTTTTTGGGAGGCTGATAGTCCCAATTCTATAAAAATGCCAAAAGAAAAATTGTGTGTAGTGTTGTTGTAGCCGGGTGGGTCCCAGGATATGAAAGAGACAAGGTAGGCAAGGCAATAACTTTTTATTGGACCAACTTCTGTGGGTGGAAGGTACATAGTTTTGAGCTATGTAGCTTGAAAGCATGTACATTCCACCAACACGCAATTTTTCTTTTGGCATTTTTATAGAATTGGGACTATCAGCCTCCCAAAAAGCCTATGCAGATTCATAGAGGGTGAAAGTCATTCTGCACCGAATGTACCTTTCAAAAGAAAAATTGTGAGGAGGCAGAAAGGCAAATACTGTATTCTGGGAAGAAGAGAGAGTTTTAAACTTGCAGACATCTGAATTTGTCTGGGTTAGTTGATCCCCCTTTGCCAAATGGCTGACCAAGAGTAAACAACTTCATTGACTAATTAAATCTTTTTCTTTAGTTTCCTGGGTAAAGTCCAATATGAAAGCAAAGAACACTCCACTGGGTTTGATTTATTAGGCAAACATTTGGCACATCCCATCTTGGCCTCTGTGTATGTGCATGTTCAATCAAATTAAAAGTGCTGAAGTTCAGAAGACAGGGTTAAAGTATAAATGACCCAAGTCTTGCTTTCAGCAGGCATCTCCTTTTGAGAGTAAAATCTGAGCGTAAGCGACACTTCTTAGCCATATTAGGGGATCAATCCAGCAGATTCTCATTGATTTCCCCAGGCATTGCATCAGGCCCAATCTCTATCAAAATTACTTTAAAAAATTGCCATACAAAACTTTTTGAAGAGTTAAGATGCTGTAAATAGAGAAAAGCAACAAGAGAAATGTCTTCATAGGTTTCCACTTTCATTGTCACACAGTGATTCTGTTTCTGTATCAGATTTCCTCAGTTCACAAATACAGAGATTGTCTGTTTGTTTTCTAACTGCCAGCTCTGCAAACTGCACCTGGGATTAGAGAATCCAAACTGGATTATTTCTGGTTGGTGTGTTAACATGGGGGGAAAACATTCAGCAGTCAGAACTTGCTTAACAATTCTGTAACTGATGTTTGAGCCAGAAGAGCATCAAACTCACTGTCCCATAGTTTTATTGGCTCTGCAGTTCTTAAAGTCAGTAAAATAAGCAACATGACTCTGAATGCACATTATCTGTGGACCAGATCTTTTGATCACGAATTTAGGATTTATACTTAACCATTATTCTGATCGTAAGTGCACTTCAAAACACCATTGGTTGCAGGTTACAGTTATAATAATGCAAATGTTTTAAAGGCAGGAAATTAGAACACTATGTCAATAGTAAAGAATGTATGTAAGAAAGTCTGGAAAGACTCAGTGAATGATGGACACCAACCTTGACTCAGCCCCCGATTCTTAACCCATTTTATTTCTCATTCACTAGTAAGAGAACTGTAGTGGAACTCGCAGATGTGGAACAAAGTTGACCTTTGGTCTGTATCTGGAATTTGGGTTCTCTGACCAATATTAGGACAATTAACGGCATACCATAAGGTATCAATGTGTAATGGAGCAGTTGCAGCGATTCTCAAACTGTGGGTCAGGACCCCAACATGAGTCACAACCCCATTTTAATGGGGTCGCAAGGGCTGGTGTTAAACTTGCTGGGGGGTCCAGGGCCAAAGCCAAAGCCCAAGGCCTGGGACTGAGCCACCACCATCTTGGGTGGTTGGTCTCAGGCTTCAAATTCAGCCCTGAGCAGCAGGGCTCAGATTACAGGCCACTGACCTGGGGGTGAAGCCCTTGGGCTTTTGCCCCTCTGCTCAGGGCAGCAGGGCTCGAGCGGGCTCAGACTTTGGTCCCCCCCCCCCCCCCTGAATCATGTCATAATTTTTGTTTTCAGAAGGGGATTGCGCTGCAATGAAGTTTGAGAACCTCTAGAGCAGTGGATGGAGGCAGGATATCATTTTAACGATCTGTGGAGAATAATATGTCAATGCTGTGTCAGTTTTTCCACATGGTGTAGGCAAGGGGGGGTTTCGTCTTCAGCTTCTGTTTATTAGGTAGGTTTGCATTTTACAGATCAGCATACAGAGAGTGTCTGTGTGTAGAAATTGAAAGTTAGCTGGAGGAGGAGGATCAGGGCAAGCAATTATTAAGATGCCCCAAGAAGATAATTCCAGTTTAATCTATGACACTGTTCACACACTTACCCAGAACTATGCAAAAATATACAATAACACATGTAAACACAGTTCCTCCTTGCCAACTCTTGGGCACAAAAGTGCAGCATTACTATCATTAAAACCTGTAACTGCTAGGAATGTCATTTATGCAATTATATATATTGTCTAATACGTATGGGCAAAATCCGATAACCCTAACTCAGACAAAAGTCCCAATGCATCCAGCAGGAGTCTGTCACAGTAAGAGCTGCCAGATTTGATCCAGGACAAATTTTAGTATAATATATTTATACAATTTTTACTTCTACGTTAAAAATAAAAGCTTTGAAAGCCTCTAATGCCTCCATGACTCTGAAACTTCTAAAACTGTTTATATAATGAAATACAGTTTATGAAACTTGTACAAAAAATCCTATCTGCCATGACTTTGATTTATTGCAGTTACATAATCAAAGAATCATACAATATCAGGGTTGGAAGGGACCTCAGGAGGTCATCTAGTCCAACCCCCTGCTCAAAGCAGGACCAATCCGCAACTAAATCATCCCAGGCAGGGCTTCGTCAAGTCTGACCTTAAAAACTTCTAAGGAAAGAGATTCCATCACCTCCCTAGGTAACACATTCCAGTGTTTCACCACCCTCCTAGTGAAAAAGTTTTTCCTAATATCCAACCTAAACCTCCCCCACTGCAACTTGAGACCATTACTCCTCGTTCTGTCATCTGCTACCACTGAGAACAGTCTAGATCCATCCTCTTTGGAACCCCCTTTCAGGTAGTAATAAGACTATTACATTTAATCATGTAGTAAATTATTTAAATTGAAAATTTATAGAATTATAACTTTTTTGTCAAAGAACTTCTTTAGGAACTAAGAGAGTAACTAAGAGAATCTGTGCTTAGTGGAGGAGTTTCAAAGGACAGAAAAGGAGGGTGAATGTTTAAATGTAAGTCCAAAGTGTTGATTTCTTATGGTTTCTATCTGTAGATTTCCTGTTGCTTTTTTTCACTGTGAAAACACAATGAATTATGTTTTTATTTTTTCAGTCACATAACATCATACAGTTTCATTTAATTGTTCTGGAGTGTTCAGTAAATACCCAAACTTGTTCCCATTAAAGGCCTTGACAAAACTATTGATTTCAGCAGAGTTGGGCATGGGATCAGTATTTACTGTATAAAAGAAATAAGTTAATGATAAAATACCTTCCCTTTAAATCCCCTTGAGACACACTACTAAGTAGTTCGCTGCACATCAAGTGTGGTATCTGAGCTGCATTTGGGCAGGCAAATCTTCTGGGAGCTGTAGCTCACGAAAGCTTATGCTCAAATAAATTGGTTAGTCTGTAAGGTGCCACAAGTACTCCTTTCCTTCTTCCAGGGTGTGTAGCTCAGGCTAAATGAGAATCACACAATGAGACAAATTAAACTCGGTGTAACTTCAATGAAAATGTACCGATTAACTCTAAAGCTGAAACTGGTTCTTTAACATGAATTCCATTTTTAATTTTAAACAAAACAAAAAAAAGGAAAAATGATCCAATAAGTAAATTAGAAAGAGAGAGAGATGAGCCCTGATCTTTCCACACCACATAGAATCATAGAATCATAGAATATCAGGGTTGGAAGGGACCTCAGGAGGTCATCTAGTCCAACCCCCTGCTCAAAAGCAGGACCCATCCCCAATTAAATCATCCCAACCAGGGCTTTGTCAAGCCTGACCTTAAAAACTTCTAAGGAAGGAGATTCCACCACCTCCCTACGCAACGCATTCCAGTGTTTCACCACCCTCCTAGTGAAAAGGTTTTTTCTAATATCCAACCTAAACCTCCCCCACTGCAACTTGAGACCATTACTCCTCGTTCTGTCATCTGCTACCACTGAGAACAGTCTAGATCCATCCTCTTTGGAACCCCCTTTCAGGTAGTAATAAGACTATTACATTTAATCATGTAGTAAATTATTTAAATTGAAAATTTATAGAATTATAACTTTTTTGTCAAAGAACTTCTTTAGGAACTAAGAGAGTAACTAAGAGAATCTGTGCTTAGTGGAGGAGTTTCAAAGGACAGAAAAGGAGGGTGAATGTTTAAATGTAAGTCCAAAGTGTTGATTTCTTATGGTTTCTATCTGTAGATTTCCTGTTGCTTTTTTTCACTGTGAAAACACAATGAATTATGTTTTTATTTTTTCAGTCACATAACATCATACAGTTTCATTTAATTGTTCTGGAGTGTTCAGTAAATACCCAAACTTGTTCCCATTAAAGGCCTTGACAAAACTATTGATTTCAGCAGAGTTGGGCATGGGATCAGTATTTACTGTATAAAAGAAATAAGTTAATGATAAAATACCTTCCCTTTAAATCCCCTTGAGACACACTACTAAGTAGTTCGCTGCACATCAAGTGTGGTATCTGAGCTGCATTTGGGCAGGCAAATCTTCTGGGAGCTGTAGCTCACGAAAGCTTATGCTCAAATAAATTGGTTAGTCTGTAAGGTGCCACAAGTACTCCTTTCCTTCTTCCAGGGTGTGTAGCTCAGGCTAAATGAGAATCACACAATGAGACAAATTAAACTCGGTGTAACTTCAATGAAAATGTACCGATTAACTCTAAAGCTGAAACTGGTTCTTTAACATGAATTCCATTTTTAATTTTAAACAAAACAAAAAAAAGGAAAAATGATCCAATAAGTAAATTAGAAAGAGAGAGAGATGAGCCCTGATCTTTCCACACCACATAGAATCATAGAATCATAGAATATCAGGGTTGGAAGGGACCTCAGGAGGTCATCTAGTCCAACCCCCTGCTCAAAAGCAGGACCCATCCCCAATTAAATCATCCCAACCAGGGCTTTGTCAAGCCTGACCTTAAAAACTTCTAAGGAAGGAGATTCCACCACCTCCCTACGCAACGCATTCCAGTGTTTCACCACCCTCCTAGTGAAAAGGTTTTTTCTAATATCCAACCTAAACCTCCCCCACTGCAACTTGAGACCATTACTCCTTGTCCTGTCCTCTTCCACCACTGAGAATAGTCTAGAACCATCCTCTCTGGAACCACCTCTCAGGTAGTTGAAAGCAGCTATCAAATCCCCCCTCATTCTTCTCTTCCGCAGACTAAACAATCCCAGTTCCCTCAGCCTCTCCTCATAAGTCTTGTGCTCCAGACCACTAATCATTTTTGTTGCCCTTCGCTGGACTCTCTCCAATTTATCCACATCCTTCTTGTAGTGTGGGGCCCAAAACTGGACACAGTACTCCAGATGAGGCCTCACCAATGTCGAATAGAGGGGGACGATCACGTCCCTCGATCTGCTCGCTATGCCCCTACTTATACATCCCAAAATGCCATTGGCCTTCTTGGCAACAAGGGCACACTGCTGACTCATATCCAGCTTCTCGTCCACTGTCACCCCTAGGTCCTTTTCCGCAGAACTGCTGCCTAGCCATTCGGACCCTAGTCTGTAGCTGTGCATTGGGTTCTTCCGTCCTAAGTGCAGGACCCTGCACTTATCCTTATTGAACCTCATCAGATTTCTTTTGGCCCAATCCTCCAATTTGTCTAGGTCCCTCTGTATCCTATCCCTGCCCTCCAGCGTATCTACCACTCCTCCCAGTTTAGTATCATCCGCAAATTTGCTGAGAGTGCAATCCACACCATCCTCCAGATCGTTTATGAAGATATTGAACAAAACCGGCCCCAGGACCAACCCCTGAGGCACTTCACTTGACACCGGCTGCCAACTAGACATGGAGCCATTGATCACTACCCGTTGAGCCTGACAATCTAGCCAACTTTCTAACCACCTTATAGTGCATTCATCCAGTCCATACCTCTTTAACTTGCTGACAAGAATACTGTGGGAGACCGTGTCAAAAGCTTTGCTAAAGTCAAGATACAATACATCCACTGCTTTCCCTTCATCCACAGAACCAGTAATCTCATCATAGAAGGTGATTAGATTTGTCAGGCATGACCTTCCCTTGGTGAATCCATGCTGACTGTTCCTGATCACTTTCCTCTCATATAAGTGCTTCAGGATTGATTCTTTGAGGACCTGCTCCATGATTTTTCCGGGGACTGAAGTGAGGCTGACTGGCCTGTAGTTCCCAGGATCCTCCTTCTTCTCTTTTTTAAAGATTGGCACTACATTAGCCTTTTTCCAATCATCCGGGACTTCCCCCGTTCGCCATGAGTTTTCAAAGATAATGGCCAATGGCTCTGCAATCACAGCCGCCAGTTCCTTTAGCACTCTCGGATGCAACTCGTCCGGCCCCATGGACTTGTGCACGTCCAGCTTTTCTAAATAGTCCCTAACCACCTCTTTCTCCACAGAGGGCTGGCCATCTATTCCCCATGTTGTGATGCCCAGCGCAGCAGTCTGGGAGCTGACCTTGTTCGTGAAGACAGAGGCAAAAAAAGCATTGAGTACATTAGCTTTTTCCACATCCTCTGTCACTAGGTTGCCTCCCTCATTCACTAAGAGGCCCACACTTTCCTTGGCTTTCTTCTTGTTGCCAACATACCTGAAGAAACCCTTCTTGTTACTCTTAACATCTCTCGCTAGCTGCAGCTCCAGGTGCGATTTGGCTCTCCTAATTTCATTCCTACATGCCCGAGCAATATTTTTATACTCTTCCCAGGTCATATGTCCAACCTTCCACTTCTTGTAAGCTTCTTTTTTATGCTTAAGATCCGCTAGGATTTCACCATTAAGCCAAGCTGGTCGCCTGCCATATTTACTATTCTTTTGACACATTGGGATGGTTTGTCCCTGTAACCACAACAGGGATTCCTTGAAATACAGCCAGCTCTCCTGGACTCCTTTCCCCTTCATGTTAGTCCCCCAGGGGATCCTACCCATCCGTTCCCTGAGGGAGTCGAAGTCTGCTTTCCTGAAGTCCAGGGTCCTTATCCTGCTGCTTACCTTTCTTCCCTGTGTCAGGATCCTGAACTCAACCAACTCATGGTCACTGCCTCCCAGATTCCCATCCATTTTTGCTTCCCCTACTAATTCTTCCCGGTTTGTGAGCAGCAGGTCAAGAAAAGCTCCCCCCCAGTTGGCTCCTCTAGCACTTGCACCAGGAAATTGTCCCCTATGCTTTCCAAAAACTTCCTGGATTGTCTATGCACCGCTGTATTGCTCTCCCAGCAGATATCAGGAAAATTAAAGTCACCCATGAGAACCAGGGCATGCGATCTAGTAGCTTCCGCGAGCTGCCGGAAGAAAGCCTCATCCACCTCATCCCCCTGGTCCGGTGGTCTATAGCAGACTCCCACCACTACATCACTCCTGTTGCTCACACTTCTAAACTTAATCCAGAGACACTCAGGTTTTTCTGCAGTTTCGTACCGGAGCTCTGAGCAGTCATACTGCTCCCTTACATACAGTGCTACTCCCCCACCTTTTCTGCTCTGCCTGTCCTTCCTGAACAGTTTATAACCATCCATGACAGTACTCCAGTCATGTGAGTTATCCCACCAAGTCTCTGTTATTCCAATCACGTCATAATTCCTTGACATCACCAGGACCTCCAGTTCTCCCTGCTTGTTTCCAAGGCTTTGTGCATTTGTATATAAGCACTTGAGATAACCTGCTGATCACCCCTCATTCTCAGTATGAGGCAGGAGCCCTCCCCTCACAGACATTCCTGCCTGTGCTTCCTCCCGGTATCCCGCTTTCCCACTTACCTCAGGGCTTTGGTCTCCTTCCCCCGGTGAACCTAGTTTAAAGCCCTCCTCACTAGGTTAGCCAGCCTGCTCGCAAAGATGCTCTTCCCTCTCTTCGTGAGGTGGAGCCCGTCTCTGCCCAGCACTCCTCCTTCATGGAACACCATCCCATGGTCAAAGAAACCAAAGCCTTCTCTCCGACACCACCTGCGTAGCCATTCGTTGACTTCCACAATTTGACGGTCCCTACCCAGCCCTACATAAGGTGCTGCAAGCCTGAAAGTCTTGTCTTATCTGACTTAGCCCAACCAAAGGGACAGTTCACATCACTAAGTAAGGATGCTTAAGTGTTATGGAAACAAACATGGAAAGAACAAATTTTAAGTAAATGTTCAGGAATATTCACAGAAAGTGAATGCTGAACTTGTAAACACTAGAAACTGAATTTCTAGTGTATTCCCACTAGAAACTGAATCCTAAAATCCCATCTTTACTGTAAGCATTTAGCTGAACCAGTGACCTTAAGTTACAAGTAACATTGTTCAGTGTGTGTCCACAAAGCAGCTTTTCTGCCATCACAACCGTTTTCTGTGCAGCTGCATCTACTGTGCTGCCTAACATTGTTTGTGTCAGTGCATTCTGGGAAAATCTGGGCAGCTATCCCAGAGTGCATCGGCAGAGGATAGCGGGCATACAGACAGAATGACGTGAGCGGCAGATGAGGGAATGCACTTGGGGAGTCCTAATGCACTGAGCTGGGAAGAAGGAGGGCCCATCAAACCATTAACACAAGCCTGGTGAGGGGGTCCTGTCCACCCTGAACAAAGCAAACAGTCTGCTGAACCAGTTACAGCAAGGCACTTTGTTCTCACTTATGTTCATCTTCTACATTTTGCCTCCAGTAGTTGCTTCTGTGAGAGGGAGAACCAATAAATGCCGATAGAGTTTGTGACACCGGCATGGATTTATTGAGGAACTGGCTGGGAAAGACTTTGTTTTGTTGTTTTCATAGTTAGGTTAAATTGTTTTTTTGGAGTGGCAGTAATTTTAATTATGTCTGCTTGAGGGATGACTGATGATCTAGTTGGCTGGGGCGGAGGATCCGTATTTCTGTTTTAGTTGAAGGAGTCAACCAAAAGCTTACTGTCAATATATTCACTCTGCTGTTACAAGATGGGCACTCTGCCACTATCCCTACTGCCCCAGCCACGAGCTGGCTCATTGCATTGCCCATATTCTACCACCTTCCATCAAAAATAACAGGCTTCCAATGGGCTGGGAGATGTGTGTCTGTGCTCAGCAGTTCTGCTCAGTGCTGAGGGGCTCTAAGGGGAAGCTGAATGGCTTCATTATTACAGCTAAACAGCTTCTTTTTGGGGGGGTGCTAAATATTGGTGTTTTACTGAGACTTGGTGTCTTGCCAACTTCAGTTACTGTCTATATGTTGATTAATTTGTCTTTGGGCTATTGCGTGTTATACTCTGTAATGTTTAATTTTGAAAGTCTAGTGATCAGCTATAACTACTAAGAAGTGTCCCAAAAGCATTCTTTGACTATATTCTACAGATCTGACCCAGTGTACTAGGAGGCACCGTAGGTGGTATTGCATCATCTCTTGCAAACTCTTTGTATTAATGGTCAAAAAGGATGCATTTTTCAATTGTGTTAGGTCAATCCGAGTTAGCTGAGCACAACTGAAGAATCCCATTAAAATGCAGGCCGGCATGTCTGAAGCTGTGGTAGCCGGCTGTGTGGTAACTTAAGGGGCAGCCTTATCTGCACAGCTTTTGGAATCAGTAAAACTTGCTCAGATTCTAAATCAAAATGGAGCAAATTTTGTGAATGTTCCTAGCTGTATTTAAAATCCTATTGTGATGCAGCTGGTCCAGCAAATGAAGTAGATCCAGCCCCCTTTGTGCCAGAACACGTGCTCCCACTTGGCCAATGAAGAGGGCAGGGCAACACCTGGGGTTATAAAGGAAGAGACATGAGGGGATCTGGTGACTCAGAGCTGTCTGATTGAGAATGAGGAAAGGCTGATAAGAGGTGTTAGAGGCAGAAGGTGTTTACTTAGGGAAGGCTGAAGGCAAGAAGAGCAGCAGGAGGGGTTTTCTGGATGACATTCCCAAGCCTGAAGGTAGGGTTGGCGGCAGGAGGACTAGAGAATATGCTTTCATGGAATTATTGGGGACTCTGAAAGGGTAAATTGAGGCAAGCTTGCCTTTCATGATGTGGTCTGCCTTATGAGGATGCCTCAGGTGGGGCTACAATACATTCAATGACATCTATCAAAGAAGATAAGTGATCAGTTGAGAAGATTAAGGTAGCTGCTCAGTCCTAATAAAAACACTGAGTAGGATCATGAATAGCATGGGCATGTTGTTTAAAATTTCCTCACTTAATCCTGCCTCTGTGCACTCCAGTTCTGGCCTGTGTCATCCTTAAGTGTAGAGAGTTACTAAATTGTGTGGCCAAATGGCTGCAGGGGGCTGTAGCTCCATTTCTGAAAAACCCTTTTTGCATGGAGTCTCAACAGGATGGTGCACAGGTGAAGGGGTCGATGAAGGCAGAGCCCTTTGGTGCCTAACCTGTGACCAGCAGACTCACTTCCAACTGTGCCTTAGTCAGGAATTGGAGCTGGTCCTCCATGAGTGAGAGACTAGTGCAACAACCCACTGTTCCATCTGGGCTGAGAACTCCATGTAACTAAAATCAATCCTACACCAGTGCCCTCTTGACCACAGGTGTTGGTGACATAGTGAGAGAAAAAGGGGGCATGGCTGGGGCACCATCGTCCTCCGCTATCAGCCTCATGGAGAAATACCTGCACAATTTCTCTCTGAGGTTAGAAATTTTCTTCCTTAGTATCTGGAACATTCCAGGCACAGCCTTCTCTCTAGGGGCTTGACTTTCTCTGTTTGGCTTGGCAGCTAGCACATTAACTTCATGCTTCAAGCAGATCCAGGTGATGAAATAACCTTATTACTTTGCTGTTTTAAACAATAAAATTAAAAAGTTCACCTATTTTAATTGTCACTTATCGCTAGGCCCCAGTGAGATGGCTGCCCCCACTCACTCAAGCACAACCCCTTTTCTTATATCTTAACTCCAGCTTTGTGGCAGACCCATAAACTATTTTTGAAATCCAATCCATTACAGCGGCACCTAAGTGAATATAAATATGCCAGATATCAAATACCTTTTACTTGCTATTTGCAATTAAAGTCAGTTGCCCTTCTTTGTCTGGCAAGTATAGTCCTGTGTGGATAATTAAGTGAGAAGAGATCTGCTAATCACACACCCCAAAGTACAATATTTATTGCCAGTGACACATACAGTGGTTTAGAAGTAAAAATACCACAAGAGAAGGGGGGGGGGGGGGAAAGCTTGGGGTTTTTTTAACTGTTGCTTCAGAAACACACAGGACCCAATTTGCTGAAATGTCATCCATTTACCTCAGCAGAAAAGTGAATAGAACTGCACCCATTTGCACAGTAGAGAATTTAGCCCAGAAAAACTTCCTGTAGTTTAGTATATTTTGTTTGTCACCTTTATGTGGCACGGTGCAATGTAACACAATACCAATCAACACTTTGCAAGACAAATTATTCTTATTGGAATTGAAATTCTTTCCCCAATAATTATATACATTTTCCCCCACCCACACAAACACACATTCTCCCATATATATATGACTTAGCATATGACAGCCCATCCATCAAGCACCAAAAGAGACTACTGGTAGGGAACTTCTCAGCAACATTTCTATGTTATGGACAGAAATTGATTC
This sequence comes from Eretmochelys imbricata, assembly GCF_965152235.1. Taxonomy (NCBI): domain Eukaryota; kingdom Metazoa; phylum Chordata; order Testudines; family Cheloniidae; genus Eretmochelys; species Eretmochelys imbricata. Next base: position 110,278,546 of record NC_135577.1, read on the forward strand.
TCTACCAGTAGTCTCTATTGGTGCTTGATGGATGGGCTGTCATATGCTAAATCTTTATACAGTATCTGCAGTATCAAACATCTTGCTCTTAACTTCAGTTCAGTTTTTTATCAAATTAACAAGGGAATATCAAATTAACATGGGAAAGATGCACAAATCTGTAAGACACCGTAGATACTAAAACCCTGATACACTTCTCTTCCTGGCCCTGTGTTTTTATTGATTTTTTTTTTTAAACAATCCCATTGTTTGCAGGTTGTCAGTGTTTCATATTTCATCTGGTCTTGCTTTCAGTGCTTAGGAGAGTTTCCAGGTTTTCACAAAACTTTCCTTGCAATCAAATTAGGTGTTAAAACAGGGGTGGGCAAACTTTTTGGCCTGAGGGCAACATTGGGGTATGGAAATTGTATGGCAGGCCATGAATGCTCATGAAATTGAGGGAAGGGGTGTGGGATGGGATGAGGGCTCCAGCTGGGGGTGCAGGCTGTGGGGTGGGGCCAGAAATGAGGAGTTCAGGGTGCAGGAGGGGCCTCTGGGGTGGGGCTGGAGAGGTTGGGGTGCAGGAGGGTGCTCCGGGCTGGGGCTGAGGGATTTGGAGGGTGGGAGGGGGATCAGGGATGGGGCAGGCTGTTGAGGCATGGGGGAGGGCTCTGGCTGGGGGTGTGGGCTCTGGGGTGGGGCTGGGGATGAGGGGCTTAGGGTACAAGAGGGGGCTCTGGGCTGAGAGTCTGGGACCAAGGGGTTTGCAGGGGGGGTTTGACCAGGATCTGTGGCCAATGGGAGCTGCAGGGATGGCGCCAGCGGACAGGGGAGCATGCAGAGACACCTGGCCATGCCTCTGCATATTACGTTGGAGCTGGAGGGAGGTCATGCTGGCGGCTTCCTGGGAGCTGTGTGGAGTGGGGCAAGCCCCTGACCCTGCTCCCCAGCTGGAGCTGAGGGCCGGATTAAATGGTCTGATGGGCTGGATGTGGCCTGCGGGACGTAGTTTGCCCACTCCTGTGTTAAAAGGTGGTGCTTTTAGGGGGGAGAGATGGGAGTTGTTTTGGGGCTAAAGGAGGCAAATTAGGCTCATGGGGTATGAGGGAATTTAGGGTAAAATTCACACCCCCTACACTCACTCCCATGGGCCTTTTGTGGGAATTTATGTACATGTATTTGTCCTCCATGCAACCTGACTGCTGGCTTACGTGAAAGTTTTGGCCATTGTATCCATGTATTTTGAAGATTCAATTTTTTTCCAAAACAAAATTTTGTCAAAATTGACATGTTCCTGAAGTTTTGATAGTATGTTTTTCCATCAGAATGTTTTTGACCAGTCTATTTGATCCTGTTCTGTCTGGCTCCAGACTTGGGCATGATGCAGCGACTTGTCTAGACTTGTGGGTTGGTGATCTCCTCCTTGGAAGGGATAAAGTTCAGGTGTCCATGCTGTTTCTTTGAGATCTGTCTGCAGCCTAGGAACTATACCGTTGTCCTTGAGATTTGTTGACTTGTCTGAAGACTCTAGCTGGGGTAGAAAGTTTCGTGTGGGCCTATTCTTTCCTTTCTGAGAGCATTGTTTTCTGTTATCTGTTTTTTGTAGGAATCTGCAAGGTTCTATTTTATCATCGCTCCTGTTCATCTTGTATGTGACTCAACAGTGGAGATGGTATAATGCTTTGAGCTGATTATTTCATCAGTTTGTGAGTGACCTACACACCTCTGTGTCTCATTTGTATCCAATTCAGACGGTGCGGTGTCCTTGCTTTCCCAATGTCTAGCTGTCTGGCTGTAGGAGCGAGGCAGAGGCAGGCACAATGATCTGGATTCTCTCTTCTGTTGAAGCTGCTACGTCTTAACTATTTAAGATCACGGCCTGGACAGGCAGCTGGCGGCCTCAGGACTGGGGAAATGCAAAGGTGGTTTAAAATCATTTTTACCCCTCAACACAGATGTGTATTGTACCCTTCCTCCCACTGCCTAGTGCTACCTTCTAGGTACTAGTTGTGCAGCTCCCTGGCCATATTTTCAAAATGCCCTTAAAACGAGACTCAGCTTTTCAAGGGGACCTTTATTTATTCTAGGAATTCAAATCCTTTTCTTTAGGAGCTCCTTGTAGACCGAGGCCACAGCCGTGCCCAGCTACAAGCCAGCCTCGTCTTTCAGCAGCAGCAGTGCACACTCTGAACACTCCAGCCCCTGAAAGGGCTCACTCACCATGTACCCGTCCTATTCTTAATGGAGCAGATCCCATTTCTCTTATTACATAATGTATGTCACCATTAACCAAAGCAACAGTAAACAAATCTTCAAGATTGTTATTAAATATAAACCATATGAACATACTTCTAAACCATCTATTCTCGGTCCCTCACGCTGGTGGTGCTGGTGAACCTATGTAAAGAGGGAGTACAGCTCCATTATCAATACTTTCTTGCATGGGTGTAATTGCCTATTAGGGTTTTATGATGGCCATCGTGGTATCTGAACACTTAGAGCTAAGGGGCTTCCTCTGTCTCCTCATTCATCTAGTTCACGTACACTGGGGCAGCCGCAATTTGGCCTTTAATTCTATTCCTATGATTGCAACATTTACATCACAATACGACAGACAGAGACCATGGACAAGCAAGGCAAGGTCACTAGGGACAAAATAATCTGGAAAGTTCCCACCCAAGTTTCTAAATGTCTCCTGTTTCTTTCTGTCTTTGGCAGGCTTAATGCCCCCCTCCATGCCACGACCAGAATTAGCTCTCTGAGACAACATAATGCAGAAAGCAGAAGTGGCGTTTAGCTCTGTTCTTTCACTGTGAAGCACATACATTACCGGCCACTGTTACTTATAGCCTATGGCGGGGGTGGCCAACCTGTGGCTCCGGAGCCACATGTGGCTCTTCAGAAGTGAATATGTGGCTCCTTGTATTGGCACCGACTCCAGGGCTGGAGCTACAAGTGCCAACTTTCCAGTGTGCTGGAGCGTGCTCACTGCTCAACTCCAACTCCACCCCTTCCTGCCCCCTCCCCTGAGCCTGCCGTGCCCTCGCTCCTCCCACTCCCCCTCCTAGCCCCCTGCACACCACGAAACAGCTGATTGGGAGGTGCAGTGAGGGATGGGGAGGTGCTGATTGATGGGGCTGCTGGTGGGCGGGAGGCGCTGGGAGTGGGCAGAGTGAGCTGCTGACATATTACTGTGGCTCTTTGGCAATGTACATTGGTAAATTCTGGCTCCTTCTCAGGCTCAGGTTGGCCACCCCTGGCCTATGGACTGTACATCTGGCAGGGAGGATCCATTTATCATCTTCTCATGCAACTGGAGACTCTACTACCTTTCTGATATTTTCTTCCTCAGTCTGAGAAACCCTCCCAGATCTGGAGAGACCATGCCTGGCTCCAAACAAATTGGACCCAAATGAACTCAGAGCATGAGGGCATATGGTTCTTCTGTTCAGGATGTATGGCTATGAAGAGGCTACCCAGTAGGAATCTGCAGTTTCCTGCCCACCATTTAGTCAAGCTCCTTGGAACCCACTGAACAGGAGTTCACAGTGAGGTTGTTTGTGGTGGGCTAGGAAAATGGCAGGGACATCATCACTATTAGCAACTGCAAAGATCCACTAACTATAAACACCACACAGATGTGGACTCAGAAATCCAGAGCCTACAGAATCCAGCTGGAAGGGTCTAGGTGATGCCTTCAGTAAGGAAGTTAACTAGTGGACTTTTGTCACTTGCAGAGCTCTGGAAACAGCCCTGTCCCAGTCTTCACTTGACCCTGTCAGAGAGAGCTGGGTTTACTCCAGAGTCTGAGTGATGGGTCTTTCATCCAATATGCATAAATGCTGTATCTTTCTATCTGCTCCTCCTTTGCTCACTTTGGTTTGGTGGGATTAGTTATCTCTTAGCACAGGAAAAATAAGTATTGATCCCTATGGCAAAATTTGCAAACATGCATGAAGTAGGGAAGTGGATTTTTATTTGCCTATGGATGAAATCAATGAAAAGTCAAGGTTTGCTTGTTTTCTAGTTCTCTGTATGAAATTCTACACACACTTCTAACACAAAAAGAAAAGGAGTACTTGTGGCAACTTAGAGACTAACCAATTTATTTGAGCATAAGCTTTCGTGAGCTACAGCTCACTTCATCGGATGCACACTGTGGAAAGTGTAGAAGATCTTTTTATACACACAAAGCATGAAAAAATACCTCCCCACACCCCACTCTCCTGCTGGTAATAGCTTATCTAAAGTGACCACTCTCCTTACAACGTGTATGATAATCAAGGTGGGCCATTTCCAGCACAAATCCAGGGTTTAACAAGAACGTCTGCGGGGTGGGGGTTGGGGGTGGTTTGGAAAACAAGGGGAAATAGGTTACCTTGCATAATGACTTAGCCACTCCCAGTCTCTATTCAAGCCTAAGTTAATTGTATCCAATTTGCAAATGAATTCCAATTCAGCAGTCTCTCGCTGGAGTCTGGATTTGAAGTTTTTCTGTTGTAATATCGCAACTTTCATGTCTGTAATCATGTGACCAGAGAGATTGAAGTGTTCTCTGACTGGTTTATGAATGTTATAATTCTTGACATCTGATTTGTGTCCATTTATTCTTTTACGTAGAGACTGTCCAATTTGACCAATGTACATGGCAGAGGGGCATTGCTGGCACATGATGGCATATATCACATTGGTGGATGTGCAGGTGAACGAGCCTCTGATAGTGTGGCTGATGTTGTTAGGCCCTGTGATGGTGTCCCCTGAATAGATATGTGGGCACAATTGGCAACAGGCTTTGTTGCAAGGGTAGGTTCCTGGGTTAGTGGTTCTGTTGTGTGGTATGTGGTTGCTGGTGAGTACTTGCTTCAGGTTGGGGGGCTGTCTGTAGGCAAGGACTGGCCTGTTTCCCAAGATTTGTGAGAGTGTTGGGTCATTCTTCAGGATAAGTTGTAGATCCTTAATAATGCATTGGAGGGGTTTTAGTTGGGGGCTGAAGGTGACGGCTAGTAGCATTCTGTTATTTTCTTTGTTAGGCCTGTCCTGTAGTAGGTGACTTCTGGGAACTCTTCTGGCTCTATCAATCTGTTTCTTCACTTCCGCAGGTGTGTACTGTAGTTGTAAGAATGCTTGATAGAGATCTTGTAGGTATTTGTCTCTGTCTGAGGGGTTGGAGCTCGGCAGCTCTCCAACACCACTTTCTGCAAGCCATTACCCTCTGATCGCACTGAGAGCTACCAAAAGAAACTACAGCATTTGCTCAAGAAACTCCCTGAAAAAGCACAAGATCAAATCCGCACAGACACCCCTGGAACCCCGACCTGGGATATTCTATCTACTACCCAAGATCCATAAACCTGGAAATCCTGGGTGCCCCATCATCTCAGGCGTTGGCACCCTGACAGCAGGATTGTCTGGCTATGTAGACTCCCTCCTCAGGCACTACGCTACCAGCACTCCCAGCTACCTTCGAGACACCACTGACTTCCTGAGGAAACTACAGTCCATCGGTGATCTTCCCGATAACACCATCCTGGCCACTATGGATGCAGAAGCCCTCTACGCCAACATTCCACGCAAAGATGGACACAAAGTTGCGATATTACAACAGAAAAACTTCAAAACCAGACTCCCACGAGAGACTGCTGAATTGGAAGTCATTTGCAAATTGGATACAATTAACTTAGGCTTGAATAGAGACTGGGAGTGGCTAAGTCATTATGCAAGGTAACCTATTTCCCCTTGTTTTCCAAACCACCCCCCCCCACCCCGCAGACGTTCTTGTTAAACTCTGGATTTGTGCTGGAAATGGCCCACCTTGATTATCATACACATTGTACGGAGAGTGGTCACTTTAGATAAGCTATTACCAGCAGGAGAGTGGGGTGTGGGGAGGTATTTTTTCATGCTTTGTGTGTATAAAAAGATCTTCTACACTTTCCACAGTATGCATCCGATGAAGTGAGCTGTAGCTCACGAAAGCTTATGCTCAGATAAATTGGTTAGTCTCTAAGGTGCCATAAGTACTCCTTTTCTTTTTGCGAATACAGACTAACACGGCTGTTACTCTGAAACTTCTAACACACTCTGTGTATTTATGTACTTTCATTTCGTAAGCCCCGGAGGAGTATAGGTTGCTAGTGTCTTCTTGCAAAATATTTATTGCTTTAGGAAGCTTCATAACCTCTACCTGCAATGCCTCACACATGAGTTCTCAGTGACAGCTACGTGACTGAAAGATTATCTTTAGAAAATGTTGGTTGTATGTATTATATTTTATTTGAAAGAGAACATAGTCACTATTTCAAAGCTGTTTATTTCAATCAAGGAAACTATTTTATTAACTCTGTGTCAAAACCTACATATTAAAGGCCAAAGTTTTTAAAAGGGTGCCCAACTTGGGACCACAACTTGTGCCTGCCAAGTTTGCCCCCACTTCTTGTAGCTGCAAGTCTATTGGATCAGTCTGAATTTTTGCATGACTAACTATCTGATTGTAAAAAGAAAAGGAGTACCTGTGGCACCTTAGAGACTAACCAATTTATTTGAGCATGAGCTTTCGTGAGCTATAGCTCACTTCATCGGATGAAGCTATAGCTCACGAAAGCTCATGCTCAAATAAATTGGTTAGTCTCTAAGGTGCCACAAGTACTCCTTTTCTTTTTGTGAATACAGACTAACACGGCTGTTACTCTGAAACCTATCTGATTGTAAGTGTACATCAGGCAGCTGGTGATGCACCTACTCAGATTTACACCTGCAATTCATTGCTACGGGCAAAACTTTTGTTGATACAAATTGTATCTGCAAAATAGAACCTGGTCTCAGTTCTATGGGAACTTACTTCTGTGTTTTTTATTACCTCTAAATACTACTGCTCCCATATTGAAACAGACTGTACTATTAGAAATAATTATCTATAGTCCTATTTTTTATCGAATTCTGCATTTTGTGGGACAACTTCTGCTTAATTACAACCACATAACTTGGACTGTGCAACTGTAACTGAGAGCAGAATTTGGCCCTTTTAACTTTCCATGTATCTTTAAATAACTCACTATAATTATGATCACCTTGCTAGTTGGAGGCCATGTCTTTCTGCAACTACAGTTTATAGCTGAGAGGGATTAGTTAGAACTGTGTCTATAGGGCAGTCTGGTAACATGCAACTTCTTTTGAAGGTTTCTGTATTTGGATGACCAAATTCTGAGATCTGTGAACACAGGGTTTGATCACTCGTTGAATCAGGTGAGAAGCATCAACAAATGGAAGTGGGCTGTGTTATGTACCCTCAGGCCTCATTAAAACAGGCTTATTGATAGAGATGTGGGGACATGAGCCAGCCTAATGCCCTACCGAAAGCACACCAATCAGAGCTGGGTAACTCAGACACAGAAAAATATCAAGCAAATTCATACAACTTAAATCTAGAAAAGGCAAACAGGAATACTCTTGCAGTGGCTATTGTAGCCTTAACTATAGTTCTTGGTTACTTTAACCAATTATCTATCCCAAGGTGAGGTTTTACACCTACTTTAATCTTAGAGTTTAGCCCCCAAGGTCAACTACACTGGAGAGGTTATCAAAAGAAGGACCCCATGGTGCACAACAGAGGCTACATACTGCTCTTTCTATAACAATTACTATTATTAACCAACAAAACAATATACACACTGCAATCTGGTAAAGGAGAGAGACCAATACAGAATGCATAATATTTGCATTACTCACACTATGCCCTGTGGAAAAACTGGATGTGTTAGTCCTCATCCTCACCATTATCAGTGGCTGTCATCCTGGCATCTTCCCCACCACCACACAAAGGCCAGGATACAACTTTTATAATCATAGATCATAGAATCATAGAACTGGAAGGGACCTCGAGAGGTCATCTAGTCCAGTCCCCTGCGCTCAAGGCAGGACTAAGTATTATCTATACCATCCCTGACAGGTGTTTGTCCAACCTTCTCTTAATAATCCCCCGTGATGGAGATTCCACAACCTTCCTAGGCAATTTATTCCAGTGCTTAACCACTCTGACAGTTAGGGATTTTTTCCTAATGTCCAACCTAAACCACCCTTGCTGCACTTTAAGCCCATTGCTTCTTGCCTATCCTCAGAGGTTAAGAAGAACAATTTTTCTCCCTCGTCCTTGTAACAACCTTTTATGTACTTGAAAACTGTTTATCATGTCCCCACTCTGTCTTCTCTTCTCCAGACTAAACAAACCCAATTTTTTCAATCTTCCCTCATAGGTCATGTTTTCTAGACCTTTCATCATTTTTGTTGCTCTTCTCTGGACTTTCTCCAGTTTGTCCACATCTTTCCTGAAATGTGGCACCTATCATTATCATTTCCTCCCAAGTTCCCAACCACCTTCACAACTAATTCATCCCTGTTGGTCAAAAACAGATCCAAAAATAGATGACCTCCTAGCTGTTTCCTCAACTTTCTGAATCAGAAAGTTTTCCCCTACACATGCTAAGAACTTGCAGGACATACTATATTTTGCTGTAATAGTCTTCCAACGGATATCAGGGAAGTTAAAATCCCCCATTAATACTAGCCCATGTGTGTTAACAAAATTAGCTACCTCCTTGTAAAATGTGTCTTCCACTGCCTTTTCTTGATTTGGTGGTCTATAATAGACCCCCCACAATAACATTGTTACCATTCTTTTCCTTTTTTGTCCTCACCCAGAGACTCTCAGTAGGTTTGTCGCTCACTTCCTCTTGGACCTCAGAGCAAGCATATACATTCTTGACATACAGTGCACCACCACCTCCTTTTTCCCCAGACCTGTCCTTCCAGAACAAGCGAAATCCCTCAATGCTGGTACTCTAATCATGGGAGTTGTCCCACTTAGTCTCTGTATTGCCAATTAAGTCAATTTTCTTCATATACCATAACATCCAGTTCATCCTGCTTGTTCCCCATACTCCTTGCATTGGTATACATCAAAGACATCAAAGACACTTTGCAGACTGCCCTGTTTTTCTTCTTGCCTCTTTAATGTAATTGTGATTTCCAGTCCCTTCTCCAGAATTTAGCCCCTTCTCCTTCCTTGTCTTCATTACTTAAGCCTGGATGCACATTGGCTGGATTTTTGTCACCATCCCCCATAAGACCTAGTTTAAAGCTTTCCTTATCAAGTTAGCCAGACAATGTCCAAAGATAGTCTTCCCAGTATTTGATAGAGAGAACCCATCCCAGCACAGTAATTCTCCTTCCTGGAACATCAGCTTATTGTCAAAGAAGCCAAAACCCTCTCACCGACACCATCTGACTACAGGAGATTTAATGTTAGTGGGGTTCATACATTTATCTACTGGGGTTCATACATTTATGAAGATTTTAACTTTTTTCTTTGAACTTCCACACCCGACTACTTTGGGGGTGCCCCGTTTTTGATAGGTTAACTTGTTAGTTTCCCTTACTATGGTTATAAGGTGACAAATGTTAATGAGTGTATCAGGTAGTTAAGGACGTCTTTACCATTTCACCTCTGCTACCAATGGTCATCTTGTGGTGTCTACTGTCTACTCAGACATTATTCAAACCAAGCAACTTTCAAAACATCAGCATATCACAACACAAACACAAGGTCAGCAGATTTATTACTTATGCTAACTTATCCTAAGGCCTAATTTGGCTAAACTAAGTATCTTACAGGCCTGGGGTCTGTAGCTCCTATGTTGCAACATGAATTAATACTTATAGTTCACCTCTATATATCCTAAATATACCTGATACTTTTTATCCTTAGCTACACTGTACACTGGCTGCTCTTCAGCAAAATGCTTAGACATGCTTAACTTTAAGCATGTACTTCCAGTCCCTCCCTCTTCAGAAAAACACTTAAGCACATGCTCAAATATGTGCTTAAGTCTTTTTCTGAAGAGGGATGGACTGGAAGTACTTGCTTAACTTTAAGCATGTCTAAGCATTTTGCTGAAGTCCCATGGACTTCAATTGAACTTCAGCATGTGCTTAAATATTTGCTGAATTGATGCCAAAATGATTATCAAGGCCAAATGATCTAAGGCTCTGTTCCATCATTAGCAGTGTTTGTGTTGTGGTAGCACCTAGAGGCCCTATCAAGGTTCAGGGTTCGATGTTTAAACATAACATTATAGTAGTTCCTGCCCAAGAGATGTTAGTCTTCTTTTTTGTTTCTTAATATGTTATGTCAACATTATAAAAATGACTGAAATGAAAATAATATCTCATTTATTTAGGGTTCTTTAGCTGGTTTGAACTCTAAGTTATCTTACAAACAATGGGGCCATGTTCATACCTCATCCTGGGCCATATATACCTCATTTTGCCCATGGAGCACCCATGTAGGGTAATTAGAATCTGGCATGAAGATGAGTAGAGCATGGTTTGGATTTTCAAAATCCCATGTGATTTACATCCTAATGGAAGAGTATTTCATGAAGAAAGCTAGGTGTTCCTCAAGTATTTAGATAATAAATTAGCTACCTTTATAGGACCAGGTTTCAGTACAGCCACACCATTGATTATGACTCATATTCTGAGACAATGGAATTTAACCTCAAGCAAGAGTTTGTGCACAAAGAATTTATAAGGGAAATTCTGCAGCAAAGCACTCTCTCTGGTACTCAGCTGTTAGAGGTCTCTGTATCTCTATTGGTGGCAATAACTGATGTCAGACAGGGAATTAATAAAGGACTATCAAACAATGAGGCAGTGCTGAGGGAACTAGTCTGGCTATGGTTTGCTAAGAGGAGGTCATTGTGGCAACCAGGTAATATTTAGTCTTAATTTAAACCTATTTCTATGGCTTGTTTTTATCTTGATCAGTCTTTTTTTTATTGTTTTGTGATCTAGTGAACAGCTGCTTTTAACCAACAAGACTAGTACTTGCAAGCCTCTTCTACTCCCAATGCAATTGAAACAGCAGGGGGCGTGTTAGGTAGTCAGAATGTAGTTACCCAGGAATTGGCCAGGACAGTGATGCTCATCCCACTCGTCCTGTGGACAATGATCAGCTTCCGTGTGACCCTGAGTAGTCAGAATTTTTGTTCCTTATATGGGTCCAGTAGACTTACTCCTGAGACAAATGAATGTGTGCATGGAACAGGGTGGCCTGCCCCTCTAAGGGCCGGGAGCCATTGGGCCACTCTGTGCTGTTCATTTATCCCTACCTGCTACGTCTGTGCTGGGGTGTAGGATTTAAGAGGAAGAAAGCCCAGTGGTTAGTCTGGCTGGGGAGGAGTGCGGATGGGCTGACTGAGAAGGAAAGCCCCACCCTTGAGTACTGGCTGGGGAAGGAGAATGGTAGCCTGCTTTGGTGTGAGATGAGAAGCTGGGCTCAAGCTAGGAACTAGCTGAGGGTTGCCAGAGGCCCTTGGTAGAAGGGTTGACCTGACATAGATGATTGGAATCCAGGAGCTGGCAGTGAGACAGATTGCTGAGAGCCTGCCCTTTGGGAAGGGGGCTGAAAGCTGAGCCTGGTGGGACTGAAAACTGTGTTGATGTTGTATTGAACTTGGGCTAAGGGACTCTGTTACCCCAGAAAGTGTTGAACTCTCTAAAGTGCCTTGGCTCAAGGGCCAAGTCACCCCCATGGCTAAAATAGGCCAAATATTGTTGTTTGCAAACTGAGATTGGGCAGCACATGCTGGGTGTTATTGCAAGGGGGTGCTCTGAAACATCCCCTTCCTCTTCCAAAACAAAACTCTTCTTTATTGCTTCCTTATAGCTCACCTATTGTTTCTGCTTTTACATTTAACTCACCGTTGCTTTGTAAAAGGGCCTGAGGTGCAAAATTCTGATCCAGACTCCAAACGCACTAGTGTTTGGATGTGAGTTTTTGGGCTAGGCCCATCTTTATTCCATATGTTACACACCTAAGCATTTCCAGATGTAGCATCAATTCTAGACTATGTTAAAGAATGTAAATGGCTGTACAAAGAATATACAATAAATACGGTCCTACCAGCTGAAATGTTTACTTGATTCAGATGTGGTAAGTTGATATGGGCCTATTTTGTTCACTACTTAATGCTACTGTTTATATAGTGTTATGGGTATGCATGGTGCACTGGTGCCTTACAAATTTAAAAAAGACACTATCCCTGTTCCTTTGAGCTTACAATCCTGTAACAATTTCCTATATTCCTGGGAACTGAAGACCCAATTAAACACCAAGCTGTCCAAAGGAATACAGGAAATTAACTCTCTATAAAATGTCTTCCTGGTAGTCTTTTAATCAAGGCAGAGCTCCATCACAGTTATAACAGGGCTTTTAGCTTAACTTGTTGGGTTTTTCCTCTTGCTCCTCTTATTGTAACCAATGTACCTTCAACTTTGAAAACAAAGCCTCAGGAAGAAAAATGTCTGATTTTGTTGCTGGAACAGCTGATTGCTGTGCAAAATATTGCTATCCTGCAATGAATGACAAAGAATAGGTTAAAAACTGCTAAGCATTTAGAGTTTTAAGGTAATCTTTTACGAAAGAGATAAATTACAAAGCTCTTTGAAATCATAGTACAGTAGCCCTTCTGTCAGCGTGCTGTAACTGAGTCCTATAATGAAGGTGTAATTAGATTATATGTATTCATATGCTTAATAGCATTAAGACAAGTATAATTATAGCATGTGTTTAACCTCCATTTGAAAAGTGTTTGAAATATATTTGGTGAAGGCAGTAACTGGCAGAAAGCTTTTGTTACTGGTTGGCGTCTTTCTCTTGTTTATGCAACAGAGTAAGAATACAAATTCCAAAAACTTTATCTTGCAGGAAAGATTGCTAACTTCATTTCAAAAGAAGCAGTACCATTCAACACATTGGAGGGGGAACACTATGGAAATCATAAGCTAAAGAATTCTGCCACCAACCTCAACATCCAGCTTCTATATGCAAATAATTAAACTTCAGCATCCAAACAGCCTTCACTCTGTCCCTAGGTTTGTTACTATTTTAGAGCTTTACTCTAACTTCCACTGAAGTCCATAGTAATTTTTTCTTTTACTCTACTGGGATTTGAATCAAGCCATTTTATACCCCTTTTAACATTTTCTGAATGGGGATAATTGAATGCATATTTGTTCTGCAGTATCAGATTAATGGTTCAATACAACCTGAACAATTCCTGATTTTAATTTAATGGGCCTGCTGTAAATTATGTTTAATTTGTATTCATAGCATAGTCTTTAATTATATTGCTCAATTAGATGTACATTATATGGAACTATTTTGCCCAGTAGGAAAAGACTGCCATTTTGATGTGCTTGTATTGTTTCATGATGGGTGCTAAAGACCACCTTAGACTACATAATAATTAAGGTGCTTAGGATTATGTGGATTGTTTGATTTATTCATAAAGATATTGAAGTTTTTGTGTAGAGCTCTGAGAGAAAGCTGCTGATATGTCATGGACAAATAAGGTCCATTTCCATTTTGTAATTAAGGTTATTTCCTTGCTGTTCAGACAGTGTTTCTGTTTAGGGGGCAGTGTGTTTGGAAGTACCCTTGTTTATAATTATGATGTCTAGCTCCTGCTGCTTTTATGTGAAAAGCTCTGCACTCTGTCTGGTGAAAGCAGGGCATACAATATTTTATACTGATTTTGATATAATTTAACTAGTTATCTTGTCCTGCAACCAACCAGCCCAGCGCTCCAACCCCTCAGAGTATGTCTTCATTCTAGAAGTAACTTGGGTGATTGGCACCTGGATATGAGCACCCACGTTAGCCTAGCTTGGGTGTGAGCAGCCACACTGCAAAGCCAAACCTGAGCTACTGTGTTCTCACGGGGCTGCGCTCCCCTCTGTCTTGCCATGATGTCTGCGGGCATATTCCATGGTTCTCTGTGCGGCAGTAAACTGAGTGGCCGTATGATTCGTTCTCAGTGGGAGAACTTGTCTGTCCTTCTGAGCTCCAGGGGGATTGTGGAAAGACTCTGGAGAACTACCACCACTATAGTAGCCTACCCTCCATCCTCTCTGCAAAGTGGGCAGGTTACCAGACTGACTGAAAGCAGCACCCAGGCTTTAGCCCAAGGGCCACATCTGGGTGGGGAAACTGTATGCAGAGCCATGAATGTAGGGCAGGGGTTGGGGTGTGGGTGGGAATGCGGGGTGTAGGAGGGGGTGTGGTGTGCCAGAAGGGGCTCAGGGCAAGGGGTTGGGGTGCAGAAGGGGTGTGGGGTGCAGGGGGGGCTCAGGGCAGAGGGTGAGGGTGCAGAAGGGAGCTCAAGGCAGGGGGTTAGGGGGATCAGGGCAGGGGGCTGGGGTGCAGGAGCACCACTTACCTCAAGTGGCTCCGAGGTGGCAGTGGCACACAGCAGGGCGCAGGCAGGCAGGTTGCCTGCCCTGGCCCCGTGCTGCTCCCAGAAGTGGCCAGCACATCCGGCAGTGGCTTCTGGGGATGGGGTTCGGCAGGCAGCTCTGCCACACGCTGCCCTTGCCTGCAGGTTCCACCCCCAAAGCTCCCATTGGCCATGGTTCCCCATTCCTGGCCAGTGGGAGCTGTGGGAGGCAGTGCCTGCAGGCAAGGGCAGTGCACGGAGCCCTCTCCCCCCAGGGGCTGCAGAGATGTGGTGCTGGCTGCTTCCAGGAGCAGCACAGGGCCAGAGCAGGCAGGGAGCCTGCCTTAGCCCCGTTGTGCCATGGGCTGGTAATCCACAGGCTGGATTGAAAGCCCTGATGGGCCAGATCCAGCCCATAGGCCATAGTTTGCCCATCCCTGCTTTAGCCTATAACTCCAGCTGAGCCAACTCACTTGAGTTGAAAGCATCCCTAAACTTAGTTCAGAGTTGTTTTTGTGTGTGCATGGGGATAGGTGGTTAGAGATAACACCTACTAGAGTAAGAGCCTGAGTTAATTTTGAAGTGAAGACAAGCCCCAGTCTTGGTTCTTCAGCCAGCTCTTACTGCCAGGCCTTGTTCCCTGTCTGCAGCCCCACCCTTTGGTTCCAAGTCCCAACCAGGATCACGCCATGGCCCAATCCCAGCCCTGATTCCAAAGACTGCCCTACTTTGTCACCAGCATGCCCATTGCCCTGACTGCCTCCATGCCAGGACACCAGACCACTCTCCTTTCCTTTACTAAAGTCTACAAAACCCTGCTCCATTGCACCTTAGCAAGTTTGTCAGTTATCAAAGATGTCTGCATATGAGAGTTTGGAGCCTCCTTCCTTCTCTGGCTGTTTCCTCCTCTCTGGCCCTACGGTTCAGTGCTCCCTCATGACCCATCTACCTCTGCACACACAAGTGCTAATTGCTTTGTAATGAAAGCTTTAATCATCAGGTTATTAAAATTTTACTCAATAAGCAACTTGTCAGAGAAGTAGGCAACAATTCTGAAGATTTGTTAAATTTTATAACTGCTTTTCTGTGGGAACTAACTTCTTTTCAAGGGGGGGAGAGGCCAATATCCATGTGTGATACTTGGCATTCTTAAGTATTTTCTATGCTGCAAAAAAAGATATGTGAAGAACTGAGATACTGTTAAATTTGATATCACCTATTTGTGATTTAATCCCTTGTGAAAAAGTTCTAATCCTAACTTGTTTTTATCACATAATGTTCTGAAGAATCTTCCTTCAATCAAAAGTTAGAGCGGGTGAGAAAATACAGCATATAATGGAAATCTGGGTACAACCTCACTTTCAGGTATGGTGTCGCTCATATGATTCCATACTACTTTGCTAGTGCTTATATATTCTGGATATGTACATGTGTGATTTAGACATACCTGCATATTACAAGAGTTCATATGATTTCTGACCGACCAGATCATTACTTCATAGTAGAGTTCTGAATGGCATAGTACATCTAGCTAGGCACCAGAGCACCAAAGGCCAGCAGCTGGCCTTTCTTCTCACCCTTGGTAAATATTGTGCAATAGTTGCTTTTCTGCCTTTGTGGTGCATGTACCTACATAACAATTGACTCTTTCTGTACTGCAGAATTCTAAATTCTGTGCTGTCATTTTGTGTTGTGTTCAGCACAGATTGTTAGATGGGGGAGACACACAAACACTGTTCTCTCATGGGGACTTTACTTTTTATCCTTTTGCGTTTTGATCTCTTAATCTAACATAAGTCACATAGACTGAAAGGCTATTGTTGGTCTCTGTATGGGTTGGGGGTGGGGAACCAATTTCTGAAATGGGAGCCATAGGAGAGACATTACATGGTGTGGACTGAGGGGAGAAGGAGAGGGCAGAGGGCTTGGTCTGCATGTTTACATGAACAATTGTCTCAGTATACTGTTTCTCTCACCTTGCCAATTGGAATAGTCTACACAGGGACTGTCTTTTACTGGACAAACTTCTATTGGTGAGAGAGACAAGCTTTCAGACTAACACGGCTTTTTAAACTGCTTATAGATTTGGACTACAAGCAACATGAGTGGAGAAGAATGGATGGATTTTAGAGATGTTTTAATGTTTGTCAGCATTAAGGGACAAATCCTGAGGCTGGCTTGTGCAGCCATAAGGTGAGACACAGCTTTAAATAGCTACACTAAGGACTTGTCTTCACTACGGGGAGATCAATGCTGCTACAATCGATGCAGCAGAGGGTTGATTTAGCAGGTCTAGTGAAGACCCGCTAAATCAACAGCAGAGCACTCTCCAGTCTACTCTGGTACTCCAACTCACCAAGAAGAGTAAAGAAAGTCGATCAGAGACCATATCCCGTTGACTCAGTGCAGTGAAGACACTGGGGTAAGTCAATCTAAGCTACATTGAGTCCAGCTAAGTTATTCATGTAGCTGGAGTAGCGTAACTTAGGTCGACTTACCCTTGTAGTGAAGGTAAGCCCTAAGTACTCTACATCACCAAACCATCGACTCCTAAGCACAAGGAGTCTGGAATGGAAAAGGTTGAAGAGGGGATCACATGCCCATCTAAGGATGCTGTAGACCACACCACTTGCAAATAGAGAGGAAAAGGCTCATACCCATAGAAAAAACTCCCTATTTTAATTATCTAAATGTAAAACATTTGCTGGCCCTAAGCATGAACATTATTTGAACATGGCCTTCAGGATCTGGAGACTTTACTGTTGAAAAATAACAGCTGTTTGTTCACTGTGAATATATTGTTCCTATCCAAAGGATGCATGAAATGTAAATGAGCGAGTCTCAGTAGACTAAGCAGGGGTTTAGGCAGCTAATTTATGATCACTTTTTCCAGTATGCAAATGCATAAAGAAAAATACTTGCTAGAAGAATGAAGTGCATCAGAATGAGAAATGAGAGAAGTCACTTGTATTATCACTCTGATTTTCTGCCATTAGGCCCCTTATTTTAAAGGGATTGTGTGTCCTATATTTGGAATCATGACTATTGATCAGGGGAGGAGCTTCTTCCCCACTCTTCACTGGTCTCTCTATTCATGGTGGCCCAAAGCAGCAATAACCAAATTCCAGTGCTGGCATGGCCAGTTGGCACCAAAAGCATTGCTCCCATGTAGTGCTCAGCAGCCTCTTGCCATATGAGTCTGCTCTGTTCGGACTCTCAGCTATGTCTGAACAGTGAAATATAGTCTCCTCTGCTACCTAGCCAGCAGCACAAATGTCAGCGTGCCACAAGGATTTGGGAATCAGCCAGCCAAGTGGGAGCTGTGGGGTTTTAGAGCCAGCCAATACGGAGAAGAACAAAGAGGCCATGGGAATCAGCTGGAGGTGGGGAAAGCAAGAGAGCAGAAGAAAATAGTGTGAGCATTTGAGCAAGGGGAACGAGCATAAGGAAGAGAGTGGAAGAAATACAGTAATGAGAGGGTGGAGGAAAGTGGGAGATAGTTCAACCCAGCAGCAACAGAACAGGGTTCCTAATGCTAAGAGTCCTCTGAGGAAAGGTAATTGACTACCGTAGCCCCAAGTGAGTGTGACTGCCAATGGGGGAACCGGGGCCTGGAGTTAACCAAGTTGAAAAGAGGAGGCTACAGGGAGGAAAAATATCTGTGTGGGATGTGAAGGTCTGTCCCTGGGGAACTTTGAACAGCCAGGAGCAATCTCCTTCAGTTCAAAGGACCTTTAAAATATTTCAGAAAACGAAGTTGAGGCCACAGAATTAAGCCCCTGTGGCATTTAATATGGAGTTCTCTACTAGTACCGCTCAGCATGAGAATGAACTGCCAGTATAGGAACATTGTGTTAAAATGCTAATAAGTGAGCACCAAACTCAACAAAACCATAGGGCCTCCCTAGCACCTTTCCATATTATCTTTGGAACTTGCTGCTGCCTTTGGCCCATAGCAGCCCTAGTTTAACCCTCAGGGCATGCTGTAAGTCCATTCTCTTCTGCATGGTCATTTAGTGAGTTGAGTGGAGGGGGATACCAGTATTGATTGCTGCAGAGCTGTAACAGGGTTCAAGATTACTTTGGACTCCTCTGATCTATAACACTGAATCGTGTTTATCTTCTCACCTTCAAACGTCCCCACCCTCACCTGCTACTGTCCCATTCTGGTCAGTACTGAGAACCAGGACAGGAAGCAGCCAGCAGGGGAAGAGGCAAAGAGGAACCAGCTTCAGGGTGGGAAAACCCTTTTCAGTGCTGGGAGCTGATTCTGGGGAAACTGAGAAGAGTGAGAAAGTGACACCCCCCCCCTTCCCTACTTGCCTCTTTGTGGTGATATTTATGGCCCTGTGAGGGCTCAATCAGGCCTCCATTTGGCTGCACCTGATAGCCTGTGGCACTTGCTCCTTTTTCACAGCCCAGTCTAACTCCCATTCCAGTTAAGGAAGATCTTCATTGACTTAAGTGAGAATTGATTAAGGCCTAGAGGAGGAATAAGGTTCATGTTGTGCATTTCTCCATCCATAAGCCAAGTTGTCCCACACTAGAATCTATGCAACAGCTGAAACACTTCCCTTCCCCCTCCCTTAACTCTTGCGCACCCTCAAAGCAGCTCCAGCGCATAAGGCAGGTCCATGGACTTTGGTGTGAAATACTGAAATCACATCCCCACAAGTAGACCTCTGCACCTATGTCTAGTCTCAGGACCCACATGCATGGATATGATTTCAGGAATGGGGCCTAACCAGACCCACTTTATGGATTTGGTTTAGCATATCTCTTATGCTAGAGACACGTATACATGGCATGTAGACTTTTCTGCAGAACCAATGAAATGATGTATGTAAGAAAATACAATTTTTGCAGCCCCAGTAAGGATGTATGGAATTAATATTTCCATAATTAGTTATCAAATCTATTTGCGCATGTTGCTAGGTGGGAGATATTCAGAAAATTCCGTACAGATTGTGAGCGCCATGTAATGAATTACAAAATACTCGGGTTTTTTCTGCTTTTCAAAACTATCCTAACACTAATTTTACCTGTTCCTTAGACCAGCACATCTAATGGTAGGCGTTAGCCCTTGAGATCAACTGATATGTACACATATGCATCCATACATAGAGCATGGGGGGGTATTAAAAGATGAGGTGTGGAGTTGCAGTATTCACTCATCAGCAGACAAGCTCTGCGAATAACATTCTGGATTTCCTTCAGAAACACAGAGCCAGTGTTCTCCTTGGATTTGTATGGTTATTAAGAGCTCCAACAAAGTAATATGTTTCTGCATCAATAGAGCTTTGAGTCTTTTGTGTTTTTGCTTTATATTTCTTTAGAATTTGTGAGTAGGGAAAGCTCATCTATGTTACTGCTCCCCAAATTGTTTCTGCCACTGCTTTACAGGATACAATTTCAACTCTTTTAGACCAGATTACATACCCAGTAAAGACAGTATTTACTTCAGTTCAGATCATCTAGATTCACAGGTATGTATAAATAAATATAGGACCATCTTGGTTAAGTAAACTGCAAAAGGAGCTGACACCTACCTAAATCCTGCATTCTGAAGATACCCATGATGTAGGCGAATTCTTGGCTGGCATCCAGTGTTGCCGGGTTTAAATCTCGCTCACTTTGACCCTACTTAATGTAGGGGGCATTCCAGCACAGTGAGGGGGCCAGCCAGAATTGAAGGGCCTGGGTCTGGAATATGATGCACATAGGCACCGTTTTACCAACCCAGGATCACCAAAGACCCTTCCAGCTCACGCAAATTAGAGCAGCCACTTGCACCTGGAGCCATATTGATCATCACATACATCCTGAGTAGTGGAGAAGGCAGATGAGTGACTTAGAGCTATCTTTATCTGCCCCCCTTTCCCAAACCCACACTAAGTCAAGACTGAGCTTGACTCAGACCAGAAATCAGCCCCTAGTTACTTGTATCTATTGCTTTCCCCATCCTAAACCGGGTCGGTGATAGACTTTGTCTGCACAGCAATTCTGTGCAAGCCTTGGAAGAGCTGGCTGACAGAGAAATAGTGAACTTTTTGATTTCTCTGACCACAGTGAGTCAGTTGCTCACATTAAAGGCAACACCTGCTGTGAAACAGAGAATGTTGAATAACTTCAGGAATTTCTCAAAGATACTGTACCAATCAATTTGATACCTGTGGCTTCCCACTGAAAGCAAATGACATTTCACAGTGGCTCACTTAGAGCACAGGGATGTATAAATTAAACAAAATGCTGTTTATTCATCTCTCACTGTTAAGCGACCATTTTGTGTGCATAAAAATGAAAGGGAAATTTTTTTTAAAGCAAAACTGTTGAAAGCAACATGGGAATCTTCTATGGAATAAAACAGGGTTATTTTTCTATTTAAAAAGTAAATTGTTGCTTTAGTAATTCTTAAGATATTGTATTTGGACTGAATTTTTGTTGTGGAAAATAACTGTTTCCTGGGTGACTAGATTTAAAATGTGGTCACCTGGGTAGCTAAAGCTTTAATACCATCTGGACATGGTCACTGAACAAATTAACACCTCTTAAATCAGAGTTGTCTTCATCATTAGGAAGAGGGCCAGTTGATGAGTAATTTCTAGTGTAGGGACTCCAGTTTTTGAAGCATGTGAATTCAGGAACTCTGAAAGCACAATCTATCTGAGAAGTGCTAATTTAATAGTAGGTGTAGGTGATAACCACTATTTGTGTGTGTGTGTGTGTGTGTGTGTGTGGTCAAAGTATCCTGAGACTAGATAGAGGTGGGGGTTGACCCAATACTGTGGAATGAGTTCCCCTAGGAACGATCAGAAACGTCACCACCTTCTGCTCCAAGTACAAGGGGCATTTCTTTGATTTTTGCCTTCTCTAAAATTAATACATAACACTGTGGTTCCTGAAATCTTCTCCCCAGCTCATTATTAGATGTCAGGGAAGAGCTTATTCAGACTCTCCATACAACTGTTTCCATCACAAAGTGAACCGTAACATTCTTTTTATGTTTTTGCTATATCCCTTGTATATTTATCCTTTCCATTGTCCTTCTTATATGCAATTTATACCACTCTACTTCCTAGGATGTTTTGGATTCAGACAGAATGATGACACCATTTACTTTTATTGGCAGAATGTTATGCTGAGTTTGGGAATAACTGTTTACTCTTCCATATGTTAAACACGATTGCACTCTCAAATAGAGCCCCTTCTTACTCACCAAAATTAATTTTCTTCAATATTTTCTGTATTGAGAATCACTGACCTATTTTTTTCAGTGATTACTGATGTCTTTATTTTTCAAAGGCCTTTTTGATTAAGTGTCAGATTAATTAGCTCTGGAGCTGCCCATCACCTGTTTTCACAGACTGTGGGGACACATTGGCCTAGCTCCATTTATTCAAAGGAGTTAGGCTGATTTACACCAGGTTAAGATCTAGTCTCTGTTCATATTTCAGGGAAAAAAGTAGAGAAGTTACGTGCACACAGACATGTTTCTAAAACTGTACTTCATAGCAAACACTTGTGAGTACATGGGCCTTGATCCTCAGACATGGCTGAGATCACCCATCTCAGCCTCACTGGGGTGTGACAAAGATGGCATCACTAAGCCACATCTGTGGCTCCCCAATCCTGCCACTGGCTGGGAGCCATTTCAGATCCCCCATAACTCAGAGCAATCTCAAGGCTGCTCTAACCTATGCCCAACTGCCCATAGCTCCAAGAGATCTTTCCTATCTCCAGGGATAGATGGCGTAAAAAAATATTTTACTCATATCCTCTTCCCTCCAACCCACAGAGGGCTGTTACTTGTCATACACTGAAATCCTTTGATGGATCAGGGTCTTGACCAGCATCAGGATGAGAAACATGCCTCTTTTTAAAATGTCCTGGAATATCTATGTAATATCAGCAATACTTTCTGGACAAAAACTCACGATGAAATTTGCTATACAGCAAAGCAATAAAAGATGTAAGAGAAAAATGGATAACAGATGAAAATCCATGATGTATGATACCTCGAGGACTGATGAAACTAAAAAATAAATGAGCTGAAGAAGCAGAATGATAAAAATTAGTGCATCTTAATGATGGAATGAAACCCAGTGAATAGTAAGAAATAGCCTCTAGCAGCTGAGACAGAGAGATGAACTGGGAGACTTAGTAGTAGTGATGCGATTCATAAATTCCAAGGCCAGAAGGGACCATTGCGATCATCTACTCTAGCCTCCTCTATAACTGTCAGTGTACGGCACCTTAGTAAATCAGTCCCCTAACTCTGTCTTTGAAAAGTGAGGATGATGATACTGATTTACATGCCTTGTAGGACTGCTATGAAGATTAGTTAGTGTGAAGCAGAAGAGTGATATTACAGTACATATTAGTAGCCTGCTGTTTGTGTATATATTGAACAATACACTACATAGAGGATTTGCCCTTTTACTCTAATTTTCAAAACTTTGATATTTTATTGGAAGTTATTACTGAAGGAACTGAAGCAATTTATAGTATAGGAGTTAAGATTTTAGTTGATTTTTAACTAAGGGACGCATAGCCGCAATGGAACATCACTTGTGTTCTTTAAGTGGTAAATAAACAAATAATTTCTAGTGCCCTACAAGCCATTTTAGAACTTTAATCATGAGAACAAACATGCTCATTACCTAAGTTTCCTTTAGAAGATTTTAATGAATGGGTGAATACATATTCATTTTATGGGCTAAAGTTTGTCCTTTGTTTCCAATTTTCCACATACAACTGATCAAGCGCTCAAAAGTACACTCACAAAATCAGGGCGCTATAAAAATAGTTTCTGTTGTACCACACCCATCATCTTTTGGGAATTGAACAGAGGTTGCTCCCAGGATTAGCTCTTGTACATCTGGTGAGAGCAGGGAGAGATGGAATACTGCTCTGACAATGAGTATGGTGGGTAGTCCATGGAACTGCAAATGACTGGGTGAAAGGTGAAGATTCCCAATTGCATTAACAGCCAAGGTAAATCAGTAGGAATTCTCTCTGACTCATTGAGGCACCCAGCAACAAAAGCTAGGGGTGAGTTCATATATTCATAGTTCCCAAGACCAGAAGAGACTGTTGTGATCATCTAGTCTGACCTCCTGTATAACACAGGTCATGCAACTTCCCCCAAAATAATTAATAGAGCATACCTTTTTGGATGTTTTTCTATCTTGATTTAAAAATTGTCAGTGTTGGAGAATCCACTACAATCCTTGGTAAATTGTTCCAATGGTTAATTATTTTCACTATTAAAAATCTACACCTTATTTCTGGTCTGAATTTGTCTAGCTTCAAATTCCAACCATTGGATCATATTGATTGAAGAGCCTATTAATATTTATTATCCACATAGATACTTATAAACTAATCAAGTGACTCCTTAACTTTCTCTTTGTCAAGCTAAATAGATTGAGCTCCTTGAGTCTATCGCTATAAGACAGGTTTTCTAAGCCTTGTAATCATTCTCATGGCTCTTCACTGAACCCTTCCCAGTGTTTCAACATCCTTCTTGAATTGTGACTACCATAGCTGGACGCAATATTCCAGCGGGAGTCGTGCCAGTGCCACATACAGAGGTAAAATAATCTCCATTCCTTCTCAAGATTTCCCTGTTTATGCATGCAAGGATTGTATTAGCTTTTTTGGCCACAGCATCACATTGGAAGATCCTATTCAGCTGATTGTCCACCTTTGCCCCCCCCAAATCTTTTTCAGAATCACTACTTCCCAGGCTAGAGTCCCTGATCATGTAATTATGGCCTACATTCTTTGTTCTTAGACGTATACATTTACATTTAGCCATACTAAAACACATGTTGTTTGCTTGTACCCAGTTTACCAATCGATCCATATTGCTCTATATCAGCAACATGTCCTCTTCATTATTTACAATTTTTGTATCATCTGCACACTTTATCAATGATTTTATTTTCTTCCAGGTCATTGATAAAAATATTAAATAGCACAGGGCCAAAACCAGACCCTTGCAGGACTCCATTAGAAACATGCCCACTAGATGATGATGATTCCCTGTTTACAGTTACATTTTGAGAGTTATCAATTAACCATCTTTTATTCCATTTAATGTATGCCAGGTTAATTTTATGTCATTCTAGTGGAACCAAGTCAAACGCCATACAGAAGTCTAAGTATATTACGTCAACACTCTTACCTTTATCTACCAGACTGGAAATCTCATCAAAAAAGTATCAAGTTAGTTTGACAGGATCTATTTTACATAAGTCCATGTTGATTGTAACTAATGATATTACCTTCCTTTAATTATTTGAGTCCCATATCAGCCACTCCATCATCTTGCCTGGGATTGATATCAGACTGACAAACCTATAATTACCTGGGTCATCCTATTTACTCTTTTTAAATATTGGAACAACATTAGCTTTCTTCCAGTCTTTCAGAACTTCCCGGGTTCCAAGACTTATTGAAAATCAACATTAATGGTCAAGTGAGTTCCTCAGCCAGCATTTTTTTTTAAAGTTTTGGATATAAATTATTTGGGCCTGCTTATTTTAAGTGTCTAATTTTAGTCTTTGCTGTTTTTCCATTCCACTAGTATCTCAGAGGGATGTTAGAGTGTTATCGCCATATAATGAAACTATCATCTGTTTTTTTCCCCAAATACGAAACAGAAATATTTATTGAACTCTTCTGCCATTTCTGTGTTATTGATAATGTTGCCATTTCCATCTACCAATGGACCAATACTATTGTCAGGATTTTTTTGTCAGGATCTAAGTTAGCTTTTACCACTCAAAGAGATCTTGGAGTCATTGTGGATAGTTCTCTGAAAACATCCACTCAGTGTGCAGTGGCAGTCAAAAAAGCTAAAAATGTTGGGAATCATTAAGAAAGGGATAGATAATAAGACAGAAAATATCATTCTGCCTCTATGTAAATCCATGGTAAGCCCACATCTTGAATACTACGTGGAGATGTGGTCGCCCCATCTCAAAAAAGATATATTGGAATTAGAAAAAGTTCAGGAAAGTGCAACAAAAATGATTAGGGGTATGGAACGGTTTCCATATGAAGAGAGATTAATAAAACTGGGACTTTTCAGCTTGGAAAAGAGATTACTAAGGGAGGATATGATTGAGGACTATAAAATCATGACTAGTGTGGAGAAGGTAAATAAAGAAGTGTTATTTACTCCTTCTCATAACACGAGAACTAAGGGTCTTCAAATGAAATTTATAGGCAACAGGTTTAAAGCAAACGAAAGGAAGTATTACTTCACACAACACAGTAAACCTATGGAACTCTTTGCCAGAGGATGTTGTGAAGGCCAAGATTATAACAGGGTTCAAAAAAAGAACTAGATAAATTCATGGAGGATTGGTCCATCAATGGCTATTAGCCAGGATGGCAGGAATGGTGTCCCTACCCTCTGTTTGCCAGAAGCTGGGAATGGGCGACACGGGATGGATCACTTGATTGCCTGTTCTATTCATTCCCTCTGGGGCATCTGGCATTGGCCACTGTTGGAAAACAGGATACTGGGCTAGATGGTCCTTTGGTCTGACCCAGTTTGGCCGTTCTTATGCTAAACCTAGATTGCGCAACTCACTCTCACAAGAGATAAAAGGATGCTGAGGGAACTAATCACTTTCAGGCCTAAATATAACATTTGTCTCCTTGACTTTGCTATCCTTCAATAATTTCTTTACATATATACACATCACACCTACTCATTCACATACACAAACAAACCCCTATAAACTAATTAAGCTATTTCTCCAACAGACTGAGAAGGCAGAGAGTGAGAAAAAGATTAGTTCTATTTTTAAATACTTGGGAGCTGCACAAATACTGTGGTGATGGGGATTACGTAATAACTTAGGTGAAAGGAAAGAAGAAAGTTCAACAGGGGAATGGAGGGACAAATTCCCTGCATTGGGACACGCTTCCCATAGAAAGAGAAGAGGTTATCATTCATCACATAACAAGGAGCTCGCTCCTGGAGATGGGGTTACATTTATGAGATATAGACTGTGGTGATAGGAGATCTGAGCATTAGAAATGTCAATAGCTGGGTAGTTGACTATTTGACAACTTTTCTACTAGGTGTGAAGGTGGCAGATCTGACCAGACCACTAGATAGTTCACCAGACCACTAGATACCACTTCTGTTGAGTGCTGGGATGGAGTCAGTGGACATGGTATATAGTGGAACTAATAACATTAGGGAGGAGAGGTCCTAGAAACTAAATTTAGATTACTAGGAAAAAGTCTTAGGTTGAGAGTTCCTGTGGTAGCTTTCTATGAAACGCTTCAAGTTCCAGCCACAAAGGCAGTTAGACAAGGAGAATGTTAGTGTCTCAAGGTGTAGATGTGATGATGGTGTAAAGAGAGGCAAGGGTTATGTTTATTCGGTATTGGGCAACTTTATAAGGAAAGGAGAGCATATATGGTAGGGATGGGCTCCTATTTAACCAAAGTAGAACCAGACTCCTGGGACAGAAAATAGACAAGACTTGAGGGGGTTGTTTGTACTAAGAACTGGGGAAAGCAAATGTGCTGAGGAACCCCAGGCTCAGACATGGACAGCTGATAGGAATGTGGTGGGGAATGCGGGAGTTCTGTATTATTTTTTATAAATATCATAAGCACCACAGTTTACCTGTCTGATATTATCTTGCTTGGCTGCATGGAGTTGAATCACAGGAAGTGGATGGGTGGGAAGCAAACAAGAAATGAAACAATGACAAAGAGCTCTTTAATGGGGGATATTAATATTAATTGAGGAATGCCCCTGCCTAGCGTCAACCAGTCAAGGTTTACTTTTCCCAGGCTTAAACCTAGGACCAAAGGGAAAACTAAAACTTTAAAGAGGCCGGTCTAGTCAAGAAGGGTGAGGAGTGAAACTGTTTTGGAAGAGTGTTGTGAACTGACTGAGGCTGACCCCCAGGGTGACCTGAGGCACACCAGGGGAGAGAGTCACAGAGAGCATGCTGCACAGAGAGACGCTCTCTCCCAGCCCCAGATATGGAGGTAGCTGGGATGAATGGAATTTACCAAAACTTGCAAAGAAAGATTAAGTTGTAGGTAAGGAGAAACATGCACATAGGCCTTTACTTCTAACCCTTTGCTCTGTGTGCCATGTACCTTTGGGTGAATGAATAAATAATTCTTTATTTTGAAGAAGCTGTTTTTGAGTCAGTTTAATCAGCTCCTTTGCCAAAGGTCCCTGGAGGAAAAGCACTTACAAGGTACCAAACCCAGTTGTGCCTGTCGAGGTAATAGAGGAGGAGGCTGTAGCCCAGAGTTCCTGCATGCTTCCACCACGGGTTAAGTGCAGTAAACCAGGCCTATCACCTGAGGGGTGCACTCATGAGGGACTGAATGGGATCTAAAGCACAGCTTGCCCTAATTGTGACAAGTGTCATTTAATAAAAGGCAGCTCAATGTCTTATAAAGGTTAGGCCAGAAATTACAGCTGGGCTAAAGGGACAAGTTTAAAGGGACTCACCAAGGTAAATTCCAGAAAAGCTACAGGATATCAGACAAAGGATTTAAATAAAAAAGTAGGCAAATAGGTACAATGCCTAGCAGGTTGTGGTCTGATCCTTGACTGGGGTTCCTACGAGTTACCACCATACAAACAAATAATAATAAATGTCTGTATATTAATGTGATAAAGTAAAAGTCTCAAACTAATCCTCTCGCTCTTGTGACAACCTGAAAGATTTGGGGAGTGCATAAAATTCCCCCAAGAGTCTGAAAAGCCCTCCAGGATACGTACACAGGGTGATCTAAATCTCTGTGAGAGGCAAAGATTTTCTGAAGAAATGAGGCAAAGTGATCTTTTTGTAAAGTATTTTCCCATATGTAGAAATAAATAGAAGCTTCTCATGCTTCTAGACAAAGAATGCATTGCTTCCCCTCTTCTGTGTCAGATACAGAACAATCTTTACCCACTGCTTTAAATCAGGTGTGGGGCATATCTACACGTTTCTTAATGCCTAACCACTTTCAGATGTCAGCAGCTACCACTGTACTCTAAGTATTTTTCCTCCTGCTACAATGTTCATAAAGTTCAGCTTTTGTTTCTGTAATCCCCTGTTGCTTTTCTGCATATATTTTGATTTCAGTGTTATGTTAATTTTAAGGGTAATTTAAAAAACCCACCTATTTCAGCCAATCTCTGCTCAAATAAACACTTACTGCATTTTGAGCCTTTGTCTGTCTAAATGTGTCAGACACCTACATTACTGTAAGGGATGTCAATGCAACTGCTGGTACAATGACAATGGAAGATTCATTGAAATTATTGTTTTATTTAAGATATCCCCAGCCCACAACTGCTTAGTAGCAAGGCTGCTCTGAACCAGTGTTCCCTGCATGGTAACACATTGTCATAGCAACCAAACAAATGGGTCATCCTACTCTGGCTCCATTTCATTGTTACACAGAGTACAAGAGAAATTGCAGCAAAAGTGTGAATGTGTGTTTGTTACTGTTGGAGAATGGGCCAGATTCCACTCTGGGGGTACCACATACCCTCTGCAGGTGTTGGGTACCAACTCACATGCACACCCTGAGCTACGTTGGCTTGGAGGAGGAAAAACAGTGATCCTCCTAAACCACAAAAAAGCATCAGAAACCACACATACCATAAGAACTGGCTAAACAAAACAGACTACAAAGACTGGCTGGCAAAATGTGCTGATAAAACTAATGCACATTTGTTATCAATGATCTCAACACATATAGTTAAGATTATCTCTCTAGATACTAAAAGTGGCTGTTGGGAGAGGGAGTTATGGAGTTGCCTTGTGGTTGCGGGTTAGGGTTGAGGCAGTCTTGCCCTGTGGGGGTTGGGGGTGCCAGATTTTTTGCATTTCAAAGGTGGTAACCCTAGGTGTCATGCCACTCGGGCTTGTGTCTTTTTGTTTTTTGTTTCCCTCATCCACACCAGGAGGCACCAAAAACATCTTGCACCCTGTCTGGCAAAATGCCTAGGGCAGTTCCTTGGCAGCAGCGTGGCTGTGGGGTAGGAGGAAGCTGTGGGGCAGGGGTGGGTAGAGGCCCAGCGAGGATAGTAGAGTAGCAGCAGGACAGGGGTGTGGATGATGCCCTGCCAGGAGTAGTGAGCTCTAGTGGGGAGGACTCTGTGCTGAGTGGCTATTTCTTCTGACCTTCTATCCCCCTAAGCCCACTACTCGACTCTGGGGCAGGAACCCCTGGGCTCAGGCCACAAGTGATTGCTTGGGACAATGAAGGAGAAAACAGGAATGGGAGTGAGGTCAAAGGTTGAAAATGAGGGAACCAGAAGGGGACACTGAGCAGGGAACCCCTGACAGTGTCCACTGCTACTCAAAAGGGTATAGCAAGTCAGTGGACAATGCCCAGAGGAACTCTGTCTGGAGGTGTGATTGGACAAGGGACCAGAAATAGGCCCCACAGTCATAGTATATCCTTTTGGAAGGTGTGTAGTGAATGAGGCAGCAGACTGGAGGAATAGAAAGGCTGATATGGTTATGGGACTTGAATGCAGCCCTGGCAAACTGGATTCTATCCCTCCCTGAGACGCAGAGTTCCTGTGTGATGCTTGGCAGGTCACTTCCACCAAATTTTTCATAGGTGGTCACTAATTGTGTTTCTCATTTTCTGGGGGCTTCATTTGCAATGTTTCCTCTAATTTTTTACATCCAGATGCAGAATGAATTTTGTTATGTGCACCAATATGGAGGTGATGTCCGGCAGGGAGTGGGGTTAAGGGGTTTG
This sequence comes from Eretmochelys imbricata, assembly GCF_965152235.1. Classification (NCBI taxonomy): domain Eukaryota; kingdom Metazoa; phylum Chordata; order Testudines; family Cheloniidae; genus Eretmochelys; species Eretmochelys imbricata. Next base: position 110,308,563 of record NC_135577.1, read on the forward strand.
GAGTGTGGGAGGGGGCTCAGGGCTGGGGCAGAGGGTTGGAGTGCAGGGGGGTGCAGACTCTGGGGTGGGACTGGGAGATTGAGGGTGTGGGAGGGGGCTCAGGGCTTGGGCAGAGGATTAGGGTTTGGGGGTGTGTGAGCTCTGGGGTGGGGCCAGGGATGAGGGGTTGGGGGGGCAGGAGGGGGCTAAGGGCTGGGGAAGAGGGTTGAGGTGCGGGGGGGGGGAGTGAGGACTCCAGCTGGGGATTCAGACTCTGGGGTGGAGCTGGGGATGAGGGGTTTGGAGTGCAGGCTGCCCCAGGGCTATGATGGGGAGAGAGCACTCTCTACAGCCCTCTCTCACCACAGCAGCTCCAGAGCTGGGGCTGGGTGATAGTTGCCTCTCCCCGCCACAGCCCTGCATACCCTGTACCTCTCTAGTCCAGGCCCCTGTGGCTGCATGCCTGCATGGCCTTTGATAGCTTGCTGTGTGGCCGCAAGTCCACGCAGCTTAGCGGGCACTTGGCTTGAGACCCTGGCCTTTGATTTGCAGAAGTGCTGAGCACTGACACTGATGTCAAGGGGAGCTGTGCTATGAACATATATAGTGCTTTATATTGCTAGGAATTCTGAAAAATCAAGTCATAGATGTCTCAAATCGGGCACCCCAAATTTCTGGAAAATTTTGATCTGAACATGTTTGTGCCTCATAAAAAAAATTGTGTTTGTGAAGCATTTAAATACTAATATGATGAGTGCCATAAAAAGCCCATGAGGAAATAGTTCTGTCTTCAGAGCAGGGTATGAATTCAGAACAGTAAATAAGACATGCGACCACACATATTTGAATAGCTGCTCATTAAATATGCACTGAATTGGGCTAGGGTCCTGCGGGGAAAAAAAGAGTACCTGATCATGTAATCAAAGACTGCATCATATTGTATATGCACAAGGGGGTTAAATTAAGGTTCCATAGGTAATCTTAATTCTGGCATTTCCTAACTTTTGAGTTCTTAACTTAACAGCTTTAATAATGTTCTTCTAACAGTTTTATGTGTGTATGAGTTTTTTATTATACATCGCTCCACCATAAAAAACAAACCAAACTCCACTGAGCTATCTTACTTCTTGCCAGCCATCACCATAATTGCTTTACTATGATTTTGTTGTATCCCTTCCCATCACCCATCTCTGATTTTTCTGTCTGTTTCTTGTAGATTGAAATCTCTTTGGGCCAAGGTTGGTGTCTTTATATATGTTTGCAGAGTGCTTAGAACAAGCCTGATTGGGGGGCCTCTGGATTATTACAATACAAATATTAAATTATTTATTTGTAGTGTAGTAGTGCATAGGCACCTTAGTCATGAACCAGGACCCCACTGTGCTACGTGCTGTACAAACACAGAACAAAGACTATCTTCTCCCAAAAGATTACATTCAAAGCATAAGACAAGAGAAAACAGAAGGATACAGTAGTTAGATGTTTTATATATTCCATCAATGATTTAGATTATGGCATAGAGAGTACACTTATAAAGTTTGCAAACGATACCAAGCTGGGAGGGGTTGCAAGTGCTTTGGAGGATAGGATTATAATTCAAAATGATCTGGAGAAATGGTCTGAAGTAAACAGGATGAAATTCAATAAGGACAAATGCAAAGTACTCCACTTAGGAAGGAACAATCAGTTGCACACGTACAAAATGGAAAATGATTGCCTAGGAAGGAGTACTGCGGGAAGGGATCCGGGGGTCATAGTCAGGACCACAAGCTAAATATGAGTCAACAGTGTAACACTGTTGCGAAAAAGTGAACATCATTCTCGGATGTATTAGCCGGAGTGTTGTAAGCAAGACACGAGAAGTAATTCTTCCGATCTATTCCGTGCTGATTAGGTCTCAGCTGGAGTACTGTGTCCAGTTCTGGGTGCCATATTTCAGGAAAGATGTGGACAAATTGGAGAAAGTCCTGAGAAGAGCAACAAAAATGATTAAAGGTTTAGAAAACATGACTTATGAGGGAAGATTGAAAAAATTGGGTTTGTTTAGTCTGGAAAAGAGAAGACTGAGAGGGAACATAAGTTCTCAAGTACATAAAAGGTTGTTACAAGAAGGAGGGAGAAAAATTGTTCTTCTTAACCTCTGAGGATAGGACAAGAAGGAATGGGCTTAAATTGCAGCAAGAGAGGTTTAGGTTGGACATTAGGAAAAACTTCTTAACTGTCGGGGTGGTTAAGCACTGGAATAAATTGTCTAGGGAGGTTGTGGAATCTCCATCATTGGAGATTTTTAAGAGCAGTAGACAAACACCTGTTAGGGATGGTCTAGATAATACTTAGTCTTGTCATGAGTGCAGGGGATTGGACTAGATTACCTCTCGAGGTCCCTTTTATGCTATCTAAAAATAAAATATAAGAATAGTTACACCACTGTAAATCAGGAATTTGTCTCTGGATTTGTACCAGTGTAACTGGTAGGACATTCTTATGTCCTGTCAGTCATGGGAAACATTTTTATTCATATCCAGGTCATTAAATTGCTTTTGGTTGTTACAGACAGGAAGTAACATTTGAACCAGTGATCTAGTGTGTGACAGATTCTCTGTTCCATTTCCAGTCTCTGAAGCACTGCACTCCTCCATTGAATTTCTCCCACCAAGGTTTCCTTTAGAAATTATCTCTCTGAAAACTGGAAAACTGATCAAAATACAAATGTCTGCAACAGAGAAAAGCACCATATCGGAAAAACTGAACTGCTCACTGTTACTGCATTATGCATGAGAACATGCCCAGGAGCTTTATAACACATTTCTATTTGAAGATGGGAGGGGGAAATCAGTTTTGATCAAAATGCCTGAGGATTATTACTCTCAGAGAAATATCACCTTTGAGCATGTGTTCAACATTCGCAAACAACATGTAGATGAAACATTTAATTAGTTTAAATGCAAGTACTCTCGAAACTGTGAATATGAATAGCTTATAGATGGTATGATTCCTGATAGCAGGGAAGAGGAAATTATAAAAGATGAAACTCCAAAATGATTATTAAAGGAGTATATGGAGATGGACCTTTCAGGAGAGGATCAATGGCTTAGCCTCAGGGAGCTGAGAATAGGTCCACTTGTAATATGAACAGCAAGTTCTCCTCTGCCAGAACCAGCCCGGGCTGGGTATAGGTGATGCAACTAAACTTTGTATTCTATTCCAATTATATACTGACATGAAATGAATAGTTCTTCTTTGAGTATATGTCCCTATGGGTGCTCCACCTTTGGATGTGTGTGTGCCTGTGTGCTCTCGACTGGAGAGTGCAAAGCAATGTCCATGAGCAGGGCTGGCAGATGAGACTGAAACTCCTCCTAAAGGAATGTTCCCTGGCTCAAGAAGGTCCGCTTCCCATGCACTGCCCCCCACTATTGGTCTTGACATTTCAGGTGTCTGCTGGAACTTTCTCAGTGGCCCATAAACCAAGACCTCCAGGAAAAGGAAGCATACTTCCCTGAAAAGGGAAATGAAGAGGGGTGGGTCACCCCATACAACTCACTCTCAAGAGAACTTGCATCCCTGAGAAGGTACCACTGAGGATTTGTCTGTACCCAGTACCAAAGTGGTGGTGCCAAATAATAAGTACTGCATGCATAAGCCCTCTGCTCCCAGAGACCAACTCTGTTGGTACTCTGTGACACCTCTTGGCACCACAGCACATGCAGACCTACCCCACATGCTCTAGTAGCATCATCTTACCACAGCTCTGGGGGTCAGAGAAGATTCAGAAACCTCTTCAGTCCTGTATTCACCATCTTCTTGCTGATTCATATTCCCAGGTCTGGTACCAACCTTGGCTTTGGCCATTGGTGAACATAGCCCTCCACTGCCTTCCAGATTCCCTTCCTACTCCCCCTTCCCAGTGGGCTTACTGGAACCCATTGGGTCATTTCAGAGAACAATTCCACAGGATACCATTCAAAAAGAAACACTGATATCCAACGGTACCATATAACCCTCCGGTGCCACATACTTCCGTGGTATTGGATGATTCACAAGAGGAGCAAGAACCACAGACTAAAGAGGTCTCGCCTCCTTCAGCCAAGTCCTCTTCCTCCAGCTGAGGCAGTAATGCCACCACTGTCATCCTATTCCAATGACTTCAGGGCCTTTCAAGACCTCGTGAAACACCTGGCAGATTCGCTACAAATCCAGCTAGAAGAGGTCGAGGAGTCCCAGCACTCTTTGGTGGATATTTTGAATACCAGCCCCCAGGGAAAGATAGTGGTGCCTCATTAATTGGAAGGGCTACCTCCTGTTTACACTTGGTGGTAAATACCCACCACAAATCTGGCCATCTATAAGCGGGCAGATACAAAATTATTATATTCCACTGAAAGAAATGGAGCACTTCTTCTCCCATCCCACCTCTAATTATCTAGTGGTAGACGCAGCCAATGAAAGGAACCATCAAGCTCACTCTAAACTTTCTCACCTGCACAAGGAGTCCGAACAGTTGGACTTACTGAGCAGGAAGAGCTACTCATCAAGTTCTCTTCAATTTAGAATTGCCAACTAGCAGGCCCTAATGACAAAATATGATTTCAACAACTATTTGAAATTCACACACTTATTGAACTCCTGCTATGAGACCAAAGACCAATTTCAGTCCCTCATCTCAGAAGGCCAGTTAGCTGATAAAGTCTCCCTGCAGGCCACTCTAGATGCTGCTGACAGCCTCCAGATCCATGGGTAGGGCCATGGTTATGAGAAAAGCATCTTGGCTTCAACCTTCTGGCCTCCTGAAAAATGTGCAGAACACTGTCAAAGACCTTGCTTTTGAAAAGCCAACGATCTTCAGTGAGCACACTGACGACTCTCTCCACACCCTTAAAGACTACAGGGCAAATCTGCGATCTTTGGGAATTTATGTCCCTGCAATGAAAAGATGTTATAGCAGGTCTCAAACCGCACAACAATTCAGGCCATTTCAATACCATCCCACCTTCCCCAAACCCTCCAAGTCCTTCAGAAGGAGACCTAAACCTCAAAAGAGAGGTCCACCTTCCTCTACAAACACCCAGTCTAATCTACAAACACCCAGTCTGCACCTCCCTATAAGAGGCAGTTTTGATGCCTTGGTCGAGGACATCAAGCAAACTCCTCCACCAGATTCTATGCTGTGCAATTGTTCCATCCAACCCACCTTTGGAAACTGCCTGTCGCAACTCCTACCTGCCTGGGACACATCACCTCAGACAAATGGATTTTGAGGTTGTCACTGGATTACTCCATACACCACTCTACCCCCCCATCTCATCTCAACTCTCTGTTCCTCTTCAGGAACCATCTTACAAGGAGGTCCTACAACAGGAGGTAGTCTCTTTCAATATTGGGAGTGATTGAACCGGTTCCACCCACATTTGTTGGAAGAGGATTCTATTCCGTCTATATTTCCTACTCCCCAAGAGGGCCAGAGGGTGAAGACCAATCCTCAACCTCAGGAATTTGAACAACTTTGTCCTTGCACAGCATTTCAGAATGAAGACTCTAGGGACAATAATTCTATCCCTAGATCCAGAAGACTGATTTGTCGCCCTCAACCTACAAGATGCCTACTCTCATGTAGCCATTCACCGTTCCCACAAGCATTTCCTACACTTTGTAATAGGATCACCTCACTACCAACATTGAGTCTTCCCATGGCCCCAGGGGTCTTTACAAAGATCCTCAGTGGTAGTAGCTTGCCTTCATCAGTTGGCATTACAGTCTTCCTGTATTTGGACAACTAGCTGATCAGAGGCTTGCCTAAACTCACAAAGTGTTTGGTTCACTGGCATGTTGCAAGGGAAGCAGTGCACTCAGAGTAGGAAACTGGGAGCCAGGAGACCAGGATTTAGTCCCTCTCTACCACAAGCACATTGTGAGATCTTGTACAAGTTACATCACCTGTCTGTGCCTCAATTTATCCCTCTGTGAAAAAGGGTATGAACATATACTTTTGCAAAGCACTTTGAGATCCTCAAATGAAAAACGCTATTTGCATGTAAAGTTATTTGTTTGTCTTTGCTTTGCAAAACTCTGCTGGTGGGGATTGATTTTGTAAAACCAAAACCAGCAGTAATTCAGATCTGGCTGCAGCCCGTACCCAAAACTTGAAGCTCAGATGATGGAGATATATCTATATCTTAATTCCATATGAACCATCTCTACTTAAGACTTTTTTCCCCACCTCCTCTGTAAAAACTCCTTTTATATAATTTTTAATTGTATATCAATATACACCCTTTTCAATGGAATACTAGTTCTGTCTGAAGCTTGACAAATTCAGGCAGAAAATAAGGAGCACTTTTTTAATCGTGAGGTTACTTAACCCTTGAAACAACTTAACAAAGCATGTGGTGGATTCACTATCACTTGAAGTCTTTTTAAATCACGATTGCCTTCCTAAAAGATATGCTTGAGCTCGACACGACATTTTGGGCTTGATGCAGATGAAATTTTATGGCCTGTGTTATGTCAGAGCCCAAACTAGATGATCACAATGGTCCCTTCTAGCCTTGAAATCAATTAATCTATGAATACAGTAACTTTTTAGTTGGTTTATTTGGAAGTTTATCCTTTATTGGAAGTTTTAGGTAATATAGTTTTGTGAGAAGGAATTCTGGGACATTATCATATGAAGGAGTGGAATTTTGACAGACTCCTTTATTGCTGGCTTGGGTGATGGAAAGAGAAGATAGTTCCACAGCTAGGAGAGGTCATATGTAAATGTTGTATTTTATTACCACACTTCATTTTCTGTATTTTCCCCCTGTTTTTCATGCAGTGAATTCTTATGACGCTTCTTGTTATAAAATATTAACTTTGCATTTACACATTCAGGTAATTTTAAGTGACTGGAAAAATGCTTAGGTGTTTAGGCAGAAATAACTGAGGAAACGTTCTTGTTGTGGGTGGAACCAGATCTCCATAAGCAAGTACCCATACATGGGTGTATATACAACAAAAAAATGCTTCATGTGAAAAAAATAAACTTAGTTTTTTAGTCCATAAACTCTATATCCAGAGCTACAAACACCCATGGTGAACACTGAGAATGAAAATATAGTCTTGCTTCTGTAGTTAGAGTAGTAAGCGAACAAAATCCAGTTGAAATAGACAAATACCAGAACGCCAGAGTCTGACAACTGTGACTGGACGAAAAAGGTTTTTGGGTTGGGTTTTTGTTTTTGTATTTTGCCCAACCACTGCTTTCTCCCCTGAGTTACTGCAAGCATCTCCAGCCTCAGACATGGCTACCTTAAAGATCTAAAAATACAATACGTTGAAAGATTTCAGTACTACTACAGCTCAGAGAGCAGGCTGAAACTGCCAGTATCAGAAGATACTGGAGATTTTAGGGTCTTAAGATTTATAACTGAACTTTTCATCTTGATATGTTTGTCTCAAAGCAAATTGCATGCATGTTCATTTTTTCTTATTAATACCCCTTTTAGTAAATAGAATAATTTACTCTAAATTCAGGTAAACGTGAACATGGTGCTTTATTAAATATATTAAAATTATCTCTTTCTCTATCTCTCTCCATTGAAATGAAGGCTCAGATCTAGTTAGAAGAAACACAGAGAGTAAACTGACTTGACTGGTCTCGGGAATGCACTTAAAATACTTTTTAAAATGTAATAATAGTAAAGTGGTAACAAAAGTATCACACATACTGATTGACTATTCAGAGTCTAGCTATATACACAGTACCCAATTCATAACCCTGAAAAAGAAGAGGTAACGAGGTGGTGTACTTTACAAACAGAGCATCGGCTTCCGCTGAAAATGACTAAAACATCTGGGACTTGATGGGTTTTTTTTATTATATGAATTTCCTAGTTATCACTGGTACTTCTCAGAATGCTCAGCACGTTTTTTAAAACTCATGCTTTGTAAAGTAGTAATTTGAAGGAAACATTTTCTAGCACTGAAGATATTATAAATGATGGCTTTGAAAGGGAGATCGTGGATAAACTAATCCAAACACCTGCTTCAAGCACTGAGTGTCTTATATTACTCTTTCCATAAATGTTCTTAACCTTTCCTTAAAGACATCCAATTATTTTGCCTTCTCTTCATTTGGCAAACAGTCCCACTGTTTGATTGACCTTACTGGTAAAGAGGGTTTATATATATCTAAGCTAAATTAATCTTTCTTTCTACTTTATTTCTGGCTATTACATCAGTCCACCATGAACACTTCTTTTCCCACTTCTGTCTTTTTCCCTTTATATATTCACAGAGACAATATTCTCCCACCTTTGTGTTTCTCTTGTTTTTAAGCTAAACAAATGTTGTTCCTTCATTCTCATAAGACCTGGAAATACATATTGCCTTTTGTTGAACCTCTCTGCATCATTAGACCACTCTTGAACAAAAGAGCCCAGAAATGTTTTCAGTATTCCTATGTACAGATTTACCAGTACAGCATAAATGATGATAAAATCTTCCTAGCTCTCCAAAAGATGCCTTTCTACATACATCCTAGAAAGGAGTGAGCCTTTCTGTAACATCAACTACTAAGGTCTTGGTTTTTATTTTGTAGTAGATTATTTCTTTCTTGAGTATGTTTATTAGTTTCCTAATTTATATTTGCAGGAGTGTATTATTCTCTCAGTGGATTTTTCTTCCATTTCTTGACCATTTCTTCAGTTGATAAACTACTATGTGAGAAATCATATGGGGTTGGGTTTTTTTGTGTTAATTCCTTGATCACATTTGTTGGTTGAGCCTTTCTGTCAGTGAAAGAGACTGGGCGAAATCCTGGCCGCACTGAAGTCAATGGTAGGTTTCCCACTGGGGCCAGGATTTCATCGGATGAGTTTACTGAAATGGCCAACAGTATTTTCTGGCCTGAATTAACTGACTGATGGGTGGCACTGCTGTTTGTCATCGGCTAGTGTGTGAGGTTAAAGTTTGTGCTGGGAGTTGAGGGGCAGCATTTTGTTTCAGCTACAGTTTCTTCAGTTGTTTCTGTTCTGATGGGGAAACAATTATCCTGTCCAAAATACTTTGGCAGTTTGGAGGTAATAAATAAGGGCTGCGATTTCCATGTATTTTTGTAGGTTTTCTTTGTTTTGCAGAGAGGCACATTCTGTTTGTATCTAATCGTGGTTAAAAGCAGTAGCTTGCAGCCTGATGCTGCACCATTGAAGTCAGTGGGAGTCCTGCTATTGACTTGAGCAAGAACAGAACCAAGCCCCAGGAGAGGGGAGCGAAGAGGTACTGTTGCCTGATGGGAGAGGAGTAAGGTGGATCAGCCTGAGCTCGAGTGTAGAATGGTTCTGGTGGGTTCAAATTGGCCTCAATCTTTATTGGAGCAACTTTTCTTTATTGACAACACTGGTCACAGGTTATAGAGTATAATATTAAATACCATCTTTTACTGTGGTTCAAACCAGCAAGTTATCGGTCAATATATCCCCCAGAGAAGCTGTGTGTCCGTGTGTGTTTGTATTAATATCATCTCTGGCTGACGAGCTCCTAGTGATGGATAAAGGTAAGGTGTACACACTGATATTATTAGAGCTGTCAGCTGTCTTTGATGCCATTGTTCACAAGGCGCTGCTGACTTGTCAGTGAGATGGGACTGCTTTAGAATTGATTTTTCCTTTCCTTTAGAGAGCTGTTGAGTGAATTTTCATTTTCTCCTTTCCCAGGGCTCCCATATGTGATCCCCCATATGGCTACTTCTTGTTACCTCTCAATTTAATATATGTAAACAGAGACTATTAATGAGGTCTTTGGGAGCTGTAGTATCATTGACATGCTGATGATGATCTGCTGGCTCCTTTTCACTGAACCCAGATTCTGTAGTCTCTAAAGTCTTACAGTATCTGAATGAAATTGGGAGCTGAGCAAAGACAAATTGGCTGAATCTCGCTCCAGACAAGACGTAAGTGATATGTGACAGGATCCAAGGGCACTCCTGAGACCAGACTCCAAAGGGTTAATGCAGCAGCCACTTAACCCTAACCTATTAGAGGGACCAAGGAAAATACAAAGAGGGTGCCTCAGAGGCTGAGGTTGTGGAGACAGCTGGAGCCCTGCCTACAGGTTTGTATGTGGAAACTGTTGGTTGTATTTCCTGTCTTTGTTTTACTACTGCTGATGTTGTACAGTTTGGACTCATTATAAATTCTCATAAAGGTGGCGCTGGGAAGAAAGGACCACAATGGAATGAAGGCTGCCTGTTCTATTTTGTGGGCTGAGAAATCAGTGCGCCAACCCCCAGGACATTAAAGGAACTGCTAAAGGAACTGCTAAAGGAACTGGTGGATGTGATTGCAGAGCCATTGGCCATTATCTTTGAAAACTTGTGGCGAACGGGGGAAGTCCCGGATGACTGGAAAAAGGCTAATGTAGTGCCAATCTTTAAAAAAGGGAAGAAGGAAGATCCTGGGAACTACAGGCCAGTCAGCCTCACTTCAGTCCCCGGAAAAATCATGGAACAGGTCTTCAAAGAATCAATCCTGAAGCACTTACATGAGAGGAAAGTGATCAGGAACAGTCAGCATGGATTCACCAAGGGAAGGTCATGCCTGACTAATCTAATCGCCTTCTATGATGAGATTACTGGTTCTGTGGATGAAGGGAAAGCAGTGGATGTATTGTTTCTTGACTTTAGCAAAGCTTTTGACACTGTCTCCCACAGTATTCTTGTCAGCAAGTTAAGGAAGTACAGGCTGGATGAATGCACTATAAGGTGGGCAGAAAGTTGGCTAGATTGTCGGGCTCAATGGGTAGCGATCAATGGCTCCATGTCTAGTGTCAAGTGGAGTGCCCCAGGGGTAGGTTCTGGGGCCGGTTTTGTTCAATATCTTCATAAACGATCTGGAGGATGGTGTGGATTGCAATCTCAGCAAATTTGCGGATGATACTAAACTGGGAGGAGTGGTAGATATGCTGGAGGGCAGGGATAGGATACAGAGGGACCTGGACAAATTGGAGGATTGGGCCAAAAGAAATCTGATGAGGTTCAATACAGATAAGTGCAGGGTCCTGCACTTAGGATGGAAGAATCCAATGCACCGCTACAGACTAGGGACCGAATGGCTAGGCAGCAGTTCTGCGGAAAAGGACCTAGGGGTGACAGTGGACGAGAAGCTGGATATGAGTCAGCAGTGTGCCCTTGTTGCCAAGAAGGCCAATGGCATTTTGGGATGTATAAGTAGGGGCATAGCAAGCAGATTGAGGGACGTGATCGTCCCCCTCTATTCGACATTGGTGAGGCCTCATCTGGAGTACTGTGTCCAGTTTTGGGCCCCACACTACAAGAAGGATGTGGATAAATTGGAAAGAGTCCAGCGAAGGGCAACAAAAATGATTAGGGGTCTGGAACACATGAGTTATGAGGAGAGGCTGAGGGAACTGGGATTGTTTAGTCTGCAGAAGAGAAGAATGAGGGGGGATTTGATAGCTGCTTTCAACTACCTGAGAGGTGGTTCCAGAGAGGATGGTTCTAGACTATTGTCAGTGGTAGAAGAGGACAGGACAAGGAGTAATGATCTCAAGTTGCAGTGGGGGAGGTTTAGGTTGGATATTAGGAAAAACTTTTTCACTAGGAGGGTGGTGAAACACTGGAATGCGTTGCCTAGGGAGGTGGTGGAATCTCCTTCCTTAGAAGTTTTTAAGGTCAGGCTTGACAAAGCCCAGGCTGGGATGATTTAATTGGGGATTGGTCCTGCTTTTGAGCAGGGGGTTGGACTAGATGACCTCCTGAGGTCCCTTCCAACCCTGATATTCTATGATTCTATGATTACTGGGCAGAGGAGGCACCTGGAGGAGTGGATGGACACATCCACAATGGCAGTTCACAGCTTCAAGGCTTTACTGGATCCTTTGCTGCTTTTGGATTCTCAGTTTCTGAAAGTGAGCCTTAGCACCCATTTATGCATGTTACTGGTGAAGAGGTTGAGGAATTTCCTGTCCTATCTTGACTCAGCTCCTGTAATCTTTGCCTTTGACCACTCTGTGCTGGATTGCCGTAGTTTAAGGAAACTTCTGAAGGCCAGACAGAAGTTTCTGCTAGTTCTCAGGGCAACTATCCATCTCCTAAAACTGGTGGGATGTTGGGACTTTCAAAAAGGTTATTCATTAATTTCTAGGTGCTGGTTCAGGGTGTGGGGTACAATCGTTAAAACCTTGAATGGTCTGAGATCTAGATACCTGACAAACAACCACTTAGTTAGTTTCTTGTTATGTTGGCAAAGATTAGGTGAGGTGCTTTTGCTTCCAGATCTTAGAGTAAACCTTTCTAGGATCACCAATGGGGTATTCTTAGGGGAACTCACTAAGATTTGCAAGAACCCAAGTCTGACAGTTTTCAGTGAATGTGGAAAAGACTACAGAGGGCTGGGTGAGAGTGTTTCTGACAGGTGGATGTAATTATTGAGCTGAGTGGCAATGATTTGCTGTTTGATTGCATATTATGTCAGGTGGCATAATATAGAGAGGAGAACTATTTTGGATTCATAGAACATTGGAACTTCTGTGTTGAAAATTTGTTCGGATTTAACAGTCTCCACTTAAGCAGGAGGGATTCTGACCTCCTAGATTTAAAACTGGCAGGATTATTTCAGGAGATCTTTAAACTAAAGACAGAGAAAGGGACTTATTTCCTAATTCAGCTAATCAGAGAGGCACATCTGACATACAATGTAATAAAAAGATGGAGTTGCTGTGAAAAATGGAGAGCATGTGTGCACTAAAGCATCTGCATACACACATAAAAACACGGGACGCAAGATTAAAAACATATTAAGTGAGAGTGAGTGTTATACAGTATGTGTAACCAAAACCTGGTAACAAAATTCTCATAAATGTCAAATATCAGTATGGATAAATGCAGTCTGTATTCAATAGCAGAGATAGAAAGAGAGGGGGAGGAATGTCATGTCAAAAGTGTTTTCAGTACCAATGAGTTCATATAAATTGACAGTTATGAGTGTGGTGGTAAAATCTATGAATTATCATACTGGTAATGACAAATAACAGCTACTATAGGTGTCTTTTGCAGACTATCAGGACTGGAGGAGAGAGAGAATAAAATCTTCCTGGACTAACTATCAGAGTATTTGAAACCACAGGATATCATACTTATGGGGCTTTTAACTACCCAGATTATCTGTTGTGTAAGAAATATAGCCAAACATGCAGCATAAAAGATGTTTCTAAATTACATAGACAATTTTTGATCCATAATATCTAAATTCAAGGATAAGCCATCCTGCATATACTTCTGACTGGTTGAATGTGTGAGGAAAAACAGAAAGCTTGGCCTGAGTTACTTACTGGTCTTCATTTTAGTAATGAATGGGTTCACAGAATAAGAGTATATGGGTACTGTCCTGTGTCTTCCCTTCTCTCAGGAGGGAATTCTGCAATTCCTCTATTCTTAGAGCAGGTACCTGGTCTTATAGCATCCCCTGTGCCATCTGTGATTCCTGACTGGGTATGGAGTCTGCAAGTTTTCCCTTCAGGAGCTGGGACCAAAAGTCTTTTCCAAACAAAGTATTGTTTAATCTCAATAGTATAAACAAAGCATAACAAGGGAGAAGGGTTCTTAACTCAAGGGTTCTGCACACACTTCTCTCTTACCTATAGGTTAGGTAGGCCCAGTTTACCCAAGCCACCCAAACTGCTGCAGACAGAGACTGCTTCAGAGCAGACTGAACCCCTGTCTCACTCTTCCATGTTCTTCAGGGGTTGTAGTTTATACACCCCAAAGTTATTTGTTCCAGCTTTTCCCACTTGGTTCCCTACTGATGAACTCAGCATGGTTGGGAGTAAAACATGATATCTGATTTGTCTTTAAGAACCAATAAACAATCTGCCTAAAGCTATTGTCCCCTTTCCTGCATATGTGCAAGTAACCCCTGGTTGAATTAATCCCTGGTGAGCCTATAACAATCAAACAGTTAATAAACTATTACTGGCAGCTCCCCTGTACTTCACATAAATGTTGACAAATTAGCAAATAAGGTCTGAGGGAAAGAAGCATTAATCAACAAGTGAGGAAAAAGTGCGCTGGGGAATCCTAAAAGACACTAATTAAAACATAACAGACAATAATTTCTTTAAAGGAGGACTGCAAGCAACAAGAATTAGCCAATCTGGCTCTAAATCGGGTACCTGAAATCACAGGCACTCCTGTGCTACAACTGGAAAAGTACAGGGAGGGACAATCGCAGAAAAATACACAATCAGTTGAAGGTGACCCTTCAAGGGGAAAGGAGGTTTGTCTTTTTATTTTTTGTTGTTGTTCTTTATTGATATATAATGAAGGACTGAAAAGTTTTTAACCTTAGAAATATCACATATTAAATTTTGTCTTCCCTGTTTGTGTTGGAGCCTTCCTTGGAAGACTAGAAACCTAGCATTGGAGCTTTCTCTGCCCTTACCTGAGGGATAGAGGTTACAGCTTCCCCAAAGAAAGCATCTAGCCAACTATGTGGAGGCAGTTAGGATTAAATACCTGGTAACAAACACAATAGTTTAAACCACTCTAACTAAAACTCCCTGCTACTAGAGTTGCCCAGATTTCATTTTCTTGTCCCTTGTAATGTCACAATTCCACTAGTTCTTCAGGTTTTAGAGTAGCAGCTGTGTTAATCTGTATCCACAAAAAGAAAAGGAGGACTTGGGGCACCTTAGAGACCAACAAATTTATTTGAGCATAAGCTTTCGTGAGCTACAGCTCACTTCTTCAGTCATCCACAGAGTCCACCAGCAAAAACAGGCCAGATAAAACCTGCTAGTTGTAGTGGAAAAGAAAACAGAGGCTGGGAAAAAGTGTTTTTTCTTCTCAACCTCTCTCCCATCTCCAGAATTATTGAAAGCTGCCTTTGAGCATAATAAATAATCCAGAAAGGGGGTGGAGGTATATTTTTTTCCTTTGCAGGGTCCTTTTCAATGTTGCAGGGAAAAGACAAAGTAATCTAAACAACAGGGCCAACATTTTCAAAAGCAGTCAGAGATTCAGGGTGCTACAATTTTGCACCCCAAAAGTGGCAGCCACTCTGGAAAATGTGGATCTAACCATCTAGGGGGACTCCTGGTCGGGTTATTTTGTAAGTGGCCTGCCTCGGTGCCCAGAGGCCGTTAGTCAGTGGAGAAGGTGATGAGGGACTGGACCTTGCCTGGCCAATAAACCCATGTAAGGAAAACCCACCTACGCACTTTGAAATCCAGGGACGGGTGGTCACCCTGGGGCGCGGATCTCGCTCAATCGGTGCGTGGGGCAGCCCGCTGCTCAGCCCCCTCGCCTGCCGCTGGGCAAGGGACCGGACACTAGCAGAGGGAGCCCGGCTGCAGCCGGCCGCCCTGCCCCGTCTGTGCAGTGAAGCAAGCGGGGAAGGGCGCAGGACAGGATCCCCCTGCTCTGCTCCGACCTCTGGCTCCCCAGTGGCGGGATAGCCCCCGCTAGCTCCGCGGAGCGGCACAACCCCCCCCTGCGGACGAGCCACCCCCGAAACAAAGTTAATCCCTGGCGACCCCTTCCCTGCCCACGAGCCGGGTGGGGGATGCAGATGCGACCCCCCCCCCCGCGGAGGGGGGCAGGGGAGGCTGGAGGGACTGGGGAAGGGGAGAGGCCTCTTCTCCCCCCCCCCCCAACACTTCCCTTCACCTTTCACGCAGAAGTTTAATTATAAGCCGGATCCTGACTGTGCCAGCGGATCCGCTGTGAGCTCTGCCAAGGCTAGGAGGGAGCTTTCGCTCGCTCTGCAGCAAAGACGGAGTCTCCCCGCCCGCTGCTGCAGAGGGGCGGTGCAGACACCCCCGGAGGTGCCAAGGGAGCTAGCGGAGCAGACACCCCGGAGCTGGCGGGGGGCCGGGTGCCAGATCCCCTCTCCGGGCTGGTGGGGGAGCAGCCCGGCGCCCTGCTGCCACGGGCATGTGCCCGTCGTCGTAGGGGGGGAGCGCGCCCCTGGTATGCGGGGTGATGGATTTCCAGGCTGTCACTTTACTCTGCTGCTGCTTCTTTCCCCTCATCCTGCCCGTTACCCCAGGTAAGAGCGCGCGGGAGCCGGGGCCGGGGCCGCCCGGCGGGAGGCTGCGGCTGGCCCCAGCCTGGACAAGTTCATGGCACTTTTGTCACGGGCGGAAAGTTCTTTGCTGGGGGCGCCGGGGTGGGGGAGCTTTGGTTCCTTACCCGTTCGGCTGCTGCTGCTCCCAGCTCCTGTCTGTGCGCTCGGAGAGACTTTGTTCAGCTTCTCTTCGGTCTCGCCGCAGAGAGGGAGAAGGCGGTGCGGGGACGTGCGTCCCTGTGTCCCGGCGCGGGACGCTGGAGGCTATGCGCGCACACACGCTACGAGCCAGAGGCGGTGGGGAGCGTTACTAGGTCCCACAAGCGCACCCGCACCCGCCATGTTCCGGGAAGCGTGTCCGGGAAAGCCGCCGCTGACCGCGTAGACGACAATGCAGAAGACCCAGTGTTTCCTCTTGTCATCTTGGTGTGCAGTGGCTGGCGTGAACGGGAAGAACTTGCAACCTTAACGCAAGTAAACGGGTTTAAAAACTTCCCAGAGGTCGTCTCACGCTGATTTTTTTTTTTTTTTAATGCCACTGTTGAAGAACTGAGTATTTCTCTACCCTACGCATGTTTTTCTAGTTCAAGTTCCTCCCAAGTTCTCATTTTCTCTTACGGATTTTAGAGTGGCGCTTTTCTTCTCACTGAGTGCGAGCAGGGATTTCTCTTGCAATGTCATTATTTCAAACGTTAATGATTGCACGTGAGATTACGATTATTTAACAGATTAAAATATTTACATTCAATTGTCTGCAAAGAAAACGTGCCTGTTGCTCTTTAACTTTTGCTATTCTCGTACACTTTAATCAAAATTTAGTGTTTCTTCATAACACAGCCTTGTCGAATGGATTCAACATGAGTACTATCAAATTTTTAGAATGCAAATTATTTCTGACTAAAGGTACTTTTGTATAAATAAAAATATAATAGTATCTGTGATGTGCAAAACGACTTAGACCCTTTTATGTCATTTTCAATTTTATGTAAATTGATATTAATATTGCAAAAAATGTCCGTATGCTAAAGTGGTTTAACTTGTACAGTTCTGAGGAACCTCCATTCCAGGTGTCTAACAGCTGAATTGCTAGGAGATATGTTTATTTAAAGTTACATTTTGTTTTTAGAATGAGAACAAATCTAAATTTTATACATTTTTGGTTAGTTTTAAAGCATCTATAATCTATATAGAATGTGAGGATATGGTTCTTTTTAGTACTGACACTTTACAAATCTCTCTCCTAGATGTTGTTTGTAAATCTGGCTGCCACCCAGTGAATGGATTTTGTGAAAGTCCTAGTGAATGCAGGTAAAGAGATCTACCAGCTGAGGTTATTAGTGAAGGGACTGATTATTCTTGTAAATAAAAAAAAAAAAAAGACAGAAATTAGAACAATTTGCCCGCTGAAAATGTGATGCTATAAGGACACAGCTCTCCACTAACAGACTGTAACTAGAATTGTATAGCATATTAAAGAAACCTGGATGCCTCTGAGAATTAGAATATTTCTTTTAAAATATCCTAGGAGCACCTATAGAAAGATACTTAAGAGGGCTAAGTTATTTTAGGTTTAAAATATTTGTTTTTCTTGCACCTAAAGTGAACCGTTTTTCTTTAATTCTTTCCCCAGTATTTTATAAACATTGAAAGTCTTTTTTTCCAAATGCATTACATGTAGCAGTGTTATCTTTGCAAATTCAGTTTTTTGTGCCTTTTAAAAGGAGAACAGCCTGGTAATTATTTTAAAAAACCTCTGTATCTTGTCTTGCATCTATTTCAGGTGTCAACCTGGGTGGCAAGGAGCTCTCTGTTATCAGTGTGTTCCTTTTCCTGGTTGTGTGCATGGCAGCTGTGCCAAACCATGGCAATGTGTCTGTGAAGAAGGATGGGTTGGCAGCCTTTGTGACATAGGTTTGCAAATACTTTCCTTTAATAGAGCAACATAGTTTCCCAGAGATTAAATGAAGTGATTACAGCTCCATCTGGTGTTAGAAATATGCAAAAGTTTTTCCCTAGATGTTTTCTTTCTAAAATGAATATTTGACCGAAAACACGAAGAAACATGAATTTTTTTTGGGGGGGGAGCGGGGGCGGTGAAGGGGGGAGAGAAAAAAAAAGCCCTATGCATTCACATTTTAAGTGAAAACACAATATCTTGTATAATATAGTTCTGGATATTGTTAGAATTATGTATAAAACCCTAATTCCATTTTTAACTATGATTGTCACATGCAGATGGTAAATAACAAATTCTACACTGGTTCCGTAAATGTAAGAAGTCCCCGTGGGTGTGTTCAATCAGTTGAAATAATTCATTATTCAACATCATGTGCAGATGATAGTATAAGTTGAAATAAACACATGAGTTTGGTGCTTGACTAAATATTTTCTAGCAAAGGATTTGAATGGAACTATTAGAAGGTATAGCATTTAATTCTTCCCTCATTCAAACCACTGTAGATCAAAAGAAATTCCAGTGATTCAATGGAGTTACATTGGTGTTAAACCAGTAGAAAAGGAGAAGTGGGCTCATATTTTTGCCAGTCTTCTGGGTTTCATCATCTTCTAGTTTATCAAAAGTTAGTTTGTTGCTGTGTTCTGTCACTTGATGTTCAAGAAATCCTTCTTATTCATTAGGCAATTCTCATTGAATAACATTTTCAAAGTCTCCTATGTGACTTACAGCCTAAATCCCATCATCTTTGAATTAAACTTGGGTTTTTATGGTCCAGATTTTCAAAGGTATTTAGACACCAAAGATGCAGATAGGTACCTAGAGAGATTTCAGAAACACTTAAGTAGATTAGATACTTTTTGTTTTTAAATCCCACTAGGCACCTATCTGCATCTTTAGGAACCTAAATACCATTGAAAATCTGTCACTTTTAAAAATGGAACTTAGTCACTTGAAATCAATGGGCGTTAGAAACTTGATCTGGTTTGGCACTTCTGAAAATAACACAAGTTTCCGATCTAGATCTCTAGGCACCTAAATACTTTGAAAATCTGGTCCTAAGTCACTAAGTCCGTTTTGAAAATAACTTGGGTGGATTTGAAAATATTACCTACTATCTCTATATTTAGTAATACCAAGCATGCTCTACAGACATCCAAAAATTATTTCACTCACCACTAGGAGTCAGTTTTTGCAAACTTGAATCCAGGGCCGGCTAAGGACATGTCAAGAATAATCAGAATGATAGAATTAGCTGTTTGTCTGATGTCGGGGTATATCAGGTATATTGAAAATCATGCCAATCCAATGGATTTAGCTAGTCTGGACATGTTCTCTAATTCATATTGGGTCAGCAGAGAGAAGCTTCCTCCCTGTTATTGGATGGCCTTTACCCATGATTGTCATGATCCAATAAAGCAATATAACATGACATGGAGCAACTGCTCAGTCATTGGATTGGACCTTCCTCTGCTAGGAAGATGGTTGTATAAAGTTGTGTTGAATTGCTATAACTCATTAACACATACCACTAACCCAGATTTGATCAGGTTAGGAAGAAAGAGGAAATTCCACAGGACAAATAGGAGGCTTCTGCCCAATTTGGGATGGTTAGCATGTATGAATAACTGACTTCCATATGGAAACACTAAATCCAATACAGTACCTCAGTATAAAATACTAGACTCCTACCTATAAAGGAATCCCCCTTAACATTTTATCTTTGCATGTGAGAAGTGGAGACAACCACTGTTACATTTTCACAAGCGAATGGACCTAAACTGGCATTTTTAGCTCCTCAGGCAGTCTATAGCTATGAGTGTACACCAGATCAAAACATACAATTACTATGTTGCTCTAAAGAATCAAGAAAGTTCCTAAGTAATGCACCTTTTTATGGGAATTTGTTGCACTTCCTCAATGTCCTCCATTTTTGCAACTTTTAAAGACTGTATACGTTTGCCAAGGTGTTTCTGTATGCAGCCACTGTTTGGGGATATTCAGATGTGGGGGTTGGTGCAGCCTTGTTATGAGGAAATGGGCCAGCAGTGGTGGTATTATTGTTGGTAAGGGGCTCCAGTCCATGCCTGAATATCTACACATCAGTTTTTAAGCTCCAGGGCCCAAGCCTGTTGAACCTGAGTCAGCTGACCTGGGAAAGTTGCAGGTTTTTTAATCCCCTTGTAGACATACCCTGAGTTATTTAATCACATGCTTGAAGATGAGTACATGCTTGAGCACTTTACCGGATCAAGGCAAGAGGGTAGAGCACTTTGCAGGATCCAACCCCATATTTAAAACCCATACACGTGTCAGGGTGTAACCAGGTTGGCCACTTCTCATGCACCCCCTTTTGGCCTAGGGTCAGGCTACAGGCAGACTACCTCAGTTTCCCCACTTGGACTGTTCAAATAAAACTTCCCTTCAAGCTTTTTCTTGGTCAAAATATAAAATAAACTGCAAATAAAACTCAAAATCCCCAAACAAGGTCCTCCTAAATCCACACAACATAAGATTTCTTTTCCTTCTCCCAGGCCTTCCTGCCTGGGGCAACTCCCCCTGGTCTCTGGGTCGTCACTGCAGGAGCCTTTCCTCACTTTCTCTCAACGCTGCCACAGCTTCCTAGGTTTCCCCCTTTATTGCACCCTCCTGCTCCTTTTACACCAAAATCACTTGATTGCTCTCAGGTGAGACTCATGCTATGATCAGGGTTGGCTTAGCCCCAGCCTGTGGTGAAAGCCACCCTGTTACAGAGGGTTTCTCTTTCTTGAGCTAGCTTTGTGACATGCCACAGAGGGTGTATGTACCACACAGAATAACTTTCGAAACAGAGGGGAAAACCAGTGTGGCTGATTTGTTCTATGGAAACCAAGGCGAAAAGCCCACAAAATTAGTGCCATTATAGTAACTATGGTGTTCAGAATATGTGCTTGGTATCTTAATGACAGCTCGTTTGGAACATAGGAGTCTCCACAGCAGATCAAATCAATGGTCCAGCTAATGGTCTCTGATACTGAGCAGTGCCAGACATTTAAGAGGAAGGTGCAAGAAACCCGCCAGTGAACTGCTACTGGGGAATTTGCTTCCTAATACAAACCATTAGTGATTGCTGAAACATGAGGGTTTAACTCTTTGTACCTCCTATTTTAATTCTATGTAAAGCAACTGTAGATATTCTCATCCATGTAAATGGCTAATCCTTTTCTGAATTCTCTTAAGCTCTGGGCCTCAGTTATCTCTGGTGGTAAGAAATTCCACAGCTCATCCGTCATTTGAGAGAAGGGTGGGGGGAAATTCAAGAATAATGTTGGGTTTTTTTTAAAATAGAGAATTTATTCCTATAGGCTCAAGGATTGTGTCATTTTCCTAGCTAGTGAGCTGTTATATGCCTTATTTTCTTTCCTTCCGTATTTTTTTCTTATACATTTCTTATTTAATGTTATTAAATGTGTGTCTATTGCAGGGTATCTCCTTTCTCCTGTATCAGGGTTGTGTTTGGTTAGCTCCCCTTAAGGCTTGCCAAAATGGGCACACAACACTGCTGCGAAATGCAGTCGAGGCTATTTTGGTCCTTGTGGAAACCACCGTTTACACACAAAAGTTCACATAAAGTGGTAGTGTGGCAATCGGGACAGACTAAGATAGTGGAAAATAGGCCCCTATACAGGGGGAAGAGCATTTTACTGTAATTGTAACTGGACAACGTTTATAGTTATGGTTAATATTTTACATTGCTTCATGATATTCCTCTGGGTTCACATTATCCTGTGGGTTTAGGTGGGAAGTAGAATTTAATATTCATCACATCCTTATTTATCACTTTAGAAAAAGGTATACGCACAGTGCTGTCACTCAAAATGCGTGTGTGAGCTTGCAAGACCTCGCAGCAAGTTGCAAGACCTCACAGCAGCTGCCATGTTATCTTGGTTCATTTACTTATTTATTTATTTCATTTTAAATCTTCAATAGTTGCTCTGGAGGAGACTCAGTCTAAGAGGGTAATTGTGAAAGATTACGTGCGTGACTTACCAGGCAAAAATATAACGGTCTACTCTTCTGGCACCATCATGTAAGAGGTAAATGCCAACCAGCAAAGACTATACCACAGAGAGAGGAACAAGTTGAAGTTCAAAGGTGGTTTCTAGAGCTGGGCTGGAAACAGTTTTCCCATCCCACAAAAATTTTCCCATTCTGCATCGGGATGAAACTGAGACCTTTCAAAGTTTTTCAGGTAAACAAGAAGCCCTCCACAGTAGCCAATAGTCTAATAAGGGCATCTACCTGCAATTTGAAGGACACAAGTTCAAGTCCTTGCATCACCCACATCTCAGGTGAGCCACCGAGCTACACAGTCACTCTCTCTGTCTGGCCCAATGAATATTTAATTGAGATAGACACCATGATGCCAGAATAGTAAAGATGGTGATTAGGGATGTTGGAAGACCCAGGCTCAAGTCCCTGCACAAGATCAGGCAGAACAAGGACTTGACCCTGGGTTCTCCACATTGCAGATGTGTCCAGAATTTCCAACCAGGACCCAAGTAACCTTTCCAATGAATTTTCATTGAAACCAGCCCTCTCCTAAGAAAAGTTTCAGTTTCAACCAAATTGGCATTTGCTGACACCCTCCCTGCCCAAGAAAATCTAAATTCCTAAACAGCTCCTGTGTTTTGTTACTTACAAATACCAGTTGTCTCTTTTAAAACGTAAAATGCTTTTGTGTAGGACTTGAAACATCAGGCAATCTGGAGAAATTTATAAATATACCATTTTTAGATTGCACATTGCTTTATCTGACTTACATGCATGAAGTAGTTGGGAATATGAGGTGGTGTTTATAGTAATCAGTAGCTCTCCCCCCACCTCTAACTTTTTATTGTTAATATTACTTATTCATAGAGAGAAGCAATCCAAGTGTATTTCACAAAGTGAGAGCTAATGGGTGGGGAACAAGCTGACTGACTATGAAGTAACTGAACAATCCGCCCTCCATTAGAGAGAAGAATAAATCAAAATATATGCAATGCAGGATGAAGGACCTTTAAAAATGCACTTAGTCTTTTTGTATTGTTTACTATTTCATGACTTTTATATGATAAAGTAGACCCTGATTTCTCATGTGCTAAATATTTAACATTACGACTAATGGTTTTTGATGTAACAAAACTGTCTGTTTTTGTTAACACAGATATTCACCCATGTTCTTCAAAACCCTGCACCAATAATTCAACATGCATAGAGACTGGAGATGGAGGATATATTTGTTTGTGTGCCAAGGGATTTACAGGAAAAAACTGCCATCTGAAAAAAGGGCCCTGCATTATTAATGGGTAAATATTGATTTCTGATATAAATATACAATCCTACTAAATTTTTCTCTGGTTTTCTTTCTTAAATCATAAAATGTTTGATATGTAACATATAACTTTTCCGCCGACATGGTAGTTTAGTTTCTAGCCTATTTGTTTCTAGACTCAAATTGACTAATTCTGATCTATTCCTATTATATAAATCTGATCAGATTTTTAGCATGAGTCTGTGTGCATAATTTGAACCTCAAATATTCAAAATTGCACATATTGTAGTAATATTATGTTTGGGTTTTTTTACAGTTTCAATAGATAAACGTCAAAAGTACGTTCTAGGTGCTCTTAACAAATAATTAAAAATACAATCCAATTAAGACCAAAAGAGCAGTAGCCAACCAGCAACCTCCTTTAGCACAAAAGAACCCTGTCTGCAACACCAAGGTATTTGAACTCCCATAAAACTCTACACCCAGTGTAGTAGTTAAATAAGGGGAGACATTGGGTGGGAGGGATAGCTCAGTGGTTTGAGCATTGGCCTTGCTAAATCCAGGGTTGTGAGTTCAATTGTTGAGGGGGCCATTTAGGGATCTGGGGCAAAAATTGGGGATTGGTCCTGCTTTGAGCAGGGAGTTAGACTAGATGACCTCCTGATATTCTATGATTCTCATTAAATCAGCAGAGAAGGGGCGGGGGTTTGTGCTGCTTCCTTGGGCCACAGAGCGGAGGGGGAGTTTCTTTCTTCTCGCCACCCACATTCCGAGTAGCCCCTGCCTTTATGGTCAGCTAAACCCACCAAACCTCAGGCTTCCCGAAATGCCTGTCCAAATGGATGAGCTTGGCAGCATGCTGTAAGGGTATGTCGACACTGCAGCTGGGCGTGTGCGTCCCAGCTTGAGCAGACAGATACGTGTTAGTTTTGCTTGAACTAATGTTCTCAAAATAGTAGGGTTGCTGGGGATAGCACAGGCAGCAGCTTAGCTCGCTGCTTGAGTACAAACCATCTGGTCTCCCTGAGTGTGAACTCAGGCGGCTAGCCCGAGACACTACCTCTGCTACCCCTGGCCACGTGGCTATTTTTAGCACATTCGCTCAAGCAGACCTAGCAGTGTTGAAAGACCTAAAAGTCAACAAATTGGATTAGCGGGATGGGACTGGACAGAGGAGAGGGTTGTGTTTGATAGTGAAGGCCTCTTGCGCAGAACAGCCTTCCAGCAGCTCCTTCTCCTCTGTACAAAGGCATCCCCAGCTCAAGCACCTCCATTAACCTCTGTAGCTGGCATCCAAGTGGCCATTTATTTATTCACATTTGTAAAAACTGCCTTTCTGATATGTATTGGGCCTGATCCAAAGCCCAACAAAACCCAGGGAAAGAATTCGCTTGACTTAAGTGGATTCCCTTTCTGAAGTACTTAACTAACTGGCTGTTTGGAAGATTTTCTCATGCAGTCACATTAAGCATGCATAAAACTGTCCAGTCATGTGTCTAATTAGTCATTTGTATGCTCATAACTGAATATGCAGTCACAATATCTGCATGTACAAGTTAGGCATATGTCTGACAGCATGGCCCATAAAGTAGATAAGTAGACAACTGGCAGGTGTTTACATGCAAAATATTAACTATTCCTTAGACCTGTACTGTAAGGTAAATCATCTATAATGTACAAATTAAAGGAAATTAGTACCAGTAAATGAAATCAATTAAGGATATAATGTCTGAAATATGGATATTGTTTTAATTAAGCATGTAACAAAAGATTTGGACAGACAAACATTAAGAGGCTGAAACAGCAACAAGAGATTAGAAGGAATATAATTTAGTGAAATTCAAGCTTTTATTCATTGATGAAGGCTGGCAGTATTCTGATACAATAAACTCTACATGCAATATTACATTAATGGCTGAACTCAGATTATTATGGGGAAAATAGACTTTAAGGTTTGAACCTATTAATTAAGAAACCTATTCCCTATGAGTCTTGTGTTATGATGGCTTTTTGGCTGCACATTTTGTCCATGACTCAGTTGTCACTAGGTTTTAATAATATAGCTGGGAACAGAACTGTCTGAAAAATGATGAAAAAAATGTGAATAATTTTTTAATTAAATTTGAAAAAATCCAGCCAGCTCTAGATTCTTAGGAGGAATCTATTCTGTTCTATCAAGGGTCTTCTCACATTCTCCTAGTATCTGAAGTCCTTTAATCCTCGTGCATTTTATTATGATAAAGCAGGAGCTTCACTACGGTTAAGGCTGCTACCAGCTTACATTATAAAATGCTGTTGTAGCTTCCCTATAGCTTTGGTTTGGAAAATTGTCTTAGCCTGAAAATTGGCAGATTTCCCCTGAGGTTGAAGCAGAATATTTCTGCAAAGCTTGAAGAAAATTAATCAATTTCTGTGTTATAAATCACTTTAAAAATAATTATTCTAATTTGAAACATTGACTTTTGTCTAAGGTTTCCTTGTCTCCCTTTAGCTCAACAATGGTTTGTTACAACCCTTTCAGCCTTTCCATGTAGTTAAATCTCCTTGGAAACTTCTGCACTCATTATATTTGATGAAAATGGGTTGTAATTGAGCAAACAAATATTTATTTTGTATAAGGCTGTTGCCCAAACATGCTCTCACTGACTTCAAGCTGGAGATTCTTGCTGAAATACTCAGGGTTCAACTGATCAACGTATTTGGGGTTGGGAAGGAATTTTCCCCTGGGTCAGATTGGCAGAGACCCTGGGAGTTTTTTGCCTTTCTCTGCAGCAGGGGGCTCTCGCAGGTTTAAACTATTGTAAATGGTGGATTCTCTGTAACTTGAAGTCTTTAAATAATGATTTGAGGACTTCAGTAACTCAGCCAGAGGTTATGGGTCTATTACATGATTGGGTGGGTGAAGTTCTGTGGCCTGTAAAGTGCAGGAGGCCAAAGTAGATGATAATGAAGGTCCCTTCTGACCTTAAAGTCTATGAGTCTATGACTTTGTTCCAAACCTGTGCTCTGTTATGTCAGTGGAAGATTTTTGCCATTGACTTCAGTGGGGCCAGGTTGGGTAATTTGTGTACGTGTGAGTTATTTTACCCTCATTGGTTGGTTGCAGTTTACAGTGTAAGGATGGCTGATGTTCAGTGCTCGGTAAGGGAATTGGTGGCATAACAAAGGCCTAACAGAAATCTTCCTTTAACTCAGACGGTAGAGGTTTGGCTTTTAGGAATTGCAGGGACACAATTCCAGTCACTGCTCTGCAGGTATGTGTTTTGTTATGGAGGGGCGATAGCCCGTCTCCTATTTATGTGTTTTGTACAGCACCTGCTACACTGGGGCTCTGATCTGATTGGAGTCTCTGTCGTGGTTCAGGGCTAATTGCACCTTTGAGTGTACCCTAACACCTTTGAGTGTACCCCCACAGGTGTTAGGCCTCATGCCCTTACCTTTTTCTGGTGTGAAACCCACATTTCTCCCACTCTTGAACTTCAGCACCATGTGGCCTGACTGGGTTTTGCACCAGCAAGTCTTCCCTTTGAGGGCTTGTGATCAGTGCTAACTAGAAGAACTAGACAGCTTTCTTAAACAAAGTCTTGTTTAATCTTAACAGTAAGAACAAAGAAAGCATACGAGAAAATGGATTTTAAACCAAGAAAACGGCTACACACATCTGTCTTACTTAATGCATAGGAAGGCCTAACTTCTTTAGAACCCCAAGTAGGTGTCCGTGTTTTTGTCAGCCTGTACCCCGTGAACAGCTCCCTGACAATTGCCTGATCTCCGGAGAAGGAGACTTTTTACCTTGTCTGTGCTCCTTTTGATTTCTTCAATTCCAGCCCTGGCAAAACAAGACTTCTGACTTGGCTCTAGCCTGAAAGTAGCATCTTTACAGCTAATAGTTCAGGCGTTCTGTCTTACTGACCCCCAATATGCTTATTTGGAGCCATCATGTAGCCTTTCCGCTTGTTAACAACCTTGCTATTAAAGATTTCAGAGTAGCAGCCGTGTTAGTCTGTATTCGCAAAAAGAAAAGGAGGACTTGTGGCACCTTAGAGACTAACAAATTTATTTGAGCATAAGCTTTCGTGAGCCACAGCTCACTTCATCGGATACATTCAGTGGAAGATACAGTGGGGAGATTTATATACACAGAGAACATGAAACAATGGGTGTTACCATACACACTGTAACCACAGTGATCAGGTAAGTTGAGCTATTACCAGCTGTTACTTCAATCTCTCTGGTCACTCGATTACAGATCTAAAAGTGGCAATACTTCAACAAAAAAACTTCAAAAACAGACTCCAATGAGAGACTGCTGAATTGGAATTAATTTGCAAACTGGGTACAATTAACTTAGGCTTGAATAGAGACTGGGAGTGGATGGGTCATTACACAAAGTAAAACTATTTCCCCATGTTTACCCCCTCCCCCCACTCCCCACTGTTCCTCAGACGTTCTTGTCAACTGCTGGAAATGGCCCACCTTGATTATCACTACAAAAGGTTCCCCCCACCTCCTGCTCTCCTGCTGGTAATAGCTCACCTTACCTGATCATTCTCGTTACAGTGTGTATGGTAACACCCATTGTTTCATGTTCTCTGTGTATATAAATCTCCCCACTGTATTTTCCACTGAATGCATCCGATGAAGTGAGCTGTAGCCTGCTATTAAAGGAAACCAACATATGCATGCAGTGAGGGTGACCAGATATCAAGTGTGAAAAATTGGGACAGGGGGTCGGGGGGTAACAGGTGCCTATATAAGAAAAAGAAAAAAATATTGGGACTGTCCCTATAAAATCGGAACATCTGATCACCCTACATGCAATAAATATTCCAGTAACTCTCCCAATAACTAGGTCACATACAGTGTTCATAAATTATTACAGATGAGCTCCTGACCTTCACAAAAATATTCCTGAATGCCACCTACTGGATCTGGCCCTGTGTCCTGGGGAAATTATTGTTTTCATATGCTGGCTTGGAAGTCATGTGTCCTGTTTCCTAACGTTCCTTAAAGCGTGTTTTCCAAATGTTAGAATGCTGAGACTCCTTCAGGAATATTAAACAAATTGCAACTCCCCTTCAACTCTGTGTTGTTAAAGATCTACCCAGTTTAATTTATACATCTTCCGCACCCACTGCCTTCTAGCCCTTTGTCCCCCCTTTGGGTGGGGGCGCACCCCACTTTTTGGGAATTACTGATGTAGATCTTTATGACTTTTTTATTCTTTCTTACATGCCTGGATGGAACAGTTATCAGTGTTGATGTTGTCAAGTGTCATCACGGGCATCTGAGTTAACACTTGATATGAATAGGACAGTTCGCACATCAGAGCTATTATTTCAGCTTATTGGCAAACTCAGGCAGATATCACTGTATCAGTTACACTTGGATCAAGTGCTGAAAATATTCTTCACAATCATAACAGCTAGAGCCAACTTTTTTTTTAAATGAGAGCAGAGTCCCGGGAGAACAATGGAGTGGCCATATCCACTTGGCTGGTAGTTCATACACCACTTTTTGTGAAACACTGTCTTAAAACATGAGTGTTTAATACAGTAGAATTGCTGCTGTGTTCTTAGAGAATTAACTTTAATATATTACTTATTTTAATCATATACTTAACCTTATGTGAATAATAATAAAGGTGTTCTTAAAATTCCCCATGATTCCTCTAAATTTTGTTCTGCTTTGTTTTACACATATGCAATATTCAGATGATGATCATAAAATCATAGCACTGGAAGGGACCTCGAGAGGTCATCTCAGGACTAAGTATTATTCAGACCATCCCTGACAGGTGTTTGTCTAACCTGCTCTTAAAAATCTCCAATGATGTAGATTCCACAGTCTCCCTAGGCAATTTGTTCCAGTGCTTAACCACCCTGACAGAAAAATTTTCCTAATGTCCAACCTAAACCTCCCCTGCTGCAATTTAAGCCCACTGCTTCTTGTCCTCAGGGGTTAAGAACAACAATTTTTCTAGACCTTTAATCATGATCTTACACCTCTTCTTATTCTCTCTCCAACTTTCATCCCAATTCCCAAAGAAGTTGGTGAATTATCCCATTCCAAACACAAGGGCTCAAATCCCCCCCACCCCATAACAAAGGGTTTTGACTGATTTTTTCCTAACACCATAAATCTTACTTTGAGCCAAGAGAGGTTGCCGGACTCTTCGAGGCACCTGCTCATCACCCAGTTTCCAGTGGACCACAGGACAATTAATCCTGTCATTCTCTGTTTTAACCAGACAGTATAGTCTGTCTTGTAATCTGCCTTCTGGCTCTCATAATTACCACCACCCCAAACGTCACCAATCTCCCTTTACTAACTGTACTTTACTTCTGCGAAATCCTGAAAGAGTATAAAAACCCACTCTTCTTTCCAGACCCCATCACTGCAAACTCCCAATTCCAGGCTTGCAGGAGCTTTCCTCCCAACTCCCAGCTACAGTGGGAGATGTTCAGGGAGTCACCAATAGTTTATTTCACTTGGTGGAAACAAAGAACAACCAGCCTACTCCTCTACCATAATAGGCAGGTACTTCTGGGGAGCCCCTCAGTGCTTCACTCCCCCATGAAACCTAGGACTCCAGTATCCACATTGGAGTACGCAGACCTGAGTCAAACCATCGTATCCCAGGCTTCCTAGCACACTTCCCAGCTGTGGCCATTCATGCCCCTGGTTCATAATTCACTGTGAGGAAACTTGACAGTCCACCTCGCACATTACAGGAAGTTGTTGCAGCCCTTCAAATTCCAGACAGATCCTGCTGAGCTATCTTTCATAGAATCATAGAAGATTAGGGCTGGAAGAAACTTCAGGAGGTCATCTAGTCTGGCCCCCTGCTCAAAGCAGGACCAACCCCAACTAAATCATCCCAGCCAGGGTTTTGTCAACCCAGGTCTTAAAAACCTCTAAAGATGGAGTTTCTACCACCTCCCTAGTAAACCCATTCCAGTGCTTCACCACACTCCTAGTGAAATAGTTCTTCCTAATAACCCACCTAGACCTCCCCCACTGCAACTTGAGACCATTGCTTCTTGTTCTGTCATCTGCCACCACTGAGAACAGCCTAATTCCATCCTCTCTGGAACCCCCCTTCAGGCAGTTGAAGGCTGCTATCAAATCCGCCCTCACTCTTCCCAGCCCCCTAATTATTTTCATTGCCCTCCGCTGGACTCTCTCCAATTTGTCCACATTCTTTCTGTAGTGGGGAGCCCAAAACTGGATGCAGTACTCCAGATGTGGCCTCACCAGTGCTGAATAGAGGGGAATAATCACTTCTCTTGATCTGCTGGCAATGCTCATACTAATGCAGCCCAATCTCTTGTCAGCCTTCTTGGTAACAAGGGCACACTGTTGACTCATATCCAGCTTCTCGTCCACTATAATCCCCATGTCCTTTTCTGCAGAACTGCTGCTTAGCCAGTCGGTCCCCAGCCTGTAGCAGTGCATGGGATTCTTCCATCCTAAGTGCAGGACTCTGTGCTTTTGTTGTTGAACCTCATCAGATTTCTTTTGGCTCAATCCTCCAATTTGTCTAGGTCACTCTGGACCCTGTCCCTCCCCTCCAGTGTATCTACCTCTCCCCCCAGCTTAGTGTCATCTGTGAACTTGCTGAGGGTGCAATCAATATCTTCAATAATGATCTGGATGATGGGATGGAACAAAACTGGCCCCAGGACCAACCCCTGGGGCACTCTGCTTGATACTGGCTGCCAACTGGACATCGAGCCATTGATCACTACCCGTTAAGCCTGACGATCTAGCCAGTTTTCTATCCACCTTATTGTCCATTCATCCAGTCCTTATTTTTTTAACTTCCTGGCAAGAATACTATGGCAGTCTGTATCAAAAGCTTTGCTAAAGTCAGGGTATATCACATCCACTGCTTTCCCCATATCCACAGAGCCATTATCTCATCATAGAAGGCAATCAGGTTGGTCAGGTATGACTTGCCCTTGGTGAATCCATGCTGACTGTTCCTGATCATCTTCCTATCCTCCAAGTGTTTCAAAATGGTTTCCTTGAGGACCTGCTCCATGGTTTTTCCAGGGAGTGAGGTGAGGCTGACTGATCTCTAGTTTCCCGGATTCTCTTTATTCCCTTTTTTAAAGATGGGCACTATATTTGCCTTTCCCCAATCGTCCGGGACTTCCCCCGATCACCACAGTTTTTCGAAGATAATGGCCAATGGCTGTACAATCACATCAGCCAACTCTCTCAGTGTTCTCTGATACATTTGATCCAGCCCCATAGACTTGTACAAGTCCAGCTTTTCTAAATAGTCCTTAACCTGTTCTTTCACCACTGAGGGCTTCCCCCCTCCTCCTCATACTGTGCTGCACAGTGCAGCAGTCTGGGAGCTGATCTTGTCTGTTAAGACTAAGGCAAGAAGAGTATTGAGTACTTCAGCTTTTTCCACATCATCTGTCACTAGATTGCCTCCCCCATTTGGTAAAGGTCCCACACTTTCCCTGAGCTTCTTCTTGTTGCTAACATACCTGTAGAAACCCTTCTTGTTACCCTTCACATCCCTTGCTAGCTGCAACTCCAATTGTGCTTTAGCCTTCCTGATTACACCCCTGCATGCTCGAGCAATATTTTCATACTCCTCCCTAGTCATCTGTCCAAGTTTCCACTTCTCGTAAACTTCCTTTTTGTGTTTAAGCTCACCAAAGATTTCTCTGTTAAGCCAAGCGGGTCTGTATCTTTCGGGTCTGTCTGCTCCCAGTCTGGAACCAGCAGTATGAAGGAGACACCATTTGAAGACCTTCGCTTGCTTGCACTTTCACTTCCGTTTTAGTAAACGGGCATTACATCCATGATATGCTGGTGGACATTCCAGTGGCAGTTTCTGACCTACTGAAGGTGCCTGACAGAGGAGGAGGATATAGACCTGGAAGAATGGAACTTGCTAATGCTGCTTGCAACTCTCAGTGTAGCCACTGATTCCGTATATAGACCAGTGCTTCTGGAGCCAGGCCTCAAGCACAAACTGGTGGGATCACATCATCACAGGCACCTGAAATGACCAGCAGCAGATCCAGAACTTTTGCATGAAGAAAGCTATATTTTTGTGAGCAGCTTGCCCCAAGACTCCAGCACCATGACATGCATGAGGGTAGCAGTACCAGTCCAGAAGCATTGATGGGACTCACATGCCCATTGATGGGACTCACATGCGCATGATTTGGTCTCCTCAAGGAGGACATGAGTACATAAACTGCAAAGAGTACTGCTCCATTACTAGGCAGACCCTTGTGGACCTCTGAAGATGATTTATGGATGCCAGCATGGGCTGCACTGGAAAAGTTCATAATGCCAGGGTTTCTCAATGATTGGGAGTCTACATTCAAGGACAGGCTGGGACAATATTCCCACCAAATGATTGTCATAAATGGAGTTACTGTCTACACTGTTACCCTGGTGGACCCTATGTATCCCCTTTTGCCTTGGCTTATGAAATCATATTCTGATCTCAGAGGGCCTGGCAAAAGACAATTCAATTACACTCTCAGCAGGCACAGAACAGTGGTTGAATGTTCATTTGGCAGACTGAAATCCCACTAGTGCTGTTTGCAAACACGTTTGGATGCCTGTGTTATCTGTATTTTTGTAGCTTGCTGTGTTCTTCATAATCTGGGTGAAGCCAAAGTTGTGCCATTTGCCCCTGAATGGACCTTCGCAGTAATGGATTGCTGTACCAGTACACGCAAACAGAAAGTGCACTTATTGCAGTTGGGACAGAATGTAACCTAGCAACACAAATCAGGGAATCTATGTTCCCACATTCTGGATTTGCATGATCCAATGGAAAGGGACAATAGTAGGTTTATGAATGTTCTTGTACAGTCTTTACAGTAAAAGAAGTACTGTCACATCACACATGAAATACGTGTGTGTGTGCGGCATGGGATTGCCATACATTGTAGTTATGAATGACATGACTGCTTATGAACTGGCAAGAACTGTGGATTTAGTGTATGGCTCAGTGTAGACAAATGTATTGAGAAATAGTGTTTGCATGCAGCTTCCCAGCTGTTCCTTAGCATTTGTACACAATAAATTCCCAGAGATGTGGTTCTTATCCCTGGCTTTTCAGTAGTCAGGCTTGAGTCACTTAATCTGCTCCCTGCACCAGTTCGTGGTCTGGTGAACAGTGCTGCCAGCTTCTTTGCTATTAGCTGGAATATGTGGCTAATTCTGGAACTCTTGCTGAAGTTGAACTGTTTGCTCGCCTTGCCTCAGAGATTAACCAAAATCTGGCTGTGCTCCCATGACTAGCTAGCGGCATGTTTGGCAGATGATTCCTTTGTTTTGGCGGCCATTACAAATGCAGGAGAAGGTTCACTCTGCTTGCAGCTCAATGGTCAGAACAAAATGGAAGGGTTAAATGTCAAGCAGCTGTACTTGAACCAGGCGCGTTGCTTCCATTTTCTGGGAGTCGATTAGCCAGTCTTGAGATAGAAAGGTCAAAGGATGCTGTCCCAGAGGATTGTGGGATACCATTTGTGGACTCTCAGGACCTGAGTCTGGGAATCTTGGACCTGAGCTGTGCCCACACTGCACTATGATGGATTTTGGGCCTGAGCCCATTTGGGACTCAGGCTCAAACCCTCTACTTCTGCAGGATCCTGGGACCTGGGTCTATGTTAGATAGAATTGTGTGTAGATAGAAGGGTTTGAGTCTGAGTCTGGACTTACATTGCAATGTAGATATACCTTGAAAGTCTGGGAAGCGGGGCCATTCCACCTCCAGAGATATGGGGTACTAGGGGAACATCCACCACCTGCTCATTCCTCTGAAGCTTATGCTTCTGATGCAGTCCAAACCACAGTTATCAGTAGATCTCCTAAGGCACCCAAGTCCCAGTGTGGGAATCCATAATGGGCAGGTCATTTACCCAGTTGCAAATATTAACTATGTGTGTGCATGTAGCTGGAGCATGAGAGCAGTGATGCTCAATTCCCTACTAGTCTTTGGGTCTCCCACTATAAGTGCAATATTTTTAAATAACTATTTGAGTAATCTTTTCATGTACTGGCAGGTACTATGCTATATGCCTTCAGGAATATGGAATGATTGAGTCCTGTCAAGGTTAATGTTCTTTCAGTGTATCATAGAATCATAGAACATCAGGGTTGGAAGGGACCTCAGGAGGTCATCTAGTCCAACCCCCTGCTCAAAGCAGGACCAATCCCCAATTAAATCATCCCAGCCAGGGCTTTGTCAAGCCTGACCCTAAAAACTTCTAAGGAAGGAGATTCTACCACCTCCCTAGATAACGCATTCTAGTGTTTCACCACCCTCCTAGTGAAAAAGTTTTTCCTAATATCCAACCTAAACCTCCCCCACTGCAACTTGAGTCCATTACTCCTTGTCCTGTCATCTTCTACCACTGAGAATAGTCTAGAACCATCCTCTTTGGAACCACCTCTCAGGTAGTTGAAAGCAGCTATCAAATCCCCCCTCATTCTTCTCTTCTGCAGACTAAACAATCCCAGTTCCCTCAGCCTCTCCTCATAAGTCATGTGTTCCAGTTCCCTAATCATTTTTGTTGCCCTTCGCTGGACTCTCTCCAATTTTTCCACATCCTTCTTGTAGTGTGGGGCCCAAAACTGGACACAGTACTCCAGATGTGGCCTCACCAATGTCGAATAGAGGGGAACGATCACGTCCCTCGATCTGCTGGCTATGCCCCTACGTACACATCCCAAAATGCCATTGGCCTTCTTGGCAACAAGGGCACACTGTTGACTCATGTATGAAGTTTTGCTGCTGCATGTAAAATTATCATGAAAGTAAGATGGAAATTCATTTGCAACCTCTTGCACGAGATTCCTGTTCTGCCACAGTGCAAGTAATGGACCGAATTATGCTGTAAATAACAACCCCATTGATTTTGCAAAATGTGGCCCACTGTCATGTATGGCTCTGTCTCTTGGCAGCTCTCTCTGGAATACTAATGTAGTCCAAATTAGGAAAGACATGTTTCTGTAATAAACGTAGTGGGTTCTGTTCAATATGTAAGTCAGTGACGCATCAAATAGTAATCTCAAACGGGTTTATTAAGTCAGATTTCTCTAACTACAAATAGAACAGCATGTAACAGAAAGGTGGTACTCACCAACCAATTGGGGGGAGGGGGGGGCGCCTGTCAGTCTGCATCTCACCCTTTCGCAGAATGATTTACATTTCCATCGGTTTTATAGATTCATTATCAAATGAGTTATGCCCTATATTTCTATCATAATAACTTTAACCTCCTTAACAATAAAGCATAGCATGAGTTAAAACAACTCTTAACCAGTCATTTCACTGTGTCCTTTGTGGTTTGGAATGTTTTAATAAATTGGCCAATCATATGGTAATGTCATATTGTGGTTATACACAAGGTAAATAATATTCTTCTTAAATGCTTCCATCCTACATGCCCTTTCTTGTGGTTTCGGTTACAACTTCATAACTTCTTGTTCACACAGCATAGACAAATACAAGGCACAAAACAACCTTAAGCAGTTGTAAAAATAGGTCATACTC
This sequence comes from Eretmochelys imbricata, assembly GCF_965152235.1. Lineage (NCBI taxonomy): Eukaryota > Metazoa > Chordata > Testudines > Cheloniidae > Eretmochelys > Eretmochelys imbricata. Next base: position 110,344,400 of record NC_135577.1, read on the forward strand.
TTAAGCTTATTTCTATTCTATAAGCAATTTAACTTGTAGCTGTTAGTAATATCTATTGTTTCTCTGACATAACTTTTGCAAGGCCTCATGGTACTCTTGCCTACATATTAACAATCTCTTACCATAACTAGGAGGGATGTTTGGAGCTTGTAGGTTAAATGCTAACATTTCTGAATTAACTTATTTAACTTTAAATGGTTTGTGACAATATTTAAATTCTGATGGGATATTCAGGGTTACATTAGGGATCAGCAAATAAAAATACTTCTGGAAGAAAAATTCGTGAAACAAGTCATTGTGAATGTTTTCAGTGTTGACTATATTGATTCAATCTGAGTAGCTGATAGCGCTCTGCTTTTGCACAACTTCTCTATTACTCTCCCTTATCTGGCTGCCACCCTATCTGCTGAGTCCTCTGAGATTGCACTTAGTACAATCTTCCTTTAATAGTTATTGAGTGAATTTAATACCAATGAAATATGCTGACTTGATATCCCTGGAGGATGAAGTCCTCTTCCCTTCCACAGAAAGGGTGTAGCAAAACAACCCGTGTTTCCTAGCCCTGATGTGTATGAACCACCTCTAGAACTGAGAGAATTATTTTGTTTCCATGCCGTTGGCTTTTCTGTGAAGACTATTAAGGAGGATGCTGACTGGGCTGGATTTTGCACTGTGAACACTTATCTAGTAGGAACTGGAATAAGGTAATTTCACACAGGCAACCAAGCAGCCATGAGGTGGTTCCAACCTTTGAACACTACTGACTTGGGTCCTTTCAAATTTGGGACCTAGATGTGAAAAGTTTGGTATCCTTATTACCAGTCTCCTGAGCTACCGCCTTGCCAATCCTTTTGAAATAACAATTTTGATTGTATATGATTTCTTTTGACAAAATTATTCTCACTTAATGTAGTTATGCAAATAAAAATGAAAATGTATTGTTTTCAATGCTTTGAGGTTTCAAAGTGCCACAAATTCTTCCAGCCTCTCAAATGTACAGGGTATGACTATGCTATAGCCATACAATAAAAATAACTGTCTCCACATCAGCTGTTATGCTTGTTGATATTTTATACTGAATATATAATACCTAGATTGTGTTTTGACTAATTACTGAGGAAAAACTAAGCCATGCTGGCAATATCTTTGCTCACTCTGGTCTGAATACCTACTCAACCATTCCTCAGATCACTAGATCTAACCAGACAAGCACATTGGGCTGCTTAATTTCAAAAACAGTTTTAAATCTCTTCAGATAGGATTTGTACATTAGGATGTGCAGAAGAGATTGGAATCAATGCTGGAATATTAGGGGGACCGCGTATATTGATAAAGATGTTGGACAAAATTCATTCTTGATGCAACTCCATGGACGTCAATGACATTCCACCAGGAACTGACATGGCTCATTATCTAATATAGAAAATTACCCCTTTTTAATTATCTGAAATGTTGCATATCTGCTTATTTCACTTACATTTTCTTTAAACTCCCATCTGTTTTGTCTTGCGTTCCAGCTCTCCTTGTCAGAATGGGGGAACATGTGTTGATGACAATGGATTTGCGCCTCATGCCTCCTGTTCATGCCTTCCGAGTTTTGCTGGCAATTTTTGCGAAATAGATGTAGATGACTGTGAACCTAACCCATGTGAAAATGGAGGAACGTGCACGGATATTGGTGGAGGTTTCAACTGTCATTGCCCTATTGGCTATATGGGCAAATCCTGCAGCAGCCGTGTCATATTCTGTGCTAGCAGCCCATGTGAGAATGGAGGAACATGTCATGAGCATCCTGAAGGAGGATTTGAATGCGTATGTAAGCCGGAATTTGTTGGTGTAACCTGCACATATCTCAGCAGAAACACAAGTCTCCATGGTGTGAATACAGAGGCCAAACACGGGCACAGTTATAATCTACCCCCAAATGCTCGTCCGAAGTCAGTGTCTCACCAAGAACATAAAGTCTTGAAGATAACAATGAAAGAAACAATCCAAAACACAGACCCCTTGCTTAATAAAAGTCAGGTCATATGTTTCATTGTTCTGGGCTTGCTTACATGTCTTGTTGTGTTGGGTACAACTGCGATTGTATTTTTTTCCAAATGTGAAATGTGGCTTGCTAATGCCAAATATAGCCATCTACTACGCAAGAAAAAGAATTGTTTTCTTCAGTCTAACAATGGGGAAAACCTTTCAGTTAACATAATTTTCCCAGAGAAGATCAAACTCACTAACTACACCAAGAACTACACCGCCATCTAGACTCCTTGAAAGCCTTGCAGCAACTTCTAGAGTTTTGTAGCAATATGTAAAGTTTTTTGAACTTGTTACCTGTGCCTGGCTTTGATGTTTTGTGCATACATTTGCTGTAATTTGTGCTGGGAAGTACAGAAGAAATATGTTGTATCTGTGTTGCCAAGTGAATTTCTCATTCCCAAAATAAAACTTTAACATAATCAGATTACAGAGCAAGGAATGTTCATTTGATTTTTTTTTAATGCAGCTATATTTTGTAAAATAAAAGAAATTTGCCACAAGAGCAGTTTTCAGCTTTATTGGATTGTGTAAGCTTGTTTGGCAAATATGGTCCTCATAAATTACTTGCCAATGCTCATTTTTTAATAAACAGTAATTGAGGGCTGTACAGGCTTATTTACTAGTTTTGTGAATTCTAGCATGCTATGGTAAATGTACCACAGGCATTAATATGTAGTACTTCCTCTCACTGTGAGAGTCTTTAGAAACTGATCACAATCTGGCCCATTATTTTGAAACTTTCATCTATTGTACAAATGGTGCCAGTGTATTAAATAAATAGAGGAGGGGGGAAAAACCCTCAAATTGTTATGTTTCAGAGTAGCAGCCATGTTAGTCTGGATCCTCAAAAAGAAAAGGAGGACTTGTGGCACCTTGGAGACTAACAAATTTATTTGAGCATTAATTTTCATGAGCCACAGCTCACTTCATCAGATGCATTCAGTGGAAAATACAGTGGGGAGATTTATATACACAGAGAACATGAAACAATGGATGTTACCATACACACTGTAACAAGAGTGATCAGGTAAGGTGAGCTATTACCAGCAGGAGAGCTGGGGGGAAAAAGCCTTAAGAATGTCTGAGGAACAGCGGGCGGGCGGGGGGGAGAATAAACATAGGGAAATAGTTTTACTTTGTGTAATGACCCATCCACTCCCAGTCTTTATTCAAGCCTAAGTTAATTGTATCCAATTTGCAAATTAATTCCAATTCAGCAGTCTCTCATTGGAGTCTGTTTTTGAAGTTTTTTTGTTGAAGAATTGCCACTTTTAGGTCTGTAATCGAGTGACCAAAGAGACTGAAGTGTCTGACTGGTTTTTGAATGTTTTAACTATTGACGTCTGATTTGTGTCCATTTATTCTTTTACGTAGAGACTGTCCAGTTTGACCAATGTACATGGCAGAAGGGCACTGCTGGCACATGATGGCATATATCACATTGGTGGATGTGCAGGTGAACGAGCCTCTGATAGTGTGGCTGATGTGATCAGGCCCTATGATGGTGTCCCCTGAATAGATATGTGGACAGAGTTGGCAACGGGCTTTGTTGCAAGGATATGTTCCTGGGTTAGTGGTTCTGTTGTGTGGTTGCTGGTGAGCATTTGCTTCAGGTTGGGGGGCTGTCTGTAAGCAAGGACTGGCCTGTCTCCCAAGATCTGTGAGAGTGATGGGTCATCCTTCAGGATAGGTTGTAGATCCTTGATGATGCGCTGGAGAGGTTTTAATTGGGGGCTGAAAGTGATGGCTAGTGAGGTTCTGTTATTTTCTTTGTTGGGCCTGTCCTGTAGTAGGTAACTTCTGGGTACTCTTCTGGCTCTGTCAATCTGTTTCTTCACTTCAGCAGGTGGGTATTGTAGGTTCTTGTCAACTGCTGGAAATGGCCCACGTTGATTATCACTACAAAAGTTTCCCCCCCACCTCCTGCTGGTAATAGCTCACTTTACCTGATCATTCTCGTTACAGTGTGTATGGTAAAACCCATTGTTTCCTGTTCTCTGTGTATATAAATCTCCCCACTGTATTTTCCACTGAATGCATCCAGTGAAGTGAGCTGTAGCTCACGAAAGCTTATGCTCAAATAAATTTGTTAGTCTCTAAGGTGCCACAAGTCCTCCTTTTCAAATTATGTGCAGATGAAAATTTTGCTTTTGTGCTTAAGACCACCATTTGACCATTCATGGACAGACAACCTTTACACAGTGCTTTGTCGTCCACTGTAGTGCCACCCTATATAAAAAGGACAAACTTTGACTGGTGCCATACCTGCCAACAGCAAATTACTTCATCTGTCCACAGCCCAGAGTTCTCTGGAGGCAAAGCAATGTAGCCAGTGGGACAAGCTGGTCTCAACAGCTTTATAAGCCATACTCTGCCTGTAGAGACTACTGCTATGCTGCCACCCACTGGTTTAATGCATGGGAGACATGATTGGATCTATAAGGTGCTGGCCAGCTTTAGAATGAAAGGGGGAGTGTACTCAGGGATAGGGCCCTCTTCCCCATGGCTGTGCTACTGTCCATTGGCCAGCCAGATATATATGAGCTGATTGGCTCTTGCTTCTCACAATTATTACTTTAAATTTCCTGGGGCTTCTCAAGCCTCTGGCCCCACTTTATTGGAACTCACCTTTCTTCCCCTATTTATATATTATGATTACCATTTTTTTAGGTGGTTGTGCGTCTGCCTGATCACCTGCTCATTGTGTCAGGAAAGAATTTTTCCTATCAGGCCAAATTGGCTGATGCCTGATAGGTTTTCTTCCCCTTTACCCATTGCATCATGGAGACACAGTTAGGTTAAATAGGAATAGGAGTTAGAAATTTAATATTAGAAACTGTATGAATGTTTACTTGGTCTCAACTTGCAGCCAGTGTCCTGTGCGGATCAAAAGGTGGGAAAATGGGAGAGCTGAAGTCTTTGCAGACCAAGGTCCCTCACTGGTATCTTTTGTCTCCTTCATGCGGGGGTGGGGAGAGTGTGTGTGTGAGAGATTTCCACAGAGCAAGCTTAAGTTTAAGTTAGTTGTGGCTTGCGGCTTAAACTTTATCCCTGTGTCTGTCCTTGTTCATTTGCATGTCTTGAACAAGGAGCCTCTGCTACACTAGTTTCAGGCTAAAGGTCTCCCTAGTTTAATGCCTGTGGTTATCCCCCTTGTTTTGGGTATACAGTCTATTTGTGTAACTCTCCACTGGATGCTCGATCCAATGACAGTAACATATGGCTTTCATCAGCCAAATGTATGAGAACTTGCTCAGCATCTTTGTCAGCCCTTCTCTCTATAGACACCACCCAGACCTAAGTGAATCTTTTACTGGCTTCTCTTTAAATACTCCACTCAGTGCTTGAACGAAGCCTACAGGAGCTAAACTTTCTGTGTTCAGCCATAGTGCTTACCATACATTCAAATATGCCTTTAAATCTGTATTTCAATAAGCCACAGAGATTGAAAAGATGGCCTTATGTGACCTGGAGGACAGCAGCTTTGCATCAAGCAATTTTTATTCCCCATACAAGCTTCTTTGCTCTTTTTCTTCATCCAGTAAGGGACCAGATTTTCCAGGATCAAAAGCAACATGGTAAATGTGTACAGGGTTGTGAAGGATGAGAGATTACTTTTTTAACTGATTTCCTAAGGATGTCTTTAGGAGCTGTAAGCAGTGTCAGGATGAACTCCACCCTGACATCTGGTGGTGAGGTGTGGCAAGTTGTGGAAAAGAACTTCAGGGGCCGATGTCATTTGCATAGGCACACCCACCACGCCTAGAATGAGACCATAGCTGCTCAAATGGTCACTTTGGCTGCTGTGGGATCCCCAGCGTCTCTGTTATTGGGGCAGGAAGAATAAATTGTTATTACCCTGATTATGGGAACTGTGCTTGGAACTGTACGTGGCCTTTTGTTATGATGGAGGGATTCACCATCAACTAAGTAGCACTCGCTAGGCAAGGGTCATGGGTTCCAAAACTGTGTGAATAGAGAGAGGCTGGGGACAAGTATTAATACTTGGTGGCATGGGCCCCTTGGTGAGGGCCTTACATGCTAATTGCACTTCCTCCTCTCTCCACTGTGGAATATCAGAGCTAATTTTGATTTCATTAGAAGTCTAGTTATAGGCTGCTGAGCTCACTTTGGGCTGACAGTGCACCAGCACTGGGGCTCCCCTACTACAAGCTGAATTCACCTAAGAGCTGAAATCACTGAGTGTTGTGTTAAATAGTGGGGGAGCCTGAAGATATATTGTGGAGCAGTTTGCGGGACGGCTGGTGAAGCAGTTCGACGCGGAGCAGTGTGTGGATGGCAGGAGCTGCTTGTGGGTCGTGGAGCTGAGCGAAGGAGTTCGTGGGGCAGCTGGCGGAGCGGAGCGCAGCGGAGCGAAGGAGTTCGTGGGGCAGCTGGCGGAGCGGAGCGAAGGAGTTCGTGGGGCAGCTGGCGGAGCGGAGCGCAGCGGAGCGAAGGAGTTTGTGGGGCGGCTGGCGGAGCGGAGCGCCGCTATGGAGCTATGGGGCGGTCAGCTTCAGATCATGTAAGGTGCCTCTTACCCCCGTCCCATTTCCACCCCGGTTGGGAGGTAAAGCTCCGCAGATAAACTTTCGAACTCTGGGGCTGCCCTGACCAGGGACAGAGACTTTTGGGGCATTGGACTTTTGGGACTTTGGGTGATTTGGGGTTGCTGGACTCAAGAACCAAAGGGAAAAGGGCATGCCCCAATTTGCCTGGGGTGGGTTTTTTTTGCTCATGGGTTGTGTTATGAATCCTGTTGGTGGTGTTTCCCCAACATAATGCCACATTGTTTCTCTCTGTTATTAAAAGGCTTTTGCTACACTCAGGCTATGTGCTTGCGAGAGGGGAAGTATTGCCTCTTGGAGGCGCCCAGCGGGGGTGGTATATATTTGTCCCAGGTCACTGGGTGGGGGCTCGAGCCGGTTTGCATTGTGTTATTGGAATGGATCCCCTAGATATTGAACCCGGCCCTTGTTGCTGCCAACTCTGACGGGCAGAAGGGTTACATTTTTGGGGGATCTGCCCGTCAGAGTTGGCAGCAACAAGGGCCGGGTTCAATATCTAGGGGATCCATTCCAATAACACAATGCAAACCGGCTCGAGCCCCCACCCAGTGACCTGGGACAAATATATACCACCCCCGCTGGGCGCCTCCAAGAGGCAATACTTCCCCTCTCGCAAGCACATAGCCTGAGTGTAGCAAAAGCCTTTTAATAACAGAGAGAAACAATGTGGCATTATGTTGGGGAAACACCACCAACAGGATTCATAACACAACCCATGAGCAAAAAAAACCCACCCCAGGCAAATTGGGGCATGCCCTTTTCCCTTTGGTTCTTGAGTCCAGCAACCCCAAATCACCCAAAGTCCCAAAAGTCCAATGCCCCAAAAGTCTCTGTCCCTGGTCAGGGCAGCCCCAGAGTTCGAAAGTTTATCTGCGGAGCTTTACCTCCCAACCGGGGTGGAAATGGGACGGGGGTAAGAGGCACCTTACATGATCTGAAGCTGACCGCCCCATAGCTCCATAGCGGCGCTCCGCTCCGCCAGCCGCCCCACAAACTCCTTCGCTCCGCTGCGCTCCGCTCCGCCAGCCGCCCCACGAACTCCTTCGCTCCGCTGCGCTCCGCTCCGCCAGCCGCCCCACGAACTCCTTCGCTCAGCTCCACGACCCACAAGCAGCTCCTGCCATCCACACACTGCTCCGCGTCGAACTGCTCCACAATATATCTTCAGGCTCCCCCACTATTTAACACAACACTCAGTGATTTCAGCTCTTAGGTGAATTCAGCTTGTAGTAGGGGAGCCCCAGTGCTGGTGCACTGTCAGCCCAAAGTGAGCTCAGCAGCCTATAACTAGACTTCTAATGAAATCAAAATTAGCTCTGATATTCCACAGTGGAGAGAGGAGGAAGTGCAATTAGCATGTAAGACCCTCACCAAGGGGCCCATGCCACCAAGTATTAATACTTGTCCCCAGCCTCTCTCTATTCACACAGTTTTGGAACCCATGACCCTTGCCTAGCGAGTGCTACTTAGTTGATGGTGAATCCCTCCATCATAACAAAAGGCCACGTACAGTTCCAAGCACAGTTCCCATAATCAGGGTAATAACAATTTATTCTTCCTGCCCCAATAACAGAGACGCTGGGGATCCCACAGCAGCCAAAGTGACCATTTGAGCAGCTATGGTCTCATTCTAGGCGTGGTGGGTGTGCCTATGCAAATGACATCGGCCCCTGAAGTTCTTTTCCACAACTTGCCACACCTCACCACCAGATGTCAGGGTGGAGCTCATCCTGACACTGCTTACATCGCCATTACCTAACAATTTATTTCCCCTCCACCCCCAGATAACAATAACTTCTTCCAAGCAGTCTAATAATTACCCTGTTCACAAATCTACTAACTCTATTAGGCTCAGAATGCCTGTTTAAAAATACAGTTCCTTATTCATATATTTAAATAAAAGTTAGCTTGCTACCACAGGATTTTTCTGTTGGGATCATGTCTGTTAATTGCTGTGAAGTGCATAACAGGCATTCAGCTATTCCCAATATTTACATATACTTTGGCATTACTCTAGTGCAAAGATTAGAAAAGATAGGAAAATCAGGGGAGTGCTTCTGCAGAAAATTTTGATTTTGTCAATAGATTGAAAATGTCAAGGCCAGCAACTTTCCTCAAATAGTTTTGCTTGGTCAAAAACCCTATTTTCAGTTGAAAAAAGTTGCTGTGGAAATTTTTTGACAAACCTTAGCAAAGATGGCAAGAAGCATTAGAGGTGCAAACAAAGCACCAAAGCATGACTAAAGTGATAAAAGAGCAAGTGGTTGACAATTTATTTTTAAACGTTATACAATATAGTATATTCCAATATGTGATCTACTCAGTAACACAAATGCATTAACAGGAAATCAGTTTGTGGCATTAAATGGAGATGGGCCTCAGCAAAGGTGTTGGATTTAGAACTAAATCTCCACCCAGCTGAGAGGGTTTGGATCCAGTAAAACGGTTTAGATCCATCTTACAAAGCTGGGTCTAAACTGAGAATTTCTGGTTGGAATCTAGAGTCAAGCCATGTTTGAGGGACTTCAGCTTTGGTATTCAAGTTCCAATTCTAGCATTAAACCTAGCAGACTGCTCTAATGAGCCAGAAGCGAAGAAGAGATTTATATCTGTTCTTGCATTCTTGGCAATGGAATTAACAGGTAGTGGTGGGGTTTGGTATGTGAAGCATGTTTTCTGATTAGAGCTGCTGTCTGCATGTGGCAGTGCATCTGTTTCCCATCGTATCTTTCTTTCTCATTACATTTGTTGCCAGAATTTCCTCTTAATAAATCTAACTGCTGTCAAAAGTCATTTTTTCACTGTTTGAAAGTTCTTTTCTTTCCACTCCAAATAACAAAAGGGGGTGAGGTTTTCTCTGTGATAGATTTCACAAGGAAATTTAGTTCTGTCTTTGAATTTCAAGTTCCTTAGTTGTTCCACAGGCTGAGCTCTCCTGTCCAGGAGCACTTGGTATATTAGCTCTAAGTGTGATGCCTGCGTGAAGGGGGTTTGTGACACTAGTGAGCTTGATCAGTTAGGCATATACCACAGTAATTTGCAAAAAGAAAACAGAACCAGAAAACCTATCTCACACTGCTTTTATGCTAGTGAATGTCCATTCGCCTCAATGGAATCATGTCTCATTAATACCTGTGTAAAAGATCAGGCCCTCCATTTAATCACACATGGACTGAGTTTTTATATTTCTTTTCTGCTCCTGAGATAGTTAGAAATACTTATTCTCCAAGTGGAAATGGAAAAGTGGGGGGAGGGGGGGAGGTGGCCGTAACTGATGTAGCACTTTCTTTCGGCAAATGTCCTTCCAAGATACATGTGGAAGGAAAGTATATAGGGCAATACAGCATATCAGACCAATTGGGTACATTCTCCTTGTTGAAGCATGGGGCTGATTATAGAGGCATTTCTCTTATCTTTCAACACTTCTTGTCCTTTGAATTCACTCTCCTTTTGTATATTTTTGATAAAGTACTAGCAGGTACAGTGCAAGTGACAAATTCAGGTGTATAATTGCTTTCCCAAGCATTCACTAGAAAGAAGGGCAAATAAGGTACAGTATATATATATTGGGCTAGACTGTGACTTTAGGCATAGTCCTGAGCAATGTGGGGTGGGAATGTGTGTGTTTAAATTTCTCCACTCCAGGAATAGTTCTGGGAGGCATTGTGCTTCAGACACACCCTTTGGGGTTCAGGTCACGCTTCCTGTTTCCCTCTTGTTCTTAGGACAGAGTTTCCTGTTGGCCTGGCTATACCAGCTGCAAATTGTGACACCAATCTCTCCCACCTCTGCTGTGGTGGCTGGTATGTGGGTTGAGAGGGAAGAGCCAACCCTCCCTCCCCCCCAGTACCTGTCAGCCTCCATGACTCTGCTCTGTAGTGGTGGCTGCAGGAAGTAAGTGACTATGATTCTGAACACACAAAAGGGAGAGATCTGCTGTGTAAAAGGTCCCACTTTCACTGGAGCTGGTCAGGAACAGCCTGTGGTTCCTACAGGAAAATGTCAATTTTTACCCAAAGTTCAGCTGCTGGAAAATTAAAAATAAATCTCTTTTTTTTCATTTCAGGCTGGAGTGAGTAACCATGAATGTTTGCATCCACCTAAACCACTGTGGTGCTTCTTGAGAGGCATGGTTTGGATGCCTCAGGCCCCCATTCTCCTCTACAGACCAGGCTCTCTGGCCAGACTATATCTCCCATCATGCACTGCAATGAATCTGCCAAAGGAGAGGCTGCAGTACATCACAGGAGAGAGATTCTGGCTGGGGATCCTGGCCCACAGGGGGAGAATAAGAGCATGAAATACCAAAACTTCAACTCCCATGAGGTATCGCACTGGCTCCAATGTTTCTAAATCAGTGTTTTTTTCTGCAAAAAGCTTTGATATTCCACTTTCTTCCCAATTTGGGAGGAAAACCAATGTCAAAATCTTGGAATTTCCTATGCAGTGGAAATTCTGTTTTTTGATCAGTTCTAATTTTTGTATGATCACTTTTCAGAGCAGACCACCATTGAAGTGCTGCCTGTGAAACTTGCCATCCTTCTCCATCAAGAATGTTAAGTTCTTAATGGGGTGGGGAAAGAAAAACAATTTAGTAATTGAAGAGAACTCTGAACTTGGAACCCCTTAGGGAGAGCAGTGCCCAGTGAGGTTTGGGGCTTTGCAGGCCCTTGAGAACATACTGAATATTTCTACAAGCTTAAATTCTATAGTACATGAGTTTATCTTTCACCGGAAGAGTCTAAATAGTGGATTATGGCTTCTTCAATAATGAGAACACATGCTCTGATACCTACTCTGGGAAGGAATAGAGTGGAGAGTGCAGAGTGAAATACCAATATTAAACATTAACAGATGTTTGTATTTTAAAAAATGGAATGATAAGACTTAAACTGTTAGATAATTCCTTAACTTCCATTAATGTTTTCTCAATAACAAGTAAATTCACTAATGTTAAAATTTAGATGTTTATTATTGTTATTTAATATTTGTATCATCGTAGCACCAAGAAGCCCCAGTCACAATCAAGGCCCATTGTGTTAGGGGTGGTACAACTACATGCAAAGGACAATTCCTTCCTTGAAGAGTTTACCTGTGCAGAGTTTGCTGAAATCAATGGGTTGCTGAAAAGGCATATAGGTCTACTCATACAGATAAAACTGCAAGAACAGGGACTAAAAAGCCTGAAGGAGAGAGGGATAAAAATCAAGTATACACAATTGTATACAGATTAATACATTTATGGGGATTTTGCTATTCTTAAAAAAATAAAGTGCTAACTAGCCCAATCTGCTTCTCAACCTAGTAATCAATTGGCAGTTCATTTACAGATATTGCAGTGGGGACTGCAGGTGATCCAGAGTTGTTGTTCCAGGCATAAAGGACAGCACTGAAGAAGGCATAGAAACTTTTGTGTTGCATGCGGCCAAATGGATAAACAAGGCTAGCATCACTGGCAACGTGTGTAGTAACTACATTTCTTTATGCTGTCTATCTCATTAGTGATGAAGAAAGGATCAATAGCAACAATATAAAGGGTATAAATGCTTTGTTTATGTTTTATCGTTTCATCAGAGTTTCTGTATAGATACATCTGGCAGAAGTAGACTATTTTATCATTTCAATGAATAATATCAAAGTGTATTTTTCCAGCACTTTTTTCTATTTTAATTGACTGATTTTTCCAAAGCTGCAGAAAATGGGGCTGAGGTGCCCGCCAATAATTATTTAATGATGATAGATGTTGAGATTCAAAAAGTTAAAAGCTTTACAATCATGAATACACCAAGTGTCAACGTCACATGCAAAATGTACCAAGTAAATATCCTTAAACCAAACTAAAATTCTCAAGCAGCATTTTTCTTACTTTGCTTACCTGTGAATTTCCATTATCATCAAAATAAATATTTTTGCATTAGTCTGTGTGTGTTTACTGATTTTTATCAATAAAAATCTAATCCTTACAAGCCTAAGCATAAACCTTATTGTAGAAAAATTACATTTGAGAGACCTGCCCATTGAGATCTTTCAAAATACTGACGTTTTCATGACTTTACATCTTTTCATCATGCCAGTTCTCCGTGATTTATCTATGGTCAGGTTTCAGAGCTGTTCACCATAGTGACACTTGAAATGTTACTGGAGGGGAAAAAAGTTGTCTTCTCTGTTCCAAAAAGAATTGAACATGAAGACCTGGCAGACATAGTGTTTGCCAGTCCTGCATGTTTGAGTGTAAAGTTTACTCTTTGAGGGAATAGAAGAAATAGACTCTGTGACAATCCCCTAATACCCTGTGCTGTCTATCCATGACTAGAGGGATACTGGCAGGTACGATCTTTGTTCCTTGAATGTTGCACCATCATTGACCTTCTCTCTAGAGACACTATTGTTTCTAATGATGAGGAACTACAATCTGTAGGAGGGGAGACTTGCCAACTAGTCCACAGTGTTCTAATTTATGGATGATAATTTCATGATGTGGACTATAATCTCTGATGTTCTTTATTTAAAAAACACACACATTATTACTTAAAACCTCATCATGAGTTCTTCTACAAACTGCCTTGACTAAATGAAGAGAAGTAAGGCTAGTATCTTCTCAATGCATCGAACTACACCCAAGAACTCTTGAAGCATGTGAAAGAGCAGTTAATATGCCACATTTCAAGCCAATATTATATTGCTTGTAAAAATAGCTGGCTTGGTAGCTCTGGAGATTTAAGTAATCTGTTTATCTACAGAACAGGTACATTATCAAGAGGGGAAGAGCAATTTGCCTTAGGCTACTTCACCAATCTTCATCAACCCTAAGAGATCAGACCACATCCTAAGGGTCTAAGATTACCTAAAATGGTAATTCAGTTTCCATCCCTATTCAGTCCTTGGGAACTCTGATGAGGCTGCCAGTTCAAGTTACAGATGTGAAACTGAGTTTTGTGATGCAGAATAGATTCATATTTATAAATGTTAACGCCAGAAGGGACCATTACATCATCTAATCTGACTTTGTGTGTAACACAGGCGATAGTATTTCACTCAGTGATTCCTGTAGTTCCAATAACTTGTGCTTGATTAAAGCATATCTTCTAAAACATCTGGCCTGACCTTAACTGCTCATTTCACATACTCCACTGAGGAGCCATCAGATGACAACAGTTAGTCTCTGCAATGTGATATGTTCTGGACTGATGGGCACTGATGACAGATTAAAAAGATGCCACATGGCCACTTCTCTTTATTTTAATTGTTGATCATTCTAACCAGTAGCAATAACATATGTCCCTGCTCATAATATAGTCATAGATACGCTTCTCTGAGCAATTACTGTACTGTTTGCAAACATGTAACAGAGTTCACTCCCCACTAGGTGCCCCTTTGTGGCCAGGCATAGTACCACAGCTCTCGCAGGGCCCTGCTGATGGTCACTCCAAAACTATAATGATTCTCTGCCAGTTACTCATCCAGTGATTCAGCTCTCCGGGCAGGTCACAGTTGTCTAAACTAAAAATCCCCTGAATGTCTTTAACACAAAACAAACCATTCCACCCACTCTCAGGCTCTCCTTCAGTCAGTCCTTGGTTCAGCCTGCTGCCCCCTTGCTGGCCTCGACAGCCATCGTGGAGGGCTTGTACACTCTCTCCTTTGGGCTGTAATGGGGCCAGCTCCCACACTGGCCCTAAAAAGGTTGAATTAGGCCAGGCAGGCCCAATAAACCAATTAAACAGCAAATGGGAGAGATTTAGATGAGGAGGAGGCTGCTAATTGGAAGCAAGTTCACCTGTGGGAGAATAGGCAGGGCTTACATAAACTGAAGAGACTGGAAACAGAGAAAGGCTGTAGGGTGAAGAGTAACAGCTGCCCTCTCTGAGGTAAGGTCTGAGTTGTTTCTATGCACTAGTAATCTTCATTTGTCAGAATAGCCCCTTAAGGGCTGGGCACTGATAGCATAAGGCTGCTCTATTTTGTACTGGGGCCTCATGATTGTGCAAATTGAATCCAACTTTGGGGGCCCACAAAAGTAACATCAAGCCATCTTTATTCCTCCTGCCCAGTCTTGTACTGAAGGGCATAGCTGGCTCATTGCATCTGGCCCAATATCTCTGCTGCTCATTAAATATTTTCCTCTTGTCTGCGACAACTAAAATCTTTTCTATGGTGTAGTGTCCCTTTCTGGAAGTAAATAAGTATACATGCTACTTTTAAAACTTTACAAGAGATGGAAACATGATCCCATTTAAGAAGTTTATGGAAAAAGTGGAAGTATTACAGTATCAAATATATAGTACATATATATAGTCACTGCTCTGGGATCTGAGCAGAATATTAAAACCATATTGTTCAATGTCAGATATCCTAAAGCGATATCCCTCACTGCTCTGCATATATGCTCTTCCCTGAAAGAAAATATTCTCCTTGTGAGAGTGAAGGCCATACAGCTTGGGTTCCAGCCTGAGCCTCAATGTCTACGCTTGGGAGACAGGCCAGTCCTTGCTTACAGACAGCCCCCCAACCTGAAGCAAATGCTCACCAGCAACCACACAACAGAACCACTAACCCAGGAACATATCCTTGCAACAAAGCCCGTTGCCAACTCTGCCCACATATCTATTCAGGGGACACCATCACAGGGCCTGATCACATCAGCCACACTATCAGAGGCTCGTTCACCTGCACATCTACCAATGTGATATATGCCATCATGTGCCAGCAATGCCCCTCTGCCATGTACATCGGCCAAACTGGACAGTCTCTACGTAAAAGAATAAATGGATGCAAATCAGATGTCAAGAATTATAACATTCAAAAACCAGTCGGAGAACACTTCAATCTCCCTGGTCACTCGATTACAGACCTAAAACTCACAATATTACAACAACAAAACTTCAAAAACAGACTCCAACGAGAGACTACTGAATTGGAATTAATTTGCAAACTGGACACCATTGAATTAGGCTTGAATAAAGACTGGGAATGGCTGGGTCATTACACAAAGTAAAACTATTTCCCCATGCTTATTTCCCACTCTCACCTTCTTGTCAACTGTTGGAAATGGAAACTGATTATCACTACAAAAGGTTTTTTTCTCCTGCTGATAATAGCTCACCTTAATTGATCACTCTCATTATAGTGGGTATGGCAACACCCATTTTTTCATGTTCTCTGTGTATATACATATATCTCCCTACTGTATTTTCCACTGCATACATCCGATGAAGTGGGTTTTAGCCCACGAAAGCTTATGCTCAAATAAATTTGTTAGTCTCTAAGGTGCCACAAGTACTCGTTGTTCTTTTTGCTGATACAGACTGACACGGCTGCCACTCTGAAATGTCTGCACACCGATATTTAGCCCTGCTGCCAGAGTCAGCTAGCCTAGACCAGCTGTGGCCATGCCATGGGTCTTTTATCGCCGTGCAGACATACCGTAAGCCTTAGTCCTGTTAGAAAAGGGTAACCTGGCAACCACTAGAGCTGAGAAAATAATGTTTGTTTTTGTTTTGTTTGGGAGGCCAAACTGAAAAGCTGGGAGGAGAGGGGTGTTGAACTGAAATACACTTTTATTGAAAATGAATTTTTAAATTTTTTTATAATGTTGACCAAACACGTCAGTCAACTAAAAATGCATTTTTTTCTCAAGTCTTTTGTTTTGATACAGTAGTTTTATCAAGCCACCTCTTATTTTATGCATTTATCTTTAAATTGTCCAAATTTGAAACCGATATGCTGTTTTGAATCAAAGGCTCAACAAAATGGTTCCTCTTTTTTTCAAAATGTTTTCTTTTAACCAAAATCCTATTTTCAGTTCTCCCCAAATTCAGCAAAGACGTTTGGGCCCTAAAAAGTGTGTGTTTCAGTGAAGAAGCAATTAGTCAAAACATTTTGCCCAGCTCTAGCAGCCGCACAATAATGCTCTCACATTAATTGATAATTGCATTCCTTTTCATTTCCCTGTCTTGATCATCCCTTTGCCTTACACTAGTATGCACCTACACACACTATGCAAAGTCAGAGTCTGCTGAGAAAATGTAACATTTCTTAACTATCTGAACAGTCTCACTGGTTACCATATAGCCTTCTGTTTATTTAAAACGCTTCATTTAAAAAAAATATATAATGGCCCTAAAATATAAAGTCAACATGCTACAAGGAAGACAGCCTGAAGCAGTGTGGTTAGAATTATATTTTTGTACACCAGGCTTTTGGCTAGGGCAAGTATTATATTCTCATTATCACTAAACAAGTATATTGCCCTCAACTGCAGACACATCAGTTTATATTACCTTACAATGAAACCACTGGTTTACTCTCTCTCTAAAAATCAAATACATACAGACAGTTTATGTCCACTAGATGGCGGTATTTGAACATGAAACTATTTGCAATCCCATCAGCACTGTCCTCTGCTGCACTTTTTCTCTAGGTAGGACGATTTAAACCTACCTAAGCAAACCGTTGTGTAGCCCAGCTGTGGTGGAAGGGACAATCAGAGTCTGATTTTAAATATCTTAGTTTTCATTTACATATAATTCCCATTCATCACTTGGCCAGCGATATCAAAACCGAAATTGGACCCACCTTGACACAAGTAGCCAGCACACTTCCCTCTCTGCATCATTGTAGTTCTGAAGGAAATATCTCTGAACAGGGGCTTGCTTAATCAGGTATAAATGGAGACATAAAACGGTGGAATTAATAACAGCACTAAAAACTTACCAGAATAATAGTTTATAATGTGAGCCTCCTGTCATCCTACTTTAATGTATATATTTACAGTAAGAGTAATGCAGGATTTTGTTATGCAATTACTCTGTTCTTTAACAGCAATAAATAACAACCCTAGTCATTCCACCAGCAGAAGTTTTCAGCATGTAAACAGATTCTGACACCTCAAACCCCAAATTATGCATCTTAAAAAAGAAATGGTATGAACAAAGATAGCTCAAATGTACGCCCAGGGAAGGGAAATGGAGAAACAATAAAGTGGGAATAGAAGAGAGACCACCTCCATTTACACTGCTTCTAGAACAGGCAAAAGTTTTTCCTACATGTTTCTTCCTCACCCACAGTCTCTCAGCATTGGCTGGGATCTATTTAACCTTTTCAGGAATTGCACAGCCAAGTATTTTATACTCTCTGGAGTTATTTCCATTCTACACTCCAGAGGTTAAATCACTGGAAAATTATCAAGAATTTGGGGGACTTTACCATGGGGATGATCTTGGACCTTTAAGGGATTCAAGTCAAGCTCTCAGGTAGCCTTCTAAATAATGGGACTTGGAGAATTAAGATTGTGACTGGGAGCCAGGCCTGCTGGGAGATGTAACAGACAACCTGTTCCCAGTGGGAATATGCTAGAGTGGCTCTTGTAAACTAAGGTCTGGGAAAGAAATAGTGATGATTCCTTGTTGAGGGAGGCAAAAGCCCAGGACTGTCTGGGAGCCTCTCCATTAGAAAGCATGAGGGGAAAGCATAAGGCTTTGTGAACAGGCTGACTTGATGGGAGGGAGTCCAAGCCTTGGTGGGAGGGAGCTCAGTGTGTACAAAAACTGGACTATAGATACAAATTAATTTATGACCTTGCAGGGGAGAATTTATTTTGATCTTTAAAATATGGGGTGCATGCTTCACACAGCACTCATCTTTGGGGATAATGCATACCCATGATTCCCATTGTTCTTAAATAAAAAAAAAACAGTTGAAGATCCCAGCAACTCTGAGTAGACCTTCACCATTTCCCAGGGTCAGGCTCTTCTTTCAGAACGTGCAACACCATTGTCTTTATTCTGCCTCATATTTTGCTCATTAGAGTTCTGATTCTGTATTAAGTAGTATCATACTTGGCCAGTAATATTTTTTCCCCTTCCTAATCAATGTAAATGAGAGTAGGAAAATCAGACTTATGAGGCTAAATCCTAAACCAGTGAGTCTTAAGTGCAGCTTCACCCCAAAAGCCTAAGGAAAAAGTTGACTAGCATACCTGTAAGGGTAACAAAACCACACACCAATGGGCAAGAGAATTACAAAGATAAAGACCCCTCAATGAGAACATTCTGCCAGCACTCATATTCATAGTGTGTAAGGTCCAGTTTTAGCATCCCTGCAGATCTCAGTTGCATCCAGTTGATATCAAGACAGAAGTGATCTTGCAGGTAACCAGGTCCCAAATGATTTCATGCTTTATAGGTCAACACCTTGAACCCACCCATCAGTTGGTCTAATTGCATACTAATGTACTAGGGAGCATGAATAAGAGTGGCAGAATTAAGCCATCAGTGTGCTAGTGGATATCTATGTATGTGTTTAGGTGAGAGGAATGGTCCATTGTATTGTATATACCCGGAGCATAGTGTGGCACCTATAGAGAATCGTATCAATCTACATGAATGAAATAATGGAGCAAAATCAACCTGCTGTCATGCCACTGAAGTCTTCAACAAAGTCCCACATAGGATGAATTTGGCCCATTCTGTGCACTCAGGTTATTTTCCTCTCATCCTCTCTCTCTCTACCAATTTTAACAGAGCAGTGGGACTACAAGTCCAAGCATTTTCTCAAAGATCTAAAGAAAGCTATCGTAACATAATGCAATTCACCACTGTTGTCACTGAGTATCTCTTTCCCCCGTCTTCATCATCAGCCAAAGAACGGCGAAGCTTTTCAACTTTTGTGATGTAGAAACGTGAGGCCATTGAGCAGTCAGTCTAACCAGATCTTCTGACCAAGTCATGTAACACTGATATTTAAATTTGCTCAGACCTTCTATGACAGAAATAAGTTTACAATTAGGGTGGTTAAAAATGTCACAGCTAAGCTCATGTGAAAGCCCTACCCAAGGACATTTAAGTCCCTCTTAAAAGAGTCACTTATGTGAAGTGGGTTACAGTGAATCACGCTCATTTTTGTGTATGAATTGCCTCTTGTTGTTCCCCTTCCTCTAAATCAGTGGTGGACAACCTGCGGCCCATCAGGGTAATCTGCTGGCGGGCCGCAAGACAGTTTGTTTACATTGACCGTCTGCAGGCATGGCCACCTGCAGCTCCCAGTGGCCACGGTTTGCCACTGCCAGCCAATGGGAACTGTGGGAAGCGATGGCCAGCACATCCTTGTGGCCCACGCCTCTTCCCGCAGCTCCCATTGGCTGGGAATGGTGAACCGCGGCCACTGGGAGATGCGGGTGGCCAATGTAAACAAACTCTCGTGGCCCACCAGCGGATTACCCTGATGGGCCACAGGTTGCCCAACGCTGCTCTAAATTCTTTCTCCTTGTCCATTTTTCACTAGATCATCAGCAACTTGGAGCTTAGACCATCCCTTCTTGATGTTTGGAAAGTGCCTAGCACATTATGGGTGCTACTGTAAGTAAATGACTTCTAGCCCTGTGTCACTGGTCAGATGGTAAATTATACCTCCTAACACCCACCAATGTCACCTGTAGCCCCAGTAAACTTTCTTTAAACACCGATAAATCCTCATGTTTGTAGGCAGCAGTGTTAGACTCCCATACAGTAACTGAGGCTACATGTACACTTGGAGAGTGGGGTTTGAGTCCCAACTTATGAAGACTTGTGCAAGCTCTCACTGAGCTAGTGAGTTAAATATAGTACGGTAGCTGTGGTAGCACCGGCAGATGGAGCAGCAGCCCACACTAGCCACCCCACATACAAATCTGCCTGGACTCCAGCTGTGTCCCCTCAGTTCTCCAGCCTGGGATGCTTTTTACACTGCTTTGCTGTGAGAGCTACCACTCCTGGTCTGCTTTCACACAGTCTACAGCATGTAAGTTACTCCCAGTTATATTGTATGAGTGCTATAACCAGCCACCCTTGAATTACACTGCAGAAGAACACCAGCAACTTCCCAGTCCCACACTTTCCCCAGAAATGTACATCTTGTACTGTCTTGCTTTCTCCTGGACAGTACAAGCTCATATAAAGTCTGACATTGTATTAATAGAAAATGACATTTACATGCCTTGTTATCCCAAATGGAGTTTCCCAAACACTTTAATCCAAACACACTGGCTTAGATAAAACAATAAAACAAATTTATTAACTAGAGAAGGATAGACTTTAAATGACTACAAATAATGAGGCATAAAAGTCAGAACTGATTACAAGAAAATAACAAATCATGCCAAACCAACCTAATTTCCTTCTTTGATAGGTGATAGGTTTACTGGCCTAGTGGATAGAGGGAAGCTGTAGATGTGATACATCCTGATGTTATAAAGCTTTTGACATAATCTCACATTATTTTCTCATAAACCAACTAGGGAAGTAGTAGTTATCAATTCCTTGTCATCAAACTGAGAGGATGTATCCTGCAGGCATCAGTCCTGAATCCAGTACTTGTCAATATTTCCATTAATGACTTGGCTAATGGAGTGGAGAGTGTGCTTTTAAAATGTATATGACACCAAGCTGGGAGGGGGTGCAAACACTTTGGAAGACAAGATTAGAATTCAAAATGACCTTGATAAATTGGAAAATTGGTCTAAAATCAACATGATGAAATTCAATAAAGACAAGTGCAAAGTACTGTGCTTGGGAAGGAAAAATCAAATGCACAAGGGGGAATAACTGGCTAGGTAATAGTTCTGCAGGAAAGGATCTGGAGAGTATAGTGGATTGTAAATTGAACATGAGTCAACAATGTGATGCAGTTGAGAAAAAGGCTAATATCATTCTGGGGTGTATTAACAGGAGTGTCCTAGGTAAGCCACGGAAGTAATTGTGCTGCTCTACTCAACACTGGTGAGGCCTCAGCTGGAGTAGTGTGTCCAGTTCTGGCTATCAAACTTTAGAAATGATGTGGATAAATTGGAGTGATGTGGATAAATTGGAGTGAGCTCAAAGGAGAGCTTAAAAAAATGATAAAAGATTTATAAAACCTGACCTATAAGAAAGTTGTTAGTGTTTTTTTTTTTTTAAATGGGCATGTTTAATCTTGAGAGAGAAGATTAAACTATGTTAATGGTTGTTATAAAGAGGATGGTAATCAATTGTTCTCAATATCCACTGAAGGTAGGACAAGAAGTAATGGATTTAATCTGCACAAGGGAGATTTAGATTAGATATTAGGGAAAACTTCCTAATGATAAGGATCATTAAGATCTGGAATAAGCTTCCAAGGAAGATTGTGGAATCCCCATTATAGGAGGTGTTTAAGAACAGGTGAGATGAACATCTGTCGGGGATGGTCTAGGGTACACTAGGTCCTGCCTCAGTGCAGGAGGGTGAACTAAATGACCTCTCAAGGTCCTTTCCATCCCTGCATTTATATGATTCTAGGTTTCCTTTGTTCTGAACCCTTGACATGCAAGTTGAATTCTTATGTACAGTTCCACCCAGTGGGCCTGATTCACACCTGATATGTAAAGGTAAATCTGAAAATCTGTGAAGAAATCTGTTCACAGGTACTGGAATCAAGAAAAAATGTGAAGTAAGACATATCTGTTTTGGCTGCCAATGGACTGCCTTCGCCTACATGATAAGACTTCTTGATTCAGCAAACTGGGAGGAAAGTGTATTTTAGCAAGTGTTGGTGGACCGGACTACTGTCTGAGAGGACTCCATCGGTTAATAATCACAAAAGTGAACAGGAGAGCTTTGTTGAACATAAAGGTGGAGGTGAATCAATATACACTGATTGTATAAAAATATTTTGTCAGTGAATAGTAAAGAGATATAAGATAAGAGCAATGAAATAAACTGACGAATATTGGTTCATTCACATGACGCCTGCACAGTGAGAACTCAGTTCTGCACTCTTTATCTAAACAC
The DNA here is from genome assembly GCF_965152235.1 of Eretmochelys imbricata. Lineage (NCBI taxonomy): Eukaryota > Metazoa > Chordata > Testudines > Cheloniidae > Eretmochelys > Eretmochelys imbricata. The sequence continues at coordinate 110,366,787 of NC_135577.1, forward strand.
AACTTCTGTTAGTTTCAGTTCATAGTAAAAATACAGTATTGTTAGTAGAGTTCAGTGAATAATTGATTTTGCAGTTCGGTGGTCAAAGTGAAAAATTCAGGAAAAAAGTCATTTTTGTTTGATCTGAAAACACAAATTTTTTTTTTTCACTAAACCAAAAAAAATTTTTTTTCTGGTCAAACAAAATGTTTTATTTTGCTTTGGAGTGTGTTTCACCCTGTTTTTTTTTTTTTTTTTTTTTTAGCTACATTTCAAAATGAAAGAATGTTTCAAAATGAAAAGCTGAAAAATTCAAAATATTTCAACAATTGTTTTCTGTATTTATTTATGGGTTTTTTTGTTTTTTTTTTTGACCAAATTCATGAACAGTTTTGGTCAAACCAGAACTGCATTTTTCAGCTAATAGACTTGGCTGAAAAAAATTCATGCAGCTCTAATTGTTTGTTCTCCCCTGTGACCAACCAGAAAAATTATCTAATAAAAATATAATATACTAGTGACAAGAAAGAAAGACAGAGAATGTAAATAAATGTCTGTAGCCTTTGTTCTGTCTCATAAGTCATCAGAGAGCTCAATGTACAAAGGGTTTACAGGATCAGGTCCAAGATGTAATGATGGGAAAGCTGTTCATAGGTGTGTTTGTTTTTTTAAGGCCAGAAGGGACCATTGTGATCATCTAATCCAGGAATCGGCAACCTTTGGCACGCGGCCCACCAGGGAAATCCACTGGGGGGCCAGGACGGTTTGTTTACCTGCAGAGTCTGCCATGCCAGGCCAATGGGGGCTGTGGGAAGTGGTGGCCAGCACATCCCTCATCCCAGGCCACTTCCTGCAGCCCCCATTGGCCTGACACAGTGAAGCACAGTCAGTGGGAGCTGTGATTGGGCAAACCTGTGGACGCCGCAGGTAAACAAACCATCCCGGCCCGCCAGCGAATTTCCCTGGTGGGCCATGTGCCAAAGGTTGCCGATCCCTGATCTAATCTGATCTCACGGAGAACACAGGCCATAGAACTTCCCCAAAACAATTTCTAGGACAGATCTTTCAGAAAAACATCCCATCCTAATTAAAAATTGTCAGTAACAGAGAATCCACTAGGACCCTTGGTAAATTGCTCCAATGGTTAATTCCCATTAAAAATTTTCACCCCTTTTTCAAGTCTGAATTTGTCTAGCATCAACTTCCAGCCACTGGATCATGTTATACCTTTCTCTGCTAGACTGAAGATCTCATTATTAAATACTTGTTCCCCATGACAATACTTACAGACAATAAACAAATCCCCCTTAACCTTCTCTTTGTTAAGCTAAATAGACAGTATCACTGGGAGCTCATGTTCAGCTGATTATTCACCACGACCCCCAAATCTTTTTTTCACTGTCACTGCTTCCCAGGATAGAGTCCCCCATTCTGTCAGTATGGCCTACATTCTTTGTTCCTAGATGTAGACATTTACAGTTAGCTATATTAAAACACATTGTTTGCTTGCACCAATTACCAAGCAATCTGGAGTGATCTGAAACAGTGAGCTGTCGACTTCATTCTTTACCACTCCTCCAATTTTTGCGTCATCTGCAGACTTTCAGTGATTTTGTTTTCTTCCATGTCATGGATCAAGGTGTTAAATAGCATAGGGGCAAGAACAGATTCTGGTATGACTGTACTGGAAACATACCCGCTCAATGATAATTCCCCTTTTTTGAGACCAATCAGTTAACCAGTGTTTAATCCATTTACCATGTGCAATGTTAATTTTATAGCAATCTAGATTTTTTTTAAATCAAAATGTTGTGTTACTAAGTCAAACCCCTTACAGGAATCTCAGTATATTATGTCAACACTCTTACCTTTATCTACCAAACTTGCATTCTCACCAAAAACAAGATATCAGGTTAGTCTGACAGGATCTATTTTCCATAAATCCATGTTGATCTGTATTAGTGATATTACCCTCCTTTAGTTTTCTATTAATGAAGTCCCGTATCAGCTGCTCCATTACCTTGTTCAGGATTGATAAGCTGCCAGGCCAATAATTACCCAGGTCACTCAGCTTATCCATTTTAAAAAATTGATACAGTATTAGCTTTCTTCCAGTCTTCCGGAACTACCCCAGTGTTCCAAGACTTATGGAAAATCAACATTAACAGTCTAGCAAGCTCCTCAGCCAGCTCTTTTAGAACTCTGGGTTGCAAGTTATGTGGACCTGCACATTCACAAAATGTCTAACTTTAGTACCCTGTTTAACATCATGCAAAGATACTAGCGAATCGTAAATAGGAATAGAAACAGTGTTTTCAACTTTGTGAAACTGACTCTAGTAAAGCAATTTGTGTATGTTTATTATTGATCTTCTTGTTATTCTGCTTGAACATTTATAATGTGCAATCAAGTCATGATTACTTGTACGTAAGCTACCATTAACTTTTAGTTCTATGATCAGTTCCTCTTTATCTATTAGGACAAGGCCTAACACAGAATTCCCCTGTATTGGCTGCGATACTTTTGAGTTAGGAAATTGTCATTATAATGTTTAGAACTATTCCAAGGATATTTTTAGTAGTGGAAGCATGAGACCTCCAGGATATGTTCCTCAGATTGAAGGCCCCCAGGATCCCACAGGTTTTGTTCTCTATAGGGTACATATGCACTTGTAGGGATGGGAATATCAGTTGAGACAAAATTCACCCAGAGCTTGACCTGAACCTTTTTTGAGTTCTCTTTACTCACTTTTCTCATTGTTTCATTCTGGACACAACTGGAAGTGGAAATCCCAAACCCCAGCCTGAAAACCTGTTTTAGGGAGATCTTCATTTTGCTTTTGTAGACCAAAGTTTTCAATACAAATCCAAACTGGGTGCTTTTTAAGTGGCCTTCTGATGTTCTCCAGCCACTTATACTGTAAAATGATTTATGATGGGCTGAAGCACCTAAGCACACTTTTGGGTGTAGTATAAATTATGATAGCAGCACTAAATTGTAAATTGACTGTATTTATTCTATCAATAAATGTTGTCGTTAATCTGAACAATTGTCTTTGCTGTCTTCATGTCATTTTGTATAAAGTCTCATTAAATTGGATGTGCTCCACCAAAATATATTATCTGTGTTTCTAATGAGTCAAAACTTTGCTTTTGCTTAAACTTTGACCTTGCTTAGCTGCTTTTTTTTTTTGGCAAGGGGCTAACATGTCTTGTGGATCAGGTTTAGTAACTGTACACATGCAATGAGCAAAAATCCGCAATGAAAAGAATCTTTGCTAATGATTACTTTTATCAGGTAGATTGCGAAGTTTGTGTGGCTGTTTCAGCATTCTGCATTTCTTATTATATTCAGAACTCCATGGCAACATGCTTCTCCTGTGGATCCCAGTGGGAAAAAAACAGACTAGTTAACTGATTTCCACAGCACGCAGTTTAATCATGATAAAATATGGTCAGACATAGAAATGTGTTGGTTGGCCTACTTGAGGTTCGGCATATCTATATTTTTATTTTTAGTGTACAATTATGCCAAAGACATGCTTCACTAAGCAAAGGCAATGCCTAACGTATTTTGCTGGGCAAAGTTTTGCTGTATTAGTACCACCATGAAAACCTGTTCTGTTAGAAAAGTGATTTGTGGCCTTTAATTCATCCTATCTGCTTGGGAAAAGATTAATAGACTAGAAATCTAAGCCAGAAAAACATAAAACCTCATTGCTTGGTGGAAGAAACCTAACTGTACATATAAGTAGTGTAGGATGTACGACCAGTGTATACATAAGATGCCTGCTCTGATTTCACATAGATCAGACCAAAGCACACTTTTCATTTTTTTTTCTCCTTCATATTCTAGAAACCTCAAACCACTATGAGAACAATCTACAGGTGTTTGTACATACCTGAGAGCGACCAGGATAAACTTAGCCAGATAACTAATTAAATAATAAGTAGACTAACCTTGTTCAAGTCCCCAAATTATACTCCTCATCTGAGGAAAGGGCTCATGTCCTAATTTCAGACCAAAACACAAGGCCCTCTGGATCTTCTATGCTACAGACAAATATGGGATTTACTGCTGGCCTACTCACCAGGAAATTAGTTGGCCTAGAGAAAGCAATTTTTATCCTCTAACTGGCCCAGACTAAAAGAAATACATGAAGCAGCCCAGAAAGTGAAGATTTATGCAATTGGGCTATCCCTTCTCCCTCAAACCACCACTCTCCGTATTTATAGTTATAGATCCTTCCCCATGTCTGTTGCTGAATTTTTCATCCCAGGGCTGGAGTATTTCCTATTTTTCCTTACATTGTGGCTGATCCTGAGAATGCAAGAGTTCCAGGGGCCCATCTCACTGATGTCTCTGTTTTAAAAGCCCCTGTTTGTCTAGACAGAGTTGGGCATTTAATTCTAACTTCTATTTGAGGATTTAATAGTCCTTGAGTTGGTTTCTATCTTGCTGGCAGCTTAGGTGCCACTTGTCACTATAAATCCTGCTCCTGACGGGTCCCTTCTTTACATTAGTCAGATGAAGCTATAGCTCCCTGTAATAAAGAACAGCAAGAGGAGTATCTGCAGTACAGAATGTTCCCTTGGGTGACTTCAGGAATGCACATGTCATCTAGGGACAATTCAAGACCGAACACCCAGGTTAAGACCCTAGGGAAGCTTCCTGTACAGTCACTGTGGGACCCATTTAATGTCAAGAGATCATCTAGTCCCTCCCCACCAATTAGGCAAGGAGGAGCCATATGACTTCACACTGTGAGAAGGGAACACAGGATCCCTGATGCAGCATTGATGGTGATTGATGTGGGGGGTTCATTTTATCTTTGGGGCTGTGACTGCAAAGCTAAGAAAAGTTGCAGAAGCAGCCATGGGAGCTATGTGTTGGTTTTTGTTTTTGTTTTTTTAAATTAAACAGGACCCCAGGATTTTTTTAAGCTAAGCAGCAGAGGCAAACCACATTCAGATTTCCTTTAAATGCTAGTTCACTCACCTCCCTGTATTTCAGTAAGAAAACCTAGGTACAATTTTCAAAGACTGAACTTTTGTAAACCACAAATCTTCTGTCATAAATTTAGACAGACTAGAAATGTGCTTGAGAATTTGTAGCTATTCATGCCATCTGGCATCTGTTGGCTTTCTCTATTCCCTTCCCCCTTGCTAATGCAACACACAGAAACTGGACCTTTCGTATTTTGTTACGGGAAATGTTTAAAAAGTTGGTGTCTGGAGTTTCTTATTAAACTGTTAAAAAGCCAAAACATTGCACTATTAAAGTGCCAGCATCTCAGGATCTCAAAGCACTTAGCGAACATTAATAATGATGATTGCACCCTGTGTGGTCCAGATTATCCTCCCTCCCTAAAGTCTTCCATGAGACAGTGCAACTCTTTGTGGCCTCTAAGACCAGTGGCTAAATGTCAGAAATTGGCCCTGTACATTTCTTAAAAGGGAATTCAAATATAATCAGTGCTTATCTAACATGGAGGCACTTATGAAATACAACTTAGTGAAATCACCTTTTTATTGTCTGACTGGAATTTGGGGATATCATTTTCTCTGAGGGGGACAATAACTATTTTTGTCTGGAAGCATTTATGACCATTCTAGAACCTTGTGACTTTTTTTTTTCCTTTGAAATTTTGCTGCTTAGTTAGCCTAGCAATGTAAGCCACGTGTGCAGCAAAATGCAATAGAAACAAAAGAAGAGATTCCACTCCCGGTGTCGATCAGTACAAGCATAGAAACATGGCCAAATATTGGTTAGTTCTTAGCTGAAGGACTGTGTAGGATGTACCGAGAGCATGTAGAACAATGTAAACCTGATGTTAGTATAAAGAAATGTGTGCGAGCAACTGTACAGAATGTTTCCCCCATATGTTTGTGAACATCACTGCTTGCCACAGGGGCCTAATTCTTCTCTCTGGGAGACCAGTGTAAATCTAGAACAATGTCATTGAATTCAATGGAGTGAATTCAGATTTCCACCTATTTCACTTAGTGGTGGAGAGTCTTCAGTTCCTATTAATATCAACAACCTTCCCAGTAGGTGTGCAGGAACTTGGAAGAATACATCGTTAGCGCAAAACTTGGCTTTGTATAATAGGGGCAGAAAAGTGAAACTTAACAGACCTTTTCCCTGTGCATATTCCAAACACCAGGTCAGAAAAAGGATCCTAGTAACTTTCAGTATAAGCAGGTCAAGAAAGACCTAGCTGGGTGACTATTCAAGTCCTGGTGCTGGTTAGTGGACAGGGTAATGTAATGTATCAGCCTTATGATGGAGCTTTTGTGCCTCCCAGATTTTAACCAGCTCTCATGGAGTCCTCCTGAGTGATGAGAGGTTTTCTGACACAATCTATCTTAGTTCTGTAAGTATTCACAGCAGGGGATTCAGTTGCCACTCCAACACTGTCAGCTTCAGATGGCTAGTGGGGGGTGCTGCAAATCACACTTTTTACAGTCCAAAAGAATAGCAAATCAACTGGAAAAGTTATGTGCTAAAGCTCTGAAACTTTTAAACACTCAAAAGGCAATAGCAACAAACCGCATGCGAAAGTTACATCTTCAGGATTCAAAGAGATTTTCCTCTGCAGCAGTTGCCAAATGTCTACATGGTTCTGGCTTTTCAAGTTTGTCCTCTACCCTTCTCCTTGGTTCCATTTTACCAGTACCCTTTTCCTCTGCGCTCCAAGTTACTACTCCACCTATTGTTTAGGTGTTTCACCATTTTCCTTTGCTACTTGCTTTCTGGATGGCTAAAGGGTTTTTATTTATTTATTTATTTAATAGCTATGTAGGGCTGGAAGAGTCAACAGGTCATCTTATCCATCCACCTCTTCCCCTTTCCCCATAATATGTAGCATCTAGAGACAGTCCCTGCCCTACTGAACTTACAATCTAAATAGACAAAACTGTAGAGGGTGGGAAAGAGGAAGCATTATGTCCCTTCTACAGATGGGGGTCTGGGGAACATAGAGAAAAGTGACTTACCCAAGGTCACATGAGGCATCTATGGCTGTGCTGGAAATTGAATTCAGACATTTGTTGCTTTTACCCAAGGACCATCCCTCATCTTCCAAAGTGAACTCATCTAAACGTTTTCTTAGTGTGATTATACAGGTTTCCTCATAGAGCAAGCAAAAGTATGATATGATCAGAATCTTCTTTTCAGCAATCAATCATGGCAGCTCTGTGTGAATCTGTTTGACCCAACCAGTGTGCCAACACTGTCCCAACACTGATTCTAAACCCAAGGCTCCCACATGATAGACATCATTGCACTGAGCCTCTTACTAAACTTTGTTTTTTTTTTCAAAAGTAGAAATCAAAAGTACCTATGTCTGGAGATAAGATTCTGCCTGATAAAAACAGTTTTGTTCTGTTTTATATGTTCATAACTTTTAGCTCCAAGAATCTGTTCACTGTGTTAAAAATGAAACCACTACAGATGGATATTTCTTTCAATTACTGTAAAAACATGTAACAAATCCTCTGGCATGCCAAGAACCAGGCATCAAAGTGCTTACATATTCTATTAAGTGGTTTAATATTGTAGAGAGAAAAAGAAAAATACAATGGTTTGTCCCCCATGGCTGCCTTTAGGAGACCTCAGGGGGTTGACAGGTTGTATTTTTCCTGGTCTCCCCTCTTCAGTACTAAACCACTGAATAAAATATGTAAGAGTTTGAGCTCTGATGCCTTGGCATGCAAAGTTCTTGGCATGCAAAGGATTTCTTGATGATTTGGAGTGAGCTATTACACTCCCCTCCTATTGAAAAGGCACACATGGTACAAACTTAGAATCATAGAAGATTGGGGTTGGAAGAGACCATCTAGTCCAACCCTCTGCTCAAAGCAGGACCAGCACCAACTAAATCGTATAAACTTGGTATATAAACTTTTCTCTTCATTTTGGTATACAGAAGTTGATACTTCTTTCCATTGCTTTGTTTCTTCCTGTTATCTCCAAAACTTTGAGTGAAACTAAACACAGGTCTTACTGAAGAGGATGCAGGTGTCAGGTCTTTTATTCTGCCAAAAGGATTCTGTCATTTACATGTTCTCATTCTGGGCTTCATCCTCGGTTCCAGCTGATCCTCATTCAGCATAAGTTGAGGGTGCAAAGAGGGCTTTACACTGCCTCAGTCCTTGGGGCTAGCTGGGGCCACTGCAAGTTAGAACAATCTCAGATGCTCTCATGCTGAGCCAGGGAGCCATTTACGAGCCACAGATAAATGGAGCACAGCAGCCCTCCTCCTATATCAGCTACACCTGCCCTATACCACATGATAATTCCCTTATGTTGAAGCAATGCAAAGGCACCCAGGATGTAGCCCTTTGATTCTCAGTTCTTCACTTTCAGATGAATCCACACATAAGCTCTAGATCAGGGGTGGCCAACCTGTGGCTCCGGAGCCACAGGCAGCTCTTCAGAAGTTAATATGTGGCTCCTTGTATAGGCACCGACTCTAGGGCTGGAGCTACAGGTGCCAACTTTCTAATGTGCCGGGGGGGGGGGGGGGGGCTCACTGCTCAGCCCCTGGCTCTGCCACAGGCCCTGCCCCCACTCCACCCCTTCCCGCTCCCTCTCCTGAGCCTTCCGTGCCCCCGCTTCCTCCCCCCCATCCACCGAGCTTCCTGCAGGCCACGAAACAGGTGATCGGGAGGGAGGGGGAGGCACTGATCGGCAGAGCTGCCGGTGGGCTGGAGGCGTGGGCAGGGCCGGCTCTAGGCACCAGCAAAACAAGCAGGTGCTTGGGGCGACACATTTCTAGGGGCAGCATTCTGACGCTGGCCATGCCGCCCCTAGAAATGTGCCCCCGCCACCCCAGCTCGCCTCTGCTCCACCGCCCCCTGCTCCCCTGAGCACGCCGCCGTCGCTCCACTTCTCCCCACTCCGTCCCAGGCTTGCCACGCGCAAAAGCCTGGGAGGGAGGGAGGAGAAGCTGAGCGGCAGCACGCTTAGGGGAGGTGGTGGTGGAGCGGAGGCGAGCTGGGGCAGGGAGCGGTTCCTCTACACCCCCACCCTCGCTCGCCTCCGCTCCGCCTGCTCCCCTGAATGCACCACCTCTCCCTCGCCTGAGAGGGAGGGGGGAGAAGCGGTGTAGCGGCGTGTTCACGGGAGCAGGCGGAGTGGAGGTGAGCTAGGGCAGGGGGCAGGGCCAGAGATTTGGGAAGGGGTTGGGAAAGGCAGAGTTGGGGCGGAGCTGGGGGCGGGGGAGGCACGAAAAAAAAGTGGGGGCAGCCAAAAATGTTTTTGCTTGGGGCAGCAAAAATCCTAGAGCTGGCCCTGGGCGTGGGGACTTATGAGGAGAGGCTGAGGGAGCTGGGATTGTTTAGCCTGCAGAAGAGAAGAATGAGGTGGGATTTGATAGCTGCTTTCAACTACCTGAAAGGGGGTTCCAAAGAGGATGGCTCTAGACTGTTCTCAATGGTAGCAGATGAGAGAACGAGGAGTAATGGTCTCAAGTTGCAGTGGGGGAGGTTTAGATTGGATATTAGGAAAAACTTTTTCACTAAGAGGGTGGTGAAACACTGGAATGCGTTACCTAGGGAGGTGGTAGAATCTCCTTCCTTAGAGGTTTTCAAGGTCAGGCTTGGGATGATTTAACTGGGAATTGGTCCTGCTTTGAGCAGCGGGTTGGACTAGATGACCTTCTGGGGTCCCTTCCAACCCTGATATTCTATGATTCTATGTGGGGTGGGGGGGAGCTCATGGGGGGCTGCTGACGTATTACTGTGGCTCTTTAGCAATGTACATTGGCAAATTCTGGCTCTTTCTCAGGCTCAGGTTGGCCACCCCTGCTCTAGATGCTGCCTCCCTGAACTTTGAAGATGTTTGAAACTGAAGTCCAAATGTTGTGGCTCTAGCCGCTCTCTTCTTTCAGGGTCTGACCCTTCTCTCACTTACACCAGTTTTGTACCAGTGAAATTTGAGTGGAGTTACTTCACCTGATTTGGTCCTGGGTAACAGGCAAAACATACTCTGCTGTCTCTTATTTCTAAAGAAAACTGCCAGTCACTGGTACTTCAAATGGAAGAAACTGCAGACATATTGTTGAAAGCTTCTGTTTTTCAACATTTGTCTCAGATGAGGGTCTCTTTTCAAATATGCACTGGTTATAATAATGAGACATTGCTGGCTTAGGTACTGAATGGGAAACACGTTCTTAAGCCCTGGTTCTAATTTTAGAGCAGAGATTTATTCTTTGCTCATTTAAAACTTTACTCTCAATAGCATTATAAAAGGTTCTTGAAAGAGGTCACTGAACGTTCAGCCCAGCTTTGATAAAACCTGTATTTGCCTCATTAACATGTATGCACTCACTGTTTGCTGAGTTTCTTTTCTTCGTACTCCGAAGTACAGTTTTGGCCAGTGCTCAGCCTGCGAGTGTGTTGATTGGGAAGAGCTTTTAACTACACCATTGATTATACACAACAACAGCAACCATTCAGACCCTCACCCTCCATCTCTACAGGAGCTCTTTTCTCTTCTAAATATTTGCAGTCAAAATTTGGTGCATGCCAGAAAATCTACAGACCAAAGGGGGGAACAAGAAGTTTAGTCTCCTGTGGGCTGTAATACTTTGGTCTAATTTTGATCGTTGGGTTACTTTGTGAGTTCTGGATGGTGTTGGTGGCCTGTGATATACAGGAGGTCAGACTAGATGATCTGGTGGTCCCTTCTGGCCCTAAACCCTATAACTCTGTTCCTGCAATGATTCTGGCTCCTGCTAAAACCTACAAATACAAACCCTCCATGGCTCTGATCCCAAGTGAGAGACTAACATTCAATTTGTTTATTTTAGTCAAGAGAAGGGTAAGAAGTGGCTTGATCACAGTCTACAAGTACCTACACAGGGAAGAGGTTTTTGATAGTAGATGGCTCTTTAATCTAGCAGAAAAAAATAATAATGAGATCCAATGATTGGAAACTGAAGCTAGACAAATTATGGCTAGAAATAAGGCACAGTTTTTTAACAGTGAAGGTAATTAGCCATTGGACCAGCTTACCAAGGGAGTCTCCATCACTTGAAGTCTTTATGTTAAGAGGATAGCTTTTTATAAGAGATGTGGTAGCCCCATCAAAAGTTATGGGTTTGATGCAGAAATTATTGGGTGAAGCACTATGTCCTGTGTTATGAAGAAGGTCAGACTAGATCAAAATGGTCCCTTCTGGTCTTAACATCTATGCACATACGAAAAAGCCCATTTAAATCTTATGAATGTTAGATCAGGCCCTATGAGATGGGTCTCCGTGGGCTGCTCTCTGCTAGCCTATTGGTGTTTGTGGTCTATATACACTCTTTGGCCTGACACCGGGAGCTACATACATATACTCCAAGCACATTCTTCATGCTCCAACAGCCTTATCTGTTGCCCACTGAAGTCAAGGAGAGTATTCCATTGACATGGGCATGGGATCAGGTTCCAAACTGGAATAACTGTTATGGAGGAATTGGCTGTGCTCTTTGCCATTGCTGATCTACATCAGGATGTGCAGTGACACTATCTGGGCAGTATCTAGATGTCCCTACATTGGTGGCAGTTTCATAGCTGAGGCAGAAGTGGGCACCCGTGAGTGCCTAGTAATAGAGTTTCAGAGTAGCAGCCGTGTTAGTCTGTATTCGCAAAAAGAAAAGGAGGACTTGTGGCACCTTTGTTAGTCTCTAAGGTGCCACAAGTACTCCTTTTCTTTTTTAGTAATAGAGTGAAATAATAAACCATGTCCCTTTTAAAGTTATGCATGAATAAGTTAGAATCCACAAGAGAGTCAGTCTATGGTTTCAGTGCTAGTCATGTCAAAAGGTAATTTCTGCACTCTATTATAACTGAAATGTCAATGTATTAAAATGGATAAGCATCAGTGGAGGGCAGGGTTCTTATTCTAATTTAGCTTGGGGGTGTTTTTACTTTGTTTTACCTTCTTCACAGACATAACATGCTAGCGCCTTTTTATTAATAATTTGCAATTATACACCCCTTTCCATAGAGGGTCTCAAAGCACTTCATAAACAGCAGTTCACAAAACCCCTGTGGGTAGGGGTTATTCTTACCACCCTGAGATGGGGAGACTAAGGCACAGAGAAATTAAATAACCTGCCTTGGGTGATTGGCAGAGCCTGGAACATAATCTGGGGATTCATAATTCTGGTCCTTGTTCTAGTTATTAGACAATGTTTCCTCCCATTTTAACACATCCATTATTAGTCTTGGCTCTTTGCACCCCCGGGAGAAACTAGTCAAAAAGGAAAAATTGTTTTCATTCTTAAGAGAACAGTGAGAGAGAGGTTTTACATTAACTATCAGTGCGCCCAACAGGGCATTATAGGCACATTAGTATGAAAATATAACGGAGCTCCAGAAGGATATCTCATAAATCAATTATTCCCATCCCTTAATTGTATTTTCTTGCTCTTCTGTGACTTCCGTACAGTCTGACATCATCTCTCTGACCCTGAGATCTCCAGAACTGTATGAAATATCCCCGATGGGATGGGGAGTAAAGAATTTTGGCTTCCCTGGCCTCTGACCGGATGCCTCTTTTGTATGCAATTCAGAACTCTTTGCAGCTATGCAAAGCTCCCTCACCTCTCATCCACAGTTTTCATTGGTGTTTTTTTATACCCCCTTTTCCAGTTTATATAATGAAAAGTAGGAAATAAAACCTGCTTGATCTTCCCTAGTACAGAAGTATACTTATTTCTGCTTACACTCTTTGCCATCCTAGATTTTGTTCCCGTAAGCAGAGTCAGGATGAGCTCCACCCTGACATCTGGTGGCAAATTGTGGAAAAGAACTTCAGGGGCTGATCTCATTTGCATAGGCACACCCACCTCGCCTAGCATGAGCCCATAGCTGCCCAAATGGTCACTTTGGCTGCTGTGGGATCCCCAGTTTCTCTGTTATTGGGGCAGGAAGAATAAATTGTTATTATCCTGATTATGTGAATCAAGGACAGTGGAACTGTACTTGGCCTTTTGTTATGATGGAGGGACTCGCCATCAATGAAGTAGCACTCGCTAGGCAAGGGACATGGGTTCCAAAACCCAGTGAATTGATAGACTCTCTATCCCCCCCGTGAGGGTATTATTTGCTAATTGCACTTCCTCCTCTCTTCACTGTGGAATATCAGAGCTAATTTTGATTGTATTAGGAGTCTAGTTGCAGGCTGCAGAGCTGAATTTGCTTTGGGCCAATGGTGCACCAGCACTGAGGCTCCCCTACTACAAGCTGAAATCACAAAAGAGCTAAACTTACTAAGAGCTGAAATCACTGAGTGTTGTGTTAAGTAGTGGGGGAGCCTGAAGATATATTGCAGAGCAGTTCATAGGATGGCTGGAGTGGCTCATGGGATGGCTGGCAGAGCAGAGCAGCTGGTGGAGTGCAGCAGTTTGTGGGACGGCTGGAGCGGCTCATGGGGGCGACTGGCAGAGTGGAGTGATTCGTGGGCCGGCTGGTGGAGCAGAGACCCATGGAGAGGTGGGGCAATCGGCTTTTGGACCACATAAGGTGCCCCTTAAACCCTCCCCCCATCTCCACCCAGGTTGGGAGGTAAAACTCTGCAGATAAACTTTCGAACTCTGGCGCTGCACTGACCAGGGACAGAGACTTTTGGGTTGTTGGGCTTTTGGGACTTTGGGTGACTTTGGATTGCTGGACTCAAGAACTAAAGGGAAAGGACATGACCCAATTTGCTTGGAGTGGGTTTTTTGCTCATGGGTTGTGTTATGAATCCTGTTGGTGGTGTTTCCTCAACATAATGCCACATTGTTTCTCTCTGTTATTAAAAGGCTTTTTGCTACACTCAGACTCTGTGCTTCCGAGAGGGGAAGTATTGCCTCTTGGAGGCGCCCAGCAAGGATGGTGTATATTTGTCCCAGGTCACTGGGTGGGGGCTCGAGCCGGTTTTGCATTGTGTTATTGGAATGGAACCCCTAGATACTGAACCCGGCCCTTGTTGCTGCCAACTCTGACGGGCAGAAGGGTTACATTCCTATTTGGGATGCCTTCTCTGAAAATAATTTGTACACTAACAAAGACCAGAAGGTTAATCTAAGAGGATTCAATCATCAGTGGTCAAGAACCAGCTCTGTAAGTGCAGCTTCCTACTAGAGACAGGCAATGATGCAGTTTGCACAAGTGGAGTTTACTCCTCTTTGAAACTAAGTTAACTTCAACTGTTGCAAACCTTGTCTTTCCTTGTCTAAAATGGGAATTTGTATCTGTGCAGATACACCGTTGTTGGCCACTAATAGGTAAATCAGGACTAATCTCACATGTAGACAAGGCACTAAGGTGCTCTGTCATATTTTTGACCCTATATAAGTTCTTGTCTTTTATTCTGCTCTATTGTGACCCTTCTCAGTGTCCTATTGATCTTTCTTGGTTAATTAGTGTAGGTTTGTACAGATAAGGTCCCATGTAACTGCTGACTGTTGTTAATTTTTCTTATTCTTTTACTAAGATGTGCTCTTCTCTAAGGCAGTTACATCATTATACCTGATCTTGTTGCTCTCTTTAGTATCTCCTTTTTCTCTTTCAGCTTTTCAAGATCAGGACTCGAAACCGAGATAATACTTTGGACTGCATTGTGCCTGGCTCTACCTGAGTGTCCAGGGAATAAAGTGTGGGGAAAGAACTTGCAGGGCAAGTCGAACTAAGTTATGCAACTCGAACTTCATGACTAATGCAGCTGGAGTCGACGTACCTTAGGTCTACTCATTGCAGTGTCTACACCGCGCTGGATCGACGGGAGAAACTCTTCTGTTGACTTACCTTGGGTAAGTTGGGTTGGGTAATGAAACAATGTTGGGTAATCCCAAACTTCAGAGAAATACCTAAAAATCTGATACTGAATCCACTGCATTGACTGTAACTATTTTTTTTTTATTTACTAAGTGCCAAGCAGCTCACAGAACACAGAGAACACATGTGCCCAGCCCCAAAGAGACAGATTTTGCCCTCCATACTCGTGTTGTCTAGTATCCTAGGGACAGATCCACAAAGGTAGGTAGGCATTGCAAAGCTCAGCATTGCAATGTGTAACCCGTAGGTGCTCTGTCACCTAGTGGAATCCTCAGCCCCTGAGTTAGATGCCCAAGCTTCCCATACATTTTATGGAGAGAGTCAGGTGCCTAAGTAAGGGAACCTCAGAAGCCAGTGAGCTGAGTGAGGAGCTACCTAAGCTAGCTACGAACAAAATGCAGAGGAATGAAGTAAGTTTAGGACCAAATCCTGAAAGGTATTTATGTGCCCAGCTCCCACTGATCTAGGCCTTATGCACCTGACTGACAGGCCAGAGATAGGCACCGCCCTCTGCTCCAGGTCCTCCGCTGTGAACCTTCTCTTAGCTTTACACACCCAAGCCCTTTCAAAGGTCAGCCCTTTCTCATGAAAAATCAGAGAGAGACAGCAAACCTCCCCAGAATACCTAATATTCTAATGGTTGGGGCATTTACCTGGGAGGTGGGGAAAGTTGTTCTCAAATCTCTGTTTCATGTGAGGCAGAGCAGGGAGTTGAACTTGGGTGTCCCAAATCCCATGTTAATGACCTAAGCATCAGGATAGATGGAGATATCTGCATACCCTGCTTGTCTTTTGTAACACACATCAGGTCTTAGGCATGCCTCCGGGTTCAGGCCCTGCTGGTGTTCCACCACCTACTTAGAGAATCCTGCTCTGGGGCTTTGGCTTGAGCCAGGGTTTCAAGAAGCTTGTTGTCCATGGGGCAGCATCAGCACTTAGGCAGATTTGCAAATACTGACTGATGGAAATGTAGGTGCCAGCAGGGTTAGGCAGTAGCTGAGTGGGGGTTTTGAGAATAGCAGTGGCCCATAAAGAGTGGACTTAGGCACCTGAAGAGACAGTTAGGCACCTAAATACACTTATGCATCTGGGCCTTATTCCCCAAGTATCATCATGGAAATCAATGTAAGTGGGACAGCATCTGGCTGTAACATTAATGGAAAAACAATAATGTGGCACATCTAGTCTAGCCCATTTAATTGGGTACCCTGCCCTCTGACAGAGGCTAGGTTCTGAAGTGTTCTGATTATATTATCATATAACTCATTCTGTGTTAGCTCTATGCAGTACCCACTCATGCCTTTATAACGTAAGCTGTCCAGGACAGGGACATGTTAACGGTTTGGTACTGTTCACGTATTGCACAGTGCTGTGTATGCTTACATCACTGTAATAAATAATAATAATAGTGATGCTGGAGGGTCTTGGGTCAGATCCAGGTTTGAGTCCACGTTGTGCCACAGACTTCCTCTCCAACCATGGGCAAGTCACTTAATCTCTCTGTGCGTCACATCTCCACTTGTAAAATGTGGGTAATAATATTTCCTTTGACCCACTCTTTCGTTGCCTTGCCTATTTAGATTGTAAGCTGTTCTCTTACTATACGTATGTGCAGCACCTAGCACAGTTGGACTCCATCTTGTTTGGGGTCTCTAGACTGGTATAATATGAATACTTTATTATTATTATTATTATTATTATGCTTCAGAAGAAGGTACTCAAAGAGCTTGTGGGGGAGAAATAAATATTTCCCAGCCCACAGAGGTGGTAAGTTCACTGTACACATTTGGTAGTGGTCTTATTTCAGAGTGTAATAACTTTTGTTCTTTTAGATTCATAGAGTTTCAGGCCAGAAGGCACCACCAGATCATATAGCCTGACCTACTGTATATCGCAGGCCATCAAACGCCACCCGACCATCCCAACACCAAACCCAGCAACCAGAATTAGACCAAAGTATTACAGCCCTCCAGAGAGTAAACTATTGTTTGCCACAGGCAGAGAATAGGAGGGATTGAAGTGCACCAGTGCCCGAGGCTCATGCAATGGCAGGGAACTGATTTAGTGACATATACCCAGATGATCCCAGCAAGTGACCCACACGCCACACTGCAGAAGGTGAAAACCTTCTTCACTGCCAATCTGAGCTGGGGAAAATTCCTTTCTGACCCCTCATATGGTGATCAGTTAGACCCTGAACATGTAAGCAAAATTCACGAGCCAAACACATGAAAAAGAATTCTCCTTACCACTTCAGAGCACTGGTCCATTCCATCCAGTGTCCCATTTCCTGTAAGGGCAATCTCTGATGCTTCAGATGAAGGAGACAAAAAACAAAACAAAACAAACAAAAATACACCGAATACAGTGAGGAAAAAAATCTTATCCTGACATCTACAGGTGAAGCCCTGAAGCATGAGAGTTTAGGAACATAAGACATGAAGTGGAAGGGACCCTAGAGCTGTTGATCCCAGCCTCCCACTACCCTAGGTAATCCCATCATATAAACCCACTCATAAATGTATCTAGCTCTTAATATTCTACTTACACAATAAACTTCTTGGGGCAGGGATCATGTCTTATGCTTTATCTCGATACAATATCAAGACCCCTGTTCGTACATATACTAAATAATGACAATGCTCTTACTTTGACCAATCCACTGACCCCAAATTTGTCACACCTACTCAACACCTTTTAATAGCCTGCAAAGTTTACTACAGATTGTAATGTATACTGGATGTGCATAAATAAGTAAATTTATTTATAAAATAAGTGTATACTGGAATTGAATGCACAGCAGAGGCATAATCAAAGTGAGAGGCAAGAAAGTAGATTTTCTTGGAAGCATTTTGGATGGATTGGAGAAGGGTCATGTTAGTATCAGGAAGATCTGGGAGATGGAGATTATGGTATTTGAGTCAGGAGATAAATGAGTGATTTGACCTTTACTTATGTAAAGGAAGAGATGGATTTTTTACACATTATGGAACAAATCAACACAGGATTTGGTCACAACCTGAATATAAGGGTTGAATGAGGGGGAAGTTAGGTTACGCTTTTCTGAACTTGTCTCTCATTTATCTTCAATATCCATCTAAAATGGACTTTATAAATGTCTAGTAAGTCCATTAAATATCATGACTGTTATCTAGTGATGAACAAATCATATGCATAAAATGTTGCAAGCATCACACACAGCTATTA
This sequence comes from Eretmochelys imbricata, assembly GCF_965152235.1. Taxonomy (NCBI): domain Eukaryota; kingdom Metazoa; phylum Chordata; order Testudines; family Cheloniidae; genus Eretmochelys; species Eretmochelys imbricata. The sequence continues at coordinate 110,384,789 of NC_135577.1, forward strand.
TGGTGTGTTAAAACTTTGTTACATGACCTTGGTTGCTACAGTACCTGCCAGCAGAAATAAAACATAGAAATCCTGCCAGCTTCAATTAGACTTGCAAGCTATTTCTTTCCCAAGGCTGTTCAGCCACTTTATATATTAACATAAAACAAAAACCAAAGGGTTATTGATAATTCTGACTAATTATCTTTTTCTGCACTGAAGAGGTGAAAATCTGGAAAGAATTTAAACTTATCATTATTAACATACCTAAAAATAGAAAACAAAAATACTTGATTTTAAAAGATCCCCAATTATCTGGCTACTTCTAGAAATGGAATCTTAAGCTGCAGGGACTCATGAAACACAAAGGTTCCAGAGATTAGCTTTGTAAAGCACTTGAATTTGTTAGGAACAAAGGCATGAGGGGATTTTTGGCAAGGAAATGCAACATGCTTTTCTTTATTCAACAGGTAGGAAGCATGTGATCTCATGCTAGGCTTGCTATTTCTGTCGACTATGTGCTCTATTTCTTGTCAAATAAGACATTTTAATAAAAGTAATCCTTTAAAACCCTCCAAATCTAAACTTTCAAACATTTGTTTGTATGAAAGAGAGGCCAGCTTAATTATGTATGTCTTTGTCAAATAGTAAATATTTTAATCTCTTGGAGATTTTTTGTGTTAGGATTTATAATCCATTTGACCCTTTCTGAATAATATTACTGATACCAAAGTGTTGAGGTAAGGCATAAAACCCTAGGTTCAAACTGGACAGCATTCATGCATTTGTCAGGACAGATATATTGGTCTTTTTCCAGCAAGACTAGTGAAATGTATTATTCCTGATGTTAGAAAGAGAAATATCCTTCCCCTTCCTTTAATTATTCCATTTCATTACAGAATTTTTATTTATTTTATACTAATTATAGTACAAAAAAGGAATAAATGAGCTGGGGGGGTGAATTGCAGGGTCAAGTAACAGCTCTGCAAGATCTCTGGGAAGCATTGTGCCTCAGGGCTTGTCTACATTTACCAGGGGATTGACGAGCAGTGATCAATGCATCGGTGGTTGATTTAGCGGGTGTCGACCGTCAATCACTCTCCCTTCAACTCCTGTATGCCACCAGATTGAGAAGAGTAGGGGGAGTCAACGGGAGAGCGTCTCCCATTGATGTTGCGTAATGTGGACCCCATGGTAAGTAGATCTAAGCTACATCGATTTGAGTTATGCTATTCACATAAATCAAATTGCATAACTTAGATTGAATTTCCCCTGTAGTGTAGACAAGGCCTCAGAGAGCTATACAGTTGTTAGGTAGACTGTTCACAGGCAATTCATTGTGACTTCATCAATATTCAAAATTCAGACTAGCATGGTTAATTTTTATTGGGGTTTAGGTCACTTGACATTGCTTCTGCTTCCTGAGCATGAGTGCATCTCCTAGAATGAGAAATCTCTGGTGCAAATGCTGACATTTCTAAGTTAAGCATTCCCTTTCCATGGATGATATTATTTAATATTTTCTTAAAATTTAATATTTCTACAAACATTCTTACCAGTAAAATTGTTCACCAGTCTAGAACTCCCCAAATTGTGGTTCATGGAACACTTGCTGAAGCTCTTCCACAGAGAATTCTTCCTCTTTGTTTCCAGCTGTCAAATTGCATCACATAAAGTTAAAAATACATTAACCATGCTATGATTCTCACTTTTCCATGTACACAGTTGCTGTAGTTGCCACAGGCATATTATCTGAAAGGAGAGATAATCCATGTAATCACAATTGGTGGGGGAAGATGCTCTGAGACAATCTTTCTGATAAGATGTAGTCAATTCTATGACAAAGTTGGTGAACTTCCGCATTAAAAAACAAATTCATTGGTTCTAAATATAATTCCCTTTAATTTCATCATATTCCCTACCTTGAGCCTATATTATGGCACAGAGTGAAAGGAAGGGACTGATCTATTTCTATTATGCAACATACTTACTATACAAAGAATTTGGGACCCCAGCTATACTGTTGGAAATCAACCATTTCAATGGGCAAATTTGTGTTCTTTAAAACTGATTATTAGCACTAACAAATTGCTACATTGTTTCAGGTTAAGAAGTCATGTAAACTCTTTCTGTATTGTTTGAGAATCAAAAGCGTGAACATAAAAATATTAGAATGGCCATACTGGTCAGGCCAATGGGCCATCTAGCCCAGTATCTTGTCTTCTAACAGTGGCTGGTGCCAGATACTTCAGAGGGAGTGAACAGAACAGGGCAATTTATCAAGTGACCCATCCCCTGACATCTAGTCCCACCTTGTAGCAGTCAGAAATTTAGGGATACTCAGAGCATAGGGTAGTGTCCGTGACCATTTTGGCTAGTAACCACTGATAGACCTATCCTCCATTAACTAATCTAATTTTTTAACTCAGTTATGCTTTTGGCCTTCACAACATCCTCTGGCAAGGAGTTCCATAGGTTGACTGTGCATTGTGTGAAGTACTGCCTTATGTTTGTTTTAAACCTGCTGCCTATTAATTTCATCAGGTGACCTCTACTTCTTGTGTTATGTGAATGAGTAAATGACACTTCCCTGTTAACTTTATCCATACCATTCATGATTTTACAGAATTTTATCATATTCCCCCTTCAGTTCTCTCTTTTCTAAATTTAACAGTTCCAGTCTTTTTAATCTCTCCTCATATGGAAGCTGTTCCATACCTCTAATAATTTCTGTTGCCCTTCTCCATACTTCTTGCAATTCTAATATATCTTTCTGAGATGGGGCACTTACTATTCAAGGTGTGTGTGTTTCATGGGTTTCTAAAGCAGCATAATATTTTCCGTTTTATTATCTATCCCTTTCCTAATGGCTCCTAACATTCTGTTAGTGGTTTTGACAGGTGCTGCACGTTGAGCAGATGTTTCTAGAGAACTATCCACGATGACTCCAAGTTGTCTTTCTTAACTGGTAATAACTAATTTAGACCCCATCATTTTGTATGTACACTTGGGATTATGTTTTCCCAGGTTCATTACTTTGCATTTATCAACATTGAATTTCATCTGCCATGTTCTTGCCCAGTCACCCAGTTTTGTGAGATCCCTTTGTAACCCTTTGCAGTCAGCTTTGGACTTAACTATCTTGAGTAATTTTGTACCATCTGCAAACTTTGCCACGTCACTGTTTAACCCTTTTTCCAGATCATTTATGAATATGTGAACAGCACTGGTCTCAGTTCAGATCCTTTGGGGACTCCACTGTTTAACTCTCTCCTCAGTGAAAACTGACCATTTATTCCTACCCTCTGTTTCCTATCTTTTAACCCGTTACTGATCCATGAGAGGACCTTGTCGGTTATCCCATGACTGCTTACTTTCATAGAATATCAGGGTTGGAAAGGACCTCAGGAGGTCATTTTGTCCAACTCCCTGCTCAAAGCAGGACCAATCCCCAATTTTTGCCTCAGATCCCTAAATGGCCCCCTCAAGGAGTGAACTCACAACCCTGGGTTTAGCAGGCCAATGCTCAAACCACTGAGCTATCCCTCCCCTCTTTTGGTGACAAACTTTGTGAAAGGCTTTCTGAAAGTACACTATATCCACTAGATCACCCATGTTCACATGTTTGTTGAACCCTCAAAGAATTCTAATAGATTGGTGAGGCATGAGTTCCCCTTACCAAAGCTGTGTTGACTCTTCCCCAACATATTGTATTAATCTGTGTGTCTGGTAATTCTGTTCTCTACTATAGTTTCAACCAGTTTGCCTGGATTGCCACTGTAGACTTTTTAAAACATTGGCATCACATTAGCTGTCCACCAGTCATCTCCTATAGAGGCTGATTTAAGTGCTAGATTACATACCACAGAGTGACTATATATATTATACCGCTGCTATATATATATATATATATAGCAGCGGTATAATAATTAATCAGTTCCCTAGAAACAGGATCCGAGCTCTTATTTAGCAGAGAACATGTTTAATCTATATATGAGATTCATATAACTAATATTTTGTTAAAACAAATTTTTATAATCTTTTTCAACAATGTGTTTCCATCAAGATGGCAGCTGGCTGTTTACTGCATTGACCTGAATGCTGCTTCAGCAACCTTGCCTACTTGGCTGCTTCACAAATTTGTTTCTATTTGGGTGAAAAACTGAAAATTCCAAAGGATGTTCAGTATTTTTCTTTTCTTTTCACATATTCCCTATAGTTCAGCCATCTGTGCAAAATTAACAGTACTGTAGTTGCTTATTAGTGATTTTCTTTTCTTGATTAAAATTTTCATATTTATTAGTCTCTCTTTATTTCTAAAGTATGGGTAAAATGTTCAAAACTGCTTGAGTGACTTAGAGCTAAGTTTCACAGAAAGATTGACTAAGTTTTACAGAAAGTCAATGGCCCTTTGCATCCAAACACACAGGAGTAAGCAAACTATTTTTATTTATTTATTTATTTAACATTTATATTGTGGTAAAACGTAGAGGCTTCAACTGTATCGGTGCCTTATTGTGATAGGAGCTGTACAAATATATATTACATGATAGTCCTTCTCTTAGGCCTTACAGTCTGCATTCCCACTACTTTCCCAATAGAGCCAGTGAGTGGGGAGGCAATTCCACAGTAGTCTATTCCCAACTGGTGCAACCACTCCTGGGATACAGTGTCCAGTTCTGGTGTCCGCAATTAAAGTACAGTGTTGATAAATAAGAGAAGATTCAGAGAAGAGCCACGCAAATAATGAAAGGATTGGAAGACATGCCTTGTAGAGATAGATTGAACTCCTTGAGTCTATTTAGCTTAACAAAGAGAAGGTTAAGGGATGATTTGATCACAGTCTATAAGTACCTACATGGGGAACCAAATATTTGATAATGGGCTCATCAGTCCAGCAGACAGAGGTATAACAAGATCCAAAGACCGGAAGTTGAAGCTAGACAAATTCAGATGGGAAATAAAGCAAAAATATTTAACAGTGAAGGTAATCAACCACTGCAACAACTTACTAAAGGTTGTGATTGATTTTCCATCACTGGCAAATTTTGAGCCAAAAAGGATTTTTTAAAAGAATATATAAATATGCTGTAGTTCAAAAAGGAATTATTTGGGGGAAGGTCTCTGACCTGTGTTGTACAGGAGGTCAGACAAGATGATTACAGTGATCCCTTCTGTCCTTGGAATTCATGAATCTATGAGCTGTACACAGACTCGCTATGTGACGTTGGGGAAGCCACATTAAATACAAGGTCACACACTGAATTAGTGGCCGAGTCAGGAACAGCCAATAACAGAATTTCCTCATGTACAGTTGGAACATCTATTTAGGCCTGAGGCATTAGTAGCAAGCAGATGAGTTTCAGAGAGCCTGCTCCTCAGTCTCTGGTAATGAAATAAGTCAGTCAGGCCAAACCATTAAGAGTTAAAACAAAAAAAATAAAAAAACCAACATTTAAATCCAAGAAAAGTGGGAGCAGCCTCTCAGAGCTTCCTTGTGAGCCCTGCTGCTCCACAGAGGCCTGAGGCCTGGCCCACACTTTAATCTTCAATAGAGATGTGTGATCCATAGAGGTGCAGGTTCAACATGCAACCCTTCATCCTCCTGCTAAGAACACTGGCCTAAAGGGTCTTGTAGACTCTGAATAAGCTGGCATTACCTGAACTTTATAGAAGACTGCTGTGCAGCTGGAAGGAAGATCAGACTCAGAGTAATATATGGGCATTGCAGGAAATAAGGCACAGAGCAACTAAAAGCAATTTTTTTTTTTTTTGTAGGCCAACTTGAGACACCTTGGGCCTGATTTCAGAAGTGCTCAGTACTTGCAACTCCAAGGAAAGTCAATAGGCTCAATGACAAGTTGTGGAAAAGATCCATTTCTGAGAAGGTAATGACAAAATCCCTTCTCTGGACTCACTTCAAGTCCATTGTATGCCCACATCTTGAATACTGAATGCAGTTTTGGTGGCCCTATCTCAAAAAATATATTAGAATTGCAAAAAGCATGGAGAAGGGCAACAAAAATTATTAGAGATATGGAACTGCTTCGATATGAGGAGAGATTAAAAAGACTGGGACTGTTAGCTTTGGAAAGAGATGATGAAAGGAGATATGATAAAGTTCTATAAAATCATGAATGGTATGTAGAAAATTAATAGGGAATTGTTATTTACCTATTCAGATAACACAAGCATTAGAGGTCACCCAATTAAATTAATACGGAGCAGGTTGAAAAACAAACAAGGAAGTATTTCCACACACAATGCGCAGACAACCTGTGGAACTCATTGTCAGGGGATGTTGTGGCGGCCAAAAGTATAACTAAGTTAAAAAAGAATTAGATAAATTCAGGGGAATAGGTCCATCAATGTGTATTAGACAAGATGGTAAGGGACACAACCCTATGCTTTGTGTCTCCCTGAGCCTCCAACTGCCAGAAGCTGGGACTGAATTACAGGGGATGGATCACTCAAAATTGCCCTGTTCTGTTTACTCCCTCTGAAGCATTTGGCACTAGCCACTGTCAGAGACAGGATACTGTGCTAGATGGACCATTGGTCTGACCTAGTACTGCTGTTCTTATGTTCTAAAGCTGCTGTCCCAAGACTTTTAATCATGTGCACATTTATAATATTTCAACTGTTACCAACATTTCTAAGAATATAAAATATATTGTTTGGAATGCAATGAGGAGCCAAAAATACTACCCAACAGCAAAGTCAAAGAGGACAAAGAATATAGATATAAATCTATTTCCTGATGAAGGAAAGGGCATGGAGAAAATATATTTGTTAACACAATTTGAAACAATTTGCAAAATTTGATCAAGAAAATAAATAGTGAACCATGGATGTCTCCGCCCAAACTATGTGCTCCTCCTCCTTTGGCATTCCCCCAGCCCCTAGTTTAAAAATTCTTGACAACTTTTTTAATTTTACATACCAGCAGTCTGGTTTTGATTTAGGTGAGGCCCATCCTTCTTGTATAGACACCTGCCTTCCCCAAAGGTTACCCAGTTCCTAATAAATTGAAAACCCTCCTCCCAACACCATCATCCACATGTTCAGACCCTGAAGTTCTGCCTACCTTTCTGCCTTGTGCGTGGAACAGGAAGCATTTCAGAGAATGCTACCATGTTGGTTCTGGACCTTAATCCGTTACCTACCAGCTTAAATGTGGCCTCCAGGAACTCTGTCCTACTTTTGTTATGTCACTGGTAGCTATGAGTACCATGACCACCGACTCCTCCCCAGCACTGAACATCCATCTGTCTAGATGTCTTGTGAGATCCACAACCTTTATAGCCACCAGGCAATTCACCATGCAGTTCTCCGATCATCACAAACCCAGCTATCAATATTTATAATAATCAAATCCCCCATCATTACTACCTGTCTCTTCCTAATAACTGGGGTCCCTCCCCCAGGGGGTATCCTCAATACACGAGAGTACTGTGACATCATTGGGAAAGGCAGTCTCAACTATGAGATTATTCCATTTGGCTCCAACTTGATGTTCTCCTTCCCTTAGACTGTCATCCTCTTTAACAGCATGGAGGCTGACACACTGGGATTGGGGCCGCTGAATTATGTCCCTGAAAGTCTCCTCTGAGTCACCTCTTTGTCTCCCTTAGCTCCTCCACTTCAGCCAATCTGGTCTCAAGAGCCTGTACTGTATCTCCTTGGGCCCTGAGCTGCTTGCACTGAATGCACATGTATACCACCAACCGGACATACTACATTCAGTGCAATACTCTGAGTAGCTCCCACTCTGATGCTGGAGTCGTGCTTGCATTATTTTTACTTTTGGAAGATTTTTGTTTTGTTTTTGTGGGGGGTTATTGGCCTAAATTTAGGTGTATGTGGCTCTCACATGCCCTCCTTCACCTGGAGAACTCTGTCACAAAACTCCCCTCTGTGCTCCTCCTGTTAACTAGCTTCTCTGGTCACTTAGGAGCTGGCGTTTTAAACCCCTGTTCAAGCTGAGTTAGCCCCCTTCAAAATTATTTTCAATCAGAAAAAGCAGGATTCATTAGCTTTCAAATGACCTAGCTAGATTTTTCAGAGTGTCTGATTGCTATCAGGCATCCAAGGAACAATCTAACCAAGCTACACAATAATCCCACAGAGTGAAGGATGTAAAAGAGTGCATAATCTATGGGGGAAAATATAACATGCTAAAGAGGTCAAATAGACTGGTGAAATCATCTGGAAAGTCATTTAAATTTAGCCAAAAAAATGTATTAGCAAAAGTTAGAACCTGACAACAGAGCCTGAGTAGCAGAAACTCAGCAGAATAAGATAAGGTTGTTGACAGTTGTGCAGTTATTGGCAACAGTAATTGTAGAAGACTTCAGCATCCAGTACAGTGTATGATGTTGTTGGAATACCTGATACCTTGTGTCAGTGATAGCATTACCTTGGCTGGCTGTCCAAAGTTAAAAAATGTTCTGTGGTTTGTATTTTTATATCTTTAAAGTATTTTTAACATTAAAGTTATATAGTTAAATGTACAAAGGTCAGGAAATGAGAATATGCTATTTCTCACACTAGCATTTTCACACTGTGCACTCAGCACGTGCTCTCCTGACCAGAGTTAGCTTTAGTAACTGTGATTTCTTCCTATCCTCACAAAATGAGATGCTATGGGACTGTCACTGACGGCCTAAGGAGTTCCCTGTGTGTAGCGGTTTATATTAGTATATGGATTCAATCCTACAGCTGGTAGGAACATTTATGGCAAAATTCCATTTAGTCAAAACTGAAACATTTTGGGAGGAGAGGCTCCCAGACTCTATAGTCTGACATTTGGGGCCTTGGCCTACTATGTGGAAGACCCACGTTCAAGTCTCTGCTCTGTTTGATTCCGAGTGAGCTGGGATGAAAAACTCTGACTAAAAATGGAGTCAGAACTTCAAGATTTGGTCCATTTTTGAGCTGCTGAAGATTCTCCATATGTGACTACCTCTTGCCCAAGCCCAACACTTGTCTATATGTGTTTCTTAGGTACTTGGCTCAGCCGCTGACTCTACTAATGTGTGACCTTTCACAAGTCACGTCCTCTTTCCTGGCATCAGTTCCTCCCGCTGTAAAATGGGGACGATGATATTTTGTTTTTCTTTGTAAAGCTATGGATGGAAAGTATGACATAAGTTAACTGATTCTTATTTCTTATTCATTTACTGAGAAGCATGCTCCTTCCGAAGGTGATGCAGAAAACCGAGGGACTTGAGCATTTTGCATTGGTACCCTTAGTAACCCTCTGTTGAAATATGAAGTTCATGGAGGATAGGTCCGTCTGTGGCTATCAGCCAGGATGAGCAGGGATGCAAAACCATGCTCTGAAGCAGGGGGTGGCCAACCTGTAGCTCCAGAGCCACATGCGGATCTTCAAAGTTAATATGCGGCTCCTTGTATAGGTACCGACTCCGGGGTTGGAGCTACAGGTACCAACTTTCCAATGTGCCAAGGGGTGCTCACTGCTCAACCCCTGGCTCTGCCACAGGCCCTGCCCCCACTCCACCCCTTCCCGCCCCCTCCCCTGTGCCTGCCGTGCCCTCGCTCTCTCCCCTCTCCCCCCCCCCCGAGCCTCCTGCACACCAGGGAACAGCTGATCAGGAGGTGTGGGGAGGGAGGAGGAAGGCTGATCAGGTGATCAGGACTTGCTGGGGGCAGGGGAGCTGATGGTGGGGGCTGCTGATTATTACTGTGGCTCTTTGGCAATGTACATTGGTAAATTCTGGCTCCTCCTCAGGCTCAGGTTTGCCACCCCTGCTCTGAAGTGTCTCTAGCCTCCTTTTGCCAGAAGCCGAGAATGGGCAACAGGGGATGGATCATTGGATGATTACCTGTTCTGTGCCTTCCCTCTGAAGCACCTGGCATTGGTCACTGTTGGAAGACGGGATACTGGGCTAGGTGGACCATTGGTCTGACCCAGTAGGGCCGTTCTTATGAAGCTTTATGGGATTTTACTGGTGTCTAAATCATCCGTAATGACTGTTTTCTGGTCTCTCCCAACTGGAGGTGAGGGGTATGGCTATGCTATTCTTCTAACTACACCATAGGATACTGATTATGCCAAATCTTGAGGGAGGAAATTTAGGACCAGTATCTGGATCACCTTACTGCAGCCTCTTCGCTCCCAGCCCCAGTGTCTCAGACAGCATGAGCAGTTTGTCTGCTGTAGTGGGAAATAGGACATTAGAGTAGGAAATCCTTGCAGACAGCCACCACAACAGCAAAGGATCAACCCATGCTTCTCCTTCTAGGCCACATCAGTCCACCTGCCCTTCTGCTCTCCCTCCGCCACTCGCTCGTGGCCATATTTTCAGCATCCTCACCCATTTCAGGATCTGGTAAGGACTCCTCTCTACAATTTGAGAGACGGGTATTCAGAGAAGAGCTTTCAGAGCTCTATCCTTTATGGTGCTTAGCAGGGAGGCAGCCCAATAGCTAGCACAGAATGGAGAGAGGAATGTCAATAGCTAGCACAGAATGTCTAGTGGTCAAATCACAGTGCTGGGAATCTCTCATCCTGGCTTTGCCACAGATTTGCTTTCTGACTGTGGAGAAATCCCTTAATTACTGGATGCCTCAGCTTCACCACCTTTAAAATGGGATTAATGTCCCCCACACACAGGGATGTCGGAAGACTTCATTCAGAATACTGGGAGAAGCCTCAACTGGAAAATAATCCCAAACTGCAGAGTGGTAGTATTATGACAGGTAGATGCTCCCGGCACAGCCAGATGGTTAGAGAGCGGAGCAGTGGAAAGTTGCTCTGAGTCACTGAGCAGCAAGCTGAAAAAGTCAAGGTCAGAGGAGATTCATCAGAAAACTGGGTCAGTACACTGTCTGCTCTCAGTAAGTACAAAACTCCTTGTACACTGTGACTGAGTGGATTAAGAGATTGGCCTTTTTTTCCTGGGCTAGATGGTGCTTTTAGGCATAGGCCTCTTATGAGAGGAGTCTAAAAGAGCTTGTCTTGTTTAGTCTAGCAAAATGAAGGCTGAAAGGGGATATTGTTCTATATAAGTACATCAGGGGGTAAACACCAGGAAGAGAGAAGAGCTAGTTAAGGACAATGTTGGCACAAGAAAAAATGGGGATAAACTGGCCATGAAAAAAATTAGGCTGGAAATTGTAAGGTTTGTAACCATTAGTGGAGTGAGGTTGGGAAAATAAGAACAGTGGGAGCAAACAGCCTAACTAGTTCTAAGGTGGAACTTGATGTGTTTGTAAGCTCCTTGGGAAGGAACCATGCATTGCTTCAGTTTTGGAAGGTACTAATCACTACTTTGGTGCACTTAGGAATAATAATAACTATGTCTGTGAAGTGTAACCTTAATACCTTAGTAGGTGCAAGGTGGGTGAACTAGTTCTAAGATGGAGCCTGATACATTTATGAATGGGATTATATGATGGGTGGCCTGTGCTAGCAGGGAACTGACTTCATTACCCAGGAGGTCACTTCCATTTCTATGTTCCTAAGAGAGAGCCTATGAGTTGAACCACTCCAGGAGTAGACCCAAGAGCATTGTGATTGACTTCTTTCCAGCTTGTTCCTAGGAGCAGTTAGGGAAGGTGGTAATTTACTGCTTGTATATCTCTGCTTTGGGGCCATTAGAAATGGAGGGGCAATGTTCTGCAACAAAATAGAATTTGGAAAGACAGAATTCATGTAGACCAGCAGTAAATTACGAACTTCTGCCAGGGAACAAAGAGTTGCCCTTCTATTTTAAACACCCTCAAATAGGGTGTACAAACAATAAATTACTACCAGCCAACCACTAACTATACAGGGCTGGGAAGCAGCCAGCTCATCCTATGGACCTATTATTTTATCGGTGGAGTGTCATGCACCTTCTTGTGAATCATCAGGTGCTTGCCATGATTAGAGACAGGATACTGGACTAGATGGACCATTGTAAAGTTGAAAAGGTTTAAATTTAAATAGGTGTTGAAAGGTCAGAGGCAGGTATTTCACAGGGAGTGGGGGCCTTCTTGAAGGCCCCAGTTTCACTGGTAAGGAGAGACTTGGCAAGAGAGTGAGGCTATGGCTCTAGAAACATAAGAAACATACTCTTTTGTAGCCTCAGGAATCATAATGTCAACAGTGCCAGACCCCGATTTGTTTTTTGGGGGGTTGAGAGATTGACTGTTGTTTGGGAGCTGTGTGAGAATGGAGGGAGAGAGAATTGAGTGGGGGGCTAAGTTAACGGCTGGTTCTGATTGCACTTTCATAGTCCCAGACTGCAGAGAGATACCTGATCAATGGACTTTCTGCCTCTTTTGCCTCACAACTACAGAGAACCATCACTTCCCCCTGAACAGCAGCCAAGAGAGCAAGAGGATCCATGGAGCTGCAATGGCCTCTCAGGCCTATGTGGGTCAGGTGCCTGTGAGTTGGGGGGTCTTGGCATCTGAGGCAGTTGTGGAGATTGCAGGTATTTTTTAATTATTAATAATGGCAGGTAGAGGGCCATCTGGGACTAATTGATATTGAAGAAGGGAATGAACTAAGTTAACAAAATAAAATAGGCAGCAAGCCCAGGGGTTGCATCCCTGTCCTCTGAGTCAGGGATGTTCAGGGGTTATAGTTCTAGGGGACATTTTAAAATAACTATTAAAAACAACATTTCAGTTCTTTGGAACCACCCAGTCTGTGCATATTTTTTGTGTGCCTGTGTGGGCTCATAATATGATTAACATGATCACATTCCTCCATCCTCACTACTCCCTGGTTTGTTCCCTTTGCTTGTCTCTGGTCTTTTAATTAGACTTTACACAAATTGTGATGGTGACAATGTCTTCCTATATATTTGTACAGTTCCTACCCACAGTGGGGCCCCGATCCAGTCTGAGACCTTTAGACACCACCATCATAGTAAATCAATTAACTCAAATGACTAGGGACGAGGATCTATGCGCTGTCTTGGGCAACATGTGTTCATCAGCTTCACAACAAACAGCCACAATGGACCTTTGTAAATGGCATTGATGTAGTTCAGCCACAAGTTGCTGGGAGAGGTGCAAAAATTCCTTGGATGAAATTACATGACCTGAGTTATGCAGGAAGTCAAACTTGATGACCACAGTGGTGCCTTCTAGCATTAAAATCTATGAATCTCTGAAGTGGTTGAAACATCAAAAGTAGTTTCCTTTGCTTTGGGGATCATGAGTTGGCTGAGCTATCTGATCTGAACCAGTTCACCCATCCCCACTATGTGAAGCAGCAGAATTACACAGTTAACTCCCTTTTAATCCCCTGGGACAGTCCTTACTCTGACAAAACTCCCATTGACTAGCAATTGAATGGAGCCATGTGGAATATCTGTTTTCTCTCTTTTTGGATTTGTCATGTAATATCTGTGTTGAATTTTACAAGTTCCCCATATTTCATAGCCCAAAAGAAACCCTCAACACACTACAAATTAAGAACAAATACATACTGTACATCACTCAGATACATCCCTCATCCTGTGGTTTTGCAGTACTTTGGAATTCATTGGCAGTGAATAACAATGACTGCAATGGAAATACTGCCTGAGTAAGGGCTTCAGGATCACAACTGTTGTCAATAACTGGAGTCACCCAATATATTCCCCAGGCATTGACTCTGAATTGCTCAAACAGGTTTCCTGCTGTACTCCCCATGCATGGATTCTAAATATCTCAGACAGGTTTCCTACAACTCAATGGGGATAGAGCCAATATTAAAATCAGACAGCTTTCTGAGACTGAAAAACTAGACCCCAAATTGTTTCTATTTGAAGACTGTAACCCAATATGACTTTCACAAATCTATGCCACATATAACTGAGACAGCCCTGATTGTGCTCCCGCTGAGCTCAGTGGGGAACTTTTGCTATTGACCTCAACAGGAGATGACATGAAATGTCTTAATTTTAGCCTTTTTGACACTTAGAAATGCAGAGAGAGAGAGGAAAGAATTATTCTACAATCCATAAGGTTCTGACACAAGGTACAGTGTAGCCAAGTAGCAAAGGAAATAATACACTGTAATTCAAGTGTTTTGTATACACTGACAGTTCACCCATTTCAAATGTCAGCATGTCCTGTGGTAACCCTAAAAATTTTGCCTTAGATAATATCTTGGGTAACTTAATAACTTACCTCAGTACATGGAGTATTCAAGGTATTATCTTTTCAACAGGTACTGAGATGTACAAGAGAACACTGCACATATTAAGGTAATCATAGCTATTTATCTAAGGTACAATTGCAAGCTTTTAAGGGTGACCAATTTATTTATTCTTATATTTTATTAACTAATTATGGTATGGTTAATTATTATGCATCACTTGATGATTACTTGTTCTGTTCATTCCTTCTGGGGCACCTGGCATTGGTCACTGTCAGAAGACAGGGTACTGGGCTAGATGGACCTTTGGTCTGACCCAGTATGGCTGTTCTTATTATGGAATTACTGGTATGTCTTTGTCTCATTGATAGTGCTAGCTGCCCACATTTCAATGTCAAGGTTGACCTTATGAGAAAAGTAAACTGACTCTTTAGTTAGAAGCTATGGAATCCAATCCTCCTCAGGTCAGCTGGAGGAATACTGCAAAAGAGAGTTCGAAGGTAATTGTCCAAAGTGAACACTTGGGGGTTTGTTGGAAAAGTGTGTATTTGTTTTCTGTGAACATTCAGATGAGTGGTGGTGTTCGTGGAAAGTGAAAGCCTCGTTTTTTTGTGTGACAGTTTATAGCAGAAGCACTGGGTGTGGGCATCTTGCAAGCTCTTTCAAAAGTTTGTCATCCAGTCAGAGAGCAGAAACAATAACATGTGACTAAGTTGTCCAATCAAACACCATTACAAATATTGCATAACAAAGGCGAATAAGTCCTGAACAGCCTATATTCTCCTGTTTTAGCTATGAGGCAGTGTGGATTTGGCCCTGGACTCAGGGCACTGGAACAATTTTTATAGTGGGGGGTGCTGAGAGCCATTGAACCAAACTGTAAACCCTGCATATGATGGAAACTACTTCAAGCCAGGCGGTGCTGCAGCACTCCCAGCACCCCTAGTTCCAACATCTATGCCTGGACTAGAACGCAAGATACCTGATTTTGCTTCTCAGCTGTGCCACTGAGCTGCTGTGCAGCCTTGGGCAAGTCACTTGACCTCCCTCTGCTTCTGTGAACCTTCCTTGCCCTTGTCTATTTACGTTACAAATGTTTTGTCATTCCCAATGCGTTTGTATAGTGCCTAGGACAATGGGGCCCTGATCTTGGGTGGGGCCTATTGCTATCCAAATATTAAATCAAACATTTTCAATAATTAGTGATTTTGTACAAATCATAGTTTGATTGGAGATAATTTGTGAACATAAAAAAAGAATGGATTAAATTTGTCAAATTATTCATTACTCAAATAAATTATTCATTGCTCATGTGTGTAGTCCCACCCACATGAATGACAATGGACAGGGGTGGACCCTAAATCCTAAAAATCCCTGCATACCTAATCTAAGGGAAATTTTCCCTTGTAAATAAATACATAGTTCACAAAACTAACCAGCAGAGAGCAGCACTATTTAAGTTTGAGTTCATCTTGACAAACGTTAGTTATTGGCTTACTGTGCATAAAACTGTAATGTATTGTACATAAAATGTATGACTGTTACAGTAGTCACTATGATTCACTGCCAATGCATTTTAATGTAAACGCAACACCGAAAAGAAATGTATTTGAATGATTTACGTATTTGTTTTTAATTTGCAGTATGTTGAGGGTTTCTTTTGGGCTGTGATATATGGCGAACTTGTAAAAATGCAACACAGATGTTATATGATTTCAAACAGAGAATTTAATTACATGCCTTTAACAAGGAACTCATTCAATTAAATATTTCCCTCTCACCACCTAAAATGGTATTTCACCCGGCCAGCACAGTCAGAATTAAATCAGACAACCTGCAGAGGTCATTTCATGCGAATGAGAATACCTTTATCTGAGAGCCATTATTTTTGGTTGCCTTTACAAGGCAGCTCATGAGGTTTTTTTTCAGTCTAGCATTACTTCAGCTCATCTTTTTCTGGTGACCACTGCTCTATTGTATTGGATTTAAGCAGTCCTCCTGTTTTAAGCAAGTTGACTGACATGATTGTGGTGAGGATAACCAGGAGAGCAAGGAGAATCTGCCTATCTATGACATTATGGCCAATTATTCCCCAGATTGTAGTCCTTCCTCATCTCCCCTCCTGCTACCTCCAGTGGAGTGACCAGCTTCAAGTGAGGTCCTTAAGCTGTCCTGAGCATGGTACCTGCTCTTTGCTAGCGATTCCTGGGCAACAATCCTCCCCAAATTAGGTAGGGAAGACACAGGGTCATAACTCACCCTACCTCATCTCCACACTGGCCAGCAGAGACAGCTGGTCATGGAGAGGAGTCCACGCTGTGCCCTGAGGTGATACAGCCATTGTACTCCCCTACTGTTCTGAGAAGAACAGGCATATAAGGTATCTTTGTGTTCTCATTAGGGTAGAGCATATTTGCACTACTCCCTACTCAGGATTGTGCCTAGACGGCATGATCTGGCCCTCAGTAAGTCTAGTGTCCTCCACTAGGGAGATCATGGGACGTGTTCTCTTGGGGAAAATATTCCAATTGGGGATGGGGCATGTTATAAGGTGGCACTTTTTGCAGTGGTATCTTGGAAGTGAAAAGTGAGTCATGAATGGCTGTACAGGAGAATTTCTGCACAGACTGCACATACAATATTTGCACCACAATGGATTTTTCCAATCCCTGTTCCAATCTTTGTTTAACATTGTGCCTCAAATGGGAGCTCATCAAAAGTGATGCCATGGGCTGAAAATAAAAATTGGTTTCATAGCTCACACTCCATCAAAGGGCAAGAAGTAAAAAAGTAAAAATCTTGCCCCAGCCCCCTCTACCTAATTAAAGAGCCATCCTGTGGGCCATAATGTAATGCACAACCAAGTCAAATGAAAACAAACATGGAAATCTTTACTGTATGTACTGTAAGGCCTTATTTCGTTCTTCATTTGACCCATGGGAGTTGCCGTTAGCCTTGAGCACATCTGGTTCCTTGGTAAATGCATTACTACAAGTTAGAACTAGGTGAATTCTGCAACACATTTGCCATGAGTATTCTTTTTACTATTTAAATGAAATGGTTTTGAATGAGCTCATGCTCCTTTAGTGCTTGCTTTCTTGTGAATATTCTAGCAATCAGGTGAATAAGTAGGAAAGTTTCACATCAGAATAGCAGGTTTTAATTAAATTTAGCTGAAGTTTGAATTTGAAATTCACTTTTTGGGAGTATTCAAGTGTTCACACCAGTAATCTGATCCTAGGAGTTATGCTCATCCAGGTAGGAAAAAGGAACAATACTATGTATGCAGTCAAAACAGGACAAATTACAAACATCCAGTGCTCACAATGAATGGCATGCAGAAGATTTGCAGATCAAGAGTCAGTGGCTGATTATCTGGGGAATAAATCTGAACAACAAATCAATCTCAGAGAATTCCAGCCTATTCACAGACAACTTGCAAAACAGAATTTCATTGAATAAATGGTTTGTTACAAACAAGTTCTGCTGCCAATAATTCTCCTCCCAGGTCCACAGATGTAAATGACAATGGAGGGAATCTGGTATCATGATTAGAGCCGGGGCCTGGGACTCAGAATTCCTGGGGTTTCGTTCATGGTGAGTTACCATTCAGCTAATGCAGAATGCAATAACACGGGGAGTAGGCAAAAGGGCTACTGCCTACCCAGGGCCATTGTGTTCACGTGGCTGGCTGCCTATGTGAGCATAGACTAAGACTGCAAAAACAACTTCATAAGGTTCTTCTGGCCTAAGGTTAACTGAATGATCTTGAGTGATAAGTTACTGTTCAAGTAATTTGTTCTGGTTGTTTGGCTTCAAATGTGGCAGCTCAGTATTGTATTGTCTCTCACAATGTAGAGAAACTTCATCATGTATACACAGACACAGGGGTGCTAAAAGCCATTGAACCAAACTGTAAGCCCTATATATGATGAAAACAACTTCAAGCCTGGGGGTGCTGCCACCCCACCCCCCCCGCACCCCTAGTTGTAGCACTATCTACAGACAATATGTATAAACAGCTTCTGCTTCATTTCCCTATTGCATGCAACTCATTCTTCTCTGCCTTAACAATATCCTCATCCTCCTATCCCCCACCCCTCTTTCCTTCACCACTGTATCTTCAGACACAGGGTATGGATGTACAGACGGGACTTGAATCTGCACAGCACAGGTGTCGCATGCTGCAAATAGAAACTCAAGCTAAAAAGTGATGAGTGTTGAGGCAGGACAGGAAGTGCAAAGGAACCTGAAATAACGAGAGCACTTTTGCACGGCAGGCCAAGTTGAAAGACCTAAGGGAGACACAAAGTGAAGCACCTCATTAGCCTGAGGACGAGAATGCTTACGCTGTGTCACCTCAAAAAATGCACCCATTCTCTACTCATACGTCATCTCTCTCTTTTAATGGCACTATTGAGAGTAACGGAACCAGCACACAAGGAGCCTGAGATTTATTTCTGCACGGTGCAGGGAACTATGTCTAGCAGTCAGGCTGATTTGTGCCAATGTACAGCCTTGGCTCACACTTGCTCTGGAGTTTAATAGTCTTTTGTTCTATCTAATCTAATCTATCTGCGTACTCATATGGCCTCCATTACCATGGCATCTGAGTCGCTCGCAACCATTAATGTATTTATCCTCACAATGCCTCTGTGAGATAAGGAAATAGTATTAGGCATATGCTAGTACTGTATGCCATGTCAGATCAAGGCAAGGATGACATATTTATATTATCCCATCATAAATCTAAACCGCATCTTCAGCACCCCAAATATGCATTCAGTTGTAATACAGACCACCTTGTCTGCCTCACTGTAGACTTGTTCCTCATCAACCTGAAGAGTCATAAAAACATAAGAACGGCCATACTGGGTCAGACCAATGGTCCATCTAGCCCAGTATCTTGTCTCTGACAGTGGTCAGTGCCAGTTGGAGGTTTAGGGACATCTAGAGCATGAAGTTCTATCCCTGACCATCTTGGCTAATAGCCATTCATCCGTCGACCTATCCTCCATGAAATATACCCCACAGAAGAAGAACATATGGTCTTCCCTGGGCATGGAGATCAGATGAGCAGATTGTGATGCATGCTATAGATGCTTATAGCAGCAGATTATTTGACCAAGCACTGTTTCTTGGATGTGCATCTCATACGAGGTATAGTTTTTCTCCATATCACAGTGCATTTACTCATTATTTGATACATGTGGAGGACTAATAGCAGTGATATGCATGTATCACAGCAATATCATGTATGGCGCCTGTGATTCTCACTAAAAATATGTTTTGTGGTCTTCCAGCATTCAGTAAATGACTGACAATATATGAAATTTGTTGGATTTCTGTTTGTGAAATGCCAGCCAGGATATTACATGCCATTAGTTAGCTGTGGCCTGGCAAGTGGCGCCAGCTAAATGGTATGTACATTTCTTTTCCATTCACTGTCATGCCTGGCACATGTAACTGAATGTGGCAGGAAACTGTTACATTGCTGATGATATGTATCATACTTGTGGGTCCTGACTTACATAGGGCTCGACTGTTCTTCAGACTACTACCCTCTTTTTCTTGCTTGCTGCGGTGTGAATGTTGTAGGGAGCAATCCCATGTTAAGATGTCATGAGTGTGTCTCTGAGCAGTGTTGTGAGAAACTTTCTCTAGACGTTGAAAATGAGACATACTGATGCATAGTGACGTCTTCCATGAGTTGGCAACCAGTTTTGGAAGGTGTGGACAGGTACATTCCTCAGGGATGGTTTTCTCTGTGACCTTAGTGTCAGGAAATTAATATGTAAGTATAGACTGTGTGACTACCCATGCAACTGTCTAGTATCACTTAATAAGTAGAGGATGCTGGGCAAGCATTAAATCCACCTAACAGTCTTTTCTGAGAGAGATTGTCTTTTTTTCCCCACAAATTTCAAGACAGCAGAATCTCTGTGATGGTACCTCAGTTAAAAATTGCCCCTTTATGATTGAACCATGTCCCTCTTTGGAGACCGGCGAGAAAAAATATGGAAGGGTCATGAGAGCTCTGTTTGGAGGATAGAAGCATCAGGGCAATCACACAAAAACCTACCTTTCCTACCAGATAATTTGACATATCTGCTAATCTACCTTGTGAATTTCTTATAAGGATATGACCCTCTGTTATCAAACAGCTAGGGATGTTAGCTAGCCAATGGTGGTTGTGTTTTCACCTACATATCTAAACAGGAAATGTCATGTAAAATGGAAGTTCAGGCACATCACTCCTGGTCAAGAAGCTGGCACATGGAGGAAATGAACAGCAATTTTAAGAGTTGGGTTTTGGTGTAGTGTGGAGACTCTCTGCTTGAAATAATAGCAGCCAAGTTAGGTGACTTGAAATACAGTGTGGTGGAATACTGGTGCACATGTGAGGGGTACAAGCCATTGTGTCTATCGGTTGTACAGCAAATCTGGTAAACCTATGAAATTACAGAGTGTTCTCCTTGAAAAACAGAATTGCATAATATGTTGTTTTTACTACTGCACGTAGTAAAAAATCATTCTTAGGTCCCAAAGCCAGAAAAAACAACACATGAAAGGACAAACTGACTACAAGTTCACTGCTTTGGATATAAAAAGGTATCTGGCAGGATGCTGTCATTTTTAGTCCATGTGTTTTTCATTTGAATTAGTTCATGTAAGGTTATTTCAAGGGGAGAAAAAATAATGTGATAAATCTCCTTAGGAATTAGAACTGTGCGAGCTTGGGAAACTCGCTGGGCAAGCCAGCTTGTTTTGTCCGCCAAATTCTAGGGGCTCAAGAGTCTAATGAGAGCTTAATTAAAATCAATGTGAAAAAATTAAGCACTTTAAAAGTATTGTTTGGGGGATCGCAAAAACTCAGGTCACGCAAAGTTACTCATTTATTGCTCTGAAATTTTGTTCTGTGAATATTTTTTTCTCTCCATCTGTAGGCCCCTCTTGCGATCTCTTCTGTCTCCATATAAAAGGCAACACACCAATGAAAATGCTGTTTGGAGAGGCTTCATCAAGGCTTTTCTCAGCTCCTCTTCTCTTTCCTCAGTTTCCCTGTTGCTGTTAGAAAAAGGATTTAAGTGATAATGTCAGACTGAGGTGCTCTTTCCCACTCAGAAATCAATGGAAGTCTTTCCATGGATTTCAACAGGCTTTGAATCAGGTCCACTAGCATCATATCCTGAGAGGTGCTGAGCACCCAGAAGTCCCACTGAAGTCAGTAGGAGTTCAATGTGCTCTGCATCTTTTAGTATCAGGCTTTATGCAGAGATTCTCCCTTGCCATTCGAGTCTTGGACTTCCCTTCCACTCAGTAAACCTAACCCTCTTGTTCCAAACAACTTCCCCATCTAGTGGCTTGTTCTGAATCTGAGTATTTATCTTTCACATCAGCAATTCCCTTAGCGCATCTGTTTGGACTCCTATAAACTCAGTGACGCAGCTGTGGGGCGTTGTTTTGTGTACTAGTATTCACTGTAGGCCTGATTGTGCTCCTACAATACACCACTGTAAATAAAGAGTACGTCAGTGGAAGTCAATGGAGTTACACCAGTGTTAACAACATAAGCGTGACTAGAGTCAGTTCTTATGAGAACAACATGTGGAATGGTATCACACAGCGAACGCAACAGCCCCTTGAGAGGTATCACTGTCTATAGGCTTCCTACTGGAACTCCAGTCATCTTCAATTAATTTATATCTATTTTTGCATGAACAACTGTGTCCCAGATAGAACAGAAATGTTTACGATCTGTTAACAAATGACTTGTTTGCTTGTTTCTTTTTTCTTTCTTTGCCAAGAGAAGCCTAAAATAAAGTATAAAAATACTGCTTGGGGTAGGGAAAAAACCCACTTCCTGGAGAGTTTAATCCTGAACACAGATTGTCGTGAACCCAGTTTTGTTCTACTATAACTTTATTTTGTAAACCGAGTAGAAACAACAAGCTGACAGATGACATGCAGTGCTCAACTCTTTTACTCGTAAATGAAGCTGTTCTAATTAGCGATTGAATCAGCCAGGCCAATGGGTGTCAGATACCTCTGAAGGTGGATTACTTTTCCTCTCCATGGATAATTTCTATGTTTGATGGATGAATCTACCTTCTGGACAGCACAGCAGAGCTGTGTTCTTGGAAATCATTCTCTGAGAAACCATAATGTAAGCAGAACTTCCACAACAGGAGGCTGGCCCAGCCAGAATGCTAACTGGCTGCAGGATGATGCCATGCACAGAAATACCACTTTTTGTTCTTGTTCAAAAGTGTTACGCTGTCCTGGAATCTTAAGATCCCATCATCCTGCAGAGGATTTCCTTGTCTTCATGGTGAATTCCAGTGAATAACCATGAGCCTGCTTCTGTACTTACTTGCATCCATTTTACAGTGCTGTAAAGTCCATTACAGTCAATGGGGTTCACTTGAAACTTACAGCCCGGTGACTGAGAGATGCATTTGGCCCACTGAATTCCTGTAAAGAAGACACTTCCTTCATGCAGGGCCAGTAGAACATTAAAGCTCCAGTATTGCATATAAATGCAACGTTTTATTGTTTATATTTAGCCCTCTCTCTCCTGCTCCTTTGTACCAGAGTTAGATTCCTTCACTCCCCCCGCTGATGAGGGAGAAAGGATTTGAAGAGAGGTTTCCCACCTCTCAGAAGAGAGCTCTAACTACTGGGCTATGGGATACTCTGATGTGCGTCTGCCTCAATCTCTACTGTTGAAACTGTTACACTCTGGATAAATAATTAAAAATAATCAAAGCAGGGGGACTGGATCCTGGGTCACCCACCTCCCAGGTGCGTTCTCTCTCTCTCTTTCTACTCCAATGACATTGTAGAGGTGACAAAATCTTCCTCTTTAAGCGACAATACCAGATGCAGTGGGGCTTGCTACCTAGCTCTGAGTCAATATTATGTGTTGTTTACCCTACTTTTCCCAAATACTATTAATCAAAATATTTGTAAATACACTATTTGTTTCGGGGGGGAGCCACCCACAGTTGAGACTTTCATTTTACATAGAACTTTCAGGGGTTGAGTGGATGGTGGGTTTTTTCCATTGTTTTTGTTACTAGCCTTCATTTTTAAGCAAAGCTGTTATGTTTTCTGTAAGGCTTGGCTGAGGAAATCCAGCCAGCCAGCCACTCTTCGGAGAGTTCAGTCACATACTCACATCAGTTCAGGGTAACTAACGGCAGTCTTATTGTATTTCTTAAACAATAAACAATGACTCCATCTCTTTTTGAATTGCCTCAAAAACAAATCTTTTCTCCTTTGCCTATAATTCTTCATTGCTCTCTCTCTCCCTCTCTCTCCCGCTATTATTTATTATTTAACTCTGTGAAGATGCTATACCAAGTGAGACCCTGAGTATGGGGACGCACATAGTCTCTGACAGCGTGAATCACTGCAGAATATAATCGGAAGGGCCAAAATTTACTCTGTTATACCTTGAGCCACCATATTTCTTTGGAAATACACAGAACCTGATAACCTTGTACTGGCCTCTTAAGTAGGCAGGGTGTAATGGGCTGAAGCTCTGTGGAGCCAGGAGTTGAGTGGAAAAAGAGCTGGGCTGTCAATCATCCAGAGAAACATGGGAGGGGCTTCCCTTCCACACAAAGAGTTCCGTGTAGGGAAGCCATTTATAAAATTCTCTGATTTCCAGCCGGCAAAATCTGGGAATGGGCGACAGGGGATGGATCACTTGGTGATTACCTGTTCTGTTCATTCCCTCTGAGGTACCTGGCATATGCCATTGTTGGAAGACAGGATACTGGGCTAGATGGACCTTTGGTCTGACCCAATATGGCCATTCTTATGTTCTTATGAGCAGTACCTAGTGCTGTTGGCCTATGTGGACTGAAGCAGACAGACAGGGAGAACCGCCTCATAGCACTGTGACATTGCAGTGTGCCCTATTAAGCTTTTGTTTTGTTTTTTGTTAGTTACAGCTTTACTTTTCTTTGAAATGGTATAGGGCATGATCTATCTCCCAATAAAGTAAATGGGTAGACACCCATTGACTGTAAAGGGAGCTAGATTGGGCCCATGCAGGGCGAATTCTTGTCCATACAACAGTGCTTTAAGTGACTACAGAATTACACATTCTCATACATATCTGATTTCAAAGACATTAACTGAAGAAGACAGTGTAATGAGATGAGGAAGCAAAGAATCCCTCTGATAATCACTTTAACCTGAGTATCAGTTTTGTTGAGACAAATGTTATCCATAAATATAGAAGTGAATCTGCTATGGAGGGATCTCTAAGGGCGTAAGATGGAGTGATATCTGAGGAGAATAAAAGAAGAGAGGCAGTGTTGTGGGAGAGAATGGTGCAGGATCTCCACCAACGCCCATGCCTGGGACATCCGTTTGTCATCTTCTTTCCAGGAAAAATGTTTTCAAAGCCTTTAAAGTTAGCTGTATTTATTGGAGGTTTTGTTGTGGCATTTATGTGCATTTATGTAACTTCTGTAAATCTGTTGCTAATTGTTGTATTTGCTTTATTATTCCATTGTCCGATGCCCTCTGGCTACTTTTAATAAAATGCCACATTATGACTAAAGTTTACCGTCTCTCCCCTCTCCCCCCCCCCGCCCAGAGGCGCCTTTGTCTCACAATTAAAGAAGGTTTTCCAACCAGGAGTCCAACCCAGCATTTCTTGTGCACCCAAACTGCCCATAAAGTCTATGGGACATTTGAGTCTGCTAGGATGCAGGACTGGCCTTAAGTCACTCTAATGTTGGACTAAGCACACTAGGAGAACAGAATGGTGCACACATGTGAGGGACATTGGAGGGGGATTGTGCCCCTGGGGCATAAAGCTCTGCACTGCCACTTACTCAGAGCGGTGATCAGACATAACAATGACAATATTGTATCAAACCAGTGGTCCATCAAGCCCAGTGTCCTGTCTTCTGGCAGTGGCCAGTGCTTTAGAGGAAATGAACAGAACAGGGAAACTTCAAGCGATCCATCCCCTGTCATGCAGTCCCAACTTCTGTCAGTTGGAGATTTAGGGACACTTGGAGCATGGGGTTGCATCCCTGACTATTTAGGCTAATAGCCACTGATGGA
Organism: Eretmochelys imbricata; assembly: GCF_965152235.1. Classification (NCBI taxonomy): domain Eukaryota; kingdom Metazoa; phylum Chordata; order Testudines; family Cheloniidae; genus Eretmochelys; species Eretmochelys imbricata. The sequence continues at coordinate 110,409,963 of NC_135577.1, forward strand.
TCTATCCTCCACAAACTTATCTAATTCTTTTTTGAACCCGCTTATATTTTGGCCCTCACAACACTCCCTGGCAGCAAGTTCCACAGGTTGACTGTGTGTTGACTGTTACCACAATTTGCTTGATATTGAAGTTAGGCTTACTGGCCTGTAATTGCCAGGATACCTGCTGATACCTTTTTAAAAAAACTGGTGTTGCATTAGTTACCCTCCAGTCATCTGGTACAGAGGCTGATTTAAGCAATAAGTTACATACCACAGCCAATAGTTGTGCAATTTCATATTTGAGTTTCTTCAGAACTCTTGGGTGAATATCATCTAGTCCTCATGACTTATTACGGTTTAATTTATCAGTTTGTTCCAAAACCGCCTGTATTCACACCTCAGTGTGGGACAGTGCCTCAAATGTATCACCTAAAAAGAATGGCTCAGGTGTGGGGATCTCCCCCACATCCTCTGCAGGAAAGACCAAAGCAAAGAATTCATTTAACTTCTCCAAAATGGTCTTGTCTTTCTTGAATGCTCCTTTAGCACCTTAATAGTCTAGTGGCCCCATTGACGGTTTGACAGGCTTCCTGCTTCTGAGGTACTTAATATTTTGCTGTTATTTTGTGTGTCCTTAGCCAGTTGCTCTTCAAATTCTTCTTTTTTCTGCTGTATTATACTTTTACACTTGACTTGCCAGAGTTTATATTCCTTTCTATTTTCCTGACTAGGATTGACTTCCAATTTTTAAAAGATTCCTTTCTGCCTCTAAGTGCCTGTTTTATTCAGCTCTTTGGCCATTATGGCATTTTTGGTTGTCTTACTGTTTGTTTTTTAATTGGGGTATACATTTAATTTGAACCTCTATTATGGTATTCTTAAATAGTTGCCTTGCAGTTTGCAGACATTTCACCCTTGTGACTGTTCCTTTTAATATTCCTTTAACTAGCCTCCTCATTTTTGTGAAGTTCCTCTTTTTGAAGTTAAATACTACTGTGGTGGGCTTCTTTGGCATTTTCCCCCCTACAGGGATGTTATATTTAATACATTATGGTCGCTGTTAGTGAGCAGTTCAGCTGTATTCAACTCTGAGACCATATCTGTGCACCACTTAGGACTAAATTGAGAATTGCCTCTCCCCTTGTGGGTTCCAGTAGTAGCTGCTCCACGAAGTGTTGACATTTATGGCATCTAGAAATTTTATCTCTGCATTCCTTTCTGAGGTGATGTGTTCCCTGTCAACATGAGGATAGTTGAAATCCCCCTTATTATTGCATTTTCTGCCTTTGTAGCCTCTCTAATCTCACTGAGTAGTTCACAATGAGCATCCTATCTGGGCAGACAGTCGATAGTATATTCCTACAGCTATACTCTTATTGTTCAAGCACGGAATTTCTATCCAGAGAGATTCTATGGTGCAGTTTGATTCATTTGTTTTTTTAATTTATTAGACTCTATGCTTTCTTTCAATTTAGTGCCATTCCCGCACCACTGTGACCTACTCTGTTATTCCTACACATTTTGTACACTGGTATTACCTTTCTCATTGATTATCTTCATTGCACCAAGTTTCTGTGATGCCTTTTATATCTATATCCTAATTAAATGCCAACTACACTAGTTCCCCCATCTTAGTATTTAGCATTTATACACATTTACATATTCATATATATACATTATGTATTCTAGCATTTATATACAAGCACTTGTATGTTTTGTAAATATTTAGTTGCTTGCCTTCATGTGTTTTATTTAAATGGGACTCTTTTACATTTGACTGTTCCTCACTAGGTCCTACTTGTATGTTACCAACTTCTTTCCCTAGCCTCTTCACTAGGGTATAGAGTTCACCCTTCAATAAATTCTTCCTAAGGAATGTCTCTGTCTAAACCATGTGCTCCTCCACATGTCAGCTTTCCCTCAGCCCTTAGTTTAAAAATCCTCTACAACGTTTTTAATTTTATATACCCGCAATCTGGTTCCATTTTGGTTTAGGTGGAGCCCATCCTTCCTGTGTAGGTTCCTCCTTTCCCAAAAGATTTCTCAATTCTTAATCTAAATCCCTCCTCCCAGCACCTTTGTCTCATCCACGCATTGATACCCTGCAGTTCTGCCTGTCTTTCTGGCCCAGCATGTGGAACTGGAAGCATTTTGGAGAATGCTACCATGGAGGTCTTGGACTTTAATGTCTTACCGAGCAGTCTAAATGTGATATCCAGGACATCTCTTCTATCTTTCCTTGTCATTAGTTCCTATATGTACCATGACCACCAGCTCCTCTCCAGCACCATACATTAGTCTATCTAGAGGCCTTGTGAGATCTGCAACCTTCACCTGGTAGGCAATTCACCATGCAGTTGTCCAGTCATCACAACCCAGCTATCAATATTTCTAATAACTGAATTCCTGATTGCTTTTCCTGATAACTGGGGTTCCCTCTCCAGAAGGGGTATCCTCAGTGCGAGTGGATATTGTGACATCATCTGGAAAGAGGGCCGCAGCTATGGGATTGTTTCCCTCCATTCCAGCTTGATGTTCTCCTCCTCTGATACTTTAACCCTCCTTTACAGCACAGAGGCTGGCAGACTGGGCGGGGGAATGGGGGCGGGAACGGGACTGCTCTATTGTGTCCCTAAAAGTCTCCTTTATATCCTCTCTGTTTCCCTTAGCTCCTACACTTCAGTCACTTGGGTCTCTAGAGCCCATACTGTGTCGCTGAGGGCCATAAGATGTTTGCATCATATGCACACATATACCACCTGCCCACGAGGCAGGTAATTGTACACACTGCGTTCAACTTAGATGCAGCCCAGATCTGGCACATAGTATTAGACCTGTTCATAATTACAACTGAAAAGAAAAAGCAATTCTCTATGGAGGCCAATACCAGCACTTCAATTCTCTCCTCCTATGGTAGAAAGGTCTCTCCCTGGCCCTTGGGGGAGGGCCTTATGGTCTGATCATGCAATGCTTCAGAGGAACCTGACTTTCCAGTGAATCATAGTATCATAGAATATCAGGGTTGGAAGGGACCCCAGAAGGTCATCTAGTCCAACCCTCTGCTCGAAGCAGGACCAATTCCTAGTTAAATCATCCCAGCCAGGGCTTTGTCAAGCCTGACCTTAAAAACCTCTAAGGAAGGAGATTCTACCACCTCCCTAGGTAACGCATTCCAGTGTTTCACCACCCTCATAGTGAAAAAGTTTTTCCTAATATCCAATCTAAACCTCCCCCACTGCAACTTGAGACCATTACTCCTCATTCTGTCATCTGCTACCATTGAGAACAGTCTAGAGCCATCCTCTTTGGAACCCCCTTTCAGGTAGTTGAAAGCAGCTATCAAATCCCCCCTCATTCTTCTCTTCTGCAGACTAAACAATCCCAGCTCCCTCAGCCTCTCCTCATAAGTCATGTGTTCTAGACTCCTAATCATTTTTGTTGCCCTTCGCTGGACTCTCTCCAATTTATCCACATCCTTCTTGTAGTGTGGGGCCCAAAACTGGACACAGTACTCCAGATGAGGCCTCACCAATGTCGAATAGAGGGGAACGATCACGTCCCTCCATCTGCTCGCTATGCCCCTACTTATACATCCCAAAATGCCATTGGCCTTCTTGGCAACAAGGGCACACTGCTGACTCATATCCAGCTTCTCGTCCACTGTCACCCCCTAGGTCCTTTTCCGCAGAACTGCTGCCTAGCCATTCGGCCCCTAGTCTGTAGCGGTGCATTGGATTCTTCCATCCTAAGTGCAGGACCCTGCACTTATCCTTATTGAACCTCATCAGATTTCTTTTGGCCCAATCCTCCAATTTGTCTAGGTCCTTCTGTATCCTATCCCTCCCCTCCAGCGTATCTACCACTCCTCCCAGTTTAGTATCATCCGCAAATTTGCTGAGAGTGCAATCTACACCATCCTCCAGATCATTTATGAAGATATTGAACAAAACCGGCCCCAGGACCGACCCCTGGGGCACTCCACTTGACACCGGCTGCCAACTAGACATGGAGCCATTGATCACTACCCATTGAGCCCGACAATCTAGCCAGCTTTCTACCCACCTTATAGTGCATTCATCCAGCCCATACTTCCTTAACTTGCTGACAAGAATACTGTGGGAGACCGTGTCAAAAGCTTTGCTAAAGTCAAGAAACAATACATCCACTGCTTTCCCTTCATCCATAGAACCAGTAATCTCATCATAAAAGGCGATTAGATTAGTCAGGCATGACCTTCCCTTGGTGAATCCATGCTGGCTGTTCCTGATCACTTTCCTCTCATGCAAGTGCTTCAGGATTGATTCTTTGAGGACCTGCTCCATGATTTTTCCAGGGACTGAGGTGAGGCTGACTGGCCTGTAGTTCCCAGGATCCTCCTTCTTCCCTTTTTTAAAGATTGGCACTACATTAGCCTTTTTCCAGTCATCCGGGACTTCCTCGGTTCGCCACGAGTTTTCAAAGATAATGGCCAATGGCTCTGCAATCACAGCCGCCAATTCCTTCAGCACTCTCGGATGCAACTCGTCCGGCCTCATGGACTTGTGCATGTCCAGCTTTTCTAAATAGTCCCTAACCACCTCTATCTCCACAGAGGGCTGGCCATCTCTTCCCCATTTTGTGATGCCCAGCGCAGCAGTCTGGGAGCTGACCTTGTTAGTGAAGACAGAGGCAAAAAAAGCATTGAGTACATTAGCTTTTTCCACATCCTCTGTCACTAGGTTGCCTCCCTCATTCAGTAAGGGGCCCACACTTTCCTTGGCTTTCTTCTTGTTGCCAACATACCTGAAGAAACCCTTCTTGTTACTCTTGACATCTCTTGCTAGCTGCAGCTCCAGGTGCGATTTGGCCCTCCTGATATCATTCCTACATGCCCGAGCAATATTTTTATACTCTTCCCTGGTCATATGTCCAACCTTCCACTTCTTGTAAGCTTCTTTTTTATGTTTAAGATCCGCTAGGATTTCACCATTAAGCCAAGCTGGTCGCCTGCCATATTTACTATTCTTTCGACTCATCGGAATGGTTTGTCCCTGTAACCTCAACAGGGATTCCTTGAAATACAGCCAGCTCTCCTGGACTCCTTTCCCCTTCATGTTAGTCCCCCAGGGGATCCTACCCATCCATTCCCTGAGGGAGTCGAAGTCTGCTTTCCTGAAGTCCAGGGTCCGTATCCTGCTGCTTACCTTTCTTCCCTGCGTCAGGATCCTGAACTCAACCAACTCATGGTCACTGCCTCCCAGATTCCCATCCACTTTTGCTTCCCCCACTAATTCTACCCGGTTTGTGAGCAGCAGGTCAAGAAAAGCGCCCCCCCTAATTGGCTCCTCTAGCACTTGCGCCAGGAAATTGTCCCCTACGCTTTCCAAAAACTTCCTGGATTGTCTATGCACTGCTGTATTGCTCTCCCAGCAGATATCAGGAAAATTAAAATCACCCATGAGAATCAGGGCATGTGATCTAGTAGCTTCCGTGAGCTGCCAGAAGAAAGCCTCATCTACCTCATCCCCCTGGTCCGGTGGTCTATAGCAGACTCCCACCACTACATCACTCTTGTTGCACACACTTCTAAACTTAATCCAGAGACACTCAGGTTTTTCTACAGTTTCGTACCGGAGCTCTGAGCAGTCATACTGCTCCCTTACATACAGTGCTACTCCCCCACCTTTTCTGCCCTGTCTGTCCTTCCTGAACAGTTTATAACCATCCATGACAGTACTCCAGTCATGTGAGTTATCCCACCAAGTCTCTGTTATTCCAATCATGTCATAGTTCCTTGACATCACCAGGACCTCCAGTTCTCCCTGCTTGTTTCCAAGGCTTTGTGCATTCGTATATAAGCACTTGAGATAACCTGTTGATCGCCCCTCATTCCCAGTATGAGGCAGGAGCCCTCCCTTCATGGAACACCATCCCATGGTCAAAGAATCCAAAGCCGCCTCTCCGACACCACCTGCGTAGCCATTTGTTGACTTCAATGATTCGACGGTCCCTACCCAGGCCTTTTCCTTCCACGGGAAGGATGGACGAGAACACCACTTGCGCCTCCAACTCCATTGAAGCCAATGGCTGGGAGATAAAGTGGTGAGCACTTCTGGGAGACAGTTTTGCCATCCCTAAGCATTCAAAAAATCATGAGTTTGGCTTAAAAATCACTTTGGCGCTCTCTTCATTTAGCCGTTGGGTTTTTTATGCTTCACATTTTCAAACTTTTGTTCATAACCAGGAGGGTTAGAAACTTTTTTTAAATGAAGGCTGAGAATCTCATGCCTCCAGGAGCTGGGACTTTAAGAAAAACACCAAACACTCCCAATAAAAAATCGCAATGAGTTAGCAATACTGAGGATGCGCTCACAGATTTGGGCCCTAATGCAGTAAAGAGAAAATGGGAAATTCCCCCTTTGACCACAGTAATAGAATACTATAAATTAATCATTAACATTTGAGGAAATGTACCATTCATTAAAACACATTAAACAGCTAAAACTTTGGAAAACTCCTCACACGTTAAGTGAATTGAAATGCTTTAAAATAGCTTATCTACGGGACGAGATTGTAACTTTTTTAGACATAGCCCTGTGCAATAGATGGAGCACCATCCATTAACGCATTAAGCAACATGACTAACATCTGTTATGTGTGGTCCATTCTCACTCCCATCCTTCCCCAGTGGAGAGTATTGTTTGGGTAGGTTTTGGTTTTTGTTCTAATTGTACATGTTGCTGTGTGTTTATATTAGAGAAGGCCAAGTCAAAGAAGTGCCTCCTTCCACTTATAGTAAAGATGTTTATGAGGGTCCTCAAGTTCTGTGGGAGTTTTTTCCACAATCTGGGACCAGACCCCAAGAAAGCTCGGTCTCCTGCACAGACAAGCTTTACCCTTTTGGGGAAAGTTCCATTGTGCCTGAGGAGTGGTGCTGTCAAATACAGTCTTCATCTCAGCGCTTTAGACAATCTTTTAGAAATCCTACGCCCAGGCCACTGAGTTCCTTGAGGATAAGGATAGAGATCTTGAAATTCATTTGATATTGTTTAGGAAGTTGCTGTAGAGAATGGAAGCACTGGTAGGACAGACTTGATGTGCTATGGGTAGTTCATGCTGTTAATGAGATACCCTGCATAGTTCTGCACTAATTGGAGTTTCCTAAGGGCTGATGGTTTCATGCCAAGGTATATTGCTTTCATGGAGTCCAGATGGGAGACAAACCCCAGGTCTGTGGAGATGTAGGAGGCCGTAAAAAGTGAAATTCTGTTGCACCAACAAAAAAAGGATCCACACTTGCTCTGCTTTAGGTGATGGTTTTGCAGGAGAAACACAGAACTCTTGGCATTTAAAGCCCTTCATTTCTCACTAACATGGTATTAAGATCACATAGAGGGTTGCCAGACATCCGGTTTTAGACCAGAGTGCCCGGTCAAAAAGGGGACCACGGCGGCTCCGGTCAGCACTGCCGACCGGGCTGTTAAAAGTCCAGTTGGCGGCGCAGCAGGGGTCCGGGGCTAAGGCAGGCTCCCTGCCTGCCCTAGCTCCATGTGGCTCCTGGAAACAGCCGCCAGGTCCCTGTAGCCCCTAGACGCATGGGTGGTAAGGGAGGCTCCGTGTGCTTCCCCCGCCCCAAGGGCTGGCTCTGCAGCCCCCCATTGGCCGGGAACCACAATCAGTGGGGGCTGCAGGGGCAATGCCTGTGGGCACGAGGGCAGCATGCGCAGCCTCCCTGGCTGCCCATTTGTCATGGAGCTGCAGGGACCTGGCGGCTGCTTCCCAGGCACGGCGATAAGTGCTGCTGAGATCCCACACCCCTCCTGCACCCCAAACCCTTGCTCCAGCCTTGAATGCCCGCACCCCTCCCATACCCAAACTCCTGCCCCAGCCCGGAGCCCCCTCCTATACCCCAAACCCCTCATCCCCAGCCCCAGCCAGAGCCCTCAACTGCACTCTGAACCTCTCATCCTCAGCCCAGAGCCCCCTCCTTGACCTCAAACTCCCCATTTCTGGCCCCACCAGGAGCCTGCACTCCCAGCCCAGAGCCCATACCCCCTTACCCCAACCTGGAGTCCTCATCCCCTGCCCCACCCCAGAGCCCGCGCCCCCAGCCGGAGCCCTCATCCCCTCCCACACCCCATCCCCCTGCCCCAGCCTGGTGAAAGTGAGTGAGGGTGGGGGAGAGCGAGCAACATAGGGAGGGGGGATGGAGTGAGTGGGGTGGGGCCTTGGAGAAGGGGAGGGGAGGGCTCTCAGGGGCTGGTCAGGGGTGTTCAGTTTTGTGCAATTAGAAAGGTGGCAACCCTAATCATATACATGTTCTAGTAGGGACAAATTCTGCTCTCAATTTCATCAGTATAAAATATACTTTTTTATTTATTATTTGTACAACAGCACAACTAAGATTCGGGGGGGCCCAGTGTTGTGGGCACTGTACATACACATAGAATGACACAGACTCTGCCCTGAAGAGCTTACAATCCGAATTGACAAAGGGGTAGGATGAGACTCAGAAGTGAATTGCCAAGGTCACACAACAGATCGGTGGCAGAATCAAGAATAGAATCTAGGCCTCCTGACTCTCAGTGGTCTTTCTGTAAGACTACACTGCTTCCCCGTGAAGTCAATAGAAATATTCTGGATTTGGACTAGTGTAAATGAGAGTAGACTGGTGCCTTTAATGATTTGGATTTTAAGCAATTTTTAAATGACCTTATTTTTCAAAGCAATTAATTTCACTTTTAAATGACTGTATGCTTACTTTCAAGGATACTGTCTGAGAAGCGCGGTTAGAACCAGAAGAGGGTCTGTCAGCTACTCTGTGAGAAACACGGGACATTGAAGTGACAGTGAGCAAGAAAACAAACAAGCCTTTTTAAGACCAGGACACGCCCATTTTCCACCTCTCTTTTGGCTGCTGGCTACATAACTCACTTGCACGCAGAGGAAAGAGTTTTATGAATCGTGCAGAGTACAGATGTACTTTATTTGGAACGATGTGTGATCAAGTGAATTTACATAAACAACATAAAAGACTTGCAATATAATATGTTCATGATGAATTTCATGCCCCAATATTGTGACAAGTGATGATGGTTCTTTGAGGGCATTTTCCCCACATTTAACAGTTATTCATAAAGATGTATGGAGTCTTTGAATATGTTGAAATCTCCTGTAATAAATGAAATTGTACCTACCGACATACTTAAGACTCCAGGCTTTATTGGTAGAGACAGAAAACATTTAAATAATAAGCATATACCAAAAATGCTGGGGGAGAGGGTTGCACTGGTTAAGAAATAAAAAAGGACAAATCCAAATAGAGAAAAAAAGGAACATATTGACATGCTGATTGAAAGTAAAGCTGGAGTAAACCTGACCAGACACCACCGGAAACATGGCAAACAGTCTAAAACCAATTGCTCAAACAGTAAGACTAATGAAGGCCGTAATTATTTGTTTTAACTCAGTACTTGTTTTGTTTTTCTTGCCTGCTTAAAATAGAAATGAACTAACATGGTTTCTGAATTTGGAGGAAGGCTGGGAAAAATAAAAGGAAGTACAGAGATCAAAATATTTACTTATATCCATTTGTCATAGCCCATCGCTTTCCTCTGATCATTTAGGTGCTTATCTTCAGGGAACATCTGAGCTTCTTGTGGTTAACTTAGCATTAGTTGAAAGTGCACTGGATAATAAGTTGTGTCATGAAGTGATTTGCATCACTTCTGTGTCAATGGCCCACCATGAGATCGGTGAAAACAAAGTGATGCAATATCTGGACTTATCATGCCAGAAACATTTGAAACAGAATAGTTTTACTAACCTCTTATTAACACATTTTGGTTAAAATCCTGGACACACTAAATAAATGGGAGTTTTGCCACTGACTTCAGAGGGCCCAGGATTTCACCCTCTATCTTTCCACAGTAGCTTTTTGTTAATCCCAAATACTATAACTCTTTGTTGTGCTATTATTATTGTTTTTATTGCACCAGCACCCAGAGTATTATGCAGTGTATAAACATAGAGGCAGTCACAGTCCCAGCCTCATAGAGCTTAGCCTCTCCCTCACGCTCTCTTTATTAAGGCTTGTATTTATTTTTACTTTTCAATACAAACAGAAAATGTAGAATTATAAATTTAAAATTATCATCTGTAACGCTCAGCAGAGCGGCAAAATACATAAGCAAAAACTATTTTAACAACCTTAAGAATAAACTATATAATCAAAGAAATCAATACTTTGCAGCTAACAGGGGGACAACACAGACAAGCAGGGGTGCTGGAACAATTTGTATAGTGGGGGCGCTGAGAGCTATTGAACCCAACTGTGAACCCTGTATATAGAATCATAGAATCATAGAATATCAGGGTTGGAAGGGACCCCTGAAGGTCATCTAGTCCAACCCCCTGCTCGAAGCAGGACCAATTCCCAGTTAAATCATCCCAGCCAGGGCTTTGTCAAGCCTGACCTTAAAAACTTCCAAGGAAGGAGATTCCACCACCTCCCTAGGCAACGCATTCCAGTGTTTCACCACCCTCTTAGTGAAAAAGTTTTTCCTAATATCCAATCTAAACCTCCCCCACTGCAACTTGAGACCATTACTCCTCGTTCTGTCATCTGCTACCATTGAGAACAGTCTAGAGCCATCCTCTTTGGAACCCCCTTTCAGGTAGTTGAAAGCAGCTATCAAATCCCCCCTCATTCTTCTCTTCTGCAGGCTAAACAATCCCAGCTCCCTCAGCCTCTCCTCATAAGTCATGTGTTCTAGACCCCTAATCATTTTTGTTGCCCTTCGCTGGACTCTCTCCAATTTATCCACATCCTTCTTGTAGTGTGGGGCCCAAAACTGGACACAGTACTCCAGATGAGGCCTCACCAATGTCGAATAGAGGGGAACGATCACGTCCCTCCATCTGCTCGCTATGCCCCTACTTATACATCCCAAAATGCCATTGGCCTTCTTGGCAACAAGGGCACACTGCTGACTCATATCCAGCTTCTCGTCCACTGTCACCCCTAGGTCCTTTTCCGCAGAACTGCTGCCTAGCCATTCGGTCCCTAGTCTGTAGCGGTGCATTGGATTCTTCCGTCCTAAGTGCAGGACCCTGCACTTATCCTTATTGAACCTCATCAGATTTCTTTTGGCCCAATCCTCCAATTTGTCTAGGTCCTTCTGTATCCTATCCCTCCCCTCCAGCGTATCTACCACTCCTCCCAGTTTAGTATCGTCCGCGAATTTGCTGAGAGTGCAATCCACACCATCCTCCAGATCATTTATGAAGATATTGAACAAAACCGGCCCCAGGACCGACCCCTGGGGCACTCCACTTGACACCGGCTGCCAACTAGACATGGAGCCATTGATCACTACCCGTTGAGCCCGACAATCTAGCCAGCTTTCTACCCACCTTATAGTGCATTCATCCAGCCCATACTTCCTTAACTTGCTGACAAGAATACTGTGGGAGACCGTGTCAAAAGCTTTGCTAAAGTCAAGAAACAATACATCCACTGCTTTCCCTTCATCCACAGAACCAGTAATCTCATGATAAAAGGCGATTAGATTAGTCAGGCATGACCTTCCCTTGGTGAATCCATGCTGGCTGTTCCTGATCACTTTCCTCTCATGCAAGTACTTCAGGATTGATTCTTTGAGGACCTGCTCCATGATTTTTCCAGGGACTGAGGTGAGGCTGACTGGCCTGTAGTTCCCAGGATCCTCCTTCTTCCCTTTTTTAAAGATTGGCACTACATTAGCCTTTTTCCAGTCATCCGGGACTTCCCCGGTTCGCCACGAGTTTTCAAAGATAATGGCCAATGGCTCTGCAATCACAGCCGCCAATTCCTTCAGCACTCTCGGATGCAACTCGTCCGGCCCCATGGACTTGTGCACGTCCAGCTTTTTTAAATAGTTTTAAATATGTTGGAAACCACTTCAAGCCAGGGAGTGCTCCAGCACCCCGAGTTCCAGCACATATGCAGACAAGGCAGGGAGGGGATGTAAGAAAGAAGGGCAGGAAATAGAGAGGAGGAGGACGAAGGTCTGGGCCGACCACTGGGCCTTCAGGTGTTCCTTAGTTAAATGCCTCGAAAAATGAAGCCCAGATACCTCCAAACTCATGTAGTTGATCCCTGCGGCAAAAGATGGCCTTTTCTTTGGCCCTAGGGCACTGAGGTCAGAATACCATTGCTTTACTCTGTGCACTGATTTACTTTTCCACCTCTGTAAAAATACTCGCTTTGTGATCATGGCTGCTCTTGGAAACCATGAGTGCTGTGCTGATGCAAGGCCTAAATCAGGATACGTAGCTCTTGACCAATGTTTGCTAAAGCCAAGACTCATTTAAATACTAGGGTCAAATTCTTCCCACATCATGTGCAGAAGTGTTCTTATTCCACTATGCCAGCATGTACTCAAAGGAAGAGGTTTCATCTTGTTATCTTAGGCTGCTAGGTGAGCAATTCACCTCATACAAGTACTGTAGTGCAATCTCTTTATTGTGAAAGTGCAACTTACAAATGTAGAATTTTTTTTTTACTCAAAAACAAAACACTGTAAAACTTTTAGGGAGAGGGAAGCTATGGGTGAGACGTTCACCCCAGGGTCCTTGACTGGAGAGCAAGACCCGGTGAGGGCCCTTATTAGCGGACCCCCAAAGAAAGAGACTCAGGCCCCATTGGATGAGCATGGGGAACAGGAAGCCTTGAGTGCCCAGGAGGAGACTGGGATCAATCCCAAACCCCCAAAGGGATGTGGGGGAACGGGAACACCCAAGGGGCTGTGAATGGTGTGAGGACCTATGGGTCACGGCGGAGCTGTGGGGCATCCACCCCCTACACTATGTACTTTCTGTGGATGGGAGATGAAGGAAACCCACATGGAAACCCCTGGGATTGACCCAAAAGAGGAAAAAGACTCCCCCATAGGGCCCCCGCCAGGAGAGGGCGCAGAGGGGTGAACCTGACAGTTCGAGAAGGGGGGAGGTGTGTGACAGGGTGCTGGGCAAGGGGTTGCAGATTCAGCCCTCTGTCAGGCATGCTCCTCGTTAGGGGGAGTCACCCAATGAAATTAATAGGCAATAGGTTTAAAACAAACATAAGGACTTACTTCTTCACACAATATACTGTCAACCTGTGTAACTCATTGCCAGGAGAGGTTGTGAAGGTCAAAAGTATAACTGGGCTCAAAAAAGAATTGGATACATTCATGGAAGATAGGTCCATCTTTGTGTATTAGTCAGGATGGTCAGGGACGCACCTCATGCTCTGGGTGTTCCTAAACCTTTAACTGCCAGTAGCTGGTGCTGGATGACAGGGGATGGATCATTTGATAAAGTGTCTTGTTCTGTACATACCCTCTGAAGCATCTGACACCGGCCACTGTTGGATGGCAGGATACTGGGCTAGATGGACTGGTCTGACCCAGGATGGTCATTTTTATGTTCTTATGTAGTGTTTGCAGTGTTCATTACATACTAAATTTTTGTTGTTGATTAATTAAACATAAACATGTGTAATACAATTGCCATTCACGAGCCTTTGAAGAACGCTCCAGCTCTTTAGCCCAGGTTCCAGCAATATCTTCAAGACGCAGAGTCCTTTTTATTGAAAAAGCCATATATGGATGACATGGGTTGAGGGAGTTTGTGGAGTATCTCTACTACACCCTGTACTTCATGGGTTTCAGTCCAGAGCATCCAGGTTAAGGTGATATGTCAATAAATGCTTCAGCTGTATATGTGGTCAGGAGGTTATCCTGATCTTGTAGGACCTGGAATATAACTATCCCTGCATCATCAATTGAAAGCGGTATATAATGCTTCTCTTCTCTATCCATTCACTCAGTATGATTTAGTGGCTGCTAATCTGTAGCTCAGAATTATCCCAGATAGTGATTTTTTTTTATATAGCATTGGAGATGAAAATGGAATCTGTTGGCCAAAATGATTCATACTTTTCTGGTGCCCAATGCAGAGGGCACTGTTTTTCTCTGCAGGGTAGGATGACGAGCCCAGGAGTCCTATTAAGGGGCCAATTAATTCCCTTCCAATCCACATCCATAAAAATGAGTTATTTGCATTGGAACCAGTGAGAGGCCTGAGACATAGGCAGAGACAATATAATAATTCTGAAGGTCTAGAAATGAGAAACTGAAGTTTCCACCAAGATAGCCCGGTGCTTTGCCCCAGACCCTATATAAATGTCTTGATAATTTTATTTAATCTCTTAAAATAAAATGGTGAGATGATGACAGGTAGCCCACTCAAAACGTACAACCATGTATGTAAGGCATTTGTCTTAACTATGTTAATTTTCCTCCAGGGCTCAAAGAAAGTGCTCACCACAGATTGTCTTCTATAAACTGTAAAAAGGTGCATTCTAAAACCATTTGTACAATTTTTTTCAAGATTGCTTGGTACTGTCCCCAAGTATTTAATTGCCTCTGACTAGCTATCAAAGTTTGCCTGGGAGAAAGCCCCACTACAAGGCAGTTAAGTGATTTAAAGTAGTTCCAGCTTTGCCGAATGCTATAGCCTGAAATTGAATCACAATCTTGGATTAATGCTAGAAGGGCTGGGATTGTGGGTTTGGGTTTCATTATAAACAAAAGAGCATCACTGGCATTTAAATATAAAACAGTACTCCAGTGGGCCAATCTGGACAGCAGGAATATTTGGGTCAGAGTTGGGCGATGGGCTATAGGAGCAGACTGAACAAGAGAGGGGCCAATGGACAAACCCTGTCTGCTGCCTTTGAGGAGGCTCAATTAATCTGAAATTAGGCCATAAATCTCCAGAGGGGATATAGTATGTATTCTCAGTTCACTTAATCAAAGGCCTTGGTTGCATCCAAGGCGAGAAGTGTTTAGGGATCAGGGACATCAAACCACACTGCTATTATATCTGCTAACTGTGTTAAACTATCCAAGCCATGCTGGGCTTCAATAAATCCCATCTGGTTTAGATGTATGATATTGGGCACAGCTTCTTCCAGTCTACCTCCAAAACTTTGTGCCAATATTTTCACATCACTATTAATTAGGGAGATTGCTCAGGATCTCATGTCATGCTCTATCCAGAGAGGAAATAACTTGAAATTAAGGCCTCCCTCACGGTACAGGGAAAGAGTACCCTCCTGCAGGGACTTGTGGAATAGGGTAAGCAGATTGCCTGCAAGGGGTTCAGAAAAATATTAACAAAACTTAACAGGGAAGCCATCTGGGCTGGGAGCCTTACCCACTTTCATTAATTTCAGGGCTTCAACAATCTCAGCTGATGATGTGGCATCCAAGTTCCCCTGCTGGGCCAGATTGTTGGGGCATTTGTATTTTAGCAAAGAAAGTTTCCAGCACCTTGTGTGAAGGGACAGAATCAGAACTGCATAGATTGTTGTAAAAATATTAAAGATGTGTTTGTTTATATCGTTGGGTGCAGAACATATTAAATTATGCTTACTGTGACGGGTTGGATCCCAGAAAAGCCCTTGGGAACTTCCAACTGATGTGCTGAGACTACTTCTAGTCTGCCAGCCTGGGACTCCAAAACCTTGCCAGTTTGAGCCAGACACACTAGCCTGTTACAAACCCAGACCCAGGTCTGAACCAGGTCCCCCTAAACAGCTGCAGGCTTAACTGAAAACAGCTTAAGAAGTGTTCCTGTCTCTAACACTCAGATGCCCAGCTTCCAATGGGGCCCAAACCCGAAATAAATCCATTTTACCCTTAATAAAGCTTATAGAGGGTGAACAATTTATGAGTTTATCCGATATAACACTGATAGAGAGATATGCACAGCTGTTTGACCCCCCCCCTCCCGCCAGGTATTAATACATACTCTGGGTTAATTAATAAGTAAAAAGTGATTTTATTAAATACAAAAAGTAGTATTTAAGTGGTTCCAAGTAATAACAGATAGAACAAAGTGAATTACCAAGTAA
This sequence comes from Eretmochelys imbricata, assembly GCF_965152235.1. Classification (NCBI taxonomy): domain Eukaryota; kingdom Metazoa; phylum Chordata; order Testudines; family Cheloniidae; genus Eretmochelys; species Eretmochelys imbricata. The sequence goes on from NC_135577.1 coordinate 110,425,867, forward strand.
AATAAAATAAAACACACAAGTCTAAACCTGATACAGTAAGAAAGTGATTACAGATGACATCTCACCCTTAGAGATGTTCCAGTAAGCTTTTTTACAGACTAGGCTCCTTCTAGTCTGGGTCCAGCAACACTCGCACCCCTGTGGTTACTGTCCTTTGTTCCAGTTTCTTTCAGGTATCCTTTGGGGGTGGAGAGGCTCTCTCTTAAGCCAGCTGAAGACAAAATGGAGGGGTTTACCAGGGGCTTAAATGGTCCCCCTCCCTCCACCTGTGTAGAATCCCAGCTACAAGATGGAGTTTTGGAGTCACATGGGCTAGTCACATGTCCATACATGACTCAGAATTTTAAAGGTGGCAGCCATTGTTCACATGCTACCTTGAATATCCTCAGGTAGACTTCTTATGTGGATTGGAGTCCTCCAAGATCCATTGTCCAGTAAGTGTTTCTTGATTGGGCACTTAACTTGCAAATTACTTTCTAAAGAAGCTGACCAAATGCCTTACTAAGGCTACTTAAAATCAAACAAGTACACAGCCAATATTTATAATTTTGAATACAAAAATGATACATGCATACAAATAGGATAAATATATTCAGTAGAACATAACCTTTGCAGAGATATGTTCCACAGCATATGTAGCATAAAATATATTCCAGTTATGCTTATGAATGTAAATATGACATATTTCCATAAAGTATTATGGGGTGTAACATCACACTGACCTCAGGTTCCATTGATTCCCATGGCTGTTCTTTGTCATAGACAATATGCTAGCAGTCTACCTTCTCCAATTGCCAGAAGTCTTGTCTTAAGTAAAAAGATTACGAAAAAGCTTATTGAGCTCATGCCTGTTTCTAGTCAGAGTGTGTAGGAATTCTGAGGAAGGATTCCTGGTCCAGCTCCTTGACTTTTCTTTCAAGGAACACCATGTTTTCCTTCTGTTCCCTTTTTTTTAGCTTCAGTAAAGCTAATAATTCTGCTTCGAAGAACGGCCTTTAAAGTTTCCCAAAAAAAAAGCTTGCTTGAGGGATTTGAGGGCTCATTGGTATCCAAGAAGACGCTCATTTGCTTCTTCATACACATCTTGAAATGGAGGTCTAAAAGCAGCCAGGTATTAGAAGTAAATTGTTGGACAATGGGAACATGGTCAAAGATCACCATTGCACCAATTGAAGAGTTGCATACTGATTGGACCAGCTCCCCTAAGATTAGAAAAAAAGTTAATCCATGAATATGTATTAAGGGCAGGGGAGAAAAATATGTAATGTCTTCCTACTGGATTCACGAGCCTCCACACATCACACAGTTCTGTATCCATTATCCTGGATTCCAGTACTCTTCTGTACCTGGTTTGCTTATAATTACTATGGGATGAGCAAACTATTGGCTCTAGAACCTCATTAAAGTCACCTGCATTTATGATGGGGATGCATCTCTGTGCAGCACAGCAAAGAATCTATGAAAAGTCTCAAACTCATCCATATAGCTGGCATTCCTGAAATTAACTACAAATAAAATTTTTACTTATTTATTTATCTATCTATCTTAACTAACACTGTGCACCAGGAATATTTGCTTTAGGCCCTAATTCACGAAAGCATTTAAGCATGCTTAAATGCTTTCCTGAATCAGGACCTTAGTAACTAACATGGAGAAATATAGCCTTCTTTTTAAGATCCCATCTACCCACCCATCTGTCTCTCTCTCTCCATCCATTTGTTTCTAGTGCACCCATCACCCAAGGTATTTTAAGCAAGATGATCAGCTTAGGACTCGTACCTCTGGTGGGTCATCAATGATAAAGCATCAAAATATTTCCAGCATAATAATTTCATATAAATTGTGCACTGTATAACCCAAAAGAGGAAACTTAGGTGACTCTTCTTCCATCTTTCCCTTCCTCATATTACTGACAGAAAATGTCTCTTCACAGACATTGTCTAAAATCCTCCTACTGTAACATTTACCGTCATTCCAAAGTACGTACCAAGTTGATAGGTTTTTTTTAAATGGCTGAAGCAAATTTTCCCACATTGTACATGTTACGTTGCTAAGTGACACTTGGCAATGCATATTAAATGTTGCTGCTGCTTCTCTGAGCTGGCAACATTTTGTTTGCTACATTCCAGATGTCAGTGCAGATGGATGTCATCCTGTAAGGATGTGCATTTGAACTACAAGAAACCAAATGACTGGTAATAACTTATGCAGTGTTGTAGTCATGTCAGTCCTAGGATATTACAGCAATGAGGGTAAGGTAATATCTTTTATTGGACTAAATTCTGTTGGTGAGAAAGACAAGCTTTCAAGCTTACACAGAAGTCTTCTCACCCACTTTGTCTCTCTGGTAATATCTTAGGCAGTTTTATTAATATCAAAACTTTGACAAGTTATTAGCAAGGTTAAATTTTTTGTCAGTTATTTTTAGTAAAAGTCACGGAAAGGTCGCAGGCAATAAGGATCTCAAAAGTGTAGGTCACTGTGTAACCCGCCCTCCCCACCCACTCCCCGCCTGAGTTCAAGAGAGATGTACTGGTGCTAAACTGGGTTGCAGCTCCCTGTCACCCCAGTCCGTTAGCTACCCCAGCCAAACTTCTCACGACTCTGCCAACCTTTTACTTTGCCTTGCAGGTAACACTTGGTGAACCCAAGTTCCCAAGCGTCCTGGAAGAGCGTTCCCTTGGAGTATCAAGACCTTGTCACTGGACAGTCACAGAACTTAGCAAGTTTGCTATCTCCAAAGCAACCGTGTACACACACACTAGCTTCTCTGTTTCAACTAAGAATACCCACGTTGCTTAATATTACAGCACTGAGATCTACTTATGATAAAACAAAGCTAGATAAAGAGCTAAGTGATACTGAGTAAAGATAGTGTAAATGGTATATGTTATATGTTTGTTTGTTTGTAACCATATCTAAGAGACTAAATGTAACTTTAGCAAGCGACAATCCTTTGGCTAACATAGTTTTCTCACTCAAAGGTTTTCTGTACAGCTTGCTGATTTTCAATCCAACAAGGATCTGGATTTCCATGCCCTATTAGTATTGTTGAAGCTAATCATATAACCATAGAATCTTAGAAGATTAGGATTGGAAAAGACCTCAGGAGGTCATCTAGTCCAACCCCCTGCTCAAAGCAGGACCAATCCCCAACTAAATCATTCCAGCCAGGGCTTTGTCAAGCTGGGCCTTAAAAACCGCTAAGAATGGAGATTCCGCCACCTCTCTAGGTAACCCATTCCAGTGCTTCACCTCCCTCCTTGTGAAATAGTGTTCCCTAATATCCAACCTAGACCTCTCCCACTGCAACTTGAGACCATTACTCCTTGTTCTGTCACCTGCCACCACTGAGAACAGCCGAGCTCCATGCTCTTTGGAACCCCCCTTCAGGTAGTTGAAGGCTGCTATGAAATCCCCCCACTCTTCTCTTCTACAGACTAAACAAGCCCAGTCCCCTCAGTCTGTCCTCATAAGTCATGTGCTCCAGCCCCCTGGTCATTTTTGTTGCCCTCCACTGGACTTTCTCGAATTTGTCCACATCCTTTCTGTAGTGGGGGGACTCAAAACTGGACATAATACTCCAGATGTGGCCTTACCAGTGCCGAATAGAGAGGAATAATCACTTCCCTCAATCTTCTGGCAATGCTCCTACTAATGCAGCCCAATATGCCATTAGACTTCTTGGCAACAAGGGCACACTGCTCACTCATATCCAGCTTCTCATCCACTGTAATCCCCAGGTCCTTTTCTGCAGAACTGCTGCTTAGCCAGTCAGTCCCCAGCCTGTAGCGGTGCATAGAATTCTTCCATCCTAAGTGCAGAACTCTGCACTTGTCCTTGTTGAACCTCATGAGATTTCTTTTGGCTGTGGCAAATTGCTGGCACAATTATGATGGGTCCTGCGCTTCCTCTTCTTGTGGCGGGGTGGGGTTCAGGGTGCAGTTTCCTGCCCCTGAAGTAGGGTTCTACTGTCCCACTAGTAACTCAGGGAAGGATAGTGGAGAGGGAGGGACCCGGGCCCTCCCTCTACTCTGGGTCCCAGCCCAGGGGCCCTAGGGATAGTGGCAAACCACTTGAACTAGTGCTTCCTTCCCCTAGGCTACTTCCCTCTCCTGCTCTTCAGCTTGCGAGGCTTCCTGCCCTCTCTCTCTGCACAAGCCGGGTATCTCTTTACCTAGGGTCTTGGTCTTCTAGCCAGCCACGGCACTTTTCCAAACTCTCCTCTATTACAACTCCTTCAAACTGCTCTCTGCTCCAACTTCAAACGCCTCTGCTCCAGCTCCTTTCCCTGGCTGACTGAAGCAGGGGTTTTTTATCAGGTGACTGGCTTCAGGTGCTCTAATTGGCTTCAGGTGCTTTTAATTAATCTATAGAAACCTTTCTTCCATCTACAGGGAATAAAGCTTCTCCTCATCCTGGGACTTACATATCTCTCCTATATCACTCTCCTGCTGCCTTCTGGCCATGCTGTATCACACGGCCCAATCCTCCAATTTGTCTAGGTCACTCTGGACCCTATCCCTACCCTCCAGTGTATCTACCTCTCACCCCAGCTTAGTGTCATCTGCGAACTTGCTGAGGATGCAATCCATTCCATCATCCAGGTCATTAATAAAGATGTTGAACAAAACCCATCCCAGGACCGACCCCTGAAGCACTCCACTTGATACCAGCTGCCAACTAAACATCGAGCCGTTGATAACTACCCGTTGAGCCTGACAAGCTAGCCAGTTTTCTATCCATCTTATAGTCCATTCAGCCAATCCATACTTTTTTAACTTGCTGGAACGAATACTGTGGGAGACCGTACCAAAAGCTTTGCTAAAGTCAAGATCTAGCACATCCACTGCTTTCCCCATATCCACAGAGCCAGTTATCTCATCATAGAAGACATTTTAAGTTGGTCAGGCATGATTTGCCCTTGATGAATCCATGTTGACTGTTCCTGATCACCTTCCTCTCCTCCAAGTGCTTCAAAATGGATTCCTTGAGGACCTGCTCCATGACTTTTCCAGGGACTGAGGTGAGGCTGACCAATCTGTGGTTCCCTGGGTTCTCCTTCTTCCCTTTTTAAAAGATGGGCACTACATTAGCCTTTTTTCAATCACCCGGGACCTCTTCTGATTGCCACAAGTTTTCAAAGATAATGGTCAGTGGCTCTACAATCACACCAGACAGTTCCCTCAGCACCCTCGGATGCATTAGATCTGGACTTGTGCATGTCCAGCTTTTCTAAATAGTCCTTAACCTGTTCTTTCAGCAGGGGTGAGGGCTGCTCACCTCTTCCCCCTGCCCAGGACAGCAGTGTGGGAGCTGACCTTAGCTGTGAAGACCGAAGCAAAAAAAGCATTGAGTACTTCAGCTTTTTCCACATCATCTGCCACTAGATTGCCTCCCTCATTCATTAAGGGTCCCACACTTTCCCTGACCTTTTTCTTGTTGCTAACATACCTGTAGAAACCTCTCTTGTTACCCTTCATATCTCTTGCTAGCTGCAATTCCAGTTGTGTTTTGGCCTTCCTGATTACACCCCTGCATACTCAAGCAATATTTTTATACTCCTCCCTACTCATCTGTCCAAGTTTTCACTTCTTGTAAGATTCCTTTTTGTGTTTAAGCTCACCGAAGTTTTCACTGTTAAGCCAAGCTGGTCACCTGCCATATTTGCTATACTTTCTGCACAATACTGGGCCCTAATCTGCCTGTTCCACCCCCCAAAAACAGACCCCTCCCTTTTTAATCTGAAATTATTACCAAGGTTTGTCTTTGACCTAGGTCTGTCGCTAGAAGGAACTTCTTGAATATAATGAACGTGCTTGAATATAATGAACGTTTCAAACTGTGGCCTTATCTCAATGCAGAAAATTATATTTAAAAAAGGGAGGGGGAAGAATCCTCCCACTTTTTCCCCTGGGAAGCATGGGAATAGGCTCCTTCATTCTCTTTGCTGGCACTTCCACCTCAACTGCACCAACACTCCCTCCCCCATCCTCCCCCCCCGACCATGTCTTCTTAGGGCTAGGACCCCCAATCAGCATAGGGAAAGGAGATGGGTCAGAGATGAGGAGATGTTCAGGGACATGGGATGCACATGGACAGCTTACTTCACTAGCATCTAATACTTTACATCTAATACTACCAGTTTACTTCACTTTGCACTTTTGTCAATAATTATATGTGGCCATGCCTGCAATGATTTTAATACTTATTTTTCTGTTCATACTTTTGGTTTCATTAATAAATTGGTTTTGTTGCATGGTACATTGGTGTGTGAGCACTTGGAAAAGAAGGAAGAATCAGGAAGTTGTATCCATGGATTTGGAAAAAGTATCTTATCACGTAATGCCAATAACAAACACTAATAAATCGGGTAATAGGTATACAACAGTAAACACTCTTACAGCCCTTTATTGTAGCAGCACATCTCCTCATCTATATCAGCCTGGAATGCTAGGGTGAACTTTCACAAGCCATTCCTTATTTCTCGTTCCTACCGGGACACAGCCTCAGTGAAAAGAGGCGCACTCCCTGTTTTCTGCACTGGACCTGCAAACCAGCAGCATCCGGAGACCACTTCATGTGAAACATTTTGCCTTTAGCCCCACAGGTGTTGCATAGAACAATGCATGCCAAGAGCATATGGATGGCAGTGGCCACTCTGGCCAAGGGTGGCAGATGAAGCTTCCCCTGGGGAAGGCTAGCCCTCTTCCCCACCTCTTCTGGCTAAGGCCCTGCCCCTGCTCTCGGCCCCTCCCTAACCATGGCCCTGTCAGGGGTGGGGGACTGAGAGTTCGGCTGGTGCCACAGGAAGCAGGGCTGAGAGCTGAGAGCTCAGCTCCAGCCAGGGTTGAGAGCTCAGCCCCAGCTGGGAGTATGGCGGCGCTCTCTCCACCCTGGCTAAAGCCTGGAACGCCTTCCACCCGCAACCCCTCTCCAATTCTGCCCATGGCCCCGGCCCCCACCCCCATTCTGCCTCTTCACCCCTGAGGCCCTTCCCCACATCTCTTCCCCCCGTTCTAGGGGGCCAAAATCCACCACACCTTCCCCACCCCCTCAGCAGCAGCAAGAAGTTTGTGGAGGCTTAGCCACCTCTGGCCTCCATTACATGCTGCCTATGTCTCAGACATCCAAATTGTTTGTAGGCATCTTGCCTTCAGCCTACAAATGGACTCTCCAGCACCATACCACAACTGCTATGTGTAACTGAGCCTTCCTCTACCAAGTGCTTTGTGGTCAGTGTACTCTTCCATTTGCCATAGCAGGAGAGGGAGAGCAGGGTCCCCCTAAAATAACAGTGGGTACAGACACCCCATCAATAATAATGTCATTTGGCAAGAATAGGGTCTCTGCATCTCCGAAGAGGGAAGGCTTAGATCTCCTCAGCACCCTGGGCTCATGCACGTTGCCTGTACCTCCCATGCAGGGCTGGCCTTAAGCCACCTGGGCAGCCATCCAGGAGCACCATGGTCAAGGGGAGGCACCGTGCAGCAATATGGAGTCACAAGGTGCTCCCAGTGAAGCGCCGCGTGGTTTCTCCCTGTTTCTTCCCAGTGGAGGAACATGGCTGGGGAAGGTGAGCAGTGACACACAGATACTGCTCCCCAACCCCTGACTGGTCCCCTGTGCAGGAGGAGATGCAGGGATTAGGGCACAGGAGGTGGTTACAGGGGCAAAGGGGGCACAGTACAGTGGTTAGAGGTACAGGAGGGTCAGGGTTTGGGGGAAGGGGACACAGTGAAGGGGTTGGGGTGCTGGAGGGAGGTGCAGGGGTTGGGGAAAAGTTGGCACAGTGCAAGAGGGGGTGGGGAGCCCACAGGTGTCAGGGGCACTGGAGGGGCACCCACAGAGGCCAGGGTTGCCATATCCATGGGGCTTAGGGATGCGAAAAACCAAGTTCACCCAGGGAGCCATTTTCCCTAAGGCCAGGCCTGTTCCCATGCTGGCATTCATAAATTTGCTGCCTCTATAGTCACCTAAGGCCTGGAGCAGTACCCTTTACAATGACACATTCACTTTGGGCAAACAATGCGCAAGAGTGCAATTGATGGCCCCAGCATAGTTTGGGAAGCTCATTCTCTGAACGCCAGCTATTATGTCAGGATCACTGGTAAAGAATGGTATTAATTGCCTCACAAACCACCACCACAGCACTGGTGAGCTGTGGAGCTGCAGCAGTCTGGGGTATCTGGGCTCCAGATGGTAATTGTCTATCCTGCTGCATAAACACTTTGGCCAAAAGTCAGACTAGCAGCTACACACTGTCATACCCTGAAAGGTAACCAGGCTTCTCATAAATTCTGTGTACCTGAACTAAAATGCTAAGGTGGCCCTGGCTTCCATTCCAATGCCAAAGGATTCAATTGTTTTAATGTTTTGCAGCTTGGGGCAGTATTCATTTCTATTTCTATTAGCAGCTTCATTCAGATAGATTGATAGATGCCATCCCCCAAGGTACAATATGGACTGTTGAACCACTGTGTGCCCAGGGTGCCTTTTACAATACTTTGCTGATGAAAAGCAGCCACTCCAGGCTCTGCTTACACAGCCATTAGCATGTAAAGGCACACCCAGCAAAGTTACATGAATGCTCTTTCAGCCACTCATGAACTATACACAGGATGACACCTGCATATTCTTGGCCTCAGCCTTGCACTCCAGAAATGTGCATCTTGCACTGTCCAGCACACTTCTGCACAGAGCAATAGTTCATCATTAATAATTCATCATTTTATCAAAGAAAAAGAATATGCCCCAGCGTTTGTTATCCTGAGAGGGGATTCCCTAAACACTTCAATAAAAACATACTGGTTTATTAACTATAGAAAGGTAGATTTTAAGTGTTAAGGCATAAAAGACAGAATTGGTTACCAAAGAAATAAAAGACAAAACCACAATCTAATTCCTAAACTTTACCAAGCTAAATAAGATTACAAAGTGTGTCTCACCCAAAAATTTTCAGCCGTCCATGCTAACTGGAAAGACGTCCCCCCACCCCCTACACACAGTTCAATAATGGTTCTTTGTCTTCCAAGTGATCTTGCAGCCATCAGTAGGAATGGGGAGGAGATGTAATGGGGAAGCCATTGTCTTTTATTTTATAACCTCCACTTCTCCTTGAGGAATACCCCCCCCACTGGGGTGCAGACAATCCGTCTGTGGCATACATGTGGCTCAAAGCATCTTTCAAGTGAATTAAAAATTTCTTGTTCACACCTTCTATGTAAGTGAGGTTTCAGACACCTTTGGGGATGACATGCAAATCTTTTGTTTATAGTACCCCCAATTGCGAATGGTTGCTTCAGCAGCTAATAGTTTTCGAACACCTGTGATCAGTGCTTTGTTGACATTGAGGTTTTATGTTTCAGTAACAAATATAAAACAAAATCTCATAACTACATATACAATGTTGCTACACGCATTTTAATGGGACAATGATGTTCAGCAGATTATGATGTTTCAAATGATACCTCACAAGGCATATTTTGTACAAAATATATAATTAACATATACAAGTGGTGAACAGGATGTCACAATATATATTCAAAGAACATGTAAAAATGCCAGGACTCCAATATGTCTGCTGTGATTTTCCCAATGTTCTCCTTGTCAATGCCACTGCTTAAGTTCATAAAAAAGATACACCTCTCACCCACCTTTCTTGGACTTGACTGTGAAGTTACCACAAACCCTGTGGAGGATCTAGTTGGGTTGCTCAAGGAGCAGACCAAAGACTAACCCATGACTCAGTGAACATTCAGCCCCTGGCTCTCCCCTTGCTGCAGGGGAAAGTAATTTGCACCATACCATTGCCCGGTGAAGATTATTTCCCTCTCTGAACTGACTCAGCTAAAGCTGCACCTGCCCCTGGCACATCCATACACCTGCACAGAAGCAGGAATAGCCCCATGGGGGCAGCTCTCCTGCTCAAGCTGAAACTCATGATGCACTAGTTCACACAGGAAAAATAAAGGTGTACCTGATGCCCTCTTACTCCTTTGCACAGTCACATAGGACAAGCCACAATCTTGCCCTTCATTGATAAATATGGGCCTGATCCTGTGACCATTATTTGGTCAAATCTCCCACTAAGGTCAGGATCAGCCCCCAATCCTGCAAAAATGTACACATGTGCTTAACTTTGTGAGCTGAGAGCAGGTCCAGTGAAGTTAATGTGACTTCTCACAGGGCATAATGTTAAGCACATGAATGTTATGCGTGTTTCCGGGATGAGGGCCTTTTCCTGTAACCTAGCTGAATATATATAAATAAGAGTAAATATCCTCTTGCCAAATGTGTTGTGGAACCTTCATTTCCTTATGTTGTATCTAGATTTGTAACAGATGACAAACAGCTTCCACATCACTTTGATCATTACAAAAATAAATGCATTGGTCCAAAACCTATTATAGGGCAATAAAAGAGTATTTTAAATGTACTCCCTTCAAAATCTTATCATGCAGGAAAGTGGAATGGATCATTCACTGCATGATCTTATTTTGCTATAAAATGTAATATTCATGGAGAGAAACTGCTTAAGAGAGCAAGACCATACATAAATTGACTAATTTAGCAGCACGTTTTTCATAGCAGGAATGCAATAAGGAACTCTTAATCTCCTGATCTAATAAGAAAGAAAATATTCTGTTTTCCTGGAAGAGGAACAATATAATTTAAGTGAAGAGAACACAAGTTAACTGTTTAAGAAAAAAAATGGAAGAAAAGGGATTTACAAAACTGTGTAATTGTTGTTATAGATTAAATATTTCTATTTTAAAATATTTAGCTAATATACTCACAATTGTATGAAAAGCTCATGTAACTAATGCATTTTAATTTCTCTAGGTGTTCTAGTCCAAATATTTCTGAGAAGACATAGCTGTGTCCAAAATGCTGACTGGTTGCAGTCATTGTATTTTCAGTGTGACATCAATGCTGATAGGTTGCTGCTATACTATAGTTCTGACTACCTAAAGTTTGAAATTTTGGGTACAAACTAGGGTAACTCACTGGTCAGTGTCTGTTTTATGTCCTCTGCCCATCCCTGTCTTTAGAAGATAGGAGGGTGTTAAATCCAACAGCTAGAAAACCTGCCTCCTTAGCTCAAGCTTGTTACGGTTTGATTCAATTTAATAAAAAAGATGTCAAATAGCTAGGCTTAATCAACTTTATTAATCAAAGATTATTAGTAAAAGATTAAGAGAGCCTAATATGGTATGTTTCCAATCCATCTGGAAAGCAGCAGTGCTGTGGTCAGACTGCCTCAAAATTTGAGCTTTACTTTAGTTCTGTATATACTAGGGTTATTTACAACAGATGCGGGTTTCACCCTTTCTTTCCATTACTTTAAACCTAATATATTATTCTTCTTTATCTTCTTTTTACATGTTTTCGGAAACTTTTTGCTAGGCTTGGATAGACTATGCAGTAAACAGGACAGAGAATGTAACTAGTTTATTACCTTGTTTTGGCCATAGCATTCCAAAATTCAGCAAAACTTTATAAACATCCTTCACCAGGTATAGCTTGGTACAGAGGGCATGTTAGCTAAGCATTAACAAAATTGTTTGTCTTATCTTTTCCTCAGTACCTAACTCTGAAATTACACTAATTTACATCTTCCCTTCGTTAAACAGCTTAACATAAGCAAAAAACATTGTGGGAAAAGCTGAATATGAATAAAATTCATAGTTATATAAAAACACACATGATATTATATATAATAGTTCAATTATATTGGTTAACACTATAAACCTTACAGACTTTCTCTTATCTAGCTCCATACATATTTTGTAAGACACAGAGGGTCTGCAGTATAGCTGAGTATAGCAGACTACCAAGAGGCTGCCAGGTTGAGTGAATTTCTCAAGCCTTGTATTTTCTTGCTATGTACTGCAAGGATCATGCAAAGGCTACTGCGCCCAACCATAATACAGTTTTAGAGTTATATAATTCAGCATTCTAAATATAATGTACTATACTTATTCACTATTGGCTACTCTCTTATTTTGGTTACATAACATCTCCTTGTTTAATCACATGTATAGTTACAGCAACAAACAGTCCATGATTTGATTAATACATTTTGCTTGTGAGTTGAATACATCTATTTTCTATTAGTTAGCAACAAGCAAGTTACCTTCCTGTTAAATAATTCTGTTATGAGAGCTGTTTTCCCAAAATATTTTGTTTACAAGAAGCAGTTACACAAACCTTGACAAAGTCCATTTCTCATCTGATACCCATCTGCAGCCCTTAGCAAGGCATGTAATTAAAAATTTGCAAGCTGGGTTTTTCCATTTTGCCATAGTGCCTTGGCTTAGTTCAGTCAACAAGCTGTAGAAAGTCATGGGTTTTTTTGTTTGTTTTTTGGGGGTTTTTTTTGCTGAGGTGGTTCACCAAAACAAGCCATGGTGTCAGCTAAGAAAGTGTCTTCCTGAAATATAATAATTACTGAGTGACCACTGAGTACCTTCAGATGGACAGATGTCACCACACATGAGAGTGCCCTAGAACCAGGTGACAGCTATCACCACAGGCTCACTGGTATTTTGCGGGGCCTGCATCTACTTTTTTTTTTTTTAAGACAGTCCCCTGGTTTATAACTTTCTAATGGCAACCTGCACTATAAATATAGCCTAGGACCATGCCAAGTTGTTTGAATTAATGGATTTTGCTCTGCTCTATGAAATAAGGCCACCTGCCACTTTTAAAGATTGGGTGAAAAAAACAATTTCATAATCTGTGCTCATGACAGTAGACAGTGAGAGAGACAATAAGTGAGACCTGAAGAAGAGCTCTGTGTAGTTCAAAAGCTTGTATCTACCACCAAGAGAATAAAAGAATAAAATGGTCCAATAAAAGCTATTACTTCACCTACCTTCTCTCTCTCCTATCCTGGGACCAAGAGGTAATTGCAGGTGCCTACAACAACACCTCAAACAACTATGGGAGATATCAAATTTTGCAGTTTAAAATGGAAACTTCACAACGTGAAGAAGGAAGCCAGACTAAACAGTGACATCAACTTCCTGAGCAAATGCAAGAACAAGACCTAAAGTAGAGCTCTGTGTAGCTTGAACAAGACCTAAAGTAGAGCTTCTATGTTCCATCAACAGAAGTTGCTCCAATAAAAGATATCTCATCTACCTGGTCTCTCACATACCATGGTTAAAACAATACTGTAGAGAATGAGCAAGATTATAACATCATTAGCCTGTAAATGAATTTGGCTGATGACTTATCTGCCAATTACCATTTTATGATGAAACATTTAATTTTAAATCCTGTTCCTTACCCTTCTGTGAGTGTGTTGGTCCCCAGATGTTTCAGACTAGTGAGGTTCCACTGCATAAAGGTGCGAACTGGGACGAGCAAGCTTTAGAAATCCTCTGGAGAAACTGCACCTCCTATGCATCCAAAGCATAGCTCTGTGGAGGCTCCAACTGCGGGAGAGAGAGTCTTTTGGGGACAGGCCAAAGGCTGTGGCAAGGGCATAGTCAGTGGATCCATGACCACAAGGATAACCACTCTTCCATGAAGGTGAGGAGCTCAGTTGGGTAAGGAGCTTAACAGAGCTCAAAGTCTGTTGTAGAGCCTCCGGTTCTGTTGATGCTCTATAGCTTGTGAAGGATGGTCCCATCTGCCAGTTCCCCACTGGCGCCATAGCACAAGTTCTATTTATTTAGGCTTTGCACTGGAACAAAGGATTTGGTCAAGAGCTGGAGTTGATGGTGAGGAGCTGTGATAAGAAACTAACTTGTGCTCCAGCTCTTGTTTCTAAGAAAGAATTTTAAATGAATCATTTTAATGTGTTTTTCAGGCTTAATAACTAATGTATTATTCTGTATTTGAATTTTATTAATGTTATTTAAATAATCACTGGAAGAGAATGCTTACAGCTTGCTATAAATATTGTTTTAAGAAATGCCTCTTTCTTAAACAAAAAGACATAAATCGTTGGGACACCTTCTGAGTCAATTCAGTAAGTAACAATGCTTCCACCACAGCCTAGATGTTCGTTATTTGTAGAATGCAGCTTTTCCTTTCTTTGAGGTCCCCATTTCCACATCCTAAATCATAATCATCAAACACACATCAACAGCTTATTCTTTATATATACCCTTCATTCCTTCAATACTGAGAAAAAGAACATTACTTCAAAGCTGAGCCAGAAAACAGAACTGCACATGTTCCAAATGTGAAGTGAGGGAAATAGATTCTTATTCAGGAACTTGTCCAAGATGAACTGAACGTGGTACAGCTGCAACACAATAAAAAGAAATGTTGGAATCCATGGCCAGCCTTTCCTCTGTATCACAGCCTATGCCAGAGTTCTTAACTCTTCACGTGCTTCTTGTGAGAGTCGGTAAACTTCCCATCCAGCCCGTGCACCTCAGAAACCAACAGGAGGTTAATAGGTCCAAAAACACTGGACTAGATCCTCAGCTCCATGGATCTGCTATCGCTCCATTGAATTCAAGCGTAGACCAATGAAGTCAGTGGAGCAACACCAATTTATATCAACATAAGATACGTTCCTCTGTTTTTGGAGGATCTTCCAGAGCATTAAAGTCAGACTCTCCCAGAAACGAACTTCAAGGATAGCAACAGGCAGCAGTTTTGTGTGAGTTTCAGAATAATACAAAGTGACTGATTGACATCCCTGGGTATGGCCCATGTTACAACACAGGTAAAACATGAGGCTAAGCTTCCTCACCTTGAGGACCCATGGGTTTTATTCCCTACTTGGTACAAATTACCCTGAATCTGTTTACTGTGTAGGGAATGCTGCAAAGCCCACCTGGTTTCCTAGGCATTTGGGAAGGGTAAGAATAGAGAGAGAAAGAGAGAAAGGGCTTTGAGGTGGAATGGGGTGTTGGCTTCCTTGTTCTGTGCCTTTGGTTATACCAATTTAGTTAAGGCATCAGACGCTTTGGATGGATTTTCTGTGAAGTGCAGTTATTATGGGAAAGCTAAGCCAAATACAGCTCTGACTTTGTTCCCAAAGGTGATGAGGTGTGTGGTGCATCATTCTGATGCTCTCTCAGGGTGAGTTCCCCAGCTCTGTCCACCACACTCATGAGTCTCAGGGACAGACTAGAATGAAAAAAAAAATGCCTACAGTTATGCAAAGGGTTATAAGGAGAGTGAAACTCTAGAATTAATTTCTTCTGTGGATAGGCCATTTCCTTAATTACATCTTGAAAATATTTGTTAATCTCTGTAAATTTTTATCTACACTTTTGGTATCTTGTTTTCAGTTATAATTAAGGGTACAATTTAGTCACGGAGGTCAGTAACACGTGACTTCCAGTAACCTCCGTGACTTCAGCCTGCAGTGGTTGGGAGCTGCAAGGTCCCTCACCACCCACGAGGGCAAAGAGCTGTGGGGTACCCCCACTGCTTCTGGCAGCCCCCAGAGCTACCCCCAAGCTCCCAGCCGATGCAGGTGGCAGGGGAACCCCTGGAGCTCCTGGCCACTGTGGGTGGCGGGGAAACCCCTGAGCTTGGGGGCCCCTCAAGATGCCAGCAGCGGGGAACCCCCCAGCTCCTGGCCCACACAGGCAGCTGGGAGACCTCCCCGGAGTTGCAGGCGGCAGGGGTACCGTGCAGTCCCCAGCTGCTGCAGGCGGCTCCTAGTCCCTGCGCAGCTGCCCCGCTTCAGGCGGTGCAGGGACCAGTAGATCCCCATTTTGTCACAGATATTTTTAGTAAAAGTCACAAATGGGTCACAGCCTCCGTGACTTTTTCTTTTTTGCCCATGACCTGTCTGTAACTTTTACTGAAAATATCCATGACAAAATCTTAGCCTTAGTTATGACATTTTTGTGGCAATTCTTTAAATTTATGACACTAAAATGAAAGAGTTGTGCTGTAAGAATTTCTTCTAATATTAGGCAGTGTTGGGCCAAAAATAACTGACATACCCATGAAAAAAGTCTGCTCTGAGGAATGACTACAGTGATTTACAGCTAAGCATCCAGATGCCCCAAACAGGGTTGGGGTCTCATTGTGTTAGGTTCTGCACAAACAAAGTAAGAGACAAGTCATTACTCAGAAGAGCTTGCAGTCTAATTTGTACATGACCATGGGCTGGCTAAAAGGGGGCCTATTTCAATGAATGTTGCAAAAGAGCTGTATATAGATCAGGAGATATGGAAACATTTTGAGCCTAGGTTTCAGAAGTAGGTAATGTACCTCACTGAAAAGGCACCTCAAAGGGTTATGAAATAGAAATCATGGGGCATAGGACTGGAAGAGGCCTCCTGGGTCACTGAGTCTAATCCGCTGATACTCCATGCAATCCCATTCTTAAATTTATCAAGCTTCATTTTAAAACCAGTTAAGTTGTTTGGCTCCACTACTCCTATTAGAAGGCTGTTCTACAACCTCACTCATCTAGTGGTTAGAAACCTTCTTCTAATTTCCAGCCCAAATTTATTCATGGTCACTTCATATCCATTTGTTCTTGTATCAACATTGTGTTTTAATTTAAATAGTTCTTCTCTCTCCCTGGTGTTTACCCCCTGGATGTATTTACAGAGAACAAGCAGAACCCCTCTCAGCCTTCAATTTGCTAGGCTAGATGCCAAGCTCTCTCTGTCAATCTTCTTTTGTAAGATAAACTCTCCATTCCCTTGATCCTCCTAGCAGCTTTTCTCTGCACCTGTTCCAGTTTGAATTCATCTTTCTTGAACCTAGCTGACTAGAATTGTACACAGTATTCTAGATGAGGTCTTACCAGAGCCCTGTACAATGGCATTCATAGTTCCTTCTCTCTACTGGAAATATCTTACCTGATATATCCTAGGATTGCATTTGCTTTTTTTACAGCCACATCATATTGGTGGCTCATAGTCATTCTGTGATCAACTAGTATACCCAGATCTTTTTCCTCCTCTTCCTCTTATTTCCAACTAGTGAGCTCCAAGTTTATAGCAGAAATTCTTGTTATTAATCCGTAGGTGCATGACTATTAAATTTCATCCCACTTCTACTACTCCAGTTCTCCAATTTTTCTTATATAACATTCCAGTTCTCTGGTGTATTGACAATGCCTTCCAACTTTGCGTCATCAGCAAATATCATTAGCACATTCCTACTTTTTGTGCCAAAGTCATTAATGAAAATATTAAATAAATCCCAAGACAGATCCTTGAGGAACTAGTAACCTCCCTCCAGACTGATAGTTCTCTGTTCAACACCCACTGTTGTCTCCCCTTTAGCCAGGTCCTTATCCCCTTTACAGTTCTTGTACTAATTCCCATCTGCTCCATCTTAACTAATAATTTTTCATGTAGTACCAATTCAAATGCTTTACTGATGTTCAGATGGATTTCATCTACTGAATTTTCATTGTCTAAGAAATCAGTTATCAGACAAAGATATGTTTATCTGGCATGATTTACCTTTGGTAAACTCATGTTGCATTTTCCATTTACCTCAATGTCATATTATTCTTTACTTCAGAATTTGTTCTAAAGCCCTGCATACTCTTGAGGCCACACTAACATGATTGTGGTTGTGCAGTTCACGTCCTCCCTCCCCTTCCTTAAATATAGGTGTGTTGTTAGCTAGTCTTCAGTCAGACTCTCTCAGCCCACCCCTGCCAATTTGATAGGTTTATTTAAAATCCTTCCTACTTGCCTTGCATTTTCAAGTGCCAATTCTTTAAGTCTTCTGGGATGGAGATTATCCTGTTCCCCTGACTGGAGCACATTCAGTTCTCGGAATTTTGTTTCTCCCTCAGATGTGGTAATTTCCATTTCTATACACTCATTCCCATAAGCCATGCGGCCTTTGCCCCCATGTTCTGCATCATTCTTATTGAAACAGGCAAAGTATTCATTTAGTTTCGGGGACCATATCTAGATTAGCCATATAAACAAAAAGAGAACAAGAAGAGAAGAAGTGGGACCACCATGCAGCCAGGATAGGCTAGAGATTAAAGATAAAAAATCTTTACCTATTGTTTTAATTTCCCTTGCAAGATATAACTCAGCCTGACTTTTGGCAGTTCTCACTTTATTCCTTCACTCTTTGACCTCCAAGAGGTAGCTTTCCATGATGATCAATCCCTGCATCCATTCTTTTTATGCTCTCTGCTTTCTCCTAATAGCCTTTCTGAGGTGGTTATTCATCCATTTAGGTCTAGAACCTTTCTCTACAATTTTCTCCCTTTGCTTGGGATGCAAATTCCAGATAGTTTTTGAAGTTTAAAGAAATCCCAAGCTTCTTCCACATTTAAGTCCCAGAGTTCTTCAGTTCAGTTGGTCAAAACATACGCAAGCTTTGATCTTGACAGCTGCTAAGGAATAGGTGAGTGGAGTTGAGGAGTACCACATTCTCCTCAGGTTTGGATAAATTTCCTTTGAGATCAGTAACCCTGCCTCATCCTCCAAAGTTGGGTTTTGGTGGAGAAACCAAGCTGCCATTGAAGAGGAAATCTGCAGATAAATGCTGTCACAAGGCTGCATACACACTTCTCTGCTTCCAAGCTTCCCAATCATGCAGGCATTCTCATTGTCTTAGGCTTTCTACTGGTTAGAGTGTGGGCTTCCAGTATGTCCTATCGGAGGAGACTGGACTCACCACCAAATGAGATGAGAGTGTGAGTCGACTCTGTGAATGGAGACACAAAGAGTTCCCTAAACAATAAAACAGGAAAACCCATATACATTAGGATAATAACATGCAGCTGAACACCAGGAAAGGCTATAGCCGTCTATTTGATGTTTGGGTCATAAATATTATAACAGTTGTCCTGCATCTGCCTATTGCAATAAGCATATCAGTCATCAGCTTTATTATTATTTGTATTACTGTAGCACTCTAGGATTCCCAATTAAGGATCATGTCTCCACTATGCTGGGCAAGGTACCAATAAGTAACTAAGGGAACAGCCCCTTCTCCAGAGAGTTTCTGACCTAGGGCCCAGATTCTACAATAAGATGTGTACAGGTGGACTGTTATGCTTGCATGAAGTCAGTGGGGCTTCATGTGAATGCAAGTATCAGGGCCTAGCTGAAAGAGTTTACCATGTAGGAACCTGATTCATGAAATCCCTTAATGTACATGCTTACAATCCCTGCTCAGGACAGCACTTAACTTTAAACACATTCTTGTGTGCTGTCTTGGATAGGGAAGCTTTCCTGAATGTGGTCAGATGATTTGTTTCTTTAGCATATAGACACAAAAAAACCCCAAACCCACCTTTCCAGTCAAACACATTACTCAATACTATGCCAAAGCCTGACTTATTAGTATGTTACACTTGAAGCTGACAGGAGTAAACTGACACCAACTTTGCAGCAATATTGTACAAAGGCTTCGTTACAACGTTCAGCAACTTCTATAAAACATGAAACTTCATTTATTTCAAATGTTTTCCATAAGAATTCTTTTAACAGACTAAATATCTCCCCTGAATAGCCACTTGATTTTTTTATTTGACCCTCTTTACCCATATAAACAATCTGTCCTCAAAGCTTCCTTTGTTTTGGTTTTCTAAATTGTATTTTAAAATCAAATGTAAAATAAAAACTTGTGTGTGCATGATAACAAATCAATAACAAACATCTTCCATTAAGCAAAAAAAAAAAAAAAAGTATTGTGCAAATTTCATATGCCCCAGAATTAACTCCTTTTCTATGGTACCCTTTAGTTAAGAGAAATGGTCAACCCATCCCAAAGGTAAAGTGTTGTAGGGATTACAGGAACATGTTAAGGCCGAGAGCAGCAACAGAGGATTAATGTCTGTAAAGGTGCAAATGATCTTTTTATCCAAGATAATTACCTCTTAAAACTTTTGATTGTGACTATTCTATAGCTTTGCTTGCCAAAAGTTTGAACTCCTGGCAACCAAATATCCTCCAAGAACACAGGCTGTGTGTGTATGTGTGTGTGCGCGCGCGCATTTTAATTAAAAAATATACATCTTAGTCAATTTAAAATTATGTAAACAAATGTTATCAAATTTCTCAGTCCCTTGTCCTTATTGTGGCCTATCCATGTGCCAAGCCTGAAGGTAGAATCTTCAACCGGTTTCTTGTTGGTTTTTTTAATTGTTTATTCCCTCTCATGTTCAAAAACTTTTGACTGCGACTTTTATGCAGAGATGCTGCTCATAAAGATCTGAACTCTTGGCAAACAGAGTTCTTCCAAGAATGCATACTCACTGCCATTTGTCCATTAGGCTCGCAAGGAGGACTGAGCAAATATCATGCCACTAAATCGATGGGCCAATAGAATCTTTCAGACAGTTCCAACTGCAAGAGCTAATTGAGCTGTTGAAAGCATAAGGTAACACTAGACTTGAAATAACTACATTATATGACCTCATGCTGAATGTGGGTGTTTTATTTATTTAGTTTTTGGGGGAGGGTTGGAATGTGTTTAAGCCAAGGCTTGATTATCAGGGACAAAGGTGGGGGAAAGGATGGGGATAGCATGGATAGAACCCCCAAAGGAGTATGTTTAAATAGAGATGAGTCAAGATCAAATATTTTACATGCCTTTAATTTTCTCTAGGGAATCAAGAAGGCTGGAAGTGGAAGTGGGGGAGAAAGGAAAGATCACACCCTCAAAAAAGTAAATTTCAGTCTTATTTCTCCTGAGTAGTATGGCGACAGAGGGTGAACTCTCCATTGACTTTATTCAGGCTCTCCCTTGGCTTATAAGATTGGCAACTTCTTCTATTTTTAAAAATCAGACTGCTTTTCAGGCAGGTTTTCTCAACGTTTTCTTGTTTTATGTGTTTTGGAGAAATATCCTGGCTAGAGATGTCCAGAAGAAAGTGTTTGCAGTCTTTGGAGGTTAATAATTCCTGGAAAAAACTTCTGGCAAACTCCACCTCATTGAAATTTCACAGAAAATGTTTGTTTGAATTTGACTAGTTTAAATGAGTTTCTTGTGTTGGTGTCTTTACCTAGTGGAAGTATGAATTGTGTGTTGGTTTTTACACATAAAGTCAAGCAACATTGCCAACACATACAGCACTTTTCTCTCTGAAATATTTTATTTATTTACTCTGGAGTTTGAAGACAGCTTAGAGACATGTCTCTTGCCAGTGTATTTTGCAGTGGTATTTGTAGAGTTGTCCTCTCATTTTAGACTGGATTTGTATTTATTTCCTAGGCTCATGCAGAGATGTAATTTTCAGTAATAGCGCTCTTAAACATATTTAATATTGCTGCCATTCTTCTGCATGGTAACTAACCTGGCTAGCAATCTTCAATGGAAGAGGTCTTACAAGACTGCAATGTATGGCAAGCCCAACACCTACAAATTTAAACAGGAATTTACTGTTATAAAAAAACCTTTGGTTAAAAATAGAGCAACAACCTACTGCTTCACCTGTGGTAAGCTGGCTTCCACAGGTGAAGCAGTAGGTTCTGCCATGTGCAGTTTCTGAAAAGGCAATTAACAGTAAGTGAGAGTACCCAACATGATACATGTGTACGATTTGTAGAAAGGGTCCGAAGAATATCCAGATCCCATTCGAACCTGATCATTATTTACTTTGCGGTCGGGACCGTGTTTTTATTCTGTTTGTATACAGCATCTAGCACAGTGAGGTTCTGGTCCATGACTGGGGCTCCTAGGTGCAGCTGCAATACAAATGAATAAGGAATAACAACAGATTCAGGATTTGGTCTGACCTATTACTGAAGTAAGGTCCCACCATCAAGTTCAGCCCAGATTTCGACTTCTTCTATATCCTGGGGCATCAGCTCTGGACTACTGATGCAGATACATCTCTAGTGTGAATATATTTCATACGCAATATAGAATCACAGAAATGTAGGACTGAAAGCGACCTCGATAGGTCTTCTGGTCCAGTCCCCATCACTGAGACAGGACTAAGTATTATCTCATCCATCCCTGACAAGTGTTTGCCTAACTGGTTCTTAAAAACCTTCAATGATGGAGATTCCACAATCTCCCTAGGTAATTTGTTCCATTGCTTAACTACTTTACAGTTAGGAAGTTTTTCCTAATGTCTAAGCAAAATCTCCCTTGGTGCAATACAAGCCCATTATTTCTTGTCCTGTCCTCAGTGGGTAAAGAGAACAATTTATCACCCTGCTCTATAACAACTGTTATCATCTCCCCCCTCAGTCTTCTCTTCTCCAGACTAAACAAACCCAGTTTTTTCCACTCTTTCCTCATAGGTCATGTTTTCTCGACCTGTAATCATTTGTGTTGCTCTCCCCTAGACTTTCTCCAATTTGTCCGCATCTTCCCCGAAGTGTGCTGCCCAGAACTGTATACACTACTCCATCTGATGTCTTATCAGTGATGAGTAGAGTGGAAGAATTACTTCTTGAGTCTTGCTTACAAACACAAAATATATGTATAGAACTTCTCATAAGTTACAGTTTGACTGACTGGTAAGTATTAGTTTTTGAAAGACAATGAACCTACAGTGGCAGGGTTTCACCGAAAAAAAGTTAATTACATCAGCAATGCTTTCTTTTCCCCAAATGTATTATAAAAAGTATGCTAACTGCCATATACCACTCATAAAAAAAAGTGGGTTCAAAACAAAAAAGAAAACCCAAACATACTGTCTTGACACATCCACTTCACACTGTATCAGTTAGTTGTTTGGAAAACACAACATCACTCTATAATTTACTAGCACTCAACACTTTAAGAAATGGTTGTAATTAGGGCTGTCAATTAATCACAGCTAACTCATGCGATTAACTCAAAAAAATTAATTGTGATAAAAAAATTAATCGCACTGTTAAACAATAGAATACCAACTGAAAATTATTAAATATTTTTGGATGTTTTCTACATTTTCAAATATATTGATTTCAATTACAATACAGAATTCAAAGTGTACAGTGCTCACTTTATTTTTTATTACAAATATTTGCACTGTAAAAAACAAAAATAGTATTTTTCAATTCACCTAATACAAGTACTGTAGTGCAATCTCATTATCATGAAAGTTGAACTTACAAATGTACAATTATGTACAAAAAATAACTGCATTCAAAAATAAAACAACGTAAACTTTAGAGCTACAAATCCACTCAATCCTACTTCAGCCAACCGCTCAGACAAATAAGTTTGGTTAAAATTTTCAGGAGATAATGCTGCCCGTTTCTTGTTTACGATGTCACTTGGAAGTGAGAACAGGCATTCACCTGGAACTTTTGTAGCCGGTGTTGCAAGGTATTTACGTGTCAGATATGCTAAGTATTTGTATGCCCCTTCATTTTTCGGCCACCATTCCAGAGGACATGGTTCCATGCTGATGATGCTTGTTAAAAAAAATAATGTGTTAATTAAATTTGTGACTGAACTCCTTGGGAGAGAATTATATGTCTCCTGTTCTGTTTTACCTGCATTCTACCATATATTTCATGTTATAGAAGTCTCGGATGATGAACTAGCGCAAGTTCATTTTAAGAACACTTTCACAGCAGATTTGACAAAATGCAAAGGAGGTACCAATGTGAGATTTCTACAGCACTCGACCCAAGGTTTAAGAATCTGAAGTGCCATCCAAAATCTGAGAGGGATGAGGTGTGGAGCATGCTTTCAGAAGACTTAAAAGAGCAACACTCATATACGGAAACTACAGAACCTGAACCACAAAAAAACAAAATTGGCATCTGACTCAGATGATGAAAATGAACATGCATCAGTCTGCTCTGCTTTGGATCGTTATCAAGCAGAACCCGTCATCAGCATGGACGTATGTCCTCTGGAATGGTGGTTGAAGCATGAAGGGACATAGAATCATAGAACTGGAAGGGACCTCGAGAAGTCATCTAGTCCAGTCCCCTGCACTCAAGGCAGGATTATGTATTATCTAGACCATCCCTGACAAGTGTTTGTCTAACCTGCTCTTAAAAATCCCCAGTGATGGAGATTCCACAACTTCTCTAGGCAATTTATTCCAGTGCTTAACCACTCTAACATATGAATCTTTAGTGCATCTGGCACGTAAATATCTTGCGGCGCCACCTACAACAGTGACATGCAAAAGCCTATTCTCACTTTCAGGTGACATTGTAAACAAGAAGTGGGCAGCATTATCTCCTGCAAATTGCAACCAAACTTGTTTGTCTGAGTGATTGGCTGAAATAGGACTGAGTGGACTTGCAGGCTCTAACATTTTACATTGTTTTATTTTTGAATGCAATTTTTTGTACATAATTCTACATTTGTAAGTTCAACTTTAATGATAGAGATTGCACTACGGTACTTGTGTTAGGTGAATTGAAAAATACTATTTCTTTTGTGTTTTTACACTGCAAATACTTGTAATCAAAAATAAATATGAAGTGAGCACTGTATACTTTGTATTCTGTGTTGTAATTAAATCAATTTTAAAATGTAGAAAACATCCAAAAATATTTAATTAAATGGTATTCTATTATTAACAGTGCAATTAATCACGATTAATTTTTTTAATCGATTGACAGCCCTAGTTGTAATCAGTTTCAAGTAAGATTCAGTGTAACTGAGCCAATTTAACCAATTTAACTGAGGATCTGACCCTACATTACTCAACCAGGAAAATTTTTTGAAAGCAAGTGTGATCTCATAAGACAGTAGCTCAGTACCAGAAGAATGAATCGTACCAACAACAAAAATAAAAAGGAAAAAAAATCCAACTTTACAAAGAGAAAATGAGACATTCCTAAAGCATTTCAGGATAACCACATACCAAGTGAAAAAGTGAAGCCATTTCAGAAAGTATTGCCCAACACAAAGGATAATACTGCTCAGCAGAACACTAGTTCCACCCCCTTGTATTAAAAACAACCCACCAATCAATCAACACGACTTAAACTACGCTAAGTATTTTCCCATCATTTATCAAGTTTTTCAAAACGTCAAGACATAGTACAAGCCAAATAGAAAATCAAATATGTTGTGTGAATGTTATATATACACACAAACACACATCTGACAGCATTTCACAGTAACATGCTAACGTTTTCCCTTTTGAGAAGAATAAGGCTCACAAGTTTGAACACCAGCCCTCTGACTATTTCTATCCTATTTAATCTATTAATCACAATACTGTCTTATTTTTAACCTTCAGCAGAAAGCTATGGCATATGTGCTTTTTACTTTTTTTCCTCTCATGCTTCTTAGTGTCTCTACATATCAAAATGTGATTGATTCAGACATTTATAAAATCTTCTGAATTAACAACAGCGTATTCTGGCTAGCACATAATCCTATGTATAGTGAGAATGGTGACCCTGATACCATGTTCATCTCAGATTAAACCTATTAGATATGTGAAAGACCATTTTGCAGCATGGTGAAAAAAAGTCTAAAAGACAATGTTGCACAAGAAAGAACACTGCAATTATGAAGTCATAAAGATTTTAGTCTGAAACCAAAAGTATATTACAGCATGTTTATATATGGCTTTATGCCATTTCTTAGCAATTGAGTTGTTTTGTGATTTATGATATCTTTAGCTCCCTGAATGCAATTGAAGATATCTCCAGTTGTTTTTACAATGATATTTTTCCTGTTTTAAGTACTGAATGTTAATGTATTTTAATGTTGTTCTTTTAATTGCCTCTTAAGTCAGCATTCTCAACCAGAGGTAGGTAGACTGCTGTACTCATGGTCATAATGGTGGACATTAATAATCTGATATTTTTAAACCCATAGCACCTTTTAGGATGAAATGCAGAAGCTCTTTAATGGTATCTGGATTAGAACAGAAAGTGAAGAATAACTTTTCCAATTTTACTGCAGGGGAAATTTAGGTAGACAAAATGTAACTACTTGAGATGAAATATGGACGGGAGAACAAGGTGAAAACCCCCCTACTTATGAAGGATGCCATAGAATCTTTTAGTGACGACTGATGATCAGTACCTCAGCTTTGTGACTCCTGCAAAAGGCTCATGCTGGTGGTGCAATGCAGCCACAAAGCCAGTTTAATTAGTTACCCAAGTTTTTCCCCAGTATGGGGTTCTGAACCCAAAATCTCCAGTAGCACAATGCAAGATCAACAAAGACACTCCTGGCATCTCACTGCAGCCCCTGGAAATTGGAATGCAATTCATGCCATATCTATCCACAGTTAATGAAATACTCCACAGCAGTTTAAAAGATATATCTTCTGGGTATGAACATAAAGTAGCTTGGTCTGTGTTTTACAATTTAACAGTGTATTTTTCGTTGTTTACTTCCAACTCCATAATGTAAGCTGGCCTGCCTGGAAGCTAGATTCCAAGTCAGACAGTCAGTCTTTACACGCACGCTGCAAGAAAAGAGTTGCCCTAGCAACAGAAATCACGTGAGGCTCTGAGATCAGATTCCCCACCCTCCACCCCACTTCAAGAGTCCTTTCACATAGGCTCATAGGGAGAAGTGGACACCTAGTGTCCGGTTTGAATTTATGGAAAGAATTGAAGCGAGGACAACGGAGCAAGGCTTGTCCTGTTGCTCACTAGCCAGTGAGCGTCCCAAACTTTCCTCTTCAAATTATGGGATAGGGAGGGCATAGATGAACAAGTGAGGGGAAAAGTGCGACCAAAACCATAATAAAATATATAGGAGGAGCTATATATATATATATATATAATGCCATGATGGTAGGCATGGTTGGGATGTGAGGAAACAGCTGACCTTTCATTAGTGAGGGTCATATGGGATGTCATATTTATATATGTTTAGTTTAGGGTGACCAGATAGCAAGTGGGAAAAATCAGGGGTGGCCCAGAATGTCAGCACTGTCCCTATAAATTCAGGATTTCTAATCATCCTAGTTTAGTTGTTAAGTTAATAAAAGCAGACCTCAAGAGTGGTATGTTTTGACACATATCCAGTGGGCTTACTATCTTTGGAGAAAGATAGTACTCATTTACTAGCATCATCTTGTTCTTCGGTATAAATAATTTACTAAAATAGCTGCAGTCTGAATATTCAAATTTATGAAAAGATAACAACATGTATGTGTATTGTGGATGACTGTCAAATATCAGTAACATCTGTTAAAAATATTAAGCATCATCATATGTTATTTCACTTTATACCGTAAGACTGGCAATATTTCAAAGGGGACCCATAAGGTATGTGTCTGTGAAGGTCACACACAAAGTCCTACCTTCTTTTTGGGGGCATGTCTGTAACTTAATTTTTTTTTTTGAATGTTTGTTATGAGGAAAAAAATAAAATGTTAATATATGTTTATTCTAAAACACCAAAGAATGTATAAACCAAGTTTTGCCCTCACATACAAGGTTTAATTCCTTTGTGTCTGTCAGAAAAGAATTGGACCCATCTGTTTTTAGGAAACAGAAGGAAGTGAAACTGAGCAATTTTTCAACAACTGAAAGCCATCTTGACAGACATGGACAGAATGAGGAAAAAAAATGCAACCACCACAACAAACCCAACAGTTGTTACGTCGTCTCACCAGTTGTTATCTCACCAATAATGGTCAAAGTCCATATATCATTGCTTAAGCAACATGATAAAACTAGAGTCTGGAAAATATCATTGCTTGATCTATTTGATAAACTTTCAAATATTTCTTTTAGATGATCTGCCAGGCAAAGAATGTAGTATAACATTTAGTTGTGTTTAATTTGTGTTTTATTGCATTTGATTTTAAGTTGTAAGAAATAGATGATTAAAAAGAAGTACAACTGAACAAAGGTACAAGGCTTCCATTAGAGAAAGCTGAGATAGGCTGATGGTGAAAAATGTGGATCTTCTCTCACTGCACACTTGCCCAAGGGCAAGAATAATCTCCATGATAATGCCATGATGGTAGGCATGGTTGGGATGTGAGGAAACAGCTGACCTTTCATTAGTGAGGGTCATATGGGCTGTCAGTATCCTCTACCTCCAATGTCCACGGGGGTGGTGCGGATTCCTTAGATTGTTGGCCCTTTTTTCCCTTCCTTGCTGACAGCTCCATTTCTAAAATTGTGGCCTGGATTCCCTTTCTTTACTAATTAAATCAAAGATGGTGGCCATATTGCAGTGAGACATTTTTTTCCCCATGGTTCATTGCAACCAGGTTTTAGAAAAATACAGGGATTTTTGCATTCTTATTGTTTTCTAGGTTGCTGATTAGCTGAGAACGCTCTTCCAACCTTGCCCCTCCTAATATATATATATATATATATATATATATATATATATATATATAATAACATGCCTTCTGTAATTCTTTATCAGAGCTGCATACTTTCAACACTACTTTATAGTGCAGAGTGCTGGGGAATGAGAAAGTATATCATGTCTAAACGGTCTTTATTCCATACAACTTGCCTCAGAAAAATCCTCCGTATCTTTTGGCCCAGAACAATCTCAAACCAAGATCTATTGATACAGTGCAGCCAAGAGGATCTGAGCACCATCATTGCCAGGAAGCATTGGAGATGGATTGGTCATGTGCTTCGGATGGCAACTGATTCCATCACCAGAGTAGCAACTATTGAAAGACTTTCCAGAAACAGACAGGCATGGAGGAGCTTCGTCACTGCCCTAAACACCAGAGGCATAATAGGAACATGATGATGATGAACAGGATTCTGTAATTCTATGATTTGTTTAGTTATCCTTTTTAAACTTTTATTTTGGTAGTGGAAAAACACAACTAGAAGATTTTGTTGCCTGGATTTTTCTTTCCTATTAATTGCTCTGAGAAAAATAAAATCATATCATACCAACTAAAGAAGGTCTTTATAGCAAATAAAAGAGACGCACCCACAACATGCTTCTGCACATTGGTAAAAGCAAAAGATGGGCTCAAACCAGAGTACCCTGAAGTCATTTATTTGGGGCACAGCTCCAAGTTCAAATTTCATGATTCTGAACTGAGATAATGAGTCAGTCAAAACATGCACAAGCTTTGGGGAAGTATAGATTTAGGTTCTGTGGCAGAGCTCCGACCTTGTGCCAGTGGGTCCCACGCTTCCAGGCAGTTTATGCTAGCCTCAGAGGCTCACTGCAACCCTCCACATAGCCCTTCTCTCTCTAGGGCCAGGGTTACAGTCTACAGAGCTCTTTTCATCATAAGCCAGCAAGGAGATTGATGTGAACTCCCACAGTCTCTGTTGTCCCTACAGTCTTATTCCATAATAGTTTAGCCTCCTGTCCTCACAGGGGCCTATCACAGAAGATGTTTCTGTAGTGGTGGGTGGGGGGGAACCCAGGCCCACACTCTACTATGGGTTCCAGCCCAGGGACCCTAATGGCAGCAGCTGTTGGCAGCTGACCTTTCACTGCCAGAGTTACTACATTTCCCTGGGCCACTTCCCCACAGCTCTCCCCCTTCTCTCTTCTTTGCTCTTACCATAGGGCTCCCTTACCAATAGCTTGAGGATGTCTTCATTACTCAGCCTTTTAGCCACACTTACTCTCCTCAGTCTGACTGGAGTGAGCCCTTTTATTGTATCAAAAGGGCCTTAATTAGAGTCAGCTGTTCACATTAACTTAATGGCCTCACCTGACTCTTTGCAGGTTAATTGGAGTCAGGTGTTCTCATTAGCTTGGAGCAGCCTCTGCTCTGGTCAGTCAGGGAACAGAAAACTGCTAATCCAGTGGCCAGAAGCTTTGCCTCTGACTCCTCTCCTATAGCCCTCTGGCCTGGAAGGAGATGAGAGGCTGCTGCTATGCTCTAGGCTATTGCTGCTGCTACTCCAGCTGCTCCCCTGGCTAGGCCAGACACGACCCACTCCTTCTCTGCTACCTGGTTGCTGGCTGGCCGCTGGATCCCCCCACCCTTGGTTACTGCTGGTGCTCCAGCTACACAGCCCCTTGGGGGGCCTGCTGGCCCCCTCCCTAGAGGAGGGGAGTGAGGGACCCCAGCCGGTGCTGCTGTGGACACCACCACCACCTGTGAGGGGACCTTCCTGCCTGGCCACCAGACTGCCGCCTGGAGCTGCTGGAACCCTGAGGAGGAGAAGAAGGGGACCATCTGCCATTGGGGAAGCATGTAGAGACTCTGGAGACCACCGTGGAGGGGGCCTCTAAGACTGAGTAATTTTCAACCTGTGCTCTTGTGGTGGGGGTTTTTACTGTCTTTGTGAGGACACAGGGGGTGTGGTGTGGAGCCTGCCCCCTGGTCCATCCTCATGTCCCCCTTTGTCCCCACCACTACCACCATTGCTGCCGCCTCCACCACTCCCCAATAGACACTTACCATCTGCCTCAAGCTCCAGCCTCTGAGACTCAGCTGCTCACCTGGCTTGCCATGCCCTTTCACCACCTTTTGGGCCTGAAGCAGCAGCCAGCCCAAACTGACTTTTGCAAGCGCACATGGGCACACGTTCTTGGACTGATCCTCCCCCTCCCCCCAGCAAACCCCCAGCTTTGCCCCTTGCTACCTGCCACATTTGCTCCTTGCAGCCTTTTGCCCCTCCCCTTTCCCCCAGGCCCCCTCACTAGCTTCAGTTTGTCTGCCCCGCCCGTTTCCCTCTGCTCCTCTGTTTGCCCCGCTCCAGCCTCTGAAGCTAGCCCCTGGGTCTCCTTGTCCTATCTCCAACCTGGTTGTTTCCCTCCCCCCACGGTCCCCGCTGTCCTGATTAGCCCCTTGCTCTGTGCGCCCATGCCCCCCTCCCATGCACTTGTGCCGCTCCCATTTTAGATGACCCTCATATCACTGCACCCCCCCCAATGCTATTATAACCCCCCTCCCCTAGTGCAGCTAGAGGAGCCGGAATCCTATCCTGAGTTGGTGACAAACCCCCCACGTCCTTGATAGCCCCCCACACGCCATTCAGCCCTACCCTTCCGGCGCCCTCCTCCCCTGCCTGCAGCCTAGCAGGGAGGAGTGATCGACCTGTTCCCCTTTTTTCCCCCCTCCGGTGTTTATTATGGCGGGTGAGGAGGCAGGTGGGATCCCTCCGGCAGACCCCGCCGCCCCTCCTCCACCTACCTCCCCGTCACTCTCCCAGCCCCTACCTCAACCGCCACTGCCAAACCATGTGCTACTGCCCCCTGCTGAGGCAGCGGCGGGCAATGGAGTGACTTCCGCTGCTGCCAAGTCCCTTGCCCCCTCCAATTCTGGGGGAGCCCCCCAAGCCGGCGGGAAGGGCCAGGACAAGAAGAAGGGTAAGGACCCTGCTAAAAAGTCTAGGCCTTCCATGGCAGGGGCTGCCCCCCACCGCGACCCCATCACAGGCCGCAGCATCCCCCCCACTGCTCCCTCCACCAGCTCTGCAGGTGCCCCTCCCCTGGCCCCCAGGGTGCAAACCCAAGTGGCGGCAGCTCCCCCGCCTGCCGCTACATCATCTCTTCTGGCCACCACCCCTATTACTATCTCTAGCAGCCGGGGCCCCTTACCCACCTTGACCAGGAAGCACGGCGTCCATTGCCTCCTGGTGCCCACCTCACCCCATGTGGAGACCTACGTGCAGGTGTTGGTGAGGGTGGTGGGGCCCACTGCCATCATAGCAGCCTCCAAGATGTATGAAAAGGTCATGTTCTTCCTTGCATCGGAGGCTGCCTCCCAAGAGGAGGTGGAGAAGGGCCTGGTTGTTGGGGGGCGTGTTCGTCCCCTTGGAGCCGCTGGAGGACCTGGGCTTCCGAGTGGTCCTTACCTCCATCCCTCCTTTCCTTCCCAATGCCGCCCTGTTACCCACCCTCTGTACCCTGGGGAAACCCAGCTCCATTATCAGCCCTCTCCCACTGGGATGCAAAGACCCCACCCTCCTTCATGTCCTCTCGTTCTGCCAGCAGGTGCAGTTCAACTGCCGCCACGGCGTGTGATGGAGAGGAGCTCGAGGGGGCCTGCTGCCGGGTGCATTATTCCATGGGGGAGGCCTGGTGCTACCTCTGCCGGGTGATGGGGCATGTCCGGAGGGACTGCCCCTTGACCCGGCACAAAGGAGCGTCCGGGACCCCTGAGCCCTGGCAGGGCGCCGGCCCCATCATCGCCGGCGCCCCTGGCTGCCTGGCACCCAGAGCCGCCCCTCCTCCTTCCCAGCCCACCACTGCTCCCCCTCGGGTCCAAGGGGTACCTCCCCCAGTATGCCCAGACTAGCGGGAGAGCCCCGCCTCTGCTTCCTGAAATCTGGTGGGGCCTGTGGAGGAGGGTGCGCCTGGGATACTGCCAGGCATGGGGAATCTTCCCTCCCTCGTGCTGCCCCACCATTACCTCCCCGAGTCCCTGAGCCATCGCCCCTGCCCCTCGACCCGACCCCTGTTAGCCAGCCCCCACATGATGCCATGGAGGGCTGGGCTCTAGTCCAGGGGAAGTGGGGCAAGCAGAAAGCTTGAGCT
Source organism: Eretmochelys imbricata (assembly GCF_965152235.1). Lineage (NCBI taxonomy): Eukaryota > Metazoa > Chordata > Testudines > Cheloniidae > Eretmochelys > Eretmochelys imbricata. The sequence goes on from NC_135577.1 coordinate 110,458,105, forward strand.
CCGCTCCTTCCATCCAGCGCGGAGGCCACTCGGAAGACCAGGAAGGGGGGCACTGATGCCAAGCCTTCCGCCTTGCCCATGGGTGTATTCCATCCACAGGTGCCAGCTGGGGAAGACGTGGCAACACCGGAGAGAAGTGCTGTCCTCCACTGGAGTCCCTTCCCACAGAGGCCCCCGATGAAGCCCCTCCTGCCCCTTTAACATCTGAAGCCCCTGCGAGCCCCGAGGCAAGTGTCGCTTTGGGCGCTGATGGGGAGAACCCCGGGGTGGTGGAAGGTGATCTCCCTTCTAACTACGAGGAGATCGAGGACCTGGGTCTGACCCCAGTCATCCAGGGGGAGGATGACCTTCTGCCAGCGGGCCTCGATCTGGGAAACCTCACGCCGGCCCCCCTTTCCCCATCCTCCCTCCCCCTAACCGCTGCTTCTGCTCCTGCCTCTGAGGGTCCTCTGAATTCTTCCATCTGCCCGGCCACAGGTAGCACCCTGTTGATGGCCGCCGAGCCTACTGAGGCGAAGACCAGTACCTCGCGGCTGGGACCCGAGTCACCAGGGGCATCCCTCGTTGGTGCGGGGCAACCAACCTCCTTCCCGGGTGGGGGCCCCACCGAAGATCATCCACGTCCTGATGCCGTGCCTGTCACACCCACCATAAGCCTGAGCCTAACATCACTGGGGACCCCCTTCCCACCCCCCAGGCCCCTGAGCCAGACCGAGAGGGGCCACCTCCCAGCGGCCCGGCTACTGGGGCCCAGGATCCCATCCCTGCCCCTCTTCCTGACCCTGTTCCTGACCCCTGCCCTGCCCCTACTCCTGATGCTGACCCTGTCCCTATCCCATCCACTTCCAGCAATGCTATTACCGCCCCTGGGGCTGTCTTCTTCTCTTTCCCAGAGGATGATCCCCAGGGAGTGGCCTTTGTGTTTCCCTGTCCTGACCCACTAGGGGCTGCTATTCCCTCAGCCGTCCCACATTGAGCGGGGGTCTGAGGCAGGCTGGCGCCACATGGCCCATCAGGCGCCATGTCAGGGGTCTGCCCCATGTCTGCCCGTCTTGGTGGGCCACAGGGCTGTGCTGGGAGCCCCTCTGGAGGAAGGCCGGGGGCCAGTGATTCCCCCCACACACACACCCCCATGCTGTGAGAGGAACTGTGGGAGTTTCTGGAAGACGTCAGTGGCTCCCGCAACAAGGTGCAGCTTGCTCTCCAGCAATGGAGACATTTTCATCAAATCCTCCGCGCTGCAAGAGCCCTCATGGGGGAGGGTAAAAGGCCCAGGAAGCAGGCCATTGCAGCCTACCAGCGGGTCCTCGGCTTCCGTGACTCCTTGCTCACCTATGGGGTAGGTTATGGTTTGCTGCGCGGCGCAATGGGGGCCGTGAGCATCCCTGCTGGCAAGGATCCCCCCCAGTCCTCCTAATGGCACCCATCATCTTTGCAACATTGAACACCCAGGGCTGTAGGATGGGTCTCCACTGGTGCCAGGTGCTCTCCTTTCTTCAGGATGGGGGGTACTCTGTAGTTTTCCTGCAGGACACCCATACGGATCCGGCTGCCGAAGATAGCTGGTGGCTGGAATGAGGGGACAGGGTCTACTTTAGCCACCTCACAATTCATACAGCTGGAGTGGCTACCCTGTTCTCCCCCAACCTACAGCCCGAGGTGCTGGGGGTTGCCAAGGCTGTGCCGGGCTGCCTGCTGCACCTCTGGGCCCATATGGAACAGCTCGTGGTGAACCTTGTCAACGTCTATGCCCCGGCATCAGGTCTGGAGTGGCTGCATTTCTATCAGCAGGTGTCCACCTTCCTTGGCTGCTTGGATCCTCACAAGTGCCTGGACCTGGGCAGGGACTTTAACACCACCCTTGAGGAGCGGGACCGCTTGGGGACCAAGCAGTGCCCGTCTGCCACTGACGTCCTCTGGGAGATTGTCAACCATCACTCCCTGGTGGACGTCTGGTGCGACACCATCTGGACGACGTCTCGACGTTCACCTTTGTCCGGGTGGAGGCCCATCAGTCACACCACCCCCGGTTGGACCACATCTACTTGTCACGCTTCCACCTTTCGCAGGGCCACTCCTCCAGCATCCATCCAGTCCTGTTTTCTGATCACCATCTAGCCACCATGACGGCCTCTCTCTGTGCGGAGAGGCCAGGGCCGGCCTATTGGCATTTCAACAACAGCTTGTTAGAGGATGTGGGCTTCATGGCATCCTTCCAAGAGTTCTGGCTGGCCTGGTGCCGGCAGAGGGGCGCCTTTCCCTGGGCGCAGCGGTAGTGGGACATGGAGAAGATGCGCGCCTGGCTCTTCTTCCGTGACTACACCCGACAGAGGGATGCAGCGATAGAGCAGTTGGAATGGGAGGTCTTAGAGCTGGAGAGGCGTATGGCTGCCAGCCCCGAGGATCCATCCCTCTGCAGAGCATGCTAAGAGAAGCAGGAGGAGCTCCGGGCCCTTGAAGACCATCGGGCCCGGGATGCCTTTGTTCGATCCCACATCCACCTCCTTCAGGAGATGGATCATTGGCTCCCGCTTCTTCTCACGGATCCGGCAGAGACGTGCGGGAGGGCCAGGACCTTCTATGCAGGCCTTTTCTCCCTGGATCCGTCCAATCCTAAAGCTTGCAGAGTGCTCTGGGACGGACTCCCGACGGTCAGCGTGGGCGACCGAGACCAGCTAGAGCTGCCTCTCACTCTGGCGGAATTCTCAGAAGACCTTCGCCACATGCCCACCAATAAATCTCCAGCCATGGACGGGCTGAGCGTGGAGTTCTACCGCGTGTTCTGGGACATCCTCGGCCCAGACCTAGTTACCATCTGGGCCAAGTCTTTGGAGAGCGGGGTCCTCCCCCTCTCATGCAGGCGAGCAGTGCTCACCTTATTGCTGAAGAAGGGGGACCGCCGCAACCTATGGAATCGGTGTCCAGTCTCACTCCTCAGCATGGACTACAAAGTCATAGTGAAGGGCATCTTACTGCGGCTGGGGTCCGTGCTGGCGGACGTGGTCCACCCGGACCAGACCTACACTGTCCCGAACCTTACCATCTTTGATAACCTGTATCTGGTCTGGGATTTCTTGGAGCTTGGGTGTAGGGATGGTCTGTTGTTCGCCCTCCTGTCCCTGGATCAGGAGAAGGCGTTCAACAGGGTGGACCATGGGTATCTTCTGGGCACTCTGAGTGCCAGGCTTCGGACCCCAGTTTGTGGGCTTTCTCCAGGTGCTGTACACCTCTGCAGAGTGTCTGGTCAAGCTCAACTGGACCCTGACAGAGCTGGTCAGCTTTGGGCAGGGAGTACGGCAGGGGTGCCCCCTCTGGAGCCAGCTGTACACTCTGGTGATCGAGTCTTTCCTCCGTCAGACGTTGACGGAGTTGGTGCTGTGAGAGCCAGAGCTGCGGCTGGTCCTGTCACCGTATGCTGACAACGTGCTTCTCATGGTCCAGGACCTGGGCAACTTGGTGTGGGTAGAGGCTTGCCAGGCAGTCTACTTGGCAGCCTCCTCCACCCGGGTCAACTGGGTCAAGAGCTCTAGCCTGGCGGTCGGGGATGGGTGGCAGGCAAGCTCCCTCCCACCCGTGCTTCAGGCCGTCCGGTGGAGCACGGGTCCACTGCTCTATCTGGGCGTTTACCTTTCTGCCAAGCATCCGTCTCTGCCAGAGAACTAGGACAGTTTAGAGGGCAGGGTGACAGAGTGGCTCTGGAAATGGACAGGACTACTTTGGTGCCTCTCCCTTCGAGGTAGGGCCCTGGTGCTCGATCAACGAGTCCTGTCCATGCTCTGGTACCGGCTCAACACCCTAGTCCTGACCCCAGGCTTCCTGGCCAACCTCTGGACGGCAATTCTGGTGTTCTTTTGGCCAGGAGTGCTCTGGGTCTCTGCAGGGGTCCTGCCTCTGGAGAAGAGAGGGCAGGGCCTGAAGTGCCTACACACTCAGGTTCAGGTCTTCCACCTTCAGGCCCTTCAGAGGCTCCTTTATGGTGCAGGTAGTCCGGCATGGAGAGTACTGGCGCACGCTTTCCTCCACCGCTTCTGAGGGCTCCGATATGACGGGCAGCTCCTTTATCTCCATCCGAGGGGTCTTCCGTGAGACCTCTCTGGGCTCACGGTCTTCTACCAAGACCTCCTCCAGACCTGGAAACTGTTCTCGGTGACCAGGCCCATAGCAGCCACCAAGGGGGCAGATCTCCTCGTGGAGCCCCTGCTACACAGCTCCCCAGTTCCGTGTGCAGGTGGCGGAGTCCCTCTCAGTGCCCCAGAGGTTCATCCTGGCAGAAGTCACCAGAGTCGGAGACCTCCTGGACTACGATTGGGGAGACTGGCTGGACTCTCTGAGCTCACAGCATGGGGCTCTCCTGACCTCCTACTCCCTGGCGCATACTTCAGGAGGTGAGGGCCACTTTACCACCAACTGCTCAGGCCTACCTCGACCAGGTCCTGCGAGAGGGCACGTCCCGCCCACCCTCCACCCCAGGCCCTCCAGACCTTTTCATCAGACCCCTGCCCTGTGGACCCAACCGCCCCCCCACCCCTCCCTTTACTGCGAGCCGGCTGCATGACTTGCAGCTGGTTCGGTTCCAGACCGCGACAAGAAAACAGCTATACACGCTCGTGTTCCATACCCTTCATGTCCTCACCCTCGCGTTCTGTCCCATCACGAACTGGCAGGACCTCTTGCCGCCTCTGGAGGGTGAGGAGCCCCAGTGGGCCAGACTATATTCCACCCTGGTCCTGAGGCCCGCCAGGGACATCAGCTGGCAGCTCCTTCATGGAGCCATGAGCACGGGCATGTACTTGGCGCGGTTCGGTTCACTCCCCTCCTGGACACCTGCCCCTTCTGTGGCATGAGGGAGACTCTGGCGTACATGTACCTGGAGTGCGCCAGGTTGCAGCCCCTATTCCGGCTCCTCCTATATATAGTATGCACTCCCTTAACAGAGTATGGCTTTCCTCAGTTTTCCCTGAGGGCCCTTTCTGACCTTTCTCCTAGTTTCCTGGCCCTGAGGACATTCAAACCCTTTTATGTACATGGCTTGCAGCAAACAGGACTCTGACATCAGGCAAAATCAGGAGTTAATTTTGACCACACACTCTGATGTCAGAGTCCTATCTGCTATGAGCTTCAAGCAAACTCCTTCAGGACAAACTCCTTTTAGTGAACAAAGTTTCTAAATAGGATTCTGGAACCTTCCTCCTGTTACAATACATCACAAAGGAGCCTTTGCTCTTAAGACAATGGGTGTCATAAATTCTGTACCAAGAGCAAAATGTGCTATTCATTTTCTGCCTGAATCCTAAAATGATTACATTATGTGATATTTCAACGCTGTAAAATCCAAACTCAAACTCTAGCCCTGATTTGGCTTCAGACAAGCCTAAATCTATTCCAGAATGAAACACTGCCTCATCATCCATTTTAATAACTATAGAAAGTGACTGTTGAGAATACCACATTACCAGAGCAAGGAGAAGCCATCCATCATAAAACCAAGCAGGATTCCTCAGAGTTCTTGTATATCCAAGGAGTAATTTTCCTTTGCTCTCACAGCTCTATTTGTTGGCGGGAGCACCTCTCCTGGTCTATGCATAAGACCCCAATGAGTTGTCATGAGGTGGAATTAATGTGATGTCACTGTATTTCCAAGAATCCACTTAAAGGAGCTTGTCTTGAAGGAGCTATTATTTGGAATCTCAGGGACCAAAAATAAGTAAACTACAACACTGATTTACTGTTCAAATGTCATGTTTATCAATCCAAGCTCATTTTTTATAGGATGTCAATTTTTTTACCTTGTCTTGTGATGCCTCTCCCCAGAAGTGTTCATTTCCCCTGACTAAGTAAATCTTGTGTAATATAAAACCTCTTGGAAGAGATACTCAGCTGCAAACTTAGGATGGAAAAAGACCATAAGGCTAAACCATCACTGGATTACCATCTCTAATGACTGACTAATAATAGACGTAAGAAATTATTCTCTTCCGGTTTGAACAATTATGATTGCTGGAATAAATGAGACTTTACGCTAAAGACCAGAATGACATCTTTGGTTTTATCATCCAGGAGAAGCCTGGATGTCTTTATTTAAAAAAAAACAAACAAAAAAACAAAAAACCATGTACAGAACAGCAAAGGCTTGTAATACTGTTTTAAAGCCTCCTGTCTAAATACATCATATGTGCCAGCATTTGCTGTCATTTAGATGTCTGAACCTGACTTGTAGTTGCAGGTAAGTACAAAGCTGTCCAAATTACCTAGACTGCTGGGGCAAAACTGGGCTTCACATATATAAAACAGGAAGCTGGGTAGAAAGTTTGGGTCATAATACTGTACATATTTGAAAAGCAGATATGGTTTATTTGGAGATGTGTCAGATTTATCTTTGTTCTGTTCTTTTAGGTAGGTTTAAAAACTACAGTGTGGAAAATGAACCTTAAAAACATTAATTAAAGAATTTAAAATAATAATAAATAGTACTTTGCACTTACATTTTGTTACATCTCTTTAGTACTACATAGAGGAGTTTCTTAAATCACGGTGCAATCAGGAATCATTTCATTGGTCCATGGAGCAGAGTGCTGAATTCAATGGAAGTTTTGCCTGAGTGAGTACTGAGGCACCAATCCTGCAACAGCATCTGCCAGTGCAGACCTCGGGGCCCATTCGGATCAGGCACAGACATCAAAGCTAGCCGATCCCAGGACAGGATCAGGGCTTCAGTAAATTCTTCACATTTGGAATTAATCCTCACAAGTTCCACCCTCACAGTTCTTATTAGGTACTGTAGGTGAGGACTACAAGTGAGCCACAGGGAGGTTATGTTATTTGCATAAGGCAACACAGCATGTCATTGATAGAGTGGGGCTAGAACTCTGGAGACCCTGGCTACCAACCCTATGTCAGACCACTAGAATGCACAGCTTCTGAAGTGGTTAGGAAATAAGCCAACAAAACAAAGATGTTTTAGGATAAATTGGCACCATGATTCCCATGAAGTTTTTTACAATTATTTTATTATGTTTTGAGTGGTGTACCAGAATATCCTATTTTGGAAGGATATAAAGTAGCCACATACATTCACGTGTATTTTTACAGCTCTGACTAACAGTCTGAAAAATTGGCAGTTAAAAGAAACTTTTAAAACTTTCACAAAGTAAATTAAAGTTTTTAAAACAATTTTTAAAATTCCATATTCCACAGCAAGCAATATGTTAATACGTAACATGTTTCATATTACACTCTCTCTCTGCATATTGAGACCACATATACGCTCAACAATAAATCTGGCTAAGCAAACAGTAGTAGATACCCTTTATTCTGCTGTCCAAGCTATTTTAAAAAGTCCCACAAAGAAAGGGAAATTACTCTAAAAATTTTCACATGGTCATCAACTCTTAGGACAAAAACAATTCATTGATATCTATTCCACGTGTTATTCTATGGGAGGCAATACGTCTGTGAAGAAAACAGGATAAAAAAATTTTCTTGGAAAAAAAAAAATCCAAGGAAAATCTATTTCATGTTGACAATATTAAGTTCTGGGTAGCGTTTTGTGGCCTGGGACTCTTGGAGAACTGTGTAAAAGCTTGAAACGGGGCCTCTGGCTCCCTAGTGGCAGAGTTAGTGTAAAGTTATAGGAATGTTGGTGTTTTCTGAACAAAAGATTTCAGCGCCTGATCATTGTTCCCCTTCCCTCTCCATTGTTCTTTATTCTGCAGAAATGTCATTTACTTAATCAGAATTAATAGGCTACATTCAGCATTTGACCCAAATATGCGACATAACTATATTTGGACGTGCTCTCAAGCACAAACTCAGCATGCCCATGCTTAGAAAATATTAACTTTGGAGCGTTGGACTGTTGGGATCCTAAGCACTGCTGGGGCATTTGGGGCAGGACGGACTGGGATGAGTAGAAGTGTGCTGACAAAAGCCAGGGTCTAAACGCTATGCTCCAAAGAACAACAGGGGGAGCACAAGGTCAGAAAAGTGTCCCTGCACAAAATAGCAGCCAACAACTCAGTGAGGGAAAGATATAAACAATGGGTAACTAAGGCAGCAGACAGGTATACCCAAAAAGGATAGTCAAAGAGTTGAACAACTCCTAGGAGGATGGACACAACTTTATTTTATTCTACAGGGTGGAGATTTTTCCAAAATGATTTTGACTGCCTCAATTTTTGGGTGTCCAAATTGGTACATCTTAAAGGGGGTCTGAGATTCAAAAGTACTGAACTCTTTAAGAATCTCTTTTAAAATCTGGCCTCTTTAAGGTGTCTCAAATTGAGCCCCAAAATGGAGGCATCCAAAATTACTAGTCAATTTTGAAACTCTTGCCCTAAATGTGACAGGACCAACCACACCAAAGAGATCCAGATCCCAAACTGGATTGCTCCTCCTTCAGGCAGGCTCTCTGTCCTGGGAAGGACTTTTTTACTCTAAGGCTGAGCTAAAGGGATACCTAATATGTCAATTGATTGAAGTTACTATTAATAATTTCACATTACCGGCTATCAAGCTTCGATATCTCTTATGTGAAAAGAGAGAAAAAAACAACTTCTAAGCCATAAAGAAAGGGTAAAAGCCAGTTTTTGGCTCCTCAAGCAAATGGGAAACTTAATTTTGTCAAATTTAGAACCAACTCTAAAATCAGGAGCGAGAGCAGAACTTAAACCAATAGAGGCTCAGGTTTCTTTGCATGCAGTAATATGAGTTCTAGGCTGCAGCAGGTTTTTTTAGTTTTGTTTTGTTATAATTGTATTCCTCTCATAATCCCAAAAGCAAGGCAAGAATTAATTTCAGACAAGGATCATTATTGTTTGCATAGCTCTGTCTTCTATTTAGTTAGAAAAACATGTTTGTTGTTTTTTACATTTAATTTTTCTTGAGAAACAATGGTTTAAATTAAGGGGAAATGTTTTGCAAAACTCAAAAGTTTTGTTGAACCTTAAACTTTTATTTTTGTCTTTATTTTTGAAAATATTTCTTAAATACTATGAAGTTTTTTCCCTTTTAAAAAAAAAAAAGTTCAAGGACTAAAATCAAACATGGTAGGTGGCTATGTGCAGAAGAGTCCAGTTATTATTCTGGACTAGATCTACAAACAAACTTAGGTGTCTGACTGCCATTTGAGGTGCCTAAATCCTACATTTAGGCACCACTGAGAGTCTCAAAACCCCCACTAAGCTGCTGCCTAATTCTGTAGGCACCTAAAGGCACTACACTGCAGTGTCTACACTGCAATTAGACACAAGCAACTGGCCTGAGCCAGCTGACTCAGGCTCATGGGGCTTGAGCTGAGGGGCTGTTTGTGGCGTAAATGTTCAAGCCTAGGCTACCATTCGAGCTCTGGGACCCTCCCACTTTGCAGGATCGTAGCACCCAGGCCCTTGCACCGCAATTAAACAGTCCCGCCAGTCCAAGCCCCACCAGCCTGAGTCAGCTGGCACAGGCCAGCCAGAGGTTTTTAATTGCAGTGCAGGCATACCCTGCAGTTCTGCTGCGGGCATGGACAAAACCACCTAAACTCTGATGCTGCTAAGCAGCTCTGCACTCTAGCTAACAACCAAGCCATGCCAGGATTCTCACCTCGCTTGAGGGTCCTGATCCACTAGGCATTCTCAGAACACACCTCCCTGACTGGCCCTTGCACAAAAGACAGCTGGGGGGCATTCAGATCAGGAATCTTGGGGGCTGGGCTGGAGTGTGCATTGGTGCTGGAACAATTTTTATAGTGGGGTGCTGAAGGTGAAACCAATATATTTGGGTTGTTCAAGCCCCAGGGTGTGGCAGTACCACTAGTTCCAGCACCTACGGGTGAGTGTCCCCCCTGAATACTCCATAACCCAGTTGTTAGAGCACTCACTTGAAACATGGGAGACTGGGTTTCAAATTCAAACTCTTCCTGACTAGGAGCAGAGACTTAAACCCACTTCGGAAGTAGATTAATTCATAATAAGGCACCCGTATTTGGGAATAAGAGTATCTATACATGGAGATGAAAAAGTATAGTTAATCCTCACTAACGTCACGCCTTACCTTATTCCCAAATATCATTCATGTGTCGACAAACCCTAAGGAATCTACTCATTTTTTTTATCATTTAAACCAAACCATTTTCTTATGGCCAAAGAAAAAGGCAACAATTGTCAAAAAACAATTTTGTATGAAGCTGCACTTTACTGGAAATGGTTTGTTCCTGAAAAAAAATACAGAGAATACTGATAGACTATGCAAAGCACAATTTATATAATTAAAGGGGGGGGTTGGAAAAGGAAGATGATGTAGATGTGAGTACCCTCGGGAAATTTCATGGAAATACCTTCCATTCAGGTGCAATCAGTTCCATTCCAATGTTTGATTTTTTCAAAAGAAATGTTATGAGCCGCAAGGATAAATCATCTCTGGCCAGGATGAATTAGCAAAATCCAAAGAACAAGGTGACAAGAAAAGCACCACAGCCTCCCATTCAGTTTTCTGGGGTTCTGGCACGCTCTGATAGCCCTCTTGAGAACCTGCTGACAGCTATAATACCATTGGTTTAGATTACTAACCACACATCACAAGAAGGAGCAACAGATACCTGAAACAATCAGTTAGTGAATAATCCATAATCTGAATTATTTGCTAAAACTACTTACAGTTAACACCTATATTCAAGGGCAATCACTAATACTTCAAAACTAATTAACTAACCACAAAAGAGACTACATTTGTAACAGATAATGGCCTGGATCTGCATCGATTGATGTCTGCTCTTGTGTGGATCCCCAGGGACTTCATAATCTATGGTGTGAATGTAAAGCCCCTTTACTCATTTCAGTCATAATGCAGGTCTTATATACAAAATATTTTAAACGTATGGAACCAAAGCAAATCTTGGAGGAACATGGCAGTGAATCTGATGTAGTCACATTTGAGGATACTTTAGATGAAACATCTGAGAACAACAATATCCCAGCCATTGTGTAGTCACATATCCTCAAAGATATTAACTTCAGTGGAAGTTAGACCTTAAATAAGTGTAAAGATCTGTGCCTTACTGCTCAAAGACAAAGCTTCAAGGAGTGAAATCTTGGCTCCACTGAAGTCAATAGGAGTTTTGCCATTGACTTCAGTGGGGCCTGGATTTCCGCCTAGGTATACAGTATTTGCTTTTTTAGGAGTATGTTTGTCAAGGTTCCTTCCCCACTCTGAACTCTAGGGTACAGATGTGGGGACCTGCATGAAAAAACCCCTAAGCTTATTTTTACCAGCTTAGGTTAAAACTTCCCCGAGGTACAAACTATTTTACCTTTTGCCCTTGGACTTTATTGCTGCCACCACCAAGCGTCCAATAAATATACAACAGGGAAAGAGCCTACTTGGAAACGTCTTTCCCCGCAAAATCCTCCCAAGCCCTACACCCCCTTTCCTGGGGAAGGCTTGATAAAAATCCTCACCAATTTGCATAGGTGAACACAGACCCAAACCCTTGGATCTTAAAAAGAATGAAAAAGCAATCAGGTTCTTAAAAGAAGAATTTTAATTAAAGAAAAAGTAAAAGAATCACCTCTGTAAAATCAGGATGATAAATACCTTACAGGGTAATCAGACTCAAAACATAGAGAATCCCTCTAGGCAAAACCTTAAGTTACAAAAAAATACAAAAACAGGAATATACATTCCATTCAGCACAACTTATTTTATCAGCCATTTAAACAAAACCAAAAGGAGTACTTGTGGCACCTTAGAGACTAACCAATTTATTTGAGCATGAGCTTTCGTGAGCTACAGCCGATGAAGTGAGCTGTAGCTCACGAAAGCTCATGCTCAAATAAATTGGTTAGTCTCTAAGGTGCCACAACCAATTTATTTGAGCATGAGCTTTCGTGAGCTACAGCTCACTTCATCGGCTGTAGCTCACGAAAGCTCAAGCTCAAATAAATTGGTTAGTCTCTAAGGTGCCACAAGTACTCCTTTTCTTTTTGCAAATACAGACTAACACGGCTGTTACTCTGAAACCTGTCATTAAACAAAACCGAATCTAACGCATATCTAATTAGATTACTTACTAAGTTCTAAGACTCCATTCCTTTCCTGTTCCTGGCAAAAAACAACACAGACTGAGAGAACCTTTGTTTCTCCCCCCCTCCAGCTTTGAAAGTATCTTGTCTCCTCATTGGTCATTTTGGTCAGGTGCCAGCGAGGTTATCCTAGCTTCTTAACCCTTTACAGGTGAAAGGGTTTTTCCTCTGGCCAGGAGGGATTTTAAAGGTGTTTACCCTTCCCTTTATAGTTATGACAATGTTTCATATGGAATAAATTGCATTGATGAATGGTGGTCCTTCTGGAGTGGACTCACTGTTTGTTTGTGGCTTCATCTGAGAAGCTTCTCATATATCATAACCCTGAGAGGGTGCCAGATAGAAAGTGCCTGATATGAACTCAATGGAAAGACTCACATTGACTTCAAGGGGCTTTGGAACAGGGCCAGAGCTGGGTGATTACTGAAAGAGATGATTGTTCAACCCTTTTATTCAAAAATATGTATGAAATTCATCAAATAAGTTTTGATGAGTAACTTTGTTAGAACTGGGCAAGTAGTCCAAAACACTATTCACAAGCACCGGTTTGTATTTAAAAGGCAAATACAAACATTTTTGTGAAGAAAATGGGAAAAAATATTCATCATATATTTTACTTGAAAATTTTCAAGAATTCATTGAAAAATTTATTCAGCTGATAAATTCACAAATTATTTACTCAGTTCTAATTATTTACTAATTAGAAATTACTAATCTATTTACTAAAAATTTACTAGAAATGTACTAATCTAAATTATTTACTCAGTTCTAATATTGGTGACTTATTCACCCCATCTAAATTAAGTGGGAGAATAACTGTGGATGTGAGGAATAAGCAAATAATTTACTCACATAACATATCTCAAATAGATCACACCGTTGGTTGAATAAATATTTTGACAAATGTCATTTGCCCAGCTCCAGTGCAGAGCCAGTACTTGGGCCCAGTTCCGCTAGGTACATCAGCACATGCCTGCCTTTAAGGGCATGAGTAGTTAGGCTGACCAGATAGCAAGTGTCAAAAATCGGGACAGGAGGTGGGGGGTAATAGATGCCTATGTGAGAAAAAGACCCCAAAATTGGGACTGTCCCTATAAAATTGGGACATCTGATCACCCTGTGAGTAGTCCTGTTGACATCAATGGATCTATTTATGTGTACTTAAAGTTACACACATGCATAAGTAAGTTCCTTGCTGAATCTGGGCTTTAGGAATTGAGCATAAACACAAAGCAATGCTGTGACTCATGGTTGGAATGATAAACATTTGATACTAAGCTCTACATAGCACTCTATATCAGCAGCTCTTAAAGCACTTTGCAAAAGAGGGCAGGATCATTATCCCTATTCTAGAGACTTGCCCAAGGTCACCATGCACATCCTTCGTTCTCGTCTATCTTCTCAGGGGGATATGCCAGTGACTCCTTGAACTTCGCCTCCATTGGAGCCCTATGATGACCTAAATTAAATATGATGTACTGTGTGGAAAACATTCCCTCCACTTGGTCCTCCCCTATTCCTCACTTCTAATTTATTAGCCACCCACCCCTCTTTTCTTTTTGTTGTTGTCCAAATTTTCCCATTTCCATCATGTTTTCAGATTAAAAAACACTTATTTGACAGAGAGTATAAACACTGTACCTCAACAGATGTTTTTAGTGTCAGTACAAGAAACGGCCACACGCTGATGTGGTTCTGCTTGGCACCGTTTCTCGTCTGGCGAGACTGATGCTGCATGAATATATTCATTCGACTGCTGTTTTGTTTTGTCATGGTTTTTCTTTTCTTCAATCCCCTCTCATGACACTGGTAATTTTGTACAACTCACCCATTCTTTGCTTATGACTCTGTTTAGACTCTTCTTGGGCTCATTCTGAGGACTCAGTTGACCTGATTTTACCTTACAGCTCCTCTCCCTACACACTAGATTCCAACGTACTGTTTACCAGGAATGCATTCCCAGGATCACTCTAGCATTTACCAACTCTTTCCATGTGTCTCAATATCACTACCTCTCTCCAAAATGTAGTGCAATGCAGGCATATGTATTAAAATAGTTTAGGGCCTCAATGAGTAATATGCACAAGCTCAACAGTTTTTCTATTTACTCAGCTGGTCATGCTCTTGTATGAGTTTTTTTGGAGTGGTGCTTGAAACAGGGAACAGGTTATATAATGGTAAAATAAAAACATGCCTTATTTGAAGGCACACAGGCTTGATCCTGAAGAACCTCCCTTTCCAAATTTCCTTTCTTCTTTGCACATCTCAGATTCCATAATCTGAACAGATTCTTCTGGTTTTCAGTTGGCAGGTGCTCCCCCAGGTGATCATGCCAGAGGGAAGCTGTGTGAGGTCAGCGAAACCTAGCACTAGAAGGGAGCAGATAAACTGCAAGTTAACTGCTGGTGGTCTTCAATGCTCGCCCGTTACAAAAATCACCATTGGCTAACAGTTATCAAATGGTGGTCTCTGAGATACCACAGCATTTCCCTAGGCTGGCGTCAGGAAATAACTGTGGTACTCTGGATACTGTGATGCGGCAGCTGCTAGTAAATGTTGACTTTTTAACTGGCAGTTGCCATACATGATGGATTGTTGGGGGTTTTTTGTTTTTATTTACCTCAAAACAGAACATATTTATGTGAGCTGCACAAGGGGGGAAGCCAAGAATCCAGCAAATCTGTCTTGGACAAGCAAGTTACATTTGGGCTGATTTTCAGAGCAGTTGAGTACCTGCAGCGCCCATGGAGTGTGAGTGCTCAGCAGCTCTGAAAAATCAGCCCCACCGTTTCTTGAACAGAGACTTTTGCCCTTATATCCGCCCCCACTGTATGCCAAAGAGGGGACCAAATCAAAGTGCAATGAGGCAAAAAATCCGCTCAAGACAGTAGAAAATCTGGAAGGGAACAAACACCACATACTTCCTAGCACAAGAATGCAATGGGGACTCAGGCCTTCGCCCTTAGCCATAGACAAGGAGGGAAAGGCAGGTTCTGGGTCACTCTAGTGGGAGCGAAGGGGGAGAGGGGTCCTGGCAGATCTCTCTCACCCAGAGACCATCTACTTATCAGACCCTGCTCCCCACTTCCCAGAATCCTGTGTGCCATAGATAGCTGGTGGCTAAGGCTAGAGACGGCTTAGAATCCTCCCCCCCCGCCCCAAAAAAAATCTATTTTCTGAGCTATCCCACCACCTGTACCTTTGCCCAACTCGGCAGGTGAAGCCCCATGTCAGGTGGTACCAGGGCCAGGAAGGAGAGGGAGTGGAGCATGATGGGGAGCGGGCCCTGCCTGCACGCTGTATTCCTGGCAGTGGAGCTAGATTCCTTGGTGCCAGCAGGGGGTGTTGGCTACTGAGCACCGTTTCCTGGCAAGGTTCACTGGGAATCTTGGGGAAAGTGGGGAGATCCTAAAGGGATTAGAGGGGGGAGAAGGGGAGTCTCAGGAGAGGTAATCTGTGCCCCCTAATTAGTAAAATTCTGGTTGCACCCTTTCCCTTGGAATTTAGGAGTGTCACTCAGTGTTAACTCTGCTCCTACAGGGCTTGTCTGGAGGGATTCCAGCAGGGGCAGAAAGAGGTAAAGCTGAGAATGTGTTACCTCAATACCAGTAGCTAAATCAGAAGGAAATGCTGCCTAGAGATGCACTGCCACCTTCCTATGGTTAATGGAAGTATGGCTTTTTGGAGAGCAACACTGCCAAGTCGCAGGGGATAATGCAGAGAACATCTCAGAGGGGCAGCCCTGCTGCAGGGCCAGACCTTCACTTCCTGTGGGGAGTCAGAGTTCTGTGAGGTTTATAGGTTGCACCTCTGCCTCCTCAGTGGGACCCTAAGCCTGTTCTCACTGAGGGGAGCACTTTGGGAATTTCTGGGCTGTGACTCTCCACCTCCCTTATACCCTTGCTGTATGAGGGTACAATATTCTGAGGCCTTAGACATTATTTAAAAGGCTGGGGTGTAAAAGTACAGGCTGACCTGTGTAGCATTCTGAAGTGAGGCTTATCTCCAATGTAACAGGCACAAACATGCTATCCTTCACTGTCAAGCATACATGTCTCATTGTTCCAGCTGTTTTTCTCTCAAACAAATATTTATTTTGGAGAAAGCCAGGAAAAGCCAATTCTCCACTTGTGGTTTTGTTTCCTTTTGTCTGTTTCCTGTTCTGCTAAGAAAGTGATGCACTGCAGCTTCTTTTTCAAGCCTATGCCTGGCTCATTGGGAAGGTGGGTAACGAGGCTGTTGGAAGTCACCAAAAACAACTGATAATGTTTAATAACCTTCTGTCCGCTAGCTATTGAAATACATTTCCTCTTATTTCTGGTGGCCAGATTCTAAGGTGTTGCAGAGCACCAGCAAATCAAGGAGAGCACCTCTCAATATTTAGTTTAGGAAAGGATCCCGAGAGTCTCTTTTGCCCATCCCCAAAAAGGCTGCAGTAACACTGCCCCCAGAGAATGGTGAGGCAACTGTCCCCAAGGGCATTAGAAAGAGACTGCATCAGGGCCATTAACAGGAGCAGTAATTCTCCCACACTAAGAGCCAGACCTGATCCCTGAGCAAAGCCAAAGTAAACAGAACCTCCATGGAGGACCTATGCCAAGGAGTCAGACTATTCCCCCACACCCTACTGATAAAATGAAGAGTCCCAGCACAGCTGCCTTACTGCCAATATTAAGTTTTCACCATGAAGCAGCATTGGCACACTACCTCATCCATTGGCGGCTTTTGACAATTGGTCCCATATAGATGTGAAGTCACAGGCAATATTGTGAACTTCCATGAAGTATGCCACAACAAATTTCCCCTCAGCATCATGCTGGGGCAGCAGAGTCAGCTACATTCCCACTTCAATAACAATCCCGCCACTGATATCCTAGCTTTTGTAGGAGAGGATGGCAAAGAACAAGTGACAGACAAAACAAATAAACAAATCATTGTCAGTCTGGAGGGAGGAGGATGTGATCAATGACAGTTGATCTCCAGGCCCTCAAGAATGGCAGCTGGCTACTGACTGATATCATAGACATCATAGAGTATCAGAGTTGGAAGGGATCTCAGGAGGTCATCTAGTCCAATCCCCTGCTCAAAGCAGGACCAATCCCCAATTTTTTTTGCCGAATTTCCCTAAATGGCCCCCTTAAGGATTGAACTCACAATCCTACTGATGTCAAACAACATAAATGCAAATTATTATAAATGTAGAAGGTTTTCACGGTGTAGTTAGGCACCCAGCTCCCATGAATTTCAGTGGTTGCTCTCCCATTATGATTATCCTAGCACTCCCAGCTGCGAATCAGAGTCAGGGTATCATTATACTAGGTATGCCATGGACTTATATAAAGACAGAGTTCCTTCCCCTTGGCCAATAACTGAATGTCAGGGTTTATCCCATTTAAGTGGGTGAGTATCAGGTTTAATAATCATGTAGTTCAATGTAGTTAGATCTATTGGAAATGCACCATTTGAATGAATTAATCGCATTGATTTATTAAAAATAAAGTTCAGAAATTTTACTTAGTACTAACATGTCAGACAATAGTATAAAAATCAAATGTACTAACAGTACAGACTATTAGGAAGGCAAGACAAAGCTAAGCAAATGTTGGAAAACAGGTGTGCTTGCGCTTACTAAGAGGTCATTGTGGTTATGTCTGCTGAAGATTCCCAAATACAGTAATTTTAAAAAAATGCCTCACGAATGCAAATATTAAATATGTTAATTGTTACATCCAGTGTCAGAGGCTTTTTATTTAAGTCATTTTCACAAAGCATCTTCCAGTAGAAATGTGCTATTTTTGGCAAGGAGTTCAAGTCCAGGTGAATGCATATATAATAATTTTATTGGGGTCAGAAATGAATAATAAAATAGTTTCAGATAATTACATTATTTGCCAAGGCAAATATTAGATCACATGGGTTAGGAATATTGTAACAGTTTTTATGTACAGAAGAAGCAGAAATGGAACAATTAGAACAAACAATAAAACTTCAGGAAGGAGAAAATTTGGTGGTTTGCTAATCCAGCATCTTTTCTCGGTTTAAGTAATGAAGGGTAGCCAAATGTCCAAGTACTTGTATGTGTCATTTTTAAGGCTAGTCATTTTTTCCATAGTTAAACTGTTTCAAAGTTTGGTAAGAAATCTGTCCAGTGTCTCAGTACTCAGCTCTAATAGCATCTGTAGAGCGCAAACATTTTACAAAGAAGGATAAGTATCATTCAACCCATTTTTATATGATCTGTATTTTCTGAATAGAGATTTCAAGATAATAATCTGGAGTGGAGTGAACAGAAGTACTTTCTCTTTACACTGGTGTAACAAAAATCAGAATCTGGCCTCCATCTTTAAACTTAACAGATAACTTACAATATCCATGTCTCTGAAAAGAGAAAAGAATGGCTATATACATTCTAAAAGAACCTGGGATATTTTTATATTACTGTAGCTTGGAAACCAAGTTACATTTTGATTTTATGTAAGAGGTCACGCTCCTACAAAAATTGAATCACTTGTTTATAGCTTGGTCTTTATTAACTTAGTGCATTTGATACTTTCTGTTCCAAGTTTGCCAGTCCTTGAATCTGGACTGAAAGCTCTATAGTGTGCTGCTCTGGAAAAATGGTGTCCAACCTCTGATGAAAGCTGAAATGTTTTTATATTTTTAAAACATTAATAATCTGGAAGATCGGAAATATACTGAAAAGAAGTGCTAATTGTTACATATTATCACCATGAAGCAAACCCTTGGCAAAGCATTAATTACAATAGTCAAATTAATGCCAGATTTGTGTTTTGCATTTACTTAGCCCTTTATTTATTTGCATTTATTTCAAAATTATGGACTGCACCCATCAAAGGACTAGCAGGCACATATACAAAAATGTCAAGCAATATCCAGAACTCATTGACAAGTGTCAACCCGAATAGATTATGTTGTGATAGTAGGCTGTGGCCAGCGTTTCCATCACTGGGTGTCCTAATGTTAGGTCTTCACCATATTCATGTTTAGCCTTCCCAGGCCACTTGTTTAGATGTCTTCATTTAAATGACTAAATTTCAGCAACCAGTTTAAAATGCTTGCCACACATATTTACTAAATAGTCTTAAAAGGAGCCTGCTGAAACCAGTGAGAATTTAGCCATTGAATTCCATGGGGACAGGACTGGTCCCAAAGAATAGATGGTTAGCAGGTTTTGTTCTGAGGTTAGGTTCTTTTCCTCAGTAAAAGACTGAAAACAAAAGTTAATAAATTCTCCTCTGATCAAGCCATTTGCCCAAATTAGAACAATTAATGTTGGGACCAAAGAAAGCTGAAAAGAAACACAAATATAACTAGAAAAGAAACAAAGACAAAGCAAGTTTATGGAAAACCAGATGGATTCTGTCTCTGTCAATTTGTCTCCTTTACTCTTTATCTAAGCCAAGTCAGCTCTTCCTCGAGAAGGAAATCAGAAGGAGGTTACCCCTCTCATAAGCCCAGTGATTAAAGCACTCAACCAGGCTCTGATAAATGCAGGTTCAAATCCCCTGTGCCTGCTGTAAAGCAGGGATTTGAACCTAGTCTCCTACATCACTAATGAATGCCCCGACCACTGGGCTATTGGGACAGAGCTTTCTCAAGGTACCTGTTGAAGCTCTTCCTCTTTGTATTAAATACTTAAATAGCTATGGGAGCAGCAACTGGAACCTGGGTGTTCCAGGTGAGTAAATCCTACTAGATTATAGAGTTATTCTCACACTCACTGTGCCCAATGACTGTTGAAGAATGTTACATAAAGTGAAACAGCTTTAACAGATGAGACTGAGAGAACCCCACCTCAGAATAGTCCAGTGATTCGGGTACTTGTCTAGAAGGTGGAAGACCTGGATTCAAGTTTCTACTCTGAATAAGACAGAGGAGGGATTTGAACCCAGCTCTTCTGCATGCACGTTCTAACCAATGGGTTACAGGAAGGCCGCAAAAGGAGGAAACACAACCACCACAACAATTTTTGTGGAAGTTCGTTATGTTCTGACCACATGTACCAGATTGGGCCCTACCGGTGAGATAAATGGTGGAATACCTAGTTTGTGACTCCCACCAGGGTTTAGGTGTGAGCAGGGTTAGAGTTACACCTTACACGCCCCTAGGCATTGCATCTTCAGTGCCCCCCCCCGCCTACGGCTGACCTTCATGTTGCACACAGTTTTAGAGAGGGAAGGCGCCCTTAGAACGCTGGTGCCCTTAGGCACGTGCCTACTGTTCCTAATTGGAAATCCAGCCCTGGCACAAAGCTATTTGGAGCTACACAGGACTTACGTGGCTGTGCACATGCTCACCAGCAGAACTTTAGGCATCTGCAGGATTAGCCAGCAGCTGAGCAGTGGTTTTGTGAATGCCGGTAGTGCCTAAATGTTGGAATTAGGTGCCTAAAATGGCAGGTAGGTGCCTACATTCCCGTTCTTAATCTAGCCCCTATGCTTCATTTCTGGGTAGTGGCGATTGTTACACATTAAATCCTGCACCCTTGAAATAAAGGGAACTTTGCCATTCATTTTAAGGGGAGCAGAATCAGGGCCTATTTTTGGTGGTTCCATGACTGTTTGACTGCCCAGTGTAATGCACAAAGCATACACTTGGCTTCTGATGCATCCTATATTAGAATAATGGCATAATAAACAGTGCCTTAGAAGAGCGCCATCCCTTTTACGTGTAATGTATTATGTTTTCAGACTGAAAATGCAAAGAGGAAAGTATTGCTGCCAGTGCAGCTACACAACCTTCTTTGGAATAGACAGAATTAAAGGTGAAAATTAACTTTGCATTCTTCAGTATTTCCAATGGAAGCCACCTAAAAACTAGCAAAGGCATCCGGGATAAACAAGCGCTGGCTTGCGAAGTTGGGCAGCTTGTGAAAAGCCATGCAGAATTTTATGCTCCTTTGGGAATATTTTTAAAAAATCATCTCCGGGTAGCAAATATTTAGCATCATCAATGTTCCAACTCATTTTTAAATAAAAAAAGGCACAAAACATTATTCCCTCTAGGGTCGTCCCTGAATAAAATCAAAACTGCTGTTTTTGTCAATGTCTGAGAAAAATATAGCCTTTGTAGACAACGCAAAAAGAATTAAAGTTTTTACATTATTGTTTTTCATTTCCACTTTTCCATCTCCCCTCCAGGTGCCAATAACTGAAAATTTATCCGATGATTGTAAAACACAGTGTATTCTAAAACACATGGGGGTGAGTGACAACAAGAAATCCTTTGTTAGCTTATGCATTTTTCCATACACTAATCATTACCCTATGGTGCAATGTACATAATTTAAATCTATAATGATCTAGCTATGAGTATGTGATTGTCTAATTGGACACAGCAGGCTCTTTGCTTTTGTCTACTCACTATTTAAACTGTATGTTATAAACACAGAACACTTGTGCTTAAATAATAATTTTGGAAAAAGAAATGTTAATATAATTGGATCCATTCTCACCATTCCCAGCCCCCTCCCCTACTTCTTTCTCAATTACTCCTTGCAGACCTCAGATTAATTAAAATAGGAAATATCATAGCTTCAGCTCATTTGCTGCAACACATACAACGTGTGTCAATCAACTACAATTATATACCATATGCATTGGCCCAAATCTTGTCCTCAGTTCTGTTTTTCCCATCATCATTAGAACCATGCAGCATTGCCTTCAGAAACACATGTGCTTTTTGGATAAAGTCTTGCTTTTCTCAACATTAGGCCCCAGTCTTGCAAATGGTTCTGCATGGGGGGGGGACCCTCATGATAGCATATAAGTCAGTGGGCCTCCACTTGGCCATAGATATCCACCCACATGGAACAGATTACAGGATTGGAGCATTAGGCCAAGATTTTCAAAAGTAACTAGTGACTTTGCGTGCCTTGCTTTCTGGGTGCCTGGACTGAGACACCTTAAATGGGGACTGATTTTCAGAAATGCTGAGCACCCATCTGGTGAAACATAAGGCCAAGGTCCAGCTGGTTGGCACCCAAATATGATGTTACCTAAACAGAGTTTAGTTTGCTAGTTTTGAAAAGCTGGCCTTAGTCTCTATCATTAGCAGGCTCAAGCCAACAGGGCAAAATAATTTAAGGCAGCATGTGTATGTTATAAATACATAGATGATTAACACACACACACACACACACACAGAGTGTTGTATGGTATGGCATGGCATAAGAGTTTTATCAGCATGAGTTTGAGGTGATAGGATTATTCACAAGTGGTGGGTAAAGCCACAAGTGAATTAAGGACGTCATCCCAAACAATTGCTGATATGAGGTCACACCATCATGTAATTGGCATATGCCACCTATGTTACAGGAACACTAATTTGGAAATATTTGCTATAGTTGTAAAATAATGGGTTACTGTTATTTTTGTACCCTTCCACATGTAAAGCCAGGTATCTTCATTACTGTGTTTCAGATAGTGCCTCCAAAAATCATCTTAAAAAGCTTTATATCATCATAGCATAGCATCCGATACATGCACAGTGTGACCCCTGTTAATCTCCTACTGTAACTAACCATGGGAGAGACCAAATCTGATAATACACATCAAGACCACAATAGAAGACATAGACATAGGTGTCAACATAAACGGCCCCTTTTAGGGCCTCAGCCAAAGATGGCACTCAAAATTATCAGTTTCAACACGGTGGAATTTTCTGCAGAGAAGGCTGACATATCTGGCATGAAAGCAAATGTGTGTTTACAAGAGTTACAAAAAAGACACACAGACAGAAATAGTCATTCTATTCAGCACAATTCTTTTCTCAGCCATTTAAAGAAATCATAATCTAACACATACCTAGCTAGATTACTTACTAAAAGTTCTAAGACTCCTGGTCTATCCCCGGCAAAAGCAGCATACCGACAGACACAGACCCTTTGTTTCTCTCCCTCCTCCCAGCTTTTGAAAGTATCTTGTCTCCTCATTGGTCATTTTGGTCAGGTGCCAGCGAGGTTACCTTTAGCTTCTTAACCCTTTACAGGTGAGAGGATTTTCCTCTGGCCAGGAGGGATTTTAAAGGGGTTTACCCTTCCCTTTATATTTATGACACCTCCTCCATCCCTGCTCTGTCGATTACTGGCTCTCCGTCCTTGTTCTTCAATGCTGTTACGCTCAATATATATTGTGTCAATTCCTGCTTGCATGTCCTGAGGCTCTTGCGTGATTCAGCTGTTTTGAGGAGCTTTTCTTTCCAGAAGTTCTCAAAGATGTCCTTCAGTTTTCGCCGTATAAGCTTGCACAGAATGGAGTATTCGAGGTTGTTATCGGAGCTCCTTTTCATGTTTCTCCGCTTCTCCAACAAGCTTTTTATTTCATTCAAGATTCTTCCCTTCACCTTCTTCAGCTTTTCAATTTCAGCTGCTTTTATGCAACGTCTCAGCTTGTCAGCAAAGATACTATAGCCCTCATCACACTTTCCGTCTGGGTCCCGTCAAACCCAGAAATTGCTTTCTTCAGCTTTGCTTCCCGTCAAACCCAGAAATTGCTTTCTTCAGCTTTGCTTCATTGAATGTCTTCGGCCACTGTTTCCTGTTTGCCATCTGTAACACCTTCTTTTCCACCACTTCGTCGAAAACAACTTCGCTCTAAGCAGGTGATGGTCACTGCCGGTGTTGAAAGGCTGCACCATCGAGACGTCTTGAATGATGCACCTTTTATTGACTAAAATATAGTTGATTTCATTCTTGCTTTTCACGTTTGGCACAATCCACTTCCACCTTTGTACCAGGTGTTTGCCATGTACAGTTCTTTCATTTCTGCCATCGCTACTAGCCTTTCTCCTCTTTCATTTGTTTCACCACTGCCGTATTTCCCTATGAACTTTTCGCCAGCTTTCCCTCACCCGACCTTGGTGTTGAAATCTCCCATCATGACAGTGTAAGTGGACTTTTGCGCGAGGGCTCTTTCGAGCTCTCAGTAGAATTCTTCCACTTCTTCATCCTCACTTCCACTTGTGGGAGCGTAGGCCTGGATGACCTTGAGGGTAGCTTTTGACTCCATCTGAAGATGCAGCACACCAGTATGTGATGATATTAGCAGGTATGATATGACTTTCGAACACCAATCCTCACTGACGATAAATCCAACTCCTTCAACATTTCTAGCGCCATCTCCCTTTCTGAGCCTCACAGCGCTTCCATCCTTCCAGTTGACTTCCAACTCCTTCTTTCGTTGGGTTTCGCAGACACCGAGGCTATCGCATCTTGTCCTTTTCTTCTCCTCCATCAGATTGTTGTTAACGTTTCCTCCCTTGCCAGTGACCTACAATTGAAAGTACACACAGCGAGGGTTGTCTTTTTCCATGTTGGCCTAACATCTGACATTTTTAGCAACCTCTCTTCATTCAATTTCTGCTCCACCACCGTAGAACGGTTCAAAGATGCGCAAGGAACTAAGACCCATTTACTCGTGTTGTTTTAGCTGTTAAATTCAAGCCATCCCACTGGTGGGCAGGCATGCATACCTCCTCAAGCTTAGCTAGCCTTCAACCTCTAAGGAGAAGGAAAACCGCTCTTTCCTCTGAGAGAGCAATCCCCCTCCCTGAATTGGATAGTCCAACACCCTTATAGCAGGGTTAGACCATAGCTGTCAGATGGCCAGGGTCACCGCTGCGCCACGATGAGGCGGTGAGGTAGGATTTTGCAATATCTCATATTTTACGGAATCCTGAGGATAGTTCAAATTTGCACTAGCTTATAATAGCCCCATGGTACTTTTATGCCAGTTGGGACTGTTTGAGCACAGTGATCTCCAGCCATGCCCCCTTTCACCTCTGGAGTGGTTTAATCAGCATCTTTTTTTACCCGTTACCCATGATTTCCTTCCTTTACCTTATAACCCAACTTTCATAGGCAGCAAAACCTCTGCCTTTTATATACTTGGCCTATTTTTATTTTAACAAAAACTCTTACATTTCACAGCTGAATCAGAGTGCTAATAAACTTGCGCCTTTTCTGGCACAAGCTAGTTCTTAATTCAGTACAATTTATCCTTAAGGAAGAAAGTAGAAAATTGGAAAACAATCTGAAATAGATTAATTACATCTGACTCCTTATTTTGTTGAGTTCTTAATACTTTTTTTAGCTCAGTACTTGTGGATATTAATTTTTCACTGTGTAAAATTTGGATGGATCAGTATATAATTGGATGTATGTGACAGAAATGTCAATATTGAAAAGGTCTTGTGAGGTATCTGTTTGAATTGAACAATTCAACAATTGCAATCATTTTTTTTCCTCTGGTGAAAATATAAGTTTCCATGTTTGAAACCCCATTACAAGAACGCACCAGCCTTTCATAAGGCTGAGAAAGAGATATAAATGACTGAGATAAATATGGCAAAATGATTCTTTTAATTGTTACCAGTGGCATTTGGAACAGCAACAGTGAAGACTATGCTCAAATAAATGTGTTAGTCTCTAAGGTGCCACAAGGACTCCTGTTCTTTTTGTGGATACAGACTAACACGGCTGCTACTCTGAAATCAGTGAAGACCATGTTTCCATGCAGAACTATGTAGTGGCAGTGATGTGTCAGGTAAACTGAACTGGGGGAAATTATATGCTGAAGCATTAGATCAAAGCAAAAGTACTCAAAATATGTTCACATCTCAGCTACCAAATTGTGTTAGGTTGCAGTTTTTACACCACTCAGGAAACAGAAAAAATATCATGTTATTTAGTGACCAATCACAAACCATATTCCAAGAATAAGTTGCTGCAAACAAGGTAAGGTAATCCTTAAGTGAGTGACAAATTTGTAATGGCCACCCTCTTCCAAATAGTTCTAGAGCCAGATAATGCCATTTATCTCAACCAGAGGAAGCTGCCTTCAAATATGTGTAGATTCTAGACAATGAGCCAGCCACATCCCCTGCAACAGACAATCTGGCTTTACACATTCTAGGTGAGAATACTGAGCCACTGTAGATAGAAAACTTTTGACAGGGTGGAGGTAAATCCCCTAGGAATTCCTCCATTTGAAAAAGTTAATTTAAAAGCATAGAATGGCCACCCCTAAGACAGTTATTAGTGCAGTAAACCTGTAAAAAAACCCAAAAACCATATTTTCTTTGTACTTTCCTTGTATATTACTACAGAACAAAGGGATCATTATAAATGCATACATGTTTGTTGCACAGCTGTCTGGGGGTAATTCAGGCTTATAAGGGCGTATGTGCCACTCACTAAACTGCAGTCTGACTAAAAACCTTGCTGCTGCAGCTGGTTTGAAGCATCTAAGAGCCTGGGAACTGTGGGCAAGTTATATTAAAAAGACAGTAATCATAGCATCCTGTACAGTTTAATTGGAAAGAGTAATTTCATGATTGCAGTTAGCTTGAGTGAGGCACATTGCTCCAATTATGTGTATCATCAGTGCACACGCAAAGACTAAAAACTACCTATATAATCAGGACAATTCAAAATATTCCTGACTTCCATGATTACAATTAGTCTGCATGAATTATTTGCCAACCATAAGATTACCTAACATCATAAAGTAAGGAACAGCTATTTTAAAGGTGAAATAGGTTCATAGATTTTAAGGCATTGTGATCATCTGGCCTCACCTCCTCTATAACACAAGCCATAAGAATCATAGGAATGATGGATGATGACCAAATATGTGGAGGAATTTATGTTCTGCCTCAATGAAATTTTGTTTTTTAAATACTGCCCAGCTACAGCTGCATTATTATCATTTTTATTGTTCAGTGTGTCATTGATGGGGATGCTACACATGTTACTGGTTGGGACATATTCTCTCTGGAAAGGTCATTGAACAATTATGTTAATCTGAGCATATAACGGCTGTAAATTAGTTGTAAATATAGTTTTAAAACAAATTGTGTTTGAGCTACAATTTTCCGTGCTTCAGCTCAGTCCAGTGTCTTTTTTTTTTTTTTTTAATTAAAGTTTGGGCACAATCAGTTATGTCCTTAGGAATGTATGAGGAAATTGCATTTTTTCCTCATAATTCCAAAGTGCTAATATAACTCAAAAAGGCTGAAGCTAAAAACTTCAAATTTGAATTGCTTTGCTGCCCTCAACAAGGATGGGGGAAACAATTCAGGTTTAAAACCACTTAAAATTGGCAAGTTTGGACCTGACCATATATATGTATATACACACACACACCTCTTAGAGCAATACAAAATGTTGATTATTTGCAGATAAGGACATGTTTGTTAAAGAAGCCTCACTTCAGGTTCTTTCTACTAAGGACAACTAACATTAAGTATATCTCAGTTAAAGATGTCCACATTTATTTCTCCCTCTCTCTCTTTTTCTTTTAAAAAAAAACCTGACGGAAATTAAGAACCTGATTCTGCAAGGCACTGAGCAGCTCCTGGAATGACGAAGTCAATGGGAGCTGAAGGTACTCTGTATCTTGCAGAAGTAGGCCCAGTGGGAAATCAAGAATATAAAAATAAGTAGATCAATTGCCTGTCTGGAAACACCTCTTTGCTTGTAACACTTTGAGCTAAGCTCACAATGTGAACAGCTAATGAAATAGCTTCTTTTTCACTTGTGCAAATAGTATAATATTGAACTTGAATGAATGTTAAGAAGCGTCTCAAAACTCTGAAATAGTTTGGATCTGAAGCCAAACTATGCAACTGGCCTATTTTTGGGAAACTTCAGATTTGGAACCATATTCAGATCTGGCTCCAAACTTTGTAACTCCATCTTTACCTTTTGTAAATTGTCTCTTCCATCCAATTAGGTGTTTGCATATTCCTGCCAGTAATATCATTTAAAGAATTTCACAATTTATACCAGAATTCTATGATTGATTATTGATATGCAGAGTATGTTTTCCACAGTGCTTGCTTTCTGTACCTTTAAAAAAAAAATCTACATTTGTGCTGTTGTTTTATTTCAAAACTTTTATTTCAACTCACCTGGGCATTTCAAATTTCAGTGAAGAAAATATTTCTTAGAACTACAAAAAATATTAATTTTGGTGTGCTTTGTTTGCATCCATTCAGGTGGCTGCTTAGCCAAATACTTTATAAAAGTATTGTGCTTAATTTACAAAAAGCTTTATTCAATGAAACAGCAGAGTGCCCTGTTGGCCTGCTCAGTTGTATACATATCAGACATCTGGAAAAATGCTCTAATTCAATACTGCAAAATAGCCTAGGAAAATCAGAAGTTCTTCTCTCTCCAGGCAGTTATAAGCCAGAGTGACACCATTCAGTAGATCCTTGATGCTAGCTTAATTACTTTGTCTGTTTACAGTTGAAGAGCTCCTTTTCTCACTTCCACCTGGCATACCCATTTTGTTAGAGTCAGAGTTTCAGCAAGTACTCCCTTCTAAACCCAGGAAAAGTGTCTCTAGGTCAACTTCCAGTTGTTTATTCTGTAGGTCTTTATTTTATTTACCAACACAAAAAATAGATTCATCGTGGGTTTGTTTCCTCTCACGCTGTCTTGTGCTGATTTTTTTTCCTACCATGGGGCCACCTTGTCCTTATTTAACATGATTATGTTTAAATTTCAGTCTATAACCTTTACCATTGTTTTTTCTTAATAGAAAAAAGATGCTGCACTATTACGGTGGCGTCATTTTCCATTGAAACCATTCAAATTTAGTGTGGCTCCATAGTTAATATGCTTGAGATTGCCTAAGATTTTTTTCCCCTGACAAATGAAAGAGAAAAATATTGATTAAAATATGAAGTATAAAGATCTGTTACTGTCACTATTTGACTCTGTATATAAAGTTGGCAGTTGTTTAACAGTTATTCCACTTTATAATGATTACCACTGGAAATGTAATATTTTTTTTCTCCCTGCCTTTCCCAAATATATTCCATATGTAACTAACAATTCCATATGTTTATCTCATACACTCAGATTTCTTGCAGCCCTGCTTCCTCTGTGTAAAAGAGGGGTCTCTACTGCTCAAAAGACCTGGTGGTTTCTGAATTTTATACATGCTCTCAGTTACAGCCATTCAGCAACAATGAAATCAATAATTCTGAAGAAATCCAGGCTTTCATTTGGATCACATATTGCAGACCAGACCGGAGAATATATTTATAATAACTAGTTTAATATTTACTTATATTGGTCAGCAGACGGTAAAACAGCATAAAAAGAAACACTTAGAACAGTTTTGCACAGAAAAAATGTCTACATTAATTTATGCCATCACTAAATCTAAAGTCAGGAAAGTACATGATTTTCAAAAGTTACAGAAATATATTTTGTCTTGCCTAATCATGCTAGAGATCGGACATTTTCTCTCTTGTGTTTCTCTGTCTCAGAGCTGAAAAGTAGATTTTTGATTAATTTCTCCCTCACCTGACCAATGCCCCTCTATCAGTGGTGTCAGATACCACTGTGATAGGCACGAATATGTAGACAGACAGAAGCAACACATCTTCTTGTCAGAGCAGTCTCCTTGGAGCAGCCCTACCCTGGTCATGTGTCCCCACAGGAGCAAACAGCAGAGCAGGGAGTGTCTCCCAATTATTTATGCTCCTGTTGGTGTCTCCCTCAGGACTAAAGCATTCGCACTCCTGGGCCCCCACTCTCCCCAAACGACATTGTACCACCACCTCCGGCAAACATATTTTTTTCTCACTTCCTGAGTAGGCTGGTTAATATTTGGTTGTCCTCTCCAAGTACACCAGTGCTCATTGGAGGCTTCAAAAACACATTTACTCTCAGCTGCAAACTTCACTATCTGACTGATCAATTTTTGCCCTCAGTAACACCTGCATATCCTTTTGGACATATATGGAATAACATTAATATCATTTACCCCAAAGTACTACACGGCAACCCTATCCGCAGACTCAAATTTTGTGGATTCTTCTGGGCAGAAAGCAGTATTTTTCGTAATGCAAATTTCCTTGATTTCAGCCAGCATGGCACAGCTACTTCCCAGCAGGGTAGATATATTTTCTGTGATCCTGCTGTAACCAAAATAAAGGAATAACTCAAACTGGCCTTCCCAATCATTTCTTTCATCTGGAAAGGGGGGGTCTGTCAGAAATCATACTTTATATTGCATGACCAAGTTTAAAGAATATTTTCCTCTAAAAACTATGGCACCATGGGACCCAGAATTTATAAGAACTCGAAAATCCATTGACGAGGGAACTCAACTTGTGTTGAAATGTACTGTGTATAAATTATATCCCTGTCAGCTACTTCTTGGAAAACCATCAGAACGAGGCTCTCTAAATTGCATTGTTAACCATTTTGTCCTCTCACAACTTGGTACCCATTTATGGGATCATGGCCAGGTTTAAGAGATGTTAGCATATTAAGAGGGTAGCTGAAAACACATAGAAATGGGAAGATCTGGGTAAGGAAAACAAGTTTTATGTATGTTGCTCTCTCAACCGCAGTGCATAAAATCAAGTTGTTTGTAATCAGCAGTAAGGGTTACACTAATCTTTTTCATGACTCATAGCCTCATCTATTGACCCCAGCCGTGTTATGTAATGACAATTCTCTTCATCTTACTGCATGTTCCTTGGGACAATTTACTACAGATGTGGAAGAAAACGTCAGCCCAGCATGAAAACAAAGACTTGTTTAATAATTATTTTAAGCATTCATTTGAAATTACAAAGCATATATGTGGTCTGTTTCTGAACTATTTTATGTCTATCATAATTCTTAAACTCATCAAAAGCTAATTAGGAAGAAAGACTTCACAAATGAAGAGTAGGGTGACTAAAAATGTAGAACCTCTTTTGTTGTGACACTATCTGCAAAATGTAAAATTATATTGAAGAAATGGGCTGAAATCAAAACCTTTGTTTGGACCAACTCTGAACCACTGGAGTGTCCAAAATCCAAACATGAGCTTGCAACCTGTTGTCTGCTTCATCTATTTAGATTGTAAACTCTTCAGGTGAGGAAGAATCTCTTATATGTACATCACTTATCACAACGGGACCTTAATCGGGGTTGGGGCTTCTAGACAACAACTTTGCCACCACTAGCAACATTTTTTCCTACCATTGTTGTGTTGATTAGCAACCATTAACTGGAGTTTTTTAAAATGTTAATATACACAGCAATGAATATTTTTATCCTGCATTCTAAAAGGAGAATCTATTGGTATCCAGACCGCTCAACTGACCTGGGTTGCATGTGACTGTCCTGCTTTGATCCCTTTCCCAACATCCTTGTCCCCGATGAAGCAGAACATTTCCCAAATTCAGAGACATCAAGAGGGGTGATGGGGGAGAGAAGGGGCAATTTGCCCTGGGCCCCCAAACCAAGTTCTGTTGTCATCTGGTGCACGGGGTCACAGCGCTACTCAAGTTTTGCCCAGCTACGCCTCTGTTTCTGTATATCAAGGGGCAGCCCAACCAAATTTGAGTGGCATTGAGACCCCTTGTACTAGGTTGCAATGCCAATCAAATTTTGCCCATCCGCCCTTCCATTTCCACCTATGGAGATGCAGACAGACCAAATCTGACATGCAGATGGACCAAATCTGAGTGGCGTTGCATGCCACTTTAGCCACTTGAGCTGTTGGGAGATATGGGTCACTGCATAGAAAAAGTTACTGACAGCAATAAGGGTTTGACAGTGGTGCGCTGTAATACAAGTGTATGTGTAATCATAGCTCACTCTAGAGGCTTGCCCACATACAGAGTAAGAGCCTGCTATCAGTACCACCTAAAGAGTTACTACTTTAGCTCAGGGGGTAGAAAGCGGTGGTTTGGGGGCTAAAGGTTTTATCCCCGCAGCTGACTCATGGTGGAGGGTTGTTACAAATCAACCCCAGCAGAGAAAGAAACAATAGCCCTAGTGAAGTAGTCCCACAGGACATAAAAGTTTATCCCTTGTGATTCATTACAAAGAAGTACGGATAAAAGAAGTTCCATACTAGATTGTAAGCTCTTTGGGCGGGAAATGTTCTTTTGTTTTGTGTTTACATAGCACCTTGGGTTGCTGGTCCAAAATTGAGTCTGCTAGGCATTACTGCAATGCAAATAATAAATAACAACAAATTAATAATCTGGTAGAAATCAGAAATAAACTTCAGGGACAATGAACGGCAATTCCATCCACTTAGCAAAGTCCACGCAATTCCCATTTCAAGGAAGGTAAAATAATAATCACACAGAGCAGAGAATTAACTGGAGTGTTTTCATTTCTAAGAAAAGCCAATCTAGAAGAGGCAGAGGCTCTTGTCAACTTTGTTGCTAGTTGGTTGCACTAAAAAAATCACAGTTGTTTGGAAATGAGGAGAGGAATTGTCAAGTGTGCAATTGACAAGATGCAGCAATAGCACCTTCATCTGTTGTGAAATAACGTGAGCAAACTTGTACCACAAAATCAGTTTCCCAGAGTGCTGATAATAGCTATGTATAATATTTACACTGCTTTTCTCTTTCAAAAAAGACTTCTACCAAGCTCGATATAAAGACATTAAGAGTTATATTTTGCTTATTTTCTTTTGTACATCTGGTATCTTCTTGTAGCCAATTTTCCTTGAAAAATTGATGTTTTGTTGAAGCACATCCAGTAGCTGCACAGCTGGTGCTGCTGTGCCGATTAACAATCTATTACTCAACACTCAGAGTACAGTATAAACCTTGGGAAAGTGGGTGGATCATGCCTCCAAATATCAAGAGCATCTGAACAAACCCACTATCCCTGCAGGTTTTTTTACAAACTCAGAGCAGAAAAACAGAAACTCACCCACTTTTCATAGTGCAGCGATACAATAATATACATTCCCTTCTCACTTGTTTTGGTTTACCCTCCCAGAAGCTACAACTAAATTAACATTCAGAAATGATCCCCTTTCAAGGGATAACATTGCCACAAATGATTATCTAAAAATCTTTGTTGTGCATTTTGTTAACTTGAGCAAAGACATATTAAGGTTATTTATATTAATATCCAAAATACAATTTTAGCAAACTACCATATAAATTAAATCTAAGATGATCTTGCTGGATAATAGCCCTTGAGATGGGAGTAAAATCTTTTGCAGAGTTAATACCTTATTGGTGTTCTTTCCATTTAATCACCCTTTTGTTTCTGCTGGACAGCCTCTGCTACTTTATTTTCCCAAATCCTACTCCAGACCACAGGTGAACCAAAATGGGTGCATTCTTTGGAAGCGGACATGGAAATCACTGCACTATTTGTGTTAAATTTTCCTTCACTCTTCTAGAGGGAAAAGTTCACCCTAAACATTTACACAGGAAATAAGAACGGCTTATCACTGCTGTTACCAAAGTTCTGGAATAGAATCTACATAGAATAATAGAAATGTGAGCTGGAAGGGACCTCAAGAAGTCATCAAGTCCAGCCCCCTGTGCTGAGGCAGGACCCATTAAAACTAGACCATCCTTGACAAGGGTTTGTCCAACCTGTTTTTAAAAACCTGCAATGATGGATATTCCACAACCTCCCTTGGAAGCCCATTCCAGAGCTTGTTATCCTTAGAGTTAGAAAGTTCTCTAATATCCAACTAAATATCCCTTGCTGTGGATTAAGCCCATTACTTCTTGCCCTGCCTTCGGTGGGCATAGAAAACAACTGATCACAGCCCTTTTTATAACAGCCCTTAACATATTTGAAAACTATTAACAGATCTCCTCTCAGTCTTCTTTTCTCAACATGCCCAGGTTTTTTTTAGCCTTTCCTTATAGGTCAGGTTTTCTAAACCTTTCGTCATTTTTTTGCTCTCCCCTGGACTTTCTCCATTCTCTACTGACTGTGAGTAGTCCATGTTCCTGCTATTCTGCAGCTGCCACCTCAAGAACTCCACAACTCATGCACTTCCCTTGCGTCTGTCCCTTCCCTCCATGTCATATTTCACCAGCAATTGCTGAAAAGGTGGAATCTTTGCCAGACCTTTCATGTTTGTCTAGCCTTCACCTCCACCACACAATCCTTTTGCCAGACATTTTCCGGGCTCACTCTTCTGGTCCAGAACACACTTTCTTTATGAGAAATTTCCCTGAAACTGAGCTTCCCCACTGGCTTAGGATATAGGGATAAGGTTCCATTATGTTTTTTCCCCTCTTATAGTTGTATTGGTGACATATGCATATTCCCCGTCACAGGACATGTGCTGCACACCTCAGATTCCCCTCCCTGAGCTAGCACACTAGTACAGATTTCAAGAAGGAACTGAAAATCTGTTCCAGATAGTTTGTAATGAATCATCTAGTGTATGTACGTGTAGCACAGATCTCTACTCCATGGAATGCCAGTGATTGCGACTCTATGTCCCCTTTAGCAGCTGGCCCACCAAGGACTATCTGCTATAGATAGTATTTTGGGGGCATATATTCTCTGTAGGTCAGCCATTTGAATGAGACATAGTCACAAGCACATGAGCAATTCTGATACTCCATCCAGTAAAGGGTAGCAATG
Source organism: Eretmochelys imbricata (assembly GCF_965152235.1). Classification (NCBI taxonomy): domain Eukaryota; kingdom Metazoa; phylum Chordata; order Testudines; family Cheloniidae; genus Eretmochelys; species Eretmochelys imbricata. The sequence continues at coordinate 110,492,569 of NC_135577.1, forward strand.
TGCGCCCACACATTGGTTAATACAAGTTCCGCTCCAGATTATCACTGATTGGAGGAGGGGGGGGAAGGGAAAGAAAAGATGACTTAGGCCAGCATTTTCAGAAGTGGCCACTAATTCTGAGTGACCGCTTTTGAAGTGCCCAACTTGAGACATTTTAACGGTGTGCCAAGTTGGGCCTCCAAAAATAGAGACGCAAATTCGGAGGTTGCTTATGAAATTTTGGACAGAGTGTATTAGCAAGATGAGGTTATGGCAGCAGGTCAATTTGGAAGCGACAGAATTGTTTTGCTTTGTTGTGTCATTTGATGCAATGCTGATATGATGGGTATGCACATTACACCAAACTCCTCTGCAAATGATGCTGTTGACATTAACATCAGAAAAATTGCATATATGCAGTACACATAGTAGCTGTGGACTGTCTAAATATAATTCAGGAAGGTTTTATATTCTCTTTGGGAAAAATGCTGATGACCAGGTAGCACCAGAATATCTTAGAGGTTGTTAAATTGGTGGCAGTAGTAAAATCATAGTTGGAAGACTCACAGTTTATCCTAATAATAATAAAAACTTTAAGACTAACCTTAGTAATATTCTGGACTGAAAAGTCTTATTAAGAGTATATTATGTGTTTTTAAAGTAGCTACTTAAATCTGTCCTAGTTAGTTTACATATATGACGAGACAGGTAGAATCACAAAGGAACTTAGTTGTGGTGAAGCTCAGCATTGCCATACCTAACTTTTAGGCGCGAGAGTTGCAAAAGGATGTTGGTGCCTAACTGCTACTTTTGGTACCTAAATCCCAGAATCAGGCACCACTGGGATTCACAAAACCCCTGCTCAGTGCCTCAAACTGCTTGGCATCTAAATTTTTGCAGTAAAGGTTCCCTAGGCACCTATGTTTCAGCTATGAGCACGTGCATGCTGCCCCATGCCAGGCACCTGGACGTCTAAGCCCCCCTGTGATGCATGAACTGGGGGAAGATATATGTTCCTCTGCCTAAAATCACCTGCAGGTCCTGATTTGATAAGCATGCTCAGACCTCACCAGCTCGACTGGGCCCCTATAGGCAAGCTTACACAGAGCAGCCAAGAGGGAGGAAGCCCTCCCTCATAACTTTTATCCCAGTGGTTACGGTACCCACCTCAGACGTGGGAAACCCCCGGTTCAAGTTTCCTCATCCACCTGAGGTGGAGGAGGGATTTGAACAGGGACCTGCATCTCTGAAGTGAGTGGCATAACCACTAGGTTATAGGATATTCTGATGTGGGGCTCTTGGTTTCTTCTGCTGAAATTGTTTTACTGTGGATAGTAAATAAAAAATGCCTGTGGAGCAGGAGGACTGGATCCTGGTCTTCCACCTCCCACGTGAGTGCTCATGCATGTTTGTGTTCTCTTTCTCTCCCACTCTCCACTCCCCTACTCCCCCCAAATTATTTTCAAAGGCACAAATGTCAGTTAGGCACCTAACTCTCATTTTTGCCTCCCACTTGGGTCCCTGTATCTCATTTCCTTATCTGTGAAATTAGGATAATAATACTTCCTTTCTCCCTTCCTTTGTCTGTCTAGACTGTAAGTTCCTCAGGGCAGGGACTGACTGTTACAACATTGTGTTGTGTTATATACGTGTTAGAGCATCTATGGGGCCCCCAATCTCAGTTAGGACCTTGAGGTGCGACCATCATTGTATAAATGATAAATAATCATTATAACTTGAATGAAAACACTACGCAAACTCTTAGCAGTGGCGGAGAGCTGTATCAGAAGTATTCTAATTACAGCAGAGGAAAGCCCTAGGACTGATCTGGCCAGGAGGGAGAGCCACATCACAGGAGGCAGTTGCTGCCCTGAGAGAGAGGAAGATACCATGCTACATGCAGCTGCCAGAAGGTACTTTGTGGTGAGCAGATACCATGCATGCTGCCTTAACCCAGAGGGTAACCTTGGGACAGTTGCAGGAGGGGATAGGAAGTGGCCTGGGGAAGGCAGCCTTTAGCGCCCCTGTCTGTCAGATCACTGATAGTCCTCAAAGGGCCCTAGGTTGGAGCCTGGTGAACTGGGAGGGTCTGGGCTCCCCTACCAATCACTGCCCCTGCAAGTTGTGGGCCTAAACCCCTGCCCAGCAGGTGATGCTCCCCTATCAACCAGCCTCTGAGCGAGGACTGTCACACCATCATATATTCCTTTACCTACTAAACCTGTGTTTCTACATATCATTAAAATAAAGGGAAAGTACATCCATAGTAAATGAGACAAAAATCTTTATAAATTAGCTACAGGGTTCTTGTGTCACCAGGTTTAATTCTGGAACAATAGCAGCATTTGAGAAGTTCTATAAAAGTATTCTAATTACAGAAGAAACCCAAGGAAATCATTCAGATCCTATCTGTGTTCCTCTAATATTCTTCTTGTATTTTTAATTTTTTTTTTTTTAAAAAAAAGCCTTTTTTAAAAGGCACATCCTGTGTTGTCAGTTTTGTGCAGCTCCCTCTCCTGTTCAGGCTGCATAATTCACAAGATGTAATAGGAGGAAGGAAATTTTGTGTAAATTATTTTTTACATTTTAAAATAACACAGTAGGGAGATTAAAAACTGGATCCCTTTCTGATTTGCTTTACCTTACAAAAGCAGAACAAGCCTAAAATTTCCAATCTGTAATACTCCATGTTTTTAAAATTACAGGCCTGAGAGGTTTGTTTGGCATGAAATGAAAACCACTAACAAATTGCTAGTGGTAAAACATTGCATGAACATTGTTTCTTGCAAAATATTGGAAATAACTATTGTAGCATTACTCAACAGTTAAGCAACCTCTGTTTACTGTAAGTATTAGCTGCTTGAACAACGTGTACTGCATACGTATATTCACTCCCTCTGGATCCAAACTCCTAAATGGTCACATGAACCATAAAAGCAAAACAAAAACTTAGCAAACAAGTCCTTTTTCTAACTGGCCTGATGTCTGTAGTTGGAAAGCACTGCTAACTTCCAAAGTCACTAAACAGAACCATGTTTATTTTTTAAAGTATACAAAACAGTTTGAAAGGATACATCTCATTTAGAGGAAAAGAATGATTTGGTTATGCTTGCTATTTGAGGCGTTCAGCCAAATTGTGCATAATGGTATGTACAAAGCCATCATGCATTTATTTAGGTCCTCACAGGAAACAATTAGACCTACTCCTTGTGGAATGGTCCTACAACTCCTTGTGTGAGAATGCCACACATTTGAGGTTGGAAAAACATGTATGACCCCTCTTCCTCAGGGCAGAAAGTGAAGAATTTAAAGAAATTGAAGAATTCCCCCATGAATGAAAGAATTCAGTGCAGTTCAGTGCAATGATAGGAAAAGATAAACTCACTTGGCCTTTTACCCATTTACTTTATATAGGGCCTGATCTTGTAGGTTCTGAGTGACTCCAGTTCCCACTGGCTTCAGTGGGAGTTTGGGATGCTCAGGGCTTCTCAGGAAGTGTTCAGAACTTACCAGGACTGGTTCCATATTTTCTCTGGTATACTTCTATAGGACCACATGGTAATTAGAGAGTGACATGATTTGTAACCATAAGTCCAAACTCCTCCAGGTTTTCTTTGATTTATTATTTATTTTTGGAGGGGGTCAGTGTGGAGGTGGGGAAGGTTTTCAGATTTGATTCCCCCCATTTCAAATCTGCTTCTACAATTTTGGTTCCAGTTGGAATCTAAAACTAAAAGGGTCTATTTCCCAAATCCAGTGCTGTTGCAGCCCAAGATGCAGAGACACAGCAAAAACCGCCCATCACTTGATTTTGAGGCAAAATCTTACAAGGATGGATCACAAGTTCTTGATGCCATCAAGCCTAAACACAAAGCATAACCATGGTTCATCTTGAATTTGAACCACAGCATAAACCTAGTCTAGATCCAAACATGTCCTCTTTGGACCATCTGCCACTGCTGTGTATAATGCTACTTCTATGCAACATCTGGAAAAATAGTATTTCAATGTATTTCAAAGGTACCAGGAGCCAAATTCTTTTCTGAGTTACACCAGTGAAACTGAACATAATTTCAGGTTTCAGAGTAGCAGCCGTGTTAGTCTGTATTCGCAAAAAGAAAAGGAGGACTCGTGGCACCTTAGAGACTAACAGATTTATTTGAGCATAAGCTTTCGTGAGCTACAGCTCACTTCATCGGATGCATTCAGTGGAAAATACAGTGGGGAGATTTATATACATAGAGAACATGAACCAATGGGTGTTACCATACACACTGTAACGACAGTGATCACTTAAGGTGAGCTATTACCAGCAGGAGAGTGGGGTGGGGGGAGAGAAAACCTGGATTTGTCCTGGAAATGGCCCACCTTGATTATCATACACATTGTAAGGAGAGTGATCACTTTAGATAAGCTATTACCAGCAGGAGAGTGGGGTGGGGGGAGAGAAAACCTTTTGAAGTGATACACACCCATTTTTTCATGGTCTGTGTGTATAAAAATATCCTCACTGCATTTTCCACTTTTATGCATCCGATGAAGTGAGCTGTAGCTCACAAAAGCTTATGCTCAAATAGATTCATAGATATTTAGGTCAGAAGGGACCATTATGATCAACTAGTCTGACCTCCTGCACAACGCAGGCCACAGAATTTCACCCACCACTCCTACAAGAAAACCTCACACCTATATCTGTGCTATTGAAGTCCTCAAATCATAGTTTAAAGACTTCAAGGAGCAGAGAATCCTCCAGCAAGTGACCCGTGCCCTATGCTACAGAGGAAGGCGAAAAACCTCCAGGGCCTCTTCCAATCTGCCCTGGAGGAAAATTCCTTCCTGACCCCAAATATGGCGATCAGCTAAACCCTGAGCATATGGGCAAGATTCATCAGCCAGATACTACAGAAAATTCTTTCCTGGGTAACTCGGATCTCACCCCATCTAATAGCCCATCACAGGCCATTGGGCCTATTTACCATGAATATTTAATTACCAAAACCATGTTATTCCATCATACCATCTCCTCCATAAACTGATAGAGTTTAATCTTAAAGCCAGATAGATCTTTTGCTCCCACTGCTTCCTTTGGAAGGCTATTCCAAAACTTCACTCCTCTGATGGTTAAAAACCTTCGTCTAATTTCTAGTCTAAATTTCCTAGTGGCCAGTTTATGTCCATTTGTTCTTGTGTCCACATTGGTACTGAGCTTAAATAATTCCTCTCCCTCTCCGGTATTTATCCCTCTGATACATTTATAGAGAGCAATCATATCTCCCCTCAGCCTTCTTTTAGTTAGGCTAAACAAGCCAAGCTCCTTGAGTCTCCTTTCATAAGACAAGTTTTCCATTTCTCGGATCATCCTAGTAGCCCTTCTCAGTACCTGTTCCAGTCTGAATTCATCCTTCTTAAACATAGGAGACCAGAACTGCACACAGTATTCCAGGTGAGGTCTCACCAGTGCCTTGGATAACAGTACTAAAACCTCCTTATCCCTACTGGAAATACCTCTCCTGATGCATCCCAAGACCGCATTAGCTTTTTTCACAAACATATCACACTGGCGGCTCATAGTCATCCTATGATCAACCAATACTCCAAGGTCCTTCTCCTCCTCCGTTACTTCTAATTGATGCGTCCCTAGCTTATAACTAAAATTCTTGTTATTAATCCCTAAATGCATGACCTTACACTTCTCACTATTAAATTTCATCCTATTACTATTACTCCAGTTTACAAGGTCATCCAGATCCTCCTGTAGGGTATCCCTGTCCTTCTCTAAATTGGCAATACCTCCCAGCTTTGTATCATCTGCAAACTTTATTAGCACACTCCCACTTTTTGTGCCAAGGTCAGTAATAAAAAGATTAAATAAGATTGGTCCCAAAACCGATCCTTGAGGAACTCCACTGGTAACCTCCCTCCAGCCTGACAGTTCACCTTTCAGTAGGACCCGTTGTAGTCTCCCCTTTAACCAATTCCTTATCCACCTTTCAATTTTCCTATTGATCCCCATCTTATCCAATTTAAATAAATTGGTTAGTCTCTAAGGTGCCACAAGTACTCCTTTTCTTTTCGTTGGAGTCTGTTTTTGAAGTTTTTTTGTTGAAGTATTGCCACTTTTAGGTCTGTAATTGAGTGACCAGAGAGAATGAAGTGTTCTCCAACTGGTTTTTGAATGTTATAATTCTTGACGTCTGATTTGTGTCCATTTATTCTTTTATGTAGAGACTGTCCAGTTTGACCAATGTACATGGCAGAGGGGCATTGCTGGCACATGATGGCATATATCACACTGGTAGATGTGCAGGTGAATGAGGCACACTTCCTGAGAAGCCACACTACCACCCACCCCCCACTGTTCCTCAGACGTTCTTGTCAACTGCTGGAACTGGCCCACCTTGATTACCACTACAAAAGGTCATCTGTCCCCACCCCGCTTCCCTTCAGTGATCACTCTTGTTACAGTGTGTATGGTAACACCCATTGTTTCATGTTCTCTATGTATATAAATCTCCCCACTGTATTTTCCACTGAATGCATCCGATGAAGTGAGCTGTAGCTCACGAAAGCTTATGCTCAAATAAATTTCGTAGTCTCTAAGGTGCCACAAGTACTCCTTTTCTTTTTGAACATAATTTAGTTCTTGTACAATAATTTAAATTAAATGCATTTCCCTGAATTTTGTTAATGTGTGTGAAATACCCTCTTACATGCTGAAGACTAAATTGTCTATGACACGTTTGTCTTTCATAATTTGAACAAGTATTGATTATTTCATTCTTTTTTCAGTGGAACTGAAATTAACATGGATCTTTTGGGTTACATTTGGATTCTGGTGATTCCTTCCTCATTTCCAAACTTTTAATTTTGACAAATACACTTGGAGAAGGGATTTCATAAAAATGTGCTTGACATTTTTTCCTTACTTTTTGATCAACTTTACATGCATTCATCAATAAAAAGAAACCAGCTCTCAGAATGAAAGTTTGTTGTTTAACAACTTCCCTCACTGCTGGTTGGCTGACTCTGCAACCTCAGTGCAGAAAATATTACAGGTCCTATATAAACATAGCAAGAATTATACTTCCATGAATTTTCTGGAAGGTAGGAAGTAATACAATGGGTTTAAACTGTAAACTAAGGCACAGAATGTGTCACAATATATTCATCAAATGATAATGCAAACTGCAGTAAAATGGAGATGGGGGAATTGCATCTGGTTGAGAAATTACTGAATACTTAGAACCAGGAACAAGAATACAGAAAATTGAGGGTTGGCAGGTGGGTGAATTCCCTACTAGACTAAACCAGATTTAAAGTAGGTCAGATTTTCCCTTTTGAGAATGAGGATAAGGAACATAACTCTGTGTGACATGTGATCCATTATATTTAATTTTCTTCATTTCCATCCTCTCCCAGGAGCCTTGCCGATTGAAAATCTTGGGTTTTACAACTATGGCAATTATCTAAACTAATACTATAGAGTTACCTACAATCATTGTTATTATACTTTAAGGATCTGTTAACATTTTTGTTAGGGGTCCCCTTTCCCCCCTTGATTTAAAATTTGGCTGCTAAAATTAGCTCCAGCTAAAACTTGGAACGCACACCCTCGCAGACAAGCTTTAGCGAAAATATGTCCTGGACCTGTCTGCAACTTTACTTGTGTAACTCTTCTGTCAGGTGGTGTTGGCAGGAACAAGGGCTGGGATCAAATAGCGAGGGGTTCCTCTTAAGAGTAACAAAATACCACTGGCTCAAACTCTCACCAAAAAAACCTGGGCTCACTAAATATCCTCCTTGGGTGCACTTAATAAGCAATACTTCCCCACCCACAAACAGTGAGTCTGTGCATGAAACAAGAAACTTTTTCTTAGGGGAAACGGGAACAGTCGGCATCAAACTGGGAAAACACAGCAACAACAGACCAACATTTATATTAAGAATAATATTATGCTGGGGGTTGGGTGAAATCTAATTGAAGCGGGGCGGGGGGTGTCATAATAGACACCCTTCATTCAGGATAAATGTAAAAAGCAATTAAGCTTCTTTATGGACTAGATCGCTGAAACAACAAGAGCCTCCACCCAAAACACAAGCCATGCAGCTTGGGGTTTTTCCCTGTGGTCAGCATGCAGATGCATGGTATTACAGGCTGGGAATTGTTAGATGGAGCTATTATGTTGCACTCCATATGTTTATGGAAATATGCTTATAAGTGTAAATATAATGTAACTGGAATATGCTTTATGCAAAAGATCTCTTGTAAGGTATCATTACAAAGCTTATAATCTACTGAGTGTGTTCATCCTATTTGTATAAATGTATCATTCTTGTATCTGAAACTAGAAATATGAAGTATTACTCTGAAGTCCTATTGTAACTATGCAAAGTGTGGGCCATTAATGGTGGCTTAGAATCTTAATGGCTCCTATTGACCAGGACAATTGGTTGTAAATGGCTCTGTTTACTTGTAAGCCTTCCTCTGTTCCTGGGAGTCAGGCCGGAAAGAATGGAGACTTGGGGTCTCACAGGACATGTCACCATGTCACCTGGTACTGGAATACATCTTAAACCTGGTGCTTTTCCATTTAGAAGGAGGGGTGGGGATCCAGAGAGACAAAAGTTTCCCCCCTTGTGACAAAGCCATAAAAGGGAGTGGAACAGAACAAAGGGGGCTGCCAATCCTGAGAAATCTCCTAGTTACCATTTGAACTGGAACTAACAAGAACTGTACGGGGGAAAGGATTGGGCCCAGACTAAGAAGGAGTCTAGTCTGTGAAAGAAGCTTTTTGGAACATCTCTGAGGGTGAAATTTATCTCTATTCAGTTTCTTAAATGTATTAGGCTTAGACTTGCATGTTTTGTGTTATTTTGCTTGGTAACTTACTTTGGTCTCTCTGTTATTACTTGAAACCCCTTAATTCCTACTTTTTATACTTAATAAAATCACTTTAGTTTATTAATCGTCCCAGAGTAAGTGATTAATACCTAGGGGAGCAAACAGCTGTGCATATCTCTCTATCACTGTTATAGAGGGCAGACAATTTATGAGTTTACCCTGTATAAGCTTTATGCAGAGTAAAACAGATTTATTTGGGGTTTGGATCCCATTGGGAGCTGGGTGTCTGAGTGCTGGAGATAGGTAACTTGCTGAGCAGTTTTTGGTTAAAGTTTGCAGCTTTGGGGGTGTGTACCAGACCTAGATCTGTGTTGCAGCAGACTAGCATGTCTGGCTCAACAAGGGCAGGGTTCTGGAATCCCAAGCTGGCAATGGAAAACGGGCTCAGAGGTAATTCTAGCACGTCAGATGACAGCCTCAAGGGGGTGTCTGTGACCGAACCTGCCACACAAGCATTCTGAGTGTGTGTGGTGGGGGTATTGTTTGATGGAGCACTCTGTTTGTATGTGTATAAGAGAAGAAGGGGCAGAAACCGCAGAGAAGCACACAGAATAAGCAGCAGTGAAATGTCAGAGACAGCCAGAGAAGCACTTGTAGCATGACCCTGAAAAAGAAAGACCCCAAGAAAGAGATTTTGGGTAGAGTGCTTGCTGGTAAAAGGCTTAGAAGGGTGAGCAAAATAACTGTCTCCTGCTGTTTGATTCTTACTGTGTTCAGGGGAACAGGACTTTGTATAAATTTTTTGTCTATACAATTGCATCAAAGCTGTACCTGCCTTCATCATCAATTTCTCCCTCTAACAGACAGAACCTGTAAGATCCTGCATGTTGGCTAATCACTCTGGTCAAAAGGGATAACAAAAGTAAAATACACACACAGTAACTTTGGCAATAGTCCTTTACCTCAGTTCCTCGCCTGTCAGTGTGAATATCCAATAGGCAGGTGTCCCTTTAGCGACTTTAGGACTTCCTACTTCCTCCTCTATTACACCACACTCATGGTTTGGTGTCAGTGGGTAGTCAGAGAGTTCAGGAGTGCACTCAGGCAGCCTGTCTCCAGCCCCTTGGGGAAGTGCTGCCTGGTCTGTTCCTGAGGCTCCACCACCTCACACAGCTATGGTAATTTCAGCTTTACTGGTGCTGGGTAGGGGGAGCCCCTCAGTGGAGCACACTCACCTCTGCCTTGCTGCTGAGCTCTGCAGCTTCAGCAAAGAGCTGTCCCTGTACCATTGCCTCTGCCTAAGTCAGTGGAGGGAGATCATATAGGATGCTTAATCAGAGTTCTTGTTACTAGAGATTTACTCCTTGCCACAAGATAGGAACCCTTTTTCACTCTCTCTTCTCAGTTCAGTCCCACTGCCTCATCAATTCAGTGTTCATGTACAGTTTTAGTGACTCCTCAAAGTGTCATTTTGAGGATTTCTGGGTAGAAAGTTTATGAAAACGAGCTCTCTGTGGCCTTACTTTCCCTTGTTCAACAATAAATGGTGGCAGAGTGCTCCTTCCTCTATGAAGCTTTTGTCCGCTCTTTCCCCTGTTGTAGCAAGTGCCCTCCTGTAGCAACCTGCATGGAACTTTGAGGGAGGAGCATAGGTTGCAGGAGGCAAGATTTTGGAGGAGGCATAGGAAGTCAGTCTGCGTACACATGGCTAGAATGCTAGCTGCACTTGCATCATCTCTGTAAACAGTTCTGTTAATAAACAGCCAGATTAATTTTAGGAACATACAGTCTTCTCATGTTATTACTCAGCATGCGGTATGTGTAACATCTACCCTCTATAGCAGTGGTGGGCAACCTGCGGCCCACGGGCTGCACGTGGTCTGTCAGGGTAATCCACTGGCAGGCTGCAAGACATTTTGTTTACACTGACTGTCCACAGGCACAGCTGCCTGGAGCAACCAGTGGCTGCGGTTCACCGTTCCCAGCCAATGGGAGCTGCACGAAGTGGCACGGGTTGCAGGGACATGCTGGATGCCACTTCCCACAGCTCCCATTGGCCGGGAATGGTGAACCACGGCCACTGGGAGCTGTGGGCGGCCATGCAGGCGGACAGTCAACGTAAGCAAAATGTCTTGCAGTCTGCCAGCGGATTACCTTGACGGGCCGCGTGCGGCCCGTGGGCCGCAGATTGCCCACCTCTGCTCTATAGCTAGAGGACACAGGGCTAACACTTGTTATCTGGGCACCAATTTAGGCATGTTAACACATACAAAAATTGAAGTGTCATAGGGAGAGAAAACAATTCGCCATGCCGTCTAATTTGGTTCTCTTGAAACGGTCTGGGAACTCTGAATGAGAGATGGAGAAAGGATTTCTAGGGACTGTACAATTAAAGGCTACCTGTGCTGAAACTCTGGGGCCCGTTGAGCAAGGGTGACAGAACTGGGCTCATGGTACCTGCCAGGCTCCTGGAACTGGATGTGAACTGACAGAGACAGAAGCCTACGTGCAAGGAGACTGACTTGAATCTCCAAAAAGAAATTCACACAATGGGCCCCTCCCTCCACACAGGTAGCTCTATATGACCTCAAGGGACCCTCTTAGAAAAAAAAATACCAGGATCCTCAGCAAGCTCTCAGATGCCTCTGTTGAGACCTGAGTTCTACACTCAACCAGGTGTAAAGGGTAACATGGAACTGCTCTGCCCAAGGAGCAGCCCCAGGGAGGAATTATGACACAGAATGTCATAATTCCTTTCCTATTTCCCTTTTGCTCCAGGGTCAGGCAGTGGAGTAAGTTACTGCAGCCCTTGAAAGCGTGCAGTTTGCTTACGTCCAAGCTGGCCAACAAGTGAAAGTGCAGAACCAAGGCTCCACCTACTCTTCACCTTGTCGCCCATTTGCTCACAGAGTATCTAGGCCTCAAGGGCTACAATCCACACCCAAACTGAACTCAAGATCCAGGTAGGCCAAGCAAGGGGATAGAGTGGGGTTGAACTTCACTGCCTCTCACTCCCCAGCACAACTGAGTGAGACAAAGAGTCTCAGGGCTACACAGGCAGAGCATGGGAAGCCATCAGGGAGGAGGGAGATCCATTGCCTTCCCAGCTGAGCATACAAACTCCGTCCATGGTTGGCAAACTACTGCAATCAGGGAGTGACGTTCACAAATACACAAAACCTTGAATTCAATATTCAGCTTGAGTGGGCTTGAAATTAAATGCAAATACTCGTATGCAAGCAGAAACCAGTTCCCACACCACCACCAGAGTATTGAATTTGGAATTGTGTACAGATGGATATAGCTCTATCCAGCAACCCCGGCCCCTCCAGCACCAAGAATCTCTTGTAGTTTTACTGTATAATACTCTGAATTCATGTTTAAATTCTGATACCACAATTTACAAAGGCTTTCATAACATACTGTAGTAACCTGATGGGAGGAGGCTATTTAAACCACCTAGGTCTATCCACTACTGCACCTTTGCTTTTATTGGAAGTGATGGTATTTCGTGCAAAAAAACCTCAATCTTGCTAACTCATGTAGTGGTTTTGATACTAAAAATTTTTTTAAAAAGTACAACCAGCATTTTAAAAATGGAGGGCCAGATTCTCAGGTGGGTAAATTGGCATAGCTCCAGCAAAGACAATGTATTGAGTCAAATCCTCCAAAATCATGAGGCTGGTTTACATTTATATTTTTAAAACTCCTGGTGTCAGTCATAAGGTTTCACGTTTTCAGACTTCACCCTGCAACCTGGAGGGCTGGACAGATACTTTTTATTAAAAAATGAAAGCTGAGATTCTCATGTTATCACATGCCTCCAGGAGCTGGGGCTTTAAGAAAAGCAATAAATATAAGACTTGTAGTAAAATCATAAGAGTTGGCAATGCTGCCAATCTAACTGAAATCTGAATCTGGTCCTCTTTATCATCCTTATATCTGAATTTCTTTGTTCCTAATTTGTCCGACTTTTAAATGATATATCATTTGTAATTTCCCCCTCTCTTTTCCTTCTCTTATTACAGGTTCTCCCTTAAAATTTTTAATACAATCTCCTTGCCCTCACGGGATTTTGAATGTAAGCTCTGTGCTCTTGTATCATGAAGCACTACCAATAGTACATGCATTTTTCTGGAGGGCTGAGGAGATAAAGGGGGTGAGAGTGGGAAGCTATTTTCCATCTATAATCATGTGTAATGGATGACAACCATGTGAATACACACTCATAATTCACTCCTAGGACTTCACTGCTGTTCAAACATTTCTTGAGTAGCCTCACAAGTGATAAACACGTGTTATAAGCAGGCAAAGCCAGCTAGATCACAGGCTATTACAGAATCCCAGTTATACCACAACAGCCTCAGAGGTTTGGCAGATTAGTAGTACTTGTATATTACACTATCTTCTTCTGAAACAGATTTGCAGCAATTCCTCACTGTGGCGTAAGGTTCTGAGCACCTAAAGTGATATTTACACCTATCATTGATCCATTATTTTGCTTCTCAGTGCCAGTCTAGCCACTAATTCCATGAAGCAATCAGCAGTTGCCCTCCTCCCCAGCCAGTAATCACATTACCCCGGGGCATGAAAGCAACAGAAAGAGGTGTAAGATCTTTATCCAAGACCATTCTGCTGTCATTTCTCTTGTGAGTTCTTTGTTCAAAATGAGCTTCCTTTTGAAGTGATGCATTAAATACAGAAAAAAAGTGATAATGTAGCTGTTGCTGTTGGGTTTTTTGTTTTTTTAAACCAAAACTTGTGCCTTCCGCTCCCCAATCTGTTGTACAAAAGTCACAGAGCTGCTGAGGCACATATTGTTGTCGATTTATACAGTCGAGTCCAGATGACTGATACAATGACTCCTGAAATCCAAGGGAAGGGCCGCGGGGAGAAGGGGCAGCACAAGAGGTGGGGCCATGGTTTGGGCACCCGTGGCCCCCCACTTTTAGGGAGTTTCTGCCCCTCCTGGCTATAATCACTGTTGAAGCAAGTTTGTAACTTTCATTATCACTGGAGAAATTTTTGAACCAGCTGCAAGAGCTTGCCGGGGTGGACAGAACAGCTTGTCACTGGGTGTGTTTTTTCCAAGAGGTCCAGGAGAGTACAGCTCATAAGCATACTGTAGGACTCCATCCTTTCATGCCTTCCATTTGAAGTCCATATTAAACAACAATGGGATCTCACAGAAGCATAGAAATGTAGGAAGGGACCTTGAGAAGTTAGCAAGTCCAGCCCCCTGCACTGTGGCGGGACCAAGTAAACACAGACCATCCTTGATGCGTGTTTGTCCAACCTGTTCTTAAACACCTCCTGTAATGGGGATTCTACAACTTTCCTTGGAAGTCTGTTCCAGTGCTTAACTACCCTTACAGTTAGAAAGTTTTTCTTAATATCTAACCTACATCTCCCATGCTGCAGATTACACCCATCACTTCTTGTCCTACCCTCAGTGGATATGGACAACTATAGAGCACAGTCCTCTTTATAACAGTCCTTAGCAGATCTGAAGACTGTTATCTCCCCACTCAATCTTCTCTTCTCCAGACTAAACAAACCCAGTTTTTTCAATCATTCCTCGTAGATCATGTTTTCCAGATCTTTAATCTTTTTTGTTGCTCTCCTTTGAACTTTCTCAAATTTGTCCACATTTTTCCTAAAGTGTGGCACCCAGAACTGGACACAGTACTCCAGCAGAGGCCTCATCAGTGCAGAGTAGAGCTAGACAATTACCTCCCATGTCTTACATACAGCATTCCTGTTAATACACCGCAGAATGATATTAGCCTTTTTTCCAACTGCATCAAATTGTTGACTCATACTCAATTTGTGATCCACTATAACCCCCAGATCCTTTTAAGCAGTACTGCCACCAATGTTCCCTCTAATTTTTGACAGGCTGTGTGAGCAAAAAATTGCTTCTGTGCAAATTTTTGTGCTTCTGTGCAAATTTTTGTGTGCATGGTGTTTCGCCATGTGTGCAGGGTTTAGGATCTGTGTGCACGCGCGTACACCCACACAGCTTAGAGGGAAAAGTGACTGCCACCTAGGCAATTATTCCCCATTTTGTAGTTGTGTATTTGATTTTTTTTCCTTCCTAAACATAGTACTTTGCACTTGTCTTTACTGAACTTCATCTTGTTGAATTCAGACAAGTTCTCCAATTTGTCAAGGTCCTTTTGAATTTGAATTCTGTCCTCCAAAGTGCTTGTAACACCTTCCAGTGTGGTGTCATCTGCAAATTTTAAAAGCATACTCTCCACTCCATTTTCTGAGTCATTAATGAAAATATTGGATAGTAGCAGACAAAGGACTCCCCATGCAGGACTCCACTGTATAAGCCAACCCAGTGAACTACTGATATGGTCTTTCAATCAGTTGTGCACCCATCTTATAGTAATTCCATCTAGACCACATTTCCCTATTGCTTATGAAAATGTCATGTCGGACTAAGTCAGAAGCATTACTAAAATAAAAATATATCACATCTACTGCTTCTCCCCCATTCAGTGGGTCAGTAACCCTGTTGAAGGAGGAAATTAGGCTGGTTTGACATGATTTGTTCCTGACAAATCCATGCTGGCTATTCCTTATAATTCTATTATCCTCCAGGTGCTTACAAATTAATTGTTTAATAATTTATTCCAATATCTTTCCAGGTATCAAAGTTAGGCTTATTGGTCTATAATTCCCCAGCTCCTCTCTGTTCCCCTTCTCTAGTCTTCTGGGACTTCACCTGTTCTCTAAGAGTTCTCAAAGGTAATTGCTAACAATGCTGAGATTGCTTCAGCTAGTTCCTTAAGTACCCTATGATAGATTTCAGTAGGCCCTGCCAACTTGAATACATCTGAGTTATCTAATATTCTTTAACCTATTCTTTCCCTATTTTTGACTTGCAGTCTTTCCCCCCTCACTGTTAATATTACTTGTGTTGAGAGTCTGGTAACCATTAATCTTTTCACTGAAGACTGAAGCAAAATAGACTTTAAGCACCTCAGCTTTCTTGATGTCATAAGTTATTCGCTCTCCTTTCCCACTAAGTAGAGGACCAACACGTTCCTTCACTTTTCTCTTTTTCCTAATGTATTTAAAGAACCTCTTCTTATTGCCTTTTGTGTCCCTGGCTAGGTGTAACTCATTTTGTGCCTTGGCCTTTCTAATTTTGTTCCTAAATGGCTTCACTGGTTGGGCTGCAGTGTCAGAATATGCCACTGATATTCAATTCTCTGTCTGCTTTGGATTCTACAGTCTTGTTGCTGTCCCAGACCCAAATTCATCTAACATTGCTGACATCAATAACACCAGACTAGAGATAAATTTGCCACCCAAGTATAGAGGCAGGGATCAGGATGAAAATAAACTGGCTACAACTCAGCCCAGATAGGAGAAGATGTGACAGGGGGAAACAGTTACAGGCATGGATGCAGGACATCTATTGCACCTTTCATCAAAGCAGAGTTAGGCATGTATTGGATCTACCACTAAACCTGGATTTCCAGATAGCAGTAGTGCTTTACATTAAATACGGCAGGCCAGGGGACTGTTACTCTTCCTCTCTAATGTAATATCACATTGCCCGCCCACCCACACATTTGTCTCCTCCTGCCTCAACTACTGTAAATCCCTCTAGTTAGGAAGAGTCTGAAAGCCCCAGTTAGTGCAGACCAAATTGCCTGCCTTCTGAGTGTGACACCCTGCTCTGAGCATTTTGTATTTGTTCCCAGGTCTCTGCCCTAGCTACCTATTTGCTCCTAAGTGCAATGCAGCATACCACATCGTCAGGTGCTGTAAATCAGCATTGCTCCCAGGGCTTAATTTGTGCCAGGGCTGCGACCCGGCACTTCTAGCGTGACAGTTCATATCCCTGGCACCTCTGGGCTTACTGCATCAGTTATGAAAGTAAAAAAGTTGCTTGAGTACCAGCAGCACCTCTTTCATTGCAAATTAAGCACTGATTGCTCTCCTGTAATCAATCAGTTCAAATGACTTCATTAGAACTTCCCCTGATTTACACCAACCAAGGAACTGGCCCAAAGTGTCAATAATGAATTTTTAAATTGTGACTGGTCTGTCACCTGCTTAGCTGGGAAATCATTCTGGACAATTCATTCTGTTCACAATAAAAGCAGTTAAGGACAGCTGAGAGTCAGTCCCTACCCTGAAATGCTCCTTGGCTGCAGACAAGCGTGTCTCATTTGAGAGACCACACCTTTAGGATCTGTTCCCAAGAGGGCTCATCAGCACTGCCATTTAGCTATTTTGAGCCTTCAGTTAATTGCTTTTTGCTCTCATTTTTTGGATTTTTAGAGGGAGTTGTGAAAATGGCATGTACTTTGTGCCATTATCTTTGTAATTCAGTATCTAGCTGCTTTGAAGATGTGGTCCTTTGCATTGCACTTAGAAAGTCATAATTAAGTCAAGTCAGGGATTCTGCATGTTTTTCAGGGTGCATCATATCTTAACAGAGAGGGTGCCTCCCATTTACAATCATGTAACATCACTGGAGCAACTTTAACAATTTTACATGCATGAAAAAAGCAACATTGGGAAAATAAACCATGTCATTTTAGCTATCTTTAATCTGCTAAGCATTTGGTCCTTTTTTAAAAAAAAGTTACTGACTTAGGAGCCCGTCCCATTTGAAAAGTGATGTAGACACTTAACCCCCCTTTTTTAAAGGCATTTTTAAAGACATTGCTCCACTCAGCATTGCAAGACCTAAGTGACTTGCACTATTGTCTACACTACAGCTTATGTGGGCATAATTTATGTCGCTCATGGGTGTGAATAAACCACCCCCCAAAGCGACATAAGTTACACCAAAATAAGCACCGGTGTGGACAGCGCTGTGTTGAGTATCTAGTCACCATTAACCTTTTAGTGAAGACTGAAGCAAAATAGGCATTAAACACCTCAGCTTTCTTGATGTCACCAGTTATTAGCTCTCCCGCCGACATACCTACCGCTGCTTGCGGGGCCTGGACTAGTTAAGCCAATGGGAGAGCTCTCTCCTGTCAGCTTAGAGCACCTATATGAGAGTGTAGCCATAGCCTTAGACAGTTAAGTACCATCTTCAAAAGGGAAAGGCAATTAGGGGCCAGATGTTTAAAGGTATTTAGGCACCTAACTCCCATTGAAATCAATGAGAGTTAGGCACATAATACCTTTGAGGATTTGGGCCTCAGGAGCTTAAGTCTCTTTGGCTTGGTCTACCCTACCAAATTAGGTCAACGTAAGCAAGCACTGACATAGCTGTGCATGTGTCTACACTGAAATCTGTCGCCCACTGATGTAAGCTCTCCACCATGCTGACATAGTAACACCACCAAGCAGCATCAAGCTGTGGTCAATGTACTGTGTTACTGATCTTGAACCTAACAGTTCTCCAGCAACCGTCCCACAATACCGGACACTGACCGCTTGGGTCACACAACGGTGAATTCCAGGGATCACGGAAACCGGAAGCCCCCCTTTAAAACTTCACACATTTTTTAAATGCTTTTTTGTAATTGTCCATCTTGCTGAGGACACCAAGCAGCTCTCCATTGTGTGTGCAACCGTCCAGCTGACCATGCCAGCTACACCCTCCAGATGCACTGTAGCCTGGCATAGGCAGGAGACGTTGGATCTCCGGGGCCCATGGAGAGAAGACACCATGCAAGCCCAGCTTCAGACCATCTGTAGAAACATGCAGGAGAAGGGGTATGACAGGGATCGGCAGCAGTGCCACATGAAAGCAAAAGAACTGAGGAAGGCATATCAGAAGACCAGAGAGGCCAACAGTTGATCCAGTGCTGAGCCGCAGATCGGCTGTTTTTACGAAGAGCTTCATGCCATACAGGCCAGAGATATCACCACGACCGGACACACCACCATGGATACCTGAGGAGCCTGAGTTACAGGTCCCTGACATGAACAGCAAAGAAGTGGTGGAGGAGGGGCACACAAGCAGGTAGTCCAGCTCTGCCATGATCCAGGACCTGTTTGAGACTCCATCACAGTCCAGTCAGTCCCAGCAGTCAAGCACAGGTGAGCCTCATGCAAGGGAAGGACCCTGGAATAAGTGTGTAAATTTATTTCCTATGACAGTGATGGAACCCCCAACTTAGCGTGACACAGCTATCGACTTTTCATACATTTCCTTGTGCTACAAGATGTAGTGGTACAACAAATAGGTAGAGTAGTTTATCGGCTTTTTCATTCCCCTGTACAGTTGAGGAGGGGGCGGCATGTGGAGCACTTTGTTTATGTCCCTTGAATCATCCTCAGAGATCTATCTCAATGAAACTTTCACAGAGGTGCTCTGCAATCCTCTCCCTAAGGTTTCTAGGGGTGGCAGCCTTATTTCTTCCTCTGTGGGAGGACACTTTCCCATGCCAGTCAGTGATAACTTCAGTAGGCACCATTGCAGTACACAGGCTAGCAGCATACGGGCCTGGGTGGCTTCGGGATACCAGTAGCAGCTGTGCTCTCTGTGCCATTGTTACCCTCAGGAATGTGAGATCAGCTAAAATCTCCATTGTCTGGAGACAATGCTTTCAGTATTCAGTACCATTGCCCTATACTTGTTGTTTCATGCAACCGAGCAATTCCTGCCTCATTTCCATCACCCCTGGAAGGCCATGCTCACTATGGCTGGTGCTGTGAGTGGTGCCGTGCACAAGCACTGTGAAGCAGAAGTGTCAATAAGAAGGTCTTGTTTAAAGCTTTAGGGGAGCAAGGGAAGGGAGTTCTGAATCTTAAGTGTCACTTTCCCTTGTGACTATACTGACAGTGGTACCTCTGTGTGCTTTAGCTGTAGCTGCTTCCATTGTGGCCTTGAGAGGTTTCCCCCCCTGGAATGCCTGAGCCAGATAAGGAGGAGAAAGAAGAGGACTCAGGATGACATGTTCAGTGAAATCCTGCAAGCCTGTGTTGCATCAGACCATGAATAGAGGGCCTGGAGAATGAATACTGCAGATTGTATGGAGAAGGAAAGAGTGGACAGTAGAAAGGCCAAGGTGTTCCATCAGGAAAAGGAGAGTGAGATGCATTAGGAGATAATGGGGCTTCTGTGACAGCAAACAGATGCTGCAGACTCCTGTGGACCTACAAGCTCAACAATCCCAGGCTTGCCTCCCTTTTCCATGGAGAACTCTAGTGTAGCAACTCCTTACCCACCCCACAACATTCCCAGTGGCATTAGGGGCTGCATCCCTACCCCTACCACTCAACATTGAGAGACATAAGGACAACAACAGTTTCATGTGCACTGACATGAGAGAGCCAGGGTTGATGTATGTGTAGCTAAAATGGACATGAATGTTCCTTCTCCTTCTTTAAGCTGTTCCGTAAATTGTTTAACTTGCATAGAATTTTTAAGTGTTTATGTTACTCAATAAAACTCTATTGTTTGGAAAATAATTCATCTTTATTAGTTCCAAGCTGCAGAATGTCTGGTAGTACTGAAAGCATCCATTTGGTTATTATTTTACACTGTGACACAGCTCTCAGGATCAGTGACAAACACAGTGTAACAATTACAAGTATACAGCAAGCATCACAAAATTAATAGGTGCATTGTCAGTGTTATTTTCATAGATGTGCACCAAGCACAATGCAATTCCAAACAGACCCCAGAAATTGCAGGGCCTGTAAAGCACAGTCCATACCACATTACTGTGGCTTGCTGTTAAAGTGCTCTTTCAAAGCCTCCCTGAGCTTTATAACTCCACGTTGAGCTCTTCCAATAGCCCTTGTGTCTGGCTGTTCAAACTCAGCAGACAGCTGGTCCACTTTCACCTCCACCCCGACAGCATCTTTTCCCCCTTTGCTTCACAAATATGATGCAGTACACAGCAGGCACCTATAATCATTGGGATATTTTTCTCACTGAGATCCAATCCAAACAACGCCAGCATCCCTTCAGTACACTAAAAGCACATTCAACTGATATTCTGCACCTGCTGAGCCAGTAGGTGAATCTTTCCTTTCTGTTGATGTACTCTGTGGCAAGGTGGTTTGGTGCCAAAATAGGGATATGCGTGCCATCCATCATTTCCCACCACTGTTCAGGAATCCCATTGCTGAAAATTCATTGCCAAGAATCATAGTCCTGCATAGTAGGAGGCAATCAATGGCCCTGAACACTTTCATGACATTGGCCCCCACCATGGACTTTCCAACTCCAAATAATTTCTCACTGACAGGTAGCAATCTGATTTTGCAAGTTTCCACAGTGCAATCATCATTCGCGTCTCCATTATCAGTGAAACTCTCATTCTGGTGACCTTCCACTAGAGGACTGGGGTGAACTAAGTACCAGATCCAGGAATGTGACCTCATGCATTCAAAAGTTCTGCAGCCACTCCTTGTCATCCCAAGCCTGCATTACGATGTGATCCCACCAATCAATGCTTGTTTCTTGGGCCCAGAAGAGATGCTTCATCGTTTGCAGCTGATCCATGAATGCCACCAACAGTCTTGGATTGGTTCTCGCTTTGTCCCACAGCAATCTGCCCTGCAGGAAATAGTCATGTTCCCTGCAGCTGTTCTTGCAGCTCTGCAAAGACCAGAGGATTGTGTTTCCATGACAGTAGTGCAGAGCTGTGCAGGCTCCATGCTTCTGTCAGAGATGGCCAACAGCGACAAGTCCTCTGTGAGTTAGTGGTATTTTCAAAATAGGCATGAAAATTATGGGATAAAGTAGCATGATGGGAACTTGAACCCGCAGGCCCAGTCACCCCTGCACAACTCATTTCTGCCCCATCAGGCATTGCCAAAACTACCCAAAAGACCCTCCGCTACACAGTGTTGAGTTGCAGAGGCGGATTAAGGTTTCCTGGGGCCCTGGGCCACAGCAAGTGGGGGGGCCCCTCCCCATCCTTCTGCCTGCGGCCCTGCCCCCATTCCGCTGCTGCTGCCTGTGACCCTGCCCACAGCGCCACCCTTTTTGCCCCTTCCCCCAGGGTGGGTTCTGCCCCTGTTCCACCCGGGACCCCACCCCATTCCACCCGCCGCTGTAGCCTCGCAACCCTTTTGCTCGTTTCAGCCCCCCACCACCACCACCACCATGGCCCCAAGACCAGAGAAGCTCTGTTCCCATGCCACAGCCCTGAGGCCACAGCAGATAGCGAGAGCTCCTCCAGTCTCAGGGCTGCAGCGGGGGTCCGGGTGTTGGGGCTTCCCCTGCCACCCCCTGCACTTCTGCAGGGGACAAGGGTCGGGGCACTGCGGCTTCTCCTGCCCATCTCTCCCCCGGCACTTCTGTCGGATAGGTGCCTAGTAGGATCTTCAAAAGTATCTAGGCTCCCTAGGCACCTAAGTGCTTTTGAAAATCCCACGAGGTGTCTAAATATCTTTAAAATTCTGGCCCTTGGGCCTTGCAATACTGAACAGAGCAATTCTTATATACCTTTAAAAATCTGGTCTTTAGGGACCTAAATTCCATTGACTTTCAAAGAGACTTAAGTTCTTAAGGGGCATAAATCCTCAAAGGTATTTAGGTGCCTATCGCCTGTGCCAACTGCTGAAGTCACTTTTGAAAATAGAACATAGAAGCTTTGGGAGATTTTACCCATTGTCTAGATTTGCCCTTCATTTAATTTCCCTCTCCATTTATTTTGTTTCTCTCAGATAGAAAAAAATAGGAGATTTCTCTAGCAGGTCTCCACAGATCACCACTATGTGCTCTGTGGATAATGCATGATACAGCTCAGAACCATAGTTGCCAACTTTCACACGGTAAATAAGCACCCCGACTTTCACAATAAGCCAAAAATCAAGCTAATCCCATTTCAAAACAAGGCCAAAACAAGCCAATCCCTAAGAACCCCAAGGTCTCTATGTGACTAGATCCCCCCAGTACGCAGTCTGGGACTGTGGTGGGCCTGTTGTGCACGCCTGACTTTGCAACTCTTATGCCTGCTGGGCCCTTGCCCCTGCTTGCCTCCCCTTGCCCTGCTCACTGGGAGCCGAACAAAAAAAAGAAGCAAAAAGCTACAAGCCAAAAACTAGCCAACAAGCAACTCACAAGCCAATTAAGCCAAAAACAAGCCCAATTTCTGTGTTTTTTTTTTTTTTTGCAGGTTTGGCATGTCTGCTCAGAACAGCTCAGGAACCACTGAACTAAAGCATAAAGACTTATCTGAAGAGCTGAAGCAAAATTGGGAGAACAAGATTTACACATCTTGTCTCTGCAGGGTGCTTTTTTAAAAACACAAGGGAATATTAATTTTTATTATTAATTTTTCAAACACTGACGATATGCTTCACACTGAACAAAACACAAATAAGGCTAATGCTTACCATAAAAAAAGTATTGTCTAAAAGAGACTCTGATAAGACAGGATGCAATGGGAGATGCAGAAGAAGATTAAAAGACTATAAGGCCAGAAGAGACCGCTTTGATCATCTAATCTGACCTTCAGCATAATATAGACAACAGAACTTCTCCAAAATAACTCCTAGTATCATATCTTTTAAAAAAACATGCAATCTTGATTGAAAAATTGCTAGTGATGGAGAATCCACCAAAATCATTGGTTAGTTGTTCCAACGGTCAGTTACCCTTATCTACAATTTATTTAAACCTGATTTTGTCTAGATTCAACTTCTAGCCCTTGGATCTTGTTAAATCTTTGTCTCCTAGATTGAAGAACCCTTTATCAAATATTTGTTCCCCATGCAGGTATTTATGTACTGTAATCAAGTCACCTCTTAAACTTCTTTTTTGTTAAGGTAAATAGATTGAGTTCCTTAAGTCTATCCCTCTAAGGTATGTTTCAATCATTTAATCATTCTCATGATTCTTCTCTGAACTCTCTCTAATTTATCAACATCCTTCTTGAATTGTATACATCAGAACTGGACACAGTATTCCCGTAGCAGTAGCACTAGTGCCAAATATGGAAGTGATATAATCTCTCTAGTCCTACTTGAGATTCCACTCTTTCAACATTCAAGGGTTGCTTTTGCCCTTGTGGCCACAGCACCACACTGGGAAGACATGTCCAGATGATCCCCAAATCTTTTTCAGAATCACTGCTTCCCAGGATAGAGTCCCTCATCCTGTAAGTAAAATCTACATTCTTTGTTCCTAAAATGACAGGTTTCAGAGTAACAGCCTTGTTAGTCTGTATTCGCAAAAAGAAAAGGAGTACTTGTGGCACCTTAGAGACTAACCAATTTATCTGAGCATAAGCTTTCGTGAGCTACAGCTCATTTCATCGGATGCATACTGTGGAAAATACAGAAGATGTTTGTTTTTATACACACAAATCATGAAAAAATGGGTGTTTATCACTACAAAAGGTTTTCTCTCCCCCCACCCCACTCTCCTGCTGGTAATAGCTTATGTAAAGTGATCACTCTCCTTACAAAAATGTACATGTTTACTTTTGGCTGTATTAAAATGCACATTGTTTGCTTGTGCCCAGCTTACTAAGTGATCCAAATCACTCTATATCAGTGCCCTGTCCTCTTTGTTATTTACCACTCTCACAATTTGTGTTATTTGCAAACTAATGTTAATTTGTAACTTAATTTGATTGCATTTAATAAAATGCTGGGGACATAAGTGGTAATTGACTGGCGTACGTTAGTATTTATGGGCCTCATGGTAGGAGGAAATTTGAATGAGAAGGTATGGTCTGGTGCACTGGGATTCAGAGGTTGCTCTAAGCATAGGAAGTAGAATGGAAGAAGGTCCAGAGATGAGAATGGAAGTGCTACAGTATGGGAGATGGCTTATTTGTGTAACTTCTCAGCATATGTAAAAATATACATATGTTGTTCAGCAACATATTTATGGCTTTGATACATGCACAGCAACCTCTCTACTCCATTCCTGCACTGCGTACAGTACAGTGGTGACATGAGTTATTCACACAGTGGCTTCATGATACTTCCTCCTATTTTATTTAAATTGTGTAGTAACTACACCGTAACTCTACTGAAAACATTAGCATTAGAAAACATTGACACAGTGGGCCAAATTTTTAACGGGGCCCTAAACAAGGCTCTAAAATTGTATCACAGACAACTTGGGCATGCAAAATTGCAGGAGAAATTTTGGAAGCCTTCTTATGAAAATGTGGCCAGTAAATTATACAATCACTACTGCATATTATCTCAGATAACTACCCAGTTTAAGAAACTACATAAATTAAACAGAAATATGCAAAAAACGAATGTTAACTCTCCAGAAGTCACTTTTCCTGTTTGGAAAACAAAATCAGCATCTTTCCTACAAATAGATTGCCATGTTTAGTATCAAATTGCTATAATCTGGGATACTTCTGAACACTAAAGCCAGAGTCAATTAAAAAAAAATCTGCCCATCTTTCCTGCATTGAAACAATGAACGTGCTCCAAAAAGAACAGCTTCTGCTACCTTATGTGGAGTGAAAGATAAAACAGGGAGCATAACCTTGTCTTTCAATGGTGAGTGGTTAGGATTTTGTGGCTTTCATCCACAGGTTAAAAATAATTCTAAAGCACTCCGCACTGTTGCTAGGGGGAAAATTATGCATTTGGCAAAGAAATGTTAGTGGCAGTCACAGAGTTCCGAAAATAAAACAGGTTTGGTTTATGGCTCTTAGTAAATTTTTTAAAATGAATTGCAGTATAATTAGTATCCAATTAGCTATTGGCATAACACAAAGTATCATATGGCACAAACCTCAAACACACACAAGCAGATGAGGAGTTACATACTTTCTTTAGATCCCTTTATCTTACAATGGGTCATATTTATTTAACTGCCATACATAACATTTTAAAATCCTTGCACGAATGTATCCTATGCAGCTTCCACTTAGTTTTTGGATTGCAATAACAGCTTCCAACAGCTCCCATATGCCTGTTTGCCACCTATTCAGCTGCACTAGAATTGCTCCTGGGGGAAATGAAATGAGAATCAGGCCCAGCTAGTCTCATTTGATGGAAGGATGTGACTAAAAACTGATTCTCCGGCTTCTATAATCCTGTGAAACCATTTCTAAAACTGAAAAGTGTTGGCAGATAATATGTAGTCTTGGTGTTTGGAAGGGTGGGTGGGAACAATGCAGTGTCACTAAGTTACTCTGTCTCATTTAGAACTGCAATGAAAATATAAAAGAGATTAAATGAATGAATCTGCAGTTAGGTCCTGATCCAGCAAAGCACTTAAGCACTTGGTGAACTGTGTGCCCATGAGTAGTCCCATGGACTTCACTGGGACCACGTAAGCACTTAATGTGTTTGTTATTTTGCTAGACGGGAACCCTACACAGCACTCTATATCTCAAGAGCAGCCCTATAACTGGGGTCTCGGTAGGAATGGCTCAGGCAGCCTCTTGCATTCTTCCAGCATTATATACAAATTCTTAATGTTTTTCTGTAAACGTTGCTTTCGGTGCAAAACGATTACGAAACTGTTAATAGAAAGAGCTGAGTATTGCCTGGGATTTTCATGCACTCAGATGCCAAAGTTCTTTAAGAACCTGTGCATTAGTTGTAGACATGACCTCAGCTAACCCAAGAAAAGCCACAGGCACGTCTCCTTTCCCTATTGGCAGCTACTTTAATTGGCAGGTTCACAATGAACGCTTTTGTTTGCATCCTCAACATGCAGAACACAATTAAAACGTTTGATACTTTCATCTTGAGAGTGCAGCAATTAATACCATTTTATATAAGCCAAGTCTGTTACACATTTAAAAAGCAACAGTCAAGTGCTTAAGGAAAGTGTTTTGCAGGGATTCATGAGGTTCCCTTTTTAAAAGAAATAAGGAACTGGTTTTGTTTTAAAATAGAAATTCTGTTTACGTTCCACTGCATTGCTCTACTATATTGCTATTCTTTGGCAAAAATTACTATGTGTATATTCTACTGTCCTCTGCTGGATGGAATCAAAATTGCTTAATTGCACACCATAGATCATATACTGCCAACACCTAATGGTGATTTTCCTTTACCTCAAAGGCATGATGGGATCTGTGCTCCATGGAGCAAGAGGATCTGAATTCTATTAATGGTGTCACATGACATTCCTAGTGGCACTGGTTTGGACCATGTTGACAGCTGTGAAGTATTAGACTGTTACAAGAAGGAAATGGAATAAAATAGATTTTGGCTTTACATAGTGCATATTATCATGTTCCCAGAGCACTTAGAAGTGCTTTGCAGAGCAATAAGTCAGATCCTGGTGGTGCAGTAACTTTGCACAGGCAACTGTGTTTTCAGTAACTATCCACACGTAGCAAAGGAGCAATGTGGTAGTTTGTGATTTATTGGCAATAAGCATGTTGGACAGCCACCAAGTCACACTGAAAGTCTCTAAACCTATGTGAGAAACATTTGAACGTACAACTGTTTACTAGGACAAACCCTTCATTTACCTGATAGGATTGATAATTGAGATGAAGAGACCTGTGCAGGTGGACTTCTAATATCCACTACACTCAGCCTTTTGCAGCACTGTGTGTAAGTGCAGCAACACTAATCCTTCCTACCTGATTTGTGCATGAAAAATATACAAATGCAGTTTGCACTTCCCAATAGCTGTATGGGCAAATTTGGCACAAGCAGCTTCAGAAGCCAGAGCTAATCCTTTCTCCTTCATCTTATGTGGTAAGTAATTTGGCCGTGAATGATCTTCTTTTTTCAATGGCACTAGTCATGTTAAAATAAAAGAAATGAGTCAAATTATATGCTCAACAGCGTTTCCTTTTCCATTGCAGTTTATAGATTTAATACAAAATATTCAAACATGGGTGTACCCAGGCTCTTCCGCTTAGCTCACTAGCCTGGCAAGTGGGTGGGCTGGTTGGCTCCGTGGCTGGCTAGTTCCCTGGTTGCCAGCCTGGAGGATGGGCACACAGCCTGGCTCCTCTGAAGTTTTTGAAACATTTCACTCAAGTTTTCCCAAAACGGATTTTTTTTTCAAAAATTCAGTTTCACAGAAAATTTCAACATTCTGACTTTTCAGTCCAATTAGAAGCGAAAAACATTCAAAATTGCAACATGTTCTGTGGCATGGATGTTCCAGTCCCCACATAAATTACTTCCCATTGATTCCAAGGGAAGTTTGTAAGTGCTGGCCAATAGGTTTACTATCTTTTAAAAAAAGAAAAGGAGTACTTGTGGCACCTTAGAGACTAACCAGTAAATAAATACGCAATAAATTGGTTAGTCTCTAAGGTGCCACAAGTACTCCTTTTCTTTTTGCAAATACAGACTAACACGGCTGTTACTCTGAAACCTATCTTTTAAAAAGCACATTATCCCCACATTAAACCATAGCACCCTTTGAAAGCCACTTGTCTGTTAATTGCTATGTGCTGGATTGTAACCCTACCATCCAACACCAGTAAGGATCACTGCAAAGCTGTACTACCCAGAGCAGGACAGAAAATGGATTGTTACTTCAAGAATCAATGTGGTCCCTACTTCTCCCTTGTTCCAGGAGGAACAGATCATGCCCCAGCTCTGGTACACGGGTCAGCACATTGGAGTTAATATTCTGTCCACACACCAGCCGTACTTTGCCCACTCATCTACATGGGAAGGGGAGTAGCAGCCTAGCGGTACCTGCTTTCCTCCCCGTGCAGGTTATATGGGTAGCCCATACGGGGGCATAAAAGGACCACCTGCATCTCCTTACTCCCTTTTATGCGTGCATATCTGGGTTTACAATTGAGCCCTATATTAATAATCTCCATTGGTCTTACCAATCCTTTTTCTGTCTGAGGGCAAATCATCACCTCTCTTACCTTATCTTCAGACCCATCTGTAAAAGGCTTGGCACACTGCTGGCTTAGCTCAAACATTTCTGAAAATGCCAGATGTGAATTTCCACAAATGCTATGTAACAGATCCATAGCTGCTGTAAACAGTATAAAGGCTCATTGTTTAAAGTTGCCAAGTGAATTTACACGAGTGAACTGTAAACGCTTT
Organism: Eretmochelys imbricata; assembly: GCF_965152235.1. Taxonomy (NCBI): domain Eukaryota; kingdom Metazoa; phylum Chordata; order Testudines; family Cheloniidae; genus Eretmochelys; species Eretmochelys imbricata. Next base: position 110,521,307 of record NC_135577.1, read on the forward strand.
AAAAGAAGGGTTATAGGCCCCAATCTTGCAGACACTTACGCACATGTTTAACATTAAGCAGGTCAGCAGTCCCATTGTCTTCAACAAAGTTACTCAGGGGTTTAAAATTAAGTATGAGCAAAAGTGTTTGTAGGATTGAAGTCAGTCTTCTTGGTAATTCTTATTCTGAAAAATGCCAGTATCTAGACCTTAGGTATGCTTGTCACAATACGCAAATCAGACACTTTCATGCAGATATTTTGTTTTATTTTTAATGAAAAATTTAAGAACAAATCAGATGCAGACACAATTAAATTAAGATGATATGAGATTTAATTAAATCTAGAAAGGCAAGTGGGATTAGCATCAAGGCTAAAAGTCCATCTTTAAACTACCCTCTGGGCTTGGCTACAGGAAGAAGAGGTTTTATATGTGAAAAAGCAAACACTACTTATAGACCCCCTTCAAAACCCAGGGTGCTTCATGCATCTATGCTCTGACCCTAAGCTCATAGTAGTTGACAAAGATTTTCATTGAATTCACAGGCTTTGGATCAGGCACTGACAGCTTACATGGCTCTATACACAAGAGTAGACACAGTCTCTGCCCCTGGGAGCCTACATTCTAAATAGAAAGACAACAAAAATACAATGAGAGACCCACAGTGTTTTAGAGCATTTTAAAAAAAACTAATGGATCAGTAAATTAGTAAATTAGTAAATCAGTAAATGTTGCTTAAGAAATTACTGAGTTTGGGAGACATATTTGAAAGGAGAGACGATGTGACTGACATACTGGGGTAGAGAGAATGTTCTAGTCTCCAGAAAGCTGGGGAAAAGGCTGCATGAAAGAAATGACTGAGTGAGAGAGAGGAAAAAACAATCCACAAATGGAGATATAATGAGGGATTTGGTGATGTAGCAGAATGACTGGGGAGTAGCAAGAATTCTGAATTCAGTATTTTTGTAATTAATTTAGTTATTAACATTGTTTTCTGTTTTGTGAGTGTGGCTGAATAAAGTAACATTTATATTTGTTCCCAGAAAACCCTTATGTAAATAAATCAGTTTCATTCCATCACTTCCTGAACATACTAACATGAGATCTATGGAACTAAACTTAAGGGACAGCGAGAAACAAAAACCTTATTTCACAATAAGTCAAACTCTCCTTCTGGTTTTCTGTTCCGATATAATGAAGTAACAACAAAAAAAGAATAACTGCAAACATATTACCAGCAGTGTAATAAATAGCATGTGCAAAATGTACAGTATAGTAAGTATGCTGCAGGGACTATATACAGAGTCTCTTCCAATCCATAATCATCATCAACTGTCTGCTGTGGTTTGGCACATCAAATATTTGCTACAGACGTTACCATTTTAATAGCACTGACACCACTGGCTCAACACCAAGACAATACTGCACATTACTTGTCAATCTTACTGTTGCCTTCTAAACCCTGTTTTTGACCTTATCTTCCCCTACAGTCCAATATGTAGAAATGCCAATATAATACACAACATTAATTTCAATTGTCTTTCAAAAATATTATTAAATAGGTAGAAGCAAACTTTCTGGAAAACTGATAGGAAACATGATGTATAAAAATGCTTTTTGACAGCATATAATGTAAAATCAGAGCTGGGAACTGAAGTTCTGTTCAGAGCATGATTTTCCCTGTTTTTTCCCCCCTCTTCCTTTTGTTTAGTTTATCTTTCCACTTAAGAAGGGATGGTTTTGTCTTTTATGACATACAGTGATACTAAGGGAATAGGCACCTCATAAACCCCTAAAATAGTTAGAGAGATAGATAGACAATGTTTAACAAGCAGTGATAAGGGAGGTCTCTGCTAGCCAATGCATATACCAATTTTCTATAAAGGTTAGAACTCCCTATTGTTGGACTACTCTTGATTATATCAATGGCTGATGTTCAGTAAAGTACTTATCTCAAACAAAATTGGTATTAGATAGGAAATACCATGAGAGATGCACCTATGGAAGGACTGTAGTATGAGATCCTTATTTGTTAGTATATCATGATCATGTTGACAGCTCATCACGATTTTTTTAAATTATTTAATACAATGCCTGTCCCCCAGAGTGTCATCACAGAGGGCTTTATTTTTACAAAAATAAAATAATTATTTTAAATCGTGTATAAATAAATTATAATTTATAAAAAATCAAAAATAGTCATTAAATTATTTCCAAAATATTATTTTAACATATTAAAATGTCAGAGCAAAAATTTAATCATTTGAAAATGTAAATAAATGTTCTGCCAATAAAGACCAATCTTTCCTTTGACACAGGAAACAAAAAGTGGCTATCAGAGGGATTAACTCAGCTCACATGAAGATTGTGTCTTCCTAGCCTAACAAAAATCCTGAAATATTAAGTAAAGTTTGTAAAAAGGCAGCACGACCTGGTAGTTAGAAAGGGACAAACTAGAACTCCTGGGTTCTAGCCACTGTCTCACGTTAGTAGCTTATTCATATATTCATAGATATTTAAGACCTGAAGGGATCAATATGATCATCTATTCTGACCTCATCCCTAAAACAGACCATAGTTTTCTCCACGTGATTCCTGTAACTAGACCATCTTGAGCAAGCCACTTAGATCCAATTTCTAAGTTCATGCATGCAAAAGTGCAAGCACGCTTTTATGTGTGCCTGACTTGTACACATGTAACTGGAGGATTTGTGCCCCTGTAACACACACTGGCCAAGTGGGTGTCACATCCCTCGCTTATAGATAACAACCTACTACTGCTAGCAGTTAATGGACCTACCCCTTAATCTACATGTTAGAGGTCAGTGTTGTGCTGATGATTCCAGTTTGAACCTTACTGACCACTGACATGCCTCTGAGTCACTCTGACTTATCCACACACATTAGACATTTCTGCATAGTCAATTGAGGATGTTCAAAAGTGTAAGCACTCTTTTAAAAAAAATGTAGACCTTGACTTCTGTGCTTCAGTTCCCCATGCTTAATATGGGTACAAAATTTGACCAATCTCACAGGGAGCTGTGACATTAATGTGGAGCACTTTGAGATCCTAGTATGAAAGGTGCTATTTAAATGCAAAGTATTCTTATTTTAGAGGAACGTCTTCTATAGGGATTTAGACACTAGCTTCTCCTCAAGATAAGCAATGTTCAGACCTTATATTAGTAGAGGAACTCCTCTTTTGAAATGCTGACAAACAATAGGATTGCTGCGCTTTCAGAAGGCTAGGAGAAAGCCTGTACTATTATGAGACAAGGACTTTATGGCTGTCTCTGAGCGACATCTCAATCTAAAGAACATTTTTACAAGCTGCATTAGTGTATGTAGCATTATTATGTGAAGAAAAATAAAATACTGGTCTGGACTTCTATGCAATAGCAAAAGCACAAGGGAAATTTATGGAAACATTAAACATACCACTGAGGAATACACAAAAAGGACCACATTCATCTCACAAGTGACAGGGGAGAAATTTACCCTGTAGGGGCCACTGTCATCACCCTCTCTCAGGAGTCTGGCAAGAAGAAGGTAGGCTCAAAATCCAGGCTCTACAGGATGACCCACTGATAAAGCTGAATTGGTGCAACTCCTGGTTAGCCTGGCTATCAGTATAGAATCATTGAATATAAGGGTCGGAAGAGACCTCAGGTGGTCATCTAGTCCAACCCCCTTCTCAAAGCAGGACCAACACCAACTAAATCATCCCAGCCAAGGTTTTCTCAAGCTGGGCCTTAAAAACCTCTAAGGATGGAGATTCCACCACCTCCCTAGGTAACCCATTTCAGTGCTTCACTACCCTCCTAGTGAAATAGCGTTTCCTCATATCCAACCTAGACCTCCACCACTGCAACTTGAGACCATTTCTTCTTGTTCTGTCATCTGCCACCACTGAGAACAGCTTAGCTCCATCCTCTTTGGAACCCTCCTTCAGTTTTTACCAGCTCAGGATCTGGTTGTCAACTGGTTTGGTTGTCACCACTTTTGAAATTTTCTCACTAGTTCTGGTAGACCTTCTCTGCTGACCGGGGCTGGATTCAAGCCTGTGACCTTGCTTAAGACCAACACCCCAAACTCTCTAGTCTCCATTCTTTCATTTTTAAAGTAAGATTTCTGCACTAAATTAAAAGTAGAAGAAAGGGGGATGGGGAAGATGAGGGGGATGAATGTCTACAGCTAGAAAATAAAAGTTTGAAAGGAGAAAGTATACTACAGCTTTTATTCTGAAAAAATGTGATGAAAAAATCTGAGCCTACACAGCACACATAAGGACTTTATCAGAGCTAAGTCTTATTGTTATTCTATGCCAGTCAATGTGTCCCTAAAGAACTTGGTAGTGCTCATAGATTTGAGTTCCTATGGTAACTGCTTTTATTATTAAGTATTAGTTTAAAAAAATAGTTATTTAATATATTCCAGGTTGTTTTAGGTCATTTCTCCTCAGAAATCTTTTCCTATCCAGTGATATCTGTTCCCTTTGCCTAAGAGTAAACAAGTTCAAGGTGTTGTGTTACCTTTAGAAATAGGACATTTCTAAGAACTGAATCTGCAGCCACCCACCCTCCTAAAATACTCTTGGGTCTCTAGAGCACCTGCGGATTGCTATGCCAGCCCCACTCCCTCTTTTCCATAGAGAGTGGTATTCCCTATTTCTGAAACATTCCTGAAGCACTAAAATTAAGCTTGACCTACCCGGGAAACCTCCTTGAGTTCCTGCACATGGCCAGCTGACTTCCTGCAGATCAATTGAAATTTTAAGGCCCCAAGTCTGTATTTAGACCTCCGTAGCTAATTGTATATATATACACAAGTAAATCCTTGTCAATGTGTGGGCTTGATAACTGCACACCAGGAAATAAGAGCTAGCTCATATTTCTAGTTTCAATGTTTTACTCTAGCAAAGTCGCCATACTGTTCCTCTGCTGTAAGCAAATTCATTACAAAAGGCCTGATGTGGGTGTTGAACTGGGCCAGCCGGAAGTTGCTCACCAACCCAGGGTATTTCTTTTTGGAGACAGAGTGTTCTGCCCTGGCACCTACGCTTCATTTACAAATTTTAACTCTCTAACACTCACTGTTGCAAAGATAAACTTCAAACTGTGAACCAAGCGTAAACAGATGCTAAGATGACTGACTGAATCTGCAAACAGCCTGATCAATTGTGTTGAGACATGCAACCTACTCAATTCAGAGCTCAGTGAGTTAACTTGGAATCCTAATAACGGTAATTAAAAAGTTAACATTATTTAGTACATCCCTGATAATCAAAGCACACGTCAAAAAGGCAATGATCCTAGGAAGATCTTTGCAATATTCTGTAAATGGTTTTTCGTTTTGGTGCCTCACTGTGTCATGTATTATTAATGATTGGTATTAGTATTCTTTGTAGCTCCCAGAGACCCTCCCATAAGAATCAGAGCCTCAATCTGTTATATGCTGTACTAATACCCGGAAGGACATGGCCTGTATCCAAAACAGACCGGCAACCACCATTACGTCACATAGTCTAACCTCCTGTATAACAGAGGCCACAGATCTCATCCAGTTGCTCTGGTACTGAGCCCAATAACACATCTTTGAGAAAAGCTTATCTTCCAGAAAGGCAATCAGTCTTGATCTGAAGACTTCAAGAGATGGAGAATCCAGTGATAAGAACAGGTTGCTACTTAGGCTAACAATGTGCATTAACTGATGGCTAAAAGATATTGCATAATGAATAAATAAATCTATATCAGAAAACCCTGCTTATTCTCCACCATGCCATTGCCAATTAGTGTCACACAGACATCCGGGTAGATGTGAGTATTGAGAAGGGATCTGGAAGAGGATAGGGCAGTAGCTTTCTGGACTCTGGGTATGGAACAGCGTTGAAGAAAGCCCAGAGATACTTGTGAAAGAACTGGACAGTCAGGCCATTGACGCTGGTACAGCATGGGGAGGGTGTGGAGGCTCATCATAGTACAAGACACTCTTCCCTCACTCAGTGAAACTCCTCTCATCTCCTTCAAACTGCCATCTATCTCATCTAAGTGTGCTTATTTCCATTGTCTCTCCCTAATACTTTCCTAATATCACTTCCTTTTAGGTTACGAAGCACTACATTTTTAGCATGGATGTCATGGTGTATTATGCTGGTGGTGGGAAGGTCTCTTCTAAATTGGGTCACAAGATGAACAATAAAGGAACCATTGTTAAAATACATTTGTTGGATGTTTCATCACAACTGATGAATCCAAACAAGCTCTTGGGGATGGAAAACCCCCAGAATCAATCACAGGTCTGGAGATGGAGCAGGGAAGTACTGACCACTGGCTCAGAGCTATTGCTGAATCCAGCGATTCCTTCTGATATTCACTGTGGGCCTTCCCTAAGCTGGTGGAAAAGACATTGGCTCCCCTGCATAGAAACACAGTAGCAGCTCCCACACCAGACCCCAGATTCAGCGTAGTATAGAGGACGGAGAGATGAGGCACAGCCCAGAGGTTGGGCAACATGTGGAAGGTGTGGGAGTTGCAGTACAGGGGAGCAGGAAACAGGAGAAGGTATAATGGGATTGTGTGTGAAATTACTTTAAAAACCTATATAAGAGAGTGCTCCCTTCGTACAGGTTACTTGCACCATCCTATAGGAGGGATACAGTTATTTATCCTATTGAATTCTACAGGATGGTCCAGAACTTGTATAGATCTGTCTCTGTGAAATGCTATAGAACTTTGCCATAAAGTGTACCAGGAGACGATGTGTGAGGCAAGTGAATAGGGGAGAAGAAGGTATTTGAGTACTGGCTCCACTCTGTCTGCCATGGAAATGGCCATCATTAAGCATTTCTGACACTATTCATGAAATTGTCTCTGCTGAGAATAAAAACACCTGGAGATAGAGGTTTATCAGTTTAGCTTCCACTTTGGTGAGCACAGCTCCAAGGTAGATTCCAGTGGCTCTTGCATAGAGCACATTACTTTTTCCCATGCAACACAACAGTCACACTTAAAGTCTTTTCTTATTTTGTGTTGACCTTTTACTACATTTTGATACTGCGATGTTGAATGAATGTAAAACAAATGTATTGAACTCTAGCAGTTTTTGTCTTTAAACACCAGATGGCAGAGTGAAATTCAGTAACAGTGTTTTAGGTCAAGAACCAGCTGTTTTGGTTATGTCCAGCTTATGCAGCCACATGTGAAACCTTCACTAATGTTACTTTTCTCTTATGTTTCCAACCCCTAGAATCTGTGGTTCTTATATAGCCCCACCAAGTTGGTTTCTTCTCTTCCCCCTGTCTTTGATGCTCCAGCTTTAACCTGGCCCACTGTACCAAGCCACAAATTGATTAAGAGAGGTTTTGGAGTTTGGAGGGAGGATGGGACTTTGAGAGCAGAGAGGGTCTGCTACTTGACAACATTTCCCCCGCCCCCTTTTGGCTATAGGCCCAAAATATAGTGTTTGGGGCCACAACAGAAGAATGTTACCTTTCCCCCCTCTTTATCAGCAGGCCTATGCTGCAATATTTGGATCCATATAGAAATTACACAAAGTCCATCAGTGTTTGTGTGATGGTTGCCACTTGGCCGACACTGGAGGTTGCAGAATTAAAAGCGTTGTTGCTAAAGCTTTGAGCTAAAGAGCCAGGCTGAGAGCTGTAACAGACACACATTCTTTGTGGATTGGGTATGGAGGAGGATGTATAACACACTGACTACTGGGTTACATTTGGCTCTAAAATTTTGGTCCAGGTCCATCTCAAAATAAAGTTTTTAATGAAAGCATTAACAAGCTACCTAACAAGAAGAGACTTACAGACCTTGGCTTGTTTAGCCTTACAAATGAAGGATCAGGGGAGATATGATTATTCCTCTGATATATTTATGCAGAGCAAACACCAGGGAGGGAGAGGAGTTATTTAAGTTAAAAAGTAATGATGGCACAAGAACAAATGGATATAAACTGACCATCAATAAATTTAGGCAGGAAATTAGATGGAGGTTTCTAACCATCAGAGGAGTGAAATTCTGGAACAGCCTTCCAATGGCAGCAGTGGGGGCAAAAAAAAAAAACACACAAAAACCCCACTTAACTTGTTTTAAGACTGATCTTGATGAGTTTATGGAGGGGATGATGAGATTGCCTACGTGGCATATGATCCATCCGTGACTGCTATTAGCAAATATCTCCATCAGCCAGAGATAGGACATTAGATGTGAAGGGTCCTGAGTTACTATAGTGAATTATTTCCCAGGTGTCTGGCTGGTGGATCTTGCCCACATGCTCAGAGTCTAACTGATCGCTATATTTGTCATTGGGAAGGAATTTTCCCCCACGTCAGATTGACAGTGACCGTGGGGGGTGGGAGGTTGCCTTCCTCTGCAACTTGGGGCAGGAGTCACTTGGTGGTTTGAACTAGAGTAAAAGGTGGATTCTCTGTTACTTGAAGTCTTTAAATCAAGATTTGGGAACGTCACTAACTTAGCCAGACATTATGGGCCTACTACAGGAGTAGGTGGGTGAGGTTCTGTGGCCAGGGATCTGCAGGAGGTCAGACTAGATAATTAAGATGGTCCCTTTTGACCTTAAAGTCGATGAGTAAACTCCCATCTGTGGGCAAGATCCTGGCTCACCCTGTCTATTCACATACGCAAACTAGGAGTCATACGGCATTTCCTTAAACCTCTGGACAGGCTTACCCACATCACAGGCCACAGTGCAAGACCATGAGCAGCACTCATAGAGCAACTACTCCCTTACCAACATGTGTAAGTGAGGTGTGGGCAGAGCCTTGACTCCACCCCAAAGTACCAGCCAAGAGAGCCATGCATGCATACTATTGCTATCTGAATCATAATTCCCTCCCTGATCGGCTCCTGGGGCAGAAGACCTACATGCTGCAACTAGCTATGGGCTGGCAACTGTCAATCCAGTCCTCAGGTGATGCTACTGTGGAATGCTTATGTTAAGTAATATGCTAAGAGAGAAGATTAAATAAACCCACTTTTGCAATAAGACATATTCCTTGCTGGGGGATGCCTCCTTACATGGATTTAACATTTTTTTATAGTAAAAATGTTGGAATTATTGTATGACGTTTAAAGAGAGTCATCTGTCTGTCTCCCTTACTGCACATTGCCCTTGACTGATTTTAAATCTTCTCTATACCAATAATATCTGATTATTTTTTCAAATGCCCTGTTAAAATAAGATCATTTAGGCCAGTTTGAAAATTCTCATTAAATTCTTTAGCATCCCAGAACAGTTATTCTATCCCACAGAAGCCAGATAACTTGACACTACAAGGACATGCAACTATTATAACATCAACTTGTTTTGGACACGTGCAGTGTACAAGTACATAGAAAATCTGGCCCTATGTCTAAAGCTTGTTAGTGTTCTTCCTCTCAGAAATACAAATCAGTCTTCACAAAAAAAACAACAACAACCTACCACCACACAAGATTAATGATTATTCTCTTAGTTTAGTTAAAATGTTCACATTCTCTACTGAAGAGGAACAATTTACAGCTAGCAATTAATCTGCACTCTGGTTCAAGGACACAATTATTTACTTACAGTCTTGGAATGCAGGATATTGAGAACACATTATTGTCAGGATAGTAACAAAAATGAGGGGGTGTTTGAGGTCCAAAGAACTAAGGTGAACTTCTTAAAATAGTCTCCATAAACTGTGTGAGATTTTTCCTCTCATTAACTAACACTGACATGGTCACTGCTTTTCCAGGAGGGCCTAAAAGGGTCTCTCACCTTAAATAAACTTACAGTTCTCCCACAAAGTATTGTTTCCTTTTGAAGCCATCCCATATTTGCCATTAATACTTTACTCACATGTATCTAGAGGAGAATGCAATATGTCCCTTCATGTGGTTAGAATGGAAATCTATTCTTCCAAGGAACATTTTTTCTAACTAGATATTTTAGAGACCCTGCACTCATCCTCTGGAAAGAAACAAAGTCTCTAATTTGCTGGTGACTATATAATTGTATATTAATATTGCACTTCAGTCTTTCCAGATTGCTAATTCCTATTTTAAGAACATTTTGTTTTTATTTGCCATATAGAGCATTTGCTCAGAAAAGCTAACACCACAGGAGAAAGAAAATTCTCCCAGCACCACAATTACAGCAAAAAGTTATAAACAAATTACTGGGCCAGGAATTTGGGCCCCTATTGTCTTGCTGGCAAGCAGAGACAGATTTTGTAGTGACCTCAAAATTCAGTCCTTGATCTGGTAAAGAATTTAGGCACAAGATGGAAACTCAGACTCTCTTCTTATTTTTTTGTCACACAGGACATTAACCCTCCTGACTAAAGTAAAGTGCTGTCTTTCTAGCAGAGAAGGAATGATGGGATGTTTGAGGAAAGGCTCACAAGTGTATTAAGGTAAGACTCTAGTCTCATAAATTATTTGTGAATCCAAAGCTCCCAGTGACTTCAGCAGGATTTGTTGGAACACAATGACTATGGGATCAAGCCCTTAACCTATTCCCTAATCTTTTTTCATGCACTTGGAGATTTAAGAACCTGGTATAGCCAAGCAACATTCAGCATAGGATTAAATGAGAGGAGCAAAAGTGATATTATGCCACTTTTGCAGTTCCCCAGTCCTGAGGATACCCAGCTGCATGTAACATTGGCCACGTCCCCTATGTTATGGGATGCCCACTTGGGGTTTTCTTCATAAAATGGAATTCCTCTCACACAATCGGCTATCCAGCTGCTTTGCTCTACAGGTGCAGTGCAAAGCAACTGGACTGTAGGGGAGAACTGGGGCCAAAATGTTCAGCTGATGTTGTATATGCTCTGAAAACTTGAAGAAAGAACCCATTCCAAGAGTCTCATGAACTACAAAGCAGCACATTTCATCCTGCAGGAAATTCCAGTGTTTCAACCTTCATTTTTAATCCCAAATCAGGACAAAAAGTTGAAATATGTAACTTTTTTGCAGAATGAAATATTCTAAAAATTTTGATTTGGAGATGTTGCAACATTTCATTTTGATATTCCTCATCAAACCAGAACATCAAAATCCCCTAACTTAAATGTTTCGTTTTAGTTTGTTGAACTGACCCAAAATCTTTTATTTTGGGTCACTTGAACATTAAATTGTATGTACTTATGATGCCACATTACCTCATAGTTGTAGTTCAAAAGATTGATTCCTCCTTCTCCCTTATGGGCCGGACTCCCTGACCAGTCTACATTTCCCATGATGCGACAACAGTCATATGATTCTCATGATAAACCATGCAGCTCGGTCAACAGGGAGTCCACATGGTATCATGGAAGATGTAGTATGCCAGGAAGTCCAGCCCATAGGAGAGAATGGGGGCCTGATATGTAACTCCAGTGATGCAATGTAGCACAATGGGGGAAATGTAGTTTAATGTTCAACTGACTTGAAACGAAACAGTTTGGATCAGTTCAACAAACCAAAATATTCTGATTCAGGTCAAGCTGACTCAAACCAAAAGAAATTTCATTAGATTTTAAACGTTTTTGAAAAAAATCAGAAAATATTGATTTTGCAGAAACTGTATTTTCCTTAAAAAAAATCATCCTAACAGAAACATCTCAACCAGCTCTACAATGAGGAGATATATGTCCAAACCCCTCCTGATGTCAATGAGAGCTTTGGTATGGATTCCATGAGAACAGGATTCAGACCTAATTCACTTCACTCATATGCCTGGCTAAATACTTCACAAGTTATCTTCTGCTACTCACTCTGATCTTTTTAAATGAATTTGCCTTAGCCATCCTTGTACCCTGCTTGTGTCCACTTTCCTCAAGCAATCAAGTTTTACTGGCATACATGTTCAAAGCAAGCAAATTTCAGAGTTGCGCAAACATGTATTCATAGAAACCGTATTTTAACCCTACAGGATTAAAAAATAGCACCAAGAGCACTCAAACTCATCTAAATCAATGAGCAGAAACAGCGCTACGTACCAAAAACTGACCAATTACCAATTAAACATCACCACCCCACTTTCAAATATCAAGTATACTATCAATACTTACAGAGAATTTTTTGCAAACACTCAATCTTTACAGTATAATTTGTTGTAAAAGTTGGCTAAATCATAATAATGAATAATTCACAGGAATTGAAATCTACACAGACATACAGCAAGCAGCCAGAGCCTAATTTGTCAAGTAAATTATTCACTGCAAGTTATTCACTCTGTTCTGCTAATATGTATCATAAACAAATTATGGTTTGAGAAGAAACCTGTCTGATCTTAGCTTTGAATTTCAGCATAATCACTTGGTCAAAAGAAGTGAGCACTTCTGAGGGTGTCACTTGGATAATATAACCTGCTTAAGAAAATAAATATTCTCTAAGCTAATTTTTGGAGAATTGGCTTAACCTAAACAATACATCTCAAAAAAATCAAACGACCTAAAAAAACAAGTGACAGGACACTATCAAAATAATGGGAAGTTTTGGAAGGAAAAGGTTATTGTAATTGTTGAACAAAGAAATGTTTATTGCAGAGTGTAAATACTGCAGGCACAGCACTGTTGCAAATTGATATAAAATGTTGCAAAGAAGTTGAGAAGAGAAATATGGACATATTTAGATCTCTAATTCAGATCTGAGCCTGAGTTTTGAGAACTGTGCAACAAAGAATCTTGAACTACTAATACTTTGAATTCTTTAGTCTTGTTCAAGCACATCTCATGAGCCAGATTCATCAGTACTCTTGACCCATAATTGAGTTGATTCAATACTATTTTGGATAGTATTATTTCCAACCAACTCAGGTCACTAAAGAGTGAATATGGCAGTCAGAATGATTTTTCAGATCATAGGACATCATTAAGGATTTCTGACATTTTTAAACAGCAGTAGACCATTACTTATTTGGAGCTTGATATAATTCACAGCTGTTGTCCATTTCACTTGTTTTTTAGACCAATTTAATTTTAAAAAATTAAAGACTTTGTCCAAAACCAACCACAGACCATGTCTTGGACCTATGAAAGAGAGACACTAAAAATCAATGGTTTATTAATTACATAAACAGCCACTATTTCCTGTAGACGTACATTCATTAATTAGTTAAATTCATTACTATATCATTGTTGCCAATTTATGAGTCTCATGATAGTTCGTGTTCTTCTTAAAGCCCCATGTGCTGGAGACAACTGATTACTTAAGAATCTCAGCTTTCATTTTTTTAAAAAAAGGAGTTTCTACCCTTCTTGGTTGTGGAGAAAAGCCAAAAAACATGAAATAAGTTCACCTTCATTGCTCAGAAACCAGAAGGCAATAAAAGGAATCCCTTTAAATTTATTTATTTTTAAATTCATGATTTTGGGCTTAATATCATAATGTTGGGGGAGCTGATTCATGATTTTTTTATGTTTGGAGATTACAATATTGTTATACATTTTGCCACCTTTCCATTGACTCAAGAATAACTTATGAAAACTTAACAAGCAGTTCATAAATTGCAAGTTCAACAAAAAGCAGTACAAATATCAGTAACCTACACAAGTTAGTCTCTTGTACAAGTCTCCTGACCATTCAGTGGTTTTGTTTTAACCACAAAGTTAATTCAGGCTCTTACTTAAGTGTTGCACCTAACCTGAGTCTTGCCCATATACAAAAACCTCTCTCTCTCGAGCCGGGTGGTGCTTCACAGCCCAGTGAGCTGACTCATCAGGAGCTATAGTCTAAAGCCCTAGTGCTTTACACTTAGCTGCTAGTATAACCATTCTGCAGGGTGGAAGCAGGCATGTCTGATGTTAATGTCAGAAGTTATGAAGCCTTGTGCAGTATATGAACAATAACTTTATTGAATTTAAAAACTGAAGAAAAATATTACATATTCCAATGCCAGTGGATACCCCCTTCATATTAAGGCCAAGTTCTGCCACCGTTACCCACACCAAGTATTGCCTTATTCTGCAAGTAATCCCATTGAAATGAATGGAACACTCAATGTGTGAAATCCTGGCCCCAGTGAAATCAACCAGAGTTTTGCCATTGACTTCCATGGGGCCAGGATTTCACCTAGTGACAGTAAGGGTTACAGAGTCTGTCCCTAACTGACGTATATATTTCTGTATATACTGTGTTCTTGTGAACTTTGCTAACATCTGAAAGTTTGTTGTGCTAGAAAAGGAACTGTTCTATTTCAACTCTATCTTGTCTGTCCTGGGTAACTAAAAATGAAAGCTGAAAAAACTGATCAGCATAGACCATGAATTTCTTGAGATTTATGTGATAAAAAGACATTTAAAGTTCTTAATCAGCTTTGAGAGTTTAAACATACACAGTTAAAACACTGGGCTTGGATGAAGAGAGAATAAACTGTGAAAAATAAGAGACCAAGGAATTTTTTTTAAAATTGTAGAAGATCCAAAGTTATATATTCCTAGGTGAATGAACAGAGGCAAGAAAATGTGATGGAGGTATGAACTTTTAGAAACACTGCACTACAATGTGTACAATAGGTTCCCTTGGGCCTGTCAGAGTGTATAAAGAACAAGCAGCGACCATAAGTCCAAAAATGGCTTATTGACAGGACATGGAATTGTGTTATAGTTGAATTGGACTAAACACTGATTGGAGAACTTACTCGGGGGAGCTGAAAATGTTTGGAAGTTTGCTGAGGAAATTGACTAGGACAGTTCAAAAATATTTTAAAATAATTTCTCTCCGGAGTCAAAAAAACAAAATAACTGGAAGGAATAATCAACAGCGACAAGGGGCGGAAGAAAAACACTAAAGCTATTGATATTGTGTCAAACCAATGTATTCACTATGAAGATGATGGCCCTGAAATGAAAAAAGTGTCAGGCAAAGTCTGGCTCTTCAGGAACCAGCTGTGTTGTTCATAGCTTCTGTTCCCTTTCAGTGTTTTCTTACTTTAAACATTTGGGATAGGTCCTTAGCTGGCGTGAGCAGGCATAGCTGCAATGACACAAAGTCCTCCTTTAGCTAAATTGTTGACTAGTGACTTTTCTTTGTCGTTTGTCTATCAAGAGAAATATGATGGGCAACTAGAACAAGACAGTGAGTAGCTCTCTAAACTAGTGATTGTGAGGTGCTACTCTCCTGATAGGATGAGAGGCCTGTTTTGATGGTTGAATAACAGTAGTTGATGGAGCCTGAGAATTTCATGAGGGAGAATATTTTTCTGCTGGATTTTGGTAGACTTTATAACTATCTTTTGTCCTTTACCATCCATAGGGCAGCAACTAGGCTTCTTCTTTCCCTCCTTTATCCTCCCAGATCACCCTGGTTCATGGACAGCTCTTGCCAAAGGCAGTAGGAAGGAACTATAGTGGAAGAGCAGCAATGCAGAAGACTCATGTCAAATCTCATTGCTGGCAGCATAATGCTTAAAAAACTCTTACCCTGTAGCTGTGTGGGAAATATTTCTTTGCTTCCATCTTAGCATTCACAAAATCTCAGAGGGCAGATTTGTTTGGGGCCATAGATAGCCTGGTTAATCCGGGCTGTCTCTGCTGAGTGGCTGATCTGAATTCCTCCTGTTGTGAGGAAATTTCTTGTTATTTTGGAGATAAAAATCAAGCGGATTTGGAACAAGCTGTCTGTGTCTAAGGGGGCAGAGCAATATTTTGAGAGGGCAAATGCCAATAATTCTCTGCTTCACTTTTGGCCAATGTTACTCACTGAGCCACTAAACAAAGTGTTGGGAGAACTTCATGGTTTTGGATTAATATGCACTTCAAATTTATTTCTGTCCTGGTGGGTGATGGGCTATTAAGGAAATGCTAATTCCACTGCTTCTAGAGATTATCCCTGCCTCTCTTAGGGAAGGGAGGCTACATTTTGCCTTTGTACAAAGAACCATCACTTGACAATCTGTCCAGTTATGATCCTGATCCAGTCTCTCATTCTTGGCCAAGGTCATTAAAAAAGTTGAGCAGAAACAACTCTCATAGTAGGTAGATCCAAGTTGGGAGGGTTATCACAGAGACAGCATTGGTTGTTTTGGTCAATGATATCCTCCTGGTGATGGATGAAGCATTGATATTCGCTATGTCAGCAGCTACTGATACCATTGATCATGAGTAAGACTACGTTTTAGTCATGGGTATTTTTAGTAAAAGTCAGACAGGTCATGGGCAGTAAACAAAAATTCACAGCCTGTGACCTGTCCATGACTTTTACTATATACTCTGACTAAAACTTGTGGGGCTTCCTGGGGGCGCTATGGGTGCTGGGAAGGATGGGCAGCGGCCTGCAGCCCAGGCCCCCCACTGGTGCTGGGGGTGGGGTTGGTGGGGCAGGCAGGCTCCCTACCTGGCTCCATGCCTCTCGCTCCCCAGCAGCAGCAGAGTTTGAGTGTGGGAGGGGGCAGGGGATTGGGGAATGGGATGGGGTGAGGTGGGCTCTGGGCGGCGCTTTCCTGGGGGGCTCCCCGGAAGCAGCAACATCCCCCTCGCTCAGCTCCGAGGGGCAGGTATGGCCAGGCAGTTCTGTGTGCTGCCTCCACCCAGAGTTCTGGCTTCAGAGCTCCCATTTGGCTGGGAAACATGGCCAATGGGAACTGCGGGGGCAGTGCCTGCAGGTTGTAACCCCAGATTATGTGAACGTGGCTTCAGCCTCTACTGGTAGTTGACAGAGATGATCTTAGATGGCTTCGTTCTTTGCTCTGAGAGATTGCAGAGGATGATAGTGGCCAATTGCTCCTCACCCTCAAGAAATCTCAAATGTGGGGTACCAAAGGTTTCCATCTTGTCAGTCCTCTCATTTGACTTCTTATAGATGGACCACAGGTTTGAGATATTTTCGGTGTGCAGATGCATAGCACCCCCCACCTCTATTTCTTTCTCATCCAACCCACATGATGCAGTCAAATGTTTTACCCAGTCCCTGGCTAGTATAAGGGTCTGGATGAGAGAAAGATGGCTAAGGATCAATCCAAAGAAAAGCTGATGACAATGTGTTGGGGGAAAGAACCAGCGAAAATGGTAGAAGTTATAATCAGCCTATTTTTTGTTGGTTTGTTTGAGGGCATCTGTCCACCATATGCTACCAGAATTCACACCTCAGGAATGCTAGGTACCCAGGGAGAAGTGATATTTTATTTAAATAGTAAAAATAATATAATAAAGTGTTAATTAACTTCAGTGGAAGCTGACAACATTCAGCAACTCACAGGATCGGGACCTTAAGATTATCTTCACAGCAAGTTACTGCATGGCAAGTCAGGGCGTGAATCTACAATGCTCCATCTTACTGTGCGATAACATCCCATCTGAACACTGCTACAGTGCATTGAAAGTGTCAAAGTGAAATACAAGGAACACAGCTTGTTCTACTGTATGTTTTACAAAGGACTAAGTACATTTTTAATGTTACGGACAGGCTGGATTGCCACCACCCTTCCTTGGCCACCTCCTGTCACTCTCCTTAATCCCCTCTGGTCACTCCTCCAGCGGTGACACTAGCTACTGAAAGGAGAACAGGGCTTGCTGACCTAAGTTCTCCACCCTGTGAGCATGTGGGCATGGAGGGGACATGCAGCAGCAAGGCCTGGGAGAAGCCCTGGCTCAATCCCCCCTGCCCACTAGCCCAAGTAGCTGGCCGGGCACAAAGGGGGAATTGTTCCACTAAAAAAGTGGGTAAAGCAGCTTTCTCCTCCTGCAGAGCAAGGGTCGCAAATGAGGAATCTGTACCTCTCTGGGTTACAGCTCATCCTCTGGTCTGCTCCTGGGGCAGTGCAGCAACACTCTGCCATTCAGTCAGGGGCAGATTGTAGTATTACGATCTAGCCCTGGGTGATTAGTACCAAAAACTACACTGTAGGGCATCAAAATGAAAAACAACAATCCCCCAGACAGAGACTGAACAGGAATTTCTTAGAGCATCTCACATCTGAGTAGGAAATAACAGAGCTATCTTTGAAAGCACTGAACAGCAAAAGATCCAGAGATATAACCCCTGTAAACATAATAAAGCTTTTCAGAACAGGAGAAAGGGTGGGAGGAACAGTACAGCTTTTGCTGTTTTGACTGGCATTACAGCATCTCTCACTGACAGGTCACTAGGTTAGGGGTTTGTTTTGAATCAGTCATTTCCCCTTAAACAGTGGCAACTTCTCTGTTACTATTAGCAAGAACAGAATCAAAGACAATGACTTCAAAGCAAAATATTTTTTAATCAGCAGCTTTTTCCACAATATGCTAATTGTAGGAAGCAGCCAGCATCCAGGGATTTAGTAATAAACACAATGGAAAAGTAGTTGCAGTTGGTGGGCTCATGTCAACAAAAGGATTGTCCTACACCAGTGGTTTTCAACCCACGGTCCACAGACCCCTGAGGGTTCGCAGACTATGTCTAAGATTTCCCAAGGGTCTGCACCTCCATTTCAAATTTTTGGGGGGGGTCCACAAATGAAAAGAGATTGAAAACCACTGTCCTAAACAAACGTTATTATCCTAGACAAGAAGCCACTGAATACTTTATGGTTGTCCACCAGACCTAACCCTAGAAATGTG
Source organism: Eretmochelys imbricata (assembly GCF_965152235.1). Lineage (NCBI taxonomy): Eukaryota > Metazoa > Chordata > Testudines > Cheloniidae > Eretmochelys > Eretmochelys imbricata. The sequence goes on from NC_135577.1 coordinate 110,539,800, forward strand.
AAAGTATGAGGATTATTTGCTTCTTTGTGCTACAGGGATCAAAATCAGCCTTGTGACTGAACCATGATTACACCTTTAGCTACGCAAGGTGCACACCTGTAGAACCTGTACTGGAATTCTGATTCTCTCGCTGCAAAACAGACTATTACCATCTGAGCTGAAGAAAAGTTTTTCTGGCTACCAGCTGCAGCAATTCTGTTCCATTTTTGTTAGGCTTCAACCAGCCAATAGAGGGCAAAATACTCACACACGCTGAGCCCTATCTTGCTCCCACTGAAGTAAACGGCAAAAAGCTCTTATTCTCATTGGGAGCAACACTGTGCTCAGAACTAACCACAATAAAATTTGTCAATAACTTTGTTTCATTTTCTTCCAATATGGCTAGCACATGAGATTTCAAAGAGATACGACAGTACAGAAAGTTTTTGAAGTAGAGCAACACCACAAAGCATTAAACAATGAACATTTCCAGTCAGAAAAAAATGTGTGATGCCCAGCAACTCAAAAACTATTTCTTGAAACTCTGCAGAAACATTCTGCTTTGCCTTCAGGATAAATCTGGCAATTTTCAGGTCCAATCAACTTTCCAAAGAAAGGTTATAGGAGGGGGTAAAACATGGCTTTATAATTAGACTTGGTAGGATTTGACTTTTATTTTTTTTAAATAATTTCTACTGATAATATCAATGTTTATTTTTAAATATATTAATAGATTTAAATTTTCACAGTTGTGTAACATTATAGGTTTTAAGCATTTTTTCCAATTTTTATAGATTTAAATTTTCAAAGTTGTGGGAAATCACGGGGTGGTCAGACAATAATTTAATGAATCAGAAAGTTAAAGCATTAAAACACAATTTGTGAACATCACGTGAAAATATACAAAGTAAATATCCTTAAACCAAACTCTAATAAGTTCTCAAGTAGCATTTTTCTTATTTTGTCTATTTGCAAAGGTCAATTATTCTCAATGGAAATAGCTTTTTTATGTGTGTGTGTGTGCGTAGTGAAATTGATGTTTACCAATAAAAATCAAATCCTTCCAAGCCTATTTATAATGGAAGCTGCTTGCACAGCCCGAACTATGAAGAGGCTTCTGCTTTTTCATAATTCTACATCAATTGCAAAATAGTCTGTGGACTATTAATGCTGATGGAGCACCATTGAACCAATAGGTTCCTTACCATAATCAGTTACAAAGATATCATGTGGAAAAGAGATGTTTCCAAGATTATTTTGTTTTCCTAATTATTAAAAGAAAAACTCCACAGAGATGGCTATGTCTTTCAGATAAGTTATGTTTTGCCTATTTCATGGATTTGTATACCTCTCTAAATCTGAGGAAATAGAATCACAGAAATAAAAGAAATCTCTGTGAATATTGATACCTTGGTGACAGAATCAGGTGATCACTGAGTATGATATGCAATTCACTGAATAAACTGTGTAGACTATCTGAACCTGTATTAAGAATATCCCAAGTATCAATAAGGTGCATCCCGTAAACATATTTAACTCTTAGTGACATAGCTAAAGGGGTTGGGAGTACAGTACCTATATAGTCTTCTGGGTTTAGAACACCTAAAGTCTTCACTGGTCTCATGGTACAGTCACTGGGTGATGTTTTACTAACAGCTTGTATTTTTAAAAGGTCCTCCGGAAGGACCCCACTGACTTTCAAGGGGAAATGACTGCCTAAATCCCCTAGGTTCCTTTGAAAATATTAACTGACAGCTTTAAAAAATAGAGGTTGTGGCCGAGGAATCTAGATTAGGAGCATACATTCTACAAGATTCATTTCAGAACCATTGTTTGGCCTTAAAAAGAACCTGCTCCCAATTTGATCAAACAGTCTTATAATGCTTGAATGGGTTGTTTGGTTTTTTGTTAATGAGAATTAACACCCCCTTTTTAATGACAATTCAGATAACCTATCCATTTAGTATGTTTTGGTCAAATAAATTTCCCATAATGAAATAAATTCTTGGCTTATTTATTTATTATTATTGTAAAGTAGTTGGGCAATTGTTTGTTTTATACAGTGATTCATTCCCTTAATATTAATAGAATCCTGTTTATATTTATGAGACTTGGCTTACATTGTGAAAAAAGGATGAAGGGGACCAGAACATGAAGAAATTATAGCAATCATCAGTGTGGTCCTAACAAGGTTTCCTTTAGAGCACCACGGTAACAATTCATAATGTAAATATAGCAGTGAAATCCACTGAAGAGAAACATTTCCAATAAGAATTCAGATCACTGATTGTAAATAGGACATTCATGGTCGGAAAGAACAATCCTCAGTTCCTGTACAATGTAATTTGGAAAGAGTAAGTCACAAGCTGGGGCGGGGGGAAATAGAAAACACAATGATAGTAAAACTAACCCCATATTGACACAGTTCAATGCTACAGTAATGGGGCTGTCCCAGTAAGAGTTACCAGCCCGTTTTAATAAATGATTGGACATTTCTCATGGGCAGATGATTTGTGTAGGCAAGGAAGTCATTGCCAGCAGTGTTTCAGCTGGCTAATGGGACAAGCCATTGAGAAAAGTGAGTGGGAAGTGGAATTTAAAGGAAAAGAATGTAGCAGAAAGGACCGGTCCCTACTTACCTTAAAGAAAGCAGTGCTGAGGGATCTCTTTTTTCTAAGCATTGCTATGAAATTCCACACCCCCACCACTCTCACCTCCAGTGGTTTGCTCTGCGAGCTCCATCAGGAGAGAAAGAGGTGGAGGACCACAGGGAAAAATCAGAGGAGGAACAAGTGGAGGAATATAAGATAGAATTTAAAATGTGTATGCGGGGAGAAACCACAACTGAAACCTGGTAAGAATGCTTTCATTTTTAAAGGTTTTTCAACTGGTTATTTAATTGATTAATAAACTGGGGAGGAATGAGTTTTTATTGACCGTAAGTTGGTGTAATTAATGTATGTTACATCAGCAGGTTCTGAGCAATGAATGTGGTAAAGCAAGTTATTGAAAAAAGAAAAACTATATAGATTTTTGGGACTGAAGTTTTAGTATCTTTTTCATGTAATACTGTTCCACAAAATAAAACCTGAGACTTTTCTTCATAATTATTAAGACCTAACATTACATAGCACATTCTATCCGAAAGACTCCAATAATGCAACATAAACTATACCTAAATAGTGTGACGAAGGTCCTCCTCTGCCTTGGTGGGTCCTGCGCTTATTGGTGGATTTGCTCACCTCAGAGGTTCATGGCAGCCCTCAGTTTGGCCCCCTTCGTGGCTCAAATCTGCCATTTACTCAATTAGCCTCATCACTGGCCAGCATGCAGAAAAGGAAGAAGAACAATCCCCGCAGTCTCTGCTGATCCACCTAGTGGATCAGGGAACAGGCCAGAGACCTTCCCCTCTGATGGAACCCACAGTGCAGGTCAGCTCCTCCGGTATCAAGTAGGGAGTTGGGGGAATGGAGGGATGGGGGGAACCCGGGCCCGCCCTCTACTCTGGGTTCTAGCCCAGGGCCCTGTGGATTGCAGCTGTCTACAGTGGCTCCTGTAACAGCTGTGTGACAGCTACAACTCGCTGGGCTACTTCCCCATGGCCTCCTCCCAACACCTTCTTTATTTTCACCACAGGACCTTCCTACTGATGTCTGATAATGCTTATACTTCCCAGTCTTCCAGTAGTATGCTTTCTCACTCTCAGCTTCTTGCCCCTCTTGCTCCCAGCTCCTCGCACGCACACCACAAACTGAAGTAAGCTCCTTTTAAAACCCAGGTGCCCTGATTAGCCTGCCTGTCTTAACTGATCCCAGAAAGTTCCTGATTGTTCTGGAACGTTCTCTGTTACCTTACCATGGGAAAAGGGACCTACTTAACCTGGGGCTAATATATCTGCCTTCTATCACTCTCCTGTAGCAATCTGGCCTGACCCTGTCACAATAGGAATCACTTTACCCCATCTGTGAAATACTTGCACCTCTAAAGTGAAACAAGGCAGCTGGTTTAACTGTGATCTACACCTCTAGAAAAGGCAGTGAAAAATACCCTTGCCAATTGAAACTGCAAACGCTATTTTGGCCAACAGAATGTGAATACACATATTGTAATTTGGCCAGGATATTGGATTGGGGTGGGGTAAGGGGGGGAATCTCTCTAGACTTGCAAAAAGTGCTAAGGGATATCTAAGGCCAAATTTTCAAAAGTTAGAAGCCCACTTAAGCATATAAAAACATGTGCATAAATTGTGACCACACTTGCCAAAATGGCAGATGTACATGGGGGGTTTGCATACAACAGCTGCTAGTTTGCATTCTCAGTGGCCCTCTGAGCATGGAAAAACCCAGTGTTTGGGCTCAGTGGAAATAGTGGTGTGCCTACATTTGCATGCACAAATCTATTCTTTAAAAATTTGGTCTATAGTGACCACAAGTTGTCAGGATCTCAGTTTTATGTCTCATCCTAAGAGAGTACCTGCAACAGCAAAACCTCCTAACACCATGATGGATTATTCGTGAAGTACTGACTCAGCGAAGAGTAAAACCAGCACCACTTCTTGCAGAACCTGGATTGGATGGCAGCCATCCAAATATTCTAAAGAGTTGGGACAATAGAAACCTGTGGAGCTGAATCTGGATTTAGGAGGTGAAATGATACATGCATCTTAGCTTTCATTTCACCTTTGTCCATGTTTTAGTGGACCCTCTAGACCTTCCCAAACCCACTAAATGGAATATTGCTACACCAGAAGACATCTGGTGGTCTTCATTAAAACATGTTCATAGTGTTCAATGACATCCACTCTGCAGGGAATCATTTGCTGAGGCTGTTCACAACAAGCCAGCTGTTGGCCCAGCTGGAGTCAGCATTCAGAAATGTATTTGAAGAAACCAAAAAAGGTGATAAATGCATGTTTCCCTCAGATGAATCAAGAAGGGCCTTAGCTGGCAGAAAGCCAGGCTTTCAAAAAGAAGTGGGAAAGAAAGTGTTGCCAGCTGAGGACTGCATGTGTATGTAGTTGGCTGTTCAAAATTATTTCCATGGGACCATTTTTGGATCAGGGAGGTGGCAAGGGGAAGATCTGTCAGCATAAACTCTCCATCCCCAAGCAGCTCTCTTCTAGAAGCAGCAGCCAAAATAGTTCCATGGCTTGCATAAGATTTATGTGGATAATTCTATCAGGTGCCAAACCAAGATTCTTGACTTTGTACAGCCTCCATATTACAGGGAGCTGTGCTCTTTGAAGATGAGAGGGAGGCAGCGTTTTGTTGTTTTTCTTTGTATATGTTTCTATTGTTAATTAGACCATTTTTACAAAGAATTTACTACAGGAGCAACTCCCTTACCAGAGAAAATAATTGTAATGATTCAGCTTTGATGATTATACTCCAGCAAAGATTATATCAGATCCATGCACACATAACAACTGAACATTAAAAAGTTATGTTTTTAGGCGTAGCTCCCCATTCTCTAGAATTACCACCTGATCTTCAATCAATCTACACAGACAATACAGTTATTATAGTTAAAACTTAGCACTTATTTAATGCTTTACATGTTCTAAGTGATATAGAAATAATGGCTGATTTATCCTCTTAATACTCTTGTGAAATAATTAAGGGTCAGTTTCTGATGCCCTCACTAACACTAAGTAGTCCCTTACTCCATAAATTGTGTTGTTGAAGTCAATGGGACTGCTTGTGGAGTAACATGCTATTCAACATGAGGCACAATATAAAATCTGGAGCCTACAGTTATTTACAGATGAAGATGCTGAGACAAAGAGGTTAAGATGCACAGTTTTAAAAAGTGGCTTCTAGTGATGCAACAGGAGTTCTGGGGGCTCCCCATCTCTGAAAATCAAGTTCTTCCTCGCTCTGCACCCATCAAATTTTCCCCTTGGGTGCTCCAGGGCTGGAGCACCCATGGAGTCGGCGCCTAAGGTGCCACTTTTGGCCGGTTAAATTTAGAAGCCCATTTAGAACTGGTTGTCCCTCGCGGAACAACCGGTTCTAGCGAACCGGTGGGAACCGGCTCCAGCTCACCACTACTCTCGTTACAGTGTGTATGGTAACACCCATTGTTTCATGTTCTCTGTGTATATAAATCTCCCCACTGTATTTTCCACAGACATCCGATGAAGTGAGCTGTAGCTCACAAAAGCTTATGCTCAAATAAATTTGTTAGTCTCTAAGGTGGCACAAGTCCTCCTTTTCTTTAATCAATTAATAGAAGAGCTGGAATTAAAACTCAAGAGCCCAATGTCTTCTAGAACAGTGGTTCTCAACCACGGGTACATGTACCCTTCAGGTTACACAGAGGTCTTGCAGGCATACATCAGTTCATCTAGATATTTGCCTAGTTTTACAACAGGCTACATTTAAAAAGCACTAGCGAAATAAGGACAAACTAAAATTTTATACAGACAATGCACTTGTTTATGCTACTCTATATGCCATATCCTGAAATGTAAGTACAATATTTATATTCCAATTGTTTTATAATTATATGGTAAATAGGAAAGTAAGCAATTTTTCAGTAATAACGTGCTATGACATTTTTGTATTTTTATGTCTGATTTTAAGTGAGGTGAAACTTTGGGGGTATGCAAGACAAATCAGACTCCTGAAAGGAGTACAGTAGCCTGGAAAGGTTGAGAGGCACAATTCTAGAATATACAGTGTACCTCCACACAGAAACAGAGTGAGAGGTCAGAGTGATTATTATTTAGTGGTGGGTAAAATGACAGTAATTCTTTATGTCCCCTCATCTTTGTTACATTCTGTACCTTACATTTTTGAGGCATTGTTCAGGTTTTCATCTGTGTAACTTTCATTGCTGTTAATGGGACTCACACAGCCAGAACTATTGGAAAATTTACAGGTAATATGATGTAACTCTATGTAAGACCAAATAAGTACAAAAAATGGTATTGTCTATAAATGTAGTACATTTGATTTTTAATTAATCCTTTTTTCTTCCAGTACAAAATATGGGAACAAAGGAATATTCAAATAAATTTAAGGCATTAAATTGAGAACCAATTAAAAATATTTTTGTTTTGATAGGTATCAGTCTAAGATAGGTTACAAACGTATCTACAAACAGGGTGTGCCTCTTCTCTCTCCTGAAACCAAGTCAGTTACTCTTAATGCAACTCCATATCCATGTAATTTTGCCTTTGGGTTCTTGTTCTAGTGAAATGTCAAACAACTGTATTGGTAACAAAAAACCCAAATCCTTCATTGTGTTATCCATGGTGAATTTATGGAATGTACTTCTGCAGGAGGTCATTGAGTCAAATACTATGGCTGGGCTTTTAAGAGGAATGAATCATTTCATGACCACTAATAATTTCTGTAGCTATGCAAGTTAGAACAATGAGTTGTGCAATGAAATTGCACTTTGGGGGGGAAATAAGTTGATTGCTTGAGGATTAAGGTTCAAAAAACATTTTTTCTTCATTCACGGCTTTTCATAATTGCCTAGATGCATTATGGGATATTCCCACTTTCTTCTAAAGTATTGGTATTAGCTACTGTTGGAGCCAGGATAGTGGACAGCGCCCTTATCCAGTATGAGCTATTTCTATTGCCTTCCACATGAGGCTGGATTCTTCGCTCATATTCACTAGTGTAAGTCAGGAGTAACTCTGGTGAAATCAATGGAGATCATTCGTTTTACATCAGTGTAACTGAAAAGAGAACCAAGCCCATAATCTTCATACAAATAAAAGAGGGCATAGCCTCTTGAGGCATCACTTGTGCAGATATCAGCTTGTAGCACTGTCAGTGACTTGTAACGAGATTTCCTGGCTAGTGACAGAAAGACTCCATAGCTTGTCTGCCTTCCACCACCCCAACTGCAATTAGAAATAGATAACAATTTATATATAAATTCCTCTTCTCTAGTCTATAAGAGAAATAGTTTGATTAGTTTCTACGGTTTGTTAGTATATAGGATGTATGAAACTCATTGAGAGAAGGCTAAGATGAAGAGAGTATTGCTTAGTACTTGCATCATGCAAGGGCAAATTCATTGTTAGAAGCACAGTTATTCTGATTTGCATTCACAAAACAGAGAGAGAGAGAATCCCAAGTACTCATCCACACAAATAGCCACATTTTTTTCAAGTCAGCTTCCAAATTTATGCATCCAAGTTTTTGTGTTCCAATCTCAGGCTACTACTATCTGCATATTTGACACACAGCTCTGACCAGCACATGGAGCTACAGTTTCCATGCACAAATGGCACTCTGGAGTGCATAACATCATGAATAGCAATAACTGGAGTGAAAATTGCTGCTTCTCTGAAAATGAAAATCAAAGTCGAGCTGTGTGCCATCAGGATACTTTTCAATGTACTTAAAGTAAACTATAAAGATGCTTTTTTTCCTTATGAGGAGATACTGTTAGCAAACATTATTGTTAATAAATATCCCAAGCCACAAGGTAGGGATGGGGTTGCATTACCCCATCTATGCTAATTCTGCACAGCATGAACATAATCCATACCACAGCCTCTCTTTGCCAGAAATAGTTTTGGTCTATCGGCCTGGGTCTGGCCTTTTCAAGCAACACTCTGTGCTGTTCTCACTTGAAAGAGACAGAAGGACCTTCTGCTGATTTAAGGCGTGTAAGGGCTAGACACCATGAAATGGTGCAGAATGCTGTACATAGTCAGGTCTGTCATAATCAGGGCACCCAGCCTACACAACTTGACGCTGGGCTTGTTTCCATAATTGCAGCTAGTCTGTGTGTGGTACATGTGCTAATGTTTTGAGTCATGTGCTCATATTGTGACTAGTGATGCAAAGCATTTTCAGATTGGAATCATGGGTAGATTGTTTTGGGTGCAGCTGCCCATCTGGAAGTTTCAGACTTTGTGCATTTATTTTCACAGGGATTTCTACACATCAAATGTTAGTGGTTTAAAAAAATGCTCATGTGTATTTTGAATATATAGTAGTTATGTAAATACTTGTCAAGTGCTAAATACCAAACCAAAACAAGCTTTTGAGCCTAGTTATTCCAACAGTTACATTATTTACAGATAGGGGAACAGATTGTCAAGTAGTAGGCAAATACCCGCTACTTAAAGGGACTGCAATAGAAGTATTACCATCTCTGCAATACGCAAGGGGAAACAATGCAAGTAGTGTATAGCACTACGGCAACTAATCTTCCTGTCATAACCTAAGATTGCAGAAGCAACAGCAGAGGCCACTCCAATGGTTTTCACACACTTCATCCTGGAACAGTGGTGGGCAGTATAGATTTTTCTTTAATGGCAAATAGATCAAATTTTCTTTTAAAAATGTTTGGGTAGAAGGATAACAGATAGCTGAGGGAAGGAGGACTTGTGGCACCTTAGAGACTAACCAATTTATTTGAGCATGAGCTTTCGTGAGCTACAGCTCACTTCGTCGGATGAGCTTATGCTCAAATAAATTGGTTAATCTCTAAGATGCCACAAGTCCTCCTTTTCTTTTTGTGAAGACAGACTAACACGGCTGCTACTCTGAAACCTGTCAGATAGCTGAGAGGAGGTGACCTTTAACTAGTTGAACTAGAGATGGGCTGAGGTGGTGTTCAGATCTGCACCCAGACTCAGTTTAGGCTGGGGTTCAGAGCTCATGTTCAAGAGTTAATTGGAGCAAAGGTTTGAGTTAGATGGCACCAAAATCATGCAAGCTACTCTTGTGAAATTTCAGCCCCAACAGTTAGAAGTCCCTTGCAATCAGCTGTTTTCACCCTCCTGGGTTCATACAAGATTTACTCTGGAACCAAAGGGTAACTTGACAATAGGTTCCTTTTTATTTGAATCCATCCCAGAACCAAAACAGTAGCTGCAGGTTCTGATCAGGGAAATCAAATTCAAATCCTTCTAAATTTGGAATGGCTTCACACATTCGGCTGTCCAGTTTTGGCCCATCTCTAGTTTTAACCGTTCTTCTCAATTAAATCTAAGCCTTTGCAAGTCAAAATATAACTATCTTTTATGGCTCATTATTCAAAAATATACTTTTTGATGCTTAGAACTGGGCACAGCTCTGAACTTCAGTCCCGTTCAAATGGAGCCTTGGGTTGGAGGCTGCCTGGGTTGATGAACCTCAGCCCATGCACATGAAGTGTGGGATAAGGTTATCCACACAGCCAGCATGCTGTTAAAATTCCCTCCACCCCAGCTGCCCTCCCTTATTCTGTCAGCAAGTCCTGCCCACTCCCAAAGTCATCTAAGGGAATCAGGGTTCCAGGGCTTGTTGGGGGAGGGGGGAGAGATGAAGCTGCAGTGGGTCTGGTTCACTTCTAAATGCTGCAGACCAAACTGCAGCATTCATTTCACCCTGTGGAAACCGAAACACTCAGGGTTCAGGAAAGCCGAATTATCACCTCCATTACATGTGGGTAGGGTGACCAGACAGCAAGTGTGAAAAATCGGGATGAGGGTGGGGGGTAATAGGCTTCTATATAAGAAAAAGCCTCAAATATTGGGACTGTCCCTATAAAATCGGGACATCTGGTCACCCTACATGTGGGTAAGCAGGGAAGGCCTTCGTATTTATTTATTTATATTTATTTTTAGACACACAAAATGCATGCATCACATTTCTCTAAGTGCTGCTTCACAGCACATTGTAAGAACAGCACAATAAACAAACAGACCTGATGTCAGTTAAGAGACTCAACCCTACACCCAGTTTAAAGGGCTCAGTTAAAATGCTATGGAAGGGAAGGAGGGTGATATCCCTACCCTTTCCAAACCACCCTACTGGCAAAACGGTGAGCAAATACATGGGCCCTTCAGTGTGACCTGTAGATTAACAATCCCAGGCCCTTTCAGACCAGTGAGTTAATTCAGTATCTGAGGACCCTGCACTAAGAATGCCCTGCTAGCAGAGCTCTAATGGTTAGACCTGGAGGCTGCTAATTCAAATATCCCAGCTGAGCTCATCTGCTAGGGAAGGACATGAAGGCCCCGATCCTCTGCTACATTCTGACAGCTCTGGGCCATTCCACAAGCACAGCTGACCATGGGCAGGGGAGGGGAGGCAATCATCCTAATGTGGGGTGGTATAAAGATGGCATAATAGGTCCTATCCCAGTCCCTTTCAGGGCTACTGGAGTAGGAGTGTAGTCAGAAGAAAGAGGCATGGCTGGAGTTTCCTTGAGCCACCTTTACATCCCTTCTAGTGAACTGTGCTTTTTATTCCTTGGCCACAGCCAAAAGTCAGAGCCCTGGGCTCTAAGATAGGAAGAACCCAAAGCGTAAAAGGCTTGATAAATTAAAACCAGTGCTTAAACATGACCCAGCAGTTAACTGCAGCTATTGAAGAGTACAGTGATAATATGTTCACTGCAAGAAACAGAATCTGCACCAGCAGGATTTCCAAGTGGTCTGCATGTATAGCCCCAAGTAAAGCACATTGCAGCAAACCAGTTGTCAAGGTTCCTCCCCCACTCTGAACTCTAGGGTACAGATGTGGGGACCTGCATGAAAAACCTCCTAATCTTATCTTTACCAGCTTAGGTCAAAACTTCCCCAAGGTACAAAATATTCCACCCTTTGTCCTTGGATTGGCCGCTACCACCACCAAACAAATACTGGTTACTGGGGAAGAGCTGTTTGGACACGTCTTTCCCCCCAAAATACTTCCCAAAACCTTGCACCCCACTTTCTGGACAAGGTTTGGTAAAAAGCCTCACCAATTTGCCTATGTGACTACAGACCCAAACCCTTGGATCTGAGAACAATGAAAAAGCATTCAGTTTTCGTACAAGAAGACTTTTAATAGAAATAGAAGTAAATAGAAATCACCTCTGTAAAATCAGGATGGTAGATACCTTACAGGGTAATTAGATTCAAAACATAGAGAACCCCTCTAGGCAAAACCTTAAGTTACAAAAAAGATACACAGACAGAAATAGTTATTCTATTCAGCACAATTCTTTTCTCAGCCATTTAAAGAAATCATAATCTAACACATACCTAGCTAGATTACTTACTAAAAGTTCTAAGACTCCATTCCTGGTCTATCCCCGGCAGAAACAGCATAAGACAGACACACAGACCCTTTGTTTCTCTCCCTCCTCCCAGCTTTTGAAAGTATCTTGTCTCCCCATTGGTCATTTTGGTCAGGTGCCAGCGAGGTTACCTTTAGCTTCTTAACCCTCTAAGGTGAGAGGAGTTTTTCCTCTGGCCAGGAGGGATTTCAAAGGGGTTTACCCTTCCCTTTATATTTATGACACCAGTCTTGGAGTGACAAAGGAATGGATTGTGGTGACGAGGTGCTTGTTGGAAAAGAAAAGTTGCAATTGTCTACCAAGTGCACATTGAAAAACCTTTGTTGGCTACAAGTCTACATATTAATTTAAACTCAGACTAGGATCCAGTAGCACAGTGAGGGCTTGTCCACGAGGCAGGGCAATGCACTCTATGGGGCGGGGGGGGAGGGTGATTTCTAAAGTGCACTAATGTGTTGCACATTAATTTGTCTGTGTACACCCTGCTGGTGCGCTTCAATGTAGTGTTGCTTGAAACAGAACCCAGGCTCCCAGCCATGTCTACATTACACCAGCCTGGAGTCTCTCTAGAGCTATCCATTCACTTGCTTATTCAGACTCACACCCACATACCAGTGTACTTAGCATGCCTCCGAAGTCTTACACACCACTTCTGAGTTTAGTTCAGCTGAGAAGCTGGCCACCTAGCAGCAAAGGGGTTAACAAAATGATTAATTTTACATTACGTTTATTCCTGAAAGCTCTGCCACAAATTACGCTGTGGTGTACTAGCCAAGAGGCATAAAGGTAACTGTGTTTATGTCTCCCATATGTTAAGCCAAATCTCACTTCAGACCATATGATTTGGCTTTACAGTGGCATCATATCAGCTAAACCAGAAGCAGGTTCAATATTAAAACTGTATATCATGAAAAATACAGAAGAGCTTTATTCGCAAATTCAGTATGTTCAATAGCTATTTTATAGAGGGATTTTTAGTGGGTGGAAGGAGGGTCTTGTTTGCTCTTACAACGAAAAGGATGTAAGAATCCTTCCTTTCACCCCATTACTCTAAGAAAGGGTATTTGCCATTGTCAAGGAGGCAATTAAGACAGCGACTTAGTGGTCTTGGCAAGGATTTCACTCACTTCTTCATTCCTGGCAGTATCTTGCCAATCCAAAGTCATAAAAATACTACTGTATTCTACTGTGATAGCCCCACAACACTAGACCATCTGTAATGTAACCTGCACCATTTGGGATCATTACTTGCAGAACTTTTTTCAAAGGGAAGAGTCATCCCGTTACAGATTAAGAGCTGGATCACCCAGCATGCCATGACTGATTTAAGTAGCTCTGGTAGCACAAGGAAGCTGGCCTAACAAGAGATCTGGATAATCTCTGGGAGGCATAGAGTTACTCTTGTGGTTCATGCACCATCAGATGTCATGGTGAAGGAAAGGGGACAGGATGGGGGCATTCCTAAACCCCAACAATTCTCAGATGCAGGAACAGTCCACTGGCATACCGCCAGACATAAATTAGAGCAATCCTAATGTTGTTCTAAAACTACACTGTGACCAAAACCACCACCAATTCTCACCTGCCCTTTGGTCTTTTAGATTTTCCCCTTGTGTTCATGCATCATAGCATGATAACAAGAGAACTTACTGGGAGAGTACACCTTTTCCCAGGCCCCTGATTGAGACTGACAGGAAGGTATAGGTTCCAGAAATTTTCACCCTTCAACATCTCTCCTTCGTGGTGATGGGTCTCATCTCTTTGAGGACATGAAATTACCCGACAACAGTAATCCTAACCAAAACCAAGTTTTATTAAAATAGAGGGAAAATGTAATCAAACAGAAGTTGTTTGCTGAACGGGGTTGACTTAAGTACATGCTTCAATGCTTTGCTGAACTAGGGTCTCAATGACTACATAAGGTGCCAGCAAAGCAATGCAGAACCAAGCACCTAACCTTCATATATCAAAAAAGAGAGAGAAAACCCAATGCTGGAAAACGTTCAACAAAGTTGACATATATAGTGTTGCTGATAATAGCATATATACATTCTTACAATTCTTATTCATAACACCTCTTATAATATAGGGTTAAAACAAAAGACACTCTGTAGGACACACAGTAACAGAACATATCCCTGAGGACGTTCTGACATTGCAACCTCCTCAAGGATAGGGATAATTGACTTACTGTGTGTTCTGTACAGCTGCGAGAGAACTCTCAGAACATAATGAGCGATAAATGATAATAAAGGTGACAGCTTTGCATCAACATGAGTCAAACCTATCTCTACCTCTACTGATGACATCCCATTGACACAAATCTTCACCTGTATCAGTATACAGGAGACAACAAAATATTCAAGAAATGTATATACAACAGTAACTTTTTTCTTTAACAACAAAATCCTTAAAGTATTCGTCTCATATGCCCTAGTTCAGCAATTACTTCAATGGGACTAATCATGTGCTTACATAAATATATTGATTATGATTGATTCCAGGTAATTGCTGTACAGACATTGCACCACCATGACTCAACCCTCACTATTTTCACTGGGGCTTAAGGAAGTCGTTAAATACCATACAATTTCTACCACATTCTCAGTCTTTGTAATACTGCTTATTCATGGGAGTCCTGGGATTCATGACCTGTGTTTTAACAAATGCAGAAGCCTCTCCCAAGGTCTCATACAAGACACATACTGACTTCCACATTCGAAGGAAAGCTTTTCTGGATGTGGTCCCATAGATTTGAATCTTTGTTTAAATACTGGATAAAGCATCCACTTACCAAAAGACTGGAGGTATAATCATTGTATACACTGAGCTCTGCTTTATCCATCACACAGAGTGATTTCAGAGTTTGGTTATGAAGCTGTAAAATAGGACACCAAACAGCGCTGGATTGGGGAAACAGATTCCAAAAGTCTGGCAGACAACCCCAATGGGCATTTCAAGAAAGATTAAATTTACAGTTTTTTCAGGCCGAAATAACTTGGCTAATAACTTGTCTACACACACACAGCATCAACCCACAGCTCTAAGACCATTTCACCCTTAGGTGCAGCTGAAATGATCAGGGTGGCAGACTAGGTTATTTTCTAAATCCACAGCTCCACTATCCTACCTTTGCATTTTCGCCTTCATCTTGTTTTCAGTCATAGTCAAAGCGTACAATCCTGACCCCATTGAAGCCAGTGTCCCCAAGCCATTGACTTCAATATAAGAAGGTTTAGGCCTAATGAGAGTGGTGCCACACCTGAACTTTTGCATAGTTAGGGTGACCAGATGTCCCATTCTTAAAGGGACAGTCCCGTATTTAGCGAGTCCTGCTACTGGCCTGTCTGCCAGTGGGCTGGGGGGGGTCCCAGTGGCCGACAATGGGGGGGTGAGTGTGCAAGGCTGGTGGTGGGGCAAAGCTGCAGCACAGGCGGTTGGCCGCTCCGTCTGCTGGTCCCTCAGTGCAGCGCCCGCTGCATGCTGGCTCTCGGCCAGCAGGGCACCACCCCCGTCCCATTACTGGCTGGCACTGGTTGCAGGCTGCGAGCTGCAGTGGTTGGTGCATGCAGGTAGGTGCCAGGCGGCAGCCAGTGACACGTCGCCTCTGCTGTCCACCCATCAGCCCTTTACGTGCTCCCCCTCTCGCTGTCCTCTCCCTGCTTTGCAACTTTACACACACACTCAGCCATGCTGCTCCTCCATATCCCCCCAGCAAGGGCGCGTTCCGCTCCCAGCGGGGTGCAGAGAACCAGCCCCTGGTTGGAGTGCTCAGCTCACCAACAGCCTGGCCAGCAGGCTCCTTCCTTCCCCCATTGCCTCTGGCTGGGCCAGCACCCCGGGAAAGCCCAAGACATCCCGGCCTGGGGCACTGACCAGGAGGAGCTGAGCCCTGCATGTGCCGAAGCCCCGCACAGCACTGGTACGGGGAAGCCTCTCCGCCCCTCAGCTAAGCTCTGGAGTGGTGGGGGGAAGCGATTTCCAGCCTGTTCACACCGTGAACCTTCAGGCTTCACAGCAGCCCTCTGGGCAGGGGCTTAGCACCCTCTCCACCCACCCTCCTCCCACCCTGGGTCCTGCCCCCGGAGCAGGGGCTGCTCCGTCCCCTGGACACCCTCCCCTGCTGAGCTACCTCTCTGGCCGGGTTCTCTGAAGCCCCTGCTGTCAGGTTCCCTGGGCCCTGGTGCACAATGCATCCTTAGGGCTTAACCCCTTCCTGCCCACACTGTAGCCAGGGAACAGGAGGTGGCTGGGTTATGTCTGTGGCCAGCAGCAGCCTGGAGGTGTTAGATGCCCTTCGACACTGTGTAGGCACGAAAGGACAAACTGCTTCCAGCCACAGGGGACTGGAGGTGGGGAGGGGGAGAAGAGATAAGCTCTGCAAAAACACGGTCCAGGTCATCCCCGCTTCCCCTCGCCCACCCACGGCAGGAAGCAGCTCCCATCTCTTCTCTCCTGCACAGTGTCAAAAGGCTGCTGCTTGCCATATTCTGGTATGAACCCTGGCAAAAACCTGGGGAGGCAGGGCATGTGACCCTGCATGTCCCCCCCCACGTGTTGCCTTGAGAAGACGCGGCACCAGATACCAGGAGAGGCGGGTCCATCCCGGGGGCCCAGCCAGATCTGGAGGGCGGAAAGCGCTGGGCAGGGAGTATCAGGTCAGTTGGTCACCTCCGCTGTGTGAGAGAGGTGTACGGGAGTGTGTGTCTCACCTCTCCCTGTGTGTGGGGTGGGGGGTAGGTGTGTGTGTGTCACCCCTCCCCATGTGAGCCCTAAAGCCTTTAAAGATAAGAAGGTAAATAAAAATAATCCAACTAGGCAGTATTTCTTTTTAACTGGGGCTCAGTCACCTTGATGTTAATTTGAACATTTGTAGTGCATAGTTCTAATTGATTGCCATTGAACTCGCTTGAATACAAGTAATTTTACCAGGTGTCCTGTATTCAGCATAGGGAAATATGGTCACCCTAAGCATAGTCTGTTCAAGCTCTGTAAAATTGCCTCTTTTAAATATCTGTCCCCTGGCCACGCCTACATGAGAAACAATCACCCTGAAACCATCTCTAGTTGTCTGTCTACATGAGATGAAGAACTCATCTATGGAAGCATCAGACTAACCTTTGGGCATAACCAATAGTCCAGGCAACCTCTTAAGAAGCCAGGGACATTAAACAGCAAACATTTTCTGCAAAGACTTCTGTACTTCTCATTTTAAAGCTGAAACAGGAGTCAGTCATAGAGCCAAGGAGAGCATATGTTCTTCACCAGCTCATGCACGTGCAACCCCATAAAAATGGTATTTGACAAGGATATTCCAGCCTTAACTTTAAAAAAAAATATTTGGGCACAATTTTGAACCTGCAATGAAAGGAGGGTGCAGAATTGCAGGCACAGTTTTTATGGCCACATTTGCACCATTTAGTCACCTAATTATCTCACCTACTCCCCAAACACAGAGTTAGGTACCTTCAGTAAATGGATGCAATTACAGGAACAAATAACTGTGCCTATGCTTAACTGCAAAGGCAAACTTGTACCTACTGTATTGGATGAAGACCCAGGCTAAAATTCAGGGACTCTGTCAAAACTCATTTTTACTATGACATTTTGTACCATAACTGCTGTACTTTTATGTGCTTTTGGTTTGGTTACAAATATGTATAAAGTAGAGCTGGTTGGAATATGGGGTTTTTTCCACCACAGAAAATTGTTGTTTTTTTTAATCAAAAATCCAAACTCTTTTTGGTATTTGGCAACCAAAAACCAAACTTTTTTTGCCAAAAAAGTAGTTTTGGGCTTTTAAATATTTTCAAGGAAAGTAGACACTTTCTATGAAAAATTTTGGTTGGTGAAAACCCCAATTTTTCATCAAAAAAGGTTGTGATGGAAAGAGTTTGACTAACCAGTTGCCCTAGTTTGCCTTTTTTTAAAAATTCTTCCTTATTTAGTCAATTAAGTTATATGAATCTACCATCATTGTAAATTGGACTTATTAAGTTCTACATTCAAAAAATGATCAGCGCTGACATAGCTAAAACTAGGGGACAGGGGAGTCACTGGAATCTCTGAAAACAAACAGGCATGTGCCCCTGGGATTTTTCACATTGCCTAATGTATCAAAGTGCAGCATTCAAAATTCTCAGTTACTTACCCATATACTGGTGAGTACTTACACTGCATCAATCACCATGATATAAGTCCACTAGCTGTGCCAAAGGACCTGGGTATTACACCACTGTTCCCAATACTTGTGAAACTTCTTGTACAGCAAATGGATCCCTAATGATGTGTAAATTCTATCCATATATGTACTAAATCTTTGGGTAACATTTTCAAAAGCACCTGATTTAGGAGCCTAAATCCCATTTTCAGAAGTGATTTAGGCAAGTAGTGCCAGATTTTTAAAGGTATTTGAGCACCTAACTCCCACTAATATCTTTTAAAAAATCTGGGCTGTAGGAGCCTACACCCCAATGCAAGTCAAAGTGATTTAGGGACTTTTGAAAATTTAACTCTGGGTCTGTCCAAATGTAGTTGATGGAATTGAAACTATGTAACTGTCCACTGAATACACACAAAAGCTGGCCTGAACATCTAAAAGAGATTTGGACTCCACATTAGGATGTCTAGACTATGTAGAATGGATGTTTGAGAAGGATCTCTGTCAATTACCTCTTCTCCTTTGTACTGCTTATTAATTTCAGATTTTCACAAGTATGCATGTCATTTATACTCAAGGAAGGGTGGTTTTGTTGGAATGGGAAAAAGCAAACTTTACTTGGTTTTTACAATAAATGCACAGAAAGCTAATATAAAGAGGATTAAAATGTTATTAATAAAGCCCTTAGAAACTATTATTCCACCTCCCAAGACCACATTTACAAACAGAATTGGAACACGTGAGTTAGTGTGAGATTTGATATTTTTCCATTCAAAACCCATTTTGAAAAATGCACCCTAGACTACAATTTACTTTAGTGTCTGCTTGAATGACACTTCAGTATTGGCACAATAATGCCTCAGTGTTTGCTGATCCATGTGAATAAATTTCCTAGCGTTTTACGTTTCACTGAAGAAAATGAGAACTCTGAAGGCCTGTCCTTCTTCAAATTCTGGGCCACATAAAGCCACAAAGGCTTGCCTTAGATGGCTACAGAAAATGCTGTTGTTGGCACAGGCCTTCCATAAATAGCTCAGTAGTGATTTCAAATAAAAATGTTTATGTGTGATAGTTTGCTGAAAACAACATGGAGGAAGAAATTTCTAAAGACACCAACATGTTGTCATGGGCCAAGCTCTTTATTCTGGAACCACAGTCTATGCCCACTAATTTATGCCTACTTGCCTGGCATTCCCATGAAGGCCTTTTTCTCAGTGAGGCCTTTTTCCTCAGTCTCTGGGGATCCTTACCAACAGTAACTCCTGTTCTCCAAATGCATTGCCCCCACAGAGCCACTCCATAACAGTTGTACATCTATCCATACATCCCATTTTGAGCATTAGTTGGCTGTTCTGGGTTCTACACTCTTCTGTCAATCACAGCATTACATGTAGGAATATTAGGATGGCCAGACTAGGTCAGGCCAATGGTCCATCTAGCCCAATATACTATCTTCCAACTGTGGCCCATGCCAGATGCTTCAGAGGGAATGAACAGAACAGGGCAATTTATTGACAGATCCATATGTTAGGATATACATATAAAGGCCTATACGCTAAGAATTTAGGTGTATTCTTATCACTTAGCTAGTTATAGAGGTATAAAAGAAAAGTATCAAAATCACTGTCTGACTGTATAAGGCCTTTTCTCACTGTGACAGTCTGAGGCCCTGTTCTTAGGCTAAGATCTCTGGCTAAGCAGCAGAGGCAGCCATAAATTGGGAAGCGAATGGTCATATCCTTACATTCCAAACTAGTCACATTGAAATAAGGTGCTATTGGGCTGGTAGGAGTATAATCCTGTCCTGATAATGCCTATCACCTCCAGAGAAAGGGAAGTGCCTAGAAAATGTAAAAGGAAACTTAGTTTGATAGCATCCTGTCTGGCAAGAACTCACTTATCAATAGACACAGCTGGGAAATCCTTATGTCTTTATAGATGTAGTTGTGAAATCCTCATTTCTGTGTTGTCCTATCATTGTAGTCCCCATTTCCCTATTGTTTGTCTGTATAATCTCTGTCTGGTTCTGTGATTGTTTATGTCTGCTGTATAATTAATTTTGCTGGGTGTAAACTAATTAAGGTGGTGGGATATAATTGGTTACATAATCATGTTACAATATGTTAGGACTGGTTAGTTAAATTTCAGGAAAATGATTGGCTAAGGTATAGCTGAGCAGAACTCAAGTTTTACTATATAGTCTGCAGTCAATCAGGAAGTAAGGGGGGGAAATGGGAACAGGGAATAGGAGTGGGGAATTGGAATCATGTTTTGCTAAGCGGGGGGAATGGGAACAAGGAAGGGGGGTGGGGAAATTGGAAACCTGTTTTGCTAAGGGGAGGAATGGGAACAGGGACACAGGTAAGGCTCTGTGGTGTCAGAGCTGGGAAGGAAACTGGAATCATGCTTGCTGGAAGTTCACCCCAATAAACATTGAATTGTTTGCACCTTTGGACTTCGGGTATTGTTGCTCTCTGTTCATGCGAGAGGGACCAGGGAAGTAAGTGGGTAAAGGAATAAGCCCCCTAACACCATACCATCACCTAGTCCCAGCTTCTGGCAGTCAGGAGTTTAGGACACCAAGTACATGGAGCTGCATCACAGACCTTGTTGGTTAATTGCTATTGATGGACCTATCCTCCATGAAGTTATCTAATTCATTTTTTACTCCAGTTATATTTTTGGCCTTCATAACATCCCTTGTCAATGAGTTCCAAGATTGACTCTGCATTGTGTAGTGCTTTCTTATGTTTGTTTTAAACCTGCTGCCTATTAATTTTATTGAGTGACCCTGGTTCTTTGGTTATGGGAAAGGGTAACAAACACTTCCTTATTCACTTTCTCTATCACCATTCATGATTTTATAGACTTCTATCATATCCCCTCTTAGTCATCTCTTTTCTAAGCTGGCCAGTTCCAGTCTTTTTAATCTCTGCTCATACGGAAGTTGTTCAATACCCCTAATAATCTTTGTTGCCCTTCTCTGTACTTTTCCCAGTTCCAATATATGACTTTTTAGATGGGGCAACCAGAACTGCATGCAGTATTCAAGGTATGGGCATACCATGGATTTATATAGTGGCATTATGATATTTTCTGTTTTATTATCCATCCCTTTCCTAATGCTTCTTAAAATTCTGATAGCTTTTTTGACTGTCACTGCACATTGAGCAGATGTTTTCAGGGAACTATCCACAATGACCCCAAGATCTCTTTCTTGAGTGGTAACAGCTAATTTAGACCCCATAATTTTGCGTATATATATATATTGTGATTATGTTCTGCAATGTGCGTTTCTTTGCATTTATCAACATTAGCAATTTCATCTGCAATTTTGTAGCCCAGTCACCCAGTTTTGTTATATCCTTTTGTAGCGCTTCACAGTCAGCTTTGTATCATCTGCAGACTTTGCTACCTCACTGTTTATCCCCTTTTCCAAATTATTTATGACTAAGTTGAACAGCACTGGTCCCAGTACATATCCTTGGGGAACCCCACTATTTACCTCTCTCCACTGTGAGAACTGACCATTTGTCCCTACCCTTTGTTTCCGACCTTTTAACCAGTTACTGATCCATGAGAGGTCCTTCCCTCTTATCTTATGACTACTTTGTTTTCTGAAGAGCCTTTGGTAAGGGGCCTTGTGAAAGGCTTACACAGTATCCACTGGATCACCCTTGTTCACATGTTTGTTGACTCCCCTCAAAGAATTCTAATAGATTGATGAGGCATGATTTCTCTTTACAAAAGCCTCATTGACTTTTCCCAACATATTGTGTTCATGTATTTGTCTGATCATTCTCTTCTTTACTATAGTTTCAAACAATTAATCTAGTACTGAAGTTAGCCTGTAATTACCAGGATTGCCTCTGGAGGCATTCTGAAAATTGGTGTGACATTAGCTAGCCTCCGGTCATCCGGTAAAGAAGCTGATTTAAGTGATAGGTTATATACCATAATTAATAGTTCTGCAATTTCACATTTGAGTTCCTTCAGAATTCTTGCGTGAAAGCCATCTGGTCCTGGTGACTTATTATTGTTTAATTTTTCAATTTGTTCCAAAACCTCCTCTATTGAAACCTCAATCTGAGACAGTTCCTCAGATTTGTAACCTAAAAAGAATGGCTCATGCGTGGGAATTTCCCTCTCATCCTCTTCAGTGAAGACCGATGAATAGAATTTAGCCTCTCCTCAATGGTCTTGTCTTTCTTGAATGCTCCATTTAAAGCACCTTGATCATCCAATGTCCACACTGTTTGTTTGACAGGCTTCCTGCTTCTGATGTACTTTTTTAAAAATAGCTGTTATTTTTTGAGTCTTTTGCTAGTTGCTCTTCACATTTTTTTTTGGCCTCCTCATTACACTTTTACATTTGACTTGCCAGAGTTTATGCACACAGCCTCCCAAAGAGAGCACCCTATAACCTTCAAACAAGCAGGCACATGGCAAGCAAGCAAACAACAAACAAACAGACCACAAACTCACTCCCAGGGTCACATAGTCGTTCCTCTTTACCTGGAGGACTCCCTTGCCAAACTCTCCTGTGTGCTGCTCCTGTTAGCTCAACAAATGGCAAGGGTGTGAAATACCTCAGCCCTTTTAACTACCCTTCAGTTCCCCTTGTCTCTAGAAATCTTATTTGTAGCTGGGCCCCAAAAAAGAGGGGACGAGGAAGCATCAGTGTGGCTCTGTAGAGGCAGTACATTCAGAGAACGAGATCCCATCTCTGATTCATCACTGCCTCTCTCCAGTTGTACACAGGGGTAATTCCATTGACTCAAATGGAGTCATCCCAGAGTAGAACTGGTGTCACGTAATGGTCAGTCAGGCTCACGGCCCGTGATTAACCCCTTTGTCTCCTTCCTGACACTGACTCTACAGAACCCTGCTGAAGGATATGAGCTAGCAGTGACCTCTCTGAGGAACCCTGATAACTGAACAGTAATTGGAGCACTGTCCTGCCAAAAGCAGCATGCCATACTAGTCCCACAGACAGATTGCCTCCTGACAGAAGGGGCTGAGCTCCCCACTTTCTGCTCAGATCACACACTGCAACCATATTCGCAAAAAGAAAAGGAGTACTTGTGGCACCTTAGAGACTAACCAATTTATTTGAGCATGAGCTTTCGTGAGCTACAGCTCACATATCTGATGAAGTGAGCTGTAGCTCACGAAAGCTCATGCTCAAATAAATTGGTTAGTCTCTAAGGTGCCACAAGTACTCCTTTTCTTTTTGCGAATACAGACTAACACGGCTGTTACTCTGAAACCTGCAACCATATTGTTTCTGAGAATCTGTACCAATTGTCCTCTAATCTGTACAAAAGGATTCAAGCATCAACTTTATGGCCCTAAGTTTAAGCAAATTTTATGTGGCGTCTTGAATCTGGAAGCATCCCAATATCATAGAAGTTAGAGACCCTTAGTGTCCTCCCCAAACTAGATTGATCATAACATTGTCTGAGGCGCATGGTAAGAGAAAAACATCCCCTTCAAGACATTCTCTGGTAGTGTCCACCACAGGAGGGGTTCTTTGACCTGCTTGAGGGAAGGAATACTATTGTGTCTAAACGGTGACCCTGTTGATCATACACCAGATTCCACCATCTTTGCCAGGTGTGACGGGGTCACGACCCACCACCGCTGGCGCCTCCTGCTGGCTGTTCTGGGAATGAGCTCATCAGCTTTGGAGCACGCCCTGTGCGTGGTGTCTTGCCCGTTGTCTGTTCTGCTGATTTGGAAATCACCTTGCTCCCCGCTTGGCGGTGTCAGCCTCAGGACACTGCCCTCCGGCAGCGCCCACTACTTCCTTCTAACTCCCTTCTGGGGGGTGAGGGTAGAGAGTGCATAAGGACAGTCCTTCAGCTTGCACCTGCCTCAGTGGCCAACCACAACCCCAAAGTCTAGCCCTTCACCTCAGGGCAAGTTGCAGTCTGTCTCGGCCACACTCCTCTGTGGCCAGGTGCAGTATAAGGGAGGAAAGGGGGGGACCCACGCCCACCAGCTACTCTGGGTCCCAACCCAGGGACCCTCTAGTGACAGCCTCTCTCTGCCCTCCTTCTCTCCCCTCTTGTCCGCCTATCTTCCCTGGGCCATTTCCCCTTTGGCCCCGTGCACCTTCTCAACCCTTTTTAGCAGGGGCCGTGTCATAAATGTAAAGGGAAGGGTAAACCCCTTTAAAATCCCTCCTGGCCAGAGGAAAAATCCTCTCACCTGTAAAGGGTTAAGAAGCTACAGGTAACCTCGCTGGCACCTGACCAAAATGACCAATGAGGAGACAAGATACTTTCAAAAGCTGGGAGGAGGGAGAGAAACAAAGGGTCTGTGTCTGTTGGTATGCTGCTTTGCCGGGGATAGAACAGGAATGGAGTCTTAGAACTTTTAGTAAGTAATCTAGCTAGGTATGAGTTAGATTATGATTTCTTTAAATGGCTGAGAAAAGAATTGTGCTGAATAGAATGACTATTTCTGTCTGTGTGTCTTTTTTATAACTTAAGGTTTTGCCTAGAGGGATTCTCTATGTTTTGAATCTAATTACCCTGTAAGGTACCTACCATCCTGATTTTACAGGGGTGATTCCTTTACTCCTGTTTACTTCTATTTCTATTAAAAGTCTTCTTGTAAGAAAACTGAATGCTTTTTCATCGTTCTCAGATCTAAGGGTTTGGGTCTGTGGTCACCTATGCAGATTGGTGAGGATTTTTACCAAACCTTTCCCAGGAAGTGGGGTGCACGGGTTGGGAGGATTTTGGGGGGAAAGACGTGTCCAAACTACATTTCCCAGTAAACCCAGTTAGAGTTTGGTGGTGGCAGTGGTTATTCCAAGGACAAAGGATAAAATTAATCTGTACCTTGGGGAAGTTTTAACCTAAGCTGGTAAAAGTAAGCTTAGGAGATTTTCATGCAGGTCCCCACATCTGTACCCTAGAGTTCAGAGTGGGGGAGGAACCTTGACATGGTGGCAGAGTGGTGGGATTAACCTGAAATCATTTTGAGATCAATTTGAGATTTTTTGAACCAGAAATACAGATTTTAAAAAGGAATTTTTTTTTCCTTTGGGGCTGCTGGAAAAGAGGTCCAGAAAGCAGCTGAAACTGAAAGCAGCTTGTTTTTTCTCTGCTTTGGAGCCAGAGGAGAGACAAAAGGGGATTATCTTTGTGAATTGCAGGTTTTCTTTGCCTGGAGGCAGGGTACTTAACTCCTGCAGGGAAATTCACAGTCTTCCAAACCAGAAGGGTTTTTTTTCCCTAAAAGTAAATGGGGGGGTGTTCTACGCATTTGCCTGGAGACAAAAGTGGCAGGGGCTTTTTATTTTTTTTTTTTTTTTAGGATTTTGATTTTTTTTACAAGGAGCACAAGTTTGAAAAGGAATTTTTTTTCCCTTTGGACTGCTGGTAAGCAGGTTTCCAAGTAGTTGGAGGTTTTTTGCTTTGATTTGGGGCCAGAGCAGAGACAAGGGAATTGTCTTTTTCTGTAGGCTGACAATTACTATCAGAGAATAGGTATTCTATTCCAGCACAGCAAAATTTTACAGCCAAGTTTTGTTTGTTTATTTCTAAACCTTGGGTGTAAAGTTAGTTAAAAAAACAGAGAGGTTAGGATGACAAAATCCATGGCTCGACAAAAGCTGGATTTAGCCAGATTTCAGGCTAAGGAAAAACAAAGGGAACATGAAAGACAGATAGAACTCATGCGGCTGAAGAAGGAGGAGAAGGAAGAAGAGAGGAAGCATGTGGAGGAGGAGAGGGAAAAAGAGAGGAAGCATGCACTGGAGATGGAGAAGGTAAAGGCTCAGCAGAATATACCAACAAACCCTAGCAATCCTTCTCCAGGTACTGCTCCCCATCCCAGAAAGTTCCCCACCTACAAGGCAGGCGATGATACTGAGGCCTTCCTAGAAAACTTCGAAAGGGCCTGCCTTGGGTACAACATCTCTATTGACCAATACATGGTAGAGCTGAGGCCACAGCTCAGTGGACCCTTAGCTGAGGTGGCAGCTGAAATGCCTAAAGAACACATGAACAAGTACGAACTGTTTAAATCCAAGGCAAGAGTCAGAATGGGGATAACACCCGAGCAGTCTCGTCAGAGGTTCGGAGCCCTAAGGTGGAAACCAGACGTGTCATTTACCCAACATGCCTACCACATTGTGAAACATTGGGATGCCTGGATATCAGGAGCAAGTGTTGAATCTCCAGTAAATTTGCCCTTCCTAATGCAAATGGAACAATTCTTAGAGGGTGTTCCTGAGGAAATAGAAAGATACATCCTAGATGGGAAGCCCAAAACTGTAATCGAGGCAGGAGAGATTGGAGCCAGATGGGTGGAGGTGGCCGAGAAGAAGAAAACTGGTCGCAGTTGGAGCGGAGACCAGAAGGGACAACCCCAGACCACACCCTATCACCGGGGGCTGCCCAAAGTCCCACTACCTCCCAAAGAACCCTCCAGACCCCTTATCGTCCCACCACCCCATTCTCCAGCAACCCACCTCGCCCCAGTGACCCGTCAGCTGGACGATGTTTTAAATGTAACGAGCTGGGGCATGTAAAGGCCAACTGCCCCAAGAACCCCAACAGATTACAGTTCATTGCACCGGGATCACACCAGAGGTCCGCAGGCCCAGATACCTCCCAGATACCCTTGGAGCAGAGGGAAACTGTGAGTGTGAGCAGAAAGACGGTCACCGCATGGAGGGACACTGGAGCACAAGTGTCAGCTATCCATGATTCCTTAGTGGACCCCAATTTAATCAACCCAGAGATCCAAGTGACGATTCAACCCTTCAAGTCCAACTCTTTCAATTTGCCTACAGCCAAGTTACCTGTCCAATACCAGGGCTGGTCAGGAATGTGGACTTTTGCAGTCTATGATGATTATCCCATCCCCATGCTGTTGGGGGAAGACTTGGCCAATCATGTGAAGCGGGCCAAGAGGAGGGAATGGTCACCCGTAGCCAGGCTAAACAAGCCGTGAGGCCTAGCTCTATTCCGGAAACTTCTATCAGGACCCAGTCAGAGGTGATGGACCCGGACCCCAGGCCAATGTCTGCAACAGCAGTAGTGGATCCAGTCCCAGAGACCCAGACGGAACCAATCCCAGAACCGGAACCAGCCGAACAACCAACACCAGACCCATTGCCAGCACGGAATCCAGTATTTGCAACCTCAACACCAGAGGGCCCCACCGAACCTGAACTGGCAGCAGCCGGTAACCCTAAACAAGAGGCTCAGCTGGAGCCTGAATCCCAACATAGTGCACCAGCGGACAGCGGTTCACAGTCAACGGAAACAGCCCCATCCCCTACATCACTTCCAGAGGGACCAAGCATAGGTCCACAATCCAATGAGGAACTGATGTCTCCAGCATCAAGGGAACAGTTCCAGACCAAACAGGAAGCAGATGAAAGCCTCCAGAGAGCTTGGACGGCGGCACGGAGCAACCCACCGCCTCTCAGCTCTTCTAATAGATCCAGGTTTGTTGTAGAAAGAGGACTTTTATACAAGGAAACTCTTTCTGGTGGACACCAGGAAGACTGGCATCCTCAGAGACAGTTGGTAGTTCCAACTAAATACCGGGCCAAGCTCTTGAGCTTAGCCCACGATCACCGTAGTGGCCATGCTGGGGTGAACAGGACCAAAGACTGTTTGGGGGGGTCATTCCACTGGGAGGGAATGGGCAAGGAAGTTTCTACCTATGCCCGTCTTGTGAAGTATGCCAAAAAGTGGGAAAACCCCAAGACCAGGTCAAAGCCCCTCTCCAGCCACTCCTCATCATTGAAGTTCCATTTCAGCGAGTAGCTGTGGATATTCTGAGTCCTTTTCCAAAAAAGACACCCAGAGGAAAGCAGTACATACTGACTTTCATGGATTTTGCCACCCAATGGCCGGAAGCAGTAGCTCTAAGCAACACCAGGGCTAAAAGTGTGTGCCAGGCACTAGCAGACATTTTTGCCAGGGTAGGTGGCCCTCCGACATCCTCACAGATGCAGGGACTAATTTCCTGGCAGGAACCATGAAAAACCTTTGGGAAGCTCATGGGGTAAATCACTTGGTTGCCACTCCTTACCACCATCAAACAAATGGCATGGTGGAGAAGTTTAATGGAACTTTGGGGGCCATGATACGTAAATTCGTAAATGAGCACTCCAATGATTGGGACCTAGTGTTGCAGCAGTTGCTCTTTCCCTACAGAGCTGTACCACATCCCAGTTTAGGGTTTTCCCCATTTGAACTTGTATATGGCCATGAGGTTAAGAGGCCATTACAGTTGGTGAAGCAGCAATGGGAGGGATTTACACCTTCTCCAGGAACTAACATTCTGGACTTTGTAACCAACCTACAAAACACCCTCCGAACCTCTTTAGCCCTTGCTAAAGAAAACTTACAGGATGCTCAAAAAGAGCAAAAAACCTGGTATGATAAACATGCCAGAGAGCGTTCCTTCAAAGTAGGGGACCAGGTCATGGTCTTAAAGGTGCTCCAGGCCCATAAAATGGGAGCATCGTGGGAAGGGCCATTCATGGTCCAGGAGTGCCTGGGAGCTGTTAATTATCTCATAGCATTCCCCACCTCCAACCGAAAGCCTAAGGTGTACCATATTAATTCTCTAAAGCCCTTTTTTCCAGAGAATTAAAGGTTTGTCAGTTTACAGCCCAGGGAGGAGATAACGCTGAGTGGCCTGAAGGTGTCTACTACAAAGGGAAAAGTGCTGGTGGTGTGGAAGAGGTGAACCTCTCCATGATCCTTGAGCGTATGCAGCGACAGCAGATCAAGGAGCTGTGCACTAGGTACGCGCCAACGTTCTCAGCCACCCCAGGACTGACTGAACGGGCATACTACTCCATTGACACAGGTAATGCTCGCCCAATTAAAGTCCAACCTTACCGGGTGTCTCCTCAAGCTAAAACTGCTATAGAACGGGAGATCCAGGATATGTCTAGATGGCTCTAGACTGTTCTCAATGGTAGCAGATGACAGAACGAGGAGTAATGGTCTCAAGTTGCAGTGGGGGAGGTTTAGATTGGATATTAGGAAAAACTTTTTCACTAAGAGGGTGGTGAAACACTGGAATGCGTTACCTAGGGAGGTGGTAGAATCTCCTTCCTTAGAGGTTTTTAAGGTCAGGCTTGACAAAGCCCTGGCTGGGATGATTTAACTGGGAATTGGTCCTGCTTCAAGCAGGGGGTTGGACTAGATGACCTTCAGGGGTCCCTTCCAACCCTGATATTCTATGATTCTATGATTCTATGTTACAGATGGGTGTAATCCGCCCCTCTGGAAGTGCATGGGCATCTCCAGTGGTTCTAGTTCCCAAACCAGATGGGGAAATACGTTTTTGCGTGGACTACCGTAAGCTAAATGCTGTAACTCGCCCAGACAACTATCCAATGCCACACACAGATGAACTGTTAGAGAAACTGGGATGGGCCCAGTTCATCTCTACCTTGGACTTAACAAGGGGTACTGGCAGGTACCGCTAGATGAATCTGCCAAGGAAAGGTCAGCCTTCACCACACATCTCGGGCTGTATGAATTTAATGTACTCCCTTTCGGGCTGCAAAATGCACCCGCCACCTTCCAAAGACTTGTAGATGGTCTCCTAGCAGGATTAGGAGAATATGCAGTCGCCTACCTTGACGATGTGGCCATATTTTCGGATTCCTGGGCAGACCACCTGGAACATCTACAAAAAGTCCTTGAGCGCATAAGGGAGGCAGGACTAACTGTTAAGGCTAAGAAGTGTCAAATAGGCCTAAACAGAGTGACTTACCTTGGACACCAGGTGGGTCAGGGAACTATCAGCCCCCTACTGGCCAAAGTGGATGCTATCCAAAAGTGGCCTGTCCCAAAGTCAAAGAAACAGGTTCAATCCTTCTTAGGCTTGGCCGGTTATTACAGACGATTTGTACCGCAATACAGCCAAATCGCCGCCCCACTGACAGACCTAACCAAAAAGAAACAGCCAAATGCCGTTCAGTGGACCGAAAAGTGTCAGAAGACCTTTAACAAGCTTAAAGGGACACTCATGTCTGACCCTGTACTAAGGGCCCCAGACTTTGACAAACCGTTCCTAGTAACCACAGATGTGTCCGAGCGTGGTGTGGGAGCAGTTTTAATACAGTAAGGACCTGATCAAGAATTCCACCCTGTAGTGTTTCTCAGCAAAAAACTGTCTGAGAGGGAAAGCAACTGGTCAGTCAGTGAAAAAGAATGTTACGCCATTGTCTACGCTCTGGAAAAGCTACGCCCATATGTTTGGGGACGGCGTTTCCACCTGCAAACCGACCATGCTGCACTGAAGTGGCTTCACGCTGTCAAAGAAAATAACAAAAAACTTCTTTGGTGGAGTTTAGCTCTCCAAGATTTTGATTTCGACATCCAACACATCTCAGGAGCTTCTAACAAAGTGGCTGATGCACTCTCCCGTGAAAGTTTCCCAGAATCAACTGGTTAAAATCGTCCTTGAGATGTGGAAAATATTGTTAGTCTTTATGTACTTGGTAGTATATTTAGAGATGCATGTGTCTTATTAACCCTGTTTTTCCTAGAGCTCCAGGAAGAAATCCCAGCCAATGTTTCACCCTAGCTGAGATTTGCGGGGCGTGTCATAAATGTAAAGGGAAGGGTAAACCCCTTTAAAATCCCTCCTGGCCAGAGGAAAAATCCTCTCACCTGTAAAGGGTTAAGAAGCTACAGGTAACCCCGCTGGCACCTGACCAAAATGACCAATGAGGAGACAAGATACTTTCAAAAGCTGGGAGGAGGGAGAGAAACAAAGGGTCTGTGTCTGTTGGTATGCTGCTTTGCCGGGGATAGAACAGGAATGGAGTCTTAGAACTTTTAGTAAGTAATCTAGTTAGGTATGCGTTAGATTATGATTTCTTTAAATGGCTGAGAAAAGAATTGTGCTGAATAGAATGACTATTTCTGTCTGTGTGTCTTTTTTATAACTTAAGGTTTTGCCTAGAGGGATTCTCTATGTTTTGAATCTAATTACCCTGTAAGGTACCTACCATCCTGATTTTACAGGGGTGATTCCTTTACTCCTATTTCCTTCTATTTCTATTAAAAGTCTTCTTGTAAGAAAACTGAATGCTTTTTCATTGTTCTCAGATCCAAGGGTTTGGGTCTGTGGTCACCTATGCAAATTGGTGAGGATTTTTACCAAACCTTTCCCAGGAAGTGGGGTGCAAGAGTTGGGAGGATTTTTGGGGGAAAGACGTGTCCAAACTACGTTTCCCAGTAAAGCCAGTTAGAGTTTGGTGGTGGCAGTGGTTATTCCAAGGACAAAGGATAAAATTAATTTGTACCTTGGGAAAGTTTTAACCTAAGCTGATAAAAGTAAGCTTAGGAGGTTTTCATGCAGGTCCCCATATCTGTACTCTAGAGTTCAAAGTGGGGGAGGAACCTTGACAGGCCGCAACCTGGCAGGTAATTGGGCCAGAACTCTCCTCTGCTCCCCCGAGCCTGCCCAGCACTGCTCTGTCCAAGGTGCTACCTCCTTTGCTAGACAGCCTTTATATAGGACCCAGCCCAGCCCTGATTGGCTGCCTCTTCCTTTTCCCTGATTGGCTCTCCACAGGCCATTGCTGATTGGCTGCTGGTCTGCGCAGCCTCTCTGGCCTATTCCAGCCCCTTTTTCTCATGGAGTGGGGTAGCCTTCTCATTACACCAGGATCACATCCGTAACCTTGCAAGGAGGGTGTCAAAGATGCAGGCCATCACCAGGATGAACACTCACAGGTAAAATTCCAGTGCCTATGTCCACTGCTTGGATTCGATCTTGAAACCTCATCGGAGATAAAGCCTCTGTGGAATCTTGGGTGGCCCCGCTGAAGGTTAGATTCTAATTGGTTAACTCTCAGACCAAGACACTGGAAGAGGAAACCAGTCTCCTACATAGGATCATGAACAGGTTAAAGAATATTTAGATAAATTAGATATATTCAAGTCAATAAGGCTGTGATGGGGTGTTGACCCAACACAAGGCCAGACAAGGTAAAAAGGACCAGTTAACCGCATTGCAGGCTGCACCTGGAGGAGAGTCAGGGCTTATAAACCTAATGGCTGATGAAGCCCAGCTAGGGGAGGAGCTGGGCTAAGCATAAAAGGAAGAAGTTGGTGGTATGAGAGGGCTGTAGGGAGGAACTCAGTAGTCACTCCCTACAGAGGATGGGACTTAGCAACAGAAAAGGAGGTGTTAGCCCTGAGAGCCTGCCTTGGAATACAGACTCGGCAAGAACTTGAGATGGGGCGAATTAGCCACAGGGAGCAGAGGAAGCTCCAAGGTAACCCAGAGAGAGGTCAGAAGATAGGAATGAAATGTACAAAGGAGCCCAGGGAAACAGCAACAAGGTCAGAGCTTGAGCAGACAGGTTGCTGGGCATAGGGTCCTTGCGCTGGAACCTGAAGTAGTAGGTGGACCCAGGCTTCCCTACTAGCCACTGGAGACATGGCACAGACTGGGAAATAGAGCATAAAGCTGCCTGAGACAGTTTGTCCAGTAGGACTTTGATACTCCAGAAGGGGAGGACTATAGTGAGGTGGCCAGAGGGACAAGCCGCAAAGAGGGAGCATCCTGAGTGATGGAGTAGTCTAACTCCAGAGAGAGGAAGCAAGTCCACAGGATGAGAAACTGAACGACAGGGTGTCAGACTGCTCAAGAACTAATCCCCAGATGCAGCAACAAGGAAGTGCTACAGCAGTGAGTAGAAAACCCCATGACAAAGGTTTATGAAATGCACTTTAGGGTAGCTGAAGTAATCTCAGAACCAATGTCCCCTCTAATTTTTAACAGGCCATGTGAGCAAAAAATTTCTTCTGTGGTGCCGCCGAAGCAAAACAAAATAAAAAAAGGCTGCCACCGAAGCCGAAGTGCGCGCGGTGTTTAAGATCTGTGTGCGCGTGCACAGCTTAGAGAGAATAGTGCTCAGAACCATTAGTGAGATTATCTTTCAGAAACGCTTGAAGGATGGGAGAGCTCCTGGAGGACTGGAGAAAGGTATTATGTTTTCCCATCTTTAAAAGGAGGAACAAGTCACTCAGATTTAGATCAATCCCCCCGACACTGATACCCAGATTGATACAACAAATTATGAAACAATCAATTTGTAAGCACCTACTGGATAATAGGGTTAAGTAATAGCCCACATGGATTTGTCAAGCACAAATCATGCCAGACTATACTAATTTCCTACTGACCTAGTGGATGGGGGGAAGTAGTAGATGTGATATATATTGATTTTAGTAAGGCTTTTGACACAGTCCCACATGAGTTTCATAAGGAAACTAGGGAAATGTGGTCTAGACTGGAGTGGATGGGTGAGATTCTGTGGCCTGCGTTGTGCAGGAGGTCGGACCAGATGATCATGATGGTCCCTTCTACCTTAATATCTATGCCTCTAGACTAAGTTACTATACGGTGGGTGCAAAACTGGTTGAAAGACCATATTCAAAGAGTCGCCACTGATGGTTTGCTATCAAACTGGGAGGGAGGGGGGAGACATGTCTAGTGGGGTACCACGGAGCTCAGTCCTAGGTCTGCTACTAGTCAATATTTTCTTTAATGACCTGGGTAAAGGAGTGGAGGGTAGGCTTGTAATGTGGTTGATTTACCACTAGGGCGACACCTCCTGGCTGCTCTGGGATTAGCTCCTTCTGGTCTGACACCCACTTTCATCACTCATTCATGCACCCCACAGCCTCTCTCGCTGACTGAGGAGCTCTCTTCATGGCTCGGTTGCTGTCTTTTCATGGCTTGGCCTTCCACCCAGGTCACTGTATTTTCCTCCTTCTGGGGTATCAAAGTCTCACTGGACTAATTGTGTCAGGCAGTCTTCAACTTCATTGCCCAGACCATGCCACTTCCACAGGGATTTGTAGGGAAACCTGGGCCCACCTTCTACTCTACTTCCAGCTCAGGGACCCTCTAATTAGCAGCTATGGTCTGCAACGTCCCACGTTGTTCTGGTTTCCCTGAACATTTTCCTACTCTGCCTCTCTCATCCTTCTGGGTAAACCCTTCCTTCAGGGCCTGGATCTTCCCCAGCTGGGCTTCATCAGCCATTAGTCATTCTCAATCATTCTCAAACCAGACTCTCAACCTTACAGGGGACACCTGGTGAACTGGCCCCATCCACACCATCTTAATCCCATCAGCCTCTTAATTTGTCAGTGTTCTATTTTCCTTCATTTGCATGTAGCCCAGGAATAGCATTAGCGTCTAAAATAAATCCATGGATCTCTATTTATTCTGTATGTTTATTTATTTCTTTTCCTCCTTCTTTGTGGAGATTGCTTTATTTTTTTAAAGTAGTAATAGACACTGCAAGTGGAATGTAATTGCCTTCAGAGCATGCAACTCAGTTTTATGGACGCTTCATATGACCACAGGTTGGCAAATCTAAATACTTATCTTTATTTTAAGTTGATGACAGCAAAAAACCCAAATGCATTCTCCTTTATGATGCTGCCTCCACAGAGCCCAGCTGTAGGAGCAGCCCTAGATTATACATACCCTTCCCTTCTCAATGGTCTTGCCCATATTTTCCTGATCATTGGGATGATGCACCATGCGGTGTTCAGCACTATGGTCCTCTGCCTCCAGCATCACTGGTATTTTCAATGAGGTTTGGTGACAAAAGACCAAGGCCTCCTTCCCCCCTACATGAAGTCACTTCCTCCAAAACAGGCAAAGTCTCCTTCATCTGAGACTCTTGGACCATCTGTCTGATGCAAAGACAGACTGGCCTTTTCTCTGTCTCTCTCTGAGTAAGAACTGATGGGATAATCCACAGAGGTGCCCTTCTGTACCTCATCTCCAAACTGAAGTTGTCCTCACTGCTTCCTCCTGTCTTCTGAGTGAAGCCAGGGCCTTTTAGGATAAGGTGGACTGTATGTCCATGGCTCTTAATATTCACTTATCAGCTTTACCTAGGTAACTACGCAAACTACTGACATCATGAAGGAAGAGAACAATCCTATCACTGAGAGTTTCTTGGGTTAAAGAGGCCTGCAATACTCCTGCCTCTTTCTTTCTCAAGGAAATCTAAATCTTTATACCAGGTCTCCAAGGAAAGATCTGATTTATTTTTCCAGCATCCTACCTTAAGATCACTTGTGACTTCTGATGCAAATGAGAAGCCTAGAGTTGGGAAGGTGTCATCAAATAAATTACTGCATGTGTTTGGAAGAAAGGCTTATTTCTTTGGCTGACCTGATGTTGAGAGCTGCCAATTATTAGGCAATTATGGCCAGACACAGTTTTTCGCTCTGGTCCAAAGCTGCCTCTTTCTTGGGCCCCCTACATGACTGAA
The DNA here is from genome assembly GCF_965152235.1 of Eretmochelys imbricata. Classification (NCBI taxonomy): domain Eukaryota; kingdom Metazoa; phylum Chordata; order Testudines; family Cheloniidae; genus Eretmochelys; species Eretmochelys imbricata. The sequence goes on from NC_135577.1 coordinate 110,575,277, forward strand.
AATAAAACCCAGGAATTTCGGGAGGAATTCAAGGAAGGTCAGGAGGCGTCCAAACGTTTCCTCAGAGTATATTTTGCTGTCTTGGACACCACTGCTAGGTCTTTGGCTTCAGCTGTCTCCTTCAGAAGGCATTCTTGGCTCAGGAATTCTGGTCTTTTCTCTGAGGTCCAGGCTAAAGTTATGGCTTTGCTTTTTGAAGACAAATACCCCTTCAGCTCCAAGACAGACAAGATCTTGAAAAAGATAAAATCTATAAATCCCAAGGCCAGTCAGGTTTATGGCCTTGATTCAGGTTGTTTTCCACAAGAAATCTTTATTTGGATTCCATAAGGGATAATTACAACAGTCCTCCTTGGGACCTGGATACCAGCAAAGACCCACACAACTTGGGAAGCCCTTCTGTTCCTGTCTGAGGAGACCCAACTCTTCCTCCTCAGCATTCTCAGTTACTGGCCAGGTTGCATGTAGCCAGCTAGTCAGAGGAAACAGCAGAGGACTCAGAACTAGGTTTGGAGTATCCATTTTGCTCTATGTCTTCCTTTATTACCTCACCTTTTAGGCACCACTTGTCTCAAATTTTTGAGGCCTGCCAAGCCATTTCTTTGGATCATTGGGTACTAGAGGTTTTTGAACTGGGATATCATGTCCATTTCAAAGTTATGCCGAAACCTAACTACATCTCTCCTTCTTACAGCCGTGTCTTGTGAACAGAGAAGAGGTCTGAGCCTCATTGAGAAAAGGAGACACAGAGTGATACCAAAGGTTTACCAGGGCCTGCAAGTCTATCTATATGTGGACAATCTTACAATGTGTAGTTCATGCCCTGGCTGGGCCACCACTGTGCACCAAGAGGAGGCAATCTGCAGCTCCAGAGGCATTCTGCACCATCCCCAATGCTATACCTGAAAGGTACCGTCTAGCCCTTTATAATTATCACTATTCCATGGGGCTCTTGTAATTTGCAACAGCCTAGCATGGTTGTCTCTGGGCTGCTCCACAATCCAGAATAGCCAAAGTGTAGACCACTCCAGGCATTCTCCCTCCTAACCCCAGGAGGGAGCTCTTAGAACTACTTCACAGCCCCTTTGCACCAAAATCTGGCTCTGATGTATAAATTACATTTATTTTGCATACTCACTGAATACCAATTTAGTGCAAGTCCTGCGACCTTACTACTCACAGTGTGCAAATTAGCACAGAATGTGGCTTCCAGTCTCTTTAAACTAGGCTTTTCTTACTCTTGTTCTGTCTTGAGAATAGAAATGTTAACTGATTTACACCTCATCTGCAATTTACCATGCACCATAATTTAAGTCACTAATGAATTTATCCCAGGAATTTCCAGGGGAATTGCCTTGGAATGGCCCTTGAAGCCTTTTTCATTAGATGTCCATGTGGTCTACTTTGATGTCCATGTGGTCTACTTATTTGGAAATAAGATTATTTTATTTGCAAGATCGTATACCTAACTTGGCAGTGCTGAAATGTGGCCAGGAATTGATGACCAGCAATATTACCAAAAACTAAGCATGTCATTCTAGCCAGTGTATCTTAATTGCAGTTAGTCTGACACACAGCAATTTGCCTCTGTTCCAGTGCAGCTGTAAACTATTATCTACAACAAAGGGTTTGATTTTTAAACCAATAAATATGACGACTATTATGAAAGCTTTACCATTATCGCATGATGTGCAGTCTTTAAATTCACTCCCTGCTGTGTGGCTGAACTTTTATTTGGGGATGGGGAAGGTTATGTGAGGACAGAAAATCTCTTAGTCAGAGTGTATAATGCCTAAAACTATTCCATCTCTCATCTAAGTCCTAAGAATTTGAGAGACCAGCAAGCTGTACTTAATGCATACTGCTGCATATATAATTCAGTTCTGCTTGACAATGATAAAAGCATGCTTCCACCCTTCCCACATTCATAGCACCAAAAACGTTTTCTGGACTTCTAGATAATCGACCAGTTCATGAGTAGTGGGATCTCCTTACGCAGGAGGTATTCAGAATGACACACACAACCTGTAGCCTACACATATTCTGAACTGAAGTTATGCAAGCAAAGCATGGGGAAAGCCAGCTGTCAATCTGATGACTATATAGAGAGGGGAAATTAAATCTCTGGCTTTCTGTGAGAGCACAGCTATGTACTTGAGTAGTTTATAAAGTGGAATGCTGTAAGCAGTGTAATCATGTATAATAAATCATGTGCAGATTATTGTATGTAAAGTAAGATTTAAACCAATAAAACCCATAGTTTATATACCTTCCCTTTTGTGGTTTCTTTTCCCAGTGCCATATGATGGAATGTATTTTAATACTAGAAGCTGTAATCATAACTGTTCAATAAAAATAATCAATACCCTCTGGCTTCTCTTTTCAATCATCTCCTTTCTCCCCACTGCTGTGGGAGAAACCTTCACCCTCTGGCAGAAGAGCTGTGTCAAAACCCACAAAGGGGCTGGATCAGCCAGAGAAGGGGGTGAGCCTAGCCTAGCCATACATAACAAATTCATCTGCATGAAAAAATAACCAACAGCTTCCCAAATGTATCCCTTCAGTCTGAGTCCCAGGACAATTATAACACATGCTCTCATGATTTACACCCACATTTTCCAGAGGAATTAGCCCACCACTTGATAACCAGTACAGTAACAAACTAATGAAACTAAAATGCACTCACAAACACTTATTGTTAGACCTACTACTTACTACTATGCATAATCTTGGGGATATAGTTGGGCTACTTAATGGCAAGTGTTTGCAGGACTGGGCCCTAAATCATGGCCTGATTCTGCAACCCATAGTCACACAAGGCGAGCCATGGATTTAAGTAGGAATACGCACATTAGCACTACCAAATATGAGTAAAGATTTCAGGATAAGGTCCTCAATAATGTGCTAGCATTAGGACCTGGGAGGAAGCTAGCTCCTCGGATTAGCTCATGAAAAAATAAAGCTTACAAAACAGACAGCTTTTTCATGAGCAGCCACGTTTCCTCTGTTCCATTTTCTACTTCACAAACATGAGTGCACTGAGACACTTGTCACTATATAGAATTGACAAAATTGAATTACAACCAAAAGCGCTTTCCAGATTTTTGAAGTTATGCTTTATATAGGCTGTACTAAGTAGATCTGACACTCACATGCATTATAGTTATTATTATTATTTTAGCACCTGCAGCCAAGATTGTGGCCCTATTTTTCTAAGCACTGCATAAATCCATAGTAAGAGACAATCCCTGCCGTGAAGCACTTACAATCAAGATAGAAAAGACAGACAGTTGTGGCCTCTATGCACTACCATAATTAATAATAACATCTTCTTGCATAGGATAGGATAAATGAGATTTGGCCCATTATGTGAACTATTCTAATTGTGTCCAAAATGAATCTTCATGTCTTTTTCAATTACCTATTTCAGACTCCCTTCAAAAACCATCTGTGCCTGTATTTCCTGAGATAAATATCCTGTCCTGAATATTCCCTGTATTTCAGAACAGTAAACTTGAACAAACCAGTTACTCTCAGTGTAAGGAGTTGAGGGATACTAATATCCTGTTGAATATCTGAAACTCACAGCCTTTCATGTCCTATAAGATAGTTATCTGGGAAATTGGCATCCTTGTTATGTCTTTGCTGGGCAGCCAGAGTTACAGTTTATCAGAATTTCAGAACACTGAATGAAAAAGGCTGTCTGGATATAAGATATTGCTAGATTCCTGTTGAAATACTCAAGCTTCTGATACTCCCACCTGGAGTAATTTTTTGTTTGTTTGTTTGAGTTGGATAGAGATGTGTGAGTTCTTTCACATTTAGGAGTTAAGTAAGGTGACCAAAACTTCAGAATTGTTTTGTCATATTATTTGTCTCTTCTGCAGACGATAAATCCTGTTACATTAAAGTCAATTAGAGCCTAGAGTGGCTCTCAAAGACATTCCCACATTTTTCAGCAATGTAGCTGTAACTCAGACTGTATCCAAAGAGAAAGGAGTAGCATTTGATCTTGAAAGCAGCCAGACAGTCTGGAGGACATACATTTTGATGGTTTTATTGATGGCCTTCTGAAAAAGGCAGCTATGATCTAACTTGGAAGGCCAACAGGCACTTGGGTTGTGGGGGTTAAATCTAACTTGTATCCAGTGAGTTATTAGCCATAATATTTGAGAAATAGAAATTGCAGTGTATTTATGATTACAGCAATCCTAGTTTTCTTACATTTCCCATTCCAAACGATGGCTTCTCACACTCCAACTATTGCTCCCATTTACCTGAGAAAGCGAATTATGACTCATAACTTTCAGGAAACACTAGACAAAGGCCTTCTTATCAAATGGGCAGTGGAGCAAGTGTGCCAAAAGGGCAAGGTTATTTGAACACACATTAGTGAATCTGAGAAACTATTACCAAGTAGCCTTTTCAAACTCAAAGGGCCATACTCTGCCCTGACTCACAACCCATGGTGAAGTTCCACTGTGCTCAGAGCATTCAATGTCCCTTATTTGGACTGGAAGATTTCATCCTTTTAATAAATATATATATACACACTAGGCTGGGTAAAGAATTGGAGTTGTAACCAGCTCAGCTCAGCCTCCCCTTTTGCTTCAGTGAACATAAACGTGGGGGACCAGATAATCGGGCCTTCAGTTTTTACCTTGCTCATACCCAACGGTTGTACAAATGTAGCTAAGCCCACAACAGGCCCCCCTATACCCGGTGAGGTTGGTCAGGAGCTACCTATACCCCTGGCACTACCTCACGCTACATCAGAGCAATCCCTAGTTAGTTAATTACCCTACCAGGAGCCAGTATGTTCTGTTCAAAGTAATGGTATTCAAGCAATTAAACACCGTGACAGTCACCAGTAGGAAAGCTGGAGTCTAATCACAGTGTTCTATTATCTTTTTAATAACCAATTTTATAATCTGTATGCCTATTACAGTAAACTCTATTTCTCACTTCGATAACTGCAAACCCAGTAGTTCTCACTAACAGCCTGGCAGTCGGTCCCTAATGATTCAGTAGCGGAGTGTGGTATTGAGTTCTCAGGTTATGAAAACATGTGTGGGTCAGGTTCCCTCCTGGTGTAAATTGGCATAGGTGAACTGAGGTAAGTGGAGCTACTCTGATTTACAGCAGCTGAGGATCTGCCCTTACCACTTTTACAATGTAAACTAATGTTTACTTGGTAGGATACTAAGAAAGAGATGGGCTTGAATTGTGAAATGAAGACCTGCCTCCGAACTTGCACAAAGTGTGCGAGAGTAAAAATCCAGGGCTTTGGTTCAACCCATTGCAGAGGCAGGAGGCAGCCATAAAGTTGGTATCTTCCCCAACAGTTAAGTCTGCTCAGGTCCATCTTTGACATTAAGCAAGTAATCAAAACTAACTGACACTTGGTTCAGTCCTCCCAGTCCCAGGGAGAGCTCAGCTAGTTGTGAAGGTAGCTGGCCTTGATACTTCACTTCCTGCACCTGCAGAACTCCCACTGGTTTCAATAGGAATTTTCAATATTTCAATCTGGACTAGAAGAATGGAATGTTGGACCTTTTACCCAGAAGGCTGGAGCCGCACTGAACATCAGTGTCTGCAGAAGGCAACACCCAGATGTAAGAGTGACTCATTCACAGCCATGACGTTTGAGGGACAAACAGAATGACTTTAATCAGACATTTCCATTTGGTTAACAAAGCTCAGTAAAAACAGATGAGCCTCCTAGATTATAACAGTTGCTATTAATCTAACAAATATAATGAGCCATTGCCATAGTTAGGAAGACAGAATACATTGTTTTAGCTAATTTGTTTAGAGAACAGAAGGTGGCATTGAAATTAATATTCCTGAGGCCAAAGACTAAATAATTGTTTAAATGTTCCTGAGTTTTATTAAGTAGCAGTCTTTGAAAATACAGAGACACAGAAAATAGCTAGAATGGGTAATATTTTCAAAAGTGCCTGAGTCCCATTTCCAAAGTAACTTAAGCACTTAGGAGCCACTCCCATTGTCTTTGAAAATGGGACGTAGGTGCTGACAGTCATTTAGATGCTTGTAAAAATGTTCCCTGAATTCTGCTTATTATGCTGTCAAATTATGAAAAGACATTGTGGCTGAGAATTTTTCAAGCTGCTATTAATTCTAATGGCAACTGCACATTTATTCAGCCTTGAAAATCTCAGTTTATAATGTCAAGATGCTACATAACCATCACCCTTAAGCTGTGCAAACAGCATGATTATAATTTATTATTTCCATGGCAATTGCATCTAGGAGTCCCAACCAGGATCAGAGCCTTATTGTCCAAGGTGCTGTATAACCAAGTAAAAAGAGATAATCTCTGTTCCAAAAAGATCATATACTCCTTCCAGATATTAATATATATCATACTAAGATACAAACACATTCGGAAGCTAGTAAACACTCAGGAGATCTCAATATTGCCTTGTCTTTGCTTTCTTTCTTGCTAAGTTCTTCACCCTCTTCTGTCTTAGTCAACGGTAAAGAAATGGAGATGATCAAAGCAGAGAGACCTCAGAGTATCTGTGACACTATCATTTGTGTTGTTCATGTCTCCCTCTACTGCCTGGACCAAGTAACTACCCAGTCTATTACTACCTCCTGGTCCAAAGAGTTTTCTCTTAGCTCAAATTGTGAAGGCCTGTGTCTTTGGAGCTGAATAACCCAAGTATTGGTCCACATCTTGAAGACTGTGGTGTCAGCATGTGTGACTAGCTATAGTTTGTTGCATGTGGTACATTGTTTATTTGCAGCACTGAGAGGTGGGTGACACATGATGCCTCCTACTTATTTTCATAATCAGAGCATAATAAATGTTATTCGGTATCCTGGGAATAATAGGACAGATGGAATCCATCACTGGGAAAAGGGAGCAGTATATGAGCTGCTTTCAGTGTTTTAATGTTTGCTGCACATACACGCATACTCTCTGTCAATCAGAAGCCAGTGGAGTTGCTCCAGGTTTACAATGGTGTGCCTCAGAGCAGAATTTGGCCCTCAATGTCTCTCTGGCACAGATTTATTTATTTTTTGATTTATTAAAACTTCGTGCTTCATAACCTCTGGGAACGCTCACAATCAGTATAGAACAGCAATTAAAACAACCCACAATTGACTAAAACAGCTCAGAAATCCCCTCCTGCTCACAAATAAAAGTCCACCCAGGCAAGCTACCAGCCTCAGACAAAAGCCTCCATGAATAGATAAATCCTTGCAATAGACCCTGAAGGTTAATGACTTTGGATTTTTCTTGACGTGAATTGTAATTCCACCCCCTGGAAAGGCCCTCTTATTAGTCATCCTCCTCTTCCATCACAGCATTCAAATCTGGAAACTGTTAGCAAAAATTCTTCCATTGATCTCAACTGCTGGGAGATTTCTCCCCAGTCCAGCCTTGAGCCCATCTCATACACATGAAAATAAACTTCTGAAATTAAACATACTAAGACTGATGTAAACACATCTCATGCTTCAGGGCATGGACCAATAACCTGCCACGATCAGGAAGTAACACAAGCATACACAAAGCAGCATTGTATAATCGGTGAGGTATACTTTGGGGTGTGGAATTTGAGTTCCTCTAAGAACCATCAATCATTGTCCATAACCAAATACCGTATGCATGTCACGATGGACCAGTTAGGATGCATTTGGTTTACTTTAAACCGTACCTTTCACTTCAGTCATTCATAACAGCTCAGGAGTCATAGCTATTTGAATCAGCTGGCTCCCTGCATCAGATGGCATTTTTATGGCTCTTCAGCACCACCCCTGACTACATAATTTATTGTGATCCTGTTAGGTGCCACAATTATCAAGATAAGGAAAATGTCACAAATACCATGATTTTCCTGTTTGTCCATGACTTGTCTTTGTGTCCATGATTTTAATAAAAAGAAATGGAGTACTTGTGGCACCTTAGAGACTAACCAATTTATTTGAGCATGAGCTTTCGTGAGCTACAGCTCACTTCATCAGATGCATACTGTGGAAACTGCAGCAGACTTTATATATACACAGAGAATATGAAACAATACCTCCTCCCACCCCACTGTCCTGCTGGTAATAGCTTATCTAAAGTAATCGTCAGGTTAGGCCTAACCTGACGATTACTTTAGATAAGCTATTACCAGCAGGACAGTGGGGTGGGAGGAGGTATTGTTTCATATTCTCTGTGTATATATAAAGTCTGCTGCAGTTTCCACAGTATGCATCTGATGAAGTGAGCTGTAGCTCACGAAAGCTCATGCTCAAATAAATTGGTTAGTCTCTAAGGTGCCACAAGTACTCCATTTCTTTTTGCGAATACAGACTAACACGGCTGTTACTCTGAAACCTGATTTTAATAAACTCATCCCACAGTGGCGGCTGCTGCCATGAAGCTGGTTCCAGCTCCCTGCTCCAGGCATTGCAACCTGGCCCATGTGATTTAAGTGCTGCTCAGGTTTGGCCCATGACTGTTCCATGATTTGTGATTAAGAACTGCTGCGACAAATCTGCAGCCATAGACACAAACTTTTAGGGTATGGCTACACTGCACAAAACCAAAAAATATTCCATGGCAGCGAGTCTCCGAGCCCAGCTCTACCATCTCAGGCTTGTGCTATGGCACTAAAATTAGCAGTGTATATGTGCCTGCTTGGGCTGGAGCTTGGGCTTTGTCACCCGTTCCACTCACTGGGTTTCAGAACATCTACACTGCTCTTTGTAGTGCCATAGCATGAGCACCACAAGCCAAAGTTTGTATACCTAGGCTCTGGGACTCGCTGCCGTGGGGTGCAGGGCATTGTGGTGTAGACACACCCTTAGCGATCTGGGCACCAGACGTATAAAATGCTAAGGAGAAGCCATTATACACAGGAGAAACATTTTCTCAAAGCAAGGTGGAGACTTCATAAAACATAATTAAAGGCTCAATGCTGCATTGCACTGAGAGAGAATACAAAGATCAAATGCACGACTAAAGATCAGTGGGAGCAGTGGCAGCAACCCCCTGGCAAGTTAAAAATCTCTCCACATGGGTGAATCAGGACCTATTCCTACATGCCCTGCTGCGCAGCACTTAACAGGGTGAGGATTAGGCATTCCTGGGGCCATGGAGCTGAGCTGTGATCTTATAGTGGGGTGATGAGTTGCTCAGTAGCCATAGCTCAGGAAAACCAGTGCTCCCAGCAGGAGCAAGAAAAGTGCTGTCCCCACTGCTCCACTGCCTACCTCCCAGAATGCTAAGCAGCATAGCGCTGAACTGAGCGCCCCTAGTGACTCTCCCCTCTATTCTCATGTAAGATGGAGCCCTGAATAGATAAAAAGAATAACTGAGCTTCCAGTTAGTTGATCCTGAACTCCTCAAGAATGTTAAGTTGGAGGATATTTTGTAGACTTCTAACTAACATTGGAAAGACCCAAATAACAATCCGATTAATCTCAACACAATAAAGCCTTTAATCTAACATATCAGCAAATTCCTATTTCTCCATTTTCTAACAAAAATAACAACACTTTTGTTGCCAGTGCATTAATAAGATCCTATTTCTGCTCAGGGACTGAATCAAACCTTTGTTCTTCACAGCGAAGGATTAAGAAGGTTGCTATTTTGGTAATGAGATGGGGTAGAGGTACTTACATTGCAGCTGAGAACCAGGCTGGGTGCCTGAGAAGGGAATAAACTCTGTTACCTCACATGAACTTTATTCTTCTAATCAGTATATCAAACTCTGTTAGTGTGATGCATATAATTAACAATAAAAGAGTGACTGTTCATGAATAATTACAATTTGATAGAGTGTTTAAGCTCATTTGCAAAATGTACCCTATGTTGTGTAGAAAGTCATGAATACAGATTACGAGATGACAAAAAAACCCAGAAGAAAGTTGCTTACTTTCTAGGTAGTTTTATTGGTCAGCTTTTTTTTTCATTCCAAACCTAATTTCTTCAGGATGTCTCACCTCATTAACGGCATGTAATGGAAAAAATTGTCAGAAGAACAGTGCAGAAAAAAAGGTGGCAGAAAAACAGCACATGGGCAAGGACACTCAGCAAACACTCCAGAAGGAATAGCAAATCATGGAGCACAGATCCAAATCTTAGGGCACCTCCTAGATGCCCAAACTGATTGAGCAAACTTTGTGAGGCTGGAGAAGGAGGCAGTGACCTGTGAAAATGAAAGCAACTCTATGAAAAAATTAGTCATGTCAAAAATATGTTGTTTATATTTATCATAACATTTTTGTGCTTGGTTAAACAAACATATTTGGTATATGAAATCGTTGCAAGTAAAACATTTTCCAAAGGGTTGGGGTGCAACCATAGGTATGACAGTGTGGTTGGAAGTTGGCACAAAATTAAAATTACATCAGGACTCACACTTCTTGCACTTGGAAATATTTAGATGTGGGGTACACATAAGAAATTCTAACTAAAATGTTGCAACAGAATCTGGGAGGAGCATCTCTGAAATGACAAAAGCAGACAGGAGCAGATACCAGCCTCAATATTTTACTCACATTCTGCCACTTGGTGGGCTGTTATCATTACAACGGGCACTGTAAATAGGATAGAAATGCAACAATTTGCTAAATTACATCCCGTAGCTAATAGTGCAATGCATTCTAATAATTTTTTTTTTGAAAAGCCCAACATAATGAAAAGCAGCAATCCCAGAAATGGGCAGTATGTCAAAAACAGATTGACCCACTGGTCATTTCTGACATCCGGTGGAAATTTTCATAGAATCATAGAACTGAAAGGGGCCTTGAGAAGTCATCTAGTCCAGTCCCCTGCACTCAAGGCAGGAGTAAGTATTATCTAGACCATCCCTGACAGGTGTTTGTCCACCCTGCTCTTAAAAATCCCCAATGATGGAGATTCCACCACCTGCCTAGGGAATTTATTCCAGTGCTTAACCACTCTGACAGTTAGGAAGTTTTTCCTAATATCCAACCTAAAATGCCCTTGATGCAATTTAAGCCCATTGCTTCTTGTCCTATCCTCAGAGGTTAAGAAGAACAATTTTTCTCCCTCCTCCTTGTAACAAACTTTTATGTACCTGAAAACTGTTATCATGTCCCCTCTCAGTCTTCTCTTCTCCAGATTAAACAAACCCAATTTTTTCAATCTTCAATCATAGGTCATGTTTTCTAGACCTTTAACCATTTTTGTTGCTCTTCTCTGGGCTTTCTCCAATTTGGCCACATCTTTCCTGAGTGTGGCACCCAGAACTGGACACAATACTCCAGTTGAGGCCTAATCAGCACGGAGTAGAGCAGAAGAATTACTTCTCATGTCTTGCTTGCAAAACTCCTGCTAATACATCCCAGAATGATGTTTGCTTTTTTTGCAAACAAGTTACACTGTTGACTCATATTTAGCTTGTGATCTACTATGACCCCCAATCCCTTTCCGCAGCACTCCTTCCTAGGTAGTCATTTCCCATTTTGAATGTGTGCAACTGATTGTTCCCTCCTAAATGGAGTACTTTGCATTTGTTCTTATTGAATTTCATCCTATTTACTTCAGACCATTTCTCCAGTTTGTCCAGATCATTTTGAATTTTAATCCTATCCTTCAAAGCACTTGCAACCACTCCCAGCTTGGTATCATCCGCAAACTTTATAAGTGTACTATCTAAATCATTCATGAAGATATTGAACAGAACTGGACCCAGAACCAATCCCTGCGGGACCCCACTCATTATGCCCTTCCAGCATGACTGTGAACCAATGATAACTACTCGCTGGGAATGATTTTCCAACCAGTTATGCATCCACCTTATAGTAGCTCCATCTAGGTTGTATTTTCCTAGTTTGTTTATGAAAAGGTCATGCGAGACAGTATCAAAAGCCTTACTAAAGTCAAGATATACCACATCTACCACTTCCCATCTATCCACAAGGTTTGTTACCCTGTCAAAGAAAGCTATCAGGTTGTTTTGACACAATTTGTTCTTGACAAATCCATGCTGACTGTTATTTATCACCTTATTATTTTCTAGGTGTTTGCAAATTGATTGCTTAATTATTTGCTCCATTATCTTTCTGGGTACAGACATTAAGCTGACTGTAATTCCCTGGGTTGTCCTTATTTCCCTTTTGAGAGATGGGCACTATATTTGCCCTTTTCCAGTCTTCTGGAATGCCTCCTGTCTTCTATGACTTGTCAAAGATAAGTGCTAATGGCTCAGATATCTCCTCAGTCAGCGACTTGAGTATTCTAGGATGCATTTCATCACACCCCAGTGATTTGAAGACATCTAACTTGTCTAAGTAATTTTTTACTTGTTCTTTCCCTATTTTAGACTCTGATCCTACCTCATTTTCACTGGCATTCACTATGTTAGACATCCAATCGCCATCAACCTTCTTGGTGAAAACCGAAACAAAGATGTCTTTAAGCACCTCTGCCATTTCCACATTTTCTCTTATTGTCTTTCCCCCCTCATTGAGTAACAGGCCTACTCTGTCATAGAATCATAGCATATCAAGGTTGGAAGGGACTTCAGGGACTTCTAGTCCAACCTCCTGCTGAAAGCAGGACCAATCCCCAACTAAATCATCCCAGCCAGGGCTTTGTCAAGCTTGACCTTAAAAACCTCTAAGGAAGGAGATTCCACCACCTCCCTAGGTAACCCATTCCGGTGCTTCACCAGCCTCCTAGTGAAAAAGTTTTTCCTAACATCCAACGTAAACCTCCCCCACTGCAACTTGAGACCATTACTCCTCGTTCTGTCATCTGCTACCACTGAGAACAGTCTAGATCCATCCTCTTGTGACGGAGAGACTGCCGAGACTCATCAAGCCCTCGGATCGCTACCCCTTCCTGCTTCTCCACATGGGCACCAATGATACTGCCAAGAATGACCTTGAGCGGATCACTGCAGACTACATGGTTCTGGGAAGAAGGATAAAGGAGTTGGAGGCGCAAGTGGTGTTCTCGTCCATCCTCCCCGTGGAAGGAAAAGGCCTGGGTAGGGACCGTCGAATCGTGGAAGTCAACGAATGGCTACGCAGGTGGTGTCGGAGAGAAGGCTTTGGATTCTTTGACCATAGGATGGTGTTCCATGAAGGAGGAGTGCTGGGCAGAGACGGGCTCCACCTTACGAAGAGAGGGAAGAGGATCTATGCGAGCAGGCTGGCTAACCTAGTGAGGAGGACTTTAAACTAGGTTCACCGGGGGAAGGAGACCAAAGCCCTGAGGTAAGTGGGAAAGCGGGATACCGGGAGGAAGCACAGGCAGGAACATCTGTGAGGGGAGGGCTCCAGCCTCATACTGAGAATGAGGGGAGATCAGCAGGTTATCTCAAGTGCTTATATACAAATGCACAAAGCCTTGGAAACAAGCAGGGAGAACTGGAGGTCCTGGTGATGTCAAGGAATTATGACGTGATTGGAATAACAGAGACTTGATGGGATAACTCACATGACTGGAGTACTGTCATGGATGGTTATAAACTGTTCAGGAAGGTCAGGCAGGGCAGAAAAGGTGGGGGAGTAGCACTGTATGTAAGGGAGCAGTATGACTGCTCAGAGCTCCGGTACGAAACTGCAGAAAAACCTGAGTGTCTCTGGATTAAGTTTAGAAGTGTGAGCAACAGGAGTGATGTAGTGGTGGGAGTCTGCTGTAGACCACCGGACCAGGGGGATGAGGTGGATGAGGCTTTCTTCTGGCAGCTCACGGAAGCTACTAGATCGCATGCCCTGGTTCTCATGGGTGACTTTAATTTTCCTGATATCTGCTGGGAGAGCAATACAGCGGTGCATAGACAATCCAGGAAGTTTTTGGAAAACGTAGGGGACAATTTCCTGGTGCAAGTGCTAGAGGAGCCAACTGGAGGGGAGCTTTTCTTAACCTGCTGCTCACAAACTGGGAAGAATTAGTGGGGGAAGCAAAAGTGGATGGGAATTTGGGAGGCAGTGACCATGAGTTGGTTGAGTTCAGGATCCTGACACAGGGAAGAAAGGTAAGCAGCAGGATACAGACCCTGGACTTCAGGAAAGCAGACTTCGCCTCCCTCAGGGAATGGATGGGTAGGATCCCCTGGGGGACTAACATGAAGGGGAAAGGAGTCCAGGAGAGCTGGCTGTATTTCAAGGAATCCCTGTTGAGGTTACAGGGACAAACCATCCCGATGTGTCGAAAGAATAGTAAATATGGCAGGCGACCAGCTTGGCTTAATGGTGAAATCCTAGGGGATCTTAAACATAAAAAAGAAGCTTACAAGAAGTGGAAGGTTGGACATATGACCAGGGAAGAGTATAAAAATATTGCTCGGGCATGTAGGAATGAAATCAGGAGGGCCAAATCGCACCTGGAGCTGCAGCTAGCAAGAGATGTCAAGAGTAACAAGAAAGGTTTCTTCAGGTATGTTGGCAACAAGAAGAAAGCCAAGGAAAGTGTGGGCCCCTTACTGAATGAGGGAGGCAACCTAGTGACAGAGGATGTGGAAAAAGCTAATGTACTCAATGCTTTTTTTGCCTCTGTCTTCACTAACAAGGTCAGCTCCCAGACTGCTGCGCTGGGCATCACAGCATGGGGAGTAGATGGCCAGCCCTCTGTGGAGAAAGAGGTGGTTAGGGACTATTTAGAAAAGCTGGATGTGCACAAGTCCATGGGGCCGGACGAGTTGCATCCGAGAGCGCTAAAGGAATTAGTGGCTGTGATTGCAGAGCCATTGGCCATTATCTTTGAAAACTTGTGGTGAATGGGGGAAGTCCCAGATGACTGGAAAAAGGCTAATGTAGTGCCAATCTTTAAAAAAGGGAAGAAGGAGGATCCTGGGAACTACAGGCCAGTCAGCCTCACCTCAGTCCCCGGAAAAATCATGGAGCAGGTCCTCAAGGAATCAATCCTGAAGCACTTACATGGGAGGAAAGTGATCAGGAACAGTCAGCATGGATTCATCAAGGGAAGGTCATGCCTGACTAATCTAATCGCCTTCTATGATGAGATTACTGGTTCTGTGGATGAAGGGAAAGCAGTGGATGTATTGTTTCTTGACTTTAGCAAAGCTTTTGACACGGTCTCCCACAGTATTCTTGTCAGCAAGTTAAAGAAGTATGGGCTGGATTAATGCACTATAAGGTGGGTAGAAAGTTGGCTAGATTGTCGGGCTCAACGGGTAGTGATCAATGGCTCCATGTCTAGTTGGCAGCCGGTGTCAAGTGGAGTGCCCCAGGGGTAGGTTCTGGGGCCGGTTTTGTTCAATATCTTCATAAATGATCTGGAGGATGGTGTGGATTGCACTCTCAGCAAATTTGTGGATGATACTAAACTAGGAGGAGTGGTAGATACGCTGGAGGGCAGGGATAGGATACAGAGGGACCTAGACAAATTGGAGGATTGGGCCAAAAGAAATCTGATGAGGTTCAATAAGGATAAGTGCAGGGTCCTGCACTTAGGACGGAAGAACCCAATGCACCGCTACAGTCTAGGGACCAAATGGCTAGGCAGCAGTTCTGCGGAAAAGGACCTAGGGGTGACAGTGGACAAGAAGCTGGATATGAGTCAGCAGTGTGCCCTTGTTACCAAGAAGGCCAATGGCATTTTGGGATGTATAAGTAGGGGCATAGCGAGCAGATCGAGGGACGTGATCGTCCCCCTCTATTCGACATTGGTGAGGCCTCATCTGGAGTACTGTGTCCAGTTTTGGGCCCCACACTACAAGAAGGATGTGGATAAATTGGAGAGAGTCCAGCGAAGGGCAACAAAAATGAGTAGGGGTCTGGAACACATGACTTATGAGGAGAGGCTGAGGGAACTGGGATTGTTTAGTCTGCAGAAGAGAAGAATGAGGGGGGATTTGATAGCTGTTTTCAACTACCTGCGAGGTGGTTCCAGAGAGGATGGTTCTAGACTATTCTCAATGGTAGAAAAGGACAGGACAAGGAGTAATGGTCTCAAGTTGCAGTGAGGGAGGTTTAGGTTGGATATTAGGAAAAACTTTTTTCACTAGGAGGGTGGTGAAACACTGGAATGTGTTACCTAGGGAGGTGGTAGAATCTCCTTCCTTAGAAGTTTTTAAGGTCAGGCTTGACAAAGCCCTGGCTGGGATGATTTAATTGGGGATTGGTCCTGCTTTGAGCAGGGGGTTGGACTAGATGACCTCCTGAGGTCCCTTCCAACCCTGATATTCTATGATTCTATGATTCTTTGGAACCCCCTTTCAGGTAGCTGAAAGCAGCTATCAAATCCCCCCTCATTCTTCTCTTCTGCAGACTAAATAATCCCAGTTCCCTCAGCTTCTCCTCATAAGTCATGTGCTCCAGCCCCCTAATCGTTTTTATAGATTTTACAGATTTACAGAGTGAGAAGGGTACCCAGAAATCACCTACTGCAGGACAGACCCAACAAGGAATATAACAAAACACCACTGGCCATCACGTACAGCCCCCGGCTAAAATCTCTCCAGCATATTATCAATGATCTACAACCTATCCTGGAAAACAATACCTCACTCTCCCAGACCTTGGGAGACAGGCCAGTCCTCGCTTACAGACAGCCCCCCAACCTGAAGCAAATACTTACCAGCAACTACACACCACACCACAGAAACACTAACCCAGGAACTAATCCCTGTAGCAAACCTCGTTGCCTACTTTGTCCCCATATCTTCTCTAGCGACACCATCAGAGGACCCAACCACAACAGCCACACCTTCAGAGGCTCATTCACCAGCATGTCTGCTAATGTTATATATGCCATCATGTGCCAGCAATGCCCCTCTGCCATGTACATTGGCCAGACTGGACAGTCCCTACGTAAAAGAATAAATGGACACAAATCGGACATCAGGAATGGTAAGATACAAAAGCCAGTAGGAGAACGCTTCAATCTTCCTGGACATTCTATAACAGATTTAAAAGTAGCTATACTTGAACAAAAAATCTTCAGAAACAGACTTCAAAGAGAAACAGCAGAACTAAAATTCATTTGCAAATTTAACACCATTAATTTGGGTTTGAAAAGGTACTGGGAGTGCCTGGCTCATTACAAAAGTAGCTTTGCCTCTCCTGGAATTGACACCTCCTCATCTATTATTGGGAGTGGACTACATCCACCTTGATCAAATTGGCCCTGTCAACACTGGTTCTCCACTTGTGAGGTAACTCCCTTCTCTTCATGTGTCATTATATGTGCCTGCATCTGTAATTTTCACTCCATGCATCTGAAGAAGTGGCTTTTTACCCACGAAAGCTTATGCCCAAATAAATCTGTTAGTCTTTTAAGGTGCCACCGGACTCCTTGTTGTTTTTGTGGATACAGACTAACACAGCTACCCCCTGATACCTAATCATTTTTGTTGCCCTCCGCTGGACTCTTTCCAATTTTCCACATCCTTCTTGTAGCGTGGGGCCCAAAACTGGTCACAGTACTCCAGATGAGGCCTCACCAATGCCAAATAGAGGGGAATGATCATGCCCCTCGAGCTGCTGGCAATGCTCCAACTTATACAGCCCAAAATGCCATTAGCCTTCTTGGCAACAAGGGCACACTGTTGACTCATATTTAGCTTCTCGTCCACTGTAACCCCTAGGTCCTTTTCTGTAGAACTGCTGCCTAGCCATTCGGTCCCTAGTCTGTAGCGGTACATGGGATTCTTCTGTCCTAAGTGCAGGACTCTGCACTTGTCCTTGTTGAACCTCATCAGATTTCTTTTGGCCCAATCCTCTAATTTGTCTAGGTCTTCCTCTTGGTCTTCCTCTTGCTTCTAACATATTTATAGAATGTTTTCTTGTTTCCTTTTATGTCCCTAGGTAGTTTGATCTAGATTTATATCTGTTGAAGCTCTCCCTCCTCTCTTAATCGAACAAAGCGTTGACCAATAACAAGGATAGGGTACCAAAAAATTTGGTATTTAGATATCTGTGGCATTACTGGAATTGGGCTGTTGCATTCTTTTCTAAAGGAACCACAGGGGAGGGGAAGTTATGCTTATAAGCTTACAAGTTATGCTTTAGTCAATCACAGGATATTTGCCTCAATACAGAGGTAAGTGGATGAAATGTAATGGCCTGTAATATAAAGGTCAGAAAAGATGATCTTCTGCACTTTGACTCCAATAGCCTCATTCCTCTTGCTTCCTATAGTGCTTTGTAGCAAGGTGGAGCCATAAGGGAGGAATTGGCAGCCTTCAGAGGTCCTTTATACTGTGTTAAAAGTATGGCTTCTTTAATGTTTCCTTTTTCAAAAGTGGCAGTATAAACTAACTGAGTGTGCTCTTAGGAAAGCTTTTGGCAGAGGTATCTGACAATCTGGTGCCAAACCTCTTCTTTGGCATGTAGGAAGAGACAGACTTTGGTTCTACATAAAGACAAGACTTTTGGAAAGGGTTTTGAATACTTCTCAGAACAAGGAGAGTGGGAGAATTATCTTGAAATTAAGAATACCCTCCAGAATTGCAATCCAACCTGAAAATATCTTAACCTAATTTAATTGTGAACTGAGTTTCTTGATCAAAGTATTAAAAACAATTAAATAGTCAAGGCAGGATATGCCTCAATTCTAAACTATCATCCACATTAAGGTAATAATACATAGCATTTTCATACTACTTCATATGTTCACAGCACTGTACAGACATTAATAACTAATATTCAAAACACCCCTGTGTGAGGTACATATATAGGTACATGATTATTATCATATGGGGAAACTGAGAAAGAAAGACAAAGTGATTTGCCCAAGGAATAAGTGGCGGAGCCAGGATTAGAACTCAGGACCTCCTGACTCCCTACCCTGTGCTCCTTGAGCATGCTGCCTTCCAACAAGAAACACAGTATTCGCATGGCTAGGAAAGAAAATTCAGTCCTGTATTTTATTTTTAAGATGAGTCCTTTAATGTTTAATAGAATCATTAAAAAGGAGAAGCTACTCCAGATAATATTGATTATACAGAAGATTCAGGAGGAAATAGCCAGTAATGTATAAGAGAAACCACACTTAAAATTTAATGATGCTATCACCTCTCAACTGCTTAGCAGTTCAAAAAAAGATGCTCTAGCTAAATTCTGAAGTAAGAAGGGTTTCTCGATGCCCAAAAAAGTGGTATCTTAACATTGTTTTGGTTTATTAACTGAAACACTGCTGAGGCCTTATAAAATATTTTGCATTTTCACAAGCTTAATAAATGACAATGCATTTCAGTTGTTATATATGATCTTCACTGTCATTGTGCTTATGTGTGACAACATAGAGAGTAAACATCCAAAATGTGCAACTCTGCTTTTCCAATACACACAGAATGAGGTGGCATTTACAAACTATAATTAGTATGATTAGAAGAAATTAAATGGATTATGAGAATAATTTTAAAATTTTTTTGTTTTGTTTTGGGGAGGGAAGGAGGTTATTCTTTTTCTCTGATCATTTTTTCCTTCTAGATTTGTTTTCAGGTTCCTGTTTGGTTTTATCTAACTCCTGATCCCCCTCACCCCCCCAGTGATTCTTTTTCTCTTTGACTCCCTTGTTCTGTTCCCCTCTAGTTTGTCTTTTGTTCCTTTTTGCCTCCTCGCATTTGGCATGTCTTTTTGCCGCATAATGAAGACAAGTCTTCTGATACCCAGAGTCCTCTGTGGGAGTGTCAGCAGGTTTCACAGTTAACAACCCAGTAGGATGGATAAGGCAGTTCACACCTCTCAGAGCTATTGTGTCAGGCTCTTTGATAATTCAGGCAGAAAAAAACAATGGTTACACTCCAGTCACATTTTCAAGTTTTTCTTCATAACCATGAAGACTAGAAACTTTTTTAAAATACTGATATCATCATGTGACTACAGGAACTAGAGCTTTGAGACCCAGGCTTCTGCCTTAATCCAGCCCTGGACACTAGCAATGTAGTCACTCTGAGAAGGAGGACATACCTCTGCTCAATTACTTGTCCCTCCAGCAAAACTGAATAGTTGAAAATTTTTCAAGAACATCACTGCAATTAACAGTGGTTAAACGCAAAGGGTGCAGTATTTCACTAAAGAATGTACCAGTATCTGGTTATATAAAGGACCTTGGTTAAAGTGTACAGAAACTCCAAGTACTGTTTAGGTTCAGGAGGTTGGATGTTTTGTTTTGAGTTTTGGAATTTGAGTCCCAATCTGATTCTGAAAGAAAAGAAAACAAAAACAAAACAAAAAAAGGTCTTGGTGCACTAATAACTCTGTGCCACATCCTATCATGCCATGAAAGTAAATAGAAGTTATGTGTAAGAATCAAAAGGCAGGTTCTCTGGCCCCCCAGTCATCAGTCAGCCATTCTGCTGCATTTCTTCAAATGGTTTCCAGCTTAAAATACACTGCAGCCTTTCCCAGTGGCTACACCTCATTTTCCAAGTCTAAACCTAACCAGTGATCACAAAAAAAGAACATTTCCAATCAAAATTTCAATGATGTTGCCCAGCAAAGTTGAATCTCCTATTTGCAGGGGTGGGAAATAATTCTGCAAAGTTGGCAGAACACCTGGATAGACAGGACCCTTTACATTCTATCTCAAGTACAATACATGGATGGGACGACAGTTCAGGCACAGGAAGTTGCAGAGACAGAGAAGAGAGTTGCCGAAGAAGGCTTCATGGACAAAGTGCTCATTTAAAAGGGATTTAAAAGACAAGACAGAGAAGTGAGAGGCTGTCCTAAGTGTAGGTGTCACAAGAAGGCACAAAGCCAGAAGTAGGGGAAGGATGTGAAGGGTGTAGTTAGGAGGTAGAATAGCGAGATAAAATGGGGTTAAAGAATGAAACAAGTGCAGAGACAGGAGGAGGAATAAAACTGGAAGAGATTGTAATGTTAGGACAAGCAAATGGAATTTATTGTGGAAAAGGGGAAAGCCATTAAAATACTTCAGAGAGGTGACAAAGGACCTAATCCAAAACCCAGTGAAGCCAATGGAAAGACTCCTATTGACTTTTTGGCTTTAGATCAGGCCCTAAATTCAGAAGAACTAAAACCAAAGCTCTAGGGGGGAAATCCTGACTCCAGTGAAGTTAATAGGAGAATTCTTGTTGTTTTTGGGGAGGCATTTATGTACATATATAAATACAAACAAAGTGCAAGAGGATATTTTAAAATCGCTACTTGAGAAGGAGAAGTTGCTTTTTACTAATGCTTCAATATATAGTGTGACAATTAATTGAACACAACAATGTCATCATAAACATTAATTTTCTCTATAGAACCACATAAAATACTGTTAGAAATACACAACTAAATATAGCCAATCTGGGGCAAACCTACTGTAAGCAGTGTGTAAGCAGCAAAATGCCCACACTGGGGTATAGCTGGGTGAATCCTGCATTCACTCTAGGCATCCTGTTCTCCTTCATCTATGTTTAATTTAGCCCACAGTAACATCTGAGTTTTTAATTCCCACGCAGACTATTTAGATGGGGTTTGGGTTTTACTACTTTACCAAAGAAGGAACATTCACAATTTTTACAGGAGGAAAAAGGTTTATCCTCTTTTATGTAGACTTATTTGCTTAGCAGGGGATTAAAAACACATTTGAAAAAACTTTTGTCTTCTATTTTAAAAAAGATCAGCAGATGTTTTTTGGATGAGCTACATTGTTTGTTGTTTGCCTAAGATGTCCAAAACACAAAACTCATTTAACCCCCGGAGAAGTGACATAGAATTGACAATGGCGTACACCACGCATCAAACAAATGGTCACTCCTGCTGCTCTTTAGACATCTGGGGCCTAATTTGCAATTATTTGCATTTGCAGAGCACAGCTATACAACAGAAATGTGGGCTTTAATGGGAGCAAATCTTCTAAGTTGATGCGGAATTAATTTTCAAAGGGTGACATGCACCATACATCCTATTGCATGATTACTATAAACATGCGAACAAAAGGATGAGAAAGAGCGTTGTCTGCTAATGGATGTGAAGTTATGAATTTCAATTGTTACAACATGTGATTAATTTACATGTTCAAATTAAGTCTTCATTTTTGCATGTTTAATTTTGAAGTTTTTGAAAGGGTGAGTGTGCTCGATCATAAGCAGCATTTGGGGAAAAGCTTGGCACTTGTAACTTGCTTGTCCTTGTTTAAAAGGTTCTCATTACTCATGGAACAAAAAAGTTAGAGGAAGGAAAGTCTCTTTTCCCAGCTAACAGTGCGCACAAGTCAAGAACTCTCCTCTTTTTCACATTTCCCATGCACAAGTGCATCAGAGGTCTCTCTTTGACAAGCAAACTATATGGAAAATCTGTGAGGTCTAGAGAGTGGATCTGGAGAGTCCAAGGCTACACTCACAGTGGTGGTCAATATTTAAACACAGTTTTAGGATTCCTGCCATTAGAATCCTTTCCAACCACTTTCAAAAGACAGCCCCACTATTAGCTAAGGTTCCACTTCAGAATGCATTCATGGGGTTTGTTGATATGCAGCTCAGCAGTACTAATCAATCTGTTATAGTTTCCTCTCAGAAAAGCGGCCCCAACTGCAGAGGGACATATTGTTTGACACTACAAACTGGGCAGGGTGATAGAAATTGTACACCCATTTCTTTATTAGACAAGTGGTTCCAACTGAAAATTTTCACTTTTAATGATTCAACAGACATGATTCTACAAAAGTAATAGTAAAAAGCTTCTCTGTATTAGCAAGGAGAAACAGTTGTATGTCTGTATAGTTTCAGCACAACCCTTGATTTGTTTCACCTTTCAATTGTGCTGTTCCTGTTCAGTTATGGGATCATCTGAAATTTGCAATATTTTTGAACATTTCAAGTATTTTCATATTAGATCTGTGGTGCATCACATGATATACAGCTGTGTTAACATATTTTGGTTTGGGTTACTTATAGGTTCTTGCATTCTGGAGTATTATTTATCCACTCTTAAATTTGAGGATTACTGATTAATTGATTGATTTTACCACAGAGTTAGAGGTTGTGGGGGAAAAAAGAAGAACTAAATAGGTACAGTGTCTCACCTTTGTTTTTCATGTGTTGCCTGTCAGCAGTAGGATTAGGGAGATAAAGCAAGTTTTCTTCTATGAAATTGCAAATAGTCCAGTCACAAGCTCACAAACATGTCCAAGTCATTTGCTCATTGCCCACGCATGTGCTTTACACATCAAGGAAGATGTGCAAAACACATGGCAAAGAGCTCTAAACAGCCTCACTAGTGGATTATCAGGAGGGGCTTCCAAAGGACCTCTCCACCCTTACAGTGCTGAAAAAATTACAAGGGAAACGTTCCCCGATGCTGATGTTTAACTCAAGCAAATTTGTACCACTTTCCAGAAATGCCGATAAATACAAAGCATAACCTAGACAGGTGGTAGATGATAGAGAGATACTTCTCTCTGAAGGTACATGAGAGCAACACTAAACAAATGAAATATGTTTCTTACATTTAAAACTCTACTGATTGTTAATTCAGCTGATTTGCATGGCCCTCCTCTGATTTATTTTTGTTTTAAAATAATGACATCAACTGAGATGGTGTAATGTAATGAAATGTGGTATAAATAAACTCTCCGGCAGGAGAGATATTAGATGAAAAATTGTAACACCGGTTTCTTTTAGCATGAATCTGCAATGAGATCTATAAAGGAGACAGAATATACAATTGTAGTTAACTATATTAGGAACTATATCTAAAGTTATATTTGACAGCACTTCACTTAAATGTGAAATTAGCAACATTACATTGGGATTGGTTCATAATGGTTGTTGAAAGTTAATCTTTTAATAAAAACAGGATGAAGTAGTTCATTGGCTTTGCCTCAGGCGATAGTTCTGCAAAGGTTATTTTGAGGAGTTTGGAAAACTATCAGTATTGTGGGTTAGATACTCAGCTCACTTAACTTCAGTGCAGCCATGACAAATTACACCAGCTGAGTCTCTGACCCAATGTGCCCATATCAAAAGATGAACAGGTCCCCTGCTGATGATTACATTGCCATGACTGCCTTCTGACAAAATGGCATCAGCATGAATTCAATAGAGGAAAATGGCTCCTCTGTAGATGCCTCTCCTTGAAGTCTGGTAGTGTGACATAGGACATGAAGTACATTATTAAATCAAGTATGTTTCTCTTGATTAGAAAAAGGAAGTGAGACTAAAATATCGTTTCACTAACAAAGTATGTGCCTCTAAGGGCATGCAACATTGACTCTAACTTCAGTTAATCAAAGAGACCACAGACTAATAAAAAAAATAGGATTGCCCTTTTAAACTAAATCTGAATTAAGAGAGTCATAAACAACGCTGCTTCTATGGCCCTATCTTCACTGACGGAAAAAAAAAAGCAAGATAATTTGCTCAATAACTAACTGCTGATAACTAACATGTTAGCCATACCCCTGTAAAAACATGGTGAAAACAAGGCTTTTTAATGTTACTGCGAGGTAAACTAGGTGAGATCAACCCCAGGGAAGGAGTGTAGTGCTGATTTTGCCTAATGTAGTGCAGCATTGCGTCAAATGCTGTAAGTGCCCTGTCTACACCTAGGATTGATTTTGCAGCAAGATAACTATCATGTTTGTTATCTCACTGTAAAAAAAAACAACAACCAACAACAAAAAGCCACCATTGTGTCAGTGAAGACAATGACTGAGAGAGAAACTGAGGGTGAGACATCTTTGAGTAACTTCATGATGTCGATTTTCTTTTCTTTAACACTATTCAGATAGCATAAGGACCTTGTCTGCTCATTTGTGAGATACTCACAGTAACGACTGCATTTTCTTCCATGTTGCCCCCTGAACTGCACACCTACTGCACTATATCTCCTCCAGACCCACCTCTGTTGTGATGCCTATCAGAAACCTGCCAATCAGGGATGCTTAGGTTGAGGGATATATGGGGATTCCTGATTGCTGTTTTGTAACAAAATATGTTCAAATGTATATAAAAGCTGTGTATATTTGTTTCCTTTTCTCTACTTCTTCTTTGGTATGGCACATCTCTTCTTGGATTGTAAGCTCTTTGGGGCAGGAGGAGTGTATTCCTCTCTGCTAGACAGCACCAAGGGGGCCTTGATACCAGTGGTGGCTTCAGGGCACCACTGTAATAATAATAACTATGGAGGCACCGAGTAGAGACTCCAGAGTAGGGTTGTGTTCTGAGCTCAAAATGGGGGGTGGGAGATCCTGTTTTTCTTTCAAAGTAATTGGTCAATGGCTGTGAAATTTCACCGAGGTTTAGTTTTTATCGCCCTTGAATTTTCTATGTAGTATTTGTTTTGTTTCTCTTCCTAGATTTTTAAAAAGAAGCCTTTGAATTTGAGCTCCAGCTGAAGTTTTTCCTTGGCAGTCCTGGTATTTCATTGTTGCCCATTATCTCTTAAAAAACATTGTCTATCTACACAAAACTCAGTAAAGAGGTGGATCCTGCCCAGAACTGGTATAACTGGGAGCTTATTTTTCAATGGAGGTAAGGTACTTTTTGTCCATTATTCATATTATAATTGAAAATGTATGGGCTGTGTATGAATGCCTGTCTGATTGATGGGGGGCCTGAAACACAAAACTGTCTCCATCAGGCTCTCTACTTTCCATCAGATTTTATACTACAACAAAGAAGGATTCATTGCGCAGCTGATGAGACAGAAAATATTCTCCATCAGCAGCTGCACTTCTGCCCTTTCCCAAGTCTGACCCCAGTCAAACCTCCCCTCCCAATTAAGCATTAAAAACACCTGTGGAAACGAATACAAAAATGCTTTGTTGAGAAGCCAGCAGGGTTGCTAACATGCAGGATGCCACGCACACACCCACCAAATCAAGGAAATGAAAATGTAAGCCACCTCAAAAGACATACCCTTGGCTCCTCCACCCAGAAGCACACACCTTATTATTAGCACCACTATCACACACCACAGACTGTGCACTGGCTCTTTTCCATCTGGGAAATTCCCCTGACATGCTCAGAGAGCTGTTAAATTGACTATCTGCTTTGCACTGCTCCTGGGGGTGTGAACATGTCAAGGAAACATGGCTGAGGAGTCCCTCTGCCCTGGTAATGCCCAGCAGCTGGAACAGATCCTTGGGATTTTGGGCTACTGGGAAGAAGATAAAGCAGACCAAGGGCTGCTCTAATTTAGGAACAAACATCAGGGAACAGAGCTATCAGCAGGACTCACCCTAACAGCAGGTGAGGAGCCAAGAACTGCCAGTGGGAGTGAAGTCATCAGCAGGAGAAGGAAACGAAGCTGCACCTAATGGAGAGATGAGCAGAGGGGACCAGGCAGCAGAGAAGCATGAGCCAGTGAGCAGCGGCAAAGAAGAATGGAACAGATGGGAGGAGATAAAATGAAGAGCAATGCTACAATGTGTGATTAAAAGAGCAATGTGTGATTAGCGTTTGTTCAGAAAGTACATAACATTAATACATTAGAGACTGCTAAAACCAACTTTCTTTTCTAATATTCTGTCCCATGTTCATCACAAGGGGAAATCATGCACTTGGGAACATATGGAGCAATCCCAGATGGGAAGGGAGGATGGGCCATGCAATAGCAAATGAGGGTGGGGGCTGTCTACCACACGGCCTTTTCATTTAGATGTGCTTCCCACTAGGAAGTATTTGAGAGGCCTGGGCTACAGTATCAAACTGGAGTAACTGCTTTTGCCTCTGATATCTAATGACTTCTGTACAGCAATGGACCTGCTGTTGGTACAGTATATTATGTGATATGCAGACAGCCTTTTTAATCAATTATCCTCACTTTTAATGAGTCCATTTACAAATGGTCATCTCCAGGATGCAAGAATTAGACATTCACCTTTAGGATGCCAAAGCAGCATAACAAATGACATTGTGATAGAACACATCTAATCCCTTTACACACCATACTCTTGTCAAGTGGGGGCCAAGTTACAAAATAGCATCAATAAAAATAGGTGCATTATCACCTGCAAATGACAAAGATGATCCTAGTTTACTCATTACATGGCCATCACCAGTTTGTTTTGGATTGAGGAATGGCAATTTGTTAGAGTGAGCAGCCTGGAATAAATTAGTTTGGGTTTCACATCCCACTATCCTGACTGTACATTCAAAGCGTTTACAATGCAGTCATGTTTGGCAGTGATATTACTGTATGAAACTTATCTGTGTGCAGTCATGTAAACCTCACCAACATTCACCTTCTCCTGCAAATCCAGGATTCATTCTTTCACTTGGAAGTCAAGGGTATTAAGTGTTAACCATAGCAAATAAAGAAAGTCAGAACCGTAAAGCACCATCTCATGTTAACAGACATCCTACACTAGTTCAGAGGCCAAGTACTGAACACTTCCATTGCACTGGAGGAATCAAATATCCAAGTCACAACAGCTGCTGGGGAAACCAGCCAGTACACTGGTAAATATACAGTTGGTGCTACATACTGCCTGAATACTTCTACTATACCACAGCTTCCTGCCTCTGTGCTACACAGTGTGCCTCTAGGAGGCACTAAAGCCATGAAAGTGCACGCCAGGGCATCTGGGACATTTGGAAAAGCAGCCACTCTCATAAATCTTGTCTTCCAATGTTGTTGTTCCTCTGCTCACTGTGGGAAGGTGATTTATGTTTGGGATGGTGGCCTGCTAGAGAGAAAGCCTCAAAACATCTTGTCAAGGAGAGTTACATTTGTGTTAAGTCATCTACTACCCACTAAGAAGACCTAGTGTCTAGAACTGACGGAGGCAAGTAGTGGGTGTAAGACAGGTAAAGTACTGACACCCTCTCTGGCATTATGAAGGCCATTATGGGCTAGGAAATACAGCTCCAACACAGCCTCTCTGTTTAGCTGAAACTTTCCAATGCATTCTTCCTTAGACATATGTTCAGAGTGCTATGATTCTCCACACCAATACACCTCCACACTGTGTAGCACAGAGGCAGGAAGCTGTGGTATAGTAGAAGTATTCAGGCAGTATGTAGCACCAACTGTATATTTACCAGTGTACTGGCTGGTTTCCCCAGCAGCTGTTGTGACTTGGATATTTGATTCCTCCAATGCAATGGAAGTGTTCAGTACTTGGCCTCTGAACTAGTGTGGGATATCTGTTAACATGAGATGGTGCTTTACGGTTCTGACTTTCTTTATTTGCTATGGTTAACACTTAATACCCTTGACTTCCAAGTGAAAGAATGAATCCTGGATTTGCAGGAGAAGGTGAATGTTGGTGAGGTTTACATGATTGTCCAGATTCTTCTTTCTGATCTGGCCCCTTTGTGCCACTCATGTGGTTTCCAAACAGCTGGATTCAAGCCATATAAGAACCTTCCCTGCTCCCGCTACCCTTCCCCAACACCTGCTCAGAAAGCTGAGCTTTGCAGTGTGCCCTGAAGGTCAAGTTCAGGCTTACTTGGATCTTGCCCAGAATCAAGCAGTTACCATGGCTTATCTCTCTTCTCATATTTGGTGGATGATATTAATTACAGGATAATTAAGGAATGAGACTGCCTTGCTTGGACAATTACCCCAACACCAGTTGATAAGCAGAAGGTAGTTGTCAAAGGGTATATATATCCTGTTCTCCATTAAAGCTGGGCAAATAATAGATTTTGGGAGTTGCTCACAATTCTGAAAAAAAATCAGGGGACAAAAATCATGTCAGGTGGAACAAAATGTTTCATATTGATTTAGAGTATTTATAATGTTTCTAATTTTTTAAAAATAAAATTAAAGATAATTTCTATATAAATAGTCATTTCAAATCCAAAAATGTGAACTATTTCATTTGGAAAATGCTGTAACAAAACTTTGATTTTTTTTTTAGAATTTCTTTTACGGTTTTTGGTTTTCCAAAACAATTCAGTGAAATCTACATGAATTTGCTAAATGTTTCAGTGTTGCCAAATCTGTATTTTTATCAGAAAAGAAGTTTGGATCCAAGCAATTTTGCTCAGCTCTCCTCTCCATTGGCACCGATCTTGTGTTCCTCAATAGCCATCATGACGGGGGGGAAATATAATCAAGATCATCGAAATCTGAACCCTATTAATTTATCTTAAGTGGGGCTGGTCAAAAATGTTGCATCAAGTTACGTTTTTGATGAAAAATTGGCTATTTGACAAAAATCTAGGTTTTTGCCTGCTCCCCTAAATGAAAAATCCACTGTGTTTTTTTGGTTGGAGAACTAAAAATGTGACAGCTAAAAATGTTCAGTTTTCCAGCAATTTTTGACAAAAATATTTTAAGTTTTTGGCCGTTTTCAAGTGACTTATGGGTAATGGCAGTTTTCAGTCAACAATTTTCAGCTTATAATTTTTCAAAAAAGGAATAAAATGTTCTGTGAGGGGGGAGAGAATTTCCAGTGAGTTTTAGTGTGAAATACTAGATTTTTAAGTAGATTTACATTTCTTGCTCCATAGCCTTTCATTTGTAGCAGTGATAGGATTTTATTGTACCAGGTTAGATAGACCACTCGCTAATAGGCTGCTCTCTCTTTGATGAATACTTTGGGTCTTTAGCAAAACACTGAGGGAAAGATTCTGTGCTGTACCTCCTGAGAGGGAAAGCACTGAAGCCATCCATAATCCTGAGCAGCAGGGACCAAACCGAGCTTTGAGCCACCTCTGTGCACTGCCTGGATTCTGAACTACTGCAAAGGCTGAAACAGCCTCTGGCATAAATTTCTGCACTCTCCCTAGGCTGTCCCTGCACCAGCAGTCTCCCTGGCCACTTGTGGAACATTTATAGCTTCTATAAGCCATCAGACTGGGGGCTAGAATCAGTTCCTAAGACTTCCAGATAATAGTGTTTGATGGCTAATTATTGGGAGACTCATCACACCATCAAGTGGCCTAAGCAAAATTCTTTGCAATAAGATAAATCACTTTCCTGAGGCTCTTACTGCAAATAAAAAATAAAGATAGCACTAAGGTGTGCAGTGTAATGTGTCTTATGGTTTGTAATATTAATGAAGAGAAGTGAACAGTCAATACTGGCTGAGAAAGACTGTTCTGAGCTATATAATAATGAATACTTGGTTTGTTAAGCAACAGGATTAATGGTCTCATCTGTAGTGATTCTACACTAAACACATTTATACGGCAACTTGTTTCAATTTTCATATCAATAATTATGTTATGTGCTTCGAAACATCTTTCTGTCTGGTTTGATGAATGTAAAGCCACCTCTCTGTGGATATGTATCTAAATATAGGCATTTACAGGATCACAAAAACAGATATAGGGACAAAATCAAGAAAGGATCAGGCAAAAAAAGCATGAAGGGACAAAATCAAAAAGGCTAAGGCACAAAATGAGGCCTACACTTTCAAGGACATGCATGGCAATAAGAAGAAATTTTATGAATACATTACGAGGAAGAAAAAGATGACGGAAGTGTAGGTCCACTACTTAGCAGGGAAAAAGAGCTATAATAATGGATGACATCAAGAAGACTGAAGTGTTTAATGCCTATTTTGCTTCAGTCTTCACAAAACAGGTAAATTGTAACTAGATGTTTAACACAATATGAACAACAAGGGAGAAGAATAGATTAAAGAATATTTAGGTAAATTACATGTTTTTAATCAGAAGGGTCTTGTGAAATTCATCCTAGGCTACTTAAGGAACTAGCTGAAGCGATCTTGGAACCATTAGCAATTATTTTTGAGAAGTCATGTAGGGTGGGTGAGGTCCCAGAGGACTGGAGAAGGGCAAACATAGTATTTATCTTTAAAAAGGGAAACAAAGAGAACCCAAGAATTATAGACCAGTCACCCATACTTTAATTTCTGGAAAGATACTGGAAAGAATTATTAAACAATAAATGTGTAAGCACGTAGAGAACGATGAAGAGATAAGTAATAGTCAACATGGATTTGTCAAGAACAAATCAGACCAAAGCAACTAAATTTCCTTCTTTGATAGGTTTATTGCCCCAGTGGATAAGGGAGAAACCAAAAGATGTGATATATCTTGATTTTAGTAAGGCTTTTGGCGCAGTCCTATATCACATTCTCATAAGCAAACTAAGGAAATGTGGTTAAATGAAATTACTATCAGGTGGGTGTACAACTGGGGTTGAAAAACCACACTCAAAGAATAGCTATCAATAGTTTGCTATCAAACTGGGGGGGAACATATCTAGTGGGGTCCTGTACAGGTCTGTTCTGG
The DNA here is from genome assembly GCF_965152235.1 of Eretmochelys imbricata. Classification (NCBI taxonomy): domain Eukaryota; kingdom Metazoa; phylum Chordata; order Testudines; family Cheloniidae; genus Eretmochelys; species Eretmochelys imbricata. Next base: position 110,606,353 of record NC_135577.1, read on the forward strand.
GTCTGAAACTATTCAATAGTTTCATTAATAACTTGATAATGAAGTGGAGAGTATGCTTTTAAAATTTATGGATGACACCAAGCTGGGATGGGATGCAAGCACTTTGGAGGACAGGATTAGAATTCAAAACGATCTGGACAAATTATAGAATTGGTCTGAAATCAACAAGATGAAATTCAGTAAAGACAAGTGCAAAATGCTACACTTAGGAAAGAAAAATCAAATGCACGACTCCAAAATGGGGTACAATTGGCTAGGTAGTAGTACTGCAGAAAAGGACCTGGGGGTTATAGTGGATCACAAATTGAATATGAGCCAACAATGTGATGTATTTGTAAAAAAAAGGTACTATTCTGGGGTGTATTAGCGGGAGTGTTGTATGTAACACATGGAAGTTAATTTTTCCACTGTAGTTGGCACTGGTGAGGCATCAGCTGGAGTATTGTGTCCAGTTTTTGGCACCACACTTTAAAAAAGATGTGGATAAATAGGTGAGTCCAGACGAGGGAAACAAAAATGATAAAAGGTTTAGAAAACTTGACCTATGAGGAAATGTTAAAAAAATGGGCAAGTTTAATTTTGAGGCAAGAAGTTTGAGGGGGGACCTGATAACAGTCTTCTTGTATGTTCAGAGCTGTTATAAAGAGGATGGTGATCAACTGTTCTCCATGTTCACTAAAGGTAGGACAAAAAGTAATCAGCCTAATCTGCAGTAAGAGAGATTTAGCTTGGATATTAGATAAACTTTCCAACTATAACAATAGTTAAGTACTTGAATAGTTTACCAAGGGAGATTGTAGAATCCCCATTATTGAAGGTTTATACGAACAGGTTGGACAAACACTTGTTAGGGATGGTCTAAGTATACTTGGTCCTGCCTCAGCATAGGGGGCTGGACTAGATGACCACTCAAAGTCCCCTCCAGCCCTACATTTCTATGATTCTATGATTTATGGTATCAGCTTTTGTTTTTCTGAAATTTTTGCAGGAGGTCAAACTAGATTATCATAATAGTCCCTTTTGGCCTGAACATCTAGGACTGTATGATTTGTATTGACCTCCCAATGCCAAACAAAAGGATTATTGCAAAAATTACTACATACATTTTCTCCGAAAGCTTCTGAAATACACATAACAGAGATAGGAGTGAGCAGCCTCTGCACAGGTATGCAGAATACCATATTGCTGAAGGCATGCTGCCCACACTTTGTTGCATGTAATCTGATCCTCTTAACCAGTGGTCCCCAAACGGTGGGGCGGGCCCCCTGGGAGGGGGTATGGAGGGACATTCATGGGGCATGCCCCAGGCCAGCCCCCATGGAGGGGCAGGGTGGGAACGCCACACAGCCCTGCTCTACACCTAGCTCCACTCTGTCCCCAGCTGCAGCTCCAGCCCCACTCCTGACTGCGGCCCCCAGCTCCCAGCTTTGGCTCCTGGAAGGTGGTAGTGGGCGCAGACCAGGTGGGGGGATACAACCGAAAAGGTTGTGGATCACTGCTTTTAACCAAGGTGGAAGGAGTACTCTCAGCAGCAATTTGCACCAGCAGACATGGCTAATGTGGCCACGTTGTTTTTCAAAAAAACAAATCACATATCACTTGGATCCAAGGGTGTTTGTGGCTGGCCATTTGCAGAAGGTTGTTTGCAAGAGTGCTGCTTCATGTGGGGCCCCAGGCACATGCCAGCCAGTCCTTAACTAAGTCAGCAAAGCTAAAAACCCTGCAATGCATTTGGGTGATTTTTTTTCTTCAGCGTTAAAAAGCTACATGCTGCATGAGGTACTAACTAGGGAATGGAGGTTGTTCATAACTCTGAACAAAACATTATGGTTGTTCTTTCAAAAGTTTACAACTGAACATTGACTTAACACAGCTTTGAAATTTTACTATGCAGAAGAAAAATGCTGCTTTCCATTTTTTTTAGTAGTTTTCATTTAACATACCACTGTATTGCATTTGCTTTGCTTTGCTTTTTCTTTTTTCTTTCTTTTTTTTTTGTCTCTGCTGCTGCCTGACTGTGTACTTCTGGTTCCAAATGAGGTGTGTGGTTGACTGGCCAGTCGCTAACTCTGATGTTCATAACTCTGAGGTTCTTCTATACTTTGGCCACATCCTCAGTTAATTCACTCCTTCCAGGGTTATGAAGTTCAACAGGACCACTGTCCAAATGCTTTCTCTGGACAATGTTCAGCCCCAGGTCAGGGCTCTGTGACACTACTCTAGTGACTAGCAGGGGAACCTGGACCCCCCTGCTATACCGGTTCCAGCCCAGGGAACCTATAACCAGCAATGCAGGTCTGCTGAGTCCCCATCCCTGTTTCCCTGGGCTCTTCGAACCCAGCCTCGCTTTCTTCCCTTGCCTGTTTCTGGGTTTACCAGAGGAGCCTACTCTACTCCCCATGCCTACTTCACCCTCTCCTTGTCTCTTGCTAGACTCCTGACTCCAGGGCAGGATCTCAAGGATTACTTGCCCCCTGAACTTCCTCCTTGCCCCCAGGGCCAGCCTTACAGGTGGGCAACATGGGCAACTGCCCAACGTGCCATGGTCAGAGGGGCGCCGTGGTCAAGAGTCAAGGAGCAGAGCGGGCCTGGGGTGCATGGCCTCGGATGGGAGCTCGGGGCAATGTGGGGGGAGACAGTGGGGCCCAGGGGCGATGGGCATGGTCAGGAGCCTGGGGAGGCAGTGAGGCCAGAGGCAATGGGAAGATGGGTGGAGAGCCCAGGGAGGCAGCGGGGGACTGGGTGAATGGGTGGAAAGGTAGCAGGGGCCAGGGACACCAAAATTCTTTCTGTGTAATTCTCCCTGCATTGCCACAGCAGATGTTCCATTGTTTCTTGGGCTTTGCATGTGTTCCACAACCTGTCTCTGTGCTTATTTAGTAAATATAAATTACCATACAGGTCAAAGTGACCTGTTAGCATTCTAAATATAGTTACTTTGCTTCTTCTGTCATAGCTATTAAGTTTTCCATTATCCTCAAGTTAGGACTTATTTCACAGAACCTTCATCCTTTTTTTTCTTTGGTCCATCATTCTTGCCATTCCTTTTATGTTCTCTCTTAACCAAACTTTTGAAGTCCTCTTTACTCAGAGGGATCTTTATATCAACCTCCCCATTTTAAGGCATATTTAGCTGCTTTATCTGCCATTTCATTGCCCAGTATCCAGACATGCACCAGAATCCACACTCTTACTGTAGGTATACTGTTGTATCAACCAGGCAAGGTACTAACAAGCTTCAACAGGACTTTATTTTGACTTTATTTTCAAAATGGAAACCTCTTTTACCAAGCTGCTGCTGCACCCTCTGTAGCTTTCTCCCAGCCTCTCAACTCCACCCCACTCTTCCCTGTTTCCTGTCCTTTCAGACTCCCAACAGCCAGTGCTCCTAATTCTAACAATCACAAGCAACATCTAAACACCACATTCCCTCCTCTCTTAAGAAACTCTCCCAATTAAAATAAACATTATTGTTCTAACCCCAGGAACAAATATGAAACAAGACACTATACTGCTGGCAGAAATATTACACTGAAAACACTGTAGATACTACATAACATAGTCTCTAATCCAGACAGGTGGTCGTCTGGGTCTGACAAGCAGTTTCTTAAGCCCCGGGTCCAGTACAATGTCTTTTTGTGTTGGTACTACGATGAAGTCATCCAATGCAGACTGGGTGTTGGCATAATCTCCTCTTGGTGCATAGGCAGGTGCAAGATAATAAGCATTCCATACCCTCCCATCAGAAGGTCGATAGGTGTAAGGTCCCTTCTTCTCTATGATTTTAAGAGGAGCTGTGAATTTATGGTCCCTTTTTTGCGTAAAATTCCAGGGTTTTGTATTCTAACGAAGGAACCACACTCAAACTTTTGTTCCTTAGCACCCTGCTGCTTGTCTGTGAAAGCCTTAGACTTTGCTTGGTTCTGTTCAACTGTTTTTCTCACATCATCCTTGTTTGGGGCATCAGGTCATGCCTTTAACAATCCAGCAATGTTCAGTTTAGTATTCATCTGTTTCCCATGCAGAAACTCTGCGGGTGATCTTTGCATTTTGGCATGTCGTGTAGCCCAGTATGCTTGCAAGAAATCAGTACTGACGGATATCCACAATCACCCTTCCAGTATAGCGGTTTGCAAACTCTCTTTCAAACTTCTGTTAAACCGTTCGATTTCCCCATTGGTTTAGGGTAATTGAGGGATGACCTTCTGTGTAAAATGTTCCTCTGTGCTAGAAAAGTTTCAAACTCCAAGGAAGTAAATTGACTACCATTATGTGAAACCAGTTCTTTGGGGTTACCTTCCCTGTTAAAAACTGAAGAGAGGAACTTAATTACTGTAGCAGAAGAGATTTGCTATATAAACGCTACCTCAGGCCATTTATTGAAATAGTCTATTAAAGTGATGGCGTAATGGCAGTCAATTGGAGCAGTATCAAAGGGTCCTACAATGTCAATCACCACTTTTTTCCATGCAGATTCAGGAAGAGGACCAGGCTGTAATGAAGGGGTACATGTCACTGCTGTCTTATCATGCATTTGGCAAGTGACACAGAATTTTATGAGTGCTTCAGCTTGAGAGTCCATCCCTGGCCACCAATACAGATCCCAAAGTCGTAGTTTGGTTCGGACAATTCCTTAATGAGAATCGTGTGCCAGGAGTATGAGGTTTGACTGTAATTCTTCTGGCACAAGGAGCCGATTTGTACCTCATAGCACACAGCCATCAAACAAAGTTCATTCCGAACTCTAAAATAAGGCAGCAAAACTGGGTCGAGGTTTTTAGGGTGACTGGGCCATCTCTTTGTCAGAAATTCCTGTAGTTTTTGTTGAATTGGACACGCTGAACAAACAGCTTGAAATTGTTCTCTTGTAACTGCAGTGAGAGTGCTTGTAATAAGCGCAACCACTACATCCTCATCCTCTGGTGGACCATCTGGTGAAGGCAAAGGCAGGCGAGAAAGGCAATCAACGACCACATTTTGGTTTCCAGGCTTATATTCCAGTTCATAATTGAAAGAGAATAGTCTTCCAGACCATCAAGCAATCCGGTATCCTGCTTTTCCCAGTCCTTTCGTGGTGAGCAACGTCGTCAAAGGGGTGTGGTCTGTGCGCAACTTGAACGTGCAGCCCCACAGGTAAGTTCTCCATTTTTCAGTAGCCCAGACACAAGCAAGTGCTTCTTTTTCAACTGTAGAATATTTTCTCTCAGCATTACTTAGTGTCCATGAAGCAAATGCAACAGTCCTCTCTGTGTTGTCCTCATGCCGTTGTGTGAGAACAGCCCCAAAGTCCATAATCAGAAGCATCAGTAGTTACAATTGTGGGCAATGCAGGACTGAATAGTCCAAGTACTGGACTATGTACAATCAAGTTTTTCACCGTTTCAAAAGTAGCTTGTGCATCTGTTGTCCACACTAAGGTTGAACTTCTCTGTAGTAATTCCCGTAACGGTTCAAATGACAGAAGCATAATTGGGAATGAATTTTGCATACTAGAAGGTAAGACCCAAGAAGGAACGTAAGGTTTGCAAATCTGTTGGAGGAGGACCATTTGAAATTGCCAGGATATGATCTGGCTCAGGTTTTAGTCCAGCCTGTGAAATTGTATGCCCCAGAAAGGAGAATTCATTTTGTCTAAATTTGCATTTGGACCTCTTGAGCTGGTGGCCTGCTGTGCTGATGCAATTTAGTACAGACTGCAGGTTATTGTCATGCTCCTCAGAAGTATTTCCAAACACGATAATATCATCCAGATATCACTGAACTCCATGTTGACTCTTCAGAATCAATGACATCATTTTTGAAAGGCACTTGGGGCAGATGCGAGACTGTATGGAACACGTTTAAAACTAAATAGTCCCTCATGTGTAATAAATGCTGTGAGGTCTCTGCTATCTTCATGCAACATAACCTCGTGGTATGCGCTCTGCAAATCAAGAGTAGAAAACATCTTTGCTCCACGGAATTCTGCAAATACTTCTTCTATGTGAGGAAGAGGATGGCTGTCAATCACAATAGCTTTATTTGGCTCCCTTAAGTCCACACAAAGGTGAATGCCTCCACCCTTCTTCTGCGTCACTACTATAGGTGAAACCCATTCCGAGGAGTCGATCTCTTCAATAATGTCCTTTTGAACAAGTTTTCTAAGTTCTTCTGAAACAGCTTCCCTGACTGAAAATGGTAATCGCCGTAACTTCTGTTGTACAGGCATCACATTATTCCGCATTTTAACTTTATGCAGAAACCCATAAGCACAGCCGAGTTTCTCCTCAACTTGGTGTTGGGTCCCAGCTGAAACTGGTGTGTGTACCTCAAGAGTGCTTTGCTGAGGAAGATCAATTTGTCCATTAACTACCCTGAGATTTAAAGCGGCCAATAAATCTCTGCCAAGGATAGGAGTTCCTTTGTGGACAATGTAGAACTCAGCAGTTACACAGCAATCACCAAAAGTAACTATTACTGGCAGGCAGCCATGTACTGGAATATGGTTTTGCAAATAGCACACCAAGTGAAGTCTGGGTTCAGTAAGAGGCACATCTTTAAAGTAATGCAGATAGATGGAATCAGGTAGTATAGATACTGCTGAGCCAGTGTCCAACATTAGCTGAATAGAGTGTGGTTTGCCTGAGGGTATGACGGAAATGTTTACAGTGCACTTTATCTGTTCTGGAATATGTGCAGTAGTGATTTTGTCCACGCTCAGCACAGTAACATCTGGTATTGTAACTGCATGCACCTTGTCAAGGTTCCTCCCCCACTCTGAACTCTAGGGTACAGATGTGGGGACCTGCATGAAAAACCTCCTAAGCTTATCTTTACCAGCTTAGGTCAAAACTTCCCCAAGGTACAAAGTATTCCACCCGTGGTCCTTGGAATGGCCGCTACCACCACCAAACTAATACTGGTTACTGGGGAAGAGCTGTTTGGACGCGTCTTTCCCCCCAAAATACTTCCCAAAACCCTGCACCCCACTTCCTGGACAAGGTTTGGTAAAAAGCCTCACCAATTTGCCTAGGTGACTACAGACCCAGACCCTTGGATCTTAAGAACAATGAACAATCCTCCCAACACTTGCACCCCCCCTTTCCTGGGAAATGTTGGATAAAAAGCCTCACCAATTTGCATAGGTGACCACAGACCCAAACCCTTGGATCTGAGAACAATGAAAAAACATTCAGTTTTTTACAAGAAGACTTTTAATAGAAAATAGAAGTAAATAGAAATGAAGAAATCCCCCCTGTAAAATCAGGATGGTAGATATCTTACAGGGTAATTAGATTCAAAAACATAGAGAACCCCTCTAGGCAAAACCTTAAGTTACAAAAAAGATACACAGACAGAAATAGTTATTCTATTCAGCACAATTCTTTTCTCAGCCATTTAAAGAAATCATAATCTAACACATACCTAGCTAGATTACTTACTAAAAGTTCTAAGACTCCATTCCTGGTCTATCCCTGGCCAAGCACAGCATACAGACAGACACAGACCCTTTGTTTCTCTCCCTCCTCCCAGCTTTTGAAAGTATCTTGTCTCCTCATTGGTCATTTTGGTCAGGTGCCAGCGAGGTTACCTTTAGCTTCTTAACCCTTTACAGGTGAGAGGAGCTTTCCCCTGGCCAGGAGGAATTTCAAAGGGGTTTACCCTTCCCCTTATATTTATGACACGCCCCCCAAATCTCAGCTAGGGTGAAACACTGGCTGGGATTTCTTCCTGGAGCTCTAGGAAAAACAGAGTTAATAAGACACATGCATCTCTAAATATACTACCAAGTACATAAAGACTAACAATATTTTCCACATCTCAAGGACGATTTTAACCAGTTGATTCTGGGAAACTTTCACGGGAGAGTGCATCAGCCACTTTGTTAGAAGCTCCTGAGATGTGTTGGATGTCGAAATCAAAATCTTGGAGAGCTAAACTCCACCGAAGAAGTTTTTTGTTAGTTTCCTTGACGGTGTGAAGCCACTTCAGTGCAGCATGGTCGGTTTGCAGGTGGAAACGCCGTCCCCAAACATATGGGCGTAGCTTTTCCAGAGCGTAGACAATGGCATAACATTCTTTTTCAGTGACTGACCAGTTGCTTTCCCTCTCAGACAGTTTTTTGCTGAGAAACACTACAGGGTGGAATTCTTGATCAGATCCTTTCTGCATTAAAACTGCTCCCACACCACGCTCGGATGCATCTGTGGTTACTAGGAACGGTTTGTCAAAGTCTGGGGCCCTTAGTACAGGGTCAGACATGAGTGTCGCTTTAAGCTTGTTAAAGGCCTTCTGACACTTTCCGGTCCACTGAACAGCATTTGGCTGTTTCTTTTTGGTTAGGTCTGTCAGTGGGGCAGCGATTTGGCTGTAGTGCGGTACAAATCGTCTGTAATAACCGGCCAAGCCTAAGAAGGATTGAACCTGTTTCTTTGACTTTGGGACAGGCCACTTTTGGATAGCATCCACTTTGGCCTGTAGGGGGCTGATAGTTCCTTGACCCACCTGGTGTCCAAGGTAAGTCACTCTGTTTAGGCCTATTTGACACTTCTTAGCCTTAACAGTTAGTCCTGCCTCCCTTATGCGCTCAAGGACTTTTTGTAGATGTTCCAGGTGGTCTGCCCAGGAATCCGAAAATATGGCCACGTCGTCAAGGTAGGCAACTGCATATTCTCCTAATCCCGCTAGGAGACCATCTACAAGTCTTTGGAAAGTGGCGGGTGCATTTCGCAGCCCGAAAGGGAGTACATTAAATTCATACAGCCCGAGATGTGTGACGAAGGCTGACCTTTCCTTGGCAGATTCATCTAGCGGTACCTGCCAGTACCCCTTTGTTAAGTCCAAGGTAGAGATGAACTGGGCCCGTCCCAGTTTCTCTAACAGTTCATCTGTGCGTGGCATTGGATAGTTGTCTGGGCGAGTTACAGCATTTAGCTTACGGTAGTCCACGCAAAAACGTATTTCCCCATCTGGTTTGGGAACTAGAACCACTGGAGATGCCCATGCACTTTCAGAGGGGCGGATTACACCCATCTGTAACATATCCTGGATCTCCCATTCTATAGCAGTTTTAGCTTGAGGAGACACCCGGTAAGGGTGGACCCTAATTGGGTGAGCATTACCTGTGTCAATGGAGTGGTATGCCCGTTCAGTCAGTCCTGGGGTGGCTGAGAACGTTGGCGCGTAGCTAGTGCACAGCTCCTGGATCTGCTGTCGCTGCATACGCCCAAGGGTCATGGAGAGGTTCACCTCTTCCACACCACCAGCACATTTCCCTTCGTAGTAGACACCTTCAGGCCACTCAGCATCATCTTCTCCCTGGGCTGTAAACTGACAAACCTTTAATTCTCTGGAATAAAAGGGCTTTAGAGAATTAATATGGTACACCTTAGGCTTTCGGTTGGAGGTGGGGAATGCTATGAGATAATTAACAGCTCCCAGGCGCTCCTGGACCATGAATGGCCCTTCCCACGATGCTTCCATTTTATGGGCCTGGAGCGCCCTTAAGACCATGACCTGGTCTCCTACTTTGAAGGAACGCTCTCTGGCATGTTTATCATACCAGGCTTTTTGCTCTTTTTGAGCATCCTGTAAGTTTTCTTTAGCAAGGGCTAAAGAGGTTCGGAGGGTGTTTTGTAGGTTGGTTACAAAGTCCAGAATGTTAGTTCCTGGAGAAGGTGTAAATCCCTCCCATTGCTGCTTCACCAACTGCAATGGCCCCTTAACCTCACGGCCATATACAAGTTCAAATGGGGAAAACCCTAAACTGGGATGTGGTACAGCTCTGTAGGCAAAGAGCAACTGCTGCAACACTAGGTCCCAATCATTGGAGTGCTCATTTACGAATTTACGTATCATGGCCCCCAAAGTTCCATTAAACTTCTCCACCATGCCATTTGTTTGATGGTGGTAAGGAGTGGCAACCAAGTGATTTACCCCATGAGCTTCCCAAAGGTTTTTCATAGTTCCTGCCAGGAAATTAGTCCCTGCATCTGTGAGGATGTCGGAGGGCCAACCTACCCTGGCAAAAATGTCTGCTAGTGCCTGGCATACACTTTTAGCCCTGGTGTTGCTTAGAGCTACTGCTTCCGGCCATCGGGTGGCAAAATCCATGAAAGTCAGTATGTACTGCTTTCCTCTGGCTGTCTTTTTCGGAAAAGGACCCAGAATATCCACAGCTACTCGCTGAAATGGAACTTCAATGATGGGGAGTGGTTGTAGAGGGGCTTTGACCTGGTCTTGGGGTTTTCCCACTCTTTGGCACACCTCACAAGACTGGACATAGGTAGAAACATCCTTGCCCATTCCCTCCCAGTGGAATGACCCCCCCAAACGGTCTTTGGTCCTGTTCACCCCAGCATGGCCACTAGGGTGATCGTGGGCTAAGCTCAAGAGCTTGGCCCGGTATTTAGTTGGAACTACCAACTGTCTCTGAGGATGCCAGTCTTCCTGGTGTCCACCAGAAAGAGTTTCCTTGTATAAAAGTCCTCTTTCTACAACAAACCTGGATCGATTAGAAGAGCTGAGAGGCGGTGGGTTGCTCCGTGCCGCCGTCCAAGCTCTCTGGAGGCTTTCATCTGCTTCCTGCTCGGTCTGGAACTGTTCCCTTGATGCTGGAGACATCAGTTCCTCATTGGATTGTGGACCTAGGCTTGGTCCCTCTGGAAGCGATATAGGGGATGGAGCTGTTTCTGTTGACTGTGAACCGCTCTCCGCTGGTGCACTAGGTTGGGATTCAGGCTCCGGCTGAGCCTCTTGTGTAGGGTTATCGGCTGCTGCCAGTTCAGGTTCGGTGGGGCCCTCTGGTGTTGAGGTTGCAAGTACTGGATTCAGTGCTGGCACGGGGTCTGGTGTTGGTTGTTCGGCTGGTTCTGGTTCTGGGACTGGTTCCGTCTGGGTCTCTGGGACTGGATCCACTACTGCTGTTGCAGACATTGGCCTGGGGTCCGGGTCCATCACCTCTGACTGGGTCCTGATAGAAGTTTCCGGAACAGAGCTAGGCCTCACGGCTTGTTTAGCCTGGCTGCGGGTGACCATTCCCACCCTCTTGGCCTGCTTCACATGATTGGCCAAGTCTTCCCCCAACAGCATGGGGATGGGATAATCATCATAGACTGCAAAAGTCCACATTCCTGACCAGCCCTTGTACTGGACAGGCAACTTGGCTGTAGGCAAATTGAAAGAGTTGGACTTGAAGGGTTGAATCGTCACTTGGATCTCTGGGTTGATTAAATTGGGGTCCACTAAGGAAGCATGGATAGCTGACACTTGTGCTCCGGTGTCCCTCCACGCGGTGACCTTCTTCCCGCCCACACTCACAGTTTCCCTCCGCTCCAAGGGTATCTGGGAGGTATCTGGGCCAGTGGAACTCTGGTGTGATTCCGGTGCAATGAACTGTAATCTGTTGGGGTTCTTGGGGCAGTTGGCCTTTACATGCCCCAGCTCGTTACATTTAAAACATCGTCCAGCTGACGGGTCACTGGGGCGAGGAGGGTTGCTGGAGAACGGGGTGGCAGGACGATAAGGGGTCTGGAGGGTTCTTTGGGAGGTAGGTGGGGCCTTGGGCGGCCCCCGGTAATAGGGTGTGGTCTGGGGTGGTCCCTTCTGGTCTCCGCTCCAACTGCGACCAGTTTTCTTCTTCTCTGCCACCTCCACCCATCTGGCTCCAATCTCTCCTGCCTCGATTACAGTTTTGGGTTTCCCATCTAGGATGTATCTTTCTATTTCCTCAGGAACACCCTCTAAGAATAGTTCCATTTGCATTAGGAAGGGAAAATTTACTGGAGATTCAACACTTGCTCCTGATATCCAGGCATCCCAATGTTTCACAATGTGGTAGGCATGTCGGGTAAATGACATGTCTGGTTTCCACCTTAGGGCTCTGAACCTCCGACGAGACTGCTCGGGTGTTATCCCCATTCTGACTCTCGCCTTGGATTTAAACAGTTCATACTTGTTCATGTGTTCTTTAGGCATTTCAGCTGCCACCTCAGCTAAGGGTCCACTGAGCTGCGGCCTCAGCTCTACCATGTATTGGTCAGTAGAGATGTTGTACCCAAGGCAGGCCCTTTCAAAGTTTTCTAGGAAGGCCTCAGTATCATCGCCTGCCTTGTAGGTGGGGAACTTTCTGGGATGGGAAGTGGTACTTGGAGAAGGATTACTAGGTTTGTTGGGATATTCTGCTGAGCCTTTATCTTCTCCATCTCCTCCACATACTTCCTCTCTTTTTCCTTCTCCTCCAGTTCTTTGTCCCTCGCTTCCATAGCTCTCCTGTGAGCAGCCGCTTGGTGTTGTTCTGCTTCTCTCGCTGCCTCCCTTTCTTGTTCCTTCTTCAGCCGCATGAGTTCTGTCTTTCATGTTCCCTTTGTCTTTCCTCAGCCTGAAATTTGGCTAATTCGAGCTGTAGTCGAGCCGCGGATTTTGCCATTCTAACCTCTCTGTTTTTAACTAACTTTACACCCGAGGTTTAGAAATAAACAAACAAAACTTGGCTGTAAAATTTTGCTGTGCTGGAATAGAATACCTATTCTCTGATAGTGATTGTCAGCCTACAGAAAAAGACAATTCCCTTATCTCTGCTCTGGGCCCAAATTAAAGCAAAAAACCTCCAACTACTTGGAAACCTGCTTACCCAGCCCAAAGAAAAAAAAAATTCCCTTTCAAACCTGTGCTCCTTGTAAAACAAAAAAAATCAAAATCCTAAAAAAAACACCCTGCCACTTTTGTCTCCAGGCAAATGGGTAGAGCACACCCCCCCTATTTACTTTTTGGAAGAAAAAAAAAAAAAAAAAAAACTCTGGGTTGGAAGACTGTGAATTTCCCTGCAGGAGTTAAGTACCCTGCCTCCAGGCAAAGAAAACCTGCAATTCACAAAGATAATCCCCTTTTGTCTCTGCTTGGCCACAAAGCAGGGAAAACCCAAGCTGCTTTCAGTTTCAAAGCTGCTTCAAAGCCACAGGAAAAAAAAATTCCTTTTTAAAATCTGTATTTCTAGTTCAAAAAATCTCAACTGGATCTCAAAATGATTTCAGGTTAATCCCACCACTATGCCACCATGTCAAGGTTCCTCCCCCACTCTGAACTCTAGGGTACAGATGCGGGGACCTGCATGAAAAACCTCCTAAGCTTATCTTTACCAGCTTAGGTCAAAACTTCCCCAAGGTACAAAGTATTCCACCCGTGGTCCTTGGAATGGCCGCTACCACCACCAAACTAATACTGGTTACTGGGGAAGAGCTGTTTGGACGCGTCTTTCCCCCCAAAATACTTCCCAAAACCCTGCACCCCACTTCCTGGACAAGGTTTGGTAAAAAGCCTCACCAATTTGCCTAGGTGACTACAGACCCAGACCCTTGGATCTTAAGAACAATGAACAATCCTCCCAACACTTGCACCCCCCCCTTTCCTGGGAAATGTTGGATAAAAAGCCTCACCAATTTGCATAGGTGACCACAGACCCAAACCCTTGGATCTGAGAACAATGAAAAAACATTCAGTTTTTTACAAGAAGACTTTTAATAGAAAATAGAAGTAAATAGAAATGAAGAAATCCCCCCTGTAAAATCAGGATGGTAGATATCTTACAGGGTAATTAGATTCAAAAACATAGAGAACCCCTCTAGGCAAAACCTTAAGTTACAAAAAAGATACACAGACAGAAATAGTTATTCTATTCAGCACAATTCTTTTCTCAGCCATTTAAAGAAATCATAATCTAACACATACCTAGCTAGATTACTTACTAAAAGTTCTAAGACTCCATTCCTGGTCTATCCCTGGCCAAGCACAGCATACAGACAGACACAGACCCTTTGTTTCTCTCCCTCCTCCCAGCTTTTGAAAGTATCTTGTCTCCTCATTGGTCATTTTGGTCAGGTGCCAGCGAGGTTACCTTTAGCTTCTTAACCCTTTACAGGTGAGAGGAGCTTTCCCCTGGCCAGGAGGAATTTCAAAGGGGTTTACCCTTCCCCTTATATTTATGACACACCTGTTGATTGAATTGGCTACTGCGACATACTTTAGCAAAATGTCCAATCTTTTTGCAATGATTGCACTGAGCTACTTTTGCTAGACATCCTGTGTAGCTTGCAAGGTGTTGTGGGGATCCACAGCAAAAACATGCTTTTACTGTATTTTGAATTTACTGATTCAGTGGTTTTTCATTAGTTTTCCTCTTGAAATTGTGTGTCTGCAGTGGTAGTGAACTTTTCTGCAAAGGAGTCACAGCCTGGCTTGTGCCTCCTTATCCATGCTCATTATTTTGGCTTCAGCTGTAGCAGACTCAATCTGAGTAGCAATGGTTATTGCTTTTCCTAGTGTAAGTTCTGGTTCTAGAAGTAAGCGTTCTCTTACATGAAGCATGGTTGTTTTCTCAATGAGCTGGTCTCTAATCATCTCATCTGCCATATTCCCAAAGTCACAAATTACAATCAGACTTCTCAAGGAAGCAATATACTGCATTATAGTTTCCCCTGGTTTCTGCTCATGCTGGTGAAATCTGAAGCGATTAGCTACTACATTCACTTTTGGAACAAAAAAATTCTTTAATGCAGTCAGTGCAGTCTCATATTTATCATCTGCAAGGGCAAAAGTGTAAAATATATGCGCTGCCCTTCTGCTCCAAGGCAGTGGATTAGCAGAGCACGCTTTCTTACTTCAGAAATCTCTGTAGCACTGTTTACAAACGGATAAGTCTCAAACATATGGATCCAGGTAGTAAAAGCAATTGGAGGCTCACCTGGGCTTTGCAGAAAGGATGCAGGTGGGTTCAGAGGCAGAAGATCCATCCTCGTCACCAAAATGTTGTATCAACCAGACAAGGTACTAACAACAGGACTTTATTTTGACATTATTTTCAAAGGGAAACCTCTTTACCAAGCTGCTGCTGCACCCTCTGTAGCTTTCTCCCAACCTCTCTACTCCTCCCGCTCCTTCCTGTTTCCTGTCCTTTCAGACTCCCAACAGCCAGTGCTCCCAATTCTAACAATCACAAGCAACATCTAAACACCACATATACCTAACTGTACTATCTCCATAGTTAAGAACAATATTTCATTGATTAAGTCATTACTGCTTTCTGAGACTTTCTTTCTAATTGCCATTATACCCAATACCGAATCAGGCAGGATAGCAGCCATGGTTGGCTCAAATCTGGATAAGGGATGTATGCCCAACAAAATGCCCATCAATTCATCCATCATAATGGCCACTAAATTGGACAGTCATATAGATCTCCTAATTCCAAATGTAGGGGTACAAAAAACTGTTCTCATTCTACCTTTGCTGTCATCTCAAGAGCCCTCAGTATAGATTTGGCAATGCTGACCCCATTTGCCATGTATAAACTCATAATTCATAACCGTCATATTTGACTGTCCTGCTCTTCTCATTGTTTTATCGTATAATTCCAAATCCACACCTGGAGAGACAACTGTCCAGCTACAGTTTGATTTCTTCCAGACCTTCCTCTTCACCAATCTTTTGACTCAGTTAACATGTGGGAATCTGAGGTGCCCAGTTGCTTCTTGTCTATTTAATTCCCAGCAGTCCTTATATATTTGTTTAGTGCTCTTATTTTCACTATTTCCATTTCCCAAAATGTTAAATCTAACAATTTGGTCCTTAAATGTATAGGCGTTTCTCCGGTTGCCACCTGCAGCACACATAACAGAGTTGTAATACTTGCACCATATGCAAGTCAACACCTTTCTGCTTTCAGCCTCCTGGCTTTATCATTCTGTCCCAGCCCCTTCCCAGCTAGGCTTCATCTTAATTAACCCTGATCCTCCCTCTCGCAAGGGATGCCAGGTACCCTAATTGTCTCTCAGGCCCTTGTAAACCTATAGGGCTTGCATGGGGTGCACACACCATCACAGGGTCCTTAATTACTGGGGTGTGATTTGAAATTTTGAGTGAGTTCAGGGGCCAAAAGTGAAGAATATGCTCATGCAAAGTGAACCCAGAAAGTTAACATAGCTCTAGTGGATATATGTATCACCTTTTCAACAATGTTAGTGAATCAAGCCCTTGTGCTGCCTACTGCAGCCCCCTTATTGCCATGTTTTTAAATGTGGTTTTCTTTAAATTGCAGTATAACTTCCTGAGATGACTGTTTATTGCTGTTTCCTTTGCAGCCCTTATCCACTGAGTAACGCCACTGAAATCAGCTTGTACGATCTTTGCAACACTTGTAATAGTCCATCCTTTAGATACTGAACTCGAATGAAAGAATGAAAACCTGCATAAAAGACCAGCCTTTCACATGCAAGTAGCCCCATTAGAGTCAGTGAATTTACTCACATAACTGAGGCAAGAACTTTTTGTTCAAACGTTTTAGTAGAAGACCACAATGAAAAAAAATATAGCAAACTCTTGCTAATGTACAAGATCTGAGACAGTTGAATATAACATTATATAACCTTTAGAGCTGCAGGATCAGACCAGTTAATGATATGCTCAAGTTTAATCACAAGTTATCGGGCTTGAATCAGTATTACTGGATGAGCATTATACAGGAGATCAGACTAGATGATCATAAAGGTCCCTTCAGATGTCAACATAGATGAATCTATTAAAATATTATGCCCAATTGTCTTTTTTTTGTGCATATTAACATCAGTTTGCACACTGGATACCATCAGATTAGGCCTGAATAGATACTGGGAGTGGTTGGGTCATTATAAATCCTAAACTTAATTTCCCCAATACTAATTTCTCCCTACTGTTACTCACACCTTCTTGTCAACTGTCTGTAATGGGCCACGCTCTTACCACTTCAAAAGTTATTTTTCCTCCCTTGGTATCCTGCTGTTAATTGATTTATCTTGTTAGACTGACCTCACACTTGGTAAAGCAACCCCCATCCTTTCATGTATTTATACCTGCTCCTGTATTTTCACTCCATGCATCTGATGAAGTGGGTTCTAACCCATGAAAGCTTATGCCCAAATAAATGTATTAGTCTCTAAGGTGCCACAAGGACTCCTCATTAGTTTTGCTGATACAGACTAACACAGCTACCACTCTGAAACCTATCAGTTTGGTGTATTTCCTTTTAACTTCATTTCCCTCAAACTCTTTGTGCCAAACCCTATGTGACTGACTCAGGAAAATCATCCCCATTGATCTTAACAGGGGTAATCAAGGAAATAAGGCCAGCAGGATTTGGCCATTTATGCAAGTGTCCATTCCACTTCGGTTTGTAGGAGAAAGGTTGCTATAACTCCTGTGCTGACTGAGTTTAGGTTAAAGTAGTGATGAAAATTAACTTGCTTTTGTCACAATAAGTCTGACAGTGAATATTATTTTAACATAGAATTTTGGAATTCATGGTTTTATATTTTCCCCTGGAAAACTGTTTTCAGTAAGACCACAGAATTATTGATTAATGGTGCTGCTTCTGTAGCAAAAAGAATGAGGATTTTTCACTGTTGAAAACTTTAGGATGGAGGAGGATACACTTTATTATAGGATTTATAGAACCAATTCTCAGATTAGACTTTTTCCAGTTAAGCAAATTTGGCCTAGAAAAAAATAAAGGGAGAGTCAATGGTGAGTAATAACCATACTACCTCCTCATTAGACCATGTTTGCAATGTTTTCTGGGATGCTCTACTTTACTGTATTAGGACAATTTTCTTGTTTTTTCCAGCTCCAAAACAGAACAATAATGACAGTATTGTCCAAAAAAAAAAGTTTCTTATGATTAACTAAGTTGTGTAACGTTACCAGGATATCAGGAAAAAGGCCAAAGTATTTCACATTGTAAAACTGGGCATATCATCAGATATAGCAATTTTGATCACATCTTCAGACTAGCCTGATTTTATAAGTTTCCCCAAGCCTCTTTCAGCCAAAAGTCTTTGGGATGCCATCTGGTTCTAATGATACAAAACTAAAATATTCAGTCTCCTTTTCACTACACTACATTAAAGTTTTAAAACATCAACAGAACAAAGTCCATTCTTTTTATATCATACCAGTGACATTTTTATTATTTTGGCTAATTTAAAGTGTTTATTTTTTATAAATACCAATGGACATACAATACTTAAATGAGGCTGTATTGCATGATATAGTGGACTTGACCCTCAGCTCAGTTACTCCTGATTCACAGCCTATGGAAGTTTATCCATTGACATAAATGGATTTTGGATCAGGCCCTTATTGTGTGTGAGACTGGAATTTGGACCATAGAGCACAGTGTGTTAAAGAATTTATAAGATTCCAATACATATTCCAAAGGGGAAAGATTCAAATTATACTTACAGTAGCTACTATTAACAACAAACAAGATCCAATCTTGCATTCCTTGCATACTCAATATCCAAACAGAAGTTAATTGGAGTTTTGGCTCTGTAAGGAATGCAACATCAAGTTTTTGGTAAAGAAATACTTTAAAGTAAATAAGTTTTTATAAAAGATACAATCCGTATCCATTACAGCTATCTGTAAATATGCTATTTCGGTGCAATTTTCAAAAGTGCCTATACGAGTTAGTCTATGTCTACACGTCCCTGCAATTCAGACTGTGAGGAGGATGTGAATTGCAACATGCACTCACATGCTGCACTGTAACTCCCCCATGTGTACACTGCATGGGCGAACTAAAAGGTACCTAAGTTTGTGTTAACGTAGTCCTCTTTAAACAGGACTAAGTTAATGAGAATTAGGTACTTTTAGTTCATGCCTGCAGCATCCACACGGGGGGAGTTACAGCATAGCATGCAGCAATTCCCACCCCCGTAGTCTGAACTGCAGGGCCATGCAGATAAGCCAATTTCCAGCAGCAATTAAAAGTCATGGAAGTTGGACACCTAGGTTACCAACCTTTACGAACTTTTCAAAGTCTCATCCTCTAAATATAGTTCATCATTTCTGAACTCAGCAACTACACCATTTCCAGTTCCTTAACTTTCTTTGTTGATCTTATAAAGATGGCAGGTAGCAACAGAGGCCAACATATTCAAAAATGGATAACTAGAGTCAGGCTCTAAAGTCCACAAACACCTAAATAAAAGGCCAGATTTTGAAAGTGCTGAGCAACTCTGATGTCAAGCCACATATTCAGGTGCATAAACATGGATTTAGGAGTCCAGCTTTAGGAACCCATATTTGAAAATCTTGGCCAAAGTGCTGTGTACTATATGGATATTTATGTAGCTTGCTAGATCATTATTTCAATATTTTATTAAGTATTGTTATTATTATTCATTATGTTAGCTCCAAACAGCATCAGGACCCCATTGTGCGAGGCACTGTACACACATCAAATAAAGGGTCAGTCTCTGCTTCGAAGAGCTAAAATCATGCACAACACCTACAGAAAAGCAACAGAAAATACAACTTCCTGTTAGTAAAAACAAGATTAGTTTCACTCCAGTAAGTGATCATTGCCTTCTGTACATCTACCTTAGTTTTCTCAATCATTTCTATTGCTACACTGTAGGGCTGAAATCCTGACCCTACTGATATCAATAGCAAGACTCCCATTGGTTTCAAAGGGGCCAGAGGTATTTAAATAAGGTAACTGAGATCCATAAGGTATTCTCCAAAGTTGATTTCACAGTGTATTCTGCTCTGTACCTCCTCCAGGTTCTAAGAGTTCTTGTAGGATAGATTTGATTGTGTTTCTTCTTTGTTTTGTTTTTCCCCTCCCTCTGCATGGTAGTTTTCCACCTTACTATTACAAAATGGTTAATACGTATAGTTACAAATCCTACATTCCCTACTCAGTCCCTTTCAACAGGAGTTTTGCCTGAGTAAGAATGGTCCGAAAGAGTACCGTAGGAATTGGTCCATACGGAGTTACATGCTAGCTGTTGTTGTTGTTCTCCAAGAGTGCATTTAAGGTTTTGGGAACAAACAATAAAGCGAACAGCTGAACAACTTTAATCATGGCCCAGTTCCTAGTTACAATTATTTTTAAGCTATCCCACCATCAGCTAGTCTCTGAATTTCTTCCCAATGAAAAAAAACCCATGCAAAACTAAAAGGAATATTCTTGTTAAATAAATGGTTTTCAAATGTGACCTGCCATGGCATCTGATCCGAATTCAGGAGTATCTGCTCCCTGTAATTTATGTGTTAGCTGCACATACACAGCCATAATTTTGAAGTTGTCACATGCTCCATATACTCCTCTGGAAGCAGGTTCTATAGCAAAATATATTTTATCTGGCTCACCAGCAACAGAATATAAGACTACTCCAATAGCCAAGCCACTCAATTGGAGAGAGGTCTGAACACAAACAATGTTTCTATACTCATGAAAGGTATACACCATCCAGTCCACATTTCAGAATACTTGTAGTGTGTGTTGGGGGGAATAGTCAAATAAGCTCTGAACTTTCCTAGATACCTCTCTGTAACTTGGCATTAAGGCACTACTCACAAAACGAATGATGTGCAGCTGCATGCAACTTAACCAGCATGCCTGCCGAGCTCCCCCACCGCCCACCCCATTCCTTTCTTCCTGACAGGTAAGTGAACGCTCGAGATGGAGTTGCCCCTAAGATGCTAGGACATTAGGACAGACTGTCAATCAGGAAAAACAACCTATTTTTCTCATAAGATCCCTTCTTCATTCAGGCCCTCATCCAAAACCCACTGGAGTCACTATGCAGACTCCTGTGGACTTAAACATTTATTGTTATTGTTGTTCATTATTTGTATTACAGTAGCACCTAGTGGTCGCAACCAAGATCATGGCCCATTGTGCTAGGCCCTGTACAAACACACAGTAGGTGATAGTCCCTACACTAAACAGCTTACAATCTAAAAAGGCAATACAGACATAACATGGCAGGGGAAGCAGAGAAGTAAAATGACTAGTGCAAGGTTGCAAAGCGGGACAGAAGCAGAGACAGGAAGAGAACCCAGGTGGGAAGGTATAAAGGATACCATTCTTCTGGGGTCAGAGGCCTGCAGCTGGCTGATTAGCCCAGCCTGCTGCACCTGGGCAAAGAGCTGGAACTTAATTGCCTGATCCTCATAAAAGAAGGCACCAGGGAAATGGATGGGGGGAGATAGCAATAACCTCCAGAAAGCTGAGTGGCCTGTGGCTATGTGCCTAATGGATGCTGCTGAAGCAGCTGCAGAGAAGAATTGCTCCAGGAACCAAATGGACAGAAGGGAGACTGTGTGAAGTCCTTTTATTATGGAGGCTCTGAGGTAAGAGCCAGGGAATTTTGGGCTGCTGAGCTTACGGTGTGAGGGACAGACTTGGGGAAGGGACTACTTGGCCTGCACAGACTTTAAGGGAAGAGTTTGTGTGATTTTGATTTGTTTTGTTAAAGAGGCTTGAAATAAAAACAACTAATCCTGCTGGAAACTGCTTCACTGTATTCTGTGAGGGAGCTTCAGACAGAATTACCCCAGGGAGTGAGCTGGCTCAGCAAGAGCAAAACCTGGTCTGGCAGGAGGAGGGTACTATAGGATAAGTCCCAATCCTTTACACCAGGTCTCCAGATTCCTAGTCCAAGGCCTTATCCATCATGGTGCCTGCCAATGGACTTTAGGTCATACCCTCACTGTACAAGATGTATGATGTGTAGTGAATGAAGCCATGGTCCACTCACTGAACCGTAATGAGCAGCTACCTCAGTGATTTCACATCATCCAAACTGCACACTGTGGCTGAGGGCCAGAACAAGGCCTATGAACAATTTACATTCTACTTAAGTGCTCATCCTGAATGACGAAGGAGTCCTGCAAAAAAAATTGTGTACATTCAGGCTATAGCAGAATGCAAATGCACCTGGGGGGCAGACTTAAGGCCACGAGGGCAAACAACTCTGCCATTTCCTGACTTTTGAATGCTTCACTTTGCAATATTTTCCTTTTAATTTAGCTTTTCCTTTTTTAATCACTATTTCTTTGGCTAGCACCAACAGTGTGATAAATGCCTTAGAAACAAGTATGAACATTAGGTCCCTGTTCTCACTGATTTTTTTTTCCTTTAATAAAAATTACCTATGTTTTCATCACTGATAATGGCTGCAGAGTCAGTGGTCCTGCCATGAGGATGTATAAGCGTTCTGTGCAGACGTCCCAAGATCCACACTTTGGACACAGATCCTTGGGTTTCATGCTGGCACTCCTCCTCCATTCCACACCATCTGTCCAGCACATTTTTCAGTGGAACTGTTCCATTCCTCAGTATTTGCAATGCAAGGAGATGATTTACCCTCATGCCATTCTATTATTGGTATCCAGACCTCAACTCTGCACGACCCCCGACTCCTTGGGGTGTGGAGGCTGTGGATTGATATTGCACTTAATTCATAGATTCATAAAGTTTAAAGCCAGAAGGTACCACTAGATTATCTGTTCTCCTGTATGTTACCTGCCATTCAATTTCACCCAGCTACCCTGGTATTGAGCCCAATAACTTGCATTTGGCTAAAGCATATTTTCCAGACTAGCATCCAATCTTGATTTGAAGACATGGAGAGATGGAGAATCCACCACTTCCCTAGGTAGCGTGTTGCAATGGTTAATCATCCTCTCTGCTAAAAAATTGTGTCCAGTTTCTACTTTGAATCTGTCTGGCTTCAGCTTCCTGCCATTGCATAGGCCATGGAGTGGACACCTGGGCTATGGTCCAACCACATTTTGGGCAGGCCAAACCTGAACAGTCACAGCAACGTTCACTCAAATTTGGAGGGAGTGGGTGTATGGGCTCTTGGGCCATGGGGCGAGGTGGAGAAGGGGGCATCTGAGAAGAGAAAAGGAGGGGCAGGGGGAGAAGGGGGTGAACAAATCTGTGCCCCCCGCCTCCCAACTTTAAATGGCGCTCCACGGCCCCTGAGTCAGTTCTTATTATGCCTTTCTCTGCTAGATGAAACAGCCCTTTAGCATCTGGTATATTCTCACTATGAAGATACTTCGACACTAATCAAGTCACCTCTAATCTTCTTTTTGATGAGATAAACAGACTGAGCTCTTTAAGGCATTTTCTCCAGCCCTTGAGTCATTTTTGTGGCTCTTCAATTCTCCAATTTTTCAACATCCTTTTTAAAATGTTGACACCAAAACTGGATGGACTTTTCCAGAACTGATCTCACCAATGCCATATGCACTGGTAAAATCACCTCACTACCCCTGCCTTGCACTCCCCTGTTTATACATCCAAGGACAGCATTAGCCCTTTTTGTCACAATATCACACTAAGAGCTTCTGTTGAGTTGCTTGTCCATTTTGACCCCTAAATCCTTTTCAGAGTCACCACTTTCTAAGATACTGTCGCCCATTCAGTAGGTATGATCTGCATTCCTTGTTCCTAGGCATATAACTAATCCTGAGGCTCTGAGAAGCAATAGCTGCCATGGAAATTTTCACTGGATGCTCTAGGGGATTGCCAGAGCACTCTGCTGCCTTGGGAATCAATCCTGCTCCTATTCTAATCACTGGGAAAACTCCTGTTGACTTCCATGGGAGCTGAATCAGGTCCTAAAACAGAGGCTCCCTCAATCCACCATCCCTCTGCAGCAGGCCAGAATAACGCAAAGCCCAAATACATACTATCCATGAAGAGAGGCTATTGCTGGCATTGGGTGGGATGTGGAGTTTGCCCATGTAAGTAAGCTCTGCTGGGGAGTAGCTTTTACACTAGATGAACATGTGGCCAATATTTGCACATGTTTTCAACCTTGTGGGACAAAAACGTTTATGCCCCTCTTATTAATATATCTCTTAGATTTTTAAACACGAAAGAGTGTGGAACAATTTTAAACACAAGTGATTACAATGTTTACAACTTTCACTCAGGGTGCTCAATTTTTTGCATTTCACTCAACTTGGAGAGAGAAATCTGACCATTTGGTTTTGCTTTTCTGTTTTTAGGTTGAAATTTTCACAGTGAGATGTGTCTATATCTCCTAGACTGCTTTGAACATTTCAACCAGTCACTACACTGCATAGTAAAGACACCGACGTGTAATATTTAAATAGCAATATGCATTTTCTTTTATTTTTTAATTATTCATAACACAGTTCTGTTCACAATACGGTTTGTAAATCTTTTCCCCACTGCATCTCAACCCAAAAAACTCTCTAATTACTTAACAATGTCCCTTTAACTACAATGTCCCTTTAACTACCTTTTAACTATTTGAAAATAAGAGATCATGAACTAAACTCCGGGCAACAGGACAAGACCATAAACAATTCAGGCAGTTTCTTTATACAAAGTTTGCTTGTAATATTGAACAAACTGCCAAAAGTTATGCAGCCAACAGTAAAAGTAAGTTGTGTACTTTAATTCAAGAAAGAGTTGGATGATGTTTTGGAAAAGAAGGAAATACTGTGGTACAGCAGTCACTAGCTCTGTTTTGTTGTGAGATGATGATTAGAGCATTTTAAGTATTTCATTAACACAACAAAATTAGCAAACTTTGTCTTCTCAATGGGTCTGACCCCGGAGATTGATCCTTTTGGGCATAAGAATCAGACCAGACAAATCTATTTGCAAAACTGTGGCCATGTTTTTGCTCTCTCTCTCTCTCCCTCTCTCGAGCTTGGCAAGGCAGATTAGAAAGATTAGATAATATAGGTAAGACATTTTGATGGATGGATGGATGGATGGATAATTAGATGGCTAATGGTGGAACAGAAATTCCAAGTTGAAGGCGGTACTCACATGATCACCAGCAATCTCACACCCACACACAACACAGAGGCTATTGCAGAGGATAAATAGTGAAGGAACGAAACAAAATAAAAAGGAAAGTGCAAACTAACTTTGCACAAACAGACTCTTGTGCTACAATAAAGCCAATACAAAATGATTTCTCTCAGGGTTGTTCTTGTTCGCAAGAGATGCAGAAGGACAAAATGTTCATCCACAACTAACGGGGAAAGACGCAAAGAAAATATAATATGCTGAAATCTCAAACATTTCCTGTTTGAAGATGGAGAATCAAGGGGCTTGAGGATTTATGGCAGCAGTAACATTCCATCCTTCAGGTGAGCTGTCTTCCCCTTCTGCCATCATCTTCGTGTTCAGTGCCAAGAACAGAAGCAATGGTGCTGACAAATTTCATCATGCAATCAGAAAAACACTAGCAAATGGTGACAGACAATAGTAGAATCACAGATGTTGGAGATGGGAAAGAGCTATTACCATCCAGTTCATTTCTCTACCAATACACGTTGTTTCTCACAGCACATTTTCTGGTGTTCTGTCCAATTTAGTTTTAAATGTCTCAAGGGATACAGCTTCTACCACTATCTTTCTTGGGTTACTTTTCCATAAACTAATAGAGCAATAGAAATGATATTGGCCAACATGGTCAAGAAGAAGGTGGTATAGCATTATGCATTGCTAAAACCTTAAGTCCTCCTTTCCCCCAGAATTCAGTAGTAACTCCTGGGGAAAGCAAGAGGACAAAATTGAAGATGAAGCAAACAGAACTCTTTCTACCAGACCAAACAGCATGTAATCAGTAGATAAACCAGAATCAGAACCAGACAAAATCCAATATGCAACTGGACTGTTATATCATCAAATTATATGGCATATCCTGGAGGTAAAAACCATGATATTTAAACTAAGCCATGAAGTGGATTTACCAGAAGATTTTTTTTCTTATTTCAAACGTTTATCGTCATTTTAGAATTAGCTGCTGAAGGTCATCCTACATAATGATAAATTATGACTAGGTGACACTGGCCTGGGCTGCCCTTTATTTCACTAACAGCTGCAGTCACTTGATCTTTGAAGGAACAAGATTAAAATCAAATCAAGAAGTGTTCTTACTGTGTGGCTTGTAAGAATGCAGGGCTTTTATGCTAAACCAGTGGTTCTCAAACAGGGGTACACAGAGGTCTTTCAGGGTATACATCAATTCTTCTAGATATTTGCCTAGTTTTACAACAGGCTACATAAAAAGCACTAACAAAGTCAGTACAAACTAAAATTTCATACAACTTGTTTACACTGTTCTATATACTATACACTGAAATGCAAGTACAATATTTATATTCTAATAGATATATTTTTTGATTATATGGTAAAAATGAGAAAGCAAGCAATTTTGCAGTAATAGTGAGCTGTGACGCTTTTGTATTTTTATGTTTGATTTTGTAAGCAAATAGTTCAAGCGAGGTGAAACTTTGGGTATGCAAGACAAATCAGACACCTGAAAAGGGTATAGTAGTCTGGAAAGGTTGAGAACCACTGCTCTAAACAAGGGGTGGTAGAGCACCCCAAAAACAAGACCCTCTACTCTTGGAAGAGGAAAAGGAAAAGAGCTATTAGGCTCGAAGGTACCTAAGGTCATACCAAAGGGGCTTGTGATGGGCTGAGGTCTCTGTGCACAAAGGTGCCACAGATGACAATTTGAGATTCATGCTGGCATAAGAATATGCTAACAGACTTTTGAAGTGCCAAGGAGCAAGGACTCAAGATATTATTAAAAGAAGCAGAGACCCAGAGGAAAATGGAGGTCCAATATTAAACTGGAGGTAAGGACCACAGAAAGACAGCAAGCACATAAAGCAGAGAGGCCCAGAGATAACATCTGTAAATAGTGCTAGCGATGAGGGACAATGGGAGGAGGATGGTGCCTGCACACATTTATTATTGCCAAATAGCCTGAAAAGAAAACCAACATCATTGCTATGGTATTTTCTCCACTAGATCTAAAGGACAGCAGCAACTGAATCGGCTGTTTGTGTTAAAGTGTCAATAGAGGAAAGAACAAAGTCATGGGAACATCTGCTTTGAGAAGCCACTTGAAAAATAATTATGCAATAACATGTGAAAACCATCTGTTAAACATGCTGCTGTCCACCAGTCATGTAGAAAGGAGACAGAAAATAAAAATCTAAGGAAGACCAGGAGACCATTGTGGCAGGCTTACTTCTAGCAGACCAGCCATTACCCCAATCTAAGCATGAAGCCAAGTGTACAATGAGCAGGGGAAGCATGTGATAGGAACAGAAGCAAGCAGGAGGATACAGTAAACAAGTTACCCAACAGAAGGTATAACTACCATTAAATAATCAATAAAAACTACACCAGAAACCATGCTTAGCCTGTGTACTCATCCTAAGTACAAACAAATGCTTCCTCTCATGAGTAGAAACAAAGGGTCCTGGGGCCTTCTGTTCTAACCTGGCAATTCTATTGTAGCACCAGAACCCACTTGGCCACTACTCAGTGGAGTCCCAGATTTGTGTAAATCTCTTCACACAACAGTATACAACGCTCTGAGATTATGTGAACTAAGGAAAATATATTGAACCATTAATATGGAGAATCCATGGCTGAAATCCTGGCCCCATTGACACCAATGGAGCCAGGATTTTACCCCATTACTAGAGGTCTGATCCTGCAAAGCACTGAACGCCTTCATCGCCCAAAGACTCCAGTATTGAATACTCTCATCTGCTATGGCCTCCCAGAATTGGGCCCCAAGGGTGTGAAATTATTCCCTGAAGGCTACTGTACATTTCCAAAGAATTTTGAAGTTTCAAACGAGCAACTCTCTGATTCTGTATCCCTGTTTGTTCCTATGAACTCTACCTCAGCAATAAACAGTAAATTTCTCCTCTTCAAGCAGCATTTTACTGACATCCTTTCTCCCATCTGTCCTGGATTCATTGCCTCTAATAATAGGATTAGTTTAGGGTGTACTATCAAAGAGTGCTTACCCATGTGTTGTCATGTTTTGCACATTTGCTAAGTTCTCTGCTACTTACATATACATTCTACATTCTCTTGTGCCCTTCCTTTGCCACTCCTCACATGCTAAGGGCATTGTTTGCCCCATGTTACACAAGAGCAACCTTTCTGGTGCAACATTTCACTTTGGATAGGCACAGACAGCTTTTCACAAAGATGCAGAACGGTGAGGAAGGGTCATTCCTAACTGGTCACCTTTCCAGTGAAATCTTGTGATAAGCATGCATACCATTCAGAGACCATGCAGCGGACAGCATCAATCAGATCATCTTTCTAGAGGAAAGGAGCTTAAAAAAGAAAAATGGTTACTAGCCTTCTGGTAACTGTTGTTCTTCGAAATGTGTTGTTTACGTCAATTCCAATCAGTAGTGCGCACGCTGCGTGCCCGGTCGTTGGAAAGCTTTTCCCTCAGCAGCTCCCATTGGGTCGGCTGTGGAGCCCCTGGAGTGGCGCCTTCATGGCACTCAATATATGACCCTGCAAACCCAATCCCCCTTCAGTTCCTTCTTGCCAGGTACTCCGACAAAGGGGAAGGAAGGTGGGTATTGGAATTATGATAACACCACATCTCAAAGAACAAGTTAGGAGAAGGTGAGTAACCATTTTTTCTTCTTCGAGTGCTTGTTCACATTGATTCCAATCAGGAGACTCCCAAGTTCTACCCTAGAGGTGGGGTCGGAGTTAAGGAATCGCTGATTGGGGCACCACTCTGCCAAATGCTGCATCATCTCTGGCATGTTGGGTGATAGCATAGTGAGAGTATGCACCGATGACCAAGTTGCTGCCCTGCAGATCTCTTGTATCGGGACCTTGACCAGGAACACATCTGATGAGGCTTGTGCCCGGTGGAATGTGCCGTAAGAGTTACGGCTGGGACCTTGGCCAACTTGTAACATGTGCAGAAGCAAGATGTGATCTGGTCTCATCTCAAAGAATATCTTCCTGGAAGTCCTTTCATCTGGTCTGCTACTGCCATGAACAGTTGGTTCAACTTCCTAAACGGCTTTGTGCACTCGATGTGGAATGCTAGCGCTCGCCGAACATCCAGTGAGTGCAGCCTCTGCTCTTGGGTCCAGTGTGAGGCTTAAGGTAGAAGACAGGTAGAAAAATGTCTTGACCAGTGAGGAATTGTGACACTACTTTGGGAAGGAAGGCTGGGTGAGGCCTAAGCTGCACCTTGTCCTTGTGAAAGACCGTATAGGGTGGGCCAGAGGTCAGAGCCTTTAACTCAGACACCCGCCTAGCTGATGTGATGGTAACCAAGCAGGCCACCTTCCACGACAAATAGAGCAGGGAGCAAGATGCCAGCGGTTCAAAAGGAGGCCCCATGAGCCTGGCGAGGACCAGATTATGGTCCTATGTGGGAACCAGTTGTCTGATGTCTGGATATAGGGGTTCCAAGCCCTTGAGGAAATGTCCTACCATAGGGTTAGCGAATATGCACTCCCGAATGGAAGGCTGAGATAGCAGCAAGGTGCACCTTGACAGATGCTGCTGCTAGGCCCTTCTGTTTGAGATGCAGAAGGTACTCCAAAATGAGTGGTATAGATGCCTGGAGTGGAGGTGTGTGCTGCTGGGCAAACCAGCAAGTGAATCTCTTCCACTTGGCTAAATAAGTGGCCCTTGTGGATGGTTTCCTGAAGCCGAGTAGAACCTCCCTTACCAGCTCCGAGCATAGGATCTCCACGGGGTTTAACCATGAAGTTTCCAGGCCACGAGGTAGAGGGACTGGAGGTCTGGGTGGTGGAGGTGACCATGGTCCTGAGTGATCAGATTGGGGCAGAGTGGTAGCACGATCAGGGTGTCCACTAACAGCTCCAGAAGAGTGGTGTACCAATGTTGATGGGGCCATGCGGGGGCCAGTAAAATCCCCTCTGCTTTGTCCCAGCAGATCTTGAGCAGCACCTTGTGCACAAGTGGGACGGGTGGGAAGGCATACATGAGGCAGTCTCCCCAGGGTAGCAGAAACGCGTCCGTGAATGAACCCGGGCTGTGTTTCTGGAAGGAGCAGAACATTGGGCACTTCCTGTTGCTCCAAGTGGCGAATAGATTGACCTGGGGAAATCCTCACCTTTGGAAGATGGGATGAAGTACATCCGGACAGATGGACCATTCGTGGTTGCAGAACGATCTGCTGAGGTGATCCACTAGATCGTTCTGCGCTCCTGGGAGGTAGGACGCCTCCAGGTGAATGGAGTGGGCTATGCAGAACTCCCATAGCCGTAGGGCTTCTCAACATAGAGGGGAGGAACGGTCTCCACCCTGCTTGTTGATGTAAAACATGGCAGTGGTGTTGTCCGTCATCACTGCCACACTTTGGCCTTGCAGCCAGGACTGGAAAGTTTTGTAAGCTAGTCTCAATGCTCTGTGCTCCCTGATATTGATGAGAAGGGAGAGCTCGTCCTGCGACCATAGGCCCTGTATTTGGAGGTCTCCCAGATGTGCTCCCCAACCCATATCTGATGCGTCCGTTACTAGGGACAAGGAAGACTGTGGGCTGTTGAAGGGAACACCTTCGCATACCATCTAGGCGTTGAACCTCCAATGTAGGGACTTGAGTATGTGTGCTGGCACCAACCCTACCAAGTCCAGCCTGTCAAGCCCTGGGCGGTATATCGGCGCGAGCCACATTTGAAGGGGTCTGAGCCTCATTCTGGCATGCCTGACTACGTAAGTGCAGGCCGCCATGTGTCCGAGGAGACTCAGGCATCCCCTTGCGGTAGTGGTTGGGTATCGCCTGAGGCTTTGAATAATGTCTGTCATGGCCTGGAAATGGGTCTCTGGCAGGAACGCCCTTGCCTTACTGAGTCCAGCACCACTCCAGGACACACCACTGCTTCTGGGAGCTACTTCCGGGAGCCGCCCTCCAAACCCCTCAATCGCAGCCCAGAGCACCCTCCTGCACCCCCACCCCCTCATCCCCATCCTGGAGCCCCCTCCCACACCCTGAACTCCTCATTTTTGGCCCTACCCCAGAGCCCACACCCCCAGCCACAGCCCTCACCCCCTCCAATTTCGTGAGCATTCATGGCCCACCATCCAATTTCCATACGCAGATGTGGCACTTGGGCCAAAAAGTTTGCCCATTCCTTCTCTAGATGGTATCGGTACCGGAGGTTTGTCCCTCAGGGCCAGGGGCTGTGAAGCCATCATTTCAATTTGGTCTCTGGCAGCTTCAAAAGTGTCCAGGGTGGAGGGTGTCTCCAACTCCTCCACCGGCACTGCCCTTGCGGCGAGTTGCTGCGTGCCAGACTCAATGGTCCCTTCCAGGAAGCTGAAGTCAACGGCATGGGTCTCTTATACTAGAGTTCTTCTTCTGCGCCATGTCGGGCACCGATGTCAGAGCACTCTGTACTGACACGCTCGGTGCCCGGTCCTGGCGGTCCACAGCAGGCTGGGAGTGCAGAGCAGATTCCATGAGCAGTGGTTTGAGGCAGAAATCTCACTCCTTCTTGGTTCTTGGATGAAAAGCCCTGCAGATTTTGCACCTCTCAGAATGGAGCACCTCCCACAGACACTTTCAGCAAGAGTTGTGGAGGTCGCTAATGGGCTTGGGCTTGTTGCAAGCAATGCAGGGCCTAAAGCCCTGGGCTCATGGCATGCCCCGGAGCCTGAGAGGGGGTTAGGGGTCAGGGAGAGAGCCCTCTCCCAACCCTCAGTATCTAACTATGAAAACTAAAACAGGGAACTGGAGTAAGGAGAGCACTTGCTGAGCAAGCGAACGCTGTTCCAATGGCCGTCACAGACGGTAAGAAGGAACTGAAGGGGGGTCGGGTCAGCAGGGTCATATATTGAGCGCCATGAAGACACCACTCCAGGGGACTCCACAGCCGACCCAACGGGAGCTGCCAAAGGAAAACTTTCCAACGACCGGGCACGCAGCGCACGCACACCTGATTAGAATCGACGTGAACCTGCACTCGAAGAAGTAGTTTTACTTCTTTACTTTGTTGCACGGAATGTAATGAATAGCATGTTAGCCACTGTGAAAGAGGGCCTTCATGTAAGGCTGTTTGAGAAGCTAGAGGGACTGCATGGACAAAATTCTCGGTCCTTTCAAAGCTATCTAAAATATTTAATGTAACTAATTCCTTCAGGTTCAATTGCATAAGATATTCTTCACTTCCTGCAAGAGAGTCTCATCTCTGAAATCAATGGGAGATCTCCCCATAGCCTTTAAAAGGTAAATATATCATTGCCATGTGCTGCTAAATGGCTGCTACATTTTGCCCCAGAGGTGGGCATATTTCAGTAATGAGTGAAGCGATTCCTTTATATGCAGTATAGTTTGTAAAGTGCTCTGAGATCCCTTATGTTGAAGGACGCTATAAGAATTACTAGGATATTATATCCATAAAACAATAATCCAAAAATATAGCTACATTGGTGCTTCAGCTGTCAACAGAAGAAATAAAGGAAAAACAAAAAGATTTTAAACAGTTTGAGAAGAACTTACAGGCAGCTTTTTTATTCGCTCCGAATGTCTCAGGAAATTGTCTTTTCAAAACAAAGGCTTGTTATAAGATTCATCTCTATTTCGCTTTTGCTTATTTTTACAAATAAAGAATTCTTTATGAAACAATTCAACCCACTGCTTGTCTCAGTCCTTTCCTGAAGTATCAACAGTGACTAATTTGGCTGATTTACTGAATGTTTTCATTTCTTTGTGTATTTTTAAAGGATCATTTAAATGAGCAAAAAACTCAATCCCAATCATAAGGGTTTGGTAAAAGCCATGCTTTGCCTTCTAAAACTGTTTTCAGATGAGAAGCAAAAACCCAAATCTCTCAGACTGTATGGAGTTTGTAGCGGGGGAGGAGGGGAGGAGGAACATGAGTATGTCGCACATACCCTCCTAAGGTGTTCCAAAATAAGATGAGTGAGCCAGATCTTAAACCTTCTCTTGCTGTAGTGTGCAGCAAAGCTCTCACTTCAGCCTCAAGGAAGAAAATATGCTAAAAGGTGGGGACATTAAAAATAATACAATAAAGGAAGATCTTTGTACTATCTAGCTGTTCTGACTCCTACCAGCCTTCTGAGTAAAAACATCCCCTTCTAGTTTCCCAGTGTCCACTTTTAGAAAGTGCAAGGAAGACCAATGGCAACTCGAAGATAAACAGCCTTTAATTGTTACTATCCATTTCCACTCAAAAATCCTCTAGGAATTTCAAACTTGTCCAATTATCATGTTTTGACCTTTTCCAGCAGAGAGCAAGGAAAGAGCCAAACAACCCCTATGCCTTTCAAGAACAAACCCTTTGCCTGCCAAATTTTCATGTTGTGTCCTAGTCACCCAACCACTATTCAGGTCACTAAGAATAACTTACATTTCTTACAATTAATTCAACCAATGCAAGGGCAAATGTTGTAGCTCCTCATTTAGGCGAGTGGGCTGCTTATCTGGGGTATTGTAATGATCACTGCAGACAGCACCTCCACCAATAGATAGTGTTGTATCTTCACCTTAGCATTAAGTTGTCTTGTTTTGATATTATGTTGTTGTCTTGGTTGAGGGTTCTAGGAAGAAGTTAAGTCCTGCCAGTGTGTGCTGGAGTTGTTACTTACAGTGGTCCAATAAACCATTTGATTTTCATATACAAGTATTACAACTGGTGGCAGCAGCTTCAAGATGGCAAAAGCACTTTTGCCTGAGAAGAAATTTACTAGATAGGCAGATGAGACTGGAATCTGTGAGTATTTGACAGACTTTGAGCTGCTGCTCTCTGTGAATGAGTGGACTGATGAGAAAGCAGCACAGAACCTAGAGGGTCTTTGGATGGTGATGCCAAAGCCTTTTACAAACAGCTTCCTGGTGCAGAAAGACAGTTGCGCAAAGATTTGTATAAAGAAAAGGAGTACTTGTGGCACCTTAGAGACTAACCAATTTATTTGAGCATGAGCTTTCGTGAGCTACAGCTTGCTCATGCTCAAATAAATTGGTTAGTCTCTAAGGTGCCACAAGTACTCCTTTTCTTTTTGCGAATACAGACTAACACGGCTGTTACTCTGAAACCTGTCAAAGATTTGTATGTTTGCTATAAGCAGGGATTGGTCCTTTAGAAATACACGAAGTATGTACACCCCATAACACTTCTTATATTTAAAACAATTACAGAATGCTAAGATTGAATACACTGGCACTGAAAATTCCAAGGGAAACCTTAAAAGTCATCTAAGTGCAGTTTTCAAAATTATGTTTCACACATGCCATTTAAAACCATCTTTCCATCACTATATTAGGATGCAAATTATTATTGCTAACTGTTGTTGTGGGCACAGACAAAGAATTTGACTAATAAAGTTTGTTTGATTTGTGGCTGTAAACGAACCCTGCCTTTGGAAAAGACAATAATATTAAGACAATACAGTTAAATTGTGTCCATTTCCTGCACAGACCGTTCAACAACACTGATGCCCAAAGAGGCATTCTTCACAAACTCATCCTCAAACCCCTTTCCTCATCAGTGGGGAATGAACTTGAGTTTTCAACAACAAAAGTACAGGCCTCTTCCTCTGGACCCAAAAGAATAACTGTGTTAGCCAACAGAAGTAGCAGGCTCTTATCCTTTATGGACCAGCCATTAGATAAAATGGCACACTCCTCTAACTTCAGAGATTTTTAAGGCCAGAAGGATCCATTATGACCATCTAGTCTAACCTCCTGCATAGCACAGGCTACAAAATTTCACCCAGTAATTTCTGCATCAAGCCTATAAGTTCTGTTTTAGTTATAGCCTATCTTTTAGAAAACTATCCAATTCTGATTTAAAGGCTTCAAGTTATGGAAAATCTAGCACTTCCCTAGTAAGTATTTTCACTGGTTAATTACCTTCACTGTTAAAAATGTGCACCTTATTTCTAGTCTGAATTTGTCTAGCTTCAGTTTCCAACCACTGTCTCTCAATATGCCTTTTTCTGATAGATTAAGAGCTGACTACCATCAGCAATCTCTTCATATAGGTACTTGTTGAATGTGATCAAGAGTCACACCTTAACTTTGCCTTGGGTAAACTAAATAGCTAGAGCTCAGGGTCACTGGAACAGAGGGAGCGAGGGGGACATGGTCCCAGCACTTTTAAAAGTGGAAGGGAAGAGGTGGCCTGGAAGCAGGGCCTCGGAGGAAGAGGCAGCACATGGGCGGGGCCTAAGGATAAGGGGCAGCACGAGGATGGGGTGTCAGGGGAAATGGGTGGTGTGTGGGTGGGGCTTCAGCCTCAGGAGGAAGAGGTGACACAGGGGAGTAGGGCCACGGTTCAGGTGCCAGTGGCTTCCCCACTTTTAGGGAGCTTCCACCACTCCTGATAGACCTTCTTAAGTCTCTCACTGTAAATCATGTTTTCCAGACCTCATGTCATTCTTATAGCTCTTTTCTGAATCTTTTCCAACTTTTCAACATCCTTTTTGAAGTGTGGGCACCAGAACTGGACATAGATTACAATAATGGTCTTACCAATACCATACGCAGTGGTAACACCACTTTCCTACTCCTACTTGATATTCCGCTGCTTATACATCCACCAAGGATCATGTTAGCCCTTTTCAGCTATGACATCATACTCATGTTCAACTGCTTACCACTGTCCCTTAGTCCTTTTTAGCACAACTGCATTCCATGACACAGTCCCCCATCTTGTAAGTGTGACCCACATTCTTTGTTCCTGGATGTATGACCTCGCCTTTGACTGTGTTAAAATACATGTTGTTCAAATGACCCCATTTTACTGATTTATCAGTCTGTATTCCTGACCTGTTCCTGTCATTTACCACTCCACCTATTTTGTGCTTTCTGTATATTTTACCAGTAATTATTTTATATTTCCTTCCCAAGCATTGGGCCAAGAATGGATCTCTCTAGGACTCCACTAGAAACACCAGTATTGGCTGACAGTTCCCCCTTTAAAATTACTTTTGTGATCTATGAATTAATTCATTTTTAATCCATTTAATACAGGCTATCTTGATTTTGTATAGTCCTTTTTATAAAAAAAAATCCTAAGGGTATGTGGGGCTAAGTCCAATGCCTTACAGAAATCTAAGTATGCTACGTGAACATTTATCAACCAAATCTAGTGTCCTACACATTCATCCCTTACAAGGGAAGTTCATCCTGAGTATCTGAGGGCCACAGAAATTCAAATTATTCTATGACCCACCACTTTGCAACAAACCTCCACCACAGGTTGACAGCAGGAATACAACCCTAGATTTTCACTGCCAAAACCACAAGTCTCTGCTATGCGAGCTAAATGACTAGTCTGCACCATGTTTGTTTGTTAGAGAATATCTGCTTTCACTTCTTCATTGTTACAGAGTGTTTATTTGTAGTAAACTAATTTGATTAAGTAAAGTATACAGCTGGGCCCAGGCATTGGGTAGGCTGCAATGGACTTACTCCATCTCATACAGTGCTAAGTTGGTTTCAAGAAGACTATATGGAGGCTATTATTGTACAGTGGGGTCAGTGACAGAAGTTTGTCTGTTAACACCATATATAATATGTTGTGGAGATGAGTATCATTTTATTACCCTCTGAATGCCTCTGCTATCCTCCCAGTATCTCTCAGCACACTGATTACCACATTACTATCCTGATTACCTCTGACTATACCTTTTTTTGTATTGATATTAAACTAAGACCATTCAAAGCTTTAATGGGATCACAGATAGTGTGGGTGGGCTCCACTAATTCATGTAAAAATGTTTGTCATGTGTAAGAACACCACATGCACAATTAATAAAGAACTCTGAAATGTTTCCCTTAAGTTCTGTGGTATCTGTCTATTTTTCTGAAAATGTATCTACAGTTGATGAGAAAAAGGCAGGCACCAGTGCAGATATTTTTATGAAAGATTTATTTCCCAGACATATTTGTGCCGGCTTCTCTCCTAAACCACTGAAAATAGGCTCAATTTTTATAAAATACCAGCATCCACAACAGTGAAAATGTAGTAAGCCAAGGCTGCCCATAATTCTTCAGAGCAGACTCAACCGGCACTTTGCCATTTATAGAACACACACATTAATAAAGTTCTGAAACAAAAAGGTAGTTAAAGTCTGGCCCCAGCCTGCATCTCACATTTATTCTAGGACAACCAAGATTCATTATAGAACCATCTTACCTCACCTCACAAAAATATGTAAGCAAAGCACTAACTATGAAGGAAACTCGGTCTCCTTTCTTTTAGGGATAAAGGCTGGGAGCACCATGGATTGGGGGCTCTTATTACTACAGTAAAGATAGGGGGTGCTTCACATCAATCCACAGTCTTCCTCCAGCAATTCTGGAAGTCTGTTGATGGACTCTAGGGGGCTGATATCCATCTCTCTAACCTAATTCAAGGATTTCTGAGGATATGACAGAGGAGATCAAAGAAAAAAGGGGGAGGGGACTCCATCAGCCTCTGAAATGAGCTCACAGAACTTTCCTTTGGGGGCTGAGGAAGCATGTCTTTTCTTGCTATACAGAAACAAAAGCCCAGATCCTCAAATGTATTTAGGGTCCTAAGTTCCACTGATTTCCGTAGAAGTTAGGAGCCTAAATACTTCTGAGGATCTGGACCAAAGTCCCATTACACTTGTCTTTAAAACCACCTGAACATACTGAGTCAAATCCAATCCCTGGCGAAACTGTATTGATTACCTCAGAGATTAATTTTAACCATTTTTTCCCAGTTTGCTGTAAGAGGAAAAATTAATTTTGATTTGCACATTATTCTCTCTCTAAACCACCCCAGAGCTACATGTGGATAAATACAATAAGCAGAGTCCTCCTTGCAGAGGCTCAGGATGTTATAAATGAAACAGATTTAGAAGCTGAAGCTGGACGTAAGAGATGGTGAACCTGATTCCCTTCTCTCTGAAACCCACAGAAACAGGATAACTGGATAACTCAGCTGATGCCAATGGAATTAAACTAGTGTAAATGAGAGGCAAGTCAGGCTGGATCTTTCTTAGAGTTGGACCAGGCTCAATTCTGATCTCAGTTTAGACAAGTGTAAATGAAGAATAATTCCATTGAGTTCAATGAAATTACCCCAGATTTACACTGTTGTAATTGAGAACAGATTAACTCCCAGACAACACATTG
The DNA here is from genome assembly GCF_965152235.1 of Eretmochelys imbricata. Lineage (NCBI taxonomy): Eukaryota > Metazoa > Chordata > Testudines > Cheloniidae > Eretmochelys > Eretmochelys imbricata. Next base: position 110,644,107 of record NC_135577.1, read on the forward strand.
AAAGAAAGGTAATCACTTTAAAAATCTTCTGTATCAGCTTTTAACAAAGTTAAATTATTTGAATGCAGAATGGCTGACTCTGTTTAGATAGAGATCTTCTTGTTTCTGATGCCGGCAAATGGTTCAAATCCAGTTCAAGCCCAAATCAGTAGCAATTGAAGTGAACAATCCTGTGACAGCAGTTTGGTATCCCATGTCAAATTATCTGGTGTTCTCAGTCCACAGCTGTATGGACAGGTAACTACTATTACAACAGACTGTCTTATTAGTAGTCCAGATAGATATGCTAACTGTTCAGTGGGCTGCGAGACTCTTACCCCCACAGTGTCTTTCCAAGGCAGTGTTGAGAAACTTGGTAAGTTATCATGAAGAAGGTTTCACTTCCAGTACCTGTTCTGTAAATAAGCAGATGATTTCTGAATCCAGACTTGCTAATCTGATACCTTTCCTGGGCACTAAGGCCCTGATTCTCAGTGGTATTTAGGCATCTAACTCCCATTGGGCCTAAAGTCTTATTCACCAGAACCCTTTCTTAGTAACTCCGTGAGTTTATCCAGCAGCCATAAGACCATGAGCTGTTTTTGCTAATGAACAGGAAAGAAAAACAGTATTTGTGGGATTTTTAATAAATTGCAGAAGAAAACACATCTGCAAAGTGAACCTAATGCATTGAGCTGTCTGTGTGAGTAATTACTTTTTAATAAAATAAATATGTAGCCATTTCTAAGGTCTACTGATGCGGATCATAAAAACCATTGCATCATTATTGTTATTAACAAATGTGTAAATATACATCATTAAACAATTTACTGTGCATTAGCCTCAGTTACCCTGCACCAGGGCATGGAAATGCTTTAAACGAAACTCAAAGTGCTTGCAAGATCCTCCATGCCCAGTTTAAAACCCACGGTGAGGCAGTCCGGCAGCCATACAGGGAAACCTTCATGCCTCTTGTGCACCATAACTAGGGTTTCTACATGGGTAAAACAGAGGCTGCATGGGATACTGGGATAGGCACAGGATCCAAGCTACTCCACTGATTCATTGTGTAGCCTTAGGAAAAACATTTAATTTCTTTGCTTCAGTTTCTACATCTGTAAAATGGAGGCAATAAGTACCTACCTCACAGGATTGTTTGTAAAGTGCTATACAAATGGTAAGAACTATCAGGCTTGAATGTTGATGGGATGAGGGTGGGATGTGTCCATGGGATCCTGATATAATGTGTATAAAGAACCAGCCACTAGAGGGAGTAGGCAGATAGTTAAACAAGGAAATATGTTGCTGTTCCACAGTTGTGTTGTCCATTGTTGACAACTGCGGAAAGTGTGGGTCTGTGGAGCTATTGCCAGGTTATATGCATGTTGCCTGAATAAAAAGATTGTTAATACACTAAGAAGTTGGAGTATGGCTTACACTACAACATAGGGTGACGAGGTGGAGCTGAACTAGAAAGAAAGAAAGAAAGAAAGAAAGAAAGAAAGAAAGAAAGAAAGAAAGGTAGGTAGGTCTCGGAATTCCCCTGTAAATAAGGCCTACAAAATTATAAACACAGAGGAAATGGCTGCAACATCTGGGACTAGTTCACCGTTTAATCAGCAACACCAAATGTGGTAAGAATACTTCAAAATATTATTGTATTTTTTCATTGCTAATAATATTACAGATGAAGGTAAGAAGCACAGAAGCGTAGGGGCCAAGACTTACAGTTTAACTAGATGAAGGCCATGCTACAAATGCCATTATCCAGAATCCAGAGTTAGGAAGTGACATTAAGAGCCTGTGAATATATTGTTGTTTACAAAGCTGGTATGAAGTTGGGAAATGAAAACACTTTAAGCCATTTCCTTTAGCAGAGACATATAAAAAAGACAAAAGTGAAGAGAGAGTGTTCCTAAGGGACTACCTCGATACATCTCCAGTGACAGCATTACAGGTAAAATCATGGATTGGTAAAAATCCAGTACTCACAAATGTTAGAGAGTTTGTGCTAAGGGCATGGCCCCAGCCCAAAGCTGATCAGAAACTCACACCTTATTATAAGCGATACAGTGAAGTTAGTGCACAAGATGGGGGTGTATAATGGGGAGCACTAGTCATCAATCCAAAGCAAGGACATAAACTAATAATGGATGAACTCCATCAGACCCACACAGGAACTACCCGGAGTTACAGGTGGTGGCCAAAGATAGATACTGATATTGAGAGTAAAATACAGTCCTGTTCTATCTGTCAAGAGAGTTGCAAAGCTCTTACTGTGATTTCACTCCTCCTTGGGCATGGCCAAGAGGTCTTGCAGGAGAGTACGTTTTGATTATGTTGGACCATTCCTGAGAAAAATGTTTTTAGTACTTCTAGACATCTATCCCATGAATAAATCCACTACTGAAGCCACCACAGAAAAATTAAGGACCAGTTTTAGTATCCATTTAGTTTAACTGAAATGCTTGTATCAGATAATGGAAGTTCTTGTGCTAGCATGGAATTTCAAAGATTTTTGAAGCAAAACAGCATCAGCACTTTACCATCCAACATCAAATGGGTTATCTGAATTTGCAATTTAGTTATTTAGATTAAAAGAATACCTGGGGGTACTATAGATAGGAAAATGTCTTATTGCCTGTTTAATTGTCAGATAACACCACAATCAACTACAGGACTGTCCCCAGAAGACATGTTAATAGGAAGGAAACAAAGGTCAAGGTTAGGCCTTATCCATCCATACTTAATGGGAAAAATATAGCAAAAACAACAGAAGCAAAAGCAGCAACATGACAAACATGCTAAATAATGTTGTTTGACTATTAGAATGCCCAGCTGGGTTCAGCACCAATTTCTGGAAGTCTGGAGAGGCAGCCGCCAGACACAATACCAACTGTTACAGATAGACATCATGGACAGACTGTTCAAGTTGCCACATTGCAGAATGACAGTTTTGAACGAAATTTTGTTCCTGAAAATGCAACATTGATGGCTGAATTCAACTTTGGTACCTTTTGTTGAATTGAGGCATTCTATATGGGAGAAAGTCCATCTATCTATTTAAAGGATTATGCTATGTAACAATGACTGAGGGCCTATTTAGTTTATTTTCATTATTATGTGCAATTTGAAATGCATTACTATTATTGTCGATTTGGTAAATTGTGTAATTACTTGAAAGGGGGAAATGTTATAATGTGTATACGAAACCATCCACTAGGGGGAGTAGGCAGATAGTTAGACATCAAAATGTATTTCCTGCCTGTTCCAGGGTTGTGTTGTGCATTGTTGGCACAACAATGATGGGGGGGGGGTGGAAGGGTCTGTGGAGCTACTGCCAAGTTATGTGTGTTGCCTGAATAACAAGACTGTTAATACTCTAAAAAGTTGAGTGTCTGGTTTACACTGCAACAGTCTATATTTACATGGTCCCGGTGACCCTTTACTAGCTGACCCATAGGAAATATAAGGAACCTGCTACTACCATTTCCTATGCTGCAAGATTCTCCATTTCTCAGAGTGGCTGTGCCCATGTGAAATATTTATCTTGGGAAATCAAAGAGTTTGTCTCCATTCGACAGCCCACCCTGGCTGTCTCCTCCCTGCTGTAGTTTTCCTACGGGTTCAAAATGTGTTCTTTTTCAGACTGGAGGGAAGAATCAAGACAAACAGGGAAGCCAAGCCAAGCCAAATTAAGATCACAAATTCATGCAGCCTTCGCAGGGGCTCGTTGATCTCCCAGGAAGCAGGATTTCAGACCTTACTTGGATTTCTTAATAAACAAACTCCCATGAGTTTTCAATGCATAAAGATTGCCAACTTTCCTTTTTTAAAATGTTTCTTCAGAAAGGGAGCAGACTGATCCCTTGGAGAGATAGTGCTTTTTATCTACAGGGATTTTGTAAACAAATTGATCCAGATGTTTTGCTTCGGAAATCTCCAGACGCAGTTAATTAATCTTCGCTACATCAACACTTCATTTCCTCCTTTGCAGCTAACACATCAAAACAGCCCATTTTTAAAAAGATAAATAATTGAAATGTTACATTAGCATTAACGAGATCATTCCAAGGTTTTCCTTAATAAAAAATCTCCTTCCTATACATGCATAAATTCAGTGCCATACAAGTTTCCAGAAAGGATAAGATCAAATATATTAAGGATGCATTTGGATTTTTTTTAGTAAGCCACTGAAAAGTTATGAAATAAATTTTCAGATTATCATTTTTTCCCTTCCTTTATTATATGATTTGAAGCATTTATCTTTTTTTTTAAACATACATGTGGAATTGTAGTGGACTCCGAGTTATATGTAAAAAAAAAAAAATCTAGTCTGCCATTAAGGTAAAAATAAAAGGAAAGACAGAGGTAGCAAAAATCCCCACGTTTAAATAATTATTGAGTCAGTAACACCTGAACCTTCATACCCAGTAAGATGCTTCTCAAAACTTAACAGTATGAAAAAGTATATAGTATAATTATTTAGCTGAGAGCCAGTGTTGAACAAAACATCCATTAACTTTAAAGATGTAATGGGTTTTCAGACAGAAGGATGACATCAATATAGAGATCTGTAAAAGGAGAAGCCCTTGAGAAATATCATAATAACTTCTAAGTACATATACTGCATCAAATGACATTTCAGCTGAGTTCAGTTGATTTTCTTTACATTTGTTGATTCCATTTTAAAATGCCATGCCCATAACCTGTCAGTTTCTCAGTGGTATCAAAGTAATCTGTCATAATTATAGGCTTTCTGAGGGTCACATGCTGAGAAATATAGCAAAAGTTTTGCTCTCTACATTCCCTGAATTAAAATATATGCTTTAAAATGAAGTCATCTAATACAGCTGCAGTTTTCCAGTTACTATAAGGACTGTGGGATCAACTGAGTTCACAGCAACAGCTTACAAAGCAGGTGGCTTGAGGTTAACTCTAAACAGTATCCTCATGTAGCTTTCTAAAGTGGGATGCAGATAACTCCTCTAATGAGTTTGAAAGACTGTCTGGTCACTTGGTTGTACACAAGGTTTACCAGGTCAGGGTCTAGGATCACAGCTTTTAATTACAATCTATTAAATAATCTTTAGTTGTTGAAGATGTAACCTACCAGGGCTATTGCATCTAATTATTAAACAATTGTGCCCAAACCCTCTCATTACGACCTGTAAAATCCATGATAAGACACTTCAAGAGGAGAAGAGACAGATGAAAAAGAGGTGAATCTGAGGACACAGCAGAAAAATCGAGGTCATGTTTCTATATCACATTCCCCGTGTAAAACAAGCATTTGAAACTCCTAGCCTATTGAATCAACTGGCATTTGGCAGTAGCAGTTTTAACATTTAGCTAAACAATTTAGGAGGCAGATTTGGAAAAGGTTTAAATGCAAAATGAACAAATAATGAAATAAACATTTTGATACTTATTTCATGACCTGTATTTGTTGCAAACATGTATCAGTGAGCAGTTACCCTAAAAAACGCTAGTAAAATGGGGAAAATAACATGACTGAAATTAGTTTGTGCTTTTTATTTCCCTGAAATAGAAGTTCTTATAAAAGCTCTTGTGGGTATGGTGATATTGTGCTGTTGCTGACTGCCAGAGCAGGATTTAGAGAAGCACCCACACAGAGACTGGTTTGCTGGTATTCTGGGTATTGCCCTTTGTACTCCATTCTAGGCCACTAGCACAGAGAGCACCTCGCAGTTGTAAGTTGCGTTATGACCAGAACTGAGCCAGCAGAGGTCCAAGTGTGTAACAGGCTCAGTTTCTGGCAGAAAGGCAATGGCCACCCACAAACAGCTTAAAACATCAGTACTGAACCGGGTCATAAGGTTTACATTTCAGGGCAAGGAATAATAGAATGTGATGCTAAACACTAAGCTAGCATAAATGGCACAATCCTACTCTGCAGAGTCAAGAGATGGATTCCTGAGGTTCCCTTTAAATATAACCCCAATGTGGTGGGATAACCCCAATAGGCTTTAAGATTTTTTCTCCCCACTTGAAGCACCCCAAAATTCAGGTGCCCTCTGAAGCACAGTCAAACTTTTTGGATCCACAACCGGCTTTGGAGAATGAAAGTCTCTCAGGAGCTGCAAAAAGAACAGGATTTCTTTTGCGCTTTCTGATGCATCTTGCTTGTTTCCAACCCAAAAGTTACCTGGGCAACAACCTTTCCTGTAGTATTTTAGCACTGCTGCTTCCAGTCCTACAGGAATCAGGAAATGCATGGCCACAAAAATGCAAAAGGAATTAATCAAACTTTTCTGAACCTCAGAAAGATTCAAGTTTTGAGCAAGGGTTTATGGAGAGAGGTGATTTTATCTGAACCCAGTTGCCCATGCCTTGCTGACAGATAATTGAAGCATTTTCTTTATTCTCTTGATTCTCACCAGCTGGAATGAAATTAAGTGATGGAGTTACAGGTACCAGAGCCTCCTCTCCACTGCCTTCTTTGCAGGTTGATCATATTTTCAAAGCAACAAGCAAACACTGATCAGGGGTATCACGTGGAAGTATTTTGGTGGGGGGATAAGGGAAAGTGTGAAGGAAAAGGGCTGCCCTCTTCCCATTCTCACTCCTTTCGCCCTTTCAGGATGAAAAACAGAGATACTTTACAGTAAAGAGCAAAGTGGGGAAAAAAATTTATTCCACTGTTTTATCTCCATCTAGCTCTTACCCACCTGTCTTCCCACCACCAACACATAGCAGCTCACCTTCACCTTTCTTCACTAATTGATTACCATCCAATATCCCCAGCCTCAGAACCCTACTCCCCATATCTCTACACTGGCTCAGAAACTCCCCTCCTCCCAAACTTGTCAGTCTGGGGCCTGGTTAAGCAGCAGCAGAGGCCACAGGAAGCAACTGTAGCAGGGAGCATGTGCAAGGGGAAACTATACCCTGTCTCTGTGAAGCAAAAGTAGCCCCACAGACCTTTCTGATTGCTACTGTTACCTAGTCTCTCTACTGCCTGGGGCCACTGTGCAGCAGGGTGTTCAGGGTGGGGAGCAGCATGGAAGATGTTCCCACTTCCTATTCCCTGGTTCTGTGGGGCTAATCAGGATTAGCCCTGGCTGGTATTCATGGCTGTATTCCTGCTGCCTATGTGCTTCAGATGAGGACTTCAATTGGGACCAGTACTCCAGTCACACCACAAGTCCCCTAGTGGCAACAGATGCTTCAGTCTGGAGTACATCAGCAACATTGCAGACTCTACAGCATCTCTAATGTAGCTACCTGCTGGGGCACTGTTGGTGCGACCTAATCCTGTCATCCATGAATGACCACTTGCCCCTGCTCCCCATTATACCATGTCCTTGTTCTTTCATACCTTAGCAGCTTCATTTTCTGTTCCATAACTCCCTTATATACCTTTACACTACGGGACACGGAGCTGGGTTTGCAATGTGCCTCTAACCAAGAACGGAGGTGAAGGGACATGTCAGAAGAAAAATGGAGCTCTTAATCCATTGGTTGTTGCTCACTAATTAGGATTTATGCACTGGAAAAATCCAATTCCCGGCACTGAGGAGTTAATAAAGACATCCTGAGAAATGTCTGGAAAACTGGAAAAAGTGGTATAATTGTCTAAATAAGAAAACTAGGACAGCTGGTCGTTTCCCCAAGGATTGTTATTATACACCACAATCATTTCAGCAGGAGGCAAGCTGGGGAAGAAGGAAGGCAGTACTAAAATGAAGGAAAGCAGTAGAAGAATAACACTGTTTTTAAGTTTCCAACATTCTGGTGCTGACTCCTGAGAGAAAGCAGACTTGCCTCAGGGCAGGCTAGACAACTTTACTGTGCGCTTCTTAAAAGTGTGATTTATAATGATTAAACTGGGGCTGACTAAATCCACGAAGGGTGCTATAGCTGCGATGCTAAAATATCAGTGTCCTGGTTCTCTTTTGCATAGTCATTCACACCAGTGTAAAGTGGATGTAAAATACTACCATTCTGACTTGGCTGCATTTTACACCCTCTTGGCAGTGGAGTACACGGGTACACAAGGTGAGGGCAAGAGAGAATCAGCCTCCAGGACTGCAGTGCATATAACACATAGGTGTATGGAAGAGGAGGAGTCCCCAACATATTTGTGTCACCTAGACAATCTCCAAAGCACACCACGAAATTGGATGAGCCATGTCCTTCTTTCACTGGCAATTGTATGAGATGTGGAAGAAAAAATTCTCACAAAGTGAGGTATCAGTTAACATTTGTATTTTGTTTGTTTCATGTTGTGGATCAGGCACCAATGGAGTTCACTAAACCCCCACTCAGCTGCTGCTGAACCCTGTAGGTGCCTACATTTCTGCTGTGAAAGTTCCATACACACCTGTATTTGTGTCTCCAAGCCGTTGGTGCTCCATTCTAGGCCTCCAGACACCTAAGCCCCAGTGCAATGGACAAACCAGTGGAAGATAGGCATGCCTCTGTCTAACTTGCCTGAGGAACCCAATTCAGTAGGCAAGTTCAGAGCCCACTCACTACACTGAGAGGTGGGGAGGGCCCCACAGCATAACTTTCAGCCCAGCAGTTAGAGTATTCACCTAGGATGTGGGAGACACCAGTTGAGGGCCACACTCTGCCTGAGAGAGAAGAAGGGACTTGACCAGGGATCTTCCACCTCTCTGGTGTTTGCCGTAGCCATGGGGCTATGGTACAGTCTGAAATTGGTCTCTCTCCTCTTGAAGCTGTTCCGTTTTGGATTTACATAATTAAAGAGTCATTGGGCCAAAGAGAGGAGAGAGAACAAGCCTGTGAATGACTCCAGACTACAGACTGCAGCACTCACCCAGGATGTGGGTGACCCCAGATCCAGTCCCCCTGCTCCAGTGACTCTTCAATTAGTTACCCAAAGAGGAACAGCTTCAACAGAAGAGAGTGAGGGGGCCCAATGTCAGGATATCCCATACCCGGGTGGTTAAGGGCAATTACCTCAGAGATGGCAGATCCCTATTCAAAATCCTTCTTCCCCTGTCCATGTGAAGGGGGGATTTTAACTGGGGGTCTCCTACATGCCAGTGGAGTACCCTAATCACTGGGCTAAAAGTTATGAGGCAGGTGGTCCTCCTCCTGGGTTCATAGATCACAATCCCAAGCAGCGATAGGTGCCTCCTTCCAGCTTAGGCTCTTAACTCCCTGAGAGGGGTGGGGTTTAGGACACCCCCCTTTCCTGGATGGCTCCCTGCCTAGTGTGCTGGCTAGCTTTTGTGAATCCCATTTTAGGCTCCTGTTCCCTCTATTCATTGTGTAAGAAGCGCTTTGTGAATTCCAGTGATTTCCTAGGTGTTAGAGCACTCAGAATCACAGCGCCTAAGCTGCTTTGTGAATCTAGCCCATTGTAATTACAGTAATGTTTGAATATTTATATCAATAATTACTACTAAATCATAAAGTTGGAAGCCTAACTTAATGCCTGGATTACTTAGAACTAACCCCTTGGTCTCAGATTTAATTCAGATTTTTTTTAGAAACCTAGTCTATTCACTGCATGGTAGTTATACTAGAATTATTCTGAAGTTAAACTATGTGATACATATAGTACTACAAAATCCTGAGATCAAAAACTTACCTATCCTGCTGAATTACCATATTTCAAAGTAAACCCTTCTTGCTGTGTTACTCCTAACTGATCCCTGTACTCACATCTGCAATGGGGCTATATAGCCAAGATATTCAAAATGACTAGTGACATGAGATGCCTCAGCTCTTGGATGCACAACCTGAGACACCCGCATCTCCCATCTCTTTAGTACTCTGTGAAAAGAAGTATTGTGAAGGGACAATGCTCTCATTACAAATCTTTGTAATCCCTCATTTGTGTTATTAATAACAATTTAGATTACAATAATTGACAGCTTTTTAAACATCCAATTTGCTTTTCACCATTTATGGCATTTGTTTACCTTATGTACTTCACTCACCTTGGACAATGAAAACTGACCAGATTTGTTCCACTTTTGCTTACAGAAGGAGGCAAATCCTGCTTGCCTGATTCACAGGAGAATAGTGATGCCTAGCACTTTTCATCCATCCATCTCAGTGCACTTGACAAAGGAAACTAGGTATCATTATCCACATTTTACATATGGAAAAACAGGCTTAAAGAAGTGAGGTGACTCACCAAAGTCACAAAGCAAGTCATTTGGAAAGCTGGGTATATAAACCTTGTCTCCTAGTTCCCAATCCAGTGCCCTATCCACTAAGCTGTCCCTGTCTCCTCTTTTTCTACTTGTTTTTAACATTAAAAATTCCTGTCTTAACTACTCTAGATGACTCTCTGGTGACTAGTTAGTCAAACGATATCATAACAGTCAAGAGAGTGAAAGCTAAACAACTGAGAGAGAAAAGGATCCATACTCAGGGTATTTAAAATCCTTTGCTTTTATTTATTAGGGGTTTTTTTGTTTATTTTTAATGTCAATTTGCCTTCAATGACTAAGGAAAGCTTTGAATAAAATAGTCATTGTTAAAGATTCAACATCTTCACCCCTTCAATTATGATGTGAGAGAAATCAACACATATCTTCTGAGATGTGCAGGAAGTCCTCCAGCAAAACTATAACAAAGCAGATTTGGCATTTCTGATATTTCTAAATTCAAGCAGAAAATCAAAGTTAAAAAACTGTAACCCATTATTTATATGTTGTACAACAGCAAAAAAAGGGCACTTAGCAAATTAAAAAAAAAAAAACATTGCAAGTGTCCTTTAAAGCGGCATCCTTAACTTGGAATCTGGTTAGGTTTGTTTGGTTTTGTTCTTTTTAAGAGCTAAAAGTACTTGACCTTATGACCAGTTTTGTAGTTTTACACCACATTTAACTGTTGGGGTGTAGGGGTTGTTGTTGGGGTTTTTTTTGGTAAGTTCTTATTTCTTCCCTAGTATCATGAGATGGATTGGATGAATGGACTATAAGGTGGATAGAAAGCTGGCTAGATCATCGGACTCAACAGGTAGGAATCAATCGCTCGATGCCTAGTTGGCAGCTGGTATCAAGCGGAGTGCCCGAGGGCCAGTTTTGTTCGACATCTTCATTAATGATCTGGATGATGGGATGGATTGCACCCTCCGCAAGTTCACGGATGACACTAAGATCGGGGGGAGAGGTAGATATGCTGGATAGGGTCCAGAGTGACCTAGACAAATTGGAGGATTAGGCCAAAAGAAATCTGATGAGCTTCAACAAGGACAAGTACAGAGTCCTGCACTTAGGACGGAAGAATCCCATGCACTGCTACAGGCTGGGAACCGACTGGCTATGCAGCAGTTCTGCAGAAAAGGACCTGGAGATTACAGTGGACGAGAAACTGGATATGAGTCAGCAGTGTGCCCTTGTTGTCAAGAAGGCTAACAGCATATTGGACTGCAGTAGTAGAAGCATTGCCAGCAGATCAAGGGAAGTGATTATTCCCCTCCATTCAGCACTCCTGAGGCCAATCTAGAATATTGCATCCAGTTTTGGGCCCCCCAGTACAGAAAGGATGTGGACAAACTGGAGAGTCCAGTGGAGGTCAATGAAAATGATTAGGGGCCTGGGGCACATGACTTATGAGGAGAAGCTGAGGGAACGGGGATTATTTAGTCTGCAGAAGAGAAGAGTGAGGTGGGATTTGATAGCAGCCTTCAACTACCTGAAGGGGGTTCCAAAGAGGATGGAGCTCAGCTGTTCTAAGTGATGGCAGATGACAGAACAAGGAGTAATGGTCTCAAGTTGCAGTGGGGAAGGTCTACGTTGGACATTAGGAAAAATTATTTCCCTAGGAGGGTGGTGAAGCACTGGAATGGGTTACCTAGGGAGGTGGTGGAAACTCCATCTTTAGAGGTTTTTAAGGCCCTGCTTGACAAAGCCCTGGCTGGGATGATTTAGTTGGGGTTGGTCCTGCTTTGAGCAGGGGGTTGGACTAGATAACCTCCTGAGGGCTCTTCCAACCCTAACCTTCTATGATTCTATGATCATGTACAAGACCTGCATGATCAACAAGGAAAACTAATGATACACGGCATATAGCGAAACTCACTGTTCACGCTGGATGTAATTCACTCCTCCCACATAAAACCCTATGCATGAGGAGTGCTGAGGGGTTGAAGAACTGGAATCCATGCTCAACAACTGTGCCTATACATTGTGTAGGTGTAAATATGGATTCACAACCCCCCTCGCCAGACGCCTTACTGCGGTCTTCTTGCCTGCCTATGTGAGGCTAGCACAGAGAACCTATCAACGACGTGTAGGCGGTGTGCAGATACCCATGTGACCACCCTTTCTGCAGTGCCCAAAATACCCTCCCCCTTCTCTAACAGAGCCCCTATCCAGGGCTTAAACAGTGCAGAGGGCACCATACCAAGTAGGAATTTCGCCCAAGTGCAGTTAAATGCATAAAGTAACAAGCCAGGGAGCTGGCCGGGGGTGGGGGGGCGCAGAGGAATCAGAGTATTTGTTTCTTATCTCCTCCCTTTCATTTATAGCACAGCAGGTAAAACATTTCCAAAAAGAAGCGAGATGTACAAATTGCTGGTGTCCCTTTAGAACTGGCTTATATGCATGTTTACCACTGCCCTCTACTGGACAGAACCAGACCTGTTAGTGTGTATCAGTTTGTAAATGTCTTCTGCTCTGGTTCCTAGTAATGACAGCTAGTAGGGAACCTGAAGCAATAAGGGCCTGTGTTTTTAACACAGCAGTCTGTGAGTTCAGCAGCCTAGAATGGGGGTGGGGGAATATTGAGTTCAGTATTAATGGTTTTTTGTTCTTAAAATCCTCAGAAAGAGACAAGGTTTTGTTTGATGGGCTTTTCGAGCCCTGAAGTGACAGCTGCTAATGTGCGAAGTCTTGGCTTGTTTCACAGTGGGGGAGAGGACCCCATCTCTCTCTTAGTCTAATTATTTTATAACTTTCTTTGTGGTTTTCTATACAGCTACCTACAGGAGTTTGAAATGAAGGGCTAAATTGTCCCTGACCCTGAATAGGTGTGCATTTGGGAGGGGACGGTGAAAGGAGCTTTCCCTCTGCCACTTACCTATACTCCTGACACAGGAGCCAATTATGATCACAGATCACTCCGGAGATCACCAGGGGCAGAGAGGAAAGAAGTGGAGCCCTAGCTCTACATCAGTTAGCAGACCTGGCTACACACACAGGCGTGAACACACTGCACACTCCCTCTGTGCACTAGGAAGCTCAAAGATAGTATGATCAAACCCCAGAACAACCCTTGGTGCAATGTGATTCAATACTACCCTTCATTCAGGGCTGTATAATTACAATCCCTAGCTTTTATCTAGTACTTTTCATCAGCAGATCTCAAAGGGCTTTACGAAGGAAGTCAGTATGTAAATTACACATTCTAACTGAAGTGTGGAAAGCGTCACACCATTGGGTGGAATCTGAATTGCTGACAGTTTCCAGTAAGATTCCATTTTCTGAGGATACTAATAAAGCATTTTTCAGCTTAAGGGTCTGATCCTGCAGGATGCTGATCACTCTAAACCCCCAAAAAAGGCACTAAGCCTCTCTCAGAAGATGCTCGGGCCCTAAGGGTCTCTCAGTTAAGTGACAAGCTAGGATAAGCTGTATCATTAGGATTGTTTATGCTTTCCATACTCAAGGAGGGATCTAACTAAGGGCTTTCCTACACTGCCCCACAGTTTAGACCACCGGGGTAAGAACTGCAGTGCACATCAAAGTGCTGCACTGTAACTCCCTCGTGTGGCTGCTGCGGGCACAAAGTACAGGGTTCCTAGTTCACATTAATGTAGTACATTCATTTATGTAGTACAGCAATTTATATATCACTCTTCTTTCTGGAAGCATAGTACATTAGTGTGAACTAGGAACCTTTCAGTTCGTGCCCACAGCATCCACACGGGAGAGTTACAGCGCAACACTTTGGCGCTCAGTGCTATTCACACCCCAAACTACAAGGCAATGTAGACATAGCCTTAGATGAACGTAGTTTGCAAATAATTAGTTGTTTTATAACATGTCTGTTTACCCCTCAAGGCCACGAAGAAATTTATGACACTAATAAAAGCAGAGTGAAAATAAATAAAAGAAGCTTTAAATTAAAGGAGCTTAAATTTTACAAATGTGTTATAAACCAGATAAACATGTACAGGTTTTGCAAGTTTGGGTTTAGGGTATCCTTCTTCCATATTTTACAGTATTCTTAATGTATTTTAAATGTAAGCAATCTGTTTTATTCTTAAACATTATGCTCTTTGTTCCACAATTTGGTAAAACAAATTTCCCTTTAAGCCATTGCTTTTCCTGACCACAAAAAAAAAAAGACAGTAGTATGTGCTCTGAACATAGTATGTCACTGCTTAGCAGCCTGCCTGTATATTTTGTACCCGCATGTAGAAATGGAGAAATCCTTAGGGATTTTGCCCTGAAGAACTAAGGTTAAGTAAAGGAGAATGGGGATGACTTGCAGTAATTTACCCATATAACAAAATCATAATTGTGCCATTTGAAAGATATCAATAGGACATTTGAAGAGCAAAATACGGCCACACCCCTTCCCTGTCTTTCATCATCATCCATCTCTGTCTGGCATTGGCTCCCTTCCCTCTGCATTCAGGCCTTCCATTGTATCTCCTCTGCTCAAGAAACTATCACTAACGGCACCTGTCTTTCTAACTACTGTTTTATCTCCCTTATTCCTTTCATCTCAGTACCTCTTGGCCATGCTCTTTATTCTCAGTGTTTCAATATCATCTCCTCTACTTCACTCCTTGATCCCATTCAGTCTGCTGACACCCTCTCCACTTCACTAAATTTGGCCGCACTGAAATAAATATAAACTCCTTGGCATCAATTTGCTCCCCACTCACTCAGTGGAGAGCTTTTATGCACATGTGGGCACATGGTTGATTGGTGCAGAATTGTTAAACTTGGATAGGGATGCAAGTATTATTTATTCAGTATAGGCAAAATCCTGAAGTCCATACTTAGACAAAATTCCCATTTGTAGCCTTAATTGGAGTTTTGCCTGCTTAAGGACTGACCAAAAAAATGAGTGAGTGCTTTAAGATTTGGTGCCATATAATTAAGAGATTGACATCTTCCTAGATTTAGTGCAGTGTAACTTGAGCTTCCTGTTTACCTTTGTTCCTGGCATGGTACAAGTTGCTCATTGGCTAAATAACAGGATTGTCTAATCCTAATTGTAATCTGTTCTATCTCAGATTTGTTTATACGTTTTAGCCATGTTGTTTTGGAGGATTTCTCTTTTAATGCTGTGGTGGCTGCTGCTGTTAATATTCTCCCTGCTGTTTTGTAATTTCAAGTCAATGTCTCCTACAGGGCCCACAACATAATAGGCTCGGATTTCATCAAAATGTGTCTCAAAAAGTGTTCTGTAAGCTTTTGTGGGTACGTCTACAGTGAAAAGGAAAAGCCACAGCCCCTCGACATGGGCTTGCAGGATTTGCTTTACAGGGCTAAAAATAGTAGTGGAGCTTTTTCTTCTGCTCAGGGCGGAGCTCAGGCTTGAGACGCACCCCACTCACCAGGTTTCAGAGCCCAAACTCCAGGCTGAGCGGGAAAATCTACACCGGTATTTTTAGCCCTGGAGCACAAGCCCCCCGACACGGACTCTGTAGACCCAAGTTCTGAGACTCACTATCGTGGGGTTTTTTCAGTATAGATATACTCTTTGTATGTTTCTCCAAAAAGTTTAGATTTGAAGATAGCCCCATAAAACTTTTGTGGTGACCTACTTGCTCACACCCTCTCTTGCAGAAGTTGAGGCTGTTTGAGTGCATTCTGTTGATGTTCACTGGAATTCTCTCCCAGCTGATGAAAAGGTAGTGAGTGTTGTGTGCTTTCTGAAGGATAGCTGCCCAGAAATTGTCGTCATTGGTGCCCTGAAATTTTCTGAGGTGTGTGACTTATATTAATTAAACACTATTATTATTATTAATTATTTGTATTAATATAGCACATAGGTGCCCTAGTCATGGACCAGAACCCCACTGTGCTAGGTGCTGTTCAAACGCAGAACTAAAAGACAGTCCCTGATGCAAAGAGGTAGATATGGGAGTTATCAGCATAGAAATGGTAGTTTAATTCAGTGATACACAGGGAATGGCAATTGTACTTTAGATCTGAATTTTTACAGTTAATTAATATATACAATTCTAAAATTGCCATTATCATTGTTCATTTTCTAATTTGTATTAGTTTCCATCGAGCTGTGGTTTCAAGGAAGATACAAAAGGGTGAAGTCTGCTGCAAGGAATATTTTGTAGACTAGACAGGGATGTTTTGATATCCCAGAATCAGAGCCTTAGCTAACGTAAATCAGCAGATCTCCACTGACTTGAGTGAAGCACTTCCAGTTTATGCCAGATGAGGAGCTGACCCCCAGTTTATTTATATGTTTCCAAATAAATACAGTATTTCTAACACAAAGGTTATCTGGGGTTTGTGCTTTGATCTTTGCAGATCCATAAAAATTATTGATTTCATTCTTTTCTCCACGCTCAGCAATGTGTATGGAATCAGATAACCATGTATTATAGACATTAAGCAGACTGCCTGATAGTATGTGGTGAAATGTGGCAGAGCCAGAAGCTTGCATTTGATTCTTCTTCTCTCCTCCAAATGCCTGCCATCATATAGAGTAAGATCTAGGGCCTGCTTAAAGCAATATAGAGAAAGGGCACAAAATAAAAGGGAAATTAGATTATTTTTTCTTTGAATTTCTACTAGTTCTTCTGTAGTGATCAAAAGGTGCTGTATCCTGGAGTAAACTTTAAAAAAAAAAAACAGTAAGGAAGCAGTTACAGTTCCTGGCTCTACTACTGGTTTCTCTAAGTATCTGTGAAGGCAAGTCCTCTCATTAGATTGTTTGGCAGTTTCAGACCTTCATCTTCTGAATGCCTAGCAGAAATTCTCTTTAAAGTAGAGTTTGGGACACAAAACATGAGAGCAATCTTTGGTCAGTGTAAGTACATTGAGTAAAGAAATCTGTCTCCCTTCTGTTTCTTTGAGCGCTAAGATTCTTCTACTCAAATCATCCAACTAAGTGATGAGCTAATTGAGGGGTGTATTTCATTCATTTCCCCAGATACGTGGCCTACTCCAGAGAACTCCCTGCAGTGTTTACAGTGATTTTTGAAGGAACATGGTTGAATTACATCTCTAGCCAAAAGTAATGTGCTGGCATAGCCTCTATGTGATTGAAAATAATAAGAGTAACCAAAAAAAGAAAGTGTATTATAGCACAGATTACCAGGGACTCTAGAAACACTGTGGACCTGATACTCCACAGCCCTGCACTTTGTGCAGTCATTTACACCTGTACAAAAAGAATGTCAAGTTTTCCAATCAGACCAGTACAACCACTTTGCCCAAAAGCAAATTACCATACAGGGGTTCAAGGCAGTAGAAAATCAAGCCTCCTTTCTCCAAGTCACCCTACTTGACTGTTCAGTTGATGTTTAACGTGGGCCGCTCTCCCTACAAGTCCACTGCACTTGTAAGAGGACAATATGAAAAACATATTCCTTGATGACATTGTACTTAAAAAGGCTCAAAACAAATAAATCAACTTAGTATGTTATGAAAGAATTTTAAAAAAATACCGACAGATTTTACTGTTTTCATTACAACTATTTTTTTTTCTTATTGGCCTGCTTTATTTGCTTTTTGCCAAAATTAAAGATGGCCCCAGAAAACAGCACAATAAATCCTCTGATTATTTATGTGAATGACAATTGTCATTTCCAAGCAAACGATTGATGGAGGCCACTTTGCTAATTAACAATCAGAAGCAAAACTCTAATTTTTTTAAATAAATATTTCTTTAACAAACATTAAAATTCTTGTTATGATTGTTTAGCCAGTTTTTAAAAAATGAGCAACTTAAAAAAGAAGATTTTATTACCCACTAAGGCTTTGAGGGGCTTCTAATCCATATAAGTTTAGAGAATAATAAAAGGCAATTATATTCCTTTTAAGTTGCCGTGGTGATTTGTTACTGATTTAAGAGCACTCTCAGCACTACTACATATTTTTGGGATAGCTCTGAGTTTGTGGCCCCTGGAAGGAAACACAGGTTCTGAGATGCACCTTATTAGCTGGAATCATGCCTGTTGAATTCTTATTCTAAAAGCACAAGCCTGGTTGTTTTCTAAGGCCCAGATCCTACAATGAGCTCTGCATTTTGTCCCCACATGGAGCCCCAGACAACTGAGCTTCACAGCAGGGGCAGAGGTCTGCGTGCATAGCACTCATTGCAGGACTAGGTCCTAAGCCAGTAGTAAAACAGTCGGGAAACATATTGGATGAAATCCTGGGCCCACTGAAATGGCAAAACTCTTACTGACTTTAATAGGGTCAAGATTTCATTCATTAAGTAATCTCCCCCATAGGGGTGCCATTTTGCTAGAATTGCTACTTTTTTGGTACGCTGTTCCACCTGATTTACCAGCTGAGAATGGCCAATCCATTAGATAGTAGATTAAAGGGGCTTCTGGCCTTTTAAATTTTCCTGCACTGAGTAAAATGGGTGCATATTGGTTTTAAAGAAGCAGAAAATGGATTGGCTTGGAACTATAGAATCCGTATAGTGTGTTGATGGGAATCTGAATCAGTCAAAGAAATGCATTAGAGTGTTTTTGGATTTGTGTTTTGTTTTTTTTTCCACTGAGCAGGCCCACACTGAGCGCCTTTCAACAACAGAGTTCCATCAGTGTGTATTGAAATGTGAACTGTCTGACGGAAATACTAGTTGCAAATACATTTGTACTTTGTTCTCCAATTACACTTCGGTTCCTGTGTTGTGCCATTGAGAAAAGGCAGCCTTGACAGTATAGTTAATATTTTACCCAGGGTGACTCTGGGAAACAGAAGGCTGGGTATAATTGTTCCTCTAGAACAACATCGGAGTTACATTTGTTGTATAATGAATATAAAGTAATCATTTTTCTCAGAACCGCAGGAAACTAATTGTTCTTTTTTCCTGGCATACTAGGAGTGCGGATCCTACATTTTCTTACTTTGATTAAAGTCAAGAGCTGCTGCCTACAGCCAAGTACAAATGAGGATAAAAAGCAAAATAAAGTATTATTGGGAAAGGGTAATAGCATGAGTTGGTGCATGTGTCTGGTAGCTCATGCCAACAAAATTGAGTCTTTGTCCTGGTAAAGACTTATTCCAGGACAATGTTTACATGGGCCAAATTCTTCTTTCATTACCTTGTGTTCTTACTGAGGGTAAAAAATGCTACAGTGGTGTTAATAGGGGAAGTAGAGCCAGTGTGTTAAATCTATAGTTGTAACAGTCTGCCTTTGTGTTTTTGTTGTACAGGATGCACAATGGTGATCGGATACAAAGAAATACATGAAAAAGAAGGGAGAATATCCTCAAAAGGAGACCTGCATTTGTTCAACTTGAATATATTTGAGGCAGTTCTACAACATAATGCCAATATTAAATACATTTGCTGTGCAATAAAAAGATTCATTCATAAAGCAAACCCCTTGTGACTACACACCATGTAGTTACAAACTCACGTTTCAAGTGAAAAAAAATAATTTTAAAATATCCAACATTTTGTGTTCAGTGTAAGAGTGAAATTAATTTTGTAAAACCAAAGAACTTTGCCAAGCTACGTAACAATAATGAAATTCAATTTTCTTTTAGGTGCAACTCCTGCTTTGACAAAATAAGCTAAAAAACTCACTACGCTTATTTTCCTACATCAGGAGCGTCTTAGCTTATTCTTCAAATTTTTCAGGTTTTATCCTATTTATTTTGATTTCTCCCAGAACAGATCCTAACCCCTTTTAATACCTGAATTTGATCTAGTTTCTAGTGTTGGCAATCCAAGTCAGATTCAAAACTGGGAAAGGCCTATTTTCCAGTTCTGGTCTGGAGATGAATGAACTTTCATGAAAATGGCAGAAATGGGTATAAAGCACATTGGCCATCGCTTCACAGGAACACATAAAGGAGAGTCATATCATAGATCATAAGGCCAGAAGGGACCATTGTGATCATCTAGTCTGACATCCTGTAAAACACAGATCATACATCCCTGAATTAATTCCTGTTTCAAGTCCAAAAACAGTGGCTGAACTAGATTATATCTTTAAAAAAAATCAAATCTTGATTTTCAAATTGCCAGTGATAGAGAATCCACCTTGGGGAGTTGTTCCAAGAACTGATCCCTGTGGGTTAGTAGATGCTGTTTAGCATCCTCCTGTTGGAGCGAAAAATATTTCATCAGCATATGTTGACGATATCATGTGGCTTTACCCAAATATAGAACACACATATTTATTGAACACTTTTGCCTTTTCTGCATTACAGACAATTCTACTATTTCCACCTAGTAATAGACCAATGCCATTGTTAGGATTCTTTTTGTTCCTAATATACTTTTAAAAACCTCTTTTTATTGCCCTTAACGCTGCAGGCAATAAATTATTCCTTGTGACCTTTGGCTTCCCTTATCTATTTTCTACTATTCCTAGCTTTTGAGTTATAGTCATTAATTTCAACTTCCTCTTTCTTCCATCTGTTATATAAATTATGTTTATAGCAACTTTTGTTTTCCCCCTCAGGCAGGTTGGTTATTAACCAAAGTGGCCTTCTTTCTTTATTATGAAGTTATGAAGATTTCCTTCTTGCCTAACGCTTTCTGTGTTGTTTATGTGCTTATCTTCTGAGGTCTTCAGACCTAGCACTGTGGGCCTAGTCTACACTACAAAGTTAAGTTAACGTAAGCCACCTTGCAGCAACCTAGTAAAGCATGTGTCTACACTTAAATTTGTCTCCCACTGATGTAAGTGCCCCCTTACACTAATACAGTAGCACCACCTGCCTGAGCGGCGTTGAACCATGGTCAGTGTATTGAGTCAACGCAGCATGACTGTAAACACTGTGTTGTCTATGTTGACCTCAACAATCCTCCAGCAGCTTTCCCACAATGCCAGACACTGACTGCTCTGGTTACAGAACCCCCCTGCATAGGGGTCACATATATTGGAAGGCCTCCTTCACACTGAAATCCCTGCACATTTTTGTTATGCCTTTTTCTGATTGTCAAGCGTGGAGAGCACAAGTAGCAGCTCTCCATTGTTGTGTGCAACTGTCCAGCTGAGCATGCCAGCTACACGCTCCAGACATGCTCCAGTTCGGAGCAGACAGGAGATGTTAGACCTGCCGGGCCTGTAGGAAGAAGATGTTATGCTTGCACTGCTACAGACCAGCCACAGAAACACAGACATCCACAAGCAGAGTGCACAGGGGATGCAGGAAAAGGGGTACGACAGGGACCAGCAGCAATGCGACGTCAAAGCAAAGGAACTGGAGCAGCCATACCACAAGGACAGGGAGGCCAACAGTCAATCTGGTGCCAAGCTGTAAATCTGCCACTTTTACAAAGAGCTACATGCCATATTTGGAGGAGACTCCATTGCCACCCTACAGACCACTGTCGATACCCCTGAGAAGTCTGAGCCACAGGCGCCTGGCTTGAACAGCAAGGATGAGGAAGAGATAGAGAAGGATGGGTAACCAGGTCCAGCTGTGCCATGAGCCAGCACCTCTTTGAGACTCCACCGCATCCAGTCAGTCCCAGCAGTTGAGCACGGGTGAGCCTGATGAGGGGAAGGATCCTCAAGAAAGCATGTAAATTTATTTCCCATTACACTGACGGTGCCCCCAACTTAACAGGACACAGTTATCGACTTTCATTAATTTACTTGTCCTAGAAGAGGTAGTGGTGCAACAAGGAGAGGCACAGTTGCTATCAGCTTTTCATTCCACTATAGAGTTAGGCAAGGAGGGCCATGTGGAGCAGTTTGTTTATGTGTACTGGGATGTTCCTTGAATCCTGCTGAGAGATCTCACTGAAACTTTCATGGAGGTACCCTACAATCCTCTGCTGAAAGTTTCTAGGGATGGCAGCCTCATTTCTTCCTCTGCGGTAGGACATTTCCTATGCCAGTCAGCAATAACATTGGCAGGCATCATTGCAGTACACAAGCTAGCAGCATACAGGCCCAGGCAGCTTCAGGATGCCAGCAGCAGCTGTGTTCTCTCTGCTTTTTTCTCTGCCTCAGGAGTGAGATACCAGCTAAAATCACCACTGTCTGTGGAAAATAGAGCCGGTTTTCAGAGCCATTGCCCTATACTCATAGTTTCATGCAACCAAGCAATTCCCTCCTCATTTCCATCATCCCTGGCAGGCCATATTCACCATGGCTGGTGCTGTGAGTGTCGCCGTGCAGAAGCGCTCCCAAGCAGACGTATCAATAAGCAGGCCTTGTTTAAAACTTCAGGGGAGCAAGGGAAGGGAGTTCTAAATCTTGATTTTCACTTTCTCTTGTGACTGTACTGACCATGGCACCTCAGTGTGTTTTATCTGCACTTGCTGCCATTGCAGCCTTAAGGGATTCCCCCTTCGCACCCGCCAAACCCAGAGCCAGATGTGGAGGAGAAAGAAGAGGACTCAGGATGACATGTTCAATAAAAGCCTTCAAGGCAGTTCTGCATCAGACCATGAGCACAAACCCTGTATGGTGTACTTTACAAACAGCCTTGAAAAGGAAAGAGTGGAGAGGAGAAAGGTGCAGGAAAAGGAGAGTGAGATGCACCTGGACATAATGGGACTTCTCCAGCAGCAAACACAAATGCTGCAGACTCTTGTGGACCTACAGGCTCAACAATCCCAGGCTTACCTCCCTCTACAGTCCCTGGATAACTCCATTTCAGTGCCTGCCCCCCTCCACACCCCCACTCCCACAAATACACACACACACACCTGGCATCAGGGGCCTCATCACTATCACTCTACCCCAGGGGACATTAAAAACAACCACACCTTCACATACTCAGACCTGTGAAAGCCAGGGCTGGTGTATGTGTAGCTAAAATGGACATGAATGTTCTTTACCCTTCATAAATTCTGTTCTATTAATTTATTACGTGGATAGAAAGCTGACTAGATCGTAAGGCTCAACGGGTAGTGATCAATGGCTCCATGTCTAGTTGGCAGCCGGTATCAAGCAGAGTGCCCCAAGGGTCAGTCCTAGAGCCGGTTTTGTTCAATATCTTCATTAATGATCTGGAGGATGGCGTGGACTGCACCCTCAGCAAGTTTGCTGATGACACTAAACTGGCAGGAGAGGTAGATACGCTGGAGGGTAGGGATAGGATACAGAGGGACCTAGACAAATTAGAGGATTGAGCCAAAAGAAATCTGATGAGGTTCAACAAGGACAAGTGCAGAGTCCTGCACTTAAGACGGAAGAACCCAATGCACCGCTACAGATTAGGGACCGAATGGCTCGGCAGCAGTTCTGCAGAAAAGGACCTAGGAGTTGTAGTGGACAAGAAGCTGGATATGAGTCAACAGTGTGCCCTTGTTGCCAAGAAGGCCAATGGCATTTTGGGCTGAATAAGTAGTGGCATTGCCAGCAGATCGAGGGACGTGATCGTTCCCCTCTATTCGACATTGGTGAGGCCTCATCTGGAGTACTGTGTTCAGTTTTGGGCCCCACACTACAAGAAGGATGTGGAAAAATTGGAACGCGTCCAGTGGAGGGCAACAAAAATGATTAGGGAACTGGAACACATGAGTTATGAGGAGAGGCTGAGGGAACTGGGATTGTTTAGTCTGCAGAAGAGAAGAATAAGGGGGGATTTGATAGCTGCTTTCAACTACCTGAAAGGGGATTCCAAAGAGGATGGATCTAGACTATTCTCAGTGGTAGCAGATGACAAAACAAGGAGTAATGGTCTCAAGTTGCAGTGGGGAGGTTTACGTTGGGTATTAGGAAAAACTTTTTCACTAGGATGATGGTGAAGCACTGGAATGCATTACCTAGGGAGGTGGTGGAATCTCCTTCCTTTGAGATTTTTAAGGTCAGGCTTGATAAAGCCCTGGCTGGGATGATTTAGTTGGGGATTGGTCCTGCTTTGAGCAGGGGGTTGGACTAGATGACCTCCTGAGGTCCCTTCCAACCCTGATATTCTATGAGTCTATGATTCTATTATATTTTTAATGTATTTGCTTTAAAATTTCACTGATTTTTCTTTTCACTGCTTCTGTGACAGAACAAAATTCTATTATTTGGCACGTAATTCATCTTTATTATTTCACAACATATGCTGAAGAGTGCCTAGCAGTTCTGAAAGCAACCACTTACTTGTTATTGTACAATGTGACACAACTCATACAATCTGTGACAAACACAGTGTAATAATCATACATGCACACCAAGCACCACACAATTCTTAACAGGCTCCGAAACAGCCAGGCCAGTCAGAGCACAGTATACAACAATGCATTACTGTGGCTCAGTGTTAAAGTGCTCTTTCAAAACCTCCCTGAACTGTATAGCTCCAGGCTGATAGCCCTTGTGTCTGGCTGTTTAAACTCAGCAGACAGCCACTCCAACTCCACCCCAGCAGCAACTTTTCCCCCTTTGCTTCACAGATCTTATGGGAGGACACAGCAGGCAGCTATAACCATTGGGATATTCTTCTCACTGAGGTGCAATCTTATGAGTAAACAACACCAGTGCCCCTTCAATCAACCAAAAGCAGATTCAACTATCATTCTGCACCAGCTGAGCTGGTAATTGGATCTTTCCTTGATGCTGCTGAGGTGGCCGGTGTACGGTTTCATGAGCCAAGGAAGCAAAGGGTAGGCTGGTTCCCCTAGGATCACTACTGGTATTTCAATATTGCCAATGGTAATCCGCCAATCAGGAAAGAAAATCCCTGCTTTCATCATTCAGAACAGTCCTGTGTTCTTAAAGATGTGAGAATCATGCACCTTCCCTTACCAGCCCACACTAATGTCAGTGAAGCATCCCCAGTGATCCACTAATGCTTGCATAACTACAGAATAGTAGCCCTTTCTGATGATGTACTCTATGGCAAGGTGGTCTGGTGCCAAACAGGGATATGCGTGCCGTCTGTTGCTCCACTGTAGAACCCCATTGCTGCAGATCCATCCGCTATGCCCTGCACAGTGCCCAGAGTTACAGTCCTGCATAACAGGAGGCAAATAATGGCCCTGCACATTTGCATGACAACAGCCCTTCCAGTGGATTTCCAACTCCAAAATGATTTCCCACTGACTGGTAGTGAACTGGCATTGCAAGTTTCCACAGTACAATCGCCACTCACTTCTCCACTGTCAGTGCAGCTCTCATTTGGGTGTCCCTGCTGGGGTGAGCTCAGCACACAGACCCAAGAATGTGCCCTTGAGCATCTGAAAGTTCTGCAGCCACTGGTCATCATCCCAAGTCTGCGTTACAATGCGATTCCACCAGTCAGTGCTCATTTCTTGGGCCCAGAAGCAGTGCTCCATCATCTGGAGCTGCTCCATGAATGCCACCAACTTGAATTGGTTCTCGCTATGTCCCACAACAATCTGTCCTCCATGAAATCTGTTCCCCACTGATTTGGTTCTTCTTGCAGCTCTGGAAATACCAGAAGACTGTGCATCCTGTGGTTGCAACACTTACGACAATAGTCCAGAGCTGTGCTGGCTCCATGCTTCTGTCAGAGGGCTGGGCAGGTTTATGTGATTTTGAAAAAAGGCACAAATATTATGGGATATAGATGACACTATGGGATGGAATCAGTTGCATGCTGGGAACTTGACCCCTTGCTCTCAGTCATCCCAGAACAACTTATTTCAGTCCCACCATGTGTTGCCAAAACTTCTTCTGGATGGTGGCAGGTTGCACACTGGGATACCTACCCATGGTGCACTGCACTATGCACCAATACAAGCACTCCTGGTGAGTACACACACCGCAGACACAAGAAGCCAAGTATGCACATGTACAAGCGATATACTAACTGCATCAGCTTTATGTCGACGTAGCTTGCATTGACCAAAATTTGTAGTGTAGACCTGCCTTGAGTTTCATTATATGTTAGGAAAGTACTGATCACACTGTACAAAATAGCATAACCTAAGTCAGTGGTTCCCAAACACGCCAGCCAGTATGTCCCTTAGCCCACACCGCTTCCAGCAGCTCCCATTGGCCTGGGGCAGCGAACCGCGGCCACTGGGAGCCACGATCGGCCGAAACCGCAGACGCAGCAGGTAAACAAACCAGCCCGGCCCACCAGCTGCTTTCGCTGAACAAGTGGCGGAACAAGTTTGGGAACCACTGACCTAAGTCATAAATAATAATAAACTGACACTTCTCTGGGTTCCATACACGGTGGGAAGTGTAAAAATAAAGCAAAAAAATCTGTTTTAATGGTCACTTCTGTCAGGGACAAGAAACAGAAGTTGCATAAGACTCTTGGGAAAGTCTGTCCACACACTTAATTAACAGCCCTGTTTTGCAAATCCAGTAATATATGCACATCACAAACAAACCAACAAATACAAAATGTTTGCTTTGGAGGGACTTGGGGAGAAGAAATTACGTGTATTGGGAGTCCCAGAAAAACACAGGAGTAGCAACAGATGTAGAGGTGGCCCCTCTGGATGGAGCTGAGGTCATGGAAGGGGATTTGCATATAGAGCGTGCTCCAAAGCCATGAGCATTTACCCTTGATGTAGCACAGGTGATGTGTGCCCACATTCTTGGACCAGTGCTTCAAAAACACCACAACTGCTCTCTTGCCCAGAGGAAAGAAGGACCTTAATAAAAGGGAATGTTCATTTACATTGTGGTTGGGAGCTGGGCAGAGTTTCAGCCCAGTGGCAATAGAGCCATGCAGAAAAGGAGAGCTGGCCATATCTCAGAACTTGACAGCAGCACAGCACAAGATGAAAAGTCCCTTTGAAACAGCTTGGAGAACTTTGAACATTTGTGTGATGCTCAGGGGTACCAGGAATCTGCAGAAAATGGGACCTCCAAGGGTATGTCTACACTGCAATAAAATACCCACAGCTGGCCCATGTCAGCTGACTCGGGCTCGCGGGGCTTGGGCTGTGGGGCTATACTATTGTAGCGTAGACATTTGGCTTGGTCTGCAGCCCAGGCTCTGGGACCCTGGGGAAAGAAGCGTTCCAGAGCCCGGGCTCCAGCCCAAGCTAGAATGTCTACACTGCAATTTTATAGCACTGCAGCCCAAGGCCGGTGAGACCAAGTCAGTTGATACAGGCCAGCTTCGGGTATTTTATTGCAGTGTACCCTAAAATGTTTTGCCCCTGAAGGATCACTGCTACCTCTAAATTTTCTCTTTTCTGTTGCTCCCAAGGATAAACTTGGATCACTTGATGATTTCCTGTTCTGATCATTCCTTCTGGGGCACCTGGAATTGGCCACTGTTGGAAGACAGGATACTAGGCTAGATGGACCTTTAGATGGTCTGATCCAGTATGGCCATTCTTATGTTCTTATGACCTTTTTCCTCCCTGTTGCTACCATCCTTCCATTAGTACAAAATGTAGCACAGACGTCTGGGAAATTCAATAACAAGAACTATAAAGACCCAGGTTCCCAACTAGTGTAAATCAGCATAGCTCTGGCATTTCTGTTTCTGGTCCCTGGAAGAAGTTACCATTGAAATAGTCGATAGAGTTATGTTGATTTATACCAATTTTCTTTATTAAGTTTTATATACTTTAATGAAACTATTGATATGCTACTACTGTTAAACAGTGGAGAAATACTGTAAAAACTCAGTGGAGCTACCCCAGTTGACACCAGTTTGGACTCTTCCTCTAAGAGCCTTGAGCCATTCTAATTGGGCAGAATGCTACGCAGACCTTGCAGAGACATATATGACCGTACACTGCTCAAGACAGTGGAGAGTCAGGCCTTAGGTGTAATTCCACTGGGATATAAACAAACACTTCCACTACTGTGAGCGGGTGAATCTCTGTCATAAATATAAAGGGAAGGGTAAACCCCTTTGAAATCCCTCCTGGCCAGGGGAAAGCTCCTCTCACCTGTAAAGGGTTAAGAAGCTAAAGGTAACCTCGCTGGCACCTGACCAAAATGACCAATGAGGAGACAAGATACTTTCAAAAGCTGGGAGGAGGGAGAGAAACAAAGGGTCTGTGTCTGTCTGTATGCTGCTTTTGCCAGGGACAGAACAGGAATGGAGTCTTAGAACTTTTAGTAAGTAATCTAGCTAGGTATGTGTTAGATTATGATTTCTTTAAATGGCTGAGAAAAGAATTGTGCTGAATAGAATAACTATTTCTGTCTGTGTACCTTTTTTTGTAACTTAAGGTTTTGCCTAGAGGGGTTCTCTATGTTTTCTAATCTAATTACCCTGTAAGATATCTACCATCCTGATTTTACAGGGGGGATTTCTTCATTTCTATTTACTTCTATTTTCTATTAAAAGTCTTCGTGTAAAAAACTGAATGTTTTTTCATTGTTCTCAGATCCAAGGGTTTGGGTCTGTGGTCACCTATGCAAATTGGTGAGGCTTTTTATCCAACATTTCCCAGGAAAGGGGGGGTGCAAGTGTTGGGAGGATTGTTCATTGTTCTTAAGATCCAAGGGTCTGGGTCTGTAGTCACCTAGGTAAATTGGTGAGGCTTTTTACCAAACCTTGTCCAGGAAGTGGGGTGCAGGGTTTTGGGAAGTATTTTGGGGGGAAAGACGCGTCCAAACAGCTCTTCCCCAGTAACCAGTATTAGTTTGGTGGTGGTAGCGGCCATTCCAAGGACCACGGGGGGAATACTTTGTACCTTGGGGAAGTTTTGACCTAAGCTGGTAAAGATAAGCTTAGGAGGTTTTTCATGCAGGTCCCCACATCTGTACCCTAGAGTTCAGAGTGGGGGAGGAACCTTGACATGGTGGCATAGTGGTGGGATTAACCTGAAATCATTTTGAGATCCAGTTGAGATTTTTTGAACTAGAAATACAGATTTTAAAAAGGAATTTTTTTTTCCTGTGGCTTTGAAGCAGCTTTGAAACTGAAAGCATCTTGGGTTTTCCCTGCTTTGTGGCCAAGCAGAGACAAAAGGGGATTATCTTGTGAATTGCAGGTTTTCTTTGCCTGGAGGCAGGGTACTTAACTCCTGCAGGGAAATTCACAGTCTTCCAACCCAGAGGTTTTTTTTTTTTCTTTTCTTCCTAAAAGTAAATAGGGGGTGTGTGTTCTACCCATTTGCTTTTTCTTTGGGCTGGGTAAGCAGGTTTCCAAGTAGTTTGGAGGTTTTTTGCTTTAAGTTGGGCCCAGAACAGAGACAAGGGAATTGTCTTTTTCTGTAGGCTGACAATCACTATCAGAGAATAGGTATTCTATTCCAGCACAGCAAAATTTTACAGCCAAGTTTTGTTTGTTTATTTCTAAACCTCGGGTGTAAAGTTAGTTAAAAACAGAGAGGTTAGAATGACCAAATCCTCAGCTCGACTACAGCTGGAATTAGCCAAATTTCAGGCTGAGGAAAGACAAAGGGAACATGAAAGACAGATAGAACTCATGCGGCTGAAGAAGGAACAAGAAAGGGAGGCAGAACAACACCAAGCGGCTGCTCACAGGAGAGCTATGGAAGCGAGGGACAAAGAACTGGAGGAGAAGGAAAAAGAGAGGAAGTATGTGGAGGAGATGGAGAAGATAAAGGCTCAGCAGAATATCCCAACAAACCCTAGTAATCCTTCTCCAAGTACCACTTCCCATCCCAGAAAGTTCCCCACCTACAAGGCAGGCGATGATACTGAGGCCTTCCTAGAAAACTTCGAAAGGGCCTGCCTTGGATACAACCTCTCTACTGACCAGTACATGGTAGAGCTGAGGCCGCAGCTCAGTGGACCCTTAGCTGAGGTGGCAGCTGAAATGCCTAAAGAACACATGAACAAGTATGAACTGTTTAAATCCAAGGCGAGAGTCAGAATGGGGATAACACCCGAGCAGTCTCGTCGGAGGTTCAGAGCCCTAAGGTGGAAACCAGACATGTCATTTACCCGACATGCCTACCACATTGTGAAACATTGGGATGCCTGGATATCAGGAGCAAGTGTTGAATCTCCAGTAAATTTGCCCTTCCTAATGCAAATGGAACAATTCTTAGAGGGTGTTCCTGAGGAAATAGAAAGATACATCCTAGATGGGAAACCCAAAACTGTAATCGAGGCAGGAGAGATTGGAGCCAGATGGGTGGAGGTGGCAGAGAAGAAGAAAACTGGTCGCAGTTGGAGCGGAGACCAGAAGGGACCACCCCAGACCACACCCTATTACCGGGGGCCGCCCAAGGCCCCACCTACCTCCCAAAGAACCCTCCAGACCCCTTATCGTCCTGCCACCCCGTTCTCCAGCAACCCTCCTCGCCCCAGTGACCCGTCAGCTGGACGATGTTTTAAATGTAACGAGCTGGGGCATGTAAAGGCCAACTGCCCCAAGAACCCCAACAGATTACAGTTCATTGCACCGGAATCACACCAGAGGTCCACAGGCCCAGATACTTCCCAGATACCCTTAGAGCGGAGGGAAACTGTGAGTGTGGGCGGGAAGAAGGTCACCGCGTGGAGGGACACCGGAGCACAAGTGTCAGCTATCCATGCTTCCTTAGTGGACCCCAATTTAATCAACCCAGAGATCCAAGTGACGATTCAACCCTTCAAGTCCAACTCTTTCAATTTGCCTACAGCCAAGTTGCCTGTCCAGTACAAGGGCTGGTCAGGAATGTGGACTTTTGCAGTCTATGATGATTATCCCATCCCCATGCTGTTGGGGGAAGACTTGGCCAATCATGTGAAGCAGGCCAAGAGGGTGGGAATGGTCACCCGCAGCCAGGCTAAACAAGCCGTGAGGCCTAGCTCTGTTCCGGAAACTTCTATCAGGACCCAGTCAGAGGTGATGGACCCGGACCCCAGGCCAATGTCTGCAACAGCAGTAGTGGATCCAGTCCCAGAGACCCAGACGGAACCAGTCCCAGAACCGGAACCAGCCGAACAACCAACACCAGACCCCGTGCCAGCACTGAATCCAGTACTTGCAACCTCAACACCAGAGGGCCCCACCGAACCTGAACTGGCAGCAGCCGATAACCCTACACAAGAGGCTCAGCCGGAGCCTGAATCCCAACCTAGTGCACCAGCGGAGAGCGGTTCACAGTCAACAGAAACAGCTCCATCCCCTATATCGCTTCCAGAGGGACCAAGCCTAGGTCCACAATCCAATGAGGAACTGATGTCCCCAGCATCAAGGGAACAGTTCCAGACCGAACAGGAAGCAGATGAAAGCCTCCAGAGAGCTTGGACGGCGGCACGGAGCAACCCACCGCCTCTCAGCTCTTCTAATCGATCCAGGTTTGTTGTAGAAAGAGGACTTTTATACAAGGAAACTCTTTCTGGTGGACACCAGGAAGACTGGCATCCTCAGAGACAGTTGATAGTTCCAACTAAATACCGGGCCAAGCTCTTGAGCTTAGCCCACGATCACCCTAGTGGCCATGCTGGGGTGAACAGGACCAAAGACCGTTTGGGGGGATCATTCCACTGGGAGGGAATGGGCAAGGATGTTTCTACCTATGTCCAGTCTTGTGAGGTGTGCCAAAGAGTGGGAAAACCCCAAGACCAGGTCAAAGCCCCTCTCCAGCCACTCCCCATCATTGAAGTTCCATTTCAGCGAGTAGCTGTGGATATTCTGGGTCCTTTTCCGAAAAAGACACCCAGAGGAAAGCAGTACATACTGACTTTCATGGATTTTGCCACCCGATGGCCGGAAGCAGTAGCTCTAAGCAACACCAGGGCTAAAAGTGTGTGCCAGGCACTAGCAGACATTTTTGCCAGGGTAGGTTGGCCCTCCGACATCCTCACAGATGCAGGGACTAATTTCCTGGCAGGAACTATGAAAAACCTTTGGGAAGCTCATGGGGTAAATCACTTGGTTGCCACTCCTTACCACCATCAAACAAATGGCATGGTGGAGAAGTTTAATGGAACTTTGGGGGCCATGATACGTAAATTCGTAAATGAGCACTCCAATGATTGGGACCTAGTGTTGCAGCAGTTGCTCTTTGCCTACAGAGCTGTACCACATCCCAGTTTAGGGTTTTCCCCATTTGAACTTGTATATGGCCGTGAGGTTAAGGGGCCATTGCAGTTGGTGAAGCAGCAATGGGAGGGATTTACACCTTCTCCAGGAACTAACATTCTGGACTTTGTAACCAACCTACAAAACACCCTCCGAACCTCTTTAGCCCTTGCTAAAGAAAACTTACAGGATGCTCAAAAAGAGCAAAAAGCCTGGTATGATAAACATGCCAGAGAGCGTTCCTTCAAAGTAGGAGACCAGGTCATGGTCTTAAGGGCGCTCCAGGCCCATAAAATGGAAGCATCGTGGGAAGGGCCATTCACGGTCCAGGAGCGCCTGGGAGCTGTTAATTATCTCATAGCATTCCCCACCTCCAACCGAAAGCCTAAGGTGTACCATATTAATTCTCTAAAGCCCTTTTATTCCAGAGAATTAAAGGTTTGTCAGTTTACAGCCCAGGGAGAAGATGATGCTGAGTGGCCTGAAGGTGTCTACTACGAAGGGAAATGTGCTGGTGGTGTGGAAGAGGTGAACCTCTCCATGACCCTTGGGCGTATGCAGCGACAGCAGATCCAGGAGCTGTGCACTAGCTACGCGCCAACGTTCTCAGCCACCCCAGGACTGACTGAACGGGCATACCACTCCATTGACACAGGTAATGCTCACCCAATTAGGGTCCAACCTTACCGGGTGTCTCCTCAAGCTAAAACTGCTATAGAACGGGAGATCCAGGATATGTTACAGATGGGTGTAATCCGCCCCTCTGAAAGTGCATGGGCATCTCCAGTGGTTCTAGTTCCCAAACCAGATGGGGAAATACGTTTTTGCGTGGACTACCGTAAGCTAAATGCTGTAACTCGCCCAGACAACTATCCAATGCCACGCACAGATGAACTGTTAGAGAAACTGGGACGGGCCCAGTTCATCTCTACCTTGGACTTAACAAAGGGGTACTGGCAGGTACCGCTAGATGAATCTGCCAAGGAAAGGTCAGCCTTCATCACACATCTCGGGCTGTATGAATTTAATGTACTCCCTTTCGGGCTGCGAAATGCACCCGCCACTTTCCAAAGACTTGTAGATGGTCTCCTAGCGGGATTAGGAGAATATGCAGTCGCCTACCTTGATGATGTGGCCATATTTTCGGATTCCTGGGCAGACCACCTGGAACATCTACAAAAAGTCCTTGAGCGCATAAGGGAGGCAGGACTAACTGTTAAGGCTAAGAAGTGTCAAATAGGCCTAAACAGAGTGACTTACCTTGGACACCAGGTGGGTCAAGGAACTATCAGCCCCCTACAGGCCAAAGTGGATGCTATCCAAAAGTGGCCTGTCCCAAAGTCAAAGAAACAGGTTCAATCCTTCTTAGGCTTGGCTGGTTATTACAGACGATTTGTACCGCACTACAGCCAAATCGCTGCCCCACTGACAGACCTAACCAAAAAGAAACAGCCAAATGCTGTTCAGTGGACCGGAAAGTGTCAGAAGGCCTTTAACAAGCTTAAAGCGACACTCATGTCTGACCCTGTACTAAGGGCCCCAGACTTTGACAAACCGTTCCTAGTAACCACAGATGCATCCGAGCGTGGTGTGGGAGCAGTTTTAATGCAGAAAGGACCTGATCAAGAATTCCACCCTGTAGTGTTTCTCAGCAAAAAACTGTCTGAGAGGGAAAGCAACTGGTCAGTCACTGAAAAAGAATGTTATGCCATTGTCTACGCTCTGGAAAAGCTACGCCCATATGTTTGGGGACGGCGTTTCCACCTGCAAACCGACCATGCTGCACTGAAGTGGCTTCACACCGTCAAGGAAACTAACAAAAAACTTCTTCGGTGGAGTTTAGCTCTCCAAGATTTTGATTTCGACATCCAACACATCTCAGGAGCTTCTAACAAAGTGGCTGATGCACTCTCCCGTGAAAGTTTCCCAGAGTCAACTGGTTAAAATCGTCCTTGAGATGTGGAAAATATTGTTAGTCTTTATGTACTTGGTAGTATATTTAGAGATGCATGTGTCTTATTAACTCTGTTTTTCCTAGAGCTCCAGGAAGAAATCCCAGCCAGTGTTTCACCCTAGCTGAGATTTGGGGGGCGTGTCATAAATATAAAGGGAAGGGTAAACCCCTTTGAAATCCCTCCTGGCCAGGGGAAAGCTCCTCTCACCTGTAAAGGGTTAAGAAGCTAAAGGTAACCTCGCTGGCACCTGACCAAAATGACCAATGAGGAGACAAGATACTTTCAAAAGCTGGGAGGAGGGAGAGAAACAAAGGGTCTGTGTCTGTCTGTATGCTGCTTTTGCCAGGGACAGAACAGGAATGGAGTCTTAGAACTTTTAGTAAGTAATCTAGCTAGGTATGTGTTAGATTATGATTTCTTTAAATGGCTGAGAAAAGAATTGTGCTGAATAGAATAACTATTTCTGTCTGTGTACCTTTTTTTGTAACTTAAGGTTTTGCCTAGAGGGGTTCTCTATGTTTTCTAATCTAATTACCCTGTAAGATATCTACCATCCTGATTTTACAGGGGGGATTTCTTCATTTCTATTTACTTCTATTTTCTATTAAAAGTCTTCTTGTAAAAAACTGAATGTTTTTTCATTGTTCTCAGATCCAAGGGTTTGGGTCTGTGGTCACCTATGCAAATTGGTGAGGCTTTTTATCCAACATTTCCCAGGAAAGGGGGGGTGCAAGTGTTGGGAGGATTGTTCATTGTTCTTAAGATCCAAGGGTCTGGGTCTGTAGTCACCTAGGTAAATTGGTGAGGCTTTTTACCAAACCTTGTCCAGGAAGTGGGGTGCAGGGTTTTGGGAAGTATTTTGGGGGGAAAGACGCGTCCAAACAGCTCTTCCCCAGTAACCAGTATTAGTTTGGTGGTGGTAGCGGCCATTCCAAGGACCACGGGGGGAATACTTTGTACCTTGGGGAAGTTTTGACCTAAGCTGGTAAAGATAAGCTTAGGAGGTTTTTCATGCAGGTCCCCACATCTGTACCCTAGAGTTCAGAGTGGGGGAGGAACCTTGACAATCTCCAATTAGAATAAAAGGTAGCATGCCATGCAGACTGAACAAGATGCTGGGTTAAATATTCAGATGATCACTGGGAGATGGTGTTTTAATGGTGGTTGCTCTCATTGATTCAACAATCCGATGACGGAAAAACAACCTAAACCGAAAAGCTGCATTTTAAAAAGGCATTGGACAGGAGAGGCACACAAACAATTGGCTAGAGAGAAATCTGTAGTGGATATGGCTGCATAATGGAAGCCAGCTTTTCCTAAGAAAAAGACAGCAAAAGTGAGCAATGTAGTGTGTCTCATATACATGCCATTCCTTGTAGCTGAGGTTCCAGTTTGAAGACTATCAGCATCACTTTCCTCCCCAAGGCTCATCTAGGTCATTATAACCTTTGCTAAGCAGAAGTACTACAGCTTGTGATAAAAAGGAGATTACAAGTATATTTGTTGCACAGAGTTTAGAATGAAAGGAATCAAAATTTCACAGGGCTGTAACCATGATTGCAGTTAATTTAATTGATTGTTCAGAGCCATTCTTCTTTGGTCTAGACAGGTGATTTGTATGATTCATACCAAAAATTAAGTTACATTTTGTAGAGACTACGCCCATCACATTACAGAATCTGGAATATCAGCCACCTGTTTACCAAACTAAAAGTCCTGGGAAAATTGTGCCTAATTCTTCAAACTTGTCCTCATTTGACCAAACTTCACAATGGATTCATGCACTATCCCTTCACATTTAAAGAGCCTGGTTTAAATCTGGCTTCAGGCAAATAAGTTTGTTGGTCTAAATTTAGCCTCTAGTAAAAGTTTATCCACATAAAAAAACCCCCACCACACAATTATGCACATGCCAGTCTGCTTAATAGAACATGAGACTGGAATAGCAGGGGTGGTGCAGGTCAGTGTCAGGGGGACTGGCAGACCAAAGTGGGAAACATACACAGTGCCTGGTTCTCACCAGTGTCATCATCCTTCCCTCACTTTGAGGAACACTTACCCCTACAGTTTCAAAGCAGTGCATGCGGATTTAGCCACATAACAACACCTCTGAGTAATTTCTTTGAACAGTGCAGGAGTAACCATCGTGAAACATTTGTCTGTTAAAAAAAAAATGCAGTTTACCTTCAACCAATACTATAAAGCAAAGCATGGGCTTTATCCACTTAATCCAAAGGTCAAATGATACAGAAAGTACAGGGTGAAAATAATGAGACTGTAAAACGAGCCTTAGTGTTTGGCTCAATCAAAGGTATTGATAACAATTTATGTTAGAAAGAAGAAGCCATGCTAGTTATTGAGAGCTGTGATTTTTCAGGTGTCGTTACTCATGTTTAGTCATCATTTATTGTCACTGTTATGTATGCTCTGAAATACTCCTCAGATTTTGCTTGGTCGTCATTCAGGCAAAACCCAGAGATTTCAGTGGAAGTTTTGCATGCCTAAGGACTGAGTATACACAGAAGCCCGTCTTCTGAAAACTTCTCTCACTTTGGGTAGCACCATGAGAGGTCCCACGGAAGTCAGTTGGACTATTCATGGAGTAAAGCACTCTCCAGAGGGCTGGACCAGCACTTCGCAATGCAGTCCACATAAGCAGTAAACAGAGCTGTCCCAAGAGCAGGGCAGGGACCGAACTGTGACTCAGCATCACAGTTCAGCTCCTGCTTCCCTCTTGTCCCATGAGGGAATTTATCTGCCCACGTCCTTTCCATGACATAGTTTCCTACTTTCCCATCTACGCCAGCTCAGCTCTGCTAGTCAGCAAAGGATGTGGGGATGAGGTGGATAGAGGCATCATAGCAGCCCACCAACAACTTCTGCCCCCACCACACTGGGTCTAGCAAGGTGGGCCGCCTAGGCTGAGGAGTAAACAAGTTCCTTATTCCCTTGTGTGGGTATACAGCGGGGTCACAACTGAGCCCACAACAAGAAAGGCGTTCAGAATCCCGTGTCACTGTAATTTCCCAGTTGCGTTGTTTCTCTTGGCCATGTTACCCATTTCCTGATGCTGGTATTACTTATGACACTTCTACATGCAATTGCCACCAAATCTGTCCATTTCTATCTTCCATTATTTCTATTGTTACTTCCACTTCTATTATTTCTCTTGTCCATAAAGATACTCTAGGTTCTGTTGTTTTTGCAGTTGGTGTCAAAGTCCTCTTTACATTCTGTTGTTTCAAGATACCTCTGTCTCTCGGTGCAGTTTCTATTGTCCATGTCAGTATCCTTTCTAGGTTGCATTGTTTCTACTTTAGCTACTATGGCACAGGACTGAAACAATCAAGTTCTGCCTGACACCAGAGAAAAAGATGTAAGAAATCGAGCAGTGGGTATATTTTTCGTATCACAAAATGAGGTTTCAACAATAACAAATGTTTTGAAATGTTTTTATGTTCACCAAAATTTGTCAGTTTGTGATGGTGTGATAAATGAAAAAAAAATCCCAAAATAATTTCAAAATGTTCCCATTTGGAATTGTGGGGAAAATCCCACTTTTCAATATTTTACTTTTCACCCAATAAAGTAGAGGGGGGAGGAAGAAGAGAAGGGGAGGGTTGTTTTTAAAGTGAGAGAAAGTGGGATTTTTCCCATCAGATGTAAACAAAAAAACAGAACGTATTTCATTTAGAATTTTTTTCCTTCAAAAAAAAAAAAACAAAAAAGGTCATTAAGTATTTCAATTGAAATGAAAAAACTCTTATTTTTAAAAAATTATGAAACAAACTTACTTTTTTACCTGCTCTACCTAGCATATCAATGCATAGAAATTTTAATAAGTGTTGCATATTACAAGTGGAATAGCATAATAGATTCTCAAATTTCATAGTACATATGCATTTTACTTGGGTGGCAGCCATGCACAAACATATCGTGAATCCTGACAGAAGAGATTTATAAAGATGCTGCGCTTAATACATGTATACACACACACCTACATGCACACACAACATGGAAAGGAGCTATAGAAAAAAGCAGGAGCAGCTTCCAAAGAGTTTTGTTCTTTAATCTACTTAAAGAACAATTGTTAAAAAATATGACGGTTGAAAATAATCAACTGCTGCCAAGGCAAACTGCCAACTCCATAGAATTCCAAATGTGTCCAGGAACATATGTGATGGAGAGGGGAGTAAAGGATTACTTTTTGCACAGGGAATAATCTGCAGAATCTGCCCCATTTTTTGTGGTTACTAATCAAGTAACAATATATTAAAATATTTTACTTTTTTCATTAATACACTTATTGTCTGCAAACAGCACGGAGTATTGACTAAAAAAATGTTATCTACCTACTATATTCCTACACTGGGAAACAATGTTCATTAAAAAATTCCATGGAGCTAGTGATAAACTAGGTCTTCAAAGGAGCATGTGAAGAAGAAATCCATAAATACAGACATAAATTCATTTCAGATTTTTTGACAATATTAGATTTGTGTTAAATAAATTTGCTAATAAATTTTCAGTTCAAAGTTGCATTACTGAAGCTGTTTCTACATCTTTAAATACTTGGAGAGGTTTGTTCTTGGCTAACCATTTGAATCATACATCACACCAGAGCTTTGCATAAACAATGATCAAAACAAACTGGAAGAGTAATGAGGAAATGGCTAAACAACAGAAAGAAAGGATAATGATGAAATGTTGATTTGCCCCTGTGTGGCAAGCTTAAGAAACCTGTACAGAGAGGATGTCACCTTTTTTTTTTTTTTAATCAATGCATGTACCAGAATTTGCTTTTGGCAAACATTGCTTAACTGCTGCTGTTTTCTATGAAGTCAATGAAGACTGAGTTAGATAATGAGCTGGCATGCACTTTTGAAATGTTTACTGTGTTCTTTAAAGTAAGGGGACATGCTGGTTCTTAAACTAATTTGAGTTTTTGTTGTTGGCTCCCCTGGCTGCTACTCCCCCCTTCTCCCTTGTCTTTGGAATAAACAAAAGATTTTTTTTAATGTATCAAAAGATTCAGTTATACAATTGTATACTCAGTAGATTCCAAATGGCAAACAATTGGTACATGTCAATAGCCATATTAATTTCATCTGTTTTCTCTGTAGTTTACACTGAAAGAAAAAAAATCTGTCTACTCGGGGTAAATGTAGCAGAAATATATTGTCTGAATGACAAGATATTCCACAGACAATGTAATCTTTTACTTCTGGGTTTTTTGTTTGTCTGTTTTGGGTTGGTTTTTTTTTTTTGTTTTTTTTGGGGGGGGCGGGGGGGATAGTAGCAGCAATTCCTCATAAGGGGAAGCTGCACCCACCTTGCTCAATGCAGCGTTCAGGAAGGTTATATATGGGAATTTCCCACCCTTTGTTAACTAGGAATTTGATCTGAAAATGCAGTTTTTAATTCAAATTGGCATTTCCCGGCTTCATGCTGACATGCACTATCTTGTTAAACAGTGAGCTCATTTGTGATTCCAGCAGTGTCCAATCTCATTGTCAGAGGTGATAAACCAGTTCCCATCCCACTTTCTTTGTGCCAAATCATGCAATATGTACTCAAGACTTGAGCCTGATCCTTTTGTAGCAAATAGGAGATTTGCCTGTATGAGGACTAAGAAAGGAATGCAGGATTTGGCCTTGTTCTGAGAAGAATCTATAGGATTCGGTCTTAAATATTTTTAAAGTTTTATTTAGAGATCAAAGTTCCTGTACAAAGTTCTTGCCAAACTCTACTCTCTGTCACTTGCCTTCAATGTAACTACATATGTGAGTATACCAGATAGTATACCAGATAGTGAGTATACCAGACAGTGGTAAGAACCTACAATGGTTGCACTTTAAAAGTCCATTCTGTTTTTGAAAGGTTCTACCATTTCCTGAGAATATGCTGCTGGAAATAGGAATCGCTCTACCAGCAGAATGAACTTTTTAAGTGCAACCATTGTAGATGGATAAATATACATAGTTAATGAAGCAAGATTTTGTCCTATGGTATTAACAGATCTTATGTGACTAACAGTGTTGCTTGACTCATTCACTTATACAACCATTATTTTAATTAAAATGCCTTTGAGATATAATTAAGCTGCCATTTTATTCCAGTTTGGGGGTTTCAGAGTTAAGCATACACTCAAACTCCCATTTAAGACAATGGTAAAATTCACATTGACTTCATTAGGTGAGAAATCAGACCCTATGGCTGAAAGAGATTTTCACAATTAGTTCTATTTTGATCTTCTTTTTTCTTTTTTTAGGATGGTGCTTGAGAGAAAAGAAAAATCATCAGTTGCTTACAATTTCACATACTCTGATAGCTTTTGTTTAAAAATATAGCATTGCTACCTTTTAAAAATCAAAGGAGGTTATGTGCCATGCAAGGAACCCTAAATAAGAATTCATTCCATTTGCCAATATAAGTAAGAGAAGATGCAAAACATGTAGAGATTTTGATGAAAATGCTGAATTCAGGTTAATGGCTAGCTACCAGTGATTTCACTGTTCAGTCAATCAAGCAGTTGTTGGCTTTTGAAAGCTAGTGAACAATCAACTTTATCAAAAGGAAATTCACATGCTACATCTCCAATAAATGGCCAGCCAGAGCCCAACCACAGGAGGACAAATTCATGTATTCATACAAAACAGAATTCTGTGTATAAATTAAGGTAGTTACCAAAGCTAAACAATCTTTTATTAAAAATCTGCTGCATGCAATCCCAGTGCAGGACTTCAGTCCTCCTAAATCATTGCAGTTTGGTGGCCTTTTGCAGACTGATGTTTCAGCATCAGTAAATCAGTGTTTCTGGCCTTCTAATGTTATTCCAAGAAATACTTTCTTTCAAAGGCTACATTTAAGGGAATGAAATGCATCTCGAGACAACTGCACTAGGTCGCTGTACTCTGCCTTATGTCTCCTACTGTCCTGAACAGAACCACGTCAGTTCCACTGTGTTCAAAGCACTCTATGGCTCTTCCTGGGGCTGAAGGACTTTGTCCTAAGAAGAAAACTGAAGAAAAATGTATTTACTGAGGGACAACCTACCCTAAATTCTCAGTTAATGAGGGACTCATTGCTATATTTGATTTCCAAAAGTTACTCTAAGTATAACCTTTCATGAGTGATGTACCCAAACATTTGGATGCTAATACTTTAACTGTATCGCTGAATCTATTAACTTTATTTGAAGATATTGCAGATTACTTACTATATGTATTTTATTACTTTCAAACCAAACTTTGTACTTTTGGATAAGCATTTACCCAGATGTACAGACACTCTCTCCTTAACCTGTGCATTATATAATTTTACCATGAGCTTTAATAAAAAATTAAATCTCAAGTTACTGAGATCTTCTTGAATTCCTCCAAATCTTGATATTGAGGGAAGCATCTCGAAGCTTTACTGAACATATCTACACTGCATGGGTTAACAATACTAGCTGAACTTTGAATGTCTTGTCCCAAGGTACAACAGAACCCAGTACAAAACCTGGATACATTCTTTTGGCAGCTGTCTCTTCTTCAGTTTCCCCCAAAGTGCAGGTCAGCAATTTGAAGAGGAACTCTTCAAGAAATTACAAGCTTGATTATGGACATTCTTTTTTCAGTGAACTGCTTGCTCATTTGATTAATACTCCAGATTACTCAACTGTATACCTCTATACATTGGGCCAGACTTGATTCACCATATGTGCCCTGTTCTGGAGACTTTATACTGGCTTCTTCCAGTAAAGATTTTGTGTTGATTTTAGAAGATCCTGGTAGTGACTTTAAAGGCAGGTTCATGGATTCATATTCTGCATTTCTTCTGTGCTTGAGTCTCACTTCCTCCCTCTGCTCTGAGCAGTTGTTGTTACCCATTTCATTATTTAACTTCAAGTCTTACAGGAACAAGCCTTTTCTGGATCCTTACTTGTGCTCCTGTACTGGGAAGTCCTGCACTAGGATTACATACAGCAGATTTTTAACTCTTTGCCTTCTGATCTCAGGAAATTTGAAAGTCTCTGCTTTCAAATATGGATGAAAGATTTCTCTTTAGTGTCACACTCCACTAACCCTTTCATTTTGGTCTGTGAGACACCTTGTGTGAAGAGCACTATATCAATTTTCATTGCATGGCTCTGTATTTATTAAAAGAAAACATTGGGGCTTCTCAGAATCCCACCACACTACCCTGCACTAGAAGATATTTTACTCAGCTGCTGCTGTCTGCTGTCTTTTACATCTCAGCAAACAAAACATATGTATTGCAAGGGTAAGGGATGTATTGCAAGGAGGAGGGGGAGGAAACTATGTTAAAATGGAATTAAAATTGAGAAAATGTATCAGAAACTTATAAACACTACAGGGCTGTTGTGTTTATCTCCAATTTTCTGGGTTTAATTTAAAAGAAATCCTAACATGTTAAAGTAAGGAAATGTACAGATAAGGAACCCAAATAACATTAACTCCACCCTTTAGTGACACCATGCAATCACCATATAATTATGATTAATATTCATAGTCCCAAATTAGATAAATGGATTTATAAAGGCAGTTTTCTTTCATATCCCTCTTCCCCCTTAGTGTAACTATACAGAGCTTCAACCCAACCCCAAGCATCACAAGCCAAGCATAAAATTAAGAGAGGTGCATGGAGCCCATCAGAAGCCATGGAGATCCATACTACTCAGGGAAAATGATAACAGACACTAGACAGGCAATTTCTACTGTGGCATGCGATGCTGGATGGTGGGTAGTTGCCAGCAAGTGTGTCTGATCAATAGGCAGCCACAAACTTTCTTGAAACTGGTGAGCATGAGAACCCCCTTAAATTCAGACTACACAAGGGAGCAGTTAAATGTCCCTCTCTTTAATGACAATTATAGAAACCACAGCCCAACAACAGAAGCCACCATCCAAATCATGGAGTAGCATGGCAAGCCTGGTAGGAGCTGGACCATGCTGTCTGAGGGCTTTTCCCTTGGGTGTGAATGCACATGCAGGGGCTGGATAGTGTTTGGTGGAACCGTCTGTGTCTGTGAGTCAGAAGTAGCCAGAAGGAAACAGCCAACAGGAAAGCCAACTGGAAAGCCAATAGGCAACAAGTGAAGCCTTGTGAGAAAGCCAAAAGATCTTTTGGGTAGAGTGTTGGCTGGAAAGAAGCCTGGAATTGTGAGCAAAGACACTGACTTCTGTTTGATTCCTGCTGTGTTCAGGGAATCAGGAATTTGTTTTCATTATTTGTAAATAAACAGGATTGCATCAAAGAAATACCTGACTTCATCATAAATTTCTCCTCCTAATGGGAACAACCTGCAACCTTGAACAATGGTAACTACTCAAGCTAAAAAGAGGTAACATGAAGGAGGAGAACATTTTGGGCCTCTATATTGCAATTTGTTGTGTGCGGGTGCACTGCTGTGCCCACATAGGCTCCCCATAGAGATTAATGGGGAAAAGTGTGGGTACTACAATCCATCTGTATGCAACAAACTGAAGGCTAATGGCCTTCATGATTATTAAGATGATTAGAACCTTTTTATCACATCCCCTACTGGAAAATTGATTTTCTTTAAAAGCATGATTCCTAATACAAGTGAGCTCACAACAATGTTATTGAGAGATCAAGGTGGGTGAGATAATGTCTTTTATTGGACCAACTTCTGTTAATGAAAGAGACAAGCTTTCAAGTTCCACAAAGCTCTTTCTCAGAACCCTCCCCAGATGTGAAGAAGAGCTCTGTGGAGCTCGAAAGTTTGTCTTGTTCACCAACAGAAGTTGGTCCAATAAAAGATATTACCCCAACCACCTTGTCTCCCTCATAC
This sequence comes from Eretmochelys imbricata, assembly GCF_965152235.1. Lineage (NCBI taxonomy): Eukaryota > Metazoa > Chordata > Testudines > Cheloniidae > Eretmochelys > Eretmochelys imbricata. Next base: position 110,687,810 of record NC_135577.1, read on the forward strand.
ACTCATACGACTACAACAACACTGCAAACAACAATATTACTGTTAAGTGGAGTTTGTTGAAATTCAGGAACAACAGTTGAACATTTCCAATGACAGTTTTCCCTCTTTATCAACCTCTTCTGTTGTGAAATACAGCACCATCACCTGTTCATTCAGTCACAGCAGGTATGTATCCAGAAGAACACCACCACCTAGCCTTTTATGGTCTCAACCCTGTAAGTGACTAAAAGAAAATCAGTGGGTCATGTGAAAGAATTATATATTTTACAGGAACTTTAATAAGGAGTGGATGGTGGCTTTGCAAAACTTGTTAGGGAGAGACAAGGTGTGGAGAGAATCCAGCTGAAGTGAATAGGAACCGTGTTCCTGCCACTCACAGGAGAAACTGATCCTTAACGGCCAATTTAACAAACCATGCAAGTTTTGAATTCAGAATATGGAGAATCCCTTTGGTTGAGTAAAAACTGGCCAATCCAAAGAGTTGATTCTGATGGGAAGGTATGCTGAATCATATATGGGCAACCTATGCTTTTAGAGAAGTCATTGGTTACTACAACTTTAGCTAATTTTTTTACTAATTTGAATCAGGTAAATAAGACATTATAGAGATGGTATAAAATAGTTATTTATTAATAACAATTTGACTTCAAACATATGCTCATTTATTACATCAGTACATTGTGAAAAATATTTTTAAATTTCCAGTAGAAACACAGATGAAGTTTTTTAAAGGCAAGCAGAATTTGGTATGAATTTAGTTTTATACAGTTAGGCCCTGATCCAACTCGAAAGACTTCCACTTACTTGAGTGCAGTTTGGATCAAACCCTGAATTGAGTATGAACTGAGTAAAGACTTCAAGGTTTGACCACCATATTTTTTTTAAAGAGGGTCCCTATGTTTGTGCACAAATATCAGGGCTACAAAAAAATAAACAAGACCAGCTGCAAGTGATACTACCTGTGCTACTGAAGTCTATCCTAGAAGTGAGCATAACTGAAATTCGGGAGGAGTCTCCCAACTTGAATGTTACAGTGGATACAGTCTATTCAAGAGAGAGAGAAAGTATTTTACAAGATCAGTGAGATACACTCTTATCCTATTGTATCTTGGAAAGGCTTGGGTTAAGGATACAGTCAGTTTCAAAACAAAAGAGAGAATATACTGGACATCTACAACCCTGAGGGTTCAAGGTCAAGAAAACTAAAGATCCTGGGACCAGCTATTGAAGAGTTTGAAATCCCAGTTTACTGTACTCATGAGGGATTTTAAACGGTCAGGTGTTTGTTTAGTAATTAATACAGCCAGACCTGGACAATCTAAAAGAGTTCTAAGTTATAGTAAACAGTGAAGTGTGTGACCCAGAAAGCAGAGAATTCCACCAGAGGGGAAGCCATTGACTGCCGCCTCAGGGTAATAGAAGCTTGGTCGATAATTATGATGCAAAATTTCAAATCAAGCTACTGAAAAGTAGGTTAATAAAACACAGCAGTACAATGATAGTAGAGTTCAACCAAGCACCTATTGAGCTTTAGGACAAAATTTTCAAACATAACTACGGATCCTGGGTGTTCAACCTGACCCAACTTAAAGGGGCCTGATTCTCAGAGGATCGACGCTTCCCGGAAACCAGGCTTCCTCTAAGGTGATCTCAAGGCAGGCACCCACTAGATTTTTTTTAAAAGTCTGGCTCTCCTGGGTATTCAGCAAGTGGAGTAGTATTACAATTCCTGAAGGAGGAAGAAGGCTAGAGCAGAGATGGTAAATGATTTCCACCAGGTCACTCAAGCAGTCAATGACTAGACATCGAACCCCGAGGGATGACTGTGGTCTGCTATAACCACTTGTCAACATACCCTCCCATTTAATTTAACATTCTACAGCACCAAGTATATTTTTAAATATTTAATTGTGTGCTGAATAATACTTTCCTCAGATCCAAGCATAATTAATCTTTTTAATATTGGGTCTATCTCTTTCATAAGCTCCCCATAAGACAGCAGCAAAATATTGCTAATAATTTTGAGTTAATATGTGTTTAGAAGGTCATGTAAGGCTATTGCTGGGAGGATTAAAAGATTTTCTTTCATCCAGAGCCCCCTTTGTTGTAAGAAACCAAGGTAATTTAAATCAAGGATTTAGTCAGTCGAACCGGGACAAATCAACGGAGTAGAGATCTGAGAACTTGAAGCAAGAACACATTAGGCCAGCACGTTTACAAAGGAAAGGTTCTCCAAACTCACCAGGCCACTGAGACAAAGTTAAGTTGAATGTTTAAAATTCTTCATTCTTTTAAATTAAGGGCAACAGTGGACATCTTGTTTCTTAATTATTCAGCAGACATTCTCTTATGGATACCTTCTTAAAGCATCATGGGTAAAGTATGGTAGCTGGCAAGTCACTTGAGTCACTAACACCTCAAGGTGTTTCTGACACACATGTGCTTGATTTTGTACTTAATAACTAACCAGATTTTGAGGGGGGTGAATGAGAGAGATTTCACTGGTTACTGCTCAGAAATAGTTGTCCATTGATATTAATGACAGAATTAATTCTTCCCTCTAACAAGTGTTTGTTAATTATTTGTGTGTGGGAATACATATGAAAGACACACAATATGGTTCTCTATCCTCCTTAGAGCTGACTGAATAATTGATTTTTCTAGTCAGGGACCAAGCCAAAAAAAAACCCCTCCCCCAAAAAAATTTTTGTTTTCCTCTGAACCAAAATTGATTTTTCCCCCTCACCAAAACTATCCAAAAATTGTAAAAAATTCATTTGGGGGAGTTTGTTTTGTTTTGGGTTGCTTTCAGGTGTTTTTCGCCTTTTTTTGTGTTTGTTTTTGAACAAATTAGCTAAATTTCAAAATGAAAAATCAAAACATTTTGAAACAAAATAGCCAAAATGAACACTTCTGACATTCTCAAAAAAGTTTCCCTTTTTTTCTTTTAGAATTATTCACTGAATTCTACCCAATTTTGTAAATAGTTTAGGTGCCCTGAAAAATGCACTTGTCGGTGAATTTACTATTTACCAAAAAAAAAAAAAAAAAAAAAATGCACCCAATCCTCCTCTAGTAGCCAGAACAGAGTCTGCTACTGGTTTTGAGCTGACAAAGTTGGGTCTTTTAGCTCAAACAGTAGGGTCCCACTTTCAGAGCCAGAGGTTCTAGCTTCCATTTCTTCTGCCAACAACCCACCCAGGGGTGTCACATTTCAAGAGGTGGCCTGGAGGGAGGAGTAAGCTGTGATGGATCTCTGAAATTGAGGATCCACCCAGGGCACCACATTATACATACATGCATAGGGCTTAGTCCTGTCCTGGCTGGGTTAGTGAAAGGGTCTGGAGACACTGCTCAGTGTGTCCTCTGCTAAAGGAATCTTGTGAACAGGACAGGCTGGGGAGTATGCACTGTGATACACCTATGGCTGCTTGCATCTGAGCACAGAATACGCACTAACTGCAGATCATGCCTGCCTGGGGAAGAAGTGAATAGGCGCGTGTATTAACTGCCTTCTCTCCTAACTCCCTCTCAAGTGCTATGGACAGGTCTTGATATATTTGCTTGGGAAGAAAAGGCATCCTCTTACCCCTTCACCCCCCGTGCAGCACAGAGCAGGACTTTATACTGCATGATGTGCAGAGAAGAACATAGCACATTTTAAAACATATATGCAAATTCCAGCCAACGTGATAAACATCTCAAGGATTCCTGAACTGAAGTTCTCCTAAATTCATGCAGTTACAAGTGACTATAAAAGCCTATTGCGTCAATAATCCACAAAGAAGTTTATAATACACCTCATTAGAATCATCATAGAATCTTGTGCTAAAAGCGTTGCTAGAATCCTTGTACCAATGATCCACAGATTATAAGAGGGACCTATAGACTTTCATTAACATTTTTAATCATTGTCTGGAAAAAATGCAAAAGAATTTGACATATTAAAGTCTATATTAATGTAAAGTGTGACAATGAGGTTCAATTTAGAGCCCTAGCCTGCAGTCATTCAAGGTAATTAATTCCCACTGAAATCAGTGAAATGTAAGTGTGAACTGGTTGCTGATCCCAAAATGCTCAACTATTAAGAAATTCAACATTACGCCTCTTATCCATCTTTGTGTCTAGATCACACCCCCATACATTGATCACAAACCCCAGTAATACCTAGATACAGCGGATATTATGAAGACTGAATGGAAGCAATTAACTTGGTGTTGCCTTAAGTCAGGTCCTAATTGTTATTTGTGTGTAGTTTGAGTGTTAGTAAGTTACTGCTATAGGGAATAGCATTAACAATAACAGGGTGAACTGAATATCAACCAAATGATCTTGCCCTCTGAACGAATCATGTTAAAATTAGAATAAGGCAGCATCTAAGCTGTGACTGTGTATGTTCCAAAGTTCATTGCTAATAATACAACTTATATTGGAATAAATCAAAACCTAATAAATCTTGTCCTTAATATAGCCTTCGGTCCTGTGACATTTTCTGTCACTCTCAATCCTTAAAACTGACCTCTAAAATACACAAACTGCAGCTTTTTTTCTGTATGCCCCCCAATCTAACAGAGCACTTTAGCATATGAGCAGTCCCATTGAACAAGGATTATTAAAGCTAACTCAGTGTGGTCTTCAAATGCTACAGCAAAATGTCATTTGAACAAGTGAAGTCAATGGGAGTATTTACATGCTTAAAACTTAAGTACATACTTAAATGATGTGCTGGATCAAGGACTATATATTTAGACCATTTCCAAATGAGTTAGCTTTGCCGTTATGAAACTGCTGGAAAAAAATGGAAACAAATCTGCGTACAGTGCCTATAACCACAGTTAAAGAGATTCAGAAATTGGATCTAGCCAATGTATGGCTTTACCCTAGTAAACCATACTGCCACCTTAGATACTGCAACTTTGTGAACAGATGTTTTGAAGCATTATCAATAGGATTACTGTAGAATTTACTCATCATAAATCAGCATACTGCAGTGGCATTCCTGCTGGGCAGCTAATATAGCCTGCTCCTAATGTTCAGTCCGTACAGTAGTTCACATGAGGATGAGTGTGCTCACTACTCTTTGACATGACAGTTTGATGCAGCCTTTCAAGGCCACGTTGGCTTAGCCTAACTTGCCCTTGTTCAAGGTCACACACCAACCAGTCCCAGTGAGCTGTGAGTGTTGCATACTTGGAACATTGGAACAATCAGAAGACACGTTTGTTAGACCCAATTTAAAACCATTTATCACTTGCATTAAAATAATAATCATTATCTATCAAGTACCAACACTGTGTTTGATGTGGTGCAGGCATATACAACAATGAAGTCCCTGCATAAAAAATGATGGCCTTGGTCAGTCATAGACAAAACACCTAAGACATAATACACTGGTACAACAGAACAAGCTTGAAGTAGTGAAAAAAAAATCTCAATGTCAAGACTGTTAGCGAAGTTGTTATCATTTTTACCCAGCACTGTTCTTTAGAGCCTGTCTGGTACCATATACCTCCACTAAGAAATGAGGCTCAGCCATACCAAATCCATTAACATCCACTAGAACAGCTGGCACAAAATGATATTAGATGGGCTCACTAGCAGCGTCTTCCAGAGAGCAGTTATATAACCACAGGTATTGTAAACAAGAAATGCTTCGGAGAGGGAGTGAAATGGTGAAATGGAAGATAACTGTGTGAATTCCAGCAAACAAAAAGCATTTGTGTGCATCCACTTCTTATTTTTGACTAGTCCCTTATGGGGAAAGAGCTCTGACTTCAGGTTGGAATTTTCCCCTTGATTATATAAGCTTTCCCCTTTTCAATCATTCTCCACAGCAGAAATTGTGTCAGTTTACATCAACCAGATATTTCCCAGAAACTCAGAGCAACCAATCTTGATGACCTCTCCATTACTAGGTTTCTTTCTTTCTTTAAATCATAATCATGAACAGGGAATCCCAAGCCAAGCGACTGTCTGCACACCCAGCTCTGCGACACTGAGGCACTCATGGACAGATTGTCAAAAGAGGTCATCATGTTCTGAGTGCTGAGCGCTTAGGAAAAGCTGGCCTATGCCCAGGTGCTTAGAAGGGAGTTAGTTGTTCTGACTCAATTATAGAAAAGCTTTTTGACTTGCAGTGCAAGAGCTTGAAAACTTGGGGTTCTCCCCCAAAGATCAAGGGCAAGCAAGGTGGAAGGACACCAACATTCCAAACATCTCATCAAGAACCCAGCTGAAGAACCCAGTGGTTTTTTCATTCTCATGGAAAATATGATCCACTTTGAATTGCATCCATACAGCACATGGCAGATGCAGCTACCTTCTCCATAAATGGGGACTAAGACAAACTCCTATTTGAGACTGGGGAGACAGACTTCAAATTATGGAGCGCCTCATCAATCAATGTCCTAAACAATCATATCCTGCTAGTATTTCTGCTATCTAGTCTGCGTCACCTGAAGCAGTTAATTGGATTGCCAACTTGGACAATTTGGACATCTGACATTGCTGTTTCTAGGCCCCATGAAAGAAGGACAATGAGACCTGAGCTCTTCTGAAAAAATTTGACCCTTAGTTACTAAGTTCTAATACCCTCATTATTGAAGACCAAGGGGCCTGGTGTAAATTGTCATGGCTCCACTGAAGTCAACATATCTGACAGTTTACACCAGCTGAGGATCTACCCCCAGATGGCATGTATCTGCGTGGGTATACAAAAGAAAGGAGAAGAAACAACCTGCCCTTCTTTCCAGACCCTTTCTTTCCCTGTGCAGGGACTAGTTACATCTGCAGTCCCTTTGCTCACCTAATTTCAGACTGTTCCCTACTAGTGCCCACAACAAAAGGAGTTCCAGGGCCACAGTCCATTGTCCGTGCTGGCTGGATGTACAGTAACTCCTCACTTAAAGTCATCCTGGTTAACATTGTTTCGTTATTAGGTTGCTGGTCTATTAGAGAACATACTCGTTTAAAGTCACGCAATGTTCCATTATAAAGTTGTTTGGCTCGCCCCACTCCACCTGCCCGCCCGGTGCTCCTGCCGGGGAGCAGGGTTGGGGAGTCGGAGCTTGCCCCATTCCGCCCATCTAGCATTCCAGCTGGGGAACAGGGTCGGAGCATGGAGGCTTATCCCACTCCGCCTGCCCAGCATTCCAGCCGGGGAGTGGGCAAGCGCCCAACCCCGCTCCCCAGCAGGAGCGCCGGACAGGCAGAGTGGAGCAAGCCCCCGCGCCCCGACCCCACTACGCCCCGCCTCAACCAAGCTTCACAGTCATCATTGGTGAGAACAGTATTAAATAGTTTGTTTAAAATTATTTAAAACTTATACTGTATATGTATATAATGTCTTTTGTCTGGTGAAAAAAAATTCCCTAAAACCTAACCCACCCATTTACATTAATTCTTATGGGGAAATTGGATTCGCTTAACATTATTTCGCTTAAAGTAGCATTTTTCAGGAACATAACTACAACGTTAAGCGAGGAGTTACTGTACTGGGAAGCAAATACATGCTGTGTCCTGATAAGGGGTAATGCAGCAGGCAGATTCCCTGGCATGCTGTGGTGCCCCACCGAGGGATTGTACTTTGTTGAGACACAATGTCTGTAAAAGCCCCCCTGAGGTGACTGAACCCCACCCACACCAAGAAGTATGGTTCAGTTCAGATAATGTCCCCACAAGTTCACATACTTATAGAAACGTATGGAGGATTCACCCATCCCTTCTTCCCCTTCTGTGTACTGATCACTTCTATTCTCTGGATGAAATCAGCAGCTGTGAGAGCCAGAGAAGAAAGGGGCAATATTTTTCTATTATGAAAATTCCTTCTCTTCACGCCGTTGGGCAGCTGTGAGAACAATACCCCTCTCCATCACCAGTCAGCTTTTGCAGTTGCTGTGTCTTACTCTTTGGAACCACACATATTATATACAATGTAAAAGTCAACCAAAGTCTACAAATTCTAAATTAAAGCACTTTAAACAGATGTGTACTTAGAAACAGAGCTATAATCATGTACTGTACGTTGTGTGCTTAAATAGTGCACGTAATATAGTTCACTGTAATAACTACTCAATACTCAGGTTTCTAGCACGTTTGGAGGATACAGACAGGAATTAAATTTCAGTCCTGGAACTAGTACTGGAATACAGCCAGTCCCATATGATTCATAAAAATTCCCCTGTCAGAATGATGTGTCCTGCTGTCTTGATGCCTTGACCAAGTTTCCTGAAGTTCTTGTTATTATTAAGGTCCTGAGTGTTAACAAACTTAAGCTGAAAGTATTTTAATCTAGCACCATCCATACTGAAGCTCCAGTTAGAACCTTTGAAGTTGTTTCTCCATCATGCATATCATTTAATGTCATCTCTGTTTGTATTTTTAGTCTTCTGCTCTATAAAAATGAATAAGGCAATTTTAAAATAGATAACGGAAAAGTACGAATTTATAACAAAATGGCAACCATTACCATCCCATCAAATTACACTTGTTAGCTGTAACCCATTGTTGAGAACCATAATTGGGTAACTATTATTTTTAGCCTATTTCTAAATATTCTTCAATTCTACAGTTCTCTAAAAAAAAACCCTACAGTTCTCTACAAATTATATTAACTTCCCTCAATATACATACTCAAGCTTCTCTGTTTCCATTCATGTTTCCCAGCTGTCCTTGAAACTGAACTGAGGTCATCCATGTTTGTTCTTATTTATGGATTTGCTGGCTTTTTTGTGTTTGTTTTTTACTTTCCCCTAGTTATTCTGTGTGGGAGTATCAGAGTGACAATATGTCAGAGCATTTGGAACAAAGATGGTCAGAAAAAGTGGAATTTTTGAGTGTTTTGCATTTTCATAAAGTCCCTTCTAATTTTCTAGACAGCTATTGAAAGAATAAGAAATATTAATCCCTATTATAAAGTAGTAAATCTTTTTAGGATTATTAAGTAGTCTCTACGCTCTCATGGAAATATTGGTCCCCCTTACTTCAGCCGTAAGCTTTAGCCAGCAGACGGTGAATGCTCCCCTCACTCAGACAATCTGCAAAGCGTATTACCAAGCATGGTTCTCCTGCCACCCCCATTTAATATAGTCCTATCCTGGCAGTATTCTTGTGGAAGAGGATGTACCAGACAGCATCTGTGATTTCCCCTTCTTGCACTGACAGGGCAGGATTTGGTCCAGGAAAAGGGAAACATGTGTTTGGAGACCCTACGTTCATTAGGGTATGTCTACACTGCTCTTAAACACCCACATCTGGCCCATGTCAGCTGACTCAGGCTTGTGGGGCTCAGACTACTGGGCTGTTTAATTCTGATGTAAATGTTTGGGCTCAGGCTGGAGTCCAAGCTCTGGGACTCCATGAAGGGGGAGGGTCCCAGAGCCCAGACTCTAGCCCAAGGCCTAATGTCTACGCTGCAATTAAACAGTCCCTTAACCCAAGCCCCACAAGCCTGAGTCAGCTGACATGTACCAGCCACAGGTGTTTCTGTGCGCACTGTAGGTATACCCTTTGAGATTGAATGCACCATAGATGTGAGGGCTGATATTTTCAAAGCAGTCCTTAAATTATTTGAATGACTAATTCCCTTAAAAGCGGTATCAGCTGGATGTACCAATCATAGAATATCAGGGTTGGAAGGGACCTCAGGAGGTCATCTAGTCCAACCCCCTGCTCAAAGCAGGGCCAATCCCCAATTTTTGCCCCAGATCCCTAAATGGCCCCCTCAAGGATTGAACTCACAACCCTGGGTTTAGCAGGCCAATGCTAAAACCACTGAGCTATCCCTCCCCCGTCCCTTAATAAGTAAGTGTCCAACCAAACCTGCCCCTACTATCCCCACCTCTTTGGCTAACACAGCTGGTGCAATTTTTGAGAAGGATATGGTGCAAGAAGAGGGGCACTTGTTGGAAGGAGACCAGAACTTAAGTGTTGTGTCTCTGCAGTCTGAATTCTAGTTTAAAAGTCAGGTTCCTCAATAAGCTTCAGAGAGGTAAAACAGCCAAAAAATCACCGTAACCAGTTAAACCAGGTGGATGGCTGCTTTGTTTCTCCAGCGGGGCTCAAAGAAGGGAAGTTTACCAGTGCATCTGGCTCAAAAAGTGTTGAGAAGGAAGAAAAATCCACATTTTCAATAATAACATATTTATTTCTCCAAAGACTCATTTATTGTTTCAGAGAAACTATCATGCTTCACTCTGGCGATAATGTGATCTTACTCAGACAATAATAAAAATGATCTAATCTGATTTTATGATTGCTCTTTTTTTGCTGTATTTAAGCAACACCAAACCACCACACAGACATTATAAAATCAAGCTGCTTTTCCATGGGGTTTTTTATTCCATTTTACAGCTGAATTGACTGAGATACAAGAAAGACAAGTTACTTGCCCTGGACCATGCAGGGTGAGGTTTGTGTCTGTGCACAGGGGTGAATTCTTAGTGCACATTTGGGTCCAGATCCTGTATTCCTTGCACAACCAGTTCTCCCACAGACTTCACTGTGTGTTTAACTGGCCTGACTTTAGTGGGAGACTCGTGGGTTTCCCAGGAATGAAAGATCAGGTCTTCAAAGACAGACCTCTCTTGCAGCTTTCATTACTAGAGCACATGCTGCCTCTTGCATAAGCCACTCTTCTTAGGAGTTTTAAAAGTCACACTTGACTGAAATATTGCATTTAAGTTCTCTGTCCTGAAGCCTAATTTTTCACGTTTGAATCCTTACTACTTTAAAAATAAAAATAACAACATTATACCAGGGCAAATAAATTAAAATGAACATTTTCCAATGTTCCCTAATGTGGAAAAAGTCCAGTCTTTTCATGCCAAAAATTTGTCATGTGAACCAGAGGATTTGGATGCATTCAGAGGAGGCTGGTGACATGTGCAAGCAGGTAAGGAAAACAGTCATGGGATCATCAGATCAGACCCAAATCATGGCAGAGTCACATTCTGTCAGCTGGATATTGTTGGAGGCCATTGGATCTTTTGACTATAAAAACGAATATCTAACAAGCTATTTTCTTTAGGAAATTCCATCTAGCTCGCTCTTCAAAATTAACTTTGCAGGAGGGTGCTTAATCTATGAGCCTGGGTCTAACTGGATGCACATCAACAATTTGAATTGCAAAGAGTCCCTGAACACTTGCTTTCTTGAAAGGCTGTTGTGAGGATTAACTATTATGGCCCAAATTATAGCCAGCCCTTCCATGGGTGCATGGTGAGGGGGAAGGTGTCATTGTCATTAATTGCCATTAATGAAGAACAGTTTATAGGCTCCCTGGCACAGGGACGGCTTGTACCGCACCTAGCACAATGAAGCTAGCCACATATCCAGACTGCGCCCTCCACAGAGCAAAAAAGAGACTGCTCCCCTTTCAATCTGTGGAGGGCAAGTGGCCTCAAAAAGTGGTGGGGGAGTAGGTATGCCAAGGAGAGCGGAGCCTGCTGGCTGTGGTGGGGAGCACAGGTTGTATCTTCCTAGGGAATTGCACAAGTTCTCTCCGCCCCACATGCCAGGAAGCTCCTGAATGCATAAGCCCTGCTAGAATTCCCCCTAGGGGATGCAACCACATGCTGTCCCTAGTGCACGTGGTCCCTTAATGATATCGCCTGGCCCTCAATGGGTTGTGTTTGAACTTAGTTGAATTTAGGTGCTATCATAAAATACTTATTATCTTGCTTGTTACTGGACAACTAAAGGAAAGGGTCAGACTGTCAGCTGGTGTAAATTGGCATAGCTCCTGCAAGGACAACTGAGCTGCTCCAATTTGCCCCAGCTGAGATTCTGGTCTAAGTCTCTATAGACTCAATACACAGCACTGGCTCCCTAGGAACCCTTCACAGTCTATTAGATTAGAATCCTAATATCTGAAGGTGAGATTTTCAAAGGCTCTTAAATGAATTAATACTTGGGCTCCTAAATCACTTAGATTCTTAAAAATCACATCTTTATAGGAAATTAAATCCCTATTGCACACAACAGATTGTAAGATTAAAAAAATACACATTTGAATAGTCCCTAAAAATGGCTGAAATATATATTTACATAAGAGAATACAGTGGCAGCATATACTTGTCAGATAAAGTATTTATTATAGCTGTTTCATCTCTGATAAATAAAATCTCCATAAAAGAGTTGCTTAAATAGTTAAACTAATTTGTTAGGGCCCCATTCAGGAAAGCACTTACGCACATGCTTATCTTTAAATGTGTGTTTAAATGCCATTTACTTCAGTGGTACTCACACAGTTGTTTAACTGTTGTTCTGAACAGGGGGGTTTCCATGAATTGGAAATTCACGTGAATATCTAAAAATAATTTTGGAGAATGAGGCCCTACATGCAAGAATATCTGTAAATGGGAAAAGTATAGCTGATGGGCTGAAAGACAGTCAGCTTTCTTAATGCAGGGATTAATAAAAGAGAAAGTTTTTATACAAAAATTCCTGGTTTAGGACATTTTTTGTACACATATATTGTCTGTTTCTTAATAGAGGTCTCAGTCCTGCATTCCTTGCACAGCAAAAACTCCCACTGATCTCTTTAGGAGATTTAGTTGCAGTAGTAAGTTAGGACTGGGCCTAAAGGGGAAAAAAGGGTTAGCAATGTGTTAGAAACATTTTAAGGTTTATTAATGAACACAACACAAACCTCAGAGTCAGAACCAAGTGAACATTCTGAGAAACTCCTACTGGGGAGTAGTGTCCGTGATGGCATGCAGAAAAAAATATATAGTGCAGGAAATCCTGACCCCAATGGGAGTTTTCCCAGTGACTTCAGTGGAGTCAGGACTTCACCCAGCAAGAGATCTGAATGCCTGTTCTTGTAAAGGATGGAAGGAAACAGTTCAAGAGACATATGAGAAGGGAGGGTACAGATGGAGGAAATAAAAGCCAATTGCAAAGGCTTAAGACAACATTTAAGAAAAGGCAGAATAGGTTGCGATAGAAGCGGCTAACAGGATTTTAACACCTCCCAACCAAAAGGCATGTGCTTATAGGCAGCAGCGAAAGAGTCAGTCAAAATGTCATTGCTCACTATATTTTCTATTATCTGTGTTTAGCTAAGATAACCTTTTATCTTGTGTCTCGGTTACTGCAACATCCTTCTCTCTGGCCTTGACAAATACAAACTTGCCCCACTCATATCCCTTCACAACGTTGCTGCAAAGATCATTTTCCTAGCCTGTCCCTGTGACCATGTCACCCCTCTCTTTGCATCCCTTCGCTGGAACCGCTTCTCTATTGCATCAATCATAAGCTACTTGATTCACTTCCAAGGCCCATCATGACTTAGCCCCACCCTACTTATCATTTCTTGTTCAGTATCAAAAGGTTGACTCTCACCTCCAGTTGGCCCATTATCCTACCCTCCATCATCCCTTGTTAAAACTGTCAAACAGGCACCTTCATGTTTTCTCCCATGCCACCCCTTGCACCTGGGAGAAGCCGCCTGTAAGCATCCTCAAAGCTACCTCAGTGCCCTCCTTCACATCACTCCATAAAACTCTCCTTTGCCGTAAGGTCTACAAAAACTTGACAATAGTTAGGCTGCTGGTGTGCTGATGCCATAGCCTAGCATGCTAACCAATGCAGTCTCATCACTTCCTTGTACTCCCCCATCCATCTGTCTGTAACCACCTGTTTCCTCTTCTCTTATACTCAGATTGTCAGCTCTTTGGGGCAGAGAATGTTCTTTTGTTGTGTGTTTGTACAGCTCCTAGCACAATGGGCTCCTAGGTGCTACTGTAATACAAACAAATAATAAAAGGAAGAAGAATGCTCAGTTTGCAGCCAACACTAATGCAACAACTATGTACATTAAACTACGTTAACATTCCCTCAGCACACATATGCTAAGGCATAGGTGAGCGCTAGTTTTAGAAGGATTAGATTTTTATCTGTAAATGTTAGTAGATGTAGATTTCACTGTGCACACACAAGCCGATGACAAAATAGAGATTTACAGATAGGCAAAGTAAGAAAAAGGCACTTGAGAACTTACTAGAGTTTCATTTCAGAATACTTAACTTTGTATATTTTGAAACGGAATGTTGACAATTTGTGTTTTAATGGCTACAAAACTTTAACTTTTTGATTCTCAATGTCCACTATCATTAAATTATTGTCTGAACACACACTCCTCCCCCCACACACACATAATTCCCTGCAACTGTGAAAATTTAAATCGATAAAAAATGAAAAAAATACTTAAAAATAAACATCAATGTTATCCATTGAAATTATTTTTTAAAAAAAAAACTAATTCTCCTAAGCTTAACTGCGGCCATCTCTAAACCACCTGCAGGTGACCCTGTGCCAGAGGTCAGCTAGGCCTGTTTTCCCCAACTGGAGAGGGACAGAGTAGACAGTGCATGAGAAATTAGGATCTGGCCCTCAGCATTTTCCACCAGTTACCATGCAGCGACCTGTGAAATTATCCCAGCTTTCTCCAAGAAATAGTAGGTAAATGTGTGGTAGCTAAATCTGGCTGGGAAATAGCTTTCGTTCCCACAAAAAAATGACAAACATGAAAAAGGTTTTCTTTGGATCAAAATTTTTCTTCAAAAAAGAATGTCTAAAAATTTTTAGCCAAAAACTGAACAATTTTCAGTTTTCTTATGGATAAAAACCTGAAATTGAATTTGAATATTTGATACTTCCTGTGGAAATTTCTGTTTAGGCAAAAAGCAATTTTACATGGAAAGATACCAGCCAACTCCAGTGACAGTTACTGGCCACTGTTGACTTTTTAATTTGGACCACTCTGCATTGTTACAAGTTTTTCAGACTGACATCCTTCTTCAACTTTAATGGTCCCCAGCCAACATGTCACCAGTGCTAGCCCATCTCTAGTCATGCTCCTGCCTTTCTGATATTGGAGTAGGTCCCCAGATTGGACTCCATTGACCACTAGGCTGATCCAGTACAGCAGTTCCTGTTGTATCCTTTTCCTCTTTTCCCTGTTGCTTCATAATTTTGTGTTCTCAGCTATTCATCCTTTCTTATCCATCTTTATTAGCATTAGCTGTCCTAGAGCAGAGCATATCTCAAGGATAGGAGTGAAGAATTCTGAAAACCCTCCAAGTTCTCCGTTGAACAGTTTTGTATCCAAGGGAACCAAGTCCTGAAATTAGAAGTTTCATTTCATTGGGGGGTGGGGAGGAGAAGGGGAAAATGGAAACTACATCATGCATCATAAACCCAACTTTGACACTTCTCAATGCAACATTTTATTGCCTAAATACTATATTATTATGACTCATGTCACAATAATCATTATTAAATCTGGGTCAAAAACTAAATGAACCATTTTAAAATGACTTCAAAATCTCTACAGAAAACAAAATAAGCCAATATACTTATATTTCAGCAGTCTTGGCCTCTGAAGTAAGTTTAATACTTGATTTCCCTTTGCCAACAAGATAATTTTTTGGACAATCTTTTTTCAATAAAAGTGTTGATTCACTTCTGCCAGGGAGGACCCATTCCTTCAGCCTTCTCAAATTTAAAGTTTACAAAGAATTATGCAACCAAAGTGGAACTTCTCATGCTTAGTGTATGATTCAAATTTGTTTTTGAAGGAGAAATGTGACCTCAAAACCTGTAGCGTGTTTATGTTAGGACTTCCATAAACATTTTAGCGAAGCATTGTTTGCCGATATTCTGTAACCCAAAAATCACATTGTGACTGGTTTGAAAGGGGAGTGAGCAGTTAGTATTAATTGAGCTTGCAAACACATAAGTATATACAGACCTTTATTCATGAGTAGTCCCCTTGAAGTCAGTGTAAGATTACTTGTGCAGAAGCGTTTGCAGGATTGGGTCCTTACTGGTTACTGGACACCCGTGGGAGGATGAACTTATTACTGAAAGGAAACATCAGCAAGGAACAGGGCAAAAACATGAAAGAAGAGGACAAGATTATCCTCTTCTCTTTCTCTCCTCTCCTTCCTACTATGCCTTTAATTTACTCAAAGATTTATATCAATTGACTTGCCGGACAGGAATTCACAAGATCAGTCTACTCTACAGCAACAACTAGTATTACTTCTTGATCAGAAATACAGTGGGGTTGCATGGGCTTCTCCCCAGAAAACATTTTGTTATTATCATCTGTGGATGAAAGGGCAATTGTATTTTTGTGGGGGAGGGTCTTTAATAACATCTCTTGGTGCTGTTACTAAACATAGCAACTCCTTCAAATTTCTAGGAATAAAACCCATTCATGTGCAGACTGATGGGTTTTTTAAGTCCTATGATCTAATTAATAATGATCTAATTAATAATATTAAGTGGATATATAGTTTAGCTAAGATGAATAAGATGAATGGCCCAAATTCTGCCCTCATTTACACCTGTGCAACACAGTTGATAGTAATGAGGTTGATGGTAATGAGGTTGTAACTGAGACTGAATTTGGCTCCATAATTTTTGCACGCGATGGCACTTTTCCCCCTGCAGAAAAGGGAAATAACTCTTAAGATTTTATATTTTTCCACATTAAACTGAGAAGTTAAACTGAAGAGATATTTCTGCAGATTTTTCCTTCTTTTTCTACGG
Source organism: Eretmochelys imbricata (assembly GCF_965152235.1). Classification (NCBI taxonomy): domain Eukaryota; kingdom Metazoa; phylum Chordata; order Testudines; family Cheloniidae; genus Eretmochelys; species Eretmochelys imbricata. The sequence continues at coordinate 110,704,370 of NC_135577.1, forward strand.
ACATATTGACTACTGTTAGTTAACACCTGCAAGAATAAGATACTCCTATTTTCTTATGCAATGGAATCTTTGTGCCTGGGGATCGGGTATGGAGATTTTATTTTAAGGGTATCCTTACACAGATTAAACAGAAACAGAAACATTTTAAATGTTTGAAAATCAGGGGAAATGTTATTCTGGATAAAACGACAAATATGAAATTACACAGTCACCACTGACAGTGGGTCTGATTCACCTTTCACTTACTGTGTAAATCAGGAGCAATGCCACTGAAATCAATGGAGTTAAACGGCTTTAAAAACAAAGGGTGAAGTACTGAACAATGGCAAAACTCCCTCTGACTTCAGTGGAGCCAGGATTTCATCCACTGCATTTGACATCAGAATCAGGCCCAGTACATACCTCACAGGTGCCCCTGAAGCATTACTCTTGGTGGCCTACTGACCTTTGTGTTTTAAACGCAAGCTGTACTTCCGACTCTGAGGTAAACCCTGTGCTAAGGTAGCATTGACATTGTTTACTGTCTGGCTGTATAGATGTCTGGCACAGATTGCAAAGTACAGTAGCACCAAAAAACTGTACTCTATGCATACGTGCATAAGCTCCCTCGGTGGATTTCATCATACATTTTGCATCTGAAATTAAAATCAGGGCTTTAATGCCTTTTGCACTATTCATGGTTTGCAAGAGACAGGTAAACAATGTTACCATCTGAATAAATATCTCATGGTTGATTCTGATCTCACATTAGTATAACTCCACTGGCTACCATGGGTTTGTTTCACATTTACACCATATAGATGAGATTGGAATATTTTTTTCTTTCTACATAGTACACAAGAATTGCCTTACCAGATCAGGGCACTGATCTGTCTAACCCAGCAGCCTGTCTCTGACAGCAGATGCTTCAGTGGACATGCAAGAAATTCCATAGTGGACTATTATTGAACCATTTCTCCCACATTTTGCAAAAGAACAGCACAGCCATACACATCACACAGAGCTCACAAACACACTAATAAAAGCAAAAGTTTATTCTCGACTGAACAAATGTATTGTCAAGTCCAGAGCAATGAGAAAGCGCCGTTCCATTAGCTTACTGTCTCTCCAAACAAAGGCTGGGAGATTGTTTACTGTTTTTGCAGTAATGGGCTGCACTGCATTTGCTGATGTCAGGAATTTCAGCTATATTTAGTTTATGTAAGCTAGTGATATAGAATCACAGTTTTATTACATAAGCTAACAAATCCAGATACGATACAGCACAGAGGCCAAGCTTCAGTGTTACCATTGAGGACATTCCCAGTACAGTGCCAAAGGAACACTACTATTACTCTTGCCATCACATATATAACTTGTGCCCAGTTTGGGTTTTTCTGTAGATTTTAAACCCTGAGCCACCACCCACTTTGCTGCCAAAGCCAATCAGATAAAGCAAAATAGGCACAATACAGCAGTAGTAACTACTTCCCTGTTCTACTATTGCAAATGCCACATTATGGCATCCAACGATCTTTTACAGAGAGACAGACATGTTTCCCAACTTGCTGGAAAGGTGCAAATAATGTCTTCATGCCTACTACATAATGACTTAGGTTTTGTCCCAAAAGACTCCTTTCTGCAAACATTTTCTAATCCATTTTTTTACCTACCAGATAGAACTCAAACTACATTTCCCAGAGCTGCCACTGCAAACAAAAGGCGTTCTCTCCATGTCCAGCCCCGGAAAGAGCAGCACATGACTGCTCTTATAAGGGTGCCTTAAAGTATAGAAATCCTCATGACAGGCTTTAAACAGAGGGCCATTTCTTCAGCTTGTGTCAATCTGGGTCATGCCATTGAAGACATTTATGCTACACCAACCTACAGCAGTTGAGTACCTGGCCCAAAGATTAAAAAGAGAGATTGGGAGAGTGTTTAGAATTACTGCAGGCCTCCTCATGCTCAGCTGCACACTGTATACCAAGGTGTGAATGGGAATGTATCTGACACTTCATAATTTGTTTGCCATAAAAGCATTTCAATCGCTGGTCTGCTGACAACAGAACTGGAACCTAAAGTTATTTTCTCTTAGATGGTGCAACTGTACCGTAGCAGGTAAATTCTAGGGTAATTTTCTCAAGACAATCTCTGGGCCTATCTTGCGAACACTTACTACCAAGTAGGATGACCAGATAAATTGGGATGGGGGAGGGGGTAACAGTTGCCCGTGTAAGACAAAGCTGATAATATCGGGACATCTGGTCACCTTACTAAGAAATACAGTGCTTACTATCACAAACAGCCCTGCTGGAGCTGCTCACTGTAATAAGCAGGACACTCGATGAGCACTTGCAGGATCAGATCCTATAACATTTTGAGCCAGATGATAGCCTTTGCTCCTGCTGACTAGCACTTTACTCCACAAGTGGCCCCACTGACACTCTCCATTAGGAGTTTTAGAATCTGACCCTGTACAAATAGAGGCACATTGATACCCAAGCTTGTTCAGTTAGGATCACGCAAAAGAGTCTATTGTTAAAATTCCATAATATCTCATTTAGTATGAGCTAGCAAAAATGCGGTAGCAGGCCTGGTAAAGATTTTTTATCACATTAAAACACTGGGTTAAGGGTTAAGCAGAGTCACAGACTTGCTGCCAAACAAACGTTGTGGTTCTCGTAACAATGAACTTTCTTTGTAACAGGATGGATAAAAAGTTAATCAACTGTGTATCATGATCATTGCACTCTTAGGCTGACTGGCAAGATTAAAATCTCACCATTTAACAGCAATCCATAAAGAACAAACAGATTAACGAGAAACAGCAAAGTTGTATTAACATTTTTTTTCAAGAGCGCACATTTAGGAAATGCCAGATCTCAGTGTAAAATGGACAGTTTGTGGAAACTACAGGATACAATGACCTGCAAATACATATTTTCCTCTCCTTGCTGTTCATTGCCCCCTTTGGCTTTTTGACTGAGACCATCCTCTCCTACAGCATCAAACCCTGCTCACCTTACTCAGGTGAGTACTTCCTGAAGTCAATGGAACCCCTTTCCTGGCAGTAAAAGAAGCCAGATTTAATTCTGGGTGTCACACTGTCTGGAGTGGCTCACAGCCATCAGTGTCAACCTCAAGGCAGGCTGTGAAAAGGCAGGGCAGAACCCCCAAACTGGGAAGTATGTTCTATAATTAGATTTCACCAACCCAGTAAAAAGTGGGAACTCCTAAAGCACTAGAACAGTGTTACTATGGAGTCACAGACAGTCCCCTTGGGCACTCCAGTCTATCTTGCTACGCAGTTGAATTGGATTATGTGATAGATGGTCACTTTATACCAAAAATCACAATAATATTCAGGTTACTCCGAGTCCCAAAGAACCAGTCACTTACCCCAGGTTAATTGTACTCAGATCTCAAACCAAAGACAATTCCTGCAGCCAATCCTCTAATAAGCTAACTAAAGATTTATTAACTAGTAAAAGAAATAGGAGTTATTTATAAGGTTAAAACAGGAAACATACACACACAAATGAGTTACAGTCTTAGATTTTAAAACATAATAATAGCTTCTATAATAAGCAGCTCTATATGTTCTTTAAGGATGACCCATGCCAAGCAGCAAAGGGACCTTTTGCTTATGTTTAGGAATCTTTGCCCCTCAGAGTCCAGACAGCATAAAAATCCAGTTTCTTCTTGTCAAAGATTTTATCCCCTGCCCCCCACCCCACACACACACACACCCCAGAATCCAAGCTGATGGGACAAGCACTCCTGCATGTAACCTCTTCATGGGTGCAGGGGGAACAATCGACAAAGTCTTTGTTCTACAATGGCCCATTTGGATTCAATAGTCCTTCCTGATGTCCAGGAGATCACGCCTCTTGGGGTACACTATGTTATAATTTGGGATACAGAGATTATAAATAGGATTAATACAGGCAGCATCCTGCAAGTATTCCATAAAGCAAACCAAACAAATTGTTATCACTGTAATATCTATTCTGATAATGCTAACACACAGGTAAGCCTAACTCATTTCCATCTATGCATCTGTAAGTGTTCAGTGAAGCCTAGGAACTTTTGCATAAACTGGGACCTGGTCTGCCAGCATCGCAGTGGGATGCTGCCTCCTGCCTAATAAGAACTATTCTTACATTGAATTAGTAACACCATAGCATGCAGTAAGGATTGGATCCAAAACCCACTGAAATAAATGAGTCATTCCAATTACTTCAGTGGCTTTGGATCAGGCTCTAAAAGACTATTTGTATGCAGTCCCTGGTGTTTCCCTTGGTTTATTTAAAGAATCATTTCTCTGAAATCCAAGCAGCAAAGCTCTATTATTTTTTTTAAGACATTGGATGATAGTTCTGGTTTGGTTCAATGTTCCTGTTAACTAGGGTCAGTACGTGCCTAAAAATTGCACCTGAGGAGAAATCCATCACAGCGTAATCACTGTAAAACAATAAAAACTCCCAGACTGGAAGAGTGAGCTGCCAAACCCTTTCAACAGCCAGCACTCTGGCTCTACTTGGAAATAACATGTACCTAATAGCTCGTTGCTCCTTTTTGATCTGAGCAGTTAATCAAATTTCAGGGCCCTGGGATGATCCAGTTGGGAGTAGACACCGGTGATAGGTATTTCTTTGATATAGTTTTGTTTATTTACAAAGATATAGAAAATTCTATGTCTCTGAATGCAGGAGGAACCAACAACGAAAGGAGCAATTTCTTATCTTACAGTCCCAAGCCTCTTTAGACAACACCAGACCCAAAAGTTCACTCTTTAGCTTTTCCAAGGGTTACACGGTGTTCATGGCTACTGCCAGGCTTTCTTGCCTTTAGCCTCTGCCTCTCCCCCTGTTCTTAACTGTTCTCAGTTTGGATGTGTTCTCTCAGGGCTTGTCTTCATGTACAGCACTACAGCTGTGCCACTGTAGTGCTTTAGTGAAGACGCTACTAAACCAACAGGATGGCTTCTCCAATCGGCATAGTTAATCCACCTCCCCAAGAGGCGGCAGCTATGTCAAAGGCAGGGACACCAATTAGGGGGAGCGGGGAGGTGGGAGCCCACCCCCGAGTTTCGTACAGGTTGTATGTGAGCTCCCAGGTGGAGCTATTAACTATAGCACAGCATTAGTGTGAAATGTCAGTTCTGCAGAGGAGATGTGCCCCGCGCAGGGAGTCAGTATTTTCTTTACAAGCAGAGGCAGGGTGATTAAGATAAGAAAAGGCTGGTGATTAAATTAAGGATCTGGAAGTCTAGTCTGTAAAATAGGAATCCCAAGGGGTGGGGTGGAGGGTTGTTTTAGAGGGAACACATGGGACTCAGAAAAGCCCTCTAAGCCAAGGTTACATTCAGAAAAGGGGGAGATTTGGGAACATAGGTGAAAAGGGGTCAAAACCAGGGAAAGGGATAGTAGTGGTATAGAGAAACTCCCACCCTAACTGTGGTACTTATGTGGTCCCATCACCATAGTATCTGAGCACCTCACAAGATCTAATCTATGTCTCCTCACAGCCCCTTGGTGAGGTAGAGCAGTGCTGTTATCCCCATTGTACAGATGGGGCACTGAGGCACAGAGAGACTAAAGGCCAGATTTTCAAAGGTATTTAGGCACCTACTGGGATTTTCAAAAGCACCAAGAACGTTAGGTGCTTTGTAAACTGTACTAGATGCCTAGCTTCATCTTTGGGTGCCTAAAAAAACCTTTGAAAATCTGTCCCTAAGGCACTGGCCTAAGGTCATACACAAAGTACATTGGGGTGGGGGGGGTGGCGGGAGTGGGGGAAGGAGTAGAACTGCCAGGTCTCTCAGGGCTAGCTCCCTATCCAGCAAACCAGCCTATTTCTCTGCTGCAGGCTGCAAAAAAAGACGACTCTGACAGATGGGAGCAAAATCAAGGTGGCCAGTTCTCTGAGACTCCAGCAAATGGTCCCAGGAGGTTGGGATGGATATCATGGCTGACAGCATGAAAAGTAGCACAGAGGTCAGGAAGGATGGAGAATGAGAGTCAGATGAGAAGAGACCACTTAAGTCACAAGCGGTGGCAGATTTTGCCCCATGCTGGGCTGTAGAGCAATGGCTGCTATGCAATTCTACATTTTAACTGAAAACCATTTTGTTTTGTCATTTTTTGTTCCAAGTTTGAGAAAAGGAAGGAATGAGAAAGTGTTATATAAGTATCAGATGTGTTTATGCGTCAAATTCTTAGGGTTTCAGCTGTATCCAAGCCAATTCCAGAACAAAGAACAGAAACTGCATCCAGAGAGTCCATAAAGTTGATGATTATTGTCATGATTTGTATTATTCACTGGGCATCATCTGTGGTGCTCAGCGCTTGCTCAGAATATGCCAGAAAATGTAGTCCCTGAGCCAGTGTGTATAAAACATATAGCCCTGGATAAGATGGCTCAGATATTTAAATATGAAGAGTATAGTTATTAAGCACATATTAATATCTATGAGGGGAGGCGCTGATGGCAATAGAAGTTTTACTGGGTTAAGGACTAGAAGATTTGACTCTCCAACTTTCTTTCTAGAGGAAGAGCTGCCCAAAGCTCCCGTGCCTTTTTATTTTCCTTTCCTGCCTGCAGTGGCCCTGATATACCTCAGAAGTCTCAGATTTTTTCTCAACTTTAAAATGTGGAATTTTCTTGGTGTTTGGTTTTAAATATTCTCCTATGAGAACTGCAACTCAATCAATCAATTTTCTTGGTGTTGTGTTTAAGAGCCTTCTGGAAAGTAACTAGCCTTTAAACAGAAGTGAAAGCGGTGTTGCCAACTCTCACAATTTTGTCATGAGTCTCATGATAATTGTTTTCCTTAAAGTCCCAGCTCCTGGAGTCAAGTGGATATGTGATGATTTCATCCTTCATTCTGAAAGGAAAATGAAGTGTCTAACCCTCATGGCTGTGGGGAAAGCTTCAAAATGTGACCCCAGTGCATCCTAAAGGCTCAAAAAGCAGAAGGCAAATAAAAAGAACACCAAATCTATTATTTTTACATAACCTCATTATTTTAAAGACAATCTCATGATTTTTGGTAAGCCTGATTCATGATTTTTGAACATTTGGGGTTGACAACACTATTAAAGTGACTGTAAAGTGTCAGTTTCACTCCTGTTTAAAGTTAGTTTCTAGTCTCTTATTTGTAGTGAAGTAACACCCGTAGATCCCCTGGCAGGTGCAGTATAAACTCATAGGGCCTTGCCCTAGTCGGATGTTTCCAAAGTTAAATCATCTATTCCAAGCATGGTGAACTGCAAAAAAATGATAGAACGTAATCTAGATTTTTCTACAATTGTTTCAATCGCTGTATTCAAGAGTTAGTAACAAAGAATATACATTACAATTTTAAACCTAACCAGTGTCCCTTAAGTGACTTGACACAAGATGTGAGAACATGTTAGTATTAGAGCTGAGTGCATCTAATATTTATTTAATTCTCTTTTTTTATATAGGCGTTAGATACAGTGCTCTTATCAGCTAATTTCTAAGTTATTATCTGCAAAATACCCCTAGAGTTTTCAGCTGCCTAAGTAGACCCTGGAATCACGGTTAAAGTTCGCCCCTCCCTCCCCCAAAATCTGAAATCGCGCCCCTGGTCAATGGGAGAAGCCCTCCTGTGAGACATTAGCACTGTCTACACTGGGGGTTAGGTCGGTATAACTATATCGCTCAGGGGTATGGACCTGGCCATACATACACACATCTGGCCAACACCTAGTTGAACCGTCCACCCACATGGTGCTAGTTTCTGGGCAAACTCTAAGAGGCTTTGAGGTGTGGCCCCTTAACTGTCTCTTATAAATATCTTAAAGAAAGGGCTCATGCCCACATCAGTTTGAACAAGGTTTTAACTCTAAAAAGGTTTCCCCCCGCTCATAACAATATATACACACACACTCAGTATTTTCCCAGTTGTCTATAAATGCATTTTGTTTTGTGGATTGTTTTAGCCTCTAACATAACATATATGTAAAAATATCACCTTGCAGGGCTGTCCCTAGCTATTCTGGAGCCCTATGCAGCCCCCCCAAGGAGTGGGGTGGGGGTCCCAGGCCTCCGCCGGGGTGGAAGGGCTGGCTTGGGGGGCAGGGGGAAACCACCCCCCAGCACTCACCGGCGGCGTGGCTGCAGCCAGGTCCCTGCACTTCCCGCCGCCGGTGAGTGCAGGCCCGGCCCTGCTGCAGTCCTCAGGGGCAGGAAGAGGCAGGGCTTTGGGCAAGTGGTGGGAAGAGGCAGGGCTGGGGTGGAGAAGGGGCAGGGGCCATGGGGAAGAGGTGGGGCACAGGCTGGAGCAGCATGCACCTGCGCAGGGCACCAGGAAATTTGGTGCCCCAAATTTCCTGGTGCCCTACGCAGCTGCGTGCTTTGCGTATGGGTAAGGATGGCCCTGTCACCTTGCGTCCTCCCAGCATAGATACAGGTAATTTTACCAGCTCTCTGTATGAAACTGCAGTATTAGCAGGAGGGAGCGTTGTGGCTTTTTAAAGTGATGCAGCCTTACTGATCAATTCTCATATTTTTCCACCCTAATTATTAATGATGTTTCACTTGGTTTTGGTGTCTTGGATTCCCATCTAATTAATGAACCTACGTTCCCATGAGACTATAAAATCTGTGAGAAAGCAGAAGAGAAGTGCTCTGACAGAAACCAGTTTGACTATGCTTCTTGAGGAGTGGGAGAAGTGGTGAATAAATATTAGAGGGGCCATTTCCTTACTCAGGCAAAATTCCTGTTGCTCTCAGTAGGAGTTTTGCCCAAGAGTGACAGATGCTATTCTGGCATTGAACCAAGGACCTCTAAAGCTAAAAGCATGAGCTGCCACAGCTTGACCTGAAGAGTCATACACCACTATCTGAGCCTGCAATAGGCTCATATCCTCAGGGGATCAGGCACAGAGGGAGAGCAATGGCAGTTACAGAAGTACTGCAAGATCAGACTTATGTGTGTAAGTGATCTTAGGACATGTCCTACCTTAGACGTGCGGGAAACAAGCAGCCCACATGGAGTACCAAGGAAAATTGTAATTTCAAGATGCAACGATGCCACCTAAAATAAATAAATAAATAAATAAATAAATAAAATAAATACATAAATAAATAATCACTTCCTTCTGTCACCTTTCATATAATATATTGGCTGTCCACTTGCACTGCTATATACCCAGGGACCAAGTCCTGCAGAGTGCTGAGCAATGGGGCCACAATAGGAGTGAAGGCTCCTCAACATCTCTCAGGAGCTGCTCTGCACATCACAGGATCAGGCCTTACACTTTTAACGACATACAGGCAGATAGATTGCCAGGACTCTGACTTCCCACACTCGCATGTCAGTCAGCATCAGTAATCTCCCTTCTACCAATGAGCCAGGGGAGGGATTTGTGATTCTGACGGCATCTTCAAGGACAGGAAATCCCATCATTTTCATTCCGCCGGTGAAAATGTCTGATAAAACTCTTCCAGTTTTGGAGGCCAAACCTAGCACCTTTTATCGAGCTTTTATACCTCCAAGGCCAACTCTGGCAAAGAAGTGAGAAGCCCCTGGTGTAGCTAGGATTTGAAGCTGGAGGAAGTGGTGGAATAGCTCTAGAAGCTGATCCTGCCATGTGCTGAGCACCTACTGTTTCTATTGCTATCACTCACTGGGTTTTTTCTTTCCTTCTGTCCCTGCATTGACACCCCCCCACGGTATTAATGGCATTATCCGCTTGTTTTCAGTGATGGATGCTTTCTTACCACATCCATTTATTTTAATATTAATGTCATATTTGCTCTCCTGTAACTATATAAGAACAACCATACTGGGTCAGATCAAAGGTCCATCCAGCCCAGTATCCTGTCCTCTGACAGTGGCCAATGCCAGGAGCAATGCTGCAAATGTACTGAAGATGAGAAGAAATTTAGAAGAGAGTCCCAAGCTAATAACATACGGTTGCAGTGCTCATTTGATGCACTTCCTAGCCAAAGACTTCAGTGTTCCAGAAGTAAAGGCTAATGTTGTTGAAATTGCAAAATACTTCCCTAACAACCACTTTGCAGTAGCTGCTCTGAAAAAAGTGAGAGGAACCAAGCTAGCTCTCCCAGAAGACGTGCGATGGAACTCAGTAGTGGACTGTTTTGAGCACTGTATCAAGAACTGGCCTAATCTGATGACAGTTTGTGAACAGAACTGTGAAAAAATAGATGGCAATGTCACAGCCAAAGTTCTCTGCATTGGGCTGAAGAGAAATGCTGAACACATGCTGAGTAGCCGAAGCCTATTTCTGTAGCCTTAAACAAAAGGCAGGGAAATAGCTGTTTTACTGCTGACGCTGTTGAAATTTGTAAGGAACTGAGTGAGATCTTAAAAAGAGAAATATGCAATGACAGAGATAAAGTACAAGCATTAAAAAAACGAATGGGACAAGCACTATCTCCAGCTCATTTTCTTGAAAATATTCTCATTACTCAGTACCAGGGTCAAACCTTAACTTCTGAAGAAGAGGAGTTGGCTATGACATGGACATCCAGCAATCATCCCTCCATAATGCCAACTATAATAAACTTCAGAGCTAAGGGTGAACCATTCAAGAAATATATGTTTGCTGATGATGTCTTAGAGAAAGTCACACCAGTGAACTGGTGGAAGTCACTTAAGTGCTTGGATTCAGAGACTGTTGAAGTGATAACCTCACTTTTAAAAGCAGTAGGTTCTCCTGCCGGTGTAAAAAGAATATTTTCTTCCTTTGGACTAATTCATTCCAAACTGAGAAATCGTTTGGGACCTGAAAAAGCAGGAAAGCTTGTTTTTCTTTTCCAGATTACGAACAAACAGGAAAATGAAGGTGAAGATGACTGAGTTAGCTGCAGAAGCCAATATTTTAAGTTTCTCATGTTGACCTGGCTGACACAGTCAATTTCATTTTTGTTTTTGTTTTTTTAAAATATTTCTTTTAACTACTTCAGTTAAAAACAATTTTAACAAAAACAAACCTGGTTTTAAAAAACGTGAATGTTTAACTAAATTCAAAAATTCATATGCTTGTTTTGTTAAAATATTATGTTTGCTGTTGAAGAAAAAAATCCAGAATACATAAAGTTGTTGTTTTAGTTAAATAAAACAATTTAAATGTCTGTCTAGTGATGTTCACCTCCTCATACAGCATGGCAAGAAAATCCTCCAAATATTAATGATTAACCTGTTGAATTGGAGATAGTTCATCTCCCAATGACTTCATAAATATCTGCTTCAATTACCTTTTGTAAATGAAATAACCAAACACTCATTCATTTTCTGAGATAGCTGTAAAACTAATCTGAAAAGTTTTCAAAACAAATCACTTTAAAAATGTATAGTGTGAACCTTCTAAACATGAAACCTACATCTATCTCTGAGTTGTGAATATGTATTAAGGTTATAACAACCAACAAGAATGCACTTTTATGTAGAAATCCATGATTAAATCAAGTTTTCCTGACTAGTGATTTAAATCATGATTTAAATCAATTTGATTTAAATCAAATCCACCCTGCAAGTGTGTCACAGTTTTCAAACAGTCACCATTTAAAAAGTATAAATATTGTCCCACAACATTTTTTCCTTTTTTTCTAAAATAAGGATGTGGGGCGGGGGAACAGGTCTTTCAAGTCATACTACACCAACATCCAGGAGCAGCAACATTCAAAATTAGGCCATTGACAAGTCTGAAAATCAAATCCTTCATGACTTGCCATGACTAGAAACCCATACTCTAGAATTTTAGGCTTCCCAGCATTCACTGTTACCCATGGCAGGCCACAAGATAGAACACCCTAAAGTGGTTACACCCAAGAGATGTTTATTTTATTAAGTTCTCAGTGAAAATTAAGGACTTGAAGCTGGACTCTATTGTGTGGATATTCATATGGCACTAACCAAATTTTTAAAGGCCCATAACCCTGACTGTTTCTTTTGTTCTGTTTCTTTGAGTTTAAAGTCAGATTGACGCTGCTGCAATCGATGCAGCAGGTGTCGATTTAGTGAGTCCAGTGAAGACCCACTAAATCAACAGCAGATCATTCTCAGGTCAACTCCGGTACTCCAGCTCCCTGAGAAGAGTAAGGTAAGTTCACTGGAGAGTGTTCCTCATCGACGCAGCACAGTGAAGACACGGGGGTAAATCGACCTAAACTACGTCAACTCCAGCTATGTTATTCATGTAGCTGGAGTAGCGAAACTTAGGTCGACTTACCCCAGTAATGAAGAGAAGCCCTAAGAAAAGGAAAACATAGCAGGAATTAAGGATACTTACCGCTGAGAAGAAAGCAATAAAAAGCAACAAATTGCATAATGACCCTACCAGAGCTTCAGCACCTTCTCTCTGTCCAATTAAAGGGCCCATCCCCCAGAAAGGCATACTGAGGAAATGTTCCTGTAATGGGCTATTAGGATCATCAGTAAGGAGGATGCTTGTAGGAAAGGGGCTGTGGCTGTTCCTTTGCACCATCACTTTTATTCTATGGTTAGTAACTCTCTTTTCCTAATTTACTGAAGGTCATTTTACTTTTCTTTTAGTGCTCATGCTCGCTACACTTCAGATATAGGGCAAAATCCAGTTTATCTTCAGGAAGGCCACTGTGTGAGCAGGGCAACCAGATTTTGGTTCTTGATCTTCCTTTTTGCACCATTCTCCAATATACAGGTGAGTCACATCATATGCGTATCTAACTTACGTGACTTCAACTATATGCACTCAGCAAAAAAAAAGAAAAACAACAAGATACCTGTAAATAGTGCGGCCGATTCTGCCAACCATTCCACTCAATAAGCATATGCCCCGGAGTGAGCGTGAGATGGGAGACGTGAATCTGCTGTTCCCTCAGTCGGTCTCAGTTCCCACGTGCCTCTCATAGTGTGAGCATCTCGCCGTGCTGAGTGTGATTCTAGTGTTTAAAGATACTGTACATATTTTTCGTACAACATGTCCCCTAAACGCAAGCCAACTACTTCATCTGGTGCTCAACTGAAGAAACAGCGATCTGTTCCAACACTGGAGGAAAAACTCGCTGTGTTGGACTTATGGAGAGATGGTATGTCGGTCTCCAACGTGGCACGTAAATATGGCCGCAACGAATATGGCCGCAATGAATGCCATCTAGATTCGAGAGAGAGAAATTCGTCAAGCCGTGGCATCAAATACTCCAAAAACTGCTAAAGTGACGAGCCAGATGCATGATAAGATTTTAGTGAAGACTGAAAAGGCATTAAACTTATGGCTGGAAGACATGAACCGTAAACGTGTGCCTATCGATGGCAACACATTGCAAGAAAAGGCTCTTAGCCTCTACGTGCTGTTCAAACCTCCCGCCAAAGAGGGACAGCCTTCTGATGAGAAGGAATTCAAAGCCAGCCAAGGTTGGCTTAACAGTTTTAGGAACCGCTTCAACCTCAAAAACGTGCAGACTACTGGTGAAGCTGCATTTGCCAATGGAGAAGCAGCAAAAGCCTACCCCGAACAATTAAAAAAAATCATAGACAAAAAGGGCTATCTTCCGGAACAAGTTTTTAATGCTGACAAGACTGGGCTCGTCTGGAAAAAAATGCCCAACCACACTTACACTTCAAAATCAGAAAGACAAGCCCCTGGCTTCAAAGCAGCTAAAGACCATGTGACTGTGTTGTTTTGTGGCAATGCGGCTGGGCATTTAATAAAGCCGAGCTTGCTCTACAGGGCTGCAAATCCCCATGCCCTAAAAGGCAAGAACAAAAGGCAAGAACAAAAATCTCCTGCCTGTGTTCTGGCAATCAAATACAAAGGCTTGGGTGACTGCAGCATTATTTCTGGATTGGTTCCACAAGTGTTTCATTCCGGAGGTCAAGCAGTACCTCGAAGAGAAACGACTTGACTTTAAAGTGTTGCTAATCATAGACAATGCTCCTGGCCACCCTGCGGCACTCTGGTTTGCGCATAACAACATTGAAGTCGTCTTTCTCCCCCACGAATACCACCTCCATCCTCCAACCTCTCAACCAAGGCATGATTCGCTGTTTCAAGGCCACGTACACGAGGCTTACGTTCTCACGGATACGTAGCGCTATGGATGCTGATCCCAATCTGAATGTGGTGGAGTGTATACTGTACTTTATGGGCGATTTAAGGGATTTTCAAGGGTAATTTTGACTATATGCGATTTTCGCTTTACGCGCTGACTTTAGAACCTAACCCGCACGTAAGATGCAACTCCACTGTAAAGGCTAATTAAGGCCCCAATCCTGGAAACCCATATGTGCATAGTTTTAAGCTTATGAGAAGTTCAACTGAAGTCAATGGTACTACTCGCATGCTTAAAGTTAAGCACCTATATGTACGTGTTTGCAGGATCAGGGCCTAAAAGTGCTATCTCAGGTTCCTCGATGTACATATGCTCATCATGCACAACATTTTAGCTATAACAGGACACTTAGATGCCAGGGTGAAAAGTACCTTTGAAATGCAACACACAGACAAACAACCCCTCTCCTTCTGCTGTACAGTTATAAAGGCAGCTCCACAGATCAGGAGGGACTCATATTGTGTAGACTGACTTTCTTCTGCTGCTGCCCCATATGCCCTCAAATGATAGGTAGGGGATCTAATGTTCACAAACTACATTCCTTTTCTATTGTAAAGAACTTGTACAGATTGCTAAACGACTATTATTGCAGCATATAAATTGGTTACAATCTCTGGCGTCTGGGGCACTAAAAGTCTCTAGATTTAAAAAAGAATTAAGCTTCATATTATAATCCAAAGCAATGGAATGATTAGGCTTCTGTCTCCATTGGGAACTAAGTGTAAGCTGTTACAGAAAAAATAGCTTTTACTGCTGATATATGAATTTTAAAAGAGACAAGTGTGAGCAAACAAAATCTGTTTCTTCAAATACTGTGATAGCAAAATGCAAGAAAAAATGCCAGAATGTACGATGTTAAATAGATGCATTCATTGATATTTTTTAACCCTTTCATTGTCAGTGAGGTGGAAAACCATCACACTGATTACATTATTCCCCTGCAGTGTGTATTCTATTTGCTTTGTCCTGGACAAACCAAATATTTTAATCCACTTCGAAGTTTGTTTCAGTACAAAATTCCCCTGGGATACAGTTATATGACCATTTGTCTTACACAGCCAAGCAGAAAGATGGCAATGCACATAGTAATCTTCTTGGAGTGACTTTTGCAACTTACAGAGAGAAGGTAGGTGAGGTAATAAGAGCTTTTATTGGACCAACTTCTGCCGTTGGAAGGTACAAGCTTTCAAGCTACACAGAGCTCTTCTTCAGGTCTGGGGAGGGAAATCAGAGCATCTGAGCTAAATTCTAATTGCGACAGATTGTTAATCAGAAAGGGTAATGCACATTGTAGGCAGTCACTTGAAATGAAGTGGGCAGATGAGGGTTAGATTGTCATGCATAAGGGATATGAAGTGGGAAATTAAGGAAAGGAGGCAGTGTAGTGCACTACAAATAGTTGTAATGAGCCATAAAACCAGTGTCCCTGGTTTTTGGTGTCTAGCAGAATTATGAATTTAAGTTCCCAGACATGCCTTTTGAAGGTGTTGTGCAGGTTTCCTCTGAGGATGAATATAGAACAATCACCTATGGCACTTTGTGAAAAGCGTTGCTCATGGTGATGGAGTGTTTTTGTCTTTTATCATATATCTGTGTGAGTTCATTCAAGAACACAGTGCAGTGGTTCCCAAACCTCACCTCCCCCGCAATCCCTGTCAGCATCCCCCTCCCGGAGCCGGGAGTGGGGCCGTGGCTCCCGAGGGGGGTGGCGGGAAGGGAGCACAGACAGGGATAAGGGAGCTGAGGCTGGGCCCTCTGCTGGGGGTGGGGCCAGGAGCGGAGCCAGCAGCCAGGGAGTGGGGCTGGGAGCAGAGGAGCCCCAGGCGCAGGAACGGCAGCCAGGGCCAGCAACCAGGGCCAGGAGCAGAGCTGGGTGGAACTACCTCCCCACCCCCGTGGGAGCTGGCCCAGGCCGCAGCCGTGCTCCCCTAGGAGGTATGCCCCACAGTTTGGGGACCTCTGACATAGTGATTGTCTGGTTTCACCCACATAATTGTTATATGGGCACTTAATGCAGTGGATGAGATATACCTCATGTTGTGATTCACATGTGTAGGAACCATAGATCTTTAAAGGTGTATTGTGGGGGGTACAGATCATTGTAGCAATGGATATATGTCTGGAGGTTTTGCATCCGTTGCTCTGGCAAGGTATTGGTGCCACTGTGAATTGGTGTGTCCTGGTCTGTGGGGACCTTGCTTCTGATGATGAGCTTGGGAAGTGGTTTGATGGTCAGAAGAGGGGATTCAGGAAAGATTTCTTGCAGGAAGTGGTCCCAATCAAATATGAATTGTAATTGCTTGCTGATACCCCATATGGGTTCTAATGTGGGGTGATAGGTGACAACTAGGGGTGTGAGATCAGTGGGGGTTATTTTTCTGTATTGAAGCAGGTTCTTCTGGAGTATTAGGGTGGCCCTTTCCTTGATGCAATCTACAATTGATGTGTTGCAACTGCTGTTACTTACATGCCAGAGCACTTTCATCTGTAGAGTAGCAGCTGTGTTAGTCTGTCTCCGCAAAAAGAAAAGGAGTACTTGTGGCACCTTAGAGACTAACAATTTTATTTGAGCATAAGCTTTTTTGAAAGCTTATGCTCAAATAAAATTGTTAGTCTCTAAGGTGCCACAAGTACTCCTTTTCTTTCATCTGTAGACTGTTTATTGGGTAGTGAGATAAATGGGCTGATCGTGTGTGACAATTAAAGATAAAATGTTGCCAAGAGCCAACCACAAGAATAGGCAGCCAGGGATTTACAGGGAGCGAGGATAGTTAAGCAGAGCTGGCAGAGGAGCAGAAACAATTGATACCTGAATGAGATTGAGACACACTGAGTTATTCATTTTTATGGCACCTCTTATGATAATCTCACTGTACACGGTTTATATATAGTAAGGCAAGAAACCATTCCCACATATAAATACTCCACAGCCCCAGTCAATACTGTGGCTTTACAAGGACAGAGTCTAAGGGGTAGAACCACACAGGGGATTTAGGTGCAGCATTGCAACACCTGACTTTAAGCCCCAGGCTGCCTAATGGAATTGACAAGTTAGGCACCCAGGATTCCTATAGGATGCATAGGGAGAATTGGGCACCTAAGAATGGGATATACAAAAGCCAGTGAGCTGAGCAGGGAGCTGCCCAAGTTAGCCAATAAGTAATGCTGATGAGGAGTGTGGCCTAAGCCTCACCCCTCAAAGAGACATAGGCACCTAAGTCTGGGTGGCAGGGAAGCACCTATCACCTCTCAAGAGGCGCAGGCAGGAAACCTCTCCTGGAGTTAGGCACCTGAGCCCTTTCTCACAAGTAGTATAATAGCACCAGACTTACACTGAGCACTCCCCTAGGCTGTGGAGACTCAGATCCAGTCCCCACTCCGCCTGAGTTGAGCAGGGATTTGAACCCACATATTTTAGCTCTCAGGAGAGTGCCCGAACCAGTGAGATATGGACTATTCTGGGATGGGACCCTCAATCTCTGCTGTTGAAGATGTCCCACTGTGTATAAATAATTAAATAACCATTGGAACAAGTGCTTGAACTTGGGCTCCCATATCCCAGGAGAGTACCCCAACCATTGAACTATAGAATATTTCTCTGGCCCAGTGAATATTTAGATACTTATACCAAGTGGGAAAGCTTCAACAGGCTATGGCCCAGTGGTTAGGACACTTGTCTGAGAAATGGGAAACATGAGTTTAAATCCCTGCTCCAATCAGGTGTGGGCAGGGGGGAGGAGGAGAAAATTGCTTACCTTGGAAATTTAGTTGAAGCTCTGATCAAGAATTCAGGGTGGAAATCACATTAAATGTTGCCTTCTAAAATTTAAAGATAAGAAAACATGCCCTATAGTGTGTGACAGACCCAGACCAGTGGGGTACAAGAGTCTGGTCCTATTGGGATCCAGGAAGTGGGCGGGCGAAGCTCGTCCACTACGAAAGGATCCCCCCCCAGCCTAAGGGTGAGATCCACAGGACCTGGAGAGCCGACTAATTACGGGGCACAACTAAGGGAAAACAGGCACGGGAGTGCGGTCAAAGGGTCAAACGAAGGGAACCGGACGGGGACACCGAGCAGAGAACCCCGGAAAGCACCCACCGCTCCTCAAAGGCGTCAAGGGAGTCAGTGGACGCTGCCCAGAGGAACTCCGCCCGGAGGCATGAACGGACAGAGGATTGGAAATAGGCCCCGCAGTCGCAGGAGACTCCATCGGCCAACCTCCTCACCCTGGTTTTATAGATGGCCACTTTAGCCAGGGCCAGCAGGAGGTTGACCAGGAGGTCCCGCGACTTAGTGGGGCTACGGACAGGGAGTGCATAGATAAAAAGGTGAGGAGAAAAGTGCAACCAAAACCTTAACAAAATATTGGTGAGGAGCCGGAATAGGGGCTGCAACCTGGCGCACTCCAGATAGACGTGCGCCAGGGTTTCCCTCACGCCGCAAAAGGGGCAGGTGTCCGGAATTGGGGTGAACCGCACCAAGTACACGCCCGTGCTCACGGCCCCGTGAAGGAGCCGCCAACTGATATCCCCGGCGGGCCTCGGCACTAAGGTGGAATAGAGGTTGGCCCACCGGGGCTCCTCACCCTCTAGAGGTGGCAGGAGGTCCCGCCACTTTGTGTCAGGGCGGGACGCGAGGGTGAGGACATGAAGGGTGTGGAGCACGAGCGTGTAGAGATGTCGTTTTGGCGCGGTCTGAAACCGGACCGGCTGCAGCTCGCGCAGCCGGCTCACGGTAAAGGGGCGGAGGGGTCGGTCGGGTCCACGGGGCAGGGGCCCGATGAAAAGGTCCGGAGGGCCTGGGGTGGAGGGTGGGTGGGGCGCGCCCTCTCGCAGGACCCGGTCGAGGTAAACCCGAGCAGCGGGCGGCAAAGCGGCCCTCACCTCCTGAAGTACGCGCAGGGCAGTACGTGGTCTGGAGAGCCCCATGCGCTGAGCGAGCGTCAGGGGATCCAGCCAGTCTCCCCGGTCGTAGTCCAGGAGGTCTCCGACTCTGGTGACTTCCGCCAGGACCAACCTCTGGCGCACCGAGGGGGACTCCGCCGCCTGCACACGGAGCTGGGGCTTGTGTAGCAGGGGCTCCGCGAGGAGGTCTTCCCCCACAGAGGCCGCCACGGACCTGGTCGCTGCGAACAGTTTCCAGGTCCGGAGGAGGTCCTGGTAGAAGACCGGCAGCCCGGAGAGGTCTCGCGGAAGACCCGTCGGGTGGAGATAAAGGAGCTGCCGGTCATATAGGAGCCCTCGGAGGCGGCGCAGGAAGGCGTGCGCCAATACGCTCCATGCCGGACTACCTGCACCATAAAGGAGCCTCTGCAGGGCCTGGAGGCGGAAGACATGGACCTGAGTGCGGAGACACTTCAGGCCCTGCCCTCCCTCCTCCAGGGGCAGATGGAGAACCCCTGCAGAGACCCAGTGCAGTCCTGACCAGAAGAACTCCAGAATCAATTTCTGGAGGTTGGCCAGGAAATCCGGGGCCGGAACCAGGGTGTTGAGCCGGTACCAGAGCATGGACAGGACCAGTTGGTTGAGCACCAGTGCCCGCCCTCGAAAGGACAGACACCGGAGCAGTCCTGTCCATCTCCGGAGCCGCTCTACCACCCTGCCCTCTAAACCGTGCCAGTTCTCCGGCGGAGACGGATGCGTAGCAGAAAGGTAAACGCCGAGATAGAGCAGCGGACCCGCGCTCCACCGGATGGCTTGAAGCGCGGGTGGGAGGGAGCTCGCCTGCCGCCAGTCCCCTACCACCAAGCCAGAGCTCTTGACCCAGCTGACCCGGGGGGAGGAGGCTGCCAAGTACACAGCCTGGCAAGCCTCCACCCGCGCCAAGTCGCCCGGGTCCTGGACCACGAGGAGTACATCGTCGGCGTATGCCGACAGGACCAGCCACAGCTCCGGCTCCCGTAGCGCCAACCCCGTCAACCTCCTGCGGAGGAGACCGAGGAAGGGCTCGATCGCCAGAGCATACAGCTGGCCCGAGAGGGGGCACCCCTGCCGTACTCCCCGCCCGAAGCTGACCGGTTCGGTCAGGGTCCAGTTGAGCCTGACCAGACACTCCGCGGAGGCGTACAGCACCTGGAGAAAGCCCACAGACTGGGGACCCAAGCCGAACGCTCGCAGAGTGCCCAGGAGATACCCGTGATCCACCCTGTCGAACGCCTTCTCCTGATCCAGGGACGGGAGAGCGAACGACAGACCGTCCCTACACCCGAGTTCCAAAAGGTCCCGGACCAGATAGAGGTTGTCAAAGATGGTGCGGCCCGGGACGGTGTAGGTCTGGTCTGGGTGGATCACGTCCGCCAGCACGGACCCCAGCCGCAGCGAGATGGCTTTCGCTACGACCTCGTAGTCCGTGCTGAGGAACGAGACGGGACGCCAATTCCGTAAATCGCGGAGGTCCCCCTTCTTTGGCAATAAGGCGAGCACAGTTCGCCTGCACGAAAGAGGGAGGACCCCGCCCTGCAAAGACTCGGCCCAGACGGTAACTAAGTCTGGGCCGAGGACGTCCCAGAACGCGCGGTAGAACTCCACGGTCAGCCCGTCCATGCCCGGAGATTTATTGGTGGGCATGCGGCAGAGGGCTTCCGAGAACTCGGCCAGAGTGAGAGGCAGCTCTAGCCGGTCTCGGTCGCCCGCGCTGACTGTCGGGAGTTCGTCCCAGAGCACTCTGCAAGCGTTAGGGTCGGTCGGACCCAGGGAGAAAAGGCCTGCGTAGAAGGCCCTGGCCCTCCCACACATCTCCACCGGATCCGTGAGGGGGGTGCCGATACAGGAGTCTGGTAGAAGGCAAATATACTGGCCACTAGATGAACAGGTTTCTGTTCCCTGAGTGACCAGAGCAGGGGCTGCACTAGAGCAATCAAGAACCTGCTAGAAACAATTAAGACAGGCAAGCTAATTAAGACACCTTGAGCCAATTAAGAACTTTCTAGAATCAATTATGGCAGGCAGACTAATCAGGACACCTGGTTTAAAAAGGACCTCCCCTCAGCTGGGGGTGTGCGCGTGCAAGGAGTGAGAAGGTGTGCTGTTGGAGGACTGAGGAGTACAAGTGTGATCAGGCTTCAGGAGGAAGATCCTGTAGTGAGGGTAAAGAAGGTGTTGGGAGGAGGCCATGGGGAAGTAGCCTAGGGAGTTGTAGCTGTCATGCAGCTATCACAAGAGACACTGTAGACAGTTGCAATCCACAGGGCCCTGGGCTGGAACCTGGAGTAGAGGGTGGGCCTGGGTTCCTCTCAACTCCCTATTGGAGACAAGAGGAGGTGACCTGGACTGTGGGTCCCACCAGAGGGGAAGGTCCCTGGCCTAGCCCCTGACCCACTAGGTGGGTCAGCAGAGACTGGGGATTGTTCTCCTCCCTTTCCCCTTGCTGGCCAGTGATGAGGTTAGCTGAGTGAATGGCAGGTTTGAGCCACTAGCAAAAGTGGCCAAACTGAGGGCAGCTGTGAATCTCTGAGGCAAGCAAATCCACCAATAAGTGCAGGACCCACCAAGGTGGAAGAGGAACTTTGTCACAAGTGATTGAGCTCTTTGAGTCTAAAAATAGAAGGTTAAGGGGTGATTTTAATTACTATCTGTAAGTATCTGAATAGGGAACAAATATTTAAGAATGGGCTCTTCAATCTGGCAGAGAAAGATATTACATGATCCAGGGGCTGGAAGCTGAAGGTAGACTAATTCAGATGGGAAACAAGGCATAAATTTTTAATGGTGAGAGTAATTAATCACTGGAACAATTTACCAAGGGTTGTGGTGGATTCTCTACCACAGACCATTTTTAATTCAAAATTGGATTTTTTTCTAAAATATGCACTCTAGGAATTATTTTGAAGAAATTCTATGACCTGTGTTAGGTCAGACTAGATGATCACAATGGTCTCTTCTGGCCTTGGAATCTATGACTCTCTGGTAACTGTTCCAGCCAGGTCAGAACTACGGCAAAGATATCCTTTATTGTGTTGTTATAGAACTTCTGCTTGGAATGCAGCCACTTCAAAACAATGAAATATAGAGGAAGCTCAACATTGGGAGCTGAGGGTTATAAGTTTAGGCATTATATAGTGGGGAAGAGAAGAGTAAAGAAAACTACAATGTTCTCAGTACCGCCTCTCAGAGTATCTTGTCAAATGTGTTTTATCTTTTAGACTGCAAGCTGCTCAGGGCAAGGACTATCTTTATTTGTGTTTTGTACACATCATGGTCAGAACGCTCTCATTATTGACCCTCTGGTACAATTCAAAGTTGAATATGTTTGTATTTTTTTCTGAACTGGTGAACCCCAACATGTAGCATTTGGTGAACCTAGCCAAAAGACTAGCCGGTTGGCTTCAAACATTGGAACTGCTGAGAATTGCCTTTAATCCCCTTCTTCTGTTGTTGTATCTCTGCTGGTTGGCCTTTAGGTTGGGAATGGGGGGCTGTTTTTAAACTGATCTTAGTTTATGTAAGCAGAGTCAGGATGAGCTCCACCCTGACATCTGGTGGTAAGTTGTGGAAAAGAACTTCAGGGGCTGATCTCATTTGCATAGGCACACCCACCCCACCTAGCATGAGCCCATAGCTGCCCAAATGGTCACTTTGGCTGCTGTGGGATCTCCAGTTTCTCTGTTATTGGGGCAGGAAGAATAAATTGTTATCTTGATTATGTGAATGAAGGACAGTGGAACTGTACTTGGCCTTTTGTTATGATGGAGGGACTCACCATCAACAAAGTAGCACTCGCTAGGCAAGGGACATGAGTTCCAAAATTCAGTGGGGTATGGGCTCCGCATGCTAATTGCACTGCCTTCTCTCTCCACTGTGGAATAACAGAGCTAATTTTGATTCCATTAGGAGTCTAGTTATAGGCTGCTGAGCTGAATTCACTTTAGGCCAATAGTGCACCAGCATTGAGGCTCCCCCCACTACAAGCTGAAATCACAAAAGAGCTAAACTTACTAAGAGCTGAAATCACTGAGTATTGTGTTAAGTAGTGAGGGAGCCTGAAGATATATTGTGGAGCAGATTGTGGGAGGGCTGGCAGAGCAGAGCAGTTCATAGGATGGCTGGAGCAGCTCATGGGGGTGGCTGGCAGAGTGGAGCAATTTGTGGGACAGCTGGTGGAGCAGTGCGGAGTCCTATGGAGAGCTGGGGCAATTGGCTTTGGACCATGCAAGGTGCCCCTTAAACCCCCCCTCCCCCCCCCCCCATTTCCACCCAGGTTGGGAGGTAAAACTCTGCAGATAAACTTTCGAACTCTGATGCTGCACTGACCAGGGACAGGCATTTGGGTTGCTGGACTCAAGAATCACAGGGAAAGGACACGCCCCAATTGCTTGGGGTGGGTTTTTTGCTTATGGGTTGTGTTATGAATCCTGTTGGTGGTGGTTCCCCAATATAATGCCACATTATGGAGCATTCTCTCTGTTATTAAAAGGCTTTTGCTACATTCAGACTCTGTGCTTGTGAGAGAGGAAGTATTGCCTCTTGGAGGCGCCCACCGGGGGTGGTATATATTTGTCCCAGGTCACTGGGTGGGGGCTCGAGCCAGTTTTGCATTGTGTTATTGGAATGGAACCCCTAGATACTGAACCTGGCCCTTGTTGCTGCCAACTCTGACTCGCAGAAGGGTTACATTTAGAAAAAGGGATAGTAGAGGTGTGCCATAGAAAAGCCAATACATCACTCTAGTGCCTCACAAACATTCATTTTCTCTATTGTTCTGTTTGGGGCCTCTACGTAAAAACAACATACAAGGAAACACTCCCTGACCCTTACAGTTTACAGTCTCTGTAGTGATGAATTCCTCCTCCTAACACCCCTGTGAGCTGAAGAGACACTACTAGTCCTATTTTACAGATGTGAAACGAAGGCACAGAAGTTAAGTGACTTCAGAGCCCTTTCTGGTGGACCACAGAATTAAACCTCTTGGGAGCCAAGTAGTGGGAGATAGGAGAGCTGAGGGGAAGAGGCCCAGCAGGAGCAGATTTCTCAGTTATTAGGTAAAGAACCACTGCTGCAAGTGCTTGCAAATTGTATGCTCTCGCCATGCAGTCTTTGGGTTAGCTATTTTTAAGGTACTTTAGATGAGCTTAGGTTGATTATAAAATTCCTTTCTGAAAAGTCTCTTTAATGCTGTGAAATTAGCACGTCTGACACAAAGAATACATGGTCAGGCTTTATATTCAGGCACCATTTAGAAACAGTATATAAAGGGTTAGTCAAAGGTTAATAAACATTTTAATAAATGGTTAATCCATTTTTTATAGATTACTGAGTCCCACAGGGCAATAGGTGTCCTAGATGGCTATAAGTTATGATAAAAAGCAACCTAATACTGATGTGTTGACCTAACCACCTATAACACATACCACTTGTCTACAACAAGCTTACAACAAGAAGAGGAGTACTTGTGGCACCTTACAGACTAACACATTTATTTGAGCATAAGCTTTTGTGAGCTACAGCTCACTTCTTCGGATGCAACATCTGAAGAAGTGAGCTGTAGCTCACAAAAGCTTATGCTCAAATAAATGTTAGTCTGTATTCGCAAAAAGAAGAGGAGTACTTGTGGCACCTTTAGACTAGCACAGCTGCTACGCTGAAAGCTTACAACAGCTATTGATTATTTACCTAAACTGTTGGTAAATGGAACCTTGATATAAAACTGGTGACAGGGTACATTTTGTCCTGCAGGTATGAATTAAATGATTTAATCACACCCCTCCCGAAATGTCTGTCAGTAGGTTGTGCCAAGAGGAGTGATCTGTGCTTATTAAGTAAACAATAAAGCTGCTACTTGCACTGGAAAACTCTCTCATCCACTGAGGTGAAAAGTTGAACCCAGTGAGTTGCACAACACTGGGATATGCTGGGGAGGTTTCCCTCTCCTGACTGGTATAATGAGCTATTTGAGGATCAGCCTGAAAAAGTATTTTGATGAAAAAGTGCTTTCCTTTTCTTAATACCAGAAGCTCCCTTCCACCCTGAGGGTGGGAGAGAGATTTCAGAAGCCATCTCCCCTGTGTCATTGCACTCCAGGAGGGATTCACCCCTAAGGAAAGGCAGGTAATGCTGGCAATGCTGCTTTCCCATAAAACAGCTGTCAGGTCATGGCTCTCGAAGAGCCCCAGCAGCACAGGCTTTCCAGGGGATGCACTGAAACAGCACATTCCCTGGACACTTCCCTTCCTAAGCCAGCTGCTCCCACTCTTTGGGCTTCAATTATCGCAAGCCCAGGGCAGGGCGAGAGAACTCCTATAATCCCATTTCCAGTGGACTTTCGGCTGCTAGGCTCACGCATAGAATTTTGTCTAAGAGTTGGGAAGGGGAAGGTGTGAAAACTTTTATTTTCTACTTTATCAGACATTAACTGTAGTTGACATATATCCCTAGTGTCTTATGCTTTCTTCCCACATGTTCACAGAAGGGGTAGATACAATGCATCAGGGACATAGGAATCGGGCAATTTTAATTCAGAAGGTATTTCCAGAAGCAAATTATTTAGTAGTCTTAATCTTTACATCCCATTCACAAAATTCAATGTGGTGCAGTTAAAAGACGCTAGACTAGACTTACGTTCTGTTTCTGGTTTTGACATTAAGCTGCTGCATGATGCTGAATAAAACACTTCTCTGTGTGTCTCTTCCAATCCTTTGTCTGGCTTGCTTATTTGGACTGTAAATTGTTTGTGGCAGGGAATATCAATCACTATGTGTTGATGCAACACCTAGTGCTATGGGACCTTGATCTTGGTTGGAGCCTTGAATACAAATAATAACCATAGTAATTTGATACCATTCTGAAGGGTTGTAAAAGTCCTGCAGGATCAGAGAATCCATAGGGAAAGCAAAAGCACTGGAAGGAGAGGTATAGAAAATTTAGTTGGTGAACTTCTTATCCCTCAGAAATCCTTGAGCCAAATGTATCACAGGGCTAAATTCCAATACCCTCACTCACACTGAATAGCACCTTACATCCAGAGTCACAGTCTGGGCCACATTACATAAGGGATTTTCAGGATCAGCCCCAAGAACAAAGCAGGAAAAATGGAGGGTGATGTCACTATTGGGGCATAACTAAGGTTGTTAAGGAGCTTTAAATCAACATATACTTATAAATGTTTGGGTTTCTTTTAGCAATAACCTGAACTGTGAATTTCCTCATTTTCTGATGCAATTTTAAAAATACAGTTACAATGTTTGTGTAGAGTGTGTGTGTTTGTGGGGTTCCTTTTGTAGGGGATGTTTTTCTCATTCCCAAGTTACTATTTCCTTACAAACTTAACTCCCGTTTAGTTTTTTTTTATCCAGGATTCCTTATAATCCTTATGCCCAGCATGTGAGAGAAGCATATTATTTTCAAATTAAATAAATGAAATACATTTCTCTCTTAATCTTACTTTCCACTATCTCCTTACTACTTTTCATTGCTTATAGTTTGGCCAAATAGCATCAGCAGTGAGAAATGCTGGGCATACGAAATAAGATATAGTTCAACTGAGACAAGATCCCAGGACATTATTTTCTGTCTGCTGATTGGCTTTTACCACAAACTCCTCCTGCCCCCTTTTCCAATCACAGTCACTCTGATGGCAGCTCACTCTTCCTGCCTTCCTCTCTGCTCTCCAAACAACCCTTCCTCCCCCACCTTCTCAATATACCTCTTCCCCTTGCTCCTTTTTTTTTTCACTTACACACACACACCATTTCCCCTGGTTCCATGCCATCTACCATAATAACAAACATCTACAGAAATCAAATAAATGATCATTGATTTTAAAAAAGAGCTAACAAGTAGCGTGTCTACCATCACCGTGATTACTTCATTGATGTGTAGATTCTCCCCCACCCTTTCTCCTCCTTCATATATATATACACACACACACACACCCTTTTTCTCTTTTGAGGCAGGGACTGTGTCTTCCTACATGTTTTTGCAGCACGCAGCACAATAAGGCCCTATTTGGGGTCTTCCCAATATAAATAGTATCTTGTCTGTAGCACACATGGAAATACAAGATCATAAAAGAGGAAGAAAATGCCCACTTGGGAAGCTACCGCTTAGAAATTATTTTTACCCAGCATTTCCTTGTCTCCCTACTCCAGCTCAATAATCACTCATTTTTTACCTTATACAAACAAAATATGGCAGCTTTCATTACATTGTCTTTGTCTTATTTCTTCAATTATGTGATTAAGAACAACTCTGGAATTGTTTGCATGCCTTAAAACACGCTTTGCCAGTCAGCTTGGCAATATGCAGGACCAACAGCTATATAATGCACATCAACTGAAACATTTCTGTATTTAAGTCTGATAGCAAGTAACTGCATTCCCGGAGACCTTCCCCAGCTCAGTGTGCATGCATTCACAAATGGTTGTAATATTTGCAGTAAGACTATGCTTAGATGACAAGTCTAAGAAGAGGGTTAATGTTTAAGCTGATCAGATGAACAAGGTAGTCACTGTAGTGGCTTTAGCCTACTTTTCAAGAGTACTAGACAAGCATGTGACTCGCTTGTAAGTAGAACAGTATTCGTGTATAATTCAGAAGGCATGATTTTCAAGAAATTTCAAACAAATCCAAATAAAAGCCATTACGGTATTTTCAGGATTTGTTGATAGATTTTCAAGAACTTGCACACTTTCTTCTGCTGTACATCAAGGTATTTTTGTTGCTCTCTGTTATTTACAAAGTGAGGGACTAGAGAGACAAATATTATTTGATTACATTCATTCTTTTCTACACATTAAATGCCTTCATATACTTTAACTAATATCTTGTTCTTGATATTGTTGTTAATGGCAAGGTGGGGAGATAAAGGACTTGGTCCAACAAGCCATCCATGGCTCTGACTCCAATGAGTTTTGAATTGGGCCCAAGGTGTGAGGAATTCCATTAAAGTCAATCGGAGTTCCACAAATAGACTAGATGGGCTATTCAGCCTGCTTCTATCCTTTTAATTTTCTATGACAATACAATATTGCTGTTCACGTTGGGTAAAATCCTGCCCCCCACAACAATCAATGTCAAACTCCCATTGACTTCAATGCGGGCTAGGATTTCACCCATGAGAGTTTCATCTGATACTGCATAAAAGTTAACTGGACTTGCTTTGTATTAAGGGGCTAGGATTTCACCCATGAGAGTTTCATCTGATACTGCATAAAAGTTAACTGGACTTGCTTTGTATTAAGATCCAGAATGGAGTTACCTCCAAGAGTCACTGAATGCAGGTCCCCTAAAAAAAAAAAAAAGTATCAAAAGAAAGTAGTAGTGATTGACAAATGTTGAATTTACCAGCTCAAATGCATAAGCAATCATTTCCAATTTTTCACATATCTGATGCAATTTCATTAGCAGTTGCAACATAATTCTAAATTACTAACAGGGCATCTGTCATTTCTTTTCTTCTTCCTATTTCCCCTCTTAGGATGCAGCTGCAAATCACTCAGAACTCATTCATCAACTTCCTTGGATGAAACTTCTATTTCATAAAATGAACATTTGTGCTTTGAGACGCCCTCAGTAAACCTTCAACCATTTTCCGTGATTGGGGCTTTCCTTACTACAGGTCACTAGTCCGAAAGCATGTTTTAGCCCTTGAAAAGCACTTGTTCTCTCCTTCTAAAATACGCTTTTGTCAATCTGCACTGAAGTGGAAACTATACATTTGTAAATGAAGAAAAGAACGGGGCTTTATTATTTAAAACAGCAAAGGTAAATCTAATTGCCTGAATCCTAGCATCTTACTGTTGTTGTTTTTTAAAGAAATCTTTATGCCAAAAACAGCAATAAAACAGACCAATTCCCAGTTTCCTATGTTACAGCCAACAAACTGATTACATTAGTGGATAACATCAGCTCTTTGGAATTAGGCTGCTAGCTGAGGTAAAGGTTTTATTATAGCGGTATTGAGTTCACACCATTATGGTTAGCATTTCTATTATAATAGCCTCTTCTGCTCTTCTTTTCTCAAAGGGTTACAGTGTGCACATAAAAATTAACTTCATGCTGAAACACTGATGACATGATGCCAGCCCTGGGTCCAGGATTGTGGGTTTTTTTAGCACATTTGAGACAAATAGCTTTGGCTGTTTTAAAAAAATCATGCTGGATTCTGCATTCTCTGCACACTCAGAACTTCCTGTGCATATGTAAGGAACACAGGACTCAGTCCTATGAGTTTAAAAATAAATCTATATATTTAAAAATTGTCTTTAGCTTGTATAAATTAAAAATTGGCTTTGAATTCAGAATTAAAATGTGTTTAATAATATCTACCTCTTAGGGTGCAATTGCTTTTGGAATTATACCCACAACATAATCAAAATGGGCACGTGTCCACCATTTGCACAGGTAATACATTCTGCAATTGACATAGCATGTTTCTTAAGCATTGCAGTGCTCACGTTACGTAGCATAAATGTCTAAAAAGAGATCAACACAAAGACTTGGGTTAGAATTTGAACAGAAGCAGAAAAATATGTGAATGCTCAACATGAAGGTTTTTGCACCATGCTCTATCTGGGCCTTGCCACAAAGACTCCATGGAAACCATAAACAGTTAACAGGCCTGTTTGGTAACCATGACTGACCAGAAATACATCACACTTATGCTCTATATTTTTCACTGGCACTATGTCTGATTCCAGATCCTTTGCAAAAGTCTTGTTTCCTTTTTTTAAATTACTTCCCTATTGAACAAGGGCCAAGCTACCTCAGTCACCACCTCTTCCTCTGAACTCCACTATAGTAGCTCAATGAGGACTGATGATCTCAAGGGTGAAACTGTACAGTGCTAAGCACAGAGCATTATCAGTGGAGGGCCCTGAATTGTAGAATACACTGCCACTAGAGGTCAGTAAGAGCCAGAGTCTTGCAATTTGCCAGGCCTGGCTGGAACAAAACTCATCCAACTAAGGTCTTTCATGCAGTTACAGAGACCAGCACAACAGCCTGGCAAGATTTCCTTCCCCCTACTCTCCCTGAAAGACAACCACAAAGAATATCATCAATTCAGAAGGCAGCTTAGAATGGAGAATGGTTCATATTTAGACACATATAAAAATGTGACCCTTAATTTTGCATATGGCACCTAAACCCTTACAGTAAAGTACAAATTTAAAAATGCACCTCCAGAGATAGATAGTTATGCACATTGTACGCAGTATCCAGGCAGGGTTCCAGCTCTGTTTGTGCCCTAGATAGAGAAATTATCTTTTCTGTCTAGGGGCATCCATGCTTCCTGTCAAGCTCTAGCATGCCCAGCTAAATCGCCTCTGTGCTCACTAGGCCCCATAAGGAGGCAGACATCCACCCCAAGCCCTGCAGGGCCAGGACACACACTGCCCATTCATGAAAGCCGCACCTTGCTTTTGCCATCCCTCACCAAATAGCCACTCTGGGCAATCATCTATTTAACAAGTAAAGCTCATACAGCCCTGGGAGAGTGAGGTGGATTGTGCCTGGGCTCACCCCTCTTCAACCGCACCGTCAGCTCAAGCGTCATCATGGCAGAGCGATGGTGCAGAATCCAGAAAGAACCGAGCTTGACTTTCAGATCCCCGGGGGGGAGGGGGGGAGCCGGCCGGCCGGCTGGCAGGGGGAAGAAATCAAAACTCCTCATTACTTCCGAAAGGAGCAGCCTGGCTCTGGCAAGCACCGACTCACAGTCACCCTGGAACACCAGCGGGCCTGCGGTCTCCAGAGTCCCCGAGCGGCCGCAAACTGCTCTTACGCTGGGCGGCAAAAGCAGGGGCGAGCACGTGCGCTTCCGGGGCAGCTTGGCCGAGTCAATGCCCCTGCGCTGTTCTAAAGGGGAATGCACTGGGGCCAATGTAACACGCTGCTGGGAGCCGGGGGGGGGCCCGTGTCTCCGGCCTCCGGCCTCCAGCCCGCCGCGGAGCAGAGCAAGGCGGTGGGGCAGGAGCGCGGCGCGGCCCAGACCTGCCTCCCGCTCGCTTGACTCGCTGCTCCGCTCATCGGCGGCTGCTCCGGCCCACTGAGAGTCACCTCCCGGCCCAGGCCGCCGCAGCAACATCAGTATTCCGGAGACATTGGCAGGCAGACTAGAGCGCAGGCTTGGAGCCGCCGCTGTCCTCAGATGAACCCGGCTCGGCTGCCAGCCGCCGGCGGAGTGCGCGCAAGGCTGGGGCCGGGGCTCCGAGCGCCGGAGGCGGCTAGCCCCCCTTCTGTAGAGTTCTTAGAGATGCCTCTGGCCACATAGAGTTAGGCGGGGGGCCCTAGATACGCTCCGCAGACAGACTGGCAAGGTAAGATTCAAAGGGAGACAGACACCGGTTGCCGCCAAGACAGAAACAGGGAGGAAGCTGCCGGCGGCAGCCTCAGGAGAAGAGGGAGCCGCGGCGTGGGTAGAGCGCTGCGCCCGGGGGAGCGGGGAGGGGGGGCTCCTTGTAGGGTGCCGCGCTGCCGGGGCTTCCAGATGTTGCGGGCCTGCAGCAACATCTGGAAGCCGGGAGGGTAGCGTCCAGCAGGGCTCGTTTGTACTGGGCGGTAGCAGCCGGCAGAGACTCCTTGGCAAGTCAGTTTAACCCTCAGCCCCCCGGAGCCCTCTCCGCTCTGCAAAGTTGGCTATTGTTCGCCAAAAACTGCCTGCTTATATTGAAAGGTAGCGGATAGACACGGGGGGGGGGAGGGGCGGTAGGGGGCAGAGAGACAAATCCTCAATATTCTGCATGCGGGAGGAAATAAATCATTCATATGAACAAAATAATAATGAATACTAATCCGGAAGCCCCTGTTTAAACCCTGGCCCCCGCCCCTTTAAAACCAATAACCCTTTGCACAGTGTGCGTCAGCAAAGAGCCAGAGCCACTTGGGCAAAAGGTGTCTTGTTATCTAAGGAGCTTATCGCCTAAAACCTGGAAGCAAATGAAAGGGCAGCAGCGAGGCGCGCCGCAAAATCAGTGCTCCCAGAGGTCCCTGCAAGTTAGCTGTCCTATCTCCTTACTCCGGGCCTGGCATCAAGGCACTGGTGTCTCCTCAGGTGGTCAAGTCCCTTCCCCTTTTAACTCAGGACGATTTTTGATTTGCCCTCTGGTCACTGTCCAACCCTATCCCCCGCCCCCGACCAAACAGTTCTCTGGTGAACCAAGCAGGGTCAGGCTTTGGGGCGGGGAGCGCATTTCATGGCCTCCCCTTGCTGATTTCGTTAGTTTCGCCTGCCACCTTTTTCCTGGCAGATGAAATAGGCGAGGTCCTACCGAGCCATTAAAAGAAAGAAACACTCGAAATGTCTCCTGCTCCCCGAGGATCCTGCACTGAGCGGAGGCGAAGCCTTCCTCGGCCTGAAGTCTACCAGACATTTAACCCCTAATCAAGTGCCCCCTTCTGCCCCAATGGAAACTTCCCCTCCGCCCTCTTAATGGCGTCCAAAAAACTGTTCTTCCCCATTGATTCCAATGGGGCCGGGGGGCGCAGAGGCGCCCGAATTCGAACACCTCCAAATCGAATTAAATGCAGCAGGAGGCCAAAGCTCCCCTTGGGAACGGCTGGAACCGTGTTCATCCGCCTTAGAGGGGCGGGAGGGAAGAAAAGAAAAGCAAAGAGTGGCTGTTCAAGTGTGTGACAATGAGCGTGGGGGTTTGCTGTTCAAGTGTGTGACAATGAGCGTGGGGGTTGGGGAGACGGGGTCCTGAAAGCAAACCTATGGGGGGGTGGGTGTAAATGACTCATTGGGAGGCACAGCAAGCTTTGGGGAATCAGGGGGAGCGCCTTTAAAATTATTCTCTAAATGGGGGGGGAGAGAGGTGATCTCCTTGCCAGGAGTGAGACTTAGTAGGTCTTTGCACAGGAGTGCTTGCGCGTTAATATTATAACTAGCCAGGCGTACTAGAACAATTGGTGTAGTGGGGGTGCTGAGGCTGAGAGCCATTGGCCCGAACTGTAACCCTGTGTATACTGGAAACCACTTCAAGCGAGGAGTTCTGCAGCACCCTGCACCCCTAGTTCCAGCACCTGTGTAACTATTGGACCTTACCACCGATCTATGGCAGTTACTTGTCCCCCTTCCCAGTCTCTTGCAGCTGCCTTGATTCCTTCTCTCCTTTCCCTGCTTCTGCTTTATTCCTGAGAACCACAACACAATAGCTTCAGAACCATAATTTAAAAATCTACCCGTCTATAGCCCTGCACACACGCCCCCGCCCCCTGCAGGGAAAGGAAATGGCACGGTACGAAAGCGTTTGCTGATCGCGTCCTCCCTCGCTCTGGGATGCGCAGCCTCTGGTGAAAGGACCTTGTCCTCAGATGACACCGTCTGCAGCTCCTCCTCCAGTCTCTTCCCTCCCCACGCCGCCTCTCTTCCTCTCACTTCTCTCGCAGCCCTAATTGGGCTCTTGCTAATATGATTAAAGCCCAGTTAAATGTTTCTTGATAAATCTTGTTAAGGGAGGATTTCTCCCCCCCTCCCCGCCCCTCCGGTTGCTGGTTAAAAGCCCCGGTTACAGACAGGCGACGTTGATGGGGCGGGGGTTAGCATTTCACAGTTGCTCCTTTAACAGGGTGTTTTTTGGATCGGTTCCTACGGATTGTTCATCCTCAGGTCGGGCTGGCTGATAAGAACCGCCCTTGGCTTTATGTAACACGTTATTATCGGGTCACGATCCTAGATCAGAATGTTTCCTTCCTTGCTTGAAATGACCATTCGTATGATCCGCTGAGTTCCCGGGCTGTTTGTTGCCAATTCCCGCACAGGGTGTGTGCTTCGGATCAATTTAAGCTGGTTTTCGGTTGTACCCTTGTAAACGCTGATTGTTAATCATGTATGCGTAAGAATCAGAATACAATAACACCTTCCAGGAGAAAACTTTGGGATCTAAACCCGTCTCACTTACAGTGCAAGGTGTAGGTATATTTCGCTCCTTGTTGATTCTGCGGTTTGTTAATATCATTTGTAAAATGTACATTAGGGGATGGTACTTAACTCATACGCTTTTGCGTGGCCCCCTCCCGCTACACCTCTAGCCATTTCAGCAAAACTGATCTCTGCGGCTAGCAGGCTGATTTGTTTTTATTTTTGTTTTGCACTGTAACTTTGCCGGCATCCGTTTTGACTCAGCAAATGTCGAAATTGAAAAATTGTGATCAAGTGGCCGGGGGGTGTCTGTAAAGAAAAAGGGGCTCCACCCAACCTTTCGCTAAAGGATTTGCGTGAGCTGCGGGAGCGTGTTTTGGGCTTACTGACCTGTCTAAAGGAATGTAGGGGGGCTGCTTTGGCTTGCTAGCATCCGATTAATGCAAAGAGCTCAGTGAGTGATGGGCGTCCAATGAATTTTCGTCGATCATTTTTCCAGCCCCCCCTGCCCCTACAAGCGGTGCCTGCATATTCGAAATCCCATTGCCCTGCTGCATTCCTTACAGTTGGACTAAATGGGGACAGGTTGAAGGAGCAGCAGCCTGCTCGCTTCCCCTTTAGGTGCAATGGGTTTGTGTTAATTGCACTTCCCAAGTAAACACATTTGTCCCTTGTGGATAACTTTTCCTGGAGGATCTCGAGAGGGGCACAGCTCACAAGGCTATTGAACAACTTGCTGTTTCTTGTTGAAAGGTGAAAGATCCCTTCAATGGAATGCTGCTTGTTCGTTGTATTTTATTAATGACTCGGACAGATTTGCTTATTTTCGTCCCTTCTCTTCCCGGCCCCCAACTCTGGGTAATGAATTTTTAAAAAATCACACTTTTTTCCCTAATGAAATAAAAATAATTTCGACGTCTCCAGCATCTGAGGATTTGAAAGCACTTGACATACATGAATGCATTATGCCTCTTAACATCTGATTGACCCCTGTCCTCACATACCCAGTGTACTTCCTTCGCCTTCCTGTGCCCAGTGGCCGGATGACAGCACTTTACAGAGGCTAGTTTTTAAATAAACGTTGAGATCAATAGACTATGGGAAAGGAGGACAGCGTGTGAAAAATCCCAGTTGGCCAAAAAGAAAGAAAGGAGGAGGGGAGAGGAGAAGAAGAAAAGAAACGAAAAATAAATCTGAGTCCAGAAAGAACCGTGCCTTTCCCCTTGCAGGAGGGAAACACAAGCAGAGGTTTAAAACAGATTATTTTGGTAAATCCAGATCTTCAGCCCCAAAGAGATGTGGATGAAAGGAGCAGATCTGCGCTCTCTTTGCTGCTCGAGGGCTGGAAATGGGTAAACTAAGAGTCGAGGGAATGCTAAAGGGAAAACAGCAAGGCTGAAATAGACAAGAGGGAAGGTTAAAAACGCAGCGTTCTGTCCCGTAGCGAAGGGGCTCCCCCCACCCCACTCTTGAGAATCTCTCCAGGTCTAAGCGGCGGATTTATTTGTTACATTTAGCACAGTTAGAGAGACCACAAACGAGCCATTGGAGACATTTGCGCTTATTCGCGGATTCCAGATCAGGCTGCCAGAAGCATGAGGGTGAAATGGATTTTATGCTTGCTAATGTAACCAATATCAAAAGTAGGAGCGGGGAACACCCAGCCCCCTGTACGGGGAGAGGGCAAGAAGGTAAATGGATGACATTGCAGCTACAGAGCGAGGCGTGCAGAGCGCGAAAGTAGCAAGGGGCAGATTGGAATCCAGTCCGCTGCCTCTTAGTGGTCACAGTCAGGGAAAGACAAGGGGCGGGTACAGATAAGGGACTTAAAAGCTGCGCTCATGGCACTAGGCGCCAAAGGAGGAACATCCTCCGGTGGTGTAAATCGGCCCAGAGCCATTGGTTCCAGGGGAGCTACACCGATTTACACCAGCTGAGGGGCTGCAAGAAGCAGCAGTCCTGGGGTCTGGCTTTCTGAACTCTCCCTTCCCCACCCCGGACCCCCATCAAGCCTGCAGGGATCTGCATTTGCACAGCTCGTGCCAGGAAAGGGAGCTCACAAGAAGCTCTAGACATGACCCCGTACCTTGATTTACCCTTCCCCTTCCCGCCCATAAGTTGTACGGATAGTTACACATACAAAGCGGATTGCGTTCAAGTTGGAACGGTCGGTTCTTTCGAAGAATGAGGGTTTTTCTTAGCTGGATTTTATGATCTGTGGCTCACTGTAGCCTACAGCGCTTCTGGCATTTCGCACCCCGTGCCTGGCGTGCAGCGAAAAGCCCAAGCTTCCTCCAAGGAGTTCCAAAAACGAGACATTTCTTCAAATAAAATAATAATCAACTAATCAGAATAATTTGCACTTTCTACCCCATCCGAGGATTTCATAGCGCTTTGCAAACAGCAAAGCGCTATGCCTCTTAACATCCTTGCCTGATAGCTATTATTAGCCCCATTTTACCTGGGGCTACCTGAATTGTTCAAAGTCTCACGGTTAGAGCTAGGAATAAATTATACACTTCTCACACCCATTCCTGAGTTTTAATCACTCACTGCCCACTGATCCCAACAATCTGAATGATCGTTTTCAGTGTTTTGTCCGTGCAATTTAAAAAACAAACACGCTCGGCCAGGAAACGGTTACCTTTGATGATAGTTCTTAGGTTTTAGACTGATTTAAAAAACAAAACAAAAACAAAGCTCCTTTGGACCTTAACTCATGGTCTATCCTGGTTTTAAAGAAATCTGAATGAAGTTTCCAAACTATTTCCTATGAACCCGAGACAGAAATACAGCAATTGTTTTCTTTCTGGATGAATGGAAAGACCTGTCTGACATGCATGTGTTCAATGTAGACAGAAAATACCAGACTCAAATCAACTTGCTTTTCTTACAAAAAGTTGTTCATACGATTAAGAAGGGAAAGCTCTGCACTTTTAAGATCATTTTCGTTTTAGAAACAGCTTGCCACACAAATCTGAAACAGAAACTGTTTACATTTGAAGATCAAATAGAAGCGATCAAGCACAATTTACAAAGGGGGGTGGAATACCTTGTTTGAATATTTAGGAAAAGGATAGCTCTGTTTTCGTTTCAGGGCAGTAACTTTTAAATAATATTTAACAAAATAATTGACCTTGGTGTTTAAATTACAACTCCCTTCAGGTCAATAAGCCCACTGGTTTTTTAAAAAAAGTTCAGTATCTGAACTCTAGCATTCACTCTGTTAATCTCATCACAACATTTGTTTCTGCTGAGATTTTGTTTAATGAACTAATCAGTGAAAGAAAAGTAAAGTTGAAAAAGAGCTCCCTCACTACATGTGTTTTAGAGCTCATTTATATTTTCCTTCCCCCTGAAAAACAGAAAATAAAAAGATATGTGGAAATAACTTTTCAGGTGGAAAGGAACAAGAAAAAGTTTTAGGGCAAATTATGGTCTGTCTGTCTCTTAAACATGCATTCTCACTCTTCAAATGTATTGTAATCATTCAGTACAGGAAAGAATTTGGAAGACAAATTCCACAAAATCATTAGGGCTTCAGTCTGCTTTCTCTGTGTGAATAAAAAAGGAAATAACTCCAAAAGTAAGTGTCTCATAGTACGCTACTAGGACTGCTTAATTTGGTCAGAGATCTCCACCTGCAGAAAGTGGTGCATAGCTACAGAGTCACCTAAGTCAAATATGTTCATTTTCGGCCCATTTCTGTCTTCGTTGCATACTCAACTCTTACATGGAAGTTTGAGTGTACAGAATCAAGTGTGCTCCATTGCAAAGTGAAGCATTTTGCTAGCTGTACAGTTTTCATGCATGGAGGAATGTATGTAAATGATCCTACATACCACTTGATTCATGTCCTTTTACACATACTGAGACACTAACTGGGTCCCTCTTGACACATTTTTCTCTCCATCGAGATCCTCCTATCACATCATGAATCTGATCTGTATCACTGTCAACAAAGCACACTTCACTAACTGCAACTAACATCCAGTGATCAACAACATTTGGACTCTGAATCCAGCACACAAACAGCCATCTCAACAATCATTGGAGGCCCAGAAACTAAAGTACATGACGGTGTTTCACAACTGGAGACGTGACATTATCTTGCAGTCCTGACAGGGTCATATTGATCATGGGATAATGAGAGTTCCATTCAATGTCATGGAGAGCATTGACACAGGTTAGTATCTGTTGTTTCAAACCACAGGCAAATGACAAGAACCACCTTTTGATTTTTAAAAGACTGAACTACAAGGCAATGGGGAGCTTGATGTGACTTCACTTCCCAAGTAATCTGGGAATATCTGTAATAGACATATCCTAAATCCACAATAATCATATGGAACTGCAGTTTTCTGTGCCATGCAGCTGATATTCAAAAGCATGACACACACATTTGCTTTTCCCCTATAGCCTGCCACAAGCTATAGTGATATGTCATATAACATTTCAGACATACTGTGCTGCCATGCCTACATCATCTCTTGTCATTTTGATGGTGACTTCTTAAATATCCCCATTACTTCTCAGTCTAATGGCAAGATTGTACACAGCTGTAAATTGGGGGCAGTGCAAAGCCAAACTGCCTTGCATGCTGCACCTCCCAGACTCTTTCAGAGTGATTTACCCTGTGATTGTCCAAAGTCTTTAGGTGAGATGTGCAAGGAGTCCTCCAGAGATTTCCCTACATCCCCTCTGAACTCCCCCATCATTCCCCCCATGGTCAAACCAACCAAGATGATGAACATAATATGTTGGTATATTCTTGGTTCTTGGTATGTGAAGGTTCAAGTGTTGTATCTACATCTGAACAGCCCAAAGCACAAACACAGCTACTTACTGAAGAAACTATCTAAATGCAGTTCCTGATTTTGTCAGTCAAACTTGTCCATTTTATTGAAATTAGAAAAAATGGATACTAGTACACCTCTTGCAAAAAAGCTGACAAAGAAGGAAAGTTTCCCACTGCTACAGCTGGTAAAAGCGGAGAAGCTTGATTTTCCAGACAGATCAGCAAAGCCAGTGCTGACAAACTACGTGAAAAGGCTGCAAAACACCATGCCTCTGGACTGCATCCACATGTAGAATGCCTTATAAGCCCGTCACTGTCAAAGCCAATTTTAGAAGTACTTAATGAGGCTGTTAAGAATGCTGGAGACACAACACAGTTTATGCAAACAAACATGGCTGTCGCATCATACTTTCTATTTAAGTAAGAGATATCACACAATACAAGTTGTAAATTGGACCCCAAACAGATGTCTGCTTGTGCATTTGTGGAACTGCAGGCTTCTCTGAAAGACATGGTGAAGCATAAGCAAGACACAAAAAGTAATTCTTCCTCTCTACTCTGCACTGGAGTATTGTGTCCATTTCAGGAAAGATGTGGACAAATTGGAGAAAGTCCAGAGGAGAGCAACAAAAATGATGAAAGGTGCAGAAAACATGACCTATGAAGAAAGAAAGAATTGGGTTTGTTTAGTCTGGAGATGAGAAGGCTGATGGGGGACATGACGACAGTTTTAAAGTACATAAAAGGTTGTTACAATGAGGAGGAGGGAGAAAAAAAATGTTCTTGTTAACCTCTGAGGATAGGACAAAGAAACAATTACAGCAAGGAAGGTTTAAGTTGGACATTAGGAAAAACTTCCTAACTATTAGGGTAGTTAAGCACTAGAATAAATTGCCTAGGGAGGTTGTAGAATCTCTGTGATTGGAGGTCTTTAAGAGCAGGTTAGACAAACACCTTTCAGGAATGGTCATAATACTTAGTCCTGCCTTGAGCGCAAGGGATTGGACTATATCTCCCAGAGTCCCTTCCAGTTCTATGATTCTATGATCTATTCAGCTAGCACTAGTACAAGCTGCAGAATCTTCAAAAGACATTAAAAAGCCATACATTTAGTGTCTTCATTGTACTCTTTTTTCAACAACAGTCCAAAAGTACTGAACTTCCTGTAAAAAATAGAAGATGCTGTGGGACTGAAGTTCAATTTAGTACAACCTGGGAAAACCTGCTGGCTTTCTCATGAGTGATCCTTGGGTGTTGTCTTCAAATTACTGCAGCTGTTATTAGGTGGCTGTCCAACATCTCGACAGATGAAAGGAGACACAACAAAGTTGGTCCGTCACTGGTTTTTAGCAACTGTATGAGAAAAGAGCCCAATGTGCAAGTGGCAAACCTTTCCACAGTGGCTACAGGTCCACTCACCAGATGGAGGCTGAAGCACATTCTGCTTCCTGGCTCACTTGCGGGCCTCAGCCTGGACTCTCTGGTGGCTCTTAATGGTGATTGCATTAGTCTTAACCCAGCTTCTCCAAACTAAATGATTATGGGCAGGATTTTCCTAGTTGTCAATGGGAATGCTGAATTTCTTGAGGCCTTGCTTGACCTTGTTGCTGTATCGGAGCTTTGGCCTTCCTCTGCAGTTCTTAAGTTGACCATAGAGATCAACCTTTGACCATAGAGCTCAGCACCATGTGTCCCAGCCAGCAAAGCCTGCAAACATCCAGCATAGTCTGCATAGACCGTAGGCCAGTTCGCTCAAGGATCTTGTTACTGGTGATCTGTTAGTCCCAAGTAACACCAAGGATTTTTCTAAGACAGCGGAGGTGGAGACTGTTCAATCTCCACTTCTGCTTGGAGTACGTAGCCCAACTTTCACAAATGTAAAGGAGGGCACTAAGGACACAAGCCTGATAAACAGACATCTTTGTGTTCAGGGTTAGCAACTTGTTATTCCAAACACATGAGGTAAGTTTCCCAAAGGTAACAGAAGCTTTGCCTATTCTATCATCAAGTTCCCTATCAAGGGTAAGTGAGTTGGCAAGTCATAATCACGTAGCTTTTACAGATGCCAGTCTTATAAAATACCGACAGTTGAGTGGAGTGAGGGGCTGCAATTTGATCAGGACAGAATAGATAATTTGAACACAGAGTGGAATGTCATACAACAAATGAATAAAGATTTGATTTCAACTTCTTTTTTTATCATCATTAGTGGCTTGACCCAACCTTTGTGCTATGTTTCCTGGGATGAAAGAAGCAGGAATTCATCTCTTGCTACCCTCAGCCACCACAGCTACAGCTGAGCGTTCTTTTTCATCATTGAATAGAATTTTGTGTTCTGAAAGAAGTCGCCTTCTGCCTGATCATGTGAATGAACTAATGAGCATACCAACTGAAGGACTGGAAGTACCGAACACACAAGAAGCCACCAAAGATGAACGCACTGCATTCGAGAAGTTCATTAACAGAGTTATGCAAAATTACAACAAGAAACCAAGAAGGATGTAGTGCTTCATAGAAGGCTTGAGTAGCCAATTTTAATTTATGTGATGATTTTAAAACATGAGTTAAATCTCATAAAATGGTTGGGAAACATATTTCAGTTTTTATTATTGTTCCATATAGACCACCCTCACCCTCAGGATCTCACACCTCAGCCCTCACCTCCCTGTAAATTTTAACACCCCCCTAATTTCAATTCCTGGGGAAAATACTGACCTCATTTCTCCCTCATTCTACTCCTTATCCCCATTCAGTGGCAGAGACAATTAAGGGGCTCTGAATCCTGTGACCCTCTAGTTTTCTTGTTTTAGCACCATGTTACCTGCTATCTTAAAAATCCCCCTGTAGTTTCAGTTGAACACAGTATTTTTTACCTCCTCTTCTACATTGTTCCATGCACTGTTAAACACCACTCAATTTTATCCTACGTTTCAGTGGTGGGTCAAGAGAGTCTTGTAGAGAGACGGTTTGTAAAGCTCTTTGGGATCCTTCTGAGGGTAAGGTGTTATGTAAATGCCCATAATTACTGATGTTTTCATAGGTTTAAATGATCCCTTGCTAGACATATTTCCCCTGCCCTTTTTAAACATTTAACATTGTAATCAAGCCCATAATCATCCCTTTGTTTCTCTGGACGTGTAGGTTACTGGAAAAGAGGTGCTAAAGGACCCTGAGGAGGTTGAAACCACGATGTGAACTCAAGTTGTGTAGAGAAAATTAGGATCAAGACTGATAGAGTTCTCTGGCACATCAATTCTGCCTGCTGTTTACCAAAGCAGAACAGTCTGCTTGTGACTGGCATGTCCTTCACTTCACTGGGTGATGTGGTGTATGCCAGAAAATAGACCAGCCAGCCTGACTTTGGTACCTCAGAAGCTACTAGAGCAATGTATAAAACATTCAATTTGCAAATACCTGGAGGATGAAGGGGTGATCACTAGTAGCCAGCATGGATTTTCTAAGAACAAATCATGCCAAACCGGCTTCATTTCCTTC
Source organism: Eretmochelys imbricata (assembly GCF_965152235.1). Taxonomy (NCBI): domain Eukaryota; kingdom Metazoa; phylum Chordata; order Testudines; family Cheloniidae; genus Eretmochelys; species Eretmochelys imbricata. The sequence goes on from NC_135577.1 coordinate 110,746,525, forward strand.
TTTGATGTGGTAACTGGTTTGGTAGTTAGGGGGAATGTGGTGGACATAATATACCTGGACTTTAGCAAGGCGTTTGACACAGTGCCATAGGCTTAGTTTGACTGCTATATTTGGGGGGGCCAAGCCCAGTTGCACATGCACACAGGCATTCATGTGCATGCTGAAGCCAGTTCCCTAGGTTCACTCCCCCTGCCTGCAGAGGTTCCTGGGCTGCTGGTGCTGGGTCAGCTTAAAGAGGGGAGCCCCAGCTGCTGCTGTGGCGACCTGAGCACTAGCTGCTGCAGCGATGTGGCTGCTCTGGTGCCTCCCTGCGCTCCTGTGGCCACCTCCGTGCTGGGGCTGGGGCTGCTGCTGCCACTGCCAAAGAGACACCACATACCAGGCTCCTGCTTCCCCATCCCACACACACATTTCCATATCCCATTCTCTTCCCCATCCCTTCCCTCCCCCTTCCCCTCCCCACTGTTCCCATCCCCTTCTCTTCACCCAGCCCTATCCCATCCCCCTTCCCCACTGTGTCTTCCTCTCTTCTCCCCACCCCCACCCCCCTTGCTCTGCCCCCTCCCATGGGCACTCACAGAAAACAGGTGGACACTATGACCCAGCAGGCAGCCTCCAGCTGCAGAGGTAGCAACCCGGAGCAGCTGATCCATCCCACTCCCTGCCTGGATCCGGCTGCCAGGAACAGGGGCCCAGCACCAGTGCGGGGGGTGGGGCGCAGCATGGGAAGGACAGAGGCCGCCCTCTCCCTTCCCCTCCCCAGAAGGCCAACGAGCAGAGCAAGCCTTGCAGGGCAGTTCAGCACTCGCAAAAATTGGGGAGAGGGGGAGTGGCATGTGATTCTGCCTGCCACCCCCCCATGCCTCATCTCTGTTGGGGGGAGGGGGCAATGCCCTCCCTGCACTCCCCAAATTACGCCCATGCACAGTCCCTTATGATATTCTGATAAGTAAAATGGAGAAATGTGGGCTTGGCCGAACTACCATTAAATGGATACATAATTGGTTAAACCGCAAATAATGAGTAACTCTTAATAGAATGATGTCAGCATGGAAGGAGGTCTCGAGTGGGGTTCCACAGGAACCTGTTTTGGGTCCAGTGTTATTTAACATCTATATTAATGACCTGGATGCCAGAATAGAGAGCACACTGATCAAATTTGCAGATGACACAAAGTTGGGGGAGTTGTAAACACTGGAGGATAGAGCTAAAATTCAAAGGGATCTTGATAAATTGGAGAACTGGGCTATAGACAACAAAATGAAATTCAACAAAGACAAATGTAAAGTGCTCCACTTAAGGAAGAACAACCAAATGCACAAATACAGAATGGGGGATAACTAGCTTGGCAGCAGCACTGCTGAGAAAGCTCTGGGAGTTGTGGTGGATCACAACCTCATCAAGCAATGCGATGCTGTTACAAAAAAAAAAAAAACAACACAAATGCAACTTTAGATTGCATTAACAGAGGCAAAGCATGCAAGTCACAGGAGGTACCGCTCTACTAGGCCTCAGCTGGAGCACTGTGTCCAATTTTCTATACATCCACCGATGTACAGAAAGGATGTAAAGAAACTGGAAAGGATCCAGAAGCAAGTGACAAAGATGATCAAAGGGATGGAGGCCATATGAGCAAAGGCTGAAGGAACTGGGTATGTTTATTTTGGAAGAAGGGAGATTAAGGGTGAGGGGGAAGGACCTGATAGCGGTCTTCAAATATTTGAAAGGCTGCCATGAAAAAGATGGAGAAAAGCTGTTCTCTCTGGCCACAGAGGGCAGGACAAGAGGTAATGGGTTTAAACTACAGCATCGCAGATGTAGATTAAATCTCAGGAAAAACTTCCTAACTCTAAGAAGAAGTAGGGGACAATGGAACAGACTGCCTAGGGAGGTTGTGGAAGCTCCTTCACTGGAGGTTTTTAAAAAAAAGAGGCTAAATAGCCATCTGCCTTGGATGGTTTAGACAACAAATCCTGCATCTTGGCAGAGGGTCAGAAGATGACTCTTGTGGTCCCTTCTAACCCTATGGTTTTATGATTCTATTAAAATGTGTCAACCCACTCTCCATCTCCTCAGCATTAATACTGTGGTAAATGAAAACTAGTCACAGTAAACGAATATGAAAGTTTGACAGGCTCTGCCTAATCCATTCGCACAGTCACAATTACACAAAAAAATTCAATGAAATTTCTTACACTAAGAGTCTGAGGTTGTGTCTTTGGAGCTGACGTAGGCCCACTTCCACATCAGTGACTGGTTAGCTGCATCCATAGTTAAACTGCAGTTGGACTTTACAATAAGAGCCATTTGTATCCCCTGCTGTAGCTCTCAGAAAATAGCACCAAAAGGCCATCATAAGTACCCAAACCAGGGTGAATTGCATCGGACAAGATTGTCACTTTACAAATTGCCTTGATCAGTGGGCTGGTGCATAGCTGCACTGTCCCAGGAGCAGAATAGGGAGCAAATTCTAATTCTAAGAGTCACAATTAGCTCCTCTTGCTCAAAGGGGAAAGTAATACTCTACAGGTCTGAACCACCAGGAGCAGATTATTTTTCTCCATGCTGGATCAGCATAGGTGGTGAGGAGGCAAGTAAAAGCGCCACTCATTCTGCCTATTTGCTTGCTCCCATAATATAAGAACTAGGGGCCACCAAATGAAATTAATAGGCAGCAGATTTAAAACAAATAAAAGGAAGTTCTTCTTCACACAGCATACAGTCAACCTGTGGAACTCCTCGCCTGAGAAGGTTGTGAAGGCTAGGACTATAACAGCGTTTAAAAGAGAACTAGATAAATTCATGGAGGTTAAGTCCATTAATGTCTATTAGCCAGGATGGGTAAGGAATGGTGTCCCTAGCCTCTGTTTGTCAGAGGGTGGAGATGGATGGCAGGAGAGAGATCACTTGATCATTACCTGTTAGGTTCACTCCCTCTGGGGCACCTGGCATTAGCCACTGTCAGCAGACAGGATACGGGACTGGCTGGACCTTTGGTCTGACCCAGTATGGCCGTTTTTATGTTATGTTCTATCAACACCCCTGATGGAGAAGATCTTCCCCCCCATGCTCTAATATGCAGTCCTCCACCCAGGAGAATTGCATATCACAGAAATGCTATGATATGCAATTCACACAGGAGAGTTTTACCCAGTGAGTCAGACTAGAGAGAGGAATCTGTGACACACGTCACATATGTGGCACATGAGCAGAGTGGCATCACATTTCCAGACAAATGGATCTACCACCCAGTGTGAGCATAGTATCTGATCGTATAGATGGTGTGTATTCTCTGTCCCTTGTTATTCATTCATATGATTAGTCTGGTTCTGATTAGTTTTTTCAGGCACCCTTACTCCCTTGCATGGGTGCATCGGCCAAACCACAGTCTTGCCCTTAAACTATGCAGCAGAGAGAAAAAAATAATCAGAAACAGACTTATCACATGAATAAATACCAAGGTACAGAGATCAGATACTGAACTCACGCTGGGTGGGAGATCCATCTGTCTTGAAATGTGATGTAACTATGCTCGTGTGCCAGATGTGTGATGGAGGAGGGGGGTCACAGATTCCTCTTCAAAGCCCAACTCACTGGGTTAAACTGTGCTTGCTCAGGGAAACCAAAGCTTGTTGAAAAATATAATTTCTAAATATGAAATGGCAGTCTGGTCTGTGTTCGCATGGAGAAGTTAGGCTGCATGTGACTCAGAAAGAGCAACTGAGCTCCTGTCATTATTGGTTGCTTTCCTGGGATTTACAATCAGAATTGGCAGTGGTCTGGAAACACAGAGATATGCAGCACCGTTGCTATGGATTAGGTGTGTCTCTGTGTGCACAGGCCCATTTCTTCTCCTGAAAGGGAATGGAAGAACATCAGGGTTTGCTGGGTGAAGTGACAATATAAAGTACAAATAAGCAAGAACACAATGACAAGCTAACCTAGAGAAAGAGAGGCACATAGTTGGATACTTCTCAGTACCATTAAAGTACATGCACCATGTCTATCAGTGAAGCTCCTCACTCACCTCCCAAGGGTAGCTCCGCTGCCTGGGAAAGAGGAGTCTCCAATCACTAATCAAAGACATAAGTAGTGCAGTAACTTGGGGTTAAGCAGAAAGGGAGGAGGTGCACGGTGCCAGACCCCGTTCCTTCCAAGACAGAAGAATTTTCTGAAATGACTGAGGTTCAGTCCCCACAATGTGCTGATACTTGATCCAGCCACTTTGGCAGTATATATAACTGCCAGTCCTTCACTGAACGTCATATTTTATACAACCTCATGGCTTCTACATCCCTGTGGTCCTGCAGCCCTACATCCAGTAATCTCAGTGGCTTTTTATGAGTTTGTCCATGTGGTAGAGTAAACAATGGGCATATCCTCCAAAAAGAATAATCCACTTGTTTCTAATTGTGAGGGACAGATCTTTACGTCCCTTGGGCCCAATGATGAACAGATGCAGGAGGAGGAAATGAACTCAAACTGGGAGTGAAAAGTTAAGGTATTGCATCTGGAACCAGAGCACTCCGTCTCTGAAACTTGTGGGTGGTCCCCAACTTTTCATGATTCTTCCTGCATCTGCCAGGTACACAGACTAAGAATTCTGAATCTACAGCTGACCACCCCACCCCACCCCCAACTTTCCAGGCTTTGCATTATTTTAGGATTACGTATGCGTTAAATCTGGAAAAAAACATGATATGACAGATGTGAGCATGAAAGGAAGAATGAGGATTCCTTACTTCCCATAAGATATCTGATTTAGAAGAGCCAAAGAGCTTGCACTCAGCCCCACATATTGCAACAAAATTTTGCAGATCTACATGAATACTTGGCCTATATTCATCAGTCATTAGCAGAACTTGTGCAGTTGTACAAACAGCAGATTCCTACACCTACAGGCCCTCATTCATTTCCAGTGAGGGTTTTAGTTTTATTGGCTGCTAGCCTATCTAGCCTACCCGATAAGAGAAGAGCAAAATCATCCTCTAATCTTTGTATCTCAGCTGTCTGCTCTCTGATTCTCATAATAGAAATGTACAAAGATATAGATTGATCTCACATATTTTTAGCCACATATTTACCCTAAACTAAGTGGATTATAATATTTGCTTACTGTATCCATTGCCATGCTGGCATATACTCAGAACTAACTCCTTGGAATGCTACTGAACATTTTGAAATAACTTTGTTTATAATGAAGTGTTTGCCAATGATTGCACATTATACGCATGAATTGTCCAAGATGTGCTGGTATTTGAGGGTACATCTGCACTGCAAATAAAAGGCCTATGGCAGTGAGTCTGAGAGCCCAGTTCAAAAGATTTGGGCTTTTGGGGCTCATGCTGTAGGGCTAAAAATAGCAGTGTGGATGTTCCCACTTGGACTGGAGCCCTGGCTCTGAGACCCACCCCCCTCACTGGGTTGAAGAGCCTGAGCTCCAGCCTGAAGAGGACTGTTTACAGTGCAACTGTTAGCCCCATAGCATGAGCCCGACTTGGGCTCTTCGAGTTGCTGGAGCTGGTGGGGAAGGGGTTGCAGTGTGGACATACCCTCTGTTCACAGACCTGCATTTTGGGACACTACATTGTTGTTCTGGGGAAACACAAACGTATCTCCAAGAATGGTGCTGGTGTGGTGCCCATTTACCTTGGTCTTTCACAGGGATATATGGAGTTCTTCCAAATGCTGTCAGGCACTGCAGCAAGGCTAGAGTTAGTGCAGACATCTTCAGTGGAATGCTGTCTGTCAGAAAATGCAGTTTCATCTTCATCAAAGCGTTTCGTGGGAATGTGTGGATTTTAACAATTTTCAAGGGAACAAAGTCAAAACGATTCACTGCAACTTTCTCGTCCAGTTTTGATTTCATTTTGTTTTGACTTTTATATACTATTTTATTAGGTTTGTACGCTACATTCAATATTAAATACATATTATATTACAACATTTCATCATTATCAAAACAAAACAATTGGGCATTATCAAAACAGAACATTCTGATCATTCTTAAGCTTAATTTTTCAAAATTTGCATTTTGTGGGAAATTGAGAAACTTCAGCATTTTGTTCTGATTTGGAATGAAAAACATTTCAAATATGTCAGAATTTCCCATAGAACAGAATTCCATTTTCTGTCCTTCTCAGATTGAGACCATTGCTCAGGGCTTGCTTCTGTACAAAGAGCTGAAAAGGAAGGACTCATAATCATGCCATTGAAAGCTCTCCAGGTGCATTCTCACCATGGGCCCACATTCTGGCCTCTATTGTGGTAGTTTTTGTTCTGTGATGGAGGTGTAAAAAATGTACATGTATGTGCAATCTTTTGTAGCTGCTCTGTCAAACAAAACATGGGAGTGAGTGCTGAATGAAGGAACTGAGCATAGCATGGGATGGCGAGTTAATCACCGAGCTAGAGTACAGACACAGAATATCCGGGATGGAAAGACCAGGGTCATGAAGATGGAAAGGGTGAAGCAGAACGATACAAAACAAGACAAAAGGGATGAATGAGGATGTAGCAAGAGAATTTGGCCCCTATGTGCCGACGTTCATCTTCAGGGGGGAAATTTAACTTTCCAGCACCTCAGAGGTTTGATTAATCAAAGCTTACAAAACAGAAGTTTCACCATAATCACCATTCAGTTGCCCTTTCCTTCTCATTTACCTTATACCCTGTACAGTTGCTTTACTAGCTTCTGCAGGGATACCTGCCAGCCACACCCAGAGCAGGGCCACTGAAAAATTCCTGACTAAAATGCTGCCAGAGTTAACAGTTACTTTTTATTACTAACTTAATGAAAGAAAAAAATGCAGTAGCGAATGCTCTTTTAGACAGTGTGAAATACTAAATAAATAAATAATAGTTAAAAAGGTGTGACGTTATAATTCAGGGCATTATTATATTGTAAGAAACATTGCTTTGAATTATAATATAGCTTCAAAATACACTCAACACTTTGAGTCAGATCAAACTCCAGTAATTTCTTTATCAGCTTTATATGATCACCTTAATCAATACTGTACAATAAACCCATCAGACTCTCTGTTTTCATTCTTAAAATAAGGTGTTCTTGACTCTTTCCATAACAGATTGATTCTTCTTGCTATCAAACCAATTTTATTTATCCTTTTAGGCTAGGATTTTCAAAAGAACCCAAGGAATGGAGTGCCCAGCTCCCACTGGCTCTTAATTGGATTTGGGCACTGACCTCCCTTCAACTCCTTTGAAAAATCCTTTCTTATAGAGTCAATTGCTTTTTCGCCCTGATCTACCCAAACAACAAAAAGGTAGCTGGAACAGGTGTGCCCATTACAGTAAAAAACATTTTATCATCCTTTCTGTATTTCCCAGCCTTATTATTTAAAAACACTTTTATTGATTTTCCTTTGCGTCAAAAATAAACATGAGAAATTCAAAGTCACAAAATAATATTTTTACAAATAATTATAATGCAAATAAGAGCTTAGAATGGAATGGTTCCTCCAACCTTAAATTATGGAGTTGCAATTACAGCTCAGTAAAATCACAGAAATTAGAGATGGAAAAGAACTCTTACACCCTCCAATCTAACAATATGGTATTGTTTCCTAAGGTATGTTTTATGGTGTTTTGTCCCGTCTGAAAAGTCCCAGCAATAGGAGTCCCCCTTGAAAGATTATCCTACAACAGTCTAATGCCTCTCAGTTTCAGAAATACACCACAACATGGCTTAGTCCTACAGCCCCACCACTCCAGTGCAATAAGTGACTGCAGGATCAAGTCTTTATTTAATTCTGCTCCATGCTAAGGGGCAGCTAATGTAAATCAGGGTAGCTCCCGACTTCAGTGAAACTAATTTACACCATTCTTATACTTGTCAACTTTTACCCTACTCCCCCAAGTCAAATTGGGCTCATTTAGCCTCCAATCTAGCAATGCACATAAACACATGCTTAATTTTGAGCACATCAGTAGCGCCACTGAAGCCACCTGGCAGAGACAGCTAACGGGGTTACAAAGGGAGTCAATGGCACTATTCATGTGCTTAAAGTTAAGCACGGTCGTAAGTACTTTGCTGGATCAGAGCCTTAATCTTTCTTTCTAAAACAGTTTTTCCAATCCCATGGATCATTTTTGTTGCAATTGTCCAAACTCTCTCCAGTTTGTCAATAACTTTTTGGTAATGCTGAGCCCGCAACTGAATGCAACATTACCAGAATCTTTCAGGTGGACTATTTTCTCCCTGCTCTGTGAGATGATGTCTTTACATATACAGCCCATATCACATTGCAAACTCATATCTAATTTGCTGTCCACTGCTGTCCCTATTTCCCCCCTCCTAATAAGTTTATACATTTCAGATTAACTTTTTTTAGATGCTTGCATTGTTTCATGCTAAACCATATATTTTGTACCCATGTTTCACTCACTTTGTGTTATTTATCTGTTGCTTGCATCTCCTCTTGGGTTAGTATCATCAGCAGATTTTACTCTTGTGCTGTTTACGTCCTCTTAATCAAGACATTAAATAGAACCAGACCTAATGACAGTCCCTGCCATACCCACAAGCCATCTCCTCCAACTTTGAAACATTGCAATTTATCATTACCCTTCTCTTCGGCCAGTTTTCAGCCCACATGATGGCATTCCTATCCAAAACAATTTAAGTTAATTTTTCAAGACTTCATGAGCCAGTATCAAATACTTTAGTCAAATCCAAATATATTACATCTACAACATTTTCTTTATCCACTACAGGCCTGCTCTTACATACACTCTATTGGCTGACCTATTTGTCTATCTGTTCATATACCATACTCATTATCTTAGTATCCGAACACTTTCATATTGATGTCAGGGGGAGTTCCCTTTATGGAAGTATCTATAGGATTGAATCCTAATTCTGTGTTTTTTAAATCAGGTTTATTTGGCAAGATTCATACCATTCTAAACCCTAGTTGCTTATTGTTCATAGTCCTCTTATTCTCTATTCCTCCCTTGACATTGGTGAGACTCCATTGAGGCACAAGATGAGAAGGATTTATCCCTAGATGTTTACAACCATTTCATAGATTCAGAGAGTTTAATGCCATAAGGGACGACTAAATCGTTTAGTCGGTTAAATTTCACACAGTTACCACTGGACTGAGCCCAATAACTTGCATTTGGCTAAAGCATATCTTCCAGAAAAACCTCCAGTCTTGATTTGAAGACATTGAGAGAGAGCATCCATCATTTCCGTGAGTAGCTTGTTCCAATATTTAATAATCCTCACTATTAAAAATGCGTGCTTCATTTCTCATTTGAATTTTTCTGGCTTCAGCTTCCAGCCCCTGGCTTGTGTTATGTCTCTCTGCTAAGATAAAGAGCCCTTTGGTACCCAGTATTTTCCCCCTTTAAGGTACTTGTATACTGTAATCCATCTTCCTTTTGATAAGCTACACAGACTGAGCACTTTACGTTTCTTACTCTGCAGCATTTCCACCAGCCCTTGTACCATTTTAGGGGAACTTTTCTGCATTATCTCCAATTTTTCAACATCCTTTTTAAAATGTGGACACCAGAACTGGATGTGGTATTCCAGTATCAATCTTACCAGTGCCATATACACAGGTAAAATCATGTCCCTACTCCTCTGTTGATACAGCCAAGGGTCACCTTAGTCCTCTTTGCCTCAGCATTGCACTGGGAGCTCATGTTCCATGTAACATGAGGTAGCACCATTCCATGGCTGAAGTTGAAACTAAACCGATTCAGACTGGAAATAAAGCATACATTTTTAAGAGTGAGAGTAATTAACCACTGGAACAGTTTACCAAGAGTCGTGGTAGATTCTCCATCAATGACCATTTTAAAATCAAGATTGGAAGATTTTCCTAGTAGGAATTATTTTGGGGGAAGTTCTATAGTCTGTGTTATACAGGAGGTCAGACCAGATGAGCAAAGTGGTCCTTTCTGGCCTTGGAATCTATGTTCATTCGCTTGCCCACTACGACCCTTAAATCCTTTTCAGCATCTCTGTTTTCCAGGACACAGTCCCCCATTCTGTAGCTATGGCCAGCATTCATCATTCCTAGATGTATGACCTTGCATTTGGCTGTGCTGAAATGCACTTCGTTTGAATGGGCCCAATTTACCAAGCGATCCAGATCATTCTATATGACTGCCCTGTCCTCATTATTAATCCCTCCACCAATCTGTGTGTCATCCTCCAATTTTATCAGCAGTGATTTTCTATTTATTTCCATGATGAAAATGTTGCATACGGCCAGGTTTAGTACCAGTCCCTGCGGAACCCCACTAGAAACACCCACATTCAACGCGGAGTCTCCATTGACAATAATGTTTTGAGGTCAGTCAGCCAGTTCAGAATCCATTTAACATAATACTGTGCTGATTTTGAAATATGGATGCCTATACCAATAGGAAAGGAGTCCTTGTGGCACCTTAGAGACTAACCAATTTATTTGAGCATGAGCTTTCGTGAGCTACAGCTCACTTCATCAGATGCATACCGTGGAAACTGCAGCAGACTTTATATATACACAGAGAATATGAAACAATACCTCCTCCCACCCCACTGTCCTGCTGGTAATAGCTTATCTAAAGTGAGCAACAGGTTAGGCCATTTCCAGCACAAATCCAGGTTTTCTCACCCTCCACCCAATAGGCTTATTTGCAACAAGGGCTCTATGGGCAGTCCACTGCATGATCAGGGCCCTGGAAGCTTAACTTTCGCTCTTTCTTTGTGCAATCCTATCTTTGCAGCCAGTTTTTTTAAAGATATAATTTATTTTTTCCATCCACCAAGAGCAAAATGTGCTTTCAGTCTGGGGGACTTGTCCTTCAGACTAAGGAGAACACCAGAGAGAGAGAGAACAAGACTCCTAGCACTGCTCCTAGCAGGCAGACATGCACAGGGCAATACTCAAACCTTTACAAAGCCACATATGCCCTCACTGCGAGTTTCAGACCACTCCTAATTTATTAATGAACTTTTCTTTTCCCTGACACTCCTTTCCCGCCCCCCAATATATTTGTAGAAGCTCTTATCACCAATCAATTCTTTTGCTGCCCTTAGCTTTTCCCTGCAACCTTAAATGACTAAAGATTCTTGTTTGCTTGCCTCCTCTCCTTCCCCAGTGTATTTAACCTCAGGACAGGGAGCAGAGCATATCTAGCATGGAATATATGTCCAACAGTGGCAGCAATGGGTTTCTAACCAGCCTGTTTCCCTATCTGCCTCCTCCTTTCTCTTGGTCAAACAAGCAATTTTACTTTCTACGCATTTTTAACTTGTCCCTGTTGTTCCTCACATACTTGTTTTTGCCACCAGCCCATGCGGCTGACAGAAAATGCAATTCCTCAATTAGACTGCAAGGAGCATGCTGGGAATCACAGGTCAGTTTGAAGAGTTCTGAGCTAAACTGGGTTATTGTAACTGACAAGACTTCCAGTAAACAAGTCTGGAAGTATCAGAATCCCCTGCTCCCCGTCGAGAAGGCCAAATTAGAAAGAGCTAACATTTCTAATTTCTATTGTGACTCATGCCCACGCTGAGTACATGGTTGAGGAGGTCAGCGACAAGGGTTTCTGTGTTTGGGCTATAGGAAAAAAATGGACTCTGCTAAATGATAAAACAGCCAGAGCAGAATTAAAAAGAGGAAGAGTGCAGAAACCACAAAGGCCCATCAATCACAGCAGGAAAGCAGAGGAGATTGGATAATTCTTCTTGGAAGATTAAGCAGAGACAAGTCACAAGGGACATTTTGTACTTCCATTCACCTACCCTTTCTATTCCTTAAACATAAGCTTTTCCTCCCCCAGGAATGTTAAACAAAATCACCTATTCTGCTCAGTTTAAGTGAAAGTGAAATCTCACAGGGTTAGAATAATTTCTTATCTCTGAGTTTACAGTCCCAGTTTGAAAATAAAGGGTCTGATCCTAGAAAACCCTATTGGCATGAGAAGTCCTTACTCATATTAGCATTCCTATTGACACAGCAGCCCCAGTTCAGGATGACCCTAATCAGCACAGCTTTTAAGCCCATGCTTAATTTTAAGTACGTGCTTAAGTCTCATCAAAGCCAATGTAACCCAGCCACGTGCTTAAGTGATTACCTGAATCAGGACCTGGGTGAGTAAGGAGTACTCATGGCAACAAAGGGTTGCAGGATGGGACTAAAACTGTCACGTAGGATTGCTGACTATTATCACAGGTGGCCAATGTTTTTTATTTATTAAACAAAGTGACATCATTTATGACACCAGCTGAATATAGAGCCCATTGAGAGAGATGACAAAACCTCCATCCTACTTTAGCCACTGGGGAAAAGAGCTGTAATGTCTAATATGTAATACAATGTTCAATTTTAAATGCTGATTGTTTTTTTAGGATTGTTAAGTACCAAAGCAGGATGGAGACATGCTTTACAGTCTATTGCATTGGGGTCCTTTTCAGCAGGATGGTCTCTGCCAACAGCAGGTTCAGAACTGCCAGTTCTAATTAAAAACTTTATTTTAAAGATACATTTCACAGTTTATTCATGGGAGTAAGTGCTTCTCACCCTCAGAACTTTTAAATTGCTGGATTGAGCAGAGGGTACAGTTTCCTTTTTAATGATTCCCAAGAAATAGTTTTAACTAATTGTTCTAGCAAGTCAGGATTGATGTTCTGTGCCTGTTCAAGTCACTTTGCTTTTATCGATTATTCATGTAGTGTAGACTTTCTAAGCTGTCTCCATTTCTTTGCCAATGGTTTAGATGGGAGGTTACTAACCATTTTATTTTCCTTTGTAATGTTATAATAGATGAGTTTAAAATGGACCAGGATTAGAACAGCTTCAGCAATTTTGATTAGAAAGCCCTTCTATAGCCTCAGTTATAACTGAATATGCAGCTCAGATGATTTCCATTGAAAATTCTGGTAAAGTAGTATTGTGAAATCTGTATTTTGTAAGCTTATTCCATGGTGCAAACAACTAGGAAAACATTTTGATGACCTTTGCAACTCATGCTGATGGCCAGCTCTCTGCTTTACAGGGGAGGAGAGGGTGAAATCTTTATTTGCCTGTTAGAGTCAATGTGAAAATTTCTTATAAATACCAGCGGCAACAGTAAACAGCTTGTAAAAATACCAGCTATGGAAATATTTTGCACATAAATAGAGAGATTTTGCTTTGGGTTACACCCATGCAGGTTCAGGGTCGGCAGTCAAGTTGCACGAAGAGAACTGAGATTCAGAGATTCCAAGGGACCACTGTGTTCTTCTAGTCTGGCTTCCTGCATGGAACAGGCCAGAGAACATCCCCATAATAATTCGTATTTGATTTTGAGGATCTTTTAGAAAAACATCCAATCTTGATTTTAAAAAGGTCAGTGAGTAGAACAGAATATAGCCTGAATTTCTGACTCTCTCTCTCTCATTGCATGATTGTTATTTCTCAAAAAGCTCTTCCAGTGAAGAGATGGATCAGGATCTGTTTGTTGGATAAAGGCACAGCCAGAGTTTGGTCTAAGAGAATATCTACACAGAAGCTGGGAGCGTGCTTCCCAGCACAGATAGACAGACACGCTAGCTCTCTGGGAGTAGCACACTAAAAATAGCAGTGTACCTGCAATGGCATGAGCAGCCGCTTGGGCTAGCCACCCGAGCAGGCACCCAGGGGGTTGGATGGGATTGAATATGAGAGGCCGCCCTTGCCTCTGCAGTCGCATTGCTATTTTTAGCATGCTAGCTCAAGCAGAGCAAGCATGTGTCAATCCAACCAACACTGGGGCAATGGGCAGAATCTGGCCCAGTATCTTGGGGATTTTCAAATTACGATCATGTGTGAATTGGTGAAATTCAGCCCTGTGCAGAGAGCAAACACGAGGCCTTGGTAAAATTTCATGAGAACAGTAATAGGCAAGAAAATATCTTAGATAAAACAATGCATAAATATTTTCCATATATATATTCTATGTTTACTTAACAAGAACTGCTCATATCAGACCAACCTCAGTTGTTTCAACCACTGACTAGAATACACTATGCAAGAATGAATGAAGTGATTTAATAGTGTCAGATTTTCTGTATCATTTACTACAGATATACATTTCTGGATACAGCTAGAGTACATCAGTAGATGTTCCAGTACACCACACTTCCAGCATTTAATTGTCTGTAAAGGCACATTTGAGTACATGCAATGAGGGCCTGTTAATTCATTGTAGATCGTTGCACTTTAAGACCTAGTCTACTTTGGGAAATAGGGTCGGAATAATTACGTTGCTCAAGGATGTGAAAAATCCACACCGCTGAGTGAAGCAGTTAAATGTACCTTTCCCCAGGTGTAGACAGTGCTGGGTCAACAGGAGACTTCTCCCATCGACCTAGCTACTGCCTCTTTGGGAGGTGGATTACCTACACCGACAGAAGAATTCCTCCCATCAGCATAGGTACCATCTTCACTGAAGTGCTACAGCTGCATCAATGCAGTGTTTTAAGTGTAGACAAGCCCTAGCTCTTGCCTTCCTCACTCTCCTTTCAGGGAAAGCGAAAATGCTTGGCAGTTGGTTGGGCCTGCTTCTGCTCCTACTGAAGTCTGTGGCAAGATTCCCATTGATTTCAATGGAGCAGAAGAGATCCCTTGTCACTGAAAAAAAAAAATCACATTCAATTCATTTTACCATCTCTAAGAGAGTAGAAAGCAGGTCATGGGTATGATGCTTCCAATAATAAAGGAACTAAATGGGATGTAGCTGATAGTTTTAGTATAAGTTGAGCTGAAATAATAATGACTTATAAAACATGATTCTTGTCTGATGCACTGCCAGCATATGATGCTTCACAGGAATAGCATAACATCATACTTCTGTAAAAGGTTAACAGGCTGATTCTCATCTTACTTACACAGGTGTAAATCAAGAGATAACATTTGTACAGTTCCATTTGCTTCAGTGGAGTTAAAGTCTTGAAAAGAGAATCAGGCCGAAGGATTTATTTTAGCATGGCAGTGAAAAGAAAATGTTATCTAGTCTCTGAACCTCATATGCTCAAGTGGTTTGGATCCTTCCGGGACAACAGTGATGAGAAACTGCACCTCCATCACTAGACCTCTGGTTTATATAGTTCCACAAGGATCAATTCCCTCTCTGGTCCTTTTCAGCATCTACATACAATGGCTGAGTCAACTGGTCAGACAACATGGACTCAAGAACCAGCAATATGCTCTAGCTAACCTTCACCACATACAGCCACATCATTACTACCATGATGGCCCCGTGCTTGGATGAGATCCGTTCCTGGATGAACAGCTGGCTGAATCTGAGCAAGACAGAGGTGATGCTAATCAGAGTAAGGTATTTTGAAGAGCTTGCAGCCACCGTGCAGTCTCTGTTGGCTGTAGATACAAACCCACAACTGGTCAATTCAGTCTATAGTCTAGGATTCCTTGCTGATATTGAACTCTCACATAGCAGCATCTGAAAGGAATGCTTTCTACCATCTCCGCTGGGCTAGGAAACTCCATTCCATCCTGGTGGACAAAGATCTGGCCTCAGCACAGGCCCCTCAGCACAGTGCCCCACCCCCAGTCCACCCCTTCTTACCCCCACTCCGCCTCTTTCCATCCCTGCTCCGCTCCCACCCCACTTCTTCCTGTCCCATTCTGCCTCCATCCCCAAGCCCGCTTCACCCTCACTTTGCATCTTCCTGCCCCCGCTCCTCCCACCTCCATTGCCTCCTGCCTGCCACTGAACAACTGATCAGCAGCAGGTGTGAGGCGCTAGGGGGGAGAGGGAGGAGCTGATTGGTGGGGCCTACCAGGGGTACTCAGCATCCACTACTTTTTTCCCCGTGGGTGCTCCAGCCCCAGAGCCCACGGAGTCCGCACCTATGGGCCTCAGTTATTCATGCCTTTGTCACCTGTAATCCAGACAAGAAGAACAATGTGATATACCTGGGTATGAAGCCTTCAGTGCTGAGGAAATTCCAATCAGTACAGAATGCTGCAGCGCTGTCCTCCCTCTCTCTATCTCTCTCTCTCGACTGGCTTCCCATAGACTGTCAAATAGAGTTCAAGGTCTCAGTCCTTCTCTTCAAAATGCTGGATGGCCTGGGTCCAGGACATCTAAAAGATCATCTAATGCAGTGATTCTCAGCCTTTCCAGACTACTGTACCCCTTTCAGGAGCCAGGTTTGTCTTGCATACCCCCAAATTTCACCTCACTTAAAAACTACTTCCTTACAAAACCAGACATAAAAATACAAAAAAAGTGTCACAGCCCACTATTGCTGAAAAATTGCTTATTTTCTCATTTTGTCTGTATGAAATTTTAGTTTGTACTGACTTTGCTAGTGCTATTTATGTAGCCTGTTGTAAAACTAGGCAAATGTCTAGTGATGAGTTGATGTCCCCCCTGTATACTTCCAGGGGTACACATACCCCTGGCTGAGAACCGCTGATCTAAAGCTCTGGGATGAAGACCACAGTCAGCTCTAATCCTCTGACACAATGGAACTCTCAATAATAAGTGTAAAGCTCATGTGTGGAAGACAGAACTCTCTTCCGGGGTGGTCTGAGACTCTGGAATAAACTCCCCCAGGAACTAATGACTATCACAAACTTCACCACTGTCTGCTCCATGTGCCAGGCACATTTCTTTGACCTTGCCTTCTCTAAGATAAGTGCCTGTTGCTATGTGGTGAGGGGTTTTTTTGTTTGTTTTTTTAATAATAATATAAGACACACACTTTCAGAACAAGACAATCCACTGCACCCACTTCTCCCTCTTGGAAGAGGATAAGAGAACAAACAACATGTGACAGATGTGTAGTCACATGGCTTAATACACTACTGGAAGATGCTCGGATACAATGGTGATGAGCGGGATATAAAAACCTGCATAATAGAGAATAAAATTGAACCTCTCTTATTCTGATGCAGGGGCAGAGTCTGCCACCCATGCTCATGTATAGAGCTGACATTGTGGTAAAACTGCAGTGTCTTGTCTTCACTGTGTTTTTACCTCAGGATAACTCACACGTTACTTCCCCTGAGGTTTAAAAAAAAATAAAAGTTGTTTTAAACGACGAAGACAAACCCAGTAATGGCTCTGCTCTTTCTTTAACTTTGTTATATTTCCAACTGTGAGACTCTCACTTGAGGAGGTAATGTGTTGTGACTTATCTTCCCTATCATGAAGCCAGATTCTGCTGTCCTTACTTACACTGAACGTTGCTGTGCCCCATCAGTAGTCCCACTGAAATCACACAACATCTTACAATGTGGCAATTACATTGAGCGTTGCAATGGAGAATATAGCAAATTCAGCGAAAGAGCACTCCGCTGATGGAGAGTCATAGGAAATTGCTATAACAATAATTACTGGAACCTGATTATTTTGGGCAGATTCTGCAAGCCTTACTCATGCAGAGTAATATCCTGCCCCACTAGTAGTCCCATTTATTTAGCCCTTTGATACTACTCAGAGTGTTTTCTTTTAGATTTAGGTACGCTCACATTGCATCTTGTTCTGCTGCAATAACCGGGAAATTTCAAAGCTCAGTGCTGTTCTTTCTTGATCACTACAGAAGTATCTGCATTGTTTCTCTCTTTTAGATATGGGAAATATGGGCATTCACACACTTGTGGGCACTCTCATTATGCACTAAACTGAAATTAGGAGATGAATGGCTTCTACAAAAAATCTGAACAATAGTTTATAAATTAATGGAAGCTTTTATCTTACAAAGGAAGTGGTCATCAGTACTAAACCTTTAATAAGTATTATAATTATATGCAAAACAACATCTTTTGTAGACTATTGCTAGAGCAGCACTGAAAAGCTTAACCAAAAGGCAGCAGTGTTCTTAAAAGTGTAGAACCACACTACTAACTCCTACTGTAGAAATTATAAATTCATTTTATTAAATCTATGGTCATTTTCCTTGAATAAATTTCATCAGCTAAAATGTGTGTGTGTATATATCTATATAGATAGAGAGAGAGATAAAGACAGATGGCTATTGACAATTAATATTGCAGACTGCAAGATCATGGTTACTAAAAAAAATTTTACATAGTCATTTAGAACAGTAATAAGTAATATAAAACTTTTTTCATTTACATGGCACCTTATGTCTGAGAACCTCTAAACACTATACAAATATGAATTAGTTCTGAGGACATCACTGTGATGCATGTATTTTATAGAGTTAAGCTTTCAGTTTACCCAATTTCAAAATGTAACAACCTAAACCAGTAGCAGAACCAGACAGGACTGAAACTCAAGAATTCTGGGCTTCCAGCTCTGTGCTCAAACTATTACCAGATCAAATCTCTCACCAACTGGAAACAATTTTCTAAGATTTAATGTAGACCAACTGACCTGTATCCAAGAGTAGGATCCAGAAGTCCTTAGTCCCCATGTACTTGACACTTAGAATCATAGAATATCAGGGTTGGAAGGGACCTCAGGAGGTCATCTAGTCCAACCCCCTGCTCAGAGCAGGACCAATTCCCAATTTTTGCCCCAGATCCCTAAATGGCTCCCTCAAGGATTGAACTCACAACCCTGGGTTTAGCAGGCCAATGCTCAAACCACTGAGCTATCCCTTCCCCCCAATAATTGACTCACTGCATTATTTCATGGTAGTTTAGTTAATAAATATTGACTTCTAAATAAAACAGGTCCAATCATCTACATACTCTACGTAAATGAATAACAAAGTAATTTTCCAAGTTTCTTGATTAAAATTTAAGAATTTTGTATACAACTTTTATTGCAATAAGAAATTAAATGCCCTTCCACAGTTATATCAGTAAGCTCTGAAAGGCTAACTAATGTCATTTTGCATTTAATATAGCTTTCTTGCAGCCAATCTCAGAAATCTAGTGTGGGAAGGTGGTGGGGGGGAGGGTATTTTGTATTTAACTGTTGCATAAATTAGTGGATTTCAATATTTCTTTTAACATAGCAGCTAGTCTGCTCTAGTCAGTCCCTGGACATTATCATCAAATTTATGCATTTACAGACATCAGCTTATTGAAAAAGAATGGTAACGGTCTCAGAACATTTCAGGGCTTTTTGTACATTTTTATTCAGTACTGAAAGGGCCTACTCTACAATTTTTATTTTAGAGACCATCTTTAAATAAATAAATATATATATCACACAGGGGTCATCCATCAATGCATCCGGCACTGCATCCGTGCCAACTTGGACTAAACCTAAAGTAGGCAGTGCCAAGAATATAGGCAGAGGCCAGGTGTTGGGGGAATCATTCTCGCTAACTTCATCTGGGAAAGAGAGGTTTGGGTCTACATTATATTCAGCAAGATGATTGGCAGTGAATGTAGGGCCTGACTTTCAGAGTTGTTGAGCAGCCACAGCTCCCAATAATTTCAAAAGGAGTTGTGAGTAAATAGTATCTCTCAAAGTCAGGCCCCCTGGTTTGTTCTTTCAGTAGGCCTACTATGGACTGTTTCAGGGTGTCCTCTTGTCAACAGGTTTCAGAGTAACAGCCGTGTTAGTCTGTATTCGCAAAGAGAAAAGGAGTACTTGTGGCACCTTAGAGACTAACCAATTTATTTGAGCATGAGCTTTCGTGAGCTACAGCTCACTTCATCGGATGCATACCGTGGAAACTGCAGCAGACTTTATATATACACAGAGAATATGAAACAATACCTCCTCCCACCCCACTGTCCTGCTGGTAATAGCTTATCTAAAGTGATCATCAGGTTAGGCCATTTCCAGCACAAATCCAGGTTTTCTCACCCTCCACCCCCCCACACAAATTCACTCTCCTGCTGGTGATTGGATGGGCTATCACCAGCAGGAGAGTGAATTTGTGTGGGGGGGTGGAGGGTGAGAAAACCTGGATTTGTGCTGGAAATGGCCTAACCTGATGATCACTTTAGATAAGCTATTACCAGCAGGACAGTGGGGTGGGAGGAGGTATTGTTTCATATTCTCTGTGTATATATAAAGTCTGCTGCAGTTTCCACGGTATGCATCCGATGAAGTGAGCTGTAGCTCACGAAAGCTCATGCTCAAATAAATTGGTTAGTCTCTAAGGTGCCACAAGTACTCCTTTTCTCTTGTCAACAGTCAGCCAAGGCTTACCTTGCTGACTTGGAACAGTCAAGAATGGCACGAGACTTGATCATAGGTAGTGGAACAAACTTTTTCAGTGTACCCATTACCAGTTTCTGTGGGACTAGGCCCAGTTCTGACAAGGTGGGTGGAATGCATGGTTCTCCCTGCTCAAGCATCTCTCTCTTCAGGTGCAGTAGACTGCCATGAATCTGCACGATTTGGGCAAAGTATGGAAAGAGTTTCTGACAGTGGCCATTGGGCAGGGCTGTGGTTGCAAAAAGACAATCCAGATTGTAAAAGGTTTGGAAGTGTGTTTTAACAGAACTTTAATAAAGAATAAACTAAAATACCAAAAGTAATTCATGGGAAGAAGAGCTACATTACCATTATATTAGGGCTTTGACTTATACTTTAGAATCGTCTTTCTTCTGTCAGCGTAGCTGCCACTGTGTCCTTAACTCACTGCATATGTTCCCATGGCTGCTGTTTTCCTTTAGAGGTCGTCTTTGTTCACTTTTTTTTCATTTTTGGCTGACCATCAGGAAGGGGGCTTTGTTGTTACGGGCTTTGGTTTGTGTCGGGGGGAGGGAGGCGGGTTTGGTGGTGTTTGTTATTTTTGTGCATCAGTGTAAAAGAACAAGAGCTCAAAATGGGATTTTTTTCTGTCTGACTGCTACAAAAATCTCTTTTGATTTCACAGACTTGATTTTGCTTTCATTAGTACCATCAGTTTATCTTGTCCACTAGAGCTCATTCTCTGAGGTACTGATATTTTATGTACACTAACATTCATAGAGTTTTCCAAGGAAATTATTTTAACAACAAGTGATACAAATACATCAACTGGGCCAAATTCAATCTTGGAGTAACTCCCTTGAAGCAAATAGGATGAATATGGCCTATCATGATTAAATTCCTTGGTTTCCCTATTGACTAAGCCATCCTTCTTTTTGTGTAGCTTTCTCTTTTCACAGTTTTTCCTCACTGGATACCAAAGACGGGTTTAAACTGTATCTTAGCCATTTGCACTGGATTTTACTGCAAACATTAGTCACTAGCCATGAAAGTAACTACTGCATCAAATGTCTGTCTTTCAATAAGGCCCCCTTTCCAAAATGCACGTGCCATTTGATCCAAATTGGAAACAGCGTGTGTCAGAGATTTGCTTCTTCAAATGCAGTCATTAATACCAGAGGAGTTCATCATGTAACACTCAGGAATAGGATGAGTACCTAATCCACTTTCTAAAGAAAAAAAAAAGTCATGTGGCCAGATGTTCCCTCCCCAAAAGGAGATACATATGTAAGAGGGCAAAAGCTGCATGTTCCAGGATGTGAGCAGTGTCTGCACATTTGAACATAAGAACGGCCATAATGGGTCAGACCAAAGGTCCACCCAGCCCAGTATCGTGTCTACTGACAGTGGCTAATGCCAGGTGCCCCAGAGGGAGTGAACCTAACAGGTAATGATCAAGTGATCTCTCTCCTGCCATCCATCTCCATCCTCTGACAAACAGAGGCTAGGGACACCATTCCTTACCCATTCTGGCTAATAGCCATTAATGGACTTAACCTCCATGAATTAATCTAGTTCTCTTTTAAACCCTGTTATAGTCCTAGCATTCACAACCTCCTCAGGCAAGGAGTTCCACAGGTTGACTGTTTGCTGTGTGAAGAAGAACTTCCTTTTATTTGTTTTAAACCTGCTGCCCATTGAAAACCTGCTGCCCATCTGGTCATGCAAACTGTCTAGTGTTCCCCACAATGACCGTCTCCACCCCGGAACATGCCCTTATCTGCAAAGAAATGGATTTTATCTCAGTGCTCCTGCCTGCAGTCCTCATGGCCAGAAGTAATTCACAACCACCAATGTGCTTGGATCCATTAAGTTCCTTTTGATAGCACCGGGCTGTAACAGCATGTTGCGTCTCATTGTCCTTTCCTGTGAGCATGTGTATCTCATTCTCCTTGTGCCCTTTACAACACTTGTGCTTCAGGCCTTCTCTTATTGGGGAGGCTTGTCAGAACCTGACCAAAAAGGATGACCAAATACAGTTTCAGAGGTGGGATGACTGTCATGGGGCTGTTTGCCACACATATCATACATAGCACAAAATGACACTTATTCCTTTCTAATGAGCTGCAGAGGATATTTGTGGTGGATTGGGAGCTTACTTCAAAAGTTAAATTCCCATTTACTCAGTAAGCCAGGAAGTGATGTGAAGCAACACCGCAGTATATATGAGTGTAATACACTCACTGTCACAGCAAGCTGTTTTGGCAATACCTATTAATGGCTCACTTAGGCAAGTTATGGCCAAAATTAAATTTTCTGCAATGAATAGTCTCTATAAGCACCTTTCCCAGGTAGCAATATGTAATTCACTCCTGGCTTCAGAATACCCCACCCACTTTCTCAGAGACCCATTCCATTTTCTGGCATTGTCATGGTACAGCACCATAGCCTGCACATCTCAGGAATAGTCGTTTGTTTGTTTGTTTGGTCAAGCTCAGAATTGCATCACTTGCTCCACTTCTGAGACCCATGCTTATGCTCAACTAGAGATAGAATTTGGCCCCTGGGATTAGCACCTCACAAAAAAAAATCAATAGAAGCAAATACCTTGATAAATGGGTCCCCACAGCCTAGCCATCAGCTCCTGAATCTTAATATTAGCCTATTTCATATACTATATTTAATATCAGGGGGAAATGACATTACCCAGCCAGGAACACCTATATGTAGTTCTCTCTCCTTTCCCTTAAATATCTTTACACCTTGCTTAGACCCCCAGGGACTTATGAAGGTGAATCCAGTCTGACACAGAAAATGAGAGGGAGATGCAGGATACAAGGGAAATGCCCACAACACACATTTACAATCCCACAGGGGAGCTATGACAAGACAGAAAGAAAAGTGTCATCTCATGCACCATAGGCATCAGTTTGAAATCATAATCTGTTCTATGTCTCAGCTTCTTGGCAAACATTGAAAAAGCACAAGGGTTGGAAGATTAGCATGGCAAGACTATTTCCAGATAGCAAATTGCTTGAAAAACATTTCTGTTAGAATAAGGGAACCACTGTGTATAGGCTACTAAATAAGTAAAAGAAGCCTAACCTGGGATCCAGTTGGGTTTTACCTTCTCTCATACTCAAGTACAGTGAGTTATTTCAATGGGAGTACAAGGGATCTTGCTAACATAAGGCAATTTTCATCAACTGATCCCCCAGCTTATCTTGATGTCATGTCTTGATGTCACGTTGCTTCCAATTTAGATGATGCATTATGTTGCCCTTAAGCCTGCATTACAAAATAAATAAAGCTGAAAGAAAACTTTCTCCAGTGCTCTGGATTCTATTAACGGACTGAATTTCCCATTATATAATATCTCTTTCCCTTGTGGCTGGAAGCTGTGAAACAGAGCCACATCATACTCCGAGTACGCAAGTCTCTGCTGCCAATAGTTTAATCCCAAATGGTGTCAAAGGGCCCACTTCCAGCAGTTATGCATATATTTTTAAGACACCCCACCACAGTCATCTACTCGGGATATTCCCTCTGAACAATGGATGATTGGCAGATAACATAATGTTTAACTTCTGTCTTTACTTTTGTACATGTTTATGGCTAAATTGCACAGCTGCTCATTTATCAGCTACACAGTCTTGTAGCATAGATGACATCAGATATTCCTTAGGCACTGTCTCATGATCTCTTTTGGGCTCTTGAGGTGGACTGTGATGCAACACATCATGTTGCTAGATGTGTAAAGGAATATACTCTGGCATGCTAAAAATGAGCTGATAATGCCTTACCCCTTCTTGAGGCCCTTTAACAGCCTCTTGAGGAAATTTGAAGAGCTGCCAAGTATTCAAGATGTGCTGTGTTCTGTAGAATATGGCTTGCCAAAGAACAATTTCTCTCCTCCCTTTCTCCCCTCCCCGCCCCCCACCAGAAACCATTACACGGAAAATAGATAAGAGGAAAAGAAAAACTGTACATGAATAAGTGCAGCAAAGAAGAGGCTGAGGTACTTCTGAGATGGTGAGTAAAGGAAAAGAAATCAGGGCTGTCTCCTCTTTCACAGAAAGACCTCTATGTTCTAGGGGACTTCATGTCCAAGTGCCAAATGGAGACAGCTCCAAGGAGCATTGAGCTCTTTCTAGTTCAGAAACCCAAGTAGTACAACCTAAGTACCACAGGTGTAGGACGGAATACTTGTGCAGGCTATCGCTCCTGTCAGCTTCTGACTAGTGGTGAATTTAATACTAATGAAAGGGTTAAAGCCAGATATGCCAGTTATTAGTTTAGGATGACTGGGTTTTGAGGGAGTGGGGTGGGGTTTTTGTTGTTGTTGTTGTTGTTTTTTGGTGTGTCATACAAGTACCATGAAATACAGTCCCTGATATAAACTTTCTTGAGAAATAGGACCCAGTGGTTCCTAATCAAGGCTTCAGTCCAGGAAAACACTTAAGCATGTGTCTCTCTGTCACCTGGAAGAAGTCCTACTAACTTCAAAGGGGCATCTCACGTGCCTAAAGTTAAGCTTGTGCATAAGTGCTTTGCTGGATCCAAGCCTCAAGAATTATTGTTTACTAGATAGAATTTAGTGTATTTATATGCAGTAGTTTCCACCTACATGTATCTATATCACGTCAGAAATAAGAATAATGACGTCTCCTGGAATGATGGGAGGATTAATTTGTTCAAATTTGCACAGCACTTTGAAGATATAAATTATGATATAGTATTAATAAGCAAGGCTTCGATTAGGTCATGGAATCTGTAACTTCCATTGACCACCGCGACATTTTCTGTCTCAGGGCTGGAGCTCCCAGCCAGCCCCATGCCTGCAGCTCCCAGCCCTTGCCCAGCCATGGCGGGCAGTGGCAGGACCCTGCAGCCCAGTGACAGCGGGGGGGGCCCCATAGCTTCCCAGCCACAGCAGGCCGCTGGGGGACCCCCGCGGCTCCCAACTGCCCCTGGGGGCAAGGGGACTCCACAGCAGCCCAGCCCTGTGGGCACGGGGTCCCTGCAGCTCCCACGCACCGCCTATCCCTTTTGTCAGGGATATTTTTAGCGACAGTCAGGGATAGGTCACGGTTTCTATTAATTTTTGTTTATTGCCCATGACCTGTCCCTGACTTTTTCCAAAAATATCTGTGACAAAAGCTTAGCTTTATTAATAAGTACACAATACCAGTAGAAAACACCACTAACACATTTAAGGTCCCTGTACTAATAGCTGTTTTGTTTCACACTTGCAAATATAAGTGAAATTAATGCTGTTTAAATGTGCTGGATCCTCAGCACAAGAGACTGAAGTTCTCCTTTTCTTCACCCAACAGGTACCTCTCCTAGGGTAGAGGCAATGCAGACAGCCTCGCACACCCTCACCAGTGTGCCTCATTATTAGCCTTGGAGAGATGAGAGAGTAATTCTGTCTCTACAGCCCATTTATTAGCTTTCATGATCTAGATATACTGCCTAGGATCTGAGAATACCTACATATTTTGCATATAGCATTGAACTGCTATCAGAAAGGAATGGCTTGTGGTTACTCACAATGTAGGCCAAATTCAAATCAGTGACCTAGAGATGAATGGCTCCCCACCTGAGTACCAGCCAGTGGAGCAAGCCAGACTCCTCCTGCTAAAATTTCATTGAATGAAATTGTATTGTGAGGTTTAACTAAGTGGGGGAGGAGGAAAGCAGTTTTAAAATATCTGTTGACAATAGCTGTCCAGAGTTGTCCTTAGGAAGCACAAGCCTTGGTCATGACTGGCACCCTAGTCCTGTTATATCCTTTCCCCAACCCCCGAGGCACTGGAGTCAACATTAGAATAGCCTATTGGCTCAGACCAAAAGTCCATCTAGCTCAGTATCATGTCTGCCAACAGACGTCAAAGCCAAGTGCCCCAGAGGGAATGAACACAAGAGGTAAACATCAAGTGATCCATCCCCCATTTCCCATTCCCAGCTTCTTGCAAACAGAGGCTAGGGACACCATCCCTGCCCATCCTGGCTAATAGCCATTGATGGACCTATCCTCCATGAATTTATCTAGTTCTTTTTTTGAACCCTGTTATAATCTTGGCCTTAACAACATCCTCTAGCAATGAGTTCCACAGGTTGACTGTGCATTGTGTGAAGAAACACTTCCCTTTGTTTTAAACCTGCTGCCTATTAATTTCATTTGGTGATCCCTAGCTCTTGTGTTATGAAAAGGAGTAAATGACACTTCCTTATTTACTTTCTCCACACCAGCCATGATTGTATAGACCTCTATCATATACTACCTTACTCGTCTCTTTTCCAAGCTGAAAAGTCGCAGTTTTATTAATCTCTCCTCATAGGGAAACTGTTCCAATCCCCTAATCATTTTTGTTGCCATTTTTTGGACCTTTTCCAATTCCAATATATATTTTTTGAGATGGGGTGACCACATCTGCATGCAGTATTCAAACTGTGGGTGTACCATGGATTTATATAGAGGCAATATGATATTTTCTGTCATATTATCTGTCCCTTTCCTAATAGTTCCTAACATTCTGGTAGCTTTTTTGACGACTGCTGCACATTGAGCACATGTTTTGAATACTATCCATGACGACTCCAAGATCTTTCTTGAGCGGTGATAGCTAATTTAGACCCCATCATTTTGTATGTTTAGCTGGGATTATTTTTTCCAATGTGCATTACTTTGCATTTATCAACATTAAATTTCTTCTGCCATTTTGTTGCCCAGTCATCCAGCCTTGTGAGATCCCTTTGTAACTCTTCACACTGTGCTTTGGACTTAACTATCTTGAGTAGTTTTGTATCTGCAAATTTTGCCACCTCATTTTGTTTCCCCTTTTTCCAGAGCTTTTATGAATATGAATATACAGACCCCTGGGGGATACCACTATTTACCATTCTGAAAACTGACCATTTATTCCTATCCTTTGTCTCCTATCTTTTAAACAGTTACCGATCCATGAGAGGACTTCCCTCTTATCCATGACAGCTTACCTTGCTTAAGAGCCTTTGGTGAGGAACCCTGTCAAAGGCTTTCTGAAAATCTAAGTACACTATATCCACTGGATGCCCTTGTCCACATGCTTGTTGATCCCTCAAAGAGTTCTAGTAGATTGGTGAAGCATGATTTCTCTTTATGAAAACCATGTTCATCTATGTGTCTGACAATTCCATTCTTTCTGTTCTTAGATTCAACCAGTTTGCCTGGTACTGAAGTCAGGCTTACCAGCCTGTAATTGCCAGGATCACCTCTGGAGCCCTTCTTAAAAAAATGGCATCACATTAGCTATCCTCCAGTCATCTAGTACAGAAGCCGATTTAAATGATAGGTTACATATCACAGTTAGTAGTTCTGCAATTTCACATTTGAGTTCCTTCAGAACTCTCGGGTGAATGCCATCTGGTCCTGGTGACTTATTACTGTTTAGTTTATCAATTTGTTCCAAAACCTCCTCTAATGACATCTCAATCTTGGACAGTTCCTCAGATTTGTCTCCTAAAAAGAATGGCTCAGGTTTGGAAATCTCCCTCACATCCTCAGCTGTGAAGACCGATGCAAAGAATTCATTTAGTTTCTCTGCAATGGCCTTATCATCTTTGGGTGCTCCTTTAGCATCTCAATCGTCCAGTGGCCCCACTGGTTGTTTAGCAGGCTTCCTGTTTCTGATGTACTTAAAAAAAATTGCTATTATTTTTTGAGGCTTTGGCTAACTGTTCTTCAACTTATTTTTTGATCTTCCTAATTATATTTTTTTACACTTTACTTGCCAGAGTTTCTCCTTTCTATTTTCCTCACTGGGATTTAACTTCCACTTTTTAAAAGGATGTCTTTTTGCCTCTCACTGCTTCTTTTACTTTGTTGTTTAGCCACGGTGGCACTTTTTTGGTTCTCTTACTATGTTTTTTAATTTGGGGGATACATTTAAATTGAGCCTTTATTATGGTGTCTTTAAAAAGTTTCCATGCAGCTTGCAGGGATTTCACTTTTGGCACTGTACCTTTTAATTTCTGTTTAATTAACTTCCTCATTTTTGTGTAGTCCCCCTTTCTGAAATTAAATGCTACAGTGCTGATGTTTTCCCCACCACAGATATGTTAAATTTAATTAAATTGTAGTCACTATTACCAAGCAGTTCAGCTATATTCCCCTCTTAGACCAGATCCTGTGCTCCACTCAAGACTAAATTAAGAATTGCCTCTCCTCTTGTGGGTTACAGAGCTAGCTGCTCCAAGAAGCAGTCATTTAAGGTATCAAGAAAGTTTATCTCTGCATCACGTCCTGTGGTGACATGTACTCGTCAATATGGGAACAGTTGAAATCCCCCATTATTACTGAGTTTTTTATTTTTATAGCCTCTCTAATCTCCCTGAGCACTTCACAGTCACTATCACCATCCTGGTCAAGTGGTCGGTAGGTAGTGTATCCCTACTGCTATATTCTTATTATTCAAGCATGGAATTACTATCCATAAGGATTCTTATGGTACAGTTTGGTTCATTTAAGATTTCTACTTCATTTGATTTTATGCTTTCTTTCACTATAGTGCCACTCCCCCACCAGCACGACCCGTTCTGTCCTTCCGATATATTTTATACCCTGGTATTACTGTGTTCTTCTTTATGTAGAACAAATACGTAAGTGGGGAGAGCAGCAGAAGTTTTAAAACAAGCTGAGCTGTCTCTGAGATGCTAGGGGAAAGGCTGAGGGAGGGCAGCCTGTGAGTAGGGGAAAAGAGAAGGCTTCAATGAACTGGCACCACCACCTCAGCACTTCCTCAAAAAATATGTGGGACTGTCACTGTGGCTCTTCCTCGGCCCATTAAAACCAAGGATCAGAGGGTGAATATTTCACCAAAGGAAAGCGCCTCTTTTCCCTCTGGCACATCGATTACTTTAAAATTTCTTCCTACCCCTACTCTCTGCTCCCCCACCCTCATCCTCACTCCTGCTCCCTCTTTAGTATGAGCCCCAGTTAAGAAAACTGATTTAGTCAGAGGTTAAATTTTGCCAAACACATGACATACCAGAGATTGGCATTAGGTGTGACCCTTTCTGAGGTAGGGACTGTAGGGGAGAAAAAAAAAAGCAGGAAAGGTTGTTCTGAATATGCATGGCTGGTGGCCACATCTTCATAGGCCTGTGTATTTGTGCAGTTGCTTTTAATGCCATCCAATCTTTCCTTCTGTCCCTAAATGGCCTGTGTTGAAAATGTCCCTGCCTACAGTTGCTCAACTGGAATGAGGACAAGTTGTTTGCAATGGCCCCCTTCCAAGTGCTTGTGCTGTAACTTTTGTCTTGACTAGTCTCTGAAGATATCTCTGGAGGGATTTTCTTATGCCTCACTTGCACTCCCCCCAAAGTGGTGCCTGCTTTTCTTGCTCTACCCTCTTGTAGCTGGATCCACCTTTAAAACTATCACCAAACAGAAATTGATAATATCTACTTACCTAATGCTGGCATAGAACACTCGCTCTTGTGAATTCACACTGAGCTGCAAAGGGTCCAGATGTTGCAGGAGTAGAAACACCGGGTTACCTTTGCTCCTAGCAGAACAGAATGGGCACAGATAGTGGCAACAGGGCTGTGACAGTCTTCTGCAAGCTATTACAGCTGATTTGCCACTTATTCCTAAACGCAATGATCTAAGTTCTCTTCTGTGCTAACCTATGAACCATTTTTCTGACGTAGATATTTCTTATTCCTTCGTTTCTCCTGGCTACTTAGTTTTACCAATGGAAGGAGGAGATGTCCCTTCCCTTTAAATCCACATGTAGTTTAATCCAGGCAGAGGAGGAAGAGAAAGAAGTGAGATAACAGATACTGAGTAAGGGGCTATAGCTCTAAGATCACTGGATGAATTTGTGGACACATTAATATACATTACAAAAGAAAAGAATAATTTCCTCTCTTCTCTATTAGATGTGTATGGTACATAATGGCTATAAGGGTGTATGTGTTATCACCTATTATTTTGTTCATCAACCAAAATCTATGTTTCTAAAAGTATCTCTGTCTCAGCAGAGATTCTTCTTCTTTATGCGGTGCCATAGGTGCACATGTCCCTTTAAGGAAAAATAAGGGACCGCCCTTGCCACAAACAGGACCACAAATTGGCTCCATTTTGCTTGGGTGCAAGGAAGGGGTGTATGAGAAACTCCTCCTTCTCTGAACAGCCGTGCAGGAGCTGAACAGAATCTTACTGAGACAAGGTTGTGGTTAGACTGTTGAGGTGGTAGCAGGGACTCGAGGTGGAGTTTCTGTTACTGCCCCAACAGTTGCTAGCTGCATGCAGGGGCATTAAGGCCAGGATAAGTGGGGCTCCTCCCACTTCCTCTCCACTATCCAAGGAAGATGACCAGCCTGGAGTTTGGAGCATGCTATACCCTTTCCAAGGGTGACAAAGCTACTGCTGCCATGAATAGATCTGGGCACTCCCCACCCCTCGCCCAGGTCACAACACCTAGCCCTGTGGGACAGGAATTACCACTGTAGGGTGAGCGTGGTGTGGGCTCATTCTCCAACCCTCCCACCAGTGGTCATTTCTTTGGAAGGCTCTCAGGTTCAGCTTTTGGGCCAGGCCCCCAAAAACCTCTGTGTGGCTCTGGCTCCTGGGAGGCTCCCTGGATGCAGTGCAGCCCTTCCACACAGCCCTCCAGAGGGTGTCAGGTGCAGAATCTTGTCCCCAATTTACTCATTGCAACACAACACTGGACAAAAGGGTGGAGGGGCTTAGGGATTTAACACAACCCTAAGGGGCATCACACTATACTGGCATCGCCTATTCTAATTTATATTTTTATTGATTTGGATGTGTTATTGTAACCATTAGAGAGAAAGCCTCATCCCCCCAGGCATTAATGGGTCACTTCACCTTGAATGGTCTCTTGAAATGTGTTAACTTGTGCTAGACAATCTGTTCCACTCTGAGCACAGGTCCCAGACCTGACGAAGAGCTCTGTGTAAACTCGAGAGTTTGTCCTTCTTACCAACAGAAGTTAGGTAACATCTTTTACTGGACCAACCCACCTTCTCTCTGTATTGATTTGGCAAACAGTGATAATCTCCATAACAAATATATCCTCGTTTTGCAGAGATAATACTCTAGCTTGGTGATAAACACAACATGCTTGGGGAGTGGGGTGGGGGCATGTTCAGCAATTTCAGTCTTGGCGCAATAGAGAGATTTGGTTTGACTCTGCTGTTATTGGTGGTATGTTAAATCCTTACTAACTCTTTTATTTTAATCCTAACAATGTGTGTCTGCCTCCATGTTAAAATCAGCAGAGTGGGTGCTTGAACCCTATTCCATCTCTCAGAGAACACTAAAATGCTTTGTTTTACACCTATAATGCTAATGGAAAAAACAAACAAGCCCAGCTTGCTGGTTTATAATTGCATATGTAATGAACTGCTAGCGATATAAGTTAGTTCACTGGCCTTTTTATCATCACCACAGTGTATCAGATAATAGCTTCCTCTTCATGACTGTCATTTGGTCAAATAGATGGTAATCTCAGATGTACAGAGAACAGTGCAACGTATCTTTAAAAATAAGTTCTGCTCTGCTTGCAAGCATGGTGACAGATACTTTGATATATGCATTGATGCGCACCATACATCTGACATCAGGATCTGTCCTACTGAGTCTTTGGACCAAATCCCATTGACTCAACTCACTGAAGTCCATGGGCCTGATTCTATGTGATTTTTATACCAGTGTAACTCTGGAGTTACTCCCAGTTGGTACCAGTTAAGTGATGGGGACTGATTCTCTAAATGGGACTACTCACAAGCAAGCAGATTTGCTCACTATCTGACAGATCATTTATTTACAGGTAGTAGACATAGAAATGAGGACAAGCATATTGTCAGTGATTTCCAGGGATAATTTAAGGCTGAAATCCCAAATTTTGCTGCTAAAAAGAGGAGAGAGAGGGCCAAGGAATAAAATCCTGCAATTCTATTAAGTGCTTTCTCCCCTTCTTTCCTAGTCCCCACATTTCCAAAGGGACAAAAAGGAGATTGCACAATAGAAGAGAGAGGAAATCTGAGAGATCGAAAGTCTTAAAAGGAAACACGTGATTGCAAATCAGTTGATATTTTATGTTTTTCAAAGTTTTCTGGAGAGCCAAAAGAGTATCTTTAAAAAGACGATTTCTCTTCCCCTCCCCTCCAATTGATTTTAATGAAGGCTGAAATAAACTCCAGGGTTTAGGGGAAAGGAAAAAAACCAAACAACTTAAAGAAATTGGATACATAACCAAGTTGTAGAATCAATGGGGCTCTAAGGGACCACCCCTCTGCACTGTGGCAGGATTCATTTAATTGTTCTATAAACTGTTCCTGTAGACGGGTGTTTAGCCTCGAATAACTCCAACAACAGCGATTGCACAACTGCCTTTGGCAGCTTGTCCCATCGTCTAAGAGTTCTTCTACAGTTTTGCCTAATATTTAACCTAAAAACTTCCCTCCTGCTTCAGCCAATTATTATTTGTCCTATCCTCAGTGACTAATGAGAATAATTGATCCTTGTCCTCTTTAAAACATTCCTTTATGTTTCCTGTTATGTCCCCCACGCACACTTGTCTTTCCTTTAGGCTAAAGATGCCAAGTTATCTTAACCTTTCCACTTAGATCCTATTTGCCAAACTTCTTACCATCTTTGTTGCACTCCTCTAAACTCTTCAATTGGTCCATGTGTCTTTTTTTCCCCCATACAGAACTGAATGCAGTTACTCCAGTTAAGCTTTAACCAGTGCCAAGAAGAGCACAATAATTATTTCAGTAACCTGACTGACCCCATCTAACAACAAAGACAAAATGCAGCTTGTAATTAAAAAATTTTAAAAAAAAATTTTTTTAAAGCTAATTTCCTTAATGACCAGAACATCCTACTGCTTGGCGCACACAAATTAAGGAACGTAAAGTCTAGGCATCTTTTTCAATTATATGCTGTGTATTGTATTTTGGACTAGGTACAGCTTTACTCCGATTAGGAACAGGCTGTACTTCATCTCTTGTGCTCCCTCCCACTCCTTTTGTTTCACCCAGACTTCACTCCTGTCTGTTCCCTGTCGTCCTGTCTACATTTGTTCAGCTCCACTGCCAATGTTAAATTTGGGAGCCTTTGTAGACAGCTGCCACTGGTGTTTTTAACACCTTAGCCTATATTAGGTCTTCCAACTTTACTAACTTCAGTGGAGCTGAAGCAACAGTGGGAAATATTGAGAAATTTCCCTCATATAGGCAGAATCTTTATACCTTTTCACCAGGTCCATGCTAGCCCACACCTGGAAAGGCTTCCCAGTTAGCATCCAGCCAGCACTCTCCTTCAAAAAACTTCTCAAAATTCACCTGTTCTGCAAAACATTCCAGCTGTACAGTATGTTCTATATTCATTAACTTGGTACTTGCCTATTGTTTTGCACTGTATTGTATAACCCCTGGGTTATAATCTTGTCAAGAGAGGAATTCTATTCTTTGGCACACTCTACCTAATATAAAGTGCCATGCGTGGTAATATATAAATAATTGCCCAACAACAGCAGTTCCCAGGAAATAGATACATGAATTCACCATAATAAAATAAATGTGGATCAAGTAGCAAGACTAGCAACCTCTCTGACTTCAAAGCTAATCTTTGATTTGATGGCAGCATTTTTATTAAGTTGCTTTTGTACTCTACCATTATACAATGTAAGATCTATAGGTATAATTATTAGTTATTTTTCCATACAGTCTTGATTATACTGAAGTAGTTCTGCTGGAAAACATGTCCGTGAACATCTTGCAAGTAGAATAGGTGGGATGATTAGCAAGAAAAATAAAAACCTGGCTAATAGTGTAATATTCTGCTATAAACCTTTAAAGTATTAGGTGAAATTCTGCTGTCAGTTACACACATACAAGCCCATTGTAGTACGTAGGGCTGTGTGCGTACAAATGAGATCAGAATTTGGCTTCAAATAATAACACATCATAACATACCAGAAGTCACTCTATTAAAAAGCATAAGTACTTTATGACTTGGATCCATTAGCCAATATTTCATAAGGCAAAATATTCATTCCTTTTTTATACAACTTGTACGTAGGGCTGTGTCAAGACCTTTTGATATAGATTGGAAGAGTCTAATGCAGTGCAGTCTAAAAGTAAAGGCAGCTCGGAGGGAATGAACAAAATCAAGCAGAAATAGTGACTGCAAGTTATTGGCAGGCAACCAAGAGTCAGTTGGTAGCCAGGAGAACAAGAGTTTGCAAGACCCAGTGAATTTGCATGTTCTTTGCTTGTTGGGCATTTTCGACCCCCCGCCCCTTTTTATTTGTTACAGTATTCTAGATACAAATATTGAGCTAAGAAAGATGATCTTTAACCCACCTTGAAATGAGACTTACAAGCATTTTTATAAATAGATTGAAAAGTTGTCTTGTGGCTTTTGTAAGTACATACTGCTCTATGCTCTACACAAAGGCTGTTTTGTTTCTTATTATAAAACAGTACTCCTCCATGAGCCACAACAGAGATCACTAGGCTGTCCCACACAAGTACTGCTGTACCTTTGGGGGACTCTTTTATTCTTTGTCCTGACCTGGAAGAACACCTCTGAGTAAGGCATGCTAACACAAGTGCTGTAGTTAGGTTCCAATCTAAAGCCTATGAAAGTCAATGGAAATGTTGTCATTCATTTCAGTGGGATTAGGATCAAGCCCATACAATACAGATCTAAAAGTGCTGGGGAGAGTGGATCCTGACCCCACTGAAATCAATAGAGCCAGGATTTCACCCTAGACACATTTGAAATTATAATTAAAATAAATAAATAAAAGTTGTAGGCTATTATTCATCCCTCCCAGAGTGTTCTGTCCACAGACTTGCAGTTTTTGTAGGGATGGGGGCAGGGAGGAAAAATCAAACAGATGTCCCTCTCAAACCTGTCCTGTTGTATAAGGAATTAAAGGGGTCATCCCTCCTCCTTGGATCAGAAATTGTGGTTTAATTTAGTTCTATTTTTTAAATACATTTTTATTATAATTCACCCAGAAGCTTACAAAATATGGTGGATATTTATAGTATTGAGACTTACTTATTTTTTGAGGTACATATTTTTATTGGGTAGAAAATATAAATATCATCTCATTCCCTGAGGTGCAAGTTTTATCTTTTATGAATGTAAAATGCCCACATTTCCGTATTGGTGCCACAAAAGATATATTTTAGCTGCAATTCCTTATTCCAGGCTTGGGTTATTCTGTCCAGGTCATACCCTCATGCTACAGGTCATTGGTTCCAAGAGTGAAACAATATACATGCAGTCAGAAGGGTTTTACATGTGGCAAACCTGAAGACATGCAGACCATGATCTGAGAATTACGAGTTGAGTTAAGCAGGCAAGCTGCCTCCCTAAAGAAGGGACAAAAATAGCAAAAGACTTGCTGAGCCCGTGGCTTGGCATATGGCAGGTGAACCTTAACTTGGGGGGAGGGGTATTTGGGAATCTACAGAGAGGGGTAAGTCTTCGATACTCATTTAGAGCTTAACTTACAGCTGTTTGGTGTGGAGCCTGTACCTTCTCAAACATGGGTGTCTAAATAAGCAGTGTGGTTTTCAGAGGCACTGAACACCCACAATGCCATGGTCTCCGAGAACAAGGAGCTGCGGGGGGCGGGAAATCAAAGTTTTTCCTGTGTTAAAATGCTTTAATGTTTTTTAATATTAATCCTTCAGGCAGAGCTTCATTGATCTATGCAGAAGGGCTTTCTTCCAAGAGTTCCAGCCAACTGAGCTTGTGCCTCTGTCACTCTCTCTGCTTCCCAAAGAGGGCTTTTCCAGGCCACGTCCTGCAGCATGGGAAAAGATAACTGACAGAGGGGAAGGCTGATAAGAACAGTATAGACAATTTTAAATGTGTTTGGTAAGACAGAAAAGATTTCAAAGCATTTTACAAATATTAATAAATTAATCCCTCCAAACACCCACAGGAGGTAGACATTAGCATCCCTGTTTTATTGGAGGGGAAACTGAGGCAGAGAGATTTACCCAAGGTTATATTGGAAGTCTAGAACAAGACTGCATATCTGTCTAAGGGGCTCCATTGGTATCAAACTTTCTGAGCATTCTTCTCAATCTTACTGGGATGCTCTCTGAAGGACCTTAGATGCATAGAGGCTAACTGTGGCAATCCATACATTGCTTGGATGCCTTATAAGTTGTGGCAGGGAAATTAATCAACTTGCTAAGAGAATTTGTTTGAGAGAGGAGAACAAGCTGCAAAGTCCAGGGGCCTGATTTGCTTCTCACTTACAATGGTGCAAATCAAGAAGAACTCAATGGAGTAAACTTGTATATGGATAATAAGAATGTGCAGAGTTATTTAGTATTTTAAGGTTTCAGAGTAGCAGCCGTGTTAGTCTGTATTCACAAAAAGAAAAGGAGTACTTGTGGCACCTTAGAGACTAACCAATTTATTTGAGCAAATAAATTGGTTAGTCTCTAAGGTGCCACAAGTACTCCTTTTCTTTTTAGTATTTTAAAATGTGCTTAGAAAAGGATATAAAGCTTCAAGACACAGAACGACCTCTAACTTCTGGGAATTAGGAGGAAACTTTCTTGGCTAATCCCCAACTAACAATACAAGATTTCTTTTTCTGAAAGCAGCTGGCACTGGCCAGTGTCAGAGAGAGGATCCTGAACTAAACGGACCATTAGTCTGATTCAGTATGGCAAATCCTGTTTAAAACTGGCATCAGAGGCGAATAAGGCCCCAAATCTGGAGCTGGATACAGACTTTGAATACCTAAAAACTTAAGGGAGTTTGGATCTGGGTATTTTGATTCAGCTAATTTTTACAGAGGGGAAAAATATTATCCGCAAAATTCATATCCAGGTTCCTATTTTTGAACACCCCCAAATTCAGAGCAGGCATCTATCTGGGCCTAACTCTCGTCTGTTCTATCCTTCACACATTATCATTCATTGTTCATGGGAGGCACATGGAGGAAGACATAGTCCATCCAAAAAGAGTCTAATTGACAGGAACTTATTAAGGATCCAGCTCTTAAAAGGGAGCAGAATATTAAGTCTTGGATCACATTCAAGAGAAGCACAGACCAGGTCTGCTCCCCTGGAAATATATTATTGCTATTGTGCTGTCTGAAAGGACAACATAGAAGAAAAAAACAAGAGTTTGGGAAATTGATGCCCCAACTTTATAGAAGTCAAGATTTCTCCCCCTTCCCCTAAGGGATTTCTTAAAGATAATGTTGTCCAAATACCACAAAAGCCAAAATTGTAACTTCCAGAGAAACTGAGGCTACAGTCCAACAAAGATTGCAAAATAAAGAGGATTTTAGAAATCCTAATTTTAATAAACTTCAAAAAAGCAATAAAATTGAGATAAAAGTGTAGAAAAAGAGTCCTGTTTACAATCACCTTTAATAAATGATGGTGACCATAAAGTGGATTTAAACTTTAGTTACTCGTGGAGACATTAAACAGAATAAGGTTGACTCAAGTTTTAGATTTCTAAAAGCAAAACATCTCTCGATGAGTTTCAGGAAAGAGTTTTTGGCCAGCTATAAACTGCTGCCATTTAACAGGGAAAAAAGAATAGCAGAGCCAGTAACGGCTTAAAAATATGTTCAGGTTTGCCATGCTTTGTCTGTGCACATCAGTGTTAAGTGACACTCAGGGACTGAGGATGACATACAGCAGAGTAGCTCTATCTATGCGCCTTGGAATTGTTATAATATATTATCCACCACCACACAATCTGAACACCTCAGAAATATCAGTACATTTATACTTACAAACACTCCTGTGAGATAGCAGCAGGATTCCCATTTTACAGCAGGGGAGATTAAAGTCCCAGTTCAGCAAAACACTTAAACACGTGCTTAACTTTAAATCTCTGAGTAGTTCCATTGAAATCAAGTTACCGTTAAAGCATGTGTTTAAGTGCTTTGCTGGACTGGGGACAAAATGACTTACCCAAGGTCATTGTGAAAGTCTGTAGCAGAGCTGGACAGAAAAGTTCTGAAACAACCTGCCTCCTTTCCTGCCAGCCAGCTTTGTAGTCAGGAACCAAGGGCTTTCAAGGTTGATGGCAGCCCCCGAGGTGGACTGCTCTGGAGCAAGTCACCATATTATGTGTGATGGTAATCCTCTACAAAATGGAATGACTTAAGTCATCAGAGCTCTACACATGGCTTCTGAGTCCCAGCCCAGTGTCTTAGCCACTGGACCATTCCTCAGGTTTAGAATGGAATTCAAGGATAATGGCAATACAGGATTTCTGAAATAAATTAAAGAACCTTCAATCAAGACATAAAGTGTCCAATCCCATTGACTTCAGAACTTTGCTGAATTTGGGCCCAAGTTCAAGAGGGCAAATTGGTTCAAATAAAGAAAGACTTAACCCAGTCTTTCACCTAAAACTAGCACCAAAACATTTAGGTTTGCTAGCATTCAGTTAAACTTCTTACTTGTATTTATGTACACAACTGCTTTGGGCAGAGACCAGAAGACCACACCACAATGCTGTAACAAAGGCTATTCATTGGGTACCCAACCTCTCCAACCTGGCTGGAACCAGGAATTACCAGAAATCGCAACAGAGGGCATTTATTCTCATGCAGGTTTCCGAGTAGCAGCCGCGTTAGTCTGTATTCGCAAAAAGAAAAGGAGTACTTGTGGCACCTTAGAGACTAACAAATTTATTTGAGCATAAGCTTTGGTGAGCTACAGCTAAGTGAGCTGTAGCTCACGAAAGCTTATGCTCAAATAAATCTGTTAGTCTCTAAGGTGCCACAAGTACTCCTATTCTCATGCAGTGTCAATACCAGTTACTCGATCAAAGAGATTTGACTACATTTCAGTGAATCATCTGAACCTTTTGATGCTCAGCTGAATGGACTCTTCAAACCTTGAAACATTTGCCTATTGCTAACATAAATTCTTACGGTTTATTATTGGAGAGCTAGACTAGTATTTTTTTAAGCTGGTTATTTTCTGCTTTGAGAAGGCAGCTGGAACTAGGAAGTGTATGATTGTATTTTATAATTTATGTGAAAGGCACTCTTTTACATACCTATACTTCTAATTAAGTAAAAATTAGAATGATCATTTTTTGCACCCTATAAGGCAGTACACTCGCCACCCGTAGCATCCTCTTGTATCAGGTACAATATTGCAAGGGCCTTTGTCTCCAGGCTGCAGGCCATCCGCCTCTCACCCGGTCTTCCAAAGCTTGGCCATCCAGCTGAGTCACTAAGTTCAGTCCCCTTCTAGGGTAACAGAAGGTCCAACTGAAAGGCCAGGATAAACATCCCAATAATAATTCTGCCGGCCCTCTTGGGCTCCACTGCAGTGTTCTTACTGGCCTTCACTCAAGGCCTCCCCCACAGGAGCCTAACCTGCTTCTTCAGTTGGGTTTGCATGTCCCTTCCTCAGGGTCTGCTGGGGGAACCCAGGTCCACTCTCTACTCTCAGGGCCACCCCACAGGAGCCTCACACGGCTCCTAGGGAAAGTGGGGGTTGTCCTACCTGCAAAAGAGTCCTGACTTCTCTGTAGTCTCTCTCCCCGAGACTGACTTCTCAGCTCTGCTTGAATCGTCCCTCTGATTCTCTGCAGCTGGCGAATGCTTAGCACTAAGTTGCCAAATCACCGTTAGCAGGGGGCTAGCAGGTAGGTCACAGGCAAGGCTGAGCATGGCTTGCCTTTAAAGGGCCAGCCAGCCTCTGACAAACCCCAGTTAGGGGCTTGTGCTTGTTACTGTACCACACAGAAGAGATACACAATAGGTAACAATGCAAGGTATGTCCCACCCCACTAGTGAGAGAGTTTAAGGGACAGACTGGAAGATGGTACAGAGGTAAAAAGGTCTGGAAGAGTTTATACGGGGCAGGCTAAACACAAGGTAAGGGAGAGAGGGAGGCAATAGAAATGCAAAGCACGAGGAGGTAAGATTGCAGCACAACTGCGTAAAAACAGGCTTTGTGTAGTATGTTCACATGGCCCATTCTCTAAACCAGCGATTTCCAAACTGTGGTGCACAGGCCACGGATGGCCCACAAATCACTTACTGTCGGTCCACAGACAGCTGGCTGGTCGTATGGTGCTGTTTTCTTTTCCTTGTTTCCAGCTGCTGTGTTGCATTAAAAAGATTTATTGTACACATTTTGGTTTTCCTTCTAAGCAATCACTGTAGCTGCCACAGAGACATTACAGAGTTGCATGTGGTGAGGCAGCCCATGTGACTGGAACTGGGAGGTGAGCTGTCCCTGAGATATGCTCTGTTGGGACCTACATTCACTATGAAAAATCCTGAGACCTGCTCTATACTAACTCCCTTTCTGTGCCTGCTTATTAACACCTCACAGCAGTGGATTTAATGCAGCACGGCAGCAAAGATTCTTCTATGTCATATGGGATTGAGGAAGCAAAGTGGTGGTTTGAGGATACATTTAAATAAATACAAAACCATTGGGAGTACGGGCTCAGCATGGTATTCAATTTCCAAGATACTGGAAATACACAGGTGCTACCCATATCAAGGAGATTCAGCCAAACAACGTAAGCCCGCAGTTCTCATGCGGACAGAGAGATTCTCCCCAGTTTGACTTTATACATTTGAATGTAAAAAAAAAAAAAAAAAAAGCAACAGATTGAAAATAAGAATGTATTTCTTCCCTCCAGCTACCTAAAGATACAGAGGACTGGATAAAAAGTATATAAGGACCATACAGTCATTGGCGATGGGACAGAACACACAAATCAGATCCAGATGCAAACTTTTCCAAATTTAAGGTGGGGAGGGGAGAGTTGGTTTGGTTCATTACAGATTCAAGCGCAGGGAGCAAAATTCAGCTCTTGACCCAGATGTGACCACCTTCATGGCTCTTGTGTTTTGGTTTGGGATCAGTGCTACGAGCATTCTAACAATCAGATATACACAACCTAATCTACAATGACCATTCCCGAGTAACGTGGTCATCACAGATCAAATTTTTCAGCTAGGGCCCTAAACTTACATACACAGATTGAGTGCCCAGCTACTTGACTTGCCTGTGTAGCTGTCTGTATGCATGTAAAAACATGAGTCTGTTTTTGCCTGTGCAAAAATTTGCATTTGAGAGGTCAGCTGGAGACATGCTGCAAATGAGAGCCTGTGTGTCAATACTGCAGGTTTTAAAAGCCTTCATGAAGGAAGGAAAGCAAATTTAGCTCCTGGTTTAGGAAGACCCCTCTTGCACAAGAAGAAACTGTGCTGGACCCCCAAACAATCAAACACCCAATGGAAATTATTCTGACAGAGGTTTTCCGTGTCAGTCAATGTGGTCCATGATCCTTTGGCCCTGGTTCTCTTAATAGAAGGAGTGTTATTTTAGACATCTTAGCATTAGGAATTATGGGGAGCTGGCAATTGCAAAATAGGAATGAAGTACAGAGAATGGCACTTTGAAATCATTTAACACAGCTTCATTTCTTTTTCAAGCCTAATAGAAAGCAAATGGAGCAGAGAAGTAGGATGTCTCAGGAGAACATCCCAGACCTCAACCTACACTCCTCTCCCACAAGACTAAAACAGATGTCACCACATGTATGCAGCAGGCTTATTATCTTCTAAGAGTCCACAGTGTTCAGTCAGGGTCCTGCCCCTTTGTGTAAATCACCCCAGTCCTTATTTTTTTTAAGTTGCACACTGAGTGTTAGACCTATAACTACCATTAATATCAATAGGAGTCACAAAACTAAAACTTTGTGCCATAATATATATTATAGGCATACATGCTTAAAAAGAAGGAAAGACAAAAAGAAAGATAGTTGGGTGGAATAAAAAATAGGCTTAACTAATAGAATGGCCTAATGGATAGAGCACTGGGCTGGGACTCAGGAGAGCTGGGTTCTATTCCTGGCTCTGCCACTAGGCTATGTGGGGCAAATCACTTCACCACTCAGGGCCTCAGTTTTCCCATCTGTAAAATGGGGATAAAGATACTACCCTCTGTAAAGTGCTTTGAGATCAACAGATGAAAAGCACTATATAAGAGGTAGTGATTATTAATGGTGAAAAGAAGGGAGGGGGTGTAAAGGAAAAAAGCCACAGCCATTTTCAAAGTAAAGAAATACTATAAAAATCTCTTTCAACCATAAGAATGTTTATTCTTATAAGGCATAGATGGCACTTTGCAGACCCCACTACATCTGAATTAGACTGGGCAGAGCACTTGATTAAATAATGTATGAAACAGTCCAGCACTAATAGCTAGAAGAATAATGGGAGCTAATAGGATTTTCCCATCTCTAATTCCTACTAGCTCAGGAATGCTGGTTAAAAAGTGGTGAAAGTGATGGCAGTAGCTTTGGAGAGAATACAAAATACTTGTGTGTGCTGTAAAATAAGCCCTGAAGATGTGACCATGCTTGAATAATTCCTCTAGCCATGCCCTGTATAAACACCATTTCGATTAGTTAGGGGTGCCCCAGCAGCAGCTTTTGCTTGTGCGCTCATCTTGTCAAGAATATACAGTTTTCATTTCCAGACTTCATGTTTCACTTGTGTGCATTTATTGAACTTTCTTTTTCCACTCTTGTCACTTCCTTGTCATCTTGCAGGGCCCAACCACAGTCTCACACCAAGCTCCTAGTTCCCTTATGTATTTGTATTGGAGCTACACCTAGGGATCAAGAATCAGGACCACAGGCAATGCATGGGGGGGTGGGCATGCGGAGTCACATGTCCCCCCAGATTTCTGCCAGGGTTTATATGCCCTGCCCTGAAGGCCACTGCATACCACCAGAACCTTTACATTGTGTCCCCCACCCTCCACTATCAACAGTTATGTGTCATCTCTGATCGGGACCTTGTCACACTAATCACGATACAGACACACACTAAAAAGAAAATCCCTGCCCCAAAGAGTCTAGGTCATGACAAGTGGCAACAGGAGGATGAGACAAAGAAGCAGGGGAGAAGAGAAGAGGATAACTATAAAGTGAACCAGTTAGTGTGCAGTAAGTGAGAGGTCTCTGCTCCCTAGCTGTTCTGCCAGTTGACTATAATTGATAGGCCTCTTGCTTTGTCATGGCAATTGTTTTGTGAAAAGTCCCTGGGGCATCCTGGTACAAAAGGGCAAGAGTCATAGAAACACAAAGTAAAGGAAGGCATCCCAAGAGTGAGAGTGAGTCAGTGTGTGTGTAATAAAACTTTTCTTTTCCAGTTTTGGTGTAAATTAACTCAATCCATCGCTCCAAATTTAAAAATAATTAAAGATTAGAAAAAACAAATTAAGATAGATCCCAACAGCGGACAGAAAAAACTTGGCAGTTGTCAAAGTTCTCAGCAAAATTTGGTTAGGACCATCACATCCATCCACTCTCAGATAAAATGCCAATAGGTGCTTACTGGACAGTCCTTTCCCCAAGGAGCTCACAGTCTTGTTCAATTGACCCTTGTACAATTTTTAATTGAGCTGGGATTAAAAATGTACTTGAACCCTAGTACAGCATAAGTTATTCAGTGTGGCCTTAACACCAGTTTAGTATGTGCCCTGGATAACGAAGTGAGCATTAAATAAATCAAGGCATATAATTGTACCAGGGATATCATTTCTGTTCTCCCTACTCTATCCTCCACTTATCCTCTGAACTATGTGATTTTTTAATACTGAAAAGCATGTTTTGACTTTGATTTCACATGCAAATGTATAAGAAAGCACTGTGGTATTCCGAGTTTGTGCTAACATTTTTATTTTCTTGCTATTACAGTTTTTGTGGATAGTAAAAATCACAGTCCGCTCCCACAGAATAAAAAATAATATTTTAAAAGCTTCAAGATTTAGAGTGTAATATATCAGGAATTTTGCCTCAGACAACCCACTCCACTATCGATGTGTTTTGTAATATAAAAGGAAACCTTTTTTCCTTAGAATTGTGTTTGTAATGCTCCCAAATGTGATTGCAAATCACTGCCCCAGTTTATCATTATAATTAAATACAATAAAAAAGCCATCAAAACTGCTCACATTGCTTGCCAGAAACAAACTAACTGAACTTTTGCAGCACAAGGC
The DNA here is from genome assembly GCF_965152235.1 of Eretmochelys imbricata. Classification (NCBI taxonomy): domain Eukaryota; kingdom Metazoa; phylum Chordata; order Testudines; family Cheloniidae; genus Eretmochelys; species Eretmochelys imbricata. The sequence goes on from NC_135577.1 coordinate 110,790,679, forward strand.
AAACAACACACTGCCAAATCCTGCAGCCTTTACTCAACTCTTAGCCAGGCAAGACTCCCACCAGCACCAGTGATGAGTTTTACCCGAGTAAGGACAGAAAGAATTGGTAAACAATTTGCAGGGTTTTAATATCAGAATATTCCAGCAATAACCATCTCTAATAGACACTTCCTTACAAAAAAACATGGAATTTTGCTGGTTATGAATGTTGGTTCTTTTATCTGTGCAATGCTCTGTACCAAAACATTTCACAAAGATCATTACAAAATGCTGGGATAAATACATCCTTGATGAAATTCCACTGAGTTCAATAAGGTCACGCCAGGGATTAAATACTACTTTAGCGTGTAGAACTGAAGACAGTTATGAGATAGTACTTGAACACCCCAAAGTACTTCTCTCACAGCTCTTAGTTTGTTGTACCAATAGTACAACTATTAAAGAATCCCTAAATTCACACTTATCCACTGGATGATAAAATGGAGCTAGTCTCTATTATTATCCTGTCCAGAGATCCTACAATATGGTGCTGTCCCTTGCTGTGGAGGGGGCAGCACCATGCATATGAAGTGGATGAAACTATCAATCAAGGGCATCTCTGTGTAATGGCCATATTTTCCAGTCATTGAAATGATATTATGAAGCATTTTATGCTATAAAAGTTCTTTGATTCAGGTATCTGAGGAAAGTATTGCACTTATTATGTGCTATATAGACTGTCATGTCACATGGAAGGCAGCATGGGCTAGTGGTTAAAGTAGTTGACAGGCGTCAGCAGTTTTTTAGTCAGAAGTTTTAGGAGATCTAGTTTTTAGTCTTGAAATTGCTACTGGCCTGCTCTCTGGCCTAACTCTTCTGTGACTCAGTTTCCACATCTCCAAGAGGAGATCACAATAGCTAACATCATAAAGCATTTCAAGACCTCAGATAAAAGCTGCTAAGTTCTAAGTAGTGGTAGCTGTCGTGGTCAGTCAACACATTTTGAACACGTGCCTAACGATTCTTTGATGAGTATGCGTTATACAACTCCAAACAACAACTAAATGTCCCTCTCGAGAGTGGAACTTGGAGAGTGGAAAGAGCAGTAAACATGAAACACAAAGAGAAAGCCACTGCTGAATAAGGTTACCCTGGCCTGAGCCTTTATGGCAGATGCATCAATGGACTCTCACAGATTTTATGCACAGGCAATTGCTTCTAATTTGGCAAGCAGAAGGCAGTTCTGGCTTCCAGCATGAAAAGAAGCAGAGTATCAGGGTAAAACTTACTAGTATCCTCCAAATATGTAGGGTGTAGTCCACATACTGAAGGGCTGAATAAAGAAGTGGCAAAATGCTCCCATCTTCCAAGCCTCAGACTAAGAAAAATAAACTCTTCAAGCAATTCAACAAAGTTCTCTTTGTTCATGGATAGGTCCAACAGATGAAATGGATCCAGTGCAAGAAACCAATCAAGGAATAGCTTTGCCAGAGGGGGAAGTTCAGAAAGAACCTTCTCTCTAAAAAAGGTTCCTCTAACAGAAGAAGTGTGCGACTATCACATGAGCCTCACAAAGTCCAGAATCAAAGCTGCTGATTCTGGTTTTACACAGTCTAAGCTGCACCAATGTCAAAAGAGTTCAGACTGGTGAAAGATCAGAATTAGTCCCAGGATGCAAGGAGGAGACCATCTTTAATCAAGCCAGAAGTGCTCAGATTCATGAAAGGTGCCTAGAAATGCTTCAGGAAGGAAATCATGTTAAACTGGTTCCCAATGCCAAGCTTTGTCCAATTCCCAGCATTAAGCCATGAAGAAGGCAGCCAGATGGCCATTATAGATAGGAACAATCGAGCAAATCCTTCAGCTGGAGGATTCTTGATCATCTTTGTGATCCCAAAAAGACTGAGGGGGAAACTGTTGCATTTGAAGTCCTTACCCAAGCATATCACAAACCCAAATTCAAATTAACGTTTTCCTCATCAGTCTTACTAACAATTTTACTGGAGGGCTTCCTGTCATCTATGGACTTGATAGATGTTTATCTTCAACATGCCACTTCACGCCAGCCACAGAACTGTCCTCAAAGTTACATATGTTAGAACCACATTCAGTACGGGTGTCTTCTTTACAAATTGTCAGCGATGCCAAGGCTGTTTATGAAGACTCCCATATCAGTACTAGCGCTTCTTCTATTTCAGACTCGCCACATCCACCCAAGCTTCCATTTAATGGGCTTCTGTCTCAGAGCAAGTAACAGCATGTGTCGGGAAACAATAGCAGGGACCTCAGCAGACCCCCTACAGCTGACTTTAGCTGAGCCATTCACCTGGAGAGGGTAGAGGGGAAACCGACTTTACCCTACAGCTGCTCTTAATGTGGATAGATCTTGAGTCTTTTATGTGTGAGAGCAGAAGTGCCATGTGTTTTCTTCAATCTAGGGTTATAGCGAGGCAGATCCCTATTCATCCTTCAGGGGAAATCTTTCCGTTGATTTCAGTGGTTTTTGGATTGGGCACTTGAAATAGGGGTTTTATTATTATTTATTTGTATTGTGATAATTCCTCAAGGCACCAACCAACATCAGGGCCCCATGGTGCTAGCTGCTCTACACACACACAGGAGGGGACAGTCTCTGCCCAAATGAGCTTACATTCACCTTTTCTGCCTGACTTCGTAATCCTCTCTGAGGGCCTCACCACCCTGAGGCTGGGTGTGGCTGAGATGTCAAATTTTAAAAAAATAATTTACATAAATAAAAGGTTTGCCTTTTGGTTCCCCAAAGCAACAAAACTAAATGAGCTTCCAAACATTAAGGCTTGCTGCTAAGCAAACAAACTACATTGAAATAGAGACATTGCAAACAGCGGATGCTTCAACCACCATACTTTCTCTGTGTGTAGGCAGAATTTGCTGGAGCAAATCCTGAAGGGTTGGCTGATGGCTGAATTCCAGCAGTCTCCAGTACCTCCATAGATATGAACAAGCCCGCTGTGCCGGATGGCTCCAAGAACAGAAATTGTCAGGTAAGACCAATTTTTCTCTTTGGTCCATCATGTTAAACAACTTTGTGTTAACTGGTCCTTAAGAAATGAGAGCCTGATCCAAAGCACATTGGGATCAAAGGAAAAATCCCCACAATCTTCAATGGGATTTGTATCAGACCTATATTGACAAGTCCTAATGCAATCTACAGTGCATGATTATTTCACAGCTATTCAAACTGCAGGTGACCTTCCATATCACATGTTCCCTAATAGCCACCAGAGGGGGTTTAGACCACGTGTCAGGCTTAATTGTGGATTTTAACTTGGTTCAATAGTACTGAAATTAGGAATACCCTAATTGTTCTTTTGCTTCCCCTCTCCCCTATGTCTGGTATTAATGCAAGTGACCTTTCCTAGTGCCTAGTGGAAAAAAAATCAAGTTTGCACACTGAAACAATGGTACTATCATTGCAGGCTGAGTTAATCTAAACCCCACTACTTGCAGTTGGAAAGCAATTTTTTATTACTGCAAATGTAAGATGAATAGTTTCAAACGGAGAACCCAAATGATAATAGGGATAGGTCACTAAGGACCCTGCCTGACATTCTGTGCAGCCCCTTTTGACCCTAAGCACAACACCCAATTTGATTCACACAATCAAACACAGTCCTATAACCTCATTTCCAGTTATGTTTATGCACTATTTTTATTCCAAGTGTAACCCTTCTGCCCATCAGAGTTGGCAGCAACAAGGGCCGGGTTCAGTATCTAGGGGTTCCATTCTAATAACACAATGCAAAACCGGCTTGAGCCCCCACCCAGTGACCTGGGACAAATATATACCACCCCCGGTGGGCGCCTCCAAGAGGCAATACTTCCCCTCTCGCAAGCACAGAGTCTGAGTGTAGCAAAAAACCTTTTAATAACAGAGAGAAACAATGTGGCATTATGTTGGGGAAACACCACCAAGAGGATTCACATGAGCAAACCCATGAGCAAAAAACCCACTCCAAGCAAATTGGGGCATGTCCTTTCCCTTTGGTTCTTGAGTCCAGGAACCCAAAATCACCCAAAGTCCCAAAAGTCCAACAACCCAAAAGTCTCTGTCCCGGGTCAGGGCAGTCCCAGAGTTCAAAAGTTTATCTGCAGAGTTCCACCTCCCAACCTGGGTGGAGATGGGGGGCGGGGTTTAAAGGGCACCTTACGTGGTCCAAAGCTGATTGCCCCACCTCTCCATGGGGCTCCTCTCTGCCAGCTGCCCCCATGAGCTGCTCCAGGCATCCAACAAACTGCTCTGCTCCACCAGCCACTCTGATCTGCCAGCCATCCTGCAAACTGCTCTGCTCCAAGAGCCGCTCTGCTCTGCCAGCCGTCCCGCAAACTGCTCCACAATATATCTTCAGGCTCCCCCCCTACTTAACACAACACTCAGTGATTTCAGCTCTCAGTAAGTTTAGGTCTTTTGTGATTTCAGCTTATAGTAGGGGAGCCTCAGTGCTGGTGCACCTTAAACCTAAAGTGAATTCAGCTCAGCAGCCTGTAACTAGACTCCTAATGGAATCAAAATTCACTCTGATATTCCATAGTGGAAAGAGAAAGAAGTACAATTCATATGTAAGGCCCTCACCAAGGGGCCCATACCACCAAATATTAATACTTAACCCCAGGTACCTCTCTATTCACTGGGTGTTGGAACCCATGACCCTTGCCTAGCGAGTGCTGCTTAGTTGATGGTGAGTCCCTCCATCATAACAAAGGGCCAAGTACAGTTCCACGGTCCTTGATTCACATAATCAGGATAATAACAGTTTATTCCTGCCCCAATAACAGAGAAACTGGGGCTCCTACAGCAACCAAAGTGACCATCTAGGCAGGGTGGGTGTGCCTATGCAAATGAGATCAGCCCCTGAAGTTCTTTTCCACAACCCACATGACTCACCACCAGATGTCAGGGTAGAGCTCATCCTGACTCTGCTTACACAAGTATTCTTTGGCAAGGTTTAAGAGCTCCTGAACTATTTAATAGCTACTTAAAAGAAACAACAAGCACTATTTACAGCAGATCTAACCTAGGGAACCTAGACAAGTCATTATGTTTAAAAGAAATGAGTGTGTTGGGACAGGATATGCAAGACACAGGCATCAATCAAAATGCCGCATGATTCATATGTGCATTAACAAGTTGAAGACAAAAATGGTCTTAGAAAGTTAAGGGCAGAATAGTTCAGTTATGAACATTTACAAGAAGTGGCTGACCTCACTGGGAACTGCAGGGGCTCAGCCCCCCTGAAAAATCAAGCCACTTATTTAGGTGCCTAGATCTGGATACCTAAGTCGAGGCAAGCACGTTCGAACATTTTGGCCATTATTTTCTTTTAATAATTATAATGATGACGCTGGTCATGAACAAGCTGCAGTGTGTGAATTCAGGTAGGGGCAGTAGGAAAGGGTATAGGATAAAGTGTCTCTGTTCTCTTAGGGCCTGACCCAAAGCCCATTGATACTAATGGAAAGATTCTCACGGACTTCTATGGGCTTTGGATCAGACCCTGAGAGAGCTTTTCTTTCTGTGGAATCCATTACTTCCCCTCCCCTTTTCTTGCTCAATTTGCTTTTTCCCTGATGTCAGAACTTTTTCCCAAATATTGGTAATAAATCTTTATAATCTTTGGCCTCTAATTGAGTCTTTCTTCCCAAACACACTGTTGCATTGTATGTATGACTGGGTGGCTGAATGTTGCTCTGGCAATTACTCATAAAGAATTGCATGGTAATAACCACACTTGTAAGTATGTGTAGGTTGCAGCATCCCCTGTGGGTCTTTGTGGCAAATCATAAATTACCATTTCCAGGAAAGTTTCAAAAGTTTTATTTTCTAAGAAGGAATGTTAATTAGCAGAATCCAGATGACCTATCCCATTTCTCCATCCATTTTCACCCTTTTATGCCCAGTCTAATGTAGCAGGTAGGAGCCCTAGAACAAGCAGATTTTATAGCAATAACCATCTCATAAATATTACACCCACATGGCTGTTTGCTCACGAGTTCTGCAAGGCTCCTGGGGAACCATGTCCTCAGGGGCTGCAGAGTAGCAATGAAGCTGCTCATCGGACACTACTCCAAACCCAGGGCTTCCAATAATCGCCATGGCTGCCAAACCATTCTGTCTGGTGCAGTGGCTAGGGCACTAGCTTAGGATTTAGGAGACCTGGCCTCAATTCCCTGCACTGCCACAGACTTCCTGTGTGACCTTGGGAAAGTCACTCAGCTGCTCTGTGCCTCAGTTTCCCCACCTGTCAAATTTAAATGATGGCACTACCCTATCTCACTGAGGTGCTGTGAGGATAAATACATTAAAGATTGTGAGGTGCTTAGATAATACATTAATGGGGGGCATATAAATACCATAGATAGACTAGTCAGTGGATCTATGTAGTTGTGAAGTCAACAGTCATATCCCCTGAACACCCTCAAAAAAACCCTCTGCATTAGGGTGGAGGGACCAGAGCCCATGACACAAAGATGGCACTGACTTCTTTGCAGACTCTCCACACCCAGGACCTCACCCTGTGAAACAGAACCACTCCAGTTTCCAAATTCCTTTCTGGCTTTGATGAAATTCATAAAGCTGAGCTGTATGTCTACTACTCACTGAAATGTACTGTTTTCATGTACATAAACTTTAGCATTCAGTGATATTTTGCAGAAGGGTAAACCGAGGCACAAAGAAATTTAGTGACTTGCCAAAGGTCACAGTGCAAGACAATAGCAGAGGTGCCAGTAGGACTCAGGTTGCTTGAGACTCAATCCTCTGTTCCAGCTATTAGACCAGAGGTGGGCAAACTACAGCCCGTGGGCCACATCCGGCCCATGGGACTGTCCTGACCGGCCCTTGAGCTCCTGGACGGGGAGGGTAGCCCCTGGCTCCTCCCCCGCTGTCCCCCCTTCCCCACAGCCTCAGCTCGCCGCACCGCCAGCGCTCTGGCCTGCCGCTTCTGCTGAGCAGCGCGGCTGGCTCCAGCCAGGCAGCAAGACTGCTAGCTCCTGCCGCTCTGAGTGGCATGGTAAGGGGGCAGGGAGAGGGGGGTTGGATAACAAGCAGGGGGTCCTGGGGGGCAGTCAGGGGATGGGGAACAGGGGGGTTGGATAGGCGTGGGAGTCCCGGGGGGCCTGTCAGGGGCCGGGGGTGTGGATAGGGGCCAGGGCAGTCAGGGGCCAGGGGAAGGGGGGGTTGAATAGGGGGTGGGGTACCAGTGGGGCGGTTAGGGGTGGGACGTTCCAGAAGTGGGCGGTTGGGGACAAGGAGCAGGGGGGGTTGGATGGGGGGAGGTCCTGGGCGGGGTGTCAGGGGACAAGGGGGGGGTTGGATGGGGGATTCTGAGGGGGGCAGTCAGGGGGCAGGAAGTGGGAGGGGGAGGATAGGGGGCGGGGGCCAGGGTGTTTCGGGAGGCACAGCCTTCGCTACCCAGCCATCCATACAGTTTTGCAACCCCGCTGTGGCCCTCGGGCCAAAAAGCTTGCCCACCCCTGGATTAGACAATGCTGCTCAATATGTTTGATGTTCATGCTTGAACCTAGAATACACTTATTTTTTTTAAGTCTTTTTAAACTATCCTACAGGATCGATTAGGCACCAAATCTGTGTTTAAACTGGTCAGTCTCTGTATGGGCTGTTTTGATATCAATGAGTCAATATTCCAATAGCAGATGTAAGGATTTTTTTACATCAATATTTCATTTTCATTAAAATCAGTGTAAATTCTGCTAAGAGTTAATCCACTGAAACGTACAAATATGCAGGAAGGGCTCAAGAAGAATTACAATACCACTTCAAAAGGAGCTGGTTTAGGAGTCAGGACCCTACTTTTTGCAATAACTTATGCATCATGAACTTACTTAACTGGCAGAAGATAACATCTCACACTCCTAGTTTTATGGCCTTGGGTTGACAACAGTGTAAACTGAAATTTTTGCTTACTGTAAAACTGGTGGAGTCCAATAACCAAAAATATTTTCATGCCCAAACTGATGTTTTATCAAAACATTTTCCCCATTGTTATGTGCTTTCTGTTGTTACGTAATTTCTCTCTAATAAATAGCTATTCTGATGTTTCTGAGCAAAAAAAAAATTCTTGTTTTCTGAATAGGACTAATGTCAGTGAATAAGAAATATCTAAAACACAGAAAAAATATACTTTCCTAATTCAGATTTCACCAGAAAGCATTTGTTAGAAAGCACCAAATTATAAAACTTTACTGTTACCTTGTTCTCCCTACATCATGTCAGTTTAGTCACCTATTGCAAGAGTGTGAATCCTAAATTGTTAGCTTTCTGGGATAGGGGCTTATTGTCTTATGGTCAATTGCTCAGTGCCTAGTATAACACGGACATAATCCCTGCTTAGGGTCCTCAGGCACTACCAAAATGAAATCATGAACAATAATAAATTGTTATAATTAAGGGTAGATTTTCAAAGGAGCCTTGGGAAGATTGGTGCTCAAAGCTTTTTGAAATTCAATGGGAGAAGGGTCCCTAAATCCCTTAGGCTCCTCTGAAAGCCCAGCCCAAAAACACTATAAGGTTTGGTTTTTCTCCTGGGAGAGAAGTGTATTGAAAACATAACCTAACAACAATAATTCATACCACATAATTCACTGTTGTTTATCGTAAAATAATAAAAGAGAAAGGGAAATACAGGCATTTTACTTTAAAGGAGGGTAACCTACCCATAACATGAAAAAGCCACAACTTCAGTTCGGAAAGACAATACAACAGTGCCCTCCTCACCTTCCACTTTCAGCCCGAAAGCATGAGCCAGAAGCAGTGGAGGGTTAAACAGAATGCATTTTGCCAGACATAATTGGCTGCCTGTTTTGATAGAATTTTAAGTGAATGAAGGGAATCCACTAATTATAATATATTGTGATTTTAGTAGAATACTTCATACTGTGTCTCATGAAGTTTTCTTTGAAAATTAGTTGGACCAGATAGACTAACTGACTTGGATAGAAACACTGTCCTATGGATTGAAACCTGACTAACAGACCATAAGCAAAGAGTGATAAATGGCAATGTAGTACAATTGGGGGAGATCTGCAGGGACTGAGGTTCGATCCAATATTATTGCACATCTCAAATGATTATCTCAAAGAGCGAGTAACCCTCAGTGAAATTCTCTGGCAGTACTAAAGTGGGAGAAGTTGTGAACAACAGTCATGAGAGAGGAATAATACAAAGGAACTTACAAATATTAGAAACATGGGCTAAAAATGAAAATCACATTGGCAAAATTCAAGCTAGTATATATAGGGAGAACCAATGGAACACAATCCCACATATAATCATTGGGAGGAATAAACATGAGAAGCAGCGCTGTTGAAAGAGGCCGAGGGTTAAGTATGGACAGTACACATGAGGTGAGGTTGCAATGTCACATGCAGCAAAATAAGGCACTTTTAGGCTGTATATGCAATGGCATCTCATGTGAGATTAACTCCTTCTCTGGCATGACTGTAACTGAATGTTACATTCAGGTCTGGGCACCATATTCCCAGAAAGATGCTGACAAACTAGAAGGAGTTCACAGAATCATTGGCTGGAGGAACTGACATATGAGGAAACAACTAATTGTGCATTGATTAGCTAAACAATGACAAAGGCAGAACATCATAAAAATGTACAATTGTTCTCCATGTCCACTGAACGTAGGACAAGAAGTAATCAGTTTAATCTGCAGCAAGCAAGATTTAGGTTAGATATTAGGATATTTCTAGCAACAAGGGTAGTTAAGCTCTGGAGTTTATTAGAATTCTTTGAGGGGGTCAACAACCATGTGGAGAAGGGTGATCCAGTAGTACACCGTACTTGATCTTTCAGAAAGCCTCTTAAAAGGTCCCACACCAAGGGCTCTTAAGCATAGTAAGCAGTCATGGGATAAGAGGGAAGCTCCTTTAATGGATCAATAACTGGTTAAAAAATAGGAAACAAAGGGTAGGAATAAATGAGTTTCACAATGGTGAGAGGTAAATAGCAGGGTGCCACAAGGATCTGTACTAAGACCTGTGATGTTCAGCATATTCATAAATGCTCTGGAAAAAGGGGTAAACAGTGAGGTGACAAAGTTTACAGACTATACAAAATTATTCAAGATATTTAAGTCCAAAGTGGACTATGAAGAATTATGAAGAGACCTCACCAGGAGGGGTGACTGGGCAACAAAATGGGAGATGAAATTTAGTGTTGATAAATACAAAGTTATGCACATTGGAAAACATAATCCAAGCTATACATACAAAATGATGGGGTCTAAATTAGCTGTTACCACTCAAGAAAGATCTTGGAGTCATTGTGGATAGTTTTCTGAAAACATCTGCTCAATGTGCAGCAGCTGTCAAAAACGCTACCAGAATGTTAAGAACTATTAGGAAAGGGACAGATAATAAGATAGAAAATATAATAATGCCACTGTATAAATCCATGGTATGCCCATACCTTGAACACTGCATGCAGTCCTGGTCACCCCATCTCAAAAGGGACACATTAGAATTGAAAAAAATACAGAAAAGGGCAACAAAAATAATTAGGGGTAGGGAACATCTTCCATATGAGGAGAGACTGAAACTGAGACTGTTCATCTTAGAAAAGAGGCAACTGAGGGGGGATATGATGGAGGTCTATAAAATCATGACTGGTGTGGAAAAAGTGATTAAGGAAATGTTATTTACCCCTTCACATAACACAAGAACTAAAAGTGACCCAATGAAATTAATAAGCAGTAGGCTTAAAACAAACATAAGGAAGTACTTCTTCACACAATGCACAGTTAACTTCTGAAATTCATTGCTAAGGGTTGGTGTGAAGGCCAAAACTATAACTGGGTTCAAAAAAGAATTAGATAAGTTCATGGAGGATAGGTCCATCAATGGCTAGTAGCCAAGATGGTCAGGGACACAACCCCATGCTCTGGGTGTCCCTAAACTTGTGACTGCCAGAATCTGGGACTGGACAGGAGACAGATCACTCAATAACTGTCCCATTCTGTTCATTCCTTCTGAAGCATCTGGCACCAGCCACTGTTGGAAGACGGGATATTGGGCTAGATGGACCATTGGTCTGATGTAGTGCAGCCAATCTTATGTTCTTAGTAGACTTCCAAGAGAGGTTGTGGAATCCCTATCATTAGAGATTTTTAGGAACAGGTTGGACAAGTACCCATCAGGGATGGTCTAGGTTTACTTGGTCCTGCAGCAGCAAAGGAGGCTGGACTTGACTTCTCAAGGTCCCTTCCAGCCCTAGATTCCTATGATTCTGTGATATGGATGTTACTCCCTGTTCTGGATTTGTTCAGCGTTCCCTATCTCCTCTGTGCCAGTCTTTTAGACTTTTAGCTCTTTGAGGCAAATACCTTGTCAGCATGCAAATAATAAATGTAATAAACAACAAGAAGTTACACAGACAAGATTTCTATGAATATTTCCAAATGAGGGTCAAGATTTTCAAAAGTCATATGTGACTTTGAATGCCTCAAATCCTTGGTGCCCAACTTGAAATATTTTTAAAGGGGCCTGATTTTCAGAAAATGCTGAAAAATCAAGACTTTTAAAGTGTCCCAATTTGGGCACCCAAAATTGGAGTAATCTAAGATTACTTTTTAAAATCGTGGCCATATCCTTAAACACAGAGGGCCACATTCTGCTCTTAGCAACAGGGATGTAAATATGAATCTGCCCCATTCTCTGAATTAAAGAGCAACAACGCCCTTTAGAAGACTCAGTAGATATATATATAAACCAAGATCACTAAAGGCAAATGCAAAATACACTCCTGTCTCATGGAGGACAAATATATATAAACACAAAGGAAATAGCAGAAAAATATGAAAATTAGTTTCAGTTTCAGATTGCAGAGCAGCGATGAAAGGAGATTTGCGCAGACGCATATAAATGCATCGCTGCCCCAAGCTGGCGAGAATTTCAATGGAAAATAATCAAATATTTCTGTACACCAACCATACAAAACAAATTAGATTCAACTAAATCTGATTTATGCTGAAGACTGTGTGGTTAGAGAGGCATACATGCACATGGTGTTCTGGTTATATCTCAAAATTAAAGTTTGCTGGACTCAGAATTGTGTAACACTTATAAAGAGAGATTTCTCTCTTCTGTTTTTTTCAATCTCTTCTCTGAAAATTTCTGGGAGCAGTGTCGGAAACTACAGTAAGGCAACACAAAGAAAGTTATCTGTGGGGAATTGTGATCACTGCAGCAAAGAAATGAATCTTTATACTCTGGTTAAATTAATCAAGCCCTTCTGCTAAATGATGATATCTGAAAATAAGGGACATACTGAAAATGGAAAGAATAGCAGCCAATCAGCAACAAGACCATCTGTTATTAACTAAAGAATATACAATAATGAAGCCAGATCTTCAACCAAAAATTAAACAAGAATAATACCTACACATTAAGAATAATAATTTACAACAAATACTTCAAAGCACCGCTCATATATGGGGTTAATTTATAATTGTAAGACTTCTAATAGATTTCTGCTTTTATCACTCGGAGAAATTCATCTTATCTTTTGACATTAGTAAAAAATGCCATATTTTTAAATGGACATTAACTGCAGAAATAATAAGTGGGCAGATAATGGACAAGTAAATGTACTAAAATGGATGTAGACAAAAATTAAATGGCAAGATTACACAATCTGTGTGGCTATTCCTCTTGACCACTTTTAATTAAATGGCAATGTATTAAGACACAGTAAAATAGAAACCATTCTCTAATGGATGACATCACTGTTTACAAAAGCAAATGCACCTCTGGATCACTAGTTTGTATTGTGTCACATTAGTAACAATCAAAATTCAATACTACATAGTGGCTATGGAGTGAAATGCATTGACCATCTCAGTGAAGTCCCTAGTCAGCAAGTGTACATGACAGAAACAACCAACACAACTATAACACTTGGCAGGAGTCTCAGCAAAGAGGCCAAGGACTGCATCCACTTGAAGAATGAGCTATCTTCCTGTCCCTTATGGTCTCCCCCTACAGATCACAGTAGAAGCCCACTGACAGCACAGTATGGCAAAGCTCAGCTGTGGAAAATGTATTGAATATGAGCAGAGGAATGTGTAACAAGATTAGAAGATATAGATTCAGATGGTACTGAAGCTATACAGTATGTCAATAATCAGTAATGAACCACAGGCAGCCCAAATGAAGAAAGAAAGCACAGAAAGTGAATATGCTTTACAACAATGAATTCTTTTAAAAAACCATGAACTCTTCTGAAAAGATATACACTGAAGAACATTATTGTTTGACTTTGGTGCGTTCATTTCAGCAATCTTTGACAATATTCACAACACAGGCTCAATTAATTCAAACCTTTCTGATTCAAGACTTTCTGTAATCCAAAACAAGGTCAACTCCCCCAGCACGTATTGCCTTGAAAATTCCACTCTTAGACAAAACCTTGACTGCTGGGGCTTACTCAGTGTCTCACATGACATTCGGATGATCAAGGTTGTACTGTACTAGTGAGTCACATTAAATATTTTATCTAATGTAAGCGTATGTAATGTGCTGTATTTTCCTCATTGAAAAAATATTTGGTTTATTAAAGATAAAAGTTACACGTTGTACTTCTGTTCATGTTTTTGGCACTTTCAGCCTAACAATGGGCCAGATCATGGCCAACAGTTACACGGTCACACAGGAGCATAAGAGGAAGTTAAAATCACACTCCCCCACACTCCTGTCTGCATAATCTCCCCAGACACAGAGAGAAAAGCAGGGGCTGAGTGTCCAGCACTTCTCAATCTTTCCCACATCAGAGAGGCAACAGTTGGATTGGTTTCACCCACACACTAGCCAACAAAACTGAGCTTACGGACATGGTGCGGACGAGTAATCTCCCTTTCAATCCAACAATACCATCACCATTAATGCACACAAAGAGCTGAAAATCACATTGTGACATTCAACCTTAACCCCTGCATTCCAGTGTTATGTTGTTTAATCTTTCAATGACAATTATCAACTTAAAATTACTAGCCGACACCTCTACGTAACATACACTAGAGAAAGAATTCAAAACTTCTTACCTATTCAAAAACACAAGTTTCTACCACGTACTTACTATTGACTTCCTCAAAATGTCAACTGCACAGTGTACACTACTAAATTAAATCTTACCCACTGAATTGTACAGATGCATACAGATTCATATGTTTACTAATAGTATGTTATACAACAAAGCAGCAAGTTAACCACTTGAAATCAAGGGTGAGTGCTGCCATGTGATTTTCCAGTTATTTGGGTTGGATACTGAAGTCAATGATATTGTTAAACTGAAAGTGAGAGTGTTAGAGAGAGTTACTAGTTGAGGAGTGTCATCACAGTTGCCAGATAACACTTTGAAACTGGCATTGCACTGGATGTGAGTGGTCTATATCTTTGTTGCCTTGCTTATGATTTCTTGCTTTTAGTGTAAGGAAATAACAGAGTCAACATTGCTCAAATGTAACAAAGTACTTGGTGTGAGATAAAAGTTAGTACTAGATCTGGTGCAAACCTTTCAGAAGGAGCAATGTAAATTAATCTTCCCAATTCCCATGATTGGTAATGGAAGCATTTATTCCAGTACAGTATGTCATGACAAGATTCATAATGGGTAATTTTGGTGTACTTCTGTACCATAGCTGGTGTCAAAGGAGTTTAATCAATTACATCATCTTCCCCCCGCGTCCCAGAGAAAAAATAGCCCACTATATCCAAACCAAAGGAAATCTTTAACCGGAGACCTCTTAGAAGCAGTGTAGAGTGGAGATCTTTGATAGAGCCCTTCCCTGAATGATTAGAAATCTGAGCAAGTTTCAGATTTCCTCAGAATAGCTTAATAAAATTATGGTATCAGCACTGCCTCCCTCTGTCAAGTGTTCTGCTTTCACCATCTATTTGCCACAAGTTGAACTGGGGGAGAGAGGATAATTGGTGGTGGTAGTACTTTCCCAAGTTCCACCCACAAAAGAAGCAGCACCCATACGGATAACCAACATGAGAGGCTGCTCAAAGGAGATAATACAGCTGTTCCAAATATGATTGTGTACCTTAGTCAGGATCCTGGGTGAAAGTAGACAGGACTAGTAGCAGGACCTTGGGAACCAGGAACTGAAGCAAAGGGTCAGAGCTGGTATCAGTGTCAAGAGTCAAGTTGAAGCTCAAAGGCAAAGTCAGAATCAGGAATTAGACTGAGGGTCAATACCAAGTATCAAGGCCAGTGTCGGGGTTCTGGGGCTCAATTAGGAGTCACAGTCAGAACTGATATCAGTACTGAGAGTTCAGAAGCAGACTGGTCATGGCAGCTATATAGAGATCCATATTGGTGCCTAGACACTTCCTGGTATGCTCCATGGGCTTATACATTAATAAGGAGCCAATCAGGGATCACTAAGACAACTGTCAGTTGAATCACTTGAGGCAGAACTTCCTGTGGAGTGAAATCTCTGCATCTTGTGGGTCACAGGGAGTGGCCAGGTTATAGCTGCTGCCAGGTGCAGTTTGGGGATGTTGGTTACCTAGTCCAGGTTCAAGTCCTGCTGATTCTTACAGTGCTTCTCAGCTCTACAGGGCTCCTTGAGCTTGTCTCCCTCCTGATGGGACTTGAATGTGCTCTGCTAGACCCTTGGGCTTAGCTCCTTCTTGATGCAAGGGAGGGGAGAGCAGGAAATAAGTGATGAGTCTCTCTCTAATGCCACCCACTTTGGCACCAAAACAAGAGGTAACTCAATAAATTGTGCAAATCTGTGACCCTCCCTCCCCTTCTTACATGAAGAATGAAATGGTTAAACGTATTGATATTTAAATCATCATTGGGCATGACATAACATCTCATCAAGATGACTGAGGCAGGTCACTCCTCTCAGAGCTGTCATTCCTGGCTGTCCTCAGACACATCACTGCATCAGTTACACTTGGTTCACACTTTCCAGATTTTCTTCACAAACATAAAAGCTAGAGTTTTACACTGTTTGGGAGGAAGAAGGGGGTTATAATGAACGCTAAGAGTGTAGAGTCCAAGATAGCAACTTTAGACAAGTGCTGGTAGACTGTATCACCACAGTTCAGCCCAAGTCCTGTATCATACTTAGGGCTTAATCAACATTCTGAAACCCATTTAAATCAATAGGACTCTGTCAGTAATAAGTGCTATGCCCACTAGCAAGTGTGGACAGAATCAGGCCCAATTACGCTCCATCTTGAAATCAACAGTAATTTTGCCAATGAATCCAAAGGGATTAGGATATATCATAGTCACTGATCCACTTGCCTTGGATCCCAGACAGAATGGGGCAGATGAAGACATACATGACACAATTCTGTGAGATGCTCCTTGCCCTGCAGAACTGTACTAAGGCCTGATCCACCACAGAAATAAAAGGAAAATGTCCCATTGACTTCAGTGGTCTTTGAATCAGGTCCTAGTTCCACTACCTCACTGGCCGTACCCTGGAGAGATGTGTGGGAGGGACAAGATTTAATTGGGATCTACTGTACGTTAAAAAAAAAATAGGTTTACAATGGATTTTATATGGCTGCATAGTCCTGATTGTAGAAATAAAGCATGCTGAAATACCAGTCTGTACTAATAATCTTTAATAACAAAAATATGATGAATAGCAAAACAATTTTACTGTAAACTTGTTGCATGACCTGAAAAGGCACTTTAGTCAATTAAAGAATATTATGTTTTAAATATAGATTTCTAATCACCTGTAGGCAAATCCTCAGTGGCTGTAAATTGACAATCTGACAATTTACACCCATTGAGGATCTGTCCCTCATGATTAGTAGGGCCCAGAGATTATTAAACAAATGTGGTTCCTATTCTGGTGTCCCGTTAGATCCCATCCTGAAAATCTCCTTTGGCCATGGACAACAAACTGAATTGTATTTGAAATCAGAATTTTAATTAAAATCAGCCTCTCTGAGCCTGCTGCTGGCAGTTATTTTCCTGCTGAAAAGGGACAGCTGCTTCCATTGGCAGCCCGATGTCAGGAATTGTTAAACCAGTATTAATGCAGGATGGAAGCAGTGAGAGCATGCAGCAGCAGAGGGGTGAGCTAAGGATGAATTCAGAGCCTTTACCTCTGAGTGACTTTCACTTTCACCATTTAAGTTATGCTGCTATTTCAATTCCTGAGGTTTGTTGTTGTTTTTCCATTTGTTTTTGGCTCAACTGGTGCACAACACCAATTAAAATTAGATAATGAAGAAAATGTCAGTTTCTCCAAATACATCATCATTTGTGAAAATGTTCCCTCAGTACATATTAAGTCCAGGTTTTGTTTGCAGTAAGCAAGCATTTCAAACAGCTGCCCTTTTTGGGGTGGACTTAAGAGAATTTGATTTTCTTTACATTTAATATTCAACATTTCTAGCTTTATACATATATTATTCCATAAAGCTATTCTGCAGAATACCTATTCTAAATAAATACTGTTTTCTTATTTCAAGGGATTTAAATGAGGTTTCAGGTAATAACTAGCAGCAAAGGACTAACATTCCCATATAATTAATTGAAAAAAGCAGTAGTGAATATAGATGGATTTCTTGGTTTTGTAGGCATTAATATTCAAATGCAATCAGCTTCCCTTAAATTAAGGTTTGCAGAGGTACTGGACCCACTCTAAGCATCCACAGTAATTCATCCCCAGAGAAGAGTGAATCAGAATCCAAAATTTAATACTTGAGTTTGAAATACGCACTTCATCTTTGTTTGATTTTCCTACGGAGCTTCATGAGAAAATGATGGGATATATCACATAGTTATACTTTTCACATTTTTCCCTATAAAGATACTGTACTATTTAATTTAAGAATACCCTTGAAGTTCACAGATTAAATAACTGTTATTTTTCTAAAAACAGAAAGGTATAGAAGCAAAGGTATAGTGACCTCACAAATCAACCTGAGCTATTAAACTAACCGAATACTCAAACTAGCTGTTAAACTAACCTAACTTTGGGTGACATCCTAACCCCACTGAAGTCAATAGGATTTTTGCTTTATTTCTCTTTTGGTTCTAAGGAATACAAAATGGAAAGAGTTCTATGTAAACAAATTCAACTGTAAAATGCATCATTTTCAAAGGAACATTTTAATCAATAAGATAAGCTTAATTCCCTGTCTGCATAGCTTAACTAAATAAACAACAAAGTTAAATCAAAACATAAGGAAACTGCAAAGATCAGCAGTAGATGTGATTTTAAATCAATAGTAGATATATGATAGTATAAAATAGAATTTGCCACTTATAGGGAAAATGTAATGATCATATAAGATACTGAGAAATTTCATCTGAGCATTAAACTATGTGCAGTTTCCTGCCTACGAGGAAAAATTAGATAACAAATTCAACTCCCCGTTATGCCAAAGATCTTCTCTTCACCAAAGAACAGAGGAGCTATTGGGGTTACACAATTTTTATGTCAATTAAAACATTCCATATAAACAATCTATACTTGTCCAAACTAACAGACTGCCACTTCCAAATCTTTCTGGGCAATAGTTTAGAAAGAAATACTGTATTACAATTTAAAATAAGCAAATTGCATCTATTTTGGATCAAAGAATTACATGCTATTCTTCAGTTGAATAGTTCACGTTTGTCAGAGTCTATCTGGCTGCAACAGACTATTTTTATATTGTCTCAAACTTGTCCAGAAACTAGCTATAATTCTCTCTATTATTGATTAACAAAGCCTTTCAGTTGCATTAAATTAGGAGATGAAGAGGTGTGTTCCTTCCAATTTTTGTGTTATGTTTTGTCATTAGTAGAATATAACATTGCCAAACCCTGACCACAGAAATGGTAAAAATAAATACCAAAGATCTGGGAAGAGAAATCCTACAGCCATGAAGAGAAGGTAACTTCAAGGGAGTATCCTGGAAATTAAGATTTATAAATCACCAAGATCTGAAAGAAACAAATTTCAGATGTTGCATAATGCCATTTTATATGGCTAAAAATAATGGAGTTATGGTGCAAATGCCAGGAAAAAAATCTGCGGAAAACTGTGCAAACACTTATGTTCAAAGAAAAGCCCTGAAACGAGCAAATCATTTGAAGAGTTGGTAAGAATACAGACAATATAATGCATTCTAGATTTATGTTGAGAAGGCCATTCATTTAATGCAGTTCCATCTTACTTAAAATGATCATTTTCACAGAAGTAAGGCATACTGTGTGTGTAATATGAGTTTTAGTGTTGTTTCTGGCTTTGGGGTGATAAAAACACTTAAAAGCTCAGTAGCCTACTCATCTTAGTTCCATGTTTTAAAGTAGTCTAACATTCCTGCCTCTCTACTGCATAGTGAACTCCTACATTCTTGTTAAACTATTCATGCCTCAGTTCCAGAGCTTATTCAAAAAATGTTAAACCATTGCTGGATAAAATCTTTACATTCTAAGAAGTGAAGGTCACCTTGCAAAAGATTATTCTACTCGTGATCCCTAAAGATTTCTTCTTGAATCAACATTTGCTTTAATGCTGCTTTACCGCTCCCCTAGTCAGTTGTAGACTGAAAACAGAAACATCCATGTTCATTTCAGATGAGGAGCACATCACAGTCTGGACAAGTCAAGGTTTCAGGGTTTTATTTTTCTAAAGGCATTACAAAAATGTGGTAAACTCTATTACACTTCCCAAACGCAGCAAAGTGAAACAGCGATTTTCTGATTCTTCATCCCTTTTTGGGTCCTGTTATCTCTCTATGCAGCATGGGTGAAATCCTGACTCCACTGAAGTCAATAGGAGCTCTGCCTATATAGTATTTCTGGCCCAAGAATCAGCACCAAACAAAGAGTGACATACAGTGATGAAACTTGCCCACAGTAGAAGATGCTCAGCAGTGTGCTGATCATCTTCCTCCAATAGAGCTGGGACCCAGTTTGCCAGTTCACAAGTCAAGTCTTCTATGGGACAAGAGCCACTTGATAGAGTCTTGACAAGATATTGTTGCATCAGAATATTTAGGTGCTGCAGTAAAAAGATGAAGAATTAACCTTATTTCCATCAAGCATATATATTGTCTGTTTTCATTCTTCTGAATTATGTTAGTTGATTGAACTCTGTAGCCATTGAAAACACTAACTCCTGTTATAAAACTTCTGTACAGCACAGAGTTTGGTATAATTTGCCATAGTCTTCTCAGAAGAGGTCCAGATCTAAGCAAATAATGAGTCTCATTCCTAAGAAAAGTCGTCTTTCTGTATCATGCCTGAAGTCACTGTGAAAAAGGTAGAGAGACTAGCACTGTCCCTCCCCAAGTACTTGATCTGTATTCAGTGTGTATAAAGCTTCAGGTTACATTCAGCTCCATGGAGTTCAATTTCTGGACTAGGCTGCTGCCTTTGCTATAGAGCAAACCACTCTGATGGCTACAATTATACTGTATCACCATAGGGCCAAACCTTCTCATGAGTTCTCCACTGCAGAGTTCTAATAGGAGACTGATAGTGTTTGAATCAACACGGTTATTCCACCCCATAGAATTAGTGTTCTATCTACTGTTCTTTACAGTCTCTCAGGCACCATGCATTATATTAGTGTTCTGAGTGCCAAACAGGATACTATTTAAGGGGAGAGGAGCATGCTGGGGTAGGAGCCTAGATATTCTACATTTCCCCCTCCACCTCCCAAAAATATGTTTCTCTATTTGGGGCATGAGTTACAATAATCCATTTCTGAAGAGCCCTCTTTCTTCTCTGTCCCTTAAGATGGTGTGCAGAACAATAAAAACATTAGTCCAGCTTTTATCGCACTTCAGAGAAGTGGAATTAATAGCAGAGGATACAACACATACAGGGCCAGCTAAGATAGTATTAAAACCCAACGTAGGGAAAAAATGCTAGGTGAACTGAGATGCTGAGACCCTGGTCAAAGGGCAGCAAGACCTATACTAACTAGGAATAATTGCTCCACTGTAGTTACTTGGGATGAGTAGCCACTTATGGGAGGAGAAACTGTTTATTTGCAGATTTAGGTCTCATCCAAAGTTCAATGAGATTAATACAAGTCTTTCCCATCTCTTTTACATTTTCTGTCCTAACTCATTAACTACATGTAACTAAAAAGATACTAGATGTGGGAAGTGTTATATGCTTTTGCACTGGGAATTAGAAAACAGAAAATAAACATGTACATATACCATTTCAACACATCCTCTAGATCAAAGCAGAACTGATGTTTTTAATTTTAGCTTTTTGAGGTTTTGTTTTTATAAGTTGCTGAATTTATTTTGTAGCAGCTGGTAAAAAACACAAACTTTACCACAAGGCTAAAAATCAAATTTACCAAATTACGAAAAACTAGAACAACAAAAAACCTCAAACGGGGGAAAAGAAAATTTAAAACATAGACACATACATATGTATAATTATACATTTTAATGTACACACATACAAGGTTAGTGACTGTAGACCATAGACCACGTGTAGATGGGTGAAAACCACCCATACCCAGATGTGCTATTGTATTGTACAGCGTTTAGAATAATGTGTTCTCTGAGATCTCCAATGTTGAGGATTGGGCAGATAAAAGAGTTTTCCTTGCTAGAAGTCTTTGTACATTCAAAAGAAATACAGGCTCTAGGTCTAAGAGCAGGGTTTGGCCCTTAGCAACTACATCAGTTTGGCTTAACAGACTGAAGGCACATAAATGTAACTGAAATTGTGAATAGTGTCCCATTTAATATAAAAGGCTCTGGTTACAGATTTAAAAAAATAACAACACTGTAATGCGCACTGTTACCCCTTTAGACCCAAGTAGGGTGAGCAAGTGTGAAAAATCAGGACACTTTTTTTTTTCGGGAAGGGAGGGGGATATAGTTACTTATATAACACTAAGCCTCTCATATTGGGACATCCGGTCACCCTAGACCCAAGTGGCTGACCAAAGTTTGGGGTCCTGCGGGTTATTTAGTTAGGAGGAGAAATTGATGGAGTCAGGTATCTTCAATTGCAAACCTGTTTATTTACAAAGAATGTACAAAGTCCTGTTTCCCTGAATGCAGGAGAAATAAAACAATAGGAGATAGTTTCTTTGCTCATAACTCCAGGACCCTTTCAGCCAGCAATCTCTCTGTCTTTAGGCTTTTCTTAGAGCCATGCTCTTAGGGCTGTGTCTGGCTTCCTACGCCTTCTGTTTCTGTGGAGTTTCTCTCCTTCTCTTCCTCACACAGACACATCTCTACTCAAAACAACACTCAGCAAAACTCCGCCACCTACATGTGCTTTTGTTTTGAGTGGCAATGTGTGTCTGTGTTTTGGGTCGAGGCTGATATTGTTTCACAAAAGGAGCTTAACTGTTTCTTAGCACTCTCTTAAATGCAGGGCGTTAGAGACACCCACCCCACCTTCATGACATTTTGTCCAGCTCACCTCACCTCCCATCTTAACTTTGCCCATCACTTTGATGAGGCCAAAAATGGTGACATCATAAACAACCAATCCCAGATAGGAAGAAAATAAACACTAACAAAAATTACAAATGATACAAACTTAACTATTTGCATAGTGTCCTTCTGCTCAAATATGTTCACATCACCAACCTCAAATAATGTTACGCTCCCACCAGCTCTCTTTGGCATTCTTCTCTCCTTCCCTGATTGTCTTTCCATCCCCATGGAGGAGCCACTTACAGTGTGCTCTTGAAGTGTGTCTATTGTTTCTGTGGAACTGGCTTGCTTCACCCTTTATGTTCTAAAGCAGGACTCATTACTCACAGCACTTTCCCAGCCTCAGCTTCCACAGCTACATTTTATCTTTGGGGGACAGACACAGTGAAATCCTATCCCCCCTGATACCTTCTCAGATGGTCCTTATGGAGTGCTTTGGTTTAGCCCTGAACCCAAACGTATCCTATACATCACATCATTTATTCAGGTTAGTACTGTATAGGGTCCCTCCCAAGGTGGATCCATCTTAGGGATCCTAGCCTTCTTTCTCCTAGGATTGGTGAACCAGATCAGGTCCCCTCTTTTAAAAATCAACCCGTGTGACCTTACATCATTTAGCCTTTTCATCTGACCAGAGGCTAACCTTAGATTGTCTCTACAAAAATGTGAGCTTTTTCAGTTTTGGATTGTAGGGTTTCTACATAGTCCAAATGGTCTAAATCCCTTTGTTCCTCTTCAGGAACTTCCTACATGGGGTTTGCTCGGGTCCTTAGCTCAGCACAAACATGAAGAGTGCTGGGGTACACTTTGTACTCTCATTGACTGCTGTTCTATAAGCCATCAAAGGAACAGGATATGCTGGTCTCAGTCCCCTTCAGTACCATTCTACAAAGGTAGTCAACTGAACTCACAGTTGAATCTTGAACTGAATCTTTCCACCATCCCATCAGATTATGGGTGTGCTGTGGTGCTGCAAGTTGTGTGGACCTGTAGAATATCACAAGCCTGCTGAAATATTTTAGATTCAAAATTTCTCCCTTGACTGGTGTGTAACTCCCTCAGCCCCCAAGTCTGGTGAAGAATTCATTCACTAAGATCCCTGATACTGTCACAGCCTTTTGACTTCTTATTGGGTAAGCCTCAGGCCATTTTGTGAAATAGTCCACAGCTACCAGCAAGTATTGATTGCCCACCTCTGTCTCAGGCAAAGACCCAACGCACATCAATGGGAATATGCTCTACTGGTGCGCCCATGAGACACTGCTGCAAAGGGGCTCTCCTTGTCTTAGGGAGACCCTTCTTTGAATCACATTTCCTGCACCAATATTCTGCATTTTACCCAATAGAAATTCTCCCTTCACTTGCCTAAGGTTTTTGCAACTCCAAAATATCCAGCAGTTTTAAAATCATGCCATAACATCAGAACCTCCTTTTTCAATGTATCTGATACAACCAGCTGGTATCTGTATCCCTCTGGCTGGTTCCTCCCATCTATTATACAACATTCCATCTTCCAATCCAAGCTTTCCCACTATGACCAGAAAGCTTTTACTGTGGTGTTGCAAGGTGACAACTTTCCAGGGTGGCTGTGTTTGCCAGCTGATTTTCCAATCACACTCTATTCTGATATCAGGATCCGATCCACTCTTTAGGAAACTTTTAGTTCTGGAGTCCATTCCTGCAATCGGGTGCCTATTGTTCCAGTGGATGAAGTAGGAACATTTGTACTTTTGCATATTATGTGAAGAGAGGAGAAAGCCATCTCTTCTGAGCACCCTCATTCACTTGAGCAACTAATACTTTGCTCCCCTGGTCAGGGCAGTGTTTGCAGTTATCGCACCCAACAAGGCATCAGCATTACTATGTGCTTTTGCCCAGGCCTGTGTGTAATTGTGAAATCAGAGCAGTGGAATTTTTCCAACCACCTGGCAAGTTGCTCCTCGGGATTTCTGAATCCAAACAGCCATTGCAGGAAAGCATGGTTTGTCCTGACCATAAACTTCTTCCCATATAAATAAGTGATGAAAATGTTCTACATATTTAACCACTACTAGGAGTTCTTTCAGGGTGGTGGGATAATTTCTTTCAGGAGAACTTACACTTTTGCTGTAAAAGCCACCACCCTCTCAAGCCCTCTTCCCTTGTGGCAGTACCACCCAACAGGAAAGGGGTTTTGAAACATGAGTAGACCAAGACAGGCGCAGCCATTAGAGCCTTTTTCAGCTCTGAAAATGCTGCATCACACTCTGCTGACCACTGAAATGATTTCCATTTCTTACCCAACCTAAGCAATGGTTTTGCAACATTAGCAAACCCACAAATAAACCTTCTGTAGCGGGAGCAGAGTCCTACAAAATTCTGCATATTTGTTTCAGAGTAACAGCCGTGTTAGTCTGTATTCGCAAAAAGAAAAGGAGTACTTGTGGCAGCTTAGCAACTAACCAATTTATGCATATGCATCCGATGAAGTGAGCTGTAGCTCACGAAAGCTTATGCTCAAATAAATTGGTTAGTCTCTAAGGTGCCACAAGTACTCCTTTTCTTTCTGCACATTTGTGCATGTCTAGGGAGTCAGCCAGCTCTGTAAAGCTTTTCTGCAGTGGAAATTCCCTCTTCACTAATTGTGTGCCCAAGCTAAAGGACCTCTTTTGGAAACAACTCACATGTAGTTGGGTTTAATTTCAGATTGGCATCCTTCAGCTTATCCCAGGCCACTAGTAAGTGTATCAGGTCTTGTGCAAAGGTTTTAGCATGCACCAGGATATCACCTAGGTATACCAGACAGGCTCAGAGGGACATGCCATGGAATCCCTCTCAAATGTGGCTAGTGCATTGCACAAGGCAAAAGCATCACTTAAAATTGCCACAGACCTTGCCCTGCTGTGAACACAGTTTTTCCTGTCCTTTGCATCCACTTCTACTTGCCAATACCCACTTTTAAGATCCAGTGTAGAAATCCAGATTGAATGTACTACATCATCCAGGGTATCATCTATGTGTGGTGAGGGATAAGAATCCAAGTGACTTCATTTAGTTTTCGATAGTCCACACAGAATCTGGGACTGCGATCCTTTTCCTTAAGTGGAATTATGGATAAGGCCCAAGGGTGGCTGAAGGCTCATTTATGCAAAGAGGAAAGAGGCATTATAGGCCATTGAGGAAATGTATTAGGAAAGCATAAACTGTTTATTGGGTTGTTTTCCCCTACTGTCAATCTTACGCTGGACTAGTACAGTGCAATCTATACCTTTGTTTGACAGAGAGAACAACTCCTGATTCCTCATCAGAAAGTCTTGTAGACCGTTCTGCTGTTCCCTATTTAAGTGTACACCACTGTGCTGGAACAAGTGCAAGGGTTAGTCTGCACGGTGCTGCAAATGCACACTACCAGGGTGTGATTTCTAAAGCACCCTAATACATTTCATACTAATTGGTCCATGCAGACCCTGCTGGTGCACACTAAGAGTTCCTTAGTTTCAAACAGCACTATGCAAAGCGCACTAGGAACTTTTTGTGCACATCCCAGCAGGGTCTACATGGACCAATCAGTGCGTAAGATATGCACGTTGCCGCTCCATGTAGACAAGCCCCAACAGAGCTCTGTGAGCTCACCTTTACCCCTTGGCCCCTTGTAGTTTTCTTCTATATCAGCATTTACTAGATCAATTGGTTCACATTTTGCAACCAATGCTCTCTTCATTACTATTTGTTGCTTGTTGGAAACATTCAGCAAATGAATCTGTTCCTGTTTAAATGCCACAACAGCTTTAGCAGCTAAAATTCCCCCAAGACCCTAGGTCTCAAAACAGGTTTCAATCACTGCCCATCTTCCTTTTTCTGGAAAGCTACCATAGCATGTCGCTGTTACGACGACTTCTGCCCACGGAAGCAGGGAAACTTGTTCACTGTGAGCCAACTGCCTACAAACCATTTGTTTCACCTGGGCTACTTCTTTAACAGGAATTTCTACACACTGGATTTGTAAGACACCAGCCTGGCAATTATTACACAGTTATTAGCCATAAAAAAATTCAAACAATTATCAGCTCATCCACTACTTTGGCTACCCAGATTTCTTGCTCTAATTCCAGAGGTCCAATTTTCAAACCCAATTTTCCCAAATAACTCCCTAGTCGTTGTCTCTATTTAAGACAAATTAGTTGGTTCAATTTGTCAATAGATCCCCTAATCCCTAGGTTTTTTAGCATGTCTGGTTTAATAATTTATGTTTGAGCCAGCGTCCACTAGGGCCACACTTTTCACAGATCCCAATATGTACTCAATAGCCAAACTTCCAGTTTTGTTCTTTAGCTGCCCAGATTTTTTTTTTTTTAAATGACGCTGGTCCTTGCCAAGATTTGCCCCTTCAGCATGGTGTCACCCCATTTCCTATCTAAGAGTGAGGCTTTCATTAGATACTTGTGATGCTGTATTCTGGCTTACCTTATATTTACAATAGTCCCTTTTATTATTCATTTTTTTCCACAGTACTAACATTTAACTGAACTGCTTCCCTTAGTTTTGCATGATTGCCAATTTCCCTTGTTTTGCAAACCAAAGTTATCAGTTTTTCTAACTGTTCAATAAGGTCATGAACCAGATTATAAACACCTTCTTCCTCATACATAGTAGATTCAGAGCTGTACTTATAGCCTAGGGCTTATAGCACTCAGCTTCCCTCTTCCTGATGAGCAGCTGCTTCCTCTTCCGGTGCACCTCTGCAAGGAAAGATTCAAGTTCATTAGCAAATTCCATAGCTTCTCAGTGTGCTCATCTTAATCTGCAAATCCAAGTCCAGCTGAGCATCTATAAAATGGTCTGTTGCCAATTTACCCTGGAAGTCCTCCTTGGTGTCTGAATATGCCAGGAATGCAAATCTTCTCAGGTCCTCTGTCAGGCCAGATGGGGTCTTCTTCCCTCTCCTTCTAGCTCTATTTAGCTGCAAGTGAGGGTTGAATTTAGACACCATCTTATATAACCTCACAACAGTATGAAATTATGCCCCCAGATTGTATTTGGAGTTCATAGCAAAGAGTGCAGACGCTGGCCACTGCAGCAATTGTTCCGCCAGGTGCTCTGCCCAACACAGTTGTCCACACCTGAATAGGAAGTCACAATTCAAAAGTACCTCTCAAACTGAAAAGAAAAAACAAAGTTGTTTGCATGGAATGGAGAGTGAGGGATTTCCAAAGGCATAAACTAAGACTGAATTTCCAGTCTTTTTCCACCAAGGAATCTATATAAAACTCCATATTTTGGTGCCTCGGGGTCACTCCCAATGATTTGACAGAGTAAAGTTTGTTGATGTTCAAGGTTGCGAGACCCATCTGTTTACTCAGGTTTTTGTCTGTCAGCATAGTTGGAGGGGGATGCTTTGAGAGTTCCAGCTTTTTTTGCTGGGGGTTTCTTTAGAGCCAACATAATTTGTTACTGTGTTCATTTAGAAGCTTTAATTTGTGGTTTTGAAGATTGTGTAACTGCACTAAGAGGTGGCAAGAGGCCCATATGAGGAGTTCAGCAATAAGTTTAACAATACAGTAAATAACTGTTCAGTAATTTGCCCCGTACTGAGCATCATGGCATGCACTATAAGTTATTAGTCCGGGCTCAAAGACAAAGAACAGTCCTAGTGCATTAACATGTCTTTATGAGGTGCCTAGTAAAAAGGAAATAAAAATGCAGTTCCATTTGGATAACAGAACACTGAATCACTTCACTCACTGTTGTCACACATTAAGGATGACCCACAGTTAGCCTCAGGACTGAGGGCACAGTTAGATTATTTCACAATAGTCTATTTTGGAATAGAAGAAGAAGAATGAGGATAATACTTTCATAGGGCCTTTCTCCATGGTTCTCAAGACAATTTACATGAACATTAAACCTTCTAGACCCCTGTGAGGTAGTTAAGTGTTATTACTTCCATTTTACAGATTGTGAACCTAAGACAGAGAGGTATGCAGCCAAAATTTTCTGAAGTGTTCATTGAAGTCCATGGGAGCTGCAGATCCTCAGCACTGCTGAAAATCAGGCACCAGACATCTTAATTGATCACACAACAATAGAGGCATTCAGAATTAGTGACTGCTTTTGAATACTTAGGACTAAGTGACAGCAAGTCAGTGGCAATGCTGGGTATAGAATCCAGAGCTTCTATGAATCCCATGCTCCATCTCCTAGACCAATGGTCTCCAAAGTGGGGTGCACGCACCCCAGGGGATGTGCAAGACCATCCCTGGGGGATGCACAGCACGGCAGCAGCAGCGCTCCTGGACCTCTGATTCTTCGGCGGCAGCTCGGCTCTTCCCCGCTCCGTCTTCGGCGGCGCACCGGCGGCAGCTCTTTTTAATTTTTTTCCCCTTCCCTAGAGCTGGCCCTGGGGGTGCGCGATCTAAAAAAAAAGTTTGGAGACCAATGCCCTAGACAATACTCCACCCGTCTATTTAAAGTATTTTGCTTCATCACCAATTGTCATGAGAAGTTTATATTCATACTCCTCTTGATCATGGAAAGGCTTTTTTTCTGTGCATTATGTTATTTGCTGTCTCTCTCTGTTTGGGTTTTTTAAGTGAACATTCAACCTGACTTAGTCAATGTTGATTTAACTGGTTCCATACTGTTACAGACCCCACTGCATGCAGCAAATCCCATCCTACCACTTCAGATTAAATTTGATAATACATATTTGTTACCCCATGCCCAGAAGATCAAGTAGACAAGAAATGGTCTAACTGTCCCAATAAAGGCAGTGCTCAGATATTACTGCAACAGGGGACAGATATATACCCAGATAACCAGGATAGACCTAGATTTTTGGAGGCTTAGAATTTCTCAGAAAGAATGAGACAAGATGGTCATGAGATAAAGGCACCAGACTGAGACTGAAGAAGTCGGAGCTCTATTCCCTGTTCTGCCACAGGCCTATATTCCCCATCTGTAAAATGGGGATAAATAGCATTTCCTTTCTGTTTAGGTTGTAAGACCCAGACCCACTTCAATGGCAGTTAGCTAAATACTTTTGAGAATCTGGGTCTAAGACGGGGTGGGCAAACTTTTTGGCCCGAGGGCCACATCTGGGTATGGAAATTGTATGGCAGTCGTGAATGCTCATGGTTCCTGGCCAATGGGAGCTGTGGGGGTGGCGCTTGGGGCAGGGGCAGAGTGTGGAGCCCTCTGGGTGCCCCTACACGAAGGAACAGGAGGGGGGACATGCCATTGCGTCCGGGAGCCGCGCCGAGCACTGGCACGTGCAGAGCAGGGCAAGCCCTGGACCCCGCACCCTGTCGGGAGCTGGAGGGCCGGATTAAAACGCCTGAAGGGCCGGATGCGGCTCCCGGGCTGTAGTGTGCCCACCCCTGGTCAAAGCTCTTTGGGGACAAAGACTCATCTCTTAGTGTATCTTTGCACCTTGCCTGGCATAGTAGGGCCCTGATCTCAGTTGCAGCCTGTAGGCGTTTCTGTACCGGAAATAAGAAAGGACAGTAATGTTCAATGACAGGAAATTACCCCCGAGGGATCAGAGTGCATAGAAGGAAGAGCCAACAGGTCACAAGTTCACCGGCTTGTCACTGTGAAGGGATACTTGGTCAAGGTGAACTCAAGGCTTCTGCTTTCTGCACCAGAGGGAAGACCGGCAGGGGTTATGTAAGATTACAACGGGAGAGGCGGCCACGGCTCTGCAAAGAGGCGAGAAGGATCTCTCCCTTCACCACCCACAGCAGCGCGGGGACGTTTCAGCTTTCGGACAACAGCTACCCCTAGTGGCGAGGAATCGCTTCCCTTTTCTCTCGCCCCTCTCGTTGATTTCGTGCTGTCAACCGGTTTAGTAACTAGAGGCGGCGAGTGGTCATTAACCTGGCAAGCGCCCCCGTCCCTTCCTCCAGCACAGACCCCCGGCGGCTGCAGCCCAGCGAGGCCGCTTGCAGTCGCTCCCCGGCCTGGGCGCAGGGCGCACCGCGGGCTGCCAGGGGACCGGGCGTTTGTTTGCTCATCCAAGGCAGAGCAAGAGCGAAGCGCCCCTTAACCAAACGTACCTCCTGGGTACGGCCCCTTCCAGGGCCCAGCCCTCCAGCGTGGCCAAGGCGGAGGGTACTCCTGTCCGACCCCCACACCCCCAGCCTCTCCCAGGCCACGGCCCCGCCGCGCCGCTGGGGAAAGTTCGCCCTGCAGCCTCTGGCTCCTGAAGTTAGGGAAAGGGGAGGGGGGGCGTGTCGGGGAGCCCTCGCAGCAACAGCCGCGATCAATCGCAGGGAGTTACTTCTCCTGCCCCCGAGGTGGAGGCGCCTGGGGGGCGCGCGGCTATGGCGGGCACGCGCGCTGCCCCCACACGTGCGCTGCCCCCCAGGCGCGCACACTCCTGGAGCGCAGTGGGGAGGGGGCGGGGCCGCGGAGCTCGCCTGTTGCATCGTCCAGGCCGGGTTGTTTGTAAGAGTGTGTGTGTTTGTATCTGCGCCGGAGCCCCCAGCAGTGCCCTGGCTCTCGGCTGCTGCCGGATAGTGGCTGCTCCCTGCTCCGTGGCACGTCCCTCGCAGCTCCTGTCCGGTCTCTCTCCTCCTCCCTGTGTATTTTTAGGTCACTGGAGTGGAGGGTAGGTAATCCCCGGGCTTAAGTTCCAAGGGGGCGGGTTCTGGCCGGAGGTGGAGTCACTTTTCATTTAAATCCCTGACTATAAAATGGGCTTAAAGAGACGCGGGATCCCAGCTGCGCTGCACAGAGCCCGGCGGGCAGGCGTGTGTCGAAGGGGGCGGGAGCCCAGCAGCCGTCAGGATGCTCCACTCCCTCGGCGTTCACACCTTGCAGCTGCTCACCCAGGTCGCTGCCTGCATCCTCCTGTTCCCCCGCTTCCTGCTCACCGCGCTGATGCTCTGGCTCCTGGATTTTCTGTGCATCAGGAAGAAGGTGCTGCTGATGGGTAGCAGGGCGGAGGAGGAAGAAGCTTGTCCTGGCCAGGAGCTGCCCCCGGACGACCCCCCGGTCTGCGTTTCCGACTCTAACCGCATGTTCACCCTGGAGTCCCTGAAAGCCGTGTGGCACGGGCAGAAGCTGGACTTCTTCAAGTCAGCCCACGTGGGCTCTTCCGCCCCCAACCCCGAAGTCATCCAGCTGGACGGGCAGAAGCGGCTCAGGATCCTGGACTACGCCCGAGGCAAGAGACCCCTGATCCTCAACTTTGGGAGCTGCACCTGACCTCCCTTCATGGCTCGCCTGAGGTCCTTCCAGCGCCTAACTGCGCACTTCGTGGACATCGCTGACTTCCTGCTGGTGTACATCGAAGAGGCTCACCCCTCCGACGGCTGGGTCAGCTCGGACGCAGCCTACCAGATCCCCAAGCACCAGTGCCTCCAAGACCGGCTGAGGGCGGCTCAGCTGATGCAGGAAGGGGCGCCTGGCTGCCCCCTGGCAGTGGACACCATGGACAATGCTTCCAGCGCCGCCTATGGAGCCTTCTTTGAAAGGCTCTACATCATCCAGGAGGAGGTGGTGATGTACCAGGGAGGCAGAGGACCAGAGGGCTACAAGATCTCCGAACTGCGGAGCTGGCTCGACCAGTACAAAAACCGGCTCCAGAGCCCCAGTACGGTGGTCATCCACGTGTAAAAGGAAACTGTGCTGGGGGGAGGAGAGGGGGTGTGCTGCCCTGGGGGGGCCCGGGGGTGGGGGTGGCAGGAGCTGTTCTCTGCTCCTCTCCCTGGGGACGGCAGGCTGCTGTGTGAGTTTCATGCACGTGCTATCGTTACCCCTTCTCTGATCGAATCATGTTGATTTGCCAGCCCAGCTCCGTTCATGCTGCATGTCCTCGTGCATCTTGTAAATACCCCCTTTTTTTGTAACAAAGCGTTCCCTATTTTTATGGAGGTTTTCCTAGGGGGTCTGGGTCCGCGCGCGAGTGGTCTCTGCTGAGCGCCCGGAAAACACTAGTTGGGATTTCTAGTCTCTCTTGGTGACGACCGATTTTGAAATGGTTTTCAAAATACCAGGAAATCGAGTCCGATGTTGTTAGAGACTGGAAGTGCCACTAGCCGGGGCAAAACGGAATGTCCTATTTATGGGGTCTCCCTCCTCTCTTTTTGTAAAATGTTCATTTTTTTTAATGAAACTTTTTATAGTAATAAAGATCTGGAATAAAACAACACGCCTGCTCTTGGCTCCTCGTCACGGAACTGATAAGCTAATGCAATCGCTGCCGTGTAACCTCCCTCCGAGCTGCCGGGGATCTGGCGGGCGGGAGGAGATAGCTGGGGCAGGAGAGGCGGACCTGCACGGGCTGGGGCCGCAGGAGGGCGCGCGCTACCCCGGCCACTTGGGGCCCCCCGACAGCGTCGGCGCTCTGCAGAAAACCTGCCCCGGAGGGTGCGTTACAGCCTCCCCCGCTGAGCTCCGTCAAGTTACAATCAACCGCTACCGCTGCGGAGCCCCCTCCGGAGGTCGCGCTCACCCCGCGCTTGGGGCTTCCCGCGAGGGGCTGAGCGCAGGCAATTCCTCCCTTTCACCCGGGGCAGGCAGCAGCTTGCTGACGCCGCAAAGGTCTCCACCGCGTAGCCCAAACTGTGCCCCGGCTTCCCAGCTGCGCGCACTGTAGTAACCTGCTGGGCTCCGGCCGCGTGCCGCCCCGCAAGGGCTGGGAAGCCGCTCCCCGTCAGCCTACAATTTAGCGCATCTCCCAAGGCTCCGATTCAGAGGCACCTGCCTCACTTTAAACAGCTGGCTAATCCCATTGACGGCAAGGTGGCTCCTCACCTGGTTAAACTAAGGCACCTGTTTAAGCACCTCACTGACTCCAGCTCCAAGCCCTAGCTGAACAAAGGACAGCTGTGCATCCCCGGAGAACGGACAGGTTCAAAATGATCAGGGTTCAGAGGGGCAGCCCTGTTAGTCTGTATCAGCAAAAACAAGGAGGAGTCCTTGTGGCACCTTAGAGATTAACACATTTATTTGAAAAAAGAAAAGGAGTCCTTGTGGCACCTTAGAGACTAACCAATTTATTTGAGCATGAGCTTTCGTGAGCTACAGCTCACTTCATCAGTGAGCTGTAGCTCACGAAAGCTCATGCTCAAATAAATTGGTTAGTCTCTAAGGTGCCACAAGGACTCCTTTTCTTTTTGCGAATACAGACTAACACGGCTGTTACT
The DNA here is from genome assembly GCF_965152235.1 of Eretmochelys imbricata. NCBI lineage: Eukaryota > Metazoa > Chordata > Testudines > Cheloniidae > Eretmochelys > Eretmochelys imbricata. The sequence goes on from NC_135577.1 coordinate 110,824,248, forward strand.
CTGAAACCTGACATTTATTTGAGTATAAGCTTTTGTGGGCTAAAATCTGATGAAGTGGGTTTTAGCCCGCGAAAGTTTATGCCCAAATGAATGTGTTAGTCTCTAAAGTGCCACAAGAACTCCTTGTTGTTGTGGGTTTTTTTTTTTTTCCAAAATGCTCAGTAATCTGAAATGTATTAGAGGAATGGGTTAGTGGGGGATGGTAGCCCTATTTTCCTCTGTGTGTCATCAATCCCACAGGCTTTTCTGTAACCCAAACCTTGGGAAAACAGCAATTTGATTTCAAGTTGCAGGTGTTCATTACTACATGCTGCTTTGAAATCCTAGGGTAAAACCAAACAGGGAAAATAAGTCATCATCAATTTACGATGAAACCACAAAGGCTAAAACATTCAATTCATCTGACTGCTTAACAAGTATATGAAGCCCAAGCAAGAATCCAGAAACAACACTTCTAAGTGATTATGCCCAAGTATTGTTTTTTTCTGCCTTGGACATGATCTTTTTGGAAACCATCAACAAATGACAGATGGTTTAGAATAACCTTTCCTCACAAATCAGGTTACGAAGTGGGCATGTTTTATCTCCAACAAAAGAAGGGAGGAGGGGTGTTAACAGTCTTCAGATACCTTAAGGGCTCTTATAAAGAGGATGGGGATCAATTGTTCTCCATGTCCACTGAAGGTATGGCAAGAAGTAAGAGACTTTATCTGCAGCAAGGGAGATTTAGGTGAGGTATTAGGAAAAGTCTTTTAATGACAAAGATAGTTAAGTTCTGAAATAGGCTTCCAAGGGAGGTGGTGGAATCCCCCTCATTGGAGTTTTTAAGAATAGTTTAGACAAACACCCATCCAGGATGGTCTAGGTTTACTTCATGCTGTCCCAGTACAGGGGGCTGGACTCAATGACTTCTCAAAGTCCTTTTCAGCCCTATGCTTCTATGATTCTGCAAGTAATGACCATTGGAAATTTATTAATCACACTTATCAAGACATTTTGGGATACAGGCATCTTCTTGTAATGTCTTTAATAGCTCCTCGTATAAAAAATCTGTTTTAGGAAAGATGAAGGGGAGAAACTTAAATTGTTGCAATCTTCCTGATTATATTTAACAAGATTTCCCCCATATCAGATTAAATCTAATGAGAAATCAGAAGAACTTTTAAGGCAATTTATGTCCTATTATTCAAACTAATGTTGTTAACTTTGCAGAAAACAGTTTATAAACATAGTACAACCTTCTCTTTTCAGAAATAGGTTGCCATATCCATACAACCACTTCAGGCTTATGGAATGTATACCACTTAATTCCCCTCATAAGTCTGCAACCAAAACTATATTGGCCAACATTTTCATACATGTGCACCTAAAGCTACGCACTCAAATCAAACTGGTTTCATATTAAAACTGCTGGCTCCCCACAACTCTCAATGACTTCAGTAGGTGCTGTGAGTGCTCAGCTTTTCTAAAAATTAGGTCATTTTGATATATTGTACCAAAATATCAAATCAAGTACCTAACTTTAGGCATCCAAGTTTGAAAAATTTGGATGTTCCATAGCCACGCATTTAATATGATACCTCTCTGCATATTTGTGGGTCTGCACAACTTACCATCTTGATAAAGAGAAGCCAAATGGCCCCATCCATTTCATACCTTCCTGAACTGAATCCATTTGCTGTCACAAACATTAGTCGCACACACAACACGGGCCGTCTCTCGTGCTGTGGGCTACAGGGGATTATGGTTATGAGGTTACTGCTTCTCATAGACATATAAGCTCTCTCACACATCTTCCAAACCTCCAAGAATAGTTTGCTTTCCAAAGTCAGGTGGTGAAGACTAATCTTAGCATCTGCAATGAAACCCTGACAAATGGGGGAAGTAACTCTTCTGAATTACCCAAAGCACTGCACTCTGCAACAGTACCATCATCATTATTTTGACTCTCTGTCTTTTGATTTGAGCATGGAACCAGGTACAAGGATCACCATTAAAGACAAATGTTTTACCTGTCCACTGACACTGCAATCTAAAGTAAAAAATTAATTAATTCTATTTGAATGGGTTACATCTAAGGATTTTTTTTTATCTGGCTCTGGATACATTTAAAGCATTTAGGTTTAATGTTGGAATCTTTCCCCTCATTGTGTAAACCCCCACCAGAACACAAAAACTCCGTTCCCCTCCATCAGTATATCAATCACTTCACTTCTTACTCTTGCAAACATTAGGCTGCCTCTTCCACAAGGATATCATTTTCAAAGTGATAGGTTCAACTTCCTTCAAAACTGTTCCTGCGTTGGAAGGACCCAAAGCAGTTAGCAATATACTCCCCCGGTTTAAAAAGAACAGAAGAAAAGAGCCAGCCCCTGGAAATAAACTGAACGGCTGTGCCCTGTCATGAATCATTTACATGAGAGGGTTCAAAGGAAATAGGCCCAGTGATGAGTATCAGTTGGTGTTCAGATACTCTCATGAAATGCACAGTCTCCAGTCTTTCTTAACCCTGGGAGTTGGATATCTTGAATACATTGCTGTTCTCCTCTTGCAGTGCACTGCTGTGTTACTCTTCTTCCCAGGACCTAACAATGGACACTGTTTCTCTCACCCATATAGGTATCCTGAGACAATATATGCTACATCTTATGGCCCCTCCTAACTGGCACCTGGCCTTTGGACTGAGAAAAGAAGACAAAACTGTGAAATCAGAGACTTTGGACATCAATTTGAATAAAGAAAACCTAAGACAATTACAAGAGTGCAGTGCAAACCAGAGCTATTCCAAATTGTCTCCCTTTCTGGTTAGTCTGTAACAAAGAAAGAAAAAAATTCTGACCCAATCCATATCTGTGCAATCTTACTAACATTAACATCATACAATATTCACCCTGTGCAGCCCCCCTCTTGTGTTCACTAGAACATTTTATCTTGTTTGAAAACAAGGATAAAGAGTCAAGTTATCTGCTACAATGCAGTTAGGGTAGACCAGCATCATAGCAACTAATTGTGATTAAACTCGTGTCCCAGCAGCGATTAAACACAATTACCTGAAATGATGCTGCTCACAATTTCAGTATCAACCAGAATTTGTGTTCATCATCAGATCAGCTAACTATGATGAAATGCAGATCCCAGCCGCATTTAGACACAATTAGCTGACATAATGCTGAACACAACTTGCCACAATCTAAACAGACCTGTAGTCATGGTCAGCATTGTGTCACCTAACTGGGCTCTTCACAGTCTTGTTCAACTATGATGAAGAGCTCACTGTGGCTGCAGTTTACCAAGGCAGAATTTAGCCAGTAGAATTGGTTCCAGATTTTAGTTTTTCCTTGCTTTGCAATAAAGTTCACCTTCTGCATTCTCACTCCTTGTATCTCTTAGTTCCACGTTTCTGGCACACTTTAGTTAAAGCCTGGAGTTTTCTGCAGCTTGCTAGCTCAGGCTCACTCTCATTTCCTGGCTCACAAATGATTTCCACCCAGACAAAATGTGGAAGGAAGTGGTCCCTGTCTTTAACTGGCTTCTATAGTTAAAGGATCATACCCCAGTATACCTTCAGCAATTACTAAACTTTGGTAAAAGGCTATTGGAGGTCATCAGTTTTTTATCAGTTTTGAAATAAATCAGCTTTCAGATCCACATTCTTGCTTCTAACAGAAAGCAGATCACATATTTATCACTTTCCCTTTAAAGAGCAACAGAAGAGAAATTTGCAATGAATGCCAGGAATCCTTGAAAGAGATCACACTTTCCTTTTTGTACAAATCAAAGTTATCTGATCCTCTTACATCCTCCACTCAAAATAAATCTTAAGCACTGAGGTTTCTCAGGGAAAGTTGTTTAGATCAGATTAGAACAATATGCTCCACTTCTGAAAAGCTCAGATATGTCAGAAGTATTTCCAGTTGCTACAGTGTATTGAGAAACATGCTATTTTAAAACACATTTTATTGCCTTGGCTTTTTTACCCCCCTTCAACTGGATGACAAACAGAAGTCAAAAGGGATATATCAAACAGCATGATTTAAGCTGTAATTATCTGTTCCTGTCAATAGTTAATTGAGTTAACAAAATCACACTTTCAGTGTTCAAGCTTGGAGGGATAGAATACGAAAGAACTTTTGGTGTGATCTAAAGGGGATGCTTCCAGACATTAAAAAAATATAACTGTCATGTAACATAATGCAATCTCCTGCTTTGAGTAGGGGGCTGGACTAGATGACCTCCTGAGGTCCCTTCCAACCCTGAGATTCTATGATTCTATGATCTGGTGCATTTTGAGGCACATCTTACTACTAAATATTGTGTAATTCTCTTTACAAAATATATACAGCAAAAAGCTCACACACTTGTTTTAATTGAGAACTACTTATACTGGGCAAAGGAAGATATTTTATGACAAATAGGCCAGAGATCTTACTTATTGTTAAAAAAAAAATTTTATTTCTTTGTTTTTGCACTTTGTTTCAAATTATCCGGAAGAAGAGAGAGAATCAAACCTCATCTAGCAACAAATAGTGTCCCAGGTACAAATCTGGAAATGAAACACTCAAACACTCCTGCAAACAATTCTTAATCTAACATTAATTTCTTCTATGCTTCCTTCCACCAACAAGGGATACCTACCATTATTAGTTAGTTAGTTAGTTAAAGTTAGTTAGTTGCTAAGTGCTGTCAGAGTGCTCAGATCTGTACACACATGCAGGAAAACGGAGGGCCTGATTAAATTCTTTCTTGCACCAGTTTTACACTGGAATAACTCATCTGATATCAACGTACTCTCTCCAGATTTACATTGGATTTAACTATGATCAAAATCTGGGCCATTGTGTTTATCTTCTGTGACAGTTCAAAACCTCAATTTTTCTACAATGAATTGTGAAAAAACATCCATTTGTTTGCATTTATAGCTTAAGAAGCCATTCTCAACTGGAAGTATTTCCCCATATCAGGGTTAGAAGGGACCTCAGGAGGTCATTTAGTCCAACCTGCTGCTCAAAGCAGGACCAAGCCCCAATTTTTGCCCCAGATCCCTAAATGGCCCTCTCAGGGATTGAGTTCACAACCCTGTGTTTAGCAGGCCAATGCTCAAACCACCGAGCTATCCCTCCCCATACAGCCCTTCAGCAGTTTACACCATCAGCAACCTACTACATCTTCTTTACATTCTTTGAACCCTACTGGCCGCCTTCCTCCATATAAAGTTCCTTCCGCTTGGGAAGTTGTCTCATTTTGTTTGGTAGTTATAGCTTTCTTTGGTCAGCCATGCCTACCATTCCCCTGCATCATGAAACTTTCTCAGAGAGAGATTTTTCAAAAACACAAAGGAGAGTTAGGCATTCAACTCCCATTGACTTTCAATGGGAGCTGGACACCTAACTGCTTTTGTGTCTTTGAAAATCTCCAGATTGTTCAGCCTTTACTCACATGGGTGAATACTTGCTCCCTTTCATCCCACTGAAATCAATCTTGCTAGTTGTGTGGGTAAGGATTACACAATCTGGTCCATGGAGTTTATGTGTGTTTCTAACATCCAGGCTGTCAGGCCTTTCTTGTGTCTCTCTCCAAACTCATGGCTCACTCCCTTTCTCTGGCTTGTGCCTCTTGTTTATATCTTCATATTAATTGAATCCCCACATTCCTAGATAGGACGTATATTTTAAATTTCCTCTCATTTAACACAACTTATTTCACAAGATCCCTTTGAGCCTGGCTAGGTGTTAGGTGTAGACACTCTGAATCAGATCTTGGCCCCTGACCTCTGACCCCATCTCCTTTGCCATGCAGCACAAAGAGGATGGAGAACATCCCTAACACAGCCGCTGGGATTCCCCTAACACAGGGGAAATCCCCAGGTGAGGTAAAGCCAGCATATCAAGCTCTATCTCACCCATCCACAGGCCTAGGAGGCATGCCTGGATGGGCCATGCGCCTGGGGGCAGGGGTACATCTGTCCATCTGGCACAATTTAGAGTACTCTCTAGGCTGCTCTAAATTGCACGGTTGTCTGGTTTGATCCCCAGTAAGGCTAAGGATCACAACAGTGGAAAGGTGGCTTAAAGCCATTTTCCCCCACTACGCACCCCATTCAAGGTTATACACCAAACACAACTTGGCTGGAAACGGGATCTGACCCAGAATCTTTGAATATTTCGCTTAGCTTCACATCTATTCCAAGATGTCCTGAATAACATAAAGTTCATTTACATGTGTACAGTTCTTTCCCCTGGGGCTTCTTGCTGTTCTTACCTGACTGGTTAGACAGTATGTAAGTCCCTTGTAGTCCCAATAGTAAGCAGAGTATGTGTATTTAATACCTCCAGGGAGTATCTGATATTATCTCTCCTGGATGGTAAGTGATCCACCACAGTATTCACACCAGCTCTTTATAGAGTGAAGCACCTCACTTCCAATGCTATAGTTACCGTAGTAAAATACTCAAAGCTTTTCCAACGTCCCAGTTCTTCATATCTATGGTATTTTCTATGTCCATGTCCTTTGTTAGTTTGAAATAGAAATAGATAATAGAAGCAACTCCTAAAAATAAACATTCTTATGTAGCCAGAGAGCAAATTTACTCCCCCACCACACACACACACACACAACCACACATTTCACCTGATTCTGATATCTGTAGTAACAAACGAAAGCAGAGCGATATCTATTATGACTTTTTAAAATAGTTTTTTTAGGCTGCTGAGCTACGGGTTGAGGAAATCCTGGGAACCATACAACACAGAGCGAAAAGAAAAAATGTTTCAAGTTATTTGATAGCAGCACTTAACATTTGTCATGAAGGACAATCAGGAAAGAATACTGTGCGACGCTGTTGTCAGCCAGATTTGTGGCACATGGACGTGGAGAACATAATGTGCTACTAATTCCTCAGGCACATGCATGCAATTTCAAACAGAGATCAAAATTAGCCCAAAAGGGTTTGGGCAAGGTGGGAAAGGGGGGGGTGCATTTTATAAAGGGAACCATTTATTTGAGAAAGTGATAATTGTATTAAAACTTAAGCAAACTACCAGGATGATTTCTTTTTCTCCTGTCAATGAGAGTTAGGGTCCTTCTACTAGGCTATATGTCAAGTGACTAGCAAATGACTCGAGAGACACATGAGACAAATTCAGGTGGTACTGAATTTGAGTTTTTCTCCACTACTCTTTGCAAGTGTATTTTCGCTTTCAGTTGTGTATTTCTTTTCTAAAAGATATGCCCAGTAAAAAGAAAAGGAGGACTTGTGGCACCTTAGAGACTAACCAATTTATTTGAGCATAAGCTTTCATGAGCTACAGCTCACTTCATCGGATGCGTTCAGTGAATGCATTTCCACTGAATGCATCCGATGAAGTGAGCTGTAGCTCACGAAAGCTTATGCTCAGATAAATTGGTTAGTCTCTAAGGTGCCACAAGTCCTCCTTTTCTTTTTGTGAATACAGACTAACACGGCTGCTACTCTGAAACATGCCCAGTAAAGTAATTACCATTGTAGCTCTGTTTTTCTGAAGTTCATGCAAGCTCATAGTTTTAAAAATTAATGTTAAATCAAAATTATGTGTGTAATATCACAAATATACAACTATAATATGAAGCTGCATTGATAAAAGTTTTACCTGTTCGATGCCTTCTCGAGACCATTTGTGCCATAACACCTACAAGAAATCAGCCAGTGTTTAATGGGTAGGCTGAGATGCAATTGAGCAGAGATGCCATAAGATGGGGGAGGGAAATTCAATGAAAAAAATCACAGAAAATGTTCTTTTGTTTGGCTGAATTTTCAAAGTTTTCTGGCTAGCTTTGGTGGACAGCTGAGGGGGATTTGGAGAAAGTCAATATTGATTTATTTATGGAATTGCAAACCTAAAATATACACATAGGAAATGTATGTAAATGCAGATATTTAGATAGATAAATTGGGTATATTTGATTATTTTTCTTCACCCCACATTTCATCTTCTTAGAGCATAAGCTCTTCAGGGCATGGACTGCTTCTGTGGGCTAGATCCTGCACATGGATGTACCCGGGCACAAGCCTGCACCCATGCAGAACCTCATTGATTTCAAGCACAAGCACAGGACTATTCCCAGGTAGATCCATTTGTAAGATCTAGGCCTATGGTTATATGGCACCCAGCACAACTGGGCCCTCATTCTGACTGGGTCTGCTGGATGCTACTGTAGCATGAGTACTTAATAACAATGTGCATGCATGAAGTAATAAATAAGACTAACGCAAAGTACAAGTTTTCCTGTGAGCATGATGAGCTTCACGTCTCACAGCCAGCTGGTGGTTTTGCAGCTTTCCATTGCATCACAGTACACTATGGGCTTTGACAGGGGCCTTTCCATTGACTTCAGTGGGCTTTGGCTCAAGCCTTAGGGCATCTAAATGTTGAAAAGTCGGTGCATGCCCCGGCTCCTGGGTACTTCTTTGAAAAAGTGTAGGATGCAGCAAGCAAATAGGCTCCCGGGAGATTAATAAAAGCACAGTTGCAATTATGGCATTTTTAACTTGAAACTGAAAGAGAGGGCGTTTGAGACAGGTCCACATCCTGTCAATAAGGTTGCACACCTCTTGAGTCAGCGTGAAGGGTAGGTGTAGCTACACACAGCAGTGAAAAGCAGGCTGCATCCACACGGTGGTGTGTAGTTACATGTCAGTGAGAAGCTCTGACATGGGGGAGGCAGTGGGGAAAGGCTCGGTAGCAGGGAGCTGCTGGAACTTTTCCTCACTGCCTCCCCCTGCCAGAGACTTTCCCCGCAGCCGGAGTCTTTCACAGTGGCAGAGCTAGGCTCCAGCAGGTCCCTGTGGTGGGAAAAGGCTCCAATAGCAGGAGGCTGCTGGAACCTTTTCCCACTGCCTCCCCCCGCCAATGTCTTTTCCCCCTTGCTGGATCCTTTCCCTCCAGCGGGGAAAGACCCCAGCAGCAGGGAGGCAGCTGCAGGACATTCCACTGCTAAAAATAGCAGTACAGACGAGGAGGCACAACTTGGGGGAGCAAAGGGTTCAGGCATGTCTTTATTCACATCTCTGTCTACACTGCGGTTTACACCCATGCTAGGAGGGCATGCAGTGTATGTAATCTACAGACAGCCAAAAGGAGCGTGCAGTGTAGACATACCTTAGGTGTACCTTCATGTAACATACACTGTGAAAATATAAGAACGTAAAGAAAATATCCAGGGTCTAGATGACACCATAAACCTGCTGGTAGGCTACACATTGCCATGGCTGTGCTTTTCTCTTTGCAGTGCTGCTTTTTTTATAGCCGTACAGTGCAGTAACCAGGAAGATAGGACAACCCGATTCTCAATATTCCATTAGCTCTATAATTATGTTTATATTTCCCAAAGCCAAAACCACTATTTTCTTCAGTTCTAAACTTCCTGGAAACTTCCTAGCTTGACTAAGGCTGTCATCTTCTTGGATTTAGGCACCCTACATTTGAGATTAGGTGCATACAATCTGCCACACATTCATGATTTTTTTGAAGATAAATGTGAAGGCTTTGTAGTGAGCGGGTATGGTCTCTACAGTCCTGTCTACCTTAAGGAAATACTCATGAGTGTATAGCCCTGGAGATGCAAAGCAGGATTTACACCAGTGCAGTTTCAGCTGGTAACATAGAAATAAGTTACACTGGTTTGAGCCCGGCTTTGCACTAGGGCAGTATTTCTGCATCAGTTTTGCTCTGAAATGCAACTACATTGGTGCAAATTTACTTAGTGTAAACAGGGGCTAAGTTTAGTGGACAAACTATGAAGAAACTGCTGAACACTCACTGACTGGACATTTTTAGTCAATACGCAATTATATTCTTTAAAATTCCAGCATGCTTGGTTTCTCTGACCTTCGGCACAACATTTGTACAGAGGTTTAAGGGCCAAAGCTTTAGTCCTACCTAAATCACCTTTAGCATATAAAGGTGCTCCTTAAATTCCAACATATAAGGGGTGTCACCCTTAAGGGTTCAGCCTGTAATAGATCACTCTCCCCCTCCTCCCAGCTAATCCCAATCAGCTGGAGATCAGGTTGCTCTATTTAGTTAGGAGACCTCTGAGGAAGAGCTGGGGATTTTCATATGGAGCTGGGTGAGCTCAATTAGAGAGGAGAGGAGAGGAGAGGTGGCAAATGCCCTCTGTATGAAATACTCTGAAAAAAGGCTAAGTAGGAAGGCGGGAAAAAGCAGACAGACTACTCCCAGGGTGAATTGGATGCCTAATTGGAGGCAGGATCCCTGATGAGCTGCAGCCTGCCTGAGCTCCTGATGGGGAGCAACGTGCCCCAGCCCCTGGGGCTGTGGGAGCATAGGACTCTGGGATGAGGTGTAGGGAAAGCCTATCACAACTGAGGTGTGTCTGGGAGGAAAAGGTGGTCTGCTGGGCTGAGGGTCTGGCTGTGGTCAAGTTTTCTGTTAGACATTGGTAGAAAACTCAGAAGCCTTGGAAGGGGCTGGACTCTGTAAAGTTGTGTGATTAGAAGACCAAGACACTCCTATGGCCAGAGTACACCAACAGAAAATGAGGGAAATGGTGCTGTAATACCATATCTAGCCAGGAGAAGGTGTGTTGGGGCAGCAGTTTTGCTACAAGGGGTTATAAGTAGAATCCAATTTCCCTGCCCATTATATGGGTGATGTGTGAGTAGCAGGGCTATACAAGAAAAGGGGATGCTGTCTTATGGGAGACCACATAAGGGGAAGTGTGCGTATTCATCCCTCACAGCTTGCTGGAAACTGGAAAAACATCTGTTGACTGTTACCTTGTGTTCGCTGTCACTTTGATCCTGTTTTAAAGCCTTCTTTATCTTAATAAAGCCAATCCTAAGGAAAGGGACTTAAAATAAACTCTCTCCAAACTCTCCTTCAGTTCATCTTCCCAGATGGTGTATCTGCCTACTGTCTTGGAAGCAATTTCTACTCATTGATTTTAATACCATGTGTTAACTTTAATACCAGGCATTAAATCAGGATACATCTGTTTGTAATACTTACTATTATATCCATCCTGTTGAATGTACCATCACTAGTAAATACAACAACTCAGTTTTTGGAAAAGAAGTCAACGCTCAAGCCAGGCTTTTGAGCAAGTCAAGAGACAGCTAAGAATATTATGGACGTCTGCACTTCACTTTTTAATAAGGTCAAATAAAAACATTACTGGATGGGACTAGTATCAGCTACTGCTTTGATACAGACAAGCAAAGATGATGGCTGATGGCTGTAAATTCATCATGAAGGATACCACGCTGTGTCACTTAGTTTGGGGGTTTTTATTTAAATCTCATGCAAGACAATAGAAAAGTGCAATATTAACTCGTATTTGGACTGAGCTGCATATCCATAACTGGGTATCTCAGTAAAACGTTTCCAAGTCATGACTCAAACTTACCTGCTACACAGTTCAAAAAAATGCAGATTGTCTTGCTATATTTTAATGATTGCTGAAATGTGGTATTTGCAATGGTTCAATTTAATGGTGTGGGGTTTTTTTGGTTTTTGTTTTTTCCAATCTGTCTGCAATCCTGTCTGTTGATAGGGGAATCTTATATGGCCTTGAGTTGCAGATTTTGTCACCAAGTTTGAGTCTGCAAATGGCCACTTATGTTCAGTATGCTTTAAAAAAATCCCACCCTGAAATCCACAACAGGATTGGCAATATTAAAATGAATAATTTATGTTAATCACTTCATAAATGAGGCATTTCTTAACTACTGACTTGGGATGATGCTCAGGATATCTGGTAGAATTATTTGTTTAGTCTTTCTCCTGTTCATGTATCATTCTTGAACTGATTGATATTTAGTGTATTGATAACCCTTCACTGACTAATAGGTGAACAAATTTCAACTTAGCACCTGTAAGCCCATTGTTTCAACTCTCTGCTTATTTGTGGTATGTGATTGGTAATCTCATATCCTGTTGGTTTTGTTCCCCCATTAGATGCCTGAAAATTCTTTAAAAGGAGTCTAACAACTAGCAAATAACACTTATTTGGTATGAATAATCATGTATCAAACACTTAAGATTTATGAATCTCCAATGGACATTTGAACACTAATGAACACCTAATAATATGACCATAAAATTATTTGAACTTACTCATCTTCTTTTGTACTATTCATCTAGCTCTAGTTTTCAGTACAATGCAGGATAGGGACCAAAACTGCCGTAACACTTAATAAAGGGGATACACCATAAAACTTGGTTTCACTATTTTTGCAAAACTCTAAACAGTCAGAGCCCTTATGTCTGTCTCTTACTGCGTCCAAGACACTGCATAACAATTTATTCTACAGTCAAACAGTTAAAAAGAAGATTCTATGAACCTTGAGGTAAGGGTGAAGATGGCATGGGGAGGTGGCCCAGGGAATTAGAGAAGCCATGTGGCATAGTTAAAGGGACACAGCAGCTGGCTGCTACCTACAGGGTCCCTTGGCTGGGACTCGGAGTAGTGGGCTTGGGTTTCTTCCCCACCCACCGACCCCCAGTTAGCTACTGGGGGGAAGTGGCCTGGACGCTGAGGCACCTCAGAGGGGGAACTGAACTATAGTGGCCCAGCTGGAGGGCTGTAGCCAAGAGTACAAAGACATTGTTCCTGCTCTGGGTTAGGGCAGTGCCCCAAGGCTCCCTCCCTGGAGACAATCTGAGAGAGAGAGAGACACATGCACTTGGCCAAAGGGGTGCTCGTGAGAAGTGAGAGTACTCCATTACACAGCCCTTGTTAGCACTGGTGAATTTTTCAAAAGTGCCATTGATATCTAGCTTTTACTGTTAGTGTCCTATGAGAGAGCTCTAGCAGTCTTTAAAAAATGCCCTCTGTGACCAGAAATTCCTTCCAGAACCAGAGAAACCTTTATTAGTTAAAGTTTTGTCAAACCACCACATTTCACACACAACATTTAACTGGAATTTTTTTGAATAAAAATGCTTCCTCAAAAAGTTCCTCACAAGCTCTTGTAGAGTCATTCACTCAGTGGTGTGAAGTTGAATTCAGTATTTGATTGGCCAACATGTTAATGCATCACCTCTGCTGAAAACATGGCTAAGCATTGGCTAGCATCCCTGCCTGTACAATCAAATTCTGAAAAGCAATGAACCTGCCCCCACCATGGAATCACATGTTCTCAATCTGAACAAATCTATATTGTCTGACCACCTCTCCCAATCTTCAGCCTCTCTCTTCTTTCTTTCTCTCCAGCTATGTTCTTTCTCCATCACTACATTCTTGTGTTGCTGTTCTGCTGCCCTCCCGTCTACGTTCTGGCATTACAGTGAAACGTCCAAGAATTCCCTTCTTTGAAGTGTGTTTGTGAATCACTCTGTAGTCTTCAACAATATTTTTAAAGCCCCAATGTTTTCTTAATCGCTCCTGAGACCCACAAAATAAAGTAAGGATATTATCTTTCTAATGTGCAGCCTTGGTTGTTTTTTCTTTTGCCACCCACACTCTCTCATCTCTCTCCAGATGCTCTACTCTGCTCTCTTAGTAGAGCAGGCGTATGGTTCGCAAGCATGCCAGCATCTGACTTCACATTTCAGTTATTTTATTCCTGTATAAAGCATAGAGGGATGTTACTACACCTAAGACCATGTGGGGAGAGGGGTAAGAATAGCTTTAATGGGGTCTCTAACTTTTCAGAGATAAAAGGTGTAGTGTTCTATGAAACTAATTGGGGCATGGCAGTTCTCAATAATAATTGATCATGTTGGGTATCCCACTTCCAACAAGTGACCTATGTCTGATGTTTCAGAGGTAGGTCAAAATGCACTGGTGCAATGGTGTCTACAAAAAGAAGGAAATGCCTGCCTGACCCCTGCAGTGATCAGATAAACCCTGCAGTGGAAGAGTTGGTTATCCTTAACTTAGTAACATTAAACTGATCACAAAACTACACAGCCTTTTTTAGCTGTTTGAGGACCTTCCATTTTAAGGAGACAAGGAGAGGAGAATCATTCTGAATTCTAATAAATTATGGTAAATTAATCCGTTATTTCTCAGTTTATATTCAGTGCCCTCTCCTTTCTATTGTTCCCTGAAGATACTTCTGTTTGTATTACAGGGACTTATCTGAAGTTTGTCTGAGAGAAAGATTTCCCACCTCAATGTTACAGTCTGCCCCATAGCTGCTCAAGCAAATGGATAAATCTCAGGGTAAGCATATACATTTCATGTTTATGAACAATAGGGATTCAGTAAGAGAGGTCCCTAAAAACAACAGTTATCTGAACAGTCCATGAAATTGCTGGAGATGCTGGAAGCACTCAGGGATGGTTGAGTGGCCAGTGAAAGTGGTTAGTAAAAGCTGCCATGGGATTAGGCAGGATTAGGAGGATGAGGGACCCATGATTGGAGACTCAAAGTAAGTCGTTAACCATTTGAAAAAAAACCCACACTCAGTCCTCGCAAAATGACTGAAAGATGAAAAGTTCAGTGAACTTCCCATGAGAGAGGGGATTTGAGGCAGGAGAGAAGAACATTGTTACGATAATGGAACTTGCCAAGCCAATTTGCAGCAGCCTCATCAACAAAGTGCAGAGCCTTCAGACCACCATCCAATCTGGCCAGAGCTGGCAGCCAGCAGTGAGGTGTGATGTCTGTCTTTGGCCACAACTGCATGTGGGATCTTCTCATTGGCCCCAGGTGTGATGGCAGGCTGCACCTTGACCCTGTGCCTATTCAAAATCGGTTCAGAAAGGCCCAAGAGTGGCGTGGCAAATCAAAGCATGGTACATGCATGGTTGGGTATATTATAAGAGACCAGTTTCTGATGTCAGTTTCAGACAGTTCTTCATGCCACATTGATGTCAGAGAGATATCTGGACAGGGCAAGTGGGCCCACAACAGGTGCCTTGACAATAAGCACTCTCTTGGGGGGTTAAACAGGTCTGTGTACAGTGATACGCTCGGGTTTGCCCTGATCTTCTCAACCATTCTGGCTGTAGCATCCTCATGACAGATGTGTAGGGGAGTGACGTTGCTTAACACAGGGAACCACATTACTGTTGTAGGTCAAATCATCCCGGTTATGATGAGCATGGTTGGGTGTAGCTGGGTGTCAACCAACTTGACATGAGAAGAACCGAGCCAGCCCAGAGCACAGTCTTCTGCTGCAGAGTAACAGAAGACTAAACCGATGATCAGAGAGTTTGAGCATTTGATCCCCAAGAAAATGTGGCCAATTTGCATAGAAGGCTGTTATGTATCCTCATCATAGCCACAGTTTTCCTCAGGTGGTTAAGATATGTAAGAGATCTATCTAGAGTTACTCCAAAATAGAATGTGTGGGATTCATGTTTCAAACAATGACCATTGAGAAAGATATTTCATTCTTGATCTGCTCTGCCATTGCAAAGATGGAACACACTTGAAACACACTTGAAACAAACTTGGTTGTTCATGTCATGGATACTGTCATGGATTACAGTATTCAGCCAATCAAGTCAGCCTTTAGGGCACCTTTAAGTTCTGGGAGTCACCATGCTTGGATGCCTAAGCAAATACCATCCGTATATGTGAACTTGCAGGACTGAGTGAGTGGAAGGTTGTTTCTGTACAGTTGAATAGCATCAGCACCAGCACAGTCCCTTGGGTAGACCATTAGTTTGTCTTTTTCACACATTAATTCTGCCTCCCATGTACACTCGGAAATGTCTGTTGCAGAGGAGAAGTTAAGCAACACTGACTACCCAGGCGGGGCAAGAGCCCCATGTGCCAGGCCACATCATATTCTGCTGTTAGGTCTAGAAATAAGGCTCCTCCCTTCTTCAGGTTTTTCTGAAAATCTTTATTAATGACTGTTGTCAAAGCAAGCAGTTGAATGCAGGTGCTCTGACCTCTCCAAAAGCCTGCTTGTTCGATGCTGAATATTGACTCCACTTGTGGGGAGATGCAATGAAGAATAAAACACTCCAGTACCTGGAATGGCACAGACAACAGATATGAGTCGATAGCTAGCAACATTATGTGGGTCTTTCTCCAGTTTCAAACCTCTTCCATTTTAAAAGCATTTGCAGTTTTTATCTTCAGTCACTGTAGATGTTCAAAGTGGGGAAATCCCCAGTTGTCTCAATGTCTTTCCATTAACTTTAATAGCTCATTCTTGTCTTTTCTGGATTGTATAATGTATCATTCCTTGAGTCTGGTTTTGTGTAAACACCTGGCTTGGGGTGCCCTTCCCTAGCTGATTGTTCACTGTCCTGCTGTGAGGTGGAGCTGATGTTTGAGCCCAGTTCTCTATATACATATATATCCAGGCCATGGTTATGAATTTATCTCATAGTGATTAAGTTTTGAACACTTTATCTTCCCTAAAGACCTTAATTGACATATTTGTACAGCACAGTAACCTTGTATACAATCAGCTGATTTAACTGCTTATTCTTGAGTCAAACCTTCTGTTCTCCCATTGGGATATCTGGACTCTGATTGTCACAGGACATTGGAGACAAGATCAGATTTTCTGAGGAAGGGGTGGGAACAACAGTTCTGAGTAAGAATGGAATGGTGGTAATGATGCAGGAAGCTAATGTTAATAAGCAAGATCATCCAAGAAACAAACTCAGCTGGGCTCAATTTTTAAATGCACCTCAAACTTGTCCAATTTGCTCATGCTTTGTTCACCTCAAAATGATCTTTGCCCATTGCCTATACCTAAATGCATGCAGAACAACTTTTCCATTACTTTCAGCAGCATTTAGCTTCTGCCCTGTCTGTTTTTAAGCAGTCAGCGTGAATTACTTTTTGAGCTGCTCTTATATTGATCCTAAGCTTTTTGAACTGGTGCTGCCATCGGGCTAAGAAGTTTGAAAATGAAAAATGACCTGACCAGGGGTGTTCTTGTGACTTCATGGAAAGTGGTCACTCTCCTAGGAAACAATAGGGCCAATATTTTCAAGTGTGGGTGCCTAAAGTTAGGTTCCTTAATCCATATTTAGTTTCTTAAATACCAGCCTTATTTAAGTGACAAGCACCCACAAATCCCAATAAACATAATGTGAGCTCAGGAACTCACCGCCCATCGTGAGTTTTTATAATTAAGGGTCTAGATATAGATTTAGGAGTCTAATTTTAAGCACCCAGGTTTAAAAATTCTGGTTTAAGTTGGGGGGGGGAGGGATTTCAGATCTTTGGTAGCTGGCGAGACTGTGTTTGTTGGCTCAAAGAATTTCCATTTCTTATTAGTTACTTTGACTGAAGGAGTATCCAGTAAATGTTCCTCTTGATTCTTCTACACAGCAGCTATATGTCCCTTCTTGTAGAACTACAATAATATACCATGCTGTTTCACACCAAGGACATGTGATGCACCTTTCAATGACAAGCATTAAAATTCACATACATCAGCTGGTAACGTCTCTGCATTCCTTACTTCTGCAACTTATTTCTGCATTCATACCCGCTAGAATCCAAGAAGATTCAATCCCGTTATGACCTAACCAGAGTTAATATTCGATGCCTCCAGCAGGACAAGGTGTTAATACTGCAGGGTAGACAATGACCTCTGCTCTGAGCAGAACACCTCAAGCACAGAGAAAGGAATTAAACTAATTGCTAATGAATAACTTTAAAACTTCTGACTCTCTCTGGAACTGCTTTCCCGACAGGGCTTCCTCCAGCTTCTACATAATAATTAAAAGCAGGTTTTGGTGGCACCATTTCAGGGAGTTTAAAGCAAGCAGGAATTTCTGAAAGTGAGCTATTGCACTTTTTCAACAGCAAGAAGTGAACAGAATAAGCACTCCTGATTTAACACATACAAGAAAAGAAGAAAATGGAAACAGTGATGGGAACAAGCAAATAAAAAAAATACAAGCTATGAAAATTAAGACTGATGTAAACTGGGGGAAAGGGCTATTTAATATGGGGGTCCAATTCAACCTGTTCCCGATGTTCATCTCCTCTGGCCTCTCCGCTCCAGAGCTCAGACTTCCAGACCCATTTGAATGTACAGCCAAAGCAAAAATGGATCACGTTCTCCAGAAGTTGCCTATACTCATTTGGAAAAGAAAGCACATAATGTGATATATGAAGGATCATGAATAGACATGAAGGAAAAACACACCTTTAGTTCATTAAATAAACAGATAATTATTTCCTGAACCTGAAATACTTCCAAGACATTTTCCTTTTCTTGCACAAAACATGGCTTTAAAATTCAGCTCTACATACCAGCAACTCCTTTTATGAATTCATATTTCTTTGACACAGTCATGCTGTTTTATTCACAAACATAAGTGAAATGTGTTATTTTGTTGATTCTTTCTGCTCTCTATTAAATGTCATTCCCATGTCAATATGATTTTATAAATGTTAGCAAACTACTCAGCAAAAAAAATTTCAAAACCCCAAAGTGACATAGATGCCTATGTCTCATTGAAAGTCAGTGGGACTTATGCTCCTAAATGACTCTTGAGAATGGGTCTTAGCTGCTTTTGAAAATTCTAGACTTTTCCTTTTCAAAGTGCTTTATAAATATTGACTAACTCCCAGAGGTCAGTTAACAGTATTATTCCTATCTTACACGGGTGAAACTGAGGCAGAGTCATTCGTTGACTTGCCCATTGCACACAATGAGCTGGTATCAGAGCAAGGATTCTATCTCAGGAATTCCTAGTGCCCACTTCTGTATTTTGACCACATCTGTCTAATAACAAAATGCCACTGTTGTTCCTCTTCTTTTCTTTAAATGGATGAAATTCACCTGTGTGAAAAAAGTTGATTGTAAACCATTCCACAGTGTTTAAGACCTGTACAGAGGCTGCATAAGAGGCTTGCTAGACAAGCAGCCATATAGGGGTGTCTACATTCTATGGAAGAGCCTGTGCACGAGCCCTGCCTAGGCTGAGGTAGAAGGCTACACTGCGGGCTGGATCAGGACAAATGGGGGCAGGAATCAAATATCAGCACTAATACAATACAGTGTCTCCAGCTTCCCATACAACTGGCAGAGAACTGATGTGACCACTATCCCAGCCTATAGACTGGAGTATCAGCAGCCTTGCCCCTTGGTTTCAGGTGGTAGATTTCAAATCATTGCATACTCCACTTACATATTGCTCAGCTGGGCTTTTTGCAGGTGGAATAGATTTCACTATCCGAAACTAATTCCTTTTTTTTAATGCTTTTCCTTGCTGCCCAGTTCTCTCTATTCTAAATAGGTTCTGACTCTGTGATATTTTTCTGTTGAGATCAAAATGCATTGGAACATTCTGGTGTTTGGGTAAGAATTAAAGGAGGATAGGGCAGAGTAGGAAAGAGTCTTTTCCCCCACATAGCAGAAAGCAAAGACATACTACAAATAAAGGAGGGTGATTGATTAATAAAAAAGAAAAGAGACACACTTGTGATGACTCCAAAATGGCAGAGCTACTAGACTCCTTTTTAAAAATGTCTTAACTAGAAAATTAAGGATAAGGGGTCTAAGCAACTGGAGAGTTATGGAAATTTAGCTAGTATAGCTGTTTATAAGAAGCAGATAAGAAAATATCTAGAAACATTAATATATATCAATCAACAGGTTTGGATGGAAGATGCATCCCAAAGTCTTAAGGAACTTAAGCTCTTTAACTTAATGAAGAACTGGCAGTTATTTTTGGTATGGCAGTGAGAGGCAGGTACTAAGCAGAGTTGTGTAAATAATTGATTTTTTTCCATTCTATGATCTTATTCATAGAACTGTAGGGCTAGATGGGATCTTGAGAGATCATGTAGTCCAGGGGTTCTCAAACTGGGGGTCGGATTGTGAGGTTATTACCTGAGGGGTCGCGAGCTGTCTGCCTCCACCCCAAACCCCACTTTGTCTCCAGCATTTATAATGGTGTTTTATATATGTGTTTTTAATTTATTAGGGGGGTCACACTCAGAGGCTTGCTAGGTGAAAGTGGTCACCAATAAAAAAGTTTGAGAACCACTGATCTAGTCCTTCCCCCTATGCTGAGGCAGGACCAAGTATACTTACATCTTTTAGGAATGGTCTTTGTCCAACCTGTCCTTAAAAATCTCCAATGACGGGGATTCCACAACCTCCTTGGAAGCTTATTCCAGACTTAACTACCCTTATAGTTAGAAAGATTTTCCTAATATCTAACCTAAATATCCCTTGCTGCAAATTAATCCCATTACTTCTTGTCCTGCACTTGGTGGACATGGAGAACAACTGATCACAGTCCTCTTTATAACAGTCCTTAACATATTTGAAGATTGTTATCAGGTCCTAACTCAGTCTTCTCTTCTCGAGACTAAACCTGTCCAGAGTTTTCTTAAACTTTTCCTCATAGGTCAGGTTTTCTAAATATTTTATCATTTTAGCTGCTCTCCCCTAGATGCTCTCCAATTTGTTCACCACTTTCTTAAAGTTTGTTGCCCAAAAGTGGAAACAATGCCCCAGATGAAAGCCTCACCAATACCAAGTAGAATAGGACAAGTACCGCCTGTGTCTTATGTCCAACACTCCTGTTTAATACACCCCAGAATGATATTAGCCTTTTCTGCAACTGCATCACATTGTTGGCTCATATTCAATTTGTGATCCACTATAAACCTTAGATTGTTGTCAGCAGTACTACTGCCAAATCAGTTATTTCCCATTTTGTACTGGTGCATCTGATGGCTTTTTTTTCCTTCCTAAGTGTAATATTTTGCCTTTGTCTTTAATGAATTTATCTTGTTGATTTCAGACTCATTCTGGAATTTGTCAAGGTCACTTTGAATTCTAATCCTGTCTTCCAAAATGCTTGCAACCTCTCCCAACTTAGTTCCATCTGCATATTTCATAAGCGTGCCCCCCACCCCGTTGTCTAGTCAGTAATGAAAACATGGAACAGTACCAGACCCATGACAGAAACCCCAGGGCTCCTCTAGATATGTTCTCCCAATTTGACAATGAACCACTGATAACTACGCTGAGTATGCTTTTCAACCAGTTGTGCACCCACTTTATTATTCCCTCTAGATTACATTTCCCTAGTTTATGAGACTGTCATGTGGGACTTCTCAAAAACCTTACTAAAATCAAGATATATCACATATATAGCTTCCCCCTCATTCACTAGGCCAGTAACCCAGTCAAAGAAGAAAATTAGGTTGGTTTGGCATGATATGTTTTTGACAAATCCATGCTGGCTATTACTTATTACCCTTTTATGCTCTAGATCAGGGATCGGCAACCTTTGGCAAGTGGCCCATCAGGGAAATCTGCTGGCGGGCCAGGCTGGTTTGTTTAGCTACAGCGTCCGCAAGTTCGGCCGATCGCAGCTCCCACTGGCCGCAGTTCGCTGTTCCAGGCCAATGGGAGCTGCGGGAAGCGGCAGCCAGCACATCCCTCGGCCCATGCCGCTTCCCACAGCCCCCATTGGCCTGGAGCAGCAGACTGCAGCCAGTGGGAGCTGCGATTGACTGAACCTGCAGACGATGTAGGTAAACAAACCGGCTTGGCCCGCCAGCGGATTTCCCTGACGGGCTGTGTGCCAAAGGTTGCCAATCCCTGCTCTTGATGCTTACAAATTGACTGTTTAATAATTTGTTCTAGTATCTTTCCAGGTATTGAAGTTAGGTTGACTGGTCCATAATTCTCTGGGTCCTTCTTCCCCCCTCCCTTTTAAAGAGAGGTACTATGGTTGCCCTTCAGTCCTCAGGGACTTCACCCATCCTCTGTGAGTGTGAAAAGATAATTGCTTATTGTTCTGAGACTGCTTCAGCTAGTTCCTGAAGTACCCCAGGATGAATTTAGTCAGGCCCTGTTAACTTTAATATGTTTAACTTACCTAAATAGCCTTGTGACAAAATGCATCCCTGTATTAACACCCTACACATTATTGTAATAATCTCTGTACAAAGTATATCTTGTGAGGGTTCATTTAAAAACTAGGGCTGTCAAGCGATTTAAAAAAAATTAATCACGATTAATAGCGTGATTAAACAATAATAGACTACCATTTATTTAAATATTTTTGATGTTTTCTCCATTTTCAAATACATCGATTTCAGTTACAACACATAATTCAAAGTGTACAGTGCTCATTTCATATATATTTTTATTACAAATATTTGCACTGTAACAAAGAAATAAAACAAATATTATTTTTCAATTCGCCTAATACAAGTACTGTAACACACTCTCTTTATCATGAAAGTTGACCTTGCAAATGTAGAATTATATACAAAAAAATCTGCATTCAAAAATAAAACAATGTAAAACGTTAGAGCCTACAAGTCCACTCAGTCCTACTTCTTGTTCAGCCAATTGCTCAGACAAACAAGTTTGTTTACATTTGCAGGAGATAATGCTGCCCACTTCTTGTTTACAATGACATCTGAAAGTGAGAACAGGCATTCACATGGAACTGTTATAGCCAGCATTGCAAGACATTTACGTGCCAGATGCGCTAAAGATTCATATGTCCCTTCATCTTCAACCACCATTCCAGAGGACATGCATCCATGCTGATGACAGGTTCTGCTCGATAACAATCCAAAGCAGCACAAACCAATGCATGTTCACTTTCATCATCTGTGTCAGATGCCACCAGCAGAAGGTTGATTTTTCATTTTTGATGGTTCAGGTGCTGTAGTTTCCGCATCAGAATGTTGCTCTTTTAAGACATCTGAAAGCATGTGCCACCCGCTGTCCTGATCAGATTTTGGAAGGCACTTCAGATTCCTAAACTTTGGGTCGAGTGCTGTAGCTATCTTTAGAAATCTCACATTGGTACCTTCTTTGCGTTTTGCCATATCTGCAGTGAAAGTGTTCTTAAAATGAACGTGTGCTGGGTCATCATCCGAGACTGCTATAACATGAAATATGGCAGAATGCAGGTAAAACAGAGCAGGAGACATACTATTCTTCCCCAAGGAGTTCAGTCAAAATTTAATTAACGCATTTTTTTTTAACTAGTGTCATCAGCATGGAAGCATCTCCTCTGGAATGGTGGCTGAAGCATGAAGGGGCATACGAATGTTTAGCATATCTGGCACGTAAATACCTTACAATTCCGGCTACAAAAGTGCCATGCGAATGCCTGGTCTCACTTTCAGGTGACACTGTAAATAAGAAGCCAGCAGTATTATCTCCCATAAATGTAAACAAACTTGTTTCTCTTAGCGATTGGCTGAAGAAGTAGAACTGAGTGGACTTGTAGGCTCTAAAGTTTTACATTGTTTTATTTTCTACATTTGTAAATTGCACTTTCACAATAAAGAGATTGCACTACAGTACTTGTATGAGGTGAATTGAAAAATACTATTTCTTTTGCTTATTTTTACAGTGCAAATATTTGCAATAAAAATAATCTAAATTGAGCACTGTACACTTTTTATTCTGTGTTGCAATACAAATCAATATATTTGAAAATGTAGAAAAAAATCCAAAAATATTTAGTAAATTTCAATTGGTATTCTATTGTTTAACAGTGTGATTAAAACTGTGATTAATTGCAATTAATTTTTTTAATCATGATTTTTTTTAGTTAATCACGTTAATTAACTGCAATTAATTGACAGCCCTATTGAAAACTCATAATTTGCTTGTCATTATTGTCCTGGTAAAATATGTGGCAACAGTGTACATAAAGTTCCAAACTGAGGTTGGCGAAGAGGCTTTTCTTAAACAAAGGAATGTGTGCTCTTTTGCATTTAAGCAATAAACAGAATCATCAAGCAGGAAGGGGAAACAAAGGAAGCTCAAACAGGTGAGGAAAAAGCAGCAGGGAACATCCTTCCCCATTGGCTTTGTGTTTCCTGATAGCGAGCTGGAAATGTTTTTTCAAGAGGAGAACTGGAGCAGGAGGGATAAACAGGAGGGACAAACACCTCAAGGCACCCCTCTCCCTGCCCATCGCATTCACCACACTTGAAGTGAAAAAGGAAGCATTAGCTGGATTCTGAGAGAAGGGGTCTTGATCCAAGAAGTTTGTTCAGTAAGATTACTAAAAGCAGGTGGTAAGAAAACTGCTTTGAATTTAACATAATTTGTTAAGTTAGGCAGCAGTTGCATTTTATCTTTTTCTTCTAACCAATTCTGACTTTTATGCCTCATTACTTGTACTCACTTAAAATCTATCTCTTTGCAGTTAATAAATTTGTTTTATTGTTTTATCTAATCCAGTTTGCTTGAATTGAAGTGTCTGGAAACTCCATTTGAAGTGGCAAGTTGTGTGCATATTATTTCTATTGAAGAAATAATGGAGTTAATATAACTTGTATTGTCCAGGAGAAGGCTGGGCAGTATAGGACATACATTTCTGGGGGGAAATCTAAGACTTGGAGTGTGTTGGGGTCACCCTGCAGTATAACCCAGGCTGGTGAGAGTCAGAGTGTAACCCAAGTGTAGCTGGCAGGCTGCAGTTTCATACAAACATTCGGTTGTGGCCTGCATGCTAGAAGGCTCTCTGTGAGTGGACCAGATGCGACCTCCTTCAGCATGGCATGATAAGGTACACAAGGTTGCACGGCAAGGGTGGCACAGCTGCTCATTAATCTAGATTGTTCCCAGGTATATCACAATTCTTTAACTTGTTCTTTCCATATTCTAGTTTGTGTTCCTTCCCCCTTGTTGTTAATATTAATAGTGTTAAGGAACTGGTCACACTTAACTTTTTTAGCAAAGATTGAAGCAAACTAGGCATTAAATACCTTGGCCTTCTTGGTGTTGTCTGTTATTAGCTCTCCTTCCCAGCTAAGTAGTGGGACTACACTTTCCTTCATCTTTCTCTGGTTTCTAACATATTTAAAGAACCTCTTCTTATTGCATTTTATGTCCTTTTACAGGTGTAACTCATTTCGTGCATGAGCCATTTTGATTTTGTCTCTACATTCTTGTGCTATTTTGTTGTACTCATCTTAGCAATTCATCCATGTTTTCACTTTTTGTAGGATTCCTTTTCATTTCCAGGTCATTAAAGAGCTCCTGATGCAGTCATATTGGCCTCTTTCCATTCTTGCTATGTTTCCTTCACATCAGGATAGTTTGATGTTGTGCCTTTAATATTGTCTCTCTCCCGAATTCTTTTTTTCCTTAGATTTTCTTCCCATAGGACCTTATCTACCAGTTCTCTGAAAAACAGTTCTATGTTAAAACCTGCTGTTTTGAAGTCCATTGTCCTTATTTTGCTGCTCTCTCATTCCTTTCTTTAAAATCCTGAATCTATCATTTCATGATCACTTTCATCGAAGTTGCCTTCCACCTTCATTTTGGTAACCAATTCCACTCCATTAGTCAGAATTGAGTCTAAAATGGCTGCCTCCGGATTACTTCCTCCAACTTCTTTTCCTTTAGCAATCCTCAGCAATAATTGGTACATGGTCTCCTTACTGACTTTAACCAGTCATGAAGGGCATGGGGATTTATCTTCCAAGTGGTGGGATGCAGCTTTCAAGCAAATCCTACATTTCAGTAAATGAAAGTGGCTTGAAAACCCAGTAGTAAAAGTGGTTTCTCCCCCTTTAATCCTCTGCTCACTGAAGCATCTACGTCTGTCCAGATCTGACCTGTGAAAGAAAATGAGTGGTTTCCACTGAGAATCTCTCAATTGTATTATTGAGCCTGGCAAATCAGAGCGCCCACAGCTCAGAATGGTCAGGTTCTACTAGTCTGGATGTCACAGATACTACTGCTGAGGAAAAGAAAAATATCTTTTTCTCATGTGTAGCATAAAAATACCAACATCCTGTGTGGTGTGATGGACTAAATTCTCAGTGAACCTTTGTGATCCAGCCATCTCCCTTGCTGCTTCATCAGTTGCACGCCACGTTGACCTGTTAAGGGGAATAGGGACATCTTGATGCCTTTCCATGTAGAGTCAATGGTCATGGATAGCAAAGGCTACAATATTCCAAGAGTGGCCCAGTAGCTGATTAGTTATAAAGCCCTGCGTCATTCTGGAAAGTCATAAGTAAATTGTAGCTCATGTGGAGGTTTAAAAACTTCCTATTCTTAGCATTAAAAACAAAAATCTACTTTTATTGGACTCTTGAGGTGCAGCTGACCTTTCCTGGAAAATGTTGAAAAGAATTTTATTTCAAAACGCTCAGATTTATGCTTTACATGTCTTCTGAATCTTTTCTCCTTAAGAGCTCACCTGCTGTTGCTGATAAATTATCCCCCTACATAACAGTGTAATCTTCATGATGGGCCCAATCCTGTGAAATGCTGAGCACCCAATTTCCACTGTGTTCAGCACCAACCATGATTTGACCCTTTCTGACATAATTTTTAAATTAATCAGTTTCGATGTCACAAACTGAGAATCATAATTTCCGGTGGGTAATAAACAGGAGCACATGGACTGTTTAAAAAAGATACTTTCAAAGAAAATATCGATAACAGAAATGGGGAAAGGGAAATATGGATAATATGATCCAGGAGAATTGTTATTGAGTTGTATTTTTCAGATTTTTTTTTTTTTTTTTGGTGAGGCTTCAGAAGGTCTGTTTAGAAAGCAGTGCCTCTGCATTTTTTTATACCCAAAGTCCCACTTGATATTTATTATATGGGTACTGCAAAAATCAGATGTCTTGCCTGAAATCTCAGGTTTCAATTAATAAGGATATTTTTTCAGATACACAAAAAGAGTGACAGGATTATAGACCCAAATTGTTTGGTATTTTAAGAATCTGACAGGCTCAGCACCATGTGCCATTCTAGCCTCCCAGTGTATCCTCCGTGGTTAAAATTCTTAAGCACTTTAAATTCTTTTGGTCAGTATTTTTTTTTCTTTCAGGGAAGACAAATAGTAGCACATTCCAAGTAACCATTTACAGTGTACAGAAAATTACAAGATACTAAGATCACCTCTTTGAAGGTGTTTCCAAGGTTTAGATAACCAAACAAATTTGTTCTTTTAACTGTTTAAATCTAGAATGTACTTACTGTATTCCAACTTAAATGAAAGACAACAATAGAAACACAGTAAACAATATGGGTCAGATCCTACAGTGGGAATTTTGCCTGAGTAAGGATGGCAGGGTCAGGCCCTAAATTATGACAATTTAGCAAGCCATTCCAATGGAATCAGCTATGAAACAATACATAGGATGTTTATTTCTAGTTGTCCTCAGTGAAACTTTAGAATCACAGTACTCGTGGTGCCTCAAGAACAACAAAATAATTCAAATTCCAATAATCTAAAATTACAATGGACAATTTGCAAACAGCCAGGATAATAAGACCCCTCAAGTCAGATTTGGGTATCTGAATGAGATGGGGAACATGAGAGCAATCTGGAGAAGCGGGTCACTTTCCCAAAGTGTGGTCACTTCCCAAACAAAGTCTACCTTCGAGACTTTATTTCAATAAATTCTTCAGATAATCAATTTTAGGCTAAATCTGATTATAGTATGTATAAATCAATTTACAAATGGATGGATAAAATCTATAGTCTCGTGTGGAAATTCCATCGGATGAATGCTCAGACTATTCATTTTGCTGTTCCATACTAGGAATAATCTGGTTCTAAAAACATATTTGTGTTGTACCACTTGTGCACCAATTGTGTGGATTGTTTGCATTTTTCTTGGGAAGGATATAAAAGCCAGTAAGAAGAATATGCTTTTAAATCAGTTCTACCTCTCGGTTGCTGCATTTGTCCTCCTTTAACGCTGATTATGATTCAAATTTCTTTCTAAATATTAACAAGAATCCTGACTAATAACTCATCGTCTTACCTGATTTATTTCATGCTACTGAGGGAAGGGGAACAAACCAGAGAATAAAAACATACAACATTAAAGGTTAGATTTTCAAAGCTAGACTTATAATTGCACAAATATATTTGTATACCCACACAGTCAGGCACCTAATGGCCAGGTGTGATTGCAAGTACATACACACTGTGGGATTGGTGCCAAAATGCATGCAAATACCTGGATGCAGTTGTATGCACCTACCTTTTTATTGATAACATTTCCAAAAATGAGATTGAACAGCCCCTAGCACATCATGATGGGGGCCTGTAAATACAACCACAAATACATAGTGATTAATATAAACTACTAACACTTTATACAATTGTATAAATTCTGCACAATAACTGTGCCAAAAACAAGCATCAAAAATACTTTAAAAATCATAATGTACATGAACCTCAAGTCATTCTGTGGCGCACACAAAGAGTGAAATCTGAGATTAACAATAAATGGGAGCCTTGTTTCAGCAGGGGGTTGCAGACTGCTTAAACCCCCCCAGAGGGATCCAAGGGGATCTTTTGAAAATTAAGGTTATAGAGCTATCAGGTAGAAAAGGGGTATTTGTCTCTATCTGCCCCACCAATGCACTGAACTCAGTCTCCTCCTCCAGAAGCAGAGCTTCCTCTGCTGATTTATGGGAGGCACTAAACTAGGGGTGGGCAAACTTTTTGCCCTGAGGGCCACATCTGGGTATGGAAATTGTATCGCAGGCCACGAATGCTCATGAAATTGGGTGTTGGGGTGTAGGAGGGGATGAGGGCTCCAGGTGGGGTGTAGGCTGGGGGGGCAGAAATGAGGAGTTCAGGGTGCAGGAGAACCCTCCAGGCTGGAGAAGAGGGTTGGGGTGCGGGTGGGGGGGGTGAGGGCTTTGGCTGGGGGTGTGGGCTCTGGGGTGTAGAAGGGTTGAACCGAGGGGTTCGGAAAGTGGGAGGGGTTCAGAGGGCAGCCAATGGGAGCGGTGGGAGCAGCACTTGGGGTGGGGGCAGTGTGTGGATCCCCCATCTGCCCCTACATGTAGGAGCCGGAGGGGGTGGACATGCTGCTGCTTCTGGGAGCCACGTGAAGCCACAGCACACGTGCAGCGGGGCAAGCCCTGGACCCCGCTCCTCGGCAGGAGCTTGAGGGCCAGATTAAAATGTCTGAAGGCCCGGATGCAGCCCCCGGGCCATAGTTTGCTCACCTCTGGACTAACCCTCATGCTATCAAATCAAGAGAGAGCAGCAATGAAATAGATGGACTAAGAACTGCATAAGCACTAAAAAGTGTCTGACAATTTAAAAAAAAATAATGGTGCTTGTTTTCAGCTTCTGGGGTTTTGGCAAGATCTCAGGTCCCTCAGCTCACTTTTGTATACACACTGGAATGATGGGCTTGATTTAGAGACAATAATCCCCTGAGTTTTTACTATCCTAATCCATTGAAGTGGGAATGGATATGATGCCAAAATCAAAGAGTCATGTCCAGAGCCAGTGGAAAACCACAGACACAAAAACATTATGGATTCCTCAGTTTTTCAGGCCTTTTGTAATTTTTGTTGCTACCCACTGCATCTAAGCTTCACAGTGTAATCAGTTTTCCACCCCAGTCTTGCAGAGAACTACCTCCAGCCCAACAGCAAAAATGCTGGCCTAAATCTTTCCATGGTGTTGTTTCATTAAAGTCACTGGAATTACATCAAGGATAGATTTGGTCTGTTAATTCTACCCACCAAACACTTCAATTCACTGTGATGAGGTATAAAAGGAAGAACACAGATGCTGGCTCTGTGCTATGCTAAGGCTGGACTGCTGAGGAACCCTCCCCCATGTTCTGCTGTCCCAACTGATTTCTGATTTCCAGTAAAGTCGATGGGAATTGCAGCTGTTTAAAAAATTTGCATCTCAAAATTTGGCCTTAATTCAGAGATCCCTCCATCCACCTGTGAAATGCACCCACCTCTGGGGTGAAACTTGGAACTAGTTTAATAGACTTGTTTAATAGAGGTAGGTGTGATGGGGTGCACCAACCCCTGCACTGGGCCAGTGGGGCCTGACCAATCACCAAGGACCCAGGAGACCACTCTCCCTTGACCCTGCTGCGCATGCTCCAGGTGGAAGGGACAGATAAAAGGAGGCAGTCCAGCTCGGTCTGGGCTGGCTGAGGAGGAGGAAGGACATGTACTGCAGGCTTCAGCAGAAGTGCCTGCAGCTCTCCAAGTGGTGGGAACTGCGGCCTGTACGACACTGTGGATGACCAGCTAGCTGTGGAGACTGACTGCAGTGCCGAGACTAGCAGTAGGAAGTAACCCAGGGAATGTATTAGAAGCTGATGTTTAACCCCTTACCTGGTAATTTCCTCACTTCATAGGGCCCTGGGTCAGAACCTGGTGGCGTAGGGGGGTGCAGGTTCCTCTACCCCCACCCCCTTACATTGCCACTAGGTTTGGCTACTGAGGGCTTGCTCTGCCCTGACCAGGGGCTACAGACTAATTGTTCCGCCCTGCCCAGAGGGTCAGAACCCCCAACTGCTATTGCCTGCCCCAGCCAGGAGGCTCAGGAGCCATAAACAGTTTACTCTGCTCTGCCTCACGCAGGGGCTACAGACTGATTGTTTGCTTGGCCCCACCAGGGGCTCTGAGCTTTCCTTATTGCAACTGCCTGAGCCCACAGGGAGTCACCCCAATTGCATGACAGCGTGTACCAGCCCTGCACTGGGCCAACAGGGGTGGGTCTGCTTGACATGCAGGGCCCCCTGTGACAGTAGAGCACAAAATGAAGCTGCAAGTAGGCAAAGTAGAATGTGGCCAAGACACAGTGGTTAACGCTTCTGCTCTTAGGAAAAGTACAACATGGTCTAGTGATCACGAGTTTTATATCTCATGTGCAGGATCATTTAAAAGACAAGGAAAAACATGTTGAAGAATAGGAGTCAGGGCTACTGCTCACAATAACTGCAAAGAACATCCAACCTCCCCACATTTTCCGCTAGATGGGTCTAGTCTTTAGACTACATGGCTGGTTTCTCCACCCTCTCTCCAGGACAAAAGTTTCAGGAAGAGAGCGAGAGAGCGAGAGAGACAGCTCTTTGGCCTCTGACTACTCTTGACATTTTTTCTCAGCAGACTGAGATTCAGTCAGCTGGTGAAGAACCCATCCCATTAGGCTGTCAGAGAGATACAATCTCCTGATATTATTCTCATGATCCATCACATGTGGTGACCAAGCAAGGATACTCCATACCTTCTAGATCTGAGTTGTACTTGTTTCAGTAGCACTACGTGAAACTGAATGCAGGTTAAATTGAACAAATGGAACTTTACTAAACCCTGTGGACTGCTCTGTCCATGTAGTTGAGTTGCATCCAGCCTAACTCTCCATGTTTCCAATTCCTCTAGTGTTCGCTCTATAGTAGTCCCTCCAGGGGTTCCCTGACTCCAGTCCTACTGACAGTGATACAGTGCTCCCTCAGTGATACAAGCAATGGTCTCTAGATTTACAACCTATGTAGGAGGCTGATGGAGCACCTGTGAGCCCCTTGGAAAATACGTACAATTCTCATAGCAATGTGTCTATGGCAAAAATCTACAACTTTTCATAATTGTTTGGGTTATTTCTGGTTTAGATTGCAGATGCTGGTGTGTGTTGTTCTGTATGCTTTAGTTCTTTTATCATTTTCATTATGTGTCTTTTCCATCTGCATTTCAGAGTGTTATGAAATTGTGAATATTTTATGGGAGAGTTACACTTTTTATTTTTTTTAAATGTTGTGGTTCTGATTCTGGTATTTGGTAACTTTTGCCCTTCATTTATTCTTTTGTATTTCCTTAAGGCAGCAAGCCATTTTTGTGGTGCTATCTGAGTTGTCTTGCCAGCAAAATTCTTCTTGCACGTTATACTGCATTGAAATGATTTTCACCACCCATTCAGTATTTGTAAAAAGCTAAGCTGACCAGCAACTGTATCCACAGAGCTAAATTTTTCCCTCAGTTATACCTGTGAGACCTCTATTTGTCTTCAATTTGCTACTGAAGGCAGAATTTGGCCCATGCTGTATAACATAGTTACATGTACACTATTATAGTGGTTAAGTACCTATATATAGTGCTGTTACTGTCTATAGATAAACAGGTATGATCTATTATTCAGTACAGAACAATGAGTTCAACAATATATTGTTAAGTAGGTATAACAAAATGTGATTATCAGTCACTGAAAAATGTTCCTGGTAAAGGGGCATGGTTAAATAGAACCAGACGTTTTGTTTGGGGATTTTTTCCCATGATTTTTAAAGGATTTTTCAGAATCTGATATAAATAGAAAATGTTTTCATAATTCTTTAAAATTTCAATCAAAGTCATTCCTATGAAATTTTATTATTCTCCTGCAGTGCTGAAAACTAAAACCCAACAGCACTGTGACAGTGTTAGAGAACCAAAAAGTGAAATGGTTTAGAAACAGATGGTGAAACTGACCAGTTTAGTTTAATTACATGACCTCAAGAGGAGTGAAAAAACAAATACCAGACAACATAAATGGTGAAAATAAGCAGTGTTTTAGTTCTAATAATCTATTATGGGACTGATACAAAACTCTGAAATCAGTGGAAAGACTCCTATTGACTTCAAGTGGGCTTTAGATCAAGATCTCTCTCTATTTTATTAAACCCTCAACTAAATATTTATTTATTTAGTCTGTCAGTCTTAGGTACTTTACAAGACCCTTATTACCATATCTAAGCACCTTACAATCTTTCATGTATTTATCCTCTCAACATCTGTATGCAGTAGGTAAGTATTAATATCCTCAGTGTACACAAGAGTAAATGAGACCCAGAGACACAAGGGACTTAGGATATATCTATGCAGCAATAAAAATCCCACTGCACTGAATTGCAAAACCCAATCAATTGACTCAGGTATATGAGGCTTGGGCTGTGGAGCTAAAAAAATCGATGTCAGGGCTTGGGCTGGCATCCAGCATCTGAAACCCACCCTCTCAGGGTTTCAGAGCCTGGGCTTCAGCCAGAGCCCGAATGTCTACACTGCAATTTTTAGCCCCGCTAGTCCAAGTCAGCTGACACAGCCAGCCAGTGCTGTGCTGTGGTCTTTTAATGCAGTGTAGATGTATGTTCCTTAGGCGTTCCAATGCTGACTGTCACAGCACCTAGAAAATCACAGGAAGAACACCACAATCCACATAGCCCAAGTTAGGCACCTAGGTTCCTATACAATAAATGGAGAGGGACAGGCATCTTAGACTGTAATCCACAAAGCCAGCACACTAAGCAGGGATACTGTATGCTAAGCCACTTCCCTTTCTGAGATAGGCACCTGGGTGCCTTGAGCGAGGTTGCAGAGACAAAGTGCCTATGTGGGGCAACCGTGCACATGCTTTAAGGCAACAATTTAGGTGCCAAGTTAGCTTAGGTGCCTACAGGATTAGGTGACAACTAAGCAGCAGTTTTGTAGATTGTAGTGGCCTTAAAATGAGAATAAGGTGCCCAAGGACCTTTATGGCTTGAACCCAGAGAGGCTAAGTGACTTTCCCAAGATAATTCAGGAAATCTGTGGCACAACAGAGCTAACTTAGGTTTCCCAGATAACGGGGTAGCACTCCTAGCCACTTGGTCATTTACCTCTATGCATTTCACCTATCACCCTTTGGATGCAAACAATTTTTTTTAAATCAATCAAATATATCAATGAAATGAGCAGCAGCAGTTCCCTAAGAAATCCATCTGACCCCACAGAAAACTTCTCCCCATTTTCCATACTGTAACCTTAATCAGTCCTTCCATCCTCCAGAAAAAGCTTTGGAAAACCCACATTTCTTACAGCTGATGGAGGGGTAGCTGACCCAAACATAAGCAGCACTGCAACCCTATGTGCCAGGTTACAATGCCTGGAGTGTGGAACTGGGCGCAGCCATGCAGAACAGGGCCCACCTCTATGGTGTGAGTGTGGGGCAGGCTTGCTTTCCACCTACCTCCCCCTCACTGCCCAGGGCCTCCCCTCTGCACTGGGCCTGCAACCCACCTAGAACCTTCTTATGTCCCACTGATGAGTCCTATCATTTGGGAAACATTGCACTAAGGCTCAGAGATAATGTGTGATAATTGTGTGATAATGAAGAGATGCTAATATCATTTAATTCAATACAAGACAAACTCAAGGCATTCAAACACACAATGGTTTTCCTCCCCTTATTTGCAAGTCACACACATTCTATTTAATTTATTTGGCAAACCAACTCTGGATTCTTTAGTTCCGTCTCAGGATTATGCTTCTAGGACAGATTTGTCTAGAGACTTCATATCTAATGCATACTGACACCTGACTAAATCCTACCTAAATACTCTGGACCACGTATACAGTTGTGGTGTTGAACCCATGGGTTCCCGTAAAGGAGGATTAACTCAGCCTGGAAAAATGCCTGAAAAGCCTTCAGATCTTCAGAAAAAAATTAAAACTAGTAAACGTCAGATTTGCATAAATCCCCAAATTGTGACAAAATTAAACGTTTCATCAATTGGGTATGCTGGAGCTGTGGCAGCTTAAATGGGGATATTAAGTATATTTTTTGGCACTGCCTTACAGCACAAAGAATTTCAACGGGAATTCCACTACACTTAAATGACATTAACATAGATGCATGCCCTGATCCAGTTAATTGTTTTCTAAGGCTTAAGGATCACGCAGCTCTTACTAACGGGCAATATGATCTATCCGTCTCAGTAATCGTATAGCTCTTAAAATGAAGAGGTTTTTTTCTCGTTTTAAAGAGTGATGGATTTCTTTTCTTGAGTGCATGAATTATTAGAAACATCTAATCCAGAGTATCCATCTCTTAGATGATTTCAGTAGTCTTCTTTAGAAGATAGATTCATCACTTAGTCACTCTACCCAGCGTACTAGAACCCCATTTTTGTTTCACGAGAAAGCAAATGCCAAAGCGTTGGTGTTTTATTGATTGATGTTTGGGGGGGGCTTTCCCACTAGTTTTATCCCCATGCTCAAGAGACTTCTCTCCCTCTTCAAGGAACAGTCTTCAGAGTACAATGAGCAAGATTTGGGGCCCGTCTGCCACTAAGCAACAGAAGCCTGTTCAAGAGAAGGGCAGTCAGTGCTTACAGAGTACTTGTCTGATCCTCTTCCTCCAGGAAATAGCATTCCCTGAGAAAGGAAAAGTAACATTTAGGGGAAGTGGTTTGGAAGTAGCCATAGAGAGCAAGTTCCTGGCCCCCTTTCTATCAGGCTACAGTGGCCTTTGGGGGAAGGTGGGCAGACCTGAACAGGCAATATTTGGGGATACCAGTACTGTGGGCACAGGCTCCTTGGCTCATTTCCCCAGACAAATCCAGTTTGGAGCAAGGAGAGCAAGTGCAGCCTTCCACAAATGGTGAGCAGAAATCAGGGACACTCCTTATCACAAAGTTATGGACAAAAGGAAGGCTAATGAACACTGATTGCTTTCAGGAAGTAGGGCTGAGGCATTGGAGCTGGCTCCTCCTCTCCCAAAGAGAACTGCAGTGCTGTAATGCCAGATTTTCTTTGCTGGTGCCAGCTTTCTCTGGCTGTCAGTGCTGGCCTTTTCCCACTGTCCACAGTGGAAGTTATTGCTTATGCCCAACATGCTATCACTGCCTGAAGAGGTAATCATTTACTTTTTGGTCACATGACCAAGTTTCAACCAATAAAATTTGTTAAAGTGCATTTCCACATACATGCTGAATGTCAAGTAGGAATTTGCCACCTGTGTTAAATGAATTATGGGATACTAGTCTCCAGTCTATGAAAAAGTTTTCTTTTTGAGCTTGGACACATCTGTATAACAAAAGCAATAGATTATTTGATTTTTACCTTTGTTTGCCATTACTGTTCCTGATCCTACTTCCATAAAATCAAAGTCAAAACTCCCATTGACTTCAGTAGCGCAGGATTGAATCCTAAATGTGCAACTAGTATAAGAGGCTGTTGTATAGTCAGTAGGAGGCCATTTGACCAATGACAGTATTTTTACCAAATGATATCATTAACATAAATGAGAGGGTTCAGCTGAAAGGATTTAAAATGAAAACATAATTTTTATCAATTCTTCCTACTTTCATCCCTACCCATCTCAGATCTCCTCGCACAAACAGTGAATTACTTACACAGCTGCGGCTAGTACAGAGTGGGTTTGGAATAACCATGCCATTCCATGGCTCAGTCAGAAGCATGCTTTGGATAAAAAATTCAGAGAATGGCTCAAATTCCATACATGGATTTTTTTTCCCCAAAAAATAAAAACCATCTTCCACCTTAGTGCAAAAAAAAATGAATAATATGCCAAAGTGGGAAAGTAAACAGTTATGGGGTGTAAGAAAGGGTTAGAAAACATGCAAGCTACTGCTCCATGACATCTGACCTAGCCAGAACAGTGGAACGAATAACCCAGTGTCTGTATGAAACCAGGACTTGGATGAGGGCTCAGCTGGTTTTGGATTATTCCAAACAAGATTGAGAACATGTTGGTGGGACAGGGAAGAGTAGCCAGAAGAATTGGAGGAATTTATGTCTGTACTTCTGACTGAAAGAATGTGACTTCCATTTGTAACACCGGCATGCAATCTAGGTATGTGAAGCAGTGCACTACCTCCTTAAGGGACAAGCTGAAGCCTATACCTGGGACAGTCTGGGGTGTAATCAAGGAGGCCCTGCCCCACCCTATGGCTGGGCTATATAAACAGGAAGAGGAACAGAAGCTAGCTGAGCAAGAGAGGGGAGTAGAATCCATGCAGGCTGCAGTGGGGGTACTTTCCACTCTGGCTCTAGGCCTAACTAGAGACTTTTTGGGGCACTGAACCAGAGACCTTATGAACTGTGTATGGTAATTGCTCCTGTCTTCAAACGCTATTAAAAGGGGACCTGCCATTTGTTAGTGTGAGCTGGTTTCTGCTTGCCTTGGGCTATTAAAGTGATCCTATTGCTGCTCAATTGGGGGAAATTAAGGTGGGTGCATACCCACAGCACCACATCTGGCTGAAGAGAGACTGTAGGAACTGCCTGCGCTGTTACCCATGGTGCCCAAATGGGACTCAAAAACCCTCTCCTATCAAGGAGAGATGAGAATGAAGTGATGTACCTACACAGAAGTTCCGGTCCCAGGCTTGGCAAGGTGAACAGCAGCTGTAACAGTGACCAGACAGGCCAGCTGGTCACAAATGCCAAAAGGGAAGGAGACCTGCATTTGGGTGCATGGACTGTCACCAAGAGGAACACGTAAGTTGGGTCTGCCCTAGGGAACTAGAGATTATATGGATTGCTGGCTGACACGGGGACTAGACCTTCCCAGGTGTCTATGAAAGATACTAGGCCCCAGAGTGCAGGAACCAAGACAGCTGCAGAAGCTGAACAAAGAACTGAGACATCATCTTGTGCCAGGAAGAGTGATATCCCATAGGTAACTTGTTTTAAGTGCAAGGAAAGGGGGCATGTTAGAAGATGCTGCCCTATAAGAACTTTAAACGGAAGGGCTGTCATTACAGGGAAGTGAGAATTGTAATTGTATGAAAACCTGGTGTATCTCAGAAGCAGATACTTGGGGGCAAGTGTCAGGGACTGAGGTTGGCCATGGGTTTCAGACTTTCCCCACTTGACTCTGTCCACAGCCTCAGTGCATGAAAGTGTGGGGAGCTACAGTACCCTTGACACAGGAGCCTTAAATAACTCAATTGCTGCTCCAGAAGGCTGCAGGGTTCCAGGCCTGGGGGAACCAGGGCAAAAACAGAGGCGATCAAAGGCTCCTAGGGTTCCAGGAGATGGATGTGATAAAGTCTCTGGTGTTATTGAATAGTGAAGTAACTTGCAGGCCCAGATGCAGGCTGCTTTCTTACTGAAACTGGCTGAGCAAGAGGAACAAATTCTGCAACTAGAAGACCAGCAGAAAGAGCTGGATGCAGAGAAGGAGAGAAGCTACTTGGTTGTGACTAAGTTGAAAGAATGAACCAACACATTGGAAAATGAGCATGGTGCTCTTCAGAGGAACATCCAGGTTATCCTCGAAGAATCTCCAGCACCCGTATGAGCACATGAAGGCTGAGATGGTCCAAATGCAGGAACAATTTAAAGCTGATTAATGTGGCAAGTGCCAGGCCCTGCACAACAGGGATGGTCCAATGACTAGGACTGCTAATTCCCAGAATCAAGGAGTACTGGCCCTAGAGAAGAAGCAATGCTAGGCTCAGCTGGAGGAAGAAGAGAGCAGCAATGAGATAGTGAACAACCAGCTCAAGAAAATAAATGTGCTGGTCAGCTAAATAACTATGGACTTGAAGGCCAAGTTGCAGGAGTTGGAAAGAACAATGTCATCCAAATACCAGTTTTCCCTTGCAGCCATGGAAACAAGGATAGCCCGACTGGAAGAGCCGATGGGTTTTGAGTCCAAGAAACATCAGGCTGCCTGCCACCAGGAAGCTGTGGTGGGAAAGGAGTTATACAAGGGAAAATCTACCCAGGAGTTGGAACTGGAAGTTGAACAAGACCTACAGCTCAAGAATGAGTGACTCTGGAATGAGTTGCAGGACATGAGTTGGGCAGTTAAAACACTAGAAAAGTGTGTACTGAAACTTAGCTGGTCCAGTTAGAGGAAAGTAACAAACTCAAGCAGCACAACATTCAGCTCCTGGAACAATTTAAGACACTGGAAGGACTAAAGATGATGACAGAGATACATAACAAGAGCACTAGCACATGTGATGAGATGGTGAGCACAGCTATAACTTACCAGGAGGCGGGTGCCTATATAAGAGAGCAGAGTTCTAGAAGACTAAAGGGGAGGACTAGATCACCTATAAAAGGACTGGGTATCAACAGGCACAAATACAGAGGTTGTGTCAACAGTGGAAGGTGCTGTAATGGTGATATCCACCACAGCTGCCCAACAAACCCATCTACTAATAAGCTGGGAAGAAATAAAGAACATTGCTGCAGCTGAGAGGATCAGGGCTGAAGTCCTTGCACAGAGGAATATCCTACAGACCCAAAAAGCAGAGGTCTTGCGGGAGCTGGAAGGGTCCAGGGTGGGTCAAGTCCAGGAAATAAGCCAAGGGGCAGCAGCCAAATCCCAGAGCCAGGGTGGGGGTAAACCAGAGTCCTAAGTCAGAGGTGGGGCCAGGGATCAGTACTAGAGAGACAGAAGCTGAATGTCAGAACCAGAGGGTCAGCCAGAGTCATAAGTCACAGGCAGAGCTGGGGGTTGAAGCCAGAAGTCTGAAGCCAGAGGGGAGCAGGGGCTGGAGCACAAATGTAATGAGCAGGGACTGGAAGGAGGCTGAAGCAGAGGGTGGAAAAAGGGCAAGGGCAGCTGCAGGTGTGGTGTGCATTGAGCAGCTTCTGAACTGCTGTGGGGGCCAGGCTTCCAACAGGACTGATAAACCTGTGGCCAATCAGGGGCTGTGGCCACTCTGAGCATTCTAAGGCATGGCATTGAGCTTTGGTTGCCTAGCAGCGCCATTAGGCACAGGCCAGCAGCTATTCCTAGCTGGCCTGACCACTGATAGGAAGGAACCTTGAAGTCATTAAGTCCAGCCCCCTGTGCTGAGACAGGACCAAGTAAACGCAGACCCTCCCTCATAGGTGTTTGTCCAATCTGTTCTTAAAAACATCCAATGATGGGGATTCCACAACTTCCCTTGGAAGCCTATTCCAATGCTTAACTAGTCTGATAGTTAGAAGGGTTTTCTTAATAGCTAACCTAACTTTTCCTTGCTGCAGATTAAGCCCATTACTCCTTGTCCTACCTTCAGTGGACATGGAGAACAATTGATCCCCATCCTCTTTATAAAAGACCTCTTCATATATGAAGATTGTTATCTGGTCTCCTCCATCCCCCAGTAGTCTTTTCTCAGGACTAAAAAGAAAAGGAGTACTTGTGGCACCTTAGAGACTAACCAATTTATTTGAGCATGAGCTTTCGTGAGCTACAGCTCACTTCATCGGATGCATACCGTGGAAACTGCAGCAGACTTTATATATACACAGAGAATATGAAACAATACCTCCTCCCACCCCACTGTCCTGCTGGTAATAGCTTATCTAAAGTAATCATCAGGTTAGGCCATTTCCAGCACAAATCCAGGTTTTCTCACCCTCCACCCCCCCACACAAATTCACTCTCCTGCTGGTGATAGCCCATCCAAAGTGACAACTCTTTACACAATGTGCATGATAATGAAGTTAGGCCATTTCCTGCACAAATCCAGGTTCTCTCACTCCCTCACCCCCCTCCAAAAACCCACCCCCATACACACACAAACTCACTCTCCTGCTGGTAATAGCTCATCCAAACTGACCACTCTCCAAGTTTAAATCCAAGTTAAACCAGAACATCTGGGGGGGGGTAGGAAAAAACAAGAGGAAATAGGCTACCTTGCATAATGACTTAGCCACTCCCAGTCTCTATTTAAGCCTAAATTAATAGTATCCAATTTGCAAATGAATTCCAATTCAGCAGTTTCTCGCTGGAGTCTGGATTTGAAGTTTTTTTGTTTTAAGATAGCGACCTTCATGTCTGTGATTGCGTGACCAGAGAGATTGAAGTGTTCTCCGACTGGTTTATGAATGTTATAATTCTTGACATCTGATTTGTGTCCATTTATTCTTTTACGTAGAGACTGTCCAGTTTGACCAATGTACATGGCAGAGGGGCATTGCTGGCACATGATGGCATATATCACATTGGTGGATGTGCAGGTGAACGAGTCTCTGATAGTGTGGCTGATGTTATTAGGCCCTGTGATGGTGTCCCCTGAAAAGATATGTGGGCACAATTGGCAACGGGCTTTGTTGCAAGGATAAGTTCCTGGGTTAGTGGTTCTGTTGTGTGGTATGTGGTTGTTGGTGAGTATTTGCTTCAGGTTGCGGGGCTGTCTGTAGGCAAGGACTGGCCTGTCTCCCAAGATTTGTGAGAGTGTTGGGTCATCCTTTAGGATAGGTTGTAGATCCTTAATAATGCGTTGGAGGGGTTTTAGTTGGGGGCTGAAGGTGACGGCTAGTGGCGTTCTGTTATTTTCTTTGTTAGGCCTGTCCTGTAGTAGGTAACTTCTGGGAACTCTTCTGGCTCTATCAATCTGTTTCTTTACTTCTGCAGGTGGGTATTGTAGTTGTAAGAAAGCTTGACAGAGATCTTGTAGGTGTTTGTCTCTGTCTGAGGGGTTGGAGCAAATGCGGTTGTATCGCAGAGCTTGGCTGTAGACGATGGATCGTGTGGTGTGGTCAGGGTGAAAGCTGGAGGCATGCAGGAAGGAATAGCGGTCAGTAGGTTTCCGGTATAGGGTGGTGTTTATGTGACCATTGTTTATTAGCACTGTAGTGTCCAGGAAGTGGATCTCTTGTGTGGACTGGACCAGGCTGAGGTTGGTGGTGGGATGGAAATTGTTGAAATCATGGTGGAGTTCCTCAAGGGCTTCTTTTCCATGGGTCCAGATGATGAAGATGTCATCAATATAGCGCAAGTAGAGTAGGGGCTTTAGGGGACGAGAGCTGAGGAAGCGTTGTTCTAAATCAGCCATAAAAATGTTGGCATACTGTGGGGCCATGCGGGTACCCATAGCAGTGCCGCTGATCTGAAGGTATACATTGTCCCCAAATGTGAAATAGTTATGGGTAAGGACAAAGTCACAAAGTTCAGCCACCAGGTTAGCCGTGACATTATCGGGGACAGTGTTCCTGACGGCTTGTAGTCCATCTTTGTGTGGAATGTTGGTGTAGAGGGCTTCTACATCCATAGTGGCCAGGATGGTGTTATCAGGAAGATCACCGATGGATTGAAGTTTCCTCAGGAAGTCAGTGGTGTCTCGAAGGTAGCTGGGAGTGCTGGTAGCGTAGGGCCTGAGGAGGGAGTCTACATAGCCAGACAATCCTGCTGTCAGGGTGCCAATGCCTGACATGATGGGGCGCCCAGGATTTCCAGGTTTATGGATCTTGGGTAGTAGATAGAATATCCCAGGTCGGGGTTCCAGGGGTGTGTCTGTGCGGATTTGATCTTGTGCTTTTTCAGGAAGTTTCTTGAGCAAATGCTGTAGTTGCTTTTGGTAACTCTCAGTGGGATCATAGGGTAATGGCT
This sequence comes from Eretmochelys imbricata, assembly GCF_965152235.1. Classification (NCBI taxonomy): domain Eukaryota; kingdom Metazoa; phylum Chordata; order Testudines; family Cheloniidae; genus Eretmochelys; species Eretmochelys imbricata. Next base: position 110,866,022 of record NC_135577.1, read on the forward strand.
TTTAGAAACTCGTGTTGGAGAGCTGCCGAGCAGCCTCTTGTTCATATTCCGACCTATTCATGATGACAACAGCACCTCCTTTGTCAGCCTTTTTGATTATGATGTCAGAGTTGTTTCTGAGGCTGTGGATGGCATTGCGTTCCGCATGGCTGAGGTTATGGGGCAAGTGATGCTGCTTTTCCACAATTTCAGCCCGTGCACGTCGGCGGAAGCACTCTATGTAGAAGTCCAGTCTGCTGTTTCGACCTTCAGGAGGAGTCCACCTAGAATCCTTCTTTCTGTAGTGTTGGTAGGGAGACCTCTGTGGATTAGTATGTTGTTCAGAGGTATTTTGGAAATATTCCTTGAGTCGGAGACGTCGAAAATAGGATTCTAGGTCACCACAGAACTGTATCATGTTCGTGGGGGTGGAGGGGCAGAAGGAGAGGCCCCGAGATAGAACAGCTACTTCCGCTGGGCTGAGAGTATAGTTGGATAGGTTAACAATATTGCTAGGTGGGTTGAGGGAACCATTGCTGTGGCCCCTTGTAGCATGTAGTAGTTTAGAAAGTTTAGTGTCCTTTTTCTTTTGTAGAGAAGCAAAGTGTGCGTTGTCGCTAAGGTGCCACAAGTACTCCTTTTCTTTTTGCGAATACAGACTAACACGGCTGTTACTCTGAAACTTCTCAGGACTAAACATGCCCAGTTTTTTAAAAATCTTTCCTCAGAAGTCAGGTTTTCTAAGCCTTTTGTCATTTTTGTTGATCTCCTCTGGACCCCCTCCAGTTTGTCCACATCTTTCCTAAAGTGTGGCACACAGAATTGGATACACTACTGCAGCAGAGACCTCAACAGTGCTGAGCAGAGTGGGACACTTACCTCTATCTTAAAACTATTACTACTCCCCAGAATGATTAGCCTTTTTTTTTTTGCAACTGCATTACATTGTCGACTCATTCAATTTATGATCAATTATAACTTCCAGCTCCTTTTCAGCAGTACATCACCTAGCCAGTTATTCCCCATTATGTAGTTGTACACTTGATTTTTTTCCTTCCTAAGTGTAGCACTTTGCACTTATTTTTATTGAATTTCATCTTGTTTAATTCAGACCAGTTCTCCAATTTTAAAGGTCATTTTAAATTCCAATCCTGCCTTCCAATGGGCAATCAACCCCTACCAGCTTGGTGTCATCTGCAAATTTTATAAGCATATTCTCCATTATCCAAGGCAGTAATGAAAATATTGAATAGTACTCCAGATAGACCGCTGTGGAACCCTACTAGATGTGCCCTCCTCCCCTGAGAGCAAAAACTATTGATGACTACTCTTTGAGTACAACTCTTTCAACCACCTGTGCACCTATCTTATTATAGTAATTCCATCAAGACTACATTTCCCTAGTTTGCTTATGAGTGTCACGTGCGACTGTCAAAAGTCTTACTAAAATCAAGACTTATCAAGTCTATAGGGAAGCTGTAGTATTCAGTAGGCCAGTAACCATGTCAAAGAAGGAAATTAGGTTTGTTTGGCATGATTTGTTCTTGACAAATCTATGCTGTCTATTTCTTATCACTCTATTATCCTCTAGGTGCTTGCAGATTGATTGGAACAAATTATTAAACAGTGTCTTTCCAAGTATTAAAGTTAAGCTGACTGGTCTATAATTCTCCGGGTCCTCCTTGTTCCCCCTTTTAAAAATAGGTACTATGTTTGCCCTTCTTCTGTCCTCTAGGACCTCACCTGGCTTCTATGAGTTCTTGAAGATAACTGCTAATTGTTCCGAGATCGCTTCAGCTAGTTCCTGAAGTACCCTGGGATGAATTTAGTCAGGACCTGCCAACTTGAATACATCTAACTTACCTAAATATTCCTTAACCTGTTCTGCACTATTTTAACTTGTGTTCTTTCCCTCTTGTTGTTAATTTTAATTGTATTGAGTGTCTGGTCACCATAAACTTTTTTAGTGAAGACTGAAGCAAAATAGGTAGTAAACTCCTCAGCTTCCTTGGTGTCATCAGTTATTAGCTCTTCTCCACTAACTAGTAGACCTATATTTTCCTTCATCTTTCTCTTTCTTCTTCTGTATTTAAAGAACCTCTTCTTATTGCATTTTATGTCCCTTGTTAGGTGTAACTCATTTGTGCCTTAGCCTTTCTGATTTTGTTCCTACATGCTTGTGCTAGTCTTTTGTACTCCTCCTGAGCAATCTATGTTTCCACTTTTTGCAGGATCCCTTTTTCATTTTCAGGCCATTAAACAGCTCCTGATGAATCATATTGGCCTGTTCTTCCTCTCTCTCCTTCGCATCGGGATAATTTGTAGTTGTGTCTTTAATACTGTATCCTTGAGAAACTGCCAGCTCCTCTGAACTCCTTTTTTCCTTAAAATTTCTTCCTATAGGACCTTGCCTATGAGTTCAGAGTTTGTTAGTCTGCTTTTTGAAGTTCATTGTCCTTATTTGGCTGCTCTCACTCCTTCCTTTCCTTAGAAACATGACTTCTATCATTTCAGGATCATCCAAATTGTTTTCCACCTGCAGATTCACTACCAATTCCTCCCTGTTATTCATAATCAAGTCTAAAATTGCTGTCCTCCTGGTTACTTCCTCCACTTTCTTAAAAAAAAAACATTGTCCCCAATACATTCCAGGAACTTATTGGAAAAGTTGTGTTTTGCAGTGTAACTTTTCTAACAGATGTCTGGTAATTGAAGTCTCCCATTACTACCAGGTCTTGTGTTTTGGATAGTACTGTTTGTTCTAGAAATGCCTCATTTGCCTCCTCCTGATTTGGTGCTCTATAGGAGACCCCTACTATGACATCACCCTATTTTTTTACCCTTTTTATCTTCATCTAGAGACTTTCAGCTGCTCTGCCTCTCATCTCCTGGACCTCAGAACAGATGTACATATTTTTGATGTATAATGCAACACTTCTCCTTCCCTTTTTATCCTGCCTGTCCTACCTGATCACGCTATTTGTTCAGGTATATTGGCTTCTCCTTGCCACAGGCTGTTAAAGTGAACTTATTGTAGCCCACTTGGAGGAAATTAAGGTGGGGCATACCCACAGCACCACATGAGGCTTCAAGGGGGTGCACAGGGACTGCCTACACCTTTGCAGTAGGTTATTAGAGCCTGAGCTGTTTCTCAATGCTCAGATACCATCTGTCATGAATGTTTTCTTCAATCAGTGCTTTGCGGAAAGAGTATGTCCTCTTCTCTTCAATGCAGAGTCTGCCACAATTATCCACACCTTTGTCACCTCAAGATTAGACTGTTGTAGTGCGCCCTACAGGGAACTATCCCTTGGGATCATTCGGAAGTTAGTGCACAATGCTGTGACCCATTCACTAGGTGGAATTTCACACCAGGAACACATAGCACAGATCCTAGAGGACTGTTATAATCTGCCAGTGAGTGTCCCAGTGCATTTCAACTACAAAGTCCTAAATGGTCTGGGACCACAATACCTGAGACAGAACTTCTCTCCCCATGCTATACTGACTCAATTGAGATCAGCAGAAATGCTCAAGATATATTCCCTTTAACATAAATCAGAGAGAGCAGCTGCCAGGGCATCCCCTGAGGGGCCTTGACTTTCATACTTGCTCACATCTTTGGTCCACTAACACAGTGGTTTTCAAAATTTTTAGGCTGCATACCCACTTCCAAATAATGTAGTCTACCATATACCCCCATCTGAAACAGGGTCATAATCATAGAATATCAGGGTTGGAAGGGACCTCAGGAGGTCATCTAGTCCAAAATAATGTAGAAATAATGTACTTATGATTAGATTGACTAGTCTTACTAAACAAAATGCATTGTCCACATACCCCTAGGCGGACCCATACCCCAGTTCGAAAACCACTGAGCTAAAGCCTAGATTTATAAACCTTCCAGGCAAAGACCTGCAAAGATCATCTTCTTTTCCAAGCTTCCAGGAAGGGGCAGGCTGAGTTGGAGGGATCTGGCAGACACTTCTGTATTAACTATCCCTTAAATTGTCTTGGGTAGTATGTATTTTAATCAGTGGGATGGATGACTATACAGATCTTTATAAATCAAAAGAAATAATAACTGACTAAATAATATGGTGGTGTTCTGCTACTTTGTTCTGTAACTGTAATGTTATTTATATAATTAATAATTGAGCTTATTAACCCTGAAATGAATGCAATGGTCAAATGAACATTTTTAAAATGGTAAATAGCCTAAAATGTCTAGATTAAATTATAAAATGTTTAACATTGAATGTCTGTCACAATTTTTCTTGGTTCAGTGGAGCAAGAGACTTCATAAACTACTGTATGATTTTAAAAAATCTCTTTACCTTTCTTTTCTTCATTTGCCCCCTTATTTCTCATCCTCTTAAATCACATATGATGATTCATTTGCTTTCTTGTGATTTTACTGAATGGACAATAGACTGTTTTATGGCAGTGATTAGTAACTGTAATTGTCTTATTACAGGGTTCTAAATTAACTGTATCAACCCAAGAAAGGGACCTGGGGGGTCACTATAGTCAGCTCAATACTGACCTCTGCACAATGTGCAGCTGTGGTCAAAAAACCTAATTAGATGTTAGTTGCATAGGAAACGGGATGGTGATTAACACAAAGAAAACTGACTTTTACAAAAGTATAATAATGTGGCCTCTTCTGGAACACTGTGTGCAGTACTGGTCATGCTTTCTGAAACAAGATATTGAAAAAACAGACAGGGGTCAGAGAAGAACAAGAATGATCAAGGACATGGATAAATTCTCATATGAAGAAACACTGGGACTGTTTACTTTAGAAAGGAGATGAGTAGGTGAGGACAGCATAAAAGTATATAATATACTTAATAAGTATAGAAAAGCTAGATCAGGAGCTTCTGTTGTCCCTATGTCATAACATAAGATCAAGGGGATAGTCCGTGAAATTCAAAAGTGGGAAATTCAAAACTTATAAAAGGAAACATTTTCATACAACATGTGATTAAACTGTGGAATTCACTGCCACAAGAAGTCATTGAGGCCAAGAATTTAACAAGATTCTGATATGTATATGGATGTCATGATTACATGATATAGCTATCAAATTAAACAAATTTTGGAAGGGATATTAAGTAAGTGCTTCAGGGTTTGAGTCAATCTCTAACTGAGACATCAGCAAAAGACCTAATGTGGGGAGCAGATTATCCCACATCTGCCTACTGTGGGGTTCTGACACCTTTCTCAGGAGCATCTGGTACTGCCTACTGTCACAGACAGGGTACTGGACTAGACATCCTGATCCAGTAGGACAATTTCTATTTTCCGATGTTCACACGACTATATGGTCCAAGTCTGAGATACAAAAAATTCACCACATAGGTCAATCAACCTCTGAATTTTTTCATAAATATTTTATTTTTCCATAATTTTAATTGCATAAAAGTAGAATAATATTCCAGGCAGTGTATTTCTGAGGACTTATTTCTTGTCCTATACAACTAATGTGACTCAACTATTTCTCGGGAATAGTTACGCAGAAATGTACTGCTTGGCATGTCCTATTGCCCAAACTTATCCATGTTTTATTATTTAAAAAATTCCCAAAAGACTTTGAGTAAACAGATTTAATAAGCTGAACTCAATCGTGACTTCTCCAGTTACATTTTCTGCCAAAAAAGTCTTTGAGCTTCTATTTCAGCAGGAGTCACATAAAACAAGGAAAGCTGAGTATGCTTTGATCCACAAAGGTAAAAGATATGAAGAGATAATAATGCTGGGAAAATGCTCACATGGCAAATAAAAGCTAGAGCAGAGTAATCCCACCGATTTCCCACTTTAATGAGTTCAGATCTTGTCGTCATTAATAATAATGAAACATTTATCAAAATTTGTATAAATATAATTAGGAAAAGTCTGTAGACTTGCCAGAGGGATTGGAAGCTGTTAGAACTTTTATCACATGAACAAGATCAAAACTAATGTGGCTATATTCTTTCTTTCTTTTGCATTAAGCACCTCCCAGACCGTAGGCATCTGACCATTGTCTTGAATTAAAGCACCTGGCCATAACCCAAAGACAGGTTCAAATGAGGTTCTTAGATTCTCATCACAAACATACTCACCTGCCCCCTATTTCTTCAATCTGTCCCCATTATAGGCAGGATTGAAGTCAATAGGATTTGAGGGCAGTTTGTAACTCACTAGAGATGTTCAGCACTCTGCAGGATTGGGCCCTTTAGCCTTATTGGCTCTCTCTTTTCCCCCCTGCCACGTTAATGCTTCTCAGTGAATACAGCAGCACAAAGCCCAGAGACTCCCCTGAAGAGCTCAGATATGTCACCCCCTCAATGCAATTGTACTCCACTCTTTCTGCAATAAGAGCTCTTGCACAGATCTCTAATACAGTGGTGGAGTCCCCCCAAGTCCTCTTCTACTTGGTTGCCCAACAACTCAGTTTGACTCCAATCTCACCATTCTCCTTCCCTTATTTGGCATATAGCAAAGCCATGCTTAGTTGATCAGACTCAAGCATAGGGGGTGGATATAGGGCATACCAGACATCCAAAATTACACAGCAAACCTCTTCTTTTATATACATTTACACATTGCAGTACACATTTTGGGACTGGCTTGGTCACTTTATAGGAACCAATCCCTGTACCGCATGCTCTGTCCACACAGTCAATGCATCACTTACTCTTTACCTCCTCTTTATGTTCCTGACTTACCTGATCTGTTATTTTGTCCATTGTAAATGGTTCCCTGAATGTTCCCCCTTATCTTAGCTAATATAGATATTGTTTCCAGCCTGCTGATTCATTTAACTCCCTAATCCTATCTCCCCTCACCCATGTCCAATTACTTGTGTCAAACCAGCCCTATGTATAGCAGCAGCTTAATGCCTCCTTTTGTCTTTTCCTAAAGTGTTGTAAATTCCATATACCAAACCTAAGTGATTCCCCCACTAATTCAAAAAGAAAATCTGAAAGATACACAATCTATATGCTGCTTTATCAGCTTTAGGAACCAAGATAGTACTGAAAAACAAGATGTAACTCTGATTAAAATATTGGAAACATATTTCAAAACTATTGCACAAAATTCAGATGTTTGTTTTTTCCTGGGAGACTAGTCTATAGTAGTCTAAAGATCAGTGGTTATTTTAAAGCTTGTTAAAGGGATTGAAGGATGCTGGCTGTTAGTCTCACTACATACAGAAAGAGTTTCTGGTAGATAAAGTAGGGTTATGTATGCCCTTGTACAAATTTTCAAATCTGGTGGCCTGATTTATTTTTTTCTAAGGTGCTGACCACCTGGAGCTTTCATTGTCTTCTCATTGACAAGATTTGGATCCTTGGAATTTTCTGATAATCAGTTCATGAGTGTCTATAATTAGTAAAAGTGACCTGAGCCATATAAGAACTGCAAGTGCTCAGCACCTCTGACAACCTGGTTACTTTTATTTAGCAGACTAAATATGGATTTACAATCCTAACTTTAGGCACTCAGGTTTGAAAATATTGTCTTTAAGGTTTTGTGTTTCTGTACTGTACTGATCAGTATATTGTTTCTGTAATTTATACTGATGTAAGCATGCAAGATTATTAAATTGGAGTCTGAATTGTAAGAGTAACAATACAGTAAGATTGCTCACTCCTGACTTTATTACCCAAAATGTTCATAATTTCAAGCAGTCAGGTAAAAGAGAGAGACTCTCATTCCTTTTGACATGGGGGACTCGATTATCCTAATTTTTTTATATTATATATAAGATGTAAAATTATATAATTTGTAATAAAGATATATAAATTATGTCATTTAGGGCAGTTGGGTGAATCGCAGTTAACTCGTGATTAACTCAAATTGATCACAATTTTAAAAATTAATTTAAAAAAGTTTTAATTGCACTGTTAATAGAATACCAACTGAAATTTAGTAAATATTTGTGGATGTTTTTCTATATTTTCAAATATATTGATTTCTATTACAACACAATACGAAGTGGAGATTGCTCACTTTATATTTTTGATTACAAATATTTGCACTGTAAAAATAACAAAATAGCATTTTTCAATTCACCTCTTACAAGTACTGTAGTGTAATCACTTTATCGTGAAAGTGCAATTTACAAATGTCTTTTTTTGTTGTTGTTACATAAGTGCAATCAAAAACAAAACAATGTAAAACTTGAGAGCCTACAAGCCTACTCAGTCCTACTTCTTGTTCAACTAATCGCTAAGACAAACAAGTTAGAACAGGAATTCACATGGCACTTTTGTAGCCAGCATTGCAAGATTTAGCATGCCAGATATGCTAAATATTCATATGCCACTTCATGCTTCGGCCACCATCTCAGAGGACATTCTTCCATGCTGGTGACGCTCGTTACAAAATAATGTGTTAATTAAAATTGTGACTGAACTCGTTGGGGGAGAATTGTATGTCTCCAGCTCTGTTTTGCCCACATTCTGCCATATATTTCATGTTATAGTAGTCTCGGATGATGACCCAGAACATGTTGTTGTTTGTTTTTAAGAACACTTCCGCTGCAGATTTGACAAAATGCAAAGAAGGTACCAATGTGAGATTTATACAGATAGCTACAGAACTCGACCCAAGGTGTAAGAATCTGCAGTGCCTTCCAAAATCTGAGAGGGATGAGGTGTGGAGCATGCTTTCAGACGTCTTAAAAGAGCAACACTCCAATGCAGAACCTACAGAACCCGAACCATCAAAAAAGAAAATCAACCTTCTGCCGTGGCACCTGACTTAGATGATGAAAATGAACATTCATCGGTCTGCACTGCTTTGGATTGTTATTGAGCAGAACCTGTCATCAGCATGGACGCATGTCCTCTGGAATGATGGCTGAAGCATCAAGTGACATGTAACTCTTTAGCACATCTGGCATGTAAATATATTGCGACACCAGCTACAACAGTGCCATGCAAATGCCTGTCCTCACTTTCAGGTGACATCGTGAACAAGAAATGGGCAGCATTATCTTCTGCAAATATAAATAAACTTGTTTCTCTGAGTGATTGGTTGAACAAGAAATAGGACTGAGTGGACTTTATTTTACTTTTGAATGCAGTTATATTTTGTACATAATTCTACATTTGTAAGTTCAACTTTCATGATAAAGAGATTGCACTACAGTATTTGCGTTAGGTGAATTGAAAAATACTGTTTCTTTTGTTTTTACAGTGCAAATATTTGTAATCAGAAATAAATATAAAGTGAGCACTCTACACTTTGTATTCTGTGTTGTAATTGAAACAATATATTTTAAAATGTAGAAAACATCCCAAAATATTTAAATGGTATTCTATTATTAACAGTGCGATTAATCGTGATTTTTTTAGTCACTTGACAGCCCTAATAATTTTACATTTTATCTTTCTTTTGAAGTCATCAATGTTAGTCACCTGCCTTGTGATTTGTTTCTATGTCAATGAAATATGAAATTTTTTTTCTGTTGGGAGGAAGTGTTGTTGAGTGGTTAAAGTGAGGAGACACAACTCCTGGGGTATACTAGCTAAGGGTTTGTCCCCAGGTCATGTTCCCAGCTCTGCCATAGACTTTCTAGGTACCTTTGGGCAAGCCACTTAATCTTTCAGTGCTTCCATTTACTCTTCTGTAAAATGGATAATAATAATATCAGTCTTATGGAAATAATGTGATGTTTAGTTCAGTAAAATATTTTAAAGCAGGTTGAGATTCTCAGATTGAAGATGCCATATAACCCAAAGGATTACATAAGAATGACCGTACTAGGTGAGACCTATGGTCCATCTAGCCAGTATGTGGTCTTGCAACAGTGGTCAATGCCAGGTGCTTCAGAGGGAATGAACAGAACAGGTAAATCATCAAGTGATCCATCCTCTATCCCCCATTCCCAGCTTATGGCAAACAGAGGCTAGGGGCACTTCAAATAAGAACAATTATTATTGTGACCTTCATCAGTCAAGTGGGATCAGTAATTAAAAAAAGGCTGAGATGGTTTATGACATACTATCCACTCTTAAGAGTAGAAATATTTTTGCCACTTCTTGGGTTAATGTATGTCAGCATTTTGATGTCTCTATTTTTGAGATGGTGGAGGAACAGATAAGCTGGAAGCAAGAACTCCAGGCACAAGATGCCAGAGAAGAGGAGAATTACATGCCCACCCAGGAAAGTGAGAAGATGTGGCTAATAGCCTGGAAAAATCCCAGACTTCTTTTTGAAGGGGAACCTTCACAGTAATTAAACTGAACATATCCTGCTGATACAAAAAACAAGAGTCCCTTTGTAGTGCATTGAGCACTGATGCACAGATTCATTGAAAGAAAGGGAAGGGCAAGCATTGAGGATGTTCAACAACCATCTCCGAGGGATGCAGAAGAGAACTTTGCATGTATCCCAGCAGATACCTGTGCCTCCACAATAGGTGCTTGTGAAAGAAGAATTACCAGCGTGTCCTCAGGACCTCCTCAGGATTTCAATACACTGCAGTTTTCAATGAACAGGCCTAACCTAGAGGATAGGAACCCTGCACTCACTAATAATCTAGATCCAACTACAAGTGATGTCTCCATATAGGACTCAACAGGCCAGATCAATAGGGAAATCTGCATGGATGGCAGACTACCTGGATTCCCAGGAATTACTCTTTTAAATGCTTTTTCAGCTAGAGATGGGAAAGTTGTTATGATTAGTGCAGTATCTCCACCAATAGATGGTGGTGGATCTTTATCCTAGTGGTAAGTTCTTGTCTTGTATATTCTATTTGATCTGAGGGCAAAACTTAGCAGGAAGTTCAATCCTGCCTGCCTGTGCCGAAGTTGGTTCTTGAAGTGTTTCAATAAATCCTTCTGACTCTAAGTAAGCGTGGCAGAATTCATTTTTTATTTTTATGTAATTTCAATTGATAATTTTGTAACCTTTTTTCAAATTTTATCAATTTTAAATTTAAACAGTTTGGGGAAATTATGGGTGGGAGGTCAGACAATTATGTAATGATTGGACATATTGAGATTCAAAAAGTTAAAGCTTTATAACCATTAAAGCACAAATTGTCCTTCATTACGTCAAAATATATCAATAGCCTTAAGTCAAATGCATTTTTCTTATTTTGCCTATTTATCAATATCGATTGTCAATGGAAGTATTTTTTTCATCAGTTTGTGCGTGTATAGTGAAACCGATATTTACTGATTAAAAGATCTAATCCTTCCAATCCTATCAATAAGCAACTATTACAATAGCTATGCCAGCAAAAACCCAGTGTAGATACAGCTATTCCAACAGAGTGCTGCTGTCATTACTAATGTTTGTAGAGGCAGTGTTACGATTCTGGCAGAAAAACTCCTGTCAGCCAAATTCCTATTAGCACATGCTGTGTCTACACTAGAGGGCTTTGCACATATAACACTACTGCTATAGGTGTATTGGCAATGCCTGTGCAGTTTAGTCTAGCCCTTATATGAGTAAAGGTTGCACTATCAGACCCCCCACCCCAAAATTGCCATAATCAGCACTTAGAATTAATACTACTGTATTTTATCTATCTAATCCACTCAAATCAGTCGGAGTTTTTTGCCTGAGCAAAGATTGCAGGATCACGCTTGATAGGCGTTGACTTTTATTTTTCCAGTGAGTGCTCCGTCCTGAGGCCCCGCCCTCACTCCACCTCTTCCCAACCCCACTCCACCTCTTCCCAGCCCTGCTCCGCTCCCTCCCCCAGACCCCCGAACCACCCTTCACTCACTCCTCAGCCCCCTCCTCCAAGGCCACCCGCCCCTGGCTTCTCTCCACCCTGCCCCAAATGCCTCTCGCCAACTGCTAAACAGCTGATCAGCCACTAGCCCTGGGCCACCCAACAGCTCTAGCTGGTGAGTGCTGAGCACCACCTATTTTTTTTTCTGTGGGTGCTTGAGCCCCAGAGCACCTATGGAGTCGGTGCCGAGGATCAAGCCTTAACTGGGAATTTGGTAAAATTAGAGAGCTGTGACTAATGTTTAGGTTGGATATTAGGAAAAACTTTTTCACTAGGAGGGTGGTGAAACACTGGAATGCATTACCTAGGGAGGTGGTAGAATCTCCTTCCTTAGAAGTTTTTAAGGTCAGGCTTGACAAATCCCGCGCTGGGATGATTTAATTGGGGATTGGTCCTGCTTTTGAGCAGGGGGTTGGACTAGATGACCTCCTGAGGTCCCTTCCAACCCTGATATTCTATGATTAAGGCCTCTTTACACAAGATTAGAATCACACTCTCAAATCCTGAGGGGAATTTGGCTTAGTGGAGCACCCTGTTTGATATTTTTTGGGGAACCGAATGGAGAGTGCTAACCCCCCTCCCCCTCCTCTTATTTGGCAGGAAAATTATCAGACCCACTTCTGAGGGAATGAAATTGTCACCACACTTGGGATCAGGTAGAAGAAATAAACTGAAAAGTAATAGAGAAACTGAAGAGTGTTATAACTAATGGTATTGATGAGATTAGAGTCAAGTTCTCCAACCACAAAAGAAATTTAACTCATAACAATATCCTATAAGATAATTCTCAAAATCTCTACTTAAGTAAAATATTTTTGAATACTACTTTTGAATAGCAAAGTGGCTGAGTGATATCAGCAATAAGAACACCATGAATGGGGAAGCTGGATTGTTTTTATTTTAAAAAAAAATCTGATCAAAGAAACACTGGTGATAGGATGTTTCCTTTAGAGGCTAGAGAAACCAACACAAGTGACAGTTTAATAGGATTATTGATTAGTTTATTTTTGGAGATAAGTCATGTGACTAAAATTGCTAATGTCTCTGTACACAAGATTACAAAGTTGCATTCTCAAATTCTGAGGGTGAATGTTCGTTTTAATGCCTGACTTTCAAGGTATGTCTACACATCAAGCAGACTCGTAGTTGGCTCATGCTAGTCGACTTGGGCTTGCAGGGCTTGGGCTGCAGAACTGTGTCACTGCTGTGTAGACACACCCTGCTGATTGTTGCTTGCTGGAGCCTGGGCTCTAGGACCTTGCAATCTGGGAGGGTCCCAGAGCTCAGGCTCCAGCCTGAGCTCAGAAGTCTACACAGCAATGAAGCCTCATGAGCCTGAGTCAGCTGGCCTGAGCCAGCTGCAGGTTTTTCTTTGCTGTGTAAACATAACCTCAGATACTTTCAGTGAACAGTATGTATGTCGGAGGACAACAGGAACTGGCATGCTGGTCAGAAAAATTAAGATTTAAAAAGATAGATATTATTCTAAAGATTATATAATGCAATTAGCTTTTGAATGTATTTTTAAGTTACATCTGCAACATTTTGTAACAATGTCTTGCAGTTTAGGATGTCAGGTACATAGATACGGGAACCTACTGAAATGTCTGTTTTGGACAGCACCAAGAATTTGCATCAGTACATTTTGTTTGAGGACATCTTGACAGCATCCATCCATTATGAATATCTTTTTGTTTTTAGGTTTCAGAGTAGCAGCCGTGTTCGTCTGTATCCGCAAAAAGAACAGGAGTACTTGTGGAATCTTAGAGACTAACAAATTTATTTGAGCATAAGCTCACAAAAGTGTATGCTCAAATAAATTTGTTAGTCTCTAAGGTTCCACGAGTACTCCTGTTTTTTTGTTTTTGTTTTTAGAAATTCTAAGAAACGTCATTTTGGCTTCATAGCTGCTTGGTCACTTACCAAAATTTTAACATAATTCTAGGTACACAGTAATGCCATGCCAAATCAATGCACTGGTCTGTCTAGTTCCCCATCCTGCTTCCAGCAGTGATTAGAAACTGCTGCTTCGGAGGAAGGCAATAAAAATAACATAATGCACCTGCCAGTTGTGTAATGTAGACAGGAGAGAGAATTCCTGCCTGATCCCTGGAGTCTCAGTTTAAATCATTAGCTTTCAGATTGTGAACCACCTTCTGACACTGGCAAGCAATTATTCACCCAATGCCAGAAAGAACAAGTGTGATCATCTAGTCTGACCTCCTGTATAACACAGGCCTTAGAATTGCCCCAAAATAATCCCGAGAGTATAGCTTTTAGAAAAACATCCAACCTTGATTTTAACATTGTCAGTGATGGAGAATCCAACACAACCCTTGGTAAATTGTTCCAATGGTTAATTACTCCCAATGTTAAATTGTCTTATTTCCAGTCTGAATTTTCCTAGCTTCAATTTCCAGTCATTGGATCAGATTATACTTTTCTCTGCTAGATTGAAGAACCCATTATTAGATATTTGTTCCCTATGTGGGTATTCTTACTGAGTAGATTACTAACATTACTATTTGAGGAAAGATGGAGCAAATGTAATGAAGTGACTTACAGTAAATATACACATTGTTATATCAGTTTAACTCAAACTGCCTCAGCTGTGCTTTATTCCTCTATCTTGTACATCTCACATCCTTTGTTTTACTGCCTATCGGTGAGAAAATAACTTGTTTGGCAACTATTCTGCTGATCTTAAATTTTAAAAAATAGTAACCAAGAATCAGGCCAGATACTTGAGAAAAATTTAAATTTCTGAATGAGAGATGCTATATTAAAAATTATTTTCAGAGGACTTGGTCTTATGTGATTCAGCTTACACATAATGAGACAAGTAACTAACTCTGTGGCATGGTTTTTTTTCCTAATGAACACTTTCTCCCCCTGAAAATATTGATTGGTCTATGCAGCTTCTGTGGTGCTTATCACTAAATTTATATCAGCAGTGTGGTCAAAATGGCTTAATTTGCAAATACAACTGCAAATGGACAGTTATGTAAAAATATAGCTTCATATGAAAATGATATTTAGTTATCAAATCCCTTCTCCCTAACTTTTCTTGGTAGAAGCATGTTTTCTTCCAGCTTCTTATTGCAAGGAATCACAAGACTCCCTTATTATATTGAGGTTGATCTGGTAATGAAGAGTCTGACTTGGTAGTGGATTCTGCCCTCTATAGTCCTAAATTATAAGGGTTCTATTTTGTGTCTGATTTCATTTTATCATCTTTTGCATGAAGCTTTTAGATATCCTTTTCTTTTTAAATTTGATTTTCATTACTTTTTATACAATTAGACTAATGTCTGATGTAATACTAAATGATTCCCCAGATAGTCAATCACGTGAGCCTGCACACAAAGATGAATCCTAGTAACATTTTATATTTGAATGCAATATATTAATAATACACATTACAGATATGAAATGTCTGACTTCAGAGGTTGCCGTGATACTGCTAGTTTCTAATAAAACTAATGTGATGGTAACTGAAATCCCTGAAGACAGCTTTTCAGGTTCGTTGTAGTGGCTCTGCCACGTATGCCTGGTCTGCTTTCTCTAACTTGAGATGCCAGAGCCTTTTCTTGAGAACTAATTACTTCCAGGTGCAAAGGTTTGGGCTGAGAGAAAGAGAAAGAATGCATGGTTGCCACTAGCCCAACTAACACTGAGTGAAAAAGCAGACTTTAACAAGGGACTCCCCAATGTATTTATTTAGTTACGTTTCCCTTGATTATATATTTAATTTCTGTCTTTACATCTCATCTGTTTAGCTGCTTAGAAATTTTTTAAACTTCCATGTGCAATGTATTGAGTAATATAAGCTGGCTGTGTTTGGTTGTTGCCTTATTCAGGGCCAGACTGTGATGTCCTTACTCACACTGAATAGTATCTTACCCCTGTGACATACCAGGCTACAATCCAAACTAATGAATAGCTGCATCACCCCTGCCTTGTAACCTGTTGTCCCCTTTACAATTCCTTGCTGCTGTAGCCTCCAGCTTGGACTGCTCACAAACAGCCTCCAGCATGTAAGTCACTCCCAGCTATGTCTGTGTGTGTGTGCTCCAGCCAGACACATCTTGGCTCTTACCAGCCTTGGTTATGCCATAGGGTGACTCCAACACACCCTGGATAGTACTCATTTACTGAGTCCATTATTCCTCTAAGGCAATAATATGAACACAACTTGTTACCCCAAATGGAGTTACCCAGACACTTTGCTTTAACACAGTGTATTAGATAAAACAATAGTTCTAGATTAGATTACTATTAGATAAAACAGTAGTTTATTAACTACAAAGAGAGATTTTAAGTGAGTAAAGCAAAGATTTCTCACCACATACTTTCAGCAGTCTTACTGACCAAGCTTTTTAGGTCAGCTGCTTCCTTTATCTCTTCAGGTGTAGTGAATGCAATGGGCAGGGAAATTGAGAGGAGTGCCTTGAGGTGTTTTTCCTTCCTTTTTATAGCTTCAGTATCCCTCCCTCCTTTCCAGCTGAGACTCAGGAGAAAGAGTCTATGTGGAAGGATATTCACTGCTGTTTTTTTCCACCTGTTTGAACTTCCTTTGTTTTCCCTCCCTGCTTGATGACTCTGTTTACTGCTTAAATGCAAAGTAAGGTTAAGCATGCATTACTTCAGTGGTTCTCAAACTAGGGGTGCCCCTTGTTCAGGGAAAGCCCCTGGTGGGCTGGGCCAGTTTGTTTACCAGCTGCGTCTGCAGGTTCGGATGATCGCAGCTCCTAGTGGCTGCAGTTTGCCATTCCAGGCCAATGGGGGCTGCAGAAAGTGGCATGGGCCAAGGGATGTGCTGACTGCCCTTCCTGCAGCCCCCATTGGCCTGGAGCAGCGAACCGCAGCCAGTGGGAGCGATTAGCTGAACCTGCTGATACAGCAGGTAAACAAACTGGCCCGGCCTGCCAGGGGCTTTCCCAGTTAGCTCACCAGTTAAATCATGCATGTCAGTAACCAAAGGTTGTTACCATACGATGGCTGTTAAGCAACCGAGGCAGAACACTTTTGCGGATTTTAGTCTCCTGTATTTCCTACAGAGAGGAGACTCTATAACAAAACCACCACCGTAACTGGTGATCTTTTATGTCCATCTCAACAGAGAGCCCAAGACTCAAATGAGCAGATAAAACTAACTGTCCTCCATGTCTGACTTGAGGGAAGGACACTGGCAGAGAAGCTTTCATGGCTGTGGCCTATGTTTATACCTGTTCTGTAGATGAAAAGAGAATGTCATGTGGCAGAGCTGTCAATTAAGCACCATTTGCAATAAGAAGTTATTTTGCATCTGTCTACAGTGAGCTCTACTGATGAAAAGCAATATATAAGAGCTAGACTGTATCATTACTATATTATTAGTCATTTGCATTATCATAGCATCTACAAGTAATAGATAGGACCAAGACCCAATTGTATAAAGCAAGAGACAAAAGATGGAGACAGACAGGGTCGTACATGGAAACAATGAGATAATATTGGTCAGCATGATAGGCAGTAGCTCTTCTAATAGCTCTGCTACATTTCACCAAAACATGGAGAAAGAAATTATCTAGGTACATTTCTGCTGGTGTCCTAACTCACAACCTATGAGAATGTTCTGACTCATAACCAAAATAACTTTAAATTCAAATATTTCAAATAACTTTTATACTCACAGTTTTATTTAAAGCAACATTCTTACCTATGTCATATCTAGCTTTGCACATGTTAATAATTATCCAATCTTTAACCCATTTTATAGGTTGCTATATGCAGTATTTCTTCTGTGAAACATTCAAAATCTATCCTTACAAGACAAAAATACCTACAAAGAAAACCAATTACCTTTCAAAACATTTTAAAACCACCAATCACAGCTGTCACTTTCCATTACCTTCAATTAGGCATTGAATGAGGATGCATATTTTCTTTTTTGGTAATATGGTATCATTAATTCACTTGTTATATACCAGATCACAAACACTAATAGCAACATTAAAACCCATCTTTTTTCCCCCCTCATTTTATCTCATTTCTGGGATATGCAGAGCTTAATGCTGAGTAACCTGGCTGTGCACTAGGCAGATCAATCTTGAAGATAGTTGGACAGATGTGAGTGGGAGCGAAAAGGACCTAGGCCCGCTCCAGGGATCAGTGGTGCATTGATGCTCAAGGGGACAGGGAGCTAGGACAAGTGAACTCTCTGCTTCCCTCCACCTGAACAGACCCACCTGAGTCTTCACTCATTCTCTAGGTTACAGGGTTTACTGAAGCCGTAAAGAGAGGCAGTAGTATGCTGAGGGAACAGGATGGGGGTTTCTTCATATACATGGACTGCAGCCTCTCACTAGCATGTTTCCATTTCACTGCTGTTGGCCAAATAGCTGGTTCAGTCTGTTAAGAGGGCATTTGCCTGCCCCACAGGACATCTGGATAGTCTCTGATGTTATTCCACAATACCTTGACTAGCACTGTGAGGTGTCACATAAACACTATTGGCCCTGTCCATACCCACTGGAACCACTGGGATGTAGCTTGGGCCAAGGTGTTATAGAAATGTAGGGCAGGAATGGACCTCAAGAGGTCATCTAGTCCAGCCCTCTGTATTGAGGCAAGACCAAGTATATCCAGACCATCCCCGACAGGTGTTTGTCTTGAGCTTTGGTGAACACTCTGATGGTAAAATGTGTCAGACAAACAGTTTTTGAAATTAAAGTCCTTTGCTTATCTACAGCATAGATTCAACAACGGAAGCAGCAGCATATCAATATGCCTCAACTCTGGGCTAGAGAGACAATTCCTAGAGGTGTGAGGAGATAGTTCACACTCCATTTTCCATTCAAATTTTAATTATCAGATTGCCAACAAAGCTACATTAGAGAGTATCTACACTGCAGTCTGAGTTGTGATTGCAGCACAGGTAGACATACCTGCAATAGTAGTGTTGATGCAGAAGCACAGGTTTCTGCATGGGCTGTACAAGCACACCAGGGACCCTAAGTACATACGCATATTGCTAGCCCACACTGAAGATCATGCTGCCATATCTACACTGGTGTTTTTAGCTATGCTGGCACAAGTATGTCGACCTGGGCTGGAATCACACCTCAGATTGCAGGGTAGACATACTGTCTTCTATAATAGTGAAGTTAGAAAGTTTCTGTTCATTAGGAACTGGACTGATATCACCAGTTCAGTCCATATAGGCCATTAGATAGCCATCAGGTAATAGTCAGTCACTTTCTACCTGAACTAGAATTAAACAAATAAACAAGAGCTAAAAGGCTCCATATCTTGTTACCAGTCTCTGAAACATCCAGTAAATCATATCTTCTACACTGTCAATGTCTCAACTCTTCATATAACATTGTCAAAGTTTTTAACACTGTACAGTATAACATCACATTGGATCCTTTTTGAGGACTTCTACAGGTCTTGATTCTTTACTGAAACCTTCAAAATACTACCCCAGGCCTCCCCAAAGGATAGTCATTTCTCAGCTAATTATTGCACCTTTAGCTTTGCTCGTGTTGTTTAATATTTTATATGACCACACTGGAAGTCATTGCAGATAATATCACTGCAGAAAAATACTGCCTGATCGTATTTTGGAACAAAGATGACAAGTTAATGAGCTCTGTGGTGGTTGCCCATTTAAATAGTATATTAGCAGCATAGATCAAATGTTGTCTTTGTGCTGTGTGTTGACCTTTACAGGAAAATTTTAATGTCAACAATTCATAATATAATTTAATGATATGAAAAACTCTTATTTGTACAGAAATCAGTTTTCTTTAACTCAGTTCATATAAAAATGTAAATACCTAAGAATGGCCTTATTGGGTCAGACCAATAGTCCATCTAGCCCAGTATCCTGGCTTCCCACAGCAGTCAATGCCAGTTACTTAACAGGGAATGAACAGAATGGCAATTATCAAGTGATCCATCCCCTGTTGTCCAGTCCTAGCTTCTGGCAGTCAGAGGTTTAGGGACACCTACAGCATGGGGTTGTGTCCCTGACCATCTTGGCTAATAGCCATTAATGGACCTATCCTCCATGAACTTCTCATTCTTTTTTGAACCACTTCATACTTTGGCCTTCACAACATCCCCTGGCAATGAGTTCCACAGGTTGACTGTATGTTTTGTGAAGTACTTCCTTATGTTTGTTTTAAACCTGCTGCCTATCAATTTTATTGGGTGACCCCTGGTTCCTGTGTTTTGTGAAAGGGTAGATAACACTTCCTAATTCACTTTCTCCATGCCATTCACAATTTTATAGACCTCTATCACACACCACTTTAATAGTGTCTTTTCTAAGCTGAAGTCCGTCTTTTTAATCCCTCCTCATATCGAAGCTGTTCCATACTCCTAATCATTTTAGTTGCCATTACCTATACTTATTTCAATTCTAATATATCTCTTTTGAGATTGGTGACCAGAATTGCACACAGTATTCAAGGTGTGGGCGTGCCATGGATTTATATAGTGGCATTATTATATTTACTGTCTTATTATCGATCCCTTTCTTGATGGTTCATAACATTCTGTTACCTTTTTTGACTGCCACTGCACATGGGGATGTTTTCAGAGAACTATCCATGATGACACCAAGATCTTTCTTGGGTGGTAACAGTTAATTTAGATCCCATGTGATGGGATATATAGACCCTACACTGAGGAAGAAGGTGTCAGAGAGGCCCTGTGTGCGGGGCTAGCCCTACCCCTCCAGCCCTGTCACCCATGTATGGTAGAGAAGAAGCCTTCAAAAAGGGGGAAACTCCAGGCAGGTGGGGGAAGAGAGCACCCAGCACAGAAAACTGCTGAGGTGACACCTGAAGCCACAGGGAAAACTCCCAGCCAGGAGGTCTCCACCCTGACACTAGGGAAGTGCAGCAAAATCCCAGGGTAAGCCTGACAGAGTGAGCCCAATTCAGCAGCCCAGCCAGAATGACTCCTTGAAAACCACAATGTAGGTGGCCCCCGAAAGAAGAAGGTACACTTGGCCTTTTTCCCCTTTGAGGGGCTCCGGGAAGAAGTTACTCTCAGGTGCACTGGGACATTTAACTTTCATTTTGATCTCCTTCAGAAGAGACTTAAGAAGGTCCACAAAGGATGATGTCTCCCTTGCAAGAAATAAGAAACTGGGACCTGTGTATAAGCCACACAGTGTAAATATCTGGACATGGCCAGGATCTTCTGCCATCTGGGAGAAAAACCTAAGGGGACTCTCTTACACCCCTTCATTTTGCATGTATAGCTGGGACTATGTTTTCCAATGTACATTACTTTGCACTTAACATTGAATTTCATCTGCCATTTTGTTGCCCAGTCATGCAGTTTAGTGGGATCCCGTTGTAACTCTTTGCAGTCAGCTTTGGATTTGTCCTGAGTAATTTTGTATCATTTGCAAATGTTGCCAACTCACTGTTCAACCCATTTTCCAGATATTTATGAGTATGTTGAACAGCACAGGGCTCAGTACAGGTCCTTGGGAGACCCTGCTATTCACCTCTCTTCATTGTGAAAACTGAACATATGTTCCTACCCTTTGTTTTCTATCTTTTAACCAGTTACTGATCCATGAAAGGCCTTTTCCTCTTATCCCATGACTGCTTAGTTTGCTTAAGAGACTTGGTGTGGAACCATGTTAAGGCTTTCTGAAAGTCCAAGTACGCTATATGAATTGGATCACCCTTGTCCACATGCTTATTGACACCATCAAAAATATTCATAGATTTTAATAGAAAATTTTTTCTCTCACAGCACTTTTTGTCATTTTATCAGAGGAATTACAGGATCCAACAAGCACAAATGCATTCTAAAAGCAAAGAATATATAAGTAGGGACCTTAAAAGGATATTCCCCTAATGCTAAAATATGTTTCATCATCAATATATTATTATTAAGGTTTATGATGTCAGTCATATTGCCTGACATATTAAGTGGTATTACACTAAAAGTGTCCAGTCCCAGATCTTTATCTGTCTGACTAGCACACAGAGCATCTATGAAGAGGGGAGACAAAAGTGCCTTTAAGCTATGTGTGCACCCCCTGACCCTGGCATGGTTGTACGCAGGCTAGTCCCCAAGTGTCAAATCAGAGCAGAGTAAAACCATCCCAGTGAGGCTCCCTGCTTCCTCAATCTCCTTGATGCATGAGGAGCGCACAAGCCACTAAGGAGTGCACTACACTCCCACGTGATCTGCTGGACCATTCTACTGGCCAGTGTGATGGGGAGGGCAGAGCCATGGCTTTAACTACTTCCTTCTGTTTCCAGCTCCCATTCTACAGGCATGGGAAGGCCCATAACAGTCCCATCTTCACCACACACCTGTGAAAGGGGTAAGTAGCAACTAGCCCAAAGTGAAACAGAGCATTCAGAATAGCAGAGAGAGAACCTTAACTATAATTTTTTTTACATAGAGACCTAAAATTCTACTCACCCACGCACCTGGAGAGGTACATTTTTACTGGGTGAGTAAAATTTTATTTAATGTTCAGGCTCATCTATATTTATAGCAAAGAGCAGGCAAGCAGACTTGTTGTCTAGGCTGGTATGTTTAAATAATAATTTAAGATTGGTTCAAAACTTAAAATTTATTTCTTTGAATCACTTATAGATAGCCTTTGCTGTTCATCTTTGAGCTACTCACTAACCACTTGTTATGTCACCCTTTTTCTTTATAAAATTAAGTGTGTGTCTGTGGCTCCCTGTGTACTGGATTTTCTTTCTCTAACACACACTTTCCCCATGGTGGTGGGGTTTTTAGTCCCAGACCTCAAGCATTATATTAACCTCAGGCTGAGTACTTAGGTACAAACTAGTGATCCTACCACATATTGAAATGAAGTACATGGGAAAGAGCTGCCATGGCAAAGTAGCACTATACAAGCCTAATGACCCTGAAACGGACATCAAAGCAAATCTGCACCTTGGCTGTCTTACAGTGAGATAAAAAATACAGGTAGAACTGATGATGTAAGTGATTTAAGTCTATATTCTTATCATGTTGTTTGTGTCATTAGGTTGAACACAATTCCTATTATTGCTATTACCTGTTGAGCCATTCCCTGTATGCCATGTAAAAATATCCCCAGAGTTCTTCTACACAAATAAGTAATTTTTTTCTATTCAACGTTTTACACCAATCCACAATGGTGTAAGTTAACTGACTTGTTGCTGTTAACAAAAATGTACCACGAGAGGGCAGTATTGCCATATTACTATGTCTCAGAGAAGCGATACATTAAATATGAGAAATTATTATAAAGTTCAAGTTACTCACCTACTAAAATAAAAGAAGTGAGCATTTATATTTCAAAGGCATAGCTTTCAGGCATGCCAACATTGGAGCTTTCTTCACTTATAAAAATAGAAGAAAAAAATCACTGCATAATTGCTCGTGATTAGTTTGCTATTTGGTAGCTACTTTATTATTCCCAAGAAGTGAAATGGCTATCTCACACTGAGATTGATACATGGGCTATGTGCTCCTATGAGATTCCTGGGGTGGTAGTGAAATATGTAGTCAGATATGTCAATTTTACCTCTGTTTCGATGTAGAAATTTGACTTCTTGAGATGCCCTTCTCATTGGCACAAAGGAGTCTCTAAGGGTCCAATTTGACAGCATTCTGAGCCCCATAATTCCATTTAAGTCAATGGAAGTTGAGGTTGCTCTGCACCTTGTTGGAAACATTTTAGGCCTTGCAAGATGGAGCTGTATAAGAGGGCTTGTTATGACCAAAAATGGAAGTTTTTAGCCCATCACACCACACATATTGATTGTACTTTCTTGAAATGTGTGTGAAAACAAAGGCCATGTCTACAGAAAAGGTCCTCCCACTCCTTAGGTAGATCTTTAACTACTGCTCAACAGTTTCTTCAGATGCAGACCGCCTCTCCAAACCTCAGATCCTTTGAAATAGTCTAGAAGCTAGAGCTATCTTGACTGATCCCCTGTTCTCCTGACACTTTCTAGTCAGCACAGTTCCAATGAAGCCCCTTGCCTCTAACCCCGAAAACCATGCACAAATTAATCCATAAGACCAGCACACACAGAAAGTATCACTTATGGATAGTCAGTTTTCACAGACCTTTTGAAATTAGTGCATCTCACTAATGTAGCTATTTCTTTAGACAGGAGTCAGAATGAAATTATTCCCGAGGCCCACCCTCCAAATGCTAGTGTCTTTTCTGATGCCTACTGAATATATCCCACCAAAATAAAAATATTATTATAAATAAACTTGGAGTACATGACACTTCACTTCAGTCTGGTTTAATTTTCTATTCATCTAAATGTAATATTCTTTAGTTAATCCAGGAAACCAAAATGCACACACGTTTTTAAGAATAACTGTGCCATTAGTTTTCACAGACCATCTCTGCCCTGGTAGTGACAGAGAATTTTCTCTTAATCATTTATCTCGTTCTATCTGTTTTCATTGGTGAAACTTGGTCACATGCTCAGGGTCCCACTGATGGCTAGTATTGAGATGAGGAAGGTATTTTTCCCCAGGTTTGACTGGCAGTGAATGGAGCTGGGGGCAGGGTGGTTCGCCTTGCTCTGCCACATGGAGCAAGGATCACCTGCTAGAATCATTTGGGTGGATCCCGCCTAATTAGTTCCCAGCCAAGGCAGAGGCCTCAGGCATTGGTGGCACCTTAGTTGAGAGACTGCCAGTGGCACACTACAGTTTAGTTTCCTGAAGACTGAAATGCTTTAGTCTAAGGCTCTGGCTACACTAGAGAGCTTACAGCGGTGCAGCTGCACTAGTGTAGCCGCTTTAAGCCAACAGGACAGAGTCCTCCTCATCGACATAATTAGGCTATGTCTACACTACAATCTTAAATCGACCTGTGGTAGGTCGACTTACAGCCACCGCTTTCATTACTGCAGTAGCGATGTCCACACTACCCTCCTTCTGTCAGTAGTGCACGTCCTCACCAGGAGCACTTCCACTAACTGAAGGGAGACAGTGAGGGGGACTGAGAGCCAGGGCTCTCAGCTCCATACAGCTTCCCACCAGGAAGCCAGCTGCTCCCCAGGGCTTCTTGCCTCCCCGCTCCCAGTTGGAAGCAGAGGGAAGCTGCCCAGGGCTTCTTGCCTTCGGAGGGGAGATCCGCACCCGGAGTCCAGTCAGCTGCCGTGCTCCTGGCTGGGAGCAGGGAGATGGGTCTCTGAGGGGCAGCAGGGGTCTCAGTGGGGAGCAGGGAGCTTGGCAGCAGCACGGCTTGGAACAGAGACCCAGCAGCAGCTCAGCTGGGGAGCTGGCTTTCATGTCAATTTCATGGCTTTCATGAGTTTTTTCAAACTGGTTCTATATTTTTAAAATGCTTATTTTTCAACCATTCTCTCCATTTCTTCTACCTCATAATACTTACTTCGTATTCACATCAGAGACGCACATTGTGGTTTTAGCTCTTACATACACATCACCAGGAAAAATAGTAGTATTTTGAAAAAGATAAGCTATACTGTAATTGCCTCAGGGCAGACATGTACCATAGCCACAGACAATAGACATCATTTATATGTGTGTGAATTCACACATATAGAAAAGCTTAAGCTGCGGCTTGGGCATGAGATAGGTGCCTAGACTGAGATGGCTGTACCTAACCTCACTAGCAGAAACCTGTGGGGCTTCAATGGTGGAAATGTAGACCCCTAGGGACTTGAGGGGCCTGCAGGGTTAGGCAGCAGCTGAGCAAGAGTTTTGGGGATCTCAGTGGTGTCTAAATGTTGGACTTAGGCACCTATAGGGGGGATTAAGGACCTAAATTCAGATGTGGGGCTAGCCCAGAGTGGCTACATGATGCCTATTCAATGAATGTGGATCTATAGCTGGCATCCTGAGGACTGTAATATTTTGAACTAGACAGATTCTTTGCTTTAACTTTTACTATGAGCTTACAGGATGTCCCTAATCAAATG
The DNA here is from genome assembly GCF_965152235.1 of Eretmochelys imbricata. Taxonomy (NCBI): domain Eukaryota; kingdom Metazoa; phylum Chordata; order Testudines; family Cheloniidae; genus Eretmochelys; species Eretmochelys imbricata. Next base: position 110,891,687 of record NC_135577.1, read on the forward strand.
TGTATCCATAATGCCTATATTTGCATGTGCACCATTAATTCATTTGTTCTTCTTCTTAATTTAAATAAGTAAGTAAATAAATAAATAAATAAGAGAATAGGTCTGACATTAGTTATTTGTATTTGTAGAGGTGTGTTTGTAAGAATTACATATGATCCTAACATATTGCAAACCAAAATCTGCACTGATTTATGCACCGTGCAATCTCATTAAATTCAGCACGGCCCTTTATGTGTGTTTTGCTGGGGCTTGGCCCATTCATCATTTTAGTAGTAAGAGAATGATATTTCTGGAGGAGTGAGGGGTCTGAACTGGATGTATATTTTAACAATTAAAAGATTAAGAAAACATCTGTCTGCCACACAGCTACAACACAACTGCAAACAACATATTATCTCCTGTAATTTTTGGCTTACAAGTATGTACATTTTGGGAGGGGAACTGGTGGGGACTATGTCTGTAGTCTTGTGAAAGCAATGGCTATCTCTTCATATATTACCACTTCTTTGGCAATAATATTAGTTCATCAATAAGACAGCAATAAGATTCTGGATCTCTATCCAGCTATTTGTGGGAGGTTGCTCTTGGTGATGAAGGTAGTTACTTCTGGAAGAAGGAAAGCTGAATTCTGTAGCTATTCTGCTCCTTAGCATTAAAAATACAATTTGGTTAGCTGGAGTATTATACAATGGTCTCCAGAATGGAATGATATAAATTCACACAGGACTATCATTTTACTAATCTCACAAAGTCAGTTTTATTGAAAATAAAAGGCCATTCTTTGTTGAGAGGGTTCTGTGTGGGGCAATCTGGGTGCCGGCAGCTCAGTGGGGGATCTGGGTGCGGGGAGGATCTGGATTCACAGGGGTTTTTTGGGGCGTTCTGGGTGTAATGATAATGGGACTCTGCGGGGGGTCCAGGTGAAGGTGGTTGGAGCTCAGTGAGGGGGGGCTGTGTGGGGAGAAATAGAGCTTGGCAGGGGGATCTGAGTGTGGGGGTTTCAGTGGAGTGGTCCAGATGCTGATGGAGTATGGGTCACTGGAGTGGGGGATCCAGGTGCAGCCGGTTGGGGCTCGGTAGGGTGGGGATATAGGTGTGGGTGACTTGTCGGGGTGGTCCAGGTGCAGAGGCTGTGGGGCTTGGTGGGGGGGTTCTGGGTGAGGGGGGTTAGGCTCGGTGGGAGGATCTGGCTATGAGGGGGAGTCTTGATGTATGTGGGGTGGGTGGATGGGGGAGCAGTTCTCCATACAGTGATCCCTCTCCTAGAAGCTGAGGCGTTATGGCTGCAGGAAGCGGGGGGAGGAGAGTTTGCAGTTTCCTGCAGGTTGGGGAGAAATCTGGGAATGGGTCTGACCCAGCCCTGGATGCTATGCAGGGGAAGAGGAAGTCCCGTCCACCCAGCCCAGTCAGGACTAGCAGCTGACCCTGGTGCAGTGTAGGAGCCACCAGCAGGGTCTTCCCCAATCCGACCCCTGCCCCACAGTGATTTACCTCTCTGCTGGCTGCCCTGGGCACCCAAAACATACTGCTGGGGAGGGTCACATGACCACTCTTGTGGCTTCCCTGTTAGAAAGTTATTTTTCTGCAGGAAAACAAAGAAATCTGCAGGAGACATGAATTCTGCATGTGCACAGTGGCATAGAATTCCCCCAGTATTAACCCAAGCTAGTAGTTTTGGCACTAGCTCAGGGGTGGGCAAACTTTTTGGTCCGAGGGCCACATCTGGGTGGGGAAATTGCTTGCATGAATGTAGGGCTGGTGCAGGAGGGAGTGTGGGGTGTGGGAGGGGGTGCGGTGTGCAGGAAGGGGCTCAGGGCAAGTGGTTGGGGAAGAGGAGGGGTGTGGGGTGTACGAGGGGGCTCAGGGAAGGGAGATGGGGTGCAGGAGGGGATGCACAGTGAAGGAGAGGGCTCAGGGCAGTGGTGCAGGGAGGGGTGCGGGGTGCAGAGGGGGCTCAGGGCAGGGGGTTGGGTGCAGGAGTGGTGTGGGGTGCAACAGGGGGCTCAGGGCAGGGGGTTGGGGTGAAGGAGGAGTGCAGCAGGGGGTTGGGATGCAGGCAGGGGGCTCAGGGCCGGGGGTTGGTGCGGGGTGCAGGAGGGGTTTGGGCTCCGGCCCAGCGCCGCTTACCTGGAGAGCTCCGAGGTGGCAGCGGCATGCGCTAGGGCAGGCTTCTTGCCTGCCTGCCTGCCCTGGCACCACGTCCCTGCGGCCCCTGAGGGAGGGAGGACAGAGACGTCCGTGCACTGCCCTCGCCTGTTGGTACCTCCTCCGAAGCTCCTATTGGCCGCAGTTCCCCGAGGCAGGCAATCCCGCAGGCTGGATCCAAAGCCTTGAGGGGCCGGATCTGGCCTGAGGGCTGTAGTTTGCCCACCCCTGCACTAGCTGCTCAAAAATTGTGTATTATAGTTTTGATTTACCTACAAATTGATTTCATTTTCCTAAGTGATCCTTAGTACACAACTGAATAGTTGTTATAATGCCAGAAGTATGTAACTCCCTCGTAGATTTCCACCACAACTTCAACAACCCCCCCCCCCCCCCAACTATCAAACTGTCTCTAGAACACACCTATACCGACATCAATTCTTGGACAGCACAATCAGCTTAAACAATGGAATCCTACAAACAAATATATGTAAGAAACCCATCAATCACCATACTTACCTCCACATATCCACCAAACACCCCAAACAACACCCCCAGCCCCAAAATATCTGTTATCTACATACAGGTATCCAGATACCACAGAATTTGCTCCACAAAAAAAGTGTGGGATACACACCTAAACACACTTAAAACCTATTTTACTGAACAAGGACGGTCCACCAGAGAAGTAGATTGCATCATGGAAAGGGCCACCTAAATACCCCAGGAGAACCCAGCTCAATACAGGAAAAAGAAACCCACTGACTATACACCCCTACCTGTCACTTACCACCCCACACACTGAAACCCATATGGGATATCACCAAATAATTATAACCCATACTTGATGGGGACCACATTCTGAAAGAAATCTTTCCTGAACCCCTCTTCTGGCCTTCAAGTTGTCCATAGACCAAGACACAACAACTGAAAAGCAGCACACAACCTTACCAGAACAACAGATGCAAAACCTTCAGACAGATCTCAACTGCTATGATGATCAGTACCCTCCACATGACACCTTTCAAGATGCATGGGTCTTACATATGCCTATCACAATATGTGGTGTACTTCATCCAGCATATCAAATGCCCCAATAACAACTATGTGGGTGAAACCAGACAATCACTATGATCTCAAATTAATTCACACAGAAAAATAAGACAAAAACACCCTATTGCCATGGGGGAACACTTTTCACAAAGCAATCACTTCACGTCTGTTTTTTCAATACTTGTCCTCAAGGTAAACCTGCACCAAACCTTCAAAAGGCAAGTCTGGGAACTTAAATTCAAACCTCTGCTAGATACCAAGAATCATGGACTTAACAGGGATGCTGGTTTTATGACTCATTATAATAATTTCTAACACACCACACAACATACTCCCTGCTACCCTTAATTGCCCCTTCAAGCCCTTTAAACAAAATAATCTAATCCCAATTCATAGAATCATAGAATCATAGACTATCAGGATTGGAAGGGACCTCAGGAGATCATCTAGTCCAACCCCCTGCTCGAAGCAGGACCAATCTCCAACTAAATCATCCCAGCCAGGGCTTTGTCAAGTCTGACCTTAAAAACTAATAAGGAAGGAGATTCCACCACCTCCCTAGGTAACCCATTCCAGTGCTTTACCACCCTCCTAGTGAAAAAGTTTTTCCTAATATCCAGCCTAAACCTCCCCCACTGCAACCTGAGACCATTACTCCTCCTTCTGTCATCTGCTACCACTGAGAACAGTCTAGATCCATCCTCTTTGGAACCACCTCTCAGGTAGTTGAAAGCAGCTATTAAATCCCCCCTCATTCTTCTCTTCCGCAGACTAAACAAACCCAGTTCCCTCAGCCTCTCCTCATAAGTCATGTGTTCCAGTCCCCTAATCATTTTTGTTGCCCTCTGCTGGACGATTTCCAGTTTTTCCACATCCTTCTTGTAGTGTGGTGCCCAAAACTGGACACAGTACTCCAGATGAGGCCTCACCAATGTCGAATAGAGGGGAACGATCACGTCCCTCGATCTGCTGGCAATGCCCCTACTTATACATCCCAAAATGCCATTGGCCTTCTTGGCAACAAGGGCACACTGTTGACTCATATCCAGCTTCTCATCCACTGTAACCCCTAGGTCCTTTTCTGCAGAACTGCTGCCTAGCCATTCAGTCCCTAGTCTGTAGCGGTGCATGGGATTCTTCCGTTGTAAGTGCAGGACTCTGCACTTGTCCTTGTTGAACCTCATCAGATTTCTTTTGGCCCAATCCTCTAATTTGTCTAGGGCCCTCTGTATCCTATCTCTACCCTCCAGCGTATCTACCTCTCCTCCTAGTTTAGTGTCATCTGCAAACTTGCTGAGCGTGCAATCCACAGCATCCTCCAGATCATTAATGAAGATATTGAACAAAACTGGCCCCAGGACTGACCCTTGGGGCACTCCACTTGATACCAGCTGCCAACTAGACATGGAGCCATTGATCACTACCCATTGAGCCCAACAATCTAGCCAGCTTTCTATCCACCTTACGGTCCATTCATCTAGCCCATACTTCTTTAACTTGCTGGAAAGAATACTGTGGGAGACCGTGTCAAAAGCTTTGCTAAAGTCAAGGAACAACATGTCCACTGCTTTCCCCTCATCCACAGAGCCAGTTATCTCATCATAGAAGGCAATTAGATTAGTCAGGCATGACTTGCCCTTGGTGAATCCATGCTGACTGTTCCTGATCACTTTCCTCTCCTCTAAGTGCTTCAGAATTGATTCCTTGAGGACCTGCTCCATGATTTTTCCAGGGACTGAGGTGAGGCTGACTGGCCTGTAGTTCCCAGGATCCTCCTTCTTCCCTTTTTTAAAGATGGGCACTACATTAGCCTTTTTCCAGTCGTCCTGGACCTCCCCTGATCGCCATGAGTTTTCAAAGATAATGGCCAATGGCTCTGCAATCACATCAGCCAATTCCTTTAGCACTCTCGGATGCAGCGCATCCAGCCCCATGGACTTGTGCTCGTCCAGCTTTTCTAAATAGTCCCGAACCACTTCTTTCTCCACAGAGGGCTGGTCACCTTCTCCCCATGCTATGCTGCCCAGTGCAGTAGTCTGGGAGCTGACCTTGTTCATGAAGACAGAGGCAAAAAAAGCATTGAGTACATTAGCTTTTTCCACATCCTCTGTCATTAGGTTGCCTCCCTCATTCAGTAAGGGGCCCACACTTTCCTTGACTTTCTTCTTGTTGCTTACATAGCTGAAGAAACCCTTCTTTTTACTCTTAACATCTCCTGCTAGCTGCAACTCCAAGTGTGATTTGGCCTTCCTGATTTCACTTCTGCATACCCAAGCAATATTTTTATACTCTTCCCTGGTCATTTGTCCAATCTTCCACTTCTTGTAAGCTTCTTTTTTGAGTTTAAGATCAGCAAGGATTTCACTGTTAACCCAAGCTGGTCACCTGCCATATTTACTATTCTTTCTACACATCGGGATGGTTTGTCCCTGTAACCTCAATAAGGATTCTTTAAAATACAGCCAGCTCTCCTGGACTCCTTTCCTCCTCACATTATTCTCCCAGGGGATCCTGCCCATCAGTTCCCTGAGATTGTCAAAGTCTGCTTTTCTGAAGTTCAGGGTCCGTATTCTGCTGCTCTCCTTTTTTCCTTGTGTCAGGATCCTGAACTTGACCATCTCATGGTCACTGCCTTCCAGGTTCCCATCCACTTTTGCTTCCCCTACTAATTCTTCCCTGTTTGTGAGCAGCAGGTCAAGAAGAGCTCTGCCCCTAGTTGGTTCCTCCAGCACATGCACCAGGAAATTGTCCCCTACACTTTCCAAAAACTTCCTGGATTGTCTGTGCACCGCTGTATTGCTCTCCCAGCAGATATCAGGGTGATAGAAGTCTCTCATAAGAACCAGAGCCTGCGATCTAGTAACTTCCGTTAGTTGCTGGAAGAAAGCCTCGTCCACCTCATCCCCCTGATCTGGTGGTCTATAGCAGACTCCCACCATGACTTCACCCTTGTTGCTCACGCTTCTAAACTTAATCCAGAGACACTCAGGTTTTTCTGCAGTTTCATACCGGAGCTCTGAGCAGTCATACTGCTCTCTTGCATACAGTGCAACTCCCCCACCTCTTCTGCCCTGCCTGTCCGTCCTGAACAGTTTATATCCATCCATGACAATACTCCAGTCATGTGAGTTATCCCACCAAGTCTCTGTTATTCCAATCACATCATAATTCCTTGACTGTGCCAGGACTTCCAGTTCTCCCTGCTTGTTTCCCAGACTTCTTGCATCTGTGTATAGGCACTTAACTTGCTGATCGTCCCTGTTTCTCAGTATGAGGCAGGAGCCCTCCCCTTTCATGTTCTTCTGCTCATGCTTCCTCCCGGTATCCCACATCCCCACTTACCTCAGGGCTTTGGTCTCCTTCCCCCAGTGAACCTAGTTTAAAGCCCTCCTCAGTAGGTTAGCCAGCCTGCTTGCGAAGATGCTCTTCCCTCTCTTCGTTAGGTGGAGCCCATCTGTGCCTACCACTTCTTGGAACACCATCCCATGGTCAAATAATCCAAAGCCTTCTCTCCGACACCACCTGCGTAGCCATTCATTGACTTCCACGATTCGACAGTCTCTACCCAGGCCTTTTCCTTCTACAGGGAGGATGGACGAAAACACCATTTGCGCCTCAAACTCCTTTATCCTTCTTCCCAGAACCATGTAGTTCACAGTGATCCGCTCAAGGTCATTCTTGGCAGTATCATTGGTGCCCACATGGAGAAGCAGGAAGGGGTAGCGATCTGAGGGCTTGATGAGTCTCGGCAGTCTCTCCGTCACATCGTGAATCCTAGCTCCTGGCAAGCAGCAGACTTCTAGGTTTTCCTGATTGGGGCGGCGGATGGATGACTCAGTCCCCCTGAGGAGAGAGTCCCCGACCACCACCACCCGCCTCCTCCTCTTGGGAGCGGTGGTCGTGGAACCCCCATCCGTAGGACAGTGCATCTCATGCCTTCCAATGGGCAGAGTCTCCTTCTGCTCCCTTCCCTCAGATGTATCATCTAGTCCACTCTCCGCCTTAGTACCTGTGGAGAGAATATGAAAACGGTTGCTTACCTGTATCTGCGCTGCTGGTACATAGACGCTCCCCTTTCTTCTTCTGGAGGTCACATGCTGCCAAATTTCTTCACCATCCTCCTGTCCCTGCTGCGCAGCCTGCTCTGAATCTTCAGAACATTGTGTCCATAGAAGCATATCCTGACGTCTGTCCAGGAAATCTTCAATTTCTCTTATGCAATGCAGGGTCGATACTTGTTTCTCCAGACCTTGAATCTTCTCTTCCAATATGGAGACGAGCTTGCACTTTGTACACACAAAGTCGCTTCTGTCCTGTGGAAGAAAGACAAACATGGCACATCCAGTGCAGGTCACAACAGCTGAACGCTCCCCATCCATATTACCTTCCTTCTACGAGCTTCCTCAGGTGTTGTAGTAACTGCTCAGAGAAGCTGGCAAGATGTAAGCCTCAGTGGGCTCTACCCGGGCGAACTCCCAGGCAAACTCCCTTTGTTGGCCTCTCTGCTGTTCGCCACTCAGGTGGTTCACAGCTGACTGGATTTTTATAACAGTCAGGCCCACTCAAGCTCACCTGGAACAAAGCACTCCCAATTCACACTTTTCAAACAACCAATCAAGCACACGGTCAAACTGTCCCCACAACACACACTCAGATACTCACCAACACAGCCTCCCTAATGCAGTCCTTAGCGTACCTCCTCTCAGACAGATCCCAGGCAAACTCCCTCTGTTAGCCTTTCTGCTGTTCGCTGCTCAGCTGGTTTCAGCAAAAAATGGTTCAGCCATTTCTGAGAATGAGGGGGAAATATGTTGTTTTTCCAATGTTAAAAAAATTCATACAATTGTTTTGTTGAGAAGTTTGGTTGTCTCCATGTTTTGGAACAGAGACTTGAAATCTGGCATAGGGGGTCTCCCTTTCACTGTCCCCATGAAAATCCATGCAGATTTGGGCAAGTTATAAGCTTCTGAACATTGATGTTTTCAGATGCTCAGTTGGGTTGCCAACTGTCTAATCACACAAACTCAAACACCCTTGTCCCTCCCTTCCCCTCCCCTCCTGCAAGGCCTTGCCCTGCCCCTTCTCTGAAGCCCTGCCCCCACTCACTCCAGCTCCCCTCCCTCCATTGCTCACTCTCTCCCACCCTCACTTACTTTCACCAGGCTGGAGCAGAGGGTTGGGGTGCAGGAGCAGGTGCGGTCTCTGGGCTGGGGGGTGAGGCCAAGGGGTTCAGAGTGTGGGAGGGGGCTCCAGGCTGAGCTTGGAGCAGGGGGTTGGGGTGCAGGAGGGGGTTTGTGGTGTAGGTTCTGGGAGGGAGTTTGGGTGTGGGAGGGGACTGGGAGAGGGGAGTGGGAGAGAGTGCGAGGTGCGGGCTCCAGGAGGGAGTTTGGGTGCAGGAGGGAGTTCAGGGTGTGGGCTCTAGGAGGGAGTTTGGGTGTGGGAGGGAGTGAGGGCTCTGGCTTGGGGTGCAGACTCTGGGGTGGGGCCAGAAATGAGGAGTTCAGGGAGTGGGAGAGGGCTCCAAGCTGAGGCAGTGGGTTGGGATGTGGGAGGAGGTAAAGGGTCTGGCTGGGGGTGCAGGCTCTGGGGTGGGACTGGGGATGAGGGTTTGGGGTGCAGGAGGGTGCTCCGGGCTGGGACTGAGGGGTTCAGAGGGTGGGAGGGGGATAAGGGCTGGTGTAGGGGGGTGGGGCACGGGAGGGGGTGAAGGCTCTGGGTGGCGCTTACCTCAGGCAGCTCCTGGAAGCAATGGCATGTCCCCCCTCTGGCTCCTACACAGAGGTGCGGCCAGGCGGCTCTGTGAGCTGCCCCGTCTGCAGGTGCCATCCCTGCAGCTCCCTTTGGCTGCAGTTCCCGGCCAATGGGAGCTGTGGAGCTGGCGCTTGGGGCAGGGGAAGCGCACAGAGCCCCCTGGCTGCCCCTATGCCTAGGAGCCAGAGGGGGACATGCCGCTGCTTCCGGGAGTCACGCAGAGCCAGGGCAGGCAGGGAACCTGCCTTAGCTCTGTTGCACTGCTGACCAGACTTTTAATGGCCCGGACAGTGGTGCTGACTGGAGCCGCCAGGGACCCTTTTTGACTGGGCTTTCCGGTTGAAAACCGGACACCTGGCAACCCTATCTGTAACTACTAGAGAACATTCCCTTTCAGAACATGAAGTAGAACTCAGTATTCCTGAGTGACAACGCTCCTATGAAATCACTGGCAAAATGAGTGTCTCACCCCCCTTCAGTTGCTAGTCCACATGGAGGATATGTTATATACTGCAGAGACTTGTCAAAACACAGCAAACCAATTAAAAATGCCTTTTTGGCTATCAGTCAAACACAAAATGGATAATCGTTCTGTTGCAAGCAGTTGTCTAGATAATGATCCTTAGAGTTAAGACTGTACTCTAACCATAAACCCATGGAAATAGGTGTTTATAATATTCTTAAAAATAAACCTGAGAACAGCCTTCTCTCACTGGGTCTTCCAATATGCTGTGCCTTCCACTTTTGACACCTTGCAGGTATCTTATTGGTGAGCAAACTAGTATCAAGATAAACCCTTTATTGCGAACAGAAACTATGTACTGAATAAGGTAACAAAAATTTCTACTACTCTTTGCAGATCCAGGCTGCAACTGCCCTGTCCTGGGCTTCTTTGTTTCTGCTCCAGCAGGAAGTGTGTCACAGAAAACCAAAGCCTGCATCTGGAGCATGCACAGGAAGTGTTGCATCTCTATACTGCCTTAAAGACTTATTTTATAGTGCAAAGATAAAAGTGGAGGTGGCACTGATTTCTTTTTTTTCTTTTAATACTATTTACTAGTTTAACTGCTTTACTTTTGGTTTCACTTCTGTGTACTGTGTCTCAATACTCTGTATCTTCTGTTTAGTTCCTCCTGGTCTGATGACTGTAATTTCTTGTTGATGTGTAGCAGTTGACCCATTTACTGATCCAGCGTGTACCTGACAAAAATAGTCACTTCTTGCTCCATGCAGAAATGGTCACTTCTGACACCATGTTGTGCTTTCTAAAGCATGGTCAGGCAGCCAAGAGTATCTTCCTTATGAATATGCTGCAGTCTCTGTATTTCAGGAACCCAGAGTGAGGCCAGGCACAAAGTTTAAACCACAATTCCTTTTACTGGATACATAAAAAGATGGCACCTACAGACTCTGAACATGCAGACTCTGAGTATGCCTGTATCATGTGAGAGACCCCTCACAATTGGAGGCCGTCTGGTTATTACACGACTGGTTTTAAAGAGACAGTATTGTCTTATACCATGCTCATCACCACAGCATCTGAGCAACTACATGTTACACGTTACAGGAAATCTGGTTTAAAATTTGTTTGAAAATCACACACCATACTCACTTTTTAACAGTGTACTACAGTTAAAAAATCCAGATATGAACATACAAGTAACAGAAATAAATCTACATGAAATTATTTCAATTTGTATGCATTTAGGAGAACATTTAAATATATCAGTTCATCATGTTTATTTCAGTCTCAGACCCTATAATCAGAGAATCAGTTGCTGTGTAAATTAGTATGTGTCATGATGTGAAGTGTATTTATTTCAATGTCAAACTTCATATGCAAATAAACATTAGTGTTTTTTGTTTTGTTTGGGTTTTTTGGTAGAAAAAGGAAATGGATTTCATTAATCACACACACATCTAAATTCAGATTTTGACTCTTTAAACGTTAGGGAAAACACTTCAGACAGAAAAGTTCTATTTAGCAGAAATTTTCTTTCTATCACACAGGTATTGCAGAAGACCACAGTGGCCAAACAGTAAGCTGATCTGGTCAATAATAAATCAATGGAAGAGTCAGGATTAAAACTCAGGAATTCATGGCTCCTTGCCCAATGCTCAATGCAGGAGCCCATGCTACCTATTGAGAAGCCAGGTCAGCCTGCTGAATAGTGTCCCTCCCAATAAAAGAAGCAATCATGCATGACAGGGACTCATGGAGCTGTGAAGAGCTGGGGAGGTCCTTGTCTCTCATAGTCTGCCAACCTTGATGCTCACTCTATCCCTTTCCCACACTGCTGCCAAACTATTCCACCCATAAAGATCCAATGGGGAGATACAGATGGAATCATGACTACTGCCTCCAGCTCTGACCCTAGCTCCTGGTTTCTGACACTCAATTCCCAGCACCTGCTCCTACCACTAGGTCTGATGCTGGCTCTGGCCTCTAGGCTAGACCACCCATGTCCCAGTTGCCTGACACAGGCAAAAGTAATTTGGGACTCCAGGCCTTGAGAAAGGGGCAGACATGTATAGACAACATCATTGTGAGAACATCCTCAGAATAAGTAGTAGCCTACACTATATAATAGGCTTCAAGACTAGCAGCTGCAGAGACAAATTTAGGCTGGAGAGAGAGAACACTTAAAGTGTTCCAAAAGTGGAATGAAAACATCTGTAGACTTTGGCTGCCTTAGCAATTTTTTGTCAGGCCTTAAAAAAAAATCTTAAATGTGCCAAAGGAGAAAATCTCAACACAGCATCAGCAGGAGATACAATTAACTGGAACTCTTCATTCATTCTGTGCTGTGGAAGTATCAATTTAAAGATGATAAAAGAAGATGACAGAGAGGTCTCAACTCTGAAATCTAACCACCTGTATGATTACAGTCTGTATCATTTGACATAAAATTAAGCTTTCCTTTGACAGGGAAGGTGATGAAGGCAGTACATCAATACATATATCATGCTTAAAACAGCAAAAAAAGGAACCAAAGAAAATTAAAGCAAAGCAAAATTAAAGCACCCTGTTAAAAATAAAATATGCCTTATACCCTCAGCTAGGCACATCAGGTGAATTTAAGAAAGGTAATTATTTTATTTAGATTTATTTAACTTCTCCAAGCAATATCTCAGCCTATTATATTAGTTAAAAACACAAGCAATCATCAAAAACATATCTAACAGACATGAAAAAAACCAGACTTCCTACAAACCATCCCACCCTCAAAACGCACTCCCTTTCTTTCCACTATTCATAGTTTGTGGTATGATTTACTCAGACTAAATAGCTCAGCTAAACTGCATGAAGTAAGATCTTGCATTTTCCAAATTTTTCAATTGCTTTGTTGAGGCACAAGGAAGTCAACTGATTTACCTGAAGTTATTCAGTGTTATTATTATTTCAAAAGTTCCCATCACCAGGGAATGTAGGTGTCAATATGCAACTTTAAAAAGGCATTACTGGAAAATTGGAATTGCCATACTGGATTGGACTCATGGTCCATCAAGTCCAGTATCCTATCTCTGAGTAGGGACAGCTCCAGATATATCAGAGGAAGATGTGAGAAGCCTTGCAATAGATGGGGGATAATCTGTCCTGCATTAAAGACTAATTTTAACACCTAATCACTAAAAATTGGCATAAACTCTGAAGCAGTAAGGTTTTATATTCCATCCATTTTTTTGTTTTAACTATTATAACTCTGGATATTCTTGTTGTCCCTATAAATGTCCAATCTATTTTTGAATCTTGCTAAAAACTTGGCCTCACTGACATCCTGTGCTAATAAGTTCCATTGTCTAACTATGCACTGTGTAAAAAATAAAAGTATTTCCCTTTATCAGTTTTGAATTTGCCATTTTTAAATTTCTTTGAAAGTTCCCTTGCTCTCTGTCTCATAAAACAGGAGAACAAAAACTCCTAATCTACTTTCTCTAAACCAGTGGTGCTCAACCTTTCCAGACTACTGTACCCCTTTCAAGAGTCTGAAGCCCGAGCCCTGTCACCTGGGGCTGAAGCATGTAACTTAGCTTTGTGGGGCCCCAGCCAACTGCCCTGTTTTCCACCCCATAACACTAGCCCTGCACTTATGACCACCCTAAACCCATCTTATGATTCCCCTGTGATCACGACCCCTGGGTTGAGAAACACTGATCTAGATGAGTTGACATATCCCCTGGAAGACCCCTGTGTACCACGCATACCCCGGGTTCAGAACCACAGCTTTATACCTTTTGTTATTTTGTATACTTCTAACATGTTCCCTCTTATTCATCTCCTGTTTAATGTAACCAATCCCAATCTTTTCAATCTCTTTTCATAGGGGAGTTTTCCTCTGCTCCTAATCATCTTTACTGTACTTCTCTGAACTCCCTTTAATACAATTTCCTTTTTGAAATGGAGGTGACTAGTACTACATACAGTATTCCAGATAAGAACAAACCACTCATTTACTGGTTTTAGGAATTATTTTTAGGAAAAGAGTTAACAATTATTTTCTTTTCTTCCTTGGACAAAGGGACAATTCCCAGGAGGCAGGAGAGGATGGCTCAAATTCCATTAGGGAAGGCCACGTGGGAGTCCAGAAACAAGTGTGTTAATGGGCACAGGCAACAGGTAGCTGTAATGTCTAATAATATCAGTCCAATAGCTGGTTCCTATAAAACAAGAGGGCATCTAGAGAGTACCTTGGATATTCCAATATTTTCCTCCAACAGGGTACATGGTTATACAGCAACATTCGGCCCAATTGTGAACTATTTCCAGTCCTATGTTGATAACTACCTATGAGGGCCTAGTTATTCAGGGACAGGCGGTAAGTTAAAATATTCCAGTAGTTGAACATACTATTAAATACTCTGGTTACATGAATAACTTATAACATAGTTCTGCAAAACACTGTTCAATATTTTCTGCTGGGGGAAAAACATAGTTTTGCTATTTTAATTGAATTTTCATAGTTTAACAAGAAGGGAGGAAAGGAAAGAAAAGTTTGAGAAAGACCAGGTTTGAACCATTCCCCAGAGAAATTTGTAGCATACCAGAAAGGTATTTTCAGTTATTTGTTTTTATTTCAAAATTTTAACTGATGTTTTTAAAGCTCCCAATTAAGTTTTGTATATAAGAAGTAAAATTAATCATACTTAAGCATTATTTTCATTGTTGACCAGCACAAATTGTATTAAAAATAAGGGGGAAAGATATGCAGTTACACAATATACCACCTTCTGTCACATCAATTAACTGAAGGTTTATGGCTGTACCGTTTTATTCATGATAGCTTGTCCATATGTATGTATGATGTATTGATATCATATGATGATCAAATACTATCCACTCTAACAGTAACTAAGGATGTTGTTAAACAGCAGCTACAAAAGATACACATTTTAAAATCAGCAAGGTTGGATAACTTGCATCTGAGAGTTTTAGAAGAGCTGGCCAATGAATTCTCTTGACTCTTAATGTTGATTTTCAATAAGTTTTTGAATACTGGGGAAGCTCCAGAAGAATGGAAGAAAGATAGTGTTGTGCCAATATTAAAAAAGGTAAGCAGGATGACCCAGGTAACTATAGGCCTTTCAGTTTAACATCAGTTGTGGGCAAGATAATAGAACAGCAGTTAAGAGATTTGATGAATAAAAAATTAAAGGAGGGTAATATAATTAGTGACAATCAATGTGGACTTAAGAAAAATAGATCCTGTCACACTAACTTGGTATCTTTTTTTAAGAGATTACACTTTGGTTGATAAAGTGAATAGTGTTAATGAAATATACTTAGACTCCAGTGAGGCATTTAACTTGGGGTATTGCACAACTTCTTGATTAAAAACCTAGAAAGATATAAAATGAACATGGCACACACTAAATTGCATTAAAAGCTGGCTAACTGATAGGTCTCAAAATGTAACTGCAAATAGAATATCATCATCGGGTTGGTGTGCTTCTAGTGGGGTTCCACAGAGATCAGTTTTTGGTTCTATACTGTTAAACATTTTTATCAGTGACCGTGAAAAAAACATAAAATTAGTTTGTAGATGACATAAACATTGGGGGAGTGATAAATAATGAAAAGGACAGGTCACTGAAACAAAGCAATCTGGATCACTTGGTAAGATGAGTGCATGCAAACAATATACATTTCAATATGGCTAAATGTCAGGTCATACATCTAGGAACAAAGAATGTAGGCCATACTTACAGGATGGGAGACTCTATCCTGGGAAGCAGTGATTCTGAAAAAGACATGGGGTTCAAGGTGAATAATCAGTTGAATATGAGCTGCTAGTGCAATGCTGTGGTCAAGAGGGCTTATGCAATACTTCGGTGAGTAAATAGGGGAATATTGAGTAGAAATAGGGAGGTTATTATAGTACTTCTGTATTTGGCACTGGTATGACTGCTAGTGGAATATTATGTTCAGTTCTGGTATACACACTTCAAGAAGGATATTGATAAATTAGAGGGTTCAGAGAAGAGCCATGAGAATGACTAAAGGATTGGAAAGCATGCCTTATAGTGAAAGACTTAAGGAGCTCAATCTATTTAGCTTACCTAAGAGAAGGTTAAGGAGTGACTTGATCACAGTCTATAAATACCTCTATATGAAGTAGAAATTGGATAAATAAGGGCTCTTCAGTGTAGTAGACAAAGGTATAACAAGAACCAGTGGCTAGATGTTGAAGCTAGACAAATTCAGACTTGAAATAAGACAAATGATTAACTTGATGAGGGGAAGTTAATCATTGGAACCACTTAAGGGTATGGTGGATTCTCCATCAGGGAAAATTTTAAAATCCAGACTGGATGTTTTTCTAAAAGATATGCTGTAGTTCAAGTGCAACTATTGAACTTTAAGAAGAATTAATACAGGGAAGTTCTATGTTATGCAGGAGTTCAGGCTAGATGATCACAATGGTTCCTTCTGGCCTTAAAATCTATGTATCTATCTGGTCATTCATAACAATCCAGTTGCACTGATATATTATGTTTTATAAATATGTGCAGTTCTTCAATTAGGCTGTTGATTTCCTCTAGGAGAATTTGATTTGTATATAGTTCTGAATAAATTAATGTTTAACCTTTACAGCACAGCAGACCATGTCAGCAGGACAGAGCCTTACTCAAGAGAATGGATATAAATAGAATTCAGTGGGAGTTGGTACCCAGATACAAGTCTAAAGGATACTCCCAAAGATTTGTAAAGAGGTAGAAAATCCATGCTGTTCGAGAAGCTTTCCCAAAAGTGTGAGATCTTTTTGGCAAAGTAGGATGATAATTCTTTGCAGTGTGTGGTGCTGGGTTTTATTGTGGGCTGTAGGCACTCAGGATTGATAAAGTGGTTTAGCACACTTAATCACTTCTTAAGGGCAGGATTTGGCAACTTCAACTGAGACAAAGGCTTGGAGAAATTCTTTGTTCAATGTATCTGTTTCAGCCTTTATTTTCTAATATTGGTGCTTGAGTTTTTGACTCTCTCTTCATCTGGCACAGGGTGATAGAAATCCAAGGGTATCTGTGTGGATAACAGGAGGGAATGGTCTGTTTCGGGGCCACTGCGTTGATAGTTGAGGCTAGCATACAATGATAAATATTCACCAGATCCTCTACTCTTTGTCCTGTGGGTGGAGTGCTGCTATCTTTTTGCATGCACTCTTGCATCAGTTTAACACCACACCTTTATTTAAACCAGTGTAACTTCTGGGGATGGACAAACCCTAAGAAGAGGGATTTTTTTTTAAATAAAGGAATGCCCAATAAAGATGAGCAGAACTAGATGAATAAACGTATTTCCTTCAGTGGTATACTGGACATTCTGGTCCAATATCAACCCATTCTTAAACAATTTCAGTGGTTTATAACAGCTAGATATTTTGATGCTTTAAATGTTTTGCAAGTTTAAACTGTTCAGTCCATATAGTCTAAAAAAAATATTGGTTGTGGTGTTTAGGAAGCATTCAGAAGGCAGATTGGAGAGAAGGCACAACAGTTAACTGCAGCAACTGCCAATTCAGTAATCTGTTCTGGCTTCCAGACACATCTAGTTTATACTGGGCATGCTCAGACATTAACACACCTATACTAGTATAGTCATATTCATATTAACATTACATCACCTTTTTTGCGTAGTCACTCCCATACTGATAACACAATACTTGTGATTTAATAATACAATTTAATGTTTTGGTGAATATATAAATCACTTGTTTGATTAGAAAAGGAGTACTTGTGACACCTTAGAAACTAACCAATTTATTTGAGCATGAGCTTTCGTGAGCTACAGCTCACTTCACGAAAGCTCATGCTCAAATAAATTGGTTAGTCTCTAAGGTGCCACAAGTACTCCTTTTCTTTTTGTGAAGACAGACTAACACGGCTGTTACTCTGAAACTTGTTTGATTAGGACGTCACTAGAACAGATAGAATTGTGTCATTTATCAACCACCTCAGCACGCTGATTATTGCATATACTATACCAGATCTGGAAAAATCCAGTCACTTAACTGTTACTGTTGACTGAGATGCTTTCCATAACAAGTGGGATAAAAGGGAATATGAGACTTTTCATAAAGTAAAAGTTTCTAGCTTGGTGGTCACAAAGATAACCTTCCAAATTTTAGCAGATGCAGTGCCATCTTTCTGAAATTGCACTCTACAAAATGTGAAATAGCTCACTATTAGGAATCCCAGCGACTCAAACTGAGGTCTGACTCTGAGCTTCTCACCAGTGTTGCCTGTGGTACTCACTGTTTGGGAGTGGGAAAGGGCCTTTTTACATTTCATACTGGCCTCTGGCTCCTAAGCATCTAGTAAATTTTAAAAAGAAAAGGAGTACTTGTGGCACCTTAGAGACTAACCAATTTATTTGAGCATGAGCTTTCGTGAGCTACAGCTCACTTCATCAGATGCATACCGTGGAAACTGCAGCAGACTTTATATATACACAGAGAATATGAAACAATACCTCCTCCCACCCCACTGTCCTGCTGGTAATAGCTTATCTAAAGTAATCGTCAGAAATACCTGACGATTACTTTAGATAAGCTATTACCAGCAGGACAGTGGGGTGGGAGGAGGTATTGTTTCATATTCTCTGTGTATATATAAAGTCTGCTGCAGTTTCCACGGTATGCATCTGATGAAGTGAGCTGTAGCTCACGAAAGCTCATGCTCAAATAAATTGGTTAGTCTCTAAGGTGCCACAAGTACTCCTTTTCTTTTTGCGAATACAGACTAACACGGCTGTTACTCTGAAACTAGTAAATTTTACCAACCCTTTATAGCAGTGCTATAGTTACAGATGAATAAGCACTTTCATTCCTAGTTTTCAGACATTTAATGTTCTGACATTACCCTGTGGGTTAAATTTTCTTCTGCTTTTTCTCAGCTGAAAGGTAATTCTGGGCCAAAAGGACATTTGACAAAATTCTATTTGGATGCTTTTAACATCTATCTTTCCCGTCCATCCACACAGCTGAAACTCTTGTCCAGGCTTTCTTCTTGCATCTTGACTACTGCAACAGCTGACCTTGACAAATGTTTTCTTATTCTGCTCATATCCATTCAGTATTCTGCTGCAAAAATCCTTTTCTTAGCCCTGCCCATCTTTGCCTTCCTCTTCTCTTCCCTACTTGTTAGATTCTCAAACACACCCCTTTGTACTTTCTCCCATGCTGCCCCAAGAGTAGGAGGAGGTTTCCATAAACGTTCGCAAAGCTAACACGTAATCCTCCTTTAACACTGTCCTTCAAACTCTTTTTCTATAAGGCCTACAAAAAAAAAAATTGACAACTAGACTAGTGTGCTGAGACCACTACATATCAGGCTGACCAATATGGTTCATTGTTTTCTTGTACTCCCTGTCTGTGATGGTTGTCTCTTGTTTTATGCCTAAATTGTAAGCTCCTTGGGGCAGGAATCATCTTTTTGTTTTGTAGTTTTACAGAAAATCACACAATTAAGTCTGGTCCTTGAGCAGGACTCCTAGGCACTACAGTAATACAAATAATAATGTTAAGATAAGCATGAAAGAGAAAAGATGTTAATTTGTTCAGGGTTGTTCTGATGCTTTTTTATATTTGGCCTGGATGGATTAAAAAGTAGCTCCTGTTTTCAAATTATAACCTTTGCAGGGAGGTGGGCCTAGTGGAATAATGCATGGTTCCCTAAACTAGAAAACTTCACTGAAAGAAAAAGGATGATAAATTTAAAATAGCGGGATACCCATGCAGAGTGCACCTCTATCAGTTACTTGTGATTCCATGCTGGGGTAGCTAAACCCAAGAGATGCTGTGCGTCTGCAGCCTCGATTGCGATCAATAGAGGAGCGGGTCTCAGACCGACTTCTGCAGAAGTCCAGATACACGCCAGGAAAAGCTGAGCCCATGCACCACCCAGGGTAACCCTCCTGTGAGCAGCTCAGTCCTCATCCTCAGCGGCGGCAAAGCCCATCTCCGTGGTGAGGCCCTGACGCTGCATGAGCCCGTGGGCCAGGGCTGCTGCCTCCGGCCCACGGGCATTATGTGAGCCCAAGAGACAGCTCCAGCCGGGCAGTGCCTGCGCCCCGCGGAGGCGGCTCTGCTGGGGGTGGGAGGCAGAGCTGGCTTAGTCCAGAGTGGGCGGCTCTACGCCCAGCCTAGCTGAGCCGGGGAAGCGACTCTGCTCCGAGTCTTGGAAGGGGGGAGAGCGGCTCTGCCTGGGCCCGTCCGAACGGCGGGGGGTGCGGCTCTAGCGCCGGGGCGCGAGCCCCCAGGGAGGAGGCCGACGGGGCGGGGAGGGAGGCACTGCCAACTCCCCCGGCCGCCGCTGTGCGCGGGGATGGAGACAGCCCCGCCCCCTGGCTCACAGAGGGGAGGAGGGGGAACGTTGAGCCCACGTGACGGGGGACAGCCAATGGCGAAGCGGCGTCCCGGCTCGGCCGGGCGGAGGCAAGGCTGCCGCCGCCGCCGCCGGGAGCTGGAGAAGGGGAAGAGCCTGAGTGGGGCGGGGGAGTCGCTGCGAGGACGCCGAGCGGGGACCCCAGGAGGCTGCGCCGCGCCGCCCCGGCGCCCAACCGACCGGCCATGCCGAATAAAAACAAGAAGGAGAAGGTGAGTCAGCCCGGCCGGGGGCGCCGAAGGCCCAGGCAGCTCCTGGCGGGGCGGGCCGGGCCGGGGGAGCAGGCCCCTGCGGGAGAGGGGCCCGGGGGCAGAGCCGCTGCGGGGTGGCGAGCTCCGGGCGGGGGAGCTGGGCAGGGTCGGACTGTGACGGGAGGAGGGGGGCAAGCGCTGAGGCGGGGCCGGTCGGTCCGGGCGGGGGCTGCTGAGGCGCTCCGGGGTGCTCCCCGTCGGAGGGGGTGGGGGGCGGGAGCCGAGGAGGGGGCGCTCCCTGCGGTGGGCCTAGCCCCGGCGACGCTGCGTCTTCTCGCCCAATTTGTGGGGCCCGATTCGCTCCCATCCGACCCCAGGGAGGGGGAGTTCGGGGTTCAGCAGCGCCAGAGAGATCCAGGGGTTCGCGGCGGAGAGGCAGAGGGGATTTATCGGGGGGCGTGAAGGGGTAATTGCTCGGGTACTGGAGTAGTAGGGGGTGGCTACTGTATCGCGTGTATGTAGGAGGAGTGAGTTGTTAGAATAGAGCCCTTAATTTGGAGCAAGGTGGGTAGCTCTACTTTGTGTGGGAGGGAGTATTTTTAAAGGGGGGCAGGTCTCTGGGGAAGCTATTTTTAAGGTTTGGCATCTTCGCAGTTTCTTGGGTAGCTTTATTACTGTAGGTTTCAGAGTAGCAGCCGTGTTAGTCTGTATTCGCGAAAAGAAAATGAGTACTTGTGGCACCTTAGAGACTAACCAATTTATTTGAGCATAAGCTTTTGTGAGCTACAGCTCACTGCATCGGATGCATCGAAGTCCACTGCGGGTTTTGCTATTGTTGCTCACTTTACATGGAGGGTGATCAGATACTAAGATCAAGGCCATGTACAGGTAGAAAACCCTTAAAGGGAGTTAGTGTTAAAGCCAGGAGTCAGAGTAGCAGCTGTGTTAGTCTGTATCATCAAAAAGAAAAGGAGTACTTGTGGCACCTTAGAGACTAACACATTTATTTGAACGAAAGCGTATGCTCAAATAAATGTATTAGTCTCTAAGGTGCCACAAATACTCCTTTTCTTAAAGCCAGGAGTGGAATCCAGAGCTTCTGACTTCCATTCTGTGCCTGTTCCACTAGATAGCTTCCTCTAGTCCTTTGATTTCAGGCAGTCTTTTAGCATTTCCCCATCAGTTTAAAATCAGTTGCTCATGGATTTGTCTGTGTCTTATGAATGTATTAATTTTTATGTGTTAAAATAAAGATGGCCCACTACTCCAAAAAAGTTTTAGACTATGTTAATGTTTGTATTGCTTTCGTTTCCTTTATCCTGTAGTGAGAGAAATAGGGGCTGGATGTAGTCTAAGTGCAGCATTTGAAGTGAGGAGAAACTCTTGGGTTACAGACCTAGCTTTAACACTGGGTTTTTAGCCTCTATTGCAGCTACACAGATGCAAACACCTATATAGACATGGTAGATCAGTGTAAACTGTGACTTGCACTGGAACAGCTTACCCGGTTTTCAAAGCTACAGTAGGAGCTAAAAACCCAGGGTAGACGAATGCTGATTCTCTGTTGCCTTGTGCATACCATTTGCACTCTTTGCCTCTGTTTTATTAGATATAATAAATGAAGATTCATTGATGTAAATTACTTATTGGTATGTTTTGGAGAATAATAATGTTTCTAAAGCATTTTGAAGATGAAAAGTGTTAAGTATTTGTGGAATTTCTGATACTGAAATTTTAATAGTATAATAGTTAAATTTATAAATTTCTTTAATTTTCAGGAACCTGCAAAATTGGGCAAAAGTGGAAAAAGTGGTAAAGATGGACAAGATAACCAAGAACATGAGGTAATTATTGCTATAGCATAAAGTCGTCTTTGTGAGAATATTTGGGAAGACTTTTCTAGAGTATTTATAATCTTTCCCACATTGATATAACTTAGAGATGGCAGAGGCTTGTTTCTTTTGGAAACCATTAGAACTCCTTTGACAGGAAAGATGTTTTACAAAGCTGCATATGACTTTTGGAAAGTGCCTTCAAGGGAATTATTCAAAAAAAAATAAACTATGGTTGGTCCTTGATGACTTGCTTTCTTCTCCCAACAGCTCCTCTTTTTCCTCCACTGACGACCTCTGTCTGTCAGCTACTGTAGGCATGTATCTTTTACTCCTGGGGGAATTCTGTGCTCAATGTTTAAGCCCTCCCGCAGATCTCCCTGCAGAAAAATGACTTTCTGATGTGGAAGCATAGGGAAGCACCCCTCCCCAAAAGTACAGGCATGTCGTTTTGGGTGCCTGGAGCAGCCAGTGGGGAGAGAGATCATTGTGGGGGCGGGGAAGCGGTGTGGGCCAGGGATGCCCCAGCCAGTGGCATCTACCGTGCGCTGGGCTCAGCTACTAGTCCTGACTGAGTTGGGGTGAGGGAGGACGGGACTTGTTCGGGTCAGAACTACCCACTGAAAACTACCTGGCCACAGGAAGCTCTGCACACATCCACACCTTGCTTCCTGCTCCCCTGTCTGCTGAAGCCCCACCCCCCTGCATCCGGAATCTCCTCGAACGTGTCCCTCTGGACCAGGACAGCCCCCCACACTAGAACTCCCATCCTGAAGAGACCCACCCCTTCTGCACCTGGACCACCTCGTTGAGCCCCAGACCCCACCCCACTGAGTCTCAGCCAGCTGCACCCAGACCTCCATTCCCCTAGCATCCAGGCCCCCTGCACCCAGACCTCCCAGGCCAAGCCCTGTTCCCTCACACACCCAGACCCTCCCTGCTGAGCCCCTTCACCTGAACCCCCCTGTAGAGTCCCATTTCCTCTGTGCCTGGAACCACCCAATGAGCCCTTGTGCATCCAAATCCCCACTGCACCTGGACCCCCCCCCCCCCACTGAGATTGCCCCACCCAGAACCCTCTCATCCCACACAGAGCCCCTCCCCACTTGGATCCTGCTGGGCTGAGCCTGCCTGCCCATACGTGGTGCGAAAGGGCAAGGCTCCAGGGTGTTTCTGGGGCAGGTCCAACCCTTGTGCCATGTCAGAGTCGGGTGCAGCCTCACAGCTGAATCCAAGTCGGTGGGGGGGCGGGGGTGTGGTGGCATCTAAGGGTGATTTCCCAGCTCTGTGCAGCTGTTGGCCTGTGCTCTCCAGTGCCATGCTGGAGCCTCCATGTTTATTTATTGACAAATAACATTTGCAGAATTAAAATCCTTGTGTGTAGAATTTTTTTTTGGCACAGAATTCCCTCAGGAGTAATCTTTCCTTCCTCTAACCCTTTCGTCAGGTAAAGGGCCTGTCTTTTTCTTTTAAGGTGCCCCAGTTTTTCAGCTGTTACGTCGTCTTCTCTCTGCTGCCAATAGCTCTTCTTTCATGAACTGATTGTTACTCCATCTCTTTCAAGTGGCAGTGGCCTCTTCCAAGCTGTCAAGCGATCCTAGACTTGTGTAACAGTCTTGTTCATTGGCTGCTACTTTTTTCTCTTACGACTTTTTCTATGGGAGGGATTGCTAGTACTTTGGGAGGTAGAATTAGAATTCAAAATGACCTTGATAAATTGAAAAATTGTTCTGAAATAAACAAGATGAAATTCATTAAGTGAAAAGTAGAAGAAAAAGATCAAATGCCCAACTTCAAATGGGGAATAACTGAGTAGGTGATGGTAACACTGAAAAGGATCAGGGAGTATAATAGATCACAAATTGAATATCAGTTGTACAATCTGATACAGTTGCTAAAAAGGCTAATATCATTCTGGGTATATTAACAGGAGTGTTGTATAATACAAGGGAGATAATTGTCCTGATCTGCTCAACACTGGAGAAGTCTCAATTTGATTTGTGTCCAGTTCTGGATGCCACACTTCAAGAAAGACATGGACAGTTTGGCGAGAGTCCAGAGAAGAGCAACAAAAATGATAAAAGGTTCAGAAAACCTGACCTATGAGAAAAGGATTGAGAAGGGACCTGATAAGTCTTCTAAACTGTTAAGGGCTGTTATAAAGAGGACAGTGATCAGTTGCTCTCCAGGTGCACTGAAATTAGAACAAGAAACAATGGGCTTAATTTGCAACAAAGGAAGTTTAGGTTAGATATTGGGAAAAATTGTCTCAGCCCTGGTCTACACTGCGGGGGGTCGACCTAAGCTATGCTGACTTCGGCTACGCGAATAGTCGACCGCTGCTGCTCCCCCGCCAACGCCGCTTCCGCCTCTCGCGAGCTAAAGTTCCGGAGTCAATTGGGAGTGTATTCAGGGATTGATTTATCGCGTCTAGACGAGACACGATAAATCGATCCCGATAGATCGATCCGGCAGGTAGTGAAGACCTGCCCTAACTGTAAGGATAGTTAAGAACTGGAATAGGCTTCCAACTGAGATTTTGGAATTCCCGTCGCTGGAGGTTTTTAAAACAGGTTAGGCAAACACCTGTCAGGTATGATCTAGGTATATGTGGTGCTTCCTCAACACACAGGGGTGTACTAGATGATCTCTGGAGGACTCCTTCTGCCTTACATTTCTATAATTTTTAAAACCATACACTGAATTGTTCCACTTCTGACTGACAATTCTGCTGTTATTGCTTTTGTTCCTCTCTTGCTGCTTCACTTTTACCTTTGTCAACCAGCTAGATGTGATGGCTTCAAATGGGTCAATTAAATTGCTACTCATTCTCTGTCCCACACTTCCTAGAGACCTAGCATTACATAGAATCTTTCCAGTTGGAAATTTCAAACTCTGTTTGAATAGGTTTTGAAATTCCCTAAAATGTGTCAATGCCAGTCTGAAAAACTGCTTCACTGAAAAGCTCATGCACTTCTATAGTCTTGTTTGTAAATGTCTTAATTCAAACGTTTGTTTCTCTGCTGTATAAAAAGAATATTTTTGCCCTCCTTTCATTCTCAACCAAGAATTATGACACACAGGAAGAGTATGTATTTTTATTTTTACCTTGGGAAGCAAATATATTTCTTCTGAGCTTCACTGAGTTTTCATTTTTTGTCATGAGCAGAAAGGCACTATAAGATACATATTATCAGGGTCAGTTTATTTATAGCTAACCACTGAGTAATCTAGTCATAATGTGCTTGTTAATGAATTCATGTTGAGTTGTGATTTGAAGTTTGGTGAAGGGAAATAATACTTCAGCTATTAGAGTGAAGCCTTCATCAATATGAGATCAAATCTATAGCAGATTATGCAAGCCAATGAATACTCTGAATCTCCCTTGTAAATTGGTTTGACCACTGTATCTTTAACTTAATACCATATAATTGAAGAACTGTTACCTTTTCATTGGGGTTGCAATTTATAAGCAATTATAAAACCTGTCTTTGTCATAAGTGTTGTCTTAATATTAAATCTCTGTGCTGGTTTAGCTTAGTTATACTTACTGTGGGGGTTTCAGGATACTTCTAAGTGACAACTGTTGCTGAGAATAACGCTAGTGCACTGTTTCATTTTTTCTCATTTGGTACCTTTTGCTATGGACAAACTATGGAAATGAAAGTTCTCAATATTAAATAAGGGATGAGGCATTTCAGATAGTGGATGGAAATGTAATTTTCTTTCATGATTTCTTACTGTATTTGCTAATTTATTTGATCTGGATTACTTTTAAATTTAAAAAAAAGAAAGCTACCTGGCGGGTGAATTTTTCGGGGAAGAGCATGCTACAGCTCTTGTGTGTTACCTCCTGGTGGCACCTATTGTGAAGTATTATGTGAAGGAGCAGCACAGGCACAATCCTATGTTGCTGAAAATTCTTTGTGGTGAAAGAGGGAGAATAGGATGGGGAAGGGACCGTGACAAGGATGTGGCCTGAACATAGGATGTGCTTAGCATCTTCAGTCTACAAGGTAAAGCTACAAGAAAAGCCTTGAAAACCCGAACACTTACTTGACCTTTATAGCAGCTTTATTGACAGAATTTTTGTACATCTTGTAATATGAGAGGATAGTGTTGCAGATTTAACATTTTAAGGCAAATAACTAACCAAGATGTATACTAATTTGCTGTATGCATGCTTAGAAAGGAATCTGTCAACATATCAAAGACTTGGTTGTTTCATGAGGTTATATTGATTTGTAGTAAGAGGTATACAACTTGTGTGCTGAATTTCCCCCAAAAATAGACTTTTTGGAGGAGATTTTTCATGTAGGTTATCCTAGAATTTAACATAAAAGGAGTGTTTCTGTGAAGTACAACCCTTATTTCAGTATCTACCTCTGGCTAATAGATGTTTGAGATAAATAGATATTTAAATCCTTCTCTAGACCACCAACAGATTTAGAAATGCACTGACATATGTTGTTTTTTCAAGTGAATTTAATGCATGTGAAAAATGCCAGATTGCAGGGACTAGAGACTGTCCTCTGTTCAAAGAACAGGGACAACACAAGTAGCAATGGCCCACAAATATTTTATTTATAGGTGTTTCTGTAGTGCTTATCTGAACACGTGATTTGGACTTTTATAGCATTTTTTTCATCGTGGATCTCAAAGTGATTTATGAAAATGAGTAAGCATTATCCCCGTCGTACAGTTTAGAAAACTTAGGCATGGAGGGCCAGAGAAGCAACTTTCCTAAGGTTGTGCAGAAAATGCTATCTGAAATGGCTATTACAACAACCTAGGTCTCTAGTGTGTTAACTTTATGTCTAATCCACAACAACCGTGCCTCTCAAATGTACTTCAACCCTGACATGGGGCCCTTTTAGAAATACCAGGAATAGTCTAGTCTCTGGTTTTGTTGGTCACAGATGGATTGTGATCTTGATTTCTAAGGGCTTGTCTACACTTGAAATGCTGCAGCTCTTTGGTGTAGACACTGCCTACACCTGTGGGAGGGGCAATCCACCTTCCTGAGAGGCTGTAACTAGGTCAACAAATGAATTCTTCTGTCAGCCTAGTGCTGTCTATGCAGGGGGTTAGGTTGGCTTAACTGTGTCACTCAGGGGGTGTGGATTTTTCACACCCCTGAGCAATGTAGCTGAGTTGACCTAACTTTTTAGTGTAGATCAGGCCTAAGCTTTGAAGGATTGGAGTGTTGTATTTGACATCTTTTCTCCCATGTGTTTTTCAAGTGTC
The DNA here is from genome assembly GCF_965152235.1 of Eretmochelys imbricata. Classification (NCBI taxonomy): domain Eukaryota; kingdom Metazoa; phylum Chordata; order Testudines; family Cheloniidae; genus Eretmochelys; species Eretmochelys imbricata. Next base: position 110,918,787 of record NC_135577.1, read on the forward strand.
TGAGTTAAATGTGTTAACAAAAAAAGCAAATACTTTAAACAGCCTGAATAAAAATCACTTTCCTCGCTTTTAGGGTAGATCGAAAAGCTCATTTATCCACAAGCTTTGAGTTAAGAATACATCATCATAGATTTGGGATGGGGATGAGTAATTCTGAATCTGTATGTAACAACTACATTTCAAAAATGAGGATTGGGCATCAGGACATCAAAACCTGTCAAGTGATTCAGACTAACTCATATCATCAATAACCGTTGGGAGACTGGGGTATTTTACAGTTAAAATGTCACCGACATTAAAAACTTTTATTTAAAGAACTGGTATTGCAAAATAGAAGGGAAAATATGATTGTTTCCACCTGAATGTTGTGTTACATACAAAAAACATACTAGAAGAAAATTGTTACGCTTGGAAAGTAAAGCACTCAGAAGTTAGGAAATACCTGAATTAAGGTTGTCTTGCTACCTTAATTTGGCTCTCTTGTGCATATGCATTATTTTAATCTTTTAATTACATGTTCACATGATATTTTTTCCCCCCAAACCCCTGCCTCATTCAGTATATAGTATGAATGGTGCTCACTGAGTGGGTAACTATTTAATCACAATTAAATTAATCACAGAGACTTGGTGGGATAGTTCACATGACTGGAATGTTGGTATAAAAGGGTACAACTTGTTCAGGCAGGGAAAAAAGGGAGGAGTTATTGCCTTGTATAGCAAAGATAAAAGTGGGAGGCAGACGTGTTGACAGTCTCTGGGTAAGGATAAAATGGGTAAAAAAACAAGGCTGATGTTACAGTAGGGGTCTACTGCAGCTCACCTAACCAGGAAGAAGAGGGGTGTGACACTCTATACCTCAAAGTAGCACCCTGGAACCCCAGTATTCATTACTGTGATATTATATGTTTTGTACAAAGCATGCCTTGTGAGGTATCATTTTAAGTCTTGATATGTTGAACATTAATATCCTGTTTGATTGTATATGGTATCATTATATGTGAAATTATGAAGCATTGCCAGCCAACATTTCAGTTGCAACAAAGGACCAGCCACAAATGTGCTGTTGGCCCATTAAAGGGAATCCATTCTCCCAATGGCCATCTCAGAGACAGCATGTTTTCAATGGAGCCTGCTTGCTCAATAGGGCCTGCCTGATCCCCATATCACAGCAAAGATTTTTCTATCAAGCTGGAAGAAAATATAAAAGAGAAAGTGACCTCGTCACTTGGCTTCTTTCTCCTCATCTCAGCACTTGGAGGAACATCTGGAAGACACAGACTTTGAACTGGAGATGGGTGGTTGCAGACTGGAAGGTAATCCCAGCCTGTGTATTAAGGATGCTTGTACTGTTTGTCAGGATCAGAAAAGCTGTATGATTCAACTCTTGCTTAGACTAAAACTTTACGATTTAGAAAGCATGTTTGCTTTTTATTTTTTTAAGGTAACTACCTCTGACCATAATGCATTACTTATCACTTAAAACCTATTTTTCTGTAGTTAATAAATCTGTTTGTTTTATGTTTCACCTAAAACAGTGTTTTGGTTAAAGTGCTTGGGAAATGTCAGCTCAGTTTACAAAGGCTAGTGGTGTGTCCATTCCACACTGAGGGAGTGGCAAACTACTTAATGAACTTGCACTGCCAGGGGGCCTTGAGCAGTGTAAGACGGTACAGTCCTGGGGTATAGGGCTGGAGCTGGTGGGAACTGGATGGAGCCTTTCTGTTGGTGGTTCGTGAGTGACTAGGAGATCATTCATGTAACTCAGTTGGGTGTGTCCCTGCCTGTGGATGTCTGTGTAACCTGTAAAAAAACAAAAACAAAAAACCAAACAAACAAGGAGTCTGGTGGCACCTTAAAGACTAACATTTATTTGGGCATAAGCTTTCGTGGGTAAAAAACCACTTTTGAAAAAGAGTTGGTGGGATCAGGGGGCAGGGCTGGCCTTCAGGGGTGGGCCACCCAGGCAACTGCACAGGGGCCCGCCGGGGTCAAGAAGATGCAGAAAGAAGCTGGTGTAGAGTCGGAAACTGCTCCTGGCTGGCATGGGTGGTGGTGGGTGTATGCCCAGATGTGTCCCTGCTTCCTCCTGGTGGAGGAACATGGGGGAAGGAGGGAAGACAAGCAGTGACACACAGCTACTGCTCACTCCCCTCCTTATAATGTTCCTCTGCACCCCCTCCCTCCCCGGGGACTGTGAGGATGGGGGAGAAATACCAAACGCTCCATGCATTCAGGTCACTTTCCCACCTGGGCTGTGCTGTGAGGCAAGCATCAGGAGCTGCTGCTCTCCTGCCCTCCCCTTATACAGCCCAGACAGGGAAAGTGACCTGGATGCAGGGAGCCTTGATGTTGCTCCTTGCCCTTCCCCGTCCCAGCCCTCTAGGGATGTGCAGAGGAGCAGTGTTCTGCGGGGGAGAGAGCAGCAGTGCCATCTTCTCTGTGCATCTAGGTCAGTTTCCGCATGTGGGCTCAGGAGGGAGGTGCAGGGGTGGGGAGCCCATGGGGGTTTGGGGCAATGTGGGGGGCTGTGCCCAAGGGGGCCAGATTAACCAAAATACAAGTTAGCCCAGGATGCCATTTTCCCTAAGGCCAGTTTTGGGATGCTCAGAGTCCAGGTTGCACCCTGGAGACCCTGTCATAGTGAGTGAGGTTTTTTTTAAACAACTAACAAAATCGTCCAAAGAACAGGACTTGGTGGTAGACTTCAGCTACCTAAACTTCTGTTTGGAAAATAATAGAACAGGGTACAGATTATCCAACGAGTTTTTGGAATGCATTGGAGACCACTTTTTATTACAGAACATAGAGTGAATAGGGGAGAGGGTGTTCTAGATTTTATTCTGGTAAAGAGGAAGGAACTGGTTGAGAATTTGAAGGTGGAAAACAGTTTGGGTGAAAGTGATCATGAAGTGATAGTTCATGATTCTAAGGAATGTTAGGAAGGAAAACAGCAGAATAAAAACAATGGACTTCAAGGAGGCAGACCAGCAAACTTGGAGAACTGATAGGTAAAGTCCTGTGGAAGCAAGTCTAAGGGGGAAAAAAAGAGTTTAGAGGGGTTGGTAGGTTTTTTTAAAGAGACATAGTTAAGGGCACAAGAGAAAACAATGCAAAGGTGTAGGAAAGACAGGAAGTATGGTAAGAGACCATACTGGCTTAACCTGGAGATCTTCAATGACCTGAAACTCAGTCATATTGCAAAGTGGAAAGTACACCAAATTACGAAGGATGAAAATACATATAAAATAAAAAATACAAGTATGTAGGGGACAAAATTGTGCACCTTGGCCTTTCTAATGTGATTAAACGGGATAGGGACATAAAAGGTATCAAGAAAACATTTTACAGATACATTAGAAGCAAGAGGAAGACCAATGACAAAAGTAGGCCCATTATTCAATGAGACGGAAAAGACAATAACAGAAAACATCAATGACTGAAGTGTTAAATGCCTTTTTTTGTTTCAGTTTTCACCAAAATGGTTAGCAGAGATCGGATGATTAACAGTGAACATCAGTGTAAATGTTGTAGGATCTGAGGCGAAAATAGAGAGAGAACAAGTTAAGAGTTACTTAGGCTCTGTATACACTGTGTAACTTACAACAGCACAGCTGTGTTGCTGTAAGATCTCCTGTGCAGCTGCTCTTTGCCAGCAGGTGAGAGCTCTCCTGCTAGCAAAATAAAACCACCCCCAATGAGCAGTGGTAGCTTTGCCGGTGGGAGAACATCTCCCGCTGACAAAGCGCTGTCCAAACCAGCGCATTTCATTAGTAAAACTTTTGTCAGTCAGGGGGGTGTTTTTTCATTGCCTTGACCGACAAAAGTGTTACCAAAAAAAGTGCTGTGTAGACAAATCCTTAGAGAAGCAAGTTAAATGTCTTCAAGTTGGCAGGGCCTGACAAAATACATCCTAGAATACTTAAGGAACTGGCTGAAGAGATCTCAGCCATTAGTGTTTATCCTTGAGGACTTGTGCAGGACAGGAAGGAATGCAGGGACTGGAACTGTCTTAATATAGTACCTGTCTATAAAAAGGGGTATAAGGATAACCCAGGGAATTATAGACCAGTCAGCTTAACTTTGATACCCAGAAAGATAATGGAGCAAATAATCAGACAATCAATTTGTAAGCACCTAGAAGATGGTAAGTTAAGTAACAGTCAACATAGATTTGTCAAGAACAAATCATGTCAAACCAACCTAATAACCTTGGTTGACAGGGTAACAAGCCTTGTGCATGCTGGGGAAGGGGAAGCAGTAGATGTGGTACATCTCAGCTTTAGTAAGGCTTGTGGTACTGTCTCACATGATCTTCTCATAAGCAAAGCAGAGCAATACAGCATAGATGAACCTGCCCTAAAGTGGGTGCACATCTGATTTTAAAACCATACTCGGAGTAGTTATCCGAGGTTCACAATCAGTCTGGAAGGGCATATTGAGTGGGGTCCCACAGAGCTTTTTCTGCTTCTGGTTCTATTCAATATCTTCATAAATGATTTGGATAATGGCATGAAGAGTACACTAGTGGTTTGTGTGATACTAAGCTGGGAGGGATTGCAAGCATTTTGGAGGACAGGATTAGAATTCAAAATGATCTTGACAAACCGCAGAAATGGTCTGAAATAAATAGGATGGAATTCAGTAAGGACAAATGCACTGTACTACACTGAGGAAGGAATAATCAATTGCACAAATACAAATTGAGAAATGACTGCCTAGGAAAGAGTACTGCAGAAAAGATCTGGGGGTTATAGTGGATCACAAACTTACATTGTTGGTTCATTTATACTGTTGCAAAAAAAACCCCAAAAAACAAACACTATTCTGGGATGTTAGCAGTACTATTGTAAGCAAGACATGCGAAATAATACTTCCAGTTTACTCGGCACTGATAAGGACTCAATTGGAATATTGCGTCCGGTTCTAGGCACCACACTTCAGGAAAGATGTGGACAAATTGGAGGAAGTCCAGAGGAGAGCAGCAAAAATGATTTAAGGTCTAGAAATCATGACCTATGAGGAAAGATTTGAGAAAAACACACACCCCAAAACCAACAACCTGGGTTTGTTTAGTCTGTTGAAGAGAAAACTGGGTGGGTGGGGACATAAGTGTTTAAATATGTTAAAGGTTGTTCTAAAGAGGAGGGCGATAAATTTTCTCCTTAACCACTGAGGACAGGACAAGAAATAATGGGCTTACATTGCAGCAAGGGAGAGTTAGGTTAGACAGTAGGAAAAACTTCCTAACTGTAAGGATAGTTAAGCACTGGAACAAATTACCTAGGGAGTTTGTGGAATCTCCATCATTAGAGGCTTTTAAGAACAGGTTGGACAAACACCTGTCAAGGATGGTCTAGGTCAGGGATCTCAAACTCAAATCACCATGAGGGCCACTTGCAGACTAGTACATTGGCCTGAGGGCCACATCACTGAAACCTTTTTGTACAATGATACAAAAATTTGAGACCCTTGGTCTAGATAACACTTAGTCATGCCTCAGTGCTGGGGACTAGATTGGATGTCTTATTGAGGTCCCATCCAGTCCTACATTTCTACAGTTTCTGTGATTTCTTATCATTTAATGCATGGCTCTATGCATAATTTCATGCAAACCATCTGAACGCTTCAGTGAATACAGAATTATATATTTCTTCATGGGCTTTTCTATGGTGCTTCATTATTGCATTTGAGTGCTTTACAAACATTCATGAATTTACTTTCACAATACCCCTGTGATATATGTGGGTGGCATTATCCTTGTTTTATGGATGGGGAACTGAGGCACAGATTAAAGCCATTATTAAATTAGATTAAAGATTATCAGAAGTTTCCTCTAATTCTGGGTGCCCAATTTGAGAAGCCTAGAATCTGATTTTTCAGAGTGCTTTGTGTTTTATAGCACTTTATATGTCCAGACTATAGCTCCCATTGATATCAGGTGCGGCTGGTAAATCTGACCACAGGTGTCCCAGGTTGGGTACCTAGAGTACGAGGAATGCACGGTAGCTACCTTTGACCGGTTTGGTTTGTAATTTGAATAGCCTTGGCTAGCAGTTCTATAGCAGATTCAAGGATAGAGTTCAGTTCTCCAGGATTGCATTCAGCTGCCTTGACCATAAGACCGTACTTTCTCCTCTTGTTTTTCCCTGCTTGGTTTACCACACACCTTCCAACCTCAACAAATGAGGCAGGGATCCTACACACAAGTTGCTTTCACTACACAACCTTGATTCATCCCCAGAGTACTGTCCAGCTTATGTGCTTAATGAGTCAGAAGTCTTTTGGAAAAAGTAATCTGATCATGTAACTACTATATCATAATGTATACACACAGGCCAAATTTTGGAATTTGTTAACTTTTGAACACTTGACTTTGTCACCTTAACCTTCTTTTAATGTTGTTTATGTAATTTCTTAAGTTTTTTTTAAATACGTGGAAATTGTGTTTTCAGTTTTTGTCATGTGGAAGCGTATTGTTTGCTTACATGGGTTATCGGTAAGGTTGAGATCTTTAAATCCACAACACAGTCCTCTGCCTCTTGAGCTAATAGTCACTGGTAGCGGTAGAAGGCTCATTTCATCTATGGACCGGCTGCCACTTGAGGGGATGGAGACACGTACTTTGCCAGCAGATTTCACAGAGCTAATCGCTGTGCAGCAAAGAGATGCTGAGACTAAGGGATAATGGGTTCAGTTGTTCAGTTATAGGTTTTGTGGGGAGGATGCTGTTGTGGGTATAGTTTTCCCCCCACTTCTTGTTCCTCTCCACTTTTCATTCAGTTTTAGGTTGAATCCTCTTTCTCCTCTGTGCTGCCTTGTCGCCAGGAAGCGAGCATTGAGATACAGTAGAGACAATTTCCCTGCTCTCAGTTCTGTGCCCAGCACCACAGTGGCTGCTGGAGCAACAGTTGAAGGGAAGTTCCTGCTCAGTTCCTGTAGCTTGAGGTTGGAGAGTTTTATTATTTATTTTTATTGCCATAGTGCCTAGAGATCCAGTCTTGGGCTAGGTGCTATACAGACATTGAACAAAGACTGTCTCTGCCCCAGAGAGTATATGGTCTAAATATAAGACCAGGACAACTGGTATGCAAATGAGTACAGGGAAACAATGAGAGAACATTGGTCAGCATGATCCTATTCTCCTCTTTTTCCTGGAAGATTGAGAACTGGTAGGATGACAGAGATACCCCACAAGTGCAACCTGATAGGGAAAGTGGTCTTTATCTAGGCTACTTAAAACTCTGGTGTACCTTTATTTGCTTTGGTTTAATACTAATTTACTTCAAATGCCTGAGAAACATTAGGAGACGTTTGTGTGTGGGTGGAGAAGTCTGAATATTTAACTCTGACACTTCAAACCCGGGATGAGAGTTTGCATGATGCTCAATCCATATCTGACCTTTGATAGCAGAGCCAGAGGAAACCTGACTTTAATATTCCTGATATTTTTAATGTTAAGTGTAAGTGTGTGTGTTTGTGTGTGAGCCACACATACACACAGCTTGCTCGCTCGCTTATGGCTTCTTCATATATCTTAAACAAAAAAAGAACAAACCCATTTTTTTTCCTTTGCAGGTCACCATTAACTGTTGCAGTAGCATAAAAGTATCCTGTTTGGATAGTTATTCTACAGTTTAATGCATTCACTGTAATCATGTCAGAACAATTTAATCTGTAATCATAATTATGCAAAATATATGTGTAGTTGCCTAATAGACTATTAATTTTTTTGCATTGAATTTTCCCCCTGAAAAATTCAAAAATAATAATAATGCAGTGGGCAGACATCTAAATATAGTAATTACTGTCAATATTAGGGCATATAAATTAAAATGTAGAAGCCTATTGCTGTATGCTTTACTTGCAATGCTATCTTTGGCTGATCACTTTGTTTTAAAAAAATATTCTGAGCTTTTTTCTAGCTGTTAAAACAGCAGGTATGGTACGTTTGTTGGGATTTTTTTTTCTCACCTTAAACATAAGATAACATAAAAATGGACATTCTGGGTCAGGCCAGTGGTCTAGCTAGCTCAGTATCCTGTCTTCCAACAATGGATGGTTCCAGATGCTTCAGAGGGACTGGACAGAGCAAAGCAATTTATCGAGTGATTATCCCCTTTCGTCCAATCCCAACTTCTAGCAGTCAGCTGTTTAGGGACACCCGAGAATGGGGTTGCATCGATGACCATCTTGGCTAGTAGTATTGATGGACCTATCCCCCATGAACTTCTCTAATTCTTTTTTGAACCCAGTTATACTTTTGGCCTTCACACCATCCCCTGGCAATGAGTTCTACGGGTTGACTGTGTGTTGTGTGAAGAAGTACTTTCTTATGTTTGTTCTCAACCTTCTGCCTATTAATTTAGTGGGGTGACCCCTTGTTCTTGTTTACACCTTCCCCTATTCACTTTCTCCACACCATTCATAAGTTTATAGACCTCTATCGTATCCCCTTTTAGTAGTCTCTTTTCCAAGATGAAGAGGCTGTCTTTTTAATCTCTCCTCATGGAAGTTGTTCCATAACCTTAATCATTTTTTGTTGCCCTTCTCTGTACTTTTTCCAGTTTGAGTGTATCTTTTTTGAGATGGGGTAATTAAAACTGCATTCAGTATTCAAGGTGTGGATATACCATGGATTTATATAATGGCATTATGATATTTTCTGTTTTATCTATCCCTTTTCTAATGCCATTGTTTTGCCTTTTTGACAGCTGCTGCACATTGAGCAGATTTTTTTCAGAGAACCATCCATGATGATTCTAAGAGCTCTTTCTTAAATGGTTATCGCTAATTTAGACCCCATCATTTTCGTATGTGTGGTTGGGGTGATGTTTTATGTTTTGCAGTTATGCGTTAGTTTACATTTATCAGCATTGAATTTCATCTGCCATTTTGTTGCCTGGTCTCCCAGTTTTGTGAGATTCCTTTGTAACTCTTCACAGTCAGCTTTGGACTTAATTATCTTTGGACTTAATTACTGTATATACTCGTTCATAAGCCGAATTTTTTTAGTAAAAAAGGGAAGCACCAGAGAAGGGATATAATGGGTATAGAGGGAGGAGAGGTGGGACACAGTCCCTCCTCCAAACAGATCGGGCAAGGAGAGGCAGCACGGCCAGCAGAGCTAGAAGGGAAGAGGCAGGGCCAGAGTCTCTCCGCTTCTGGCCACGCTGCTTTCCCACCGGCCTCCGAAGAAGCTGCAGCTCCGGGGCTGGCAGGCTGTAGCCATGCTGCTTGGCCCCGCCTCCCAGAACAGGCTGCAGCCGTGCTGCCCGGCTGCAGCCCGCCAGAGCAGCTCCAGCCAGGCCAGAGACATCCTCCCCTGGCCCTCCCCAGCTAAGGTGGGAAGGGATGGGTTCTGGAGAGTGTGGGGATCCTGGGCTAGGGGTGGGGTCATGTGGGGGGTTGTCACAGGGGTTACTCCCCTGACCCCCAGCTTCTCCCCCTCCAAAAATTTCCCCACCAGTTGCTGTTCTGGCCCGTCAGAGTAAGCAGCTGGTGCGCCGGGACACTTTGTTTGCTTAGGTTTACCTCCGTGCCTGTGGACGCTTGAGGTAAACAAACCATCTCGGCCCACCAGCGGCTTATCCTGATGGCCCGGGAGCCAAAGTTTGCTGACCCCTGAATTATAGGGTCGGCTTATGAATGGGTCATAAAAATTTTCCATTTTTACTTATCCATCTTGGGGGGAGGGAGGGTCGGCTTATAAACGAACCGTCTTATGATCGAGTATATACGGTATCTTGAGTAATTTTTGTATTGTCTTCAAACTTCGTCACCTCACTGTTTACCCCCTTTTCTAGATTGCTTATGACTATGTTAAATGACACTGGTCTCACTACAGATCCTTGGGGGCCCAGCCCCGCTAATTACCTCTCTCCACTGTGACAACTGGCCATTTATTCCTACCCTTTGTTTCCTATCTTTTAACCAGTAACGGATCCATGAGAGGTCCTTCCTGTTATCCCATGACTGCTTATTTTGCTTAAGAGCCTTTGGTGAGGGACCTTGTCAAAGGTTTTCTGAAAGTCCAAGTACACTATACTATATCCACTGGATCATCCTTGTCTGCATGTTTGTTGACACCTTAAAAGAATTCTAACAGATTGGCATGGCATGATTTCCCTTTTACAAAATTCATGCTGATTCTTCCTCAGCATAAGAGAATATGAATATAAACTATGATTTGGATAGTGTCCAAGTTTCAAAACTTTATACCATACTCTAGTTGACTTTTTTTAGGGGAAAGGGGTAAGGGAAGGATTGGCTTCCTCTGTATCTGTGTTCTTAAGTTGATATCAGAATTTGTTCAATGAAACACTACTTAATTCTGCTTAGTTTTAGAAATCGGGTAAGTTCAAACAGTAAAATGTGCTTTTCAGCAGGAACAAACTGTAAAAAGTAACAAGAAAATAAAACTTACAAATTACAGTAGCCATTTTCTGTTGTCGGACATCTTGCTGAAAAGAATTTGATCCAATGGCAGAGGTTGTTAAACTGTTAGTTAGTTTGAAAACTAATTCACAATCCACAAATTAAGGCTTTCTTGTGATTAAACACTATTGAAGTGTGTTGGATACTGGCCCAGATTCTGTGACATTGGGTCTTGCATTGCCAGTATCTCACATCTGTCACTTTTCAGTATGCTTGCTACCACATAGAGTACACTCAAGTGCACCAGTTGTAGATCATGAGCTTTACAATTGTTGAAAGTTTTACTTTTCAAACTTTCAGGTTCCTGGGGTGACTAAATTGGTGGCATTTTTCTCTCAAGAATATTAATCCAATTACAAAATTATGGCCTTATTATCTAAAGGAGGATAAATTAAATGACTTCTCCAACATTCTATAAGATCCTAGAAGAAGTGTTTTACTCCCCCCGCCCAACAAAAGGGTGAGAGAATACTAATGTTTTTATGACTTCTTCCTTTTTGCCTTCTGGCTACAAGCATTCAGTGGTCTTTTTAACTAGTGAAAGCTATTAATTGCTATATTAAAAAGGGAGTATATTTTGTAAATGCTCGAACTTTTTTCTTCATTTGTGAGTTTCTTAAAAATGCTTTTAATTTTTTTTAATACTGCAGTGGAAACTGGAGTAGTTTCTTATGTGAGAACTCTGTGGGAGGGTGATCTTTTTTTTTTTAAAAAAAAGCTTCCTTAGCAATAGGGACTGTACTGATAAACCACTAGTAACACCTTTTCAGTGGATTTTTTTCATGAACATACATCTGGCAATTTAAAGAATTTTATGAAAATCTGGAATTTTGAAATAATTTTTCACTTTATATGTAGAAAATGTCTTTAATCCTGTTGTAACCACAACAAATTCCAAATCACTGAAAGACAGGTGTTGGTATCTCGTTTTTACCTTAATTGCCTTAATAGTCATAAGTAATCCAAGAAATTCACAGGAACTACTGTTAACAGAAATTCGAAATGAGAGCAGTCCATAACAATTGCATGGATAGCTGGCTGTGTATAGGTTCTTGCATAGAGATTTTGAGGTAAGCAGTTTCCCAGTGTTTCAAGTACCAACAAAGGCTGTTGGCAAGGTTGGCTCCACAGGATTAAAAAACAGCTTTACCAAAATTTTTACAGTTAGTGAATTGGTGGGTGGATTTCTAAGAAGAGGTGGCCCAAAAAACTTAATGGGACTTAATTTTGAAAAATAAAACAAGACTATGAAGGAAAACTAAAACTTCCATTGCTATGATTGTGTTTACTGATACTTCTGTTAGCCACTGATGAAAGAACTACTTTGTATGCAAACCGCGTACATTACCCGCGTCCTCGCATGTAACCCTTCATCTACAACTACTTATTTCCTTATTCACACAAGAAAAAATTAAATATTTCACTTACTGTTTTACGATAACTTGCCATTTTTTGAAGTTAAAACTTGAGGACACTAAATATAATTTTGAAAATATTATAGCTTCAGGATAGGAGTTTATTTCTGAAAATACATGTAAAATGGCACATGATTAGAAAGAATCTTAGCACATCAGATGCACAGTGAAAAACAATTTTATTCATTTAATTACTAAATCAAAGTAAAAGGGGAAATATATAAAAAGCTAACTCTTTAACAGATGCGTTTTGTAGGAGGCAGTTTTGTTAACTTATTTGTCTTGTTCTTGTGGCTAATGAAATTGAAATGCATTTGGTGTGCTAGGACTGTTCCTGAGCGTTTTCTGTAAAAATGTCTTTATCAGTTCTAGAACATAGAGGAAAATTAATTTCTTCTTTATACTAAGTACTTTTCAATCTACCGAGACTTCTTTGTGTTTACTGGTATTTTTGGGAGTTTATACCATACTCTAGTTGCCTTTTTGGGAAAGGAGAGTTATACTTTTGTGAATTGATCAAAATCTGGATAGTCAGTTTGTATAAAGGAAATGCTAACATCTTGTTAAGTCCCCTCTGTTTTTGTCAATGTGTAATCCATGCTGCTGAATATCTCCAAAAACATTTTTAGCTGCCTTAATTTCTTGATAAAGCTCTTTGAGGTATGAAAGATGATAGATTTTTATAAACATTTTTCTCTTACTTGTAAAAGTGTCCATGACTAAGGAGGCAATTAGTATAGGTGATAGGTAGTTGCCTCTTTTGGTTAAACAGTGTCTGAAATTAAGTTTGTATTCCATTAAACAAAGTTAATGTAGTAAAACTCCATGTACTATACTGTATTACTAGTTTTAATCTGGTAATTTTGTTTAAACTGTTAACTATCTGAAAGTCTTTTGGCTCCTTTCCCTGCAGATTAACAACAGTGTGGAGTCTGAACTCTGGAAATGTTAAGTGGTTTTAAATGGGCCATGTTAGAGCTTGGACCCTCAAAGCTGTCAGGTCTGCTTCTCTAAACTGGGTACAGAATGATACTCCTTATTTTAGCAAAAAAACAAAACAGTTTTAAAACTAAAAGTGTAATTAAACTACATGAGGAGTCCTGGTGGATTGATTTAAATCATAAGTGTTAATTATGATTGAAAACAGCAAGCAAGAAACTTTGATTTAAATCAATTATTTCAATCTTATTTTGCATTAATACTTGTTAGTTATTTCCTAAAGAGAGGTCCATTCTCCTTGATTAGTATATAACCATTAAAATGTGTTGATTTGCAGCTAAATGTTGCCTTTAGTTAACCAAAGGGTACATTATAATTATTCAAATTTATTTAAACTGTGCAATTGCTTAAAATACATTTATTCAGTTTCTTATTTTTATATTTTATTATGTTAGAAAATGATGAATGAGGCATTTCTTAGTTGCTAAGTGTTTTGTTTTGGCTCCTGGTTTGTGTCAAGCTGCAGTTGGATGAACATTGGAATTCACTGCAGAAAAACAGCATTCTAAAATTGTTTGTTAAATAAAACTATCTTACATTTTTTCTGCTGTATCCAGAACATTAAAGTTTATTGAAACATATTTTACATTTAAAATTGATTTACTAAACAAAGGAAGTATGTGTAGTTAGTTGATTGAATGGATTGTTTCTGATCACCTTGCCCTTCAAGATTTTAGTCCTAGTAGATTTCATGCTCTCATACCTTGTTTTTATTCAGCGATTGGAAGAGGGAAAAGAAGCTTTCCTGTTTTTTCAACTCTCAGTTGGATTCTCAGTTTTCAATGAAACTCAGTAGTCCAAATGAAGAAAATATTCTTTTTGCACCTGCTAGCTGAACTGAAATCAAACACAATTAAGGCAAAAACATTTCTGTACAACAGAAACTGAAAGTACTTACATTTATAAAAATGTGAATACTGGCTTTGGCTCCATTATAAAGAATGAAAATATTATTGATACTGTAGTACATGGCATTGTGACATTTGTAATTACAGTTCTGTAGTGTACTATATATTGAATTTGGGCAATACATTAAATGAAGGCAGTATGTTGAATAAGTGTCAGAATGTCTTGAGTGAACTACTTTGGCTTTCATTGTAAGATTTCTTTACAGCCTAATTTAATTTGCTTTTAAATGTAATTGCTAAAAAATTACATTTCAATTTGCAAACATCTATTTTAAGATTTTTATATATTTAAATATATTAGGGGGAAAAGAAGTTCAATTGATTGAATTGCCACCACATTTTATTCTCTAGTACATATCCAAAGATACCTGAGAACTTCAGCTTCAGTACAAATATGCATTGCATAGGATTCATGTATGAAATGTCTCCTGATATTTTACAAAGTACTCAATCCCTAAGAATCCTGAATCCCCTTTCACTTAGCAATAAGTACTGTTGCCTTCCCTGAGTTGACCTTGAGCCAATGACTGACTTATTTTCTGATCTCTTCCAAATAGCTAATATTAGGCAATAGCCAAGGCAACTTACAATTAAGCAGCATCTGTGTATGGGTGCTGCTAGGAGGCTGTAAGCTCTCATGATCTCTTCAAATAGTTTTATGTGGATGTTGAAGAGAAGAGAGTATGGATTTTTGTGGAACTCTGCAAGAGAGCTTGGAATACAACACATCTGAAAAAAAAGCTATTGCAGTTATCAAATGCAGCTGTTTTAACAGTTTCTTCCAGTTCAGTGGTTCATCATTCTTTCAACGTTGATAACACATGTTGTTACAGTGTAGGTCTGTTTACTTTTAGCAGTTGGACCAAATGAGGTTGGTTAACCTGCTGCTGCTTCAGGATGATGGACTATGTCCTTTCAGGGCAAGCAGTTGGTCTCATGATTTTAGATTGAGAGTCTCAGGTTAATCCCATCAGACATGCACTTCTGAAATGCCTCATATCTTCTGCTAATTATTGTGCTTCACATGACTACTGAGTCAATAAACAATCCAGCCTCTTTAGTGGTAAAAACTTTATGCAGGAATAAGAGTGTTAGGGTGTCTTGGCTGTTTCAAGTATAGGCAAGTACATTCTGACCATCTAAATTCCATGTAGTTTGACTCTTTGCTTTCCCTCCAGAAAAACAACCCACACCTATTGTATAGAGTTGCTGGCACATTCTACCCCAGACGTGGCTGCATTTCAAAAATGGGTGATCAATCCCTAAAATATATAGCTCCTTAAGTATTTTGGCAACCTTCAGGATGATGATTTGCTATTTTAAAGTTTTTTCCTTTATTGATGCTGATTTTATTGTATAGCAAGTTTAAGGTTGTGTTTTAATTTAGTTCTAAAACTACAGTTTAGAAATAACATTAAGAAAAAGACAACTTGAGTTATCTTAGGAGTGCCAGAGTCCTACTTTACTGTTTCAAAAATAGTAATTTAAATAAAAAGTTAAAGGTCACTTACTCACTTGAACGGGCGAAAATAGGACAAATGCAAGATGGAGAGAATGGGCAAACTCTGCTTTTACCTAAGTTTCAAGATCTGCTTACACTGTACGGTATGTGGGCTGTAGGTAAATATAATTTTAGTGAAACTTGGCACTTAAATTGAGCTTTTCTCTGACTTTATTTAAATTCTGGAAACTGCAATTTGTATAGGTACACACACCTTCCTGACAGAGGAAGGAGAGCAGTTTCCCCATCTGACAGCTGCCAAATCTAACTCCAAAGTCACAGTGACAATGAACACAGTAAGTTTTTCTAGTAGGGAAGAATCCTGTTAATAATACGCTTACTGTTAATAACACAAATCCAGACTATATCCATTCAAATAACAGATTCTGTTAAAGTTCAATGTGTGCAGTTCACTCTGCTATAGAGTTGTTAGGACAAGGAAGCACTCTTTAGGTCAAAGAGGGGTAAAAATGTGTCTACACATATAATTTCAAGACTACAGCACTAGTTTTAAAAAGCAGAACTATATTTATTCTAAAATTTAGAAATACATTTTGAAAAAATTATATTTTCTATATGAAACTAACAGTAAAACAAATGTCTCATACTGCCACCAACACCTCATTTAATCAAATTTCTTCTTCCACAGCCACAGAAATATTGAAACTGCTATAATTAAATTTTTAAAGTAAAAAAAAATTAATATCTATACAGAGTTTGATCAAAGAAACAGTGGCATTTTCCATTAAGTATTGTCTCAGATATGATATGCTTACAATTTTACATAACAAAAATGAAGAATCTGAATAAGTAAATTACTAAACCAAGCTATCACAATTGCTTGAATAATATCTGGTTTTCATACCAACAAGAACAAATGAACATCGGGGGAAAAACGTTATGAAATCAAAACTGATGCACGATTTTAAATACCAGTCCATCCTGACTGCACCATCAAATGGTTTTAATATAGCCTCTCATTAAGTTCTCATTTTTCTTGTGATGGTACAGTGCCCCTCTTCTAAAGGTTTAATTCTCACTAGCTTTCCTGACAGCTAGAATTTTTTTTTCTGCATCTTATAAAGGCAGTATCAGAAATAGTGTCTGACAAACTCTTGTGTTTAGATGTATAGAAAGGTTGGTCAGTGACATATAGGAATCAGACTTGTAATTTTTAAGCTGTTCTATGACTTTGATTCTAAAGTGGATCCCATAGTACTTAGTATTGAAAGGGGTTATTTGACAATAGGTGATAAAAATTGTGTTAGTCCTTCTTAAAAATTTTTAGGAAGTCAGCCGTAGGTCCCTATATCTGTAAAATGTGTAGATACAGGGATGGATTTAAAGACTTAGGCTATGTCTACACTTCCACTTACGTCAGTATAACTTACGTTACTCGGGTGTGAATAAGCCACCCCTCTAGAGACATGAGTTACACTGACCTAAGTGCTGGTGTGTATAGTGCTATGTTGACGAGAGAGCTTCTGCAGACGTAGGTGCGGCCGCTCCTTGGGGGTGGATTGATTAAGTCAATGGGAGAGCTTTCTCCCGTCAGTGTAGAGTGGCTACACTAGAGAGTTTACAGCGGCGCAACAGTGTACAACAAAATTGTAGCTTTGCTGAGGGCACATTTCTTGCTTATGCCATCTGTTTGGAGATTTCAGTTGCATAAATGAAATCAACAAGATGTTGAGGTGGCTGCGAGCTGGGTCATAATGCTGAACAATGTAACTTTGGTAATTTTCTCAATGACCTGCTGCAAGATCGCCTTGTTTGTGGAGTTCAGGATAAAGTGCTTCAAGGCTGTCTCCTTGCTGAGCCAAATTTGACATTTGCCATTGCTAGGAAAAGACCCTGGCTACTGAAACAGCATCATTGCACGCTGAGAAAATTTTTGTTGTGACAACCAACATGAACACTGTCACAATCAGAAAATTGTCATTGACAAACTTAGCAGAACAATGGGAACTCAAGCACAATGTTGTTGGACAAGATTGTCGGAACATCTGTTTAGGCTGCGGAGAACAGCATCAGTGCTCTGCATGTAGATTCAAAGATGTGGAGTGCCGATTCTGCAAAAAGAAAGGTCACATTGTGTGAGTCTGCTAATCAAGATCAACAGTGTGAAGCAAAAGGACTATTGCAACCATTCTCCTCCTCAAGTGTCAACCAAACTCAACACTTCCTTCAACAATGATGTCAAGAAGCTTTACCGTATTCAGAGGAACAAAGAATCTCAAGGTTCTGAAATGTTTGCAACAGTGTTCATTAATGGTCATGAGTACGAAATGGAAGTCCACTCAGGCTCTGGAGCGTCAACGAAGAGACCTTGTCTTTTTTCCCCTCTCATTTTACTCCCTTATTGGCAAGTCTCTTGCGTGGCTTTGGAGACTACAGTGGACAAAAAGTTCATCAGAAGCTGTAATGTAAATGTTTGCTACAACTTTTTCCATGCAAGATTGCCTCTCATCATTCCAAAATGTCAGTGTGAAAGCCTCTTATGCAGGAACTGGTTCACACTATTGAGAATCAGCATCCATGCCATCAGCAAAGAACGACTAAAACAGATAGTCGACAAATTCCTTCAAGTGTTTATGGAAGAATTGGAAGTTTACGAGGACCACAAGTGTTGCTCCACTTGGATTCAGCAGTTGTGCTGATCATCATGAAGGTCTGGAATGTACCGTTTCCCCTATGTCTGAAGATTGATGCTGAGCTAGAACTACAGGGAATCCTTGAGCCAGTTACACTTACAAAATGAGTTACGTGACTGTATGTGTAGTCGAGCAGAATGATGACATGCAAATCTATGGAGATTATAAGTGCACTTCAAACAAGGCACTCAAACAGCACCTTTACCCAGTGCTTGCTGTTAACCAACTGCTCAGTGTTCTGGCTGGAGGAAAAGTCTTTGGAAAACCTTCCCCAAGCATATCACCAGCTGATATGCAGACCATTATTACTCATTGAGGTCATTTTGAGTCTAGTGTCTCCAGTTTGGCATTTCTGTTGCACCAAGAATTTTCCAACATTTAATGGAAACTCTGCTTTCCAGAATTCCTGATGCTGTACCATATGGAAGTCCTGCTACGAGATCAACAGAGGATGAACGTGCTGAGCAATTTTGAGAAGTCTTGAACCGATTCGAGAAATCAGGCATTTGAATCAAGAAGGAAAAATGTGAAATTGGAGTTACAAGTGTCACCTTCTTGGATTATCCCATCAACGCATCTGGTATCCACCTGACAGAAAACAAGATGTGAGCAATCCATGATGCCCCGAGCCAAATTCCAAACAGGAACTTCAAGCATTTGTGGGGTTGCTCAACTTCTATCAGTGTTCTTTCAAAAAAGGCAGCAGTCGCTGAACATCATCATTACGTTCTTGACAAGGAAGTTCCATAGAAATGGACTCTCCTGTATGCAGAAGCCTTCAAGAAGTTATTGACGTCCGACTCTGTTCTCGTCCACTGACGAACAGAGGCTGTTGATTATCTGTGATGCATCACCTTATGACATCGGAGCTGTTCTCAGCCATCCCTTGCCAGATGAAACTGAGGCACCTATCGCCTACTATTTCAGAACCTTCCGGTCCACCAAGAGAAAATATGCACATATTCGTGAAGAAGTGCATGTTATCATTGCTGCAGTCAAGGAATTCCACAAATACATCTATAGTTCTGTGATTGAGATTCGTACTGACCACAAGCCACTTCTAGGAATTCTCTCCAATAACAAGTCAACACCTCCAGTCATGTCATTGTGAAAGCAACAGTGGAGTGTCTTATTAAGTGCTTATGACAACGTGCCTGTCTACAAGCCAGAAAAGTCTATCGCTAACACTCACACACTGCGACGAATGCTGCTACGGAGGCTGGATTTTGCCATTCCTTCTCCAACTGAAGTTTTGGAATCCCTCCCTGACCCACCACTTATGGCTGACTCAACTGGGAGTAGAGAGGATAGGTGGCCAGCTGGGAAACTGCCTGTAGAGTTCGAACCATTTTTAAATTGTCAACATGAGCTTTATGCCCATAAAGGTTGCCTCTTAAGGGGACATGTTTTTATTTCAGAAAGAGGTCATTGAGTCACCTTAGATACGTTACATGCCGCACATCCAGGAATTGTGCACATGAAAGCATTAGCCAGAAGTTATGTCTGGTGGCCAGGTATCGATGCTGACCTAGAAAGAATTGTAAATGAGACTTGGTCTACACTACAGAGTTAAGTTGACATAAGGCAGCTTACATTGACCTAAATATGTAAGTACATACACTACAACGTTGCTTCCGCCGATGTAAGTTGTCCACTATACTTTACCTCTGCAAGAGGAGTAGTGCTTAGGTCGATGTAGTTAGGGTGGTGCAGAGTCTGTGTTGACACTGAATTACTTACATCACCTGTTGGCTGTTAGCCCTGTGTGGAGCCCCCCTGCTCTGGGTCTGACAACTGGGGCCCACAGCTGTCAACCCCATGCGGGACCCCAGGGTGAAGCGGGGCTCCAGCTGTTTGCTGCACAATGCCCCACAGAGTTAAGTTGGTGGAAACATTTCTGAGGAGGACGCAAACCATGGATAAAAGGCGCATTGTGTGGACATGAACCACTGTGGTAATTACTGCAGTGACTATATGTTCACCTAAGTTAGGTCGACTTACTTTGGTAGTGTAGACAAGGTCTGAGTGTAGCATATATCAACCTACTTGAAATAACCCACCAAAAGCCTCAGTTTTTCCCTGGGAGCTGACCAGGAAACTGTGGTCAAGAATCCATATTGACTTTTGAGGGGTCCTTTTAGGGAAAGAACTTTGTGATCATAGTAGACTCTTCCTTAACATGGCTCAAAGTGATCTTAATCTCATTACAAACGTGTAATACAATGATCACTGCTCTTTGTCAACTATTCCTAACTTGTGTTACCAGATACTATCGTGTCCAATAAGAGAAATGCTTTTATCTCTGATGAGTTCAAGGACTTTGCCGAAAGCAGTCTCATTCAAGCTGTTACCATATCACCAAGCAAATGGTCAGGCTGAATGGGTGCTGCAGAAAACCAAAGATGCTGTAACAAGGATCATCAAAGGTGACTAGCTGACAAGATTTGCCAGGTTTCTCATTGCTCCAGATCTCACTCCATTCCTGACTACAGGAGTTAGCCCAGCCAAACTACTCATGGGATGATGTCTTAAGACATGCCTCGACCATCTTAATCCCAACCTGGCTAAGGAATTGCAACACACCAGGATCAGGTTCTGGATTCCTTCTTGAGATCATACACCCTGCTTTTTTCACACCATAAGAAAGTGTATTCAGTAGACATTACGGAGCTAGACCAAGGTGGGTTCCTTCAACAATCATCTTCCGGTCCCGTCTCCTATAAAGGCCAGACTGCCAATGGGCAAGTCTGCTGTCATTACATCGGCTCCTGAGAAGACGCTCATCTCCAAACAACGTTGCTCCAGAGGAGTCTTCAGGTGTGCCTCCTCTAAAGCCAACTATCAGTTCTCTCCTTATTGGTACCGCCTCCAATCTGACACTCCGAGCTTGTCGAAGTTGCTACTTGAAGGGGACAGTGCTCCTGTCTTTCTGGGGGTTCCCATTGGATCATAGTTAGGAAAGACACCTGCCCTGTGGAGTGTCATAGAGAGACTGCAGTGCAGGTGAGAGCACTACGGTGGCTGAATGATCATGTTGCTGAATAGGAGAGGGGTGTGATTTATGCATTGGGGGGCGCGTAGTTTTATGTAGGGGGATGCGCTCACCAGTGGCACTGCTGTTACTACCCCTGAGTTGTTGCCCAGAGAGGAAGTTGTTGCCCAGAGTTCAGTTCAGCTTTCTCTTTGATAGCAGACAGTTAGTCTATAGTTTTCCTGTTCATGACAAACAAAATAAGAGTTTATTGTTGCTGCTGACTGTTAGAGATTACATGAATTGCTCACCACACACATAAAACACTAAAGTAATGAATAGATGGGCAGGCAATGCTTTGTAGTGTGTGCAGAGGTGAACAAAAAGTAGCTTAAAATTTAGGACAACAGTATTCCAGTGAAAATGCAACTGAATCTGGTTTCGTGCAGCTGTAGCTTCACATTGATACGAAACCATATTTTGCTGGCTACCATATATACCTCATTTTAACTCCTGCTGTAGTCTGTATTATTCTGACCACTTGTCAAAGTCAGGAATCTGTGTCTTTTAAGCAATTTTACACTTTGACAATACAAGAAATAGAAAAAGGAGGCTGGGCATTGTTTTGTTACAGAGAAGTGTCAATTGTATTTGCAGACATGTATACTTTAGTGTAAAAAAAATGTAAATCTGACAGCCTTTTCAGTACAGATAATTCAAAAAGCATTGAAAAGTTTGCAGTAATGTTTCTAGCTAGATCAATTCTTGTTATACTCATAAAATTACCTTACTCTTAGAGTAACAGCCGTGTTAGTCAGTATTCCCAAAAAGAAAAGGAGTACTTGTGGCACCTTAGAGACTAACCAATTTATTTGAGCATAAGCTTTCGTGAGCTACAGCTCATTTCATCGGATGCATACTGTGGAAAATACAGAAGATGTTTTTATGCACACAGACCATGAAAAAATGGATGTTTATCTCCCGGGAGAGTGAGGGGAGAAAACCTGGATTTGTGCTGGAAATGGCCCACCTTGATTATCATACACATTGTAAGGAGAGTGATCACTTTAGATAAGCTATTACCAGCAGGAGAGTGGGGTGGGGGGAGAGAAAACCTTTTGTAGTGATAAACATCCATTTTTTCATGGTCTGTGTGTATAAAAACATCTTCTGTATTTTCCACAGTATGCATCCGATGAAGTGAGCTGTAGCTCACGAAAGCTTATGCTCAGATAAATTGGTTAGTCTCTAAGGTGCCACAAGTACTCCTTTTCTTCTTACTCTTAGAGAAATTATATCCTTATTAAGGATTCTCTTCTGGAATCAAACATATTGTAATGATCAGTGTAGATGGCACTACCTGTTGGTGGAGGTGTGGTCTATCTTTATCTTAATGCTAAATCTTAATGTTTTATGTTGTCTTGGTTGGGGGATTGAGGGGTTGGAGGGTGGGAAGATGGAGAGAGAAAGTGGGAAACTGGGAGGAAGTTAAGTGCTGAGAGGTACTTGCAGTGTTCAAATAAATCCTTTGATTTCTGCATACAGGTAGTGCGACTGGTGGCAGTGGCTTCAAGATGGCAAAAGCACTGACTCGGGCTGCAGGGCTAAAATAGCAACGTAGACATTCAGGCTCTGGTTGGACTTGGAGACCCACCCCCCTGCAATTTTATAGCTCTGCAGCCTGAGCCCTGTGAGCCCAAATCAACTGACCCAGGCTAGCCACAGCAGTACTGCAGGTCTCGTATTGCAGTGTAGACATACCCTAAAAATACAAGACAGGCAAAGGGTGGGGGAAAAAAAGCAATGTGACATACATACACTACAGAAATGCCTGTAAATGGGGTGGGGGGGAGGGGAGTAGAGTGTTTCAAATAGATTAGGCAACACAAGTGACAGAATGATATTCCACATCTTTGGAGAATTGTGGCAAAGTCAAGACCAACTGACTGGAAAGAGCGTGCAGGGAAGTAGGTGGCTATGCAGTCAGAGGTAAGCTAGAGTAAGTTCATTAGAATTTTATTCTGTTTTTAGCAAAATCAAACTTGCCTTTAACCTAACTCTGTTTTTCGAATGTTCTGTTTAACTATCTCAACTACATTTAAATGTTTTTTTTTTTAAACAGGTGTCAAACAAAAAAACAAACAGCTCTCCTCCCCCAGCACAATTATCTAAAATCAAAGTACCTGCTCCACAGACTGTACTGAAGAAGGAAAAACGGCAGAGTTCTTCAAGGTTTAATGTTAGCAATAACCGAGAACTCCAAAAACTGCCAGCTTTAAAAGGTATCTGTTTTTTTCCTTTTATGATCTTTGTTAAAGTTTTGGCGTTCTTAGGGGTAAGTTAATAATAGACACGCACTTTAATTTCCAAAAGTTGGCTTTTCTTTATATGAAAATATAAGTTGTTGTCTATCACAGCTGAAATGAAGATTTCCTAATGCGCGCCCTCCACCACCAAAAAAATCAAGGTTGGTATATGTGTAAATGTTACTTGAGCACAGCTTGACCAGATGCTACTTTAGGGTGAAATTCACTTCTTTCCACGTAAAACCGTTGTAATTGGGTTTTGTGTGGAAGACTAAGCAGTGTTGAGAGGCTTAGATTTCACACACCAAAATGCACGGGCAGGCCATGCAGCTGCCCTTCCGCCATCACCTCCACTCCTCCTTTTACAGCAGCTTTTGGGCCACTGTATTCTCAGATTCAGCAGCCCTCCTCATCCTAAATACATTCAACCCCCTCCACACATCCCTATTCAGGACCAGCGCTAAACTAATCTCTGGAATTTAGTGGATGTGTCTAATCTGTTTGCATCCTTCTGGAGGGCTAAAGTGGTTTATAGGGCCTTGTGTTAGCCCTGTGAGTATTAATGAATTTCTCCCTTTCTGATTAGAATGAAGTCTTAAGTTTTGTGTAGTTTTGAAACCACACTGACCAGCTTTGGTGAAGAGAGAAAATTTCTGACTTTCCTTTGGTATCTTGTTACTACTTGTTTCTGCTAGTGGTCCATTTTGTGCAAACTTGGATTCTAGCGCAAAATCTAAACAGTGACATCAGCAATGTTAAGGCAGAAAAACTTCCAAACATGTGGCATATATGATGTAAGATGAGCTGATCTGTTGATACAAAAGTGAGCGAGGTTGCTTTAAGGTTTTGTGCTAGAGTGCGAGTTTGGATGTGGGGTATGTATTGCTTTTTGAGATCTGTTAAAGATGGAAGTGAAAGCCTTAGAGTGGCATGTTTTAACAACAGTGTTGTAGGCAGTGTGAAAGTGGCTGAGAGAGACTTTTCCCTAAATTCTTCATTTCCCTGCTTAAATTTATTAGTGTCCTTTGAAAATGAGGAAATTCTGTTAGCTTTTAAGCCAGTGTTAACTCTTTTGCTCGTTATGTGACACTTCTTGCAATAGGGAGGGTTAGGCTCTACTGTCCTGTTTCCAAGCAGATGTCGTTAGTGATAAACAAAGGAAGAAAAATATGTTGCAGCAACTGATGTGCACTGCATTAGCAGAACAGTCTCTAAATAGAACATTTCTTTGTTTCTTTCAAGGGATGCTAACTGCTTCCTTAATAGATGCTTTCCATTTATTTTATAAAACCTGTAAATAAAAAATGCTTTAGTGCCACAGACTGTAAATAGCATTAACATACATATCTCTGTGTGTGTTCAGCTATCGTGACCATTTCACCATAATTACACGATGACAACTTATTTTTTGCATTACTTTCCATTTTTTGTGAGGTGGTAAATTTAGTACTTACATTCACAGCACTGGAGACTGACAACCTTTCTTTACCCAAAGAAGGGTAGTGTTAGTGCAGACTTCTCCATACAATCCTGCTAATGTGATGACTCCTGTTCTGGAGTTACCACCTCTATGGAGAAGAATTATTTGTGTATTGTGATAGTAACCAATTGTGAAAGACAC
Source organism: Eretmochelys imbricata (assembly GCF_965152235.1). Lineage (NCBI taxonomy): Eukaryota > Metazoa > Chordata > Testudines > Cheloniidae > Eretmochelys > Eretmochelys imbricata. The sequence continues at coordinate 110,943,598 of NC_135577.1, forward strand.
TGTACAAACACATAACAAAAAGATGTCCCTGCTTAAAGTTTACAATCAAAGAATAAGACGAGAGAACGCATAGGGAGTGTAAGGTAGTTCAGTGTCCGTGCCCCTTCAGACTTTGGCTTCAGTGCTTAAACTGTAAACCGGGCAGTCAATGTTGATGTGAGAAACAGTCCATTAAAAACTGGCAATGATGTTTTGACCTTGGTGAGTGTCATGAAGGTGGAAAATTCTATCCTATCACCAGTCCCTCAAACAAATTCTTGGATTAACCACTGATGTGCATTTTTGAAAACCAGAATGAATTATTCTGTAAGGATTATATGCAGTCTAACACACTCTTGTTCTGTTGAGAAATAAGACTCAGTTGTAGAGTGGTCTGTTAATAATGTTATGACTTCGTTGGAAAAGTTTTCTATTATGAATATGCAGGATTTTATTCACTAATGAAATAGTCTTGATTTTCAAGTATAAGTATTCAAACAGAAGGAATACTTCTTACTGTGGTCATGTCAGCATGGTAAATGTTATATTTTAAAATATATACTCTATCCTTGTGATTTTGAGAATCTGTCCATTTAAACTCGTTTGCTAAATTAAATATATTTAGCAATAAGTTTGCTATTAGAAGAAAACACTGAACCTCTTGGATGATGATTAAATATAAAATACTGTTTCAGCACTGAAGATCACTCAGTTTTGTGCCTTTTTGTTGCAAGTGTATTCAGTCCTAGCTTTATAAAAACGTAACTTCAGTAAGATGTTATAACTTTAAAAAAAAACCCTCTTTCCCTAACATTGTCACAGTATTTTTCATCCCACTGCACTTTACGATTTGTGTGACGTATGTAATATGCACATAGAATCGTAGCAGTGGAAGGGACATCAAGAGGTCTAGTCCAGTTCCCTGCATTCATGGCAGGACTAAGTATTGTCTAGACCAGGGTTTCTCAAACTTGCTTGCACCACGACCCCCCTTCTGACAACTTGCTTACTACACGACCCCAGGAAGGGGGACTGAAGCCTGAGCCCCACCGCCCAGGGCAGGGGGGACAAAGCCCAACCCCTCCTCCATAGGGTGTGCAAAGCTTGAGGACTTCAGCCCTGGGCGATGTGGCTCGGACTTTGGCTTCATTCTGAGCCCCAGCAAGTCTAACACCAGCCCTGCTGATCCCATTAAAATGGAGTCCCGATCCAGAGTCTGAAAATTGCTGACCTAGACTATCCCTGACAGTTGTTTGTCTAACCTGCTCTTAAAAAATCTCCAGTGATGGAGATTCCACAACCTCCCTAGGCAATTTATTCCAGTACTTAGCCACCCTGATGGTTAGGAAGCTTTGCCTAATGTCCAACCTAAACCTCCCTTGCTGCAGTTTAAGCCCATTGCTTCTTGTCCTATCCTTAGAGGTAAAGGAGAACAATTTTTCTCCCTCCTCCTTGTAACAACCTTTTATGTACTTAAAAATGTATCATGTCTCCTCTCAGTCTTCTCTTCTCCAGACTAAAATAACCCAATTTTTTTCAATCTTTCCTCTTAGGTGGTGTTTTCTAGTCCTTTAATCATTTTTGTTGCTCTTTTCTGAACTTTCTCCAGTTTGTCCACATATTTCTTGAAATATGGCACCCAGAACTGGACACAATACTCTAGTTGAGGCTTAATCAGTGGCAAGTAGAGCAGAAGAATTACTTCTTGTGTCTTGCTTACGATACTCCTGCTAATACATCGCAGAATGATTTAGGGCTTCCACTCGCCCTTCCTTGGTTCTTGTCACATAGACAGAAAGCAGAAGATCAGAGTCCAAAGTGCAGGCAATGCGACGTTTATTGAGGTTACCAAGCAAGCATGATCCCACAGCTCTGTACACTGGTAGAGCTTTCCCTGTCCCCCTCCTCTTGCTTAGCAGGCTTAATTATACCTGTAGTGCACGCCTCTAGCTCCACCCCTCACAATTTATGGTCATGGTCCGTTTTGGAGGGTCATGAGTCTGGGGGCTTCGGTAACACTTTTTTTTTTTTTTAAACCTAATGGGAGGGGTAGGGAGTGAGGTTGTGTTTCAGCCAGGGTCACAGTTTCTTTGGCTTTTAGTGTTTCTTATACCTCCCCTCCACTCCTATGCACCTTGCCCCTCCCAACTGGTTGCTTGACCTTGGCTTGGGAGAGGAGTTGGACATCCTTCAAGCATACACTCGTATATTAAACTCCCACCATACCCTGCAACACTTTAACTCTCTTCCTTATCTTTTCTCATTGTGCTGTAAACCCCGTCTGGCTGTGGGCAGATGAAACACACTGTCTTTATTCACACGTGTTGGTAAGGATTTAAGAGTATCAAAAGTCAAACGGTCAAACAAAACCCAAAATTCTACCTCAGGCTAATAAACAGGCCGAAATACTGTATTACCATCACTAACAATGATGTTTGCTTTTTTTGCAACAGTGTTCCACTGCTGATTCATATTTAGCTTGTGATCCACTATGATTCCTAGATCCCTTTCTGCAATACACCTTCCTAGGCAGTCATTTTCCATTTTGCATGTGTGCAACTGATTGATTGTTCCTTCCTAAAAGTGTATTCTGCATTTGTCCTTATTGAATTTCATCAGACCATTTCTCCAGATCATTTTGAATTTTAATTCTGTCCTTCAAAGCACTTGCAACCCCGTCCCAGCTTGGTAGCATCTGCAAACTTTATAAGTGTACTCTCTATGCCATTATCTAAATCAGTGGTTCTCAACCAAGGTTCTGGGGCCCCCTGGGGGGGCCACGAGCAGGTTTTGGGGGGCCGCCAAGCAGGGCCAGCATTACATGGCCATGAGCCCTGCCACCCGGGGCTGAAGCCGAAGCCTGAGCAGTGTAGCTTTTTGGGGGCCCCTGTGACATGGAGCCCCAGGCAGTTGCCCTACTTGCTACCCCCTACTGCCAGCCCTGGCTTTTGTAGACAGAAAACCAGTTGTTGTGGCACAGGTGGGTCGTGGAGTTTTTATAGTATGTTGGGAGGCCTCAGAAAGAAAAAAGTTGAGAACCCCCGGTCTAAATCATTGTTGAAGATATTGAACAGAACCAGACCCAGAACTGATCGCTGCGGGACCCCACTTGTTATGCCCTTCTGGAATGGCTGTGAACCACTGATAACTATTCTCCGGGAATGGTTTTCCAACCAGTTATGCCTCCACCTTATAGTAGCTCCATCTAGGTTGGATTTCCCTAGTTTGTTTATGAGAAGGTCATGCAAGACAGTATCAAAAGTATAAACAGTATAAAGTCAAGATATACCACATCTACCACTTGCATCAGTGGTATATCAGTGCATCAGATCAACATTCTGGAGCTGAGAGAAGTTCAATATGCTTCCAGTACTACTTTCATGACATACTAGGCCACTCAGAGTAATGCTAGACAATAGCGCAGCAATGTATTACATCAGCCACCAAGGCAGAGCAAGATTCCAGTCCTTAAGTGCAGAGTCACTAAGACTCTGGAGAACTTGTGTACTTCCTATCGAAAAGGCATATCAGTGGTCTATCTGAATACCAGGCTTTCAGAATACCATTGCACGCTCCCCGAGCAGACGCGTCTGGCAAGACCATGGATAGGAGCTCAGACTCTTTCACAGCATCTGCCAGACTTGATGTCTACCGCAAATAGATCTCTTTGCCACCCTGAACAACTCAAATGTTGCCTTTTTCACTACTGGAGCCATTACAGTTTAAATTCTCTGGTGATAACTCCATGGCCTCATGTTTTTTTTTATGCATACCTGCCAGTACCATTACTCCTCAAGACTCTCTTCTCAAGCTATGCACGGAAAGAGCGGGAGCTATTCTCATAGCACTAGCAGGGTCAGATCTCATCCACCTCAGAGGCGGCACACCTGTGACTTCCTACCACAGAGGACCTATCGACACAGACCTTTAGGTCTCTTGTCCACCCCATCCTTTCCTCTCTAAACCTCCTGGCATGGCTCCTGAATGGCTCTCAACCATGGAATTGATATATTTGGATGCAGTTCAATCAGTTCTTTTGTAGAAAGGCCAGTACTGCGCTTGCAAGACTTACCTCCAGAGTGCAAACACTTTCATGCTTGGTGCTCTCTTCCATCTTCCTAAGCCTTAGAAGTTCTACTTCCTGAGTTACTGGACTGTCTGCTGGAATTAAATGTGAGAGGTCTGTCAATGAGGTCTATTTTAGGGTACATTTTGTTGTTGTTATGGTTTTCCACATACCCATTCAGGGGTTCTGTATCTGCCTGTTTGGGACTCAGCCCCCCAGTTGGCTCTCAACCTAGTTCTTAATGCTCTAAGGAATGCTCCCCTTCAAACTAATGACCACCTGCTCTCTTGTCTACCTCTCCTCTAAAACTTTGATCCTGGTCTCCTTTGCTTCAGCAAGAAGAATGGGATCGCTGAGGGGCAGTAATGGCTGACCCACCACATACCATCTTTTCCAGAGACAAAATCGTACTACACCTTCATCCCCATTTTTCTCCCTAATTTCTTGTGGGCATATTACTAAAAACAAGAGATTCTCTTTCCTGTATTCTACCTGTAAAGGAGCACAGACTCACCCCTGTGGCACCTCCTGCTGGTCATTGGGAATTAGCTCTTTTCCAGCCTGGAGCTCTCTCTGCAGGCCGGTGAGCCGCACAGCCCTGGCCCCCATGTCCCTCACAGACCCCGGTGCCCCTTTCTCTGGGGTTCTGCCCCCTGGCAGTACCCCCACACTCTGCCTCTGGGTCTCCCCTTCCTGGGGAACCCCCAAACCACGATCCCCACCTTGCCTCAGTCTGGGCTACTGCCAGTCATCACCAAGCTCCCGCTCCCTGGGGCAGACTGCAGAGTAAAGGCCACTCATCATAGGCAAGGGGGTTCAGACCTGTTGCCTTCCTCTGCCTCCCAGTACCTCTATGGGCCTTGGACCAGGCCTTACAGCCTGGGGAGTTGCCAGCCTGGAGTGCCCCTGCTGAGCCTGCTCCTTCCCCAGCACTGCATCACCCGCAGTACCCTGTCAGGTACCCCGCAGTACCCTGTCAGCCAGGCCCTGCTCTCTCCCAGCCTGGATAGAGACTCCTTGGGCCTTTGGCTCACAGCCTTTTTATACAGGCCAGCTGGGGCCTGATTGGGGCGTGGCCCAGCTGTGGCTGCTTCCCCAGTCAGCCTTCCCCAGCCACAGCCCTCTCCAGGGCTGCTTTTAACCCCTCCTATTTTAGGAGCACTGTAGCCACCCCACTACACTACCCAAAATCTCTGGAGAGGAATCAAGTTTTCATTCACTATATGTTAGATGGGCTCTTACCTTCTATTTAGACAGGATTAAATCCTCCAGGGTCTCTCATAGGCTTTTTGAATCATTTGAAGGGCCAACCGTATTCCTATACAGCATTTGTCTAAGTGGGTTTCAGGTTGACCCAGTTATGAAAGAACTGGGGTACAGCCCTCCCACCCCCAGAGTGACAGCACATTCCACTAGAGCTCTAGCCATGTCTATGGCTCTACTAAAAGACTTGGTTGGCTATTTATACATTTACCTCTTACCTGATTCCAGAGATGACACTGCCTTGGTGATGCAGTGTCTGAAGAGTTCTTGATTTACCTCCCCAGCACCCATCTCCTCTTTGAATTAATGCTTGGGAGTCTCCTGCAGTGGAGCACCCATAGGGACATATGCTTAGAGCAGATCTATTCTTAAAATGCTGCAGTAGCGCAGCTGCACTGCTGTAGCATTTCAGTGAAGATGCTACTACACCAGCAAGGGAGCTTCTCCCATTGGTATAATTAATTCACTTCCACGAGAGGCAGTAGCTATGTTGATGGGAGAAACACTGTCTACACTGGGGGTTAGTTCAGTATAACTGTGTCACTCAGAGGTGTGGATTTTTCACATCCCTGAGCAACGTAGTTATACAGATGTAAATTTGTAGTATTGACCTGGCCTTACAGTAACTTGAGTTCTTCAAAATGTTTTTGTCCCTGTGGGTGCTCTGCCTCCCACCGTCCTTCCCCTCTTCTGTGGAGTTTCTGGCTTCATTGTTGAGAAGGATCTGAGTGGTGGCAGGCTCCTGCCTGCTTATATCCCGTAGTTTGGAGCATGAGGTGTTCTGCACAAGTACAGGTCTGTGAGCACTACTTTGCAGCCTCTGATCAAGAGTGCATGGGTGTGTGCATGTCTTAAGGTGGAACACCTGTTGGAACAAATACATCTCAAAGAACTCAAGTTACTTGTAAGGTAAGCAACCTGTACTTGTCTCTTTCATACTTTAAGAAACTTTCAGGTATACTTTTGCCCTTCTAACACAAACAGCTCATCCCAAATGAGGACCAGCTGGAATTGGTTTTTAAATGTTATATTGGTTAAAAACTTGTTCATGTACAGAACAGTACAAAACCTTCCATGTTAAAAAAAGGTATTGAGCTGCAGATTGCACATGCATGACACTGGAATGTCACATGCTACCTTGTATATATCTGAACATTCAAATACCCCGCTAGTATTTATACAGTCAGCCATAGTTCTCTACATTTTAAGCAAGAAAATTGAATGGAAAAACATTATATTAAATTCTCATTTATAATGTTTAACTAGCAAGAGTTAGTAAATCCAAAGTTACAGTTCTTATTGTAACTAACCTTTTCTTTATACTGTACTACATTGCAAATACACATTCATCAATAAAATTTAAAATATATGGCACAACACACAATGCTAAATATATGGAAGGGGTTGATTTGTGATTGTGGAAAACATAACTTCAAATTTCCTCACCTCTGCATTTAAGTTCTCAACTTATTGCAATGTATATGTATGTGTAATATATAATAAAATTAAAATTGTGTACTTTGCTCTGGAATTCACAGTATTAATTAGTAGTGGTATTCCCATAACTGACTTCATGTAGGGTCCTAACCTGTATAATCTATTAGTTCCAAATTACTGGTATAGTAACAGTGTACAAGATTATTTTAAAACGTTAGGATTTCCCCCCGGTCTTCCTAATCATACTGTCCTGTTGCATTGAGTTTTGGGAAAACAATTTAAATAGCCTTTTCCCCTTAAAATAGTGAGAGTTTTGGTGGAGGATCTTATGAATTACATGCTTGTTCTTTGCACATTAGACTCTGGCTGTAGAAAGCTATATATATTTTTTGTTTAAGGTGGTGTGGAGACATGGGTGGTGGCTGAAGCTTCCCATGTGGGAGGCTAGCTCCCTGTCCCACCTCTTCTGCCGATGGCCTGCCCACACTCAACCCTGCTCCGCCTCTGGTCCTGCCCCTTCCCCTTCCCCGCTCACTGCATCCTGCCACGAGAACCCCCCCTCCCCAGTCCTTCCTCCTCCCCTGCCCGCTGTGAGACCCCCCCCATCTGCCACCAGACCCCCGCCCCTCGCCTGCTGCTCGCCTGGTCACCCACCCACCACAAGACACACGCACACCCCCACCTGTTGCTTGCCTCCTCACCTGCCTTACTTCTGCGCTGCCTTTGGAGCTGGGCAGTGGAGAGCGGTGGCTGTCGGGCGGGTGCCCAGCTCTGATGGCAGCGCCCTGCCAGCAGCAATGTAGAAATAAGAGTGGCAATGCCATACCATGCCACACTTATTTCTTTTTTCAGACTAGCAGCCGTGTTAGTCTGTATTCGCAGAAAGAAGAAGAGTACTTGTGGCACCTTAGAGACTAACCAATTTATTTGAGCATAAGCTTTCGTGAGCTACAGTTCACTGTAGCTCACGAAAGCTTATGCTCAAATAAATTGGTTAGTCTCTAAGGTGCCACAAGTATTCCTTTTCTTTTTACACTTTGCTGCTGCCTTCAGAGCTGGGTGGCCGGAGAGTGGTGGCTGCTGACTGAGGGTCCAGTTCTGCAGGCAGCAGTGCAGAAGTAAGGGTGGCAATACCATACTATGACACCCTTACTGCGCTGCTGCTGGCGGCTACTCAGCCTTCAGAGCTGGGCTCCCAGCCAGCAGCCACCACTCTAGCTGCCCAGCTCTGAAGGCAGCGCGCCGCCAGCAGCAGTGCAGAAGTAAGGGTAGTAGTGCTGCAACACCCTCCCCCCCCACCCCCCCGAATAACCTGGCGACCACCCTACAACTCCTTTTTGGGTCCGGATCCCTACAATTACAACACCATGATATTTCAGATTTAAATAGCTGAAATAATTAAATTTACAATTTTTAAAATGCTATGACCGTGAAATTGACCAAAATGGACTGTGAATTTGGTTGGGCCCAAAATGTAAGGTAGACAGAAATAATTCAGATCAACTCAAAAGTTTAAAAAAAAAAAATTAGATTCAGCAACTAAAGCATTAATTTTAATGTGATTTATTTAGAATTAACTCCGTTTATATGCCTTTTTTTTTGTTTTTCCTCCCTTACACTAAAATTAAGACTCTTGTCTCACTCAGATGAAATAGAAAGAAATATGAAACTGTCATAAGTTATGTGAACTTAGTCTTTGTTTTGAAGTCACTAGGGGATCAAACTTACGCTTTTCCATATTTCTGCAGAAATAGTTTCCTGCAATCCATACTTTTAAAATCAGTAATATGTTACTCTCCTTTTTGCATTCTACTGAGAAGAGCGTATTTTTCCCATACCAGATCAGAGCAATGTATGTAAATCTTGGCACCTATTGGACAGCATTGTTCTAGCACCTTCCTGGTTGCTGAACTGGATAAGAAAGGAGAATGAAGTGGCCAAGATAACAAGGGACATGAATTGAAATAAAACTGTTGTCAGAACTCTGGCATTTTATAAACGGTACACGTGTTGTTTTAAAAAAATAGATGCCCCTATTTCACCTTTGTTCAAGTAATAATATTAATATGAGTAAGAAAGTAAATTAAGGTTTAATTTAAGAAGTCAAAATAAATTAACTCCTTAAAAGGACACTTTTGAATCTTGAAACTTAATATTAAAATTTTGTACTACCGTATGTCTGTTTTCCTTAGCATAGTTTAATCTTGCTAAGGCATGTGTTTCTTCAGGGCCCACTTGCAGTTCTGTTACTGACTCTGCAGATTTAATTCAAATTCAATGGGATTTTTGATTACATAGACAGGTGGAAGTGCTTAAATCAGTGTGTGCCATCTAGTGGGACAAACAAGTGTAGTCTGGAAGTGTATTATTTTGACGTAGCCATGTTGTACTGAGAGTAGGGAGCAGTTGGAAGTGTGCAGTATGGTCTGATTCCCTACAGTACTTACGGAGCAGATAAGAAGAACTGTTAAATACCTTACGTTACGTTGAGAACTTTCTTTTTTTAAAGAAAAAGAATGAGAGATAAAATTTTATACCCTGTCAAGTAGGGTTCTTTGCCAAGTCTAACTTTTCAGTGAATATTCTGTGTAAACTAAAGAGAATCACAAGGGTGTGTCCTAAATTGACAAAATAAAAAAGGGTTTTCTTTATTTGCCTTGTTCTAGAGTGTTGCAGGATCTCTTGCCAATCTGTGGTGGTCTTCAATAGGTAATATTGTATGTAATCTGTTTTGGTCATGATGATGTACTGATTCAAAAAGACATTTTATGTCAGCATGTGTTTTCTTCTTTAAAGCAGGATGGAAATTTGTTTCAGGTCTTATAAGAGGCTCTCATAATATGTTACCCTTTTAACAAAGAGGTTGTCTACATTGAGCCACAGAGCAGACTGATGCTATGAATTGCAGAGCTCACCAAAATGCTGCAATCTAACTGCCCCATGTGGATGCTGCTGCGAACTAAGAGGTACATACTTCACGTGAACTAGATACCTTTTAGTTCATGCCAGCAGCACTCATATGGGACAGTTAGATTGCAACACTTTGGTGTGCTCTGCAATTCACACCACCTTAGTTTGCTCTGCAGCGCAGTGTTGATGTAGCCTAAGGTGACCATTGTCAGTACTCAGCTTAGAAAAGCGAATTGTGATTCGGTTTTTATTTTCAAATACAGTTCACAGTTTATTCCTAGAAGTGTTACTTACCTCTCAAAATTGGACTTCTGGCCTTGGAAAAAATGGATCTGGCTTTCAGATAAAGGTCTGTATCAAGGTAGGATGAAATGAGTTGTTAAGCTGAAAGATGTGCCCATGGACTTTGCTGTGATGCCTACTTTTGATTGATCTTTTAGTGTCTGCAAATACAGACTAACTTTGGAATGCTGAGCATATGACTGTGCCGTTTTCTTGATGTCAAATAACTGCATGTGAAACGACTGATTAGAGTCTAGTTTATCTCATTTTTGCTGAAGATCTTGCTGTGCATGCTGATCAGTCCTGTCTTGAGTTTTGGTGAAGAGAACTGTCATTTGATTGACTTGTTACTTTTTTATGCTAATAGCATAAATTTTAAAAATCACATTAAAAGTGAGTGTGTGAGAGTTTGTAAGGATGTTGGTTTTTTGAGTTGAAGACAACTTTAAGTTTTTCCTTTTAGTCTGAGATTCTAGGTATATGCCAAAATCCAAGCCCACTTTGGTGAAAGACTTCGGAAGTGAAGAGTTGTGGGATGGTGCCTCAACTTGTCTGCCTCACAGCCAAGACTGGGATAGGGAAACACATAACGAGTTAAACCAGCATTCAGTGTCTTGGATTTATAAATGACTGGATAGCAAATAAGTTAGTTCTGGTAGTTTTCATCTTTGGTAAAAATTAAGTCTGACAAAGATGCTGATCCCTCCAAAAAGAATCTGGAAAAGTGAGACCACCGTTGTAGCAATTAAAGACAATAAAATGTTCCTCGATAAAGTGGAAGATCTGAAAGTGGAAAAACTTGAGGATTTCTGGAGTGCCCAGGAACTGAAGGAGCTTGTGCAGTTCTCTGAAATATAGCGAGATGTATTACATTAATACAATACTCAAAGTAAAACTACTTTTAATCTTTTATTTTCTTTTTTAATAAATACCTGACAAGATGTTTTCTCCCTGTATGCTAAAAGGGAACATTGCTCCTGTTTGAAACAATGGATGAAAATGGGTGGAATTTGGTTTTGGGGGGGTAAAACTGACCTTGATATCAATGTCTTGATAACTGTCCCCCTTCTTCTAAAAACAAATAAACAAATCAACAACAACAAAAACCTTTTCACCAAAGTATAAGTTAAATGAATGGGATTATGAGCAATCCTGTGAGTGGAGTTTGAGAGTCAATGTCTTTTTTGTTTTTTCCAGGAGCTATCGTTTCTTTTCTAAGCAGTTGGATATATCAAATAATGCAAACGCTATTAGAGACATCAACCAAAAATACTTGTTAATATTAGGAGAGGGTAGGTTTGGGTGACAGATGAACTGAAGAAGGTAGATGCAAAAGCTAACAATGTTGGGAATCATTAAGAAAGGGATAGATAAGACAGAAAATATATTGCCTCTATAAATCCATGATATGCCCACATCTTGAATACTGCATACAGATGTGGTTGCCCCATCTCAAAAAATATATATTGGAAGTGGAAAAGGTTCAAAAAAGGGCAACAAAAATGATGAGGAGAGATTAATAAGATTGGGACTTTTCAGCTTGGAAAAGAGACTAGAATCATAGAATATCAGGGTTGGAAGGGACCCCTGAAGGTCATCTAGTCCAACCCCCTGCTCGAAGCAGGACCAATTCCCAGTTAAATCATCCCAGCCAGGGCTTTGTCAAGCCTGACCTTAAAAACCTCTAAGGAAGGAGATTCTACCACCTCCCTAGGTAACGCATTCCAGTGTTTCACCACCCTCTTAGTGAAAAAGTTTTTCCTAATATCCAATCTAAACCTCCCCCACTGCAACTTGAGACCATTACTCCTCGTTCTGTCATCTGCTACCATTGAGAACAGTCTAGAGCCATCCTCTTTGGAACCCCCTTTCAGGTAGTTGAAAGCAGCTATCAAATCCCCCCTCATTCTTCTCTTCTGCAGGCTAAACAATCCCAGCTCCCTCAGCCTCTCCTCATAAGTCATGTGTTCTAGACCCCTAATCATTTTTGTTGCCCTTCGCTGGACTCTCTCCAATTTCTCCACATCCTTCTTGTAGTGTGGGGCCCAAAACTGGACACAGTACTCCAGATGAGGCCTCACCAATGTCGAATAGAGGGGAACGATCACGTCCCTCGATCTGCTCGCTATGCCCCTACTTATACATCCCAAAATGCCATTGGCCTTCTTGGCAACAAGGGCACACTGCTGACTCATATCCAGCTTCTCGTCCACTGTCACCCCTAGGTCCTTTTCCGCAGAACTGCTGCCTAGCCATTCGGTCCCTAGTCTGTAGCGGTGCATTGGATTCTTCCATCCTAAGTGCAGGAGCCTGCACTTATCCTTATTGAACCTCATCAGATTTCTTTTGGCCCAATCCTCCAATTTGTCTAGGTCCTTCTGTATCCTATCCCATCCAGCGTATCTACCACTCCTCCCAGTTTAGTATCATCCGCAAATTTGCTGAGAGTGCAATCCACACCATCCTCCAGATCATTTATGAAGATATTGAAGAAAACCGGCCCCAGGACCGACCCTTGGGGCACTCCACTTGATACCGGCTGCCAACTAGACATGGAGCCATTGATCACTACCCGTTGAGCCCGACAATCTAGCCAGCTTTCTACCCACCTTATAGTGCATTCATCCAGCCCATACTTCCTTACCTTGCTGACAAGAATACTATGGGAGACCGTGTCAAAAGCTTTGCTAAAGTCAAGAAACAATACATCCACTGCTTTCCCTTCATCCACAGAACCAGTAATCTCATCATAAAAGGCGATTAGATTAGTCAGGCATGACCTTCCCTTGGTGAATCCATGCTGGCTATTCCTGATCACTACTAAAATGGGATATGATAGAGGTCTATAAAATCATGACTGGTGTGGAGAAAGTAAATAAGGAAGCATTATTTACTCATTACACAAGAACTAGGGGTCACCAAATGAAAATTAATATGCAGCAAGTTTAAAACAAACAAAGGGAAGTATTTTTTAACAGAATGCACAGTCAACCTATGGAACAGGGTCCAAAAAAGGACTAGATAAATTCATGGAGGGTAGTCCATCAGTGGCTATTAGCCAGGATGGGCAGGGATGGTGTCCCTAACCTCTGTTTGCCAGAAGCTGGGAATGGGCGACTTGGAATGGATCAGTTGATGATTCTGTTCATTCCCTCTGGGGCACCTGGCATTGGCCACTGTCAGAAGACAGGATACTGGGCTAGATGGGCCTTTAGTCTGACCTGGTATGGCCGTTCTTACGTATTTATGTTCTTGTGATGTCTCTTGATGAAAGTTGGCAACTATGGAAGCTTCATGTAGAAAACTGATCAAATCAGCTTATTTTAAATTGTCATTTCTTATTTTAGCACTTATATAATATTAAGCACTATTTAAAAAAAAGTTATAGGCAAAGTATTTAAAACAAAACCCATGTAGTTTTACATTTTTCCACCCAGCCACAAGGAATATGCAATTGTACAGAAGATTTTAGGTTTAAGCAAAACTGAGTTTTGATTTCAGGTGCCTTACCAAATGCTTACTTATTACCCAGTCAGAAGCAGAGTTAAGAGAAAGTACTCTAAGCCTGTTACTGTCAGTGTTTCCTACTGAACTCATTTCCATTGAAAATTGGGTAGAATCCATTAAAAGAAAGATTTAAAAAATGTTCTTGCCTTATTTTCATTTAATCTGACTTTTCTTTGCATGGATATGAATCTCTTCAAAAACATTTTTCTATGATATTATTTACTAGCATGGCAAATTTGCCAATCACTTCCTTGTTTGTATCTGTATCTCCAGCATAATCAGTCAGAATCTGGTAGCATGCTGGATTCCTTCTTTCATAAAACCGTCATTACAAAATATTAACTATAGTGCAAGAGTATAGTTGCTAGATAGCCGGGCTGAATTAATGTATTGGCACCATTGGCCTCACGCCCCAACTCCTGCAGTCAAATGCTGATGTCACACTCTTAAACTTACCTTTGTTTTTTAAATAATGACTCTTGCTAGCGCTCATGACTTGAAAATGTAAGCAGTGTAACCAAAGCAATGGTGCATATCTGATTTTCAGAAAGGCTAAAAGAACAGTTCTGAGGTGTGAGTTGCTCCAGGCCTTCCAAAAGCATACGAGACAACTGTGTAGAGAGCCCCAAGGGTGAAAGGGCTCCCAAGAAGGTCCTCTCCTTGGGTGGGGGCTGAAGTCAAGGAATGGTGGTCTTGGAGGGAAGTTCCAATTTCACTGATGGTGCCCCCTACTAGTCCAGCAGACAACTCTCAAGGTCCCATTTGGGGATTTGCCTAGTACTCTGGATGTTCTTAATCTATCCCCGTAGGTCACCAGTGTTTGGATAGTTGAAGGTATTTATGCAGTTCACAGTGCACCTGAGCAAGGGGAATATGTATTCAGTTTAACTCGGTAATTTGTAGTGTTAAATGTAAGCAATAGGTTATAAAGACTTGCATCTGTACATGATAGTTAACTCTCCTTTCCTATACAGGCTTTTCTGGACTCCAGAGATCTCTTTTCATTTCTTCTCCCCACACAAGGCCATTCCAGTACATATTTGGCCTAAAATGTTTTTTTTTCTTTAAATCTTGTTTTGAGTCATAACAGCCATGTGAATATGGATTAGTCTGTACCTGGATTTCCTGTCTCAAGTTTGTCTGTTAACTTTTTTCAGTTCATCTGTCCTTCGATAACTTGTGCTTTTGAGTATGTTTTTCAGGATGACAGGTTAATTTTTGAGGAATTTACTGTGTATTTTTGATCCCCAGAAATCCACATGTTCTGTGGCATTTATAAATTCTATCAGTTGAGTTGAAGGACTTTAAGGAAATGCATGGAGTAGCTCTTTAAAAATTGTGCATCTGTTCTAGCAAGCAGGATTCTAGTATTGCCATTTATTTCAGCTATTGGCTGGGATAAAATCATTATACAAACTTATGAAGAAAAAGATTGACACGAGGGGTATCGATAGCTTCCCTTGACAACTATTTTTATATATTAAAAAAAAGGCAAATGTCTGTGAATGAGAAATATAATTCAAGAATTTGATGCCTAATCAGTATATATATAATATATATTAGAAATCTGAAGCTTTGAAATGAAAATGGAGGGACACTTGCTTTTGAACAAACCTCACTCACTAGCAGTGCTGGTACTAGCCCATTGGGAGCTCTAATCAAGAATATTTTCCCCCGCCCCCCAAAACAAATACTAATAATAGAGGGCTCCCATGAGTTGCATCGGGCTCTCAGCAATTGCTTAGTCTGCTTATGTCGAGCGCCAACTCTGCTCACTAGAGAGCCAAAAAGTTCCCACTTGAGGTAGCTGCCAACAAGGCTCTACCAGACCAGGTGGATTTATCTGTAAAAAGGAAATCTGTTGAGGTTGGTGGATTCTTGCATATCAGAGTATTGGTACCAGATTCCACCAAGAAGGAACAGTGGCATATAGAAATAAGGAGCCCTGTGATATGAAGGCTGTGTGCTCAGTGTCAGAGTGGATTTTCAGTGGGCTGCAATAAAGTGCAAAAAGCTCTAGGTGAATGCATTTCTGGATTCTGACCTCTGCCCTAATTGAAGACATTTAGGCTGCCCCTCCTTTGTGCAAATGCTGGATGCAGCTCAGACTTGTCCATGGGACTTGGGCACATACTTTCTCCCCTCATTCCAGAATGTCTGCTTCTGGATGTAGCAGCTAAGCACACACACCTTATCAATCACCATCCTGATTTTTAAAACCATTTTTTGGTGCAGCAATGAACTGTATTCTCTCTCTCTTCCCTTCCCTCTCCATCTTTCTGACTGATATTTTGAGGAAAGAGGGATCCATTTGCCAAGCTTCCCCTCTTGCTTCTTCCACTATTCCCCTGCATGACCAAATAGAGCACCTCATAACCTCTCTCTGCTCCATTTCTGAGAAGACCCAGAGAGGGTAGCTCTGCCACAGTGCCCCCACCCCACAAATCTTCTCTGTTTAGGGGGAAAGGCTCAATCTTCATGGCTTGTTGGAGGCAAGTGGAAACATCAAAAAGCTTCTCAGCCCTCTTCAGCACTCAAGATGTAGCAGGTAGGTCTAGCCTCACCAATTAGATTGCCATCAGATTCCCCCCTTTCCTCCATAATGTTGGACCTATCCAACTTAGTGGGGAAGTGCTCCAGGATCTCCTCAAATAGGAAAGATGGCAGGGCCTCTTATTACCTTTCTCCAGAGAGGAAAATTTGGACTCCCTAAAGGATGTACTCCTACTTTTCCTCTTCAATAACATATTGAACAACAGGAGTATAAAGATTTGACATCCTTGCTGCAGACTAAGCCACAGAAGGGAGCACCGTTTAAAAAGAAACTGATCTACAAAAACTCCAAGACTCCACAAAACACATGGGGTAGAGAGCTGTGGGGTGTTCTGGATTTTCATTCTCTTCCATTAGCTCTAGCTCTTCATTCATGAAATAATTCTTCATTTCAGTCAGTGACAATCCCAAACCAGAGAATTAGAAGAGAGCCTTTCCTTAAGATGTGTGTGAGATACTTGGGGGTGAAGATGGTAGTCACCACAGAGATCCAACCAAAAGAGAGATGAATCAGCCAAGTCCAAAACAGAATTTGCATATTTCCATGGGCTCTGAGGCTCGCAGTGGGACCCAGTATGGCAATGTATGTGGCTGGATACTATCTCTGAATCAAGTCAGGCAGTGGATGATTACTATGAGTAAATCTGTGCCTTAGAATTCTTTGGCAGAATCATATTTGGTCCTGCTAAGGTGATGGCTGATAACAGAGCAATGAATCTGAACAGAAGCTCAATGAATCATAGACATGTAGGGCTGGAAGAGACTTGAGATGTCATCAAATTCAGCTCCCTGTGCAGTGGCAGGACCAAGTAAACCTAGACTATCCCTCACAGGTATTTGTCCAACTTGCTTTTAAAAGCTTCCAGTAATGGGGACTCCATGACCTCCCTTGGAAGCCTATTCCAGATCTTAACTACCCTTTATAGTTGCAGAGTTTTTTCTAATATCTAACCTAAGTCTCTCTTGCTGCAAATTAAGCCTATTACTTCTTGTTCTACCTTCAGGGGACACGGAGAACAATTAATCATCATCTTCTTTATAACATCCCGTAACAGATTGGAAGACTGTTATCAGGTCTCCCCTCAGTCATCTTTTCTCAAGACTAAACATGCAGTTTTTTTAACCTTTCCTCAGAGGTCAGGTTTTCTAAAACTTCTTTCATTTTTGTTGCTTTCCTCTGGACTCTTTCCAGTTTGTCCACATATTTCCTAAATTGTGGTTCTCTGAATTAGAGACAGTACTCCATCTGGGGCCTCCCCAGTGCTGAGCAGAGCAGGACAGCTATCTGCTATGTCTTACATACAACGCTCCTGTTAATACATCCCCAGAATCATATTAGCTTTATTTCCAGGTGCTTTACATTAATGACCTTCTATTCAGTTCGTAGTCCACTGGAACCCCCAGATTATTTGCAGCAGTTCTACCAGATAGCCAGTTATTCCCCATTTTATAGTTGTGCATTTGATATTTTTCCTTCCTTACTTTGCACTTGTCTTTATTGAATTTCATCTTGTTGACTTTAGACCAGTTCTCCAATTTGTTAAGGTCAGTTTGAATTTTAAATCTGTATCTAAAGAGCATGCAGTTCCGCCTTGGTGTCATCTACAAATTTTATAAGCATACTCTCTACTTCAGTGGTTCTCATCCAGGGGTGTGTGTACCCTATGCACAGGTCTTCCAGAAAATACATCAATTCATCTAGGTATTTGCCTAGTTTTACAGCAGGCTACATAAAAAGCACTAGCAAAGTTGGTACAAACTAAAATTTCATACAGACAATGACCTTGTTTATAGTGCTCTATATATTATTCACTGAAATTCAAGTGCAGAATTTGTACTCCGGTTGATTTATTTTATAATTATATGGTGTAAATGGGAAAGTAAGCAATTTTTCAGTAAGTGTGCTGTGACACTTTTGTATTTTTATGTCTGATTTTGAAAGCAAGTAGTTTTTAACTGAGGTGAAACTTGGGGTACACAGACAAATCAGAAAGAACACAATAGTCTGGAAAGGTTGAGAGCCACTGCTCTACTCTATTATCCAAATCATTAATGAAGATATTGGGTAGTACCAGGCCCAGGACCGACCCTTGCGGGGCCTCACTAAATATGCCCTCCTAATTTGACAGCATACCATTGATCACTACTCTGAGTATAGTTTTTCAACCAGTTGTGTAACTACCTTATAGTAATTTCATTGAGACCACATTTCCCTTTCTTACTTATAAGAATGTCATGAGGAACTGTGGCAAAAGTCTTACTAAAATCAAGGTATATCATGTCTACTGCCCCCCCCCCCCACTCTACTTGGTCAGTAACCCTATCAAAGAAGGACATTAAGTTGGTTTGGCATGATTTGTTCTTGAAAAATCCATGCTTGACTATTCCTTATAGCCCTGTTATCCTTTAGATGCTTACAAATTGATTGTTTAATAATTTTTTCCAGTATCTTTCCAGGTTTAAAAGTTAGGCTGACTGGTCTATAATTCCCTGGGTTCTCCTTGTTCCCTTTTTAAAGATAGGGACTATGTTTTCCCTTCCCCACTCTTCTGGGTCCTCTCCCATCCTCCACGAGTTCTCAAAGATAATTGCTAATGGCTCCAAGATTGCTTCAGCTAGTTCCTTATGTACCCTAGGATGAATTTAATCAGGCCCTTGATGACTTGAATAATCTAAATATTCGTTAATCTGTTCTTTCCCTATTTTGGTTTGTATTCTTTCCCCTGGTTGTTAATATTAACACTGTTACGTATCTGGTATTCATTAACCTTCTTAGTGAAGACTGAAGCAAAATAGGCATTAAGCACCTCATCTTTCTGATGTCATCAGTTATTAGTTCTCCTTCCCTGCTAAGTAGAGAATCTACACTTTCCTTCATCTTTCTCTTACTCCCAGTGTATTTAAAGAACTTCGTACTGCTTTTGATGTCTCTTGCCATCTGTAACTCATTTTGTGCCTTAACTTTTCTGATTTTGTTCCTACACACTTATGCTGTTCTCTGGTACTCCTGAAGCAATTTGACCATGTTTCCACTTTTTTGTAGGATTCCTTTTTTGATTTTCAGGCCATTAAAGAGGTCCTGATAGAGCCATATTGACCTCTTAGTATTCTTCCTATCTTTCCTTTGCATCAGAATAGTTTGCAATTGTGCCTTTAATACAGTCTCCTTGAGAAACTGCCAGCTTTCCTGAACTGCTTTTTATCTTCGATATTCTTCCAAGGGGACCTTACTTACCAATTTTCTGAGTTTGTTAAAGTGTGCTTTTTTGAAGTCCATTGTCCTTATTCTGCTGCTCCACTCCTTCCTTTCCTTAGAATCATGACATCTATCATTTCATGATCACTTTCACACAAATTGCCTTTCACCTTCAGATTTGCTCAATTCCTCACTGTTGGTCAGAATCAAGTTTAAAATTTGCTCCCCCTCCTGCTTACTTCCTTCACTCTCCGGAACAAAAAGTTGTGTCTGATACATTCTAAGAACTTATTGGAAATTTTGTTTTGCTGGATTACTTTCCTAACAGATGTCTGGGTAGTTAAAATCCTGCATTACTACCAGGTCCTGTGTTTTGGATAGTTGTTTTTAGAAATGCCTCATCCTCCACCTCTTCCTGATTTTGTGCTGTGTAGTAGACCCCGACTGTGATATCACCCCTATCTTTTAATCCTTTCATTTTTACCTTGGGACTAACTGGTCTGCCTCCCCACCTCCTTTTGTATCTCAGAACAAATGTATATATCTATGGATAAAGCAACCCCTTCTTCCTTTTTTCCCTGTCCTTTCTGAACAAGCTGTATTCATGTATACCAATATTCCAGTCATGAGACTTATCCCACCAAGTCTCCTTGATGCCAATGAAGTCCTAATTTAGCTTATATACTAATATTTGCACCTCTTCCTGTGTATTCCCCATTCTCCTCACATATGTGTTCAGACATCTAAAATGTTGATCAGATTCCCCCACTGATTCAGTGTGCAAAGATGCTCTTCCCCTTCTTGGCTAGGTGGACCCCATCTCTTCCCAGCAGACCACCTTCCAGGAACAGCATCCCATGGTCAAAGAAGATAGACAAGAACACCACTTGCGCTTCAGACTCCTTCACCCTAGCTCCCAGAGCCCTCTCGTCACTGCTAATCTGGTTGGACCTGGCATTATCATGGAGGAGTTCAAGGCCACATACACAGGCAAAGATTCCCCTCATACTTGGCCACAATAAAGTTGCAAGTGATATGACTTATCTTATTCTGTGTTAAAATCTTTGTCAAGGAGCACTAAGTGGAAAGTGCCCAGAGCACAAAATGGCTCTAAATCCCTCCTTCCAGCCTAAGCAATCAGTGTGACTGTAACAAGTGTCCTTCTTCCCAGAAGTAGGTGGGCACATATATGGCTCCATTCAACATAAACATGTTGATATAGCAGGGGAGTGCAGAAGAAATATGACCTGGAGCTCCAGTCTCTCCCACATCCCTTCTTCAGGCCCTTTCTTAACTACAAGAGATGACAAGTGCCAAACTTTTTTATAAGGAATTTTGCACTTCCTGAAACTATGGGCAGTAGAAGCTGTTCCTCAATCAAAATGGTGTTTAAGGTTCTTCTGTTTTCTTCATACAGGAGGAGGAGTTTTGGGCTTAGGTAGTCGAACCAGTATTTATTTTGGTTGGATTCAGGTTTGAGTTCAGTTGTGTTCAGGTTCATTTCCAGTTCAAACCACCAAAAAAAAATAATGGTTTGGTTATTGGTTTGAACCCATTCAGATCAAATTTCAATCTTAGTGGATGTAAATTCAAAAACGAGTTGAAACTTAAAATTGATACTGTTTTTTGATTTTTGACCTTTTTATTTATTTTTTTAACTTTATGTGTTAAGTTAAACACTAAGAAAACTCAAGTAGTCAAATAAACACGACTTGTTTATGAACAGTTTGTACGATAATACATAATAACATCTTCTGATATTTGCTATTTCATATTGGACCTCTGCAGTGAAAGGATAAATTTGAGTTTGAAGACCCTGCTTCAAATAGAGCAACTGGAGGGAGAGCTGTGCCAGGGGTTGAGGATGGATGGGAAGAAACCTGTGTAAGGGACAGAAGGGTTGGATAGTCATTACTTTTTTTTTCTTGGTCTTGAAGAATTACTGTTAACCTCTGGGACCAAGAACATTCCACCTCTTTTATCACCAGGTGTGATTCTCAGAGATGGTTGATCTGTGTGGCCCCTTGCTGCCTTATGTGGTGTGCAGGCAGCACCTAAACTTCCCCTCTCGCTCCCTACTCTTGTGGGCTGGTCTCCTTCTATTGTCATTCTCATCTCATTCTCTTCTCATTATACTGGGGCAGGACTTTCTGGTAGCAATCAATGCCTATTTGTTATTTTGTCGTCTTGTTTTATAATGAAAATAAGATTGCAGTAGTTTTTTAAAATCATAGAATCATAGAATATCAGGGTTGGAAGGGACCCCTGAAGGTCATCTAGTCCAACCCCCTGCTCGAAGCAGGACCAATTCCCAGTTAAATCATCCCAGCCAAGGCTTTGTCAAGCCTGACCTTAAAAACCTCTAAGGAAGGAGATTCTACCACCTCCCTAGGTAACGCATTCCAGTGTTTCACCACCCTCTTAGTGAAAAAGTTTTTCCTAATATCCAATCTAAACCTCCCCCACTGCAACTTGAGACCATTACTCCTCGTTCTGTCATCTGCTACCATTGAGAACAGTCTAGAGCCATCCTCTTTGGAACCCCCTTTCAGGTAGCTGAAAGCAGCTATCAAATCCCCCCTCATTCTTCTCTTCTGCAGGCTAAACAATCCCAGCTCCCTCAGCCTCTCCTCATAAGTCATGTGTTCTAGACCCCTAATCATTTTTGTTGCCCTTCGCTGGACTCTCTCCAATTTCTCCACATCCTTCTTGTAGTGTGGGGCCCAAAACTGGACACAGTACTCCAGATGAGGCCTCACCAATGTCGAATAGAGGGGAACGATCACGTCCCTTGATCTGCTCGCTATGCCCCTACTTATACATCCCAAAATGCCGTTGGCCTTCTTGGCAACAAGGGCACACTGCTG
This sequence comes from Eretmochelys imbricata, assembly GCF_965152235.1. Lineage (NCBI taxonomy): Eukaryota > Metazoa > Chordata > Testudines > Cheloniidae > Eretmochelys > Eretmochelys imbricata. Next base: position 110,965,658 of record NC_135577.1, read on the forward strand.
ACTCATATCCAGCTTCTCGTCCACTGTCACCCCTAGGTCCTTTTCTGCAGAACTGCTGCCTAGCCATTCGGTCCCTAGTCTGTAGCGGTGCATTGGATTCTTCCATCCTAAGTGCAGGAGCCTGCACTTATCCTTATTGAACCTCATCAGATTTCTTTTGGCCCAATCCTCCAATTTGTCTAGGTCCTTCTGTATCCTATCCCATCCAGCGTATCTACCACTCCTCCCAGTTTAGTATCATCCGCAAATTTGCTGAGAGTGCAATCCACACCATCCTCCAGATCATTTATGAAGATATTGAACAAAACCGGCCCCAGGACTGACCCTTGGGGCACTCCACTTGATACCGGCTGCCAACTAGACATGGAGCCATTGATCACTACCCGTTGAGCCCGACAAAGAGTTATATTAAAATGCTCAACTTTTATTTTAACCAGTAACCCATTTTTTTTCAGTTGAGTTCTGGTTCAGTAGGTAGGACAAAACCATAGTTTGGGTTTTATTCTGGTTTGCATAAAAATACCGTTTTGAGCTGGTTCTCCGGTGTCAGTTTGACACTATCTGGGGTGCCCGAGACCTCGAAGCTGAACAGGTCAATGGAGCCAGTACTCAGGATGTAGAGACTGCAGTAATAGTGGAAGGAAGTCTCTCTCCAGGACAGCACTCAATGTCAGTGCCCCTGAAAGAAACCGAATTGTGTGTATGTGTCAGGCCATGTCATTGGTAGTTCCTCTATGTTGCCTACAGAAACCATCACTATACTACAGAACATTGTCCTTTTGTCTATCTTCTGCCCAAGAATGTTCACAACTGTATTGGTGATAGTGAGGCTAAGGAGTCAGGGAACTCATCTAAATCTCTGGTAGATACCCGATATTATGTTGAGGTTCCTTAGAGTAGCACATCTATCCAAATAAACAGTTAGACTTAATTTTTTGTACTAGTGTACAAACACATGAGACTACTGCTCACGTACAGTGTGTTTATCTAGACCAGTGGTCCCCAAACTGTGGGCCATGCCCCTCGAAGGGAGCATTTCAAGGCCCGGGCCTGCCACCATGAGGGGTGGGGAGGGAGTGCCAACCAGCCTTGCTCTGCCCCCAGCCGCAGCTTAGGCCACAGCTCTGCTCCTGGGCACGGTTCCTGTCCCCGCTCCTGTCCCCTGCCCCGGCTTCCAGCTGCAGCTCCGGCCCTGCTCCTGGCCACAGTTCCCAACCATGCTTCTTGCAGGGGGAGCGGAAAGGTTCCTTTACGGGTAATGGGGGAAGAAGGGGTGACAGCAAAAGTTTGGGGACCACTGATCTTGATTCTCTCTCCTTTTTCCCTGACTTCAGTTTAAAATATATTGTACTAAAGTGCAAACTACTTTTTTTGATTTGTTTGAGGGCATGGGGACTCTACATGTTTTGAGGCTTATTAAATAATATCATACATGGTCATTAATTTCCTTCTCTCCAACATTACATAGACACCTCTCTTTTGCTCTTTCTTGGAATCTCTCAGTCCTACCATTTAATTTGTATTTTAGGTAAATATGCTTGATCCTAAAATAAGCCTTTTAATGATGTTTGCTAGCAATTAAGGGATTTTGCATAAGTTCTTTTGCCTGATTCAGGACACACATTACTCTTGTTATGACACTTCCCTCAAAAATGCCTCTAGTTAACTGATCCACTTGTATGAATAAGTAAATTATCTGTCTGAAACATCCACTTTTTCATTGAAAGACTTTTTGACTTTTTTTTTTTAAAGACCCCCTTCCCCTGACTGAAATTAAAGGTGATGGTAGACATCAAATTTCTGGTGGAAGAGTTTACAGAGACTTCCCATATTGCACCATATTCATTCTTTTTGAAAGAGACCAATTTCAGAAATCATAACTTAAAAATATATTCACCTGTTTTACAACAAAGCTGCCTCTTTGTTTCTGTTAATTTGCACAAGCTTCAAGAGGATTTCAATAGTTGAGGACTTCTCCTAGTGCTTTTCATCCTTTTTTTAGGCCGAGGTACTCATATTTATTTCAAGTGTTGTTTTATCAACGTAGGGAATTATTCTCTTCCCGTACATTGAGTTTTATTTAATTAGTTATTGCTTTTTGATGGCATATGTCTTCTGCCCCACCCAGTATTTTCTACATTTCTTATTTCTGGCTTTTCTTTTTAAATTGCTCTTTAGAATATCCTTTCTCTCCTCAGTCCCTTGTCTTTCCTCCTTTTAAACCAACCCTAATTTTTTCCCCCCTCCCAAAATTAAGGTCTTGAAGAGAATTACTATGTTTTTGATTTTCTTTCCAAATGAAGTTGTTTAAACAAACTTAGCTTTAGTAAAGATATTTTGTCCTTTGGTTGCAAATGATTTTTTTGTGTGGCTCAAACCATGAGTGAAGCTACACAGACACTGGGGTTTTCCTGTTTTTCAGTGAGGCTGTTATAAAACACTGGAATTTGTTTGACAGAGATAGTCACTCAAAAATCTAGATTCCACATGTCACTCAAAGTATGTTCTCTAAAGATCAAAGTGAGTGTAAATATGATTCATGATTATTTTAACCAGCTCTCTAGTGATGGCTTTAATCAGGACTAGCTGTTGGTCTTGTGGAGCCCGAGTGCAAAGTGTTGAGAGACCCCATGCAGCTTCCATCCATGTTGATTGCTGTTTCACCTGCTTACAACACTACCTAACTGTAAACATTCTCTTTGACTGTTGGATGTTCCAAAACCTTTGATGCTCCAAGTCAGGCAATGACTAGCACTGCTATGATTGCAGAAGCAAGACTGCCCCATATTAAATGTGCAACCTTTTTGTAACTGCAGTTTTGGTCCTCACTTGACTGCTCATTGTGCCCCTGGGCGCACTGCTTAACTTCCATGCTGATGCACTAGCAGTGCTTTTGCTTATTAATCTTTGTAAAGAGTACCGAGGCTGGTGTGCCTGCGCAAAGAGAGACCATCTGAATTCTCTTACGCTGATGTAGCATGCGTAGGGTGGGGGTGGGGGTGGGGAGCAGCTAAAGAAAGCGAGTACCGTGTATACTTGTTCATAAGCCGAATTTTTTTTAGTAAAAAAGGGAAGCATCAGAGCAGGGGGTTGGCTTATGAACGGGTATAGAAAGGGGGAGAGGTGGGACGCAGCCCCTCCCCACAACAGAGGGGGCAAAGAGAGGCAGCACAGTCAGTAGAGCCAGAAGGGAAGAGGCAGGGCCAGAGTCTCTCTGCTTCTGGCCACGCTGCTCTCCCACCAGCCTCCGAAGCAGCTGCAGCTCCAGGGCTGGCAGGCTGTGGCCGTGCCGCCCAGTCTGGCCCACTGGAGCAGGCTGCGGCCACACCGCCTAGCCTGCCGGAGCAGATCCGGGCCGCCCAAAGACATCCTCCCTGGCCCACCCCACCTAAGGTGGGAAGGGATAGGATGGGGAAAGTGTGAGGTCCTGGGCTAGGAGTGGGGTCATGTGGGGGGTGGTCACAGGGGTTACTCCCCTGACCCCCAGCTTCTCCCTCCCCCAAAATTTCCCCACCAGTTGCTATCCCGGCCCATCAGGGTAAGCGGCTGGCAGGCCGGGACACTTTGTTTACTTAGCTTTACCTCTGTGCCTGCAGCCGCTCAAGGTAAACAAACCATCTTGGCCCGCCAGCGGCTTATCCTGATGGCCCTGGGAGCCAAAGTTTGCCGAACCCTGAATTATAGGATCGGCTTATAAATGGGTCATAAAAATTTTCCATTTTTCCTTCTCCATCTTGGTGGAGTCGGCTTATAAATGAACCGGCTTATGATCGAGTATATATGGTATATTTAGGAGAGGTGTCAGAACTAGGGCTGTCAAATGATTAAAAAAATAGTCGCCATTAATTGTGAGATTAAAAAAATAGTCATGATGAATCTGTTTTAATCACACTGTTAAAACAATATAGAATGCCAATTTAAATTTATTGTAAATATTTTGATGTTTTTCTACATTTTCAGTTATAACACAGAATACAAAATGTACAATGCTCACTTTATATTATTGTTTTTTATTACAAATATTTGCACTGTAAAAGAAAAAAATAAGATAGTTAATCTACAAATCAAAGCATGTTCTTACTTTTAGGTGACATTGTAAATGGGCAGCATTATCTCCCATAAATGTAAATAAACTTATTGGCTTAGCAATGGCTGAACAAGAAGTAGGACTGAGTGGACTTGAAGGATCAAAAGTTTTACATTGTTTTCGTTTTCAGTGCAGTTATGTTAAAAAAAAAAAATAAAAAAAATCTACATTTGTAAGTTGCACTTTCACGATAAAGAGATTGCATACAGTTTGTATGAGGTAAATTGAAAAATACTATTTCTTTTGTTTACAAATATTTGCACTATAAAAAGATAATCAAAAATCATATAAAGTGAGCACTGTACACTTTGTATTCTGTGTTGTAACTGCAATCAATATATTTGCAAATGTAGAAGAACATCCAAAATATTTTATAATAAATTTAAATTGGTATTCTGTTATTAACAGTGCAATTAAAACTGTGATTAATCACGATTAATTTTTTAAACCAGTTAATTTCTGTTGAGTTAAAAGCTTGAGTTAACTGCGATTAATTGACAGCCCTAGTTGGAACCAATGAAACTGCATTGCTTTAAAGTTAAAATTGGCTTTAGTGATATGTCTTAGCATATTACAAAACAACTAAATTTCACTTTGGATAAATGAAAAAGCAGGGCTTATTTAAAGAATTCTGTCAACATTTTTTTTTTTTTTAAATAATGAAGCTAGTTTGTCACAATATTTCTCCTTTGTTCCACGGTCGTGGTATTTTGTTTTGAGTGCGGCAGCATGCGTGGTGTTGTACAGGATCTAGAACAGCCCTTCCCCAAAGAGTTTACAACTTAGAGTTCACTGACAATACTGTATAGAGAGAGTACATCAGTTGTCAGGTGATTATAGTCCAGTCATCAGGCAGAGCTGTCATTTTAATTTATATTTTTGTTTTTAAATTTAGTTTTGTTACAGGCTCAGCCCTTTGGTGTGGTGTTTGTTTTGTTGGGAGTAAAAACTCATTTAACTAAAATGTGCACAAATTGTTTTCATGTATTCCGAGAAACAGGGAAAATATCTTTAAAATGTTTTCTAGGGTTTCAGTTAATTTGGAAGAATAGGGAACTTGAGTTCCAATCACCACCTATTACATAAAAATTACAGTCCTTTTTTCTCCTCTCTGACATACCTCTTTTCTAGACGTATGTTGATAGTTTAGGCTGGTGCTGCTAGACCTTAAATATTTGCATTGTATTAGAGAGCATTTTTCGGGGCAGATACAAGCAACATAATGCATTTATTTTTCTGAATGCTATCCCTATGTGTGGGAGGAGTAAGAAGCAATAAGGAGAAATGATCTTTCAAATATTTGCTTTTAAGGGGTACTGTCAAGTTAAATCTTAAGTTGTAAAGAAATATTTACCTACTGTATATCACTAACAATACATTTTAATGGGTTTAAATTACAGCAAGGGAGATCTACGTTAGACATTAGGAAAAACTTCCTAACAAGAGTTCTTAAGCACTGGAACATATTACCTAGGGAGGTTGTGTAATCTCTGTCGTTGGAGGTTTTTAAGAACAGGTTAGACAAACACCTGTGTGGGATGGTCTAGATGTACTAAATTAGTGTGACCAGATAGCAACTGTGAAAAAACAGGATAGGGAGTGGGGGGTAGGAGGTGCCTATATAAGAGAAAGTTCCCAAAAACCGGACTGTCCCTATAAAAAGGGGACATCTGGTCACCCTATACTAAATTCTGAGTCAGTGCGAGGCAGTAGATCAGACAACCTATTGAGGTCCCTTCCAGTTCTGTGTTTCTATTATTTTAATAAAAATGAAAAGCTTAAAAATTAACTGTACTTGTTACTATAATTTTTTTCTTAGCTTGGACAATCAATTCTGAGTTTCACTTGTTAATACCCAATATGGTTTTCAGGTTATTAGTAGTGCAGTGTTTGGGTTTCAGTATTTTTAAACAAACATGGTTATTGGAATTTTGAAAAGTGAAATAATGCTGAGTTTTTATAAAATCTTGTTTTACAAGAGGTTATATTTTAGATTAAATTTTAAGATGCCTACTTTTCATCTTAATAAGGATATAAGGAAGAGGAATGAGGTATAAAAGATGAATTTTATCTTAACAGAAAACTTTACAAAGTTTCCCATAAAGTGTCCACTTAACTGGTTACTAAAGTTATTAATTTATTTGGTATGTATTGATTTATTTGGAATAAATCATTAGGAGGTACAGCATTGAAATTTAATGTTTCATGCTAGATTTAGTTACAGTAAGGTAAATGTACTTAAAAATGTGAGATATATGGCATTTGAAAATTAACATTGTAAAAAGATATTGCTCTTATTATGCATTTAAATCAAGCGCTGATTGAATCACACTATTAATATGATATGAGTATTAATGAGAACTTTTATTTTGAGATTCAGTGGCAATTGTTTTTAGGAGAAAATGTCTAAACTTTTGCGTTTTCAGCACAAGTACATGTCCCATGCCTAATACTTTTTATACATGTATGTGTTGTGTACAACAGTAAAATCATCATGGGTGAAAGTTTTCAGTAATTTGTTCAAGCTCCTTTGTCAAGATAAGTTTGTTTACGCTGCAGGTTTAGCTCATGAGAGTGTGCTGAGAAAAGGGCTCTCTGTTTAAAATTACTGATGAATGGAGGCACGAGAAAGCAGAAAAACGTACAAGCTTAATGCAGTGACAGCCACACAAAAACCTTTTTTGATTTGCAGCTTTTTAGTGTCATTTTAAGTTGCTGCTATTAGCCAATCAGATTTCTCCTGACTGCTTACATCACTAACTAGCCAGTTCCCTCCAGCTGCAGAGAGCTTCAGTTTCTTTTTTTTTTTAAACTAAAATGGAGGCTGGTTTCTTGCCTTAAGGAGTACATTGCCTTTCCTGCTGAAGCCTAGATGTTGACATGTAATAAAGCTGGCAGCAGGATGGTGGTTGATGCAGCCAATTCCAATGGGCCGTTTCAGCCCGTGGCCCTTTTACATATTAGAGGTGAGTTATTGTGTGTTTCAGTGAATTGAAACTGTGTGTGGCTAGCTAATAAATGGCTATTGTGATTTTCAGATAAGGAAAGCAGGAAGTCCTTTGTAGCAGAATCTATTCTGTTTTGATGCAGACTCAGGATAATTGTGGAATATGGAAATCAGTTTTGTATTAAATGCTATTTGGATAATTTCAGAATTCGGGAAAGCATTGCTTGTATAGTTTAAAAGCAGGTTTTACTGCTTTCTACTGTGACTCTCCCATCCCCCTTTCTAGCTTTGCTGATGTCAAAGGATGTGAAGTCACTACCCCAGAAAGGTATTGGGTGGGGGGCAGGGCAGAGCTAAGTTATCCGTATACAGTTTGTGTAGCATAATGTAAGTGTTCAGAGTGCTGTAATGCTTTTTCTGTGTGAACAAATGAGAGTGCCTCTAAAATCACTACAGATAGTAACTGAACTAGGAAGTCCACTGGAAAAATACCCAGAATTATAATGAAAATATCTAGTATTTATTCAAAAAGCACTTCCTAGAAGTGTGTATGGTTTTGTTGTTGTTGTTTTACTTTAACAAACAAGTTGTGTGAAAATTGGCTTTTGTAATTTGAATATTAAATATTTTTTAGCTGTTGAGTATATAGTCTAGGATTCATAGAATAGGAATGTATTGTAAATTTACATTTTTTACCAAGTTTCTAAATTTGAAACAAAATTAGGTATGGTGTTTATGTAGGGAAAAAAATACATGCGTGGAATTGCTATATTTCTGGTTTTTAAAAGCAGTAAAATACCTTAGAAGGTTAAAAGTGTTTATTTTTTTTTAATGTCAATTCTCTTTCATTGACTTTGTTTTTATAACTCTTTTTGTGAGTCCAAAACATTTATGGGATGTGGTGAGAACAATGTGAATAACTGCGTTCAACCTTTATCAAAGAAACAGAGCTGAAATGGTACTGCATCAACTAGTCTTTTCAACTTTTTGTGGCATAAGCTAAATTGTTCAGATGCATACTGTACATAGATTTCCTGTATTGAAAATATTTTGCTATAAAGGCCAAAGAATTCCTGCTGGAAAGCCTGGATCCCTGATTTAAACAGTAGAATCTGATCTCTAATAGAGAGAAATTATAATTCCTTGTGATACCTTTTAAAAGGTTAGTATCACCCAGTTGCTTGAAGAGGGATTTGGATGTATTCCAAGAGACCATAATATTGGCTTGTGGGTGGGGAATTGCTATACAACCGTGGTTCTCAACCAGGGATACACATACCTAGGGGAGTACGCAGAGGTCTTCTGGGGATACATCAACTGATCTCAATATTTGCTTAGTTTTACAACAGGTTACAGAAAAAGCCCTAGTGAAGTCAATACAAACTAAAATTTCATACAGTGACTTGTTTATACTGTTCTATATACTGTACACTGAAATGTAAGTAGTGTTTATATTCCATTTGACTTATTTTATAATTTTTTGGTAAAAATGAGAGGTAAGGAAGTTTTCAGTAATAGTGTGCTGTGAGACTTTGTCTGATTTTTGTAAACAAGCAATTTTTAAGTGAGGTGAAACTTGGGGGATACTCAAGACAAATCAGACTCCTGAAAGGGATACAGTAGTCTGGAAGGTTGAGAACCACTGCTCTACAAGACGTTTTATCCATTGAGTGAGAGCAGGGACTCTGCCCATAATCAAAGGAATACAAGCCAAAGTGACTGAAAGCAGACCTTCTCTACCTCCAACCCCACCGCCAAAAAGTACTCTGTCAAGTTCCCCTCATTTCTTTAACATAATGTGCTGAATTTTTTGGTTCACTGACGCTTATCAAACTTAAAATGAATTTTTTAAAAAGGCTGCAGAGGTGAGATCCTAGCAATTACAGGCCAGTAAGCCTAACTTCAGTACCAGGAAAATTGGTTGAAATTATAACAAAGAACAGAATTATCAGATGAACATGATATGTTGGGGGAGAGTCAACATGGCTTTTGTAAAGGAAAGTCATGCCTCAGCAATCTGCTAGAATTCTTCGAGGGTGTCAACAAGCATGTGGACAAGGACTAATCCTATTGATATAGTGTACTTGGACTTTCAGAAAGCCTTCAGTTTGGGACCTTGTCATAGGCTCTTAAGCAAAGTAAATAATCATGAGATAAGAGGGAAGGTCCTCTCATAGATCAGTAGCTGGTTAGAAGATAAGAAACAAACAGGAATAAATGGTCAGTTTTCACAATGGATATTAGCCAAGATGGTCAGGGACGCTACCCCGTGCTCTAGGTGTCCCAAAATCTCTGACTGGTAGGAGCTGGGAATGGACATTAGGGGACGGATCGCTTGATAATTGCATTGTTCTGTTCATGTCCTCTGAAGCATCTGGCATTGGCCATTGTTGGAAACCAGGATACTGGGCTAGATGGACCATTAGTCTGACCTTGTATGGCCATACTTACGTTCTTGATTCAAAATTGAAAGGTTTATTGAATTATATTAAATTCAGTGCCTCAAGGTCTGTATGTATTTCCATAGTATAAATGATAGATTATCATGATCAGGTCACACTTTACCTAAACATTGAATTTCAGTGCATTGCAGAACGTTGTATTGACAAGAGGTACAGGTTGGGGCTTCTTTGGGGTGAGGGTGAAGGTGGGGTGAAGTAACAGGAGTCTCTGGCAGATGGGAACAGATAAGATTTTCGCACTCAGGAGGAGGTCTTTGGCATTAGGGAGTGGGATACATCTCTTTCCCTTTTGGATAGAGACAGAAGGACTTGTAGTTTTGGGGAGAAGGTGGAGTTCAACAACTTTGACAGATGATAGCTGCCTGACTGCCCTGATATCCAGGATTTCCTCCACCATTGATGGAGGAAAGCATCAGGAGCTGCATATTTATATTGAAATCATCAACGAATGCTAAGTGTCAATTTTGAAGCCCAATGAAAACATTTAAATGTGAATACTTTGAGACAAACTGGGGGAGCTCCTGCATCTCTTACAGCTGTTGTTCTAGAAGATATTCTGTTGCAGAGATGAGATGACACAGCACTGGATTAAGTTTGGCTTGTGATGGGGAAGTTTTCTTTGCAACTGAAAAGGATATTTTAATTTTTTTTTTTTAAAGTGAAATCTTAGATGCTAGAACAGAATTCTGCAGCAAAGGGTGGGTTTTGTGGTAGATTCTGTGGCTTCAGTTTTTTTAGTTTTTTTCATAGCTAAACGTAAGAGGGAGTCCCAAGCAGAATCAAAGGAGAACACTGTTTGAAATCCCAGTATACTCTTTCAGGTTTGGAGGGAAAGAGGTAGGTGCAAGGGCTGGGCTCTTTGCTAGGGTGCCCCTTGATCTTGCTGGTGAGTTATTTTTGGCATCTACTAGAGCTGATTGAAACTTGGAATTTCCATTCTATAGGAAATGCCAACACTTCAAAATTGCTTATTTTCCCAAATTGGAATGAAATTCTGAAATTTCCTTTTGAATGAAATTTCCCACAGAACAGCTTTCAGTGAAGTGTCTTGTTTTGACTTTGATTCATTATATAAATTGCATAATATAAACTGTATACTATATTTTATAGCATAAATAATATAAACGTCCAAACAAAAGTGCTTTGACTTTATAAAAAAATATTTTGATGATTTTCTCAAATTTAGGTAGAATCAATATGTTCCTATAAAATGTTTTGATTTAATCAAATCATTGTTTTCTGCCAGAAAACTTATTTTCAGAAAATGTTTGACACACTCTAGCAGATTGCTTTTGACTACCCATTGTCTGGTAAATATTTTAAGCTATGATAATAGGTGTTTATCTTAAAAACAATATAGTATGTTTTGTGCACATTAATTTATATTTTCATAAAACTTGTATTGGGAGTATTTGCTAAAGATGCTTGTGGAAAATATTTAAAGATAAAAATGCACTTCCATATTTTACTACTTTTTTCATTTCCATCTTAGAGGAGAAAAGAGATCTATCTACTAATGCTAACTGCAAATATTTTCTATAAATAGCTTAAACAAGAGTTATGAAAAGTGGGAAGATGAATTCTCATTCTCTCCCCCTCGCCACTTCAAACAGAAGTCTGGCTTTAGTAAAGTCTTGTCTGTACTAGGAAAACTTGTAAGCACTTTTCTGCACAGATGCAGAAAATTATAGCTGTGGTATAGGCAGAATGCAGGCATTTTTGGAGAAATATGGATTCCATTTTTTAGTGTGGACAACAGCCTACCAGCTTCCACTCATAGAGAAAGAAAGCTTACAACTATTTCCACTGTAGATGTATCCTCCAGCCTTCTCTGCACGAGCATTTTTGGAGAAATCTCCCACCATTGCATTGCGACTAGTGCAGCTTCACAGATGGTAACACAAGAGGCAGTGCTAGTATAAACTGCGGGCACAGTCATTTTTACCACTGCGTTATCTAAATCTGCTCTGAAGTGCACTGATGGCAATAAAACAGTGGGGGAAGATTCACCAAAATACCCCAAAACAGTTAGTATAGACACTGCTTTATTGGCCTTAATTTTTAATGGCTGCAATTCATACTACACATGATAGATTGCCTTTTCACAATTTATTTCAAGCCGAAGTTTTGTGAGATCCTGAAAGTTGTATGTGAAGTGTGTTCAATTTGACTGTTCTTGCAGGATTCCCCCTGCCCTTCACCGGCCCACCGGAATTTCCATTTTGAACCAGCTAAAGTACTCTGTGTTCTAAAAGTTTGATTTTTCCCCCTAGAAGCAGCAGCAAGTTCTGGAAGATTTGGTGAAGGATTTTTTCTCTTAAGTTAATTTAAAGGTTTTGTGAAAGATGCTGTATTGACATATATTGAAAGTCCTCTTTCTGCAGAAGAGGCACAGTATAGCCAATAGCAGTGCCAACTTTTCCTCTTCTGCGTTGACCTGCCATTGTGTCTCACCTCTGATTTGGAGGACCATTTGTAGATGAGGATCATACTCTATGCCTACTTATTGCTTGGCATCTCTACAGGATGCCAGCAAGAATGCCAGATGTAATGGTGTCTTTGTGATGTAAGTATGTGTCCATGAGCATTTGGGCTGTTTGCATTTTGGTAGCTCCCAGGGGACCCAATCAAGATCGGGGCCCCATTGTATTAGGTGTATGTACAAACAAACAGTTCAGCTGAGATACGGCACTAAACATTTGTCATATGGTGGTCTCTAAACTTGGGCTGTCTTTGAATTACTGACCTTGAGGTAGAAGGTTATCCAATCTCCATAACTACTGCAGGATCTTAAGGCAAACAAATGCTTTCTAGATGTGATATACAATACATTTACTTGTATACTTTCATATTGCTGTTACTATAAAATGCTAAAAGATCACACTCTTGGGTCCCTTTGACAGTGAACAAACATAGGAAGTATCCTATGCAATTAATGCATTAGATTATAGCCAATTAATCTTTCAGTCTTATTATATCTAATTCCTTAAAAGAAAGCGACACCATTTTTTCAAAAATTCTTGAATAAGCATACTTATTCTTAAAACAAACTGACACTTCAAAAGAGGCACATTTTTATTTAACAAAACTTGTTAAAGAACCTGGGCTACTCACTTAATTGACACGAACTATGGATAAAGGAAACACTCTTCGCACTTCCATTGAATGAGAATAACAGAAAATCAAGAGCCAAATTTAAAAAGTAGTATGGCTCTAGTTCTGTACACAGAAAAACAAATCTCTTAATTGCATGCAAGACCAAAGGGTGCATCGACCTCACTGTCGGCTGATTTAAAAAAAATGTCTGTTCATGTTTCTGAAGAAGGTCATTTTCAAAGTGTAGCACTCTTACTATAAGCTGCCCTATCTTTTTTCCTGCAGGTACCAAGGCAGGATATTTAAATTAAGGCAGGTATTCAGTGCCTATGTGTGCATTTAATGCAGTGATGTCTTCTGCATTAACTCTTAACCAATTTCTGTACTACTTATTTAGATGAAACTACCACCTAGTTAGAATGTAATGAAGCAGGTTAATGGCTGCAGTGCACTGGTCTGAGGTTAAAGCCGCTGCAAATATGTGTCTAAGGTAGGTGTTAAATAATGCTTATAAATTAGGAGCACAGAATATGGTTGGGTATTAAAGTTGAAGATGGAGCAATTGAATTTTTAATATGGTGAATGAGGGACGACTTCTTGGTTAAAAAATACCTAGGAAAAAGTATCCAGAAAAACAGCCAATTTTTGGTTTAAAGAAAGTGTTACCTGAGAGAACAATATCCAGGAAACACAGAAATTTGAATATTGCTTTTAGGTTTTTTTGCTTTTCCTGTACATTGAAGTGTAAAGTGAATCTTTTTCCTACTTTTACTTCCTGCCACAATGTGAGCCTCCATGCAGTCAAGTCAGAATTACTGTCTGCTGTTTTGAAATTGTAAGTTATTTCTAAAGCATTGCTATTTGGAGTTTGAGTTGTTTTTTTTTTTTTTCTAGAAAATATGAAGTTTGATTTGAAATAAAGAGAGAGAGTTTTTCTTTAGCCTTTTATCCTGGCTCATGATGCAATAAGGTGGTACTCAATTAAAATTTTTCTTAAATTCTGTATATAAAATTTTCTACTGTGGTCCTTGTATCACGCAGAGAACTGCCTGTTACTTGGGTTACTCTTGGGGAACACTGGCTGGCATATCCTTTTTCATTCAACTCTTCCATTTCTACTTCTAGTTCTGCTTCTGCTTGTTCTGAAGGATGTCGCTCATACTGTTTTGCTGTATTCAAAGAATTATTCATTTGATATGTGCTCTTAAGTGTTGGCTAGGCATAGCTTGTATGGTAGTAAATAAATAAGATTTTTCTAAAAATGTAAAATATATGAATTTAGAAAATATGTCATAAGATAAATCTAAGACCTGATAGAATCATGGTATTGGAAGGTACCCCGAGAGGTCATTTAGTCCAGTCCCCTACACTCATGGCAGGACTAAGCATTATCTAGACCATCCCTGACAGGTGTTTGTCTAACCTCTTCAAAATCTCCAATGATGAAGATTCCACAGCCTCCCTGGTCAAGTTATTTCAGTGTTTAACCACTCTGACAGTTAGGAAGCTTTTCCTAATGTCCAACCTGAACTACCCGTACTGCAATTTAAGCCCATTGCTTAATAAGTTAGTACCATTACAGTCTTATTCTAAAAAGGATACAATATATTTTAAAAATAAAAATGAGACTTAGCTTGCTTTTTCCTGTTTGTTGTGGTGTATAATAAAGTACCCTTTTGGCTTTTATTACACATAAAAATCAAGTATGTGCAAAAGCATGACTGCTTCTAATAAATGTCTTAACATTGTATTTGTGACACATGTACAGAATGTAGATAATTATAGTCTTCACACTGTGTACTACACACAAAAATAGTGTAGAATTTCAGAGTTCAGGATTTAACCCTGGGACAACAATCCCACACCCATGCCTAATCTTTTTGGCATTGAAGGGAAATGAGCACTGAACGTTACTGATTTAGCTTACCATACTGCAAAGAATGTTTTTGTGTGATCAGAATTGTACACTGTATTCCAGATGAGATCTTTCCCATGCCTTATACTATGGCATTAATGTCTCTCTCTCTACTGGAAATGTCTTGCCTGATGCTTCCTAGGATTGCATTTGCCTTTTTCTCAGCTGGAATCACATTGGTGGTTTATAGTAATCCTCTGATCGACCAACACACCCAGGTCGCTCTCCTTTTCTGTTTTTTCCAACTGGTAAGCCCCCGTTTATAAGAAATTCTCACTAGACCATAAGTGCATGATCTTGCACTTTGTACTATTACACTTTCATACCATTTCTGTTACTCCAGTCTTCAAGATTATCCAGATCTTTCTATATAATATTCCAGTACTCCTCTCTGTTGAAAATGCCTACCAACTTTGTTTCATTAGCAAACTTCTTTAGCACATGCCTACTTTTTGTGCAAAGGTTATTAATAAAAATATTAAATAAGAGTGGTCCCAAGGTCAATTCTTGAGGAACTCCACTAGCAATTTCTCTCCAATCTGATAGTTCACCTTTCAACTCATCCTCTTGCCTTTTCCTCTTCAGCCAGTTCCTTAAGCACCTTACAATTCTTGTACTGATCCTGATCTTCTCTAATTTAACTAACAGTTTCCCCTGTGGGGCCATGTTAGATGCTTTACTTGAAGTCCAAGTGTATTAGACCTACTGAATTTCCCTTATCTAAAATTTAAGTTATGTCCTCAAAGATGGACATCAGATTGGTCTGGCATAATCTACCTTTGGTAGTCCTGTGTTGCACTGCATCTCCTTTTCTGTTTACCTCCATGAATTTAACTATTCTTCTTTGAAAATTTGTTCAAAAGCCTTGTATGCTAATGAGGTCAGATTGATGTGTCTGTAGTTGGCTGGATCACTTTTTTCCCCCTTTGTTAAATATAGGTATGACATTAGCTATTCTTCAATCATATGGTACCACCCCGAATGTGTAGATTTATTGGAAATCTTTGCCCCAGGCTAGCAATCTCATGTGCCACTTCTTTCAGTACTCTGGGATAGAAATTATCCAGTCCCCCTGATTTGAGAACATTAAACTCTTAAGTTTTTTCTTCAACTTCAGATGTGGTAATTTTCATTTTTGTGCATTCACTTCATCAGCCATCCTGCCTTCCTGCACATGTTCGATATTAGCATACTTACTGAAAACAGAGGCAAAGAGTTCATTTAGTTTTAGGACCATACCTAGAGGATCTTTAATCTTCCCATCCATGCTACAGAGCGGTCCAACCTCATCTTTCCTCATTCTCTTTTTATTTATATAATTAAAAACCCTCTTATTGTTTATTTCAGTTTTCTTGAATGAAACTTTTAATCTGTTAGTGTGAATGTTTATTCTTTGACGTTTATTCTTCGACATTTATTCAGGTGTCAAAAATCTTTTTTCACAATTGTTGGTAGTGAAATTTGTCTTGTTTATGATTAGACTATAGTTTTCTCCATTTTCTGATAATGTTTTTCATCCTGACCCTCTTCAAAGCTCTTAATTGATTTCATCTGTAGCATAGGTAGCTAGTCCTCTCCATAGGATACTAAATGCAGTGCTCCTTGTTGAAACTGTGTATTTTAAACCATACAGTCTTCTATTACTGCTTTGCTCTTAAGGCTAATAGAAAATTCCATGTAGGCTATGTTTCTTGTTGCCTTACTATTAGATTTCTTATATCTTAAAATTTTGTAAACCAAAGTGTCTTCAAATTATGATTTGGAGAGATATATGGGGATGGGGGAATATACTTGTAAGCATGTCCTATCTTCCAAATATAACAGTAGGCTACACCAGAGATTCCTAGCTAATATAAAGCCGAACAAGCTATAAACTTTTTGTAAAGTTGAACGGTTGGGTGTGAATGAGTAGCACTATCTTAGTACAAAGCATTACTAGCAATACCTGAACCTGCTTTTGGCAGCTAAGCAACAAACACTTCCGTTTGGGACTCTATTCCTCTTATTAGAATTTCTACCTGAGACAGAAGGCCACATCTTCTTTCTCTTTTCAGGTATAAGTTTTTCCTGTCTTTTTAAGGTAAATGAAATACGATAAAGTGTTGGGGAGATTGATTTATTTATTTTTTCCATTCTCTGATCGCTACAGAGCATTGTTAAATGAATTAAATGGAAAATTCTTAGCATTTATTGTACTCCTGACAGAATGCACAGCTATGTGTCTTAAGTATGAATATCTAAAATATTATACAGAAAATGGAATTCTGCAAATGTGTAGTGTTCTGAAAATATGTATAATTGGCCTTTTACTGTATTTGAGCCAAATTTTTCCTTGATGCAACAACATGAGACTTTTTCACAGGAGGGAATTGCTAGTAATAGTTGCTAACATCTGACACTAGCAGCACTGGCTGCTGAGCAGAGAACTGACCTACCTTTGATTAAAACAGCATTTCTCTCTTTCCTCCCCAAAAGACTGACACAACATTTTGGTAGCTGAGCTGCTTGACTCTTTCTCTTCTCCTTTTTCATATCCCATAGAGTCCCCAAACTCAACAGCCATGTAGATCAGAGGAAGGTATTGATTAAACTGACAGTAGGAAGGATAGTGCAGTGTATTGGGAAGTGGGTTTCTTATGGAGCATATAGGAGACAGCTTGGCAGTTAATCATTTAGGGAAAGAGAATGAGGCTGGCTGATATCAGAAAGTGAAGGAAAGAGTTACTAAGAAATCTGTCCCTCATAAGCAATTAAAGCCCCAAAAGCCCACTGGCATTTCTTAACAATTTTACCATAAATTATTTGAGACCCTTGAAATGGGTGCTAGAATTTTGCAGGAACTAATAGTAAGTTGGGTTCAGATCTTAAGAGACTAAGTAGTAGTCAGGACCTGTGTTTACATCTCAACCAAGAGTTAACTTTACTGTCTCAAAGTCCTTCCTTCGAACACACTACTTCCTACAGATTTATAAATCCCGGTGTAGTGTGTCTCTCTCCTCCTCTGTCCCCCAAATGCATACCCCCACACTATCCCCAGAGAAAACTAAAGTTACTTATCAAACAAAAGAAGGGAGAAGATTTAGGAAATCTGGTTCATTTCAGCAAAGAGGGACGATGGAAACGTTTGGTTATATAATAAATCTGACATCAAAACAACAAATCTGTATTTTTCTATAGTTGTGATTTCACTTGAGCTGACTTTTATGAATTTGCTTTTTGTTCATAAAATAAATACTAAACCTAAAATGACACAATTGCATTAGGATGTGATGTAATTCAGAACTGCATTTTGAAGCAATTTCTGAATAGATTTTCTTTAGTAGAACAGGATCCTTGGTTTCTAATCCATAGTGTCCTCTCTTTCCGAGTCAAGACCAGTTGCAACAAGATTTATTTGAAGAGTATTGGGTCATCTGCTGATGATGACCCAATGATGCTACTCAATTATTACATTATTTATGATAGTTAAATTAAATGATGTACTGTATTATTTTACAGTAACTCCTCACTTAACGTTGTAGTTATGTTCCTGCAAAATACGACTTTAAGCGAAACGATGTTAAGCGAATCCAATTTTTCCATAAGAATTAATGTAAATAGGGAAGGTTAGGTTCCAGGAAATTTTTTTTTTTGCGAGACAAAAGGCATTATATACATTTTAAACCATTTTAAACAAGCAATTTAATACTACAGTCATCATTGCTGAGTATGAAGCTTGGTTGGGGTGGTGGAGTCAGAGTGGAAGAGAGTGGATTGTCTGGGTGCTCCTATTGCTGTTCTTGCTGAACTTTCTGAAGTCGAAAAAACACATCTAGAGATTGTTGTTTTGCTTTCCTTTTTTTTTTCTTGGTAAATTTCTTTATATTTATATAGATGACCAACTCCCCTAATCACTTTGGAGCTGTCAGGATCGTCATCACTCAGGATTTGCAAGCCAGCGTTAACCCTCCTTGTCTCCCTCCTCCCCCTGACCTCCTCCCCCTTTACTCCACATGCAACGTCCTCACTCCTCCCCCCTCCTTCCCCTGCCTCCTGCCTGTGGCAGTCAGCTGGTTTGCGGCGTTCAGGAGGCAGGGGAGGGAGGGGGAGCCTGCGTGCTGAGTCCTCGCTCCTCCCTCCTGCCTCCTGAATACAGTAAAGCATCTGATTGCTGCGGGCAGGGGGAGCAGGGGAAGGTGCTGATCCGCGGGATGTGCTGGGGGGCAGGAGGCGCTGTGTGGGGGGTGGGCGTTGGGGAGCTGATGGGGGCTGCGAGCTGTGGACAAAGCAAGCAGCCAAACAACATTATAGCAGAGCATTGCACAACTTTAAACGGAGTATGTTCTGTAAAGGAACAGGGACGTAAGATAGAAGCAACGTTAAGTGAGAGGCTGTTAAGTGGGGAGTTACTGTACAGCATCTAGAAGAGCTATATAGAAGAGATTCTCAGATGGGGTGGGCCCACCTGGCAGGGCACAGAATGTATTCTGGAGGGGTGTGAGAAGCATTAGGGGGAAAAAAACCTTGCTGCACACATTTTACCCACAGCAATGAATAACTAGCATATCTGATTCCTTCAGACATATCGGGTCCTCAGAAGACACTATGTATTTGACTCTGGATGGCGCTGTGCATTCTGACTGATTACTCTTAAGCTTACATAACATTATACACAGTTGTTGCCATCTGTACGTTAATCCATTTGCTATGACCCAGTGTGCACGTTAAATTGTAAGCATCGATCACAATCACAGTTTTGCTGCTACTTCAAGTAGTGTCCCTGTGGGTGCTTCACTGTAGATTTTTATGCGTCCCCATGCTTCTGATTGGAGATTTTCAGTGGCAGTGTCCATTTTTGGCCTGTACATGTGTGTTCTGCCTTTAGGCTAATTAGTGCTCTGCAAGCATTCCACCCCCAGTTCTTTCTCAGTCGCTCCTGGCTAGAGATGGAGTACTTAGCGGTCTGTTTGCAAATACTATAGATCCTCTTTTAAAGTAGTTACTTTAATAGTTTGTGGGTTTTTTCACATTTTGTTAGATGATGAGGTTTTGTTCTTGTTCACCTTTCTTTTTAATTAAAAAAGTAATTGTAATAGATAGCTTTTACCCCCGTTTTCTTTTTTTCCCCCTGGGGATTGCTCCCACCCCAGCAGGGGGCATGCCTGGCATCTTTGGGTTTAAAAGGTGCCTCTCGTGCAGGAAGCCATACTGGTAATGGGCAGCCATGTCCGTTGCCTCAGGGAAACCCACATTCCCCAGAAGGGTGCTCTCTGCCAGCAGCTGAAGACCAGGGCTTGAAAAAAAACGGGAACTCCGGTTAAAAGTACTCCTCATGGAGGTAGCTCTACAGCCTGATTCCCCCCGTCATGAGACACATCACCTCAGCCTTTGACCTCCAGTGTGGGTGAAGCAAAGAAAACGTCTTTGAGCTCCCTGTGGAAGTCTAAGTAGAAAAAGAGAATCACCAGCCCTCCTGTGCAGAATCCTTAACCAAACAGAGGAGGTTCCCGGCATGTTTGGTTACCTTAGTACTGATAGCTACCAAATGTACCCAGAAACCGTGTGGGCACTACATTCCAGAGTCAAGGAGAGAGCCTAAAGACCGTATGGGCACAGGAATCAAGGCAGCGGTACTGCCATCTTGAGATAGAGACATGGACCATGACATCTCCGGAAAGATGGCACCAACATAGGAGTACTTGGTACCAACAAGAGCTAAACATCAACCTCCTCAAACTCAGAGCGGTGAGAAACACCTGCGCTCATTTTCTCTCAGTGATCAGAGGTATGCACACGAAAGTCGTGACGGACAACATAACATGTATGGATTACCTAAATCACCAGCGTGGCACAAGATCATCCTCTCTTTGTGAAGAAGCACTAAAGTTATGTAATTGGTGCATTTCCTACAATGTACTAATATCAGCAACCTACCTACTGGGAGTGCAGAACACAACAGCGGACGCCTTCATTCACAAATTTTCTCAAGACCACAAGTGGGAAATGAACCCAGCGGTACTCCACATTATATTTCACCAGTGGGCATCCCTGACAATTACCTGAACCACCTGAATTGCCACTTATCTGAATACGAAACGCCCATGTTACTGCTCCATGGCAGGTGTTGGACAGCACTCATTAGTGGACACTCTCCTCCTTCCATGGGATGAGGGCCTTCTATACACCTTTTCCCCATTCCCTCTGTTGCTAGAAGTCCTTTTGAAAATAAAAAAGGAAAGAGTAAACGTCCTACTGATCGCTCCCATCTGGCTGAGACAGACGTGGTTTGTGTACCTATCACAGCTAGTGATATGTCCGCCAATTGTCCTTCAGCTCACTCCTTACCTTCAGTCTGAGTGCCACCAACTCTCACCATGCTTAGGCACACATCTCTGCAAACAGCCAGGCCAGGGTCAGTGAGAAAGTGATTGCAATGTTGCAAAAGGTGTATTTAACTGAAATGTTACAATGCTGTGTGTGAATTTAATAATCCCGCTTCTGTGCATTGTCCCCTGTGCTTCACCAGGTGTGGCTTTTAGGAGCACCCCGAGCGTGTCTGCTAAATAAGAAAGTGTTGAAGACGCAGCAAAGAAGACAAGTTCCAAGAGGTACTGCAGTGCTCCAAGGCAGAAAAAAGGGAACGTAAGGAGTGGTGGGAAGCTGAACTGTGGGACAGAAAAGAGAATAATGAGTTTAAGGACACAACTGAGTGGATTATTAAAGTAATGGAGAAGCGAACGCAGATCGCTGAAGTCCTTAATAGTGTTACAGACTGAACAGATCCATACTCTCACTCCCCTGCAGCACATTGAGAACTCGTTTCCATTTCCAGGACTTCTCAGTTCACCCTTCATTCCACCCCCTCGGACAACTTTCATAATAATAGCTGGACCTACACACAGTTGGGAAAGTCTGCCCTTCCATGGTTCCTCCTTTCCCAGCAGGCATATGTTTGTTTGTGTGTGCTGTTTCTTGTGCAATAAAAGCAAAGTTTTATCATGATAAATCATCTTTATTTTTTTTCTACAAATTGAGATTGCAGGCACTACCAATACATGCAGAGGCATTTTAATAATTTCCTTACAGCAATATAAGGCCCAGAATGTCATCATTACCTCCTAGGAAAACTACACGTAATGTAACATTGAAGCAGCTCTGACAGAGATATACATTACTGGTGGTCATTGTCAAAGCCTTCTGGATTCGAATTGCCCCCTTCTGGGCTCCTCTGACAGTCCTGGTATCTGGCTGCTCAAAATCAAAAGCCAAGCAGTCTGCCTCAGCATTCCATCCCCGAGGAAACTTTTACCCTTAGCTTCACAGAGATTATGCAACATACAGCACGCAGGTATGACCATAGGAATATTATTCTCATTAAGGGCTAACCTGCTATAAAGGTATTGCCAGCGCACGTTTAATCTGCCAAAGCTCATTCAGCTGTCATTTGGCACCTACTGAGCCTGTTGCTGAATCGCTCCTTACTGCTGTCCAGGTGTCCCACGTAAGGTATAGCCATGGCTATAAGGGCTATGCCGGGTCTCCCAGGATCACTATGGGCATTTCAATATCCCCCACTGTAATCTTCTGATTTGGAAAGAAAGTCCCTGCTTGTAGCTTTCTATACAGGCAGGCGTTCCTGAAGATTCGTGCATCATGCACCTTCCCGTGTTGATATCAGTGAAATGCCCACAGTGATCCACCACAAGCGCCTGCAACACCACAGAGCAGTAACCCTTTTGTTACAAGCCAGTCTAGCGCCAAAATTCAAATGTGTGCGCCATCTATTACCCCTCCACAGTTAGGGAAACCCATTTCTGCAAAGCTGTCCACTGTTTCATGCACATTTGCCAGACTCACGGTCCTTTGTAACAGGATGTGATTTATTGCCCTGCACAGTTGCATTAACACAGTGCCAATGGTCGACTTTCCCACTCAAATTAATTCGCGAACGACCGGTAGCAGTCTGGAGTCACCAGCTTCCACACAGCAATTGCCACACGCTTCTCTACTGAGAGGGCAACTTTCATTCTTGTGTCCTTGCACTGCAGGTCTGGGGCGAGCACCACACATAGTTCCAGGAAGGTGGCTTTCTGCATCTGTCATTGCTCTTCATGCCACACCTGCATGATGATACAATCCCACCATTCAGTGCTTGTTTCCCGAGCCCAAAGCAACAGTCTACCCTGTGCAGCTGCTGTGAATGCCAAAAGCAATCTAAAGTTGCTCCTATCCATATTATGCAGAATATTGGGCACCCCTATCCATATCACGCAGAATGTTGGGCACCTGTGAGTCTTCAGTTAGGAACTTCATGATTAACTGCACTGGCATCCGCCATGTCTTCATGACAGTTAACAGAGCATAGGAGAGCCGCGTGGGATCAATCCCTTCTTGCAAAGAAGGGCTGTTGCAAAAATGCCACCAAAGAAAGCCGGAAGTCCATGGAATGCTGGGACACAAAGCAACATCACAGGATATTTAGTCAGGTCCCAAGATGCACTGCGATCTGCTCCACTTTTCTGCAACACCTAGCGACAGAAAATGTTGAGCTGGACTGTGGGGTAGGTACCCACAGTGCATTGCTCACATTGTCAATGATAGTGCCCCCACTGTGGACGCGATCTGCCAACAGAGGGAGCAAGTGTGAATGTGAGATTCCGATTTTTATTGTGTCAACGTTTGGATGTCAACATCACTTTTGTTGACAAAACTTGGTAGTGTAGACATGGCCGTAGTGCTATGTTAAAACACATTAAAAAAATCTTTAATGTGCAACACATTAGAGAGCTTTAGAAATCACACCCCCATAGAGTACATTACCCCAGTGCAGGGATCGGCAACATTTGGCTCGCGGCCCGCCAGTTTACCTACCGCGTCCACAGGTTCGGCCGATTGCAGCTCCCACTGGCCACGGTTTGCCGCTCCAGGCCAGTCGGGGCTGAGGGAAGCAGCGTGGGCCAAGGGATGTGTTGACCACCACTTCCCGCAGCCCCCATTGTCCTGGAACGGCGAACCGTGGCCAGTGGGAGCTGCGATTGGCCAAACATGCGGACGCAGCAGGTAAACAAACTGGCCCGGCCTACCAGGGGACTTACTCTGGCGGGCCATGTGCCAAAGGTTGCCGATTCCTGCCCCTGTGTGTAGACAAGCACTACATTTCATTTCCTTTACATTTCTTTACAAATCCTAGTCTCAAATCCCTCTTGTATTTTAATTGTCCTTCTAAGGAATACAGTTAGTCTTCCCAATGGCTCTTGTAAAGGAGAGCACTAGAACTAAGCATAATATTAGAGCTACGCTTGTACCCACAATGATGACAAGAGTTTTCAACATGTGCATCCTGGAGTACAGTTGTTTGCCTTTTCGAAGGCATCACACTAAACACCTATTCAGTTTATCTATTGTTACTTCACATCTTTCAACACTACAGCTGTTCCCATACAGTAGCTAGACTTACACTTTGTTAATCTGTATCTCACTTTGTTTAGACCAGTGTCCCAAACTATCCATCAAATTGTTTTTGTCCTACTGTATTACTAGTATAAGCCCTAAAAAAACCCCTGATATTTAAACAATATGCACATTTTATTTATTGAAGTATAATGGAAGTTTATTTTCTTCTTTCTTTGAGTTCCCATACTGCCAAAATCACGATGACATCATATATTTAGAAGATGGCTTCCTCTAGCAATAGTCTCAACGGCTGCAAATTCCATAGGGTATTTAGTGAGAAGCATTTCTATTCTTTTGAGCTTTCAGACTGCTAGACTGACAAAATGGATATCTGTCCTTTTAATTGTATAGAGATATAATAGTCTATATTTTCACCATTTCTCTTAAATTATCCCAATGCTTTAATCTGTCCGAATCTAGCAGTTAATATATTTTTTGTTGACTGAACACTGAAAAGTAGACTCGCTTTAAAAATAATAATTTGGTCTCTTGAGCCAAAAAAGATTACTTAGCTGGCAACTTTTACCTATGCAGTGGTGTTTCTTTAATCATATAGGTTTCAGAGTAACAGCCGTGTTAGTCTGTATTCGCAAAAAGAAAAGGAGTACTTGTGGCACCTTAGAGGCTAACCAATTTATTTGAGCATAAGCTTTTGTGAGCTACAGCTCACTTCATCGAATGCACAGTATGCATCCGATGAAGTGAGCTGTAGCTCACGAAAGCTTATGCTCAAATAAATTGGTTAGCCTCTAAGGTGCCACAAGTACTCCTTTTCTTTAATCATATAGAAACTCATTTAATATGTTTGTCCATTGTAACTCTTCAAAACTTAATTTCATCAGTGGAGTCAGATATTTTCAGTTTCCCCTCTACATTTTTATGCTGTCTCCCCCCTGCTTTCCTAGCCCCGTCCTCTTTTTCCTACAAATGCTCGAGTCTGGTCTACATACAAATGTACATTGGTGAAATAATTAAATCCGTTTTATTTTACACCTTTTTATGTTGGTGCAAGTCTGTGTGTAGATCGGCCCTTACTTTATAATGGAAGGGGTATCAATGCTATTACCTTAATTATTGAGTAGATAGAAATTGACTAGCTGGTATTTGTTTCCTAGAAATAGAATTTAGTTTAATGAAGAATAGTACAATATCTGAATTTCTGGAAAAGCAAATACAGGAGAAATAAATGTTTTTACTTTGTAAGTGATACTATTCATAGCATTGTTTGATTATTAGATTAGGTTTTTCTCTTTAATGTTTTATTTTGCATTTTACAAAAAACTTTTCTATACTCTGCTTTTTTAGGCGCTTGCTGACTAAATTAAAATTCTGAAATGAGTTGTGCCTGTCTTTGTAACTCTGAGTTTGGCCAGATAAAACATTGTATTGTGCTCTCTGCAGTGCCCTCTGCCTTTAGTTCGCTCATGTACATCAACGCCTGACTTGGGCATAGTTACCTGGGAAACCGTTACTTTTAAAACCTTTGTAGATCACTGCATATTTTCAGATTTTAAAATTGTTTTTGATATTGCTAACCAAGTGTACAAAATTCATATCCGGTCCCAAAAAAATCACGATTGGCTAAAAAATAATGAAATTTTTGAAAATAAGTTTTGGATCTTCTCCAGGATGTCGGAGGGTAAGAAGAATACCACCATCATTGCAAGACTCCCAGTTCTCATGATTTTATTGCATTTAACTATTACTGCAAGTCTAGAAAACTGCTATTGTGGCAGGAGATTGTGGTGCTGTTACACAGTCTTACCGGTATTTTGTTTTTCCTTACTGTGCGATCGCTGTTCTTTCTTTGAAGAAATGCTTGCATTGTTTTGTGCTCTAATTGTTCTTTTGATGATGGAGCTGTGGCAAACAGAAAGGGAAGTTGCTCTCTACCTAGAGTCAATGCTTGAGGTGGAGTTGCTACCTGGGTCTTTTGGATGAAATTCCTGAAAGAAGGAGTTGCTTACGTGCTGTTTGTGACTAATTCTGTTCAAGGACTGATCTATATAGTGCCAAATAACCAAGTAACACTAATAATGTACCCTGTCTCCAAATCACTGATTTCTCCTATGATGGGAAGCTGATCAGTAAAGTATTACTATCTCTTCTACTGTTCAACAGAATGACCAGTGGGTTCTGAGTGGCAGCCTAAAGCACAGTTACATGGGGTTGTCCATATAATTAATTCCTAATAATTTGGGGATTGGCTTACAAATAAATTGCATAGGATCCATTCTCTGCTTGCCAGCAGGGATCCCTAAAATGCTAATATTTTTGCTCTCCACAGATTTGTTAAATCTGCCGAAGGAGCAGTTACTTTTTATGAGCCATTTAAAAAGTCTTATTTTCTGTGACCTCATTTTTGTACATGTTCTTGCCTCTTTTGTTCAGTGCAGTGTGATGGTCCACATATATTAATTTGGCTTGCCCACTTAAAATGAGAGAGTTGGTTTTTTTATATTGGTGTCAAAGCAAGGTGTTCTCATTGTTGTGCACATATTCTCTCCTGTGTTAGGGAGCAGTGGGGAACCACTGCCATCAGATAGTCTTGGTGATAAAGATAACCACTTTCCTGTTGGTGAAATGGGAGAGGATCAGCAAGGTGGAAGCAAGAGCATCTTAGCACGTGTGTTTGGGGTCAGAATCGTGTCTTCTGCATGTTTTTCCTTCAAATATTACTAATCTAGTCACTGTTGGGTTCTGCTCCTAAAATGACATGGTCAGTTCAAGTGATTTGAGTACTGTGAAAAGCACCATGCTCAGATTTGCATCAGCTATCTTTGTCAGGATCTGACCCTGAAAAGCTTTAACTTCTAGCTGTACTTCAATAATAATTGGTATTAGTTTGCTGTGGTATCTGTATGCCATTTATTGTCTCTTCGCCACCCTCTCTTCATCAGTAACAAACATATACCACCATCACAGAGGACAGGGGTGTACTAAAGTGTTGTTCTTTCATACATTCTTAATAGACCACATGATTAAAGTTCAGGTTTAAAAAATGTTGTTTAATTGAAGGAATAAATTAAATACGGTGTTAACAATATTGCCCTAAGAACAATCAAATTTTTAAGATAGCTTGTGTATTAGCTTATTCACTTAAAATTGAAATTTAATAGCCATAAAATAAGTCTTAAGAGTATTATATTTTGCTGTAGTTTTTCATTTTAATAAAACTGTACTATGAAATTTAAGTGCAAAAGCAGGAAAGAGTTAATTTTTTAGGATTTAACTACTTTCTGAGCTCCTTCTGTGCAATATAATTCAATTCTTCTTCGAGTGCTTACTCATGTCCATTCCATATTAGTTGTGCTCGTCACATGCACTGGTGCCAGAAGATTTCCCCTTAGCAGTATCCGTAGGGGACCGCTCTGGTGCCCTCTGGAATGGTGCCTGCATGGTGCAATATAAGGGGCACTGCCGGCTCCCCCCACCCTCTGTTCCTTCTTGCCGCAGTGACGGTGCTGGAACATCTGCTGCTTCAGCTAGCGTTGTTTCATTCTCTGTTCTTGCGAACTTTGAAAACCTGTAAAATAGTTGTATATAGTTTCTTAGTTACCCTGAGTAGTAGTTCTCAATTCTTCGCTAGTCTCAAATGGGACTCAACCGGGGGAGGGGACTTGCCCCTGTCCCCAGGCTTTAAGCTGTACGATTGCTGTAAATGGCCTATGCCCATCAGTGATCCACATACCAGCTGCCTAAGGTGCTTAGGCGCGGGGCACATAAGTGACAAGTGTCCGATCTGCAAGTCCTTCAAATGTAGGACAAAGAAGGAGAGCGATATTTGTCTGAAAGCACTCCTAATGGAGTCGGCACTCATTCTGGCACTGGAACAGCGGTCCAACTCCTTACCTAGCACTGTGGCCTCCATGCTCAGTGCTCTGCCGGCGCCATCCACGAAGCTGGCACCAGTCTCCTCCATGACTCTGGGCATGAAGCTGAAAAAGGTGAGGGGATGATCTCCTACCTCCTGCAAGGGAAAAGAGAGGGCTGGGGGTGAGCCAAGACCTGTGTTGGGCAGCTCAATGCCCCCTTCGGGAAGTCGGGGCCCAGCTCAAGTTGAGCAGTGTAGCTCATCCCATACTTCGCCCGCAACTCCAGATAGCTGTGCAGACCACGGCCAGCTTCAGGTGCCGTTGATGCCCGAAGCCCTTCAAGCAGCTGAGGAGATCCTGATGCTCTCAGCAGTACCCAGCAGTACCCCGGGCTCAGGGAAAACCCTCTTTAGGACCTTTGTGTCCCCACCTCAATGGCACTGTTCCCCATCGCTTGCCTGCACGAAGCCATCATGCCTTGGGACTAGAGAGGCCGGCTCAGTGGAGCCCCCTTCAGTCTCCGCACTAGAGGCACCGATAGAGGCATTTGAGGTGTTTCTTGCTGGTGGATTGGCGCAGATCCTATGAGGCGCATGCCACCCAGCAAGAACTCTGGGACCGGCCCTGACTATCTCCAAGGGCCTGGGACCAATTACGGGACTGATCATCTGGGCCATCATTGCCCGTCTTCTAGGAGGAGATTGCCCTTCTCAGGAGGTTCCTCCCAACAGCCGGCCCATGATGGCTCCTGGTCCCATTCGATGTCCTGGTACCAATCGAGCAGCGTGAGGCATGGATCACTGGGTGTCTGATGCAGATCCGCCGAATGCCGTTCATCTCCGAGACCGTGACCAAGACACCCGTCTCGCTCGGACAGGTCGGCTTTGGGTTACAATCATAGAATCATAGAATATTGGGGTTGGAAGAGACCTCAGGAGGTCTTCTAGTCCAACCCCCTGCTCAAAGCAGGACCCAATCCCCAACTAAATCATTCCAGCCGGGGCTTTGTCAAGCATGACCTTAAAAGCCTCAAAGGAAGGAGATTCCATCACCTCCCTAGGTAACGCATTCCAGTGCTTCACCACCCTCCTAGTGAAAAAGTTTTTCCTGATATCTAACCTAAACCTCCCCCACTGCAACTTGAGACCATTACTCCTCGTTCTGTCATCTGCTACCACTGAGAGCAGTCTAGCTCCATCCTCTTTGGAGTCCCCTTTCAGGTAGTTGAAAGCACCTATTAAATCCCCCCCCATCTTCCGCAGACTAAACAATCCCAGTTCCCTCAGCCTCTCCTCATAAGTCATGTGTTCCAGTCCCCTAATAATTTTTGTAGCCCTCCGCTGGACGATTTCCAGTTTTTCCACATCCTTCTTCTAGTGTGGTGTCCAAAACTGGACACAGTACTCCAGATGAGGCCTCACCAATGTCGAATAGAGGGGAACAATCATGTCCCTTGATCTGCTGGCAGTGCCCCTACTTATTCAGCCCAAAATGCCGTTAGCCTTCTTGGCAACAAGGGCACACTGTTGACTCATATCCAGCTTCTCGTCCAGTGTCACCCCTACGTCCTTTTCTACAGAACTGCTGCCTAGCCATTCGGTCCCAAGTCTGTAGCGGTGCATGGGATTCTTCCGTCGTAAGTGCAGGACTCTGCACTTATCCTTGTTGAACCTCATCAGATTTCTTTTGCCCCAATCCTCTAATTTGTCTAGGGCCCTCTGTATCCTATCCCTACCCTCCAGCGTGTCTACCACTCCTCCCAGTTTAGTGTCATCTGAAAACTTGCTGAGGGTGCAGTCCACGCCATCCTCCAGATCATTAATGAAGATATTGAACAAAACCAGCCCCAGGACTGACCCTTGGGGCACTCCACTTGATACCGGTTGCCAACTAGACATGGAGCCATTGATCACTACCCGTTGAGCCTGACGATCTAGCCAGCTTTCTATCCACCTTATAGTCCATTCATCCAGCCCATACTTCTTTAACTTGCTGGCAAAAATACTGTGGGATACCTTATCAAAAGCTTTGCTAAAGTCAAGGAATAACATGTCTACTGCTTTCCCCTCATCCGCAGAGTCAGTTACCTTGTCATAGAAGGCAATTAGATTAATCAGGCATGACTTGCTCTTGGTGAATCCATACTGACTGTTCCTGATCACTTTCTTCTCCTCTAAGTGCTTCAGAATTGATTCCTTGAGGACCTGCTCCATGATTTTTTCCAGGGACCGAGGTGAAAAAAAATAAGTATGGGGATTTACCTATCTCATATAACTGGAAGGGACTTTGAAAAGTCGAGTCTAGTCCCCTGCCTTCAGAGCAGGACCAAGTACTGTCCCTTACTTTTGCCCCAGATTCCTAAATGGCCGCCTCAAGGATTGAACTCACAACCTTGGGTACAGCAGGCCAATGCTCAAACCACTGAGCTATCTCCCCTATTGGTTGCAGTGACCAGCACCAGTTGGACTAGAGCCACCGCTTCGTCTGTTCCTGGTCGTCCGGTACCAACTGCTCCGCTTATAGCTCCGGCATGAAGCAGTGTTACATGACTATGGGACAAGTCCCAGTACCTACAAAGACACTGGTATCGACGACATTGAAACTGGTTCCATGGCCCCAAGCACAGTGGCTGGTGCCACGGTACCCATGGAACCCTTGGGGGTTCACCCAACCATCCCAGGCTGCCCGATCGGTGTCAGGAGCCTCGGAGAGGCTAGCGACCTCGGTATCCCATCCCTATCTGGTGCTCGAGTCTTCAGAGGGGTGAGACCCTACAGGTCTAGGAGGACCCAGGGGAGGAAGCTGCTGGACCACTGTGATGAAGTGGGGTTTTATTCATCTTGTTATGTTGCACATGAGTCTTACTGTCCTATACTAATACTGTGTGTACCTCAGTTTGCCTTTGTACTGCACCAGTATTTAGGGTGGGAATCAGGTGTGTGATTTTGCTGAGGCCTTCAGGGCAGGTGAGGCTGCCCAGCTATTTGCACCTACGTAACTTGAGACCCAGGAGGTGGGATGTGACCAGGTAACACCTTTTGCCCGAGAAGCGAGACAAAGAGAAGGAGGAGCAGCATCAAGGGGGGTGTTGCAGGTCAGGTGGTTGGAGGTGGGCAGTCTGCGTGGGGGGACTGGAAGAGGGGGAATCCAGGGTGTCTGGCCCGGGATTCCCAAGATGGACTTGGCTGAAAGTCACTAATGTATGTAATAGCAAGTTCTGTTCTATGCTGTGTTCCTGTTGACGAATAAATCTTTCTTTCTTACTCTGGCTGAGATTCACGTCTGACTGCGGAGTTGGGGTGCAGGGCCCTCTGGATTCCCCAGGAGCCCCACCTGTGCAGACTTGCTGTGGGAAGTGCATGGTGTGAAAAGGGGATGCTGAATGCTCCGAGGTCAGACCCAGGAAGATTGAAGCTGTGTAAACTGCTTGCCCTGGAGACAGTATGCTCAGAGAGAGGAGGCATGCTCCCCCAGAGTACTGACTGGCTTTGTATGGAGTAGTTCCAGAGCATTGCCCAGTAACTCTGTGACGGCCACCAATGGACGTGGAGGTTCCCGCGTCTCCAGCTTTGTCCTCGTCGTCACCAGAAGGGCCCTCTCACCCGTGATAGCCTCAGGATAGCCAAAGCGCATCAGGAACTTTTGAAGAGGGTCACCTCCAACATGGAGTCTCAGGCAGAGGAATTGGAAGAGCCTTCGGACTCTCTCTTTGACGTCCTCGGCTCCTGCCAGGGTGGCTCTACCCCTTCATGAAAGGGTTTCCAAGATCACGAATGCCCTGTGGCAGACCGCCTCTTCCCTGGCCCCTATCTCCAAAAGGGCTGAATGCAAGTACTTTGTACCAATGAAGGGGCATGAGTATTTATACTCCCACCCAGGCCCTAATTCCCTTGTGGCTGAGGCGGTTAACCACAAGGAGAGGCAAGGACAGCCCAGGGCTACCCCCAAAAATAAAGACTTGAGGAGGCTGGATCTCTTTGGACCAAGATTTATTTGTCTTCCAGCCTCCAACTGAGAGTGGTCAACCACCTAACCCTCCTTGGCCAGTATGACTTCAATATGTGGCAAGCCTTTTTCACTGCTTATTCCAGATCTAGTTCTGGCTCTTCTAATAACCTTTTTCTTACACTGATATCTTTTATTCCTATCACAATTCGATCTCTTACCTTTGATTCAGATTGCGGAAATTACGTGTCTGACTTCTGATCTTTAGGTCTGTTAAAAAGGATTCAGAAGTTTCTGCCTCCACTGGATTTCTTGAGTAAAACTGAAATCTTTCAAATGTTTCACTTTTTTTGGTCAACAGAATTCCTTAAAATTTTTTTTTAAGATAAACTCCTAGTTGGTTCATTCTCTAACATTAAGCTCAAATGAATTATATAATGAAATTGCTTCAGTACCTGCAATATTCAAAAAGATGGTGATCTTTTGTTCATCTTCCTTATGAGTAGATCCTGATACCTTCAAAAATGAATCAAATTGTTATTTAAACATTTTCCAGTTTTCTGCATTATTTCTTGACATTTTCAGAAATGTGGGAACACTTAATTGATCCATCTGATTTCATTCAAACTTGTTTTTCACTTTTTAGCAACTTTTACCTGTTTTTTTTCTTTTTTAACTTCTTCCAGGTCTTTTTGTAATTTCCTTCACTCCTGATACCATGTGTTGTTTTATATTCTGGTAATCCACTAGTCTTAATAATTGCTAGTAACTTGACAGTCTTTATTGTGTACATAGTTAACACATAAACAGAGCATCTTAACCCTGGTCAATCAGTCAGTCTAACTTAAAACCAAGAGCCTCCTCCAGGTTTCAGCCCCCATACTCTGAAGATTCTATTAATTCTCTTAAAGACATGGTAAAACCACAGTCTCTGCCTTGTCAGGTCAGCTTCTTAGCCATCTAACAGTTTTTTCTAACAGTTAAGTACCAATGAACATACTGGCCGGAAAGGGAAAGTGGAACTAGTGACTTTTGTCTCTAGGGATGTGGAGAAATAACCTGGCTTCATCACTATGTGAACTAGGCCTGTCTAAAATATTCAAACCACCTCAAAGAGGAGGTCAAGCTTGATCCTTTGCTTAGCTCAGTCCATTACTTCCAGGATTATTAGCAATATTCATTAGAATATCGATATTTCATTTTTCCTATTAAGATATAATGTACTATAAATCAGTTTATATAGCTTTGTCAATTACTTCCATTGTCAAAAAATATATTTAGACTTCTGAATTTTGCAGGGCCTAATTAAGTAGTGTGGCAAGGTTTTAGGCAGTAACCTTGCATGGATTTCTATACTGTGAACACCCATAAGTATTAGGAACTGAACCAGAGACTCTGTAAGCCCTGGCATTCAATGGTGAGATATCAGATTTCACTGGGAAAGTGCAACTTCAAGAAATATTATTTATGCAAACAAAACCTTTAAATACAAGCAATAAAATACTGCTAGTTTGGAATTGTGATGAGCTGTTCTGGCTCCTGCCTCTGCTGCTGTTTATAAACTGCTCAGAGACCCTTGTGCTGGTCAAACATCTTCTGTAGTTTTATTTACAATGTGGGTTCCCAACATAGATTCATAGATATTAAGGTCAGAATGATCATCTAGTCTGACCTCCTGCACAATGCAGGCCACAGAATCTCACCCACCCACTCCTGCAATAAACCTCTCACCTATGTCTGAGCTATTGAAGTTCTCAAATCATGATTTAAAGACTTCAAGGAGTAGATAATCCTCCAGTAAGTGACCCATGCCCTATGCTACAGAGGAAGGCGAAAAACCCCCAGGGCCTCTTCCAATCTGCCCTGGAGGAAAATTCCTTCCCGACCCCAAATATGGCAATCAGCTGAATCCTGAGCATATGGGCAAGATTCACCAGCCAGATACCCAGGAAAGAATTCTCTGTAGTAACTCAGATCCCACCCCATCTAACATCCTATCACAGGCCATTGGGCCTATTTACCATGAATATTAAAGATCTATTCATTGCCAAAATCATGTTATCCCATCATACCATCTCCTCCATAAACTTACCAAGTTTAATCTTAAAGCCAGATAGGTCTTTTGCCCCCTCTGCTTCCCTTAGAAGGCTATTCCAAAACTTCACTCCTCTGATGGTTAGAAATCTTCATCTAATTTCAAGTCTAAACTTCCCAATGACCAGTTTATATCCATTTGTTCTTGTGTCCACATTGGTACATCTTCATAATGTATACAGTTCTGCTCTTAACAGTCCTAGAAAACCCCCTGCTCCTGCAACAAGCAGGGAAGAACAATTTCTCTCCTCCCTCTGCTTTCTGCTCTCTCCCATAATTCAGGGGTGGGCAAACTTTTTGGTCCAAGGGCCACATCTGGGTGGGGAAATTGTATGCAGGGCAGGGGTTTGGGGTGCGGGACGGGGTGTGGGAGGGGGTTCGGTGTTCAGGAATGGGCTCAGGGCAAGGGATTGGGGAAGAGGAGGGGTGTAGGGTGTATGAGGGGGCTCAGGGAAGGGGGTTGGGGTACAGGAGGGGTGCAGAGTGCGTGCAGGAAGGGGCTCAGGGCAGAGGAGCAGGAGGGGTGTGGACTGCGGAAGGGAGCTCAAGGCAGGGGGTTGGGGTGCAGGGTATGGCGGGGGCTCAGGGGACGGGGTTGGGGTGCATAGGAGTGCATGGTGCAGCAGGGGGCTCAGGGCAGGGAGTTGGGGTGCAGGAGAGGTGCGAGGTGCAGGCAGGAGGCTCAGGGCAGGGAGTTCGGGGGTGGAGTACAGGAGGGGTTCAGGCTCTGGCCCGGTGCCACTTACCTAAAGCGGCTCCGGGGTGGCTGCAGCACACCAGGGCCAGGGCAGGCTCCCTGCATGCCTGTCCTGACCCCACGCTGTGCCGCTCTGGGAAGCGGCCAGCACCATGTCCCTGTA
The DNA here is from genome assembly GCF_965152235.1 of Eretmochelys imbricata. NCBI lineage: Eukaryota > Metazoa > Chordata > Testudines > Cheloniidae > Eretmochelys > Eretmochelys imbricata. Next base: position 111,000,311 of record NC_135577.1, read on the forward strand.
TGGCCCCTGGGGTCTGGGGGGCGCACAGGGCTCCACGTGCTGCCCTTGCCGCGCCTCTAGGTACCTCCTCCGAAGCTCCCATTGGCCGCAGTTCCCTGTTCCCGGCCAATGGGAGCTGCGAGGGGCGATGCCTGGAGGCAAGGGCAGTGCATGGAGCCTCCCCCCCGGGCCGCAGGGACGTGGCGCCGGCCGCTTCGGAGAGCGGCATGGGGCCTGCGGCACCACGGGGGGGGGCAATCCTGTGGGCTGGATCCAAAGCCCTGATGGGCTGAATCCAGGCCGTAGTTTGCCCACCCCTGCTCTAATCCTTTTTTGTGCCTATTTGTAGCCTTTGTCTAATAGGTTAATTAGCCTTCCAGCTCTCTTCCACCCACAAATTAGGCACAGCTCTGTTTAACCAGCTCCATTCTGCATTGTTTGATTCGATCTGCTGAGACCAGAGTGCTGTCTCAGTCGTTCTTGCCCAGCACTCTATCACAGGAATATACAAACAATTATTAAATTAAAGACTAATTCTAAGGAAATTGTAACTTCTTTGTGTGCTTGTTTACATGTGTTCCACTTCTGATGTACATATGTCAGAAATCAGAACATTTTAGCCAGCAGTGTCTGTTGATCATACCAGCTCCTTGGGTAAAGCAGTGATTGTCTATTAAATTAAATTGCACGAAAGGTTGGTATTTTGTGTTTTTACATGTGTAGGTTAAACACTTTTAAAGTGCTGTGAACATTAGGCTGGAATCCTGCATGTAGTCATAAGAAAGGCACTGGTCTGTTCATGAGCAGCTGTCATTTAGCACTTTCTTCCTAGTTATAGAGTTCTTTGCTATCAGTGGTCTCCTAGCAACACTGATGAAAGCTGTAATTGAGTTTTGCTGCTTATTGTATGCTGTTTATTTTGAAGTGCTCCTGTTTAAGGCTGTTGTTGCTTATAGTTATTTTGGAATGAGTATTTGGAGTTACTCAGTATACCAAGTTTAAAGAAATTGATTGCTTGCCATTTAATACAAAATACATATTTGAAATATATTTTAGACTTTATTTCCAAATAGCAATATTGTTTGCTGTCCCGAGATAGATTTGTCAATCACTTACAAGGAGAATATCCTAGCGTGTTAAATATCAAACCAGATTACACAAATGCTGTCAAATGCTCAGGTTATTTGGCTTGTATTTGTTGTACATACATGTATAATTGATAGCAAAATCTGAAACAATCTATGATCATATTAGCACAGGGACTCTTACTGCTTGTGATAAAAAGTCCTTGCATTTTATTATGTGGGAAAAGAGGAGAAGTTTAGGTAATTAGTAGAAGTGAAAGCAAGCTATTGAAGTGCTTGCAGAGGCAGCTTTGTCCTATTCTGTTAACCTGCTGTACCTCTCTTTGATGCTAATATCTAATGAGTTTTGTGTAGTGATTCTTTTGCAAGTCTAAAGCTTATTATCTCACTGTAACCATGTATAACCTCTGTATCCACCTATTGTTTTTTGTCTTACACTTAGATTGCAAATTGTTTAGGGCAGTGGCTGTTTACTTGTGTTCTACATTGTCTAGCACGATGATGCCTAGATCCATGCCTTGGTCCCTTAGATGCGGTATCAATACAAATAATAATAGAATTTAAAGCAGTGGTCCGCAAACTGTGGGGTGTACCCCTTTAAGTGGGTGGGTAGGAACATTCAGGGGGCCTGGGAGGGCCTGGACCAGCCTCCATGGGGGGGCAGGGAGGGAGCACCTCCCCGCCCTGCTCTGTCCTTAGCTCTGCTCCAGCCCTAGCAGAGAGTCCGGCTTTGTGGTTGGCCATGGCTCCCACTTCCAGCCCCAGCGCTGCCACCGACCATGACCCAGCTCCTGGTCCCACTTCCGGCTGCAGCTCCCAGCCCTAACCATGGCTCAGCTCCTGGCAATGGCCTGGGCCAGCCACCATGGGGAGTGGGGAGGAACCGCCACCCAGCTCTGGTCTCAGTTCTGACCCCAGCTGAGGCCCTGGCCATGGTTCCTGCTCCTGACTGTGGGCCTCAGCTGTGGCTCCACTCCCTGCTGAGGTCCCGGGTCTTGGGGTGGGGGCGCGGTCAGATTACATTATGGGTAAGGGGGCGGGGAGCGGAACATAAAAAGTTTGGGGACCACTGATCTAAAGAAATACAAAGGATAATTTTATGTTCATAAAATACAGCCTAATGGGCATCAAATTTGACCAAACGAATGGGGTAACGGAGAATACATAGTAATATGTAGAAATCCTCAAAATATGTCTGTATAATTGGGACTCTCTCAGCTTCAGCAAATATAGAAAAAAGTATAATAGAGTTTAGAAGAGTGAGGCATCATCTTTCCGTGGTGACTTCTTCATATAAGATTGTTCTGTTTGCCATCAATACCATTAGTATGTCATTCTTCGTGTGCGTTGAGAAGGATGGAGCAATTTACATCATCAATTTAAATCACTTGATCTTTTTTTAGAAAATTACTGATTTGAATCAAGTTGAAGCTTTATAAAACTAATTAGCAAATTTGTGTTGTTGCAACTTTAGATTAAAATTCTACAGTGGACTAAATTATTAACACCATATTTTAAAATGCTGCTACTTGTGGGGTGTTTTATTTGAATTTTACAATACTGTTATTGATGAGGCTGGAAATATGTGTATTGAAAGTTAAAGCCATGATCCTGCAAGTGCATAAGCAGGTATGTAACTTTACTCACTTGAATTGACTTCGGTGAGATTATTCATACTTAAAACTAAGCATGTGCAGAAGTGTTTGGCATCAGGGGGGCTAAAAATATATTTTTGTTTCAGAATTGGGGGTATAAAATCTTTCTCCTCCCCCTCCCCCCCCAAAAAAAAGGAAAAAAGAGCATTAGTGTTAATCATGAAAAGTTTAGACTTTCAGTACATTCATGAAGTTAATGTGTATTGTTTTTGTGCTCACAGGCCAATATTTTCAAAAATTGGAGCCTAAATTTAGGCTCCTGAACCCATATTTAGGCACCTTAAGATGAAATTTTCAAAAGCACCAAATTTATTTTAGGAGCACTAATCTCATTGGCTTCAAACTGCAAATCCTGATGGAGGAGTGTAAACTGACCAAAACATTTAAGTTTTCTTGACGTATGGAAGTTCAGTAATATTGAAAGGTGCTGTCGGTTGGGGCGAGGGAAAAAAAAAAAGCGCAGACTATATGGTTATCAATGTTATATATTATATGTGAACTCTAATGAATGTCACTTTCAGTGTCAGCATTATTGATTTCGTTGCTGCACGTTTTAAAGGATGTAACAAGGCACATGCTATAAATCACAGGAGTTGGAAATTGAGAGATTATTATTTGTATTACCTTGTCAAGGACCAGGATTTTGTCAAACTATAATGATTGGTAGTGTGTGTCTACACATACAAAGAAGAGCTTCTGAATATTCAAACTGTGTAATTGGTGTTTCTTTTGTCCACTCAATGAAAATCCTGAGCTATACAGTTTCAGGCCCCATTTCTCCAACGTCTTATGTCTTTCATAAGGTGAATTATTCTTTAGAAAATGTATGCAGCACTAATACAGTTTTTGTTTAAATATGATGAATATATATATATATATACGCTGTCTAAGGATGTAGTACTTGCCACACAAAAGGGACATCTCAGGTTGGAGTGGTAAGTGTAAAATCTATTCCTTTCAAACTAAAAGAACACCTCATGAGTTTAAAACTTCAGAAATATACAATATTTCATAGAATCATAGAAGTGTAGGACTAGAAGGGACCTTAAGAGATCTTCTAGTCCAGTCCCTTACACTCAAGGCAGGACTGAGCATCATCTCTAGACCATTCCTGGCAGGTGTTTGTCTAACCTGCTATTAAAAATCTCAAATGATGGAGGTTGCACAACCTCCCTAGGCAGTTTATTCCAGTGCTTAACTACCCTGACAGTTAAGAAGTTTTTCCTAATGTCCAACCTAAACTGCAAAAGTTTAGTCAAATGCACAGACTAAAGATGCATCAAGCATGTTCAATCTGTGGAGTAGATGACTCTCAGTCAGATGAGCTCTGGAATTTTGTGTGTGGTAAAAATATTTAATCAAGTATGCATGTTTTTTTCTGCTCAGTCAACAATTATGACAAATGCGAGCAAAACCACAGTGGCTTTGCCATTCATGCTTCCTATATCATAGGGTGTTACTGGAGAACAAGACTCCAGTGAGATTAAGAATTTTCATAATCTCTGTGTTTTGCAGGTTATTTGTTAAGATTTAGAATGCTTGCTGGTATTCTTCAACACTATTACAAAGTCTCTATATATTAAAAAAAAAAAAAAAAAAAAGAGAAAGTGGGAGGAGTGCAAAGTCCTTTACAATAACTAGTTTGTAGACCTGTTCATAACCAGAATATTTTCATTTTTCAGATGTTCCTCCTGCTGAGCAAGAAAAGCTTTTTATTCAAAAGTTGCGACAATGTTGTGTCCTTTTTGACTTTGTTTCTGATCCACTGAGTGACCTAAAGTGGAAGGAAGTAAAGCGAGCTGCTTTAAGTGAAATGGTAGAGTACATCACACATAATCGCAATGTGATCACAGAGCCCATTTACCCTGAAGTAGTGCATATGGTAAGTGATTTAGCAACTGGAAATATTTTGAAAGCCCTTTTTGTAGTTCAGAGTTAATTCTTTGCCTGTATGAATTTCTTTTAGTAAAGCTTACCTGATCTTTTTTGAAGCTTTCAATATTTTAGGTTTCGTGAAAAACATATCTCTGTAATCAGTTGTCTTTTTTTTAAAACTGACAGCTTTCAAAATCATATTGCCAGTGTTGTTGGAAATACTTGGTTCTGCCTCTAGTTATTCATTAAGTTGGAAATGGTCATGCAGAAGTAGAAGCATGTTGGAATTTCAGAAAACAAATTTGCTGTGGAACAGTTTAATTTCTTCAGTCTTGTGTTTGCAACCTACATATTGCACACACACAAACTATTTAAAAGAACATAAAGATTGCGAAATCAAACATTTGAAATTAAGAAATGCCAGAATTAAGGCTTCTTGCAACCTCAGTTCAATCCCTTGGTGTGTATGCATTATGAAGCAATCTTTAATTACATAATCACATACTAAGTCTATGAGAAAATTAATTCTGTACTAATAGCAGAAAGCCCATGCTGTTGTACAGGTGAAATTCATAGTCTTATGTAAAAAAGCCAAAAATAGCTGAGAACATAAACATTGGACAGTAAAAGACACCAGATCCCATTGATGACTGAACCTGGTGACATTCTGAACAAAGAGAGCTCTCAACCATGCTTGTAGCTGCTTCTATCGCTTCACATTGACTCAACAGATATTCTAGGCTTCACAGTAGTGTTTGAATAGCATGAAATGGATGAGGCATGGTGCAATGAGAATAACACAAGTACTGAATCCAGTATACACAAGTACTCATTCAGTGATCACCATGCACAGTAAGGCATCTTATGGAAAAAATTGTATATGATCGTGTAATTAAAGACCTGTATCACTCCCCCTGGCTCCCTGTCCCAGGCTCCTTGTTGCAGAAAGCCCTCCCCTCCCCTCCCCTCCCCTCCCCTCTCTACCTTAAACCACCCCCCCTCCCCCCAGTCCAGTTGTTTTTTCTTCCATGCTTTATGGGTGCCAGCAGAGAAGCAGCACTGAGAGCACAAAAGAGACAGTCTTCCTGCTTTCAGTTTTGGTACCTGGTACCTCAGCCCATAGTAGCCAAGAGCAGCAATTTCAGGGAAAGGTTTCTCACCCATGAAGTACTCTCAATATGGATGGAATTTTTGAAGAATTTAGGGGAAACTTGTTAGAAGTTGGCAGCTGAGCAGAGAGTTTTTTCGAAGTCTTCTAACTTGGCTAAATCTTGATGGATTTTCATAGGGACAGCAAAAGGCATAGCCATGAAAAAAGGTGACTGAACCCTGTTAAATTTCAAGGCCGCACTCGAAAGCATGTGGGCTTCTGCAGGGTTCAGTCTTATTACTATGCATATTATATGTCTATATAGGCTGTTGGTTTTTTTTAGTGAAGACAAATAGGCTACTGTGCTTCAGTATGTTGATAACACTCAGTTTTATCTCCATCTCCACTAATCCCAGCAGGAGTGATTGAGCACCTGACCCAGTGTCTGGTGAAGATTGAGGCATAGATGAGAGCAAACTGGCTGAGATTCAGATCTGAAAAAACAGATACAGAATGAAGTGTGTCTTATTGGGAACACAATACCTGTGCTCTGTGATCTGGTTTGTTTGATGGTTGGCTTCCAGGTGAATTAAAAATGTTGGGTTTAACCTGTAAAATCCTAAATAGCCTGGGATCTGTTGGTTTGAGACACCATCTTGCTTCCTATACAATACTACCACAACTGCAATCAGCAAGAGCACTGGAACTGGTGCTCCCTAGCTATAAAAGAGGGAGTTGCTGTCAGGGCATTCTGAGGCCCTCTTGTCTGAAATAACACAATTACGTTAACTTTCCAGTCATGCTACAAGGTCCATCTGTTTTTTCAGGCATTTGGTAAAGGTTGGGGTATGCTCTTATTTTGTGAAGATGGATGAGATACTGTGTTGCTATTTATGATTTGATCATGGCAGCGTTTTCTTAAGGAATTAAAATAAGGTCTATATGTGCTTTAAGTAATGGTAGAGCATCTAGAATTTTTGGATTGCTGTCTTTTATGCCTTTAAATCAGTTAATCTTTTTAAAGAGCACCCAGAGGGACTTATTTTCAGGAGAATCACAATGGCAGCTGTAATGGATTACTTTTACTTTTAAAATTTATCCTATCTTCCAACAGTGGCTGGTACCAGGAAAATTTATTGAGTGATCCATCCCCTGTCATCTGGTCCCAGGTCCTAGCAGCCAGAGGTTTGGGGACACCCAGAGCATGGGGTCCATTCCTGATCATCTTGGCTAATAGTCATTGATGGACCTATCCTTCATGAACTAATCTAATTTTTTTTTAACCCAGTTATACTTTTGGCCTTCGCAACTTACCCTAGCAATGAGTTCCACAGGTTGACTGTGCATTGTGTGAAGTACTTCCTTATGTTTGTTTTAAACCTGCTACCTGTTAATGTCATTGGGTAAACCCTAGATCTTGTGTTATGTGAAGGGGTAAATAACACTTCCCTGTTCAGTTTCTTCCCTCCATTAATGATTTATAGACCTCTATCATATCCCCGTCTAGTCGTCTCTTTTCTAAGATGAACAGTCCCAGTCTTTTTAATCTTTCCTCATATGAAAGCTGTTCCATACCCTTAATCACATTTATTGCCCTTCTCTGTACCTTTTCCAATATTAATGTGTCTTTTTTGAAATGGGGATTAGCAAAACTGCATGCAATATCCAAAGTGCATGCATACCCTGGATTTATATATTGGCGTTATATTTTCTGTCATAAATGTCATGGTTTTACAGGGTGCCACAGGCGCTGTCAGTCTGCTACATGCTTTCCAAGTGATAGCATTGTTGATTTCTCCATATGGTTTGTTGTTGCTATCATTTGGATGGAAGAACATTTTTATTTATTTTTATTTTTTAAATGACTTGCAAAATCCATATGCTACAGCTCACAATACCCAAGGGTGGTGACTTGCCCATAAGACTGTTGTGACAGATAAGTAATTTACCCTGTTCTCATGTTAGCATCTCTAAAATGTGCCTAAAATAATTCACCTGTTTGTGCTATTCAGTACAGGATACTGAGTCATGCTTACTTGAAAGATGCATCACTTATGGATGGTCAGTCATGTCTATATATTTATATGTAGCATTTTAGGAATTAAATACCTTAATCAAGACACTGCATTTGACATCAATACATCCCACCCACCCACTCTGTTTATGCCTGTTCCTCACTGTGTCAAGCCTATATTTAGAGGGAGCAATTTTCAAAAACTGTTATGCAGTGGAAACAATGCTGACTGTTCATTTTTGATCCAAGAGTTCACTAGGGTCTTCTGAGATATAGACACGCATTTGCTGACCCAAAAAGTTTACAATCTAAATGTAGGCTTGACACAATGAGGGACAGGCATAAACAGAGTGGGTGGGTGGGTGGGATGGGTACTAGGAATTACCATAACAAGATTAGAATAGTGGTCCGTCTGGACAGTATCCTGTTCCTATCAGTGGCCAGTAGCCACATGCTTCAGAGGAAGAATCAGAACAGAAAATTATGAAGTAACACACTTAGAGTTTGGTGTTGATCTGTCAGTTGGTGGTTGTCTTATGCACTTAATTCCCTTGGATCAGTTTTACATTTTTCCTTTTCAGTATTCTTTATATATCCCCTTTTTCTGGAAGATAGAAGCACCCAATTTACCTTCTCCTTACATTTATCCATTTACAGAAGTCTTTTCTGCTTCTAATCATTTTCCTCAGCTTCTGGCTTACAGTAGGATCACTTGACTACTCAGTAAGGCATGTAAACATTTTGGTGGTTCAATTAAATTATATATTTTTATATGAAAGATGAGCTCCCTTTTCATAGATGATATGGAAGAAATAATTTTTTTAAATGGATTTGAATATTAACCCATTTTGCACCTACTGTTAGAGGAACAGTTCAAAAGAGAACTAAACAAGTTCATGGAGCATAGGTCCATCAATGGCTATTACCCAGGATGGACAGGATGGTGTCACTAGCCTCTGTTCACCAGAGGCTGGGAATGGGTGACAGGGAATGGATCACTTGATGATTACCTGTTCTGTTCATTCCCTCTGGGGCACCTGGCATTCGCCACTGTCAGAAGACAGGATACTGGGCTAGATGGACCTTTGGTCTGACCCAGTATGGCCGTTCTTATGTTCTTAGGATGTGCAGGAACCAGTTCACAGATGCTTCATATTGTCTTTACTTTCCTCCAGGCAAATATGCAAATGAGGATGGAAAGAGGGAACAGTTGTTCGAGTGATTGCTCACGTGTATTCCACAATAGGTGTGCATGCTCGCCACGTGCACTGGTGCCAGAAGTTTTTCCCCTAACAGTACCCGTAGATGGGCAGTGGCGCCTGCCTGGCGCGGTATAAAGGGAGCTCCACGCTCCCCCCTACCCTCAGTTCCTTCTTGCCACCAGTGAACGAGCGTTGGAACTGCTCTGCTCCAACTTTGCTGTAGCTCGTCCCCAGAACTGTTTCTTCATTCAGTGTTAGTACCTGTAGTTAGTTAGCTGTTTAGTTAGTCAGTGAGCCCGGGGTTTAAGTAATGGGGCTCTGGTAGGCGTTCTGTGCCAAGAAGTGACCCGCGTGCAGACTGTTTGCGCTGTTTGGGAGAAACCCATATCAGCGAAAGGTGCAAGATTTGCAAGTCTTTTAAGCCTCAGATCAAAAGAGAAAGGGACGTTAGGCTCCGAGCCATCCTGATGGAGTCAGTGCACGAATCCAGCACGCAGCTCCGAACCGGTACCCGGCCCTGCGGCATTGGTACGCGGCGACCCTCCGGTGCCATCAACCAGTCATAGATTCATAGATATTTAGGTCAGAAGGGACCATTGTGATCATCTCGTCTGACCTCCTGCACAACGCAGGCCACAAAATTTCACCCACCACTCCTGCAAAAAACCTCATACCTATATCTGTGGTATTGAAGTCCTCAAATCGTAGTTTAAAGACTTCAAGGAGCAGAGAATCCTCCTGCAAGTGACCCGTGCCCCATGCTATAGAGGAAGGCGAAAAACCTTCAGGGCCTCTTCCAATCTGCCCTGGAGGAAAATTCTTTCCTGACCACAAATATGGCGATCAGCTAAACCCTGAGCATATGGGCAAGATTCATCAGCCAGATACCACAGAAAATTCTTTCCTGGGTAACTCAGATCCCACCCCATCTAACATCCCATCACAGACCATTGGGCCTATTTACCATGAATATTTAATTACCAAAACCATGTTATCCCATCATACCATCTCCTCCATAAACTTATCGAGTTTAATCTTAAAGCCAGATAGATCTTTTACCCCCACTGCTTTCCTTGGAAGGCTATTCGAGAACTTCACTCCTCTGATGGTTAGAAACCTTTGTCTAATTTCAAGTCTAAACTTCCTGGTGGCCAGTTTATATCCATTTGTTCTTGTGTCCACATTGGTACTGAGCTTAAGTAATTCCTCTCCGTCTCCGGTATTTATCCCTCTGATATATTTAGAGAGCAATGATATCTCCCCTCAACCTTCTTTTAGTTAGGCTAAACAAGCCAAGCTCCTTGAGTCTCCTTTCATAAGACAAGTTTTCCATTCCTCGGATCATCCTAGTAGCCCTTCTCTGTACCTGTTCCAGTTTGAATTCATCCTTCTGAAACATGGGAGACCAGAACTGCACACAGTATTCCAGGTGAGGTTTCACCAGTGCCTTGTATAATGGTACTAAAACCTCCTTATCCCTACTGGAAATACCTCTCCTGATGCATCCCAAGACCGCGTTAGCTTTTTTTCACGGCGATATCACATTGGCGGCTCATAGTCATCCTATGATCAACTAATACTCCAAGGTCCTTTTCCTCCTCCGTTACTTCTAATTGATGTGTCCCCAGCTTATAACTAAAATTCTTGTTATTAATCCCTAAATGCATGACCTTACACTTCTCACTATTAAATTTCATCCTATTACTATTACTCCAGTTTACAAGGTCCTTCAAATCCTCCTGTAGGATATGCCTGTCCTTCTCTAAATTGGCAGTACCTCCCAGCTTTGTATCATCCGCAGACTTTATTAGCCCACTCCCACTTTTTGTGCTGAGGTCAGTAATAAAAAGATTAAATAAGATTGGTCCCAAAACCGATCACCTTTCAGTAGGACCCATTGTAGTCTCCCCTTTAACCATTCCTTATCCACCTTTCAATTTTCCTATTAATCCCCATTTTATCCAATTTAGCTAATAATTCCCCATGTGGCACGGTATCAAACGCCTTACTGAAATCTAGGTAAATTAGATCCACTGTGTTTCCTTTGTCTAAAAAACCTGTTACTTTCTCAAAGAAGGAGATCAGGTTGGTTTGGCACGATCTACCTTTTGTAAAACCATGTTGTATTTTGTCCCATTTACCATTGACTTCAATGTCCTTAACTACTTTCTCCTTCGAAAATTTTTCCAAGACCTTGCATATTACAGCTGTCAAACTAAAAGGCCTATAACTATCCGGATCACTTTTTTTCTCTTTCTTAAAAATAGGAACTATGTTAGCAATTCTCCAATCATACGGTACAACCCCTGAGTTTACAGATTCATTAAAAATTCTTGCTAATAGGCTTTCAATTTCATGTGCCAATTCCTTTAATATTCTTGGATGAAGATTATCTGGGCCCCTCGATTTAGTCCCATTAAGCTCTTTGAGTTTCACTTCTACCTCAAATACGGTAATGTCTACCTCCATATCCTCATTCCCATTTGTCATGCTACTATTATCCCTAAGATCCTCTTTAGTCTTATTAAAGACTGAGGCAAAGTATTTGTTTAGATATTGGGCCATGCCTAGATTATCCTTGACCTCCACTCCATCGTCCATCCTCAGTCCCACTTCTTTCTTTGTTTTCTTCTTATTTATATGACTATAGAACCTTTTACTATTGGTTTTAATTCCCTTTGCAAGGTCCAACTCTGCTTGACTTTTAGCCTGTCTCACTTTATCCCTACATGTTCTGACCTCAATAAGGTAGCTTTCCTTGCTGATCCCTCCCTTCTTCCACTCCCTGTATGCTTTCTGCTTTTTCTTAATCACCTCTCTGAGATGCTTGCTCATCCAGCTTGGTCTACAACTCCTGCCTATGAATTTTTTCCCCTTTCTTGGGTTGCAGGCTTCCGATAGCTTCTGCAGCTTTGATTTAAAATAATCCCAGGTCTCCTCTGCCTTTAGATCCATAAGTTCTTCAGTCCAATCTACTTCCCTAACTAATTTCCTTAATTTTTGAAAGTCAGCCCTTTTGAAATCAAAAACCCTAGTTGCAGATTTTTTTGTTAATCCTTCTGTTCAGTTTGAACTGAATTAGCTCATGATCACTTGAGTCAAGATTATCCCCTACAACCATTTCTTCTATGAGGTCCTCACTACTCACCAAAACCAATCTAAAATGGCATCCCCTCTAGTCGGTTCAGCAACTACTTGATGTAGGAATCCATCAGCTATCGCATCTAGGAAAATCTGAGCCCTATTATTATTATTATTACTGCTCCCCATCCACGGGACATGCCAAGAGGGCCAGGAAGGCTCCTTTGCAGCGGCACCGAGGGAAGTCTGGGACAGAGGCTAGGCCCATGTCGGACAGTCCTCGATCCCCACTGGGCCCCAAGCCTCTGACTCATGTTGAGTGGAGTAGCCCAGCCCCTTCGGAAGAGGGATGTCCGGATGCAGTCCATGCCTGAAGCCCTTCAGGCGGCCCGGGACGTTATGTCCATGCCGGTGCCCAGAGTGCCGCAGATGTCGGCCCTATGCTCCAGAGGCAAGCCACCGCTGGGATCTCCGCAGTCGCCTCCGGTCCGGTACCAGTCTTGGTCGAGGGAACATTCCCGATGCCGTTCACTGCCCAGCAACCGTTCGGGGCAGAGTCCATGTGGATCGCCCTCGACGCCGACCAGATTGTCTAGCTGGGTTCCGTCTGGCTGAGACTCTCGGCACCACTTGTCCTCAAGAAGTGAATATCGATGGAACCGCGGCATGTGTCGCCAACAGTCCTCGTTTCGAAGGGGGGTACCGCAGTCGGTCACGGCATGGTCGTCGACACCGTTCCTGCTTGGACTCCTGCTCCAAGTCTCCGCCAAGACATCGCAGTCCCGGGCATTGATCGCCGGTGTCTTGCCGTTGTGGGTCCGCCCGTCGAGGCCATTCACGGAGCAGCTGTTACCGTCGGTACCAGCCCTCCACATCGAGATTGTGGTTCTGTGGCCAATGTAGATCCTGGCACCGCCGCTCCTCCTGGTCCAGAGACCGCAGCAGATCTTATGCCAGCCCGGCTTCCATTTGTAGCCGTCCTTCGATGGGCCAGGCCAGCCAACCCGAACAGCTGGACCCACCGGTGCCACAGCAGGTGCAGTGGCACCGAGCGTCGTGGCCGGCACAGTGGTATCAGTGGGCGCCATGGCCTCCGGCGCAGACCCGAGTGGGAGCTCGCTCGGTGGCCAGAGCTTCGGAAGCACCATCTGCCTCCCTCTCCAGACTCCCGAGAAAGGCGTCGGAGGGACATACGTCCTCGGCACCGTGCCCAGAGTCTGACCATTTGGTGGACCCTTCAGTGCCGGCCTATACCCAGAGCACCGCACTGGCCTCCTCACCCCCCCGGAGGTGACAATTGCGGCCCCGCCCCACTCTGCCCCGCAGGAGGACTTCAGGGCCCATCAAGAACTCTGAAAGAAGGTGACAGCAAACCTTCACCTCCAGGCAGAGGAGATGGAGACCTCAGACTTCCTGTTTAACGTGCTGTGCGCGTCGGCACCGAGTAGGGTGGCCTTGCCTCTCCATGAAGGGGTGGCTAAGATTTCAAATGCCCTGTAACAAACACCGGCCTCATTGGCCCCCATCTCTAAGAAGGTGGAACGCAAGTACTTTGTACCCACTAAGGGGCATGAATACTTGTATACCCCCCCGGCGCCCAACTCCCTGGTGATCGAGTTGGTCAACCACAGGGAACGGCAGGGTCAGTCAGCCCTGATCCCAAAGAACAAAGACACTCAGAGACTGGACTCTTTCGGAAGGAAAATGTATTAGTCTTTGAGCTTCCAGTTACGAGTGGCTAACCAGGCTCTCCTGGGCTGGTACGAATTCAGTCTGTGGGGCTCCCTGCCCAAGTTTGAGGACTCCCTCCAAGAGTGCAATGATAAGGAGTTCAAGGCACTAGTGGAGGAAGGGGCAGCGGCTGCTAGGGCGTCCATACAGGTAGCCTCGGATGCTGTGGACACGGCTGCACGATCAGTGGCCTCCGCAGTGTCCGTGAGACAACGTCATGGCTCCTGCTCTCTGGGCTGTCCAGCAAGGCACAGTCTTCCATGCAGGATCTCCCGTTTGACGAGAAAGCTCTGTTTGCCGCGGAATCAGATACAAGAATGCATGGCATGAAAGACTCCCACATGACCCTCCAGACTCTGGGCCTCTATGTCCCGGCTCCGGCAAAACCTAAGTTCAAGCCGCAGCAGACTCCCGCCCAGGCCGCCCTCCTGAAGTAGGAGGCCGCCCAGAAGAAGCAGCAGGACTATAAGAGATGCCCTGCCCCCCAGCCTGGGGGCAAGCAGGTGGGGAAAAGGCACTTTTGACGGGATGCTCAGGGGCACTCTGCCAGTCCTCATCAGGGATCCACCCCCAGTAAAGCTCCCGTTCTCCAATCAGTTGTGTGCTTTCCTCCTGGAATGGTCGCGGCTCACCTCAGACCGATGGATCCTCAACACAATCTCCCGGGGTTAAGTCCTCCAGTTTACTTCCTCCCTGCCCAACCATCCTCCGCCCCCGTCCCTCTTGGGGGACCCCTCACACGAAGCTCTGCTTGAGCAGGAGGTGGGGCGGCTCCTAAGTCTAGGAGCGATAGAGGTGGTACCCGAGGAGTTCATGGGCAAGGGGTATTACTCCCGTTATTTCCTTATCCCAAAGGCCTAAGGGGGGCTCAGGCTCATCCTGGACCTGTGAGGTCTGAACTAGTACGTGGTGAAACTCAAGTTCCACATGGTTTCGCTGGCTTCCATCATCCCCTCCCTGGATCCCGGGGACTGGTACGCTGCCCTTGATCTACAGGGCACGTACTTCCACATCCACATATTTGAGGGGCACAGGTGCTTCCTCCATTTTTTGGTGGGACAGAATCACTACCAATTCACGGTCCTCCCGTTTGGTCTGTCCACTGCCCTCAGGGTGTTTACAAAATGCATGTCAGTGGTAGCTGCCTACCTCAGACGGCAGGGGGTCCAGATATTTCCCTATCTGGACGATTGGCTTGTCAAGGGCACCTCCTGGTTGCAGGGGAGGGATCACGTGGCACTCCTCCTGTCCATGTGCACCGCCTTGGGCCTGTTGGTAAACAACACCAAGTCCACATTAGTCCCGGTCATAGAATCATAGAATATCAGGGTTGGAAGGGACCTCAGGAGATCATCTAGTCCAACCCCCTGCTCAAAGCAGGACCAATCCCCAACTAAATCATCCCAGCCAGAGCTCTGTCAAGCCTGACCTTAAAAACCTCTATGGAAGGAGATTCTACCACCTCCCTAGGTAACGCATTCCAGTGTTTCACCACCCTCCTAGTGAAAAAGTTTTTCCTAATATCCAACCTAAACCTCCCCCACTGCAACTTAAGACCATTACTCCTTGTCCTGTCCTCTTCTACCACTGAGAATAGTCTAGAACCATCCTCTTTGGAACCACCTCTCAGGTAGTTGAAAGCATCTATCAAATCCCCCCTCATTCTTCTCTTCTGCAGACTAAACAATCCCAGTTCGCTCAGCCTCTCCTCATAACTCATGTGTTCCAGTCCCCTAATCATTTTTGTTGCCCTTCGCTGGACTCTCTTCAATTTCTCCACATCCTTCTTGTGGTGTGGTGCCCAAAACTGGACACAGTACTCCAGATGAGGCCTCACCAATGTCGAATAGAGGGGAACGATCACGTCCCTCGGTCTGCTGGCTATGCCCCTACTTATACATCCCAAAATGCCATTGGCCTTCTTGGCAACAAGGGCACACTGCTGACTCATATCCAGCTTCTCGTCCACTGTCACCACTAGGTCCTTTTCTGCAGAACTGCTGCCTAGCCATTCGGTCCCTAGTCTGTAGCGATGCATTGGGTTCTTCCGTCCTAAGTGCAGGACCCTGCACTTATCCTTGTTGAACCTCATCAGATTTCTTTTGGCCCAATCCTCCAATTTGTCTAGGTCCCTCTATATCTTATCCCTGTCCTCCAGCGTATCTACCACTCCTCCTAGGTTAGTATCATCCGCAAATTTGCTGAGAGTGCAGTCCACACCATCCTCCAGATCATTTATGAAGATATGGAACAAAACCGGCCCCAGGACTGACCCTTGGGCACTCCACTTGATACCGGCTGCCAACTAGACATGGAGCCATTGATCACTACCCGTTGAGCCCGACAATCTAGCCAACTTTCTACCCACCTTATAGTGCATTCATCCAGCCCATACTTCTTTAACTTGCTGGAAAGAATACTGTGGGAGACTGTGTCAAAAGCTTTGCTAAAGTCAAGAAACAATACATCCACTGCTTTCTCTTCATCCACAGAACCAGTAATCTCATCATAGAAGGCGATTAGATTAGTCAGGCATGACCTTCCCTTGGTGAATCCATGCTGACTGTTCCTGATCACTTTCCTCTCGTGTAAGTGCTTCAGGATCGATTCCTTGAGGACCTGCTCCATGATTTTTCCGGGGACTGAGGTGAGACTGACTGGCCTGTAGTTCCCAGGATCCTCCTTCTTCCCTTCCTGCATAGAGTTTATCGGGGCACTTTTGGATGCAGCGTCGGCCAGTACCTCTCTCCTGCCAGACAGATTTGAGACCCTGAAAGGTCTCATTGACTCGGTCACAAGGTTCCCAGTGAGAACAACCAGGGTTTGCTTGCAGCTCGAGTCACATGTCGGCGTGCACATACGTGGTCTGTCACGCCAGATTCAGGATGAAGCCCCTCCAACTCTGGTTGTCCTCAAAGTTCTCCAAGGCCACGGACAGGATGTACAAGGTCCTCACCGTGCCGGACTCTGTGATCACCTCCCTATGGTGGTGGTCCGCCCCAAACAACATGCTCCAAGGGGTCCTGTTCAGGGACAGGGCCCCGTCTTTGGAGCTGGTGTCCGATGCTTTGGACTTGGGTTGGGGGGCCCATGTGGGCAACTTTCAAACCCAAGACCTGTGTTCGGCCCAAGATCTGACCCTACATATCAACGTCAAGGAGCTCAGGGCAGTGCAGCTGGCGTGTATGGCCTTCCGCACGCACCTGGAGGGCAATGTAGTCAGGGTCATCATGGACAACACGGCCTCGATGTTCTATATCAGCAGGTAACGTGGGTCCCGATCCTCTGCCCTCTGCCACGAAGCTCTCAGACTGTGGGACTTCTGTATAGCCCACGACATCCACCTGAAGGCCTTCCACCTACTGGGCGCCTGGAATGAGAGGGTGGATCTCTTGAGCAGGGACTTTTCCTCGCAACACGAGTGGTCCCTCCACCCAGAAGTGGCCTACCGGGTCTTCTGAAGGTGGGGAACTCCCCAGGTGGACCTATTCACAACTCGGCAGAACCGGCAATGTCCCCAATTCTGCTCCCGGGGGCCTGGGGAGGGGCGCTATCTCCGATGTCTTTCTCCTGTCCTGGTCAGGCTGGCTTCTCTACGCCTTTCCCCTGTTCCCTCTAATCAGCAGGGTCCTGGAGAAGATAAAGATGGACAAGGCCCGTGTCCTCCTGATTGCCCCGGCATGGCCCAGGCAGCATTGTTACGGGATTCTCCTGGGCCTGGCAGTTGCTCTACCATGGCCATTGCCGCTCCGCCCGGACCTGCTCTCTCAGGAGCAGGGCCGCCTCCTCCATCCCAACCTAGCGGCTCTTCACCTCACGGCGTGGCTGCTCAGTGGTTAGGTGGAGAGGAAAGGACGTGCTCAGAACAGGTTCAGTGCGTCCTCCTCGAAAGTAGACGGCCCTCCACTTGCCGTGCTTATTTGGCAAAGTGGTCCCAGTGTTCCAGGTGGGCGGCGGACCAGGGTGTCTCCCCAGTGGCCACCATGATCCAGCTTATCCTTGATTAGCTCCTCCACCTGAGGGCCCAGGGCCTGGCGCCCTCGTCAGTCAAGGTGCACGTGGCAGCCATATCAGTCTTTCATCCACCGGTGCAAGGGCACACGGTATTTTCCCATGCTATGACTGGACGGTTCCTTAGGGGTTTGGACAGTGTTTTTTCATATTCTAGAACTCCCCCTCACCTCCCGGTCCCGGTGGGACCTAAACCTGGTGTTGGCTCGTCTCACAGGGCCCCCGTTTGAACCACTGGCCACGTGCTCTCATGGAAGGTGGTTGCAATCACGTCTGTCAGGCGAGTCTCAGAGCTCAGGGCCGTGATCTCTGAACCACCGTACACGGTCTCTATAAGAACAAGGTCCAGCTCCACCCACACCCTGCGTTCCTTCCGAAGGTGGTCTACGCCTACCACATGGGTTAGGACGTTTTTCTACTGGTCCTCTGCCCCAAGGCTCACGCGTCCAGTGAGGAGTACTGTCTCCACACGCCCAATGTGTGGCAGGCTCTGGCTTTCTACCTCAAGCGGACCAAGCTGTTCAGAAAGTCCTTGCACCAGTTCGTCGCCTCTGCTGAGTGCGCGAGGGGCCAGCCAATTTCCACTCAGTGGCTTTTCAGCTGGATCTCTTCATGCATCCGTTCCTGTTATGAGCTGGTGGGTGTCCCCCTAACACCCATTGTGAGGGCACAGTTGACTTGGGTGCAGGCCTCGTCGGCTGCCTTCATGGCCTGAGTCCCCATCCAGGACATTTTGTAGGGCTGCCATGTGGTTTTCGGTTCACACATTCACCTCGTACTATGCGATCATTCCCCAAACCAGGGATGACGCCAGGTTCAGCAGGGCTGTTCTCCATTCTGGGAACTTGTGAACTCCTACCCATCTCTAACAGATACAACTCGGAATCACCCATTGTGGAATAGACATGAGCAATCACTCGAAGAAGAAAAGACAGTTACCTTTTCCGTAACTGGTGTTCTTTGAGATGTGTTCTCATGTCTATTCCACATCCCGCCCCCCTTCCCCTCATACCATGCCAGACAGGTGCCACTCCAGGGGTCGCGGGGGGCGCTCCCCCATTACGGGTACTGCTAGGGGAAAAACTTCCGGCAGCAGTGCCCGTGGCGAGCACACACACCTATTGTGGAATAGACATGAGCAACACATCTCGAAGAATGGAAATGGTAACTCTTTTTTTTGGGCGGGGGGAGGCAGTGGGGGTTTGATTTTTTGTTTTTTGGAGGGTTTTTAGTTTGGTATTTCTTTGTGTTGCATATATCCCCTTTCTTTGACTGACAGATGAAAGAGCTTCAAGGCAGTAACCTATCATCTTGTATGCCTAAATCACCAGTCATACCTATAGCACAATATAAGTAAATTATAGCTCATGATCAAAGGCACCTATACTGATTTTTCAAGAATTCAGGCACAGTATTTTAAAACAAAAAGTGAAACATTTCAAGGTTACAAAGGGTTAATTCTAGAGCTGTCAAGCGATTAAAAGAATTGTGATTAATCACATGACTAATTGCACTGTTAAACAATAGAATAAATTTTGTTTAAATATTTTTTGGATGTTTTCTACATTTTCAACTATATTGATTTCAGTTACAATACAGAATACAAAGTGTACAGTGCTCACTTTATATTTATTTTTATTACAAATATTTGTGCTGTAAAAACCAAAAGAAATAGTATTTTTCAGTTCACCTCATACAAGTACTGTAATGCAGTCTCTATCATGAAAGTTGAACTTACAAATACAGAATTACGTATAAAAAAATAACTGCATTCAAAAATAAAACAATGTAAAACTTTAGAGCCTATGAGTCCAGTCAGTCCTACTTTTTGTTCAGCCAGGTTTCAGAGTAACAGCCGTGTTAGTCTGTATTCGCAAAAAGAAAAGGAGTACTTGTGGCACCTTAGAGACTAACCAATTTATTTGAGCATAAGCTTTCGTGAGCTACAGCTCACTTCATCGGATGCATACTGTGGAAAGTGTAGAAGATCTTTTATACACACAAAGCATGAAAAAATACCTCCCCCCACCCCACTCTCCTGCTGGCAATAGCTTATCTGAAGTGATCACTCTCCTTACAAAGGCTGACAAAGGAGGTGCTGTTGTCATCATGACTAGGTTGGAATATGAACAAGAGGCTGCTCGGCAGCTCTCCAACACCACTTTCTACAAGCCATTACCCTCTGATCCCACTGAGAGTTACCAAAAGAAACTACAGCATTTGCTCAAGAAACTCCCTGAAAAAGCACAAGATCAAATCCGCAGACACACCACTGGAACCTCGACCTGGGATATTCTATCTACTACCCAAGATCCATAAACCTGGAAATCCTGGGCGCCCCATCATCTCAGGCATTGGCACCTTGACAGCAGGATTGTCTGGCTATGTAGACTCCCTCCTCAGGCCCTACGCTACCAGCACTCCCAGCTACCTTCGAGACACCACTGACTTCCTGAGGAAACTACAATCCATCGGTGATCTTCCTGATAACACCATCCTGGCCACTATGGATGTAGAAGCCCTCTACACCAACATTCCACACAAAGATGGACTACAAGCCGTCAAGAACACTGTCCCTGATAATGTCACGGCTAACCTGGTGGCTGAACTTTGTGACTTTGTCCTTACCCATAACTATTTTACATTTGGGGACAATGTATACCTTTAGATCAGCGGCACTGCTATGGGTACCCGCATGGCCCCACAGTATGCCAACATTTTTATGGCTGACTTAGAACAACGCTTCCTCAGCTCTCATCCCCTAACGCCCCTACTCTACTTGCGCTATACTGATGACATCTTCATCATCTGGACCCATGGAAAAGAAGCCCTTGAGGAATTCCACCATGATTTCAACAATTTCCATCCCACCCTCAACCTCAGCCTGGTCCAGTCCACACAAGAGATCCACTTCCTGGACACTACAGTGCTAATAAACAATGGTCACATAAACACCACCCTATACCGGAAACCTACTGACCGCTATTCCTACCTACATGCCTCCAGCTTTCACCCTGACCACACCACACGATCCATCGTCTACAGCCAAGCTCTGCGATACAACCGCATTTGCTCCAACCCCTCAGACAGAGACAAACACCTACAAGATTTCTATCAAGCATTCTTACAACTACAGTACCCACCTGCGGAAGTGAAGAAACAGATTGATAGAGCCAGAAGAGTTCCCAGAAGTCTCCTACTACAGGACAGGCCTAACAAAGAAAATAACAGAACGCCACTAGCCGTCACCTTCAGCCCCCAACTAAAACCCCTCCAACTCATTATTAAGGATCTACAACCTATCCTGAAGGATGACCCAACACTGTCACAAATCCTGGGAGACAGGCCAGTCCTTGCCTACAGACAGCCCCCCAACCTGAAGCAAATACTCACCGACAACCACATACCACACAACAGAACCACTAACCCAGGAACCTATCCTTGCAACAAAGCCCGTTGCCAACTGTGCCCACATATCTATTCAGGGGACACCATCACAGGGCCTAATAACATCAGCCACGCTATCAGAGGCTCGTTCACCTGCACATCCACCAATGTGATATATGCCATCATGTGCCAGCACTGCCCCTCTGCCATGTACATTGGTCAAACTGGACAGTGTCTATGTAAAAGAATAAATGGACACAAATCAGATGTCAAGAATTATAACATTCATAAACCAGTCGGAGAACACTTCAATCTCTCTGGTCACGCGATTACAGACATGAAAGATGCAATTCTTCAACAAAAAAACTTCAAATCCAGACTCCAGCGAGAAACTGTTGAATTGGAATTCATTTGCAAATTGGATACAATTAACTTAGGCTTGAATAGAGACCGGGAGTGGCTAAGTCATTATGCAAGGTAACCTATTTCCCCTTGTTTTTTCCTAACCCCACCCCCCCCACCCCCGACGTTCTTGTTAAACCCTGGATTTGTGCTGGAAATGGCCCACCTTGATTATCATACACATTGTAAGGCGAGTGGTCACTTTAGATAAGCTATTGCCAGCAGGAGAGTGGGGTGGGGGGAGGTATTTTTTCATGCTTTGTGTGTATAAAAGATCTTCTATACTTTCCACAGTATGCATCCGTGGAAGTGAGCTGTAGCTCACGAAAGCTTATGCTCAAATAAATTGGTTAGTCTCTAAGGTGCCACAAGTACTCCTTTTCTTTTTGTTCAGCCAGTCACTCAGACAAACAAGTTGGTTTACATTTGCAGGTGATAATACTGCCCGCTTCTTGTTTACAATGTCACCTGAAAGTGAGAACAGATGTTCACATGGAACTGTTTTAGCTGGTATTGCAAGATATTTACATTCCAGATGCGCTAAAGATTCATATGTCCCTTCATCTTCAACCACCATTCCAGAAGACATGCTTCCATGGTGATGACAGGTTCTTCTTGATAATGATCCAAAGCAGTGCAGATTGATGCATGTTCACTTTCATCATTTGAGTTAGATGCCACCAACAGAAGGTTAATTTTCTTTTTTGATGGTTCGGGTTCTCTAGTTTCCGCATCAGTGTGTTGCTCTTTTAAAACTTCAGAAAGCATGCTCCACACCTCATCTCTCTCAGATTTTGGAAGGCACTTTAAATTCTTAATCCTTGGGTCAAGTGCTGTAGCTATCTTTAGAAATCTCACATTGGTACCTTCCTTGCTTTTTGTCAGATCTGCAGTGAAAGTGTTCTTAAAATGAACATGTGCTGGGTCTTCATCCGAGACTGCTATAATATGAAATATATGGCAGAATGCAGGTAAAACAGAGCAGGAGACATACTTTTTCTTCCTCAAGAAGTTCACTCAAAATTTAATAGCGCATTATTTTTTTAACTAGCATCATCAGCATGGAAGCATGTCCTCTGGGATGGTGGCCGAAGCATGAAGGGGCATATGAATGTTTAACATATCTGGCACGTAAATATCTTGAAATGCCGGCTACAACAGTGCCATGCGAACTCCTGTTCTCACTTTCAGATGACATTGTAAATAAGAAGCTGGCAGCATTATCTCCTGTAAATGTAAAGAAATTTGATTGTCTTAGCGATTGGCTGAATAAAAAGTAGGGCTGAGTTGACTTGTAGGCTCCAAAGTTTTACATTGTTTTTGAGTGCAATTATGTAACAAAGAAAAGCTACATTTGTAAATTGCACTTTCACAATAGAGAGATTGTAATATGGTACTTGTATGAGATGAATTGAAAAATACTGTTTCTTTTGTTTATCATTTTTACAGTGCAAATATTTGTATTAAAAATAATATAAAGTGAGCAATGTACACTTTTTATTGTGTTGTAATGGAAATCAATATATTGGAAAATGTAGAAAAACATCCCAAAATAGATAAATTTCAGTGGGTAATCTATTGTTTAACAGTGCACTGTGATTGTGATTAATTTTTTTAATAGAGATTAATTTTTTGATTTAATCACGTGAGGTTAATTGCAATTAATCGACAGCCCTAGATAATTCCTTCATGCTGCAGAGATGTCAGAAGATAAGAATAATTCTAATGTTAATGAACATGTAGATATTTCCACTAAAAATGTTGTGTCCTCTTTTAAATAGAATATATAGAAATTGGATTAGTTGCTTTACAGCTAGATGGCTTTGTTAGTAGCCAAAAGAGTTTAACTGCTGCTGGCATCATATACATGGATACACATGACTAACTTTAATCTCCAATATATGTAGTGAAGGGGAACCTCCACTGTGTGGGTGGGCGGTTCCGCATCTTCTGTTTAAGCTACTAGGGCTATGTCTACATTTACAGCCAGACTACAGACACTGCATGCCTAGCTAGCATGGATATAAATAGCAGTGTATAAACGGTGAGATATGTCTTAGGCGAGTAGAGTACCTTATATGTCTGAACCCCCAGGGCTTGAACCCTACAAGACTGTCTGTGTGCCCAAGCAGTGCCTCTCGCATCTGCACTGCTATTTTTAGCAGTGCAATGTCCTGCTCCCTCCCCCCTGCCAGAACTGCCAGCGCTTCTCCCCACTGCTTCCCCTTTGCCAGAGTCTTTCCCTCTGGTAGCGAAAGGCTTCAGCGTACAGGAGGCTGTGGGACACTGCACTGCTAAAAAATAGCAGAGTAGATGTGGGAGGCACTTTTTGGACATGTAGAGAGCTGGGTAGGGTATATACTCTGGGAGTTCAGGCAGATAGGGCACTCTGCTCTACTCAGCTGTGTCTCCCCACTGCTGTTTATGCCCGAGCTACCTGGGCATGCAGTGTCTGTATTCTACTTGCCTCCAGGTGGCGTTGGATGCTGCTGATGCTGCTTCCTGTATCATGGCTTCCGCTATCTCCATGTGGCAAGTCTCTTGGCTGCTTCTTTCTGGGTTGTCCACCGACGCCCAGAAGTCATTGCGAGACTTGCCCTTCGACGGCGGGGCCCTATTTGCAGAACAAACAGACAGCAAGTTGCGTGGCCTCAAGAACTCCTGCACCACCTTGAAAACCCTCGGTCTCTACGTCTCAGCCCCGGCGCGTAAGCAGTTCAAACCACAGCAGTCTTAGGGTCAGGGGAGCCTGCCTCGGCAGGACAAGCCCCATAAACAAGCCAAGGGTTACATGCGCCGCCCGAGCCATCCCCCTCAGCCCAGTTGGGCTCGACCCACAATAAGCAGGGGGCCAAACAGTTGTTTTGAGGGTGCGCCCGAGGGCGACCTACCAGACTATTCACTGGATCCATCTTTCCCAGTGTTGTTCAACCGCCTTTCCCCTTTCCTCCCGACGTGGACCGCTGGGTCCTCAGCACAGTGGAACGGGGTTATACCCTCCAGTTCCTTTCTACCCCCCCTTCCCACCTGCCTTCCCCATCCCTCTTCAGGGACCCCTCTCAGAAGAGTCTCCTCGTGCATGAGGTAATGGGGTTATTACAGCTGGGTGCAGTGGAAGAAGTTCCTCTTGAGTACAGGAAAAAGTGGTTCCATTCCTGATACTTTTTAATGCGAAAGGCCAAAGGCGCTCTAGGACCCATCCTGGATCTGCAAGACCTCAACAAGTACCTACAGAAGCTAAAGTTCCGCATGGCCTCTCTGGCTTCTAATATCCCCTCCCTAGATTCGGAAGACTGGTATGCCGCCCTCGACTTGAAGGACGCATACTTCCATATAGTGATCTTTCGAGGACACAGTCCTCCGGTTTATGGTGGGGCCCCACCACTACCAGTTTACAGTTTTTGGCCTGGCGACGCCACCGAGGGTGTTTACCAAGTGCATGTCAGTGATGGCGCCTTACCTCAGGTGCCGGCTTATCCAGATCTACCCGTCGTCGACGACTGGCTTGTCAAGGGCTGCTCCAGGCCTCAAGTCCGAAGGGATGTCGCGGTGTTTCAAGCCACGTGCCGCTCTGTGGGCCTACTGGTGAATGACAAAATGTCGACATTAGTGCCAGTGCAGGGGATAGAGTTAATCAGATCATTCCTTGACTCTGCCTGCGCCAGAGCGTTCCTGCTGCTGGAAAGGTTCCATGCATCGACGAACCTCATTGCAGAAGTCTCCGCATTCCCTTTGACTACAGCCAGGGTCTGTCTGTGCCTGCTGGGTCACATGGCAGTGTGCACTTCTGTGGTCCTCTGTGCCAGGCTCCAGATGCGGCCCCTGCAACAATGACTGGTGACAATCTATTCCCAGTCCTGAGACCCCCTGGAAAAGATCGTTACCATTCCCCAGGCAATACTTACTACTTTGAGATGGTGGACCAACTGCGGGACAGTCCTGAAAGGGGTTCCGTTCGACCAACCTCCTCACTCCATTGAGTTGGTGTCGGATGCCTCTGATCTTGGCTGGGGGACACATCTCGGCAACCTCCAGACACAGGGGAGGTGGTCTCTGGAGGAAGTGCAGTTACACATAAACGTCAAAGAGCTCCGAGCGGTCCAGCTGGCGTGCAGAGTCTTCTTGGCCCACCTGTTGGGCAAGGTGGTACGAGTCCTGACGGACAACACAGCCTCGATGTCCTACATCAACAGGCAAGGGGGAGCACTCTTGTTGGCACTCTGAGACTTCTCCATCAGCCACAAAATGCATCTGGAAACTTGTCACCTTCCTGGCATCAGGAATAAACTGGCAGACCAGCTCAGCAGAGACTTCTCCTCTCACCATGAGTGGTCGCTGCATACAGAGGTAGCCTGCATGATCTTCCAAAGGTGGGGCACTCCCCAGGTGGACCTGTTCGCTACCAGACAGAACAGGAAGTGCCACTGGTTTTGTTCTTGACAGGGTCTGAACAAAAAGACTCCCTCTCTGATGCTTTCCTCCTGTCATGGTCAGGGAGCCTGATGTACTCATTCCCTCCGATTCCACTCATCAGCAGGGCCCTGGAAAAGATCGAGAGACCAGGCATAGGTTTTCATGATTGCCCTGTCGTGGACTCACCAGCATTGGTTCGGCACGCTCATGAGCCTGTCAACGGCTCCTCCTTGGCCCCTGCCCAACCAGCTGGACCTGCTGTCGCTGGACTACGGTTGGCTCTTACACCCCAACCTCGGGTCCCTCTGCCATTTGGTATGGATGCTGCGTGGCTGAACCCAGAAGAGTGGACTTGTTCGAAGAAGTCCAACAGGTCCTCCTGAAAAGTAGGAAGCCCTCAACTAGACTGACTTACCCTGGCGAAGTGCACAAGGTTTTCCCACTGGGTGTCTGAATGGGGCATCTCTCCATCGCGTTCCTTCATACAGGCGGTCCTGGACTATCTGTTCCATTTAAGGAACTAGAGTCTAGCACACTCTTCCATTAGAATGCATCTCGCGGCCATCTCCACTTTTCACCCACCGATCCAAGGACAGACTGTGTTCTCATGACTTGACGGTCAGATTCTTGAGAGGGCTGGAGAGACTCTTCCTGCAGGTACGGGCTCCTGTTCCACAGTGTGATCTTAACTTGGTCCTCCACCCTTTGAACTGCTGGGGTCCTGCTCCCTTTCCCATCTGTCAAGGAAGGTTGTATTCCTGGTGGCGGTGACATCGGCAAGACGGGTCTCAGAAATTAAGGCCTTGACCTCAGAAACGCCATACACGGTCTTCTACAAAGATAAGGTTCAGTTGCAGCCCCGCCTGGCCTTCCTGTCAAAGGTGGTCTCCATCTTCTATATGAACCAGGACATCTTCCTCCCAGTGTTTTGTCCCAAACTGCACAAGATCAGTGAAGAGAGATGTCTTCATGCCCTGGATGTCTGGAGGGCTTTGGCTTTTTACTTAGAACATACCAAGCCTTTCCGTAAATCGACTTACCTCTTCATCGCTACAGCGGATAGGATGAAGCGTCATCTGGTGTCCTCGCACAGGATTTCCAATTGGATTATCTCGTGCATAATGACCAGTTATGACCTGGCAGGGGTTCCACCGCCACTGATTGTCAGAGCCCACTCGATGAGAGCTCAGGTGTTTTCAGCGGCCTTCTGTCACACAACCCTATCCAGGATATCTGTAGAGCCACAACATGGTCCTCTGTCCACACGTTTATGGCTCATTATGCCATCACACAGCAGGCCAGGGACAACGCTGGACTCAGCAGAGCTGTGTAGCAATCTATACGTCAGTGAACTCGTTCCCACCTCCAGGGATACTGCTTTGGAGTCACCTAATATGGAAAGGACATGAGCAAGCACTCAAAGACAGTTAAAAAAAGACAGCTACCTTTTCCGTAACTGGTGTTCTTTGAGATGTGTTGCTTATGTCCATTCCAGGACCTGCCCTCCTTCCCCACTGTTGGCATTTCCGGCAAGAAGGAACTGAGGGTGGCGGGAGCCGGCAGTGCCCCTTATACTGAGCACCTTAGGGGGCGCCAGAGCTGGTGCCCTACGGATACTGCTGAGGGAAAAACTTGCGGCACTGGTGCATGTGGCTAGAGCACACGCCTAATATGGAATGGGCATGAGCAACACATCTAGAAGAACACCAGTTACAGAAAAGGTAACTGTCTCTTTTGATAAAATCAAACAGATGCGGCCTTGCTGAAATCAAGGAAATGGAAACAGAAACAGAGCCAAGAAAGCCACACAGCCCATCTGCCTCGAGTAGGTTGGACCAGTCACAAACCAAAACCTTGTATGTTTTGAAACATGTATAGAATGCTATCTGTAAAGCAAACCCATGCCATTCTTGGCTAACACAGATTAGCAGAGACCACTAGCTCCCCATAACAAGAGAAATAATCCATTTAATCGAGAAGGCAGTCTATGAGCCACCTGAAAAATTAGTTTGACAACTTTTGAAGAAACAGACTAGATGTCAGCAGTCTTGCCAATTTCCTTAATTTTTCCAACTTTTTCTGAGCAAGTTCAGTTGAGAATGTGGTGGCAGCCAAACTGAAACAGCATGTGACCTCTTTCTGATGTGTCCTTCACAGTCAGACTTTAAATCAGTCTGGACACAGCCTTTCTGGCGCTACTGGCTGTATCTTGACAATTATAACTTCAAATGATTACCATGTAACATGTTGGGCACTGTAGGGTCCACACTAAAACCTGGGCTGATGACATTTGAGATGGAGGAGTCCTTTTTCCTTTTCTTTCTTATGTGGAAGGAATGAACTGATTGTGCAGTTTCCACAAGTTAACGCATTAATTTTTGGTGAGTGTATGATGTCTCTCCATTGTAAATTGGCATTTACTCACTACAGAAACTTAAGTAAACGCTGCTACTTTGTATTCCATTAATTGTACAATGAGTTTGAGTTAAGATTCTTACTAATCTAGCTGGGGGAGCAGGTAAAATTTTAGGTTAGAATATGCAAGACCAATTCAGAATCTCATGTCTTTCTAATCTTTTGAAAATTGTTCAGGGCAAGAATATTTGCCAGTGATTGATAGTAAACAGGAAGGTGACAGAATGTAACTAATTGTGAGAAATGGATATTTGAATTTATAGATATGTAAACGTTTTAATCATAGTATGGTAGTTTTCTGTCATAACAAGTGGGGACATTTTTCTTGGAACAGGGCATATATGAGTGAACATTTATTTAGTCTCCATTGTTCTGGCTTCTAATTTTATAGTTCTTTGTAAACGCTTTCTCTGTAAAACGTTCTCTAACATCATTAGCTCTCAAATATATCAGTGGTAACAGAATTCTCTCTGCATGTTTAGACTTGAAACACGACTTGAAAATGTTCTGTGAGCTATAATCTACAGAGAAGTTTTAATTGAATAGCTAATCATTTTTGTTAAGCATTTGTTGTATTAAGTACCAGTTTTTAAATGATAAATGTTTGTGATATTAGTTAAAATACTTGTTTTATAAAGAATCCTCATCTCAGTAAGCATCTTTAAATAATTCCATTGTTTTAGAGTTCTTAAAGATACATGTGATTTTAGTTTGCAGTTAACATGTTTCGAACATTACCACCATCTTCTAATCCAACGGGGGCAGAATTTGATCCAGAGGAAGATGAACCAACTCTAGAAGCTGCCTGGCCTCACCTACAGGTAATTAGCAATCTCCTCGTTTTATTTGACTAAATAGTAACTAAATTATTGCAAAATAGTATTACACAATGTGTCTTCCTACTGTGCGTTAAACGCACTAGTGTAAGTTCTGTTTTGCAGTCAAAAATACATTTAGTTAATTTTAAGAGCTGGACAGTCTTTGAAATTACATTGTGTAATTTGAAATTATTAGTTTTAATCTTTCAAAAGATGTTAATACGTAAACAACTGAAAAGAAAATTACATTGAAAATCAATCTTTGTGGTTTTAGAGGTCAAAAGTGTGTTGCTTGTTTCAGTACAAACATATGTGGTTTGAGCATTGGCCTACTAAACCCAGGGTTGTGAGTTCAATCCTTGATGGGGCCATTTAGGGATTGGGACAAAAAATTGGGGATTGGTCCTGCTTTGAGCAGGGGGTTGGACTAGATGACCTCCTGAGGTCCCTTCCAACCGTATGATTCTATGATATGATTTTAAATTAAATAATAAAGATTAAAGTGAGCCTTAGTTGATTATTGTTACTATTCAAGCTTTTTTTATTATTTATCTATGGCAAGGTTCTAGCTTTAGATGTTTGAAAAATGTGAGCGCAAACTAAAAGATTTTTCAAAATATGTATTACTGAACACCATGAATGTTAGTATCTATTGGTATGAAGTAAAATTAATTCAGGAATGTAGTATTTGGGAATTCTTTGCAGTTTAAAGAATGTAGCACTGTAAGAAAATACAGCGCCTGATGACATACATTCCCTGCACCAAATTGTAGTATTACTCTCGCTGTAAAGTGATATAAAAATAATGTATAACACGATCTTGAACTAGGAAGTTTCTTTTTGAACAGTGTCAGAATTGAGTTGTAATTGTACTGCTTACAAAAATATAATATTGTATCAAAAAAACTAATGTTATTTCTTTGTGGATTTTTTTCAGCTTGTTTATGAATTTTTCTTAAGATTTTTAGAATCTCCAGATTTCCAACCTAATGTAGCTAAGAAATATATTGATCAGAAGTTTGTATTGCAGGTGAGGTAAAAATGAATATATCTTCAAGCTTTAAATCCAAATTGATTTAAAATGCATTAGATTTGAGTAAAATGTATCTTTCTTTTTCCACAGCTTTTAGAACTCTTTGACAGTGAAGATCCTCGGGAAAGAGATTTTCTTAAAACTACTCTTCACAGAATATATGGGAAATTCTTAGGCCTAAGAGCTTACATCAGGAAACAAATTAATAATATATTTTATAGGTATGTCACAGTTCTGTATTTTGGTACATATGATTAGATATAGTAATTTAGACTTTTTGGTCCCTTATTAGCAAAATCTTCGTTATTTTATTCCATGTAAACGTTTGTGTCTAATAATATTGGCATCTGTTTAATTAAGCAATTCTCAGTGGGATCCAAATCAGGGGAAGTATAGCATGGGATAAATTTTATAGCTGCAGTTTGGGTACATTTGAGATTCTGCATTTAGATCAGTTTTGTGTCAACTTGACTTTTTATACAGTGCTTTATCAGGGATGAGTTGCTTGAATGATAGCGCCATGTTACCGAGTGCAGTGCATATTATTATTATTGTTCGTAATATCATAGAACAGAGATACATTTGTTTCAGTTTTTCATAATACATATATATCCTGGGGACAGATGTGGCAACACAAGTGAAGAAAATACATGTGCAGGAACTCACTTCAAAGGGCAAGTTCCATTTCTGAGGGAAGCAAGTACAGTTTGAGGTTGCATAAGCAAAAGATGTCAAATTAGGGGTAGTCCTGATAATCGGTGTCAAAGCACCACAATGGTACTGTTGCTGAAAGTGTATTTGCTCTTGCAAGAAATAATAATAGTAATGTCTTTGCTTCCACCACTTTGGTTGTGAATCAGGGTTATTAATTTTTTTTTGCATATAGAATCATACATCCAGTATTCGTAACTGGATAGTTTTAAGTTCTCAGACTTCCCAATTGGCGCAAACTCAGCTCCAATTGGAAGGTTGTTGAACTGAGGCTGAGCTATTTTGAAGTGTTCTGCCCCAGTGTATGTTGCAGGAATGCAATTACTCTTTAATTGATATTATGCCTATTTGTATTATTGCACTGTTACCTGAGTTTCCTTCCTATCTTGACTTTAGATAAATCAATGTTTATAAATTCACAAGTTTAAGGGAATGGTGAGGAGTAACCTAAAAAATACTACTAAAAATTGAGTCCATTATAGTGAACTGTCTGTATGCTAGATTTCAGCTAAATAAACATTAGACCTTGTCAGCTAAATATTATATCAGTATTATTTTCAATAATGTTTCTGTTTCTCTAGAATCCAGAGAGTATTTTTAGGAAACGGAACACATTACTTATTTGGATTTTTGCCTCCAGCATATTTGGCTTAGAATAAAAATAATGACTCCCTAAACACTTTATCAAAATGTTTATATTATCTGTGGCAGCAACCACTAGAGTAAATAGATAGTGATCCCCGCTAATAGTTATTGTTACTTTGCCCAAACTTTGCACACATGCACACGTACGCACCCCAGTTCAATAAACACAGATGTAAATTCAGAAGGTCAGGGTAAGGCATTTGGGGTATGTCTACATTGCAATTAAAAACCTGCAACTGCCCTGTGCCAGCTGCCTCGGGTGAAGGGGCTGTTCATTTGTGGTGTAGATATTCGGGCTTGGGCTGCAACCCAAGCTGTAGGACCCTCCCACCTTTCAGGGTCTTAGAGCCTGGGCTCCAGCCCAAGCCCAGACATCTACATCTCAATTAAACAACCTCTTAGTCCAAGCCCTGCGAGCCTGAGTGAGCTGGACAAGCTAGCCATGTTTTTTAATTAGTGTAGACACACTCTTAAAATCAGTGGGGTTGCAGTTCTGAGTGCAGCAATAGCAACCCACCGCAAAAACAGAGCTAGTTTCTGCCTCCCTTGCTCTTGTTGAGTAGAAACTTACTACCATGAAACCCTGTTGAAATAGATACTTGCAGAGCTCTGCTTGTGGATAAGGGTAACAAAATCTGGCTTGTTAGTAAGTCGCTCCATACAAAATTGCTACCGCAGTAATGTACCATGTAGAACATTCTGAAAAAGCAAAGTTGGAAAAGGCTTTAGAAATTTGGAAGGAATTTTAAGGAGGGAAGGGAAAAGCTAAACTTATATACCTTGAAATTTTTCACGGGAAACACAGTTCATGACTGTTTCCAAATTTATAGTTGACCTATATCAGCACCTCAGTGTGACATGATATTAAAGTGTTAAGTGGATTTCCAAGCATGTAGCGGCAAACAACTGGCATATATGGGCTTCATGTTAGACAGGATATGATTGATATATACTCAAATATGGACTCATCCCTACTTCATTTGCAAGTAATCAGTTTGCTGCACAATAGGGTCTCAGTACGGGTTCCACAGACTTCAGCTTTTGAAGCCATGCCCTTTGTTTGATGCATCTCGTTTTTCTGTAGATCCAGTATGCTGTATAGCAGTGTTACTTGTATATAGCACGTTTTCTTGTCTCTGCCCCTTGTACACTTTTCCTCCTAAAAGCGAACATGTGGCCCCTTGGAGAGAATGGTGCCAACTGCACAACAGCTTTTTGCCAGTTCAGGTGTAGGGGAATCTTATCTCTAGAAAATGCTTTTAGAAAAAGGAACTGAGGAACTGCCTAAAAATAGTGAATAAGCCCCATCTGCTCTGTCTTCATGCAGTGGTTCTTGGTCCTGAATACACTGAACCCCACTCTTTCTTAGATGAAGTATTGTTATGTTTTGTTTCAGGGAAAATGATTTCAAGAAAAGACAGAAAGGGAGTGCATATTTGCTTACAATTTATTTAACCAATAGAGGGTTTTGATTAAGTTAATGCTGGAATGCACAATTTCATGAAACAATATATCTGAAATGTATCCGATTGGAGGTTTATTCTGCCATTTTTTTCTGCATTGGCAGCGTTTTTATGTAATGGAAGCCAAGATTTCAAATCTAGTCATTTCTAGTACATCTTTTGAATGGGTGACAAATATTCTACCCATTCACCTTTTAGTAGTTTGTATAAACAATGGATGGACACTTTTTTCACTTTTCTGCTTCTGTTCTGAAATTTACATGAGGAATGCTGCAGTGAAATCTAGATTATAGTATAGAAAGCACCCTTCTCAAAGTATAAAGAAGAAGCCTTTATCTACCAACTGAATTCTCAAGGACATAGAAACTAAAGTCTTTATGCATCTCAACAAATCTGGATAGAAATTTTGTATAGTACTTCTGGGCATAAAATTCTAAGGAGAAAAATAAGTTTACAAACAAGTTCCTTCAACTGCTTAAGCCTTGAACTTAACTGAAAAAATAGTTACATGTACTTTTTTAATGTAATGTACGCCTCTCTAAAACATTTACTTTGCTCATATTTGGTGTGATTCTGCAGGTTCTCAGTGTAACTCCCAGGCCAGGTTTAAGCAGAGTTTCTTTTCTTGCTTCCTCGAATCATAAGTAAAAATTATGTGGCTGTCTGTTATTGGGATATGGATTTTAAAGTTTTTCCTTGTGTATTTATTACTTTAAATATTTTCTTTATTTTGGTGTTTAACAATTAAATGAAATTAATGTTATCAAATAAAAAGGATTTTCCTACCAATTTCAGTTTTTGCTGAAAATTTTCTTATCTGAACTGAGTTACTTTTTCTGGGGAAAATAATACTCAAAGCAAACTGTTTTGAATCCATTCTATAAAAACATTTTAAAATGGGAAACTGTTTTCTGTTCTAAATTTTGTTGATGAAATTTTGTAACAAGTGTTTTCAAAACCTATCTGAAGTATAAATTGGACAAACATGGAACTTTAGAGTTTTGAAAAACTTCCAAAAAACCCAACAAATTGTGCCTTTCCACCAAAAGAGAAAACATAATATGGAGGCTTGACTTGTCCTATTTATTACTGATCATCTTGGAAACAAATGTATAGTGCAAAACAGATCTTTTAGATCAATATCTGGGAATTATTGGAACACCTCACACACGTTTGCCTTACAAATGGGAGAATAAATTATAGCATTATGCTACACACTCAGTATTGTCTTAATTTTAAAATATAATTTGACTGCATTCAGTTTTTGATCATTACCCCTGCATAAAATGTGACAACTGGAAAAGCACAAGGATGTTTGCTCGTTTTTTCTCTTCAGTGTAGGTGGTTAGAGAACAGTAACTTACTGTGCCAGTTCAGTACAGATGGATATGCCATTGACAGCATTACTGTGCCAGGTATGCAGTTCTGCTACAGAACGGATGTTGCAAGGAAGCAAAACCAACATGAGTATCTTGTAGTCCTAGGACCGTGTAAATTTTTAAAATAAAAGCATTCAACGTGGCTAATTATTGCTATTAATAGATCATTTTGTAAGCACAGCAAAAGAAGCAACTCTAAAGATTTAATTATCCAAAACAATCAAATCTATTCCTGACTTGTACATACTATATTTTAAAAAATGGATTTTTCAGCCTGCTGAATATAAATGGTAGTACACTGTCTGAAGTACTAATTTTCCACTTCACATTTTTCTTATGCTACATGAAACATCAGATAGATACGAAGTCATGTCTTGGAGATAGGTCTATATATAGTCAATACTGACTGACTAAAACTGTATTTCATTTGTTTAGGTTTATTTATGAAACAGAACATCACAATGGCATAGCAGAATTACTGGAAATATTGGGAAGGTGAGTTACCTGTTGTATACCACAAAAATCAAACCATTAAGAATTTAAAAATTGAATAGGGGCTGGAGGGATACATTTCTTCAAAATGTATAACTTTTTATATAGTTTGGCAGAGTTATAACTAAGAAGGGAATATGATAACCATCTACTAATATTTAAAGGGTATAAACGCCAGTGAGGGAGAGTAATTGTTTAGGTCTAAAGTGTATGTGGACAAGTTTATCTATGATAGATTAAATTACAGAATATCAAAAAGAAGTCCTAAACACAAGATCTGCTTGTTTACAAAGGAAAATCTCAGTGCTAGAATGATTTACTGAAGAAAATACTGTAGAGAACTACCTTGCACCTCCAAGACAATAGACTGCATGACCTAATAGGCCCAATCAATGTCCAATAGCTGTGATTCTCTGCATAAGATTGCTTCTTATTTCACATTGCACAATATGTTGCCAGGATGACAGGTTTAAAATAAATAAATGAAGAAACTGCAAAGTTTAATAATAATTTTTAAAAAAGGCAGTTCTGTTTTTCTAATAGTTATATAAGACATTTAGGTTGACTATGTTTGGACTGAAAAGTTAGTATCATGTATAATGATTATTAGTTAATATTTATACAGTATTTATTACCACAGTTTATGCATTACACTCATCACTGAATAGTGGGAAGACTTTAGTTCCCATATCAATGCTTCCCTCTCCCCCTCAATCAGTGAGGAATGGCAGGGAATATAACAGAATTCAGCAGGGGTGAGGAAGATTTAAGAGCAAATAGTGGCAAGATGGGGGCCAGCCCCTCCTCCTCTTTAGGTCCTCAACCTTTCCATTAGCTGGGGCAGGGGAGGTAATGCTAGTGGAATAGTTCTTGCATGTCCTCTGTTCCTCTGCCCATTAAACTCTCCCAAGCTTTTCAAAAACTTCTTGCTTCTGTTAGCTGCCCTGGCCTCCTTCCCTTTAGTTGCAGCATAGAAGTTATGGTTTTATGATGCTGCGAGTCTGACCAGTTGCCTCTTTTTGAGATGAGGAAATAATTTTTCTGGCAACAGATCTGGTGGGCTCGCATCATGGAAGCACATTTGGGCTGAAAGAAATAGGATATGAAAGTTTAATATTAGGAAAGAGGAAGACTGTTCAGCTCATTGCAACTTGTGGCCAGTGTCCAGAGCAGATAAAAGCTAGAAGGTCCAGCTCCCAGAGGTAAACAAGATCCTGGATTTTGTTAGTGGACCTTGTGCCTATAGGAGACGGGGAGACCTGAATTCTTTATGGACTGAGATATCTATCCCCTTGGTAGCGTCTGCCTCTCCCCATGTATAGAAAGGGAGCAAGGATTCAGAATTGAGCTCAGTCCCGGGGTAGGCTGAGAAGATATACTCTGAGTTATTGGCTATGTGGCGGGAGCCCTGTAGCCCCACACTGGAACCAGTTAAATACTTGGTATGGGAGGGCAGAGTGTGGGCACATAGCACCCCTATCCAGTGTTAAATTAACAAAGTTGTGACCTGACTCTTAAGTCTATCCCATGTCTGTTGTACATACAGTTGTGTGTCCTGATCAACAATAGAATGATGTCACAGGGTGGGATTCAACCCTGCGGCGCCTCCCGTTGTTCGTCCAGGGAATTAGCTTACCAGCCTCCTGAGTGCCCCCTGCTGGCCGATGTCCCGCCTCTCGCTGGTCCCCATGTCCCTTCCAGACCCCAGTGCCCCTTTATCTGGGGGTTCTGCCCCAGCAGTATCTCCCCCAGTCTCTGGGTCTCCCCTCCCTGGGGAACCCCCAAGCCCCCTAATCCCACCTTGCCTCAGCCTATGGGCTACTGCCAGTCACCATCTAGCCCCCTTTCACTGGGGCCAACTGTAGTCTGTATAAGCCAGCCATCATAGGCATGGGGAGATAGGACCTACTGCCTCTACCTAGCCCCGGTCTGCCCCTTTACAGCCCCAGAACCTGTTTAGGCCCCGCACAAAGCCCTGCAGCCTGGGGGGTTTCCCGGCATGAGCTCCCCAGCTCCTCCTACCTTTCCCCAGTGCTACCCCACCTCAGGTTCCTGTTTAGCTCCCAGGCAGCCAGGTCCTTTCCTCTCTGCTGTCAGAGAGAGACTGCCTGCTCCTGGCCCACTGCCCTCTTATAGGGGCCAGCTGGGCCCTGATTGAGCTGGCCACAGCTGCTGCTGATCCCTTCATCAATGATCCGTTCATCAGCCTGGGCTTTTCTCCCAGCCCTTAGGCCTCTTCCAGGGCTGACTTTTACCCTGTCAGCGCTGGAGCGGGTGACCACCCTGCTATAAATGGTTTTTCGAGTGATCATATGTTAAACATAGATTATCAGATCATTGGAGTACTCATTTTATGTTAATCTCAGCTCACAGTAAATGCTTTTGAAATTATAATTTGTACAAATTTAAGGAAAACAGAGCCTTTATAATCAAAACTTGTGCATTTTTTCAATTCTGTGAGTACCGAGCAAACTCTTGTTTTAAACAGATTCACACATTTTATACTATATGCATGGGTAGATATACTACAGAGACTTTTCAGATACTTAAATGTTAGAATAAAATAAACTGATTAGTGAAGTTTGATAATTTACATTGTGTGCATCTATGTTTGCTGGAAAAACATTGAAATTATAGCTGAAATAGCTTGGACCTATGCATATATTTGTCTTGAATAGTTATTTATATATCTTATTTACTGAAATGTTCAACAAGTAAAAGGATTCCAAAGTTAACAGTAAAAAGAAAAGGAGTACTTGTGGCACCTTAGAGACTAACAAATTTATTTGAGCATAAGCTTTCGTGAGCCACAGCTCAACATATTCCAGAAGTTATTTACAGTCAAGTAATGTTGACCAACAAGTTACAAAAGAGAAAGCAGTAATTGGGCTTTCTTGAAAAAGCCCTAAGAAATGCACATTCATCTGAAATTAGTTTGTCATTAACCTGTTTCCACTGTATTAGCAGAAAACACAAACCGATGATTTCACATCTCTAAGAGAGTTCTCAAAATGAAGCTCCAAAAGATACTTTTTTTAGACATGGCTCCCACAAAACTAATTGCACAATTGGAATGCAACATAAAAGTATATAAAATTAAAAGCATGAATATTTATTACTGCCTTACTGTTGAAAAGCTGCCCCAGTGTTGAAACTTCTCTGCCACGTTATTACTCTGTCATCCTGCTTGCTACCACTAGAAGGTGTGGAACAGTTATTAGAACTATTAAGGTCTAAAGTTAAATACAAGTACTAGATAAATATTTCACATTCTCCTCAGCTGGATGAAAACTAGACTGTTTTTTTTTTAATCTAAATACCCAGTACTTAAATTCAGATTTTTGAATTGTGAATTCTCCCCTATATGGCAGGTGATCCACTTTCCTCCCCACTCTAAGCAAGATTTTTGTGGAGGAGGCTACTGACATACAGCTCCCTCTAGGTAATAGGTTTTTCTTCTTTAGTGCCTGCTCATGTCGATTCCATTCTTGGTGTGTGCACGCCCACGTGCACAGTCTGAGATTTTTTTTTGCCTTAGCAGTATCTGTAGGGTTGGCAGTGGCACCCTCTGGAGTGCCACGTTCATGCGTTGGTAAATTAGGCACCACCGGCCATACACCCTCTCAGTTCCTTCTTACCATCTGTGACAGCTGGTTGGAGCACCTTCCCCTTGCCTCTCAAGTGGATAGTGGTTCTTTCTGGCATTTATTGCTTGTTAGTTCTGTATATAGTTTGTTCACAGTAGTTAGTGGTGTTAAGTAGTGTAGTTAGTAAGTAAGAGTCCCAGCAGGGATGGTCCATAGGTTCTAAGCCTTGTTCTTTCTGTAATAGGCCTGTGCCCATTAGCAACCCCCATAGCAGCTGCCTAAAGTGCTTGGGAGAGTCACATGTGAAGGACAAGTCGCATTTGTAAGAACTTCCGTCCTAGAATTCAAAAGGAGCGCAACATTCATCTAAGGGCCCTCCTCATGGAGGCTACGCTTTGCCCAGCGTCGGAGCCTTTCCACTCCGACTCTTCACCCAGCACCTCGGCATTGGTGTGGAGTGCACCTCCAGCACCAAGTTCTGCCCAGCACCACTCTCCTTCGCTGGTGCCAAAGAGCACCTGAAGAAATGAGACTCTCCGGCACCATGCAAGAAGGGTCAAGGGCAGTGTTCCCTCTAATTTTTTACGTCCATGTGCAGAATGAATTTTATTATGTGCGCCAATATGGAGGTGATGTGTGGTGGGGGTGGGGCCAAGGGGTTCAGAGCGTGCCAGGGAGCTCGGTGCTTGAGCAGAGGGTTGGGATATGTTGGGAGGGGGGTGAGGGCTCTGGCTTGGGGTGCTGGCTCTGGGGTGGGAGAGGGGATTTGGCTACGGGAGGGGACTCAGGACTAGGGCAGAGGGTTCTGGCTGGGGGTGCAAGCTCTGGGTTGGGGCCAGGATGAGGGGATTGGGGGGTGTGTGTGAGGGGGCTCTGGGCTGGGGTAGAGGGTTGGGGTGGGAGGGTGAGGGCTCTGGCTGGGGGTGTGGGCTCCGGGATGCAGGCTGCCCCGGAGCTGCGGCAGAGAGGGAGGACTCCCCCCAGCCCTCTCTCACTGCAGCAACGCCGGCGGGGGTAGAGGTGTCCCGCTCCAGCAGCAGTAGCTCCGGCTGGCTGTGCTGGGGGGAGAGGAGCCTCTCCCTGGCTGCGGCAGCTCTGGCTGGCTGTGCCGGGGGGAGAGGAGCCTCTCCCTGGCTGTGGCAGCTTCAGCTGGGCTGGGCCTTTGATAGCTTGCTGTGCGGCTGCGCAGCTTAGCAGGAACTTAAGTCCAGGGGAGTTGGGCAAAGGACCCAGTTCAGCCCGTCCACCCACTCCGGATCCTCAAGATGGTTCATCCCCTGCTGGATCATTCAACCCCATTAGGGATCCGCCTTTGACTCCTGGGAGCAGTAGGGGCCCCAGGCACTTGGCAGGGCTATTAACGTCTGAGAGCCTCATGGTGGCCAGGGACCAGAGAATCCTCCTGGTGCTGTGCACAACCTTAGATACAGCTAAGTTTCCCCAGGCCGGTAAGCCAGCCATGAGACCTCCTCAGAGGGCAGCCAAACGCCGTCGGTCCCTGGAGCAAAGACAGCGTTCCCTGTCTCCACAGCTGAGATTCCCGACTCTGTAACCTAGATCTCCTGTCAGACAGCCCAAGTCATCAGCACTGCACTCGTGGTCACCATCAACATGGTGCGAATTGCCCACAGTGAGGCGTCAGTCTCTGTACGACCAACACCAATCGTCGTCTTGCCAGTCAACTCCCTGGTGCAGATCTCTGTTGGTGTGTTGTTCCCCCCAGGCACGAGACTGGTTCAGCATTGGTGACCAATATCCCCACTTGGGTCTTTGGATAGTCGCCAATCCCTCTATTCAAGGCATCACTCTCCCGCAGCTACGGTCAGCCTCTACAGCCCCACCATGGTCACCAGAAGGGGACTCGTCTGGAGCTGAGCGGAACTTCAGCCCCTCACCATGACAGCAGCAGCGGCCCTTGTGGGTGCCTGAGGCTGCCTCAACTACCATGTTGCCAACCTAGGAGCCAGTGGCCTGCACAGTGGCCATATTGGAAGGTATGGGGCATCCCGATGCCCTTCTTGCACTTCTCCTCCCTTGCTGCCTTGGAGAAGCAACCCCTGGCACTGACGGCACTGGGCTCGGTGCGTGGAGTGGAATCTGATACTGGGGGTTGAAGAGCAGGTATCCACTCCAAAGGAACCTTCCCCTACAGGGGACAATGTTCCAGGCCCTTCCCCGGTAGTCCAATCCTCGTCCTCATTGCCAGCTGAGGTGGTAGCAGGGCCCTTGCATGCCAGTCCACTGGATGACTTTAAGGAGTACAAAGTCCTGCTCAGGAGGGTGGCTTCAAACTAAGGCTTGGAGATGGAAGAAATGGCAGAGCAGTCTGACACTTTATTCAACCTGCTAACGACGTCAGCCCCTGCGTGGGTCGTATTGCCAGTGTATGACGGGATTTTAAACATAGCCAAGGCCCTCTGGCAATCCCTGTGTTCTATCCCACCCACCTCCAAGCAGGCTGAAAATAAATACTTCATCTCTGCTAAAAGGTTTGAATACTTATACCCACCCGCCTCCAGGGTCACTGTCATCTCGGCAGCCAATGAAAGGGACAGGGAAGGGCAAGCCAGTTCCACACCCACAAATAAAGACACCAAGAGGCTAGACCTTTTTGGAAGGAACATTTATTCAATGGCCACACTTCAGTTTAGGGTGTCAAACCACCAGGCTTTATTGGGGAAATACAGTTTTAATCTGTGGGACTCCCTCAAAAAGTTTGACTCCCTGCCCCAGGACTTGGGCCAGGAGTTTACCACCATTTTGGAGGAAGGTACCTCCAGATGGCCTGGGATGCGGCCAATTCAGCGGCAAGGGTCATTGCCGCGGCCACAGTAATGTGGCACAGTTCCTGGCTTCAGTCTGTGGGTCTGTCCCAGGAGATGCAGTCCTCCATCCGGACCTTCCGTTGACGGAAGGGGGTGCTTCTTGGAGCAGACGGATGCAAGGCTGCATGGACTCAAGGACATTAGAGACGCTTTCCGCTCACTAAGCCTGCCACACCGCAGATGGTGAGAAAACCGTTCAGACTGCCTCCGCCTCCTAGGCCTTGGCCTCCTCAGCAGGGCTCCTCTAGGAGAACAGACAAAGACTCAGGGTTCAGCCATCATTGCCCCTCCACCTCTCGTTTGCCTGTCCAGCAAAATACCCAGAGGGCCAGAAGCGCTCATTTTGAGGATGTGCTTGAGGACCGCACCTGAGTCAATTCTCAGGATCCACCCTACTCCTTCCTGAACCGCCTTCC
This sequence comes from Eretmochelys imbricata, assembly GCF_965152235.1. Lineage (NCBI taxonomy): Eukaryota > Metazoa > Chordata > Testudines > Cheloniidae > Eretmochelys > Eretmochelys imbricata. The sequence goes on from NC_135577.1 coordinate 111,042,020, forward strand.
GGTTGGCTTGGTCATGAGTAACCTCAAACCGTTGGATGCTCGGTATATCATCTCTGGGCTACACCCTCCAATTCTCGGCTGCCCCTCCCTCCCACTCCCCTTAGGTCCCTGAAGAGGGATGGGTTTCTCATGAGCAACTCCTTGCTCAGGAAGTAGAAAATCTCCTACAGCTAGGAGTGGTGGAGGAGGTCCCTCAGGACATGAGCGGGAAAGGGGGGTTCTCCCACTATTTCTTAATCCTCAAAGTGAAAGGGGGCTTAAGACCCATTCTGGACTTGTGACTCCTCAAAAAATATCTCAAAAAGGTGAAGTTTTGCATGGTCTTCCTGGCCTCCATCATCCCTTCCCTGGATCCTGGAGACTGTTACGCCGCCCTCGACTTGATGGACGCATAGTTTCATATCTCCATTTTTCAAGGACACAGATGGTTCCTCTGTTTTGTGGTGGGCCAGCGTCATTTCCAATTCATGATGCCTCCCTTCGGACTCAGCAGCCCCGCCAGTTTTTACAAAATGCATGGTGCCAGTGGCTGCTTACCTGAGGCATCGAGGGGTCCAGGTTTATCCGTACCTTGATGACTGGCTCATCAAGGGCAGATCTCGGGGTCAGGTTCAAAGGAGCCTCGATCTGGTATGTTCCACCTGCAACAATCTGGGCCAGTTAATAAAAAGAAATCAACCTTAATACTGGTGCAACAGACAGCTTTCATAGCGCAGTCCTCAACTCCACAAGAGCCAGAGCCTTCCTTCTGGATGCCTGTTTCTGAGCCATGTCAAACCTGATCTTGCATGTGAGAGCTCACACGTGCCTGAGCTTGTTAAACCATATGGCAGCCTGTACTTACGTAATCAGTCACGCGCGGTTCCATCTCAGATCCCTGCAAGCATGGTTGTCTTCGGTCTACATCCCCAACAGCACAATCTAGACCGCGTGGTCAGGGTGCTGGACCACATACAGTCATCCGTGAAATGGTGGGTGAAACCTGGATCAGTGTTGCAGGCATTTCCCTTTGCAGCCCCATCACTGACACTGGTCTCCGATGCCTTGAACCTGAGGTGGGGGGCCCACCTGGCTGATATCAGCACACAAGACTGTTGGTCGTGAGATGCTTGCTCCCTCCACATAAAGGTCAGAGAGCTCAGAGCGGTTTGCTTGGACTATCAGACTTTCCTGCTTCATGTGAAGGGCAAGGTGCTGCAGATCCTAAAGGAAAATACCGCCGCAATGTTTTACATCAGCAAGCAAAGCAAAACCTGATTGTCAGCCCACTGCAAGAAGCTCTCTGGGACTTCTGTGAGCAGCATGCCATTTATCTCATTGCCATGCACCTTCCCGTGGCCAGGAACGTGTTGGCAGATCACCTCAGCAAGACCTTCTGGTCTTGCCACGAATGGTCACTCCATCCAGAGGTGGTTAACATCATCTTCCAAAGGTGGGGAACTCCCTGTTCTGCCGGAACGCAAACAAATCCACCCAGGAAGTGCTACATGTTTTACTCAATTTTGGGGGATCAACAGAGGCTCCCTGTCAGATTCGTTTTTGCTTCTATGGTTGGGGGCCTGAATGTACTCCTTCCCATCAGTGCCATTAATCCACAGAGTCCTTGAGAAGATGAAAAAAGACAAGGCAAAGGTTATCCTGATAGTCCCGGCTTAGCCTTGCCAATACTGGTTCGGCACCCTGCTGGACCTCTCAGTGGCGGGTCTGCTGCAGCCGCCCCTCTGGCCGGATCTGCTGTCTCAGAACCACAGCAGTCTTCTGCACACGAACCCGGCTGCGCTGCACCTGACAGCTTGGCTGCTGCATGGTTGAATGCAGAGGAGCGGGAGTGCTTGGTCTCTCCAGGTGGGTAAGCCAGCCATGAGCCCTCCTCAGAGGGCAGCCAAACGCCGTCAGTCCCCAGAGCAGAGAAACGGTTCACGTGCTGGGCCTCAAACCAGGGTATTCAGCCTGAGCTGGCTTCAGTGCAGTCGATCGTAGACTACCTTCTGCACCTCAAACTCCAGGGCCTGTCTCTTTCATCAGTTAAGGTTCAGTTGGCCATTATTTCAGCCTTCCACCCTCCATTCCAGGGCAGGTCAGTCTTCACTCATGACATGACAGTCTGGTTTTTGAAAGGTCTGGCGTGACTATCCCCATGTCCATGACCCTGTCCCTCCTTGGGACCTGAATCTCATGCTGTCACGGTTCACAGGTCCCCCCTTCAAGCCTTTGGCTTCCTGCTCCCTTCGTATGATTTATGAGGAGAGGCTGAGGGAACAGGGATTATTTAGTCTGCAGAAGAGAAGAATGAGGGGGGATTTGATAGCTGCTTTCAGTTACCTGAAAGGGGGTTCCAAAGAGGATGGAGCTAGGCTGTTCTCAGTGGTAGCAGATGGCAGAACAAGGAGTAATAGTCTCAAGTTGCAGTGGGGGAGGTTTAGGTTGGATATTAGGAAAAACTTTTTCACTAGGAGGGTGGTGAGGCACTGGAATGCGTTACCTAGGGAGTGGTGGAATCTCCTTCCTTAGAGATTTTTAAGGTCAGGCTTGACAAAGTCCTGGCTGGGATGATTTAGTTGGGGATTGGTCCTGCTTTGAGCAGGGGGTTGGACTAAATGGACCTCCTGAGGTCCCTTCCAATCCTGGTATTCTATGATTCCACTCTCATGGAAGGCCTTGCTCCTGGTAGTGATAACATCTGCGCATAGGGTCTATGAGATTAGGGAGCTTACCTCGGAGCTGCCCTATATGGTGTTTTACAAGGTCCGCCTGTGACTGCACCCGGTTTTCCTGTCCAGGGTAGTTTCTCAATATTATACAGGCCAGAACGTATATTTACTTGTCTTTCCAAAACCTCATAAATTGGATGAGGAGCACGGATTATGCTCTTGGAACCTCAGGAGACTGCTAGCCTTTTACATCAAAAGAACCAAGCCATTCCGTAAGTCAATGCAGTTGTTTTTCACGGTGGTAGACAGGATGAAAGTTCTTCCAGTGTACGGCCGGAGAATTTCATCATGGATCACCGCCTGCATCCGTTTTTGCTTTGATCTGGCAAAAGTGTCTTCATTGGCAATTGTAACTGCCCACTCGACTAGGGCACTAGTCTTGTTTGCAGCTTTCCTGGCTCAAGTGCCGATTCAAGATATCTGTTGGGCTGCTACCTGGTCATCCATTCATACATTCATGTCTCATTTCACGCTTACCCAGCAGGCCCGAGACGATGCTGGCTTTGGTAGAGAAGTGTTACAAACTGCATGACCATGAACTCTGAGCCCACTTCCAAGGATACTGCTAGTGAGTCACCTAGAATGGAATTGACATGAGCAAGCACTCGAAGAAGAAAAAACGGTTACCTACCTTTCGTAACTCTTCTTCAAGATGTGTTTCTCACGTCCATTCTATTACCTGCCCTCCTGCCCCTCTGTTGGAGCTGCTAGCAAGAAGGAACTGAGAGGGCTAGAGTCAGCGGCGCCTAATATACCGGTGCACGAGCGTGGCACTCTAGGGGGCAGCACTGCCAATCCTATGGATACCTCTAAGGCAAAAAAAATCTCCTATGACTGTGCGTATGGGCATGCACACACCTAGAATGAACATGAGCCACACATCTTGAACAACAGTACAAAAGGTAAGTAACCTTTTTTTTGTTGTTTTTGTTGTGTAATTGCTGTAAAAGGCAGATCAGAGCCAAGACAAAATTAATCTGGAGGCCTTCATGGAGATACCACTTGGATTTTTGTTATAAAGAGCTGTTTCCTATACCAACAGTCAGTCCACAGTGCCCATTCCAGAAGATTGTCTACATAAAGGAGTAAACCAAATTACGTTGTTGGCTTGTGTCTTTGGATCCTAGTCACATTGTGAATTTTATTTTATTTTATAAAGAGATAATTCTTTAAAATATTAAATATAAAAAAAAGCCAAGACACCCTGTTTATTTAGCTTCTCAGTCATACTATCAGCAATATGTGGTGTCAATATTAACTTTATCCTTATTGCCTGCCATAGCAAAGCACAAATGCCTGCTAAAAGAGATTTTTCTTTGTGCCTGTTTGGGATCTAATGCATTACTAAGAGACTCACTGGAGGAACAGAAAGTCCTTGTCCTAGGCTGGCTGACAACTGGAAAACTTCAGTCATTCCTCTTTCTGTTCCAGATCCCTGAATCTTCCTTAAAGGCGCACTGTTAACTTTAAAAAAAAAAAAAAAAAAAAAATTAAAAAATTGCACTTTCAGGAAAAACTTATCTACCAGACATCTAAGATTAGTAGTTCTCACACAGTTGTTCAGAGGCTTGCAGAGAGCTGGCCAGTGACATGGCATGTTCTGGCGGCTAAATAGTATTAACTGGTGTTAAAAAAAATACCACTTTTACTTGTAAGCAATTACTTCCGTTGCTATAGGGAAATTACATAATCCTGAATGGAAGGGCAGACAGTATTCCTATTAAGATGTAATTCACACTGCAGAATCTCCTGCTTTGGAACAAAGGCTTGAAATTTTGCAAGGGGGTTTGGCCTTGTGTCAGGGGATGTGCCTTTTGCTGTCTTTGTGAAAAATCTCAGGCACGAGAATTGAAAGTAGGGAAAATGTCTTTCCTGTGCTCTCAGTATTCCCCCCCCCATACTGGTGCCCAGGCAGCAAAGTGGTGAAAGAGGAAGCTGCCTGACTTTAATGCAGAGGGATGAGGGTGAGGGTAAGGCAGGGAGTGGGGCGCTTAGGAATGGGAGTATGTAGATGTAGAGGGGTGAGTGGGGCAGGAGCTGGCGGTGGGAGGAATGGTCAGGATCAGTGGTGGTGACAGACTGGCTTGGGACACAGGGACAGAAGGGTCTGTAACCACATAAGAACACTTCCCTCCAGAACCCAAGAATCCTGAGTCTCTCCGTTCTTCTGCTGCCAGACAAATAGTTGTGAAACCCACTCACAAAGTTTGTTCTCGCCCTCTAGTGGCAGGTCCACAGACGATAACAGCCTCTACTGCTACCAGTTAGTCCTTTAGCTCAGGTGGTAGAGGTCTGTGCTGTGAATCTAAAGGTTTGAACCTTGCTGATGACCCTAGTTGGGGGTCAGCATAGTTCCAGAAAACAACATCCAAAAAAAGTTCAGGTGGCGAAGTCAAGCACTTTCAGAATTTAAGGTTGCTTATGCCTTATGATATGCTGTAATTACATGATCACATGCTATTTTTTTTCTACGGGACCCCGACCTCTTTCAGTGCCCAAGAAGGATGGTTTTATAGGAATGAATCAGTATTGCATAGTTAATGAGGCTAGTGTTTGTAGGATCCCTGCTTGTTTTTTGCAGAAATTGGAATGTGTGCAGTGAATGAGACAGGCGATTACAGGATGAGAAAGGAAGTTGAATGCCACCCTGGAGAATTGGATTCTATCCCTGCCTCTGCCATGTAGTTCCTATGTGATGCTGGGCAAGTCACATAAAGGAAAATTTTCATAGTTAGCTACTAATTGTGCTGAGTGCTCACAACTGCAACCAAAGTAAATTGGAATTGTGCTTCAAACATATAAAGTGCTATGAAATGCTAATTACTCTGAAGAATCAGTCCCTATGTGTTTTAAGCTTGGCACCCAAAATTAATGGACACTTTTATGACAAATTTGCCTTAATTGTTCTGCCTCAATTCCCCAACTACAAAATGGTGACAACACCTAATCTCCCAGGAGCATTAAGAAAATAAATTCATGTTTTGAAACACTCAGATATTATGATGAGAGCACCATGGAAATGTCTGTGAGGAAATGAATAATTTTGTTTTCAGTGTGGGGTTTGCATGGCGTGTTAAATAAGGCCAGATGCCACACATTGAATGAGGAGGATAAAAAGAAATAATCAATAACTAACTACTCATTCAGTGAATGAAGTACGGGTCATGTGGAAAAAATGGTATATGATAATGTAATTATAGACTGCATTATAGTGTGCACGTACAAGGTGCGGGGAATTAAGTTTGCAAAAGCAACCTTCATTCTGGCATTTTCTAACTTTTGAGTGCTTGACTTCGCAAGCTGAATGCTCTTAACGTAGTGTTTTAGGATGTAATAGTTCAGCACTTTATCAGTTCCCTTCTTGTTTGTGAGAGCCTTCCATGCTAGTTAATGTGAGATGAAAACATCTGAAAAATAAGAACATGTGATTGTAAAACCACAAAAATTGGCAGTGAGACTCCAGTTGTAGTATGTGAAACTATTTTTAATTCCATTTTTTTAAAGTTGACAGGTTTTCAAAAGACCATTCCAGATAAAAAGATCAAAGGGTACAATGCACCCAGTAATGAGTAACACGTGTCTTTACTCAATTGGTGTTGGGAGCTCCATGTGCTGTGATGCTGTCTTGTTGCCTGCTCCAGTGCTAAAAAACTACCCATTTCCCAATAGAGTAATCCTGTCTCCGATCTGTGTACTCTCCTGAATCAGACTCCCAGGTGTTGGGTCTTTGGTTGATTCCCTCATCAGGAATGAATTAGCTGGCTTTCAGCAGCTGGGAAGGGCATTTATTCAGAACTTTGTTTACAAGGAGGTGGAAAGATTGGAAGCTGGAGGGGGGAACTGGGTCTTTTATGGAACTTGGAGGGAGGATTTCGGCACCTGGGAAAGACGCAAGTTAGAACTCTTGATATAGGGGATGTGAGGATGTTGATTTTACCATTGGTTGAATTTGTATTCTGCGCTCTAGGTAATTAGACTTAAATATTCTTAAAATTTTGTTCTATTTTTATTTAAATAATGACCCCCTTCTTCAACATGGAAAAAATGCTACATTAATGTTCTATGGGAGAGAGCTCAAAGAAAAACAACTTGGAACAATTAAAATAAAGAACAAAGAAATGATTTTCTTATACTTAAAAAGTTGGCAATAGTGAAAATTTTGAACACGTACTGATTTGAAACTGATTTTAAAAACTTCTGATTTTTTTTACAGTATAATTAATGGATTTGCCTTACCATTAAAAGAAGAGCACAAAATTTTCTTATTGAAGGTGTTATTACCTTTGCACAAAGTGAAATCACTGAGTGTCTACCACCCACAGGTAAATTAATTTGTTTATGAAGTGTTATAGATTCTGTTCCACAGGATGGTCCAGGGAATAAAATGCTGAACTGGGAGTTGGGAGACCTGGGATTTATTTCCAGCTCTGCTATTGGCCTGCTGTGTGACCTTATGCAAGTCACTTCCCCTCTCTCTGACTCAGTTTCTTCATCTGTAAAATGGGGTAAAGATACTCTTTAAAAAGCATTCTGAGATCTGTGGATGAAAAGCACTGTATAATATCACAGAAAAACTTATCCTTTTAATGAGAATGTCCCTTTAGTAGATCTTTTTTTAAAAGATCCATTATATGTGGTATGTTTTACTTGGATAATTTAATATTTTAGTTCAGTTTGTTGTAACTTTTTGGTGCCCTGGATGTTTTGCTAAGTCACTTATTTCTTCAATATGCATTCATTAAGTGGATGTTACTGAAGAGGTGGAGTGTAAAACCAAATACCTGAAAAATGAGAAAAAAATGTAAGTGTTGAAACAACCTGTGTAATAACATTAGGACCACTCCACTCTGTTGCTTTCATACTCCTTGAACCTTTGTTAGGCTCACAGTAGGGAGCCACAAAGAATTCTAGATTTGGAACTGCACTGTGATATGCTGAAAATCTGTCTAGAAAAAGCTGCTTTTAGATACCCAGGAAATTGTTCAGTAAATCAGCCCATTCCCAATCACTTTTTAATGAATACATACCCAATATAGAAATCACTGTGTCTTTTTATGTAAATTTGATAAAATGGTTGTATTAAATTTAAACCAGCTTTTATGTGAAAGTTCTTTTCTAGTAATTGCTTTGACTCATTTTTAACTTAATGTTAATTTCACTTTATTAAAGATCAAGAAATAGAATTTGAATCTTAATCTAGGACTTCATCTGAAGTTTCTGTGAGGAAATGAATAATTTCAGAATTGGGACCAAAATAAGTCTGGGATGAAGAATCAAATGGCCAGTTAAGAACAGCTGTGGTTTTTGTGGGGATTTTTTCCTCGGCAGCTCACAAAATAGTCTAAAAATTATCCTGCAACCACCCCTACACCACAGTCCTTTGTAACCTCAAAGGATTGTGAGGTTTGTGAAAATTACTGTTTCCTCACTGGTGCTGTGTCGCTAGGATTTCTGAGGGCATGCATGTCCAACAGTTCTGTGCACTGCAGTATGCTGATTCTTTTCCAGAATGCAAACACGCTGAAAGCCACCCAACTTTTGTTCTAGACCCTTACTTACTCGCCATAGAAGCAAGCATACTTGGAATACAGTTTTTTCAAAATCATTTGGTTCATTTCAAGATCTTTATGAGGGCATATCTTTATTGAAAAAGAAAAAAGAAACAGCAAAACATGCAAACATGGTGACGGGATCAGATCCGTGGTCCATCTTGACTAGTGTCCTGTTTGTGACAGTGACCAGTACCAGCTGCATCAGTAAACGGTGCAAGAAACCACGTAGTGGGCAATTATGGTACTCTCAAAGGAAGTCTCCTCCTACTTCCCATTAGGTGTTGGATTATGATTGAGACATGAGTATTTCTATCAATTCCAAAACCAGGGGTTAATCAGAGATCAAAGCTTTTCCATGGCAATGGAAATAATGTTCTGGTTAAAGACTGTTACCCTTCAAGGCGGTTCACATAAAGGATACAAAAACAGGAATAGGGAGAGTTGTGGTGCTCCTTTTAGTCCTCCACAGCCCAGAAACCACTTTAGACTTGCTAGATAGCCAGGAACCCTACATTGTACCTGCAGAAAACACCAGACCTTTTGAAACAGGCACTCCTTCATTCAGACTGGAGACACTTACAGTTAAGAACTTGGGCATCAGAAGAAAAGTGTAGTTCAATATGGATTCTCCATTAACCTTTGATACAGTTTGGTATCCTGACAGAACTCAAACAGGATATTTCATTCATTCACTGATCTGGTCAAATTCGCATTTCAGGTCTGAGGAAAAACAAAACTTAGAGGCAGGAATTTGCCTCTTTGTGCAGTGCCTAGCACAAGGGAGCCCTGACCTCTAGATGCTACTGTGATACAAATATTATAATCCCCAAGTTCTAGTGACCTTGGCTAGAAGGTTTGATTAGAGTCCTACAACTAGGCACCATAGAAACATGACATGAGCCATAGCAGTATTTGTGGACAGGCACATTGGATCCTCCATTTGAGAGTAGGTGCCAATTTTAATCACAATGATTAAATTAGACAAGCATGTGGCTGGTCTTTCTAGTTGCCATTACCTCTAAAAGGCAAGTTTTAGAATTAGTTCCTATAGCCATACAGGAATCACACTTGTAGCTCCAAAAACCTTTCTGTTCAAGGCAAGTTCCTTTTTACACAATGGGTTGGAATAGTTCTCTCTTCATTCTGTTCTAACTCTTGGATGGTTGGGGCATAAATGGGCATTCCTAGAGCTTCTCTCCAAATTCAACCACCATGGTAGTCTGGTAAATGACCAGAATATAAATAGAATTTTTTTTCTAATACACTAGTACATTGTATTAAGTCGTCTTAATATTAATAATTGTTGCTGTAGTGTTTCTATAGCTGTAATAAGAACTTTTTGATGACCTGAGCTGACGGTCGAATCATAATGCTGGAGCCTCCAGCAACAATATTGATTCACCTCCAAATTCCACAGGTGGAGGGGCATTAGCCCCTGAGTAACGAATTCAGAGAGAAGCTGGTAACAGAGAGAAAATTATCAGGTAATAAATTTCTCATTCATGCATCTGTTGGAACTCAAATCAAGATTTCTGGCATCAATGCATGTAACCTTTAATTTGCTGCTGCTTCCATCAGAAGATGATCTAGTTGGAACAAAGCAAAAAGGAGAGTAGCTGTTTGTCAGGGATGTGACAAAAACCAAGAAATAAGGAATTTACAGTAAATCCATGTTTTGACATTTGTCTCAAATCCTTCTTGTATTTCATTGATCTTTTGACGGAACTTAGTTATTATGAAAGTGAAGGACTAAATAGGATTGGTTTACAGGTGCTATGCAGTGTTCCCCACACTGCTCCCAATGAACATGAGTCCTGACTTTATAACACCTTGTTCTGACATTACTTCAATGCTGGACCATAATCAAAAAGTGCCATTGTGACACATTGTGTATATTACAAAAACATTATACAAATGAAGATTAGGATAAAACCACCAAAACTCATCCCTTAATCTTTAAGTATAATATTTGAAGGTAATGCATTCTAGAATTTGCTTTTTTTTAATTGTTTTAACTAATTTAATTCTTTCAGATAATGTGTGAATTTTTTTCTTCCCACCTACATATAAAATATGTTTAAAATTAGCCTTCGTTGGCTTATCTTCCTCATGTTCTCTGATGAATTAGAGACCGTATGTTTCTTTTCTCCAGCTGCAACCCAGTTCCCAGGGAATTCAGAGCATTCCATGTCTATATTATATGAGAAATTGTATATTGACAATTTTTTATAAGAGACACCTGACTCTCTTATCCAGTGAGTCCAATTCAAACAAATTGCATGCACCTTGGAACAGTTCTACTGGTTTAAATTGATACTTAAGTCACAACCTCCCTTCCTCTCTTCATCCTTTTTATTACTTCCAGGGAGCACAGAATCTGCCTCAACCCTTTACTTCATTTGTCCTTTTCAGCTTCCCTTTCTCCCTCCCCCCCCCCCCCCCCCAAAAAAAAAAAAAAAGACAACAAAGAATCTTAAGCAACCAGCTTCAGGGCCAAGCCAAAACTTCTGTGGGAGAAACACTCACTTCCAGGCCTCCTCCCCATTCTACCTATCGTGAGGCATTGAGGTTTCCCAGTTGTTCAACAATGTCTTAGGTCGGGTGCATGTGAGATCAGCCTTTTCCTTTGCCATCCCCATTCTGCTCCTTTGTTGTATAACTAGGATCCCAGTTGGAGGCATGGTTCTATCCCCATCATTTTTCCTTCAGTCTTTTGGGCTTCAGCCTCCATTCATCTTCCTGTGATCTGCTCTCAGCCAGGGAGACTTTGAACTGCCAACAGTTGTTCTTCAGTAACAAGAAAATATCCAGTCTCTGCCTCTTTCATTTCTGCGTATGTCAGATAGGAAGGCTTTCTTGTGCTCATTGGCTACAGAGGACAGAAATCTCACCACAAAAACAAAACATAGACTCTCTTCATTCATCACCTGGAGTGTATGCCTTTTTTGGGGTGGGGGGTTTAAGTTTTAGCTAGAGGGCATTATCGGGGCTGTTCTTCACATCATGTTGCCTCAACTGATCACTCCACCTGTCCCTTCACATTCCTTGTTTCCCAGCCCTTTTTTTTCTAGGCATCCCTGTGAGTGACTTGATTAAAGATTGACCATTTTCTTTCTTGCAAAGTGGAAACATGTTAGTTGATCAGAAGACCTTCTCCTAATTCCATCAGCTGTATGCTTATTATCTGGAGTACAGAAAGCAATCTCTTTTGGGATTTAGGCTCGGGTATGCCTCTAGTCTTTGCCTACAGGGTAGAAGGGTTCTTTCGGAGTTCTCCAAACTGTCGAATCTCATACCCATCAGGTTCCAGGCTTGAAATCAGTTGTTTGAGGCTTCATGGACAGTGCAACAGGACACTCTAAAAGTTTGATTCTGCTTTCAGAAGCACTGGGCTTTTGCATTGGATGGAAATTACAGGCTTCCATGAGAGTAGTTAATTTACAGGATAAAGACAATATCTGGGTGGATTGTGCCAGCCGGCAGAAGCTGACCCTGGAAGAGCCTGAAGCTGAAGATGTTCCAGTTCATTCCTCGGCATCAGAGTCATCCATCAGAGGATTGGTCTGCAACCAGAAACTCAGCAAAAAAAATATCCAGGTTTTCTTTCAGTGACCCAACCCATTGCTTTGGATGTTTTTTCAGTGTATTGGGGGAGAGACTTGGGCGACGATATTCCATCCATTGCTGAGACTTGCAAAATCCAGTAGCGCATGTAGAAGAGTCTTTTTTTATGACACTCTTCTGAGACCTTATGAATCTGGCTCTCCATGTTGGAAGCTGTCAGTAAGGTTGACTCTGCTTCATCCAAAGGTAACTTAGTGTTACTGCCTTCAGAGTGAACATCACAGGTTCTTGACAAAAGGAACTGGTTGAAAATCTAAGGTGCTAAAAGGGTTCCACAGGAGGACATATATCAGGCTCTAGAAACAGTTTAAAAGTTGATGTTCTGCTAAGAGCTTGGGGGGACTTTAATAGGAGATTTTTGAGTCCACATCTGCTCTTTCCATAACTAGGGACCAATGGATAGGAATGAGCCAGGATCTCACATTTGTATCTAAATTGTTTAAATCTCAGAAAGCTTCACTGTCCAGCCTTACAATCTACTGGGGAAAAGCAGTTTTAAACTTTGTTTCTCCAGGTGGGGATAAATCCCTGTGGGTTTTGACTGCTGCAAGCTGTTGTTTCCTCCCTCTTGGTGAAAAAACCCTTTTAGTTGGAAAAGTTACTAGGAGGGTTGGTAAATTAATCTCTTTGATCCTCCTTATGTAATGTTTTTCTGGAGGTTGTGTTTGTTCGTTCCTAACCTAACTCAGAGATGCATATTAATAAGCTTTTTCCCCTGAACCACGACATCTGTGAAAGCAGAAACTTCATGCTTTGGACATGTGCAGTACACTAAAAGCTTCAGAGTTCAACAAGCAGTTATTTCTGTATGTCAAGGGCCCTAACAAAGGAAAGAGGTTCCTCAAACACTTCAGTATTAGAAGTTGGCTTTAAAATATTTGCCTAATTTACAAGATGACAAGATAACTCCTGCACAGGAAATAACAGGGCATTTGAGCAGAGGCCTACAGTGTATCTTGAGTAGAAAGGACTGAGGCATCTGTCCAAGAAATCTGTAGAGCTGCTTCCTGGTCAGTACTTATCACATTTGGGTGTTACTATAAAGTCAATCTCTTCTCAGAGGAAGATGCCATATATGGACAGAGTATTTTTAAAAAGAAAAGGAGTACTTGTGGCACCTTAGAGACTAACCAATTTATTTGAGCATGAGTATTTTTAGGCAGCAACTTGAGGTAAGCCTTCTTTCTAAGTTGGCACTAGTTGCCACATCTGTGCACTCTGGTTCGTTATAGGATGGGGATAAAGGAGACCTTCAACAAGAGAGAATTACTTATTGGCATCTTTATCAGTTTTCACTTCCCGCATCTTGATACTACCCTCCTCCCCTCATATTTTTAGGGTTGTATGTTTTTGTAGAAAGAACCATGGTTGGTTATACAGGAAAGGTATTGGCTTCTTTGTATATTTTGGAAAGACCCAGTATTTTTATCTCAGTGATTTCTGATAAGTGGAAATACCACATTCAGTTACTGGGAAGAGGAAATTACAGTAAAGATAATTACTGATAAGTTCTTTCTTTTTGTGAGGCAAAAAAATATAAAGTTTGAGATTATAAAGATATCTTGGCTTTTTTCAAGGAACAACATTAAGGAACTTAATTTTTTGAACAATCATGAGACTGAGTGTGTTCATAAGCCATCAGAAAAGAATGTGAAAATAGTAGTGGGATATTAGTCAAGTTAAATATTGTCAAAACATCATTAAAGATCTACTGTAATTCAGAAAATATTATATTTGATACTTTGAAAGTATGATGTACCATTGCTGTTTAAAGTGTGTCTGAAAAATACAGGAATAAAAATTATTCAAATATTTTTACTACATGTAATAGATGAAGGTGTTTTTACCTGAATTTGGAACTATTCTCAGTTTTTAATGTTAAAATTTGTGTGTGGCATATGCTTACATTGAAATACTTTGGTTTAACTGTTAATATATACTTTATCTTTTTTTATTTAGTTGGCATACTGTGTAGTTCAATTTTTAGAAAAGGACAGCACGCTTACTGAACCAGTAAGTTTATTTTACTGTTTTATCCTATTCATTTTGAAGCATTAATAACATTTTGATTTGCACTGTTTATAATGTTTGTTACACCTAAAAATCATTCCCAAGTAATAGATTGATTTTATTATTGAGAGCAAAGTTCTTTAAACTTCTAATTAATAAAATGTATTTTTTAAAAATTGTTTGAATGATCCCTGGAATGAGGTGCTCACTAAGACTATCTAGTTGGTTTTTTCCCAATAATGGTACAGTGAGCAATTTTTACGTCACTCAGCCAATGTCCATTAGTAAAATTAGCATATCTAAAACAACTGATTAATCAAAATAAATATCTGACAAGAATGCATATTCATTTTAGAAAGCTTAGCATTTTGATCACCTCACGTGATTATTATATGTGCTAAATCAGTGTTGAATTCTAGTTGCTCACTCACCTGAAGGAAATAAAAATTTCCTCCCATTATAATCATGGTGAAGATGGGCAAGTAGATTTTGCACCCGATAGTAAATTTTCATAATTTACAAGGCTGCACTAAGGACATTATTGCATATTATGACCATTCAGTTTCTGAGTTAAAAATGTATGCAGTTCTCTATGTATAATGCTGAACTATCATTTTACTTGTTCTGACAATCCATATATTTTCATTAGCTTTAGCTTCTAATTTATATACATATTTCTCCTTCCACCCATATCACTCTGCTTTTTTCTTCCCTCCCCTTCTGAAAAATGTGAAGTATTATTTCACTTCCCTAATAAGGTAAAGGAAAATTATCTATCTGATAGAATGGCTAATGTTAAAGATTCTCACAGCTTTTAAAATTATATCTATACATATACATTACCTGTACATATTTATATTTTAAAAGATGATTATTTTAAAAAAACTGCTAATTTTTTATTGTTCTTCAAGTGCTTGCTCATGTCGATTCCATTGTAGGTGTGTGCACAGCCACATGCGCAGTCGTGAGAGACTTTTGCCTTAGCGGTTCCCATAGGGCCAGCTGTGGCACTCTCTGGAGTGCCACACTCATGCCACGGTATATCAGGTGCTGCCAGCCCTGTGCCCTCTCCGTTCCTTCCTACCACCTGCGGTGGTCAGTCAGAGCACCTCTGTCCTTTGTTTCCCAGGCGATCAGAGGTTTCTCTTCTATCTTAGCCTTGTGCTTCCAGCTATAAATAGTTTAATCATTGTTCGTTAGCTGTTATGTCTTTAGTTAGGTAGTGTCCCAGAGGGGACTTTGTCTCAGGCGAGGCATGCCCCAGCCTCCAGGTTTCAAGCCCTGCTCTTTGTGTAACAGGCCTATGCCTGTTAGTGACCCGGACAAGAGCTGTCTACAGTTCCGCAGGGAATCCCACATAAAGGAGCGCTGTCGCATCTGCCAGAACTTTCATCCTTGGACACAAAGAGAGCACGACATATGCCTCAAGGCCCTCCTGATGCAGTGTTTCCCAACGCCCAGGTTTGGAGCAGGCACAGCCCAAACCAGCACCCAGCGTGTCAACTATGGTGCATAGTGCACCCTGGCACCAGGCTTCAACTGGCACCGATCCCCAATCACGAAGAAGAAGATGGCACCAAGCAAGCCTGACCAAGGGGCACTGGGCAAAGAACCTGGCTCAGGCCTTACACCCACTCTGGATCCGCAAAAGGGCTGAGCCCTGGGGAGTTCATCCCCTGGAAAGAACCTGCCACCGACTTCAGGGAACAGTAAGGGGCCCAAACCAACGGCGCAGTTGACGCCCTCTGAGCCCCCAGTTCCTGGAGAGCTAAGAGTGCCTTCACTGCAGGTGTCACTGCAGGCAGAAATGGAACCGGGTAAGGCTCTCTGTGAGTGCAAGCCCGCCGGGAAGGCCTCGCACAAAACAAGCGAGTGTCACCGGTCTCCAGAGCCAAGACAGAACCCTAGGTCACCACGTTCTTAGTCTCTGCGTCAGCCGAGTATGCGTGACGCTCCCAATTCCTGTCTTCTCACTGGAGCTTGCCCAGGTGTCAAAGATCTCCCCGGCACTGGTCTTTGTCGTGTTTTTGGTCGCCATCGCCAACACCACCTGGTCACTCCCCAATACAGCACCACTCACCCTACTCCTGGCATCGGTCAGACCGTTCCCGGCAACGGTAAGCCGCCAGACCCAAGCCTCCACAGCCCCACCTTGGTCACCGGAGTGTGACAACTTCTCCTGTTTGGAAGGCACAGTTCAGCCCCTTGCCCAGACACCATCGTGATTGGGCTCCAGAGGGCGCATCCTAGGTATCAGTTCTGACCTGGCAGCAGGGCCAGAGGCCAACCCAATGGCTTTATTGGAATGCCTGGGGCGTTCGTGTCACGCTGTTGCTCCACTCCTGCCAACCCTTGGTCACCATGTCAGACAGGCCAAAGTTGGCATCCATGGCACTGGGTTGGGTGCAGGATGCTCCGGCAGCTGCTGCAAGTGAGGAGCTGGTACCCACCCCAAAGCCGCCCTCTCCGACATATGAGGACATTGCCGGACCTCTCTCAATCGTCCAATCATCCTCCTCCTCTCTGGATGAGGTGGTGGCGGGCCCATCAAGCTAGCCCTCCAGATGATTTTAGGGAGCCTCAGGCGCTGCTCTGCAGAGTCGCTTCCAACTTGGGCCTCTAGGTGGAGGAGATAGAGGAGCAGATGGACACACTGTTTAATGTGCTCTTGGCGTCCGCCCCAGCCTGCGTCGCGCTCCCAGTACGCAAGGGGGTCCTTAACATTGCCAAAACCATCTAGCAAACCCCGTCCTCCATCCCGCCCACCTCTAAGAGGGGAAGAAAAGAAGTATTTTGTCCCTGCAAAGGGGTTCGATTACTTGTACACTGACCTGCAACCGGGATCATTGGTCGCATCGGCCCACCAGTTCCACCCGTAAAAATAAGGAGGTCAAGAGGCTGGATTTGTTTGGTCACAAAATTTATTCTACGACCAGCCTCCAGTTTTGGGTGGTGAACCACCAGGCCCCTTTCGGTCACTATAACTTTAACTTGTGGGACTCTCTCCTCAAGTTCAAGGACTCCATGTCCCAGGAGATGGTCCAGGAGTTCGTGACCCTGGTCGAGGGAGGAGGGGACTGCAGCTGCTTGATGCTCCCTCCAAATGGCTTGGGACATGGACAATTCAGCTGCCTGGCTGGTTACCTTGGCGGTGGTCATGTGGCGCAGTTCCCGGCTCCAGGAGATGCAGGCCTCTATTCAGGACCTCCCGTTTGATGGTGATGGCCTGTTCTCTGACCAAACGAATGTGCGTCTGCACGGCCTGAAGGACGCGCGCGACCTTCTGTTCTCTGGGGATGCACACTCCTTAGGCATTGAGACAGCCGTTACAGCTTTTTCCGCCAACTCGACAGTGGCATCTTAAACAAGGGCCTGCAAGGAAACTGGACGTCGGGTTTAGCCACCACTGCTCGTCGTCGTCTCCTGCACAGCCTGGCCCAGAGAAGCACCAAGGGAGCCAAAAGCGCTCATTTTGAGGGTGCACTCGGGAATGACTCACCAGTCAACTGCCCAGATCTTCCCGTCTTTTCCTCAACCACCTTTTCCCCTACCGCTTGGCCTGGTCGGAGGCTAAGTTGGACTACTGGGTCCTGGACATAGTCCGTCAGGGCTACATTCTACTACCGCTACTTCCTAATCCCGGAGGTGAAAGGGGGCCTCAGACCCATTCTGGGCCTGCGGGGCCTCTACAAGTCTCTCAACAAGTTGAAGTTCTGCATGGTCTCCATCCTCCCTTCCCTGGATCCAGGGGACTGGTATGCCGATCTCGTCTTAAAGGACACTTACTTTCATGTCTCCATATTGCCAGGACACAGGCGTTTCCTATGTTTCACAGTGGCTGGGCACCACTTCCAGTTCACAGAACTACCCTTTGGCCTGTCCTGGGCCCCAGGTGGTTCACAGAATGCGTGGCGCCAGTGGCAGCTTACCTGAGGCATTGAGGGGTCCAGATCTTCCCATATCTCATCAACTGCGTCATCAAGGGCAGGTCTCTGGAGCAAATGCAAAGGAACCTCGATTTGGTGCGCTCCACCTGCAGTGACCTGGGCCTGTTAATAAATACAGAAAAATCCACATTAACGTCAGTCCAACACATAGAGTTTATTGGAGTGGTTCTCGACCCTATGCAGGACAGGGCCTTCCTGCTGGAAGCACGTTTTCAGGCCATGATTGACTTGATCTCCCTCGTAAACAGCCAACTGCTCACCACAGCACACATGTTCCTATGACTTATAGGCCACATGGCCGCATGAACATACATGGTCAACCATGCCCTGCTTCATCTAAGGTCTCTGCAAGCGTGACTGGCCTTGGTCTACATTCCCAGCAGGCACCCTCTGGACCGAGTGGCCACAGTGCTGAGTTATGTCCTCTTGTCTCTGGACTGGTGGCAGGATCACAAGTCAGTACTGCAAGGAGTCCCCTTCGTGACCCCATCTCTGTCGCTCACCCTGGTCTCAGATGCGTCGGATCTGGGTTATGGAGCTTATCTGGGTGAGCTCAAACACCCGGGGCCGCTGGCTACAACATGACCTAGCCCTTCATATCAATGTCAGGGATCTCAGTGGTTCGCCTGGCCTGCCAGGCTTTCTTGCTCCACCTGGAAGACACCTCCACCTGGTGCAGGTCCTGACAGATAATACTCTCGCGATGTATTATATCAACAGGCAGGGTGGTGCCAGGTCTTTGGCCCTTTGTTCTCTGCAGGATAGGGACAAGGGCTCCCTGTCGGACGCCTTTCTGATCCCATGGCCTCGTCAACACTGGTTCGGCATGCTGCTGAGTCTTTCGGCAGCCACCCTGCTGCAGCTGCCTCTTCAGCCAGATCTGTCCCAGAACCACAGCAATCTATTGCATCCAAACATGGTGGTGCTGCACTTGAGGACCTGGCTACTGCGTGGCTAAGTGGGAAAGAATGGCAGTGTTCCGCGGGTGTCCAGCAGTTCCTGCTGGGCAGCAGAAAACTCTCCACCAGGGCTACCTACGTGGCAAAGTGGAAATGGTTCTTGTGTTGGGCCTCGGATTGCTGTATTCGTCCAGAAGAGGCCCCACTGCAGGACATCCTGGTCTGTTTGCTGCACCTGAAGCTCCAGGATCTGTCGCTATCTTTGGTCCAGGTACACCTGGCAGCCTTCTGCCCTTTGTTTCAAGGCATGGTTCCTGAAAGGTCTGGAGTGCCTTTACCCACCTGTCTGGGACCTGGTCACTCCTTGGGAACCTGAATCTTGTATTGTCAAGGCTATTGGGGGCCCCTCTTTGAGCCCTGGCTTCCTGCTCCCTCCTGCTTCTCTCCTGGAAGGTCTCCTTTTTGGTCACCATAACTTCAGCACGTAGGGTGTCCAAGATCAGGGCACTCATGTCGGAACCTCCTTATATGATCTTCTATAAGGACAAGGTCCAGCTGCATTCACACCCGGCTTTTCTGTCCAAGGTCGTGACCCAGTTCCATGCTGATCAAGACATATACCTACTGGGCCCTTGTCGAAAGCTTCATACAACAGATGAGGAATACAGGCTGCATGCCCTGGATGTCAGACAGGCACTAGCCATCTACGTAGATAGAACAAAGCTGTTCCGTAAGTCTATGCAATTGTTTGTTGCTGACAGAATGAAGGGTTACCTAGTATCTACCCAGAGAATCTCATGCTGGATCACGGCCTGCATCTGCTACTGCTATGAGCTGGCAAAAATGCCCCTGCTGGCGATCATGACAGCTCACTTGAATAGGGCACAGGTGTCATCAGCAGCCTTCCTTGCTCAGGTACTGATTCCGGAAATTTGTCATGCCTCAACCTGGTCGTCCATTCGCTTTTGCTTTGCACTATGTGCTGACCCAGCAAGCTCAAGATGATGCTGGTTTCGGCAGAGCAGTACTCCAGTCTGCAATCTTGAGAACTCTGACCCCACCTCCATGGATTCTGCTTGTGAGTCGCCTGCAATGGAATCAACATGAGTCTGCACCTGAAGAAGAAATTATGTTTACCCACCTTTTGTAATTGCTGTTCTTTGAGATGTGTTGCTCATATCCATTCCATTACCTGCCCTCCTGCCCCTCTGTCAGAGTTGTCAGCAAGAAGGAACTGAGAGGGCGCAGGGCCGGCAGTGCCTGATATACCATAGCATGAGTGTGGCACTCCAATGGGCACCATAGTCGGCCCTACAGTTACCACTAAGGCAAAAGTCTCCAACCGCGCACACACCTACAATGGAATGGACATGAGCAACAAATCTCGAAGAACAACAGTTACAAAAGGTGGGTAACAGTATTTTACTCATTGTACAGTACAAAAACACCTGTTTTTTCTGTTATGTATGTCAGTTATGAAAGAAGATATTACTCCATCCACATTAATAGTAATGTCCCAATTTTATATAATACTAACAATCTATGGTGCATACACTATCTCTCTAGTGAATATTTAACCACACTAAAAACCTTGAGGCAATTTGGCTCAGCTGTTAGGCTCAGCTCAAGAGAGGTCTACCCTCTTAACTTTTGCTTGAAATAAACAATTGGCAAAATTTTTATTCTTAAAATTTAGTATAAATATTTTCTGATACTTCGGTCAGTAGAAGCTTAAAGATGTTTGTCAAATATTATTTGTCAGCATTTGTCAAAAGTTATTTTCCCCCTAGAGTCTCATGTTTTTTTGGCCATGCAATCTTAGCACACACAAATGGTTTTCTTAACATTTAGAAATAGGAGGTTTTAATTTGAGGCATTTCCTGGGAGAGAAGTATTGGGCATCTTTATCCTTACGCAGAATACTTCCACATAGTATTTGCTACTATTATCTAATTGCAACAGGAACTGGAGAGGGAAACTAAAGATAGAAGGGAAAGGAGAGGTGGAACTGGAGAGGGGACTGTGACACAGAAAGGGAAGGGGAGAGACACAAAGAATATATGCACAGGGTAAAAAGAATGTTGTGAAGAAATGAAGTTAAAATATATACTGATAAAACTAAATGCAGTGCAAAATGGCAAAATATACTAGAGTGAAAAAGAAATAAACTTAGATAAGATTAGGGGATAGCAGAGGAGAGAAATCTGATGAGAAAAAGATAGTGGAGAAGATAAAAATATTTTAAATTTGCTGTTCATTTTTAGAAAAAGGTCAAAATATGCAGAATGAAATAAAGGGCAGAGGGGGAAGAAAGCAAGTTTTTAAATGAGGCACAGGTGTGTTTGTCATTAGTATCTGAAAATAAGAATAGCAGAGATTGATAAATTACAGGAAGCTGTGTTGCTGCATGATCCCTGTCAATGTTTCAGTCCCTTGGTGTAGATTCATTGATGTACAGCTGGAAATAATGCATTGGCACAGAGGCACCAAAGCAGTGACACCATCCAACTCCCAGATTGAGGGTGGCAAAGGAGTAGTTGTTTCTAGGGTGCTATCCTGTGGCAGGGCCCACTCGCTCCTGCCTCCGTTGAAGTCCACAAACAGCTTTCAGACCTTTTTGCTGGTAAAACACCTGGTGCAGTTTATTTACAATATTATTTTCCACCACCCTTTTGCACTATATAGCCTCACCCCTACAGTCTTAGGAAGCCCTCTGCACCTGAGGCAAGCAAGGGAGAGCGATTTCTCTCCCTCTCTCGTTCTCCTTCCCTCTTTTCCCACCTCTTTCCTGTGCCTTTTGTATCATCTGTCTGATAGCCTAATTCGTCTTAGTTCTCCTCAGCCCATCAGTTAAGCACAGCTCTTCTTAATAAGGTCTGCTCTAGAATTAATTAATTAAGAGTTGCCGTGACCCTATTGTCACACAGGCAAAAAAATTGTGTTGCTCCTCTCCTTCCACCTCACACACTCTGCCATACTTTTTTTATATTAAATTACAAAACACAAATGTAGAAACTTATTACTTATTTACAAAAAAAAAGGTGGAAATTTCCGAAGAGTTTATCTAACATTTAACGTTGAGGAATGCTATTCCAGTCATTTATAATTACACATTAGTTGAAAACAAACATCTAATAATATGAAAACCCCTTAGCTACTATTAAGAAAATAATTTCTGACACCAAACTTAATACATTATTCATTGACACACTGCCACAGACTGAAAAAATCTGAACTGTGCCTCTTTATTGATGATTGGAGACAGAAACATTGGAAAAAATCTTCATCCATAATAAAAGCATTCACCTCGTTATTTAGTGATCAAAACCACTAGAATGCCTTACTCTTCATCAAAAAGGCTTGAGCAAACTGCCTTACATCATGCCATTCATAAGTGAAGCAACATGCAGAAAGCCATTATTCCTGTTCTTTGAGACTCTTAAGTTTTAGAAGGTGCCTGTAACTGTTACAAGAGCTGATATAATTGATATGATAACAATTCTATAAGTATTAACAATTCAGTTTTTATGTGTATAGTCTTCCCCCAAAAACCCAGTATTTTCAAAATTGTATGGTTTTTTATCTTACATGTTTTGTGCCCTGTCTAAACCTTTGATAAGTATGATGAAAGGAAGATAAGAGATGGTGGTGATAATAATACAGTTGTATCAGTTTTAGCAATGAAAAGTCACATATATATTCATAGTAGTCATCTGTGAACTTCTTATGTCTTTTATCCAAAAATAATATTTTACAATTTAGAGGCCTCATCTTGCAAACCTGGAATTGCATGAGTAAAGGTTTTCAGGATCAAGTCCTACATATGAAAGCAACAAAAAAGCAAAAATTGGAGCCAGAGTTATGTTAGTATTGCACAGACAGCAATTTCCAGCTTATGGGTGTGTTAATGATTGTTTGGCATCAGAATTACTTTCTTTATCCTTAGATGATGACTTTCACACTATTCTTTTAAATGTCTGTAACTGTTCATGTTTGGAGTAGCACTTTTTAACCTTCACAGCTGAGTAACAAGTGTTAGTCTGGAAATAGTAATTTCTATGACGTAGCAACATGCCTGATCACTGATTGTTTGGGACAAGAATCCTTTTGGTTCTTCTTCAAGTGATGGTCTCTATGTGTAGTCCACTCAATGTGTACATATGGTTTATGTGCCTGAGACCAGATTTTTCACTAGTGGTGTCTGTCGGTCCGTGCCTGCACCTTTTTCCTCCTTGTGCTCCGAGGTTGTTAGGGGATGTGTGGAATGACTGCTCGTCCAGTACCTTTCTACCACCCATAGTCTGAATCCTAACCCTTCAGTGTCCACAGCTTTATTGAGCATTCTTTGTCTAATGTAAATAGTTTTACCTGTTCTTAGGTAAGTTTAATAGTTTAGAGTTAGTTTTAGGGTCCAGGGGCCTGAGGTGCCCCCTAACCGCTGTATGGGATGCCTAGTATGCCCAAGACCTCAGAATTCAACATCCGCGTGGTCTGCTCCCGGGTCTTCCTGGTAAGCAACGACCATGACGCTTGCTTGTTTTGCCCCAGGAAAGCTCATACCCCCTCCAGGTGTAATATCTGTCCCTCCTCTCACCAAGACTATCAATCCGCAAGAGTGCAGTTTTAGGAGATTGCTGATGGATTGTTCGATGAGTTCGTAGTCTGACCCCAGCCTGTCAGGACCCTCTCATCCTCGTCCTCTCCCTCCCCCTCATGTGGAAAAATTACTTGCCAACTGCTCTGCTGCCTTGTGGCTACGTGCAGTGTTTTTTCTCTTTAGTCCTGCTGACCTGGTCTGCTAATGGTCCCCTTCTTCCTTGAGCAATGGTCCCTGTTGTTTTCCACTGCGGGGTTACATGTGTGCACCATGTGCCTGGAGTCAGAGAATTTGGAAGTAGTGTCTGTTGGTCCGCACATGTGTCCTTGCTTGCCTTGTGCCTTCGACCACGGCAATAAAGGGCAGGGTGAACCAACCACCTCTTCAGGTCTCTTTTTCACAGCTGCATGGTCCAGGTCAAAACCTTTAGTGTCCTCAGCTTTGACGTCGTTCTGAAAAACGATATAAATTAAATAGTTAATAGTTTTAATAGTTTTTAATAACTTTTATAGATTTAGTAGTTTTTAGTATCTTTCACAGATTAGGCTACAGGGGAACCTACCACCATCCCGTACTCCACTTGAGTATCAGACTATGCCTAGAACTCCAGGCTTCAGACTCTGTGCCTCCTGCCCACGATCCTTCTCAGTCAGCGACGACCATCAGCACTGCCTCTACTGCCTGGGAGAAACTCACCTCATGGCTTGGTGCAGTATTTGCCAGTCGTCTCCCAGCCATACCCTAGAAGGACAGGCACTTTGTCTCTGCAAATATCTCATGGAGATCATGGCTGTAATCTGGTCAAAATCTGTTCTGTACGTTGGCCTGAATCAGCAAGGAATGTGCCTCCTGCTGCTAAGTCTGACTTCAGTGCCAGAGAATCCACCACACCACGGGGCCTAGTCAGGAAGCACTCCCATAAGCATGGGACTAAGTCTTCCTCTAAGTCCACTTCAAAGAAATCAGACATGCCTGCAAGCAAATCCACCCATTCAGCCCATGAGGACTTAGTATGTCCTTGGTCCCATAGGCACAAGAAAAAGCTCCGAAACATTGAGCTCTGCCAGCTCTGGACTGTGCTCCATTGGTACCATCCCCCAGCTCCTCACAAGACCTGGGACCCTCCTGCACCAGCAAAGTCTGATTACCTTTGGATGCAATCAGCATTGCTGGCACTAGTATCCTGGACAGAAAGAGTCCTGACACCTGGGAGATATGGATCCATGGTCACACAGGACATTTTTGCCCGCCTGGATCCAGAATCCCCTCCTTCATTGGGAACCTCTGTTTTCAGGGAGTTGCCTACAGGGTGGAGCCTGTTACCCCATCCCCTCTTCTCCGTACACAATGTACACCTCTCCGATGGCACCGGCAGTACCACCACTGGAACCCAAGTCAGCCTTTTCCTCAGGAGATTCGGAATCATTAGAGGAATTGCTCCTCCCATACCATCCTTACCCATTTCCCAGGAGATCTACACAGCCGTGGGACCAACCACTGCCTCACCCAACTTGGAGTCACTGGTATCCCATGCCATTGGGACCCCCACAACTACCTGTCAACCCCTCCTACTGACCATATTGGGGATCATGGGATGAGTAACAACCTTCAGAATCTATCTGATCCACCAGGGAGTTGCTACCTGCCTTCCCTCCAAGGAAGGATCACATTTACCCCCAGATCCAGTTGAAAAGCAGGAGTACTACGCTCCGGTTCCAGCGGTTCCCTGGAACTGGCCGGACTACAATCATCATTTTCAGCTGATGTGGTGACTTTGGCATCTCCCCCTTCCCCCCCAGTGACTTCAGGCAGTTCCAAGACCACCTCCGCAGAGTTGCCAGGAAACTTCAGATTCCAATAGAGGAGATCCAGGATTCCAGCACAAGCTCTTAGACATCCTCCACACCTCTAGACCTATAAGAATAGCCCTCCCTGTAAATGAGGCCATATTGGAGCTCACTAGAACAATGTGGCACACCCTGACCACGTGCACTCCTACCCCGAAAAGGACGGAGAGAGAGGTCAGAATTCTTATTCTCTCATCCAGCTCCCAACTCAGTGGTGGTTCAGGCCACTTCGGAAAGGTCCAGGCAACAACACCCCAGATCTACTCCTGCAGAGGAGGAGGATAAACATGTAAAACTATTGGGGAGGAAGGTTTTCTTGTCCTCCAATTTTCGGTTCACGATAGCCAACTATCAAGCACTATTGGCTAAATATGATTTCCTGAACTATGAGGAATTTTTGAGGAATTTGTTTGAGGAAGTTTGAGGAATTTGCTAAGTTTGAGGAATTTGCCAACAGCCTCCCACAGCAGCATCATTCTCATTTCCAAGCTCTAATGGAGGAAGGAAAAAATGAATAGCCAGAATCACCCTCCAATCTGCACTCAAGGCAGCTGATACTTCCTCAGAGCCATGGCTACCACCATTGTTATGCAAAGGGAGTCCTGGCTCTGTGCCTCAGCGCTCTGCTGGGAGGTCCAGAATACCATTGGGGACCTCCCCTTCAATGAATCTCACCTTTTCAATCAGTACATGGATGAGTCCCTATACACCCTAAAGGACTCTAGGGCTATCCTTTGATCACTGGGTGCATACACACCTTCTCTTAAGAGGAAGTTACATCGCCAATCAACCCCATCAAGGTATAGAGCTCAACGCTTCTACCATCAGAGATGCTACAAACCACTGCATAAAAGGCAGAAGACTGAAAAATCCTGCTTCCATGTTCCTTCCACATTGGCCTCAACATCCCAATCCCACCCCCCAACCCCAGTAATATTTTGATGCGAGCTTGAGAACAGTGGTTCACTGAGCCCAACACCACCTGACTCCAGTACTCCAGGGATCGCCTAGCACTCTTTTTCAGCACCTGGGGTGTGATAATGATGGACACGTGGGTGCTGGCTATACAACTGAGTTTGCAACACTACTTCTTCCGAAACTGCCCTTCCCCAATCCTCTTTGGGGACCGCTCTCATGACAGTATTTTCACTCAGGAGGTGCTCCTTGCTGCTATAAGGAGTTCAGTAGAGCATTTTCCTCCACAGTATTAGGTTACAGGTTTTACTTGACCTGTTTCCTCATATCCAAGAAGAAGGCTGGGTGGAGACCAATCCTTAACCTCCGCCACTTCAACCACTTCATTCACAAATTCAAATTTCAGCCATGTAGGCAGCAATAATTCCATTTTAGAAAAAATGGCATGTGGTCATGGCTTCTGCCCACAGACAACTTCTCAGATTTATGGTGGGCTCTGATCATTTGCAGTACTATCCTTCAGAATAGCTACCACCTCCATAGTCTTTACCAAGGTATTTTCAGTGGTAGCAGCTCACGTCAGATGTCATGGCCTCCTCACTTTCCCATACCTTGACGACTGGCTCCTCACCACCAAATCTCGCCAGAAACCCTATACGTTGACATGTATGATGCTCCACCTCTTTTCCTCACTGGGGAGTCAGTGTAAACATTAAAAAATCTGGTTTTACTCCCATGAAATCTTTGGACTTCATTGGAGCAACCTTGAAGTCTGTCACCACAGGGGCGAACTTGCTCACAGTTTCTAGACCATGAAAGATATCATAGATCACATTGTGAGCAACCCTTGGGTAACAGTCAAAACATGTCTGTCCCTACTTGGCCAGCTGACTTTGTACACAAATGTCACTCCATTTGCAAGACTCCGCCTTTGAGTATGACTACATTCAGTTCACTCCCTAGGCTGTCATTGCATGAATCTCACACTGACAGTTCCTGCCAAGATGCTGTCCTTCCTTGTGATGGACAAATCCTCATCTCACATGCATGGGTGCTCTCTTTCTCCCCTCTTCACTGGCCAAGACAATCATTATGGATGTTTCCCTGCTATGTTGGGGAGCCTATATGGGCAACCACACAGCACAAGGAGCCTGGACATTTTGAGAGTACAGAATGCACATCAGTGTCCTGGAATTATGGGCAGTAAGGAAGGTATGCAAATCCTTTCTTCCATTTGTTCGCTTTCACCACATCCTGATGTCAGACAACATTATGATGGTTTTTTATACCAGCAAGCAAGGGAGCAAGATCTGCCTCCCTGTGTGCAGAAGCAGGCAATCTCTGGAACTGGTGCATCAGCAATCAAATCACCCTGTCTGCAGCCTACCTTCCAGGGACACAGAATGCACTCTCAGATTCCCTCAGCAAACGTTTTGCAATTGACTACAAGTGGGAACTTCACAACATGGTGGTGCATGACATTTTCACGTGTTGGGGAACCCCAGCAAGAGATCTATTCACTTCCCAGGCCAACAAGAAGTGCATCACTTGTTGCTCCAGAGGAGCCATAGGCTGCAACTTCCAGGGTGATGCTCTCCTTTCCTGGTCAGACCAGTTCAACTATGCTTCCCTATGCTGCTGCTTCTGCCACGAGTGCTACACAAGTTCCAGCAGAACAGGGTGACAGTCATCTTGATCACCCCTTTTTGGCCCTGACAGTTTTAGTTCCCTGAGCTCCTAATCCAGTGCAATGGGAGGATTAAACACCCCAATCCACAACCACTCCACCTCAGGGCATGGTATTTGGATGGCCATCATACCTAGAACGTACATGCTCTTCAGCCATGTGAGACGTCATCTTCTCCAATAGCAGAAAGGATTCGACTAGGAAATGTTACCTAGCTAAATGGAAATGCTTCTGGTCCTGGACACAACAAAGAGGCATTCTACCAGAAGCTATGGATATTCCACTCATTCTAGACTAGATCCTATCTTTTGAAGACATCCGGTCTCTCCCTCAGCTCCTTGCAAGTCCGCCTAGTGGCGATCAGTGCATTCCTTCCACCTACTGAAGGCTACTCTATTTTCACACACTCGCTAGCCAGTTGACTCTGGAAAGACCGGATAAGAACTTTCCCACTCCTCAAAAGATTGTGCTCCAATGGGACATGAATCTTGTTCTTTTGGTACTGACCAGGCTCCCCATTAGCTACTTGCCCCATGTTTCTCTTCTCCACAAAGGTCACCTTCCTTGGAGCCATCACATTGGTGAGGAGGGTTAGTGAACTCAGAGCAATGATGGCAGACCCTCCATACACTGTTCCACGAAGATAGTTTCTTTACACCTATACCCCAAATTTATCCCTAAAGTGGTTTTGGAATTTCACCTTAACCAATCTATTCACTTACCTTTATTCTTCCCCATATTGCACACATCTGCAGAAAAATGTAGATTCCACTCTCTCGATGTTCGAGATTGGCCCTTTACCTACAGAGATCAAAACCAGTCAGGAAGTCCCTGAGACTTTGTCAATCACTCTAGCAGAG
The DNA here is from genome assembly GCF_965152235.1 of Eretmochelys imbricata. NCBI lineage: Eukaryota > Metazoa > Chordata > Testudines > Cheloniidae > Eretmochelys > Eretmochelys imbricata. The sequence goes on from NC_135577.1 coordinate 111,070,669, forward strand.
AGAATCAGTGGGCATGCCATCTCCACCCAGAGAACTTCCAAATGGATATCTGGTTACATTCTACTCTGTCAGCTCTTAAACCGCCCTCCCCCCACAGAGATACGAGCTCACTCCACTAGAGCTCAAGCAACAAATGTAGTGTCTCTTCAGGAGTTATCCCTCCTGGAGCCATGTGGAGCTCCAGCCACATGTTTGCAAGTCCTAGTACAGGACTCAGCTGCTGATGCCTCCTTTGGATTGACGGTTCTCTGTTCAACCCTGCTGTCCACATCCTTGAGCCCTCCTCCTACTTACTTACTGCTTGTCAGTTACCCACAGTGGGATACAATAGGGACCATTACTCAAAGAAGAAGAGGAGGTTACTTACTTGTAACTGGAGGTTCTTCAAGATGTGTGGTCCCTATCTGTATTCCACTACCTGCTGCTCTTGCCCTCTGCTTTGAATCTTGTATGATTTGAACTGGAGAAGTAACTGAAGAGGTGGTCGGTCTGCCTCGCCCTTTATTTCCTTGGTCGGAGGCATGAGGCAAGCCAGGGCGCATGCATGGGCCAGACACTACTTTTAAACTCTCCAACTCTGGGCGCATGGTGCATGTGCGTAACCCATTGTGGTATATAGATGGGGACCACCCATCTCAAAGAACCTCCATTTACATGTAAGTAACTTCCTCTTTTGCCATTTGACTCAGTTCTCAGGCTGGGTCACCTTCAGTCTCACCCATTTCAGGGTAAGCCAGAGTTTTCACCAAGTAGTCCCAGGACCTCACACCAAGTTGGCAGCCCTGGTCCAGGCCTGATGGTCCTTCTGTCACTTTGTGTTTGGGGTCTTCCCTCTAGTCTTTCTGGTAAGGCTGTAGGGGAACTCAGTCCCTCCCTCTGCCCTGGGTTCCACTCCATTTCGAGATGTCCCTCTTCTGGATATCTGTAGAGTGGCAATGTAGGGCTCAGTGCATACCCTGGTACAAGCTTCTACAGCAGATGCATCCTTCATAGCAGAGCTGTTCCAATCTGTGGTACAGCAGGGTTCCTCACACCTTTCTTGTGAGTCACCTCAAGTGGAATACATATTCACTCAAAGAAGAAAGTGTTTGTACAGTAACTGGAGTTCTTCAAGGTGTGTGGTCCCTGCCTTCCCTCCCCTCTGTTCTGGATTGTTATCCTAAGCTTATTTGCAGTAGCGAAGGAATTAGAGAGGCAGTCCAGACCGCCCCTTAAATCCTCAGTTTGGAGCATGAGGAGGACAAGGGTGTAGCCGTGGACAAATAGACACTGCTAGCGAAAAAACTTCTGGTCTCAGGCGCATGGTACACATGTGCATCTTGAGTGGAATATACATAGGGATTAAACATCTCAAAGAACTCCAGTTACTGTACAAGGTAAGTAATCAGACTTCTTATACCTCATTAGTACAGTAACAAACGTACTTGTTTACGATGACAATTCCTGTTAGAAATCCACTTTAGTCCAAAAGTGGAAGTCAAATATTTAAAATGTTGCTATGAAAATTGTGGTGTTAATTTTTTTTCCTGCAAACGTTCTTTTTACAGGTGGTGATGGCACTGCTCAAATACTGGCCAAAGACTCACAGTCCAAAAGAAGTCATGTTTTTAAATGAACTAGAGGAAATTTTAGATGTCATTGAACCATCTGAATTTGTAAAGGTTATGGAGCCTCTGTTCAGACAGCTAGCCAAATGTGTGTCCAGTCCGCACTTCCAGGTCTGTACTTCAAAGAACTCATAAAACCAGATCTTCAGTTTAGGATTTTTACATTGTTAGTGAATTGATCGTTTTAGATATATATGTACTAAACTTTTTTAAAATAACTGATTTTAGTATGTTGAAAATGCTGAAAAAATAGCACATAAGTGCCTAACTTCAGTGAGCCCGTGATAGGGAGCACAGAGGGCCAGGTGACTTAGTGATTGTTGCACCCAACTTCCTGCCCCTTGCCTCTCTGTCAGGGCAGTAGAGGTACCTGTTAATGACCATAAGCTGAGGATCTTCAGCTTTCCACCCACATCGTGGTTTTGGCTCTTGTGGGTATTGTGGCAGGGAAGTTCAGCCTCTCACTGAGACAGCACCATCAAGCCTGAGCTCCTGAGGCTGTGTCCACCTCTGCGATGCTGTCCTGGCAGCAGGGTCAGTGGCCAGCGCAATGGCCTTACTGGAATGCCTGGGGCATGCCTGTTATGTCGATGCCCCTTCTCACCAATCGTCGGTTGCCGCATCAGACAAGCATCAGGCAGCACCGATGGCACCGGGCTTGGTGCACAAAGTGCAAGCAGATGCTGGGGCGGAAGGGCAGGTGCCCACCCGAGACCCCCTTCCACCACGGGGGATGATGCCCCGGGCCCTCCCTCAGTGGTCCTATCCTCCTCATCCTCTCCAGATGAGGCTATGGTGGGGCCCTCTCGCATTAGAGAGGGAGGTTACCAGTGGACTTCCTCAAGGATCGGTTTTGGGACCAATCTTATTTAAACTTTTTATTACTGGCCTCGGCACAAAAAGTGGGAGTGTGCTAATAAAGTTTGCAGATGATACAAAGCTGGGAGGAATTGCCAATTTAGAGAAGGACAGGGATATCATACAGGAGGATCTGGATGACCTTGTAAACTGAAGTAATAGTAATAGGATGAAATTTAATAGTGAGAAGCGTAAGGTCATGCATTTAGGGATTAATAACAAGAATTTTAGTTATAAGCTGGGGACGCATCAATTAGAAGTAAAGGAGGAGGAGAAGGACCTTGGAGTATTGGTTGATCATAGGATGACTATGAGCCGCCAATGTGATGTGGCCGTGAAAAAAGCTAATGTAGTCTTGGGATGCATCAGGAGAGGTATTTCCAGTAGGGATAAGGAGGTTTTAGTACTGTTATACAAGGCACTGGTGAGACCTCACCTGGAATACTGTGTGCAGTTCTGGTCTCCCATGTTTCAGAAGGATGAATTCAAACTGGAACAGGTACAGAGAAGGGCTACTAGGATGATCCGAGGAATGGAAAACTTGTCTTATGAAAGGAGACTCAAGGAGCTTGGCTTGTTTAGCCTAACTAAAAGAAGGTTGAGGGGAGATATCATTGCTCTCTATAAATATATCAGAGGGATAAATACCGGAGAGGGAGAGGAATTATTTAAGCTCAGTACCAATGTGGACACAAGAACAAATGGATATAAACTGGCCACCAGGAAGTTTAGACTTGAAATTAGACAAAGGTTTCTAACCATCAGAGGAGTGAAGTTTTGGAATAGCCTTCCAAGGAAAGCAGTGGGGGCAAAAGATCTATCTGGCTTTAAGGTTAAACTCGATAAGTTTATGGAGGAGATGGTATGATGGGATAACATGGTTTTGGTAATTAAATATTCATGGTAAATAGGCCTAATGGCCTGTGATGGGATGTTAGATGGGATGGGATCTGAGTTACCCAGGAAAGAATTTTCTGTGGTATCTGGCTGATGAATCTTGCCCATATGCTCAGGGTTTAGCTGATGGCCATATTTCGGGTCGGGGAGGAATTTTCCTCCAGGGCAGATTGGAAGAGGCCCTGGAGGTTTTTCGCCTTCCTCTGTAGCATGGGGCATGGGTCACTTGCTAGAGGAATCTCTGCTCCTTGAAGTCTTTATAAACCACGATTTGAGGACTTCAATAGCTCAGACATAGGTGAGAGGTTTTTCGCAGGAGTGGGTGGGTGAAATTCTGTGGCCTGCGTTGTGCAGGAGTTCAGACTAGATGATCATAATGGTCCCTTCTGACCTTAGTAGCTATGAATCTATGAATTAGCCCACTGGACAATTTTAAGGAGCACCAAGCCCTGCTCCAAAGGGTGGCCACTGAGTTAGGCCTAGAGGTGGAAGAGATGGTGGAGCAATCAGACACTTTGTTTAATGCGCTCTCTGCATCTACCCCCGCCTGTGCACGAAGGGATTCTAAAGATCGCCAAAGCCCTCTGGCAAATCCCGTCCTCAATTACACCCACCTCCAAGAGGGCTGAAAAGAAGTATTTCGTCCCAGCCAAGGAGTTCAAATACTTGTACGCTCACCCGCCCCCCAGGGTTGTCGATAGTTTCTGTGGCCAACAAAAAAGACAAGCAAGGGCAATCTAATTCCACCCCCAAAAGAAGGAGGCCAAGAGACTGGAACTTTTCGGAAGGAAAATGTATTTCACAGCCAGTCTCCAGTTCAGAGTTGCAAACCACTAAGCTCTTCCAAGAGAGATAACTTCAACTTATGGGACTCCCTCCATAAATTCAAGGACTCCATGCCCCAGGATGCAGCCCCAAAATTTGGGGCCCTTGTTGAGGAGGGTACTACAGCAGCTTGGTGTTCCCTCCAAATGGCATGGGATGTGGCCAGTTCGGCAGCCAGAGTGGTCGTCTCAGCGCTGGCCATGAGGCATTGTTTCTGGCTTCAGTCTGCAGGCCTGTCCCAGGAGATACAGTCCTTGATCCATGATTTCCCATTTGATGGGATTGGACTCTTTGCAGAACAGATGGATGTGAGGCTGCAAAGACTGAAGTTTCCACACTATGCATCCGATGAAGTGAGCTGTAGCTCTCGAAAGCTTATGCTCAAATAAATTGGTTAGTCTCTAAGGTGCCACAAGTACTCCTTTTCTTTTTGCGAATACAGACTAAAACGGCTGTTACTCTGAAACCACAGATTGAAGGACACTCAGGATCACTGGGGTTACATATGCCTCAGTCTATGTCGAAACAGTTCCAGATGCCCCCTCTACTAAGGCCTTGACAGTCTTGACAAGGGTCTGCAAGGAGAAGGGATAAGGACACAAGTTTTAGTAGTCACCGCCCTTCCTCCTTCCGTTCACCTGCACAACCTGGCCCGGTGAAACATGGGGGCCAGAAGCATGCATTTTGAGGGTGCGCTTCAGAGCGATGCCCCAGTCAGCTTCCTGGATCTGCCTCATCCTTTCCACAGCCACCTTCGTCCCTACCATTAGGCCTGGTCACGGGTTACCTCAGATTGCTGGGTGCTAGAAATTGTATTGCTGGGATATACCCTTCAATTCTCGGCCACCACCACCCCAACCCCCTTCAGGGATGCTTCTCATGAGAAACTCCTTGTTCAGGAGGTAGACAACCTCCTGCAGCTGGGGGCATTGGAGGAGATCCCTTGGGAAATGAGGGGGAAAGAATTCTATTCCTGTTATTTCCTAATCCTGAAGGCAAAAGGGGGCCATTCTGGACTTGTGGCGAATCGACAAATATCTCGAGAAGTTGAAGTGCCACATGGTTTCTCTGGCCTCCATCATCCCCTCCCTGGATCCGGGAGACTGATACGCTGCTCTCAACTTGAAAGACCCTTATTTTCATATTTCCATGTTCCAAGGACACAGAAAATTCCTCCGTTTTATGGTGGTCCAGTGTCACTTCCAATTCACGGTGCTACATTTTGGCCTCTCCTTGGCCCCATGGGTATTTACAAAATGTATGGCCCCAATAGCTTCAGACCTTGCTTTTTTTGAAGAGGTTAGCAACAGGCACACACAAACCTCCAAATGTGTCTCTGAAGTGCTCAGCCCAGGATCCACCAAACAGTTACTGAGCTTTTAGATCTGCTGTACTCACAGGAATAGAGTAGCAGCCGTGTTAGTCCTGTATCCGCAAAAAGATCAGGAGTACTTGTGGCATCTTAGAGACTAACAAATTTATTTGAGCGTAAGCTTTTGTGGGCTACAGTCCACTTCATCAGATGCATAGAATGGAACATAAAGTAAGAAGATATAGATATATATATATTGTGACAGGGTCGGGCCAGATGGCTACAGGGGAGTAATAGAAGGCAGATATATTAGCCCCAGGCTAAGTAGGTCCCTTTTCCCTGGGTAAGGTAACAGGAAGGTTCCAGAACAATCAGGAAGCTTCTGCAGACAATTTAGACAGACAGGCTGATTAGAACACCTGCAGCCAATCAAGAAGCTGCTAGAATCAATTAAGGCAGGCTAATCAGGGCACCTGGGTTTAAAAAGGAGCTCACTTCAGTTTGTGGTGCGCGTGTAAGGAGCTGGGAGCAAGAGGCGCTAGGAGCTGAGAGTGAGAACGCATACTGTTGGAGGACTGAGGAGTACAAGCATTATCAGATACCAGAAGGAAGGTCCTATGGTGAGGATAAAGAAGGTGTTGGGATGAGGCCATGGGGAAGTAGCCCAGGGAGTTGTAGCTGTCGCACAGCTGTTCCAGGAGGCGCTCTAGACAGCTGCATTCCACAGGGCCCTGGGCTGGAACCCAGAGTAGAGGGTGGGCCCGGGATCCCCCAAACCTCCCAACTCCTGGTCAGACACAGGAGGTGTTGACGTGGAGTGTGGGTTCACGAAAACGGCCAAACTGAGGGCTACCGTGAAGCTCCAAGGCAAGTAAATCCGCCAATAAGCGCAAGACCCACAAAGGCAGAGGAGGAACTTTGTCATAATACAAATACACATATATACATACCTACAGAGAAGGTGGAGGTTGCCATACAAACTGTAAGAGGCTAATTAATTAAGATGAGCTATCATCAGCAGGAGAAAAAAACTTTTGCAGTGATGATCAAGATGGCCCATTTAGACAGTTGACAAGAAGGTGTGAGGATACTTAACATAGTGAAATAGATTCAATATGTGTAATGACCCAGCCACTCCCAGTCTCTATTCAAACCCACGTTAATGGTATCTAGTTTGCATATTAATTCAAGCTCAGCAGTTTCTTGTTGGAGACTGGTTTTGAAGCTTTTCTGTTGCAAAATTGCCACCCTTAAATATTTTACTGAGTGGCCAGAGAGATTGAAGTGTTCTCCTACCATTCTATGCATCCGATGAAGTGGGCTGTAGCCCACGAAAGGTTATGCTCTAATAAATTTGTTAGTCTCACAGGAATAGTATGTCCCAGCTCGTAAATTTCACCTCATGATTACCAGCATTCTTAACATACAGCACTTAGATATATCTGTAGTGAAAACAAGAATGAGTTTATCATCAAAGAACAGAGATTCAAGTGATAAAGAGTGAGAATATTGGAGACAAATGGTTACAGGTAAAACAAAATTATAACACCCTTTCTAGAGATTAAATTTAACTAACCAGCTCTTTGAGTGCTTGCTCATGTTCCAAGTTAGGTGTGTGCAGACCCCATCTTCTCTCCCTTTCACTTCAAAGAGGGCAGAGAAGTAGTACTATGTGCCTGCCAAGGGGTACAAATACGTGTACTCTCACCCTCTTCCTCGGTCCATTGTGGTCACAGTGGCCAATGAGAGAGATAGGCAAGACCAGTCAGGTGCTATCCCCCTGCTCCCACCCCTCCCCAAGCAAAAGGACTTAGAGAAACTAGACCTGTTTGGCAGAAAAATGTATTCAACGAGTGGATTACAGCTTCGCATTTCCAACCAACAAGCCTTGCTGCAGACGAATGATTCCTATATTTGGGACTCTACGGCAAAGTTTAAAGATTCACTGCCTCAGGACTCCAGGCAAGAGTTTTCCACCCTGATAGAGGAAGGGAAAACCGTAGCCAGGGCCTCACTCCAAGCAGCTCTAGGTGCAGCTCACACAACAGCCATAACAACAGCTTCCACAATGGTCATGAGGTGATGCTCCTGGCCTTAGTCCTTAGCTCCAGCAACCGGCCTGCTTCTTGGCTCCACTGTCTTTACAGGACCTGTTCAAGAAACTGTGCAGGAGTTACAAGTATAGACAACTGTTCAGTCTACCTCAACTTCCTACCAGGGTCACACAGATCCCAGGAGGCCCAAAACAGAACTTCTGAAGGCACACCCAAGAGCATTATATCAATTACCGCATCGGATTCTGCCCCCCTTTTGTTTTCAGACTGACTCTCCCAGTTCAATCTGGCGAGGTCCCTCATCACCTGAGGCCACTGGATGCTGAGTATGGTGGAGGAAGATTACACCCCGCAGTTTTCTTCCACTACCACCTATCCCCATCCCTCTTTAGGGTCCCTTCTCACAAGCAACTTCTAGCATAAGAGGTCCAAGCCCTCCTGTGAGTAGGGGCTGTGGAAAAGGTGCATCAGAACTTGAGAGGGAAGGGGTTTTACTCCTAATATTTCCTAATCCTGAAGGCCAAAAGGGGTCTTCAACCCATCTTGGACCTGCATTGCCGCAACAGTTATTTCAAGAAACGAAGGTTCCGCATGGTCTCCCTGGCCTCCATTATTCCCTCCCTGGATCCAGGGGACTGGTATGCTGCCCTCAACTTGAAAGATGCCTATTTCCACATTTTCATCTTCTAAGGCCACAGAAGGTTCCTCAGATTTATCGTAAACCAAACTCATTACCAATTCACTGTCCTCCCCTTTGGTCTGTCAGCAGCCTCTCAGGTTTTTACAGAATGATGGTGGTAGTGGCCTTCCTCAGAAGGCAAGGTGTCCGAGTCTACCTGTACCTCGACAACTGGCTGATCGAGGGCCGTTCAGAGGCTCAACTGAAGAACAGTATCAGCCTGGTCCAAGCCACCTTCCGTGCACTGGGCCCATTGTTAAATGAGCAAAAGTCGACTCTCATTCCCATCCAGAGAATAGAGTTTATCAGAGCAGTATTAGACTCAACCCAGGCCAGAGCCTTCCTTGCAGAGGCTCAGTTCCAGACCATATGGGCTCTGATATCCAAGGTTAAGGCCCACCCCATCATGACACCCCTGTTTTTCCTCAAACTTTCGGGACACATGGCTGTGTGCACTTACATGGTACAGCACGCAAGGCCACACCTCAGACCCCTGCATGCTTGGTTGGCCCAGTGTAATCACCAAACGGACACCACTTGGACTCAGTGCTTACAGTTCCCACCCCAGTCCTTGCCTCCCTTGACTGGTGAAGGATCCCCAGTAGATGGCTGCAGGCCTTTCCTTTGTCACAAACCCCTCCCCCGAAGCCTTCAGTATCTTTCATTTCAGATGCATCCGATCTAGGTTGGGGAGCTTGCCTCAAGCACATCAGGACTCAGGGCCTGTGGTCCCTGGAAGAACTCTCCCTACACATAAATGTCAGGGAGCTCAGAGTGGTCTGCTTAGCTTGCCAAGTGTTCGTTCCCCAGATCACTGGCAAAGCTGTGCGAGTGTTTATGGACAACATGGCAGCCATGTTTTACATCAACAGAGAGGGAGGAGCATGCTCCTTTACCCTGTGCTAGGAGGCCATTGGTCTGTGGGACTTCTGTATGAAACACTCAGTTCACCTCAAGGTTTCCCATTTTCCAGGAGTCTGGAATACCCTAACAGATCACATCAGCAGGTGTTTCTCCTCTCATCGTGAGTGGTCCCTTCAGCCAGAGGTGATGAGATCCATCTTCCAGAGGTGGGGGTCTCCCCAGGTACACTTGTTTGCAACCAGGCAGAATAAAAAATGTCAGCAGTTTTTCTCATTACTGATCGCAGTCCAGGCTCTCCGATGCCTTCCTGCTTCTATGGACAGAGATCCTATTCTATGTGTTTTCTCCAGTTCTAGTACCCAAGGTCCTTCTGAAAGTCAAGCGAGAAAAGGTAAGGGTTATCCTTATAGCTCCTGTGTGGCTGCGACAACATTGGTTCAGCATGCTGCTGGACATGTCAGTAGCACCGCCACTGTTGCTCCCACCCCGCCTGGATCTGATCTCGCAAGACCATGGCCGTTTACTCCACCCGAACCTCAGGGCCCTTCACCTGACCGTGTGGATGCTCCATGAACCTGTTCAGAGCAAGTTCACCAGATCTTACTAGGTACCGTCCACTAGAGCTACTTACCCAGCCAAATGGAAGGACTTCTTGGTGTGGTCTTCTCAACAAGGTCTCTCACTGACTCAGTCATCCCTCCAGCTGTGCTGGAATACCTGCTCCATCTTAAGCAACAGGGTCTGGCCCTCACATCTATCAAGGTACATCTAGTGGCAATCTGTCTTCCACCCTTCGGTGGATGGTAGATCGGTGGTCTTGCATGATATGTCCATTCACTTCCTTAAAGGGGTAGAGAGACTTTACCCTCAAATTTGTGAACCAGTTCTACTGTGGGTTTTAACCTGGTCCTATCCAGACTCACTGGCCCTTCCTTTGAGCTGCTAGCATCATGCCCTCTGTTGTATTTCTCTGGAAGGTCGCCTTCCTGGTGGCAATTACCTCAGCCAGGAGGGTCTCAGAAATTAGGGTCCTTACCTCAGAAACACTTTATGCAATGTTCTTTAAGGACAAGGTTCAACTGCACCCCACCCAGCTCCTTCCAAAGGTGGTCTTGCAGCTTCATAATAACCATACTATTTTCCTGCCAGTTTTCTTCCCAAAACTACACAGGAATGCAGGGAGCGGCATTAGAAGTGCCCTGGCCTTGTACATTGGGAGGAGCAAGCCGTTCAGTAAATTCACACAGCTCTTCTTGGCAGTAGCAGACAGGATGAATGGCCTACCGGTTTCAGCCCGGAGAATCTCATCCTGGATCACCTCCTGTATTCATACATGCTACGAGCAGGCAGGTGTACCACCTCCTGCCATCTTGACCACCTATTTGACCAGAGCTCAAGCTTCATCAGTGGCATTTCTGGCCCAGGTCCCAATCTGAGGCATCTGCAGGGCTGCCACATGGTCGTCATTGCATACCTTCCCTTCCCACTACGGCATCCCCACAGCAGGCTAGAGAGAATGCCAAGTTCAGAAGAGCAGTGCTACAATCTGCATGTCCATGTACTCTGAGCCCAGCTCCTTGGGTACCACTTATGAGTCACCTAACATGGAATACACATGAGCAAGCACTTGAAGAAAAAAAGAACAGTAACTAACCTTTCCGTATCTGTTGTTTTTCAAGATGTGTTGCTCATGTCTATTCCATGACCCACCCTCCTGCCACTCTTTCAGAGTTCTCTGGCAAGAAGGATCGTGGTGCACCAGAGGGCGCTAGAGCCAGCCCTATGGATACCACTGAGAGAAAAATCTCTGGCAACTCTGCACATGACATGCACACCATAACATGAATGGACATGAGCAACACATCTTGAAGAACAACAGTTACAGAAAGATTAGCAACCGTGTTTTCTTCTGACTAGAGAAATTTATCTCAACCAACATTCTTCCCAGCATTTTCAGGCAAGCCTGCCTGAGATCCCTTTTTCATGAAGCAAATCCAACTGTCAGTTTCCTTCCCTGGAGAAGGATTTCAGGGTGCCTCTCTGCTCTCCCAAATACATAAGAGCATATCTCTGATGTTCACCTGAAATACGGTTACCCCTGCTATTTATTTCCTCCTGTTAATTTCCTTCTCAAATCTCTGTCAGCTCTTCATCAACATTTGACTTAGAATGCTAATAAATTTCTACTGTATGACATACTATACACAGTGATCCACCATGGAGACACGTGTCTCCCACTCCCTGCCTGTAGAAGTTTGTCTCCAGATGCACAGCTTTTGAGTGACCTGTCTTAACTCTCAGAGAACGTAATTTTTAGAATATATACGTAACTCTTCATGTGTGTTCTGTGTACACAGTTCACAATGATTGATTACTAGTATGACACAAGCTTTCATTAGACACCTGACATGATATTCTTTAGTGAACCCATGGGATCCTTGTATCCCTATGTACCTCTGTGCCTTCTGCGAGTTGGCTTCAAGAGATCCTTGGATCACAGCAGTTCTTAAGTTTCTTAGCTGTGCTGCAGTGCAACTGTAGAAGTACCAAATTGGCACCCACTTTCTTGATTAAGAACCTTTTTTTAAATGCAAGGAATGTGTCACTGCCTACATGACACCAACAGGTCACAGGGGTTCTATTTAAATTGTGAATGTGCTGCATCATAGATAAAATGGAGGGCACAGGACACATGTTTCTTAAGAATGATTTGTAGCCATATGTTTGTAAAATACACAGTTCTGACCCAGATTAAAAAGTAAATCATAACTTTGAATTTCTTGATGGTAATTTTAAAATATTTTGATACTTAATATTTGGTATCCTCTATTCTCTCCGAGCCATTTTATTTCCTAATTTCAGTTCTGTTTAGCAAACTTTATGGTATGTAAATGCTAACTGGAAGGCAGATAAAGTAGTGTGCTTACCTTCATGTCTTTCAGGTGGCAGAACGAGCACTATACTACTGGAATAATGAGTACATTATGAGTTTAATCAGTGACAATGCAGCAAAGATTTTGCCCATCATGTTTCCATCATTGTACCGAAATTCAAAGACACATTGGAACAAGTAAGAGATTCTTGTACAAATAATATATTGGTTATTATATTTAAAGGATTTTCTAAATTTTGGTAATGTTACTTATCTAACAGTATTGAACTTTCATTTCAAACAATTAGGGTTAAAATGCCCTGTGTTTGTGAATTATCTGTTGTAGCTACAGTATAATCATACATAGTGACAATATTTCTTCCCAAGACCTTAACAATGTGAAAGGAAATTAGTGAGGGCAAATGTCATGTCACTGTCAGAGAGCCCAGGAAATGCATTTGAGAGGGTGGGCTCTTTCCTGTAAAAATATGTTTTAGTGCAGCTTTTCTCCTATACCATATTTTATTTTGGTTTATTTATATTGAGTAAATTAAATATGTATTGCATAGTAGCTTAGTGGTTACTAAAGACAAATTTTGATGGTTGATCTCTAAACTTTGTTGACCCACATTTTTCCATTGATAATCATTTGACTATATCCATATTAAAATCATCTTATTCTTTCTTTTTTCTTCTTCCCTTTCTCTGCATTTGTTGCCTGTTTACTTTCTCTATCTACATATTTCCTTTGTTTTTCCCTTTCCATCCACACAATAGTATAATACTCAAGCATGAAAGTACTCCTAGTCAGGCCCATTTTGAAGCTGCTCCAGCTGCAAAACAATTTTGTTTGAGCTAGTGTGCAAGAGCTGGTAGTGTGGTTGTTCCATAGCTCATTGCTGTGGAGTGAGGACTATTGATTGGTTGGCCTACAGTAATGCCTGATGAATCTCCCAGTAACTTCAGTGAAAGGTATACTGAGGGAAGTGTGTGCAATAACTGGATACAGGTAATTCATTGATATACTGATTTAAAAAATATAATATGGATTACTTTTAAAAGAAAAACTGTAATCCTAAAAAAAGATTCAAGTTGTGAATAAAAAATATGGGTTACTTCCAGTTGTTTTTCTCACTTTTTATGGCCATCCATTCATTCTGTCCTGAGCATGAGTGAAGTCATGAAATCCATTACACCCCCATGCTCACCGTGTAACCAACATGAATGATGCAAATTAACGATGTAACTGATTTCTTTTCTGATCTGGTGATCAGTAACTTATAATAGATTACTTCTATAGAGTAAACTTTTACTTCCCTGGCAATGTGCACTATATAATGCAGGTGAAGATTTGTTGTTGTTTCTAATCTGTTTGTTTATATACTCCCAGAGGAATTTTGCATACAATATTTTAAAATTCTGCATATTTTTTATTTGTCAAAATAACACAATAATATAATCAGTCCAGTTTCAATTATTTTTGATAATTTATTTCAAAATACTTGTCAACAAGTATGTCAACCATACAGACAACAGCAAAAAATATTTCCCCAGGAGTAGAGAGTTAAAGAAACCCCTTGGACAACCAAGTTCCAGTGGGGGGGCACTATGTGGGGCCCACAGAGCCCAGACACCTGCATTCTCATCGCCCCAGAACCCAGCTGTGGGGAACCCCCCCCCGACCCAGACACCAGCACCCCCCCTCCCGCCAGAGCTCAGATACAGGGCACCCCCCGGCGCAGACACCACCATGCCCCTCCCCCACAGATCCCAGCCATGAGGCACCCCCCCATCCCAGACACCAGCACCCTTTACTCCCCGCAGCTTCTTTACTGTCCTGCCAGGGGATGTTGTGTGGTGCAGCCCTGCCCTTCCTCACCCTTTGCCAGGAGAATGAGGATCAAGCAGAGCATGCAGTCTCTAGCCAGCCAGGCTGGGTGCTCTGCTCACTGCAAGCTGGGCTCTACAGAGTCCAGCGGCCCCTAGTGGCGGACAGCAGCTCTGCAGCCCAATTCTGCGGGGGGGACAGGGAATTCTGCAAAATTCTGCATTGCACAGTGGCGCAGAATTCCCCTAGTTTTAAGGAGCCCTATTATTGTGTTTCAGTATTTTATATATTTCTGCCATATGTGTATAGATGTGGTTATGCTTTCAGAATAATTTTTACAGTATGCAGACTCCTCTATATCAGTATAGAAATATTTATAGAATTTCAGTCAGTTGACAGTATAATTGTATCATCTGCTGAGGTCTATACTACTGTTTTAATTTTTTTCTAATAATTCAATTTTGATTAAAATTGTATCAACTTTTAAATTTCTAAAGCAACCGTATATTGATGCACAATATCATATAAAGGAGAATTAGAACCTCTGAAGAACATTTTTCATTAACAAGTGGCAAATACTGCTGTAGAGTAAGTAAACTGTATTTGAAGCTGCTTAAAACATTTAATGATTTAGAATTTCTATTAGCCATACTGTAGCTAAAATGAAACTTCCATTAACTAGTTTTGTCTTCATGTATTCTAAAATAATGTAATTTTCTAGTTGTGTAAGTTATTGGCTACAGTTGACCAGAGCAAAATTTAAAGTACTGAGAGTTTCAAACCGAAGTTTTACTTATAGGACAATACATGGCTTGATATACAATGCTCTGAAACTCTTCATGGAGATGAACCAAAAACTGTTTGACGACTGCACACAACAATTTAAAGCAGAAAAACTGAAGTAAGTTTCATATTAACATTTCAGTTTATTCTACAATAACCTGTTCAGAGAATTTTCATTGTTTACTTTGAAAAGCTACTCTCGCTTTTTTAAAAAAAAGTTATGCCCATTTTATTCAGCACAAAAATCTGAAAATTCAGATGGTGAGATTCTTTTTTCTTCTCAGCATGCATGAACCGTGAAATGTTTAAAATAGTAGTTCTAACCTAATACTGTTGCTGGCAGCCATCTTTCTGCAATATCATTGTTGTGAGACTGGTGGTGTCAAAGTCCAATGGAAGAGAACGCTAACTAATTTACATCCTGTTTTTATTTTAGATGCATTATCTGCCATCTGTCCCCCACATACCAACCCCAGTACTTTTCAGAGTCCTCCAGCATTGTTTTGTAGAGTGTGTGCATGTGCATATATGTACAGGGCATTATTGTATTTTGTCATAAATGCAATATGTTTGTATTAATGCTATGTGGTAGCATATTCCTCACTGCCATCTGTAAAGCGAAGTATTTAATTTTGCTTAATTTCATCTTTAACCTAGGTACAAATTTAAAAGGAAAATGCAAGAGATTCCTTTATTTGATAGACTGAGCAGCACTGGGAACTTATTTCATAAATTGTTGATAAATAGGAAAGAAGTATAGTATGGTCAGGTAAACAGAGCAGGGGATTGGAAGCTTGAACTTTTCTGGTTTTTATTCCCAAATGTGCAACTGACTTGTATGGTCTTCAAGTCACTTAATTTCTCTGTGCTTCCACTTCCCCGTGGGCGTAATAAGTCTATGCATGTTCACAGGGATGGTTTGAGGCATAAATAATTGCTTGTAAAGTGTTTCAGATCCTGATTAAAAGAACTATAGAAATGAAAACTATTGGTGGTTCTGTTTCAGCATAGTAATATTTGGGGGTTTGAGCAGATATTGGTTAGAATCATGTTTTCAGTTTCAAAGTGAAATGATTGTGATTTCTTCCTGTAGCAGTCCTTAAGGGCTTAGCAACACATAGTTTTGTACTGCTTTAACTATATTTGTTTGAAATCAATGCAATCCCTCCTCCCCACCCCCGCAACTAGTGCCTCAGTTATACTACAGTATAGGTGCTTATGCTGGTATATAGGTTATTCCTGTAAATTTAAGTGAAAGTGAGCTAGAACATGTAGCATGAGACAAATTTTAAAAGTATTCTGGCAAAAGGATAAAAGAAGTGTATCTTTTTTGCTTCTTTCTATGATGTATAAAGAGGACTGAGGTTTTGGTGTACTATTTTTCTAGTAAAAACAATTCTACGTATTTTTATATTAGAAAATAAAGTCTTTATTCTATTTTTTCCTGAGTGCAGCAGAGTCCAGACAAGAAACTGAATCCTGAGCAACTGAAAGAGTGATTTTTGCTCATGAATTAAAATTCATTTGAGGAGGGAGGTGTTGATTTAACACAACCACTTGAGAGGACACACTCTTAAATATTTAGAACTCCTACTCTACCATCTGACGGCTGAGAGAGCTCTCACTGCAGTGTTGAAACTCTGGCCCCACTAAAGTCAATTGAAGTGTTGCCATTGACTTCAGTAGAGCTGGGATTTCACACCAATTCCCTGGCCAAGGAGTTAGTCAGCTAAAAAGAAGAATAAGAGTTAATCCTGATTTTTCTGAGGTGGAGAAGAAGCTGGAAAAAAAAATTTCCCTTTCTTTTCAATGGTCATTTTGCCCTTTTTTACTCCACAAGGAAGCCATAAGGGCACAACCTCATTCCCTTCCCCATATGCTTTGCAAATCACCTTTGAATGTACATCTCTTAAACAAGTTTAGACAATAACTAGACACTTTCCCTTGATTTGTTTTCCTCAAGTATTTCTCTATTAATGAAGCATTATTCAGTTTCAAAATAGTTTTTTATCTATGTGGTTATTATTTTACTTACATTTAAATAAACTACAGTCAGGACAGTGGAAATAAACAATGCCCTTTACTGTTAATTTTAAAGTGAGAATCCAAAAGTATTTCAGACTATACACCAGTCTAAATGCAGAAGATTTTTGTTGTATTATTTATTTTTTAGCAACATACATCTATCAAAGGCAAACAGATTGTACACAAAGTGAGAATGCCAGTTGGTTTATTGTAATAAAGTGTCCTTATTTTCTTGAGGAAAATTGTCATTCTTTTGTTTTAATATTGCCCTGGAATAACAACTAGCAGTATGGTATGGTTTAGATATGTATATGGAGAAGCTGTCTATCAAAAATTGGTATTTTGGACTGTGTGAAGATGCATCTAAACAGGTGAAATAACCAATTATTCACTATTCTGTTTAAGAATAGTATGTGAGTTGTATCTGTTACCTCTGTTTTTAAATTTTATTTTTGCAGAGAGAAGCTAAAATCGAAGGAAAGAGAAGAAGCATGGGTTAAAATAGAAAATCTAGCCAAATCAAATCCCCAGGTATTTAGAAAAGATTAACATATTCATGTTAAAAATTCTAGGTTTTTGTTAAATATCAGTGGGATAACAGATATGTGACTGATCCTGGAAATAAAACAGTTTCACTAATACTGTATATGAAAAATCTGCAATAAAAATGCTTTTAAAATTTGTAACCTTTCTCTTGTGCAAGTACTTATTTTGCAAACAAGGGTTTCAGACAAGATTGATCTGAAGTACCTTTTCCTTTCTTCCTTTGTAAGACATATCTATAGAATTGTGGTCTGAAAAGTGATTGTTCAGAATTGCATAAACAGAGATTATAATATTGGTTTCTTTTGAAAAACTTCAGTGTAAACAAAAGCCTAAATTAGAAGAAGGATGTTGGGAATTGGAGTGTTTTCTACTAAAAGTAGAACTTCTGTCTAGCTGGGACTTGTGACCTGTCAGATTTTTTTACTCTGCTGTGCCAAATGAATTAAAGTAATGGTGCATGACCCTATCTGTTATATCCACCTGGCGCCTGGATTGTGTAGTCAACCGTTGTGGGTGAACATGCACATCAAAACCAGCTCCCAGCTAAAAGGAAAACCATCTTGTTCTTAAGTAAATACAGGTTCTATAACCAGTTACAAGTGCAGGTTTTTCTGAAAAAACAAAAACTTTTAGAGTGAACAAGCTATTCTGATCTATTCTTGTTCTATTGCTTTGTGGTGTGTTCCTATGCTGCTATTTGTTCCTTTAAGTGTCAAATTTCTGGATTTCAATCATGTCAAGGTTTGCTACTGGCAAAAAAGGAAACCTTTACCTATAAACTTCTTATCAACCCAAAAGGTTCCTGGCTGAGTACAACTGTTGGGGGGTCCAACGGTTGCATTGGTGTGATCTTGGTATCAGTTTAATGAATAGTAAAGAATGCAGCTATATTTTTCTAACCAAAAGACGTTTTAGAAATATTTTCTCACTGACTTTTCTGGGAGGTTACGGGGGAATCCTTTCCAAAGTGGTCATAGAAAATATTTAATAATTAAAATTGGACAGTTTATCAGTAGGTCAACTGAGTGAGCTTAAGTGCATTGTAACTTTATAAAGAACCATGTACATGAAAGCAGAGAAATTTAAAACTTTGTGCAACAAAACACTCTATTTAGATAAACAGATACATTTTTGAATGTACTTTTTGATTAGTGCCATAGACAAATTTGATTAATCTTTGCCAGTAATTTTAACCTTACTAAAAAGGCACCATACAAAAGTGTTGAATGAAGAGTACATGCTTGTTCAAAATATGTTCATACTTATTCTCACAAAAGATAAACAATTGTGCCTTGCTAAAAAAAACTGTTGTGACTTATTCAGACTGATCTAGTAAAATAATGTAATTGTACAAACGTGAACCTTTTTCTATTGTTCAAAAATCATTCTGTGTAACTATGTATCTTTTCTAAAACTGATTAGCATAACCTATGTATACAATACTTTACATAGTCTGCTTGAATAACCAAATAAATATAACCAGCACGTTAAATTTAAAAACACAAATTAATTTTGACACTTAAGCCCTCAGCCACATGAAGAATCTATATATAGCATATCGGTGCATGCTCTTAGTGCTTTTTTTTGACAGATGACCAAAATTTCTTTCAGAATTTATATCTAGTTATCTGTCTTCTAGTATTTGTTTTTATATTCCTAATTTTTTAATTTATACTTATTGTAGAAGGGTATTCCTAATTCTGCCCCTTATGTAAAAATAAAGTGTAAGGTATTTTAATTATAATTATAGTGACTTAAAATAATTAACTTTTTGTACTTAATTTTTTTCATTTTTCTGCTTTGTATCATGTGAAATCAGATTCGTCTATTAAGTTACCATTACATTCAGTTACTAAAATAATTGTGGAAAAATCTTAATGGGTTTTAAAATGGTGTGTGTGTATATGTGATACACAGCAGTTTTTTCTTTGTTGGTCTTAACAGTACTAATAGATCATTTGATTTAAGATAAAAATTGTAATTGTCAGGATCTCTGCAAACTAGTGCTCTATGTTAAAGTTTAGGTTCTGTAAAGTTTAATTTGACAGGTCTTTTTATTCAGCAAAGGTACTGTATGTTCCTGTTTTATATTTCCAAAAGAGAAGTACTTATACTTTTCATTGTATTGTGAAAGCACACCATCGGAAAACATAGTCTTTTTGAATATTGAGTTTTGTCTTTACAAATACAAACTTGCTCCTGCAACCAAGACCATTACGTATTTCTGTTGTTGTATTGATCAGAAAATGTTTGACAGTGTCTCTAATACAATTTATATTAAATATTTAGCAGAATAGAGATCGAGCATTGGCAATTTAGAATTTTATTCTTCCACCTTTAAAACTCAGATTGAGACATGTTCCTGGTATAATTTTGCTCCTTTTACTATAATTGTATATTTAAATATTGTATTTCTGCCAGAACCAAAGTAATGGAGACTCAGTTTTTATCTTTCCATTGTACTTAGTTCTGGGAGCATAAATAATTTAAGTCTTGATGCATTAAAATAAATTATACAGAAGCTAGTCTAAAATTAAGTCCTACCAATTAAATGCTCTGATTTACTCTTAATATCCAGTTATCATTGCTAACAATGATTATATTTTAACAATTTGCATTTTATTAGTACCCAACATGTAGTGACACCAGTGTGCTGAACAGTCCTGTTGCAATGGAAACAGATGGGCCTTTAATTGAAGATTTACAGATGCTGAAAAAGACAGTGAAAGAGGAGGCGTGTCAGGTAAAACTATATGAAAAAATTAAACTTGTTCTCTTAATTTATAAATCTGTAAATAGTAATCATTCATACTAAAGATAGCAGTTACCTTTTCTAAAAACAGCAGTACCCATTAACCCTAGAAATCATCTTGAGTAGTATTTTCATAATTTTTTAACTATGGTATCCTGCAATAATCAATGTTGTCAAAGACGTTACTTTAAAACAAAAAACTGGTAGCCAGAAATAAACATTCTAGCTGTAATGCCCGCTTACAACTGTATGTTTTGTGATTTCTTCTACAAAAACATTTTTATTTCTGTTCATGTCATAGTGTGGACAATGAGTATAAAGATGGCTAGGGTGTGTCAAGTTCTTTTCTCTATACCTTAGTTTTTTTGCATGAAGGAGAGGTTGTAAGAAATATAGTCAGACTTAGTCATTACCAAAGTACCTTTCATCCAAAGTATTATCCTTCTTCTATAAAGTACACTCCCTTAAATTTGTTCATATCTTTTGCTTCTGTTGCCACCTCTTACGTTGGCAGTCTGGCTATCCACTTGTGTCCCATTTCACATTTTTGCAGAAAATTGTTTCAGGGTAACTGGCAGTTTCTCGATTCCTCAGTCTGCCTATAAATGTAGATATGGGATAGAAATTGCTCTAGTTGTGATATCCTACCTGGATCGATCGGTCTTCAGCTGTCATTAAGACTGCGCCGATCACAACACGTCCACCATTCTTCTCGCACTCTTGCCTTTCTTCTCCATGTTGGTCCAAAATGTTTAACAATGTCATCTTCCCATCTTCTTGGAGGCTGACCGGGTGGTCTTTTCTGTTCTCACGGGTACCACTCAGCAATGATTGCAGTCCACCTATTGTCCGTGAGCTGTGCTGTGTGGCCCGCCCATCGCATCTTGTTATGTCTGCTTTCCACGACAGTGTCTTTCACACCACTGCGATCTCTGATCATTTCATTTGGGATGTGATCCAAAAGGGAAATACCCGACATAACTCGTTTCATTGCCCTTTCAGCTACCGACAGCCGCTGTTCTTCTCTCTTTCAGTGTCCACGTTTCACTGCCATACAGCATGGCTGGCAGCACTGTTGAATTGAAGATATTTGTACCTGTGGTCTTGTCAGTTTTTCCTTTGAGGACGTCCTTGATGGAATTAAACACATACCATCCTGCCCGAATCCTTTGTGAGAGTTCTCCGTTCAGGTCTTGGTGCATATTAACTTCTTGGCCCAAATATATGTACTGTTCTGCTTCTTCGATTTCTTCTCCTGTTACTGTTATTCGGGCTTTTTGTAAGACATCTGATCGCATGTATTTTGTTTTGCAGCGGTTCATTTTCAGGCTGACCTGACTGCTTTTCTTGTTGAGTCTTCGTAGCATGCTCTGCAGTTGGGTGCTTTCGGCAATTAGTACAATGTTGTCCACGAATCTGAGATGGGATAATCGTTTATGTTGATACCACTCCTCCAATTGATCTTGTTCATAACCATTTTGAGACAGGCGGTTAATAGTTTTGGTGAAATTGTATTTCCTTGCTTTACGCCTTTCTTGATTGGGATGAGGAGGGAAGTTTCGAGGAGAGTAATATCTGTTGTACATCCAGTATTCGCTTCCTTAAACAAACTGATCATAGAATCATAGAATACCAGGGTTGGAAGGGACCTCAGGAGGTCATCTAGTCCAACCCCCTGCTCAAAGCAGGACCAATCCCCCCAATTTTTGCCCCAGATCCCAAATGGCCCCCTCAAGGATTGAACTCACAACCCTGGGTTTAGCAGGCCAATGCTCAAACCACTGAGCTATCCCTCCTGCATGTTAATGCCCTGCTCTGCGAGTGCCTTTAATATTGCATTAAACTCGACGCTATCGAAGGCCTTTTCATAGTTGACGAAAGCAATGCGCAGTGGGAGTTTGTATTCTTTCGCTTTTTCTAGGATCTGGCTAAAGGTAAATATATGGTTGATCATGCTGAAATTTCTTCGAAACCCTGTCTGCTCTCTCGGATGTTGTTCATCCAGACTCTGCGAGAGTCGGTTCGTTATCACCTTTGTAAAGAGCTTGTAGATGTGAGAGAGCAGGCGTATAGGGCAGTAATTCTTAAGCTTTTCCTTCTTCAAGATATCAACTAAATCTTAAAGCCAGGGCCTTCCAAAGTTTTTCACCTCCTGCAGAAATTATTTCTGACATTATTCCATCTTTGCCTGGAGCTTTTCCCTTCTTCATATGGTGTAGCGTGCTTCGGACTTGGCTGACTATTATTAGGGGGACACATTCTTCTGACTCTTGGAGTGTTGGGAGAGGGATGTTGATTCTTGATTTGAACAGTTCTATATAGAATTCCTTGCAGACCTCCTCCATCCCTGTTCTGTCTATTACTGTCTCTCCGTCCTTGTTCTTCAACGCTGTTACGCTCAATCTATATTGCGTCAATTCCCGCTTGCATGTCCTGAGGCTCTTGCGTGATTCAGCTGTTTTGAGGAGCTTTTCTTTCTGGAAGTTCTCAAAGTCATCCTTCAGTTTTCGCCATATAAGCTTGCACAGAATGGAGTACTCAAGGTTGTTATCCGAGCTCCTTTTCATGTTTCTCTGCTTCTCCAACAAACTTTTTGTTTCATTCGAGATCCTTCCCTTCGCCTTCTTCAGCTTTTCAATTTCAGGTGCTTTTATGCAACGTCTCAGCTTGTCAGCAAAGATACTGTAGTCCTCATCACACTTTTCCGTCTGGGTCCAGTCAAACCCAGAAATTGCTTTCTTCAGCTTTGCTTCATTGAATGTCTTTGGCCGCTGTTTACTGTTTCCCATCTGTAACACCTTCTTTTCCACCGCTTCATCGAAAATCGACTTCACTCTAAGCAGGCAGTGGTCACTGCCGGTGTTGAAAGGCTGCACCACCGAGACGTGTTGAACGATGCACCTTTTATTGACTAAAATATAGTCCTATTTCATTCTTGCTCTTTGTGTTTGGCGCGATCAACGTCCACCTTCTTGCGATCTTCTTTTTGTACCAGGTGTTTGCCATGTACAGTTCTTTCATTTCTGCCATCGCTACTAGCCTTTCTCCTCTTTTATTCCTTTCGCCACTGCCGTATCTCCCTATGAACTTTTTGCCAGCTTTCCCTCACCCGACCTTGGCATTGAAATCTCCCATCGTGACAGTGTAAGTGGACTTTTGCGCGAGGTTCTTTTGAGCTCTCGGTAGAATCTTCAACTTCTTCATCCACACTTCAACTTGTGGGAGCGTAGGCCTGGATGACCTTGAGCGTAGCTTTTGACTTCATTTGAAGATGCAGCACACCAGTATGTGAGGATATTAGCTGGCATGATATGACTTTCAAAGACCACTCTTTATTGACGATAAATCCGACTCCTCCAACATTTCTAGCACCATCTCCCTTTCCGAGCCTCACAGCACTTCCATCCTTCCAGTTGACTTCCATCTCCTTCTTTCGTCGGGTTTCGCAGACACTGAGGATATTGCATCTTACCCTTTTTTTTTTCTCCTCCATCAGATAGTTTAACTTTTCCTCCCTGGACCTACAATTGTAAGTACACACAGCAAGCGTTGTCCTTTTCCATGTTGGCCTAACACCTGACATTTTTAGCAACCTCTCATCGCTCAATTTCCGCTCCGCCACTGTAGCATGGTTCGATGACACGCACGGAACTAAGACCCATTTGCTCATGTTGTTTTAGCTGTTAACTTCAAGCCATCCCACTGGCGGGCAGGCATGCGTACCTCCTCAAGCTTAGCTAGCTTTCAACCTCCAAGGAGAAGGAGAAGTGCTCTTTCCTCTGAGAGAGCAATCCCCCTCCCTGGATTGGATAGTCCAACACCTTTGTAGCATGGTTAGACCTACCGGGGCATAGGCCCCGCTACCATAGCTGTCAGACGGCCAGGGTCACCGCTGCGCCACGAGGCGCTGAGGTAGGATTTTGCAGTGGGATATCCTACCAGTAGATGAAAATATCTTGTCTGTGCTGATTCTTTTACATCTGTCAGTTGGCTGAGATTTTGTTGAACCATTTGCAGATACTGGTGAGGGTGGATGCTTTTGTGGGGTCACCTCTTGTATATAGTGCATATTTGAGCCTGCTAGAAAACTTAGTGAGAAGACATGAGCCTCAGTGTGTTCAGTTTCATAGGACTTCCACCAGGCAAGCTAATTCAAATTGGCTTCAAGGAACTAGGTTTGCTGTTCTGTAAATCTTATTACCCCCTTCGTAGGCATGCGTAAGGCATTACACACAGCAGAAAAGTTGTTTTTCCATTGTATAGGCAGGCATGTCAAAGACAGGGTTAGGCAGGTAGATGTCTCATTCCCCTCTGCACTGTGGAGCAGGGTTCCATGATTATTTTCATTCTGGTAGCACCTAGAGCTCCAATTCTGCCTGGGGTTTCTATTGTGCTAGGCTCTCAACAAACAGCGGAAGTCAAACTTTATTTTTTTATATCTTCGTAACAGAGTAAACAAAACTCTTAAGTGTGGAATGGAATTCAGGATGTGGAGGGAGTCAATAAAACTGTGAAGCCATGCTGAGGATCATAACCTGGGAAGTAGGGTGGGCAACAGAGCTGGAGAGGGGTGGGTAATGGTAGCTGCTTTTATGCTTCTCCCCTGCCCCCTTTTAAGTACAGGCTGTGGGGGGTTGCAGACAAAGTTGCCAGGCAAGTGAAGATGGTCAGTCTGCTACAGAAGACACTTCTCGATCTGACAAAGCTCCTATGGCTTACCAGAGGGGAGGCTTGATCTGATTAATCTTACCACGTCTGCCAACTTGAACTATTGCTATAGACCTTTAACATGTCTGAGAATAGTTGCAGTGTGGCATGGAGGCAGTTAAGTTGACAGGTTGCCAAGCTTTTTTGAGAACCAGCGAAGCAGTCAGATCGATAGGACTAGTGAGCCATGGAGAGAAGATAAAGAAGGCTGGGGAGTGAGTCTGGGTGTAAAACAGAACTACACAAAGCTCCTGTGACTTGTTCACTGTAACTTTTTCCATGTTGGACAAGTCAAATAACTTCTTGCATTTTTCTCCACAAATTACCCTCTTTGCCATTTCAATAGGCCAAAGCACTGTGAAAAATATGCTTGTGACTTTTGGAACTGTTATAGGAGGCTGAAAAAGAAGTGGAAATTTCTATGGAAATTGGAAAGAGGAATAATTTTAAAATAATTCTACCAAGAAAACATTGAAGAGTGTTAAAAGTGCCTAGAGAAATAAAGTTGGTCGTCCTTTGAACCATTTGAGTGATTTCTCAGATTGTTCATGTTTAAGGAATTCAAACCCTGCTGAACACTCATCACAACCGGAACAGTTGGGCTGTTAACAGTGACTTGATAACATATTGTTCCTTGAACAAATGGGAAGAAAAGTCTAACATGTTTGCTTGGTATTTGCTGGTTTTACAGGATAGGTATCAGAAATCCTTTGTATTAATTTCTCTATTTGAACTGGATTCCAACAATTCAAGACAAACCAAGACCAGAAAGGCTTGCAGGTTCAAAACTTTTGCATCATGAAAAGCAACTGAGAAAAGAAATTAAATACAGTAATTATTTTGACTCAGGAGGTCTGTTGCACATTATGCAGAGATACTCAACTGACTATTACAATACATAGAAACTACGTTAAATAAAGTCAAAATTAATGTTCAGTTGAGTTCTTTTGTGTATTTAGATTTGCATACAGTCAAGACTATCAAAGAAAGGTATTCATTAGTTAGTGTCGGAACAGCTTTCTTAAAAAGAGGGCTTACAGAATTTTTTTTTTAATTAGTAAAATATCAAAGTTTATCACTGGGAGACACTAACTAGACAAGGAAGCTATAGAAGTGAAAATGTGAAAAGTAATCACTGATGTGGAATGATTCACTCAATTATTTAATTTTCATTCCTTATGTGTAAAGGCCAGTAAAGCAAAAAAAGATTAAAATGGTTAACGTGAAGCATTTTCTTTTCTAGCTCTGAACTCTGGTGGTGTAGAATGCATTTTTAGTTATTTATTCAAAGCCTAGGACAACTTTCATTTGGGTGTTTTGTTTTTGTTTTTTCCTGTTATGCTCAGAGAAAAAAACACACCTCCCCACTTTCAGAACTAAATGCAAACTCATAGTTTTCAATTTACAGTTACACTCCCTCTCTCTCTCTCTAAAATATACCCTCTCGTTCTAACACACACAAAAATCCTGTAAACTCATCTAGCTATTTCTCCTGCAGGATAGGAAGGAAGGAAAATTTGTTTATCTGTTTAAATATTTGAGACAAACTCCTACTATGATGATGGGGGCTATATATGTACTCCAAAGATCTCATGATGGAAGGCAACCTCGTTGGGAATTATTTTCTGACTGACATAGAGTAGCAGCATCATTCTTCACATTTGGAAGTTCAAGACAGGCTGTGATAGTAGAGTATTTGATCTATTGAAATAGAGAGAGATGTGTGTGTGGCAATTGAGAGATCTTTTCAGTGAGTTTCTTATGGGATGTGAAGGTGACAAAAGTCTTAAGACATCTAAACAGGCTTCTAGAGAGTGCTGGGGAGCAGTCTGTGGTTATGGTACATATTAGTACCAGTAACCTAGGGAGGTCTTGGAAGCTAAATTTAGATTGCTAAGAAGAAAGCTTTAGGTCCAGAGCTTCTGTGATAGCTTTCTCTGAAATGCTTCCATTTCCATGTCTGAAGCCAGGGGAACTTCAATGTCTCAATATATGAATGACTCCTGGGGGGCATTCTGCGGGACTGCGTGCCCGAAGGCAACAGCTACCCCACCCCCCCACCCTGATTTCCTGCTTTTCCCTGCAGAAAAAGGCAAGGAAGCCCTGCATTGGGGGGGGGGGGTGTTGAGACCATGTACAGTTTTGGGGTGGAGGCAAAGCATGGAGGGGCACATGGAGTTATGTGCCACTGTCCCCCCCCCTCAGTTCTGCAAATGCAGATCTACCCAGCTCAGAGGCTGCCTCGGGCTCCACTGACTCAGTTGTGCTCTCCTTTTGTGTGCTGGGAGTCTTCCTATTTTCTGTGGAACACTGAGTGCCCGCCATGGGGGCTCGGTAAGGGGGGTGGGGGGAAGAGGCAGTGGGGAAGGAAGGGGGTGGAAATGGGCAGGGGGCAGGGAATGTGGGAGTGATGGGAGGGGAATGGAGAAGAAAAGGGGATAGGGGAATCACTGTGGAAAGCGGGAGCCTGGCATGTGGCATCTCCTCGGCAGCAGCTGGGGCTCCCCTGTTAAGCAGGCCCATCATGACAAGCCCTATTCCCCACCCCACTGAGCCCCAACTAGCTGCACCTGGACCCCCACTCCATCAAGGCCCACCCCCTCAGCACCCGGACCCCCACACTGAGACCCCCCTGCCATGCCCCATCTCCCCACACCCAGACCCCCCCGCTGAGCTCAACCACCATTACCTGGATCCCCTGCAGAGTCCCATTGCCCCTGCACCCGGAACCCCTCAACGAGCCCCTGTGCATTCAGATCTTCCACTGAGCTGCCTGCACCCTGATTGTCCCACACAGAAACCTCTCACCCCACACCTGGATCCCCCCATACTTGGATCCTGCTGGGCTGAGCCTGCCCAGCCACAGCTGGTGCACCTGGCACAGAGGAGCAGGGCCCTGGGCTGTTTCTGGGGCAGGCCCAGCCCTTGCACTGTGTCAGGTGCAGCCTCACTGCCGAGTCCCTGTACTGGGGGAGGTGGGAGCTTCAGGGTGATCTCCCACCTCAGTGCAGTCAGTAGCCTGTGGTCCCCACTGCCATGCTGGAGCCACATTTATTTACTGACCAATAAAATTTGGAGAATTTTAAAATATTGTGCGCAAAATTTTTAATTTTTTGGCACAGAAGTCCCTCTGGACTAATGAATAAAACAAGGAGATTTTCAGGCACTAGGGCACATTGAATGCCTATTAAAAAAGGCCAGGGGAGTGGAGGGAGATGAGCTCCAACTTAACTAAAGTAGAACCAGATCTCTGGTACACAAAACGAATAAAGTTTGGGAGAACTGTTTAAACTAAGAGCTGAGGGAAAGCTGACAGGTGCCACAGAGCACTGCAGTCTAACAGACATCCGTTAGGAATATCAGTAATACAAATGTATCTCTGTATCTAGCAAAGGTTAGGGCAGAGAGAACAATCAACCTAGAGCAGGGACAGGTTGAGATCACAGAGATAAATTCTGTTAAATCAACAAGGGGTCAAACTAAGGATTTTAATAAAAAATAGGCATATGATCAATAATTACTATAAATGCCTATATACAACTGCAAGAAGCTTAGAAGCAAAATACATGAAATAGAATGCCTGGCAGTAGAAAAGGGCCTTAACGTAAAATGCCTACCGGAAACATAGTGGAATAACAGAAAATTAATAGGAAACTGTCATACCTGATTAACCTGATTTATATTTCTTACATAGTTTATAAAGGGGTGGGGAAGTAGTATTATAGCCAAAAGACCCACAGAATTTGGGGATAGATTTGGTTTTGAGGGAACTGCATTGTAGTATCTGTATGGATACAAATCCCAAATCTTAAGAGTACAAATATTTTAGTAGGGTTATATTGCCAGCCTCCAGATCAGAAAAAGCAATATAGGATGTAGAATGTGATGAGACCAGAAGCAACAAGGTCTAATAAAGGGTAATAATTGGGGGACTTCAAATACTCGTATATAAACTGGTGGGTCCCTTTGGGCTAGTAACTGTACAAATACATGGTATGAGATGGTCCTTGTCTTGAAGAGATTAGAGTCTAAATAAACTTTAAACAAACAGCAAGTTCTAGAGCTCAGAAGAGGAGAAACGGTACTCAACTTAGACCTAAGTAATTCATAAGAGTTGGTTCAAAAGTAAGTATATGCATAAAACATTTAGTTGTAGTGTTCAAAATATCTCATTGTTTTATTATTTGTATTAATGTAGTGCCTAGCAGCCCTAATCTTAGACCAAGAGCCCACTGTGTTAAACACTGTACAAAAACAATCAAAGGACAGTCCCTGTTCCCAAAGAGCAATATAATTTAAGTGTAGCATCCTTGGGAAAGGAAAAATAGTGGGAGAAGAACTGTAATCCCATAGATGTAATACCTATACCACCAATGTCGCATGGTGACATTTAACTTTAGAAAAATGGTTAAAAAATAAAAGTAGTCAAAAGGTCCCTAACCTCAAAAAAAAAACAAAAAAAAAACAACACAGTAACAGGCTCAGGGTGTATGCATTACTCTTAAACAGAATGAGGAGCAGGATGGCAAGAAGTAAACCAGCATGGCTAAGGTTCATGAGATGATTTGAGCTAAATAGGTGACCTTCAAAAAGCAGAAATCAACCCCTAATGAAGCCAATAGAAAGGAATATGAACTATGGCAGGAAATACGTGAGAAGGAAATTAGGACAGTATTATATCAGAAGCAGAAAGCCTGCAAGAGAATCAATGGGTCTGCTGGCTGATCAGCAGGTAAAGGAAGCAATTAAGCATAAAGATGTTTCAGAGAAACTAAATTTCTTTGCATCAGACTTCACCACAGTGGATGTTTTTCAGTAATAAAGGTGAGATACAATCAAAGACTGAGATGTCAAAAGAAGAGGTACTGAAACAAATTTATAAATTATAAAGCAAGTCACTAGGACAAGATGGTATATGTCTAGGAGTTCAGAAGAAACTTTAAGAATGAAGTACTGCTTACGGTATTATATAGTCTCATTAAAACCAGATACCATGCCAGAGGATTAGGGGGCAGCAAATATGCTTGTTTAAAAAAGGTGATGAGTCACTCAGGGAATTTATAGTCCAGTAAGCCTTTCTTCTATATCTGATAAATTGGTTGAAATAATTAAAAACCAAATTACAAAACATCTAAATGATCATAATTAGATCTATTATAATTTAATTTTATTTACTATTTGTATTTTTGTAGCGCCTAGGAAGCCTAGTCATGAACCAGGACCCCATTGTGCTAAGTGCTGTACAAACACAGAAAAAAACCACAATCCCTGTCCCAAAGAGTTTACAATCTTAAAATATAAAACAAGAGACAGCAGATAGATGTGGACAGGGGAGTACAAGGAGACCCTATTGCTCAGTGTGACAAGCTGCAGTATCAGCAAACCAGCAACTTAACTGTTAAGCTTTTCATGAGTATCATGGCAAAGGAGACTTGTAAGGAGGGATTTCAAAGGGAAAACAATAAAATGGCTTTGCAGATGTTCACATGGAGCTCTTCACAAGCATGAGGGTCAACATGGGAGAAAGCATGAAGGTGCTTATTTAAAAATGTAGTAAGTGGGCAATGAAGGCTGGCATCATGGACCAATTGGAGATAGGTGTTGACCTGTCAATAGTAAATGCATGATGGTAGTTAGGATTGGGATAAGCTGTGAAAAGCCTTGAAAGTGAAAACAAATTGCTTATGTTTGATGTGATAGAGAGGGGGGAGCTAGTGTAGAGATGCAAAGAGAGGAAAGTTATATTTGCAGCAGCATTCTGAATGGATATAAGTAGGGCAAGGTTGCATTTGTCAAGACCAGAGAAAAGGATGTTGCTGTAATTGAGACATGAAATGATGAGAGTCTGGAAGACAGTTTTAGCTGTGTGGATGGATAGGAAAGGCCGTGTCTTAGAGATGTTCTGCAGAAAGAATCTGCAAGATTTAGATGTAGCTTGGATGTGAAAACCTAAAGAGAGGTCCAAGTCAAAGGTGATGCCTAGATTATGGGCTTGAATGACAGGCAGAATGATAGCGATGTCCACAGTGGTAGAGAAAAGAGCTAGGAGTGTGGGTCTGTGGGGGAAAGAGGTAAAGGAGACGAGCAAGGGAGGGAATAAGTGAATGCAAAGAAAATCAGGACATATGGGTTTATTAAGTCAAATGGAAGAGTAGAGAGGGAAGAGCAGATGAGAAAATCTGTGTCTGTGAGAAAGGATTCAGAGTAACAGCCGTGTTAGTCTGTATTCGCAAAAAGAAATGGAGTACTTGTGGCACCTTAGAGACTAACCAATTTATTTGAGCATGAGCTTTCGTGAGCTATAGCTCACTTCATCAGATTTGAAGTGAGCTATAGCTCACGAAAGCTCATGCTCAAATAAATTGGTTAGTCTCTAAGGTGCCACAAGTACTCCATTTCTTTTTGTGAGAAAGGAGAGAGTTGTAAGAGGGAAAGGGGGAAAGGTCACTTATTTTGTCAATTTTCTCTTGGAAGAAATTGGTGAGATCCTATGAGGAGACAGCGGTGGGGGAGGAGGAATGGGAATGTTTGAGGAGTGAGTCAACGGTGGCAAAAAAGTGGCTGGGATTACAGACATGGGTTTCAGTTAATTTGGAGAAGTAGTTTTTTAGCTAGGAAAGTGGTAGAACTGAATGAAAAGAAAAACTTATAGTGGAGGAAGGCAGCCTGGTAACAGGGTTTCCGCCAGAAAGACTCCACAGCATGGTAGCAGGAGAGGAGGAAGTGGATGTTGGGTTGGAGAGATGTTGGGTTCTGCAAATGAAATCATGTTCTACTAATCTATTAGAATACTTTGAACAAGCCAGTACAGTAGTCGATGAACAAGACCTAGTTAACATAATTTATTTTGGTTTTCAAAAAGCCTTTAACAAACTACCTAGCAAGAAACTATTGAGAAAACTAAGTCGTTTGGGAGGCAAAGTACTGTCATGGATCAGAAACTCTGAGACGAAAAAACTACAGAATAGGAATAAATGGTCAATTTTCATCAAGACAAAAGGTGCCTGAGGCTCTGGGCTAGGTCTGGTGTTGATCATTAGATTTGTTAATTTGGGGGAAAAGGGTGAGCAGTGACTGTGAGGTGGCAAAATTTGCAGATAGCAGTTGTTTGAGTTAAGTAAGACTGGGAGAAGCTTCAGCACAGACTAACTTAGGTGAATGGGCACCACAGTGGCAGGTGTAATTCAATGTTGACAAATGTAAAGTGCACATAGGAAGGAATAATTTTAACTATTCTCACACCTTACTGGATTCTGGTTAGCTGTAACAACTTGAGAAGAATACAGCATTTTTGAGGACAGCTGAATGAAGACCTCTGTTCAATATGCTACAGTGATCAAAAAAGCAAACAAAATATTAGGGTGCATAAGGAATGGAATGGAGAATATTTTATAATGCTGTTCTATAAATCAAAGATATTCCCTTATCTGAAATACTGTATTCAGCTCTGTCACTCATTCTTTAAAAGGACATGTCAGAATTAGCAAAGGTTCAGAAATGTGCGATGAAAATGATTAGAGGTGTGGAAAAACTCCCATGAAGAAAGATTGGGACTGTTTACCTTAGGGAGAAGACATAAGGATATACAAAATAACAAATGGTACGGAGAAGGTAGATCAGCAACTGCATCATATAGAAGCAAAGACAATAATTTGGGGGAATAAGATTTTACTAATAAAGCTAAAAATGTTTTGGATGGACTTGTTATAAAGCAATATTTGATCTTCTCTTTTTGCTTAACAAAATAGTCTCGACTGAAAACAATGTGTGGATAGTTGGGGTAGGAAGGAAATATGGCAAACATTTGCAACGCAAATTTTAACCCTCTTCCTAAAGTACATGTACATAGGAACATGAGCAAAGATTCTTGAATATTAGTTTGTGTTTGGCAAATAACTTTTTTGGCCAACTGTTTTGCATTTTGATTTCAGGCACAGAGAGATCAGAAAAGGGATCGTCCTCTTATGCGACGCAAGTCAGAACTGCCTCAGGATATTTACACCATGAAAGCCTTGGAATCCCATTGCAGAGCTGATGAGCTAATATCACACGATGGGCATTAGACTATTACAGTGAAATATTATTTTGGAGGAAAACTTTTTTCTGGACTCAGTTCTACAGTAGAGAACTTACTTTTTTGTGCCATACCAATCAGTTACACAAAAGTCAAAGCTTTCTTCAACCCAGTTCTGAAGGCAATAACTTAATACAGTATGCAGCTCAAGATTAGTAGTTCAAACAATGGTAAATTACTTGATTCCATATGCAGAACCATGGGTTGACTAGTATTAGATGGCCACGTTTTTCTGGCGGTGTTGTCATAGTACCAGTTAGTTGGTAAAATGAATAGTTTTATAGTAGTACTTGAGAATAATATTCTGTAAGTTACTTCCACCAAAACTGAAGTCATTTGAATGACTAATAGTTGGTACTATGATAACACTGTTTTCAAAAGCAAAATTCTTTCGGATTTAACTATTACATGTTTTTCTAAGACTTCTCAACTTTGAAATTGTTTCCACATTACTATTGTCTTGTAATATACCAGCAGTTTTGAAAATATACAGTTCTTTACTTTCCTATTATAAAACACAGCTTACAAAATGGTAACTTCATGACAATCCTCAATCACGGTTGCTTTCTAAAAGTTCTGTAAATTGTTTCTTTACTTAGGATAAAGACATATATATACCATGTCCTAGTACTTTACGTGTATTTAAAGCCATATTTTCCAGTCTTTAGTATGTAATACAGCACCAGTATTCCAAAAGTCAACTGGTAGAAGAATTTGTTTCCAAAAATGAAAATTTATCTACCTTGACTGGGAATAAATTGAATATAAAAATATTTATATTTTTATTTTCATTCCTTGTTTTCAGTTTAGTAAAACACTGTTTCTCCCTTATCTGAGCTTTTAATACTCAGCATTTTTTCTTGGGCTCTAAGAGTTCAATATTCTGTGGCAGATATCATGATGTCATTTAAGTTGCATTAGTCTTCTCAGACAGACAAACATTGTTGCCTTTCAGTGAAACACAACACCGATAGCTTGTATTATAAAGTAAAAACAGGTAAAAGATGTGAGTTTAAGAGCTGATAAATCAACAGTGACCGTAGTTTTACGTGAATATATTTTTTTGTGTTGTAAAGAGCACATATATTACAAATACACCTCACAAGTAAAATGAAAATGCATCTGAGTTGCTGATGATCTTCAAATGCTGCTATATTTTCCACAAGATTACTTGCATGTAGTGAGCTTTTTGTTGTAGATGGAAAAGCACGGGCGGAAAATCTCTTTCAACATGTAGTGCTTTGTCTTCAATATTTGATTTCTCTCAGGGTGGCCAGTATTTTGACTTACTTATCCTGCTTAAGAGCTGTTTGAGATGTGTTCTGCTATTCTAAATGGGTGACTAGTTTCTTTTGTCTCTGGCAGTGACATCATATAACTTTAATGTTTAATGTCTTGATGCATAAAAAGATAAAAATGTGGCTTCTTTAAAAATAGTTTGTTTTATTTTTTCAAAAAAGAGGTCTCCTGCATCCATAAAAATATTGTGCAAAGCAGACATTCATAGTAACATTGTGCAGATGTAGTGCCTGCTGTCTGCTGGTTATAGTGAAAATACAATTTCCAATCTTTATTACATTGTCTATTGGAAAAAGTCATTTTAGTGGGTGGGAATTATTGCTCAAACAAACAAACAAAATCACCTAAATTGAAAGACCACCTGAAGCTTCAAGTGGAAAAGTCCACTGTGTGTGAAAACGCTTCCTGTTAAACTTGAAAGAGAATATGCTTTACCATTATGATAAACTATATTGAAACCGTTTAAAGATGCCTTCTCCTTTTGAGGGAAAAAGGGTGCTTTTTTAATTGTATAAAGCAATGTCTATGTATTTTGATATACCATTGTTTGAACTTCCATCTTTAGCTGGTAAATTATCAAATAATTTGATTTTGGGTGTTCAATATGTTTGTGCAAGAGGTTTCTGGAAAGAAGTACTCTTATTTTACCCTAGGAAAAAAACTTGTATATCAGTGTTTGATTGTGTAACGCTCAATGTATAAGAACATCTTTTACTGTCTAGATTTTATTTCTGTTCTTTACTGAAGATAAACATTCACCAAAAAAAGGGGGGAATACAATTTTTCTGTAATTAAAGTCTGTCAGAAATTCACCTTTGAGGTTTTGGGCCATAGAACATTTACTTAGACAGTATTCCAAAAATTATCAGCACTGATTGTTTGGCTTGTTTGTTACCACCATTTATATATTTTGTATAGTCATGTACTAAACTACTCAAACTACTACATCCAAAATAAAAAGTAAAAATAAAGTAGAATTTTGGTGGCTGTTCTTCTTCATAAAGTTCTTTGACACCTTTCCATGTTCTCCAAAATTACATCTGTACATCAGGAATGTCAAAAGTAATATTACAAGTGTCTTTTTAGTGTGGCTTTAGTATGGCTTTATTTTAATATTGTACATACATTGTACTTTGTTTTATGGTAATAAGTAATAAAAATGTAGACTTCATATTTTGTACAGAATGGTCCTATGTACAGAATAAAAAGTTCCTAGAAACAGCAAAAATAGGTAAGTGGCACAATTATTTTTCATTAGACAATATCCGTAACTTTGTTTTAGTAAAATGTTAAGTTCAAATGTACCTTCATATTTTTTAACATTTTGTAATTCAGATTTTGTTCTGACATTGTTTATGAAGAACAACCTTCATACACCTGCCATTTATTTGCTCTTTTATCTAATTTTAAAATTCTAAAAATGGTGTATAATATGGACTAAATAAAGAACATGTGAATTTTACTTGCTGATCATGAAACTAAATTTAGCACAGAACCTTCTGGTAAATGTGCAGATTACCACTGGCTTAAAAATCATCCACAACTTTGAGACAATAGCACATAAGTTAAAGAATAAAATTGCAGTTCAGTGTTGGTGCCTTTTTGAAAGTTACAAGTAAATGTATGGTAAATCTTAGAAATAAATCAGCATCATGTTATGTGAATTATTCTCTACCATAAATAATCTTAATTTTTAGTGCAGGTATCAAGTACTGCATTAAACACACACAATAATTTGAAGAATCCCTCAAACCATCCTACAAATACCAAAAAACCCACCTCTTATACCACATTATCTTCCCTATAAAAACTTGAAATACGTATCTGTTGGAAGGATTTCCAGCAAAGCAGCAGGAGCAAAATTAAGGATTTCCAATAAGACAGAAAAGAGAGGACAGTATCAGATGGTGCAAACAGATGCAGCAAATACATATTTTTTTTTTATCTAGATTTTTCTTCCAGTTTACAAATGATAGTTCTTGGATCATCAGAGGATCTTCAGTATTTTATAAACACTCTCAATATCCTGTGTGGCACAGTAACCCCCCTCACTCAACGTCCTAGTTGTTATGTTCTTGAAAAATGTAATGTTAAGTGCATCCAATTTCCCTATAAGAATTAATGTAAATGGTGGGGGTTAGGTTCCACTGAAATTTTTTTTGCCAGACAAAAGGACATTATATACATATACAGCATATGTTTTTAAAATAATTTTAAACAAACAGTTTAATACTGTACTCACCAATGATTGTGAAGTTTGGTTGAGGCAGGGGCATAGTAGGGTCTGGGCGCGGGGGCTTTCCCCATTCCACCAGCCTGGCTGGAACCTGCACCTCCACCCCGTTCCCCAGCAGGAACACCGGGGCAGGTGGAACAGGGCAAGGCCCCGCGCCCCAACCCTGCTCCCCAGCTGGAATGCCCAGCGGAGTGGCGTAAGCCCCTGCGCCCCAACACAGTCCCTGGCAGGAGCACCAGGCGGGGGAAGCCAAACAGCGTTATAAGGGAACATTGCAGGACTTTAAAAGAGTATGTTTACTAATAGGTCAGCGACCTAATAACGAAACTATGTTAACTGGGATGATAACTAAGGAGTTACTGTACTGTGTACGATAAACCCATGGAAAATTAAAAAACTAGTTAAAAGAATGCTTTTATAGTAACAGATTAACACACTCTCCAGGCATCCTCCAATCACATTTTTACAGTCATAGTAAACAAAAACTGGAAATAACCAGAACTTTGGAACTATTTCCAAAAGCATCAACATACATAGTGTCCCTGGACCAAGATGCAAATAAGACCAAACATTGCCAGTATAAAAAATTGATTATTTCAGCCAAATATCTGGGGAGGGAGGTATGCATTTGCTTTTTACACAAGTCTCCATTTTTAGTAAGAATAGGATGAATATCTGATTTGGATCTGAGTTGGGTACATTTAGTATATTTGTGAATTATTGAAGATCACTTGGATAATGCCTTTAATTTTCAAGTACATAGAACAGAATGACATTTCTTAATTAGCTATCATATCACAGCATCTGGACTCTCGTTACTTTTCACTGCTGAATCAGGTAGAGGTCTCAAGAGTTGCAATGTAACTCTAGGGTAAAAAAAAATTGCTAAATGTTGTATATATACACACAATACATTTGCATACACAATTAGGTATTTTTGTGCATAGGTGGTTATTTCTAAAGTTAATATATTGTGGTTTGTTTTTTCATTGTCTAATATATTTGAAAATATGAAAGTATTTTGTATTGGAGGAAGGAACTTAGTGTTGCAGGGTGAGGTTTTGTTTGAGCTGGGCTCAAATACTTGATCGCCCATATCTTGCTATTAAAAATAAATTCTGGTTTCTTCACTTATGAATGCAAGAATTCATTTAACATATACCTGTAAAACATTTTTCATTAGTGAATTAGGGCTGTCAAGCGATTAAAAAAAATAAATCATGTATATTCGTGCTGTTAATAATAAAATACCATTTATTTAAATATTTTTGGATATTTTCTACATTTTCAATTATTTCAATTACAATACAGACTACAAAGGGTACAGTGCTCACTTTACATTTATTTTTTATTACAAATATTTGCACTGTATAAAAGAAACAAAAGAAATACACCTCTACCCTGATATAACGCGGTCCTTGGGAACTGAAATCTTACCATCGTATAGGTGAGATCGTGTTATATCGGGTTAGGGAGAGGAATAGCTCCCTGCCCCAGCTCACCTCCATTCTGCCTCCGCCTCCTCCCCTGAGCATGCTGCCGCTGCTCTGCTTCTCTCCCTCCAAGGCTTGCCGCGAATCAGCTGTTTGGCGCGGCAAGCCTGGGAGGGAAGGGGGAGAAGCGGAGCGGTAGAGCGCTCGTGGGAGGAGGCAGAGGTTGAGCGGAGGTGAGCTGGGGTGGGGGAGGCGCAGAGGAACCGCTTGTGGTAACACAAATTCGGATATAACAAGGTAAAGCAGCCTCACTCCCCAGAGTGCTGCTTTACCATGTTATAGCTGATTTCGCGTTATATCGGACTGCGTTATGTTGGGGTAGAGGTGTAGTATTTTTCAGTTCACCTAATGCAAATACTATAATGCAATTTCTTTATAATGAAAGCTGAACTTACAAATGTAGAATTATGTACAAAAAAAACTGCATTCAAACAAAGTAAAACTTTACATCCTACAAGTCCGCTCAGTCCTACTTCTCGTTCAGCCAATCGCTCAGACAAACAAGTTTGTTTACATTTGCAGGAGATAATGCTGCCCGCTTCTTGTTTACAATGTCACCTGAAAGTGAGAACAGGTGTTCGCATGGCACTGTTGTAGCCGGCATCACAAGATATTTACATGCCAGATGCGGTAAAGATTCATATGTCCCTTCATACTTCAACCACCATTCCAGGGGACATGTGTCCATGCTGATGATGGGTTCTGCTTATTAATGATTCAAAGCAGTCCGGACCAACACATGTTCATTTTCATCATCTGAGTCAGATG
This sequence comes from Eretmochelys imbricata, assembly GCF_965152235.1. Classification (NCBI taxonomy): domain Eukaryota; kingdom Metazoa; phylum Chordata; order Testudines; family Cheloniidae; genus Eretmochelys; species Eretmochelys imbricata. The sequence goes on from NC_135577.1 coordinate 111,109,148, forward strand.
CCACAGCAGATGGTTGATTTTCTTTTTTGGTGTTTCGGATTCTGTAGTTTCTGCATGGAGTGTTGCTCTTTTAAGACCTCGACCCTCTCAGATTTTGGAAGGCACTTCAGGTTCATAAATCTTGGGTCGAGTGCTGTAGCTATCTTTAGAAATCTCACACTGGTACCTTCTTTGCATTTTGTCTCATCTGCAGTGAAAGGTTCTTAAAACAAACAACGTATGCTGAGTCATCATCCGAGACTGCTATAAAATGAAATACATGGCAGAATATGGGTAAAACACAAAGCAGGGGAGACATACAATTCTCCCCCAAGGAGTTCAGTCACAAATTTAATTAATGTATTTTTTTAATGAGCATCATCAGCATGGAAGCATGTCTTCTGGAATGGTGGCTGAAGCACTGAAGTTTAGCATATCTGGCACATAATACCTTGCAATGCCAGCTACAAAAGTGCTCACTTTCAGGTGACTTTGCAAATAAGAAGCGGGCAGCAGCATATCCCATAAATGTAAACAAACTTGTTTATCTTAGTGATTGCCTGAACAAGAAGTAGGATTGAGTGGACTTGTAGGCTCTAAAGTTTTACATTGTTTGGTTTTTGAGTACACTTGTGTAACAAAAAATCTACATTTGTAAGTTGCGCTTTCACAATAAAGAGATTGTACTACAGAACTTGTATGAGGTGAATTAAAAATACATTTCTTTTGTTTATAGTTTTTACAGAGCAAATATTTGTAATAAAAAAGTAGGCACTGTACATCGTGTTGTAATTGAAATCAATATATTTGCAAATGTAGAAAAATCTAAAAATATGTAAAATTTCTGCTGGTATTCTATGTAACAGTGCACTTAAAACTGCAATTAATCAGAATTATTTTTATCACGATTATTTTTTTTTAATCGGGTGAATTAACTGCAATTAATTGGCAGTCCTAAATATAATATAATATGCTGAGTTCCATTTTTCATTCTAATTCCCCTTACCCTCTCATTTGGTTTCATTTTAGTTATTAAAATATTTTCTCAAAATAATCTTAGCTTGAAGGTGCCTTTTTAAATTTCAGCTCTATTTTCCATGTATTTTTTTTTCTTGTTTGCCTTGTTACATGTAAATCACCATCACTACCTAAGTTAATGCAGGCCATAAAGTATGCACATAGTGGAACAAGCCAAATTTAATATTGCAGAGGACATCTCACCTTTTGGAATTTTGACTGCCTGCACTCCTGAGCCCTGCCCCGCTCCTACACCCAAACCCCTGCCCCAGCCCTGAGCCCCTTGCACACCCCAAACCCCTCATCCCCGGCTCCGTTGGGTCGTGGGCATCATCAATTTTCTTCAACTGGGTTGCCAGAAAAAAAGTTTGAAAACCACTGGTTTAGTGAAACTAATATATTGCATAGTACAGTACCATCTACTGCTCCCAGGCAGTCCTGATAAGGCTCAAACTGCTAGTCTCCTGCCACTAACTGGGGAGCTTCCAGAGCCTTTCCCTGCAGCAGGTGGTAGGAAGGGAAATGGTTCTATGCGTGGGGATGGATGGGTTTTATGGACTTGGAAGATTTGAGGAGGGCTTGGCAGCTGGCAGGAGCAGAATGGGTGAGGATTCAAAGCTGAGGGAATAGATCTGACCTGATAAGTAGGAAGAAGTACATACAAGTTCCTCGGTACTGTACAAGGCTAAGCGTCTGCATCTGTTGGGGCCCACCTTGGAGTGCTCAAAATCTTAGCTACCATCTAATTCTACAAACAAGCAAACTGTTATGTTAGTACTGCCACTCCATATGGTACCACAAGAATTTAGGTTCTTGAAAGATTTATCTGTGGCAGATGAACCAGAGTCTCCACTGCTTATAGGGATTGAGCACCTCTCAGTATTGAGACCCACTTGGTCACTGGACTTCCATCCCTGGTACAGCCCAATTCACCACCATTTTCAGCTAGGGCTTCTCCACAGGATGAGGAGGAGAACAGGGACCTCCCTTCAGTCTTTTCAATCAGTGCAGGGTTCTCCTACCCATAAATGCAGGAACCTATTTTTTGATATCCACAGAGTGAAAGAGAGGGGAATTTGGGGGAAGACATCACAGGTGGTGGTAACAACCTTGGATACTACTTCCGTGCCTGTATGGTCCCCCACAATGGCCACACTGGGCTATCTGGACTAATCAAGATTTTTATTAAGAATATTACCAAGTGATGATATTTCTAATGATGAAAGATATGTAGGATCAACCTCCACTGTCTCTTTATTTTAAATTTTATGGTCAGATTCACCAGTACAAAGCAGGCCAAGTATACTGGCCTGTTAAACTGGATTTACAGCTGCTTTGTTACCCCACAACAACACAAAACAATAAATGTCTTCTGTCCTCCATGTTCCCTTTTACATTTCCCACCCCAAAATTCCACCTCATTCCTGCTCAGGCAGAACCCAGTTCCTGCATTCCTCTGCATTCACACAAATACTATCCTCCACCCTCCTGTTGAATAGACCTGGTGCAACAGGTAGGTTCTGGGAATAAATTCTTAAGATTAATGCTCATAATCAATTTGCAGGGGAGAGGAGAAGTAGCTTTCTACCTGCAACTCCTTTTTCACCTTCTTTCCCCCATGCTACCCCAGTTATTTTGACTGCCAGCTGCTATTGCATTTAACTCCACCCAGCATAACACTGGGGTTCACATTCTAGTCATTGCTTTATTGTGGTATGAAATGCTGTTTATTTCAGTTAATCTAATTCTGAATATTCTGCCTTCTAAAACTATCCTTCTGAAGATTTCACAAAGGTTTCTAAAGGCTTACTTACTCTCAAGTTAATTGAGCTCCAAATAGTTCTCTTACTGTTTGTCACCAACTGACATTCAAGCTTGTATTAGAAATCACTTAAATCAGCCATCGCCCTTATTAATATTGGCTTTCCATTTCAGTTAGCTGTAGCTCTAAACACTTTTATCAAAGGGCTTTTAATCTGCATACTATATAAAGGCTAACACCATGGGTAAAAAAGTAAAAAAAACAAACCCCACAACCTACATCAACATTCCTCAGTGAGTATCTTCCTAGACTATGAAGGAATTCAGTCTAGGTTGCATTTGGGCAAACATGAAACAAAGCATAGTGTAGGATTTGCTTGAACTGAAAGAAACCACACCTCTTAAGAAAATCCTAGGGGAAACTAAAAGATAACCAGTTTTTGAAAGATGGATCCAAGGAGACCCAGACATGAAAAGATTTATATGCTAGGTCACTTTTGCTGTTTCATCAACTACATGTCTGGTATTCAAAGGCTTTCTATTGACAGTTAAGGTGATGTGTGCAGAAGTTATCATGTAAAATGCCACAACACGGATACTTGGCATCCAACACAGAGTTTCATTCATGTTCAGAGTCCAAAATGAATCCTCTCACATATACTTTTGCTAGAATACAGTTTAGTAAACACTATCTACAATCCATTATATTAAGGCTTAAAATAATGTAACTTCTAAGAATTTTGATTAACGCTATTAATCTCCAAGTATTTTTCTTGTTATCAACTTAATTTGTTGTATGAAGCATCAAACACCTTTAACTGCAGTTATTTTTTTTAGAAATGTAATGACAGAAGTTCAAAAATATTAACATTTCATAACATAGCTGATTTATATCATACTGTATACTTCTCCAAGAAAAATTTAAGAGCATAATAGATATTTCTGTAAGTTGTAACTACTTGTTGCGTGTAATATACAATAATAATCCTCTTTGTATTGCAGGTGAAATTGGACGAAGGGAAATTTTCAAAAACAAGTCATTTTCAAAAGTGATTTAGGCACTTAAATCATTTAGCTATTTTTGAAAATGTTATCCTTAGGCTACCTAATCACTGAGGCACTTCTGAAAATTTTAGCCCCAACTACTAGTCTAATGGAGCTGTTTCATATCAGTATTCAAAGAATGACAGGTGAATGCTTCCTACCTGAATAAGGGGAACCATATTTTGGGCCCTCCTCCCTACACCTCAGCTGATAACTAAGTTATCGCCACTACAAACACGCCAGGAAAGAACCAATCCCCTTAATCATAGAATATCAGGGTTGGAAAGGACCTCAGGAGGTCATCTAGTCCAACCCCCTGCTCAAAGCAGGACCAATCCCCAATTAAATCATCCCAGCCAGGGCTTTGTCAAGCCTGACCTTAAAAACCTCTAAGGAAGGAGATTCCACCACCTCCCTAGGTAATGCCTTCCAGTGCTTCACCACCCTCCTAGTGAAAAAGTCTTTCGTAATATCCAACCTAAACCGCCCCCACTGCAACTTGAGACCATTACTCCTTGTTCTGTCATCAGCTACCACTGAGAACAGTCTAGATCCATCCTCTTTGGAACCCCCTGTCATAAATATAAAGGGAAGGGTAAACCCCTTTGAAATCCCTCCTGGCCAGGGGAAAGCTCCTCTCACCTGTAAAGGGTTAAGAAGCTAAAGGTAACCTTGCTGGCACCTGACCAAAATGACCAATGAGGAGAAGATACTTTCAAAAGCTGGGAGGAGGGAGAGAAACAAAGGGTCTGTGTGTCTGTCTATATGCTGGTTTCTGCTGGGGATAGACCAGGAATGGAGTCTTAGAACTTTTAGTAAGTAATCTAGCTAGGTATGTGTTAGATTATGATTTCTTTAAATGGCTGAGAAAAGAATTGTGCTGAATAGAATAACTATTTCTGTCTGTGTATCTTTTTTGTAACTTAAGGTTTTGCCTAGAGGGGTTCTCTGTGTTTTTGAATCTAACTACCCTGTAAGATATCTACCATCCTGATTTTACAGGGGGGATTTCTTTATATCTACTTACTTCTATTTTTATTAAAAGTCTTCTTGTAAGAAAACTGAATGCTTTTTCATTGTTCTCAGATCCAAGGGTTTGGGTCTGTGGTCACCTATGCAAATTGGTGAGGCTTTTTATCCAACATTTCCCAGGAAAGGGAGGGGTGCAAGTGTTGGGAGGATTGTTCATTGTTCTTAAGATCCAAGGTCTATAGTCACCTAGGCAAATTGGTGAGGCTTTTTACCAAACCTTGTCCAGGAAGTGGGGTGCAAGGTTTTGGGAAGTATTTTGGGGGGAAAGACGCGTCCAAACAGCTCTTCCCCAGTAACCAGTATTAGTTTGGTGGTGGTAGCGGCCAATCCAAGGACAAAGGGTGGAATATTTTGTACCTTGGGGAAGTTTTGACCTAAGCTGGTAAAGATAAGCTTAGGAGGTTTTTCATGCAGGTCCCCACATCTGTACCCTAGAGTTCAGAGTGGGGGAGGAACCTTGACACCCCCTTTCAGGTAGTTGAAAGCAGCTATCAAATCCCCCCTCATTCTTCTCTTCCGCAGACTAAACAATCCCAGTTCCCTCAGCCTCTCCTCATAAGTCATGTGTTCCAGTCCCCTAATCATTTTTGTTGCCCTCCGCTGGAAGTTTTCCAATTTTTCCACATCCTTCTTGTAGTGTGGGGCCCAAAACTGGACACACTACTCCAAATGAGGCCTCACCAATGTCGAATAGAGGGGAAAGATCACGTCCCTCGATCTGTTGGCAATGCCCCTACGCACACATCCCAAAATGCCATTGGTCTTCTTGGCAACAAGGGCACACTGTTGACTCATATCCAGCTTCTCGTCCACTGTAACACCTAGGTCCTTTTCTGCAGAACTGCTGCCGAGCCATTCGGTCCCTAGTCTGTAGCGGTGCATGGGATTCTTCTGTCTTAAGTGCAGGACTCTACACTTGTCCTTGTTGAACCTCATCAGATTTCTTTTGGCCCAATCCTCTAATTTGTCTAGGTCCCTCTGTATCCTGTCCCTACCCTCCAGGTATCTACCTCTCCTCCCAGTTTAGTGTCATCTGCAAACTTGCTGGGGGTGCAATCCATACCATCCTCCAGATCATTTATGAAGATACTGAACAAAACCAGCCCGAGGACCGACCCTTGGGGCACTCCACTTGATAGCGGCTGCCAACTAGACATGGAGCCATTGATCACTACCTATTGAGCCCGACAATCTAGCCAACTTTCTTTCCACCTTATAGTCTATTCATCCAGCTCATACTTCTTTAACTTGCTGGCAAGAATAATGTGGGAGACCGTATCAAAAGCTTTTCTAAAGTTAAGGAACAACACGTTCACCGCTTTCCCCTCATCCACAGGGCCACTGGATGTGAGATTAGCATGCTGAGGGAAGTAGAAGTTAAATAATTTCTGAGTAGATTCAATAAAGACAGAAACTCTTCTTTTTTTGGCTTTTGGGTGGAGAAAAATTTAGTTACTAGTATTTGCTTGTTTAAATCTAATAATTCAAAGCCTAAGTAAGCACATCTGTGCCACTCCAAACACACCTGTTGTGAGTGGTGTTCAGATTCTCATCTTTACAGGTAAATGTTGTATAACATAGTAGAGCCCTGCAGTGAGACTGGGATCCTGCAAGTCCTGCTGCGAGATTTTAAAAAGTCCTATGCAGGGCTCTATAACAGTGCTAGCTATCTTGCCTTCCGGACAGCTGGTTTCAACAACCTACTGCAATTCTTATGTGAGAAAGGCCTTGGCTTCCCTAGGACTTATCTTGAGTTAAGAATCCCCCCTTTTTTTCCAGTGAAGACAAGGCAACTTGAGGGGGTATATTTATAGGAACATCAAGTGTACTTTTATTCAGATTGGGTTTTAGTGGTAGAAGCTCTATCCACGAAATAGCCACACACAGCTCAGGGCTTAGGAAAAGGCTTCTCATTTAACATGGATGCCTATCTCCAGCCTCAAAGAGACTATTCAAAGTGTTTAAAAAGTACAAGTAGAGAAAACTTATGACTTTTTGCCTTTAATACCATTTCCAATCATTCAATTTCTGTCAGCAAAGGACTTCCATTTGGGATTTGTACTGAACAATGTTTACATATCTGCCAATACCTGAATTTCTTATTTCCTATCTTTCGCTCCTGCTTTTTCTTCCTTCCTCCCTGCTTTTTTGTCTCTCTTCCCCTTCTCTTCTGCCCTCAATGTTATAGAATTGAATAATTACATGTCTCTTTGAATGCTTTGAAAACCCTCAGTGAGAAGCTGATACAACAAAAAGTGCCTCTACAGAAGAATTGGACAATAAATGCTTGGAGAAGATGGCTCAAGAGCTATAACTGAACAATGGATGTCAAATTAGAACTAGTAAAATCAACATGTTACACACACCCTTGTTTTCAGCTAAACACATTGAAGGTTAATACAATAATCTGATCCGTGCAGGTGGACTGTTCTGCCTATGTAGAGACCCACTGTCTTTATGGGCAGGAGGAGCAGCAAACCGTGGGACCCAGTCAAGTGGGAGACAGGAGCAGCCCAGGCACCCACAGAATACAGCCAGGTAGAGCAGAGGCAGGGATAAAACCAGAGAGCAGAGCTGGTGTGGGGAGCCCACCAGTAAGGAAGCCCACCAGCAGCCCACCAGTAAGGAAGAAAAGCTATTCTGTTAAAATGTGATGGCAAAACATGACCTGTGAGCCTGGGGCTGGAAAGGAAAAACCAGTGCAAGGAGGTGGACGTGGAGCATGAGATATATGGGGAGATGTGAAGTGAGTCACATCATTTTAAGCATTTAAATAATACTCAGCGATGTTAATATGTAAATAGGGGCTAGGAACATAAATAACAGCATTAGAGCTGGTTAAAAAAAATCAAAAATTTGTAATTTCAATAAAACTTTTCATCAGAATTGTGAATTTTGGCATTTTCATTTTATTATGAAAATTACATCCCGGTTTTCAATCAGCAAAACATGAACTGTACAAAAACACCAAACCCCACCACCATGTATTCCTGAGCCTGCAGCTATATGGTCTGTATCTGAATGTGGCCTTTTCTGGACAAGAACATTTGAGACACTCAATTTTTTTTCTTTTAAATCAGAGCCAGAATTTTTCCAAAACGGTTGAGTAAGCTATTCTTTGACACCAGTCCTGCTTAAAACATAGCAGTATGACAAGACTGCAGCATAAAAATGGCAGAGATGTTAAAACCAATTTAAAATGTCAGTCCCAATTCTCCCAATACAGGATACGACTGACTCATTTAAGTCAACTACAGTTACTTGATCTTGTGCTTATTCTGAAAAGGCTCAACACATGCTACACAACAAAGACTAGACACATCTCAAATCTATCCTGAGAGCTTCCAGAAAACCCGACATTACAACTGTAACTCAGTGTTGATTACTTTACTTGGACTACCTGCATGAGTAAGCTGAGTAAAGTTAGCAGGGGAGAGCACACACAATGCATACCATTTCTTTCCACCACCAGTGGCAGGAAAGGATTTGCTTGATTTTTCAGGCAGGGCTATTTCTTTATGAAGGGGAATTCACATCTAAATTTTTCAAAGCAACAAATGATTTGAAGTGGCTTTAAGACTAATTGTGATGGGAGAAGAAAATTAGATCTGTACTGGCTTTACAAAACTCTTATTTTAAGAGCACAGAATGATACAGGGCTGTATTTTCCTTTGCATAGGAACAACATTGTTATACCCATAGGGCTTAGGACTATTTTCATTATGTTGAAGGAAAAGTACAAGAACTGCCATACTTTGCAACACAACATATTCTTTAGTGATGCAAAAAATAATCCATATCCAAAAAATGATTGGTGCAGAGAGAGGAAAATTTGGCAAAAACTGCAGAAAATTATTCTGATTTCTGCCAGAAAAGCAATTTCTAAAAAAAAGAAATTTATATTTTTAAAACAAAACATTGTGAAGGTATCTCACGGATAATATGAATTTCTGTTTAATTTCAGGGACATCATACAGAAATTCAGCAAAATCTCTTACCTAGTTCTATTGATGCTTTCACTCAAAATATTTCAATTATTTCTGTAATACTATAAGCATGCATAGAGATTTACAGACACAAAAAGGCACATACCCTGCACCCAAGGTATTTAAGGGCTTCCAGAGTATGTCTTAAATACAGAGATGGCACAAGAGAGAACAAGTAAAAGGTCGGGTTAAGAGAGGATCTGAGTATTGCAAAATTATCTGCTGAGTCAGTAAGGAAAGCATATAGATATTTTCATTCTACAACACACTGCCATGGGCAGTAGCTGTTAAATCAATAATTGTTGTCTTGGTCATAGTTTGGATTCCACTCTGCAACTACCAACCACAAAGGAAGCCTTAAAGAGGCACTATCAGCTTAATCATATGTGCAAACAAACATGTACATAGCACACCTTTAATTATTACAAAGGGAAAAAAGTTTTAAAAGCTAATTTACTTAGCACTATTTCTCCTCTGTACTCTCAGCATTTCCCTCAGCTGGAATAATGAAAATAATTTAAGTGTTTTCACTGTCATTCATAGTCACTTTCGGGTTCTTGTAGTGCCAAAGTTTGGGTTTCAGATACTGTATAAGGATGTCATGTTTATAAAAACAGCTGCAGTAAAATAGTATTCTATATTTCACAGTCCCAAAGCACCACCTGTAGTTTCTTAATGCATGTTTATTAAACAAAAAATAGGAGATCAAGAGCTCCATCTAGCCAGTTTCCAGTGTACTGTCGCTCTGATTTAGTTCTCTCCTCTCTGCAGTGCCTTTTGCAGATTAACTTAATATAAGTGCAAGCTAGAATGTTAGTTGCAACAACATTTTATAATAAAAAAAAATATAATTAAACTTTTCTGTTTCTAGTAGGTAGCTGATGTTCCAGTTAATACAGCATTTCACACATTTTTCAAAGCTGAACATCCTTTCAGAAAAATGAGACGGTCCCTACAGCTCCACCATGTGGTGTTAAAGCTTTACACATCTCTATTTATACATCTTCCATCATGACAGGTTTCAGAGTAACAGCCGTGTTAGTCTGTATCTGCAAAAAGAACAGGAGTACTTGTGGCACCTTGGAGACTAACAAATTTATTAGAGCATAAGCTTTCATGGGCTACAGCCCATTTCATCGGATGCATAGAATGGAACATATAGTAAGAAGATATATACATACAGAGAACGAGGAAGTTGCCTTCACACCTTCTTCACCATCCCCTCTCCACTTTGCGAGATGCTTGTGTAGATCTTTGTAACATGAAATGTCCCCTCCTTTGTGTTTTGATAAGCAGTGAACTTAATAATTGTTAGCAATGTTGACATCTGGATTAGCAGCACCCATTATTATGAATGGGGCAGGTCCAACCTCAAAACTATTCTTCTACAAACTCAGGCAGACATTGCTGTATCAGCTACGCTCCCCTCACATTTTAAAGGTTTTCCTCACAACCATGGCAGCTAGAGACTTTTTCAGAAAATAACGTGAGATTCTGGAAAATAAGGCTATGTCTACACTAGAGACCTTATAACCACGTAGCTGTAGCTACGCTCCTGTAAGATCTCTCATGTAGCTGCTCTATGCGGACAGGAGAAGGCTCTTCCATCAACATAATTAAACAACACCCAACGAGCAGCGATAGCCATGTCACTGGGAGAAGCTCTCTGGCCATCATAATGTGCTGAGGAGGATGTTTTTTCACACCCCCGAGCAACATAAGTTTTCCTGACATAAGTGGTAGTGTTGACATGACCTAATTCAGAGATTGCCTGGTGGGGGATATACCACACACTTTGAAAAACTGTCAGTCCATGTGCATGGGGGTTTTTTTTAAGATTAATTTTTTTTTCTATAATATATACTCTAGTTCAAACAGAAATTATTTTTTGGGAAGTTCTATGGTCTGTGTTATACAGGAGATCAGATTAGATAATCAGTGTGGTCCTTTCTGGCTTTACAATCTATGAATTGTTGAATAAAAGAGAATTAACTCTTGAGGTGTTGGACTCATTAAATTGTGCAAAGCCTATATCTAACAAAAGTGTTGTTTATTTAAATGGCCCAGTTAAAAACACAATTAGGACTAATCTGATGAGTGTAAAGTACATGTGGGAGTTCTAAACTGCAGTGTGGGACCAGGATGTGGATCTTACCATCTGATTGACTTGTACGTGCAGACTCCTGTGCTGATACAGATTACTGGAGTGGGGTCCAAGTCAGCCCACATCATGTCATTTAATTTGGTCATTAGCCTAGCTCTTTTCTAATCTAGTGAATATTCAGTATTTGTCATTTTTATATATTCATTTTATAAATTCTATTTTTACTGTCCCCTAATTTGGCTTTTTTTTTTACATACGAAATTTTTTAACTGTTTTTTTTCCCCTCTCTGGAACAATTACATAAAGGGCCGTTCTGCCCTGTTACATCAGCATAAGGGAGAGTGGAATTTAGCCCAACCTGCCATGTGCTGCAATAGGATCAGAAGGGATGTACCTTTTTACCCACATGATACCCCGCTGGAGTCAATGGTCACAAGGTTCGCCCACATGGGCCTGATGGCAGGATACGACTCCCCCCCCCCACTCGTGATTACCCTGGCAACTGCAGGTTACAGCGGCTTGGTTACTACTGTCAAGATCAAATAAAACTATAAACCTTAAAATGTAAACGGCAAGAGTTCCCATTCAAATCAGCAAGAACGGGCAGAGCCACCCAGCCTTACAAGACCCCCCTCCCCCATCAGCTCGGCTGCAAATTCGAGTCTCCGGCCACTATTAGGACCGGCATGAAAAAGGTGGCATTGCACTCGCGTGTTTTTCAGAAACATGCTACTTGCCTTAGGTGAGCAGGCGCACAGGCTGTGGCCAGGAGAGGTCTGCTCCATGCAAGGGGGCAAGGTTCAGAAAGGGCCGCCACGCACAGTCCTGCGAACATCTGCCGTGCGGGCGCGCTTGGGAGTTACCGGGGCTCCTGGCACGTGCTCCCCTTCGCGCACCCCACGGCCCGCGGCTGCCCAGCCATGCCCAGGGAGCCTGGCGCCCGGCCGCGGCTGGGAGGCTCTGTGAACGGAGCTGGTGCAGTGCAGATAGCAATAATAACACACACCGACCGAGACTGCAGTCACCCGGGGGGAGGGGAGGGAAGGGCTGCTTGTCCCGTCCTTTGACTTTTCTGAAGCAGAAACACCGCACTGGCCTGAGCAATGATCCCCTGCCCCTCCCCCGCTGCAGCGTCTGAGGAAACGCTTTCTAACGCAGTCGCGAGACGAACGGCGGAGCCTGGAGCTTCGAGTCATTCCTCCCGCTAGCCGCGCCACCGGCCTTGCCCCCGTCCCGCCCAGTGAACTTCAGCTCCCAGGCTGCCCTTGTGAAGGCCGGATCTGTCCCGGTGCATTATGGAACTTATAGTTTTCCCTCTTGACGTCGCGACGAGCGAGCGGGACGGTAGGAACTACATTCCCCAGCATGCATGTGGTCCGCACCGTCTCGGATCTGCCTGCCCAAGGCAAAGCGGGATTTGTCGCCTTTGTTGGCCGCCTTTCTCGCCAGGGGGGTGACCTCAGTGAATGACAGCTCCAGGATGCTCTGGGTCGCAGAGTCGCCCCGCCCCCGTTCAAATGTGCATGCTGGGATTTGTAGTCATGCTCTTCGGCTCTGTCGCCCATCCGGGCTGTGCGGACTACACTTCCCAGGCCGCCCCGCGGCGGGGGCGGGAGCTGATTACTGGGCGGGGTGGTGGGTGCGGCCGGCTCAGTAGTACTAGGCGGCGGCTCAGCAGCCGAAGCAGGCTCTGAGTTGTGTCTGGCTGTCTCAGTATGTCGGACGCAGGCGGCGGCGGGGGCGGCGAGGAGGGCGGCCTGGACGTGCCGGGCTCGGCGGTGCAGAATGTGGCCGACGTCTCGGTGCTGCAGAAGCACCTGCGCAAGCTGGTGCCGCTGCTGCTGGAGGACGGCGGCGAGGCCCCGGCCGCGCTAGAGGCGGCGATGGAGGAGAAGGGCGCCCTGGAGCAGATGCGCAAGTTCCTCTCCGACCCGCAGGTGCACACCGTGCTGGTGGAGCGCTCCACGCTCAAGGGTGAGAGCCGGGCCGGGCCGGGCGCCGAGCCGCTGCGGTGGGGAGAGCCGGGCGGGGAGGTGGGGGTGGGGGGAGCCTCCCTCCGCTGCAGATGGCAGCTGTCAAGATGGCGGCAGCCGCCGCTTTGTGCGTTGCGGCGACTGTTCTTCCCCCACTTCGTGTGACTGGGCTGGGCGGGCCTCTGGCCTCCCCCCGTATACTCACCACGCTCACACGCAAGGAGTGAGGGGTGGGTCTGTGATCCTCCTATATCCCCACCCCGCCCCCCACATGCACAGTGTGGTGCACCCTGTAACCCCCTATTGGAAGAAGGGAGACCGCCCCATCAACAGTTCCCTAACTGATTTCCCCCCCAGGGGTGGAACTGGCTCTCCCTGTAACCTTCTGTATTGGAACAGAGAGAAGAGATGCTGTAACCCACCCAGCAACACCCTGTCCATTCCCACAGGGAGGGAATGTACCATAGCCTTGGTCCTGAAAGCTAACCCAAAACTTATATAGAGGGGCTATTAACGTGTCTATGCTGTGGGAAGAAAAAATAGCCAGAAACTGGTGCTTCAGTTTTAAATTACGGAGCTTAAGAAATCAACACTGGTCTTTGAAAAAAGACATGTGTGGACACTGCCTTAGAAGAGCTGTGGCTGAAATCAAAGTCAAGATGATAAAACGTTCCCATGAGCTGTGCATTTATTGTTTTGTCAAGTTTCTATCTTGGCTTTGCGGCACTGGAGTGCTTGGAAGCCTTGAACTTGGATCTTCACAACAGCATCTGACTTTATTGCTGTGTTGGGCCACATGTCCCCATTTCTCCCCCCCCCCCCCAAAAAAAAAAAAAAAGAGTCTTTATAAACTAAGATGTAGATGCTGGCTGAAAGGTCTTATGTAAGTAAATATAACAGCCGTTGTACCTTAACATAGACTTCCCTGTTGGTACCTGACTTGAAAAGGTAAGGGCATGATGTTAGGATTTTTCCTTGGTCAATTTGAGAAGTATCAAAGGATCATTTGTTTCTATGTGGCTAGTTCACAGATGCAGGCAGAAGGAATCTCCCAGTAATTTCATTTGAAGGCCTGTACCTGCCACAGTGTTGCAAAGTACTGCAGTGCAGTAAAAACAGTGGGTATGAGCCAGTGCTGTTGAATGGCTTGGATTGTTATTTTATGGCCTAGCCCTAGAGGCAAGAATGCTTAGCAACCGAGATATATTAACACCAGTCACATTCAGTTAAAATGGAATCATTATTTCAAAACCTGGCTGGGTACTTTTCTATGTTAGGTATTTGCATTGTGTTTCTGCCTTCCCCTTTGTACAGCAACTAGTAACATTTTTATGGGTGAATTGCTCCTTGACAGTTAGTTAGGTGATCTGGTATGTCTAGTCCCTGATCAAAGCTGTTTTGCAATAGTTTGGGTGGAGAAGTGGGGTGAGAGTGGGAAGTCAAAGTCCTTAAACACACACACAAAATGAGCCAATTGTGCTCTAACTCCAGTTGCCCCATTTATGAGACAGCTAGTATGTCTACACTGTAATGAAATCTGCAGCACAGTACCAGAGCCCAAGTCATTTGGCTTGGGCTGCTGGACTAAAAATAGCAATGTAAATGTTCATCTCCGGGAGGAAACCTGACTCTGGGACCCATGCCCTGCCCTCTAATGTCTACACTGCAATTTTTAGCCCCGTCAGCCCAAGCCCCACAAGTCTGAATCAGCTGATGGGCACCAGCCACAGCTGCTCAGTGAGTTATTTTATTGCAGTGTAGATGTACCCCTGGTGCACTTGGTCCCCAGTCTACCCTAGCATGTTCAAATATTGCAGGCACAGACTATTTTTACTGTACACATCATCTTACGTCTAAGAGAAAGTGCTCTGAGAACAGTCTGCGAACATTTTGATATTACTCATTCCTTTCTGACAGAAGTGAGCTGTGGCTCACGAAAGCTCATGCTCAAATAAATTGGTTAGTCTCTAAGGTGCCACAAGTACTCCTTTTCATTCCTTTCTGTGATGGATACATTTCCTCACTCCTGACAGGATAATCCTCAAAAAAGAGGATATTGCTCTACCTAAACGTCACCCAACAAATGTGCCTTGGGCCAAATGTCAAAATTGTTTGGCCCTGCTCACCCTACCTCCATCCCCTAAAAAAAACAGATCTCTAACAGGTCTTCAGCAGGATTAGTTTTTCTTCACTAGCAGAAGAATCCCTTTAAGGAGGGTCGGAGGACTCAAATGGCAAGCTGTTCCTCTGGAGCTTTTTTTAATAATTGGAGCTTGATCCGTCTGATCTTTCACTTCAGGCTTGCAACAAGTCATGTTGTGCATGTGGGTGTTTGTGTGCATAAGTATTTTTGTGATAGCATTTGTGTTGTAAACGCCAAAAGTGAAATTTTTTTTGAGTTGGGATAGCATGTTTCTGAAATATATGGAATGTCTGGATCAGAAATAGATTTGATCTTTTGGGGTCTGCAAAGGACTGTTGTTCCCTTCAGGTATGTCTGTACTGTAATTAGACACCTGCGCCTGGCCTGTGCCAGCTGACTGTGGCTAAGGGGCTACTTAGACATTCGGGCTCCAGCCTGTGATGTGGGAGGGTCCCAGAGCTCAGTCTGCCCAAGCCTGTCTGCACCACAATTAACAGCCTCTTCACTCGGGTACAGGGAGCTTCGGTGATTAATTGTAGTGTAGACATACCCTCAGATGCTTTCTTTGTATAGAGGAACCATACAAAGGTGCACCTCTATATGGAGAGAGAAGTTTTGCTAAAATTCTTAAATCTTGTTTTAAACACTTCATCAAAAAGGAATCTGTTCTACACTAATAGCCTAACTTTTAAAATACCACATTCTAGAAAAGGTTTTGTTAATATTTTTAAAACTGATCCGCCTGACTTTTATGGACACTCTTGGTCAGCTTCAGCCGCTAAAAAATAATAGCCTGACCACTTGTATGTTGAATTTTTAAAAAGATTAAAAACATTCTGGAAAAGTGTGCTGGAAATATAGTACTGATAAGCTCACTAGAGCTATGATTCCTGTCAGCATCACCTGGGGTAAGAGAACTTACTTCTGGAAATACGCTGCTGGATTATCAGAGCTTTTACACAGCTAATACGGTGGGAAGGAGGTTGAATACCTTTAAGTGCAATGGGTGGAGTTCTAGTGCTCCTGCTTTGTTACAAAGTTAAGTGTTGACTTTTCTACTCTGACTTGAAAATGTAAAGCACCCAGTGCTGACTACTATCAACTCTCAGGAGAGCCAGACTTCAGATCACAAAGATTCACCAGTTAATCTTATCAGACATAAATTGTGTGCTGTTAAGTGGTTGGTTTCATCTGGACATCAGGGGCATCTACCACAATGGGCTACTACTTGTCCATGGGCTTTAGGTGCTACAGTAATACGAAATAAAACTTTGGTAGTTTATCTTTTGGAGGCATTGGGAGAACAGGAGAGTAATGCTCTTGTTCTTTTTCTAGCTTGGGCGTGTCTTCCTCAGATGGAGACAGCTTTGTGCTGCATTGCAGTGGTTTCACTGCAGAAGTGCCAGCATGCACAGCGATTACATCACCTTGTGACTCACTAGCTAAATTAGGGAAACAATCGTTTTCTCTCTTACATTTTGTACTTTTAATCTCCTTTTTTTTGTTAGTATAATTTGAAGTCTTGGAAAATATCAAGGCTAAGTTATGAAAAGGAATAAAACTGATGATCTTGTGGCATGTTCTTGCGGGTCTTTAAGCATACTGAAATGATAAAACTTTGTGTAGTTTTAAAAAGCCATAACTCAGGCTTTGTATTGTGGGGAAACTCTGCAAATTTATCTCTTGAAATCAGCATGTAAGGAGTTGGCTTATAATTTTGCTTTCGCTACAGCAATTCATACAGGAAGCAGCCTAGAAAAAAGGGGAGCAGTAGTGATCCAGAAGTAACCAATCGCTTGTAATAAAGCCGTAAAAACCTGTCTTGAGGAGTCATGCGTTTCTGGGTTCTAAGTCATGGTTTAGTGCAAATGAAAATATACTTTGATATGTTCTGTCCAATTCTGCTGACAACAAATGAAATCATTGTTGGTATCATTTCAATTTAGTTGCCTTGGAAATGTTGATTAAAAATCAAATACTGATCGTACAATTCTCAAGCTAAGTAACAAGGCTTCACCAGTTTTCATCTTATCTGGTTATTATAGGTAGAATCTCAAACCCCTAAAAATAAAACTTGAGCTGTATGGCGCACAGTACTCTGTGTAAAGTTTCAAACCTAGATGAGAGATGGGTACAAAAGAGCTCCTGCACGAATAGGTGTGAGGTAGATGGGGTGGAGAGGGGTGGGTTCATAGGCTTTCAAGTGTGTGTTAGAGGTTTTTAATATATCACTCTGTTTGCAGAGGATGTGGGTGATGAAGGAGAAGAGGAAAAAGAGTTTATATCCTATAGCATTAATACTGACATTCATTATGGGCTAAAGTCAAACAGGTGAGTGCAGTCTGATATACATGTCCTAATCTTGTGTTATACTAGAGCTACTGTAATTTACTGTATTCTGGAATTAAATGTCTTATGGTTAACTAACTTTTTTCTTTGCTCCGCAGTTTGGCATTCATTAAGCGTACACCAGTGATCGATGCTGACAAACCAGTGTCCTCCCAACTGAGAGTGCTTACTCTTAGTGAAGATTCTCCTTATGAAACATTACATTCTTTCATTAGCAATGCTGTTGCTCCCTTTTTTAAGTCCTATATCAGAGAGTCTGGCAAAGCAGACAGGTAATTCTGTTAAATGCAAATAATAAATTGTCAGTACTAATGAAAAATGGATCAAAAAGATTGTGGAGTGAGGTAAATAGGACTTGAAACAATTTTAATAGGAAAATGATCTTGAAGCTAGGCTATTGCTTATGAGATGTAGTTCAAGTTACATAAAATTACATGCACTTATGTTCATATATGCCTGTTGGTCTCGCTTTTCATTTGGTAATGTTTTTTCCCCCCAGGGATGGTGATAAAATGGCTCCATCAGTTGAGAAGAAAATTGCAGAACTTGAAATGGGACTGCTGCACTTGCAGCAGAATATTGAAATTCCAGAGATCAGTTTGCCAATTCATCCAATTATTACTAATGTTGCCAAGCAATGTTATGAGCATGGAGAAAAGCCAAAGGTTACTGACTTCGGTGACAAGGTTGAGGACCCAACTTTTCTCAACCAGCTACAGTCTGGAGTTAATCGATGGATTAGAGAAATACAGAAGGTAAAATTGCAGAACCAAATATCAGACTACTCGGTAGAAACTCCTGCGTCATTCTTTAAGGGTGTGAAAGCCTCCTCTTTTGCTGCTGGCCCCTTAACCGTGTAGTAAAATCTTACTCCATGCAGGAAACTCTAAACACAGGGCCAGATTCTCAGCCAGCGTAAACTGAGCTACACCAGTGTACAGTTGAGAACCTGGCTGACGTTCTTTGCCTTCAAGTAAATAGTTACTAATAAAACACTGGCTAATTTTGTGTCTTACCATTGAGGTAGTAAAAAATGACTGGTGTAAGTGCCCTTGCTGGCCCAGTGAGGGTGAAGTGCAGATGCCCTGAACTGACATCCCTAATAAATATACTTAGGCATGAATTAATCAGTTTTATGCCCAACCCAGCCACTCTGTAGGCCTCCTCTGGGGTACTTAGTAAGGCCTTCACTTTCCAGCAAGGCCCCTTCTGGCAGTCCCCTCCTTTCTGGGGAAAAGCAGTAGGGCTTCCAGCATCTTTACTCAAGCTGTGTCTGTGCTATGGTGTGTTTCGCTTCTCCTCCCCTTCTGTTACAGGAGTAATGATGCACCACTCTTCCTCCAAAGGAGCCATGACTCCCTTGCTTGAGTTGGCTCACTTCTCTGCGCAATAATATGTATCTTCCAAAGGGGAGTGGGGCTTTTTCAAGTTGTGGTGAAGATAAATTTTGAAGAGGCTACTATACAGTGACACTTAGTTAACTTGAAATATCTGTGTCAAGACTTGAATTTTTACTTCTGGAAATAATTTGTGGATGGATCCTATAATTGAGACAAACATAAGCAAAGCTGGCTGCTCTATCCTTAATGTATTGCAAACTTATACCTTAAGATTTCATAGGATGCATGCATATCACTTGCTCCTACACACACAGGCATAATCTAAATAACGATGAAATATTGGCTTTTTACTTTTTCATGACCAAATTCTCAGTGTTCGTGCATGGGTACACTGAGGCAAAGGATGAGGCCACAGCTTCCTTCTTTCATTTTATTGCCAGCTCCTGCAATCATTGGATTCTGGGACTGATTTAGTACACCCAGCAGGTTCCCAACGAGCATGGCTTATGTTGGGGCTGTAGTCAGTGCCCTTCTGCATAACTCACGGTGACTGAAACCAAATGGAGATTTGTTTTTTAAAGCAACCACAACTCCTATGTCTAAATGAGTTCAGTCTATCCCGGGTAGATACGGGGTCACTTCCACTTGGCGTCAACAACAGCTTTGCACCTTCTCCAGTGTACCTCCCAGAAGCCTAAAGAAATATGTTTGCTCACCTGTGAAAACACTTTAATTTGGCTCTTCTTTTACCCTAGGAATATTTTTTAACTTACACCTTTTGTGTACAGCTACTGCAGGCAACGTTCACTATTACAGTTGTTGGTGAATTGCTTGCAGTGGGCTCGTGTAGACTAGAACTTCCCATTTTGGCATGTTGAACTATTAAAATTGTGTGGAGGCAGTTAATTGTTGTAGGTAGGTTTGCACTTCTATTAATAAACAGTTACACAACAAAAGCATGTCACTTTCTTCAACATTTCATTTATGTCTTTAAGGTGACCAAACTGGATCGAGATCCTGCGTCAGGCACGGCTTTACAGGAAATTAGTTTCTGGCTGAACTTGGAACGTGCCCTGTACCGCATTCAGGAGAAGCGTGAAAGCCCAGAAGTCCTCCTGACACTAGATATCTTGAAACATGGCAAACGTTTTCATGCTACTGTCAGCTTTGACACAGACACAGGTAAGAAATTACAATGTGCTGTAGCTTCATGAGCAGTTTCTGTGGAAGTTTAGCTCTTGTGATATAGTTACACAAGTTAAACATCAATATCACAATCAAAAAGCTTCACCTTGTATGAAGTGAAAACTATTGTCTTTAAACTGGCCAGATGGAATTGACACAATGAGGTCAATTAAATTTAACTCTCTTGTATTGTATTTAGGTCTAAAACAGGCACTGGAAACTGTAAATGACTACAATCCACTGATGAAAGACTTTCCTTTGAATGACTTGTTGTCTGCTACTGAACTGGACAAAATAAGACAGGCACTTGTGGCAATATTCACCCACCTGAGAAAAATCAGAAATACGAAGTACCCCATTCAAAGGGCACTGCGTCTAGTGGAAGCCATTTCAAGAGACCTGAGTTCTCAGCTACTGAAAGTATTGGGAACCAGAAAACTGATGCATGTTGCCTATGAAGAGTTTGAAAAGGTAGGTCTAGGATGTCAAATATGGTAATAGCTAACGTAACACACTGAATGCAACTATGAGAGCATGTCGTTTGAGAGTCAAACAAGTTTACGTTCTTAAATTTTCAGGTTATGGTTGCATGTTTTGAAGTCTTCCAAACTTGGGATGATGAATATGAGAAATTACAAGTGTTGCTGAGAGATATTGTGAAGAGAAAGAGAGAAGAGAATCTGAAGATGGTGTGGCGTATCAATCCTGCCCACAGGAAACTGCAGGCTCGTCTTGATCAAATGAGGAAGTTCAGGCGCCAGCATGAGCAGCTGAGAGCAGTGATTGTGAGAGTCTTAAGACCTCAGGTAGTGTTCCACTCCTTTCTAATTGGGGTAACTGCCTATACATCTGGTAAAGATATAGTAGTTTCCCATCTCTTGATGAAAGCCTACATGTAGACACAAGCCAGTCATGTTAAAATGTATTAACTCACGAAAAGCAAAATTACTTGTGTTCCCCTGCAAACAGCCGACTAAAGGAACCACAGGTGCAAAACATAACCAATAGAATTTGGGTAGAACTCTTAAAAGCTTTCTAAATCCACCATGGAAAGGAATATACAATCACTCTCATAGCTGTGAGCTCCTCTGATGGATCTGAAGCAAGTTAAACAGTTACTTCAAAGTTTTGATATCTGTGACATAGCGGTAAAGACCCATTTTCAGCTACATTAGAAATGTACCAGTACCAATTCAATCTGTAACTGATCACTTTTGTATTCATGCGAACAGCAATGTTTTTTCTCTGTATAATCTCTCTTCAAAAGGAAAAAGAATCTGGGGATTTATTTTCAGGCCTTGAGGGCATGTTTTTAAATTGTCTTTAGTTTTCCAAAAGGAGCAGTCCTATTCAATTATTCAGTGTTTATACCCTGACAATAGTGAAAGATATGTAATCATTTTTCAGTTTGCTTACAGACATTAATGAGAAGAATGGTATTACATTCTTCCACGTTTTCTTAATAATAAGGCTAAAGTGTCCATACTTAAATCCATGAATAAAAGCACTCTAATGCTGGCCTGTTTTTCCATGTGATTGGAAAAAATGGATCCTGCATGCAATAACTTGCTTTAAGTTTGGATCGCTTGATTTTGAATGTGGCAAATAACTACAGCACAAGTTTGAAGTGGAGAATCTCTCATTATTGCTAAACAGCGTGCAGCAGAAGATATACTCTCCTCGTCTCATTTGCAGATTAATACCCAACAGAAACCAAATTAGCACCCTTAGGTTCCAAAGGGTTTAGTCAACTGTAAGTACAGTGCAAAAAAGTAATTGCATGTGTCTTTTACAGTGTGTACGTAAAATGCTTCACTCTGAACATGTGTGTGACAAAGAAACGGTTAGATCAGTGAGTCTTTACTAAACTCTGTGACTTTATGCAGGTCACTGCTGTTGCCCAGCAGAATCAAGGAGATGTACCTGAACCCCAGGATATGAAGGTAGCAGAAGTCCTTTTTGATGCTGCGGACGCTAATGCTATTGAAGAAGTGAATCTTGCTTATGAGAATGTTAAAGAAGTAGATGGCTTAGATGTTTCCAAAGAAGGTACAGAAGCCTGGGAGGCAGCAATGAAACGGTATGATGAAAGAATTGATAGGGTTGAAACAAGAATAACTGCTCGTCTACGAGACCAGCTTGGCACAGCAAAGAATGCAAATGAAATGTTTCGGATCTTCTCCAGATTCAATGCTTTGTTTGTCAGACCTCACATTCGGGGTGCTATTCGTGAATATCAAACACAATTGATCCAGCGTGTAAAAGATGATATTGAGTCTCTTCATGACAAATTCAAGGTACAATACCCACAAAGTCAGGCTTGCAAAATGAGTCATGTTCGCGACTTGCCTCCTGTGTCTGGGTCTATAATCTGGGCCAAACAGATTGATCGACAGCTCACAGCCTACATGAAGCGTGTTGAAGATGTGCTTGGCAAAGGTTGGGAGAATCATGTGGAAGGCCAGAAGCTGAAGCAGGATGGAGACAGCTTCCGTATGAAGCTCAACACTCAAGAAATATTTGACGATTGGGCAAGGAAGGTTCAGCAGCGCAACCTTGGTGTGTGTGGCCGTATCTTCACTATTGAAAGCACTCGTGTTAGAGGCCGAACTGGAAATGTCCTCAAACTAAAGGTCAACTTTCTCCCAGAAATAATTACACTCTCAAAAGAAGTCCGCAACCTTAAGTGGTTTGGATTTCGTGTTCCACTTGCAATTGTCAACAAAGCTCACCAAGCAAACCAGCTCTATCCTTTTGCTATTTCTCTGATTGAAAGTGTCCGTACATATGAACGGACCTGTGAGAAGGTGGAAGAGCGTAACACTATTTCTCTGCTGGTAGCTGGCCTAAAGAAGGAAGTGCAGGCTTTGATTGGAGAAGGTATTGCCCTGGTGTGGGAGTCATACAAACTTGACCCCTATGTACAACGCCTAGCAGAGACTGTCTTCAGCTTCCAAGAAAAGGTTTGTTCTACTGATTATGTTCTTTTTTCCAAGGGAGACTCTGCACATATCGGTGGCAGTTGAGTTTATCAGCAACAAAATATTTTAGTTTTGGATTGTATACTATTCAGGACAACAGGTGTCTTCCTCTTGGAAAATAATCTTACTGTATGCAACTATTGCTTAGATTCCACAATGTCTTATAGGACTGAAGAAGTCGCTGAATAGAAAAACAATTGAAAAGATGTATGCTCTCAGATTATTACCTGGTAATGTGGCAAATGTTCTCTTTAGGGGGTGGTAGAGAAACCATATCTTATTAAAAATGCTAATTTCGTGAAGTAGCTACTGAACCTTTTTAGTTAGTGATTATAACATGAACACGCGTTGTATTAATGCTTTATATTCTAGTATAGCATCAGCTACCTTTTAAAAACCTGCATGCATGTTTCTCAGTATCTCCCTTTTAGATTAAGGGAATTAGCCAAATTTTTGTGCTAATTTAGTCAAATTCTGACTTCTCCATTATCGGGCAAGTTCCCAGAATCTTCAGTAAGTTTCAGTGAATGAAAATGTAATGACTCTCCCCCCTCTCCCCCTTGCAAGAATGGATGTAGCTCTTTTTGTGAGAGAGGGATGTTTTATCACTTCCCTCAGCATGGCAGACTGCTATCAGCAAAGTACTAAAATTAAATGTTCCCTTAGGTGGATGATCTGCTCATTATTGAAGAAAAAATAGACCTGGAAGTTCGATCCTTGGAAACCTGCATGTATGATCATAAGACTTTTTCAGAAATCTTGAACAGAGTTCAAAAAGCTGTGGATGACTTGAATCTTCATTCATATTCCAATCTGCCTATCTGGGTCAATAAGTTGGATATGGAGGTAGGTCTTTCACTCAAAGTGAACGTAGCCTTCAAAGGTGTTAGGTGGCAGAGTAATTTGTCACTAACAACGTGGTCTACCACTTTCAAGTGACCTAGAGTGAGAATTTCCAATCTATTTGCCAGTTGCTTGAATATCTCTACCAAATGCCATTTAGGACATCTGGCAGGCTCTTAGGCAGACAGATAAAAGTGCTTTGCTCCCAATGACTGGAATTAATGGATTCCAGGGGAGACTTGCTAGCCTTTTAGCTGACAGGATAATAGCTAAAGGCTTAATAGATGGTTGAATATGCGTTGACCTGAATTTAATGGGTTAGTTTAATGGCTCGCCACTGATCGCATCCGACCAGAATATTTATAGATTCTTCTCCAATTCAGACTACAGAGTTCAAGAACTCAATGAGCTCTATAACAGGAGAGGATTCTCGGGGTGCTTGACAAGAAATAGTACACTGAGGACAATACCAAATTGATAAAACCTTTCTTGAAATGCAATGAAACTTATAACTGCAAAACAGTAAAAGAATTCCAAAACTCCTGGTGGTAACATTTCTATTATAAGTACTTTAACCTAACATACTCTCACCCCTCCTTGAGGACACAGTAATAGGAGGTGAAGGACCATCCTCACTCCTGGCATGTCCGATTACGCGATGGTGCTGGCTTCCCCCATGGTTAGGAATGTTGAGTAGTTATACTATACTGCACAAGCTGACCTGATAACGTGATCGTCTGTATAGTATAGGAGAACTGAATGAAATGAATCAAAGGAAGAGTTTTAGAATAGAGTTGACCAGTGATGAGCTGCCAAAATCTTAACAACCGGTTCCCTATAAAAAGTTCTGATTTAAGGGATGTGCCCCAGTATGTATTTTTTGTACCAACAGGGTTATCATACGTCCGTATTTTCCCAGCTGGCGATTTAAGAACCAAAAAGCCTGACCTGCCTGGGAAAATACGGATGTATGTTAACCCTGCCTAAATTTCTTGTTTAAAAAGATGGGCCTGAACTAGAAATGAGCTCCGTTTCACATGTGTGGGTCACCACCACTCCCTGGGGGTGTGCTAGGGTGACCAGAAGTCCCGATTTTATAGGGAGAATCCCGATTTTGGGGTCTTTTTCTTATATAGGCTCCTATTACCCCCCACCCATCCTGATTTTTTCACACTTGCTGTCTGGTCACCCTAGGGTGTGCACATGTGTGGGTCCCAGCTGCTCCATGCCCCCCTCGCTGAAGCAGGTGTGCAGGGTTACTGCCCTGGGAACTGCAGGGCACCAGTGGACATGGGGCCAGCTGCAGACAGGGGCGTGGGGCAGGGCTAGCTGGGGGCAGGGGGTGCGGGGCTGGCTGCGGGCGGGGCAGGGGGTGCGGGGGTGGCTGGAGACAGGGGCTGGCTGTGGGCAGGGTGGTGGGTACTCATGGGGAGAGCGGCTCGGAGCAGCCCAAGCAGCAGGACGCAGCCCGCCAGGCAGCAGTGGGAGCCCCAGGGCCAGGGGTCGGGGGAGCAGCAGCAGTAACAGGGCTTGTGCTCAGGGCCAGGCGGCAGCCCACGTGGCTCCCGCAGCACAGTACCCCCAGCGGCCAGAAGAGGAATTACATCACTTCCCGGCCGGAGCCCATCAAAGCCTCAGCACCGCCCGCAGGGAAGCGGGTTAACAACCAATTCTAAAATAGCTTGAAAATTTAACAGCTGGTTCACGTGAACCGGCTCCAGCTCACCACTGGAGTCGACTCCCAAAGAGCTCTTTTACAAGGTATTTTATAGGATCCTAACCTATGTAATTTAGACCCAACCTACTATACCCAAATCTTATTTCCGAACCCTAAGAATTTTATTGGTACCCTTCTCCTATAGGTTAGTGGATTATGACACTTATTTTCTAAATATATTAAGGATTATCTCGTTCCCAAAACTGCCAACCTAGGCTGTCTTGATGTCCTCCAAGTTGTGGTGTACCCTGCAGTTACCAACCAGTTGTAGAAGCCGGATAAATCTGTGATGTGATGTGGATAGTTCCTCCCTTTGGTTCCCCAAAATTCAGGGACCATTCTTATCTTTGCCAAAGGTTGCCAACTTCTATGCTGACATATTTATACCTGATTATACTTTTTGCTATGTAGCAGATCTTACCGGATCTTACAGACCGGTAGGCTTCTTGCATTTCAGCAAAACTTATTATTAGGAAACACATGCCTCAACATATCCTAAATTCCAAGGAATTAATACTGATAAAATAAAATGGATTAATTTCAGAAAAAGAAACCTATTAATTGATACTGCCGCCTGGATTAATAAAATATAATAGCTAGCAAAATAATCCTGTGCCCTACATATGGCAGGGCAAGGACAGGTTCTCCAATGTGCGTGAACATCAACACCTTAATACGGACAATAATAATCCTAATGCTAAGGTGAAGTCTCTTACTTAGGATAACGTGGCAGTAAATCTGACATTTAGATCCCCTCCTAAAACATGGATTTTTTTAAATATTCTAAACAGTAGTCTAGCATGTTGACTTAAACTTCCTTTGCTTTAAAAGTGTTCGTTTAATTTTAAAAAAAACCCACTCCTGTTCTAAAGTGTAAGGCTGAATTTCCATCCTTTAAGAGTCCTGCTGTATCTGAAAGTTTCAGGGATTTCTTGACAATGCGGGAATCTTTTGGAGAGAACACATGATATAAGCGTCTTTGTATCTGTTTTCATTATGGCTTCTTCCTCCTTTAGATTGAACGAATACTAGGAGTTCGTCTACAGGCTGGGCTGAGAACTTGGACCCAAGTTCTTCTTGGACAAGCTGATGATAAAGCAGAAGTTGACATGGATACAGATGCACCTCAAGTCAGTCACAAGCCTGGTGGGGAGCCAAAGATCAAAGTAAGTTACGTTTGACTGTTACTCATTATGCTTTTTGCTAAAATAAGACCGTCCAGAACCTTGAGTAGAAATAAAAATACTCTGATAGTACATACTGCTATATAATGTAAGTTCTTCAAGTCATGGTCCTGATTTGTATTCCTCTGGGGGTTATATGCACGTGCCATGCGTGAGAAGCTGGAGATTTTGAAAGTAGTAGTGTCTCTTGGTCCACACATACGCCCTTGCTTCGCTGAAGTCAAGGGAACCTTTGGTAGTGAGGCAGTCCCCTTTCTACATTAGACTTTTGTCCGTCAGGCCATGTTCTCGCCCATTTCCCAATGGCTCTTGCGGATCCCCCAGTTCTGAGGGCACCACCATTCGAACTGGGCTTTGATTTTTTGGCATTGGAGGACTTGGCTGGAGTGCAGGATCTGCCCCTCCCATGACTACCCTAAGATTCCGCAGACTCAATGGCAGTACCCTCCCTTTCCCCAGCAATGGAACCGTTGGTACCCTGCTCTTTGGGGCCCTCCATAGCAATGGATCTGTCTGGTTGGCTATCCTGGGCATTGTGGTGTCAGTATCTGCCTTTGTAACCTTCCCACTACGCTCGAGAGGAGTTCCCCCACCTCACATCTTCGACGGTTATAGAGTAGGTATTCTGAACTAGTGTTGGAAGATGCTCCTCTTAGTCCAACTCTGACAGTACTGCTGGAATCAGAGCAGTTCCCTTTGTCATCTCCAGATGATGTAGTGTCTTCATCTCCCTCTTTGTGCCCAGATGACTACCATCAGTTCCAAGAGCAGGCAGTGACAGAGCAGGCCCGGCAGAAATGCTGGCGCTCTCCCCCAGCAGATAATGAGGGCAAGTGACTGGACATTTTGTGTCAGAAGGTATTCTTTTCTGCCAGCCTCCAATTTCACATCTCACTTCACATCTCACTTCGCTCAGTATGGCTTCAGGAATCTTCAGGTGGAGGGAGTCATGGCTGCATTCATCAGGTTTCCCAAGGGAAGTAAAGAACACCATAGAGGACTTCCCGTTCAATGGGTCTCATTTCTTGAGTCAGAAGACAGATGATTCCCTACACTCCCTCAAAGACTCCAGAATCGCTCTGCGGTCGCTGGGTATCTATGCACCAGCAACCAAGTGCAAGTCTTACTCTGCCTAGAAGTGGACTCTCTCTCCTGCAAAGGGGAGTGATAGAACCTGTTCCTATGACCTATCAGGGTGCAGGGTTCTAGTCCACCTATTTTCTAGTCCCCAAGAGGGGCATGTGGAGGCGATCTTAAACCTCAGTCATCTCAACCACTTCATATGCAAGCCAAAGTTTCATATGGCCACCCTAGCAACCATCGTTCCTTTGTTAGAAAGAGGCATGTGGTTTACAGCTCTCGATATGCAGGATGCTTGCTTCCACATGGATATCCATCCTACCCACAGACTTTTCCTGAGATTCAAGGTTCTACATTTTGGACTTGCCACTGCTTGACAAGTCTTCACCAAAGTTTTCTCGGGAGCGGTGGACCACTGCCAAGGGGTCCTTATATTCCCTTGATTATTTGATTGTGCTGCTAGCAGCCAAAGGGGAGGGGCATTCCTTGACCTCCATGCTGTTTACATTCCACTCCTCCCTGGTGGTGAGTGTAAACATCAGAAAATCAGTTGGATCCCACACAGTTCCTAGAATTCATTGGGGCCTGTATCAATGCCATATTAGCATGTGCCCACCTCTCAGAGCCCTACAAGAGCTGATTTCCACTGCAATTTCCAGTCCTTCAGTTCTGGCCAGGGTTATTTGTACCTACGTTACTGCCTTAGCTTGTCTCCACTTTCGTTGCCTACAGCTGTGCCTCCAGAGGATCTATTCTCCCATGAACTACATCACGGACTTTCTACTGATAGTTCCCCAAGAGCTTCTCTCCTCCCTCTAGTGGTGGAATGATTCAGGTCAGGTCTGAACCGGAACATCATTCTTTCCGTCCTTCAAGCATGACAATGATCATAGATATGTTACTTGTCGGATTGGGTGCCCACATGGGTGAGCACATGACTCAGGAGTCTTGGACTGCTCAGGAATCCTGGATGCCCATCAACGTCCTAGAACTTTGGGCGATGCGGAGAGCATGTCGCACATTTCTCACATTTAATTCATTCCTGTCATGTTCTCCTCATGTCAGACAACACTATCCCTGTTTACTAAATCAACAAACAAGGGGGCATGAGGTCACCTATGTTTTGTACGGAGGCAGTTCATCTTTGGGATTGGTGCGTTGCTCACAAGATCCTGTTGTCAGTAGCATACCTTCCCGGAACTCAAGCTAAGTGCCAACTCTCTCAGCAGGAAATTCATGATGGATCACAAATGGGAGCACCACAACACCGTGGTCACCAACATTTTTAACTGCTCTGGGATTCTGACCAGGGACCTCTTCATCTCCCACACCAACAGCAAATGCACCTAATATTCCTATGGGAGACTGGGGGGGGCTCAGTGACCTTTCCCAAGGTGATGCCCTGGTCCTATGTAGGTTGGACCAGATCAATTATGCCTTTCCTCTCTAGAGCTTCTGCCACATGTCCTACACAAGATCTAATAGGAAAGAATGACAGTCACTCTGATTACCCTGTTGTGGCCTTGCCAGTTCTGGTTTCCTTTCTTCTCCACATGTCAGCATATCCCCCTGCTTCAGTGGCCAGCTTTTCCAGAACTCCTCAAACGACACTGCTGCAGGACCCAGCATCCCAATCCAGAGACTCTTCACATCCGAGCTTGTTTTTTGGATGGGTATCTTCACTAGAGCAGGAATGTTCATCAGCAGTACAAGATATCCTCTTGAATAGCAGAGAAGAGTCCACAATGCAGTCCTATAGGGACAAGTGGAAGTGTTTTACCTCATGGACCCAACAAGAGGGGTCTTGCTCCTGAAAATGTGGACATCTGTCTTCTCTCCCTGAAGACATCAGGCCTCACGCTCAATTCCATCAAGGTGCACGTAACCACTGTCCGTGCCTTTCACCCTCCTGTGGAGGGGCATTCTCTTTACTCACCCTTGACTACCAGATTTTGGAAGGACCTCCAATAGATTTATTCTCCCCTTCAATCCATTGCTTCCCCAATGGGACCTCAGCCTTGTCCTCACGGTGTTGATGAAATTGTCCTTTGAACCTCTGGCCGCCACCTCCTTCTCTCTCCTCTCCATGAAGGTCACTTTCCTGGTAGCTATTACTTCTGGGTTGGAGAAGTGAGGGTCATGGTGACGGACCCCTCCCCCTTTACTATGTTCTATAAGGACAGTGTTTCCCTATGCTTGCACCCCAAGTTTCTGACAAAGATTGTATCCCATTTTCATCTCAACCAGCCCATACACTTACCTGCTTTCTTTCTGAATCCTCACGCCTCCGTGGGGGAACTGTGCCGTCACTCCCTTAACGTCTGCTGCGCCCTGGCTTTCTGCCTTCAGAGGATGAGATGATTCAGGAAGTCTCCCTAGACATTTTATCACGATAGCAGAAAGAATTAAAGGGCAAGTGATCTCCGATCAGCAGATTTCTAAGTCGGTTTTGGGGTGCATTACACTATCAGTTACCGGGGTTGTCCCCACCCCACCCCATGAGAGCGCAAGCATCAACTACAACTGCGCTTCACAATGTATCAGTTGTGGACATATGTAGGACGGTCAAGTGGACTTCGGTATGTACCTTCTCTTCCCATTACATCTTGGCGCAAGACTCTGCGACCGATGCCTCGCTTGGCACGGCAGTGCTCTCCACTCCATGGTTCCATCATCTTCCTCGCACCCTGCTTGTTGTTAACCCTCAGTGGAATACAATAGGGACTATCACTCGAAGAAGAGGTTGCAGCCTTTGTCTAAAATGTATTTTGTGTTTATCTTTAGCTGGCCCAGCAGGTTCTTATTTAGCAAAATTGAAACTGCATGTGGTGTCTTTCTATGCCTGTAGAATGTTGTACATGAACTGAGGATAACCAACCAGGTGATCTATTTGAATCCACCAATTGAAGAATGCAGATATAAGCTCTATCAAGAAATGTTTTCCTGGAAAATGGTAATACTATCGCTACCCAGAATTCAAAGTCAAAGATACCAGGTAAGCATAATAAATGTATTTATAAATCTAATAAGATGGCTCTACCTAGAACTGTTGCATTGCAGTTGTATACAGATCATGTAATCTTCAATGGTTATGAAGGAGCAATTTTTGAAAATGAGAACTGGCCATGTATTGTGAACCTGGTATATGCAACTTGTATTTAATTGTGGGTCTTGTCAGGTGGGTGTACACTACGAGTTGTCTGAGGAAGAGAAGTTCTATCGGAACGCCTTAACACGGATGCCTGACGGTCCTGTAGCGCTGGAGGAGTCTTATTCGGCTGTTATGGGCATTGTGACAGAGGTCGAACAGTATGTTAAGGTAGGATATGAATTCTAATTTTCAGTTTGCAATTGTAGAATAACGCATTTGTTGGATTTAGAAGAGCTTTTCTATATCTTTAATCAAAGGTAACTCCCATCAATGTACTTATGTAATGTACTTATTAATAGGTATGGCTGCAGTACCAGTGCTTATGGGATATGCAAGCTGAAAACATATACAACCGTCTTGGAGAAGATTTAAATAAGTGGCAAGCCCTCTTGGTTCAGATAAGGAAGGCTAGAGGAACCTTTGACAATGCAGAAACCAGGAAGGAATTTGGACCTGTTATCATAGACTATGGGAAGGTAAGAACTTGAAACTTTCACGCATCTTGTAAAAGTAACCTGCAGAAATAAACTTCAGAATGGGCTTATAGAGGATAAAACTAGACTTCATAACTAATAGTAATACTCGGTAAACTTTCTTGATTGCAGGTACAATCTAAGGTGAACTTGAAATATGACTCTTGGCATAAGGAAGTACTCAGTAAATTTGGCCAAATGCTAGGTCAGAACATGACAGAGTTCCATTCACAAATTTCTAAGGTAAGAATAGTCCAAACAATGATTCCTTATTACAAAATCAACTTACTACATCCACCTTTAAAACACCGTTTTTTTTCCCTCTAACAGTCCCGTCAAGAGTTGGAGCAGCATTCAGTGGACACTGCTAGCACATCAGATGCAGTGACCTTCATCACATATGTACAATCCCTGAAACGTAAAATCAAGCAGTTTGAGAAACAAGTTGAGGTAAGTTTCACTTTCTTAGTAACATCTTGTTTCTGGAAATCCGTAAAAGCTTTTCTACAGGGAGGGGACAATTGATCATGACCAGTCTAAGCCTGCTAAGAGAAACCCTGCCTCTAATTTCCTGTCCTAGTAACTCTTCTAGATAAACACTTTCAAACCACGATTCTATAGTGAGCCTTACTGAGTTACTTTATACTTCTGAGGGTTCTTTAGGTTGATTTATTGCTGATTTCTCTTTAGACTTCTGGCTATCTGAATTTCGAATTGAACTTTAGAAATTCAAGTAGGTTACCTTCTAACAATGTTTGTGTGGACTGTAGCTTTACCGCAATGGTCAGCGCTTGCTGGAGAAACAGAGGTTCCAGTTCCCTTCCTCCTGGTTATACATTGACAACATTGAAGGAGAGTGGGGTGCTTTCAATGACATAATGCGTCGCAAAGATTCTGCCATTCAGCAACAAGTAGCAAACTTGCAAATGAAAATAGTTCAAGAGGATCGAGCAGTGGAGAGCCGTACAACTGACCTGCTGACTGACTGGGAGAAAACAAAGCCTGTGACAGTGAGTTTTTTCAGGTCTCTTTGCTGAACTCACGATAGAAAGTTTGCATTCTGTAACAAACAGGTTGTTCAGTAAACCCTGAAATAGACAGGGGGGCATAGTTTTTACTTTTACAGATTTTGATGCAGAAATATGAATCCTCTCTAGGGGGTTTCCTAGTGACTTGGCAGAAAGTGTAGCTTGCTTTTGCTCTTGGTTTAAAATTCCAGCACTTTCCCTGACTTGCATTTTAAAACGGAAACACCTCTATTGTAACTTGATTTTTACAAATTTAACTAGCAATAAGGAGTGTGCACTTCATAGAATATTTGGTGAGGGGAAGAATCTTGTTGAGCCTGTGTCCTAAAGTAAAAGTTACTAGTGTCTGCTAAAACATCTCTCTTGCCAAGAGGATTCTTTAGATGCTTACCCAGGCAAGGGATCAGTAACTCGTTTACCCAGAGTTAAAGGTCTGCCAAGGAAACTGTAAATTCCTTAAAGCAGAAGAGATAGCTTAGTGTCTGATGCTAATCAGAAGTAGTTTCTGCACAGATTTGAAGTGCTAAACCCTAACTCTTAACATCTGTGCCATGTTGTCCTTCATGTGGTTCTTTCTAGGGAAACTTGCGTCCTGAGGAGGCTCTTCAAGCACTTACCATTTACGAAGGGAAATTTGGAAGGTTGAAAGATGATCGTGAGAAATGTGCAAAGGCCAAAGAAGCTCTTGAGCTAACAGATACAGGACTACTCAGTGGCAGTGAAGAACGTGTGCAGGTACAGACTGTTTTTTAAAAATCCATGAATTTGGTGCTTGTAAATGGTTCTGGACAGATGGCTTCTTGTAGGCAGAAGTCCTTCAATTCATTCATAGAGAAGGCATAGCAGTCACTGGTTCTCCCTTCATGCTGCCATATCACTGTGCCCTAACCTTAACTGGGTTGGTCCAGCCTTAGGAGTGAGTAACTCAGTCTCAATACCCATTCAGCCCTTGGCTTTTCCACTAAGACTGCAACCACAAATGTTTGAGGGCAGCTTTATAAGATGCAGAAATCTGGCCATTAAACTAAGGGTTTGTCTACGTGACAAGTAGCTTCTAAGTCAGCAGT
This sequence comes from Eretmochelys imbricata, assembly GCF_965152235.1. NCBI lineage: Eukaryota > Metazoa > Chordata > Testudines > Cheloniidae > Eretmochelys > Eretmochelys imbricata. Next base: position 111,142,585 of record NC_135577.1, read on the forward strand.
TCTCAAACTTCAGCAACCCGAGGATCCCCATTTTGATAAAAATTTCAGGGACCGCCAACCCCCCGGCTCAGGCCCTGCCCCCACTCCACCCCTGTCCTTCCATTTCCACCTTCCCTCTGTCACTCGTTCTCCCCCACCCTCACTCACTTTCACCAGGCTGGGGCAGAGGGTTGGGGTGCAGGGGGGGTGCAGGCTCTGGGAGGGAGTTTGGGTGCGGGAGGGGGTACAGGATGTGGGCTCTGGGATGGGGTATGGGTGCAGGTTCTGGGCTGTGGCAGGAGGTTGGGGTGCAGGAGGGGCTGAGGGGTGCGGGTTCCAGCCGGGTGGAGCTTACCTTGGGTGGCTTCCGAAAGTGACCAGCATATCTCTCTGGCAGCGGCTCCTAGGAGGGAGGGCTAGGTGGGTCTTTGTGCGCTGCCTCTGCCTGCAGGCACCACCCCCGCAGCTCCTATTGGCCATAGTTCCTGGCCAATGGGAGCTGCAGAGTCAGTGCTCAGGGCCAACGCAACATGCGGAGACCCCCTGTTCCTCTTCTATTCCCACCCCCACCCTCCAGGCCACAGGGAGTGGCACGCAGCCAGGGGAGAAAGAGAGTCTGCCTTAGCCCCCCTGTGCCACTGGACTTTTAGTGCCTAAAATCTCCCAAGTTTAGCTTCAGTAGCTTCCGGGAGATAGCACTGGTCCCCAGCGTGCAGGCGCTGGGAGGAATGGGGAGAATTGAGTTGATCAGCGGGGCCCGTGGACCCTTGGGGATCCACAGGGGTCCATGGTCCCCAGTTTGAGAAATGCTGTTCTAAGTCATATTATGTTAAGCCACACTCTAGGACTTTCACTGAACTGTAGCAGCATCCACATGAGATGTTACTGCAAGGCAAGTTTGATATACTGTAGGCGTTCACTCTTGTGTGCTGTGCAGTAACTTGCTATGTATTCAAGTCCTAACTTAAGCTGCTGAGCAGCCAACGTATAGTAACTCCTTTTGGGCCACCAGAGATGTGCTAGGCAAGCTAGGGTCAAGTCTCTGTCCAATTACCTGTACCCTGACCAAGTTTCTATCCCAATGATTAGTTTAAGAAGTTCTGTCTAACTTAGGACAGATATTTACCATCTTTTTCTATATAACTGACCAAAGTTGGATGTATCCCTTGTACTGTAGGTAGCTTTAGAAGAGTTACAAGACCTCAAAGGAGTTTGGTCTGAGCTTTCCAAGGTCTGGGACCAGATTGATCAGATGAAGGAACAGCCATGGGTTTCAGTACAGCCTCGCAAGGTACCTTCTTTTATTCAGTATATAGAAAGCATAACTACAACTATACTATTCGCCTTTTGGCCTTTGAGATAAAAATACATTTAAATTCTCTAACAACTTGAAAATGAGCCAGAATATATGGCATGGTGCTTATGTACCTGGGTCTTTTTGGCATATGAAAAATAGAATTCATAACTGAGAATGCAGCCTCTATCTTAATCTAACTTGCAGCACCGAACGGCAGAAATTACTTTTCCTCGTAACTGAAGCTTCAACAGGGTAAGGCTTACAAAACAAAATTTGAAAAATTGTCAGGATTGCAGAAACTACACAACCTTAAATATATTTAATTATAGGCTACGTCTTCAGAGGACAAGAATTGATGCTCTATCTGTTTCCTGAAATTGAGTTGATCTAAATTAGCACTTTTCTCAAACACTTGTCCAGCTTCACTGATGAAAAGCTATTGCCCAGCTGATGCTTCTTGGATACATAAACCTGAAACGAGGCTTCTACCTCTATCTGCAAGGAAGAATGTCACAATTTCATGACCACTGTGATCTAGTATAAAATTACTTCATGCTGTGCTACTCCAATGATCAAGGGATAGAGAAAGCTAGTATTGCGCCAACAGTTGTGAATTAATCTTAAAGCAGTACTGTTGACTCCACATAATCTACTGAGGTGGAATATATTAACAAAAGCATGGAGAATCTGTTGGAATGATGAGGTTTTGAGGGATAATTGAATGTTTTCATTCATCTAGTATATGATTTGCCTGCCTTGTATACAGCAATATTTAGTGGTAGCAAAATTAAATATATGCAGCATAGCAAAGTATGATCAATATTACGTAAGTGTGATTCTCCCATTCTTAAACAGTTGAATAAGTGTTAAGATGACAAACTGTAAGTAAAACGGAAAACTGATAACCAGTTTACTAGAGTGATTGTGTTTATCATAATGTTGCTGGTAGATGAATTCATTCATGGCTTCTGTATTGACAGCTTCGACAAAATTTGGACGGCTTACTGAACCAGTTGAAAAACTTCCCCGCTCGTTTGCGGCAGTATGCCTCCTATGAATACGTTCAGAGACTTCTGAAGGGTTACATGAAGGTAAGCTGTACTTAATTTTTTTAATTAGTTATCAAGGGTAAGTGCATCCATTAACTTAATATGTGCTGTCTCACGTTCTAGATAAACATGCTGGTGATTGAACTGAAATCTGAGGCTCTTAAAGATCGTCACTGGAAGCAGCTGATGAAGAGGCTTCACGTTAACTGGGTTGTCTCTGAACTAACCCTGGGACAGATCTGGGATGTTGACTTGCAGAAGAATGAAGCAATTGTCAAAGATGTACTTCTTGTGGCTCAGGGAGAGATGGCTTTGGAAGAGTTCTTGAAACAGGCTAGTATCTATCATTACATATACTAGACCTGTTGTGCAGGAGAGGTTTTAGAGGTGTAAGTTAATTTGCTGACAGCTATGTAACACATGGGATTTTAGATACCCAGGATGGTGAGAGTGAAATGTTTAGATCTTCACCATATATTGTTAGTTCTCAATAACTGAATAAATTTTTAAACACACAAACTGGCACAACATGAAACCCCATAGGTTTAGGGGTTTTATTAAAAGCTTCGGAAGCTTACTGAAGGTACTGTAACTTAAACTTAAAGATAAATCAAGTAAAATATATAGCTAGTACATTACTATTATAAAACTTCTAAGTAGAAGACTGGAAACTTCCTTCTGTAATTTTGTTTTATGAGTTGCAATACCTTTAACTCTGACCCACAAGACATAATTATGAAATCTCCCACCATATGATTCACAGCAATCCAAGGCCTGCAGATTCATGTGCTCTGTAAAAAGATAAGAATCAAGCTCATGTAACTACATTTCTACACTACAGAATGAAATAAACGTAATAGAATTAAAATTACTATCGGGAGTTCATAATCGGACTACTTTTTTTCTTAAAGATAAGAGAAGTGTGGAACACTTATGAACTGGATTTGGTTAACTATCAGAACAAATGTCGTTTGATTCGTGGTTGGGATGATCTCTTCAACAAGGTCAAGGAGCACATTAACAGTGTGTCTGCCATGAAGTTATCACCGTACTACAAGGTATAATGTAAAATTACTTTATTTTTCTTTTCAATTATCTTTGGCTCCCTCCTTGTTTTCATATTCTTTTCCTAGTGTACATTTGTTCAGCTAGCACCTTGTGTGCCAAGTTTGGCAAATTGCTAGGTGTATAAGTGGATTATACCTTTTTATAGCTTTAACCAAGCTTACAAAATTATTTCCAATTCAGTTCTTAAACTAGCTTGATTAGTGTTACTTGTCCAACTTCTTAAAATCATACTGACTTGTAGATGAAGTTTGTTTTTGTTTTGTTTTTTAACGGTAAACTGAATGTTAATGGTTTTTGTAACATTTAGGTGTTTGAAGAAGATGCCCTTAGCTGGGAGGACAAATTGAATCGCATCATGGCACTCTTTGATGTCTGGATAGATGTCCAAAGGCGATGGGTCTACCTGGAGGGTATCTTTACTGGTAGTGCTGATATTAAGCACTTATTGCCTGTTGAAACCCAGAGGTTCCAAAGGTATACTTCGGATTTGTGTGAAATTCTCAGTTACAGTTCAGGGCAAGCTGCACCATTGACTTTGTTCCTCTGCCTGGCCTTTGCATGAGCATCCCTTTCAAGTGATAGGTCTGCAATTCTCTCAGTGAATCCTGTGATTTGCCCCCACTTTTTTTGTTCTAGTGACCCAGAGCAAAATACTCCTGTTCACCAAATGTGTTCTCAGCAGGTCTATCTGGGTTTTGGCCCCTGCTGCAGACTTTGGAAGCTTATGACCAGTATGAGTGCAGTGACAGAACAGCTTGTTCATATAGACAAAGTTTTTTTTTTTTTTTTCTTTTGCACATAAGAAAAGGGTTAAAACAATAAGACCTGTAAACCTATGTGACCTCGACCTTTGACTTTCCTTGCAAATTTAGGTAGCCCCTCTTGTCCCATGTATCATCTCGCATTGGGCTAAGCAGGTAGATTTCACCCTTGCAGTCTCTGCCTGTGTCCAGTCTTCAGTTGATGTCTCCCACCCTGAGCTAACAAGCAGTCTCTTATCCATTTCAGAGTCTTTGACCAGGTTCAGGACATATGTCCCAGGACAGACATATGCACCACGCCAGAGAGTCAGAGGTAGACTTCAGTGGTGGATTTACTGTATGGCGCGTTTGAGCGCCGGCAATTGAATTAGTCATTGTCTGGTTCTTGGGTACCGTGTGGAGTGCTCCATCTAGAATTAATCTTCAGTGTAGCATAAAGCCAGCCACCCCATAACTCTCACGCAATATTAATAAAATTAATAGATATCACCCTTCTTTACGCTCAGTAACTGAACTTGTACTATCGTATCCTTCATTTAAAGTGTGCTTAATATTTTTCTCACTCTCACTTACAGCATCAGTACTGAGTTTCTGGCACTTATGAAAAAGGTATCCAAATCTCCCCTTGTGATGGATGTTCTTAACATCCAAGGTGTACAAAGGTCCCTGGAGAGATTAGCAGACTTGCTTGGAAAGATCCAGAAAGCATTGGGAGAATACCTGGAGAGGGAAAGATCCTCCTTTCCTCGGTAAGGAATTTCATCTCCTCAACCAATTGTGCTGGAATAAACTCTAATAGGAATTGTGTTTGTTTGCATGGTAGTGCCTAAGTACTTCCTTTTATTGTGTTCCGATAGCAACCTTCTAGTGCATATGAAGATATCAAAACATGAATGCTTTGGAATCATAAAAAAATAAAGGTTGAACAATTTAGTCATTTTATGGTCCCATTTCCTGGGAAGTGATAACCTTCAATTTCTTTGTGTGGGTCACTTGTGATTAGTAACTTAAATGGCATAATTTGAATATAAATATTGCTTAATAGGCTGTTTCACCTGGTACTGAATAATGAAATTCTCAAATTAGTTTTGTTTCCGTTTAAGCTTAATGAACCCTTAGGAATCTAACCAAATACCAAAGCTTAAGAACTTGTATCATTCTATATTTGATTCATGTTGCATTCTGTTTCACCTTCAATTCTTAGTAGCGTGTGAGGTCCTTGGATTGTAGATCTAAACATAACCTCCATGTCAAGCACGTGTTCAGAGTGGGAGCTTTGCTGTCTCATAATCTTTCAATACTTGGCATTTATCTGCTAATGAGGAGTTAAAGTGGGAAGAAAACTCTAGATAGACTAAAAATAGTGCAGAGAACAAGCCCTGAGGTATTTTTACTATGATCTAACAGAAATATGCAGGAAAAGAATTACACAGCATTGCACAAACTAGCAGACATTTTCCCAGTTTTATAAGGGTTATAGAGGGTTCAAGTAAATACATTAATTCTCGGCCTTCAATTAAGTGTAAAAAAAAAAAAAAAAAAAATTCTTTCACCTCAGTGGTCAGTTGTTTTAAAAAGCTTTAACCTTATCTCTAATACTAGGTTCTACTTCGTTGGTGATGAGGACTTGCTCGAAATCATAGGAAACAGCAAGAATGTAGCTAAGCTGCAGAAACATTTCAAGAAAATGTTTGCTGGAGTTTCGAGCATCATCCTGAGTGAAGATAACACTGTTGTTCTGGGGATCTCATCACGTGAAGGAGAGGAGGTAAAACTGTGTCTTTGGGGGTTTTGCAAACTTACAAACCTGGTCGAAATTAAAACTAAAATGACACTTGATTTTAATTGTTTCAGGTGCTGTTCAAAACACCTGTCTCTATCACAGAACATCCTAAGATCAATGAGTGGCTCACACTTGTTGAAAAGGAAATGAGGGTCACACTTGCAAAGCTGCTTGCCGAGTCTGTTACTGAAGTAGAAATCTTTGGTAAAGCAACTTCAATTGATCCCGGTCTCTATATTTCTTGGATTGACAAATATCAGGTATCCATCTTATTCACGTTTGTCTAACCAAACTATATAGTACACTTTTGTGGGAGGAACAACTCTTAGCAAAAATCTAACTGTATTTTAAATGTTCAGGCCCAGCTTGTTGTCCTATCAGCCCAAATTGCATGGTCAGAGAATGTGGAATCTGCTCTGAATGGCATGGGTGGTGGAGACGACAGCAGTCCTCTGCACTCTGTGCTGACTAATGTTGAGGTCACGCTGAATGTGTTAGCAGACTCTGTGTTGATGGAACAGCCACCTCTCCGCAGAAGGAAATTGGAACACTTGGTAAGTAATACGCTCCTCCCCATCCTCAGTAGTCATTCGGTCTCTTACAAAATTTGAACACAATCTGTCCATCTTCAAATCATGAAAGTGACACCTAGGGAAAACTAAAATGTTCCCATCAAGATTTCTTGAGGAACATCTGTTTCTGTAGATATTACATATGCCTGACTTGAAATAATGTCTATAAACTTAAATGTCCATGTAGCACAAGATTCTGAAGAATTTAGTGAATAGAAAACTCTTGGAATATACCCCCCAATCTCCTATTCTGAGAGTAGATAAGATTTATAAATCTAGAGTTTATATTAACTTTTATCATCTATGTATGTACATGGCTCCCGTAACCATAGTGTCTGAGCTCCTTCAGCTGTTTAAAAATACAAACCATTTACATGAGAAATAGTTTAACTTAAAACTTCTGTGTTTGTGTGAGGGGCTGTCATAGTCATGTGAAGAGCTAAACTGAAGGGTTTTTGCGTTTAGCTACGAAAGTCTTAAGTCATCACTTCTTGCCCACTGAATTCATAGCATAACTCTAGCTCCTCCTAAGAAGCTCTAGTTTCCACCAGACGAGTGCAACTGACAATCTGTCCTGTTGAAAGGCTCCCGTAAAATAAACCTTGAATGAAACTTCTAATTGGGGAACAAGTGTAGAGTGCATAGCCACAGAATGGTGTTTGTGGCAGTCTGTGCTGTACAAAACACAGCACTCTAGTTTCTTGGCAAGTTGGACCTTTCACTTGGGGTGTGGCTTCACTGCTAGACATGACTTGCAGTAATCAAATCTATGGACCTTCAGCCTTACCATGTCCAAGTCTGTGCTGATACAATGAATTGCCAATTTCTGGCCTCTTGCAGATGAAAGTTGACATTATTGTGCCTTGGGCATCCAAAAGGATTGAAGGCTCGTGATAATCTAGTCTGAGGGGAAGGTGCCCTCCATAGTTAAGTCTTAGGGGAAGCAAGTTCTTGGAAACCATTTCTCTTTATCTACCAGCATCTCAGTCTTGGCTGGGTTTAGCTCTAATCAGATGAGCTTCATTCAGCTGATTCTAGCTACTGAAAGCTGGAAATGGAGATGTAGAGCTCCATGTTGGTCTGTACCTGCTGAGATTTCAGCCCACAGTGTCTTACCAGTTCTCTTGATGTCTTTATATAGACTTGTGCAGAGGATTAAAACTTGTGGGACTTCAGAGGTGAGGGCTCTTGGGGGTATGTTGGGGAGGGATGTAGAAACACTGTCCCTCTACAGCACTTGGGGTTTCTTAAAGGAAAATGTGAGCTGGTTTAAGGGCACTTTCATTCATCATTGGAGGCAGAGAAGAATATCTGGTGACTAACAGTATGTGGTGCCAGCGAAGTCTAGCAGGATGAGTATGGATAGGCTTCCTTTCTGTGCTTGTGGACAGAAAAAGTTGTCCGTAAGGACAGAACCATGCCTTGGCCTGAAGCTTGGCTGAGAGAGATCCTGTAGCAACGGACTTTTTTTTTACTAGCTCCTCCTTTCTGCAAGCTAGAGGATGGATATTAGATCATGCCGTCTAGCACCGAGCAATGGCTTTTCATAAACTGAGGTGCATTGAGATGCAGTAAAATTGTTAGTTTCATTAGAGTACATGGTCTTTTTTCATTGTGGTTGCTAATGAGATGCTTGTTCTCCAGATTACAGAGTTAGTGCACCAAAGAGATGTTACAAGATCACTGATCAAAAGCAAGATTGACAACTCCAAATCCTTTGAGTGGCTCAGCCAGATGCGATTCTACTTTGACCCAAAACAGACAGATGTGTTGCAGCAGCTGTCCATTCAGATGGCAAATGCCAAATTCAACTACGGCTTTGAGTATCTTGGTGTTCAGGATAAACTAGTTCAGACTCCTCTTACTGACCGCTGTTACCTGACAATGACGCAAGCCTTGGAGGCAAGACTTGGAGGCTCACCGTTTGGTAAGTTTGTACTTATTCCATATGTGTCTTCTGTTAAATTGATGTTCATCAGCTATAAAATTAATAAAGTAACTTCCATAGTTGAGACTCCAATTTTGAAAAATGAGCAACACTTAGGCTGTGTCTATATTTACCAGTAGATCTGCACTGCTGTAATTGATGCAGCAGGTGTTGATTTAGCGGGTCTGTTGAAGACACGCTAAATCGATGGGAGAGTGCTCTCCTACTTATTTGTTTACTCCACCTCCATGAGAAGAGTAAGGGAAGTCTAGGAGTACATCTTCTGTCGACACAGCACGGTGTAGACACTGCGGTAAGTCGACCTAAACTACGTCGACTTCAGTTACATTATTCGAGTAGTGTAACTTGGGCTGACTTACCGTGGTACTGTAGCCCAGCTCGTAGACGCCAGATGTTAATATTGTCAGTTTAGTGCCTAGGAAGAGACTAATATTTTTATTGCATTCTAAAAATAGGTCCTGCTGGTACTGGTAAAACAGAATCTGTAAAGGCCCTTGGACACCAGCTTGGCCGCTTTGTTCTGGTTTTCAACTGTGATGAAACATTTGACTTTCAGGTATAGTATTTTTAATTTAATATGAGAACATTTGTCATTTTAAGTTTAAGATCTCATAAATATGCCATTTAAGCTTGTAGATTTCAAAACGTCTTTGAAAGCTTGTTCCTGTATCTGGTAAAATAGATTCTGGTTACTTAACTGTGCTTCATTGGACTTCACTACCACCTAAAGCAGAATTGGGTTAGAAGCTGCCTGCTCTGTTTTTAGATAGTAATTTAGCAAGAGAAGATCTGAACTGCAAGCTTTTGGAAGGTAACTTCAAATTTTTTCAAACTACAGTCTTCCATTACCATCCCCCAGTCATATTGTGTGACCAACTGCAGTAGACCTACTTTAGGAGAAACCAAGTAGGTGTGACTGGCTGACTCCTAATGGATATGTTGCTGCACATACTCCTTATGTCAATGGACTGCCTGATCTATTGCAGCATCGGAACTACTTTTAAATTCTGCTGCAGGTTTAGGAGTGTGCTTGCAGAGATTTTAGTATTAATAAGTATCAGACTTCTCTAAAGAGGAGTGGAAGTTGCTTAGTAGTGCCTTGTACATTCTAGAATATGGAAGTTGGCATTCAAAAACTGAAAACTCTGAGAAGCAAGAGTGGTGTGAGTGGGTAGAGAAGAGTGGAGTGGGGGGTAGAGAAGTTGTTCCTGTTGAAAGAATAAAGAGTCTCAGCGTAAAGATAGATACGCATGCGTGCGTGCTCTCTCTATCTCACAATAGGGGGTTAATATATGTAACCACAATCCTGTCCAGTCTACACCAGTTTCACTGTGTACAGGGAAGAATAACCAAGGTAACGTGTGTGTACATAAAGCTTATCTTCTCTTTTTTCTCTGCCTACAGGCAATGGGACGCATCTTCGTGGGGCTCTGCCAAGTGGGCGCATGGGGCTGCTTTGATGAGTTCAACAGACTTGAGGAGCGTATGCTTTCTGCTGTTTCTCAGCAGGTTCAGTGCATCCAGGAAGCCTTGCGAGAACATTGCAATCCAAACTATGACAAGGGTATGCAGTTTTTTCCATTGCTAATGGTTTTGTATAGCTGTTAAAAGAATGCCCTCACTTGCATGTCTGAAATAGGTCCTTTTTGAGAAATCTCCTTACTACCCCATTGGCCAGGGTTTTGGTTTTTGTTAAACTTGAAAATTTAATTTAAACATTTAAACAATTAAAGGAAGTAGCTTTCAACAGATATGCAGTCACTTTCAACATTGTGTTACTTTAGTGTTGTGGTAGAAAAAATGTTTGATTAGTTGTACCACAAACAAAAATATACAGGATACTAAAAGTGAAGTTTCAACTACTGTAGTTGATAGCTAATTTGACTGAGTCAAAATCAAATGTAACAAATTTTTGTGTGAACTGTTTTTAGCTTCCGCACCTATTACTTGTGAACTGCTGAATAAACAAGTTAAAGTGAGCCCAGACATGGCTATCTTCATCACCATGAATCCTGGTTATGCGGGTAGATCAAATCTTCCAGACAACTTGAAGAAGCTGTTCCGTAGCTTGGCAATGACAAAGCCAGACCGCCAGCTGATTGCCCAGGTCATGTTGTACTCCCAGGGTTTCCGTACTGCTGAAGTGCTTGCCAATAAGATTGTCCCATTCTTCAAGTAAGTAATAGTCCCTTAAAGAAGTCTGGCCCAGACCATTAAAAGATCACTTGTGTACTTAAATCTGGAACTTAAAATGGCTCTGTAGGTAGTTTTGAAAATACAATACCAAGAATATAGAACAGTAAGCATGCTTGACACTTTACGATTGAACATTAGTTTTGTGATCTTAGTATGTTTAAAACTGACTCTGATCTCTTTTTTATCTTTAGACTCTGTGATGAGCAGCTCTCCTCTCAAAGTCATTATGACTTTGGCTTAAGAGCTTTGAAGAGTGTACTGATTAGTGCAGGAAATGTGAAGAGGGAGAGGATTCAGAAGATAAAGCGGGAGAAGGAAGAGCGTGGTGAAGTTGTTGATGAAGGGGAAATTGCTGAGAACCTACCTGAACAAGAGGTAAAACATACAGATTTTTTTATATTGATTCATAGCAAACGGGTGATTACTGTAGATATGCATGTATATGAGCACTTACAGTAAAGCACCTGCTGTATCTAGCATAAACATAATCTATTTAAGTTCACAAGTTTACTTCAAGTCATGGTACGTCAGGCTACAGGAGTGGTGGTTTCAGTTTTGCGTTTTGATCAGTGCTTGAGTTGTTGGAAGTGTCTTTCTTACAATAAAATAGAGGCACCTGATGGTTTGTGATCATTACAAACTTTCACCATTCCAATAAAACGAGTGGTGTCCTGACTGTATTCCAAGTGGAGTAGACATTCTGAATGAACTCCTCTGTAGTTCACATCACTTTCAGATAAATGTTAGGTAGGCAAGTACAGCTGTCACTCCTCAATTAAGGCAATTGTATTAGGTGATAGCTTAAGTATTCCCTGTATAGCATCACTTCAAGTTCATAATGCACTGTTATAAATGGTCTTGCACAAATACAAAACTCAACATCAAATAAGTTTTGCAGGGAATAAGAATGCCAAATGCAAACCTAGCAAATGTCAATATACTCTGCAGTCTGAGTATTCAGTATGACCTGTTTGAAATATTTCCACCAATGTGACTAATGCAGATATTCATTGCTTGCCTTGTATTGTCTAATCAAAGCATGAAAATTTTCCATGTAGATTTTGATCCAGAGTGTGTGTGAAACAATGGTACCCAAACTTGTTGCAGAAGACATCCCATTGCTGTTCAGTCTCTTGTCTGATGTATTCCCTGGAGTACAGTATCATCGTGGTGAAATGACAGCACTGCGAGAGGAGCTTAAGAAAGTGTGTCAGGAAATGTACCTTACCTATGGTGATGGAGAAGAAGTTGGTGGCATGTGGGTGGAAAAGGTACATTGTGATAGTTGTAAATCTTACAATGTGGAGTTGACAAAAGTACATGTAGCACTTTCCATATTCCGTGATACAGAAATCAAATATAACTGCTCCCCAAATAGACAGAGTACCTAAAATAAATGTCAACTTTAAGTGATTCCGGATTATGATGTTTGAATCTTAATAACTGGAAGTCTTAAATCTGTTCTGTCACAAGGTTCTTCAGCTCTATCAAATTACCCAGATCAATCATGGGTTGATGATGGTGGGTCCTTCTGGAAGTGGAAAGAGCATGGCTTGGAGAGTGCTGCTAAAAGCTCTGGAGCGGCTAGAGGGTGTAGAAGGTGTTGCTCACATCATTGATCCAAAAGCAATCAGCAAAGATCACCTCTATGGTACTTTGGATCCAAATACCAGAGAATGGACAGATGGATTGTTTACACATGTCCTGAGAAAGTGAGTCTTAAACATTAATAGCATATAAGTTAAGAAGTGGCTATTAGAGAGATCCTTGGATGTTGTCAGTGCCATGGAGGATTGAGGAAAGGGAATATTACTGTTTTTTAACCTACATTAAATGCTTTCCTGAATTTAGGATCATAGACAATGTGAGAGGTGAATTGCAAAAACGACAGTGGATCATCTTTGATGGGGATGTAGATCCTGAATGGGTGGAGAACTTAAACTCCGTGCTGGATGACAACAAACTGCTGACTCTGCCCAATGGAGAACGTCTCAGCCTTCCACCAAATGTAAAGTTCTTTTTGTTTTTACAAACATTTTAGCATTTTTAAATAGTTTAATCTACTGAAAATTTGATAGCTCTGCTGCTTTTGGTAGCTGACATGAACAGGCTCTTACCACACAAACTGTGGGCACAGAGTAAAGTTAATATTGCATCAGAGCAAAAGTGATCTTATGCAATGGTCTGGTTCAATTCTTTAAAACCCTTCTGTGGTTATGGAGTTTGTCATGTCAGGTTTACCTTGACCCTACCAGACTAGGGAATACTAGATCATGCCTGAATGTCTAATTAGGTGTTAAGACAAAACTTAATTTTTATACCACCTCTTGGCTTCTTAGGAGTTTAGAGAAGCATGTTAACTGAGCTTTTACAGTAACTCCTTGTTTAACATTGTAAGTTATATTCCTGAAAAATGCTACTTTAAGCGAAGTGATGTTAAGCTAGTCCAGTTTCCCCATAAGAATTAATGTAAATGGGGGTAGGAGGTGGGGGGCTAGGTTCCAGGGAAACTTTTTTCCACCAGACAAGACTCGTGTGGATGTGTGTGGAATACACACAAATTTTTTTAAACAGTTGTATACTGTATATTGTGAAGCTTGGTTGAGGTGGTGAAGTCAGAGGATGGGATATTTCCCAGGGAATGCCTTCCTGCGAATTGATGAACTAGCACTTGGCTGAGCTCTCAAGGGTTAATACGTTGTTGTTAATGTAGCCTCACACTCTACAAGGCAGCATGAACGGAGGGAGACACAACATGGCAGTGGCTGCAAACATTCCCTGTGGGAACTGAACGTGATGAACTCATGCTATTCCACTGGAGCGCACCACTCCTTCCACTTTCCAAAGGGATGCATGTGTGTGTGACTGACAGACAACTTAGGGGAGCTGAATGGGGGCGGCGGGGGGGCGCGGGGCTACTGGTCCAACCTGGTTCCTATCCCCCACCAGCTAGGCCCAATGGGCTGCTCTTTCTGCAAGCAGTGGACAAAGCAGGCAGCTGCCAAACAACGTTATAAGAGAGCATTGCGCAACTTTAAGCAAGCATGTTCTCTAACAGACCATAGAATAACAGAATTGGAAGGGACCTCTGGAGGCCATCTAGTCCAACCCCCTGCCCAGAGCAGGACCAGTCCCAACTAAATCATCCCAGCCAGGGCTTTGTCAAGCCTGACCTTAAAAACTTCTAAGGAAGGGGATTCCACCACCTCCCTAGGTAACGCATTCCAGTGTTTCACCACCCTCCTAGTGAAAAAGTTTCCTAATATCCAACCTAAACCTCCCCCACTGCAACTTGAGACCATTACTCCTTGTTCTGTCATCTGCTACCATTGAGAACAGTCTAGAGCCATCCTCTTTGGAACCCCCTTTCAGGTAGTTGAAAGCAGCTATCAAATCCCCCCTCATTCTTCTCTTCTGCAGGCTAAACAATCCCAGCTCCCTCAGCCTCTCCTCATAAGTCATGTGTTCCAGACCCCTAATCATTTTTGTTGCCCTTCGCTGGACTCTCTCCAATTTCTCCACATCCTTCTTGTAGTGTGGGGCCCAAAACTGGACACAGTACTCCAGATGAGGCCTCACCAATGTCGAATAGAGGGGAACGATCACATCCCTCGATCTGCTAGCAATGCCCCTACTTATACACCCCAAAATGCCATTGGCCTTCTTGGCAACAAGGGCGCACTGACTCCTATCCAGCTTCTCGTCCACTGTCACCCCTAGGTCCTTCTCTGCAGAACTGCTGCCTAGCCGTTCAGTCCCTAATCTGTAGCGGTGCATTGGCTTCTTCTGTTCTAAGTGCAGGACTCTGCACTTGTCCTTGTTGAACCTCATCAGATTTCTTTTGGCCCAATCCTCCAATTTGTCTAGGTCCCTCTGTATCCTATCCTTACCCTCCAGCGTATCTACCACTCCTCCCAGTTTAGTGTCATCCGCAAACTTGCTGAGGGTGCAATCCACACCATTCTCCAGATCATAATGAAGATATTGAACAAAACCGGCCTCAGGACCGATCCTTGGGGCAGTCCGCTAGATACCGGCTGCCAACTAGACATGGAGCCATTGATCACTACCCATTGAGCCCGACAATCTAGCCAACTTTCTACCCACCTTGTAGTGCATCCATCCAGCCCATACTACTTTAACTTGCTGACAAGATCAGTGGCTTAACAACAAAATGTCAAGTAGGACAATGTTAAGTGAGGAGTTACTGTAATAGATTCAGTAGAACATAAAATCTAACTTCTCTTAAATGTCTGCACTTTCTCTCTAGGTGCGTATCATGTTTGAGGTACAGGATCTGAAATATGCTACTCTGGCCACAGTGTCAAGATGTGGAATGGTCTGGTTCAGTGAAGATGTTCTAAGCACTGACATGATATTCAATAACTTCTTGGCCAGACTACGAAGCATCCCTCTGGATGAAGGTGAAGAGGAAGCTCAGCGCAGGCGAAAGGGCAAAGAAGATGAAGGTGAAGAAGCAGCTTCTCCAATGTTGCAGGTATAACTTGGAATGGATTGTAATACTGTGGACTGACACCAGACCCACTAAAAGTAGGAAGTGCCTTGAAAGCTTATCTTACCGGCTGTACTGAATATAAATAGAGATTGAGTTAACAAAGTATAACTTTAGGGAATACAACACGCATGACATTTTGAATCCATGCTATTGACAAACTTATTTTAAAATCTAGTGTTATGACTTAAGACTACAAACCAAGTTCCTTGAACAATGCTAATGTCTTTACCAACAGATTCAAAGAGATGCAGCAACAATTATGCAGCCCTATTTCACATCTAATGGACTTGTGACTAAAGCTCTTGAACATGCTTTCAAGTTAGAGCATATCATGGACCTCACTCGCTTGCGCTGTCTTGGTTCATTGTTCTCTATGTTGCATCAGGCTTGCCGCAATGTAGCCCAGTACAATGCAAACCATCCCGATTTCCCTATGCAGATAGAGCAACTGGAGCGTTATATCCAGGTAAAGTAAATACTTAAGCAAAGTGATCTGAAAGCCTGAAGATGAACACAGTTACCAGATTCATTGAATAGTCTCCTTGTATTTTCTTCAGCTGTCCTTTGAACACAAGTAATACTTTTTTTGCATTTGTGTGGACTAATCTTTCTCTTATCTTCCATCAGAGATACCTGGTCTATGCAATACTGTGGTCACTTTCTGGAGACAGCCGTCTGAAAATGAGAGCAGAGCTGGGAGAATACATTAGGAGAATCACCACTGTACCATTGCCCACAGCACCCAATATACCCATAATTGATTATGAGGTAATAGCCTCTTGTACTTTGTATAGGTTAAAAACCTAATTCCTAAGGAAACAAAACCAGAATGACACTATTTCTAAATTAACCTCTCTCAATGGGAGTAAATCAATATCTCACAAGTTAGCTCAAGGCTAGCTACTCTACATTTGATTTTTTTTTCCCCCCCCTCAGTTGGTACATAATGTACTGTGTAATCCAGCCTGCTTCTAAACTAGTCCCAAAGCATTAAATCTGTAGGTGTTAAAAACCTAACTGAGTTCACAGATTAAAGCATGAAGTTGTGTAAAATAAGCTGGGGTTGTGATGACAACCCCATTGGAACACATCTGTCTCCTAAATTTGTTAATTAACTGTATTTCTGTTCACCTAGGTGTCAATTACAGGTGAATGGGTCCCATGGCAGTCCAAGGTTCCTCAGATTGAAGTTGAGACACACAAGGTTGCTGCTCCTGATGTTGTAGTACCAACCCTAGATACCGTCCGCCATGAAGCTTTGCTGTATACTTGGCTAGCGGAACACAAACCCCTAGTGCTCTGTGGCCCACCAGGTTCTGGAAAGACTATGACCCTTTTCAGTGCTCTCAGAGCCCTCCCTGATATGGAGGTAACTATTCTGTTTATGTGTGGGTTATTGAATAATAGCAAATTTTATAACAAGTAAAAGCTGCCTACAAGGTTCACTCTCGTGATTACAGCAACACCTCTCTGCTTGCATGGCAAAAACTTCATTGTATCAGAGCTCTTTGCCCAACTAAATGAATATCTTTATAACATTCTGTGGTAGAAACATGAACTGTAAAAGGGAGTGGAAACTGAAGCAGAAATCAGTGACTTGCCCTTAGTCACCAGGAAGATCTAGACTCTTCCTAACTCCAGGAGTCCCTTAACTTCAAGGCCATCTGTTCTTCCTTTCTAACTAGCACCAGTAATACTGGCTTTTTTCCACTTGTTCAGTATTAAATCAAAAGTATTTTGAGTTCAGGTAGCTGTTCCATCTTGGTATATGAGTGTTTAAACCTGTTAACAGTGATGAGAGACAGTATGTATAACAGGTGGGTACTACTGGCACATAAGACTTTGATGGCAAAGTCTATAAGGAATTTTATATATCTGTAGTGACCCAAATACTTGTTTAAACAGCATCCAGTGATCAGTATCTAGTCAACATACAGCATATATTTTCAGTCTGAAGGCCAAGTTGTAACATATTTGTTACTGAGGAATGATAATCTATTGAAACTTTGGTTATAGATTCATAGATATTAAGGTCAGAAGGGACCATTATGATCATCTAGTGCAACCTCCTGCAAAACGCAGGCCACAGGATCTCACCCACCCACTCCTGTGAAAAACCTCTCGCCTATGTCTGAGCTATTGAAGTCCTCAAATCGTGGTTTAAAGACTTCAAGGAGCAGAGAATCCTCCAGCAAGTGACCCATGCCCCATGCTGCAGAGGAAGGCGAAAAAACCCCAGGGCCTCTTCCAATCTGCCCTGGAGGAAAATTCCTTCTCGATCCCAAATATGGCGATCAGCTAAACCCTGAGCATATGGGCAAGATTCACCAGCCAGATACCCAGAAAAGAATTTTCTGAAGTAACTCAGAAATAATGGCCTGTGATGGGATGGGATCTAAGATTTCAAGCTATTAAAACATATCAAATGTCTTACCTCTTTCACTTTTTTTTTAAAGGTGGTTGGACTTAACTTCTCTAGTGCTACTACCCCAGAGCTACTTTTGAAAACTTTTGATCATTACTGTGAGTACAGGCGTACACCTAATGGAGTGGTGCTGGCTCCCGTGCAGCTAGGAAAGTGGCTGGTGCTGTTCTGTGACGAAATCAACTTGCCAGATATGGATAAGTATGGCACGCAGAGAGTCATATCCTTCATTAGACAGGTTTGTTTTGTTGTGAAACTAAGGATTCTACTGTTATGCTTTTATGGAAACTTTCTTATATTAAAACAATTCCCTCATTCAGATGGTGGAACATGGAGGCTTCTACCGTACATCGGATCAGACCTGGGTGAAATTAGAGAGGATTCAGTTTGTTGGAGCTTGTAACCCCCCTACCGATCCTGGAAGGAAACCACTTTCACATAGGTAAATACTATTCTGAAGCTACTAAAACTATAGTACTGATCTGCAAAATGGAGTATCTGATTCCTTTACATTCTACTATTGGAATCCAGTTTTTGTAGCGTCAAATATTGGTTTAAAAATACCTTGCATCCAAATGAGCTGCTCGTTAACAGTCCATCAGGCTTCTGTTGATCTTCAATAAGTCTTGGAACACTGGAAGTTCCGAAGACTGGAAGAAAGCTGCTAAAATGCCAGCTTTTAAAAAGTGTAAATGGGATGACCTAGATCTCGGCCAAAATAATGGAGTGGCTGATACAGGACTTGATTGCCGCCTTTTAGTTGTTTTACAATGTAACTAATACAAATCAACATGGGTTTATGGAGAATAGATCCTGTCAAACTAGTTTTGTTTTGTTTGAGATTGCAAATTTAGCTGATAAAGGTAATAGTGTTGACATAATATACTCACTTAGGTAAGGCATTTGACCTGGTACTGCATGACAATTTGATTTAAAAACAAAAACAAACTAGAATGATACAAAAGTTACATGGCACACATTAAATGGATTAAAAACTGGCTAGCAGATAAGTCTCAAAATGTAACTGTTAACTGGGAGCCATTATTGAGTGGGCTTGTTTCCAATAGGGTTGTGCAGGGCCTGGTTCTTGACCGTATGATATTTAGCATCTTTATCAGTTACCTGGAAGAGAACAAAATAATCACTTTCTGTTTGTAGAGGACCCAAAAATGGGAGGATGTTAAATGACTAGGACAGGTTACTGATTCACAGCAATCTGTGTCACTTGGTAAACTGGGCGAAGCAGTTAATATGCATTTTAATAAAGCTAAATGTAAATGCATACATCTAGGAACAAAGAATGTTGGCCATACTTGCAGGTTGGGGGACTCTCTTCCTATTTATGATCCCCATTTAAGCATCCCAGGATTGCCTTAGCTCTTTTGGCCAGTGTTACATGTTCAGCAGGGAGCTCAAGTTCAACTGATTATCCACCATGATCCCCAAGCCCCTTTCAGGATAAAGAGGCTTATTTGATCTCTGTATTTGGTACTGATGTGACCACTGCTGGAATCTGTGTCCAGTTCTGGTGCCCACAATTAGAGAAAGATGTGGACAAATTGAAGAGTTCAGGGAAGAGTCACAAGAATGATAAAGGATTAGAAAACCTGCTTTTATAATGATGGACTCAGAATGCTCAAGCTATTTAGCTTAACAAAGAATAGGTTAAGGAGGGACTTGATTGGTCTGTAAGTACCTACATAGGGAACAAATATTTAATAATGGGCTCTTCAGCTTCCAGCCACTGGATCATGTTATACCCTTCTTTGCTAGACTGAAGCTAGACAAATTCAGATTGGAAACAAGGCATACATTTTTAACAGTGAGTAATTACCCATTGGAATAACTTACTGGGGGTGGATTCTGCATCATTCACAATTTTTAAATCGAGATGATAGCATTTTTTTCTAAAAGATGCCCTGGGAATTATTTTGGGGAAGTTCTACCGCCTGTGTTATATGGGAGGTTAGACTAGATTGCTTCTGACCTTCGACTCTCTGAGCAACACAGACTGTACTCACTCACATCCCTGTACTTCAAAGAGGACTTTGTTTTCGCCAACAGGGTGGTATCTAATGTGAGTGCTGAACATTACTCACTTCAGAGGCTGAGAATGCTGTTATGAAATTAATAGTTACTTTTACCCTATGGAACAAGCAGCTTGGATCAGAAATGAACCAATATGATGTGATATTGCAGAGTACAAGTCAGTAATTGACTCTCCTACTTTGACTTTTAGTGGCTTAATTTGAGATGAAATCTCCACCAAGGATGGCAGTTGGTTAATTTTGAAAATAGATCGGTCAGGTCTAGTCTAGCTGACTTGGATGAAGTCTCTCCTCGTATGAACACTAAGCTATTGGACCTCTTTCAGATTTTTACGCCACGTCCCTGTGGTGTATGTGGATTATCCTGGACCGGCTTCCCTTACTCAGATATATGGAACATTCAATCGTGCAATGCTGAGGCTTATCCCATCGCTCCGCACATATGCAGAACCTCTTACTGCTGCCATGGTAGAGTTCTACACAATGTCACAGGTAACGGGCTCTACACACTATCCCAACTTCTGACTAGTCCTTTTTCCTTGTTACTGTGCCACTTGAGATAAATCCCAGTGCTTTTTGTCTTGGCCTGCTTACCCAGTTTTTATTAGCAGTTGTGAGATGGGAACATGAAAAGCATTGTTTGCATGTTAATTATTGTTGCACAACTTTATCCCATTAGATACTATACCCAGTGTTTTGAATTTTTAGGAAAGGTTCACCCAAGACACACAACCACACTACATCTATTCACCTCGTGAAATGACTCGATGGGTGAGAGGTATCTTTGAAGCCTTGAGACCATTAGAAACCTTACCTGTTGAAGGCCTTATTAGGATTTGGGCACACGAAGCTTTGCGTCTCTTCCAAGACAGGTAAAGAAACTATGGAAATAGTATTAAAAGTACAAATTGATCTTTTTCTCAACTCTTTCCAGAGACTTTCCTTTAAAATAAGTTGAGGCCCAAGTTGAATTCTAATTTGATTCCAGATTGCTCTTTTAGATATATTAAGTATAAACACTTAAAAGGGCTCAGCTGGGCAGAATTCTCAAGTAGTTCAAATGCCAAACTCCACTTTTTTTTTTGGCCAGTAATTTCAACTTCAAACGGTTGGCTCATTCATTTATCTGCTTGGAGCACAAAACTGTTGTAATGGGCAGGTTTGTGAGGTGAAGTACAGACTGCCTACGAAGACCACGGGATTATAGTTCACCTCAAATTTAAAGGTGGTAAAAACAAATAGTTTGAAAAGGCTTGGCCAATCTCAGTCCTCTTTCTTTAATTGTTGCAGTTGAGATTGAGGATTTTACCAAATTGAGATTTTTTTTACCATATTGGACCTTAAATTGTTACGATTACACTGAAAGGCTTTTCACCCTTACTCCCTTCTCACATCTTCAGGATTTGTCAAATTGAAATTGCGCTTGCTGTAGAAATGAACAAAACTTAAAGTTCATAAAATAAGTGCCACCTTCAAAGGCTTATATATGAGGAGTAATACCTTTTGTGGATTTGAAATCTAGTCCTCTCTAAGCTCAGGGCAAGAGAAGTGTCTGTTGGATTGCTAAGTAGTTGCAAGTAGATGTAAATATGGGTCAGTTCTAATAGTATTACCCTTTGCCTTAACTTGATATTTAAAACACTTCGCGTATATCTGTTTTTAATAGGTGTTGCATGCTTGCTTGTAACTGTCTTTCTCCTTAACTAGACTTGTGGAAGATGAGGAGAGACGTTGGACTGATGAAAACATTGATATGGTAGCTCTGAAACATTTCCCCAACATAGACAAAGAGAAAGCTATGAGCAGACCCATCTTGTACAGCAATTGGCTGTCAAAGGTAAAGAGGGATATCTCAGTCGAAGCCTTGCCATTGACTGTTGCAGACACTAAGTATCCTATTAAGAGAGTGAATCTTTGCCCACCACTTCTCTTAGGCAGTACTCCTTCTAGTGTGCTAAACATAGTCCATGCTATGTTTCAGAGTAGCAGCCGTATTAGTCTATATTCGCAAAAAGAAAATGAGGACTTGTGGCACCTTAGAGACTATCCAGTTTATTTGAGCATAAGCTTTCGTGAGCTATAGCTATATCGAATGCATCCAATGAAGTGAGCTATAGCTCACGAAAGCTTATGCTAAATAAATTGGTTAGTCTCTAAGGTGCCACAAGTACTCCTTTTTCTTTTTGCGAGTCCATGCTATGATAGAGTTTACCTTTGACAATAAGGATTGCTAACCATTTGGAGTTGGTAAGCAAACACATTTGATGCAGCATGCCATGATGGGTATCCAGCACACAGCAGAATCTGTCTGGGTATCAAGGGAGTAGAACTGTGAATTTGAAGGAAGAGCATATACCCAAACAGGGACACCTCTAGAATACCAAGGGTAACAATCCCAGAAAGTATCCTGGGGTCTTGGACTAGTGCAGTTAGGAGATGTAGGTTCTTTTTGGTTTATTTAACAAATAAGCCAGTGGTGTCCGTAACCACACTGGCTAACTAATGACTCAAAGGAGAAGTGCCACCCACTGAGTCACAAGCTTCATTTCCTAGCATCCTGGGTCTCCCAAGTGGTGTTAGATTATTGAGTTGCTTGATCTGAGGTATGACCCAAGGTGTATGATTGTGGAGTACAAGAATACTCAATCTTCTATCTAGCTGTATGCTTTCAAAACAATAAATGCCTATAGTCGTCCCATAACAAACAATAGTGTCTGGTCAAACTTCATGGCCTTAGACACCCTCCCTTCCCCCCCTCCCCCCCCCCCACCACCACCACCACCAGTCCTTGATATGACCTCAGCTGTTGCAACTGTCTTAAAAAAAAAGAATTGTGTAATGCTAATATGTGGTTTGTAAAGCTCGTTGCTCTGAATATTTTAGGGTTTGCTTTTCAGTGTCCAAGCAGGTATTCATAAATCTACTTCTGTGTTTGCTGGCTAAATGCTCTCCTGTCTGTTCAGACTTATGAAAATACACTTAACATACATGCACCCCATGTATTAGATAACATAACTCAAACCAGTTGAGCCATATGTGTGTTCAAATCAGGAATTTGCAGTGATGGTAAAAGTGCCAAGTAGGAGCACAAATACCTATCTACCTGGGAATTTTCTGACACTTATGGAATATACTGACTTATATTGCCTCTTAAAGTAATCAGTAGATCCTTTTAAATGCCTTACATTACAATGGCTCTGCGGACATGATGCACAAATAGAAAATGCATCAGATTTTAGTGCAGCATCTGAGCTGATGTGGAAACCAGTTTTTCAACTTAAGGTGAAGGTCTGAATTGCACTGCTAAGAGGCACAGCACAGAACTCATAGCCAAAGGGGAGTGGGGTGGGGACTAAGGTAGCTTTGAGTCTTAATGGGCTGTCTAAATCGTGCAAGCCACTTCCCAGATGCCTGCAGAAATTCTGGGCAGCACTGCTGCCGTGGCATGTAACATTATATGCCCTGCCCGTGGCACATACTACATCAGAGTCTGAGGGGGTCCCTGTGGCGATCCTCCTCAATTCTTGAGTTGGGAATTTGTCACTCCAGCCCCTTTCTCACCCTGCTGACCCCTCTGTGCTGGATAACCTCTCCCTTAATCTTAAATTCTAGACGGTTAGATCTCTTGCTTACATATTGGCCTCCTTATTCTAGGATTATATCCCAGTGGATCAGGAAGAGCTGAGAGACTATGTAAAAGCCAGGCTGAAAGTGTTTTATGAGGAAGAACTTGATGTGCCACTAGTGCTGTTCAATGAAGTTTTGGATCATGTCCTAAGAATTGACCGGTAAGCTGAATTTCCAACTCCTGGGTTTGTCTAGTTTGAATTATAAAACAAATCTGTATTCAGACTAGTCCGGAATGGAGCACCAGTTTGTTCTGGTGTTCTACTTGGGAGAGGCATTCTGTGAAGGGGGCACTGCAAGGTTGGAATTATAGCAGTAGACTGAGAAATATTGACAATAGTCACTTCAGTGTACCCCCGAACCGGTCACAGTACCAAAAAAAAAAATATAGGTTAAGTTTGCAAGGAAAGGAGGTTTGGAAATGTGTTGGCTAATTCACAATTTATCAAGCAATAAATTTACTTGAAGTACCAATCTCTTTCAGAATCTTCCGCCAGCCCCAGGGTCATTTGCTTCTCATTGGAGTTAGTGGAGCAGGGAAAACTACTCTCTCACGATTCGTAGCTTGGATGAATGGTTTAAGTGTTTACCAAATAAAGGTTGGTTTAGTTCAATCACTCAACAAAAAAACTGACTGTTAAAGCTTGCAGTTGTCTTACAGATATTCTATCTTTGGTAAGATAAATGTATAAACGTAAGTCATTGTGAGGGAGGATAAGGGCTAAAAAAGATCAGTAACTATTGCTAAATCTTTATAGGTTCATAGAAAATACACAGGTGAAGACTTTGATGAAGATCTGAGAACGGTCTTAAGACGCTCTGGCTGCAAGAATGAGAAAATAGCATTTATAATGGATGAGTCAAATGTACTGGATTCTGGATTCCTGGAGAGAATGAATACTCTTCTGGCCAATGGAGAGGTAACTTGAGTAAATGTGTATAAAGTAGCAGTTATGCAGGGAAAAAAATCAAGCCTTTAAGAAAAATATACTTATTTCCTGGATTAGGTTCCTGGTCTCTTTGAAGGAGATGAATATGCCACCCTTATGACTCAATGTAAAGAGGGAGCGCAGAAAGAAGGCTTAATGCTAGATTCCCATGAAGAATTGTACAAATGGTTCACCAGTCAAGTTATTCGCAATCTCCATGTTGTGTTCACCATGAACCCATCTTCTGAGGGCCTGAAGGACAGAGCAGCTACTTCTCCAGCTCTCTTCAACAGGTAACTTATTTACTCTGTTTGGGAACTAACCTACAACTTCAGGTCTGTCTTTTTTAATTAAGAATATTGTTAATACCCTCTTAAAAAAAAAAATTTTGGAGGCTTTAATGTATGTCTTGTCCTGTCTGCAGGTGTGTCTTGAACTGGTTTGGAGACTGGTCAACTGAAGCACTGTACCAAGTTGGCAAAGAGTTTACAAGCAAAATGGATCTTGAGAAGCCAAACTACATTGTGCCAGACTATATGCCAGTTGTATATGACAAGTTACCACAACCGCCATCACATAGGGAAGCTATTGTGAATAGCTGTGTATTTGTTCATCAAACCCTTCATCAGGTGTGTTCTGGCATGCTACTCGGATCTCTAATGCCGTGTTCTAGTAGACTGACACAAGTTCAGTACAACAACGTTGCCCTGTGACAGTTTTGAGTTTAAAAAAAAATCTAGATATTCTATAATCCTAATCTCTTACATATACAAACTTTTGACAAAATCCTTTTCCTTTGAAAAGGCTAACGCTCGTCTAGCAAAACGGGGAGGCAGAACTATGGCCATCACACCACGTCACTACTTGGACTTCATCAACCATTATGCTAACTTGTTCAATGAGAAAAGGAGTGAGCTGGAGGAACAGCAGATGCATTTGAATGTTGGTCTTCGAAAGATCAAGGAAACTGTTGACCAGGTACATACCTTTAAACTTTGCTTTTTAAAATAAAATTAGAGCTATTAAAACGTTTTAAAACTGAGTTTAGTCTATACAGACTCTAATCTTACAATTCATGACAGGTGGAAGAACTGCGTAGGGACTTGAGAATAAAGAGCCAGGAGTTGGAAAAAAAGAATGCTGCAGCTAATGACAAGCTGAAAAAAATGGTGAAGGATCAGCAAGAAGCTGAGAAGAAAAAGGTGAAACCAAAGCTTTCTTTACCTTTTTGTACATGTGCAGTATATTTAGAAATAATATATTACAGGTTGCACAATCTTTCTCTTAGGTTATGAGCCAAGATATTCAGGAGCAGCTGCACAAACAGCAAGCAGTAATTGCAGATAAGCAAATGAGTGTGAAGGAGGATCTAGACAAAGTCGAGCCTGCTGTCATTGAAGCTCAGAATGGTAAGTCAGCACTGACAAATAACTACAGCATACCTGCCTTTAGGGGTTTGGGGCTGATCCAAAGGCTCTTGAAGTCAGTGGGCGTGCTTCCATTTGCTTCAGTGAACTTTGGGTCCTTCCCTTTATCAGCAGTATCTTAATCTTTAGTGTGGAAGCAGTAGAAATAAAATGGTTCACTAGCACTACTGAGCTTCCAAACGTCCTATTATTGCTACTGTAGACTTGCATTCTAAGCTGTATTTTTATTAAACTTTTGAGCAATAAAGTGTCTTAATGGTTCACTGTTTTTGTCAAGCTTTGCTAGATTTACTTAGTATCTTTCAGTATACCAGGCCACATTAAAATAGGAACTCCTGAAACAGGAGTAGGTCGACAAACACTAGGAAGTATCGTGAATGGAAATACTACCTACAACTTATTTACTCAGGAGTTAGTTACAATGGCTTATCAGTGGGTTGTGTAAGAGGAGGAAGGACTTCTAATTCACTATTTGATTAGGTATACGGTCACTCACTGTAGAGGCATAGCCTTGTTTTTAGGCTCCTTAACTTGTGAACTCAGTATAGCTGCCAGGTGCAAACTCTTGCTCTTGTAGGAGTGCTTGGAGGCTTCTGATAGTTCAGCTTGCTCTCACACAAGTGAGAATACTGGTGGAGAGTTTTCAAAATGTGGAAAGCATTTGGTTTTTACAAGAGAGGTTTAATTCATTTTAGATATGACCTGAAGCTTAATCTCTCAACAATCTCAATGAAGATTTGCTAATTCCTGTCTTACTATTTTGCTGTCTTCTCTTCCTTTTTCTCCCCTATCAATACTCTTCCTTTCTCCTGATCGATCCGGCTTGACCACTGTGATTAGCTGTAAAATCAATAAAGAAGCAGCATCTGGTAGAGGTCCGTTCTATGGCCAACCCACCTGCGGCAGTGAAGCTAGCACTAGAATCCATCTGTCTACTATTGGGTGAAAGTACAACTGACTGGAAACAGATACGTTCCATCATTATGAGGGAAAACTTCATTCCAACTATTGTAAACTTTTCTGCTGAGGAGATCAGGTGAATAACTGCAGGTACTGAGGTACTGCTGGGAATAGAAAGAAATTGTTCACAATATTTCCACAATAGAAATCTTAGTTAGTAGTCACAATTGGTGGTGATAGGGTTTGTTTTCTACCTCACAAAAAGCAAAATTAATCTCAATGCGTATGCAGAATCTCCACCTTTTATGCGGCGAACAAAATATCAAACTGTCATATATTCATGAAGATGATCTATCAGGGAGCAGATATGCATCTCGGCTAAATTTTGCTCTTAAAATAAATTTTAAAGTATAGTCTGAGTAGCACATACTGCCATCAGAGCACTGGGATATAGACTATTCCCAGTAATTGAACTTAAATTTCTTTCTTTATTTCCTAGCAGTAGCCTTAAATCCTTGATTGTTGCATGCTGAATACTTTTTTCGTTCTCTTAATAGCTGTGAGCTGTATAAGGAAGCAGCATCTTGTTGAAGTAAGAGCAATGGCCAGCCCTCCTGCTGCAGTAAAACTGGTTTTAGAATCAATCTGTCTCTTGTTTGGTGAGGAGACAAATGACTGGAAAAAGATATAATTTAATCAGCAGCTTTTCATTGTCAACTTTAATACTGAAGATCTACGGTATTGGTTTTAGTTTATCTGCTGTAGTAAAGGGGCAACTTCCTCTCAGTAATTCTGCGCTGACAGTTTCAATACTTGCATACATGCTGTGTGAAACATAACTCTTCTTTTGCAGTGATTCCATCCGGGAAAAGATGAAGAAGAATTACATGTCAAATCCAAGTTACAATTACGAAATCGTAAACCGAGCATCCTTAGCGTGTGGCCCTATGGTAAAATGGGCAATTGCACAGGTAACTCTTCTGCAGTAGATACGCCAATGTAGAATGCTTCAGTGTTATGTGGGAAATCAAACACCTAGTGCTCAGTACTAGTTCTACAGTGCTGAAAACATGCAAGGACTCAGAATCCGCAGACTTCCATCACTCAAAGATCTGTGGCGTCTTGTCTAGCTTGCTATTGTAGAGGTAAAAACAGAAATTGGTCTCAAGTGAACGTGCAGAGTAAGGTGCTGAGTGTTCTTGAATACTCGGGTAACTGTCACATGATTAACAGGATCCTGCAGTACATTTCATAAGAACTTGTATGTAATGATTGAAACCCTTAACTTACTTTTTCAAAAGACAGTTGAAAATATCTGTTTTAATAATCGTGATTAGTGGCTGGTCTTTTTGCTCCGTAGCCAATTTTGTGTATGTACAGACCAGGTTTTTGTTGCCTGGTTTGATCTCGTTTCCCCCACCTGACAAGGGTGGGGAATATTTTAGAGCAGGGTGATCATGTCTTACTTAGGGTAGGGCATCTAGTTCTGAAGTAATGTCAATGGCAAGCACAGACAGCATCTCATCTAGCCCTGTCCAAAGGCCAGGTTGGTTATTTGTGGGTGTAGGCTTTGGCTGAGAGTTTACAGGTGGGATTTTAGAAGCTTGAGTAGAGTGCTGTTATGGGAAAACAGGAGGGCTCCTTCAGTGGGGGCAAGCTAATCCCAGGGAAAAAGAAAAAGTAATTTGGTATTTACCCCCAAAGGGTAAGCTTCCCTCTTCTAGCCTTCCAGACTCATTGCAGTGTCTCTCCTTCCTTCATCCTACATGCCCTGAGAGAGCGCACTGGCAATTCTCTGCACTGCATGATTTAATTTGATCGAAATCTGGAGGCTTCACAAAGAACTTCAGTGAGATGAAGAGTGCAGTTTACATCTCTGGCTGTTCCAGGCCGCCTGCAGACTCAGAATAGTGAATCAGTTTAAGTAGAAGACTAGAAAATTAAACTTTTTAAAATGAAATCCTGAATACCTAAAATCCTGAGGGGTGCCCTCAATCCATAAAAAATTATTCTTGCTGACTTGCATGGTCCCAAGTCACATGGTAAGTTCCTTTCTAGAAAGTATCTAGAACTGACTGTTTACATGTTTCACAGCTGAATTATGCAGATATGTTGAAACGAGTAGAACCTCTCCGCAATGAACTACAGAAACTGGAGGATGATGCTGAAGACAATCAACAGAAAGCTAATGAGGTAGAACAGATGATTCGTGATCTCGAGGCCAGTATTGCTCGCTACAAGGAAGAGTATGCAGTGCTGATTTCAGAGGCTCAAGCAATTAAGGCAGACCTGGCTGCAGTTGAAGCAAAAGTGAGAATACTTAATGTACCATTTTGTCCATTTTACTAACTTTTCTTTGTTTCGGGGTGGGAGTAGTGGCTTTCAAACATTCTGTATACCTTTCTAAAACAGAATGCTTTAATGGCCTCTCTACTCCAGTTTGCCTTTCAGTGTGTTTCATCCTTTGCCTTTCATCCAACCTGTCCACATCTTTCCTGAAGAGTGGTATCCAGACCTAGACACAGTAATACAGCTGAGCCCTGATTGCTGTATAGATTGGGACCAATACCTCCCGTGTCTGTCTTACAACACTCCTGTTAATATGTTCCAGAATATTAGCCTTTTTTGCAGCTGCATCACATTGTTCACTCATACTCAATGTGATCCACTGTAACCCCCGGATGCTCTTCAGCCTAGCCAGCTAGATCCTACCCAGTTATTCCCTGTTTTGTAGTTTTGCATTTGACTTTTTTCCCCCTTCTTGAATTTCACTTGTGGAATTCAGATCAATTCTCCAGTTTGTCAAGGTCGTTTTGAATTGTAATCCTGTTCTCCAAAATGTTTGCAACCCTTCTATCCCTTTCCACTACCAGAACTGTGAAATTCACAGCCCAAGAATTCTAACACCCAAACTTCCGGAGTTGTACATGCACTCATAGTTGTTTTCTGGACATACGTAATTCTGAAAATTTGGGTCCAAAGGCTGGTGTGTTGGGCAGACTTGTTTCTCCATATAGGTTGCAAATGCGATAATTATGGGAGCCTTCATTTTGAATAAAGATATATATTATATTGACCATTCCTTAATTTCTAGGTAAACCGTAGCACAGCTCTCTTGAAGAGTCTGTCTGCTGAACGTGAAAGATGGGAGAAGACAAGTGAAACCTTCAAGAACCAGATGTCCACTATTGCAGGAGACTGTTTGCTTTCAGGAGCTTTTATTGCTTATGCTGGTTACTTTGACCAGCAAATGCGACAGAACTTGTTCACTACATGGTCCCATCACTTGCAGCAAGCAAATATCCAGGTAAAGATTGATCCACCATTACTAATGTCATGACTACCACACATGTTAACATTGATTGTAATGAGTTACTGTTTCGTAAAGGGGAAATCACAAGGTGTTCACAAAAGATAAAGATCAAATTTGATCGGACTTTGGGCTCTCTTTGGGCAAATAATAATAATAATGTTTTACTCTACAGTTCCGTACAGACATTGCGAGGACAGAATACCTTTCCAATGCAGATGAGCGTCTTCGCTGGCAAGCAAGTTCTCTACCTGCAGATGACCTGTGCACAGAAAACGCTATCATGCTTAAGCGGTTTAATAGGTACTTCGTTTGTACAATAAGTACAGAATGTATGGGGATAAACTTAACAATGGATCGGTGCACAGAACTCCCACTGAAGTCAATGGAATTTGCACACGCCTATCAAAAGGAAAACTTGGTTGAAACTTTATCATCAAACTGAATATAAATGCTTTGAGAGATTTTGAGCGCTGTCTGGCATCTACATAGTACCCATGATTAGCAAATTAAATTCAAGTCTTAATAATCTCCTTCCCTTGTGTTTATAAATAAGCAAAACAATTGCATTTTTAGTGTTCTTCACTATTATACCAACTTAGCTCAAACTGAAGCTGTTAGTCTGTATTGACTGAAACGTTAAAGTATCCTTTTGATAGTTGTATCTAGTTAGATCATTAACTGTTATCTTCTCCAAACAATGACCGTGATCCTCCATATTCCATTTCATGAGCCCACATTCTCCAAAAAAGATTTAGAATATTAACTCAACCTGAGTGGACTAAATGCCTTGTATCGGAAGCCTTAAATCAGTCATATGATGGAAATATTTTTTCACTAACTTAGGTATCCACTGATCATTGATCCTTCTGGACAAGCCACAGAGTTCATTATGAATGAATACAAGGACCGTAAGATCACTCGTACTAGCTTTTTGGATGATGCTTTCAGAAAGAACTTGGAAAGTGCATTGAGATTTGGTAACCCTCTACTCGTCCAGGTTAGTCTCTTGTTTACATAAATTAAAAAAAAAAAAAAAAATTGTGGTTACATTTCCCAGGAAGTACACTTGAAATCTTCACTTGCTGGGGCTTAGTTTTATTGCTACTCTGGCAATTCTGTGCTTTTCAGGAATTAAATAAATGAAGGTCCTTGTGTAGACAATGGATCAAAATGCAGCAAAGATCATCTCCCTTACCTGTTGTTCTAACTACATTGCTCCTCCTCTCCTACCATATCAAGGTCAAATTTAAAGGCCTTTCTCAGCTGTGCCCCTTGCTACGTAATAATTTGTCACCTATTGTGCCCCTTCCGCTTCACCGGTGATTTCACTTTCCAGTCTGCCTGTCCACTTCCCTTCCGTGACACTTCACACACCATCCCTCCTGCGTAGAACAGTCCCTACACTGATCTGTAATGCTCCTGTTTTCTAAAAAAATCTTAACTCACTCTTATGGATATCTACAGTAAATAGTCAGTGTTGAAATAGCTAGATTGGAGCAGATGGGAGAAGTCAAATTGGCTTGATGAAAATACAAAAAGTAACGCAAATGTATGAAAGTACATCTGTCTAGAGATGGTACCCATTCCTGTAGTATCCGAGCACCTCACAATACCTTAAGAAATAAGGCTAAATTATCCCTGTAGCACAGATGGGTAAAACTGAGGCACAGATTAACTTACTTTCCAAAGGTGTCAGTCTCCATCACCCTCTTATTGCTTGTGCTCTTAAATTGTGAGCTCTTTGAGGCAGGATTGAGGTCTAATATTTGTAGCAATGGGAGCATCACTTCTGATTGTGGCCTCTTGGTGCTACTTATAATCTGATATCTACACAATGAAAAGAGCAAAATTAAGAGAGCCAAATCTGGAAATGTTACTTAAGTATGTAATCCATCATCCAAAATGTCTGAATAGTAGTTGATAGTAAAAATTAAACTGTGTATAGCTTATTGTATGGGGAATAACATTGGACTAACAGTAGTTTCACACATGACCAAAACTTCATGTGGATTACTACTAGAGCTTTCCCAAGCCGGGGAAAAAATGTGATCCAGATCAAACTTTATTCAAGCTTGTTCCAGCACAGGTCCATTTAGCTACTGTTCTCTTCATTACTCTCAATTGTATTGCTGTTTAGGATGTGGAGAGCTATGACCCAGTTCTGAATCCTGTGCTGAATCGTGAAGTCCGGAGAACTGGAGGTCGAGTGCTTATTACCCTGGGAGACCAAGATATTGACTTGTCACCATCCTTTGTCATCTTCCTCTCCACCAGAGATCCAACAGTAAGGAATGCTTACAAATTTGTTTAGCTTTCAGCAGGGCAGAACATGTATTAAGCCAACAAAATGATCCTGATATTTATTTTGATAGGTTGAATTTCCCCCGGATCTCTGCTCTCGTGTTACGTTTGTCAATTTCACAGTAACTCGCAGTAGTTTACAGAGCCAGTGTCTGAATGAGGTCCTGAAAGCTGAAAGACCAGATGTTGATGAAAAACGTTCTGACCTCCTTAAACTTCAAGGTCTGTTTTTGACAAATTAAATCATAAAAATGAGTCCTAATTAGAGAATAAACTTGACTGTCTCTCTCTTACTAATATACAGCTATTTTTATAGTTGAGGAATGTGATATTTTGGAATGTTCTGTTTCAAAGCATATAGGAGATATGACAAGCTGCATAGAATAAAATGTTTCTATAGGTTATATGCAATGCATGTGATCGCAGATCTCAATTTGTTTTACTTAAGGTGAATTCCAACTGCGTTTGCGGCAGTTAGAAAAATCTCTGCTACAAGCTCTCAATGAAGTGAAGGGACGTATTTTAGATGATGACACAATCATAACTACTTTGGAGAACCTAAAGAAGGAAGCAGCAGAGGTCACCAGAAAAGTAGAAGAGACTGATATTGTCATGCAAGAGGTGGAGACTGTATCTCAGCAGTATCTGCCACTTTCTACAGCATGCAGTAGTATCTACTTCACAATGGAGTCACTGAAACAGGTTAGATAAAGAATCAAATTTAATCCCTTTCTTCCCACCAGAAATATTCAGTACTCATAACATTTTTCCAAAGTCATGCTGTACTGTTTAAATTCCCGTTATGACTACAGAAGTATGTCACGGATTGCAATAACCTCAGTGTTTGACAAACAGTAGGGCCATAAGTTCTAAACTTTTTTTAACTCTTTTTAGATACACTTCTTATACCAGTATTCTCTCCAATTTTTCTTGGATATCTATCATAATGTCTTGTACGAGAACCCAAATTTGAAGGGAATTACAGACCATACCCAGCGTCTCTCAATCATCACAAAAGACCTCTTCCAGGTTCAGTATAGAATTTTCATTGACATTGTACTTAGCAAAGGGTCTTGTCCTGTGGAAATCTGATTAAGGCTCTTTATAATACAACTAACCTGTTACATTTTGTTTCGCTAGGTGGCTTTCAATAGAGTAGCTCGTGGCATGCTACATCAGGATCACATAACCTTTGCTATGCTGTTGGCCAGAATTAAACTTAAAGGCACAATTGGGTAAATATTTGAATCTTTGCTTTTTGAGATGCATCTCAGTTTTCCTATTTACATACATGAAAGCTTTGTGTTTGGTGCCTTAAAGTTAACCACTACTTCAGTTGAAGACAGATACTTGACTAAAATCTACTCTTCTAATTTAAGGGAGCCTACATATGATGCAGAATTCCAACATTTCTTAAGAGGAAAAGAAATTGTACTCAGCACAGCATCTCTCCCAAAGATCAGTGGACTTACAACTGAACAAATGGAAGCTATGATGAGATTGAGCTGCCTTCCTGAGTTTAAGGACCTGGTTTCTAAGGTTCAAGCTGATGAGGCAAGTATCCTGGTTAAGCACTGTCACTGTACTAAATTTAGGTTAGACCTATGTTGGGTACTTGCATGGCCCCCATTGCTATAGTATGAGTACTTCACAATGTTGCTAACCTCAAACACTCCTATGAGGTACGGATGGAGTTGGGAACTGAACCACAGACTAAGTGGCTTGTCAAGATTACACAGGAAGATTTTGAGCAGGGATTCTAACCTCAGTTTTCCCAAGCTAGTGTCCTAAGCCATGGATCGGTCTCCCCCTCTTTGTAGAAACTAGTGTACAGTTTCATTTTATTTAAGTGGACTATGTAGTATATAGTTTTAGTTTTGTTTGGGGTTTTTGCTGCAGTAAACACCCCCATCACTATCAAGACCATATAATGGTAGGCTCTGTATCCATGTGTGTAGGAAGTCCCTGTTCTGAAGATCTTACAGCTGGAATGGAATCCTAAGTGTCGTGCACAATGCATCATAATTAATATTTCTTTCAATACAGCAATTCTGTATCTGGTTGGAGAGCAGTTCACCAGAGCAGACTGTGCCATACATTTGGTCTGAAGAAAAACCTGCAAGTAAGTTCAGTTGCACTCTTACCCTGGCAAATGCCTTGCTACCAGTTTGTCTTGAATAGAATAGACCTTCATTAAAGTCTTAGAACTTAGCACTTATGAAGTTTGATAAGCACTGCAAGTTTGAAGACTTCCCTTTTCAATCCACAAAACAATTGCAGCATGAGTAATGACTGTGCAGCCTGTCCCTGACTCTACCCTACCATGGGGTCTTTGTGTCAAGTGGGGGCATTGTCTTGATATTCCCCTCAGACTGCCCACAAAAAGGTGTCAGCTATTTGCAAATATAAGTTAAAAAGGCACATTCAAATAGTTCCTTCAAAACACTGTTAAAATTTGTTCTAGTGTAGTGACTGTGGTTCCCTGCAACAGGAATAAACTACCGTACAATCCACTGTACGTAGAGAGTTGAATGGGGCATCTGTGCCTTTTGGTCATTGCCAGCCTGGTCTAACTCAGTGCTCTGTAACAGTACTCTGTACAAGGCTCTCTTATAACAAGTTTCGTGACCCTGCCTGTTCCCCTGCTAGAACTATTGCTACCTCTCTCCTCCCTCCCCCCCGCTGCCTCAACTTCTGTATTAACTGAAACTAAGACTGTTCATGCAAAGCGTAGATATTTATAGGTGGCTAGAAAGAAACTAAAGCTCTGGATTGGTGAAAACTTAAAAGAAAACTGCCACTCTTTTTTGCTTAATCTTTCCCATCTGTAAGATCACATGGCAAAGCACTTGCATGCAAAATTTGTTTGAAATAGGCTGTTTATCATTTACAGAGCTGTCTAATTGCTATAAATTGTTACTAACCAACTTTTTTCTAAAGGGAGTATTTTAAGCTCACTTTTAGTAGCTGCTGTCAAATTCTTTGGCTATGGGATCAGAATTTGCATAAGAAAAACTACACTAGTTTCCCATGGTGCTTTTATCACTGGAGCATATAGGTTTCAAATGATAGGTAAACAGTCAGTAGATCTGGACAAAATCTTAACAAGGGATACTGTCAAGCTGAAAGTTTTCTGTTACAAATAACAGCTTAGTTATTTGCCTTAATAGTCTAGCATTCTTCATGTGTTATGTATTACACAATATTGCAACACTTTAGTTGCAGATGCTGCAGGAAAGCGTGTTTTTTGTTTTGGTTTTTGTTTTGGTTTTGGTTTTGGTTTTGTTTTGGTTTTGTTTTGCTGAAATCCCTAGAGACTTCATGGCAACACTTGTATAGGCTTTAGATTCTGAATATGAACTCATTGCGGAAGCATCCAAAGGCCCTAATCAAATTACGGTACTGTTGTATTAGACACTGAAGAGCTCGCAACCTGAAAAGAGTACTGTGCGTAAGCCTGATGGTCACATTGATAGAGATGCCTAAATCAGTTTAAGATAACCTTCTTGGGCAGAGTTACTTTTGATTGTCAGATTAATAGCAATTACCATTATGTGAACTTCAGTATCCAGTACTGCATTTAGCAGCTTGTATCTCAGTCTTTAAAAGCTGTAGTTTTAAGTCTTTTTTTTCTTCAATAATTTGATTAACACAGTTCAAGGATTGGGAAGAAAATTATCAAATTATGATGACCTTTTAAGCGTCAGGAACAATAACACACTCTCTCTTCTTTTCTCATTTTAGCCCCTATTGGGCAGGCCGTTCATCGTTTGCTCTTGATCCAGGCATTCCGTCCAGATCGTCTGCTGGCCATGGCACATGCCTTTGTTTCAGCAAACCTTGGCGAATCCTTTATGTCTATTATGGAGCAGCCCTTAGATCTGACACACATTGTAGATACTGAGGTAAATTATAGGAATGGAAATACTTTTAAAACATGACATCGTATCAAGGGCATACATCTCTGGTGGTGACACATCAGACTGCTCTGCCTCAGTTTGGGTGATGGGTGTCCGTTATAGGCTTCAGCACTGAGAGAACAGTATTCCTAGGATCCTTTAGCTAAAACTATTGCAGTATAACACTTACTAGCTATGCTGAACACACTTATTACAGTAGCATAAGGGATGAAGGGAATTTACCTTCCCCCCACAGATTTGGGGGAGGTGCATAATTATCAATATGGTTTATTCTTATGGTAATTGTAAATGTTTTGTTTAAATGCCCTGGATTGTAGGTGAAACCTAATACTCCTGTTCTGATGTGTTCTGTACCTGGCTATGATGCCAGTGGCCATGTTGAAGATCTTGCCACTGAACAAAACACACAGATTACCTCTATTGCTATAGGTAAGAATACATTATCATTAGGTTTGGCAGAACTTGACTTTCATTTTTGTTTTATAATTTTTGACAGATACTGATTATTTTTTTAAGAACACTTAACAGTTTTAAAACTTTCAGTGGAGGGGAATCATGGGGGAGACAGTTTATTTAATGACAGACATTGGGATTCAAAAAGTTAAAGCTTTATCATAAACACAAATTGTCAACATCACTCGTAAAAATATACGAAGTAAATATCCTTAAATCTGTCTTCAAGCAGCATTTTTATTGTTTGCCTGTCTGTAAATGTTTGTTGTTGATTCAGATATTTTTTTCATCTTTGTGTGTGTGCATGCATGGTGAAATTAACATTTACTAATTTAAGAAAAGCAAATTGTTCCAGGCAGTTGTTATGTTTGTCTTATTTCTTACCACCTCATATAAACATAATTTAAGCCAATTAAGTTTCTAGAACTAACTATAACCTTCTGCTTGTAGGCTCTGCTGAAGGATTTAATCAAGCAGATAAGGCAATAAACACAGCAGTGAAATCTGGCAGGTATGTTCTCTCCTTTTTATATAAGTGGAACTGACAATAACAAGTTAGTTACTGTTCTGTTATCATATTCTTGTAGGTGGGTGATGCTAAAGAATGTCCATCTGGCTCCTGGTTGGTTGATGCAGCTAGAGAAGAAGCTGCATTCTTTACAACCTCATGCTTGCTTCCGACTTTTCCTTACAATGGAGATAAATCCCAAGGTAACTGAAACCAAGTTTGGCTTCGACTGGCACAGCAAGTGGTGTGTAGTGCTGTTCCAGTGTCCACTGTTACAAGACTCCTACCAACCAGAGCAGCATTCCCCATGATGGCCTTAGTGTGACAGGGGGAAAGGGTGCATTTTGGAATGCATCTGCAGGAGCAGGAACAAATGTCCCCAAAATCCTGCCTGGTGCTTTCTAGGGTATTGCTCACCCCATTCCTAGTAATGTCAAGTGTTTTGTAAATATCCTATTTCTCTGCTTAAGCAGGGCAGAAAAGACTGCCTACATCTTCCCATCCTTTCCTTTTTCTTAGCAGAAAGTAGGAATTGGCCCTTAGTACTTAATCATATACTTTAACATGAATTCTCATGTAAGTCCCTACTCCTGGTAATTTCGGCATCTTATTGCAAGAGGGAGGATACTCTGTTACAATAAAAAAACTTAGTGTAGGTTAACAAACTTGTTCCAAATATCACATTTTTCATAGAAGGGAGCATTCCTCAGGGTGTAACTTGTGTTGATGCTCTTCTGTCCTAGGTGCCGGTGAATTTGCTACGTGCTGGTCGGATCTTTGTGTTTGAACCTCCTCCTGGTGTAAAGGCTAACATGCTGAGGACATTCAGTAGTATTCCTGTTTCTAGAATATGCAAGGTGAGGCGATGGTTTCTGTGTAGTTATGTGGAACTCAAACCAACTGAAAGCTCTGAAGTTAAAAAGAAACTTTCATGAACAGTTTTCAGTTTCTATCATACGTTAAACAAATGTTATGCCTTCTGATATTATTGTGAAGGAACAAGTTTTTCAGAGGCTTTTAGTTTACGCTGACTAAAACATACCTGGCATGTAAGGAAGCAATCTGTTAAGCTTTTTATGATCTGATGCATTAAAACCTGGAGAATGCTGTGTTTACTCGACATTTGACATTCACCTGCACTGTAGCAAACCAGGGTTTTTTTTTTAATAAATTCTGATCACTTTGGTTTTAGTGTGAAGAAATAATGCATTTTCTTTTTTTCCCATGCTAGTCTCCAAACGAACGTGCTCGTTTATATTTCCTCCTTGCCTGGTTCCATGCCATCATTCAAGAACGTTTGCGATATGCTCCCCTGGGCTGGTCCAAGAAATATGAATTTGGTGAATCTGATCTGAGATCTGCCTGTGACACAATAGATACCTGGCTGGATGATACAGCAAAGGTAATTGATTTTTTTGCTCTTTCATAATCTTTTTTTAAATACAAAGTAACATTTGGATTACTTGTGATTACTGTTCAGTGAAGGGCAAATTAATCTGAAACACTGTCCAGATTAGCTGGAAAGAAGCAATATCCAAACTTTTTGATTTTGGCTTTCATTAAACTGTCCAAACTCGATTTCCCTATTTTTTTTGGTGAATCTTCACATTCTAATTAAATTGTCTATACTGTCAGGGCCGCCAAAACATTTCACCTGATAAAATCCCATGGTCTGCTCTGAAGACATTGATGGCACAGTCCATTTATGGAGGTCGCATTGATAATGAATTTGATCAGCGTTTGCTAAACACTTTCCTGGAGCGTTTGTTTACCACTTTGAGCTTCGATAGTGAATTCAAACTGGCTTGCAAGGTTGATGGACATAAGGATATTCAAATGCCAGATGGAATCAGGTATTTTTTCAACCTCAAATTTCAATTGGTCTCACCTTAGTAGCTTGCTTTCCTTTTGAGAAGCTGGAAGTTGTATTTTTTGCATTGGTATTTAGCCAGGCAATGTATTTCTGGTCACCTATTAAAATGCATGAGATTATGGATAATTAACTTAGTTCAATTTACTGCCACAACTTTCACTTACAGACGTGAAGAATTTGTCCAGTGGGTTGAGTTGCTGCCAGACACACAAACCCCATCCTGGCTTGGTTTACCAAACAATGCAGAAAAAGTTCTTCTCACCACACAGGGTAAAATTTGTATTTGACTTTGTATGCTTACAGGTTATGTAAACTTCACTCTTTTTTTTTTTTTTTTTTTTAATGCTCAAAATAGATGAGACACAAGTACCTTTTTGAGATACTTGTAACTTTACTATTTAGTGTATCTCAATATGTATTAACAATATCAGCCTCCACAAAATAATGAATAAATGTCTATGAATTCTTAAGGTTGACAGTAACATGCTTAGAATATCATCAGTAGACAGGAAGATACTACACAAGTGAGACTGACTTTTAGTTCTAGTCCTAAGGACGGTTACTCTTTAATAATTAAAAATAATCCTTAAGTATAAGTGGCAATCACAGAAGTGTTAAATGTAATCCACATGCCTCTTTCAAACTTTCCTTGTACTGATATCCCTTTTTTTAATTCCTTTTTTTTTGGCTTTGCTTCCTTTATTCTTTGGTTCAGGTATTGATATGATCAGTAAAATGCTGAAAATGCAGATGCTAGAGGATGAGGATGATCTAGCTTATGCAGAAACTGAGAAGAAGGCAAGAACAGATTCAACTTCAGATGGTCGTCCATCCTGGATGAGAACACTGCACACCACAGCCTCCAACTGGTTCCATCTTATCCCACAAACTCTAAATCATCTTAAACGAACAGTGGAAAATATTAAGGTGATTGCCAAATACATATTTTGGTCTGTAAAGGACTAGGGGTTATGCAAATGTGGCTGAGGTATCCTACTCAGATTGCAGCCTGAAAAAGGTCTTTCTAGGTCCAAGTAGTATAGCAAACTTTGAAACAAGGTATTGTTTCCTTTTCTTTGCTGTGTTTCCTTTTCTTTGCTGTAATTCAGTTAAAGAAATTATGACACAGTAACACTTCCATTTGGTTGGGAAGGTATCATTTAGAAGAGTTTTATTTCTAGTCTCTTGCTTCCTAAGCCAGGGGTGCTGTAAGTGCAGCATCAGACACATCACATGTCTGATCACTCAAGTGAACTGAGGAGTGTATGTTGGCTCAAAGGTAGTATCACTGGTCGGTCCTCACTGGAAAGATGGGTGGTAGCTAATACTGAGGCTTCTGCTAATTGAGAGTGGGGACTAAAAATGAAAGGGAGCCATAAAGCTCTGAGGGCTAGTATGAGACAGGTTGTTTTACAATCAAGAGAGTTTAAGGGAAGTCTGATTCTAGGTTGTTGAATGATTTAGACTTGGATTATATATTAAACTTCTCTGTTTAGATCAGGTTATGGACCTGGGCTCTGGACATAGATACAGAAAGGAATAGGGAATTTGTAATAATTAGGCCAAACTGTAGCAAGTAGCTTGCATGTTGTTCTCGCCTGCAGTTGGTGTCAGAAGGGAATGAAGTTCTTGCTTCAGTTCCCTTAAACTACCATCTGTGAAGCAGCTGCATCTTCAGGGTGGGTGAAGGAAATGACTGCATTGTAAAAAACACATTATGGTGAGCCCTTAACAGTTGATGATGATGCATGTGGGATTTGGGCAGCCAACTAGTTCCCTTTCACTGTTGCAGGGTTAAGTTATTTTTCCCACCAGAAGATGCTCATCTTGTTTCCTCATTTTTCTTCCTTAAATAAGGATCCGTTGTTCCGATTCTTTGAGAGAGAGGTTAAAATGGGAGCCAAATTACTTCAGGATGTCCGTCAGGATCTTGCCGACGTGGTTCAGGTTTGTGAGGGCAAGAAGAAACAGACCAACTACTTGCGTACACTTATAAATGAATTGGTGAAAGGTATGTGACTTCAAACAAGCTTCTCTTTCTAGAATGCTTTCCCAGTAATCCTATTACATCAGTTGATGTCGTCTTATTTCCAGCACTGAAGAGAAACACCACTATTTTTGCCTAATACAAAATTCTGAAAGTCAAAATGGTGAGGTTGATCCTGTGACATATATGAACTGCAGTATTGCCAACCTAACCATTCAAATAGCATGAGATTGACTTGAAGAAAGGGGGAAAAAAAATTTTTAAGCAGTCTAGGGTTTTTGCCTTTGGGGTTCACTTGGATTGTGGTTTTTAAACTTTTTCTGCAACTGTGGAAGCTGAAACTATTTAAATGAAAGATGAAACTTTCATGTTACTGTCCAGGAGCTGGAGATTTAAGTAAGACATCTATACTGTGTGACTTGGAAAAGAATTGAGAGTTGGCAGCACTAAAACTGAGATTGGTATAAAAAAATAAGATTTTGCTGAGTTTGAAACAAAGAGCCTGGTGTTAATTGACCGTAAATCAGTTTCCATCTAAACCTTAAGTTTTAAGCACTCGTACCAAAATTATCAGAGGAACTCCAAAAGTTACCCTGGCTTGATTTTCTCTGCTCATACATTTGGCAGTGTGATGAAAAGGGGACGTTTTGTATCAATACAGTGGAATATGCTGCTGGTTGAGATGGATTTAAGCAGAACTATTGTACACTGAATTAATAAAATATTCTTTGCCTTGTGACCAGAGGATAAAGGTGGTGGTACCCTTTGCAGTAACTCCTTAAAATTGTTGTCTTCCGTGTTGCAAAAGGCTTAATTGTATAATTAGCTGTGATGTATTTTGAGACCTGGTGTATATGCAGTTGAACTTACTAATGAATGTCTTCCAGGATTTGTTAGTAAATTGTACTTTAGACAGTAATTTCTGTTTAAATATTCATCTGAAGAACACATTTTAGAAAGCTACCTAGTTTTCTATAATGTCATGAAACTGTCTTTCAGTTTGTGTTACACTTGTACTCTCTGGACCCAGTTAAGTTAGAACCCCACTGTGCTTGATGGTATGAAAAATCTGTTGTAAAACACAGTAATAGCGAAGTGACTGCCACTGAAAGGGTAAAATTGCATTTGGGAAATAGTGTGTAATCCAACTCATACCCATACAGAGCTCTTACCTTGGATATGTCTTCTCTAGGTATTCTGCCTCGTAGCTGGTCTCATTACACTGTACCTGCTGGCATGACTGTTATTCAGTGGGTGTCTGACTTCAGTGAACGCATTAAACAACTCCAGAATATTCCCAGGCAGCAGCTTCTGGTGGAGCAAAAGAACTAAAGGTATCTATCTTGTGGTTGTATTGCTTTTTCTCATTTAAAGGCTTTTCTGAATTCTGAGAAATTAGGGTTACATGAGTCTGTAACTGCTTATATCTAACTGTTAGTGTAAAAGCATTGAAACGCTTTAGCTAAGGAGCTTCTCAGAAATCTTACCTGGACACCCCTTCAAATGTGCTTGTATATTATGGTGTTCCTGAATGACTTCCTGTGTTTAAAAATTGCCATTTTCCAAACCTAGCTGCAGATCATGCACACAGTATAGTTGCTGCAATGGGGAAAAAACAGCTAGGCTATGTCTACACTACCAGCCAGGATCGATGCTCTGAGATTGAAGAGCAATCTGCTGTCGATTTGGTAGGTCTTCACTAGACCTGCTAAATCGACTGCCAGTGGATCAGTCGACCCCCTGTACTGTACCCCCAACGAGAAGAGTAAAGTAAGTCGAGAGGAGAGTTTCTGCTGTCGACCTCCTGCAGTGTAGACCCCGTGGTAACTCGACCTAACGTATGTTGACTTACATAACGTAGCTGGAGTTGCATAGCATAGGTCGACTTACATAGTCTGTCTTACTGTTCTGTAATTGTTCAAAACGTGATGCAGCCATGTATTCCGAGGAGGTGTGTGTGGGTCCAGAGCATCAAAGCAAATTTTGACTAGCAATACATGTAGTGGCAGCACTCATGCCCTGTGACCCTAGTCTCTACTGTGGCTATATAAGGTTGGTGCACCCCCCAACCTCCCTCATTTCCTTCACACCAAATGTCAAGAGTACAGACGCAGAGGGTGAGTTGTGGAATACACATCTGCATCACATCCAGAATAATACACTACAGATAAGTCCTGATTCTAATTCCTTCTCAAGTAGATGCAGCCATGAATTTCATGTAGGTGACTCTCAAGCAGTATTTGCAGGAGGTGGGGCTTGGAGTATGTTAAACAAAGAGTGCAGGATTACCTTAAATTTTCATCTGATCTGGATTTAGCATAAGTGGCATAGTGGTTTTAAACATATGTACATAGGATCCAATGGCAAGCCCCGGCAAATTCCAAATCTGAGCTGCTTCATTTGCTGTCATGATATAGGAATCAGAGTAACAGCCGTGTTAGTCTGTATTCGCTAAAAGAAAAGGAGTACTTGTGGCACCTTAGAGACTAACCAATTTATTTGAGCGTAAGCTTTCGTGAGCTACAGCTCACTTCATCGGATGCATCCGATGAAGTGAGCTGTAGCTCACGAAAGCTTATGCTCAAATAAATTGGTTAGTCTCTAAGGTGCCACAAGTACTCCTTTTCTTTTTATGATATAGGAAGTTATCCATCTTGAGATCATCTGTGAAGAGATTGCCCCTTCATTTGGTTCACACATGAAACAGATGAGATGAAGAAAGGAAACATTTAGTTCTATCTGTAAAAGGCTAAACATTGCCTGACATCCAGTGTGTGAAGATGCTGCTCATCTGGGGTTGAATTTGGCTCAAAGAACAACACTGGTAGATGAATAATTTGTTTCAAGTAAAACTGAGAAACCACTTTAGATAAAAAATTATATGGTGCAACTACAGGATTACCTTGTTTTTGGAAAATTGTGTGTCAGGATGCTCCGCCATCAGAGCTTGCAGTTCACACATGCTCCTAGCAGATGATGTTGCCACAAGGAAAGGAGCTTTCTGACAAAAAGGGAAAAAAGAGGTCAGGGTGAAGAGGAAAGAGAGATGGGAGGCCAAACCAATAATCTGAGGACAATAACCTGAGGTCAGAGAATTGATATTGTTTCTGCTACATTGGAGCAATGAGAATGAGCTTGGTACGGTCCAGTTTCAGCTTGAGAATGACCTCCAGGATGATTTGAATTGGAGGAAAAGGCATACAGGAGTGCTGATTCCCAGCATCAGGTGGAAAGCATCAATCAGGCGCCTGGACTGAGACCTACACCCTCAAGAGCAAAATAGATGGCATTTCTTGTCTGTCTTGAACAGGCCAGAATTCCCAAACAGCAAAGAGGTAGGACACTGGGCTTTTTAGACCACTTGTAATTCAAGGAAAATTTTTCTACTGAGGGGATCTGCCAGGTGATTCTGGATCCCAGGTAAATGACAGGCCTCAGTGATTGTTTTTGTTGCAAAACTGGCAGTCTGATCACCTTCTGACACAGCACATGGGAGTATGCACCCCTCTGTCTGTTCACATAATACATCATGGTGATATTCTTAAGGATGTGCATGCTGAGTCCCCCGACGTCTCTGACAGGCACTGTAGATGGCACAAATTGTAGGACACTGATTTGCAGAGAAGCTTCCTGTTCCGACTACAGGCCTAGAATTTTCTGTGAACTCAGATGTGCTCCCCAGCCTATTAAGAAGGCATCAGTGACAGTAGTCCTGGTTGATGGGGACCGGGCGAAGGGAACATCCTGGCATGCGTTCCCTGAACAGTTGTCCACCATAAGGAGTCCAGATAGGCAGAGGAAGTCAGACCATTTTGTCCAGCACATGATGGTTCAGATGATAGACCAATATCAGCCACATTTGAAGAGGACAAAGGTGTAACATGACACATTGAATTATCTGTGTGTATGTAGCCACATGGTCTAGCAACCTCAGGCATACTTGGGCTGTAGTTGAGGGTTGAGACTGCAGTTCCAGACACAGATGGTGAATAATGCAAACTCAGTTGGTCGGC
This sequence comes from Eretmochelys imbricata, assembly GCF_965152235.1. Taxonomy (NCBI): domain Eukaryota; kingdom Metazoa; phylum Chordata; order Testudines; family Cheloniidae; genus Eretmochelys; species Eretmochelys imbricata. The sequence goes on from NC_135577.1 coordinate 111,187,478, forward strand.
AGTAATGCTCTCAAACTCAGTCTAGCAGGGCCACAGTGAACTCAGTACTGGAATCAATGTTGACTTCCCATTGTTAGGCAGAGACCTAGACTATGGAGTAAGCGTAGTGTGAAGTGAACATGAGGACTTCTTCTCTGGACTTGCCTCTTTGTACCAAATCTCCATATACAGGAAGATATGAAATCCCCTCTCCTGAGGTATATTGTCACCACAATCATGCAATTGCTAAAAACCCAGGGAGTGGAAGATAGAGCAAAAGGGAACATGGTGTACTGATAGCGTCCCAACATGGGGGCGGCATCGGTACTAAAGAGGAATGGGGAATTGGGCACTGATGGTATTGAGTGAGACAGTCGTACCTGGTACCAGAAGAGGTGCCAGTACTGAGGTCAAGGGCAATACTGAAGTCGACAACAGGATCTATTGTCAGGGCAATGACTGTACTAAAGGGCGCACGAGCATTGACGGGGAGCTTTTGGGGCCAGGCCTGGCATCTGCCTCAATTCCACAGTCTGGGACATGGGCAGTGAAAGCTGCACTGCCAATAAACCCAACAGTTCTGCAACCAGCTAGAAGGTGCCATGGGCACCACTGAGAACGAAGCATTAAAAGCTACGGCCCCAGAAAAATTCCTGAACTAGTGGAGAGTCAGGGACTGAGAGGCAAAGCAGGTCTGATGCTGCCTGACATACTACCAGCACGGAGACAATCTGCTCCAGTCCTGACATCATTGGTACTGGACTCAATGAACACCCCATGGCCAGAATCAGAGTCAATGGTACAGGCTCTTGCTGGTCTCAGTATGGTACCAGGAGCAGTTCAACCAGTGGTTCTCAAACTTTTGTACTCTTGACCCCTTTCACACAGCAAGCCTGTGAATTAAAACCACATTTTTTAAAAAAATATTTAACACTGTTATAAATGCTGGAGGTGAAGCAGGGCTTGGGGTGGTGCTGACAGCTCGCAACCCCCCAAGTAATAACCTTGTGACCCCCCTGAGGGGTCATGATCCCCAGTTTGAGAACTCCTGGGTTAGATGGACCTGCTCCATTCTGCATGCCAGGAGTACAATGCCAGTTAGCATTCCTCTTAAAAGATGAGGAGGAGTCTCCCTGAGCCCTGGAATGGTCCCAATTAGTGTTCTGGTGTTTCACTCTTCCTCTTGAGTGAAACACCAGAGTCCAAACATGGAGCACAGTTACTTGCTAGTTACGAAGGTGACCACCAATCAGACAAGAGCCTTAGTGCTGAAGCGGACCTCAAGGCCTGCTCCAGAAAGTGCTGCTTCCGCCATAAGTCTCTCGCCACCTGAATCCTTTTTTTAACAAAACAACCCAAAAAACCTTACAAATGGAGCACTAGTCCATAATATGTCCCTCACTGAGACACCACAAACACATTGTGTGAGGATGGCCCCTCGCGTGACAGATGATGCTTGAACCCTGGTGAGGGCATCACACGGGGCAGCCTGCTATTCGAACACTATATTGACACTAAACAAAATCTAAGCTACCGTTATCTAGAACAGGGGTTCTCAAACTTCATTGCACCGTGACCCCCCTCTGACAACAAAAATTACTTCATGACCCCAACAGGGGGGACCGAAGCCTGAGCCCCTTCGGCTTTGGCCCTGGGCAGTGGGGTTCATGCTTCAGCCCAGGGCCCCATCAAGTCTAAGCCAGCACTGACGACCCCATTCAAAGGGGGTCACTACCCACTTTGGGGTTCCGACCCATAGTTTGAGAACCGCTGATCTAGAAGAAATAACGCTCAGAAAACTGATACTAAAACATGAGGTGAGAACAACACTCAGAGCTCCGATTCAAGCCATGGGCAGTGAGAGGGAACTGAGGAGGGTCAGGGAGGTGCTGCCTTTAAATACCCAGAGGAGGTGTCCCAAGGCATGAGCACAGCCTCTATAGGTACTGCTAGGCAAAGTTCTCTGGCTTTGGTGCGCTGGGCACATGCATGGAATACGCTGCATGTACTCAAAGAAGACAATACCTTATAGCACAGCCTTGTGGGAAATGTTGACACATTAGGAGAAATTTGTATTTCTAATTCTACTTATATATATGCAATAGAATTACGTACAAATATTGAACTCTTCTGAAACTGCTAATTTTTTCCTATAAAACAGACTTTAGGATTCATAAAATTGTTTCTACATGTGTATGTTAGTAGGAAACTATCCCTTTGAGGGTAAATCTTCATCTGAGGAAACATGCCAGACATAGTTTGCAAGATGGTCCATATTTTAGTGCAACTGTTTGTTTAAATAGATATTGAATGCAGCTAAGTGCCATTGCAGTAGCTACTATAGAAATTTCTAAAACATACAATTCTTTTAATAGAACATCCATGTGTGCCTGGGTGGCTTGTTCGTACCTGAGGCTTATATTACTGCTACAAGACAATATGTGGCTCAAGCAAACAGCTGGTCCCTGGAAGAACTTTGTCTAGAAGTCAATGTTACAACTACTCAGAATGCAGTCCTGGATGCTTGCAGTTTTGGAGTCACAGGTTAGCTGATGTGCTTTTTACAAGGTGGAAGGGAAGGGAATAGGTGCTATTAGCCCTTAACACTGGGTATTTATCTTTTGTAAAAATGCTGGTACAGACCATATCAGATACATAACACCAAGGGGAGTTAACAAGCACAGTGAAAGTCTGATTGCAGTTGCACTAGAAGTAGCATTGGAAGTCAATTTCTGTGGGGGATTCTGCATTATTTAAAAACACGTTAATGGAAAACTTTGCTATGCTCGTGCATAGGGATTGAGAATCCTTATGAATGAACATTGTCAGGAGTAGTGCAATATGGATAAATGCAAATAACAGTCAATATGTTAGAGGTAGTGCTCTGGTGGCTTTTTTATTCCTCTAGTAGCCTTCACTGTTACCTTTTCTGGGGTATTTTTTCATTTATAAATGAGGTCTCCCATTTTAACAGTAGGTCTAAATATCAATTACCACATTTTTAGATGGGTGAATCTACCTCTGGACTTGAAAATGAGTGGAAAAGGAAACTTCCTTTAAATGTGCATACAATTCACTTTCAGGAAAGACCTCACATTTTCATACTTCTTAACTCATAGGTTTGAAGCTTCAGGGAGCTACATGCAGTAACAATAAACTGTCCCTTTCAAATGCTATATCAACTATATTGCCCATAACACAGCTTCGCTGGATCAAGCAGACAAATGCAGATAAAAAGGCTAATGTGGTAAGTAATGTGGAGACCAATGTTTTGTCATTCTGTGACTCCTTTCAGTAGTGGCTCATCAACTTTAAATTCTACTTTCTCTGGTGCCCTAGAATAAAAATGGGGAAATACCTGCTTCCATTTCATTAGTCTTACATTTTGCGGTACCACAGATGTTCCTTTCCAGTATGAGTTTTCAACCTGGGGGTTACAATTCCTAGGAGTCTGGCAAACAGATCCAGTATTGCTACCACCCTCTCTTTGTGGCTAGCTGCGGGGTACCAAGAAATGTAAACTCATGAAGCATTGGGTCCTGAGAAGTCTGAACAACACCTTAGAAATGTATTATAAAAAGTACACTTTAGCCTGGCAGGCTGGGTGCTCTTTCTTAGGAGTACAGTTGATCTTGGTTGGGGAAGGATGGGCAAAGTTCAATATGGAATGTCTCTTCATAATTTCCAGTGGTGGGGACCTTTGCTGTCTTCCCTTTGACTTTTATCTTGCATTCATCTGTCTTATTCACATTTTAATAAATGCCTAACTTCTTTTCCAGGTTACATTACCAGTTTATCTGAATTTCACCCGTGCTGATCTGATCTTCACTGTTGACTTTGAAATAGCCACCAAGGAAGATCCTCGCAGTTTCTATGAACGTGGTGTTGCAGTCCTCTGCACAGAGTAACAAAATAACGTTTTCTAACTGATAAATAGTAGTAAAATTCAGTGTCTTTAATCTAGTCCACAGTGTTAGTTTTAACCTCCAGGGCATGGTTAAGTTGTCAGATGGATTGGTGTAAAGTTGACTTGCTAGAGGCTGGGTTTCTTGCCAGGGTTTCTGGTGATACTGATGGTTTTGAGGGAGAATTGGATGTGGTTTTTAGATGGCTCTAGTTACATGTGGTAATGTTTGATGGTTCCTCCTACATTAAATAAATTCTGTAGCATGATTTGTGGTTCTTTATTTCATTTCTAAAAACATTGTTCTTGCCATGACTTGCTCTAGAGAATTACTTCCATTAATGTTTTTAAACGTTCAAGGAATGGAAAACGATGGTGAAGTATTACCCAGGTCTTCAATAATGAATGATGCTAACTTACTAAGAAACCAGTTTTACCATTTGTGGTACTTAACTTGCAGATCTCCTATATAAATCACCTGTAACCAGAAACAAGAAAAGCCCAAATGAATTCAGTGGAACAAGTTGAAATTGAGCACACACAGGTTTTAACGCAAGGGAGAGGTTATGCCAATATTATTATTACACAGGCGTGATGAACTGCACATATTGCTTAATCTACATGGTATAGATATGAACCACCTGCATACTTAAGTGAGAACTACCCTGTACACAGAATGCTGACTTTCAGAACAGTTTCATCACCTCCAGTGATACAATAACCAGCACAGTGGACATATGTGAGGAAGTAACTTTGCATTAATATCAACATGCCTGCAGACACTTGAATTTAGATCCACTTGGGATTTTTTTTGACTGAGTATTATTTCAACCTCTGAGAGCAGCATCATTGACATAAGCAAATAGCCCTACCAAACTTCTTATGGCAAATACCTTGAGGGGTCTCTCTTCTGATAGTATATGCTAAAGATAGTGGTTTTATTCTGTTCATTCCTTAAAGGGACACTTAAAGCTGGCAGACCCAAAAATCTGACCACCCAACCAAATAGCTTTTGGTTACACAGTAGTTGCTAACATTTAAAACTCTGCTGCTCTCAAAATACATCTTTACTAGATTTTTACTTGTTTGGCTCCTTTATCTTCAGAAATTTCTAGGGCAGCAAAACAACCTGCAATTTCTGAATACTGTCTCGCTTGATCGCTGTTCCTCATGCACAGAATTTGCCATTCTCTGCCTCTGAGGAGCTTTTTGTGGGATGTGAGTTCTGAACATGGATGTTTCCTCTAACGTTCCTTCCAGTGAAGTGCATGACTTCCTTGTACCCTAAAGCTTACGAGAAGGCCCCTAAGCCTTCTAAAAGCCTCATCAAATGAGATGGGTATTTGGACTGCAGAATGTTGCCACATGGAGTATCCGTCTAAACTTCCTGTGGTCTTCAGGTAATTTGAATATCAAATGCATAACAAAATTTGCATTAATAATTAAAGCTTTGTTCTGTATTCCCATTTGGCATTTGAGATCTCTGAACTCCTGTACACAGGGAAACACAGGTCTTGGATGGGCTGATCATGTGGCTGTAAGAACTCAATGAGCCATGCTTACACAGAGGTACATATGCAGGAGTATACTTGGGGGATAAAAGCACAACCTGCACTGTATTGGGAAACTGTACCTCTTAGACTGATGGCACACAGGTCACAAGCCATGTGGTGCGAAGCCTGTCATTGACCAGCAGCCTGATTGTTGGAGTGCAGGGTGTCTTCCATTGGGAGGGTGGGTAGTATCCGCTTTTGGTGGAGCCTCACTAAGATTCTTATGTTAGGATCTCTGAGCCCTGCTGCCTTGAGGGAGGAATGAAGAAAGTAGCAACTTTCTCCAGAGTGCCAGACTTACAAAAAATTACAGGGTCATGATTGAACTGAAACCCTTTTACGATTCAGTTGATGAGCACTGCTTTAGAGATTCTAGAACTCCCATGAAAAAAGGCTTTAAGAGCTAGGTTCTGGCAGTAGTGTCTCAGCTTCCACTAAAGTAGCTGAGTTGTGCATTCACACCTGCCATGATATAGACCCCTACACTACATGTTAAAGATGCTGTAGTATACTTAAACTGATCCTTGCTGTCAGTTAAATGTAGGCCTTGTATAGATAACTTATGAGTTTCAGACCACTTGACAGTATATTAAAGGCTATCCACAAATTAGTTCCCTAAGTTTTCACAGGATGATTAAATATGGATCTTGAGGTTAGAGCTCTTCAAAACTGTTTATATATGAGTAAAGATGGACCAACAGCTATTTAATGAATTTTTATACAGTCTGACCAATCTTTATCTTCTACATGGATACTATATATAGTTCCATTTTTACCACATTTTTGTTATGGTTACAATTGGTATATTACAGATGTTTTTGATCTTGACCATGGGGAACAGGTGTCCACCCTAAAAACCACCTGCCCAACTGCCACTTGTTCCTATTTGTATTTAGCTGTCTCAGCAGGAAAGCCAAAACTGACTGAACATGAAGACCATATCTATGACCCCTCATCAATAGTCATCCTCCAAGACGGGCCTGAGGCATAGTGGGGGCAATACAGGGAAGCTTGTTCTCTTACCTCCAACTAAGGTCAAATACAAATAAAACAACTTTTTCTAAAGTGGGTTGTAGTTTTGAACCCATCTAGAAAAAAATCTGTCTAAAGGAAATAACCTGTAAACTTAGATTATTGAATTAGGTTTGGAGCTTCAGAAAGAAGGAAAGAACCACTTAAGCAGCAAGGCAGGAGTAAGGAACTGGAGGGATGGGTTCATTTAAGTTATTTTTACACAGGTTAGTCATGGGTGGAAGAAAGAAGCATGCCTGAAGAGGGCAACTATTAAGAATAATTATTTAGGGTGCTGCTAAAGGCAGTGAAATGGAAAATAACGTCAACTGTGAGGAAAAGCTTCACCCTGAAATATATAGTCTCATGCAGTTCCCTGAAGTAAATCAAAGGTAAGCCCTTTGAAACACTTATGGATATGAAATGCAGGAGATATGGAAGGAGACCAGGTTATTTCCCTTCCCTGATTAACATATCTGGGCTTGCATGTGTCAAATGACACTAAAAGTGAGGACCATAACTCTTTTCACTCAGTTATCTATGTTACATGCACTTCTAAAATTTAGAACAAAAATAATCATCAGCAAAAAGCTGAGAGATGTTTAATGCCAGCCTGGAGGGGTCATGAACAGAGCTACTGGCCTCCTGAGCCCATTTCTATTCTACAGGGTTAGATGGGGTCTGAATTTTTTCTGTTTAACATGAGGCTAGGATTTGGTAGAGGTAGACACTGATCTATCCTATGAGGAATCCTCCAGCATTTTAAGCTTAAATAATGTTCACCACACACTTTGGGGCTTTTCAGATATTGTGCCCCAGCTTTGGACTTTGGCAGGCTGAAGAGATGGACCATGAGGTCCAAATTTCAAGAGTGTTTGTTCACTGTCTCCAGTAGCAACTTTCAGCTTACTAACAGTTGTAGAAATAAAGCCCAGTGAGCTAGACATAGAAGGTCTTTTTCCACCTCTAATTTGTCTGAGATGAAATCTAGAGAGCAAAGTCCAAGAAGTTTTTACAGAAGAACTGAAAACATTGAAGAATTTAGGGGGGAAAAATTGACTAAAGAGCAAGTCTGCTGCTGCTATGGAGATATGCCATAGATGTAGTCAGAGGCATAAGCCCTAGTGCCAGTTTAGTGTAGGCTGTAGGCTACTGAATCGGTAGTAGTAAAATAATTAACATTGTTGGTGTTTCCAAACAAGGCTGTATGCACCACACTGGAGCCTAACTGTCACCATTTTACAGTTACACTGCCAGTCATTGTAACGCCAGGGAAGAAAAATAAGCAAAAGCATTTTTCTTCCTAGCAAATTTCAGCATTTAAGAATAGTCCTGCTCCAGCACCTCAAAGCTGTAAGGTTTCAGAGTAGCAGCCGTCTTAGTCTGTATTCGCAAAAAGAAAAGGAGTACTTGTGGCACCTTAGAGACTAACCAATTCATTTGAGCATAAGCTTTTGTGAGCTACAGCTCACTTCTGTAGCTCACGAAAGCTTTGCTCAGATAAATTGGTTAGTCTCTAAGGTGCCACAAGTACTCCTTTTCTTTTTTCAAAGCTGTAAGTAACTTAGTTTTTCTTAAGCACAAGAGTGCAACCCCCAGAATACTAAAAAAAAAAAAAACTAAACCGTCAACCTCCTCTCTTACTTCCATTCTGACCTTGGTGAACCCAGGAAGAAATGAAATGATTTTACATTGTGGCCTCTCATTAAATGTTCAGTATCCTTACCACTCTTCCACAATGGAAATCCATACACAGCATATATACTCGAGCATGCTAGTGAGTCTCTGGAGGATTTTTAAGTCAGGTGGAACTTTAGTGAACTTAAGACACAAAGGTTTAATAGATCCCTTGATGTAGGTTTATTTTACATTTCACTTGCCACACTTCCCCTCATGTCCACCTTGAGAAAATACAGTTAATAAGGAAGAGCAATAAAGTTCAGGCTTGGTTTAAAGTAGTTTATTTCAATTGTAGTAAAAAACAGGTTATATACTGGGATAGTAGATTTGAAAAGAAGTTTAAACAAACATCCCTGTAGCTCTGGGTGGTACTGCAACAAAATACCCTTCTCCCACTCTCTTCCTGCTAATAGGCAAGTCCCACACCTCTACATTTGTTCAGTAGGAGACAGTTTTACTAGTGCTGAGCAAAGGGCTCCATGAAGCCCTTTCTTCTTCTGTAGATTACTCCAAAAATCTACCCCATACCATATGGAGGGGAAGGCAAAAAGAGAACCATGCAAATTAAAATGGTTATTTATTCTCCTGGCCCTGATCATTCTGTTTAGCAGCTAGGTTTGAGAGAGAAAAGTCATTCTCATAAAGGAAAAATAAAAACCCCTCATTGTAGAAGAACTTCAACTGTTGGTATGTACATTATAAACCCACGTTGGCATGCCCAGTTCTGGAGAGAAGGTTAGAAAAACAGGCTGTTAGAGTTCATTGTCAACACCAAATAAAAGGGAAAGTCAGTTTGACCCTGCAAAATGAAAGTTGATGAGGATTATCTGTTCCCCCAAACTTCTGGTTTGTATGATTTGAGTCATTTTGGCAGTTATCCAAGGCTGAACCTGCAAGTGACCACTCACGATGGGAACAAAGCAGCTGTAGGAAGCAGGCACAGGCCTCACTGAAGATGGTGCACTCACTGTGAAGATGAAACAATATGATGAGTGCTACTTATTCTGCATTTACAGAATCATCACCACTACTTCAGTTTAGTTATTGTGATGCTATGCATTTCTCCAACCACCATGTCATGAGAAGGCCTGACCCCTGCAGCAGTAGCATAGGCATGTATACAATGCTAAGGCATAGTATCTATTGTCGCTTATTGCCTAAAGAAATGCATAATTACTTGGCCACAGGTGCAGGAATTGGGTTGCTGGGAAATAACAGGACTAAAGGCAGAGTACTGTATGCTGCATGGGATCACGTTTGATTGCAACTACTGATACAGCTTTACATTAGCTCCAATTCCCCTACACAAGCATTAATGTTCTGTAGGGAACTGCTAGTCCTAGTTGACGTTTTGAAGTCTTATCTCTCATTTACTATATGTTTAAACAGAGGGAATTCCAGATCATAATTAGCCTATCTGTACCTTAGATTAGGTTGCATGCAATTTCTTTCTTAGCTATTCCCCAACACCGTCTAGAAATGGAAGCCCTAGTTTTCTCTTGATTGGTCACACATATTTTCACCGTTGGACTTTACTAAAATGGGTTGTTGCAGAGTTGTGGTGACTGGGCTTTCTAGGACTCTGGCATATTTTGAAGGCTCAACATTCATGAGTAAGGAACAGTCAGATGTCAGCCACATTGCAGAGGCAAGTACTCCAGAGGTTCTGGACTGTTCACATGGCCTGGCAAGTCTTATTGGAACATCACTTTTCTCTTTAGTGATAACTTCCATCTGTATTTTAAAGGTCATTTACTGGCTGCATATAGACATCACAGATTTCTGTTACTGGGGAGACCCAATTTGAAGACATATGTAGGGACTCTGTGTTTTCAGAAGAGTAAAGGTCTTCCACCATCTCTGGCAAATTATGCACCAAAGGTGTAACTCGGTTATAGTTTACATCATTAAGAGAATTCAAACTACAGTCTGAGTGGGTTGATGGACACTTTTCAAAGACACCATAATCGAGGCTCAACTTAAATATATACCCCAAATTAAAAAAACACAGTAAAAGAACTAAAAAAGGAGCCACTGTGGTTTAACAACCATGTAACAGAAGCAGTGACAGATAAAAAGGCATCTTTTAAAAAGTGGAAGTCGGATCCTAGTAAGGTAAATAGAAAGGAGCATAAACACTGCCAAATTAAGTGTAAAAATGTAATAAGAAAAGCCAAAAAGGAGTTTGAAGAACAGCTAGCCAAAAACTCAAAATAATAAAATGTTTAAGTACATCAGAAGCAGGAAGCCTGCTCAACAACTAGTGGGGCCCCTGGACGATCGAGATACAAAAGGAACACAAAGACTATAACATGAATTCTTTGCTTCAGTCTTCACGACTGAGGATGTTGGGGAGAGTCCCAAACCTGAGTCATCCTTTGTAGGTGACAAATCTGAGGAATTGTCACAGATTGAAGTGGCAGTAGAGGAGGTTTTGGAATTAATTGAGAAACTTAACAGGACCAAGTCACCAGATGGCATTCACCAAGAGTTCTGAAATAACTCAAATGTGAAACTGCGGAACAATTAACTATGGCTTGTAGCCTGTCCTTTAAATCAGCTTCTGTATCCAGTGACTGGAAGATAGCTAACACAATGCCAATATTTAAAAAGGGCTCTAGAGGTGATCCCGGCAATTACAGATCAGTAAGTGTAACTTCCATACCAGGCAAATTAGTTGAAACAAGAATAAAATTGTCAGACACATAGAAGAACATAAATTGTTGGGCAAAAGTCAACATCGTTTCTGTAAAGGGAAATCATGTTTTACTAATCTATTAGAGTTCTTTGAAGGGGGTCAACAAACGGGTGGACAAGGGGGATCCAGTGGACATAGTGTACTTAGATTTCCAGAAAGCCTTTGACAAGGTCCCTCACCAAAGGCTCTTACATAAATTAAGTTGTCATGGGTAAGAGGGAAGATCCTTTCATGGATTGAGAACTGGTTAAAAGACAGGGAACAAAGGGTAGGAATAAATGGTAAATTTTCAGAATGGGGAGGGGTAACTAGTGGTTTTCCCTAAGGGTCAGTCCTAGGACCAATCCTATTCAACTTATTCATAAATGATCTGGAGAAAGGGGTAAACAGTGAGGTGGCAAAGTTTGCAGGTGATACTAAACTGCTCAAGATAGTTAAGACCAAAGCAGACTGTGAAGAACTTCAAAAAGATCTCACAGAACTAAGTGATTGGGCAACAAAATGGTAAATGAAATTTAATGTGGATAAATGTAAAGTAATGCACACTGGAAAAAATAACCCCAACTATACATACAATATGATGGGGGCTAATTTAGCTACAACTAATCAGGAAAGAGATCTTGGAGTCAGCATGGATAGTTTCCTAAAAATGTCTATGCAGTGTGCAGCAGCAGGCAGAAAAGCAAACAGGATGTTAGGAATCATTATAAAAGGGATAGAGAATCTTATTGCCCTTATATAAATCCATGATACGCCCACATCTTGAATACTGCATACAGATGTGGTCCCCTCATCTCAAAAAAAGATATACTGGCATTAGAAAAGGTTCAGAAAAGAGAAACTAAAATGATTAGGGGTTTGGAACGAGTCCCATAGGAGGGGAGATTAAAGAGGCTAGGACTTCAGGTTGGAAAAGAAGAGACTAAGGGGAAATGTGAAAGAGCTATATAGAATCATGAGTGATGTTGGGACAGGGACTGTGCAGCTGACACTCTGGGCAGGACGCACAGTACCTCCGCACTTCTTCATGTACTCCAGGCCAGAAGAATCATCGTAGGGCTCGTGACAGGGTCTTCTCTACCCCCAATAAGATGACCATGGGCAAGACTTAATACAGCATTCTGGGGTTTTTGAGGTACTAGAATCCGTTGTACTTTCTGCCCCTGTACTGGTGCAACCCGGTAACAAGAGATCCTTCTTCATTATGAAGTAGGGTCCTGGTCCCTGGGTTTTCCCTTCCAACGGGGCCCCATCTATTTCAGTTACCTCCTTCCTAATGTGGTTGTACCTTGGGTCTTCAGCCTGGTCCCGTCCAAAATTTCCTCTCCCAGGGCTAATCTGCCTGACATCTAGGGGACCAGTCTCTGTTGCCTCTACTGGTTCAGAGGCATCGGGGTGGGGGGCAGGCCTGGGTGCTTCTTCCTCCTGGGTGGCCTCCTTTTCAGCTGCTTGGGTGCGCCTACCTGTGAGAGCGACCCTCTCTGGCTTTGGGTCAGTAGTTGGGTTCCCAAGGCCTCAGTTGCCCTTCTTTCTCTTTTCATCTTTCTACCCTGTCTGGGAGTGGAGAACAAATCTGGGGATATTTCAGAGAAGGTTGGGGGTTGACAGTCTACTGTGGATGCCTCACTAATTTCAGGGTACCTCTGTTTCTCCAATCCCCCTACTGAGAGTAAGTCTCCAAACCCTGGGAAGTCCCGTCCTACGAGCACTGGGTATGGGAGTTTAGGGACTACACCTGCTGCTACCTCAGTAGTGTTCCCTTGGATCTCAATTTTACTGGCATGGTGGGGTAGTAACTAACTGTCCCATGGATGCATGTTATCCCCATATGATTAGCCTGCAGCAGCTGACTACGCTTCACGAGCTTCCCTGAGATAAGCGTGATAGCACTCCCCAAATCAACCAGTGCTGTGGTCTCTTCCCCATTTAGTTTCACTGGTCTGGTGTACATATGTGGGGCTAATGAGATCCCCACAAGGTGGATTAGGGAGCATGGGTCTGCCCAGTTCCCCAGATTACACTGCATAGGCTCCTCGGCATTGGGGCACCGTGCAGCTATGTGTCCCCATTCCCAACAGGTGTAACATCTGTATGGGCCCCTAGGCATTCCCCGATCTCTTGGTTTGGACAGTCTAACATCATGATCCTCTTCCCCCTCCATGCTCCGCCTCTTTGTGGCTTCTGGTGGGCCTTCAGCCCCTCTCTTTCCACCTGGGTCCTCCTGGTGGCCCAGTCACCCGAGCTCTAGGGCTTGGTGCTGCTAGTTTAACCCAGGGTGCCTCTTCCTTAACTGGTTGGGTCAACTCCCTCGCCGTCCTTCGCCTCTCTACCAGTGAGACAACCTCATTGTAAGTGGCAGTTTCGTTCTGGCTTACCCAGGCATGAAGGTCTGGCGGTAGTCCTCTCATATACCAGTCTATGACCAGAACCTCTAGCATCTCTTCTGTACTCTGGGACTCAGTTTGCAACCACTTTCGTGCAAAATGGATGAGGTCGTACAATTGGGACCACGGGGTTTTGTTTTCCTGATCCCTCCACTCGCAATACCGCTGGGCCTGCACTGCGGTCATTACCCCAGATCTGGCCAGGATCTCTGCTTTCAGCTGGAGGTAGTCTGCAGCAGCCTCTTCAGACAGATCATAGTAGGCCTTCTGGGCCTCCCCACACTGGAATGGGGCGTGGATGCCAACCCACTGATCTCGAGGCCAAGCCTCCCGCAGGGCTGTCCTCTCAAAGGCTAGGAGGTACGCCTCTACATCATCCTCCCGCATCATTTTCTGTAGGCAATTGCTGGCCCATATGATCCGCGTCCCATCATGGCTGCGGTTCATCTCCGTAAGGGCCCTCACTTGGTTTACCAGTTCCCGCAACATAGCGGTCTTGAGCGGCCTGGTCCATCAACAAGCGATTAGTCTCATGCTGCAGCTGTACTGCCTCCTGCTGGGCAGCCGTGGCTTGTATCAGTGCCCGCACTACGTCTTCCATTGTGGTGAAAAAAAAAAAAACCTGCTCACCTTTTTTTTTTTTTTTTTTAAAATAACACCCTCCTTCTTCCGCTGTGCTGTGCCCACCAGATCCCACTGCCGACACCAGGTGTGACAAAGTTCCTCCTCTACCTTGAAGGGTCCTGCACTTATTTGCAGATTTGCGTGCCTCAGAGATTCATGTCAGCCCTCAGTTTGGCCACTTTTGTGGCTCAAATCTGCCATTCACTCAGATAACCTCATCACTGGTCAACCTGGGGAAAAAAAAAAAGAGAAGAACAATCCCTGCAGTCTCTGCTGATCCACCATGTAGGTCAGGGAACAGCCCAGAGACCACCCCTCTTGTGGAGCCCACAGAACAGGTCAACTCCTCCTGTGTCTGATCAGGAGTTGGAAGGTTTGGGGGGAACCCAGGCCCACCCTCTACTCCGGGTTCCAGCCCAGGGCCCTGTGGATTACAGCTGTCTAGAGTGGCTCCTGGAACAGCTGTGCAACAGCTACAACTCCCTGGGCTACTTCCCCATGGCCTCCTCCCAACACCTTCTTTATCCTCACCACAGGACCTTTCTCCTGGTGCCTGATCACACTTGTACTCCTCAGTCCTCCAGCAGCACACCTTCTCACTCCCAGATCCTTATGCATCCCCCTACTAACTGATGGGCGGTCCCTTTTAAACCAGGTGTCCTGATTAGTCTGCCTGCCATAATTGATTCTAGAAAGTTCTTAATTGGCTCCAGGTGTCTTGATTTCTCTAGGGCAGCCCCTGCTCTGGTCACTCAGGGAACAGAAAATTATTCATCCAGTAGCTAGCATATTTGTCTTCCACCAGACTCCTGTACCCCACTGGTCTGGGTCTGTCACACTATATTATCCATTGCACCTTTCTTGACATTTCTCTGGAAAAAAAAGTTTGGTAACCATCCAGTTTCCCCACAACCTTTCATGGCTGCAATACTAAGAGATCACACTGGAAAAACATAAGCAACAGCATCATTTAGAATCAACACATCCACCCACTCCACAACCTGAACAACTGTTTATTTTTAAGGAAATTTAAACAAGGCTGCTACATAATGAAATGGCAGAAGTGTATAAACCTGCCTGAAGTAGCGTGTCCCTTGCTTTCTTGAAGACTCCTTCAGTAAGTGTGCTAGGCAGGCCCTGTTTAAAGAAGTATTCCCATCAGACATATGTATTTACAAATGGTCTCATACATGGTTGCCACAAGTTCTTTCTGGACGTTTTTATGTAGAGAGCAGAGATGTTTTTCTTGTTTTAACTAGCATTGGACATCTCTTGGAATTCAGTTTAAGTGCTCTAAAAATTTCTGCGAGAGTCTAATCAAACACAAGAAAGTGAAGTACCATTTAAAAAAAAAAAAACCTTTTATCTAAGCCACTTTAACTGTGGGTGTTTGTACTGTATGTTTTAATATACAGAATAGATTTGAGGGAATGAAGTGGAGAAATGTATTTTATAGCCCTGAAGCTTACCTAAGAGAAGCTAAAAACTATACATTCTCTTTCCTTTTATCTCCCTTGTGAGCTGCTCCATAACATTAAATACTGCTGCCACCTAGGAGTTGATATTTTTGTTGAAGTCAGATCAGTTAAATCAAGTCCTAACAATCATTTCAGTGATAAGCAAGTTGCATCTCTATCTCCTGTGTGCATAATATGAACTTGTGCAGATCCAAGGAAACCATTAGGTATGTTCCTGAGGAAAGTCTGTTTGTAAAACTGATTTTTCCCCAGTGGTGTTTATAGTGCTCTGTCATTTTAAAAACTAATACTGTCAGCAGCAATTGTATTTCACAGGTAAGCCCATACACCCTAGACAATCTTCAGTCTCTCCTTGGTCTAATTCTGTCAGTCACTACTGCAGACTAGACTCCACTGAGGAGCTGTCACTATTACTCTTCCTTCTCAGCAGCTCAAACAGACAAGCCTTCGTCTGCAAAGCATTAGTACCTGTCTCTATGGAAGAAACCCACCGCAGAAAGTCATGAGAAGAACATAAGAATGGCCATACTGGGTTAGACCAAAGGTCCATCTAGCCCAGTATCCTGTCTTCAGACAGTGGCCAATGCCAGGTGCCGCAGAAGGAATGAACAGAACAGGTAATCATCAAGTGATTCATCTCCTGTTGCCCATTCCCAGCTTCTGGCAAACAGGCTAGAGACACCATCCCTTCCCATCCTGGCTAAGAGCCATTGATGGACCTATCCTCCATGAATTTATCTAGTTCTTTTTTGAACCCTGTTATAGTCTTGGCCTTTACAACATCCTCTGGCAAGGAGTTCCACAGGTTGACTGTGCATTGTGTGAAAAAATACTTCTTTGAGTGCTGTCCCTGTGGGTGCTCCACTCCTTGTGACGGTGCATCCTCCTCAACCGTCCTTGGCTGAAGATGGGACTTGGGGCAGTACTGATCCTCTTCCCTGGTCTCTGAAGGAAACAATTACAAAGAATATAGAAATAGCGAGTTAGTAACATCACAGTTGTTTCCCTTCCCTTAGAATAGTTACTTAGTTTAAAAAAACAAACAAACAAACAAAAACAAAAACTTTTTTCCTCAAGCTTGTCTCCCACAGAGACACTTTCCCCCGGCATTCCTAGTTCAATGATGCCAGGGGCTTCAGGATTCAAGAAATGTGCTTCCTGTCAGGATTCTATGCCAAGGTCCGATGGACACTCACGTTGTGTGAAGTGCCTCAGCGAGACACACGTCTCTGCCAAGTGTGTCCATTGCACGAGCCTCAAAACCAGGGCTTGTCATGACAGGGACCTGCGGCTGAAAATGCTTCTCATGCAGAAATCTCTGCAGCCACCTCTGGAGACAGGCAATGTCAAACCCTCTCCCTCACGCTCCCTGGCCAGATCCGAACCATTTGGGAGCATGGCTTCACCCTCTCAGGTGAAGAGGCGAGAAGCCCAACTATCTCCAAGCAGAGACTTTCACAAGGGTAAAGGGTCTCCTGCGAGATCCCTACCCTCAGTGCTTACAGTGCCGAAGGCAGGCACCTCTGACAGTCCCAGCACCTCAGCCATGGCTCCTGCAGAGCGCAGAGGCAGGGACCCGACTTCCCGTGCCGGGAAGGTCTCCTCGTCACCGGTCCCCTCAGCATCAAAAATAGACCCGGTGCCAACAGCGCGCTCTACCCCGGTGCCGATAAGAACGTCGGCACCGAGCCTGCCTGCCACTCAAATAGCAGCAGCAGACCTCCCACGGGGCACCTACAAGAGATCCATGGCACTGGGAAAAGCCAAACAAGAGTCTGTGCACGCTTCTGAGCACAGATCGCGTGCAGCAGAGTCAGACCCTAGGGAACAGCAACAACAGTTCCTAAGTCAAGATGACCTTTCAGTGGCACCTGAGCCTAACTCTCCACTCCTGGACACACAGTGCTCACTCTTTGACCAGCCGCTCTCCCCACCTGACCTGGCTACCTTTATTGACAGCGAGCCTGATATGCAGCAACAGCAGGAGTTCTCCCCACCTGCCTCTCCTCCTCCACCGGAACCTTTTACACCTCAGATCACGGCTAACAACCACCAGCCTCAGTTTCCCTACTTCGCCCCCCTGTGGGTGGCACCTAACTTTTCCTACCCGATGCCTTGGCCTCACTGGTACCCTTGGCCAGCTCCTACTGCCACTCACCCTCATGCTTCTTCCACCAGATCACAAGCTCCTTCTGTGCCTCCATCTCCATCTGCTTTCTAGGCTGCCTGAACCCCCCTCTGAAGAGGTGGGCCAGGAACTATACCCTGATTCGCCAACTCCTAACTCTCCATCAGCTCCAGATGGAGCCCTCATGCCTCTGCCTCCACAAAATGTGGATGACCTCAATCAGTTCCAGGAACTTTTCAAGAGGGTGGCATTCAGCCAAGACATTTCTTTAGAGCAGGTCCAGGAGACACAACACAAACTCCTCAAAATCCTCCAACCCTCTGCATCCTCAAAGACTGCACTTCCCATAAATGAAGCAGTCCTAGAACCAGCTGACATTCTTCGGCAGACCCCAGCCTCTATTTTACCAACTTGCAAAAAGGCTGAATGCAAATATTATGTTCCTGCTAAGGACGTACATTTCTTATTCTCTCATCCACAACCAAATTCTCTGGTAGTGGATGCAGCGACTCAGAGGATGAAACAGCCGCACTACCTGCCCAGCCCGCAAGACAAGGACCTCAAACGCCTTGACATCTTGGGCCACAAGGTTTATACCTCCTCCACTCTGCAATTCAGAATTGCAGACTATTCCACCCTACTTAGAATCATAGAATCATAGAATATCAGGATTGGAAGGGACCCCTGAAGGTCATCTAGTCCAACCCCCTGCTCGAAGCAGGACCAATTCCCAGTTAAATCATCCCAGCCAGGGCTTTGTCAAGCCTGACCTTAAAAACTTCCAAGGAAGGAGATTCCACCACCTCCCTAGGCAACGCATTCCAGTGTTTCACCACCCTCTTAGTGAAAAAGTTTTTCCTAATATCCAATCTAAACCTCCCCCACTGCAACTTGAGGCCATTACTCCTCGTTCTGTCATCTGCTACCATTGAGAACAGTCTAGAGCCATCCTCTTTGGAACCCCCTTTCAGGTAGTTGAAAGCAGCTATCAAATCCCCCCTCATTCTTCTCTTCTGCAGGCTAAACAATCCCAGCTCCCTCAGCCTCTCCTCATAAGTCATGTGTTCTAGACCCCTAATCATTTTTGTTGCCCTTCGCTGGACTCTCTCCAATTTATCCACATCCTTCTTGTAGTGTGGGGCCCAAAACTGGACACAGTACTCCAGATGAGGCCTCACCAATGTCGAATAGAGGGGAAAGATCACGTCCCTCGATCTGCTCGCTATGCCCCTACGTATACATCCCAAAATGCCATTGGCCTTCTTGGCAACAAGGGCACACTGCTGACTCATATCCAGCTTCTCGTCCACTGTCACCCCTAGGTCCTTTTCCGCAGAACTGCTGCCTAGCCATTCGGTCCCTAGTCTGTAGCGGTGCATTGGATTCTTCCGTCCTAAGTGCAGGACCCTGCACTTATCCTTATTGAACCTCATCAGATTTCTTTTGGCCCAATCCTCCAATTTGTCTAGGTCCTTCTGTATCCTATCCCTCCCCTCCAGCGTATCTACCACTCCTCCCAGTTTAGTATCATCCGCAAATTTGCTGAGAGTGCAATCCACACCATCCTCCAGATCATTTATGAAGATATTGAACAAAACCGGCCCCAGGACCGACCCCTGGGGCACTCCACTTGACACCGGCTGCCAACTAGACATGGAGCCATTGATCACTACCCGTTGAGCCCGACAATCTAGCCAGCTTTCTACCCACCCTATAGTGCATTCATCCAGCCCATACTTCCTTAACTTGCTGACAAGAATACTGTGGGAGACCGTGTCAAAAGCTTTGCTAAAGTCAAGAAACAAGCTACTTGCAAGCTACGACTTTGATAACTACAATAAACTTTGATTTTACCTCTCATATTCCAGAGGACAGGAGAGCAGACTTTTACTTTAGTCCATGTCGAGGGCCAGTTGGTCTCCAGAACTGCCCTACAAGCATCTCTGGACATGGCAGATGCAGCTGCCCGCACTACTGCAACAGGGACCCCTCTCACGAGCACCTACTTCGCGTAGAAATGGTTTGTCTTCTACAGATAGGTGCAGTGGAACCCGTGCTGACACAACATTGTGGAAAAGTGTTCTACACCCACTACTTTCTTACCCAGAAAAAGACCGGGGGATGGAGGCCTATCTTAGAACTACGCCGACTGAACAAATTCGTAAGAGTACAGAAATTCAAAATGGTCACACTGGGTACAATAATACCTGGGATGGAACAAGGGGACTGGTTCACAACCCTCAACCTACAGGACACCTATTTTCATATATCCATTCATCCAGCCTACAGACGCTTTCTACGGTTCACAATGGAACACGACCATTTCCAAAACAGGGTACTACTCCCTTTTGGACTCTCCACAGCACCGAGGGTATTCTCCAAGTCCCTAGCCATAGTCGTGGCCCACCTCCGCAGACACGGGATCATACTTTTCCCCTACCTAGACGATTGTCTCATCAAGGACAACTCATACGACGAGACGCTACAAGCTACCCATTTCGCCATCTCCCTCTTCCACAGCCTGGGCCTGCAAATAAACATCCAGAAATCCACCCTGACGCCTACACAGCAGATCGAATTCATGGAACTCACCTGGACTCAATTCAAACCAGACCCTCACTCCCACACAGTTTCCTCGCTATCATATACCTCACACGTACGCTCTGTTCATCCCAGGACTCAGGCAAGAATTTGCCTACAGCTCCTTGGCCACATGGCAGCCACCACCTTCGTGGTCCATCTCTGCACATGAGATGTCTTCAGGGCTGGCTCAACTCAAACTACAAACCCAGCAGGCACAGCCTCTGCATGCTGCTGACTCCTCCAGCGAACGTACTAGCTTCCCTGCAATGGTGGGTAAGACCAGAGAACCTTTGCATGGGAGTTCCCTTCCAACAACAATCCCCCATGCTCATGCTCACCATGGATGCTTCCCTGGTCGGTTGGGGAGCGCATCTGGGGGGACACACAGCACAAGGCCACTGATCCATGCCAGATATGCATCTACACATAATCTTCTTAGAGCTCAGAGCAGTGAGATAAGCTTGCCTTCACTTTCTTCCCCTCATAAAGAATAAATCTGTCCGGGTCCTAACGGACAATATAGCATGTATGTTTTACATCAACAGACAGGGGGAAGCACAATCGTTCTCCCTATGCATGGAGGCCATCTGATTGTGGAATTGGTGCATACAACTCCACATACAACTTGTTGCATCGTACCTACCCGGCTGTCACAACGCTACCGCCGACACTCTCATCAGACACTTCTCCAAAGAACACGAATGGGAATTGCACCCCACGATACTACAACAGCTCTTCTCCCAAAGGGGCACCCCATCAATAGACCTCTTTGCCACAACCCAAAATCGCAAGTGTCACCTATTTTGCTCCAGAGCAGGATTCAGGACTGCATTCCTCAGGGACACATTCCTCATCCCGTGGAACAACTCTGTCATGTTTGCCTTTCCACCAATCCCTCTGATACACATGGTCCTGCGCAAGAGAGGACAAGACCCCGGTCATATTCATTGCCCTGGCTTGGCCGAGACAGACATGGTATCCTTACCTGCTCCACATGTCTGCCCGTCCTCCACGGACTCTCCCCAACAGACCAGATCTGCTTTCACGGGACAACAGACGAATTCTTCACCCTCAGCTCCAGAAACTCCTCCTGACAGCATGGTTTCTCCATGGTTCCAGACCCACAAATTAGCCTGTTCTGAGCAAGTCCAATATGTCCTCCTGCATAGTAGAAAAGACTCCACTTGTAAAACTTACCTGCAGAAGTGGAAGCGCTTCTCCCTGTGGTGCTCAAACACACACTTATCACCCCCTACCATGACCCTCCCTAACATCCTAGACTACCTCCTGAAACTAAAACATGACGGACTCTCACTCAGCTCCATCAGAGTACACCTTGTGGCCCTTACCACCTTCCATGATTCATTAGATGGCTATTCACTCTTTGCCCACCCACCATAAAACGCTTCCTCACAGGCCTACAAAATCTCTACCCTGAGATTTACCCATCGGCAGCTGCATGGAATCTCAATCTCGTTCTTCGCGGTCTTATGAAACTTCCATTCGAGCCCTTAGCTACCTCATCTCTTCTTCATATGTCCATGAAGGTAGCTTTCTTGGTTACTATAACATCAGCAAGGAGGGTAGGAGAAATAAGCGCCCTGATGGCCTCCCCTCCCTACACAACCTTCTCTAAAGACAAAGTTACCCTGCAACCACACCCTAAATTTCTCCCTAAGGTGGTGTCCACCTTCCATCTTAACCAACCAATATACTTATATATATATATATATATATATTATATATATATACACATATACACACACATATACACACATATACATACATACATACATACTACTGTGACAGGGTCGGGCCAGATGGCTATAGGAGAATAATAGAAGGCAGATATATTAGCCCCAGGCTAAGTAGGGCACCTGGGTTTTAAAAAGGAGCTCACTTCAGTCTGTGGTGTGCGTGTGAGGAGCTGGAAGCAAGAGGCACTAGGAGCTGAGAGTGAGAACGTGGGCTGTTGGAGGACTGAGGTGTACGGGCATGATCAGACACCAGGAGGAAGGTCCTATGGTGAGGATAAAGAAGGTGTTGGGAGGAGGCCATGGGGAAGTAGCCCAGGGAGTTGTAGCTGTCACACAGCTGTTCCAGGAGCCACTCTAGACTGCTGCATTCCACAGGGCCCTGGGCTGGAACCCGGAGTAGAGGCCGGGCCCAGGTTCCCCCCAAAGCCTCCCAACTCCTGGTTGGACGCAGGAGGAGTCGACCTGGACTGTGAATTCAGAAAAACGGCCAAGCTGAGGGCTGCCGTGTAGCTCCAAGGTGAGCAAATCCACCAATAAGCACAAGACCCACCAGGGTAGTGCAGGAACTTTGTCACAACTGGTGTTGGAAGTGGGATCTGGTGTCCACAGCGCTGCGGAAGAAGGAGGGTGTTTGGAAGGGAAAAAAAAAAAAAAAGGGAAGAGGGTCTATTTTTATTTTTTTCACCACAATGGAGGAGGTAGTGCGGGCACTGATACAAGCCACGGCTGCCCAGCAGGAGGCTACTCGTGTCCAGGCAGCCACCCAACAGGAGGCAGTGTGGCTGCAGCAAGAGACTAATAACCTGCTGATGGACCAGGCTGCTCAAGACCGGGCTATGTTGCAGGAACTGGTAAACCAGGTAAAGGCCCTTACAGAGCTGAACCACGGCCATGATGGGATGCAGATCATGCGGGCCAGCAATTGGCTGCAGAAAATGATGCGGGAGGATGATGTAGAGGCATACCTCCTGGCCTTTGAGAGGACAGCCCTGCGGGAGGCTTGGCCCCAAGAACAGTGGTCTGGCATCCTCGCTCCATTCCTGTGTGGGGAGGCCCAGAAGGCCTACTATGATTTGCCTGAAGAGGCTGCTGCAGACTACCCCCAGCTGAAAGCAGAGATCCTGGCCAGATCTGGGGTAATGACCGCAGTGAGGGCCCAGTGATATCATGAGTGGAGGTACCAGGAAAACAAAACCTCGTGGTACCAATTATATGACCTCATCCATTTCGCATGAAAGTGGTTACGAACTGAGTCCCGGAGTCCGGAGGAGACTAGAGGTTCTGGTCATCGACCGGTACATGAGAGGACTACCACCAGACCTTTGCGCCTGGGTAAGCCAGAACGAACCCTCCACTTACGACAACGTTGTCGTGCTGGTAGAAAGGCGAAGGATGGCGAGGGAGCTGACCCAACCAGTCAAGGAAGAAGCACCCCGTGTTAAAGTAACAGCACCAAGCCCTAGAGCTCGGGTGACTGGGCCACCAGGAGAACCCAGGTGGAAAAAGAGAGGGGCTGAAGGCCCACCAGAAGCCACAAAGAGTTGGAGCATGGAGGGGGAAGAGGATCATGATGTTAGACTGTCCAAACCAAGAGATCGGGGAATGCCTAGGGGCCCATACAGATGTTATACCTGTGGGGAGTGGGGACACATAGCTGCACGGTGCCCCAATGCCGAGGAGCCTATGCAGTGTAACCTGGGGAACTGGGCAGACCCATGCTCCCTAATCCACCTTGTGGGGGTCTCACTAACCCCACATATGTACACCAGACCAGTGAAGCTAAATGGGATAGAGACCACAGCACTGGTTGATTTGGGGAGTGCTATCACGCTTGTCTCGGGGAAGCTCGTGAAGTGTAGTCAGCTGTGGTGGGCTAAGCATACGGGGATAACATGCGTCCATGGGACAGTTGGTTATTACCCCACCATCCCAGTAAAAATCAAGATTCAGGGGAACACTACTGAGGTAGCAGCAGGTGTAGTCCCTAAACTCCCATACCCAGTGCTCGTAGGACGGGACTTCCCAGGGTTTGGAGACTTACTCCCAGTAGGGGAATTGGAGAAAGGGGGAAGCCCTGAAAGTAGTGTGGCATCCACAGTAGACTGTCAACCCCCAACCTTCTCTGAAATATCCCCAGATTTGTTCTCCACTCCCAGACAGGGTAGAAAGACGAAAAGAGAAAGAAGGGTAGCTAAGGCTTTGGGAATCCGAATACTGGTCCAAAGCCAGAGGGTCGCTCTCGTAGGTAGGCAGACCTGAGCAGCTGAAAAGGAGGCCACCCAGGAGGGAGAAGCACCCGAGTCGGGCCCACATCCTAACACCTCTGAACCAGTAGAGGTTTATTTTTTAGATTTAATTTATTAGAGCATAAGCTTTCATGGGCTACAGCCCACTTCATCGGTTGCATAGAATGGAACATATAATAAGAAGAGATATATATATACATACAGAGAAGGTGGAAGTTGCCATACAAAATGTAAGAGGCTAATTAATTAAGATGAGCTATTATCATTATCCTGCGGATAATAGCTCATCTTAATAATATATAATATAATAATACATATCTTCTTACTATATGTTCCATTCTATGCATCCAATGAAGTGGGCTGTAGCCCACGAAAGCTTATGCTTTAATAAATTTGTTTGTCTCCAAGGTGCCACAAGTACTCCTGTTCTTTTTTCCACAACTCACCACCAGATGTCAGGGTAGAGCTCATTCTGACTCTGCTTACATTTATGACATGCTTATTACACGCTATTTATTATGAAATTTAATGTGGATAAATGTAAAGTAATACACATTGGAAAAAAAATAATCCCAACTATACATATAATATGGGGCTAATTAAGCTACAAAAAATGGGCAGCAGGTTTAAAACAAATAAAAGGAAGTTCTTCTTCACACAGCGCACAGTCAACCTGTGGAACTCCTTGCCTGAGGAGGTTGTGAAGGCTAGGACTATAACAGGGTTTAAAAGAGAACTGGATAAATTCATGGAGGTTAAGTCCATTAATGGCTATTAGCCAGGATGGGTAAGGAATAGTGTCCCTAGCCCCTGTTTGTCAGAGGGTGGAGATGGATAGCAGGAGAGAGATCACTGATCATTACCTGTTAGGTTCACTCCTTCTGGGGCACCTGGCATTGGCCACTATCGGTAGACAGGATACTGGGCTGGATGGACCTTTGGTCTGACCCAGCGGCAAGATATTGACATTCGTGATACACTACTTGCCAAAAGGGAGGGGCGAAGCCCAGCTGCTGTTGTCCCACCTAACCTGGAGGGTAAACTACTATTGAGAGAATGGACCAAACTAAAACTGATTCAGGGAGTGCTACACCGAATGACCACTGACCCTTTACAAAAGCAACAAGCACAACTAGTACTGCCAAAAGAGTGCAGAGCCCTGGCCATGAGGGCCCTGCATGATGACTTTGGGCATTTAGGGATGGAGAGGACCCTGGAACTTATTCGTAGTAGGTTCTATTGGCCCCGAATGGATGAAGATGTTCACAGGAAATGTGAGACTTGCGCTCGATGTGTTCAAAGGAAAACTCTGTCCACGAGGGCTGCATATCTCAAGAACATCACCAGCACCAAACCTTTGGAACTGGTATGCATTGATTTCTTGTCTTTAGAGGTAGACAAGAGGAATGTTGGGAACATTCTAGTAGTGACTGACCATTTTACACAGTATGCACAGGCATATCCCACACGTGATCAGAGGGCCACCACTGTCGTTCGAGTATTGTGGGACAAATATTTCTCAGTCTATGGATTCCTGGCTCGGATACACTCTGATCAGGGGCGGGATTTTGAGAGTCACCTTCTGAAGGAGGTGCTGAAGATAGCAGGAATTAAAAAGTCTAGGACTACGCCTTATCACCCCCAAGGTGATCCTCAGCCAGAGAGGTTCAACCGAACCCTATTAGATATGTTGGGAACTTTGTGACCAGAGCAGAAGGCAACCTGGAGCCAGCATGTCGCATTTCTGGTGTATGCCTACAATGCTACAAAGAACGATGCTACGGGAGTCACCCCATATCTCTTGATGTTTGGGCGAGAACCAAGATTACCCATAGACTTGTGCTTTGGTGTATCAGAGGATGGGGATAGCTATGAAACTCATCAGCAATATGTATCTCGACTAAGGATGCTTATCATTTAGCTACTGCTGCGGCTCGGAAGAACGTAGACCGCAACAAACATTGATATGATGCTAGAGTGCGTTCGCAGGAGCTCCAGCCGGGGAACAGAGTCCTGCTGTGAAATTTGGGTATAGCTGGCAAACACAAGATAGCTGACAGATGGAAGGCAATACCTTACTTGGTGATGGAAAAGCTAGGAGACCTGCCGGTCTACAAGATCAGATCTTAAGAGGGTCCAGGGCAAATAAAGACAGTGCATAGAAACCTTTTGCTCCCTGTGGGGGAATTAGTAAGTACCCCTTATGAGCTGGGCTACGACAGGGCAACCGGACAGGATAAAGGTGCTAGACCAAAGCCACCATCCAACATGGACAGCCGGCCCCCTGCAGCTAACCTACCCCTATGCAGCACATCCGAGAGCGAGTCAGAGGAGGAAGACACAACCCTGGTGTATCCTGGAATGGAGACAAGATTTCAGTCTCGATCAGCTGAACCAAACGAGAGTTCCCCCTCTTCCACCCTCAACCCCATGGCGGAATTATTTAGGCCCATTTCTGACACCCCTGTGCTGCTGATGGGACCCCCGTGTGATGACACACACAGGTTATTGTACAGTGGAGACACACAGGTAGAGGATGTCCTGGGCACCTTGGACCCTCCAGTATTAGAACTAGAAGTGCAGGGGCCTATGCCAGTAGCCGAGGGACCCTCAAAGGAAACCTCTCCATCCGTCACTCAAGAGGATGTTCCCCCTACCATGGCAACAGAGATTCTCAATAGACGACACAAGGTGATAAGACCAGTAAAACGGTTAACTTATGATGCACCTGGGGTGACTAGTGAGGAGTCAATACATTTAGCACACAGGCTTGTGGAAGCTAAAGTGGGCTTCCTGAGGCCCTTTGGAGGAAACCAATAAGTTGGTATAAAGGGAGTATGATTTGGGGGGAGGATGTAAGCAGAGTCAGGATGAGCTCCACCCTGACATCTGGTGGTGAGGTGTGGCAAGTTGTGGAAAAGAACTTCAGGGGCCGATCTCATTTGCATAGGCACACCCATCCCGCATAGAATGAGGCCATAGCTGCCAAAATGGTCACTTTGGCTGCTGTGGGATCCCCAGTGTCTCTGTTATTGGGGCAGAAAGAATAAATTGTTATTACCCTGATTATGGGAATCAAGGACAGTGGAACTGTACTTGGCCTTTTGTTATGATGGAGAGACTCGCCATCAATGAAGTAGCACTCGCTAGGCAAGGGACATGGGTTCCAAAACTCTGTGAATTGAGAGAGGTTGGGGACAGGTATTAATACTTGATGGCATGGGTCCTACATGCTAATTGCACTTCCTTCTCTCTCCCCACTGTGGAATAGCAGAGCTAATTTTGATGCTATTAGGAGACTAGTTACAGGCTGCTGACCTGAATTCACTTTGGGCTAATGGTGCATTAGCACTGAGGCTCCACTACTACAAGCTGAAATCACAAAAGAGCTAAACTTACTAAGAGCTGAAACCACTGAGTGTTGTGTTAAGTAGTGGGGGAGCCTGAAGATATAGGATGGAGCAGTTTCAGGACGGTGAGCAGAGCGGCTTGTGGAGCAGAGCAGTTTGCAGGACGGCTGGCAGAGCATTGCAGTTTGTGGGATGGTGAGCAGAGCAGCTGGTGGAGCAGAGCAGTTTGTCGGATGCCTAGAGCAGCTCATGGGGCAGCTGGCAGAGCGGAGCCCCATGGAGAGGTGGGGCCATCAGCTTTGGACCACATAAGGTGCTCCTTAAACTCCCCCCTCCCAATCTCCACCCAGGTTGGGAGGTAAAACTCTGCAGATAAACTTTCAAACTCTGGGGCTGCCCTGACCAGGGACAGAGCCTTTTGGGTAGTTGGACTTTTGGGACTTTGGGTGATTTTGGGTTGCTGGACTCAAGAACCAAAGGGAAAGGACACACCCCAATTTGCTTGGGGTGGGTTTTTTGCTCATGGGTTGTGTTATGAATCCTTTTGGTGGTGTTTCCCCAACATAATGCCACATTGTTTCTCTCTGTTATTAAAAGGCTTTTTGCTACACTCAGACTATGTGCTTGCGAGAGGGGAAGTATTGCCTCTTGGAGGCACCCACCGGGGATGGTATATATTTGTCCCAGGTCACTGGGTGGGGGTTCAAGCCGGTTTTGCATTGTATTGTTGGAATGGAACCCCTAGGTACTGAACCCGGCCCTTGTTGCTGCCAACTCTGACAGGCAGAAGGGTTACACACATTACAACAAAACTTAAACTTGTTCTTCATAATAATTTTAAAAACACTAGCTGCCTATTTAATTTTAAAAACAGCAAAAAATATCCACCTCCCTTTCCATTTCTTATAAGGAATCTTGAAGTTTAAATCTCCTCAGTGTGATAGATATGCTTGCTTTGATCTGCTGCTCTTGGAAGTCCAGGGGCTCCAGATTGCTGACCCCATGCTGCCCAGGGTCCCTAGGGACAGCTCTGTCCGCCATTAGGGAATTTTTCCCCAAGAACCCTCTGTAACATTTCACGAAACCCCAGGCAGTTCATGAACCCCAGTTTGGGAACCACTGCTTTAGGGAAAGGGAGGTGTTAGTAGGGTGACCAGACAGCAAATGTGAAAAATCAGGACGGGGCTGGGGGGGTAATAGGAGCCTACATAAGAAAAAGACCCAAAAATAGGGACTGTCCCTATAAAATCAGGACATCTGGTCACCCTAGGTGTTAGGGGAAGCTGCACTGTTCTGCTTCTATCCCCACTATAACTCCATTTTCCAGGATCATCCTAACCCCATCCATACCTGCTGTGGGTTGTCCACCCCAGCACTTCTTCCTTCTCCTCTGCCTTTTCTCCACTGAAGCCATTCTGCTCCTAGCAGCCTCAACCTACTCCTGCTTTATAGGCATGACTCCTCCACCCCCTTCTGCCCTGCCCCTTCTCTCCCTAATGCTTGCAGCTACTTTTCCCCACCACCCTTAAATTCCATAAACAAATTCTCATGAGAATTATTCCGGAAACAAGCAGTGATTTGATCCTGAAAGAGAGAGCCACCTCCTTTACCATCCCTCCTGTGTATCACAGCTTTCCTCTACCTCTCCACCAGTTTCCAAATACAAAGAGCAAAACTGTACCTCAACCTAAATTGCTTTTAAGACAGAGTTAGCTGAAGCAATGAAAAGGGGAAAAAAATGAAGTCTTTCTATGAAACCACAAAGTGGGTGCGTCACTGGTAAAGGCTGGAGACCATGCTTTTGAAAATGGCTGTTGAAGACAGAAGACCCCTGTAATACACAGATGAAGTACACAGAAAATAAAATGCATCATAGTTTCATATTTACATGCATCACACTTCTTCCCTTTAAATGTTTTTAATATAAGCTCAGTTTTGCAGGAAATCTGCACAGATAGAAAGATTGGGTTTGGCACATAATGCTTTCTAAGCACGTTTATTAAGTCCTTGAAATCTGTCCCAGCTGATTGCCTAAGTACTGCACACCTTTCTCATTAGTGTTAGGAAAATAGATTGTTTTTCCTGCCACTGTTTTCTACAACATTTACATGACCCACATTTTGCAAAAAGTTCAGCAAAGAAGACCTGTTTACCCCCCTGGAACCTCACTGCAGGATCAGGGCACAAGTCTCTTCAAATATATTTCATATTCTTGTTCGTTCTCACTAGATAGGAAACTTGCCTTAGAGTAGTTTCTTCACTTTGTGTCTCACTCTGGATGGAATCCACAAAGGGACTTAGGCATTGCAGTGCTGAACATCATGGCACCCAACTTTCAGGTGTCTAGAAAATCACAGGAACAACACTGTGATCCACAAAGCCAAGTTAGGGGCCTCGGCTTCCTACACAATGAATGGGGAGAGACGGGCGCCCTAGGAATGCAAACCACAAAAGCCAGCAAGCTTGTTGGGGAGCCACCTAAACCAGCCAATGAGAAATACCAACAAAAGGGGTTTCCCCAACTCTTTCTGAGAGAGAGTTGCATAAGTCCAGGCTCTACGAAGGCACCTAACTCTGCTAGTGATCCATAAATGGGCACCTACTGCCTGGAGCCATTGTGGATAAGTAATAAGAGTGGCAGAGCATGGGGACTGGGCCCAGGAACTCCCACTGCCCAGGTGGGTGCCCTAACCGTTGGGATACTGAGTCCTTCCTGCTCCTTGGCCCAACGACCGTTTAAGGATTTATCAACAGAAGATGCAACAGGCGAGGCTGAGGGAGCCCCACACTGGCCTATCCCGTAGCTCGGTGCTTAAAGCCCTCTCCTGTGAGGGGGGAGCCCTTTATTCAAATCCTTTCTGCCCTTTTGGCAGAGAGGGGGAAATTGGACCTGGGTCTCCCATATCCCAGAGGAGGGCTCTAACCACTGGGCTACACCTTATAAAGTGAAGGGTAGCGCCTCCACCTCTGGATTTTGGATGGGCTCTGAGCACACCTATCAGATCAGGCTCCACACATGAATGCCCATCTTCCACAAGCACTGACATTCCTATGTGCTGGGGGGGGGTGCTCGACCCCTTCCCCCACCCCACCCTGCTCCCACCCTGGCTCCCACCCCACCCTGCCTCTTCACAGCCCCGCTATGCCTCTTCTCGCCCCACTTCTTCCCACCCCCTCACTGAGCGCCGTGCCCTCACTATTCCCCCTCCCCACCAGCACCCCCTGCATGCTGCGAAACAGCTGATTGTGGTGGGTGGGAGGCACTGGGAAGGACGGGGAGGTGCTGGGGGGAGGGAGGAACTGATGGGGGCTGCCAGTTGGTGCTCAGCACCCACCCTTTTCCCCCCATGGTTGCTGCAGCCCCGGAGCACCCACGGAGTGAGCACCTACGCCATCTTCCCCTGGTTCATGGATCACTCAGGAGCTTAGGTGGGAGCCTGGCATCTAGTCACCTAGCAGGAGGCATCAGCGGCAAAAACACGGGTATCTGGGGAATTTTTACTCAAGAAAATTTAGGCACCCACAGGTTTGGGCAGGAGTCTATCTGTTTGGGAGGCAGGGGGCTCAAAGACAGCTTTTTTCCACTCCACCCACACCAAAAAAAAGAAAAAAGAAAAAAAAAAGGAGAAGAATTCTTAAAGTGCAGCATGATGTTAAAACTTTAGTACTCCTTACACAGCTCATCAACCATTGGTTGGGGGTAACCAGGTTTGGGGACTATGGCAGGCCAAGAAGAAGTGGTCAAGGAAGAATTCATCTAGCTGGAGAGAATTCAAAGAGCTGGGAGATGTACTTTATTTTAAAGAAAACAGAACATGTTCCTGTCTCCAAGTTAGGCCTAAGCATTACTAGACTTTCTTTAGCCACAGTCCCCCACATAAAATCCAGACTACTTCAATGACACCAGCAGCAACTTCTAAAGCTCCTTTCTCCCTTTCCTCTCAGGCCAGGTCATGTATTAACTTTTCACAGCTGCTACCCTGCACTGACCAGGTGCAACTGTGGTCCTTCTGCTAAGAAGGTTAACTGTTTCCCCATCAGCCTACAGACAGCATGTGTGTATGCTCCATCGTAGGGCCCCTCACAGATGGACTGGAGCTAAAAAAGACTTGTCTACTGGTTCATATAGTGGGGCTGGCACTGGCTTGCTCCTCTCAGTCCCCCGGTGTAGTGCTGAATACCATTATTTCTTGTGCTGATCAGGTATTAGGAATATTTATACATCTGCCATTCATCAGCATGGCACTTTTTAAAAAATTGTAAAATGGGTCTATATTGCAGTAAAAGTACAGTAAGTGCACAATGAGGCACAATAAGACAAAGTAATGCACCACAATTATCTGAATTCATTAGAAACAGATGTTACATACACAAGCCCAGACCAGCTCAAGCATGGAGGAGTCAGACAGGTTAGTGATGGGTGATCTCTTGTTATTGAGTATGATCATCTTCCATGGGAGTCATGGGTCCTCAGGTGGCTAATAAGGCCAATCCTTGAACCACAAGTTCTATTACAATGAGGGCAGGTGTTTTCAGGCTCAGCAGGAGGATGTTGACCATGACTGGAAGCCAGTCTCTTCTTCCTCCTGCGCCTCTTGTCCTCTTCAGCTTGTTGGCGAGCAAGTTCAAAATGCAGGGGACCATCACATAGGACTTCACTCCATTTTAAGCAATCCTGGGCAAGTGTCTCCCAAGAGTCAATGTCAATATTACACTTTTTAAAGTTGTCCTTCAGGAAGTCCTTATAATGTTTCCATTGTCCACCCACGTTATGGTACCGTTCTTTCAGCTGAGAGAACAGGACCTGTTTTGGGAGGCGCTGGTCTGGCATCCGGACAACGTAACTAGTCCAGCGGAATTGCTGATGGATGATCATTGCCTCGATACTGGTGGTCTTTGCTTCTTCCGGAACACTAATACTGGTGCACCTGTCCTCCCATTCGATCTTCAGAATCTTCCGAAGGCAGCTTTGAGGGTGCTTCTCGAGGACTTTCAAGTGGTGTCTGTAGGTTGTCCAAGTTTCGGACCCATACAAGAGTGTTGGGAGAATAACGGCTTGATAAACAAGAAGCTTGGTGTCTGTTCGAATGTTGTGATCTTCAAAAACCCTGTGCCATAAACGAGAGAAAGCAACATTGGCACAGCTCAGGTGAAGTTGAGTTTCTGCATCAATATCTACCTTGGATGAAAGATGACTTCCAAGGTAGAGGAAATGATTGACATTCTCCACTGCCACTCCATTGATTTTGATATATGGGGCATGTAATACCTCATTTGGAGAGGGCTGATAGAGCAGTTTAGTCTTCTTGATATTAAGAGTGAAACCAAGACTTGCATAAGCATCGGCAGACAAATTCAAAAAAGTTTGAAGGTGTTTCTCAGAGTGAGCAAAGATTGCGTTGTCATCGGCATACTGAAGTTCCACAAGAGATGTTGTTGAGATCTTATTCTTGGCTTTCAGCCTGCTAACCCTGAACAGCTTTCCATCCGTTCTGTAAATGATTTCAATGGCAGCTGTAAACTTCCCAGCAATTAGGTAAAGAATGACGGCAATAAAAACTGCAGACATGGTTGGAGCAATGATACAGCCCTGTTTGACTCCTGTTTGTACTTTGAAAGGTTCATTCTGGGAGCCATCGCGGATCTGCCTGCCGAAGGCAAAGCGGGATTTGACGCCTTTGTCTGTCGCCTTTCTCGTCAGGTTTGTGATCTCAGTGAATGACAGCTTCCAGGATGCTCTGGGTCGTATTCAAATTTGCATGCTGGGATTTGTAGTCATTCTCTCTGGCTCTATCTTGAGCATCCAGGCTGTGCGGACTACACTTCCCAGGCCTCCCCATGGCAGGGGGTGGGGCGGGAGATGATTACAGGGCGGGGTGGTGGGTGCAGCCGGCTCAGTAGTACTAGGCGGCGGCTCAGCAGCCGAAGCAGGCTCTGAGTTGTGTCTGGCTGTCTCAGTATGTCAGACGGGGCCAGCGGGGGCCCCGGCGGGGGCAGCAAGGAGGGCGGCCTGGACGTGCCAGGCTCGGCGGTGCAGAATGTGGCCGACGTCTCGGTGCTGCAGAAGCACCTGCGCAAGCTGGTGCCGCTGCTGCTGGAGGACGGTGGCGAGGCCCCGGCCATGCTAGAGGCGGCGATGGAGGAGAAGGGCGCCCTGGAGCAGATGCGCAAGTTCCTCTCCGACCCGCAGGTGCACACCGTGCTGGTGGAGCGCTCCACGCTCAAGGGTGAGAGCCGGGCCAGGCGCCGAGCCGCTGCAATGGGGAGAGCCGGGCGGGGCAACTGCCGGGCACGGGGGAGGTGGCAGGGCCGGATTAAGCTTTTGTGGGCCTGGTGCCAAACATATCTGTGGGCCCCCATAGGGGCAAAGGAGCATGGCTTGGGGAAGTTGGTCCCCAGAGCAAGGGACAATGGGGCAAAGCATGGTGGGGCCAGCCCCGCTCCAGCCAGCCCAGTGCAAGAGCACTGGATACAAACCAGCAGTTGCCAGATGCACACTGGCCCGCCCAGCCCTGTGTTGCCAGCATGCCCCTTCCCCTCAGGGGTGGGCCTATGCCATGCCACACAGCCTCCGATTCCCTATGTCTAGTATCCCCCGGAACTGCTATGCCCAGCAGCCCTCCCCCCGCCCACAGACCCTCCACCACAAAAGCACAGCGGCCTGCACACCACCACCCCTGCCCCGCACCACCCCACACAGCTGCACCACTACTGCCCAATGCACTTCCCCACAGCGCACCACCACAACTACACAGCACCCCACTCAGACCCCCCCTAATGCCCAGCGTCCCAACGCACAGACCTCCCCCACTGCCCCCCAAGAGATTCCCCCCACTGACCAGCAGCCCCCCACACACACACACCTCCAGAGACCCACTCCCTCACACCCTGCCCCCTGGCCACTCACGGACCCTGCTGGAAGGTGACTGCGTCTGCAGGCTGAGCTGGCAGCGCAGCCGGGGCCGGTCCAGTGCCAGGGTGGGGAATCACTCCGGCCTCTTGGGAGTGGCGTGATTAGCCAGGCCAGGGTCTGCCCCCGCCCTCTCCGGACTCCCTCAGGACCCACTTGCCTAGAGATAGGGTCACCATACATCCCCGTTTGGCCAGGACAGTTCCCTTTTTAAGCTCTGTCCTGGCCATCCCAACTTTTTTTTGACCAAAAACAGACATTTATCCCATTTGCTCTTGCCAACTGATCAGCTGGCAAGAGCAAATGAACAAATGCCCCGTTTGCCAAAAAAGTCTGGTGCGCCCCCCTAGCTGGGCGTGGAGGAATGTGTGTTTGGGGGGTGGCGACGCAAGGTGTCAGGCATCAGGGCTTTGGGGGTCAGCCCCAGCCCCAGCCAGAATGGAGCTTGGCGGGGTTAGGGGGCCAGCCCTAGCCCCTGGTGGTGGTGTGGGGAGGGTGTCAGCTCCTGGCAGTGGTACGGGGAGCTGGGGCGAAGGAGGGGTCAGCCCCTATCCTGGCAGCGGCATGCAGAACTCGAGGAGGGGGGGTCAGCCCCTGGCTGCGGCATGGGGAGCTGTGGGGAGGGGTCAGCCCCAGAGGCAGATTTAGAGTTAGTGGGGCCCTGTGCTCAGCTTCATTTTTGGGGCCCCTCCTTGGGACCCAGCCAAGAAAAAGAACATTCTCTCTGATCTCCCCCTGCCCCCATTTTTCATTCTTTTTTTCTTCATCCTTCTCTTGTAAGTAAATGAAAATAAAGTGAGGTACCTTGATTGTTCTTGTAGTCTAACTTATTTTTCCACAGACCACTTGAAAATCACTGGGGGTCTCGGCGGACCACTTAATGATCTTTCCAAATATTGTTTGTACCGTTAGCTAACGATTGTAAAGCGCTTGGGATAAGAGCGCTTTATAAAAAAAATGTAAAAAAACATTGGGGTGCGGGCTCTGGCCAGGACTTAGGGTGCGGGAGGGGGCTCAGGGCTGGGGGTGCAGGGCCTGGAAGGGAGTTAGGGTGCAGGAGCAGGCTGGGGGTTGGGGTGCAGGGTCTGGCCAGGAGTTAGGGTGAGGAAGGGAGCTCAGGATTGGAGTGTGGAGCGCTTACCTGGGGCAGCTCCCATTTGGTGCGAGGGCTGCAGGTGGGAATGTGGGGGGGGGAGGTGCAGGAGTCAGGGAGGGCAGGGGGCTGGGTGTGTGAGAGGGGGTGCAGGTGTCAGGGCTGGGTGTGTGTGAGGGGTTGCAGGAGTCTGGGAGGGCACGGGGCTGGAGGTGTGTGAGGGGGTGCAGGAGTGAGGGCTGGAGGTGTAGGGTCTGGGAGGAAGTTAGGGTGCAGGAGTGGGCTGGGGGTTGGGGTGCAGGGTCTGGCCAGGAGTTAGGATGCAGGAGAGGCTCAGGGTTGGGGCAGGGGATTGGGGTGTGGAGCACTTACCTGGGGCAGCTCCTGTTTGGTGCAAGGGGTGCAGGTGGGAATGTGTGTGGGGGGGGTGCAGGAGCTCCCATTTGGTGCTTGGGGTGGGGATGTGGGGGGTGCAGGAGTCAGGGCATGGGGGGGGCTGGGTATGTGTGGGGGTGCAGGAGTCAGGGCTGGGGTCATGGGGGTGTGTAAGGGGGGAGAAGGGGTCAGGGCAGGGAGCTGGGGGTTTAAGCTGGGGTCATGGGGGTGCTTCCAGCCCCCTGCCTGAGCAGCTCACGGCAGGGGGCTGGAGGGGGTATTTGTAGGGGGAGTGCAGGGGCTCTACCCTGCCCCGATTTCCCCCCCCTTCTCCAAGGCCCCGTCCCTGCCTCTTCTCTGGCTCCTCCCCCTCCCTCTGGGTGTGCTGGCAAACAGCTGTTTGGTGGCGCCATGGTAACCCCGGTACTGGGAGGAGGGGGTTGGGTTGGGCGGAGCCTCCCTTTGCTGCAGATGGTAGCTGCCAAGCTGGCGGCAGTTGCTGCTTTATGCGCCATGGTGACCTTTGTTCCCCTGCTCCCTGTGACAGGGCTTGTTGGGCCTGTGACCTCCCCCCATATACACACACACAAAGTGAGGGGTGGGCCTGTGACTCCCTCCATATACACATACACGCAGTGGGGGTGGGTCTATGATCCCCCTGTATCCTCACCCTGCCCCCAGGAGAGATGCTGACCCCACATGCACGGTGTAGTGTACCCTGTAATGCCCTATTGCAACAGGAAGAGGGGAGACAGCCCCATCAACAATTCCCTAACTTGACCAAAGAAAAATCCTAACATCATGCCCTTATCTTTTCAAGTCAGGTACCAACAGGGAAGTCTATGTGAAGGCACAACGGCTGTTGTATTTACCTACATAAGACCTTTGAGCCAGCATCTACATCTTAGTTTATAAAGAACTTCGGAGTGATACGTGGCACAACACAGCAATAAAGTCAGATGCTGTTGTGAAGGAGGTCCAAGTTCAAGGCTTCCAAGCACTCCAGTGCTGCAAAGCCAAGAAAGAAACTTGACAAAACAATAAATGCAGAGCTCAAGGGAATGTTTTATCGCCTCGACTTTGATTTCAGCCAAA
Source organism: Eretmochelys imbricata (assembly GCF_965152235.1). Lineage (NCBI taxonomy): Eukaryota > Metazoa > Chordata > Testudines > Cheloniidae > Eretmochelys > Eretmochelys imbricata. The sequence continues at coordinate 111,224,326 of NC_135577.1, forward strand.
GTTCATATAAGGCAGTGTCCACACATGTCTTTTTTCAAAGATCAATGTTATTTTCTTGATCTCGATAATTTAAAACTGAAGTACCAGTTTCTGGCTATTTTTTCTTCCCACAGCAAAGACACATTAGTAGCGCCTCTGTATAGGTTTTGAGTTAGCTTTCAGGACCAAGGCTATGGTACATTCCCTTCCTGTGGGAATGGACAGGGGTGTTATTTGTGGGTCACAGCATCTCTTCTTCGCTCTATTCCAGTACAGGAGGTTACAGGAGGAGCCAGTTCCACCCCACGGGGAGAATCAGTTAGAGAATTGTTGAAATGTTCCCAAGGATCATTAGTTTCTACGTGGCTAGTTCACAGATGCAGGCAGAAGGAATCTCCCAGTGATTTCATCTGAAGGACTGCACCTGCCACAGTGTTACAAAGTACTGCAGTGCAGTATAAACAGTAGGTATGAGCCAGTGCTGTTGAAGTACTTGGATGTGTGATGTTATGTTCTAGCAACTGAGCTACTTTAACACCAGTGACATTCAGTTAAAATGGAATAAATGTTTCAAAACCTGGCTTGTGTACTTTTCTCTGTAATGTTTCAGAGTAGCAGCCGTGTTAGTCTGTATTCGCGAAAAGAAAAGGAGTACTTGTGGCACCTTAGAGACTAACCAATTTATTTGAGCATAAGCTTTCATGAGCTACAGCTCACTTGCATCCGATGAAGTGAGCTGTAGCTCATGAAAGCTTATGCTCAAATAAATTGGTTAGTCTCTAAGGTGCCACTAGTACTCCTTTTCTTTTTTCTATGTAAGGTATTTACATTGTTTCCCCCCTCCCCCCTTGTATAGTATCTAGTAACTTTTTTATGGGTGAGTTGCTCATAGGGAGGAATAAAAACTACATTAGTTTCAGATATGGTGTCATAAATATAAAAGGAAGGGTAAACACCTTTAAATCCCTCCTGGCCAGAGGAAAAACCCTTTCACCTGTAAAGGGTTAAGAAGCTAAGATAACTTCGCTGGCACCTGACCAAAATGACCAATGAGGAGACAAGATACTTTCAAAGCTGGGGGGGGACAAAGGGTTCTCTCGGTCTGTGTGGTTTTTTTTGCTGGGACCAGAGCAGGAATGCAGGTCAGAACTCCTGTAAAAAGTCAGTAAGCAATCTAGCTAGATATGCGTTAGATTCTGTTTTGTTTAAATGGCTGATAAAATAAGCTGTGCTGAATGGAATGTATATTCCTGTTTCTGTGTCTTTTTGTAACTTAAGGTTTAGCCTAGAGGGATTCTCTATGTTTTGAATCTGATTACCCTGTAAGGTATTTACCATCCTGATTTTACAGAGGTGATTCTTTTACTTTTTCTTTAATTAAAATTCTTCTTTTAAGAACCTGATTGCTTTTTCATTGTTCTTAAGATCCAAGGGTTTGGGTCTGTGTTCACCTATGCAAATTGGTGAGGATTTTTATCAAGCCTTCCCCAGGAAAGGGGGTGTAGGGCTTGGGGGGATTTTGGGAGAAAAGACGTTTCCAAGTGGGCTCTTTCCCTGTTATATTTGTTCGACGCTTGGTGGTGACAACAATAAAGTCCAAGGACAAAAGGTAAAATAGTTTGTACCTTGGGGAAGTTTTAACCTAAGCTGGTAAAAATAAGCTTAGGGGGTTTTTCATGCAGGTACCCACATCTGTACCCTAGAGTTCAGAGTGGGGAAGGAACCTTGACATATGGGGATGTAATAACAGATATCAAATCCTTGACAGTTAGTTAGGTGGTCTGGTATGTCTAACCCCGATCAAAGCTTTTTTGCAATAGTTTGGGTGGAGAAGTGGGGTGAGAGTGGGAAGTCAAAGTCCTTAAACTCACACACAAAAAATAAGCCAATTGTGCTCTAACTCGAGTTGCCCCATTTATGAGACACCTAGTATGTCTACACTGTAATGCAATCTGTGGTACAGTCTCAGAGCCCAAGTCATTTGGCTTGGGCTGCTGGACTAAAAATAGCAGTTTAAATGTTCATCTCAGGCAGGAGACAGGACTCTGGGACCCATGCCCTGCACAAGGCCTGTGCTCTAATGTCTACACTGCAATTTTTAGCCGCCTCAGCCCAAGCCCCACAAGTCTAAATCAGCTGATGGGCACCAGCCACAGCTGCTCAGTGAGTTATTTTATTGCAGTGTAGATGTACCCCTGGTGCACTTGGTCCCCAGTCTACCCCAGCATGTTCAAATATTGCAGGCACAGACTATTTTTACTGTACACATCATGTTACGTCTAAGAGAAAGTGCTCTGAGAGCAATTTGCGAACATTTTGGTATTACTCATTCCTTTCTGTGATGGATACATTTCCTCACTCCTGACAGGATAAATCTTTTTGAGGACATTACTCTACCTAAACTTCACCCAACAAATGTGCCTTGGGCCAAATGCCAAGAGGCTGATTCTGCAAACACTGGTAAAACAAATTGCCATTTCATGATACTTCTAGCAGTAGTAAGTTAATTGGATGTTAAATTCAGCACCACGAAATCTTGAATGGGCAAAATAGCTCATTTTAACATCCTGGGTTTTATTTAACACAGTAAAAAGAGCAAATGATTCCAGCAGTTGTATAACTGTAAACTGTTCCAAAAGAATACTTATGACATTCTTGCTTTATGTAATTATTGGATCCCAGCTTTGCCTGCAGTAGGAAAACTCTCTCTTCATTTCCCACTGTTGCTAATGTTCAGCTGAAGCAATTCTAGAAGCTCTACTTCATGCTAAGTGTAGACAGTATTAACTGGCCAGACCTTTTTAAGCACCATGGTGAAGACCTCCAAATCCAAACAACATAGTGCTTAAAACAGTATGGTGGGCTGCCCAAGTAAGGGAGTGAACACCAGTATACCTGAATTGGTGTTAATGTCAATGTGGGAATCTTTTTGGAAAACTTCCATGGCCTCCATGACTAGCCTGGGGTGATTCTTAACAGTTGCTTTGACACAGCCACAGCGCGAAGTGTGTGCATGTTGCACGCAACATGGTCAGATGTTATACTGGCATGCCCAAGTGCTAGGTTAGTTTACTTCAGACTAATGACTTTAACATGTAAATATTAATTTTAGTAGTAGTCTCCTTTTAATAGCTTGTGACAATTGGCAAGTGTCTATGACTTGAGTAATGGTACCTCTTTCACGAGAGACTATGAGCACACATGTTGTACAGTAAGGGAAACTTATGCAACTGTTTCAGAATAACTGACTCAAATGCGCTATTGCGTGCTGGTCTTAAATGTGTTCATGTTTCCTATCTTGGTATGTCATTACATAAACCAGCAGCTGTCTTTTGATTTTGAGCCCTCAATCCACTCTCTACTCACACCTATCCCTTTGCTACCCTTTACAGCACCACACTATCCAGTCCAGCCTCTTCCTGGATGCCCTAGGAAAATATTTGCATTACTTGCAATAAAATTTATGATCTGGTTTGTAATAACTAGTGTGTGAAGCTTTGACTGCCATGTTCCCAAACACCTGTCAAGAGAAACAGCGGGCTGAGGGACCTCTTCTTTGCCATCATTTCATAGGAACTTTAGACCCCTGCTCCAAGCCATTGGATAACTACTAGAAGGCTACTGGCAAACTTGTTTGGCCCTGCTCCCCCCACCTCCATCCCCTAAAAAAACAAATCTCAAACAAGGCTTCAGCAGGATTAGTTTTTCTTCACTAGCAGAAGAATCTCTTTAAGGAAGGGCAGAGGAGTCAAATGGCAAGCTGTTCCTCTGGAGCTTTTTTTTTATTTTATTTTTTATTGGAGCTTGATCCAGCTGATCGTCCACTTCAGGCTTGCAACAAGTCATGTTGTGCATGTGGCTGTTTTTAGTGGGGATAGCATGTCTCTGAAATATATGGAGTGTCTGAATCAGGAATCAGAGTAGCAGCCGTGTTAGTCTGTATCTGTAAAAAGAAAAGGAGTACTTGTGGCACCTTAGAGACTAACAAATTTATTAGAGCATAAGCTTTCGTGAGCTACAGCTCACTTGCATCCGATGAAGTGAGCTGTAGCTCACGAAAGCTTATGCTCAAATAAATTGGTTAGTCTCTAAGGTGCCACAAGTACTCCTGTTTTTTTTATGTCTCAGGAATAGGTTTGATCTTCTGGGGTCTGCAAAGGACTGTTGTTCCCTCAGGATATGTCTATACTACTGTAAGTAGACACCTGCGCCTGGCCTGTGCCAGCTGACGGTGGCTAAGGGGCTATTTAGACATTCCAGCTCCAGCCTGCGAGGTGGGAGGTCCCAGAGCTCAGTCTGCCCAAACCTGTCTGCACTGCAATTAAACAGCCCCTTCACTTAGGCACAGTGGGTTTGGGTGATTTTTAATTTTAGTGTAGACATACCCTCAGATGCTTTCTTTGTATAGAGCAGGGGTGGCCAACCTGAGCCTAAGAAGGAGCCAGAATTTATCAATGTAAATTGCCAAAGAGCCATAGTAATACATCAGCAGCCCCCGCAACACCCCCCCCCGCCATCAGCTTCCCCCGCTTCCAGCACCTCCCACCCACCGGCAGCCCCACTGATCAGCGCCTCCCCCCACCCTGCACTTCCAGATCAGCTGTTTTGTGGCATGCAGGAGGCTCGGAGGGGGGAGTGGGAGGAGCAAGGGCAGGGCAGCCTCAGGGGAGGGGGCAGGAAGGGGTGGAGTGGGGACAGGGCCTGTGGCAGAGCCAGGGGTTGAGCAGTGAGCATCCCCCAGCACATTGGCAAGTTGGCGCCTGTAACTCCAGCCCCGGAGTCGGTGCCTATACAAGGAGCCGCATATTAACTTCTGAAGAGCTGCGTGTGGCTCTGGAGCCACAGGTTGGCCACCCCTGGTATAGAGGAACCAGACAAAGGTGAACCCTCTATATGCGGAGAGAAGTTTTGCTAAAATTCTAAATCTTGTTTTAAATACTTCATCAAAAAGGAATCTGTTCTACACTAATAGCCTAAACAACAATTTTTAAAATACCACATTCTAGAAAAGGTTTTGTTAATATTTTTAAAACTGATCCACCTGACTTTTATGGACACTCTTGGTCAGCTTCAGCCACTAAAAATTAATAGCCTGACAACTCATATGTTGAATTTTTAAAAGATGATTAAAAACATTCTGAAAAAGTGTGCTGGAAATATAGTACTGATGAGCTCACTAGAGCTGTGCATTCTGTCAGCATCACCTGGGGTAAGAGAACTTACTTCTGTTGGAAGTCGTATTCTAATGGAAATATGCTGCTGGATTATCAGAGCTTTTACACAATTAATACAGTAGGAAGGAGGTTAAATACCTTTAAGTGCAATGGGTAGAGTTCTAGCACTCCTGCTTTGTTACAAAGTTAAAATGTTAAGTGTTGACTTTTCTACTCTGATTTGAAAATGTAAAGCACCCAGTGCTGACTACTATCAACTCTCAGGAGAGCCAGACTTCAGATCACAAAGATTCACGAGTTAATCTTATCAGACATAAATTGTGTGCTGTTAAGTGGTTGGTTTCATCTGGACATCAGGGGCATCTACCACAATGGGCTACTACTTGTCCATGGGCTTTAGGTGCTACAGTAATACGAAATAAAACTCTGGTAGTTTATCTTTTGGAGGCATTGGGAGAACAGGAGAGTAATGCTCTTGTTCTTTTTCTCACTTGGGCGTGTCTTCCTCAGATGGAGACAGCTTTGTGCTGCATTGCAGTGGTTTCACTGCAGAAGTGCCAGCATGCCCAGTGCTTACATCACCTTGTGACTCACTAGCTAAGTTAGGGAAACAGTCATTTTCTCTTACACTTTGTACTTTTAATCTCCTCTTTTCGTTAATATAATTTGAAGTCTTTGAAAAATATCAAGTCAAGTTATGAAAAGGAATTAAACTGACAATCTTGTGAAATGTTTTCTTTCAGGTCTTTAAGTATACTGAGATAACTAAACTTTGTGTAGTTTTAACAAGCCATAACTCAGGCTTTGTATTGTGGGGAAACTCTGCAATTCTATCTCTTGAAATCAGCATGTAAGGAGTTGGCTTGTAATTTGCTTTCACTACAGCAATTCATACAGGAGGCAGCCTAGAAAAAAGGGGAGCAGTAGTGGTCCTGAAGTAACTAATAGCTTGTAATAAATCCATAAAAACCTCTGTCTTGAGGAGTCATGTGTTTCTGGGTTCTAAGTCATGGTTTAGTATAAATGAAAATATATTTTGGTATGTTCTGTCCAACTCTGCTGACAACAAATGAAATCATTCTAGGTATGATTTTAATTTAGTTGCCTTGGAAATGCTGATTAAAAATCAGACTGATTGTACATTTCTCAAGCTAAGTAACAAGGCTCCACCAGTTTTTATCTTATCTGGTTATTATAGATAGTGTCTCAAACCCCTAAAAATATAACTTGAGCTGTATGGCACACGGTATTTTGTGTAAAGTTTCAAACCTAGATGAGAGGTTGGTATGAATGCGCTCCTACACGAGTAGGTATGAGGTAGTTGGGGTGGAGAGGGATGGGTTCAAAGGCTTTTAAGTGTATGTTAGAGGTTTTTAATATATCAAACTCTGTTTGCAGAGGATGTGGATGATGAAGGAGAAGAGGAAAAAGAGTTCATATCCTATAGCATTAACACTGACATTCATTATGGGCTAAAGTCAAACAGGTGAGTGCAGTCTCACTGAAATCTGATATGAATGTTTTAGGACTAGGAAAAGATAGTCCTATAATCCTTAGGCTAACACATATAGTAATATGTAGAGCTTATATAGTGCTTTTGATGTTCAAAGTGCTCTACAAACCCCTAGCTTCACAACAGCACGTGCACTCTCTCCCTCTCTATCTCTCTCTCCCTCATATGCTTGCATATTTGTCTCTTGCCATTGTCTAACCCTAGCACACATTTGTCTCCATGAAGCTAAAATATTTAAGAAGCAATCTTACAACAGAAAATGGCATGCTTTCAATTACCATGATTATAGACTTGATTGCTTTTAGTTTTCTGTCAGGCTAAAATGGATGCATATAAAACCCTAATACATTCAGCTACTAGTAATAGTTTTAAGGCAGAAGCACAAGTTTTGCTCTCACACTTTCAAAAGTGTACCCCGGTAAAGCATGTTAGCATGTAACGTCTGATATACACCTCCTAATCTTGTGTTATACTAGAGCTACTGTAATTTACTGTATTCTGGAATTAAATGTCTTATGGTTAACTAACTTTTTTCTTTGCTCCGCAGTTTGGCATTCATTAAGCGTACACCAGTGATCGATGCTGACAAACCAGTGTCCTCCCAACTGAGAGTGCTTACTCTTAGTGAAGATTCTCCTTATGAAACATTACATTCTTTCATTAGCAATGCTGTTGCTCCCTTTTTTAAGTCCTATATCAGAGAGTCTGGCAAAGCAGACAGGTAATTCTGTTAAATGCAAATAATAAATTGTCCGTACTAAAGAAAAATGGATCAAAAAGAATGTGGGGTGAGGTAAATAGGACTTGAAACAATTTTAATAGGAAAATGATCTTGAAGCTAGGCTCTTGCTTATGAGATTGTCACAAATTGGTGCTGCTTGTTGAGGATGTAGTTCAAGTTACATAAAATTACATGCACTTGTGTTCATATATGCCTGTTGGTCTCGCTTTTCATTTGGTAACGTTTTTTCCCCCCAGGGATGGTGATAAAATGGCTCCATCAGTTGAGAAGAAAATTGCAGAACTTGAAATGGGACTGCTGCACTTGCAGCAGAATATTGAAATTCCAGAGATCAGTTTGCCAATTCATCCAATTATTACTAATGTTGCCAAGCAACGTTATGAGCATGGAGAAAAGCCAAAGGTTACTGACTTCGGTGACAAGGTTGAGGACCCAACTTTTCTCAACCAGCTACAGTCTGGAGTTAATCGATGGATTAGAGAAATACAGAAGGTAAAATTGCAGAACCAAATGTCAGACTACTCGGTAGAAACTCCTGTGTCATTCTTTAAGGGTGTGAAAGCCTCCTCTTTTGCTGTTGGCCCCTTAACCGTGTAGTAAAATCTTACTCCATGCAGGAAACTCTAAACACAGGGCTAGATTTTCAGCCAGCGTAAACTGAGCTACACCACTGTACAGTTGAGAACCTGGCTCACGTTCTGTGCCTTCAAGTAAATTGTTATTAATAAAATGCTGGCTAATTTTCATTCTTTCCATTCAGGTAGTAAAAAATGACTGAAATTTAAAGGGACTGGTGCAGAAGGCTGGTACTGAGTAGAGCAGGTCTGGGAAAATGTTTGTTGTTACTAGTATGTATAAAAGTTCTGCCCCACATGCTTTGTTTTGGTGAGGGTGGCAGCTTACTTTGCCTTGCCATAGTGTTACTCCCCCAGTAACTCAACTCTGCTCCAAGTAAAGTTCTGAACCCATTGTGAAAGACTAACAGTGTCATGAATGATCTTCACTGAATTAAATTAAACCTTATTGAAGTAGTTTTAACATCTTTGGAGTTCATTGTATTCAAAATGCAAATATACTATTGTGAGATTACTTGGGACTTCTTTAGCAGGAAGCCAAGATTAATTCAATCTCTGGAAGAGATTGTAAGGCTCTCCAAAGATCCTTCTGAAACAATGAGAAGTTTTAAGATTAAGGGGGTTTCCTCTAGGAGGGGAGCGGTAATGTAGTGTAATTCATCTGGTTATCAACTCTTTGAAGCCACATCCGTGTCCCCAGATATAGTTCAAACCGGATTCTTGAGAGACTAGCAAAGAGAAGACCTTTGGATGAATAGCATGAGTTCAAACTGATTGAGGACGACTTCCTGATCCATCTAGCAGACAGGACCTTGGGTTCATGGAGGGCCCTGGTCCTCAGGGAAGGCTTGGAAGGACTTGCTTACTGAGTCCCCAAGAGGCTGTGTGCTGGTTCTGAGCTGAAGCTGTGATGAGCTGATAATCAGAAGGACTCCTCTAGGTTGTGCGGGGGTTGATGGACTGCTTCTGACAGAGTCCCATGTTAGGGTTTAGGTTCCTCATAAGTTTTTAGCACTTTATTTTGAAACGGTTTCTCTCTGGGGATTTTTTAAGAATGAGATTGGCTCGCTTAGATCTGTGTGGTACTATGTGTTGATGATCACTCTGTTATCAGTCTGTGAAGAGAAACAAGCAGGTATCCTTGGCAACCTGTCTGTGCTGGGAAATAAACAGTGAAGGTAGGGAACTAGGCAGCCTGGGACCACCTGAGTTAAAAGGGAGAGAGATGTGGATCTCCACACAAGAGAGGCAACAGCAGGGGACCTAAAACCTGGGAGTAAGAGCCCTTGCTGGCCCAGTGAGGGGGAAGTACAGATGCAGATGCCCTGAACTGACATCTCGAATAAATGTACTTAAGTAAGAATTAATCAGTTTTATGCCCAACCCAGCCGCTCTGTAGGCCTCCTCTGGGGTACTTAGTAAGGCCTTGGCTTCCCAGCAAGGCCCCTTCTGGCAGTCCCCTCCTTTCTGTGAAAAGCAGTAGGGCTTCCAGCATCTCTGCTCTTCCTTCCCACAGGAGAAGCAGCATCTGTGCCATGCTGTGTTTCACATCTCTTCCACTTCTCTTTCAGGAGTAATTATGCATCACTCTTCCTCCAAAGGAGCCACTGACTCCCTTGCCTGAGTTGGCTCACTTCTCTGTTTCATAGATATTTAGGTCAGAAGGGACCATTATGATCATCTAGTCTGACCTCCTGCACAATGCAGGCCACAGAATTTCACCCACCACTCCTGCAAAAAACCTCATAACTATATCTGTGCTATTGAAGTCCTCAAATCGTAGTTTAAAGACTTCAAGGAGCAGAGAATCCTCCTGCAAGTGACCTGTGCCCCATGCTACAGAGGAAGGCGAAAAACCTCCAGGACCTCTTCCAATCTGCCCTGGAGGAAAATTTCTTCCCGACCCCAAATATGGCGATCAGCTAAACCCTGAGCATATGGGCAAGATTCATCAGCCAGATACCACAGAAAATTCTTTCCTGGGTAACTCAGATCCCACCCCATCTAATATCCCATCACAGACCATTGGGCCTGTCAAGGTTCCTCCCCCACTCTGAACTCTAGGGTACAGATGTGGGGACCTGCATGAAAAACCTCCTAAGCTTATCTTTACCAGCTTAGGTCAAAGCTTCCCCAAGGTACAAAATATTCCACCCGTTGTCCTTGGACTGGCCACTACCACCACCAAACTAATACTGGTTACTGGGGAAGAGCTGTTTGGACGCGTCCTTCCCCCCAAAATACTTCCCAAAACCTTGCACCCCACTTCCTGGACAAGGTTTGGTAAAAAGCCTCACCAATTTGCCTAGGTGACTACAGACCCAGACCCTTGGATCTTAAGAGCAATGAACAATCCTCCCAACACTTGCACCCCCCCTTTCCTGGGAAATGTTGGATAAAAAGCCTCACCAATTTGCATAGGTGACCACAGACCCAAACCCTTGGATCTGAGAACAATGAAAAAGCATTCAGTTTTTTACAAGAAGACTTTTAATAAAAAATAGAAGTAAATAGAAATAAAGAAATCCCCCCTGTAAAATCAGGATGGTAGATATCTTACAGGGTAATTAGATTCAAAAACATAGAGAACCCCTCTAGGCAAAACCTTAAGTTACAAAAAAGATACACAGACAGAAATAGTTATTCTATTCAGCACAATTCTTTTCTCAGCCATTTAAAGAAATCATAATCTAACACATACCTAGCTAGATTACTTACTAAAAGTTCTAAGACTCCATTCTTGGTCTATCCCCGGCAAAGACCCAGCATACAGACAGACACAGACCCTTTGTTTTTCTCCCTCCTCCCAGCTTTTGAAAGTATCTTGTCTCCTCATTGGTCATTTTGGTCAGGTGCCAGCGAGGTTACCTTTAGCTTCTTAACCCTTTACAGGTGAGAGGAGCTTTCCCCTGGCCAGGAGGGATTTCAAAGGGGTTTACCCTTCCCTTTATATTTATGACACGCCCCACAAATCTCAGCTAGGGTGAAACACTGGCTGGGGTTTCTTCCTGGAGCTCTAGGAAAAACAGAGTTAATAAGACACATGCATCTCTAAATATACTACCAAGTACATAAAGACTAACAGTATTTTCCACATCTCAAGGACGATTTTAACCAGTTGATTCTGGGAAACTTTCATGGGAGAGTGCATCAGCCACTTTGTTAGAAGCTCCTGAGATGTGATGGATGTCGAAATCAAAATCTTGGAGAGCTAAACTCCACCGAAGAAGTTTTTTGTTAGTTTCCTTGACGGTGTGAAGCAACTTCAGTGCAGCATGGTCGGTTTGCAGGTGGAAACGCCGTCCCCAAACATATGGGCGTAGCTTTTCCAGAGCATAGACAATGGCGTAACATTCTTTTTCAGTGACTGACCAGTTGCTTTCCCTCTCAGACAGTTTTTTGCTGAGAAACACTACAGGGTGGAATTCTTGATCAGGTCCTTTCTGCATTAAAACTGCTCCCACACCACGCTCGGACGCATCTGTGGTTACTAGGAACGGTTTGTCAAAGTCTGGGGCCCGTAGTACAGGGTCAGACATGAGTGTCGCTTTAAGCTTGTTAAAGGCCTTCTGACACTTTTCGGTCCACTGAACAGCATTTGGCTGTTTCTTTTTGGTTAGGTCTGTCAGTGGGGCAGCGATTTGGCTGTAGTGCGGTACAAATCGTCTGTAATAACCGGCCAAGCCTAAGAAGGATTGAACCTGTTTCTTTGACTTTGGGACAGGCCACTTTTGGATAGCATCCACTTTGGCCTGTAGGGGGCTGATAGTTCCTTGACCCACCTGGTGTCCAAGGTAAGTCACTCTGTTTAGGCCTATTTGACACTTCTTAGCCTTAACAGTTAGTCCTGCCTCCCTTATGCGCTCAAGGACTTTTTGTAGATGTTCCAGGTGGTCTGCCCAGGAATCCGAAAATATGGCCACGTCGTCAAGGTAGGCGACTGCATATTCTCCTAATCCCGCTAGGAGACCATCTACAAGTCTTTGGAAAGTGGCGGGTGCATTTCGCAGCCCGAAAGGGAGTACATTAAATTCATACAGCCCGAGATGTGTGATGAAGGCTGACCTTTCCTTGGCAGATTCATCTAGCGGTACCTGCCAGTACCCCTTGGTTAAGTCCAAGGTAGAGATGAACTGGGCCCGTCCCAGTTTCTCTAATAGTTCATCTGTGCGTGGCATTGGATAGTTGTCTGGGCGAGTTACAGCATTTAGCTTACGGTAGTCCACGCAAAAACGTATTTCCCCATCTGGTTTGGGAACTAGAACCACTGGAGATGCCCATGCACTTTCAGAGGGGCGGATTACACCCATCTGTAACATATCCTGGATCTCCCGTTCTATAGCAGTTTTAGCTTGAGGAGACACCCGGTAAGGTTGGACCCTAATTGGGTGAGCATTACCTGTGTCAATGGAGTGGTATGCCCGTTCAGTCAGTCCTGGGGTGGCTGAGAACGTTGGCGCGTACCTAGTGCACAGCTCCTGGATCTGCTGTCGCTGCATACGCCCAAGGGTCATGGAGAGGTTCACTTCTTCCACACCACCAGCACATTTCCCTTCGTAGTAGACACCTTCAGGCCACTCAGCGTCGTCTCCTCCCTGGGCTGTAAACTGACAAACCTTTAATTCTCTGGAATAAAAGGGCTTTAGAGAATTAATATGGTACACCTTAGGCTTTCGGTTGGAGGTGGGGAATGCTATGAGATAATTAACAGCTCCCAGGCGCTCCTGGACCATGAATGGCCCTTCCCATGATGCTTCCATTTTATGGGCCTGGAGCGCCTTTAAGACCATGACCTGGTCTCCTACTTTGAAGGAACGCTCTCTGGCATGTTTATCATACCAGGCTTTTTGCTCTTTTTGAGCATCCTGTAAGTTTTCTCTAGCAAGGGCTAAAGAGGTTCGGAGGGTGTTTTGTAGGTTGGTTACAAAGTCCAGAACGTTAGTTCCTGGAGAAGGTGTAAATCCCTCCCATTGCTGCTTCACCAACTGCAATGGCCCCTTAACCTCACGGCCATATACAAGTTCAAATGGGGAAAACCCTAAACTGGGATGTGGTACAGCTCTGTAGGCAAAGAGCAACTGCTGCAATACTAGGTCCCAATCATTGGAGTGCTCATTTACGAATTTACGTATCATGGCCCCCAAAGTTCCATTAAACTTCTCCACCATGCCATTTGTTTGATGGTGGTAAGGAGTGGCAACCAAGTGATTTACCCCATGAGCTTCCCAAAGGTTTTTCATAGTTCCTGCCAGGAAATTAGTCCCTGCATCTGTGAGGATGTCGGAGGGCCAACCTACCCTGGCAAAAATGTCTGCTAGTGCCTGGCACACACTTTTAGCCCTGGTGTTGCTTAGAGCTACTGCTTCCTGCCATCGGGTGGCAAAATCTATGGAAGTCAGTATGTACTGCTTTCCTCTGGGTGTCTTTTTCGGAAAAGGACCCAGAATATCCACAGCTACTCGCTGAAATGGAACTTCAATGATGGGGAGTGGTTGTAGAGGGGCTTTGACCTGGTCTTGGGGTTTTCCCATTCTTTGGCACACCTCACAAGACTGGACATAGGTAGAAACATCCTTGCCCATTCCCTCCCAGTGGAATGACCCCCCCAAACAGTCTTTGGTCCTGTTCACCCCAGCATGGCCACTAGGGTGATTGTGGGCTAAGCTCAAGAGCTTGGCCCGGTATTTAGTTGGAACTACCAACTGTCTCTGAGGATGCCAGTCTTCCTGGTGTCCACCAGAAAGAGTTTCCTTGTATAAAAGTCCTCTTTCTACAACAAACCTGGATCGATTAGAAGAGCTGAGAGGCGGTGGGTTGCTCCGTGCCGCCGTCCAAGCTCTCTGGAGGCTTTCATCTGCTTCCTGTTCGGTCTGGAACTGTTCCCTTGATGCTGGAGACATTAGTTCCTCATGGGATTGTGGACCTAGGCTTGGTCCCTCTGGAAGCGATATAGGGGATGGAGCTGTTTCTGTTGACTGTGAACCGCTCTCCGCTGGTGCACTATGTTGGGATTCAGGCTCCGGCTGAGCCTCTTGTGTAGGGTTATCGGCTGCTGCCAGTTCAGGTTCGGTGGGGCCCTCTGGTGTTGAGGTTGCAAGTACTGGATTCAGTGCTGACACGGGGTCTGGTGTTGGTTGTTCGGCTGGTTCCGGTTCTGGGACTGGTTCCGTCTGGGTCTCTGGGACTGGATCCACTACTGCTGTTGCAGACATTGGCCTGGGGTCCAGGTCCATCACCTCTGACCGGGTCCTGATAGAAGTTTCTGGAACAGAGCTAGGCCTCACGGCTTGTTTAGCCTGGCTGCGGGTGACCGTTCCCACCCTCTTGGCCTGCTTCACATGCTTGGCCAAGTCTTCCCCCAACAGCATGGGGATGGGATAATCATCATAGACTGCAAAAGTCCACATTCCTGACCAGCCCTTGTACTGGACAGGCAACTTGGCTGTAGGCAAATTGAAAGAGTTGGACTTGAAGGGTTGAATTGTCACTTGGATCTCTGGGTTGATTAAATTGGGGTCCACTAAGGAAGCATGGATAGCTGACACTTGTGCTCCGGTGTCCCTCCACGCGGTGACCTTCTTCCCGCCCACACTCACAGTTTCCCTCCGCTCCAAGGATATCTGGGAGGTATCTGGGCCTGTGGACCTCTGGTGTGATTCCGGTGCAATGAACTGTAATCTGTTGGGGTTCTTGGGGCAGTTGGCCTTTACATGCCCCAGCTCGTTACATTTAAAACATTGTCCAGCTGACGGGTCACTGGGGCGAGGAGGGTTGCTGGAGAACAGGGTGGTGGGACGATAAGGGGTCTGGAGGGTTCTTTGGGAGGTAGGTGGGGCTTTGGGTGGCCCCCGGTAATAGGATGTGGTCTGGGGTGGTCCCTTCTGGTCTCCGCTCCAACTGCGACCAGTTTTCTTCTTCTCGGCCACCTCCACCCATCTGGCTCCAATCTCTCCTGCCTCAATTACAGTTTTGGGTTTCCCATCTAGGATGTATCTTTCTATTTCCTCAGGAGTACCCTCTAAGAATTGTTCCATTTGCATTAGGAAGGGCAAATTTACTGGAGAGTCAACACTTGCTCCTGATATCCAGGCATCCCAATGTTTCACAATGTGGTAGGCATGTCGGGTAAATGACATGTCTGGTTTCCACCTTAGGGCTCTGAACCTCCGACGAGACTGCTCGGGTGTTATCCCCATTCTGACTCTCGCCTTGGATTTAAACAGTTCATACTTGTTCATGTGTTCTTTAGGCATTTCAGCTGCCACCTCAGCTAAGGGTCCACTGAGCTGCGGCCTCAGCTCTACCATGTATTGGTCAGTAGAGATGTTGTACCCAAGGCAGGCCCTTTCGAAGTTTTCTAAGAAGGCCTCAGTATCATCACCTGCCTTGTAGGTGGGGAACTTTCTGGGATGGGAAGTGGTACTTGGAGAAGGATTGCTAGGGTTTGTTGGGATATTCCGCTGAGCCTTTATCTTCTCCACCTCCTCCACATGCTTCCTCTCTTTTTCCTTCTCCTCCAGTTCTTTGGCCCTTGCTTCCATTTCTTTGTCCCTTGCTTCCATTTTCAGCCGCATGAGTTCTATCTGTCTTTCATGTTCCCTTTGTTTTTCCGCAGCCTGAAATCTGGCTAATTCCAGCTTTTGTCGAGCCGTGGATTTTGTCATTCTAACCTCTCTGTTTTTAACTAACTTTACACCCAAGGTTTAGAAATAAACAAACAAAACTTGGCTGTAAAATTTTGCTGTGCTGGAATAGAATACCTATTCTCTGATAGTGATTGTCAGCCTACAGAAAAAGACAATTCCCTTGTCTCTGCTCTGGGCCCAAATCAAAGCAAAAAACCTCCAACTACTTGGAAACCTGCTTACCAGCAGCCCAAAGGGAAAAAAAATTCCTTTTCAAACCTGTGCTCCTTGTAAAACAAAAAAATCAAAATCCTAAAAAAAAAACCCTGCCACTTTTGTCTCCAGGCAAATGGGTAGAACACACACCCCCTATTTACTTTTAGGAAGAAGAGAAAAAAAAACAAACTCTGGGTTGGAAGACTGTGAATTTCCCTGCAGGAGTTAAGTACCCTGCCTCCAGGCAAAGAAAACCTGCAATTCACAAAGATAATCCCCTTTTGTCTCTGCTTGGCCACAAAGCAGAGAAAAACCAAGCTGCTTTCAGTTTCAGCTGCTTTCTGGACTTCCTTTCCAAAGGAAAAAAAAATTTCCTTTTTAAAATCTGTATTTCTAGTTCAAAAAATCTCAACTGGATCTCAAAATGATTTCAGGTTAATCCCACCACTATGCCACCATGTCAAGGTTCCTCCCCCACTCTGAACTCTAGGGTACAGATGTGGGGACCTGCATGAAAAACCTCCTAAGCTTATCTTTACCAGCTTAGGTCAAAGCTTCCCCAAGGTACAAAATATTCCACCCGTTGTCCTTGGACTGGCCGCTACCACCACCAAACTAATACTGGTTACTGGGGAAGAGCTGTTTGGACGCGTCCTTCCCCCCAAAATACTTCCCAAAACCTTGCACCCCACTTCCTGGACAAGGTTTGGTAAAAAGCCTCACCAATTTGCCTAGGTGACTACAGACCCAGACCCTTGGATCTTAAGAGCAATGAACAATCCTCCCAACACTTGCACCCCCCCTTTCCTGGGAAATGTTGGATAAAAAGCCTCACCAATTTGCATAGGTGACCACAGACCCAAACCCTTGGATCTGAGAACAATGAAAAAGCATTCAGTTTTTTACAAGAAGACTTTTAATAAAAAATAGAAGTAAATAGAAATAAAGAAATCCCCCCTGTAAAATCAGGATGGTAGATATCTTACAGGGTAATTAGATTCAAAAACATAGAGAACCCCTCTAGGCAAAACCTTAAGTTACAAAAAAGATACACAGACAGAAATAGTTATTCTATTCAGCACAATTCTTTTCTCAACCATTTAAAGAAATCATAATCTAACACATACCTAGCTAGATTACTTACTAAAAGTTCTAAGACTCCATTCTTGGTCTATCCCCGGCAAAGACCCAGCATACAGACAGACACAGACCCTTTGTTTTTCTCCCTCCTCCCAGCTTTTGAAAGTATCTTGTCTCCTCATTGGTCATTTTGGTCAGGTGCCAGCGAGGTTACCTTTAGCTTCTTAACCCTTTACAGGTGAGAGGAGCTTTCCCCTGGCCAGGAGGGATTTCAAAGGGGTTTACCCTTCCCTTTATATTTATGACAGGGCCTATTTACCATGAATATTTAATTACCAAAACCGTGTTATCCGATCATACCATCTCCTCTATAAACTTATCGAGTTTAATCTTAAAGCCAGATAGATCTTTTGCCCCCACTGCTTCCCTTGGAAGGCTATTCCAAAACTTCACTCCTCTGATGGTTAGAAACCTTCGTCTAATTTCTAGTCTAAATTTCCTGGTGGCCAGTTTATATCCATTTGTTCTTGTGTCCACATTGGTACTGAGCTTAAATAATTCCTCTCCGTCTCCAGTATTTATCCCTCTGATATATTTATAGAAAGCAATGATATCTCCCCTCAACCTTCTTTTAGTTAGGCTAAACAAGCCAAGCTCCTTGAGTCTCCTTTCATAAGACAAGTTTTCCATTCCTCGGATCATCCTAGTAGCCCTTCTCTGTACCTGTTCCAGTTTGAATTCATCCTTCTGAAACATGGGAGACCAGAACTGCACACAGTATTCCAGGTGAGGTCTCACCAGTGCCTTGTATAACGGTACTAAAACCTCCTTATCCTACTGGAAATACCTCTCCTGATGCATCCTAAGACCGCATTAGCTTTTTTCACGGCCATATCACATTGGCGGCTCATAGTCATCCTATGAACAACCAATACTCCAAGGTCCTTCTCCTCCTCCATTACTTCTAATTGATGCGTCCCCAGCTTATAACTAAAATTCTTGTTATTAATCCCTAAATGCATGACCTTACACCTACTACATTACTTACTTCATTACATTACTATTACTCCAGTTTACAAGGTCATCCAAATCCTCCTGTTGGATATCCCTGTCCTTCTCTAAATTGGCAATACCTCCCAGCTTTGTATCATCCGCAAACTTTATTAGCACACTCCCACTTTTTGTGTCGAGGTCAGTAATAAAAAGATTAAATAAGATTGGTCCCAAAACCGATCCTTGAGGAACTCCACTGGTAACCTCCCTCCAGCCTGACAGTTCATCTTTCAGTAGGACCCATTGTAGTCTCCCCTTTAACCAATTCCTTATCCACCTTTCAATTTTCCTATTAATCCCCATCTTATCCAATTTAGCTAATAATTCCCCATGTGGCACGGTATCAAACGCCTTACTGAAATCTAGGTAAATTAGATCTACTGCGTTTCCTTTGTCTAAAAAATCTGTTACTTTCTCAAAGAAGGAGATCAGGTTGGTTTGGCATGATCTACCTTTTGTAAAACCATGTTGTATTTTGTCCCATTTACCATTGACTTCAATGTCCTTAACTACCTTCTCCTTCAAAATTTTTTCCAAGACCTTGCATACTACAGATGTCAAACTAACAGGCCTATAATTATCCGGATCACTTTTTTTCCCTTTCTTAAAAATAGGAACTATGTTAGCAATTCTCCAATCATACGGTACAACCCCTGAGTTTACAGATTCATTAAAAATTCTTGCTAATGGGCTTTCAATTTCATGTGCCAATTCCTTTAATATTCTTGGATGAAGATTATCCGGGCCCCCCGCAATTTAGTCCCATTATGCTATTTGAGTTATGCTTCAACCTCAAATATGGTAATATCTACCTCCATATCCTCATTCCCATTTGTCATGCTACCATTATCCCTAAGATCCTCTTTAGTCTTATTAAAGACTGAGGCAAAGTATTTCTTTAGATATTGAGCCATGCCTAGATTATCCTTCACCTCCACTCCATCCTCAGTGTTTAGCGGTGCCACTTCTTCTTTCTTTGTTTTCTTCTTATTTATATGGGCATAATATCTGTCTTCCAAAGGGGAGTGGGGCTTTTTCAAGTTGTGGTGAAGATAAATTTTGAAGAGGCTACTATACAGTGACACTTAGTTAACTTGAAATATCTGTGTCAAGACTTGAATTTTTACTTCTGGAAATAATTTGTGGATAGATGCTATAATTGAGACAAACATAAGCAAAGCTGGCTGCTCTATCCTTAATGTATTGCAAACTTATACCTTAAGATTTCATAGGATGCATGCATATCACTTGCTCCTACACACACAGGCATAATCTAAATAACGATGAAATATTGGCTTTTTACTTTTTCATGACCAAATTCTCAGTGTTCCTGCATGGGTACACTGAGGCAAAGGATGAGGCCACAGCTTCCTTCTTTCATTTTATTGCCAGCTCCTGCAATCATTGGATTCTGAGACTGATTTAGTACACCCAGCAGGTTCCCAACGAGCATGGCTTATGTTGGGGCTGTAGTCAGTGCCCTTCTGCATAACTCACGGTGACTGAAACCAAATGGAGATAGAGTACCAACTACACTTGTTTTTTAAAGCAACCACAACTCCTATGTCTAAATGAGTTCAGTCTATCCCGGGTAGATACGGGGTCACTTCCACTTGGCGTCAACAACAACAGCTTTACACCTTCTCCAGTGTACCTCCCAGAAGCCTAAAGAAATATGTTTGCTCACCTGTGAAAACACTTTAATTTGGCTCTTCTTTTACCCTAGGAATATTTTTTAACTTACACCTTTTGTGTACAGCTACTGCAAGCAACGTTCACTATTACAGTTGTTGGTGAATTGCTTGCAGTGGGCTCGTGTAGACTAGAACTTTCCATTTTGGCATGTTGAACTATTAAAATTGTGTGGAGGCAGTTAATTGTTGTAGGTAGGTTTGCACTTCTATTAATAAACAGTTACACAACAAAAGCATGTCACTTTCTTCAACATTTCATTTATGTCTTTAAGGTGACCAAACTGGATCGAGATCCTGCGTCAGGCACGGCTTTACAGGAAATTAGTTTCTGGCTGAACTTGGAACGTGCCCTGTACCGCATTCAGGAGAAGCGTGAAAGCCCAGAAGTCCTCCTGACACTAGATATCTTGAAACATGGCAAACGTTTTCATGCTACTGTCAGCTTTGACACAGACACAGGTAAGAAATTACAATGTGCTGTAGCTTCATGAGCAGTTTCTGTGGAAGTTTAGCTCTTGTGATATAGTTACACAAGTTAAACATCAATATCACAATCAAAAAGCTTCACCTTGTATGAAGTGAAAACTATTGTCTTTAAACTGGCCAGATGGAATTGACACAATGAGGTCAATTAAATTTAACTCTCTTGTATTGTATTTAGGTCTAAAACAGGCACTGGAAACTGTAAATGACTACAATCCACTGATGAAAGACTTTCCTTTGAATGACTTGTTGTCTGCTACTGAACTGGACAAAATAAGACAGGCACTTGTGGCAATATTCACCCACCTGAGAAAAATCAGAAATACGAAGTACCCCATTCAAAGGGCACTGCGTCTAGTGGAAGCCATTTCAAGAGACCTGAGTTCTCAGCTACTGAAAGTATTGGGAACCAGAAAACTGATGCATGTTGCCTATGAAGAGTTTGAAAAGGTAGGTCTAGGATGTCAAATATGGTAATAGCTAACGTAACACACTGAATGCAACTATGAGAGCATGTCGTTTGAGAGTCAAACAAGTTTACGTTCTTAAATTTTCAGGTTATGGTTGCATGTTTTGAAGTCTTCCAAACTTGGGATGATGAATATGAGAAATTACAAGTGTTGCTGAGAGATATTGTGAAGAGAAAGAGAGAAGAGAATCTGAAGATGGTGTGGCGTATCAATCCTGCCCACAGGAAACTGCAGGCTCGTCTTGATCAAATGAGGAAGTTCAGGCGCCAGCATGAGCAGCTGAGAGCAGTGATTGTGAGAGTCTTAAGACCTCAGGTAGTGTTCCACTCCTTTCTAATTGGGGTAACTGCCTATACATCTGGTAAAGATATAGTAGTTTCCCATCTCTTGATGAAAGCCTACATGTAGACACAAGCCAGTCATGTTAAAATGTATTAACTCACGAAAAGCAAAATTACTTGTGTTCCCCTGCAAACAGCCGACTAAAGGAACCACAGGTGCAAAACATAACCAATAGAATTTGGGTAGAACTCTTAAAAGCTTTCTAAATCCACCATGGAAAGGAATATACAATCACTCTCATAGCTGTGAGCTCCTCTGATGGATCTGAAGCAAGTTAAACAGTTACTTCAAAGTTTTGATATCTGTGACATAGCGGTAAAGACCCATTTTCAGCTACATTAGAAATGTACCAGTACCAATTCAATCTGTAACTGATCACTTTTGTATTCATGCAAACAGCAATGTTTTTTCTCTGTATAATCTCTCTTCAAAAGGAAAAAGAATCTGGGGATTTATTTTCAGGCCTTGAGGGCATGTTTTTAAATTGTCTTTAGTTTTCCAAAAGGAGCAGTCCTATTCAATTATTCAGTGTTTATACCCTGACAATAGTGAAAGATATGTAATCATTTTTCAGTTTGCTTACAGACATTAATGAGAAGAATGGTATTACATTCCTCCACGTTTTCTTAATAATAAGGCTAAAGTGTCCATACTTAAATCCATGAATAAAAGCACTCTAATGCTGGCCTGTTTTTCCATGTGATTGGAAAAAATGGATCCTGCATGCAATAACTTGCTTTAAGTTTGGATCGCTTGATTTTGAATGTGGCAAATAACTACAGCACAAGTTTGAAGTGGAGAATCTCTCATTATTGCTAAACAGCGTGCAGCAGAAGATATACTCTCCTCGTCTCATTTGCAGATTAATACCCAACAGAAACCAAATTAGCACCCTTAGGTTCCAAAGGGTTTAGTCAACTGTAAGTACAGTGCAAAAAGTAATTGCATGTGTCTTTTTACAATGTGTACATAAAATGCTTCACTCTGAACATGTGTGTGACAAAGAAACGGTTAGATCAGTGAGTCTTTACTAAACTCTGTGACTTTATGCAGGTCACTGCTGTTGCCCAGCAGAATCAAGGAGATGTACCTGAACCCCAGGATATGAAGGTAGCAGAAGTCCTTTTTGATGCTGCGGACGCTAATGCTATTGAAGAAGTGAATCTTGCTTATGAGAATGTTAAAGAAGTAGATGGCTTAGATGTTTCCAAAGAAGGTACAGAAGCCTGGGAGGCAGCAATGAAACGGTATGATGAAAGAATTGATAGGGTTGAAACAAGAATAACTGCTCGTCTACGAGACCAGCTTGGCACAGCAAAGAATGCAAATGAAATGTTTCGGATCTTCTCCAGATTCAATGCTTTGTTTGTCAGACCTCACATTCGGGGTGCTATTCGTGAATATCAAACACAATTGATCCAGCGTGTAAAAGATGATATTGAGTCTCTTCATGACAAATTCAAGGTACAATACCCACAAAGTCAGGCTTGCAAAATGAGTCATGTTCGCGACTTGCCTCCTGTGTCTGGGTCTATAATCTGGGCCAAACAGATTGATCAACAGCTCACAGCCTACATGAAGCGTGTTGAAGATGTGCTTGGCAAAGGTTGGGAGAATCATGTGGAAGGCCAGAAGCTGAAGCAGGATGGAGACAGCTTCCGTATGAAGCTCAGCACTCAAGGAATATTTGACGATTGGGTAAGGAAGGTTCAGCAGCACAACCTTGGTGTGTGTGGCCGTATCTTCACTATTGAAAGCACTCGTGTTAGAGGCCGAACTGGACATGTCCTCAAACTAAAGGTCAACTTTCTCCCAGAAATAATTACACTCTCAAAAGAAGTCCGCAACCTTAAGTGGTTTGGATTTCGTGTTCCACTTGCAGTTGTCAACAAAGCTCACCAAGCAAACCAGCTCTATCCTTTTGCTATTTCTCTGATTGAAAGTGTCCGTACATATGAACGGACCTGTGAGAAGGTGGAAGAGCGTAACACTATTTCTCTGCTGGTAGCTGGCCTAAAGAAGGAAGTGCAGGCTTTGATTGGAGAAGGTATTGCCCTGGTGTGGGAGTCATACAAACTTGATCCCTATGTACAACGCCTAGCAGAGACTGTCTTCAGCTTCCAAGAAAAGGTTTGTTCTACTGATTATGTTCTTTTTTCCAAGGGAGACTCTGCACATATCGGTGGCAGTTGAGTTTATCACAACAAAATATTTTAGTTTTGGATTGTATACTATTCAGGACAACAGGTGTCTTCCTCTTGGAAAATAATCTTACTGTATGCAACTATTGCTTAGATTCCACAATGTCTTATAGTACTGAAGAAGTCGCTGAATAGAAAAACAATTGATAAAATGTATGCTCTCAGATTATTACCTGGTAATGTGGAAAATGTTCTCTTTAGGGGGTGGTAGAGAAACCATATCTTATAAAAAATGCTAATTTCGTGAAGTAGCTACTGAACCTTTTTAGTTAGTGATTATAACATGAACACGCGTTGTATTAATGCTTTATATTCTAGTATAGCATCAGCTACCTTTTAAAAACCTGCATGCATGTTTCTCAGTATCTCCCTTTTAGATTAAGGGAATTAGCCAAATTTTTGTGCTAATTTAATCAAATTCTGACTTCTCCATTATCAGGCAAGTTCCCAGAGTCTTCAGTAAGTTTCAGTGAATGAAAATGTAATGACTCTCCCCCCTCTCCCCCTTGCAAGAATGGATGTAGCTCTTTTTGTGAGAGAGGGATGTTTTATCACTTCCCTCAACATGGCAGACTGCTATCAGCAAAGTACTAAAATTAAATGTTCCCTTAGGTGGATGATCTGCTCATTATTGAAGAAAAAATAGACCTGGAAGTTCGATCCTTGGAAACCTGCATGTATGATCATAAGACTTTTTCAGAAATCTTGAACAGAGTTCAAAAAGCTGTGGATGACTTGAATCTTCATTCATATTCCAATCTGCCTATCTGGGTCAATAAGTTGGATATGGAGGTAGGTCTTTCACTCAAAGTGAACGTAGCCTTCAAAGGTGTTAGGTGGCAGAGTAATTTGTCACTAACAACGTGGTCTACCACTTTCAAGTGACCTAGAGTGAGAATTTCCAATCTATTTGCCAGTTGCTTGAATATCTCTACCAAATGCCATTTAGGACATCTGGCAGGCTCTTAGGCAGACAGATAAAAGTGCTTTGCTCCCAATGACTGGAATTAATGGATTCCAGGGGAGACTTGCTAGCCTTTTAGCTGACAGGATAATAGCTAAAGGCTTAATAGATGGTTGAATATGCGTTGACCTGAATTTAATGGGTTAGTTTAATGGCTCGCCACTGATCGCATCTGACCAGAATATTTATAGATTCTTATCCAATTCAGACTACAGAGTTCAAGAACTCAATGAGTTCTATAACAGGAGAGGATTCATGGAGTGCTTGACAAGAAATAGTACAGTGAGGACAATACCAAATTGATAAAACCTTTCTTGAAATGCAATGGAACTTATAACTGCAAAACAGTAAAAGAATTCCAAAACTCCTGGTGGTAACATTTCTGTTATAAGTATCTTAACCTAACATACTCTCACTCCTCCTTGAGGACACAGTAATAGGAGGTGAAGGACCATCCTCACTCCTGGCATGTCCGATTACGCGATGGTGCTGGCTTCCCCCATGGTTAGGAATGTTGAGTAGTTATACTATACTGCACAAGCTGACCTGATAACGTGATTGTCTATATAGTATAGGAGAACTGAATGAAATGAATGAATCAAAGGAAGAGTTTTAGAATAGAGTCGACCAGTGATGAGCTGCCAAAATCTTAACAACCGGTTCCCTATAAAAAGTTCTGATTTAAGGGATGTGCCCCAGTATGTATTTTTTGTACCAACAAGGTTATCATACGTCCGTATTTTCCCAGCTGGCGATTTAAGAACCAAAAAGCCTGACCTGCCTGGGAAAATACGGATGTATGTTAACCCTGCCTAAATTTCTTGTTTAAAAAGATGGGCCTGAACTAGAAATGAACTCCGTTTCACATGTGTGGGTCCCCACCACTCCCTGGGGGTGTGCTAGGGTGACCAGATGTCCCGATTTTATAGGGACAGTCCCGATTTTGGGGTCTTTTTCTTATATAGGCTCCTATTACCCCCCCCCCACTCCCTATCCTGATTTTTCACACTTGCTGTCTGGTCACCCTGGGGTGTGCACATGTGTGGGTCCCAGCTGCTCCATGCCCCCCTCGCTGAAGCAGGTGTGCAGGGTTACTGCCCTGGGAACTGCAGGGCACCAGTGGACATGGGGCCAGCTGCAGACAGGGGCGTGGGGCATGGCTAGCTGGAGGCAGGGGGTACTGGGCTGGCTGCGCGCAGGGCAGGGGTTGACTGCAGGTAGGGGCTGGCTGTGAGCAGGGCAGGGGGTGCGGCAGGGGCTGGCTGCGGGCAGGAGGTGCGGGGGTGGCTGGAGACAGGAGCTGGCTGCGGGCAGGGTGGTGGGTACTCACGGGGAGAGCGGCTCGGAGCAGCCCGAGCAGCAGGACGCGGCCCGCCAGGCAGCTGCGGGAGCCCCAGGGCCAGGGGTTGGGGGAGCAGCAGCAGCAACAGGGCTTATGCCCAGGGCCAGGCGGCAGCCCACGTGGCTCCTGCAGCACAGCGCCCCCAGCGGCCGGAGGAGGAATTACATCACTTCCCGGCCAGAGCCCATCAAAGCCTCAGCACCGTCTGCAGGGAAGCGGGTTAACAACCAATTCTAAAACAGCTTGAAAATTTAACAACCGGTTCATGTGAACCGGCTCCAGCTCACCACTGGAGTCGAATCCCAAAGAGCTCTTTTACAAGGTATTTTATAGGATCCTAACCTATGTAATTTAGGCCCAACCTACTATACCCAAAACTTATTTCCGAACCCTAAGAATTTTATGGGTACCCTTCTCCTATAGGTTGGTGGATTATGACACTTATTTTCTAAATATATTAAGGATTATCTCGTTCCCAAAACTGCCAGCCTAGGCTCTCTTGATGACCTCCAAGTTGTGTACGCTTCAGTTACCAACCAGTCGTAGAAGCCGGATAAATCTGTGATGTGATGTGGATAGTTCCTCCCTTTGGTTCCCCAAAATTCAGGGACCATTCTTATCTTTGCCAAAGGTTGCCAACTTCTATGCTGACATATTTATACCTGATTATACTTTTTGCTATGTAGCAGATCTTACCGGATCTTACAGACCGGTAGGCTTCTTGCATTTCAGCAAAACTTATTATTAGGAAACACATGCCTCAACATATCCTAAATTCCAAGGAATTAATACTGATAAAATAAAATGGATTAATTTCAGAAAAAGAAACCTATTAATTGATACTGCCGGCTGGATTAATAAAATATAATAGCTAGCAAAACAATCCTGTGTGCTACAAATGGCAGGATAAGGACAGGTTCTCCAATGTGAGTGAACATCAACACCTTAATACGGACAATAATAATCCTAATGCTAAGGTGAAGTCTCTTACTTAGGATAACATGGCAGTAAATCTGACATTTAGATCCCCTCCTAAAACATGGATTTTTTTTAAATACTCTAAACAGTAATCTAGCATGTTGACTTAAACTTCCTTTGCTTTAAAAGTGTTCATTTAATTTTAAAAAAAACCCTCTCCTGTTCTAAAGTGTAAGGCTGAATTTCCATCCTTTAAGAGTCCTGCTGTATCTGAAAGTTTCAGGGATTTCTTGACAATGCGGGAATCTTTTGGAGAGAACACATGATATAAGCGTCTTTGTATTTGTTTTCAATATGGTTTCTTCCTCCCTTAGATTGAACGAATACTAGGAGTTCGTCTACAGGCTGGGCTGAGAACTTGGACCCAAGTTCTTCTTGGACAAGCTGATGATAAAGCAGAAGTTGACATGGATACAGATGCACCTCAAGTCAGTCACAAGCCTGGTGGGGAGCCAAAGATCAAAGTAAGTTACATTTGACTGTTACTCATGCTTTTTGCTAAAATAAGACCGTCCAGAACCTTGAGTAGAAATAAAAATACTCTGATAGTACATATTGCTATATAATGTAAATTCTTCAAGTCATGGTCCTGATTTGTATTCCTCTGGGGGTTATATGCACGCGCCATGCGTGAGAAGCTGGAGATTTTGAAAGTAGTAGTGTCTCTTGGTCCACACATACGCCCTTGCTTCGCTGAAGTCAAGGGAGCCTTTGGTAGCGAGGCAGTCCCCCTTTCTACATTAGACTTTCGTCCTTCAGGCCATGTTCCCTCCCATTTCCCTATGGCTCCTGCGGATCCCCCAGTTTTGAGGGCACCACCATTCAAACTGGGCTTTGATTTTTTGGCATTGGAGGACTTGGATGGAGTACAGGATCTGTCCTCCCATAACCAATATGACTACCCTAAGATTCCGCAGACTCAGTGGCAGTACCCTCCCTTTCCCCAGCAATGGAACCGTTGGTACCCTGCTCTTTGGGGCCCTCCATAGCAATGGATCTGTCTGGTTGGCTATCCTGGGCATTGTGGTGTCAGTATCTGCCTTTGTAACCTTCCCACTACGCTCAAGAGGAGTTCCCCCACCTCACATCTTTGACAGTTATAGAGTAGGTATTCTGAACTAGTGTTGGAAGATGCTCCTCTTAGTCCAACTCTGACAGTACTGCTGGAACCAGAGCAGTTCCCTTTGTCATCTCCAGATGCTGTAGTGTCTTCATCTCCCTCTTCGTGCCCAGATGACTACCATCAGTTCCAAGAACTGTTCCATTGGGTGGCTAATACCCTCCACTTTCCACTGTACAGAACAAACAGCACCAGCTGTCTGATATCCTACATGCCTTGTTACTTGGTAGAGCCATTCTGGCAATCAGTGATGCTGTTCTTCTTCAACTGGCCTGGACTGTCTGGCCTCCAGCCACCTGCACACCTACCCCCAAGGGTATTGTCAGAGAAGAGGTACTGTGTACCTGCAAAGGGGTCTGATTTTTCTGTTCTCTCATTCCCACCCCCCCAATCCAATTTCCTCATCTTACAGGCAGTGACAGAGCGGGCCCGGCAGCACTGCTGGCGCTCTCCCCCAGCAGATAATGAGGGCAAGCGACTGGATATTTTGTGTCAGAAGGTATTCTTTTCTGCCAGCCTCCAATTTCACATCTCCAATTACTTGGCTCTGTTCGCTAAATACGACTTTCTTACCTACGGCAAGTAGGTAGGACTTCTCAGACAAACTTCCCCAGCAGGATCAAGCCTGAATCATAGAATCATAGAATATCTAGGTTGGAAGGTATCTCAGGAGGTCATCTAGTCCAACCCCCTGCTCAAAGCAGGACCAATCCCCAATTTTTGCCCCAGATCCCTAAATGGCCCCCTCAAGGATTGAACTCACAACCCTGGGTTTAGCAGGCCAATGCTCAAACCACTGAGCTATCCCTCCCCTGCTTCAAGGCTGTCCTACAGGAGGGGAAACTAGTTGAAGGACAATGCTCCAGGCCGCTGCGGATGTGGCAGACAGTACTTCGCTCAGTATGGCTTCAGGGATCTTCAGGTGAAGGGAGTCATGGCTGCATTCATCAGGTTTCCCAAGGGAAGTAAAAAACACCATAGAGGACTTCCCTTTCAGTGGGTCTCATTTCTTGAGTCAGAAGATAGATGATTCCCTCCACTCCCTCAAAGACTCCAGAGCCGCTCTGCGATCACTGGGTATCTATGCACCAGCAACCAAGTGCAAGTCTTACTCTGCCTAGAAGTGGACTCTCTCTCCTGCAAAGGGGAGTGATAGAACCTGTTCCTATGACCTATCAGGGTGCAGGGTTCTAGTCCACCTATTTTCTAGTCCCCAAGAGGGGCATGTGGAGGCGAATCTTAGACCTCAATCATCTCAACCACTTCATATGCAAGCCAAAATTTCATATGGCCACCCTAGCAACCATCGTTCCTTTGTTAGAAAGAGGCATGTGGTTTACAGCTCTCGATATGCAGGATGCTTACTTCCACATGACAGGTTTCAGAGTAACAGCCGTGTTAGTCTGTATTCGCAAAGAGAAAAGGAGGACTTGTGGCACCTTAGAGACTAACCAATTTATTTGAGCGTGAGCTTTCGTGAGCTACAGCTCACTTCATCAGATGCATACCGTGGAAACTGCAGCAGACTTTATATATACACAGAGAATATGAAACAATACCTCCTCCCACCCCACTGTCCTGCTGGTAATAGCTTATCTAAAGTAATCACCAGGTTAGGCCATTTCCAGCACAAATCCAGGTTTTCTCACCCTCCACCCCCCCACACAAATTCACTCTCCTGCTGGTGATAGCCCATCCAAAGTGACAACTCTTTACACATTGTGCATGATAATCAAGTTAGGCCATTTCCTGCACAAATCCAGGTTCTCTCACTCCCTCACCCCCCTCCAAAAACCCACCCCCATACACACACAAACTCACTCTCCTGCTGGTAATAGCTCATCCAAACTGACCACTCTCCAAGTTTAAATCCAAGTTAAACCAGAACATCTGGGGGGGGGAGGGAAGGGGGGAAAAAACAAGAGGAAATAGGCTACCTTGCATAATGACTTAGCCACTCCCAGTCTCTACTTCCACATGGATATCCATCCTACCCACAGACATTTCCTGAGATTCAAGGTTCTACATTTTGGACTCGCCACTGCTTGACAAGTCTTCACCAAAGTTTTCTCGGGAGCGATGGACCACTGCCAAGGGGTCCTTATATTCCCTTGATTATTTGATTGTGCTGCTAGCAACCAAAGGGGAGGGGCATTCCTTGACCTCCATGCTGTTTACACTCCACTCCTCCCTGGTGGTGAGTGTAAACATCAGAAAATCAGTTGGATCCCACACAGTTCCTAGAATTCATTGGGGCCTGTATCAATGCAATATTAGCACATGCCCACCTCCCAGAGCCCTACAAGAGCTGATTTCCACTGCAATTTCCAGTCCTTCTGTTCTGGCCAAGGTTATTTGTACATACATTACTGCCTTAGCTTGTCTCCACTTTCGTTGTCTACAGCTGTGCCTCCAGAGGATCTATTTTCCCATGAACTACATCACGGACTTTCTACTGATAGTTCCCCAAGAGCTTCTCTCCTCCCTCTAGTGGTAGACTGATCCAGGTCAGGTCTGAACCGGAACATCATTCCTTCCGTCCTCCAAGCATGACGATGATCATAGATGTGTTACTTGTCGGATGGGGTGCCCACATGGGCGAGCACATGACTCAGGAGTCTTGGACTGCTCAGGAATCCTGGATGCCCATCAATGTCCTAGAACTTTGGCGATGCAGAGAGCATATCGCACATTTCTCACGTTTAATTCATTCCTGTCATGTTCTCCTCATGTCAGACAACACTATCCCTGTTTACTAAATCAACAAACAAGGGGGCATGAGGTCATCTATGTTTTGTACGGAGGCAGTTCATCTTTGGGATTAGTGCATTGCTCACAAGATCCTGTTGTCAGTAGCATACCTTCCCGGAACTCAAGCTAAGTGCCAACTCTCTCAGCAGGAAATTCATGATGGATCACGAATGGGAGCACCACAACACCGTGGTCACCAACATTTTTAACCGCTGTGGGATTCTGACCAGGGACCTCTTCATCTCCCACACCAACAGCAAATGCACCTAATATTCCTATGGGAGACTGGGGGGGCTCAGTGACCTTTCCCAAGGTGATGCCCCGGTCCTGTGCAGGTCGGACCAGATCAATTATGCCTTTCCTCTCTAGAGCTTCTGCCACGTGTCCTACACAAGATCTAATGGGAGGGAATGACAGTCACTCTGATTACCCTGTTGTGGCCTTGCCAGTTCTGGTTTCCTTTCTTCTCCACATGTCAGCATATCCCCCTGCTTCAGTGGCCAGCTTTTCCAGAACTCCTCAAACGACGCTGCTGCAGGACCCAGCATCCGAGCTTGTTTTTTGGATGGGTATCTTCACTAGAGCAGGAATGTTCATCAGCAGTACAAGATATCCTCTTGAATAGCAGAGAAGAGTCCACAATGCAGTCCTATAGGGACAAGTGGAAGTGTTTCACCTCATGGACCCAACAAGAGGGGTCTTGCTCCTGAAAATATGGACATCTGTCTTCTTTTGGACTATCTTCTCTCCCTGAAGACATCAGGCCTCACGCTCAATTCCATCAAGGTGCACGTAACCACTGTCCGTGCCTTTCACCCTCCTGTGGAGGGGCATTCTCTTTACCAGATTTTGGAAGGACTTCCAATGGACTTATTCTCCCCTTCAATCCATTGCTTCCCCAATGGGACCTCAACCTTGTCCTCACAGTGTTGATGAAATTGCCCTTTGAACCTCTGGCTGCCACCTCCCTCTCTCTCCTCTCCATGAAGGTCACTTTCCTGGTAGCTGTTACTTCTGGGTTGGAGAAGTGAGGGTCATGGTGACGGACCCCTCCCCCTTTACCATGTTCTATAAGGACAGTGTTTCCCTATGCTTGCACCCCAAGTTTCTGACAAAGATTGTATCCCATTTTCATCTCAACCAACCCATACACTTACCTGCTTTCTTTCTGAAACCTCATGCCTCCGTGGGGGAACTGTGCCGTCACTCCCTTAACGTCTGCTGCGCCCTGGCTTTCTGCCTTCAGAGGATGAGATGATTCAGGAAGTCTCCCTAGACATTTTATCACGATAGCAGAAAGAATTAAAGGGCAAGTGATCTCCATTCAGCAGATTTCTAAGTCGGTTTTGGGGTGCATTACACTATCAGTTATCGGGATTGTCCCCACCCCACTCCACTCCATGAGCGTGCAAGCATTGACTACAACTGTGCTTCATGATGTACCAGTTGCGGACATATGTAGGACGGGGTCAAGTGGACTTCGGTATGTACCTTCTTTTCCCTTTACGTCTTGGCGCAAGACTCTGCGACCGATGCCTCGCTTGGCACGGCAGTGCTCCACTCCATGGTTCCATCATCTTCCTCGCACCCTGCTTGTTGTTAACCCTCAGTGGAATACAATAGGTACTATCACTCAAAGAAGAAGAGGTTGCAGCCTTTGTCTAAAATGTATTTTGTGTTTATCTTTAGCTGGCCCAGCAGGTTCTTATTTAGCAAAATTGAAACTGCATGTGGTGTCTTTCTATGCCTGTAGAATGTTGTACATGAACTGAGGATAACCAACCAGGTGATCTATTTGAATCCACCAATTGAAGAATGCAGATATAAGCTCTATCAAGAAATGTTTTCCTGGAAAATGGTAATACTATCGCTACCCAGAATTCAAAGTCAAAGATACCAGGTAAGCATAATAAATGTATTTATAAATCTAATAAGATGGCTCTACCTAGATCTGTTGCATTGCAGTTGTATACAGATAATGTAATCTTTAATGGTTATGAAGGAGCAATTTTTGAAAATGAGAACTGGCCATGTATTGTGAATTTGGTATATGCAACTTGTATTTAATTGTGGGTCTTGTCAGGTGGGTGTACACTATGAGTTGTCTGAGGAAGAGAAGTTCTATCGGAACGCCTTAACACGGATGCCTGACGGTCCTGTAGTGCTGGAGGAGTCTTATTCGGCTGTTATGGGCATTGTGACAGAGGTCGAACAGTATGTTAAGGTAGGATATGAATTCTGATTTTCAGTTTGCAATTGTAGAATAACACATTTGTTGGATTTAGAAGAGCTCTTCCATATCTTTAATCAAAGGTAACTCCCATCAATGTTACCTGTTTACTATAATCCCCATTAATTCAGTTATGTAAATAAGGAAAGTATCTACATTCTGAGAATTCACTGTTACATGGAGTTTTTTTTTTAACGTACTTATTAATAGGTATGGCTGCAGTACCAGTGCTTATGGGATATGCAAGCTGAAAACATATACAACCGTCTTGGAGAAGATTTAAATAAGTGGCAAGCCCTCTTAGTTCAGATAAGGAAGGCTAGAGGAACCTTTGACAATGCAGAAACCAGGAAGGAATTTGGACCTGTTATCATAGACTATGGGAAAGTAAGAACTTGAAACTTTCACGCATCTTGTAAAAGTAACCTGCAGAAATAAACTTCAGAATGGGCTTATAGAGGATAAAACGAGACTTCATAACTAATAGTAATACTTGGTAAACTTTCTTGATTGCAGGTACAATCTAAGGTGAACTTGAAATATGACTCTTGGCATAAGGAAGTACTCAGTAAATTTGGCCAAATGCTAGGTCAGAACATGACAGAGTTCCATTCACAAATTTCTAAGGTAAGAATAGTCCAAACAATGATTCCTTATTACAAAATCAACTTACTACATCCACCTTTAAAATACTGGGTTTTTTCCCTCTAACAGTCCCGTCAAGAGTTGGAGCAGCATTCAGTGGACACTGCTAGCACATCAGATGCAGTGACCTTCATCACATATGTACAATCCCTGAAACGTAAAATCAAGCAGTTTGAGAAACAAGTTGAGGTAAGTTGTCACTTTCTTAGTAACATCTTGTTTCTGGAAATCCGTAAAAGCTTTTCTACAGGGAGGGGACAATTGATCATGACCAGTCTAAGCCTGCTAAGAGAAACCCTGCCTCTAATTTCCTGTCCTAGTAACTCTTCTAGATAAACACTTTCAAACCACGATTCTATAGTGAGCCTTACTGAGTTACTTTATACTTCTGAGGGTTCTTTAGGTTGATTTATTGCTGATTTCTCTTTAGACTTCTGGCTATCTGAATTTCGAATTGAACTTTAGAAATTCAAGTAGGTTACCTTCTAACAATGTTTGTGTGGACTGTAGCTTTACCGCAATGGTCAGCGCTTGCTGGAGAAACAGAGGTTCCAGTTCCCTTCCTCCTGGTTATACATTGACAACATTGAAGGAGAGTGGGGTGCTTTCAATGACATAATGCGTCGCAAAGATTCTGCCATTCAGCAACAAGTAGCAAACTTGCAAATGAAAATAGTTCAAGAGGATCGAGCAGTGGAGAGCCGTACAACTGACCTGCTGACTGACTGGGAGAAAACAAAGCCTGTGACAGTGAGTTTTTTCAGGTCTCTTTGCTGAACTCACGATAGAAAGTTTGCATTCTGTAACAAACAAACAGGTTGTTCAGTAAACCCTGAAATAGACAGGGGGGTATAGTTTTTACTTTTACAGATTTTGATGCAGAAATGTGAATCCTCTTCAGGGGGTTTCCTAGTGACTTGGCAGAAAGTGTAGCTTGCTTTTGCTTTTGGTTTAAAATTCCAGCACTTTCCCTGACTTGCATTTTAAAACGGAAACACCTCCATTGTAACTTGATTTTTACAAATTTAACTAGCAATAAGGAGTGTGCATTTAATAGAGCATTTGGTAAGAGGAAGAATCTTGTTGAGCCTATGTCCTAAAGTAAAAGTTACTAGTGTCTGCTAAAAAATCTCTCCTGCCAAGATGATTCTTTAGATGCTTACCCAGGCAAGGGATCAGTAACTCGTATACCCAGAGTTAAAGGTCTGCCAAGGAAACTGTAAATTCCTTAAAGCAGAAGAGATAGCTTAGTGTCTGATGCTAATCAGAAGTAGTTTCTGCACAGATTTGAAGTGCTAAACCCTAACTCTTAACATCTGTGCCATGTTGTCCTTCATGTGGTTCTTTCTAGGGAAACTTGCGTCCTGAGGAGGCTCTTCAAGCACTTACCATTTACGAAGGGAAATTTGGTAGGTTGAAAGATGATCGTGAGAAATGTGCAAAGGCCAAAGAAGCTGTTGAGCTAACAGATACAGGACTACTCAGTGGCAGTGAAGAATGTGTGCAGGTATAGACTGTTTTTTAAAAATCCATAAATTTGGTGCTTGTAATTGGTTCTGGACAGATGACTTCTTGTAGGCAGAAGTCCTTCAATTCATTCATAGAGAAGGCATAGCAGTCAGTGGTTCTCCCTTCATGCTGCCCTATCACTGTGCCCTAACCTTAACTGGGTTGGTCCAGCCTTAGGAGTGAGTAACTCAGTCTCAATACCCATTCAGCCCTTGGCTTTTCCACTAAGACTGCAACCACAGATGTTTGAGGGCAGCTTTATAAGATGTAGAAATCTGGCCATTAAACTAAGGGCTTGTCTACGTGACAAGTAGCTTCTAAGTCAGCAGTTCTCAAACTTCAGCAACCTGAGAACCCCCATTTTGATTGAAAAAAATTTCAGGGACCCGAAACCCCCCGGCTCAGCCCCAGGCCCTGCCCCCACTCCAACCCTGCCCCCTCCATTCCCCCTTCCCTCTGTCACTCGTTCTCCCCCACCCTCACTCACTTTCACCAGGCTGGGGCAGAGGGTTGGGGTGCAGGGGGGGTGCAGGCTCTGGGAGGGAGTTTGGGTGCGGGAGGGGGTACAGGATGTGGGCTCTGGGATGGGGTATGGGTGCAGGTTCTGGGCTGTGGCAGGAGGTTGGGGTGCAGGAGGGGCTGAGGGGGTGCGGGTTCCAGCCGGGTGGAGCTTACCTTGGGCAGCTTCCGAAAGTGACCAGCATATCTCTCTGGCAGCGGCTCCTAGGAGGGAGGGCTAGGTGGGTCTTTGTGCGCTGCCTCTGCCTGCAGGCACCGCCCCCGCATAGTTCCCGGCCAATGGGAGCTGCAGAGTCGGTGCTCAGGGCCGACGCAACATGCGGAGACCCCCTGTTCCTCTTCTACTCCCACCCCCACCCCCCAGGCCACAGGGAGTGGCACGGAGCCAGGGGAGAAAGAAAGTCTGCCTTAGCCCCCCTGTGCCACTGGACTTTTAGTGCCTAAAATCTCCCAAGTTTAGCTTCAGTAGCTTCCAGGAGATAGCACTGGTCCCCAGCGTGCAGGCGCTGGGAGGAATGGGGAGAACTGAGTTGATCAGCGGGGCCCGCGGACCCTTGGGGATCCACAGGGGTCCATGGTCCCCAGTTTGAGAAATGCTGTTCTAAGTCATATTATGCTAAGCCACACTCTAGGACTTTCACTGAACTGTAGCAGCATCCACATGAGATGTTACTGCAAGGCAAGTTTGATATACTGTAGGCGTTCACTCTTGTGTGCTGTGCAGTAACTTGCTATGTATTCAAGTCCTAACTTAAGCTGCTGAGCAGCCAACGTATAGTAACTCCTTTTGGGCCACCAGAGATGTGCTAGGCAAGCTAGGGTCAAGTCTCTGTCCAATTACCTGTACCCTGACCAAGTTTCTATCCCAATGATTTGTTTAAAAAGTTCTGTCTAACTTAGGACAGATATTTACCATCTTTTTCTATATAACTGACCAAAGTTTGATGTATCCCTTGTACTGTAGGTAGCTTTAGAAGAGTTACAAGACCTGAAAGGAGTTTGGTCTGAGCTTTCCAAGGTCTGGGACCAGATTGATCAGATGAAGGAACAGCCATGGGTTTCAGTACAGCCTCGCAAGGTACCTTCTTTTATTCAGTATATAGAAAGCATAACTACAACTATACTATTCGCCTTTTGGCCTTTGAGATAAAAATACATTTAAATTCTCTAACAACTTGAAAATGAGCCAGAATATATGGCATGGTGCTTATGTACCTGGGTCTTTTTGGCATATGAAAAATAGAATTCATAACTGAGAATGCAGCCTCTATCTTAATCTAATTTGCAGCACTGAACGGCAGAAATAACTTTTCCTCTTAACTGAAGCTTCAACAGGGTAAGGCTTACAAAACAAAATTTGAAAAATTGTCAGGATTGCAGAAACTACACAACCTTAAATATATTTAATTATAGGCTACGTCTTCAGAGGACAAGAATTGATGCTCTATCTGTTTCCTGAAATTGAGTTGATCTAAATTAGCACTTTTCTCAAACACTTGTCCAGCTTCACTGATGAAAAGCTATTGCCCAGCTGATGCTTCTTGGATACATAAACCTGAAACGAGGCTTCTACCTCTTATCTGCAAGGAAGAATGTCACAATTTCATGACCACTGTGATCTAGTATAAAATTACTTCATGCTGTGCTACTCCAATGATCAAGGGATAGAGAAAACTAGTATTGCGCCAACAGTCGTGAATTAATCTTAAAGCAGTACTGTTGATTCCACATAATCTGCTGAGGTGGAATATATCAACAAATGCATGGAGAATCTGTTGGAATGATGAGGTTTTGAGGGACAATTGAATGTTTTCATACATCTAGTATATGGTTTGCCTGCCTTGTATACAGCTATATTTAGTGTTAGCAAAATTAAATATATGCAGCATAGCAAAGTATGATCAATATTATGTAAGGGTGATTCTCCCATTCTTAAAGAACAGTTGAATAAAAGTGTTAAGATGACAAATTGTAAGTAAAACGGATAACTGTTGTAATATCCAGTTTACTAGAGTGATTGTGTTTATCATAATGTTGCTGGTAGATGAATTCTTTCATGGCTTCTGTATTTTATTGACAGCTTCGACAAAATTTGGACGGCTTACTGAACCAATTGAAAAACTTCCCTGCTCGTTTGCGGCAGTATGCCTCCTATGAATATGTTCAGAGACTTCTGAAGGGTTACATGAAGGTAAGCTGTACATAATTTTTTAATTAGTTATCAAGGGTAAGTGCATCCATTAACTTAATATGTGCTGTCTCGTGTTCTAGATAAACATGCTGGTGATTGAACTGAAATCTGAGGCTCTTAAAGCTCGTCACTGGAAGCAGCTGATGAAGAGGCTTCACGTTAACTGGGTTGTCTCTGAACTAACCCTGGGACAGATCTGGGATGTTGACTTGCAGAAGAGTGAAGCAACTGTCAAAGATGTACTTCTTGTGGCTCAGGGAGAGATGGCTTTGGAAGAGTTCTTGAAACAGGCTAGTATCTATCATTATATATATTAGACCTGTTGTGCAGGAGAGATTTTAGAGGTGTAAGTTAATTTGCTGACAGCTATGTAACACATTGGATTTTAGATACCCAGGATGGTGAAAGTGAAATGCTTTAGATCTTCACCATATATTGTTAGTTCTCAATAACTGAATAAATTTTTAAACACACGAACTGACACAACATGAAACCCCATAGGTTTAGGGGTTTTATTAAAAGCTTCGGAAGTTTACTGAAGGTACTGTAACTTGAACTTAAAGATAAGTCAAGTAAAATATATAGCTAGTACTAACATTACTATTATAAAACTTCTAAGTAGAAGACTGGAAACTTCCTTCTGTAATTTCATTTTATGAGTTGCAATAACTTTAACTCTGACCCACAAGACATAATTATGAAATCTCCCACCATATGATTCACAGCAATCCAAGGCCTGCAGGTTCATGTGCTCTGTAAAAAGATAAGAATCAAGCTCATGTAACTACATTTCTACACTACAGAATGAAATAAATGTAATAGAATTAAAATTACTATCACGTGTTCATAATCTGACTTCTTTTTTTCTTAAAGATAAGAGAAGTGTGGAACAACTATGAATTGGATTTGGTTAACTATCAGAACAAATGTCATTTGATTCGTGGTTGGGATGATCTCTTCAATAAGGTCAAGGAGCACATTAACAGTGTGTCTGCCATGGAGTTATCACCATACTACAAGGTATAATGTAAAATTACTTTATTTTTCTTTTCAATTATCTTTGATATTAAATATCTCCCTCCTTGTTTTCATATTCTTTTCCTAGTGTACATTTGTTCTGCTGGCACCTTGTGTGCCAAGTTTGGCAAATTGCTAGGTGTATAAGTGGATTATACCTTTTTATAGCTTTAACCAAACTTACAAAATTATTTCCAATTCAGTTCTCAAACTAGCTTGATTAGTGTTACTTGTCCAACTTCTTAAAATCATACTGACTTGTAGGTGAAGTTTTTTTTTTGTTTTGTTTTGTTTTGTTTTTTTTAACGGTAAACTGAATGTTAATGGTTTTTGTAACATTTAGGTGTTTGAAGAAGATGCCCTTAGCTGGGAAGACAAATTGAATCGTATCTTTGCACTCTTTGATGTCTGGATAGATGTCCAAAGGCGATGGGTCTACATGGAGGGTATCTTCACTGGTAGTGCTGATATTAAGCACTTATTGCCTGTTGAAACCCAGAGGTTCCAAAGGTATACTTACTTTGGATTTGTGTGAAATTCTCAGTTACAGTTCAGGGCAAGCTGCACCATTGACTTTGTTCCTTTGCCTGCCCGCGCATGAGCATCCCTTTCAAGTGATAGGTCTGCACTTCTCTCAGTGACTCCTGTGATTTGCCCTCACTTTTCTGTTCTAGTGACCCAGAGCAAAATAGTCCTGTTCACCAACAGTGTTCTCAACAGGTCTATCTGGGTTTTGGCCCCTGCTGCAGACTTTGGAAGCCTATGACCAATATGAGAGTGCAGTGACAAAACAGCTTGTTCATATGGATAAAGTTTTGTTTTGCACAAAGGAAAAAAAAGGTTAAAACAATAAAAGACCTGTAGACCTATAAGTTACCTAGACCTTAGCCTTTCCTTGCAAGTTTAGGTAGCCCCTCTTGTCCCACGTATCATCTTGCATTGGGCTAGGCAGGTAGATTTCACCCTTGCAGTCTCTGCCTGTGTCCAATCTTCGTTTGATGTCTCCTACCCTGAGCTAACAAGCAGTCTCTTATCCATTTCAAAGTCTTTGAATAGGTTGAGGTGTCCCAGGACAGACATATGCACCTCTCCAGAGAGTCAGAGGTACACGATAGCAGTGGATTTACTGTATGGTCCATTTGAGCACTGGCAATTGAGTTAGTCATTGTCTGGTTCTTGGGTACCATGTGGAGAGCTCCAACTAGAATTAGTCTTTGGTGTAGCATAAAGCTAGCCACACCATAATACTCACACACAATATTAATAAAATTAATAGATATCACCCTTTTTCACACTCAGTAACTGAACTTGTATTATTGTATCTCTCATTTAAAATGAGCTTAATATTTTTCTCACTCTCACTTACAGCGTCAGTACTGAGTTTCTGGCACTTATGAAAAAGGTATCCAAATCTCCCCTTGTGATGGATGTTCTTAACATCCAAGGTGTACAAAGATCACTGGAGAGATTAGCAGACTTGCTTGGAAAGATCCAGAAAGCATTGGGAGAATACCTGGAGAGGGAGAGATCCTCCTTTCCTCGGTAAGGAATTTCATCTCCTCAACCAATTGTGCTGGAATAAACTCTAATAGGAATTGTGTTTGTTTGCATGGTAGTGCCTAAGTACTTCCTTTTATTGTGTTCCACTAGCAATCTTTTAGTGCATACACAGATATCAAAACATGAATGCTTTGGAATCATAAAAAAATAAAGGTTAAACAATTTAGTCATTTTATGGTCCCATTTCCTGGGAAGTAATAACCTTCAATTTCTTTGTGTGGGTCACTTGTGATTAGTAACTTAAATGGCATAATTTGAATATAAATATTGCTTAATAGGCTGTTTCACCTGGTACTGAATAATGAAATTCTCAAATTAGTTTTGTTCCATTAAACTAAATGAACCCTTGGAATCTCTCTAACCAAATACCAAAGCTTAAGAACTTGTATCATTCTATATTTGAATCATGTTGCATTCTGTTTCACCTTCAATTCTCAGTAGTATGTGAGGTCTTTGGATTGTAGATCTAAACATAACCTCCATGTCAAGCATGTGTTCAGAGTGGGAGCTTTGCTGTCTCATAATCTTTCAATACTTAGCATTTATCTGTTAATGAGGTGTTAAAGTGGGAAGAAAACTCTAGATAGACTAAAAATGGTGCAGAGAATAAGCCCTCAGGTATTTTTACTATGATCTAACAGAATTATGGAGGAAAGGAATTACGCAGCATTGCACAAACTAGCAGACATTTCTCCAGTTTTATAAGGGTTATAGAGGGTTCAAGTAAATACATTAATTCTGGGCCTTCCATTAAGTGTTAAAAAAAAAATTCTTTCACCTCAGTGGTCAGTTGTTTTAAACAGCTTTAACCTTATCTCCAATACCAGGTTCTACTTCGTTGGTGATGAGGACTTGCTCGAAATCATAGGAAACAGCAAGAACGTAGTTAAGTTGAAGAAACATTTCAAGAAAATGTTTGCTGGGGTTTCGAGCATCATCCTGAATGAAAATAACACTGTTGTTCTGGGGATCTCATCACGTGAAGGAGAGGAGGTAAAGCTGCGTCTTCGGGGTTTTTTTGCAAAATTACAAACCTGGTCGAAATTAAAACTAAAATGACACTTAAATGTAATTGTTTCAGGTGCTGTTCAAAACACCTATCTCTATCACAGAACATCCTAAGATCAATGAGTGGCTCACACTTGTTGAAAAGGAAATGAGGGTCACACTTGCAAAGCTGCTTGCCGAGTCTGTTACTGATGTAGAAATCTTTGGTAAAGCAACTTCAATTGATCCCGGTCTCTATATTTCTTGGATTGACAAATATCAGGTATCCATCTTATTCACGTTTGTCTAACCAAACTATATAATACACTTTTGGGGAGGAACAACTCTTAGCAAAAATCTAACTGTATTTTAAATGTTCAGGCCCAGCTTGTTGTCCTGTCAGCCCAAATTGCATGGTCAGAGAATGTGGAATCTGCTCTGAATGGCATGGGTGGTGGAGATGACAGCAGTCCTCTGCACTCTGTGCTGACTAATGTTGAGGTCACGCTGAATATGTTGGCAGACTCTGTGTTGATGGAACAGCCACCTCTCCGCAGAAGGAAATTGGAACACTTGGTAAGTAATACGCTCCTCCCCATCCTCAGTAGTCATTCGGTCTCTTACAAAATTTGAACACAATCTGTCCATCTTCAAATCATGAAAGTGACACCTAGGGAAAACTAAAATGTACCCATCAAGATTTCTTGAGGAACATCTGTTTCTGTAGATATTACATATGCCTGACTTGAAATAACGTCTATAAACTTAAATGTCCATGTAACACAAGATTCTGAAGAATTATTTAGTGAATAGAAAACTCTTGGAATATATCCCCCAATCTCCTATTCTGAGAGTAGATAAGATTTATAAATCTAGAGTTTATATTAACTTTTATCATCTGTGTATGTACATGGCTCCCGTAACCATAGTGTCTGAGCTCCTTCAGCTGTTTAAAAATAGAAACCATTTACATGAGAAATAGTTTAACTTAAAACTTCTGTGTTTGTGTGAGGGGCTGTCATAGTCATGTGAAGAACTTTCTGAAGAAAGAAGAGCTAAACTGAGGGTTTTTGCATTTAGCTACGAAAGTCTTAAGTCATCACTTCTTGCCCACTGAATTCATAGCATAACTCCAGCTCCTCCTAAGAAGCTCTACTTTCCACCAGACGAGTGCAACTGACAATCTATCCTGTTGTTGAAAGGCTCCCTTAAAATAAACCTTGAATGAAACTTCTAATTGGGGAACAAGTGTAGAGTGCATAGCCACAGAATGGTGTTTGTGGCAGTCTGTGCTGCCAAGAAACTAAAGTCCTGTGTTTTGTACAAGCTGGAGCCTTCACTTGGGGTGTGGCTTCACTGCTAGTCATGATTTGCAGTAATCAAATCTATGGACCTTCAGCCTTAGCATGTCCGAGTCTGTGCTGATACAATGAGGTGCCCATTTCTGGCCTATTGCAGATGAAAGTTGACATTATTGTGCCTTGGGCATCCAAAAGGATTGAAGGCTCGTGATAATTTGAGGGGAAGGTGCCCTCCATAGTGAAGTCTTAGAAGAAGCAAGTTCTTGGAAACGTTTCTCTTTATCTACCAGCATCTCAGTCTTGGCTGGGTTAATTCAGCTGCTGATTCTAGCTACTGAAAGCTGGGAATGGAGATGTAGAGCTCAGTTTTGGTTTGTACCTGTTGGGATTTCAGCCCATAGTGTCTCATCAGTTCTCTTGGTTGCTGAAAATATATCGACTTTGAATAACTTGTGCAGAGGATTAAAGCTTGTGGGACCTCAGAGGAGAGGGCTCTTGGTGGGGAGGGATGTAGAAACACTGTCCCTCTACAGCACTTGTGGTTTCTTAGAGGAAAATCTGAGCTGGTTTAAGGGCACTTTAATTCATCACTGGAGGCAGAGAAGAATATCTGGTGACTAACAGTATGTGGTGCCAGATGATGGTACCAGGATGAGTATGAATGTGTTTCCTTTCTCTGCTTGTGGACAGAAAAAGGTTGTCTATAAGGACAGTTCTTGTGATTTCAGAACCATGCCTTGGCCTGAAGCTTGACTGAGAGGGATCCTGTAGCAACAGACTTTTTTTACTAGCTCCTCCTTTCTGCAAGCTATACCTTTGACTTCCAGGTATAGATCATGCCGTCTAGCACCGAGCAATGGCTTTTCATAAACTGAGGTGCATTGAGATGCAGTAAAATTGTTAGTTTCATTAGAGTACATGGTCTTTTTTCATTGTGGTTGCTAATGAGATGCTTGTTCTCCAGATTACAGAGTTAGTGCACCAAAGAGATGTTACAAGATCACTGATCAAAAGCAAAATTGACAACTCCAAATCCTTTGAGTGGCTCAGCCAGATGCGATTCTACTTTGACCCAAAACAGACAGATGTGTTGCAGCAGCTGTCCATTCAGATGGCAAATGCCAAATTCAACTACGGCTTTGAATATCTTGGTGTTCAGGATAAACTAGTTCAGACTCCTCTTACTGACCGCTGTTACCTGACAATGACGCAAGCCTTGGAGGCAAGACTTGGAGGCTCACCGTTTGGTAAGTTTGTACTTATTCCATATGTGTCTTCTGTTAAATGTAAAGATTGATGTTCATCAGCTATAAAATTAATAAAGTAACTTCCATAGTTGAGACTCCAATTTTGAAAAATGAGCAACACTTAGGCTATGTCTATATTTACCAGTAGATCTGCACTGCTGTAATTGATGCAGCAGGTGTTGATTTAGCGGGTCTGTTGAAGACACGCTAAATCGATGGGAGAGTGCTCTCCTACTTATTTGTGTACTCCACCTCCTTGAGAAAAGT
Organism: Eretmochelys imbricata; assembly: GCF_965152235.1. Taxonomy (NCBI): domain Eukaryota; kingdom Metazoa; phylum Chordata; order Testudines; family Cheloniidae; genus Eretmochelys; species Eretmochelys imbricata. The sequence goes on from NC_135577.1 coordinate 111,268,101, forward strand.
AAGGAAAGTCAGCGGGAGAGCATCTCCCATCGACACAGTGAGGTGCACACACTGCGTTAAGTCGACCTAAGCTACATCAACTTCAGTTACGTCATTACTGTGGTACTGTAGCCCAGTCCGTAGACTCTAGATGTTAATATTGACAGTTTAGTGCCTAGGAAGAGACTAATGTTTTTATCCCATTCTAAAAATAGGTCCTGCTGGTACTGGTAAAACAGAATCTGTAAAGGCCCTTGGACACCAGCTTGGCCGCTTTGTTCTGGTTTTCAACTGCGGTGAAACATTTGACTTCCAGGTATAGTATCTTTAATTTAACATGAGAACATTCTTCATTTTATGTTAAGATCTCATTAATATGCCATTTAAGCTTGTAGATTTCAAAACATGTTTGAAAGCTTGTTCCTGTATCTGGCAAAATAGATTCTGGTTACTGAACTGTGCTTCATTGGACCTCACTACCACCTAAAGCAGAATTGGGTTAGAAGCTGCCTGCTCTGTTTTTAGATAGTAATTTAGCAAGAGAAGATCTGAACTGCAAGCTTTCGGAAGGTAACTTCAAATTTTTTCAAACTACAGTCTTCCATTACCATCCCCCAGTCATATTGTGTGACCAACGGCAGTAGACCTACTTTAGTGGAAACCAAGTAGGTGTGACTGGCTGACTCCTAATGGATATTAATTGGCCACTAGGAAATTTAGATTAGAAATTAGACGAAGGTTTCTAACCATCAGAGGAGTGAAGTTTTGGAATAGCCTTCCGAGGGAAGTAGTGGGGGCAAAAGATCTATCTTGCTTTAAGATTAAACTCGATAAGTTTATGGAGGAGATGGTATGATGGGATAACATGGTTTTGGTAATTAAATATTCATGGTAAATAGGCCCAATGGCCTGTGATGGGTTTTAGATGGGGTAAGATCCAAGTTACCTGGGAAAGAATTTTCTGTAGTATCTGGCTGATGAATCTTGCCCCTATGCTCAGGGTTTAGCTGATCGCCATATTTGGGGTCGGGAAGGAATTTTCCTCCAGGGCAGATTGGAAGAGGCCCTGGAGGTTTTTCGCCTTCCTCTGTAGCATGGGGCACGGGTCACTTGCTGGATGATTCTCTGCTCCTTGAGGTCTTTAAACTACAATTTGAGGACTTCAATAGCACAGATATAGGTGTGAGGTTTTTTTTTTTGTAGGAGTGGTGGGTGAAATTCTGTGGCCTGCGTTATGCAGGAGGTCAGACTAGATGATCATAATGGTCCCTTCTGACCTAAATATCTATGAATCTATGAATCTATGAATCTATGTTGCTGCACATACTCCTTATGTCAATGGACTTCCTGATCTATTGCAGCATCGGAACTACTTTTAAATTCTGCTGCAGGTTTAGGAGTGTGCTTGCAGAGATTTTAGAATTAAGTGACAGACTTCCCTAAAGAGGAGTAGAAGTTGCTTAGTAGTGCCTTATACATTCTAGAACATGGAAGTTGGCATTCAAAAACTGAAACCTCTGAGAAGCAAGAGTGGTGTGAGTAGGTAGAGAAGAGTGGAGTGGTGTGTAGAGAAGTAGTTGTTTCTGTTGAAAGCATAAAGATTCTCAGCCTAAAGATACACACACATTAAATAGGGGGTTAATATATGTAACTACAATCCTGTCCAGTCTACACCTGTTCCACTATGTACAGGGAAGAATAACCAAGGTAACTTTTTTTTTCAGTGTGTATGTGTGTATATATAAAGCTTATCTTCTCTTTTTCTCCACCTACAGGCAATGGGACGCATCTTTGTGGGGCTCTGCCAAGTGGGCGCATGGGGCTGCTTTGATGAGTTCAACAGACTTGAGGAGCGTATGCTTTCTGCTGTTTCTCAGCAGGTTCAGTGCATCCAGGAAGCCTTGCGAGAACATTGCAATCCAAACTATGACAAGAGTATGCAATTTTTTCCATTGCTAATGGTTTTCTATAGCTGTTCTGTCAAAAGAATGCCCTCACTTGCATGTCTGAAATATGTCCTTTTTGAGAAATCTCTTTGATCAGTTACGCCCACATTGGCCAGAGGTTTTTTTTTTTTTTTTTTTACATTTTGAAAATGTAACTTAAACCTTAAACAATTAAAGGAAATAGCTTTCAACAGATATGCAGTCACTTTCAACACTGTTTCAGAGTAACAGCCGTGTTAGTCTGTATTCGCAAAAAGAAAAGGAGTACTTGTGGCACCTTAGAGACTAACCAATTTATTTGAGCATGAGCTTTCGTGAGCTTCAGCTCACTTCATCGGATGCATACTGTGGAAACTGCAGCAGACTTTATATACACACAGAGAATATGAAACAATACCTCCTCCCACCCCACTGTCCTGCTGGTAATAGCTTATCTAAAGTGATCATCAAGTTGGGCCATTTCCAGCACAAATCCAGGTTTTCTCACCCTCCAGCCCCCCACACAAATTCACTCTCCTGCTGGTGATAGCCCATCCAAAGTGACAACTCTCTACACAATGTGCATGATAATCAAGTTGGGCCATTTCCTGCACAAATCCAGGTTCTCTCACCCCCTCACCCCCCTCCCAAAAACCACACACACAAACTCACTATCCTGCTGGATAGTCTCTAAGGTGCCACAAGTACTCCTTTTCTTCTTTCAACACTGTGTAACTTTAGTGTAGTGGTAGAAAAAATGTTTGACTAGTTGTACAGTAACTCATCGCTTAACGTTGTAACGTGTTCCTGGAAAATGCAACTTTAAGCAAAACAATGTTAAGAAAATCCAATTTCCCCATAAGAATTAATGTAAATGGAAGGGTTAGGTTCCAGGAAAAATGTTTTCTCCAGACAAAAGACTATATTATGTATACCCACAGTATAAGTTTTAAACAAACAATTTAATACCGTGCACAGCAGTTATGATTGTGAAGCTTAGTTGAGGTGTTGAAGTCAGAGGGTGGGATATTTCTTAGGGAATTCCTTACTGCTCAATGATGAACTAGAACTCAGCTGAGCCCTCAAGGGTTAACACATTGTTAATGTAGCCTCACACTCTACAAGGCACCATGAATGGAGGGAGGGGAGACAGCATGGCAGATAGAGACAGAGACACACACCCTGTGTATGTGAGAGAGAGAGATGTGCATTGCCCCTTTAAGTACGCTGAATCACTCTGAGTAGATTGCCTTTTTAAGTAGACCAGGAAGTTGAGACAGCAGCTGCTACCAGCATGCTCCCTCTCTCCTGAGCCCCGTAGTGTCCCCTCCCCCAGCTCTATGGAAATGGGATAAGCAGAGGTGAGGGGGACACCCTGATATTAGCACCCCTCTTGCCCCCACCCCCGCACAGCAAGCAGGAGGCTCCCGGAAGCAGCTCCAAGGTAGAGGGCAGGAGCAGCACATGGCAGTGAGGGGGAGGGACAGCTGAACTGCCAACAATTGATAGCCTGCTGGGCGGCTGCCGCACAGGGAACTTAGGGGAACGGGGAGCTGATGGGGGGCTGCTGGTCCACCCTGGTTCCAAGCCCCCACCAGCTAGCTCCATTGGGCTGGTCTTTCTGCAAGCAGTGGACAAAGCAGGCAGCTGCCAAACAACATTATAAGGGAGCATTGCACAACTTTAAACGAGCATGTTCCCTAATTGATCAGCAATGTAACAACAAAACAACCTTAACCGGGATGACCGAGATGACTTTAAGTGAGGAGTTACTGTACCATAAACAAAACTATACAGGATACTAAAAGTGAAGTTTCAGCTACTGTAGTTGATAGCTGATTTGACTGAGACAAAATCAATTGTAACTAAAAATACTTTGTGTGAACTACTTTTAGCTTCCGCACCTATTACTTGTGAGCTGCTGAATAAACAAGTTAAAGTGAGCCCAGACATGGCTATCTTTGTCACCATGAATCCTGGTTATGCGGGTAGATCAAATCTTCCAGACAACTTGAAGAAGCTGTTCCGTAGCTTGGCGATGACAAAGCCAGACCGCCAGCTGATTGCCCAGGTCATGTTGTACTCCCAGGGTTTCCGTACTGCTGAAGTGCTTGCCAAAAAGATTGTCCCATTCTTCAAGTAAGTAATAGTCCCTTAAACAAGTCTGGCCCAAACCACAAGTGACCTTTTAATGTACTTAAATCTGGAACTTAAAATGGCTCTGTAGGTAGTTTAGAAACTACTATAGCAAGAACACAGAGCAGTAAGCATGCTTGACACTTTACTATTGAACATTAGTTTTGTGATCTTAGTATGTCTAAAACTGACTCTGATCTCTTTTATCTTTAGACTCTGTGATGAGCAGCTCTCCTCTCAAAGTCATTATGACTTTGGCTTAAGAGCTTTGAAGGGTGTACTGATTAGTGCAGGAAATGTGAAGAGGGAGAGGATTCAGAAGATAAAGCGGGAGAAGGAAAAGCATGGTGAAGTTGTTGATGAAGGGGAAATTGCTGAGAACCTACCTGAACAAGAGGTAAAACATATACAGATTTTTTTATATTGATTCACAGCAAAGGGCTGATTACTGTAGATACGCATGTATATGAGCACTTACAGTAAAGCACCTGCTGTATCTAGCATAAACGTAATCTATTTAAGTTCACACGTTGTCGTATTTACTTGAAGTCTTGGTACTTTAGGCTACAGAAGTGGTGGTTTCAGCAGATTGAATGGAGTTTTAATCAGTGCTTGAGTTGTTGGAAGTATCTTTCTTACAATAAAACAGAAGCACCTGATGGTTTGTGATCATTACAAACTTTCACCATTCCAATAAAACGAGTGGTGTCCTGACTGTATTCCAAGTGGAGTAGACATTCTGAATGAACTTCTCTGTAGTTCACATCACTTTCAGATAAATGTTATGTAGGCAAGTACAGCTGTCACTCCTCAATTAAGGCAATTGTATTAGGTGATAGCTTAAGTATTCCCTGTATAGCATCACTTCAAGTTCATAATGCACTGTTATAAATGGTCTTGCACAAATAAAAAACTCAACATCAAATAAGTTTTGCAGGGAATAAGAATGCCAAATGCAAACCTAGCAAATGTCAATATACTCTGCAGTCTGAGTATTCAGTATGACCTGTTTGAAATATTTCCACCAATGTAACTAATGCAGATATTCATTGCTTGCCTTGTATTGTCTAATCAAAGCATGAAAATTTTCCATGTAGATTTTGATCCAGAGTGTGTGTGAAACAATGGTACCCAAACTTGTTGCAGAAGACATCCCATTGCTGATCAGTCTCTTGTCTGATGTGTTCCCTGGAGTACAGTATCATCGTGGTGAAATGACAGCCCTGCGAGAGGAGCTTAAGAAAGTGTGTCAGGAAATGTACCTTACCTATGGTGATGGAGAAGAAGTTGGTGGCATGTGGGTGGAAAAGGTACATTGTGATAGTTGTAAATCTTACAATGTGGAGTTGACAAAAGTACATGTAGCACTTTCCATATTCCGTGATACAGAAATCAAATATAACTGCTCCCCAAATAGACAGAGTACCTAAAATAAATGTCAACTTTAAGTGATTCCGGATTATTATGTTTGAATCTTAATAACTGGAAGTCTTAAATCTGTTCTGTCACAGGTTCTTCAGCTCTATCAAATTACCCAGATCAATCATGGGTTGATGATGGTGGGTCCTTCTGGAAGTGGAAAGAGCATGGCTTGGAGAGTGCTGCTAAAAGCTCTGGAGCGGCTAGAGGGTGTAGAAGGTGTTGCTCACATCATTGATCCAAAAGCAATCAGCAAAGATCACCTCTATGGTACTTTGGATCCAAATACCAGAGAATGGACAGATGGATTGTTTACACATGTCCTGAGAAAGTGAGTCTTAAACATTAATAGCATATAAGTTAAGAAGTGGCTATTAGAGAGATCCTTGGATGTTGTCATTGCCATGGAGGATTGAGGAAAGGGAATATTACTGTTTTTTAACCTACACTAAATGCTTTCCTGAATTTAGGATCATAGACAATGTGAGAGGTGAATTGCAAAAACGACAGTGGATCATCTTTGATGGGGATGTAGATCCTGAATGGGTGGAGAACTTAAACTCCGTGCTGGATGACAACAAACTGCTGACTCTGCCCAATGGAGAACGTCTCAGCCTTCCACCAAATGTAAAGTTCTTTTTGTTTTTACAAACATTTTAGCATTTCTAAATAGTTTAATCTACTGAAAATTTGATAGCTCTGCTGCTTTTGGTAGCTGACATGAACAGGCTCTTACCACACAAACTGTGGGCACAGAGTAAAGTTAATATTGCATCAGAGCAAAAGTGATCTTATGCAATGGTCTGGTTCAATTCTTTAAAACCCTTCTGTGGTTATGGAGTTTGTCATGTCAGGTTTATCTTGACCCTACCAGACTAGGAAATACTAGATCATGCATAAATGTCTAATTAGGTGTTAAATATATAAAATACCTGATGTAGTTAAGATGAAACTTAAATTTTATAACACCTATTGGCTTTTGGGGAGTTTAGAGAAGCATGTTAATTGAGCTTTTATAGTGACTCCTCGTTTAACGTTGTAGTTATGTTCCTGAAAAATGCTACTTTAAGCGAAATGATGTTAAGAGAGTCCAATTTCCCCATAAGAATTAATGTAAATAGTGGGGGGGGCTAGGTTCCAGGGAAATTTTTTTTCTACAGACAAAAGTTTAAGTTTTAAACAAACAATTGAATACTGTACATTGTGAAGCTTGGTTGAGGTGGTGAAGACAGAGGATGGGATATTTCCCAGGGAATGCCTTCTTGCTAAATGATGAACTAGCACTCGGCTGAGCCCTCAAGGGTTAACACATTGTTGTTAATGTAGCCTCACACTCTACAAGGCAGCACATTTGAAGGGAGGAGACACAGCATGGCAGTGGCTGCAAACGTTCCCTGTGGAAACTGAACATGATGAACTCATGCTATCCCACTGGAGTGCACCACTACCTCCACTTTCCAAAGTACCGGGTGGGAGAGATGCATGTGTGTGTGAGACAGACACACCACATGGGTGGCTGTGACACACAGACAAACACACCATGTGTGTGAAGCGCATTGCCCCTTTAAGTACGCTGACCCCACTCTAAGTATACTGCCTTTAAGTAGATCAGCAAGTTGAGGCAGCAGCTGCTGCCAGCAAGTCCCCTCCGTCGTGAGTCGTGTCCTGTCCCCTCATTTCCCCTGCTCTGTGGAGATGGGGTACAGGAGCCGGGGGTAGGGGACATAAGAACATAAGAATAGCCATAGTGGGTCAGACCAAAGGTCCATCCAGCCCAGTATCCTGTCTGCCAACAGTGGCCAATGCCAGGTGCCCCAGAGGGAGTGAACCTAACAGGTAATGATCAAGTGATCTCTCTCCTGCCATCCAGCTCCACCCTCTGACAAACAGAGGCTAGGGACACCATTCCTTATCCATCCTAGCTAATAGCCATTAATGGACTTAACCTCCATGAATTTATCTAGTTCTCTTTTAAATCCTGTTATAGTCCTAGCCTTCACAACCTCCTCAGGCAAGGAGTTCCACAGGTTGACTGTGCGCTGTGTGAAGAAGAACTTCCTTTTATTTGTTTTAAACCTGCTGCCCATTAATTTCATTTGGTGGCCCCTAGTTCTTATATTATGGGAACAAGTAAGTAACTTTTCCTTATTCACTTTCTCCACACCACTCATGACTTTATATACCTCTATCAAATCCCCACTTAGTCTCCTCTTTTCCAAGCTGAAAAGTCCTAGCCTCTTTAATCTCTCCTCACATGGGACCCGTTCCAAACCACTAATCACTTCAGATGCCCTTTTCTGAACCTTTTCTAATGCCAGCATATCTTTTTTGAGATGAGGAGACCACCTCTGTATGCAGTATTCAAGATGTGGGAGTACCATGGATTTATATAAGGGCAATAAGATATTCTCCATCTTATTCTCTATCCCTTTTTTAATGGTTCCTAACATCCTGTTTGTTTTTTTTGACTGCCGCTGCACACTGCACACTGTGTGGACTTCTTCAGAGAACTATCCACGATGACTCTAAGATCTCTTTTGTGATTAGTTGTAGCTAAGGGTATGTCTACACTACGAAATTAGGTCGAATTTATAGAAGTCGGTTTTGTAGAAAGCGTTTTTATACAGTTGATTGTGTGTGTCCCCACACAAATGCTCTAAGTGCATGTAGTCGGCGGAGTGTGTCCACAGTACCGAGGCAACCGTCGACTTCTGGAGCGTTGCACTGTGGGTGGCTATCCCACAGTTCCCGCAGTCTCCGCCGCCCATTTGAATTCTGGGTAGAAATCCCAGTGCTTGATGGGGCTAAAACATTGTCATGGGTGGTTCTGGGTACATATCATCAGGCCCCCCTTCCTTCCCTCCCTCCCTCCCTCCCTCCGTGAAAGCAAGGGCAGACAATCATTTTGCGCCTCTTTTCTTGAGTTACCTGTGCAGACGCCATACCACGGCAAGCATGGAGCCTGCTCAGCTAACCGTCACCGTATGTCTCCTGGGTGCTGGCAGACGTGGTACTGCATTGCTACACAGCAGCAGTTTATTGCCTTTTGGCAGCAGACAGTGCAGTATGACTGGTAGCCGTCATCAACGTAGTCCTGGGTGCTCTTTTAACCGGGCACCTGGGCAAACATGGGAGTGACTCAGCCAGGTCATTTCCCTTGTTTCGTCTTGTGGGGATTGAGTCCTACCGGCAGTCCACTGTCTTTTAACCTCCAGCTAGCAGAAGATGATGGCTAGTCGTCATACTGCACTGTCTTCTGCTGACCACCCAGGAGATGATGATGGCTAGCAGTCGTACTACACAGTCTGCTGCCAGCAAGATGTATAAAGAAAGATGAAGTGGCTCAAAACAAGAAATAGACCAGATTTGTTTTGTATTCATTTTCTCCTCCCTCCCTCCCTCCCTCCGTGAAATCAACGGCCTGCTAAACCCAGTTTTGAGTTCTATCCTTGAGGTTTTGAGTTCTATCCTTGAGGGGGCCATTCAGTTTCTCACAAAGCCACCCCCTTTGTTGATTTTAATTCCCTGTAAGCCAACCCTGTAAGCCATGTTGTCAGTCACCCCTCCCTCCGTCAAGGCAACGGCAGACAATCGTTCCACACCTTTTTTCTGTGCAGACGCCATACCACGGCAAGCAAGGAGCCCACTAAGATCACTTTGGCAATTAGGAGCACATTAAACACCACACGCATTATCCAGCAGTATATGCAGCACCAGAACCTGGCAAAGCGATACCAGGTGAGTAGGCGACGTCAGCACGGTGACGTGAGTGATGAGGACATGGACACAGACTTCTCTCAAAGCATGGGCCCTGGCAATGTGGGCATTATGGTGCTAATGCAGCAGGTTCATGCGGTGGAATGCCGATTCTGGGCTCGGGAAACAAGCACAGACTGGTGGGACTGCATAGTGTTGCAGGTCTGGGACGATTCCCAGTGGTTGCAAAACTTTCGCATGCGTAAGGGCACTTTCATGGAACTTTGTGATTTGCTTTCCCCTGCCCTGAGGCGCAAGACTACCAAGATGAGAGCAGCCCTCACAGTTGAGAAGCAAGTGGAAATAGCCCTGTGGAAGCTTGCAAAGCCAGACAGCTACCGGTCAGTCAGGAATCAATTTGGAGTGGGCAAATCTACTGTGGGGGCTGCTGTGATGCAAGTAGCCCACGCAGTCAAAGATCTGCTGATATCAAGGGTAGTGACCCTGGGAAATGTGCAGGTCATAGTGGATGGCTTTGCTGCAATGGGATTCCCTAACTGTGGTGGGGCCATAGACGGAACCCATATCCCTATCTTGGTACCGGAGCACCAAGCTGGCGAGTACATAAACCGCAAGGGGTACTTTTCAATAGTGCTGCAAGCACTGGTGGATCACAAGGGACATTTCACCAACATCAATGTGGGATGGCCGGGAAAGGTACATGACGCTCGCATCTTCAGGAACTCTGGTCTGTTTCAAAAGCTGCAAGAAGGAACTTTATTCCCAGACCAGAAAATAACCATTGGGGATGTTGAAATGCCTATAGTTATCCTTGGGGACCCAGCCTACCCCTTAATGCCATGGCTCATGAAGCCATACACAGGCAGCCTGGACAGTAGTCAGGAGCTGTTCAACTACAGGCTGAGCAAGTGCAGAATGGTGGTAGAATGTGCATTTGGACATTTAAAAGTGCGCTGGCGCAGTTTACTAACTCGGTTAGACCTCAGCGAAACCCAATATTCCCACTGTTATTACTGCTTTCTGTGCGCTCCACAATATCTGTGAGAGTAAGGGGGAGATGTTTATGGCAGGGTGGAAGGTTGAGGCAAATCGCCTGGCTGCTGGTTTTGCACAGCCAGACACCAGGACGGTTAGAAGAGCACAGGAGGGCGCGGTGCGCATCAGAGAAGCTTTGAAAACCAGTTTCATGACTGGACAGGCTACGGTGTGAAAGTTCTGTTTGTTTCTCCTTGATGAAACCCTCTGCCCCTTGGTTCACTCTACTTCCCTGTAAGCTAACCACCCTCCCCTCCTCCCTTCGATCACCGCTTGCAGAGGCAATAAAGTCATTGTTGCTTCATATTCATGCATTCTTTATTCATTCATCACACAAATAGAGGGATAACTACCAAGGTAGCCCAGGATGGGTGGTGGAGGAGAGAAGCACTGGGAGAGGTGGTGGAGGAGGGAAGGACAAGGCCACACAGCACTTTAAAAGTTTAAAATTTTAAAACTTATTGAATGCCAGCCTTCTGTTGCTTGGGCAATCCTCTGGGGTGGAGTAGCCGGAGGCCCCCCCACCGTGTTCTTGGGCATCTGGGTGAGGAGGCTATGGAACTTGGGGAGGAGGGAGGTTGGTTACACAGGGGCTGTAGCAGCGGTCTGTGCTCCTGCTGCCTTTCCTGCAGCTCAACCATACGCTGGAGCATATTGGTTTGATCCTCCAGCAGCCTCAGCATTGAATCCTGCCTCCTTTCATCACGCTGCCGCCACCTTTCAGCTTCAGCCCTCTCTTCAGCCCACCACTTACTCTCTTCAGCCTGCCACTTACTCTCTTCAGCCCGCCACCTCTCCTCCCCATTTTGTGCTTTCCTGCACTCTGACATTGTCTGCCTCCATGCATTCGTCTGTGCTCTGTCAGTGTGGGAGGACAGCATGAGCTCAGAGAACATTTCATCACGAGTGCGTTTTTTTCACCTTCTAATCTTCACTAGTCTCTGGGAAGGAGAAGATCCTGTGATCCTTGAAACACATGTAGCTGGTGGAGAAAAAAAAAGAGACAGTGGTATTTAAAAAGACACATTTTCTAGAACAATGGCTACACTCTTTCACGGTAAACCTTGCCGTTAACATTACATACACAGCACATGTGCTTTCGTTCAAAGGTCGCATTTTGCCTCCCCCCACCACGTGGCTAGCCCCTCACCCCTCCCCATGGCTAACAGCAGGGAACATTTCTGTTCAGCCACAGGCAAACAGCCCAGCAGGAACGGGCACCTGAATGTCCCCTTAAGAAAAGCACCCTATTTCAACCAGGTGACCATGAATGATATCACTCTCCTGAGGATAACACAGAGAGATAAAGAACGGATATTGTTCGAATGCCAGCAAACATACACTGCAATGCTTTGTTCTACAATGATTCCCTAGTACATGCTACTGGCGTGGTGTGGTAAAGTGTCCTACCACAGTGGACGGAATAAGGCTGCCCTCCCCAGAAACCTTTTGCAAAGGCTTTGGGAGTACATCCAGGAGAGCCGCAAATGCCAGGGCAAATTAATCATTAAACATGCTTGCTTTTAAACCATGTATAGTATTTTAAAAGGTACACTCACCAGAGGTCCCTTCTCTACCTGGCGGGTCCAGGAGGCAGCCTTTGGTGGGTTCGGGGGTACTGGCTCCAGGTCCAGGGTGAGAAACAGTTCCTGGCTGTCGGGAAAACCGGTTTCTCCACTTGCTTGCTGTGAGCTATCTACAACTTCATCATCATCATCTTTCTCGTCCCCAAAACCTGCTTCTTTGTTGCCTCAATCTCCATTGAAGGAGTCAAGGAACACGGCTGGGGTAGTGGTGGCTGAACCCCCTAAAATGGCATGCAGCTCATCATAGAAGTGGCATGTTTGGGGCTTTGACCTGGAGCGGCCGTTTGCCTCTCTGGTTTTCTGGTAGGCTTGCCTCAGCTCCTTAAGTTTCATGCATTGCTTCGGGTCCCTGTTATGGCCTCTGTCCTTCATGCCCTGGGAGATTTTGACAAATGTTTTGGCATTTCGAAAACTGGAACGGAGTTCTGATAGCACGGATTCCTCTCCCCATACAGTGATCAGATCCCGTACCTCCCGTTCGGTCCATGCTGGAGCTCTTTTGCGATTCTGGGACTCCATCATGGTCACCTCTGCTGATGAGCTCTGGCCAGCATGGCAAGCTGCAGATGACCATGCAAACAGAAAATTAAAATTCAAAAGTTTGCAGGCCTTTTCCTGTCTACCTGGCCAGTGCATCTGAGTTGAGAGTGCTGTCCAGAGCGATCATAATAGAGTACTCTGGGATAGCTCCCGGAGGCCAATACCGTCTAATTGTGTCCACAGTACCCCAAATTCGACCCGGCAAGGCCGATTTAAGGCTAGTTGGGGGTGGAGTAAGGAAATCGATTTTAAGAGCCCTTTAAGTTGAAAAAAAGGGCTTCATTGTGTGGACGCATGCAGGTTTACATTGATTTAATGCTGCTAAATTTGACCTAAACTCCTAGTGTAGACCAGGGCTAAATTAGCCCCCATCCTATTGAAGGTATAGTTGGGGTTAGTTTTTCCAATGTGCATTACTTTACATTTATCCACATTAAATTTCTTTGCCATTTTGTTGCCCAATCACTTAGTTTTGTGAGTTCTTTTTGAAGTGCTTCACAGTCTGCTTTGGTCTTAACTATCTTGAGCAGTTCAGTATCTTCTGCAAACTTTGTCACCTCACTGTTTACCCCTTTCTCCAGATCATTTATGAATAAGTTGAATAGGATTGGTCCTAGGACTGACCCTTGGGGAACACCACTAGTTACCCCTCTCCATTCTGAAAATTTATCATTTATTCCTACCCTCTGTTCCCTGTCTTTTAACCCAGTGGTTCTCAAAGTTGTTCCGCTGCTTGTTCAGGGAAAGCCCCTGGCTGGCTGGTCCGGTTTGTTTACCTGCCGTATCCGCAGGTTCAGCCTATCGCAGCTCCCACTGGCCGCAGTTCACCTCTCCAGGCCAATGGGGGCTGCATGAAGGGCAGCCAGCACGTCCCTTGGCCTGTGCCACTTCCCGCAGCCCCCATTGGCCTGGAGGGGCAAACCGTGGCCAGTGGGAGCCATGATCAGCCGAACCTGCAGACGCGGGAGGTAAACAAACCGGTCTGGCCCGCCAGGGGCTTTCCCTGAACAAGCGGTGGACCAGCTTTGAGAATCACTGTTTTAACCAGTTCTCAATCCATGAAAAGATCTTCCCTCTTATCCCATGACAACTTAATTTACATAAGAGCCTTTGGTGAGGGACCTTGTCAAAGGCTTTCTGGAAATCTAAGTACACTGTGTCCTCTGAACTTTGTCCACATATGTTGACCCTTTCAAAGAACTCTAATAGATTAGTAAGACATGATTTCCCTTTACAGAAACCATGTTGACTTTTGCACAACAATTTATGTTCTACTATGTGTCTGACAATTTTATTCTTTACTATTGTTTCAACTAATTTGCCTGGTACTGACGTTAGACTTACCGGTCTGTAATTGCCGGGATCACCTCTAGAGCTATTTTAAAATATTGGCATTACATTAGCTATCTTCCAGTCATTGGGTACAGAAGCTGATTCAAAGGACAGGTTACAAACTACAGTTAATAGTTCCACAATTTCACATATGAGTTCTTTCAGGACTCTTGGGTGAATGCCATCTGGTCCTGGTGACTTGTTACTGTTAAGTTTCTCAATTAATTCCAAAACTTCCTCTAATGACACTTCAATCTGTGACAATTCCTCAGATTTGTCACCTACAAAGGATGACTCAGGTTTGGGACTCTCCCCAACATCCTCAGTCATGAAGACTGAAGCAAAGAATTAATTTAGTTTCTCCACAATGATGTTATCGTCTTTGTGTTCCTTTTGTATCTCGATCGTCCAGGGGCCCCACTAGTTGTTTAGCAGGCTTCCTGCTTCTGATGTACTTAAACATTTTATTATTTTGAGTTTTTGGCTAGCTGTCCTTCAAACTCCTTTTTGGCTTTTCTTATTACATTTTATACTTAATTTGGCAGTGTTTATGCTCATTTCTATTTACCTCACTAGGATCTGACTTCCACTTTTTAAAAGCCTTTTTATCTGTCACTGCTTCTTTTACATGGTATTAAGCCACAGTAGCTCTTTTTTAATTTGGGATATACACTTAAGTTGGGCCTCTATTATGGTGTCTTTGAAAAGTGCCCATGCAGCTTGCAGGGATTTCACTCTAGCACGGTACCTTTTAATTTCTGTTTAATTAACCTCCTCATTTTTGCATAGTTCCCCTTTCTGAAATGAAATGCCATGGTGTTGGGCTGCTGAGGTGTTCTTCCCACCACAGGAATGTTAAATGTTGTTATATTATGGTCACTATTTCCAAGCGGTCTTGTTATAGTTACCTCTTGGACCAGATCCTTCACTCCACTCAGGACTAGATCGAGAATTGCCCCTCCCCTCGTGGGTTCCTGTACCAGCTGCTCCAAGAAGCAGTCATTTAAAGTATCGAGAAATTTTGTCTCTGCATTTCGTCCTGAGGTGACATGTACCCAGTCAATATGGGGATAATTGAAATCCTCCATTATTATTGAGTTCTTTATTTTGATAGCTTCTCTAATGTCCCTTAGCATTTCATCATCACTATCACTGTCCTGGTCAGGTGGTCGATAATAGATCCCTACTGTTATATTCTTATTAGAGCATGGAATTACTATACATACAGATTCTATGGAACATGTGGATTCATTTAAGATTTTTATTTCATTTGATTCTACATTTTCTTTCACATATACCAACACGTATAGGGACACCCTGACATCAGCACCCCTCCTTACCCCACCACCCCCTGCACAGCAAGCAGGAGGTTCCCGGGAGCAGCTCCAAGGCAGAGAACAGGAGCAGCACATGGCAGTGGCGGGAGGGATACCTGAACTGCCCAGCAATTGATAGCCTGCTGGATGGCTGTCGCACAGACAACTTAGGGGAGCTGATAGTGGGGCTGCCGGTCCCCCCTGGTTCCAAACCCCCAACAGTTAGCTCTGGCAGCCACCTGCTTTGTCCACTGGTTGCAGAAAAACAACGTTATAAGGGAGCATTGCACAACTTTAAACGAGCATGTTCTCTAACAGATCGGCGACGTAACAATGAAACAACATTAATTGGGACGATGTTAAGTGAGGAGTTACTGTAATAGATTCAGTAGAACATAAAATCTAACTTCTCTTAAATGTCTGCACTTTCTCTCTAGGTGCGTATCATGTTTGAGGTACAGGATCTGAAATATGCTACTATGGCCACAGTGTCAAGGTGCGGAATGGTCTGGTTCAGTGAAGATGTTCTAAGCACTGACATGATATTCAATAATTTCTTGGCCAGACTACGAAGCATCCCTCTGGATGAAGATGAAGAGGAAGCTCAGCGCAGGCGAAAGGGCAAAGAAGATGAAGGTGAAGAAGCAGCTTCTCCAATGTTGCAGGTATAACTTGGAATGGATTGTAATACTGTGGACTGACACCGGACCCACTAAAAGTAGGAAGTGCCTTGAAAGCTTATCTTACCGGCTGTACTGAATATAAATAGAGATTGAGTTAACAAAGTATAACTTTAGGGAATACAACACGCATGACATTTTGAATCCATGCTATTGACAAACTTATTTTAAAATCTAGTGTTATGACTTAAAACTACAAACCAAGTTCTTTGAACAATGCTAATGTCTTTACCAACAGATTCAAAGAGATGCAGCAACAATTATGCAGCCCTATTTCACATCTAATGGACTAGTGACTAAAGCTCTTGAACATGCTTTCAAGTTAGAGCATATCATGGACCTCATTCGTTTGCGCTGTCTTGGTTCATTGTTCTCTATGTTGCATCAGGCTTGCCGCAATGTAGCCCAGTACAATGCAAACCATCCCGATTTCCCTATGCAGAAAGAGCAACTGGAGCGTTATATCCAGGTAAAGTAAATACTGCAGCAAAGTGATCTGAAAGCCTAAAGATGAACACAGTTACCAGACTTTTTGAATAGTCTCCTTGTATTTTCTTCAGCTGTCCTTCAAACACAAGTAATACTTTTTTGCATTTGTGTGGACTAAACTTTCTCTTGTCTTCCATCAGAGATACCTGGTCTACGCAATACTGTGGTCATTCTCTGGAGACAGTGGACTGAAAATGAGAGCAGAGCTGGGAGAATACATTAGGAGAATCACCACTGTACCATTGCCCACAGCACCCAACATACCCATAATTGATTATGAGGTAATAGCCTCTTGTACCTTGTATAGTTACAAACCTAATTCCTAAAGAAACAAAACCAGAATGACCCACAGAAGCTTATGCTCCAATACATCTGTTAGTCTGTAAGATGGCACAGGACTCTTTGCCACTATTTCTAAATTAACCTCTCTCAATGGGAGTAAATTAGTATCTCACAAGTTAGCTCAAGGCAAGCCACTCTAAATTTGATTGATTATTTTATTTTTTATTTGTTTTGCTCAGTTGGTACATAATTTACTGTGTAGTCCAAGTTTCTTCTAAACTAGTCCCACAGAATTAAATTTGCAGGTGTTAAAAGCCTAACTGAGTTCACAAATTAAAGCATGAAGTTGTGTAAAATACGATGGGGTTATGATGAGAACCCCATTGAAACACATCTCTCTACTAAATTTGTACATTAACTATTTCTGTTCACCTAGGTGTCAATTACAGGTGAATGGGTCCCATGGCAGTCCAAGGTTCCTCAGATTGAAGTTGAGACACACAAGGTTGCTGCTCTTGATGTTGTAGTACCAACCCTAGATACTGTCCGGCATGAAGCTTTGCTGTATACTTGGCTAGTGGAACACAAACCCCTAGTGCTCTGTGGCCCACCAGGTTCTGGAAAGACTATGAGCCTTTTCAGTGCTCTCAGAGCCCGCCCTGATATGGAGGTAACTATTCTGTTTATGTGTGGGTTATTGAATAATAGCAAATTTATAACAAGTAAAAGCTGCCTACAAGGTTTACTCTCGTGATTACAGCAACACCTCTCTACTTACATGGCAAAAACTTCTTTGTATCAGAGCTCTTTGCCCAAGTAAATGAATGTATCTTTATAACACTCTGTGAAGTAGAAACATGAACTGTAAAAGGGAGTGGAAACTGAAGCAGAAATCAGTGACTTGCCCTTAGTCACCAGGAAGATCTAGACTCTTCCTAACTCCAGGAGTCCCTTAACTTCAAGGCCATCTGTTCTTCCTTTCTAACTAGCACCAGTAATACTGGCTTTTTTCCACTTGTTCAGTATTAAATCAAAAGTATTTTGAGTTCAGGTAGCTGTTCCGTCTTGGTATATGAGTGTTTAAACCTGTTAACAGTGATGAGAGACAGTATGTATAACAGGTGGGTACTACTGGCACATAACAGACTTTGATGGCAAAGTCTATAAGGAATTTTATATATCTGTAGTGACCCAAATACTTGTGTAAACAGAATCCAGTGATCAGTATCTAGTCAACATACAGCATATATTTTCAATCTGAAGGCCAAGTTGTAACATATATTTGTTACTGAGGAATGATAATCTATTGAAACTTTGGTTCTAAGACTTCAAGCTATCATAAAACATTAAAACATATCAAATGTCTTCATGAATTTACCTCTTTCACCCCCTTTTTTTTTAAAGGTGGTTGGACTTAACTTCTCTAGTGCTACTACCCCTGAGCTACTTTTGAAAACTTTTGATCATTACTGTGAGTACAGGCGTACACCTAATGGAGTGGTGCTGGCTCCCGTGCAGCTAGGAAAGTGGCTGGTGCTGTTCTGTGACGAAATCAACTTGCCAGATATGGATAAGTATGGCACGCAGAGAGTCATATCCTTCATTAGACAGGTTTGTTTTGTTGTGAAACTAAGGATTCTACTGTTATGCTTTTATGGAAACTTTCTTATATTAAAACAATTCCCTCATTCAGATGGTGGAACATGGAGGCTTCTACCATACGTCGGATCAGACCTGGGTGAAATTAGAGAGGATTCAGATTGTTGGAGCTTGTAACTCCCCTACCGATCCTGGAAGGAAACCACTTTCACATAGGTAAATTCTGAAGCTACTAAAACTATAGTACCGATCTGCGAAATGGAGTATCTGATTCCTTTACATTCTACTATTGGAATCCAGTTTTTGTAGCGTCAAATATTGGTTTAAAAATACCTTGCATCCAAATGAGCTGCTCATTAACAGTCCATCAGGCTCCTGTTGATCTTCAATAAGTCTTGGAGCACTGGAAGTTCCGAAGACTGGAAGAAAGCTGCTAAAATGCCAGTTTTTAAAAAGGGTAAATGGGATGACCTAGATCCCAGCCAGAATAATGGAGTGGCTGATACAGGACTTGATTGTTAAAGAGTTAATAGAGGGCAATGTAACTAATACAAATCAACATGGGTTTATGGAGAATAGATCATGTCAAACTAACTTTGTTGTTTTTGATGAGATTGCAAATTTAGTTGATAAAGGTAATAGCTTTGACATAATATACTCACTTAGGTAAGGCATTTGACTTGGTATTGCACGACAATTTGATTTAAAAAAACACACAAAAAACTAGAATGATATAAAAGTTACATGGTACACATTAAATGGATTAAAAACTGGCTAACTGATACGTCTCAAAATGTAACTGTTAACTGGGAGCCATTATTGAGTGGGCTTGTTTCCAGTAGGGTTGCTCAGGGCCTGGTTCTTGACCATATGATATTTAACATATTTATCAATCACTGATTGTTTGCAGAGGACCCAAAAATGGGAGGATGGTAAATAATGATGAGGACAGGTCACTGATTCACAGCAATCTGTGTCACTTGGTAAACTTGGCGCAAGCAGTTAATATGCATTTTAATAAAGCTAAATGTAAATACATACATCTAGGAACAAAGAAAGTTGGCCATACTTACAGGCTGGGGGACTATATCCTGAGAGAGGTTTGGGGATCATGGTGGATAATCAGTTGAACTTGAGCTCCCCGCTGAACATGTAACGCTGTGGCCAAAAGAGCTATTGCAATCCTGGGATGCTTAAATGAAGATCACAAATAGGAATAAAGAGGTTTATTTGATCTCTGTATTTGGCACTTATGTGACCACTGCTGTGTGGCCATTGTGGCATTGATGTGACCACTGTGAATCTGTGTCCAGTTCTGATGCCCACAATTCAAGAAAGATGTGGACAAATTGAAGAGAGTTCAGAGAAGGGCCACAAGAATGATAAAGGATTAGAAAACCTGCTTTTATAATGATGGACTCAAAACGCTCAAGATATTTAGTTTAACAAAGAATATGTTCAGGAGGGACTTGATTAGTCTGTAAGTACTGTGACAAAGTTCCTCCTCTGCCTTGGGGGTTTCCTGCGCTTATTGGCGGATTTGCTCGCCTCAGCGATTCACGGCAGCCCTCAGTTTGGCCACTTTTGCTAGTGGCTCAAACCTGCCGTTCACTCAGCTAACCTCATCATTGGCCAGCCTGGGGAAAGGGAGGAGAACAATCCCTGCAGTCTCTGCTGACCCAACTAGTGGGTCGGGGGCTAGGCCAGGAACCTTCCCCTCTGGTGGAACCCACAGTCGAGGTCACCTCCTCTTGTATCAAATAGGGAGTTGAAGGGGATGGGGGGAACCTGGGCCTGCCCTCTACTCTGGGTTCCAGCCCAGGGCCCTGTGGATTGCAGCTCTCTAAGGTGTCTCCTGTAACAACTGCGTGACCGCTACAACTCTCTGGGCTACTTCCCCATGGCCTCCTCCCAACTCCTTCTTTATCCTCATCACAGGACCTTCCTCCTGATGTATGATAATGCTTGTACTCCTCATTCCTCCAGCAGTACACCTTCTCACTCTCAGCTTCTTGCGTGCCTCTTGCTCCCAGCTCCTCGCACACACCTCACTAACTGAAGTGAGGTCCTTTTTAAAACCAGGTGCCCTGATTAGCCTGCCTGTCCTAATTGATTCTGGTAGCTTCTTAATTGGTTCCAGAAACTTCCTGATTGTTCTGGAACAGCCCATTATCTTACTCAGGGGAAAGGGACCTGCTTAATCTGGAGCTAATATATCTACCTTCTATCACTCTCCTGTAGGCATCTGGCCTGACCCTGTCACAGTACCTACAGAGGGAACAAATATTTAATAATGGGCTCTTCAGCTTCCAGCCACTGGATCATGTTATACCTTTCTTTGCTAGACTGAAGCTAGACAAATTCAGACTGGAAACAAGGCATACATTTTTAACAGTGAGAGTAGTTACCCATTGGAATAACTTACCGAGGGTGGATTCTGCATCATTCACAATTTTTAAATCGAGACATAGGTGCCGACTCCATGGGTGCTCCAGGGCTGGAGCACCCACAGGGAAAAATTGCCACAGCAGCCAAGCTCCCCACCCCAGCTCACCTCACCTCCACCTCCTCCCCTGAGTGCACCATGCCCCACTTCTCCCCCCAGCACTTGCTGTGGCAAAACAGCTGTTTCTCAGCGTAACAAGCTGTGCGAGGGAGGGGGGAGGAGCAGGAATGCGGCGCGCTCAGGGGAGGATGCGGGGAAGAGGCGGGGACAGGGTGGGAATTTGGGGAAGGAGTCCAATGGGGGAGGAGTCGGGGCGGGGACTTTGGGGAAGGGGTTGATATGGGGGTGGGGCAGGGGCAGGAGGAGGTGGGGCAGGCATGGGTCAGGGAGGGGGGGTCACGCACCCACCGGCGCCAGGAGAAGTTGGTGCCTATGAATCAAGATAACAGCATTTTTTTCTAAAAGATGCCCTAGGAATTATTTTGGGGAAGTTCTACCACCTGTGTTCTATGGGAGGTTAGACTAGATTTCTTCTGGCCTTAGAATCTATGAACAACACAGACTGTACTCCATTCACATCCCTGTACTTCAAAGAGGACTTTGTATTAGCCAATAGGATGGTGGCTAATGTGAGTGCTGAACATCACTCATTTCAGAGGCTGAGAATGCTGTTGTGAAATTAATAGTTATTTTTACCCTATGAAACAAGCAGCTTGGATCAGAAACAAACCAATATGATGTGATATTGCAGAGTACAAGTCAGTAATTGACTCTCCTACTTTGACTTTTAGTGGCTTAATTTGAGATGAAATCTCCACCAAGGATGGCAGTTGTTTTGAATATTGAAAATAGATAGGTCAGGTCTAGTCTAGCTGACTTGGGTGAAGTCTTTCCTGGTATGAAAACTAAGCTATTGGACCTCTTTCAGATTTTTACGCCACGTCCTTGTGGTGTATGTGGACTATCCTGGACCAGCTTCTCTTACTCAGATATATGGAACATTCAATCGTGCAATGCTGAGGCTTATCCCATCGCTCCGCACATATGTAGAACCTCTTACTGCTGCCATGGTAGAGTTCTATACAATGTCACAGGTAACTTGATCTACACACTATCCCAACTTCTGCTGACTAGTCCTCTTTCCTTGCTACTATTCCACTGTAGATAAATCCCAGTGCTTTTTGTCTTAGCCTGCTTACCCTGTTTTTATTAGCAGTTGTGAGATGGGGACATGAGAAGCATTGTTTGCATGTTAATTATTGTTGCACAACTTTATCCTATTATATACTATACCCAGTGTTTTGAATTTTAGGAAAGGTTCACCCAGGAGACACAACCACACTACATCTATTCACCTCGTGAAATGACTCGATGGGTGATAGGTATCTTTGAAGCCTTAAGACCATTAGAAACCTTACCTGCTGAAGGCCTTATTAGGATTTGGGCACACGAAGCCTTGCGTCTCTTCCAAGACAGGTAAAGAAACTATGGAAATAGTATTAAAAGTACAAATTGTAGAAATGAACAAAAGTTTAAGTTCATAAAATAAGTGCCACC
Source organism: Eretmochelys imbricata (assembly GCF_965152235.1). Classification (NCBI taxonomy): domain Eukaryota; kingdom Metazoa; phylum Chordata; order Testudines; family Cheloniidae; genus Eretmochelys; species Eretmochelys imbricata. The sequence goes on from NC_135577.1 coordinate 111,290,139, forward strand.
TTCAAAGGCTTATACACATAACCAAAATATGAAGAATAATATTTTTGTGGATTTGAAATCTAGTCCTCTAAGCTCAGGGCAAGAGAAGTGTCTGTTGGATTGCTAAGTAGTTGCTAGTAGGTAGAACTGACTCATATTTACAATAGTATTATCCTTTGCCTTAATTTGCTATTTATAGCACTTAGCGTGTCCTTCACATGTATCTGTTTTTAATAGGTGTTGCATGCTTGCTTGTAACTGTCTTTCTCTCTAACTAGACTTGTAGAAGATGAGGAGAGACGTTGGACTGATGAAAACATTGATATGGTAGCTCTGAAACATTTCCCCAACATAGACAAAGAGAAAGCTATGAGCAGACCCATCTTGTACAGCAATTGGCTGTCAAAGGTAAAGAGGGATATCTCAATTGAAGCCTTGCCATTGACTGTTGCAGATACTAAGTATCCTATTAAGAGAGTGAATCTTTGCCCATCACTTCTCTTAGGCAGCACTCGTTCTAGCATACTAAGTGCAATCCATGCTATGATAGGATTTACCGTTGACAATAAGGATTGCTAACCATTTGGACTTAGTAAGCAAACACATTTGGTGCAGCATGCCATGATGGGTATCCAGCACACAGCAGAATCTATCTGGGTATCAAGGGAGTAGAACTGTGAATTTGAAGGCAGAGCATATACCCAAACAGGGACACCTCTAGAATACCAAGGGTAACCATTGCAGAAAGTATCCTGGGGTCTTGGACTAGTGCAGTTAGAAGATGTAGTCTTGGTTTATTTAACAAATAAGCCAGTGGTGTCCGTAACCACACTGGCTAACTAATGACTCAAAGAAGAAGTGCCACCCACTGAGTCACAAGCTTCACTTCCTAGCATCCTGGGTTTCCCTGGGTTTCCCAAGTGGTGTTAGATCATTGTGTAGCTTGATCTGAGGTATGACCCAAGGTGGTATGATTGTGGAGTACAAGCATACTCAGTCTTGTATCTAGCTGTATGCTTTCAGAACAATAATTGCCTATAGTCATCTCATAACAAACATTAGTGTCTGATCAATAAACTGTTCATGGCCTTAGACACCCCCCCCCACCACCAATCCTTTATATGACCTCAACTGTTGCAGCTGACTTCAAGAAACAATTGTGTAATGCTAATATGTGGTTGTAAAGCTTGTTGCTCTGAATGTTTTAGGGTTTGCTTTTCAGTGTCCAAGCAGGTATTCATAAATCTACTTCTCTGCCTGCTGGCTAAATGCTCTCCTGTCTGTTTAGACTTATGAAAATGCATTTAACATACATGCACCCTGTGTTAGATAACGTAACTCAAACCAGTTGAACCATATGTGTGTTCAAATCAGGAGTTTGCAGTGATGGTAAAAGTGGCAAGGAGGAGCACAAATACCTATCTACCTGGGAATTTTGTGGCACCTATGAATATACTGACTTATATTGCCTCTTAAAGTAATCAGTAGATCCTTTTAAATGCCTTACATTACAGTGGCTCTGCGGACATGATGTACAAATAGAAAATCCATCAGATTTTAGTGCAGCATCTGAGCTGGTGTAGAAACTAGTTTTTCAACTTAAAGTGAAAGTCTGAACTGTGTGCTAAGAGGCACAGCACAGAACTCATAGCCAAAGGGGAGTGGGGTGGGGACTAAGGTAGCTTTGAGTCTTAGTGGGCTGTCTAAATCGTGCAAGCCACTTCCCAGATGCCTGCAGAAATTCTGGGCAGCACTGCTGCCGTGGCATATAACATTACATGCCCTGCCCGTGGCACATGCTACATCGGAGTCTGAGGGGGTCCCTGTGGCGATCCTCCTCAATTCTCGAGTTGGGAATTTGTGTCATTCCAGCCTCTTTATCCAGCACAGAGGGGTCAGCAGGTTGAGAATCTCTCCCTTAGTCTTAAATTCTAGATGGTTAGATCTCTTGCTTACATATTGGCCTCCTTATTCTAGGATTATATCCCAGTGGATCAGGAAGAGCTGAGAGACTATATAAAAGCCAGGCTGAAAGTGTTTTATGAGGAAGAACTTGATGTGCCACTAGTGCTGTTCAATGAAGTTTTGGATCATGTCCTAAGAATTGACCGGTAAGCTGAATTTCCAACTTCTGGGTTTGTCTAGTTTGAATTATAAAACAAATCTGTATTCAGACTAGTCCAGAATGGAGCACCAGTTTGTTCTGGTGTTCTACTTGGGAGAGGCATTCTGTGAAGGGGGCACTGCAAGGTTGGAATTATAGCAGTAGACTGAGAAATATTGACAATAGTCACTTCAGTGTATCCCCGAACCGGTCACAGTACTAAAAAAAAAAATACAGGTTAAGTTTGCAAGGAAAGGAGGTTTGGAAATGTGGTGGCTAATTCACAATTTATCAAGCAATAAATTTACTTGAAGTACCAATCTCTTTCAGAATCTTCCGCCAGCCCCAGGGTCATTTGCTTCTCATTGGAGTTAGTGGAGCAGGGAAAACTACTCTCTCACGATTCGTAGCTTGGATGAATGGTTTAAGTGTTTACCAAATAAAGGTTGGTTTAGTTCAATCACTCAACAAAAAAACTGACTGTTAAAGCTTGCAGTTGTCTTACAGATATTCTATCTTTGGTAAGATAAATGTATAAACATAAGTCATTGTGAGGGATGATAAGGGCTAAAAAAGATCAGTAACTATTGCTAAATCTTTATAGGTTCATAGAAAATACACAGGTGAAGACTTTGATGAAGATCTGAGAATGGTCTTAAGACGCTCTGGCTGCAAGAATGAGAAAATAGCATTTATAATGGATGAGTCAAATGTACTGGGTTCTGGATTCCTGGAGAGAATGAATACTCTTCTAGCCAATGGAGAGGTAACTTGAGTAAATGTGTATAAAGCAGCAGTTATGCAGGAAAAAAATCAAGCCTTTAAGAAAAATATACTTATTTCCTGGATTAGGTTCCTGGTCTCTTTGAAGGAGATGAATATGCCACCCTTATGACTCAATGTAAAGAGGGAGCGCAGAAAGAAGGTTTAATGCTAGATTCCCATGAAGAATTGTACAAATGGTTCACCAGTCAAGTTATTCGCAATCTCCATGTTGTGTTCACCATGAACCCATCTTCTGAGGGCCTGAAGGACAGAGCAGCTACTTCTCCAGCTCTCTTCAACAGGTAACTAACTTACTGTGTTTGGGAACTAACTACAACAAAGTATCTTAACACTTTGCGTCTGTCTTTTTTAATTAAGAATATTGTTAATACCCTCTTAAAAAAAGAAATTTTGCAGGCTTTAATGTCTGTCTTGTCCTGACTGCAGGTGTGTCTTGAATTGGTTTGGAGACTGGTCAGCTGAAGCACTGTACCAAGTTGGCAAAGAGTTTACAAGCAAAATGGATCTGGAGAAGCCAGACTACACTGTGCCAGACTATTTGCCAGTTGTGTATGACAAGTTACCACAACCGCCATCACATTGGGAAGCTATTGTAAATAGCTGTGTATTTGTTCATCAGACCCTTCATCAGGTGTGTTCTGCCATGCTACTCGGATCTCTAGTGCCGTGTTCTAGTGGACTGACATAAGTTCAGTAAAACAATGTTGCCCCGTGACAATATTGAGTTTAAAAAAATCTAGACATTATATAATCCTAATGTTTTACATATACAAACTTTTGACAAAATCCTTTTCCTTTGGAAAGGCTAATGCTCGTCTAGCAAAACGGGGAGGCAGAACTATGGCCATCACACCACGTCACTACTTGGACTTCCTCAACCATTATGTCAACTTGTTCAATGAGAAAAGGAGTGAGCTGGAGGAACAGCAGATGCATTTGAATGTTGGTCTTCGAAAGATCAAGGAAACTGTTGACCAGGTACATACCTTTAAACTTCACTTTTTAAAATAAAATTAGAGCTATTAAAACATTTTAAAACTGAGTTTAGTCTGTATAGACTCTAATCTTTTAATTCATGACAGGTGGAAGAACTGCGCAGGGACCTGAGAATAAAGAGCCAGGAGTTGGAAGTAAAGAATGCAGCAGCTAATGACAAGCTGAAAAAAATGGTGGAGCATCAGCAACAAGCTGAGAAGAAAAAGGTGAAATCAAAGCTTTCTTTACCTTTTGTACATGTGCAGTATATTCAGAAATAACATCTTACAGGTTGCACAATCTTTCTCTTAGGTTATGAGCCAAGACATTCAAGAGCAGCTACACGAACAGCAAAAAGTAATTACAGATAAGCAAATGAGTGTGAAGGAGGATCTAGACAAAGTCGAGCCTGCTGTCATTGAAGCTCAGAATGGTAAGTCAGCACTGACAAATAACTACAGCATGCCTGCCTTTAGGGGTTTGGGGCTGATCCGAAGGCTCTTGAAGTCAGTGGGCATGCTTCCATTTGCTTCAGTGAACTTTGGGTCCTTCCCTTTATCAGCAGTATCTTAATCTTTAGTGTGGAAGCAGTAGAAATAAAATAGTTCACTAGCACTACTGAGCTTCCAAACTTCTCATTATTGCTACTGTAGACTTGCATTCTAAGCCGTATTTTTATTAAACTTTGAGCAATAAAGTGTCTTAATGGTTCACTGTTTTTTGTCAAGCTTTGCTAGATTTACTTACTATCTTTCAGTATACCAGGCCACATTAAAATAGGAACTCCTGAAACAGCAGTAGGTCAGCAAACACTAGGAAATTTCTGGTGTGCACTAGTATGGTCCACATAGTTAGTTAGTCTACAGCACAGTACCTTGCTGTGCACTTACACCCCAGCTTATTGCTCACTGTTTACTAGACAAGCCCCTAATGTGTTCTGTCTCTGCTGGTGCTGCCTCTTAAGAGATAGCAGGTTCCGGTTCATGGAATTAGTGATTTAATAAATGCTATATAAGTATCATGAATGTAAATACTACCTACAACTTATTTACTCAAGAGTTAGTTACAATGGCTTATCAGTGGATTGTGTAAGAGGAGGAAGGACTTCTAACTCACTATTTGCTTAGGTATACAGTCACTCACTGTAGAGGCATAGCCTTGTGTCAAGGTTCCTCCCCCACTCTGAACTCTAGGGTACAGATGTGGGGACCTGCATGAAAACCTCCTAATCTTACTTTTACCAGCTTAGGTTAAAACTTCCCTAAGGTACAAATTAATTTTATCCTTTGTCCTTAGAATATCCACTGCCACCACCAAACTCTAACTGGGTTTACTGGGAAACGTAGTTTGGACACGTCTTTCCCCCCAAAATCCTCCCAACCCTTGCACCCCACTTCCTGGGAAATGTTTGGTAAAAATCCTCACCAATTTGCATAGGTGACCACAGACCCAAACCCTTGGATCTGAGAACAATGAAAAAGCATTCAGTTTTCGTACAAGAAGACTTTTAATAGAAATAGAAGGAAATAGAAGTAAAGGAATCACCCCTGTAAAATCAGGATGGTAGATACCTACAGGGTAATTAGATTCAAAACATAGAGAATCCCTCTAGGCAAAACCTTAAGTTACAAAAAAGACACACAGACAGAAATAGTCATTCTATTCAGCACAATTCTTTTCTCAGCCATTTAAAGTAATCATAATCTAACGCATACCTAGCTAGATTACTTACTAAAAGTTCTAAGACTCCATTCCTGGTCTATTCTTGGCAAAAGCAGCGTACCGACAGACACAGACCCTTTGTTTCTCTCCCTCCTCCCAGCTTTTGAAAGTATCTTGTCTCCTCATTGGTCATTTTGGTCAGGTGCCAGTGAGGTTACCTTTAGCTTCTTAACCCTTTACAGGTGAGAGGATTTTTCCTCTGGCCAGGAGGGATTTTAAAGGGGTTTACCCTTCGCTTTATATTTATGACACTTTGTTTTTAGGCTCCTTAACTTGTGAACTCAGTATAGCTGCCAGGTGCAGACTCTTGCTCTTGTAGTAGTGCTTGGAGGCTTCTGATAGTTCAGCTTGCTCTCACACAAGTGAGAATACTGGTGGAGGGTTTTCAAAATGTGGAAAGCATTTGGTTTTTACAAGAGAGGTTTAATTCATTTTAAATATGACCTGAAGCTTAAAAATCTCTCAACAATCACAATGAATATTTGCTAATTCCTGTCTTACTATTTTGCTGTCTTTTCTTCCATTTTCTTCCCAATCAATACCCTTCCTTTCTCCTGCTTGATCTGGCTTGACCACTGTGATTAGCTGTAAAATCAATAAAGAAGCAGCATCTGGTAGAGGTCCGTTCTATGGCCAACCCACCTGCAGCAGTGAAGCTAGCACTAGAATCCATCTGTCTACTATTGGGTGAAAGTACAACTGACTGGAAACAGATACGTTCCATCATTATGAGGGAAAACTTCATTCCAACTATTGTAAACTTTTCTGCTGAGGAGATCAGGTGAATAATTGCAGGTACCAAGCTACTGCTGGGAATAGAAAGAAATTGTTCACAAGATTTTCACAATAGAAATCTTACTAGTAGTCACAATTGGTGATGTTAGGGCTTGTTTTCTACCTCAGAAAAAGCAGAATTCATCTCATATGCATATGCAGAATCTCCATATTTTATGCGGTGAACAAAATATCAAACTCTGTCATATATTCATGAAGATGATCTATCAGGGAGCAGATATGCATCTCGGCTAAATTTTACTCTTAAAATAAATTTTAAAGTATAGTCTGAGTAGCACATACTGCCATCAGAGCACTGGGATATAGACTATTCCCAGTAATTGAACTTAAATTTCTTTATTTATTTCCCAGCAGTAGCCTTAAATCCCTGAAAATACCTTTTTTGTCCCCTTAATAGCTGTAAGCTCTATAAGGAAGCAGCATCTTGTTGAAGTAAGAGCAATGGCCAACCCTCCTGCTGCAGTAAAACTGACTTTAGAATCAATCTGTCTTTTGTTGGGTGAGGAGACAAATGACTGGAAAAAGATCAGACCAGTTATTCTCAGAGATAATTTCATCAGCAGCATTGTCAACTTTAATACTGAAGATCTCAGGTATTGGTTTTAGTTTATCTACTGTAGTAAAGGGGCAATTTCCTCTCAGTAACTCTGCGCTGACAGATTGAACACTTGCACACATGCTGTGTTAAGCACACAGGGTACCTCTTCTTTTGCAGTGACTCCATCTGGGAAAAGATGAAGAAGAATTACATGTCAAATCCAAGTTACAATTACGAAATCGTAAACCGAGCATCCTTAGCGTGTGGCCCCATGGTAAAATGGGCAATTGCACAGGTAACTCTTCTGCAGTAGATACGCCAATGTAGAATGCTTCAGTGTTATGTGGGAAATCAAACACCTAGTGATCGGTCCTAGTTCTACCGTGCTGGAAATATGCAAGGACTCAGAATCCACAGACTTCCATCACTCAAAGATCTGTGGCATCTTGTCTTGCTTGCTATTGTAGGTAAAAACAGAAATTGGTCTCAAGTGAACGTGCAGAGTAAGGTGTTGAGTGTTCTTGAATACTCGGTTAACTGTTCCATGATTAACAGGATCCTGCAGTACATTTCATAAGAACTTGTATGTAATGATTGCAACCCTACAACTTACTTTTTCAAAAGACCATTGAAAATATCTGTTTTAATAATCGTGACTAATGGCTGGTCTTTTTGCTCTGTAGCCAGTTTTGTGTACACAGACCAGATTTTGTTGCCTGGTTTGATCTCATTTCTCCCACCTGACAAGGGTGGGGAATGTTGTAGAGCAGTGTGATCATGTCTTACTGAGGGGAGGGCATCTAGCTCTGAAGTAATGTCAATGGCAAGCACAGACACCATCTCATCCAGCCCTATCCAAAACCCAGGTTGGTTATTTGTGGGTGTCGACTTTGGCCGAGGGTTTACAGGTGGGATTTTAGAAGCTTTAGTAGAGTGCTGTTATGGGAAAACAGGAGGGCTCCTTCAGTGGGGGCAGGGGCAGGCTAATCCCAGTGTGCAGGGAAAAGGAAACGCTAATTTGGTATTTACCCCGAAAGGGTAAGTTTCCCTCTTCTAGCCTTCCAGATTCATTGCAGTGTCTCCCCTGCCTTCATCCTACATGCCCTGAGAGAGAGCTCTGGCATCACGGGCAATTGTCTCTGCACTGCATGATTTAATTTGAAATTTGATCAAAATCTGGAGGCTTCCCAAAGAACTTCAGTCTCACTTCAGTGAGATGAATAGTGCAGTCCACACCTCTTGGCTGTTTCAGGCGACCTGCAGACTCAGAATAGTGAATCAGTTTAAGCAGAAGACTAGAAAATTAAACTTTTTAAAATGAAATCCTGAATACCTAAAATCCTGAGGGGTGCCCTCAATCCATAAAAAACTATGCTTGCTGATTTACATGGTCCCAAGTCACGTGGTAAATTCCATTCTAGAAAGTATCTAGAACTGACTGTTCACATGTTTCACAGCTGAATTATGCGGATATGTTGAAACGAGTAGAACCTCTCCGCAATGAACTACAGAAACTGGAGGATGATGCCAAAGACAATCAACAGAAAGCTAATGAGGTAGAACAGATGATTCGTCATCTCGAGGCCAGTATTGCTCTCTACAAGGAAGAGTACGCAGTGCTGATTTCAGAGGCTCAAGCAATTAAGGCAGACCTGACTGCAGTTGAAGCAAAAGTGAGAATACTTAATGTACCATTTTGTCCATTTTATTGGCTTCTCTTTGATGTTTCAGGGGGTGGGAGTAGTGGCTTTCAAACATTCTATATACCTTTCTAAAACAAAAGGCTTTAATGGCCTCTCTACACAACAGTTTGTCTTTCAGTATGTTTCATCCTTTGGACTTTTTACAAAGAGCTTTGCAGATCATTGATAAACAGACCAGAGTGAGGATTACTCTTCCAATCACTGCCTCATGCTGGCCACCCAATTAAGTTGGCAATCTGTCTGATCAGGACGAGGCTAGCAGGTGGGATGTTACTCAAAACCAAGGAAAGCTAGCATAGGTAAAACCAGTCCTTTTTCACAAGCACAAAATTCACCTATTAGACTGATCAATTCTGTAAGTCTCAAATGTGTTTCAGAGGAATTTTGATTACTTAATGCTTTTAACAAAAAGTTGAGTGTCTGCCTTTTCTCATATTTTAAAACTATCTTGCAGGGTAACTGTTATATTAATGTTCTCTTCAGACAAGTCTAGTGAAGTCAGGTCAAACAGTCCATACAAATGTCCTCTTATTTTTTGGTTCCTTGAGCTGCACTGATGGAATCATAGAAATGTAGGGCTGAAAGGGAACTCGAGTCCAGCCCCCTGTGCTGCAGCAAGGTAAAATAAACCTAGTTCATCATTGACAGGTGTCTGTCCAATCTGTTTTTTAAAACGTCCAATGATGGGAATTTCACAATCTCCCTTGGAAGCCTATTCCAGTGCTTAACTACTCCTTGTAGTTGGAAAGCTTTTCCTCATATCTAATCTCTATTTCCCTTGCTGCAGATTAAACCCCTTACTTCTTATCCTACCTTAAGTGGACATGGAGAACAATTGATCAGTCCTCTTTAGAACAGCACTTAACATATTGGAAGACTCTCCCCGTGGTTGTCTTTTCTCGAGACTAAACATGCCCAATTTTTTAATCTTTTCGCGTAGGTCAGGTTTTCTAAACATATAATCATTTTTGTTGTCCTTCTCTGGAAACTCTCCAACCTGTCCACATCTTTCCTGAAGTGTGGTATCCAGAACTGGACACAGTAATCCAGCTAAGCCCTGATTGCTGTATAGATTGGGACCAGTACCTCTTGTGTCTTACTTAAAACACTCCTGTTAATACGTTCCAGAATAGTAGCCGTTTTTGCAGCTCCATCACATTGTTCACTCAGACTCAGTTTGTGATCCACTATAACCCCCAGATCCTCTTCAGCCTAGCCAGCTAGATCGGGATGGGCAAACTTTTTGGCCCAAGGGCCACATCGGGGTTGCAAAACTGTATGGAGGGCTGGGTAGGGAAGGCTGTGCCTCCCCAAACAGCCTGGTCCCTGCCCCCATCCAACCCCCTTCCACTTCCTGCTCCCTGACTGCCCCCCTCAGAATCCCCTACACATCCAACCCCCCTGCTCCTTATCCCCTGACCACCCCCTCCCGGGACCCCCCCACCCCTAACTGCCCCCCCTGAGACCCCACCCCCTATCCAATCCCCCTGTCTCCTGACTGCCCCGCCCCCTATCCACACCCCTGCCCCCTAACCGCCCCCACAGGACCTCACCCCCATCCAACCCCCCCCCCGCTCCCTGTCCCCTGACTGCCCCAACCCCTATCCATACCTCCGCCCCCTGATAGGCCCCCCGGGACTCCCACACTTATCCAACCACCCCCTACTCCCTGTCCCCTGACTGCCCCCCGGGAACCCCTACCCCTTATCCCCTGGCCCCGAGCCCTGGCACCCTTACCATGCTGCTCAGAGCAATATGTCTGGCAGCTGCGCCACCCAGCTGGAGCCAGATATGCTGCCCTGGAGGAGTGCGCAACCCCGCCGCCCAGAGCACTGGCGGCGTGGCTGTGGGGGAGTGGGAACAGCAGGGTAGGGGCCGAGGTAGCCTCTCCGTCCACGAGCTCGGGGGCCGGGCAGGACGGTCCCGTGGGCCAGATGTGGCCCGCAGGCCATAGTTTGCCCACCTCTGAGCTAGATCCTAGCCCAGGGGTGGCCAACTTGTAGCTGCGGAGCCCCATGTGGCTCTTCAGAAGTTAACGTGCGGCTCCTTGTCTAGGCACCGACTCCAGCCTGGAGCTACAGGCGCCAGCTTTCCAGTGTGTCAGGGGGTGCTCACTGCTTAACCCCTGGCTCCGCCACAGGCCCTGCCCCCACTCCACCCCTTCCCACCCCCTCCCCTGAGCCTGCCATGCCCTCACTCCTTCCCCCTCTCCCCCAGAGCCTCCTGCATGCCACGAAACAGCTGACTGGGGAGGCGCTGATCCACAGGACTGCCAGTGGGCAGGAGGCACTGGGAGCGGGGGGTGAGGGGAGAGCTCATGGGGGCCGGGGGCCTGCTGATGTATTACTGTGGCTCTTTGGCAATGTACATTGGTAAATTCTGGCTCCTTCTCAGGCTCAGTTTGGCCACCCCTGTCCTAGCCAGTTGTTCCCTGTTCTGCAGTTGTTTTGCATTTGATTTTTTTCGCCTTCCCCCTTCCTGAATTTCACTTGTTGAATTCAGATCAATTCTCCAATTTGTCAAGATCATTTTGAATTCTAATCCTGTTCTCCAAAATGCTTGCAACCCTTCTGTCCCTTTCCACTACCAGAACTGTAAAATTCACAGCCCAAGAATACTAACAACCAAACTTCCAGAGTTGTATATGCACTCATAGTTGTTTTCTGAACATACGTAATTCTGAAAATTTGGGTCCAAAGTCTGGTGTATTGGGCAAACTTGTTTCTCCATATAGGTTGCAAATGCGATAATTATGGGAGCCTTCATTTTGAATAAAGATATATATTATATTGACCATTCCTTAATTTCTAGGTAAACCGTAGCACAGCTCTCTTGAAAAGTCTGTCTGCCGAACGTGAAAGATGGGAGAAGACAAGTGAAACCTTCAAGAACCAGATGTCTGCTATTGCAGGAGACTGTTTGCTTTCAGGGGCTTTTATTGCTTATGCTGGTTACTTTGACCAGCAGATGCGACAGAACCTGTTCACTACATGGTCCCATCACTTGCAGCAAGCAAATATCCAGGTAAAGATTGATCCACAATTACTAATGTCATGACTACCACACGTGTTAACATATATTGTAATGAGTTACTGCTTCATAAATGAGAAATCACAAGGTGTTCACAAAAGATAAAGATCAAATTTGATCAAACTTTGGGCTCTCTTTGGGCAAATAATAATAATGTTTTACTCTACAGTTCCGTACAGACATTGCAAGGACAGAATACCTTTCCAATGCAGATGAGCGTCTTCGCTGGCAAGCAAGTTCTCTACCTGCAGATGACCTGTGCACAGAAAACGCTATCATGCTTAAGCAGTTTAATAGGTACTTCATTTGTACAATAAGTACAGAATGTATGGGGATAAACTTAACAATGGATCGGTGCACAGAACTCCCACTGAAGTCAATGGAATTTGCACACACCTATCAAAAGGAAAACTTGGTTGAAACTTTATCATCAAACTGAATATAAATGCTTTGAGAGATTTTGAGTGCTGTCTGGCATCTACATAGTACCCATGATAGCAAATTAAATTCAAGTCTTAATAATCTCTTTCCATTGTGTTTATAAGCAAAACAACTTGCATTTTTAGTGTACTTCACTATTATACCAACTTAGCTCAAACTGAAGCTGTTAGTCAGTCTGTATTGACTGAAACCTTAAAGTATCCTTTTGATAGTTGTATCTAATTAGATCATTAACTGTTATCTTCTCCAAACAATGACAGTGATCCTCCATATTCCATTTCATGAGTCCACATTCTCGAAAAAAGATTTAGAATATTAACTCAACCTGAGTGGACTAAATGCCTTGTATCAGAAGCCTTAAATCAGTCATACAATGGAAATATTTTTTCACTAACGTAGGTATCCACTGATCATTGATCCTTCTGGACAAGCCACAGAGTTCATTATGAATGAATACAAGGAGCATAAGATCACTCGTACTAGCTTTTTGGATGATGCTTTCAGAAAGAACTTGGAAAGTGCATTGAGATTTGGTAACCCTCTACTCGTCCAGGTTAGTCTCTTGTTTACATAAATTAGAAAAAAAAATTGTGGTTACATTTCCCAGGAAGTACACTTGAAATCTTCACTTGCTGGGGCTTAGTTTTTTTGCTACTCTGGTAATTCTGTGCTTTTCAGGAATTAAATAAATGAAGGTCCTTGTGTAGACAATGGATCAAAATGCAGCAAAGATCATCTCCCTTACCTGTTGTTCTAACTACATTGCTCCCCCTCTCCTACCATATCAAGGTCAAATTTAAAGGCCTTTCTCAGCTGTGCCCCTTGCTACTTAATAATTTGTCACCTATTGTGCCCCTTCTGCTTCACCAGTGATTTGACTATCCAGTCTGCTTCTCCACTCCCCTTCAGTGACTCTTCACACACCATCCCTCCTGTGTAGAACAGTCCCTACACTGATCTATAATGCTCCTGTTTTTTTAAAAAAAATCTTAAAACTCACTTCTATGGATGTCTACAGTAAATAGTCAGTGTTGAAATAGCTAGATTGGAGCAGATGGGAGAAGCCAGATTGGCTTGATGAAAATACAAAAAATAAGGCAAATGTATAAAAGTACATCTGTCTAGAGATGGTACCCATTCCTGTAGAATCCGAGCACCTCACAACACCTTAAGAAATAAGGATATATTATCCCTATAGCACAGATGGGTAAAACTGAGGCACAGGTTAATTTACTTTCCAAAGGTGTTGGTCTCCATCACCCTCTTATTGCCTGTGCTCTTAAATTGTGAGCTGTTTGAGGCAGGATTTAGGTCTAATATTTGGAGCAATGGGAGCATCACTTCTGATTGCGGCCTCTTGGTGCTACTTATAATCTGATATCTACACAAGAAAACAGCAAAATTAAGAAAGCCAAACTGAAACATTACTTGAGTATGCATCCGATGAAGTGAGCTGTAGCTCACGAAAGCTTATGCTCAAATAAATTGGTTAGTCTCTAAGGTGCCACAAGTACTCCTTTTCTTATTACTTAGGTATGTAATCCGTCATCCAAAATGTCTGAATAGTATTTGATAGTAAAAATTAAACTGTGTATAGCTTATTGTATGGGGAATAACATTGGACTATCAGCAGTTACGCACATGACCAAAACTTCATGTGGATTACTACTAGAGCTTTTCCCAAGCCGGGGAAAAAATGTGATCCAGATCAAACTTTATTCAAGCTTGTTCCAGCACAGGTCCATTTAGCTACTGTTCTCTTCATTACTCTCAATTGTATTGCTGTTTAGGATGTGGAGAGCTATGACCCAGTTCTGAATCCTGTGCTGAATCGTGAAGTCCGGAGAACTGGAGGTCGAGTGCTTATTACCCTGGGAGACCAAGATATTGACTTGTCACCATCCTTTGTCATCTTCCTCTCCACCAGAGATCCAACCGTAAGGAACTCGTACAAATTTGTTTAGCTTTCAGCAGGGCAGAACATGTATTAAGCCAACAAAATGATCCTGATATTTATTTTGATAGGTTGAGTTTCCCCCGGATCTCTGCTCTCGGGTTACATTTGTCAATTTCACAGTAACTCGCAGTAGTTTACAGAGCCAGTGTCTGAATGAGGTCCTGAAAGCTGAAAGACCAGATGTTGATGAAAAACGTTCTGACCTCCTTAAACTTCAAGGTATGTTTCTGAAAAATCAAACTGTAAAAATGAGTCATAATTAGTCAGAGAATTAGATGAGAATAAACTTGACTGTCACTCTCTTACTAATATACAGCTATTCTTTTCATAGTTGAGGAATGTGATATTTTGGAACGTTCTGTTCTTCTTCGAGTAGTGTCCCTTTGGGTGCATCACTTTAGGTGTCTGTGTGCCCAGCACCTCTAATCAGAGATTTTTGGTAGAGCCCAGGCATGTGCTCTCCCTCCCTGCTATTTAGCACTGCAAGGGGGGGGAGCCCCCTCACTTCCTTCTCTACTGCCTTTGGCCTCTGAGGGAATGAGCAGTTGTCCCTTCCTCATCTGTGTCATTAGCATAAGTAGTGTTTGTTTTGTTATCTTTCTTCTCCTTAAAAGTAGTTAGGCTAGTGTTTCTTTATTTTATTTTATTCCTTTGGGTTTAAAAAAAAAAAGAGAGAGAGAGAAAGGAAAAGAACTTCACTTTCCTGCCCTGTCTGGGGGCATTCCTCCCCCCCACCCCCAGGCATCTAGTAGATTCAATTTTTTTTCCAGTTTAAAAAAAAAGAAAAAAGTAATTCTTCTCTGCTAGAGGATGACAACCCCCTGCCCAGGGGCTTGCCTGGCTCTCTCTGCTCCAAGCCGTGCCTCTCCTGCCAGGAGTCAGTTCCTGTAATGGCCAGACACTCACTGTGCCTGGGAGACCTTCACAGAAGTGCTTTACCTGCCACATCTAAAACGGCAGCCTCATAGGAGCTGCGAGCTGAAGTTAAAATTCCTCCCTGTGGAGAAAACACTTCAGTCTGCAGGGGACTCCGGTGGGTGCTGACCCCGGATCATCCCCAGAGCCTTCACTTCAAAAGGGGTTGAGTCGTGAAGAGGAGAGGAGAAGGAGAGAGAGAAGAAAGAAAGACAAAGCCACCAGCAGACTCCCCCTGGAAAGGCTGGTAAAAAGGACTCCTCTGAGCAACTGGCCAGCCAGAGGGGTTCCCCAGTGCAGCCATCTTGGCACTGATCCCAACACATGGTTCCGAGCAGCTGGCCAGCCAGTGGGGCTCCCCAGAGCTGCCACCTCAGTAGGAGATACCAGCAGAGGGACCTCCTGCTGTGAGCTCTGCTGCAGGAGGGCACCCTCAGCATCACAGCTCTGAAGCAGGAACCTGAGAAGGGGTCTCCTGCTGTAAGCTCTGCCCTGCTCTGAGCTCTGCTCTGGCACTGTCCCCACTCCAGGGGCTTCCACAGTCAGGCTCTCAGGCAAGGGTATCACCCCCTAAGGAGAGGGGACAATTACCGTATGCATCCGATGAAGTGAGCTGTAGCTCACGAAAGCTTATGCTCAAATAAATATGTCAGTCTCTAAGGTGCCATAAGTACTCCTTTTCTTTTTATCTCTAAAAGAGCGGAACAGAGAAACCCTTTGGTACCAGGTACAACAAAACTCCCATCTAGGAAGTGTTCTGCACCTTCCCAACCATCCATAGTGACAGCATACTACAGACACTCCTCTGTGGTACCACGTGAGCCCATGGTAACACATGTGCTCTGATACTCTGGAGACCTGTGGCCTCGGTACCCAGGGAGAGACAATTACCGTACCATCTCTAAAATAGTGGCACAACAAAACTCTCATTTAGGGAATGCTCTGCCCAACTATCGGTACTGACAACGTACCACGGACACTCCTCTGTGGTACCAAATGAACCCATGGTACTGCCTAAGCTCTGGTACCCTGGAGACCTGATGATTGGGAAAGAACCACAATCCCCATCAGTTGGTGCCAGGACCCCGGTATCGAGCACATCCCAGCACTCAGAATCACTCTTGGCACCGGGCTGTATACTGCCAATACCCTAGTCAGCTGCACCCTTACCCACTGGCGAATCTGACACTGGCCAGGAGGAGATCATTCCCTGGCCCCTCGTTGTGGCCCACCATCACACTACAAGGGTCCTCCCCAATTCCATCACACCAACCTACAATCGAGGTACGGGTCCCCTGAGGTAAGCCCACTGCCCATGCCCACCTTCCTCCCTCTCCCCCGCCAAGGCCATATTATAACTCTTTGGCTATGTACACACACATGTCGCGACCGTCTCTGTTGTCTCTCAGGGAGAGTCCACCAGATGGTTTGCTACAACCTGGCTGTCCATAGCACCTGAGCCAGGGCAGGAGAAAGCTTTTTCAGAACAGGAAAAAAGAACCCGAATAGGCAGCTGCCCCTCCAGCACACTTCTCATCTCTCCGAGATGAAGCTGTGCTGCCCAACCCTCATCACTAGATGAATATTTTAAGAACGTTTGGGATCTTACCAAGAGGGTGGCAGACGAACTGCAGATTCCCCTACAAGAGGTGGCAGATACACATCACAAGTTGGTGGAAATTCTGCACACCACCTTCTCATCTAGAATTGTCCTCCCAATTAATGAGGCCATTCTAGATCCTACCAAAGTCATCTGGCAGACACCAGCCTCCATCGCACCGACCTGCAACCGAGTGTAAACAAAAACAACCCTACATCTCTACCCAAAGAGGCAGACTTTGTTTTCAACATCTGCAACCCAACTCCATCATAGTGGATGTTGTTAATGCACGAAGCAAGCAACATAATGCCAAGTCAATTCCATCCGATCAGGCTTGGCAAGATGGCCTATTCATCAACAACATTACTGTTTAGAGTCATAAATTACCAAACTGTCATGGGCAAATACAATTTTATTACTTATGGGAAACCCATTCTGTTTCTGGAACATTACTGGAAACACAAAAAGAACAGATTCAGACCATTCTTAGAGACAGTCAGTTAATAGGCAGACTGGTCCTAGAGACACCACTGGATGTAGCTGTTATAGCTGCCTGCCCAGTCTCCATGACAGTGGTGCTGAGGCAGGTTGTGGTTTGTTTGTTTTTTTTGTTGGCTACACCTCTCAAGATTGCCCAAAGAGCTACAGACTTCCAGTTTGAAGGGCCCAACTCTTTGCGGAGAAGACAGATTTTGTCTCCATATCCTGAAGGATTCTCGGACCATGTTACTCTCCTTAGGAATCTACACTGTGGAACAGAAGAGAAGATATACCACACCACAGGTCACAATCTTCTCAATACCCACCATCTCAGTGCTGTAATGAGCCACAGTATAAGAGGCCCAGGGCCCAAAAGTGGGAGCAGTCTGCACCCCAGTCCGTGGTGCTCAAACTGCCTCTTATAAGCACTTTTGATGAGCTGGTCAAGGGCCTGAACAATGATACCTTACAGCATCAGATGCCATCTATACACCTGTCATGCCTCTCACCTACTTCACAGCAGTTAGGATCAGCTCTAGAGCAAAGAGATTGATTTCTAGCCCTGAACCTACAGGGTGCCTACTTCCATATCTCAATACAACCGTCGTACAGGAGATTTCCTACTGCTTCCCTTTGGGGCAGGATCATTATCAGTACAGACTGCTCCACACAGGGTATTCTCCATTGTAGTGGCATACTAGCCCTGGTACAGTGACTGGACTTTATCAGCACCAACCTGCTGCAGTACAAGCAAGCGTACTCCTCTCACTACCCACAGTCACCAACCTGGGACACTTCTCCCTAATACACTGCGGAGCTCACCTGTACAACAATGAGGTGCAGAACAAATGGCTTTCCACAGAAATGACCTTCCATGTCACTCTTTTGGGGCTAAGGGCTGTCAGGAGTGCCTGTGCACACTCTCTGCCTTTCATCAAAAACAACCCACAAAGTTCATGGTGGACTTAATGTGGCCTGTATGTTTTGTATAAACCATCAAGGAGCTGCCAGATCTCCCTCGCCTCTACAAGGCAGCACTCAAACTTTGGAACTGATGCACCCATCACAATGTGCTCATCTCAGCTGTCTATCTACCAGGGATACAGAACGTGACAACCAACAGTCTCAGTTGGAATTTTCTCACGACAGTGAGTGTGTACTGAATTCAGAGGTGCTTCAAGATATAGCCACCCTTTGGGGAACCCGGCCTATGGATCTCTTCGCTACTTAACAACAAGAAAGGTCCTTGTTACTGCTCCAGGGCCGGCCTGGGGAAACATTCACTGGCAGTTGCCCTCATCTTCCCATGGGACAGGGCCCACTTTATGTATTTTCCCAGTTTCCTACTCTATCCAAGATTCTGTTGAAAATTCAACAAAACAAAGTGAGAGTTCTTCTGATTGCCCCTCTTGACCATGACAAGTCTGGCTCCCTTACCTGACACAGATGGCAATATGCCCTCCTGTTTCTCTTCAGCCCATTCCTCACCCACTCTCTCAAAACAATGGGCTTCACCCCAACCTGCAGGTCTTCTGCCTCCAAGCTTGGCTCCTTCTTAGTACCAAGGCTGAGAGGCGGAATGCTCTGACAAACTGAAAGACATGTTGCAACACAACCACAAGTTGACCACTCGACATACTTATCTACAAAATGGAAATGACTCCAAGTTTGTGTCATTCCAAATACACAGACCCAACTTCATCTTTCCTCCCTCTGATTTTGCACTACATTTTAAACTCTCACTTAGCTCCCTTAAGGTACATCTTGTGGCAAAAACAGCTTCCCACTTGGTGTTTGCTCACCCACTAATGCATAGATTCTTTAAGGGCATTTGGAATCTCTTCCCCCATATGACACCACCCGCTGTAGCCTGGAACTTTAACCTTGTTCTCAGGGCTTTGACTAGACCTCCCTCTGAGTCCAGGGCAACTTGTTCTCTCTTACACCTGTCCATGAAGACAGCATTTCTAATTGCCATCACCTCAGCTAGGCATATAGGAGAAATAGCGGCCCTGATGGCACATCCATCATTCACAGCCCTTTTTTTTTTTTTAAAGACAAAGTAACTCTAAGGCCATATCCCAAGTTTCTCCCTACTTTTTCTGCACTTTCCATATGAATCAACAGATCTATCTCCCTGTTTTTTCCCAAAACCACATTGTGACAACTGAGAGACAATTGTGCATATGCTAGATATTAGAAGGACATTAGCATTCTACTTGGACAGGACTAGGGACTTCAGGAAATCCCCTAAACTCTTCCTTTCGTCCACAGAAAGATCCAAAAGCTCTGTGATATCGCCTCAAAAACTATCCAAATGGGTCTCTAGTTGAATTAATCACTTATCAAGGCTGCAACTTGCTCCCACTCAGAGTACATATGCACTCCACGAGATCAGTTTCTACCTTAGTCACATTCCGTAGGAATACCCCTGTCTCAGCAATCCATAGAGCAACGACTTGGGCCTCTGCCCATACTGAGAACATTATGAACATTTTGTGATCACTGAAGATTTGGCTGCTGACACCATCTTTGTCTCCACAATACTCTCTGTAGTAAAAGACTCCACTCCGAAGTCCCAGCCTCCAGTGTTGGGTACTGCTCGGGAGTCACCTACAGTGAAGCACTCATAGGGACGCTACTCAAAGAAGAAGAGGAAGTTACTCACCTTGTGCAGTAACAATGGGTTCTTTGAGATGTGTGTCCCTATGGGTGCTCCACAACTCGCCCTCCTCCCCTCTACTTCGGAGTTCTTTATAGGGCTCTGTGGTAGAGAAGGAAATGAGGGGGGTTTGCCTGTGCAGTGTTAAAGAGCATTGAGGCAGACCACGAAGGAGGGAGAGCACATAAGCGGGCTCAACAGGACACTGCTACCAAAAATCTCCGATTAGAGGTATAGGGGCACACAGACTCCTAAAGTGATGCACCCATAGGGACACACATCTTGAAGAACCATCATTACTGCACAAGGTGAGTAACTCCTCTTTCATAGCATATAGGAGATATGACAAACTGTATAGAATAAAATGTTTTATTTTTTTTTACAATTTGTTTTATTTAAGGTGAATTCCAGCTGCGTTTGCGGCATTTAGAAAAATCTCTGCTACAAGCTCTCAATGAAGTGAAGGGACGTATTTTAGATGATGACACAATCATAACTACTTTGGAGAACCTAAAGAAG
Source organism: Eretmochelys imbricata (assembly GCF_965152235.1). Lineage (NCBI taxonomy): Eukaryota > Metazoa > Chordata > Testudines > Cheloniidae > Eretmochelys > Eretmochelys imbricata. Next base: position 111,310,345 of record NC_135577.1, read on the forward strand.
GAAGCAGCAGAGGTCACCAGAAAAGTAGAAGAGACTGATATTGTCATGCAAGAGGTGGAGACTGTATCTCAGCAGTATCTGCCACTTTCTACAGCATGCAGTAGTATCTACTTCACAATGGAGTCACTGAAACAGGTTAGATAAAGAATCAAATTTAATCCCTTTTTCTCACCAGAAATATTCAGTACTCTAACATTTTTCCAAAGTTATGCTGTACTGTTTAAATTTCCCGTTATGACTACAGAAGTACGTCACGAATTGCAATAACCTCAGCGTTTGACAAACAGTAGGGCCGTAAGTTCTAAACTCTTTTTTTTTTTTTACTCTTTAGATACACTTCTTATACCAGTATTCTCTCCAATTTTTCTTGGATATCTATCATAATGTCTTGTACGAGAACCCAAATTTGAAGGGAATTACAGACCATACCCAGCGTCTCTCAATCATCACAAAAGACCTCTTCCAGGTTCAGTATAGAATTTTCATTGACATTGTACTTAGCAAAGGGTCTTGTCCTGTGGAAATCTGATTAAGACTCTTTATAATACAACTAACCTGTTACATTTTGTTTCGCTAGGTGGCTTTCAATAGAGTAGCTTGTGGCATGCTACATCAGGATCACATAACCTTTGCTATGCTGTTGGCCAGAATTAAACTTAAAGGCACAATTGGGTAAATATTTGAATCTTTGCTTTTTGAGATGCATCTCAGTTTTTCCATTTACATACATGAAAGCTTTGTGTTTGGTGCCTTAAAGTTAACCACTACTTCAGCTGAAGACAGATACTTGGCTAAAATCTACTCTACTTTTAATTTAAGGGAGCCTACATATGATGCAGAATTCCAACATTTCTTAAGAGGAAAAGAAATTGTACTCAGCACAGCATCTCTCCCAAAGATCAGTGGACTTACAACTGAACAAATGGAAGCTATGATGAGATTGAGCTGCCTTCCTGAGTTTAAGGACCTGGTTTCTAAGGTTCAAGCTGATGAGGCAAGTATCCTGGTTAAGCACTGTCACTGCACTAAATTTAGGTTAGACCTATGTTGGGTACTTGCATGGCCCCCATTGCTATAGTATGAGTACTTCACAATGTAGCTAACCTCACAACACCCCTATGAGGTATGGAAGTACTGTTCCCATTTTACAATTGGGAACTGAGCCACAGACTAAGTGGCTTCCCAAGTTTACACAGGAAGACTTTGAGCAGGGATTCTAAGCTGGGTTTTCCCAAGCTAGTGCCATAACCCAGTGGATCAGTCTCCCCCTCTCTGTAGAAACTAGTATATAGTTTCAAGCATTGGGTTTTATTTTACTCAAGCCGACTATCCAGTATCTTCAGTAAAATGCAGTATATGTTTTTAGTTTTGGTTGGGGTTTTTGCTGCAGTAAACACCCCCGTCAGTATCAAGACCTTATAATGGTAGGCTCTGTATCGATAAGTGTATAGAAAGTCCCCGTATCGAAGATCTTACAGCTGGAATGGAATCCTAAGTGTCATGTACAATGCTTCATAATTAATATTTCTTTCAATACAGCAATTCTGTATCTGGTTGGAGAGCAGTTCACCAGAGCAGACTGTGCCATACATTTGGTCTGAAGAAAAACCTGCAAGTAAGATCAGTTGCACTCTTACCCTGGCAATTGCCTTGTTACCAGTTTAAGTCTTGAATAGAATAGACCTTCATTAAAGTCTTAGAACTTAGCACTTATGAAAACTGCACGTATGATAGGTCTGAAAATGGAAGTTTTCAATCCACAAAACAATTGCAGCATGAGTAATGACTGTGCAGCCTGTCCCTGGCTCTACCCTACAATGGGGTCTTTGCCCCAGGATGGGGCATTGTCTTAATATCCCCCTCAGACTGACCACAAAAAGGTGTCAGTTACTTGGTATCAGAATGTTTACATGAGTGCAGTTTCCTTGCAAATGTAAGTAAAAGAGGCACATTCAAATAGTGTCTTCAAAACACTGTTAAAATTGGTTCCAGTATAGTCAGTGTGGTGTCCCACAACAGCAACAAACTATCCTACAGTCCACTGTACACAGACTGTTGAATGGGCATCTGTGCCTTTTTATCATTGCCAGCCTGGTCTAACTCAGTGCTCTGTAACAGTACTCTGTAAAAGGCTCTCTTGTTACAAGTTTCCTGACCTTGCCTGGTCTCTTACTAGAACTATTGCTACCTCTCCCCCCACCCTGCCACCACCCCCGCCCCCGCCTCAACTTCTGTATTAACTGAAACTAAGACAGTTCATGCGAAGTGTAGATATTTATAGGTGGCTAGAAAGAAACTAAAGCTCTGGATTGGTGAAAACTTAAAAGAAAACTGCCACTCTTTTGCTTAATCTTTCCCATCTGTAAGATCACATGGGACAGCACTTGCATGCAAAATTTGTTTGAAATAGGCTATTTATCATGAGCATTTCTTTGACACAGCTGTCTAATTGCTATAAATTGTTACTAACCAACATTTTTTTTCTAAAGGGAGGATTTTAAGCTCACTTTTAGTAGCTGCTGTAAAACTCTTTGGCTATGGGATCAGAATTTGCATAAGATAAACACTAGTTTCCCATGGTGCTTTTATCACTGGAGCATATAGGTTTCAAATGATAGGTAAACAGTCCGTAGATCTGGACAAAATCTTAACAAGGGATACTGTCAAGCTAAAAGTTTTCTGTTACAAACAACAGCTTAGTTATTTGCCTTAATAGTCTAGCATTCTTCATGTGTTATGCATTTCACAATATTGCAACACTTTAGTTGCAGATGCTGCAGGAAAGCGTGTTTTTTGGGGTTGTTGTTGTTGTTGTTTTTTCTGAAATCCCTAGAGACTTCATGACAACACTTGTATAGGCTTTAGATTCTGTAAAAGAACTCATTGCGGAAGCATCCAAAGGCCCTAATCAAATTAGGGTACTGTTGTACTAGAACTAGAGCTCACAACCTGAAAAGAGTACTGTGTGTAAGCCTAATGGTCACATTGATAAATATGCCTAGGTCAGTTTAAGATTAACTCTGTCCTAAGAAGGTTGTTTTGGTTGTCAGATTGATTAACAGCAATTACCATTATGTGAATTTCAATCTAGAGCACTGCATTTAGCAGCTTGTATCTCAGTCTTTAAAAGCTGTAGTTGTTTTGCTAAGTCTTTTCTTTCTTCTCCATTATTTGATTAACACCGTTCAAGAATTGGGAAGGAAAGATCAAAATGTTGAGTTATGACCTGTTAAGCATCAGGAACAATAACACACACTGTCTTCTTTTCTCATTTTAGCACCTATTGGGCAGGCCATTCATCGTTTACTCTTGATCCAGGCATTCCGTCCAGATCGTCTGCTGGCCATGGCACTTGCCTTTGTTTCAGCAAATCTTGGTGAATCCTTTATGTCTATTATGGAGAAGCCATTAGATCTGACACACATTGTAGATACTGAGGTAAATTATAGGAATGAAAATACTTTTCTTTAAAATATGTCATCGTATTGAGGGCATACATTTCTGTTGGTGGTGGCCCATCAGACTGCTCTGCCTCAATTTGTGGTGATGGGTGTCCGTTATAGGCTTCAGCACTGAGAGAACAGTATTCCTAGGATCCTTTTTAGCTAAAACTACAGTGGAGTTGCATCTTATGCAGGGGTTAGGTTCTAAAGTCAGCTCGTAAGGCAAAAATCACGTATATTCAAAATTACCCTTGAAAATCCCTTAAATCGCCCATAAAGTACAGTATACTGTACATGGTTTTGTGTATACAACCCTGTACAGTAATATGTGTAAATGTATAATGTATACAGTAATGGACAGTATAGAATAAAGAGTACATATGCAAAATATAATTTTACAGTACTGTATTTTTAATTACAGGGGGTAATTGCAGGGGGGGTTAATACAGGGGGTTGTCAGGGCTTGATGTCGATCCAGGAGACGGAGGTGACAGAGAGCTTGGGTGACGGAGAGCGAGTCGAAGACGAAGTGGTTGGCTCTGGTTCAGCTGAAGAAGTTGATTGTGTAGGCTCATCTACTGCTGGTTGTTTTTCCTTGAAAAACATGGTGATTGGCAACTGTCGCTGTTGTCTCTTGAGCCGCTCAAACATTTCTTAATATGGTCTCAAATCGTCCGTAATACTACGTGTGATTTTGAGGCTTCGTTCCATAGAGGGATCGTATTCAGAAATTAAATCATTCAAGTGTTTCGCTGCTTGGAACACTTCAGCAAATTATGAGGATTCCAACTTGCTGACTCTTCCTGTTCATCGTCATCATCTTCGTCTTCTGTAGATGATTTTATCAGTTCTTCTAACTCTTCGTTAGTCAATGTTTCTCTATGGCTCTCAATTAGTTCTTCAATTTCTTCCTCAAGGATGTCGACGAAGCCATCACCACCCACTTGCCTGGCCACATGAACAATGAGTTCCACTTCTTTGTCAATGGTCAGGAAACCCCTAAAATCATTCACACAGTCTTTCCATAGGTTTCGCCAATATGCATTGACTGTTTCAGGCTTGATTGCATCCACTGCCTGTTTAATATAAGTTATGCAATCAGCAATGTTGAAGGACTTCCAACACTCCATCACATTAAAATTGGGATCAGCATCCATAGTGCCTACATATCCGTGAGAATGTAAGCCTCGTATACGTGGCCTTGAAACAGTGAATCACGCCTTGGTCGAGAGGTTGAAGAATGGAGGTGGTATTGGGGGGGGAGAAAGACGATTTCAACGTCATTATGCGCAAACCAGAGTGCCGCAGGGTGGCCAGGAGCATTGTCTACGATCAGCAATACTTTAAAGTCAAGTCCTTTCTCTTCGAGGTACCGCTTGACCTCTGGAATAAAACACTTGTGGAACCAATCCAGAAATAATGCTGCCGTCACCGAAGCCTTTGTTTTTTATTTGATTTTTATTTTTATTTGATTTTCCAGAACACGGACAGGAGATTTTTGTTCTTGCCTTTTAGGGCATGGGGATTTGCAGCTCTGTAGAGCAAGCCCGGCTTTATTAAATGCCCAGCTGCATTGCCACAAAACAACACAGTCACACTGTCTTTAGCTGCTTTGAAGCCAGGGGCTTGTCTTTCTGATTTCAAAGTGTAAGTGCGGTTGGGCATTTTTTTCCAGACGAGCCCAGTCTTGTCAGCATTAAAAACTTGTTCCGGAAGGTAGCCGTTTTCTTCTATGATTTTCTTTAATTGTTTGGGGTAGGCTTTTGTTGCCTCTTCATTGGCAAATGCAGCTTCACCAGTAGTCTGCACATTTTTGAGGTTGAAGCGGTTCCTAAAACTGTTAAGCCAACCTTGGCTGGCTTTGAATTCCTTCTCATCAGAAGGCTGTCCCTCTTCAGAGGGAGGTTTGAACAGTGCATAGAGGCTAAGAGCCTTTTCTTGCAACGTGTTGCCATCGATAGGCACACATTTACAGTTCATGTCTTTCAGCCATAAGTTTAATGCTTTTTCAGTCTTCACTAAAGTCTTATCACGCACCTGGCTCGTCACGTTAGCAGTTATCGGAGCATTTGATGCCACGGCTTGACAAATTTCTCTCTCTCGAATCTTGATGGCACAGATGCTAGATTCGTTGCGGCCATATTTACGCGCCACGTTGGAGACCAACATATCATCTCTCAATAAGTGCAACACAGCCAGTTTTTCCTCCAGCGTTGGAACAGATCGCTGTTTCTTCAGTTGAGCACCAGATGAAGTAGTTGGTTTGCGTTAAGGGGTCATGTTGTATGAAAAATAGGTACAGTATCTTTAAACACTAAAATCACTCTCAGCGCGGCGAGATGCTCACCTTATGAGAGGCACGCTGGAACTGAGACCAACTGAGGGACCAGCAGATTCACGTCTCCCATCTCATGCTCACTCCGGGGCATACGCTCATTGAGTGGAATGGTGGGCGGAATCGCCCACACTATTTACAGGTATCTTGTTATTTTTCTTTTTTTTTTTTGCTGAGTGTGTATAGTTGAATTTGCATAAGTTAAACGCATGTATGATGCAACTCACCGGTATTGCAATATAACGCAACTTACAAGCTATGCTGAACAGTTTATTACAGTAGCATAAGGGATGAAGGGAATTTATTTTCCCCATGCAGATCTGGGGGAGATGCATAATTATCAATATGGCTTATTCTTATGATAATTGTGAATGTTTTGTTTAAACGTCTTGGATTGCAGGTGAAACCTAATACTCCTGTACTGATGTGTTCTGTATCTGGCTATGATGCCAGTGGCCATGTTGAAGATCTTGCAGCTGAACAAAACACACAGATTATCTCTATTGCTATAGGTAAGAATACATTATTGTTAGGTTTGGCAGAACTTGATTTTCATTTTTTATAATTTTTGACAGATACTGATTGTTTTTTAAGAACACTTAACGGTTTAAAACTTTCAGTGGAGGGAAATCATGGGGGAGACACTTTATTTAATGACAGACATTGGGATTCAAAAAGTTAAAGCTTTATCATCATAAACACAAATTGTCAACATCACTTGTCAAAATATACAAAGTAAATATCCTTAAATCTGTCTTCAAGCAGCATTTTTATTGTTTGCCTGTCTGTAAATGTTTATTATTGATTCAAATATTTTTTCATCTTTGTGTGTGCACATGGTGAAATTAACATTTACTAATTTAAAAAAAGCAAATTGTTCCAGGCAGTTATCATGTTTGTCTTATTTCTTACCACCTCGTATAAACGTAATTTAAGCCAATTAAGTTTCTAGAGCTAACCATAAACTTTTGCTTGTAGGCTCTGCTGAAGGATTTAATCAAGCAGATAAGGCAATAAACACAGCAGTGAAATCTGGCAGGTATGTTCTCTCCTTCTTTTTATGTAGTAGAACTGTGAATAACAGGTTAGTTACTGTTCTGTTAATATATTCTTGTAGGTGGGTGATGCTAAAGAATGTCCATCTGGCTCCTGGTTGGTTGATGCAGTTAGAGAAGAAGCTGCATTCTTTACAACCTCATGCTTGCTTCCGACTTTTCCTTACAATGGAGATAAATCCCAAGGTAACTGAAACCAGGTTCGGCTTCGACTGGCACAGCAAGTGGTGTGTAGTGCTGTTCCAGTGTCCACTGTTACAAGAATCCTACCAACCAGGGCAGCATTCCCCATGATGGCCTTAGTTTGACAGGGGAAAGGGTGCATTTTGGAATGCATCTGCAGGAGCAGGAACAAATGTCCCCAAAATCCTGCCTGGTGCTTTCTAGGGTATTGCTCACACTATTCCTAGTAATGTCAAATGCTTTGTAAATATCCTGTCTCCCTGCTTACGCAGGAAGAAAAGTCTGCCTACATCTTCCCATCCTTTCCTATTTCTTATTAGAAAGTAATTGGCCCTTAGTACATAATTCATGTTAAAGTATATGATTCTCTTGTTGTAAGTCCATAGTCCTGGTAGTTTCAGCATTTTATTGCAAGACTGAGGATACTCTGTTACAATAAAAAACTTAGTGTAGGTTAACAAACTTGTTCCAAATATCACATTCTTCATAGAAGAAAGCATTCCTCAGGGTGTAACTTGTGTTGATGCTCTTCTGTCCTAGGTGCCGGTGAATTTGCTACGTGCTGGTCGGATCTTTGTGTTTGAACCTCCTCCTGGTGTAAAGGTGAACATGCTGAGGACATTCAGTAGTATTCCTGTTTCTAGAATATGCAAGGTGAGGCGATGGTTTCTGTATAGTTATGGGAACTCAGAAACTGAAAACTGTTTATGAAAGTTTATTTTTAACTTCATAGCTTTCAGTTGGTCTATCATACATTAAACTAATGTTATGCCTTCTGATATTACTGTAAAGCAACCAGCTTTTCAGAGGCTTTCACTTTACCCTGACTAAAACATGCATGTCATGTAAGGAAGCAATATTTTAAGCTTTTTGTGATCTGATACATTAAAACTTGGAGATGCTGTGTTTACTAAACATTTGACATTCACCAGCACTATAGCAAACCAGGTTTCTTTTTTAATAAATTCTGATCACTTTGGTTTTATTGTGGAGAAATAATGCATTTTCTTTTCCCCATGCTAGTCTCCAAACGAACGTGCTCGTTTATATTTCCTCCTTGCCTGGTTCCATGCCATCATTCAAGAACGTTTGCGATATGCTCCCCTGGGCTGGTCCAAGAAATATGAATTTGGTGAATCTGATCTGAGATCTGCCTGTGACACAATAGATACATGGCTGGATGATACAGCAAAGGTAATTGAATTTTTTGCTCTTTCATAATCTTTTTTTAAATACAGAGTAACATTTGGATTACTTGTGGTTACTGTTCAATGAAGGGCAAATTAATCTGAAACACTGATGAGATTAGCTGAAAGCAAGCAATATCCAAAACAAAATTTCAAACTATTTAATGAAAGCCAAAATCAAACAAACTGTCCAAACTCGATTTCCCTATTTTTTGGGGAATCTTCACATTCTAATTAAATTGTCTTTACTGTCAGGGCCGCCAAAACATTTCACCTGACAAGATCCCATGGTCTGCTCTGAAGACATTGATGGCACAGTCCATTTATGGAGGTCGCATTGATAATGAATTTGATCAGCGTTTGCTAAACACTTTCCTGGAGCGTTTGTTTACCACTTTGAGCTTTGATAGTGAATTCAAACTGGCTTGCAAGGTTGATGGACGTAAGGATATTCAAATGCCAGATGGAATCAGGTATTTTTTCAACCTCAAATTTCAGTTGGTCTCACCCTAGTAGCCTGCTTTCCTTCTGAGAAGCTGGACTCTAAGTTGTATTTTTTGCATTGGTATTTAGCCAGGCAATGTATTCCTGGTCACCTATTAAAATGCATGAGATTATGGATAATTAACTTAGTTCAATTTACTGCCACAACTTTCACTTGCAGATGTGAAGAATTTGTCCAATGGGTTGAGTTGCTGCCAGACACACAAACCCCATCCTGGCTTGGTTTACCAAACAATGCAGAAAAAGTTCTTCTCACCACACAGGGTAAAACTTGTATTTGACTTTGTGTGCTTACAAGTTATGTAAACTTCACTCTTTTTTTTTTAATGCTCAAAATAGAGGAGACACAAGTACCTTTTTGAGATACTTGTAACTTTACTATTTAGTGTATCTCAATGTGTATTAACAATATCAGCCTCCACAAAATAATGAATAAATGTCTATGAATGCTTAAGGTTTAAAGTAACTTGCTTAGAATTTCATCAGTAGACAGGAAGATACTACACAAGTGAGACTCTGACTTTTAGTTCTAGTCCTAAGGAAGGTTACTCTTGTTTAATAATATACTTAAGAATTATTTTTAAATAAGTGGCAATCACAGAAGTGTTAAATGTAATCCACTAATGCCTCTTTCAAACTTTCCTTGTACTGATATCCCAACACTTTTCTTTACTTTTTTTTTTTTGGCTTTGCTTCCTTTATTCTTTGGTTCAGGTATTGATATGATCAGTAAAATGCTGAAAATGCAGATGCTAGAGGATGAGGATGATCTAGCTTATGTAGAAACTGAGAAGAAGGCAAGAACAGATTCAACTTCAGATGGTCGTCCATCCTGGATGAAAACACTGCACACCACAGCCTCCAACTGGTTCCATCTTATCCCACAAACTCTAAATCCTCTTAAACGAACAGTGGAAAATATTAAGGTGATTGCCATATACATATTTTGGTCTGTAAAAGAGTAGGGGTTATGCAAATGTGGCTGAGGTATCCTACTCAGATTGCAGCCTGAAAAAGGTCTTTCTAGATCCAAGTAGTATAGCAGACTTTGAAACAAGGTATTGTTTCCTTTTCTTTGCTGTAATTCAGTTAAAGAAATTATGACAGAGTAACACTTCCATTTGGTTGGGAAGGTATCATTTAGAAGAGTTTACTTCTAGTCTCTTGCTTCCTGAGCCAGGGGTGCTGTAAGTGCAGCATCAGACACATCACATGTCTGATCACTCAAGTGAACTGAGGAGTGTATGTTGGCTCAAAGGTAGTATCACTGGTCGGTCCTCACTGGAAAGATGGGTGGTAGCTAATAATGAGGCTTCTGCTAATTGGGAGTGGAGACTAATAATGAAAGGGAGCCATAAAACTGTGAGGGCTAGTATGAGACAGGTTGTTTTACAAGCAAGAGAGTTTAGGGAGAGTCTCAGTTTCTAAGTTGTTGAATGATTTAGACGTGGATTATATATTAAACTTCTCTATTTAGATCATATTATGGACTTGAGCTCTGGATGTAGATAAAGAAAGGAACAGGAATTTGTAGTAATCAGACCAAACTGCAGCAGGCAGCTTGCACACTGTTGTTCCCACCTGCAGTTGGTGTCAGTAGGGAATGAAGTACTTGCTTCGCTTCCCTTAAACGACTATCTGTGGGGCAGCTGCATCTTTGGGGTGGGTGGAGGAAGTGACTGCATTGTAAAAAAAACATTACGGTGAGACCTTAACAGCTGATGATAATGTATGTGGGATTTGGGCAGCCAACTAGTGCCCTTCAGTGTTGCAGGGCTAAGTTAGTTTTCCCACCAGAAGATGCTCATCATGTTTTTTTCTTGCTTAAATAAGGATCCGTTGTTCCGATTCTTTGAGAGAGAGGTGAAAATGGGAGACAAATTACTTCAGAATGTCCATCAGGATCTTGCCGATGTGCTTCAGGTTTGTGAAGGCAAGAAGAAACAGACCAACTACTTGCGTACACTTATAAACGAATTGGTGAAAGGTATATTACTTCAAACAAGCTTCTCTTTTTAGAATGCTTTCCCAGTAATCCTGTTACATCAGCTGATGTCTTCTCATTTCCAGCACTGACCAGGTGAAAGAAAAAACACTATTCTTGCCTAATACAAAATTCTGAAGTCAAAATGGTGAGGTTGGTCCTGTGACATATATGAACTGCAGTATTGCCAACCCAAGCATTCAAATAGCATGAGATTGGCTTAAAAATTTGATTTATTTTTTTTCAAGTCAATCTAGGTTTTTTGCCTTTGGGGTTCACTTGGATTGTGGTTTTTAACCTTGTTCTGCAGCTGTGGGAGCTAGAAACTATTTAAATGAAAGATGTAACTTTCATGTTACTGTCCAGGAGCTGGAGATTTAAGTAGGACATCTATATTGTGTGACTTGGAAAAGAATTGAGAGTTGGCAGCACTAAAACTGAGACTGGTATCAAAAAATAAGATTTTGCTGAGTTTGAAACAAACAGTTGGAGCCTGGTGTTAATTGACCGTAAATCAGTTTCCATCTAAACCTTAAGTTTTAAGCACTCACTTGTAACAAAATTATCAGAGAAACTCCAAAAGTTACCCTGGCTTGATTTTCTCTGCTCATACATTTGGCAGTATGATGAAAAGGGGACATTTTGTACCAATACAGTGGAATATGCTGGTGGTTGAGATACCGATTTAAGCAGAACTATTGTACACTGAATTAATAAAATATTCTTTGCCTTGTGACCCAAGGATAAAGGTGGTGGTACCTGTGCAATAACTCCTTAAAATTTGTGTCTTCCATGTTGCAAAAGGCTTAATTGTAAAATTAGCTGTGATGTATTTTGAGATCTGATGTGTATATGCAGTTGAACTTACTAATGAATGTCTTCCAGGATTTGTTAGTAAGTTGTACTTTAGACAGTAATTTCTGTTTAAATATTCATCTGAAGAACACATTTTAGAAAACTAGGTAGCTTTCTATAATGTCATGAAATTCTGTTTGTCTTTCAGTTTGTGTTACACTTGTACTCTCTGGTCCCAGTTAGGTTAGAACCCCATTGTGGTTGGTGGTATAAAAAAATCTGTTGTAAAACACAGTAATAGCGAAGTGGCTGCCACTGAAAGGATAAAATTGCATTTGGAAATAGTGTGTAATCCAACTCATACCCATACAGAGCTCTTACCTTGGATATGTCTTCTCTAGGTATTGTGCCTCATAGCTGGTCTCATTACACTGTACCTGCTGGCATGACTGTTATTCAGTGGGTGTCTGACTTCAGTGAACGCATTAAACAACTACAGAATATTTCCCAGGCAGCTGCTTCTGGTGGAGCAAAAGAACTAAAGGTATCTATCTTGCGTTGTATTGCCTTTTCTCATTAAAGGCTTTTCTGAATTCTGAGAAATCAGGGTTACATGAGTCTGTAACTGCTTATATCTGTTAGTGTAAAAAGCATTGAAACGCTTTAGCTAAGGAGCTTATCAGAAATCTTACCTGGACACCCCTTCAAACGTGCTTGTATATTATGGTGTACCTGAATGACTTCCTGTGTTTAAAAATTGCCATTTTCCAAACCTAGCTACAGATCATGCATACAGAATAGTTGCTGCAATGGGAAAAAACAGTTAGGCTATGTCTACACTACTGCCGGGATCAATCCACCAGCGGTCAATTTAGCGGGTCTAGTGAAGACCTGCCAAATCAACAATAGAGTGCTCTCTAGTCAACCCCCTGTACTCTACAAGAAGAGTAAGGTAAGTTGACAGGAGACTTTCTGACATCAACCCCCGCTGCCCTGGTGTAGACCCTGTGGTAACTCGACCTAAAGTATGTCCACTCAGCTACATTATTCACATAGCTGGAGTTGTGTAGTGTAGGTCGCCTTACCGTGGTAGTGTAGACGTAGTCTTACTTACTGTTCTGTAACTGTTGTTCTTCAAAATGTGATGCAGCCATGTATTCCATGTAGGTGCGTGTGGGTCCCGAGCACCAAAGCAAATAATTTTGACTAGCTGTACATGTAGGGGCAGCACTCATGCCCTGTGACCCTAGCTTCTACTGTGGCTGTATAAGGTTGGTGCACCCCCAACCTCCCTCATTTCCTTTGCTCCAAATATCAAGAGTACAGACTCCGATGCAGAGGGTGAGTTGTGGAATACACATCTGCATCACATCTAGAAAAACGGAAACAGTTACTTACCTGAACTGTAATTCCTTCTTCAAGTAGTCACAGCCATGAATTTCATGTAGGTGACTCTCAAGCAGTATTTGCAGGAGGTGGGGCTTGGAATATGTTTAAACAAGGAGTGCAGGATTACCTTCTCAAAGGTTTCATCTGATCTGGATTTAGCATTAGTGGCATAGTGGTTTTAAACATATGTACACAGGCTCCAGTGGCAGCTCTGCAAATTCCTAATATAGGAGCATCACTTGGAAATGCCATCATCATTGCCCGGGCCCTTTGTGGAGGCCCAATCTGAGCTGCTTCATATGCTGTCATGATATAGAAAGTTATCCACCTTGAGATCATCTGTGAAGAGACCGCTTGCCCCTTCATTTGGTTCACATATGAAACAGATGAGATGAAGAAAGGAAGCATTTAGTTCTATCTGTAAAAGGCTAAACATCACCTGACATCCAACGTGTGAAGATGCTGTTCATCTGAGGTTGAATTCGGCTCAGGGAAGAACACGGGTAGATATGTATCGGAGGGGTAGCCGTGTTAGTCTGGGTCTGTGAAAGCGGCAAAGAGTCCTGTGGCACCTTATAGACTAACAGACGTATAGGAGCATAAGCTTTCGTGGGTGAATACCCACTTCTTCAGGTGCATGTCATGTATGTCTGTTAGTCTATAAGGTGCCACAGGACTCTTTGCCACTTTCACTGGTAGATATATAATTTGTTTCAAGTAAAACTGAGAAACCACTTTAGATAAAAATTTATGGTGTGACTGAAGGGTTACTTTGTTTTTGGAAAATTGTGTGTCAGGATGCTCCGCCATCAGAGCTTGCAATTCACACGTGCTCCTAGCAGATGATGTTGCCACAAGGAAAGGAGCTTTCTGACAAAAAGGAAGAAAGAAAGAGGTCAGGGTGAAGAGAAAGAGATATGGAAGGCCAAACCAATAACCTGAGGACAATAACCTGAGGTCAGAGAATTGATATTGTTTCTGCCACATTGGAGCAATGAGAATGAGCTTGGCACGATCCAGTTTCAGCTTGGGAATGACCTCCAGGATGATTGGAATTGGAGGAAAGGGCATACAGGAGTGCTGATTCCCAGCATCAGGTGAAAAGCATCAACTGGAGGCCTCGACTGAGACCCACACCCTCAAGAGCAAAATAGATAGCATTTCTTGTCTGTCTTGAACAGATCAGAATTCTCAAACTGCAAAGAGGTACCGCAGGACACAGGGATTTTTAGACCACTTGTAATTCAAGGAGAAATTTTCTACTGAGGGGATCTGCCAGATGATTCTGGATCCTAGGTAAATGACAGGCCACAGTGATTGTTTTTGTTGATGTAAAACTGGCAGAGTCTGATCGCCTTCTGACACAGCACATTAGAGTATGTACCCCCGTCTGTTCACATAATACATCATGGTGATATTCTTAAGGATGTGCATCAGTGACAGTAGTCCTGCTTGATGGGGACTGGGTGAAGGGAACACCCTGGCACATGTTCCCTGAACAGTTGTCCACCATAAGGAGTCCGGACAGGCAGAGGAAGTCAGACCAGTTTGTCCAACAGATGATGGTTCAGATGATAGATCAATGTCAAACACATTTGAAGAGGACAAAGGTGTAACCTGACGTATTGGACTTTCTGTGTGTATGTAGTAGCCACATGGCTTAGCAATCTCAGGCATACTTGGGCTGTGGTTGAGGGTTGAGACTGCAGTTCCAGACACAGGTGGTGAATAATGCAAAATCAGTCGGTCGGCAGAAATGCTCTCAAACTCAGTCTAGCAGGGCCACAGTGAACTCAATACTGGAATTAATGTTGACTTCCCATTGGTTAAGATGAGACCTAGACTATCGAGTAAGCGTAGTGTGAACTGAACATGAGGACTTCTTCTCTGGACTTGCCTCTCTGTACCAATCATCTAGATGCAGGAAGATATGAAATCCCCTCTTCCTGAGATATGCTGTCATCACAATCATGCAATTGCTAAAAACCCAGGGAGTGGAAGATAGAGCAAAGGGAACATGGTGTACTAATAGCGTCCCAACACGGGGGCAGCATCGGTACTAAAGAGGAATGGGGAATTGGGCATTGGTGGTATTGAGCGAGACACAATCCTACCCGGTACTACAAGAGGTGCCAGTACTGAGGTCAAGGACGGTACTGAAGTCGACAACAGGATCTATTGTCAGGGCAATGACTGTACTAAACGGCGCACAAGCATTGACGGGGAGCTTTTGGGGCCAGGCCTGGCATCTGCCTCAATTCCACAGTCTGGGACATGGGCAGTGCAAGCTGCACTGCCAATAAACCCAACAGTTCTGCAACCCAGCTAGAAGGTGCCATGGGCACCACTGAGAACGAAACATTAAAAGCTACGGCCCCAGAAAAATTCCTGAACTAGTGGAGAGTCAGGGACTGAGAGGCAAAGCAGGTCTGATGCTGCCTGACATGCTACCAGCACGGAGACAATCTGCTCCAGTCCTGACATCATTGGTACTGGACTCAATGAACACCCCATGGCCAGAATCAGAGTCAATGGTACAGGCTCTTGCTGGTCTCAGTATGGTACCAGGGAGCAGTTCAACCAGTGGTTCTCAAACTTTGTACTGGTGACCCCTTTCACACAGCAAGCCTATGAGTGTGACCCCCCCCCCACCTTATAAGTTAAAAACACATTTTTTTATATTTAACACTATTATAAATGCTGGAGGCAAAGTGGGGCTTGCAGTGACACTGACAGCTTACGACACCCCCCCCCCCGACCCAGTAATAACCTTGTGACCCCCTGTTTGAGAACCCCTGAGTTAGATGGACCTGCTCCATTCTGCATGCCAGGAGTACGATGCCAGTTAGCACTCCTCTTAAAAGATGAGGAAGAGTCTCCCTGAGCCCTGAAGTGGTCCCAATTAGTGTTATGGAGAGTAACTCCTCTTCCTCTTGAGTGAAACACCAGAGTCCGAACATGGAGCACAGTTACTTGCTAGTTACGAAGGTGACCACCAATCAGACAAGGGCCTCAGTGCTGAAGTGGGCCTCAAGGCCTGCTCCAGAAAGTGCTGCTTCCGCCATAAGTCTCTCGCCACCTGAATCCTTTTTTTAACAAAACAACCCAAAAACCTTACAAATGGAGCACTAGTCCATAATGTGTCCCTCACTGAGACACCACAGACACTTTGTGTGAGGATGCCCCTCACGTGACAGATGGTGCTTGAACCCTGGTGAGGGCATCACACGAGGCAGCCTGCTATTCAAACACTATATTGACACTAAACAAAATCTAAGCTACTGTTATCTAGAACAGGGGTTCTCAAACTTCATTGCACCGTGACCCCCGTCTGACAACAAAAATTACTTCTCAACTCCAAAAGGGGGGACCGAAGCCTAAGCCCCATTGCCCTGGGCAAGGGGGCCAAAGCTGAAGCCTAGGGGCTTCAGCCCCAGGCAGGAGGCCTGTAACCTGAGCCCTGCTGCCCAGGGCTGAAGCCCTTGGGCTTTGGCTTCAGCCCTGGGCAGTAGGGCTTGTTCTAAGTTTAAGCAAGTCTAAGCCAGCACTGGCGACCCCATTCAAAGGGGGTCACTACCCACTTTGGGGTTCCGACCCATAGTTTGAGAACCGCTGATCTAGAAGAAATAACGCTCAGAAAACTGATACTAAAACATGAGGTGAGAACAACACTCAGAGCTCCGATTCAAGCCATGGGCAGTGAGAGGGAACTGAGAAGGGTCAGGGAGGTGCTGCCTTTAAATACCCAGAGGAGGTGTCCCAAGGCATGAGCACAGCCTCTATAGGTACTGCTAGGCAAAGTTCTCTGGCTTTGGTGCGCTGGGCACATGCATGGAATACGCTGCATGTACTCAAAGAAGACAATACCTTATAGCACAGCCTTGTGGGAAATGTTGACACATTAGGAAATTTGTATTTCTAATTCTACTTATATATATTCAATAGAATTACGTACAAATATTGAACTCTTCTGAAACTGCTAATTTTTTCCTATAAAACAGACTTTAGGATTCATAAAATTGTTTCTACATGTGTATGTTAGTAGGAAACTATCCCTTTGAGGGTAAATCTTCATCTGAGGAAACATGCCATACATAGTTTGCAAGATGGTCCATATTTTAGTGCAACTTTTTGTTTAAATAGATATTGAATGCAGCTAAGTGCCATTGCAGTAGCTACTATAGAAATTTCTAAAACATACAATTCTTTTAATAGAACATCCATGTGTGCCTGGGTGGCTTGTTCGTACCTGAGGCTTATATTACTGCTACAAGACAATATGTGGCTCAAGCAAACAGCTGGTCCCTGGAAGAACTTTGTCTAGAAGTCAATGTTACAACTACCCAGAATGCAGTCCTGGATGCTTGCAGTTTTGGAGTCACAGGTTAGCTGATGTGCTTTTTACAAGGTGGAAGGGAAGGAAATAGGTGCTATTAGCCCTTAACACTGAGTATTTATCTTCTGTAAAAATGCTGGTACAGACCATATCAGATACATAACACCGAGGGGAGTTAACAAGCACAGTGAAAGTTTGATTGCAGTTGCACGAGAAGTAGCATTGGAAGTCAATTTCTATGGGGGATTCTGCATTATTTAAAAACACGTTAATGGAAAACTTTGCTATGCTAGTGCATAGGGGTTGAGAATCCTTATGAATGAACATTGTCAGGAGTAGTGCAATATGGATAAATGCAAATAACTAACAGTCAATATGTTAGAGGTAGCGCTCTGGTGGCTTTTTTATTCCTCTAGTAGCCTTCACTGTTACCTTTTCTGGAGTATTTTTTCATTTATAAATGAGGTCTCCCATTTTAACAGTAGGTCTAAATATCAATTACCACATTTTAGATGGGTGAATCTACCTCTGGACTTGAAAATGGAGTGGAAAAGGAAACTTCCTTTAAATGTGCATACACTTCACTTTCAGGAAAGACTTCACATTTTCATACTTCTTAACTCATAGGTTTGAAGCTTCAGGGAGCTACATGCAGTAACAATAAACTGTCCCTTTCAAATGCTATATCAACTATATTGCCCATAACACAGCTTCGCTGGATCAAGCAGACAAATGCAGATAAAAAGGCTAATGTGGTAAGTAATGTGGAGACATAAGTTTTGTTATTCTGTGATTTCTTTCAGTAGTGGCTCATCAGCTTTAAATTCTGCTTTCTCTGGTGCCCTGGAATAAAAATGGGGAAATACCTGCTTCCATTTCATTAGTCTTACATTTTGCAGTACCACAGATGTTCCTTTCCAATATGAGTTTTCAACCTGGGGGTTACAATTCCTAGGAGTCTGACAAACAGATCCAGTATTGCTACCACCCTTTCTTTGTGGCTAGCTGGGGGGTACCAAGAAATGTAAACTCATGAAGCATTGGGTCCTGAGAAGTCTGAACAACACCTTAGAAATGTATTATAAAAGTACACTTTAGCCTGGCAGGCTGGGAGTTCTTTCTTAGGAGTACAGTTGATCTTGGTTGGGGAAGGATGGGCAAAGTTCAATATGGAATGCCTCTTCATAATTTCCAGTGGTGGGGACCTTTGCTGTCTTCCCTTTGACTTTTATCTTGCATTCATCTGTCTTATCCACATTTTAATAAATGCCTAACTTCTTTTCCAGGTTACATTACCAGTTTATCTGAACTTCACCCGTGCTGATCTGATCTTCACTGTTGACTTTGAAATAGCCACCAAGGAAGATCCTCGCAGTTTCTATGAACGTGGTGTTGCAGTCCTCTGCACAGAGTAACAAAATAACGTTTTCTAACTGATAAATAGTAGTAAAATTCAGTGTCTTTAATCTAGTCCACAGTGTTAGTTTTAACCTCCAGGGCATGGTTAAGTTGTCAGATGGATTGGTGTAAAGTTGACTTGCTAGAGGCTGGGCTTCTTGCCAGGGTTTCTGGTGATACTGATGGTTTTGAGGGAGAATTGGATGTGGTTTTTAGATGGCTCTAGTTACATATGGTAATGTTTGATGGCTCCTACTACATTCAATAAATTCTGTAGCATGATTTGTGGTTCTTTATTTCATTTCTAAAAGCATTGTTCTTGCCATGACTTGCTCTAGAGAATTACTTCCATTAATGTTTTTAAATGTTCAAGGAATGGAGAATGATGGTGAAGCATTACCCAGGTCTTCAATAATGAATGATGCTAACTTACTAAGAAACCAGTTTTACCATTTGTGGTACTTAACTTGCAGATCTCCTGTATAAATCACCTGTAACCAGAAACAAGAAAAGCCAAAATTAATTCAGTGGAACAAGTTGAAATTGAGCAAACACTGGTTTTAAAAAGGAATGCAAGGGAGAGGTTATGCCAATATTACTATTACACAGGCGTGATGAACTGCACACATTGCTTAATCTACATGGTATAGATATGAACCACCTGCATACTTAAGTGAGAACTACCCTGTACACAGAATGCTAACTTTCAGAACAGTTTCATCACCTCCAGTGATACAATAACCAGCACAGTGGACATATGTGAGGAAGTAACTTTGCATTAATATCAACATGTCTGCAGACACTTGAATTTAGATCCACTTGGGATTTTTTCTGAATGGGTATTATTTCCACCTCTGAGAGCGGCATCATTGACATAAACTAATAGCCCTACCAAACTTCTTATGGCAAATACCTTGAGGTGTCTCTCTTCTGATAGCATATGCTAAAGATAGTGGTTTTATTCTGTTCATTCCTTAAAGGGACACTTTAAAGCTGGCAGACCCAAAAATCTGACCCACCCAACCAAATAGCTTTTGGTTACACAGTAGTTGCTAACATTTAAAACTCTGCTGCTCTCAAAATACATCTTTACTAGATTTTTACTTGTTTGGCTCCTTTATCTTCAGAAATTTCTAGGGCAGCAAAACAACCTGCAATTTCTGAATACTGTCTCACTTGATCGCTGTTCCTCATGCACAGAATCTGCCATTCTCTGCCTCTGAGGAGCTTTTTGTGGGATGTGAGTTCTGAACATGGATGTTGCCTCTAACATTCCTTCCAGGGAAGTACATGACTTCCTTGTGCCCTAAATCTTACAAGAAGGCCCCTAAGCCTTCTAAAAGTCTCATCAAATGAGACTGGTATTTGGACTGCAGAATGTTGCCACATGGAGTATCCGTCTAAACTTCCTGTAGTCTTCAGGTAATTTGAATATCATATGCATAACAAAATTTGCATTAGTAATTAAAGAGCTTTACTGTTCTGTATTCCCATTTGGCATTTGAGATCTCTGAACTCCTGTACACAGGGAAACACAGGTCTTGGATGGGCTAATCATGTGGCTGTAAGAACTCAATGAGCCATGCTTACACAGAGGTACATATGCAGGAGTATACTTGGGGGATAAAAGCACAACCTGCACTGTATTGGGAAATGGTACCTCTTAGACTGATGGCACCACATGGCTTGTGACCTGTGTGCCAACTCTGGCAACAGTACAAGTAGCCTGTCATTGACCAGCAGCCTAATTGTTGGAGTGCAGGGTGTCTTTCATTGGGAGGGTGGGTAGTATCTGCTTTTGGTGGAGCCTCACTAAGATTCTTATGTGAGGACCCTGAGCCCTGCTGCCTTGAGAGAGGAATGGAGAAAGTGCAACTTTCTCCAGAGTGCCAGACTTAGAAAAAATTACAGGGGAATTGTGCTGAAACCCCTTTTACAATTCAGTTGATGAGCACTGCTTTAGAGATTCTAGAGCTCCCATGAAAAAAGGCTTTAAGAGCTAGGTTCTGGCAGTAGTGTCTCAGCTTCCACTAAAGTAGCTGAGTTGTGCATTCACACCTGCCATGATATAGACCCCTACACTACATGTTAAAGATGCTGTAGTATACTTAAACTGATCCTTGCTGTCAGTTAAATGTAGGCCTTGTATAGATAACTTATGAGTTTCAGACCACTTGACAATATATTAAAGGCTATCCACGAATATTTATTTAGGGTGGTGCTACAGGCAGTGAAATGGAAAATAATTTAAACTGTGAGGAAAAGCTTCACCCTGAAATATATAGTCTCATGCAGTTGTTGAAGTAAATCAAAGGTAAGCCCTTTGACACAATTATGGAAGGAGACTGGGTTACTTCCCTTCCCTGATTGACACATCTGGGCTTGCATGTGTCAAATGACCCTAAAAGTGAGGACTATAACTCTTTTCACTCACTGTTATCTATGTTACATGCACTTAATAATCAGCAGTAAAAAGCTGAAAGATGTTTAATGCCAGCCTTGAGGGGTCATGAACAGAGCTACTGGTCTCCTGAGCCCATTTCTATTCTACATGGCTAGATGGGGGCACTGAATTTTTTCTGTTTAACATGGGGCTAGGATTTGGTAGAAGTAGATACTGATCTATGCTATGAGGAATCCTCCAGCATTTTAAGCTTAAATAGTGTTCACCACACACTTTGGGGGTTTTCAGACATTGTGCCCCAGCTTTGGCCTTTGGTAGGTTGAAGAGGTGGACCTTGAGGTCCAGATTTCAAGAGTGTTTGTTCACTGTCTCCAGTAGCAACTTTCAGCTTACTAGCAGTTGTAGAAATAAATCCCAGCAAGCTAGACAGAGAAGGTCTTTTTCCACCTCTAATTTGTCTGAGATGAAATCTAGAGAGCAAAAAACAAAACAAAAAAGGTGTCCAAAAAGTTTTTACAGAAGAACTGAAAAATATTGAGGAATTTAGAAAAAAATTTATGTAGCACTGACTAAAGAACAAGGCTTATGCTGCTATGGAGATACTCCATAGATGTAGTTGGAGGCACTAATCCTAGTGCCAGTTTCACGATCTGGAGGATAGCGTAGATTGCACCCTCAGCAAGTTTGCAGATGACACTGGGAGGAGTGGTAGATATGCTGGAGGGTAGGGATAGGATACAGAGGGACCTAGACACAAAGGTTCTAACTGATGATGTTTAATAGAACACTTGATGTAGGTTTATTTTACATGTTTCACTTGCCACACTTCCCCCCCATCTCCACCTTGAGAACATACAGTTAATAAGGAAGAGCAATAAAGTTCAGGCTTGGTTTAAAGTAGTTTATTTCAATTGTAGTAAAAAACAGGTTGTATACTGGGATAGTAGATTTGAAAAGAAGTTTAAACAAACATCCCTGTAGCTCTGGGTGGTGCTGCAACAAAATACCCTTCTCTCACTCTTCCTGCTACTAGGTAAATCCCACACGTCTACATTTGTTCAGTAGCAGACAGTTTTACTTGTGCTGAGCAACGGGGCTCCATAGAGCCCTTTCTCTAGATTACTCCCCCCAGAATCTACCCCATACCATATGGAAGGGAAGACAAAAAGAGGTAACCATGCGAATTAAAATGGTTATTTATTCTCCTGGCCCTGATCACTATTTAACAGCAGGTTTGAGAAAGGAAAAATAAAAACCCCTCATTGTAGAAGAACTTCAACTGTTGGGTATTTACATTATAAACCCCACGTTGGCATGCACAGTACTGGAGAGAAGGTTAAAGAAACAGGCTCTGTTAGAGTTCATTGTCAACACCAAATAAAAGGGAAAGTCAGTTTGACCCTGCAAAATGAAAGTTGATGAGGATTATCTGCTCCCCCAAACTTCTGGTTTGTGTGATTTGATTTATTTTGGCAGTTATCCAAGGCTGAACCTGCAAGTGACCATTCACGATGGGAACAAAGCAGCTGCAGGAAGCAGGAACAGGCCTCACTGAAGATGGCGCACTCACTGTGAAGGTGAAACAATATGATGAGTGCTACTTATTCTGCATTTACAGAATTAACAACCCTACAGTTTAGTTATTTGTGATGCTATGCATTTCTCCAACCACCATGTCATGAGAAGGCCTGACCCCTGCAGCAGTAGGATAGGCATTGTATACAATGCTAAGGCATAGAATCCATTGTCGCTTATTGCTTAAAGAAATGGATAATTACTTGGCCACAGGTACAGGAGTTGGGTTGCTGGGGAAGAACAGGACTGAAGGCAGAGTACTGTATGCTGAAAGGGATCACGTTTGATCACAATGACTGGTACAGCTCTATATTAGCTCCAATTCCCCTACATAAGCATTAATGTTCTGTAGGGTACTGCTAGTCCTAGTTGACATTTTGAAGTCTTCTCTCTCATTTACTATAATATACATTTAAACAGACGGAATTCCAGATCATAAATTAGCCTATATGTACCTTAGATTAGGTTGAACGCAATTTCTTTCTTCTTAGCTTTTCACCAACACCCTCTAGAAATGGAAGCCCTAGTTTTCTCTTGATTATTGATTGGTCACACATTGTATTTTCACCATCAGACTTTGCTAACATGGGTTGTTGCAGAGTAGTGGTGACTGGGCTTTCTAGGACTCCGGCATATTTTGAAGGCTCAACACTCATGAGTAAGGAACAGTCAGATGTCAGCCACATTGCAGAGGCAAGTACTCCAGAGGTTCTGGGCCGTTCACATGGCCTGGCAAGTCTTATTGGAACATCACTTTTCTCTTTAGTGATAACTTCCATCTGTATTTTAAGGTCATTTACTGGCTGCATATAGACATCACAGATTTCTGTTTTTGGGGAGACCCAATTTGAAGACATATGTAGGGACTCTGTGTTTTCAGAAGAGTAAAGGTCTTCCACCATCTCTGGCAAATTGTGCACCAAAGGTGTAACTCGGTTATAGTTTACATCATTAAGAGAATTCAAACTACAGTCTGAGTGGGTTGATGCATCTTCTGAATCACCATCATATGGATCTAAAAACTAAAACAAATAGGTCTAAATAAAGCAGATCACTAGGTTATCCACTGTACCTTTCTTGACATTTCTCTGGAAAAAAAAAAGTTTGGTAACCATCCAGTTTCCCCACAACCTTTCATTGCTGCAATACTAAGAGATCACACTGGAAAAACATAAGCAACAGCATCATTTAGAATCAACACATCCACCCACTCCACAACCTGAACAACTGTTTATTTTTAAGGAAATTTAAACAAGGCTGCTACATAATGAAATGGCAGAAGTGTATAAACCTACCTGAAGTAGCGTGTCCCTTGCTTTCTTGAAGACTCCTTCAGTAAGTGTGCTAGGCAGGCCCTGTTTAAAGAAGTATTCCCATCAGACATATGTATTTACAAATGGTCTCATACATGGTTGCCACAAGTTCTTTCTGGACGTTTTTATGTAGAGAGCAGAGATGTTTTTCTTGTTTTAACTAGCATTGGACATCTCTCGGAATTCAGTTTAAGTGCTCTAAAAATTTCTGCAAGAGTCTAATCAGACACAAGAAAGTAAAGTACCATTTAAAAAAACAAAACAACCTTTTATCTAAGCCACTTTAACTGTGGGTGTTTGTACTGTATTTTTTTATTGTACAGAATATATTTGAGGGAATGAAGTGGAGAAATGTATTTTATAGCCCTGAAACTTACCTAAGAGAAGCTAAAAACTATACATTCTCTTTTCTTTTATCTCCCTTGTGAGCTGCTCCATAACATTAAATGCTGCTGCCACCTAGGAGTTGATATTTTTGTTGAAGTCAGATCAGTTAAATCAAGTCCTAACAATCATTTCAGTGATAAGCAAGTTGCATCTCTATCTCCTGTGTGCATAATATGAACTTGTGCAGATCCAAGGAAACCATTAGGTATGTTCCTGAGGAAAGTCTGTTTGTAAAACTGATTTTTCTCCAGTGGTGTTTATAGTGCTCTGTCATTTTAAAAACTAATACTGTCAACAGCAATTGTATTTCACAGGCAAGCCCATACACCCTAGACAATCTTCAGTCTCTCCTTGGTCTAATTCTGTCAGTCACTACTGCAGACTAGACTCCACTGAGGAGCTGTCACTATTACTCTTCTTTCTCAGCAGCTCAAACAGACAAGCCTTCGTCTGCAAAGCATTAGTATCTGTTAGTCTCTATGGAAGAAACTCACCACAGAAAGTCATGAGAAGAACATAAGAATGGCCATATGGGTTAGACCAAAGGTCCATCTAGCCCAGTATCCTGTCTTCCGACAGTGGCCAATGCCAGGTGCCGCAGAAGGAATGAACAGAACAGGTAATCATCAAGTGATCCATCCCCTGTCGCCCATTCCCAGCTTCTGGCAAACAGGCTAGAGACACCATCCCTTCCCATCCTGGCTAATAGCCATTGATGGACCTATCCTCCATGAATTTATCTAGTTCTTTTTTGAACCCTGTTATAGTCTTTGCCTTCACAACATCCTCTGGCAAGGCGTTCCATAGGTTGACTGTGCGTTGTGTGAAAATATGCTTCCTTTTGTTTGTTTTAAGCCTGCTGCCTATTAATTTCATTTGGTAGCCCCTAGTTCTTGTGTTATAAGGAGGAGTAAACAACACTTCCTTATTTACTTTCTCCACCCCAGTCATGGTTTTATAGACCTCTAACATATTCCCCCATTAGTCATCTCTTTTCCAAGCTGAAAACTCCCAGTCATTAATTTCCTCACACAGCAGCCCTTCCATACCCCTAATCATTTTTGTTGCCCTTCTCTGAACTTTTTCCAAGTCCAATATATATATATATATATATATATATATATATTTTTGAGATGGAGCGACCACAGTTGCATGCAGTATTGAAGATGTGGGCGTACCATGGATTTATATAGAGGCAATATCATATTTTCTGTCTTATCTATCCCTTTCTTAATGATTCCCAATATTCTGTTTGCCTTTTTGACTGCCACTGCACATTGAGTGGATGTTTTCAGAGAAGTCTCTTCTAAAGTCCAACCTATTTAGGCCTGGAGAGGAGTTCAGACCTTTCAAACCCTATTCTGAAAAATTTTACCTCAGAAAATTCCTATCAAAGTCTGTTTGTGACTTTTAGCTGGATTTTGGCACCAACAAGTCTTGTTTTGATTTGGGGCCTCTGAGGAGGTACTGGGGAAAAAAAAAAAAGGTGGGGAAACATAGGAATATCAAAGAGGAAATACACTTTCTGTTCCAATGAAGGTGTGCAAATCCTCTTAAGTGGGCAACCATGTCTGCCTCAGCCATCCCTATCATCATCCATGGCCCAAACCGTGGGCTTCTGTGGTTCTCAATGGAAGCGGTCACAGATGGCTGCATAGAAGAGGAGCTTTTGTATCTTCTGCTCTCAAAGAGAGAAGTCATCTACCTCTGGTCAGATTCCTGGTAGAACTCACTTCTGCTTCCTCCCAGTCTCTCCTCTCAGCAACCCTCCACAGAGCATGGGGAAGAGGTGACAGACTGCAGCAAGACACCTACTACATCCCTAGACAACAGAGTGGGCAATATTTACCTGGTGGACCTTTAGTTAGATTCTGGAGTTGTATACCCACAGATAAATATTCACACCATCACAACACAGGGTTTACTGTTTTCTTTGTTGTACCCAACATGGTAGTAGATGGAAACGTTCTTTGCTGAATGACAGACATTTGGGGCAACTCTTGCAGCAAGTAGGAAAGTCAAATCCACTCTCTCCTGCACTCTATTGATGACAGAATATGCATTGAATGCATATAATGCAAGAATTATCTGCAGGAAATCTACAACATGCTGGAGCCCAGTTGCACAAGAGTTGAGCTATTAAGGGAAAAAACAAACAGTCACCTCCTCAGAGACAACCCAGTTCAGCTGTAAGTACCTTTTAACAGAGAAACTCTTGTACTACATTCAGCTCCCCAAACATTCGTTGTTGTCAATACCAAACCTCCCTCCCCAAGTCAGCCATTCCAGAAAAAAAAAAAAAAAAAAACACACACACCCACCATAGGATGCTCTGAAGGGAAGACAATGGTGGCTGTGAAGAAAGCCTTCTCTCCCCTACAGAGTCTGCAGGAGGGTGGGTAGGGAAGGAGCACAGCCAACATGCTGAGAGAGAGAGAGTCCCCTGACATTGTTTCGTATAGTCAGAGAGGAGAATCCCAGCCCCCAGGGATCAAACAGCAAAAGAAATTACCTCATTATTGGATTCAGATTCTGACTCTGTACTGGACTCCACCGTGCATTTTCGCTGTAGAGAAGGGGGGAGGGGAGACAACCAGATGTTTGTAAATATAAAACAGCACAGGGCTTATTTTGAAGTCATAGTAAATAGGACACATTCTCTAATATACTTAGGAAGTTCGCTGATGCTGTATTTTTCTAAACTTCCATTACACAAAGCTAACTTGTCTGAAAAACCTCAAATTTTGAGGGGGAGGGAGGGAAATCTGTGCTGACCTAAGAAATTTCAGGTCAAGGGGATTTTTTTTTTTTTTTTTTTTTTTTTTTAAGATGTAGCAGAAAGAGTGGTTCAGAGTTATGCCTGCAACAGAAACAGCACTTTCAGCTTTGTTAACTTGATTTTTCTTTGGCCATTATTTTAAATTGCATCCAAGTTATAGATGTAGTTTAGCTATTTATAACACCCCCAGCCACAGCTTTTCCAAAGGATACAGTGTGTCTGCTGTATTTACTCAAAACTACCAAAAAAAAAAAAAAGTTTTTCATGCTGCAGATGGTAACAGGAGTTAAATCAGAAGCAGTTTCCTCCCATCCTCATTTCTTTGCAGGTGAATCAGTTTGTGTCAATTTACCAACACAGACAATTAGCCACACATGCTCATTAGGCAGCATTTTTCCAATTTAGCTGTTTAGTCTGAAATCTTAGGCTAGAGAATCACACATGTATCGGAAAGGCCAATAACTTAAAGAGAAATTTTACCATGTATTTGTGTGCTAGTCTCTCTACGTAGTCTGAACTTTTATCAGAATCCATCAGATCACAGGAGTCTACCACAAAGGAGGGAAAGACCAGCTGTGTTAGAAGAGCATTTCTAATAGAGGATACCCAGACATGGCAACTCCCCTAATACTAGAAACACATCTACCAACCATGTTAACAATTGCATTTTAAGTTAAATATTTAATAAAGTTTGGCTTCTACAGCTTAAAAGCAGTGACCATCCACAAATCTCATACCCTCATATCTTACCAAGAGGATAGCTCAAGGAAAAAAATTAGGATATTCAATATTTAATCATCCTGTTATGAGAAAGAAAAGACACAGAGACTGTCATTTTGGGCACATGGTTTTTAAGCATTGTATGTCACTGGAAGATGGAGAAAAACTTGCATTAACCCAGGGAGCCAGATAAGACAGAAGGCATTTCTCTTCCCCAAGTGAACTCTTCAGTCAGGCTCAAGTAAAGCCATGTTTCGAATTAGTTGTAACTCTCATATTTTCAGCCCACTCTAGCTTGTGAATGTGAGGTATTGCACTTTTATAGGACATTTCTAGCACACTAGCAGGAAATGCAAGCAAGGAATCATTTTTGTATAAAACTGCAATAAACTAATTAATATTTACTAGTACCACTGCCCTCTCTAGTAGACAGAATAAAGTGCTTGGATGTGTGTCCTGTTAACAGCAATACAAACATGCCTTTAAGGAAAGGGGGGTGTTAGAGAAGCTGCATTGTTGTGTCTCTATGCCCACTATCACTATAACTCCATTTTCCAGGATCATCCTAACCCCATCCATACCTGCTCTGGGTTGTCTACCCCAGCACTTCTTCCTTCTCCTTTGCCTTTTCTCCACTGAAGCCATTCTACTACAAGCAGCCTCAACCTACTCCTGCTTTATAGGCATGACTTCCCCTCCCACTTCTGCCATGCCCCTCCCCTCCCTAATGCTTGCAGCTACTTTCCCCCACCACCCTTAAATTCCATAAACAAATTTTCATGAGAATTTTTCAGGAAACAAGCAGTGATTTGATCCTGAAAGAGAGAGCCATCTCCTTTACCATTCCTCCTGTGTATCACAGCTTTCCTCTACCTCTCCACCAGTTTCCATACACAAAGAGCAAAATTGTACCTCAACTTAAATTGGTTTTAAGACAGAAAAGGAGTACTTGTGGCACCTTAGAGACTAACAAATTTATTTGAGCATAAGCTTTTGTGGGCTACAGCCCACTTCATCGGATGCATGCAGTGGAAAATACAGTAGGGAGATTTTATATACACAGAGAACATGAAACAATGGGTGTTACCATACACAGGGTAATGAGAGTGATCAGGGAAGGTGAGCTATTACCAGCAGAAGAGAAAAAAAACCTTTTGTAGTGATAATCAAGGTGGGCCATTTCCAGCAGTTGACAAGAACGTGTGAGGAACCGTAAGGGGGGTGGGGGAAATAAACATGGGGAAATTGTTTTACTTTGTATAATGACCCATCCACTCCCAGTCTTTATTCAAGCCTAATTTAATGGTGTCCAGTTTGCAAATTAATTCCAATTCAGCAGTCTCTCGTTGGAGTCTGTTTTCAAAGTTTTTTTGTCGAAGAATAGCCACTTTTAGATCAGAAATCGAGTGACCAGAGAGATTGAAGTGTTCTCCGACTGGTTTATGAATGTTATAATTCTTGACCTCTGATTTATGTCCATTTATTCTTTTACATAGAGACTATCCGGTTTGGCCAATGTACATGGCAGAGGGGCATTGCTGGCACATGATGGCATATATCACATTGGTAGATGTGCAGGTGAACGAGCCTCTGATAGTGTGGCTGATGTGATTAGGCCCTATGATGGTGTCCCCTGAATAGATATGTGGACACAGTTGGCAACGGGACTTTGTTGCAAGGATAGGCTCCTAGGTTAGTGTTTTTGTTGTGTGGTGCGTGGTTGCTGGTGAGTATTTGCTTCAGGTTGGGGGGCTGTCTGTAAGCAAGGACTGGCCTGTCTCCCAAGATCTGTGAGAGTGATGGGTCGTCCTTCAGGATAGGTTGTAGATTCTTGATGATCACTGGACAGGTTTTAGTTGGGGGCTGAAGGTGACGGCTAGTGGCGTTCTGTTATTTTCTTTGTTGGGCCTGCCCTGTAGTAGGTAACTTCTGGGTACTCTTCTGGCTCTGTCAATCTGTTTCTTCACTTCAGCAGGTGGGTATTGTCGTTGTAAGAATGCTTGATAGAGCTCTTGTAGGTGTTTGTCTCTGTCTGAGGGGTTGGAGTAAGCTGAAGCAATGAAAAGGGGAAAAAATCAAGTCTTTCTATGAAACCGCAAAGTGGGTGTGTCACTGGTAAAGGCTGGAGACCATGCTTTTGAAAATGGCTGTTGAAGACAGAAAACCCCTGTAATACACAGATGAAGTACACAGAAAATAAAAGGCATTGCAGTTTCATATTTACATGCATCACACTTCTTCCCCGTATGTTTTTAATATAAGCTCAGTTTTGCAGAAAATCTGCACAGACAGAAAGTTTGGGTTTGGCACATAATGCTTTCTAAGCACTTTTATTAAGTCCTTGAAATCTATCCCAGCTGATTGCCTAAGTACTGCACACCTCTCTCATTAGTGTTAGGAAAATAGACTGTTTTTCTTGCTACTGTTTTCTACAACATTTGCATGACCCATATTTTGCAAAAAGTTCAGCAAAGGAGACCTGAGTACGCCCGTGGAACCTCACTGAAGGATCAGGGCACAAGTCTCTTCAAATATATTTCAGATTCTTGTTCGTTCTCACTAGATAGGAAACTTGCCTTAGAGTAGTTTCTTCACTTTGTGTCTCGCTCTGGATGGGACCACAAAGGGACTTAGGCATTGCAGTGCTGAACATCATAACACCTAACTTTCAGGAGTCTGGAAAATCACAGGAACAACACTGTGATCCACAAAGCCAAGTTAGGTGCCTCGGCTTCCTACACAATGAATGGGGAGAGACAGTCACCCTAGGAATGCAAACCAAAAAGCCAGCAAGCTTGTTGGGAATCTGCCTAAACCAACCAATGGGAAATGCCAACAAAAGGGGTTTCCCCAACTCTTTCTGAGAGAGAGTTGCATAAGTCCAGGCTCTAGAATGGCACCTAGCTCTGCTAGTGATCCACAAATGGGCACCTGCTGCCTGGAGCCATTGTGGATAAGTAATGAAGAGTGGCAGAGCACGGGGACTGGGCCCAGGACCTCCCACCACCCAGGTGGGTGCCCTAACCATTGGGATACTGAGTCCTTTCTGCTCCTTGGCCCAATGACCGTTTAAGGATTTATCAACAGAGGATTCAACAGGAGAGGCTGAGGGAGCCCCACACGGGCCTATCCCGTAGCTTGGTGCTTAAAGCCCTCTCCTGTGAGGGGGGAGCCCTTTATTCAAATCCTTTCTGCCCTTTTGGCAGGGTGGGAGAAATTGGACCCGGGTCTCCCATATCCCAGAGGAGGGCTCTAACCACTGGGCTACATCTTATACAGTGAAGGGTAGCACCTCCACGCTAGATTTTGGATGGGCTCTGAGCACACCTATCAGATCAGGCTCCACACATGAATGCCCATCTTCCACAAGCAGGGACTTTCCTATGTGCCAGGGGGGTGCTTGACTCCTTCCCCCAAGGCCCCCACCCCACCCTGCCTCTTCATACCCCTGCCATACCTCTTTTCGCCTCACCTCTTCCCAGCCCCTCAATGAGCGTGCCATGCCCTCACTATTCCCCCTCCCCACCAACATCCCCTGCATGCTGCGAAACAGCTGATCATGGTGGGTGGGAGCCACTGGGAAGGAGGGGGAGGTGCTGATTGCCAGGACCCACCAGCAGGGGGGAGGCGGGAGCTGATAGGGGGGCTAGGGTGACCAGATATTCCGATTTTATAGGGACAGTCCTGATATTTGGGGCTTTTTCTTATATAGGCTCCTATTACCCCCCACCCCCATCCTGATTTTTCACACTTGCCCTCTGGTCACCCTAAGGGGGACTGCCAGTGGGTGCTCAGCACCCACCCTTCCCCCCCATGACTGCTGCAGCCCTGGAGCACCCACGGAGTGGGCACCTATGCCATCTTCCCCTGGTTCATGGATCACTCAGGGACTTAGGTGGGAGACAGGCATCTAGTCACCTAGCAGGAGGCACCAGACGCAGAAACACAGGCATCTGGGGAACTTTTACTCTAGAAAATGTAGGCACCTACAGGGTTGGGCAGGAGTTCTGTAGATCACAGTGAACCCCAAATGGGACAGGAGTGCTTCAGTACTTTCCTGGATCCCACCCTCTGTACTCATCAGCTGACTTTGCTTTTGAAAATGGCTGCTGCTGACAGCAATTCACTAGGAATTTAAAGGGGAAGCTCACAGAAAAAGAATACCACAGTCACATAGCTATGTACACCATGCCACTTTTCTAATCCCTTGTACTCATTTCTTCTTTTCTTCCTTCTACCCAGTTCCCCCTGCACTTTCCTGTTCCCTTTTCCAACTGACCTCCAGCTACCTTCTGCTCTTCTCACTGTCTCTATCTCTCTTCTTCCCCCTATACCTTTCTTTTCTGTCTCCATTTTCTCTTTCCCCTTCTGCAATAGTTAGGGATTGGATTGATGGTGCTTTTGCACCTCTGAATTCTCTGACTACTTTCACAAGAACATAGAGATCAGTGAGATGGTAGAAGCAATAACAAGGATGGAGCAGCTAGCGAGCAGCCTTCACAGGACTTACTTACACACCCAAATTTGGCTCAAGGCTGGGATATGGGAGCTAAACCATGCCCTAGTAAGTGCTTTGGCCTACAGCTGATTTCAGTAAGTTTGTAATTACAACTATTCTTCTTTCAGTCATGCAGCTCTGTGTGAAAATGTTTATCTGAATCTCACAAGATCTGTCTACAGTAGGTAGCTAATCTATTGTGAAAACAGTTGTCAGCAACTAGTCCGTGTAAACTGGTTCTTAAAAAAGTCCTAATTGCAAGTGTAGAGGGGTCAAAACTGAAATAAAGTGGGGCTGCGTCATGGCAGAAGTAGAGCAGAACAGGATTTTGTTTTGCCTACTAAGCAGAAAGAAGGGCTAGCAGGGATATACAGGCACAGAAACACTTTGTATAGCTGCACCGAAAATTATGGTAGTAATAAGATTGAAACAATCACTTACTGTCACTCCTGGTGGTTCCTTATCTTCCTTGGGACTGGGAAGGACTGTCTTCTCCATACAGAGCTCTGTCATGATTGGCCCTGGTACTCTCTGCTTTTCCAACAGCCTAGCCAGTAAAGTCCCCCAGTCATATTGAATAAACCAGTTACCTCCCCATATTTCCCCGAGTGGTCTGACAGATGGGAACTGCAAGGAACAGCTCTCCCAGTGGTCCAGTTTGGAACTACAACTTCCATTGCACCTTTCTGTTTGAACACCACACACATGGATCATCACACTCAGCTTACTGGAAATATGGCACAGCTGTGCCTCAGCTGTAGAGTATCCCTTGGTTTGATGGAACAGTATCTGGCACATTAAACATACAGGCTATTTGTATGATGTTAGTCTGCCTACCATGAAAGGCAAGCAGTGGGGAAAGCAATGTATGCAGCTGTAGGAAATTAACTTTATCTGTGCTGTTGCACCAAGTTGCAGCTCTAGAACTGGCTGGAGGGCAGAGTTCAAGACTTGAGAGGTAGGAGTTAACAGAATTGCAGCTGAGACTGACTCTAGACTGTACGTTTTTCAGGAAGGACCATGTCTCCTTCCATGTCTATACCAAGGCAGTGGGACCCTGGTCCCAACTGAAGCCTTTTAGAGTGGATTTGAACAGCAACTTGTAATGTTACATTGTGCTTACTTGAGACCTTGGTTTGTTGTTGTTGTTGCCTTGTTTGTTTTGCTGAGCCAATTAAAATCATTTAGTTTTACTGAAGGAGTATGTTTTGGCTTAATTAGTACCTGGAGACATAACAATGAACAAGACTTCCAACTCACTATCTGTTTGGGAGGCAAGGGGCTCAAAGACAGCTTGCTTCCACTCCAC
This sequence comes from Eretmochelys imbricata, assembly GCF_965152235.1. NCBI lineage: Eukaryota > Metazoa > Chordata > Testudines > Cheloniidae > Eretmochelys > Eretmochelys imbricata. The sequence continues at coordinate 111,343,939 of NC_135577.1, forward strand.
CCACACACACACACAAAAAAAGAAGAATTCTTAAGGTGCAACATGATGTTAAAAATTTAGTACTCCTTACACAACTCATCAACCATTGGCTGAGGGTAACCAGGTTTGAGGTCTATAGCAGGCCAAGAAGAAGTGGTCAAGGAAGGATTCATCTAGCTGGAGAGAATTCAAAGAGCTGGGAGATGTACTTTATTGTATAGAAAACAGAACATGTTTCTGTCTTCAAGTTAGGCCTAAGCATTACTAGACTTTCTTTAGCCACAGTCCTGCACATAAAATCCAGACTACTTCAATGACACCAGCAGCAACTTCTAAAGCTCCTTTCTCGTTTTCCTCTCAGGTCAGGTCATGTATACTGTGTATGCTGGAAAATTAACTTTTCACAGCTGCTATCCTGCTGTGGTCCGAAGGTTAACTGTTTCCCCATCAGCCTACAGACAACATGTGTGTATGCTTCATCGTAGGGCCCCTCACAGATGGACTGGAGCTAAAAGAGACTTGTCTACTGGTTCACATAGCAGGGCTGGCACTGACTTGCTCCTCTCAGTCCCCCGGTGTAGTGCTGAATACCATTATTTCTTGTGCTGATCAGGTATTAGGAATCTTTATACATCTGCCATTCATCATCATGGCACTTTTTAAAAAATTGTAAAATGGGTCTATACTGCAGTAAAAGTATAGTAAGTGCACAATGAGGCACAATAAGACAACGTAATGCATCACAATTATCTGAATTCATTGAAAACATATGTAATATACACAAGCCCAGACCAGCTCAAGCATGGAGGAGTCAGACAGGTTAGTAATTTGGACCTGACCACTAAACTGTGTGTGTGTCATACAAAGACAAAGTCCTAATATAAACAAAGCTGACTTTTAAAATATAAACTATGACACAACTGCAGCCACCTTTCCAGATGCCATTGGGTGACCTTGGGCACATCACTGCTGTGTGCTGGTAAATCAGCTTCTGCAGAAAGTACAGACTTTTTGCTTAAAAAACCATTAGTGGAATTGCCTGTGGTAGTAGCTACAAGCATAATGGCTTTGAAGAGGAAGTTTTAGATAACTGATGTTTCTTCAAAAGTTACTTGGTTAAAAGTCCAATATAAATACAACTAGCCTTCACTAGTTCAGGTGGCCTTCACTTCTCCACAGTGGAGGCCTCTTACCCAACATAAAGCCTCATATCAGAAATTAATATAATTTGTGTAAATTGTTGGTCTGGACTCTTTTGGTGACCTACTAGAGAAAAATTGCATTTCAAATCTGGGAGGTTTTGCTCCTGCAGTCAGTGACGCATAATAAATGTCTTACCAAGTGTCAAGATTCAAGGTGTATGGGAAAGGTGCAAGTAGTGCCAGTCCCCTCATTACAAGAAGCTGTACATTAGACTGTGTACAATGTTACTGTAACTATATAAACAAATGGGAATTTTGGCAACCCTTTGGGGCATGCTAATAAAGATACCTTTTGCTCGACATGCACTCAGATAAAATGGTGGTGTGTGGAAGCTAGAAGCCGGAATAGACAAAGACCAAAGGGCTCCCTACTCATACTATGTAACGGAAATGTCTCCATCTACATGCATGGTGTATAGGGTGACCAGATGGCAAGTGTAAAAAATCAGGATGGGAGTGGGGGGTAACAGGAGCCTATATAAGAAAAATTGGGACTGTCCCTATAAAATCAGGACATCTGGTCACCCTAATGGTGTAGGAAATTCTTCAGAATATGTAACTTCTTACTAAATCCACCCAGATTGTGAACAAAGAGATACAGTGAATAAGAGACCATGATAGAGTTTGCAGTTGTTTTAGTTAAGAGTAATATGTTTTCTTATTGTCTTGTTGCTAAACATATGAAGAAAATATATCTACTGTAAGGGGGGCAGTGTGGCCTTGTGAAGAGCATGCTGGACAGGGGTTCAGGAGACCTGGGTTCCACCTCAGCCACTGGGTGGTGCTGGGCACATCACTGCTCTATGCCTCAGTTTCCCCATCTGTAAAATGGGGGTGACAATACCTCTTTTGTAAAGCACTTCCAGATCAACTGATGGAAAGCACTATATAAGAACTAGATATCATTATTGTGGCTAATATGACAGTTGATTATTCAAAAAACAACACAAGGTTAGGCCTAAGATGAGAAATGCAAATTTTAAACCCCCTCACTACTACGCATGACCAAGAGCCAGATTTTTAAAAGTAGTTAGATCCCTAACTCCTGAGTTAGGGGCCTAAATATCTTTTAAAATCTGGCCCCACGTGGTATGGAGAGCCTTTTCTTTGCCACTGTAAAAGAAAACTCACTCAGCTTCTTCTCTATTCTATGGACATGGAAGAAGTAGTCTTTTGTGGTAGAAATCAGTTCTAAGGAGTCTAGGTTGCACATGCCACAAATCCTCCCTATATTACAGGAAAAGTGGAGAAAAGGAAAATGAGCAAAGATAATCAGTTAAGACTCAAAAAGAAAAGGAGTACTTGTGGCACCTTAGAGACTAACCAATTTATTTGAGCATAAGCTTTCGTGAGCTACAGATCACTTCATCGGATGCATAAAGTGGAAAATACAGTGAGGAGATTTATATACCACACTATCAGAGGCTCATTCACCTGCACATCTACCAATGTGATATATGCCATCATGTGCCAGTAATACCCCTCTGCCATGTACATTGGTCAAACTGGACAGTCTCTATGTAAAAGAATAAATGGACACAAATCAGATGTGAAGAATTATAACATTCATAAACCAGTCGGAGAACACTTCAATCTCTCTGGTCACTCGATTTCTGATCTAAAAGTGACTATTCTTCAACAAAAAAACTTCGAAAACAGACTCCAAAGAGAGATTGCTGAATTGGAATTAATTTGCAAATTGGATACAATTAATTTAGGCTTGAATAGAGACTGGGAGTGGTTGAGTCATTATACAAAGTAAAACTATTTCCCCTTGTTTATTCCCCCCCCCCCACTGTTCCTCAGACATTCTTGTTTACTCCTGGAAATGTGCTGGAAATGGCCCACCTTGATTATCACTTGAAAAGGTTTTCTCTCCCCCCGCCCCACTCTCCTGCTGGTAATAGCTCAATTTAAGTGATCACTCTCCTTACAATGTATATGATAAACACCCATTTTTTCATGGTCTGTGTGTATATAAATCTCCTCACTGTATTTTCCACTTTATGCATCCGATGAAGTGAGCTGTAGCTCACAAAAGCTTATGCTCAAATAAATTTGTTAGTCTCTAAGGTGCCACAAGTACCCCTTTTCTTTTTGCGAATACAGACTAACTCGGCTGCTAATCTGAAACCAGTTAAGACTCAGTTTTCTTCTGTTTAGTGGGAGGCAGTATGAGCCAGTGGATAGGGCACTAGACTAGGTCTATTGCTAGATCTTCTGCTGGCCTGCTGTGTGACCACAGACAAGTCACTTTATACATCTCTATGCCTCATTTCCCCACCTGTAAACTGTAGATAATGATACTACCTTTCTTTGTAAAGCAACTTGACCTAGATAGATGAAAAGTGCTTGCAAGAGCTAATTACTAGTAACTGGCCAGGGAAGGGGGAAGTTACTCAATTTTCACAAAGCAAAAATAAAAGTAAACATCTCATAACAAAATGGCTGTTTGATATTTCCATTGTAAATCCAATACTGCATGCAAATTTATATGGATTTTATATTTAAAAATATATTCAAAATACATCTGGTGCTGCATCAAGGCAAGTCAATGATACATTAGCATTCTATTACATATTAGTCGCAATAATCAGTTTATCCCTATAAAATAAGACTAGATCAGGGCTATTTGTTTCTTTGTGCTTTATTTCATTTGAGCTATTTTAAAAGTCATCCATAGTTGAAGCTGTGAAAGATCATTCATGCCCAGAGTGAAGTGGCCACAGATAGTAGTCTCAGGACTCGATTATCTGAATGATGGGTCACTGTAAAATGAAATGTGATATGATGCCTACTGTTCATTATGCATTTAACAGTTACACTGTTAAGCTACAGTTTGACTACAAAATCCAGCATCACTTATGCAGAATTTTGCTGCTAACATTTCTGCTTAGTTATGGTGCCATGTTTGCTGTTTCCTGGAAACTGTTCAATCAGATGCCAAGACTCCAGCAATATGCTGATACCCATCGGCACTTTAAGGGGAATGCTACAACCTGGCATGAGTTCCTGAGTCACAAATGCAGATGGTGGGTGTCTTGTAGGGAATGAACCGGGAAGAGAGAGCATTCTATCACCTGAGAAATGAATCAATGACCCAGTACACAAGTTGACTAGGAAAGTAAACTTCATTTATAAAGACAGTTTAAAATATTGCTATTATATTTTCAAAAACATGCTTTTTCTTTGTATCACTAGAGCACGAAAATAATTGCCCCCTGGAGAATATATGGGAGATTTTGTCTGACTTTAAATGAGGGTTATTCACCAGTAACTGGAGTTTTTTGAGATGGACTCTGCATACTCACACTCATGGGATACACAGGTGGGCAGCTCTGCAAGCAGTGCCCATTGTAGCACTCTTGTGCTCACTCCCGCCCCTCCCCTTATCGTTCCTAAACATTCTGAGGAGGAGGCTATAAAAGAGGGTTTAGTACTCTGGCCACCCGAGTTCCTTCCTCTGCCTCCTCAGGTCCAAGATTGTAATTAGGACTCCTGGGAAGAGGGGAAGCTAGGCAGGGAGTATGAATGTGCAGAGTCTCTCTCAAAGAACTCTGGTTATAGACGAGCAACCTTAATTTCTTCTTTGAGTGGCCTCTGCACATTCAACGTCATGGGATACTTTGATAAATAGTACTGTCATCTGAGGAAGGTGGAACATGGAGTCCTTATTAAACAGTGACTGAAGTACCACTCTCTAAAATCCAACTGATTAGGTCTATTACATAATGTTTTGTGAACATATGACTAGAGGTCCATGTTGCAGCTCTGCAATTTCTACAGTAGAAATATGCCTAAGGCATGCCAAGGAGGCTGCCTTTACACTGTTGGAAAGGTATTCCAAGTTAGACTCGTTAGATGTCTTCAAGTCACCAGGGCCTGATGAAATACATCCTAGAATATTCCAGGAGCTGGCTGAGGAGATACCTGAGCCATTAGCGATTACAAAAGTCATGTAAGACGCAAGAGATTGCAGAGGACTGGAAAAAGGCAAATATAATGCCAATCTATAAAAAGGGAAATAAGGACAACCCAGGGAATTACAGACCAGTCAGTTTAACTTCAGTAGCCAGAAAGATAATGGAGCAAATGATGAAGCAATCAATTTGCAGACACCTAGAAGATAATAAGATGATAAGAAACAGTCAGCATGGATTTTTCAAAAATAAATCATGTCAAACCAACATAATAGCTTTCTTAGACGGAGTATGGGGAGAAGGAGTAGATGTGGTATATCTTAACTTTATTAAGGCTTTTGATACTGTCTCACATGACTGTCTCATAAACAAACTAGGGAAATATAGCCTAGATGGAGCTTCTATAAGTTGGGTGCATCACTGGTTGGAAAACCGTTCCCAGATAGTCGTTATCAGTGGTTCACAGTCAAGCTGGAAGGGCATATCAACTGGGGTCCTACTGGGATCAGTTCTGGGTCTGGTTCTATTCAATATCTATTCAATAAATAAAAGGGAAATCAGTGACTCTGCATCCTTAAAACTGAAAACGGGGAGACAGATCTCCCTGGTTCTAGGGGTAGGGAGCCAAACATCTGGGGATATCTGAATCTGCTCCTTGATCTTTTGTCTTTTCCCATCAGGGAAGTGGGAGTAGGAAGTGGACCTGTGGTGTTTCTTTTATTCCCCTTATCACTCCACCAAGAGGACATAGGAATCTTCATAACCTTCAGATCAGATTTGAATTGTTGATCCAAGTGATGTACCTGAACAGCTGTCATTATGGTAGACGGTGCCAGCATCAGAGTCAGAAACGACTCCTCAGTCTTGTTGTATTAGGGGTATGACCTTTCTTTAGGTATTTTCCCTCTTCTGTGGCCTTAACCTTTAGCCTAAGTTCTGAGGGTGTTTTCGGAACTGACCCTGAGGGATCCAAGAGGAACCCAGAGTAGTTCTTGGCTCTGCTAGGACTGATCATATCTCGGACCAAACTCCAAACTGGAACCAGAGGTGTTGGATCCAAGAGATGCCCCACTAGGATTGGTTCTGGTGACATAAGCGGACATCTGTGGGGTTCTGCTGTATCTAGAATTAGGATCCCAATGGCTTAGGATCTTTCAATATCAAAGGTTTTGTTTTCATTCTAGGAGAGGAGCAGCGTACCTTTATCGAGATCTTGGGCTTTTTATCCCCTGAGGGGCTAAGGGCCAACACAGGCCACCTGGGACTCATGGAACAAGTGGTTATGGAACCAGAAGGTTTGGCCACGAGTGCCTCTTGCAGTCGTATGGCTTGGAGCCAGCTCTGATGCTCCTTGTGAGCTCTTGGACTGAAAGTGCTGCAGATCATGCACCAGGAAGAAGAGTGTCCTTCATCGAAGCAAACCAAGTATCTTGTATGGTGTGACGGGGCAAGGCCAGATGGCTATAGGAAAGTAGTGAGACACAGGCATGTTAGCCCCAGGCTAAACAAATCCCTGTTACCATGGTAACCAAATGGCAGTTGCTCCAGGTTAATCAAGACACCTGGGGCCAATTAAGTTCCTTCCAGAAAGCAGTGGAGACAGTTAGGTTGATTGGGACACCTGAAGCCAATCAGGGGCTGGCTGAAACTAGTTAAAAGCCTCTCACTTAGTCAGGTGGGGGGCATGTGTGTCAGGAGCTGTAGAAGGGAGCCATGCCGCTGGAGAAATGGAGCAGTACAAACCTTATCAGGCACAAGAAAGGAGGCCTGAGGTAAGGGTGACGAAGATATTGAGGAAGTGGGGGCTGCTGTGGGGAAGTGGCGCAGGGAATTGTACTTGTCCTGTTTCCAAAAAGTCAGCTACCAAAAGCTGCTACTATCCAGGTACTGGGCTGGAGCCCGGAGTAGAGGGCGGGCCCAGGCTCCCCTCTCCTCTCCCTGACTTATTACTGAGACTGGGAGACAACAGAGACTGTGAGAGGGAGGAGAGCTTCTCCTCACCTCCCTTGCTGGCTTATGATGAAAATGGCTCAGTAGGCTGTGACCCTTGCCTCTAGAGAGAGAAGGCCTATGTGGAGGGTCACAGTGAGTCTCTGAGGCTAGCATAATCTGCCAAGAAGCACGGGACCCACTGAGTCAAGGTCAGAGCTTTGTCACAATGGACATCCAAAGTGGAAATACAGCAGGATAAGAGGCACACCTCTTAACTCCTGGCCACTTCCTCTTCGGATCTGCCACAGGATCTTTAAGCCCACCCAGAGATGTGGGAACTAATAAAAATGAATAAAAGAAAATCTTTCTTAAAGAAAATATGCAAGCTAAGGTTTCAAACCCTATTCCTATCTAACTATGAAATCTAACTAAGGTACTGGGTCTTTGAAAAGATTGGATCAGCCTGGAGGGGTTCCTGGTCCATTTGGAAGGATCTAAGGCAGCCAGAGCACCACACCCCCTTTTACAGCCTTCCCTCAGAATGTTAAGAAACAGTGAGGGAAGGGACCGAAGGGGGCAAGAGAGTGCCACAATGGGCACTGCTTTGAAACATTCCATCGCTGGAGCTGCACAGCCCATGCATCCCATGACTGGGAATATGCAGAGGCCACCCAAAGAAGAATGTTAATTTCTATCTCTGTTTTCTAGTCACAGGAATGGGCCAAAAAAAACAAATTTCCTAAATCCAGCAGAGCTGCGCTCCCAATCCCTCAGAAAAATCTCTATAGGATTTGGGGCACTTTCCAGCGGCTCCCACCCCCAACCCTGACAACCAACATCTCTTTGAAAACCTGAGAAAGGAGAGAGGGAGCACCTGACCTCTCAGACACTGGAACAGGTTCTGTCCCTCATGAAGCCATCTGAGGTTAAGAGGGTCCTAGTTTTGTGGTGGGGGTGTGACTGTGTGTACAGATTCAACCTAGGACTACAATCTGCAATTCATAAATTGAGTAGAACCTCGTCTTACCCACAAGGGTTGCAAGGCCCTAACTAAAAGCCTTAATACTACTACCCAAGTACAAATGCCCCACAGGTTAACACAACATCTAGAATAAGTTGTTTAGAAATATCTTTTTGCATTATTGATAGTATATATTTAATAGTGGGAACATTTTGACAAGTCCAGATCATAATTAGCCTAGTCATACCTCAGTTTAAGTCAACATGCAGTTTTTCTCTTAGTTTTTCACCAACACACTCTAGAATTGGAAATACTTGTTTGCTCTTGATTATTGGTTCCTCACACATGGGAACGTCACCCTCATACTCTGTTAGCATGGGTTGTTGCAGAGCAGCTGTGACTGAGTTTTCTAGGAAGCCCCTGGATTTTGAAGGATCAATATCCATAAGTAAGGAATGATCAGGTGTCAGCCACATTGCATCAGCAATTACTTCAGAGTTCCTAGGTAGTTCAAATGGCATTACAAATCTTGTTGGAAAATCCCTCTTCTCTTTACTGATTGTATCCCCTGGCATTTTAAAATCGATTACTGTTTCCATAGAAACATCACCATGGGTTTCTGTTGCTGGGGAGACCCAGTTTGAAGATGTATGGAGGAACTCTTGGTCTTCCGAAGGGAAGATGTCTTCCAAAGCTACCATCTCTGGTATTTTGTGTGTCAGCCAACGGTTAACTCTTCTACAATTTATGTTGTTAATGAAATTCAAACTACAATCCGACTGAGTTGACATGTCTTCTGAATAACCACGATACGGATCTAAAAACTGTAACAAAATAGCTCTAATAAATGAGACAAATACTGTATTATCACTTCCACTACAAATATGAAGAACTGATAAGCTCTTTTGTAAATAAACATCAGTTATTTCAGTCAGTAGTGGAACAATAGCTAGCGTTACAATATTAATGCAGGCTTCCCTTAAAATCTCTGGTGTTGTTTGCCATCAGTACCAGCAGAAGCAGACCCAAGGATGCAGTAAGTTATTTTGGCAAGGGTGATTATATGCCCAGTGACATTTTGGTGTGAAAGTACTGTCACCATAGCGGTTTCAGTACCACAAATGCTGGACTTCTGATCACATGATTTTAACTATAACTAGCACTTACTTGACAGCAAGCAAGCCTGTGAACAGTCCTCTACAACCCTCTACAGAAAACGGCAGTGAAGAAAAGACTACAATAGGTGTGCGTGCTCGCCATGTGCACCGGTGCCGGAAGTTTTTCCCCTAGCAGTACCCATGGGGGGGAGTGCCCCCGGTGGCCCCTCGAGTGGTGCCTGCCTGGCATGGTATAAGGGGAGCTGCATGCTCCCCCCACCCTCAGTTCCTTCTTGCCAGACAACTCCGACAGAGGGGAAGGAGGGTGGGATGTGGAATAGGCATGACCAACACATCTCGAAGAACACCAGATATGGAAAAGGTAACTGTCGTCTTCTTCGAGTGATTGCTTATGTGTATTCCACAATAGGTGAGTCCAAGCTATATCTGTTGGAGGTGGGTAGGAGTTCACAAGTTCCCAGGACGGAGGACCGCCCTGACAAACCCGGCGTCATCCCTGGTTTGGGGAACGATTGCCTAGTGCGAGGTGAACATGTGAACCGAAGACCACGTGGTGGCCCTATAAAATGTCCTGGATGGGGACGTAGGCCACAAGGGCAGCTGACGAGGCCTGCGCCCGAGTCGAGTGTGCCCTCACAATGGGTGGCAGGGGAACACCTGCTAGCTCATAACAGGAGCAGATGCACGAAGTGATCCAGTTGGAAAGCTGCCAAGTGGATATCGGCTGGCCCCTCGCGCGCTCAGCCAAGGTGACGAACACTTGCGAGGACTTTCTGAATGGCTTGGTCTGCTTGAGGTAGAAAGCCAGAGCTCGCTGCACATCGAGCATGTGGAGACGGCACTCCTCACTGGACGCATGAGGCTTGGGGCAGAGGACTGGTAGAAAAATGTCCTGACCCATGTGGTAGGCGGAGACCGCCTTCAGGAGGAATGCAGGGTGTGGGCAGAGCTGGACCTTGTCCTTATGAAAGACTGTGTGTGGCAGCTTGGAGGTCAGGGTCCTGAGCTCTGAGACTTGCCTGGCCGACGTGATTGCAACCAGGAAGGCCACCTTCCACGAGAGGTCAGACCAGGAGCACGTGGCCACTGGTTCAAACGGGGGCCCCGTGAGACGAGCCAACACCAGGTTTAGGTCCCACTGCGGGACCGGTGGTCTAGAATATGGAAAAAGACAATCTAAACCCTTAAGGAACCAGCCAGTCATAGCATGGGAAAATACCGTGTGCCCTTGCACCGGCGGATGGAAGGCCGATATGGCTGCCACGTGCACCTTGACTGATGAGGGCGCCAGGCCCTGGGCCTTCAGGTGGAGGAGGTAATCAAGGATAAGTGGATCAGGGTGGCAACTGGGGAGACACCCTGGTCTGCCTCCCACCAAGAGAACCGGGACCACTTTGCCAAATAAGCGCGGTGAGTGGAGGGCCGTCTACTTTCGAGGAGGACGTGCTGAACCTGTTCTGAGCACATTCATTCCTCTCCCCCTAACCGCTGAGCAGCCACGCCGTGAGGTGGCGTGCTCCTGAGAAAGCTGGTCCGGGTGGAGCGGCAACGGCAATGGCGGAGCTACTGCCAGGCCCGTGAGGATCCCATACCAGTGATGCCTGGGCCACGCCACGGCAATCAGGAGGACCCGGGCCTTGTCCATCTTCATCTTCTCCAGGACCCTGCTGATTAGAGGGAACAGGGAAAAGGCGTAGAGAAGCCAGCCTGACCAGGCCAGGAGAAAGACATCAGAGATAGTGCCCCTCCCCAGGCCCCCCTGGAGCAGAACTGGGGGCATCGCCGGTTCTGCTGTGTCGCCAATAGGTCCACCTGGGGAGTTCCCCACCTTCGGAAGAGCCAGTGGGCCACTTCCAGGCGGAGGGACCACTCGTGTTGCAAGGAAAAGTCCCTGCTCAAGTGATCCGCCCTCTCATTCCGGGCGCCCAGTAGGTGGAAGGCCTTCAGGTGGATGTCGTGGGCTATACAGAAGTCCCACAGCCTGAGGGCTTTGTGGCAGAGGATCAGGACCCACCTTGCTTGTCGATATAGAACATCGAGGCCATGTTGTCCGTAAGGACCCTGACTACCTTGCCCTCCAGGTGCGAGTGGAAGGCCATGCATGCCAGCCGCACCATCCTGAGCTCCATGACATTATATGTAGGGTCAGGTGGTAAGTCAACCACAGGCCTTGGGTCTGAAAGTTCCCCACATGGGACCCCCCAACCCAGGTCCGATGCATCGGACACCAGCTCCAACGACGGGGTCCTGTCCCTGAACGGGACCCCTTGGAGCATGTTGTTTGGGGCGGACCACCACGACAGGGAGGTGATCACAGAGTCCGGCAAGGTGAGGACCTTGTTCATCCTGTCCATGGCCTGGGAGAACTTAGAGGCCAACCAGAGCTGGAGGGGCCTCCTCCTGAGTCTGGCGTGATGGTCCACATATGTGCATGCCAACATGTGACCCAAGAGTTAGCAGGCAAACCCTGGCTGTTGTCACCAGGAATCTTGTGACCGAGTTGATGAGACCTTTCAGGGTCTCAAATCTGTCTGGCGGGAGAGAGGCCCTGGCAGACACTGCATCCAGGAGCACCCCGATAAACTCTATGCATTGGACCGGGACTAACATGGACTTGGTGTTGTTTACCAAAAGGCCCAGGGCGGTGCACATGGACAGGAGGAGTGCCACGTGATCCCTCCCCTGCAACCAGGAGGTGCCCTTGACAATCCAATCGTCCAGATAGGGAAATATCTGGAACCCCCCACCGTCTGAGGTAGGCTGCTACCACCAACATGCATTTTGTAAACACCCAGGGGGTAGTGGACAGACCAAACGGGAGGACAGTGAATTGGTAATGATTCTGTCCCACCGCGAAACAGAGGAAGCACCTATGCCCCTCGAATATGTGAATGTGGAAGTACGCGTCCTGTAGATCAAGGGCAGCGTGCCAGTCCGCGGGATCCAAGGAGGGGATGATGGAGGCCAGGGAGACCATGCGGAACTTCAGTTTCACCATGTACTGGTTCAGACCTCGCAGGTCCAGGATGGGCCTGAGCCCCCCTTTGACCTTTGGGATAAGGAAATAATGGGAGTAATACCCCTTGCCCATGAACTCCTCGGGCACCACCTCTATCACTCCTAGTCCTAGCAGCCGCCCAACCTCCTGCTTGAGTAGAGCTTTGTGCGAGAGGTCCCCCAAGAGGGACAGGGGTCGGCGGTGGTTGGGTGGGGGGGAAGTAAACTGGAGGGTGTAACCCCAGGAGATGGTGTTGAGGACCCATGGGTCCAAGGTTAGCCACCACCATTCCAGGAGGAAAGCACATAACTGGTTGGAAAAGGGTAGTTTTATTGGATCCCGGGTGAGGACTGGCAGGGTGCCCCCGAGTGTCCCGTCAAAAACACCTTTTCCCCACCTGCTTGCCCTGGGAGGATCCAGGCTGGGGGTCAGGGTGTCTCTTATATTCCTGCTGCTTCTTATAGGCGGCCTCATACTTCGGGAGGGCGGCCTGGGCGGGGAGTCAGCTGCGGCTTGAACTTAGGTTTTGCCGGAGCCAGGACATAGAGGCCCAGAATCTGGAGGGTCTTGTGGGAGTCTTTCATGCCATGCATTCTTGTATCTGATTCCTCCACAAACAGAGCTTTCCCGTCAAACAGAAGATCCTGCATGGAAGACTGTGCCTCGCTGGACAGCCCAGAGAGCAGGAGCCATGGCGCCGTCTCATGGACACTGCGGAGGCCATGGATCGTGCAGCCATATCCGCAGCATCTGAAGCTGCCTGCAGGGATGCCCTAGCGGCCGCTGCCCCTTCCTCCACTAGCACCTTGAATTCCTTCCTATTGTGCTCCTGGAGGGAGTCCTCAAACTTGGGCAGGGAGCCCCACAGACTGAATTCATACTGGCCCAGGAGAGCCTGATGGTTTGCCACTCGTAACTGGAAGCTCGAAGACGAATATATTTTCCTTCCAAAAGAGTCCAGTCTCCGAGAGTCTTTGTTCTTTGCGGTCGGGGCTGGCTGACCCTGCCGTTCCCTGTGGTTGACCGACTCGATCACCAGGGAGTTGAGCACCGGGTGGGTATACAAGTACTCATGTCCTTTAGTGGGTACAAAGTACTTGTGTTCCGCCTTTTTAGAGATGGGTACCAACGAGTCCGGTGTTTGCCACAGGGCATTTGAAATCTTAGCCACCCCTTCATGGAGAGGCAAGGCCACCCTACCCGGTGCTGATGGGGACAACACATTAAACAGGGAGTCTGAAGGCTCCTCCATCTCCTCTGCTTGGAGGTGGAGGCTTGCTGCCACCCTCTTTAAAAGTTCTTGGTGGGCCCTGAAGTCCTTCTGCGGGGCAGAGGGGGGTGGGGTGAGGAGGCCGATGCGGTGCTCTGGGTGTCATCTGGCACTGGAGGGTCCACCACCTGGTCAGACTCTGGGCACAGTGCTGAGGACGCACATCCCACCGACTCCTTTCTCAGGGGTCTGAAGAGGGAGGCCAATGGTGATTCCGAAACTCTGGCCATCGAGCAAGCTCCCCTCAGGGGCTGTGCCGGAGGCCACGGTGCCCACTGGTACCATTGGGCCAGCCACAATGCTCGGTGTCACTGCACCTGCTGTGGCACTGGCGGGGCCGGCTGCTCAGGTTGGCTGGCCTGGCCCATCGGAGGATGGCTACGAATGGAGACTGGGCTGGCATAAGATGTGCTGCTGTCTCTGGACCAGAAGGAGCAGTGGTGCCGGGATCTACGATGGCCACAGGACCATGATCTTGACGTGGAGGATCAGTACCGATGGTAACAACCGTTCCGCGAACCGCCTCCACTCGCGACGGCGAGACAACGGCAATTGACCCCCGGGGCTGCGATGTCTTGGCGGAGTCTTGGAGCGGGAGTCGAAGCGGGAATAGCAGCGACGACCATGCCGTGACCAACTCCGAGATGAGGATCGTTGGCCACACCCGCTGTGGCCCTGTCCATATTCGCTCCTTGAGGACAAGCGGTGCCGAGAGTCCCGTCTGGATGGAACCCAGCCAGATAGGTTGGTCGGCATCAAGGGTGATCTACATGGACTCTGCCCAAGTAGTCGCTGGGCGGTGAATGGCGTCAGGAACATTCCCTCGACCAAGACCAGTACCGGGCCGGAGGCGACTGCGGAGATCCCAGCGGCGGCTTGCCTCTGGAGCGTGGGGCTGACATTGGAGGCGCTCCAGGCACTGGCATGGACATAACGTCCCAGGCCGTCTGGAGGGCTTCAGGTGCGGATGGCATCCGGACATCTGGAGAGGCCTGTTCTGAAGGGGCCGGGCTACTCCACTCAACGTGAGTCAGAGGCCTGGGGCCCAGTGGGGATCGAGGACTGCCCGACATGGGCCTAGCCTCTGTCCCAGACTTCCCTCGGTGCCACTGTGAAGAGGGAGTCTTCCTGGCCCTCTTTGGCGTGCCCCCTGGATGGGAAGCGGTGCTGACTGGTCAATGGCACTGGAGGGTCGCCGCATACCGATGCCGCGGTGCTGGGTACCGGTTTGGAGCGGCGTGCTGGAGTCGGGGTCAGTGCCGACTCCATCAGGACGGCTCGGAGCCTAATGTCTCTTTCTTTTTTGGTCCGAGGCTTAAATGACTTACAAATCTTACACCTTTCACTGATATGGGTTTCTCCCAAACAGCGCAAACAGTTTGCGGGCGGGTCACTTCTTGGCATAGAAAGCCTACAAGAACCACACGATATAAACCCCAGGGCACGGGGCATGCCCCAGCCCAGGCTCACTGACTAAACTAACTAAACGGCTAACTAAATACAGGTACTAACACTGAACGAACGAACAGTTCTGGGGACGAGCTACAGCAAAGCTCGAGCAGAGCAGTTCCGACGCACCTTCACTGGTGGCAAGAAGGAACTGAGGGTGTGGGGAGCATGGAGCTCCCCTTATACTGCGCCAGGCAGGCGCCACTGCAGGGGTCGCAGGGGGTGCTCCCCCCTCCCCTTCCCCCATGGGTACTGCACCAGCACCAGTGCACATGGCGAGCACACACACCTATTGTGGAATACACATGAGCAATCACTAGAAGAAGAACAGATAGTTAAAATACTTGGAAAGAAAACCTTTCCTGTAACAGAGGAAGGGTTTCTCTTGTTTCGTTTTTGTTTGTTTGAAACAGCTGTTATACAGCATATTTAGAGTATGTTCCTAATATGGAAGAGTAGCTTGGTAAGGAACTTGAAATCTGTTTATAAAAAGCCTTAAACTACAAGTAAAAAGGGTGGGGCGGGGGGGAAATCATGTCATGAAATATACATGTACACTGCTCTTTTATACTCTAAAGTGCTTTAGAATAGTTCGCCCTCTGAATATCTTGTCAGGTAGAACAACAGCAGCTAGTTTTGGAAGAGAATCTTGTGCAAGGAATGACTAGTACTGTTCAGAGAAGAGTTACTACAAAACATTCTCATCTCCCTCCAGTCCGCCCACACCCATCTCTCTCTCTTCCCCATCACCAAAACAATAAAGCACAATTGGGGCACCTTATGACGAAGTAGTGTGCCTCTCTGTCTCATCTTCATGCCACCATTGGTGCTAAGGACACTGAATGCTTCCTTGATGCAGCTATGTCTGTTCCACATTTGATCAGCCATGGTTCAGAGGGGAGGATTTTTCACTGGGATTTCTTAATACTTAATTTAAAAAATGTAAATATTTAAAAAAATATATAAACCACAAGGCAGTTTTATAATATATCATAAGTTCAACAAACAGCCAACAGCCTCTCCTTGCATGAGAGTTTGTGTTTGGTTTGGCTGCCACCAAACTAACTTAGCATTGTCTGTCCCAAACTGTCCATGCCACAATAATGAGAAAGGTCATTGAGAGAATGCAATACACACTGACATTCACTATCAATATATAACCCCATAAGAGTGTTGGAGACAATAGACTCCTGTCATATGGTAAGAGTATCACCTTTTGTAACCCTGAACCACATCATGTGACAATGGCCAAGATATAGAAGATCAGTTTCTCCTTAGTACCCCTATATATCACAACTTTATCGTATGAGTTGAGAAGGGGGATATATGTGATAGCCATTCCCCTATGACTCTTCTAGATAAAAGTTTAAACAATTGGGGGGTTTTTTAACGTCAGAATATTTAAACAAGGCTGCTAAATAATCAAATCGCAGAAATGTACAAACCTACTTGAAGTTTCATGTCACTTGGTTTCTCTACAGGTCCTTCAGTATTAGGCCATCCCTGGTTTAAGAAAGTATGTCCATCAGAAATATGCACAAGAACATCTGTAATTATGTATTTGCCACAAGATCTCTGTAAACATTTCTATGTGACAATTAAAGACCTCCAAATGCAGTTAGAAGCCAATATAAAGGAACATGTCTCAATTCAGTTTAAGTGCGCTGAAAAGCTCTGTGACAGTGTTGCCAAACGAAAAACAGTCATGGTTTACTTTTATGTAGTATTGATATAGTACCCATCACCATGATATCTGAATGCTTATTGTACTGAACATTTTTTAACACTTCTTGCATCTTTCCCTGGCCAGATTTTTGGGTGTCCTGCATGAAGAAAGGTTTCAATAGCATCTCACATCCACTTAGGCAACAACACCTAGCTACAAAATACACAGAGTGACAAAGGGAAGCTAATTTCTAGCTTTTCATCTTATCTCCATGGTAAACAGCTCAAGTATAAGAATAAATACTGCTGTCACTTTTAAGAGAGTAAGACTTTACTTGAGCCAGTCATTTATACCCATTCTCCCAAATGCTAGCAATCAATTGAATGTTGAAAAGCTGTTTACAGCTGTATGCTGTAAATTACGTAATTCCAGTATGCATTTTAGTTATGACCTGTCCAGCCCCAATAGTAAATGTATATAAAATATTTTCCAAAAGAGAGGCTTTCCGTCTATAAATAGTGCAACTGCTCACCAGTGCTTTTTATAGTTTTCTAGGTCCATTATACATGTTAATGCTATGAATATCACTCTCCCTTAGTTACCTTAGAGAACATGGTATATATATATAGGTACTTTTATGGTCCACATTACCATAGAGTTTTGTATTTCCCAAAATAGCATATAGAAAAAACAGCTAGATTCATTTATAGGTCTGGGAGTTGTTTTTTGTTTGTTCCGGTTTTTTTGTTTATGTTTTGTGTGCAGGAACAGGTGTATTGTGTGTCTTTGTCAAAAGTAAAAATAATGCAGACAGAAGTCCAGGAGCAAAGTGGGAGCTATCCAGTTATTGCACTGAATACAGCACGTATGATTACCTGCCTCGTGGGCAGGTGGTGTATGCGTGCATTTGATGCAAGCAACTCATGGCCCTTAGAGAGACAGTATAGACTCTTGAGGCCAGAGTTGCAGAACAGGAGGAGCTAAAGGAAACAGAGAGGTATATAAAGGAGACTTTCAGGGACACAATAGAGCAGTCCCACCCCCCAGTCTGCCAGCCTCTGTGTTGTTAAGGAGTATGAAAGTCTCAGGGAAGAAGAACATCAAGCTGGAGCAGAGGGACACAACCCCATAGTTGGGACCCTCCTTCCAGATGATGTCATGTTCTGGTCACCTCAAAAAAGATATATGAGAATTGGAAAAGGTGCAGAGGAGGGCAACAAAAATTATTAGGGGTACGGAAGAGCTGCCATATGAGGAGAGATTAAAAAGACTGGGGCTGTTCATCTTAAAAAAGAGACAACTAAGGGAGGCTATGACAGAGGTCTATAAAATCATGAATGATATGGAGAGTGTTATTTACCCCTTTGTGTAACACAAGAAGGAGGGGTCATCCGATTAAATTAATAGGCCTCCAGTTTAAACAAACAAAAGGAAGTACTTCTTCACCTAATGCACAGTCAACCTGTAGAACTTGTTGCCAGGAGATGTTGTGAAGGCCAAAATTCTATCTGGATTCAAAAAAGAATTAGATAAATTAATGGAGGGTAGGAACATCAATGGCTATTAGTCAAGCTAGTTAGGGATGCAACCTCATGTTCCGGGTGTCCCTAAACCTCCAACTGCCAGAAGCTGGGATTGGGTGACAGATGGATCACTCGAATTTGCCCTGTTCTGTTCATGCCCTCTGAAGCATCTGGCACTGGACACTGTCAGAGACAGAATATTGGGCTAGGTGGATCATTGTTATGACCCAGTATGGCCTTTCTTATGAATCTGGGAAGAACTTAAGAAGGGAAAGTGAAGTTCAATAAATTAGTTTGGCATCTAGTTCTGAAAGTGGTGCTCTGTAGTAATTCTTATCTTTTGCAGGAGTTCATTCCATAGTCTACGTTCAGCTACTGTGAAGGTTTTAATCTGCACTCATGGGCCACCACCTACTGCTCAACATTTTTACTATTCCAAGGGAACATAGCTGGTTTCTTCCCCTCTTCTCATGCTTCACATCTGAACCAGCTTTCATGGAGGTAAAGGCATAAGTCATCAGTTCACCAGTAAAGAAAACTAGAAATAGATGTCTTCAGCATTTTCCAATTCACTGTTGTGAGTTTTAAATCTCAACACACTAGAGGATACATTTTAGGAGTATTTTTTGCGCGCGCGAGAGAGAGAGAGTCAATGATTTTAAAAGATTTTACCATGTATTTATGTGTTAGTCTTGCTACAAAGTCTGGATTTTTAGTGGACTCCATTAGATCACAAGAGTATAATACACAGGCAGGGGAAAAGGAGTTTTGTTAGAGAAGCCCTCCTAACAAATTAAATATCCAAACACTGTAATTCCTTTAATGCCAGCCTAACACGTTCATCTTCCACTTACTTTAAGCCTTTTATTAATGAAGTATTTAAAAGGTTTGATTTCCAGAGCTAAAAAGCAGAGAACATCCTCAAATCCCACACACTTTTATTCTCCAGAAATGAGATGATAATATCACCTCCCCGTCCTTTTACCTGTGCCACTTCTCTCTTCCTGAGCCTAAAACACCCCATGCAACTGATGCCTGGGAGAGCTCACTACTCACTACATCCCCAGAGGTGGGGCTGTTACATCCCTATTGCAGACATTGCATCCCAGCACCATCCATAGCTGCCCACCCCAAAACTGTGGTACCAGTGCCACTATCACCCAGCCCCACCTGATCCCTGAAACTTGTATCCTATCTACCATGGCCTCATAGAGTTCCTGCTTTATTGGTACAGTTTCTCTACCTGCCAGCCTGCTCCACTCCACGGTTTCTTATCTCTTCCCTCAGCCCCTTCCCCTCACCCCTCTTCCCTCGTTTCAGAAGGCAATTAGCAAAACAGGCATAATGTTTGATTTCAAGAGATATGTCATGACAATTCACAGATGCTCTGAGTCTCTTGTTCTGATGGCATTTTATCTGGCTTCTTAGCTTACTGTTTTTTATAAGTTAAAAAATAGTTTCAGCTTCTGCGTTATAATAAGCCTTGTGAATACGCTTCATCCAATTTTCGTAAATGACCACTTTAGTCAATGAGAGAATTTGGAGAAATTATCTAAGAAACAGTCTGAAATAAATCAAGCATTCAAATACCTTCATTTTAAACATTTGAGCATCACCAAGACGGAAACATTTGCATGCATAATCCTACCTTTCAATCATTATTTCCATCCAAGTTCCCAAAACTGCTAGTTAATGCATATGCACACAGGATCTTTTTGCTGTATAAACTATCTTCTTAGTCATCAAAAGCCAAAGTCATCTGTTTTGATGTCAGATTTATTACTGTGGCAATAGACTGTGATGTCACAGATGATACTGTGACATCACTGTTTGTACAAATAGGATATCTTGACTGTGAAGGGAAGAAGATTTTGATATATTCAGCTACAGAACACCTTAAGCAGTGTCAGTGATCTAATTAAACCTACATACAGGATATTCAAATATAAGATTAAAATTCTGTGTTTAATTGTTAGGCAAAAATTAGTGAGATTAAATCTCTTGGATTAACATAACTGTTCATACAGTCTTCAAACAGCAAAAAAAAAATTAGTTCTCTTTTCCGTAACTGGTGTTCTTCGAGATGTGTTGCTCATGTCTATTCCACAATAGGTGTGCATGCTCACCACGTGCACCGGTGTCAGAAGCTTTTCCCCTAGCAGTACCCGCAGAGGAGTGCCCCTAGCGACCCCTGGAGTGGTGCCTCCATGGTGCGGTAAAAGGGGCGCTGCGCGCTCCCCACTCCCTCAGTTCCTTCTTGCCCGACAACTCCAACAGAGGGGAAGGAGGGCGCCCTCCAGATCCCTGGAGACATCCTGCTCGGTACCACGCTCCTTGACGACGACCGCAGGTGGTGGGGCACGGGATCTGGATGCAACTGTGTGGCCCACGCCCATGTCGTCTCAGCACCTTGAGGGGTGGGACAACATGTGGCTGCCGGGGGCACGCATGGTTGTGATACCACCGAGTGGGAGTCCCTAGAGTGAGTGCCCTGGACTTGGTGGTAGGCCCCCGGTGTCCAGAAGGGCCATTGCGCGGGCCCCTGCCACTGCGCCTGCTGTGCCGTGAATAGTGGGACTCTGCCTCCGTGTCCAATGATGTGGGCCTGGAGCGGTGGGTATCAAAGGCAGGGGAAGGCTCAGCCTACCCAAAGTGCCTGTTTGTCCCCACCCACACTCCACCCCCAGACCCCCTCCTGCTTCCTGCCGCGGCTCTTCTATTGTTCGGGACATGGCTGCCTGGACACAGTGGTCACCTTCCTGTGCAAGTCCTTGAGTGCTTCCACTGGTGGCTCAACCTGCAGGTGTGCGAGGGAGTCCCCTTCGACAAACCCCAGCCCTCTCTGTTTCTGGTAACGGATGCGTCAGTGATGGGATGGGGCGGTCACCTGGAAGAACTACAGACGCAAGGCCTCTGGTCGCAGGTCAAGCTCTCACTCCACATCAACATCAAGGAGTTGAGGGCAGTCCGATGAGCATGCCAAACCTTCCAAGCCCAATTGCAAGGGAAGTGTGTGGGGGTCATGACAGACAACGCAGCTGTGCTGTTTTACATAAACAAGCAGGGTGGGGCTCATTCCTCTCCCCTATGTTGGAAAGCCCTCAAGCTGTGGGACCCCAAAGCCCACTCTATTCACTTGGAAGCATCTTACCTCTCAGGTTGCCAGAACAAGTTGACGGACTACCTCAGCAGTTCCTTCCACAACCATGAGTGGTCCATCCACCCGGACATGATACACAGGGTTTTCCAGAGGTGGGGAGTTCCCCAGATCGACCTGTTTGCCACACGCAACAGAAAATGCCCATGATTCTGCTCCTTCCGGAATCACAGTCCGGGCTCGCTTGCAGACGTGTTTCTTCGTTCCTGGACGGACCATCTGTTGTATGCATTCCCACCGTTCCCACTTGTCCACAAGGTTCTGCTCAAGAGCTGCAGACACAAGGCAGCGGTCATACTGGTGGCACTGGTGTGGCCTCATCAGCCCTGGTACACCGCGCTCCTGGAGCTGTTGGTGGACAGCCCAATTGAATTGCCCCTGGTCCCGGACCTGATCACCCAAGACCACAGTCACCTTCACCACCCTGACCTCCAGTCCCTTCACCTCACGGCTTGGAAGTTTCATGGCTAAACCCCATAGAACTCATGTGCTCTGAGCCTGTACGGGTGGTCATTCCAAACCCACTTGTCTTCCCCTCTGTCAGAGGAGCTGGCAAGAAGGAACTGAAGAGCTGCAGGGTCAGCAGGATCCTATATTCACTGCCATGGAGGTGCCACTCCATGAGGCTCCACAGCCAACCAGATAGGTGCTGCTAGGGGAAAAACCTTCCGACAACCGTGCACACAGTGCATGCACACCTAATTGGAATGGACATGAGCAACACATCTTGAAGAACAACAGTTACGAGAAGGGGAGTAACCATTTTTTCCAATGACAGTCACAGGCGGAAAGAAGGAACTGAGGCGGGTAGCGGGGCAGCAGGCCCCCTATACATAGTGCCATTAGGGCATGACTCCTGGGGGCACCAGTGCTGACCCAACAGCTATCACTGTGGGAAAAACTTTCGGGCAGCAGTGCAGGCACACCTACATTGGAATGGACATGAGCAAGCACTTGAAGAACAGACAGAACCTTGCAGCCAGACTTCCCCAAAGAGCTGAGAATGGCCATGGCTGCATAAGGTTCTGGAAAGGGGTACATCATGGGAGACAGTTCTCTGTAGGAAAGGTCTCTGAAACCCCTCTCCAAGAAACTAAGCTCATAGGAATTTGGAGATATATACCTAACTTGGTCACATATCTCCATGATTGTCCTTTGATTTTTCCACCTATTCTGCCAAATTCTACTGACATTTGCTTGTCCATCCCCTAACTCGACCTTTTCAAAGAGCATATATGGTGCTTCAGGGCTGAATTCAATCGACTCAAGCAGGCAGAAAAAATAGCTATGGGCTTTCTACTCTGTGAAGTAGACAGACTGGCTCAGTTCCACCCTGTATTGCTCTCCCTTGGGAGAAGGGGGCAGTGTTGAAGATAGACAAACCTAATCTTAGCTGCGCCCACTTCCCTTTTTCCAGTGGATGGGGGCAAACTGTCGGTGTAGAATGCTCTTGGATTTCACATTCCTTCACTAATTTTGATTTTACATAGATCATGTTGTGCTTTACCTTCAAAAGTTACAATTCTAAAGAATACATTAAATTGATATTGCAAGTACTTGGACTAATTTATGCAGGTTTTCACAGATTATTTCTCCCAGTGCCTATGCTAATGACCTGCAGTAGGTCATCTGTAGGAACTGAACCCAGAGTTTTATGAAATTTTTATACATGGTCTAGACTCCAGCAAGTGACAACTAGCCCTACTGTTTACATGGGTTACAAATGAAACAATCAAAACTCCAACTTCTAAATTGTTGGATGCTAGCAAATCAAGTCTCTCATTTCAGGAATATTGATTGAAGCACTAGGCTGTTCAGTGCCCATAGCCCTGGAGACAGTGGAATGTCATGCACATGCCACAGAGGAACCAATTTAGCATGTAGCTCTCCCCTGGGTGTTGTAGACTACAGGTAAAGTAGTTCCTATCAAAGATGGTGACTGGCATACATTGGGGTTACATCAGTGACCATTCTGAAGTTTTTTTCCCCCAGCAAGTTCCAAGTTTTGGGAGATTATTAATCAAGAATAGAAGTAAAGGAAAGATTCCAAAGGTCTATGGTTTTCCTAGGAGCAGAGGAAGAAGCTTCTATGAGCACAGTTGCAAGATTGGAGCCAGGGATACAGGATATTTAGCCACAATGGAGGTTCTAAAACTTCAACCTGATCCTCTGAGGCCTAGGTGTGTGATCTAATCTTTTCCAGACTAATACTGTGAATGCATTATGAAGGGTCCAGTAAGATCTCTGGCCTGAACTCCTCCCCATAGCACAGCAAGAGACTGTGGGAGTGTACAGAAACCCTCCTGTAGCTTCAGGCAGGGGACGTACCTTTTGGTCTTCTACTTGTGCTTTTTGGTGGTCATGCTAGGAGAAAGGAGAAACAAATCATTGCTTAGGCTGTGTGTAGTTGCAAGGTATCAGCACTGAACCTTTTCAGATAAAAGCTCATTTCTCTAAGTTAACTACAGCTGATCAGGAATTTAACACAACTGTCCACACAACAGGTTAAGTTGTCCATTTACGTTCCTTCATTAGTATATTCACACTTAGGGAGTCAGTTTGTCAGACTTTAGCCACTTTTATCTGACACCTTTAGACTACATCTAGATGCCTCTGAAGGCTCCCCCACCCTCTCAAAAATCCACTTGTGTCTTTTGCTCTTATATTGTACCCTCTTCAGGGCCAGGAATATATTTCTGGTTTTAAAACATCGTTAGGTTGCCGCCCTTGAGGGATTTCTGTGAGACCACTTAAGGAACTTTAGCTACTTATTCATAGGACGCTCACGTTGTCCGATATTACCTTTCTGATCTGTCAGCTAAAAGCAGCCCCTATTCAGGAGGCAACTGCAGTTGGCATCTGCCACTGCTATTGTTCACCTCTCAGCTACTGCAAGTTTGTTAATTTTAAAAAAGAATCTACCCTTGACAAAGACAAAACCACTTAAGGGAAGAATTTGTTTCCCCAGACAACAGTGTAGTTAAGCACAGATGACTTCCTTGAAGCAGCAGCTCCAATAAAGATTTCAGCTTTTTCAATATTATACTAGACACTTAAATGTTGATGTTTAGCATGAAGCTGAGCAGCTGCTTTAGGTAAGGGAATCCTTCCTACTGCATGATTGACATCAGACGCTTTAAGAAAGCCAACAAGGCCTGTTCCCATGGATGAGATATTGACTCCCACAATTTAACTGTTTTAATTTAAGTCCAAGCTTAAATAAAGTTGTGTGGCAGCTGAAGTTTTCAGAGTAACCGTGGTCCATACCCACTCAGAGATGCACTAGTGGTATATCTTGAGTCTGTGAAGCCATGTTGGTTGGAATGTTGTCATGACTTTTCCCTTGCAGCTTCTAGGCTGTGGAGGGATGGGGAGGAGGAGGAGGAGGAAAGGGATCTGGGTACCAATTACCTCAACTGGAGAGTTGAAGTTAGGACTTGAAGAGGGGAAGGTGGGGAGTGGACCATGCATAGGACACCACTAAATCATGCAGAGGTGAGGTAAGTCACTTGTTTCCAGACCATCAATCAGTATGACTGCCACACCTGTTAGTGAAATAACTTGCATTCCCTCACAAATAAGATTCATTCATAAACACTTTTATTCTTAGTCAGCTTTAAGGTTGAACTGTACATGCAGAGTTGCATAAATCACAAGATTTACAGTGGATTCTATTCTATGGTAGAGTGCAATCCAAAATCCTTTTACAGTATAAAAAGACAGATTTTAACATCAAGACTTTGAAACATAGGAGTATGGGGGTTAAAGCTTCCCCAAATATTTCAGCTCTTCTAGATACCTAGTTACTAGGTACTGTATGCCAGACATGTTTAGTGAGTGAGGAGCTGTATAACAGATTACAACTTTTAAACATCCAGATAGCATAACATTAAATTACTTTTCCCATATTTCTGGCAATAAAGAGTAAGCCAAAACCCCTGCCATCTGCAACCAGCTCTTACAGACAAAATAATTACTCCCTTGCCTGTCTAGGGTGTTACAGTGTTAATGCACCAAGAAAAAAAAACAACAACATTCCCTTCATGGCATTTCTATCTCACATTAGCTAAAAAAAAGCAATGTAACAAAAATAAGGTATAACAATCTTTGAAAATAAATATAAAGAGGGAATGCAGATAGTGTCAATTGTTTTGGCAGGTAACATTCATAATATACAAAATATAACTTATTCAAATTAGCCAAGGACATCCTCAATTTTCTGTAAGCTTGCTGGCTATTTTAATCCACTTCCTCCATACGTGAAGTGTCATCATCTCCTTCAAGTGGTGGCATCTCCTCAGCAACCGCTGGGCTAGTTTCTTCCGTAGCAGCATCATCTTCATCAATGCCTGTACAAAAAGCACAAGTGTACAATTAAGACCATCCAGAAAGAGATTAATCTCTAATACTACAGTTCACGACAAACAATTCTATGTCCTTCATATCATAGGCAAGACTGATTACTCAACTGCACCCTCAATTATTTGGACAAGAAAAAATGTTGATCTGCAGCCATTAAATTCCTCCCAAGAACAGTATGTACACATGAACTAGGATTATAAATTCAATAGTTTTACTTACCAAGACCAAGTTTGATCATTCTATAAATACGGTTAGCATGTGTCTGGGGATCCTCCAAACTGAAACCAGAGGACAGGAGTGCGGTTTCATACAACAAAATAACCAGATCCTTCACTGATTTGTCATTCTTGTCAGCCTCTGCTTTCTGCCTTAGTGTTTCAATGATGGAATGATCAGGATTTATCTCAAGGTGTTTCTTTGCTGCCATGTAACCCATTGTGGAGTTGTCTCTCAGTGCTTGGGCCTTCATTATCCTCTCCATATTGGCAGTCCAGCCATACGTACTTGTTACAATGCAACATGGGGAGGTCACCAAACGATTGGAGACCACAACCTGTTGAGTGGAAACATTAATTACCACAAAGTCGGTGGTTTCTGTAGGGTTTAAGATACTACAGGTATGCTGAATTGCAGCAATTGTTTAGAGTACCTGCATAAGCTAAGTGATAAAATACAGCAGGACCCATGATGCAGTCAACATCTGTAGATCCACATCATAAAGTGAAATTTGAAGATACTTTAATTTAAAGTCCAATGGACCATCTACTAACTGACTAATCTTGTTTCACTCTGGTTAGAGACCAAAGCGTCTCCCACCACTTGATAGACTCAAATTGATTATAAAGACTAGATGTTCCAACCCTATTTTTTTTGGTGGGTGAGAGAAAGTAGTAACAACTGTACCGATGGATAAAAAAAAATTTAGTAGTTGAGTCATGCCTTAATCTTTTTTGCATCTAAAGGGATAAGGGGCACACAGATTGCCTGATTATTATATAGTTTATTTAAAAAACCTAGCTAGTAATTTTAGGATGAGACATGGAGTATTAAATACTTTTTGCCAAGCAACACTAAGTAGAACAGTTTTACACATTCCTCATTCTTCACCTTGCCTTAAAAAACACACACACTTAACCCTGAGAAGTGTTCCATATAAGACAGGAATGATAAACTAGCAATACTTGTGGTGCTAAAGCTCTTAAGTGCTGACTAAAGGCTGTCTCGTTAACACTTAGACTATTCCTCACAATAGCCTGTAAGAGCTTACTAATCAGAAGAGTGATGTACAGTTGGGGTAAGACTGCCTACAAAGAGTGAGAGGTTCATCATACCTTTTCCACTTTCTTTTCAAGTATGTCCTTCATGATTTTGCAGAGGTTTTCAAACTTTGCCTTCTTCTCCTCCTGTTTCTTTTTCTCCTCTTCATCCTCTGGAAGCTCCAAACCCTCCTTCGTTACAGAAACTAAGGTCTTGCCTTCAAATTCCTTTAACTGCTGCACACAGTACTCATCAATAGGTTCAATCATGTAAATTACCTCCAGACCATGTTTGCGAAGGCGTTCCACAAAAGCAGAATTTGCTACCTGATCTTTGGTTTCACCTGAAAGAAGAATTCCACTTTTTAACTTAAGCCACAACTACTGACTACAGTAGATGAGTATAGAAACTGTCCCTTCTCTAGGTATTTGAGATTCTCATATAAGTAAGCTTGAGTTGTCCCAGAAGAGCAATGGAGCAGCAAACGGCCAGGATGTTCTGTACAGATGACTGGAAATTGAAGACTGGCTAAAATGCTAACCTTCTTTTGGTGCTTGTGGAAAGGGGCCTTGCAATTTCAGCCTAAGGTGCCCAAAGTAATTTGTGAAGTGCACTACTGAGCCACCCTGAGGCCATCTGTCTGAGGGACTCTCCCTTCCAATGTGTCAGATACAAGCCTGAAAGGACACTGGGCTTTCCTATTTGTCCTCTGCAAAGAGGCTGGCACCTGCTCCCTCAACAGGTTCAGCCTTATCCTTGAGCAGCTCTGAACCTAGTCATGAAATCCAGAAGCTTGAAGCCGTTTGCCTGAGGCCACTTGGATTTTGACACTAAGCCACACATGCCCTTTTACAGAAACGTCTTAAAAGCTGGGCGTTTATCAGGATGAAAGATAAACTATACCGGTCCCTTAATCATGGAGGCCTAGCAATCCATGGTTGAAGGACAGCAGTTGCAGATTGGTAATACCTACTCCAGAAGAGATCACAGCTCATGAATTTAGCATGTTGTACTTTTAATACATCTCTAATTTCTCAGAGAGACATTCTCAAACACTAGGTGAAGTACCACAGGAATCCTAAGAAGCCAATTTAAGTGTGTTGAGTTGAAGTTTGAGACTATTGCACCAAGAACTTCTACTTCAGCACCTGAAATTGTTGTAGTTCTCTCCCCCCAAAAAGGAAGTAAACTCAAAAGATAAGGAATGGCAAAAATATGGAGACTGCCTCTGTTATTTCAGAGGCTCCCTAGCAGTCACTGACATTCCTGACTGGAATGTTTGCAAGGTATAAACTGGGGCCATACAAATGCCAATAGAAACCTTGTTTGTGTCCAGCACTGCTTCTCTCAAAAGACAGCTACTTAATTCTTGAACATTAGACTGGGAACAAAGACCCACAGAGGTCAACTCCATGAGTACGGAAAATACACAAGCATGACATTTAGAACATGGATACTTGTCACCGATTCCATCAGGTGCTCAGAAGAGAAATATTCACCATGTAGCTTGCCTCCTTGTGCATTTTCCAACATGCATGGATATTGTTGTGTGGAGTTCACCTGCGTATGACTACTAAGGGATTAAATGGAATAACCTTGCTTCAGACAGGCTTTAAAAAAAAGGACTTCTAAAAAGGTAGCTCTAAGTTAAAGAAAGACTCACTTGTGAAAGGTTATACATGTTTTTGTATTGCTGGTTCACTTGTTCAATTATAGACTAATCCCAACATGCAGTGTTCATGTGGTGACAGCATATGGTATGATAGCCTATGGAGCAAGAACTGCCAGTCCACAACAAGACTATTTAAAAAACAGATAGGACAAGTAGTTGGAAAGCATCTACCTATGACAAGTTCTGGTGCCTGCCTGAGTCATTAGATAGCAAGCAAAGGTCCAGTACATTTGGAAACTTTTAAACACCAAAGCTGAAAGTAGTTGCAGTTGACTTACCTGTAATGTAATATATGTGTTTCTGGTTTTCCTTCATCCGAGTACAATAGTCTTTCAAAGAGACCATCTCATCACCAGATGCAGAAG
This sequence comes from Eretmochelys imbricata, assembly GCF_965152235.1. Lineage (NCBI taxonomy): Eukaryota > Metazoa > Chordata > Testudines > Cheloniidae > Eretmochelys > Eretmochelys imbricata. The sequence continues at coordinate 111,372,770 of NC_135577.1, forward strand.
TGTAGTACCTCAACAATTCTGAGAGTTTCTTTCGGTTTTGGGAATCTTCATGTATGCCAAGCTGGAAAAAAAAAACTAAATATAAAATCTCACCTTTTCAAACTACATGCTCATACTGTGCAAGTGCCAATAATAAAAGCAGATAATATAAATCCTTGATAGAAGCCACCATGCAAACAGACCAAGTTCTTGCTAAAATACTAAAAGGTCACCGACCTTAATATTTTTAGAGAACTGCTCATAAAATTTCTTGTAGTTCTCCTTGTCTTCTGCTAATTCAGTGAAGAGTTCCAAGCATTTCTTGACCAAGTTCTTTCTTATAACTTTCAGAATCTTGCTCTGCTGCAGCATTTCACGGGAAATATTTAGAGGCAGATCTTCAGAGTCCACCACTCCCCGCATGAAGTCTGTAAGAAAGTGTGTGTCAAATCTTGCAAACTAAGAGAAAGCTTTACAATGAGATTAATAATCTTAATAAATTAGATGTATTACAAATACATAGTAAAAGGTTTTTGGGGTTTTTTCCTTTTTTTCCATTTTATTTTAGTTTAGAGGCTTGCGTTTTTGAATAGAGCAGGGGTGGGCAAACTTTTTGGCCCAAGGGCCACAGCAGGGTTGCGAAACAGTATGCAGTTCCAGGTACAGAAGGATGTGCCTCTGCAAACAGGCTGGCCCCCAGCCCCTATTTGCCCCCTCCCACTTCCTGCCCCCCTCAGAACTGCCAACCCATCCAACCACCCCCCCCCCGGTCCCTGACCCCTATCCACACACCTGCCCCAGCTCCCCCGACCCATCCACCCCCTCTTTGTCCCCTGACCGCCCCCACCCGGGACCCCCCAGGACTCCCCCCATCCAACCCCCTGCTCCCTCTTGTCCTCCCCAATCCAACACCCCCTGTTCCCACTCCCCCAAACCTCTGCCCCATCTAACTGCCCCCCCGAGACCTCCTGCCTCCCCCTGCCACTCAGAGTGGCAGACAGGCTTATTGGAAAGCCTGGGAGGTGTGTGGGCACAAGCCACACTGCCCACGCAGTGGCATAGCTGCAGGAGAGTGGGAGCAGCAGGGTAGGGACCAGGGGCCAGCCTCCCTGGCCAGGAGCTCAGGGACCAGGCAAGACAGTCCCGCGGGCCACAGTTTGCCCACCTCTGCTCTAGGGAGTTCCTTTTTTCCAAAAGGAAACTTTAAAGAATCAGATAATCAATCCTCTTCATTGTTCTGTCTTACGCTTCCACATTCACATCTTAAAGAAAAAGCCAAATCACATTTTAGTCACTATTTATGGACTCACAAAAGGTGTTTCTATTTTTTCCACCAATGTACATGACAGGTGATCAGAGGAATGTTACTTTTCAAACAAGGGCCTACTTACTCAGATATTCAGGGATTAGCTCCTCACAGTTATCCATGATGAAGACTCTGCGTACATACAATTTAATGTTATTCTTTTTCTTTCTGTTCTCAAACAAGTCAAAGGGTGCACGTCTTGGGACAAACAGAAGCGCTCTGAATTCCAGCTGCCCTTCCACAGAAAAGTGCTGCAAGAAAGTAAGCCAAGGTTTAAGAATCTTTAAAGTTAGCTTGATGCATTTTACAGTGTTTGGAAGACATTCATGGCCACTTCACTTAGCTGGGGCTATGACGTCTAAGAGACATTTTTGACATCTTCACTAATAAAATGGCATTGCTTTCTTAATCAAGGTTGTCAATCAACAGCATAGCAAGAGTCAGAAGCTGTTCTCTTAGTCTCCACCAGCATGCACGTCTTAGTGGAAGGCATGTTCAACTACTGTAGAATTTGAACTCTACAGGAGGTTCCCCATTCTCTTTAGGCAGGGCTCCTATGGTGCCATAAGAACCTACCATCCATTATATTTAGTCTGTTTTGCATGTATTCACCTTGATTGTCAAAGACGATTCCTAACTGTAGAGAAACTTTACCGATCAGAGCCTGAGAAATGCTGCTGCCTACATTAGGTTTAAGAACTTAACTTGGTTTTACAAGGCCTATGCTTTCTAGTTTGTTTCAGATGTGCACAAATCAAGTGATATAAAAAAACTCTGAATATCCTCAAGTTAGAAAATTGCTGTAGCACTCCGTGTAACAGCAGTTTTAGTAGGCATATAGTGAAACTTTCATCACCCTCAACCAAGCAGAGAGATCTCTTCAAGTACTTAGATATCTTTTTATTAAGACAACAAACTTAGACGACACCCAAAGCACACAACTGAAGTAGAATCTACTGGGCTTTCAGCCATTTCGATTTCAGATATGAGTCCTACTTACTTTCACTGCTAAGTGGTCTTCCCAATCATTGGTCAGGCTTTTGTAGAATTCTCCATATTCCTCATTGGTGATATCATCTGGATTCCGTGTCCAGATTGGCTTGGTTTTGTTGAGCTCCTCTTGGTCAATGTATTTCTCCTTAATCTTCTTTTTCTTCTTCTTGTCCCCATCTTTCTTTTCTTCCTCCTCATCAGAGCCAACATCCTCAATCTCTGGTTTGTCTTCTGTCTTTTCTTCTTTTTCCTCTTTCTCTTCTTTTTCCTCTGCCTCATCATCACTTACTTCCTTATCCCGTTCTTTTTCCACCTAAAAAGATTAGAAACTTAATTGGAAGATTGACTTCATAGCATGTTATATGAGTTAGAGGCCCTGATAATAAGCTTTTCATGCATGCCCATGTCCTCAACTGTTTTGGGCTGGATACCCTATATATACTGCAAACACCAAGTTCTCTCCCCTTGCTCATCCTAACCTCTAATTAAAGATTTAATGTAAAAATGTGATAAAATTGTCTGTTTTTTTAACTACAGTATTGCACTTGGTTTTCTGTTACCTAGCATCCCAGTGTTTAAGCATAGAGAAGAAATCAAAAAGTAGTAGTGCTGCACAATCCTGAATAGCTAGACATGGTTTGCACTGGGAAAAAACCAAACAAGTTTATTTGGTGAAAGCCTTGTTAAAAAAAGACAGACGGAGAAGTATTTATTAAGTCATTCTAAGACACTTTAAGGATGCTCTATAAGGAGGGCCTCTGATTTTTAGTTTCAACTGATGAACAGCAACAACACACCTCTGATAAAGCCAGATTTCATTCTTCTTGTATCCAATAAAGATCAGAAAAACATCAGAACTGGTTACTTGTATCAAAGGGGCTGTCTACACACAGCACTAATACAGACTACATGGGTGTAATTTCTAAAGCACACTAATGTGTTGCATATTAATTGTTCCATGTAACCCCTGCTGGTGCACACTAAAGGTTTGTAACATAGTACTGTTTGAGTGCAGTAGGGAACAACACTACAAAGAAATTACTTTGTTACAGTATAGACCAAGAGAAAGTCCTGAAAAAAACCTTAGTCTTTGGACATCTACACAGAACTCAGAAATTGCTAAAATAAACCCCAAAACAAAGTTAAACTCCGAACAGAAGACTTCTGTATATGAAGCTAAAGTTTACTGAAACCATTAGGTTTAACCGTATATCTTTGATGATGTACTGTGTTATGCCACTCACTGCCCATCATGTTTTAGGTTATACATCTTTTACTCTATTCTGTGACTCCATGTATGAAGAGGACCAGGTCTGACAGCACTGTTGATTCCCAGGAGTCCCCAACAGCAAGTAAGGAAAAAGCAAGAGATTCTTAGACAAATGTTATATATAATACACACACTAGTATATTAATGATTTTTAATCTTGTCTATCACTTTAGAATAAAATTTTTGTACTGTTGAGATACTATGGCTAAACCTTCTATTGTACCACTAAACATTATAATGTGGTCATTTTGAAGTGATTAAATTTTACTAGTTTAATTTACTGTTAGCATTCCAACCTGAACACTTACAAAGAGTGTAATTGGATAACCAATGAACTGAGAGTGCTTCTTCACAATTTCCTTGATTCGTCTTTCCTCCAAGTACTCTGTCTGGTCTTCCTTAAGATGCAAAATAACCTTTGTACCCCGGCCCAGAGGTTCCCCTAGAATAAAGATTTAAGAGTTTTACTGCAAGCACCAATAATTGTGTTTGGCAAGGTGCTAGTTTAACTAGTCGGGTTTTTACATCTTGATCAGAAGTAAGATTCTAATTAAACACCTTATGCTTAAGATTATCCACATTATGTCCCTAATTTATTTGGGGACAGAGCTTTCCTGTACATCCACATAGTAATTTTATACTTACTTCCTTGTGTCAGGCAGGTCACCTGCACTCATGCTTTTACAATAATGTATTAGCCCTCCTTTAAAACCACATGATCTTTCATATAAGATATGCATCCTAACTACAATCCCTGCAGCATACAAACAAATCACAGCTCCCTTTGTAGTTGAGCTATCCTCTGAAATAAAAGTTTCTAATCTGAACTGCTACCTCACATTCTTATCCTTTTTACAAGAGAAATGCAGGACCTGCTGCACTATTATTGTAACTTACTTACAACTGTGAATTAATTTTTCAACAGAGGTTAAGAAACACTACCCTGAGGAGCAGTTGCTTTAACTGCAGTTTTGTTTTACATGATACCATATGCTACTGCTGTTCCATCTTCAAAACCGTTCCATAATACAGGGAAACACATTAATGAGGGGCTGCTTCAGAGCTATCTGTGCAACAGAATGTTAGCACTTACCATTATCAAGTCTTACAGTGAATGATCCTCCAGCAGAAGACTCCCAAGCATATTGCTCATCATCATTGTGCTTGGTGATCACTGTTACTTTCTCAGCAACCAAGTAGGCAGAGTAGAAGCCAACACCAAACTGACCAATCATAGAAATATCAGCACCTGCTTGCAATGCCTCCATGAAGGCTTTGGTGCCAGATTTGGCAATAGTACCCAGGTTGTTAACCAGATCAGCTTTAGTCATCCCTATGCCAGTATCCACAATGGTAAGGGTGCGATCGTGCTTGTTGGGAAGAAGGTTAATTTTCAGATCTTTTCCAGAATCTAGTTTGCTTGGATCAGTCAAACTCTCATATCTGATTTTATCCAAAGCCTACAAAACAAGACGCAATTATGAGATCCCTCAACACACTACTTGCATTTAGGTAGCAATGTCAATTATTTCCATTACTTACATCTGATGAATTAGAAATCAGCTCTCTCAGGAAGATCTCCTTGTTGGAATAGAAAGTGTTGATGATCAGAGACATCAACTGAGCTATTTCAGCCTGGAAGGCAAAGGTCTCCACCTCCTCCTCCATTGGTTGGTCTTGAGTCTGCACAGCTTCTGGCATCTGTAGAAATAAGTGAAATTGTAGCTCTGTAAGACAGCTCTGTAGAAAGGCTCTTAAAACAAGCACATAGTATTCATCTGTTTTATGTTCAACCACTAGAACTTCTTTTAACAAGTACCACCACTTTGGGATAGAAGGGTTACTGAGAACATGGATAACATTTTAAATATATCAGACTGAATAAGAGAATCCCAGCTGGTATTCTCTTCTGGCGGGAACGCTCCAACTCTTATAGCCCTTATCTGGAAAGACCTGGCAGTGATGGATGAGCACAACTCTCTGCTCCTCAGGAGGACAAAGTTTTAAGTAACTCAGCAGCAATTTGTAAGATTGCCTACCATGCATTTTTAAGGAGTCAGGCCAATGTTGTGAATCTTTCAGGATTCTTCATCCTCAGAGTTGCAGGAGCCATTTAGAAAGGGAGAAGTGAAACTGTGTTGAATACCTGAATTGACTTCTAGATGTTCTGCCTTGTTTGTCTAAATATATGCACTTTTACACAAGTCAAAAAATCTAAATGAGTTTCCAGAGCATCTAGGGACTGTCAATTCCCTCCAATCAAGGACTGAATACACAAAGTTAACATTACATACTAACCTGAAATTCCAGCATTTAAGTTTGACCTTATACAACATTTGGGACTAGAAAGTAACTTGCAAAACATACCGACACATATACCCTTCTAATGGCAGAAAAAAGAACTCACAATCTGGTTATTGTTTCCAGCAGCCACCTAATTTTTTTTTTTGGCTGAGTGATCAGTCACAAATTGTGAGCTCTCCCCTCAAGGCTGTAGGGCAGATAACTCATACAACCCAAAAGTATGTATGTGCAACCGCACTGACTGTTTAACAGACAAAATGGCATTCTCTTGCTCATACCCCTCACCCAGGCAATGGTGCTATACATTAGTTGCAATGAGAGCACAATTTGGTATAATCCACTGGTTACTTCCTAGTTGCAAAAGAGCAGGTTTTGCAGTCTGGGGAAGCCCAGTGCCACAGTCACATCCCTGTTTTACCGGCTACAGTACCGGCTTGAACCGAATCCCCCTAAAGCTCAGAGGGAGACCTTACTAGCAATTTGACAGGCTTTAGAGTAACAGCCGTGTTAGTCTGTATTCGCAAAAAGAAAAGGAGTACTTGTGGCACCTTAGAGACTAACCAATTTATTTGAGCATAAGCTTGAGCTGTAGCTCACGAAAGCTTATGCTCAAATAAATTGGTTAGTCTCCAAGGTGCCACAAGTACTCCTTTTCTTCTTACTAGCAATGTGCTTCTCCAGAGCCATAGCGCGGTAAGAAGCACCACGGAACCGGGTCAAGTTCAGATTCCAGCCTCCCCCACGGTGAGTACTGTACGTTGTATTGTTTACAGCGAGTAGAGCTGGAAACCAGGGAGGTATCAGCGCCGCACTCTCTCCACACATGGGGTCACAGCGCCCCCTACAGGCTCCGGCCGGGAACAGATTCTAGAAACTGCCAGAGCCTTCCCCCCCACCCCCCGCGCCTTCCCCACCCACTCGCCGCAAGAGCGAGTCCCTTGCGCCCTCCCCTCCGCAGCCGGTCCCCGCCTCTCTGCTCAGCTAGACACCCGCATCCACACGAGCTACCCCCACAGCCCCTTCTCCACCCCCCCACCCCGCGCGGCCAGTCTCCATCACCCCCCCTGCCGCACGTGAGGCAGCCTCGTCCCCGAGCCCATCACCGCCCGCCGGCCCTTGCACCGCCAGAGCCGGTCCGCTCCCCGAGCCTGCTCCGGTCCCTCCGCGTGTGAAGCCAGAGCCGGTCTCCTCCGCGTCTTTCCGTTCCCAGCAATTCCCCAGAACAAACGCGAATCCCCGCAGCAGCCGCCTAGGGGTCACTTCCCGCAAGGCCAGACACCGCTCTGCGGGTGGCTCTTCCGGCAGGGGCTGCCTGCGCCCCTCACGCCGCCCTGCAAGCGCGGCGCCGCTCCCCTCTCCCGCGAGCAGGGCTACCGGTCTCCGCTCCGCGAAAGGACCTCCGCCATCAGCCCAAGTCACCCGCCACCCCCGAGCCGGGGAAGGGACCGCTGAGAGGTCCATCCTCTGATAGATCCTCCCGTCACCGCTGCCCCCGCGTCTCACCTTAGCGGCGACAGCTGTAACTACTTCTCTCCGTTAACCGTACTTCTCTCTCCGCACTAACAGCACTGATATTCGCCGCCTCCCGCCCGCCTTTTATACCGCCGGCACCGCCTCCTTCCAGAACCATCGGGAACCTTCACTGACAGGCACGGGGGTGGTGACTCCAACCCTCATCACGGGAGGGGAAGGGCCGAGAGGGGGAAGCCGCTGGGGAACAAATACGCATGCGCCAGGACGAAAGGCCTCGGTTTGCGCACGCGTCGTCTGTCAGCTAGCTGAGAATACTGCGCATGCGCCATCCGAAGCGCCGTTCGCACGCGCGCTGCCTTTCCAGTAGTCGCCTCTGAAGGCGGCGGTGGGAAATGCGCTTGCGCGAGATCAACTGTCATCGGTTGGTTTGGGAAAGGGGGGTGCGGATTGCGCAAATCGCAAGGTGACTTCATTCTTTGGAAACTCGAACCCGCCCCGAGCCTATCCCCTCCCTCCGAACGTCCTAGAAGGAGGCGGGACCCGTTAGACTGTCTCCCTCTGCCAAGTCCCGCCTCTCCTGCTCTGCCTCCTTCCCTCACCCCGCTTCCCTCAGAAGGTCCTAGAAGCAGCCAGAAGCGACACACTCCCCTCCCCCCCCCCGCCGGCATCAGAACGGCCAAGAGACGGGATGGGGTGGGGGGGTGTTAGCATCGCCTCCATCTGCCTTTTCCCTCAGGCTCTCTGCGCGTTTCTCTGCACGGTGCCGGGGCGTCCCTCCTCATACCATGGTGCCTGGCTTTGGGGCACCCCTAGGCCACGTTTCATGCACGACCTTGGGGTGCTACCCCACCCCCCCGCATGGCAGGCCGCAGTGCACAGCCCTGGGGCACATCGTCCCCCTGCCACACTTCAGTGCATTAGCCTGGGGCACGACCTGCATGTTAAACTCACCGCATGCCCCTGGGGTGCTCCCCCCAGTCTATACTGCATGGCCTTGCAGCGACCCCTCACGTTTCGCTGCATGGCCCTGGGCCACCCGTCCACGCAACGCTGCACTGCACAGCCCTGTACATGTAGTGTGTGGCCTTGGGGCAGCCCTCACAGGCCACGCTGCACTGCCTGTTTCTGGGGCAACCTCCTGGCATGCCACCCTGAACTGAAGGCTGTGGGGCACCTCCCCCACCTAGGGTGGCCAGTTGTGGTTGGATGTACTCCTGGAGGTTTTCCTCACATTACATAATCTTTAATTAAAGATGAATCTTTAATTCCTGGAGACCAGGGCAATCCTGAAAGGTTGGTAACCCTACCCCTCCTTGCATACCATGCTGAGCTGCACAACCCTGGGGTGTCCTCCCCTCTGTATGCCATACTGGTTTGTACTGGTACTTCTCTGCCTAGCTGCTACCCCTTATGGCACAGGCGCCGACTTTCCAGTGTGTGGGGAGTGGGGGTGCTCCACCCCTGGCTCTGCCCCTGACACCTCTTCCCCCAAGTCCCCACCCCGCCCCATTCCACCCCCACCCCCGAGCGTGCCATGTCCTTCCTCCTCCCCATCTACCCTGAGCCTCCTGCATGCTGCATGGAGGGCGGGAGGCATTGATCAGCAGGGCCCACCGATTGGTGGGAGGTGTTGGGGGAAGAAAGGAGGGCTGATAGGGGGGCTGCTGGTGGATGCTCAGCACCCACCATTTTTTCCCTGTGGGTGCTCCAGCCCTGGAGTACCCACGGAGTCGCCGCCTGTGCCTCATGGATATTCTGTGCAGCTCCTAAAAGGACTTTCCAGCCATGCAGAGAGGACAGATCTTGCATTTTAAGTAAAGGGTTGTGCATAGCATCAGTCCAGTACAGCAAATTTTGAGCCAAAACCTAAACAAATCAAAACCAGAAACTGAACAAAATAAAAAAAATTGAAATTTCCCACAAAACAAAATTCAAAAATAAATTAATTTTGGGTCAATCAGAATGTTCCACTTAGAATTAAAACATTTTGCTCTGGTATTGACCTTTAAAAAATGTTTTTAATATAAAAAACAATGACTTTCATGTGAACACATTCTAACCACTTCATTTTGGATTTTTTTCCAAAATGAAATTTCATTTAATGTGGACACCTTTTTCAATATGTGTCACTTTTGGAAAAAACAGAATTTTTTAATAGAAAAAATATTTCAACTCTACTTACAGTCTAACATCCTGATCTTGTAATCTGACTCACATAAGCAGAATTGATTGCCGGATCAGGGCCCATGGGCCTGATTTTTTGTGTGGTCCCTTGACTTCAATGAGGATTGTGGGCTTTCAGCACCTTTCAGGGTTGAGACCAAAGAAACAGAGAGACAATAGTACAATATGTAGGGCCGCAGAAGTTACAAATTGCACCTCCCTGGCTCATCTGCCCCACACTAGATATCCATTGCTGGGGTTTCTGTACCCGTGTCTACACTGGGCCCTGGTCCTGCAAAGACTTATGTACACACTTAATTTTAAGCAAATTAGTAGTCCTATGAAGGTGGGTGCTTTCGTCTTTGCAGGATCAGGGCCCTAGCTTGCATTGTCTACTCCAGTAGCCATATTATTTTGTTAATCTTCTACTTCTAAAACCATATTATTTTCCAGGATTTCCTATTTTTTAGAAATCTTGAACTTGTGTTCAGTTTCTTTCAAAGATCAGAGTCAATTGCAATTTGCCACTCTTTAATGGCTTTACAGTATTTATTTTTAACTTTCAAAACGACAGTCTATTTAAAATCCATTGTAGATAGATTTTTCTCAAAATTCCTAGACAAATCCACTTGGGGGAAAGTGTTCACATACCAAACCTAAACTGATCACTTCAGTCTCTCCCTCTCTGCTTAAGTCCTATCCAAATGTCAGCCTGTGCAACAAGTGTAAAGCTAATATTTTCTTTATGAATCATCCATAGATGCTGTACTCTTTTTATTATGTGGCTGTAGTGACAGTTGCAGTAGTTTATCGATTATAAATCTGTTTTAAGTTGTTCATAATTGTGCAGTGCTGCAGTGTCCCGGGCTTTATTTGTTTCAGAAGCTGGTTTTTTTGGAGAGTGAGGGGGTGGGAAGACAGTTGAGCAAAAATGGTTCCAGTGTGTTTGAGAACAAAGACTGAAAATGTACTTTTCCCATTATAAAAATATTCATGCAATTTTTAAATTTTTATTTTTTTATCACTGTAGTACCAAACATGAGTTAGGAAAACTGATATATTACATTGAACTTACTATCCTACCACTGGAGAAAAATTAAAACAAATGGTCTAATGTCAGACTTGTAATTTATTTGGTGATTTTTAATTGTTGGAACGAGAAGTGCCAAAAAAGCAAAATCCTCAACCTGAGCAACCTGAACATTTTACCTTGCTTTTATAATAGTCCAAACCCATAGACCTGAACAACCCCAGCTTTGTGAAAATTCAACTCTGATCCAAATGCTGTGGACTGCATGCTCTGACTATGAAATGCCATGCCCTTGGTCTGCCTGAGCCTCTGACTGCCAGATGCTGGGACTGGACTACAAGGGATGGATCATGTAATAATTACCCTGTTCTGTTCACTCACTCTGGAGCATCTGGCATTGGCCACTATCGGAAGACAGGATACTAGGCTAGATGAACCATGCATCTGACCCAGCGTGGCTATTCTTATGTTCTTGGCTCCTGCCCAAATTAGAAGCCACCACATAAAGACACCATATAGTATTAGGTCAAATGTGAATTGTATTCATGGTATAGATCGGGGTGGGCAAACTTTTTGGCCTGAGGGCCACATCGGGGAATAGAAATTGTATGGCGGGCTATGAATGCTCACAAAATTGGGGCTGGGGTGCGGGCTCTGGGGTGGGGCTGGGGATGAGAGGTTTAGGTTGTAGGAGGATGCTCTGTGCTGGGATTGAGGGGTTTGGAAAGTGGGAGGGGGATCAGGGATGGGGCAAGGGGTTGGGGCATGGGGAGATGCTCAGGGGTGCAGGCTCTGAGCGGCGCTTACCTCAAGCGGCTCCCGGAAGCAGTGGCATGTCCCTTCTCCAGCTCCTACGCGTGGAGCGGCCCCTGACCCTGCTCCCCAGCGGAAGCTCAGGGGCCAGCTTAAAACAGCTCTAGCCCGCAGGCCGTAGTTTGCCTACCCCTGGTATAGATCCTGATCCTGTAACTGAATCTGCTCAGGTGGAGCTTTATTTTTTCATGGACCCATATTTGCCTGCTGCATGCATATGCATTATGATACAGTCCTTAATTACATGATCACGCACTATTTGGGCTACGGGACTCCCTGCCTCAGTCAGTGCATTAGGAGGATGGTGAGTCAGAAGGTTGCAAGAAGAGAAAGGTTGTTATCTTGTATTCAAGGCACTGGATTAAAATCTAGAGAATGGGTTTCTATTCCTAGCTGTGCAACAGGATTCCTGTGTCGCTGAGCAAGACTTTCATAAACATAAACACAAGGGGGCCGAACTAAGATTGCCTGGAACTTTAGTTATAGCATTTTCTAACATCTGAGTGCTTGACTTTGTAACCTTACTGTTTTTTTACGGAGTTTTTTAAAAATGTAATTCTGTTCGCTTCCTGCAGCTCCCATTGTCCAGGAACGGTGAACCGTGGCCCTTGGGAGCTGTGGGCGGATGTGCAAATGTAAACAAACTGTCTGGTGGCCTGCCAGTGGATTACCCTGACCAGCCGCGTGCAGCCCACGGGCTGCAGGTTGCCCACCACTGGTATAAAGCCTAGTGGAAGCCTAAGGGCTTGGCTACACTTGCAAGTTAGAGTGCATTAAGTCAGCCCCGGGCGCCCTAACTCCTGAGGTGTCCACACTGGCAAGGCACTTAGAGCACCTGGACTGTGCAGCTGGAGCGCTCTGGTAATCCAACTCCACGAGAAGCATAGAGCTTGCTGCGCCCTGGCTGAAATGCCGGGGTGTCAGTGTGGATGACGTGTTGCATTACTGCGCTGTGATTGACCTCCAGAAACATCCTATAATCCCTTGAAGTCAAGTGGCCACGCTGGTCATTGTTTTGAACTCGGCTGCAGGCATGGGGCTATCCCCTTCCAAAGCTCTGTTTCTGACAGCCGGCTGCTTATCTGCCCCGGGACACAAAGCAACCATCTCTGTGGGATGCTGCTGCTGCAGAGACAGGCACTTGTGAGAGAGAGAGGTGGGGGGTGGGTGGGATTTCCCTCTTCTCCCTGATGCTCTCTGAATTTACAAGACAGCCTGCTGACACACTTTCTGCCCCCCAAAACATGCTATCTCTCCCCCCACGTACACACAACACACTCCCTGTCAGACTCCACCCCCCCCCCCATTTGAAAAGCATGCTGCAGCCACTTGCACACTGGGATAGCTACCACAATGCACGGCTCTCTGTGGCATTGCAAGACCTGCTAATGTGGCCACGCCACTGTGCTTGCAGCTGACAGTGTAAACACGAGGCAGCGCTTTCCCTGCTGCTGTCTCCGAGGCCTGGTTTAACTTCCGGAGCTCTAAATCTGAAAGTGTAGCCATAGCCTAAGGAAGTGTAGACCCAGTTAAGGACTGAATAAAGTGCTGCCCCTGCTGCTAAGCAGCTGTGCTGTTTCCTACTTTCTCAAGTCTCATAACTGTCAATGGGAAGTGATATGGCACACAGGAGGATGTGTAGCTCAAAAGAGTGATCCATAATACAGCAATGTTTGATAACCATTGCTCTCATTACAAAGCAGAGTATCTAAATTCCTTGAGTAAGTCAGAATAAACATAATCTAATAATTTTTTAATAAAATGAAGTTGCTGTTCTGAACTGTAGCTGGCAGCAGTCGTTGTACAAAACTGAACTATGTAGCTTTTTGTATTTCAGTTTTCATGAGCCAGAAAGTTTAGTTGAAATATGATAACTACCTAATCTTTCTTTGGAAAAGGAATATAAATTAGGCAATGAATTAAGTCACTGCTAGATAGAATGCTGTCAGATTTTTTCACATGGGTACACATGACATAGCAGGAGTCAGGAATTCAACAACTTACTTTACAAGTGATAAGTAGAATTTATTAAAATCTCAGCTGCACAAGAGAAATCAGTATTCTATCATAATCAGTGGAACTGGAGTCAGAAGACCCAAGTTCCCTGGAGGAACTGTTATTCAGGGAAACAGGCAACGTGAGGAGTTGGGTTAGAGGCAGTGCAGCCAGGTGGATAGAGCAGTGCGCAGTCTTTATTAAAGTTCCAGTTATTAAACGTAACCTGTATCATTCTTGGCTTCACTTGTTAGCAGCCCAGTGATAGAGCAATCGAAGTGCAGCAGCTGGTGACATGAGCCATGGAACGAATCAGAAACCCCCTAGAGCACTGGAGTTTGCAGACCCAGCCCAGCAATAGACCCAATGGAAAGAGGAGTTCATGCTGTATCCAGTCTTGCCCCCTTATTGGGGAACAAGGTAGAGATGTCAGTATTCCTCTGAAGTTTACCCTTGTCTCAAGCTTTAAAGCAGCTGTAGGGAACTATTGCTCCCCAAAGCAGAACAAAACTACGGAGTAATGCAGGTGGTTTTTTTTCTTTTTTAATTAAAAAACCCTATACACTGAGACCAGTCTAAGGGGGACAGGCTAGACACCTATATTACTGCCTTACACACACTGGCTGCTACATGCAATTTTGGAGACTTGATAAATTCCCTAATTTGGGACCAGCAGGAGTGGCTGCTATGGGTAGGCGATTTCACATTAGACAGATGCTTAGACATGAGCAGAGGTGAAAGTAAGCCGGTCCGGTCCGGTCCGTGTACCGGCAAGAGCCAGTATGCAGTGCCGGACCGGACTGGCTTCCCCAGCAGTGATTTAAAGGGCCCGGTGCGCCTGCCACTGCAGGGAGCCCCGGAGCCTCTGGCAGCGGGGCTTGGGTGGCGCCTTAAAGGGCCCGGGGCTCCCCGCCGTGGCAGTGGCAAAAAGGATGAAAGTCCTATGAGGCATAACACCCTTGGAGGTATAGACAGTGAGACAACAGCAAAGGAGAGCACAGGGTCAGGGTTTTATACCATAGTGAGATGCCTTTACTGTAGGAGACAGCATGAGTGAGTAAAGGAGAAGTGCCCTGCACTAGGACAGCATTGTAAGGAATGGCGCAAGGTGGAGCATTTTAGCAGTGTGAGTGAGAGCAGAAGAAGGTCTCAAAAAATTCAGACAGATTTTTACAAGAAGGGGATGGCACATCAGACAGCCATGATGACATCATGGCTCTCTCCTTGAGTCTAGGAGCATATCAGGTTCAGGTGTAATGACAGGAAAACAACAAGGGACAATACCACCTCTGTGAATGCAATGATAGTAATAAGGAAATGCTGTGTGCAATTTCAGCTGGATAGTGGAGGTTCCTGCATTATGATTCCTCAGCATGAGTTGGATTAGAGTTTACCCATTACAAAACAGCAGTGACACACTAATAATTTACAATGAGAGCCTAATTCCAGCCCCTAGGAAAGTGTGAGCTCATAGTAACTAACCTGAAAAATAATGGAGGGTATCAACTGAGGTTTGTGGTAGTAGAAGTTAAGCAACACAGGCCCCCTCTCCTTGGGGGATACATTTAATACAAGTCATGGATACGATCACGGTGCAGCATCAGAGTTGTATAGCTGAAGTGCAAGAAGCAAAAGGAGGAGCTGTAGCTCACGAAAGCTTATGCTCAAATAAATTGATTAGTCTCTAAGGTGTCACAAGTACTCCTTTTTGTGAAAAATTGAGACAATTTTAAAGTTGATTGGGATGTTTTCAAAGGCAATGGGTGCCTCTGAGGAAACCTGTGACTGGAAGTAGACCCTATAGTGGAACCTGTGTGCTTACCATGAAAGAAAATTCCAGTGGCACTATGTAATCCAGTATGCAAAGGAGCTTGAAGTCTGTAGAGCAGGGGTAGTGTAGCTAACGTAGTACTCATAGAGGCCAATGCAGCAAGAGAAAGTAGTGTGGTAGTAGAGAAGCCATCGGGCAAGTTCCACACCTACATAGAATCAACATCATTCAACAGGGCATTGAAAAGATGCCAGTATCCAATGCCCACAATTGATGATATCTTGCCAGAACCATCTGATGTGAGGAATGGGTTTTGGCACATAAACCTGGATAAAGAGCCCAACATGCTCACAACCTTTGCAACACTATTTGGTTGCTACAGGTGATTGTACATCCCAGTGGGCACAAGCCCAGCACCAAAGGTATTCCAGAGATTTACCTAACCATTGTAAGGGCTGCCTAGTTGAAAATAATTGCAGATATCTTCACTGAAGGTGAAGGGGGTAATGATACAGAATTTGAACAAGACCATGACAGAAAAGCACATCATTTTCTACAGTGATGTAGGGACAAGAGCATAAAACAACTGAGGAAAAAAAATGTGACTCAAACTGTGTGAGGGGATGTACATTGCACATCTCACAGCTGAAGGGCTGAAAGCAGATCCCAACAAGATGAAGGGAGTCAGAGACATGCCAGCTCCAGTGGATGTGAAAGGGGCACAATGCTTCATAGGAATGATAAATTTTCTGTTTTAAGTTCTGTCCATATCTGGCTGCAGTCATGGAACCCCTACATCACCTCACGAGACAGGAAGTGGAGTGGGACTGGGCAGGTCCCTAACAGCAAGCATTTGACATACTGGAACAAGTTATAAGGGATGCCCCTGTCCTGAGATACTACCAGCCAGGAGAGCCACTAACATTCCAATGTGATGAACTGGAGAACTGATTGTGAATAGCTCTTTTGCAGGAGCAGCTGGTTATTTGTGCCAGCAGAGCCTTGTCAGGGACCGAACAGGAGTACACCCAAATAGAAAAAGAGCTTCCAGTTGTGGTATTTGGAGCAGAATGATTCCATCTGTACACCTGTGGCCATGCTAATACCGCAATCAGACCACAAAGCCTTAGAGACAGTCATGGCAAAGCCCCTTGCTCCAAATGAAAAAATGAAATGCAGCACATGTTGATATGACTCCTCCACTACTAGCTAGAGATCAGATATTGTCTAGGATGACTTCTGGCCTTAGCTAATGCCCTAAATAGGGCCTATATATCCAGCACCAGCAAGTTGGGGGAAGGGAAATCAGAACATTGACTCCAGAACATGCTGCACTTCCAGTTTCAACAATGAAACAGATGGAAATTAAAGAGGCTATGGAAAAGGACATTCTACTACAGGTGTCAAGAGAGCAATACTAGCAGGGTGGCCAGAAGACAAAAGCCAAGTAACAAAAATATATTTTCAAATTGAAGATGAGCTATACATACAGAATGGAGTCATATTTCAAGGGAAGAGAACTGTTGTCCCCATCTCATTATATAAGGACGTCTCACAAAACAAAACAAAACAAAACAAAAAGGCCTCTTACCTGGGCATTGATAGCTGTCTTAGATAGGCTCAAGAGTATGTTTAACTGCCAGAAATGAATACACAACTCCATGCCTTTATTGAAGGGTGTGTACACCTGCCAGCAGAAAGACTTACCACATGAGCTACCCACCAGACCATGGGAAAAGGTGGGAGCAGGTTTATTTACCTTCAATGAAAAGTACTACTTGATTACAGTAGACTACTATTCAAATTTTGAATGACATGTCTGGTACAAAAAGTCAGTGGCTGGCAAATTGAAAGCCCACTTTGAGATATGGGATTCTGGACATTGTATTAATTTACAATAGCCTTGAAAGAATACAAGGAATTTGTATGCATCTGGGAGCTTGACCACAACACCTCCTCCCCAGCCATGTCTACAGAGTACTGGTTAATTGGAGTCAGCTGTGAAAATACCTAAAAGGCTGTGTTACACAAGACTGTTTCTTGACATTCAGACCCCTCATTAGCATTTTTGGCAAATAGGAACATCCCCTCACAGGGTTGTCAGAAGAGTCCAGTACAGGCACTGATGGGACAAAGGACCAAAACCCTGCCGCCAATGCAGGGGGACCTGTTGCAGCCTGGGAGATAGCAATACCACCAAGAGGAAATGGCCAATCGACAGAGAAAGCAGGCACTGGAGTATGACAGGTCAGCCAAGAACCTAACAGCCCTGGAGATAGGCACTCCTGTGAGGATCCAGCCATTAGAGATACACCAGGAGTGAACAAACTAAGCTGTGAGAAGAGGAGCAGCACCCAGGTCATACAAGGTGACTATGCAAGAGGCCAGGACAAGTGATCCACAGGAATAGGAGACTCAAGCCATGAGACAAACACCCAGAGCTCATCATGGAACAGAGAGACAGAACCCTCCAGAGGCCAACCCTACAGGTAGGGAGAAGACTCCACAGAGAGATAGTGTGTAAGACTTGGAGACAGGGACACAGATAGGGTATGTCTACACAGCAATTAAATAGCCATGGCTGGCCCATATCAGCTGATTCCGGTTCATGGGGCTTGGGTTGCAGGGTTGTAAAATTACTGTGTAGATATTTGGACACAGGCTGGCGCTGGGGATCTGGGACCGTACCCCTTTGGGTTATGGAGCCTCAGCTCCAGCCTGAGTCTGAATGTCTACAAAGTAATTTTACAGCTCTGCAGCCTGAGCCAGAGTCAGCTGACCTGGGCCAGCTGCAGCTGTGCTGTGGGTCTTTTATTCCAGTGTAGACATATCCTACGTAACCAGGTGTGCCTGTGGTAAAGGCAAGACTCCAACTCCATGTGCCAGAACCTCTGGCTAAAGGGACACGGAGTGGGAGTCTGGGCATCAATTTGTTTTTAATGTTTATATTCAAGTGTTTGTAAAAATAGGGAACATGTATCATGATCAGTGAAATTAGAGTCAGAGGCCCCATGTTCCCTGCAGGGGACTCATTGAGGGGACACCACTAACACTGAATGTGAGGAGTTGGGCTGAAAGCAACACGAGCCACTTGGACAGAGCAGTGCACAGGGTTAATAAAGTTCCACTTGTTTAACTTATTAAAGCTGAATGCAGGTTGTTTGATAATGGAACATGTATAAGTTCTAGCTAGTGGTTTGGCATGTGGTCACAGAACAGAGGTCAAGGATTCCTGGAAGGATTACAATGGCAGGCCCCAGAATGCCAATTTTTAATATTAGCTAAGTTATTAAATTGTTTTCACTCTTTTTAATTGCAAAATGAAGGATAGTCGATTAAATTAATATGACCCAAGCTTTTTGTATCTGTCTTTTCCTCCCCTCCCTCTGTCCCCTCTTCCCCATGACCAGACCATGAACTTTATTCTCTAGTTCCTTGCAACTTGTATTGTCATTTACACTGGTGTAAAGTGAATATAAAATAATGCCATTCTGACCCTGGTAATGTTTTATGCACTTTGCACAGTTGAAATGATTACATAACTTGTGAGGAACTGGAGAATCAGGCTCCAGGCAGTTCATATAATTAGCTATCACAAACCATAAGCCCTATACCTGAGCATGCCACTATATGGTAAATTCATTCTTCATATATGTGCCTTTAATGTGGAACTGGAAGACCTATTTTTAAGTAGGAATGATGCATATACTAGAGACAAATAAGAATGGTCGTCACCCTATTTACAAGTGCTTCATTGCAGTACCTGGCTCTGCCTTTTGATTTATGGCATTGTAAGAGAATTATTACCATACATTTCCTGTAGTCCTTGTTTTCTGAAGTTAGAGCTGCGCTTTTGCATCTGTGCTTCTACTATGGAACCAGAAGGCAACTCACACAGCTATAGGTTCGTAGAGTAGCACATTCACTAATGGCAATAACCCCAGTTTCCATCAGTCCCTTTTCTTAAGCAAAATGACGGACAAACCAACCAATATAAATACATATCCTAACTCTTTGGAGAAGAAAGGCAACATGGAAGACAAAAAGTTTCTCCCAGTTTGGGGAGATTAATTGCAAAGTGGAAATTTGGGTAATAATTGCAAGTGGAAATCTCAGATAATACGTCAGAAAGAGTGCGTTTGTAGTTAAATTGTTGAAGTGAACATCAACATTTATGGAGACTTCCACTCTCAAAATCTGTATATTTTCAAGGGAAGAGCGTTTAAGAAAGTGAGCAAAAGTTACATATTATGCCAAGACATAGTTGCCACATTTTTTAAACAAGTGTGATCACCTATCAAGGTATTTGCATACCTAATAGTGTGTACATATGTTTTAGATTTGGTCATAGTGCAGTGAACCTACTGACTTTTCTTTACTTAAGAAAAAAACCAAGAAGACTGTAGGATCTTATAATACCTGAGGCAGGTGTCCCTATAGAGGCCTTGAGGTGGTACTAGTCAATGCAAGTAAGGGTGTGAGAACTGGGCCCTTTATGGAGGTACCTTGCTGTTACTGAATGTCAGAAGACCTATTTCAGAGTAACAGCCGTGTTAGTCTGTATTCGCAAAAAGAAAAGGAGTACTTGTGGCACCTTAGAGACTAACCAATTTATTTGAGCATGAGCTTTCGTGAGCTCACGAAAGCTCATGCTCAAATAAATTGGTTAGTCTCTAAGGTGCCACAAGAAGACCTATAGTCTTCAGAAAGAGTTGGCAGTAAAAGGTCAGTTTGAAGAGGCGTGAAGTCAAGCAAGGTGCTCTGTTGTTACTAGTGATAGCAAAGCAGTCCCAACTATCAAATTCTGCAAGGAGGCAAATGCCTAGCCTTTTCCAATGTAAAGTCAGCAATTAAAAAGAGACCTTATCTGTGGACTGCAAAAGAGAACAGAGTCTAGCAAAAGAACCATTTCTCAGAAAATAACTGTGTAGCTAAGTAAAGAAATGATACAGTTACAAAAAAGTTGTTCCTTATAGCTCTGTCAACAATACGAAATTGGCATTGTTATCAAAATGAGTTTCCCCTCAACTGGTGCAGAGCATGGTTTAAATCACTGAAAATGGTTTTCCTGGTACCATCTATTAGTTAAGGCATTTTCTGACTCAGTTTTGAGGAACTGTTGACAGCTTTTGTTAACAATGGATTGATTTCCAAGTGCAGATTTTTTTTATGAGCAGTTGATCATATACTCACAAGTCTCTTACAACAATAAGAACTCTTCAGCATTGGAGAACCTTACAGCAGCTGAACAGATATGTGATTGTGGATTCCTTCCTCATCAAACTCTGCTTAGATTTAGCTTGAAGTGTGCTGGGGCAGGCTCTCATTTATCCCCATGAGAGAATCCCCAAGAAGATTGAAGTTCTGTTAGTGAAAGGTCAACATGATTTTAGAAGGGAGTAAATACTTCCCATCTCACCTACAGATCACTGAAGTCAGCAAAGAGCTAAGTTTGGTGACACTGAGCAAGTTGGGCACATCTCATTTGAGGCAACTTAGTGTCCAGGATCATCCAAGGTAAGATCGAAGTAAAAACTAAGTGACTGTGGTAAAGTAATTGGACTGTTTTGCTACTTCATGCCTACGATGTTCATGCTTAGTGCCTTCCAGTTTAATGCTGTGATGTAGATCAAGTTGCTTGAGTCAATGGGTGAACAAAATGACTACCAAGACCTTCATCTTTTCTAGTGGGTGAACTGCTCAGTTTGACCATCTTGTGGAAAGTATCTTCCCAGCAAGAGAGATGTGTTTATGAAAAAATGTGTTGCCCAAGTTGTCAGTGTGTACTGGGAATCTATATTCTGATCGTCTCATTTAGATTCCTAGAACTTGTAGGAAATTTGAAATCCTTCACTTTTTTTTTTTATTTTGGCCAAGCTAAACACACATGAAGGTCATTCCTCATGCTTTTGTAATACAAGTCTCTGCAGCTAGCCTCCCTAAGTACATACCCATCTGAGACTATTGGCATATACTCAGGGCGGCTAGCCCATTCCACTGCTTGCACTGTTGTGGCTACATTATTTTTTGCCTGATAGCTTGATGAGACCTAGCACTAGTATGTCTCCTGAAGCTGGACATCACCCCCACAGCTCCATGTACAGACATATCACAGATTTAGAGTGGATTTTATTCTATAGCACATGTAAGTCAAGAGCCATGTACAATATAAAATTGCCATACAAATCTCATCAAGGCCTTGAAACTGTTCATAGCAATGGGGTTATGGTTTCCCTAAAGAGTCTTTCGTTTTTCTGGATATTTAGATAAACTATTAGCCACTGCATATCCAGTATGTGCCTTATTATATGCACATGACTTTTAAATGTCCTGTCAAACTATGTTGAAGTTGCTTCCTTCCCCATACTTGTTTCTAGTAATTGAGAATAAATCAAGAATACCTACCACCAGTTACTACAGGTAGTACTATTACTCCTCACTTGTTTGTCTCAGTGTATTGACCTCAATGACATTTGTTCTTACCTGAACTAGAGAATCTTGCATGAGCCCCTTACCTAGTATAAAGGCTTTGGTAAATAAAGAGTGAGCGTGAAGACTGTCAGGTTTAGCATACAATGTTTAGCATAGCAATATTTCCTTGCATAGACTGCTTAAGCAATCTAATGTAGATGGCTGTTAGTCCACTTCCTCCATGTGTGAAGCATCCTCATCTCCCTCAAGTGCTGGCATCTCTTCAGGGACTGCTGGACTAGTTTCTTCATCAGTGCATGTACAAAATAGGTACAGTTAAGTCATCTATACTTCCCGAGCACAACAGCCAGATCAAGAATATACCAAGCTTTTCTACCAGTTTTTGAAAGAGCATTCATTGTAACTTTAGCCGTTACTGGCAGTGAGTCAGTAGGTCGTGTATATTGAAGCTACTATACTTCATGCATATACTAAATCCCTTCCTAGGACAGCAGGTACATATCAAATAGGATTATAATGGGAGAAATCTTACTTACTAAGATCAAGTTTGATCATTCTATAAATGTGGTTAGCATGTGTCTGGGGATCCTCCAAGCTGAAACCAGAGGACAGAAGTGCAGTCTCATACAGCAAGATAAATCAGTGAAGGATCTGGCTGTCATTGTCAGACTGTGACTTCTGCCTTAATGTTTCAATGATGGAATGGTCAGGATTTATCTCAGGGTGTTTCTTTACTGCCATGTAGCCCACTGTGGAGTTGTCTCTCAGTGCCTGTGCTTTCATTATCCTTTCCATATGGGCAGTCCAGCCATATGTACTTGTTATAATGCAGCATGGGGAAGTCACCAATTGGTTGGAGACCACAGCCTGTTAATAGACATTACTATAGGGTATGAATAATATGCTAGATTGAAGTAGTTCAGTTCAAGTGGCAGTGCATATTTACACTTATGAGTATTTTGCCACCTAGTGGTGCTTAATGGTATAAAGCTTCCTCCAAGTAGTATCTTTTAGACGCTCATGTGCCCCCTCCTACACCTGCCATCAGGGGTCTCCAAACATTCAGAAGGTGAAGCTATACAAGGGGGCATAGAGCCCTCTACTGGCTAAGTTCCACGTGTATGGGCCAGTGTCGGAAGACAGGATACTGAGCTAGATGTACCATTGGTCTGACCCAGTTTGTTCTTATAAAGACTGAAGTGAACTGCTCTGGTCCATTTGGATATGTTTTTTTTCCCTCCAGCCTTAAGTGTCTTAATTGTTTAGTATTGGAGATTAATCATAATCATGTATAGATAGTTAAGTTAGTAGTTTGGTTCAGGGTATAGAAGAACTAAAGAAAAAGAAGCCAGGATTCAAGAGATGTGCTTTGTGCTGTTGGATGACCATGTTAGGTGTCTGTAGCTTGGGAAAGGGCCACTCTCCTTCTGGGTGTTGCCTCTGTTGGACTTTCATTCCCAAAGATCACAAGGGGAGGCAGAACAGGTTACAAGTGCTTCTCTTAAGGAGGCCCTTGAGGCTAAATCCTCTGGGTCTGGGCACTTGTTGGATTCAAGGTCTAAGAGACCAGTTTCAGCTCCTGTGACTTCTTTCTGTGATTTAGTTGTGGATTGGTCCTGCTTTGAGCAGGGAGTTGGACTAGATGATCTCCTGAGGTCCCTTCCAACCCTGAGATTCTATGATTCCAGCAAGTCAAAGCAGTTTAAAGAGTCCAGGAAATCAGAACCAATATCAGGTCTTTGAAGGTACTGTTGATGGAGACAGGTAGACCACTTATGACAGAACCAAGAGCCACAATGTCAGCTCCAGCTCTGTCAGTTTCAAAGGTGGCAGCTAGGTAAGAGACTGCCACTGGTAACAGTATGCAGTGTAGCTGTAGCCCTGTCAGTCCTAGGATATCAGAGAGACAAGGTGGGGAAGGTAATATATTTTATTGAACCAACTTCCCTTGGTGAAAGAAAGAGACAAGCTTTGAGTAACTGTAACCATGCCTCAGTGGGTCACAACTGAGCATACCAAATTCAGGACAAACTGGGAAGAAGGTGCTGCATTCTTGAAGGGACCATTAAGATCCCACTCAACTCTGCACTGTTTAGAACTCTCCCACATTCGAAATGCTAACAGCTTGAGAGACAGCCCTGGGGATACTTGTAGCCACAAGGAAAAAAACATGTCCCTTTCCCCTAAATAAAAGTTTTCAGCTACTCCAGCCTTGTCAAGTGCAAGTCTATCTTCCTCCATAGCTAAGAGGTTGCTCCCTCCCTTGCATTCTGCAGCCCTGATTGCTGCTTTTCTGCTCCAAGTACATCACCCTCCTCCTTTTCTTTTGGTATCAGTTTCCTCCTGTTGACACCTGAATAACGTGAATGGGCAGGAAAAGCAAACGCCACCTTCTTTTATTTTCCTTTAACTTTCCCTCCTCCCCAACCAGATTGTGTGTGTGCGCCTCTCCCTCCTCCCAACCCGCATCTGCTGCTGATCCCTGCTGGGGAAGGGAGGAGAGAAAAAGGTGACGTCCAAAGGGGATCCTCGGCGTCTGGGCTTAAACTTCAGAGAAGAGGGAGGCAGAGCGAAAAGGAGACTAGGAGAGAGACTGCAGCGAGTTGCCGGCAGGGCACATGGGCGGAAGAGGGGAGAGGTGCTGGTACAGTATGGGGCTGCTCGGAACAGCTGCTCTGCCCCGGGACCACCAGCCTCCTCCCCAGGAGATCCTAGTGTGTTCGCTGCTCGCTCACTGAGCCAGACAAAGAACCCGCCCCCTGCTCTTTTCCCTTCCCTGCCCGGCTCCCCACAGTCACCAGATAGCCATGTGGAAGTGGCTTCTGTCTCTCCCCCTGAGGATGCTCTGCAGTTTCATGAGCTGGTGGATCACATGGCATCCACGTTGACCTTACTGAAGGTAAGTGTGGTGGAAACCTCCCATCCAGCATTTAATAGTCTTGGGGCTACCTTCAAGAACAGGATGTTGATACGCTTAGAAGGGTTCTCATGTTTTCACACACACACATCCTGTACCCAATTCACCAGCAGTGGCTACTGCCAGTAGCAGATGGAAGTCTGGACAAACACATTCTACTCCTGCTGATGGAGAAGAGAAAAGGATTGATTCCCTGGGGAGAAGGGTGTTTTCTTTCTCTATGGATATTAGGATGGAAAGTTACCAAGCAGTGAGGGCCTGTTATCAGTTCCAGTTGTGAGAAAAGATGGCACTGTTTGTGTGGTATTTGCTAGGCAACAAAAGGAGATTAGCAAATTTAATCCTAATGGAGGGTTGAAGTGTGGCAAAGCACTCTTAGGGCTTCGTTTGACACCTCAGACTCTTCTACTAGAGTGCTGGTTTCTGAAGTTTCCTCTTCTCTGGCTTTGGATACTAGAATTAAAAGGGCATGGTCTTTTCAGTGAAAAGATGACAGAGTTACTGGAAAAGCTGAAGGAGACATGATTGATGGCTGTAGGATGTAATATGTAGAATGTACATTTTAGGTGTTGGGACATGTGAGAAGATGCCTGCTTGTCTGGGAAGGAAAGAGAACAGCCAGGTAAAAAGCTGAGCCAACAACCTGATCAGCAATCCAACTGAGTTAGCAAACTAATCTTAGTGCTAACCAGAAGTGTTTTTACAATAAATAATGAACAACTTTGTAACTATGTATTTAAGGCAAACTCCTGAATGTGAGTGTGCACTTGCATTTAATACTATTCTATGGCCTGTTTCAGTGGACTGATCACTCACCGAAGCAGCAAACAAACAACATACCTCTTCATCTCAAGAGTTGGTCTGTGAGCCTGTGCACTGTGGATAGCAGGAAAAAGAACCGATCAACTGCCTGCTTTGTGGGCTTGATTTCTTCTAGGAGACCTTCTACTTCTTTTCCATTATCAAATGGGATAATCTGCAGTCTTTCTTGGCTTATTTTTCATCAAATGAAAAAAAAATGTCTACAACAACGCCAGCAGGCTACGCCTGGGGGGGGTGGGGTAGGGTAGGAGGGACACCCAAAAGTCTTAGAGGCCTAAATCTAACCAAGCTGTTCCCTCCGTCATCTTTGTTGAACACCAGGTCTCTGATTTTGTGTGTGGTTCTCAACTCTCGATCCTATCAGCAAGGACCCTTCCCTTCCTCTGTTTGGAGACAGGCTAGCTTCATTTTATCAGCAAATGGAGGCTTGTTACATTGGACAAATGGGGCCCTGAAGTTAGAGGGCTACGCCATTCAGTTTGAGAAACCATCATCTTTCTATTCCCCCTAACATTGCCTTTTTAGGGAATCTTTTCACAAGGCAATTCTACTTTCAGAATCTGAAAAATACCTTAGCAGCCCCTATCAGAAACTGAGGGGCCAGGGGTTCTATTCAAGATGCTTTCTGGTGTGAAAAGGATGGGTTTTAGATTTAAGACATCTGAACAAGTACATTCAGAAGTTTTGGTTCCATATGTTAACCCTGGCTTCTATAATCCCTTTGCTTTCAGCTACGTATTGGTTCATGACTCTTGATTTAAAAGGATGCATATTTTCATCTCTATTTGACAGAGATCAAAAGTACCTTTGTTTTACTGTGGCAGGATGCCATTTCCAATATAAAGTGCTTCCATTTGGCTGGTCCAGACTCCACAGCTCCAAGAGTTTACACAGAGTGCCTTTCTGGGGTAGTGGCTTATTTGAGAAGGCAGGGTATTTTTGTCTAACAATATTTGTACAATTGGCCATTAAAGGCTGCCAATCAGAAGGATCTATAAGTCATTGTTTTCATGCCTGGGACAACTACTGACTGTCAAAAAGTCAAATCTGCCCCATTCAGACTTTTATTTTGGGGCTCCATATGTGACTCAGTTATCAGGGAAAGTTTTTCTGCAGAGGGCAGATTTAAAAAAAAAACAAAAAATATTCAAATATGTAAAAATAAATAAATCAGAAAGTAATCTTTCTGGGTCTCAAAGAAGCTGCTACGTACATGACTCCATCTGTGCATCTCAGAATGAGACCAGTACAGCATTGGCTGTCTAAGGTCTCCAGACCAAAACTGGACACCTCTTCAGATGTTAGTCAGCATGCCTCAAAATATCCTAGACTCATTGACTTGGTGGTCAGAGCAAGTGTTCTCTGAAGTGTCCAGTTCAATCCTCCTTCATTGGTAAATGTAACTTTGGATGCATCAAACAATGATTGCGGTTGCGGGGAGGGGAGGCAGTGCATCTCAGTCATCTTACGCTCGGAGGTCACTGGCTTCTCAGGAGAGAGGCTTGCACACCAAACAAGTTGAAGTTAAGAGCCATTTCTGTTCCTCAGATTGTTCCTCCCTCACTTACACAGGAGGGTTGTGCAAGTGGTAGTAAACAAAGCATCTGCTACATACTTCTGTGTTAACAAAGAGAGGCACTCATGCCACTTGGCTATATGCAGAGGTAGTCAGATTATGTGACTGCATTCTCCACAACATGTATCCAGTGACCCTGCATTTAGCAGGAGAAAACAATTGCAGATAGCCTCAACAGGAACAGTTCTCAAGCGTGGAATGGTCCCTGAAAGATCAGCTGAAAAGCAGAAGAGCATCTTTTCCAGTTGGGGTCAGCCAGACATCAACCTGGTTGCTATGAGATTCAACAACGTCACCTCTTCTGCTTGAGAGCAGGAAGGCATAGTCAAACCATCTCAAATGCTTTCCTTCTGCACTGGGGAAAGGATCTTCTGTATGCTTTTTCTCCCTTTCCATTAATCCAGAGGGTGATAAGGAACATGTCAGGGCAGGGCAAAGATGGCTCTGATAAGGAACATGTCAGGGCAGGGCAAAGATGGCTCTGATTCCCTGGGTTGAATCAGTGTCAGTAGTGGTTTACAATTCTGCTTCAGTTGTCCAGTGAGGTGTTGATATGTTTTCCTCTGTTTCTAGATCTTCTATTTCAGACACAGGGCAGAGTTATCCGCAGTCCCTTTTCCTGACAGCTTCGGCAATTATACTTGTCTACACTTGACCAGTCATGTTACTTATCAGTGCAAAGTTCATTTGGCAGCTACCTCTTTTTACCATATTTTGGTTGATAGTAATTCACTGTTTGTGTATAACAGTTTCATAAACTTCTTAACTATGTCCATCTACTGAGTTTGTAATGCCTTGCTTACAACATTTACTTGGAACAGGATTGTGGCACTCTGTACCTCAAAGAAGCACCCTGGAACCTCCATATTCCCTCGTCATAATTATGATGATATATTTCATACAAAACATGCCATGTAAGACACCATATGAAAAGTCATAATCAGCTGAACCCATTGTTCTGTCAAAATATGCATACCGTTAGTGTGTATAAAGTTTTGAGATTTTGCTATATGTTTGTTACTGAAATATGCTGTAAATTTAAGAGTCATCCACTAGTTCTCCAATGACAACAAACGAGGTGATCCACCTCCAGGAGGGTGTTAAAGGGCCATTAATCAGCAGAGGAGTTATAAACAAGGGATTTACAATTCTGTAAGAGGGCTGTGCAAGTATCACACAATGGGGGATTGCTCAACTCAGACTCAGCAAAGCCCACCAGGACATTGCTTGGTTAGGTTTTCCAGGCACATAGACTGAGGGTGTACAATAGGAGATAGTGGCATCAGGCTTTTGCCTTACTCTTCCCCCACCTATGCTGGAAGCAACAAGAACTCAGGGAAAACAAAGACTTGAACTGAGGAGACTGGTCCTAGGCTTAAAGGGGAATCCTGTGTATTAAGAACTGTAACCTACCTTCAACATCTAGTGGGGTGAGAAAAACTGCTTGATCCAAATACTGCCTAGTCTAATAAGACTCAGGCTTTAGACTGCGTGCTTACTTTTTATGTTCTTTGGTAACTATCTCTGACCTTTTATGCCTACCATTTATAATAATTTAAAATCTATCTTTCTGTAGTTAATAAATCTGTTTTATACTTTAGCTAAAATAGGGTGTTTTTATTGAAGTGCTTGGGAAACCTCAGCTCAGTTTACAAAGGCTAGTGTGTGTCCTCTTCACATCAAGGGAAGAGCGGACTAGGTAATGAACTTACACTATCAGGTTTCTGACCAGGGCAAGA
This sequence comes from Eretmochelys imbricata, assembly GCF_965152235.1. Taxonomy (NCBI): domain Eukaryota; kingdom Metazoa; phylum Chordata; order Testudines; family Cheloniidae; genus Eretmochelys; species Eretmochelys imbricata. The sequence continues at coordinate 111,401,353 of NC_135577.1, forward strand.
CAATACTGTTCTGGGATGAAAAGCTGGGGGCTTGGGAAATTTGCTGGTGTCTTTCTCTGTGTGATTAGTGAGTGGTTTAGGGAGCATTCATGCAATTTAGCTAGGTGTGGGGCTCCATATGCTGTTGTACTGAGCCAGAGGTTTGCTGCTTGTCACTAGTAAAGCATTGTGAAAGACAACCCAGGCTGGAGAGTTAAGGGGACACAGCAGTACCCCAGTTCCAGGTTGTACCCCAGTGATCCCATCATAAGTATATTGTGCCAAACCACAATTAAGACCAGAATGTGAAGTCAGTGATCTGGTTTGCTAGGCTTTGCACCTCAGCTTTCCGGGCTCAGCTTTACTCAACTGTGTCAGTTCCATCAGGGCATCATACACCTCAGTCACTTGGTCACTGGCCTTATGCTGTCAATGTGATTCTCCCAGCGAGAGTCACTCAGTGGCTTCATGGTCAGATTTGTAACATTATCCATGAGGATTTTCCACCTTCTAGTTAATGCTGAAAACAAGACATATCTTTTGCAGTACTCTGAAGAGATACTGAATCTGAAGAGGATGTTGCATCTGACATAACCAGGTTGAGGGAATGGCAACCACAAGGTATAAAGAAATTGGATTCAGTCATGGGGGGCCGGTGACCTGGCTGTTGCTGGAGGCTAGCTACCAGCCCCTACATCAAAACAGAACTATCCTACTATCAAGACTAAACTATTTATTTTGCTTTCCACGAGCATGCCTGGTAAGTGAGAGCGAAGGTCAATTCCCTACTCCTGCAAGAGTTCCCAAGCTCTGCAAGCAAGGATTCCCCTCCTGCTCAGCCAGAGCTCCTGAAGTGCCTCAGGTACTGCTGCTACTTCCTTACCAGTTGTGATGAGTGATGCTTAACTTCTATTTTGCAATCAGGTATTGGGGGAGGGATTGCTCAGTGGTTTGAGCATTGGCCTGCTAAACCCAGGGTTGTGAGTTCAATCCTTGAGGGGGCCATTTAAGGATCGGGGCAAAAATTGGGGATTGGCCCTGCTTTGAGCAGGGAGTTAGACTAGATTTCCTGTGGTCCCTTCCAACCCTGATATTCTTAATATCATTATCAATATGTATGAGACAAGGTGGGTGAGGTAATATCCTCTGTTGGACCAACTTCTGTTTATTAGAGACAAATTTTCAAGCACCACAGAGCTCTTCTTATCCTGGGACCAATAGGACTACAACACTGTAAACATTTATGTCAAAGCAGTGCTGCTTTCCTACATTGTAAAAACCAAGCCAAGGTTAAGACCTACAATTTTTACTTTGCAAGTAAAGGACAGGCCAGGTGTGTAACAGTATCATCTTTGCTATGAAATGAAAGCAGTGTTTCGTTATGTGATATAGCACATGGATAGGCATATCTGAGCTTCCGTTGCTGGTGGCAGACATCTTTTTAGATCTCTCCTTGGGTCAAGAATAGTCAGACACCCATAGGGTGACCAGACGTCCCGATAGTATCAGGACAGTACTGATTTTAAGACATTTGTCCCGCATCCTGACCGCACATCAGTTGGGACGCCCTTTGTCCCGCTACTGGGAACCACTCACCATGAGTCACTGTGCACACCAAAGTCCCGGGGCTGGCGGTGCTTTCTGGGGCAGCTCCTGGTGCCCACCCGCTGGCAGGAGCCTGCAGTGCGGGTGGCCACGAGGCACAGAGGCGAAGGGGGTCTCTGCATGCTGCACCGGCTCCCTCCTGCCCAGTTAGAGCTGCAGGGGTGGGGCTTGCAGGCGCCGGCAGTGGACAGAGAGCCCTCCGCCCCCCCACGCCACCTGACCTTAGGAGCTGGAGGGACCTGCCGGATGCTTCCCGGGAGCTTCCCCAGGTAAGCACTGCCGGGACTCCCCACCTCGCCCCCTGGCAGGTCCCTCTGGCTCTTAGGGTTGGGGCAGGAGAGCAAGAGGCTCTCTGCACACTGCTGGCGCCTGCAAGCCCTGCAGCTCCAGCAGCTCCCATTGGCGCTTTTCCCGGCCAATGGGAGCCATGGAGTCGCACTTGTGGCAGGCACAGCACGTGGAGAGTCTGGAGACCCCCCCTCACCGCTCTGACCCTAGGAGCCAGAGACCTCCCAGCAGGGCTAGAGAGTGTGGTCAGGGAAGGGGGCAGGGTGTGATGGAGTGAATGTCTGGGAACAGTGTGGAAGGTGCTGGGCAGTGGGGGAAGTTTGTGTGTTTTGGGGTGCTAGGCAGAGCGGCTCTGTTGGGGGTGCTGGACAGTGGGGGGGGATCTGTGTGTGTCAGGGCACTGGGGGTCTGTGTGGGGCATTGTTTAGTTGTGGTGGTGGGGCTGTGGAGAAGGGCACTGGGAGGGAGGGGGAGGAGAAATCGGTGTGTATTGGGAAACTAGCGAGTGGGGGGTTCTGTGTGGGGTGTTGGGCCACTGTGGTGGAAATGTGGGAGGGTGGGGGGACGCTGGGCAGGGGTGGTAGTGTGCACAGCAGTGTGCATTTGTGGTGGAAATGTGGGAGGGTGGGGGGGGACTCTGGGCATAGTGGGTTCAGGGGGTGCAGGGTATAGTGGATCCAGGGGGTGCAGGGCAGGGGAGCTGTGTGGCACAGCATGGGCCCACCCCCAACAGGAAGGGGCATGCTGGTAGCACAGGGCTAGGTGGACCAGTGTACCCCCATTGCCCCTGGTTGGCCCTGCCCTTCCCGCTGCTCACCTCCTCAACTGAAGGCAGGGGGAGGGGGTACAGGGGTGGGTCCCGGCAGTGCTTACCTCGGGCAGCTCCTGGGAAGTGGCCGGCAGGTCCCCAAGGTGAGTGCAGCTGGACTGAGCCAGCAGTGTGGCCCGAGCTCCACCAACAAGGTGTGTGCAGCCTGGTCCACCTAGCTCATGGCAGAGCCAAGAAAGGAGGCACCTGCCTCTGCACATGCTGATTCCACCCAGGGCAGGCCGGGGCTGCGCACTGTTAAGCTGCTGCCCAGCTCACTTACCCACATTGGCAAGCAGGAATTGCACCTGGCGGCAGACATCTGCTCGGTGTACAATCGGGACGCCATTTGTCCCGATATTCAGGTAACATTTTAAATTTGATAGTGAAATAGAAAATTAGTCGACTGGGAATGTCCCATTAAACCCGATTGCGCTCTGTTATCTACAGGCAATTTTGGTTTTTCAGGTGTAATGCTGAAGCTGGGGCTGAAGGCAGGACTGTGGGTCTCCCCTCTGTGACTGCAGTTGGGACTGGAGCCAGAGCCAGAACTGGGACACTTCGCTCCCCTGCCCTGCAACTGGGTCTGACTTTGCAACCAGGATCCTGCACCCCTGTCCTGCGGCTTCAGCTGGGGGCTGGAGCTGGAGCCCTGTGCCGCTGGCCCCATGGCTTCTGCTGGGGGCTGGAGGTGGAGCCATGAGTCCTTGCCCCGTGGCTCGTGGTGCGGGCTGCAGCAGGGGCCGTACACCCCTCTTGCAGCTTCCTAGGGCTGTGCGCCCCCTCTCATGGCTCCGGTCAGGGCTGTGCACCTGTGGCTCCCCCCGCTCGCCCAATGTGTCCTGATATTTCACTCTTGCGATCTGGTCACCCTAGACACCCAAAGCACACAACTGAAGTAGGATCCATTGGTCTTATGAGCTATTTAGACTTTAGATGTGAGTCCTACTTACTTTCACTGCTAAGTGGTCTTCCCAGTCATTGGTCAGACTCTTGTAGAATTCTCCGTATTCCTCATTGTCTTCTGGGTTCCCAGTCCAGATTGACCAGGAAGAGGTCAATAAAACCAAGCCAATCTTCTTTTTCTTCTTCTTGTCCCCTTCTCTCTTTTTGTCCTCTTCACCAGAGCCAACATCCTTAATCTCTGATTTGTCTTCTATCTTCCCTCCCTTTTCCTCTGCCTCACTTACCTCCTTATCCTGTTCTTTCTCCACCTGTCAATGTTATTAGAAGTTTAAGTGGAGGATGGACATTAGTCATAGCATAGAATACATGAGTCAAAGCCCCTGGTAATAAGCTTTAAGTGTCCTCAACTGACAGTTTTGGGCTTGGTTTTCAAAGTGATCTTGTATACTGCAGCAGCCAAGTTCTCTCCCCTAGCCCTTTCTAACTTCTTAAACATTTAGTGGGAAGATGTGATAAAAGAAGGGGGAAATTTATTTGAAAGTAGAAATCTTTAAGTAGTTATTTGGTTTTCTGTTACATAGCATACTAGAATGATCTAAAGGTAGTAGGACAGCATAATTCTAGATAGCTGGATGTAGATTGCACTAAAGAGTCAAGTACCTTTGAGAGCTTTTAATATTTTGTCATTTGAAGACATTTTACATAGTGGTCTATAAAGAGATTGAAGTTTATTGAAACCATTAGGTTTATGTCAAGTGAACAGAATCCTCTTAATGAGACTTATGCCACTCAGTGCCAATTTTGTGTAGATTATAAGTCATCATCCATGAAATCACAGAATGGATTAGGAAAACCAAGGTCTGACAGCACTGTTAATTAGCATAGGAGTTCCCAATAGCAGGGCAAGGGGTGGAAGAGATGATTCTTAAGCAAGAGTTTTAATGTATTTGAAGTACATAATTCAAGTCAGCCTTAATATATTAATTTAGTCTATGGTATTAGTAAACAGTGTCTTTAGAATAGAATTTCTGTACTATGACTAAATTATCTATTGTACCACTACATTGTAATATACTGTCATTTTAAAAAGAAAAAGGAGTACTTGTGGCACCTTAGAGACTAACCAATTTATTTGAGCATGAGCTTTCGTGAGCTACAGCTCACTTCATCAGATGCATACCGTGGAAACTGCAGCAGACTTTATATATACACAGAGAATATGAAACAATACCTCCTCCCACCCCACTGTCCTGCTGGTAATAGCTTATCTAAAGTAATCTTCAGGTTAGGCCATTTCCAGCACAAATCCAGGTTTTCTCACCCTCCACCCCCCCCCCCAAATTCACTCTCCTGCTGGTGATAGCCCATCCAAAGTGACAACTCTTTACACAATGTGCATGATGGGCTATCACCAGCAGGAGAGTGAATTTGTGTGGGGGGGTGGAGGGTGAGAAAACCTGGATTTGTGCTGGAAATGGCCTAACCTGAAGATTACTTTAGATAAGCTATTACCAGCAGGACAGTGGGGTGGGAGGAGGTATTGTTTCATATTCTCTGTGTATATATAAAGTCTGCTGCAGTTTCCACGGTATGCATCTGATGAAGTGAGCTGTAGCTCACGAAAGCTCATGCTCAAATAAATTGGTTAGTCTCTAAGGTGCCACAAGTACTCCTTTTCTTTTTGCGAATACAGACTAACACGGCTGTTACTCTGAAACCTGTCATTTTAAAGCAATTTAAAAATTAGTCTAATTACTATCAACATTCCAAGATGAACACTTACAAAGTGTAATTGGATAGCCAATGAACTGAGAGTGCTTCTTCACAGTTTCCTTGATTCATCTTTCCTCCAATTACTCTGTCTGGTCTTCCTTAAGATGAAAGATAACCTTTTGTACCACGGCCCAGAGGTTCCCCTAGAATTAAATTTGAGAGTTTTACTGTCAGCACCAGTTAGAGTGGATTTGGTAAGGTACTAGTTTAAAAGAGTCAGGTTTTTACATCTTGATCAGAAATAAGATTATGCCAATTAATGTTTAAACATCTTCCAGTTACATGTTTAAGTTTATCCACATGAACTCTATGTCCCCAGTTCACATTTAGGAAAAATGATGTTTCCTATGTACCCATCTCTAAAAATATAGTACTTTTGTACTTATTTCCTTGTGTCAGTTAGATTATCTCAGTTCATCAAATGACTGTAGAGAGAGGGTATATTTTGAAAATAATGGATTAAGCCATCATTTAGATCACATGATCACCAAAAGAAAATTAGGTCCCTACTATACTCCCTAACTAAAATCCCTGCAGCATACAAACTATTTAAACAAGATGAAATGTTTTTATCTTTTGTGAAATAACTTCATAGTTATGTACCTTCCAAAGACAAAGTGTTTAGAGATGTTCAAGGAGGATATACTTTTTTTTTTTGTGGAGGTGGGGGGCTGTTGGGGAGAGCAGGTAACAAGAAACTGAAGAAGCAAGAGTCTAGGCTAAGTAGTAGGAAAGTGTCCCAGGAGAGATTTGTGATGCTATGAAATAGCCATTTCAAGAGGAAGCAGTGAACTTTGCTAAAGAAATTGTGTGTCCCAACCACACCCCAGTCTCCAAGCCAGGACATACACCTCCTAGGTGTTTTCACTCTTAAAAGACAGACAACAATTGACAAAACAACTGCAGAGAACACACCACCTCCTACTCCCCCACCCTGCCCAAACTAATTCAGTCACTTATCTCTTGATCAGCATAGCCACCTGCTAAGCTGGCAATTCTGTCTAGTAGAAGCAGGACAGTTGGTTTCTTAACAACTCAGCCTAAACACAGCACTGTTCCTCAGTATCTCCTTTATATATGGAGCAGGAGAAGGTGGGTGGGGACAATCAAACTTCTCTGGTCATAACCAGTGTCAGGCTTCCACTCACAGGCAGCCATTCACAATGCACCAGGCTAATATATTGAAAGGATATGTGGTTAAGGCCTGGTCTACATTAGGAAATTAGGTTGGAATAACTATTTCGCTCAGGGATATGAAAAATCCACACCCCTGGGCGACTCAGTTGACTGACCTTATCCCTGATGTAATTCTACCAGCTAGCTACTGCCTCTCGGGAAAGTGGAGTACCTATGCCAATGGGACAATCCTTCCCATTGGCATAGATAGTATCCTCACTGAAGCACTACAGCAGTACATCTGCAGTGTTTTAAATGCAGACAAGCCCTGAGACTGACAGGAAAAGGTAACCTTACCAGAGCTGCTCAGAAAAATGTAACTATCCACTCCTTATCCAGGAGCTATGGGTCTGATTCCACTGCCTAGGACCTTGTGTAGTCTTTTACACTTGTACAATATGAGTGCAAAATGGATGTAAATTGGTACCAAATCAGAATGGTAAGGGTTTTCACCCGCTTTGAAATGGTGTAGATGACTATGTAAATTGCAAAGCAGTGGAAAATCAGTCCCCATGGAGGGAATTCACTAGTGCACGGTACCCACTTTGTACCAGCTAGGTCCATACGGACACAAAGCTCCTAAACAGGGAAAACTCCTTTCTGTGGGAGCTGCAGAGCCAGATATACTGACTCTGCCCCATTGCAGATGGTCCTCCCAGCACAAGCAATGTTTTGGGATAGGTGGGGGCAGATGGATGTCTGTTGGTAGTGGGAGAGGTAGTGTCTGGAGTGTATTGTGCCTCTGCAAAAGCCCATTGGACATGGGGGTGCAAGTTAGGATAGCTTCAGGGCTGCCCTAGCCTGTACCAGGGCCCACACTGTTCTGTGACAGCCCGTGAATAGGGGAGGCATAAACCACCAATGATGGAAGGATCATCTAATAGTTAAGGTACCTGCAACTGTGGAGGGCTGGCTTCAATATCCTCATCTGCCATGGGTTTCCTATGGGCAAGTTACTTATTCTCTCTGTGGATATTAGAACTCCATACTTTGCAAGGTAAATACATTAGAGATTATGAGATACTCATAATTGGAATGCATCCGATGAAGTGAGCTGTAGCTCACGAAAGCTTATGCGCAAACAAATTTGTTAGTCTCTAAGGTGTCACAAGTCCTCCTTTTCTTTTTGAGAATACAGACTAACACGGCTGCTACTCTGAAACCTGTCAACTACTATGGTAATGGGAGGCACGATAGATAGATAGAAAACATCTCCTTTCAGTACTTGCCCTGTTGCTATTGTGGGCACAGAGAAGAATCTGGGTCGGTGTCTCTAAAGGTGTGCAACTGCCTCTTAAAAGTAAAGAAACTGAACAAAGTAATTCAGTATGAAGCCTTCCTAGTTTGCAGTGCAGTAAGAATTCACTAGATGGAGCTAAAACAGTAAATAAAGAAACTCTGAGGTATAAAACTAATTCTACTGCACAAAACCATACAGCATCAGTTTCTTCACAATTTTAATGATGTATTTCACCCTGTTAAAAAAATCTTTGTCTGGCAAACCATTACAGCAAGTTCTTGTTTGGATAGTTTTATATTAGTTAAATTCATAACTATACAACAAAATTCCCATGCAACATTTTTTTATTCTGTCCACCCAAGTCTGCTTAACTTCCCACAGCTCCGCTGATGCTAATGTTCATATTTCTGTCCTCCCCTGTGTGTCAGCAGCCATCTGAGCAATTCTTTAAACTATGTTAAGCCTCTTTAGTCTCGGTTGTTGTTTTTTTAAATTTTTGCTCTGTGAAACATTATATTTAAATCATAGAATATCAGGGTTGGAAGGGACCTCAGGAGGTCATCTAGTCCAACCCCCTGCTCAAAGCAGGACCAATCCCCAACTAAATCATAAATAAAAACTGGCAAACTGAGAAGCAAGTCTTTTCTTATCTCTTGTTATGATGTTTTTTCTCTCTTGAAATTAAGATCTAATTGACAGTTTTAAAAACTCATTTATCTTTATATGGTTGTTCAAGTGTGTATGGTTTTCCTTCTTCATACAGTGCATAGGTAATCCTGTTTCTTCCTATTCTAGCCTCTCTCTTAACTAGTTTTAGTCCATAATACTGAATCTGCTTTGCAAATCACCTGCAGCTTCCTGACTCCCTTGTCCTGGTCAGTTCCGCTTTTAGGATGACAGAGTGGCAAATATAGCAGTGTGCTCCTCCATGAACTGGCTTCCCTGAAAGATCCCACTGGGGTTTACCACCCCAAAGAGCCAGCAGCCCTGCCGATCCCCGCATTAGGAATTTGTCCCTAAGAGCACCATGTGCTGGGACTCACAGCATGGAGCTCCATCTGTCCTCCACACCAGTTGGGCTCTGCCCCACCCCATCCTGAGGAAAGAAACCCCTCTGTTGATCCGCGGGGCCCCTTAAGCTGCAGAGGGAGCTGCACCAAGCTGGAGCCTGGGGCCCAACATGAGGCTGGAGGTGGGCTCTCCTCAGTATTTTAATATCATGAACTGCAAAGAGCCGCTGGAGACACATTCTTCTTAGCATATGCACAACATTCCTCAGATGGCACATGACCAGGATTCATCACCAAATTTCGTCCGCTGGATTGGACAGCTTACCCAGGCCGGGTATTGACAGGGAGACATTGAAAAGCCACTTGTGGCTTGTGAGCCTCAGTCTGAGTATCACTAACTACATTTTGCAGCATCTTTGTTAAGGGCTACCACAATTGCTACCACTGGTGGAGCTGAAAAGGTGTTAACAGTTGGGAATGTTTGAAACCTACTGTACATGTGGCCCATGTTTTGATTTTTAATGGCTATAGCTGTTTGTCTAAAATTAGGGCTGTCAAGCGATCAAAAAAATTAATCATGATTAATCACGCAATTAAAAAAAATTAATCATGATTAATTGCACTGTTAAACAAGAATTGAATACCATGTTAAAATATATTTTTGGATATTTTCTACATTTTCAAATATATTGATTTCTATTACAACAGAATACAAAGTGTACAGTGCTCATTTTATATTTATTTTTATTACAAATATGTTTCACTTTAAAAAACAAAAGAAATAGTATTTTTCAATTCACCTAATACAAGTACTGTAGTGCAATCTCTTTATCATGAAAGTTAAACTTACAAATGTAGAATTATGTACAAAAAACCTGCATTCAGAAATAAAACAATGTAAAACTTTAGAATATCACTTGAAACTTATTAAATATTTTGAATTTTTTTTATATTTTCATATATATTGTATTCTGTGTTGTAATTGAAATCAGTGTATATTATTTTTATTACAAATATTTGCACCGTAAAAATGATAAACAAAAGAAATAGTATTTTTCAATTCACTTCATACAAGTACTGTACCGCAATCTCTTTGTTGTGAAAGTGCAATTTACAAATGTAGATTGTTTTTGTGACATAACTGTATGGATGGAGGCCTGAGGCTGGGTACTTTAAGGGAACTGCATTATTTGGACTTCTGAGTAACCAGTGAGGTGCTATAGAAGCTGTTTTGTGCTGGCTTGGTAAATCTAAATATTGGAATATCCATCAGCTTTTGGGGTTTGTTTGTCCTGTTCTGTTTGCAGTTCACCCTAATTGAGTGACCACAGCTGGCTTCCCTGGGCAGCATCGTCACACCAGCACCAACATTTTATGTAGAGAGTTGGGGAATCTGAGTCCAATTAAGATAATTTTGTAAAATGGGTTCCTAGAGAAACACTTCTTTTAAGATTTTTTTGTTTTGTTTTGGCAGGTTTCAGTTGTAGCTTGTTACTTCTGTAACCTACCAATAAAAGACAACTAAACAAATCTTTGAAAGTTTAAAAGAATAGTTTTATTACCAAACAAATTGCGTGAAATGTTAGATTGCTTTCCCTATGTACCATATAAGAAGATGTTATATTAATTACTGATACCTTCACAACAGTGTTATTTTTAAATCTACCCTCCAAGCAGAGCTAACATGTAGGGGCAAGATCAGCACAATACTATTATCGAAAAAGGGTGATGAGAGGAGTAATTCAGATGCTGTGGTAGCAGTGGGAGCACTAGTGCAGCAGAACTGTGAAAAAGGATGCTGCCTTAGCAATACATTATCAACCAATCCACTTTCCATTTTTAAGACGCTACAAAATTTTATAACCCATTGGGAGTGTTTTCATAAAGATATCCTGTAATTCACAAAAATAATCTCATTGTTTGTTATAAGTGTTGGAGTTTATCATGGAACTTAAATAATAATCCTATAACCTTCTACAGTGCCTTTCATTTGAGGATCTCAAAGCATTTGACGTATCAGTTTGGGTTCACCGTGTATTTAAACTGGTGTTTTTTCTATTTGGAATTTTTGGCCTTGATTCTCAGTTGCTTTGTTTCTGCATTAAGCATTCCTGCACCTTTGTGATCCCAGGCCCTGAATCTGGGCTTTGGCAGCAGAGAGGAGCCATGAAGCTGGTAGAACCAGACCCTTGAGAATCCCTCAGCATAAGAGGGTTTACCCCAGTGGTGTAGGGCTAGTGGAACAGCCCTACACTGCCCTTCTTTGCAGACAATGGCATAGGTGTTGTCATAAATATAAAGGGAAGGGTAACCACCTTTCTGTATACAGTGCTATAAAATCCCTCCTGACCAGAGGCAAAGTCCTTTTATCTGCAAAGGGTTAAGAAGCTCAGGTAACTTGGCTGGCACCTGACCCAAAATGACCAATGAGGGGACAAGACACTTTCAAATCTGGAGTGGGGGGAAAAGGCTTTTTTCTGTCTGTGTGATACCTTTGCCGGGAACAGATCAAGGATGCAAGATCTCCAACTCCTGTAAAGTTAGTAAGTAATCTAGCTAGAAAATGCATTAGGTTTTCTTTGTTTTGGCTTGTGAAATTCACTGTGCTGGAGGAAATGTGTATTCCTGTTTTTGTGTCTTTTTGTAACTTGAGGTTTTGTCTAGAGGAATTCTCTATGTTTTGAATCTGACTGCCTGTAAGATTATCTTCCATTCTGATCTTACAGAGTTGTTCTCTTATCTTTTTTTGTTCTTCTAATAAAGTTCTGTTTTTTAAGACTCTGATTGGGTTTTTTGGGTCTTAAAAATCCGAGGCTGGTTTGTGCTCATCTTGTTTATTCTCAAGTCTCCCCAGGAAAGGGGGTGTAAGGGCTTGGGGGGATATTTTGGGGAAATAGGAACTCCAAGTGGTCCTTTCCCTGTTCTTTGTCAAATCACTTGGTGGTGGCAGCAAACTGTTCAAGGACAAAGCGAAATTTGTGCCTTGGGAAAGTTTTTAACCTAAGCTAGTAAAAATAAGCAGGTCCCCACTTTCATGCGGGTCCCCACATCTGTACCCTAGAGTTCAGAATGGGGAGGGAACCCTGACAGGTGTGTACTCAGGATCAAGAAAGTGTTAGTGGTGGGAGGAGGCATGACTGGAGCATACCGTGGCCCAGCTATTTAGTGCTGTTGCAGAAGTGAATATTAAAACAATATTAAAACTGCTCTAATTTATGCCAGGAACTAGACCCAGGTGTCTCCAGAATCCAGGATGTGTAAAGATGAACCAGGACTGGGAGAGAAGGTGGCACAGAACCATTCCATCAGTCCTGTGCTGGCTGTGAACTTCCCCAAGGGCCATTCCTACCCAGTTTAAGGCACCTTTATATATGCTGCTGGAGTGGCAACAGAGGACTGTAGGGCAAATGAGAATCGGGCCCTTTGCTTTTTATTTGATAAGGTGTATATTTCTTTGATAAATAATTATGCCTAACATCATCCCTGTGAGGTAGGTGAAAACAACTAGTCAGCAGGTGAATTTAGGCCCAGGGAGATGAAGTAATTGTCCATGGTCACAGACAAGGGTCCCAAGAGTCCTCCTGACTCTCACAGCTGACAATTTTTTAAGGTGGGAACAAAAATTGTGCATGGTCATAACACGTTACCTAGGGGTGCGATAATGGCAGCTCATAGTGCCGCAGGATGCTGTTAAAGACCCTGCCCCGAACAATTAAATCGCCCTTCCCCCCGCCCTGGAGTAGGGTGACCAGATTTAACCGGGAAAATATCGGGACACATGGGGGAAGAAAAAAGAAAGAGGCCGGAATTTTATCGGGACGTCTGGTCACCCTACCCTGGAGAGTCCCAAGCTCATGGCATTAAACACTCCCTACCCCCACCCCGTGGGCTTTGAGCCCCCTGTCTCCCCGCAGCACCCACTAGCCTTAAAACGCTGTGCTGCTGGCCTTCCTCCCCAGAGGTCTAACACCCGGCTGCTGCGCTGGCGACCCACCCCTTTGCAAAAGCCCTAGGTGCGCGAGCTCCGCTCTACCCCCGGAGCGGCACCGCCACGTGCTCGCTCGCCAGAGGGCCACCCCGGGCTTTGCTTCTCCCAAGAGAAGGCTCCTCCCTCTCCCTCACTCGGAGCCGCCCAGATTTCCAGGCAAGCTGGCACATGCGCAAAGGCGCAGTAAACAGGCGAGCCCGCTCCTCCCCCTTACGGCCTTTGCGTGCCGCTCTCGAGTAGTGAGAGCGAGCGGTGGCGGCTGCGCAGTGGGGGCACATCCGGGCACTGGGGCAGGATGAATGCTCCTTTCCAAGATGGCGGCGGAGGGAGGAGGGAAGGAGATGAACGAGATTAAGACCCAGTTCACCACCCGGGAGGGGCTGTACAAGCTGCTGAGCCACTCGGAGTACAGCCGGCCCAACCGGGTGCCCTTCAACTCGCAGGGCTCCAACCCAGTCCGCGTCTCATTCGTCAACGTCAACGACCAGAGCGGCAACGGCGACCGGCTCTGCTTCAATGTGGGCCGGGAGCTCTACTTCTACATCTACAAGGGGGTCCGCAAGGTACTGGGGCAGCAGGGGGGCGGGAGAGGCCAGGGGCCCGACCTGCTCGGAGCACGAGGGGCGTGCCAGCAGGGACCTGCTTGGCTTCAGTGTGGGCCGGGAGCCCGAGCTGCGAAGGCCGGGGAGCCGGAGGCCAGGCCGGGGGAGTGGGCTTTGCCTCAGTGTGAGCTCAGCACTCTTCGAGGGGGGCGAGATCCCCCTAGGCTCGGGGCGAAGGGTGGAGGCACTCTATGGCCGGGAGCTGTACCTGCTCACCGAGCCAGGGGGCTTGGATGGTGCCGGACCGTGGGGAGGGGGACTCTAAGCCTGAGGTAGAGGTGTAAGGGGGAGAGCTCTGAGAGGGAGGAGAACTAGTGTTGGGGGCTACCTAAAGGACACAGGACTGGAAGTGACTTCTTGGGTTGTAGAGTCCAGTCCCCTGCTGTGGTGGGCAACTATGTCCTATCATCCATTCATACATTTATAAAGCTACATTTAAAAGCTAGTTAAGTTAAAGAACCCAGAGAGTCATCACCAGCAGCTAAAGTATGTTCCTGTGCAGCCTTTTCTTTGGCTCGTTTGGGCAGGTTTGGTAATGGCATAGTAACTCTGGGCCTGTCTCACCTACTGCTACAGGCTGAAGATTATGGGACTCTCTCTGAGGAGTGTTTGGTGTTAGCATGGGGTTGCCAAATCTCAGACAGGGTGGGGTTTTACTCTTATTTGGGTTAGGAGGAAATCTTTCACACTAAGAGTGAAAAATTAGAGGTCTAATCTTATAAAATGTGAACTAACCCCAGGTCTGTCTCCAGAGGTGTCCAGTACAGTGAGCTGAGTCCTCTAAAGGCTGAAACTTTAAATTTATGATTATAACACACAGCAAAAGCTTTCATCATGAGAGAAGTACTGATGCAAAATAAGTCTCCCAATCTGTGAATGATATTTGGTGGTGAAAGTCTAATAGCTTGTGCATTAAATGGCTAGTATGCTATATTAATGGGCAAATCGTAGCTACATAAGTACTGCATATGTAATTGCTGTTTTGACTTTTTGGTACTCCATGGTGCCTTACTTCCTCGTGTTTAGTGAGGCATTCTGATAATTTGCATCACCAAGTGAACAGGTGTCACTTTTAATATATGTAAACATAGGCATAACCAATCTCGAAGTTTTATTGAGATATTATCTGTTTAGCTTGGGTATGTATGAACCCCCTTCCAATTACTACATTGTGTGAGCACCTTACAATATTTAATGTATATATCCTCTGACAGTGTTGAGATGGAGGGAAGAGTTGTTATTCCCACTTTACAAATGGGATCTGAGACACAGAAGAGACTTAGTGACCTGCCCAAGGTCACTTGGGAAGTTAGTAGCATAGTAAGGAATTGGACCTGGGTTTACACAGTTCCAGGTGAATGAATGCCCAAACCACTCTTTCTCTTGCTTGATAATTCATGTAAAATGTAAGCACTAGCTAATTGCTGAGGAGAGTTAAGCCTAGTAAGGATTAGTTGGTAATGACTTGCAACTGAACAGACCCAATATGTGTTGTCTGATTGTATGCACTTGTTTCATACACACATTTGAATTGACATTTGCATAATTTAACTTAATCATGTGATGAGTCTTGATAATTTGGGGATGTTTTAAGTAATTGTGAATTAAATTTAAATATTGATTTGGTATTTAGGCACTCTAGAGTAGTTGATGTTATTGAACAGTTTTCTGCCTATTCATGTTAAAAAATATTTTGAATATGTCCATTTTATAATCCATAGTGGCCTTTTCTACATATGAGTCAGTGTGGATGATACTTCATATGGTTAAAATCTGTCCATCTTCCAACCCTTGTAACTGTTAGGAGTCTATCATCTTTGAGTTAGTTTTCAGTACTGAATAATTGCAAACTTCTGCAACTGTTTTATTTAGAGCAGCTCTTAATGCAGCCCAGTTACAGGACATGTGACTCTTACCAATCTTTTTTAGTCATTTGTTATCACACTTAAAGTAAAGAGAAATCTAGAGACTGAAAATATGCCATGAAAATAGGGAACTGAGGAGTTTTTAAGTGCCAGCTTACAACTTGTAAGTCTTATTTGCATTCTTCTAATAGCTTTTCCAGTATCTTTGATAAAACATAACTTTGTATTTGTGGGTGTAGCAGCAATTGAAAATCCTACTGTACCTACCTGCTGGATGTCTGTTTTGGGTTTTGAGACATACTATAAACATTATAAATATATTATTCTTACTTCAAGTAATACAGTAAAATATACTAGAAGTTTAGAATAGAATTTGTGTTTGAGTTGGTCAAAGCAAAGCAATCCAATCTTATCAATGACCTTCAGAACAGATACTTTTAATACCATAATTACTAACTTCAGTTTAAAAAGCCTTAAAGTAACAGCTGAAATATATTAAATGTATCCAAATTAAAGAAAAGATTATAGATGAGAGAGACTAGGGAAGTTGATCTGCCATACATTTGGAATATTGTATTCATTATGAATGTATCTAGAAACATCGATGAGCTTGAAATCATTATGGGCTGTGATTCTGCAGATTGGGGCCTATGGCTTTGGTTCTCTTTGTCTGTGTAGAAAATTGGCATTAGAATAGGAAAGATTGTCAGCTGACAGTTACAGCTGTCAGAATGATTAACATAATTTTCATAAAGAGAAATGCCGTTGGTTATAAAACTTGCTACTGCTTCTTGCTATGGTGTATAAGGTAGGTGAAAGAAGGAGAGCTCAATGGTAGATTAAACTAGAAGTGTAAAACACTGTCTTAAAATGAATAAATATAAACTGCTGTAAACTTCACATACAGCATGCTTCTAAAGTTGTCTCTAGACTAGAGAACGTTTAGCCAAGACTAGCTAGCTAAGACTGATTAAACTTGGGTACTTAGCCTGCGTCTATGCCAGGAAAACGCCTTTAACTCAATTTTAGCAGGTTGAACTACAGTATAATTTCTGTTTGTGAACAGTGTTACTCTGAATTTACACTTGGAAGCGAGGCTTGGTTTTGTTTATGTGTAGTTTGGCTTGTATTATGTAAGCCTGACTTAAAATTTATTTCTCCTGATCAATTTAGCTAGATTAGACCAGTGATTATATTTCAGGTACTTTAAAATGTTAACTACAGCAAATGCAGGTTTGTATTTTAAAGCTGCAGTATAACTTAGGTTAAAAAGAAATTGCTAATTTTATTACCTCTTCCTGCCTTTTAAGCAGTCTTTAAAAAGCCTTGTTCCATTAGGTTCTGTTCCTGCAGAAGTCAGAGAAGGAAATGCCATTATCTTCAGAAAAAGCAGGGTCTTATTCCTTTTATTTGGTATGTGCCATGCTTTATTTAACCATGAAAGAGCTAGCAAAGTAAACAGATATTGCAGTGTCACACAGTATCTTTAGGGGAACATATTGTAATAAGTTTATATATTATTGTGGGCCAAGCATATGTGTGACTGTGCTCTGCTCCGTGGGAGAGGGTTCCACAACTCCTTCAGGAACTAAAACAGTGATTACAATATGCGTTATTCACCTTAAACACCTCCAAAGAGGTACATATATACTGGTTCAAGGTGAGTTTCCACACACGAAACAAAGAAAACAAAGAAAATTTGGCTTTAAAAGGCTACATTTAAACTGACTTAAGGCCGCCTTTCTGATCCAATAGACAGGACCTTCTGTCCTAGAGCCTAAACTCTTGCAAAAGACTTCGGCCTATCAGAGCCCCGTAAGACTGATGGATGACTTCTGGTAAGCTTTTAGTGTGCATATAGGCACTCTTATTGATTTTAATGTTTTTTCTGTAATGCTTTTGCCTTAAGAATAAAGGTGCTTGCTTAGAAAGAGCTGTGTGGTAACTTGTAACTGATGGAAATACACTATTTATAGCCTTCGGAGAGAAAGCAAAGCACAGGTGCTGGCCATTAGGTGACTGGCTTGCTGGGGATATCACAGTGTAAGGTACGGAGCTCTGCAGCCTTAAAATTCTGGTCATGAGGGAGAAATGCGGGTCTCCACCCAAGAGATGTGATGGCTGGGAGCTAAAAACTTTAAATGAGTCACCAAGGAGGGGGCATACAGGTGCAATTACTGTGAAACTGTGACAACTGTCTGGGAACTTCTGCAGGTTTTGAACTTTTGGTATATACTATACTTAATTCAGCCAGGGAAGAACTTGGAAATGGTTAAAATGGTTTGAAATCCCAATCTGAATGTGAGTCCAAATCACATCCCTAAAGAGTATTCCTTTAGGTTATTTTTCTTTATCTGGCTGCTTCCACATCCCAAATCAGCTTTGTCTGCCATTTCTGTTTTGTGAATTAATCTTTAGTTGTAAGTCTCTTTACCCAGGCCACTGAATTGTTTGTGTTGCTTTAGAGATGAATCCTATGTAAGGATTGGTGTTCCATGTGACACTGTGATGCTTTCTTAACCTGGTTTCTTGAAGGTAAAATCTGGAGTTGGATCCAGTGTCTAAGACAGGGATGGGCAAACTTGCCCCCTGATGGCTCCCCTGGGACTCCTGCCCCATCCAACCCCCCCCCACCCCTCCCCCGTTTCCTGTCCCCTGATGGGTGCCCCATCCACCACTCCCTGTCCCTTGACCACCCCCAGACCCTCACTCCTGACTGCCCCCCGCCACCCCATCCAAACCCCTGTCTCCTTCCTGACTTGCCCCGGGACCTCTGCCCCATCCAACCACCCCTTCGCCCTGTCCCCTGACCACCCCTGGAACCCCTTCTTCCCCCCCCCGGAACCCCTGACTGTCCCCCACTGTCCCATCCAACCCCCCTGGAACCCCTGACTGCCCCCCCGGGACCCCTGCCCCATCCAACCTTCCTGTTCCCTGCCCTCTGACCCCCCCCTCCCCCAACTCCCCTGCCCTTGATCCAACGCTCCCTTACCGTGCTTCCTGGAGCACTGGTGGCCATGCAGCCGAGAGCACCGGGTCAGGCCACTGCTCTGCAACTGCGCTGCCTGGCTGCCCAGAGTGTGGCGCAGCACGCTGAGACTGAGGGGGCGGGGGAACAGCAGGGGAGGGGCCGGGGGCAAGCCTCCTGGGCCAGGAGCTCAGGGACCAGACAGGAGGGTCCTGCTGGCTGTAGTTTTACATCATCTTAGACCAGAGGTGGGCAAAGCTTGGAATGCTGAGAGAGAGACTTTGTCTGGGAAAAAAATCCTTCAAACTGCCTTAGAGGCTTTTCATAGCAAACAAGTAGGTTCTTCCAAACTTTCTCTATCAGAATATGTTTAGAAGTGAACTTGAGGAAGGTAGCAGGAAAGAATGAAATACTGGAAACTTGAGAAGAGCAGATGAATTATATGCCAGCTATTTGACGTAAGGAGGCTTTTATGCTGTATTTTCTGTCCCGTTACAGCAATCCAAAGCTCAAAAAAAAACCCAAAAAAACAACCTGTTAGTAGATTCTAACCTTGTCTTAAATTTAGATCCAATGGATGGGACGGTGAAACTGTATTTTAGTAAGGAGAAGCTAGGGTTGTGATGCAACGAGGTGTAGCCATTTTAATGAAATACTTGGCTAGTTAAGTATTCTTGGGAGTGCTGGTATGTTCCTGTGGTTTTTGTTTTCACCTCAGCTTCTGGACTCAATGAGGCTAGTTATGTATAGCAATCTCCTGTTAAGGTGAAAGCTTTGTTGGAGGTGAAGTCCAGAGTTGTTTTGAGAGTGATCCCCTCTTTGGGTGGGGAGTGCTATCTGAGGCTCACTTAGGAGTGCTCTGGCTTATATGTTTCCATCTTCAGAATAAATTTCTGTCCAAAAGATGACCCTTCTCTTGGAGGTCTATACTTGTGCACTTAGCGGCTGCAGTAGCTATGACTTTTGAATGGTCGCTGTGGTAGGGTGGCAAAGGGTTAAATAGTGGGTGGGTTCTGGTTGGATTGGCACATTCCTTTGTACCTTTATGGTGAGCATAGGAAGACTATAGTTGAAAAATTATATCTTGCTTAGACCAGGTAACTGAGACTTGCCATCAGGTACATCTTGTTTGTGGACCACAGGTCATTCTTTGATAAAGGTGTTGTTCAGTTCACGTTTACAAGGTCAGTGGTGAATGACATTAACACCATATATGATCTAATCATAGATTAACTCTCCTGGTTTTGTACATATTACCAAGTTACAACTGAATTTAGCTAGGCCTTAAAGGCTAGACTCACAAAGGGACTTAGGCATTGCAACACCTTACCCTGCTGCTCAGTGGAATCCTCAGCTCTGAGTTAGGGTCCCTATATAATAATGGGGAGAGTAAGGTGCTTAAGAAAAAGATTCACAAAAGCCGGCAAGCTGAACAGATGCCTAAACTAGTTAGTGGGAAATGTTGAAGAGAGTGGCATAGCCTAAGCCCTATCATCCAAAGGAAATTAAGTGCCTAACTCAAGACCAGAGGGAGACACCTTTCTTGGATTGGGGTTCACAACTGTGAACCCCCTTCTGGAGTTCGGCACCTAAGCAAGATTAGCTCTTTCTCATGAAGAAACCCCTTCCCTCACCTCCTTATAGCCAGTAGTCAGGACACATGCCTGCGATGTGGAAGACTGATTTTTCAAATTCTTGCTTTGCCTGATTTGGAGAAGAAATTTGACTTGAGTCTTCTATGTCCCAGTAAATGTCTTAACCACCAAGAATATGTCTGTCTTTCTCTTTGGCACAATAAATATTTAATTATACTAAGTGGAACAGTTTCAACAGGAGAGATTAAGATCTATCGCAGAATACCCAATAGCCTGGTGGTTAGGGCAGTTTCCTGGCATGGGGGAGACCTGAGTATAAATCCCTGCTTCAGATCAGGTAGAGCAAGGATTTGAAAATGGGTATCCCATGTCTCAAGTGCCTTAACCACTGAGCTATTGGGTATTCTGAACAAACATGTCAGTTTCAGGGTAACTGCACCAGTTTTTCCTCTTCTTGGTGCTTGCTGTTGGTGGACCATGCTTAAAGGTTTCCAGCTCCCAGCTGTGACTTCTCCTGGTTAGAGATCTGCATCTCACTCCTTTCTGATGTGAGTTTTTAAGGCTGCACGGCTCCCTGATTTACACTGTGCTTCTCCGCAAGTTAGACTGCCTAAACAGTCTTTGTTTTCCTTTCCCTCTAAAGACTATGACCAGTGTACTGCCCACAGTTACTTGTTACCCTGCAACTTCTTCTAAGTAAGCACATTTATTCCTAAGGGAAATTCATTAAAGAAAACATATTAAATCAATAAAAGAACCTACATGCATGTTAGAAAGCTTACTAGAGGTAACCCCCAATTTTGACCTAGGGCTCTGGTAGGTTTTAGACTTTAGTCATTGAGTTTAAAGCCAGAAGGGATCATTAGATCATCTAGTCTGATTTCCTGTAAATCACAAGACACGAACACCATCTGGCACCTGCACACTAAACCCAACAACTGAAATGAGGCCAAAGTATTACAGCCTACAGGAGACTAGGCTATTATGTGCCATAGGAGAGACTGAAGTGCACCTTCAGAACCCACAACTGGGTTTTCCCTGTGGTTACAAGTTTATCTGCCTTAAATTGAGAACCAAAACGAAGGCTGGGCAGATCACCCATTTCTTTATACAGCTCAGGCCTTTGATCTTGGCCTTCTGTAACAGGTAATTGACAGTCACCCAATGAAATTAATAGGCAACAGGTTTAAAACAAACAAAAGGAAGTACTTAACACAACGCAGAGTCAACGTGTGGAACTTGTTGCCAGGAGATGTTGTGAAGGCCAAAAGTATAGCTGGGTTAAAAAAAGCATTAGATAAGTTCATGGAGAATAGGTCCATCTCTGGCTATTGGCCAACGTAGTCAGGGACACAACACTATGCTTTGAATGTTCCTCAGTCTCTTGACTGCCAGATGCTGGAACTAGACAAAATTATCACTTGATCATTGCCCTGTTTTGTTCATTCCCTCTACAGCAGTTGGCATCAGCCCCTGTTGGAAGACAGGTTACTGGGCTAGATGGACTATTGTTCTGCTCAGTATGGCAGTTCTTACGTTCTCTCCTTGAGGGAATAACTTTAAAAGACTGGGGTTTTGTATAACCAGAGTTGGGTAAGTTGCATTAATGTCTCCATAGTGATTACCCGGAAAGTCCACTTAACACTTATTATCGTGAAAGTCCATACTTGTCTGGCACATTTTCTGTATAGTGTTTTGGACTTCCAAATCTCACATCTCCCTCGAGAGGTTACGTATAATCCTGGCCCACCATAACAGGCCTTTCAAGGACATTGCAGGAAATTGCCGTATGTGTCACAACACACAAGCCAATCACCCCCAAAATTCTGAAACTGGTGACCCCGATTATCTTTTGTGTGGGTTAGGTGTGCTCAGTCTTCTGGGCTGACTTGTACCGTAGTTGTCTAGTTGTCTAGTTCCAGCATCTGGCAGTCAAGAGACTGAGGAACATTCAAAGCATAGTGTTGTGTCCCTGACTACGTTGGCCAATAGCCAGAGATGGACCTATTCTCCATGAACTTATCTAATGCTTTTTTTAACCCAGCTATACTTTTGGCCTTCACAACATCTCCTGGCAACAAGTTCCACACGTTGACTCTGCGTTGTGTTAAGTACTTCCTTTTGTTTGTTTTAAACCTGTTGCCTATTAATTTCATTGGGTGACTGTCAATTACCTGTTACAGAAGGCCAAGATCAAAGGCCTGAGCTGTATAAAGAAATGGGTGATCTGCCCAGCCTTCGTTTTGGTTCTCAATTTAAGCGTATTTAGCATATTTACGGTACAATTCTGGGCTGACTACGGTACTTAGCATATTTACGGTACAATTTTTTTTAAATGGTTGTACTTGTACTCAAGAAACAGTGGGTTCATGTTAAATGTTAATGCTTAAATTAACAATTGGCAAGCTTCAGAACTGTTTGAAGGTTGGAAAGTGTATGTTGGAAATACTTTAAAATCTGAAATGTTGCATAAATATCTCAATTACTGTAGTTGTACTGTTTGTTATGGTTTAGGGTGATAGCCAGCATAGTGAAAACAGATATTGACATGAAACTCCTGTGCAGAAATGGTTTTAAAGCAGAAAGGTTAGGGATGTTACTGAGTTGTAATGTAGGACAAAAGTTGTGGAAGAACAGACTTTACTGTGCAGTTGAAATGTAGTTGACATAGTGTGAGTTATCGGAAAGAATGCTCTTTCATTATGGAAGAAAGCGGTTCAAGAAGGAGTTAAATTACAAACCTAAAAGGTACAAGTTTCTAGACTTGGTTTTGACTGTCCAGGTGGAAATTAGACTGACATTTTTCAAATTGGACTTAACCATTTCGTCTTGACCAGTGTGTCCTCTTGACAATGTAAATCCTAATGTTCGAGGTTGTATGGTGTTGAAGAGTTCAGTAAGGGCCACAGCACACAGTTCTTGGCTTACTAATGTCTGATTTTAAGTAATTTGGGTTCACTTAGTGAATGAAGAAATATAATATAATGCCAAATGCTATTCTGAACAAGAGTGTCAACTTCTTAAAATGTACTGCAGTGTACAAATTGCATGGGATTTACTGTGTGTGGCAGAATATGGACCTACCTTATTAAGCAAGAGGCGATGTCCCTGAAGATTCTCCAGACACAGAGCATAATTCTTACCCACTTCTATTAGAAAATCACTTTCATTAAGCTACCAAGTTATGAGAGTCTCTTGGGATATGTTTCACTTTGTAAAACTTAAAGAAGTTAGATGTCCTTTTATATCAATGTTCTGCTATTACTGCTAGTTCTTCACTAAAAGATGCTAATAAGGGCTCCACATACTGAATGTCTTAAAAAAAATTTCATGAGTCATTTGTGGATTTTTAAATTCATGTAATGATGCCTTAAGGACACTTTGGCCTGCAACAAACAATATAAAGAAATACTCTTACTCAGTAAATCTGTTAACAGTTATTGTCTTGTACTAGAAAACATGGTGAGACAAACCAAAGTACAAGGAATTTTAAATGTGTTAAATTGTGTTGAAGGTCAAGTTTTTATTCTTTAGAAAATTGGTTTTTTGTTTCTGCATTTCTGTGTAAGATTAGTGTAGACTGAAGTTTTCCCAATAAGTTCAAATGTTATCTTTTTAAAGATAGTTCTGTAAAACATTAGCTGTACATAGAATCTTTCTGATTAACTTCATGGTAGTATGAATATACATAAATACTATTCTTAGTGTTTTACTGCTATACGGTGGTGCCAAACTAGTCCAGCGGGACAAGGGCCAAAGGTGAGATGCATCAGAGGCTGGGAGAACTGCATAACTTCAGATCTGCCCTGCCCCACAGCTCTAGGACCATAAATGGGGCCATACCAAATTCACGGGCATGAAAAATGCGTCAAGGACCATGAAATCTGGTCTCCCTCTGTGAAATCTAGTCTTTTGTGTGCTTTTATCCTATACTATACAGATTTCATGGGGGAGACCAGCATTTTTCAAATTGTGGGTCCTGACCCAAAAGGGAGTTGTGGGGGGGCCTCAAGGTTATTTTAGGGGGATCACGGTATTGCCACCCTTACTTCTGCGCTACCTTCAGAGCTGGGTGGCCAGAGAGCAGCAGCTGTTGGCTGGGCAGCCAGCTTTGAAGGCAGCGCCCCCGCAGCAGCAACAGCCCAGAGGTAAGGGTGGCAATACCATACTGTGCTACCCTTATTTCTGCGCTGCTGCCTTTAGAGCTGGGTGGCCAAAGAGTGGCAGCTGCTTACCAAGAGCACTTCTGTGCTGCTGCCTGCACAGCTGGAAGGGTGGCAATACCATACCCCTAGGGCCCTGCATGGATACAAATTTATACCTGTGGGTGTGGATATCCATGGAACTGCAGGGCTCTCCTGGGAACCACAGCGGCAAAAGGAGCAGAACATGGGGCCGCTGCTCCTAGGATCTGCCGGTGCAGGCTCCTTTGGCATGGCTGTACTGCCCCCGACACTGCCCACTGCGTGGGCACCATGCTCATCGGCAGCTGTCCCTGCTTGTGCTAGTGTGTGCAAGCGGCACACAAGCAACCAGACAGGAGCCGCAGACAGCTGCATGGCATGGCAGGGCTGGGGGCCGTACAGCTGTGCTGGAGGAATTGCCAGCGCGGGACACTGTCTCCTGGGAGCGGCGGCCCCACGTTTTGTTCCTTTCGCCGTTGCAGTTCCCAGGACAGCCCTGCATCAGTGGGGGGTGCGGGCTCTGGGGTGGGGCCAGGGTTGAGGGGCTCAGGGCTGGGACAGAGGGTTGGGGTGTAGACTCTGGGGTGGGACCCAGGATGAGGGCTCTGGCTGGAAGTGTGGGCCCTGAGACTACGGTGGGGAGAGAGGACTCCCCCCAGCTTTCTCTCCCTGCAGCAGCACCTGGGCTAGGGGGAGGGAGAGGCACTTCTCCCCTTCGAGGCAGGTCCGGGGGTGGGGGAGAGCACCTGTCCCCCAGCTGCAGCAGATCTGGGCCAGGGCTTGGTTTGGGCCGGGGGAAGGATGCTCCTCCCACGGCTGCGGCAGGTCTGGGCCAGGGCTTAGTTCAGGCCAGGGGAGAGACGCCCTGGCCGTGGCAGGTCTGGTCCGGGGGAGGGGTGCCCCTCCCACAGCCGTGGCAGGTCCGGGGCTGAGTTGGGGCCAGGGGAGGGACACTTCTCCCCCAGCTGCAGCAGGTTCGGACTGTGGCTGGGTTGGAGCTGGGGGAGAGGTGCCTGTCCCCTGGCTGCGGCAGGACTGGGCTGGGAGAGGGGCGCTCCTCCCATGGCTGTGGCAGGGCCGGGCGGGTTCCCTGAGCGCCTGCACAGCACTTAATAGACAGCAGCGTGGCTGTGCAGCTTACAGGGAACTTAGCTATAGGGTCATGGGATAAGAACATAAGAACAGCCATACTGGGTCAGACCAAAGGTCCATCCAGCCCAGTATCCTGTCGGCCGACAGTGGCCAATGCCAAGTGCCCCAGAGGGAGTGAACCTAACAGGTAATGATCAAGTGATCTCTCTCCTACCATCCAGCTCCATCCTCTGACAAAGAGGGTAGGGACACCATTCCTTACCCATCCTGGCTAATAGCCATTAATGGACTTAACCTCCATGAATTTATCTAGTTCTCTTTTAAACCCTGTTATAGTCTTAGCCTTCCCAACCTCCTCAGGCAAGAAGTTCCACAGGTTGACTATGCGCTGAGTGAAGAAGAACTTCCTTTTATTTGTTTTAAACCTACTGCCCATTAATTTCATTTGGTGTCCCCTTGTTCTTATATTATGGGAACAAGTAAATAACTTATTCATTTTCTCCACACCACTCATGATTTTATATACCTCTGTCATATCCCCCCTTAGTCTCCTCTTTTCCAAGCTGAAAAGTCCTAGCCTCTTTAATCTCTCCTCACATGGGACCAGTTCCAAACCCCTAATCATTTTAGTTGCCCTTTTCTGAACCTTTTCTAATGCCAGCATATCTTTTTTGAGATGAGGGGATCACATCTGTATGCAGTATTCAAGATGTGGGCATATCATGGATTTATATAAGGGCAATAAGATATTCTCCATCTTATTCTCTGTCCCTTTTTTAATGATTCCTACCATCCCGTTTGCTTTTTTGACTGCTGCTGCACACTTGTATGGACGTCTTCAGAGAACTATCCATGATGACTCCAAGATCTTTCTCCTGATTAGTTGTAGCTAATGTTTGGTTTAGTTCTAGGAGTAAGTGGATTTTGGGTACACAATACAAATGTTAAATGACTTAAGTCCTGATTAATAACTTTTTTTAACTGAGGAGTTTGCAGTATGTTAAACTGTTATGGGTGTCTCAAGATCTAACTGTACCAGAACTAAACTTGAAGAAACTGTATTTGGTGTCATGATTTAGGCTAAGATTTTGTCACAGATATTTTTAGTAAAAATCACAGACGGGTCACGGGCAAAAAAGAAAAATTAATGGAAGCTGTGACCCATCTGACTTTTACTAAAAATATCTGAGACAAAATGGGGATCTGGGTCCCCACGCTGCCTGCAGTGGGGCTGCTGTGCAAGGGCTAGGAGCTGCTTGCAGCAGCTGGGGGCTGCAGGGTACCCCAGCCGCCTGCAGCTCTGGGGGTCCCCCCACTGCCTATGAGGGCTGAGAGCTGTGGGGTCCCCCGCCTCCTCTGCCAGCCAGGAGCTGCGGGGTACCCCTGCAGCTCCAGGGGCCTGTAATGACCAGGAGCTTGGGGGTTCCGCTTGCAGCTGGGAGCTGTGGGGTACCCCTGCTGCCTGCAGCTCGGAGGTTCCTCCACGGTGGCCAGGAACTGTGGGGTTCCCCCGTGGCGGCAGGCGTCTCCGGAGGTGGTGGGGGTACCCCTCAGCTCCCAACCACCACAGGCTGAAATCACAGAGGTTGCTGGAAGTCATGGCTTCTGTGACTTCTGCGACCTCTGTGACTAAATCGTAGCCTTAGTCATGAATGCCACCAAAGCTCCATCTTTTTCATTTCATGACAAATGTGACTTAATTTTTCATAAATCATGGTCTTTGTAATCTACTGAGCAACACTCCCATGAATTGTAAGGTCTGGTTCTAAATGTCCAGGTGCATGTAGGAGAGTTACCTTTAAGTTTTAAACTGTTAGTTTGAAACCATTTTTGTAGCCTCTGTTTTGCAGTAAGTTATCTTGCTGAAAATGTGACCTTGTGACTGCATTTTTCTGTACGTTTTTTCACTTTCCAGTTTTTTCCCTTAATTTTTGCATTATGGACACCAGTCCTCTGAAGATGTGCTAAATAACTTTAAAAATTTCATTGAGACTTCATGCATAAGTTGCTAGCAAGTGTTCAGTTACATAATTCAATGATCTGAATGCTTTTAGGGGTTCTTGAACTGAGGGTTGTGACTTCTCAGAGGGTCATGAGTTTATTACGTGGGGGTCACAAGCTGTCAGCCTCCACCACAAACCCTGCGTCACCTCCAGCATTTATAATTGTGTTAAATATAAAAAAAATGTTTTTAATTTATAAGGAGGGATTGCACTCAGAGGCTTCCTGGGAAAGGGGTCACCAATACAAAAGTTTGAGAACCACTGTGTTTAACAGCTTGGTTTACTAGGGTAATTGTTAACTATAAAAATAAATTAAACAGAGTATTGCAGCTCTACATGTGTTGCTAGACTGCCTCTTTCAGATTAGGACAGAAGTTTATTAGAATGAACATAGATGGATTTGTTTTATTTTACTAACAGTTTCCAAGACTTCATTTTGCAGTACTAGAATTTTTTGAGTACATGGAGCCTTTTCTGATGGTGGGATGAGCCAAAGCACTGAAGTAGGAAGTTACTTACATCCTGACAAAATGAAAGGTGCATGCCAGAAAAGGTTATCCCAAAATCAGGCCCCATTTAGTATTTATTATATGACAGCAATACAATTCAAATCAATATAGCACCTTTCATTTCAACACTGGCAAATGTCTAAGAGCATTTTAAATTAGCAAAATAAGTCAAAACATTACCTGTTAAAATTAATTTACTGTAAGGTTGCATGGTATGATGTACGGCCACCCTCACTTCTGTGCTGCTGTTGGCGGTGTGGCTGGGGTGAGCATCCAGAGAGCATGGCTGCGGAGCCCCAAAGACTGCTGCCCAGCACTCAATCCCCCATCTAGGGACTGTGCCCCCGTATCTAGCTCTCATCCAGGGACCGTCCCCAGCCACCAGTCCCCCGCACCTACAGTCTGTACCCCATGCATCGGCTGTATCCCCTCGCTGTGCCCCAGCCCCCCTTGGCTGCATGTAGCTCAGCAGTGCAGCCTGCCCTGCCCACCTGCCGCTGCGTCCTAGTGCTGAGGAGCATGCTCCAACCAGGGTTACTGGACATGAAATCCTCTGGGGTTTGGGGGCACTGAGCACCCTGGCCTCCTGACGATGCTTCTGGGCCCAATCTGTGCCACCCTGTTCTCCCTCCCTCCCCCAGCTCTGCGCTGGGGAAGGTGCCCCTCTTGCTCTGTCCTAGTTACAGCCCTGAGGATGTCACATGGGCCACAGCTGGGTGCTGATTGGGCCACAAGTGTCCCATGGTTTGAGAACCGAGTCAGATGAACACTTAAGAAATTACCATTCTGTAATTGTTTAGTATTAGCTCTATATCTCAACAAGTGACTTTAGGGAAATTCTAGCTGTTTGTATTAAATGTTTTTTTTCTTACTTTCAGATACAAAACCATCTACTTATATCCACATCAAATTAGCATATTAGGTTAACCTGCATTTCTTAACTTCATCAGCTGAATTTTGACCCTTGAACAAATTTGTATATACCTGGATGAAGCAAAATGTGTATGCTAAAAAGGCTCTTCATTTGAAATAGTGACTTGTTAGTGCAGGCATTTAAAAATTCACTTACCTGGGGCGAGAAGGAAGCTTTCCCAGATGAGTTAGACAAGAGCTAAGTCTTTCACATCCATTTTCCTAACGTGGGGTCTCTATCTAGTTTAAAAATAAAATAAAATTCATTAACAAGTACTTCTCCCAGTCCTGATGTTGTATGCCAGAGGCTTCTAAACATGTCTTCTAATTAAACACGTGTCCATCCACGTGACATCTGGTATTTGGTCCAACTTAGTTCTGGCTGGAGATCTTTGAACACTGCTTCCTTTATGATAGCTTCTTGCTGATCCTGAGTTGGTTAGAGGAGTTAGTACAAATCCTTATGAAGTGGAGTGAAGGAGGCTGGTAGTCAGATCTGTGTCAGTGCTCTGAGAAGCCTAGTCCCCTGCCATCATAAAGTGCTCGAAAAGGTGAGGATACTTTAGTGTCTACTCATGTGCTGTCCCTTAGTTGTGCTTCGGAGCTCCATTTTTTTTTAAATTTTTTTTTTTTTTTTTTTTTGCATTAGGCCACATTTTGTGTTTGACAGATTTGAAAGCTCCATATTCTAATTGCTGGAAAGAGAAGGATCTTGGGCTTAAATCTACACTAGAAACTTTTGCTGGCATAGTAATGTCGGTTATGAGTGTGATTCTTTTTGGCATTCTTTCTGTGCTGGCAAAAATCATAGTGCAAATGATTATACTGGTATAAAAGTGCTTTTGCTGGCATAAAGGAAAGATGGTTTGGTGATTAGGGCACTAGCATTGGACTTGGGAGACCTGCATTCAATTCCCTGCTCTGCCACAGACTTCCTGTGTGATCTCTGGCGAGTCACTTAGCTGCTCTGTTGTCCCGTCTGTAAAATAGGGATAAAGTTGGGTACCTCCTTTGCAAAGTGCATTGAGATCTACTGATAAATGTGATAAGAACTGGGTATTAATTTCACTCAGCTGCTGTTTGGCAAAGCTATGAGGAGCCTCAGAGGTACTGGAGCAGTTGGCTTGCAGAATTGGGAAGACAACACTGCTTTGTGTACATGCAGTTCTTATTCGGAAGACTTTCTTGAAGGACTAAACTTCATTTTTAAAGCTTTAATTTTGCAGATATTGGCTTAGCCTCTCCCCACATTTCCAGGAAAACCTTTCAGCTTATTAATGGTGAGTGGGCAAATGGATTTGTTAAGCACTAGGTACATAACTGTTGGGGGCAGGGGGAGGAATAATTCCAGTGCCATGTTTTGTTATCTTATAAATAGATATATAAAATTATGCTTTCTGCTGCTCTTGTAAATTGCAGAGCAGCAGACAACTTATTTAACTTGAATGCCATTCTGGCTTTGCTTACAAGTAACAAACATGTTGGGTGAAGGTAAAGTAGGAATGCTTCTGTGCCTACAACACAGTTCTGAATGTTGGGAGACCTGGATTTTATCTGAGTGAGACTTTCTGCCTTCCACTCCTAGAACTTCTAAAATAAGGTTCTGGGTTGCAGTTTAGATGAAGTACTTGGTCTGTCCGACATAGTAGCATAGCTCAGACATGGTTAGTCCCATCTACTCTACAGGATGAATGTGTATTGCGGCTAGGTTCTCAGTACATGTTTTTTCAGGTAGTTTCTTTGTTTGCCTCAGGTTCCTGCTTGTAAAATTAGAATATTTACTTGCCTCACAGGGATGTTAGCCTTTTGAGAGACATGGAAGGAAAATGCTAGAAGTGTGAAGTAACATTAATACAACAATTCACAGTGTACAAAATTGCATCTTTTCTGACTATGACCAGATATGACTTGTAGTAAAAACATAAACTAGTTGGACCTCATTTTTGGTATTGAAATAGTGGCTCTGCCTTGGCAAATATTTTATTTATTCAAACTACTACTATCAGACTGTTTTAAACTTCTATAATAACAGGAAATTAAAGTTTGTTTATTGAATATTAGTAATCTGATTTTTACACTTGTAGTATTTTTTTAACATGCTGCAACATGATGGAATTATTTGGGTTGGGTATGTATAAGATAACACCAAAACACTCTGGTATTCATTCCTGTGGACCAGTAAGACCTAACAGTCAGAAAGGATCCATGTTTACAGGATAGTAGTAATTGGTTCAAAAACAGAAATTGACTCATACTGAGCTTTGTAATGAAGAGAATATAAAGTGATTACCAAGCACTGCTACAGTGAAATAAGTTTCTATAGCAACATCGGATGCAATACAGGGTGCAGTTATGCTGGCTGCTTTGTAACAGAATTTTCCCCTCACAAATACACTGTCAGATTA
Source organism: Eretmochelys imbricata (assembly GCF_965152235.1). Taxonomy (NCBI): domain Eukaryota; kingdom Metazoa; phylum Chordata; order Testudines; family Cheloniidae; genus Eretmochelys; species Eretmochelys imbricata. The sequence continues at coordinate 111,432,261 of NC_135577.1, forward strand.
AAATGCAATATTTTATTATAGCAGTAGATAATATTGAAATCTTGAGTGCTGGTTTTTCTGGTAAATTTCTGTTGTGTATTCCCTTTTTTAAATCATATCTCAAAGTTTTATACCTAAACTATGAGCTCTTTGTGGCAGGGACTGTCTTTACTGAATGTCTGTACAGTGCTTAGTACAATGAGGCCTTGATCTTTGATTGCTGTTAGGTATTTCTTCAGTACAAATACATAGTTCAGTTCCAACTGTGGGGAGTTAAACTTGGTCCGATTTGAAGGAATTTGGTCTTGCAGTCAGTTTGCAGATTTCCCATTAGTATGAGGCTACTGAAATGTATTTTTAGTGAACTGTATAGCTTTGTTTATGGTGGCTGATATAATGAATTAATATGGATTTAAAAAAGTTAATTATACACAATGCTTAATTACTTTTTTCTGAAATGTCAGGATATCCTTAAAGAGGGAAATATTCTTCTTTACGCTGCTCAGTTTCTTTACTTTTTAAAAACTTCAGATGAACTGCAGTTTTGTTTGCCACAGGTATTTTAAAGAGCTACAGACCAGTAGAATATTTCTAATATCTGGATAGTTTTAAAATTAGAGTACAAGAAGTCTTCTAGCACCAAAATTGCATTCTAGCATGCATATTGTTCCTTAACAAATTATCTTAATTTTATGCAATATGTAACTAAAAAAATCAATTTTGCCGGGGGCGGTTGGGGGAATCATATGAATTTCTCATTATACTTCGCTATTGGCTTCTCCTCAATCGTAATCTCCAATACATACCCAGTCTGTCTCGTTAGGATTGAAAACCTCTAACGTCCTGATACTGCTAACCTCCCATGTGGAGGGTTGCATATGTTTCATAAAGCCTTCTTTTTCTGGTATCCCACGAAAGGGAACAGCATGTTCACTTCCTATTGATATGTGACTTTTTCTAAAGTTTTAGAGAAGAAATAAACTGGCTTGTAACTATCAACGGCTTAGTTTATTAACTAAACTTTGCACAGCACAGGAATGAAAATGTGTATGTATTCAGTTCAGCACAATTATGCTAAATATAATGCTGTTTGGTACTATATGACGAGCTTAACAAAAGAGAAGTTGTACAATACAAAATATGCAGTGCGTGTAATCTTCTTAGAAGATGGCAGATGGTCTTCAGTCAATGGGATTGATGTGAAGATGTAGCATAAATTTGATTTCACAGATGAGCAGACGCCATTGAAAAGAGAAGACTGGAAAAATTTGAGAATGACATGAGAAGATGAAAGGGAGAATTTGTATGAGAGCTAAGAATAGCTAAAGGGAGAACTATTGACTGTACAAAGATGATAATAGTGTGGCTGAGAGGAGAGGACTAGTCCAACAGGTTAAGTAACTTTTGTGTGGGAAGGAGATCTTCATAGACTAGATACCTTGTGAAGCAGGCTGGTGGCGTTCGGTCTGTGGGGTAGATGATTGTCATGCTGAAAGTAAATAAGCCCCATTTCCAAACTGCTTCATATTTTTCTGGCAATATAAAAGCAGTTCAGCTGCCTTTGTTTAAATCAGAAGTGCAACTTGTCAAAGGCAGCCTTCATTGGCAAATCTTAACAGTAGTTGTAACTTTCCAACTAGTTTTACTTGTGTTACCAGTAAATCTCTCATACTAATGTGGGGAGGATGAGCCAATTTAAAATGTTGGGAATTAAACTACTTATTTTCACATGAAAACATTTTCATGTCACTTTTGTTGACCCAATGAACTAACTAGTCAAGAATATTTGCAGAACTATATCAGAATACTTGGTTTAGCTGGGATCTATTTGACATGTTTACATTGACTTATTTTCCATAAATCTAGTTCATCTTGTTTGTACAGTACCTTGTTCACTGTTACAAAATACTTTGAGAGAGCTGGCATTTCTTCCATGGGAAGAGAGACTGGTATAAGTGTAGGGGGTTGCATGAAAGAAGTGGGAGGAGACTAAAGGACTTTAGGAGTGGGAGGAGACTAAAGGATCCATTGAAGGGTTGGGTGGAATATAGGGAATAAGAATAGGGTGAGAATTAATACTCTCTATTTCAGAGAGGAGAATCTGTAATATCCATGTTAAGTTTCTGGCTTTTGGGTAACAGGGAACAGAATTAAGATGCAGTTTAAACTTTAAAATTACATTTAAGCTTATTGATCAAATTACTGTGGAGTAGTCTAGTAAAAATTTATAAATCTGTCAGAATCTACTTAATTGGCTCACAGAAATGGTATACTTTCCTAATTGGAGATTGTAAATGAACATATTGCAGTGTATTCCAAGTATTTAAATAATGGATGAATGATGCTCACAAGTCTATTTTAATGATACCTGTGGTTAATTGTAAGCAGTACTATAAGCATAGTTCATACTTCCAAACATCAGCTGAACCTGTAAATATTCCATTGTAGTGCTGTCTTCTCATTTCATGACAATCTGTAGCTTGCTTTATACAGTTCTGATTTGGATTGTTTCCTACTTCAGCTGTGTTTTTATGTGGCTACAGCAAAAAAGTGGCTAGTTTAGGCAAAAACAACAACAAAAAAACCTCTTCACTCCTTTGTAACTCAAAAGTCTGCAGGCATTTTCTTCAGACTTCCCATCAAATCACTTAAGCAGAGACTAAGGCTGTCCGCACTACCGCAAGATCAATGCTGCTGCGATTGATGCACCGGGAGTCGATTTAGTGGGTCTAGTGAAGACCCACTAAATCAACGGCAGAGTGCTCTCCGGTCAACTCCAGTAGTCCATTGGGAATGAGAGGAGTAAGGTAAGTCAATGGGAGAGCATCTCCTGTTGACCCAGTGCGGTGTAGACACCACAGTACGTCGATCTAAGCTACGTTGACTCCAGCTACGTTATTCACGTAGCTGGAGTAGCGTTACTTAGGTTGACTTACCGTGGTAGTGTAGACATAACCTAGGTGTGGAAAAACATCAGTAGAAAAGATGAATGGTTTAGAATTCGGAGCATGTGAAAAAGGAGGCAGGGGCTGTTATAGAAACTTTCAATCTTAGCTGTAGAAACTGCTATAATTATGAATAAGACAACTTTGCTACTATATGTAGTTTATTTAATATTTCAAGAGATAAAATTGGGGATATTGGATTTTTTGTGTATGAAGCGAAACTGAAACTGTTAATTCATCTCAATTTGTGTCCATACGCTATAGTCTGACACAATTGCATGAGCAATTAATGCTGTTATATAATCCAGTGCATTTGACGTTTAGGTGACACCAGACTTTTTTGGTCTCATACTTCCACAATGAGGAGTAGGAACTGTAACTCTTTAATTTAAAATTCTACTGCTTCTGTGTTAAATCACTGTCTATCCTACAATATCAGGCTGAGTTTATAACTAGTTAGTGGCTTTGTTGGCTCCAAACATAATTTGTTTCTGGGCACACTGGCCTGGTCTATGCTGACAGTTCTCGGGAAGTCTTCCACTAGTGTTTGGAACAATGGAAATGCTAATGTGAATTGGCTGCTGACTAGAGTTGTGAGACTTTTTTCTGGGAGAAAGAAAAAAAATTATTTTAATTCTATTACATTAAATATGTAGAAACAAACAACTTGAAAAGATTGGTAGGTGTCTGTCAATTAGTCTCTGCTGACTTCATCTCTGAAAGAAGTCCTTTGGTTATAATGCAGCTGGAGTTTTTAAAAATTCCTTGGAAGACTTCCCAAGGCTAGATACAGCCTATTCTTTCTGCAAGGCCAGCTGCAGTGCACCAGGGATCTTTTAAAATCTCCCAGAATCCACTGTTTACTGAGCTATGCCCAGACATGTGGTATAGATATCTGGAGAACTTTGGACCTGATACTGCTAGAATGGTGCTGTAACAGTGTGGATTCACTGAACAGTTTGTGCTTTAACTGATTCTGTAGAAGGTTCAATTGAAAATGGATAAAATGTCTATTGTAAACATGGCTTTGGAAACTGCCACTGTGCCATATTGCAACAGGTGCAGTCAGCATTGGCTCTCAGTGCAAAAGGTAGTCTTTTTCTGTGAAGGTCTTCAGAACTTTAGAATTCACTCTCCTTCACCCCTTTTTCCTGATTTCAAGTAAGCCAAGTTTGTTAACCTTTGTGTTCTTCTGCACAGCCCTTCCCCTTTTCCCAGGTTTTAAGGGGAGAAAAAGGGTAAGCTAAGGGTTTGTAGGTTTGTGCATACCCCGAGTGTTTTTTTTTCCTCTTCCAGTTTATAGGGAGAGGGGTTGTTTTGATTTTTGTACCCTTACTATTTGGTAAGGCTGATCAGAGCTTTGGATAAATGTGTTCCAATTTTTATACAAATTGGAAAAAAATATTTAGAATTGTTATGCTTAGACATTTAAAAAACAAACCACAAGTCTTCACTTTAGGTGCATAAAATTGGGCTCATAGTCTGAATTTTTTTCAGAAGTGTTGAATACCCACTGACTTCAGTGGAGGCTATGGATGGTTCAATCCTCGTGGAAAATTAAACCATTCTTATTCCTATGCCTAACTATAGATTTATGTGCCCAAGATTCTGGCCTTAAATGATAGAGCCATTCTGAGTTTTGTCTTATTCATCTGGCAGGCTATACACTGAAATACTTCTGAAAGTGACTCTTCACTTTCAAAGCACGTATGGTTTTTATACGTGACCTAAAATGAGATACATAAAAATTATGCAAGTTTTACTGAGAACTTGGGAACACAATTTTTTTTCTAATCTTATTAGTTTTGTCAAAAATGAACAAGCTAAGCCTTTGTAATGAAATGGCCTGAGACACTTAATTTTGAAATATAAAATTAAGAAAGTGACCGTGTCTCCCAGTTTTACTGGAACAGTCCCTGTTTTTATATGATTTTGCAGGAACTTTTCAGCACACCTGAAATATCTTGATTCTGCATTTAATTAATAAACATCTGGTTTTGATGATCACAAAACTGTTAGTATCTTGCAGGGTGAATTTGATTTAAATCACTAGTCAGGAAGACTCGGTTTAATCATGGATTTCTATGTAAAAGTGCATTCTTGTTGGTTGTTATAACCTTAATACAGTAACTCCTCACTTAATGTTGTAGTTATGTTCCTGGAAAATGCAACTTTAAGTGAAACGATGTTAAACAAATCCATTTTCCCCATAAGTTCTAATGTAAATGCGGGGGGTTAGATTCCAAGGAAATTTTTTTTGGGCAGAAAAAAGGCATTATATACTGTACTGTACTGTGGTTGGGAAGTGCCCCGGCTTACCCCACACAGGCAAAGCCCGCTGCAGGCAAGGATGCTAGGAAGCACCTTTGCAGCAGCAGTGGCAGCTTACCTAGAGAAGAACAGGCGCTGACTTTGCCAGGGGGTGCTCCTGGCCCGCCTCTTCCTGTCCCCACTCTACTCCACACCCACCTCTTCCCACCCCCACTCCACCTCCTCTCAGGAGTATGCTGCATCCCTGCTCCTCCCCCTCACCTCTCGTCACCCCCCCCCCACCCCCCCAGAAAGTCCTAAGCACTGCCAAACAGCTCTTTGGCGGTGCTTAGGACTTTCTGGGAGGAGTGGAGACGCGGTGCTTCTCCTCCCTCCCCAGCGCTTTGCACTCAGGACTTTCTGAGAGGGAGGGGGAGGAGTGAAGACGCAGCTCTTTCCTGCGCTTCCCCCTCACTTCCAGAAAGTTCTAAGCGCTGCCAAACAGCTGTTTGGAGGTGGGGGAAGCATTGGGAGGGAGGGGGAGGAGGCGGAGAAGAGTAACTTGTGCAATGATCCCTTGTAAAGTCGCTGCTCTTCCACAAAATCTTACAAGCAGTGGACAGAGCAGGCAGCCAGATGACGTTATAAGGGAGCATTGCACAACTTTAAACGATCATGTTCCCTAATTGAGTAGCGACGTAACTTTGAAACAACGTTAAGCGGGAGGACGTTAAGTGAGGAGCTACTGTACATATTCTTCACAACTCAGAGATAGATGTAGGTTTCATTTTTAGACTGTACATGCGATACGTTTTTAAAGTGATTTATTTTGAAAACTTTATAGCTGTAAAACTCATCTGAAACCAATCATTCATTTTCTGATATTTTCATTTACCAAAGGTAATTAAAGCAGATATTCACCGCCAGTGACCTCATAAATATCTCCAATTCAACAGGTTAATTCTTAATATTTGGCGGATTTTCTTGCCATGCTGTATTAGGAGGAGAACATCACCAGACAGACATTTAAATTGTTTTATTTAACTAAAACAAAGTTATGTATTCTGGATTTTTTTCTTCAACAGTAAACATAATATTTTAACAAAACAAGAATATGAATTTTTGAATTCAGTTAAACATTCAAGTTTTTTAAAATCAGGTTTGTTTTTGTTAATTGTTTTGAACTGAAGTAGTTTTTTTTAAAAAAACAAAAATTAGATCGACTAAGTCAGCCAGGTCAACATGAGAAACTTAAAATATTGGCTTCTGCAGCTAACTCAATCATCTTCACCTTCATTTTCCTGTTTGTTCATAATCTGGAAAAGAAAAACAAGCTTTCCTGCTTTTTCAGGTCCCAAACGATTTCTCAATTTGGAATAAAAAGAAAAGGAGTACTTGTGGCACCTTAGAGACTAACCAATTTATTTGAGCATAAGCTTTCGTGAGCTACAGCTCACTAGCTCACAAAAGCTTATGCTCAAATAAATTGGTTAGTCTCTAAGGTGCCACAAGTACTCCTTTTCTTTTTGCGAATACAGACTAACATGGCTGTTACTCTGAAACCTGTCAATTTGGAATGAATTAGTCCAAAGGACGAAAAATTCTTTCTATGCCGGCAGAAGAAGCTACTGCTGTTAAAAGTGAGGTTATCACTTCAACAGTCGCTGAATCCAAGTGCTTAAGTGACTTCCACCAGTTCTCTGGTGTGACTTCCTTTAAAACATCATCAGCAAACATATATTTTCTTGAATGGTTTTTATTCCCAAACTGGGTCTCTTTTTGGCCTGCTGCCATTGTAGGTTTTCCCTTCTAGTGGGAGAATGGTATGGTAGATCTCAAATCAATGAAGGCTACACTCAGATCTCAAGACTTCTGGAATATGCTGCTCAAACAGTTTCACTTTTGTTTCTACTGCCTGTCCCTTCCTTCTCACATTTATCTGCAGACTTCTTCTCCTTGTCCAGATCTATTCCACCCCCAACAATCTTCTATTCACTGAACTTTCTGAAACTTTGCACTTTTAGAGAGAGGTAAGGGATTGACTGTGTCCACAAATTTGCGAGGAACACCAAGGATGAGGTCTGTTATTTCTCACTTCTATATATTTATTTATTTTATTTATTTAAAACCATTTTTGCTAACAAGCATGTTATTTCTGGAGACACAAATTCACAGTTTGAGAACTGCAAAACTAAGCATCTCTGATGGTATCTTCTAGACTGAGCACTGAGTCCCATTGGGTAGATGAGAACCTAAATCTACACAGAAGCCCCTGGAACCTCATAAGATTGGGTCCCTAATCCATGAACTGTTGGAACTTATTTACACAGTGCTGGGAGAGAGCTTTCCCAGCGCTCTGAAAAAACCACCTCCATGAGGAGCGTAGCTACCAGCGCAGGTGCACTGTCTATGCTGGCACATTACAGCACTGAAACTTGCAGCGCTCGGGGTGTTTTATTTTCACACCCCTGAGCAAGAAAGTTGCAGTGCTGTAAAGTGCCACTGTAAACAAGGCCTTAGGTAGATATTAGGAAAAAAATGTAAGGATAGTTAAATTCTGGAATAGTGTTCTGAGGGAGGTTGTGGAATCCACATCCTTGAAGGCTTTTAAGAACATGTTGGACAGACCTCTCTCAGGGATGGCCTAGGTTTTTGTTCGTTCTGCACTGTTGCAGGGGGTGGACTAGATGACCCCTCAAGGTCAGCCCTATATTGCTATAATTTTATGAAATGAACAAGAGAGGGCCCAAGAAGTGCAGAGTCTCCTCATGTTCATCTTCCAGGGAGCAGGGTCAGCTCTCTTTCACAAGTAACTTATGACTTATACTCCCCAAATTTAACTCATTTGTGGTTAAGGAACTGACAAGTATTTATTTAAAATAATAATAAAGACACTTCTTTCATACACCTATTTTCTCCACAACTTGTGCAAGAGCTGTGAATACCTGATCACTCCATATTACCCACTGTCATTCCAGATCAGAAGATCCTCTGGACTGGGATCCTTCTTTTGAGAGAGATTTCCTTAGCTGTGGTAGGAGATTGCTTACTGTAAATCTCAGGCTGTTTAGGTGGCACACAAAGAGCTAATTGTTACAACACCAGCTTTGCCTGAGGCCATAGAAAGTCAATCCCAGCCAAGACAGGTATTGGTAACCACTGAGTAACCTAGAGGTATGTGCGTTGACTGTAAATGGAGCTGCCATGGAAACTTTCTTAGATATATTTTAAAAAAAATTTAAGAAGACCTTGTAGCTCAAAAGGAAATATACACCCTACTGTGATCTTGGTGCTCTTTTGATATAGCTAAGATGTACAGGAGGGATATCTACTACTTGATTGAATACATCAAATGACATGAGAGAGGGGATACTGCAGGAAAACCCTCTTCATCTTTCAAGCAAGTATGACTACAGGCTGACCGGTGTTGTTTCCCAAATAGAGAAGTTTTCAGTTCCTGCCAGTCTCAGTTAAGTGTGGTAGTGAGTGTCAGATTCTGGGATTTATCGTCATGGACCCAGATCTCACAGAGCAACTTTTCTCCTGGGGTGAGCCTCTCTGCGTAGGCTTGGTCAAAGCCTCCCTGTCTGGACATGCAGGCAAGGGATTCAGTGCAGGGTAAATGAAGTATCAAGTCCAGGGAATCTGAGTACTGCCCTTACTAGGGAATCCTGTGAGCTTTCCCAGCAACAGTTTTCTCTGTCAACCTCAGAATCTAATGGTAAGCACCCACAGAGCGAAAGACCGAGAAGGAAATGAGAAGTAAGTGCAGTGATACGTACCTATGGTCACTATTGTCCCCCAACTCATCACAGGAAAAAAAACAAAGCAGTCCTAAAAAGATTCTACTACTCAGGAAAGCTAGTCCAGGCAGAGGTGTCCTTCCCGTTTGTTTCAATCTTCTGATGCTGATCCCTCCAAGGAGGGGCAGGTCTAAGAAGGAAGCACAAATCAAGATTTTGCAGGTACTGGAGTCCTTCAGTGCCTTCCTGCAAGGGAAGGGCAAGCTTCAGAAGAGGAAACAGGAGGGGAAAAGAAGAACTCTTCCAGTTAGAATTTTTCAAATCCGTGCTTGAGGACAGCTTCCAATTTAGATCTACCTCCTGAGAAAACCTCTAAGACTAAGAGGAGGAACTAGGTCAGAAGAATGACTACACCACTCAGAAGTGTTATCCCTCAGATCCAAAACAGCCATATATTGCCCTCAATACGGCCTTGATAGATGTGATCAAAGAGGAATGGAAATCCCCAGAAAAAAACAAAAAGACCAAGCAAGGTTGTTAAGCATTTCAAGTTCCTGAAAAATCCCAGACTCAAGAAGCAAATGTTTAATGTCCACGCTGGTGACAATCAACGAAGTAGACATTCTGTCATTATTTGAAAAATGGGAACTTCCTCTTCCCCATTTGTCGTCTTGCTTGTGGATGTGCTGTAGTTGGCCAGAAGTTGCACACTAGAAATCTCCAGTCATTTCTGCTGTCCCTGTATCATCACACTTTAGTTTAGGAGAGTCCAAATTCTTGGAGCCTAATACTTTCTAAGATGGTTCAGGAATTAATTACCCAGAGCCACGGTGGACAGAGTAGTACTTGCATCCAATGCCAAGTTTAAGAGATGGAGGGCACAGACAGATGAATTCAATGCAGGGAATTTGGATGGAACAGGAGAAGAAACGGTGTAAACAGGTTGGAATTCAGGACAACTGTGCCATGAATTCAGAGCTCTCTCCCCATAGATGAATATGTCCCATATGGTAATGATGAGGGACAACGCTACTACAGTCGCCTACATCAATAACAGGATGGGACAATGTAGTCATCCTTGCCCAATGAAGCCCATCTTTGACATTCTGGGTGGAGGAAGAACCTACAGTCCCTCAGAGCTCTAAATACTGGAGAAAAGAGGAAAATAGTTGCCAGCTGGCTAAGCAAAGGACAGCTACATCAAGCAGAATGGAGTCTGAACCCAGAAGCTTCACTTTATAGTGAGGAATTTCAGGGTCCTTTCAAACTTGTTTACATCTGTAAGGTCCCCTCCTTTCCCTCCTGAAAGAGAGATCCAAAGATAGTAAGCATAGGTGCTCCTTGAGGTGGCCAGTAGCCCTCCTGTATGCCTTTACTTGTTTCCCCCCGCTACTCAGAACTAACCAGAAGACAAGGAGGGAGAGTGCACTGGAGGTAATAGTGGCTCTGCATTGGTTGAGGCAGCCCTGGTTCTCCAGTCTTTCAACATGGCTCTGTCTGATCCCACTGTCCTCCCTTTTAAGACAGGATTTGCTTTCTGTATGGGACTGATGTATCAGTCAGAGTACAGAAGACTAACTGTATGGCTTTTGAATGGTCTTGTAGGAGACATGGGATATACAGAAGCTGTAATCTCCATTCTGCTGCCATCTAGAAAAGCTTCCACAAATTCCTTCTATTCTGTGAACTTGGTGGAAGTCCAAGTGGCGGTGAAAGAAACATTGCTTTTCTCTGAGTGGATAAAAATTAATGAGAAAAACAAACTGTTTTTATTAAACTGCATTTTTTAAATTTAAATGTTTTTCTTCTTGAAAATAACAAATTTAATTTTGAAACTTGTATCCAATGTTAAGGCCTAAACTTACTATAATTTTACAATAATTTAAATTAAATAAAAATAGTTAAGCAGTACATGCTTGATGCCAAAGTATTAGAGTCAAACCAATGAACCTGGTAGAAGTTGCTGAGTATGCACCTGGAACCAGAATTTACTGAAGTGCTAAACCAGCTTTGACAGCAGATACTTCTTCTGCAGGTGCATAAAATACTTTCTTCGTTTATTGAATAATTAGTTCATTCAAAGTTGAGAAACCAGGTGGAAGATGAAAAAGCAGAAAATCTTGTTTTCCTCTTCCAGTCTCTGAATAAAAATAAAGGTGTGAGAGGATGAGATCTACTAGGTCTAAAACCCTAAAGGGACATGGTGACTAGAAATAGTTCAATTCACTAACTACAGATGTTTCCTTTGTTTCATAAATCAGTTTTAAATACAAAACGTGTTTTTATAAACTTAGTTTTTTTCTGCTGTATTCAGCACCTTTAATGTAGTTTTTATTTAAATAGCTGTTTTGTGCGTTTTGATTGAATTCCAGCTTCCATCCAAATGCAACTTGACATGGATCATGAGTACATTAATCTAGTAAATAAGAAATTATCATTTGCCATTTTCTAAGATAATTTAAGAATCTGAATAATGTTTTACTTTGTTAAGCTATATAATTGCTTAAATGTGTAAAGATAGTGTTATCCTAATTTGTAAAAAGTTCTAAATTTAGTGTAAAGGTAAATCAACATGGCTTTTATGGTTACTAACCGGTGAGAATCAATTTTCTTTAGGAAAATAAAGGCAAAAGATTAAAATCTTGATAGCAGTTACTTCTACCTGGAGGGTGTCGGAGGTAGGGGCCTTCCCTCTTGAGGAACAGAATTGCACATTTCACAATGATGTGGTTCTCTGAACAGACCTGGTCTTCATTCCAAAAATTAACTAGGTTTTTTTCACAGACCAAGAAATGGTGCTTCCCTCTTTGTCCAAAACATCGTATCCAGCAGAGATGCTTGGACATACGTTGAATGTTTATAGATCCCTCAATATCTACATCAATCACACACAGGCTTTTCACAAGTCCACTGCTCTAGATATTCTCTACTATCAGGATGTAAAGAAAAGCATTGAAATCTACTATTTCAGGTGGTTGAGATGGTGTATCTATGAAACCTATAAATCAGTCTGTCTCCAATAACCAACAACATAACCCACGCTTGAAAATGGTGGTGGCCTCTGCAGGGTGGCCACCTGGTTGTCCGTTCATACTTTCTCAATTTTACAACTGCATGTTCAGGTATATATGGGTATCACCTTCAATAGAAGGGTGCTACAAGTTATCCTCTCCCAGTAGAGGAGGAGGAATTTAAACACAACTATACCCATTTTAAACCCCCCCCCCCCCAAGGGATGCTGCTATAAAAATTCCATCAGTTAACAGATGCATGGACCTTGTAAATGAAAGAGGATAAGAATTTTATTCTGAGTTATAAGGCCTAAAGAGCTGATCAAACTGTTCCACCACCCCACCCTCAAAGTTTGGAGCTGGATTTTCCATGTAAAATTGGAAAATTAAGGCCTCGTACATCAAAAGGATACAAGCCCTTTTGGGCAAGTCACATAACTACAACATATACCTGTGCCAATTCAAATATGAATATTCCTGTAGTTGTAAGTTCTGAACCTTCTAAATACCTGTCTTTCCATGGTCTGAAGTCAAGCAGAGTGTCACTGAAACAAGTGTAAAGGGACAGCTGCTTTCCTCTCAACTTGAAGCCCCCAACTGCATCTGACTTTGAAAATGTGGTGTGATTTCACATCTTAATTGAAGGCATAGGTGTGCTAAATCTCTAGCATGGACTTCCTTCCTCAATTGTTCTCTATGCCTGCTGAATGTAGGGCGAGGTGCAGTAACAGTTTTCAGGAGAAATTGAGGTTTGATATTAGGAAAAACTTTATAAGGATAGTTAAGTTCTAGAATAGGCTTCCAAGGGAGGTTGTAGAATCCCCATCATTAGAGGTGTTTAAGAACAGGTTGGACAAACACCTGTCAGGGATGGTCTAGAGGTATATTTGTTCCTGCCTTAGTAGAGGGGGCTTGACTAGATGAGCTCTTGAGGTTCCTTCCACATTTACATTTGTGTTCTATGGTTGCTCGACCAATGTTAGTTCTTGAAGTGAAATGGGTGTAAAGAGAAGGTTTTTTTTAAAAACAATTTAAAATTGATTTGTTCAGCTGCTCTTCTTTCATTGTTGACTCTTGTAATATAGCCAGAGAACAATGAAATGACAATACGTCTTCCAGGACAGAAAAGAGACTTTAGGGGAGACAAATTAAATAGTCTCAATGTCTCCAGTCTGTTACGTGGAAACTATTCCATGCCTTTAACTTTCTTTGCCAGCCTGAGCCCTTTTATTTACCAAGGGTCATGGGGGATCCATTTCTTCTTCCAGAATAAATGTTAAGGTTCCAGTAGTCCAGGCAGCATGTGTATAGACTATATGAGCTTCTTATTATACAGAACAATGATAAAGAATAGTCTCCTACAAATATCTTTATGGTATTGGCACTATAAAAAAAACCCTGTGAATTATTTGTATTGCCATAGTGCCTCAGAGCCCAAATTGCAGACAATTTGCATCCATTGTGCTAGATGCTGTAGAAACACAGAAACAAAGACTGTTCCTGCTCCGAAGAGCATACAATCTTAAGTGTAAGAGAAGAGGCAACAGATGAATGGAGATGTGACTGAGTACAAGTAAACAATGTGACAATATTTGTCGGCATGGTAGCCGTGGTCTCAGCACAGCAGCAACGAAACTATTGTCAAGTTTTTTGTAGGCATCATAGCGAAGGAGGGATTTGAAGGAGTGTAATAAGTGAGTTTACAGGGAACTGCTCCCAAGTATGTGAGGCAGAATGTGAAAAAGCATGAAGGTGTTAAAATTTCAAACAAGCAATCTAGCTTCTATATGATTTTATAGCAGGAGCAAATATTGAAGGAGTGCAGATAAGGAGTTCAAAGTGGCTCCAGAGTTTCCTACTGTAGACATGATATAAGAGACCTGGTGGCTAAAAATGTTTCCTGTGCTGTAATCTGTACCACACACAACTCTGCCTAGCAACAAGTATGTGGGAAAGTTGTTGCCAGAAAAGTTGGTGGGGAGAAGGAGACATTTTCCCCGTCCATCGGCGCATTCCTTCTCAGAAGGAGCCCAGGTGGAAACGTGACTATGTAGAGGCTGGGGCCTAGATATTATTCTTTGAGTGTCATTAATCTTCATGTGGGATGTAGTGTAACCACAATTGGTGGGCATTATTCAGTATTTAGTAAAACTGAAAGACACATGTAATAAGCTTCTTGGTGTGTGTTAAATTGCTGAAAGCATCTCACTTTTTGTTCACACAGCAATGGTAACTTTCTAAAGCCAAATTGATTAATATTTAAAGTTGCTTTATAACTTAAGGTTTTTCTCTCTACATTTGTTAACCATTGTGTTGATCATCTTGCTACGTACAACAAACTTGTTCACTAATAGAATTTAGTTTATCATAAAAAGTGTATACATAACAAACTATCTTTTTGTTTTCATTGCTCTTTTTGCAGGCTGCTGACTTGAGTAAACCAATAGACAAAAGGATATACAAAGGAACGCAACCTACATGTCATGACTTCAATCACTTAACAGCCACAGCAGAAAGTGTCTCTCTACTAGTGGGCTTCTCTGCAGGCCAGGTGCAACTTATAGACCCTATTAAAAAAGAAACTAGCAAATTATTTAATGAGGAAGTAAGTAGGAATCTTGATCTTTTTGCATGCAAACGTCATATTTTAAAAAGTTATTATGTAAATAAGCTCAAAGATTGCTACTAAAAATATGTGAACTCTTGCACTATAAGGTGTTTTTTCACAAAACAAATTGTATAGGTGTTGTCTAGACTAGTTATGGTTGTATTGTAACTAGTTAGTTGATTGCCAGTTGACTCGAGTTAACTAGCATGAATGTAAACACTACTGTAGACACTCCACAAACATTGTGTTCAAGGGTGACAGACAGAAACACTTGTGCACGGTAACACATGGTTATTGAATGGCTGCACAACTAGCATAATTGCCAGATGACTTGAATTTAGAATTTGCAATTAACTCTAGCAATCAAAAGCTTTATTCTAGACAGCCTGAAAGAAGAGGTCTAGCCTGGTTCAACTTCCAAACCTAGCCTACTCCTCTTGGGATTGGTGGGAGGCCTCTTCTCCTCCTTCCCCTGACAGCTGTAGAGAAGGGTCTTGAAAGCAGTCTCATTCCCAGTAGGGTGTTGCTTTAGACCTGTCTAGTTCCTCTTAGCTGTTCCGAGAAGAGCGACAACTAGATCAGGAGAGGGAAATTCTCCTTACCCTTTCCTCTTCCACTTCCCCTATCTTCTCCCCTATTCCCCTTGTCTCGCTGAGGGGGGAAAGTTTGTGTTTTCTTGGAATACAACATTTAAAGGTGCCTTTTGGTAGAAACCAAAGTACAGCAGAGTGAAGCTTCACTGTGATTTTGTCTGTACTAGAAAAAATGGGACCTATAATTCACCACTGGTACAACTGCATTGGTGTGAGCTGTAGTTTAGACAAGGCACAAGTGGCCTCTGAAATTTTATCACTTTCACATAAATGTGGTAGTTTGGCACAATAGCAAACTTTTGTGACCTTGTCAGCACTTGAATTCCCATTGATAAGGCTACCATTTAATCACAGAGGTCATGGCAGTCACGGATTCTGTGAATTCACTGGACCTTCGTGGCTTCTCGGGCTTCAGGAGGCGGAGCAGGACTGCACCTCTGTCTTGCAACTAGGGCTGACTGGAACCAGGACCCTACAGCTCAAGCCCTGCAAAGCCGAGGCTGTGCACCCCAGCCCTGTGGCATCCCGAATATGGCAGGGACTGCAGCCGGAGCTGCATGCCCAGCCCCGCGCCTGCCGGGGGCTGCAGTCAGGGCCACACGCCCCAGCCCTGCGGCATCCCATGCTTGCAGGGCTGGCCTTAGGGAAAATGGCACCCTGGACGAACTTGCATCTTGGTGCCCTGGCCCCTGTGGGCGAGACACCCCCCCCCATTGCCCCAGCCCTCATGGGCTTCCCCATCTTCCCTTCCCCCCTAACCCCTGCACTGTGCCCCCTTCGCCCCTAATGCCTGCTCCCCCCTCCTGCAACCCTAATCCCTCCACTCCTAACCTCTGCATTGTGCCCTCTTCACCCCAACCCTGCACTCCTCTCCTGTGCCCCAATCTCTGCACCCCTTCAATCCTACCCCTGCACCTCCCTCCTGAGCCCCTAACCCAGGGGTGGGCAAACTACAGCCCGCGGACTACATCCAGCCTGTGGGACAGTCCTGCCTGGCCCCTGAGCTCCCGGCCAGAGAGGCTACCCCCGGCCCCTTCCCCACTGTCCCCCTTCCCCTGCAGCAACGTTGCTGTGCAGGCAGCGCGACTTGCGCCCGCCCACCTCCCAGGCTTTCCAATAAGCCTGTCCTGCCGCTCTGAGCGGCATGGTAAGGGTAAAGGGGTGGGGGATAAAGAGCAGGAGGCTCCATGGGGCAGTCAGGGGACAGGGGGTGGTTGGATGGGGTGGAGGTTTGGGGGTGGGGGCGGTCAGGAGACAGGGAACAGGGCGGGTTGGATAGGGGGTCAGGTGTTGGGGGTGGGGGGCTGTTGGGACAGGGAGCGGGGGGGTTGGATAGGTGTGGGAGTCCCAGGGGGCCTGTCGGGGGGCGGGGGTGTAGATAGGGGTCGGGGCAGTCAGGAGACAGGGATAAGGGGTGGTTGGTGGGTTGGAGGTTCTGAGGGGGGCAGTCAGGGGGCAGGAAGTGATAGGAGTGGGGGGCCAGGCTGTTTGGGGAGGCACAGCCTTCCCTACCCAGCCCTCCATACAATTTTGCAACCCCGATGTGGCCCTCGGGCCAAAAAGTTTGCTCACCCCTGCCCTAACTTCTGCACTTTGTCCCCTTCATCCCAACCCGTGCACTGTGTGGCCCCTTCACTCCTACCCTGGATTCAGGGAGCCCTGGTGTGTGTTTTGGAGGGACTGTGTGTGTGGTGTGCATTGCGTTGAGGGGAGTGTGTGTGTGTGTGTGTGTGTGCTGGAGTGAGTGAGTGTGCTGTCTCTGTATGAAAGCACTCAGGGTCAGGAGCCTGAACTAGGCTTGTTCAGACACAAGCAACTGCCAACAACTCCGGACCCGGAGAGGCAGCAGTGCGCACAGATTCCCCCTGTCCCGTCACCCCAACTTGGTGGAAATCGGGGACATGGGGGAGGGAGACACACCGCCATCGGCCCCTTCCGCCTCAGTAGCAGGTCAGGTGGAAATCTAAACCCTGTGCACAGTGCCCCCTTGGGCAGGCCGCCCTGGGCAGATGCCTGTACGGCCCACCCCAAAGGCCGGCCCTGCGTGCTTGGTGGGGGCTGAAGCTGGGGCCGCGTGCCCCAACCCTGAGGCTTCTGTCAGGGGCTGCAGCCGGGGCCATGTGCCCCTGCCTGGTGGCTGCACCTGGAGACCATGTGCCCCCACTTGCGGCTTCCCAGAGCCATGTGCCACCCACCCCCCTCCTTCCCCAGCTGCAGCTGGGGCTTCAGTCAGGGCTGCTCACCCCTGTCCCACAGCTGTGACCAGCTCTGTAGCAGGGTCTGTGTGCCCCCTGTGGCTGTAACGCTGGGGCCAGGGCTGTGCTGCCTCCCCCCCTCCATGGCCAGGGGCTCAGCCTGTCCGTTCGTGCCCTGCCCTCTCCTCTCCCACGGGGCTCCATTCCTACCTAGCCCTGCCCCCTCTCCCCCAGTTATTTTTTAGTAAAGTCACACACAGGCCACAGACTCCGTGAATTTTTGTTTATTGCCCATGATCTGTTCATGACTTTTACTAAAAATAACCGTGATAAAATCTTAGCCTTACCCATTGATGTAGAGGAAATGGTGATAACATCAATGGAGACTTCTTCCTAAAAACCCCAAGTGAAGACATGACCCATGTTGTCTAACCATGAGTAAGCCAACTGTATGACAAAGCCTGCATTCTACCTACACAACTCCTTCTAAAAGATGAAGGTGCACTGGTGGTGATTAGTTCTATTTTTTGCCAATATATGTTGTGGTAATAGAATAAAAGTTGATAAATGCATTCAAACAGCTTGGGACACACTCCCCATTTCACAATAACTGGTTCCATTAAAGTGAAGTGAATTGACTCTCATAACACTGAGGCAATTAACAAATGAGATGGTATTCGAAAAAAACAAAAAACTTATGGCAGAGGAGGTCACTTAATACTAGCAGTAGCAGAGATGGGAAATGCAGCTAATAGTGACAAGTTTGGTTGCCTGTGCTAACCTTAAATCTTAAAATTGCCACCATTAACCACAATTTTTTCAAGCTGAAGTGTGGTTGGCTGCAACTAGCAGTGTATCGAAGTGTAGACTTTTACTTGTTCTCTGATCCTGACAGTTTTAATTGTAATAGATTCCTCAGCTATTGCTGTCAAATCTGGGAGCCACCAAGGGGCAGACAAATTGAGACCTTGACACATGCAAGAGTTAGGAAATGTTTGCATCCAGTTCAAAACTTGCCCAGGCTTGTATCTCCTGCAAAATACAGTTGTTGCCAGTGATTTGAAAGCACTTGGGGGAGTGGTCAAAATATGACTGCCTCCTTTTTTAAAAAAGAGACAATCTCTTCTGCCCTAAAGCAGTGAAGATGGCAGATTCCTTCTGACAAATATCTGATTAGCGAAGTAAACTGCTGATATCCCAGATCTTTACACTCATAGTTGCCTAATGAAACAAGTTCAGTAAGATAAAATCAGTCCTATTACTTTGTGATCAAAATATAAAATCATTGGAATATGCAAGACATAGGGACTTGAAAGGCTCAAGAAGCTATTACTTTGGGGGGAATTCTGTGCCAAAACATTAAAAGTTCTGCACGCAATATTTTAAAATCTGCATGTTTTATTTGTCAAAATAACACAATATAAACATGCCAGTTTCAATTATTTTGGTAATTTATTTCAAAATACCTGTCAGCAAGTATGTCTGTAAGCACGCATGCGCGCGCGTGCACACACGTTTATATTCAGGAAATGTTTTTTTGACAAATAGATTCCTTCCTGGGCATGTTAATGCAGAACTTTGAGTACTTCATTTAAACTACAATACAGAAATGTATTTCCACACCCCACAAAAGCAGTGCAAAGGCTTGGGGAAGTCAGGGGTAATGGAGGAGCTGAGGGAGAGGGAAGGAGCTCAGGAGTGAATCTGGAGGGTTGTTAGGTGTGGGTGGGAGAAATATGGAACTTTTTCTTTGGAGGGCAGGGCAGGGGTTGTTAAGGAGTTGGGGAGCCTCTCCCATGCAGACCCTGGCTGACCCCGAGCCTCTCCCATTCAGTCAGGCACATCTGCCCCTGTCCCCATGTATCCTTGCACTCCCCTGTCCCCATATGGCCCAGAGCCCCAGCTCAATGCTGTCACCTCACTAGCTACTGGGCCCACACCCCAATCTGTTCCCCCCACCCTCACTAGCCCTTCTGAACCCAAATCTGTGACCCCTCAGCAGCCCCGTGTTCCCCTCTCTGCCTCCTAACCTGGTTCCGCTGGCAGGCTGCTGTAATGAATACAGTTGGCTACTAGCTTTTGTTGGTGGTCAGCCAGCTGTTCTGGGGCACAGCTGCTTCTGGTGGGCAAAAGGTAGAACTGCAGCACTTCTTGGGCAGACAGTACTTTCTACCTTGCGGGGAAAATTCCACACCAGACATTAATTCTATGCATACACAGTGGCTCAGAATTCCCTTAGGAGTAGACTATGGAACCTCTTACTTCTGGTTGGCTGTTCAAATTCAGACCATTTTTGTAGTGATGGAAAACTTTGTCTTGTATGTGAAATAAATTGGTGGTGGTCTTATTTCCAGTGAACAAGTCTGTAATCCAATTACAGCACCCTCTGGTTGAACTATTGACTATGAAGCCTGTGGTCTAGGCATTTTTGTTTCTCCTGTCTCTTTTGACCCACACATTAAAGCCATGTCTCAAATCTTGCAGATTCTCCTCGCACAACATCTCCAAGATCCAACTTCTCCTGTCTACCCACACCACCAATTTCTGAGCAAATTCTTTTATCTCCTTCTCCAGCCTCTCTGCCTGTAACTGGGTCCCCTTTCAAGTCTGTTAATATGGCTGCTAGGATTATCTTCTTGTTTTACCTTCCCACCTTTCACCCTCTTAGGTCCCTCCACTGACTCCTTAATTTACTGTATCAAATGCAGACTTTTCCTTGCTTTCAAAATCCTCCACAGTTCAGCCTCATCCTACCTGTTCAACCTGTTATTTATAGCAGTGTCTCTCTGCCAGTTGCCACCCACAGGTTTCTGTTTCTCTAGCAAGCATTTTAGTGCTTTCTCCCATGCTGTACTTTGTGAATTGGAAAAGCTTTGTCAAAAATCCATAAACACATCACCACCTTCTCCAAGCCCCTCCTCAAAACTCTGCTCTTCCTGATGTATACAGAAAACTGCAACCTTGATGGTTAAGCAGGTGGCAAGTTGTGATCACTTACTAAGATTTGCAGAAAGAAAAGGAGTACTTGTGGCACCTTAGAGACTAACCAATTTATTTAATAAATTTAATAAATTGGTTAGTCTCCAAGGTGCCACAAATACTCCTTTTCTTTTTGCGACTACAGACTAACACGGCTGTTACTCTGAAACCTTACTAAGATTTGTGCACCTCCCATTTTTGTTACCTTTTGTCATCTGCATCTCCACCTCAATCTGCTTGTTTCTCATCCACCTATTATGTCTTGTCAACTTAGATTGTAAGCTTTTGGGGGCAGGAATTGTCGTCTGTTTCTGTACAAAACCTTCCATTAATGTGATTGTGGCCTTCAGGTGCTAGTGTAATATAAATGTTGAAGAATAATCACCCCTGTAGATGGGGTCTCTAGCCCACTGTTGAGCCATGTTAATAGAGCAATGCGAGAGCTTCCATTGTGCCATCTCAGTACTTATTCCATGGCTAGAGGACAGATGTGGCCTGTGGCAGGCAGGATTGATCCAGTTTCCTAGCATCATACTTTTAGTAAAGGTAATTTTCTAACTAATATTTTGTTGGGGCCACAATAGAGGCATGATTGGCCAACAACAAAACAATTACCACAATTAAAATAATGAGCACAGAAGCCAACTCTTTAGTTCACCGCAAAAACCGAGCAAAACTGCTATTTGAAGATGCTTGTTATTTCAGAAGAAATTTGCTAGACTAAGTTACTGTTCTGAATCTTCAAATACAAAATGATTTAAGCTCCACTCTTTCGTAGTGCATAAGAAACTGAATGGTAAGTACTTGGCCTACAGATTTTGGCTTCCATCCTCAGATCGACAGCAACAGAAGTGCTTCAGAGCATAACTTGAAATGTTCATTTAACTGCTGCTTTTCAGTGTGGTAGACACATATGCAGAATGAATATAATTATCTACTGCCTCATCCTTCAATTCATTTCTTTTCTGACAAATATTAAAGTGTACTCTATGGCCAGTCAGTCCCTATATGTTTCCCTGGGAACTCCTTTTTTACTTACTGCAATCTTGACTTTTTGTATATCTCAGCTGTTCTTTCAACCTACAAACTGTGGCCCATAACACTTTCACTTATTTACTGCTGTTGCTTGTTTCTGCCCTAGATCACATTGGAGGTGTGGGTGGTCAGGTGGGCAGCGTGATGGATCAGCTCAGAGTTTACAAATATCTATTAGGCACCATGGCTGGACTAGCAGGCTCAAGCAGCCAGGTGAAATTTGCTAAGCAGCTTTCAATTTTTTCAGCACTAACAAGACACTCAAAATATCCTAAATATGCATATTTAATACACATGGTCACTCATTGTCTCTCAATCTGTGGAAGTACTTCATACTTTAAATGAAACTGCTTCTTGTACAGATGGTGATCTAATGGACTTCTATGTTCCTCTATATGCACTGAATGCATCCGATGAAGTGAGCTGTAGCTCATGAAAGCTTATGCTCAAATTTGTTAGTCTCTAAGGTGCCACAAGTACTCCTTTTCTATATGTGAAGGGTAACTTGGAAAAGGGATGCTCTGATTTAAAGTCTCTGACCAGTGCTTAACTATAAAGTCATCAATTTTCCATCCACCTCTGGGAATTTGGTTATTGTAAGTCAGAGGAAGTAATCACTGAATATACCTGTGGTATCTATCTTGGCACACATTCACTGCAGACTTCAGTAACTAGAAACTTCCAGTGGGCTCCTAAAGCTTTTTTTTTTTTTTTTTTTTTGAGGGGAAAGTCCCATATGTGGCTTTTGGGATTTAATCTGAACTCTGGTCTTAACTTTATATTAGATATTCTGTTAGAGTGTAGGTGAGTAACTTCCATTCACTCAGATTGCATACTATTTTTGAGACCCTATTTTTTGGCTCCTTAAGTAAACCTCTTGTTTTTGCTGAGCTTGTAGAGGTAAATCTAAGTGTTAAATTGTGATCTATAACAAATTGCCCTAGTTACTGAGGTAGATTTACTATTGAATAAAAATTGGATTAGAAAGAATAAACTTTCACAAAGCGTCTTTTTCCATAAACAGTAATTCCTCCTCTTCCTAACTGCCTATCTTAAAGTGCCTGGAGCTTCTTTTGCAAATAAAACCATTTTAAAACTGTCATGAGTTTGACAGTGTTCAAAATTCCGTAAAATTTTCTTTTAATAGATGTAAACTGTAAAACTATCACTCTTCTAATGCATGTCTTGTTCTTTGTTTTTCACAGAGACTAATAGACAAGTCCAGAGTAACCTGTGTAAAATGGGTACCAGGGTCGGAAAGCCTTTTCCTAGTAGCTCATTCCAGTGGAAATATGTACTTATATAATGTGGAGCACACTTGTGGTACCACAGCCCCACACTACCAGCTACTTAAGCAAGGAGAAAGTTTTGCAGTCCACACTTGCAAGAGTAAATCCACAAGAAATCCTCTACTTAAATGGACCGTAGGCGAGGGTGCCCTGAATGAATTTGCCTTTTCCCCCGATGGGAAATTTTTGGCATGTGTGAGCC
This sequence comes from Eretmochelys imbricata, assembly GCF_965152235.1. Classification (NCBI taxonomy): domain Eukaryota; kingdom Metazoa; phylum Chordata; order Testudines; family Cheloniidae; genus Eretmochelys; species Eretmochelys imbricata. The sequence continues at coordinate 111,455,090 of NC_135577.1, forward strand.
AAGATGGTTTTCTTCGTGTGTTTAACTTTGATTCAGTGGAGTTGCATGGTACAATGAAAAGCTACTTTGGGGGACTACTATGTGTGTGTTGGAGCCCAGATGGGAAATACATTGTAATAGGTGGAGAGGATGACTTGGTAACGGTTTGGTCTTTTGTGGACTGTCGAGTAATAGCTAGAGGCCATGGACATAAATCATGGGTTAGTGTTGTGGCATTTGACCCATATACCACTAGTGTAGAAGAGAGTGACCCAATGGAATTTAGTGGCAGTGATGAGGATTTCCAAGACCTTCATTTTGGTAGAGATCGAGCAAATAGTACACAATCTAGGTTATCAAAAAGGAACTCTACAGACAGTCGTCCAGTAAGTGTTACATATAGGTTTGGTTCTGTAGGCCAAGACACTCAACTCTGTTTGTGGGACCTTACAGAAGATATTCTCTTCCCTCACCAACCTCTGTCAAGAGCAAGGACACACACAAATGTTATGAATGCCACAAGTCCACCTGCAGGAAGTGGTGGAACTAATCCAGGAAGTAATGGAAACAGTATCACAACACCTGGAAACTCAGTACCCCCTCCTCTTCCACGGTCAAACAGCCTTCCACATTCTGCAGTCTCAAATGCTGGCAGTAAAAGTAGCGTTATGGATGGTGCCATTGCTGCTGGTGTTAGTAAGTTTGCAACCTTATCGCTACATGATCGGAAAGAAAGACACCATGAAAAAGATCACAAGAGAAATCATAGCATGGGACATATATCTAGCAAGAGCAGTGACAAACTGAACCTAGTTACTAAAACCAAAACGGACCCAGCTAAAACTTTGGGAACACCTCTCTGTCCCAGAATGGAAGATGTTCCCTTGTTAGAGCCTCTTATCTGTAAAAAGATAGCACATGAAAGACTGACTGTGTTAATTTTTCTTGAAGACTGTATAGTCACTGCTTGTCAGGAGGGATTTATTTGCACATGGGCAAGGCCTGGTAAAGTGGTAAGTTTTAATCCTTAATGCTGCATCAAAGAACTAGAACTTTGAATAGGTAGTTTTCTCAATATACCTGATTATTAGATATAAAATTTCTTTATGCTTAATGTAAAAAGGTTATTTCCTCAGAGCCATACTTTTGGATACTGCATGCCATATTTCTGAATGATTTGAAGTGTCTTGGGGTATATTTCTTAGTTGCCTTCCAACCAGAGAAATACTGTGTATCCAAAGTTTGTGTTCCTATATTTTCAAACTTTTTTTAATCTAAACACAACATAGTGAAGACAAAGATTTAAAAACTAGATTAAAAGTGTTCAATCACTGAAGTAACAATATTAGTCATTCACACATTTTCCTATGCTGCTGTTTTCCTGTGTTTTGAAATACTACTGCTTTGAGTTGACCATGAAGTGCTAGCTTTTTTAGAATTTAGGTTTCCCATCTGAAAACTTAAGTGTGTAACACTACCTTTTTATGGATTTCTGGAATATTAATAAATGTCAGCTTGTGAGCAAATTTTTTAAAACTCTCTGCTGACCATATTGGGAATAATTTGCAGTATCTTCCCTGAAATTGTGAATCAGTCCTAAATGCATAATACAGTCCTAATGAGATTTTATGAACCTGAATAAAGATCTTGATTTTGTTTTTATAGGGGTCATTATCATTAGAAGAATCATGGCCATGGTTTAAAAAGAAATTCTGCATAAACAGCTTCATGTTTGGTCCAATAGTGTCATTTTTACTAGTCAAATATGCAGGCAAGACCAATTTTTTAATAGGCTTTTTTCAGGCTATCACTTCTGTCAATTTAAGGTAATACATTTCTAGGGTTTTTAGACTCCCTTGTAAAAGCCTCCTAATCTTGAATACAATATTTATTTTGTCCATTGCATGGCAAATTTGTTTTCCTGTGTTTTGAATGAGCCTAAAACTAATTGCAATCTTATAACCTCAAGCACGTTCTATGCCAAGATAGCTTTGTTGAAATACAGTTCTGAGAAACCATAGAACCAGCAGGGGGAGCTCATTTATTTCTGATTACTTGTGTAAAAATGCAGCACACATAGGCTATTGCATTCCTGGAGTATTGGTCTTAAATTATTTGAATATTTTCCTAATTGGACAATGTAGATATATGTAGTTCCTTAATCCTAAACTACCTGATTCTCTAGAGTCATGTTTGTAGTTGGAGCAACCACTGTGTTCCAGAAAACTAAAATACACCACAACTAACTTCAGATTTCTGTTGCAAGAAATTCTCAAAATGAATTATCAGAATTATTCCTTTAAAAAAAAAGGGTGATTCTAGCTGCTTTGAAACCCCAAGCACATTTTGTAAAAGCTCCTCCAGTCTGGTTCTCAAATCTGTCATATGTACACATTGAGAACCCCTTCCACTCAGCATCTGTGCACACTTAGCGGCTAGATCTACTACGTCCAAACATAGTGAATCTTTCTCTTAGAGGTGGGGGAAAGGGCATTACTTTACCTTTTAAAGATACGTAGTTCATGAGAATCATTAACTCAAAATAGTGAAACTACATAACACTGGAACTACTTTAACTTCTGTGAATTAGTGAAAGTCACAAACATTCTTATGAAAGTAACTTTAAACATGTGCATCAGTGTCTCAGCTTTCTAGGGTGGAATATTGCTATTTTGCATAAATGTTAACCCAGATTGCATGTGTATTACCAAACACTACCCCTGTACGTTTTCTTTCTACGAACTTGTAAATTAGGCTTCCTTAAGCTGCTGAGCATAACTTAATCAGTTTTTGTGCATTGATGGTTTTGATTTAGAATACATCATCTCAAATATTTCAGAAATAGAGTATGCAGTACCCAAAATCAGGATTTAAGTATTTGGCTAATATGGAAAACTTTAATTACAGGTAAGTCATTTTCATGCTGAAGTTATCATGATCTTTCAAAATTAATATATTGCACACTGATGTAAATGCCATATTATTTAGGATGTATTTACTTCCCTAGAAAGATATTTTTCAAATGGACTTGTTTCTCTGATTTCTTCATTTGCATTTACAGTGAGTTCACTCTGCGATTTAAACTAAGTTTTAGTGGCATGTTTACAGGAGTTTGATGGGGAAGTATCTCTGCCAGAAAGTAAAGCATCCTTTGGTTTATAGATAGAGCACTTATTATAACTTTATGCATATTTAATGAGAATCGTCAAAGTATAAAAACACTGATGGTAACGTGTCACTTCTGGGTTATATACCACACATTTCTATATTGCCAGTAGTTTTATCCTTGGCTAAGTCTGTCACTTTGTAGCTTAAAGCTGCTATCTTCTGTCTTCCTCCCATCATCTGGGTTCCTGAAAGTCCTAAAGACTGCCCTCCCTCCCATTTTTCGTGTTTAAAAAAATTCTTCCACCATTGCCTCACAAACAGCCTCAGTTGAGTGCCAACCATAACCAACCCAAAGAAAGACTGAATAGAAAATTAAACTAACCTTGCAGTAGAAAGCATCAGTGCCACTGAGCCATCTCTACCTTTCCCACTCATTTGCCTCCTTTTTGGAAGAGCCATCAAAGCACTTACAGTGCAATCTGAAAGATGGTATGCCGTGTATTCTCCACTAATTTACAGAAAGCACTGACAACCAGGCAGAGGGTGGTGTTCCTCATTTTAGACCTATTGAATCTCTTGCCCACAGTGTTTGGTCTCTACTGGCCTTGGCTGAAAATCCAGAAATGGATCTTCAGCCTTGATTTCATAAGGCCAGGATGATGCACTGCCATCCCAGCCCCATACAACCTATGCTAAAAGCTTTATGAATTATTTGTTTATCCATCATACCTTGAGCTTTCTTATTGGCTACATTGTGCTTGTAAAGTATGTGACCCAAACACACTTTTAAAATTATCATACTAACTCCTGGTCAAAAGCAGTAAAACAAATTGGGCTAGGGTGGTGGGGAAGCATACTTTACCTGTCTGAAAAATAACTAACAGTTTTTCCTTTCAGTGTGATCCATTCGTTTGCGAATTTTACTTTCTCTCATTTTAGGAACTATAATCTTAGCCCACTCTTCTTGAGGGTTTGACTTTTGAGTTTTTTCTCTCCTTAGTTGAGTAACTGTCATCAGATTGGCCAGGGGGATTGCTCCCTAGGTAAACCTAGATGGAGTCATGGAAATTTTAATCTTATCCCTTAACTTGCCTGAAACAACTTAAATAGTTGAGAATTAGAAACGTGAAATTGCGCGTGAATCACATTGCTGGTTACTTCAAGCCAAATTGCAAATACTACAGATGCAGTAAAAATGCTTCGTATTTACATGCAAAGGAATTTAGTGATAATTCTTTTACCTTAAACAATTTTATTAGGCATGACTGTAGCTAATTACAATCACAAATTTGATTACTAAATTTCAATTACTAAAGTTATTTCAATACAAAATAAACTATCTAAATGTTTGATAAATTTAATCTGCTTATCTTGTACAAACACTTTGTTTTAAGGGAAACTTACCACTTATTTCTCTTTTCTGAGAGAGCTCAAGGTAAGATTGGACAAAACTACAAAGGAGAGTGAAATGGCAGTATATATCTGGCAGACTAAATACGTTACCATTTTGTGAAACAATGCACATGAAATTTAGAATGTTTTTGATTCTTATTGTACATGAAAATCTTAAATTATAACATCCTTAAATCTTCCAACTAACTACAGTTGTAGTACAGTATCATGTTTTAGTAAGACTAATGTTTTCGCTAAAAGTACTTAACAAATATTCATGTATTATACTTCGGTGAGTGGGAAGACTGGCTACACATTAATTCTTCCTCAGTGAAAAAGAGCATTTTTTTCCCAATACAACTGAAGGTCAATTACTGGTATTTTGAAGTACTATCAAATAGAGTTATTTCAATGTGATATTGGTATCTGCATAAATTCTACAGTAAAACTGAATCATGACTATATTATTTCAGGTTACCAAGGTGCAATTTGAAGCTTCCGGTAATGTGCATATAGTAGCAAAATTGCACGTATAGTACACCTTCATTAGCAGAGTGAATTTAAACTAATACACTGGTTTGATAATGTATAGCAAGGTGTGCACAATGGAGGTGTGGCAAAGTGACTTCAGTGAAGCCAGGAGAGATCATAACCCTGTATAAAAGGTCTTATGGGTGAGGGTTTCTGGATTAGGAAATAACATGACTTTTACTAAATACTTGCAGAAATCCCATGTTTTGAACTATTACCTTTTTCAAACTTGGTTATGTACTTGAAGAGACTGTGTGTACATCTGCCCCTTTAGCAGCTTAAACCTCCTAAATTGATACTGAAAAAAATTGTTGGCCTGCTTATGTTACAAGAACGAATTTCATGTCAGTTAATTTACTGTGGCACAACTTAGGTGTAAAAGTTAAAAACAAGATTTTTTTTCCTGCATTTTTACCAATTCTGTATACTTGAGTTTGTTAAAGATTGATATGTTAGGTGATACTGTACAAAATTGTATTGACTATATCTTTAGTGCAAATCAAAAGAAAATTCATATGTATTTCCTTTTTACACTTCCATCTAATTTCTTGACAACTTGAATAAATTTCATAGAGCCTTTCTAACATGAAATATTGTTAAATTAACTGTTGCAATAATTAAGCTTTAATAAGTATTGTTGGTATATTTATAATTTTAAAAATTCAAGTTTGTTTCATACTGCTTATTTTTTAGCTATTCTGTTGTCACTGTTACAGCTGAAGAACCTTACTAAATACTTGACATTACAAAATTTGCTGGGGTTGTCCTCTGTATACTGACGTTAAATAAAATGTGTGACTGAACTGTAAATGTAGATAATTTTCAATAGTCCTTTTCACATCTCAGTTCTGAAAGCTGGGATGTAACAAGTTAAAGTTTTTTTTCTATATGCTGTACATACCTTGCTGAACAGATGGCTGCAGTGACACTGCTAGCTTTTTAGCTGCCATTTTATAATTTAAGGGATTGACTAAATCATGCAATTTTTGAATAAATCTTTCAGAAATTGTTATCAAGTTGACATTAAATCAAATGTGGGATTAGATCTGTCACTTCTAACTTTGAACTATGTTGTAAAGTTCACGTTTTCTTTTAAAATCGTTAAATTTCAGAACCATGAAATTGTTTTAAATTCAGATTTAGTAATTCGGACATGGGTAAATTAAGCTGTCAATGTGTATCCATCAAGCAGCAGTTGGAATGGAGAATTTTTGTCTTTGGACTCTACAGGAATTCTTTCCCCTATGGATTCCAGTTCAGGCTGTGCTTCTCAGTCACAACCTTAAGTAGACCTTGAGGTTACTATAAAAAATTAAGTTCACAGCCCTAACTATGTGGTTCAAAAGAAAAGAATTCAGATGCTTCCATCCTATAAATAATATCATAAGACCAGAACAGACCAAGTTTGACATTGACTTTGATGGAAAATGCTGCCCACTCACTTACATCAGAGGTACATAGGGACAGCTCATCAACTTATTAAACCAGAGTTCCAGGTTTATTCACATAAGCAGTCAACAAAGATGATATTCAGGGGGTTGTTTCCCAGATTAGGGCTTTTCTAACAGGGCTTTCAAGTTCTCCTGGTTTCATTGACCTAAGTTCTAGAGTCATTGTGGGCCCTGGCAAGCAAAGATCAGTTTTCCTGATGGTGAGATTCCTCTGTAGCTTTCTGATGATGGGAGAACCTTCTTTCCCTATTATTGGATTTAAACACTGGATGGTCTTCTGGCACTTCAAGAAATAGTGAAGTGAATGACCCTAATGTGACTGGGCCTGGTAGCATTTTTGAAAGCGTGCTGAGCCGCAAGGTGAAATCCATCCTGATGGCTTGCTGTGGGAACATCTGATTGTCAAATGCCATGTAATTGAGGATTGTTTGCTCAAACAAGTTCCACAGGAATTAGTGGGAACATGAAAGCAATCTGGCTTCCCCCTATTCTACAGTCATAATGGATACTTTGGCAAAAGATGTCTCTCAGTTGTAATCTGGCTTTTACTTTCCTTTTTAAATATCTCTTGCACAAAAGTCCTTAAGGAAATAGTCAGTGTGATTGTGCTCTAGTCTGACTTGGGCCACCTAAATCTGAACTCTCATCCATCTTCACTATTTTCCATCAGTTCACTCTTCTGAGATTGAGAGTTTGCATATTCTTGGCTGCTGTAGTTTCTATTCAAAGTTAAATTTGCCTGGTTTCTCTCAAGTCACTTTTTTTACCTGACCTGTAACCTAAATCTTGCCAGAAGTTCTAGCTTCAAAAGGTTAGAGAAAGCTATTCTGTGTACTTAATTATAGGAGTCCTTTCCTCCTAACCTAGGTCCCATGCCTAGCTGGAATTAGGATCCTGTCAGCAAAAGCATGTGTGCGCTTCAGGAGGCTTTAGAGAAGATAAACAAGGCAATTATACATTTACATTGTACATAAACTCATGAAGTATAGTCTGCCTCTTGGATACAGGTGCCTATCATATCTAAACCAAAGTGTTAAGAGCTCTTAAGGTATGGTATTTATCTAATCTCTGTGGATGTCTGAGGCAAAGAGGGTTTTTACATGGATTGTATATAAATAGTGGAATTTTAGTAGTCTGCTTTTTGTCACACAAGGATGGAAATACACTTCAGTAATGAAATATATCCCTCTACACTAATATATACCAGAAGTAAAATTGCATTTGAATCACTTGTGTTGCTGCTGCACACATTTACAAGGTACTTTATCCTACTAGTACACAAACTATACTCAGGCATATGACATTACTACAGCAAAACAAGAAAAGGCAAGTAGATACTTCAGCACCAAACATAAAAATTTCCATAAAGTGAATAAATATTAAAAAGAAACAAAACAAATAAGCATTTTAAATAGAAATTACTGTAACATCAGCTTTCCTATAACTCCTCTTTCTCCCAGGCTCTCCAAGTTCTTTTCAAGAAGTCTTCTGCTATATGGTGGGTGTATGTTCATAAAGGATTTGCTGTTTTTAAAAAAAAACCATAACGTTTTAACACCAGTTCACTAACTGAGCTTATGACTTCATCAGGAATTCTTTTAGTGTGATCTAGTAAAGAAATTCATGTAGCTTGGTGCTTCATCTTAACACTTAAACACTTTTGCAATTCAGACTATCAGACTCAGCTTCTATAATCTGGAAACTTTGCATTATAAATTTTTGTCTTTACACATCACTTCAGCCTCAAAAGGTATTTCAGAAGTTTTGCAAGTTCTTCATGAAGGTGAATTTAAAAAAAAAAATCAAATGCCTTCAGTATGGAGAATTGTGGTACTCCAACGTTTTTTAAAGGCAGTCTCTTTTCTGAATAGAAAATGCAAATATGGCTGGTTCAGAACTTGATTGGAATTAGATTTACAGGATAGGGAATGAAAAGCTAAATGATTTTAAAGTCTGAGCATGTTCAATGAATATTATTTCAGTCCTGGCCTCTTTATGAAATCACAGTATATGTTCTGGCAGGCCTGACTAGCATTTGGTAGGCCAAGGGACCGTTGCTGAAACAACTTGAATTAGAGAAAGAACGCTGCAAAATCCTCCACCAAAAAAACCCATCTTAACAGTAGGAACAAGGAAAAATATACATGAACTCTGCATATCTGCCCACCCTGGGCTTTCTGCAATTTTTGATTCATTCTATGGTCTGTAACTTAAGAAGATTGACGACATAACCTGAACAGATTAGACTTCCTCCCCCCAAAAAAAAAAAAAAAAAGCAGTGGCAAAACTATGAACTTCTTCCTACTTCACTAAGGTGAGTGGAGTACGGTGTGAACTTCAAAGCTTAACAGGGGTAACTTTTTTCCCTCTTGTAATTGTGGGTTTTTAATTGGAAATTAATTCCTGATTTGAGTGTTGTCCTATGAATGCTGTTCTCATTAAATATTTAATAAAGATAAATACAAAGAATTAATGGTTATTTAAGATGTCAGCAGTCACTTTTAATTTGCCGTTGTTGCACACTTAGTATATTCTGTTCCTTGTTGTTTGCTGAATACATAGCTTAATAAACTTATCTTGGTGCGCAGTATGCATTGTGTGCACAACATAGCAGATTTGAAGTTGCTGTAGGAATCTGAATTTCTTTGCACTTTCCTGACTTTGACTTTGAAGTGGGCAACATTACTGTTGCATTAGCAGGATTTTTTGTATTTAAGAATTACTTATGTTTCTGTAATTTGTGTTCTGTCCCATCTTCTCTGGTCTATCCAAGAGTGGTTCAGTTGCAGCAGGCCATTTGCCTCTTTATCTTCGCTTCTTTTCTTCTCGAACATAAGTTTTCCTCACCAAATTTTGATCATCCTTAGACCAAAATTCACATCCATATCCATAGTTTAAAGCCAGAAGGGACCATTATAATTATACGTAGGCTGACCTCCGATGTAACACAGGTTAAAGAACCTTACCTAATAATTTCAGCATCAAACCCGTAATTTGTTTGAGATCGAACATATCACTTCAAAAGATATCAAGTCTTGATTTAAAGACTTCAAATTACGTATTTCAGTTTTGTTAAATGTAATCTGTGCTACTCATTTTTATTCTTGGTCTTAATATGAATTATACTACTAAACTGTTACTCATCAGAATGTATTAGCTAATATTAGCTTTTCACATTCAAAGTGCTGTACAAACATCTAGTCTTCACAGACCACTCTGAAAATAAGCAGTTATCCTCACTGTATAGATGGGCACCTGAACCAGGCCGTACCTTGCTCAAAACTGCAGGAAGTGTTTCAGAGCAGGAATTAAAACTCAGGAATGCCTATTGTCCAGTCCTGTATTCAAACCATTCAGCCCTTCTTCTGACAAGAAGGTATTCATAGCCCGGGAGATGAGGATCAACCCAGTCTGGGTCCTAATGACTTGAATGCTGAAGATCATAGGGTATGTGGTACCACATTGAATGGTGATTAGTGCTTCCTAGAATAGCCCCTTTTTAAAGTGAAGCTGTATATAGCAAAACACAGGATGTGGCTGCATTTCAAATAGGGGCTCCCTAAACATTCACAAGGAAGTGTCTATTTCTTGTTTGTCATAGCACCTGGATACCATGGTCATGAGCCTATTAGAAATACCTTGTCCTTTACACCATCTTTATAGGATTTAATTTATGCTTTACAATCATGGGATTACTTGCATATGCACATGAGACCTCTGATTAATTTGTCATAAACAGGATTGGGAATATTGGTACCTAGGAATATTTAACTACAGAATATCCTTTTCCATTGCATTTTAAAAGTTACTTAGTATGCGTAATCAGTCAAAATGCAAAACTGTTTTGGTGTCATGGTTCAGATTAACAGACTCCTGGAATGTGGTATGTGATCACACTGTAAACTCTGCATGTGATTCAGCATTCTGCTTTTACATCACACATTTTATTCACTATTTAAAAAAAAATCTTTTTGGGTAACTTTTTCAGAAGTGCCTAATGAGTTAGATGCTGTCAAAATTTTACCCTTTATGTATAGTTCCACTCCCTATGCATCTCCTCCTCCTAGAGAAGGAAGGCAAACCATACCATTCCACCTGCCATGTAATACTGAACTCTGAAATGTGCAACTTTGTAAGGCCTGAATATCACATTTGTATATTTCATGACTAAGCCGCAAATCTACATCACTGCATACATTATATGAAAATCAGTTATGCATTGCATAAACAACAAAACACTTGTAGATGCTACTTACAGAGGGCATTCTAAGGCGTAGCACACCGGTCCACCTTCTGTGTACCTATTTTCTGCCATGAACCCCACCAATCCATGTGGATGCATCCCATGTCTGAATTGGTGGATCGGAGATTTTAAAGGGGAGGATGAGTTTACCTGAAATTAGGTTTTTTGTGACTCAGATCCACCAATCCAGAACCTCTTCCACTTCTGTTTGTGGTTTAAGAGAACGGGGGGGGGGGTTTCTTCAGTAGGGGTTCCTGGATACTTGGATCCAAGCAAGAAAGAGCTCCTATAGACTCTGAAGATGTCACTAATTCTACATTCCTATTAATTGCTTCTGATCTTGTCTAGCTTGATGGATCTGAGTCACAGGAACATAATTTAGAGGTAAGAAACAATGACTAAAAGTTTCAGAGTAACAGCCGTGTTAGTCTGTATTCGCAAAAAGAAAAGGAGTACTTGTGGCACCTTAGAGACTAACCAATTTATTTGAGCATAAGCTTTCGTGAGCTACAGCTCACTTCATCGGATGCATCACGAAAGCTTATGCTCAAATAAATTGGTTAGTCTCTAAGGTGCCACAAGTACTCCTTTTCTTTTTGCGAATGACTAAAAGTGTGATTTTTAGCTATATAGCAAGGGAAAGTGAAGTCATGTTAATCAGGGTACTTCAGGCTTAGCAGGTATTTAGTTCTTCAGGCTGTTAGCACTCTTTAAGAACTAAATGACAAAGTACAAGAAAATAAACCTGCCTTTTGGTGCAGATGTTTGGTTTTTAATCTGAAGGCTGGTGTGCGAATTGAAATTCAGCCATTACGGTTCTTGTTAACCAATGACGTAGGGGAAAGCTTGATCAACTGGCAGCCAAAGTACACAAGTGAAAAGCAAGAAAATACTTCTTTATTAAACTATCCAAACCAGTTATCAACAAGAACCATATGTAGCTAAGAATGCTGCATAATTCTTAAGCTACAAATCTGAAATATAAGCAAGCCACTATTGACTTGTAGTGCATTTCAATAAGGTGGTAAACTTATGAAAAAATTAACTTAAATAGACTTACCTAAGTCCAAATTTAAATGGTAATGCAAAACTTAATGTGAACTGAGTCTCCCCGACACACTCATCGTCTTTTCCAGGCTTCTTATTCCCAAGTAACATATAGGAATATTTGTTAAAATATTTCTTAAACTGTTTACTATTTTTCATTGGCAGATGAGAACTTTGGATTCTCACCAGTAGTGTTAACATTAATGGAGGTTAACTGTCTAATTTCCCTTTTTTTTTGAGGGCAGAATAGACCCATTGTCTGTCTGTGAAGTGCCCATTTGCTGCATATTTAATCATTAGTTCAAAGGACACTTACTATTTGTGTAGAGTGGTATAAAAAGAAGTGTCCAGAAGTTGCCAGCGGCTTGAGAAAAATGCAAGGCAAACTAAGATCAAACATTTGCAACAATTCGTGTCCTAAACAGATCTATTAATCTGTGCCAAAAACATGGTTTTGAACATTATTAAGTAGGGCAAATGAAATGTTTCCTATAGAAATCTGGCACATGATTTTTGAAGAATGAAGGCAACATGTTAGTAGTGAGTGCCTGTGCACACAAACTTTTGTGCTGATAAATTTATCTGCTGCAGATTAATTTTAAGTTAATGTCAGGCTCTCTTGCTGGATTAATGTAAACTGCTTTGTTTGCAGGGTTTATTGTCATCCCAAAACCAGGCCAATTCTCCAAGTGGAACTGTAGTATAGCCATCACACTACTGCTAGCGAATCTTTGAACACAGGACAAGAAGTAATGACAGTGGAACCAGGAGCTGTTCTTCATGCAGAGAGCATCAGAAATTATAAAATGGCAGAGTGTAAACTTGGAATTATGTGAATCACATAATACTTTGCAAAAGAATAATGTAATGAATTCTTAGTCTGGCTAATACTTCTAGGCTGCTCACCCAAAGAAGAATTTTCCTTTTAAAAAAGAAATGCTTCATTTGGTGTTGCAGTAAAAAAATTTTTTCTCAGTTTTCTTTATACTTTTCAAGTTCGGTGTAATTTAATTGATATATATATATATATATATATATATATATATGGGGGGGGAGAGAAAGATATATATGTGTAAAATAAAGTATGTTTCTTAAATCCAAGTAAGTTCAATGGTTATATAAATTAGTACTTCACCATTGTTTGTTTTTTTGCACTGATTTTTTTCAACCAGAGATGGTTAGAAGACAGCCTGGAATGCACTCATGGAAAACGAAAGTCATTACTTTCTGGCTTAAAAATGTAATTCAGGAAGATGGATGCTGCAATCGTAGATTTTTTTTTTTTTAAACAGAATTGTTTGCACTTAAATAGTTTAATGCTAGTGGAGAATTACTTTAAAATGGGTAGTCAGACACCCAGAAAAGCTATGTTGTGGAGAAAAGATATCCTTTGTATCTATGAAACATTTATTTTAATATTGTTTCCAATTGCAATCAGCTCTGTATTATATGTATAAATGTAATTCAGTGATTGGGAGGAAAATGGATCAGTACACTAGTAATTTTAATCTAAAATTTCTAATTCTGAAAATACATATTAAACTATCTTGAATATGCAGTTTTGTTTACGTTCTGTTTTAAATTGGATCGATTTTGATGTAATCAATCTTTTGAATTAAATGTTGGGTACAGAAACACACTAACGCTTGTAGAACATATTCCTTTCTTACAACCTTTTGCATCAGAAACACTTCCATATTTAATGTTGCTTAATTGGCTTAGGGAAAAGAAATTATAAATTTTCCCCTGCACTACTTCCTATTAAAACTTACCTCTGAATACATTTTCCAGACATTAAACCCCAATATTTATGAAAATAGGAGCCTCAGATTTTTGCAGTAGAGTGATCTCTTCTGATGCCTTTTAATAGTTGCATTTTAGTGGTTTAATACTGTATTTGTCTAAAAATTAGAGGTTAAAACCTCAATTGTTGAATTGCATTGACTTTCAAGCTGATTTTTATGCAGACAACTATGACAGTGTACTACCTGCGCACACTTTGATTTTTACAATCTAAAATTAGGTACTAAAATAATGGAGTAGTATGTGTTTTGGGACAACTTGCTGTGCTAAAAATATCAGGTGCCCTTGCTATCTTTAACATTTGAGGTAGAAACAGTTATTATGGAGGTAGAGATATCCAAGTATTTTCATAATCCAATGCTACTTGATAGTGGTTGATAGTAAATTGGTTTTTATTAGCAAAACAAAGGCCATTTCATCCCTTCCAGTATTTTCTGCAAGGGGATGAAAGGAATGAAGAATGTGCTACTCTGGATCAAAACCCAGTAGAAAGGGTGACTGAGATAATATGGTGGCATTTTCTCACTTCCTCTGCCTGGCCTAAGCCCCTTCTGACTCTCTATTGTTGGGCTTTTTCTGAACTTTGCAGATGTGCAGCTAGGAGGGGATATAAGCAACAGCTTTCTCAGCTCTGCTCTAGCATTCATATCCTTCAAAATGGAAGGTCTTTCCAAAAGTCAATTTAATGCTGATACTGATGGCATGATCTGGGCCTAACCTACCAACAAACTTTATCTAAGGTTCCAACAACATTTTTGTATAAAATTTATAGTTAAATAGAATTTTCTTTAATTGCAAGATATTAATACTCTACTGTCATTTTAGAATAAACTACATAATTATACATAGAATCATAGCATTAGAAGGGACTATGAGGACTATCCTGCCACGAAGGTGAGTTTGTGGTGTCTAAACCATGCAAGACAGATGGCTATCCAGCCTTCTTTTGAAAGCCTCTGAAAGAGCTTCCACAACCTCTGTAGGCAATCTGGTCATTGTCCTATTGTTAGGATGTTTTTCCTGAGATTTAGTCTACATCTGTTTGTAACACTGGAGAAACTCAAACTGTAGCAAGCCTCACATGGTTCTACATATCATCAGTTTAATAAAAATTAAAGCCTCACTCCTGCTCCCACTGAAGATAAACTTTGCTGTTCACTTCAATGGAAGAATAATCAGGTCTGTGATTTATGCAGTTCAGGTTTATTTAATCCTTGGATATAAACAAACTGGGTTGAAACTGTCAATTTAACAATCTAATTTTACCTTCCTTATTTAAATGTTTCCAAATTTGATTCAGGTAAATATGGAAATAGTGAGACACTTGGTTGCAATATATTTTAAATTCTTAAACTGATTTTTAAACATACAGTGGAGACAGAGTATTACCAAATGCTCTGAGCCAGTCACCTTCTGGGTTGCATGCAGATCACTAACCAAATTAGAAAAGACAAAGTTGTTACTGTCTGACAGCTGTTCACTGCTCTATGTAAAATGTGCTGGTCTGTGGATAGCTGTCTTTATCATGACTAACATTGATTGGCACCCTTGGCACAGAAACAAAGCACTGAATGGAAACCAACTTTCTGCCCAATTTCTGTAATAAGGGTCAAAAAGTACTTTGTTTAGAAGAAACTCCTCTTTCCCCAAGTTTAGAAACTTTCATGGCTGCCACCCAAGTCATAAATTCTTTTGCTAAACAGACTTCATTTCTCAGTTCTGTTATTCCAGCACCCTTCACAAGTCTTGTAGGTAAGAAGTAGACTTGAAAATATGATCCTTTCCCTAAACATATTTTTGTGACCATGTTCTGTGAACACAACAATCACTTAAAATAAGGGTGTCAATCTGTCCTGTTTTCAAGCTGTAAGACTCATACTTGAACAAAATTTTGATCATCATTTTGCTGCAATGTAACTGGAATAAACAGTTTAAATACTACATTGTTGGATCAAGCAATTGTAAAAACAGATGTCCAACAGAACTATTTAAATCTAATTAAAAAAATCCTATGGGGAGTATGAAAATGTATTGGTTTTCCATCCAAACATTGCAGCTTTGGGCTACTTGCCTGAGAATCTGAAAGTGAAATTGACTAGAAATCATAAAAGTGGATAGACGGTAGGTTTAAACTGACATTCAAAAAAGTAAACAGCATAAATACAGTCACTATTTAATTTGTCCTATATCCCTATTCCAAGTGCTCTGGTATTCAGAATATTCTACATTTGCATGCAGAGACTACTAGTCTTAAACCTGAAATACTGAATATAGTTTGAATGATGAAAGGAATTCTTCAGTGAAAGTGCAGTCACTTGAAAAGATCTACCTATTTAAGACCTTATTCAGCAAAACACTTATGAGCATAGTTAACTTGAAAAGACTGGAGCATGGGTAATCAACAAAGCACTCATCACTCTCTTACCATAGAAGGAACCCAGTCCTGCATGCCTCATTCAGAATGATCCCAGGAAATATGCCCTTTTGGACAAGCTTAAAATACAAAAAAAAAAAACAAAAAACCACCTGCCTTTTAACAACCACCCCCAAAGTTTTGTCAGACCAGCAATATTTGAATTCTGTAGGTAGACTGGCAATTCTAAAGTCAGATCATGTATCTTCTGGGTGTATATGTTCAGCCTCTAGTGTGGATAATTGGTATGCAATACAGCAAAGCAAGGCCTAAAACTGCACAATAAAAACAGTGACTATCCTAATTGTTTGGAAGATTTTGTATTTTGCATAAGTCAGGTGATGGAAATATTTTAAAAATGTTTATATAGTGTACTGATCAGAACAAGACATTCCTAAAATTTTAGGAAACACAAAATCCTGAAATTTTTAAGCAGGAGAAAATACAGGCATCGTTCCATATTGAACACAAGTCATTTTTTGCACTAAAGCAAACTGAATGCTGGGTGAGAGGAAATTAATATTATGGCCTGGCAAGGTTACTCTATAAAATGTCATTGTAGGGTTCCATGTTTCTCAGTTAATTCCAAATTTGCTTATTTTACAAATGAAGATTTTTCTAACTCCTAGCCTGACAAACTCAAGCTGGGTTTCCCTAAATGTTAGCACCCTTCATAAAGGTTCTGCAGGCCCAAGTATGCCCTCATTAACTTTATGCAATCCCCAGGGCTTTCAAGGTTTACAGTGACATAATGGATTCTAATTGGAATTTAGTAAATAGTTCTGTTGATGCTCTAGAAATAGAATCCAGCTCCCATTGTTGGCTCTATTGGTTTGGGGGGGGGGTCTAAAAAGAGGTAAAAGCATATTGTAGTATATGACAATACACAAAATAAAAATCGCATTTTTTACATATATTCAAATCTGAAGAGACTACACTTAAATTTTCACACTTGGAAATATGTCACTTATGATAACTAGTATTCATGCTAAAGCTAGTGATTGCCACTCTGCCACATTGACGAAAATGAGAATTTTGTATCTGAACAAAATTAACAAGGTTAGACTTTTATATAGGTGGGTCCTTTTTAAAAAAGGAGCTGCATATTAAATTGTCAGAAGTAAAACTAACGGCTTGCACAACTCTCTGTATGTTAATACAAAATTCCAGGTAGACCAATGAAGGCAACTACCGTGCATCTGAAATTAAATAAAACTGTTTAAAGATTAACTAACAAATCAATGTAGTATGAGTTTTATTAGTGCTGTAGATAACTCAGGTAGCTAATTGGTTGGCTTCCTCAGCTGAAACTTCTGATATTTGTAAAGCACTGTATCTATTTCGTAACCAGGCCTTTGGGATGTGTGTTACTTAAGCAGCTATTTTTCAGCAGCCTACTTGTTCTGGTGGTTCATCAGGTAGGAGTTGTATATTTCATTTGCTCTGTCCAATAGAGTTAAGGATCATATGGGAATATCCTCTTCACTTACATGCCCACTTAACACCGAAATAATGGTGTCACAGGCAATGATGTTTTTCATTGTTAACTACTAGTAAGCTGACAGTACAAGTTTGAAACACTTTCTAAAATCTGATGTGATAAAATTAAGTTTTCCAGGTGACATACTTTAGAGAGTGATTTTCTTAAGTTAGTCGTCTTGGAAGTCGTCCGCCTCTAGTTTGGCTTTTTCAGATAGTTTCCTTGAATAATGTTTAGGGCAGTGGTTTTTCATCCTGTGGTCTGTGGACCCCTGGGGGTCTGCAGACTACGTTTAAGAATCCCAAAGGGATCTGCACTTCCAGTTGAAATTTTTTAGGAGTCCACAATTGAAAAAAGGTTGAAAGCCACTGCTGTAGGGTGTCCTAACAAGTTAGTCTGTTTCAAATGCACAACTTAAGTAACAAAACCCTACTATGAGATAGTCATGAAAGCAGTTTGGTTTTTGGCATACTTCTCATTTGTAATAATACTTAGCTGTGAGGTATAATAGTAAAACCTCATACAGATAATTTTCTGTAAAATTCCATGTTTTCTTTTGGAATTGGAGTGTTACATGAAAGTAGGTGGTTTACTTGAATTATTTAGGATCAACTTGAGGAAAAAACAGTGTTTAGGAAAGCTTTAGGAAACAATCAGATTAAATTAACTACCGCTGACACTAGTAGATTGCTGCTGATGTGAACTCTAATCTACAGGATGAGCTTGAAAGAGTAGGACAGATGTAAGACTTTTAGAACCTAGAGAGAGTGTGCTGTTCATGTCAAATGGTAATCAACTTCATTTTTCAATTTGATCTTCTAATGAGCAGCCTGTAGTGAAATTTTGCAGCAGATCAAATGTTCTGGGGATTTGTATCCATCACTCTACAGAACAACACTGTCCACTGTATTCATCAAACAAGATAAGCTCATCAACTTTTAGAATATTAATACTCCTGTAGGGTTGGCCTGTTGCTACTTTAGTTTTTAGATATGCTTCATTTCCTTGCTTCAAACATACCTAAAGCCTTGTATCTTTAATGGAGAACACAAGTGCCTCTGCCACTTCTGCATTCTTTCAATCTGACTTGAATGCCTGACAGGAAGGTCACCGAGCTCCTACAGTGTAGTATCTTGCAATTCAAAAATCATTTTGTGCTTTTTTTTGCTCCTGCTCCCTCACAACATTGAAGATTTGCCAGGAGGCAAGCTTTCCGAAAAAGGGAGCTCAGAAATACAAATGTAACCGCTTCCATCCCCCAAAAGCCATCTTCTGGACCTCTGTCCCAAATTTCTAGAGATAAGGAATAGTAGGTTACTGTTGCACCATAGATATGGGTCTCTAGCTTCCATTTCCTCAATACCAATATTGTAGCCATGTAAATACATAGCACAAGTACTCATCCATATAGCATTCACCTATTCTTGTTCAAACTCCCTAAATTACCGGTATTTTCTACTTACACATCACTATCATCCTAAATCACTTCAAACCCTTTCTTCTTTTCCCAGTTTTCCAGTTCATTAGGTTTTCATGTTTGTGAAAGATGAATGATACCCCAGGAGCTGTAAGTCCACTATCCAAGCCAGTGGTATAGGGTGGTTGGCAGCACTGCAAGCAACCCCACAGATTCCCACTACTGGGCCTTGTCCCTATGCTACAGGAAATTTCTGCAGGGCTGCGAAAGTATTTACTCCAGGCTCTGACCTTTAAGACAGAGACACCTGTTGAATAAGAACTGGAGTAAGAAACACATCTTACAGGCCAGCGAACAGCCATGAAATAATGATGTGGGTAGTGATCAGGTCAGATTTAAACTGGGGGCCAAACAGTGGGACTCCATGTTCTATGACCAGTACCCTTAGCCATACACCCTGCCATGCAATGAATTTGAGAGAACTTACCTGTGTCAGAACATTAGACTTTGAAAACTGGCTTTCCATGATGATATCTAGCTCTTACTTAGCATTTTCACCAGTAGATCTCAAAGAGCTTTACAAAGGAGGTATGTACTGTATCCCCACTTTAGAGATAGGGAAACTGATGCATAATAGGGTAAAGTGAGTTGTTCAAGATCACCTACTAGACCAGCAGTACAGCTGGGAACAGAACCCAGCTCTCCTGAGTCCTAGTGCAGTACTCTATGCACTAGGCCACACAATCTTAGAAGACATAGCAGTGATTCATTTAAAAAAATAAAAACATACTAACTTCTATTCTCACATCTACATGGTTAGTAGAGAATGACATGTTGAGATTTTAATGAAAAATAAAATTAGTCTCAGCATCTTATTTACAAAGCAAGACTTGTTGATTTTATAACAGCCTAACTTTCAAATACCAAACAACTTGTGAAAAAAATTCTGGAGGTTACGGTAAACTCCAGCACTATTTTAGCTGTATGTAGACTGACTTTCTTAGGCCAGGTCTACCCTACAAACTTACATCAGTATAACTATGTTGCTCAGGGATGTGAAAAATCCACACTCAAGTGACGTAGTTCTACTGAGCTAACTGCTGGCGTAGACAGTGCTATGTTGAGGGAGAGCTTCTCCTGTTGACATAGCTACCGCCTCTTGCAGAGGTGGATTAACTATGCTGATAGGAGAAGCTCTCCTGTCAGCATAGTAGCATCTTCATTAAAGTGCTACCACGACATAGTTGCAGACAAGCCCTGAGTCTGACTGGATTTAATTTATCTTCACATTTGATGTCCTTTTATGAAAAAGCTGGGTTTAGTTTGGCTTATGTTTTTTTCTAATAAAAAAGTGACCAGCCATCTAGCACTAACAATGCCATTCTACTTCCTATAAGCAATAAGGTAAAGATTTAGGGTGACTAGCACACTCCTTACCACCAAACACAACTTACCTAGGAAGTAGTTACCTACATATATGTACACATAAAACAATGTATACATTAACAAAGGAAGCCTGTAAGGTCCATGCATTTCCTGGGCATTATCAGGGCATTAAAACTGCATCGTCACTGTGAGGCCTACAGGCAACACCTAGATGAGAAGCCTGCTGCCCCTGACACATGAGCTGTTGGGATTTCTACTGGGGTGCTGTTCCTGGATCTTGACTAATGGCTCCATTGTTTGTATTGAACTTTGGCTAGTTGATGTCTGATAAAACATGGAGAAAAGAGGTCTTCACTAGTCTACGTCTCTCCAGGGACTACTCTACACCACAAAGGC
Organism: Eretmochelys imbricata; assembly: GCF_965152235.1. Lineage (NCBI taxonomy): Eukaryota > Metazoa > Chordata > Testudines > Cheloniidae > Eretmochelys > Eretmochelys imbricata. The sequence goes on from NC_135577.1 coordinate 111,475,736, forward strand.
TATAGCGTATGGTGTAGCTATCCTTGCAAAGCCCCCTACTGGAGATGCAGTGCCTACTCAGCAAAAGGGATTCTTTTGGCAGTATAGTTAAACTGCCTGCCCCAAACAACATGAGGAGTCCTTTTGCCAGTATAGCTTTTGTCAGTATAAGATGTGTCTACGGGGGAAGGGGAGGGAGAGGAAAGGGGGTGGCTTAACTATATTGATTAGGGGGTGGGATTCTCCCCACCACCCACTCTCCGACCTGACATAACTATGCTGACAAAACTTTCTAGTGTAGACTGAGTCTGGGGTGTTCTCCCATCAACTCCAATGAATGCCTCAGCAGCACCAACATGCAGTGACTTCAGTTTAACTGCTGTCCACTAAGTTCTGACTAGCAGCTGTAAAACTGAGTGGGCTCTTAATGATTTCACTCTGCTGCAGCCTAGAGAAGCTCTGAAGAGCGGCAGAGGCACTGGAGCTGTTTTTCAAACAGGAAGAGATGTCCATTAACTTTCCAGATGTGAACAGAGTAACTTTTACAACCATAAAGGATAGAATCTTTTTTAAATGCACAGCTCATTGTACAGAAGTACCTCCATATATATATATCAGGAAAAGTTTCCCACTTAGGAATAGCCAGAACTTGAAAAATCCAGTCCCAACACAGCTATAATATCTTCCATAGTTGAACTCCATTTGGTTCTAAAATTGTAAAGCTACTTTGTAACAGAGCTAATGCTAAACTGAGAATTTGCCTTCTTACTAGGATATTATGAAAGTTTTAAAAATCAAACACACTGAACTCTTAGTCATTACCTTAAATGGTATCTCTCTGCTACAATGACCAAAATGTTATTTCTGAATTTTGTTGGCTTCTACAGCACAAAAGCTAAGAACCTTATTAAATTAGTGCCTATAATTTGTGAAATGTGAAAAAATGGTCTAAATCCATATGCTGTTTCTTTACTGCTATTTCAACCAACTAATCGCAAAAGCGATTTGATTAATACAAAAGCATGGTTTAAGAAAGAAAAGGACACAAATGATAAAGATAGATTTGCTTATGAATCAGATATGTAACTGTACAGCTATCCTTTGCATATACAAATGTCAAAAGAAATTAAAACTGTTTAATTTTACTAAAATCAGGTGTTTCTCAAATTATATCATAATCCATAAAATATTAACAGACTTGAGCTTTGAAATTATCAACCTAATACAGGAGGTAATTTTCCAACATTGTCTACGCAACTAACATTTTCATCTGTTAAAAAAGGTACAAAATGAACAGATCAAGTTTAACAAGTTTTAAATATCATCATAAACTATTTTGTATATAAAACTTAATTACAAAATGGCATTCCTAGCACTCAAACTAAAACATCCTAAATTATCCATTTTTGTTTAAAAAAAATATTAAAAAGCTAATTTGTTTAAAAGGGTTCAAGTATAAAGTGCATTTTGAGCTGCCAAAATGGTGCTTAGATAAATATTGATACTGTTCAGAAATAAAGTGCTAATAGTCTTGTAGTGTTTTCCTGCAGCATTTCAGGGAAACAAAAGATAAGGCACTATTGCTTTTGGTGTACCTTTGACAATAATATAGAAAGCATGGGTGAATCTGTTTCGCTGCATACTCATGCTTTTTCTTACATTCCAAATATTTGACAAGATGGTCAATATCCTCCACCTCTTCTTTCTATTGTGGGTAAATGGTATTGTTTCACAGAAGACTTAAGTTCCTTCTGTTTTTCAGACTGTTGAAAAAATGATAGAAGTTTGAAATATAGTCTGTAATACATTTATATTTATCTTCTGTGTATAACTGAATAAGCAAGTTAAAGTTTGCTACCTTTTGATTTGTCCCAATATATTTAATAGGTTGTAACACAGGGACTTCACCATTTGTTGCAGGTGTGGTAAAAACTGAATGAAATGTATGATTAGGATAAGAAGTCAACTTGGTTACTCCAGAAACATTCAGTTTTGGCAATTCTATTGCATAGGAAGGTTCATGATGTCTTATTGGATTCTCTTGGGTTTTCCTAAGAGAGTGCTTTTAAAATAAAGTTACAAGTTTCAATCTGCTGACAGTGACATTTTTCTTAAACAGGATAAAATAAAAAACAGAACTTTAATCCCCTCCCAAAACCAACCCACCAAAGATCCATTTCAGTTGAATTCTTAAACATACATCCCTTAATGATGATTACTTATAAAGACCTGCACATTTTCTTTTTGTGGTTTTCCCCAAGCATCTGTGTACAAACCCTATTTCAACCAATTCCCAACAGTTGAATTAGTGGAACAAATGGCCGCTAATGGGAAAAAGGACTCATACTTTAAAGATGACCTATAGAAGAAAACTGTGCTTGTGACTTTTTCTGTTGCTAATTTATGATGTGTGTTTAACCAAAAAAGGCCGAGTGTATGTCAACTACAGAGACTTGTGGGAGAGCTCTGAGAAGCTTGAAAGCTTCTGTGTTCCACCAACAAAAGTTGGTCCAATGAAAAGTATTAACTCACCTATCTTGTCTCTGTCAACAACAAAAAAAATCTATCTTAAATTAGGAAGGTCAAGTCCTGTTTTGCTGCAGGTCTCAGTTGGAGGACCCAGAGATGCGTATTAGGAACGTGGCCTTTGGATGAAGGGATGGAGAAGTGGAATCATTTTGGAGTTAGTTTAGATAAGTATAAACAAAATAAAAGTTTAACAGTCTACATATAAATCTCTTCTCTCAGCGAGGCTTCATATCCTTGGCATCTAATGTTACCTTAGTTCTCCAGTTATCTATAGTCTTCCAGGAAAAACAGGATAGACAAGACCAAAATTTCCAGTGTACATGAATAGAAATTAAAAAAATTCTTGGTCCTTTATAATGCATACAGAAGGCAAAAAGGCACAAAGCTATCAGCAAGACTTACTACCACTATCTAATTAAGGGACTATGGCAAACCTTTAGGCCCTGACCCCTGCCTTTCAATAGCATTTTGCCCAGGTGCGGAGGTCTATGCCAGCAGATTCCTATATAGGACTGGAGCCTTAGTTTACCTCAGGAATAAAACCATGCAGTCACCATTAAGTGACTTTTGTTTATGTATCTAAACTAGACCTATCTGATTATATGTATCTAATGTATATTTGTTTATGTATCTAAACTAGACATTACAAATGACTTTATTTAAATAGGCTGCATGTTCTCCAGTTTGATTTAAATATTACCTGCCTATTACCATCCTTTGAAATACACCACAAGTTGATAGATTCTTGTCCCACTATGTTTTCTGCTAATCTCATTTTTCTGTGCATGGTTACAGCTTGCTTCTCTGCTATTCTGAAAAGAGTGAACAAAAAGTCAAATACCACCCCTTCAGATGAAATCTGGAGTCCAGTAGGATAGTAAAGACAAACTGCCATATGAATTTTACTTCTCAGTTGTTTTAATGCAGTAAATAAAGAAAACTGCTGGTATGTTTATTTGCAAGGCGATTGTAACCTAATAAATTCAGGATTTACTTTAGACCAAGTTCTTTTCTCCACAGTCTATTGTGCATTTCGGGATCTAACTTTAAAATCCTGTATTGAAAGTGTAAAACTTACCTCAGCTCTCGGAAATAAGGATGCTGTAGTGCTTGGTGGGCACCAGTTCTCTGATCAGGATCGTATTCTATCATCGCATACATAAGGGAGAGGCTCTTGGGGGAGATATTAGGCACAAGTGGAGATAGTCCTGTCCCTTTTTTAAAGGGGAAATCAAAACTCATAGCTCTTGACCTGTGTTAAACCCAGTAATAGAGCAAACACTTAACATTCATGTAAACTGCCTCCAAATATTAAACTTACTAAAAAAATACCTAAAAGGTCAATCTAATCTGACTAGGGACAGTAATTAATTACTACATTTTTGAAAAGGGAAGTAATTAAAGAAGCACTCAAATGTCAGAATTTCCTTCCTTACAAAATTATCACTGACATGCTAGATGGTGCAGAGGTAAACTGCCAGGTGAGACCTAGAACACAGTTTTGATTCTCTCTCATCTGCCTGGGAACATCACAAAGGAACTGCCTCTGGATAGGGAGAGAACCCCTATCCGGCAACTGGCATGAAGCAGCATTACATTTGTGGAGGAGGAAAGTCCCCTTGACCACAAAGTTTGTGCAGCAATGGTTCAGCTGGTATAGGCTGCAGGACACAAATCCCTGATGTGGGTAAGAAAAAACTGCTCAAGTTCCCTCTCCCCTCAACTTGAAATCTTGTGTGATCAGAAAATTGCATTTAGGAATTACACTTAAGACAGACTTAGGTATTTACATATTAATTAATGACTATATTTAGATTTAAAGCGTTCACAATAAAAGAATGATTGTGGAAACTGCTAGATTATATAGCAGATTTCACTTATTTAGATTAATAAATATGGGAGTGTACTACATACTTACTGTTTGAACTTATTAAGAGTTTTCTTAGCAGGGGTGCCTAGAATATCATGGATTTTTGATATTTGGTCTAATTCATTAGATCCAGGAAAGAGAGGGTGGAAACTGAAAGATAAGAAATAAAATTGGCAATACTAAAAGCGATTTAAACTAGTTCTCATGGAATGACTGCCACTGTGTGGTGTGCTCTGAAAACTGACAGACTGTTTTCAGACTGGTTTCAGAGTAGCAGCCATGTTAGTCTGTATTCGCAAAAAGAAAAGGAGTACTTGTGGCACCTTAGAGACTAACAAATTTATTTGAGCATAAGCTTTCGTGAGCTACAGCTCGTAGTGAGCTGTAGCTCACGAAAGCTTATGCTCAAATAAATTTGTTAGTCTCTAAGGTGCCATAAGTACTCCTTTTGTTTTCAGACTGCATTTCATATTGGTCAGCAATAGGAGAACAATGTGTTCGCTTATTGCCCACGCTTCTGGTGGGATTGGGCAAATCAGTTCAGGCAAAAGAACAGTCTCTAACCACTGACCTGCCCCCATACCCACAATCTGCCAAGGAATGTCTAAACTCTGTTGTAAACATTCACCTGGAGTATACTTACTTGCAGAGCTTTAAAGCTCAGCTGGTTTTTATGGGGATGAAAGTGTGGCATTTTGTAAGAGTACTGTAGAGTTAGTTCATTTGGAGTCAGTTTTATTTTGTGGGAGAAAGGACACATTTGGGTTTTTTGCGTGTCAACTGGCCTCTGCCCAACATAAAATTAGTTATTTCTACTAGTCAGCAAGCAGCCAAAGCAGAAGGGCTGCCAGTTCATGTGGCGGGAGCAATAGCAGCTGTATGTCCTTGTTGAAGGAAGAGAGAGAAGCAAAAAGGCTGCCACTGCTGGTTGCATACCAAACGAGGTGGCAGAGGAGGAGGACAGAGCAGAATTGTTGCCATTGCTAGGGCACACAGGCCAAGTGGAGGAGAAGGAAGAGGAGGAGTGCAACACAGAACAGCTGCCTTTTCCAGAGCACAAGGATGTTCAGGAAATATTCACTGGCTTTTTAAACCATTTTAATGAATTATAATAATAATAAGAAAAGGAGTACTTGTGGCACCTTAGAGACTAACGAATTTATTTGAGCATGAGCTTTCGTGAGCTACAGCTCGCTTCATCAGATGCATCAGTGAGCTGTAGCTCACGAAAGCTCATGCTCAAATAAATTCGTTAGTCTCTAAGGTGCCACAAGTACTCCTTTTCTTTTTGCGAATACAGACTAACACGGCTGTTACTCTGAAACCTATAATAATAATGGAAATTACAGAGACTCTCCCCAGTTCTATAATTTCTTGCACACTTGCATCTCTCAACCAGCTGAACAAATTTTATTACAGCTTCCGCAAAACTCACTTTTGCATAGAGTCAAACTGTAAGGTCTGTTTTTTTCACAAAACAGAGCCTGTAGAAAATGTGGTTTAACAAACTTTTACAAATTAAACTGCAGAGTTGACTCCCATGTGACTGATTTCCTCTGCTGTTGCAAAAGAGTAAATCAGCAGAGGAGGCAAAAATATTAACATCTCAAATGTACTATCAAAACTGAGGACGGCTATGCTCATGACAACAAGGGTATGTTTACACTGCCATTGAAGGTGTGACTGTAGCACAAGAAGGCATACACCTGCTAGCTTTAATTTATCTAGCACTGGTAATAATAGTGGTGAAGACATGGCAGCATAGGCCAGCAGCCAGAGTACAAGCTGCCTGGAGAGCCTGCTATGTACCTGCGTTGTTAGCCCATGCCGCCATGTCTACTCTACTGTTGTTACACCACACGGGCTAGATAGATTAAAAATAGCATTGGTAGGCTACAATTATATCTCACTTGCACTGTCAGCATAGAATCGTAGAAATGTAGGGCTGGAAGGGACCTTGAAAGGTCATCAAGTCCATCCCCCTGTGCTGAGACAGGACCAAGTAAGCCAAGACCATCCCTGACTGGTGTTTGTTTAACCTGCCCTTGTACACCTCCAGTGATGGGAATTCCACAACCTCCATTGGAAACCTATTCCAGAACTTAATTACTCAAATAGTTAGAAAGTTATTCCTAATATTTAACCCTAATCTCTCTTGCTGCAAATTAAACCGGTTACTTCTTGTCCTACCCTCAGTGGACACCAAAAACAACGGATCCCCATCCTTTTTATAACAGCCCTCAACATAGTTGAAGACTGGTATCAGATGTTTCTCCCCTGACCCTCACCCCCAACAGTATTGTTTCTCAAGACTAAACATGCCCAGTTTTTTTAACCTTTCCTCATCAGACAGGTTTTCTAAACCTTTTATCATTTTTGTTGCTCTCCTGTGGGCTCTCTCCAATTTGTCCACATCTCTCCTAAAGCGTGGTGCCCAGAACTGGACAAAGTACTCCCGCTGAGGGCTCACTAGTGCTGAGTAGAGAGAGACAGTTACCTCCCATGTCTGACATATGACACTGCAGAATGATAATAGCTTTTTTCACAATTGTATCACATTGTTGATCCAGTATACCCCACAGATCCTTTTCATCAGTACTACCACCTAACCAATTATTCCCCATTTTGTATTTGTGCATTTGATTCTTCCTTCCTAAATGTAGTACTTTGCACTTATATTGAATTTTATCTTGTTGATTTCAGACAATTCTCCATTTTGTCAAGGTCATTTTGAATTCTAATCCTATACTCCAAAAGACTTGCAACCCCTTCCAATTTAGTGTCATCTGCAGATTTTATAAGTATACTCTCCACTCCATTATCCAAGTCATTAATGAAACTATTGAATAGTACCAGACTCAGGACTGACCACTGCGGGCAACCCCTGGGAGCATACCCCCAGTGAGCCATGCAGGACTCAGTGAGGAAAGGAAGAAAAAACAATCACTATTTCCCAAACTAAGAAATATTCAATCATGAAAAAATATTACAAACAATAAAACACGTAGGGGGAATTAACTACATAAAGGCATGTGACAGTCTTACTTTCTGTTAAGCATCCAGCTACTTTATTGTTAATCTGCTATTATATGTGTTTGGTGACAGACAAGGAAGGATCTGTGCCTAATGTAACTTCCAGACTAGAGGCATGAAAGAGTTCCAGAAAACCATGGTAAATAACATTTATGCCTTCAACATAATATTACTCATGCCACGTGCTGATTACATAATAAATTGATTCTCAACTTGGAGTTTCTTTGACACTGAATAAACCAGACTCTGAATTTCTTTCTACTTAGCACTGTACCTTGTGATTTCATAGAAAACGCAGCCAGAGCTCCACATGTCCATTTTGTAGCTATAGTAGCCATCTGTGAGCAAGCACTCAGGTGCTCGGTACCAGCGTGTAGAGATATATTCTGTATATGGCTGCTTGGAATATACACTCCTACAAGATCCAAAGTCTCCTAACTTCAGGGTATCCTGCTGCAAAAAAACCACAAACAAACAAACAAACAAACAAACCAACCAACCTTATGTTGTCCAATAAATTAGAAAACGGTCAAATATTGAAGCAAAGGCAGGAAGACTTCTGAAATACCTGAACCAGCCATTATAAATCTAATTATAGTTTGCTTTTGGTACTAACTTTTAGGTTTTTTTGTTTTTGTTTTGTTTAAGAGAAAAAAGGTGATTTGGAATGTCAAATTGCATGTCTGCGTTTAAATGTTACTAAAGCCTATTCCAGTGACACTCCAGCAGCCTATCAATGAAGCATATCTCAGCTATGGTAAATGTTTCATTATGGTAACAAATTGTAAAACTGTCCTTTAAATTGTAAGTGCTTCTGAAATTTAAGGCCATTTATGTCCCATAATACACACTAATATCCTTCTGTACATTGTCACAAAAAATGTTAGAGATAACCATTAATAGTAAAATGTATTAGCTAGTCTTGAAGGGAACATTGCTAAAAGCGACATATTTAGATGAGGTTATTTTCTTGGTGTCCTCATTTTAGTAGTCACATGATAGATATTTTTCTGGCTTTTCTTTGTATTAGTTCCTCTTCGTCCTCCTGGTTTCATTTTGGGACACACTAAGGACTTTGAAACAGTAAAATCTATCCCATAAAAATAAATGAGCTGAATTCTGGCAACAAAACTACTAAACAACTCTGGAAAATAGGCCTTCTGCCAGCATTTGATAGTTTTTAATACAGGAATCTTTCAAAAACAAAATCAACGTAAGGTCTCCTTGTGCAGTTGTGTGAACAACTTCTGCCGACCATAGGAGTTAAACATGGAAAGGGGGGCTGCAGGACTGAGTCCCAACACTTGTTTCAAAAATAGCACAGAACGGAAAAAGTCATTAATACATGAAAAAGTGAGTTTGTTTGCTTTCAGACTTAGCTCAGATGTAAGATTTGCAGCTATAGAACAAGAGAATCCATTTATGCTTTTATCCAATAGCAAAAGAAAACATTTGTTCATTCACCATTCAAGGAAGAGAGGGCACAAGACTAAAGTTACATACCAAAGAGTCAACTCTCTCTAACTATGAAAATTATACCTCATACTTACAAAGATATACATTTCTCTGTTTATTCTGAGAAGCTAGTATATGTACTTGCACTTTCAGTTAAATGATATCATCTCACAAGACTACTTACCTTTATTAATATATTTTCTGGTTTCACATCTCTATGAAATATTCCATTTCTGCACCAATATAAAAATACCAAAAAGAACAACTCAATGAAAGTATGAGCATATTCACTATGTTTCTAATTATTTGAAGGCAATATTTAATTATAAGCGTATGGCATACTTCTTGAAAGGTTACTGCTGAATTTAGTCTTACCTGTGCATGTGATCAAGGGACTTGCACAACTGGTACATGTAGTTCATTATTTTTTTTTCAGGTAATGGCTTTCTCCTCCCTAGAACGTGGAACAGTCAAATGAAATTTCAAGTTGCACAAATGCTTTATATCAGTGAGTAAGTATACAATAGAAGTAACATCCACTTTTCACCTTCTGATACAGAATCCATATTCCCCTCTTCATGAATAAGAAGAATTTGATTAACATTTTTACACCTGTCGTACAAAACCACCACCATTGCAATCAGCATTTCATTTAAACTAGGACATAAGGTGAAAACAGCCAAATTTCAGAATACACCAGAATAGTCTGACAAGTACAGCTGTGAATCTGACTGCCTATAAATTGGCAGCATTGGTATTGCATGATTTTTCATAGTGCAGGGAGGGATTCTGCTCCAGACAAGTTGAGAGTATTATGAATGGTAACATCATATATCTATTCTCCCCCAATTGTATTATAGCAGAAGTATTCCATTCCAAACATATTGGTAGACCTCATTTCCTATGTAAGCACTAAAATAATGATGCATAAAGTTCAAGATTTAGAAGGGATTTATTCCTCTACAAGTGCACTGCCCAAAGTGTCTTATTCCTGTTTTGGTATGCAAATTACAGAACAACCTGTTTACTTCAGTGGGTGTTACTGACAAAGGTAAGACTGCTGACAAGCAAGACTACTCCATTTTTGTTTAGGGTCCTGAAGACATCTGATAATCACTCAGATTGTTTCCTTTACAGGCCTTCTTAAGGCTTTGAGCTATGCTGTAGTGCCTCTAAATAATATCATTAGTACAAAGAGAAAATTAGCAAATTCCTTAGAAAACTTAGTGACTCTGGTTAAACAAGTTTTAAATTACTTCAAAGTTAGACTATATTTAACAATTCATTAACTAAAACTAACTTTAGATTATAATGCTAGTTAACTATATAGCCAAACATGTTATTGCAACCTTTGGATTTTCTATTTGTACTCATTCTTTGCCAGGTAGAGCGGTTTGCCACGTAAAAATAAATGTTATACCTAAAAGAGTAAGACAATAAGAATTATTTTCTTTAATGGCATTTGTATGGTCCCCATTACTACAGTATCTGAGCACTTACTCCCATTTGACAGATGATGAAACTGAAGCTTAGAGGTGAAATGCCTTTCCTAAGGTCTCAAAAGAAGTCTACAGCTGAGCCAGCTACAGAACCAAGATTTCTGGATTCTCGGTCCACTGTCTGAACCACAAGACGATTCATCCCCTTGTTAGCATAAGAGTCTGCTATAACACAGGTTTGTTTAAGACTAACCTGCAATATTTGTTTTTTCAGAATTCTGCAGAGGATTTAAAAAAAAAATAAAAATCAGATTGGGTCCTTTTTTGCTTCTTTGATGTATATAAAGGCCTGAAAACTTTCCCTTATTTGTTTTCTGCCTTTTTTTTTTTTTTTTTTTTTTACCATTAAGTATCAGGAATGTCAAATCTGGTCTTCCTTGATTTTGCTAGAGGACCTATTTTATCTCTGACCATGTATATTGTGAGCACTCACACCTTATTTGAAAGGGCTGGGGTGTGAAATCTTTGACATATTTAAAATTCCAAAATGTTAATTACTGAAGGTAATATGTATTAATAAAAAAAATTGTAAACAGTATGACTAACTAAAGATTCCTTCCCCAATAAACTGCTTGCTTTCATTCTCTTGACCCTTGGTGTTTCTAGTTTGATAATTCTACCCTTAGCCCTGGTCTACATTATGAGTTTAGGTTGAATTTAGCAGCATTAGATCGATTTAACCCTGTACCCGTCCACACAATGAAGCCATTTTTGTTGACTTAATGCACTCTTAAAATCGATTTCTGTACTCCTCCCCAATGAGGGGATTAGCGCTGAAATTGACATCCCCAGGTTAAATTTGGGTTAGTGTGGATGCAATTCGAGGGTATTGGCCTCTGGGAGCTATCCCACAGTGATCCATTGTGACTGCTCTGGACAGCGCTCTGAACTGGGATGTACTGGCCAGGTAGACAGGAAAAGCCCCGTGAACTTTTGAATTTCATTTCCTGTTTGGCCAGTGTGGCAAGCTGATCAGCACAGGTGACCGTGCAGATCTCATCAGCAGAGGTGACCATGGAGTCCCACAATCGCAAAAGAGCTCCAGCATGGACCGAACGGAGGTACTGGATCTGATCGCTGTATGGAGAGACGAATCCGTGCTTTCAGAACTCCATTCCAAAAGATGAAATGCCAAAATATTTGAAAAAAATCTCCAAGGGCAGGAAGGACAGAGGCTATCACAAGGACCCACAACAGTATCATGTGAAACTTAAGGAGCTTAGGCAAGCCTACCAAAAAACCCAAGAGTCAAATGCCTGCTCAGGGTCAGAGCCCCAGACATGCCGCTTCTGTGATGAGCTGCATGCAATTCTAGGGGGTGCCCCTACCACTGCCCCACCCCTGTACGTTGACTCCTGCAAGGGGGGAGTCTCATGCAACAGTGATGAACATTTTGGGGACGAGGAAGATGATGAGAAGGGGGAGGCTGAAGATAGCACACACCAGGCAAGTGGAGAAACCGTTCTCCCCGACAGCCAGGAACTGTTTATCACCCTGGATCCAATACCCTCCCAACCCGGGCTCCCGGACCTTAAAAGTGGAGAAGGCAGCTCTGGTCAGTGTACCTTTGTAAATATAATGCGTGGTTTAAAAGCAAGTTTCAAAGCAAGCGTGTTTAGTGAATACCTTGCCCTGAAGACTTGGGATGCATTCCCGGCCAGTACAGCTACTGGAAAAGTCTGTTAATGTGTCTGGGGATGGGGCGGAAATCCTCCTGGGACATCTCAATGAAGCTGTCCTGGAGGTACTCCCAAAGCCTTTCCAAAAGGTTTCTGGGGAGGGCAGCCTTATTGCTTCCTCCACGGTAGGACACTTTACCATGGTAGGCCAGTACCACATAGTCTGGAATCATTGTATAAGAAAGCATGGCAGTGTGTGGTCCTGGTGTTTGCTGGCATTCAAGCAACATCCGTTCTTTATTTCTCTGTGTTATTCTCAGGAGAGTGATATCATTCATGGTCACCTGGTTGAAACAGGGGAATTTTATTCAGGGGACATTCAGAGGTGGCCGTTCCTGCTGGGCTGTTTGCCTGTGGCTGAAAAGAAATCATCCCCCCCGTTAGCCACACGGTGGAGGGAGGGGTGAAGCGATCATCCCAGAGAATTGGGTGAGTGTGTGTGTGTGGGGGGGGGGGGGTTAGTTGGGTTTGTGCTGCATGTTAACCCGAAAACATCAGCCCCTCCTTTTAAATGGCCAATGTGTCTTTTTCCATTTTAATCTCCCTTTTTTTCCTCCCACAGCTGCAAAAGTTTCAACACTGCTACTAGCATCTCTGTCCCAGAGGCTAGCGCAGATAAGAAAGCACAAAAAAATGCACTCACAATGAAATGTTCTCTGAGCTCATGCAGTCCAGCCAAACTGAAACAGCCAGCAGAATGCGTGGAGGCAGACAATGGCAGAGTCCAGGAAAGCACAAAATGAACATGAGGACAGATGGCTGGAGCAACAGGAGAGGTGACGGCAGCATGATAAAGGAGGCAGAATGCAATGCTGAGGCTACTGGAGGATCAAACTGATATGCTCCGGTGTATGGTTGAGGTGCAGGAAAGGCACAGACCGCCACTGCAGCCCCTGTGTAATCAAGCGCCCTCCTCCCCAAGTTCCATAGTCTCCTCACCCAGACGCCTAAGAACGCAGGGGTGGGGGTGCCCCTCCAGGCACCCAACCACTCCACCCCAGAGGACTGCCCAAGCAACAGAAGGCTCGCATTCAATAAGTTTTAAAGTGCAATGTGGCCTTGTCCTTCCTTCCTCCCCTGCTCCCTCACCCCCCACTCCACCCGGTGCTTCCCTCCTCCCACACCCCTCCCGGGCTACCTTGGCAGCTATCTCCCTATTTGTGTGACGAATTAATAAAGAATGCATGATTTTGAAACAACGACTTTATTGCCTCTGTAAGCGGTGATCGAAGGTGGGATGGGAGGGCAATTGGGTTACAGGGAAGTAGAGTGAACCAAGGTGGTGGGTTTTCATCAAGGAGAAACAAACAGAACTTTCACACCGTAGCCTGCTCAGCCATGAAACTGGTTTTCAAAGCTTCTCTGATGCGCAGCGCGCCCTGCTGTGCTCTTCTAACCGCCCTGGTGTCTGACTGCAAGTAATCAGCGGCCAGGCGATTTGCCTCAACTTCCCACCCCGCCATAAACGTCTCCCCCTTACTCTCACAGATATTGTGGGGAACACAGCAAGCAGTAATAACAATGGGAATACTGGTTTCGCTGAGATCTAACCGAGTCACTAAACTGCGCCGGTGCGCTTTTAAACATCCAAATCCACATTCTACCACCACTCTGCACTTTCTCAGCCTGTAGTCGAACAGCTCCTGACTACTGTCCAGGCTGCCTGTGCATGGCTTCATGAGCCATGGCATTAAGGAGTATGCTGGGTCCCCAAGGATAACTATAGGCATTTCAACATCCCTAACAGTTATTTTCTGGTCTGGGAATAAAGTCCCTTCTTGCAGCTTTTGAAACAGACCAGAGTTCCCGAAGATGCGAGCGTCATGTACCTTTCCCGGCCATCCCACGTTGATGTTGGTGAAACGTCCCTTGTGATCCACCAGTGCTTGCAGCACCATTGAAAAGTACCCCTTTCGGTTTACGTACTGGCTGCCTTGGTGGTCCGGTCCCAAGATAGGGATATGCGTTCCGTCTATCGCCCCATCACAGTTAGGGAATCCCATTGCAGCAAAGCCATCCACTATAACCTGCACATTTCCCAGAGTCACTACCCTTGATAGCAGCAGCTCAGTGATTGCGTTGGCTACTTGGATCACAGCAGCCCCCACAGTAGACTTGCCCACTCCAAATTGATTCCCAACTGACCAGTAGCTGTCTGGCGTTGCAAGCTTCCACAGGGCTATCACCACTCGCTTGTGAGCCATGAGAGCTGCTCTCTTCTTGGTATTCTTGCGCTTCAGGGCAGGGGAAAGCAAGGCACTTTCATGGAACTTTGACCTTACGCATGTGAAAGTTTCACAGCCACTGGGAATCATCCCAGACCTGCAACACTATGCGGTCCCACTAGTCTGTGCTTGTTTCACGGGCCCAGAATCGGTGTTCCATGGCATAAGCCTGCCCCATTGCCACCAGGATGGCCAAATTGTAGGGGCCCATGCTTTGAGAGAAGTCTGTGTCCATGTCCTCATCACTCTCATCACTGTGCTGCCATCGCCCCCTGCCTGCTTTTGCAGGTTCTGGTTCTGCATATACTGCATGATAATGTGAGAGGTGTTTACAATGCTCATAACTGCTGCAGTGATCTGAGCAAGCTCCATGTTTGCCATGATATGGCGTCTGCAGGAGAGCAGAGTGGCAACGGAAGCGGTCGTTCAATGATGATGGTTTGCAAATCTACTGCACCGTCTGCTGCCAGGACATAACAGCTGAGCGGGCTGCACACTTGCCATGTTATGGCGAGACAAGAGCAGCCGAGCAGAGCTTCAGCGGAAGCGGCCCTGCGAGACCACCAGGAGAGCAGAGTGGCAGCGGAAGCGGTGGCTGACGACCTGTGAGGTGGATTCATGAGAGCAGAGTTGCCGCGGAAAGCGGGAGCCCACGAGAGGCAACACAGGGAAATTCACTATTGAGACAAGAGCAGGAGAGCGGAGTGGCAGCGAATGCGGTGGTTTGAAGACAACAGTTAGCAGTCCTACTGCACCATCTGCTGAAAGCAGTATGGCACCCGCACGGAAAAAAGGCATGAAACGATTGTCTGCCGTTGCTTTCACGGAGGAAGGGGTGACTGACGACATATACCCAAAACCATCTGCGACAACGTTTTTGCCCCATCAGGCATTGGGAGCTTAACCCAGAATTCCAATGGGCGGCGGAGACTGTGGGAACTGTGGGATAGCTACCCACAGTGCAACACTCCGAAAGTCGATGCTAGCATGGGTACTGTGGACGCACTCCGCCAACTTAATGCGCTTAGTGGGTACATACACAATCGACCGTATAAAATCGCTTTCTAAAAATCGACTTCTATAAATTCGACCTAATTTCATAGAGTAGTCATACCCATAGTCAACTATTCATAAGTGCCTAAGTCACATAGGAATACAAATCACACAAAGTGACAGGCATTTCTCAAAATTCCACATTAATTCCCCAATCACCATAATCCATGTAGATTAGACAACAATGCTTGAAACAGTGGTGCATTTACATTAGGGCTCTTAACAGTGCTGTCAGCAACAATGGGATTTTTTGAAAAACTTTCTTAGTGCAGACAAGGTTACATAGTCTTCCACATCAGACAAACTCTGAATTACTAATGTTAAAAATACAATTAAAAAAAAAAAAATAAATGTAGGCATCTTCATAACAAGGTACAAGCTCAACTGTTTTTTCCCTTTGCAAGCCACCTTTCAGGACTGAACCAATGCTCTTCAGCTTTCAGAATTACAACATTATAAAAGCTTAACTCAATAAATAATTATGAACAGAATCACAACAGGAAGATGTTACCTTGTATGTGGCTGCAATGCACTTGTATCCACGGAATCTTCTCCGGATCTTAAGAGTCCTAACCTCCTTCCACTGAAGTCACTGGCAAAATTCCCATTTACTTAATTGGAATAGACCTGGGTGCCTAGTTTGTAGATAGTGAATGAAGGCGCTCTATTGCGCTAAATGTTCTACTCAGAACATAACTTTGTAAGGAGATTATGTCATAATTCTTTCCCCACTTGAGTAGTTTTAAAGACACTTTCAAAATATTCCTAATCTACATAACCAATGTTAATATTTCTGTCAACCAGAATTTTTTCAGAAAAAATAGGATTAATTTCCAAGACCAGTGCCATTAAGAAACCGAATAAATGCTGCTTTCGTAAACATTGCTGTTCTCACACACCTGTTCCAATTAGAAATCTATTCTTAGCAAACCCATGCTTGAAAATTTTCTTCATTCCAAAACTTTGTATAGACCAGCTGGTTCTAGACATTTGCTTCCCCTCTTTCATTGTCTCCACCGAGTTTAAAAAAGCCTTTTTGTAGTAGTTTTATGCCTTTTTCAAATTTTATTTTGCAGGATTCATAATTTTATTCAGAAAATTAAAGCATAATTAACACTAAAGAGATATTGTTTACCGGTAGTAATCCATTTCTCTTCTGCACAGTGAAACAGTCTGAGATGTTAACTAGTTTGTGTGGGTGCACAGCTGTGGAGGGCTGCTCTCTGACAAAGCATCAATAAAATAATATCTACAGCAGAGTGATGTACAGATTAGCAATATGTTCCTTCTGCTTCAGAACGGGGCAGCTACAAAAAGGAGATCCTTTTATTTAGTTGCAACTATCATCCAGGTAGTATTCTTGAAGTTGTTGAATACTATACTTTTCAAAATTAAGAAGGATTCATTTATTTTCCAGTTCAACTGTGTGTTGGGAGCTTAACATTTTCTAGGTTTTAAAACAGCAAGTCTCAAGTGTTGGCTGGGTTTTGCAGGTGCCCTTTCTTTTTGGTGGCTCCGTTTGTGGCTATTGCTAGTTCAAAATCAGAATTTCCATCCACAGGAAATGTTGATATTTTGGCCCATGTGTTTAATTGAGACAAAAGTTGAAATATTTTTTCCACAGAACAGAAAATTCCAAAACAATTCAATTTGAAAATGTAATGATGTTATCTTGCTGCCTCGTGTGAAGCTGTAGATCAGGTACCTCATATCCCATTCTCCTCTATGACCCAGGCTCCTCATGGTACATTACCCATAATGCACTGCAGAAGTTAAAACAAGAGATGAGACAGTGGTGAATCATGGGAAATGAGTCCAGCTAGGGAGCCCAGCCCATAAAGAAGAACCCGGGCAAAAGGTTTCATAGCAGCTCAGATAGATGCAGTTCAATGTCAAACTCGAACTAAACTGTAATGTTTCAATTTGAGTTGACCCAACCTGAAATGAAATATTTTGGTTTTCCTAACAGAAAATCAAAAATGTCAGCAAACTTGGAATCTTCCTGTGGAAAACTTTGATTTTTGGAAACTGTTATCCATCAAATTACAAGTTTAAATCCTGGTCCTATATTCAGAAAATCCATCTCCCTTTCAAGGCATTCAAAGATAACACCAGATGACTACTAAAAAAATTAGAGAGCACGCTTTAAAAAGGTGAGTTGTAAATGGACTTACAACTCTTTTTAGCAATGCTGATTTCTCCCCATTATCCAGACTATAGCATTCAACTTTCACCTCCCTAACCAGAGGAAGGGCTTGTCTAAACTTACAGCACTTTGGCTGCAATGCTGTAAAACTTAGGCCTGGTCTACACTGGGGCGGGGGGAAAAAAATCGATCTAAGTTACGCAACTTTCACATAGCTGAAGTGGATGTACTTAGATCTACTTACTGTGGTGACTTCACTGCAGTAGGTCGACTGCTGACGCTCCCCCGTCGACTCCACCTGCGCTTCTCGCTCCAGTGGAGTACCGGAGTTGATGGGAGAACGCTCGGCAGTCGATTTATCTTCTTCACTAGATGCGATAAATCGACCTCCACTGGATCCATCGCTCCAGAGGTAAGTGTAGACATGCCCTTCGTGAAGACTCTACCTAAGCCAACGGGAGGGCTTCTCCTGTTGGTGTAGGTACTCCACCTCCCCGAGAGATGGCAGCTGTGTCAACAGGAGAAACCCTCCCATCGACATAGCACTGTCTACATTGGGAGGGTTAGGGTGGTGTAACTATGTCGCTCAGGGGTGTGGATTTTCCATACCCTTGAGCAATGTAGTTATATCGACATAAGTTGGTAGTGTAGACCAAGCCTAAGTCAGGTATTCAAATCCACCCCATCCACACACCAGGCTAAGGAAGGACGTTCAGAATACTAATCTTTCTATTATTTTCATTCTAGGTCTCCCAACATCCATCCAACTGCAGCTAACTAGATCCTACTCTGCTGAAATACCTTCTACCGTAACTACTTATATGCTTCAGTTGTAGAAAGGCCACCTTTTCCTTCCCAACTCAAAGCAGAGTTGGTCTATAGGCATTCAGATATCTATACTATTTGACACACTCTTGTATAGCTTCCTAAAGCTATAACTGTTTTCCCTCCCTCAAAACTATAACAAATAGCTCTTCTAGCTCCCAACAAGCTGGCTCCATTCTTAAACAGGTTTCCAGGGAAGCTGTGATTGCATCATTTGGTGACTAATGGGGTTGTATGTAGAGTGGGAGTCAGCAAGCCCTGTGGGGATGAATGTTGTTGAAACCCAAGTGCCTGTGATGGAAGACCATTACTTTTATTTCAGTAACATCTACAGGCCCTAGCCACTGTACACACACAGTGAGAGGTGGTCCCTATTCACAAAGCTTACTATCTAAATAGATTAGACAAGATAGAGGTTGGGAGAGGAAACAAGCACGGAATTGACATGACATGCCAAAAGCCAAGCAGCAGATCAGTGTACGCTGGGAGCAGAATCCTGGACTCCAGTACCCTATTGACAGGATCTAATGGCTTTTAAAGATTTTGTAGCTGAGGAGCTCTGGGTCTTGTATGCCTACGTAAGGAAAACAGACTCATTGCTGAAAGTACTGGAATTCTGTTAATTCCATTTACAAGAAATATTTAATATGGTGGTTTTGTTTATTAAATTATAGGTGTGAGCTTCACAGTTAAGCTGAACAATAAGGGACACAGCAAATGCTTCAGTCAGTTCTGAAGTACAAACCTAAACATTTTAATTTTTCAGAACTGAAATAAGTAACGCTCAAATCGGTTTCCTGGAAGCAGAAAGTTTTGCTTACAATCCATCCGATTAATCCATTGTAGATGACAGCCCCTTACATTACTGACTCAGACTTACTAATGTTACCACAAGTCTGAAGACTAGACTTATTATAAGGCTATTATTTATGTTTTAATAACAAAGACACGAGCTACTGCATGACTCAACTTTTACAATGACAAGCATAGTTCAACTACTTTTCGGCATCCTAATTTCAGCTTTTGATCTAAGTATAGATAAAAAACAGGGTTATTCACCATTGCAGAGGTCTGAAAGCATGGTCTCCTCAAAGTTAGTAGGAACTTTTCTCTAGATTGTAACTCAGCATGCAATTATTTGCTTATTTGGGTTTTAAAGTACCACATATCATACCCTGGGCATGTTGTTTTTTCTAGTGACTATTTTAAATTTTGAAATCGCTGCACATTAAACTTCAATAACAACCTCCCTAGCTCCAGCCAGCAACCATTATCCAGCTCTCAAAATGTCTATGTGGCCTTGCCTACATAGTTTTTGTACTGGCATAACTGTTGGTTAGGGATGTGATTTTTCTTTAAACTGCTATAGAAATACTACAACAACCCCTTGTGTGGATGCACTTACACAAGTATAAAGACAGGTTTCAGAGTAACAGCCGTGTTAGTCTGTATTCGCAAAAAGAAAAGGAGTACTGTATAAAGGTGCCATAGACCAGTATAGCTCATTCCCTTTCTCTTACATAAATAAACTACACTGATATAAGCACCACTGAAACTTTGTCCACAGTGTGCAGGGGGGGTCATATAATTAAAGCAGTACAACTTTTGTCTTTAGACAGCTCTAAAAATAAATGACCAACACACTCTAGCCTTCCTCCACTTCAATTTATTGTCTTTAGTTACTGGCAAATCATCCTACTGTCTTTTCCTGGAAACTCCTCCCATGGTCCTAATTCTTACATTGAAAAACAGCTGCTCTAGCATCAGAAGCTAGGAACTAATGTTTACAGAACATGAAGGAAGTTCCAGGTAGTAATTTGGCAGGCTTCCTCTATGGGGATAAGTTTAGCAGAAGCTGTAGAGGCTTGTATTACTCTATCATGAGCCCTTCTTGAATAGACTTACCTTGGTTCTCAAACTTTATTAAGTTTCAACTGAAAGATTTGCTGCTTTCAAACAAAATGAGCACAATTTTCTTACCATTAAACTGGTAATTTTTATAATGAAAATGTATAACGTAATGAAATACAAACTTTCCATGTTTCAGAGTACCAGTCGTGTAGTCTGTATCAGAGTTGTTTCCCTTTCAGGTTTGATCATGTATATCTATAGAGTCACTACTCTGACTCATTTAAAATAGACGTGTGCACAAGTTTCTAAATTAAAAATGCCTATATAGTATAGAAAACAGGCAAAAAATAGTAGAAATTTCCCTAAAAATTGTACAATATACTCTTCAATTTCATACTATATAATCATTACATGAAAGCCAAATGAAAAGTATGATTAATGCCACTTTATGGTCTGTGAAAGGGAGGATTTTGAATGACTCAAACATGCTCTACATACCTCTTATTAGCTCATAAATATTCATGTCCATAAGTTCACATATTAGTGCAAGAGAGCCAGATTTTCTGTCACTGAAGAAACAAATAGGGGTTTTTTTTCTGAGCAAGAAATAAAATTATATTTGCATTTGTATACAAAGTAGACAAAAAGTACTCCACTCAGCAAAAGAGTCAGTTTAATCATCAATAAGGCAACTTGTAGTTTTCAGTTTCAACAAACCTTTACCTAGAGAAACCTATTGAAATTGATTTATAATTTTAATTTACAATGGCATTTTCCCAAACTCTTTGCATTCGGCTCTCCTGGCAGGAAGCCTCATTAGCCTTCCAAGTACTATATGGATTTTTACTCTAAGTATGGCACAATGATGCAGTCTGGAAGCTCCCAATAAAATAGCAAGACATAATATAGCCATAAAGTATACACTAAAAATTGATAAGAGATACAAAAGCATTGTGCCATATCTGAAAATATTTAATAGCTGAGCTGGTCCCAATATTGTCCCATCTGGCCAAAATAAGTCACATTTTTAGCTATGTCACTTTCTAAATTCTATATTTTAACAGTGGCAGTTTTCTATGATAGTGGATTTCCTGTAACTTGAAGTCTTTAAATCATGATTTGAGGACTTCAGTAACTCAGCCAGAGGTTTGGAATCTATTACAGGAGTGGGTGGGTGAGGTTCTGTGGCCTGCAATGTGCAGGTCAGACTAGATCAGTGATCCCCAAACTTTTTACCTCACGACCCCCCTTACCCCTGTCTGCACCTCCCCCCCCCCATGAGCCGGGAGTGATGGCATGACTCCAGGAGTGGGGGGACGTGGACAGAGGTAAGAGAGCTGGGGCCACAGCTCGGGTACGGGGGTGGGAGACCGGGAGCAGAGCCCTGGGTGCAGGGCCGGTGGTCAGGGCCCCGGGGCCAGGTATCACTACCTCACCTGGGGGCTGGCCCGGGCCCCAGCCGCAGCCCCCCAAACAGTCCTCCATGCCCCCTCACGCCCCACAGTTTGGGGACCTCTAGACTAGATGATCATGATGGTCCTGGTCCCTTCCAACCTTAAATTCTATATTGGGAATGACCTTCAGAATGGTAATTGTTGTCCATCTGTGCTTTTTCATTTTGCCTGGCACGATGTATGTAATAGGAGTTGTGAAATGATTAAAAGCAGGACCCAGTCTATTCCACAATTGCGACACTCAAATGTTTTACTCCAGAATCTGAGATTTTGGTTTTTTTTTTTTTTTTTTAAAAATGTTTAACCTTGTAGTTGCAGAAAAACTTGTGAATATGAACAGAGAGTGTTTCCTGTTTGACTCTACAGGGAGCTGGAACATCTCCCTGAGAAGTGTGACCTACCTCATTATCTCAAAATGGGCCCCTGTGGACTTCACAATTCTGCTGCTAAATAACTTGATGTTTTTCCAAGATGCCATGGAATTCATCATGTTCCTGCAGCTGGCAACCGACATTTTGTTTTATTTTTCCTTGCCCTGGTGGGACCTGTCTACGGATGCCTCTTGCTCTCCAATGTTCCTTTCCCAATAATTTGATTACAGTGAACGCTCCCTGCACTGTTCAGTTGAGCCAGGCAAAAAGGAATTGGGGAACCAGAAATGGAGTCCATCTTGCAGCAAGAGAGTGGCTGACAATCTGGGCTGTAGCTAGATCTAGGGAACTCAGGAGATGGGCTACTAAAGATGAATACTAGCTTCCCTCTTCTGGCACTTGTAGTGAGAAGTAGTTTCTAAGCTGGGTTGTCTGGATAACACTGCAAGGGCTGAGGCCCAGAGAATGCAAAAGCCAGCCTGAAGAGCATAGTGAAAAAAAATCCTTGTAAATAATAATCAACAAATGTTATGCTTGATTAATTTCAGCAATGAACCATAGTGTGCAGTTGCATAGGGGTGAGGAGGATGAAGGCAATAGAATAGAAGTCAGCTTTGCTACAGAATTTGGTCTATCTGTGCAACAGAGTACAGGGAGCCTTGGAGGGCAGTAGGCATTAAGTCTCCTTCCCGTAAAACCAGAACATAAATTTATTAATTGCTTAAAAATATCTCTTGTCCCAGATCACTTGTTTTCCCATTTTGATAGTATGGATGTTGTAGTTCATGTTTTTGCAGCAATATACTCTAAAGAAACTGAAAAGTGTAATTTAGAACTGTATCATATCTTTGCTTAACAATAGGCATAAGGGCTTGGGAGAATCAGACAGATCTTCCAAAGATTTCCTTTTTGATGGAATAAATAATTGGTTAAATGCCTCCAAGCTGTCTTTTGTCTCGAAAAGCTACTGAAAAATTTGCAAATAGAGGATACAGGAAGTAGGGGAAATAAATACACTGTACTTACAAAACCACCTCGTGTAACATAAGGATATTAGGATGTGGATTCAGTCGCCTCAGTGCTTGTATTTCTCGCAGACTATTCACTTGCTCGATACTAATGTGTAATTTAAAAAAGAAGTGAGAGTGGAAAACTAGTTTACAATTTAGGAATTAGATTGTGACTAAGTCCCCACACAAGGGAGCAAGAACCTCCCTTCCTCTTATGTCCCTCTGCAAGCTACCCAAATCTGGGGTCCAGGAATGAAGAAGTAATTGGGGAGTTAACTGCCTGGGGCAAGGGGATGGGGTGGGAAATGGGTAATATCCTGGCTCCACTTCCCCTTCTTGCTGACCAGACTGGCTGACCCAGGAGAAGTGGGGAGTAATTTACTGTTGGTGTAGTCCAGAAGTAAATTATTACTCCGCAGCAGCAAGAAAGAAATCGGAGAGGAACTGTGACTCAGAAGTGCATCCAAGTCACAATAACTCCCACTGCTACTCCTGGGTTGGTGCATCTTACAGCTAAAGACTATACCTAAAAGGCACAATCTAGCCCTGTGTAATCATTAGCGTTCAAACTCAATTTAAAAATTAATAACCACTAGTGTGAAGAACTGAAACACAATATTTTACTAGCTAGTTGAAACATAATTAAATACTATGTCATTCATGCCTGGGACTCAATTAACCATTAGAAGTTCAGCTACAGAAACCGTTGGGGGAAAAATCCATTTTATGGGGCTTCAATGGCCTTGCATAGACACTAGATATAGCAAATCACTACAGGATAAGCTTTTCCTTTCACAAGCTGATCAAGAGTTAACCAAATGCCAAAATCCTTATGAAACTAAGAAAATTATCCTGTACTAGCAAGATCAATTTATATCACTATTACCTATAGCTATAAGTGAATATTCCAGTAAAAGTGTAACCTCTAGCCATTCATAACTATCAGAGGGTCCAAGACCTAAGGGTCACTTTAATGCATCATAGGGAAGATGCTTTCACAATCCCTCGTAAATATGGGAATGTTGGACATCTAAGTGCAATGAGTTGAACACACTCAAAATTTCTTAATCTCATAACTAGTATTTATTTTTGTTAATTTGGTCTCAACTCTACACAGTTTTCTTTTTTAATAAAAAGAGAGACAAAACTAAAACAGATCTCTGAAAACTAACATGATTGACTGGATATGTTTTTGGTCTCAGTGCTTAATGTTAGCATTTCTGAATGGTCCCGAATAAAATGTTCCTAATTTTAATTCAAACCATGACCACAGTAAATTGATTCACACAATGAGGGTTATTTTCAGAACCAAAGTAGTACAATTTTCATGTTTGTTTTTAATCAATTTCAATATGCATTAAAAAAGGAAAATATATACTCAAAAGATCTGAACTGCCCATGTGAATTTCCCTGATAAAAATCCATTGCTGGAATCTGTTTCACAAGATATACTGCCAGTTTCAACTATCTGTAAATAACAGTAATTTTACTTGGAGTACACTGTGCAAAACTGACCGACTCATCAATACTGGTTTACATGACAGGGCCAGCTACCTCATCATCTAATAAGATTTAATCTTGACAAACAAAAACACACTGATCATAACTTCAGTGAGACATAATGGAAGCCTGTTTTGTGTTAACAAACAAAAAATCCCAAAACTCAGCACCAGCAAACTGGCATCTTTCCCAAATAAACCTCATACATACAGCTAATTAAACAAATTCTCAGTTTTTAATATTTCTAAAATTGATTAGCCAAGAAATTTGTGTGCGCATTCAGAACATTCTGGACCAAATATTGGGTTGTAACCAAGCTGCACTCAGTGTAACTAAGGACAGAACCACTTTTACATACACCTTGTTCCTCCAGCTGTCCAGATCCCCTGAGTTTATGGCTCCATTGTACTAATGTATCAGCACAAAGTGGCTATAGTATAAAGTTTACATTCAGTGGCCTTGGCTGATTAATTTTTTTTTCCATTTAAAGGAAAAAGATGTGTTGGTAAACTCACTCTTCCTTAATCTCTGCAGATCTTGATAATCAGTGCCGAAACAGAGCACTGAATCAAACCTGAAATTTTTCAAAGCCGTAGACACAATGTCAATTGTTACAAAAATAACTCCCACTGAAATCAATAGGAAATGAATGTGTCTAATTGAGAGCTGAACTTGGCCCCATGCTAAAGTTAGGGGTTGTGCGCCTTGATTTGGATGAGAATGCCATGTGTGGGTGTCCAGTAAATCCCACTTTGCCATTTTCCTAATAAGAAAGAGCTCCCACTGTGACTTCTGTTGCCCACTATTAGAGGACACAATCAAATGTGAATAAAGGCAAATACAAAACACAAAGAGGAACAAAATCTATACAGGGAGAGAAGATAACTACTGTTACACGATCCACAATAAAATAAATTTTAAACTGACAATGGATAACGAGGGTGTTCTTTACACCATCTTCTACTACTAATTCATTTATGGCAGGAAGAAAAATGACACAAGCATGTTCAGACATATTCTACTTTTCCTTTCTGGTAGGAATTCATTTACAAATGTAAAACCAAGACCAGAGTGGTGACAGGAACAAATATTCATTAAAGTAGATAGGAATGAACAAAGACCCCAGTCCTCCTCCCTCTCTAATCCTGATCTCAATCCAGTTGACAAGCAGGTATAGAATTTGCTACAGTGAGTGACATCAATGGGTCTACTTGGTAGTAAGCACAATGCCAAATAATAATTCACTATACGATCAGGCCCTCAGTTCCCCCTTTCTCACATATGCCAACATATTTTTCAATACACCTGAACAAGTATTCAGAATCCTCTATTCCAGTGTTTCCCAAACTTGGGACGCTGCTTGTTCAGGGAAAGCCCCTGGCGGGCTGGGCCGGTTTGTTTACCTGCCGCGTCCGCAGGTTCGGCTGATCGGGGCTCCAACTGACCGCGGTTCGCCGTTGCAGGCCAATAGGGGCTGCAAGAAGCAGTCCGGCAGGTAAACAAACCGGCCCGGCCCACCAGGGGCTTTCCCTGAACAAGCGGGAAACACTGCTCTATTCAGTCTTAAAATTTGTATTTATTTCCCCAATAAATGTAAACAAAGTTTTCAGATTTTGGGCAATAGTATGATCAACTATACCTACCTTTCAAAATGCTGTTTCATTTGTTTCCATGCATAGTATTTTCCATCCCTAAGACTCTGTGTCTTCAGAACATCAGAAAATGTTCCCTCGCCTATTTTACCAATTGGTTTATATTCTAAAAACAAAAATATTTAAAATTTTAAAAATCTAAAAATAAGTTTTGTTGTAAACAGTAAATATTTTTATATTTATCGTTAGCTGATTTTCATTAAATACTGTCTTTGCTGGGTGATTTTCAATATTACGCTTTAGGTTGTGGTTCACATGTCAATCATTTGGGAAAAAATTAAATTGAATTAGAGCAAATTGGGTTTTACTGCCCCATCCTATTAATGCTCGTATTACTGATCATATAATACATTAACACAATCCCAGAGCACAAACTATGACCTCCCTGCTCTGTGACATGGTACCTCTGCACATACAAGAGGCCTTTTTTCTGTCATAGCTAGGGCCCTACGAATTTCACAGCCATGAAAAACATGTCACAGACTATGAAATCAGCCCTCCTCCATGAAATCTGATCTCCCCTGCTGCTGGGAGCCCGAAGCTCCTATCTGCTAGTCTGGCCATGCTGGGGAGGGACAGGAGTTGTCCTTCCCCTGCACGGCCGCTCTTGGTGGGGAGATCAGACCCATCTCCAGAGGCAGCGCAGAAATGAGGGTGGTATCATTATCCTGTGTTTGACCCAAACTATATTTCTCTTTCATTCTTCGCTTTCTCTACATG
The DNA here is from genome assembly GCF_965152235.1 of Eretmochelys imbricata. NCBI lineage: Eukaryota > Metazoa > Chordata > Testudines > Cheloniidae > Eretmochelys > Eretmochelys imbricata. The sequence goes on from NC_135577.1 coordinate 111,502,587, forward strand.
TACTTGATTGGTCCTGCTCCAGTAATACTGACTGTTCCATCAGCTAGTCTTATCCATCCCCTCAAGTCCCCTCATTGCTTAGTGTCCCTCCAGATTCCGTCCTTGGTAATCTCATCTGCACCTATAGGTTCAACAACCATCTCCACCAGTGAGCTGAAGGTAAACCAATTCATGTCAGTTTCATGCCACTGTTACTGCTGGGGAAAGCTTATGAACAACAAAGGAAGCAGGCAGTGGAGTTATTCACAGAGAAGAATCCAAAAAGTAGAGACCAAGGGAGAGGTAAAGTAACAAAGACCTCTTTCCCCCCTCATACCCTCATGCCTGACAGCAATCAAGGAGGCTGTAGGAGACTTAGGGTACTGCAGCATTGCAGCTATGCTGCAGCAACACTGTAGTACAGACACATGCTAGAGCAACAGGGTTTTTTCCAATCACTACAATGAATCCACCTTCTTGAGAGGCAGTAGCTAGGTCAACAGAAGAATTCTTCTGTCTACCAAATGGTGTCTATATGGCAGGGGTTCTCAAACTGTGGGGAAGTTATTATGGTTGGGGGGGGGGGAGGAGTCGCAAGCTATCAGCCTCCACCCCCAAACCCTGCTTCGCCTCCAGCATTTGTAAAAGTGTTATTAATATATAGGGGAGTCAAACTCATAGGCTTGCTGTGTGAAAGGGGTCACCAATACAAAAGTTTGAGAACCACTGCTACATTGGGACTTAGGTCGGCTTGACTACAGACAGGTCTACACTTCAAATGCTGCAGTGATACGGTTGCAGCAGCGCAGCTGCACCATGGTAGTGCTTCAGTGAAGATGCTACTATGCTGGAGGAAGAGCTTCTCCTGTCAGCATAGTTAATCCACCTCTGTAAGAGGTGGTAGCAGAAGCCCTCCTATCGACATAGTGCTGTCTACACTGGGGGTTAGGTTGGTATAATTGCGTTGCTTGGGGTGTGGAACTTTCACACCCGTGTGATGTAGTTAGATCGACCTAAGTTTTAGGTATGGACCAGGCCGTAGGGAAGTGGAGACATACCCCTTTCTCCTTGAAGCATCCAGGAGTCTTTGCAGGGGTAGGAGTGACTGAAAGCTCTTTCTACCGTCCAGAAGCTGGATGGTGGATCTTTATATTTCAGATACCTACCAGCAGTAATACATCTAGGTGTCATCTTCAGTTCTTCTTTTCTACTAGCCAACCTTCATATCCACTCTTGCAATTAATGCTTCTTCTCTTATTAATATTCAAAATCTGCCCTTTCCTCATTACCAAGGTTCTCTTTCACTTCTCATCTTTATTACTGTGACCTTCCCCTTTACAACCTTTCCTCTTCTCCAGTCTAACAGTGGCACTTTGGATAAAATCATCACTCTCTCCTATCACTCTTATCATTTGCTCTTTAAGTTCTGTCTAAGACTCTCCCTTTTCTTCCCTCATGCTGCTCTTATGTTTGAAACACTACTTCTCTAACTAGACCCTCTTTAAAGCCCAGTTCTTCCAGAAATCTATTCTTCCTTTTCATCACCAACACAGTCCCTCTCTCTCTCTCTCCTGAACTATTGTCTTTCATTATTTTCTTGTGTGATTTAGATGGTAAGATCTTCAGTGCAAGGCACACGCAGGCCTGTTTATAAAATGCCAAGTACACTTTCTAATGCTGTGTATTAATATAAACAGTCCTTGCTCATGGAGTACTTTACAAGTCAGGAACAGAATCTCAAAAACCAATATAGGAAGGCACCAAAACCCACCACAAAAACACCAAATCAGGAATAATATGCCTAGGTGTCAGAATCCTGCTTAGAAGCCTGATTGCTAATATTTTATAATCCTTAACAACCATTGATTTAGCATGTTCAAACCTCACTATTGTAAAGAACATTCCCCAACAATCTTTTTAAAATAAAAAGATAAACTGTCACTACGGCGGAGATAATTGATAGCATAGTGGGTGACATTTTAAATGCATTCCCACACTGTCAGAGCCAGTTTCTTTGTGAAACATATAAGGCAGAGGTGGGCAAACTATGGCCCGCGGGCCACATCCGGCCCGTGGGACTGTCCTGCCTGGCCCTTGAGCTCCTGGCCGGGGAGCTAGCCCCCAGTCCCTCCCCCACTGATCTGCGCCACTGCGCGGGCAGCACGACTTGCGCCTGCCCACCTCCCAGCCTTTCCAAGAAGCCTGTTCTGCTGCTCTGAGCAGCGTGGTAAGGGGGCAGATGGAGGGGGAGGTTGGATAAGGGGCAGGAGGTCCAGGGGGGAAGTCAGGGGACAGAGGGCAGTTGGATGGGGCAGAGGCAGTCAGGAGACATGGAGCAGGGAGGGGTTGGATAGGGGGTGGGATCCCAGTTGGTTGGGGGGTCCCGAGAAGGGCGGGGACAGGGAGCAGGGGGGGTTGGATAGGGGATGGGGTCCTGGGGGGGGGCAGTTAGGGACGGGGGTCCAGGGAGGGTTGGATGGGTCGGGGGTCCGGTCAGGGAGCGGGGGTGTGGATAGGGGTCAGGGCAGACAGGGAGCGGGGGGGGGGCATTAGGGGTGGGGTCCTGGGAGGGGGCGGTCAGGGGACAAGGAGCAGGGGGGGTTGGATGGGTCGGGGTTTCTGAGGGGGGGCAGTCAGGGGACGGGAAGTGGGAGGGGGTGGATAGGGGGCAGGGACCAGGCTGTTTGCGGAGGCACAGCCTTCCCTACCCGGCCCTGCATACCGTTTCGCAACCCCGATGTGGCCCTCTGGCCAAAAAGTCTGGCCACCCCTGATATAAAGCATCTGCAGCAAAGTTTAGCAAATGGTCTACCTGTTCTTCAATGGTAACAATTGGCAATCTTGATAGTTCTATACTACACAGGCAATTACTAGTTCTTATATACAAATAGTTGATTTTATGGCATGATAAAAATCCAAACCAGGCTATCCTTAGAGATAGAATCTTCATTTTTTATTTCCAGTTTATCAGCAATATGTGATGAAGACGCAAAATACCTAGGCTAAATACATTAAAAAAAACCCCCACCACCACAAAACAAAGCTTTCTGATTGATCCCATGACATCTTGTCTGGCTATAACGCACCACAGAATTTTTCTCACAGAAGAATAGGCCTGGAGCACTGGACCAGGATGGAGTAATTTAAATCACTTTTTGTCTATCACTGCTTTAAATCAGGTGAGGATTTGGAAAAAAAAAAAAAAGTGTGCTAATTGCAACTTGGATGATACATTTTTAATCTAACTAAACTATAATTTAAAAAAGCCACTATGCTAGGGTAGCATTCGAATTTTACAAAAAGGAGCTGTACGCAAAAACAAATATTAAAGACCCTGATCCTGGAAAACACTGAAGCAGATACAGAGCTTCACTCTTTTGAGGTTTGATCCTGCTCTCATTCAAAGCAATGAAAAAGCTTCCATTGATGTGAATGATGCAGGATCAAGCCCCTGTAAAGTCTCATTTACGTCAAAGGCACTACTCATGCACATGTGTAACTTTAAGCATGAGTGTTTGCAAAATCAGGCACTAAAATTGTATTTTGATTAAAAATTTTCTCTTAGTGGCTAAAAATTGTCACTTCACAACAAAAATGCTTCAGTGTTAATGAAAAGTTATCCTTTTCTTTTCAGTGCATTAACAAATACATTATGAAGTTTTTTACATCAAAAATTCAGGCCAAAATTTTCAATAATAAACCCATATGTAGGCATCAAAGAGTGGGATTTTCAAAAGCACCTAAGGCCTAGATCCACAAAAGGACTTCGGCACCTAACTGACACTTTTGGTACCTAAATGTTAGACTTAGGTGCCTTTGAGATCTTCAAAACCTTCATTCAGCTGCTGCCAAACTCTGAAAGCACCTAAAATCTTTAGATGGCTAAATTTCTTATGTTGAAGTCCCACAGGTGCCTAGAAATCTGCCAATGAGCATGTGTACAGCTACCTCAGGTCCCTAATCCCAGTGTATCCTGACTATTTTAGTGAGTGTTGGTAGCCCTCTGGGAAGCGCACTGCCCAGGTTGTGAAAGACTCAGGCTCAGTTCCCTACTCTGTCTAATATGGAGAAGAAATTTGAATTTGTGTCACCCAATGCTCAGGAATGTACCCTTATCATTGGGCCCTAGGGTATTCTGGGGCAGGTTTCTCTCAGTCTCTCCTAGCAAAGCTGTTCCACTGTGTATAAATACTTAAATATTTATTAGAGCAAGAGAAGTGGAACCTGAGTCGCTCACATCCCAGATGAGTGCCCTAACCCTGGGCTACATAGTCATTCTCTCTCTCTCTCTCTTAGGCCCAGTGAATATTTAAGTAATTATACACAGTGGAACAGCTTCAACAAGAAAGAGAGAGAGAGTTCCAGTCCTGATTTAGACACCTAAATCCCTTTTAGGGGCAGAGCTTATTCCAGCATTCATTCCAGAGCTTATTCTCCTCAGCATTTCCTACTGGCTAGTTTAGGTGACTCTCTGCTCAGCATGCTGGCTTTTGTGGATTCCATTCTTAAACACTTAACTCTCCCCATGCATTGTATAGAGAGCCTAGGAACCTAAATCAGGGCTGTGGATTCCACTGAATGGCAAGGGACCAAGAAAGTTAGATGCTGAGCATTGCAGCACCTAAGTCCCTTCGATGATAGTCCTAAACAATTTAGGAGCACAAATCCCATTGACTTCAAACTGAAAGCCTTGATGGAGGAGAATAGCCTGGTCAAAGCATTTCTTTACTTGTGAAAGTTCATAACGTTGGAAGGTGGTGTTGGTTGCAAACAGCAGGGCTATTTGGTTATCTGAGTTTATGGTGGTGTCAAAGGAACAATGTTAGAGGATGTACACTTGACTTTTCAGTACAGATGAGCATTTTATGTGTGAAGCTTTCAGTAGGAAAAAATCTCTATAAAGCCTGAAATTCTACTAATAATTAGGAAACAAGTATAAAACATCCACATTAGCAACTTGAGACTTTAAAATGGAAAGAAAGTAAAGAACTAAAAATGTTTTTTAAATGATTTTTTTACTTCAACGATTTAAATAAAAATTTGATTTAAATTTTTAAATAAACATCATTTTTATCCACAATGGTGTATACAATATCTAGAACAGAAAGGGCCTAATCCCTAATTAGGAATTGAGTTCAGTAGTATCCATAACAAACAAGGCACTTTTTAGACATAAAAGAAAGGATGTCCCTGTTTCAAGAAGAAAAGGAGTACTTGTGGCACCTTAGAAACTAACCAATTTATTTGAGCATAAGCTTTCGTGAGCTACAGCTCACTTCATCGATGAAGTGAGCTGTAGCTCACGAAAGCTTATGCTCAAATAAATTGGTTAGTTTCTAAGGTGCCACAAGTACTCCTTTTCTTTTTGCGAATACAGACTAACACGGCTGTTACTCTGAAACCTGTTTCAAGAATTTCACAATTTCAGGATAGACAGAAAAGCAGACAGAAGTCAAGGAAGGAAAACAAAATGATTTCCTATACAAATCAACAAAATACACTATAGGTAGTGTGGGAGAAGTAGGTTTCTAAGAGCGAGAGGGTAGAAGTCTTGCAGATTCGGGGAGGTCTAACAATGCAGACGTGGCCATATGAAAGACACACAAATCTTCAGATGAGGGTGGGAACACTGGTGGGGTAGAGATGCCATAAAGTTCAACAAGCGAGGATAAGTAGTGAGGGGCTGATTTAAATACAGCCTTGAAGGGAGTGATCAACAGTTTAAATATAACTGTGGATGGAGAGCAAGTGTAGAAATTCAGAGAGGGGAGTAGTGTAATCAAATTGACAGCAAGGAAGATTACTTTAGTGGCTGCAGTTTGAATTGGGAGATGATATAGAAGGATATTGCAGTAGTCAAGGTGGGATACAGTGAGGAACCAAACCAGAAATTTGGATGTGGAGATGGAAAGGAAAGGATGGAGTATGGAGATGTTGAGGAGGAAGAAGCTGTAGGATTTGGATATGGCCTGGATGTGTGGGCCAAGAGAAAGGCATAAATTAAAAATAAAACCCATGTTCAGTGTAAGTAATAAAAAGAATGGTGGTGGTGATGCCAACAGTGATAAAAAAAAGGGGAAGAGGAGGTGTGTGAGGAAAGTTTAAGAGATTGTTTTGGGCCATGTTCAGTTTAAATTGAGAAGATAATGTATCTCTCTGATTAGAGGGGTAGCCGTGTTAGTCTGGATCTGTAAAAGCGGCAAAGAGTCCTGTGGCACCTTATAGACTAACAGACATATTGGAGCATAAGCTTTCGTGGGTGAATACCCACTTTGTCGGATGCATGTATCTCTCTGACATTTCCTTTGGGATATTAGATGGGATTGTTTAGAAAGAGACAGGTCAGTGGTAGAGAGAAAGTTTTGAAAGTCATCAGCACCGAGTTGATATTTGAAACCATGTAAGGAGAAGATATTGTCCAGGGTCAGCCTGTAAAGTGAGACAATCAAAAGGCCAAGGACAGAACCTGATGAAGGAATGACTGGATGGGTAGGAGGAAAACCAGAAGAGGGGGCAAAAAGTCAAGGAAAAGATGATCAACAGCATCAAAACCAACCGAGAGGCTGAGGGGGGTCTTTTGGTGCTACTTTACTAATATTAGTAATAAGAGGGCAGGTCCTTCCCCCTGCTACTTATCTCCCTCATATATCTTTGCAGAGTAGGATCTAGTCCGCCTCCCACCAACCCATAGTCCAACATGCATATTCCACCCAATAGCAGGGCCCATTTCTGTTCCAAATGGATCTGACACTGGAGCTTGGTCCTCCACATAGGGTGCCCCACCCACACATAACAGAAATGGGGCACAAGCCCCTCATGCATCCCTTCCATAGCAAGACTTAGACACTCGCTCACCCTCCTCCTCACACTGTATCTCCATTCTCCCTGCCCCAGGAGGGTCTGCTCGCTGCAACAGGACCCACTGCCAACCTACAGCGATCCCGCTCCCACTTACACATCCTGCCTGCTGCACCCCGGAAGCGCCTCCCGCTCCGCGTTTCCTTCTCTCTCCACAGAGAAACTGTCCCTCCCGCTCCCCACAGAAGCACCCGCCCTGCCGGGATCCTCCCCACAGCGGGAGGCCCTCTCCCGCGCTCCCCCAGCCCACGGGGAGGCTCGCTCCCCTCACACCGCCACCGGGACCCGTCCCTCTCCGCCCCTACTGTTCATCCTGCGGCTCCTCAGCGGTGTGAGGACGGGGAGGGAAAGGCTGAGGCCTTCTCTGCAGCGCCCACCCCTCCCGACAGAACTGTCAGCGCGCCATGTCGTAGTCCCGTCACCCTGGCAACCGCTCAGGCTCAGGATTCCAGCCCAGCAGCACAGCCGAGTCAGCACCGCTCCCGCACAAAGCCGCGCACGCGCAACGCAGCTTCCTCCTCCCCCCCAGCACGCAAGCACAGCACAGTCTCCTTCTTGTCTCGTGGCGCGAGATTACGGTCTCTCCCGTCTTTACCCAGTTTCACAGTCGCGCAGGCGTAGTACAGCTTGTTTTTAGGCCGGGCCATTGACGACCCCGTTTGCGCAGGCGCAGCAACCTTCTCGCTTTCTCTCGTCTCCCCACCCGTCCTTGACAAAGGATGCACAGGGGCAAACCAGAACCTTGTACTCCTCACGGCTCCGCCTGCGCACGTGCAATAGAGACTTCTTTTGCTCCTCGGTCCGTGACATGGGCAAGCGCAGCAGGGATTTGTGTTTCAGGTTTCGAAGCTCTGAGGGCCAGGCAGGCGCCCCGCCCCTGAGAAGTCTCCGTATGGGCGGGGGAGAGGTTAGACTGGCAGTGGGGGGTTCTCTCAGGGCAAGGGGAAGGTCACGCTGCTCAGCGGCAGTGAATTACTCTTTGTCAAGGTCCAAATTTCATGGTCAAGGAATAGTCAAGGTGTAGACTCCAGAGGAACATTTTTTTCATATTACAATAACAACAATAATAAGCAAAGAACAAGATTTCACTGTCCTTTCGAAAGTGTCTGGTGTTCCAGATTTGGCCCATGGTCCACCAGTTGACTAGTCCTGGTCAAGTCCTTTGCTGAGGCCGACGCAGTCTAGGTGACCATGCGGTAATAGAGCCTGGGACCTTACCATCGTCTGGCTTGGTGTACTCTTACACCAATGGAAACTCTTTGAGCTGCCTTTGTTGTGAACTGTGTTCCAACATGCCCGCATTGTCTGTAGGCTGATGTGTCTACAATAGGCTGTGATCCTGCACGATTCACCTGGGCCCCTGCATTCACACAAACTCCTATTATGTCTTTGGAGTGACTGCTGCAAGAGTGCTTGCCTCTCTCCCCACCACAAGTTGGGCAAATAAAAGATACTACCTCACCCACCTTGTCTCTGTAACACTTACATTTGTAATTGCCTGAGTAGTCCCATTGCAGGAGCAGGACTGTAAATGCATCTTGTTATGTGTTTTTGTAAAGCACCATGCTTGCCTGTGGTAGTACAAATAAATATTTTTAATTTTAAATCATCAAAGCTATAGAAATAAACTATTATAAAAAACACCCCTCACCCCCACTGTAACTGTAAAACAGTTTGTGAAAAATGGGGCTTACTGGAAGAATTCCATTGAAATTACATATATTCGAACTTGCAGAATTATTTGGCCCTTTCATACATTTTCTTGTAGAAGGTAGTGACTTAGGCTTGTATTTTTTTAACAGTAGTGTACTAGTGTGTCACTATTGTGTTTTCACATCAGAATTTAAAAGTCTCATACAAATTTGAAATATGAAGTTTTAATAGTAAGTTTTAAAAGTTTTAAGGTAACAAGCCTTGTGGATAGGGGGGAAGTGGTAGATGTGGTACAGTATATCGTGATTTTAGTAAGGTTTTGATACTGTCTCTCATGACCTCATAAACAAACCAGGGAAATACAACCTAGATGGTGCTAATATAAGGTGAGTGCATAACTGGTTGGAAAACTGTTCCCAGAGAGTAGTTATCAGTGGTTCACAGTCAAGCTGGAAGGGCATCTCAAATGGGGTCCTGCAGGGATCAGTTCTGCATCCAGTTCTGTTCAATATCTTCATCAGTGATTTAGATAATGGCATAGAGAGTACACTTATATTTTTTAATGGGGAGTCCTCGTGGCACCTTAGAGACTAACAAGTTTATTTGGGCATAAGCTTTCATGGGTTATAACCCACTTATTCAGATGCATGGAGTGAAAAATACAGTAGGCAGGTATAAATGTACAGCAAATGAAAAGATGGAAGTTGCCTTACCAATTGAGGGGGTCAGTGCTAACAAGGTCAATTCAATCAGGGTGGATGTGGCCCATTCCCAACAGCTGATAAGAAGGGGTGAATATCAACAGAGGGAAAATTACTTTTTGTAGTGCTAATGAGGCCAGTTCAATTAGGGTGGACAAATTGGGGAAAGTCCAGAGAAGAGCAACAAAAATGATTAAAGGTGTAGAAAACATGACCTATGAGGAAAGATCAAAAGCATTGAGTTTGATTAGGCTGAAGAAGAGAAGACTGAGGGGGGACATGATAGTTTTCAAGTACATAAAAGGTTGTTAAAAGGAGGAGGGAGAAAAATGCTACTCCTTCACCTCTGAGGATTAAGGAGCAAGGGAGGTTTAGGTTGGACATTAGGAAAAACTAACTGTCAAGGTAGTTAAGCACTGGAATAAATTGCCTCAGGAGGTTGTGGAATCTCTGTCATTGGAGGTCTTTAAGAGCAGGTTAGACAAACACTTGTCAGGAATGGTCAGATAGTTCGTTCTGCCTTGAGCACAGGGGACTGGACTAGAAAACCTCTCGGGGTCCCTCCCAGTCCTATGAATCTATGAATTGTTGCTACAGCCACATAAAATTTCTGCTTAATGAACAATTTTAGTAGCATATTAAGTGTATAATACTGTACAGATAGGTGCATATTTACTCCATAAATTAAATATAGCAACAGTGATTAGACCTAATGTAAAAAGAAAAGGAGTACTTGTGGCACCTTAGGGACTAACCAATTTATTTGAGCATAAGCTTTCGTGAGCTACAGCTCACTTGCATCTGATGAAGTGAGCTGTAGCTCACGAAAGCTTATGCTCAAATAAATTGGTTAGTCTCTAAGGTGCCACAAGTACTCCCTTTCTTTTTGCGAATACAGACTAACACGGCTGTTACTCTTAGACCTAATGTGAGTATTACCTTCTCTTTTCAGAGTCATATTTAGATAGGTATGTTAAGCCTACAGTTGATCCTTACAACCTGTCATTCACTGTGAAACAACTAGGGGTAAAAGTGGTGTGGCTACAATCCAGTTAGAAGTTCATCAGCTTTTGCAGAGAACCTATAACATTAGGCAGAACAACTAGTGGATTTCATGCATGTACGTTAAACAGAATTACTGGTTTACTAACTTGCACTCCCCCTGTTGGCGGTTCTTTTTCTTGTTTGATGGCTTAGGTAGCAATCTCATCTGAAAACGGCAAGATTTGCTGCTGGACTGACCATCTATAAATAATACAAGTTTATTTTAATGTAAAATAAATACATCATTTACAATAAACCCAAACGTTATAGAACGAAAATAATACACGTGACTCCTATTTTACCAATGCAATATTTGTTTAAAAAGCAGTATGTAAAATATGTGGGAATTAAACATAAATAATATTAAAATAAATGGCAAAATAAATATTTTGATTTCATGAAATTAAAACTGGAGTCACTTTTAAAAAGCTATTGGGGGGGGGGATATAAATTACTGGCTATGAATCCAGCCTGCAGTGAATGAGACCGGTGGCTGTTTGTACCTTAGCGTCACTGCTCCTGCATATTCATGGCCCCCATTCTAAACCCTTTGAACGGGCTTGTTCAATCGCTGGCTCAAACATGCCCCTTGAACCTACAAGGGATGGATCCTGGGCACTCGCCGTCTGGGTGGAAACTGAATACTTGTCTTGGGAACAGGCAACGTTCAGAACGACGACAACAAAGGAAGGGTGGAGAAACGACAACAGTAGTTCCTCTGTTATTCTTATGAAGACCAGTGCAGTCATCTTAACAAGAAGTGGCCGGTTAGCTCAGTTGGTTAGAGCGTGGTGCTAATAACGCCAAGGTCGCGGGTTCGATCCCCGTACGGGCCACAGGGTGAAATTTTTATTCTCAATTTTTTATATAACATCGACTTTCCATTAATATGTTTTAATATGAGCGCGTTAATTTGCGTTTTTATCCATCAGAATTAAAATGTTGCTATAAAATAATGACTGAGATTATTTTACTTTCAATCAGCTACCAAAAGGGAGAGGTTTAAACTACCACTCCATCAAGCTTTTTTAAGATCTATAACCTGATAATGCAGTACCATAGTTTTTAGGGGAAACCTTTGCCTGAGAATTTTATGCACCCACAGTTACATTATCTGCTGTCAGAAATGTGGTCCCATTTCTGCAAGTGTATCCATTATGCCTGCATCTAGCTGCACACTCAGATTTGATTTTTAATGTTTTTGTGCATGTTTTGGTGCAATACAAAATAGTAGTTTTAAAAATATATATTCAGCAAAAGAGTAACAACACAGCACATTTAGGTGAGCTTAGAAGTAAACTGTAGATGTCAAATAGTCCCTCCCCAAATTTCAAATAGTGTCTTTTTATCCTTGCTTTAGAATGTTTAAAAATAGACAGCTAGTCTCTCTTGATTCTCTTGAATAATTTTATGTTGCTGTGAAAACTGGTTATAGAAAATATTGTCATGCAGAGAAAACTACCCTACTTCAATTAAAAAAACTGAAGAAAACATTCCTAATGAAATGATTAAAAATCAGGGTAGACTCAGTGCTGCTCATTGTAAAATTATGCATGTACATAAGCCCATACATTTGAGGGTAAGCACACATCTTTGCAGGATCAGAGCCAAAATGTTAAGACAGTGAGGTAATACTTTTGTGGGTAAAATTGACTTGGCATTTCCATTAAAACCCTTTAATCGGGGGATTATATCTTGTGTGTTTCAGAAAGCAAGCTGACATTTGGTTTGGATACAATTTACTTCACAAAAAAGGGCTTGAGATCTTTCCCCACCACTTATTTTTACTTTTAAAAGCACTGTAATAAGTTTCAGATGCTTTTTGTCTGTCCCATGGTGTATCAAATCTATCTATACAGACTTACTGATACCCTATGAATTGCATTGTATTGAATTCTACTTGTGGGGTGTTGCACTGAATTGAATTAAACTTTGTTGTGTTGAATCGCTCTGGACTACTGTCGAATGAGTATCAGAGGGTAGCCGTGTTCGTCTGGATCTGTAAAAGTGGCAAAGAGTCCTGTGGCACCTTATAGACTAACAGACGTATTGGAGCATAAGCTTTTGTGGGTGAATACCCACTTCGTCGGATGCATGTAGTGGAAATTTCCAGAGGCAGGTGTAAATATGCAAGCAAGAATCAGGCTAGGGATAACGAGGTTAGTTCAATCAGGGAGGATGAGGCCCTCTTCTAGCAGTTGAGGTGTGAACACCAAGGGAGGAGAAACTGCTTTTGTAGTTGGCTAGCCATTCACAGTTTTTGTTTAATCCTGAGCGGATGGTGTCAAATTTGCAAATGAACTGAAGCTCAGCAGTTTCTCTTTGAAGTCTGGTCCTGAAGTCTTTTTGCTGCAGGGTGGCTACCTTTAAATCTGCTATTGTGGGTCCAGAGAGGTTGAAGTGTTCTCCTTCAGGTTTTTGTATATTGCCATTTCTAATATCTGATTTGTGTCCATTTATCCTTTTACGTAGGGACTGTCCAGTTTGGCCGATGTACATAGCAGAGGGGCATTGTTGGCACATGATGGTGTATATTACATGAGTGGACGTGCAGGTGAATGAACCGGTGATGGTGTGGCTGATTTGGTTAGATCCTGTGATGGTGTCGCTGGTGTAGATATGTGGGCAGAGTTGGCATCCAGGTTTGTTGCATGGATTGGTTCCTGAGTTAGAGTTACTATGGTGCAGTGTGTAGTTGCTGGTGAGAATATGCTTCAGGTTGGTGGGTTGTCTGTGGGCAAAGACTGGCCTGCCTCCCAAAACCTGTGAAAGTGAGGGATCGTTGTCCAGGATGGGTTGTAGATCACTGATGATGCGGTGGACAGGTTTTAGCTGAGGACTGTACGTGATGGCCAGTGGAGTTCTGTTGGTTTCTTTCTTGGGCTTGTCTTTCTTGGGCAACGCCATCCACAGCTTCAGAAACAACCTTGACATTATAATCAAAGAGGCTGATAAAGGAGGTGCTGTTGTCATCATGAACAGGTCTGACTACCAAAAGGAGGCTGCCAGACAACTCTCCAATTCTACAGGCCACTTTCCTCAGATCTCACTGAGGAATACACTACGAAACTGCACCATCTACTCAGGACACTCCCTACACTAACACAGGAACAAATCAACATACCCTTAAAGCCCCGACTGGGGTTGTTCTATCTACTACCCAAGATCCACAGACCCAGAAATCCTGGACCCCCCATCATCTCGGGCATTTGCACTCTCACTGAAGGACTGTCCGGATATGCGGACTCTCTACTCAGACCCTATGCCAACAGCACTGCCAGCGATCTCTGTGACACCATTAATTTCCTGAGAAAACTACGATACCCACACGAGGAAATAAGGAAACAGATCAACAAAGCTAGACATGTACCCAGAAGCCTCCTGCTGCAAGACAAGCCCAAGAAAGAAACCAACAGAACTCCACTGGCCATCACGTACAGTCCTCAGCTAAAACCTGTCCACCGCATCATCAGTGATCTACAACCCATCCTGGACAATGATCCCTCACTTTCACAGGTTTTGGGAGGCAGGCCAGTCCTCGCCCACAGACAACCCACCAACCTGAAGCATATTCTCACCAGCAACTACACACTGCACCATAGTAACTCTAACTCAGGAACCAATCCATGCAACAAACCTGGATGCCAACTCTGCCCACATATCTACACCAGCAACACCATCACAGGATCTAACCAGATCAGCCACACCATCACCGGTTCATTCACCTGCACGTCCACTCATGTAATATACGCCATCATGTGCCAACAATGCCCCTCTACTATGTACATCGGCCAAACTGGACAGTCCCTACGTAAAAGGATAAATGGACACAAATCAGATATTAGGAATGGCAATATACAAAAACCTGAAGGAGAACACTTCAACCTCTCTGGACCCACAATAGCAGATTTAAAGGTAGCCACCCTGCAGCAAAAAGACTTCAGGACCAGACTTCAAAGAGAAACTGCTGAGCTTCAGTTCATTTGCAAATTTGACACCATCCGCTCAGGATTAAACAAAGACTGTGAATGGCTAGCCAACTACAAAAGCAGTTTCTCCTCCCTTGGTGTTCACACCTCAACTGCTAGAAGAGGGCCTCATCCTCCCTGATTGAACTAACCTCGTTATCCCTAGCCTGATTCTTGCTTGCATATTTATACCTGCCTCTGGAAATTTCCACTACATGCATCCGACAAAGTGGGTATTCACCCACAAAAGCTTATGCTCCAATATTTCTGTTAGTCTATAAGGTGCCACAGGACTCTTTGCTGTTGAATGAGTGTATACCGAATACAACTGTATCACACTGAAGTTCACTGAGTGCCATCGCACAGGAAAACGCTTTTGAAAGTGTCTTGTCCCTGCTGGGCCCCCGTCGTCCATATGACCACGCCCCTTCCATGATGACGTGTGCAGGCCGCAGGGACGGCCACCATTGGTTCCTGCGTTGCCGGTTCCTCTAGGTTCGCTCCACACCTTTAAGACCTGGGGGCCGAATGCGTCTCCCGTCCCCCGACAGCTGCCAAGATGGCGGCTCCCAGGGATGGGGGCGGCGAGAGCGTGGCAGCGGCATCCCCGCCGTCTCCTGCTGAGGGAGAGCCCCCCGGACCGGCCGCCGCCCGCGGGGCTCTCCACAGCGCGGCGGCTGGGGAGAGGGTTGGCCTGCTGGGACCTGGGTATCTCCCCGGGGCGGTCGCGGCCAGGGGTGACTTGCTGGGTCCGCTGGAGCCTGAGGAGGACGGGGGCCTGCTGGGCCCCCTGGAGGCTGGATCTCCCACCGAGGAGGGAGCGGAGGTGCTGGCGGTGACCGAGGTGCTGGCCCAGAGCCTGGCTCCCAGCTCTTCTGCTGTCGGCACCACTCTCTACCTGGAGCCGGGTGGGAACCTGGTGCAGGGGGCTGTGCTGAGCGCCGAGGAGCGGCTGGTGGCGGCGACCGAGAACCAGGCCGTTGGGCTGCCGGGGAATTTGCCGGCGGAGAAGAGTCAGGCCGAGCCACTGGCTCAGCTTCCCGGCCAGCAGGCCACAGCGACGCCTCTGGCCCCCGAGGAGCTGCAGAGGGTCATCGAACAAGTGAGCAGGGCCCAGAAGCAGCCTCCACCGTCTCTTCTTCCCTCCTCTGGAGCTGGCATTGGGTCCTTATTGTTGCCTCCTCACCGAGGTGGGGGGTACTCGCTACCCCAGGAGATTAGCCTCGTGCCCCCAGCATCAGGGTTCAGCAGATCCCCACAGGGCTGTAGCCTGACTGCTGCCTCCAGGTCCCAGCCAGTGACTAGTATCATGCACAATGCAGCACAGCAGTTGCAGAATGTGGCCCAGCAGGTTGCCCTTCAGCAGGGCAAAGCTATCGGTACCACCAGGTGCCTTGTACACAAGGTAAACGAAGGGGAAGAGGAGATGTCTTAGGAAAGCCAAGGGTCAAGTGAATGGGAAAGTGGTCTCCAAGATGGAATTGGGCCTGGGCTTTAGAATGTGCTGAACATTGAATAGTCATGGCCCTTTCTCAGTGATGAAACTGTACTGAGTGCCAGTGCACCAGTTCCACTGCTCACCTTAATTTCCTGATCAGTTTAACCTACTTTGGAATTTAGATTTTTCCAGTCTCCTAGTTGGAAGACTGGTGTTGGGAGCAGCTCAGTAACAAGGTAGAGCGTACACTGTTGAATGGAGGTGACAGGCGCTGGTCAGCGTGACCTATGTTCTAGTCTGTCAGAATAAGCACAGGTGTCCAGCATGATTTGGAAGAACTACTTTACAGTGACTGGGCCAACGTAACCTGTCAGTCTAGTGTATCCGGCAACTGAGTGTTTGGGGTACTTAATTCATGCTAGCCCATTGATTTATGGGGATTTTTTTATTACAGTGGCTGCCTGCTATACTTGAGATTTTAAAGCTGTTTCTATTATAACTTTTGTTTTCATGTACTCTTTAACTTTCCCAAATATTTTCCTTTTGGGCTAAGATTTTCCATGCTTGGTTCTTGCCCAATAGTAACTTTAAAAAAAAAAAAGTGAGTAACATTCATTCAGCTGTGTTTGTATTACAGAAGACTGTTTTTAAAAACAGAAAAATCTTTGTTCACACTCTTCTTGTAATAGGAACATTTGAAGTTTGAAATTAGATGTCTGGACTGAATTTAGACTGTCAGCACTTTGGGGCAGGGACTATATTTTTTTTGTTCTGTCCTTTCATACAGTGCTTAGCACAATGGGATCCTGGTCCATGATTAGAGTTTCTGGGCATCACTGTAATACAAATAATAATAGTGAGTCTTTTCTTTGAGGAATAGTATTTGCTTAATTTCTGGGGGGAGGGGGAGGGATTATTTGACAAAACTAGAATCAATTAACTTGTAGAATTTTTTTTAAATGGAGAGCTGTCCATTTAAGCCTTGATCTAGCAAAGCACTTAAGCATGTGTTTGTACAGCATCAGAGGGATTATTCGTGTGCTTGCACTCTGGCATGTGCTTAAGTGCTTTGATGAGTGGCTTGCAGCTAGAGAAGTGGACACTTTTCAAGTAAGAAGCAATAGACAGGCTTTGACTCTTCCTCAGTCCCTTGCTAACCCTGTGGTGTGATTTAAAAAAACAAACAAACAAGACCATAAATAAATAGGATGGAGAGAGGAGGACAGACAGGAGGTGATAGGCTGGTGGCCTGAGTTGTTTATATCATCTTACGGATTTTTTGAACTGTGCATTTATTAGAGTATAACTGTGGCCTAATATTTGGCCTGCAAAATTGTAGACAGTAGGTGTCCTGTGGGTGAGATGTGCTTGTTCAGTTTACAAATTCAGCATAGGTCTAGAGCTTGCAACTGAATCTGCCCATGTGAACCCCATTGACTTCAACAGGGCTCTGTCCAACAGATCCATTTGCAGAAATTATTCTTTAGTTTTTGGCAACTAAATTCATGGTTGATGGACATTACAAATAAAACAATGATATGATATACAAAGTAAACTGAAAATCCTTATCTAAGCAACAAATGCAACTGTATCATAATTTAGTAGCTGGAAGGAAGGAAATATGTACCTTGAGGGTTGTAAGAAAACTGGATGATATATCTAGTTTCTTCATGTTTCACTGTAAGGTCTTATACACAAAGATGTAAAATCTTGATAAATAATACTGTACTTTTACATTCTCAACTTTTTTCCCCCTAAAGCAATTAGAAGCCATTTGTGTTCAAGTGCAGCCGGGGCAGATGAAAGAAAATGAAAAGCCAGTGCCACCTCTTGCAGAAGTCCAGTCCAAAGCTATAACACCGAGTCAGCCAGTTGGTAGGAATTGTGGTCTGTCTAGACTTAATATTATTAATCCCCAGATTATTAGGATACAGCCTGTAACAGGAACTGAGCAGCAACAGTTTTTCTTGCATAGTTCTTCTGAGCCTCCAGTTCAGCTACTTGTGCAGAGACCGTTAGCCCCTGATGGACCAGTGTCAGTGAATAAGATTCCCACACACCAGACATTGAATGGACAAAAAACTACATGTACCGCAGCGTCTGCTACTGAGTCTCAAAATGTTACTTTGGTGGCAGCCAGTTCAGCAAATACTCTTATCTCGAGCCTTGAGAAAAAGCAAAAAGAAGAACTAAAGCTAAAAAAATCTTTGAAAGTGAAGACTCGTTCTGGACGGATTTCACGTCCTCCAAAATATAAAGCGAAAGATTATAAATTCATTAAAACAGAGGATTTGGCCGACGGTCATCAGTCTGATTCTGATGACTATTCTGAACTAAGCATAGAAGATGACGATGAGGGGAAAGCAAAGGGAACGGATGCATTATTCAATCCTTTGAATTATAACCTGAAGCCCAAAATGTTTAAATGTCAGACTTGTGAAAAATCCTACATAGGAAAAGGAGGATTAGCACGACATTATAAACTTAATCCAGGTCACGGACAATTGGAGTCTTCACAGCAAAAAGTCTCTATGAATAAAACTAACAGAAGTGTGTTTCTGGATATTTCTGGAGGAGCAGAAGATGAAACTGTGAGTCTGACGCTCTCGCAACCAATTGCTGTCACTTTAAATAATGAAAATTCGCTAGCTATTGGTTTGGAAGAAACTGCTTCTTCACAGAGTGAGCAACAGGTAAAGTAGTAGTTTGCTTTCTGCATAATACGCAGTTTCATAAACAATATAAAGGCAATTTCACTCCAATATTATTGCAGTTTTAGAACCTTATTCTACACTAATTCATATCCTGAATTCCTATTGCTGGCAATTGGAATTCTTTACATAGATTGAAGTTAGTGGCCTAGGTGTGTGACCAAAAGAGAATAGGAATGAATTAGGAAAAGTTGCAATCTGCTTGTCTGAAACTGCAATAAATATGTATGACCATTGGTTAAGTTTTAAAATAACAAATGAACAAAAAATTGTAGTGACCTGCATGGGGAGAATAAGACTTAGACTTTGTAACTAACATCACTTATTTCTCAGCATTCACATAAGGAAAAAACACTGTGCAGTTCATGTATATTTCATTTTAAAAGGCTTAAAAAACCCCACCTTCTATATTCAGGAGTCAGTTTGGCCCATCACTGAAATACAGCCTCTCCTGGGTTGAAACTCAGCTGTCAGTGGACAGCTATGCTGTGTAGTGTACTGTTGGAAGTGAAGCATGACTTCTGCAATTGAAACTATAGAGGGAAATCTAGGGTAGGTAGAATACAATTTCCTGAGTTAGAAAAATAAGTAGTTTCAGTTGGAGAGGTTCCAAGAAACTGGTTTTAAACTGTCCATTTCATAGTGAAGTGCATTTGTCAATAGAAATGAATGGTCTTTGTAACCTTTTTGCTGCGAAAGAAAGTCTCCACTGTGAACAGTGGAGGTATAATTGTATCACAACCGCCTTTTTAGGAAGACTGTTCTTTTGGATGCAGCAATGTTATATTTGTTGCGTGTTTGTGAATGTGATGTTGCTTCCAGAAGTGTGAATGTGGGTAGTCTGAGTCATAGCAAGATTAGTAGATAATTACAAACACAAAGCAGAGTTTTCTACAACTTAAAAGAACAGAAAGCTCCATGAAGTCAACTGACTCATTATGTAGATCTAATTTGCCTGTGATGGGGACTTAAGAAAAACCTAAAAATGGTCTTTTGAATTTATTTTGCCATAAAATCTTTAGGACTGTTGATTGGCTGAATATAGTGCTACAGAAAATCTGAAATTTCTATCTGACAAATATGAGCCACACAAAATTTCCCCTTGGTAACTGAATGACTTACTAGTCTATAAATTGACTTAATTATTGTCGCTGCTTCAGTCACCAGGCTAGATACTTTTTTTTCCTTGTCCTTTCTTTTTCTTTTTTTTTGTCAAATAACTATATTTTTGTCCATAAGCCATTGTCAGTTATGATCTTTATCAAGAAACATTAAGAGGATTATCAATACAGGTAGATTATGGAGGAAGAGTAGCACCAGTGACCCACACTCCAAATTAAAAACTTCAGTCGCAGTCGAATGAATTTGGTAATTTGCATCTAGTCCTTGATAGGTAAAACTGCACTAAATTTGCGAAATCTGTGCAAAGAGTGGGGATATTGTTGGAGCATAAGCAAGAGGTATTGAAGGTTAGGACTAAGATGCGTTCATAGAACTGAGAGGACGCTTGAATTATTGTAACATTAATGTGATCAGGCAGTTTATAAATATCTTCAAATGGTAATTAATCTTTGGGACATTAATTTTAATATTCTAGCTAGCTAGTGGCTTTCAGTGAGAGATTCTTGGACTCTGTTTTGCCAACTTTTTTCCATGGTAGCTTTGAGACTATTTTTTAAAATTTATATTTTTGTAACTTCTTTTGGTGTAGTGAATATTGTAGTCCTGCATGTCCATTGTTAAATAGGTTGCTTAAATAGCTTGATTTTGTTTGTATTGAGACCACAACAACAGTTTTAAAAAATGATCTGGAAAAATGGGTAAACAGTGAGGTGGCAAAATTTGCAGATGATACAAAACTACTGAAGATGGTTAAGTCCAAAGCAGACTGTGAAGAGTTACAAAGGAATCTCACAAAACTGGGTGACTGGGCAACAAAATGGCAGATGAAATTCAATGTTGATAAATGCAAAGTAATGCGCATTGGAAAACATAATCCCAACTATACATAGAAAATGATGGGGGTCTAAATTAGCTATTACTACTACTCTTTGAGTCGTTGTGGGTAGTTCTCTGAAAACATCCACTCAGTGTGCAGTGGCAGTCAAACAGAATGTTGGTAATCATTAAGAAAAGGTTAAGATAATAAGACAGAAAATATATTACCTCTATATAAATACATGGTATACCCACATCTTGAATACTGCATGCAGATATGGTCACCCCATCTCAAAAAAGATATATTGGAATTGGAAAAGGCTTAGAAAAGGGCAACAAAAATGATTAGGGGTATGGAACAGCTTCTGTATGAGGAGAGATTAATAAGACTGGGACTTTTCAGCTTGGAAAAGAGACGACTAAGGGGGGGATATGATAGAGGTCTATAAAATCATGACTGGTGTAGAGAAAGTAAATAAGGAAGTGTTATTTATTCCTCATAACACAAGAACTAGGGGTCACCAAATGAAATTAATAGGCAGCAGGTTTAAAACAAACAAAAGGAAGTATTTCTTCACACAACGCACAGTCAATCTGTGGAACTCTTTGCCAGAGGATGTTGCGAAGGCCAAGACTATAACAGGGTTCAAAAAAGAACGCAATAAATTCATGGCGGATAGGTCCAACAATGGCTATTAACCAGGATGGGCAGGGATGGTGTCCCTAGCCTCTGTTTGCCGGAAGCTGGGAATGGGTGACGGGATGGATCACCTGATGATTACCTGTTCTGTTCATTCCTTCTGGGGCACCTGGGATTGGCCACTGTCAGAAGACAGGATGCTGGGCTAGATGGACCTTTGATCTGACCCAGTATGGCTGTCCTTAAAAATAGGGAAACATAAGATTCAGGGTAGCCTGAACTTGACCTCCTGTGCTCACTGCAGAAACTGTTTGTTTGACAGTATTTTGAGGGAAAGCTGAAGGTATAGTGTCTGGAATAGGGGATAGTTTCTTTGGTATTCTGGCTGGCTGAGTTAACTTGTTTCATTCCATTTGATTGTTTAATGCTGCTCCTGCATTGAGTCTGTTATTCATATATGAACTTAATACTGCTGAGCATAAGCGCTGACTCCGTGGGTGCTTCAGGGCTGGAGCACCCATGGGGAAAAATTAGTGGGTGCTCCACACCCACTGGCAGCCAAGCCCCCTCCTCCTTGCCTCCTTCCCCGCACTGAGCGTGCTGCGTCCCTGCACCTCCCCCTCCCTCCCAGCGCTTCCCGCCCCCCACCCCCGCCACCTAACAGCTGTTTGGCGGTGCTTAGGAGTTTCCGGGAGGGAGGGGGAGGAGTGGGGATGCAGCATGCTCAGGGCAGGAGGTGGAGAAGAGGTGGGGTAGGGGAAGGGGGTGGAATGGGGTAGGAAGGGGGTAGGGACTTTGGGGAAGGGGTGGAATGGGGGCAGGGCAAGGGCAGTGCATGAGTGGGGCCAGGGGCGGGGGAGGGTCGAGCACCCACCAGGCAGAGGGAAAGTTGGCACCTATACTGCTGAGTGGTCATTATGATATTGTAAAACTAACCATCAGGGCAACTAGAGCTTTTTGTTTAGATCTATTATACTATTGTTTAAATCTAAATTAATAATATAAAACCATTTTATTTCATCTTTTAAAATAAAAGATACCATCTTTGAATCAGAAAGCACTTTGACAAGACCGTAGGCTACTCTTGTTTATGATCAAATTCCCTTTGTGTTGTGTATAATACTTAATTTAATGGATCGGCAGGAGAACTAACATTACAAATAGTGACAACAAATTACAGAAGCAGGTGTGTCCCTAGCCTCTTCCTAATTTAATCCTGCAAATACTAATGCAGCTATACTTATCATATCAAATAATACTGAAATTGCATAGTAAATGAAACTAACTTGAAGTTAAGAACATAATGGCCATACTGGGTCAGACCAGTGGTCCATCTAGCCCAGTATCCTGTTTTCCGACAGTGGCCAATGCCAGGTGCTTCACAGGGAATGAACAGAACGGGCAATCAAGTGATTGTCCTGTTGTCCATTCCCAGCTTCTGGCAAAGAGAGGCTAGGGATACTCAGAGCATTTGGTTGAATAATTTCGCTAAATATTTTAAACTAAGATTTTCTCAGCAGCATATTGAGGGAGGGAGACTGTTTTAATGATTCTTGTTTTGTTTTTTTTTATAAAGACTGGTAAATCTGCAGCGGACAGACCTTTGTTGGCAGCACAACAAAATGAGACTGATTTAGTACATCAGGGACCTGGAATGCCAAATGGACCTGGAAGACCCAGACGACCTAAAAGACGTGGCCGACCGAGGATGACTGGAAGATCAATGTGTTCGGGAAGACTTAGTAGACCTGGTCGGTCCCCTTCTAAGTCGCTTAGTAATGTGGCAACAGAACACATCATATTTAGAAGAAAGGCTGGACTAAAAGAGGTACGGTTCCCTTCTGCAATTATTTCATATGTACCTTTTTTCCCCCACCTGCTGCCAAAATCTGATAAATTTAATCAAAATGTAGCGAGGGTGTGCTTTCCAAGGAGCTGCTGTATGTTTGACATATAGCTAGACATGTATGTGCATAAATGAGGAGCCCTGGGGATTATTTAAATACCAAAGTTAAATTTTAAATAAGTTCTTAAGCAAAACATATAAATCAAGTTATAGGTAAAAGATACAGATTTTTTTTTTTTTTTTTTTTTGAAACTGGCCCTGTGGATAATAATTATTGGCCTCTTAGTAATTTGATGCACTCTTGGCTCTGTTTTGGGGAAAAATAATTAGTAGTGCCACTGCTACTATGTATGTCTATTAATATATAAAAATTGTGTGTAATAAAAATGAGTCCATCTTATTCTAAACATACTTTTCTTACAATCTAAGTAATTGTCATGTTTTTCTGAGCTTCCTGCACATCACTGTGGATTGAGCTTGTGATTGTGCTTATTTGCTTAATTCATTAAGGTCTACTTTTCTTTTCATATAAGTACACAATTGTTACTGAGACTGATCATTAACTTCTTGTATTGAAAGAATGGACCATACTCTTAACTTTTCTGGTCAAATATATACATTCACATTTATTCTTAAAAGCCACTTAATTTTATTGATCCTGTAAAAGAAAGTGAATTGGTCCTTACCACATGCCATTTCTGTAATAGTGACTATTGGGTCCTGTAGTGGAGAACTAAGATTTTTACATTATGAATTAAGGGATGATTAGCATATATTGGCTTTTTTCCCCTTAAAGAAACTATTTTGGTGTTTACCAGCTAATCCAACAATGTGACAATGAAGATTTAATGGAGCTGGCTCTTCCCCGCCTGACAAAGCTTGTTACTGTGTTTGAATTTCTACTGATGAAGGTGAGCTTTTCTCATCATGTACATATATTAAATTATTGGATATTTTATCATTCATATACACCATGAAAACTTCTCTGGGAATTAATCTTAGTTCCATGTGTTATACATATGAAGGCTGAAGACATTTTAGAGTTCACGCTTGAGTCTCATGTAGTTAAAGATTGATAGTTTGCCAGATTATACTTTTCATTTTTGCTGCCTGCTTCATCAGTGCTATTTCTGAAGATTTTACAATCCTTTCTTTTCTGGACTGATTGGTAAGGTTAATAAAATGAGGACTGAAAAAAGTGCTAAGCAAAACAAATCTATATGTTGCTTATTTAATTAATTATATTTCATATTTAATGTTCTTGCTTGCTTCTATTTAGGTTGAAAAAGGTTACCCAGCAAAAGCCTTTTTTCCAGATGTTTATAGAGAATTTGAAGAGTTACATAATATGGTAAAGAAAATGTCTCAAGACCATTTCAGTAATTCTGATTTTCTGAGTTATCAGCAGCCTGTGGAAATAAAAGATCCCAAGGTAAGAGGACACATTTTGGAGGAGGTATTTTAAGGAATGTTCAGCAATGTTTCTCTCTTGCTAAGCATTATATAGCATAAGTGAACAGAAAAGCAACTTCCTGGTAAGAGAAAATGGAGATAAAGTGTAAACTGAAGGACACATATCAAAAGATTTAAAGATATTTATCTTTTGGAATTTGATCAGTAATAAAAAATATTTGATTAAACCACAGCCTTAGTTGATATCTGACTACAAATTACAAAATGCAAATCAAAACCCCAGGTGCTTAGAGTAATGTGAAGCTATGCTTCGCTGCCAGGGGTACTTTGGTGACTCAACATAATCTCTGATGGACAGTAGCATTAACAGAATCTCATCCCATCTTTGGCTAGAAAGGAAGTGGCCAAGACATGAGGCCCTTGGGGATGAGCTAAAATAAGTGGTATTTGAGGATCTGACAGAGATGCAAAGAGCCTCCTGCAGACAAATCCATTGTATTTGCCAAAGTTTATTTTCTAGTAAACATTACAGTTTAAAGATGCCCTACAATTGAACCATTTGAAAATGTATTTATTTTTAATTTTTCAATGAAAGTATAAATTCAGCAAGCTCATTAACAGAACATAATCAAACTGAGGCATGTAACACAACAAAGATTAGCTCTTTAATAGCTTTTTCAGTTTTTAAAGCTTGTTTGTGCAGATGATGATAATACAAATGTGTGCTGGTGTAAAGAGTTCAGTTTTTCCAGACGCTACTTCACTTCTTAGCATTCGGTGAGAGAGAGAGTTATATTGGAATCTCACATCTCTTACAGTTCCTGATGCTTGGGATGAAATGACTCTCTATAAGTAATGGTGTATCACTGTTGAATTTTCAGTAGTGAATAACACAATATTTTGTACATATTACTGCTGGCAAAACTTTTAAAGTACAAAAAACATGATCAGTATTTTACAAGGCACAAAAGACCGTCTCTGCTCCAAAGATCTTAAATTGAGTGAGACCAAGAGAAGACAGGACAAACTGGAAAATCCAGGGGAGGAAGGGAAGAGAGGAAATAGAGTAATCCTCAGTAAAAATGAAATACAGTATGCAGTTTTAGCATTGGCTAATCAAGTATTTGTTTTTCAGAATAAATCGTGGCAGAATCATAATATATACCAAAAGTTTGCCTTGTATTACTATTACATGTGTTCAGCTGACTTTATCTCGTGCAATTGCTCAATCATGATGTTTCCTCTTTGGAGAAATGAAATTGTACCAATTTAAAGGGACATTGTCAAGGTTGGTAGGCCCAAAATTTGACCTACCTCTTTTGCTTCTCTTTGCAAAGTCCATTTATAATACTTTGATTTTTTTTTTTTAAACACATGCTGTAATGTGCTTTAAAAAAAAAAAAAAAAAAGTCCAGCATTCATGAGAAACCCTATACTAACAAACCAATGCGTTCACAAAATAGAGCAAAAATTGGTAAGAGAATGTGTTCGGAGTCTGAAGATACAAAGGGATTTAAAAAAATAAAGACTGGGAGAACTTTAAGTCATGAGCAAACTTTAGTGTCCTTTGTTAAACTCTGCTGTTCAGTAACTTACTCTGGTACTGTGAGCCATATCCACTACATTCCTAGTTCTTGCTCTAAGCTTACCTTCTTGATTTTTACTTTTAGCTGTTATATAGGAGATGCTTAATCTGAATGGAGGCTAATTGTAGAAGTTATTGTAATCTAAAATAGTTCAAGAAGCTGTATATATGTTTTGACTGATAGAGTGGACCCCAGTGTTGAATGTCTTTCTAGATCAGTTGAGAAACATATTTGACTATATAAGTATTGAAAATTTGGTGTTGGAGAAACCACACTTATATTTTGTTATCCCAAATTATTTTATAGGTTGCTGAATCACTAGGAATTACAGAGAAGCTTCTTGGAAAACAAAAGTTACAAGCTATAGACTCCTCCACACAATGTATAATTAAAACAGTTGGTGAACAAATGTTTACAGAGATATCAGGGAAAAAACGAACAAATGAGGTACAGAATAATTGTGAACTTAATATATAAACAAGTTAAAGCCTCTTTAAAATATGGTAATGTGAATATTCAAGAAATAAATTATAACAGTGTTACCTGACTTCTATTAAAGTGATGGTTCCAGATATAATTGAGTTTTCTGAGTCAATAACACTGAAATATCGGATTGGGGGGTATTTAAGAAGAGATCAAAATTAGCTAGGTAAAGAGTTTAGCTTTTCAGTGTGTTTCTGACCTTACTCCTTCATTAAGGATGCGCTACTCCTGGGGACTGGGTTCAGCTGCCCCCCGCCCAGCTTCATCTGTGGGACTCTGGGGGTGGGCTTCAGCACCCTCCCTGCTCCGGCATTGGGCTCTGGGCTTCAGCCCCCTCCTCCATTGTACCCATGGGGCTCTGGCTCTGGGCTTCAGCCCAAGGCAGTGGTACTTCAGCAGGGCTGACCTAATTGGGAGCTGTGGTCAGGAGAGGAGGAGTTGAGTGAACCTGGGGTGCAAGGCTGTGGAAGGGAGCTCGGGGCAATGGGGTGTGGGGGAAGCAGCAAGGTCTGGGGGCAGAGAAGGGCCAGGAGAATCTGTGGGGGGCCAAGGGAGGCAGCAGAAAAAAACCCTACATAAATAAATTGCAATGATTTGGACATGTTTGTGCATATTTATTTGTTTTTCCTGAAGATTATTAAGTATTATAGGAAAATTTGTCAGAGTGGCCACCAGCAAGAGTTCATGGGCGCATTCTGAGGCCACCAAACATTTTGTTGAGAACCCCTGATCTAAAGCAGGATCTGGCAGGCTGACCTGAAGTATCATGCTGTTGGAAGAGAACAGTAGCTTGGTTGGAAAAGGTGGGCTGGCCAGCATGCAAATTTAAGTAGTGGGGGAGAAGTGAGTGCTGCAGCTAATTAGGCTAACAGTGGTGAGTGAAACCAGCCCATTTGTGTCTGAAAGGATCAGATTAAATATGCTAATCTGTTGCCTGTGGCTGTAGCAGTGAGCAGATAGTTTCCTCTCCTCTGATAGCAGCCTCAGTTCAGACTTGGTCTACTCTGTACTACAGAGTTAGGTTGATGTAAGGCAGCTTATATCCAGGTAATTATGTCAGTGTCTACAGTAGAATGCTGCTTCCACCCAAGTAAGTGACCTGTTACACCGACATAACAGGTCCACCTCCATGAGAGGCATAGCACTTCTGTTGGTGTAGTTAGGGTGATACAGTGTCCATGCAGACACTGTTACTTACATCACCTCTTGGCTGTCATTCTGTCAGCAGCACCTGCTTATAACTTGGAGCTGTGAAATTGACAAGAATGTCAATTTCACCGCTGGTAGTCTTGGTTCTGTGAAATTGAGCCTGGCCAATTTCTTGTCTCCAGCTGGGAGCCTTGCCCAGTGCTGAGCTCCCAGTGTTCTCAGAGCACCACTGCTCTGGGTCAGAGACAATAACAGCCGTGAAATGGACAAGAATGTCAATTTCCCTGCTGGTAGGCTCCATGCTGTGAAATTGAACCAGTTGGACTCACAGCTGGGACTGCTATCCCAAGGCCGGGGCTCCAGCTGTGAGCCTCACGTGGCTGTTAGTGTGCCATGTTGGCTGTCAGTGCCCTGCAATGCCCCACTTTAGTCAGTGCAAGCGCTCCTCGTGAGGATGTGCTCCACTGGTTGAAGGAAGGCAATGTGATACCAACAGCCGACTGAATTACCATGGTGGCCATAAGTCAACCTAAATAAGTCGTCCTAATTTTATACAGTAGATGAGCCCTCAGAGCTATCTATAGAGAGGAGTGATGGCAGCATCTTCCCTTTTTTCTGCCTGTGCTTAAACTTATGACCTTGTCAGCCTTCCCACCCCCACTCGCGCTTCTCATCTCAGGGAGTTCACTGCCCTTTACTGAAGCTGAAGAGGGGAGGGAGGAGAGATTTTCTTCTATAGTAGGTACTACTTATGTGTGAGCTGTCCCAGATCTTATTAGTGAGACTTCTCTCAGACCCATCCCTCAAATTGTGAAGCAAGGCCAGGTTTCTTAAAAGATTTCAAAACTAAAAGACAAGAAAACATCTTTACAAAGTTCTAGATTGTGTTTAGAATTTATTTTAAGGGCCTCCTAGCTTTGAAAAACTGTTGTAGGTGGGAGTAATGTTTCACTTAATACTAGAAAAGATTACAAATTGTCTGTTTCTGCAAGTGATATCAAATCTGCTAGGTTTTATATTGACAGAGTTCATATGAAGAACTGTTGCCATCAGCTAAAAGGACCAGAGTAGAAGGCATATTGGAGAATGTGAAAGATGTTTATGCTAGCCAAAATGGAGAAGAGGAAAAAAGCTGGAACTTGTCTACACTGACTACAAAAGATGGTAACATTTAACTTCTAACTTACCAACTCTGTTCTGTTTATGGTGAATGTCAGTTAATTCCATTATCTTGTGTTGTCTCTAAAGATGTATGACCATGCCTTCAACTTAGTCTTGGACTTGTTTCTGTAGGTCCTTAAATGATTGTTTAGCTGAGAAGTTTGAATTAAGAATATTATTTATTTGTATTATCATAGTGTCTAGGAGCCCCTATCATGGACCAGGATCCCCTTGTACTAGGGACTGTACAAACACCGAAAAGACAGAATGTGGGGCAGAGTGTAGATCAAATCAGTGTAAGGACTATATCTTTTTATATAGCTGTTCTTTTGCCACTAGTACAAGCTTCTGTGCTTTAGCTCATTTGATTTTTGCCCCTTCTTCCCTTTCACTTTTTGTGATCCCTCACAAGACCACATTCCTCTTAGCTCATTTACAAGAGGATTTTCTGCTGTACTTCCATTTGTTTAAAAATTCAGTAAAGTTAAACAGTATCTGATTCATTAGTACTTCCACTAAGGTTTGTGTTAGGTTTTAAAGTGGAGCTGTGCCTTAAACTAACTATATAAAAATGGCACTTTCTTACCTGACAGGTCTCCTGTGTAGTCAATATGTTAATGACAAAAACAAGTTTTGACTCTTGTTAACCATGAAGAGGAAACAGCTAAAATTGAATGAGTTGGCATATCAGTATTTGTTATTGAGTTTGATTTTTTACTAAGGTCCAATCGACTATACCTGTGAAAACCTATTAAAGTAACAAAGTTGCACAGGTGCAGGAGGCAAGATTTTGGAGGAGGCATAGGAAGTCAGTCTGCGTACACACAGCTAGAACGCTAGGTGCACTTGCATCATCTCTGTAAACAGTTCTGTTAATAAACAGCCAGATTAATTTTAGTAACATACAGTCTTCTCATGTTATTACCCAGCATGCGGTATGTGTAACATCTACCCTCTATAGCAGTGGTGGGCAACCTGCGGCCCACAGGCTGCACGCGGCCCGTCAGGGTAATCCACTGGCGGGCTGCAAGACATTTTCTTTACACTAACTGTCCACAAGCACAGCTGCCCAGAGCAACCAGTGGCTGCGGTTCACCGTTCCCTGCCAATGGGAGCTGCGGGAAGTGGCATGGGTTGCAGGGACATGCTGAATGCCACTTCCCACAGCTCCCATTGGCCAGGAATGGCGAACCACGGCCAGTGGGAGCTGTGGGCGGCCATGCCTGTGGACAGTCAACATAAACAAAATGTCTTGCAGTCTGCCAGCGGATTACCTTGACGCTTTGGGAAAAGCAAAAGGGGCATAATTTGGCTGCTGTTGTATCTTTTATTACTAGTATCATGCACGATGGAAAGAACCCAGCAGATCTTTGATCACAGGCTGTTTTCAGGACTCTGACAAAAAAACAACCACCACCCTCTCATAAACTAAGATCATTTGATATGGAGCCATTGGGAGAATAAATATGGAACCTACCAGAGCTACTTCTAGAACCTGAGTAGAAGTATACTTCTGATATTTTAGAAAGTATTTTTGTACTGTTATTCATATGGGCAATAGCATAATT
The DNA here is from genome assembly GCF_965152235.1 of Eretmochelys imbricata. NCBI lineage: Eukaryota > Metazoa > Chordata > Testudines > Cheloniidae > Eretmochelys > Eretmochelys imbricata. The sequence goes on from NC_135577.1 coordinate 111,532,723, forward strand.
CTGTTCCAAGAATCCAACACTACTTGATGGGAGGGAAAACTAGATAAAATCTTAGAAAGATGCTTGTAGAAAATTACTTTTGAGAGTCCAAAATCATATTGTTGTACAACATGCTGTAACTTTTTTTTTTCCCCTCAACTGTTCAGGTTTTAATCCACTAAATGGGGTGTCTGTGCTCTCCGAAGACAGCGGTATTACTCCTTGCACAGCTGGAAGTGCAAAGCATACGGGTGAGCAACGTAAATCATTTGATTTAGAAACTAGAACTAACTCTGCAAATTCAGATATCTTTCAGTCCATGAGAATGGAATGCTCTCAACCCGTAAGTATACAGGGACCAGATAGTACAAGTAACACATCTCCACCATGTACTGAAGTACTGTTGCATGCTGAGGCAGATAACTCACCAGAAGAATTTGTTCAAGCACATTTTGTAAATGAGAACACAGCAGGTGGACTGACAAGTTCTGAATTTTGTAACTGCATGGTATCAGAAGATGTGATTGATAATCAGAGTACCAACTTGTCAATGAACGAAGAAGGTGATCATAATGGAAAATATCAGAAACTTCAACAAGATGAAGAAAACCAGAGTTACACTATTACCAGTGAACAGTCTGAACAACTTAATGATGCTGATATTGCTGATCAGATGCAGCAGCTTGAAAAAGTCTTTTCAACAAGCATTGTGCCAGTAGACCATTCATACAAGACTCAAACTGACCCACATCAGAATCCTGTACAGGAAACCTCCATATCCATTCGGGAGAATCTTGAAAGTTCAATTAAAAACTTGAATGAATTCTCTTGTGGGCTAGAGGAACAACATGCTGGACAACATGAGCTAGAGAATGCAGTTACTGTAGGTGAAACTGTAGCCTTTGAGATTGCTGATGAGAGCCATGAATTCTTGTCTCAGGGACACGAACAGATCTTTATTCAGACTGCAGATGGGCTTATTCTATCTCATCCAGGTACTGCTGTTCTGTCTCAAGCAGAAGGCATTGTGATTGTAACTAATGCTGATGGTACTACAATGCACATTCGCACCCCTGAGGGGGTTCCTTTGGAAACTGTGGAAGCACTACTGGCAATGGAAGCGGATGGCCAAAGCGAAGATATTTTGCTCTCGCAAAGTGAAGTGGAGCCATAAATATAAACACCTGTTTTATTTATACATGCTTTCTTCTGGAAAAGACTGATCATATCAAATGTATATTTTTCTAATGTGAATATTGAAATTAACTTATTTGTAAACATTTCTATGACATGTACTTTTTTAAAACTTATGTTTATATTAGCAGTATTGCAACCAAAAATTCTAAGGAATGACTTTTTTGATTCAACTTGTGCTCTTAATTGAGTGTGTGTGAGGGGACGTGTGGATACCTGTCAACCTTAGTTTTGATGCACTGTTACCTTTTTTGTTTTACTCTTTGGCCCAACAGAAATGCAATATAATGTGTTGCACTGCCTGTTGTCAGTGATATGCTGTATACTGGCAACCTGTATATGGGCAAAATAAAAACATTAAAAGGAGCTGTATTTTCTGTATATTAGAGGTTTTATCTTACCTGTACTAGAGCATTTTATCTTAATTGCAGTGTGTTGAATATTCAAGTTAACTTATTTTATTAGTGCACGTGACTTGTCACACAAATGAATAACTGGAAAAATAACTTATCAGCATTTCAGTATTACAAGTAAACTTTCGTTTTTCAAAAACGATACTGTGAAAGGTGACAGTATAAACGCCAAGATCACAACACAGCTCAGCATGGGCTACTATCCAGGCTTGACTTCTGTAAGATAGCAGGCAAAGATACCAGTCCTGTAGAACCCCAAAGCATTATCTGATTCCTGCTAATGTTCTGAAGAGTATCTGACCAGGTTTGTTTAAGATGCAAGGTAAAGTCAAATAGCTGATGCTGTATGACAACCAACTGAGATGCTTATCTGAACATTAATCTGCATTTTTTATATGATAGCTAGTTTTTTCTTCAATTTCCTTCCTCTCACAGGCTCTTCTTCTTCTGTGATAAACTTTGTATAAGACCCCATCTTTTTGGCCAAACAGAAGCACCATCTTTCAGAGACTGTCACTATTAAGTAAGCTTTGCTCTTGCTAATAACAAAGCAGACCTCTACCCTTAGATCAGCCCAGTCTTCATCATATTTAAAAAAGTTTTTCTCCTAGACATAGCACTGAATTTTAACCTCTTATCTAAGCAAGATAAGGGAGAAGCTAACAAAGTTTCTGCTGCCCATTAGCTGCTAGTATCTTCTATCTCACTGGCAGGCTTCAGAACATGACCTGGTACTGACACAGCATTAAATATAATGCTCTGGTGGATGACCACCACCTGTCTAGACAAGTGAAGTACATTCATATTCATCCCGATTACTACTGATCACCCAAATAAGCCTGTCTGCTCTAAAATGCTGCCTAGGTGACCACAAACATCCTTAAATAGCTAATGACCTTCCTCTTTTTCTTACCTCAGAAGGTCACAATGGGTAATTGTTCCTCCACCTCTAAAGCCTGCAAGACACTGTCCTCTCCAAGTTTCTCAACATCTGTATGAAGTTGGGTGAGAATTATGGAGAACAAAGAAGTACCTGCAATATGTAGATGACTTCTCCTTCAGTCCAGTATAAGCAGCACTGTGTCTCAGCTTTCTCAATACAAAGGCAGCAAAGTCACCTGAATGAAGAGCATCAGACTCAAGCTGAATCCAATCAAGATAGAGATTACAATAAGATGGAAGTGCTCTGAAGAACTTGCCTCTTTAACATCATTCAGATTGTTGGATTAGCCTGCAGTTTTGGGCTCTGTTTTGGATGCCCACAATGGCCACTTCATTTATGATTGTCCAGAAAATTAGGTTGGCCATAGCCTATCAGATGTAGGCCTGGACACTAATTATGTATTTGACTTCCAGTTTGATTCTTGCAAGTTGTTAAGGCTGAAACATACCTCAAAGAAGCCCCAATTACTACCAAATGCAGTATCCTCCTAACCTGGGTCACCATGAAAACTTCTCCCCCTATGCTGTGCTCTGCATTAACTCCCCATTGAAAAGCATCTAGTTTGAGGACTTTGAGTGTCAAGACTTTGTGGTTAGGACTGCTACCTGAGAAAGCACCTTTTCCATTGCAACTGTGACCTTGCGTGATGGCTGCATTCCATCAGAAAAAACTCCTAACCAGCAGGCCGGCTCAGGAATGCAGAAGACTATTTCCACAGGCACAGGACCTAAATTCTGGAATTTTCTGCTGCAAGAAATAAGAGCGATCTACAGACCTTACCATATGCAGGACTAGATGCAAAACTCATTTCTTCAACTTTACTTCCCCCAATAATTTGTCCATGAGCATCGTAGATCCACTCTCATAATTTTAGTAAGTTGTATTTAGAATCATAGGACTGGAAGGGAATTTGAGAGGTCATCTAGTCCAGTCCCCTGCACCCATGGCAGGACTAAGTACTATCTAGACCATCCCTGACAGGTGTTTGTCTAACCTGCTCTTAAAAATCTCCAATGATGGAGATTCCACAACCTCCCTAGGCAATTTATCCCAGTGCTTAACCCCCCGAAAGGGAATTTTTCCTAATATCCAACCTAAACCTCGCTTGCTGCAATTTAAGCCCATTGCTTCTTGTCCTATTCTCAGAAGTTAAAAATAGCCATTTTTCTCCCTCCTCCTTGTAACAACCTGTTATGTACTTGAAAACAGTTATGACCCCTCTGTCTTCTCTTTTCCAAACCAAACCCATTTTTTAATCTTCCCTCATAGGTAATGTTTTCTAGACCTTTAATCATTTTTGTTGCTCTTCTCTGGACTTTCTCCAATTTGTCCATCTTTCCTGAAATGTGGTGCCCAGAACTGGACACAGTACTCCAGTTGAGGCCTAATCAGTGTGCTGTAGAGCAGAATTATTACTTCTTGTGTTTTGCTTACAACACTCCTGCTAATACATCCCAGAATGATGTTTGTTTTTTTTTTTTTTTTTTGCAACAGTGTTACTCTGACTCATGTTTAACTTGTATCTAAACTGTATTCGTAACTACTTATTGCTGATTTTCTCATTCTACTGCTCTAGAATTTCTTTTTAACTATTAGAACTTCAGTGAGAGTATAGTAGCTTACAAGCCTGTCAGATGCAATCTTTTCTTTGTTCAAAGGAGACCGTCTGCCCAAATAATATGAGGAGAAAATTTAACACCCATTTTTTTTTCTGCTAGTACATTGTAAACATCCATGAGAACTTGAAATGTCCTATTACACTTCTTACTGTATTTGTTGCTAGGAAGTAGTGATACTATGAAATCTCTAGTGAAAGTTCAAAGCAGCTTTAAGAGAAAAATATACACAATTTCTAGTATAGCAATATCTGTCAACACAAAGGGTTTTCCGATTACTTATTTAATGGGGTTAATCAAAATGCTGGTGTAAAGCTTAGTCATGTATAATCTTGAAGTTTTAAAACATTTAGTGCTTTTGAAAGGGGCTGGTTTGACAGCTCGAGAGCACTGAACTGTTACCACAGCAGGCTCAGTGGCTGTGGAAGCTTCTCCATGCTGTCCTGCCCATCCCGTGGAGGGCCATCCCTGTCCTGGAGGGACCACTTAGGAGTGAAGCAGTAAATATTTCCATGATCATTCAATCTTTGGCATGTCAGAATAAGGGCTCCTCTTTCACCTGGTAGTTTTGGGCTAACAGTCATCTTATTGTAGCTGGCAGAAGCAGATCTAAGGGTGCTTATAAACAGCTCTACAATTTGTGTAATAGTTTCAGAACTTAGTTTTTCAACATAGGAGAGTCATATTGTAAGAACAGAGGTATTTTATTGTTTGGGCAAAGTGAGAATAAGCTGGATATAGTGATACTTCTAGATTTGTATATATTCACTATAACAAAACCTACTTCATTAAGGAACTGACTCTGCCATTGGTTTAAATAGCAGCAGAACTCTCATGCCACAGTGGTACACTTTCAGATCTTAGTAATTGCCTATGCCACCCTGAAACTTCAGAAAATCTGTGTAGTATGTACACAAGGAAAATACAGAACATGTTTTGTTTTTGATTTTGTGTATTGTGACAGTTCAAAACAGAAGTAGCAAGACTTTCAGTGGGTGTCAAATTTGGTGTCAGACAAATGATGGTCAAGGGTGAGGGCTCTAGCCTAGGGCTCCTGTGACCCAGGTTCAGTACCCTGTTCCACTGCAGTCTTCTATGTGAACTTAGGCACAGATCCTCAAAGGTATTTAGGCACCTAACTCCCATTGATTTCAACTGAATTCAAATAAATACCTTTGAGGATTTGGCCCTTAGCCTCTCTCTATTTTGGTGCCCTATGTGTAATCTGGGGATAATAGCACATCTAAAATTGTGAGGTGTTCAGATACTACAGCAAAGGAGGTAATACAAGTACCTTATTGTTTTATATCAACCAAGAGGAGGAGTGACAAACGAAACAAATTAAATACAAACAGAGGAAAAACAGATTTTAATAACCTTATAAAAATACAACATATAATTAACCTGTCAGTTTGTTGCTGCTTCAGTGTCACATGAGTATCATTAGAAGGAGTCTTAAACGCTACACTTGTCTATGTCCTGTTTCCAGCAACATGCTTTCTAGGAGTAGTTTACTGCTGTTTTCAATATAGGGCTGGTACAACCAAGATGATAAATAAACCATCATAAGATCTTGGTCAGCAGTATGAGCAATCTCTTGCGCAATCGTTTGCTTAAGTCGTAGTTCCTTCTTGTACATTTCAGTGAGCTTGACAGAAATCTCATCTGAAACGGATTGAACAATTATACACACTATTTCTAATCATATATAAGCAACTCTGAAAATAATAAATCAATACTTGTTATACTAATCATTTTTTTAAAAAAATAGCTATTACAGTATACAAGCTTTTATAACTAGCCTCTCTTCTTTAGGTAAGTCAGCCATCCTGATCTTAACAAGAGTTAACAGTCCTTTCATTGCAATATGAAATGCCAAATTTATTGCTCATGTATTGGATATATTTCTACACACAGATGTATAAAATCTCCTTTTATTTCTACATCTCAACAGCAGTGTCTTAGAACCAGCTATAAAAATGGTACTATTTTAAGCCATTTCTTTAAAGGGACATGGTTTAAAAATGTAAAGGTCTTACAATACTTTGAATAAAAATTCTGCATAAATGTTCTGGATACCTTGATATTTTTGGGCAACTAAACCATAATCTGCATACTATAGAAACCCAAATAGTGCGAGTGCATGAGCATCAGGAAGTAATACTGATCTGTTTAACTAACTACACTATTTGTGAGAGTGAAGAATAAATGGTGAAAATAGTTTGAAACTGGAATGTTTGTCTAATGTACGGAGTTACTAGTAATGCTGGTAAGGATATTTTTTAAAATGTATCTGGCTATTGTCCCTTGAATTGTTCAACCCAGTAAGTGAACAAAATATTTGATAATAAGGGGCCATGGCTGCATTCCTTGTTCACCCAAAATTCCCATGGAATTCAGCCAGAATTGTAGGTAAAATTATTACAACCACATTTCTTTGGACTTTTTCAATAAGAGAGGGTCCAGCACATCCCCTTTCCCCTGCCAGTCTTCTGGTTGGCAGATACCAAGACATGAGAATCCCACTATTCTAGGGCAGTGAACTGAGGAGCGGGGGACACACTGCACAAAATAACTACTTCCAATTAATCAGAGAAACACATCTGTTGCCATCCAGTTCCTGAGTTCCAAGAGTTGTAAAACTGCAGTAATGCTACTTGTCAGACAGATGCACTTCAAGCCTGGTAGGTTTTTTTAGGTTGTTAAATAACTGGAAGGGCAGAGAAGGCCTCACCTATACTTTGTCACTAAGTGAATGCTGGAAGGATCTATATTCCCTATTTTTGGTGACAGAGAGCAATGAGCCTTCTCCTTCCTCAGTCTGTTCATCCTCTGGATCAGAGCCCCTTTAAAACTCTTCTGTAACTGACAATTAACTGAGGTGGGACTCCCATCTCTCACCTAAGAATAAGCCCCATTCTACAAATTGGACTGTAAAATAGGACTCATTGCTTCCAGACAGGAGAGATTTTCGCTCTTTGTATAGGGAGTAGCTATTGCAGCTTTGACACTTCTAGCAGCTGCAGATGCTTGTTTTAACTGGATCTGTCTGTATGTCTTAACACTGTAATTATGTGTGAGTTGCTTTGCAATTTACATGAACTGTCAGCGGCAATAACCTCAGTCAGTGGTTCACAAACTTATTTGATTGTGCCCCCTTCTTTGTGGCTGTAGTTGTTTGTGCCCCCTCCCTTAGATACATATACTATTGCCCAGGGAGAATGAAGAACAGCCGCTGCTGGCTAGGCACCCAGCTCTGAAGGCAGCATTGTGCTAGCAGCAGTGCAGAAGTAAAGGTGGCAAAGTGATATTTGTCAATATCACTTTTCATGGCAGACTTCATGCCCCATTGCCACCCTTACTTCTGCCTCACCAAGGGGCTGACAGCTGGAGCTGCTGCTATCTTCAGGTGAGGGACTGTGGGAGGAGGGGCAGGAGAGCCGGAACCTGGGCTACCTCCCAGTGAGGGCTGGGGATGGGGGGAAGAGAAGGGGAGAAGGAGAGCTCTAATAGTGGGGCTCCATCTAGCTCCTTTATCCCCTTCTCCCAGGTGTGCACAGTCCTTCTGCAGGAGCCCCAGGCGGCTGGGGCTAACAGCCAGGGCTCTTTTCTTTTCTTTTTTTTTTTTTTAAAGGCTCACATCTCCCTTGACACATTCCCACACCTCCCTACGAAGGTGCGCCCCATAGTTTGAGAATCACTGCTTTAAGTTAATTGATGCAGTAACTTATCTATTGCTTACTCATTTAGAAAGACAGACTCTCTCACTACAAAAGGCAAAGTTACAATCTTATCTAGATCAAAGTTAACAGGGCATATTTTTCAGTTCTTCTAAATTACTATTTCAATTTCAAATGACATCAAATGTCTTTTAAAATGCTCCTTATTGGGAAATACTAATGGATAACTTACAAGTAAACAATATTCTACTTACAGAAGTACATAGTGGGCCATGTGTGAAAGAGTGGTATCCTGCAATCTCCACTTTCATAATGGTATGTTTCTAAGTCACAAATTCCTTTAGTAGTTGAACATAGTTTTTCCATTTTCAGTTGTATTTTTGCCTGAGAATGATGAGAGTTTCAAGTTAATAAACATTTGAGGCATTTATGCTACTAAGATCTTACAAGTATTAACTATTAACGAAGTTCAAAACCACTTTGTGACTACCTCAACCAGATTCATGAAATTTCTAATTCGCTTTTATGGCTGCAAACAATAGCTATTATATTATGGGGGGAGGGATAGCTCAGTGGTTTGAGCATTGGCCTGCTAAACCCAGGGTTGTGAGTTCAATCCTTAAGGGGGCCATTTAGGGATCGGGGTAAGAAATCAGGGATTGGTCCTGCTTTGAGCAGGGGGTGGACTAGATGACCTCCTGAGGTCCCTTCCAACTCTGATATTCTAATTCTTTTAGTGGGACTAATATAGAGATTTCATGTGACAAACACTTGGTGTTTCAAACATTGCATATACAGTTTTACTTCTATTTTGAATATTTCCCTATCTTTAGTTTTCTTTTTCAATCCTAAATCCAAGTTTACCACAGAGAAAGTTTGGTAAAGCTCTATCTCGATAGTCTTGTTTTTCTTCCTTTATAACAATTTAGTACTGGTGAAAGGGGCTGGATTGAGAGTGAAAGTTGCTCTTTCCTACAGAACAAGTACAGCACAGGCACTGAAAGTGCAAGCTTCTCTGCCAACGTCCCCCAGCCTTAACCTGGTAGGACCACCTCTAGGTATGGAAAAACAGTTCAGTCTCTATGCCATTTCAATCTTTTACTCCCTCCGAAGACTGCCAATAATTAGGATAGTCAGTGCTAACTGCAGTGTGCGCACTTTTCCATACCAGTAGTCCTGAAGTATTAGAAAGGTAGAACGGAATTAACTATTGTGCATTATCAAAGGTAACAACTGACAGAGCTAACCAATAGGTCTCAAAATGTAACCGTAAACAGACAATCATCATTCAGTAAGTCTGTTTCTACTGGGGTCCTGGAGGGATAGGTTCTTAACCCTATGCTATTTAATATTTTTATCAATGATGTGGAAGAAAACATAGAATAATCACTGATAAAGTTTGCAGATGACACAAAAATTGGAGGTGGGGTACATAATGAAGAGGACAGGTCACTGATTCAGAGCAATCTGGAGTGGTTGGTAAACTGGGTGTAAGCACACTATGTCTTTTTAATATGGCTAAATGTATATACAGCTAGGAACAAAGAATGTAGGCCATACTTATAGGATGGGGGAAGGATGTGACTGAAAAAGATTTGGGGGTTGTAGAGGATAATCAGCTGAATGTGAGCTCCCGGTGTGACACTGTGGCCAAAAGAGCTAATGTGATCCGGGGATGCATAAACAGGGGAATCTGAGGAGTAGAGAGGTTATTTTATCTCTGTATTTGGTACTGCTGTGACTGCTGCTGGAATATTGTGTCCTGTTCTGATGCATGTCATTCAAGAAGAATGTTGATAAATTGGAGTGGGTTCAGAGAAGAGCTACAAGAATGATTAGAAAACCTGCCTTATGGTGACTGAGCTTCTTGAGTCCATCTGTTTAGCTTAACAAAGAGATGGTTAAAGGGTGACTTGATTATAGTCTATAAGTGTCTATACAGGGAATAAATATTTTAAAAGGGCTCTTCAATGTAACAGAGAAAGGTATAACATGACCCAGTGGCTGGAAGCTGAAGCTAGACAACTTCAGACTGGAAATAAGGTGTAAAATTTTAATGGTGAGAGTAATTAACTACTGGAACAATTAACTAAGGGTCTAGTGCATTTTTTATCACTGACAATTTTTAAATCAAGATTAAATCAAGATCTTTTAAATCATAAAAGATATGCTCTAGGAATCATTTTGGGGAAGTTCTATGGTCAGTGTTATACAGGAGGTAGATGATCACAATAGTCCCATCTGGCTTTGAAATCTATGAAACCATTAATAACATCATTGAGGCTGGTAGCAGCATCTTACAGTAAAGAATTTAGTAGCATCATGGTCATGCTGTAAACTCCTGAATATATATTGTACATATGATTACAAACAGTGGAAAATAATGTATATATGCATTGTCCAATCCACCACAAGATGCTTAGACTTTAATTGCTCAACAGGAACGACAACTTACTTACATCAGTGCATTTAATGGGCTAAGTCATGACAGTAACTCAAACTAAGAAACGGAAGCATTACTCTTACTTTCTCCAGAGAACCAAACTTGATGGGGAATCTGGAGTATTTTCCTGCTAATACCAATCATTGGAATTTTCTCAAGTTTGCACAGAACTACTCAATCTATCATCATACCAATATCATTTTAATAGGCATTTTTCTTTATAGCTAAGGGATATTAAAGTTATTCTAATTAAGAAATAAAATTCAGAATAAGTTAACATGAAATTATTTCTGCAAAGTGAAAAGGCTGTACATTTTTTCTTTTGATTTGTATTACTTTTTCTCTATTTTTAATTTAGGTTAACTATACCATTCTGAAGGTATGAACTACTATTACAGTAGGAACATCACTTATCTTTACCTGTATCGGCTATTTCCAAAATTATTGAGGTGACCATTCATAACAGTGTGTCCACTCATTAAGTAGGTTAGATAACAAATATCCACTGTTCCCTAAAGAGATGGGAACTGTAACACAGAACTGGACGATTGGAAATTATGAATTATGTCCAATCAAACAAAATATAGTTCTTAGGTTGTGTTTACACTGCTTTCAGAAATATGAATACAACATGTGGACATACCCAATCTAACTTTATTTAGCTAGCGTGAATAATAATAGCAGTGAAGCTGTAGCTGCATGGGATTGCTGGTCCTGTATGTACACAGGGTCCCAGGTGGGGTTGTACAGCCTGTGCAGCTGTGCTTAACTTCTATTGTTACTTGAACTAGATTAAAGCTAGCTTGGGTAGCCTATACGTGCTGCGATCACACCTCTAATTGCTGCATAGACATATGCTTATTGCTACCACATCATATTAGGTCTGAACTGTTCTATCCTCTTTCTAACTTGATGTTTGTTTTGTTTTGAAGATGGGGAAAGTTTAGGATTAGAAAGAATAAACAATAGGTACAATATTGGCATTGTATTATTTTGCAGAATATTTTTGTAGGGAATATACAGTTTGAAAGATCAATGAATGAACATTACCATGTTTTCCAAGGTCCCAAGCAATTCTGCACAGAACATCTCAAGTTCTTCATTATAGTCTGGAGACAGCTTTCCACAGTCAGAGGCAATGTTGTCACATTCTATCTCCAGCTTGTTATCTTTAAATCTAAACAAAAGCATATATTAGTGCAAATACCTCTGCACACCTTTACTCACATAGACTGTAGGAATTTAAAATCTATGCTATCCTCTATACTACTAACAAAAGGCTTGAGACTACAAGCCCTTTCTCACATGAGTAGTACAAAGGAATTGCTATACAGGATTAGATGAGTGGTTTAGCTAGTTCAGTGTTCAACTGTGGCTAGTACCAGATGGTTCAAAGTACAAGAATCCTACCTTAGGCAATTAAGGAATAGTCTGTCCACCAGAAAAAGGAAAGTTTCTTCCTAATGCCCATTAGTTACACGTTGTCTTACGTTCTGAAGCAGGCATTATGTCCCTTCCAAAGTTATTGGCTTTTTAAAAACTTTACTATTGTAATTTTGTTATTCATGTGAATGGCCAATCCCTTTTTTAATCCTGCAAAGCTCTTGACCTCAGTGATATCTCGTAACATTGACTTGTGTGTCACAGAAAACTCACCCGAGTAAGCGTTTGTAGGCTCAAGCTGTAATTTTGTAATTCAGCATTTTAAATATTTAATATTTGTTTATTATTTGTATGTATAAAAACATTTTGCTGCAAATACAGCTCTTATGAGGTTATCCAATTTTTATCTTAAACAGCCTTACCTGAATTTCAATATTTTGATTTTATACAATCACAAAATGCTAGTGGTATAGAATATGAAGCCTGTCCACCCTGTTGGTTTTTTTTTTTTTTGTAAAGCTTCCCAATCAGGAAAACAAACTAGTTTCACAGTAAAAGTGACCTACGTTGTCATTATTTGCAAGCCCTGTTAACATACTCACTGTGTGCCAATTTTCAAGTTTACAATTTTGTTTGCAGTACTAAATCCATTATTATTCAGGGTCTCCCATTTCATCATTAAATTATGCCAGTCTGCTGCGTTATCTTTAATTTTTCTTGCACTGACAGATAAAACAGGTCTTTTTGGAGCAACAGCTGCAGGACTCTTTGTTGCTTTAAAAAAGAGAGAGAGAGAAAATGCAAACTGGTAAAAATCTACAATAACAAATCAATTAACTGTTTTATGTTGTCATTACAGCTGTATGTGGCTGCATGCAGTATTTTCCTTGCTGTTCTGTTCCTGAATGCTGACTCAGTAAAATGTAGTTTACAGGTACCCTACTAACTTTAATCATAAATAAAGTTTCTAGCCTTTCACCATCAGTGTAAAATAACCACATTCTTAGGGTATTGAAAAAAATAAACTGCATGTTGAGGTATTCCATTAAAACACCTAACTAATGCTGTAAAACCACTAATAAGCAATCCTAGAGTATTTTGCCAATACAAGTAATGGCTATGTTTTCTGAAGTCAAATTTTAATGTAGCACTTCTTGGCAAGAAGTCACTAACTCTGTTAGGACTCAGTCCTTTTCGTAGTAGTCTCTATCATGAATATTTCAGTACGTTTGCCCAGGCCAGGAAGCACTATGTGTGAAATCCTGGCACTACTGCAGGCAATGGGAGTTCTGCCATTGACTTAAATAGGGCCAAAACGTCACCTTATATTTTTTACAGGATTTTAATGACAATGCAAGGCTTTGATGTTGCAAAAATTTATATACATGATTAATTTTACACAGGTGAGCATCAATGGAACATCGATTCGATGGAACTACTCATCTATGTAAAAAGAAAAGGAGTACTTGTGGCACCTTAGAGACTAAGAAATTTATTTGAGCATAAGCTTTCGTGAGCTACAGTTCACTTCATCGATGAAATGAGTGTAGCTCACAAAAGCTTATGCTCAAAGAAATTTCTTAGTCTCTAAGGTGCCACAAGTACTCCTTTTCTTTTTGCGAATACAGACTAACACGGCTGCTACTCTGAAACCTGTCATCTATGTAGTTACTCATATTTGCAATCATTGCAGATTCAAATGATAACCTATTTCTGTCCTCAACTTTGCTGTTCATCACATAAACAGTTTCTGGACATTAGCAAAGCAAGCTCAGATTTCAGAGGTAGTGTTTCTAGTAATAATAATGTTATTTATAAACATACACTGAGTGTGACCGTACATACAATTGATGCTAATTCTCTACACAGCTAAATTATTTTTCATCGAAGGATCTCAAAGTGCTTCACGAACATTAAAACTAACAACGCTGACACTTTAATGGTAATTTGTTAAAATACAATATTAACAGCCAAGGAAGCGGGGGGGGGGGGAGAAGAAACTTTTAGAAGGCCCCTCATTTTTGAAGACTCTGTGGTTTCAGTGTGATCGAGGCCCCACAGCTGCAGCCCGCGCTGGCAGATCTCCTTCACGTTTGAAAATGTAACGGTAGTAACGGAATATCACTAACGAAATGCGCGTGCAGCCTGGCTCAGGTGCCCGGGGAAGGGCGGCGCCAGAACCGGGCTTACCATGAGAAGGCAGCGCCCCTGTGCGCGCACGCGGCGGGTACCCGACCCCCGGCGCTGGAGACAGACACCCACCCCTCCTCCCATGGGCTCCAGGCCTCACTCACCTGCCATGTCCCGAGCCCCGCCGCGATAGGGCCCCCGGCCGGGCCGCGCCCCGCCTTCCCTCGGAAGTGCGCTCACGTCCGGCCCCGCCCGTCCTGGGCCCAGCCGCCGTTGCTCAGCCGCGCCCGGTCCGGCGGCTTAGTCTTCCCTCTCCGGGGGGCCTCGGAGAGGCAGCCTCCGCCCGGCCGGGAGACATGAGGGCCCCGGCCCCTTGCTGAGGTGAGTCAGGCAGCCGCCGCTCAGGGCTTCTCCTCACGCCTCCACCCCTTCTCTCCATCAGCCCTTCCCCCAGCCGCCCCTTTTCCCTTCCTGTGCCCCCCACGTCCCCCTGCCCCCTTACAGCTCTGTCGCTGGGGCTCCAGCAGAGGCTGAAATAGGGAAACTCCCCACCCCACGGCTCCCCTCTGCTGTTGGAAACAGCCTAAGAGGTGGGGGTCGCTCGCCCGCCCCTCTGCGAGGCTGGGGATACTTGCACCCGCTTTGAACTCTGCTTCCCTCGGTGAGCAAAGGGCCTGGAGGCGCTTGGGAGCCCCGCTTCATTTCATCCTTCAGCAGCCCTGTGAAGCCGCTGCTCTGCGGTTTGCTGCCTGTCGAGCTCCCCGCATGGGGAATCTGTTGCGCATGGCCGGTACCGGTGTGGTGGTCCGGATTCGGCTAATCCGGTAAATTTATCCTGCAAACATTGTAAAACCTGGGGTGGCGTTAGGAAGATGTATGCGGCGCGGTTGTAACCGTGTCGGTCCCAGGATATTAGAGAGAAGCTGGGGGAGGTAATACTCACAGAAGCTGGTCCAGTAAAGATATTACCTCGCCTCCCTTGGCTTGCTAATTAGAAAGATGCCTAGCTTCACGCTCCCCATCCCACTTTTTATTTCTTCGGAGGGTGGAGTGGGAAACTTCTTTTTTTAAAATTTGAGAATTAAATACAAAGAAAATGAAATCAACTTCCTAACCAAATTTCTCTGCGGTGTGTCTTAAAACAGATTGCAGAGTGTGGGGATGGAGGCAGGACAGTGAATGTCAAGCTATTTAATGGCAGGTTTCAGAGTAGCAGCCGTGTTAGTCTGTATTCGCAAAAAGAAAAGGAGTACTTGTGGCACCTTAGAGACTAACCAATTTATGTGAGCATAAATAAGCTATTTAATAATAGTTTAAAATGTGCTGACTTGTGCTTATTTTTATAAATAAGAAATTTAGTTAATAAAGTCTTGTAACATGGTTGGGACATCACAACAAGGTTGCTGCTGTAGTTAAAGCCACAAATCGGAAACTTATTTTAAGCTAAACTGTAAATAAACTTTGCATGCCCACTTTCATAAATGTAATTCCCAGTTCTTAGGTCACATGAGTGCTTTTAAGTAACATTTGTTACTTTCCTTAGTGTCTCTGCAAAAAGATTTTGTGGGGGAGAACTATTGCAATTTGACATGGGCTAGAGGATTAGAGTGGACAATGAGCTATAGGTAACTTATTATTTTAAATATGGAAGCTTAGTTTTTGTTCAG
The DNA here is from genome assembly GCF_965152235.1 of Eretmochelys imbricata. Lineage (NCBI taxonomy): Eukaryota > Metazoa > Chordata > Testudines > Cheloniidae > Eretmochelys > Eretmochelys imbricata. Next base: position 111,548,171 of record NC_135577.1, read on the forward strand.
CTGCTGTCATACGTGCAACACAATAACATTGAAATGTTTTTAAAGTTGCTAGTTTTTTTTGTAAACACCTTAGAAATGAATGATTATGAAAAAAGGTGATATTGCAAACTAATGACATGATCCTGCAACCTCTTATGCATGTGCTTACCTTTAAACTCATGAGTAATTCCACTGAGTTCAGTCAGGCTATTGACGTAAGTAAAGTTAAGCGTTCTGTAAGTTTCAGTAGGATTGGAATCTAAATACACTGTGGAAGTGTCCAAAGATGGGGACTGTTAATCGTACTTGTGATTTGTTTGACTCCTTCAAATATTCACAGTATCAGTCTTGTGAATGTGAGGGTTCATTTCTTTAAGATTAAAATAATCTTGAGTAGTTTGAAGTTTAGTTTTTCAGTTAACATTTTTTGAACCAATTGAAAGGATGGTGATGTAGTTATTTGTGCAACAGGACAGTATTTCTACGCTTTCATGCTTTTTGAATCTCTGTATCTTTGTTTCAGATGGTGAATATGCATTGCCTATGGGGGTACAAGGTGGACTACTCTAAAAGTTCTTGTCAATGAGCATTTTGTATTATATAAAAATATATTTACACATAGTTTGGATTTATAACTAGGAAGCCAAACAAAAATAAAAATCTTAGTAACATCTGTATATATTAATTTTGTCTAAATCTAAGCTTCCACTGGCTCTTTAAACACACACAACAATGGAAAGTCTGCAACCTTTTTGAAATTTTCTGAGGCGACACTTTTAAAATCATTGACAGTATCCTGATGTTAGAACTGTAAGATTTTTGAAGACTACATTTTAAATGGGATGTAAACTATTGATTTAAAAAAAAAAAAAAATGTAGGTGCCAAATCTGAAAACCTAATAATGAGCGCGTAGGGGCACAAGTTGAGTTGCCCCTTAAATAATTTGGAAAACTATTTTATTACCATTTATACTCCTATAGTGCACAGAGGCCCCAGTTGAGGCTAGGGCCCATTGTACTAGGTGCTGTGCATATACATAACAAGAGATGGTCCATGCCCTAAAGAACTTAAATCTAAATAGATAAAACAAAGGGTGAAAAAGGGGAAATATTGTACAGACAGGGACTGAGGCACAGAGAGATGCAATAATTTCCTTGCAGTCCCAAAATCTGTGGCAAAGCATGGAATCAAATCCTCATCTCCTGATTCCCAGTCTTGTGTCTTAATTACAAGATATCTTCCTTTTCACTGTTTCACAGCTGTTGAGCCAGAGTCCCCATTATGGAGACTAGAGAAGTAGTAGTAGAGAAGTAATGGCCAGAGATACTGGCTGTGGTTTTTGTGGATGGAAAAGGAGGGAGCGCCTTTTCTTCATGGGGCTGTGCAATGCATCATAAGTAAGGTTAAGATTTATTCATGGGTATTTTTAGTAAAAGTCATGGACAGGGCCCGTGACCTGTCCATGACTTTTACTAAAAATATATATACCCTGACTAAATCTTGGGTACTCTGGAGGCGGGGCTCCAGGGGCGCTCTGGACGCACATGGTGGCCTGACACTGCCCCAGCAGTGAACGGTGCAGCTGGCCCTGTGGTCAGTGGCACCGGTGGCTGCAGAAGTCACTGAGGTCCCAGAAAGTCACAGAATCTGTGATTTCTGTGACCTCTGTGACAGACCTGCAGCCTTAATCGTAAGGCACTTCATGTTTCTTATATTTCCACTGCAAAATCTCTTATTTACCCTGCTCTGATTTGTCACATATGGCAATCATGTTCTTGAAAATGGCAATTGCTGATTCCACTGAATATGCAGAACCATTCCTAAAATTGGTCTGGGACAACAGGTTATGCCAACCATTTGTCTTCAGTTTCCCTGTTACTATTAATGAAGGGGGAAAGTACTGTGTATGCTTATTCATAAGCTGAATTTTTTTAGTAAAAAAAGGGAAGCACCAGAGAAGGGGGTCGGCTTATGAACGGGTACAGAGAGGGAGAGGTGGGACACAGCCCCTCCCCCAAACAGAGGGCGCAAGGAGAGGCAGCACAGCCAGCAGAGCTAGAAGGGAAGAGGTGGGAACAGAGTCTGTCTGCTTCTGGCCATGCTGCTCTCCCCCCAGCCTCCAAAGCAGCTGCAGCTCCAGGGCTGGCAGGCTGCAGCTGTGCTGCTTGGCCCCGCCCACCGGAGCATGCTGTGGCCATGCCCCCCGGCCCAGCTCGCTGGAACATGCTGCGGCCGCACCGCCCAGTCTGGCCTGCTGGAGCTGCTCCATCCAGGCCAGAGACATCCTCCCCAGATAAGGTGGGAAGGGATGGGATGGGGAGAGTGTGGGGGTCCTGGGGTGGGGTCATGGGGGGGGTGGTCACAGGGGTTACTCCCCTGACCACCAGCTTCTCCCCACAACCAAAAAAATTTTCCTGCCACTTGCTGTCCCGGCCCGCCAGGGTAAGGAACTGGCAGGCCGGGACACTTTGTTTACTTAGGTTTACCTCCGGGCCTGCGGACGCTCAAGATAAACAAACCATCTCGGCCTGCCAGTGGCTTATCCTCATGGCCTGGGAGCCAAAGTGTGCTGACCCCTGAATTATAGGGTTGGCTTATGAATGGGTCATAAAATTTTTCCATTTTTACTTCTCCATGGGAGGGTGGGGAGAGTCAGCTTCTAAACAAAGTGGCTTGTGATCAAGTATACACGGTAGATACAAATGCTGTCCTCGAATAATCAATAAAGAAAGCATGTGTGGCCCAAAGATCGCTGTCCAATAATTTAAACTCAGGCTGTATGTTTGAAACCTGATTCTCCTCTGTCTTGAGCTTTTATGTTTGTGCAAAGAGGTTATAAAATATGGCCATTTTGATTGTGGAGTGTTTTATAATTTTGCATTCATTTTTCACAGAGGTAAGTGATTGTGCAAGGCAGTGACGATTGGACCCATTTGTTTAATAACCTACAAAACAAACACATATTTTCATTGTTTAAAAAAAAACAAATGAGGACTCTTCAGCTTTGGAGTATCTCAAAGTCCTGTGAAGCTGAACTGTGTAACTACTAGAAAATGAAACTGCCTAAACTGTTTTTAATTGTGCAAGCCAAATGTTGCACAAAGAGTCAAAAGTAGATTTGTTTTTCTGATAACTATTACTTTTAACAATCTTGGGTTGAGGTAGGAATTCATGTAAAGGACTGAGGAGGAGACTTCTAATCTGATTTCTTCCTGTGTACATTAAGCCACCACTATCCTCCAGCTCAAAAACAAATAAACACACACTACTAAAACAGCAACAAAAACTTCCCTGGTAGTCATGGATCCCAAAATTCTTCTAGTCCTGACTTTGCCATTTACTTGTTGTATGGTCCAGAACAATTAGTTTAGGCACTGCTCGTACTAACTATTTCAAGCAGGTGTACCCCTGCACCCATGCAGATGGCCCAGGGGTCTTCTCAGGTGGGACAGCTTGCAGGATCAAGGCCACTTTCAGATTCTGATGAAGTGAGCTGTAGCGCACGAAAGCTCATGCTCAAATAAATTGGTTAGTCTCTAAGGTGCCACAAGTACTCCTTTTCTTTCAGCCTATAAAGTGGGGGGGAAATAATATTCAAATATCTCACAAGGGTATTGTAAGATGATAAACTAAACCTCACAAGCACAAACACTGCTGATGTACTTTTTATAAACACTTCTTAAATTATAAAATGAACTATGACTTGTGTTGGAGAAAGCCAAAGTGAATTCTCAGAAGTTCTGTCTTAAGACATAGTGCCTGAGCCAATCCTTACTTTCATGAATAGTTTCACTGGAGTCAGTGGGAGAATTCATATGAGAGCAGTTTGTCACAAAGGCCCAATAATCTGTGATAGTGTTGTTTAATATTTGAATGTATGACAGAGTCTCTGGAGACTTTTATAGTATTTTTAAGTAAGATAACGTTTTTCATATGGCATCACTGGGTGTGTATGGCCCTATTCAAACTATAACAATATGCAAGGTGAAATCCTGACTCCGTTGAAGGCAATGGTAAAATGCCATTGTCTAAAGTGGGGCCAGGGGTTTCACTCGCAGTTCCCATCTCAAGGAGACTTTGATTTAGGTAGATGGGTAAATTAGTAAAAATCTCATGGCAGGATGGGAATACAGCAGTTGGAGGAGGAGGAGGAGATGTTGCTTTGTAGGTTGTGTGACGGGTTCGGTCACGGAGACCTCCTTGGGACTGTCACCTGATGTACTGAAACTATCTCTGAGCCCATTTTCTCTGTCAGCTGGGGACTCCAGAACCCTGGCTTGTTGAACCAGACATGCTAGTCTGCTGCAACACAGACCCAGGTCTGAACCACACCCCCAAAGCTGCAGGCTTTAACTGAAAACTAATCAGCAGGTTACCTATTTCCAGCACCCAGACACCCAGCTCCCAATGGGATCCAAACCCCAAATAAATCTGTTTTACTCTGTATAAAGCTTATACAGGGTAAACTCCTAAATTGTCTGCTCTCTATAACACTGATGCACAGAGAGAGATGCACAGCTGTTTGCTCCCCTAGGTATTAATCACTTACTCTGGGCTTAATAATAAATAAAAGTGATTTTATTAAGTATAAAAAATAGGATTTAAGTGGTTTCAAGAAATAACAGACAGAACAAAGTGAGTTACCAAGCAAAATAAAACAAAACACACATGTCTAAGCCTAATACATTAAGAAACTGAATACAGGTAAATCTCACCCTCAGAGATGTTCCAATAAGTTTCTTTCACAGACTAGACTCCTTCTTAGTCTGGGCCTAATCCTTTCGCCTGGTACAGGTCTTGTTAGTTCAAGCCCAGGTGGTAACTAGGGGATTCTCATGACTGTAGCCCCGTTTGTTCTGTTCCACCCCCTTTTATAGCTTTGGCACAAGATGGGAATCCTTTCTTTCTCTGGGTTCCCACCCTTCCTTCTAAATGGAAAGGCACCAGGTTTAAGATGGCTTCCAGTATCATGTGATATGTTCACATTACCCACAGGTTTCAGAGTAGCAGCTGTGTTAGTCTGTATCCACAAAAAGAAAAGGAGGACTAGTGGCACCTTAGAGACTAACAAATTTATTTGAGCATAAGTTTTCGTGAGCTACAGCTCACTTCATTGGAAGTGAGCTGTAGCTCACGAAAGCTTATGCTCAAATAAATTTGTTAGTCTCTAAGGTGCCACAAGTCCTCCTTTTATTACCTACAGGCTGGCCCCCACGTCCTCAAGAAGGCTTGCAGGTAAATAAACCATTGACAACCAATTGTCCTAGTTAATGGGAGCCATGAAGAGTCTAAGCTACCATTAATAGCCCACACTTTGCATAATTACAATAGGACCTCAGAGTAATACTTCATATTTGTAGTTTCAGATACAAGAATGATACGTGCATACAAGTAGGATGAACACACTCAGTAGATTATAAACTTTGTAATGATACTTTATAAGAGGCGTTTTGCATAAAGCACAATTCAGTTACATTATATTCGCATTCATTAGCATATTTCCATAAAACATATGCAGTGCACCATCACAGGTTGCATAAACTGTTTTCTCACATCTTCTTTATTTTAATGGATTTGTTTTCAATAATATTTTAAACAATAGTTGGCCTTGAGCTATAAGGTTGAAATGGAGAATTAGCGATGGAAATCAAGCCAAAAAAAGTGAATTTTGTAAGTGTTTCAGGGTCCAAAGATAGCACACTGAATTCTGGTGGGAAAATATCAGCAAAATAAAATCTTGAAAATTGAGACACCAAAATCATTCATGGTAATGGGGATGTTAAAATGGTGATCAGTATTTTTTAAAAACCGAGTTTGTATAGCACTGTAATAGTGTGCCAAACAAATAACATTTCCTTTCCTCAAAAAACATACAGTACAGGCACAATTGGATACATACTGTACATGTGTATGGTCCCTATCACTAGAATGCTTCACAGAATAGTTGAGGTTTTAGACATTTTTAGAATTTTTTAAATCCAGTTTTTATTATATTCTTAGAACTAACATTTTTTTCTTTAAGCTTCAGAGTTGTGTTTTTGGGATCATATAGCAACCTTTCTTCTCCCCAGAAATCAAGAATTCCTGACCTAAACAGCTGCAAATATTTTTGGCTGGATCAAAACTGTCTTATTAATCAAAATAGCCTCTGGTATAATAAAGTTTGAAACCTGAAGACTTTTGTTCTTTCCTATCTTTCAAAGTCATCCATGAGGAGAATAGTTGCTGCAAATAATAATAATAAAAAAAAACTTGTGTGATCTTTTAAGCAGAAAGGCTTCAGTTTTTAATTGCATCATTTAGTATCTTGACACACCACATGAATGGGGAGACAGTTTCAGAAAGCAACTGAGGCAGTTAGTACATTAAAATCATCATACACTTAAACTCCAAGGGAAGCAAACTATGGCTTTTCCTTTCCTTTATTCCTGAGAAGATACCACATTCTCTTCTAAACATTCTATAAACTTCTTATTGCAACATGAAATTGGCAACCCAAACTCTTGTGTACATTATTTTTTTTTTACTGCTTTCCCCATCACTTTTGTAAATGAAATAACTGAACAAATCTCTGGATGTGCCTGTCAAATTGGGAGTCTCCTCACTTTTTCAATTGCCCCATTGTTCCCACAAATTATCTTGCAAATATTTGTTCTTGTATTTACTTGCTAAATATTAAGACAATTTAAATATATACCTAATATAATTGCAGTTCTGCGGTGGGATTAAGAAATTGGATATAGACACCATTTAGTATAAAAGTCAAGGGACCCAAGCTTGCAGAGTTTCCTATGCTCTTATTATAATTCATGAAAACTGAGAACACTCAGTGCTTTTAGGTTTGATCCAGTGTTTGTACGAGTCTTTCTCCTGCATGTACTTGCATGTTTTGTTCTGTGCCATGCAGTGAGCACTTAGTTATTTTAATCTTATGCTAATCTGATTTTACTCTTTCAGTAACCAAATAGGAATGAATTGTACCAGTCAGTTGATGCTTTTCCCTCTCTTTTGAGAGTGAAATGCTGCATTTGGGCTCAGTCTAGGAAGATATGTGCTGGTCAAGATTGGAGAGAAAATTGCTTATCATCTGTTGGGTAATTACAATGTACACCATTTGACACTGATGGTAATATTGGCTCAATTTGAGCGGAAGTTTCTTGTTGTAGAATGATTTGTTCTACTAAGTGAGGCTTTTTTTTTTTAATTGGTTGCTGTTTGTACCAAACTACAACTATTCTGTTAGCTCCTTTGGAAAGAATACATTTTAACTAAAGGTGTTTGTTGTTTTTCAGGTTTCCTTAGTGTGAAGTAAATGTGTTTATTCCAGCCTGTAAACTGTGGAAACTAACCCTTACCATGGCATCTGCAGCTCCACCAGTTACATTTAAGGAGTTTTGTCCCCTATACGATCTCCTCAATGCCATTCCTACAAAGGTCCAAAAGGGATTTCGCTCCATTGTGGTGTACCTCACAGCACTTGATACCAATGGGGACTACATTGCTGTGGGCAGTAGCATTGGAATGCTTTACCTGTACTGCAGACATTTAAACCAGATGAAAAAATACAATTTTGAGGTAAAAATTAACTTTTTGTGCCTGGCTTTGTGATCAGAAGTTTTTCAATACTTTTTTAGATGTTGGTGGCAAATTAACACTTGCAGATCTTTCCCTCAGGAAATTTATTTAATTAATTTTGTAATTTTGTTTGTCTTGTTTCAAAAGGGGAAGACTGAATCTATTACTGCCGTAAAGTTGTTGAGCTGCTTTGATGATCTTGTTGCTGTTGGTACAGCTTCAGGCCGGGTTGCAATTTTTCAACTTGTCTCTTCGTTACCTGGAAGAAACAAACAAGTAAATTTGGTTACAACTTCTTTGATGTTAAATATGATCTTCTTTGACCATATGTCTGTGTGGCTCTCACGGCAGATGTGTATGCTCGGAGTCATTTGTTTAGCAGTGTCCATCAGCCCTGCTCATGCCATCTGTACTGCCTCATGCTACCATGTGAGGAGGTAAAGGGTAGGATGGCTGAAGCTCTTCCTCAGTTCCCTCTTACCACTGGCAGCAGTGAGATGTAATCTGGACTGTGTCCAACGTCACTTGCTTTTGATTTCCAGAATTCTTCTCTGGTTGAAGAAATGTCAAGTTCATTTCTACCTTTCATTAATTTCGTCACTTGATTTTTTTTTTTAATTGGTTGTTGTCCCTCACCCCCAAAAGGGAAAAGAAGCAGTTAGGACAGATTGGGGAAGCAGAGTGAGGTGCTTCAGGCTAACTGCTAGCTGTGGTGGATTCAAAACCCATTGGGTTCAAGCCATTTCTTGCGATGAGGTAATACCCATCTCAGATGAACATAGCAGATTCCTGTTCTGTTTTGGGGAAGTAGACATCCCCAAGAAATATGCTGCCTGCTACTTCTTCTCATCCCGCACCAGAAATTCCAAGATGTAAGACTCAAACTACTCCTCTTCGAGAAACCTCAGAGGGTAGCTTCTGATCCAGGAGTAGGCCATATCTTGGAACATTCTGGCTCTTCAGTATTCTATTAACAAGGCCAAATCTTTCAATCTGTCCCCAGGTCTGTTCATGGCTATAGCTAGCCAGTACAAATGTCAGGCCATTTTATCCCAAAGACTTAAACCGTGTTACCCATTTTGAATCTTGCTGTGCAGTCGGCTGACTGATGTGATCTTCACTCCAGGAGAGCCCAAGTAGCAACCTCAGCATGCTTTTGCAACATACCAATATCCAAAAGCTGCTATGTGGTGCAACCTGCTCAGGTCTGTGTCAAGCGTTGTGCACAAGATTTGGCTGCCAGATCAGCCCCAAAGTTTAGGAGGGCTGTACTTCACTCTCTGTTTGACTAATGCAGCTGATAGTCCTCATGCCTGCCATCCTGAAGAGGATACTGCTTGCCGGATCCACACTGACACACAAACCAAGAAAAATGGTTACTTACCCTACAGTAACGGTGTGGTTCTTCAAGTTGATGTCAGTGTAGATTCCACAACTTGTCCTTCATCCCTAGTTTTGGAGTCATCAGTTAACAAAGTCTTCATTTTGCAAGGGAACTGAAAGAGGGTTGTGGCCGCTTCACTCTTTATGCCCGTGTGCAGTTGTGATCCCACCAGACATTATTAGAAAAAAGATTTTGAGCTTGTGTGCACACCTACAGTGGGATCCACAATTACATCATCATCTTGAAGAAACCGTTACTGTAGGGCAAATAACTGTTCTTTCCTAATAAATGGTTGTATAATGATTTTGCACATCTAAAACAGTGAGGATCAGGAAATCAGCGTATAATGAAATATCTTGAGTATGTTGTTAATCACGTATTAATCTTATGAAAGTATTAATTTTTTCTTCGGTAACATTCTTAAACAGAATGTGCTTGGTCAAAAACGCTTCCATGCAATTCTTGATGTATGATTCAATTGCATAAAATTGCTGATTAGGAATGAAGATAACCTTAACTTTGTCAGTTCAGAGCTAATACTTAAAGCTGAGTCACTGAATATGCCCAGGTCTGTTTTCCTCCCTCCCCATTACTCTTTCTTGTGTTCCCTTGGTGTCAATTTGCAGCTTCGGAGATTTGATGTGGCTGGAATCCACAAAAGCAGCATCACAGCTTTAGCTTGGAGTCCCAATGGAATGAAATTATTCTCTGGTGATGATAAAGGGAAAATTGTTTATTCTGCTCTGGATTTAGACCAGGTAAATATTTCTTTTAGAGATTAGAATTCTGGTTTGACTTTCTGAAAGAGCGTTACTTAAATATTTAGCAGATGGGTAAATCTTCATTTCTTCATAGTCAAGTTGTTTATATGTAAGGCAAGAGGAGCACTGTGGTTTCTTCATTACAACAAATGTAGACAGTACTCGTTTCCTCCCATTTTTACCTACTTTTGCATCTACTTCTCTCCCTCTCACCCAGTCATGGCCACCAACTTTGTCTGAAGTGGACTGGATGCAGCTTCCTTTAGAGTCCAACCAGTGCCCCTTTTTAATTCTCTGGTAAGGTTACTATTCAGCAATGCAAGGCACTTCCTTACCACAGTGATCCAGTGCTTTTCCAGAAGCACTTCATATCTGAGTAGCCCAGAGTGTACAATGAAAATGAAGCTGGGGTCCACTGGGTGGCTTTGCAGAATACTGCCACTGAATTAAATCTTCCTGAGGGACTGTATAAGTAAAGTGTTACATAAGGTTTAGCTTGACCAATTACATTGAGGATAAAGATACTAATTTGAATCTACTTGAGGGAGAAATACTCTCCCAATCTAACCTCAGTTCTTTCTAGTCTGGACAGAAACTAAAGCATTTAATGCCACTAATTGGATCAGCATCTCATTCTCTTGTGAACTCCATCAGTTGGATGGAGGAATGTGGATGGGGCAATGTGTCGTGGAGCTCCCATTGAACTCAGACAAATGTGATAGCTAGTATGCCAGTAGAATTGAACTTCATAGTATGGAGCTATCTATACGTATAATTCACACAGACCAGTGGGATGTTGGAGTTTGAAATCCATTTGAATGTATTTCAGGGGACAATTTTGTATTTCAAGGGACAATCTGTTAGTACTAGGGCTGTCAAACAATTAAAAAAAAAATCACAATTAATTGTGTGATTAAAAAGATAATGCTGCCTGCTTCTTGTTTACAATGTCACCTGAAAGTGAGAACAGGCATTCGGATGGCACTGTTGTAGTTGGCGTCGCAAGATACTTACATGCCAGATGCGCTAAAGATTCATGTGTCTCCATCTTCAAACACCATTCCAGAGGACATGCATCCATGCTGATGATGGCTTTCACTCAATAACAATCCAAAGTAGTGCGGACTGACTCATGTTCATTTTCATTATCTGAGTCAGATGCCACCAGCAGAAGGTTAATTTTCTTTTTTGGTGGTTCGGGTTCTGTAGTTTCCGTGTTGGAGTGTTGTTCTTTTAAGACATTTGAAAGCATGCTTCACACCTCATCCCTCTCAGATTTTGGAAGGCACTTCAGATTCTTAAACCTTAGGTCAAGTGCTGTAGCTATCTTTAGAAATCTCACATTGGTACCTTCTTTACATTTTGTCAAATCTGCAGTGAAAATGTTCTTAAAATGAACAACGTGCTGGGTCATCATCCAAGACTGCTATAACATAAACTATATGGCAGAATGCAGGTAAAACAGAGCAGGGGACATACAATTCTCCCCCAAGAGTTCAGTCACAAATTTAATTAATGCATTATTTTTTTCATGGGCATCATCAGCATGGAAGCATGTCCTCTGGAATGGTGACCAAAGCATGAAGGAGCATATGAAGGAGCATAGCTGGCATTGCAAGGTATTTACATGCCAGATACAAAAGTGCCATGCAAATGCCTGTTCTCGCTTTCTGATGACATTGTAAATAAGAAGAGGGCAGCATTATCTCCTGTAAATGTAAACAAACTTGTTTGTAGTGATTGGTTGAACAAGAAGTAGGACTGAATGGATTTGTAGGCTCTGAAGTTTTACGTTTTTTTTGTTTTTGAGTGAAGTTATGCAACAAAAAAAATCTACATTTGTAAGTTGCACTTTCATGACAAAGATTGCACTACAGTACTTGTATGAGGTGAATTGGAAAATACTATTTCTTTGATATATAATTTTTACTGTACAAATATTTGTAATAAAAAATGATACTCACTTTGATTTCAATTACAACACCGAATACAATATATATGATGATGTAGAAAAACATCCAAAATATTCAATAAATTTCAATTGGTATGTTTAACAGTGCGATTAATTGCAATTAATTTTTTTGAGTTAATCGCATGAGTTAACTACTATTAATCAACAGCCCTAGTTTGTACTTAAAGCAACCAGTACATTTTCTAATAAAAAAAAAATTACTACCAATTACTAATTAATTTGAAAAGGGCTTGACTTTTAATTTCATGTGTCTTTAAAGGGTATTTGCAGCTCCAGTCTGGTATTGGAACAGCCATCTTCAGTTGTACAATTGGATTATAGCCAGAAAGTGCTGCTGGTCTCTACTTTACAGAGAACACTACTTTTTTACACAGAAGAAAAATCTGTCAAGCAAGTTGGAACACAACCCAGAAAAAAGTAACTCTCAAATCTTAATGCAGGCACATCTGTTAATTGTAGCTTTTCAGAATAGACTGTAGAGACCTAGTGATCTGAGCAGTGAAATTAATACAGTATCGTTTTCTGCTCAAACTTATTAGCCACAGCAGCCATTTATATTAATACCCACCCTTAAGAGTTTTAACTATCTTTAGTCCTTCAATTATTATTTTTCAATGAAATTACTCTGACTTGTTGAAAAATACGATTGTGACTGTGTAACCCTCTGGCAACCCTGCATAGATTTTTCTTTCCATTTAAACTAAAAAGTTTAACTTTCTTTCCACCAATTTGGGAGCTGCTGTGGCTTGATACAAACATAGCGGTCACCAAAGAGGGTTCAATTTTTGTGGGTGAACTTTTAGAATTTCTGTGTAACATGAAAGTGATAGAATAGCCTCAGTTAGACCTTTCTGCTATGATTGATTCTTTAATAGTGAAAGGATACAGCAAATATTTAAAAAGGTGACTTAAGTTGAAAGTACTTTCTTTGTTTTTATAATATTAAAAAAAATCCTGTAACATGGTTTTCTGGCATGTCCTGTTGCTTAATCTTTATTGGATATGGAAGGAAAAAAGACAGTCTGGGAACTGAAAGATGTTGTCAGTAATTGTATCTGTTTACACAGCCTGAGGATATTTGAGTGTTGAAGGAATGTTTATAATACACCTATGTTAGGAATATGCCCGTGTTTGTATCCCGTGACTATCTTGGTCATAGGGGCATCATTTTCATGACATTTTAATGTTCAGTTTTTGTCCTGGTGGTTTCCATCCACTTTCAGGGACCCTCATTGTACAGATGGGTGAATTGAGGCATAGAGTGGATAAGTGACATGCCCAAAGTCACACAGGAAGTCCCTGGGAGAGCGGGGAATTGAACCTGGGTCTCTCGCATCCTATGCAATCTGGGCTATAGTAATTCTAATACAGCTATTGTGACTAGATTATTTCTGTAAGTGAGGGGACTCATTCCACTGCTTGTAATGCCATTGGCTTGTGGGGAAACAGAATACAAGATTTGAGTTCTGCCGACTGGTTGCAGAGGCTGGAAGTCACCCATCGTCATTCCCTAGTGATTCTACAGTCAACTGAAGGTTCAGCATATCCTGGCTCTTAGGGGAGCAGTGTGTAAACTTTCCCCCTGGAGGAAGGGTCACTGCAATAAGGGATCTCTTTTGTGGGAAGGGTTGAGGAAGGAGGGCATCATCACAATTGTGAGATGGTGGGAGGACACTCTTCTCTCAACTCTAGGGAAAGTGTGGGTTGGAGAAGACAGAAAGAGAACAGTTCAGTGTTTTGAAGCTATATCTTGTTTAATACATGTTAACACAAGCTCATGTGTTGCAGACTATGGATTCCCATAATACCTTGTTGATGGAAGCAAAGGAAAATACTGTTTTGTTCAATTTGTGATTGTAAACTCAGTGACTAAATACCTTCGTTTCTCCTTTTTTCAGTTTTTTTTAAATTATTTACAAGTTTCTTACAGATCTTTGTTTACATCTTAGCACTGGCAAATTTGGAGCATGTTTTATACCTGGACTGTGTAAGCAAAGTGACCTGACACTGTTTGCCTCAAGGCCTGGGCTCCGCCTCTGGAAGTCTGATGTCCATGGAACTGTGCAGGCCACGTTTATTTTAAAAGATGTATTTGCTGGAGGAATAAAGCCCTTTGAACTGTATCCTCGGTTGGAGTCATCTGACAAAGGAAGTTACAGCTTCCCAGAGAAACACCTTGGGCTCATTTCTTGCCTTTCCCAGGAAGGATGGGTGCTGAGCTGGAACGAATATAGTATCTATTTATTTGACACTATGAACCAGGTAAGTGTATCTAATGGATGAATATTTCGTTCCTTAACAGTTTGACGACGTATCAGTATTAACTCTTGTCTGTATCTGCATATTTGTCTGCATTTGTTATGTTGTGGTGACCTAAGAAAAGGTGTTACACTTTTTTTAATAAAAGGTTTTACAATTGATTTCGTTAACTTTGTCATAAAGATAAAAGATATCTAATATCTACAATGATTTATACTATCTAAGGTTTACAGTCCAAAGTACAGAAATTAATTGCCTAAGGTGAATTCCACACACCGAGGAAAATGTACATGTCTAAAATTCTAGTTGTTTATGCTTAAACTTTTTTTCTTTAAATATAAAGGGAGTTGTCAATGTATAATAATGTATTATCAGATGGTTTGTCCTCTCCCTTCCATTACCCTCATCACCCCTTTGCAAAACTTACCCCCCCCCCCAAGTATTGCACTTACATTCTTTAAAGAGAAAGCTATAAGCGGTGTCTCCAATTTAAAAGGTGTATATGAGAGAGAAGACACATGTTTAGTAGTGTCATTATTATTGGGCTATCTCTCTATTTTGGTACAAATTAGATTGGCGATTTGTGGTCAGGAGAGCTCTTCTCCCTCCCCAAAGCACTCTCATTGAAGTTCAGTGATTTGATTGAAACCTCTTTGGACAGGAAATAATGAATGAGTGGATGGTTCGAGTGTCAAAATCCACAGTAGTATAAAATTATGATAATGTCTGGTAGCTGTATGCTTCATTTGCATTTTTTTAAATACTCCTTGTGTTTGGGGTCTCCATACATCTCAGTATGAACTCTTCTTTGCTGGTGCTCAGCACTATTGAAAATCAAGCCACTTATTTAAGTGCTTAAATATGGACATAGAAGCCTGTCTTTTAATCATCCATTTTTGAAAATATTGTACTCTGTATCGCAATTCCACTTTACATGCTATTCATTCACTTAGCATCATATGGAGGCCATCTGTTCTTCTTTTGTTCCATGATCCTTTTTTTTCTTTCTTTCTGGAGTGCTGGCTCCTCTTTTTCTGTTTGTATACCTATAGACTTACCTAAAATCCAATAAACCTTTAATAATAAGAAAAAAGCATTCTAAAAACCCTGTCTGATCCTCCCAGCATATCAGTAGTATAAATAAGGCCCTACAAATTTCATGGCCATGAAAATTGCGTCACGGACTGTGAGGTAAGCCCATCCCTGTGAAATCCGATGTCCCCTTGTTCCTAGGAGCATCTCGGCAAAGTGGGCTCCTAGCTGCGGCTGGGCTGGGGAAGGACGGGACTTGTCTATTCCCTGCACAGCAGCTCTGGGGGGCAGGAGTGGGAGGGAACCAGACCCACCTTTGGGTGCCTCCCCCTGCTGCAGGACGCTCTGGGATTAGGCAGCAGCCCCAGAGGTTCCTACAGCTGGTGGAGGCTTGTGGAGTTGGATCCGATCTTCCCTGTGCTGCTGGGAGCACCCCAGCAGGGGGCTCCTAGCTGCTATTCCTGGCAGGGCTGGGGCAGGACAGGACTTGCTCTCACCTAAGAGCAGCCCTGCAGGGAATCTCTCCTCACCTCCTGTTTCCCGCTTGCTTCCTGTCCCCCTCCCTTTGCAGCTGCTTGGGGAGGGGACATTGTACAGGAAACTGCCCCCTGCTTCCAGGTGCAATTTTTAGCTTATTTCAATAAAAATAAAAAGAAAGGTGAGGCACTTGACTGAATTTTTTGATTGACACTTTACAGCAGCGAATCACATGCAGAGCTCAACTCACTGATTGATAGATATGGACACTGAGGAGGTTTTGTAGTGTAGTGATATCAATTGACTGCCTACCAGAAGACTTGTGGAATTACTGTAAAATGAGTGTCCAAAATAAATCAAAAACCTCAAAAATGATTACTGCAGTGGATCGTGTGAAAGAATTTGGAAGCCAAATTCTACATGCTGATGGTGACACGCTATTTTGTACAAGCTGCAGTGTTTCATTGGATCACACACATCGGACAATGGTTCAGTGCCACTTAAACTCAGAAACCTATCAAAGCAGAAAGAGGGCTGCAAGTAGTGCATTGCTGGTAAACAAAAAGTTAAAATAACAAAATACAGTTTGTTTGTTTTTTAAGAAAGAGCTCTGAGATCCATCATTTAGCTAGAATGGAACTTGTGGATGCATTTACAAGTGCTGATACACCATTTGAAAAATTTGATCACCCAAAGCTGCATGAGTTCATTCAGCGGAATGTACAAAATGCCGATTGCTTATCAAGTGTGAATAAGCTACGACAGAACTACCTTCCAAAGGTTTTTGCTACACATTTTGAGGTGTCAGTCTCAAATTATTCATTTGAGTCTTTTGCAATTATTTCAGATGAATGCTCTGAGTAAGACAACTATGTTCAGTTTGATTTTATTTCTGACAAGGCTGAAGATGTACAGACAGGAACAGATGTATTAACCGTGCTCACCGACTGCATTTATCTGGATGCTAACTACACTACAGTTTCTCAAGCAATAATTAAAACTTTGACAAAGTTCACAGTATATTTTGAAACTCTGTTTTCATTAGTGACAATACAACTTACATGATGAAATTTTTCAAATCGGTTCTCCAAGGTCTAATGCCAAATGCTGTCTATATTACATGTATTGCATGTATAACTTCTCTTGTCAGTGAGCTGTAGAGATGTGAATTTGGTAAATTTGATAAACTGGTCATCTACATTAAAAAGATCTTTAAACACTGCCCTAGCTGCAAACTTCGATACAGGCAGTACGTTGCAAACACAACTGAACTTGGAGAACAAAAAATTGCAGTTCCCCCAGAGCCAGTAATTTCTCATTGGAATTCCTAATTTCGGGCTGTACAATACCATGCAGCTCACCTGAAGTACTACTCTGAGTTCATCTCAGAAGAACTGACACTGAAAATGCAGGTTTTAACAGAACTGTCAACCCTTCTAACAATGCTCAGCTGAATGAGGAAGTTCAGTTTGCCAAAAATGCCACAGGACTCATGGACTTCACCACTTGGTTTGAATCTTGAGACATGTCACAATCCACCAAGCATACAATAAAGTGTTGGATGTACTGTTCTGGGCTGAAGCACAGTCAAATGAAAATCACTCTGACAATGCTGAGTTAAATGCCAGTACTCGGCAAGTGTTTTCTTGCATGGCAAAGAAGCTCAGACAATACTGCTATGGGGAAGAGTCATCCGATGTAGCAAAAATGGCACAGAAGTTTCAGCAACCTGCAGCAGGGTTCCTAAAAGCAGTGCATATCTTTGACCCTGCACAAATGCATCTGTTGATGGTGGTTTAACCTCGCTTAATGCAATTCCTGGCTTTGATAAGAATTGGAGATGCCTGCTTACAAAAATATTAAGAAAAAAGACTGTAGTTTGCCTGTGCTACAGTTTTGGAACTCAGTTGGAGGCAGAATCCCCTATCTTGCCAGACAGCGCCGAGCTAGCCTTGCAATTCCAACCAACTCCGTGGATGCAGAGAGAGCAGTGTCTAAACATGGACAGGTGTGTTCAGCACAGAGACGGAATGAAGAAAGACACAGTTGCTGGATGCTCCATGCTGACATTGGATTAATAACATTTGAAACCAGAACTTTTTTTTTCACTTGTTTTTGTTAACTTAAGGCAGTGGTTTACTTAAGTAAACCTCAAGTTTGAGGCTACCAATTGAGATCACTATCCTACAAAACTGTCTGATGCACATATCTACCAATCAGGGAGTTCAGACCTGAGTGTTTGCTTCTGTAAAGTGTCAATCAATAAATTCTGTCAAGTTCACATGTTTTTTCTTTATTTTATTGAAATACGCTAATAATTGCATCTGGGAGAGGGGGCGCACCCTGTACAGTGGCCCCTCCCCTTGCAGCTGCAGAGCAATGGGGGCAAGAAGTGAGGGGGGGGATGGTGCGGAGCTCTCCGCAGCTGGGAGAGGTACTTAAGAACAGCCATGCAGAGGAAGAGCAAGTCTTGTCCCTCCCAAGCCAGCCAGGACTAGCAGCTAGGAGCCCCATGGCTGGGGCGCTCCCAGCAGCATGGGGGAGATCAGACCCACCTCCATCTCTGGGAACCGCCTGTGGCTGCAGGAAGCTCTGCAGTTGCTGCCTTCAAAGTTCAGCTCTGAAAGCAGCACAGAAATGAGGGTGACAATCCCATGACCCCCCCCCTTCCGCTTTTGGGTTGGAACCCTCACGGTTACAGCACCATGAAATTTCAGATTTAAACATTTGAAAACATGAAATTTACCAATACTCAAATGCTATGGCTGTGAAATTGACCATAATGGACCATGAATTTGGTAAGGCCCCAAGTATAAGTAGTCATTTTTTAATTAAAGCTCTTCACATGTTGGTTTTTGTTTTGTTTTAAACAGGCTATGATAGGTGGCTTGGAAGGATCTGGTGATATTGTGTCTGTGTCATGTACCAACAATGAGATTTTTCTCTTAAAGGGAGATAGAGACATAATAAGAATTTCAAGTAGACCTGAAGGACTTGTATCAATAGGTTTGTATAGATTTGTCAACTTTAATTTGTACCTTTTTAAAGAAAGTAGTGCATGGAAAGTGTTCTTGTACTGTTCTTTTAAAGAAACTTCCTCCAGCAACTTTTGTAGAATTGTCTCCCTGTTTCTTAAGATTATAAAAGGCCTAGATTCTCAACTGAGCCAAGTGTCTGCTTTTTGTAGCTGAAAAAGGTAACCATTAGAGAAAAGGTTAGAGCTCTTTGCTTCTGAGGGTGGCTCTGCGTTGGCCATGACTTGGGAATTGCTCTAACCTACTCTATCTGGCAGCAGTCCCCAAGAAATTACATATGAGGTTGTGATTGCTGGAGTGGAGCACACTCTAGCTGTGCATCATCCCTTCCCTTGGTAATGTTTCATTGACAGTCTTATCTAATTTCTTGTAGATGTGTTGGATAATGACAGTTATACTCCTTGTGCTCACAAAAGTGGCCATAAGTATGGGAAGCAATCATAAGCACTGGATGAAATTGTGTCAGACTAAGGTCTTACAGAGTTGAAATGAACTTGTTCATCTTAGTGGTGCTCTTTCTGTAGTGGAAGAAGGCAGTATGAAAAATAATGGATAAAAATAAAACAGAAGGAAATATGCACTTGAACAATTTTAAAATATCAAATGTGTCCACAGATGGAAACAAAGATTCAGATATGCTCTCATGCAGTGCAGATATCACTTTAGAATGAGAAATAGACATCTCTCAGGCATTACTTATAGTTATATCATTTGGGCTACTTAATGCCATTTGTGTGTGTGGTTTTGAATCTTTGTTCCAGTACCAGCAAAATATTACTAAAAAGGATATACAAGTGTCTCTACAAATTCTAGAGACTTATTCTCTCTCATTTATCTTAATGCATAGATGTGCAAGAATAGCTTTATTGAAACAGCGCTTCACCCACAGGCCTCTTGTGATTTTTTTTTAAATGTTCTGGATACAGTAGTAATGTAAAAAAAATCATGAAAATTAAATTCTTAAAATGCTCTTGGATGCAAGACTAGAGATCCAGACAAATATGCAACCTCTAATTCTGTGTGCTATTGGGAAAGAAGTCCTCTTGGAACATGTTTTCTTTGATTTTGATCACAATGGTTTAACTGGGGGATTAAATTTAGGGCCATGATCTTGAAAGATGCTAAATGCCTCAGGGGAGACAATGGGAGTTGAGGGTGTAGGAGTCTCTTAGCACTCCACACAGTTGGGCCCTGAAACCAAAGGACTATATCTCTCTTTCAATATATAGGCATAACTTCGGATAACATTAATGGAAGCTTTGTGGAGACTTTGGGGCATGAATTGAGCTATTGCTAAAATAACGTCATTTCAATATAGATCAGATATATAAGATTACTGCACAAAATTGATGTGAAATGTTGTTGGTTTAGACAGAATACCTTCTGGGGATTAAAACCTTACTTTTCTTAGGATGCTCTCCAAGAGCTATACTTCTAATTACTTAACAACTTAGTGTTTGTTTTTTTGTTTTCTCAGTTTCAGATGCAAATTCAAAATTGCTGAGTCCATTACCAGATTTGAGTCCCAAATTGCAGAGTCCACTATCTGTTGTTGTATCTGTATTGCCTGGCCCTTCAGTGGAAACACACCAAAAAATAAAAATGGTTCCTTCCCCCAAAATTATTGGCGATAAAAATGACACTTACTCTTCAGTGAAAGATGATCTGGAAATAACGCTGGTATCAGAGAAAAGTCTTGATAGAGTGGGGGACTTAAGCAGTGAAACAAGAAAAAGAGGCTGTTCAGTAGCTAGTGAATCAAGAAGCAGGAGCAGTTCAGTAAATTCTGTGGACAGTGGCTCTAGTCTCCTGACAAGTGGAGACCAACTGTTGTCTGAAGTGCATAGAGAGATTCAACCTTCTTCACAACGGTTCAGCATAATCAGCTGTGAAGACTTTGACCAGGAACTCATTGTAAAGCCCATCAAAGTGAAAAAGAAGAAAAAGAAGAGACAAGGTAAAAAAAACACATGCTCTAACTCTGCCGCTTCTTAGAATTATTGTCACCTTTTGGTATCTGTTTCACTAAAAACATAAGTTTTTGTCTGGTTTTAAAGACCAGTGTTACGTTTATGATATGTCTTTCAGTCATCATTACTTGTCACCTAATGGTAATTGATCTGTAGTCTTGCCCTTTCACTTGAGGATCAAAGCCCATTAAGAAAGTAATAAACTTGTATCTTTACAAGAGGGTGTCATTTTTCTCACTGCAGACCTACTTTCTTTTTATTATTTCTATTCTAATTTTAAGTTTGTTTCTACATTTATTTGTAACATTATGCAAAGCAGAAAAAAAATCTTGAGTATAAAAAAGGGTTGATGCTAATGGCTTCAATTCTGTTTTATTGTTTAATCTCTTCTTTGTTACACTTAAAATATTTGACTGTTTTTATATTCTTATTATTAGCACCCATCAGCAACGCTGCTTTGCCAGATAAAAAGCATTTCTTTATGTACCATGGATTAGATTTGTGTCAATTCTTATTCCTAGTAATGAACTGGTATTACAATTTTGAATTCTTGCCTTTTAAGATTACACTGACAATTCAAATAAAACCTTAATCAAGCTGTTTATATGTGAGTACAATACTCCTGCATTCTCACTGTGTCAGTTTGTGCCACCCAACAGAGAAGTGATATAATTCTTAGTGTCAAAATTTGGACCAACTCCAGCTTCTAAGAATATAAGTTTCCTGTTTGCTCATTAACAGTAGAAATATTTGCATTCTTTTATTTTCATAGAACTTGGATAAATTTTGTTAATAAGAATATTTCTTTTTTTTTTCTTTTTTCTCTGAGATCAGAAAATGTGACCAGGAAAAACCACAGTTCTCTGGAAAGTACACCAAATTATGAGCGTCAGTTTTCTGGTGATAGTGTACATTCCCTAAATGCAGATTCATTGTCCATGACTTCTAGTCTAATGAGCTATAATATAGATCACTTGAGCACAGGTTCTCCAGATCAGGAAAGTGAGTTCAGTGTGGAGTCGCATGCTGTCTTGCAGGAAGATAATGGCTCGGAATCATTCAGTGTGCTTCAGTCTCCATGCATTAGTACAGCAACAGATTCAGAAGAAAATGGAGGTACAATTGAATTACTAAAACTTCCTAACCATGACAGTGGAATGAATACACCAGCTGTTACAGCTACTCTGATATCCAACCCTCTCTTAATCCTCACTGAAGGCGTAGGGGGTAGCGATGATATAGAATGTAATCCAAGCCTGCTTTCTGAAAATACCGAATGCCATTATAAATTGTTACCCCAAGAGGAACAACAGAATTTTCCTGTGCTACGTAAAGTAGATGAAACTTTAGCTAGAATAAGTCTGAAGGATACTGAAAATGCTTTTGAAGAAACTAAGATCACAGACGAAGTGTCTTTAGGTTTTAATACATGTGGTGCTGAAAAATCACTGACACAGAGAATTGATGACATTCACAGGGGAGAGCAGTGGCCACATTGTTTATTAAATACTACCTCAGAAAACCCTACAGATCCCAAGCCTGACATCTCTAGGCAAGATGTGTGTTCACAAGAGACTGCGGTTTCTGGTTGGGACTTGGAGGATGCAATCAAAGCTAAGTGTAGTGCTGCTGCTGAATGGATAACCAACACACACAATACCAGGACTGAGAAATCCGCATCCAGTGATGAAGAGGATATTTATGGGCATGGACTACCGTATTCGTCTTCAGAGACTAGTGTGACAGAAATTGGGGGAAGTTTTACTTCCCAGGATATGACCAGAACAAGCCTAGATGAAATAATGCTCTTAAAATCAGATCAGGTATGTGTTTTATTTGTAGTTAAAATAGGTAAGGTGTCAGTATTCTAGAAGAAGCAACCACAAACATTTTTCTTCAGGTCTTTATGGAAGTGTTTTCTTCTCATTGATCCAGCAAGTAAAATTCAAATAAGGAGACTAAGCATATCCAATACACAATGCAAATTATTATTGCAGACTTCAAAACAATATACGGCGGGCTATGTTTTCAGTGCATTAACGGGCATTCCTCCCATAGCACCTATTCAAAATCCTCACTGAATTGGAGAGAGTCCAGCGAAGGGCAACAAAAATGATTAGGGGTCTAGAACACATGACTTATGAGGAGAGGCTGAGGGAGCTGGGATTGTTTAGCCTGCAGAAGAGAAGAATGAGGGGGGATTTGATAGCTGCTTTCAACTACCTGAAAGGGGGTTCCAAAGAGGATGGCTCTAGACTGTTCTCAATGGTAGCAGATGACAGAACGAGGAGTAATGGTCTCAAGTTGCAGTGGGGGAGGTTTAGATTGGATATTAGGAAAAACTTTTTCACTAAGAGGGTGGTGAAACACTGGAATGCGTTACCTAGGGAGGTGGTAGAATCTCCTTCCTTAGAGGTTTTTAAGGTCAGGCTTGACAAAGCCCTGGCTGGGATGATTTAACTGGGAATTGGTCCTGCTTCGAGCAGGGGGTTGGACTAGATGACCTTCAGGGGTCCCTTCCAACCCTGATATTCTATGATTCTATGAAAAGGAGTTGTTTGTCCTAAGTCAGTAAAAATGCTGCTGTTAACCCAACAGAATGCAGTACAATACCAAAAAGTGCTCTAAGGTAGCATGATCATTTGAGTTTCTCGGGGCCCAATCCTGCAAGATGTTGGATACTTTCATCTCTCATTGATTTCAGTGGGAATGGAAGATGCTGAGCATCTCACAGGTTTGGGGTCTTAATGCATTTCTGTTTAATCTTTGCCTGTTTAAATTGTAAGATGACAGAGCAGGGACTAGTGTGTCTTTTTCGTGTTTTGTACAGCAGTGAGCACATTAATGCTGAAAGAGATCTTGTCAGTTACAACTGGGTTTTCATATTATTTAAAATGTTGAGTTTTTTCCTTCCTCTGTTCCCCCCTCTACCCCCTTCACTGTTGCTGTGTGGAAGAGAGCCACAGAAATAGCAAATTTGAACTAATGGACTGTACAGTGGAAAGAGTGAAACTTACTACGAAGGCCCTGATCCTGAACTGCTGATGGGAGTTTTAACCCTGACTTTATTTGTAGCAGGGTGAGGCTCAAAGTGCTATTAAATACACAATGTAAGCAAACTGAAAAAAAATTATAAGTCTTGTCTCCTTCAGCTACAGTAACCTTTTGGTGTAACTTGTATCAACAGGTAAAATACTTTCAGATGAAGGATAATTTTTGACTTGATGTCCCAAATAATACTCTGCAAACTAAATAAAAATGTAGCTGTGTTCATTTCCCTTAAGTGATACACTCTGTAAATAGTGAAAGAAGGCTGTGAATTTCAGAATCTGGAGGGGTAAACCTCATCTTCTGCAATGTTTTGAAATGCACTTCAGTATTTTAGTTGATGTACAGGCTGTGGAGCTAGTTATTATACAGGACTCAAGCTTGGTAATATAGGCTGTAAAATCCATAATATTCCATTAACAAGCTTTGAGTTTTATTTATTTATTTTGTATAGCAGAGGGACCCAAGGGTGTCAAAGCAGGCAATTTATCCTCTCTCCTCACTCACAAGCATGTATTCTAAAAGGGCCATTTTCCCCTGTGTTAAATGATCATTAAAACATTAGTGAGGATTGGAAAGCTTTTGCATATTCCATTTTGGTGTTGCTGTTTACATAAGTAATTTATTTGCTTCTATCAGTTAACAGGGTGATATTGATGGATTTTGGACTGCCCTAGGGAAGAGGATGATAGTGTGGGGTTTTGTTTAATTTATTTTTTGGTGAGACTCAAGATCCCAGCTGTCATGAGTTATTCCTAAATACAGGTAGCAACATGTAGCACTAAGTACTCGATCAACTGGCTGGTGATAAGATTGTTTTATCAAAGGCATTTATTCTTTCGGTGTAATTTAATGTTTACATTCTGATTCTTAAAAAATACTTCTGCTGTTTTTATGTTTGTATGATGTGTGTAAGACTGTTTCTTGTATAATTGAAGATACCTGACATTGTTCTGACTCTCCAGTTTTTAGTTTGCAGAAAGCTGGATGGGATATTCTGGCCCTGGCTATGGGATACTCAGCCTGGTTGTCTCAGAAAAATATATTTGGTGCCTGGACTACAAAGGTAGTCTCTTCTGTAGTGCTTTACCTAGTGCAGGTCTGCGGTGGCAAAAGTTTGAAGATGCTGTCCAGCAGGTGGCAGTCTCGCCTTCAGGTTGGTTAAACTGCATTTCACTTTTTTGTTAACCTTTAAAATTAAAATGTATAAATTTGTGCAAATAAAGCTATTTTTTGTATAACTACATGTGGCGTGTATTCCCTCTCATCTCAGTACTTTGTGTGTCCGTGTTTATAGTAGTCAGTGAGGATTGCTCTGCTGTCTGTAATCTGACTTGTTTTACGAAATACACCTGGACTGAGTTCCCTAATTCACTTGCACAAACAGCCTTTTAACAACTTTTAAAAGACAATCTTGGCTCATGTGACTGCATTCCTGGAATATTAAAGTACTGTTTTCTAGCATAAATGGCTGTTCTCAAAATAGCAGAATATGAGTTTGTTTGTTGAGCAGTTTTAATTCTATCGCTGATGCATTATTGAACCTTTTTATTTAAGATTATTTCACAATTTAACTATATAATATGAGGTTATTTTCTGAACAAAACATCATGTTTTATTAGAAAAATGCCTACTCCTAAAGACGACTTTCTAATTAAAATGTAGCTTTGATATAAAGTGAACTTTCCACCCCCCACTTCTCTCTCCATCCTGTCTCCAACCCTCCCCCAGCGTACACATTCTTACATATTTACTGACTTTTAAAAAAATTTTTTTTTGGTTGGCTGGGAATGAAAGGCAGGGGCGTGGTTAACAGGTTTTGGATGTGGACTTGTACCCTGTTCACCTTTCCAGATGGCTCCAGTGTTGGCATGATTGTAAGCAGGTTTCTCAAGCATTTTCTCATTCTAGTCTCCTACTATAGCATGATTTCTCTTCCTGTCTCTTGCCACTTAAAGCGGCTGATGACCTTACTGCCCTGTCTAAAGGATAGGAAGAGGTACTTCTTCAGTTTCTTGTTAAATTGTCACATATGGTCAGTGACTGAACCCTGATGGGGATATGATAGCATTTATAAGAATATGTAAACAGACCAGAGGAGAAAACAGAATCAAATAATGCATTTCTGGGTATTGTACTTTTCTGTTCTGTGCAAAGGCTATTAATGTATCCGTATGCTGCACTGATTGCCATTTGAACTCATGAGCATGACATACTTAGATTTTGAATTCAATTACACTGCTCTGTTACCTTTTTATGATAGGACTGTTTACAAAGCAAAGTTTGGGCCAGATTTTGAAAACTAGCCCCTGAAATTGCATCTGTAAATTCTGTCTGCTTGCAGCCCTGACCTCTGCTCTGTGGAATGTCACACCTGTTCAAGTATTTGACTGTCACTCACCAGTGGCTGACCTACAGAGATTATAAACTTTAACCTTACTACTGCTAATGAGCTAATAGAGAATATATATGTTACCGAAATTTGCCTTGTGCTGCATATGAATTTTTTTTAACCTGACAACTGTGATTTGTCACAGGATTAGTTATGGTATGACTCTGTGTGTGTGTGTGTGAGTGTGTGTGTGTGTGTGTGTACATCTGTAGAAGTAGCAGGTGTGTTTCAGAAGCTAGCATTGGGCCATCTGTAAATTTGGCCTTTTAATATTTTTCATTTGGCACTGGATAATGTTTGTTTGATATTTTGAAAATAACCATGACTAGAGAATGAATGAGTTAAAAACATTTTTCAGTAAGATCTGGTCTATGGCAATATATATATGGTTCAGCAACTCTCTGTAAAGCTGGTAACTGTCTCCCTTTAAAACATTTTTAAAATGTAATGTTATGTAAGATTAATAAAGATGTGCTAAATCTTGCATTTTCCTGTTAACTTGGCTGGCATTAATCTTTTCTGTTAATCATTTTGTTGTGTGTACAGTAGACCAGCTGTCTATAAAGTTACAATCAATATTTGGTATCACCCACCATTCATTTTTATACAGGAGCTCTTCTCTGGAAGATTGAACAGAAAACTAACAAAGCATTTGCCTGTGGAAAAGTAACCATAAAAGGAAAGCGCCACTGGTATGAGGCTTTACCTCAGACAGTATTCGTAGCTTTAAGTGATGACACTGCCTGGATTATCAGAACTAATGGAGATCTGTATCTGCAAACAGGTATTTAAACTGTTGCCTTACAGTTTTTGTAAATGAAAATCAGAAGTGTGTAAATCTGTCAAATCATCATGATTTGGTTTAAACCATGCTCCAAATCCAGAATAAAACTGTTACTTATTCATGGCAGAGAAATCCTTTATCTTGGGAATCAATTATGAGATGTTATAATACAAGCCAGAGAAAGATTGTTTGTGATACCATAGCAACTAGCCCAAATCGTGGGCCAACACCCCATTGTGCTAGGTGCTGTACAAATACAGAACAAAAAAAACCAGTCCCTGCCCTCAGTATTTTATAATCTGAATATAAGGTGAGATAATAGATGGAGACAGACAGACAGGACAACAAAGCAACAATGTGACACTGTGTTGGTCAGTATGATAGGCTGGGGTCTAGCACCTTAACCATTGCCAGGCTTTTTGTAGACATCAAAGTAAAGGCGGGTTTTAAGCACGGTTGTGAATGTAAGTAGTGAGGTGGTTTTACAAATGTTTTGCGGGGAGCTTCTCCTAAGCATGTGAGAGAGCAAGGAAGAAAGCATGCAGATGTTTGAAAATTTAATGAGTGGGTGGTGGTGTTTGGCATGATGGGCTGATCGGAGGTGGGAGATGACCTCTCAGTAGTAAATGAGAGAGAATAGGGAGGATGTGGATAGGCTGTCCAGGTCTTTGAAATTAAAGACAAGGCGTTTGTTTGATTTGATAGAGAAAGGGGAACCGGTAGAGGGATGCAAAGAGAAGGGTGAAATGGTCAAAATGATGGCCTAGGAAAATGATCTTTGCAGCAGCATTCTGAATGGATATGAGTGGGGTAAGACTGCATTGTCAAGCTCAGAGATAAGGATATTGTAATCAAGTAATCAAGATGTGATGATGAGACCCTGGGCAAGAGTTCTAGTTGTGTGGATGGAAAGGAAGGGCCCTATACAGAGAGACTAGCAAGATTTAGACACCGCCTGAATTTGAGGACCTAGAGGGAGGTTCAAGATGAAGGTGACCTACAGGTTATGGGCTTGTCCACAGAGATTGAGAGGGGGCTTTTTGCAATAGGGAGACGACTAAGAGCTCTATTTTAGCCATATTGAGCTTGAGCTGGTGGCTAGAAATCCACGGGAGAGGTCAGAAAGAGGCCTGTATTTTCATTTGTACATAAGAAGACAGGCTTGGAATAGAGAGATGGTGGCTGAATTTGTGTTTACACGTGAGATTACAACCCATCTCTGCATAGACGGGGAGAAGAGGGAGAACAAGGACAGAGTCCTGTGGAACAACCACAGAAAGTTGGAGTGGGGACGAGGGCCCTCAAAAGGACACCCTGAAGAAGTTATTTGAGAGTTAGGAGGGGAACCAGAAGAGGGCAGAGTCATGGAAGCCCGGGGTAGGGGCCGGAATGACAGGATTTCCAAATGGCTATCACAATTCTGCCTTATCTTGCACTTAAAATTGATCATATTCTTTGTTCAATTTTTTTCATGTATATCTAATCTGTATGTGTAATAAAAAATTAAATATATATAAATTCTTTGTAATTGCTCTACTTGAGGAAACTTAAATATCCAGCATATTTTCAAGGATATCCTCCTTTTAAATTAAATTGTTAATGGGGTTGACTAGTTAGCAAAATCAAACAACTTGCCCAGGACCATGCACTACTATTCAGCAGTGATAGTGATGGTAGCGAATGAGTTCGGTTCCATACACTGAGAGCTATGTGGAATTTTTAATGAGTATTTTCCTCTCCTGCTGGATGGTGCTTTAAAGACAACAGCTTGCATTCTATCATTTGTGGATTTCATAGGTAGACTTAGATGCTAAAGTAAATCCTTCAGTGTCTCTCTCTTTTAACACAAAGCAACCAGGAAGAAAGACAGTAATTGTAGGGTGAGAATCATCCCATCTAACAGTTGCACCGGGAACTTGTGCCTCAAAGTTAGAAGCTGACTACTATAACTTCCTTTTTGGTATCCCCTAGACTGATAGTCAATCAGCTACCTCTTGCTTCAGAAGCCTGAGAACTTGAGAAAAAGCTAGTTCTCTCTTGAGTCTTTCCCTCACAGACATGAAAATCAAATTTGTGTATAGTTCTGGTCAGGAAGGTATGCAATCTGAAAGAATGGATGTCTAAATGTGTACAAGAATTGTCTAACGTCTTTTGATATTACAAGATCTTTCACCTGTTGAATCATTTCAAGTCACTTCTAGTCTGTTTATTGATGACCATCTTATAAATGGAGATTCCTGATTCTGCTACCTGGAGGAGGGAAGGAGAGGAAACTGCAGAATGAGAATGGTGGGCTCTCCATGAAGTTACTAAACTGAAAATGTTTGAGTTAAATATTCTAGCTTGATGTACAATGTTTTCTTTGTTAACAAAGTATAAACTGAACTTTTCTACACTAAATCTTAATAGTCAATGGAGAGTACAGTAAAGTGAATATACAAGAAATGTTAACATGCTTGTTGAATTTTTCCCTTTATACTCTAACTTACCTGATTTGACAACACAACTTAATTACTCCTTCTCTTCTTTGTTTTGTTTCCAGGCTTGAGTGTGGATCGTCCATGTGCCAGAGCAGTAAAGGTTGATTGCATGTATCCGCTATCTCAAGTTACATCCAGAAACAATGTCGTGTGGGCACTGACTGAGCAGCGGGTGCTTCTCTATCGAGAGGGAGTGAGCAGCTTCTGTCCTGAAGGAGAACAATGGAAGTGTGATATTGTCAGGTAATTGGGCAGTGTTTAATCAGAATGACAGAAAAGGTTGCTTTCGTTCCTGGGTATTTCATCTTATGGTAATTGAACCACTCATCTCTTGCTTATAAAGCATTTTGCATCCAAATTGTAATCCTTATGTTACTCTTGTCAGTGCATCTTGTTAAGTCACACTTTAATCAGTCAGTGGGCAAAAAAAGGACACTACTTGGAAGACATTTATTGGTGGTGAGTGCGGGATGTTTAACAGAAGCGTGTATGGGAGGGAAAACAGGGAATTAATGAAATAGGCCTTTTTTAATACTAAATACTGTTTAGTTCGTTCATTTGTGCAATAATGGTGCTCCCATTATTTAAATTGGCTCTCCAAATATTTAATAATTTATTTTTCAAGAGTACATGTATATGTTTACAGTTGACTTTGTCAGTCAGTCACTTACAAGACTAGAAGTTGCACTGGATATTTTATCCCCAAATTCACCTCAGATACACTGGGTAGTAGTATATTTTACTTCTGTATCTATTTTCACCAGAATTCCTGCTTTTTAGCTTTATCAGCAACAGACCAGTTTGTTATGCCTTTCTGATCCAGAGAGTAGTTACATCCTGTATTATATTGTAAAATGTAGGGAAATGTGTCCATTCTTGCATAAATCAATGCCATTTCTTTCCCAATAGGTAATTACTTTAACATTAGACTTTAAGATGACCTTTGTAATTGATTTTTTTTAAAGATTTGAGGGGGGGGGACGACTAATGTTCAAATCTACAATTCGCATCCAATTATTACATCGAAGAAAGTTGAATGTCTTTTATGTAAATACACAAGACTGACTTATAAACCAGGTATCCTGTGTGTTCTCAGACTTTTAGGACCGTTCAAATCAATGCAAATTGAGATTTCTGAGCTATTCTCGAAGGCAGATTGGAAGTGACTATCAGAATAGGATTGCCAACTTTAACTTTTGATTTTTAAAAATACTGTTTATAGTGATCAGTTTTCTCAGAGCTTAGACGTGTGATTGTTTCATACAGGAGGCTTTTGTAATCAAGGTCAACTTCTGTCCTTTATTGTATAGTCATAACCAGTTCAAGATTATGCTGTCCGTGCTCTCGATGTTCTAGTCACAATAGAGAGAAACAAAGTATAATAAAGTTTGTTACTGGATAACTTGGAGATGTGTTCAAAGACATGTGTTTTAATTTACACGTTGGTAGTACCGTATGAAGAACTTCTTTTCCACTCTAGTTTCATATTCAATTTGAAGGTTTTAAGGAAGGTTTTAATGTGTTATGTATTTTAAAATGTCTTTTGCATTTGCAGTGAAATGCAAGCTTTGGAACCAGTGTGTATTACTCTTGGAGACCAACAGACGTTATGGGCTTTGGACATACATGGAAATCTGTGGTTCAGAACTGGTGTGGTTTCAAAGAAACCACAAGGAGATGATGACCATTGGTGGCAAGTATGTACTCCTTATTCAGCTTTCAGTAAAGTCCACCGTTCCATCGTTGTGATGTTTTCTTGCAGGGATCCCGACCTAAAAATATCAAGAAATAATTGCTTGGAGGCTTACAAGCATTATTAATACACATGTAATGGAACCACCAGGCTGTGGGTGCTGAGGCCCCTTTTAAATCTGGTCCCTGAAAGGAGTTAAAAACATTCCAGTATCAGCCAGAGGAAAATTAAAACAGTGACAGGACAGTTTCCTTTAGCCAAATTAAAAAAAAAAAAAAAAAAAAAGGCAAGGAGGCTTCTTTCACCTAATCCAACTATTTCCAAAGCACACAGGGCTGCTTTCTTCAGCCACAGAGCCTGTGAGGGAAAATGATGACAAAAACAATTCTTACTGGGCTTATTCTCGGGAATCAGTATAGAATCCCTGATCATGTTGTTTACATCCTTACTTATGTTCCTGGGTCTTTGTTCCCCCGATCATCTCTGGAGGAGGCGGATTGTCCACTCCTCCGCCTGTCTTTCCTGAGTGATTTAGTCAAAAATATCTTCCCCTGTATGTATATGACAGGTTTCAGAGTAACAGCCGTGTTAGTCTGTCTTTGCAAAAAGAAAAGGAGTACTTGTGGCACCTTAGAGACTAACCAATTTATTTGAGCATGAGCTTTCGTGAGCTACAGCTCACTTCATCGGATGCATACCGTGGAAACTGCAGTAGACATTATATACACACAGAGACCATGAAACAATACCCCCTCCCACCCCACTGTCCTGCTGGTAATAGCTTATCTAAAGTGATCATCAAGTTGGGCCATTTCCAGCACAAATCCAGGTTTTCTCACCCTCCGCCCCCCCCCCCCCCCCCACACACACACACTCACTCACTCTCCTGCTGGTAATAGCCCATCCAAAGTGACCACTCTCTTCACAGTGTGTATGATAATCAAGGTGGGTCATTTCCAGCACAAATCCAGGTTGTGCTGGAAATGACCCACCTTGATTATCATACACATTGTGAAGAGAATGGTCACTTTGGATGGGCTATTACCAGCAGGAGAGTGAGTGTGTGTGTGTGGGGGGGAGGGGGGTGAGAAAACCTGGATTTGTGCTGGAAATGGCCCAACTTGATGATCACTTTAGATAAGCTATTACCAGCAGGACAGTGGGGTGGGAGGGGGTATTGTTTCATGGTCTCTGTGTGTATATAATGTCTACTGCAGTTTCCACGGTATGCATCCGATGAAGTGAGCTGTAGTTCACGAAAGCTCATGCTCAAATAAATTGGTTAGTCTCTAAGGTGCCACAAGTACTCCTTTTCTTTTTGTATGTATATGGAATCTTATATTGGAGCAGCATGGACAACATGATTTTGAGATGACATCTAATTTAATCAGTAAGTTGTCTTACCTTCATGCACATTCCCATAAAAGCAGGAATTGCCTCCTATTTTGGAATGCTCCAAAGCATGGTTATATTTAGTTGCTTATAATGGAGCTTGGGCAATTAACCGTATAAGGTGAGGGCCCCTAGGGAGCAGTTGCTGAAAACCATTAACATGAATTCAAACAGCTCACGTGAGTCACATGGATATTCTTCCTCTGGGGAAGCTAAATGAAGCTATATGAAGATCCAAGACTATATGCCAGGCTCCAGGACAATTTCAGAGGAGAGATTCTTTTTTTCCTCTCTGACCATTCCCCAGATGAGGGGACTTCAGGTGCAGCAGAGTTCTGCAGTACTTGAAATAGATAAAAATACTAAGAAATTTTGGGCAGGTGTTTGTTTTTGGTTAGTTGTTTTTTTGTTTTATTTATATAGGAAGCTGTTATCTGTTATGTGATTCTGGTTTGTAATCAAGGCTCCTAAAACTTAAATCCATCAAAACTCAAGAGGAATCAAGCTTGTTTTTTCCTCCACTCACTCAGTAGAGAGGTTCCAGAGGTTCACTCAGGAACGTTGTTTCTGATATTCCTGAACCCTATGCAGAAGGCAGATGAGGCATCTTTTTATCATAAGCATAGTTTGACGTCTATATTTGGGGCGGCAAGGTGTGGGGGAGTGAGGCTTGGTGGGGGATCCAGGTGAGTATGGGGGTGGGCCTCCATGGGGGATCCAGGTGTGGAGGGTGAGGCTAGATGGGGTAGGGATTCAAGTGTGTGGGAGCAGCTTGACAGGGGAGTCTGGGCATTGGGGGCTCAGTGGAGGAAGTTCTGGGTGTGTGTGCATGGAGGGGGTCTGAATGCAAAGGGGTTGGGCAGATGTGGGGGGCAGCTCCCCAGACAGTGACCCCTTCCCTGTCCCCATGCCTGAGGAGTGATAGGGACAGGAACCGGGGGAGGGTTGCGGAGCTTCCTGCAGCCGGGGAGGTTTCTTGGAGTGAATCTGACCTGGTGCCAGCTGCTCCAGGGGAAGAGGAAGTCCTGTTTCTCTTCTCTCCCTTCTTTCCTCCCGGCCACCAGCAGCTGAGCCAGGTGCAGAATTCCAATTCCCCCCAAGAGTAATTCACTCTGTCACTCAACTGGGCTGTACATGCACAGATGGTTGGGAAGCAGTTCAGCTGCCTGGCTCTCCTGGGTCACTGCTTTCTTGCCCTCCCCATACACTGATCATGAGGGGGAAGCTTACCTGCTAGCAGAGAACACCTGGCTTCTCCCCCTCCCCAAAACATTCCTCCTTGCCCCCAATAGGTGCTGAGGCGGAAGTGAGTGAGCACCAACACCAGGCGCTCTGTGCCTGCTGGTCAGTTTCCCCACGTGGATTGTGTGGTGAGTCAACGGGAGCTGCCCCCTGCCCTCCCTTTACGCAGCCTATGTGGGCAAACTCATCGACCGTCATAGAGTGCCTTAAGTCACTGCTCTTGTCCGGCACGTTCCTCTGCAGAGGAGGAAGCAGGGCTAAGGGGAAAATATGGGCACTTCCCCCCATGCATCACCTGTGCAACATATATAGTTTGCCATGCTTTTTATGGAAGGTCCTGTAACTCATCACTAGTTTAACTGATTATCCAGAACATTTTTTTTCCAGGTAAGCATTACAGATTACGTCGTGTTTGACCAATGCAGCCTCTTCCAGACGATAATCCATGCTACCCACACAGTGGCAACAGCGGCCCAGGCTCCAGTAGAGAAGGTGGCGGAGAAACTTCGAATGGCATTTTGGTCACAGCAGCTTCAATGTCAGCCAAGCCTTCTTGGAGTCAACAGTAGTGGGGTCTGGATCTCTTCAGGCAAAAACGAGTTCCATGTAGCAAAGGGAAGTCTAATAGGTTGGTGCATTTTTACACCTGTTGGGTTTTTTTAAAAATCAAAGAAACTAACTAGCACATCCACTCTGCACCCCTTACCATTCCCCTAGCCTACCCATGGTAAAATTCAGCCACAGCAAATTAAAGAGCAAGTTGCAAAAGCTTCCTTTCCTTAAACTAGAGTGGGTATGCAGACAGTAATGAGGGATGCTGTCTTAACATTTGGTGTGAGTAATTGCCCTTTTAAAAGTAGTACTGTGAGGAAGGCAAGTTTGGGAGCCTGTTGCTCAAGCTTGTTATGCTTTCCACAAACATACTGCTTCTTTCAGTGCATGCACCCATATCTTGAATTAAAAAGAGTTACATATTGATATCATGCACTACAGCACCTAGCACAATGGAGTTTTGGTCCATAACTAGGGCTGCTAGGTACTATGTTACCTATATATGGTGCTGTATATAAGTAATAATAATATAGTGATCACTTTGGGAAATGTGTCTAGGAAACTGAGCAATAGATTTTACTTATGATTCGATGAGAGAACATGCTGAGACAAGACAACTAAGACAAGACAGTTAATGACTTTAGCCTGGCTGATGAATGTTGTAGCTCACGACTGATTTGGTCTACTGCCAGAAGCCTCTAACTTTTGTGCTCTCATTTCATGCAATCCTGGCTTCATCTGCAGGTCTAGGTGCATTTTCAGTTGTGTCTTCAAGCCATTCTGATTTGTTCTGTCAATGTACTGCTCTAAGTAGAATTTCCCTCTTTGAAGGAACCAGGTGAAGAGTCCTGATCAAACAGTAAAGTAATTCTCAAACGGATTTCTCTAGACTTGTTGGAGGCTGCTTAGAGCTGTATTCTTTCTCTGTCCTTTTGAGAGAGATGTTCCTAAAGCTATATGACTAAACTTGGGTATAGAAACTGTCGTCTTATTCTACCAAAAAAGTTTACCTGATGGCCTCTTGATAGCAGCATATTAGCATAGTAGCCAAGTGATGCCAGATTAGCCACTCCTTTAGGATTCTCTCTCATTAGATGATGTGAAGGATTATGTAGTACTGTACCCAGTATTTACACAGCGAATCTGTCAAAAAATACTCCTGTTCCTTCCGTCTGTGTGTGTGTGTGTGTGATTAAGATTTAAGAGTAGCTTTCATGATTCCTAAAGCACTAAACTAGATAGAAGTGCTTGACATGTATTTAAACAGGCATAAGAAAAGACTTGCAGAAAACTGATGCTGGAAAGCTTATTGGTTGACATCTAAGCCATCTGAAGAGATCTCTGCAGGTTGTGCAGATGTTTTTCTTTTAGATATGCTTTACTTGTTGGGTTACTAATATTTTATACCAACTTTAAAGAGGAAACATCTGTATGGAATTGTATTTGTCTAATAAAAAAAAAATGTCTTCCCAATGAGAAGTGTGACTTGTTCGCTCTGCAGAACTTTCAGTTTGTGGATGGTACCCAGTCAGTTCAGTTTAGGTGAGATTTGGCCATAAGCGCAAGAAGTTAACATTGTTTTTGTCATTTAAGTGGGAATGGGCAACATACTGGCTTTTGCATTTCACAAGACTAATAAATGACTGGCATTGCTGATCACTAAGGCTGTGATTCTGGCACAGAGGTCGTGGAATTCACACATTCCACGACTTTCCGCAGCCTTTGTGACTTGCGCAACATCCAGTGCAGCTGACCCCAGGGCCACCTGAGTAGCTGGCCCCAGGTCCAGCCACGTCAGCCGCTGTTGGAGCGGCCCTGGGGTGAGCTGCACTGGCTGCTGCTCGGACAGCCCTGGGTGGTTGGCCCCAGGGAGCGCCTGAGCAGTGGGCCGCTGGGGGCAGTCAGCCCCTGCCGCCGGAGCAAGGGTACCCAAGAGCAGTGGAGCCGTAGGAGCAGCGATTTAGTCATAGGTGTTTATAGTAAAAATCATGGACAGGTCACGGGCCGTGAATTTTTGTGTTTTGCTCGTGACCTGTCCGTGACTTTTACTAAAAATACCCATGACTAAATCTTAGCCTTACCGATCATGTAAAGTTAATTATAGTTGTGTATCCCTGGAAGGGCAGAAGGTTGCAAGTAACAAACTTGGCATTTGATGGGAAAGAACATCCTCCTCACTTTTGTCTATGTGACCTTTGTAAATCTAAACAAAGTATTTTGCTGAAGAGTCAGCACAACCTTCAGCTGTAAGTATTGGGTCAAAACTGCTGCTAGTGCTTAGAACAAAAGGTGACCTCTAACGGATCATTTCATGTAAGCTTGCAACAAAGGGGAACCTCCAAACAGGGCTGAGAAGCAGCAGATACAATCTTTGCACTAGATTTTAGTTCTATTTTAGACTTCAGATTTCGTTACTACATGGTGTAATTCACAAATATAAACAGTTGCCAAATGTTTCAACATTGAACCTGAAAGTATCCCTGTTGCAATGACTTCTTCATCTATGTGCTGATTTGGTGTTCATCCATGATAATGTAACAAACTGTCTAGTGACATAAATGCACTTAATGAAAAATGGTGTGTGTGTGTGTGCGTTTTTTTTAAACAAGAAAAATCTCTCAAACCTATGAGCATGAACTGGTGGGAAATCAATCTTAATAAATAGTCATTTGGTTTTATAATGTGTTTTGGCCACAGCAATATCAGATATTGATTAGAACAAATAAATTTAATAGTTGATTATAACAGAAATCCTCAGAACTTTTAAAAAATATTTCTAACAAAAGACTTTGTCATAACATTTAAGTTGCAAAGTGTGTGATTCATGGCGGTGATTGTTTTGCTCTCTTTTTCAGGAACATATTGGAATAATATTGTGCCTCGAGGTACTGTTTCTGCCACAAAATGGGCTTTTGTGTTAGCTTCCTCAGCTCCAACTAAAGAAGGTTAGTGAATCTTCAATATAAGCTTATACCATAATTAAACTGACTTCATGCATTAGAGTTGATAGCTGAAATGGTACTAACAGGTTCCATAATGCAGAACTAATCCAGAGTTTTTGTCTATCGGTGTGCAGAAATCCCATATTTTTGGAACAAGCTAGAATTTCCTTCTGTCTAAGTTATTGGAGATAAATCATGGTGGGACTGCAGTGGAATGGCCTTGAATAAGGTGTGCTGCTTTTTGAGCATCCTTACTGGCTCATGCAAGGAATAAAGTGTTTAGTGTCTTTTTGAAGTTATATATCCCTCATTTGGAGGGGTGCTGAGCCACTAAATGTGGAGGGAAAAACAAATATTACTGTAATGGATGTGGTGTGCATAGAGGCTAAGGAGTTGGTGGGATCAGTAGGTCTACCTCCAAAGATTGGCAGGGAGGTAGGGAGAGTGGAGGCTTTGGTAGCAAAACTCAATTTGAGGACTCGACATTTTGTACTGACCTATTTATTTATTATGTCCTGTGGTGCCACAATATGCTAGACGCTTTCCATACATTGCTGTAGTACAAGATGAATCCACAAATCCCATTGAGGTGCTTTAATGGATGAAGATGGGAGAAATTTAGTAATTCACATTTTCTCATCAACCATTTGGATTTTACCATATTTGTTCTTATGCTAATTTTGGCCCTCAGTACCATATTCTATATTGGGTTTCTAATCTGTACACTTGCTGCTAATGATGACTCTTTGGTGCTAGGGAAGTCGATTCATTTAAAGCAGCACCACCCAGTTAGCGGGAAAGAGGCTAGGTAGCCTAACCTATTAGGTTATTGGAGTCAGTAACACTCTCCAGCGAGTGAACTGACACCCCCTTCAGTTTTTGCCATCATCATCACTGGAAGACTGCAGCACAGCATAAAAATAAAATAGGGTGGTTTCTTAAAAGTATTTTATTTATATACTTTTCACCACAGCATCACTGATATAAACTGAGCCTCACCACCACTCCTGTGAGAAAGAAATATCTCCATTTTAGAGAAGGAGAAACAGAGAGAGAGAGAATAACTTGCCCCAAATCAATCAAGATCCTGTGTTTAGAACTGGGAATGGAACTCCAGATTTCCTGATTCTAGGTCCAGTGCCTTAACCACATCTTTCCTCTTTGTCTCTGGGACTGAAAAAAACTATCATTCTATTTTATTTTTAAAGCATAAATGTAACTTCTCTAAAAAACATATAAACCTTCCCTTAGTTGCATACATTTTGAAAGTAATCTGTCCAATATATTGTTAGGCAGGTGGGTGGATTCATGTTAAGGAAACACTTCTGAAATATTTAAGGTACTTAAGGCCTTATCTGTATTTGCCTCAGTTTCCGCCATTCATGATCAGCCACCAGTAGACTAAGTAAGCTGTAATTTGCAGTTTACTGTATATCAAGCAGAAAACTGCCATGGTGCAAATTGTGGTTGGTTGGTTGGTTTGTGTTTTTCAAGTGATGCCCAGAGGTACTCCACTTCAGGTGTTGGTGCGTCTCAGTGCCTTTGACTGGAGAATTTCAGCATGCACGATCCCCGTCTCGCAGCACCATTGGCACCTCATCTAGCGTGCACACAACCTGACCTCCTCGGTTCTTTTTCAACCGTCCTGAGATGGTGTTCCCAGAAGTGTCATGAAGTTAGCTCACTTAGCGTTAAAATTGTTTACTAGCATAGTTTTAGCTTACCAGTTCGGTTACTTAATCTTATACTCAAAGCAACAAATTTGAGGGCTTGGTCAAGGATCTGAATGAACTTCCCACTCTACAGAGCTGATGACACCATCCATCTTCCACATCAGGGATTGTCTGACTCCCTTTTACTCAACGTGGTCTTCCATCATCACTGACAAGTGAACCCTAGAAATCATACACACAGGCTACTTGATTCCTTTTACTTCCCTCCCTCCTCGTCCCTGTTCAGGGACCCTTTTCATGGGCACCTTCTAACAAGTAAACTGTCTTCTACACTTAGGTGCTGTGGAACAAGTTCCTCCACAACATGAGGAAGGGTTTTTACTCCCATTACTTCTTAACCCAAAAGAAAAATGGAGGATGGAGGCCCATCCTAGAACCTATCTGCAATACCACAGATTTCCACTGGCTTCCACCAGCCTTGGTTAACAATTGGCATAGTGATTCCCCAGTCCCAACTTTTCCCAGAAACATAAGTTCTGAAATGTCCAGCCCTGTCCTGGAACAGTCAGAGGGATATTAAGGTCCATTGTCCCTTTAAGGAGTCAATATTCAAGAGTTTTCTGCTTTAACTGGAGTTACCAAACACTTCAGTTTAAATAAAGCACTGGATTGGTTTAGATTTAAAATAAAGCAAGTTTATTAATGAAAGAAGGTAGGATTTTAAGTGTATTCATGTATGAGATAGAATCGTTACCAGCAAATAAAAATGAAAACATGCGTCTAAAATTTAACCTAGCATGTTTTCGTTCAAGGCTTTGTTTAAGATGGCCTCCTTCGCCCACAGTCTTCCAGCAAGATGGTGACTGATCCACTCCTTGGTCAGGAGCACTCCCAGAGGCCCAAAAGTGCACCTTTGTTGTCTTGGGTGAAAGAGAGAACTTGGTTTTCTGCCACTTTCTTCTATAGTCCAATGAACCTTTGAAGTGGATTATTCTGAAGGTTACCCCTCAAAGTAAAGTTTATCCAAACAGTGAGGAAGGCAACACGCAGTCTGGTGGTGAAGGAGGTTTTGTGCTCTTTGGTCTCCCACTTGTTCACTAAAATGCAAATTATTCTGTTTCCTGCCTTCTCCTCCTCCTGCTATCTTGAGGACCTGTTTACTACTTATATGTAAATTGAGGTAAACACACACACATTCCTTTGTTTAGGATAGGCCTGTTTAGCAACTTTTGCTTAGGCAGGAGTGTCTGGTTTTGAACAAGTGCTAATATCATACAGGGGAAAAACCAAAGCAGCAATTGAATTTGGGAGAAGAGATTGCAAGCAATGTAGGATGACAGAAAGAAGTGGTCGCAGGGGTGTGGGTGTGGATATGTAAAAACACTAATTTTTACTCTCAGTGTTAAATACTCAAAACTTCTGAAAATCAGGCCACTTATTTTAGATGCCTAAATCTAGGAATTTAGGTTAGAAAATCTTGACCGAAGAATACGTTTCAGAAGACTGATAGTTTACCATTAAGTGCAGAGCGCATTTAAAAACAGAGTGAAACAACTATGTAAGTATTAGAGAGTAGATTAGGAGTGATTTTAACAATAACACACACGTTCTCTCCATAGGAAGCTTTCTGTGGCTATGCCAAAGCAACAAGGATCTGTTTTGTGTCAGTGATCAGAATCCTCAGTTCCATCCTTCTTCAGTTCAGCTACCGCCTGATGCTGAAATGGTGTGTTATTCAGCCTGCCAGGATGCCATATGGGGTTTGGATAAACAAGGACAGATCTTTATCAGAACACTTTCGCCAAGTTGCCCAGCTGGGATGCACTGGACAAAACTGGACCTTTCTCAGCTAGGTATGGCTTTTTGTGGTAAGCGAAAAGACTCAACTTATTTTTAAGCAAACAGGTTTTATAAAGGTTTCAGAGTAGCAGCCGTGTTAGTCTGTATCCGCAAAAAGAAAAGGAGTACTTGTGGCACCTTAGAGACTAACCAATTTATTTGAGCATAAGCTTTCGTGGTGCCGCAAGTACTCCTTTTCTTTTTAGGTTTTTAAAAAATATTCTGCTGCATTTTTCATTGGCTTTGCAAATACCAATTTAAATTTTAAGATTTATTGAATTTAATAACACCTGAAAATAACTGCTGTATTAGTAAAGATGTAGAATTTTCCAACTTTATCAAATGTCAGAAAAAATCCCAGGGTTTTCCAATAGCTGGCATGCTTTTAGATAGCCTTTTGCTATGAAGGTAGTATTAAGTGTTCATTGTTCACTTGATGGTATTTTGTAAAGGGTATTTTTTGTTTTGTTTTTATCAGGCAAAGCAGTCAGTACTTGGGTGGGAATCCTTCAAGGAAACCTGTTTCAGAAAGCAGCACTAGTGATTCAGTTGGTGATGTTCTTCTGTTCAAGTTGATACTGAACTTATGCCTCAGCATGACATTGGGGGAATGTGGTGCTGCTGAAGTTGCTGTCTTTGGTTGGATAAGACATAAAATCCTAGTCCTTGACTGCTTGTGGTCATTAAAACATTCTCCCAATATGACACTCTCCATAAGCAATGGGGTATCCTGGCTGCTTAGCAGTTTAGCCAATTTATTCTACATGTATATTTCTTTGATAGTCTCTCTCAGTTGGCTATGTCTTTACTTCCTGTCCTAAAGTCTTTAATGTTGTGCACTGTTCATTAGCTGCCACGCTATATTGTATGCAAGTCTCCTGGAGACAAGTGAATTGATTCATTCAAAAGTGACATAATTGAATGAAGTCCTTTCTAACATCACTTCCAAATTGGCTCTTAACTTCACATTTCCTTTGGGACGAAATTTTCTGCATTTGGCATCAGATCAAAGCTGAATTTTTTTAAAGTTGGATCAAAATTGGTTCAGCTGGCTTTAAGCTAGGCAAGCATAAGCAGCAGACTTCATTTTCTATAACATAATTATATAAACAGTTAACATTTTTAATCTTCATATTAAA
Organism: Eretmochelys imbricata; assembly: GCF_965152235.1. Taxonomy (NCBI): domain Eukaryota; kingdom Metazoa; phylum Chordata; order Testudines; family Cheloniidae; genus Eretmochelys; species Eretmochelys imbricata. The sequence goes on from NC_135577.1 coordinate 111,589,792, forward strand.
AAAAAATCAGTCATAAGTTATGTACAGAAAAAACATTGTCCATGTTTAAAGCTTCAAGTTTTCAGCCTGGAATATGACCCTTTTTTTTTTTTTTAAATTGGACTGGCTCCCAGCTGCCAAGATGTCTTAAATTTGAATGCCTCTCAAGCTGTTGCACATTCACTGGTTCATGAGTGAGGTCACTAACAGGCTCCCTCACTTGCCTAGCAGGGCTTGGACCACTTTTGTAGTCATGATTATTATTTTCTAGCAGTCTAGGTGATGATATTTCAATTTCATGGTTAATACCTAGCTGTTATAGCTTTTCCATCAGTAAATGTCAAGCACTTTACAAAGGAGGGGTAAGTATCACTATCCTCCCTTTACAGAAAGGGAAACTGAGACACAGTGGTGAAGTAACTTGCCCAAGATCACCCAGCAGACTTGGAGCAGAGCTTGGAATAGAACTTATGTCTCCTCAGTCCCACTCTGTTGCTACATACAGTAGCCCACGCTGCACTTGATCTGTTTTGGTACATTTCTCACTTCTCAGATATCCAGGACTTGAATGACATATTAGATGTAAATCATGTGGTGGTGGTGGTGGGGGATCAGGGAGGTTTGTAGTAGAAGACTCCAGACTATACTAAGCAAATAATTCTCTAGCATGAGCAACCTGTCTTTGGGAGCCAGTGAGCAGGGAGAGGGCTAGAGAATAGACAGTAAAATGTAAATTGGCTTATGAGCTGGGAGTCATTTCAGTCATTGCTACAATATGTAAACTCCTGAAAAGACTACAGGAATTCTCATGATGGGTCAGGAGTATTTAAACTGGTATTTTTCTTTCTTGACATACATTGGTGGCTGCATAGAAATTTGATTAGTTATATCTTTACAGTGAATTATAGATGTTATTGTAGTGTATCTTACAATAGTTGTATGCACTATACGTGCGTTAACTGACTCAAATAACCATAAATACCTTCTAGTATTGATTTCTATAAACAAAATTCCCAAATAGTTGACATACGGTTTAAGGATTAAGACAGTGGTCTCCAAACTTTTTAAGCCCAAGATCACTTTCTGAATTTAAGGGCAACCCAAGATCTACCCCACCCCTTCTCCAAAGCCCCGCCCCGCTTACTCCATCCCCTCCTCTCCGTCGCTTGCTCTCCCATACCCTCACTCACTTTCACCGAGCTCAGGTAGGGGGTTGAGGTTTGGGAGAGGGTGCGAGCTCTGGCCTGGGACTGAGGGGTTTGCAGTGTGGGAGGGGGCTCTGGGCTGAGCTTGGGGTGGGGTTTGGGGTGCAGGGGAGAGTGTGGGATGAAAGCTCTGGGAGGGAGTTTGGGTGTAGGAGGGAACTCTGGGCTGGGGCAGAGAGTTGGGGTGCAGGAGGGGATACAGGGTGCTGGCTCTTGGAGGGCGTCAGGGCTGGGGCAGGGGGTTGGGGTGCAGGAGGGGATACGGGGTGCTGGCTCTGGGCTGGGGCAAGGGTTCGGGGTGCTGGCTCCGGGAGGGCCTGGGGTATGGCCTCCCACCGGGCAGCACTTACCTCCGGCAGCTACCAGTTGGCAATGCAGCATAGCTCAGCTAAGGCAGGCACCCTACCTACCCTGGCCCCACGCCACTCCTGGAAGGGGCCAACGTCCCCCTGCAGCCCCTGTGGGAAAGGGACGGGGGGCATGTGGCTCTGTGTGTTGCCCCTCTCTGCAAGCACCACCCCCACAGCTCTGCATGGCCGCAGCTCCCCATTCCCAGCCAGTGGGAGCTGAAGGGGCAGTGCTTGCAGAAAGGGGCAGCATGTGGAGGGAGACCCCTGTACCCCTGCCTGTGGGGCCACACTGGCCACTTCTAGGAGTGATGTGGTGTGGGGCTGGCTGGCAGGCAGAGAGCCTGCCTTAGCGGCAGCCCCACTACACCACCAGAGATCGTGATCGACTGGGAGATCCTCTAGGATCGGCCAGTCGATCGTGATCGACCGGTTGGTGACCACTGGATTAAGAAATGATTCTGTTACAGATCATTTATCCATTGGGAGGGGGAAAAGGCAAAAAAATCATTGACCGTAGCTGATTGGTGCAATAAAACATCTTACATCATCTTGTTACCATTTTGGGACACAGTCCTTCAATTTAATATATTCAGGTCCATCTCTGCAGTCAGTGGGGCTCTGTGCAGGCACAGCAATGCATCCACATGCAGTGATTTATTGAATCAGGTCTTTAGCTTGTTACATTGTGGCCCAAGAAACTTAATAACTATAATAAAATAATTATTGTCAAATCTTGATGCTAAATTTTATTCCTGGAAAAGTTTTAAAAGTGGTAAACTGTCTTGAAACATTCATGTAACTGTTGTAAAAAGAGATGCAGACTTTGGAATTGGATGAGCATGTTCCCAGAATAAATGCTGAAATATTTTGTATTATGTCAGTTTCACCTTTCTCCAGTCCCTATACTATGTACTGTAGAATAGTATCTGGTAAATTGTTTTGATTAAGGTTTACACTATCAGTGTCAAGGTTTCTAAATGCAGTAGAATGACCTTTACAATTCAACAATAAACAATGTATCTGAATCACGCATAGAGATACCTCTGTCCTCTTTTGTGGATGAATGGTGGTTAGCATGACCTTTCCCGAAGGTAAAAGCAATAAGAGGGGAGGGAAAAAAAAGCTGAAAATGTTTACGTAATGTTTGTATTTTGGAATGTCATATTCTACTTTAGAGGTTAGTAATACCAGCAATGCCATGTAAGTGACATATGACTCCATGTTTGAGTGAGCTGATGCTTATTTGGATCAAAACATTTAAACAGCTGAGAGATCACGTGACAAAACTATTACTGTTTGTAGTGTTGTAGCCATGTTGGTCCCAGAATGAGAGACACAAGGTGGGAGAGGTAATCTTTTATTTATTCTTCAGCTCTCTAGAATTTGAAAGTTTTGTCTTTTTCACCAACAGAAGTTGGTTCAATAAATATATTACCTTACCCATCTTCTCTCTCATAAAACTATTGCTGTCAGACATACTTTGTGCTGCAAGGAGTAATGAGGCTTTATTTAAATAGTAACTTTGTAGCTGTATGTCAGACCTCTAACTGCTGTAGAAATTTGTGCTCCTTGCTATAGAATTTTGAACTCTGATTATTTTTAAAATAAAGGAGTTTAGAAATAAGCCGTAAAATCTTTCCTTTGAGCCAATAAGCAAAAACAGTTAAATACCAAATAGTCTTGATATAGGAATGAATCCATTCACCATTATAACAAACTAAAAGTTAAAGCTGTATAGAGCTAGTGTCTTTTTTCTACAATGTATTGCTAAAAGCTTGTAGTATCTGTACTCAGATAAATGCTATACGCATACAATTTAAGGGATACTTTTCACTTTGATTAGAAGATGCAACTTTATTATGTGATGTGCTTTATGAAGAGTTGGTTGCCAGATATCACTTCCCCCAAGTGAACATTATGTCCAATAACAGGTATCCCAAACAGTGAACATTTAATAAACCAGTGAGATTTATTCTCAGATTCTTTAATTTGGCATCTGACCAAAGCATTCAGTATACAGCCTAACAGCATTGTTAGTTCATCTCTTCCACTACTTAACATTATGCATGCCTTCCTAACACTAGAAAAAAATCCAAATGTTAACTGTAAAGGATAGTATGGATGTTTTTAAAAGTAAATGAATAAAAGAGTAAGAATTCTCAAGATCACAGCATTTCAGTCTACAGTATCATATAGGCTTTCTTTCCCATCCTTGTAAATCACAGACATTTCACAGCTTAATTTGATGGGTATTTGTAATCCGGTTGTGAAAGAGAGAATAAAATTAAGAACTCTGGAACACACTTGTTTCAGAGCTATATGCCTTCATGTTGCTTGTTTTTACGTAGGATTAAAGCATTGATAGGAGTTTTCTTGTGACCACTATAAAATAAGGAAGTTGTGTGACACAAATAGGGAGATACTTTTCAGATAGGTTTTATACTCAACACAAGTAATGAAGGCATGTTAACCTTGAGATGTTAACCCACCCTTTGCATTTTCTGGTAACATTTACCATGTTCATTGCTGACATGTATTTATAGACCTAGACCATTAAGATTGTATAAGTATGACTAGCTACAGAAGAGAGTTCACTTTAGGTCGCATGAAAGTTTGTCTCTCTAAGCATAGAAAAAAACTATATTTCATATGGTTTCTGCCTCTTACTCCCTGCTGACGATAATCATTTGAATTGCATTGTTCTCTAGCAGCAGCGATAGAACATTATGCACTGTCAAAATGTTGTTGGTCAATGGCAGGATACTGCATGAAATAGGCTGTTTTAGATAGATGAGAAAAAATCTCTAGAATAAATGCATGAAATGTAAATGAGATCTTAATTTTCCCCCCATTTGCTTTATAGTTAGGCAGGAGTTGTATGCAAATGTTCTCGATTATACTGATAACTTCTCTGACTGTTAGTTTTTTAGAAATACTTCTGTAAAATTAAACTTCAAATTCTACAGTGGAGATTATTAGCTGAATTAAAAAAGATAATGCCAAATTATTAACAGTCTCTTTCTTCATCATTAGGAGCTATAAAATTGACCAGTTTGGCATGTGGAAATCAGCACATCTGGGCCTGTGATACTAGTGGCGGCGTTTACTTCCGTGTAGGAACTCAGCCTCTAAACCCAAGTTTGATGCTTCCTGCGTGGATAATGATTGAGCCACCTGCACAGGTAAAACAGTCAATCATAACTTTTTAAATGTGATAATTTAGCAATCTGCCTTGAAAATCAAGGAACTTCAACACTTTTCTTTCTGAAAAGATGATGATAGATGGAGGACCCAAAAAAGTCTGAATTTAAGAACATAAAAATTGCCGTACTGGGTCAGACTAATAGTCCATCTAGCCCAGTATCCTGTCTCTGACAGTGGCCAGTACTAGAGCTTCAGGGGAAGTGTACAGAACAAGGCAGTTGAGGTGTTCCAACCCTGTCTTCCCCTCCCAGCTTCTGGGAGCATGAGGTTGCATCCCTGACCATCTTAGCTAATAGCCATCAATGGACCTATCCTCCATGAACTTACCTAGTTATCTGTTTTGTTTTTTGTTTTTTTTTTTCCCACCCAGTTATACTTCTGGCCATCACACATCCCATGACAATGAGATCCAAAAGTTAATTTTGAGTTGTGTGAAAAAGTACTTCCTCTTGTTTGTGTTAAACCTGCTGCCTGTTAATTTCATAGGGTGATTCCTGGTTTTTGTATTGTGGGAAAGGGAAAATAACACTCCCCTTCCCCCTTCATAATTTTATAGATCACTGTCATATCCCCTCTTAGTAGTCTCTTCTAAACTTGTTTCATTCTTTCCTGTCTTATCCAACACCTTAGAATTGTGATCAGCGAGAAGACTAGATTAAGTGCTGTAAAATCTTGAACAGTGGTTTTCTAGACTTCTGCCTGTTCCATTTTGTAGTTTCTACACTTCTAAAAGTTACAAAACATGTTCAAAGCTGTCAATGATACCTTTGCCCTAACAGAGCTGCTATATAAGGCCGTTGACTAGACTGGTCAGAAATCTCTCTTTTTGGTATGATTTGACTCTAGCAAATACAGAGAGCCTTTCATTGTATTGCTTATATACAGTACAAAGATAACACTACACTATATCGTGTCCAGATATACAGTTATAGAATGTTTATGAATTATAAATGCAAGTTTAGTGTTTCAAAGACACCTAGTCTAAAGAAATAATAAAGTAGACATAGAATTACAAAATAAACAGAGAAAAGCAATTCACCTACTAATCTCTACTCTGCTTTATAACAAAGACGTTATGGAAAGAAGAAGGTGGAATGAAGTTACCTTGTTTAAATCAAATTTTTCATTTAATCTCTGGCTATCATTGAAGGGAAAGGATTTACCTAATTAGATGACTACTATTTGACCATTTTGTGAACTGCCATCTGCTTTCTTTAATTAGCAGATGAGTACTGCTGAAGTTCATGTAACTGGCTGTAAATGATCTCTTGTAGTCTGAGTTAGTGAATCCTGAAGGTTTTTCTTCATTTCCTCTAAGCAATCTACTTTTAACAATCATAAGCTCCTCGGGGCAGGCACATGCTTTTTGTTTTGTTTGTACTATACCTAGCACAAAGGGGTCTTGGTCCATGATTAGGGCTCCTAAGCACACAGGAGAACAAACAACAAATCTACATACTTTTGTCTGGTCTTTCAACTTGACTTTATCACCAGGAGAAAACTTACCCATTTTAGCACAGTTAGAATTCTAAGATAATTTTCTGCCAAATGTTAAAAATCTATGACCCATTCACATTTCATTGTGTATTGTAACCAATCCTTAAAACTGCCTTAGAAGAAACATTACTGTAAACAGTGAGAGGTAAAGTTTGCAGATGATACAAAATTGCTCAGAATAGTTGAGTCAAAAGCTGACTGCAAAGATCTACAAAGGGGTCTCTCAAGCTGTGTGATTGGGCAAGAAAATGGCAGATTAAATTCAGTGTCGATCAATACACAGTAATGCACATGGGAAAACACAATCCCAACTATACATACAAAATGATTGGGTCTAAATTAGCTGTTACCACTCATGAAAGGGATCTTGGAGTCATAGCAGATAGTTATCTCAAAACATCTGTTTTATGTGCAGCAGCAGTCAATAAAGCTAACAATGTTAGGAACCACGAGGAAATAGATAAGACAGAACATATAATGCCACTATATAGATCCATGGTATGCCCACACCTTGAATACTGTGAAATTTTGGTCACCCCATCTCAAAAAAGACTTATTAGAGTTGGAAAAAGTACAGAGAAGGGCAACAAAAATAACTAGGGTATGGAACAGCTTCCATATGAGGAGAGGTTAGAAATACTGGTACTGCTCATCTTAGAAAAGAGACGACTAAAGTGGAATATGATAGAAGTCTCTAAAATCATAAATGGTGTGGAGAAAGTGACTGTTTACTCCTTCACGTAACCCAAGATCCAGGGGTCACCCAATGAAATTAATAGGCAGTAGGCTTAAAATAAACATAAGGATGCACTTTTTCATACAATGCACAGTCAAACAGTGGAACTCATTGCTAGGGGATGCTGTGAAGGCTAAAAGTATAACTGAGTTAAAAAAAGAATTAGATAAGTTCAAGAAGGATAGGTCCATCAAGGGCAATTATCAAGATGGTCAGGGACACAACGCCATGCTCTGGGTGTCCCTAAGCATCTGACTGCCAGAAACGTGAACTGAACAATAGGGGATGGATCACTCAATAATTTCTCTGGTCTGTTCATTCCCTCTGAAGTATCTGGCACTGGCCACTGTTGGAAGACTGGATACTGGGCTAGATGAACCATTGGGCTGACCCGGTAAGGCTGTTCAACATTTTTGCAAAGTTTCTGCAGAACAAAATAACATTGGCTGATTCCATTTCTTTCAAGTACCTTCCTGGTTCTTTAATATTGGTTCTTGTTTAGTCTCTTTGCAGATGAAGTAGAAACATGATTGACTCACTGGTACTAATCCTCAGGTATTTTGACCTTTTTATCAAAAAGACAAAAGAAACAAAATGACACTCTAAGGTTAAACATGTAGCATGTAAATCTGTTGGTCTGTGCCAAATTCTCCCTTCTTCCCTTTCAGTCCCATGAAATAAACTGAATGCCATTAACTTCAGTGGTCTTGAGAATGCTCAGCACATGGCAGGAAGTGCTGAGAACTCCACAATATCAGACTCTAATTTTGGGTCATGCCTTTACTGGGTACTCTGAACTTTAATTGGAATTTTGGGAAGAGGTCTTCTGAAGTGAATATTACAGTATTATTGTCATTTTTAACAATTTCTGTATTGGGGGTGATTTTTAATTTTGACTTAGTCTTTAAAGTATTTACAGTGGAGCACAGAAGTATTCATCTCAAGTCTAAGATTTTTTCATTTGCAATACGAATAGATTATTTTGCCTGACTATCCCAGAGATGTTTTCCAGTGCTACTGTGAATGCTGCCAGGAAGGTAGTACACTCTAGTAACTTGTGTCTGACTAACGTACAGACTAGTCCAGATAGCCTCTCGAGGAACTGGTGCCAGCCCTCCTTAGCCATGTGGGACCTATTCAAGGCAGTAATGTTGGAGAGGATTTTCTTAGAGAACTGTCTTTTTCAATTGGGGGGGTTGAAAGGGCAAACCATGACTTGGGAATGCTCCACATGAGTGTTTTAGTCAGTGCATGTTACAGATAAATGAAACTGGATAAATACAGCATATCAAGGCTCCCACTAAAGTGGCTTATTCAGATGATGTAGAATTCCATAGTGTGTCTTTTCAAGTATTTGCTTTTCTTTAATATCAGGATTTTATTTTGTTGAAACCATCTTTGTAACGGAAACATTTTAATTAGCAGGCAATCATTCATATATGTGTGCGCACACATACACACTCTCACTTTCAACACTTTTAATAAAAACTGTTTAAAGTCTTTGTTTCAAACTGATTCCATTGTCCAGTGAGACACAGAATTTTCCTCTTCCTATTGGTCAAGAAAGCCAATATTAACATACTCTAAGCTGCTTTTGCTAAGAATTCTAGCCTTTCAGTATTTTTTGTTTTAAGCTATTGCTACTGTCACTGTGCAGGAATTATAAGTGCAGCCTGTCATGTGTTTGATAGCTACTCTTATTGGTATCAAAAATGTTTTCAACATACCCTGAAGACTCTGGGACTAGATTACTGTAGTGCATGATGTTGTTCTGTGTGTTTCTTTTAAAAACATTCATCTTAAACTGGTATTTTCACTTTCTTCTCTTTAAGCTATTTGCCCAAAAAGCAAGTGTTTACCTTGAAATCAACAGGCTTGTTCATTGTAGTAATTTTTAATGAATATCTTCAAAACATGAAGTTTGGGAGTCATTCCTCCTTCAAATATCCATTTGCTTGTTACTTCAGATCAAATCAGGGTTCTTGAAATGTATCCACCTGTGCATCCATCTTTTGACATATTTTCACCAATATAGTCTGTGAATATTTTTTTCCCGTCAGATAAATCTATGCCTTGCTCTTTTTTAAAAAAAATATTCCTTAACCATTCTCTTTTCAGGGTTACGTAACTGAAAAGATAATCTTCAACTTCTAACTTGTCTCTGGCACAGCTTTCTATAAAATGATTAGAACAAGGTACTTAAATACATGCCTTGACTTGAGTGGAACTACTCACATGCTTGAAGTTAGGTGTGTGATGGAATATTTGCTGAATAGAGGCTTTTCATGCAAGATTTAGAGATACAGATATAAAATGATTCATCCTGGCATAAATTCACACAAAACTGTAATTGTAGCACCAGTTTCTGGATGCTTGAGAGAGTCAGTGCAGCTCATTTCACAGTAGGCTTAAACTCATCTGGTTTTAAAGGCCAAGAAGGACTGGATCTAGTCAACCTGAAGTGAGAGACCTTCAAAGGGACAAAGTCTGTAGAATAAGAGTATCTTCTGAGCAACATTTGCTTGTAGTTTTCAGATCGGACTAGTAATAACAGACACAGATTCCTGGTTCATTGTTTTTGTTAGGAAGATTAATCACAATGTATTTTACTCACCAACTTTCTGTATTCTGCAATAGCCAGATCAGGCATTGTGACTGTTCTAGGTGGAACACATTGTTAATACTTACTATACCTGTTCAACTGTCTTTATATGCATTTAACTGTGGTTGAGAGAGATGCCAGGGTTACTATAAGGTCCTGTTTTTAAAGGTTTATAACTTTCAGTTCAAAGGGTAATTGCAAAAATTTTACTGTTCATGTAAGGGGAAATGGGTTGGGGAGTTTTGTTTTTTGGAAAGTTTGAAGAAAACCTGTCAAGCAGTACTTGTGTTTCTTTAAAGGTCCACCACTCATGCTACATTTTTGACATAGGAATTTTTTTCATAATGTTAATCTTTAAAATCTCAGCCTTTAGTCACATTAACATAGTCTTTTGCTTGTTGTTGCACCAAAGACAGGAAGTTCAGCGCACAAACCTTATCCTTGCCCTGCTGTGTCTGTGTATTACAATAGAATTTCTTGTGTGCGGTGGTATCGTAGCCATGTTGGTCTCAAATGACAGGCTAAGAGACTTGCTTCCGTGAGGTTTTTTGCAGTGTAGACATACCTTAAGGCCCCAATACTATAAACAGACTTATAACTGTTACTTTGAGCTTGTGAGCAGTCCTACTGAAACCAATGTGGCTATTCATGTGCTTAAACTTAAACACGAGTGTGCACCTGAGGGATGCCTCAGCTTCTCCACTTGGACTTGTGCTCAAACATGTGAGCTGTTTCAAGCAGCTAAGATGAAAAAAAAAAAATTAAAACAAAAAACCCCTCTCCGAGGCTTCTTCTGGTTGTCCCCTCAGATTTGAATCAGGTTAAAGTATGGAAATGATGCTGGTCTCGTATTCAGAGCTATATTCAGTCCTGGAACAATGGCTGTTTAAAGAAGATGCTTGCAAGTTTAAAATTTTTTTGAAAAAAGCATATTTGTTATAAATAACATTCAGATTATTAAAACTATTAAAATTTTAATTTGATACTATCTACATTTTATATTTCTCTGTTAAACCATGAGCATAAATGAATTGGTTCCAATTTTGTTTGTGGTCCATTTCTAGTCAACTTCAACTTTTTGACTTCAATGTACTGCCTTAGCTCAATGCTTGTGTTGCAAACATTCCAGAGAAATGCTTACTGATTTTTTTTTTCCAACTGAAAATGAAATAGTCATGGCAACATTTCTGTTGACCTTATATTCAGTAAAAAACTCCATTTTCAAAGCTTGTATTTTGGCCCAAATGTGATCTGACACTGTTCTTTCTGTGTATTAATCATCCATGTTAGAAACATTAGCTATATGCAGAGTGGGATTCCAGGCACTTCAGCGACATAAAGCATTTGTTCCTAATTCGGCAGACTAAGCTACAGACTTTTTTTTTTAATAATCTGTGATTTTTAATAGAATATCTAGTTTTGCTCTGTCTGTATAAATAAATGGCTTTGCAAGGTCACTTGTATTTACTTTGGTGAGTTTGGAGAGTGAGAAACTACTGTGTTGGCTTGTAAAATTAGCAGGGTTCTGTTCACTGGCTCCATTATGACATTTGCAGCACAAACTTCTTAAGAATGTTTAAATAACATGGATTAACACTTTTAAAAACTGCTTTGATGATGACCATTACCACAGACAGCATAGAACAGAGCTGAAACTAGAATCTAGAGTGCTTGCTTCTCTGAAAAATCCCCTCCTTTTTACACAAAAAGAAAAGGAGTACTTGTGGCACCTTAGAGACTAACCAATTTATTTGAGCATAAGCTTTCGTGAGCTGCAACTCACTTTTCTTTTTGCAAATACAGACTAACACGGCTGCTACTCTGAAACCTCCTTTTTCAATGAGGCATCCTATACTTTCCAAAACTATGGAGGTGATCTTATTGAGGTTCAGAAGCTTAAATGCTAAGGACTGAGGTTCACATATGAACTAGTTTCTGTATTGCAATCCCTATATTTTCAAGTGCAGTTACTGTAATTGTAGGTGCAAATCTGGTATTTGGGCATGCAAATAGATTTTTAGGTATTTAGTGCCCAAATTGTGCATGCAGTTTTAGTCATTGTATGTGCCACTGTAGATCTGCATGCACAAATATGCATGTGTGTTTGCATGCCAAAGTACTCTACCTTTTGGAAAATTGATCCTTGATAATCAAGTACTAAAACTAAATAAAACAACTTCATATCCAAATAGTATTTCTATTGCAACCATATACCTGCATTTAACACTCTTATTTCGCTAGAGCATTAAGGTGACCTAGAAGTGGAAGGATTCAAATATAATACCAGCAAAATATTTTAAAACTCTCTCTCAAATATTCATAGTGGCTTTTCTGTAAAATATTAACATACACGAAATACGCGCTATGTGGTGGTATAAGGACTCTATTGGCAATCCTTTAGGGTGACTTGTATAACTCTCACCTTTGTGATGCCTGAGTAATGAAGCTATGCCCCTGAAAGCATTCTATTACCCCACGCTGTATTTTGCTGTGTGCGAGTGTCTTTGCCAGTACATATACACAGTATAAACCATTTGAAAATTTTTTTGGCACGCCTTTTAATTTGCTTGGCTTTAACGGGTTTTATTCTAGCTTTGCCCCACTTTTAATCTTGAGCATATAGAAAATAAGCAAGCCAATAGCATGGATGTGTGGTATGGACAGTTTTTAAAGCATGTTAAGTGGTCCTGATGAGGTTTTGTAAGGAAAGAGTTTATTGAGAAATATATTATACTGAATATTCTTGAGAGAACTTTTGGATTAGTTGAGCAGGAAGACTACAATTTTGGCACAGTTTTTTGTTTTTGTTTTTCTTGAGTAAACTTCACAGCAGAAGTGCAGGGAAAAAAAATGAAAAGGTGCGGAGGGGTGCGTGGGCGGGCAGGGATTGGAGAGCAAGCACTAGCCTTCCTGGCAGGAGCCATGCAGCTTTGCTCTTTTTGAAGATCTCCATGTGCTTCTTCGGGGATTTCCTCTAGGAAAATACATTTCTCAGTAGCTTGGTTCTCAGTGGCCCAAATAAAGCCTGTGAAATCTTGGAAATGGCTGGAGTGGCAGGGGGTGTTGGAGAACTCATCCCACACTCACCCTACAGTGGTGGCTCCTGTCTGAGTGCCACTCAGATTTGGCCTGTCTGCCCTTCTGTCTCAATCTACAGAGGAGCAGATGTGGAAAGCTGGGATCAGCCGCTCAGGACGGGAGCTACCACTGCAGCATGAGTACGGGGTGGGTTTGCTCTCCAAGTCTCCCCCACCTCCAGTCTTCTGCAAGATTTCACTGACTTGATTTAAATTCACAATTAGTAACATCAATGCCAAAATCGTAGACTTAGGCATGACCAACTTGACTACAGTTAATTGGGTTTGGGCTGACTACACCTTGTTGTGGGTTTTTTGGTCTCATATGTTGTACCTTAAAATATTTGTGAGAGATGTTTTGGAGCTTGAAGTTTGAAATGGGTATAGGAGAGGTCAAGAGTATTGGCCCATCTTCCTTCCAAGATGTATGTTTAACGTAATATGGAGTTCTTAAAGCTTAGGTGCCAAAAAATTCTAGAAATCTGGTACATTTACGAGTTAGGAAGGACGATTCATACTGTTGTCAGATGGCTACACGTATTACTACACTTGTGATTCATTATGAAAAATGTTTGACCAAATAACCAAACTTAGCCAAATGTATTGTGTAAAGGTAAAACAGTACATTATGAAAAGGAGATATACATACTGTCCTTCCAGGAAGCAATTCTTATCTCTCAGCATGTTCACCTTACACAGAAGGTGTACTTCAAAGATACGCCCCCAAAGCCACTTGTAAACAATGATCCCATAGAAACAAGTTAGAAAGCACTATACTGTATATGTCACCTGAGATCCAACCCACCGGATTGTACCAGTTTCTTAACTTGTTCTGTACATTTCTAATCTTTGTTGTGGATACTAGCATTCTAGATACTGGTCATGAAGGTACCTCCTCTGCTTATGCAGGGGCAGAATGTTAATATATTTTGCCCTTGGCTGTTTCCTATCCACTTATGTCAAATTATGAGTTGTCCTGTGCCAAGATATCTAAGAGGTACCAGGGAACAAGAATGAACAGCATTGTGGGAAAAATAATGCAGTTCAGCTGGATAATTGCCCAACATTTATACACACAATATGAATATTGTGTGTAATACATACATATGTACACTAGTTAACACTCTGATTTCAAGTCATACTGAGAAAATAAGTGATTGCTCTAGCTCTTCTGTAAATAGAGTTAATGTTGCTTTGACTGTTCTCTGGCATTACTGATAGTGCTGCTCTTTCTAACAGGAAAAACAGGTGGGTTCCAAGAACAAATCTTCATAGTCTTTCCTGCCATTGTGTATCTGGCTTGATCCTCTTCTGCAAATAACAAATAAGCATTAAATTCAACAAACTTCTTGTCCACTCTGCTGCTAAAAAACCTGAATGCAAAAAGTTTGACAGACCTCTTATATTGTGTATCTCACACTTTCTTCCTTTTTCCAATGCCAGAAGTGCTTAGCCACTGCAGAATTTTATTTGAAAGGATTATACACACCTGGTTAGCTCTGCCACATATGTCTCTCCTTAATTTACCTCCTTTATTTTGGACACTTATTATAGACATTACTCAGTAGGAGACTTCTGGGTAATAGAACCCAGAACAATATTCAGACTTCCAGGTAACAGAAACGGCTCAAAAAAGACCAATCTACTGGTAATGTGGGACACTTGTGTCTGATTTGGGATTGATTCCAGCATAGGCTACACATGCTGAAGAGACTCCTAGATTAGTCCTCAGAAGTCGTGGAGAGCCTTCCGCCACTGAGTAGCAACCAATTTGTCTTAAAGATGATTGGCTTTGACAGAGGAGTCCTGTTCAGTCCTCCTGAATCTGAATGAGTAGAGCTGTAAAGCAGAGCCTCAAGGGTAGCAGGGTCTAACAGATGGAATCTTCAGAACTCTACACACAGATGTGGAGAACTTTTTTCTACCTTCACTTCCCGTGACAGGAGAGAGGAGCCAAAAAAAAGACTTCGAATTTTCAGGCTTGTTTGATTAATTCTGCAGTTTTTTTTACTGAGATAACTGGTAACTTAAGTGGAACTACTGAGCTAGTGAAAAACATTTTAGTTGTGTCTATTTTATGTCTTGTCATTTCTTGATGTCGTTTCACAATGAATGTTTGGAAGTTGACGTATTTCCTTTTTAATTTATTTGTATTTATAAACTGTTTGATTAGCACTGATTTTTCCCAAGCACTTAGATGCTTAGAACAGAATCTTGCTTTCAAAAAATGATTTTGTAGGCGCAGAGAGAAAACCAAATATTCATGGTTTATAGATACATTGGATTAAATGTTGAAAACCACACAGTCTGTTTTAGTCTCAGTATCTGAGAAGAGTGGGAGAACCTCCGTCCCAATAGGTGAAGACATACTGATGGTGTGGTTAAGGCACAAGACTGGGAGCTGGGAGAAAATTGCTTTTGATCCTGGCTCAGATACAGACTTCCTTTGCAATCTTGGGAAATAGATTGATTTTCTCCTTGACTCAGTTGCCCCCATCTGTAAAAATGATACTCCCCTACCTGACAGGAGTGATAAGGCTAAATTCATTAGTGTTTGTGAGGGACTTGGGGACTATCGTGATGAGCACCACATAAAGCCTATAAATAAGTTTTTGGCATGTCTGCTGTTGATCAGGAAAGTTGGGAGACTTGTATGCTACTCTTTTAAAAATACCAAACCACTGTACAAATTACAAATATGGCATCTTTTACAATCAGTAAGTGTGTATAAATCCCATTAATGCCAGTGGAAATTGAGCAAACATTAGGGAGAATTGTCTGACTGTTTTAGTGTAAAATTGCAAGGTTTTTGCTCTTTGAAACATAAGCCGATTTATATACCTCCACTGATACTTTTCTTAGTAGTAATGGGAAAAGAACACCATCTAATCTTGCACAACTATCTAGTTACCATTATCAGTCCCAGAAATCCATTTGCCACGCAATCTTTAGTTTTTATGTTTTGTGGAAAAATAAACATATACAGTAAAACCCCAATTATCTGATCTAATTGGGACTGGAGCCAGATTGGATGATCAAAAATGTGGGTAATCAGGAGAAATGGGCAGGGCTCAGGCTGTTGGCCCCAGATAGTAGGGCTTGGGCTGTTGGCTTAAAAATGGTAAGTATATCAATAAAATATTGGAGAGGAAGGGAATGGAGGCAGAAAAAGATTGATACTAGTCATGGGAAGGGGAAGACAATATTGGAAAAGGAGAATAGTTGAAAGAGAAAGGAAAAATGGAAGAGGAGGGGAGGGAAAGAAATGAGGAAAGGTGTGTTTTTTCCCCTCCTCCCCCCATCTCCATGGAGGGTTGACTAGTCTCATAGTTAGGAAATTAATTTCCCTCCCTTGTTCACAAAGTATGAGACACAGGTTGTGGGATATTATTTATTTGTATTACAATACTGCCTAGAGTTTGCAACAGAGATCAGGGTCCCATTGTGCAGTACAATACACAAACATGAAAGTCTGTATCAAAGAGCTGACAGCATAAATAAATAGAATGAGCAAAGGGATGCAACACAAACTCAGTGATGGTTGGCAAATGCTATGTTAGTGTCATGGTTTTTATAATGTTTTTGTCTGTGATTTTTTTTTCTGTTACACTCAAACACAATGGAAAAGTTTAACAAGATGTGCTAGAAAGTTTACATCTCCATTACGATTCCATAAATGGTTCTCTTAAAGTCCATGGTAAGGAGTTACTCAGGAGTTCAGTTGTGTAATTAACTTGTGGCAAACACAATTATGTAGCATGTGTTTCAGGTCTGTAATAGGAGGTGGGAAAGACGTTCTTATGAGGGCAGATACTCATCTCTCCAAGTGCATATCTTAGCACTCAGATTTCCACCAGGGATGAAATTGGTAAAATGAACGGTTAGGGTTTGATTTAGATTATTGATGAGATGTCAAATAATCCAGGCTCATTCAGCTTTATTAGTCAAACCTAAAACAGCACAACATGAAAAGAAGCCATACTTTACCCACTTCCGGAAGCAGTTTTCAGTATAATACCTTGCATCGTAGGGCTGCTTCAAAAGTATGAGTTCAAGCCTATTTGTATTTATACAGGAGTTGTTTAAGATTGATGAAACATTAGCCAAGACTTATGCACGAGTTCTTACCAGTGCTTATCTTATTTTGAAAATAGTTTACAAAAAGTCAGCAAAATTGGAGATATTCTGTACTGCAATAGGTTGGTACAGAGGCATATTGGTCAAGAGTCAACAAAATCATCCATCTTCTTTAGTACACACTGTGAGCTATACGTATTACACTGATATCTGGCAAGCTTCAACACAACATACATCTTCTCTGACAGATTCTACAGATACATAGACCAGAGGTTGAGTTCACCTATTAGTATATTGGCATTACAGCAAGGTACCCTGGGAGCATGGCTCACAGTTTAGCATAAGTATAAAGTATACAAAGCCTTCTAGAAATATATATATTAAAAAAAAAAACAAAAAAAAACAGATGACCGGATAAGAGGGTGAGTTTAGTGTTGTTCTGTGCATAGATTAAAGGGCATTTAAGAGCATATAGCATGTAGGTGTGAAAAATGTCATGGTCAAGTTGATGGTATGTCCACCCTGATGAGTCACCTCCAGTGAAAAAAGCTTGATTTAAGTTCCTGAAACGCCACAGAATTTCTTTGGTAGGTGAAATGTTGCACGAGACCTGCCTGCTGCCTCTCCTGGTGTATCTCCTAGGAGCTAAAGATTGCAAAGGCCAAGTTCCCAGCTAGTGGAGAAAGAGTATGCTTTTGTGTAGGCCTGATCTTCCCTGGCCTTTTAGCCTACATGAAAAGCATGTCACAAAAAGCAGATACTATAGTAGGCACCTTGAGACTGTCTTTACAGGGATAAAAAGCATAGCTGGTTTAGAGAGCGCTATGAAGCTAGCCTGAAAAGGAAAGAAGTGGGGGGTGAGAGAGGGAGCCAGACAGAATTTTAAAGTTAAATGCAAAGCAGGCAAGTCCACATGTGCACGAGCTGAGTTTGGCACAGGGCTATGTGTAGATTTGTGCGTGTATGTGCGTGCTCCTAAATTACGTACTTGCAGAGATGCTTGCAACTGTGTGTATCTCACATTGACCATGCAGCCCAGCACATATGTGAGAACATAGAATCACTGGGCTGGACCCTTGGAAGTCCAGCTCCCTGTGCTGAGGCAGGGCCAGGAATGCTTGCACCTTTCAGGGATGGACTTAGTTTAACCTGTTCTTAAAAACCTCCAGTGTTGGAGATTCCACACCCTCTGGTGGAAGCCTATTCCAGAGCTTAACTCCCTTTATAGTCAGTTTCTTCCTAACATTTGGCCTTTCTAAATCACCCTTGCTTCAGATAAAGCCCAATACTACTTGTCCTACCTTCAGTAGACATTGAGAGCAATTGATCTTTATAACAACAATCTTCAAATATGTTAAGGGCTATGAGGTGTGTTTCCCCCTCCCTACCCCCGCCCCCCCAGTCATATTTTCTCAAAACTAAATATGCCCAGTTTTTTTAATCTTTACTTATAGGTCAAGTTTCCTAAACCTTTTATCATTTTTGTTGCTCTCCTCTGGACTCTCTCTCCAATTTGGCAACATCTTTCTTAAACTGTGGTGTCTAGAACTGGACACAATATTCCAGTTGAGGCCTTGCCAGTGCCAAGTAGAGTCGGATAATTATCTCCTGTGTCTTACATATAATACTCCTGTTAATGTACTCCAGAATACTAGCCTTTTTTGCAACTGCATCATGTTTACTCAGACTCAATTTATAACCCACTACAACCCCCAGATTATTTTCGGTAGTACTACTGCCTAGCCTGTTCCCCATTTTGGTGGTTGTGCATTTGATTTTTTTCATCCTTCCTACATGTAGTACTTTATGCATGTCCTTACTGAATTTCATCATGTTGATTTCAGACCAGTTCTCTTAGTTATTTTGAATTCTAATTCTGTTCTCCAAAGTGCTTACAACTCCTCTCAGCTTGGTATCATTCACAGATTTTACAAGCACACTCTCCATTCCATTATCCAAGTCATTAATGAAAATATTGACTGGTACTGGACCCAGGACATCCCCCTGCAGAATCCCAAGTGATACATCCTCCCAGTTTAGCAGGAATCCATTGATATATATACTCTGAGTATGATGGTCTTTCAACCAGTTGTGCACCCACTTCATAGTAATATAATGTAGACCACATTTGCCTCATTTTCTGATGGGAATGTCAAGTGGGACTGGGTCAAAAGGCTTACTAAAATCAAGTTATATTGCATCTACATCCTTTTCCCCATCCGCTAGGCCAGTAATCCTGTCAAAGAAGGAAATAAGGTTGGTCTCACATTATTTGTTCTTGACAAATCCTTATTGGCTATTACTTATTACCCTGATTAGACTCTAGGTGCTTACAAATTATTGTAAATACATGATAGTAAATACCTCATTTTCTTGTAAGATGTTGACTTTTTTAAAGCTGTATCTGTCATGTTCAGTGAAGCCCTCCTAAAGCTCATATAGAGGGAAGCATTGTTTTTGCTTTGATATGCAATTTTTTCAGATTATATTTGCATTTGTTAAGCTTCCTGACTCTTACCTTGCTACAAAACAACCCCTTACATGATACGCACCAAATATTCTAGTCAGAAACATTTGGTTTTGAAGGGCAGATAAGTTTCCCCCCTGCTCATTCAAAGCTCCCCAGAGTTCAGTGAGAGTCTTCACTGAGTAAGGACTGATGCCTGGGAATAGAGTGAGGGAAATGTTTCATTTGGGCTCCCAGGAAACTAGGATTTCAGATATTCTAGAGAAAATGTGGGTGATCCGGCCCGAAGAAGATGTATCTGCAGCTATGTCTACACTATAAGCTAGGGGTGTGATTCCTCTCCTTGCGTATGCATACTTGTGCTATCTCAAGTATAAATAGCTGTGTAGGTGCGGTAGCACGGTAGCCAAGTACATACCTGCCTGAAACTGAGTTTGTATTTGGCATGGCTCATCCTGCACCTGTACTGCTATTTATGCTTGTGCTAGCTCAATGAAAGCTAGCGTGAGTATGTGTCGAATCACACCCCTAGCTCACAGTGTAGACATAACCTGCAAAGCCAGACCCCCTCAGTAATAGTGAGGGTAGGAGCAGTGGAGGCAAGTCACCAAATGGAGACAGTTGGACTCTTTAAAAATGTCCAGTGTGGTTTTGTCAATACAGGTCAAGATGTAAATGTGCTGGGAGAATTTGAGAAGGCAGTAAGAAAATAATGAATTGGTGCATCTGTTGCTGTGTATAGGAAGGTTCCTTCTGAATTTACAAATAATTTTTAATCTCGCCCTATCCGAATTGCAGTGCTGACTGATTTGCTTATATGAACATTGGAACAATAAAGTTTAGGTTTGCAATTACTGAACTTGGATGTTGCAAATTAAAATATGCATTTTTAATTAATAAAACAATTAGATTCTGAAAACAAAGTAGCATCAATTTATGTAGGCCCAAATTATTTCCTTTTTTGCAACCTTACACGTTAACGTAGAGGAAACATTACATTTTACACGGTAACTATGCAGTGTGGTCCGTATTTGGAAAACTGTCAGGGTTTAGGTTTTTGGTTGTTTTGTCTGTAGTCTGACATATTTTATTACTTCCATAGCAGATCTCTGTAAGAGAGTGAATTGTCCTGTTTTAAATGTTGTACTGGCTGAGACTTTAAGTACTGTTTTTGTTTCTAGCCAGTGGGAATAAACTTGGTCAGTGTTCATTCAAGTCCAAATGATCAGATGCTATGGGCAATTGATAGCAAATGGAATGTCCATGTACGAATAGGAATTACAGAAGAAATGCCAGTAGGCACTGACTGGGAACATGTACCAGGTAAAAATAACAATAATATTCCTATGTGCTTCCTCCCACACATTCAATCCCTGAAACACTTTAATTCTGTTTTTGTTAGTGAGCGGTTCCAATGCCAAGCGTGTTAGATTGTTGTGATTAACAAGACTGATTTGGTTACCAGATAATCCTTACCTTAACTTGAGTACGTGTCTCTTAAATATGGTCTCACTTTCACTAAACGTTGTAAGTGCCCCTTGATGAGAAATTTCAGATTCTGGAAGTGCTTCCATTGTAGAACAGGCTGCACTGCACCATTTCCAAGTTGTTGCAGTCAGAGGTGTGAGTGGTGCACTCTTCCCTCTGAGATGGTACTAAAGCAATGCTCAGCAAGGTGTCTGGGCCTGCTGTGCACCTGGAAGTTCTGTCTTTGAATGTGATTAAAAACCAGGGTCCTGCTCCCATGTGATTATTATTAAAAACTTTCTCATTTTTCAAATCTACATGTATTAATCCCCTTGTCCTGGACAAATTCCATCTGCCTGCCAAAAAGTTTGGTTTAAGTTGGATACAGTATTCTTCCTGACCTCCTGTCCTAAATGGCTGAGTAGTGTTGCTGTGTGCTTTTAAGAAGTTCCCACATTCCACTCCAGAAATGACTGCATTTTTGTCAGGAGGAGGGCGAGCTGGGGGGGGGAATCCGCCCTTGTGCAGGGAAGGGGGAAATTATATACATCCACATAGTTACTCTGCACAATCCTTTGAGCTCAGTTTGACTAAAGGGAGTTAAATGAACGTAAGATTATTCCCACTTTCATAATATTGAGGAAGTTATCATGTCCATCTTAACTCTTTAAGACCAAATTCTGCCCTCGCGCTTGAGCAACCGCCTTAAAGTCAAGGGGACGGTCAAGAAAGAAATGTGGAAAACTTGGCAGCCTTGGTACCTTTAATGCTAGAGACGTCTCCCATGAGACATTTACAGGTTTATATAAAAATACGTCAATCTCACCTGCTTTACTTATTAAACGGTATGTAACATAGTTTCATATAAGAAAGCATTTAGTTATTTCCTTCATGTGTTTCCATTTAGGGTTGCAGGCATGTCAGCTGGCTATAAGTACAAGAACTGTTTGGGCATGCTGTCCAAATGGAGATGTAGCACGTCGGTATGGCATTACTGACAAAAACCCAGCAGGAGACTACTGGAAGAAGATTCCAGGGACTGTGTCTTGTTTAACAGGCAAGTCAGTTCTTCATGATGATCTGAAACCTTCACAGACTGGCCTTATGATAGCTATTGTGTTCTGCCTGATGGTGCTCAAATGAATTAGTAAAGATAAATACTATTTTTAAGTGCTGCTGTTTTTGTTATTTGACCATGACTCTTTCATCCATTTAGCGTTTATAATTTCACTCTTTCTTCTCTTCCTCCCCCCCCCCCCCAAAAAAAAAAAAAAAAACAAAAAAAAAGAAGAGGAAAAAAAGAAAATCTTCCCTGGGTCCAGTTAGAAAAATTTAGTAAAATATACGCTGCTTTTTGAATGTTTGCAACTGGAACATACTGCTTTAATTAAAATCTGGATAACTTTTGCTTGGCAGTGACACCTCTAGATGAACTGTGGGCGATTGGTTCTTCAGGATACCTCCTTCAGCGCCTCACGAAAACATTCAGTCACTCTCATAGCTTGCAAAAAAGTAGTGACACTTCTGTTTTGCTTCACCCTGATGATTTTGAAGATGAATGGGAAGTGATATGAAGGCACTCAAGCATGTGAAGCGGTGGAATAACAAGAGAGCAATGCTTGTATTTCCAGTAACATGCCTAGAGAATGTTGGGGTTTAAAGCCACTTGTATTTAACATGCAATATTAGCACTTTTTTTTTTTACTAAAAAACTGACCTGTCAAATAACCCCAAACTGTGCATTCATAGGTTTGTTCCAGTATTTCTTGGGAGACAGTAAGTGTGGCATACTGAAATTGTTAAATTGTATTACCCTAGCAGCTCATTTGGAAATATAATTGTAAGTTAACCTTATTAGCAATGAAAGTGAATATTTTACAACAGCATGCACACTAATATATATGTACTTCTTTTGAGACGGCTTTCAGTTACATTAAATATTTCTCAATAGCAGAAACATTAAATATTTCTCAATTTCTTCTTGTACTTGAAACTCCGTTAAAGAAATGCCGTCTGTCTGTCGTGTCGTATGAATTTAAGATGATCCCAATAGGAACTGAAAATGTATTCTACAGCACAGGTGTCAACATGAACATTGTTTGGACCATTTTTATTTCAAAATCTCCAATGCTTCACTAGCCTTCCATCTCTGGACATTTGGGTTCAATACCTGGCTTCATTCACAGATGAGACATTTGAAATTGCCCTAATCTCAGGTGGACATTTGTCCACCCCACATACCATCAAGAAACTGACTGACTCTGCTCCATGAGGCCCAGGGCTGGAATAGCAGCAAAGCTGTGGGTCTGGTTTCTGGTACATTGGCAGGATTGTGTGAGGCAGCTTTCCTTGTACCTGATGCGCTGTGTTTGTGCCTGTAACCAGTGCTTTATGGCGTGGACTCATTTTTTAAAGTACCAAATTCAGACAGTTTTAAAAAAAAATATGGCAATTGATAGAATTATATATAATTCTAATCTCCCATAAAAAGTTTGTGATATTGTGGGGAGGTGCTTAACAATATTGTGATTTTTAGCTACATTAGCTAAATTTTGAAGTGTCTTAACAAATGTTACAGCAGAGGTTTTTAATGAACTGGGCAACGTGCTGAATAAATTAATCAGTGCTGTTTATTTTTCTTTATATTCTAAATGTTCTCTAAAGGATACCTCATTTTTAAAGACTAGAATTGTAGATGAAAAGAACTTGAGTTCACTGATGTAAGCAGAAGAATTTTTTTTGTGTTCATTCTAAACTCATACATCATCAGAATGTTTAAACAGCTGCTAACCAATGCTGTAAATGAGCCAGCTTCAGGAGATGTGGAGAGAGAATTCAGTATTGAGAACCTGGGAGTCAATGCATAGAAAAAGACATGTTTCCTTTTAACCTCTGCTCTCTTTCAAAATAGCTCTTGCTCATTCTGCACTTGGTTTGGAATAGACACAGTGAAAGGTTTAAATGTAAATCTGACTGTAGAGAGAGAACTAACTTGGTTCACTTTTTTTAAATATAGCATGTGTATTATTGACTTGGTTTGTCTGATTTTTAAATCGGGGGTGATTGGGGAGAGGTCAGATTTGTTTCCCTTTGACAGCTGATCTGTTTTGATTTCTTTCTCATCTGTATATGGAGACTGCCACCGAGTTTATTTTTTTAGTCTGCAGGGCACTGCACTGTAGTGGATTCAGCTTCTGAAGATAGTTTGTTTTATACAAGCATGTTTGGAGAACCCTTTGGCAAGTGGAAATTCAGTTTAAAAGTATCTTGTGGCAGCTCCCAAGTCAGGCAGTTCAGAGGAGGGACAAGACATCTTCCCCACTCCTTGTCAAGGACCAGATGCTCAGATACAACGGTCTTATTTAATACTGACACTTCTTTTATTACACTTTTAACAGGTCGTCTTGGTAATGGCTCAAGCTTGCTCGCTGTTTGTACACCACATAATACTGTACTTTGCTTTGTTCATTAATATTAATTGGTGTTGAAAGCCCTTCTAAATTGTTGGGACTTTTTTGTGTAATTTTTTTTTTTCAAATTACCACCTGAACCCAGGTGGTAATTTGAAACACTTTTAACCTCCTTACTTTCCTTTATTTCGGTACTTTTGATTTTGTTTTATTTTTGTTGTGCTTTGAGAGAGTGCAATAAACTAGACTTTTTTCAAACTACTGTATTCAGAGCCTCAATTATTATGACTGACAAATAGAAAAGGGAGTCTGTTCATCCTAGGAGCTCCTCTTGATGTTGGAGAAACATACATATGAAATACCACCCAGCAACGGCCAGAAGGGCCAGACATTATGATGGGGGCTGGGTACATTAAAGAACACAATTTCTGTTTTCAAAGCATTATACACATGCATCAAAGCGCTTTGAGCACTGTACAACATAAGACATTCCCAATGTAAGATATATTACCTTATTGCAAACAGGTCACCCCCAACTTCAGCCTAGGGTTCTGTAGATTTTAGTGCAGTCATAGTCCTGGAGTGTAAGACTAGAAGGAACCACTAGATCATCTAGTCTGACCTCCTGTATATCACAGGACACCACCCAGCACCCACACACTAAACCCAAAAACCAAAATGTGGCCAAAGTATTACAGCCTACAGGAGACTAGACTATTATGTGCTACAGGGAGAGAATAGGAGGGACTGAGGTGCACCTTCAAAACCCACAACTGGGTTTTCCCTGTGGTTACAAGTTTATCTGCCTTAAATTCAGAACCTGAACAAAGGCTGATCACCCATTTCTTTATACAGCTCAGGCCTTTCATCTTGGCCTTCTGTAACAGGTAATCAGCAGACAGTCAATGAAATTAATAGGCAACAGGTTTAAAACAAACATAAAGAAGTACTTCACACAATGCAGAGTCAACCTGTGGAACCTGTTGTGACAGCCAAAAGTAACTGTTTTCAAAAAGGAATGAGAAGTTCATGGAGGATAGGTCCATCAATGGCTAACTAACCAAGATAGTCAGGGAGGCAATCCTATGCTCTGGGTGTCTGTAAGCTTCTGGCTGCCAGGTGCTGGGACTAGTCAGTGGGATGGATCACTCAATAATTGTCCCCTCCTGTTCATGCCCTCTGAAGCATCTGGCACTGGTCACTGGTGGAAGACAGGATACTGAGCTAGATGGACTATTGGTCTGACCCGTATGTTTTTATCATTTGCCATTGTGATATCCTGGTACTCCTTTCTTTGCTAATGTACAGAAGTTTCATTTGCACATTGGATTCATAGATTCATAGATATTTAGGTCAGAAGGGACCATTATGATCATCTAGTCTGACCTCCTGCACAACGCAGGCCACAGAATTTCACCCACCACTCCTACAAAAAAAACCTCACACCTATATCTGTGCTATTGAAGTCCTCAAATTGTAGTTTAAAGACCTCAAGGAGCAGAGAATCCTCCAGCAAGTGACCCGTGCCCCATGCTACAGAGGAAGGCGAAAAACCTCCAGGGCCTCTTCCAATCTGCCCTGGAGGAAAATTCCTTCCCGACCCCAAATATGGCGATCAGCTAAACCCTGAGCATATGGGCAAGATTCATCAGCCAGATACTACAGAAAATTCTTTCCCAGGTAACTTGGATCTTACCCCATCTAAAACCCATCACAGGCCATTGGGCCTATTTACCATGAATATTTAATTACCAAAACCATGTTATCCCATCAAAATAGTCGAAATAAAGGGCTTCATTGTGTGGACGGGTGCAGGTTTACATCGATTTAACGCTGCTAAATTCGACCTAAAGTCCTAGTGTAGGCCAGGGCTTAGGTTATGAGCAAAATAAAATAAATTCAAGGGGTTTTATTCAAACCACCTGTTGGATGGAAATAGTCCCATTCTCAAAAAAAAAATCCTATTTTAAGGACGCAACGGACACTACTTTAAGGACACATTAAGTTCACAATGAAATGCAAAAAAACAAAAATAAAAAACCAACACTTTGATTTTTGGTGATTCAGACTTCAGTGCTAATACTGTATCAGATACTCATGCAACATCAAGCTGTAACGACTGAGGGATCCAGCCTTTGGAGAATGACAGGAGAGACGAAGCTAAGGAACAGAAGCGACAATGGGGAATAAAGCAGTTCAACACTTTCAAAGCAGAAAACATACCTCCCAACCTGCCAGAGCTCAAACATGGAACATGATGTGCAAAAGAAGATCCAAAATAAGAAACATATAAAAATTATTCCTGCCAGGAAGTAAAAATGCCGTAGGATTCATTCCTGTAGTGGGCGTTTACTTTCTGTAACCTCAATTTCATGATTCTTCATTTCTGCTATAAATAATTTCAAACAAAAAAGGGAGGGGAACATTACATTTGTGTGGAACAGAGGGAACTGTGGGATTAAGGTAAATGGTGTTCCTGGAAATGAAGTACAGTCGAGAGATATGGAATGAAAACTGCCTTTTATAGAAAATGCAGCATCTCTATTTCCCCCACCCCTCCCAAGTGGCTGCCGTGTCAAATAAAACGCTACTGCCTGCCCACGCGTTTGCAAAATACTTTATTATTCTCTTGCAGCATCTACACCATTCTCAAGGTCTTGCATAGGAACGACACAAATGAAGAGGATTCAAACAATATCTGTGCCCTCAATATTATACTTAGCATTTATAAATATCCCAGTATCTCAAAGCACTTGTATATTGAGTCCACCTACTTCCCAGGGATATTGGACATTATGGTATTTCATTATGGCACAGAAAGGTTGATTCACACAGGAAGGCACAGCAAGGGTTAATTAGCATCAGAGCCAGGGCTTCTGACTCCCAGGTTCTACCAGAGCCAGGGCTTCTGACTCCCAGGTTCTACCTACAAGTCCACCCTGGCTCTCCTGCCGAGATTCAGATGTAGTGTATTCATAAGTATCAGTATAGCGCTTGTCCTGAAAACCCAGCTTCTGCGGAATCTTGCAGGGAAATTGTATCTTTTGCTTCTAACCTTAATCCATTGCTATGACACAGGAGTAATTGTCAAGTCACGGTTTACAGGTCAGGTGCCCAGGGATGGGTGCAGTATAGATTACCGCTCTTGGCAGATGAAAATAGTTTAGTTTTCATATTGATTTCACTGCAGGAGAAAATAAGTTGTATTAAGGAGAAATGTTTGTTGGAAGTAGATTAACTATCAAAAGCATTGAGGAGAATTGTATAATAGATAAATTATGTATGTATGTTGTTGTTGTTTCCTAATAAAAGTTCTCCTGATGCCAAGGAAATAAGTAAAACTTTTAATTGCAGGTTTGTTTTCAGTTTCTACAAATATTTATACAAATATAAAAAGCAGCACCTCCCTATTCCCCTTTGCACCCTTGACACACATTGCAAGAACAAGAAAACTCCCACAATTGCCAACAAACCTCAACCCCTACAGAACTCCCCACCCTCACACATGCCCAACCCCATCATGCTCCTTTCTCTGCATCAGGCTTAACAAGTAGAAGAATGCTGAAGATTGTCCTGAAGGCTAGTGGACTGGCTATTTCATACCGGCGGGGAATGCTGTCCCCTCACTTTTAAATCTAGGGGGATTCCACTCAAGTGCCTCTCCTGATCACAGCCATGACCACAAAACACTTTTAAACATGGCTTGCTTCTGTCTACTCTAGATGCTAAGTCATGTTTCACATTTGCGCTAACGTTGATCTCTAACCAATGCATTTTCCCAGTGTAGACGTTGCCAAATAGGAAGGTCCTAGGCTCTTTAGACTAAAACCAGCCCCTTAAATCATCCTGAAACCAATAGGCAGCCCATGCAGATCCTGAAGCTCAAGAGTCTTTTTCTTCCAGAGTGAAGCACTGCTTAACAGCCCACTACAGATTGCACCTGCTTGAGTTTCTGGATTGATTTAAGGAGCACCCCATAAAAAAAAAAAATGCTTTGTAGCAAATCCAGTTCTGAGTTAAAGGCCTTCAATTTTTTTAACAAACCTGTTCTCTATTCTATTTTCTCCACTAATATCTCCGAGGATGTTAAACAGCAACTACTAAAGTTGCACATCTTTAAATCAGCAGGTCTGGATAACTTGCACCAGAGTTTTAAAAGAGCTGGCTTAAGAGCTCTCTGGACCATGAACACTGATTTCCAGAAAGTCTTGGAACTCTAGCTTTCTTCCAGTCTTCTGGAATTTCCCTAATGTTCTGCCAATATTTAAAAAGGGTATATGAGATGATTCAGGTAATTATAGGCCTGTCAGTCTGACATAGATGCAGGTAAGATAATGGAGCTGCCGATATGGGACTTCATTAATCAAGAGTTAAAGGAGGGTAATGTAACTAATGCTGATCAACATGAGTTTATGGTAAATGTCAAACTAATTTGATATCCTGCTTTGAGACTACAAGTTTGGTTAATAAACAGTGTCGATGTAATAGACTTCTATAAGACTTTGTTATGGTGCTGCATGATGTTTTGATTGAAAACGAAAAAGATAAGAAATGGATTAAAAGCTAGCTACTCAATTGGTTTCAAAAAGTAACTGTAAGTGTGAAATCATCATCAAACAGGTGTGTTTCTAGTAGGGTCCGGCAACCATCAGTTCTTGGCACGATGCTATTAATGCTTTTATTAATGACGGGGTGAAGAAAACATAAAATAATTATTGATCAGGCTTGCAAGTGACTAATTGGGGGTGAGGCATAATGAAGAGGACAGGTCACTGAGACAGAGCGATCTGGATTGCTTGGTAAGCTCACACAAGCAAACAGTATGCATTTTAATATGGCTAAATGTATATATCTAGGAACAAAGAACATAGGCCATACTTACTGGAAGGAGGTACTCTATCCTGGGAAGCAGTGATTCTGAAAAAATTTGGATGGTGATGTGGATGCTCAACTGTAAATGAGCACCTGGTGTGATACTGATCAAAGGGCCTGACATTTCCTTAGGAGTAGAGAGGTTATTTTACCTCTGTATTTGGCACTGTGTGACCACTGCTGGAATACTGCGTCCAGTTCTGGTATATACAGTTCAAGAAGGAATGCTGAGAAATTGGAGAGGGTTCAGAGAAGAGTAATAATGATTACAGGATTTGAAAATCTTCCGTATAACCAGTCTGCAGAGTGGTGATATTCTCAGGTTTACCATTGGAATAGTTTACTAAGAACTGTAGTGGATTCCCCATCATTTAAATCAAGATAGGATGTCTGTCTCAAAGACATGATCTAGTTCATATGCAAGTCAGCAGGCTCAATGCAGGAATTGTGCCATACAATTTTATTCTGTTGCAGGGGTGGCCAACCTGTGGCTCCGGAGCCACATGCGGCTCCTCAGAAGCTAATATGTGGCTCCTTGTATAGGCACCAACTCCGGGGCTGGAGCGACCGCTGCCAATGTGTCAGGGAGTGCTCAACCCCTGGCTCTGCCACAGGCCTGCCCCACTCCACCTTTTCCCTCCTGTGAGTCTGCCGTGACCTCGCTCCTCCCACTCCCCCTCCGAGCCTCCTGCATGCTATGAAACAGCTGATCGGGAGGGAGGGGGAGGTGCTGATTGGCGGGGCTGGGGAGCTGATGGAGGGGCTGCTGACTTATTACTGTGGCTGTTTGGTAAATTCTGGCTCCTTCTCAGG
The DNA here is from genome assembly GCF_965152235.1 of Eretmochelys imbricata. Classification (NCBI taxonomy): domain Eukaryota; kingdom Metazoa; phylum Chordata; order Testudines; family Cheloniidae; genus Eretmochelys; species Eretmochelys imbricata. Next base: position 111,619,548 of record NC_135577.1, read on the forward strand.
CTCAGGTTGGCCACCCCTGTTCTACTGTATACTAGTAGCAAGTGGGGCCTGCAGGAGAAAAAAAAATCACATTTTTTCAGACACTCTCTCAATTCTACCTTTTTGTAATATATGAGGACTTTTTCTTTAAATTTTACATATGGCCTTCAAACACCATTCTCTGTTCTTTGTCTGTCTCCTCACAACAAGCTAGTGATTGTTGTAGCGTAGTTTTCTCAGTAGATACAGTGAAATTATGTTTAAGAAATCTTATGCGGGATTTCCATTTTGTAGATACAGAGAAAGGAAAGCTGCTTCCTAGTGAAATATATCAGATGGTGTTTTGTGGATTTCTAAATTTCCACTGTCTACTTCCGCATTTCTTTTGAATAAAAAAAGAGATTGCAACTTTTGTGTTGAAAGCTGCCCTTCAGAGAAAATACCCCTAAGGTTGTGTATCAACTTTGTCAATTTCATACCCACATTTATTTAATAGCTTGAACTTTATAAGAGACTGCTGTGTGACCTATACATAGAAATAAGCCAGCAAAGACCTGTCCATCAATATTGCACTTATTATAGTTTGCATGTGGTGAAAGTCTAATTCTCTCAAGTTTGTGGAGCGCATGATAAATTGTCAGGGTAACTCTTTAAAATGACAAGTTAATCACTGTTAATTAATTTTGTAATTATAGTACTAAAATGCTAACCTCATCAGCTATTAACAGGGATGCCAAAAGTACAGGTGTAGGAGATCTATTGCACTTCAACACTAATTAGCTGGATGATTTCTTCAAATGTTATCAGCATGCAGTATGTATCTTAAATAAATAAATTGGTAAAGACTTGTATTTGGCTGACCTAACTTGCCCAGAGAAATCAGAGCCGAATCCCATTGCCTTTTAGAGAAAGCTCACTTCCTTTTCATGCTAGTCTTTGTTTAGTTGAAAGATAACCCCCTCCCCCCCCCCAAAAAAATAGCTTGATTACATGGCAGGGATGTAGAACGCGCTCTGGAGGAGGGGGAATACTCTGAATGTAACTGTACTCCAGCTGACTGACATCCAACCAAATGATCATCTGAGAGAAGCTGCTGCCTGCATTATTGTGTGCCAGGCTCCTTCCTTTCAGGATTGTCTCCCTCTCTCCTCCCTCCCACCTTACTGCTCATAACTGCCGTACAGCAAGGGATACCGGAAGGCAATTGAGCTGTTTCCTTCCACTAAAGTGGTATCAGATTGTTAACCCTTTTATTAAAGCCAGGGTGGAACTGGTGTGTTAGCTCTGACACTATGGCTCTTGCTCTGCTAATTCATGCTTCATGGCACTTTTGAGCAACTCATGTGCTGCCAACAAGGAGACTCACTGGGACCTGTTTTAATTAAAACCTTTTATTTAACTGGAAATGTGGCAGACAGTTTGTGCATGGGCGAGACAGGCTTCTTGCCATGTGAACTGAGAGAGCTGCGTTGAGCAATGGACTCAGCTTTCGTTTAAAAGGCCATGCTTCATTCAATCCCTGAGTTTTGCAATCACTGATTTCTCAAAGCCAGTTTTAGAGCTGGGCAGGGCTCTAGACCAGGGCAGGGCTCAGAAACCGAAAGAGGAACAGTCTCTGAAGAGCATCCTTGGGAATCATGCCATGGGTTTCAACATCTGCCCTAAGGAAATTTGTTTTGGGTGAAATTCATCCCTGTGCAGAGGGCCTCCTGGTCAGCATGTTGTGTTCCTTGGCTGCTTCGTCTGATCTACACAGGAAATGAGTCTACTACGGCTCTCAGGGCTAGAGCCCGGCTCTTTAACTCAAGGTGCACAGGCCCATGCTTTTACCACTAGACATCCCTCGTTCTATGCCTGGTGTCAGCCAAGGTAGCTGCCAGCTCTGAACGATTTAAATCCCCCTTAATCTCTCAGAATAGAACTGTAGGGTGTGTAGGCCCAGGGCGGGCCCTCTGCATGCTGGGGAATTTCACCCATAACATGCAATTGCTCAATTAAAAGGTCAAATGTGCTGGGGAGCAGTGCAAGGCCTATTCTGTCTAGGCAGCAAGGCAGGGATTTGCAAAGGATCTTAAAGGAGTGAAGCTCCCAGATCCCATTGACTTTCAGTGAAAGCTGGGCGAGGACCCTAGCCTTATAGTGTTCTCATCCCTGAGTATCTGGGTGGCTTTTCCATGATATCTGAGCTTGCACCCAGACTCCTCTGCTCATTGTGAATCTTGTTTCCTACTGCCTCAAAGGGCTGTTTTCTCTCTTTGTATTGGTTTCCATTAAAGGCACCTACTCATCAGAATAAATAATTCTAGAGAACACCACTACATAGCAGTACAGACATACACATTGTGTTCCTGGCCTTTAAAGGAGATACCCACCTGGCACCTTCTATGAACATGAACTTATTTTTATCTATTAGCATTGGTATAACTGACTGTTCAGATACTATGTTTAGTTCTTTTTCAAGTAATGAATTCTCTAGGCAAAGCTTTTTTTGGTCTTGGATTACATCTTCATGTTAATGATTGCTGACATTTCCTTGGGTTATATTCTTAGCATAGTGATTGCAACAAACAAATGGAAAGGTAAGAAAGCTCAGAAGCAAAGTTTAATGTGGGCTTTTAAATTATTTATTACACAATTGGACAAGTAGAGCATTGGAAATTATGGGATTATCTCAGCTTTAAGGGTCAAATCCTGCTCTCATGTTCTTCCATAGTAAAACTCAGATTTCTGTAGGTCCTGGGTTTGTTTTTAAGTGCATTTGTAAGTCTAAGACTTTGCCTCATGCCATCTGGGTTCTGAGATGTGATGTTATCCCTGTCCAGCTTGTACTCCAATGTCTCTGTCATGGTCCAGGTAAGCAAGGGATGTGCCCTGCGATCCATTTTAGAGGCAGCTTGATCAGTGGTTGGTGGCAGGATGAGTGTATCTGGCATTACTCAATAGGTGATGATCAAGAGCTACTTATCTGGGCTTACATCTTCAGCTTAGCAAAGGAGGGCCTCAGGTGTGGGGCTGGTAAAGCAGCAAGGCCCCATTTGCACTAATAAAGTGACCCAGTGCTGAGAGTGGTTGTTAGCAATGGGTGCCCCATGGCCCTTTCTCAAGTGATGTTGAAAACAATTGAGCTGCTAGAGCAGGTGGGACAAAACCATTTCAGCACCTTACGGAAAGCATGAGGGGGACACCATGTTCCCCCAGGTCCATCCACACTTCCCATAACCATGCAAGAAATAGATTCCTGGCCATTCTGGCAGCAAAACTATTTTTATCACCCCTTCAGGGAGCAGCACTGAACCCTGATGGACCAACATTTCTACAATGCTCCCGGAAGGGTGCAGAGAACTGTCCTGTCCTGTCCACAGCAACAGCTAGCCTGAGTTCAACACCAGTTTAAAGTGAGGTCTTGGGAGTTAATGACAAACATTGTCAGCATCTGGTAATTCCCTTGGTGTCTGCAAGGCCTGCTCTGAGTGTTTACATGTGCAAGGGTTAGTGAGGACTCAGCACAATAGGATATAGAAGCCAGCAAGCAGCTGTAAAGATAACTTCTATTTGGAAAGATAAGGGTTTAGTGTGGGCTTCTAACAAATGTCTAATATTAGCTTAACTAGAGTCCCATTGAAGTCCATGAGAAATTTACCATTCAGTAAAACTTCTGTTGGAGCAAAGTAAATGATCCCATTCTTAATGTTCTTATATCATCTTGTCTTATATGGCCTTTTAGCTTCTATTTCTGTGTGACATGCTGGAGACTTCACCTAAGACACTCAATACAGCTTGGGGCACTTCAGTCCTTAAAAGAAATTTGAGCAGACTGTCCTAAATGATTAAGGGGTTGCAGAGAATGACTCATGAACAAATGTTTAAAGAACCTAATATATATGGCTTGAGTAAACCATAGCTGATGGGGTGAGTGTAGGAGAATACATTTGTTTGTACATCCCTGAAGGGAATTAACTAGGAGAAATGGGATGAACTGGAGTAAAGAAAAGGCCAGGCTCACTAGCAGGAAATATTTCCTCACAATAAAGTTTATTAGACTCTGCAATTGTCTTTCATGGGAAATGGTGGAAGTTCCATTGTTTGAGGCATTTATGACTGTACAGAGCACTGGAAAATATACCGCAAGGTGCAATCCTGTACTGACACGAAGGGACAAGATGATCTAAAAGGGCCTTTCAGTGTTTCCTTTATATGATTTGCTGCTTTAATTATACAAGTTGATTGCTTTCCCCATCAAAATTGTCTTTTCTTGTTGCCTGTAAAATTAAAACAGAATCATAGAAATGTGGGGCTGGAAAAGACCCTTCCAGTGCTGAGGCAGGACCAAATATACCTAGCCCATCCCTGACAGGTGTTTGGCTAATCTGTTCCAAAAACCTTAAAGGATGGGGATTCCAAAACTTCCTTTGGCAACCTATTCTAGCGCTTAACTATCCTTAGAGTTAGAAAGTTTTTCCTAATGTAACGCAAACATCCCTGGAACCTCTTGATCTTAATGCATGAGTCTCTACTGTCTGAGCTAAAAGATATGCTTCTCTAGCTGGCGTAGCCACCACTGGAGGGGGACAAAGTGCCACACCTGAGCAGGCATGGCTTACATACTCCCCCTGGGAGGGGAAGTGTGTCCTGAACTTCAGAGATTTTCCAGTTGAATTCCTCATAGGGGCATCGGTGTTACAAGTGGTGGCCCATAACATCCCCTCTGTTAGTCGGCATGGCTAGAGGACAGGTCCTAGAGTTGTGTGAAGGGGATGACGTAGATCCACAATAGGCTGTGGTGGTGGGAGGCTTTAGCAAGAGTATCTCCAGAGCACAGATTGTACAGGCCTTGGGAAAGGTCACCTTCCTCAGCAAAACCTATTGAGAGGAAGAAGAGAGATGCCTTCTGTTCTGGGTCCATGAGGTTTGATACCACCAGATGAGACATCTGATTTTCAAAGAGAAATTCAACATTTGATCCAGAGAACAGGAAAGAAGGAAGACAATTTGAGGGCAGTGCATAGTCCTCCTGCCCCATCTTCTCACCCTCTGACAGAAGATTCATTCCTGAAGGCCTTTACCCAGGCCATGGGACAAATGGCAGGCCTGGAAACTGGAACTGGCAGCCATCAGAGACTAAGAAACTTTGCAGGGCTAAAACCTACCCCCTGCACAGGAGGAAGAATTTGAAGTCTGATTGTTCAGATGGAACAGGAATGGACCTGCTTCAAAAGGGACAAACAAAAGAGCGTAGTGGAAAGTCCACAAGGACCTACTGCTGAATCTATCTGGTCACTCTGGGTCCGTAACCCAGAGGCAACTATGGCTGAATACCTCTCAGCTTTGGAGGGCATGGTTAGAAGCACTGAAAGTGGAGAGGATGGTATATTAAAATTGCTGTCCACCCATCAGGAGCCAGGAGAGAACAATCTCAGTATCTGGCATTGTCATAAATATAAAGGGAAGGGTAAACCCCTTTGAAATCCCTCCTGGCTAGGGGAAAGCTCCTCTCACCTGTAAAGGGTTAAGAAGCTAAAGGTAACCTCGCTGGCACCTGACCAAAATGACCAATGAGGAGACAAGATACTTTCAAAAGCTGGGAGGAGGGAGAGAAACAAAGGGTCTGTGTCTGTCTGTATGCTGGGTCTTTGCCGGGGATAGACCAGGAATGGAGTCTTAGAACTTTTAGTAAGTAATCTAGCTAGGTATGTGTTAGATTATGATTTCTTTAAATGGCTGAGAAAAGAATTGTGCTGAATAGAATAACTATTTCTGTCTGCGTATCTTTTTTGTAACTTAAGGTTTTGCCTAGAGGGGTTCTCTATGTTTTTGAATCTAATTACCCTGTAAGATATCTACCATCCTGATTTTACAGGGGGGATTTCTTTATTTCTATTTACTTCTATTTTTATTAAAAGTCTTCTTGTAAGAAAACTGAATGCTTTTTCATTGTTCTCAGATCCAAGGGTTTGGGTCTGTGGTCACCTATGCAAATTGGTGAGGCTTTTTATCCAACATTCCCCAGGAAAGGGGGGGTGCAAGTGTTGGGAGGATTGTTCATGGTTCTTAAGATCCAAGGGTCTGGGTCTGTAGTCACCTAGGCAAATTGGTGAGGCTTTTTACCAAACCTTGTCCAGGAAGTGGGGTGCAGGGTTTTGGGAAGTATTTTGGGGGGAAGGACACGTCCAAACAGCTCTTCCCCAGTAACCAGTATTAGTTTGGTGGTGGTAGCGGCCAGTCCAAGGACAACGGGTGGAATATTTTGTACCTTGGGGAAGTTTTGACCTAAGCTGGTAAAGATAAGCTTAGGAGGTTTTTCATGCAGGTCCCCACATCTGTACCCTAGAGTTCAGAGTGGGGGAGGAACCTTGACAGGCATGGATGGAATGACCCCAACAGAGAATCCACTATGAGAAGAGAGTTTCAGGGGGTGATTTGGATCACCTCTGACTGGAGCAAGTGTTAAAGGGTGTTAGACATGCTGGATTCATGTTGCTCCAGTTGCATATAGAGGACAGAGAGGGGAATCCCTGTCTTTCGCTAAACTGAGGCAAGAGATCAGGGAGAGGGAAACTCAGGACTCTGGAGATAAGCTTTTCTGAGGGACTGAAATGAGTGTGTACTTTGGAAGCCACTCAGTGTAACACCTCTCCTGAAAGTAACCATATGATGAAACAGATCGCTGAGTTGCAAGAGAAAGTAGCAGTATTGACAGTGAAACAGCACTCAGGAGTGTCTTCCCCAACAAATGACAAGAGGTGGAGTATCTCGACTCCCAGACAAATGCGAGTTGGACAGCTATACTAGAGAGGCAGGGGTCAAGAAAATGATAGGGCTTGGTGGAATCCCTGCCTCTTGGAGCCCATGTTTCTGTTATTAGAGTGGAGAAGATGGGCACTGCCCATGAGGATGTTCTAAATCTGTAAATTCTGGGAGAACTGAGGAACAATTTATGGCCCTCTATGTCAATAAGATAGTGGGAAACATTAGAGGGGCCAGGTAAGGGAGCACCCTGGGTCCCGTAACCACCTTTGCTCCCCTCCACTCAAAGATGTGAAGGCTGAATCTTTGCCTCCAGCTGTGTCTGGCTTGCCTGTAGAAGTGGCTGGACCAAAGTCTCAGGTTGGAGTGACTATTGAGGGAAGAGAGTGTACAGTTGTTCTAGATAGTGGCGCTCTGGTCACTATAATCTTTGAATCCTTTTCATGGTGACTGTGATGTTATTGACATGAACGGTGACCGTATAGATCATTGTTGCAACCAAGGTCATATAGTGGCACCAAATCTTGTACAAAGGAGGTCAAGTAAAGTGTCTATGAAAAGGTTGTGGTTTGCTGGTTATGATTATGCTATCTGTAAACATGTAACATTTTTGTATTTAAAGTTAAGTATTGGCTCTGTACTGTCTGTATTTCAAACTTGTGCTACGCTTTTATGTGACACCCCAGACAATTTGGCATCAGAACTGACAAGCCTGCTTGATGGTCCATCAGCTATACAACTGACCCATTGAGAGAAAGCAGATACAGACTCAGGAAGACATGCAGGGACATGCCTATGGACAGAACTCTAAGGTTTTTCCATGCCATGTGCTGGGTAGCTTGTGTTTGGACTCAAAGGAAGCATAAGCCACATGGCAAAAGGACTATAAAAGGCAGCTGCATCGCCTCCATCTTGTCTTCAGTCCTGCTTCTTACCTCTGGAGGAACTTTGCTACACTGAAGCTCTGAACAAAAGACTGAATGACCCATCCAAGCTAGGGATGTACTCCAGAGACTTAATTTGAACCTGCAGTTTATTCCATCACTGCTACAAGCCTGAACCAAGAACTTTGCCATTACTGTATGTAATTGATTCCGTTTAACCAATTTTAGCTCTCATCTATATTTCTTCTTGTTATGAATAAAGCTTTAGATTTTAGATTTTAAAGGATTGGCAACAGCGTGATTTGTGGGTAAGATCTGACTGGTATATTGACCTCTGGGGTTTGGTCCTTTGGGATCGGGAGCACCTTTTTTTTTACTGCGGTGTTGGTTTTCATAACCATTCATCCCCATAAGGAGCGGTGCTGGGGGTGATAAAAGGGAACTGGAGTATCTGAGGGAATTGCTAACTTATGGTTAGCCAGTGGGGTAAAACCGAAATCCTCTCTGTTTTGGTTGGTTTGGCGTGCCTTAATAGTAAAGGAACTAAAGATTTGGGCTGTAACTGCCCTGCTCTAAGCAATTTGTCCTGAACTGATACTCGCAGTAATGCCCTGCCAGAGGCCGCATTGTTACAGCAACATCTGCTCCTGCAACCTCTAACTGGGTTGGCTGTATGGGGGTTAGGAGATGACCAGTACCCATAACTGGAATATGTGCTAGTGAAATTAAAGTCTCAAAGGATGTGGCTGGAATTGAGAAAGAGAGAGACGCACTTGCTTTGGTCCATCCACTGGGCATCCAAACCAGGTGCCTTGAATTGTAGGAACAAATGCAGCCATGTTTGGAGCTTTGGCTCAGCTATGCAAAATCTTTGCTTGACTTTAGTGCACACACAGCCTGAATATCCATGCACTACGTTCAGAAGCATATCAAGCTAAAGAAGGAGAGTGAGACCAGTGTGGACTTGAGGATTGGTGGGAATGGTCAAACTAAGATGTAGGCCTCCAGTTATTATTCCTGCTAGGATAACCCATGTAGTGGATGAAATTGCTCAAGTGTGATCAGAAGGCCAACAATCAGTTAATCCTGGTTGAAGCCCCAGATACAGATGCACTGCTGGGTGGATTGATGGTGATGAAGGGTATAGCCAAAACCTCATCTCGTACAAAAGTGTCAATAAAGCTGCTGGTGGCTAATGAAACTGAGTAGCCAATCACTATCCCTCAGGAAAATGTGTTGTACAGATATACTTGGCTGCAACTGTGGCCCATATGGCCCCCAGCAGGAAGATTACACCCATATAAGTTGAACTTTGGGAACTCCCCTATTCTTCCAGTGTGGAAAGAGAGATGAAAACTAGTGCAATGAGCCCAAGTGTTCTCTGCTTGGGAGTGGGATGTGGGTTGTGGCAAGGGATTTGAACACCACATCTGGCTGAATGATGGGCCTTTCCATGAAAGATCGAGGAGGCTATCATATGTCGAAGATGTTCGGAAACATATCCAGGAGTTGAAGACCACAGGAATCATCAGGAACTCTGGAAGTTCTTATGCCTCCCCAATTGTTGTGGCCATAAAAAAGAATGAAGATGTATGCAAGTGCATATATTATCATACTTTGAACAGGTGTACAATCCCTGACCAATCCACCCCAAAAGTGGATGAAGCCTTAGATTGCCTAACAGGAAGCTGTTGGTTTTCTATTTTGGATCTGAGAAGCAGATACCCATGGGACCAGTTGATATGATGAAGGCATCCTTCATCTGTCCACTTGGATTCTACAAATTTCTGAGACTGCCCCAGGGAATATCTGGGGGGCCCCGGCCACATTCCAGAGATTAATGAAGCAGACAGTTGCATGAATCTTCTGGCTGTTCTGGTGTATCTGGATGACTGGATAGTGTTTGGTCACACTTTGGAAGAGCATTAAGAACACTTGTTGAAAGTGCTGGATAGCCCACACTCCTCTCAGGCAGAGCTGGCCTCTTCTCATCCCATTCCTCTGATTGGCTTAGTCAGCCTTCCATCCCCCCAGGGTTTGCCCAATCACAAGGCTCAACATCTTTGGCAAGGTAAACACTGCCGTCTTCCCCATCTCTCCTCTACCCAGCAGCAAACTTGGCTCTCTTTTTCATCAGCTCCATTAGCCTGGGTTACGTTAATATCAAACCTCAATCTCCTTTACTGCAGATTAAGCCCATTACTTCTTGTCCAGCTTTCAGTGAACATGGAGAACAATTGATCCCCTTCCTCTTTATAACAGCCCTTAACAGATTTGAAGACTGTTATCAGGTCCCCACCTCAGTCTTCTTATCTCAAGGTTAAACATGCCAAGTTTTTTTAACCTTTCGTCATAGGCCAGGTTTGCTAAAACTTTTATCATTTTTGTTGCTCTCCTCTGGAATCTTTCCAATTTGTCCACAGCTTTCTTAAAGTGTGGCACCCAAAACTGAAAGCAGGATTCCAGCTGAGGCCTTACCACTGCTGAATAGAGTGGGACAATTACCTCCTGTATCTGACACCCAACGCTGCTATTGATATACCCCAGAATGATATTAGTAATTTTTGTAACCTTATCGCATTGTTGACTCATATTTAAGTTGTGATCTCCTATAACCCCAGGTCCTTTTGAGCAGTACTACCACCTAGCCAGTTATTACCCAAATTGTAGATGTGCATTTGATTTTTCCTTCCTGGGTGTAGTACTTTGCACTTGTCTTTATTGACTTTCATCTTGTTGATTTCAGACCAATTCTCTAACTTTGCAAGGTCATTTTGAATTCTAATCCTGTCCTCCAAAGTGTGTGCAACCTCTCCCAGCTTGGTGTCAGTTGCAAATTTTATAGGCATACTCTCCACTCCATTAGCCAAATCATTAATGAAAATATTGACTAGTACCATACCCAGGACTGACCCCTGCAGGACTCCACTAGATGTGTTCTCCCAGTTTAACACCAAGCCATTTGAGTATGGTTTTTCAATGAGTTAAAATTATAGTCATTTTCGTAATTTAATCTACACCCCACATGACAGTCTCAAAAGAAAATCACATAAATATGATGTGTCAAAAGCCTTACAAACATCCAGATATATCAGGTCTACTGCTTCTCCCCTATCCAGTAGGCCAGTTGTCCTGTCAAAGAAGGAAATTAGAGAGATTTGACATTATTTGTTTTTTACATCCATGTTGGCTTATTACTTATCACCCTATTATTCTCTGGAGGTGCTTACCAGTTTATTGTTTAACAGTTTGTTCCAGTAGCTTTCCACATATTGGAGTTGGGCTGACTGGTCTATAATTCCCCAAGTGTTTTTTGATTCCCTTTTTACAGATAGGTACTAGCATGGATCTTCCCCCCCTCCATGTAAGGTCTAAATGATGATAACTAATGGCCTGGGTTTTTGCGGAGCTCAGCACATGCAGCTCCCATTGACTTCACCTGGAGTTGTGAGTGCTCAGCACTTCTAATCATCTCCCAGACTCCTGATGGAGACTTCAGGTAAAGTTTAAATGTACGCGTGGCAGTGATTCATTCATGGTTTTCAGCTGCACAATGAAAGTTGTGACCCTCTAGCAGAGGAGACATGAAAGCAGGCGGAAAGTTACACGCTAAAAAAAGTTAACACACAAAAATTTAATTAAAAATCAAGCTGTGTTAATAGGTTTTAAGAGGAGGGAGGATTAATTTAGGACTCTGTTAATTCTAGAGTATGACAATGTGGCAGAATTATAATCAGAAAATGCTCAGGTTTACATCCTGTAGCAATTTTGGTCAACATCTAGGCACTTGACTAGTGCATGCTTCCCTGACACTAAACGCTCCCCCTCCCCACACACACACACACACACAATTATTTTATCCAAATGAAGCAATGGGCAGTGAGTAAAATGCCATTACATATATTGGAATGTGACTAGCATACTTGAACTAATGTAACGATACCAGCACAGGGGACTTGAAGTCAGAACTTTTGGCCTCCCAGCACAGATTTCTGCCAGCTGAGCTGAGGACCGTTAGGTGGTAGTGGGCTGTTATCCTCCAGCAGACTGGCTAGTAGAGAGGGATGTGGCACATGCTTTGCTAATGCGTTACATCAATGCCCCTTTTCTAATGAAAAGTGCTGTACTATCTTTAATGACCATGAGTGGTCAGGGCTCCTCAAGGCCAATGTCTCATCATACAAATGGCACTTTCAGCAGCATGCTGCCCCATCAGAAAGGCTGCCTTCTACTGGGTCATCAGTATTGGTATCTGGGATTTTCCTTGGAAGTCTGGTATCTAAAATCATCTCAGCCCTAGCCTGCTTAGCTAATGCCTGCAGCAATCTGAATGAAGTATTGTTACAGGCATGGAGGCTACATAAGATTTTGTTGGTATCTGGGCAACTACTTCGAAAGCATTAAACCCAAAGTGGAAGGCAGGCAAGGGTTCTTTTGACTCCAGAACAAAGGACTTCTGAGTACACTCGCAGCTCAGAATTCAAGATTTCTTACGACTTCTGTGCTGTTCCTGTCCTTCATGCACACTACAAATGTTAAAAAGATGAGCAAATGCGGTATCCAGAGTAACAGCCAGGACATGTCGCATCACAAAGCCAACACACAGTTCCGCTCGGCAGCCTCCGTTGAAGAAAGGTGCAGCACTCGAATAACTGGAGTGTTGCTGCTGGGGGTTTAAGATCGGCAGAACTGCATAGCAGCTTATGGATCCTCTTCCCTGCTTAGTGCTAGCTAGCAGCGTTACTCTCTCTCACTTTCAAGGGCAATAAATCAATTCATGCTCCCACATTAACCAGGAAAATTAAAAAAAGCTTTCCCCTTAATTCCTTATGTTGTTTTTCACCAGGGCTGGTGGAAAGATAATGGGAGCTATGCAAAGTCATGATGCCTGAGCACAGGATTAGGTAAATACCCTTTTAATGCAGAAGTGTAACTCTGACTTCATTTTCAAGCTATGTGGCTGGCTGCAGAACCATGTTTTTAAAAGTAGTGCAGTTGGTGAACTGTGCAAAATATACCTACTAGGCACCACATATGTATAAGCAAACAAGTTGTTTGCACATACAGAGTGGGGTGTTGCAAGACCACTTGACTGTGTGCTCAGCCAGTTGGCCTGCACATGCAAATCAGGTGATTGCCTGTGCAATTGTGACAGCTGCCCTCTTGGCCAAGCACAGTGGGACATTGAGCCAGGGACCTTTAGTTCATGTGTTTAGCTCTTAAGAGCCAAGCTCTGTAGCTGAGGGCTGTAACAACTCCTATCCTCTGTGGATTGGGCACAGAGAGGGGGACACACTATGAGTTTCATACATTCAGGTGCAGGGTTTTGTGGCTGCAACAAGGCCTGCACTTTGCATAGCTCACTTGTTGCACAGAGTGCTCACATGTGGTCAAGGTATTCAAAGAGCGTTTTACCTAACATATACAGAAAGGGGGTGGAAATATGTTATGGAGTTGGATTATTTTTACAAATCTGTTTTAAATGTTAAAATGGTTGAACCAATGAATGAATAAGCCAATGAATCACCCCCACCAGCTCTCACAACATCATGCTCTGTCTCAGAAAATGATTTTCTGCCAGATAATTCTGTCGCTAAATAAGTCCTAGAGCAGCCAGGCTGTGATCTTTAGTGACAGGGAAGATGAAGGGTGTCAAAGCTGAGCTGGGATGTTGGAATCTGATAGGGGAGATGATCATGAAGTTATCTGTTCCTTCTATCTCCCGAGTATACAAAGAGTACAGTTGATACTAGTATAAATCCTCCTAACTTTACCCAGTGTAGTATTTTTGGTGGTTCTTTATTTGATTACTCCATTTACAGAATGGCCTAGACCATGTGAAGACTGGTCAATGTTCTGCAGAACAGAAACTATTTAGAAACATTGTATTGGGTACAGTAATGGATTTCACAGACCATTGATGGTAAAGTGCCCATCCATTCCTCTGGGTGTTTTCACAAGAGTGAACAACGCAAACCGTCTGAATTAAATCAACATGACTCTGTGATGAGTTCTCCCTAGTGCTTCACATACTATTACAAGGAAGGTAATCATCCTTACCTGAAACCCACCACATCATATCCCTTGGCCATCTCCCTCCTGAAACACCTAAGGAAAAGAATGGGATTTGTGGTCTGTGCTGAACGCTAATGAATCCAGGTTCTGGCAGACCAGAAGGAAGCTTGGTCTGGAGCTGAGAAGAATGCCCTTTTGAACCCCCCACCTAGCTTAACCTGGGTGAGGGGAGGAGGTTCAGCTCATGTGCCTCTGCTAATTGCAGCTGCAATGGGTATTGCACAGGGAGAGAGGGAACTGAATGCCAGACTATTTATGGCTTTTTAGGTTACATATAGCTCCTTAAACTCCAGGCAGAAGCAAACAGGCAGTCTGGGCAGATTGTGGAGCACGGGTGTTACATGCTCTTGGGATGATGCTCTCCTTAACAAGCAGGAGGCCACGTTCCACACTAAGCTCTTCAGTAAGGTTTAAACGATAAACCAAGTAAATGTTCTGTTCTGGCACTGGAAATGGAAGGAGTTATTTGAAAAACCTCTATGCATAGCCTGCATTTTTATCTATCCTATTGTTTGTTTCTTTAGTAGGAAGCATTTGGGTTCTATTCCTCCAGGGATCTATTCTAATCTGTGCACTATAATGGAGCAAATCCTGGTCTGACTGAAATCAGTGGGAGCTTTGCCGTTGACTTTAGTGGGTCTAGGGGTTAGCCCTTGACAATACTTCAGGGATTATATAGAATAGGATAAGATTTTATTTTATTTTTGTGTGTGAAAAATTAAAAATTTGGGGCAAACCATTTGGCCTCTGTCCCTCCTTCCATGGGCTATTGATAATCTTAGAAATACTTAGTATTTATAAATGCTTTTCTGCTGGAGGGGAGGATGATTTTTAAGCATGAGACTCGAGGCCTGAGGTCCTCAATTCAGCTTTTACTCCAGCAAACTCCCATTTGACTTCAGCAGTTTTCCTAAATGAGAGTATCACTATTTGACCATATATATTGCCATGAACTCTTCTTGATATACCCGTTCTATCAGGTATGTACAAGGTACAGTCTTACAGGACAAGGTGAGGCCTCCTTTACAGCCTGTAGGTGTTCTCTCCACCTCCTGCTCTCCACCTGGACCCTGAAGATTGTGGATGAATGAACCAATGCATTCCTTCCCTTGTGGAGTGATCTGCTTTAACGGCATTCCCGGCCCCAGCTGGTAACAGGGACAGAATGGACTGAGGGTCAACCCCAGATCTCCTCCATGGCAGAGCAGGCATAATCACACCTAGGGGCCTACCCTTCTCTCTACAAGACACCTGCACATCTTCTTGCCGGATCCAGCCACACAGCTCCAATACAGGAGAATACAATTCGGAAGCCTACATCATCATGTGGGTTTTGGTTTAAAGATACAATAATATTATTTTGTCCAGCCCGCATCCCTATTTCCCTTTAGCACATTTATGTCCATTGTTCATAAAGGACAGAAATCAAAGGGTTTGGATTTTGTATTGCTCAGTCCTGCTAGGCTGAGGTTTCTCTTTGAGCTACAACTGTGGCATATTTCTGCTCCACACATGGAGAGCGATAACACATGGTTTTTCAGATATGGAGAAAAAGGCATCCAAAGAGACTGATCCTCAAGTGACTTCACTTTTTTTGTAACCGTGAGTTGTAGGTTTCACTTGAATATACTGCCATGGACATTATTTCATCGAGATTACACTGAGTTATAAAGATTAATATTTGTTTCAGAGTAGCAGCAGTGTTAGTCTGTATTCGCAAAAAGAAAAGGAGGACTTGTGGCACCTTAGAGACTAACAAATTTATTTGAGCATAAGTTTTCGTGAGCTACAGCTCAATATTGTATACTGTAATTAACATGTTCAATGTAGCCTTGTCACACCATAAAAACATAATTATAATCCCTCCTCCCAAAAAACATTAAGAATAGGATACACATTCATCCATTTTGACTCCATAGTAGTTAGTAGAGTTATAACAGGCATGAATTTGTCCCCTTAAATTTTTCTACATTAACAATGCAAAATGAGAAGAGATATTACTGAAGGAAAGGAGTTGACCTACAATGTATTTCTGAGGCATGCTGACTTTGTCTTGGATTAACCTAGTTCAAGATGGGCCCAAGCCACAAAGGCTAGATCCATATTTTAACTCATCCAAGGTCCTGGGGTATGTTGATATGAGTTTTTGGCTCAGGCCTATCTCTGGTTCTAGATGCGATCATCCCCAACGGCCTGATCTCATTCTTGAAATGGATGACTAGCACTGATTTCATTGTGAATTGGGATCAGGTCCCAGTTTAGGACAAGAGGTCATGAATATGTTTCCTGGGGATCATTATGGGGATCATTCACTGGTTTGTGCTGATTCTACCAATTCTACTAATTTTCACTTAAAAAAATACATTAAATTAAAATGTGAACATTTGTTTTTGTGTGTAAATAAGCAGAGGAAGGAGGAGAAGCCTGGTTTTGTGTTCAAGGGACAGGGATTAAGGAGATCTGGGTTCAATACTGAGCTTTGCAACAGTCTTCTTATCAAGGATTGTAGCTCTTTATCTCTTGAAGTCTTTAAATCAAGTCTGGATTTCTTTTTTAAAAGAGCTACTTTAGCTCAACCAGAAATTATCAGCTTCATGCAGGAATTACAGGAAGATATTCTATTCCCTGTGTTATACAGGTCAGACTAGATGATCACAATAGCTTTAAAAATAAATGTCTATGAAAGTTACATTCCTCTAATTTTTTAGATTTGCCCACTTTCAAAGATGCACTTAATTGGGGTATATGGTCTCTCCAACTAATAATGATATTCCAGATAAGTTTAATTTGGCAAAGAAATACTGGATCCATAAATGGGAACCAAAGAGGTTGCCCTTTTACTTCAGTAGAACCTGGATTGGTCCCTTTTATTAGGATTAATGAACTTCTGGTAATGTTTTCATAAACCATTGTACTTGTCTCTTCTGCTAATGTTTTTGGGTTACATTCTCTGGTTCTGTCTGATGTGCATTCGTGTGATGTATATATGCGTGCATACTTAATGCAAAGAAAAAGGTAACATGCAAACTTCTTCAAGCAGGAACCATGCGACACGATAGAGTTAAGCCACTGGTGAAACACCGTGTATGGCAAGAAGGGGTTGCTCAATAAATTCTGAGAAAGTAATAGGTAGTGTTTCTGTGGCTGGGGTTACTTAAATGCAGGGCCATCCCTACCCATACACAAAGTACGCAGCTGCATAAGGCACCAGGAAATTTGGGGCACCCATGGCCCCCACCCCTGCTCCCCCTCTTCCCACCCCTGCTCTGTCCCAGCCCTGCCCCCACTCCACCCCTGCTGGATAAAACTCCAATACCAAGAAAGGAGAGTGCCCTCTAGTTGTGCTGCGCTTTAGTGCTATTCCTTTTGACTCCAGCAGGGTTATGAGTAACAAACATTTGCATTGCTAAACTTCCTGGCTAAAAACAAATTTAACAGGGCCGTTTGTGCCTCAGTTTCTCAGGATGATCAATGGAGATAATACAGAGATGCTGTGATAGTCGTTTTGTACAGCTCTTTAGAAATCTAAAGCGTTGTTTAAATGCTGAGTACATGGCCTGTGTGCCACCTTTGTCAAAATTACCTGTTGGAGGCACTGGCTACAACTGGAATGCTGGGTATGTGTGCTACCCTTGATACTTTTGAAAGCATTTCACAAAGATGCAGTAACTCATCCTTTTGCTGTTCCTCTCTGAAAGGAGTTGCTTAAATATGTACCCAGGCTACTCCTACTCAATCCCCTGTTGCCTAAGACCCTGGTCTTACAATTGACTAGGTGCATCTGCTTACCCTGGCCTCTGCAACAGACTTGTAAAATCTTGCATGGCACCTCTGGTCCTGTGGAGACTTGATAGAACTGTCATCATTTGCTTTAGACAACTGGCACTAATTGACATTTTTGTTGGCAGTCTCTACATAAAGGCCAAGGGCTGAATAGGCTGTGGAGACTGAACACCATCTATACATGCTGATCGCTGCAAAAGGCTTCTCCAATGTGGGGCTGAGGCAAGTCATTGGGAGGAAACCTCATGCTGCTATTGTAGTTATTCTGTAAATAAAGAGAGGACTTCTGTTCCCAGGGCTGGCAGTCCAGCATCTTTTACAAACACTAGACTCAGTTAAAAGAACAAAATCCAATTCTATTAGAGTATGTTATCAGACTATATAACAACAGTACAGTTTGCCCAAAGTCTCCATTTATCAGATTAGGTATTACAGACACATCAACAGGCTGCAACAACGTCTCAGTGACCTTAGAGTAAAAACAGCAGGTCCACAGGAATGGGCCTGACTTCAGTCCCATAATAACACATTGATGGGAGCCTTTATGTTTACCCAAATTAATCACCCAGCAGCCCGGGAGAGGGCCATCCACAAGGACTCTGAGGCAACTTTGACCTTTAACCTTTTGCAGGCTTATTACAACATGCTATATAGGATGTCTCACACATTAGGAACTTTCTAGTAGACTGTGGTGGGGTAGATTTCTGATGCATGTGGTGGAATTGTGTGAAAATCAAATTTCTTGTGGGAGCAAGTCAAACTAAAGTTGAGACTTACACAGCTGTAGTTGCAAAAAGAAAAGGAGTACTTGTGGCACCTTAGAGACTAACCAATTTATTTGAGCATGAGCTTTCGTGAGCTACAGCTCACTTCATCAGATGTATACCGTGGAAACTGCAGCAGACTTTATATATACACAGAGAATATGAAACAATACCTCCTCCCACCCCACTGTCCTGCTGGTAATAGCTTATCTAAAGTAATCGTCAGGTTAGGCCATTTCCAGCACAAATCCAGGTTTTCTCACCCTCCACCCCCCCACACAAATTCACTCTCCTGCTGGTGATAGCCCATCCAAAGTGACAACTCTTTACACAATGTGCATGATAATGAAGTTAGGCCATTTCCTGCACAAATCCAGGTTCTCTCACTCCCTCACCCCCCTCCAAAAACCACCCCCATACACACACAGACTCACTCTCCTGCTGGTAATAGCTCGTCCAAACTGACCACTCTCCAAGTTTAAATCCAAGTTAAACCAGAACATCTGGGGGGAGGGGGGGGTAGGAAAAAACAAGAGGAAATAAGCTACCTTGCATAATGACTTAGCCACTCCCAGTCTCTATTTAAGCCTAAATTAATAGTATCCAATTTGCAAATGAATTCCAATTCAGCAGTTTCTCGCTGGAGTCTGGATATATAAAGTCTGCTGCAGTTTCCACGGTATACATCTGATGAAGTGAGCTGTAGCTCACGAAAGCTCATGCTCAAATAAATTGGTTAGTCTCTAAGGTGCCACAAGTACTCCTTTTCTTTTTGTGAATACAGACTAACACGGCTGTTACTCTGACAGCTGTAGTTGTAATTGTAAGGCCCGAAGTGTGCTCGGTGCTCAACACAAATACTGGAAGACACAGTCCCTGCCCCTAAGTACTCACAGTCTAATAAGTGCTAAATATTTTCCTTTTTTCTGGCCTATATCTGGTAATATCTCATACACTTGTATTTGGCTCAACCTAAGACCCAATCCAGTTCCCACTGAAATCAATGGGAGTCTATTAATGCTAATGGGAGCTGAATCAGGACTGTAGCTATCCATGTTTCTAACACAGCCTGCTAGAGCACACTGGATTATTCTGATAGGATTTGGAAGAGTCTCACAAGTAGGGATTCCTTTGCCATTTATTTTCAGGAGTCAGATCTGACTCCCAGTAAAGTCACCAGAAGAACTCCAATTGACTTCCGTGGGAGTTGGGTCTGTCCTTAGACCCTCTTTGCACAGCATCTAAGTGAACAGGTAAACTTTTTCATCGAGCTTAATTTGACCCTTTTGGGATCACGATGGAAGCTGTGAATGTTCTGATCGCTATTCTGTCTTTATGACAATGAATGGTCAGCCTTATGAGTGGCATGTCCTAGTTAATGATGGTGGATTACTGAGTCCATTCTTTCACTGACAGGCTTTTTAATTTCCCTCTTTTTTCTTTATCTTCTTATTGTGTGTCCCATCATTTATGCTTTACTATTGCCATTTTTCATGTAACTTTGGATAGTAATTTTCCCCCAGCTGTTTACATTCTACAAACATAATCACAGGGCAAAGGGCTGATTTTGACGGGTCTCAGTCATTGGATACACTGGAATATGGACATGACCCATATGGGTGTTTGGTTGAGCAATGAAGAGTTGTGATGGTATCTGATTAACATATGACCATGCGAATCATTGTTGCTATTACTGTTATATAATTGCAACAAATCTTGTACAAAGTACGTCAAGTAAGGTGTCTGTGGAAAGGTTGTGATTTGCTGAATATGATTATGCTATTTGTGTGCATGTATCGTTGTATTTGAAGTTATAAGAATTGGCTCTATACCTGTATTTCAAATACGTTTGCTCCTGGGGTAACGGCCTCAAGGTATTTAGTCTGCACGTCTTGAAGGGACTAGTCAGGTTAAAAGAAAAGGAGTACTAGTGGCACCTTAGAGACTAACCAATTTATTTGAGCATAAGCTTTCGTGATAGAATGCATCCGATGAAGTGAGCTGTAGCTCACGAAAGCTTATGCTCAAATAAATTGGTTAGTCTCTAAGGTGCCACTAGTACTCCTTTTCTTTTTGTGAATACAGACTAACACGGCTGCTACTCTGAAACTAGTCAGGTTAAGTGGCCCATCAATGAACACTTAACTCACAATGGACCATGGAAGATGCCTATTCACGGCTGATGGACTTTCATGTGAACAACTAGAGTGTGGGAAATGGCTTTTGCTATGACTAAGCAAAATCATGCGTGGGCATGTGACTTGCCCATGTGACTCCAAACACCATCTTGTCACCTGTAATTTTCCACAGTGAGAACAATGGGTTTCTCTTCACTTGAGAGAAGCTCTAAAAGGCCCTGGAAACATCTCCATTTGCCTCTTTCCTGCTCAAACCTCTGGACTATGAACTTTCCTGATGGGAGCATTCAAGGGACTGAGGACCTTCCAATGATTTGGAAGCAATCAGAGACTTAACAAGCCAGCAGTTTATTCCATCACTGCTACAAGCCTGATCCAAGAACTGTGCATTTATTATATGTATTTGATTCTTTTAACCAATTTTAACTCATCTTTCTTTTTCTTTTTATAAATAAACCTTTAGATTTTAGATACTAGAAGATTGGCAACAGCATGATTATTGGGTAAGATCTGAGTTATATATTGACCTGGATGTGTGGCTGGTCCTTTGGGAGCACAAAAATCTTTTATTGGATGAAATTGGTTTTAAAGAACCCCTTATCTTTAAGCCTAGTGTTTTTGGTGGTGATGCAAGGATTGGAATATCTTTTCTGACTTCTTGTTAACCAGTGTGGTGAAACAAGTTTACTTTTGTTGCTGGTTTGGTTTATCTTATGGGAGAATAACCACCAATTTTGGGGTGTATCTGCCCTATTTCTCAGCAGTTTGCCCTGAATTTGGTATTCTCAGTTGTTACCCACACAGGCCTGGTTACAGTGGCGTAGTCTGGCTAGGATCCACAGAACCAAGTCAGTTAAGCTTTGGATCAGAACCCCACGCTATTCAAAATTTGAATTTTGATATTGAGAATTTTAAATGTTAAAGATCAGTGACCATGAGCCAGAAGGCATCTGCAGAAGCAATCAAACTGCAAGCCCTGAGAGAGAGTCTGTGTCTTGAACATGAACAAAGATTGGCAGAACTTCGAATGCAAGAGTAGCAAGCCTTGGCCCAGCTGGAAAAAGAGCTGAAGAGAGAGCTAAGCAAGCTGAAGAAAGAACCCAAAAAGCATACAGGAGGCAAATGGAAGTGCTGCAAGCTAAGACAGAAGTGGACAAACTTAAGCTCCAAATCAAAAAAGCAATGGAAGAACAGCAGAAACTGTATCACCTTGGAAGTCCAGTTTATAACAATGTTGGTATGTTGTATGGCTCTAAGAAGTTGTCTGTATTGAACCAGTTTTGCTCTGGCCAGGGAAAGGGTGTCTCTAACCTAGGGAAGGTGGAAAATAGCTGTTTGTGCAAAAAATGCTGTTTGTGAATGAAGTTTCTGAATATCTGTCTAATATCTCAGAAGTGAATCTGGAATTAGATAAAGCATAGAGAGAACTCATTGATCAGGAAAACGTTTCTCTAGAGCAGATTAAAGTTGAATTAAAGTCAGGTTAAAGCCCTAATTAAGGACGAAAAGGGTAGTTTTTTGTGGGTAATGGATTCTTGGCAAGAGAAGCTTGCGAAAGTAAGCCTGAACAAGGTAGAAGTGATTTGCTTAAAGTTGCTCATTGTAATGTGGAGAATGGCAGTTTATCTGTTGGGAATGGCAACTTGCCTACTAAGGAAGCTGTCCAAGTTTCCAAGTATATGTCTGAAATCAGCCATCGGTGCTGGGACAAAGGAAAGGATATCTCCAGTTTTTGTCTGTTAAGAATAGCAGTGTCTGCTGCAAAAGGGTGTGTCTCTAGTTCTTTGTCTGTGGAGCAGACAGAAAGTGCTTCTCCACTTATGCTACTTGAGAATCTGTCAGTTGCCCGAGTTGGTTCTGGATTTAACTAAAGCCCAGGAAGGAAGTATTCCTAAATTTGTGTCTGCTAGGGAGAATGAAATTGTAACTAGCTCACATCCAGTTAGTGTCATAACAAAGTCCCAAGGACTAGGCAATTCTGGTGCTTCTATTTTGTCTATAGATGAAGTGAGCTGTAGCTCACGAAAGCTCATGCTCAAATAAATTGGTTAGTCTCTAAGGTGCCACAAATACTCCTTTTCTTTTTGCGAATACAGACTAACACGGCTGTTACTCTGAAACCTGTTATTTTGTCTATTGCTAGTATGGTGCTGAGTAAAGATATGACAACTCTGTTTAACCAGGTTGATATCATGGTCAGGGCACAAGGAGAGTATGAAGGTGATTTAACTGCGTTACCCACTGACAGTGTGAAAACTTGTAACAAGGGAATGGTCCCTAAGCATGTGTGTATTAAGCCTGGTAACCTGTATGTTGCCAGCAAGGACTGCAAAGGGGAGGAGAATGCCTCTAACATTTTAACTGTGGAGTCTAGCAGCTTGCCTAAAAGGGGGTTGTGTAAGAATCCTCCTAATGGGCCAGTGATGATTCTGGGTGTAAGTGAAACTTGGAAGGAATTTTTTTCAGAGTAGCAGCCGTGTTAGTCTGTATTCGCAAAAAGAAAAGGAGTACTTGTGGCACCTTAGAGACTAACAAATTTATTTGAGCATAAGCTTTTGTGAGCATCACTTCATTGGATGCTGTAGCTCACGAAAGCATATGCTCAAATAAATTTGTTAGTCTCTAAGGTGCCACAAGTACTCCTTTTCTTTTTTCAGAAGGAATTGGTTGTGGCTCAGTAGAGCAATGATTCTGTGGAGCAAGGTAAAGGTGAATGGTCGCTTAAAGAAGCTCCAAAGGAGAGGAATCCTCTTGATAGTTTTTGCAAGCAGTTTGCTGTAACTGAAGAGTGTAGAAGTGATTTGATTGACGTAGTTTCAGTTCCTAACTGCCAGAGTCTTTCAGATGTGTATGGATCCACTGATCCAGCTTTAGAAAGATCCAGTGTGGATAACTTTGAGAAGGTTTCATATGGAATGAAAATTGTCAGGGAATTTGAACAGCCCTATGATGACCAAGTGGCTGTGCTTGACCAGTGTTTTGGGGAGGCAATGTTGTTGGTACATGAATGTCCCCATGTTGATTCTTCAAGTAAACAGTCTGTGTCTCAGGTTCAGAGGGACGACTGTGTAGCTGAATCTACAGAGCAGGACAGTTGTTCAGTTGATCTCTCGAGAATACAGGGGATGGCAGGCAAACTCATCTCTAGACACTTTGGATATGTCTTGTAAGTCTCTTAGTAGACTTGACATCTGATTCCCTGTGGAAGCAGAGGGTGGTAATGGAAGGACAAAAGAACCTTAAGTCTAACATGCTAGTGAAAATGGGTGGTATCTCTTTAAGACAGAATCCAGCCTTGGAATTGTTAAAAGTTAAGAATCTGAAAACTAGTAAACAAGCTAGTGTCTGTGTTGATGCAAATTACCTGACCGCGGGGGGGTGGGGGGGGGAGGAGAGAGAGGCGAAAGACTTGCCCATAGCTCTTAGCAGAAAGGACACACCTAACCAGCCAATGAATTCTGTTAAGCAAGAGAGCTCAGGATTTGACCCTACAGGACAGAGAGAAAGGGAAAAACTTAATCCTGCAAATAGAAACCACAGGTTAACCCTAAAGTGCCAAAACTCCAAGAGTATTGAGCCAAAGGCATGACATAACAAAAATGCTTGTAAATGTACACTTGTAATAGATTTGATGTTAATATTCATGCTAATGTTAACTTTTGTGACTAATGTGTTGCTGATACCAAAAACTGTAAGAATGTACAATGTGCATGATCTTTTGGAAAAACTCTTGAACATGTTGGGAGTGATACATAAGAACTCGCTATGTGCTAGAAGCCTTTATGGTTATACTGTTTCATTACATGACAACACACTTTATGTTACAAGACCTTGTAATACTGATGTTTCACAGTTACTGCCTGTAACCAGTCTTGAAACTGTACACAGGAGAAAAAACATTACACACCTAATATGCTGTATGAGAGGGGAAACCGAGGCACACCACCATATTGTTTTCATGGCTAAATGCCAAGGTACCTACACTATGGAGAACATTAATATCTACATTGACTTGACGTTAATTGGGTTCCAAACATTTGCCAGAGCTTCATGGCAAGATCACATAGGACATGCAGGAATTATGCTGCAAGAACAGATCCAATCCACTATTTGTCTGACTCCTTGTTAGCCAGAGTGGTGAACGTTTACTTTTGTTGCTGGTTTGGTATATCTTATGGGAGAATAACCACCAGTTTTGGGGTGTGTCTGCCCTATTTCTCAGCAGTTTGTCCTGAATTCGGTATTCTCAGTTGTGACCCACTAAGGCACGGTTACAGGAGTCTGGGAAATGATCATGATACAATATATTCATGTTAATCTTTTCTTTTGTTTTCACTAGGGAAGGAGCAATAGGAATGTGTAATGTTCTGCATCATACACCCTCTCTTCTTGCTGAGGGAGGTGAGTAAAAGTTTTATGCTAGCATTGCAGTGAGTAATTGCTGTGGAAAGTGGCAACTGCACCATTTGAGAGGGCTGGGGGAGCAGGAAAAGCAGATGTGAGAGGAAAGAGAATAAAATAGTCTAGTTTTTTTAATACAATAACCCTGCAGAATGAGGCTGTTGCCTGCATGTACAGGCTCTGCTGAGAGCACAAACCACTCAAATTCTGCTGTCTCACATCAGTAAACACCTTTGGGTGGAATAGAAAACGTGCTAAAATAATCAGTTCTTTACTTCCAAGCATCCTTTCAAAACCCTATATTTCCCCAGCCCATGGTATATTATCCCTATGATACATGGTTATGAAGGCTAGTTTTTTGTGTGTGCATGGAGTGGGCAGCAAAGGATCGGTGTCAGCACAGTTAAAACTGATTGCTTTATCTTCTAGTTTATTTATGCAATAAACTTATACAGTAGTGCTCCTGGAATAATGGGAAAGATATAGTTGCATGAAGAATCCAGTAATATAGGTTTTTATACTGCTGTGAGAGGCATTCTTGGCTTTGAGCAGTTCAGTGAATTCTACTACAGGGCTGTATTTTGTTATCCCTGAGGCAATGGGGGGGGGGGGGGGGGGCGGGTCTCAAGGATCAAAGATTGCATATTTTGGTTATTTCAAGACCCCCCCCCTTCCAGCAAGGGATCTGCATTTCCTGTGTTAATTAGCTTGAGCAATCACCCTCTTGGTTTTTTTTCTGGAAGGCATTACCTCAGCATAAAACAAGCTATTTTTTCCCTCTGTTGTATCTCAAATTTCTGAAGCATACCAACCCTCTAATATTTCCCATTTTATCATATATCCAGTAGAACTGTATGTTTTTAAAAAGAGGAGAGTTCCACACTGGATAAACTCTCTAGAATCTATTCAGCTGAACTGTGAACAATTTACAGTTGCTTGCTCTGTGTTTTTCATAGTTTTTCCCACCAAACTTGTTCGTGATCAAAGGGATTTATGTTTCAAACTAGCGCTTTTCACTTCTGCTCCGTGCTCACCCTGTAGGGAGCTAGGAGGCTGAAATCTCTAATGCAATAACTGACTCCATGGCAAGAGTCTTAGTGCAAAACAACCCGACAGCTCAGCTAATGTCCTGTAGGGCCAAAGGTAGGTGGAAAACTCTGTGGAAGCCATGAAGATTACAATGACTGGTGGGGGAAGGCAAGGTTTACTCCTTGCAGAGCAGACAAGGGCATAGCCCTCCCAGTGCAGAGATGTCTGGAGAATCTCTGGGAATATTTCATGGATCTCTGGTCATCCACTCAGGGTCAAGATATTCAGGTGGAGGTCCAGTGCATCCAAGCTACCCCCTAAATACTCACAGGGACTAAGGATGCCATAGGCTTTTCAACAACCTATGTCAACATGTTTGGGGTAGGGATGGGGAATGACAACAAAGAATCCACATGACAGAATACAGACATCAGTTTGCACAAAAAAGTCCCTGTGGGTTTGCAGGAGGACAATAGTAAGGAGAATGGCTCTGCCCAGCTCTGCTCCTTCTTTTCCTAGTCACTCCCCAAAGATGATAGCACTTCAGACATAGAGTGTTCATGTGAAGGGGCTTCTGCAGGACTGACAGAGGATGAAACCATGATGCATTACCCCCTTCCTCCCTCTAACCGAAACTTGGCCAAAGAGAGCATGTTTTCTGCTCCTTCCATTCCCTCCACAGTAAAAAGAAGAAATGACAACTAGGCCCCTCGGATTTCACTGAAGGACAAAGGGAACACAGAACATTATGGGAAAATAATCCAGTTTTCATACACATGGCCATTTTTGTTCAGATGTATATTCCTGCCATCCTAATTTAATTAGATTATTTTAAAAATACCTTGGTTTTTGTATAAGATCAAGAATTTTTCACCTGTTCCTTAATGTGTGTATATTCTTCCATGACAACTATGATACTTGTAAAAATAAATTATTTTGTTCCAGAATTGTGCCATGGTTAAATGAAAGATAGGCCCTTTGGTTTTGTCCTATCTCTACCACTCTCACATGGATGTGTCACTTCAGAGCTTAAAATTGCTAGATTTCTATTTCAGTCATATCTGCCACTGGTCTATTTATACCTATTTACAGATATATACACCCATGAATCCTAAGTTACACATACCATAGAATACTTTTATAAAAAGTGGTGTGAAAATTACTCACCACAATGATCTTTAAATAAAAAGATATGTAAAGTGCCAGATACAATCCTTTTAAAAACATGTACTAATTAAAACAAGAGAATTGCCCCACTTCTGCATTAACAGCTCTTTATACTGAAACCACACAAGCTGGAGGTTCTTGGGCACATCCCCTAGCTCTTCAATTTCAAGTCTAAAGGCTTCAGAAACTGTGGCAAAGGCAGATTTTCCAGTGCCTCTGGGAATTGTTCAGGTGAAATGCTCCTGATTAAGACACGCATAGCTGTGATGAACAGAGATGTAGGAGCTAAACCTGCCAGCCACTGGAATCTGTTCTCTCCCAAAAGGTCCTCCCAGTGTTGAGGATTGTCCAGCAGTTGCTGTTTCATTGAAAATTGGAGTTCCTGAGGCATGAAGAGGAAAAGGGAGTCCAGCAAGAGGAACTTGGTGCGCATGTTAACCGCAGGGGTCTGAGAAATCTGCTGGAGCAAGATGTCCAAGGGGGTATTCCCAGTGCAATCACGTAAGCAGGGCGATGCCCCATGACCCAGCAATAAAAGCAAACATTCAGGTCTCAACAGTTCACAGGCCACGTGCAAGACAGTTTTGCTGCCTTCCACGCGACTGCATCCCCTGCGGTCCAAGTAGCTGGCTCTCTCTTTCTCTGGAAAGCCTCTGATGGCTTTCAGTATTCTGAAGAGGATGTGGGTGCGGTTGTAGCGAACTGCCATGGCCAGGTGAGGAGCTGATGACTGGCAGCAGCTGAAGTTTTGGCTGGGTATGGCCAGGGCGCTCTGAGGAAATTTACTCAGTAGGTACTGAGCGTAAGGTTGGTGGTTGTGCACCAGGGCATAGAGAAGAGCCTCAGAGGGAGAATAGGTGCTCACCTTTCCTCCTTCTTCCCAGTGAAAGGCCTCCATTGTCCTTATGTCCTCCAGAAGCCACACAGGCACCAAGTCCCTCACTGCCTGGTAAAAGGCGAAGGAGGATTTCTTACATTGCTTTTGGGACTGGGAATTGTGGCTGCTGTAACTGTTCAGCCATTTGACGTTCCAGGGCATCGCTGAGCTTGGGCTTCAGGAGGGGCTTTTCCCCACTTTGTTGTCAAAATGCCTCATTAGGTCCAAGACCTACAGAAACACTTCCCAAAAAAACAAACCAAAAACACGATTTAATGATTGCTAGTCAGTCAGTCACTCCCCCTTCCCCAGTGAACCTGGGGACAGCACAGTAACACACATACCTCTCCCCAGCAAAGCCCTGTTCTTTTTTCCCGCAACTCTGGTTGTGCTTTTAATCACAGTTAATTTCTAACTTTTATGTTGAGGGCAAGGCTGATTCAGATTGATCAGTTCAGCAAACTGAACTATCAATCTGGTCCAAACTGAAATGTTCTTTCCCAAGGCCACAGAGATCTCCTCACAGTCACTGTCCTGTTTAAACAGCCTTGAGGCAATCTTCAAGGTGGTAGGGCATGTGTCAAATGAATCACTTTGGCAACCAAGAGACTAAGACGGTGCCTTTCCTTGTAAACAAGGCTTATGTTTTGCCATCCTGACAAAGGTACTGAGTGGAAAAGAACTGTTCTGGGGTTCCTCTAGCTTTGTACATTTTTGGCTCAGGAGGCATATGTTCACATATTTTCAATAATATACAAAATGGTAGAGATGCACTAACCCGCCTCACCTTTGTCTGAATTATAGGCAAACAAAGCAAGGCTAAGATAGGAAGTCCAGAGTTGGAAACACAAGCAAACAAATCTAATTTAACAAGAAATTACCAGCTTCAGAGGATTCAAGCTTTTTTCAAATGCAATATGCTGATAAATCTGACTGAGAAATTTCAGCCCATCAGAGGCGAATATAACTTATAATTTTATAAAGTCTCAGTCTTCCTAACTCAACTGTTCCCCCCCCCATCTCCCCCCACTCACACCTGTAATCCAGCTCCTTGTTCCCCATCCCCAAATATCCCCCCATTCACCCCAGTAACCCAGCTCCCTGTGTCCCATCCCCAAATCTCACCCCTGTAACCCAGCTCCCTGTTCCCCACCCCCCAATCTCACGCCCATAACCTAGCTCCCTGTCCCCAAATTTCACGCCCATAACCCGGCTTCCTGTTCCCCACCCCCCCAAATCTCCCTATTCACCCCTGTGACCCAGCTCCCTGTGCCCTGTCCCCAAATCTCCTCCACTGACCTCCATACCGCAGCTCCCTATTCCCCATACCCAAATGTCCCCCCACTCACCCTCGTAACCCAGCTCCCTGTGCCTGGTCCCCAACCCTCCCCCCACTCACCCCTGTAACCCAGCTCCCTGTGCCTGGTCCCCAACCCTCCCCCCACTCACCCCTGTAACCCAGCTCCCTGTGTCCCATCCCCAAATCTCACCCCCTGTAACCCAGCTCCCTGTGTCCCATCCCCAAATCTCACCCCCTGTAACCCAGCTCCCTGTGCCCCGTCCCCAAATCTCACCCCCCGTGACCCAGCTCCCTGTGCCCCGTCCCCAAATCTCACCCCCCGTGACCCAGCTCCCTGTGCCCCGTCCCCAACCCTCCCCCCACTCACCCCCGTGACCCAGCTCCCTGTGTCCCATCCCCAAATCTCACCCCCCGTGACCCAGCTCCCTGTGTCCCATCCCCAAATCTCACCCCTGTAACCCAGCTCCCTGTGTCCCATCCCCAAATCTCACCCGCCATGACCCAGCTCCCTGTGTCCCGTCCCCAACCCTCCCCCCACTCACCCCCGTGACCCAGCTCCCTGTGTCCCATCCCCAAATCTCACCCCCCGTGACCCAGCTCCCTGTGTCCCATCCCCAAATCTCACCCCTGTAACCCAGCTCCCTGTGTCCCATCCCCAAATCTCACCCGCCATGACCCAGCTCCCTGTGTCCCGTCCCCAACCCTCCCCCCACTCACCCCCGTGACCCAGCTCCCTGTGTCCCATCCCCAAATCTCACCCCCCGTGACCCAGCTCCCTGTGTCCCATCCCCAAATCTCACCCCCCGTGACCCAGCTCCCTGTGTCCCATCCCCAAATCTCACCCCCCGTGACCCAGCTCCCTGTGTCCCATCCCCAACCCTCCCCCCACTCACCCCCGTGACCCAGCTCCCTGTGTCCCATCCCCAACCCTCCCCCCACTCACCCCCGTGACCCAGCTCCCTGTGTCCCATCCCCAAATCTCACCCCTGTAACCCAGCTCCCTGTGTCCCATCCCCAAATCTCACCCCCCGTGACCCAGCTCCCTGTGTCCCGTCCCCAAATCTCACCCCTGTAACCCAGCTCCCTGTGTCCCATCCCCAACCCTCCCCCCACTCACCCCCGTGACCCAGCTCCCTGTGTCCCATCCCCAAATCTCACCCCTGTAACCCAGCTCCCTGTGTCCCATCCCCAAATCTCACCCCTGTAACCCAGCTCCCTGTGCCCCGTCCCCAAATCTCACCCCCCGTGACCCAGCTCCCTGTGTCCCGTCCCCAACCCTCCCCCCACTCGCCCAGCTCCGATCCTGTCCCACCCCCAAGCTGCCTCTCCCTGTCCCCGCGTCCCCTCTCTCGGCTCCTGTGCCCTCACCCGCCCTCCCAGCCCAGCCCCTTCTCCTGCCCCGTCCCTCCCGCTCCCTCCCCGAGTCTCCATCTTCTCCCTTCAGCCTTCCCGGAATCTGCCCCTCCCCGCCTCAGGTCCCTCCTCCCGGGCACCCCTGGCCGAGCCCGGCGCTCCCGGCCGGGGAGACCGGCGCGGGGCACGGCGCGCAGTGGGCGGCGCAGCGGCCGGGCGAGCCCAGGCAGCAGGCGCCGGAGGAGAGCCGTGGCTCGGCGCTCACCTCTGGCTGCTCGCAGGGCAGCGGCGCCCACCCGGGGGCGGGGAGGCTTCTCTCTGCGCCCGCTCTGCGGCTTGGCCGGGCCGCTGCCGAGCCCCGGCTTCCAGGCGCTGCTGCGGCTTCACTGAATGAGCTGGGGGGGCGCTTCGCGGGAGCCCTCGGCCACGGCGGCCGCTCCCGGGCCAGCTCCCCGTGGGGCTCGCGCTGCCTCCCGCTTGGCTCGGGCCGCGCCGGGTCCCCGCCTGGCTCTAAGGCGGGAGGGGCGGCAGCTGCGGCAGCCAAACCTCCGCTGCCGCCTCTGGGCTCTTTTATCCCCCCCCGGCAGCCGGCTGAAGGTCAGTCAGGACCGGGGAACTGTCCAGCTCCCTCTGATTGGTGGCAACCGGGTCTCCCAGCTGCCTATTGGCTGCCCCGGGAGGATGGGGGCCCTGCACCATTGTTTGCGTCAGGGCAGGCAAAGTTCCAAGAAACTTGTCGGGCGGCTTTTTGTACGGCGAGGGGTGGGGAAGCGGGAGGGCTCGTGCCAGGGCCGGGCCGGGTGTCTGTCTAGTCCAGAGAGAGCGCAGCTGAGCTGGGCCAGCAAAATCCCTCCCCCGCCCTCTCCCCTCCTTAACGCTTTCTTGGGAGGTTTGGGACTGGCCAGCGCAAGGGGGCAGGGCAGGGCAGGGCGGGGTCTCTTTGAAGGGGTGTCTGCCACTCTTCTCGTTCTGACAAAGTCCAGTTTTGCTCTTTAAAGGCAGGTGGGGAGTTAGGGGAAGGAAAGCGCCTATTTACCCGCCCCCCCTGTAGGGGCACGAGAGGGTCCCCGAAGGGGGACGGAGGAAATAGCTGATGCTGCCCTTGAGCCAGTTATGTCCTTTAAACTCTGGGCAGGCGCACGTGCTTGTAGCTAAAGTTTTTAATCTTGTCATTGCCTAGGGTGACCAGACTTCCCGATATTAGGGGCTTTGTCTTATATAGACAACTATACCCCTTCCAGAAAAAAAAGTGTCCTGATTTTTCACACTTGCTATCTGGTCACCCTATTGTTGCCCAGTCAGTTGCCATTTGGTTGTGCCAGTAATTTGTTAGTTACAAATTGAAGAAGTGTGGTCTGATGAATACACCCTGGGACTGGGTATTGGGAAGTGTGGCACAGCTGTGTGACCCTAGACTACTTCCTTAGCCCAAGGGTATGTTCACATTGCAATAAAACATCAGTGGCTGGCACATATCAGCTGACTGGGGCTCGAAATCTTTGGGGTGCATGGCTATAAAATTGCACTGTACCCGTCTGTGGCTTTAGTGGGAGCCCAGGCGGAACCCCACAAGGGGGAAGGGTCAGAGTGTTGGTGTCTCCAGCCAGCTGTATAAAGGGGTGTGTGTGTGTGTGTGTGTGTATTACGGAGATAATAGTTACACACCTCTGTAGAACACTTTGAGATGAAAAGTGCTAAGTAGTCAGTATTATAGGTATATAATGCTGACACACTGCCTGTCTCCCAGGACTGTAGTGAGGCTTAATTCATTGATGTTTGTAAAGTGCTTTGAGATTCTGGGATGCCAGGCATTATATGAATGCAGATAATTATTAGGTTTCAGAGTAGCAGCCGTGTTAGTCTGTATTCACAAAAAGATAAGGAGTACTAGTGGCACCTTAGAGACTAACAACTTTATTTGAGCATAAGCTTTCGTGAGCTACAGCTAATTACAGATAATTATTGGGTTTACTATATTTGGTTACCAGCGTTATTGTTGCTCTTGTGGAATTCTTTTCCTTCTTTACCCTCGAAGGAGGATTATGGGGTGCTTCCTGCTTTTGCTCTGCTCGTTTGACCTCCAGTGTCTCTGTGTTGCAGTCCAGGAGAACTTGATAAGATTCCCCTGTCCCCTTGGAGCCTGTTAATGCCATTCCTTATTTGGCTAGTGGGGTTGCTGATGGCAGATGGGATTTCTCTGTCCTTCTCAGGGTGCCAGAGAGGTCATAGCCTGGGAAGCACTGGTTCTATTCATAACTTTAAAAATTGTTGGCGTTTCCAGCTTTCTCCACATTAAATACATGTATTGTACACTTGAGGGAGTATTGCCAAGTTTGTGATGTAACATCCCATTTCTTCATGGCTTTCAGTTAACCTAAACCAGACTGAAACAGATAATTGCATTCTGTATTCCCTCCCCCTAAACCATATGAACAACATAAGTTTGCCAAAAACAAGTGCTCCTTTTATTGTCCATATTCTATGCAGCTAGGAGAGCAACATTTAAATCATAACATAACATTTAAATCAAGTTGCAGTGGGGGAGGTTTAGGTTGGATGTTAGGAAAAACTTTTTTACTAGGAGGGTGGTGAAACACTGGAATGCGTTACCTAGGGAGGTGGTAGAATCTCCTTCCTTAGAAGTTTTTAAGGTCAGGCTTGACAAAGCCGTGGCTAGGATGATTTAATTGGGGATTGGTCCTGCTTTGAGTAGGGGGTTGGACTAGATGACCTCCTGAGGTCCCTTCCAACCCTGATATTCTATGATTCTATGATTCTATAACTCATTTGATTTTGGTGTTCCTCTCTGCCCACAGTATGTTAATCCCAAGATGTATGAGAGGTGCACAGTATGCTAACAACACTGTAATAAACACTGTAATATATAATAAAATGGGAGCTAGAGAGGCATCTCAGGAGGCACAGAGTATCCGTCGTCACTTGTATTCAGTTTCATGTATATACACTTCCTGCTAATTACACTGCACTGACATTTAAATTCAATCCTATTAATTCAGTCACTGGTTAATTTGAACAAAAGCTCAGGATCAAAATGATCACTATTTTAAAATAGCTAAACCTACATCCTTTATTTTGAGCAATTTTGAATTAAATATATTATGAGTTGTCTAATATAAATGTGTATCACTTCCCTCTGCTAGATAGAATCAGAACTGATCAACTGGGTCTCATAGGCCCTATATTGCAATCAGGCAAACTGCCTTTGCTTTTTAAGCAGAACTATCAGAGTTCTATCTTTGTTGTTGCCACAATGTTGTAAGTGGCTCTGGTGTACAACATACCGACAACTAGGGCATGAGTTCTGGATGGGGGTGGGGGGCAAAGGGCCATTCCCCTCATTTTTTTTTGTAAACAAAGGGGGCCATGCCCCCTCACTTTTGAGAACTTGAACTTGGCAGGGGTGCAAAAGGGGGTCCAGTCCTTCCTCTGGCCCTGATTGGAGCTGGGTGGTATAACAGTGTAGCCCCATCCTTGCTGGCATGACAGAGGGGTGGCTAAGCCAAATTTGAGTGAATGTGAGTGAGTGCTGTTGCTACCCCATGTACCAGGGCATAATGCAGCTCACTGAAATTTGGCCTAGTTGACCCTCTGTCATTATGGAAGGGTGGCTGGGCCAAATTTGCGTGAGTGGTGTTGCAATCTGACACATGGGGTCATAATGCCACCCAGATTTGGCTCATTTTGGTTGCTTCCTCCCCATCTCCGCTTTTGCAGTCCTTCCGGCTCCCATGAACTAGGGGCACCTGTCATAAATATAAAGGGAAGGGTAAACCCCTTTAAAATCCCTCCTGGCCAAAGAAAAAAATCCTCTCACCTGTAAAGGGTTAAGAAGCTAAAGGTAACCTCACTGGCACCTGACCAAAATGACCAATGAGGAGACAAGATACTTTCAAAAGCTGGGAGGAGGGAGAGAAACAAAGGGTCTGGTCTGTCTGTCTATATGCTGCTTTGCCAGGGATAGACCAGGAATGGAGTCTTAGAACTTTTAGTAAGTAATTTAGCTAGGTAGACGTTAGATTATGATTTCTTTAAATGGATAAGAAAAGAATTGTGCTGAATAGAATAACTATTTCTATCTGTGTATCTTTTTTTGTAACTTAAGGTTTTGCCTAGAGGGGTTCTTTATGTTTTGAATCTAATTACCCTGTAAGGTATCTACCATCCTGATTTTACAGGGGGGATTTCTTTATTTCTATTTACTTCTATTTCTATTAAAAGTCTTCTTGTAAGAAAACTGAATGCTTTTTCATTGTTCTCAGATCCAAGGGTTTGGGTCTGTGGTCACCTATGCAAATTGGTGAGGCTTTTTATCCAACATTTCCCTGGAAAGAGGGGGTGCAAGTGTTGGGAGGATTGTTCATTGTTCTTAAGATCCAAGGGCCTGGGTCTGTAGTCACCTAGGAAAATTGGTGAGGCTTTTTACCAAACCTTGTCCAGAAAGTGGGGTGCAAGGTTTTGGGAAGTATTTTGGGGGGAAAGACGTGTCCAAACAGCTCTTCCCCAGTAACCAGTATTTGTTTGGTGGTGGTAGCGGCCAATCCAAGGACGACGGGTGGAATATTTTGTACCTTGGGGAAGTTTTGACCTAAGCTGGTAAAGATAAGCTTAGGAGGTTTTTCATGCAGGTCCCCACATCTGTACCCTAGAGTTCAGAGTGGGGAAGAAACCTTGACAGCACCATGTTCCCATCCAATTTTACTCATTTTTTTACAAAAGTTTTGTTTGTGGAAAGCAAATTTGAGCCCATGGACAAGAGATATGTTTTGTGACTGAACAAAATTTGCTTTGTAGTAAAAACAAATGTATTTTGAGCAGAAGCTGAGATGCTTTATAAAGGCCAAGCCATCCACTCAGGTGGGGAAAAGAAACAATACCATGTGACTTTGGTGTCCAATCACACAGCTGAAATACTGAATTGAGACTATTGAATACCGAGAACAGTTTGTAAGCAACCCATAGGCTATCTGTTTGTACAAAGTATTTGTCCAATTACTTTGAATAATGAACACATTATTATAAATTGCAATCTGTTGGTTGATCATGCGCAGACAGGAAAGTGAGCTAAGTTTGCCAAACAAATTGTTTTTTTTCAAATAGTTTGCCCAGCTGTAGTGACAAACCATGATATCCATGATATCATTAATTTGTTAAATATATATTTTACACACACATACACTGCCTTGTTATTTCAGTCTAGCCTGTTTTTATCACTTTGAATTAAGTAGCTGATCTTGTTACATATATGATCATTTGGTGCTTATCTCAGATTCCGTAGCACATGACAGTGATTATAGCACCAGTGTAACTAAATTGGAATAACACAACTCTTAGGGCAGGTCTACATTTAGAGTGCTGCACAGCTGCACTGGAGCAGCTACGTCACTGTAGCGCTTCAGTGAAGACGCTACTATGCCAATGGGAGAGCTTCTTCTGTCAGTGTAGTTAATTCGCCTCTCATAGAGGCGGTAGCTTTGTCAATGAGAAAAGATCTCCTATCAACAAAGCGCTGCTTATGCTGGGGGTTAGGTTGGTATAACTGTGTCAATCAGGGATGTGGATTTTTCATACCCTGGAGTGATTTAGTTAGACCTATGTAAATTTATAGAGTAGACCAGGCCTTAGTTATGGTAACCTTTTATTACCATGTGCCTTCCTTGGGCTACTTTTTTTTCTTCAATCTCATTCAGAATTCTGGCTCTTTGTTAAATGACAATTTTCTCTAGCCATTGATTTAATAAAACCTGCATAAAGTGATTGAAATTGATCCAAATAAAGGTTGGAGAGATGTGTTATTCTTTTAATATAAATGATTCGGTTCCTTAGGTTATGATCCAACTGAATGGGGGATCAAATTAACCAGTGATTGAATTAAGGAGATGGCATTCTATATAATTAAAAACAACACCATGAAATTGACCATTATAAATGACCACGTTGAATATTGTTAAAGTTTAACATTGGTTTCTAGGGGAAAATAAACCCTTTGCATACTTCAGTTTTGAAAACTGCTTGACAGTATGTGCTTTATACTAATCCTTGCATTCAAGTGGATAGGACATTGGCCACTGAGCATTTATCAAACTCCATAATGGAGACTAGACCTGGGCCCAAGTCCCAACAAAGCTTGGATCCTTACCCAAAAGCTCTTACAGCTCCGGGATGTAGTCTGGATGTGGGATTTTTGTTTATGCGTATACCTGCTGGAATCTTTATACATTAGTCAGACTGGAGCTGCAAAGGTAGTATAAAAATACCCAGTGTAAACAAAATCAATTTTTTGTGTGAGGGAAATAGCTTGCAGAGAGAAAAGGAGTACTTGTGTCACCTTAGAGACTAACAAATTTATTTGAGCATAAGTTTTCGTGAGCTACAGCTCACTTCATCGGATGCATTCAGTGGAAAATACAGTGGGGAGATTTATATACACAGAGAACATGAAACAATGGGTGTTACCATACAGACTGTAACGAGAGTGATCAGGTAAGGTGAGCTATTACCAGCAAGAGAGGCTTCTGTGGTTAAAACACTGGACTGGGACACAGGAGTTTTAAGTTCAGTTCCTGGTTCTGGGACAAGTCATTAATCTCTCTGGCTGCCAATTTCCCATCTGTATAATGATACTTTCCCTGGCTGTCTTGCCTATTTAGATTGTAAGCTCTTCAGGGCAGGGATGGTCTCTTGCTATATATAGGGGCAGCGCCTAGCACAATGAGCCCTGATCTTGGCTGAGTCTCTAAGTGCTACTGTAGTACAAATAATAATGATGGCTGTCATTTGGCAGTGGGCTGTCACTGGGTGGGGCTTTGAGATTTCCTGTTCCTTTGGTTAAACCGTGTATAGAAGCTGGGAGTGAATTATATAACATGAATAGTATAGTGACAATCCTAGACTGTGCTATTTGGCTGCTGTGAGTAATAGCTGCTGCTGACCTCTCCTGGAAAGCATAGATAAACATTTTCTTTAGAAATATTTCTGTTTGTTTGAGTTCCTCGGTTGCTGCTGCTGGTTCCCCACTGAAAGTGCTCTGCCTCAGCCTTTGTTTGTAACATTTCCCCAGCAACTAGCTGTCAAACAGAGGCTTCTGATGGGGAAAGAAATAAGCAGCAAGGGAGTTTCCAAGTTTCAGGATGAATGCTCGTGATGGAAACCAAGTAAGGGTTTCCTCTCTCTCCCCAATGAGCAGATCTCCCTGCCCCCTCCCATGGCTGATCCTTCCCCTCTCTGTACCAGGACTCCTGACATCCTTATGCTGCTGGCTTCCCTTCTCTCTAGGCCACCTGCCCAACTTCCTGAATGGATAGGGTGACCAGATGTCCCATTTTTAAAGGGACAGTCCCGGTTTTTGGGACTTTTTCTTATATAGGAGCCTATTACCCCCCACCCCCTGTCCCATTTTGCTCCATTATCTTTCTGGGTACAGAAGTTAAGCTGATTGGTCTGTAATTCCCCGGGTTGTCCTTATTTCCCTTTTTATAGATGGGCACTATATTTGCCCTTTTCCAGGCTTCTGGAATCTTTCCCGTCTTCCATGACTTCTCAAAGATAATCGCTGTCAAAGTCAGATTCAGGACTCGCATAATTTGTCAGACCACTCTGTTTATTAGCAAAGTGCTTTGCTAATGCACCCAGATGTGAGCCCCTCTCTGAGGCTCAAGATAACTTATTTATACAGCTAAGCCAAAGCCAGTTTAACATAAGAGACAAAAGAAAGCAGAAACTGACAAATATACATACATATCTTATTTGCATACTAACGTTTACCAATCTCCTAGCTCAGTAGGAGCTCTAAGTTAATTAGAAAAGGAGTACTTGTGGCACCTTAGAGACTAACCAATTTATTTGAGCATGAGCTTTCGTGAGCTACAGCTCACTTCATCGGATGCATACTGTGGAAACTGCAGCAGACTTTATATATACACAGAGAATATGAAACAATACCTCCTCCCATCCCACTGTCCTGCTGGTAATAGCTTATCTAAAGTGATCATCAGGTTGGGCCATTTCCAGCACAAATCCAGGTTTTCTCACCCTCCACCCCCCCACACAAATTCACTCTCCTGCTGGTGATAGCCCATCCAAAGTGACAACTCTTTACACAATGTGCATGATAATCAAGTTGGGCCATTTCCTGCACAAATCCAGGTTCTCTCACCCCCTCACCCCCCTCCCAAAAACCACACACACAAACTCACTATCCTGCTGGTAATAGCTCATCCAAAGTGACCATTCTCCCTACAATGTGCATGATAATCAAGGTGGGCCATTTCCAGCACAAATCCAGGTTTTCTCACATCCCCCCCACCCCCATACACACACAAACTCACTCTCCTGCTGGTAATAGCTCATCCAAACTGACCACTCTCCAAGTTTAAATCCAAGTTAAACCAGAACATCTGGGGGGGGGGGGGGGTAGGAAAAAACAAGAGGAAATAGGCTACCTTGCATAATGACTTAGCCACTCCCAGTCTCTATTTAAGCCTAAATTAATAGTATCCAATTTGCAAATGAATTCCAATTCAGCAGTTTCTCGCTGGAGTCTGGATTTGAAGTTTTTTTGTTTTAAGATAGCGACCTTCATGTCACTTTGGATGGGCTAGTCTCTAAGGTGCCACAAGTACTCCTTTTCTTTTTGCGAATACAGACTAACACGGCTGTTACTCTGAAACCTAAGTTAATTAGTTTGAGGACCCATTGTCTCACACTCCTTAATGTTTCTCTTCCTGACAACTATATTTCAACAAATCCTTTAAGTAGCATTTCTTTAATGAATTATAATTTCAATATAATTCTTTCTACTTTCACATCGCTAATGGCTCAGATATCTCCTCAGTCAGCTCCTTGAGTATTCTAGGATGCATTTCATCAGGCCCTGATGACTTGAAGACATGTAATTTTGAACTTCTTCTTTCCCTATTTTAGCCTCTTCTGAGCCTATCTCATTTTTACTGACATTCACTATGTTAGAAACCTAGTCACTACCAACTTTCTTGGTGAAAACCGAAACAAAGAAGCCATTAAGCACCTCTGCCATTTTCACATTTTCTGTTATTATTTTTCCCTCCTCATTGAGTAATGGGCCTACCCTATACTTGGTCTTCCTCTTGCTTCTAATGTATTTGTAGAATGTTTTCTTGTTATCCTTTATGTCTCTAGCTAGTTTGATCTCGTTTTGTGCTTTGGCCTTTCTAATTTTGTCCCTACATACCTGTGTTATTTGTTTACATTGATCCTTTGTAATTTGACCTAGTGTCCACGTTTTGTAGGACTCTTTTTTGATTTTTAGATCATTGAAGATCTCCTGGTTAAGCCAGGATGGTCTCTTGCCATACTTCCTATCTTTCCTACGCAGTAGGATAGTTTGCTCTTGTGCCATTAATAATGTCTCTTTGAAAAATTGCCAACTGTCTTCAATTGTTTTTCCCCTTAGACTTGCTTCCCATGGGATCTTACCTACCAACTCCCTGAGTTTGCTAAAGTCTGCCTTCTTGAAATCCACTGTCTTTATTTTGCTGTTCTCCCTCCTACCATTCCTTAGAATCATGAACTCTATCATTTCATGATCACTTTCACCCAAACTGCCTTCCACTTTCAAATTCTCAACCAGTTCCTCCCTATTTGTCAAAATGAAATCTAGAACAGCCTCTGCCTTAGTAGCTTTCTCCACCTTCTGAAATAAAATATTGTCTCCAATACATTCTAAGAACTTACTGGATAATGTATGCCCTGCTGTGTTATTTTCCCAACAGATGTCTGAGTAATTGAAATCCCCCATGACCACCAAGTCCTGTGCTTTGGATGATTTTGTTGGTTGTTTAAAAAAAGCCTCATTCATCTCTTTTTCCTGGTTAGGTGGTCTGTAATAGACCCTACCATCACCCTCGTTTTTTACCCCTTTCATCCTTACCCAGAGACTGTTAACACGTCTGCCTCCCACTTGTATCTCAGCCTCAATGCAAGCATATATGTCTTGCTATATAAGGCAATAAATCCTCCCTTTTTTCCCTGCCTGTTCTTCCTGAGCAAGCTGTACCCTTTTATACCAATATTCCAGTCATGTGTATTATCCCACCAGGTTTCTGTGATGCCAGCTATGTCATAGTTGTGTTTATTTACTAATATTTCATCTGTTTAATCTGCAGCAAGAGAAAGTTAGGTTAGATATTAGGGAAAACTTTCTTACTATAAGGAGAGTTAAGCACTGGAATAGGTAACCATAGGAGGTTGTGGAATCCCCTTCTGTGAAGGTTTTTAAGAACAGGTTAGATAAACACCTGTCAGGGATGGTTTAGGTTTACTTGGTCCCAGAGATGACATGTGATGGGGGCATGCAGGGTCACATGCCCCCCAAATTTGCTGTTTGTCTTGTCCTGAAGATGCTCACATGGACTAAGCATGTGCAGTAACGGGTGATGGAACCATTTTTATAGTGGGGGTGCTGAGAGCCATTGAACCAAACTAAACCCTGTGTATAACGGAATCCACTTTAGTCCAGGGGGTGCTGCAGCACGCCCAGCACCCCTAGTTCCAGCACCTATGTGCAGTAAAATATGCTGAAGCCACTGCTCTCACTCTGCCCCCCCACTATCAGCAGGTACAGGTTGTCTCTGCTTGGTCCTGCCTCAGTGCGGGGGGGCTGAACTAGATGACCTTTCGTGGTGCCTTCCAGCATGACACTATGATTCTATTATAGTAACATGGTGTTCTTTTCCATGCCTTAGGAGACACCACAATTAAAAACAAGCAAAATAATCACCGTTAACTATGACTATTTTATTGTTAAACGAACAAAAATAAAATAAAAGCAAGACAAACACAAATAAATAAACAACGGTCACCTCAGTTACAATCTCTTTTCTATGTCTGTATGTGGAGAGCTTTTAACAGAGATGACCCCCTTGAAAGTAGGTGTATCTCTGGTGGGGGTGCTCTTCTCTAGATAAGTCAAGACCAAAATATATTATCAGTAGTGAGTCCTGTCGCAGTGTATCATAGATAACTAAAACAGTTTGTAGATGGGCAAAGGCATCTTGGTTAAGGGTATGTGAGTCCTATTTGATTTATCATGGATAACCTAACAGTTTATAAATGGGAAAAGGTAAGTGACCTTCACTAAGTCTTACGAAACCAAAGAAAGTATTTAAATTACATTACTTAAAACTAGCTATTCAAGGAGCTGTCTTGAGATGGGCAAATTAATGAGTATTAATATTCAAATTAAATCTGCTGTTTCTCTGTTTACCAAGGTTAGTGTATGTCTTCTCTCCAGGAATA
The DNA here is from genome assembly GCF_965152235.1 of Eretmochelys imbricata. Lineage (NCBI taxonomy): Eukaryota > Metazoa > Chordata > Testudines > Cheloniidae > Eretmochelys > Eretmochelys imbricata. Next base: position 111,661,334 of record NC_135577.1, read on the forward strand.
TGTAGTCTGAATCATTGTGGTGTTTTGGAGAAGTGGTTAAGTTACAGTAGCACTTCAAGATCCCATTAAATTTATGACCAGAAAAATTGAAATTAGCTCTTTGACTGTGCTTTGGCAAACTTCTTCTCACCCAGAATGGTGACATCTTGGTGACAGCAGTATATGGCAGAAGCAGTGCTGTACTGGAAGGTTGCTTCTTCTTGATGCTGTGGGGTGGCTCCTCAGTTTATTTTATGCTATTTGCTTGCCTGAAAGAGATGAGATGTACAGGCCCAGGCGAGGTCAGACTGTTGAGATCAGCATTTGAAGTTGGGAAATAGGAGCAAAGTGTGCTGCTTGCTTAATTCAGAGAGACTTACACTCTTCTTTCTTGGTTTCACTGGCGGTGCAAGACACACCTCTGTTAAGCCTTGTCTCGGTTTAACTATTAACTGCTTACCCTTTCCGGGTATGTCTACCCAGCTGGCAGGAATGAACCTCCCAGCCAGCGGCAACAGAGTTGGGCTAGCGGGGATCACGCTAGTGCTCTAAAAAATAGCTAAACAGACAGCACTTTGAAGCCCAACCCCCTCCCTAGCCTTCAGCGCTCAAGCTCCAGCCCAAACCACAACTTCAAAGCACTGTCCACACAGCTACTTTTAGAGTGCTAGCCCTGTTAGCCTGAGTCTATTGACCTGGGCTGTGTAGACATACTCCCCTTGGCTTAAGATCTTCATGGGATGGTGGTACCTTCAGCTCATGAATGAGCTGAATCTATTTGCATATGCCACAGGGTGGTAACTGTCCTTATTCTCGTGGAGGAAACTAACTCTCAGAATATCTTTAAAGTTTAGTGTTTTAACTCTTTCTTGCATTTAGTCCATTTTCTGAGAAATTCTTTTAGTTTTATTAGCATTTAATAGGAGTTGAAATTTGGTTTCAGGTAAGTCCAGTCCAAACAGCATTACTTTTTATATGAAAGCCTTTTAGCTTTAAAATAGTTTTTTAAAAAAATTTACATGATTCTTAAAAAGGGTATTTAGTTAAATAGTCCTCAAAGAAGGCATTGATTTTTTACAGTTCTTGGAGAGGTGGCTCTTTTTAGCCAGAAAGTTGCTCAGGCATTGCCAGATGACTAATTAATGCCCATAGACATTCTGCTCTTAAAGGCTTCTTATGTAAGTAACCAGGATATTAAATGACATTACTATATTTGTGCACAAAACATCTTACTATTTATATAGCAGTGGTATCAGGCAGTTATCAGGAGGCTTGCATATAAGTACAAAAACATTTGCAAATAAACACTTCTGCTGTACATGTGTTTTCCTTAAAGTGACCTTAGAGGGCTTATACAACAAATCAGTTTCTAGTAAGCATATTCCTAGAATTCTTTGTGTGCGTTTGAAACAGACTTTTTTCTTTATGAAGAGAGAAAGGGGTGGGAAGGGAGAGCAGGAGACTTCTGTTTCTGCTTTTTGTGGCCCTAACAAACCACAAGCTTATATACCACTTCTCTTCAAGATGAGAGAAGAATATCTTCACAGTCCTTACAAGGTGCAAGTGTCTGGCTCTTTGAGAAAGCACTCCTGTTGAGTGTCTGCCTTTTAACCAAACCGTATTCAAGATTATAATCTACAGTAGCCTCACACCCAATTCATAATTAAAAACGCCCACTGGAACACTCTGAACAAAACTCAAATCACAATAACTAACGTTCAAAACTCTCTTACATTACATAAAGTAAATAATATAAATTAATATAACAAAAAAGTTACAAAACTGCATTCCAGGCTCTACAATTGGACCTGGAGGTGAAAGGTACAGATTTATGGGCAAGGAAGAGGAATTCTTCTTGAAGCTTCTTGTGCCTGTCACTTATTAGGAAAAAGCAAAGATTTCCTGTTTCTTTAGTTAGCCTGAATACTTCATTTAATAAAACAAGCAACTAAAACCAAATATATAAGCTGTCATTTTCCATGCACCACATTTATACAAGTATTCAAGTTTAATAACAACACAGGCAAGTTTAGAACAACTTAACATTGTAGAATAAATTAAAATAATTTTATTAACCATTGTTGCATCACTATTGAGGATTATCGTCCACACGGCATATATTTTTATTCCAAGTGACTTACTGGTAATAATGATTAAATATTACAACTCTACATCACGTTCTGTTCATGTATCTCATGTCACTTTATAAAAAACTAAAAAAAAATATTCCTGAGAGGTGGGGACCTATTATCCCCAAAGCAGTGAGGTTGCTGAACCACTCCTTTAACAAAGAACAGGACTGCCACATCTAAAAGCCTGAGAGAAACCTAAATAAGCCCATAAGATGTAGCTCCCCTCTGAAGTGCCCCCAAGTCCCATTTTTGGTGCACGTACCCAGGACTGGATTTAGCGGAGACAACCCAGGTGCTGGGCTTGGAGGGCGCCAGGCTCGGGGTGCTGTTTTTGTTGTTAGTGACAAAAGGGAATTTAAAATGTTTGAAGTAAAATGTTTCAGGTATTCTGTATGTGGATTCATTTTTCACTTATCTAGAATGTTCTGGACCTTTGTAGACTAGCATAGAACCTTCCAGACTTTCTGAGAACTATATTGTCCTTGAACCTCTTAGAATGTTGTCAGCAAGGCCCTCACAAATATATAAGGGGCAGGGCGTCATCAGTCAGGCAGTGAGATATAAGAATGAAGTGAGAGCCCAGCTGCGATATTGTGACCCTTGTTTCATTGTGTAACTGTGAAAGTGTACTTGTGTTTTAAGACTTGAAGGGTGTAAGTAGTGACGTATTTAATGAGATGCCAGAGATATCTATCAAACCCTTATCTACTCAACAATATAAAATACATATCATTACTTCTTTTGCCATGCTTAACATGTAATGTTTGAGGACAGTATAATTTCTTGACGTTAGTACATTTCATAGAATCATAGAATATCAGGGTTGGAAGGGATCTCAGGAGGTCATCTAGTCCAACCCCCTGCTCAAAGCAGGACCAATCCCCAATAAATCATCCCAGCCAGGGCTTTGTCAAGCCTGACCTTAAAAACTTCTAAGGAAGGAGATTCTACCACCTCCCTAGGTAACGCATTCCAGTGTTTCACCACCCTCCTAGTGAAAAAGTTTTTCCTAATATCCAACCTAAACCTCCCCCACTGCAACTTCAGTTACTCTTAAAATTAAAAAGTTTCTATAAGCTTAGAGGAAACAAATTTTTTGTGCATTTTTTATATGGCATGAATAAACAGAGATTTATAGATCCTAGAGTGCAAATGTATTGTCTTATATGACAGGGATAAATCATGCATGCAAATCATGCATCAAAGTTGTGAAATGGGCTACAAATGCAATAAAAAATAAGGTATTCAAAAGTTTAACAAATTTGTGGGGCACCATAGACACTCCTTGCCTGGGGCACCATTTGGTCTAGGGCCAGTCCTGCATGTTACCCATCAGAAAAAGGTACAGGGAAAATATCACATGAGGTGGGGATTGTCAATACTGTGCTTCCTGCTTGCCAGCTGTGGGGCAGAGGTGGGGGGGATTTTTCAGGTTTAGCCATAACACTGCCTCTCAGCAGTGGTCTCAAGCCCACCTCACAGCCTCTTCTTTATTTTGACCAGGTCTGCAGTCCAGTACATGTTAAGTCTCGAGTTCTGATACTTGTAATGAATGAGCCATATTCATCCCTTTGGAAATACCATTTAATTCCTTGGAGTTACACCAGGGATTAACTGAGCCCAGTATGTCAAAGGGGACGCAAGAGTGTATTTATCTCTTTAAAACAGAGAAGTGGGGGGTGGGGTTGTTTTCCCTTTGAGTCTGTCTAGAAGTAAACAGACAGGAGGGAGGGACTGGGTTGCTCCTGGGTTCTGTGCGCAAAGATAGCCCTCAGTTTAAATACATGTTTATTATAAATATTATACTGGACATATTAGGGAGACCAGACAGGATTGCATCTGGTTTGAACACTCTAAGCCTAAGGCATGGCAAAAACATTGAAGCAAAACACTCTGACGGAAGAGTCATCTGTACTCTCTAACTCAAGAAGTGAAGGGGAAAGAGAGTGAGCTTACTTCACTGCAATTTGCCACACACTGCTATGTGTTAGCGTTAAACTGGGCAAAAACCATGCTTGGTCCTGATGTGCAAAAGACCCCAATAAACTCCTCATTGTGCCTATAGAATTCCCTATTGCGGTATTGCACATTCAGCAGTTTTTTAACCTGCAATGAAGTTTGCCCAGATGTGGTCTACAACCATGGGTAATTGTTTGCTTCATCTGTTTGCTTAACAGCGTTAAGCAAGTGTTAAAGTTTATCACAATGGTACATTAACTTGGCCTTGGTGAAGGTAAAACATAGGACAGAGGGGTCAAAATCTACCCCTCCCATCCCTAAACACATTTTCGAGCTACTTTGATTAGCTGACATTCAAGGCTTCCTTTTGGAAGAGAGAAATTGTCCCTTGTAACAAAGCGTCCACTGATAACACTGTTGGTGTCTTTTTCATCCTCCCACACATGCGGTTAATAAATATCAGCAATATGAAAAGGTTAGAAAATGATGCAATGCTTTATAGTTTGGGAACAGGCCGGTTCCCTAGTTGAAAATTGGTTTGAACATAGCTCTAAGGAAGTTCAATGAGGACTCTTTGGTCCCTCAAGCATAGAGGTATTGTTAATAAATGACTATGAATTAATGAATAAGGACAACCCAGGGAATTACAGACCAGTCAGCTTATAGAATCATAGAATCATAGAATATCAGGGTTGGAAGGGACCCCAGAAGGTCATCTAGTCCAACCCCCTGCTTGAAGCAGGACCAATTCCCAGTTAAATCATCCCAGCCAGGGCTTTGTCAAGCCTGACCTTAAAAACCTCTAAGGAAGGAGATTCTACCACCTCCCTAGGTAACGCATTCCAGTGTTTCACCACCCTCCTAGTGAAAAAGTTTTTCCTAATATCCAATCTAAACCTCCCCCACTGCAACTTGAGACCATTACTCCTCGTTCTGTCATCTGCTACCATTGAGAACAGTCTAGAGCCATCCTCTTTGGAACCCCCTTTCAGGTAGTTGAAAGCAGCTATCAAATCCCCTCTCATTCTTCTCTTCTGCAGGCTAAACAATCCCAGCTCCCTCAGCCTCTCCTCATAAGTCATGTGTTCTAGACCCCTAATCATTTTTGTTGCCCTTCGCTGGACTCTCTCCAATTTATCCACATCCTTCTTGTAGTGTGCGGCCCAAAACTGGACACAGTACTCCAGATGAGGCCTCACCAATGTCAAATAGAGGGGAACGATCACGTCCCTCGATCTGCTCGCTATGCCCCTACTTATACATCCCAAAATGCCATTGGCCTTCTTGGCAACAAGGGCACACTGCTGACTCATATCCAGCTTCTCGTCCACTGTCACCCCTAGGTCCTTTTTCTGCAGAACTGCTGCCTAGCCATTCGGTCCGTAGTCTGTAGCGGTGCATTGGATTCTTCCATCCTAAGTGCAGGACCCTGCACTTATCCTTATTGAACCTCATCAGATTTCTTTTGGCCCAATCCTCCAATCTGTCTAGGTCCTTCTGTATCCTATCCCTCCCCTCCAGCATATCTACCACTCCTCCCAGTTTAGTATCATCCGCAAATTTGCTGAGAGTGCAATCCACACCATCCTCCAGATCATTTATGAAGATATTGAACAAAACCGGCCCCAGGACCGACCCTTGGGGCACTCCACTTGATACCGGCTGCCAACTAGACATGGAGCCATTGATCACTACCCGTTGAGCCCGACAATCTAGCCAGCTTTCTACCCACCTTATAGTGCATTCATCCAGCCCATACTTCCTTACCTTGCTGACAAGAATACTGTGGGAGACCGTGTCAAAAGCTTTGCTAAAGTCAAGAAACAATACATCCACTGCTTTCCCTTCATCCACAGAACCAGTAATCTCATCATAAAAGGCGATTAGATTAGTCAGGCATGACCTTCCCTTGGTGAATCCATGCTGGCTGTTCCTGATCACTTTCCTCTCATGCAAGTGCTTCAGGATTGATTCTTTGAGGACCTGCTCCATGATTTTTCCAGGGACTGAGGTGAGGCTGACTGGCCTGTAGTTCCCAGGATCCTCCTTCTTCCCTTTTTTAAAGATTGGCACTACATTAGCCTTTTTCCAGTCATCCGGGACTTCCCCGGTTCGCCACGAGTTTTCAATTATATTCAGTACCCGGAAATATAATGGCACAAATAATCAAACAATCAATTTGTAAGCACCTTCAACAGTGGTGGGCAACCTGCGGGCCCATCAGGGTAATCCTCTGGCGGGCCACAGGGATGTGCTGGCTGCTGCTTCCCGCAGCTCCCATTGGCCATGAACGGCGAAGCGCAGCCACTGGGAGCTGCAGGTAGCCATGCAAATGTAAACAAACTGTCTGGCAGCCCGCCAGCAGATTACCCTGACAGGCCACAGATTGCCCACCACTGACCTAGAAGATAGCAAGGTGATAAATAACAGTCATCATGGATTTGTCAAGAATAAATCATGTCAAAGCAAGCTAATATCCTTCTTTGACAGGTTAACAAGCCTTGTGGATATAGGGGAAAGCAGTAGATATGATATCTCAACTGCAGTAAGGCTTTTGATAACATCTCACATGACCTTCTCATAAGCAAACTAGGGAAATATAGATGAAACTACTATAAGGTAGGTGCCCAATTAGTTGGAAAAGCATACTCAGAGAATAGTTATCAATGGTTCACAATCAAGCTGGAAGGGTGGGGCCCTGCAGGGATTTCTCCTGCATCCAGTTCTATTCAATATCTTCATAAATTATTTGGATAATGGCATGGAGAATTCACTTATACATTTTGTGGATGATACCAAGCTGGGAGGGGTTGCAAGGACTTTGAATGACAGGATTAGAATTCAAAATGATCTTGATAAACTAGAGAAAGGGTCTGAAATAAATAGGATGAATTCAGTAAGGACAAATGTGAAGTACTACATTTAGGAAGATATCAATTGCACAAATAAAAAATGGGAAATGACTGCCTAGGAAGGTGTACTGAAGAAAAGGATTAAACTAAATATGAATCAGCAATGGAATACTGTTGCAAAAAAAAGTAAACATCATTCTGGGATGTATTAGCAGGCATGTTGTAAGCAAGATACAGGAAGTAACTCTTCCACTGTACTCAGCACTGGTAAGGCCTCAACTGGAGTACTGTGTCTGGTTCATGGACCCACACTTTGGGAAAGATGTGGACAAATTGGAGAAAGTCCAGAGGAGGGCAACAAAAATGATTAAAAGTCTAGAAAACATGACCTATGAGGACAGATTGAAAAAAATGTGTTTGTTTAGTCTGGAGAAGAGAAGATGGGGGCGGGGGTGATAACAGTCTTCAAGTATGTAAAAAGGTTGCTATAAAGAGGAGGGTGATACATTTTTCTTCTTATCCACTAAAGGAACAGGACAAGATGTAATTGTGGGACCTAGGTCTTGAACCCAGGCATGGGAGTCCCTGACAGCTGCTACATCGTGACCTCCATGAAAGGGCCATTGAAACTTGGTGGGCTGAGAAGCTAGTAGGACTATAGCTTCAGTCAAGGCACCACCCACAGGAGCCCTGATTGGAGGATTGCCTGGCTCCACTGATTGGTCCAACCTGCTATTTAAGGCAAAAAGAGATACAGAAAGTTTGTTGAGCAACAAGGTGATTTCCTGTTGTGCCTGCTTCCTGCACCCACCCCTGTTCCTGATTCCTGCTCTCCTCCTGCCTCATGCCTGCCTTCACTCCTGTTCCCACTGGGCTCCTGCTCCGTGCTTAATCCTTGCATCTCTGCTGGTTCCTGCCCTTTCACCTCGCCTCCAATTATCAGTTATCGGACCTGGCTCTGGTCTCCAACATCTGACTCTGGCTTGACCCTTGGCTCTGATATTTGGTATCTGACCTTCAGCTTCGATTTCTGGTTCTGGTAATTGGCAGTTGACTCTGGTGCTGACCCTTGGCTTCATTCCCTAACCTGGATGCCTGCTCCACCCACTGGACATGACGTCTGCTTTGGCTGCTAAGCCAGATTGCCTACATCCCAGTCCATAACAGTAATGGGCCTAAATTGCAGCAAGAGAGATTTAGGTTAGATGTTAGGAAATATCATCTTAACTGCCAGGGTAGTTAAGCACTGGAACAAGTTACCTAGGGAGGCTGTGGAATCTCTGTCATTGGAGGTTTTTAAGAACATGTTAGACAAACACTTATCAGGGATGGTCTAGCTCTAGATAATACTTAGATCAGCCTCAGTGCAGGGGGCTGAACTTGATGATAAATTGAGGTCCCTTCCAGTCCTGCATTTCTATGATTCTGTGTTTTACTAGATTATATTTGCAAAAAGAAAAGGAGGACTTGTGGCACCTTAGAGACTAACCAATTTATTTGAGCATAAGCTTTCGTGAGCTACAGCTTTTGTGAGCTCACTGTGAGCTGTAGCTCACAAAAGCGTATGCTCAAATAGATTGGTTAGTCTCTAAGGTGCCACAAGTACTCCTTTTCTTTTTTGCGAATACAGACTAACATGGCTGTTACTCTGAAACTAGATTATATTTGCATCTGTACACAAAGAGTACTCCTAAACAGTCATTAAACCAGCACCCAAACCTGACTCCAATTGACTTGGGTGGGCGTTGGATCAGGTTTATGTTGAGAGAAAAAAAAAAGGAGCTCACATTCAGTATCCATCAGTACATTCAAATGGAGTCGAATAGTCTTTTAACTCTTTGCTTTGTGTACTATCTTATGAGAAAAACAAGGTCTGGCATTGTTTTGTGTGATCAGTGCAGCTGAGCTGTCTGCCATGCTCTTGTGTTCCTATTTACTGCTGAGGGCAGACCTCTTCCCTTGCATAAGACCCATTTTAGCACAAGCTGCTGATGCTGTAAGTAATATGAGACTGACCTCACTAGTCATCCAGATCCACACCCTATTCAGGGAAATAACAGCGAGTACTTGATGTCTGCAAATTCCAAAACAAGAAGGATCCCTATATCCCTATTTATAATGTGCTATAATTGTCTTGAATGAAAGCTGTGACTATCAGCAAGGGCGATACCATCGTATTAGTCTTACCCAACACTGCTTATGCAGCATCACTCTAATATGGAGGCATAGTTGGGTGCATATATTACTGTATGAAACAAATGGGCACATACGTGAATCATATGAACTGTATTAGAGGACAGAGGTTTCCTATTTCCTGGGCAGTTTGTATTTGGCAAGGGCGTATATACACTGATCAACTACAATAGGAATGACCAAGTGGAGCTGATTTAGGCAAAAGCAGAAGGAAATGTTTTTTCAGCAGCAAGATTACGATAGTGTTACTAGTCAAGTTGCTATAGTGTAGGGCAGGGGGAGTCAAGTATTTTTTGTCAAGGTCCAAATTTCTTAGTCAAGGTATAGTCAAGGTCCAGACTCCAGAGAAAATAATAAAGATTTCAGGGTCTGTTCGAAAGGGTCTGGCGGTCCAGATTTGGCCTGTGGTCCGCCTATTGCTTACTCCTTGTGTAGGGTCTGTGAGCATTTCCATTATAATCCCATCTTTCCAAACGCATTTATAACTAGGATGTAAATAGGGCCATAGTAGGTAAAGATGATGGCCTATCTGGTCATTGAGTCCAAATGGTCAGTTAATCAAAGTTTTCTTTTAATTACTTTATACTTTTTATTGGTGAGGGGGGAAGGCATTGTGTGAAACCTGAAAAAGGCAATTTTAGGCAATTTTTTTTACATTGGGCATGATCATTTTACATACACCTTTTTGAAAAGAAAAGCAATGTGATCAAGCAACTTTCATTTTAAAATGGGTATGTACATCATACTGCTTCCCATAGAGTGCATTCTGCATATGATTCGACCAGTCTGGCTGGATAATCTCCCTCCCTAACATAGCTGTAAAACATATATCAGGAAACAGAAAGTTTACAAAATGACTAAGTGCTCTGCATACATTTGAAGATGTTCCCTATTTTTGTTCTTATTACTTTTTCATTTTTTCTGATGCTGGCTGCCAGTGGATCTGTTGAAATAAAAAACAGCATGAACCTCTGCTTTAATGTAAAGGGGTTGAGTAACAGTCATTAAACCTCACTTGAGCTTCAAGGTTTCAATCCATTATATATATTCCACTGAGAAACCCATTTTTCCTAAAATTGCAAATAAGAGATCCATTTACCCCACCAGAAACTTTTCATCGTCAAGTGATGATGAAATTTTTTCACCTTTTTTGTGTAATAATATTCATAAGTTTTCCAACACTGAACCTCTTCTATTTACAATGAAACCCATCAACCCATAACATTTCAAATCAAGCTGTAATAAAGGGGGATCAGATTGTGGAAGGCTCAGTCTGTTTTGGCTTTGCTTTCTCTGGGGATTACTGAATTGATAGCTATCCTGTCTGTGTAGGGTAGCATATTTACCATAATATCTGTAACTGCTTCTAAAATCAGGATGGCTAAATCTCTTAATTTTTATTTGTAGAATTCTCCATTAAAATAGTTTTATAGAATACTCTACTTTAGCATAGTGCTTTGCCAGTTAACTGATTGTAGAGTAGACTTTCTGTGAGATATAGTCTTTTCTATCTGTGAATCATTTAGTTTTGAATTGATTATCAGGTTCTTAAGAGTAATAACATTTAAAAATTTCTCATCTGGGTCTTCTCGTGTTGCTGCATGGAAGTTTTGGTAAAGTACAGGAAAGGCTTCAACTGTTTTATTTAATGTTTTCCTGTGTTTAAAATGTTTTGGGGCATTTTCTATTCGTCTGCTACACCAGACAGAAGAAAATGAAGGGAACGGAAACAAAAAGACCTGGAAAAAAGTAGAAAACTGAATTAGACACACAGCACAAATGAACAGGAGATCAAAGACTATGCCAATCGAAAAACATACAGTCTAGTTGTTCACTAAACTGACAAATAAAAGTGAGCAACAACTCAGACATGATATTTTAATGTTGCAACAAATCAGCAGATTCCTGGCCTAGCAGCGAAGGGCCTGATGTGAAGCTTATCAGTCAGTGGAAAGGCTTTGGATCAGGCCACCAAGGCCTCCATCCTGCAATCTGATCTGTGTGGATGGACCCCTGTGGCTTGAGGAGCTCCGCTGAGTTCCACAGGAATCTATATGGATGTAAACATCTGTCCATGTACATTAGATTGCAGGATCCTGGCCTAAGAAAGCAACGGGCATCCAGTTAGTTGAAAGTATAATGAGTTTTAGTATGTAGATTTACCAAACATATGCAATGCCCATTGGTGGCCACATGGCATACTGCAACAGCTCTTTAATTAAGGAGTCATGAACTAAAACCTGTTGGGCACAGTCCTGGCTGAGTTCCCATAGTGGATGGTCACCAGACTGTGTTAATTGGACCAAACTTTTGGATGCCACGCACATCCAAGCCAGCTGGGTCTGAGCAGAGTCTAATCACTGCTTCCAGTTGTGGGGCTCGAAAGAGGCTCTCGCAAGGTCAGATCTCTTGTCTGTCTTCCATCCTGGCACAAGGGACTCTGCAGGCTAAGTGCCGTAGGCCCCGAAGCTACTGCTGAGACCTCCAAAGCCTCTCCAGCCACTCTGCATCTTCTCCTGGAGTCCTACGTTGCTGTGGTTTATGGTTTGATCCCTTGGGGAGCTATGTGGCTTTTTAAAGCAAAGAGTACAGGTGTTGCAAAGGAACTTCTTAAACATAGTCTTCACTCTTTAACAGCACAGATCCATGCAAAACAAAACCCTGAATGCAATTCCCCACTCAGAGTCCTCACCACTCCTGAGAGTCCTCAGTTTTGGTCAGTGGCACTGGGAGAAGGCAATGGTCATGGAATGGCTCCTCTTGCTCAGGGAGCATGTCACTTTGAAAATCAGCCTCTGGTACCTTTTCTGTTTTTTTCCACTGGTGATTTTCCACTCTCCAACCCCCTGTTCCTCGCTCCTTCCCTGCCCCGGCTGCTGGGAAGAGAGTTATTAAAAGTCAATAGGTCTGCTGGTAGCAACTCCCATTGTTCTACAAGGATAGAACTATTGCATGTTGATAGGCCTCTTGTTGCAGCTTTCTAGATGTAGCCTGCCCTTTGAGTGTCAAATTCCTGCTACCAAATGGAGGTTCTAATCCACAGTGGAGGTTACAATAATAAATGCTATTCATAAAAGCAAAAAATTCACATGCTGACACAATATATTCCCCAAACTGTCACATTCTCTACTTAAGTTCTGCCATAAGAGAGCTGTAAGGTTGACAGTTGGGGAGATTTCTCAGGGACTTTTGTTTTCAGGAAGCTTACACCAATTTGAAATATTTAATAGAAATCAAATAAAGGCCTGACTGGCCTAAACAAAACCTGCTTTGTAGCGGACTCTCCCTTAGCCTTCTGCTAACCTCTCGGTTACCAGAGAGCTTCCAGGTTGACCTGTAGGTCACTTGCTCTTGAATGAGCAGAAGGGGACTTGAGTATACGAATACATATCCTAAAATGTCAAAAGATGTGTTCTTTAGCTAATTAAGTTATGGTATGTTGTAGGGAGCCAGGGTAAAGAGCCACCCTCTCAGCCTGAGTGGGCGGGGCCAAACCAAGCTTACGCCAATCCGGAAGGGGAGGGGTGGGACAGGAAGTACAAAGGGCGGGGCCCTTTGCCCAGTGAGAGAAGCACCAGGGAGGGGGATAGACACAGGCTGCTCCCTTGTGATCCTCCTGCCGACCTAGGGGAGGCCCTGGGCAAGGAGGAACCTGATCAGGAGGAAGGCCTGTGGCGACCAGGACTGCCAGCCACTGAGTACCTGGAGGGGCCCGGCTGTAGCCCGGGCCAGCGTGAGCCCGACACAGAGAGGGAGCTGGAGCTGCCAGCCGCAGAATACCCGGAAGAGCTAGAGAGACCCGCTTGAGAGACCGGGTAGGGAAGTAGCCCAGGGGCAGAACTGCACCGTGGGGTGGGTGTATTTGGTCAGCGGGCGCGGATGGCCCCCGGCTGACCGAGCAGCGGGACCTTCGCCTCCCGTCACTGTCAGGGCCCTGGGCTGGAACGCAGTGGAGTTGGGTGGGCCTGCGTTCCCCTACCCCGGCCAACCTACCTTGGGTAGCAGAACTGTGCGCTACAAACCCATACCCTGCCTGAGGGGGCGGGCTGCAGGCTCGTGCTGGCACACCTTTCCCACTAATTCCCCAGCACCTGAAAGGTGTGACTAAGGCCCGCCAGTGGGACCATAACTCTCCATCACCCCCTAGGGGCTCTGAGGACTGACTGAACCTGTCACATATGTGTACATACTCATGGACTGATAAGAAAGACCTACCAGCACTTTGACAAGGCTGCTGGTAATCTCTGATTGGCTGGTCCTAAATTCTGCTGAAAGGGCCCTGGATTATATGGCACTCCGGCAAACCAGGTTGGAAATTCTATAGCAGCTTGATTTAAAATAAAAAAATGGGGATTTTACTGAATTCAATATGAAGGTGAATTATGCAATCAATGCAGGAGTCCCAGGTATAATTCCATGTATTTTATATTGTACAGCAAGATTCAGAGACTGGACATTTATATGAATAACAAGGATATCCAAAGTTTTATAGTTAATCCTAACAAATCTTCTTGGAAGGGTGATAAAAGCCTCATGGTTCAGGGTTTAAGCCAATCTCTAACTATTAGGGATTTGAATGAAAAATTAATGTGGGGCAGATTATCCCACATCTACCTATTGTGGAGTTTCTGCACTACCCGCTGAAGCATTTGGTGCTGGACACTGTTGGAAACAAGATGCTGGACTGGATGGACCATGGGTCTGAGCCAATCTGGCAATTCTGGTGTTCCCATGTTTTCAGTTTGCAGCATGCCACAGATTTGTGAGTGGACAGTGCATAGCAATATCGTAGAAGGTGTCATGGTGTAAGCTGGCATGTAGAGACAGGTGTGGTATATTGGGATCTGTGGAGGCAAAGGAGAGAGTTAGGGATTGTGGAATAAGCACATTAGCTGGTATTTCTGCTAAAATGGTTATCGGAGATACAATTAACAATATCAGTTAACTGACTATTTTTGGATTTCAGTATTAACAACCCGATGAATGGGTAGCTCATACCGCTCTGAGCTATTGTTTCGGGCTATTTGTAAACTCAGGAACATAACCCTGAATTTGCTGGTATTTGGTCCCTGTTTTCAAGGTTAATGTATGAGGGCTGGAGACTTTTTTAATAAAAGAAAGCATAGGTTCTGCAGAACAATTCCATGGGAAAATAGGATCAAGGGATGAATTTTATGGCCACGGAATACATAGCACTTTGGCCTTAACTCTGGATTGCCTGAATTTTATGGGTGTGAATCAGATTCCAAAGGCCAAGTTTTTCCCTTAATTATGTCCAGACAACTCCACTGAAGGTAACGGGGCTGCATTCCATATGGTCTTACAGCCCATTCAGGCTGAGTTTGTGGCTTGTTTTCTTGTCGTCTAACATTGCAAGAGACATCCCATATTTGAGTCCTAAACTTACCTCTGCCCCAAAAGACCTGTTAATCAATACTTCTAATAATAAACATTGTGTAGAGATCAGCAAAATTGAGTCATGACCCTGAAAAGCTTTACTTAGGTTAAATAAAGGAATCTCTACCACAAGTGAACTCCCTACATTAAGAATGTTTTGTTTTATCTCCCTTTAATGCTTATGGGAGTCTGTTACATCTTTGGGCTTTGTTCTGAAGCTGTTTTTCCTGATCGATTGCTCTTGGTTATTCTTTTAATTTGTTTTGCCAGCAGGACCAGTGAATCATAGGGGCTTGTTTAGTTGTTGTACTTTTTTTGGCCAGCCTATTTGTTCTCGTTGGTTGTCTCTTTGCTCATTCCTCTACTGCACTTAGAGGTGCCCTTCCCAGTTTTCTCTGGTCTTATCTAGATTAGAGAAAATTGCACTGGTGTGCAATTAGAAATTATTAGAGAAAATCCCCTAGTGCAAACTAAACTATACCAGTAAGCTCACTGTACTAGTGGAAGACAGGGCGTGTAAAACAGGGGTAAGTTGAACTGATGTAAGTCTCCTCTTTGGTGCAGTGCATCTACGCTGAGGGTTTGTGTTGACGTAGCTGAAGTGATACAAAACCCCCCAGCAACAGCAAAAATCAACCCAGTATAAACAGGGCCGATGTCTTGGTTCTTCTGATACATTTTCACCACTGCTTCACTGGGATGATGAAACTTACTCACTTGGGCTGTGGGGGATTTGCCATTTTAGACCAGCAATGCTAGAGGCAGAAAGCTCAGAAGAGAGTGAGTCTGCTCCCATAGTGTATTTTTCTGTTTTTCCACATTCATTTTACACATGGGCTCATAACCTTCACCTGCCAGCTTGGGTAACGAATCTATATGGGTCTTGATTTCTAATTACACTCCATATATATGAAATTAGATACTTTTCTTGTGTCGACACCCCCTCTAACCAGGGAATGATTATTACTGAGTGGAGTAGTGCGCAGAGGCCCCAGCTAATGATCAAAGACCCATTGTGCTAGCACTTTACAAATGGAGAATAACAAAGACAGTCCTTGCCCCAGAGAGCTCATGTTTTCTGACTGTAACAATGATCAACAGGTGGATAAACAGACAAATCAGGGATGAGGTAACAGTAAAGGAAAAATATTTGCATAAGTAAGCAGTCTGAGGGATCAGAGGAGTAGAGTGAAATGAGCCTCGTTGTATTGGTTTCTTCACCTTCATGGCATATGCATTTTGGATTCACCATCAAGGTGGATAATATTATATTGTCACAAGGTGTTCTATTTCTCTCCGGAGTGCCTCCTTCTAGCAGTGTCTGGGGAATAGCTCTGCCAGTCAGACATTGCTGCAGTGGTTGCTCATGCTGTCATTCCCCTGCCTTGCTTGCTTGGGATTTGACTGCTCATGCTTTGTGGTTTGGTCCTCTGGCCAGGTCATTGCAGTCTGCCCCTTCTGGGATATCAGTCTCTCGGGACCCACTGTCCCAGGCTGTCTTTCCTCTCACTGGCCTTAAAGGCACCACTGCCCAGAGGCTGGTAGGGACCCCAGGCCAACCCTCTATGCTGGCTTCCAGCCCAGGGACCCTACAACAAAAAGTCAAGGTCTATATGGTCCTAAACCTTACTGTTGTATCCCTGGGCTACTTCCTACCTTACCTTCTCTCACCTGCGAGTGACTGCCATTTCTCTCTCTACATCCCCCCTCTGCCCTCAGCTACTGGGCTTTATAAAGGCCCCTACTGTTCCTGTCCAGCTGAGCCTCATCTCTAATTAGTCCTTGCTCCCTGGCTCTTCCTCCAGGTGCAGCCTAGGCGGTTATTGGGCCACCTGGCCACCTTAACCCCTTCAGGCCTTGTGTGGGATGGACACCCCATATATTATATATATATATATATATACACAAACACACACACATCTTAAAAATACAGTTATATGAAAATGGTGAAAAGATGTTTTAAAATATGCTCTTAGAACAGCCTCAGATAGTTTGTGGTATTTAGACCAAAACCAACCACCACAAATGTTTGGTAAACATTGTCCATTTATCTTTGTTTTTAAGTATTTGTTCTTTTTATTAAGATTTCTTTTTGACAGTATAGACAACTCAAAGACAATAATATCAATATTACCCCCTCCCAACCACATTTAGAACCCAATTTATCTAATTCCTAAACCCCTTAACTCACAAACTTAAATCATCCAAAGAGGGACCTGTCTGTGTCTCTCACATTTATTTATGTTGTATCCCTTCCAACAAACTTAGTAATATTACTTATTTCCATATTTTAATTGCAGACTCCCTCAACAGATTTCTAGTTTCTATGTGTTTTCCCATAAATCTCCCCTATCCTGTATTTTACCAATCTCTTTCCAATGAGATGCAGTTTGAGTAAAGCTCCAGCCACGCATCCAGTGTCCACTGGAAAGGTACTCTCTTTCTTGTATTCTTCTAAGGCTACGTCTACACTTAAAACTCCACAGAAGCATAGCTGCAGCTGTGCCACTGTAATGCTTCTGTGTGGACACTTACTACCTCTTCCATTGCTGGAGGTAATCCACCTCTGTGAGGCCTACCTTGCATTGTCTACACACGGGTGTAGATCGGCTTGACTTAGGCTTTGTCTACACTACACAGCTTTTAGCAACACGGCCATGTCTCTAAAAGTCAGGCAGTGTAAACACTGTCGGCATTTTTGCCAACAAAATACTTCCACCCCCTATGAGCAGGGTTCACGTTGTCAACAGGAGAGCGCTTGCTGTGGCAAAAATGCCACTTGCCGCGGCAAAACTCTTGTCTTTGTCATTCAATTGGCAGTGTAGACAAAGCCTATGTCTCTTATGGGTGTGGATTTTTCACACCCCTGAGAGATTTAGCTATGCTGATGTAACTTTTCAGTGTAGACCAGC
This sequence comes from Eretmochelys imbricata, assembly GCF_965152235.1. NCBI lineage: Eukaryota > Metazoa > Chordata > Testudines > Cheloniidae > Eretmochelys > Eretmochelys imbricata. The sequence continues at coordinate 111,678,758 of NC_135577.1, forward strand.
CCAAAGACTGTATTCTCCTTCCTTTTTTCCTAAGTGGATGGCAGTCGGAAAGTCAAAATGTCAAGAATCCTCTTCCCATTAAAATCACATCTAACAAAAGCCAATGTCAGAGAAAGTGAGGCAGTGAGAAATGGTAGAGGAGCATTGAAATTATGGAAAACAACTTTATATAGAAGTGACTCAGCAGTGGGTGAAGCAAAGCAAAATCTATACATATAGTGAAATCCATTTGTAATTAAATCATTTTTTTTTCTTCTTCACAAAACAACCTCACTATGGCCCTAGTTCTGCAATGAACTCTATTCAGGCAACCCCCCTGCAATTGCCCCATAACCAGAATTGTGCTGATTACATTGAAATAATCTGGTGTACTCATATCACTTGGGATTGGCGTCCCGTTGTGGTAGGCACTGTACAAACACATAGGAAGAAACATTCCCTTTCCCTGAGGGTTTACTCATATGACACACGATCCAACAAGGGCTCAGTCATGCAAGATGCTGCTGACTACTCTGGCCCTGACCCACCAAAGCACTTAAGCCTATGCCTCACTTCTTTGGGACTACTCCCATAAGCAAAGTTAAGCACATGTTTAAGTGCTTTGCTGGGTCAGGGTCAAAGTGCTCAGAACTTTGCAGGATCAACCCCCAAGTATGTATGACAAACAATAGGAAAAGAAAATGGAGAGGGAGGACAAGGGAGGGGATAATACAATTGCATGGCTACATACATTGGAGAACTCATAGAGAAAGCGTGAGGTCCCAGATGACTGGAGAAGGGCAAACATAGTACCTATCTTTGAAAAGGAGTACACAAGGAATTATAGACCGTCAGCCTACCTTTGATACTCAGAAAGATACTGGAACAAATTTATTAAAGCATCAGTTTGCTCAAACCTAGACAATAACAAGGGGGTAATAGCCAACATGGATTTGTCAAATCGTGCCAAACCAATCTAATTTCCTTCTTTGACAGTGTAACTGGCCTACTGGATGGGGTGGGGGAGCTGTAGACATGCTCATATCTGGACGTAGTAAGGTTTCTGACACAGTCCCACATGACATTCTCATAAGTAAACTAGGGAAATATGGTCTAGATGACATTACTATAACCTGGGTGCACAACTGGCTGAAAGACCATTCTCAAAGAGTAGTGATCAATGGTTCACTGTCAAAATGGAAGGACATATCAAGTGGGGTCCCACAGGGTGCATCCTGATTCTGGTATTCAATATTGTCATTAAGGACGTGGATGAAGGAGTGATGAGTGTGCTTATAAATTTTGCAGATGACACCAAGCTGGGAGGGTTTGCAAACACTTTGGAGGACAGGATTAGAACTCAAAAAGGTCTTGATAAATTGGAGTATTGGTCTGAAATAAAAAAAAACCATGAAATTCAATAAAGACAAGTGCAAAGTACCATATTTAGGAAAGAAAAATGTAAATGCACAAATACAAAATGGGAAATAACTGGCTAAGCAGCAGCATTACAGAAAAGGATCTGGAGATTATGGTGGATCATAAATAGAGGGCCCTTCCAGCCCTACATTTCTATGATTGTATACTCTGCTTGCTCACAATTTGATAGTTTCAACTATCCTGAAATGCTTTTTAATAAATAAATAGGTCAAATCAGTTATTCCCCAGCTTCTGCAGCTTGCAAGACCCATCTAATGATGGTAGGAGCATTAAATATATTAATTACTAGGAGCAAAACACATTGCCTTAGAATTTATTTTGCTTGTGGATACAGTATGATGTAATGTTTATGCAGAGCAGAGACTACAGATCTAATTTATTAGGCCCTGATTCAGGAATGAATTTAAGCACGAATTTAAGTCCCATTGACTTCAATGAGAGTTAAGGATGTGCTAAAGTGCTATCCTGAATGGGAATGCTTACTTTAGTAGGTTCTTGAAAAGGGCACTGTCTGCTATGTTCTTTTATTATTTTTAAAAACTCTCCACTTGTTTCTAATCCCCTGTTAGAAGCTTGGCAATGATATGTAGGAAAGATAGGAAGTATAGCAAGAGACCATCAAGGCTTGTCCAGGAAACTTCAGTGATCTGAAACCTCAAAAAGTGGAAACTAGGTGAAATGATAAAGGATGAATATAAACAAACAGCACAAGCATGTAAGGAGAAAATTAGAAAGGCCAAGGCAATAAACTAGCTAGCAACATAAATGATAACTAGAAAACATTCTACAAATACATTAGGCACAAGAGGAAGACCAAGAATAAGGTAGGCCTCTTACTCAATGAGGAGGTGTGTATGGAACAATAACAGAAAATGTGGAAATGGCTGAAGTGCTAAATGACTTACGTTTCAGTTTTCACGAAAAAGTTTAATAGCAATTGAACATCTAATTTAATGAATGCTAGTGAAAATGAGGTAAGATAAGAGGCTAAAATAGGGAAAGAACAAGTTAAAAATTACTTAGTTATATGTCTTCAAGTCACCAGGGCCTGATGAAATACATGCTAGAATACTCAAGGGGCTGACTGAGGAGATACCTGAGTCATTAGCGATTATCTTTGAAAAGTCATGGAAGACGGGAGAGATTCCAGAGCACTGGTAAAGGACAAATATAGTGCCAATCTATAAAAAGGGAAAGAAGGAAAACCCTGGGGAATTACAGACCAGTCATCTTAACTTCAGTACCTGGAAAGATAATTGAACAAAGCAATCATTTTGAAAACACATAGAAGATAATAAGGGGATAACTAACAGTCAGCATGCATTTGTCAAAAACAAAAAATATCAAACCAACCTAATAGCTTTCTTTAACAGAGTAACAAGCCTTGTGGATGGGGAGGAAGTGATAGATGTGGTATATCTTGACTTTAGTAAGGCTTTTGATACTGTCTTGCATGACCTTCTTAAAAGCAAATTAGGGAAATACAACCTAGATGGAGATACTATAAGGTGAGTGGTTGGAAAACCGTTCCCAGAAAGTAAGTTATCAGTGGTTCACTGTCAAGCGGGAAAGGCCTATCAAGTGGAGTCCCACAGGAATCAGTTCTGGGTCTGGATCTGGATCTGTTCAAAATCTTCATCAGTGATTTAGATAACGGCATAGAGAATATACACATAAAATTTGCAGATGATACCAAGCTGGGAGGGCTTGCAAGTACTTTGGAGGATAGGATTAAATTTCAGATTGATCTGGACAAACTGGAAAAATGATCTGAAGTAAATAGGATGAAATTCAATAAGGACAAATGCAAAAAACTCCACTTAGGAAGGAACAATTAGTTGCACACATACAAAATGGGAAATGACTGTCTAAGAAGGAGTACTGTGGTAAGGGATTTGGAGGTTTTATTGGATCAGAAGCTAAATATGAGTCAACAGTCTAATACTGTTGCAATAAAAGCAAACATCATTCTGGGATGTATTAGCAGGAGTGTTGTAAGCAAGACATGAGAAGTAATTCTTCCACTCCGCTCCATGTGAATTAGGCCTCATCTGGAGTATTGTGCCCAGTTCTGGGCGCCACATTTCAGGAAAGATGTGGACAAATTGGAGGAAGTCCAGAGAAGAGCAACAAAAATGATTAAAGATCTTGAAAACATGACCTGTGAGGGAAGATTGACAAAATGAAAACATGACCTGTTTGTTTAATCTGGAGAAGAGAAGATTGAGGGGGGACAGGATAACAGTTTTCAAATACATAAAAGGTTGTTATAAGGAGTGAGAAAAATTGTTCTCTTTAACCTCTGAGGGTAGGACAAGAAGCAATGGACTTAAATTGCATCAAGGGTGGTTTAGGTTGGACATTAGGAAAAACTTTCTCACTGTCAGGCTAGTTAATCACTGAAAGAAATTGCCTGGGGAGGCTGTAGAATCTTCGTTATTGGCGATTTTAAAGAGCAGGTTAGACAATCACCTGTCAGGGATGGTCTAGAATAATACTTAGTACTGCCATGAGTTGAGGGGACTGGAGTAGAAAACCTTTCAAGATCCCTTCCAGTCTTGCGCTTATATAATTCTATGTTCTTTCTCCACTAGCCTTGGCATTTTCTGCTAGGCAAACTTTCATATTCTTAATGTTTCCAAGGAAGATTAAACTAATGTGGCTCATTTTGTTTACTCTTTATGTGTCACCAGGTCTGGAAACGCATGTATTTCTCAAACAACTGGAATTTTGTTAAGCTTGGGTTTGGTATTGGCAACCCCAAGCATTCAAAAATCATGAGTCAGGTGCCAAGATTGGCTTTAAAATAACATTTAAGAAAACATTTTGTGTTTTTATTTGTCTGCTGAGTTTTGGAGTTTTAGGGTTCACATTTTCAAGCTTTTCTCTGCAAACAGAAGGGCTGGAAACTTACTGTGTTTTATTAAATGAACACTGATAGTCTCACATAATCACAACTTCATGAGCTGAGTCTTTAGGAGGGGAAGGATGGTACAGTGGTTAAGGTACTACCCTAGGATTTAGGAAGAGCTGGATTCAATTCCCTGCTCTTCCACAAGCTTTCTGTTTGACCACAGGCATGTCATTTAGCCTCTTTGTGCCTCAGTTTCCCCATCTATAAAAAGGAGATGATGGTACTTCCGTACCTCAGTGGGGTGCGTAAGGAAATACATTTAAAGTGTGTGCTGTGTTCAGATGTTACAGTGATTGTTGCCATATAAGTACTTTCGATAGAAGGAAAACAAAATACGTTGTGAAACTTGCAATAAAACTGCAAGTGTTGGCAACACTGCTGGATGCAACAGATGGTTGAAATAGATGCAGGTTGGGAGTTTGCAACAGTAAAATGAGCATGTGGCTAGTAATTTTTAAGAGGTTTCTATTTGTGAGGCTTTTAATTCTTTTAACTAATAGTCATTGTCAAGTGGGGTGTGCTGTATTTCTGTGGCATTGTGGACACAGTCTCTGAGTTTAAAATAGGCCCAGCACAAGCAATTTAAATTAGTGCTTCCCTGTCCTACATTGTTTGGCACAGCTGGCATTAGGCACTTTTCAGAGGGGAAGGGGGGCATGAAATTATATTTACAAATAAATGATAGTTGTTCCTAGTTAAAAATCTCAAGAGTGTGTGGTTACAGGGTTTTCTCCAGTAACTTTTGTAAAAGATACGGCATTATTGATCAGCTAACAGGTGAGGGGTTCAGCCCATTGTGTTGAGCTGATTCATTTCTATTGCACTAATTTAAGAAATGTTGTTTGGAAGTTTTGTGAACAATAGTTTGCCAATAAATGTAGGTTTCTTTTAAGCTGAAATTTCAGTTACTTTACATATTATTTATGGCATGCAAAGCATTGACCTAGTCCAGTAAGTCTTACTCAGTGGAACTATTCATGTGAGTAAGAGTTTGCAGGAGTCTATGCTGTATTTGCAACAGAGGTCTAAATCTTTACCTAACCAAATCTTAATGTTGCAGCAGGTGCGTATGAATATGTATATTCCTCACCCTCAATAGTAAGGATTAGACTAAGCAGTGGAATGTGTATGATACAAAAACAACCTAAGGTATAAAACATATTACAATTGTGCCTAATTCCAGTGTTTCTTTTTTAGATTCTGACAAAAATGTTTCCTAGAAGCTGGTTTTGATGTATAACCAGTTAAACTGAACAGTTTCTCTTGATATATGAACAAGTACAAATCAGCAGCAAAAGGTTACCACCTGCAGTTGATTTAAAGTAACTGCAGATACAAGGAGAACTAGATTGCTTTTCACTTGTGATAAAAAAAATTTCTACATGTACAAAAGAAAGCTGTCGCGTTAAAATCCAGGCCCAATTTCATTGTCTACAGTGAGAGCAACCCTGGGCCCTTAATGTCATAAAAAAACAATCCTAGTTTTTTGGCACTTTTATTCTTCAGTAGAACCACATTGAGAATTGCTCAGAGATTTGCAAGTCTGAGGACCATGTTATAATGCCTAAAAATATGTACAAATGGGTGCCCATCCCAACCACAGGTTAACTCCCTGCCTATGACTGTGTACAATCCTCCTCCTTCTGTCACTATTATGCTTGTTCAAACAAGAAGCCAGGCCACTGTGGTGCCAGCTACCTCCATTGTTGTGACACTGCAGTGTTACCACTTTCTCCTCAGCCAGAGACCATGTGACTGTCCAACCCTGGGCCATGAATGCAAAAAATGTCTTTTCCATCAGTTATCTCATGGCTAGATACCACAGTGATCGGTACATTAGAAATACCCTATGATAGATCTGAATATCCATCCCTCCAACAAATGTTGGCCCAAAGGTATAGATCTTTCACTCCTCCATTGGGAATTCCAGGCTGGAAGTTATGACCCAAAATCAGGGCTGGTCACTGTATGATCTACATACCAACGCGGGTCCCTGGTTACCTTCATCTTTAATTGATCCGTTGGCAAGAGCAAACAGGCCAAATGCCCACTTTTGTCAAAGTGGGGTACCGGGGGGCAAGTGGTGAAACCAGCCCCATGCAGGGTGGGAGGCAGGGCTTGAGCAAGCAGCAACGCCAGCATCAGCCTCGTGCAGAGACAGGCAGAGCTGCCAACCCTGTGTGGGGAGGGGGGCTTGGGCTATCAGCTGGGGCCATCCTAGCAGGGCTTTGGCCAGCTCCACACGGTGTCCCGTTTTCCCTTCTCTTTAATATGGAGCTATGCTCCAGCATTTCCCAAAATTTTAAAAGTTGAGGGCCTTCATATGCCTTCAGTAAAATAAAACAAATTGTACCCCCACTTTTTGACTCTGCCATGTGTTGTTAAAGGCCTATCAAAGACGAGTTATTGGGGTAGTTCACATCTCAGAGTTGTTATTTCAGGCTGTCTGAAAACTCAGGCAGATGTTGCATTGGTTACACTAAGTCACATTTTCAAGGTTTAGTTCACAACCGTTAACAGCTATGGACTTATTTTTTTAAATGAAATGTGAGACTCTGGGAAACAACTGAAATGCCCATCTGTGCCCTTGAGATGGTCCTTCATGCCACCTCCTCTGCAGGACATGCCACACACTTCGGAAAACACTGCTATATTCCATCTTGAGCTGAGGGGTCAGACTTTGAGAACCTGGCATGCTGGGACCTGTTGTCTTTATGGGTCACACCTGCAAGTTGAGATTGGCTGCAGTCTTCTCCTCTAGGTGCAGCTCAATAGCTCTTAGTGGGGGCAAAGCTTAGGTTTCCTTGTTTGAAATCTGGTCAATTAAGTTTTCAGCCCCTTCATTATCAGGGTTTTCAGTTTCCTCTATAGTTGTCTTCTCTTGCCCTCCCAGGAATTAATTCTGTGTTTTGGGATGATGCCAAACCAGAGGTAAAGGCTTCCTTTCATTTCCCCATAATTAAGTATTATTGGCACTGCTGCCTTTTTTGTTTTGTTACATGTCCCCATATGGTCTAAACATTATCTTTTGTTGAAGTAGCTTACGGTTCATGTCAAGTGCTGAGATTCCTATATATATTCTCTCAGTTGTGAGTGTGTATTTGGCTCACTCAGACTGGCTAATAGCTGACAAAATGAGCCATAAAAATCAGCTACTCCTGCTGTCTTTCATGCAAGAAATATTTCTCCTATAAAGATGGAAATGAACATCAGAGGAAACAACTTTTTGCTATAATTCTACTACAAAAATTCATGAAACATAGTCTTTCTTTGACTATATTTTAGAATGATCAGAACTTCTAACTGATAAGACTGCTCTCTTTTATATATAAAAAGATGCAAGAGAAATATTTACCAACTAATATTTCCATGGCAAGCATTAAAGAGCAGGGAGAAATGTAACAGGGTGTCATAAATATAAAGGGAAGGGTAAACCCCTTTGAAATCCCTCCTGGCCAGGGGAAAGCTCCTCTCACCTGTAAAGGGTTAAGAAGCTAAAGGTAACCTCGCTGGCACCTGACCAAAATGACCAATGAGGAGACAAGATACTTTCAAAAGCTGGGAGGAGGGAGAGAAACAAAGGGTCTGTGTGTCTGTCTATATGCTGGTCTTTGTCGGGAATAGACCAGGAATGGAGTCTTAGAACTTTTAGTAAGTAATCTAGCTAGGTATGTGTTAGATTATGGTTTCTTTAAATGGCTGAGAAAAGAATTGTGCTGAATAGAGTAACTATTTCTGTCTGTGTATCTTTTTTGTAACTTAAGGTTTTGCCTAGAGGGGTTCTCTGTTTTTGAATCTAATTACCCTGTAAGATATCTACCATCCTGATTTTACAGGGGGGATTTCTTTATTTCTATTTACTTCTATTTTTATTAAAAGTCTTCTTGTAAGAAAACTGAATGCTTTTTCATTGTTCTCAGATCCAAGGGTTTGGGTCTGTGGTCACCTATGCAAATTGGTGAGGCTTTTTATCCAACATTTCCCTGGAAAGGGGGGGTGCAAGTGTTGGGAGGATTGTTCATTGTTCTTAAGATCCAAGGGTCTGGGTCTGTAGTCACCTAGGCAAATTGGTGAGGCTTTTTACCAAACCTTGTCCAGGAAGTGGGGTGCAAGGTTTTGGGAAGTATTTTGGGGGGAAAGACGCGTCCAAACAGTTCTTCCCCAGTAACCAGTATTAGTTTGGTGGTGGTAGCAGCCAATCCAAGGACGACGGGTGGAATATTTTGTACCTTGGGGAAGTTTTGACCTAAGCTGGTAAAGATAAGCTTAGGAGGTTTTTCATGAAGGTCCCCACATCTGTACCCTAGAGTTCAGAGTAGGGGAGGAACCTTGACACAGGGCATCACCGCCTAATAGATATGTGAGTTACAGCACAGGAGGGGGATTAACTAGAATCCTTCCATCAATTTGAAATGAGTCACAAGTGAAATAATTTCAGTTGTCACTCTGGCTCGGTCCTTGGTGGGGTGTAGACCATGATACAAAACAACCACACCGGTCATCATGGCTGGCAGTCATTTCTCAAGAACATCTTGTTCTTATTCAGAATATTTAACTGTGAAACATTCTCCAATACCATTTCTCACATTCACAGATGTAGCTTAATACCATGGCAGCAGAGAGCAGGACTGAGACACATTGCAAATAGATATAGGCCTATGTCTACATTGCAGTAAGATATGTGATTGCACCACGTGTAGCTAGATTAAAATTAGCTTGGGCACCAAGAGTAGCTGAGCTGTGGCAGCACAGGCTGCAGCATGGGCTAGCCACCTGAGTCCAAGCCCACTAGGGAGTCTGGATACATACTTGATTATTACATGGGCTAATTGCTCCATGTTGCCGTGGCTTCACTGCTATTGATACATGAGCTAGCTAAATTAAACTTACTCAGGTCTCCCTACACATGCCGTAAACAAACCCTACCTTGCAAGTAAGTTAGCCACAAACTTCTGAACTTGATCTGAGGGTCAAATGCTTCAAAATATAGGTTATTTGTCCATCGGGGACTTTGATTCAACCCATTATAGAAACAGAGGTCAGCTGTGCGATTTGGATCTGGATTTCAATTTGGATTCAAGCCTTGCTCCCCCAGCGAAGATGAGGGCGGCATTCTTATCAGTGATTTTGTCTGCGATTTCAAGATCTCAAGAGCAACACGTCACTGTTACTGGAGGATAAAGCAATGATTACAGTGAAACAGAGTGCAACACCTGCAAATCCTATAAAGTGCCATGGAGTGAGGCGGTGTGGTGCCCCACCACCCCGCCGAGGGAAGAATCTCCCCAGAAACCAAAGTGGGTGGAGCCAGTGGCTCCTGCGCCCACCCCCCCCCAGAGGTCAAGGTGCAGGACAAGAAGTATAAAAACCCAGCCCCGGAGCTCACTTGGGCAGAAGCTGTCGGAGTGGCCAGATGCCTGTGGCCTGGCTCCGGCTTGGGAGACTCCGCCAATCCACGGCCGACCCGAGGACTGGCTGGACCGGCCAATGCCTGATGCCGACCATGACACGGAGGAGCTGCCAAGCCTACCCGTCGCCACCTACACAAAGGAGCTGCCAAGCCTACCCGTTGCCAGCAATCCAGAGGACCCCATGGTCCTGGAACCCTCCGAGGACACCACACGGACCCAGGTACCCTACGAGGGGGAGTCCAGAAATAGCCTGGGGGCAGCTGACCCTAGTCTGGCTGCAACACTGCCAGAGCAAATGTCAGTGTGTTGCAGCCAGGATCCCCACTGACACAGCAGCAGGTCTTCTGTTGCTGCTAGGGCCCCAGGCTGGGACGCAGTGGAGTGGGTGGGCCTGCGTCCCCCTGCCACCCACCTCGTGGGTGGCAGTCTCCCCCTCTCCTTGGTCACTAAAGCCAGGAGCTTGGGCTTACCCTGAACTATTTGCTCAGCCACTGCCTGAGGGCCTGAGCTTCTGACTGTTTGTTTTCTGCCCCACCCTGACCCAGGGCCTGGGCTTATATTGAACTACTTGTGGGGCCCTGCCTGAAAGTCTGGCCAATAGACTGGGTATTTCCCAACCCAGCAGAAAGGGTGTAGTGAGGCGGTGTGGTGCCTCACCACCCCACTGAGGGACGAGCCCCGGCAGAGTTCTTATAACAGTATGGCATGTAAGAGAAAGCACAGCCAAAAGAAAAGGCAATGGAGCAAATATCTTTAAAGTTAACCAGTGGCCAAGGCGACATAAGATTCATATCTACTGCCATATTAACATAGGTAGCCGGCAAATGCTCTGCGACAGATTCTTGCTCAATTCCCAGCAGGAAGGAGTGCTTTAGGAGTGGAGCCTGCACAGGAGCCTGGACCCTGGGGCATTCTCTGCAGTAATGCTATTGTATGCTGTAGGGTTCTAGAATGCTGTTCGTATCTGTGGCCGTGTGATTTGTATTACTGTAGGAGAAAGCAGCATTTTTTAATCAAAGGAGGAATGTTCACCATAAGTAGCATGTTAGGAGTAGAGCTGATGGTAAAGGGAATACGGTAGAGGGAGTGGAATTGCTGGACTGAAGGACTCCCAAGTGCCCCTCCTTCACTGCCTCTGCTGGTAAAATCACAGCTCATTGTAAGGAAGCCAAATCCCACAGAAGCAGTTGGGGCTCTTCATGAGTCGTCCCTCTGTGCATCCATCTCACAGTGCTGAATGTTCTATGGATTTGAGGGGAGGGAAACAGCTGTTACCCTCTGAAGCTGCTTGCATCATCCAATCTAGAGAGTGTCACTATCACTGTCCTTACAGCAGAAGTCACTTTCTTGACCCCTAGCTATGTCCCAACCTAGATAATTCCCAGGTGCCTGTTCTAACCAGTAGATTTAGTGCCTCCATAAATTTGCTATCGGTTTTCTTGTGGAATGGAGAGTGACCTTGTGCAAGTCAATTAGCAATTTGCTCATCTGTGAAATTAATATAATAAACTATAGTTACACAATTGGAGTGTTGTGAGGCTTAATTAGTTAAAAACCTCATGGTGATTTTAAAACATTATTTTGTTTTTTTAATGCAAGGTGCTGTAGATGTGAAAAGTATTACGAGAGCTGGGTTTCTGAGTAACCCTGTAGTCTATGCAGTGCCTGTGATCAGAGTCACTCTTTCTCTTTGCAGTGTATTCTGGCCATTCCACTGGAGTTTACTGGCTCCAAGGAAGGACGTGCTGACCTTATCCACTCAACAGCTACTTAAACCAAAGCAGAGACATGATTCCAAACATCTGTCTTGGTTACTTGTTTACAAATAAGAATAGAAGAAAGAATAGCAAATATGGCGGGCAACCAGCTTGGCTTAACAGTGAAATCTTTGGTGATCTTAAACTCAAAAAGGAAGCTTACAAGAAGTGGAGATTTGGACAGATCTCTAGGGAGAGTATAAAAATATTGCTCGAGCATGCAGGGGTGTAATCAGGAAGGCCAAGGCCAATTGGAGTTGCAGCTAGCAAGAGATGTGAAGGGTAACAAGAAGAGTTTCTACAGGTATGTTAGCAACAAGAAGAAGGTCAGGGGAAAGTGTGGGACCCTTACTGAATGGGGGAGGCAACATAGTGACAGATGATGTGGAAAAAGCTGAAGTACTCAATGCTTTTTTGCCTCAGTCTTCACAGACAAGGGAGGCTCCCAGACTGCTGCACTGAGCAACACAGTATGGGGAGTAGGTGAGCAGCCCGCAGTAGTGAAAGAACAGGTTAAGGACTATTTAGAAAAGCTGGACATGCACAAGTCCATGGGTCCAGATCTAATGCATCCAACGGTGCTAAGGGAGTTCGCTGATGTGATTGCAGAGCCATTGGCCATTATCTTTGGAAAACTCGTGGCCATCGGGGGAGGTCCCAGACAATTGGAAAAAGGCAAATATAGTGCCCATATTTTAAAAAGGGAAAAAAGAGAACCCTGGGAAACTACAGACTGGTCAGCCTCACTTCAGTCCCCGGCAAAATCATGGAGCAGGTCCTCAAGGAATCCATTTTGAAGCACTTGGAGGAGAGGAAGGTGATCAGGAACAGTCAACATGGATTCACTAAGGGCAAGTCATGCCTGACCAACCTGATTGCCTTCTATGATGAGATAACTGGCTCTGTGGATATGGGGAAAGTGGTAGATGTGATATATCTTGACTTTAGCACAACTTTTGATACGGTCTCCCACAGTATTCTTGCCAGTAAGTTAAAAAAGTGTGGATTGGATGAATGGACTATAAGGTGGATAGAAAGCTGGTTAGATTGTCAGGCTTAACAGGCAGCGATCAACATCTCGATGTCTAGTTGGCAGCCGGTATCAAGTGGAGTGCCCCAGGGGTCGGTCCTGGGGCTGGTTTTGTTCAACATCTTTATTAATGATCTGGATGATGGGATTAATTGCACCCTCAGCAAGTTCACAGATGACAATAAACTGGGGGGAGAGGTAGATATGACAGAGGGTAGGGATAGGGTCCAGAGTGACCTAGACAAATTGGAGGATTGGGCCAAAAGAAATCTTCTGAGGTTCAGCAAGGACAGGTGCAGAGTCCTGCACTTAGGAAGGAAGAATCCCATGCACTGCCACATTCTGGGGACCAACTGGCTAAGCAGCAGTTCTGCAGAAAAGGAACTGGGCATTACAGTGGAAGAGAAGCTGGATATGAGTCAAGAGTGTGCCCTTGTTGCCAAGAAGGCCAATGGCATATTGGGCTGTATTAGTAGGAGCATTGCCAGCAGATCAAGAGAAGTGATTATTCCCCTCTATTCAGCACTGGTAAGGCTACACCTGGAGTATTGTATCCAGTTTTGGTCCCCCCACTACAGAAGGGATGTGCACAAATTGGGGAGAGTCCAGCAGAAGGCAACAAAAATGATTAAGGGGCTGGGGCACATGACTTACGAGGAGAGGCTGAGGGAACTGGGGTTGTTTAGTCTGCAGAAGAGAAGAGTGAGTGGGGATTTGATAGCAGCATTCAATTACTTGAAGGGGGGTTCCAAAGAGGATGGAGCTCGGCTGTTCTCAGTGGTGGCAGATGACAGAACAAGAAGCAATGGTCTCAAGTTGCAGTGGGAAGGTTTAGGTTGGATATTAGGAAAAACTTTTTCACTAGGAGCACTGGAATGGGTTACCTAGGGCAGTGGTAGAATCTCCATCCTTAGAGGTTTTTAAGGTCTGGCTTGACAAAGCCTGGGCTGGGATGATTTAGTTGGTGTTGGTCCTGCTTTGAGCAGGGGGTTGGACTAGATGACCTCCTGAGCTCTCTTCCAACCCTAATTTTCTATGATTCTATTAAGTGATACCTGGCGCTTGAAATAACAAGATGGAAATGTGAATCCTTGAGTGCTCTCCTCTCTAGAGGCATCAGTTAGGGCACAATTCTGGCCTTCCTTGCAGGTACACAGTGGGCTGGAAAAATAGCCTCTTCTGTCCATCATGTGCACCTGTGTAAGAGCAGACTGGGTATGTACCCAGGCAAAGGAGTGCCTCAGAGCTCCAAGAGGGTGTGTAAGTCCTTCCCTAGAGCTGGGTGGATGCTACAAAACCATATTTACAAGCACATGTACTCAAATTCCTAACAGCTGCTTAATTGGATCACTGCATCAGGCTGGCAGAGTTTGCCTGAAAATCACACCTGTTAGCAGGTGGTGAGCCCACTGGGCGTTGCTGACTCACTGTTACTGCTGGCTTCTTTCCCCACACAAGTATAAAGCAAAGGGGGGCAGCCCTCAGAAAAAGCAAGAGTTAGAGCAGTGGAGGGATAAATTGATCCTGAAAGAAGAAACAGTCAGTGTAACCAGTCAGGAGGGGCAGCTAAGCCTGGGGATAAGAATGAGGCTTAGGCTGGGGTTTTGTGCAATTCTGGAAGTACCTTTGAGTAACTAACTCAGACCTTAGGAGGGGTGACTTCATTTTGGCTCTCAGTATGTGCAGTGGTGTTTGGAGGGGGCCGGGGGCACCACCTGCTTACTGTGCCCTGTCCAGTTGCTCTTGGTAAACATTCACACAAGCGAGTCTTTGTTTGCAGCAGTGTTAGGGGAATGGCCGTTCTTGGTACGGAGAGCCATGTTGGCAGGCGAGCAAAGACGCTTGAGCATGGACAGGCATCATCACAATGTATCATTCACTGCATGGTTTCTGTTTAAACAAATTTAGTTATAAAACCAGGGAGCCCAAACAACACTGTGTGACGGAGGTGACCAGTCACACAGGAGTAGTGGAAGAGAGCGGTTCGCAAACACCTCATTGGACGCTTAGGCAATCTGAGCTACGGAGACTGGCACAGCAAGACAGTTGCAGTCAGGTCAGGACTAAGTTGTATTGCCAGCACGGCTCAGTCTGGCAAGTTCATATTTACCACACAGGCCTCTCAAACAGGACAATATCGCCATCCTAGGGGAAAAAAGACATAAGCAACAGAGGAAACATGAAATCGCAGTGATTTCATTTCTATAACAAAGATTTCCACAACCTGGAATGTCCTGATTCTGTATTTCTGATGGCACTGAATGAGGCAGAGGGTGATGGGGCATAGGGCTAGGAATCAGAAGATCTTGGACCCTGTTGGGGTTTCACCTTGCAATCCCTCTGATCTCAGATCTAATGATTTTCATTGTCAGTTCTGCACAGTAGGCTTGAGATTCAGGCCATTAATGTTGGGAGTTATGTAGAGGAAGCACCATATATGCAAGGTAAAGCCAAGTCTAAAATCTGGCCCTAATCCAACAATAAGATCCACACAGCTGGACTCCTGCATCCAGGCAGGAAGCCTTATTAACTTTACAGATCTGCCCATGGAGCTCTCATTGCAGGACCATGGCCTCTGACAATAAAATAAGTGTGTGTATTGTCAATGGTTCACAACTGAGCAGGAAGGGCAGAGCGAGTGGGGTCCTACAGGAATCTGTCCTAGGTCCAGTTCTATTCAATATCATCTTAAAAGATTTGGATAATACAGCAAAACCTCAGAGTTACAAACACCTCCGGAATGAAGGCTGTTTGTAACTCTGATATGTTCGTAACGCTGAACAGAATGTTACGGTTGTTTGTTCAAAAGTTTTCAACTGAACATTGGCTTAATACCGCTTTGAAACTTTACCATGCAGAAGAAAAATGCTGCTTTCCCTTTATTTTTTTAGTAGTTTATACTTAACACAGTACTGAAATGCATTTTCCCTTTTTTTTTCTTTTTTTTTCTAAATCATCTCGGCTGCTGCCTGAGTACTTCTGGTTCCAAATGAGGTGTGTGGTTGACTGGTCAGTTTGTAACTCTGGTGTTCGTAACTCTGAGGTTCAACTGTAGGATAGAGAGTAAACTTATAAAGTTTGCAGACAATACCAAGCTAGGAGGGGTTGCAAGCACTTTAGAGCACAGGATTAAAATTCAGAATTAATTTGTCAAACTGGAGAAATGGCCTGAAATAAATAGGATGGAATTCAATAAGGACAAATACAAAGTATGCTTAGGAAGGAATAATCAATTGCACAAATACAAAATGGGAAATGACTGACTTGGAAGGAGTACTGCAGAAAAGGATCTGGGGGTTATAGTGGATCTCAAAGTAAATATGAGTCAACAATATAATATGGTTGCAAAAAACATCATTCTGGGATGTAGTAGCGGGACTGTTGTAAGCAAGACATAAGAAATAATTCTTTCAGCCTAATCATCATTGATAAGGGCTTGCTGTAATACTCCGTTCAGTTCTGGGTACCAAACTTCAGGGAAGATGTGGACACATTGGAGAAAGTTCAGAGGAGAGCAACAGAAATGATTAACGGTCTAGAAAACGTGACCTATGAGGAAAGATTGGGAAAAAATTGGGTTTGTTTAGTCTGGAGAAGAGAAGACTGAGGGGATGTGATAATAGTCTTTAAGTATGGAAGAGGTTGTTATAAAGAGGAGGATGCTAAATTGTTCTCTTTAACCACTGGAGAACAGGACAGAACCTATCATCAGCACGGACGCATGTCCCCTGGAATGGTGGTTGAAGCATGAAGAGACATATGAATCTTTAGTGCATCAGGTACATAAATATCTTGTGATGCCGGCTATAACAGTGCCATGTGAACGCCTCTTCTCACTTTCATGTGACATTGTAAACAAGACGTGGTCAGCATTATCTCCTGCAAAGGAGCCTTGGGGCAGCTGCGGGCGGGCGGTGGGTGGGACTTGGGCTGGCCTCACGTACGGGGGAGAAAGGGGAGCCTCTGGGCGGGCAGGAGGCCGGAGGGGCAGGGGAGGGCCTCAGGCTGGCCCCGTGCCATGTCCCATTTTCCCTTTGGGAAAATATGGTCACCCTAGTGGGAAGGGATCCACTCCCCGAGTTTTGGCCGGCCCTTTAGCTGTCCCTCCCCACACCTGGGATGAGTGTCTGTGAGGAAACCATTTCGCTGCTCAGGGGTAAATTTTTGCACTCCCCCAGAGCCAGGTTCCTCTCTGCATCTCAGCTCCTTGTGGCAACATCCCAGTTTTCAGGGTCAATGGAGGTAGTGACCTGGCCCCCCATCTGTTTAGTTTGCACTCTGTGTGATTGCCCTTGAGTGTGTTTGTCTCTCACAGCTGAGGTGAGTGGAGCAGCATTCACATCCTCCCTGTTCATTTTCATTCACATTTGCCATGAAGCGGTGACAGAAGAGGGAAAGGTACGCCCTGCTCCATTCTTATTGAAACTTAGTTTTACCCCTCGTAATGATGCTGGTTCTGGCGGGACACAACAGAGAGTACCACTTCAGGACAAATTGCTTAAAGCAGGGCAGTTACAGCCCAAGGCTGGGGTTTTTCCTCCTCTAAGGCAAACCAAACCAGCCAGACAGAGAGAACTTTGGTTTTGCCCCACTGGCTAACCAAAAGTCACACAAACAATTCCCTTAGACACTCCAGTTTCCCAGTATCAGCACCAGTGCCACTCCTTATGGGGATGAATGGTTATGAAAACCAACACCCCAGTAAAAAAGGTTCTTCGATACCAAAGGACCAAGCTCCAGACCCAGGTCAATATAGAAATCAGATCTTACCCACAAATCACGCTGTTGACAATCCTTTAGAGTCTAAAATCTAAAGGCTTATTCCTAAAAGGAAAAAGATATAGATGAGTGCTAGAATTGGTTAAATAGAATCAATTGCATACAGTAATGGCAAAGTTCTTGGTTCAGGCTTGTAGCAGTGATAGAATAAACTGCAGGTTCAAATCAAGCTTCAGTGTAGCAAAGTCCCTCCAGAGGTATTAAGCAGGATTGAAGACAGAATGGAGATGAGGCATCAGCCTTTTATAGTCTTCTCCAGGTGTAAGAACACCTCTTTGTTCTTACTGTGGAAAATTACAGTAAAATGGAGTTTGGAGTCACATGGGCAAGTCCACTTTGCTGAGTCACAAGGTGTATCTGCCTTCTCTCAATGGGTCAGCTGTATAGCTGATGGTCCTTAATGGGCCATCAAGCAGGCTAGGTAGAGCTGACACCAACTTGTCTGGGGTGTCACCCAGAAGCATAGCGCCAATATTCATAACTTTAACTACAAAAATGATACACACATATTGAAGCATAATCATAACCAGCAAACCATAACCTCTCCATAGACCCCTTACACGACAACCTGTATACAATATCTGCTGCAAATATATAACAGTTACAGATTATGTCAATAATGTCACACCCTTTCAAAGTCATTGGCTGCTTGCTGGATTTTGCAGCAGAGATGAACCCTAATTGAAACTTACAATTTACTGAGGGGTAAGTTCAGGCACATGTCTGTTGGTATATGGTATGCCCCAGCTGAGCTGGCTGCATGATTCCCTCCCTCCAGAGCACTGGTTCTCAACCTGTGGCTGCCTTGTGGTCCAATCAGCATACAGCTGCGGCCCATGTGACATCCTCAGAGCCATAACAAGGGCATGGTGGGAGAGGCACCTGCCCCAAGTGCAGAGCCTGGGGGGAATGGGGCAGCGCAGGATTGGGCCCAGAGTCAGCCTCCCTGACAGGATCGAGCCCAGCCAGCAGCAGGAGGCCAAGGTGCTCAGCACCCCCACAACTCACAGGGTTGAAGGTCCAGTAACCCCAGCTGCAGCAGGTTCCCTGGCACTAGGACTGCAAGGGCAGGGTGGGCTGCACAGCTGGTAGGAGATCAACAGGTGCAGGGAGATGTGCAGGTGGCTGGGGTTGTGGGAAGGGGGGGTGCAGCTGGTGCATGGGGGACACACCCTAGGTGAGGGACTGGTGGTTGGGGGCACTCCGTGGATGTGGGATAGATACTGGGGCACACTCCCTGGGTGGGGGGGTTTAGTGCTGGGGGCAGTCCTTCTGGGGGCTGGGTGCTGGTGGCAGTTGCTGGGGGTGCATGGGGGAAACTCCCTGGGTAGGGGACTGGATGCTGGAGAGGGCAATCCCTGGGGGGGGCTGTTCTGCCCTGGTCAGGGCACCCTTTCTCTGCAGGGCAGGCATGTGTTCCAGCCTAGTGTTGGTGGGGGGGGGAGGCGTGTATCTGGATGCTGGAAGGAGAGTCTGGGGGGGCTGGGTGATGGGGGCAGTCCCTGGATGGGGGTGCCCCGCACCAGCCAGGGCCCTCCATCTTTGCAGGCAGGCTCTGCAGCCACACTCTCAGCCCAGCCGTGCCCCCAGATATACAGGTAGTACATACATTGGGTGGACGCAGCACACAGAGAGCTGCATATGCGGCCCATAATGGTAAATAGGTTGAGAATCACTGCTCCAGAGACTCAGTCACACAGTTAACTCTATCAAGCTGAGGTGCTTGATTTCTCTAGGACTGCACTTGCCCTCTGTGGACAGATTGGGCTGTTCGGCGTGATGTGACCCAGTTTGTTACAGGTGTGACACCGCATCTCCCTACCCTCCTTGGGTCCCTCTCAGGGGGTCTCCCTCCCAGTGGAGTAGGTCCTCTCTGCTGGATGGGTGTCTCTGTTTAGGACAAGTCCCTGGTCTCTGATCCCCCTCCATCCTTGTTATTGTTACATTTCTTATCGACCCCAGACTGGCTCTCTAGGCATTCTTCTGACCATCGGCCAGCTCTGTACACATCTGTAGGATTTCTGTCTATCCACCAAGATTTTAGGTCAAGAGGGCAGAGTTTATAACACTGCTCCAAGCCCCTCAGTTCATAAGATTCATCAGCCATTGTACCTGCCCTTCCATTCCCCCATGTAATCCCTAAATTGGGTTGCAACTTCAGCATAATCCATATCCTCTTTTTTTCTGAAGCTCCTGAAATTTCCTCCTATCTACTTCTGGTGTTCATTTAAACTTCTGCAGGAAAACTTGCTTACAATGCTCATAATTTCCATGGTCCTTCCAGGGCCTTTCCTATCAGAAATGAGACAGATCCCAAAGCCATATTCTCGGTCACCTGGTTCAATTCACAACTCACTCAAAAGCATTTAAAATACATGTGTCATCCCCATCCTATAGCAGGGTAATAACTTAAAATCTGTGCTGCCCAAGGAACCAGTTATACGGTATCTGCCTCCCACTTACTGAATTGATGTGCTGCTGGCACATTCTCTCCAATTCCAGTTCATACTGTCATTGCATTTCCTGGACTGCTCTCGTCTGTTCCTGGTCACCAAACTGTTTAGCGTCCGTGTGCAGCTTTTCTCTCTTGAACTGCAGCCTCTTCCATGCCAGCCTCTGCTGAATCTGTGAACTCAGTCTGGATGGGCCCCAGTAGCTACTCCAGTCACTGTAGACATCCTGTTGTCCTCTTTTCCACTGCCCTCTGGGAAGTCATCCTCAAACTCTCCCTGCCCCTGCAGTTCCTTGGGGCACCCCCTTGCCATGCTAGTACTTGTTCGGGTCAGTTTCATGCAGCAAAGTCAAAAGAGCTAGATTGTTAAGCTCCTTAGAGTCTTTCTTTCTTAGAATTGTAGGACTGGAAGGGACCTTGAGAGTCCCCTGCACTCAGGCCAGGACTAAGTATTATCTAGGTCATCCCTGACAGGTGTTTGTCCAACCTGCTCTTAAAAATCTCCAATGATGGAGATTCCACAACGTCCCTATGCAATTTATTCCAGTGCTTAACCACCCTGACAGGAAGTTTTTCGTAATGTCCAACCTATTTAAGCCCATTTGAAATTTAAGCCCATTGCTTATTGTCCTATCCTCGGAGGTTGAGCTGAGTGTCTTCAACAGGAGTGGAAACTGCTCAACACCTTATGGCTGGGCCCTTACTGACATCAGCCAACTGAGGAATGCCGAGAAGAATCTTTACCCTCTTATTAATGATAGACATCCTTGCTGTTTGTCAGGAGAGGGGCCATCTTTTTATGACATTGCAGAAAGTCAGTTAGGGTGGGAGGAGGAATTCTAGAAATTCTATTACTTTCTCCCCAAAAAGGACTCCACCAGGTAGGGCATGGATCTAAATAATATGGCAACTTTTAAATAATTAATTAGTGCTTCCTTATTTATAGGAACCATAAGAGTCTGTGTAGACTCCTTGTGACACACAAAGCAGCTGAGTGGAACTCAGGAGACCAGGGTTCTATTCTTGCCTCTGCCATTGACACGCTATATGATGGTGGGTGGTCAGGTAACCTCCCAGGGTATGTCTTCATTGCAGAGTTGACTCAGGTGATCACCTCAGTTAGTCTAGCTTAGGTGTGAACAACTCCACTGCAAAGCCATACCTGAGTGTGTCCACATCACTGTGTCCACAGGGGTGCTGCATTTGACCATTTGTGTCACTAGGGCATCTGGGGGCATATCCCACAGTTCTTTGGGTTGCAGTGAGCTGAGCTGCTCTGATTCTTTTCCAGTGAATTGTGTCTGTCCTTCTGGGCACACAGGCGCCACTGTGGGAAGGCTCTGGAGGACAACCAGCACTTAAGTGGTTTAGCCTGTGTCCTCACTGAAAAGTAGGTGTAAATAGCACTCGAGTGTTAGCCTATACCCCAAAATGGGGCTGGCCTGAATTTAAAGCACTAATAAACTCAGATGAGACAGGAGCTAAGTTAGGGGCAACACCCAAGTAAAAGCGCAAGTTGGCTTGTCTTCACTGCAGAGTTCTCAGTGCCTCAGCTGTCCCAGATGGAAAATGGGATAATGATACTTACTCCACTTGGCAAAGCACCTTCAGATCCTCAACTAAAAGGTGCTGTGTAAGCAAATAATAATTTGCTAGTTGCAAACTGAATTCAGTTGATAGTGATATAAATGTATAAGTTTTTAGCTATGGGTACAGCAAGTTGTTGTTATAGATATGAGACCCCATTCAGCTGTTACATTTATCTAGCAATAATTTATGTCACATTTGCATTTCCAGGAATGTAAATATGTATGTGAAAATATGCCTGTTTGTCACAGTGCTCACCATGTAGGGATTTAGTGAATGTGTCTGATTTTGATCCTATTCAACTTTGGGTTTTATGATTTAAAGACAACAAGCAGCTCATTCATCTTTCCTCCTGTATTCTAAAATGCTAAGTGGATGTGCTTGTTCAAGTGACAGACTAAATATGAAGCTTAGAACTAGATCTACAGTACCAAAGTCAGCCCTGGAATAAGTAGGGATAACTCCCAATTTATTTCTATATGATTTACATGGTTTTACTGAATTTTGCGCATAGCGTGGGCAGGTTCTGTACCGTTTTGCTAAAGCAGCTCAGTCATGACCAAAACCAGACATACTCTAGTGCGGGAACTGAGCAAAGAGAGATCACTTTGTCAGTTTATGTGGTAATTTCTAGGGCCGTCAAGCGATTAAAAAAAATAATCATGATTAATCACGTGATTAATCGCACTGTTAAACAATAATAGAATGCCATTTTAAAAAATATTTTTGGATGTTTTCTACATTTTCAAATATATTAATTTCAATTACAACACAGAATACAAAGTGTACAGTGCTCACTTCATATTTATTTCTAATTACAAGTATTTGCACTGTAAAAAAAAAAAAAAAAAGAGAAATAGTATTTTTCAATTCACCTAACACAAGTACAGTAGTGCAATCTCTTTATCATGAAAGTTGAACTTACAAATGTAGAATTATGTACAAAAAAACTGCATTCAAAAATAAAACAATGTAAAATTTTAGAGCCTGCAAGTCCACTCAGTCCTATTTCTTGTTCAGCCAGTTGCTCAGACAAACAAGTTTGTTTACATATGTAGGAGATAATGCTGCCTGATTCTTATTTACAATGTCACCTCAACGTGAGAATCGGCGTTCTCATGGCACTGTTGTGGCCAGCTTTGCAAGGTATTTACGTGCCAGATGCACTAAAGATTCATATGTCCCTTCATGCTTCAACTACCATTCCAGGAGACATGCATCCATGCTGATGACGGGTTCTGCTCAATAACAATCCAAAGCAGTGTGGACCGATGCATGTTCATTTTCATTATCTGAGTCAGATGCCACCAACAGAAGGTTGATTTTCTTTTTTGGTGGTTCAGGTTCTGTAGTTTCTGCATTGGAGAGTTGCTCTTTTAAGACTTCTGAAAGCATGTTCCACACCTCGTCCCCCTCAGATTTTGGAAGGCAGTTCAGATTCTTAAACCTTGAGTAGAGTGCTGTAGCTATCTTTAGAAAAACATCCACAATATTTAATAAATTTCAAGTGGTATTCTATTGTTTAACAGCGCAATTAAAACTGCGATTAATCACGATCAATTTTTTTGAGTTAATCGTGTGAGTTAACTGAGATTAATCAACAGCCCTAGTAATTTCACATCTGGTGCCTAAGGATTAGATTGATACTAACAAACTCATTTTACTTGTGACCTAACTGATTTCAAGCAGAAGTAAAATTAAAGGATGTTCATGTGTCTTTCTCTCGATACAAACACTGAAAACTTGATTGAATCAAGATAATATAGCAATGAGCCCAAGATATGAAGTGTGGCTCTTATTTCTGGGTCTAAACTTTCCCAAAATTCAGTAGAATTTGGATCTAGGATTTTGATTGCTCTACATTTAGGGACAAGGGCCAGCCATCTTATTCTGATCAAGATTAGGAAATGATCTGGCCTTTGTCAGAGTTTGGATATAGGTCCATTTTTTTATATAAGGACATCTGCCTGGTCATATGACTGCACAGGAGTGTGAACCATTTTGTTGATGGCACACAGATGTATGCACAGGGACATTCTAGTGACTAGTGATCATTCTCTTACTTCAGCACAAATAAAGATTTATAGTTTCTTTTTTGCAGCAAGTAACAGAACCAGGAGTGGCAGAAGGTCCCTAAAAGTGGGGGAGGCCCCAAAGGTGCCAAACTGTGGCCCTGCCCTCCCCCCACACTGCCCCTTCTTCCTGAGCCCCTGCCTCCCCACCCCGCTCCTTTCCCCTCATCACTCGCCCTTAAGGCAGTAAAAAATGGGGGAGCTATGGCCCCCTAGCCCCCCCCTTGTTCCAGCACCCCTGAACAGAACAGAAAATCAAAATGAAATGATGGCATGGGAGGTAGAAATAGAGACGTATATGTTGAGGGAGAGCGAACAAATGGAATAGGAATGAATCAGTTCATGCATCAGGGTCCATAGAATTTGGCTATGGAATAAGAACACAAGAACAGCCATACTGGGTCAGACCACTGGTGCATCTAGCCCAGTATCCTGGCTTCTGACAGTGGTCGATGCCCTGTTCTGTTCATTTCCACTGAAGCACCAGGCAATTGTTGAGTGATCCATCCCCTGTTGTCCAGTCCGAGCATCCGCCAGTCAGAGGTTTAGAGATGTCCATGGAGGATATCTAATTCTTGTTTGAACCCAGTTATAGTTTTTAGCCTTCAGAACATCCCCTGGCAACAAGTTCCACAGATTGACTTGGGGTTGAATGTCTAAGGCATTGCAGCTATGTTTCAGAAAGAGGCTGAGAGTTGATACATTTGGAGGTTTACAACAGTGATTGGTACCAGAAACTTCTAGAACTGATTATCTACTCTCTAGGCCTGATTCTGATCTCACACTGGTGTGAATCATGAGTGAGAGTCCAGAAATCAATAGTTATGCTGGCTCCAGCAAGATCAGACTCAAACCAGGAGATGGAACTCTTTCCTCGCCCTACCCCCACCCTCTTTCAGGAAGCCAGAAATGGTGATGCTATCCAGGGGGATTGTCCCTGGCCCCTGTTTGGGGAAGGGGAAAGGCTCCTCCTGGCACCCTCTCCCGCATCCTTGTGTACCTATGTAGGGCCAGGCCCAAGGTAGCCCTTACCTTCTGAGATAACTAGTGGTACAAGTGGAATCCATTTCTACTCTGGCATGGGGGGCATGTGACCACCTCACATGACCCTCCATGTGACTCCTCCCCACCCACCCTCAGCCTGGGGCCCCCATGCTCTCCCCGTCCCCTCCCCATGATCCACCCTCCCTTACATGGCCGGGAGAGGGGGACTCTGTCCTTCTTCCACTGTGCCGGAGAAGCAGGACGTGGGGCCATTGGGCGGTGCCTCTGCCTGCAGCTCCTCTGGGGTGTCTGCTGTCCCCCCCAGCTCTGTCCTCCGGTGAGGCTGCTGTACAGATGGAGGAGACCCTGTGTGAAGGGCTTGGGGGCGATACAGCTGGGCCGGAGCTGTGAGTGTGGGGCAGTACCAGCTATAAATATCTTGCTGGTATGGTGGACCGGACCAGACCGCCCTGCTTGCACTGCTGGGGATTACGTCAGGTGAAAAGTAGGTTCCAGTGACAAAGAAAGGGTAGGAGCTCCCTCAGCGGCCAGAGCTAATGCTGGTACAGCCCGGCCCCCATCCCTGCTATGGATGGTCAGGTTGTAATCCATGTGCCATACAGTCCATTGGCCCAGTTCTGGATTTCTCTTCTTTGCCAACTCAGGTTAATGATCCCATGCAGGCTGCTGCCTTTCTGCCCGCTCACCATATTCAGCAAGTAGCTGCTTCAGGCCTAAATTTTTCTAGGAGCATAGATATCAATTAGACCTATTTATTCTTTGAATCCATCTCTCCTACATGGGCAGGATATAGGCCCCCTAGGTGACAGAGAATGTGCCCAACAACAAGCTGACTGCACACTTGGCCTTAGAGAAGTATTTTTTGTTTCTGTTTGCTCTCCTTCCAATTTTAAAAGTCCCAAAAAATTAAAAATAATAGAGACGGGACCAAGAAATTCTGTGTCTTCACCTGAGCCAAAACAATAACGAGCTCCTATAATTTCAACACTTCCAGGGGCTCAGGAAAAAGAGACAGCGGTTGATGGGCCTCTGGGGTTCAGTCACCTGCATGAGCTGTTAGAATAGTGACCCGCAAAATTCACAGTCTAGTGTGAGGATCCTTTTAAAAGTACTGGCTTTGTTGATGTTTCCTATGGGAAACCACCTTGCAGAGGGTGAGGCTGGGAAGAGAATCAATATAAAGAAAGGGAAGACAGAAGAAACAGCACAACAAAGGCCGTGTTTAGGCTAGACTTTTGTGAACTTTCCCACTGCTGCAGGTCCGTGGGTGGTTGTACTAGTGCAGTGGTTCTCAAACTTTTGTACAGGTGACCCCTTTCACACAGCAAGCCTCTGAGTGCGACCCCACCCCTTATAAATTAAAAAAAGTTTGTATATATTTAACACCATTATAAAGGCTGGAGGCAAAGTGGGGTTTGGGGTGGAGGCTGACAGCTTGCGACCCTCCCCCACCCCCCATGTAAGAACCTCGCGACCCCCTGAGGGGTCCTGACCCCCCAGTTTGAGACCCCCTGGACTAGTGTATAGAGGGCTCCAGGAAGCTCTCCGCATTTAACCACTGTTATCCAGACATGTTCTGAGTGGGGCTAGACAACAATGGTTAAAATACCAGTTGCTTGCTCTGATGCAGTGTATTCCCCATACTGGCCCTGAGATGGTAAATTAGGCTAGGCAGGCCTAATTAAGCAGCAAGTGAGGGAGAGATGTGGACTCCTTGTAGCCTACTAATTAGGAGCAGGCTCAGCCAGGCAGGAACAGAAGGGGACTGTAAAAAGCCCAGAAGCTGCAAATTGCAAGGGGGGATGGTGCGGCTGGGCTGTAGTGTAGTATAGTGTAGTCATGTCCTTAGAGGAGGGTGTGTGGGCTGGCAAACCCAAAGCGGGAAGGGAGACCGTTATTGAGGAAGAAGCCCGGGGAACAGCAACAAGGGCTAAGATAGCACAGGCTGCATGTTATAGGGTCCCTGAGCTGAAACCCAGTGTAGAGGGTGGGGCTGGGTTCCCCTAGCAGCCACTGGATAGTGGCACAGGGTGTTGGAGGTGTCACCCATACAACTGGTCTGGAAGGACTGTGATTTCCTCTGAAGGAGAGGAACTGAATGACCTGGCCGGAGGGCCAAGCCATGACCCAGAAGCTGCTGCTCCAAGAGTGAGAGAGGCTGCAGATGGAGAGAAGAAGGTGGGTCGAGAGACTGCTGAGGGGGGTGTAGCACCTGGCAGAGCAAATCCCCAGGGTGGTAAGTAGGCGGTGCCATGAGTGGTGAAGGACCCTGTCACACTTGTTGACAGTGGTACTTCCAGGGGCAGAAAGTTATATGGGCCCATGGTGCCCATGCTCCAGCAATACTCAGGGCCTGGGGGCCTGGCTCCACCAATGTTTGGGGCCAGCTCTCTCCCCCAGCCCCACCTGCTGCCCCCGCATGCCTCCCCTGAGTGTCCCTGCCTGGGCAGCTCCGCACTGCGCTCTGCTCTGCTGGCTTGGCCGTCTCCTGGCATCAGCTGCCGCCGCAGGGTCCTAGCGCCTCCCACATCACTCGTGCCAGGACAGGCTGTCCCTGCCCTTCCGCCTTGGACGGATAGACCCTTCCCTTTTCTGGCAAGACCCTCCACCAGCACAATCCCCCTCCCCCACCTGCAGTTACCACTCCTGCCCCAAGCTGGGCAAGGGGCAGCCCCATCCCCCACCGCCAGTGAGGCTACAGTGAGGGGCAGCAGTAGGGGAGGAGGCGCACACGTGATGGCAGCCCCCCACCACAGGGAAGTGAAGGGGCTTCCTGGATCTGAGGGGGGCCTTGGGAGTACATGTAGTGACAATGGTTCAAGGTGAGTGTGTTGCCGGGGGGGGGGGAAGAGGATTGGGGGGAGCCCTCTCTGGCCCCAGCCTGGGGTAGCCTGCCTGCTCCCCAAACTCCTCATCCTTGGCCCTGCCCCACCCCAGAGCCCTCACCCCCCCACACCCCAACCCTCTGCCCCAGCCCTGAGGCCCCTCCTGCACTGTGAACCCCTCATCCCCAGTTCCACCCTGCAGCCCGCACCCCAAACCTCTTCCTGAGCCCCTCCCATTCCCCAAACTCCTCATTCCCACCCCCACTCCAGAGCCCTCACATTTTTACATTATTTAAAAATATATCCGCTTACAAGGCAGGTGTAAGGGAAGCAGGACTTGGACCCATTCCGGGCAACACCAAAAATTATATAAACCTGTCACCCCCGGGGTACTTCTGCCAGCAGGGCTGCACTTATGGTGAGGTGATGGCCACCACCTTTGCCTACACCAAGGGGTTGAATCAGGGACCTCTACTGCTTGAGCTAAAGAGGCAGGCTCTGTACCTGTGGGCTGTAACAGACTCACAACCTCTGTGTGTTAAACATACAGAGGGAAATGTAGCACAAAGATCACTGGGTTACAGTAGCAACAGTGGGCTAAATTCATCCTGGGGGTAATTCAACTGAAGTTGGTAGAGTTGCATCTGGGATAAAGTTATCCCCAAACATTCAAAACTAGTAGGGTTAGATTATGATCTTATTTCCATTGGTGGAGATCAGGAGTAATTATGTTGGATCATATTAAAGAAGTTCTGTATTAAAATCACAAATGAGTTTGATTTCCCCATAGTTTAAATTCCAGGGTATTACTAATTAAGAAGTCTCTTGGTTTTTGGGACTGTTTCTCTCCCTCTATGCGTGAAACTTGCAAGCTGCTAATTGTGTTAGTACATTCTAAGACAGAGTCTGTTCTCAAAGCAATTCTTTGTAACAACAACTTCTCACACAGAGAGAGACTCAAAGCAATACTCTGTAACAACAGAAACAGCACCCAGAGACTCCCCGCCCTTTTGTTGTATTCATCTCGCTTTGTTAACAATTGTGATTAAAATAGAGATAGAGGATGTATGCTTGGTGTGGATAATAACTGAATGATCAGGGAGGTGCCAGCCTAAGAATCCAGTGTCCATTGGCTGAAGAAGGCGTCAAGTGGAAATAACCAGAGGACCCCCGGAGGGCAGACTGGAATCCACCCAACAGCCTCAAGAATGGGAGAACCAAAGAACAAGATAACATCTGGCAGCACAGAGCCGTCAGGAATGTGCCATCTGTTGATTGATTCAGCAACAGCATGATGAAGGCTGGCATAGGAAGAAATTCCTATAAAAATGGACTCTAGAAAGTGAGAACTTTGGGGTCTGATTCTACAAACCAACTTCCAGGAGCATCAGATGAGCTTCTGACAAGGCCCTGCTCCCTCTTCATGTCCAGGCCACTAGGCCAGTGGCTTCGCATGAGCAACTTTAAGGCTGGTAACTATGATAACAACCTTGCAGAACCTGTGTGTGTGTGTGAATAAATATGAAATTGAATGGAATGTTATAGCTATAACTAACTGCTTACTATGTTTCTTTCTGTATTCACAATAAATGTGGCATTTTGCCTTTTCCCCTTTAATACGATCTTGCTGGTTTTTATTTTATTGGTATAACAACCACACTGAGTTCTGTGGAGTTCGTTACCCCAGATTTACACCAGGGTACCTAAGAGCAAGATTTCCCCTAATGATCCAGTCATCGTAAGTTAGTTTCTGTGAAGTTCATAAACCAGCTGCCTGATTTGCTAACAATGTGCTCGTATATTGTAATTGTGTGCTCTTTAAAGTGCAAAATTAGCAATAAAACAGAAGTGCTTCTTCATTATTCACTTTAATTCAACTTTTTCTGAATGGATGTGGAATGAATTCCTGTTCTGTTCTATTTAGGTTCTTAAGCCACGCTCATCACTGTAGTATTTGAGTGCCTTCCAGTAGGTCACTTGCACCCTCCAAAAACTGGTTGACCCTACTAGTTTTGCAATCTGCAGATGTGTTTAGGTGACAATTTTAAAATGGAAAGAATATCTGTACAAACCACATTCTGGGCGGCTGTGCTATGCCCAGAGGCCTCTTATTCCAGGAAAGGCTTCTCCCATCAGGCCTGGTGTTATGTGGCAAATGCTCTTAGTGAAATGAAATCTGATTATGTAGCTAGGGTCTCCTTTTTGTGACCCTGAAAATTCCATTAGTGAATTGCTATGTAAACTTCAGGGTTAAGTGTGACTTGTTTACATTAAGCCCCATTTAATACTGGTTTGGAAGCTATTAGGCCCCTGGTGTATATGTTAGATGGAACTTTCCTAATGTTATATAGATCCCATGTGCAAAGAGAGATCTGGTGATGTATGGCTCAAACACAACGCTCTTCAGCACTTTATATTTACCTTAATTTTTAACTAGAATGACTGACTAATCAGTAGAGACTTCATTTGTGGGAGTAGGGAGCAAGGAGCTGGGAAGCCAAAGGCCTACTACCCATTCCTAGTTATCCCATGGGATGGGCTGCCAGAGAGTGGGAATGGGGAGAAGGGGAAGTGTTCTCTCCCACTCATTCCCTATCCTGCCCAAGCAGAGCAGAGCATGATGCACCCTCTCCACGGGCTGTGCAGCAGACACCCTGCTGTGCGTTGGTGGCTGCCTGATCCAGAATTCCTCCTGGAGATTCTAGCCCTGGCGGAGTCTCTCCAGGCCCCCGTCCAGTCTGCATGAGGCACCCAGGGTACATTCAGCCCTAAGCAGAGGGACAGCACTGAGAACAATTCCCTTACCCATCTGTACAACAGATATTTCAGAGTCCAAAAGCTGTTTAGTGTCTACATTTTGGGGGGAGGGACAATGGAGAAAAATCTATGTATAAATCCAAAGCATGTTTCTGCTCTCGTATAAGGATGCACAGTGCACTGCATTTACCTGCATAATCTGTTTGTTCGCAAAAGAATGCAATCCCAGTCTGACTCAATAAAACCGAAAGATGGAACATGTCACGGGGCAGAGCTGTGTCATGAAAATTGCACTTTAACAGTGAGAAAAGTGTTATTAAAAACCTGAGAGCTCGACTGATATTGTAACGGCACTGGCCTGTATTGGGACTTAAGAGTGGTGCAATGCTGAATCTGCACGAGGTTTTTTCATGAAGTTGATGAAGTGGAAATCCATCAACTTCATGAAAAAACTCGTGCAGATACAGATAGATATCATCTGCTGAATTTAGCTGTATGAAGTGCAATGCTAAACTGCCCTGGGTGGGTGGAGGTCTGGGAGTCACTGCATCACCCTGGCAGGGGAACTCCAGGAGACAGAATCCCTCCTGGAGTTACCCAAAACACAGGTGGGAGTGGTCGCCCTGCTCTTGTTATAGAATAGTAGGGTTGGAAGAGATTCATCTAGTCCAACCCCCTGCTCAAAGCAGGACCAACACCAACTAAATCATTCCAGCCAGGGCTTTGTCAAGCCGGGCCTTAAAGACCTCTAAGGATGGAGATTCCACCACCGCCCTAGGTAACCCATTCCAGTGCTTCACCACCCTCCGAGTGAAATAGTTTTTCCTAATATCCAGCCTACACCTCCCCCACTGCAACTTGAGACCATTACTCCTTGTTCTGTCATCTGCCACCACTGAGAACAGCTGAACTCCATCCTCTTTGGAACCCCACTTCAGGTAGTTGAAGGCTGCTATCAAATCCCCCCTCACTCTTCTCTTCTGCAGACTAAATAACCCCAGTTCCCCTCAGCCTCTCCCCGTAAGTCATGTGCCCCAGCTCCCTAATCATTTTCATTGCCCTCCGCCGGACTCTCTCCAATTTGTGCACATCCCTTCTGTAGTGGGGGGACCAAAACTGGATGCAATACTCCAGGTGTGGCCTCACCAGTGCCAAATAGAGGGGAATAATCACGTCCCTCGATCTGCTGGCGATGCTCCTACTAATACAGCCCAATATGCCATTGGCCTTCTTGGCAACAAGGCACATTGTTGACTCATAGCCAGCTTCTTGTCCACTGTAATCCCCAGGTCCTTTTCTGCAGAACTGCTGCTTAGCCAGTCGGTCCCTAGCCTGTAGCGGTGCATGGAATTCTTCCCTCCTAAGTGCAGGACTCTGCACTTGTCCTTGTTGAACCTCATCAGGTTTCTTTTGGCTCAATCCTTCAATTTGTCTAGGTCACTCTGGACCCTATCCCTACCCTCTGTCATATCTACCTCTCCCCCCAGCGTAGTGTCATCTGCGAACTTGCTGAGGGTGCAATTAATCCCATCATCCAGATCATTAATAAAGATGTTGAACAAAACTGGCCCCAGGACCGACCCTTGGGGCACTCCGCTTGATACCAGCTGCCAACTAGACATTGAGCCATTGGTCACTACCCGTTGAGCCCTTAGGAGCAGACAGTATGCTGTCTCCCAAACAGCCACTGAGCTCTGCTGTCTGTCTGGAGGGACGAAGAGCCATGGCCCAAAATATGCCAATTCTCATTGCTGAAGATTCCTTACTGTGGTGTATTGAGGACTGTTTTGGAATTGCAAGCTGTCCCTTTAGGACAGAGGTCTCCAAAATGTGGGGTGTGCGTGCCCCCCTAGGGGGATGTGGACGAACATCCAGGGGGGCAGGGCAAGGTCCAGGCCAGTCCCCATGATGATGGGGAGGGAGCACTATCCAGCCCCTCTCTGCCCCCAGCTGCATCCCTGGCTCCTGGCCCTGGGTCTGGCCCCATCCCCATCCCCATCCCCATCCCCAGCCTCAGTGCAGCTCTGCTTCTGGCCCTGTTCCAGCCCCAAGCCTCGGCTGCTAGCCGTGGCTCCATTCCCAGCCTCAGGGCAAGGCCGGAAGTGGAACTGCACTAGCTGTGGGCCTGACTGCCAGCCCCAAATGTAGCCCTGGTGCGGCTCCACTCCTGCCCCCAGTCTTGGCCCCTGGCCGTGGCCCCGTTCTTGGCCCCAGACCTATCCCCAGCTGCAGCCCCAGCCTCGGCCCCCTTACCCTTGTCTGCGTCCCACCCCCCGTTTGGAGCTGTGGCCCCACTCCCAGCCCTAGCTCCTGGGGGGTGCAGATGGGTAAGGCGAGGGGTGTGATCCTTTGGGGACTACTTCTTTAGGAGTAGAGTTTCCTGGTCCTGCTTGCAAGCAGTGGGGCTCTGAAGGGAAGTGTGGTATCTGGGCTTAGCTGTAGGCAGTTTAGATTTTGCAGTCAGCCAGCCGAGACTAAGGTGGGTTGAGTTGTGCCTCACTGTTTCAGGGAGAAGCCTGGTTTCTCCCTCTCTGTTTTGGGGTTCTTGTGTGGTTTTGTTCTGAATTTTAACAAACAAAGACGTGTTATGTTGCAACTTTCCAGCAAGAGTATTTGTTTTTCTCTGACTGATGTGTGTGTGCTGTGAACATAACAGTGCCGCAGAGTCAACTGAGAATAGGTGCAAGGGCTAGTAGCCTTCAGTAGCCTCCACATACAGTTGTGTGAGGGTGTGGCCCATGCCTCAGAGCATTGCTGATCTGAAGGCAGGACAGACCTGTTAAAAGATCGGCATAGACCAAAAATGTGACCAGGTGCACACATGTTATATTGTATTATGCAGTGTGCATCATGACATGCATGAGAAGTGTAATATAATGTGACACGGAGATGTGTGTATGTATTTTATCTACAGCAGCTCATGCATTACGCGTGTCTGTGTAGACACCTACAGTGAGAGACATGCAACACCTGCTCCCAGGGGCTGTGTTTGGAGTGGTAAGCCATACTCAGGCTCAGCAGCAGGTGGAGAGAGTGCTGCTCATGGATGCACTGAACAGCTTTATGGTCCCTGGGCTGGTTAGCGCAGGTATGCTGAATGTTTCAGGATCAAACAGTACAATAAATGCGCAATAAATTGAAATTGAAATGGTTCACTCCTCTAATACAGGTGGCTCGAAGGCAGAGGAGACCCTGTAGAGAAATCGTGTGGTGCAAGGTCTAGGGAGAGTGGTGTCAGCATGAGAATTCGGTAATGCTCGATGTCTGATTTGCAGAGCAGCAGTGGTGGTGGTTTTCTGGGATTGCTGTACAGAGGCTGTGAGGGTTGGAGAGAGACTGGGGTGCTGAGCTGAATTGTAGTTGGCTTTTGGCTACTGGGGAAGGAAGCGTCAGCCTCAGAATATTTGGCCATGGGTGGAAATAACAGCAGGCAAATCTCCTCTGTCCACAATGTGCGGAAGGCAGACCGACTTTGGGGGAATGTTCTGGGAGGAAAGGGGGGTCTGCATGAAATGGGGAACAAAAGACTTAACAAAAGACTTTCGGCTTAGTGGCCCTGAAAGAGCCATGTCATTCTAGGAAGGAAAGAGAGCTCATCCCTCTCTCCTTCAGGATACCACTAATTCCCATTGACCACTATGGTGCCCTGAGGGGGGAGAACTGGGTGCAGGGGCCCTGATTTCCCCATTGGGATTGGGAGTGTATGTGGTGTTGTGGGAGGGGAGGTGGTATCTTTATATCACTATTGTACCTCCTAGATCCTGGGAACCAGAACTGCTCCTGGCATAAATTAGAACAATCCAGGGCTGTTGTATCTTATACTCTGCAACAGCAGCCCAGAATAGCCAAACACAGTGCGCTATATGTGCCTCCTCTTGCTGCAGCAGGGGATAAGGGGGAAGGATGTAGGGCCATCTTGCTGAGGGATGTGCTGACCGCCACTTCCCGCAGCCCCCATTGGCCTGGGACATCGAACTGCAGCCGGTGGGAGCTGTGATCGGCCGAACCTGCGGACATGGCAGGTAAACAAACCAGTCCAGCCCGCCAGGGGCTTTCCCTGACGGGCCGTGAGCCAAAGGTTGCTGATTCCTGGGATAGATGTTAGAAAGGAAGATAATTAAAGGAGAGCTCCCTGTTAAACATACCAGGGGAATAGCCTGGAATTAAAACTATTTGGAGCCAATTGTTAATTTACAAATAATAAATAATCTGTGTTCACATAGCAAGTCTCATCTCATTTACACACCATAGCCCTGACCCTGCAGTATGTGGACCCCTTCACCCACATGGAGTTCATTACAGCGTCCAGGCTGCCCATCCTAACTGGTTTAAATTGGCTTGACAGCCAGATGCCATGGAAACCCTCTATTCCTGCCAGGCTGGTAACCAGAGCTAAACCTTCCACATGATCCCCTTAGCAAGCTGAGGGTTAAAACTTTCCCTAAGGCAGCAAGAGACCCCACAGCTTCCACTGACTTGGCTTGTTAGCCTGCCCTTCAGGAAATTTCTATTACTTGAGAGTATTATCAGACTCAGAAGGCTAGCTATACAAACCCATTAGGGAAATGTCTGGGAGACATCATACAGGAAGCTGTGGGTGTTTTGCTTTAATACCGTGCCCAGAATTGACTCTGAGCTGTAAGAACTTTTTATTTAGCCTCACAACACCCCTGTGAGGCGGTGCAGTGCTGGTATCCCCATTCCTTCACACAGCTCAGTCTACCTGTGGAACTCGTTCCCATGGGATGTTGTGAAGGCCAAAAGTATAACTGGGTTAAAAAAAATGAAGTAAGTTCATGGAGGATAGGTCCATCAATGCTATTAGCCAAGATGGTCAGGGATACAATCCTGCTCTGGGTGTCCCTAAACCCCTGACTGCGAGAAGCTGGGACTGGATAATTGCCCTGTTCTGTTCATTTCCCCTGAAGCATCTGGCCCCACCCACTGTTGGAAGACAGGCTATTGGTCTAGATAGACCATTGGTCTGACCCAGTATGGTCATGCTAATGTACTTTATAGACTGGGAATAGAAGAACAGAGTGACTTGTCCAAGGTCATACATGAAGTCTGTGGCAGATCAGGGACTTGAACCAAAGTCTTATGCTAGCACCCTAGCCACTGGACCATTTTTCCTAATGTAATTATACTGGCTGTTCCCACACACACACTGAAGTGTTGGGTTTTGATGTGAAAATTTCCTGTACACACACACTGAAAATGATGATCACTCTCCCACAGATTTCCTTCCTGCTCTATAATTTCCCCCTTGAAAGATGGGATCAACATGGCTTGGGGAGTGATGGTGCTTCCTTGTGCGACAGCACACTATTGGAGGAGGAGATGCTGTACCCTATAGAACACTGCGCTCCAGTACAGCAAACTGTCACGCTGAATTATTTAATGAAGGAAGCTGCCATGTCCATGAGTCTCTTGAAAGGAAAGTTTGCTGTGTGAGTACTGAGGTAAGCAGGTTTGCATGCAGCTGCCCACAAGAGGCCAGAACAGGTGCAGTTGTTGCATTAATTAATCAGCGATTCTGACTGCGTCAAAGAAAATCAAGTTAACAATAGCTGATGTGTAAGAAAGACCTAGGGAACATCGATGATCATGCAGTTCTTTAGTCAAACTAAGCCAGGAGAATTGTCTCTCTAATTTGCTCTTGCCACTTCAGATGCACTATTTTTAGGGAGCAGTGACTGGGTCAGGCCCTTCCAACAATGGCTAAACATTTAACAGTTGAAGGCGTAACAAATACATTTAATAAGGAACCGCCATACTGGGTCAGAACAATGGTCCATCCAGCCCAGTAGCCTGTCTTCTGACAGTGGTCAATGCCAGATTCTTCAGAGGGAATGAACAGAACAGGTCAGATATCAAGTGATCCAGCATCTGGCAGTCAGTGGCTTAAGCTATGTCTACATTGGAATTAAAAACCGAAGGCTGGCCCATGCCAGCTGATTTGGGATCACGGGGCTCAGGTTAAGGGGCTGTTTAATTGCAGTATAGACATTTGTCCTCGGGCTGCAGCCCAGGCTCCAGGACCCTGCAATCCCAGAGCTCAAGTTGCAGCCTGAGCCCAAATTTCTATGCTGCAGTTTTAGAGCCCCTTAACCTGAGCCTGAGTCAGCTGGCACAGGGCAGCCGCGGATGTCCAATTGCAGTGTAGACATGCCCTTAGGGACACCCAGAACATGGGGTGCATCCCTGACCATCTCGGCTAATAGCCATTGATGGACCTATCTTACATGAACGTATTTAATTCTTTTTTGAACCCAGTTATGTTTTTCTGACCTTCATAAAATCTTTTCCTCTTTTCCAAGCTGAACAGTCCCAGTCTTCTTAATCTCATCTCATATAGAAACTGGTCTATACCTCTAATAATTTGTTTTGCCTTTCTCTGTACCTTTTTCAATTCTAATATCTTTTTTCTTTTGAGCTGGGGTGACCAGAACTGTATGCAGTATGCAAGATGTGGGCATACCATGGATTTATGTAGTGGCATTATGATATTTACTGTCTTATTATCTATCCCTTTCCTAATGATTCCTAACACTCTGTTAGCTTTTTTGACTGCTGCCCATCGAGCAGATGTTTTCAGAGAACTAACTACAATGACTCTAAGATCTTTCTTGAGTAGTAACAGCTAATTTAGATCCTATCAGTTTGTATGTGTAAGCAGTGTCTGGATGAGCTCTCCCCTGACATCTCGTGGTGAGCTGTAGAAAAAGACTTAAGAAGCTGATCTCATTTGCATGGACACACCTACCCTGCCTAGGTGCTCAGCATGATGGAACTGTTTGCCCAAATGATCACTTGTGGCTGGTGTTGGATCCCTAGTCTCCTTGTTATTGGGGCAGGAGTAATAAAGGGCTGCTATCCTTGTTGTGTGAATCGAGGGCAGCAGAACTGTACCTGGCCTACCCCAATGGAGGGACTCACCCTCAACTGAACAGCACTCACTAGGCAGGGGACATGGGTTCCTAAAGCCTAATTGGGGTGGACTGGACTGCACCTGACCTGTTTTGTTTTGTTTTGTTTTGTTTTGTTTTGTTTTGTTTTGTTTTGTTTTGTTTTGTTTTGTTTTGTTCCTAGATACTATTTGACCTGTCCTCTCTCCATGGTATAATAAAAGCTAACTTAAACACAATTGAGAGTCTTGTTACATACTGCAGAGCTGAAGTCACTGATACCTAGGTCTAAGTATTAGACCTACTTTGGGACACTGTCTATGTTGCAAGAGACTGCTCCACTAACAGCTGAAATCACTGAGAGCTGTGTTAAGTATGGGGGGCCCCTGGAGACATCTTGGTGAGTGGGCAGCAGATGGAGAGGTGGGGGGGTGGGTGGCTGATAGAGAGGCATGACCAGCAGGGTGGCTGGTGGAGAGTTTTGGCAAGCGGCCAGCAGAGAAGCTGGTTGAGAGGGCCAGAGCAGAGCCCCCCCAGAGGCAAGGCAATCAGCTGTTGGGGCGACGAGCGAGTGCCCAAGCAGTACAGCATGTAAGGTGCCTCCTTACCCACCCGCTGCCTTCCACACAGGGTGGGAGGTGAACTCTGTGGATGAACCTCTGAACTCTGGGGCTGCACTGGCCAAGGACAGCAACTGTGAGTGGGGTACAGAGAAGGGATGGGCACGTTAAAGGGACTTTTGGGTTGTTGGACTTAAGACCCTGAGGGGAAAAGGACACGGCGCAACTTATTTGGGGTGGGTCTTTTGCTCATGGATTTTGTTTATGAGCCCTAGTTGCG
The DNA here is from genome assembly GCF_965152235.1 of Eretmochelys imbricata. Taxonomy (NCBI): domain Eukaryota; kingdom Metazoa; phylum Chordata; order Testudines; family Cheloniidae; genus Eretmochelys; species Eretmochelys imbricata. Next base: position 111,716,514 of record NC_135577.1, read on the forward strand.
GTGTTTTCCCAAATTAATGCTGAGTTAATTCCCTCCTTTTATTAAAAGGTTTTGCTACACTCAGACTCTGTGCCTGCGAGAGGGGAAGTATTGCCTCTTAGAGGTGCCCAGGGGGTGGAGTGTAATTGTCCCAGGTCACTGAGTGAGGGCTTGAGCCGGTTTTTTGTTGTGTTGTTGAAAAGAAACCTCTAGATTCTGAACCTGGCCCTTGTTGCTGCTGGCTTCACCTGGCAGAAGGGTTATGTATGTATAGTTGGGATTATGTTTTCCAGTGTGCATTACTTTGCATTTATCAACATTGAATTTCATCTGCATTTTGTTGCCCAGGCACAAAGTTTTGTGAGATCCCTTTGTAACTCTCCGCAGTCTACTTTGGGCTTACCTCTCTTGAGTAATTTTGTATTGTCTGCAAATTTTGCCACCTCACTGTTGACCCCTTTTTCCAGATCATTTATGAATATGTTGAACAGCACAGGTCCCAGTACAGAGCCCTGTGGGACACGGCTATTTGCCTCTCTCCATTCTGAAAACTGACTATTTATTCCTATCCTTTGTTTCTTGTCTTTTAATCAGTTACTGATCCATGAGAGGATCTTCTGTCTTATCCCATGACAGCTTACTTTTTTTAAGAGCCTTTGGTGAGGGACCTTGTCAAAGGCTTTCTGAAAGTGCAAGTACCCTATATACATTCGATCACCATTGTACACATGTTTGACCCCTCAAAGAATTCTAATAAATTGGTAAGGCATGATTTCCCTTTACAAGAGCCATGTTGACTCTTCCTCCACAAATCATGTTCATCTATGTGTCTGATAATTCTGTTCTTTACTATAGTTTTAGTCAATTTGACTGGTAATGAAGTTAGGCTTACCGGCCTGTAATTGCCAGGATTTCCTCTGGAACATCGGGTTTTTTGTTTTTTTTTTCATTGGCATTACATTAGCTACCCTCCAGTCATCTGGTACTGAGGCTGATTTAAGTGATAGGTTACATACCACAGTTAATAGTTCTGCAATTTTGTATCTGAGTTCCTTCAGAAATCTTGGGTAAATACCATCTGGTCCTGGTGACTTATTACCATTTAAATTATTGATTTGTTCCAAAACCTCCTCTATTGACACCTCAATCTGGGACAGTTCCTCAGATCTGTCACCTAAAAAGAATGGGTCGTGTGTGGGAGGCTCCTTCACATCCTCGGCAGTGAAGACTGATGCAAAGAATTAATTTAGCTTGTCTGCAATGGCCTTATTTCCCTAGAGTTCTCCTTTTAGCATCTTGATTGTCAAACAGACCCACTGATAGTTTGGCAGGTTTCCTGCTTCTGATGTACTTACAAAAACTGACAGCAAATTTTTAAAAAATCTTTTACTAGTTGCTCTTCAAATTCTTTTTTGGTCTGCCTAATTATACGTTTACGCTTGACTTGCCAGAATTTATGCTCCTTTCTATTTTCCTCAGTAGGATTTGACGTCCAATTTTTAAAAGATGCCTTTTTGCCTCTGACTGCCTCTTTTACTCTATTGTTTAGCTATGGCGACACATTTTCCTTGTCTTGCTACTTTTTTAAAATTTAGGATATACATTTAATTTGAGCCTCTATTATGGTGTTTTAAATGAGTTTCCATGCAGCTTGCAGGCATTTCACTCTTGTGACTGTTCCTTTTAATTTGTTTAACTAGTTTCCTCATTTTTGTGTAGTTCCCCATTTTGAAGTTAAATGCTACTGTGGTGGGCTTCATTGGTATTCCCACCACCACCACCACAAGGATGTTAAATTTAAATATATTGTGGTTGTTATTACCGAGAGGTTCAGCTATATTCACCTCTTGGACCAGATCCTGTGCTCTACTTAGGACTAAATCAAGAATTGCCTCTTCCCTTGTGGGTTCTAGCACTAGTTGCTCCAAGAAGCAGTCATTAGTAAGATTTTTTTTTAAAGTGTCAGATTAATAGTCCTGGAGACTGGAATCCTCTTTCTAACCACAGAACAGACACAGCATGGGCAGATGTGGTACAAGCTTTATCATCTCATAGCTGCCTGCCTATGTGCCTCAACCCAGAACTGAATGGCCCACTTCTAGGAGTGTGAAGTGGCTGTTTGTTCTCTAGGCCTGTTCCCCCACTTTGATGAGACTGTCATCAATTATGTTGGTAACTTTTACAGTGTGGATACCTGTCCACTAAGGATTGGACAGACACCACCAAATCACTTCACACAGACTAACAAACAGACACTGATGATGCATAAAATTTGAGACTTTGGGAACATAGATCTTTGCATCCTAACAATTACACTAAAATATACAATAATTCTTTAAGCCATACGCACAATGTGCAAATACTTTTAAATGTGATATATCTTTGATAGGGAAAATATTTCTCTCAAAGAAGTCACTAAATGTTTACATTCTCAGTGGAACAAAAATAGTTCAGATGATGAGTTCCCAGGCTACATCAGCAACTAAGTACATTCTGGTAAACTACTTCAATCACGTATTAAAACTTCGCATCAAAAAGTTAGAACAGGAAACTAATTTAGAAGACAATTGAGTTTGAATAATAAACCAGTCTGGGGTAATGTTCTTAGCTCATCTGGATCTTTAAGGAGGCAGTATTCCAAAACAACTCATCTTACAATTAAAGATTAAATGAAATAAGGTTCTGTGACTATTTCAGAAGATCTAACTTGGCACAAATAGAATGCATATAAAATTTTTCATTAGTAATAGTAAAAACCAGTAATTTGTGATTTGCACAGATAAAACACATTTAAAACCAAAAAGGCTTTCAAAAGAACTTGTCTTTTCTCAATTTGTGAGGTTGGTAAATGTCCTGATGATGATTATTACTATTAAGGTTTTGGAAGGGACTACACTACACTTCGATAGTGCCTTTCATTTGATATCAGGGTGTTTCATGGACATACCAATAAAAGCTGTCTCAATTGTTTTTTGAGGTAGGATATACAGTGGACTTTTCACTCCTCTCTGAAGTGCAGACAACCACCTCTTGGGTGGAGTATTGTTTCCTGTTAGCCATTTACCTTCTGGCTTTCTTCCAGACTTAGATCTTCCATATGGCAACACACATACTGTTGCTAGATTCCTGGCCTCTCTACACAGACTCTCTCTTATTTTAATGAGCCATCTTTTGCATCTATGACCTTTCATCTCAAGGTCTCAAAGCACTTAATGGTGAATATTATATCCCTACCTTATAGTTAACAAAACTTTGGCACAGAGCAATGGAGTAAGTTATTTATTATTTGTATTGTGGTAGTACCTAGTACCACTGTGCTTGATACTGCACAAACATGGAACAACTCCAGCCTCTGTGCCAAAGAGTTGACAATCTGATTAATCTGCACAGTTAACTCTTGCCATTTTTTTTATTGTGAAACTCACAATAAATATTTGGTGTTTTACTTAAAGCCCCAGCTCCTGGATTCATGTGAATATGTGAGAATCTCAGCTTTCATTTTTAAAACAAGTGTGTTTCTTGTCCTTCTGTCTGCAGAGAAAAGTTTGAAAATATGACCCGAGTATACCCTAAAGTTTTAAAAAAACCAAAAGGCACATAAAGAGAACACAAAATGTATTTCCAAGCCAGTCTCATGATTTTTGAACATTTGGGATTGGCGATACTGTTAAATGCATGCTGCAATTTTTAGCTAAAATCATGACTTTCATCTGAGATCACAGCTTCATTCTTGATGCATCAATTAGCAATAATAGATCTGTGGGAGACTGGGATCATATTTCTAGGACTAGTGCTCCTGCATGTGCAATTGTGGTAACTATAGTAGCACGCTGCACTGAATCCTAAAGAACATTCTCTTTGGGGGGGGTTCAAAGTAACTCTGTAGGCATAATACAAAATGTGACCAATTCACTGTCGTCTAGGGGGACTGCAGCTCCATTCTTTCCTATAGGGAGACGGGAAAGAGACGAGGCGTGTCCGTATCAGAGGTGATGCTGGAGAGAAGTAGAGATGGGTCCTGAGTTCCAAAGCTCAGAGGGGTCTGGCTCCAGGGTTTTGGTTCAGGTCCCATTTGTAAAAAGGAAACAGACTAGCAATATGGCATCATGTCCCAGGTGACCAGGCTTTTTACAATAACTTACCCTCCACTAGGTGATACAGCCAGAGGTACCAGTACTGAAGAGATCAAGGTGGACTGAGGACAGAACAACATCTGAAGCAGCCAAACATTCTCTGGAAAGGCAAGGCAAGTGTGAAGTTAGTTAGTTAATTAGTACCCATTACACCTCTGGCATTTAGGGCAGTGACAAAGCTCCTCTACTCCTGTCTGTTTCTGGCAAGTCTTTCAATGGTTCCCCAGCTGTGCCCCAGGTTTTTCAGCTCAGCTCCACAGCTCTATGCCATGTTGTTTTTGGGCGGCCTTGTTTTTGCTTGCCTTCAGGTGTCCATCTTATTGCTACTCTGGTGATGGAATCAATTTCCATCTGAAGCACATGACCGATCCATCTCCAACACCTCCTGGTAATGATAGTGCTCATATCTTCTTGGCAAGTGTGAAGCTGCTCAGTAAAGAGAAATGGCTGCAAGGTCCTGGAATAAAACCCTGTTCATTCTTGGAGGGTGTTTCTGTGCCTAAATGTTCCTTGCAAGCCTCTCTCTCTTCTGAATGCTACATACTATCTATTGATCCAGCTATTGCAATTTTTACACTAGGTGGAGCCTCAGTTTCCTAGAGATTTAGTTCTCTTCACAGTCTCTTCTGTTCTGTTCTAGATAGGTTCTTGTATCATGTTCATTGCCATAGTATCTGACAATCTTCTAACAGTGCATTAAGCAATGTGACTAGCGTTCATCAAGTGCTGTTTGTTCTCTCATACTCTCCGCAAGGAAAGAACTGTATGGAATGGAGTCTCTTGTTTTGGTAGGATGGATTGTTTGTCTTTTTAAAATATTCATGTTGCTATGTTTATGTTAGAGAAGGCAAGGTAAAAGAAAGGTGCCTTGCACTTGGAGTGAAAGGTGGCAAGGTTTGTGATGATCCCTCAGGTCCTGGGAGTGGTCATTCCACAGTCTCAGGCCCTCCCTGGGGAAAGCTCTGTCTCCCGCACAGATGAGCTTTGCCCTTGTTTGCAGAGAATTCCACTGTGCTAGAGGAGCGAAGTTGTCAACCACAGTCTTCGCCCCAAAGCTTTAGATGGTCTCTTAGATATTCTGGGTCCAGGGCATGGAGCACCGTGAAGATAGGGACTGAGATACTGAAGATGATTTGACATTCTATGGGAAGCGAGTGAAGAGAGTGGAGGATATGTGTAATGTGCTTACAGTAGCCTATGTTGCTGAGGAGATGAGCTGTAGTGTTCATGCTAATTCCTGAAATCTTGGGGCGGGAGGGTTGTTCCTGCTATCCCAGTCACATCATTTACATATTTTATTCACTCTTAAGCCTCTTATTCCTTTATTTGTGTCCATAACTTTTAGCTTCCTCCTTGTGTAAATCTGACCTTGTGGCCTATGGTAGAGATCTGAACAGCTGAAGCCAGCATGTGGAGTCTTGTACCCTGCATGCTGTTTCCTGGACAGGGAGACAGTGAGTTCACACTATTGGAGCTTACTGTCCCCTGGTACATCTGTGCCTAGTGACACATGCAAGTAACATAGAGAATGTGATGCTGTTGTAAGTTTCTCCACAGCAGGGAGGAGTGCTGGCAGTAATCCATTTACAGTATGAATGTGCCAGCTGAGTATTTCAGCTTTGCACCAAAATTCTCTCGCTACCTCCAAATGAAATCTGATTGTCCATCAAAATGCATTGTGCTTGGCAAATTTTCAGTGTCCCTGCGGAGCAAGGGTGAGGGGGAGTTTTCTGTAGCTATATAGTGTACTACTGTTTCCACAGAGAAGACACTGCTCTCCTATGGGTGCAAATCAGGAGCAACTTGAATTAAGTCATGGGAATTACACCTCAGTGTGAGGCTACATCTGCATTTCATCTTTGAGGTGTGATTCCCAGCTCACATAAATGTACCCACACTAGCTCAGCTTGAGCTAGCACCTGAACATAAGAATGGACATACTGGGTCAGACCAATGGTCCATCTAGCCCTGTATCCTGTTTTCCAACAGCGGCCAGTGCCAGATGCTTCAAAGAGAGTGAACAGAACAGGGCAATTTATCGAGTGATCCACCCCATGCGTTCAGTGCCAGCTTCTGGCAGTCAGAGATATAGGGGCACCCAGAGCATGGGGTTGTGTCCCTGACCATTTTGGCTAATAGCCATTGATGGACCTATCCTCTCTGAACTTTTCTAGCCCTTTTTGAACGCAGTAATACTTTTGGCCTTCACAACATCCCCTGGCAATGAGTTCCACAGGTTGACTGTGAGATGTGTGAAGAAGTACTTCCTTATGCTTGTTTTAAACCTGTTGCCTATTAATTTCATTGGGTGGTTCCTGGCTCGTGTGTTATGAGGAGGAGTAAATAATGCTTTCTCCACACCATTCAGCATTTTACAGCCCTCTGTCGTAATCTCCTCTCAGTCACCTCTTTGCTGAGATTAACAGCCCCAGTCTTTTTAAACTCTCCTCATATGGAAGCAGTTCCATACCCCACATAATTTTTGTTGCCCTTCTCTGTACTTTTCCCAATTTTAATATATCTTTTTTGAGATGGGGTGGTCAGAACAGCATGCAGTATTCAGAGTGTGGGGGTACCATGGATTGAATTTATGGGTATACTTATGGTCTTATGTTCTTAGAGCTAGGGAATCACACTTCTCTGCTCAAAAGTAGATGTTGCCTGAGTGAGAGATCATGCTCCGTATACTGTATATTTCGTGAGAAAAGCTGAGTCCCAGAATACAAGGTTCTGCATCCACTTCTGCACATGCAACTGAGACTTTGAGAATGGGTGTGTCTTTTCCATGAGCAACTGGCCTTTTTTGTTTTCTTGCTGCAAGTGTAATGAATGGAAAACAGGGCAGTGCCCCCTTCTGCAGACACTATCAGCTGTGAATTAGAGGCTGACTGAGAACGTGGCCCAGCATATCATAGCTGCTGAGATTTGTTCTGCTCCATGTGACATCTCATGCAAATTCTTGAATGAATAAATTTGCATAATTAACAACATTTGCATATTACCACAGATGTAAGCTTATCATCAACACACCCTGCCCTGAGCAGTGGTGAAGGAGCTGCACAAAACTTGGCAGCTCTCGCTGGGGTGGGTAGGTGGATAAGTACTAGAGGGAGTCTGAGTGGGTAGCTAGCTGGGTGGCTACTGGGGTTGGGGTGTTACTGGAGAGTAGGTGGGGGCTGGTGCTACTGTGGATTAATGGGCTGCTGTGGGAGTGGGTGGGTACTGTGCTGCTGCAGAGCAGGGTTCTCTTGTGAGGGTAGGAAATGTTGGGCTGCTACTGCTGGGTAGATGGGTGGAGGTACAGTTGGACTCCTGGAGTCCAGGGGGCTGGGAGAAGCCTAGTGCAACTGGCTTCAGGGGAAGGGAACCAGGGCAGGTGTATTGGGCCCCTCCTCTTTGACTGTGCCTCAGCCACCTTCTCCATCTGCCACCGCCTCCTCCTGGTTGCTTGTTCCTGGCCCTGGGTCAGTACCTTGCTTGCTCAGCAGGTGCCAAAGCAGTCTCCAGCCACCAACAGCTAGAAGTGCAGGTGATGCCTGCAGATGTCCCTCAGCCAAGTCGGGCATGTGAGGATCCAGTTGGCTGTGGGAATGTGTGACAGGGCTGCCAAATGTGTGAGATATTCCAGGGCTGGCAAATGTGTAAAACTGACATGTGACTATGACAGGGAGACTTAGGAGAGGAGAATAAAGCAGACAAGGGAATGTGTCTGTAAGCAGGAAAGAAGTTAAAACATCAAGGGTCAGAGTCTGATGGGAATATTTGCCTGATCAGCTGCAATACTTGACCCTGTGATTGTGAGAAGATCATGAGGGCCAGCCATGGACATTATAATTAGGGACATTTGAGGAGAATCCCCTTTCCCACCCCTTTGCTCCACTTGAAATTTGAGATGAGTTGGATCTGTGTAGTTCATCTCTAGAACAGGGGCTGGTGGCAGGACAGAGGGAAATTGGATGTGGTGTTCCTTTAATCCACCTCCCAGTCAAAACCCAAATTGTGGGGAAGGCTTTTGGCAGAGACTGAATGGGGACTGAATTCACTAAATCAAAAGGCAGAGTTCTCATATCCCACTGGGACAGCCAAAAAGCCACTGCTGCAGAGAAGTGGTGTAAAGAAAGGAAGCACCAAGCAAAGCCTGCTGCAGCCTGGTGACTGGTTTCTGGTACATTGCATGAGGGTAGAAGTGCTAGAGGGGTTAGAGTAAATGTTGGCAAGGAGTGGGAAGGCCCAGACTCTGCTTGACAGGCCCACTCCAGAAGGCTGTGTGGTTGCTTTTAGAAATACTTTGAAATATTGAGACACAAATAGATCATATTTCAGAGATAAGAGCCTGTTCTTCTGCTCCATAACATGGTACAATGTGAAGTGTAAACTGCAGTCCATAATGACCCATACAACACAAGCTGTCCATTGGAATAAAAATATTCCACTATTGATAGCTCATCTGGACCCCACTTATTGCAAATGGCTTATATATAATGTACTCATACAGTTAAGTGTTGGTTGAGCAAAGCCTGCTTAACCCCATAAGTCCAGGCAAACACTCAAGGCTAACTCTCTGCCTGCAGAATGCTTTAGGAGTTATAGTTACAGAGAGTTTTGAGAGGAAAGATTAAGACAAATGTACAAAACACACAGACTGCAGAACAATCAAGTTGCTCAGGGGGAGAAGTTGATTACTTCTCTTCTCTACAACTCTCATTGCCACAGGGAGAGCGCATGCCTTTTGTCTACTGGCCCAGGGCCTAAAAAAGAAAGTGCAATCACACCCACAGGCAGTGACTTCCTTTTCTCCTGCCCTCTCCCTGCCCCGCTCCAACTCAGAAATATTAATACAATACCAGCTGCTTTTGGTGCTGCTGCCTAGAATCATCTCTGTGTTTTCTTCAATAGCAAGGGAACTGGAAAACTTTTTTAAGGCAGTGCTTTGAGCCAGGCTTACTACAGTGACTGACTCTAAATCCCACTTGGTACTGGCAACAGGACCTCTTCTCCAGAGCTGGGTATTCTCTCTTGTCTACAGTGAGGGAAAACTGAGACAAAGGCGGTTCCTACACTAGGAGCACTTCACCAGTATAGAAATCATACCCGCAAAGCACTCCTAGTGTGAACACAACTGCATTGTCAAAACAGTGCTTCATACTGGTGCAGGAAAATCATCCCATGAGTGAAACAAGCTGTACAGGTACAAGTGCAGTTTTGCCTGTATAGTGGCATCTGTACCAGGGGCTGCTGCTGGCACAGCCGTGTCCGTCAGGGATTCCACCTCTTCACATCCCTGACCAACAGAGCTATGTTGGCAGAAGTCTGTGGTGTAATCTGCAGGCTTGGATTTTCAAAGGTGCCCAAGGGAGTTAGGTGCTCAACTCCCATTGAATTTCAGTGGGATTTGGGCACCTACTTCACTTAAGCTGCTTTGTGTAATTTGCTAAACGTTTCTTAGCCCTGGTCTACACTACGGGGTGAGGTCGAATTTAGCTGCGTTAGGTCGATTTTAAAATGAATGCATCTACACAACCAATCCCATTCTGTCGACCTAAAGGGCTCTTAAAATCGACTTCTGTACTCCTCCCCGGCAAGGGGAGTAGCGCTAAAATCGACCTTGCTGGGTTGAATTTGGGAAAGTGCAGACGCAATTTGACGGTATTGGCCTCTGGGAGCTTTCCCAGAGTGCTCCAATGTGACTGCTCTGGACAGCACTTTGAACTCCGATGCGCTAACCAGGTACACAGGAAAAGCCCCGGGAAATTTTGAATTTCATTTCCTGTTTGGTCAGTGTGGCGAGCTCAGCAGCACAGGTGACCATGCAGTCCCCCCAGAATTGCAAACAAGCTCCAGCATGGACCGAAAGGGAGAACCTGGATTTGATTGCTGTATGGGGAGAAGAATCTGTGCAGGCTGAATTCTGATCAAAGAGAAGAAATGCTAATATATATGCCAAAATCACGCAGGGCATGGTGGAGAGAGGCTACAACAGGGACACACAGCATTGCCGTGTGAAAGTTAAGGAGCTCAGGCAAGCCTACCAAAAGACAAAGGAGGCAAACGGTCACTCCAGGTCAGAGCCCCATACATGCCGTTTCTATGATCAGCTGCATGGCCTTCTAGGGGGGACCCTACCACTACCCCACCACTGTCCGTGGACACCTGCAAGGGGGGAGTCTCATGCAACAGGGAGGAGGATTCTGTGGATGAGGAAGAGGAGGAGGAGAATGAGCAGCAGGCAAGCAGTGAATCCGCTCTCCCCGGAAGCCAGGACCTTTTCATCACACTGGAGCCAATACTCTCCCAAGGCTGGATCCCCGACCCTGAAGCTGGAGAAGGCAGCTCTGGTGAGTGCACATTTGTAACTACAGTACAGGGTTTAAAAGCAATAGTGTTTAATGTTTGATTTGCCCTGAAGAATTGGGATGCATTCGCGGACAGTATAGCTACTGGAAAAGTCTGTTCACATGTCTGGGGATGGAGCGGAAATCCTCCAGGGACATCTCCATGAAGCTCTCCTGGAGGTATCTGAAAGCCTTTGCAGAAGGTTTCTGGGGAGGGCTGCCTTATTTCATCCTCCACGACAGGACACTTTACCACACCAAGCCAGTAGCAAGTAGTCTAGAATCACTGCAGCACAAAGCATGGCAACGAATGGCCTGGATTTTGGTTGCATTCAAGCAACATTCAGTCCATATCTTTCTGTATTAGCCTCAGGAGAGTGATATCATTCATGGTCACCTGGTTGAAATAGAGCAATTTTTGTAAGGAAACGGTAAAAAGACCCCGTTCATGCTGGGTTGTTTGTGCTTGGCTAAAAGGGGTCATCCCAGAGAATAGCCACGCGGTGGGGTGGGGAGAGGTGTGTGCTGCACATCCACTTGAAAACCGCAGCCCCTCCTTTTAAATGTGAAACCCAACTGGCATTGCTTGCTATGGGAAAGGATGGCGCTGCAGTTTGAAACCATTCCCACATGTTATGAAGGTGTAAGAAGCCAACCAAAAGGCTTACCATGGCTGCCTGGAAACCAAATTCTGTTGCCCAGCTGTTTGTGATGTGTCACCATACCGGCAGGCGCTCAATATAAAAGGCAAAATGCGACCTTGTACCTAAAGCACATGTGCTGTCTGCTGTGAATTGCTTGATTCACTGTGAAAGAGTCTCTTTTTTGTTCTCAGAAATGTATCAACTTAAATTTTACTCTCCCTTTTTATATCCCCCCAGGTGCAAATGTTTCCCCCTATCATCTCCGTTCCTGATCGCAGATTAGAAGGTGAAAAAAACGCACTCACGATGACATGTTTTCTGAGCTCATGCAGTCCTCCCGTGATGATAGGGCACAGCTTAATGCATGGAGGCATTCAGTGGCAGAGGCCAGGAAAGCATTAAGTGAGCGGGAAGAGCAAAGGCAGGAGGTGATGCTGGGGCTAATCGGGGAGCAAATGGACATGATGAAGCGTCTGTTGGAGCTGCAGGAAAGCCAACAAGAGCACAGACCCCCACTGCATCCATTGTATAACCGCCTGCCCTCCTCCCCAAGTTCCATATCCTCCTCACCCAGACGCCCAAGAACGCGGGGGGAGAGGCTCCAGGCACCCAGCCACTCCACTCCAGAGGATGGCCCAAGCAACAGAAGGCTGTCATTCAAACAGTTTTGATTTGTAGTGTGGCTACAATAAGCAATGTGGCCTTGTCCTTCCCTCCTCCTGCACCCCACCCCACCCAGGCTACCATGTCAGTTATCTCACTTTTTTTTTAATTAATAAAGAAAGAATGCATGGTTTCAAAATGATAGTTACTTTATTTCCTTTGCCAGCTGTGGTCGAAGGGGGGAGGGTGGTTGGCTTACAGGGAATTAAAATCAATAAAGGGGGAGGGTTTGCAGCAAGGAGAAACACACACAACTGTCACACTGTAGCCTGGCCAGTCATGAAACTAGTTTTCAAAGCCTATCTGATGTGCAGTGCACCGAGCTGTGCTCTTCTAATTGCCCTGGCATCTGGCTGCTCAAAATCGGCCGCCAGGTGATTTGCCTCAACCTCCCACCCCACCATAAACGTCTCCCCCTTACTCTCACAGATATTATGGAGCACATAGCAAGCAGCAATATCAATGGGAATGTTGGTTGCGCTGAGGTCTAATCTAGTCAGCAAACAGCACCAGCAAGCTTTTAAATGTCCAAAGGCACATTCTACCACCATTCTGCACTTGCTCAGCCTATAGTTGAACTGCTCCTTACTACTATTCAGGCTGCCTGTGTACGGCTTCATGAGCCATTGGAGCAAGGGGTAGGCTGGGTCCCCAAGGCTAACTATTGGCAGTTCAACATCCCCAACAGTAATTTTCTGGTCTGGGAAGTAAGTCCCTTCTTGCAACTGCTCAAACAGCCCGGAGTTCCTAAAGATGCGAGCATCATGCTCCTTTCCCGGCCATCCCACACTGATGTCAGTGAAACGTCCCTTGTGATCCACCAGTGCTTGCAGCACCATTGAGAAGTACCCCTTGCGGTTTATGTACTGGTTGGCAAGGTGGTCTGGTGCCAGGATAGGGATATGCGTTCCATCTATCGCCCCTCCACAGTTAGGGAACCCCATTGCAGCAAAGCCATCCAGTATGACCTGCACATTTTCCAGAGTCACTACCCTTGATAACAGATCATCAGTGATTGCACTGGCTGCTTGGATCACAGCAGTCCCCACAGTAGACTTGCCCACTCCAAATTGATTCCCGACTGACCAGTAGCAGTCAGGTGTTACAAGCTTCCACAGGGCTATTGCCACTCGCTTCTCAACTATCAGGGCAGCTCTCATCTTGGTATTCCTGCACTTCAGGACAGGGGAAGGCAACTCACAAAGTTCAACGAAAGTGGTCTTATGCATGCGAAAGTTTCGCAGCCACTGTGAATCATCCCATACCTGCAACACTATGCGGTCCCACCAGTTTGTGCTTGTTTGCCGGGCCCAGAATGGGCATTCCACTGTATCAACCAGCCCCACTGCTCCCATGATGTCCCAATTGCCACAGCTCGTGCTTTCAGGAACATCTGTGTCCATGTCCTCATCACAATCGTCCTCGTGCTGGCATCTCTTAGCCCGGTTCTGCACATACTCCAGGATAATGCGCAAGGTGTTTACAATGCTCACAACAGCAGTGGTGAGCTGAGCAGGCTCCATGCTTGCTGTGGTATGGCGTCTGCATGGGTAACCCAGGAAAAAAGGCGCAAAATAATTGTCTGCCGTTGCTTTCATGGAAGGAGGGAAGGAGGGAAGGAGTGAGGGGCGACTGACGACGTACCCAAAACCACCCATGACAATGTTTTTGCCCCGTTAGGCATTGGGAGCTTAACCCAGAATTCCAATGGGCAGCAGAGACTGCAGGAACTGTGGGATAGCTACCCACAGTGCAACGCTCTGTAAGTCGATGCTAGCCACGGTATTGAGGACACACTCTGCTGACTTAATGCACTTAGTGGGGACATACACAATCGACTGTATAAAATTGATTTCTAAAAATCGACTTCTATAAAATCAACCTAATTTCATAGTGTAAACATACCCTATAGTTAGAACAGCTTCCCTTTTCTAACCACTATGCAGCAATCCTGCTCTGCCACACCTGTATGACTTTGGCTTCTAACAGGTCTGACTCGTATCAGCTGGCGCCCCAGAGAGCAGTATTTCATTAAAGTTGCTGCAATAGCAGCTGCATGTGCGGAAACTAAGACCCTGTGTGCATCAGAAAGGCTTTGGCAGTACAGCTGTAGTGGCCAAGCTTCCTAGGAGAGGCACAGCTTATATTGGCAAAGTGCTTTTGCCAGTACTGCTTATAGCAGTTCCTTGCAGAAAATTAAGCTATATTAGCAAATGCACTTTTTATTGTATCAGATAGGCTAGTGTAGACACAGTTATACTGGCATAAATGTTGTGCGTGCACACCCACACCCACACCTCCCGCAGCCCCTCGACATTACTATACTAGCAAAAGGTTCTAGCATAGTCCTGGCCTAAAAGAGGTGGGTGAGCAGGAGAAATATTCTATCATTTAAAGGAGTAGATCACTCTCCTTCCCTGCTAGCTAGGGAAAGGGCTGTGTATCTCTGCTTCCTGCAGCATGACAAGCATGGGGCCTTGCAGTGATGGGATCCAGACTGATCTTATGATACTAATATATGCCAGCGGCTCTCAGGCTTTGGTGACCTGTAAGACACATCCTCGTCTCTCTAGACCTTTACTAGTCATCAATCATTTCAGGGCCTGATTCTCCTCTCACTTGCACCAGTTTTTCACAAGTGTCTATTGGCGGCAATTATGTGTAAATGCAAGGAGAGTCAGGCTCTTGTGTGTGCCGTTAGCCTAACTCCAGTATGCTGAAGTGTCCAGATTTATTTATTTATTTATTTTTTTAAATTTTTGGCCTTTGTCACAATGAACCACATCTCATACTGAAAATTACTGACAAGACTCGTGGGGGTCCAATTCTCATTTCCACTGAAACTGCTTTCCACCACTCTGGCAGTGCAAAGGGTCTTTTGAGTAGCCCCTCTGAATTCCTCTCTGTCCCTCACTGAAATGCAGTGGTTCAGAGCTGCTTTCCTGGAGATGTGCTATGGCTTCCATTTTTGTGATATTTTTGTGATATTCCAGGAGTCCCCCAAGCTAGTTAACAAATGTCACCCTAAAATTCATTTGCAAATTTAACACCATTAATTTGGGCTTGAATAGGACTGGGAGTGGCTGGCTCATTACAAAAGCAGCTTTGCCTCTCCTTGAATTGACACCTCCTCATCTATTATTGGGAGTGGACTACATCCACCCTGATCGAATTGGCCCTGTCAACACTGGTTCTCCACTTGTGAGGCAACTCCCTTCTCTTCATGTATCAGTATATTTATGTCTGTGTCTGTAATTTTCACGCCATGCATCTGAAGAAGTGGGGTTTTTACCCACGAAAGCTTATGCTCAAATAAATCTGTTAGTCTTTAAGGTGCCACCAGAGTCCTCGTTTTTTAATATAAGCAAGATTCATTTTGTGGGGTTTCTGCTAAAAAGGTGAGCCAATCACATCTGTTGCACAATTCCTGGGGGAAAAGGAATATTTAAGGTTTCCCTTTTGTTTAGGCCATGGTTCTCCAGACTATTGGGTCTGATTCTCTTTGAAAAGAGGCTCCGAGCCTGATCCTCCTGCTCTTTGATACCCAGGCAAATGTCATGAACCTTGTACAACCTTGTACAACCTTCTCTGTATGTGTATATATATCTTCTTACTATATGTTCCATTCTATGCATCCGATGAAGTGGTCTGTAGCCCACGAAAGCTTATGCTCTAATAAATTTGTTAGTCTCCAAGGTGCCACAAGTACTGCTGTTCTTTTTTAGAATAATAGAAATGTAGGGACCCCTGGGCTGAGGCAGGTAAAACTAAATCATCTCTGATGGGTGTTTGTCTAACCTCTTCTTAAAAACCTGCAATGATAGGGATTGTAGAATTTACCTTGGTAGCCTCCAGAATTTAACTGCCCTTACAGTTAGAAAACTTTTCCTAATCTCAAATCTAATCTGTTTTGCTGCGGATTAAGCTCATTGCTATTTGTCCTACTTCAGTGGACATGGAGGTTAATTGATCACCATCCTCTTCATAACAGCCCTTAACAGATTTGAAGATAGTTATCAGCTCTTCCCCCTGCCCCCATTCTTCTTTTCTCAAGACTAAACATGCCCAGTTTTTTTTAATCTTTCCTCATAGGTCAGGTTTTTTAAATCTTATCTTTTTTTGTTGATCTCTTCTGCATTCTCCAATTTGTCCACATCTTTCCTAAAGTGTAGTGCCCAAAACTGGACACAGGACTCCAGCTGAGGCCTCACCAGTGCCAAGTAGAGTGAGACAATTACCTCCCGTGTCTTACATACAACATTCTTGTTAATGCACCCCAGAATATTAGACTTTTTTGTAACTGCATCACATTGTTGACTCATACTCAATTTATGATCCACTAGATCCCCCAGATCCCTTTTAACAGCATTACTGCTTAGCTGGTTATTCCCCATTTTGTAGTTCTGCATTTGATTCTTTTTCTTTCCTGAGAGTTTTACTTTGCACTTGTCTTTATTGAATTTCATCGTGTTGATTTCAGACAACTTCTCTAATTTGGCAAGATCACTGTGAATTCTAATCCTGTCCTCCAAAGTGTTTGCAACCCCTCCCAGCTTGGTGTCATCTGCAAATTTTATAAGCATACTCTCCTCTCCATTAGCCAAGTCATTAATGAAAATATTGACTAGTACCAAACCCAGGACTGACCCTGCTGGACCCCACTAGCCATATCTTCCCATTGACAACTACTCTTTGAGTACGGTCTTTCACCTAGTTGTGGTCCCACCTTAGAGTAACTTCATCTAGACCTCATTTCCCTAGTTTGCTTATGAGAAGGTCATGTGGGACTGTGCCAAAAGCCTTACTAAAATCAAGATGTATCACATCTACAGCTTCCCCCCCACCCATATCCTATGGAATATTCCAATTAATGTCAGATGTCACACATTGCACTGGCCCCATGTGCAGCTTCCCAAGAAGCTTTGTCTTCTTCCAGGTGAGGCATGCTGACCTGGAAGATCTGGTCATAAAAGATTCCCTGGCTTTTTTCAAAAGTGGAGATATTAATCCTGCTGTCCTGGTCAAATTCCAGCATAGGAGGAATGTAATTAGCTAACTAAAACCTTTTGATACCAGCTGATATAACTGCTTTTTGTCCTATCCTGTTATCTGTTTTTGCACAGTTGCTGCATTCACCCCAGAAGCAGCTGCACTTCACAGGTGGATGACTATACCAATCCATACCCATGAAATCAGTTTGCTACCCAAGGGAAGAGGCATCTCTTAGAAGCAGAGGCTGTAGGAGTGGAAAGGACCTCCTGGGTCTTCAACTCCAGTCCCCTGCTGTCAGAGGCAACTCCATCACCTCTTAAAGGCATCTTTTTTGGTACTGTTTATTCAAAGTGCCTCAGTCTGTGGACAAAGCAGAGTTTAGCCCTAAAGACAAAGGGGAACCAGCACTGTAAATTAATTGTGTTCACCAGATCTCTAAAGGCTACTTTGCTTATTATGGAATAAGCAGCACTATAGAGTAAGCTGTTATCTATCTCCTTTCCTATTATAAACAGCCAGCCCACCACATTACACTCACACGGAGCCTCTATTTTACTTGTTAGCAGGCTGCGTGTCACATCAGTTCCTCAGCAGCTGAAAGGATGAAATGCCAATAACTTATGGAGATGGTGTTTCCTCTCCTTTCCTCCCCAGGAGTGGGGCTAGTAAATGGACTCTAGTTACATCCAGACTAACTCCTGCTTCTCTTGGGGGTGATACTCCCCTCTGTGGTTGGCATTTAGCTAAGAAACTATCGAGCTGGTGAAAGGATTTTTTGTGTAGCTCTGCCACGATTCACTTCAGCTCACTTGGCTTAGTGCTATCAATGGACGCATGCTCAGGTCGTTCTCTGTCAGATCTTATTGGCCTCAGAGTGCAACTCCTCACGTGTGTGAGGTTTTGTTTTCAACAGCGCAGTGGTGTGGCCTACTTTGACATGCTTGTGTTTGGCACAGCAGCTCTAGCTGTCTTCCAAGCAATGCTGATGAGAGACAGCACATTCCAGGGGTTCGGTTTTCCCATTGTTACACAGAGCAAAGGCATTCCTGGATTTCTTTCAGCCACTGTAATGTCAGGCTGTCATGTTTGTCAAATCCACTAGAGGGCAATATGATCTGCCCTGGGAGCGAGAGTTAAATGCTACAAGGAGTCCGGTAGCACCTTAAAGACTAACAGATTTATTTGAGCAAAAGCTTTTGTGGGTAAAAACCCCACTTCTTCAGATGCATGGAGTGAAAATTATAGACGCAGACATAAATATACTGACACATGAAGAGAAGGGAGTTACCTCACACGTGGAGAACCAGTGTTGACATGGCCAATTCCATCAGGGTGGATGTAGTCAATTCTCAATAATAGATGAGGAGTTGTCAATTCGAGGAGAGGCAAAGCTGCTTTTGTAATGAGCCAGCCACTCCCAGTCCCTATTCAAGCCCAAATTAACAGTGTTAAATTTGCAAATTAACTTTAGTTCTGCTGTTTCTCTTTGAAGTCTGTTTCTGAAGCTTTTTTGTTCAAGTATAGCTACTTTCAAATCTGTTATTGAATGTCCAAGGAGATTGAAGTGTTCTCCTACTGGCTTTTGTCTGTTACCATTCCTGATGTCCGATTTGTGTCCATTTATTCTTTTACATAGGAATTGTCCGGTTTGGCCAATGTACATGGCAGAGGGGCATTGCTGGTACATGACGGCATATATAACATTAGTAGACATGCAGGTGAATGAGCCTCTGATGGTGTGGTTGATGTGCTTGGGTCCTCTGATGGTGTCGCTCGAGTAGATTTGGGGACAGAGTAGGCAACGAGGTTTGCTACAGGGCTTGGTTCCTGGGTTAGTGGTTCTGTGGTGTGGTGTGTAGTTGCTGGTGAGTATTTGCTTCAGGTTGGGGGACTGTCTGTAAGCGAGGACTGGTCTGCCTCCCAAGGTCTGGGAGAGTGAGGGATCGCTCTCCAGGATAGGTTGTAGATCACTGATAATGTGCTGGAGAGGTTTTAGCTGGGGGCTGTACGTGATGGCCAGTGGTGTTCTGTTATTTTCCTTGTTGGGCCTGTCCTGTAGTAGGTGATTTCTGGGTACCCGTCTCGCTCTGTCGATCTGTTTCCTCACTTCCCCAGGTGGGTATTGTAGTTGTAAGAATGCTTGATAAAGATCTCGTAGGTGTTTGTCTCTGACTGAGGGATTGGAGCAAATTCGGTTGTATCTTAGGGCTTGGCTGTGTGGATCGTGTGATGTGTCCTGGATGGAAGCTGGAGGCATGTAGGTAAGTATAGCGGTCAGTAGGTTTCCGGTATAGGGTTGTGTTTATGTGACCATCACTTATTTGCACTGTAGTGTCCAGGAAGTGGATCTCTTGTGTGGACTGGTCCAGGCTGAGGTTGATGGTGGGGTGGAAATTGTTGAAATCCAGGTGGAATTCTTCAAGGGCCTCCTTCCCATGGGTCCATATGATGAAGATATCATCAATGTAGCGCAAGTAGAGGAGGGTTGCTAGGGGACAAGAGCTGAGGAAGCGTTGTTCTAAGTCAGCCATAAAAATGTTGGCATACTGTGGGGCCATGCGGGTACCCATAGTAGTGCCACTGACTTGAAGGTATAAGTTGTCCCTAAATCTGAAATGGTTGTGGGTGAGGACAAAGTCACAAAGCTCAGCCACCAGGTGTGCCATGGCCTCATCAGGGATACTGTTCTTGACAGCTTCCAGTCCATCCTCATGTGGAATATTGGTATAAAGAGCTTCTACATCCATGGTGGCCAAGATAGTGTTTTCAGGAAGATCACCAATGCATTGTAGTTTCCTCAGAAAGTCAGTGGTGTCTCGAAGATAGCTAGGAGTGCTGGTAGCATAGGGTCTGAGGAGAGAGTCCAAATAGCCAGATAATCCTGCTGTAAGAGTGCCGATGCCTGAGATGATGGGGCGTCCAGGGTTACCAGGTTTATGGATCTTGGGTAGCAGAGAGAATACCCCTGGTTGGGGCTCTGGGGCTGTGTCCGTGTAGTTTTTTTCCCGTGCTGTAGCAGGGAGTTTCTTGAGCAGATGGTGCAGTTTCTTTTGGTACTCCTCAGTGGGGTCAGAGGATAGTGGTCTGTAGAATGTGGTGTTGAAGAGTTGCCTGGCAGTCTCCTGTTCATAATCCGACCTGTTCATTATGACTACAGCACCTCCTTTGTCAGCCCCTTTGATTATCTCAGAGTTGTTTCTGAGGCTGTGGATGGCGTTGCGTTCTGTACGGCTGAGGTTATGGGGCAAGTGATGCTGTTTGTTCACAATTTCAGCCTGTGCATGCCTGATACTTGTCACCATGCAAGTTAAATGCTAGTTCTTCTGGAGCATGTGGGGAAATGATTAACACTAGAGAGAGACAAGGTGGGTGAGGTAATATCTTTTATTGGACCGACTTCTGTTAGTGGAAGAGACAAGCTTTCAAACTTCACAGAGCTCTTCTAGAGTCTAAGTTTATGAACATGGGGCCTTCCTTTTTCAAGGACTGAAGTTACTTCAGTGCATTCGCAGGATGAATAGAGAACAACAACAGAGTTTTGTAAAAACTACAGTGTCTGGAGGGGTGGGGGTGGGAACTGTGTCAGTCAGCCCTAGGTTGTCCCAGTGTGTCAGATAACTTGCGTGATGAGAATTGCTGGTATAAGCAGGGGGATGTGAGCTAATTACTGACAGTAAAATGACACAAGAAATCTACTCTCAGTGACTACAGCTTGCTTCACTGAAATGGCAAGGAAATGCAGGTGTAACAACTGTTTGTCCTTGCTCTGACTAAAAGAGCCTGTGCTGGAATAGATCAATACTTCCAAGATGGAACAGTGGTGGTGGCTCTTTCTAAAGGTTAAAATGGCAGTCTAGTTCCACAATAAAATTGACAAGTGTGACCATAAACAGTGGTTACAGAAATCCCTGATTTCTCCCCCATTGCAGCTGTGCAAGCTACTGGCTGCCTGTAAGGGAGGGGCTGCATGGCAATGGGAACGCCCAGAGGCATTCTACCTGGGTGGGGTGGGGGATGGAAACATCTGCAATCACTAAATGTGTTTGGTCACCAAGCTGTGTCACCTGCATCTCTTCTAGCTACAACCAGCCTTCTGTTGTGTCCACACAGCAGTTCCTATATGTCCTCTGAGTGTGTGCACCCCTACCCATCACACTGCCTAGCTGTGCTTGTATCAGTGCCTTCTGAGACAAGCTGCACAACCCCAGCCAGCTAGTGTATCAGCAGGGGCCAGTGTCCTGAGGATGCGCACGCAGAGTGGCACCAGCAACATGCAGGGCTGCTTTTATTACCTGTATTACGGCAGCACCTAAAGGCCCAGGTCAGGACTGGGGACCACTTGTACAAACACGCTGTAAGCTTTTTATGGCAGGGATCATCTGTCACTATCCACGAGCTGCAACAAGTGGATGGACCAGGCAGGTAGAAGGAATGGGGATGGAGGGGCTAGAAATGGTAATAAGAGCCATACACGCAGAGGACGTCCTAACATCCGGCGATCTGGGAGGAAGGGGGACTGGGTATCCTGGTTGGGGGTTGTATCAGCACAGAGCAATGACAATCACAGTGACTTCATTATAGGAACGTGCTGGGCTAGGGCTCCAGCAACAGCAAGCTCTGCCAGCTTCCATGGCTACTTACCAAGTAACCTTAGTGCATGGTCATCAATCATGTGAGAACCAGCTGGGCCATTAACTGGTTACAAGTTGGATCAGCCAGCCACCTCTGCACCCTGAGGGAGTGCACCTTGGAGTGGGAACGCTTCCACCCTTCAAAAGCACACAGCCTGTGGTCCCTTGGCACGAGCTCATTCCCACTGCCTGGAGTGAGAGAGGGGCCATGGCTCCACCCACGCCCACCCCCCTCACTTCATCTTTGTGGAGGCGGGTGCTGTGGATGAGTTGTGATCACCAGTCCTAGTTGACTAAGAATTGGTTGACTAAGGACTGGTCCAGTTGTTACTTAGTCCTGCCTGGAGTGAAAAGGACTGGACTAGATGACCTACTGAGGTCCCTTCCAGTCCTACACTTCTATGATTCATTTCCTATTATTTTTTGTTACCCTGTCAAGTCCATCCCCCACCTTGACCTGTTTGTTTGTCTCCTCCACCTGTTACATGTCACTTCTTAGACTGTTAGCCATTTGGGGCCAGGCCTGTCATTTGGTAGATGTCTGTACAGTGTCCAGCCCAACTGTGCCCTCTAGACTGGTACCTCTAGGCCAGAGGTTCTCACAACAAAATTTTTGGCGGCCTCAGAATTGCGGCCACCAACTCTTCCTGGTGGCCACTCTGACAATTTTTCCCAAAATAATTAACTTTAGGAAAAACAAATATGCACGTATACATGTCCAAATCATTGCAATTTATTTATGTAGGATTTTTTTTTGCAGACTCAATAATAAAAATAATGTACAGTTGTCTCTATTCTTCACTGGACCTAAACAAATTAGAAACACAAATAAGGTGCTATGCATGTTCTTGTCTTTTTTCTTCCTGTTTCATTTGCTTTTTGTTGTTGTTGTTTTAAGACTTGCTAACTACTAAGTCTGCTGTGAAAAGGGATATTAACAAACATACAAATATCACTTTTCACAGCAGACTTACTCATCTTCGGGGACAAATTAAGCCCTGGATGGGGGAGGTGGGTATGGACGCAGTGGGGACCGGGGACGATAGGGCACTGGGGGAGGCAGTGGAGGCCAGGGGTGATGGGGGGATGGTGAGCTCGGGGCCAGAGCCCACCACCGCACAGCCTGGGAAAGCACCTCAAAGCCTCGTGGCTGGAGCCTGCCACCAGCCGTCCCAGAGCTGAAGCCTGACCCCACCACCCCCAGGAAGATGGGGAACTCACTGCCTGCTCCTCCAGCTTGTGTGTCTCCAGAGGGAGGCGCGGCCCAACCACTGCTGGCAGCCCTGGGGAAGGGGCTGCTGCTCCCCTCCTCCACCTTCCCAATCACTGCCCAGGAGGGTGTGGTCGCAAGAAAAGCCCCTGGTGACGGCATTTGAGAAACGCTGCTCTAGGCACCACTGCTCACTCTTCCACATGCTTGCCCCCCTTCCTTTCACACCCTAGTCCATAAGAACTACTGGTGCTAGGCAGGCTGGGTCTGGCGACCCATTGTGGGATTGGAATGTTGTTGGTTTAAGAGGAAAGTTTTGTGTCAGTGTCAATGTGAAACTCTACACAGAGAGCCCAGTTCACATTGGCTTTCCTGCATCCCTGAGGGGAGCTAATTTGCTCGGTACTGCCTCCTTTTTTTCTCATGCTGAACCATTCCTGAAATGTGCTGCTTCCTCAACAGATTGAATAGCCAAAATGTTCCTGAATGTTTTGTTGCTATTGTCTGAATGGCTCCTCCCTCTCTGTTTTTCTGTCCATGCACGGAAGGCTGGAAGAACGCATCTGAGCGAGCAGATCTTCATCTGTCTCTTGTGCATTGTCTTAAATGCGGAAGGCAGCAGGTTTTGGAAGTGGTCCCAGAGTTTGCGTTCATCCACCTGTCAGAGTTTCTGTAGGACTTCCTGCCGCGTTGCCATTCTGCCTGAAGTCCTTCCCTCCTGCCTTCCCTCCTGCCCCCTGGGGTATAAGTATGTGTGAGATTCAGTTAACACTTCCTGGATGTTAGCAAGAGGGCCAAATTTAATTTCAGATCAATATTTTACAATATTTTATTTTTTGTCCTGTGTTTTCTCTTAACTGAGTTCTACCTGCCCAGAATTTTTCTGTATCCAAAATTCCAGCTAAAACTAATCTCTATATAATCTGTGTATCTTTTAATGGGCACAAGAATGCCAGTTATACAAGTAAAAGGAGGACATTTTTCCGAACACACAATTGCTTGCTCAAAAATTACCAATTTTCACCCAAATCCAATTTTATTACGCCCAGTTTGGCCTAGCAGATAGCAGTGCATTGACCTGACTGCTAGTGATTGAAATAAAGCAACAGAACAAGTACTTTTCACAGACTAGAAGTAAACAAATGGGAAAAAGTAAAATAAAAAGCCAGGTCTCTGTCCCTTCACAACTCAATAGCTCAGGTTTTTAGTACTATCTGTATTACAATAGCACATAGAAGCATCAGCTGAGACTGGAGCCCCATTTTGCTAGGTGCTGTATTAATGCATAGTGAGAAACAATCCTTGCCCCAAAATGCCGACAGTTGAAACAGGCAATGTGGGGGACAGCGGCGGGGGACAAAGGTACAGAGAGATGAAGTGACTTGCCCAAGGTCAAATGGCAGGCCATGCTTTAGAGATATGTTTGATATAATATGAGATATTTAGAGACGCTCCCTCATAAGGTTTCAGAGTAACAGCCGTGTTAGTCTGTATTCGCAAAAAGAAAAGGAGTACTTGTGGCACCTTAGAGACTAACCAATTTATTTGAGCATAAGCTTTCGTGAGCTACAGCTCACTTCATCGGATGCATACTGTGGAAAGTGTAGAAGATCTTTTTATACACACAAAGCATGAAAAAATACCCCCCCCCCCACTCTCCTGCTGGTAATAGCTTATCTAAAGTGATCACTCTCCTTACAATAAGAAAAGGAGTACTTGTGGCACCTTAGAGACTAACCAATTTATTTGAGCATGAGCTTGGTTAGTCTCTAAGGTGCCACAAGTACTCCTTTTCTTTTTGCGAATACAGACTAACATGGCTGTTACTCTGAAACCTCTCCTTACAATGTGTATGATAATCAAGTTGGGACATTTCCAGCACAAATCCAGGTTTTCTCCTCCCCACACCCACACCCACACACATAAGGGGCAGTATTATGAACATAGGAATTTAGAGATGTGCCCTAGAAGCTGAGGTTGAGAACACAATGTAGCTGTGTACAGCAGTTCACCACAGAAGCTCTCTAGTTTGTTTTATTAAAAGTTTTATTCCTTCCTCATCCACTGTTTTGTTGTTTAATGAACCCCAAGATCATTACAATGCAATCTTTGGTGTTTTTCTTGAAGCCCCAGTTGGCAACACTGGTTAGGGATTTCACTAGGGCCTGCGTAAGCCAGATTGGGGTAGGGTGACCAGATGTCCCGTTTTTATAGGGATAGTCTTGTTTTTTGGGACTTTTTCTTATATAGGCGCCTATTATCCCCCACCCCCTGTCACGTTTTTTCACAGTTGCTATCTGGTCTTCCTAGATTGGGGTCAGGTCATATGGGCGATACAAACTGAAACTGATACTGCTGTTTATGAACCTGACCCATAAGGTTTCTATCCTAAATCCCCAAGAAAAAGCCCATCTCCTCTCTCTTCCCCCATGTCCTTTCACTCCAGGCCTTGACACTCCTTTTCTGTTTTGGGGTGGTCCATGCTCCTGTCCCCTACAGGGCTTCCAGGGTCAGGTGACCTCCTCTAGATCAGTGGTGCTCAACCTTTCCAGAGTACTGTACCCTTTTCAGGAGTCTGATTTATCTTGTGTACCCCTAGTTTCACCTTACCATAAAACTACTTGCTTACAAAATCAGACAAAAATACAAAAGTGTCACAGCACACTATTACTGAAAAAAATGCTTAGTGTCTAATTTTTACCATATAATTATACAATAAATCAATTGGGGGTATAAATTTTAAACTTACATTTCAGTGTATAATATATAGAGCAATATAAACAAGTCATTGTATGAAATTTTAGTTTGGACTGACTTTGCTAGTGCTTTTTATGTAGCCTGTTTTAAAATTAGTCAAATATCTAGATGAGTTGCTGTACCCCCAGGAAGACCTCTGCGAATCCCCCGGGGTATACATACCCCTTCGCTGAGAACCACAGGTCTAGATCTTCAGGAAGTGCCCGGCAACTGCTTCTGCAGCAGTCCTCTGGTGTGGGACTTGCTAAGGGCTGCTGCTTTTCCCAATTAATACCAGAATACTGTACACAAGCAGATCTGGGTCCATCCAGCAGAGGGAGCAATATATCCTAGTCACTACAATAGCAGGTTGATTCACAACAAAAAAGCCAGCCATCACAGTGATTGAGTGCAGTTACAAATGTAACTAACTCAGCCACAAAGCATCATACAGTTCAGAACTCACCACTCAGCCCCTTGACTTTATTTAAATTAGCCTCCTACAGTTACCCTCTCATACTGACTCAGTGAGAACATACCCACTTCCTCTAAATCTGCCTTTATAACCCAAGCTACAATTTGCTGGTTAAAAATCATACTTCACCACTTTTAGCCATTGCATTTTAATAGGAACCTGTCTTTTTCACTAGTTAACTGTGATAAAGGGATGATTGCATGCCCCAGGTTTCTGCATGAGCCTCAGTCTCTGCATTTCAGAAGCACAGACAGAGACAGCATCTTGTAAAGCAAAACAAAGGGAGCACTCCTCTCATTTGAAACATCAGTGTTCTGCATTCTTTTCTGTGCTGCAGCAAAGAAAGCAAAATAAATAAATCTCTGTTTGTCTAGAATGATAAGTTCACATCCATCTACAGTACTTTTATTGTAAGACTGTGTATTATATGTAAGTACCTGAGCATCAATGAATGAGCTTTCTGTTGTCTACTGGGTCGTAGGTACAGTTTATAGTGTCTTTATCTATCCATATATTCTGTCCCACTACTTTGTTGCTTTCTGATTCCAGCCAACCTCTTCCCCTTCCCTGCCTCCCACTGCCCCTGGTAGCGGAGAGAGCAAACTGCTCCTTGTACTGCCTCATTATGGCATATTGCTAATAGTGATGAAAGAGGTGCAGCTTGCACAGCTCCTGGAGACAGAGCAGTGTGTCTACAAAATACCTTTTCTTTGTCCACCTGCCTGATCTATAAGAGTTGGGCCTATCTATTCAGGTTCTTATACAGCACTTATCTCTGTGGTACCCCAGTGATCACCTTGTCCTTTGCATTCTTCATCATCATAGAGATCTGAAAACTCCTGCCCCTCCCCTATTTTCATTATTTTATCCTCCTATGCTCAAGCCCCTGTCAGGACCGTCATTCACAGCAGCTAAGAACAGTTAAAAGTGTTCCTTCATTTGCTGTCGAGGTGAGGTGGCTATTCAGTGGCATGAGGCTCTCTCGCCATTCCCCAGTGCAACACCTCCATAGCAATCTCAGTACCTACCAGCCTTCCGAGTAAGACCCCACAAGCACTTTTTTTCCCATGGTGACATCCAGCAGCATTGCCACTCAGCTCCTGGTCTTCGAGTCTTATTTTCCTTCAGTATAGGAATTAATTACAGTTAGCAGGAAAGGTGAGGTTCACTCAGTCCTGTGCTGAGCACACCTGAGAAGTGATTTCAAGTGCTGGCAGCAGGTTGAAGGCTCCATGCCGGGACAGAGCCTGTGAAAATCATAACCACACTGAGCACTTGCATAGCAGATCTCAAAGTGCTTTACAAAGGAGATCAGTGTCCCCATTTTACAAATGGGGAAGTTGAGGCTCAAACCTGGGACGTGATTTGCCCAAGGTCACCCAGCAGGCACTGATTCCCATTCCAATG
The DNA here is from genome assembly GCF_965152235.1 of Eretmochelys imbricata. NCBI lineage: Eukaryota > Metazoa > Chordata > Testudines > Cheloniidae > Eretmochelys > Eretmochelys imbricata. The sequence continues at coordinate 111,743,716 of NC_135577.1, forward strand.
TGCTAGTCACTAGGCACCGCTGCCTAGTGCAGTTGGTTGGAAACTTTGTGTCAAAATCCAAATGTCTGTCAAAAACTTTTTTTGATGCAACAAAAATTTTCACGGTGTGTGTCAGCTTTCCTCAAAATGTCTTGTTTTTTCATCAGCAAACTGAGTGTTGATTTTTTTTTTAAACTAAAAAAAAATCAGCATTAGAGATTTAGGTCTTTCAACAAAAGGTCAAAATTTTCCACTGAAAATGTTGTGAAAAAATAATTTTGTTTCCAACAAAATGTTCTGGGGGAACTATCCCCCATTTTCCAGCAAGCTCTGCCTAAGAGCAATGATTGCAAAAGGGTCTGTAAGGAGTTGGTGCTGCTGGCCTTCTCCCCCAGCCCCAGATGGCCCCAGTATTTCCATAACACATTCCATTGACCCTGTTCCTGGCACCCAGATCCCTTTCCAGAACTCTTCCTTCTTGGCTGGCAGCACCCACGGCTGTTGTTTATCTACCTGCTCAGTTAGCATGGGCTATTTTTCTTTAGAATTGCTTCATACTGGAACACTATGTATTTTAAATGTCAGTACATCAGGCAGGCTCTGGGTTGCTGGTTCCCTCTCCCTCCTTAGCTCTAACTTTAGAGCGTGTGGTGGAATGGCTCCCTGTGCCTAGCCCTCGTGAAATTTGGCTACGTTTTTGTTTGCTTGGGGGCGGGAGGATTGGACCTTAGTAACACTGAGTCTGAACCTGCAAAGGGCTGCAATGGTGCTTTCAACTCCTCCTGAAGCCAAAGACAGTGCTCAGCACAAGATTGGGCCCTCCTGTATTCCTGCCACACAGAGACTCAGCTGAAGCAAAGATTTTCTGTATTTCATCACTGCACCCAAGAGAAAGTGCCTCCTTGGGGGAGCAGGGGGAAAAGCAGAGAGCACTTTAAAGGAGCCTTATGGTATTCCTTCACCCACCTTGCTGTTAGATTAATGACTATGCTCACTCTTCTATTGGGAATCTTGCAGCAACATTGCTGCATTGTGATGCATGATGTGACCTTTAAATTAGTGCAGAAAAAACAAAGAAATAACATGCTGAATCCCAGGGAAAGAATCAGTATTAGGGATATGCTGATAAAGTTGTTTCCAGTGACACGAGGTAGGGGTGGGAACTGAAACCAAATCGAACAGCTGAACTCACTGTTGGCTCAGGTTCAAGTCAGCTGGTGACAGGTGTGGTGTTGGGGAAGAATTGGGATGGAAACCTAATAGCAGTCAGATAACTAGTGTGGTGTAACTTGTTAAAGGACAACTGCAGTGAGTAGTGGCAATACTTACTTTATTTTTTAAGTACACCTAGGGGCATATTAAAAACTCTGGGTCTGATCTGGCAAACCCTCCCTCGTGTGGGTTGTTCTATTGGGTAAGATTATCAGGATCAGCTGAGCTGCACTACGAGCAGTGCCAGGGTTGCAATGATCATTCTAAGCCACTTTGGTGGCCCCTGGATCCATTGGCTGGTGGAGCCTAGTCCCATTCCCACCATGAGTTAATGAATGCTGAAGGATGTTCTTACATACACCCACCTGTGCACAGCCCCAACCGCCCAGTCCTCCAGCCAGGGACAGAGAGAGCACAGGGCATATTGTATTAATTTTGAAGGACTATATGGGCCGAAAGGGTCAAAAGGTGTTAATGTGACCCTCTTATTGTCCAACATTAAACAGGATTAAACAAGGTTTGGGGTCTGGTATACAGAGATCTCAGCCTGATTAGTACTATGGCAGACATACCATTAAAAATATTTTAACCTTTTCTTAAAGATACAGAGAAAAAAAGGAAAAACAGTTAAAGCATTTGAAAGATAAAGTATCAAGTAGGGTTTTATTTCTTCTTTTCTTTCCCTCTAGCTGGGGAGAGTTTTAAAAGGACCCTCCTCTCCCATTTGACAGTTTTTTAGATGGCATTAACTATTGCAATAATTGTCCTTTTTAGGAAAAAGAGAAGCCAGTTGAGATGGGCTGGAGCTGTTATTGCTGCAATCTGATTCCTTTTCGTAAAAGACAAAACAAGGCAAACACACACAAGAGGGGAGAGGAAAGAACAGCAAAGCTAGAAACTGCAGCTTCTGTTTCCGTTTGTATTCACCGCCTCACAGCCAGGCTCTGGCCTGGCACAAGGTATTATTACTTCTTTGAGACCTGGAAACTTGTACCAACATTGGGTTGTTCAGGGCATTGCTGTTAGCTGCTTTTTTCTGGTTTCACTCTTAAAGCAGTTTTGCAAAATACACAGTCTTGGCCAGCTAAAAGGAGAGAGACAGGACAAAAAAGAAATAAGGGGGAAGTGAGCAGGGGAGAGAGGAAAAGGACACACAAGGGAGGGTAACAAAGTCTCACATGCCAGGTGGTGGATGGGCTTTATCTAGAGCTGGTGGAGCTGGCAAAGTTGAGTCCCTTTCTTTGGCCTAGTCTGGTCAGGACACAATTTAGGATTAGGACAATGAAGGCCCAAAGGTGTCATGGTAGATTTTGGGAAGCCAGGAGACAGTGTGGGTGGCAGCCAGGATGGTAAAGCTTGCTGCAGCTGTTGTTGGCAGACAGCTGCTTCTTCTGCTAATTTTTCCCTAAAAGTCTTTTCTTAAAAAAAAAACAACCCCAAAAGGGAGTGATGGGTGGAATAGCCCATCCCTTGTTATTTTGTTTACCAATGAGACCTAATATCCAACACACCAATTTTGGTTTATTAATTTTTAGTCCCATACTCTTCTTGTTTACCAGGCATGTTTTTAAAGGGGGTTCCAAAGAGGATGGATCTAGAATGTTCTTAGTGGTACCAGGTGACAGAACAAGGACTAATGGTCTCAAGTTGCAGTGGGGGAGGTTTAGGTTGGATATTAGGAAAAACTTTTTCACTAGGAGGGTAATGAAGCACTGGAATGGGTTACCTAGGGAGGTGGTGGAATCTCCTTCCTTAGAGGTTTTCAAGGTCAGGCTTGACAAAGCCCTGGCTGGGATGATTTAGTTGGGGATTGGTCCTGCTTTGAGCAGGGGGTTGGACTAGATGACCTCCTGAGGTCCCTTCCAACCCTGATATTCTATGATTCTATGATTAACAAAGTCTTTGAATTATATTATTAGGCCTTTTTGTTTGTATTAATTCAGGGTTTTTTTGTTTTCCTTTTGCACCTTTTCCCATTAACATTTATTGTTATAGGTTATTGTGAGACTTTATGAACTTCTGCTCACTTTTCATACTTGAGTTTACAATTAGGGTAAATTTGTAACCCCAATTATTACAATGTAATCCTTTTCTTTTACAAACCAATTCACGCTAGGATTGGACAATGGTCCATAAAATTACAATTACTAAAATAAAAAACGTATTTTAATTTAAGCACATAGAAACAAAGAAAAAGAAAACGGCATTTGGTTATATTTTAAGGTTTGCAAAATTTTTATTCTTAAATTGGGGCTTACAAATTTTATGTGATTAGATGTTACAGAAATTGCAGTTAAACCTTCCAGATGTTAACAAGCGAAGGACTTACAACTGTCTCTATTTGCTGCTAAAACAAACCCTGAGCTGCTGCTGTTATACGTTTGTAAGATATTTAAAAACAAACCAGCTTTTATTACTTCTTTGGCTGTATGCCCAGAATGGGTAAAACTGGAAAAAACCTTTTACCCTTCTTTTTGCCATTCATACATTTAACGCAGTACCTTTGCACAAATGGTGACAATTTTACATACTAGTGGTTAAACTTGCTTACTTGGAGAATTTTTTAGCCCATATGGCATTTTTACCCCAGCATATTGCCTTTTTTTTTTTTTAAACAAAAAAGCAATAAGATGATGTTCCTTTGGAAGCACTTTTGCATTGATGAGCCATTTTCAACCCCACAAAGGCAGTAAAAATTTGCAGGCATTTTTAGTCTCTGACAGACCCTGCCCACCTGTTTCACCACTGACATTTGTGTGGACAACATGGCCATTGTGGCAACTTAACCCATCATGGGGATTTAACCTGCAACACTAGCATCAGTCTGTTTTACGTGCACAAGGACAATGATAACAAAAACCGCTGACATCAAAAACAAAACAGGAAAAAAAATTGTAAAACAACAACAAAATTGCAAAAACAAGAAGGAAGGAAAACATTTCAGAAACAAAACAGTCACCAAAATTACAAAAAAGTTTGCAACAGCTTTTGTTTCAGGTGGTTTGAAACTTAATTTACAGGTAATGCAGGAGCAGCCCTGAATGAAGCTGGCATGTTGTTAACAAGGTTGGGAAGAAGGGTTACCCATGACGTTATTTTAGTAAAAGTCCGCTTTAGCAGCTTAACCTTTAGCAACTTAAGTCTGCTTTAGCAACAATTTGTAACACTTTATTTTTACCACTTTTGCTTTTTCTTAAAAATACTTTTTTCTTAAACTTCTCAAAATTATTACCAGTTAAAGAAACTACAAACCTTAAAACAAAACAAAAAGCATTTATTTAAAGGTTACAAAAATAATAACTTTAAAACAATTGTTCAACTTATTTTTGAAGCAAAAAACAGTGCTTTGCATGCTTGTTCCAAACAAGCTTAACACATTTCAGGATTTTAAAACAAACTTTTGTTTTAAACCAATTTTGAAAACAATTGCTTGTTTGCTAAGATACCAGCTCCTGCGTATCTATTAACCCTTTAGACCCAGCCTGGGATGCCAGAAATTTTGTATTAATTTTGATGAAATATATGGGCCTAAAGAGTCAAAGGTCTTAACATGATCATCTTACTGTCCAATATTAAACAGTGTTAAACAAGATTCAGGGTTAGGCATACAGAGATTTCAGCTTGCTTAGTACCATGGCAAATACACCATTAAAATTTTTTTAAACCTTTTATTAAAGATACAGAAAAGAAGGAAAAACAGATAAAGCATTTGAACTGTAAAGTATTAAGTCAGGCTTTTGTTTTAACAACATTCCTTGTTTACTTTCCCTCATCTGGAGAGCTATCAAAAGGAAACCCCGTTACTTGATAGTCTTTTAGATGATATTAAGGATAATAATTGTCCTTTTTGGGGCTATGACAGAGTGCTAACTGTAGCACCCTGGTCACTTAGGTAATTGCATAACAGAGAAGATTACAGATTGAACTGGTGGCAATTAACTTCTTCTGGTGGAGATTGTTGATGACTGGGCTAATGAGCTCAATAAGGGAAGATATAGAATTAGCAGGAACAGGTGGTAAGAGGGGACCTCAGAGAGTGAGCTGGGTGTGGTAGAACAGGTTGGGTAGAAGGTGTCCCCTGACACATGCCTATGTTATGTTCTGCTATGCTGGGAATGTAAAGATTAAAGATAGATATGAGGAAAAGAAATGGATTTGTGTAGACTGAGTAAGAGACCACTCAAATGGGCCATGCAGTGTGGCACAGTGGGTAGCTGAGGGAACACTCTGGGATAGGGGGAAAATGAAGTTAGCTGAAGGAGGCTGAAGCTGCTGTTCTTGAAGTCTGTGTGTGTTTCCTAAAAGATAAAGCAAGGCAAATATGCACAAGAGGGGAGAGAGATTTTTTTAAAATGCAGCTTCTGCATTTTATTTGTAACCTCGGTGTGGGAGAACCATGTGTGTGGCACATAGTCTTGTTAGCCACTCTGAGATCTGGCACTTGTACCAACACGAAGCTGGTTGGGGTATTGCTGAGAGCTGCCTTTTTCTGGTTGCAGTTTTGCAAAATACACGTTCTTGGCCAGACTCTTATTAAACAGAAGGCAAAAGGACAGAGAGATATAAAGGGAGAGAGACACGCAAAGAGGTAAGTGACAACGGCTCACAGGTAGTGGTTGCAATTAAGCCGGTGGAGGTGGTAGTGTTATTTGGGTTCCTCTTTTTGGCTTGGTATGGTGAGGACATCTCTCAGAATCAGCACAATGAAGGCCCAGTGGTGTTGTGGTAGTCTCTGGGTTCGCAGGAGATAGAGGTGTGGCAGCCATGAGTGTAAACTTGTTGCAGTGGTTTTTGGCAGATAGCTGCTTCTGTTGCTAATTTTCCTCCAAAAGCCTCTGTTTTTTATGAACTCCAAAAGGGAGTGGATTAGCCCATCACCTCTTTATTTTGTTTACCAGTGAGACCTAATATCTGACACACTTTGCTATATCGATTTTTCTGTCCCACATGTTTCTTGTCTATCCAGCATGATTTTAACACAGTCCTTGAATTATAAAAATAGGTCTTTTTGTTTTTATTAATTCAGTTTTGTCCCTCTTTTGCACCTTTTCCCATGAACATTTATTGTTGTAGGTTATTGAGATTTTTATGAACTTTTACTCACTTTTCACAGCTGAGCTTACAATTAGGGTAAACTTATAGACCCAATTACTATAATATGTACCAGGCATGTCTCCTTTCACCCAGAAATACCTCCTGTGTCAGGGTTTGGAAATGAGGGGGTGGTGTGAGCCCCTATACCAGCTCCAACCTGCTACAGGGTTTATATTGCAGACTTGCATTAATAGATATAGCAGCTTCTGGTGAATACTCACTACTGGCAAGTGGGCACCTCAGTGAAAAGGGGCCTTTTTCCTTCAGCATCTGAAAAATGCTCTCTCCATGGCTAGACTGCCAGGGAGGTTCTGTGTGCTGTGTTCCACTTGTGCATGCACAGCTGGTTCTGGGTGAGAAAATAGACATGCAACTGTCTTGCATAAGCAAAAGCTGCAAGGTCAGCTCAGGTGGAGGGGGGGAGCAGAGTATGTGATTTATGCTCACAAGTGGCTGTGCACAAAATGGCTGTGTTCCTATTTTGGGGAGCAAAAATGGTTACACCTACAAAACTAGAAGGCCGGTCTGAAAACTTGGCCCTGTATATGGTGACTGTAACTCTAACTCTTCTCTCCCATTCATTTCCCATTTCTCACCTCTCTCTCCTGCGGGGCTTTCTCTTACAGAACAAGCCTATAGAATTTAATAGAGAGTGATACATTTTCTACAGGCATTTTGGAACATCCTTTGGCTTGCAATAGAAAATTATATCCCTGCTATGGAACTCTAGGGTAGTTCAAAAAACCTAAAGGAAGGTTAAGCATTTTTTTTTTCTTGGCTTGCATGGGTATTTAGTTTCATGTTGATAGCACCCTGTTGGTTTTACTCCCTATTAAATTCATTCAGCTGCCGCTTTGTACCCATTCGTTTCCCAGAAGAAGCTATGTGTTTTTTCACTGGTAAACCATCCCTAAATCAGGCAAGAAGCTCCCCTAATCCTTCAGATATACAAATATCTGTCTCCGCTTTTCCCTGTAGAGGAAAGCCCCAGTCATTAGCAAATGAGCTCTTGAGCCTTCCCAGGTATCTTAGAGAAAAATCACAAAAGAGGGGACAACCCATCTTTTCATTCTAGTTCCTCCACTTCTAAGCCTCAGCCTCCTCACAGTGTTTGCCCTCTGGATCCTACCTGCGTATCTGTTGCTAAAATCCACTGCTACAGTACGGATGTATTGTGTGGTGCTGGCTGCCTTTTGCTTGGAGACTCAAGATCACTGTGGCATATGTAGCTACAACACTTCAGATGCCTTCATTTTCTATTGCTCTGTGCCAAGAGTGGGTAAGAACTCTGCTGGTGTATGGATGGGGCAGCCATTTTGTTCTGAGTCACTGCTTGTAATGGAGGAGAGGGGCAACCTGCTCTAGTGAGGAGACTTGACCTTGATTTGTTCTTGATTTTCCTTTTGCTAAATAAGTCATTTTAGATTGACTGTATAAGATTGCTCCTTATGTGGGGGAAAACCCTAACCAATGACTATCTCCGCACTCTCCTATCACCTGATGGGCTTTCTTTTATGGAAAAATCCTATAGAATTTAATTATTCATGTTCTACAGGCATTTTTGAACATCCTTTGGATTAAAATAAAAAATTATACCCCTGCTATGGAATTCCAGGGGTGGCTCAAAAAACCTAAAGGAAGGTTAAGCATTTTTTTCTTGGCTTCCATGGATATTTAGCTTAGTTTTTGACAGCACCCCGTTGGTTTTACTCCCTATTAAATTCAGTCAGGCTTTTTCAAGGGTTTGGAAGCTAGACTTCTGCTCCTTTCCCCATCCTGAGCAAACTGTATATTTTTCAGTGGAGAGGACATTTATTTCAGATTAAGCAAAACAACAGAAAACAAATATAAAGTGTGTGTGTGTGAGAGAGAGAGTGAGTGTGAGCGTGCTGGGGGTGGGGTGGGACAGCTCAGAGTGAGGAGGGAATTACACATTTACTTGCTCTGAAACATTCTGTATCTTAACTGACAGCACAAAATGGCTGCCTCAGGATTGCCCCTGTGAGAAGCCTGGAGGGGAGCTGGATGGGAATTTTCCGACTCAACATTGTTCCTGTCAAAAGATGCTGATTTGTTGAAACTGTTGCCAGGAAAGGACAGTTTTGATGAATATTTCAACTGGAAATTAAAAAAAAAAAAAAGGTTTTGAAATAGCCTATATCTATCTATATTTTTTGACATTTTTGAAATGGAAAAAATCAGTTGTTCCTATTCAAAGTAACTTTTTGTTTCAAAATTTAAACTAAATGTTGAAGGGTTTTTTTATTATTATTATTTAAAAGCTATTAACATTGAAACAAAACATTCCTAAATTATCAAAATGAAATACCAAACCGAATATATTTTTGGATTTTTAGTTCACAAACATTTTTAAGATTTTGGATATTTTATCCTGATTCACAATGGGAAAATTTTTTTGATGTCTCAGAATTATTCATGAGATGGGGAAACTCACTTCCTCCCCAGTTCTAGTGGAGCCTCTTCTACATGAAAAACAGCACAGAGAACAGAATAACATCTGTTATACAACTCCAGATACCACACTACCCCTCCACCCCCGCCACCATGGGAGTGCACTAAATTCCCAAGGGGTCATGTGTCCCCTTCCTTCTCCAGTTTTAACTAGAACCAATTAAAACCATATTTATATTATTGACATAAATAAAGCTGTTGGTGCTTTAATTAATATTGAGTCTTAGTGAATTAATTCCAAGATGTATAAATACAACTCTGCTCCTAGGTCATGCTATCTCTGGGCCTGAAGCTGGATGCCGGCCATAACAAGGACAGGAGGGTGAGTTGAGAAGAGAGCGGCAGCCTTAACTCTGGAAATTCTTGCTATTGTTTCTTTCTCCTTCATGAGGCTTCAGTAATATTGGCTGATGTGTCAAGATTGGGGTGTCTTCAGACTCTCCCTCTTGTGGATACTGAGCATGGCTAGTCCTTCCTGGGCATGTGCAGAGTGTTTGACTTGGGATTGAAGGGGTCCCAGTCGTCCAACTGTGGAGCCCACCTAGGGCTGGCAAGTGAAAAAAGCCCTGTGATCTGAGCACGGAGGAGGAGAACATCACTGGGAGAGATCTGATGTCTGAAGGGCTGTCCTGCTGTTAATTGCCTGACCTCTTTCTCTTAATTGGGGGGCCTCCCACTGGGGGTGCTCTTCATTGTCATGGCTGCACTCTGTCTGCATGTATGTTCTGTGGAGTGACACACATACACACCGCACAGAGAGAGGTTAGCTTCTTGAGCTGAGAGGGGATTCAGTTCTACTGACAGTAGCGCACTCAGCAGAATGCTCTGAACGCTCCCCTTCGATATAGTGAGAGGGGACAGGAGGGAAAAATGCCAGGGGAAAAGAATGGTGGGCGGACACAGAGCAAAAATGCTGTGGACTGAGGGAGAGAGCAGAAATGATGGCAGGGCAAATAGATAAAAGAACTAGGGGGCATGAAGGGATGGGGAGAGAGGGGTATGTGTATGAAGAGCCAAGGAGAATGGGGGAATACTTGGGAGTGGGGAAAGACAAGGTGAAGGGAAAGAAACCAGAGGTAGGTGGGGCCGGGTAGAAATGGAAGGCCAAAGGTGGGCAAAATGGGGATTAGAGGGGGACAAAATGTGGAAGTGAAAGAGAATGAGTTGATTGTGAGACAGAGGGAGACATTTTTAAAGAAGAAATTAAGAGGAAAACAAGAGTGGTCAAAACAGAAATATGTGAAAAGTTTGGGTGTGAGTGGGAGGAGAGACCAAGTGGGGAAGAGAGGCTGAATGTGAGAACACAGATAGGGAGAAAAGAGCAAATGTCTTGAAAAAGGAAAGCAGGTTTTTAAGGAAGATAAAACTGCCAACTCGTGAATATGGAAAACATCTGGAAGATGGTTCTGAGGTTGAAACATGGCCAGTGAAAGGCAGGAAAAGCAGAATCCAGGTCCTATAAAGGAGGAAGGGAAAAGTAAAGAGACAGAACCCAAATCTGCGGACACTTATTGAAAGAGCTTGCAGCTGGGTTTTCTTTTCTTTAATAATCATGGACTCAGTGAACCAAATCCTGATCTTGCACTGGAGCAAACCCAGAGTAATGCCATTGATGTTACTCTGCAGTTACACCTATGTATAGGTTTCAGAGTAGCAGCCGTGTTTAGTCTGTATTCGCAAAAAGAAAAGGAGTACTTGTGACACCTTAGAGACTAACCAATTTATCTGAGCATAAGCTTTCGTGAGCTACAGCTCACTTCATCGGAATGCATCCGATGAAGTGAGCTGTAGCTCACAAAAGCTTATGCTCAGATAAATTGGTTAGTCTCTAAGGTGCCACAAGTACTCCTTTTCTTTTCACTTATGTATAGTTGCAATAGGACCAGGGCTTAGCCAGGCAGAGAGAGAGCCACATTTGTCACTGAATGCTGGTGCTTTATATCAATAGTGAGCATTGGCTGGCTGAGGGCTCCTGAAATCCTTATGTAGGTGACCTTTCTAGTGGAGGGCACTAACACTGCATGTACTCTTATGTCCAACACCAAAAAGCACAAGCTCTGCATTTACACCTGCTGTGATAACCTTTGCTCCCTAACCCACCTCAGGTGTACAGGGTATAAAAAGACCCTCTCCACCTACTATACCTGACTTTGCCCAGGGCCCCAGTTACAGTGGTGATCCTGCTGTTTTAACTTGGCTTTGCAAAGTAATATTCTAACTATACATTGACAGAACAGATCCACTGGCGTATGCTGCTGATGTGTACTAGCACTTGTGCTGACTGCATAACAGAAGGGCTTTGCATAATATTCTTATGACAGCCCCTCTGGAGCCAAGCCTCTGTCTGCAGGTTGAAAGGCTGCATACAAGTTTATCTACTGAGCTGTAAATCTCTCAAAAAAGGGGTTTCTGCAAAGGAGCAGGTTGCACACCTTTAGCGGTTGTTGTGCTACCAGTTCTTCTATAGGGACAAAACTGCAGTCCTACTGATATAAGAACAGGATTCTTCTAGCCCTCAACTGTCTCCTGTTTTCTTTCTAGCTTTTGGAGGCTGTCTCCCAGCACTCTTCCCCAGCTGACCAGAGGTGGGTGCATGAGTGAACATCCTTGAGGGAACTCTCTCTGTGCCAGCCTTCTGTAATCAGGGTTACACAAGTCTCTCATGTATAAAGGGATGAGAGACTTGGTCTGCTGGGTAACTAAGGTCTAAGGTGCCACAAGTACTCCTTTTCTTTTTACTGAGGCTATTGACATTTCATGTACCGGCTGGCTGTAAATAGAACTAACTCAGATGTGATTTAAGGAAAGTACAGCAGTACCTCACCGTTATGAACAACCTTGGGTATGGAGGTTGTTCATCAATCTGAAAGGTTCGTATCGCCTGAACAAAACATTACGGTTCTTTCAAAAGTTAACAGCTGAACACTGACTTAATACAGCTTTGAAACTTTACTATGCAAAACAAAAATGCTGCTTTTAACCACCTTAATTTCAATTAAACAAACACAGAAACAGTTTCCTTACCTTGTCAAATCGTTTTTTAAACTTTCCCTTTATTTTTTTTTAGTAGTTGCTCCTTCCCCCCACTCGGCTGCTGCCTGATTGTGTACTTCTGGTTCCAAATGAGATGTGCGTTTGACCGGTCAGTTCATAACTCTGGTGTTCATAACTCTTGAGATTCTACTGTAAGTGTATGAGTTATTGGCTGGATAGTACTGCCTTCATCAATATGCATGGACATAGACAACTGGGTTTTTCTGGGGGGTGGAGGGTTGAGGACAAAGAAACTTCTGTTCCAACTTCAGTATTTCATCTCATTTTATTAGAAGTGGACAAATTTAATCATGGTCTAAAATTACTCATTAAAGCATTTCTTTTTTAAAACATAACAAAATAATGCCTTACAAATCTGAAAAAGTCTCAAACAAATATCTTCATCCTGAATTACTTTAAATGGATGCTTCTGCAACATCTGTAAGCTGTAAGTTATCAGTTTTATCCTTGTGTATATGTAAAAATAATATAGCAGTTGATCTGTGATTGTTCCATTGTGGATTAAAGCCATATTTTAATATAACATACAACACTGAAACTGTGCTCACTTACAGCATTGGGTGCTAGTACCATCCAAATTTTGATCTAGTTCATTACTTTGGAAAAGTTTGGCTTGACTGAGCAAACAGATATTTTTACAATTTTTCTCTAAGCTGTCAGTTGTTGATCTTGGATTTCAATGCAGTAATGTTTTTAATTACTGATACAATTGCCTCCACTGATGTAGTGATTGTATTGTACATGACCTCTTCATGAACATTCATGTTATAGTCCACATGAAGTGGTATAACTTTCATTTCCCTTCTTTGTATACCACAGTCCAGAAATGTTCTCAGAAATATCCCTCGGGATATTAAGCCATGATTTCCATCATCTCATTCTGAGTAATTGGACTTGTGACTTCTTGTCTCAGAACTTGGCATTTCTCATGGTCTTTTGATCAGTCCACGGGCTAGGTGGTTGGATTCTGATTTTTCATGTCGCTTGTTGTTGGCTGGAGGTGTTGCACTGAGTCAAACGGAGGGGAAAGGGAAGAGGTGTTGCTTTATACATCAAGAATATATACATGTGTTCTGAGGTCCAGAAGGAGAGGAGAGGCAGACCAGTTGAAAGTCTCTGGGGGAAGATAAAAGGGGGAAAACAGGGATGATGTGGAGGAGACATTTCTAGAACAAATAACAGAAATATCCTAAACATGAGACCTGGTAGTAATGGGGGACTTTAACTATCCAGATATCTGCCAGAAATGTAATCTGGCAAAACACAAAATGTTCAATAAGTTCTTGTAATGTATTGGACAACTTTTTTGTTTCAGAAGGCAGAGGAAGTAACCAGGGGGACAGTCATTTTAGAGTTGATTCTGACCAACAAGGAGGAAATGGTTGCAAATCTGAAGGTTGAAGGCAATTTGGGTGAAAATGTTCATCAAATCTATCCTTTCATGATTCAAAGGAAAAGGAGTGACAGTAGCATAATAAGGACAATGGACTTTTTAAAAAGCAGACTTTAACTAACTCAGAGAACTGGTAGGCAAGGCCCCATGGGAAGACAATCTAAGGGAAATGGAGTTCGGGAGAGCTGGTAGTTTCTCAAAGAGACAATATTAATGTAACAGCAAACTATCCTGGTATGAAGTAAAGATAGGAGGCACAGTAAGAAGCCAACATGGCTCTATCAGGTCATTTAATGACCTGAAAATGAAAAAGGAATCCTACAAGAAGTGGAAACATGGACAGATTGCTAAGGTTGAATAGAATAGCACAAGCACGTAGGGATAAAAGCAGAAAGGCTAAGGCACAAAATGAGTTACAGCTAGTAAAGGACACAAGAATAGGCAGTGTGTGAGTCGTTTTCCACTGGGGAGGTTACAGAGCACCGGAAACTCCCTAGAAGGCCCCGATGAGGCCTCTTCCCCTGAGCCCCCCCCGACTCCCAAAGCCCTGCCCTCGCTCTGCTGCCCAACCCCAGCCTTATTCTCTGCTGCGGGGCTCCTCACTGCCCCCCACTTCTTTGGCTCCTCCCTGCTCTCCCAGGTTCCTTACTGCCCCCTCCTCAGGGCTCATTCTTGCCCCACCATGCCCCCCAGGGCTCAGTCGCATCTTTTCCCCCCCACTCACACCCTGTGAGGCCCTGGGGAAGGGGAGAGGCCCGGGCTGCAGCAAGGGGAGGCAGAGGAACTTCGGGGTGCAGCTGCCCGGGGAACTCGTTTTACACCGGAGTCAACCTCAGGAGGCAGGAGCTCCATGCATGGTGTGGTTCATTCACTTCCCACCGCTGAGGGGTGCTGGGCTCCAACCAAGCCAGGGAAACACCATTTCCCTGGGTCAGCATTGAGGGGAGCTGGGCATGGGCCCCCAGGCTGTGCTGGCAGTGCGCTGTCCTGCCCCGGGCTTCCTGCCTGGCTGAGCACAGTGATGCGGACAGCCTGGAGACATGCCTGCTGGAGCCCCGCTCTGGGAGCAGGCAGGTGGGAAGAGACTGAGTGGGGGCTGGGCCTCGGGGGAAGAGGCCGAGCAGGAGCAGTTGGGGCGGAGCGTGGGCGGAGCCACAGTCCAGGCACCAGTGGCTCCCCTACTTCTAGGGAGCTTCTGGCGCTCCTGGCCAATGCGAAGGCGGCGGGCCTCCAAAGGGAGGTGAGCTGTGCCACATCTGGCATTTGCCCCTTGTGTGGCGAGCCTTTTTTATTGTGGGGGAAGCTTAGCATCCCCAAGCCTCTTGTACGCACCACCCATGGACACAAATGGCAATAAGAAGAGGTTCTTTAAATACATTAGAAGCAAGAGAAAGATGAAGGAAAACGTAGGTCCTCTAGTTAGTGTGGAAGGAGAACTAACTGTGGATGACATCAAGAAGGCTGAGGTGTTTAAATGCCTATTTTGCTTCAGTCTTCACTAAAAAGGTAAACTAGAAAGACCAGATACTTAACACAGTATTTTCAACAAAGGGGAAGGAATGCCAGCCAAATTAGGGAAAGAATAGGTTAAAGAATATTTAGATAAAGTTAGACGTATTCAAGTTGGCAGGGCCTGATGAAATGCACCCTAGGGGTATGTCTATCCTGCAATAAAAACCTGAGGCACTGAGTCTCGGGGCCTGGGTCAGCTGACTTGGGCTCAAAGGGCGCAGTCTGCGGGGCTATAAAATTGCAGTCTAGGTATTTGGGGTCTCAGAGCCTGGGTTCTAGCCCTGAGCCCGAACATCTACACTGCAATTTTATAGCCCTGCCCCCCAAGCCCTGTGAGCCTGAGTCAGCTGACCCAGGCCAGCTATGGCTCTGCTGCCACTTTTATTGCAGTAGATGTACTCTGTTTCAGCTAGTTCCTGTAGTACCATAATCTCAGAACTGTTAGTGGTATCTTTGAGGATGGGTGAGGTCCCAGAGGGCTGAAGAAGGCCAGATACAATACTGATCTTTAGAAAGAGGTCCTGAGGAATTCTAGACCAGTCACTTTCATACTTGGAAGGATCCTGGAACAAATTATTAAACAATCAATTTGTAAGCACCTAGAGGATAATAGGGTGATAAGTAATAGCCAATATGGATTTTTCAAGAACTAGTCGTGCCAAACCAGCCTTATTTCATCCTTTGACAGGTTTACTGGCCTAGTGTTTGGGGGGGGGGGGGAAGCTGTAGACACGATATATCTTGATATTTAGTAAGCCTATTGACACAGTCTCACATGAGATTCTCATAAGCAAACTAGGGAAATGTGGTCTAGATGAAATTACTATAAGGTGGGAACACAACTGGTTGAAAGACTGTACTCAAAAAGTAGTTATCAATAGTTTGCTGTCAGTCAGGAAGGGCATATCTAGGGGGTCCAGCAAGGGTCAGTCCTGGGTTTGGTACTAGTGAATATTTTCATTAATGACTTGGAAATGGAGAGTCTGCTTATAAAATTTGAGTGATTCTGAGATGGGAGACATTGCAAACACTTGGCAGATAGGAATAGAATTCAAAATGATCTTGCCAAATTAGAGCAGTGGTTCCCAGACTTGTTCCGTCGCTTGTGCAGGGAAAGCCCCTGGCGGACCAAGCCAGTTTCTTTACCTGCCGCGTCTGCAGGTTTGGCCAATCACGGCTCCCAGTGCCTGCAGTTCGCTGCTCCAGGCCAATAGGAGCTGCTGGAAGAAGCGCGGGCTGAGGGACATACTGGCCGCTCCTTCCAGCAGCTCCCATTGGCCTGGAGCAGCGAACCGCGGCCACTAGGAGCCGCAGTCGGCTGAACTTACAGACGTGGCAGATAAACAAACCAGCGCGGCCTGCCAGGGGCTTTCCCTGCACAAGCGGCGGAACAAGTTTGGGAACCACTGCATTAGAGAATTGGTCTGAAAACAATAAGATGAAATTCAGTAAAGACAAGTGCAAAGTACGTCACTTAGGAAGGAAAAATCAAATGCAGAACTACAAAAGGGGAATAGCTTGCCAGGCAGTAATGCTGCAGAAAATGATGTGGTTATAGTGGATCACAAACTGAATGAGTCTACAATGTGATGCAGTTTCAAAAAAGTCTAATATCATTCTGGAGTATATTAACAGGAGTGTCATTTGTAAGACATGGTATGTAATTGTTCAATTCGGGTCGGCATCGCCTCAGCTGAAGTGCTATGTCGAGTTCTAGATACCACTCTTTAAGAAAGATGTGGACAAATTGTAGAAAGTCTAGAGGAGAGCAACAAAAATGATAAAAGGTTTCGAAAACCTGATCTATGAGGAAAAGTTATAAAAACTGGCCATGTTCAGTCTTGAGAAAAGAATTCTGAGGGGGAGCCTGATAAGTCTTCAAATATTTGAAGGGCTGTTATTGTCCATGTCCACCAAAGGTAGGACAAGAAGCAATGGGCTTAATCTGCAGCAAGGGAGATTTAGGTTAGATATTAGGAAAATCTTTCTAACTATAATGCTAGTTGAGCTCATAGGTGGCAGGTGAAGCTTCCCCTTGGGGAGGCTAGCCCCCTGCCCTGCCTCTTCCAGCTGAGGCCCCACTCACTGCTCTCAGCCCTCCCCGCTATGGCCCTGGCCACAGTGAGAGGAGGGGCCTGAGAGCTCAGCCCTCCCCCTCACAACCCTGGGCAAGGCAAGGGGGCTGAAAACTCGGTCCAGGCCACGAAGGGAGCGGAGACCTCGCCCCCAGCTGGAACCATGGAGGATGGGTGGAGCTGTCTCAGCCCTGGCTGGAGCTCTGAGCTTGGAGCCCCATACCTGTTTGACCCCTTCTGCCTGTGGCCCTGCCCCATCCCCGTTCCACCCATAGCGCGCCCCCCCCCATTCTCCCTCCTCCCCCCGAGGCATGAGGTTTAGGGAGGCTCAGCCTCTATTATGCGCTGCCCATGGTTGAGCTCTGGAATAGGTTTCCTAGGGACGTTATGGAATCCCCTTCACTGGAGGTTTATAAAAACAGGTTAGACAAACATATGTCAGGGATGGTTTAGACTTACTTGGTCCTGCCTCAGTGCAGGGGGCTGAACTAGATGAGTTCTTGAGGTCCCTCGCAGCCCTACATTTCTGAGATTCTATAATTTTATGCTCGGTCTTTAAAGTTGACATGGTTTTCAGTTTTGGATAATTTCTTTTTGCCAGCTATTTCTGTTCTAAATCAAATGTGAATGAGTGACTGACTAGTTTTAATCTGCTGCTCTGCACACCCGAAGGAATTGTAGACATCTTTTGGAAACATTTGCAGCCAAAATTCTCACCCAGTCAAACCACCAAATGTTGCTAGGCTCATGATAAAATCAAAGAAGTTGGCAACACTGAATCTCCTGACCTATGGCATCATATCAGTGATAGAATTCAGTCCTCCTGAGCAATTGGGTGTGGACAAAATAACCTGCACCACCCTGCTTTAAAGTCTTGTCATATTGGGAAATAGATTTCCTACCATTTTAAGAGACGAGGTGAGTGAGGTAATATCTTTTACTTTTAACTTCTGTTAGTGAGAGAGACAAGTTAATATCACTCTAATACCCTAGAACTAACATGGCTACAACTACACTGCATACAACAATGCACCCTATCTATTTTACAGTTAGATATCAAAATGATACTTTTGCCTATTCAGTTTCCTCTTTCTACTCTTCCACCCTTGTGACTTTAATGTTGATCCAGGCTGTGACGTTCCCCTGTCATGTTATCTGGGCTGGTGATCTGCTAGGTCACTCCAGTCCTTGACTCTGGGAGCCAGCCTTACCATGCTCTCCTGTGAGAACCCCTACTCGTGGGCTGTTCACGCACAGCCTCTGGCATGTAAGCTGCTCCTCGGATTGTGCAACCAAATGACACTAGGTAATATCTCCAGTCCCAGACACAACCCTAGGAACCTCCGTCTTGCAGTGTCCAGTTATGCCCGCTGGACACTGCAAGCTTATATGAA
The DNA here is from genome assembly GCF_965152235.1 of Eretmochelys imbricata. Taxonomy (NCBI): domain Eukaryota; kingdom Metazoa; phylum Chordata; order Testudines; family Cheloniidae; genus Eretmochelys; species Eretmochelys imbricata. The sequence continues at coordinate 111,761,901 of NC_135577.1, forward strand.
TTTTTCTATTTAACAAAGAAATTGATATGGACCAGGCTTGTTATCCCAAGGGGAGTCTCTGACATGCTTCAAACCAAATGCACTGCTTCAGTAGAATAAACAAACACATTTATTAACTACAAAGATAGATTTTAAGTGATTATAAGTCAAAGCACAACAAGTCAGATTTGGTCAAATGAAATAAAAGCAAAACGTATTCTAAGCTGATCTTAACACTTTCAGTGCCCTTACAAACGTCAATGCTTCTCACCACAGGCTGGCTGGTTGCCCTTCAGCCAGGCTCTCCCTCTCTCTTCCACCTCCATCTACAGACATCACCATCAAGTGACTGAAGTGCTGATCAAAGGGGAGAGCATGGCAAACGTCTCTCCCTTTTATCATGTCCTTTCTTCCCTCTTGGCTTTGCTCCCCTCCCCCACTTCAGAGTTAGGTGAACATTACCTCATCGCAGTCCCAAACTGACCAAAGGAAGGGAGTGACTCACTCGAGAGTCCAACAGATCCTTTGTTGTTGCCTAGGCCAATGTCCTTTGTTTCTGTGAAGCTGAGCTGGGTTTGTCCCACACCTGCTCTGATGAGGTGTGAACTGCCTCTCTGCTTCTGGAGAGTTTTTGCCTGGGCTTGCTTTAAGCCATGAGGACACACTTTCATCCTCATAACTATATATATGAAATTACAACCTATAACATTACTATAACAATGATTACTATAACATTACCATAACAACAATGCTCAGTACGTCATGAGCCTTCCGAAGACACCCAACATGATAAACTTTGCATTAGATACCACACAATCATATTATAAGGATGAACATAGGGGTGCTGGGTGTTCCCCCTCTCCCCCAAGGTACAGAATGTCACACAAGTTAAAGATATTTATCGGGGCTCATCTATGCATACAGCCCACTCTATACCTAAACTACTTTGGGGGAGAGATAGCTCAATGGTTTGAGCATTGGTCTGCTAAACCCAGGGTTGTAAGCTCAATCCTTCAGAGGGCCATTTAGGGATCTGGGGCAAAAATAAGGGACAGTACTTGGTTTGGTCCTGCTTTGAGCAGGGGGTTAGACTAGATGACCTCCTGAGGTCCCTTCCCACCCGGATATTCTATGACACTGTAGGATCTTATTGATACAGTCACACAAGCCTGCCATAAATTGATTATTATACAATGCTTGCTGTGTGGGTGTGTGTTGTGCATTACAGTGTATACCTGACCTGCAGTGTCTCTTGTTTTAGGGAATAGCTGCTGAAGTTGGCAGGCCTCTAAGTTTTCCTTCATTTTCCTTTAAATGGGCCCCAGCTTGTTCTAAAACAGTCAGGTGGAATCTTTCACCCTTTTGATCTAAACTATTTTTATAAAAGAAAAATTGACATCAAATACTGATTTTCTTTTTTTTTTTTAAATACTGATTCAGCTTCAAACATTCTTTTGTCATTGCAATGGTGATTTCCTCTTAAATGGCAATATATAAAGAATTGAAGAGGATTTACGTGTGTGTGTGTGTGTGTGTGTGTGTGTGTGCACATGCGCACCTCTAAGAAGCTACTCAGGGTCTTTGAAGCGGCATGATGTCCATCCGTGATGCAGGATTTCTTAAAACACTTAACTGACGAACATAAATACGGTCTTCTAGTCTCTCTCACACATGCTTGTGTTGTGGTTCAGGGGTATGAATTAAATTCACTGCTGCTCATGGCTTCAGGATCCCACTAGTACGGCTTCTGGAAGAGAATTTTAATGGTGCCTGTTGAAGTGCAGAAAACATTGTGGCATTCTGGATTTATCTCTGCAGGGTGCAGCACACTTCTTAGTTAGGAAACTAATACCTTTCATGATGCTGAAAAGAAATGAATGAGTGAAGTGTGGAAAATGATGGGGGCAGGGATAGACCTACCCAGTCTTCAAACACCTGTTTAACTTGTATCACATCAGACAGACCCCATGTATTGCAGACATGGAAGAGAATTCACCAATTACAGAAGAGTACAGTAATTTGAGCAAGGCACTGGAAATCTTTGGCTTACAGAGGCTGTTACTTGATATTCTGTATTAATCACTCCCATCCTTCTAACCAGACAAGCAGTATAGATATTCCCCCTCCCCTCAAATCTCACTGTGTCAGTAGTCCCTGATGGATTGTTTTGCTTCCTGACAAACTGATCTTTCACTTTCTTTTGACTCAGAGGCAGCAGTGGTTCTTCCATATACCAGACTGGCAATACGAGGATGATGAAAGAGCATAGGTGCTCTCCTGCATAGCCAATATACAGCAACAGGTAAAATTTATAAGGCATCTGACTAAGATATGGAGGTAGGCAGTGCCGTTGGGATAATATTAGATTTGAGCTGGAATAAACAATATTAATGCATATTGATTTTGAGAAGCCTCCACTGGCGATAATGTTACTGGACAATCTATACCCGACTTGGGTTCTAGTAGAGCATTAAGATTTGTGGCTGTTTGATTGTTGTCCCTAAAATACACTGGCAATCCTTCTAGGAGGCAAACAAGAGTTGCAGAAAACATCCCTTGTTCCCCTGTGGTCCTGGAAAGCCATCAAACTGTTCAACATGCGGGGCTGAGAAATTTCATTTCAGATCTTGGCCAAATTTGGATGCCAAGTATCATGTTGGCAAAGACAGTTCTTTCATCCTGTGATTAGACTGAACCCAAACCCGCATCATTTCTAGAGCCAAGCATCATTCAAGATACAGCTCTGATGTGGTGTGATGCACCATTAGCCTCATCCAAAGGGTGGGGCTTAAGGGTAAGAGTGACTTCCTATGCACATTATGATTCATAGATTTTTAAGGCTAGCAAGGATCTTCCTCCTGCATAACAAAGGCCACAGAAGGCTGAAAATAAGTGAACACATACTGGTTTCTGGAAGCAGCTTTGTTGGCATAGGATATGAATGCTAGACTGGTATGAAATAGCTTTTCTTGGCAGTGTTTTAGAAACAGTCTCACTGGGGGCACAATCCTGCTCGGCACGAAGTACTCCCCACTCATGAGATGCTCCCTTTGGAGGAGGATGGGAAGGCTAGGCAGCCCCCTTTAATCTGCCTTTTTAGAGATCTCAGATTAAATAGACATGGGTTCCCCTTGCCATCACCAGTCCTGTATAAGTTAAAAGCCGCGAACTTGGGCTTTAAAGTATTTATCAGCAAAACTGAACAAAGCCACACTAGATACCTGTGATGCTGATGGACCTGAATGAGGGTGAAAAAAAAATCACTATTTCAGGCCCTGAAGCAGAAGTTTGTTTACCTGTTTCTGTGCATAGCTCCCAGCTGGGCTGGGTCTATGCTAGACCCATTCTCCCTACGTGGACATTACATTCTCTCCACATTTGATGACTGGCCATTTATCACCCCCATCCAGATTCACCGTGAAGGCAGATTTGCTGCTTGGCTTGTAATGACCATGCTCACACAGACTGAGCATGCTCAGTAACACTGCTGAAGCCGGCTGCCCTCGCTCTGCTCCCCCCACTGTCAGCAGGCTCTGGTCCCCAGGCACTGCCTCAGGAGCACGAGCTGCAGCTAGGACAAAGGTGTTCTCTTGAGTACCTGCTGAAAATAAAGTTCTACACAAGGCTGAAAGCCAGGAACCTTTTCTTAGAAAATGGGCACAGTCAACAAGGGTGCTTACGCTGTAGCCTTTTGTAGAGGCATAGCTATTTTGGTTAGTGGTGGGATTTTTTTACCAAAATAATTATACCGGTACAACCCCTAGTGCGATCACAGTTGTATTTGTATAAAGGTGCCTTATACATTTTAGCTGACTCCCCTTTCCATATGGGAACAAGCTATACCAGCATAATCGTATTTACAATGGTGGGACTGCAGCCACACTGCGGGCTTTGTAGCCCTTTAAAGATCTACTGCTTTACCTGTATCAGTATAATTAATGTGATTCTATGAGGTGGTTTATAGTCTTCTTTGTTCAGCATGGGTTAAAATAAAAAATTAAAATAAAATATAAAGGGGGAAATAAGCCAACCTTGTCCGTACTCTTGCGCTAGCAACATACAATGAGGCCTTATCCTACCAAGGCTGCCTACTGAGCATGACTCTGACTACACAGTGTTGCCAGCTCTTGTAATTTTATTGCAGGTGTTGTGATATTTGGTATTTTTCCTTAAAGCCCCAGCTCCTGGAATCATGGAAGTGTGAGAATCTCGGCTTTCATTTGAAAAAATTAAGCAAGTGTAAAGAGGTGGCTCATCACCAGCCCATGAAGTCCCCGCTGCCACACCCAGAGTCTCTTTCCAGGCCCAATTTTATTTCCCAAACATAGGCGAAGGACAAAAATTGTTCCTCAGCCCTCCCTGGGCTACAGCTTCAGTACACTTTCCCCTTTGCATCTCTCTGTCCCTCCCACTTCAGGGCTTCCTGCAGGATTCTTTCTTGCTTTTTCACTGAGCACTGAGGTGGCCACTCGCGTGTTCCCAGAATATCAGACATACTGGTACTTCGGGGCACACCCCCCCAGCATGACCCGCCCCTGCCAGCATGATGCTCTGTGTGAGGTCAGGCCGCATGGGGGGGCACCATCTTTAAAAGTGCTCCACCCCCACTGGCATGACCTCCTACGCCGTATGGGGAGTGTGTGTGCCATTTTTAAGAATTGGAGGGGGCAGTGCATGTGTTTCCTATCCAATACCGGACAAACTATGTCCAGTACTGGAAGAGGGACAAGCATCTCAAAAGAGGACGGTCAATTGGACAAGTCAGTGTCCTCCCTATTGAGCATGGCCTCCCAGGGCTTTCTCCTGGAGACTCTCTTTCCCCAACAGTTTCCCACTGCCTCCCCTCCCAAGGGACTCTGGCAGCCTCTCCCAGGGAACATCCTGCTGCTCCCGCACCCCTTCCTTACTGGCAGCCTGGCTCTTTATAGCCCCAGTTGCTGACCCACCCCATTCATTGGCCAACCTGGGATCACCTGTTCTAGCACAGCAACGCTGGGCCTGCTTCATTTTGCCAGCCACCTTTTGACAGCAAGATTCTAGTGCTCCTGGTTATGGAGAAAAGATGGACTATGGGGCTCTAAAAACTCAGAGTCAGAAGGCAAATACCTAACCCCAAAAACTATTTTAAATCTCCTAATTGCTAAGCCAATTTCATGGTTTTGCGGGGCCTGACTCATGATTGTTAAATTCTTGTGATTGGCAATACTGCCACTGTGAGTAATTTCCATAAAGTCAGTGTAATAAGCCTGTGTTGATTCCCCGATCCAGGGCTGATCAGTCCCAGCCGTGGCCTAGTGCAGGGAAATCATCCTAGGTGCTATTCTAACCTATACCAGGAGGTCCCCAAAAAGTCCACCCACCAACTGGGACGCTAGATAGAATGTAGCACTTCCAGTATTGCCAAGTGTTCAAAAATCTGAGTCAGGCCCCCCAAAAATCATGGTATTGGCTCAGTAATCATGAGAGATTTAAAAAAAAAACAAAAACACACAATACAGTTTGGGTTCTTTTTCTTTTCTTTTTCTTTCTTTCTTTTCTTTTTTAACCTATAGCGTGCCCTCGGATCCTGTTTTCAAGCTTTTCTCCATAACCATGAGAGCTTTTGAAAAATGAAAGCTGCAATACTTTCCTAAGCACCAGCTCATGGAGTCATGTGCATTAAGAAAAACATCTAATATCATGAGACTTGCAATAAAACAGCAAGCATTGGCAACAGTGCGGTGGTTTTCTAGACTCACTCCTCCCTGTCTAATGGGCTTTCCCCTCGGGCTGGGGGGTGAGGCACTCTGGCTCTGGGCCAACTGAGATTTCTCTAACACTGCAGGAATTCTCAGCCATGCAGATCTAGCTGCTTCCTGGACACTTTGTGCTACCAAAAAGATACAAAAGAGCTGCCACACACCAGATAATCTGTTCTGTTTTTTTAAAGTTCTTACTGTAAACAGGGAGAAATTATTTTAATTTTTTGTTCATAATTTTTTTCATAATCTGATCTGAAGAAAAGGTTTTGCTTTTGTTGGTCATGAGGGTGGCACAGCACAAAGAGATTAAAAAGAGAGGATGTTTATTCAGCAAGCAGTAACATGCAGGTTAAAACGTTGAATGGAGGAGCTCTCTCCTGTAGCTTTCATTTTAATTTCTGTTTTTAAATGATTGATCTTGGCTTTTCTGAAGGTACTTGGAGGCAAGCCATGCTGCATGTGTGTCTTGTTGTTAATGTGCCGCTATGGCTCGTTATCCACATCCAAATCCCTCCTCCAAACTCTCCTTTGCTGTGATGCCTACAAAAAACTTGACAACAACCGCTGGTGTGCAGAGACCACCATGCTGACCAATTTCTCCTTGTACTCCCCGTCTATCTGGCTATCCATCTGTTGTCTTTTGGTACGCTCCTAGGGACCATCTTTTTATTGTTTCTTTGAACAGGGCCTAGCATAATGTGGTCTTGGACCATGGCTAGGGCTCCTAGGCACTACATGAATACACGTATGTCAGTAACATAAATAAGTAAATACATAACTTTAATAATAAAATGACACATTCAGTGCTATTCTAATTTGAAAGTGGCCAGGGCTTGAAATTCCTAATATGCTCCCGGACAGGTCATTCTTGAGTAGGGCACCGGTTTTTGAGAAGCACCTGGCCACTGGTGTAACTAGTGCCATTTAACAGGACATGGCACTTTCTACCCATACTTCTTGCACCTGTCCCCAAAAGTGGATAGTATCTTTGTGTTCCATTTACAGGTAGGAAAACCGGCACAGGGACTACAGGTGTTTTGCCTGAGGTCACTCAGGAAATCAGTGGCAGAGTCTGGGATAGAACTTGTGTGCCATTACGGGCATTTTTTTGTTTGTTTTTTCTTTTTTTGTCTTCAAACACAAGGCCAAATTCTATCAGGCATTGCACATATTCATCCACCAATAAATTCATGCCTGAAGTCAGGACCATGGGGACGAAGGGGCCTCTACTCTAGCTTCTCCACTTCCACCTCCTCAAAGCTGCAGGGAGGTTGTTTTATGGGCCTTCTCCAGCAGGCATTGTAGAGGGGGCCAGTGCTCTTTGCATAAATACCTAATCAATGATTCCTGGCTTGGTTTGGAGAGGAGGGAGGTTGTGTGTAGGACTGTGCACTGGAAGAGTCTGCCTCCTGATGTTTGAGGTACTGGAATGGGGTTGGGAATACTGATAAACATTTCAAGGGTAGTTTGTTTTCAGCTAGGATTATCAGATGGTATTATGAAGGGATTAGCAATTGGATGTTTGACACAATGGCCTGAATTCAGCACTGATCTGCCCTCCATACAATCCCAGAGACTTCCATAGAATTGCAGGGGGTGTGAGTCAGCACTGAATTTGGTTCAATACACCGTCTCCAGGGGTTACACTGTACTGTATGGTGTGTGGAGCTTGCTACGTTAATATGAAAGTGATCAGAAATACATATAAAAGTCACTGTATGCAAACAAGTGTCAGTTTCCCATTGGTCATTACATGCTTGTTCTAATGTTCCTTTAAAGAAACACCAACAGGAGCCTGTTTGGAGTGTCTGATAGCTAGAGGGGACCCTGCATTTGGCTCTGCTTGTTTGTTTTTCAGCAGCCTTTACTTATACTTGTCTTGCTGTGGTATGCAAAACTCAATAAACACAAACAGCATGCAAAAAGGAAAGGCCTGACCTTGCTGCCCTTCCTCGCCTGCCTAGTCCCATGGATCCTACAGGGGAAAGGGCTGCGAGTTCAGACTCAAAATAAGGCCCCTGGCCCAAACCTTGCAGAAGATGGCTATGGTTTGAGGAAAGCTGAGCACTCTAGAAAACGTGCACAGAAATCACAAAGTTGAAGGACTAAGTCCTGCAGACCCTGGTGTATAGCCAGGTCAAAGCCCACCACCATTGCAGAATAGAGAGGGAAGAGGTTCAGACAAAGCCTGCTGCTTTCCCCACAGAGTTTTGTACTTGTACTCTATGCTGCATGCACCCCTCTCACCACGCCCCAATATACCCATATCTCCCTCCTTCTGCAGTGGTGCATGAGCATGCAGAGTGCCCATGGGCGGCAGGTGAAGCTTCTCCTAGGGGACGCTAGCTCCCTGTCCTGCCTCTTCCACCTGCGGCCCTGCCCACACGCCACCCCAGGCCCCGCCTCCTGCTCCCTCCCCCCCCCCCCACTGCTGCTCGCTGCATCCCTCCTTTCCTTCCCCCTCGAGGCCACCACATCCTTCCTCTGCTCCACCCTCCTCCCGTGTGAGGCCCTCACCACTTGTGATCTCCATGTTCCTGCCCCCCAAGGCCCCCGCCGCTCCTGCTCTCCGTGTCTCTCCTCACCTCCACCCTCTCCTCTGTAGGGGTGGGGGATAAGGAGTGATGCAGTGAGCACTGGGCGGGGAGGTTTCGAGGGGGTGGAGGAGTGAAGGGACGTGGTGGGGGAGGGGTGGAGGACAGGAGGGAGGCTGTGGGTTGGGGGGTATCATGGGGTAGGGGATGTGAAGAGGGATGCGGTGGGGGTCTCACGGGGATGGGGGTGGAGGAGAGGAGGGACATGGTGAGTGATGGGGATCTCTGGAGAGAGGGGGTAGAGTGGGGGAGAGGAGCAAGGAGGGACTCACCAGATAGTGGCGGGAGGTGGAGACCTCGGGGAAGAGGCAGAGCGCAGGCGGGGCCCCCACAGTCCAGGAATCTGGCGGTGGGTTGGCAGCGGCTGTGCCGGGGAGGCTTAGCTCATTTTAGACTTAAAGTATATGATTTCACCTATGCGTTTAGGGAACCCCCCCACCCCCAAAACAAAACAACAATAACAAATAAACCTAAGAACTTCATAGAATCATAGAATATCAGGGTTGGAAGGGACCTCAGGAGGTCATCTAGTCCAACCCCCTGCTCAAAGCAGGACCAATCCCCAACTAAATCATCCCAGCCAGGGCTTTGTCAAGCCTGACCTTAAAAACTTCTAAGGAAGGAGATTCTACCACCTCCCTAGGTAACGCATTCCAGTGCTTCACCACCCTCCTAGTGAAAAAGTTTTTCCTAATATCCAACCTAAATCTCCCCCACTGCAACTTGAGACCATTATTCCTTGTTCTGTCATCTGCTACCACTGAGAACAGTCTAGATCCATCCTCTTTGGAACCCCCTTTCTGGTAGTTGAAAGCAGCTATCAAATCCCCCCTCATTCTTCTCCTCCGCAGACTAAACAATCCCAGTTCCCTCAGCCTCTCCTCATAAGTCATGTGTTCCAGTCCCCTAATCATTTTTGTTGCCCTCCGCTGGACGTTTTCCAATTTTTCCACATCCTTCTTGTAGTGTAGGGCCCAAAACTGGACACGGTACTCCAGATGAGGCCTCACCAGTGTCGAATAGAGATGAACGATCACATCCCTCGATCTGCTGGCAATGCCCCTACTTATACATCCCAAAATGCCATTGGTCTTCTTGGCAACAAGGGCACACTGTTGACTCATATCCAGCTTCTTGTCCACTGTAATCCCCAGGTCCTTTTCTGCAGAACAGCTGCCTAGCCATTCGGTCCCTATTCTGTAGTGGTGCATTGGCTTCTTCCATCCTAAGTGAAGGACTCTGCACTTGTCCTTGTTGAACCTCATCAGATTTCTTTTGCCCCAATCCTCTAATTTGTCTAGGTCCCTCTGTATCCTATCCCTACCTTTCAGCATATCTACCTCTCCTCCCAGTTGAGTGTGATCTGCAAACTTGCTGAGGGTTCAATCCACGCCATCCTCCAGATCATTAATGAAGATATTGAACAAAACCGGCTCCAGGACCGACGCTTGGGGCACTCCACTTGATACCGGCTGCCAACTAGACATGGAGCCATTGATCACTACCCGTTGAGCCCGACAATCTAGCCAACTTTCTATCCACCTTATAGTCCATTCATCCAGCCCATACTTCTTTAACTTGCTGACAAGAATACTGTGGGAGACGGTGTCAAAAGCTTTTCTAAAGTCAAGGAACAACACGTCCACCACTTTCCGTTCATCCACAGAGCCAGTTATCTCGTCATAGAAGGCAATTGGATTAGTCAGGCATGACTTGCCCTTGGTGAACCCATGCTGACTGTTCCTGATCACTTTCCTCTCCTCTAAGTGTTTCAGAATTGATTCCTTGAGGACCTGCTCCATGATTTTTCCAGGGACTGAGGTGAGGCTGACTGGCCTGTAGTTTCCAGGATCCTCCTCCTTCCCTTTTTAAAGATGGGCACTGCATTAGTCTTTTTTCCAGTCGTCCGGGACCTCCCCCGATTGCCATGAGTTTTCAAAGATAATGGCCAATGGCTCTGCAATCACATCCGCCAATTCCTTTAGCACTCTTGTATGCAGCGCATCCGGCCCCATGGACTTGTGCTCGTCCAGCTTTTCTAAACAGTCCCGAACCACTTCTTTCTCCACAGAGGGCTAGTCACCTCCTCCCCATGCTGTGCTGCCCAGTGCAGTAGTCTGGGAGCTGACCTTGTTCGTGAAGACAGAGGCAAAAAAAACATTGAGTACATTAACTTTTTCCACATCCTCTGTCACTAGGTTGCCTCCCTCATTCAGTAAGGGGCCCACACTTTCCTTGACTTTCTTCTTGTTGCTAACATACCTGAAGAAACCCTTCTTGTTACTCTTAACATCCCTTGCTAGCTGCAACTCCAGGTGTGATTTGGCCTTCCTGATTTCACTCCTGCATGTCTGAGCAATATTTTTATACTTCTTCCCTGGTCATTTGTCCAATCTTCCACTTCTTGTAAGCTTCTTTTTTGTGTTTAAGATCAGCAAGGATTTCACAGTTAAGCCAAGCTGGTCACTTTCCATATTTACTATTCTTTCTACACATCGGGATGGTTTGTCCCTGTAACCTCAATAAGGATTCTTTAAAATACAGCCAGCTTCCCCCTCATGTTATTCTCCCAGGGGATCCTGCCCATCAGTTCCCTGAGGGAGTCAAAGTCTGCTTTTCTGAAGTCCAGGGTCCGTATTCTGCTGCTCTCCTTTCTTCCTTGTGTCAGGATCCTGAACTCGGCCATCTTATGGTAACTGCCTCCCAGGTTCCCATCCACTTTTGCTTCCCCTACTAATTCTTCCCAGTTTGTGAGCAGCAGGTCAAGAAGAGCTCTGCCCCTAGTTGGTTCCTCCAGCACTTGCACCAGGAAATTGTCCCCTACACTTTCCAAAAACTTCCTGGATTGTCTGTGCACCGCTGTATTGCTCTCCCAGCAGATATCAGGGTGATTGAAGTAAGTCTCCCATGAGAACCAGGGCCTGCGATCTAGTAACTTCCGTTAGTTGCTGGAAGAAAGCCTCATCCACCTCATCCCCCTGGTCCGGTGGTCTATAGCAGACTCCCTCCACGACATCACCCTTGTTGCTCACGCTTCTAAACTTAATCCAGAGCCTCTCAGGTTTTTCTGCAGTTTCATACCGGAGCTCTGAGCAGTCATACTGTTCTCTTACATACAATGCAACTCCCCCACCTTTTCTGCCCTGCCTGTCCTTCCTGAACTGTTTATATCCATCCATGACAGTGCTCCAGTCATGTGAGTTATCCCACCAAGTCTCTGTTATTCCAATCACATCATAATTCCTTGACTGTGCCAGGACTTCCAGTTCTCCCTGCTTGTTTCCCAGGCTTCTTGCATTTTTGTATAGGCACTTCAGATAACTTGCTGTTTGTCCTGCTTTCTTAGTATGAGGCAGTTGACTTGATCCCCTCTAAAAAGAAAGGCAGTTGAGTAAATGTTCATTGCATTTTACAGAATGCATGTGTCCAAATTTTAGTTTATAAATTACTTTTAAATGTATGCTGTAGACTCCTATAAAGGGGTTTATAATAAAAATGCAGACATTATTTAATTATGCAGCACAAATGATGCCATTATAATAACTGTGTTTTAGATGGAAAAATCATTATCAAGATATATTAGTACTGGATATAAGAACCAGTACTAATACAGGCAATATATGTACAGTGCATTTGTTCAGGCTGGTACCTTTTAGGTTATTCATCCTTGCCATGTCTCTGTGGTGCTCACATAGTTTATTGCAAATTTTCATTTATTAAGAGATTATCTGACTGCAGTTTGTTTTATTATATCGCAGATGATAATTGAACTCTAAATTAGCTGTAAGACCTCTGTTAGAAATGGGCCGAATAGGACTTCTTCATAGGAAGCCAAATACTAAACAATGGTTTCTAGTCAATCAAGAGTGAAATTCACTCATGTATGGAGTGTGTGTAAGGTCCTCCAACACTGTTAGCCATCTGTGTGTGGATGGTGGTGTGGTCTGGGGTTATTAGGATGTATACCAGTACTGGGGAACTCTAAAAAGCAGGTCTTTGTACCAGCCTTAAATAGGCCAGCCCATTGGGCCTTGGCTAGAAAATGGACAGATGCTGCTGAATCTACACATATGTAGACAGTGTGACCCAAAAACCAGGCAGAGGAACAATGCCCACGCTGCCAGCCCAGATGCTGGACTGGTGGCTGTAAAGTTGCTGTAACAGAGCGTGCCCATGAGTCAGGTGTAAATTAGAGCTGATCAGAAAATAGATTATTTGTTGTGGTGAATTTTGACTTGAAATTTTTGAATTATTGAAAACCAGTGCTTATTTTGAACTGAAATATTTTGGTTTTTGGCAAAAACAAAAACAAAATCATTTTTTGAGTATTTGGTTTTTCAACTACATATTAATATTTTTCAGGGAAAACAGACACTTTCTGTGAAAATGTTTGTTTAATCAAAGCCCAGACTTTCCATGAAAACAGTTTTGATGGAAAATATTTGAACAGCCCTAGCTCAAATCCATTGTGCTGTCTCTGCCATAGAGTTCCCCCTCACCGATGTTGTGTAGTTTGGCTCTGTGGGGGAGGGGGAGGAGGGGGAAAGGGTGATTACAGCCCAAATCAATATGAAGATTGAAGAAGACAAAGCAGTTGTGGAAAAAAATATTTCAGCAAAGTATTGAAGATGTCACTCTGTTGAAAATTCATAGGATGTCTATTGCAATTATTTCATTGCTATCAATGGAGAAGTATATTATAAGACTAAAAATAGATGAAAAATCAGAACCATATTGTTTTGATCCCAAATTCATGTTTAAAGGAAGTAATCATTGGCAAAATCCTCTTCCCAACAGTGCTGTGATATTAGCTTTGGTTAACACAAAAAATGTTTGTGTTAACCATCAAATACATGAAGAAGTAATGTATCAATTAACGTCCCAAGCTGGGCAAATAATTCACAATGAATAATTTACTTGACAAAAATCCTAACTTGTTCTATCACAAATTGTCTGCAAGCAAATCCTAATAATCTTGAGTGTATTTATTCATAACTATTCCCTAAATTTCTGCAATTAATACTTGGCAATTTGTGTGTTATCAAGCAGTTAGCTGTGAGTATTTAACATTTGAGCTGTTTTGATTGGTCAGACAAGTCACATGGTATGAGTCAGTACCATGATGGGATGAACTTAGCTGCTAAAATCAGGACTCTGGTGTTGTGATTGATTGTGCCTATTAATTCAAAAATTGCTTTCTGGAAATATTGTACAGCATTTGTTTTAAAATTCTGTGTTTCTGAGAACATTCCTGCCAGTAAGCTTATTAGCTGGAACTTTCACATAAGGCAAGTACAAATGGAGCTCGAACACAGTCCACAAGAATTCATTTTAAAATTCAAACACGTACTTGTGGACAACGTTTTGCAGTATCTCTCCAGCTTTACTAACATCAAGAGGCCATGTGACCAGAGCTGGTTGAAAAAATTCAGATGAAAAGTTTTTTCATCATGATTAGCCCATTTCTTTAAATAAAAATGTTTAATAGAAATGGTTCAATTTCAACTAATTTCTGATGAAACCAGGCAGAGTTTTGAAACCTGCTTGGTTTCCTTCCAGCTCACTAACTGACTCCTCTGTAGCCTGGACTTCCAGGGTCCATGTTAGCCCTGCAATGCAAACTTCCCTAGAGCTGGGGATCCCAGACCTTCCAGGGTCTGTGGCTCTGGGGCAGCCTGCCATGCTGACTGCCTTGGAGCTAGAACTCCAGAGCTTCCTGACTCCCAGGCCAGCTGGGTAGCCCAACTCCCGGCAGGAGGCTGAAGGAGGACGAGAAGCCTGGATGTCCCAGCTGCGTTGGGAGCCTCAGAACTTGGGAACCAGCACTTTGGGGTGCTTTTTTGGAATGCCACATAATCAGTAAAGATGTTTAACTCCTGAAAAGAGGGCTTTACAATGGGAATGCCTGACACAACTTTGTGTATAGTGGTGCTATAATATATACTTTTGTGACATATGTTTAAGTAAATTTAAAGTACTGTAAGTGGCACCTGAACTAATGTAAATACATGTAAAATGGTTATCATCGTTTTCACTCTGGTGAAAGTCTTGAAAAGAACGTGGAGGAGAGACGCTGGGCAGAGTAAATGTTATTAGCAGAGTCAATGTGGCAGAATAATAACACTTTCTGAGAGAGTATCGGGGACAATGTAAACACAGTGGAGAGGAAACAGCATCTTAAAGCTTTAATTGTGTGTTTTGGGCAAAAGTAAAGTCAACTGGGCCATTTCCAGTATAAAATCCCTGTATCCAGTACTAAATAGCATTAGAGTCTAAATAAGGATTTGAATACAAATGCCTTCAACTCCAGCAAGATACCGAGACTAAAGGATCTGTTCCATGAAACACAATATCTGCAGCCTATGTGAAGGGGAATCCCAGATCTGCTCGTTTTGAAGCTTAAATCTTGATTCAGGGTGCAAAAATTGCACAAGTCCCTACAGAACTCTGATTCTGGGCCTTGGCGAAGATTCACTGCTCATCCCCACTTGACTATGACTGAGCCGGAGGTGTCGCCATTTGCCACACCTATGTATGGAAAGCTGCCCACAGTGATGTCAGTGATGCAAGAGTGATTCAGCTGAGAATGCTGAGGAAAAACACTGAAATGAGGACATGAGGGATGGCTCAGAAGCTGGCTAACACAAGGTGTTCTTAAAGGAAAATGCACAGAGTTTGGGCTTATGTTTTCTCTAACTCTGCCAAAAGGCACTGAATGTTGTGGATTATGTGGGCTTTATCCAGTAGGGAAACTCTTTCTCTGCATAGCACATGACAGCCCAAGAGACAATGACCTATCTTACATGTATTTTTTCTAGTGGTCTGTGCTTCATGCAGTCAAAACTGCTTCTTTAGCAGAACAAACACACACAGGGCTACCACTTTTATGAATCTAGACATCACACACCATATCGTTTTGCCTCACCACTTTTACACATGTATCTGAGTTCATTTGCTTTGCATGCACAAATGTTCACCATTTGTAGTTTAAATGAGTCAGCAGGAGGCCTAGCTCACACATTTGGGAGATGTCTAGACTAGCAAAAATGTGTTTTTTAAAAGATGGTAGCTAGCTTAGTTTAACCAACGTACTTTAAACACCTGGTGTAGGCAGGACAACCTGTATTTTGACCTGTGTCGGCTGATTGAGATAAAACCTAGGCCTTCAGCTGGCTAATACTCATGAAAATACAATGTGTTCTGCCTATGCTAGGCATTTAAAATGTGTTGGTTAAAACATATTTTAACTTTTCTCTTATATGAGACTTACTCTAGTGTAACCCATTGGTCAGTGTGTGGTACAGATCCACCTCTGTGCCTGATCTGCAGACCATATGAGTAGAGTCGGCCCTTGCAGGTTTTATAGGGTCCCTGGCTCTGGGTCAGCTTCCCAGACAGACTGCCTTGGAGTTAGGGTCCCCAGGGCTCCCCAGTTCCTTAGCAGCTCGCCAGGTGGGCTGTCGTGGTTCCAGGGCTCCCTAGGACCCAGAGGACTTGGGGGCACCAGCTCCCCAGTGAGATGGTGACCAGTTCTCCATCTGGCTGGCTACCAGGGGAGCCAGATGGCTGGTTCCCCATCTGCCTGGGTGCTTGGGCTGCCCTCCTGGAGTGGAGGTGGATACTCAGCTCCTTGGCTGCTGGCCAGGAAGCCAAGCAGCTGTTCTGTGAAAAGTTCTGAGATTACTGTTTTTCATTCCACTACAGAACTAATTTTTTCCCAAAAATCTTGGAAATTTTTGCAAAACGAAAAATCTCATTCCAGCTCAGCTCTACGTATAAATCTGTTATAGCTCCAGCAACCTAAGGTGAGTTGTCTCTTTATCTCAAACTGTAACAGCTCCTGCTTTTAGCTCTGGACTTCCCCAGTTTAATCCCCAGTGTGTCAACCAAGATGGCAGCTGTTACACTGTCACTCACAAGATAGGTGCAATGTCACTCTTGTGTAATCCAGGTTGAGTAGGTAAAAGTTCTTTGGCCACAGTTCCTCTTCACTCTTCAGCTTGTTGTGTAACTGGTGGTTTGTGTCTAGGAGATAAGATAGTATATACGGTGTCCTGCTGGGAGGTATATCACGTTGCAGGGAATCATGGCTATAAACAGCCATTGTGCAGGTTATAACTCTAAGTCTGTCTGTAAGAACACACAACTTGTTTTTGGGCAAGAAGGGTCCAACTCCTGTTTTTTCAGTTATATTATTTTTGGGGGGAATAGGGAAAACCAACAACGTCAATTTTGGATCTTTCTGTTGGGGGCTGTCAGGACAAATCACCATCTCCCATAAAGTCTGCAGGAATGCTGCACATAACTTAATAATGACCTTTGGTATTAGCTTTGCATGCAGCCCTTCCCAACTGATGAGCCTCAGAGAGGAGTGGAGGCCCAGGGGCTGCCAAAGGCAAGGTGAGGGGCTGGCAGTTCGGGTCTGGTGCTGTCAGGGTATGCTGAGGGGTAGTGCAGAGGCATTGGGCTCCAGTGGCTGCCCTAACAGCCATGCATTTTGCAGGATGATCCTCCTATAAACTTTTCACTCAGTGTAAACAGTCCAGTGGGAATTCTGTCAGGGGAATCTCTACTTAGCTATTTCTATGGCCACCACTGACATACTATCTAACACCTCCAAAACATTAATGCATATAGCCTCATGACATCCCTGAGGACCGGGGAAGTAGTATCCCCATTTCACAGAAGGGGAATTGAGCACAGAAAGATTAAATGACCTGACCAAGGTCACACAGGAAGTCTGTGGTACAGCTGAGAGTTGACCTTGGACCTGCTGAGTGCTATTCTCGTGCCTTAACACCAGATCATCCTCCCTCTCCTCACTGGGTTTGCAGACTCCTATATGGTTTCACCAGGGGAAGGGATGAGACGGGCTTTAATCAAATCTGTGCTGGGATCTTGTATGCTAGTGCTGCCTGCTTCCTATTTATTTGCACATACTTTGACCCTCAATGAATCTGAAGTTGCTCTCAGACACCAGTGCCATGCTCCAGGATTTTGATTACCCCATCTATCAGTGTCACACTTAAAGGAACAGGAGGTAGACAGACAACTGTTGTATCAGGGCTGCAGACAGAGCTGGGACCCTGAGTTTGTCATTAGAGGGAACAAGGCTCCAGGGGGATGAGAAGTTAGCTGGATACAGATTCTTGGAATAAAATTTTCAAAAGCACCTAAATGACTTAGGCCTTGTCTACACAGGAAAGTTTTACCAGGTACATTGTGTGCCCCAGGCATTAGCTGCCCTCTTCACACCCTGCCTGAAGAAGGTGTCCTGTTGAGGTAGAAGAGTGAGTTTAGACCTCTAAGAACTGCCAAGGGAGCCCACCCAGGATCAGCTGCCAGCAGACCCAACAAGACTTGCTCCTCCAGTTGCTAGAAGGCCAGGAGCAGGAAAGATTAAAAAGGGCTGGCTGCTTCTTCTAGGGACAGTTCTAGGTGAAGCTAAAATTGAGGAGGAAGGATCTCCCCTGTTGGAACCCAAGAGGTTCAGGAGGGCCGGACCTCTTTGACTGAGTCAGCACAAGACTGGTTTTATTTTACTTTGTAGAATTTAAGATCCAGTTGGTCATTCTGAGTTGGACATCAATTGACTTGAAGGGAGCTCACCTCATGAAATGGTCCATTGGTTCAGGTGAACCTGTGACATGCTGATATAGATGTTCTGGTATAACCCCTGTGTGGGCACTCTTATTCTGGTATGAAAGTATTGGTGGCAGGGGCACCATTTAGGGAGGGCAGGGGGAGTTTCATACTGGAGGTCTGCTTGCAGCACATGCCCCAGCCGCCCTGGCCCAGTCAGGAGCAACGGAGGCTTTAACCCGCAGGAGGAGGGGGCTGGCTCCTCTAATGAGGAGCTGAAGGGGCATGTCCTAGCTGCAATCCCTCCAATTGGGCACTAGGGGCATGGGGGCTCTCTTCCAGTGGGAAGCGAGGATGGTGATTCAAACTGAGTCTGACAGCTCTGAAGAAGGGAGCTTGCATAGCCTAGCCTGCTGGGGTCTAACAGCAGCATGGCCCATGCTGGCCTGGGGGGAAAAGAGAAGGGGATCGACTCCTGGGAGGGGCAGTGAGTAGGGCCTCTGGGGGTGGGCCAGGGAAGGAAGGGGTCAGTCAGGATGGGAGCGGGGAGCATAGGGTCCCTGGTGGTGGTGGGGGAGCACAAGGTATCCTGTGATGGGGGTGGGAGGGAGAAGCAGAAGGTCCCCATTGGTGGTGGTGGGAAGCAGAGGGGGAGCACAGGGCACCCTACTAGTGGTGGGGGGGAGTAGTGGGGTGGGAAAGGGGTGTCAATCTCCGGGGTGAGGCCTGAGGGAGCAGGCAGTGAGTGTGGGAGGAGCAGCTGAGGGGGAACAGTCCCTGGGGCAAGGATCCTGAGGGAGTGGGAGCTGAAGAACGGTGGGGGGCAAGGAGCAGCTAAGTGGGTCTTGGGGTCTGTTTGTCCTCAGAGAATCAGGAAGCACTCTCACATCTCTCTGGGAAGAGACTGGGGACAGACCCTTCTCATCCAGAGCCATCATGTCCACTAGCAGTTGCACCTTCAAGGGAAGGTGAATGTCCATTGCTGTGCTGCAAATTCTGCCAGCAGGTGCTGAGCTCTTGGGGGATGAAGGCTGTGCTGTTGGCCAACAAAGAGATGGACCTGTACGCCTCCAACATCCCACCCACCAAGTAAGTCCCTTTCAGCTACCACCAGCGAGCATCTCAACAGCTGACTAATGTTACAGTAGTGCCTAAAGACCTTAATGAGTAGGAATCCCTCATTGTGCTCAGCACCATACAAACCAATAAGAAGGCCCAGTTCCTGCCCCACAGATCTCAATCTAATCCTTATAATTCCATATGGCAGACAGGCAAGTAGTAGTATTCCCAATTCACAGCAACAGGCACTGAGGCACATCACAGTTTTTTTCTCAACTTTAAAATGTGGAATTTTCTTGGTGTTTGGTTTTAAATATTTTCCTGTGAGAACTGCAACTCAATCACTGCAGTGTTGTGTTTATGAGCCTTCTGGAAAGTAACTAACCTTTAAACAGAAGTGAAAGTGACTTGAAAGTGTCAGTTTGACTCCTGTTTAAAGTCAGTTTCTAGTCTATTATTATTTGTGGTAGATAACACCCTTAGAGCCCCAGGCAGGTGCAGTATAAACTCATGGGGCCTTGCACTAGTAGGATGTTTCCAAAAGTTAAATGATCTATTCCAAGCTTGGTGAACTGCAAGAAGTAAGTAGCCTAAATGATAGAAAGTAATCTAGATTTTTCTTCAATTGTTTCAGTTGTTGTATTCAAGAGTTAGTAACAAAGTAAGAATATACATTAAAATTTTAAACGGAACCAGTGTCCCTTATGTGACTTTGCCACAAGATGTCAGAACATGTTAGTATTAGAACTGGAAATGTATCTCAGCCCGGATCCCCATTCTGCTACTCCACCCTCAAGACTGCACACTCTCCTAGCGAATGGATAATAAGAATGTTCATTGGTATATCTTGTACATCCAGCCTGGCAAAAATAAATGTTGGTTTTTCTTTAAAGTCCAGTTGTGGTCAGAAAAGCGGTTCTGTAAAAATGTTACCACAATGAAATACATCTACTTTCTCTGTTTCAAGTCAAATCTATTTATTTTATGGATACAAACATGTTTTTATTCTTAATGGTGCAGGTACCAATATCAGTCAAGGAAAGCAAACTGTATTCTGTTTGGCCTCATACATCAACAGAATTGTTGAATGCATTGCTGGTGAAGATGAAAGAAGCAGAAAGAACCCAATTTGAATTCAGAGTTAAGCAAGGATAGGAATTAAAAAAAAAATTCTTGTTAACTGATTAAATTTAATCTGGAGTCAGAGAATGAATAACTATGTGTTAAGGCTCCAAAACTGATACCTCAAGGCTTGGAATTGGGAATATCTTGCTGTATTATCCCCTGATTGTTCTAAATTTACATATAAATTTAAAATATGGCTTTAACTCGTGTTTGTGTGTATATATATATTTCTTTCTTTATATAGGAATTAGATACAGTGCTCCTGTCAGCTAATTTCTAAGTTATCTGCAAACAAAAAACACCAAAAAACCAACAACCCCAAAACCAAAAAATAACCAAGCCCCAAAACAAAAATAACCTAGAGTTTTCAGGTGCCTAAGTAATCCCTGGAATCACGGGTAAAGTTGCCTCCCCCCCTTACAAAAGTCTGAAATGGTGCCCCAGTTGGGAGTTGTTTGAGTGTGTCGGGGGTCGGGGGGGGTTGGTTCAGTTTATCTTATGTGGCTTGGGAATGGTCTTAAACTAAGCTGAAAAAAGTCACTTTTATACTGGCATAAGAGTGTCCAGATCGGGGAGTTATATGAGTTTAACTATACTGGTATATTTATACTGGTATAACTGATAAAACTTTATTGGGTAGACAAACTCTGTCTCTGCAGAGAAAGGGGACTTAAGCTCCTAGAAGCACCCAACTGACTTGAACATTTTACCCTTTGTCTTGTTCAAATTTTTTTTTTTAAGAATTCACTTAATTTTCTGTTCCCCTAAACTCGCACCCTTCCCCAGCCCCAAAGACATAACCTTAAATGTAATCATTAGTTGGAACAACTGAAGCCTTTAATCTGGTGCAGATGCCTAAAAAGGTTGAAAGCCCCTGGTATAGATAGCCTAAAATTGCCTTGAAGAGCTACGCAGTTGCTTGAAGTAAGTAAAACTAAAGAACTGCAAATGATTTCCAAATCTGTATCTGTTATTTCTCCATAAAGAATGTTAAAGCAACCTTAAACAGATAAATAACTTACAAAGTTGAGTGGTTTTTTTCCTTTTCCTTCTTTTTTTTTTTTTTTTTAAATATCCAATTGCAGATGGACCAGAACTCCATGGTGCTGAGAGATCAGTCCTGTCCTTTCCTTGGTGCAATTACATGACCACTTTAGGCTCTCAGGCATGTGAGGAAGGAGAAGAAAAACAAGATGTGCAAGGATGTAAGTCAGGCTATAACCATGAACACCTAATCAATGCCATCAAACAGCTGTCAAAGGAGATGCTACCATCTTCCTTGTTGTTGAAAGGCAACCCAAGAGTCCCTGAAGACACAGTGTCTGGGACATGTAGGTGAGAATTCTTCAATCTCTTCCTCAAATTTCAATCCTTTGGATGTTTGCCTACAGAGAGGGCAACACCAATAAATTGCATTAAATATAAATTAATACAGTAGAAATTTTTCCATGGATATTCTAGATACATCACTGTTATTGCCCATCTCAGAAGGCTCATTGGGTGATGACTTACCATCTCCTCTTTTATTGTCCAGTTCATGAGTTAATCCTTCTGGCTGCCGTTTGAAGCTGTGGGCAATTAATAATTCATCACTGTATGCTGAAAGCATATTGTGTTGTGTGAAAGAGATGTAATATCAAAATATATAAAATAATTTCTGGAGTCATTGATTTGACCTGCTCTCTCTTTCTCTTAGTCTTTTGGTAACGTAAGGAGTGGAATTTGAGCGTTATTACATGAGGGTTTTATTAATAGGTTAGTGACTGTAGAAATAAAAACAACAAAATCTATGCGTATAATTTGAAGGCAAACTCTCCCCTCCATTAATCCAGCCTTAAAGACCTGCTGTAAACAAATGCATTTCAAGGGAAAGTTGCTGAAAAAACAAAATCCATTTTTAAAAAAGTAAACAAGATACAAATGTCTGTCTAAAAACTCTAAACTTTGAGTTATTAGGGGAAAAGAACAATTTTATTAATTAGTTGATCAATTATTGCCATATTAGGATACCACTTCCTGGGCTGGTCCAGTGCAGCTTGTGTTTGTTTGGGATACTTTTATTATCCTCTTTGGCCATCAATAATGAAATTGTTCCGGTGAGTTATTTAATGCAATTGCTATAATTCTCTAATCTGAACGTTTACATCAATGTTTTGGGCTGATTACAAATACATTCACCATATTTTATCTATGTTGATTTTTCAACATCTGTACCGATTGTGTTCTGAAATAAACAGCCATGCTTGAGCTGTGAGAGTTTGCTCGTATTTCAAACTTTGTTTCCAAGCGTTCAGTGGTTCTCAACCTATTTATCATTGTGGGCCGCATCCACTACTACCTGTACTGGCCCTGAGGATGTCACATAGGCTGCAGCTGTGTGCTGATTGGGCTGCAGGTTGAGAACCACTGATCTAGGCCTAAGAGTATTGCAAAGGGATGGAGTATCAAATGCACCTTTCCCTTTATGGCTATAAATCAGACCCTTAATTCTACAGTGTAAACTCTCTCTAGTTTGCTATGTAATACCACCACTTTCACATACATCTTCCAAACATGTAATAAACATGTTTATCGCAGTATGGGATATGCACCAATTGCTATCACTCATTAATGAGTGCACAATTGACTTGCACAACCTTGAACCACACTGTGTGCGTGAAGTATGAATGAGAAGTAAACAGTTTGTTTCTCTCTCTGTTCTTTTGCACAGAGCAACCTGTTAATATATGTGTTATAAATAAAATGTTCCTGTGACAGAGACTTTAAAGAGCCATTTTAGGGTGCATGCAACCTCTTTGCTTATGTGACATATAGGACTCCAGACTTGAAAACTGTCCATTGCCTCAACTGGAATCTGCTGTTCCCATCAACATTCCCTCCTGCCTCCTTCCCCCAGCCCACCTTTGCTCTCTGAATTAGACAGCTGAATTTGAAACAGATTTACTTAAAAATGCATACAAAAGGGCATGGGGTGTATTAAACTTGAGAAGGATGACAGTGCCAGTCTGACTCATGGTTTGCCAGTCATAAAATAATATCACTGGTAACTCATGTAGCTACTTGTTTGCTCGGCAATGAACCAATGTGTTATGTACCCTGTATGTGCATTGCACTCAAACAGCTGGAAAGCCCAATTAGCATAAAATTGTGTGTGTTCTTACATATAACATCACATTGGTATTCTTGCTGTTGAGATCATATTTGCTTGCTGTAAGGAGCCATCTAGTGAGGGTTTACTGTACATAAAAGTGAAGAAACTGTTTTTAGCATTTTCATCTATGCCTGGAACTCTCTAAGTAAAAGTGACCAAACATTTTATTTTTGTGTCCTAATTCTGTAGTCCTAACTATTGCAAACAATAACATTACCATGTAGGAGTGGTGTGTTGTACTTAGTAATCATGTGGTGACCTTTCCTCTTTTTAAGAAATACCAGATCATAAAATATATACTTGATCTGATTCAGACTTGGCATTACTCCACTGACTTCACTGGAATTGCAACAGGTTTGAATTTGGCCTACTGCCTTTAATTTCCTTGCCTGAGCATTTTAGTAAACACGTGTGGAGCTCCAGATACACCGTGTGTCTGCCCACTTGAATTTCCCTGCCAGACCTTGAAATTATTATTTGCATGACAGCAACACCTAGAGACCCCCACTGTACTACATGCTGTACAAACACATAGTCAAAGACAGTCTCAGATTGCTTATAATCTAACTAAAGAAGACAGACAATGTGGGGGAGAAGGATAGGCTGAATTATCATCTTATTATCAAAAGGCTGAATTATCATCTTATTTCACTGATGGGGAGCTGAAGCACAGAGAGATTCAGTGATGTGCCCTGGAAGATCACACAAGGAGCGTATGGCATAGCTGGAAATTTACCTCAATCTCCTGAGTCGTGATTCAAGACCTTAGCCAGTTAAGACCATCCTTTCTCTCTTACATAAACACAGGCAACATACTAGTCAGTCACTTGAACAGCGATCACTCTTGTTTAATTTTTTTCTTTAAAAACTCCCAATGAAATTAAACAGAACAAAAACGCTACAATACAACTGAGAATGTCAATACAGCAAAAACAGGAAACTCTAAGTTAATGCACCCACATCAACAATGACACAGCTATGTTGCAAATCTATATTGTTATCAATTTAACAACCTACAGTGTACTGCAAAATGCTACTGTAGACATGCTATTAAATACTAAACTGTTAAGTCTGTCATGAGAATGGAAGTGCCTTGCCTGCTCACTTGGGGGGGGGAGGGGGGGGAGTTGAGACTTTTTGCTGCGCCCCTGGAGGCCCAATACAGAATGCACATCCCTGAGATGGGGGAAATACAGATGGTTTGAAGTCACCTTTGTGCAGGAGCAGAGCTGATCTGTGTCTGCTGATTCGTGTGTGTGTGCGAGGGGTGCAGAGTGAGGGCAGCAATCTTCAGCAGTGTTACTGAGCATGCTCACTACAAGTCAAGCAGGAAATCGGGGGAATGTGACCCTGTTTCTTCTCCCCACTCCACGTGTTGTCTCTGCTCAGTAATCTGGACTGTTCTGGGGTCTAAAACAGCATCCTGTGTAAATCAGAGCTGTTTTCCCATGCCCTGCTTTACCCTAGCAGCCTTAGGGCTGCTCATGGGACGCTCCACAATCTAAAGCATTCTAGAATCTCCCTAGAGGGGTTCACTAGGGACAATCCTCCTTTGCCATTTGAACACCTCTTGTGGTGGGAGTTTGCAAGGGGGTAGCACAGAGCCACTTACAGTAGCCTTATGTTGTGTCTGCACTGGGGGGGATTCTCCCCTGGCTTCTTGCAGATAATGCCAGCTCCTGTACTCTACCAGAGTGGGACAGAGCGGCTGGGCAGAGGAAAGTATCTGACCCTAAAAAGATTATAATGCCTCAGACAGGGACATTGTTATGTTTTTCCATGCACAAAGAATAACCAGTCTAAAGCTGGGACTATTTTAGATAGAATCAAAAAAGTCTCTATGGAGAGCACAGTGTGTCTCTCCTCTGTACTGACTATAATTCTGAGAACAAAATGGCTGCTGCAGAGTTTTTAGACATTTAAAGGTGCAGTACACAGTAGACAAAGCCACTCCCTTTTCATAGCTACATTGTACACTGGTATAGTTAAAGTGGTGCAACTTTTGTGTGTAGACAAACCATTAGCCTACAAAATTCACCCATTGTTCCATAAAGAGGACATCACCCTGAGTTATTTTCTACCTGTCAGTAATTTTACACATTATTCCTGGCTATTTTAGAAAGTGCAAACAAAGAGCAGTCATTAAAAAAAATCCATATTTTAATAGGGTAAACAATACTTGATTGAATACCTAATTAATTTAAGAGGGAGAATTTAGTGGCTGTAACTAAAAGTTTAAAAAACAGACAAACAGAACCACGCAAAATGTATTTGTTATGATAATTTCATCACAGATTTTAAAAGTTTAGTTTTATATTTGCAATTTGTGAGCTGAGAGAATCAGCTGAATTCAGTCAAATTGGTTTGTTCTTTGTCTATCTGTGGTCACCATAGCTACCATTTCAATCTGTTAACATATGTGGTATTATTTTGTTCCCTTCTCTTAAACTCTTTATTCACAGATGCTGTCAAGATTTCCCTTTGTACATATCTGATCTGTTTGTGCCAGATTTGGCTCTGTGCCTTTTCAAATGAGAGTCTTAGAGATGGCTACTAAATGATTAGATACTCAAATAGTACAGCAATGGGGACTAGGTATAAGCACCTAGGTAGAGATTCTACGTCTATGATTCCAGTAGTGAGCAGTGGGCCCTGGGGAGAAATACATTGGGAAGACAACATAGGAGGTCTCTCTTTTGCTTATATGATCTATAGATGTAGGCCTTTTTAGGTGTGTTGGGCCAGAACTTCAGCTGGTGTAAATCAGCATAGATCCATTACATTCAATGGAGCATCACCAATTTGCACCAGCTGAGGCTCTGCTCCTGTAATGGGGTTCATTATAAAATTGTTTTGTCAGGAGCCTAGCGCTCAAGGGATGTACAGTTAATACATCTGAACAAATAAACAAATGACATTTGATATCTTCTATTTTCTTTTTCTACTTTCAGCTCCATAGAGCAGGTTCACACTGCCACTGAATAGTGGTGTGTATCTGCTCTGTACAGTGTAAACGATCAGCAGTATTTAGCTGATATAAAATTATTCAGATTTCAAATCTGAACTGGCATAGCATGAAAAATAAGCTTTTTTGTGAATGGGAAGACAATTAAGGCAACTTGTTTTTCTCTTCTGGCAGTGTAAGAAGCAGGTAACAATCCTGAGACTAGTACATGTACTGTACAATTTGTAATGTGGAAGCCACAGGGAAATCAATCAACCTGAATATATACTGAGAGTTCATTTTCAGAGTGAAGCTCTGGCTAGAATTTTTTTCCCTTTCATGTAAGGCTTTTTAAAAACCCTTTGGTTAAAAGCACATTGGGCCTCATTTTCAAAGGGACTGCTGAGTGCCCACACCTCCTGTTGACTTTAACAGGTGTTGTAGCTGTTCAGAACTTCTGACAATCAGGCCCCTAACTCTAATTCATGCAGAGAGTAGCTGGAGAAGCTGTCTCTGAAGCAGTATTGTAATGAGGGGTTAATTCAATTCTGTCTGTCTCTCCTTCCTGCCTTTCAGTATAGATGAAAGAGTGATGGGGAGTAACATTATCTGCACCAAAAGGGAAATTTTGATTTCCCAATCCTACCTTCCCCTGAGCAGGGATGATATCATATCACGACTCACAGTAAGTCACAGCTGCTTTTCCAATATAAAGCCTATTTTGGAGGATTCCTAGCTCAGCTATAAAAATTCACTGAGCATGTGTGAATAGAAACCAAATTGACAATACAGACCATAACAGCTCTGAAAGGGCCATTAGTGCCTGTCATGTGAAAACTCTATTTTTTAAAGAACAAGTATTATTCACATTTACACAAGAGACAGTAACTGCTCCTTTTAAATCACTACTGCCTATCAGAGAAACAGACCTGAAGAAGAGCTCTGTGTGACTCTCAAGCTTGCCTCTCTCACCAACAGAAGTTGGTCCAATAAAAGATATTACCTCACCCACCTGGCCTCTGTATCAGAGAAACAATCAGAACCAATACCACGATACATAGAAACACCGGGGGCAGATTCTTGTTCTTGAATAAACTGATGTCAAACCAGAGTATTTCCATTGTTCCAGTGGAGTTATGCCAGTTTTATGCCAGTCACTTCAGATTTACACTGATGTTATTCTGATATGTGATAGTGATAAGCATGGTATAAATGTTTAGCTAGATACATAAGCCCCTTCGTTTTCAGTTTCAGCCCATTCCCAGGTGTTTCAAAAAGTAGTATTGGTTTTTTTTCCAATTTTCACCCTACCTTTGTATCATTCAAACATATTAAAAATAACTTGTTTTATTAGGAAAATGCAATATATTGCATGAGATATATGTATTACGATAATACATTAGCCTGTGTGTATATGCAAACCTGCCTGTTGAAGTAAGGCTATGCATTAGTCTAGAAGATACACGCAGTAAATAAACAGGGATGCACACAAGCTCTGAAGTGCATGCATCAGCACGTACTGATGAATCTCACACCCACCACGTATACATTTCAAGCAGTTAGTAGATAACAGTTTAAAGATCTGACACACTAAAATGAGAAGAAAACAAAAATCTGTATCAGAATATGTTTCAGAACCCAACGAAGTATTCAGAAGTTTTAAAAAAACAAAAACAGGACAAAAGGATTAAGCGTATGCGCTGCAAATTATTAAATCTAAATATTTACAGGCTATTAGTTCTAAGTCTACAACAGTAAACTGTTTATTCAAATTAAAAGTTTTATCTGGAGATTAGAGATATATGGTTTTCTTAAACTCAGAAGTGGCATTGTGTTTTGAGTTCTGTTTTAGTTCTGCAGCAAACCACGTTGAATTCCGTTCATGAAAGCATTAATCTATTGAATACTTTTCCCCCCTGTGCTTCTGTCCACCAAAATAAACCCCGATATTTACCCAGAAAAATTATTAATAATTTTTTGCACCGATTTTCACATGGTTTTGTTGTTGTAGTAATAAACACTGATACATTCCTGGCAAAAATTAAATAAAATAAAAATTGAAAATGAAGGGCCCGGTAGAAACATCAGAAACTGGTCCAACCCTCCTTGTTTCCTGAGATGAAGCTCCACAACAGGTTGTTGTGAGAGTATCACATTTTATCAGAAAGAACCCAGTATGCAAGAAACAACATTTTACCCGCATGCTTGCTGCTTTTGTGGAGCATGAGAGAAATATCTAGTGTTTTCAGTCTTAAATGTAAAAAAATGTAAGAAAAAGAAAATGTAAGGAGCGTGTGGCCATTTGTTTTACTGTGATTTTAAAAGATACTGTCATCACATTTTCTTAATTTTTAAATTGTTCCTTAAATGCTGATAATCCCTCGGACATTTGACACTAAATCAAAGTTTTACTGGTTTATCTTCTCTCGGCTTGCATGCGTTTGAGGTTTTCTTTAGAAAATAGCACTGATGCTTTTGCTTCAACACCTCTCTCCTGCAGGCAAGACTTTTGGAAACAGATTTACAATAAGGGGAGGGAGGAGAATCACATTTTGACCCTACAGTCTTGACAGCATGCCTTAGAGTCAACAATCTGGTCATAGAAACACTGGGCCTGATTCAGTGGAGTCACTCCCAATATAAATCAGAACAGCCCATTGTTTTGGGGCCTATTTTTCATGTAGATTCCATTCACTCTTACAATATCTTCCTTGCTCCTTCTACATTTTTGGTGTTTTGTAGCAATTTCAAGTGACTGTCTAATGCTTACAAAGGGCCAGATTGCCACCTCCTACAGAAAAATCCGTGGGAGGAGAGAAACTCAATATAGTTTCCCTTACTTTTCTTTCCCTCTGATGGGAGTGGATGGGGAAGCAAAAGGATTTGTGGTTATAGGAAGCCCCCCATCCTCCCAACTACACAAATCAGAAGGCCTTTAGTATGGATTTAGGAGCTATCCTCCA
The DNA here is from genome assembly GCF_965152235.1 of Eretmochelys imbricata. Taxonomy (NCBI): domain Eukaryota; kingdom Metazoa; phylum Chordata; order Testudines; family Cheloniidae; genus Eretmochelys; species Eretmochelys imbricata. Next base: position 111,791,039 of record NC_135577.1, read on the forward strand.
GGTACAGCTGCTGCTCAGCAGGACCCCCCTTCCTGGTTCCTATTTGAGCTACCCTGCTGTTGGCTACTCAGTAAGCAGCTGCAAAGGAGGCCCAGAGGGAGGTAATGGAAATCCCAGCTGTTTTACTTCCTGGAAATCTATACAGAGCTCTCGTCTGTGCCCTAGAAATCTATGGAGCCCCTTACTTGTGGTGATCCAGTGGTAAGACAGTTGCACAAGAGTGGAATCTGAGTGGTTGCAGAGATGGCACTCCTCTCCCTCTGTGCTAACTTGCTACTCCTCACATGTGGATCTTTGCAACAAGATCCTGGCCACTGAAAGCACTGGAACTGCTCAACTATGAGAGGATAGTACATAGGAGTTTTTACAGTGAGTCAGATTAATGTGCCATCTCGTCCACTGTCCTTGCCACCAAAAATGGTCAGTATCAGATGCTTCAGAAGAGATGCAAGAAACCCTGCAGTAAGTAGGCAGTTCTAGGATATCAGCTCCCTGAGGAAAATTTTCTCCCAAGTCTCAGTAACTCAAGATTGGTTTAAACTCTGATGTATGAGGGATTATATCCCTTCCAAATCTCTTTTTTAAATTAACATTTACTCTGATAGTTCTGGATGTTCTTATAATTCACACAAATGTCTAATTGCCTTTTGAATCCCATTAAACTCTTGGCCTCACTTATGTCTTGTTGCAAAGAGTTCCACAGGCAAAGCATGTTCTGTATGGAAAAGCATTTCCTTTGATCAGCTTTGAATTTGCCACATTTCAATTTCATTGGTCAGGCCTATGTGATGTACAGTATATGCTCCGTTGCACTAGACGGTGTGGTATGAAGATAAAGACATTGGCTGAAATCCCAGTCTTCAAACTCCCATTGCCTTCAATAGGGCCAGAGTTACACTCAGGATCTCTGTATGTTGTTATGTACTATTGAAGGTAGGGTGAAAATGTGAATTGTAATAAAGAAGTTTATGAAAAGATAGTGATGATCCTCAAGGTCACCTGTTACAGTAGCCTGCACTAAATGGGCTACTTAAAAGAAACCCATTTGCATTTTGCTTAGCCCACCAAGGCTGGTCTATGCTGTGAGATATATTTGAAAACATGAGTTTTTCATTTGAAATGTAATGCTTCTGAAAGGTGCCAGATTGAAGCCTGAAGCCCTCTGTTTATCTATAGATCAGATTAAAACAAAGATGGCAGCCATGCAAGATTCCTCACGGTGACTAGCTAATGTGCCTCAATCCCGACCTGGCATGAGCACCTCTGGAGGGGAGAAGATACCACTCTGTGTGTACATTTAGTGCTTCGTTTCTCTGCTGAGGCATCCAGCCATGGCACCAGTGTATGTGATGATATGTGGAACTTCTACCTCGCCTAACTCTGGTCCTTGTTTCATTCCCAGCATTTCCCCTCTTTTCCTATCCCCAAAGCATCTTCTTTGGGCCCTCCTTTTTTAAACTCTCCCATCGTACTGTCAACCACCTCATCTCCTTCACTATTGCCCATCTGCAGGGATCAGGCGGGGTAGGCGGAGAAGGTGGTGGTATTCTTTCAGCCTCTGCCCCCAGAATAAACTCCACCCATGTGATTGGCCAAAATAAGATGCCATACACAATAGGTTGTGAAGATGTTCAAATCATTGTATAATTGTGTCGCTGCTTCGCTCCAATGGGTTCCTTGAATCTGGCTCTCTCTTGGTAAGGCTTGAATAGGCCTTGGGCACTGCTACACGCCTTGGGCTTGGCTCCGTCTTGATTGGGGAATAAAATAAGTGGTGGCTGTGATGCTGGTAGACTAGGTGCCAGCTCTTGCCAAGGTTTTAGGACTCAGTCAAGCACTGACAAATTCATTGCTGGAAACCAAACTGTTTCACCTGTGCGTTAAGATGGGTATTGAACTTATAAAAATGTGTTTAGACTTTATTAAATGCTTGTAAATTGCTGCATAAATTAATCTCACCTATGATATCATTGTCACATGCTGTAAGGTAATTGTGGTGGGGCAGCTACCCCACCCCCATGAAAGAGTGGACCGGGGCAGGCCAGTGCAGCTGCGCAGTCTGGCAGCCATAGGGAAGGGCCTGCGGGGAGCCAATCAGGGCTGAGCTTTAGGCGGCCAATCATGGCCAGGCTCAGCCCTATATAAAGGCTGTCCAGGAAGGGAGTGGTCAGTCTGTCCTACACCTTTGTGGGGAAAGGTCTGTCTCCTGAGCAGGAGACCAGCACCTAGGACAGCGCTGTGCTGGGCAGGCTTGGGGAAGCAGAGGAGAGCTCTAGCCTGATACCTGCCAGACTGCTGACCCTGAGTAGAAGGGTCTAGAGGGTGCAAGGGGGTCAGAGGGAAAGTGACCCAGGAAAGACTGAAGGCAAGGGGAGAGAAGGAGGGCAGGGAGGCTGCTGTTAGAGGGTCTCTAGGTCAGGAGCCAGAGTAGTGGGTGGGCTGGGGTCCCCCTGCCCCCTTGTGCTACACCGGGCTCTGGAGCAGTGGCTGAGTCAGGTTGCACCCTACCCCCTGATGTAAGAGGGGCTAGACTTGGGGGTTGTGGCAAGCCACTGAGGCCTGTGCAGACTCCTGATAACACCTCCCCCTCCTCAAGAAGGGGGTGAGTGTGGACTTGGGGGCACTGCCAGAGCGCAGTATCCTGAAGAGGACGCCGCAAGCTGGGAGCAATGTGGGTCAAGATGCCAAGCAAGGGCAAGAGACGGATGGGACACCACTGGCAGAGGGTGCTCTGCATGAACTGAGCTAATTCCCTGACTGAACAGCAGGAGTGAGTCCCAACTCTGTCACAGTAATTAAGTTTTTGCTTTATAATTTTTTAAAAAAAGTTTGCTCTGAAACTGAATCTAGTCAGGAGGGATCATCTTCTGCCCATCAAGAAGGCTGATCAAAACTAAATGGGCCACTGAGACATCACAATAAGACTTTGTTAGTTGCCCCTTTGCACCCATGAAGAGTCTGCATGCAAAACGGCTTGTCCCATCAGCCTGAGTTCTGGAAGAAGGAAATAAAAATAGCTGACAAAATCCCCTTCTTTTGTTGTTTGGACTCTTGCAGAAGCAGAAATCTCCAGAGTCAACCTGGGTTAGCCTTAAAAAAAAATTCAAAACTGACAAATTATTACAACTCTTTTTTAAAACCATAGACTGTAACTCATTTGTCTATATATGCTTGCCTGCTTTAACCTTGTAGTAACTCTCTCTCATTTCTTTTCTCAGCTAATAAATCCTGAATTAGTTTACTATAGGATTGGCTATGAGCACTGTCTTAGGTGGGAGAGCTAAGGCACAATTTGACCTGGGGTAAGTGACTGGTCTCTTGGGACTGGAAGCAACCTGAATATTTTGTGATCTTTGGTGTAAAGCAGCCATTTATCACTAAGTACAGCTTGCCTGGGTGACAAGATAGACTGGAATGCCCAAGGAGTGACTACATGGTAAGACTGTCCTAGTGCTTTAGGAGTTCACACTTGTTACTGGGTTGGTGAAATCTAATTATAGCCCATACAACCAGTTTAGGGCCTCTGTCCTGCTTCTGGACCATCTGCACTGTGGCTGGCACTCACGGTCATGAGTCACTCCAGACAGCGTGACATAGGCATCTCCCAAATACCACCCATTTTTGTTATCAAAATGAAATATTACTCCTGGGAAATTGTACGGCTTTGAGACCCTCCATCCCCTTTGTTACCTGAGCAATTTAATAGTTAGCAATATTTACATTTAAATTATCTTCCCTGGGCATCTGAGTTAACATGCTACTGAAACTGAATGCCATAGCTCACACCTCTCAGTGCCATTGCTTTCTGCATGGTTACAGAACTGGAGTACACTTGGCTCACATTTCGGGAGCTTTCTCCACAACCATGAATAAAGACGGTTGTATCTAGCTGAGGAGCTGAGCTGTGTCAAGATAAACACTTTATTATGAACAGGAACTGTGCACAGAACTGAGAACAAAACTTCCTACTATGTGTAGCTTCAGACTGCTATTGCCCTTCCCTGGGCTTTTGTTCCAGCTGGAAGTGTCACAGGAAACCAAAGACTCTGCCTAGAGCAGGGGCTCTCAAACTAGAGGTTGGGATCCCTCAGGGTTTGCAAGGTTATTACAATGGGGGGGGGGGTGAGCTGTCAGCCTCCACCTCAAACCCCACTTTGCATCCAGCATTTATAATAGTGTTAAATATTAGTGTTTAATTTATAATGGTGGGGGTCACGCTCAGAGGTATGCTATGTGAAAGGGGTCATCAGTATAAAAGTTTGAGAACCACTGGTCTAGAGGGTACAGGAAATATGGCATCTCTGCACTTCTGGGAGGACATATTTTATAGCACAGAGATTTAATTAAGAACATAATGGCCATACTAGGCCAGACCAAAGGTCCACCCAGCCTGGTATCCTGTCTACTGACAGTGGCCAATGCCAGGTGCCCCAGAGGAGTGAACCTAACGGGTAATGATCAAGTGATCTCTCTCTGACAAACAGAGGGTAGGGACACCATTCCTTATCAATCCTGGCTAATGGACTTAATTTCCATGAATTTTTTGCTATTAATCCAGTTCTCTTTTAAACCCTGTTATAGTCCTAGCCTTCCCAACATCCTCAGGCAAGGAGTTCCACAGGTTGACTGTGTACTGTGTGAAGAAGAACTTCCTTTTATTTGTTTTAAACCTGCTACCCATTAATTTCATTTGATGGCCCCTAGTTCTTATATTATAGGCACAAGTAAATAACTTTTCCTTATTCACTTTCTCCACACAACTCATGATTTATATACCTCTATCATATCCCCCCTTTGTTTCCTCCTTTCTAAGCTGAAAAGTCCTAGCTTCTTTAATCTCTCCTCACATGGGACCCGTTCCAAACCCCTAATCATTTTAGTTGCTCTTCTCCAGAATCTCAGTTTTTTTTTTTTTTTAAAGGTTCAGAGAACAAGATAGTAACTTCCTAGAGGTTTCAAGTGGTGTATGGGCAAGAACCAGCTGTTTCTAGGCCTTGCCTATCTGCCCCTCACCTTCCACTTGGCACTTCCCTGACTTCCAGTCCATCAAAGTATAACTTCTCTGCTGCTTTCAGCTCTCTCCTCAGTTGTTAGTTCACACAATTATCTCCACCATTCTGGACTCCTTTGCTCCTCTCTCCAGTCTTAGTCTATCACACTAACCCCCAACCATATTCCCTTGGCTCCTGCTCTGCTGAGAAAATCCCATCACCCTGCTGATTTCATCACAAATTTCTTCTTTGTGTATGTCTACACTACAGCACTGTAGCACCAGAGTGTAGGCACGACCTACACTGGTGGAAGGCGTTTTTCCATCAGAGTAGTTAATCTTCCCCTCCAAGTAGTGGTAGCTAGGTTGACAGAAGAATTCTTCTGTCGACCTACTTGTGTCTACACTGGGGGTTAGTTAGACCTAACTGTGCTGCTAAAAGTGTGAAATTTTTCACAGCACTGAGTGGTGTAGTCAAGTTGAACTAATTTAAGTGTAGACTGGGCCTTGATTTCAATGGGAGTTAGGTGTGTAGTGCTTTTGAAAGTCCCACCAGGCACCTATAGTGTATATTTAGGCATCTAAATACCTTTGAAAATCTGGCCCTTAGCCACCCAAATCCCATTGAAAGTGAATAGGAGGAATTGGGCACCTAATTTCTTAAACTGCTTTGAAAATTCCAGCCTAAATCTTGTGTAAAGCTGCTGTCATGGAGCTCTAATATAAGAGATTAGAAATCAGCTTCTGATCTGCTTTCACAGTGACCGAACACCTATAGAAAGAACCTTAATGTTTGTTTTGAGACATCTTGTTCAAGGTTTAAGGTTTTTTCTGATAGTCATTTAATGTGCAGAGACCACTCCCTGCCATGCTGACAAACAATGAGACACTATTGACTTGTACTCCCTGTCTGTCTGTTGTCTCTTGCCTTTTACTTACATTTACTTGGTCAGGGACCATGTTTTTGTTCTGTTTGAACACTGCCTACAACAATGGGGCCCTGGTCTCTGCCTGGGGCCTTAGGTGTGACGGGAATATGAATAATCTGTAGTAAATCCGTATACAGACTAGGTAACTATCTTTTCTACTCTGAGTGACCAAAATTATCTCATTTGCTGCAGCAATGCCATTGCTAATATATGTACCTGGTTTAAACAAGAATATTCAAATACATTATACATATGGTGAGAGCTGTTTCTCAAGACTGAGGAAATTAGGAATGGTTTTCTTTTAAGTGACAACCATGTGCATGTGTAACTTCAGTATCACCTTCATGGACCATCCAAACTCTTGACCCTATAGAGGAGCAGAGGACTTTGCTTGGTAATAAAGTCTATCAATGGTACTTATCTGGCCCCCGCACCACTGTAGTATATGAACATCTTGCATTCTGTAATGGATTTATTATCTCAAAACACCTGTGAGCTAGGGTAGTATTATCCTCCCCATCTTACAGATGGGGAACGGAAGCACACAGAAACTAAGTGTCTTGGAGATTGTCATGCCGGCAGCCTGTGGCAGAGAAGGGAATTGCACTCAGGTCCCCAAAATCCTAGGCTAGTGCCCTAATCACTAGATCATCTTTCCTCTCTAACTCCAGTTAATAGTTTGATTATGTAATGTATATGCTGCTTGTGGGCCTAAATCAATCATTGCTAATAAAAAGGGTCTCATTTATTGACTGGCTGTAGATGAACCCTACTGCTTGGCAAAACTAATCGCCCACTTTTTCAAAAGTTATTTGAAAAGAAAACCTACTAATATACCCCTCAGTGAGAGACTATATAAAATGGAGACCAGTATGTTTACAAAGAGGGGAAGGTTTTTTGCTTTGGTGTCCTCGCTGCTGAGCAGAAGATGAACCATGTTTGTTTACTTGTGCTCCGAAGCCCCAGTCAAGATCAGGGCTAGTTTGTACTAGGAAGAAGCCATGCCTGCTCCAGAAAACTTATTATCAGTTGTCTGACTGCATGTGAACACACACCTGAGCCAACTCATGGCCCAACTGACTTCAGTGGAGCTCTGTGTAGGTTCATAGGTGCACCTGCATGCACTCAATTGCAGGAGCAGGGCCTAAAGCCCCAACCCTACAAGCTGAACAATGTGGACAGAACACCCTGTCTGCAGGGGTTCCTGCTGAAGTCAGGGAAGTTTCTGTGCCAGCTCAAATGTCAGCCCATGCAGATCAGCTTGCAGGACTGAGGCCTAAGAATGGTAAAGTTTTCCTAAGATCCAACTGTATCAAGGGCAATTGGGGGTAAACTGCAGGAATGGAATTTGTGGCATTAAACTTTTCTTTCTTGATACATGGTGGTATTCTTGGGGCCAAACGTGCATCCTCTTATTTCTGTTAAAAATACTGTAGTGTGTGTGCAGTTCCCGCCTACACGCTTATTGACACTCTGGGCAGAGTTTTCTATATTGTTTGGGAAGGATTTTTAAGTTTGTCCCAGAGGACAAAAATCACAAATTGTGACTGTTTTATTCTCGCAAAGCTTAAAACCTTTTGGTGGGAAGGGATGTGGGGGGATGGGGCAGGAGGGTTGGAACAAACATATAAAAGTTTAGAAAACATGAGTGATGTTACCATTGTAGCCCTCAGGGTTCACAGGGAAAAGTTTAGAAAAGTGCAGCGATGTCTGCAGACAGCTCAGACAATAGTTCTGACCAACATCAGCTGCGCCATTCATCTTGGTGGAACATTAACATGGACACTCACTGCTGTAACATGGACCCCATGTATAAACTCTTCTGCTTGGGTGGGTAGAGGGAGTCCCCCTTATACAGGACAGATCTCAGGCTTGGGGAGGGACCACAGCCTGTGGAAACAGGAATGGTAATGGGTTCCCCATCATCCCAACAGCTGGCTCTTGTGTGGGAGGCATCTGCCACTTCTATTCCAGTAAAAACAACAAGGAGTCTTTGTGGCATCTTAGAAACGCCCAAATTTATTTGGGCATAAGCTTTTGTAGGCTAAAACCCACTTCATCAGATGCATGGAGTGGAAAATACATTAGGTAGGTATAAACACACAGCACATGAAAAAATAGGAGTTGCCTTAATAAGTGGGGGTGGTCAGGGCTAACAAGCCAATTCAATTAAGGTGGAAGTGGGCTGTTCTCAACACTTGACAAGAAGGGGTGAGTATCAGCAGGGGGAAACTAATTTTTGTGGTGACCCATTCATTCCCATCCTTTATTCAGGCCTAATTTGATGGTGTCCAGTTTGCAAATTCCAGTTCTGCAGTTTCTCATTGGAGTCTGTTTCTGAAGTTTTTTGTTGAATTGCCACTTTTAAGTCTGAGTGTCCAGGGAGATTGAAGTGTTCTCCTACTGGTGTTTGAATGTTGTAATTGATGTCTGATTTGTGTCATTTATTCCAGGGGTGGGCAAACCTTTTGCCCCAAGGACCACATCGGAATGCAAGACTGTATGGAGGGTCAGGTAGGGAAGCCTGGCCCCTGCCCCATCCTCTCCCTCCCACTTCCCACCTACCTATCCAACCCCCCCTGCTCATTATCCCCTGACTACCCCCTATCCAACTGCCCCTGTCTCCTGATTGCCCCCCAGGACTCCTGCCCCATATCCAATGCCCCAGCCCCTTACCATGCTGCTCAGAGCAGCATGTCTGGAGCCACGCACCTGGCTGGAGCCAGATGTGCTGCTCATGTGGTGGCATAGCTGCAGGGGAGGGAGGACAGTAGGGAAGGGGCCAGGGGCTAGCCTACCCAGCAAGGAGCTCAGGGGCCAGGCAGGACAATCCTGCAGGCCAGATGTGGCCCACGGGCCATAGTTTACCCACCTCTGATTAAGTCTTTTGCATAGAGACTGTCTGGTTTGGCCAATGTACATGGCAGTGTTGTAGCTGTGTTGGTCCCAGGCTATTAGAAAGACCAAGGTGGGTGAGGTAATGTTTATGGGACCAACTTCTGTTGGTGAAAGATGCTGTTGAGCTGCACAGAACTCTCTGAAGAGTTCTGTGCATCTCAAAAGCTTCTCTTTAATCAGCAAAAGCTGGTCCAATAAAACATTTTACCTCACCCACCTTGTCACTTGTATTCTGTGCAGGGGTAGGGACACATGGGACTTAATCCTGCCCCAATTCAAATCAGTGGGGAAACTCCTACTAAATGCTACTTAATGTAAGTGTAGTACAATTGGGTCGAGTTAGAAAATTGATTCTATAAAATTGGCAGCAAGTGTTTGAACAGTCAATGATAAAATATTGATGTATTTTTCCTAAAATACATACTATAATATAAAACCATATTAATTTTGAGTCCTAATTTTGAGCATAGTCACCAAAGGTGACATAAGAGATAACAGAAAATACAAAATTAGACCCTACAAAGACTAATGCACATGCTTAACTTTGAGCACATTATTAGTCCTGAGTTAAACAGATCTACTGAAATGTGTAAACGGAAGCATATGCAGTAGTCTTTTCAGGCTTGGGCCCCAGTGTCAACATAAACTCCTTTTGAATCCAACTCAAACTCCTTTTCAAAAGAAAATCAGAAGCTATTCCCACCACCCACATTTCTGAAGTAGAAATACTGGAGCCTAGACTACAGAAAAGGATAACTAACATTCTGCCAAGTTTGCATTTCTATCTCTCATGCAATGTGTGTATTATACTGTAGAACTAACACATTTTGCACCAAGAAATATTTGCAGATGCTGTCAAGCTTCCAGGATAGCAGCACTTATTATTCCCGTGATTTAGAACATTCTTTTAGAGAGGAAAAAAGTAGAACCAGAAATTGCTGTTGTGAAATTAGTTTTTTTGAATCTTTTACTGCAAAAATAACCATTTTTACAATATACTGGAGAATAGAAAACACTAGATTTTTTTCTAGATGTGCACATATATACTGTGATTATATTTATATAGATATATATAAAAACACACACTGTATGTGTATCTATATATTAAGACTCCAGGATTGTCACTGTGGAGCCTACAATGTCTTAAGTAGTCTGAAATAACGGGAACAGCTACAAGCCTAGTTGAGAGCTACTTTTGTTTGAATCCGGTGATATTCTAATCACTGGGATTAGTAGTTTGTTACTGTCCAATTTTTGTTTTGCACAGGTGTAATTCATAAAGTCAAAACCACAGGCTTGCAGCTACTAATGTGTACTAATTTTGAGATAAATATATACTGATTGTACAGTAGAACCTCAAAGTTACTAACAAACAACCTCCATTCCCAAGGTAAGTCTGAAATGTTTGTAATTTTAAACAACTTTATTTCAAAAGTTTACAACTGAACATTGACTTTTCACTGCTTTGAAACTTTACTATGCAGAAGAAAAATGCTGTTTTCCCTTTTTTAGTAGTTTAACACAGTACTGTACTGTATTTGCTTTTTTGGTGGGGTCTCTGCTCCTGCCTGATTGTGTATTTTGGACTCAAAATGAGGTGTGTGGTTGAATGGTCAGTTTGTAACTCTGGTGTTCATAACTCTGAGGTTGTGTATATATAAAATGTATACATTGAGGGCTGGTCTACACTAGAAAACTAGATTTACCCAGCTACATCGCTCAGGATTGTGAAAAATCCACATCCCCATCCCTGAGCAGACCTAAGTCCCTATGTAGCTAATGCTAGGGCATTGAGAATTCTTCCGTCTATCTAGCTACTGCCTCTCGGGGAAGTGGATTTACTGCAATGACAGGAGAACCTCTCCTGTCACTGTAGTATGTCTACATTGATGTGCTACAGCTGTCACTGCAGCTGTCCTGCTGTAGCGTTTTAAGTGTAGACATAATTTGAGTATGTGATAGAGATGAATATAGACAAGAGGACACTATTCTGAAGGAAGCTGGTATATATTTCACAGGGGTTGGTTTATATATTTATCCTTCCAGTTTCAAGGGAGAAAGTAGTTATGAAAATTAAACAAGACCCTCTTTGATATAAGATAAGCAGCTATCTAGAAGTAAAATTTTGGGGTTGTTTACATGGGGACACTTAGGCCTGGTCTACGCTAGAAAATTAGGTTGATAACTACATTGTCCAGAAGTATGAAAAAGCCACACTCCCTGAGTAGCATTGTTAATTTTACCTAAACCCTTGTGTATACAGACTAGGTCAACGGAAGGTATGTTGTAGTGTGTTAAGGGCTTGTCTTCACTACTGGGTAAACCTAAGTTACACTGCTACTCTCCAGCTACATGAATAATGTATCTGGAGTTGATGTTGTGATGGGTCTGGTCACAGAAACTCCCTTAAGACTGTCACTAGATGTGCTGGGATACCGTTGAGAACAACCCTCCTGCTGGAACAGGCACCCCTCCACTCCTGTCTTACTGAGTTAGACACTCCAGTCAGCTTCAGCCCAGACCCAGGGGTTGGGCCACACCTCTCTGCAGTTCACTGAAACTGAGATCCACTCAACTCGGGGGCTTCTTAGTTAACAGGGACTTTCCCAGCACCCTGTATTCAATCTTTCTGGGAGCCTAAACCCCAAATGAATTCACTTAGCTGTGTCTAAAGCTTATAAAGGGTAAACTCAAACTGTCTGCCCTCTAACACTGATAGAGATGCACAGCTGTTTGCTCCCCCAGGTATTAATTGCTTACTCTGGGTTAGTTAATAAGCAAAAGTGATTATATTAAATAGTAGGATTTCAGTGGTTCCAAGTAATAACAGACAGAACAAAGTAAGTTACCAGGCAAAACAAAACAAAACACTAGTCTAAGCCTAATATAGTAGGAAACTGAATACAGGCAAATCTCTCACCCCAGAGATGTTCCAATAAGCTTCTTTCACAGACTAGACTCCTTCCTAGTCTGGGCCCAATCCTTTTAAGACCAATGTTGTGGTTTATGGCCTGGATTCAGCAATTGCTCTCACCCCCATAGTTAGTCCTTTGTCCCAATTTCTTTCCAACATCTCTTTGGGTTGGAGAGGCCATCCCTTGAGCCAGCTGAAGCCAAAATGGAGGGGCTTCTAGGGCCTTTTATATTATTTTGTGGGCAAACCCCCCTTTGTTCTTCTGTGCAAAATCACAGCAACAAGATGGAGTCTGTAGCCACTGGGTAAGTCAAATGTCCATGAATGATTCAGCTTTTTGCAGGCCAATGCTATTGTTTACATGTTAGCTGGAATGTTCCCAGAAATGCTCAGATGTTGATTGGCATCTCCCAAAGTCCATTGTCAGTTAAGTGTTTCTTCATTGGGCACTTACTCAGAATAGTCCTTTCTCAAGAAGCTTACCAAATGCTTCACTGATGCTACTGAGAATCAAACACATGGATATACATAGCCAATATTCATAACTTCATATACAAAAATGATACACAGACAGCATAATCATAACCAGTAAAATTACAACCTTTCCATAGACACCTTACTTGATCCCCTTGGTAAAAGATTTGGTGCAACTATAGGACTTTGGTTGCAACCAAAGTCCTATATGGTCACAGTTCATGTCAATAACATCACAGCTGTAGCTTAAATCAACTTACTCCTTCCACTCTCCCATTGACTTACCTTACTCTTCTTGGGGAGCTGGAGTACCAGAGTTGACCAGAGAGCACGCAGCTGTTGATTTAGTGGGACTTCACTAGACTTGCTAAATCAACACCCACTGTATTGATTGCAACAGCATGGATCCCCTCAGTAGTGAAGACAAGCCCTAAGTGTAGACAAGCTCTAAGGAAAATTAATTCAAATTAACTTTTAGACTCTCCCACATTAAATGCCTTTGTAGACACATTCAGAATTATATCGGCCTTAATTCAATTTTGTTAAGTAAATAAATTTTGAATAAGAGCATCCACACAGTCCTTAAATCCCTCTTTGGATGCTATCATTCAGAATTGAGGTGGTCTTAATTTGGTTTAGTTAAATTCTTCCTAAGTGAATTATTCACACTCCTAATCAACATAGCTATCCTGGCAAAACTGAGCAGTGTAGACCTGTCCAGTGTAAGGCAGAGTAATCAGTAAAATAGTAAACAAGCCAAATTAAAAAACAAAAAACAACCCAAACTATCTTGATCAGCAGGCTTTCTCTCCCCTTTTCAAGTTCCCTCACATTTAAATGAGGGGTGGGGGAGGTGGGGTGTGACTGGAGACAGTTTGTCTGACATTCAGATAGCTGCAGCTAGTCCAATTGCAGCTTTAATTGTGCTACTGACCAATAAAAGAATAGCTGCTGCAGAAGGTAATTTGAATTAGTAATAGAAGGTACAACCCATCCTAGATTTACTTTTATCTCATGCTACTGTACTGTTCAAATAGTAAATACTCTTACAGCTTGTGCATTCCAACTCTCTCTCTCTCTGGCAGGGATAGTCCGACTTTTTTTTTGCAAAGTAGGAGTAAGTGTCGTCCCCCCGCCCCCCCCAAACCCTCATTCACTGATAGCAATTCAGTGGAAAAGGGAGAGAAAGGAAAAGTGCTCTTACTGTTTCACTTCTTTCTCCCTGCTTGTTTTGTCCTCTCACTCGTTTCACAGCCCCTGCCCTACCAAACTGGTTGCTGCTATTTTGATACTGCTGTTGCACCACTCAGTTTAGGATCAGACCTAGTGGCAGGCACTGTACAAATGGGTATGAGGACGAAAGTCCCTGCTGCTGATGCTGCAACTGCATCCGTGTGGATCGATTCCTGCACTCCTGTGAAGCCCAGGAGCAGAAAAGGGGACTCTTTGTGGGCTCAGATATTTGCCTGAGCAGAGCTCCTTGCAGGATTAAGACTCAAAACCCCAGTCGTGCTGTTGCATCTGCAAAGGCAAAAGTGTCTGCCCACGTAGCTGTTTGCAGGTTGGAAGTGGAAGAAATGTGGAGTGTGATATGTGGTTTGTGAGCCATATGGGCTGTCAGGGCCCCATGGGGGAATCCTCAGAAGAGCAGTTTTCATAGGAGCAAGCCCACTGATGTCACAAGAGAAAGCTCTACAGGGTCAGACGCTTACACTACAAACTTCTCATGGCAAGGACCTTATTTCTATAAGAGGTAAGGCCCAGATCCTTAAAGGTATTGGGTGCCTTTGAGGATCTGGGACTAAGAACATGACCCTGCAGACATGCATGAGCAGTTTTCTGGGACAGCTCGTGTGAACAAAGCTTGTCACGTGGGCAAGAGTCTGCAGGATTGGCCCTCAAGGGCCTGATCCTGCTATCAGCTATGCAAGGACTGATCCCTACGCGTGGGTGGCACCCTGCTGATTTCAGTACCGGTCGGCCAGCATCAATCTCCCTCCACCTTTTTATTGTGTTTCATTAAACTCTTGTCTGTTGCCCATTGTCCCCTGGCCAGGCGCCTGCTGCTCAGGTGGGTGGGGTAGCGGCTGCTGATTTGCCCCCCCCGGCTAATGCCCTGATCTTCCCTCCCCACGCGGCGCCACCGAGGGGGCAATTTGGCCAACTCCAGCAATTGCAAGGACTTTTCCTCCCCGCCCGGCCGAACTCCTCTTCCCGCTCGAGGGGCGACTCTGCCCGGCCAAAGCCAGGGCAGGTCTCCCCACCCTGGTCCCCGCGCCGCCCCTCCCCCGCGGGGGGCCGGCCCCAGCCCGGGGCCACTTTGTAGCAATTAGTTTCTCTCTTTGTATGGGGGTTCCATTCAAACTGAGCGGCGCGTTCCGCGTAACCTTCCGCCAAGGGGAGGAAAATAGTCCCCAGCCCCGAGTGCTGCTGAGTTCAAAGCACGAGGTTTGGAGCCCCCTCGCTGGGGCCCCTCCGCCCCATCCCCTTCCCCCCTCTTCGAGCCCGTCGCCAAAGCTCCCCGCGCCTCCGGGGCCACGGCGTGAAACTCCCCCACTTCCCTCCCCGCTACAATGTAGCCTTGGAAGGGGATGTATCACTGGGCGTAGAGATTGCAAAACCCAACCACGTACAGCGGGCGATACGCCTCCACCTAACCTGACAAACGGAAGCGCCGGGCCGGCTTGATGGACGGGGTGGGGCGGCCAATGGCAAAGGCACCTGCCTCCCAAAATGTGGGGGCCGCCAATGGGAGGGCGCCGGAGCGGAGGGGGAGGTGGGGCCGCGGCCAGGCAGCAGCGCAGGTTGACGAGCGTCCCAGTGCAGGGAAGTGCAGCGCTGGGATGAGCCTCAAAGTTGTAGCCCTCGCCGTGCAGGGGGTTTAAAGCGGCCGCACATTGAAAGCGCCTCAGCCTCCCTCTCGCCCCCTCTTCCCCCCCACCCCCCCCTAGCCGGGGGCTTTACCAGCAGCTGCTGCTGCTCCCAGGCTCCAGCAGCCCCCCCTCCGCAGCCCCCCCCCCAGTTAACTCTGCTCTCTCTGCCAGTTTCACCCCCAAATGCCAGCCATGATAGAGAAGGGCCCAGAGGTCTCAGGGAAAAGAAGAGGCAGGAATAATAACGCCACTGCCGCCACCAGCGCCAACAATAATGGGAATAATAAAAGTTTGGCAGCAGCAGCACCCAATGGAAATAGCAGCGGCAACTCCTGGGAGGAAGGCAGCTCTGGCTCCTCTAGTGATGAAGAGCATGGTAAGTCCGCTGAAGTGGGAGCCTCAGACTCGCTCCGGGATTTTCTCTGTTAATCTCTCTCACACTCACACACACACACATACACAAATCAATGAAGCACGCTCTTTCTAATCCGGTCTCTCTCTCTCTCTTTGACATCTCAGCAGGAGGCGGCATGAGAGTTGGAGCCCAGTACCAAGCCGTGGTTCCTGATTTTGATCCGGGTGAGTTATTTTGTCTCCAGTGTCTCCTAAGGATTCAGCACCATTGTGTGAGTGTGAGTGGGTTAGGAGCCTCCAACGGCTGTGTGTGTGTGTGTGTGTGTGGCTGGCTGGAGATCTGACATCCTGCGTTTGGGAGTTGGGGTTAGTGTGTGGATTGATCCGCTGGACATAAGACTGTTTTATTGGGGGGTGTGGGAGAGGTCACTTGGTTGCATTAGATTTCTGGTAATTAAAAGGGGAGGGGAAAACCAACAACTTTTGTGTGTGTGTGTGTGTGTGTGTGTGTTCACCCTGCTGTCCAAGGGAAGAACAGCAACAAGGGGGGAACGTGTAGGGGAAACGTGCCTCTAGACTGGGGGGGGGGGGGGGGGGAGGGGGAGAGGAGATCTTTCCTTTTCCATGAAATAGAACCAAAACTATAGCTATAGATCTATTTACGTCCCTCCTCGCCCCCGCCCTCCCCCAGGGAAATATGAATATCTCACTCTATGGCACGGAAGCAAGAGGGATTAGCCGTGCTACTTTCTCCCCCCCCCCCCTTTTCTCTCTCTCTTTCTTCAGGTGTGGTTACTTTCATATTCATGACGATCGGGTTGGGATCTGGGTCTTTAGGAGAGTAGCGTGGCACTAATTAAAAGGACTTTCATCAGATTCCCTGGCACTAATATGAAATCGAATCCTTTAGTGGGTTTTCTATCCCCCTACCCCCAGTACTTTTTAAAAAATACACCCCCCCTCCCCCAAAACGAGACATTCAGGGCCAGAGAAAAACCACGATTCTTCCCCCCCCCCCCCCAACGGTTAATAAAAGAAGTCTAGATGCTTTTCCAGAGGGCGCTTTGCAAACAGGGAGAAAAGCAGGGAAGCTGATTTGGCTAGGAGAGACCGTAAATGGCAGTTAGATTTCCGCTCCCCCTCCACACGATTTGTATGTTTGTGGGTTCGACCATAAGGGTAGAAATAAAAAAGATGAAGTCACAAATGCCTGTTCCTCTTTTTGAAATATATTCGATTATGGCTGTTTTAGGCAAACTAATGTGGCTGTTTTTTAAAAAAAAAAATTCTTAAAAAGAACCAGTTGGTTGCCAAAATGTTCCACATTCCATCTATTCTGCTGCAGTTCTTTGTAAGCTAATTTAAAGTGGTATGGGAGAAAATTGTGAGCAAACAAAGGAATTGTAGTTGTACTGGAAGGCATGTGATTCAAACAATTTAGTATAGATGTGTCTACAGCTGTGTGTGTAGAGGTAGACTGTTGACTTCCTTAGTTTTTAAATGTGTTTTTTAATTGTTCTTTTGTAACTGTTGGTTAAAGCTAGTGGAAAACCCTCCTACTGTCTGGAGGTCTTAACACTTGGAGTTGCCTCTTGCGTTTCTCAAACTTCATTGAATCCTCTGTACCTCTTGGCTTAAAAGAACAAAACAAAACACACGACTTGAAAATAACAATAGTTCATTTCTCAGAACAAACCAGAGAGTAACTCTTGCTGTTAATTGACTTATTAGATCAATCTAAATTCTGAAATATATATTCTTGAGCTTCTCGGTACAGAAGATGAAGATGTTTTGGGTGCCTTTTTATTTAATGGAATAGGTTGGTTTTTCTCTATTTTTTTACACTGTTGCAGTCTCTACAAATCAATTAACTTATGCATTTTTTGTGGATACTCAGGTTGAACATCTTTTTAGTTACAGCATTTCATATAGTTATTTACAGATTTTATTTGTATTGTCTCTCTCTCCTGTCTTCTTCCTGGGTAGACATTTCTCCTTGGTTCTTCCGATTGACAGAATAGGATACAAGGTCTCTCTGCTCATGGAAACTCCATTTTTGGGTTGACCACTGGGGGAAGGGCTTATTAGGGAGCAATTGACTCTCTTTTTCATTCTGTAGGTCAAGCACAACATTGCTGTAACATACATGGATCCTACTGGCTTCTAGCCAAGTGTTACAACAATACTTTACGCTTTTCGTTGAACCTTGCAAATCAATTCTCTAGCTTACCTCATTTCTCTACTAGAGTGACTTTTTTTTATTACTGCTGTGACTGAACTGAATACATTTAGGATTGTATTTATTTTCTTCTAGTTTTCAGTTAATGTTGTAGATTTACGTATGCAAAAGTTATTGCACTCATTACTGACTCATCTTTCTTCCCAGTGGGGTGGGAAGTGTATGACATAGCTGGAAAAATAAATTTAATTTACACAACTTCAGTGGAAGTTCAGCCTGAGTAAACAATGCAGTACTTAGTCCATAATAGCCTGATAGAAAGTAAATAAGCAGACTTTCATTGACTTCAATGGACTTTGAATTGGGCCCTTATTGTGGAACTAATTTTTAGACATAATTAAGAGTTTAGTGTATACTCACATCTACCTTCTACTTAAGTAGATTGGTAAAAATTAGCATTAGTTTTCCAAACTATCTTGATAGTTTTGCAGTTAACATTGTTCACAAAAATGTATATTTTCTCTTCTGAGCATCCCTATTCAGTTTTTAATTTGATTTTTTTTTAAAATAATAGTATGCATTCCTAAATAACTGTACTTCTGGAATATAATGCCAGTCAAACTTGACCTTTCAGCAAAAAGTGTTAATTTCAGCTATCTGGAGTCTATCTCTCTTAACCCTAAGCAATTGTTTGGCCTAGAAATTCTTATGACTACTACATTCAAACAGCACAGTGTTATAATAATGCACAATGACTGTAGGTTCAGTTTACCAAACATCCTATTTCTAGTAGGGAAGAACAAAGGATTTGTAAAACCTGCTGGTTCTTTGCCCTGGCCTATGCTGGGACTCTAGGTCAGGGTGGGCAAACTTCGGGGTTGTGAAACTGTATGGAAGGGTGAGTAGGGAAAGCTGTGCCTCCCCAAACAGCCTAGCTCCCACCCCCTATCTGCCCCTCCCACTTCCTGCCTCCTGACTGCCCCCCTCAGAACCCCCAACCCCCCTGCTCCTTGTCTCCTGACCACCCCCTCCTGGGACCCTCCGCCCCTAACCGCTCCCCTGGGACCTCACCCCCTATCCAACACCTCCCTGTCCCGAGTGCCCCCCCACCCCATCCACACCTCCACCCCCTGACAGCCCCCTTGGGACTCCCTTGCCTATCCAACCCCCCCCCCCATCCCCTGACTGCCCCCCGGGACCCCCCCGCACCTTACTATGCTGCTCAGAGCAGCAGGAGCTCGCAGCCCCACCAGAACCAGCCACAGTGCCCGTGTGCCCGGCAGGAGCGGCAGGCCAGAGCGCTGGTGTGCAGCGGCATCACGGCGGGGGGACAGCTGGGGAAGGGTTGGGGGCTAGGCTCCCCAGCTGGGAGCTCAGGGGCCGGGCAGGATGGTAGTTTGTCCACCTCTGCTCTAGCTGGTGCATTGGTACAAACTCCTAGTATAAACAGTGTCTCCTTACCCCTGGGTAAACTGTGCCAGTGTAAAACTGTGTGTACACTAAGGATGTACACTAAGGATCTGCACTATTGCATTGGTACTGGAGGCTGAAACCCAGTACAGAACAGATTTTTGCATCATGGCCATGATTTTAGAATAGGGACTGTAAATGCTTTTAGCTACAGTTCGGCATTAAAGTTAAGTGTACCTTTGATATATTTATTATTAATCATGTTCATTACAGAAGTTTATGTTTATTATGCTAGTGCCTAAAGACCAACCAAGAATGGGGCCCTATTGTGCTAGGCATCATAAAAACAGATTTCAGAGTAGCAGCTGTGTTAGTCTATATTTGCAAAAAGAAAAGGAGTACTTGTGGCACCTTGGAGACTAACAAATTTATTGGAGCATAAGCTTTCGTGAGCTACAGTGTAGCTCACGAAAGCTTATGCTCCAATAAATTTGTTAGTCTCCAAGGTGCCACAAGTACTCCTTTTCTTTTTTCGTAAAAACAGAGTAACAGACAGTCCCTGCCCTGAATGCTTACAATCAAAATTAATATAAGAAGCGGAAGTAGCAGTTCTGTTAGTCCAGTCTGTTTCTTGTGTGTGCATATATAAAAATACTATGCACATGTGTGAGGCAGTTATAGTAAAGAATATTAAACTAGGAAGGCTTTTCAGAACTACGTTCTGCAAAATATAGTGAAGTTGAGCAAGACAGTAACAAGATGTTAATTCAGATTTCGTAATTGCATTAGAGCTGGATCAGACCAAAGAGGCAGTGAATACTGTACAACATGAAATCAAAAATTAAGGTTTCCTTAGTTACTCTCTGGATTTGCAATGACAAACTATCAAACAGAATAAAAACAAAACTACTAAAAAGTGCGCAGAGAACCCCTCACCTTTTGGCTAATCATAGGGTTAGAAGGGACCACTAGGATCCTCTAGTCTAACCACTTCTAATGGTTTAGAGGTTTTCAGTAGAGCTGGGGAAAATACTAAGACTAGAATATATATTTTTAGATTCCTTTTGGAGCCAAAAAATAACTAGATTTCCTTCTGAATTAAAGTGGCCTTCTGGATGATCTTAAATTTTTCTTTAAAATTACAGTGGCTAAAATTGAATGTGGCAAGGGCCTGATGATGATCTTTGTGATTCTTGAAAGCCAAGGACATAAGCCTGCAAATACTTACGCATGTGGAGCAATAGTCCTTACTTTGTAGCTCCTTGAGTTCAGTGGATTGGCTACTGGCAGTAGGACATCCCCGCAAATCTGGATATCCACATCCATGGTCCATTTTTGTGGATTGGATATGGATACAAATTTTGTAGCCATGCAGGGATCTAAGGACTAGGTCACATGGACAAAGTTTTGTAGAATCTTTCCTTAAATTAGTACTGGTCCCTTTCTCATCCTACCCACCTATTGGCCCAATGTAAGGTATTGCAACTACATGTTGCTTTGATAAACCAGGTCTTGGTAGCTGGACACAGCACTTGCCTCTTTTGTCTTAAATAGAAAAGTAAGTTTTTAATTGTTCCTAAGTGTGTTATAAATATTTATATATTGATGATAAGTTTTGCTGTTTGGCCTTGAGTTAATGAATACATTGAGAAAAGCTGTCCCTCCCCCACCATTGCCCTCTTTAGTAAATATAAAGAATTGTGAGTCAAACGTTTGACTGCTAGCTGACAGCTCTAGCAAACAATACTTGTTATCAGTAGGCCAGCATATATTGTGAGTTCTCCATTTGAGAAACTGAGGATTTAAAAAAGAGAACAAAAAGCTGTGTGTACTTGTGTGTTTAATGGAAAAACTTAGTGAAAGGGAATGTTTTGTGTCCCAAAGATGAATAGAAATCTATTTTATTTTATGTGGGGGGAGAAGGAGGGGAGTACTAGCAAAAAACATGCTTGCTACTTGACCCTGATTGCTTTCTGCTTGTTCATCTTGTCTGTGCTGAAATATTGTAATATAAAAAGGAACCTAGTTACTTTTTTTATCCTTTTGCATGGCTAATCACTTTTAAGTAAGATTTAGGTTTCAATGACTTTGAAAAGCATTATAGAATTTCTTGACGAGAACAACTTGTTCTGAATCTATAAATACAGAGAAGATAGAAACGATTTTTCCTGTGCAATTCTCCTTCTCATGGCTGTAGTGCAACTAAGTACCTTTCATGTCAGTTATAGCAGTACAAGTATGAGCCAGTTCTTGTACCTCCAGACTTCTGTTATGTCCAGTCATCTTCAGAGAGAATGCTCTTGTTTTCTTTCCGGTAGAAGTGAACTCCTGACAAATGACTGGTTAATCCAGAGGGTGCCCTAATTCAATCAGATCTATGATGGAGATGCCAGGGGGAGGTAGAGAGGGAGAAGCCATCTGTGGATTGCTTACAGGAGAGCTGGCCTTCACCAGTCTCTTGCCTGCTGTACTACAAAAATAAATGAATAAAACCAGAGCACTCTTGATCTAGGGAAGTATTCCTGTTAAGGGACGAATTACAGTAGCACCCTAGAAACATCTGGATCCAGGGACGCAGAAGGTGGGAGAAACGCTTACTGTGAGGAGATGCCATTTGAAATGCTGGAGGTCTGGGAATGCACCCCACTTTGGTCATATAAACACCCAAATGTTTCCTTTGCC
This sequence comes from Eretmochelys imbricata, assembly GCF_965152235.1. Taxonomy (NCBI): domain Eukaryota; kingdom Metazoa; phylum Chordata; order Testudines; family Cheloniidae; genus Eretmochelys; species Eretmochelys imbricata. The sequence goes on from NC_135577.1 coordinate 111,812,742, forward strand.
TCCTGGATGGCCAGGTCCCTGCTAGTTTGCTGGCAGCTGATTTGATTTCTTTAAAGCTTTGAGAGACTTGGTCAGTGCAATCTTGCCTCAGGGAGACTCAGCTCATACTGCCCGTAATACATTTGGTCCCAGTAACTCTCGGAAGTTGTGGGACCATGTCTAGGCAGGGAGGAAGCTTGGGTGCAGCTCCCTGGCAGTTAGGCATTGGTCGTCCATCTGGAATGAGAGTGGAAAGTATAATGAACTAGATGGTTCACCTTGTTTCTCTTGGTATAGCTTCCCTTGGCATTGCACAGTGAAGTGAGTAGCCCAAAGATGCTGTCTGTCACTTTGTTGTGCAATGCCAAGAGACCTCTCCAACAGTCTTATTACTGGAGGTCATGAGGTCCCCTAGTGAAATCAACCTGACTCGTGCAATATTTGCATAATAAACTTGTCACTGCATCATCTTTTGATGAGTGTATTAATGGTGGGACTGACTTGATAGTTATGAAAAGTGGATCCTTTGTTCTAACTGGTCTCTGCCACTTAATGAGTTGCTCTTAACTTTTGTTTTCAGCCTAGTTTAGTGTTGTGACTTGGCCAAGTGAAAGGCTTAGAGCTCTCTCTCTGATTAGTTCTTAGCTCGGAAATCTTGCCTCTGATCAAGGGGAACTGTACAATGCACTTACGGTGGGCTCTTGTCCTGTAACATACCTTCAGAGTATTATAACTGGATGTGGTTTGTAAAACACTTCAGCTGCGCAGTTGAACTTCTGAGTATCCATATTGGTTTCTGCACAGATGCTAGGCAAGTGCAGCTGAGGCAGCTGGTTCTCTGGAAACTTGTTTAGTTTAATTTTTAGTAATGTTCCTAATTTTGTGATACTGTGGCATAGATTTTCATGGTGCTTTACAATTATAAAATAAGAAGAATTCTAAGTGCTGAGCGGCCTGTAATGTATCTTAATTAGAGTGACTGGTTACTTCAGTGGACCTGGAGCAAGGAACCTCCAATTGTGAAAGCAGAACTGGATTTTGACCTCCTTATGAAATCTTTACCAATTTGCACATTTAGTGCTCTTGTACATTTTGAGGTTTTGAGCCTCTCTATACAAATTAACTAAAACAAATGGCAAACTGTGAAAGTCCATGCTTTTAAATATGTGTGTTGGAAAATATGAAATTGACTTTTGAACTAAAATTTTCTCAAATGATGAATAGGAAATACCTCCTTGCAGTGTAATTTAGACTCTATTTTAAATTTTGAAAATAGCCCTTTTTCTTTTTTGTTTTGTTTTTAACTTTCCTTTTGGAAACTTTCTTCTATTATCTTGAACCCATAATGCCAGTTGTGCTGAAATGTGACTGATTGTGTTGTGATTAACTTCTTTTAGTATGGTAGGTACATTGAGGCCAAGCTAGTGTGTCTAACCCGCTCTGCCAAGCATCTTCAAACATTCAGTGCTGCACAGCAGCTAAACTCGTTGAACTCTGCAAAAGGAAGTATTAGTAAATGGAGTTTCTTACATTGATGGGGGAGAGGGAGTGGGAGGCTGCAATGGACTGATAATATCTAATCACAAAGATCCCCTGTTCAGAGGAAGATCTGGTGTATACTCGTCTGGTCATGGTGCATTAGGAGCTTCCACGCAGGATGCTACTGGTATTCTTTGTTCTTTCAGTGGGGTGGCAGCAGTGTTGAAAATGAACAGTGTAAGGAAGTGAGTTGGTGTCTGTAGTAGAAGTGCCCCTACCCCAAGCTCCTCCTCAGTATGGAGAGGTTTCACAGATGATATTCTCATAAGAGATCCTCTGTTACTTTCATAGTATAGCCTTCTAATTTAGAATCTAACCACTTGCCACCTGTGGCATCTGTGCAGTTATGCTGTCTATAGGTACCTGGATTATGCCCATTATTGTACGGGTCTGTGTCTGTATACTACAGATTGATATCTGAGTCCATTTGGACTTCGCTCTACACTGATTTACAGATTTTTTTTTTTTTTTTTTTTAAATCTGGATTTAAATATTGGGCATTAAAAAGTTTGTATATGCCCTTAAAACATTGTTCTCTTAGATATTGTATATTTAGTCTGCAAAAACATGGGCCAATGAACAATGTGTAACTATAGCAATTCTGCTTATATTAGCCCAAGTATATATTGTTATATAAGTGACTGGCTGGCTTCCTTCCTTGTTAGAAAGAATTAATCATTGCAATTTGAAAAAGCATGGACTGTAGACTCTCAACCCGGTGTAGATCCTATAAACAGTGAAAGATTAAGATGGAAATGTTGCTAGAGGGAAATGTTCTCATCTTGGGGGAACAGTCAAGTCAGGATTGGAGGAAAAGTCTGGATTCATAATTCAAATGTTTATCCGCCTTTTTTTCCTCAAGATGTGAACTGAAATGGGAAATTCCTTCCACTCCCCTGCTTTCTCTTTGGGCCCTCTAGTCTCATTGCCTTTAGCGTGAATCAAGAGCACTCTGGCTTGGGCCCTTCATTACAATTTTTGAACTTTTTAAAGAAAAAAAGAATGGAACACTAATAAAGTTGTTAGACCATGCTGTTTCCAAACAACTTTGACAAGTGGCCTTTGCTACATCTTTTGTGTAGACTGCTAAGGGTTGCGTAAGGAGCTCATGGCTGTTTTCAGTCATGCTGCGTAACTGTAGTGTGAATTCACTTTTAGCTTTAAAAAACAAACAAACACTTTCAGCATTCCTCAGAAGCCAGTGGGCTCAATCGCTTCTCTAGATGACAAACCACTAATAATTTACAGGCTCTAATGCAGGGGTTCTCAAACTGGGGGTCGGAACCCCTCAGGGGGTTGTGAGGTTATTACATGGAGGGTCGCCAGCTGTCAGCCTACACCCCAAACGACGCTTCGCCTCCAACATTTATAATGGTGTTAAATATATAAAAAAAATGTTTTTAATTTATAAGGGGGGTCACACTCAGAAGCTTGCTGTGTGAAAGGGGTCACTAGTACAAAAGTTTGAGAGCCACTGCTCTAATGGAAGGCTGTTCAGAGCAGTTTTGGGGATGTAGAGTTGGGCTGTAGTGGAAAATGTACCAGATAGCATTCATACCTTCTTGGTACTGTTTTCTGTCTCAGAATCTTAAATATGTCTCTAATGGGACCCCTTTCCCTGATATCTGCAGCTGCCACTGCTCTGTTCATGACAGTAGCCATGGGAACACAAGTAGGATGATATGAGTTTATAACTTCAACTTGTTGCTAGGCAGGCTGCCTCAGTGTTGGTATTAAGTAGTCTTAACAACAACAAAAAAATGTGTTCTGATATTCCACCTCATTGCGTGTGGGAAGAGGACTTTGTTCTTAACTGGCTCTGGATTTTCTTTGTCTGATAGATGGAAAGATAAGGACGGGCACAAAACAGCATCTGGACAGTAGCACGTATGGTGGCTCTCTGCTTAAGCTTGGGGAATGGGTTGTTGGGGGAATGGATGGACGTGACCTCAGTTAGTGACCGTACATGTTAAACTTTTTTAAAACAAAGTACCATATGACGGTGATACATCACATGTGAAACTCAAAACACACAGTATAAAAGGCATTACTTATGTAGCCTAAGAATTGTAATCAGTGTTAAAAATACATACTACTAAAAACAGCATACACTCTAAACAAAGGTCATTGGCTCCACATATCTAAGGAGTTTAGAAATATCTTTTTTGCTGTGAAAATATAAATTGTGACTCGGGCAAGATAACCCGGTATATAAACTTTAAAGCTGCAAAGGTTTCTAATTAATACTAACAGAGTTCACATAAATGTACCTTACAAAAGTTTGGGTCCAAATATATTTGTATATCCAGTTCTCCTATCACTGAAATGCAGCATCTCAAACTTAGGATTCAGAATTCTTCAATCAAAAGGTGAGGGAAATTCAGTACCTGAAGTAGTGCAAGGGATTGCTCCCTGTTCCATCTTCAGTGTCTGTCATAAGATCTGAGAAGCACAGAGCACCCATAATTCTGATCAGAGTTAATAGGAGTTGCTGGTACTTCTTAAGCTCAGACCCAAATATTTCTTCTCTCTTTTTTCCTCTACTCAACCTTTGTTTCATGTATTGCAGCAGTAATTGGTTGCACTCTGGCTACTTGGGGGTGTGTGTGTGTGTGATGCTCATGATGCAACAACCATCACTCCCATTCTAGTAATCCTTTCCTAGAGGTGTCCCCAACTAACCCCTGGTCATCCCTTTCTTAGCAAAATCCAGCCTCTTAGCTAGCTTCACCTCTCACAGCAACTTGTCTGAAAGTTGCTCTTCCAGCTTCTACTTCCTTTGCAGTGGTTCAGCTGTACTTATTTGCACATGACCTGTAACTCCCTACTGTCCGAAAACTGGGTGCCTGGTTTACCTCAAGTACTCCTGTAATCAGCCCTGGTGCCCCCCCCCCCCCCCCCAAGAATTGCCATGCTTGTGGCATGTCCTGGCCATTCTTCTGATTGCTGCTGGAAATACATCCTCCTCCATTATGTCTCTCTAGGTCTTCTAGCTATTCCGTGATCTTGTTCTCCTTACCCCAACCTTAGGACTTGTGTTTTCTAGTGTATTTCCTGTACTTTTCAGTCTTCCTGTCCCTCACTGTGTTTTCTGCCTTCTTTCTCCCCTCCCCCATCCCATGGGAACTTCATCTCTGCACCTAATCTATTCCACAACTATTTTTAAAATCCCTCTTGTGACCTCTTTCTTCTGGTTGATGACTCAGAGCCCTCTGTTTAGGGAAATAAAAATAAAACAAAAACTAGCAGAACTTTGTTTGTATTATCACAGTGCCTGGAAATCCCCGTCATGGACCTGATGCTAGGTGCCATACAAACACAGAATAGAAAGATGGTCCCTACCCCAAAGCGTCTACAATCTAAATAGATGCTTATCGATTACTCCTGTTCTTTCCCCTCGCCTTTGTCTGAGCACCTCCCAGATACTTCAGTAGTAATATGGATGTGCCTTCCCAGACTGTACAGGAAATAGTTTATCAACTTTTTGAACAGGATTTTTTTGGGGCGGGAGAGGAAGGGGGGATGGACAAAAACACACCTCGTGGGAGAAGCCAAGTCACAGAAATGGGTTCTGAGCATGGTTAGGTCTGTGGATGTTTAACAGGAACTGGACCTATGCTGTAGAAATTACCCCCTCTCCACCGGCACTACATTCCCTCTCCTGGTCTGTAGCTTCACTCTTCCGGTGGTTTGTAGCTGCCACGAAGGCCATGGCTGTGGGGAAAGAGTTGATCTCTTGGGTAGCTAGGGGCACTCCCATGGAGCGCTCAGATTATCAGGGCAGAGACCCTGAAGTGGATTCTATCCAACAGCCAAAGTCGCGGTGATTTCATGCAATTGCGACTAGATGTTTGTTTCATCATTCTCGTTCTGATAAGGCCCTGCCCAGAGATGTCCCAGTTACCGGATTGCACCCCATTCTGGCCATTTGAAGATTGATGTGTGTGTGTTTGTCCTCATGGCAATTTGGGGATCCAATAGTATTAAGTCCAAATGGACCCCAAGGCTGCAGATAGCTGTGATAGATGGAGATGTTGATGAGCAGACCAACTCTTTTTGAAGCACCTTCTCTCCAGCATTGCCTCAGTCTTGGATAGGTTCAGCTTCATCCATTAGTAGCATGTAGCTCCATTCTCCCACCAGCTTCCCTCGGCATTATATAGATATTGAATAATATGGAGGAGAGATCCTGCAGGTGAGAACTTTGGAGGTGTAGGAACAGTTATCAGAATAACCCTCTGAAATCAAGGGGGGAGACATTTTGTTGATTACATGGCAACTACTTTAATGGATTTCATTCTTCATATATTCACCCTGAGAAACAAGTGTGTGTACCTCTTGAGAAGTAGTCAACCTGTTACTCCTAACTTTGTGCAGTAATTAAGATAATTGAGGGGACTATAAGATCCCTCCTTCCTCCCCACCCGCCCCCCAAAAGTTTCCTGTTTGCTCTGGTTTGAATTTTGAGCAACTCTTTTTCTTTCAAAAACTCTCCCTAACCTGTTAGACATAGATTCTTTAAAGTGCAAGCAAATGCCATCCAGCACCCCATCCAATGTTCTTTATGTCACCAAGCCTGTTTTGTCTTACAGTTGCAGTTTCAGGTGAAAAATGACTTGTGTCAACTTCCACCGGAACAAAAGCCACTAAGGCTGTAATTTAAAAATGCTGCGGTGTTGAATGTTGGCTATTTGGTCACTCTGGTACAGCCAGGCAGCACTCTATAACAGTGGCTCTCAACCTTTCCAGACTATGTGGACCCCTTTCTGCAGTCTAATTTGTTTTGCCTACCCCAAATTTCACCTCACTTAAAAACTACTTGCTCGCAAAACCAGCCATAAAAATACAAGTGTCACAGCACACTAAAACTGAAAAATTGCTTGCTGTCTCATTTTGTCTGTATGAAACTTTAGATTGTACGGTCTTTGCTAGTGCTTTTTATGTAGCCTGTTGTAAAACTGGGCAAATGCTAGATGAGTTGATCTACCCTCTGGACGACCTCTGCATATCCCCAGGGGTACGTTTACCCCTGGCTGAGAACCACGGCTCTATAATATTCAGGTTCTCATCCAGGAGCAAAGATGGACAGTTAACGAATTTGTTTTATCTTTATAGGCATATTAGAAAAAGTATGGTTTATGCTGATGTGAAAGGATGGACATAAATGATTATAAAGCTCATTTTAATATGTCTTCTAAACCAGAGATTCATAGGCTTCAAGGCCAGAAGGGACCATTCTGATTGTCTAGTCTGACCTGTATAACACAGAACAGAGCACTTCACAAAAATAATTCTGAGAGCAGATCTTCTAGAAAAATATCAAACTTGATTTAAAAATTCAGTGATGGAGAATCCCCTATCATCCTTGCTAAACTTTTCGAATGGTTAATTACTTTCACCATTAAAATGTGCACCTTATTTCCAGTCTCAATTTGTCTAGCTTCAACTTCAAGCCGTTGGATCATGCTATACCTTTCTCTGCTAGACTGAAGGCCCCATTATTAAATATTTGTTCCCCAGATAGACAATTATAGACTGCAATCATGCCATCACTTAACTTTCTCTTTGTTGATCTAAATAAATTGGAATTCCTTGAGCCTCTTACTGTAAGGCAGGTTTCCTAATACTCTAATCATTTTTGTAGTTCTTTGCTGAACCCTCTCCAACTTCACAATTTAAATAGAATGTTGATAACACCAGAACTGGACACAATATTCTAACAGTGGTCGTACCAGTGCCAAATACATTGGTAAAATAGCCTCTCTACTCCTACTCGAGATTCCCCTGCTTGTGCATCCCAAGATCATATTAACTCTTTGGCCACAGCATCGCAATGGGAGCTCATGTCTAACTGATTATCCACCACGACTCCCAAATCTTTTTCACTATCTACTTCCCAGGATAGTCCTCCATTCTGTAAGTGTTACTTGCAGTCTGTGTTCCCAGATGTACACATCTACGTTTAACCGTATTAAAATGCATATTGTTTGCTTGCGCCCAGCTCACCAAGTGATCCATACCACTTTGTGTCAGCAACCTCTCCTCTTTGTTATTTACCACTCCTCCTATTTGTGTGTCTTCTGAAAACGTTATCAGTGATCTTATGTCTTCTTCCAGGTCATTGATTAAAACTGTGAAATAACATAGGGCCAAGAATGGATCCCTGCAGGATCCCATTGGAAACAGACTTGCTCGATGACGATTCTTCATTTACAATTACATTTTGAGACCTATTTGTTAGCCAGCTTTTTATCTATTTAATGTGTGCTATACTGATTTTATGTCTTTCTAGTTTTTAATCAAAATATTGTGCGGTACCAAGTCAAACTATATTACATCAAAATTTTATCAACAAAACTTGCAATCTCATCAAAAAAAGATATCCGGGTAGTTTGACAAGATCTGTTTTCCATAAATCCACAGTGATTTGCATTAGTTAAATTACCCTCCTTTAATTGAGTCCCTTAGCAACAGCTCCATTATCTTGCCTGGGGTTGATGTCAAGCTGACAGGCCTATAATTACCTGGTAATCCCATTTATTCTTTTTAAAAACTAGCAGAACAACCTTAGCTTTAGTTCAGTGTTATGGAACTTCCCCAGTGCTCCAAGACTTATTGAAAATCAACATTAACAGTCCAGCAAGATTCTGAGCCAGCTCCTTTAAAACTCTTGAAGGCAAGTTATCTGGACCTGCTGATTTTTAAAAATGTTTAACTTTAGTAGTGTGTGTGGGTTTTTTTTTAACATCCTCCAGAGATACTAGAGGTTCAACAGTCAAAGATACATTAATACATTTGCAACTTGTGCCTTGTCTAAGTTATTGCAAGGTAGTGTGGGAGTGTATTCAATCAGAACCCTCTCACCCTAACAAAAAAATCTTTAGAAGTAGGGATAGCAGTTTTTTTTAAATAATGTCAACAGACAATATTGATGATTTAGTTTTTAAGCATATTTAGATCTAAATTTTTGCAGAGGCAGTAAATTATGGGGCGGGGGGTTGAGCCAATAATTGTTTAATGACAATTGAGATTCAGAAGGTTAAAGCTTTTTATAACAATTAAAACAAAAATTTAAAACATCACATGTCCAAGTACACAAAGTGAGTATTCTTAAAGTCTAAAAGTTGTCAAGCAGCATTTTTCTTACTTTGCCTGTTTGTAAATTTTGGTTATTGGTGATGGGAATAGTTTTTCCTTGCTTTGTGTGTATAGTGAAATCAACATTTAGTGATAAAAATCTAATCCTTCCAAGTTTATTTAGGGGTAATAAAAATATCCTCCTGTTGCAGCCAGGGAATTGGGATCTGCTAGAATCTTTGCCGTTCTGAAACTCCCTGAGAACTCTTTACACCCCCTCATCAAGACCTTGTGTTTAGACTACTGGGGCCTGCATGATCACAACCAGACATCCTTGTCCTGCACCCAGATGTCTCCCGCTAAACATTGACTGACTAGATTATGTGGAATGCTGCTTTATCTGATTATCTCGTACTCAGCGGCTTCAGTAGGAATTGTTGTTGCTTTGCCTGGAGCAAGCCTCTAGAAAAAGCACTGGGTCATCTTTGTCTAGGGGCAGAACTAGGAGGCTGTCAGATGAAGTAGCATCATTTGCGAACCTGTTTTCAATGGCTGTTGGGGGAGTCTGCAAGGCCATCACACAAGAACCAAGGGTTTGAATATGGTGGCTATTGATAATTTATCTATAGGACTTACAGCTGTTGCCAGCCCAGAACTTGATTGTCTCAGGTGGATGTTAGTTGAAGAGGATGGTTTTTATTCTTGTCTTTGACAGTTGGTTTTATTCTTTCCTGATGTATTTTCAAATGGCTGTTCTTTACTTTAGACGGTCATGTTGCTATAACCAGGGCTAGGAAAATCTGCTTGATGCTTAAAAGCCACAGTAGAAAGCATCTGTGCTGTTGTACACCCTGCAACTTAAAGGGATAGAACAGTTGGGTGCTGCTCATGGTGTACTGGTTGCAGCAGTGGGGGAGAGTGGCTTTGTATCATTGCTATCATACTTTACCCTGGCCTCAATATTCAGGCTGCTGCAAGAGGATGTTACTGCTACTCAGATCCCAGTAAATAACTTCTGCCCTTTCCCCAGCAAAGTTAAACTGACTTGATTTTCTGTCTTTTGCTGCTTCTCCCAGGGGTCTGAATATCAGCAGTGGGGAAAAAATAACTAGTCAGTCTTGGCTGTGTTTCAGCTTTGTAAAACTGAGTGACAACAGAGGCACTGGAGCTGTTGTCAGACTTAGGAAGACAGCTATTTATTCTTTCAGATTTGGCAGGCCATCTCTGCAAACATGAGGGCTGGAAATTGAAGCTGGTCAAAATATTCTCTCTCTATATAGGCAAAATAACTTACTACTTCTAGTATTTCTCCTTCCACTCTGGTGGTTGATTTTTTGGGACGTTGATAGCCATATATTTTGTGTCTCGGTTGTTAAGCCAAATTGTTTTGGGTCTTTTCTTCCATTAAATGATGTGTTGAACTAAGGAGGACAATGTCATGAACAAAAACAAGGTCATTCAATTGTGCATTGTTGTTTGTCCATAAACACTTGTTTGGCAAAACTTTTGCATTTTTCTTAAAACTATAACAGAGTGGGGCTTTTTAAAAGGCAACCCATAAAACCAAAACAAGACCTTAAGCGTCCCTACGCTGTTCAGGTAACTCTGTTTCTGTGCGAGATAAGCATTGTTCTCTAGCCAGGAGTTATGTATAGATGGCATCTGCCAGGAGAGCTTGCAGTCTTGATTAGATGTACGGTGCCTAGTACGATTGGATTATTGTTTGGGGCGGGGGGGAAAGGCAGAGGGCATGATCAAGGTCTCTAGGCAATACCATTCTAGAAATAGTGTTAAACTTTTTATTAATTATCAATATCATAAATTACCAATACCATAAACACTAAGTGTTTTTTGTTTTTTGGTTTTTTTTTTAAAAAAAAACCTCCTCTGTTCAGATCCTTACTGTGTCTCTAGCTTTAGACAGCAGTCAGTACTGGCTAGAAACTGAGTATCAAAATCCTATTTTATTAACCAAAATGGCCACTGGAGCACTATGATCATAGGGCGATCAAGTGTTTAAGTAGCTTTGAAATTTTGTTGTGTGATTGTATAGAGAGAGCTGGGGGGTGAGGCAGAATTGCTTCTAGGCTTTATGCAAATTGCAGTCATTCTGTTGCTCAGTTTTCAACAACTTTTGAGTGTTCTGAAGATGCTACAGAGACTTTTAAAGAAGCAATTTTTTTAAAAAAAGTCTGAAATCTCAATTTGGCATCCTCATTACTGTATTAGAGTTAAGAGCTGGCAGCTAAACTCTGTTGCTTTGCTGAGGCTAAGATTAAATGACCCTCTGGATGCCATAAATGTTAAACAAAGAAGCAGGAATAACAGCCAGGCTGCTCTTTCTCTTCCTGCTTTGCCATATTTTGGCAAGGCTTTGTAGGCCAGAAGGGAAAGGCATTGCAAGGGGGGAGAGGCCAGTGACCGTGCAGAAATGAGGCATGCGCCAAAGGTGAGTGACACTGGAGAATTAAAATGCCAGAAGAGAGGAAACAGGAAATCATATAAGCAAATGAAAGGACAAAAGCGACTGCAAATGGAAAAAGCATTCTTAAAATCTATCCTCTTTACTATTTGCTTCTAATGATTCAGCTCCTCTTTCCCTTTAACACTTTCATATTCACTTGTCTTGTTCCAGGTATTCTGAAAGAGTACAGGGATTGCACTCCATTGAAATGGCAATACAGATCCATCTTTATTTTTGACTTGGAGAGCAGGGTCCCTCAGTGAATTTGTGGTGGGAACTTATTACATTTTCTCTTTTTTTTTTTTAAATTAATACAGTCTGGGGGAAAGTTTCAACATGGCAAGAATCTTTATAAGGTTTGGAGTGCATTTTGTACCTAGTGCTACCTTTGAAAGCCTAGATTATGAAATAGTAAACTCAAATCTTTTCCGGTCTATAAACCAAACCAAAACATACAACAAACTCATATTATCAGAATCTTTCATATTACGGTGTCCTAGTTCTTGCTTTCACAAATGCATTCTAAATCCCATTTTCCCCAGGGTTCTCTATGTTTGGTTTCCATCTTCACAAAAGATAAGGGTTGAGGAGATGGTTCCTCTTAAGACTAATTGGTGCAATCCCCCTTCCACTGGTGTTTTTGGATCCAAACCTTAGACCTGTGAATGTTGGCTAGGGCTTGGCACCACGTCTGGGTGCTTCAGACACTTTAATTTAGCAAACTGCCAGTGAAGCATGGTCTGATGGTTTGAGCATAGGGGCTGGAGACTGAGTTTGCAAGTGCTAATCCCAGCACACTCTCTGACTCTCTGGCCTTGTGCAAGTTGCAGCCTTTTTGTCACAATTCATCATCAAACATGCGTTGTCTACTAAGGACTGTTGCACCAGCCAGAGTGATCTCAGTTGATAGCACTTCCCCAGGCATTGTGTAGAATGGTCACAATTGCCTCATCTTAATAAGGGAGGGATAGCTCAGTGGTTTGAGCATTGGCCTGCTAAACCCAGGGTTGTGAGTTCAATCCTTGAGGGATCTGGGGCAAAAATTGGGGATTGGTCCTGTTTTGAGCAGGGGTCGGACTAGATGACCTCCTGAGGTCCCTTCCAACCCTGATATTCTATGATTCTATTAATCTTTAACCCATCCAGTGTTGCACAGCTGCTGTGAAGTTTAAATAGGCCTGAGGTGTCTTGGACATAAACATCACTATAGAAATGCTTAGAGATTGAAAAATCTTATGGATACAATATTTCTTCTTCTTTTGGGGGGGGGGGGGTGAGGAGCGTAAGAGACTGTGTCCCACCAGTAACTGATCTGGAAGGATTTGGGGATTCTTGCAAGATGCTCTTCCCAAAATCACTTTTATGGGGGAAAGGGGATGGGAGGTCAGGTGGGGGATGATGGGAGGGCAGTGTCCAGCTTTCCTACTGGCCTAGTAGGTGACTAACAGATCTGAAGCCGTCTGTCTGGCATCAGTAGAGCTCTCTCCATCTTAGAGTCTCCTGATTGTGCGGGTTAGCAGCTGCCTGTTACTTGTCCATCCAGTAGCCAGGAGGTTGTGACTTTGTCCATCCTGGGCATTTGGCCTGGTTACAGCCATAGGCGGTTTGCTTTTGTTATAGCTGCACCAGTGGAAATCTCTAGTGTAAACAGGGCAAACCTGTTTAAGCTGCTGTTTGCATGATAGAATGAGGCAGCTTACTGTAGAGTCTAGCAGAGGAACACTCCACTGAAGCAAATAAATTTCTCCACATTAGGGTTTTGCACTGGTGCAGCCACCAGTGGCTGGCTAATGATGAGTGTGACCAGGGCAAATACAGGTGTTTCTACCTCTTCCCCAGCCTTTCTTTCTTCCAGCCCGCACCCACGTTTCTGGGCATCTCCTTTCCCATAATAGCTTTGGTGCCCCTCCCCACAGCTGCTCAGGTCTTTCCTAAGCAGCAGCTGAAACCCTGTTCATGATAATACTTCTAAACTTCTCTAAACAATTAGAGGCATGTTGACTGTAGCCCATTACAAATATCACAGGTCAATGTTTGTCCACCTAAGTTTCTGCCATCATTTCAGCGTCTTGTATGTTTGCATCGGTTAGGCTGCCCACCCATGTTTGCATCCATGCATTCTGGGAAAATCTGTGTAGTTAACCCATAGTGACTCAACCAGGGATATGGTGACTGTAAGATGTATACACAATGGCATGAGCTGGGTGTGGCTATCCCAAATGCTCTGTCCCACCAAGGAGAACGGGGAGGAAGATCAAGCTTTAACTGATGCCTCTTATGGCTTGGGATTCCCATCTATGCTGCAGAAAGTGTGGCTGGACCGGTCCCAGGAAAGCAACCATAGCAAGGGCAAAACGCTGAGCTGCCGTGGCTGCTAACTGACGCTTAACTCCACCATGGCTTAGTGAAATCAACGTTTCTCCCAGTTTCACTACTTTCTGCAAGGCTTTGTACACACTCTAGGCAGTGTCACCACCTAGCTCCACGCTACTGCTTTCCCCAAGCAACTGCTACTGGGAACAGCAGAGGAGCTGTCTGCTTGCAGACTCAGGCACTGCGCCAGTTCGAATTGGGAAGGCTTTTCCGCCTCAATTGTGAGACTTAGAAAAGTAATAAAAACAAACCTATGCAGAAGTTGATGGCTACGCCATCTTCCTCCCTGGCGACAAGTTTCCTGCTCATCACGGGTGAGTGGATTTTACAAGTTCTATTGCTTCTGTCTATTACTATATTCAAAAAACTTGAAGGATGCTTTTTTTTTTTTTTTTTAATAAAGTCTTTAACTGTGTTTTCCCCCCTTGACCCTCTCAAATCTCTTAACTGAGTAAATCAAAGCTATGTCTTGGATGGATTTCTCTCATCCCATCTCTTCATCCTGTACTCTTTCTGGTCAGCTCTCTTCTACCCTTATGTTGCAATTACTGTCCCATATCCTAGGTGGACTAAATGGCACTCCTGTCAATGTCGTGTTCCCTGACTGTCTGAGGAAGCGGTGTGTGTTGTGGCTACTCAAGGCAGAGTCTGTTCCCTATGGGGCTGCTTGTGCTGCAACCATAACACTTCCAATCCCTCCCTGTTGGTCCAAGGCATCTGAGAGAGTGACCAGCACCATCTAACCCAGGTGTCCGGAGCAGTGCAGTGCTCCCTTTTTAAACCCATTCCAGGTTACTGGTTTATGTATATATTAAAAAAACCAGGAATCTGTTCTGAGGTTGTAGTATTGCCAGCATAAACACCTATGCAGTGATCCTAAAGTTAGACTAAGTTTACAGGACATCAGTCACCTGGAAGTGAGACTAGTTGCACTGTTAGACAAGCCGTGACTACCCAGTCATGCTTGAGTCACAATATGCCGTCACACCCTGTTATTTCACAGAGGCATCCATGTCACCCTACGGTAGTGTGACAACTGGATCTTTGTCAAAGCAGATGTTTAAATGGCTATTCTAACTTGTGTTGTAGTGAATTATCAGCATGCAGCTATTATTTACTGATGAAAGGAAGTATAGACTGACTTGACGGATGAAGAAACACAGCCTCATAGTCATAAATAAGACCCCTGGCTTTGGAAGGGTACACGTGGTTAACAGCCACACAAAGCTAGAGACTAACTGAAGCGGGTTGGGGTATGTGTGTGAGGGGGAACTATCGCTAATGGTCATAACCATCCCACTGAGTGAATTCGACTAGAGAAATTCCATTATTTCACCAAAAAAAGCATTTGTTTAGCTATTGAGTAATTAGCAATTATGGGGAAAGGGCATGTAAAACAATGAGACTTGAAACTAGACTGTACAAAACCCTCTGGGCTTAGGGTGGACTACAGGGAACAGTCTTGCACTCTACTCACACAAGCCTATCCAAAAATCCCCTTCTGGTGTATGGAAATACATCAGCAGGGGAAAGACGGTTTCAGGGGACTGTTCAAAATAAATTAAGGGGCATTTGGGGGGCAGAGCACTTTGTACCGATTCCAGGAGACCAGTGGCTCTTGGAGCTCTACTGCATATAGGGGGAGCGTGCAGACTGTGCCAGCTCTATTGGTATGGTGTGAGGAATGTGTTCCTCCTTTCCATTTAGGGGTGTCTAGTGCCTCGGAGCGCTAGTCTGCATTTGGTGGTGCCTGGTTGCTTGCATCTGCATGCTGTAGCCTGCTCAGGGGCCAGCTACAGCTTGTCTTGAGTAACAGCTACCACAAGTAGTTTAAGAATTGGCTATGCCCAATAGCTGATCATACATGAATGGGGAGGTTGCTCCCTTGATTAACAGAATGGGGTAGGGATGGGTAATTTAAAGTCATAATGTACATAGAGGCTACTTCACTCCAGTGACGTGCTTATAAAAGGCACCTGACAGTTGATTTGCAAGTAGGAAAATAATCCAAGTTTTCCTTAGCTTGGTTTGGGTTTAATTTGCCCTTCAGCAAAGAACATTGGCACCTGACAGGAGAGGAATCCTACAAAAAGCAGAAACTAGGTCAAATTACAAAGGATGAATATAAACAACACAAATATATAGGGACAAAATTAGAAAGGCCAAGGCACAAAACAAGATTAAACTAGCTAGAGACATAAAAGGTAACAAGAAAACATTCTACAAATACATTAGAAGCAAGTGGAAGACAAAGAACAGGGTAGGCCTGTTACTCAGTGGAAGGTGAGGAACAATAACAGAAAATGTGGAAATGGCAAAAGTGCTAAATGACTTTTGTTTCAGCTTTTGCTGAAAAGTTTACTAGCAATTGGACAACTAACTTAATGAATGCCTGTGAAAACTGGGTAGAATCAGAGGCTAAAATAGGGACAGAACAAGTTTAAAAATTACTTAGGCCATGTCTACACTACAGTGTTAAGTTAAGTTACGCTGATGGTCGTAAGCCACTGTAATTACTTCACTTGTGCATGTTCACACAACGTTCCTTGTGTCAGCGGAGCGCATCCACCTTTGGTGCTCTAGCATCAATCGAGAGATAAGTGCGCCAGCGTAGCTATCACCACTGTGCAAATCGCCACCGTATCCCGCTAGGAGTTCTGGGAATGGATCTCAGTGCATCGTGGGGGAGGGAATTGCCATCTCATGCTGTAATTTTCTCTGTCCCATAATTCCAAGGGCTTCTGATTACATTTCGTGCTGTTTTTCAACTGCCCCTGTAAACTGTGTTCCCGCCATCTCCGCCTGAAAGCATGGATCCTGCACTGTTCACCAGTCTTGTGATGAGCATTATGAACACAATGCGGCTGATCCTACAGTATTTCATGAGCTGTGAATCTGAACTGAACTGCCCTGCTGTGTGCCATGGAAAGAAACATTTCAACATGGTGGACCATCGCTATTGGACTCAGGAAATGAGTGGTGGTATTGGATTGTGATGCAGGTATGGGATGATGAGCAGTGGCTGCAGAACTTTCATTTGCGCAAAACCACCTTTCTGGAACTGTGTGTGGTGCTTGCCCCCACTGTGTGGTTTGGAGTTGGAAAGTCGGCCTTGGAGGTTGTGGTGATGCAAGTGTGCAGGGCCATTAATTACCTCCTGCTACAAAGGTCTGTGAGTCTGGGCAATGTGTGGGATATAGTGGATGGTTTTGTGGCAATGGGATTCCCAAACTGCGGCGGGGCAATAGATGGTGCAGTTTTGGCCCCAGACCATCTTGCAGAAGTATACATCAACAGAAAGGGCTACTTCTCTGTGGCATTTCACTGATATCAACACGGAGTGGTCAGGGAAGGTGTATGATGCACACATCTTCAGAAACATTGGCCTGTATAAAAAGTTGCATGCAGGGACTTTTTTCCAGACCTGAAGATTCCAACAGGGGATGTGGAAATGCACAGAGTGATCCTGGGAGACCCAGCCTACCCCTTACTCTCATGGCTCATGAAGCCTTACACTGGAAACCTTGACAGCAGCAAGGAGTACTTCAACAATGGGCTCAGCAAGTGCAGAGTGACCATTTAATGTGCAATTGGCAGAATAAAGGGTCGTTGGTGCTGCCTTTTTTTTTTTTTTTTTTTGCGGGGTGGGTCAGTTAGACCTCAGTGAGAAAAATATTCCCATGTTCATAGCAGCCTGCTGTGCGCTGCATAGCATTTGTGAAACTAAGGGGGAAAAGTTTACCTGGGGTGGAACATTGAGGTGGATTGCCTAGCTGCTGATTTCGAGCAGCCAGACACCAGGGCTATTCGAAGGGCTCAACAGTGGGCTATTCAAATCAGGGAGGCTTTGAAGCAGCATTTTACTGGGCTCTTTGTCAATGTGTCTTTCTATAATACATTCAGGCAGGCATTGCTTTCTTGCCATCTTGAATGACCCTTGTAATGATTCATGCCTGAGTGTTAATTATAGTCTGCAAATGTGCTGCTTTGCCACTGTGTATGAATTTTCTGTTGCAATGGTCTTTGTAAGACTTAATTTTTTTAAACAGCAATACACAGATTAACATTTCTTACAAGGGACACGGCAGTGAATAGCACTCTCTGAAATGAGGATCTCATAGCTGTGTATAAGTCCAGCTATTACGGAAAAATGTCCATGGGGTGGAGTGCCAGGGATACTGTGAGAGACTGGGAATGTCTGAGGGGAGAGCATGGAGGCAATTCTGTATGGGTTGCAGGGGGAGTCGAGCAGGCATGTGTTCCAATGATGCAGCAAAATCAGGGACTTGAGCATCTCTGACAAAACTGTATACTGTAGACAAGGCTGAAAACAAGTTGGATGTTTTCAAGTCACCAGGGCCTGATGAAATACATCCTAGAATACTCAAGGAGGCCATGTCTACACTGGAGACCATATAATAGCACAGCTGTACTGATGCAGCTGCGCCGCTATAAGATCTCTCGCTCTATACTGACTGGAGAGAGCTCTCCTGCTGACATAGCGCTGGGCACACTACCACTTGTGTTGGCAAAACTTATGTCACTCAGGAGTGTGGAAAAAACAACACACCCTCCTGAGCAACAATTTTGCTGGCATAAGTGGTATAGACATGGCTGGAGCTGACTGAGGAGGTATCAGCCATAAGCAATTATCTTTGAAAAGTCAGGGAAGTTGGGAGAGAAAATAGCACTATATATGCCCATCTGTAAAAATGGGAATAAGGACAACCTGGGAAGGTGCAGACCAGTTAGTTTAACTTCAGTACCTGGAAAGAAAATGGAACAAATAATTAGGCAGTCAGTTTGCAGACATCTAGAAGATAAGGTGATAAGTAACAGTCAGCATGGATTTGTCAAGAACAAATTGTGTCAAACCAACCTAAACACTGACTTTGACAGGGTAACAAGCCTTCTGGATAGGGGAGAAGCAGTAGATGTGGTATATGTTGACTTTAGTAAGGCTTTTGATACTGTCTTGCATGACCTACTTGTAAACAAATGAGGGAAATACAACCTAGATGGAGCTACTATAAGGCGGGGGCATAACTGTTTGTTTGAAATACCGATGATTACTCACTGGGAACAGTAGTTCTCAGCTGGAAGGGCTTATTTTTTTTAAAAAAAGTGAACATCATTCTGGAATGTATTAGCAGGAGGGTTGTAAGCAAGAAACTAGAAGTAATTCTTCCCCTATACTGCACGCTGATTAGGCCTCAACTGGAGTATTGTGTCCCGTTCTGGGCACCACATTTCAGGAAGGATGTGGACAAGTTGGAGAAGGTCCAGAGAAGAGCAACAAAAGTGGATAAAGGTCTAAAAAACATGACCTATGAGTGATAAAAGTTTAGTGCATAAAAGGTTATTACAAGGAGGAGGGAGCAAAATTGTTCTTTTTAACCTCTGAGGATAGGACAAGAAGCAATGGGCTTAAATTTCAGCAAGAGCAGCTTAAGTTGGACATTAGGAAAAACTTTCTGACAGGGTGGTTAAGCACTGGAATAAATTGCCTAGGGAGGTTGTGGAATCTCTGTCATTGGAGGTTAGACAGTCACCTGTCAGGGATGGTCTAAAAGATAATACTTAGTCCTGGCTTGAGTGCAGGGGACTGGACTGGAAGACTTCTTGAAGTCTCTTCTAGCCCTGTGATTCTATGAATGGGGTGGGGAGGGAGTAGTCTTCTAAGAACAAACTGTTTTCTTAGATTTTTTCACCTTTCCAGATTTCAGATTGTGTCCCCCATTTGGACCTTTATATAACAGTAAAAGATTCATGGCTTGATCTTCAGTGTGACCTTGGGTAGATCTTGAGAGGCAGGATGGTGCGGCAGGTAGGGCATTTTGGCACCTATTAATAAGTGTAGGCTGTAGTTCACATTTTATGATTGTTTTATATTGTAACTATTTGTTTCCATCTCTCTTGTTTCTATTCTTTCTTTTGGTGTATTATAAGTGTTCACGAGTGCTGTGCGTTATACAGGCACAGTGGTGTAGGTAAAACTGGGGTACACTGTTCCTTTTGGAAGCAGATGATCTGGGATTTCTGTGAGTAGTCAGTGTCGGGCTGGATGTCACAGAGGAATGCTTCAAGAGGGTTGGGGTGCACTTGTTAAACTGAAAGACATAGACAGGGCTGACATAGGGAGCTAACACCCAATAGTCACAGGCAAGACTCTCACACCTTCCGCCAGTGAGAGGAACAAAGTGATTTTCTTAGTACTGGGTACCCTGAGCACTGTCACACTTGCCCCTGATTTCAAACGCCCCCTCACCGCCCGTTCCCTTGATGGATGGCAGTGAGATCCAGCCACAGCCCTGGAACTGGGGCTTTCCTGGTGACTCAGGAAAAATTATGTTAGTCTTTGGAAGCTGAGGGGGAAGGATGTGACTCAAGTGTGTGTGTCTCTGTTTCTCCTGGTGATGGTAGACCCTTCTGGATCATAAGAGGGTTTCTGAGAATCTACAGGCCTCTTTTCCTCCAGTAACTGCAATGGAGAAGGGGGAAGTGCTTACTTCCTCAGAAGGAGAGGAAAAGCCCTTTGTGTCACAGCAGCTGTGCTCAGGATGTTGATTTCTTAGGCAGGCCAGTGTCTGACGCTTTGGATTTCTCATATTCAGTTCTCCTTCCCCGTAAAGGGATGGTGATTTGGCTGGAGGAGTGACCAGCAGTGCTCTGCTGATACCTGGGTATTGAGAAGACTCCTAACAGAGCTTGAGTTTCTCCAATGCTCCCTGCCTAAATGTACACCAAGTTCCTGGTGTGAGGCTAACACTACCTCATGCCTGCAAATTAAGCTAATTTCCCCTACGACATCTTAAATAACAGGGAGATCAAATTCCAAATCTTTATGAAATCACAACTGGCACTTGTCCGCCCTCGAGACAAGGATGACAGTTGCTCTAGAAGAGAAACTACAGCCCTTGGTCCTCTGCAATGCATAAACCAGCCAAAAGGTGCTGAGCCACCTGCAGCTGCCATTTGAAGTAGGTGGAAATAGCAGTATGAGAGCCGACAGTCGCTCTGATTCATTCTGTTCTCCTGCAGAAGGCATTTCTAAACCAGGTGTTTACGAGTCAGTCATTTGGAACTCTGACAGAGAATAAACTCAAAAATCTCTGAATAAGGAGGTAAGGGAAGATCCTAATAAACGTTTCTTCTGGGCTTCAAAAACTAGTCTTTAGCAGACAGGGAAACATTCTTTTCTTCTCTAGTTTAGTAAGGCAGCCCTAGGTCCCTGTATATACAACAATGTGTGGGTTTTTTGTCAACCTACATAGTTATACTGGAGTGACTCTTGGAGGCCCCAGTCAGGCCTTCACTGTCAGACACTCTACAGATGGGTAGACCAAAGACTGTCCCTAGTCCCATAGAGCTTAGTCTGAGATTGACAAGACACAACAGGTGAATAAACAGACCAACACAGGTGGTGTGGGTGACATGTAACTGTAAAGACAGGAACGTTTGCCTAAACTAGTGATCTGTGGTCACCAGCCCAGTCAGAACCAGATGGTACTGATATGGGGGCAGAGGTAGGGACTAAGAGAACATATTGGGACAATATGATTCAGCCAATATGCTGAAATATGTATGCAAAGTAACTTGTCTTTTGCAGTTGATGTGCATAACTAGTTACAGGAAATGTGATTTACCTTTGTTTTAAAGACATTAAAATTATTATTCTGGAGGAGCACCTATAGAGCATTAAAATCAAATGCAAGTCTTGTACCTGCAACCTGCTAATACAAACCATCTCACTCGTGCTATCTGCAACTGCAACAACAACCATTACTCTTTGCTGCTTTTCTTAGAAACAAACTTGTTTCTAAATGTACCAATATATCGTACATGTGTCATTCAGAAGTATCTCCTGAGAGGGGAAGGATATGTGTATAGTTAAACCAGTAGTCAGAGGTTACCTCAAAATTTAACCTTAGGTGCAAACTTCAGACTTTTACTCAACCTACTAAAATTGAGGGAGTTTGGATAGACCTGTTTGACAGAGTGAAGCCAGGTGCAAGACTGATCTAGAAGCGCCCACCCCACCAGAAGTCTGGGTGTCTAGTTTTGGTTTGTGACCATCTGTCTTCTGAAAGCATTTTGGAACTTCAGTAATACATTCCGTGATTAATTTTTCAGAATAATTAAATTGTGGGTCCCCCAAGGCAATTCAGTGCATAAATCCATATTCTGGCTGTAGTGGTACAACTGAGCAAGCAGGAAATGAAGTTATAGGTATTTTAAATGCAATACTTAATGCCTAGCACTTGTAAGGACTTGTCTACATTTGAAATGCTACAGTGGCCTAACTGCGGTGGTGCAGTTGCGCTGCTGTAGCGTTTCCGGTGTAGACGCTAGCTACGCCGATGGGAGGGGTTCTCCAATTGGCATAGGTATTTCACCTCCTGGAGAGACAGTAGTTAGATCGGCAGAAAAATTCTTCCATTGACCTAGTGCTGTCTACACCAGGGCGTTCGGTCAGCCTAACTACACCATAAAGGGTTGTGGATTATTCACACACCTGAGCAATGTAGCTGGGTCAACTTAACTTTTTAGTGTAGACATGGCCTAAGAAATACATTTGCCAGTAACGATCCAGTGTCTCTGTAACCTGCTTTTTCAGTTTCTTCAACCATTCCCTCTTCATACTGCTAAAACCAGCTCTTCCAAGGATCGTTTTGAAAAGAACCCTAGGAATTGCTAACTAGATCTGACTAGTCTAGCGTCTTGTTTCTAATGGTGGCCCGTATCAGATGCGTCTGAGGGCTTGTTTACACTTACCGGAGGATTGACGCAATGGAGATCAATGCATTGGCGGTTGATTTAGCGGGTCTAGCGAAGACCCGTTAAACCGCCCCTCTGTTGTCAATTCCTGTACTGCACCTGATCAAGAAGAGTAAGGGCAGTTGACAGGAGAGTGTCTCCTGTCAACGTCGAGTAGTTTGGACCCCGGGGTAAGTAGATCTAAGTTACGTTGATTTGAGTTACTCTATTCACATAATTCAAATTGCGTAGCTTAGATCGACTTTTCCCTTTAGTGTAGACAAGGCCTCAGGAAGATAAAAGAAACCCAATAGTCATAATCGTAGAAACTTCTGAGCAGTTAATTCTGACCCCATCAGTTAGTGGTTGACTTATGCTCTGAAAAGTGAGGATTTATGGTCCTGACCCAAAACCAAATAGGGTCAATGGAAAAGGTTCCATTAAATCCTACCTAGTGTAGGGTGACCCTTTTATTGCTACCATGTGTCTCTTTTTAGCCATTTTCTAATCCATGACCGTTTTGCATCTCATCCCATCACCCTACGCTTCCCAAAACTGCATCTTGTGAGAGACTTTGTCAAAGCTTTGGAGAAAAGTTAAATTCTGCTTTTCATTTTGTAGCCAATTTTAAAATAAGAGGGACAAATTTCTGTTAGACTAAAGAGTTGTGCTTTTTCTCTACAGACGCCAAGTCTGTCCTTATTCATTTAGGTGTTTTTATGACTCTCTAATTATCTCTTCATCCACTGTACCTGGAACTGAAGGTACGACTCACTGGTTTGGGTTTGCCAGGATCACCTCTAAATGCCTGTCTTTGAAAAAGGCACAACATTTTGTTGTCCTCCAGTATAATAACTGAGGGCTTGTCTGCATGGGGAAGTTAGTGTGCAGTTAACTAGGGTGTGAATTTAAAGCTCATTAGCTATTCTGTACTAACACCCCTTGTGGACACTCTTAGGGCATGGCTACATGAGAAACTTCAAAGCGCTGTCGAGGGAGTGCTCCCGCGGCAGCGCTTTGAAGTGCGAGTGTGGTCGCGCGTGAGTGCTGGGAGAGCTCTCCCAGCGCTCCTCGTAATCCACCTCCACAAGGGGATTAGCTCCAAGCGCTCGGAGCCCTGCTCCCAGCGCTCGGAGCGTGTTTACAGTAGCGCTTTAAAGCGCTCTGATTTGCTGCGCTCAGGGGGGTGATTTTTCACACCCCTGAGCCAGCAAGTTAGAGCGCTTTAAAATGTAAGTGTAGATAAGCCCTTACTGTGCACTGAGTGCCCTCGAGCAGTCTAGCTTAATGCACTTCAAAAATGCTTTAAGGTACTGCGCACTAAGCCATTCTCAGTAAGCTGCTAATGTGTCCAGACAAAGAGCTAGTGCAGACTAGCTACTGTAGGCTTTTTCTCCATGTAGACCAGCCCTTCCTGGTTGTGGTGGGGTTTGTTTGTTCGTTTTGGTTTTGTTTTTGTTTTTTTGAAGCTCGTCTATTTCATTAAGTTCCCAGATACATGGAATCGAGTCCAGATGACTGGTTGCTCTTTAGTTGATCAATTTTTATTTATTTATTTCTGTGGACACCTCAGTCTTTGAAATCTTTATTGCCTGAAAAGAGTAGGCCTCTCCCCAACTTTCTCTCTTGTGAACTCTGCAGAGAACTTAAAATGATTAATCTAAATCAATGGTTCCCAAAGTTGGTTTGTGGCTCATTCAGGGTAAGCCCCTGTCAGGCTGTGAGATGCTTTATTTACCTGAGCGTCCGCAGGTACGGCCGCTTGCAGCTCCCAGTGGCCATGGTTTGCTGTTCCCAGCCAATGAGACCTGCAAGGCATACTGTTGCCTTTTTGATCTTCCTCAGTAAGAATGCACTCTATATAATATTGGTTTTTCTTTTCTCCTCCTCTCGCCACCCTGCATCAGGAAGTCAGTAATGTACTTGTCTATTTGCATTCTTTTCACTTGGGGTTTGAATTCCTAGAGATTCCAGTGTATGTTACTTTTATCTTTGGCTCACATACATCCTTTAACGCATCTTGCTGATGAAATGCATAAGATTATAGTGACAGGTTTCAGAGTAGCAGCCGTGTTAGTCTGTATTCACAAAAAGAAAAGGAGGACTTGTGGCACCTTAGAGGCTAACCAATTTATATGAGCATAAGCTTTTGTGAGCTACAGCTCACTTCATCGGATGCATCCGATGAAGTGAGCTGTAGCTCACAAAAGCTTATGCTCATATAAACTGGTTAGCCTCTAAGGTGCCACAAGTCCTCCTTTTCTTTTTATAAGATTATACTGTGAGTGTAGTACCTAGCTCTTATATAGCACTCTTTATCTGTCTCCAAAGGAGGTAAGTATTGTTATCCCAATTTTACAGATTGAAGAAACTGAGGTACAGAGGTGAAGCGTCTTGCCCAAGGTGACCTATCCGGGCAGATCCAGGAAAAGAGTGCAGCTTTCCTCTGTCCAAATCTTTGCCTTACCCCCTGAACACAGCTGTATCCCCTAAATAGTAGGCTCTTTCAAGAGTTCTCCAAAGTGAGAGAATCCCCAGAATCTGTCTCATGAGACGTATTTCCTGCCTTCACCAACCCACTCCAGCACTCGGACAATATAGTCTTTCCTCAAGAACGGCTACAGACACATATGCATTGTAATGGGAATTGTAGCCTCTTAGGGTTTTTTGTTTCTTTTTAAGTCTGGCAAAAAGTAAAAAATGTGTTTTTGTTTTTTCAACTCTGCTAAAACAGCAAAGCACTAAGTATAGATCTTCATAAATCATTAACAAGATGTTGTGAGTTTCCATTCCAAGCCACGTATCTTCCATGCTCAGAAGAAATACATTTCCCCTTCTTTTTTGTTCTGGTTGAGGGTAAAATTAGATGGATAAGGAAGATTCATGGGGGCTGGATGACTTGGAACTCTTGGTCACCAGTTCAAAATAACCAAGATCATTAGTGACCAGAAATAAATATTGTCTTGGTCTTTATGAAGCACGTTGTTGTCTTCCATGCAGTTCCTAGAGAAGACAGATGTCCACATCACAAAGTCAATTCAGCTGGCACTTGTCAGTCTTTGCACAAAGGCCAAGGATTGAATTGATGTGGCAACTGAATTCCCTTCTGGTTCTAAACTGTTCCTTTCAGGGCAGGACACTGCCGGGACTCCATCACAAGTTTTTAGCACTCCACCCACATAAATAATTAGGGCTCTGAAATGGATGAGAAGGTCACAGGACTCTGTGAATGGATTTGTAATCACTAGAACAAAAGAACAAAGCGAAAAGGGAAATTCCTAATGTTCTCTAAACAATAACAGGGTGGGGGCCCATTCTGATACATTCAATTAGAAGCCATCTAGATGCAGCGATAAAAACCTAGTTTACACTTGAAATTTTTGCCAGAATCGTTATACCAGCAAACCCTCCTGGTGTAGATGTAGCTTTTACCAGTTCCTCATGAGAAATCATATATGATGGTATAACCACATTTCTGTATGAGCAAAAGCCCTATTGTCAATGTCACAGAAAATCACACTGCTAACCAATATTGCAGTACCAGCAAATTTTCTGATGTAGACCTGGTTCATATGTCTTATCCTCTAACTGGATACTCCAATTCAGACAACAATACCCATGAAATCCTGGGTGGAATAACAGACAAGTGCTGCTTCCATTATCCGGGAAGAAGAATGACCTATATGGTCACTTACTTTTGACACAAAAGTATAGTATAGTGGGTTAGTTAAAGTTTGATCAAGGTTAAAAATTAGCATACAAATAAAAGAAAAAACTCTGACCCGCATCTGCAGTAGCCTGTCAGTTGAAGATGGTAGAAGATGGCGAAACAAAAGTAGGGGCGTTTTTAAATACCATTGCTTGGTGCTCTGCCCTGCACTGCCCTTCTCCTAAACACCCCTCTGTCCTGCTTCTGCAGGGGAGGAAATTCTTGGGTGGAAGTGTTACAGCATTAGCAAAGGCAGGTTGTCCTTGCCCTTTGTGAAGTGCTACCGCAGGGCACTAGCTCAGCCTAGGGGTGGTTGACCTAAAGTGGATTTCTTCCACTTAAAGAATGTGGAGAGAGCCTCAAAATTAGATGAAGGTTTCTAACCATCAGAGGAGTGAAGTTCTGGAATAGCCTTCCAAGGGAAGCAGTGGGGGCAAAAGACCTATCTGGCTTCAAGATTAAACTCGATACGATTATGGAGGAGATGGTATGATGGGATAACATGATTTTGGCAATTAATTGATCTTTGACTATTCATGGTAAATAGGCCCAATGGCCTGTGATGGGATGTTAGATGGGGTGGGATCTGAGTTACCCAGGAAAGAATTCTCTGTAGTATCTGGCTGGTGAATCTTGCCCACATGCTCAGGGTTCAGCTGATCGCCATATTTGGGGTCGGGATGGAATTTTCCTCCAGGGCAGATTGGAAGAGGCTCTGGGGGTTTTTCTCCTTCCTCTGTAGCATGGGGCACAGGTCACTTGCTGGAGGATTCTCTGCACCTTGAAGTCTTTAAACCATGATTTGAGGACTTCAATAGGTCAGACATAGGTTTATTGCAGGAGTGGGTGGGTGAGATTCCGTGGCCTGCATTGTGCAGGAGGTCAGACTAGGTGATCATAATGATCCCTTCTGACCTTCATATCTATGAGTCTATGAGCCTCAAACTTCATGTAAGAGCCCAGGCTCCCCAGTCATATGATCCTGGATAGCAAATGCGGAAATACCCTATTGCCTAGAGAGAAATGTTTCAGGAGTCCACTAATGGAGATCTTCAAGAGCTCCTTTCTCTTGGCACTTGGTGGGACTCCCTGGCTTCAGACCAAGCTGCAGGGGGATTAAGACACCCAGTTGCTCCTAAGCAGGGTACCATCCGTTCTGGAGAGTGATGGAGACTTATCTGGTATATTTAACTGGATGCAGCCGTGATACTGAACTGCTGTTCTGAAGGTGGAATATGTTTAGCGGAGTGTAATGCCACAGCCATGGAAGCCAGGACACTTAAGCAAGTATAGCCAGGTACTAGCATGTATTAGTTAAGGGTTTGCCCATGTGAAAGAGTGACTCCAAAAATAATCTTCTCACCCCTACCCAACCCCCTCCAAACATGCACGCAGCTGGAAGGGTTCCAAATGAGATTTGCTGGTGAACTGGGTATTGTATTTTATTTGTATTGTGGCAGTACCTAGGAGCCCAA
This sequence comes from Eretmochelys imbricata, assembly GCF_965152235.1. Lineage (NCBI taxonomy): Eukaryota > Metazoa > Chordata > Testudines > Cheloniidae > Eretmochelys > Eretmochelys imbricata. The sequence goes on from NC_135577.1 coordinate 111,840,115, forward strand.
CGATGGACAGGCTCCCCTTGTATTAGGTACTGTAGTATTAATCACTTTGTTTAGCACTGACAGTATGCCTGGTGCTGTAGAAGAGGCAGACACATCCCTTTTACTCTAAATAAAAACCCTTTTAGTTGTGTTTAATTGAAGAAAAATTTAAGAATTGCAGCCTCAGGAAAGAGGCATTTAAGTTCTTAACAGAATTTCTGTCCCCAAACTGGAAAGATTATTGGCCTGAACATAGTGAAACAGTAAATTTTATGGCTATATAGCAAACTTGTGAGAGGAGTGTGAGCACGCATGCCAGGTACAGTGTGGGCGAATGCCATGCACATTTAACCAGCCCCCAGCCCCGCTAGCTAGCATAGCCACCTTTCCCTTCCTCGCGGTAGAACCAAACCAGGCTCCAACGTGGTCTCTCATAATAAGTCAGTTTCCTGTATGCAAGCCGCACTCTGCTCCTCCCGTGAGGTACTAAGAATCTTTGGCTATCTAAGTAGGCAGATTGTCCTCCTTGCTGGCCGCGCCTTATTTGGCCAGCCTTTGGTCTCCCTCTTCATGTCTCTCTGTCCTCCTGTGTCCCTCTCTGCCTTGCCATAGCCTCATTCTTATCCGCTTTCTTTCCTGGTCCCTCTCACTCTTCCTGACTTCCCTTTTTTGTCCCATGCCCTGCCTTTGACCAGGCATTCTCTCTTTTTCTCCAGCTCCAGCTGCCTGTCTCCCCACTCCCTCTGCACTTTGGGGATGTTGCTCCAGATACGCAATGCTAATTTGTGTCTCAGGTTATGCCTACGATAAAAAAACCCAAACCCATGGCACTGAGCCTCAGAGTACAGGTCAATTGACTCAGGCTTGCGGGATTAAAAATTGCAATGTAGGTGCTTGGGCTGGAGCCTGAGGTCTGAGACCCACTCCCCTCATGCCCAAATGTCTACAGTGCAATTGTTTAGCCCCGCAGCCTGAGTCCTGCGAGCCAGAGTTGAGTCAACTGACCTGGGCCAGCCCCAGCCATGCCTGAAGCATCAAAGCAGAGAGGGAGCTACGTTCTGATCAGAGGAGCATGCCATACATCTTGGATCTCTGGTTCGTGTTTACTGCCTTGCTTTTGCCTTAATTGATTCCTTTATAATATGCTGTGGTATGCAGAGGGTTGGCACCACAGATGGAACATTCATAATCCCAAAGTGAAGGCAGCTCAGCAAAATCCAACATGCTTGCAGGATTTTTGCTTTGGTCTGGCTGAGGAGCCCATTTGCTGCTGCTGAGGATACTCTGTTGGCTTGCACCTTGTGTAGTCATTCACAGTAGGTGTAAATGAGACTAGTTAGTACAGTAAAAGCTTTGTTATGGGGGGTGCCAGTTAGTCCAAAATTCAAATCAACTAAGAGCTATACTGACCGATGGAATACTAATTATCAAAGAATTAGAATACAATAAAATGAATAAAGTATAAACTAGTATACAGGTATTCACCAATCCAGTAGTAGTACTTTATGCAGAGTGGTTGGTTTCTTGAAGCACTTAGATGTATACAGTGTGACAGGGTCAGGCCAGATGGCTACAAAAGAGTGGTCGAAGGTAGATACATTAGTTCCAGGTTAAGTAGGTCCCTTTTCCCTGGGTAAAATAACAGGGACTATTCCAGAACACTCAGGAACTTTCTAGAACTAATTAAGTCTGGCAGGCTAATTAGGACACCTGTAGCAAATTGGGAAGCTGCTAGAATTAAGACTAATCAGGACACCTGGTTTAAAAAGGCTCTCACTCCAGTTAGTGAGGTGCGTGCAAGGAGCTGAGAGTGAGGTGTGCTGCTGGAGGACTGAGGAGTATAAACGCTATCTGGCATCAGGAGGAAGGTCCTGTGGTGAGGATACAGAAGGTATTGGGAGGAGGCCATGGGGAAGTAGCCCAAGGAGTTGTAGCTGTCACACAGGTGTTACACAAAACACTATAGACAGCTGTGATCCACAGGGCCCTGGGCTGGAACCCAGAGTAGAGGGCGGGCCCAGGTTCCCCCCAACTCCCTATTGGATACAGGGGGAGTTGACTTGGACTGTGGGTCCCACCAGAGGGGAAGGTCCCTGGCCTGTCCCCTGACCCACTAGGTGGACCAGCAGAGACTGGGGGATTGTTCTCCTTTCTTTTTCCCATGCTGGCCAGTGATGAGGTTATCTGAGTGAATGGCAGATTTGGGCCACGAAAGTGACCAAACTGAGGGCAACTGTGAATCTCTGAGGCAAGCAAAATCCGCCAATAAGCGCAGGACCCACCAAGGTAGAGGAAGAACTTTGTCACAACAGGTAAAGTTTTCTATACAGTAGGTTATCTTATGACACTACATATCACTATGGGCAGTGTATCGCATACACCCAGATCACTAAACACATTCTTAACACTAAAACTATACTAAACATAATTTAATCTTTCTTTGATTCAGAAGGCACTTCAGGATCTTTCAGTGCCTCAGGGTCATCATTATCAACATCAATTATCATTGTAGATGTAGAAGGTGTAGGAGATTGGGCTGAATCTGTACTGACCCTATGACATACCCTGGAAGCTGCTTCTCTGATTAAATCCCTGATATCAGCTTGCTTACTTGTCTTCTGCCTCTTTTGCATAAAAGTAGAGTACAGAATGTGTAATTGCATAACCTCCTGGGCAGTATACTAGTCCTGGTTACTAGATTGAAGATTTGTATTGGGAGATACAGAAATGCTGGGTGGTAAAATGCCGGGTAACACGGCTTTTACTGTGTCTTGCTGTCATTGTGCACTTTTGTAATTGTCTACACAAGGTGCCAGGCAATGAAGAATTAAGCCTTTTGTCTATTCTAGCTGCATATATAGTATTAAGATATAAATCAGTGGTTCTCTGCCTACAGGCCACTTGTGGCCCAGTCAGCATACAGCTGCCATCCTCAGGGCCGTACTCTCTGTGTGTGTGTGTGTGTGTACGTACACACACACACGGTTCACATAACACACACAGGTGCATATGCAGCCCACAGTGGTAAATAGGTTGAGAACCGCTGATATAAATGGAGAACTTTCCAGTGCTAGCATCTGTCTTGATTGATTTGTGCCTGTGTAGTGCTAGGGTGTTTTGGGTGAAGTGTTAGCAAAACTCAGATTAGCACTGTCGTGGGATCCTTCATGGTGGTTTGGTATTTTTAGCAGAGACTATATGTAAAAAACATTCTGTCATGAAGTTTGGAGAAGATGGTTTGTTTTTGTTTTTTTAATTCTGAAATCTGAAGGAAAACTTGTCAAACCAAATAGCTCCTAGGAGCCGCCTGCATTTTCAAGGGCAAACGAAATACTGCCTCATGTTTGAATTAACACAGTCCTCTTTTTCTAAAGAGCTTTTGAAAAATACAGAGCAATCCCCGGCCTCATTTATTTTTAAATTTCATTAAATAATAGGCAAGTTTTTTAAAATTTCACAGAATATCTTGTCTGGTCCCTCAGAGCTGAGAGTGGAATAATGAGAAAGAAGGGCTGGCCAGTGGCTGGGGCAGTAACCTAGCACTCAGAAGAGCCTGGTTCAATTCCCAGCTCTGCCACAGATGTATTGCATAGCCTAGGGCAAGTTGTGTAGTCTCTGTGTGCCTCGGTGTCCCCCCCCCCCCCCGCTTGTTTTTTTCCAAAAGTTGGTGCAGGGGAAACACACACGGCAGCTGCTCTTGTGTGAATCAGTGGGGGCCAGTCCCATCCTGGATGGGGTGGGGAGGTGGTGGGATGGTCCAATTTTGGAGAGTGGAGTGGGGGAGCTCTCCCCACATGGTGCCAGCCCGTGCAGCCTGGGGTGAGGATCAGGGCCCAGCTTGCTCTGTTCTTGGCTTAGCTGCTGCTTCCTGCCCAGCTGGGGAGGTGGGGGTGAAGTGGCGCAGAGCTGACCATGGGGTGATTAAGAGCTCCAGCACACCTTGAAGCTCTAGAGGAGAGACAATAGCCCCAACTGGTGCAAAGCTGATACCGGGATCCATCCCTCTGGTGGAACAAGGCGCCTTCTCATTCTCGCTCATGTTCCAAGTACAGTTACCAGGTGTCTGGTTTTTGACCAGAACACCCGGTCAAAAAGGGACCCTGGCAGCTCTGGTCATCCCTGCTGACCGGGCTGTTAAAAGTCCGGTTGGCGGCACTGGTAGGCTCCCCACCTGGCTGTGTGTGGCTCCCGGAAGTGGCCAGCATGTTACACCGGCTCTTAGGCATAGAGGGACTCTGCGTGCTTTCCCCACCCCGAGCGTTGGCTCCTCAGCTCCTATTGGCTGCAGTTCCCGGCCATTGGAAGCTGCAGAGCCACTGCTCAGGGTGGGTGCAGTGTGCAGAGTCGACTGGCCCCTCTGCCTAGGAGCTGGCAGAACATGCCAGCCGCTTCCGGGAGCCCTCACGCCCTCCTGCACTCCACCCCCCAGTCCTGAGCCCCTTTCCGAAGCCAGCCCCAAACTCCCTCCCGGAGCCTGTACCCTCTCCCATGCCCCGACCCCCTGCCTCAGCCCTCTCTCACACTCTGAACCCCACATTTCTAGCCCTTCCCAAGAGCCTGTACCCTCCACCTGGAGCCCCCTCCTGCACCAACCCCCTTCCCCAGCCTGGAGCCTCCTCCTGCAGCCCAAACTTCTCACCCCCAACCCCCTGCCCCAGCCTGGTGAAAATGAGCTAGTGAACGAGGGTGGGGGAGAGCGAGGGAGGGGGATGCAGTGAGCTGTGGTGGGGCAGAGGGTGGGGCAAGGATGTTAGGTTTTCTGCCATTAGAGAGTTGATAGCCCTAAATCCAAGCAGCCATGGTGCTGGCCATGGCGAGGGGATGGATTGTGGTCTCACCTCCTGCAGTGTCGCCCCTGGGGTAGCGGGGGCACTGTGGGGTGGTCTGGGTCTCCTAATGGCCATGTTCACAGCTCTGTGTGCTCCCCCCGCCCCCCCCCACCACCCCAGCCAATCAGGAACTGAGCCAATCTCTGCTCTGGGCCAGACTAGGCTGAACCAGCTAGCACCATACGGTGAGACATGCAGCCTTACTCCAGGGGATAGGACTGTCCTGGCACCTCTCTGTCCCCATCCAAGGATGGGATCGTCCTGTTAACCCCCATGAGCGGCCATGTCTGTCTTCTAGCTGTTGGGAAAAATCACGGTATTGGGCTAACTTCCTGATTTCCTTGCAGTCCACGCAATGATGATTTACTAAGGGCCTCAGTAATAGTACTTCCTCACAGAAGTGTTGTGAGGGTAAATACCTCAGAGGTTGTAAGGTGCTCAGGCCCTGTGGTGCTGGGGGCATAGGAGTACCTTAGGTAGATGTTTCCAACAGTCCTAGTTAGGTTTGTGTCGGTGAAGCCTTGTGTTTGTCAGAAGCCGCATTGATGGCAGTGGAGTCTGGGAGATGTCAGTGGGTCAGATTCCTGGACAGGATCTTGTGTAAGCATCTTCTGTGCTGGTGCTGCCTCTAATTTAGTGTATTATGATTTAGTACTGTAATTTCCCCACTTGCTATCCTCAAAAGAGCCAAAATCTCAATCCCATTTACTGTGGGGGGGGTGTGTGTGTGTGTGTGTGTGTGTGTGTGTGTGTGTGTGTGTGTGGTATGTGGTGGTATTATTTATTATTTTGAGAAATCTATACCTATCCTGAAGATCAGGCTGTTGCTCAGCTTTTATAGTTTTATTCTTCTGTGCACAATGATTTTGTTTTTACCGTACTAGTGCTATGCTGTGAATATCCATTTATCGTGTACTTTGCCCTTGGACTTTTGGGGACAAGTTTTTGTTAAATTCAGATACCACAGAATGTCCTGTACCAGCACACATCATTGCTATTGTTTGGTGAAGCTAGTACCGTCAATGTCATGTTCTGTAAAGCAGGATTGCTGCTACTGGAAGGCTCAGAAGGAATAGCTTGTCCTGATTTGTCTGAAGTTTAAAGAGAGCTTAGGGAACTTTATTTTCCATCTGAATTGGACTCCAATTCCTTGTTGTTCGGATCTGACCATCCATCAGGAAGGATTTTGAAACACTGAACATTTCTTTGTAGTTATCTTCGCCAAGCAAGTATCTGCATTTTATAACAACGCTGGCGTTTTCCAGGGACTTACTTAGAGTTCCACAAATCAACACAAGCTGTCTTAAAGGGATGCAGGCATGTTAATGAGTGTATTTTGGCACCACCTCTCCACAAAAAACAAAGCAATGAATTTGTTTTGCTAACGCTTCAGACTACGGAAACTTTATACTTGTTTGTTACACTGGGCAACTGAAACTCTGTTCCATTTCAAGATGTAGTAATGCTGTAGTTCTTTTGCACACACTAGCATGATGCTGTGATATTCGGGTTGCAACTACTTGCGTGGGACTCTAAGTCGGTTTGGCCTTTAGTTGAAGCTGTAAAATAAATTGTGGACACATTCCTGCTGATAACTAGGTTTTGCGCTTCCTCGTCAAGGCTGGGGTTTGTGGGATGCTTTTCTGCTGTCCCAGGGTGAGTAGAAATTTTTCTCTGGCAAGAGAGCTGATCCAGAAACCCCCCGGGAGGAGAGGGAGGGAGAAGGAAGTCGCTGCTCCTTTAACAGGAAAGGGGAGAGAGAGCCAGAGACAGGCTTGCATTGGGCCACTCTGATTCCTTCTCTGCAGGGGAGGGACAGTAGAATGGCCCTCCTGGAGAAGAGCAGAAGGGGAGAAGAATGACAGAAGAGGCCCTTTCATTAGTGGGTAGGAAGGGGAGGGAGGTGACCAGAGGATTTACTGTGTAAAGGAGCCACGACTTTATGAACACCAGGGACATGTCCAATTTGGAGGCTGTCAGATTATTTGCGGAAGGTGGGAAAGCTGAATTGATAGGGTGTGCTGGGGAGGGACGGGAGGAAGCTGTCTTGTCTTTACATCCTTATTGATAAGTCTTATAAACAGTTAAACTGGTCTGGTGACACAGGTATCTTTACCTGCCCCATTGGGCTGTATTCTTACGTGAATGATAACTGATGAAGAAATTGCAAGACCTGTGCTTGTTGCGTTAAACCTGATGGTAATGTCTGTCTTACTCGTATGACTAGGCTGCGTAGAGGATTGGATCCTAAATCTGTTTGGTTTTTTTTTTAATGGCATAGAAACTTCGTAGGATATAAGGGAAATGGGAGGGAGAACACTTGTTGTGTGGAGTAACTCTTCTTGAAGAAAGGGAGTAGAAGCAACTTTTAGATTATTTGGAGTTCACGTTTATAAATTTGCAAAAAGAAAAGGAGTACTTGTGGCACCTTAGAGACTAACAAATTTATTTGAGCATAAGCTTTCGTGAGCTACAGCTCTCTTCATTAGTCTCTAAGGTGCCACAAGTACTCCTTTTCTTTTTACAAATACAGACTAACACGGCTGCTACTCTGAAACCTGTTTATAAATTTATCAACTGGCTTTTAAAATACTCCTGATAAAAATGAATTCTGACTTGATTTCCTGTACAGTTATTCTAAATTACTGTAATAATTATGGTGTGGGGTATGGTTTGCTTTGCATTTAAAGTGGCAGTGGCTGGCGTGATATGGGTAGAGGGGAGCTTGCAGTGCAGTTAGTGAAGTTCTGCCCCATGGTGAGAGGCAAGGCGGAAGCATCTGTGTGTAGCTGCATACCGAGATGTGTGTTGTAAATTTATACAGAAGTGTGGTGGAATGTACAATGAAACACATGCACATGGTTGTTTCAGTAAATGGTTTCTCACTAGCCCTTTTTTTCTTTAAGTTCCTTTTAGGGGTGTGTGTGTGTGTGGTTTTTTTGTTTAGTTAAATGGACTGTTACACTCTTAAACTTTAAACAGCATCAGGGTTTTTGTAAAAACAAGCTGTTATAAAGGATAAGACCAGCAAACATTTCCATTCTATTTTTTTTTTAATAAAATCCAGTGCTTCGGTTCTCTTTAAACATCAAACAAACAACCTCCCAACCCCGTTCCTTTTGGTGTGAAAGTCTGGCTGTGCCTGGACAAAGGCCTGCCTTCAGTCAGATTTTAATTTTAGTTAATACATTTTTATGTAATAAAGACGAAGCAATTGTAGCTGTCACAGGACTTAACAGGTTGAGTTTATACTTCCCCCATAGGGAATAACTTGACCTGTTATGGGGCAATATAAACTCAATCTGCTGACTCATGTGACAACTACAATTGCCTTATCATAACTAAAAGCTAAGTTAAAATCCTAGTAAAGAACACACTTTATGTGCATGAAGACAAAGCCGGAGAAAGTGTATGTAGTGTTAACTTGGGGCTTGTCTACTGCAACATAAGCTAGAGTGTGATTTTCTTTTAAAAGGCAAAAGGTATTCTGCATTAGCTCCTCATGTGTACATGGATTAATCTAAACCCCAAAAAGAGACACTGTATGTGGATTAAATGTCTACATTTAGGACATACAGAGAGGCTACTCAGGGCTATTTCCCTATGTAGATATGCCTTCAAACTTTTCAGCACTAGTATAGATGGGTTTTACAGCCTTTAAAAATATTAGTGGGTTGTTAGTAGCTAGAGTTGACCATGTCTTTCTTTGAAAAGCTAAACTCTGCATTTAAAAACACCCAAGACACTGCACCACTAAAAACCTGAAAGTGAAACTGGACATCAACAAAACTGAAACTGACATAATTAATTTTTCCTCAGTTTGAGGAAAAAAATATAAATAAATTGATCCAAAATAATAACCAAGTCTAGGGTTTTAAAAATATTTAACTTTTGATAATCTATCTGTTTGCAGCTTATGACTCTTAAGTGGAAAGGTGCCTTGTTGGTGTATAAACAATACATAAATGTGACTCTGGCTGAGATTGTCCAAAAATTAGGAAATCCAAAATTAGGGCTCTCACAAATAGCAAAATCGTAAGCAGATGTCTCACAGTAAGGTATCATGTGGCACAGTTTTGTGGAAGATGGCTGCTGTATGGTGATGAGAATATTACTAGATTTTCTGAATTCGTGGGTGCATTAAATTATGACCTAGTCCTGAAATGAGCTGTGTGTAGGTACAGGGGTCTGCCTGTGCAGAGTTCACTGCAGAATTAGGACCAGTTCTGTGTATGTATAAAATATAAACTTATAATATTTTCTGTGTATAAAGACCATTCACTTATAGTTGATCAAACAGCTGCTATGGCTGCACATTGGTGCCACCTGCCTGCAGGAAAGAATGAGTGGACTCATAAAGCAAAAAAACCAAGGCGATGCCTCAAAATGATAACACTGTTTAAGCTGGATTTGACTGTGAGCAAATGTAGATGCTCTTTTGTTTGGGGTGTGTTTGGGGTTTTTTTGTTTGCGCTTTAACCAGCTTCCTCCAACTATTAAAAAAAGTAGCATCTTGCATCAGATAATTTAAAAAAACTAAACGTGTGAAATTCAGCCTAGATTTGGGTTGAACTTGTTCTTTCTTAATAATGGAATACTGTCTGTCTTACTGAGCTCATTTTCCTTCAGCTTTTTTAATGCTCTTCATTTAGAAGTGCAAAATGACCTCCTTAACCCATGGTGGATGATTACTCTTTATTTAACTCAGTAACTTTTAAAGCAATATTTTCACACTCTCTTAATGGTTATTACACCAAATGCGTTACCTAGGGAGGTGGTGGAATCTCCTTCCTTTGAAGTTTTTAAGGTCAGGCTTGACAAAGCCCTGGCTGGGATGATTTAGTTGGTAGCTTTGAGCAGGGGGTTGGACTAGATGACCTCCTGAGGTCCCTTCCAACCCTGATATTCTATCAACCTCTGGGTTTGTAGTACAGCACCTTCATTTACTCTTGTGGTGTAGGGTGCTGCTTTTATATATAGAAATCTAAATAGTAGCGTCTGTTTCACGGGTGGATACAAATTTGCCCTCAGCACTTTATTTGCATATAGATTATAATGCCAGTCAGGTGTAGCTATGTATAGGAAGAGCTAACTGCTGCTTAATTTATAACTTTTTAAATTTAAAAAAGTCTCTTGACTTTCTGGTTTTGGGTCTAGAAATGTTCTGCTGCATTTAACACTACTACAGTATGTACAAAACTGTACTGCATCAAGATACTAGCTGTTAAATCTAGGCAGTCCTGCTGAAACAGAAATGAAAGGGGGTCACAAGCATAATCGGCTGACCAAGGATAAGTCACACGCACAAGGAAGCAGACATGTGTAGCAGAGCACTGCTTTGAATTTCATTGGATCATTGCCTGAGACAATCAACGCTAGCAAGAGGGAAAGAGGATGGGGAAACCTTCCTTCTTTTTTAGTTGTTCTCAGAATGGTTGGAATTCTTTTGCATCAGAGCAACTTTTGTTAAAGCTAATTCTTGTTGAAATGCAGTACCACTCTGACGTCAGTGATGCTGATTTAACTGGGCAATACTACTGAGTTTAAAGTGGTCTCTCTTTTGAAATGATTGGAGCCAGGCTGACTTTTTTCTATTATGTATCGTGGGTGTAGACAAGTGTGTGTATATGGAGGAGCGAGGTGCCCAGCCAAAAATGTAAGGATTTCATTAATAAATTAAGAAAATGCTGGGTTTGGAACAGAAGCACGTTTGTATCCCTTTATTTAGAAAGTGGCTGTATTTTAGTCGAGGTATGAAACTAGTCATGAAAGTGATTATTTATCAGCTTTTATTTCATTTAACTGTAGTCCCCAATAAGTCTATACTCCTATTGTAATAAAACATAAAAACAATCATTACTGCCAGATATGACAGAGGCTCAGTAAATGCTGTTGCTAGTTATTCAGTAGTCTTTGAGTGTGGGAATCTCACCATCAGTATGTGGAGGATTTCAGGTTTGTACTGCACATAAACTTAAGTAATTCAGCAAAGTTCCGTGGTGGTGCTGAAAGCCTTTCATGTTGTTCTCGAACAATAGATACTCTGACTTCCATAGCTGCAGAATTCCCAATGCTTTAGGGAACAGTGAAATTTGCTAACTGCAGATCTGGTTATATCTAGGCTGGTAGCAAGGTGCTTCTGAGTAACGCCACTGCAGGTAAACTCCATAGCTCTCTGCACAGTAGTGACCTCCACAGGAGGCAAAAAAAATAGAGGGCTGGATCACCCCTGTAGTGGTGAAGCCGACAGGAGGTCTTAAGGCCAAAGGAAACTTGGAGGAGCCGCTTGGTAGAAATCCTCCCCGATTGTTATAGACAGTGGTGGGATGTGTCTTGGGGTACCAGCAGGTGGCTGGCACCAGCTGCACAATATGGCTAGTAAGCATTCTTCCTTCTCTTCCCCCACCAATGACTGCAGCTGTTCCAAGTCTTGCCCTTGTTTGGGGCAGAGGTGGAAGGGTATTTCTGTTCTGTAGATGAGGCTTCATGGGAAAGCTATAATAGAGCTCTAGGCTGTTTAACGTTTTCCAGGTAGCGTCTGTTGGGGATCTCTGTGTGTTTGTGCGCACATGTGCATTTCCCCTCCCTTCCACACTTTTATGTAGATCCTGGGCTGCACAACCCTGGTGGTGGGGGGCAGAAAGGAGGGGCACTGATGCAGAAGATGGGCTTTCTGCATATGGATCATGGAGACATGACCCAAAGTGACTGTAATGCATTGTTACACTGCCTGTAGAACACACACAAATGCTATATTTTTCTCAGTCCTTGAGTGAACTCTAACAAGGAATTGATGATTCAATCCATCTCCTATCACTTGGTGTCAGCTTAGATGGATTCATGTTGATTAGAATCTGCTGGAGAACTTAATATTCTGTCACACACTGCATACACCTGACTCCAGTGACAGCAGAACCATCATTTTCTTATGGCAATTTCCTATTTTCTTATCAGCTGGAGAACTATTATTTAAGATCTGATACTGTATATGTAACTAGCTAGCCTGTGTGTTTTTGGCATGGGGTACTTTTAATAGCAGCCATATGTTGCTCACTCAGTTTCTGCAAAGCATCTTGATTGCATTTTAAGAGCCTGATCCTGCTGTCCACTAAGTAAATGGCAAAACTCCCACTGACTTCAATGGGAGAAGGACTGGAGCTTATATTCGTTAATGTGTAGGTGTCTTGGAATGAAAATCCATTTAAGGCAGATGACCAGCGAAAAAGTCCTTCACATCATTGAAGGCACAGTGTTGCTCAACAGATTCTACTCTGAAGAGGCGCCCATACTTAGTGAGATCAGTAGGGGCAGGACTGAGAACCTCCATTGCACTGCTTTGTAGGAGCTCCCTGTACCCCAGTGGGGTGTGTGGCAGCTGGGGATCCCCCCCTCTAATTAATACACGCGCGCGTACGTACACACACACACACGCACGCACGTTGTGGAGTGGGTCTGTTTTGTTTCTTTGCGGGTGAGGAAATTATTCATTCTTCTCTCTCTCTTCCCCCCCCCGCCCCCATTACCTCCTGAACTTTCTGCACCAAACCTGGTTATTCAGGTCTGGGGAGTGGTTTTTCCTAAAGGGTTTAAGCAGTGGGGAGAAGAGGGCTAACACCCTTCTGTCTAGCTCTTTAGTATCCAAATGAAAACTGCCCAACTGTACGTATGGTGGCCCCAGAAGAATTATGCATGGGGATGAGTCTGCCCCATTGTCAGCCTCACAACAGGGAAATACAAACCTGAAGGACGGAGTGGGCCATTATCCAGTGTTGTTGTAGCCAGGTCAGTCCCAGAATATTAGAGACCGGGTGGGTGAGGCAATATCTTTTATTGGACCAGTGTCTGTTGGTGAGAGAGACTAGCTTCTGAGCCACACAGGGCTCCTCTTCAGGACTGGGAAGCTGTATAAGCTCGGAAGCTTGTCTCTCTCTCACCAGGAGACGCTGGTCCAGTAAAAGATATTCCCTCACCCACCTTGTCTCTCTGAATGGGCCAAGACAGTTTTACAATCAGTCTTCTAGTGTGTCTGGTCTAAGAATGGTTCCTTCCCCTGCTGAGACCCCGACCCCCACACCCAAACCCCTCTGCTGAGCCCCCACAACCTTCACCTGGAACCCCCTAACAAGCCCCTGTGCATCAAGATCCCCCCCCCCCCACCACCACTGAGCTGCCCGCACCCAGATTGTCCCACACAAAATCCTCTCACCCCACGCCTGGAAACTCCTCCCCCCCGCCCCGAGCCCCTTCACACTTGGATCCTGCCTGGTTGAGCTGACCTACTCCACCTGTGGTGCACCTGGCACAGAGGGGCAGGCAGCCCAGGCCTTGTGCTATGTCCAGGTCGGGTGCAGCCTCACCATGGAGTCCATGTCCTGGGAGTGGGGCGGGGCTGCAGGGTGATCTTCCACCTTCATGCAGCCAGTGGCCTGTGCTCCCTACTGCCATGCTGGAGCCTCTGTATTTATTTATTTATTTATTGACAAATAAAACTTGCAGAATTTAAAAACTTTTGGCACAGAATGCCCTCAAGAGTAGCTCATGCTTCGCACCTTCAGACTGCACTGCTGTCTTGCATGCTGTGTGCGCTGATAGCGATGAGCTAGTGGAGACAGGAAGGGAAGCCTGACCACACCTGAGCTAGGAACAAACACAAGGAAAAGCAAAGGCAAAAAAATGGCGAGCAGCCAGCATAAACTAATAAACAGCCTGCTTTGTTCCAACGATACAGCTTTCTGGGTGAGGCAGATATGCTGCTGCTGAGAATCTACAGTAGGGCTGTATTACTCAGTTGGGAACAGGTGGTGATTTATGACTCTTGGGAGTGGTGATGTTTGGGACAACGCCGGGGTGGCTGGATGCAGCAGTAGGCCCTTCTGCTGCAGATAGAGGAAGGACTCTTGCTCCTACTTGCTTCAAGCTCAGCAATGGTGGTAGGCGGAGGGGAGGGCAACAAGGTGCACAGGCCCTGATATGAGCAATGCTTGGGAGAAGGGCAAATTGGGGCTCTTCTCCCCCCCACCCCCACCCGTAACACTAGGAATCTAGCAACTGTGATAGGGACTCACTCTTAGGTAGTGATGTATTGGGTATCTGTATGTAACTAAACTACTTTGTCAGCATTTAAATAGGATAGCTGAAAATGCAGGGCTCGGTCTTGTAATTGAACTTCAGCACTTCCTCGTCTGCTATTGTAGGGCTTGTCAAAACAGAGCTTGAAACAGTTTAACTGAAACTGGTTTAAAACCCATTGATTAAAAATTTGTTTAGTTGTGAACCCCTGTGTGGACACTTGTATATCTGTTTAAAACTGATTATATTGGTTTAGCTTGCACATTTAAACTTACAGGTTTCAACTGCTATAAACCAAGTGCAATTGTGTGAACACACAAAGCTGCACAGGTTTAAAAAACAGCTTAGGTTAAAATCATCCCTGTAGTTAAACTTCATGTGCCAGGGTTAGCTCTTTGGCAGAGTAGCCTGTCAAAGCACTGAATTAGGTGCGGGGGTCGAGGGATCTTAGTTTCTCTCCAACATGGGTGGGTTTTAGGGCTTGCGTGTGCATAGAAATGTACCAAAATAACAATTCCAAAATAGTTATTCTAGATTGTGCCCCCATGGGGGTTATATCGAAATAACTGTTCTGGAAAAATTATCAGTGCATAGACAAGCACTTGAGCTGCTCTTATCTGTGTCACTTGTTATAGTGGAGGATGAGGTGGATGGCAGAGGAAATGGGGGATGATTGGGGTGGTGGGGAGCCTTTTATTCCCATGTTCTCCTCTCTTGTTCAAGGCTGCTGGGAAGGCTGGGTGCTGGTAGGAGATGTTCTTCACAGCCCCATTTCTCAGGGCAATATCTAGGGCCAGAGGGCAGTTGTGCCTGACGTAAGGGAATAATAGAAATGTAGGACTGGAAGGGAACTTGATAGATCATTTAGTCCAGTCCCTTGCATTGCGGCTGGACTAAGTATTATATAGACCAGTAATACTCAATTAGGTCTATTTGTGGGCTGACTTGACAATTTTATGACAAGAGGTGGGCTGTTTGCGCAGAAGGCTGACAAAATAATAATAAAAACCCTTCAGCTGCCAATAAAGACCTTGATTGCAACTTAAGTATTAGTGTTTCTATCTTTTAACAAAGTTTATAAATCAACATTATTACCTGGGTTTGTAGCAATCTCTAATGAGAGAGGTGACATCAACAATCTCTGGCAAGCTTTGTGAAGAGTGGTTTGTAGGAGGGGTCAGGGCAAGGCTCGTGCACTGGTGAAGATGCTCATCTGTCAAGTGATTGTGGTGGTGTTTTTAAATAATGTTGATGGTAGAAAACCCGGAATCAAAGTGGTACGTTGATCTGAACATTGTTAAAAGATAGGTGGCTGGATTCTGGTTATTGGTCAGTAGAAATCCAAGTTCTACTTCTCTGAAGTTTGCCTTCAAGACATCTGAGCTCTCGAAGGTGCTTCTCAGTTAGAAATTGTAAGGCTCATCAATTGAATCAAGAATGTTCTATTAGCAGAGACAACAAAAAACAAATCCTTTGGAATTGCAAACTTCTCAATCAGGTTGTTTAGGAATTCTTGCATCATTTTCAGTGACGTTTCAGCTGTAGTTTCACAGGAAATGTAGAAAAGTACAACATCTTTCCTGTTACGTCTGTCTGAAAGATTTCAAGATTCCTCTGAAAGGTACACACTTTTTCAAACACATCCCCAACACTGCTTGCCCAGCCTTGGAACTACAATTTAGGGGAATTAGACATGACCAGTAATATCACACAGATTTATATAGAAGGGAAATCATTAATAAATTCCAGGAACTTGCAAACCTTGTTTGTCTTGTGGCTTTGAAAGAAAGTCTATTATTTCTTTTTGACGCTCACAAAACCTCTCTAACACACACCTGCTACTTAACCAGTGAACATCATTGTACTGCAACAGGTCACTCACTGTATTTGGCTGAAACGTCTTGTAAAGAGCTTTAAAAAGCTGCTGTTGCAAGCTAGAAGTTGAGCATATGTAGTTCACTAATCTCATCAGAATACTCATTGTTTTTTCAAGTCCCCAGACAGCTTACTGCACAGGACAGTCAGGTGAATGATGCAGTGAAGTATATTTAATGAAGGGTGTATCACTGCCAAATGTGAAGCAAGCCATTCTCTTTTTTCCCTGTCATGGAGGGACCTCCGTTTGTAATGAACAAGATTATTTTTGGCAGATCTAAAGCTTTTTTTTTTTTTTTTTTTTTTTTTCAAAAAATCCATTTACTTTTTCAAAAATGATCTCTCCTGTCATGTAGGTTTCTAATGGTATTAAACATAAAAATTCTTCCGTGAAAATTTCACAATCTTAAAATTTAACAAACAGCAATAGCAGGGCAGTGTCACTTAAACACTTGATCATCCACTGCCAGGGACATCCATTTGGTGTTTTTTGTTTTTGTTTTTTAAATTGGACAGCAGTGCTGAAAAACAGACCTCGTAAACTACTTCCAATCTTTGTGCTGCCGTGGAATCATACGGGAACTTGCTTCACATGGTTCACAATATCATCTTTGTTTTTATCTCCAGCAAAAAGCTCCTCCAGTGTTTCCGATGTGCACTCATTCACAAGCTCAGCATTCAGGAAAGGCTTTCTCTCTTTTTAGCTAGTACCAACAGTATCTGAAGAGAAGCAGCTGTTACTTTGTCCTGCATGATCACTGATATTGTGAGGAGATATTTGAAGCGTGATACGAAAACTTCAGATTTTCAATTTTGTCACGTCTTGCAACACTGCCAGGATGGCCATGTTGAGTGGTACAGTGCTTTGATTCAAAGTGGTGCTTCGCACTGATGACTTTACAGACGGATACAGTGGTTTGACACGTTAAACACAAGTGTTGCATTTAAATGAGGTGGAGTAATAAAAACAACCCATTGTCCAGCTTGGGTTAAAAGCTCGGTTTTTGCTGTCGACTTTGACGTTCACTCACATCAGCATTCATTTTTTGGCTCCATTGCCATCACAGATGAGAAGAATGGGCGGTGTCCTAGCTCAATGGTAGCCGGTGCTATCGCAAGAACTTAAGGTCCAGCAGTAAGTTCCTTACTAAGGAAGTCCTAGGCAAATGATGGGCTGTGCGTCACTCTTCATTAATTTAATTATAAAAATTTTTAAGGTGAGTTGGTGGGCCACACAGGAAGCCTTGGTGGGCCACATTTGGCCCATGGGCTGCCTATTGAGTATCCCTGATCTAGACCGTTCTTGACCGGTATCTGTCTAACCTGGTCTTAAAAACCTCCAATGACAGAGATTCCACAACTTCCCTATGTAATTTGTTCCAGTGCTTAACTACCCTGGCAGTTAAAAAGTTTTTTTTTTTTCTTCTTTTTCTGTAATGTCCAACCTAAACTACCCTTGCTGCAATTTAAGCCCATTATTTCTTGTCCTGTCCTCAGTGGTTAAGGAGAACAATTTATCATCCTCCTCTTTTTCAAGTATGCAAAAGGGTTGTTTTAGACTGTTGTCTCTTCTCAAAACTAAACAAACCCAGTTTATTCAATCTTCCCTCATAGGTCCTATTTTCTAGACTTTTATTCATTTTGGTTGCTCTCCTGTGGACAAATTGGAGACAGTCCAGATCTTTCTTGAAGCGTGGTACCCAAAACTGGACACAATACTCCACTTGAGACCTTGCTGAATAAGGTGGTAGAATTACTTCTCATGTCTTGCTTGCAACACTCCTAATACACCCCAGAATGATGTTTGCTGCTTTGTCGGTGGTGGGTTTTTTTTTTTTTTTTGGCAAGAGTATTATATTGTTGAATCCTATTTAGTTTGTGATCCACTATAACCCCCAGATCCTTTTCTGCAGTACTCTTTCCTAGGCAGTCATTTCCCATTTTGTATTGTGCAATTGATTGTCCGTTCCTAAGTATAGTACTTGCATTTATCCTTACTGAATTTCATCCTTTTTATTTCAGACCGTTTCTCCAGTTTCTCAAGATCATTTTGAATTTTAACCCTGTCCTCCAAATCACTTGCAACCCCTCCCAGCTTGGTATCCTCTGCAAACTTTAAGTGTACTCATCTACACCATTATCCACATGATTCATGAAGATATTGAATAGAACCAGACCCAAGACAGATCCCTGTGAGACCCCTCTCATTATGCCCTTCCAACTTAATTATGAATCATAGCTAACTGCCTTCTGAGTATGCTTTTCCAACCAGTTGTGCACCCACCTTTATAGTAGGTTTGTCTAGGCCAGAGGTTTTCAGACTTTTTTTTTAGCTGAGGCCCCCCCTCCTCCCCCCAAATTTAGTTTTTTGGTTGCGCTTCCCCCAACATGGACATAGATAGACACAATACCTGCTCCTCCTTCCCCCTTGGATTTTCAGGGTGGGGGAAGACATGTGGGAAGGTCTCTGGAGGCAGAAATCTCTGTGGTGGGTGTTTACCCACAGGCTGGGTGGCCCGCTGAGGTTAGTCAGAGGCGACACTCCCTCCCTAAGCCCTGACCCAGACTGGCTTGAGCCCCACGTGTTCCTCCACTCCCCCTTAAGGGGCTGAGCCCCACAATTTGAAAACCTCTAGTCTAGCCCATCTTTGGGAATGGGGTGGCAGCTACACCCAGTGTCAGAGAGGGCAGGGATTCCCCCATGTGTAAACCAATATCTTGGGGCCCTTTATACCTCTGTTGGGGGCAGGGCAGTCTTACTTTCCCCATGTATTAGCAGGGGTACTAAATGTCCAAGGGAAAAGGGATGAGAACAGCCACTAAGATGAGCAGTGGGTGTGATGGTGATAACGTTGGAGTACGAGCTGTCTCAGAGCAGTCTGGGGGGGAAATCTGAGATGTTGGAGAGAATATCGGGGGTTGGAAGTCTGTGGAAAGAAGGGGGTCAGGCAAGGTGACATCTGTCACCTTCAAAAACCTACATTTGTGCCCCCCGTGTCTGTCCCACCCCTTCAAAACATATCCCCACTCTTCTGCTCCTTTCCTCAGCTCCTTAGTCTGTGGGCTCCATCTTGATGCCTGCTTCTCTGTGGGGAGAGGAAGGGGAGCTGTGCTGGACAGGTAGAGAGATGTGGGGGGGTGATGCAGGTGCAGCAAAGGGGTTTAACATACAGTGTGTTCTGAGGGTGAGGTAATCCTTGCCAAGGAGCCAGATGCAAGGAAAGGAGGAGAGTTGGGCGCTTGTGTGTGTGGTGCAAAATCCTTTTCCTTGTTTTTAAAAAACAAAAACCCTTAAAAGCCCCCCATCATCATTAATGCAGAATTAGGCCTAGTCCTGTAGTTTTCAACCTTTTTTTTTTTTTATTCATATGTGGACCCCTAAAAAATTTCACATGGAGATGCGGAACCCTTTGGAAATCTTAGACCTAGTCTGCAGACCCCCATCCATAGAGCACAGGTTGAAAACACTGTTCTGTGGTAATGACCACCTTTCACTGTGTGACTTGCACACAGTCCGCAGATCCCGAGGGGTCTGAGGACCCTGGGTTGAAAACCGCTGGTCCAGTCTAGACCTAATATGTAGGTCAACCCAGCTGCATCATCTGGGCTGTTTAAAAAAAAAAAAAAAAAAAATATGTATGCCCTGTGTGATGTATTTAGGTCGACCTACCCTCACTGTAGACACAGGTAAGTTGACAGAATAACTCTTCCGTTGACCTAGTTACCAGCTTTTGGAGAGGTGGATTACCACCTTTATTGAGGGGAAAAATCCCTTCCTTCAACAGGAAGTGTCTGTACTACAGTGGCATAGCTGCAGTTCTGTAGTTTTGCTGCTACAGCTGCTCTAGGGGAAACGTACCCTCAAGGTAGCACCTTGCGCCCTTTCATGTGCAGCGTGGCTAAATTTAATCTCCTGAAAACCAGTAAATAAGGTGTTTCCTGGTTTTCAGAGGCTTTACATTTAGCTACTCTGCACATTCTGAAGGGGCACAAGGTACCACTGGGCACCCCTTAACTCTGTTATCGAAGTTCTTTTTGGCATTTAAGTAACTGACTCCTGAATCCTAACTGACAAAACGCAGCCTAATACATTCTTTTTGGGTGTAGTCGCCTGTCACTGCTTAAAGTAAATCTTAATAGGAGTCTCTCACTAGTTCTTGTGCATTTATTTGTGTATCGATAAATGGTGTGAGGTTCTCTTTAGATATAACCTCTTATGGTGGTAGACGTTTTTGGTGTGTGTTTTTTTTTTCCTGTTCAGATACTTTTGTAGTAGGCTGAACAATGGGTGAGTAGAACTGAGATGCATAATGCAGTGGAGCAGTATTCTACAAGTGATTGGCATCGGGGTTACCTATTTTTTCTTTTCTCACAACTCCATAATTTTGGTTTGTTAGCCACATGAGAGGGTGAAGCTCAATCCCGAATGTTTCAAGATCATAGCAAGTTTTGTTCAAAGTCCAGTTATTGTCATACTAAATTAAGATGTTTTTAGAGTCTCTATAGACCATCCCGTCTCCACCCTGTCATTCTCCAGAGAACGTTGGCTTCTCTTTTACTCTCTCTCTCTCTCTCTCTGTGTCAGTCATTAATTTCTCAGCATCTTCATGGCAAAACAGAGAGAAAATAAACTTTTTTGCATTAGTGCGGTGAGGCGTAGAGATGATGCAATTTTCAGCATCCAGATAATTGGGAGTAAAAATAATCGGAATCTTTGCATTATGTTAGAGGTTAATAATACCATTTTTAAAACCAGCTTGTTATTGGGATTTAAACTGTTACCTGAAAACATAACTTAGGTTTGTTGTCTAATGCCAAGTTAAGGAGAGGCAATGTTAAAAATCCACACAGCCTGAGTGGTCAAAACATTAAAGTTCTTTGCATGCACCCACCAAATGTTTTTATGTAGCCTGACTGTTCAAGAACACGTACTTAGAATCATCTATGATTCTGGTTTGAAGAGACCTCAGGAGGTCATCTAGTCTAACCCCCTTCTCAAGGCAGGACCAACACCAACTAAATCATCCCAGCCAGGGCTTTGTCAAGCCAGGCCTTAAAAACCTGTAAGGATGGAGATTCCACCACCTCCCTAGGTAACCTATTCCAGTGCTTCACCACCCTCCTAGTGAAATAGTGTTTCCTAATATCCAACCTGGACCTCCCCCACTGCAACTTGAGACCATTGCTCCTTGTTCTGTCATCTACCACCACTGAGAATAGCTGAGCTCCATCCTCTTCGGAACCCCCCTTCAGGTAGATGACAGCTGCTATCAAATCCCCCCTCACTCTTCTCTTCTACAGACCAACCAGCACCAAGTTTCCTTTGACATACATAACTTTCTGTCTCTGCTGCAAATGAGTTTAAAAAGTCAATCCTGTTCTGATTTCACATGTATAGTACCCTGGGGTAGGATCTCTATTCGCTGCTTCTCATCACTAAGGGTATGCCTACAGGGCAAAAAAGAGACACAGCAGCGAGTCTGAGCCCGGTTCTACAGACTCAGGCTTGTGGGGGCTTGTACTACAGAGCTAAAAATAGCAGTGTAGATGTTCCTGCTCCGGCTCTGAAACCCAGTGTGGGTCATCTCAGAGCTTGAGCTCTAGCCCAAGTGGGAACATCTACACTGCTATTTTTAGCCCCGCAGCATGAGCCTAAATCTGTAGATCTGGGCTCTGAGACTCGCTGATACAGGAGGCGGTTCAGTGCAGATGTATCCAGGAGAAGAAATTCTTAGAACTCTGGTCCTGTTGTGTTTTATATATTATTAATCAGATCGGGGCAGGGTATGTGTCATTCTATATGTGAAGCATTATAACTTTTTAGCACTCCATAGAGATTTTGTAGTAGGAATAATAATACCCAGCTCTCCACTGGTAGCTAGATATGAGAGTTTTTCTCTTAACATTGTGCTGCCAGTACTAGTAATGGATTTTAACTACACGTGCTGACTCAACGGAGAGAGGCTTTTGGTCTATCGACTCCATTTTTGGTGTGTCTCCTTCTGATAACTCTCTCTCTTCTAATATCTTTACTGTACCTGGCTAATGGTGTAAGGAATTGAACAGCAGACTGCCAAAAATTTGAGGTACACAAACTTGCATTGGTTTCAGAGAGAGCAACTTGAATAGCAAGCGATCAGGAACATATGTGCACATGGCTTTGAATTGTAGATTTTAATGCATTATGCTGGGCAGCTCTTTATTGTGATGTAACAGACCCATGAACAAAGAGAGCCATTTCCCTGTTTAGAATAACTGTACAAACGAAGGCCCAGATTCTAATCCCAGTGACCTCAATATAACTGAGATTTGAATCTGGCCCAGAGTGTATGAAATGTCAGTGTGGAAATACTTAGTTGGAACTGGAGGGTGGCTTGGGATAATTTACAGGGATTTGTAAAAAAAAATCCCAGAACGTTCTTCATTCCATGTGCCTGTCCTGAAGTCCTAACCTAACTTCACAAGGAAGCAACCATAGCATTCAGGATCTCGTATCCATAGCATCTGGTTCTTGCTCCTTCCCTTCAATTAACAAAAGGCAGAAGAGAAATAATCAAGTATGCTGATGTAGAATGTTAATTAACATTCGATTTAGAGCTTCCTGCACGAAAGAGGGTGAATGTACTTCCTCTGTCACATTGTATTAAGAGTGATATATAGAAGAGACAAATAGAGACCTCTGATCTAAAGGGGGAGAGGGAGGAAGGCTTTTAACCTTGTTAGATTGACTAAAAGCTGGACGATAAGCCACTCTTGTACCCAGTTTGCTTCAGTACTAGCTGGCGATAAGATTCTTGAATTTGTTTTTAACTTTGCTGTATATCTCTCTTTTTTTTCTTAAGCCAAACTTGCAAGACGCTGTCAGGAGAGAGAGAACCTTGGCATGCTGGTCTGGTCACCTAATCAGAATCTGTCCGAGGCAAAATGTAAGTCTATTTTGCATTCTTATTTTTTTTAAGTGGTTTATTTTTAAGAAGGGGAAGTTACCTTTTTACAGCAGAGAGCGATTACGCAGTGTGATCGTCTCAGTGGGCTTCAAAATGAATTTGGGAATCTTAAAAAAGGACCGTATACAGGGTTTCATTCCTTACTGCAGCTGCCCGGAATGCCATATCCATTGGGGAGGAGGAAAGACCTCTTACAACTTCCTTCCATGGTATGAATTTTTGAGGCTCTTGATCAGCAAGCTGCTGTGATCTTCCAGTCACATGCTGCAGGTGCTGTAGAAGGTAGCAGAAATAAAGTTTCTGGAGCCAGGAGGAGAGGCATTTTCGGGGGAGGGAGGGAAGAAATCCTGTCCAAACAAAAAAAACGACGACTCCAAATGCTCAAAAACTCCATACCTGGAACTCAAGTATAAAGTGTGGGAACGATTAGAGTGTCTTTGATTTCCATGTGAGAGCAAATTTTAAACTGAATGTGTCCCTGGGAACAGGTTTCAAATGGCCATTAACTCATGGCGGAACAAGTGATAGAAATGTCTAATTGTGGTTCACTTCCTGAAGAATTACAGTGTCTTTAACATAGTTACCATTTAAAAGCTAGCTCTCTTTATTAAAGTGGAGGGGGTTTATTTTGTTTTAATTTAACTTTCTGTGCTGTGACCTGAGCACAGGACCAGGAGCAAGGAACTAGAAGTACTACTCCCAGCTCTGATACTGATTCCCTCTATGGCCTTGGTCAAATCGCTTGACCTTTGTTTTCATTGGCTGCATAGGGGTGATACACCTCACAAGGCCGTTGTGAGGGTTTGCTGAAGACTAAGAATACCTATACTGCCTCCTTTAGCAATCTAGTGGATAGGGCATCAGACTAGTAATATCCTGGATGGCCTGAGTTCTGCTGGGTGACTTACCCTCTCACAGCCTGCCCATCTGTAAAAAGTGGTTGATGCTTTGAAATCTACAGATGAAAAGTGCCATATAAGTGTAACTTCTACTTCCTCCCCTAGTGGTGAGGTCAGACTGCCAGTTAGTGAACTTTGTATTCCTATTTGTATGCATTGTATAAAATCTCTGGAGGGGAGAGTGCTTCCTTCTTGTGTGTGTGTGTGTGTGTGTGTGGTGAGGCGTTTACAGATGGAAACAAATGTGTTTTCTTCCTGGGCCACCTGCTAAAATTTGATAGTCTGCAAAATCACAAAAGATTGCAAGTACCTGGCTTCAGATATGGGGGTTGATTTTTGGCTTTGCAATTTTTAGCCTCTTGCTGTTAGGAATTGGATTTCTTTTTGAGCTGGAGGTGGTGAGCGTAAGTGTAGTTGGGGGTGGCTGTATGTTACCAACTGGTACCATTGGATATAATGCATGTGAATAACCCCCAAAGGGAATAATTGACTCTGTCCAAGACCTTGCATCTTTGGAGCAATGAGTGTCTAGGAACTTTCTCCTCTCAAATTTCATACAGGTGAACTTCGAACTTTGTCTGTGTCTGACCATACAGCAATTTTATTATACTGACTTCCAGGGCAACATGCCATGATTTACAACCGTACAAAATCTGAACTGGCCCCGTATTGTTCCTGCTGCTCTCTTTTCAGAGAGTTAACAGTGTTTGGAGAGTGGTGCCTTGTACCGATCTCCCATACTGTGGGGAGACCCTCCCCATGAAGGACTTAACTGCAGCAGGTCTTCATAGAATTTCTTTTTATTGTAGGGCTATTTGACGTGGAGGGGGTTTATGGCTGAAAAATCAGGACTGTGAGGATGGCTTAGACAATCCTTTAGCACCTGTGTAGTACCACTTTGGCTCATGTCCAGGGCCCCAGCCCACACCTGCTCTTACACACAATCTTACTGTTGAAGGTTTGCTTTACTTTCAGGGTCAAGGCTTAATGGGAAGAGCCAGGTAAGCACAATAAACAGCAGTTAGCATATATCCTTGTCCTAGTCAGTGTAGCCATCCTCTGAAATAGAGGCGCATGCTGAAAGATTCCATGAAGATTTCAGTGGTTTGAATTGAGTAAGGGCTTGTCGAAACTACAGGAAAAATGGTTGTGGGACCAGGTTACAGGCATCTTCCTTTGACGTAGTCACACCATTACACTGTAAGACGGATCTTAACTGCGGTACAGACTTGCTTGTCCAAGGCTTTAGCGCAGGTCAATTAAAACCTAGTTGCGCCATGTATGCTTGAAGATGGGACAGTGTTTTACCTATGTTGGAGGAATATACTGTAGTGGTTTTGGCCCTGTCTACTATTTACTGGCATATTTGTTATTTGCATCCCTCGGCTTGTTAACTATATTCCTGGGAGTCAATAACTTTTCTGCTCCTTTCACGCTCCCCCACACACCCTGAACTGAGTGCTGTCAATAAGGGGTTATATGTGTGCTACAGATCCCCAAAAACCCTTTGTTACAGAGTGTCACTGAGATGGTTTTACCCACTGGCAGTTTCATGAACAAAGACTGAACAATAAAATGTTGTATGCTCTGACAGAGTAGAGCAAGAACAAAATCCCTCCAGTCTGCCCTAGGTCAGCTCCCGACTATCTCTTAAAATAGCTGTGCTCGTCTCTGCCCAGTCAGTCCATTCCTCTGTGCCCTGTAGCCCATCCACACCTGCTACAGAACCCTGCTCTCGCACTCTTAGACCTTTTAAAAAGATTTCTCCGAAGAATTGCCTCAACTTCAGGAAATTACTCTGACCTGCATTGAGATGTTGTTAATGGAGGCAGAGCTGGGACGTTAGATCTCACTGGAGAGAGGCAGGACTGAGCAAGGCAGAGGAAGAGCTAAGTAAAGTGAAGGAACTAATCTGTTTGGCAGATGGGAGCTGAGGTGGGGAATGGCGAAAGTTTGTTTTTAATGATCTACCATGGCACAGCCTAGAGCAGTGGTCCCCAAATTGTGGGGTGCACCACCCTTACGGGGTGTGTGGCAGGGCCGAAGCCGGCCCCCCCTCAGAAGGCGGGGAGGGAACGACACCCCACTGGAGCCCAGCCCCGCCCCCAGCTCCACCTTCAGGCCAAGCTCCTCTGCTGAGTCAACTGTGCAGTAACGGAGGGGAGCACAGACAGATTCCATTAACGGTAAGGGGGTGTCGGGCATGCAACCGGAAAAGTTTGTGCACCCCTGGCCTGGAGCAGTCTCTCAGTACATAAAGCCAGGCAGGTGTTGTGAAACTATTTACAGTAAAAGCTGTGTTATCAGGCCCTGTACCAACCGGAAAGCTCTATACACCAACATTTCTAATCTTCATAGCAAGTCTGGTTGGCACGGTGCCAGCAGGCTCGCTACCTGGCTCCACGGCGCTCCCCAGAAGCGGCGACACGTCCCTGCTGCTCCTGGGCAGAGGAACGCTCACGAGGGGTTTAGAGCGCAGGACAGGGGTTGGGGCTTGGGGTGCCGCATCTGGTGAGTGCTCACTTCAGGTGGCTCCCTGCAAGCAGTGGCCTATCCCGGCCACTCCTAGGTGACTCTGCAGGCGCCACCTGAGGTGAGCAACCCTGGATCCAGCATCTCACGCCCCAACCCCCTTCCCCAAGCCCCCTCCCACAGCCTGCACCCCACATCCCCTCCCGTTCCCCAATCCCCTTCTCCGAGCCCCCTTCCACACCCATACCCCCTCCCAGGGCCCATACCCCACACCTCCTCCTGCACTCAAACTCCCTCCCTCTTAACAGGCATTTTTCACTTACTGGCACCCCCCATTCCCCCAACGTGCTGGATAAAACAGCTTTTACTGTAAAACAGCATTGCCAAGTACTTCATTGGGCTTTACCATAACAACACTGGGCTAGTTTGAAAATGAGGAAGCATTGGCTTGTTCCAGCAGCCTCCGAGGAAGCCTGAATATAAAGTAATCGGGGTAATGGCACGATCCTGGTGATCGTCTTCATGGGCACGTAGTTTTAATGTGATCAACAAAGTGAGAAGCTGCCTTTGCTGCTACTTTACGATCTACGATGACTGTCTCCAAGGTCTATCCTACCTTCTTCATTCCCATACAAATCTAGTATTTTTTTGTTTTTGTTTTTTTTAAACTATTAAAACATAGAAGATCCTCTCCACCTTCCCTTGTTTGGCTGTTCTTGTCAAGGTCTCTTGAGAATGCGAATAGTGGATCCCAGGAAGCTGTAAGCTCTGGGTTAACTAAAATGGAAAGGAATGCCCAGTTCAGGGCTCCACAAGCATTACAAGCAGACCACCCGGTCGTGGTGGCATCTGACCTGGTTACACAAACGTGGCTGAGCTGCATCCACAGGGCAGCTTTTTTTCTTTTACCCCCCTCCAGGGCAACCACTGACCTGCGTCTGCACCTTCTCCCCTGCCTAAGTACATTTGCATTGGTAAATTCTGGGAAAACCTGGATGCTATCCCATTGTTTCTTCTTGGAGAGTAGAGTGCCTGTCAGATGTGCCCGCAGAGGAGAACCAGCAGTACTTGGAGCCGTGCTCACTAGGGTATCATAATGCACAGAAGACTGTGAGGAGGTTGGGCTGGCCAAACTAGTTACATAAGCACTATTCTGCGGTCCTGTCGACAGTGCAAAACAAGTGTGGTGAATTGGCCCTGGGAAGACGTCTGTGTGCCAGCCTAGGCCTCTGGTGGGGAGGGAAATGTTTGGTTGCCATTGTTACTAAGCATTAACCATGTGAGGTCTGGTCATAGTGTTTAGAGCTAACATGCTGCTAGCTCGTTACAAACTCCATTAGCAATAGTTAGAGACTGATGCTAAGAACGGGAGTACTCGTGGCACCTTAGACTAACAAATTTATTAGAGCATAAGCTTTCATGGGCTACAGCCCACTTCGTCGGATGCATAGAATGGAACATATAGTAAGATAGATAGGTGTGTATATACACAGATAAGTTGGAAGTTGCCATACAAACTGTGAGAGTCTAATTAGTTAAGATGAGCTGCTATTAGCAGGAGAAAAAAAAACTTTTGTAGTGTTTAATCAAGATGGCCCATTTAGACAGTTGACAAGGAGGTGTGAGGATACTTAAATTAAGGAAATAGATGCAATATGTGTAATGACCCAGCCACTCCCAGTCTCTATTCAAACCCAAGTTAATGGTATGTAGTTTGCATATTAATTCAAGCTCATCAGTTTCTTGTTGTCCCCAAATGTGAAATAGTTGTGGATGAGGACCTTTGGCTGACCTTTGTGACTTTGTCCTCACCCGTAACTATTTCACAATTGGGGACAATATATATCTTCAAGTCAGCGGCACTGCTATGGGTACCTGCATGGCCCCCAATATGCTAACATTTTTATGGCTGACTTAGAACAACACTTCCCCAGCTCTTGTCCCCTAAAGCCCCTACTCTACTTGCGCTACATTGATGACATCATCATCATCTGGACCCATGGAAAAGAAGCCCTTGAGGAATTCCACCATGATATCAACAATTTCCATCCCACCATCAACCTCAGCCTGGACCAGTCCACACAAGCAGTCCATTTCCTGGACACTACTGTGCTAATAAGCAATGGTCACATAAACACCACCCTATACTGGAAACCTACTGACCGCTATACTTACCTACATGTCTCCAGCTTTCATCCAGACCACACCACACGATCCATTGTCTACAGCCAAGCTCTTCGATACAAGGATACAACCGCATTTGCTCCAACCCCTCAGACAGAGACAAACACCTACAAGATCTCTTATCAAGCATTCTTAAAACTACAGTACCCACCGGCTGAAGTGAGAAAACAGATGGACAGAGCCAGAAGAGTAGCCAGAAGTCTACTACAGGACAGGCCCAACAAAGAAAATAACAGAACACCACGAGCTGTCACCTTCAGCCCCCAACTAAGCGCATCATCAAAGATTTACAACCTATCCTGAAAAATGATCCCTCACTCTCACAGATCTTGGGAGACAGGCCAGTCCTTGCTTACGGACAGCTCCTCAACCTGAGGGAAATACTCACCAGCAACCACACACCAAAAACACTAACCCAGGAACCTAACCTTGCAACAAAGCCTGATGCGAACTCTGTCCACCTATTTATTCAAGTGGCACCATCATAGGACCTAATCAATTTGGCCACGCCATCAGGGACTCATTCACCTGCACATCTACCAATGTGATATATGCCAGCAATGCCCCTCTGCCATGTACATTAGCCAAACTGGACAGTCTCTACTCAAAAGAATAAATGGACACAAATCTGACATCAGGAATCATAACATTCAAAAACCGGAAGGAGAACGCTTCAACCTCTCTGGCGACTCAGTAAAAGATTTAAGGGTGGCAGTTTTGCAACAGAAAAGCTTCAAAAACAGACTCCAACGAGAAACTGCTGAATTAATATGAATATATTGAATTAATATGCAAACTAGATACCACTAATTTGGGTTTGAATAGAGACTGGGAGTGGCTGGGTCATTACACATATTGCATCTATTCCCTTAAATTAAGTGTCCTGTTACCTTCTTGTCAACTAAATAGGCCATCTTGATTATCACTCCAAAAGTTTTTTTTCTCCTGCTGATAATAGCTCATCTTAACTAATTAGCCTCGCATCGTTTGTATGATAACTTCCAACTTATCTCTGTGTGTGTGTGTGTGTGTGTATATATAATCTTACTGTATGTTCCATTCTATGCATCCAATGTAGCTCACGAAAGCTTATGCTCTAATAAATTTGGTAGTCTCTAAGGTGCTACAAGTACTCCTGTTCTTTTTGCAGATACAGACTAACACAGCTGCTACTCTGAAACCTGACGGTAAGAAGTGGCCTCTGCTGGCCATGCAGTTGGGTGGAGGAGAGCTGTAATTTGGTTTACGGCTTTTGTGACCTTACTGTTCAGGCTTTTGGGGGAGGTTGCTGAGGACCTCCAGCAAACAGAGGGTGAGGACAGCCTGGTGGAAGGATTAATTATTATTATTATTATGTATCATGAACTAGGACCCCATTGTGCTAGGTGCTGTACAGACACAGAACAAAAGGACTGTATCCCATTTCAAAGAAACCAGCACTTTGTTGAGAAAATCCTCCTGGCATTCTCTATCCTTCGAGTAAAGCCCAAACTTTCACCATGTAGGTCACCTTTAAACGGCCATGGTCCATATATTTAACAATTTTGCAGGGCTAATCATTGCAAAGAACATATAGGTATGATCATGCTTCTCTTAATATTAAGGGGACATGGCAGGGTAGCTTAGAATTTGATGCACCATCAATTTAAAATTGCCTTAATCTGAATTTTTTTTTTAACCTAAAATGAATGACAAAGATTAGAGGAGGAGAAAATACCTGTCTCTTTTTTCAGGGTACTGAGCGCATTTTACAGTCCTGTCTATAGTTGGTTTCACGGTTTTCTCTGCAAAATTGTGGCTTGGCTATGTAAACCTCCAACCTCATGGATGTGCACTTACGTCTTTGCAAAGCCACACGCTGAAATCAACAAGATTCTGTAGAGACTTGGCTCTCTTAGCAAGATCAGGCCATGGTCAGCTCCCATTTTCTTTTGGGGAGGGTGTGGGGTGTCTGCAGCACAGCATAGAAAAGTGAGTATAAAACACAAAAAGGCAGGGAGGCTCTGGGGTAGGTGGCACTTCTGACTCAGTACTTTGCTTTTGTAATTAGCAAGGCTTCAAGTTGACACTGTTCCTTTGCATTGATAGAATTACTACTTCAAAGATTACCTGAGAACGCTTTTTAAAAACATTAGATTTGTGCCTTTTTATGGCTGCCTCATGATGGTTAAAGATGACCTGGGAGATTAGTTTTTTGTTTTGTGCCCCCCTCCCCCCCCACCCGAGAGAGATCTGCATGATGGAGCAAAGACTTCCGGGAGACTCTTGTGCTGGATTTCTGGATCTGTAACTTTTTTTGTCCAGAACCTGATCCGTGGGTGTGTGGTGGTGTTTGCGGGGCAGGTGGTCAGTAGAGGTAAGGTAGCTTAACAGTACTTATGATCATGCTGTTTATTCCCTCCCTGTC
The DNA here is from genome assembly GCF_965152235.1 of Eretmochelys imbricata. Taxonomy (NCBI): domain Eukaryota; kingdom Metazoa; phylum Chordata; order Testudines; family Cheloniidae; genus Eretmochelys; species Eretmochelys imbricata. The sequence continues at coordinate 111,870,776 of NC_135577.1, forward strand.
CCCCTACTAACATCAGCCTGTTGGCTTCTCGCAATGACAGCAAAAAAAAATTAATGGAAAGGCAGAATGGGCTTGTGTTTATCCCTAATCCAAATTTAATAGTACACAGTGAACCTGGCAGGCGTAAAACTTGGACACAAATATAGTAGCTGCAGCTAGAAAATACAACTTCATGAATCCAAAACCAAGATAAACAAGGTTTAACTTAACATTCGCTAGGAGTTTAACTGTAGAAAGGTTATCACAGTAGTTTTCACTTATTGGCAGTGGCAATTGCAGCAGTGATATAAATGCCCAAAAGACAGGCTAGAAGGATAAAGGGGAACTGCTAATGGACCTGGCTTCTGTCTTTAACCTGGGGTAAGTTCATATGCTTACAAATGATCATATTGTGGGAGGCCAGAGAGACAATACTGCAAACAGCAAAAGTGCAGCTTCTCCATTTCAGAGGTCAAGATCTTCCAAATAAGAGTCTGGGCTACTTACACAAGCCTAAGAAGGAGTTTCCTTTTGTTTGTTAGCCACCATGTGGTGCTTGCTGGCTGTTGCAATGTCAGGTGAAATCTTAGACCAGCTCTTTCATCATTATTATTGCAGGTTGGTATCTCTGGAGCCCAAACACACACTTCAGTTAGGATTTGAATTTAACTCTTTCACTGATGCATCTGGTTCAGAAATGGTTCAAACTGGAACCAGGAAAGTAGTGGGGTGAAAGCACTCTTTGGTGTTTTATTTTCAAAATGAACTCCCATGTAATGGGCTTGCATTTGAAAGATTCAGGGTATATCAAAGGTATCTTCAGATTGCCATGCTGCCCTGGAAGAGCTTCTGTCCCTGGGTCCTGTGTGGGGAGGAGGCAGTCAGCTTCATGCAGTCAACTCTATTCTGCTACCATGTGCTTCATCCCTGGGGTACAAGCTTTGCAATGGGATGTGTATGCTGTGCTGTAGATCCAACATTCAAGGGGTCTGATTCAACAGTCATGGTCACACACTGTTCTAAAAAAAAAAATGGTTGATTTATAAGTAATGACAGGGTAGGATGCAGCAAGCACCGGCATCCTGGCTAGAGAAGTGTATTTCCTAGTTTTTCCTGCTCTGTCCTCTCCCACATGAGTCTTGTTTTCAGAACACTTCCCTTCGCAGCCAGTGCCGTGGAAGTGCTAGCTTAGCCAAGGCACACCAGCGCTCTTACTGCCATGTCATGCAGACTTGCTCTGAGCAGTGTCACAGGGCACTCTACTCACTGCTAGAGGGCACCCCCTCCTGCCTGTTGTGGGGATTAGCTTTCCAAGGTCGACGCCCCTTTCTGCAGTTGCCATCTGTCCGCCTCACTCTCTCTCAGCATGCCGCTCCTCTCACACTTCACGAGCTGCTGCTGCCTCTTCGTGATTCAGCCCTCCAGCCTGGTCACTAGATGTCTGTCCCCTTTCCCAGGTATCAGAATCTTCAGCGGTCCTCCCACTCGCTGCCCGCCGGGGCCACATCCTCTGGGGCGGGCAGTGGAACCTGGGCCCGCTCTCTACTCCAGGTTCCTGCTCAGGGACCCTCTACACAGCAGCTAAGGGCTGTTCCTTTCTAGACCTGACTGCCTTTCCCTGAGCCCTTTCCTTATTATCTGGCACTCTTTTCCCCCTGGGTTGCCAGCCTCACAACTCCCTGCTGCCAGGGAGCAATTGCAGGCTACTTGTCTCTGTAGCCCAGGGGCAGGCACTTTTTGGCCCGAGGGCCGCAACGGGTTTCGAAAATTGTAGGAGGGCTGGTTAGGGGTGGCTGTGCCCCCGCCCCCTATCTATCTCTCCTTGCTTCTTGCCCCCTGACGTGCCCCCATCACCCCGTCCAACCCCCCTCCTTCCTGACTGCTCCCCCCCCGACCCCTGCCTCCATTCAACCCCCCCCGACCCCTCTCCCCCCGTTCCCCAGCCTCTGACCACCCTGACCCCTATTCACACCCCTGCCCTCTATTCAACCCCCCCGCCCCCTTACCGTGCAGCACAGAGCACCGGTGGCTGGCCGCGGCTCTGCAACTGCACTGCCCGGCCGCTCAGAGCATTGTGCCGGCAGCGCGGCATGCTGAGGCTGCGGGGGAGGGGGGACAGCAGGGGAGGGGCCGGGGGCTAGCCTCCTGGGCCAGGAGCTCAGGGGCCGGGCAGGAGGGTCGTGCAGGCCGGAGTTTGCCCACCTCTGCTATAGCCCCAAACACACCTCTCTTCCCTCCCAAGGAGTTACTGCATCCTATTTCCTAGCCACCCTTTCTGCTTCCAATTTCCTGTCTTTATACATCCATCCCAGCTCATTCCTCCCCAGCTGGGCTCCCTCCCTGAGTCAGGGTTTGCTTAGCTACCTGATGCCTCTCACCTGTGGCCTGTCAGCTAATTAGCCCCATTCCCAGTCTACATTAACCGTTTCGTAGCCAAGGGTGGGTTAAACACCTCATCACAAGCAGGTTCAGATTACTTAGTTAAAATGCCAACTGGCACCGTGAAGCCTTTGTATAGTTGTGCTCCTGCTGCTGCTGCAATTACCAGGGGAGTTGAATCAGTGCTCGCAATAGAGGGAAGCTTTTCTAGAGAAAACCCTTTTGGATGATGTAATCTATATTTGAATACTAGTAATGTGACAGTACAGTAATAATACTGGGGAAGTAGCATGGCTGTTTAGCCATAACCTGAAATGCATTTGAGTAGTTCAAGCTGGCCAGATCTGTAGTATAAGTTGTAGGACCACTATTCAACCCCAGCGAGAACCAGGTCAAATTGAAGCTACATCATGCTGTGTTTTAATATGGAAGTTATTTGTCTTGTGGTGGTGGTTCATTGTAATCCTCAGGGAAAAATGTGCCCTCACTGGGGATTGAACCTCCAACATCCTGCGCTAAAAGTATGAGCTGCTACCACTTGACCTAATGGGTTAATTCCAGGTGTTGGCTGTTATAGACTCTTAGGCCACGTCTACACTACCTGCCAGATCGGCGGGTAGTGATCGAGCTATCGGGGATCGATTTATCACGTCTAGTGCAGTGTAGTGTCTAGTCTAGTGTAGACGCGATAAATCGGTCCCCGATCGCCCTGCCGTCGACTCCGGAACAGTGTAGACCAGGCCTTAGCCTCTGGGGATCTGCCACTAGATGGAGATGTAACACACCAAAGAGTGAGTTAGACATGGAATTGTAACTTTGGCTTTTAGTATTTACTTCATCCTTATGCATATTTTTAAAATCCAAATTGCCTGAAGATCTGACACTAATCCTTTTGGGTTGCCAGCTAGCAAAGCATAGGTGTCATCTGAGCTCTGGATAGGCAAGCTACCACTTTACTGTAACTAGCTTTCCAATCTCTCTACAAAATGTTCAGGACTAAGATTTACCACCCAAGATTAGGCTGTAATCAAATGCAGAGGTGGATATATGAAGTGCTAGTAACATCTCCTCTCAGGCCTATCTGCATTGGGAAAATCAGCTTGGTACTGTCCCTCTGATCCAGTTCAGACAATACTTCCAACACTTCCCACCTCAACAAACTGAGATTAGTGTAATATTTTTTTGCTCGTGCTCCAGTCCTGCATGGTGTGGCCTGGTAGCAGTTTCATGCTGATAACCAGATTCACCAGGAAATTTCATTTATCTCTAGCTAATTGAGGCATTTATGCCACACTCATCATGATCTTTCTTCCCCTTTTTTAAACCTTTATCAAAGGTTCCTTCCCTAATCAACTCACTCTACGTGCACAATAAATGCATTATCTAATCCTCCCCTTACTTAAAACTGAGCCTCCCAAACTGGCACGATTTGAGAAGGCAGCTCACTGATTCTTGGCCCTTGCAATCAGGAGTACTAATGGCATTGCTCTGCGGGAATGCCTCAAATGTGATCAAAAGGGCCCTGCCTAAACCAGATCTGAAAATTGTGAATGCAGAAGGAGCAAAACTGTCTTCAGCAGCATTATAGAATCTGTGATTTGGTTCCCTCTAATATCAAACGTGGCTCAATCAAGTCCATATCATGCTTTATCAAACGATGCTGAAAATTTTGTCCAATCAGCTCTGGCAGTTACAAATGGTAACACAAGTTCAGTGGGCCTCTGGGTGCTGAGAACCATTGTCTGCAACATGTCATTTCCCCTAGTTTGGGCTGGTGAGTGAGGGGGGCGGCTGCAAAAGGAACACATGCTCCTGTGAATAGACCACTTCCCACTCTGATAAACTAGCTTCTCCTACTCTGGCTTCTATGAAGCTGGAACCAGCCAATTTCCATCTGGAGACTTTGTCCTCACAAAGCCTGTGGTGTGTTGCTCTCACTATAAGCTCTGTCTTCCAGCAGTCACAGCTATGGGCAGCTCCTCAGCATGATTCTGACTTGTCTTCCCCTTTCAGCCAAAGCAGTGAATAGTGATACTTCCTTTTTGCCTAAGTGACATTCTTCAAGGAGGTAGCTAGGAGACAAATTGTCCATTTCTCCTGCTTTTGTACTGGTTATAAAGGGTCAGCATGATTCCACACTCTAGTGACAGGCTTCATTATCAGCAACAATAATAATGAACTGTAATTTAACCTTATGGCAAGTCCACTTCTACAGGCTCCCTGCAAGCAGTGGCCTGTCCCTCCCACCACTTCCCCATGTCACACGCGCACGCACCTTCCCACCCGCCCACCATGCTCTGGAATAATGAAATTGTTCCAGGAACTATTTATGTAGCCTGACTTTAGTATGATGCCTTTATTAGCTAGCGTTCCTGGTATGACGGGACCTGAAATACTGGTCTTCGGAAAGCTCCTGTCTAAACTTCTGTGAAAATCCAGCTGAGGATGGAGAATGGGGTAAATTAGACAGCATGGGAGGGATTTTGAACCATGTGCCTAAGTATGGAACTCACAACTTGGTTAGGCTTTCACTGTGAGAACGCCCATATGTGCCTTTTGAGGTTAATTGGCACTGAGTAGCTGTCTGAGCTTGCAGTAGATAGCACAGAGGTGGGCAAACTACGGCCTGCGGGACCGTCCTGCCTGGCCCCTGAGCTCCTGGCCCGGGAGGCTAACCCGCGGTCCCTCCCCCGCTGTACCCCCTTCCCTGTAGTTACGCCGCCACGTGGGAAGCGTGGCTTGCACCCCTCTCAGGTGAGCCCACCTCTCAGGCTTTCCAATAAGCCTGTCCTGTCACTCTGAGTAGCATGTTAAGGGGTGGGGGGGGGTTGGATAAGGGGCAGGAAGCCCCGGGGGGCAGTCAGGGGACAGGGGGCGGTTGGGTGGGGTGGAGGTTCGGGGGGAGGGGGGGGAGAGTCAGGAGATAGGGAGCAAGGGGGGTTGGATAGAGGGTGAGGTCCCAGGGGGGACGGACAGGGAGTGGGGGGGGTTGGATAGGGCAGTTAGGGATGGAGATCCCGGGAGGGGGCGGTCAGGGGACAAGGAGTGTGTGTGGGGGGTTGGATGGGTTGGGGGTCCCAGGGGGCCTGTCAGGAGGTGGGGGTGTGGATAGGGGTTGGGGCAGTCAGGGGACAGGGAGAAGGGTCTGTTGGGGCAGCGGGGGTGTCCCAGGGTCTGTTGGGGCGGGGGTCCCTAGGGGACAAGGAGCAGGGGCTGTTGGATGGGTCGGGAGTTCTGAGGGGGGCAGTCAGGGAGCGGATAGTGGGCAGGGGCCAGGCTGTTACGGAGGCACAGCCTTCCCTACCTGGCCCTCCATACTGTTTTGCAACCCCGATGTGGCCCTTGGGTCAAAAAGTGTGCCCACCCCAGAGATAGCGGGTACTGGCTTTGAGTGTCTGTCTTTGCGTGTTTGTCCCTCTGTGTCGAGCACTTCAGGTTACACGTGCTTTGTGTGCCCAGGACTGGTGATTTTTTTGATTTTTTTTTTTCTGTCTGGTCCATGCATGTGCTCCTGCTCTCCTGATGCTCTGCACCAAGGTTGTAAAGGGTGCTGCCAGACCACCTCCATCTTAGTTCCTTCTTACTTCTGATGGTCTAGGATGGAGCTTCAGTGTTCATGCTGAATACTTCAGCTTCTCTCTATAATCTGTTTTTTAAAAGTCTAAGTTATGACATAACTATAAAATGTTAAGGGTTTGGCTCCCTATTTTGTTTCCCTCTGGGACATAGAGCCATTGGTATACACTGCCCTTTCCAGCCCAGCCTTGGCCTTCCAGCTGGTTGTAGGGCAGTTTGCCAAGGCTCCCCAGCTTCAAAAGTTGCATAAAGTGCTACAAATCCTTCCCAGTCATGGACATCCCTGACATCGGTTTGTATTGCCTGGGGGAAACCAGTGCACCTAGAAGAGACATGATCTACAGGTTGTTCCCGAATAGAATCTAAGCAGTCAAGGGAATTTTGACTCCAAAAGTTCTTCATGGAAGACACCATGAAGGTGGGAATAACCTCTGAGTGGGGGAAAAGCCCCTGTACTTCGGCCTGAAGAAGGCAAGAGTGACCTCTTTTCTTTGGACCCAGGCAGTTCCAAGACCTCTGAACCCCCACCGAGAGACTCTGGAGAGCAGAACCAGGGCATGCAGGGGGAAGAGGGAGACAAGTGCTTCCACAAGGCCCAAGGCCTCTAAATAGACGCAGACACAGATGTCCCCTCCCTTATCAAGTCATTGGGAGGTTTGTGCTCCAGAGTTGTGACTGTCCAGGAAGGCCTGGACTTTGACATCTTTGAAAGGCAAAACAGCAGCACCTCTCCAGACATTGATGCCCATCACGGGGACTTCAGCTGGTGCCGATATCTGTGTGGTACCCTTTACCATCTAACCTGTAAGTAGGGGTCAAGCCAAACAGTCACTGGTACTGGCAACAACTAGAGGCAGGCCAACACGTTCTTCTCTGTTACCAGCGACTCTCCTTCTAGATCTGGAAGCAGAATCCTTGGGATTGGAAGAGGACTATGACTAGGTCCCTACCAAATTCACGGTCTGTTTTGGTTAATTTCATGGTCACAGGTTTAAAAAAATTATAAATATCACAGTTTCAGATATTTAAATCTAAAATTTCATGGTATTGTAACTATGGGGGTCCTGACCCCAAATGGGGACATGGGAGGGACAAGGGGTTCACAAGCCTATTGTAGGGGAGTCATGATATTACCACCCTTACTTCTGTGCTGCTGCCTTCAGAGCTGGGCAGCCGCTGGCTGGGCACCCGGCTGTGACGACGGTGCCCCGCCAGCAGCAGAGCAGAAGTAAGGTTGCTAATACCATACCCTGCCACCCTCGCTTCTGTGCTGCTGCTCCTAGCTGCCTTCAGTGCTTGGCTCCTGGCCAGCTGCCGCCGCTTTCTGGCTCCCCAACTCTGTGAAATCTGGTCTCTCTTAGCCAGATTTCACAGGGGAGATCCGATTTCACGGTCCATAACGCATTTTTCACGGCCATTAATTTGGTAGGGCCCTATCTATGACAGAAGACTGCATCTGGACTATGCCGAAGGGATCCCTTGAGGGGATTGAACCCGGATGGAACCGTGGGAGTCTCCAGGGTATCTCACTAGTCTCATGCTACAGAATACCCTGGTCTCGTTCCTCCCCCCACTCCCCCAAATACCCACTGGTACCAATCTGGGGGGCCTGGTACCAAAAGATTGAGATCCTTCAGTGGCAGTACTGGGGCCTGAAAGATCCAAGAGACTGCCCAATATACCCACCTCGTGAGGCCAGGGACCCAAGGAGATCCAGGGCTCCAAGGAAAGAGGGAGGAGTAGCTTCTTCAGCCTCCTCAAGCAGTGAAGAAGAGCAACAGGAACAGGAGGATTATGCCGGTGACATTATCCTCGTCTTCCCCATACGAGGCAGTGATCCCAGGTTTACCACCATGCCCTGATGATCCTAAGGCTTTCCAGGTCTTCCTCAAGAGAGTGGCAGAATCACTTCACATTCCCCTGGACAAGGTCCTGGAAGGGCCAGACAAACGGCCGGGCACTTTACGTTGTTCAGTTCTGAGTGGTGTGGCCCTTTCTATTAATGAGGCCATCCTGGAACCAGCCAGGACTCTTCAGCAGACACCCACCAGGTTCGCACCAATATCCAAATGGGCTGAAAAGAGAGAATTATTTTGTATCCACGAAAGGGTCAGAGTACCTACTCTCTCACCCATGTCACAAATCTTTGGTAGAGTCAGTGGTCACTGAGCATAGCAGACAGAGGCAAGCCAGGTCTCCACCGCATGAGAAGGAAGCAAAGAGGATTGACCTCTTTAGGAGACAGATGTATGCCTCGACTTCCCTGCTGTTTTAAGTTTCAAACTGCAGAACTTTGATGGCTAAATATGATTTTATCACGTATGACAAATTGGCAGCTTTACCGATAAAGTGCCTTAGAACTTGAGACCAGTTTTGGCCCCGATTAGTGAAGTAAAACTGATAACAAGGTTGTCACTTCAGATTGCCATAAGGGCAGCGAACATGGCAGCGAGGTCCATGGCAACAGCTGTGATGGTGAGACTCTCATCGTGGCTCTCCTCCTCAGAAATTCTAGAGGAGGTTCAAAGCATGGTCGAAGACCTTCCATTTGAGTGTGTCATACTGTTCAGAGCAAAGATGAATGAGTCTCTCCACTCGTTGACCGTCTCCTAAATCGCACTTAATTTGCCAGATACTGACACACCTGCAACCACTAGAAAATCCAGTGAGCTGTAATTCGGATGACCAGTCCTGCCTGCCTTTTATCATCAGCTGCAGTACGAATAGCCATGCAAGCATCAAAGCATGCATAGAAAGCGTGCATAGGGTCAATCGTATTTCACTTCCCAACCACCAATTTCAAAACTGGCCTTTTTGACTGGGCTTTTGAAAGCTATGGGCTGACTGTCTCTCTGGATCTGCATGGCCCCTTTCTGAGGTAGTGGGGAAAGTTGGCCTTCGGTGTGCCTGGACAGAATCATAATAGACAGAAGAATTACTAGCAATTGTCTTCTCAGGGTATACGATCCAGTTCTCTTCCTTTCCTGTCCTCTTTTTTGGGGACCCCACTCATGAGAGGATTTTTCTGCAGGAGATAGTTGCTCCTTGAACAGGGAGCAATAGAACTAGTACCTCGAACAGTGAGGGGAAAGGAGTTCTATTCTACATAATTCCTAGTTCCCAAGAAGACAAGGGGATAGAGATCCATTGTGGACTTCAGGGATCTGAACAAGTTCATTCTCTGCCCAAAGTTCAGAATGGTGACCCCGATGTTAGTTATCCCATCTCTAGATCCAGACAACTGGTTCCCGGTCCTTAATATCAAAGATGCCCTATTTCATGTTGATATTCATCCAGCCAACAGGAGGTTCCTGAGATTTGTGACTTACCAATAACATTACCAGTACAATGTTTTCCCCTTGGGATCCTTGACAGCACCGAGAGTGTTCATTGAGGTGCTGTTCGTGATAGCAGCTTAATTCCCCAACAAGGGGAAACAGTTTATCCTTACCTAGACTGTCTCTGGAAGGGACAATTTTACCAAGAAAGATGAGAAGGATGCTGTGCTTCTGCATCTTTTCGAGAGGTTGGGTATCAGAGTAAACCTGGAGAAGTCCATCCTGAAACTCTCACACTCGATCAAATGTATTGGAGCAAGACTGGGTACCATTATGGCCAGAGCATGCTTACCAGATGTGTTTCATCTCCATTGCTGGGATTGTACAGTGGATCCATCCCAGGATGTCTGTGTGCTCCTGCTTGGCGCTGGTGCTTATGTGGTCACAATTACTTATGTGACCCAGTTTGCAAGGGGGCTTCTCCGATGTCTGCGGATTGTCTACGCTCTGGGCAAACGTGGTCTCGACTTGCTAGTCATGGTTCCCCAAAGGGTCTTAACCTCCAGGTTCCCCTACTTGGTGGGAGGGCAGAGGAGAGAAATGTGTCAGGGTACCATTCAACTCCCCACTTCCAAGGAAGACTATAACCACAGACTCATTGCTAATAGGTTGGGGAGCACACATGCTGTAGTCCTTTGACACGAGAGATTGCAGAACTGCTCTGGCAAGAGAACCATCTCTCCTGTGTCAAAGGACTACAGCATCCACCTCCTTTAAAGAGACTTATCTTGTGAAGCACGTGAAGTGCTCTAGACATAACAATAATCACTCAAAGAAGGATGGGTTACCCATCTTATGGTAACTTGAGTTTTTAAAGGTGTGGTTTTCGTTGTCTGTAGTTCGCTCTCCTGCCTCTCTTCCCCCGCCGCCCTCCTCCAACCTTCCCTGCTGCCTGGTTTCCACCCCCCTGCCGCTACTGAGAGCTGGCAGTAGAGAATGAACTAAGCCGTGGTCTACACTACAGAATTACTTCAGTATAACTGTCACTCTGGGGTGTGAATAATCCACACCGCTGAGCAACATAGTGATACCAACCTAAGCACCAGCGTACACAGTGCTAGGTGGGCAGGAGAGTTTCACCCGCCAACATAGGTACCACTTCTCGCTGAGGTGGATTAACTAAGGCAACTGGAGAAGCTCTCTCCTTTCGATTTACAGTGTCTCTATTAAAGCACTACAGCAGCACAGCGTTTTAAGTGCACCTAAGTGCCAAGGCAGTGTTTTAAGCGTAGACCTGCCCTGAGAGGGTAACAGTCCAGGAGCCCCCTTTATTTTCTTGATGTGGAGCATGGGGCAGTGGTGTGGGGGCCATGCATGGACCAAATGGCACTAGTGGGGAAAAATCTCTAGTCTTGGGTGCATAGAGCACATATGCAATCTGAAGTGCACTATGCATAGGGACAACACCTCTCAAAGAACTCAAGCTACTTCAAGGTGAGTAACCCATCCTTTACTGACCATAGCTGCCTTTTTCACTAACAAATTTACACACTTACCTTATTGTGCCAAAAATCAGTTTCCAAAAATGTAATTCCTTATTGACTGGCTGATCCACTCTTAGTGCCATATGCTGCTTAACTTTGGGTGTATGAGAAGAGGTGATAGGACATTCCTAGGTTGAGGCCTAGAGTCTTTGTATGGGGACTGCAACACTTTGAATGAATTGCTTTCCGTTCTGCTGCCCGTAATTGGGGAATACCAAATTATTTTTCAGACCAATGAGATCCTGGTGAAGGAAAAAGGTATAAGAACCATATCCTGGATCAGACTAATGGCTGACTTAATCCAGAATCCTCACCCAAATAGTACCTGAAACCATACATAATCTTAAGGAGAAATGTGCCACACACAAAAACAAACCCCAACCCCATAGTACACAACCTGGCAAGAACATGCCCATGAGAGGAAGCTTTTTCCAAAGGTAATTTAGTTATTGACTCATGTTCTGAAGCATGGGGATTAAGATCAGATATACGTTTTTACCCTGTCTAATGTAACTGTGTGGATGTTGCCATTATGCACATCATTTCCAGGTAGGAATTGAAGTTAATTGAGGGTATGTCTTCACTGTTTAACTTGGGTGACTGGTGCCCAAGAGCACAAAGCCACGCTGCAGAGCCCTACCCGAGTTACAGTGCGCTCACGAGTGCTGCATTCATCCATGTGTGTTGCGAGGACTTCTGGGGGCATATTCCATGGTGTTTTGTGCTGCAGTAAGTTGATCTGCTCTGGTTCTTTCCCATTGAATTGTGGGAGAACTTGTCTGTTCTTTTGGGCACATGGGGGAATTCTGGGAAGGCATTGGAGGGTTGTCAACACTTAAGTGACTTTTAGCCTGTGCTGTGAGCTGCAAAATGGGCAGGTTACCAGCCCGAGTGAAAGCAGAACCCAAGCTTCAACTTGCATCCCCTTCTGGACCAGCTTGCCCAGGTTGAAATCCACACAACATGGGTGAGAAGGTTTTGTGTTTTGATGGGAGTGGGAATAGGAGCAGCACGTTGGTAAGAGACTGGACTAACTCTGGAGCGAAAACATGCTTTAAGGGGCTCTCTATCTTTCTACGCGGGGATGAAAACGTTTTTAGAGTTGGAAATTTGACTTAACACCATGAGTTTAGTCAGACTGTTATTTACAATGGGAATAATAGCATAATGTTTAAAACACATATGTAGCACCTATCATCCCAAAGAGTCCTAAACTGCTGTCCACCTCAACGTGCACCTCACTCGCTAGTTAGGCAGATACCACCCCTGGGGTGGAATCTGGCAGCCATACTATAGTCGTGGCCTTTTAAAAACTTGCCACTTTTGTCTAGGTAATAACTATGTTTACCTCAGCATCTTCAGTATTCCCTTGTATTTCCCTATACTTTGTATAGCTATCTCCAAATACTGAGGTTATTTAACTGCAAATATTTCTTGACACTTACCCTAGGCCTAGTCTACACTAGAAAAATGTTGGTAGTATGGGATATACTGACAAATCCTTCTAGTGTAGACTTAGTTGTATTGGCAACAAAATGTTCTTACCCGGGATTCTCAGACTTTTGTGACCCCTTCCACACAGCAAGCCTCTGAGTGTGACCCCCCCCATACATTAAAAACATATATAGAGAGATGTGTGTGTGTGTGTGTGTGTGTGTATTATATATATAACACCATTATAAATGCTGGAAGCAAAACGGGATTTGGGGTGGAGGCTGACAGCTTGTGACCTCCTATGTAATAACCTTCTGATCCCCTTCGGGGTCCCGACCCCCAGTTTGAGAACGCCTATTCTTACCATTGTAGTGTATGCTGGTTTGGTGAGTGACAAGCTATATTTCCTTCTCTTGCAGCTGTCTTGTGACGATAAATACATTAAAGATTGTGACACGTTTTGAGACCTACTGTGAAAAACACTATATAAGAGAGGTGATGATATTCTGGCAAAAACACTTTTGCACCTGTAACTGTGTCTACATCAGAGTTTTTACTACTATAACCGTAATGTTAAAGTCATATCCCTCACTGCCACTGCTGTACCAGTAAAAGTTTCTAGTGTGAGTGTACCCCTAGATATATATGTGTATATACACCAAAAAATACTACATTAAAGAAAAAAATAGCAAATGAATGGCTAAGTCGTGCAATTAACAGGTATTTGTATTGGTTAGCTTTTTAGTGAGCATCAATTAGAAACATAAATACAGTTTGGGAAGTGTGGCCACCTTCAGTTACATGGTACCTGAAGTTAAGTAGATACTAGCAAAAACAAAGAACCCTGAAAACATTATTGATGTTTTAAAACCACAAAAAATGTCCCTTCACATTTCTACCCTACAATCAGAGGTCTGACTGCAGCACGTGTAGACGTACCTGGGCTAGCTCAGGTACCAACAGCAGTGAAGTTGCAGCAATGCAGACTTTGCTGTGGGCTAGCTACTCAAGTAGGTACCTAGAATCTTTGGCAGGCTTGTGCACCCCACACTGAAGTCTCCGTGGCTGCGGCTTCATTGCTGTTGATATTTACGCTAGCTAGATTAAAGCAAATTTAGGAATGTCTGTACATCCTGCAATCACACCTCTATTTGCAAAGTAGACATGCCCTCCATAGCTCAGGGCTTGTCTAAGCAGTGTTTTGTACTGCTATAGCTAGATTAGTTTTAAGCCCTGTCTATGCTAGAAAAGTTTTGCTGGCATAAGCTATACCAGCAAAAACTCTGAGTGGAGATGCAGTTTTTGCCGATATAAAAATTCTTTTCCTGGTATAGTATTAATCAGTTTTCCGAGACATAAGCTATAACAGCAGAAGTCCTACTATGCTCGTGTAAACTGGGCCTACACTAGAAACTTAAGCAGGCGTTGCTATGTCGGGGGGGAATCACCCCTAACCAACATAACTATGTCAGTATGAATATTAAACTTGGACCAAGCCTCAGAAACTGATATGGCTAAAACTGGACAACCCCCTAGGGAGGATGCAGTTATACCAGTATAAAGGTGTTTAAAGCAGTCCAAAACCTGTGTGTAGACCAGCCCTCATCATTCTTGTGACATCAGTCATGACTTTATGCATTTCACTTATCAGTCTTCTAGGGCAGAGAGAACATTTTAATTTAAATAAAGTGTGGGATTGGGTCATTTTGGGGGATAAAATATTTTACTCCTGCTGGAATTCTGTGCCACTGCACAGTGCAGAATTTGCGCAGAATTAATGTTCCCTACAGAATTTTATTTTTTCACACAATTTGTGATTTCCACTAAAATGCTTCCTTTTTCCAGTTTTGTGTGTTTCAAATGTATTTGTTACATACAGTGGAACCCTGATTATCCAATTTAACTGGAACTGGGGCCAGATTGGATAACCAAAAATCTGGATAAACTGGAAAATGGGTGGAGGGGCTCCCACTGTCACCCCCTGCCACCCAGGACCGACAGTGGGAGCCTCAGTTGACCTACACTTTCTGAATCATGTTTGTTGCCTGTATTGTTACATACATACTTGCTGACAGGTATTTTGAATAAATTACCAAAATAATAGAAACTGTCGTGATTATATAGTATTATTTTGACAAATAAAATACACAGAATTTTGCAGGATTTAAAACTGTTATGCACAGAATTTTTAATCTTTTGGAGCAGAATTCCCCCAGGAGTAATCTTTTTCAGGACTTCTGTAGACAAATCCTTTTTATTGATATTCCTCCCCCCTTTTTTTTTGCAGGTCTCCTCTAAACTTGAATGTACTTTTCTGTTTCCCTTTTTAAAATGTTTTGTGGCCACAAGGTGGCATAATTGCTTTACTAATGGTCTGTGCTGCAGTTTGGCCAGTACTGGGAGACGCAGCAATGCTGTTGTTCATTTTTATAGCAAAGGGTGGTTGGTTTTTTTTTTCCTGTTTCCATCACATTTTTGAGTTGAGAATTTATTTCATATTTTGTGTATGAATGATCCACATTCGATTTATTATACAAAATAGATTTATTCTGCATCTTTTTGGTGGAGGAGGAAAAAATCTACAGCTACAATCAAAATCTTACACGGTCTAGCATTGATCAAACAGTAGGAAGCACACTACAGCAGACTGCTAAGGCTGCTGCTGTGTCCTTATTTCACCCTGTTCTCTCAGGGTATTACATCACGTAGTATGCAAAGTGTTCAGAGTCTCCTGCAGTACCTCAGTAAAAGGGGTGAATTGAGGTTACAGTCGCAGCTCTACCTCTGCATTCTTTTTGCTTTCTCCAGGTTTTCTCTCTCCTGCAAACCCTGTCTGGGGTCCATGGTTCTTCTAGGCATGAAGTGACATTTGTGAAGCTGTCAGGAAGCAAATATTTATTTTGGGGACAATTCCACAGAAATATGTCCTCTATGGAGTGTTTTTATATTTGATGGAATGTGCCCAGGAAAAAGCTGCTTCCAAGCATTTCCTATCTTTCAGATAATAGACCCTTAAATAAACATTCCCTTGTTATGTATTTAAAATCATTCAAATCTTTGGTCTTAGAGTTGGGACTGTAATGAGGAGCAGTGCAGCTATTTATTCCGATCCCCTTCCTTCTAGCAGCTAACAAAGTCTCCTTTAGTGCCTGTGCATTACTGAATAACACCCACAGTACTTAAGCAGCTAGCTAGCTAAAAGCCAGGACATGCAGTATAGGTGGAGATAGGGTTTCCAGTGAGATTAAGGGAGACGTGCTGGGAAACCTAGCAAGTATTGCGCCCCCCCCCCCCAGATGCTGGGGGACTGTCTCTTCCCTTTCTCTCCTTCCCCACTGATGTTGGGTTGGGTGCAACCTGTCCATTTCCTTCAGTGCGTGCCCTAACAGCTCCCACTTGCACTGGAGAGAGGTGATGAGCAAGTGTCTAAATGTTTCCCACTTTTTTCTGCCTGCAGCATACAGGCAGAGCTGGGTGCCATTAGCAGGAGCATTTTTCTCTTCCAGCCTTTTATGCCTGACCATCCTCCTGGGAGGTGGAGGGAACAGACGCATTGGGCATGGATAGCTGCAGACTTGGGATCTTTGGATAAGCACATGCTTCCCACCCTGTGTGCTGGCCAGAGCAGAACATTTTGAGGGGGGTGAGTTTGCTCTTATGCACCAGCCAAGCACAAAACCCATGAAAGGAGGAGCCTTCTTAAAGATGTACAGGAATCTTCCTTTTACACAATCTGGTTTCTAATAGCAACAAGGGCCCTCATAGGAATCAGACACTTCATTTGTCACATAAGTGTCATTTCTTAAGCATCATTGTCTTGGTCTACACTGGAAAGTCTGGCTGGCATAGTTATGTCAGTTAGGCCATGGCTCTCAACCTTTCCTGGCTACTGTACCCCTTTCAGGAGTCTGATTTGTCTTGCGTACCCCCCACATTTCACCTCACTTAAACTACTTGCTTACAAAATCAGGCATAAAAATACAAAAGTGTCACAGCACACTATTACTGAAAAATTGCTTATTCTCATTTGTACTATATAGTTATAAATCATTTGGTATATAAATATTCTACTTACGTTTCAGTGTATAGTATATAGAGCAGTATAAACAAGTCATTGTCTATCTGAAATTTTAGATTGTACTGGCTTCGTGCGTGCTTTTTACGTAGCCTGTTGTAAAACTAGGCACGCATCTAGATGAGTTGAGTACCCCCTGGAAGCCCTCTGCATACCCCCCAGGGATCCATGTGCGCCTAGTTGAGAACCACTGAGTTATGCCATGTCTAGACTACAGATTTCTCGACCTAACTTACATCTGCCTAAAGCCACTGCAGGTATTAAATTGCTTTGTGTGTGTGTACAATTGGGTCCTTGTGTCGGTGGTGTATGTCCTCACCAGGAGTGCTTGTATCGATTGTATTGCCATTGTGGGACAGTTCCTAAAAGCCAGTAACAGTTGACATAAGCAACACAGTGTTACACTGACACTGTGTCAACCCAATTACATTGACTGTGCCTCTGCGCTGCTCAGGGAGGTGGTGTTACTAAATCGGTGTAGAGGGGCACTTATGTCTGGGGGAGCCAAATTTAAGCGAAGACCCTTCCACAGCTAGGTTGACACAAGGCAGCTTATGTCAATCTAACCCTGTACTGTACACCAGGCCTTAGGAGTGTGACCCTGTCCCTGCAACAGGCATAGTTGTGCTGGCAGAAGCCCTAGTACAGACACAGGGTAGGTCTACACTTAAAATACTACATCGGCACAGCTGCGCCACTGTAATGCTTTAACGAAAATGCTCTGTGCTGAGGGGGAAAGAGTTCTCCCATCAGGATAGTTAATCTGCCTTTCTGAGAGGCTTCATGAGAAGCCCTCCTGCTGACATAGCGCTGTCTACACTGGGGGTTAGGTCAGTATAATTATGTCGCTCAGGGGTGTGAAAGTCTGTAGTGTAGACCAGACCACAGTTATACTGGCAAAAAGGCAATGTGCTAGTGTAGCCTTGGCTATGTCTATACTGGAAATGCTACAGTGGCACAGCTGTAGCGACAACAGGTTCCCTTGCTGTAGTAGATCCATCTCTGAGAGGTGGGTAGGTAGCTAGGTCGATGGAAGTACTCTGTTGACCCAGTGCTGCCTATGCTGGAGCTTAGGTTGGATTAACTATGTCTCTTAGGGGTGTGAGTTTTTTCATAGGCCTGAGTGATTAGCCAGGTTGACCTAACTTTATAGTGCAGAGCAGCCCTTAGGGTCTGTCTACGCTTCAAGCAGAGGTCTGACTGCCACATGTGTAGACATACCTAAACTAGCTTTAGGACTTGTCTTTGCTGAGAACTTACATTGGCAGAGCAACGTCCTTCAAGGGTGTGAGAAGTCCCCCTGAGAGATGTAGCTATGTCAACCTAACCCAAAGTGTAGACAGTACTAGGTCGCTGGAAGAATTCTTCTGTCGACCTAGCTGTCGCGTCTCGGGGAGGTGGAGCGCCTACGCTGACGGGAGAACCTTTCAGTCGGCGTAGGTAGTGTCGATGCTACAGAGGCGCCACTGCAGCAACTGAAGTGTAGACATACCCTCAATCTAGCCAATTTGGGTACCAAAGCTAGTTCAGGTACGTCTACACATGCTGTAGTCACACCTATGATTGTGGTGTAGGCATGCTCTTGAACACAATAGACTATATTCCTCCTTGTTGTAACCACTCAGGTCACGGGTTACACTAGAAAGGAATGTGGTGCGGTAGTTCTATAAAGAAACCACTAGAATGTGCCTGCACTGTTTTTACAGCACAGCTTGTACTCAGCAAACTTCTGTTAGTCAGGTCTGGTTGCTTACATACTAACAGCAGCCAGCAGATTTTTCACGTGCATACACACACCCCTCACCTAAAGTCTTCCCATCCTGGGAAGTCCTGCAGCAGGAGAGGTAGTCTCTCAAGTAGCTAGGGAGAGTTCCATGGTGGGCTTTCCATCTCAAGATGGAGACTGTGGGACCTGGATTCTGTACTGAATGAGGAAAGCACTGGTGAGATGGGTTCAGAGGGGTCTGCACTGCTAAGTAGATGAGCTCCTATGCTTTGTACCGTTGAGGCTTTTTCAGGGTGAGTGGCTTAAATCCCAAGGAGGAGTTACAGTAATTGAGCTTGGAGGTTGCAAATGCCTAGATCACTGTGGGCAGGTCCAAGTCTTCCAGAATGCTGTGGAATTGTGTGACAAGGCCAAGATGGAAGTGTGTATGTTTTTGTGTGGCATATGTGGGACTGTAGCAATTCAAGTATCTGGTAATACTGAGGAGTTGAGTCTAAAAGGATTCAATGAGTGATTCAAGTCCATAAGCAATAGCATGGCCCTACTTAATGCAAAGGGTACCTGCAAGATAGGAGCAAAAAATCTAGAATTGCCCAACACCTCTGAACCCTCAAAGTGTGAGCTCCAAAGAAAGAGTGAGCTAATACTTAGATGAGAAATGGCAGGCAGCATGAACTAAGTGGCCTCATTCACTGCTTGCAACTTCCTGGTTTATTGGCACAATAGATTATAAACCCCCCCTCCCACCATGCCCTTTCAGTATATGAAAGTTGCTATTCTACTGTTTGTTTTTCTCTCCTCTTCCTCCCTTCCCTTTGTCCTTCTTCCCCGGCACACACGCGCGTGCACGCGCACACACCCACGCACCCACACCCATTCTCTGTGCCTCCTGGCCAGCATCCTGGTGTGATGCCCCTAGCAATTTGCTTCACCACATACTGAGTTCCTCTATAAAGTGACGAAGTTCTATTAATGTTGCTATTGCTATAGTGACCCCTCTTCCTGTCCTTTTTAGCTAGGTTTATAGAAAAGACCTTAATGAATGGTTTAAAAAAAATGTGTTTTGAATTGCTGTAGCTGTTAAAATGTTAATTTATTGGAAGGGAGAGCTCTTTAAATCTCCAAGGAGAAGAAATTAAGGATAAAAATGGTGAAATAATATCTGGAACTATAGATCTTTCCTCACTCAAAGAGCCAGTTACTGCTGCAATCCTTTACCCAAGTGATTGGCGTTCCCAAGAGCTTAGTACTATCTCTAGAACTTAACTGTTTTTGTTGGGCCTTAAGGCAAAGTACTTAATGAATCGCATAGAAAATATCTACATTAAGAAAAGTTAAGGGTGCATAGTCAGACACTCAAGCTGGGAAACATCCTAATTAAGGTTTCCTGTGTAACCCTAATTCTGCCCACTTGTGTGCTTGGATTGTGATATGCTCTTAATGGGATGTGATCACAAAATTTCCACAGGACTCCTCTCTCATTCGGGGGGCAGGATGGATGGTGCTTGGGGAATGATGCAACTGTACAGTATTTTTCAGTTTGTGGCCTCATGCTTTACTTACTGCACCCTGTCCAAGCTGCACTGAATATGGAACTGTTTGTTTTCTCATGGGCTTTTCCATGGCACTCATCACTATAGTAACCAGCTGCTTCACAAAGATTAATGAAATTATTTTTACAGTGCCCATGAGTTTTTAGAAAGGTATTGTCCCAATTTTACAGATGGGGAGCTGAGACATGGATATCTAGGCCAAAATTAAGGGTCTACTAATATTGGGTGCCTCACTAAAGATGCTTAGGTTTGAGATATAGATATATATATTTTCCCCTTCTTCAAAAGCTGCTCAGCCCTCTCCATTCTTGTTGATTTCACTTGAAGAGCTCAGCATATCTGAAAACCAGACCTTAGGTGTTCCAAGATGAGCATCCAGAAAACAAGGAACCAACAGTTAGTTGAAGATTTTTGAGTTAAGTAATTTGTCCAGCAAGTAAAAAGCTTGTGACACAGCCAAAGAGAACAGAATTCAGGCAGGTGCATGTCCTTTCTCTTTTTGCAGTCCCCTTGCCACTTTACTAATCACCTTTTAACTTCAGCTGCAAATCACAATAGTCCTATAAACAACTACCTGATTTGCCATCCATCCTATTCATGAAATGAAGCAGGAGTCCTTTGTGGTTATTAAAACAAACAAATGGTGATTGTCCCTAAAGACTGCGTATTGTGATACATGAGCAAAGGGACAGAATTAGGTTATATGAGCAAGACTAAATTAAATATCTTTGCTGGTTGAAACCCTCAACTGTTTCTGGCCATGAAGAATGCAGTCTTATGGACTGATTCTTGCAAGAGCCTAATGGGAAAGTATTAGAACAGGATACCATGTGGTTCTTTTTTGTTGCTTGCATGTTTTTTAAATATAACTAACTCTTTCCCCAAGTTCTGTACAGGGGATGTGAAGTCCGTTACTGGGCAATAGGTGAATGATATGGGTAATAAGTAACCATTAGCCTCCTCCCTGTTTAGACTCAAAGCAGCTGAATTTTATATCCTCTGTTGTAGACTAGAAAGTGGGGCAAGGCCCATGTGTGAAATGTCTTCAGGACCTATTTTTATTTTTCAGTGGATGAATACATTGCCATTGCTAAAGAGAAACATGGATACAACATGGAACAGGTAACAAAAAAGATTATTTGCATTTCTGTATTTAAACTGACCTTTTTTTCCCAGTAGGTACTAGAACCTGATTTAAAGCAAACTGCCACACTGCAAACTTTCTTCCTTCCACTCATCCAGCATAGTAATACATTTCTTTTCTGAGGACATGCAGTTCATCCTAATTTATTAATGATAGTCACTAAAACGCCCAAATTTCAGTGTTTTGATGCACACCTCCCATTGATTTTCAGAGGTATTTGGCCTTGTGTTGCAGTCTGATCTATGTCTATGTTGGTAAAATTCTGGTCTCATTGCAGCCCATGACAAGGCTCTCCTTTACTTGAGTGAGGCCCAGATTTCACTCTGGCTTTTTCGGTCTCCTGCTTAAGACGCATCTCGACAAACACTTGGACAGTTGGGTACCTTCACGCACCTGAGTAGTTCTTCTGAATTAAGTGGGACGTCTCATGTGCATTAAGTTTTGTGGTGGGGAGGAGGGATGGGTTCTGCTGGTTTATTATATTGGGAATAAAGGTATTGTCTCTACTGGAGGACTTTGACTTGAGAATTAGAGAAATTATGTCCTTGCAAGAGCAATGGGACTGAAGAGTGAGTGATTAAGAGGGGAAGAGGTTTTAGTCAGATGACCAAACCCTCATTTTTGTGTTAGCCATTGAAAGTGTAGGTCTTAAACATTCTTGAGAAGAGACATCTTAAAGTTCTTCTTCGAGTACTTGCTCATGTGTATTCCACAGTAGGTGTGCGTGCACGCCACATGCACCGGTGCCGGAAGTTTTCCCCTTAGCAGTACCCGTAAGGGGGGGAGCACCTCTGCGACCCCTGGAGTGGCGCCTCTATATCACGCTATAAGGGGGACCGCGAGCTCCCCCCCACCCTCAGTTCCTTCTTGCCACCAGAGAAGGTGCGTCGGAACTTCTTGCTCCAGCGTTCCTGCAGCCTTTCCAGTTGATCTTAGTGGTACCTTTAGCTAGTTGTTAGTAACTCATGGAAAGTAGTTTCTCAGTTGTTAGAGTGGGCCCAGGGCATGCCCCATGCCCCAGGCTTAAAGTCATGCGACTCCTGTCGCCATTCCATGCCAAGGAGCGATCTGTATGCTGAGTGTCTCCGCTGCTTGGGCCAAACTCACGTGAGTGAACGCTGTAAGATCTGCAGGTCTTTCAAGCTGCGAACTAAGAAGGAGAGAGACATCAGGCTTCACGCTCTTCTCATGGAATCTGCATTCTCTCAACGCCGGTACGCTGTGCGGACTCGGCACCGGGCGCCGCATCGTCGGTGCGCAGCGAAACCCCCTCCACCAGTGGGCACCGTTCCCCTTCCAAGAAACAAAGGAAGAGCTCGACTTCGCAGCGGTGCTGAGAGAAGGAAGGGGGAGAGGCTGGTCCCGCGTTGGGCAGCCCTCTGTCCCCCCCGGGCTCGAAACCACCGACTTGTGCTAAGTGGAGTAGCCCGGCAGCGCTGACATGTGACTCTCCCGCAGTCAGGATGCCATTGACGCCAGAGGCTCTACAGGCCGAACGTGACAGCCTGAGCTTGCCAGTGCCTGGGGCGCCGCCGGTGGTGGGCCCCCAGTCCTGAGGCAAACCAGCACTGGGCGCTCAACAGGACTCCCCAGCACGGCGCAGCTCTCACTCTGAAGACCGTTCTCTGCTTCGTTCGGTACGCAGCGACCGATCTGCTCGCAGCTCGCGTCCACCACCCTCGACGCCAACCAGGGTTCCATCCGGGCAGGAGTCCCCGGGTCCCTCCACGCCACAAAGCAGCGGATGCAGGCACCGAGATAGGCGTTGAAGGTGCGCCTCTTCATGATGTAGCTATCATAGCTGGTCTCTGTGCGACCGACGTTGATGCTCCTGGTCAAGCTCCCGCTCTGTCAGCCGTCATATGCGGGGCTCCTGCCGCGTGTCACCGACACCGCAGCTCCCGGCACCGAAGCGAGTCTCGGGACAGTACTTCCGGCGGGTACTGTTCCTTGACGTCAATGTCCCGGTCCCGTGGAAGACAGCATCGTGGGCTCCCACTGCTCCTATGGTACCGTTCGGTCGGTGGTGACCTTGGCACCCAGCCCCCCCCTCGCTGGGCTGTACTGCTCAGCCAGACCAGATAGTGGCACCGGGCCCGCAGCATGAACAGTGGCAAGGGGCCCCATGGAAGGGACAATGGTGTAAATGGGCACAGTGGCCGCCAATGCCCACCCAGGTGGGGGACTCCCTTGGTGGCCAGGTCGTCCGAGGCCCTGTTGGCCTTGCTATCTAGGCAGAGAGACAAGTCAACAGGTTATGAGTTGTCGGCTCCGCGCCTGGACTCCGACCTGAGGGTTGATCCCCTGGCACAGGCTGAGGCCTACAGCCCCATGCTAGCCTCCTCTCCTGAACCGGATGACACCATCACAGCACCGCTGCCCTCTGCTCCACAGGAAGACTTTAGGGCGCATCAAGACCTGCTAACGCGGGTGGC
Organism: Eretmochelys imbricata; assembly: GCF_965152235.1. Taxonomy (NCBI): domain Eukaryota; kingdom Metazoa; phylum Chordata; order Testudines; family Cheloniidae; genus Eretmochelys; species Eretmochelys imbricata. Next base: position 111,893,899 of record NC_135577.1, read on the forward strand.
GTCGAGCCTCCAGCTGCAGGCCGAGGAGATGGAGGGCCTGTCTGATTCCCTCTTTAATGTACTGTCCCCCTCGGTGTCGGGCTGTGTGGCTTTACCCCTTCACCAAGGTGTAGCCAACTTCTCCAATGCCTTGCGGCTAACTCTTGCCCCTCTGGCACCAATTTCCAGGAAGGCTGAGAGGAAGTATTTTGTGCCAGCCAAGAACCATGAATACCTCTACTCTCCCCTGGCACCCAACTCTCTGGTGGTGGAATCTGTGAACCACCAGGAGTGGAAGGGCCAGTCCGCGGCCACCCCCCAAGAATAAAGACGCCGGGAGACTAGACTCCTTTGGTAGAAAACTTTACTCCTCTTAGAGTTTCCAGCTCAGGGTGGCTACCATCAGGCCTTACTGAGCCGATATGATTTTAATTTATGGGAGTCCCTGCCAAAGTTCGAGCCACTCCTCCCAGAGCCGGATAGGAAGGACTTTAAGGCATTGGTGGACGAAGGGGCGATGGCAGCCAAAGCTGCCCTGCAGGCAGCGGCAGAGACGGCGGCTCGCTTGATGGCCTCCGCGATCTCCATGCGCAGGGCATCATGGCTCCTCCTGTCCAGGCTTTCGGCAGAGGTCCAGTCCCTCACGCAGGACCTGCTGTTCGACAGGAAGGCCCTGTTTGCCAAACAGACGGACGTCAGGCTGCACGGTATGAAAGACTCTCACTCCACCCTGCAGACCGTGGGCCTGTACGTCCCTCCGGCTAAGGACAAGGCCAGACCGCAAACGTTGGCTCACTCTGCACAGAGCAGATATGAGCCCCTTACAAGAGGCCAAGAGAACCAAAAGTGCCGGCCTCAACGACAGTCCTGCTCTGCCCCATAGCCCGGGCCCTCTAAGGTCAAGAGGCAGGGGAAGAGGCGGTTTTGACTATTTGCAGGGGGGAACCAGGGTAGTTGCCATGGAAACCCCCTACTAATAAAGTTTGTGTTTAGCAACCGATTGTCTGCCTTCCATGGGGAGTGGTCACAAATAACCTCGGACCGCTGGGTCCTCAGCACCATTTCCAAGGGCTACATGTTGCAGTTCAGTTCACCCCTGCCCAACCACCCCCCGATCCTGGTGGGCTTGGGGGACCCAGAGCACGTTCACCTCCTACGTCAGGAGGTGGAACGACTACTATGCCTGGGGGAGATGGAGAGAGTGCCAGTAGAATTCCAGGGCAGGGGCTTCTACTCCCTATATTTCCTGATCCCAAAGATGAAAGGAGGTCTCAGGCCCATCCTAGAACTGAGGAATCTCAATCGGTTTATGGTCTGCTCCAAGTTCCTCATGGTATCCCTGGCTTCTATTATCGCGGCCCTGGACCTTCAGGACGCATATTTCCACATCCATATTTTCAAAGGGCACAGGCGCTTCCTCAGTTTCCTGGTAGGGCCCGACCACTACCAGTTCACGGTTCTCCCATTTGGCCTATCCACGGCGCCCAGGCTGTTCACAAAGTGTATGGCGATGGTGGCAGCCTACCTCAGATGAGAAGGGGTCCAGATGTTCCCATATCTGGATGATGGCTTCTCAAGGGCAACTCACTGTCTCAGGTGAGGGCCCGTGTGGATCTGCTCCTGTCTACATGCACCAATCTCGGTCTGTTTGTAAACGAGAACAAATCAACACTGGTCCCGGTGCAGCACATAGAATTCATAGGGGCACTACTGGACTCCTTAAGGGCCACAGCCTTTCTCCCAGTGGCCAGCTTCGAAACCCTCAAAGGTCTCATCACCTCGGTCACGGCTTTTTTTTGCTGACAACAGCAAAGGCGTGCCTTCAGATCCTGGGACACATGGCGGCGTGCATGTATGTGGTCTGCCATGCCAGGTTCTGAATGAGGCCCCTCCAGCTATGGCAAGTCTCCCACTTCTCCCAGGCACGGGACGGCCTGGACAAGGCCCTCACGGTACCGACCCCGGTAATTGCCTCCCTACAATGGTGGTCCTCCCCGGGCAACATGCTCCAGGGGGCTCCTTTCCGGGAGACAGCCCCGTCAATAGACCTGGTGTCTAATGCGTCAGACTTGGGCTGGGGAGCCCACATAGGGAACATGCAAACCCAAGGGATGTGGTCAACCTTGGACATGTCCCTCCATATAAATGTCAGGGAGCTCAGGGCGATACGGTTGGCATGTGTGGCTTTCATCATGCAGCTTCACGGCAAGGTGGTCAGAGTCCTTACGGCAACACCGCTGTGATGTTCTACATCAACAGGCAAGGTGGGGCATTTCCCTGAGGGCTTTCCACCTACCGGGCGCCCGCAATACACAGGCCGATTGCCTCAGCAGGGTTTTCTTCCCCCATTATGAGTGGTCGCTCCACTCGGAGGTCACTCACCGGCTCTTTCGAGAGTGGGGAATTCCCCACATGGACCTGTTTGCGACCCGCCAGAACTGGCATTGCCCCCGGTTTTGTTCCGGGGGGGGGGTGTGGCTTGGGAAGGGATGCGATCTCAGATGCCTTCCTCCTGCAGTGGTTGGACCAGCTTTTCTGTGCTTTTCCACCATTTCCCCTTATAGGGAAAGATCTAGAAAAAGTGAAAGCAGACAAGGCACGTATCATCCTTATTGCCCCAGCCTGGTCCCGTCAGTACTAGTACGGGACCCTACTGGACCTCAGGTGGTCCCTCAGAGGAGGTTGCCACTTCGCCCAGACCTCCTCTCCCAGAATGGGGGCTGCCTCCTTCATCCCAATCTGGCCGCTCTCCACTTGACAGCATGGCTGCTGGGTGGCTAGACGAGGAGGAGAGGAGGTATTCTGAGGAAGTCAGGCAGGTCCTCCTGGAAAGTAGGAAGCCATCCACACACCGGACGTACCTGGCGAAGTGGTCCAGATTTTCTAGGTGGGTGGGGGAGCGGGGAGTCTCCCCATCGTCCGCACCGCTCCAGTTTATCCTTGAGTACCTCCTGTCCCTTAGGACCCAAGGGCTGGCACCCGCCTCTGTCAGAGTACGCTTGGTGGCCATATCGGCCTTCCACACACCGGTGTAAGGGTACTTGGCCTTCTCCCATAATATGACCTCCCGCTTCCTGAAAGGCCTTGACCGTTCATTCCCGTATACTAGACCCCATGTACCACAATGGGACCTAGACCTGGTGGAGTTCCGCCTCACGGGACCTCCCTCTGAACCCTTGGTCACGTGTTCCTGGTCTCTCCTCTCCTGGAAGGTAGCCTGCCTTGTAGCAATCACGTCAGCCCGACGTGTCTCAAAGCTCAGGGCCTTGACCTCAGAACCTCCATATACAGTCTTCCACAAGGATAAGGTTCAGCTTTGCCCATGCCCTGCATTCCTCCCGAAGGTGGTCTCCGCCTTCCATATGGAACAGGACATCTTCCTTCCCGTGGTCTGTCCCAAGCCCCATTTCTCCAGTGAGGAACACCGCCTCCACACGCTCAATGTGAGCAGGGCACTGGCCTTCTACCTGGATCGGACTAAACCGTTCTGTAAATCCTCGCAACTCTTCGTTGCCTTCGTTCCACCCAGCGCCTTTCTCACTGGATCACCGTGTGCAGACGCACGTGCTATGATCTGGCAGGGGTTCCCCCGCCACCAATCGTCAGGGTGCACTCAATGAGGGCTCAGGCCTCGTCGGCTGCCTATGTAGCCCATGTCCCTATCCAGGACATCTGTAGGGCTGCCATCTGGTCTTCAGTTCACACGTTCACTACGCATAATGTGATCGTCTCCCAGACTAGGGATGATGCTGGGTTCGGCAGAGCAGTACTGCGTCCCAGGAACTAGTGCACTCCTACCCACAGATATAGCTTGGAATCATCTACTGTAGAATACACATGAGCAATCACTCAAAGAAGAAAAGACAGTTATCTGTTCCTTCGAGATGTGTTGCTCATGTCTATTCCACATCCCGCCCTTCTTCCCTCTGTCAGAGTTGTCTGGCAAGAAGGAACCAAGGGTGGGAGGAGCTCGTGGCCTCCCTTATAGCACGATATAGAGGTGCAACTCCAGGGGTTGCAGCAGTGTTCTTCCCCCCCCCCCCCCCACGGGTACTGCTAAGGGAAAAACTTCCGGCACCGGTGCACATGGTGCATACACATACCTACTGTGGAATAGACATGAGCAACACATCTCAAAGAACACCAGTTACGGAACAGGTAACTGTCTTTTTCAGCGTCCCTGCTGTTAAGGTGTGAGAAACCATACAAATACATGTGCTCTGAGCTGTCCATCAGATGCTCCAGCAAAACCAGGGAAGATCAGAAATAACATTCATGATATTTCTAGGACCAAAAATAATAATAATTAATAATAAAAACCCTTAAAGCAGTGAATAGCCACAAGCCTAATTCTTGCCTCTTTTTTTTTTTTTAAACATAGATAACCTTTAAGGTTGAGATAGGTGTGTGTGTTCTAATATGTGAAGTCATGAATAACTTCCTCAAAAAAGGTTTCAGAGTAGCAGTCGTGTTAGTCTGTATCCGCAAAAAGAAAAGGAGTACTTGTGGCACCGTAGAGACTAACAAATTTATTTGAGCATAAGCTTTCGTTGCATCCGATGAAGCGAGCTGTAGCTCAAGAAAGTTTATGCTCAAATAAATTTGTTAGTCTCTAAGGTGCCACAAGTCCTCCTGTTCCTTTTCCTCAAAAAACTAAGCCCTACATATTTGAGTGACCTTCTATTCGATTTTAGTCGAAAGGTGAATGTTTCTGGAAAGTGAAAACTGATCAAACTTTGTTTAAAATTAAAACTCTTATAAAACTGAGGTGCAGCCAGGTGCCAGGTCTGAAGCTTTAAACACTGAAAACACACTTTTGTTTTTAGACAACTCTCACAACGTCTAAAGTTTGAAAACATGTCTTCTCCTTGAACAGAAGGATTTTTGTGGCTGTGATGCTGTGACCAGAAGGGAGAGTGGGATGGGAACGTCTGGTTAAGGAGAGGGAGGAAGGAGAAAAGTATGTGTTTGTGCTACTGGGCTCTCTGGATTGTGGCATGTCGACTCACTGAGCTATGTAACTATGTGCTTGAATGATCAGTACCATCTGGCACTTTCTAAGCTCTCAGTGTTGTCCCACTGTTCACTTGTCATGATTTGAGCCTATGATCAGCCAGGCTGGTGGCAATTGAGCATTTGCTGCCAGGTTTACAGTGATCTGTGAAATGAGCTGATAGACTCTGTCCAGTTGCCTTCCCATTATCCTACTAAATGAATTTGTCCTGTTCCCAGCCATTTCTTCTTGGTCCTTAGGTCTCATTCTGATCTCTCACTGGGAGGGGTAGATTATCCCACATCTGCCTACAGTGGGGTTCTTACCCCTTTCTCTGAAGTATCTGGTACTGGCCACTATCAGAAACAGAATGCTAGAGTAGGGGGATCTTGAGTCTGATCCAGTATGGCAATTAATAGACTTAAACGAGAAACTGCAGAACTGAAATTAATTTGCAAACTGGACACCATCAAATTAGGCCTGAACAGAGACTGGGAGTGGATGGATCACTACAGAAACTAAATCAATTCCTTAGTCTCTAAGGTGCCACAAGTACCCCTCCTTGTTTTTACAAAAACTAATTTCACGTTGCTAAATACTCACACCTTCTTGTCAACTGTTTCAAATGGGCCACCTTGTTTACATTGGCCTCGTTAACACTACAGATGTGATTTCCACTCCTCCTTGTCAACTGTTGAGAATTGCCTACTTCCAACTTAAATTGAATTGGCTTGTTAGCACTGACTCCCACTTGATAAAGCAACTCCCGTCTTTTTATATGCTGTGTATTTATACCTCCCTGCTGTATGTTCCACTCCATGCATCTGATGAAGTGGGTTTTAGCCCACAAAAGCTTATGCCCAAATAAATTTGTTAGTCTCTAAAGTGCCGCAAGGACTCCTCATTATTTTTGCTGTTACAGACTAACACGGCTACCCTCTGAATCCTATGTTCCTGTTTCTTCATAATGAATTGTCCTGGGGTGGTAAAAATGGAAGAGAACCTTCCACTGTTCTTCCTTTGCAGGACAGCATATGCCCCAAAGACTTAGGTGGTCCTCGAATTTGAAAACCAAGCACTGCTAGGAAATACACAGAATGTCCTTCCAGGATGGTTATTTTATGCAAATAGTCCTACTGATCCAATGTTTTAGAAATTCTATTTTTGAAATTGGCCTTTCCCAGGAAAAAATTGCAAAACCATGGACACTTCCCCTTTCAGATTGATGTTAGACATGAGATCCTCTGAAGGGGAAGAGTGAGAATTTGAGGGAACCATTCAAGCCTAGACAACCTGCTTTAGGACTTTTGCCTCTGGCTCTGAGCTTATTAGGTGGTGGCAAGCATTTGACCGTGTGTGTGCGTGCGCACACTGCTGGGAGCCACTCCTCGAGGGCTCAGGACACTATAGCAGGTGGCAGCCTAGAAGATCCCAAGTGTGGGGTGAGCCAAAGAGGCAATGACCTTGCAAAGCTTGCTCCCTCCCAGGCACAGGGCAGCAGAGGAGGAGATAGCAATTGCCTTGAGGATCCTGCCCTCCATCACTTGTAGAGACACAGGTGCCAGTGTGTTGATGATGGAGTAGTAGGGAGCAGGTTTCTCTGGAAGGGTGAATGGGACTCTTGCTGAAAGCTCAGCTGTCTGCTGGGCTTCATGTCCAGCTAGCTGCATTTGTTCTGTATGCAACTTGTCTGCTCTAGCCCTCTCCTTCTCTCCCTCACTTGTAGCTGGGTTCTGTGTCCACAGCTAAATAGATACGGGGGGGGGGGGGGCAAGTAGAGTTGTTTCCTAGGGAGGAGGGTGGGTAGAAGAACTTTGAATTGGTAAATATCTGTGGGCACTACTGCTAGTGGTGTAAAAGCAGCTTATATGTAAAATGTCTTCCTTCTAGAAATAATGTCTGTTTAAAAAAATATTGTAAGTGTTCAGAGCCTGACCTATTAAAAAAAAAAAATTCACACTGGTGTTCCATGCCCTTTGTCAGAGGTTGTCTAGGCCAATTTCTCCTCTTTAAGAACATTTACCACTTTTTCCCTTTCAGCAGATCTCCTCTTTGTGTAATGTATTTCTGTACTAATGTCCAGGTTATGTTGCTTCACACAGGGATATTTGGGGAGGTGCCCAGGTGAGACTGAGTCTGATATTAAAAAAGAAGAAACCGTAACGCTTGTAAAATCTTCCATGTGCCTCTATACTAGCTATTTAAGCTCTCCCCTCCCAACTGCCTAGTCGTAATTTTTTTAATTCACGTGACATCTTCAAAACCATGGCGTGTTACGACTCTTCTGGTTCTGTATCATAATGAAGGGGAAGAAATCTAGATATTTAGCAGGGAGAGTCTAGTTTCATGAGGAAGAGATCTGGGGTGAGGCAAGCATTTAGTCATATAGTTGCAGAATCTACTGGAGCGAGAACTTTGTGCCCAGAAAGGAACTGTTTTTTTGCATAGCAAAGTGGGATGGGGAAACCCCAGTTTCAAAGGTAGCACTGTCAGTCTGAATGGACTGGGTGAAACTACTAGATGGGGGGAATTATGGTGGCAGAACCAGAGTCAACTTTGCATATGTCAGACAGGTAATATTTTAGTCAGCGGATCGGGGATCGTTTTCACTTAACAGCAGTTCTGAAACAAGTTGAAACATTTTATTTTAAATATTTGTAGCATGTTAAGGTCAGGCCCTTCTGAAATGACTCTGGGGAGGCTAATTGCACCAAAAATAATCACTCCATCAGAGTGGAAGATCAGAATGCCCTTTCGCCATCCACCTCCGGAGGGTGGTACATTTTGAGTGAACCCCCCTTAGAGGGCTCACTAGGGCAAGCATTCATTCGTGCCGGGGCGTACCGTCTGTGTAATTCAGTTTTCTGAACTGGAGACTCAGAGTTGCAATTGAAGGAGATGAAGTTAGGGGGAATAAATGATAGTCCCCTCCCCCCCCTTCCAAATGATAGTGAGCTATGCCCCTGCTTTGTCAGGGGGTGCCCAAACAATAAATAAGACTGTCCCCTCCCTCCTCCAAAAAAGAGCACAAAAACACCCAATCAAATAGACAGGTATCAAGACTTGAACACTGGCTAACTCTGCCTGTAGTTTAGTTTTAATCTCTGCTTTACACACATTTTTGTAGCTCTTTACTTTGTCCTTGGCTAAATTCTCTGTGTGCGCCATTTTTTGCTGGAAGCCCATTTTTATTTTTTAAACTAGCAAAAATGTCCACCCCACTTGCCTTTTCCTGCGGCAATCTCGAGCGGCCTTTCAGCAGTAGAACTCTTTCATTTTGCTGCTTACGCAATATGGGCCAGATTCTGATGCTCCACAGTCCAGAGTGGTGATGGATCAGATTCCAGGTTCTTGCTGTCACTTAAGCTTCTGCAGCCTCACACACGTGTATCTGAGGTCAGAGTCATGGCCCTTTTGTAACTTTTTTGTGTTGCCCTATTACTTGTATCAGTGTGAGGACTGTAAATTCCCTCTCTACTTCCCCCCCCCCCCCACATTGTAACTCAGTTTCTCTTGTGTCCATGTTTCTTTCAGGCCCTTGGAATGCTCTTTTGGCACAAGCATAATATTGAGAAATCCTTGGCGGATTTGCCCAACTTTACTCCATTCCCAGATGAGTGGACAGTGGAAGACAAGGTCTTGTTCGAACAGGCCTTTAGTTTCCATGGGAAAACATTTCATAGAATTCAGCAGATGGTAAGTAGGATCATAATAATTAGACCTGGAAAAAACTGTTGAGGTAACCTTGTCCGCTACAGGATTGTTAGCAATCATGTAACTGCTCTTTTTGAAGACTGTCTGGTGTGGGGGTGGGGTTTTGGGGAAAAGCTTGACTCTGGCATTGTCATTCAGAGGACTATACTGTTTTGGGATGGGGGAGGGACTATTACTTTTATCACCTCACATTCCTCTAGCAGCAGACACAGAATCCGCATGTCCTGCAAAGAAAAAGTTTTCTAGAAGTAGAATCTGACTCTTACAATGTTGAGAGACAGTTCTGACTATAGAATTGGTAGTGCTTTTGATTTGACACTCATGGGGCCACTCTTCCTTTTATTGTATTGCAGTAGTATTTAGAGGCTTAAATCAGGGTTTAGGGACCCATTGTGCAATGAGTGGTACACATACCTAATAAAAAAACAGTCCTTTCCCCAAAGAGCTTTGTTGAATCTGCTTTTCTTTCTTTTAACATTGTTTTTTTAGGAGTTTTACGCATTTTACATTGGTGATAAGTGCCTATTAAGTATAATATGACAGCGTCAATGCTTGTGTAGATGAGGATTGTAGATTTAATTCCCTGCTTTCAATCACTCAATCTTTATGAAACTTTACCTTTGGAGCTGAAATGTTCTCGGCTTGGAATCTGCCTGCAAGTGAACTTTTTTGGGAGAGGAAATTTTTCAGCAAAAACACAAAACGAACAACTTCAGCCATTTTGGAAGGGATGGGGAGCAGGAGTGAAATCAAAGTTTTAAATAGCTTTTCAGCTGGGATGGGAAGTTGAAAGTTGAACGTTTTAAAGTTGAAAACTCATCCCTCAAGTAAAAATCCCTTTGACTGTTCCAGTGAAGCTCTGGCTTTGATTGGACAGTTCTGACCCTTTGAAAACTAGGATATGCAGTATACTTTGCACAAGGCTTTTGATCCACTCGTAAAGTGTGCAGCTAAGGAAGGCTGCAGTTCTGAGGGTGACCAGACATCCTTCTATTAGGAGCTTTGTATTATATACACAGATATTAACTCTGCCCCATTCCCCACCTGGAAAAATAATCCCCCTTTCCCCTCCCCCCCCCCACTTGCTATCTGGTTACCCTAGCAGTGCTCCATGCGTTGCTGACTTTGCAGAATAGTAAAAAGTGATCTGACTGTTCCAAAGGGTAAGGAGGGCTGCTACGCACCTTTGTAAGGCTTGTCTAGGTCCTGGTCATGTCCTCCCTTAAAAGCTCCTCAAGTGTATGAACAGGATTCCTGTGGTGAACGTGCATTACTGTGAACATGCATTACAGTGCATTAATGCCAGACTCTTATACTGTTTCTCAATAATGAATTACAGGACATTTTTTTTGAGCAACTCTTGATATGCATGTAGCATCCTGTGGTACTGAGTGTTCTGGGCAAACACTCTGACAGTCATTTATATGAAAAGTACACTATAATTCTAAGTACTGGCTGTACAGCAAAAGAGTAAGCGCAAGTGTTCTGAGCGGTCTATTCCGAACCAGCTAAATTAACTGCATTGTTAGTAGCCTCATCTGTGAATTTGCACTGAAGAAGCCTGTGCTGGTAGCTGGAAATAAACTGCATTGTACGTGGGTGCTGACCGCTATTAAAATTGCACATTTTACAGCAGAGGTGTGAAACTCATTCCGTGGAGAGGGACAAATTAGTTACAGTCTATGGAGCAAATTTATAGTTTTGGGGCTATTTACTGCCCTCAGCGTACACTGAATCTGCCACTGATAATCATAAGTATCGAAAGCCAAAACTTTTGAAATTTTGATCCTTAAGTAAGAGGGACCTGACTTCCACCTATAGCTCCCTGATTTTTAATGGAACTTGGATCAGGCCTTTAAAGTTATTGTTGCACTCCGCATCACTCTGCGTGGGGTGAGGTGAGGGGCAAGAGTGATGCAGGTCTCTTCTAGGGCAGCCTGCAGAACTCAAATTAGTCAGCTACCTTAATACAGGTTTAGTTGCTTGATGGAAGGCAGGCTTATCATGTAGACATAAAAGACAATGAGAATGAAAATATTACAACCTGCTACACGCTTATCAAAGGTTGTAGAAAGAACCAATATTGCATCCTTTTAAAACCTCTTTTGTTAATTGAATAGATATGGCTACCCTATGATGCTGGTTATGACTTTCCTGCTGGCTGTCATAGTATTTACCCTAGTATGGCCCATGTGATGTGAAAGCCAGGTAGTGCTGTACATGTAAACCTGTGAAGACTTGTAAAAAGTGTAACCATTTTATTTTCAGCTTCCTGACAAATCGATAGCCAGTTTGGTGAAATTTTACTATTCCTGGAAAAAGACAAGGACTAAAACCAGCGTGATGGACCGCCATGCTCGTAAACAGAAAAGGGAACGGGAAGAAAGGTACGTTTGCCGTGAGAGAGACTGTGTCTTGCCACTCATAAATCTTTTTATGATGATCCTGGAATTTCTGGTAGCCTGTGAAGAACTAGAACTAGGATTTTTTCCCCCAGACACTTCCTGGTGCCTCTTTCTCTCTCTTTTTATAACCAAAATCTGTGTCCATGTAAACATTCATGACCAAATTCTACCATCTGATTCACATGCAACTCTCGAGTCCCTGTAAAGGGAGATCACAATGGTAATTCAAGGGTAGGTTTTTAGCCTTAAATGTAACATTCCGTAGAATGGGAGCATGCACTAAGTGGAAGAATGTCAATATTTGGCAGTCCCCTCTCCATTTTATCTACACACTTATCCCAGCAGAAAGCTGCTACCAGAAAAATGCTTTCAGGACCAAATTCTCTACCCAGAGCAATGGTCGAGTAGACTGGCTTTGTGATGGGAAGAGGAGGAGAGAGAAGAGCTCACATTAGCTGTGGTGGATGAAATTCTGTAGCCTCCCCTAAGCCACTGAGCTTCAACAGATTCTTTGTTCCCACTACTTCAGCCTCAGGCCTCAGCAGTCTCCATGGCTGCCGTGCCTACCACACACTGCAGCACCCTTCAGGAAGGTTTGGCTGATAGTTCATGTGTTTAACTACACAGGTGCTTCCTGGAGATAGAGATCCTCTTTCTCTGGATATCCCCACTCGAACCTAGAGCAGTTGGGGCCTCGGTGGGCCATGGCTCCTTGGCACATTGAGGGGTTCAACCGTCTGCAAAGGTTCTCTGCGTCCTCATCCTCCTTGTCTTTCCTTTCTCTACGTAGCAGTGGTGCTTTTGCCATGCTCCAGATGTTTCTTGTCCTTGTGAACAGGTACTCTTCCCAACCTGCTTTAAAACTCAATCTAGACATTTGTAGAGTTAGAACTTCTCTTAGAGCCACATCCGAGGAAAGTAGATACCTGTCACCAGCTGGCAATGCTCTGCACAAGTCTTCCATCATACGGCTCCTATTTCATGACTGCTTAGCCCAGACCCTAGCTTTTTTGCCTCAAAAAGGAGATCCCTATAGGAAGAGGGTCATTCCCATGGTGGAGTTTATTGAACCACACTGCAACAATGAGCCAGCAAGACTGTCTTCATCTCGCAGCTGGATCCACCACACCTGCTTAATTGGAAGGAAGAGAGTGGGCTCAAAGGAGAACACCACCATCCAACTAATCCCTTACTTGGTTGACTTTGGTTGGCTTTCCTTTATCCGTGCCTCTCTTTCATACTGTTATTTCTGGTTTTATTTATTAACTTTATTCAGTGGAAAAATAATTGTGTTTCCTAAAAGGAGCACTTGTTTGTAGTTCACACTATATAGTTTAGTATTCAAAAAGGCTGCATCTGGCATTTTTGTTCTATACTTGTAAACTGCACTGAAATTACTGCCACCAGGAAATATCTTTACTATAAAGACTTTTATAGATGGTGTATCTAAGGTGCTATAAACTTCATGGAGAGTGAGTGGATGGGCTGCTCCATTTCTGAATTTCAAAGCCTTTGAGAGAAGCAACAGGAGCAGAGATACTTAGAGTATGTCTACACTATGGAAACTACACCAGGTTAGCTATGTCTAAGCTGGTGGAAGGTTGTTTTTTTCCATCAGTGTAGGAAAACCACCACCCTGAATGACAGAAGCTATGTTGATGGAAGCATTTCTCCTTTGATTTAGCTACATCTACACCCAAGGATAGGCTGGCAAAGATACATGGGTCAGGAACGTAACTTATTCACACCCCGACCAACGTAGCTACATTGACGTAAGTTTTAGGTGTCGACCAAGCCATAGTGTTTGCTTTCCATATTTAGCAAGCTAAAGAATGATTGGCAGGTTTTTAACTTGGCTATTTGATGTTTAACTAAGTAGAAAAAATGCAGGGAAAAATTATGGAACTTGTGTCCCTGCTTTGTGGGGGAGATAAGAGAGCTGTGCTGTCATTTGAGCCTGAGACTAGAATGTGTGAATTCTACAGCTAGTTTGTGTTCCAGGCCTGTTCACTTGTGGATTAAATTGTGCTTAGGTTAAGTAATGACTGTAATAAACCTCTGCAAAATGGGTTAAGTTTAGTGGTCTCAATCTAGTTTGTAGTGGTTTATGTGACCCTCTAGACACAAATTTCCAGCACAGTTGGCACCTTTTGGTGTTGGTCTCAGCAGACACCAAGGACTGAATCTGTGTGGAGGTAAAATTGCACTCTTGCCCTTTAGAGTTAAGGCTAATTAAAGGGGCAGTGAGCGGAATCTTGCCCTGCCATTGAATGTGTTCTGTGACTAGACAGAGGAATTCCCAAGACACCTTTCAGCAGCACTAAAATCACTTTTAAAATAACCTCAAACAAACTTGGGACTCGGTTTTCAAAACCTGTTCTCTTACTTGTGTGCATGGGACTCTGTACATGCAGTCTTCTGTGCCCAGAAGTGACAGAATTTGCATGCACAGACTAGCTTGGGAATCAGTTTTGTACAGGAAAGCATGCAGGGTTTGCATAAGTGACTGCAAATGAAAGACCGTTAACACCACCTTAAAACGTGTCCCTCAGTGACTGAGCAGGTGCATGTGTCTTGTTCATACTCTTCACTTGGTTTATAATTTAAAATAATAAAGCAAATAAAAACTGAAACCTAAATGGTGAGTAAATGACTGAGCTGTGCAGACAGTGTACTCTGGAATTTTAAGAGGGTATGTAGAATATAATGCTGACTTCTACAACTTGGCTAACTTAGTGGGTTGCTGGATTTCATGGGACCAGTGAAACCTGCATGTGTCCTTTTTAAAATAAACATAACCCAGATAAGATTATCCTTGCACTCTGGGAACATCATAGAAAGTAGAGCAATTAACTTCAGCAATGTACGGTACACTAATTCTAAACCATACGTGGAAGTATACCTTAATGTGAATGGTAGTCAAACACTAAATTAGAATTCCAGTACAATTAAACTGGCTAGGTGTTCCAAGGTCAGATTCAGTATGGCCCCAATTTGATGCTGCTTATTATTATTATTCCGTAATTGTTAGAATATGCTTTCTCCCCCCCCCCCCGCTCACCCCCCGCCCCCCAAGGAATTAAAGATGAGATTATGGGAGTGCTAAACATATGTGTGGGGTTTGTTTGTTTGTTTGTTTGTTTTAAATCCCTGGGAGAACTAATTGTACATGTGGCTTTTTGTTACGTTTACAATTTTTAATTTAATGTATGAAATCCACGTTAAAGCTGTTTGCTCTAATTCTATATCGTTGTTTGTCTGAGTTTTCTTGAAGTTAAAAAATATTCAGCTAGTTCTTTGACTCTAACAGTTAGAGAATTCCTGACTTGTTTTTTAATTTTATTTTTGCCTTTGAGTGTGAACAGACTTCATTTTCAAATTTTGCCCAGATATGCCACAGAAGAGTTTATGTAAAAGCTTTTAAATGAATGGTCCCTAATGTGGTTATTTTAAAGCGGTAATTGACTTTAAAATTCACCAAAAAGAAAAGCCGTTGGATTGAATGCTCCATCCATGCCTGACTTTCAGCAGACTATTGTAGAGAAATAGAAATTCTCATTGTAATATGGTCTTGCCTTGCTTTTGTCTTTCAGTGAGGATGAAATGGAGGAAACAAATGGAACTAACCCTGTTGATATTGAAGTTGAACAAAACAAGGAGAGCAAAAAAGAGGTAGATTAGTTTTTTCCCCTAATACTGTACTGAAGGCTAATGAAAGTTTTCACCTGTTACTGTGAACTATTCTGTTGTGCCATGGAGGATCTGACAGTGCCCAGTTTTATTTGTGCTTATGCGTAGTTTTCACTCAGCACAGGAATAACAGTGACTCTCAATTCTGATTAGAGTAACTAGTACTCAAAATCCTCGATCCCATTTGAACTGAATGGCAAGACATTGAGTGACTTCAGCAGGGTCAGGATTTCACCTGAAGTGGCTAACAACAAAGGAGAAAGATTATGTGTGGTTGTGAGTGTTTCCTTCCCTCTTCCAAAGGGGCCTTGACCTGGAAGCTGACATTTTGCATATGGGCAACACAACAGGCCTGTTTCCCCCTGAATCCTTGTTTGTAAATTGGGGAGGTAGCATGGAGGGGCGTTGACTATTAAAATTGTTGTGCTCAAATGTACGTGTTACCTTTGAAAATTTGGCCCATAGTGTTTTAACAGGAAGTTGGAGGGAGAAAATAGTTAACATGTTTTTAACTATAATCCTGTAACAGGGGTTGGAACATACGCTAACTGCTACATGTCAGTTCTTTTGATGTTACCTGTTTTATTAAAATAGCTGTTAGGGGAATTAAGTGACCTAATAAAAGACTTCTTTTCCTCCCTAGTAGAAAAAGAACATTATAGTCAAGACACATCAGGTTGAAGTTAACTTAAGCTCTCAGTCCTTGCAGGCATTTTCTGTATAGCCTGCTCTTGAGCGCGTTGAAGTGACAACATTCCAATTGACTTCCATTGGAACAGGGCTGGGTGTGAACTGGAAAACTGACATTTACTTTTATGGAACGCTTTGTTCTTGTAACGTCCACAAGTCCCATGGTGTAGGAGCTTTGTGTGATTAGGTGCTGCGGGCCTGACTCACCAGTGGTGTAATAGGTGTAAGTCTGCTGAAGTCAGTAGAACTGCATTGACTGCTCTTGGCAATAGGTAGTCAGCCTGTCTCCTTCAGAAATAGCACATACAAGGGCTGTGAGGTACTTCAATCTGTACCGGGACAAAAGGAGGCACTGCAATATACAGCAGAACTCACCCTAGCTGCCTGGGGCCTTCGGATACAAAAGAGAGCTGTGATTGTGTAACTGTATCCATGTGGGCTGATCCCAGCACCCACACACATCTCCACTGAAGTAAATGTGGTTCTTTGCAGCTGCCGGTTGCACAATCCAAACCTTCAGAATGAGAAATGATGGTTAAGATTTAAGAAATATAATTTAAGATACAGAGAAACTCTATCACAGGGAATGGGTTTATTCATTTTACTTAAATTTGACTTGTATTGCATCTGCAAAGTCTATGGGATTCTTTGTGTTATTTTTCTAAACAAATGTGCCAGGGATGTACCTCAAACTAATGTTACAAGCTTTGGCACTCATGGGGTGGAAGCGAGGGGGAGGGGTCCTATAGTAACAACATAGTGTATAGCGAGGAAAGATGTGACTTTGAACTATCAAAGGTGGTGCATACATCAGTGTTAAAACTGGAAAATGTCTGGAAAATACCTTGACAGAGTTTTGGTTTTGTCCTCAATATTTTTAAACAGGGATTGGAAAGAGGTATTTATGGGTTATGTTTAGCAAACCCTTTAATTGGGGCTGAGCAAGACAAAACACTATATGTCTTAATTTTGCATAACAGTTCATGTCACTTCTAAAGCAGTCTTGTATAAAGGATGAACTCTGATAATATACTTTACACTAGTTCCTGCATATCCTGTGCAGATACTTACTCTTTTTTGTCTTTTAACTAGACAAAATTCCCCATTGTTGCAATAAAATCTTTTAAAAACCACCCTCCAATGTCGTAATCCCACTACAGTTAGTGCAAAGCTGCATGCAAAAGGCATACATTTGGTAGTTTACTATAGCACTTAGTATAAATATACATCTTAAACTTGAGTTACCCAACTGATCATCTTATACACTGCTGGGGAGCCTTCTTATTATACTTTTTCATTTTCAGTTTAACTGTAAAACGATAGGTTTCAGAGTAACAGCCTTATTAGTCTGTATTCGCAAAAAGAAAAGGAGTACTTGTGGACCTTAGAGACTAACCAATTTATTTGAGCATAAGCTTTCGTGAGCTACAGCTCACTTCATCAGATGCATACTGTGGAAAGTGTAGAAGATCTTTTTATACACACAAAGCATGAAAAAATACCTCCTCCCACCCCACTCTCCTGCTGGTAATAGCTTATCTAAAGTGATCACTCTCTCCTTACAATGTGTATGTACGTATTTTTTTCATGCTTTGTGTGTTTAAAAAGATCTTCTACACTTTCCACAGTATGCATCCGATGAAGTGAGATGTAGCTCATGAAAGCTTATGCTCAAATAAATTGGTTAGTCTCTAAGGTGCCACGAGTACTCCTTTTCTTTTTGTAAAAAGATAGAGGCTTTCTCATAATCATAACTTCATACGTGAATAAGAGCTTCTTTCTTAACACCTCCCCTTTCCACTTTCTGCTGTTTGTGAGGCTTCAGTATTGTCTGTTCATAAAAAATAAAAGGGATAATAAGCAGTTTTTTGAGTGATTTAAGATTTCAAACTGAAATTTTCTTTGAGAAACTCTGAATCTAAAAGAGAGCTTTTACCGATTCACTTTTTTTTCTACTCACCCATCTAAAACATTGGATTATTATAGGCTTCCTACAATCTGTAGATCTAGCTGTGCATGGTGGAAGTCAAAGTTCATTTGTATCTACATGCGTTCCAAAAGGAAACAGATGGTCACAATTTGGGGGTTCAGGTCCTTTTTGTAGCAAAGTATTTTACATGGGATTGTATATCCTATTTATTTCTCACTCTCTAATTCAGATAATCTATGCCACCACTCTCTTTTCCCCCTCCCCCCCCCCCCAAAAAAAAAAAAACCTCACCAAGCACATTCAGTCACTCTCTGTGTGTGCAAGCAGCCTTCTGAGGGCTTGTCACTGGAAAGTGACTGCCAGCTTCATTTTATTCTCCTGTACAATTTGCATAGCCTATGCAGCATTAATTAGGTTTGATATTGCAGTACTCGAGCCTGAGGGCTGATTGAATCCAAAATACTTTGAGAGGAGAGCAGTCCAGAAGGGGGATATGTTTTTGTTCTTCATCATTGCATTTCTGCAGTAAGTTGGTCAGGTTTGTAATCTCAGTGAATCATCCCTCCACCCCATTCCCAAAACCCAAACAAAAAATATTTGTCAGCTCAGAGACCGAGTTCTCTGTATGACAACTTAGGCAATACGGGGATTTCTCTGGGCCATACAACTTGGAGAGGGGGTTGGAGGGCTCTCAAAAATGCTTGGTCTCAGGGTTTCCTTTTTCAGGAGGAGATGAGGAGCTTCCTTATTATACTTTCTTTCTTTCTTCAGTTTAACTGTTAAATGATTGAGGCTTTCTCCTAATCATAACTTCATCACACGTAATTAATGAATAAGAGCTGCTGCTTCTTCGAGTGCTTGCTCATGTAGATTCCATTCTAGGTGTGCGCGCACCCACGTACGTGGTCATCAGAGTTTTTTGCCTTAGTGGTATCCGTAGGGTCAGCAGTGGTGTCCCCTTGAATGCCACGCTCATGTGTTGGTATATCAGTTCCTTCTCACGGCCCATGGTGTTTAGTCGGAGCGCCTTTTCTTGCATAGCAAGGGCTAGCAGTTTTGTTTCTACTGACTTCAGCCTTAGGGCCTTGTAAATAGTTTGTTTATAGTAGTTGTTAAGTGTAGTTAGACGTTAGAGTCCTAGCAGGGACTTTGCCTGAGGCGGGGCATGCCCCGGTCTCCTGGGTTTAAGCCCTGCGCAGACAGTAACAGGCCTATGCCTTTAAGTGACCCCCATAGTAGCTGCCTCAAGTGCTTGGGGGGATCACTCGTGAAGGACAAGTGCCGCATTTGTGAAAACTTTCAGCCAGAAACGAAAAAAGAGTGGGATATTCATTTTGGGCTCTCCTCACGGAGTCTACCCTTCACCCGGCTTCCAAGCCATCCCATCAGTACTCACCTAGTGCCTTGGTATGCAGTTCACCCCTGGCACTGGGCTCCACCCATCACCACTTCCTGTCACCAGTGCCCGAAAAGAAAACTAGGATGGCTCCAGGCAAGAAAGACCAACTGGCCGCTCCGGAGCTACGTGTGCGTGCCTCTCTGGTCAGGGCCCTTAGCCCCTTGAAACTTCCACCACAAACTCCCGGGAGCTGTATGGGACCCAACCTGCTGATGGCACAAATGCCTTCCCAGCTCCCCAGGCGCCGAGAGACCAGATGCCTCTGCCCATGGTGCTGACGCTGCAGGAAATAGCAAAGGCTCCCCATGAGGGCAAGCCAGCCCCTAAGAGCGCTCGGGGGGGCAGTGGAGCACCGCCAATCCCCTGAGACAAGATAGTGCTTTCCACCTCTCCACTGCAGATCCCCAGAGTCACAGCCCAGATCCTCTGGGGCTCTCCCTCGGTCACCGGCACCACGTTTGAGGTCCTTGGTGTCTCAACATGAATAGCTTAGAGGAAGGCGCTGGTCTCCATATTACTGGCACCATTCGCCCTCCCACCGGTTGTCCTCTTGGCACAGACCTTGGTCACCTGCCCCATGGGAGAGCTCCTCGTCATGTCTCCAGTCCTTCCAGCACTGGTCCCCTTGATACCAGCACCAATCTTCTCGCTCTGGGCATTGGTCTCCGGCGGCAACAGCTGGCAGGCAGACTCCAGACGTCAACGGCCCCACTGTGGTCACTGGAAGGGGATTCCTCTGGCATGGAAGGGCAGTTCAGGCCCTCACACAGACTTCAGTGGCACGATTGGGCACCTGAGGCTGTGTCAACATGGACGCCGCCACCTTGGCAGCACAGCTAGTGGCCAGCACAGTGGCCTTATTGGAGCACGTGGGGCACGCCAGTCATGGCAATGCCCCCTTTGCACCGCTCATCTGCTGACGCCTTGGAGCAACAGTTGTCGTCACCAGCAACACCGGGCTCGGTGCATGAAGTGTGCTTGGAGTTCAAGGCAGAGGAGACTGCACCCACCCCTAAACCTTCTTCCCCTGCGGTGGACAATTCTCCGGGCCCCTCCCAGCGGTACAGTCGTTGTCTTCGTCCCTGGATGAGACAGTCGCGGGACCCTTGTGGGCCAGCTCACCAGACTATTTTAAAGAAAACCAGGCCCTGCTTCAATGGGTGGCCGAGAACTTGGGCCTAAAGGTGAAGGAGATGACTGAGCAGGCAGATATCTTGTTCAGCATCCTCTCAGCCTCTACTCCTGCCCGTGTCGCACTACCAGTGCATGATGGAGTCCTCAAAATTGCCAAGGCCCTCTGGCAAACCCCACTGTCCATCCCTCCCATTTCCAAAATGGCCGAAAAGAAGTACTTTGTCCCGGCCAAAGGGTTTGAGTATCTTTGTACTCTCCCTCACCTGGGCTCACTGGTTGTCTCTGCAGCCAATGAAAAAGACAAGCAGGGGCACACCCAGCTCAACTCCCAGAACAAAGGGGCCAAAAGACTGGACTTGTTTGGGAGGAAAAATTATTCAACTGCCAGCCTACAATTCCTGGGTGGCGAACCATCAGGCCCTCCTAGGCAGATGCAATTTTTACTTATTGGACTCCCTCAATAAGTTCAAGGAGTCCCTCCCACAGGGTTTGCCCAAGAATACAGCACCCTGGTGGAGGAGGGCACCATGGTGGCTAGGTGCTCCCTCCAAATGGAGTGGGATGTGGTGTTTTTTTGAGCAGGCAGATGCGAGGCTGCATGAGTTAAAGGACACTCTGGCCACTCTTTGCTTTCTGGACATGCATACGCTGCAGTCTGCATGGAAGCAGTTCCGGCCACCCCCGCTGCCAAGGCCTTGGGATCTGCAAGTAGAAGGGATAGGGACATTCGTTTTGTAACCACCGCTGCCCTTCCTCCTCCCACTCACCTGCACAGTCCGGCCCAGCAAAGTCTCCTAAGGGCCAGAAGCACTCATTTTGAGGGTGCCCTTGAGAGCAACATCCGAGTCAACTCCCAAGATCCACTCTATTGTTTCCTCGACTGTTTGTTTTCATCCCTACTGTTTGGCCTTGTCATGGGTCACCTCGGACCGCTGAGTGCTGGACATAGTGTCCAGCTACACCCTGAAGTTTTCGGCTACCCCTCCCTCCCACCCCTCTCTTTTCCGTCCCTCTTCAGGGACCCTTCTCATGAGCCGCTTTTCATTCAAGAGTTGAGAACCTCCTGAACCTAGGGGTGGTGGAGGAGGTCCCTCAGGACATGTGAATAAAGGGTTCTACTCCTGTTATTTCCTAATCCCAAAAGCAAAAGGGGGCCTCAGACCCATTCTGGATCTGCGATGCCTCAACAAGTCTCTCAAGAAGTTGAAGTTTCGCATGGTCTCCCTGGCCTCCATCATCCCCTCCCCGGATCCAGGAGACTGTACGCCGCTCTCAACTTGAAGGACACATATTTCCATATTCCAAGATCATAGACATTTCCTCCGTTTCATAGTGAGTGGACACCATTTCCAATTCACAGCGCTGCCCTTTGGTCTCTCATTGGCCCCAGTGGTCTTCACAAAATGTATGGCGCCAGTGGCCACTTACCTGAGATATCGAGGGGTCCAGGTCTTCCTGTATCTCAACAATTGGCTCATCACGGGCAGGTCTCAGGAACAAGTGCAGAGAAACCTCGTTCTGATGCATTCCATCTGCTGCGACCTCGGTCTGCTGGCAAATGAGAAAAAATCCACCTTAAGGCCAGTTCAACAAATAGAGTTCATTGGGACACTTCTCGACTCCACGCGAGCCAGAGCCTTTCTTCCGGAGGTGCGTTTTCAGGTCATGTCGGACCTGATCTCCCATGTGAAGAACCACCCGCTCACCATGGCTCACACCTGCTGCGGTTGTTGGGCCACATGGCCGCCTGTACATACATGGTCAGTCATGACCTAGAGCAGGTAGTCAGGGTGCTGGATCACATCTTATCGTCCCTAGATTGGTGGATGAACCCCGGGTTGGTGTTGCAGGGAGTTCCCTTTGCGGCCCTGTCCCTATCGCTGACCCTGGTCTCCGATGCTTCGGACCTGGGTTAGGGAGCCCACCATGGCGAGCTCAGCATGCAAGGCACTGGCTGCAAGATGATCTGGCCCTCCATATCAACATCAGGGAGCTCAAAGCGGTTTGCCTGGCCTTCCAGGCTTTCTTGCCCCACCTGAGGGGCAAGGTGGTTCAGGTCCTCATGGACGAAACCACTGCAGAACCAAGTCATCGGACCTTTGCCAAAAAGCTCTCTGCCTTTGGGATTTTTGTGTGCAGCAGGCCATTCATCTGGTAGCCATGCATTTGCCTGGGACCAGGAACATGTTTGCAGATTGCTTCAACAGGACCTTCTCGTCTCGCCACAAGTGGTCACTCCATCCAGAGTATTCAATATTCTCTTCCAAAAGTGAGGGACTCACCAGATGGACTCGTTCACGTTCCGGTAGAACAGGAAACGCCAGGTGTTCACTCCGGGAGATGGACAGGGGTTCCCTGTCAGACACTTTCCTGCTCCCGTGGTTGGAGACCCTGATGTACACCTTCCCGCCAGTGCCATTGATCCACAGAGTCTTCCTGAAGGTCAGACCAGACAGGACGAAGGTCATCCTGATAGCCCGTGAGTGGCCTCGCCAGCACTGGTTCAGCATGCTGCTGGACCTTTCGGTAGCCACCTTGCTGCGGCTGTCTCTCTGGCCAGACCTGCTGTCCCAGAACCATGGCAGTCTTTTGAAACCAACCCTGGCGGTGTTGCACTTTACAGCATGGGGCAAGGGTGGGCAAACTTTTTGGCCCGAGGGCCACATCCGTGTTGAGAAACTGTATGGAGGTCCGGGTAGGGAAGGCTGTGCCTCCCCAAACAGCCTGGCCCCCGCCCCCTATCTGCTCCCTCCCAGGACCCCTGCCCCTGACAGGCCCCCCTGGGACTCCCACGCCTACCCAACGCCCCCTGTTCCCCGTCCCACTCACCCTCCTGTCCCCTTACCATGCTGCTCAGAGCAGCAGGAGTTCTCAGCCCCGCTGCCCGGCCAGAGCCAGGCACACCACCCACACTGCCTGGCAGGAGAGACGGGCCAGAGTGCTGGCGCCACGCTGAGGCTGCAAAGGAGGGGCTGGGCAGGACAGGCCCGCGGGCCGGAAGTGGCCCGCAGGCCATAATTTTCCCACCTGTGGCATGGGGCGATGCTGGCTTCGCAGAGCAGTGCTGCACGCTGCAAGACTGTGAACTCCAGGCCCACCTTCTTGGACACTGCTTGTGAGTCACCTAGAATGGAATCGACGTGAGCAAGCACTGGAAGAAGAAAAAGCGGTTACCTACCTTTCATAACCGTTGTTCTTCGAGATGTGTTGCTCATGTCCATTCCATTACCCGCCCTCCTGCTCCTCTGTTGGAGTTGCTGGCAAGAATGACCTGAGAGAGCATAGGCCCAGCAGCACTGATATACTGACGCATGAGCGCAGCACTGAAGGGGGCACCACTGCCAGCCTTACAGATACCGCTAAGGCAAAAATCACCGGCGACCACGTATGTGGGCGTGCACACACCTAGAATGGAATGAACATGAGCCCCACATCTCGAAGAACAACAGTTATGAAACTGTAACCGTTTTTTCTTAACTCCTCTCCTTTCCTGGAGTCAGAAAGCAAAGAAAATAAGACATTAACTAAGTGGTATGAGATAGCTTTACTTTTTTTTAATTTAAATCCTCAGCCTTGGTACAGAGACCTTGTCTTCTATCTATGAACACTTGTGTATATCTGTGACACTATATAAGCCCTGGAGATCCCCATATTGACATCCAGATTCTTTTCTGTGGGTTTTTAAACTGATTGAATTCTACAAAGGTATACCTAGGGCCAGCAAAGCAACTTTTCCAAGATAGGTTAGATATTTAAATTCTCAATGCCTGCACGATATACTAAGGGTCTCAATGTGCTTGGAGCTGTCAAAAGCTATTGTCCATAATAGAGAGCAGCTGCATATTCTGTGAACTCAGTAGAATAACAATCTGAAGTTACTTACACTTACAGAGGAATAAACATTTGATGTTCAGCCTCATGGGAGATTCACGTTGCTGATGCTGCATGTTGTCATCCTGTAGCTTGAGTCCATTGTACTAGATTTATGCACAGGCCTGTGAATTTCCGTGTGTAGATGAAATACTCACCAATCTGAAACCTCTAATCCACTTCAAACTATTTTCCTGACTTCGTTATCAAAGCTCTCACTTCTAAAGCTGAATGCAAAACTTGCCTCACTGGTCCATCATTAAATCTGTCTGGCTATTGTAGTGTGTTTCTGCTGTTCTCCTACTCCCCTGGTGCACGGAGATCTGTGTAGGCAGATTCCCTAAACAGAATAGCTTCTTGCTCCTGGGCTGGCTTAGGCACTTAGGGCCTGATGGATTTGGATCCTCATTCGGTGAGCCTTCATGCATATGTGTGTTCAGTGTTTAAAGATTTCTAATTAGCAAATGGACGCTGCACAGCGTGAAGAAACTTTCTTCCTGATTTGCAGTTATAAGGTGTCACTAACCAGACTTGTATCCAGTATTTTAACTTGCAGATGAGCACATACAGGAATGCAATTTTGGATCCTCTCCTGTCTCATTTCATTTCTTTTCTTTTTTTTTTTTCTTTAAAGTTCTTGGCACTATTCCAGCCTCTATACAACAACTTTAATCTTAGGATGGAGGATTTTTTTTGGTTTGCAAGTTAACATATGTTCTTTTTTGGAGGTGATATTAAAGAGATTCAAATGTGCTTTTTGATGGGAGTGTGAGGGGTAATAAAATGATTTTTCCATGTAATAAACTGCTGAAACGGTTAGAAAAATTAGTGGTTTGCCGGAAGATATCTCTGATTATAGACAGAGGTGGGGAAATATTTATAGCTTTTTTGGGTCAAAATAGATCAGCTTGGTATCTAATTCTTTGTAGAATGTGAGGTTAATATGTGTGAAATATATCCCCTTCCCCATGCTACCATCCTACTCTCTCCTCTCCCTCCTTCCTGGAAAAGAGATCTTTCTAGTTTGAATTCCTCAGACAGGTAAAACTCTGTATCTTGTTTGTTAGCACTGTACTAAAATAAAGTGGGTAAAAATTCCTTAAAAATTATTGTTCTTAAGAATTACTTTGCAGTCACCTCAACCCTCATGTTCAATCTTGAATTGGGTTGCATTTGTTTTTTCCTTGTGTCTGGCACAACTCTTACGTTATGTTCACCCACCCTCACCCCATCAAATTGAATTTCCTTTTGGGAATGAATTAAACTAACCCATTGAGGCCTGGCCATGACATTTAACTGATGATTAGGCACTTGTACCAGAAAATGGAAGCCAACTAAAAAAGCAACAGAAATATCTGTATCTGGAAAGACACTATTGTCGTGTAGAAAAGATTGATGTGGTATCATTTATTTGTGATCACAGTGCCCCATAGCATGATGTTGTCACACAAAGGATTTAATTCCTGTTACTTTGCAACTTACTGTGTTCCACCAGAACGGAAGGATGAGATGTAATTTTCAAAGGCATCTCTGTGACTAAAGAGCCTAAACCCCGTTGACTTCAGTCTCCTTGAGAGTCCGTCTTTCTTTTGAGAACAGAGTTTGTGTAAAATGTCTGCTTCCCAGGTGCCGCCACCTGAGACGATGCCTCCGGTGAAGAAGGAGAAGCACAGTACACAGGCTAAAAACAGGGCGAAGAGGAAACCTCCCAAAGGAATGTTCCTTTCTCAAGAGGACGTGGAGGCAGTTTCTGCCAATGCCACTGCTGCTACCACTGTGCTCAGACAACTGGACATGGAATTGGTCTCAATCAAGCGACAGGTAGGAACCACTCCAAAGACAGCTCAGGAGTAGATTTGTCCTCTGATATTTTAAAGGTGCTGCTGTCGGTCACCACGTGGGTTGTTACAGGGGATTTATAGCATGGCTGTGATGGCTTACAACAGGATGTGGCTTAATTAACAAGCTGCCAGCCTACCAAAGTGAATTAGCCCAGGACTGTTTAAATCTAGTTTTGTAGTTACAAAGCAGCAAGAAATAGTTCATTGTGATCCAAAGAGTTTGTCAGCCCTCTGTCTGCCTTTTAACCTGGTGTTGCTCGTATTTTTGAACTTGAATTTTGCTTTGGGTGGTGTATCTTCCAGCAGTAACTGCTTTGCATCTACCGTATTTAGCTTTCTTCACGTTTTTCTCATGTCACCTTTGGAATAGCCAGAGCCGCTCTCCACTTCTGGCTATAGATCTCTTCTGTGGCATCTCCTACAGCCCTAACGCATCTCTTCAGTGTCCTCCGTCGTGTTTCCCCCCTATGCTGGCAAACATGATGGAGCTGAACTCTGCATTGGGTGCAAACACAGTTCTTCACTCTGTGTCTGTGGAGCTTGTGCGTCAGGGGAGAGGGTGGGGGTTTTGTTTAGTTTTTTAATTGGACCTTCACCTTTTGGAAGTTTTGGCATCAGCTCAAAATGCGAAGCTGAGATTCTGCTGTGGTTTGACATGTGCTTTCTGCAGGCAGGTGCTGGGCAAGTTTCCCCACGTATTTCTGCACCGCCAGTAGATCAGTCTTAAACTGATTAATGGTAAATGTTCTCTGTACATCTAAAAGCCAAGACAGAAGTGCTAATGAATCGCTTCCTGGGTTTAGTCCTTTTGCCTATGTCCTAGATCTGAACACTCCCTTGACTTCAGAATTTAGAATTGGTTCAGGTCCATTTCAAACGACTATAGTCATTTTTAGCTTTGAATTACTATTGTGTGTGTTATTGTTTTAAGGTAGTACCGAGGGCCAACAGAGGATGGGGTCCCCTTATGCTGGGCACTGTACAAACATAGAATAAGAAACAGACCCTGCTCCAAAGAGCTTACAGTATAAATAGATTTAATAATCGCCCCAGATGTTTCTTGTACTTGGGGTACAGATGAATCTTCTTTCATAAAAAGAGGATTCAGGGAGAGCTGCAAAGTCAAGCTGGTGGGGTGTTCACAAGGGTGGCTGGGACAGGGCTTGTTGAACCATTTTTATCCTTGCTGAAAGTCACTGCTTCTTTTTTCTCCCCCCCCGGCCCAGATTCAAAATATCAAGCAGACAAATAGCGCTCTCAAAGAAAAACTTGAAGGTGGAATAGAACAATACAGACTTCCAGAGGTATGCCAGTTCACACACTGTTATGTATGCATCTCTTCTGCATTTCCTAATATCAAGTCCTAATTCTTGCTTAAATGTCATAGCTGGCACTATGTAGATACAATCATTCTATCTACTGCCAGCTAACCTAGAGACCAATCTAATGGTAATTGGCCTTTGCGAGAGGGGAGGGTGGAAGAGGGTACCAGCAGGCAACTTTCAATCTGTATTTGGCTGGTTGTAAAACTTGTTTCAAATATAAACATTCAGATTGCTGGTAATACTTCGCAGTCACCATATTCGTCCGAGTGTTGTCATAACACCCTTCTGAGAGCGGTAATTATTAGCCCATTCCACAGAATGGGGGACTGGCCAGAGAAGTTAATGGCCTGACTGACAGAACTGCTGAGCACCCACAATTTCCATCAGAGTTAATGGGAGATCTCAGTACTTGGCACCTCTAATAATCAGGCTATAAGAAATTTGACTGAGATCACAGAGGGAGTTGGTGGGCAACGCCAATAAATAAAAAGAGGAACTCCCTCTAACTCCTAGTCCTGTACTCAGAGCATGGACGAAGCCCCACACTTCTGTGTCGTGTTAACAATTAACTATGGAATCAATTTGTTTGTCAGTTAACAATAAGGAATAATACAATATTTTAATAGGAAGAAAAATACCCTATTGGAAGGATCTAGAATTAGTTCACTGCTGCATTCAGACAAGAAATTACAAACTCAGATATGAGTGAAAGTCCATTGCTTAAGGAAATGAATTACTTTGTTTATGACACCTAGGTCGTTCAGAAATTTAATGCACGTTGGACCACAGATGAGCAGCTTCTTGCTGTGCAAGGTATGGAACTGTAAACCTTTCCTACTTCAGCAGGTGATGTACAGTTGAACCCTACTGCACATCAAGCTGGGATTTCTCCTTCAGTGGCTAATGGAAAATCTTGACATTACTGTATATTGTTGCTAAAGAAAGAGGGGTTAATACTCCTTCCCTTTTATGACGCATGGCATGCAGTGTTCATTTGGGCAAACCGATCACTCACCTGCTTCTAGACAGTGACACTCTTAGTGCAGTCACTGCCAGGTTGCTTATACATGTAACTTACAGGTAGAGTTGGTGAGTTTAGCACTTCTGGTTTGGCTCATCCTACATGACTCCTTTTTTATATACAACTCTGTCTCTCTCTGTCTCTGCTCCCAACTCTTCTATCATCCGTCTCTTTCTCCCATTCCCAACTTTGTACCATCTTTCATGGTGGTGTAACCAGAGATGGGCCCAAACCTTGGGGAAATCCAGCATTGGATCCTTGCAGTGTGACTCATGCCCATCTCTAGTTGCTGTCGCTGCTTATATAATTCTTCTACTTCCGTTTTCAGCAATCAGGAAGTATGGTAGAGATTTCCAGGCAATCTCTGATGTGATTGGAAATAAATCCGTGGTGCAAGTGAAACATTTTTTTGTAAGTTACCGGCGTCGTTTCAACATAGATGAAGTTCTACAGGAGTGGGAAGCAGAACATGGCAAAGAGGAGACAAATGGACCTAGTAACCAAAAGCCCGTAAAATCGCCTGACAATTCCACTAAAATGTCAGAAGAGGAAAATGAGGTAAATCTGTGACTAAAGCGTTTGGGACTGTAAAATGCTGGTTGCTTTTAGGTTCAAATACATAAATGAAGTCCAAACTGTTAACAGCCATTTTTCACAGCTTTCAACCAACTTATTTTCTTGTGTGTGTATATATACGAAATAAAGTATTTGAGCAAATTTCTCCTGTGTATGCAGTTCCCAGTGACAATATTGGGAATTCCAGGTGTAACTTAAGGTGATAAGAGACCTCCTGATTTGCAGGCTCTGGCAATATCTGTGACTGTCACTGGCATTCTCTCACCCTCATTTATTTCTGTAGCTCAGTTGGATGCTTTAGCTGGACTTAAATTCCTCAACTCTTAGTCTAGGGTTTGGTTTTTTGGACTCGGGTGTAAATTTCTAAGACGGAAACCTTGTGTGTGTGTGTGTGTGTGTGTGTGTGTATGCCCAAAGGGCTATATAAATAACAAGGTGGGATTGTGAAAACAGCTTGTTTTGTGCTCAATCCCAGAGCTGCTCCATGAGCGAGACTCCTGGTGACTTCATGGGGTTTCTGAGTAGACGGGTGCAATGGGACTGTTCCATCTGTCTCTTTCTTGATAATATTTCTCCACAGACTGTGCCTTTAAAGATAACCTAGGCTCTTTACAGTTCTTAAATATGATATTTTATTTACAAGATTTAATATAAATGATAGTTGTGCAATAGGAAAACCAAAACATGAACTGGACTTTGGGCTGTCTTTGACCTAGTCCTAATTCATACTAGAGAACTTTATCCAGTAGTAAATTCTACCCTTCAGCTTGGTCTACACTTAAAACTTAAATTGACTTAGCTACACGGCTCAGATGTGTGAAACTCCACACTCTTGAGCACTGTTGCTATGCCAACCTAGCCCCTGCTGTAGACACAGTTAAGTCCGTGGAAGAATGCTTTCATCAATTATCTACCATCACTTGGGGAGGTGGAGTTCCTTCAGCGATGGAAAAACCCTTCTGCTGTCGGGTGTCTATGCTATGGGGTTACGGTGGCATAGCCGTGGCACCATAGCTATGCCACTATAGTGCTTGTGGTGTAGACATGGCTTGAGATGCTTGCGCACGTGACCTATGGCAGAATTTGGCTCCTACTGAACTAAAGGTTTCTGTCACCATCCTTGCTTGTGGTGTTTCTCAGCTGTTCTTACCATGCTTGGTTAGCTCATGCAGCACGAGCCGTTAACTTTAGGTACACAATGAACACCACTTCATTGCTGCATGAGTCCTACTGATATTTTAGGCCACTCTTAAAGGTGTCCTTGAGTGCATTAATTAATGTCTCTAAATAAAAATATCCAGAGCTTGGCAAAGACCCTTTCTGTAGGAAGGTGAATAATTAAATTCTCACACACACACACTACTTCTGTTGTGCCTTTGTTCCAGCTCTATAATGTATTTCAAATATGTAGCCAGGAACAAGTTACCTGTTTGATGCCAGGTGTCTCTACCCATCATGGATAAGGAGCTACTGTGTATTAGTCAGTGTTACTGATTGTTGAAAACACCCCACCCCCACCCCCCAATTCTTTAGGCTCTAAGGCTTAGGAGTTATCCTGGCCTCAGATTAACCCTTGTTCCTAAATTAACTTTTTAAAAGGTGGAATCTCCCTTCAGACTGGAAGGGAATGGGTGGATACAGAAGGAGGTATTTACAGTGTGTAGCAACAGCTAAAAGCTTGGGGTCCGTTCCAGGAGGCACAAGGGCTCTGGAAGGCCAGCCTGGAGTTGGTGGCTAGTACAGAGCAGGGTTGGATGGAGTGAGAGGAGGGGGGAGAGGCTAAGTGGCAGGAGAGTAGGGATGTGAAAGCCGAGTGGAGCAGCTGCTGAGGAGGTAGGAGGGTTGGGTGGAGTAGGATACATTACACTTTTCTCCATTGAGAAGGTGGGAGTATTGTGCAGAGGTAGCTTGGAGCAGAGAGAGGATGGGTTGGGTACATCAATAGAGGCAGGAAGATGTGACTGGAAAGTGGATCCTGAGAGTAGCAGCAGGGCCCCTTTAAGCCAAGGGAGGAAGAGAGGAGGCAGAACTGAGAGGAACGACTGCCATAAAGAATTGGATTATTATTTACTTGCAGCTCAGTAAAGTAGTGCCAAGGATCCAGGGTCAGGCATTCCTAGGCACTGCACAGACCAGTGACCAGGAAGAACTTGGCAGTCTAGGTGACACAGGATGTGATAGGAGGATACAATGGACAAACTGGCTGGAGGGGTGGCAGGGTAAGGTAACAAGATAAACAGTTGAATACCGGTCTTGGTTTGCTGCTTGCTTAATCAATGTCAGATGGGTTATGGTGCTGATGAAGCCTTTTCTGTAGAAGAGGTTCTGGCATGCTACTCAAGTGGTGCTTCAGAACCAAGAGGTTTAAAACATGCCTGTCTCCTTTTGATTTAACATTTAATGCACAATGATGTGCCAGTACTAGTAACTGGCCACAAACCAAGAACAAATTAGTTAGGGTCATGCATCATATTTTCTAAAATAAAAGGCATGTGATAAAGGCATACATAAACCATGTGCCAACCTAAGATTCCACTCTCTTCCTGCTCGTTTGTTGGGTATGTCTTGCTGGAAGGAGGCAGAAGAGTTGACCTTATGGAGGGAGTTTTGAAAATATACCAGTCCTTGCTTTTTGCCCTGCCTGCCAGTACAAGAGTGTGGGATGCAATGTTGTTGTTCCGTGAAATTAATGGCCCAAAATCTACCTGAACAATTGCTACTTCACGGAGCAGGTAGTCAACATATGCTGTTCGTTGCCTTCAGCGGAAACTAAATCCAGCCCTGGAGCTGAACTTCCAAAAGAGACGGATCAGTTTGCCCATATTTTGTATAGTTTTATGAGCTAAGAGAGGTTAGTTCTGTATAGGGCAGGAAGGAGATTGTGCCCTCCCTCCTGTATAGCAGTGCACCATTGGGGCAGACCCAGTCCTGGGGTTCTCAGCACTTTGCCTCTGTGGCTCTGCTGGTCTGTTCTGCAGGATCAGTCTGATAGTGCATACAAGAATGCTAGCTGGCCCGGCACAGGACCCCATTGATCTCCTCCACTCTCTACTTCAGCCATACCCTCATCTGTGGCTTTTCTCTGCCCCTGCCCAGTAAGTGCACCCAAAACCCCTATCCCAAGTTCTGGTTCTTCAACTGATTGTTCCTATGTGTAGTGCCCATCAGGTCGCACATGCTCCTAGGACCAGAGATTTTTCCCTGGCTCTGTCAGTGTGGTCCACACATATGCCCCTGCTCGCCTCATGTTCTCACTAAGGGAATAGAGAGGGCTGGTGGACTACTATCATCTCAGTTCCTTCTTACTACTCGTTGCCTAGGATGTGCAAGTGTCAAACAATGCATAGAAAGGGTGCCCTAGGTTAAGAGTCTCTCACTTCCCAACCATTGCCACCTTTGAAACTGGTGTTTTAATGGAAACTTTGACAGCCATGCATCAGCTGTTCCTGCAGATCTACACAAACACACTGTGGGGTGGGGGGTGGTTTTGTTTTGTTTGTTTCCTTTCCCCCATCCTTTGGAGACCAACTTTCCCACTCCCTATTTACTGGGACAGAAATCATGACAGACTGAAGGTACTAGAAGTCATTTCCTTGAGTACACGATCCAGTTCTCTTCCCTCCCCTCCCCCATCCCCTTCTTTTTCAGGGGTCCCTCGCAAGACCGTTCT
Source organism: Eretmochelys imbricata (assembly GCF_965152235.1). NCBI lineage: Eukaryota > Metazoa > Chordata > Testudines > Cheloniidae > Eretmochelys > Eretmochelys imbricata. The sequence goes on from NC_135577.1 coordinate 111,926,136, forward strand.
TCAGCAGGAGGCAGAGTTGCTCCTTCAACTGGGGGTGCTAGAACTAGTATCTCCCAACAGCATGGGGAAAGGAGTTCTACTTGAGGTACTGTCTCATCCCCAAGAAGACAGGGTGATGAAGACCCATTCTGGACTCTAAGGAACTAAACAAGTTCATCCATCATCTAAAGTTCAGAATGGTGTTATCAGACAATGTGGCAGCAGTCTCCTACGTCAACAAGCAGGGAGGAGCGTGCTCCTCCCAGCTTTGTGTGGAGGCCGTTGCCCTTTGGAACTAGTGCATTCCCAGGTGGATTATCTTGGCCACTGCACACCTGGCAGAGATCCACAATTCCTAGCGGATTCTCTGAGCGGACATTTCTCCACAGAACACAAGTGGAAGCTGCTGCGCTCCCCTGTCTGGGAGGGGTTTTGAGTGTGGGGTGTCTCATCCACAAATCTCTGCGTCCCATGTGAACAAGGCCAAAGACTTGTGCTTCAGAGGGAGTTGTAGCACAGGCTGTCTAGGTGATGCAATGGTCAGGGCCCTGAGATCGACACACACAGATTTCTCTCTTAACTCAGGTGTTGAAGATGATCAGACAAGACAAGGTGCAAGCCATCCTCCTAGCATTGGGTTGGGCCTGATAGTTCCGGTACCCTCCATGCTTTTCAGCTGTCCGTCCAGTCTCCTCTCTGTCTTCCCCTGATGTGTCAACTATTAACCCAGGATGAAGGACAGACTTGCCACCCCAACCCAGCCATGTTTCACCTGAAGGCATGGTATTTGGTTGGATGTCACAGTTAGAAAAGGCCTGTTTGGCTGACATCCATGCTGTCCTGTGCAGCAGTAGATAGGATACTACCAGGAAAGGTTACAAAGCAAAATGGGAAAGATTGAAATTGTGATATAACAGACAAGGAACTACACCCTTACAGGCAGAGATTCCAGGCATACTGGACTAACTTTTGTCCAGGATTGCTGTTAGCTCTCCCAGGGTAAAACTGGCAGCCATTAATGCCCTTCATCCATTGGCAGACACCTACCCTTTATTTTTCCCACCCAGTCACCGCCAGCTTCCTGGAGGGTATGATTCACATCTTCACTCCAGAGGCTAGACTTGTACCAGCCTGGGACTTGGACCTTGTTTTATCAGCCCTTACTAAATTACCACTTGAGCCCCTGGGATCCAGCTCCTTGCTACCCCTTTCTACGAAGGTAGCATTTTTGGTCATAATGATGGCCAGAAGAGTCGGGAGCTAGGTGCTCTCATGGCTGACCACCTCCCTCCTCTGTTCCCACCCCACAGTTTTGCACTGGGACAAGGTATATATGGGACTACATCTGAAGTTCATCGCTAAGATGGTGTTGGACTTTCATATCAACCAAAGCACCCATCTACCTGTGTTTTACCCAAAACCTTATTCCAGCAGGGAAGAGGTGGTGTGACACTCCACTGGATGTGCATAGGGCTCTTACGCCTTATCCGCAAAGAATAAAATCTTTTCAAAAGTCTCCTAGACCTTTCCAGACTAGTGTACCCCTTTCAGGAGTCTGATTTGTCTTACGTACCCCAAGTTTCACCTCACTTAAAAACTACTTACTTACAAAATCAGACTTACAAATACAAGAGAGTCATAGCACACTATTACTGAAAATCTGCTTACTTTCTCTTTTTGTCTGTATGAAATTTTAGTTTGTATGGACTTCATTCATGCTTTTTATGTAACCTGTTGTAAAACTAGGCAAATATCTAGGTGAGCTGAGAACCACTGTCCTAGACTCTGTCATTCGCAGGGTGTGTGAAAGGAGAGGTCATTTCCTCCCAGACACTAAATGGATCTCAGGGAGCATCCTTCTCTGCTACAAGATGAACGTTTCCTCAAAGGTAGCGTATCAGTGTGCACTCAACTAGAGCTCAGGCAGCATCGATAGCTTCCATTAGCGATGGCCCTTTTACTGACATCAGCTGACAGCAACTTGGAGTTCTGTTCACGAACTCCACTTCTAGGCATTATGCACTGGTGTAAGCAACTGCTTCTCTAGGTTAGGGGAGTTCTGCGGTCTATTGTGTCATAAGGTTCCAGGCACCCATCTTCTTTAAAGAGATGTAGCTTGTAAAGCACCTGAAGTGCACTACACACAGTGACAGTCACTCACAGAAGGATGGGTTGCTCACCTTGTGGTAACCTGAGTTCTTAAAGGCGTGTTTATGTGGCCCTGTGTGAAGGGGGAGGATAGTGCTCTTTGTCACTGCCTGGTTTTCCCTTACTGTGAACTGCCAGTAGAGAAGAAACAAAATGGCAGGGGGTCTGGCAGCCCCCTTTGTTCTCTTGGTGCAGAGCACAAGGAGGGCAGGGGCACATACAGGGCACATACACGGACCAGACAGACGTTGCTAAGGAAAAATTTCTTGTCTGAGGCATATGGAGCATATGTGCAACACATCTAAGGTGACAGGTTTCAGGGTAGCAACCGTGTTAGTCTGTATCTGCAAAAAGAAAAGGAGGACTTGTGGCACCTTAGTCTCCAAGGTGCCACAAGTTCTACATCTAAGATGAGTAACCCATCCTTCCTTGGTTTTCCCTGGAATTGTTTTTTCATGGCAAACAGTCACCTTTACGCTTCCTGTGAAATCACTGACGATAAAGTGGCCTTAGTGCTGAGTTTAGCTTTATTTATTTACAATCAATAAGTCCTGTTTCATCTCAGAGCAAAGGACGCTGCTTGCTGTATATCAGAGTTGTCTGTCTGTCTTTGCTTTCAGTATCTTACACTTCGAGCAAAGTTTGGAAGAGTGTGTGTGTGTGTGTGTGTACAGTTAAACAAATGTCTCTTCTTTTTCCCTCTAGGCTACTTCTGTTCTTGATGTCAGATATGCATCTGCTTCATGAGAAGCTCGTGTAGCCTAGAACAATTTGTGTTTGACTACTGTGTTTTCCAGGATATCAGGTATTAGCAAACCTCAGACAGCCATCTGCATCAGATCTATGTGGACAAGCAGCTATTACCAAAAAAAGGCAAACGCTTCCAGTCCTGTGCTACATCTGCCTTAATTTTTCCTCACTCCTCCATACTGCCTCGACTTTCTTTCAAAAGCTCCCAGATAGCGCTCCATTTCATCAATATCCTGCTTAAGCACAGGGACTTCTAGAACCAGTTACACCTGTGGGTAAAATCTGGCAAGTCTGCACAGCAAGGAACTCCGGTGTTAGCAGCCCCACACTAACGCTACACAGTAGGAGCTCTTATAATACTTGGTCCTCTCCATAGGGTATAAGTACGTATTGCTGCATGGCCTTGTGATCTCTGCTTCCTGTATAAAGTAATTATTATTCTTACAATGACACTATTATTAGTGAGCTTTCTATAAAGGAGAGGCTTATGCACATGCCAATGGCATCATACTTACTCTGCAATTACAGGGCATGTTAGCAAGCGTTCTTAAATAATGCAAAGTGATGTGAAAGGTTATTCTTAAGGTTGGGGTCTGTCTACAGTTGTAACTCATTACACTTCTGGTTTGTGCAATGCTTTCTTTCCGCTGTATTTGTACTTGTTCTTGCTTTGTAGAAAGCTCACTAACTGGTTGAGCGTTTTATTCCTGGATATTTTTAATGGCTTTTATTTAGTGTAAAAGGGAATACATAACCTGAAATCTGTCAGATACAATATATAAACCATGGCATTCGGCATTCACATTGTAACTTTTTAAGTGAGTGCCACACAACTTCCTTTTTCCTGACTCTCTGTGGGATTAAGTCAAAACAACTTTAGCTGGTGCTTCTCACTTTTTTTCCCACCCTTAAATTAGGCTACTATACAGTCACTTTATTCCAGTGTCGTCATCGTCCTCTTGAGAGCACTGAGGTTGCCAAAGGCACCAAATTGCTCATCTCAGTGGAAGGGTGGGGAAGTGTTGACGTGAAAGTGCAACCCTAAAATGTAGATTTCAGTCTTGGAGGAGACCTTGTGTGGAGGAGGACAAGGACCATCTCGTTGCCCTCACTCAGTTCTGTATTGTTCCCACTTTGTCACTCTGATCCCCTTTCTCAATCCTGTACAGGACCTGGAAGTGATCTGATTGATCTAGTGCAATGCTTCTGAACAACCGGTCCATGGACTGGTGCCGGACCGTGGCAGCCTCCTTGCCGGTCCCTGAGATTTCTCTGACACAGTTTAGGAAGGTAGCAAGCTGGTACCTGGTATCAAAAAGGTTGAGAAACAACCGATCTAGTGCGCGAAGAATAATGCCCTGGGAAGATGCAACTGGTTTCCCTGTATCATTGCAAGTTTGACCCAGTTTGGTTTTGGAAGCAATTTCAATCCCTCTAAAGCAGAAGTTCCCAAGCTATGGTACGTGTACCACTATTGGTATATCCTCTTGATGTTCCATCCGTTCACTTAAGGTTTGGTTTGGTTTGGTTTAAGATGATGATATGTGAACCAGTGAAGTTCCGAAGCTGCTGCTCTAAAGCACGCATCACTTTTGTTTTCAGAACAAATATATGCAATTAAAAGGGGAAGAGGCTCACCCCAAAATTTTCCTTAGCTCCCCTGTAGCCACCCCTCCCAGTGCAAAGATGAAACCTTATACAGGTACTTCTGTTGCTGGTAGCAGCCCTGCCTTCAGAGCTGGGCTCCCAGCTAGCAGCCACTGTTCTCCAGTCACCCAGCTCTGAGGGCAGCACCGCTGCCAGCAACAGCACAGAAATAAGCCTAGGCAGGGGTTTCGGGTGCCTGAGCGCAGCCTTGGCCTGTGTTCCCGCCTGCTGGGGTGAGCTGCCCAGGGCAGGTGGTGGATCCAGGACTCCCCGTGGCCTGGGCTGGCCCGTTCCAGCCCAGGCTCCTGGGGCCCCTCGCACTCACTGCTCCCCAAGGGCTCTGTTGGCCCTAGAGCTGAGTCCCCCTGCCTTACAGGCTATGAGCAATCAAAGGGCAGTGGGGAGCTGAGGAGGAGCTTTAGCCCTGGGGCCTTGAGCAGCAGCAAGAGATGCGGGAGAGCTGTGGCCACCCACACCGTGACACCAGCCAGCGCAGCAGCTGCCCCGCGTTGCCCAGCTCAGGCTTCCAGCTTGGCCAGGGGGTGGGGCTTTGTGGGGAAGAGGTGGGGCCAGCATTTAACTGAGGAGGAGCAGGGAGTAGGGCCATGGAGAAGGGTGGGGTCTTGTGGTGAGGGGGGCATAGCCCCCCAATTTTCTGTCTACCCCACCTCAGTGCTCTCCCCCAGCCCCCCGAGAAGAGGTTGGTGCGGTGTGAGCAGCCACATTGCAAAGCCATACCTGAGTTACTGTGGCCTAGCTGATGCTGTACTCCCCCATGGGTCACTAGGGCTTCTGGGGGCATATCCCACAACTACTTGCACTGCAGTAAGCTGAGCTGCTCTGATTCTTTCCCACTGAATTGTGGGAGAACTTGTCTGTCCTCCTGGGCACCCAGGAGAATGGTGGGAAGGCACTGGAGGACTATCAGCATGTGGCTGGTTAGCCTCTATCCTAGGGGTGGGCAAACTTTTTGGCCTGAGGGCCACATCGGGTTTCGGAAATTGTATGGAGGGCCTGTTAGGGGAGGCTGTGCCCCCGCCCCCATCTGCCCCCCCCTTGCTTCTTGCCCCCGATGGCCCTTCCCCCCCCCACAGACTCCTGCCTCATTCAGCCCCCCTTGTTTTCTGATGGCGCCTCCCCTCCTCCCCCCCCAGACTCCTGCCCCATCCAGCCCCCCTCTTCCCCTGCTCCCTGTCCCCTGATCACCCCTGGGACCCCTGACCCTCACTGCCCTATCCAACCCCCCTCCTTCCTGACTGCCCACCCGGGACCCCTGACCACCACCCCAAACTCCCTTGCCCTCTATCCAACCTCCCTGTCCCCTTACCACACAGCACAGAGCACCGGAGGCTGGCAGCGCTACAGCCATGCCGCCCAGAGTGTGGCGCCGGTGCAATGTAGTAAATTGCTCTCCGTAACCGCTACCAGTAGCACATTCCTACACGGAGCAGTTTAATACACTGCACCGGCAGCATGGCTCGCTGAGGCTGCGGGGGAGGGGCTGGGGGCAACCCTCCCGGGCCGGGAGCTCAGGAGCCGGGCAGGAGGGTCCCGTGGGCCGTAGTTTGCCCACCTCTACTGTATCCTAGTTGCAGAGTCCTAGCGACACCCAGACGTGAGTGCAGCACCAGCGAGGACAGGGCACTTGGGAATAGCTTTGTGGTGTGGCTGCTCGCTCTCAGGTCAAGCTAACTTGGGTGCTGATCATCTAAGTTACCAGGTGAAAGTTGCACCTGTGCTCTAACCCTTAGCCAGACCAGCTTGCCTGGGACTAAAGCGTCACTAAATTCAGATGAGAGTTTTGTTTGTGGGTGACAGTGGGGTTGGGGACAATACAAAAGCCCAAGTTACTCTGCAGTGGAGAGTATATCCTGGATGAGTATACAGAAAGCCTGGAACCAAAGCTCTGACAGGTGTGAACTGCCTCATTCCTCTCAGCGAGTGTTAACTCAGCTGCCCAATAATTAATTTTGTTTCTTATTGAGGCCTCGTGTAAACCAAGTTATACCAGTTTAAATCAGTTTAAAAATCACACCTTTATTTAAACTGGTGCAAAAGGCGGTGTGAGCACTCCCTGATTTCTGTTCAAATCGGTTCATCTTAAATCAATTAGAAATAGGTTTAAACTAAACAAAAATAAGAGCTTTCTGCACTGGTATAATTAAACAGGTTTTAAAAAAAAAAACAAAACTAAAATTAAACCAATGCAACTCCCTTACGTAGACAAGGCCTAAGGAAGAGGATGGGTGAGAAGATTTCTTGGTTTTGGTGTATTTGGAAGAGTGCCACCACTTTTTGATTTTGGTGGGGTGAGGGGAGGGAAGGCATCAAGGAGATCCAGGGGAGTGCATGATTGCATTTTGAACATCTGTGCAATCTACTGTGAGCAGCTTGATTTTTGGCAGCTCATGTAAGCTGAGCTTTTGCTGTGATTAGAGGTCTGAAGAGTGCTGCCATCTCCCCTCCCAGTTTGACCCCTTTGACTCCTTAAAGTGACACCACTTTTTGACAGCACAGTGGTGATATTTTATGCAGACTTGTAGCTCTGTCATTGGACCTGCAAAAGTTAGGAATAATGGGAAGTCCCCTTCTTGTAAAACTTGGAAAATAGCTGATAGCCATTGTGAATTACAACTGCAAATTTGCAAACTGTGCCATGCATTCAACCACAGTCTATTGTGTAAAGGATCCAGGCGCTCAGGCCTAACCTACACTAGAAAGGGTTTCCATATAGCTATACCAGCAAATCCTCCTAGTGTAGACTCAGCTTATACTGGCAAAAGCACATTTTTACTGGTTTAGCTTCATACCAAACAAAATAAACTATTGTGGCAAAAGCACTTTTATACCGTTATAACTGTGTCATCACTGGGCCATGTGCCTATATAAAAATGTTATTTAAAAAAAATCATGCCCCTAACCGATGTTATACCAACAAACGTTTGTCGTGTAGACCTTGCCCAAGTGTCTCCTGTAGAGTTGGTCTTGCGCGATCACCTCCCACTTCCCACCAAGTCTGGCAAACTTATGATCAGAAAAGTTTTGTTTTTGGCTTTCTCCCCAATGGAAAATAGCATGTATAATTCATTTGATATCAGGAAGAAAAAAGTTGTCTAATTCTTTTTTTGGAGGACTGCTATCTTATTGTCGTCTTATACTTACAATATAGCCCTGTATTTTTAACTTTGTTTCATTATTCTCTTACCTATTATGTTTTTAAATGCAAGAAATCATTTTAGCTCTGAAAGTTTAAATGGTTTGGTCTTGTTTTATATGAAGACCTTTTTTTTTTTTTTTTTAAATGGATCAAGCATTAGATTCATCAACTGGTTGCATTCTGATTAGAAGGGTCCACAAAGATTACTGCATAAGATGTAATATTCACTTAAATTTTGTTTTCTTAAACTATCAATGTGAATGTTATAATTATATATATTTTGTGGAATATGGGAATTTACTTCTCCTAAGTATAAGTTATTGTGCAAAAATATGGTATCGTTAAAGCAAATGATAGTTTAACTTTTAGTTTTAGAAATCTTAAAGATATAAGTGTATTACATATGCATAAACAAATTACATTTGTTCTATTTAATTTTTATGTAGCTGTGTAAAGTGCTAGGTAACTTTTTTCACTTACCCATTAAAACACCTTGTTACTTGAATATTGTGTTTAACTGGTCTGAAACACAGTGATCAATTTTTGTAATATAATCTTTATAACCAAGGGAAAAAATACATGCCTCAGTTGTGCTTAACAGTATAGCAAAAATGTACAATCAGACGCTTAAGTCCATAGTAGCCATAACCGGTAATGCAGCCACAACATTTGTGTCTTGATATATTTAATACCAGTGGGGATAACAACTGATTCTTAATATTTTTTTTACAAGTTTGCAACCAGGAAGACCCCTGGATTCTGAATAAAAAGCATCATTTTTTAAAAAGCTAATACAAGAATGAAACTTTTTTTCTTAAAGTGATGTCCTGACAAACGTTTTTCTTTCCAGGACAAACACATCTGAAACATTGCTTACTAAAATATGCTCATTGTCACTTTAAATTTAAACTTGACCCATTTTAGTTTTTGCCTCCTCCCCCCAAAATTTCCAATATACTGTTGGTATTCATGCACACCAAATATGAGCCAAACTGTGCATTATGCTAACTTGATCACTGGATTTGTGAGCTTAAGGACTTCGAAAAACTCCAGATCAATGAACTGCAAAAATGTCACAAGATGTGGCTTTTCTGATATATATTTAAGTCTGTATAGAACATCTCATATCCCATTCAAAATTGAGTGGCCTAATAGTCACTTTTTAAAAAAAAATTGCATTTTTATTAGCTCCAGCTTGCCTTTAGCAAGTCAAAATCTAGTGATCGTTTGCAATGCCCTGAAGCAAATACACTTTCTGCCACTCCCTGGATTAATGCAGCTTTTTCTGTGGATAGTAAAGCACAATTGCAGTGAAAGTTACCATTCAGAAGATGGAAGGTCAGTATAGTCTATGCATGTTGTATAATAATGAGTGTTTACATTCATATTCTCCTAAAAATTAAATTTATACTGGAGTGTATAGTATTCCATTATGTAGATTTTATCAATTTTGTTAACTGCTTATAGATTACTTAAAAGAATTTTTTCAAAATTTAAAAGATGTATAAGGTTAAGTTTGCAAATATAATGGAAATGCTGTATAGCTTTGGAAGTGATCAAATACTCGTTGGGGTTTTGAAGAAAGTATGTTGTAATAATGCTGTTGTAAGTAATATTTTAATGTCTTTTTTGCCTGTTTTCTATTATTCAGCACACTTACTGTGATGAATGTTCATAGCATTATAAAATTGCTTAACCACTGAAAAGCAACATTTGTTTTTGAATTATCATTTTACTGTAAGAGGAATTATAATGGGGTTTGAAAATTCATTTGTGAAATTCTACACAATTCATTTTTCTATGATTTCCAATGTTTGCTGACATCAAATAAAATTTTTCAAGCCATTGATGTAATAAAATATGGAGTAACAGATGTTATTGCAACCTGGAATGTGTAGGGGTGGGTGCTCAAAGACCGCACTTGCCAACACCTGTAGCCTGGTTGGATAGTCACAATTCTACGATTACACTTATATAATATGCATGCACAGGCCTATTTTGTGACAATGGAGCACAATTCAACTCCCCGTCAGCTCAATGGGAGTCTTTCCATGGATTTTAATGGGAGCTGAATTGGGCCCTTAGCGCTCCAAATCCACATAAGGGGATGAGAAATGGGGAGGTGCATTGCACCAGTTACAGTGACCGGAGATGGTTGGCGTGCAGGGGAGACAGACTTCTGGCAGCAGTCCTGGGGAGACTGCACCTCCATTTTTTTTGGAGGTATAGCGTGTTCCTTCTCTTCCCTCTTGATCATGCTCCTGCTACTTACCTCCACACAACCCTTGCATGTGTGTTGCCATTGATCATCTGGCAATGCTAACCCTTGCCACAACTGGCATTCAAGAAGCACACGAGTCAATAATCCCTTGGGGGAGCCCCAAACATTCACCTGAGGCAGCCAAAATCTGGCCCATGGTGGGACATTCCCCAGCGTATTCAGCATTTAACTGGATGTTTGGAAGATGCAACATGTTCCAAATGTTCTGTGACATGTACAGACAAAGGACAAGCATGTTGGACGTGCATTTTAGCAAGATAATGTTTTCTTACACAATTGTGAACAAAAATAAAAACCAATTTCAGTGTGAAAATACATATAGTTAGTTATTTAACCTTTGTCACTGAAAGCCAATAGTAACGACTGCACTAACTCGTCACTGCTGTCTGAGTCGCTATAAATAGCGGTTGAAGAAGAATCTTTGGACTGATTGCAGAGAGAGGCAATTATTTCCCAATTTTGGGGGGGGAAAAAGAACCATGCAAAGGAGGGGGATTCACAGTGGAAACAGAGCAAAACACTAATAAACTGTAGAAACCACGCACCGTATATTACAGGGCAATTAGAGCTTTATTTCCTACAGTTCTGGGTATCTGTATGGGACAAATGACCGGGAACTTGTTGGCTGGCTGCATACATTAAACCCAGCATAATTAATGATAAAAAGCAAAATGCTGTGTTTGCTTCCTGTGCATGTCTGCAGGGGGGAAATTAGTTTTACCCCTTTTCCTGCTTTACAATGTCTAAAGAGAGCCTGCTAATGTTCAATTATATAAATGGACAGCGTTTTAAAAGGAGCCTAAATGTTATCTTACTGATTTTTAAAATCTGCCTGATCTCGAAGATGGTGGGAAATATACTTCAGGTGTTCAAAGGTAAAAGAAATGGGGAATTAATAGAAGCAAAACTTGGCTTTTGGTGAGTAAAGTCAATGTCAACATTTTTACACAGTACTTTGAGCATATAAAATGCAAAGAAAAGCTGCATAGTGCGATGGATAGGGTACTATACTAGGGCTAAGGACTCCAGCTTCTTTCTCCTGCTCTGCCCCTGACTTATGAATGATCACAGAGCAGTCACTTACCTTGGTGCCATAGTTTCTCCACATGCAGAGCGGTGGAGGTAATGCTTACCTGCTGTTTGTAAAACACAGAGACTTATAGAGGAAAAGTGCTGTATGTGTGTGACATATTTGCATATTGCCAGTATAAAATGCATCGCATGTACTTTATTAATAAAGAGAAGCAGATTGGTCTTCCTGTCTGGAAGTGGATTTAGTGTTCCAAACTGCCTATTTCCCTACATACGGTAGAACCTCAGAGTTATGAACCCACTGGTCAAACACACCCCTCATTTGGAATCAGAAGTACATCGTCAAGCAGCAGCAGAGACCAAAAAGCAAAGCAAACACTGTATAGTGCCGTGTTTAAATGTAAACTACTAAAAAGATAAAGGGAAAGTTTTAAAAAAAAATTGACAAGGTAAGGAAACAGTTTCTGTGCTTGTTTCATTTAAATTAAGATGGTTAAAACCAGCATTTTTTCTGTATAGTAAAGTTTCAGAGCTGTATTAAGTCAATGTTCAGTTGTAAACTTTTGAAAGAACAACCATAACGTTTTGTTCAGAGTTCCGAACATTTCAGAGTTCCGAACAGCCTCCATTCCCGAGGTGTTGGTAACTCGGAGGTTCTACTGTAGTTTTTATTTATCTAGTCTCACTAAGACTTGAGCGTTGTCGACACACAAACTAGTGTTGGCTTAGCTAACTTGGTTTGAATAGCTTATCTAATCTTGAAGCTGGTGCAAGTTTGCATGTATGCAAAAGGTCAGTTTAAAAAACCACGCACATACATCCCCCTGGCAGACGTGGAAAGGACTGAATGGAAGCTGGAGAATGAAACTGAAGTGAAAAATGTTGCAGCACTGAGTGTGTTAGAATCACTTTGCAGGATTTCATGTAGGAGATGGAGTAGAGACTGGAAATACTGAATCCATTAGTGTTTTCTAGCTTGCTGTTGAGGCCTTATCAACCTCACTACCCAAATGTTAACTTATTGTCAAAACAATACAGCTTTATGCAATGAAATACTCTAGTTTCCATGCATAAAGTGTCTGATGAAGCCCCTAAATCTTTTGTTCTTTCGTTCTAGAACTGAACCAGACAGACCGTCAAATATGTTTTATGCCACCATGAACAAGCTGTGGAGAGGGCCATTCACTTTGATATTTTGGTGAGGGCTGGTGGGATATTTTTATATGTAAAAAAACCTCATCTAATGTAGAAGAGGGTTGTTAGAGGATTCCATTACCTTTTTACTTCAGTAATTACTTAATGCTGAGCTTTCCTAAATTGACATGCCAGTGGGTCCTGTGGACTTGATTGCCTCGATCATTAATCTCTCTCACTCGGAGCTGAATTGCTCCATCTACTTTTCATTAGGAAGGGTTGTTAACTCTCCCCCGACACAAATCAAGGAGCTAAAGCTGAGCTGTACCAGTGCAAGTCTGAGAGTATGTCTGTCTGGAAACTTCTGGAGTTTCCAAGGTGCCCTAGTCCCATGTTGCATGCTGAAATCTGTACTTAAGTGTATAAAACAGCCATGTTTGCAAATAAATGCTCATCAACATGTGAGTGTAGCAACTGAATGTTTTGTTAAGGTGCCCATGTTTGGAAATTGGGCCCAGTACTTTCCTTTCTCCATAGTCCTATATTTTAGTTGCCTGGAAGTGAAATCCATGTCAGAAAAATGTATATTTCACTAATAGAGTAAATCTGGTCCAACCTATCATGGATCATTCCCAAGTCTACCCAACATTAACAAGCTGGTTCAGTTTTTTCTCACCCAGATGTTCCCTTGGTACTGTCATCAGCCCTTGCAAAAGCAAAACAAAAACTACTTTGTTTTAGGTGTATGTTTGCCCCCCTTTTATGGTCTCTTCCTGCAAACACTTGTGCAATCAAGTTTTACTGGAATAAATGTTCATAGAAAGTGAATGTTAAGATTCTCAAATGCCCCTAATAAAACAGATTTTTTTTTTTCTTTTTGGAGTTGCAGTATCTGTAGTTTTTCATGCTTGAAGTTAGGTTCTCAGTTCTTCTCTATTTGGAGAACAAAAAATGCCACATTACTTATGTGACTAATCATAACTAAGCAATACAGCTTTGCTTTCAAATAGCAAACCGGAAACAAGGGAATTGAAGGGGTTGGTAGAACTCCTTGAATAATTTGAGCAAAGTGTAACCTCGTCACAGCCATTCCATAAAGGGAGCATAAACTAGGCCAGTAACCCTCAGATGGCAGCTTTTGTGCCGCAAGTAGCTCTTTAAAGTGTCTCCTGTGGGTCTTCGCAGTACATGATATTAAAACACTGAGAGACTTAATTATTAACCAATCAATTTTAATTAGCCAATAACCAATATTACTATGTTAACAAATTATCAACTTGCACTACATTATTAATTTATTTATTGTGAGAATAATATATAAACTAAATATTTCCCATCATACTGTTTAAATATGAATCTATAGTACTATAGTAAATGAAACAATGAATTCACACCGCTGTGGCTCTTTTGGCTCTTGAACCAGAGGTCTGAGAATCACTGAACTAGTCAATTCTATTTCATGATGCACTAATCGTTCATTTGTAAGCATTGTAGGGTAAGCTTCCCCTCCCGTGCCCGCTGGATTCCAATGCCTTTTATATTGCACATGCGGTAAAACCTCAGAGTTCTGAACACCTCGGGAATGGAGGCTGTTCGGAACTCTGAACAAAAGGTTATGGTTGCCCTTTCAAAAGTTTACAACTGAACATTGACTTAATACAGCTCTGAAACTTTACCATGCAGAAGAAAAGCGGCGCTTTTAACCATCTTAATTTAAATGAAACAACCGCTCATTTAAACAGTTTCCTTATTTCTCCAAAAAAATTAAGTTTTTTGTCTCTGCTGCTGCAGGATTGTGTACTTCCAGTTCCAAATGAGGCGTGTGGTTGACTGGTCAGTTCATAACTCTGGTGGTTGTAGCTCCGATGTTCTATGTACTGTTCGCAGTTGATGCTGGTGTCCTGCTCAGGCCCCTAAGATCTCACTTTAGAATCTGGATGCGAGAAGATAGCCCCAGTAAATAACTATTGACAACATAACACCTTATCTGTTCAGTATTGTACACTGCCCAATAGCCCCTTAATTATGGAATGTGCTTATTCTTTTTCTCCCAGATTCTTTCCTTTTTCAAACCACTTAAAACACCTGTGAGTTTATAATTATGTGAGAGAATAAAACTCCCCTCTGCTAGATTTGCCAGGCATTTTGCCATCTTTGTGTCTATCCTTTAGAGGAGGGAGGGTCTCAGAGATCAGGCTGCAGCTGAAACATCTACACTGCAATTAAACAGCCCTTTAGCCTGAGCCCTGCAAGCCTCAGTCAGCTGGCAAGGGCCAGCCCTGGGAGCCCACTTACAGTATAGACACACCGTAAGGGCCCTCCCCCGCCCCCAGCAGGAACAGTCTTTATTTTTGTGTATTGTACAGGGATATGAATGTTGCAGGCACTAAACATAGGAGCTAATACAAGTCCCTGTTGTACTTCATGTCTTTCCATTGACTTCAGTGAGAATTGGACCAGGCTGATGCTAACTTTACAGCAAACACTATCTCAAATGATTACCAATCAGCTGCTCTCATTAGTATCAAGGTCTAGGCAGAAACCTGACAGGAAAAGATACAGGAATTTGTGCTTACTAATGGCCTGTTCACTTCTCTGCTTCTCCACTGTCTAAAGAGGGACCAAATTAGCATACTGTGTGTGAAGGCAGCAAGGTATCAGCAATGCTGTCTCAACCAGATGCTGCTTTCATTTGATCTTTAACACTCTCTCCAAAAAGCTACACTGCACTGAGGGTTTATGGGAGAGAATTAGATTTGTATTCAGCCCACATTTTTTGCAGTGTTTTGTCTTCTAGTGATAGCCTTTTCTTGGGTCGAATTGCTTTATTCTCTATGGGGTCAGTAGTGACATGGGAACATGAGGGCAGTAAAGAGGGTGTGTCTCGTTTACTGCTGCTTTATCATATATGAAGCTGTCCTGACAAGCAGCGGAGCATTTTTGCTTGTGTTTTTACATTTAGAAATTCAGAGGTAGTCTGTGTGGAAACAGGGTTGTGATACCACAATAGTACAGTTGAACCTCAGAGTTATGAACACCAGAGTTACGTACTGGCCAGTCAGCCACACACCTCATTTGGAACTGCAAGTACGCAATCCAGCAGCAGCAGAGAACAAAAAGGAGGGGGGCGGGGGAAAGGAAATACAGTACAGTGCTAGGTTAAACATAAATTACTGAAAAAAAAAAAAAAAAAAAAAGGGAAAGTTGCATTTTTTTTCTTCGTAGTAACAGTTCAAAGTTGCATTAGGTCAATGTTCAGTTGTAAATTTTTTAAGGAACAACCATAATGTGTTGTTCAGAGTAACAAACATTTCAGAGTTGCGAATGGCCTCCATTCCCGAGGTGTTCGAAACTCTGAGGTTCTGCTGTAAGTAAAGTGAAATCCGATCCATTGAGATGGGAAGTAGGTTTTATGTGGAATGTTTTAAAACCATGTTTAACCACACCTACTTTACTAAAATACCGGAGAGGACTGAAGTTTTGCTAAAGCTCAAGCGCGTCCACCTCTGTTAAAGGCTTCAAACATGAGCCACCGCAGGTTAGAAATTTGTTTTTTAACCTCTACGGTCTGTCTGCACTGCACGCTCCTTACAGCGGTAGGTAGAGTACAGTGCCCCCAGCATGGGTATAAATAGCATGTTGATGGTGGGCACGGCTTGGGCAAGTAAAGACACGCCCGAACCCTGTGGGTATGTACCCTACATGGCTGTCTACACGCCCAGGCAGTGCCTCCTGTGTCTACAGTACAGTTTTTAGCAGGGTAGTGTCCCACGGCTGGAGCCCGTCACAAGTTGCTGCTGGAGCCTTTCCTCACTGCTGCCCTCCTGCCAGAGTCTTTCACAGACACACGTCACTACACGCTGCAGTGCAGATGCAACCTGCTTTTTGTTGTGGCGTGTAGCTACATGTATCCTACGCACACCACTCCACTGGCATGCAGTGCAGACATAACTTAAGAGTAGCGTGGCAGTCCTGTGGAATTCAGAGCACTACCAAACATTGTTACTGTGCTTATACAGTGGAGGAAAGCTAAAATGGCTGCCTGCTTGTGCCAGAACTCAAACCAAGGTTAACTTGCCTGCGAGCTGAATGCAGAAGGTGCTCGTGTCAGTGAGAAAAAATTGTGAAGGCTGCTCACGGCTAGGGAATTCTAGGAGTTGCCTGCTCGTAGGAAGGATGTATCCAACTGCTTGTGTAACACTTGGATTGCCACACTAGTTTTATTTTTTTGTAGCAAAAGCCTGTGAGCAAATATTGTGCAGCCGCCTGCTGACAATTGTGTATGTGGGGTGAAAAGTATTTCATGACCTTTGTAATGCAGAATTCTCTGCAGTGGAGATGTTTCAGAGTAACAGCCGTGTTAGTCTGTATTCGCAAAAAGAGAAGGAGGACTTGTGGCACCTTATGAGTACTCCTTTTCTTTCTGCAGTGGAGAGGCATCCAAAGGGGCCTAGCCACATCAGGATGCCATTTCACTAGGTGCTGTACAAGTACACAAGCGCTGGACAAGTTAGTGTTGCTTATTTTGAGTAGAAGGAAGGAGAAAATGGACTTAGCCCAGTTGTCTGGTAGCGGGAAATATGTATAAAATGTAGCATGGGACTGGAACTTTGCCCTATTAAGTCAATGGGAGTTCTGCTGTTAGCTTTAGTGGGAGCAGGATTTGGCTCTGGCTGGTTAGAAGTATGGCTGACTAGGATGGTGATGTGCCACAGAGGCTACATGAAGGTTGTGGGTCCGTACTTAAATGCTGCTAGAGATGTTCTACGCTTGCAGTGAGTATACGGCACTAAGACTCCAGCTGTCTGTCAGGTGTTCTGGGAAGAGACCTCGCTGTAGGCCTGGTTCTTTAGCCATCTCAAATTCTACAGTGTCCTTGTATAACTGAGGTGCTGGTAGGAGGCACCGCCACTGGCTTGGTTCTTGAGCTATGAAAGCCCCCTCTGTACCTACTATGGAGCAGTAGTAGAGGCAACTAGAATAGATGAACGTGGATGGGTTAGTCCATGTTAAGAGTTTTTCAGCTCTGCATTGAAAACACACAAGTCATTTCCTGTTTTGTTACTGCGTCCAGAGTTAAAGAGCAGGTTTGGGACAAGCAGGTGGAGCGTAATGATTGCAACTATATCAACCAGATCTCCAAAGCCCAGTCTGCACAAGAACCTGACCCACTGATGATGTCCAGTGGTCATGACAAGTGCCTTGAATCAATGTCGAAAATGATTTGAGGTGCTGGTGTAGACAGGAGCATTTTCAGCAGAATGATAAAGTCAGATTGTGATGTGATTCTACCCAATATCTGACTTGGCCCCTTCAGCCCTGTAACAATTTCTGAATTGGTGCTGAAATGTTTGTCCACTGCATATGCTTGCAGAAAATCCTTTTTCTGCCTGCATTCAGGAGACCCATTCACAACAATTAGCAGCAGCAGGTCATTTTCCTGGAGTAGCTGGGGCTTTGGAGAACAGTGTCTTACTTTCTTTAATGTGTGACTGTTTTTTTATTCTGAATGAGTTGTTTTTGTACAGGAACCCCTAGAGTCAATCATCTATGTGGGCTACGGCATGATTTGTTTTGTTTTTCTGATACACTAATTATTCCTAAGAGGCATAATTTCTGCTCTGTTTTAAGGTATTTCAGTTTTGATGACAAAGTAACATATTGTTTAAGTAAATTAGTATGTGAAAACTGTGTGCCCCGTAGTGTTTGATTAATGCCTGCAGAAGCTTTCTGAAGGCACATGCGTGTGGCAGGGGGCCAAAAGAGGGTGCATGCCAGCTGTCTGAAGTTTTTTTTCCAGCAAAGATTTAGGAGGAATTTTGTGGGAACTGCTAGGAAAGTGCATAGGTGTTTTTTTAATTATTATTTATTTATTTATTTTAATAGTCAGTCTGCTTCTAGGAGGAAAGAGATATTTTGTGGGGGATGTTTGGTTAACTCCACAAAGCCCCTTAGCTGTTGTGCTTTCAGAAATTGCTTCAAGTTGCTGAAAGCAATCATTGGGCTCACCTTGAAATTGCAGTTATGGGGGAGAGTCCTCTTTTGGCCATTTCCAGTGTCAACACTTCAGAAAGGATGTTGGTAAGATTGGAGCGGGTTCAGAGAAGAACTACAAGAATGATTTCAGGCCCATGAGAGACTAAAGGAGCTCAATCTATTTATCTTATCAAAGAAGTGACTTGATTCATGATCTAGAAGTACCTACAAGGAGAGAACAATTTTGAGAGCAGAGGGAGGGCTCTTTAGTCTAGCAGAGGTATAACAAAATCCAGTGACTAGATGCTGAAGCTAGACAAATCAAAACTGGAAGTAAGGGACATGTTGTTAACAGTGAGGGGAATTTACCACTGGTTACATCAGGATGTGGCAGAATCTGAGCTATGGCATATCACTTTGAAAGACACTCCGGCTTTATTTATAGACTCGCGTGATAGAGAACCCACAATGTCCCTAGGCAAGTTGTTCCTGATTAATTACATTCACTGTTTTAAAAGGCGTGCCTTATTACTACCCCAGTTTGGTCTAACTTCAGCTGTCAACCACTGGACCTCATTGTGCCAAAGTGCAGTCTACAACCAGAAATCTGTGCCCCATATTGATATTGGTAAAGCAGGATCAAGTTACCACTTCACCTTCTTTCGGATAAATGAAACAGATTGAGCATCTGAAATCTCTCACCACAATCTCTCATGTTTTCCAGACCTTGAATCACTCTTGTATCATTCAACAGCATGGTGAATGGTAGCAGTGGTTGTGATATGAGGGCGTTCTTTTATCTTTGGTGGTGGCGTTATCCAGAGATACTGTCTGGAATATCTGGTCTAATGGGTTTCCTTCATTCCATCTGCTTTAAAGAAAAGATGCTCCTCTACCTTCCAGCCTAACAGGGTTTTGCTGTAGCAACCTCCCTCTTATCAATGAAACTGACTTCCTTTCTTTGTATGTTGTTCACACAAGACTACTGAACAGGAATGAAATGTGCATCTGTGGATGTGCTGACTGTTTGGGGAATTTGGCAAAAGCTAGTATCCTAGCACACAGGAATGTTTTAAGTGCAATAAGGGATTAAACGTTTGCCCAACAAGTAGAGCGGTATGTTAAATGCTTGAAAGAAAGCTTTCCTGGGGGGCTCCTGCTAAACTCACTTTCTGATCCTTGAGCACATCCAACTGGAAATCCAGATTGATTCTGCCGCCTCTCAGCTGTGATCTCTGCACTCTATTAGGCAGAAGGCAAAGTGCAAATCTTTAGCAGTTAAACAGAGTCCATAAGGAAATGGCGCTGTGCTGTCGATCTGGGGGTCTTGTGGGACTAGAAATCCCAAGTCACTGTTACTGAATAGGGCAGCGAATTGGAATCCTCAGATAAGGAAAAGGGCAAGATGGCTGTCTTTTTATTATTATTCCTAGGCAGAAATATAAAGATAGTGATAATACTGTATTGGGTAAGCCACTTTTATTCAGTCATAAGAACAGCCACACTGGGCCAGACCAATGGTCAATCTAGCCCAGGATCCCGTCTCCGAGAGTGGCCAGAGGAATGACCAGAACAGGGCAATTTCAAGAGATCCATCCTTTGCCATCCAGGCCCAGCTTCTGGCGGTCTGCAAGAGATTTTTATATGTAGCCTCCTAAACAGGCGGTGAAACGTAAGCATCTCCGCTTCCTGTGATGCTCTCCTGGGCCATGTGTTTCTATGCCATAGGGAGGGATGGGGAACTAGTTTGACAATGGTAGGAGCAGGGACATGCACAAGGAGAGACAAGCAGGGACATTCTCCCCCCATCACCCCCTCCCCCCAGTAATCAGCGCGGGAGGCACAGAGCCCCTCTGGCCCCCAAGGCTGGGGCGGGGACCAAGAGCTCCTCCAGCCCAGAGCCACAGCAGGAGCACAGAACACCCCTCTCCAAAAAACAGTAACATTAAAATTCCTGCACGTACCCCTGATTAGGGGGCTGGTGTCCTGACATCTCTAACTGGTACGGCAGTCACTTTTGTCTTACTTTTCATCTGGTCCTCTTCCTTCCCCCGTCCTCCATTTATCTGTTACCCACCTGTTGTCTCAATCTATGGAGCGAGATTGTAAGCTTGGAAGGGCAGGAACTGTGGTTTTTACCATATGTAGAAAAGGAGGGCGCTGATCCACAACTGGAGCCTCTTTGAGCTAACACAAAAGAATAACTAATAAAAGATCTAGTGTAGATTTGTTAGGTAGCAAATGCCAGCTCCAGTGGAGAGGCTGATCTATGTCAGAACATTAAAGACACTAGTCAGTCATATCGTAACTGACAGTATAGATTTTTTTAAAAATGTTCTGAGTGTTATTAAATGGTCAATAAATCTGGCCCAAACACATGACTGATTTTGGAACATAAGAAGGGCCATACCGGGTCAGACTAAAAGTCCATCTAGCCCAATATCCTGTCTTCCGACAGTGGCCAATGCCAGGTGCCCCAGAGGGAATGGACAGAACCGGTAATCTCAGCAAGTGATCCATCCCCAGTCGTCCATTCCCAGCTTCTGCTTTTTTGCTTAAATTCTAACTATGTTCAATCAGGTCAGATGGAGAGGATGCTGAGAGACCCTCCAAAGTGTTTGGTGATTCTGTATTGAATCTTCTCAAAGGTAAATTTCTATCCTGAGATGACATCACTCAAATCTCATGTTCACCCAGAAGATTATTTAGCACCTAAATTGATAAAAGCATCTCAGGAGTTTTGAAATAATTGGAAAGCTATTGGATCTTTGAGGGAGGCCAAACGAAGGATAAATGGGACTATTTAAATGATCTCCCATTAATGCAGACATGAAAGTACTGGCAGACTGCTAGCTGGTAGATAAGAAAAAATGATTATGTAGAAACTTGATTTGAACCTAGTGGGATTTATTGAAGTCAGCCTGCTGCTAACCTTAAGCAGTGGACAAAAATTATGTGCTGTGTTGGGAGAGAAATTTGCAAACTCTGGTACAGAATGAGTAATAAGTGTAAATCAACTCAAAACGAGCTGCGCGTATTCTCGGAACAGCAGAATACACAAGTGCAGCATTTGGCTAGATTGCTAGGCCTTAAAATAAGATGATGTTGCCTACATTTCATATAGGCATTTGCTGGCATTTTCTATATTTATAGAAGCAGACTCTATTGGTTTATGTGATCTCCTTTACTTTAGTTTCACTACAGTGTAATCACCCAGATAGATAACATCTTGCATATGGTACTCTCTTCATACTCTCCTAGATGTCTGTGATAATACCCAATAACCTATCCAGTTTATCTGATACTGCAACCTGTTACTTGAGAGCTAACTATAGAGCCGGCGGTATTACTTTCCAATCTGGACCCTCCCATTTACACAGAGGCTTTCAACCACATGGCTATCAAAGTTCTCTTCAAAGTTTACAGCCCCCTCCCTCCTTGTAACTGCAAGAGGAGTGAAACCAATCTTTTCTCTTTTGTGTAAAGGAGACTATAATTAAATGTCCCTTTTCCTTGACATTTCCTATGATGATCTAAATTAGAGTTAGGCTGAAGCATTTGTTAGAGACTCAGGTGGTGTTGCCATTTATTTTATATAGTCCTGATGGTACTCAGTAGCTCCAGTCAGGATCGGGTCTCCGTTGTGGTTGGTACTGTGCAAGTCTATATGAAGACATGGTTCCCTCTTTAAAGACCTTCCTGACCCGCAGATTTGTGTTGCTTGTGAACTTCCCACAGAAGACTATTTTATTCATCTATCGTGGGTTACACAAGTTACAAGCCAGCAGTGGGTATGTCTACACTGTAACGTAAGTCCAGGCCCAGACTCAGGCTCAAGCCTAACCCGCGTTCCATCTACACACAAATCATGCTGACTCAGGGTCTCAGGACCCTGTGGGGGTGGAAGGTCTGAGTACAGCAGCAGCCCAGTGAGTCAGCTTTCCATTGTCTTTCCATTGTCTTTTGACCACCCAGCCACTATCAGAGATCCTTCTGTGATTGCAATGGAGACCGAACAGAACAAGCCTTTTGCAAAGCACGCTACTTCTTGGTCATGGGATCACAGCTTGATTTTGGTGACTCTTTGGTGCAAGGCCAGAAAAACTGTGGACCAGGAATGATCCTGCACACCAGCAAATAGCCAAGAAGCTGAGAGTGTTGCAAATTTACTGGACCAGGGACCAGTGCAGGGAGTGGATTAAGTAGCTCAAGAGTGAGTACTGGAAAACCAGGGACCAGAAGTGCACCTCTGGTAACTTGCCAACATTGTACCCATTTGATGAGGAGTTTGACTGGGTGCTGGGCACTGTGCCCAGCAGAAAGCCAACTATGGTGCATGATGATTTGGTCAGCTGGGATGGTGCCCTGCTGGTCCAAGAACTGACAGGAGTCAGCAGCCAGCAACCCAATCAAACAGCCTGTTTGATGCACCCCCAAGGAACAGCTTGCAGCAGACACAGAAGGGACAGGAGCTACCCTACCCCCATTTCATATGTAGTGTCATTCACAAGCACATTGAATGTGAATCAAGCCACTCTCCTAACCCAATGAATTAGCCCTATTGCCCCACAAGCACAGTCAGTGGAACTATTCCCCCTCTTCCACTGGGCCATGCAAGTTCCTAAAGTGGGAGAACAAACAGTGGCATAGCCAGGTGGAAAAAACAGGGGGAGCGGAGATTAAAAAAAGTACTCACCCGGCAGTGCTCCAGTCTTCAGCAGCACTTTGGTATCGGGTCCTTCACTCACTCCGGCGGGATTTCAATCTGCTAAAAGCCCATTCGACCACATTCAACACCTGCTGAGAGTGTAATTAAACCGTCTCTTGCCAGGGCCTCTGAAATCCGGTTACAGTTTCATAAGCCAAGGCAAAAGCGGATATGTGAGGTCCCCCAGCATAACGGTAGGGACAGTAACTCCATTTATGACCATGTCTTTTGGTGGGAATAATGTCCCAACTTGTCCATGAATGTTGACTCCTGAGCGGGGAAAATCCCTGGCACCGTGAACTTTCCCACTGCAGCCCACATTGAAATTCATGAATTGACCTCTGTGGTCCATGAGGGCCTGCATAGCAATGGAGTAGTATCCTTTGCAGTTTATGTTCTCATGTTCTCCTTGAGGAGGGCATATTATGGGCACACATCAATGGCTCTGGTGCAGTTAGGGAACCCCATTCTCTCAAAGTCAGCAATTCCCTCAGGAATAGCTTTTATGCCTGCCATTGCATGCCTGGTTGCCAGAGAAACCTCCACCACCACTTTACTCACAGTCGACTTTCTGATGCCAAATTGATTGGTGACAGCACTGTAGCAGTCTGGGGTAGCCAGCATCCAGACCGATATAGCGACCGCTTCTGGACCAGCCAAGGTTACCTCACGCATGTGTCGTTACACTGGAGGATTGGGGCGAGCTGCTCACAAAGCTGCAGAAATATTCTGGACCCACTGCTGGTCATCCCAGGTCTGCATGATGATGTGATCCTACCCGTCTGTGCTTGTGGCCCTGTGCCAGAAGCACTGGTTTACTTAGTTAGCCTGAGTAGTTATAGCAAGTGTAATGAGCAGCATCAGCCCGTGCAAGTCTGCCATCATGTGCTCTGTCAGGTGCCATTAATGGGTCAGAAAATGCCTCTCTGAAGCTCTACGAGATTCCTGACACAGGAGTGAAAGCACAAGCAAGAGAAGTTCATGAAAAGGCACCTCCTCCATATTGCTTGGCAGGCTGTGATGGTGGGCTGTTCAGACTTCCTCTAGTGCAGGTGGGCAGTAAAGTTTTCCCACCATGGATGATGGTCAAAAGGCTGGAGCGGCCACATTTCAGGAGTGCATTAGGGAGTCTGGGATATTCTTGGTTTGACAAGGGTCTATGTGCTGTAGTGTAGACACCAGAGCACAGGGTTCGAGCCCAGGTTAGAAAATTCTTAATGTCGGGTTAACAATCAGTGTAGATGCTCAAGCCCCAGGTTCTCCAACCTGGGTCAGCTGACTCAAATCCCACTAACCCTGGGCTTGCATTGCAGTGTAGATAAACCCGGCTAAGGTGTGTGTTTTATGTAACAAACTACATTGCGAGAATACTAGGTATGCTTCATTGTCAATGTCATTCTAGCCATCTGTTGTTCAGCACCAAGGTTTAAAAGGTGGAAGGAAAATAATCTGTCAAACTTTCTTCTGTAAAACCATATCACTTGGTGGACAGCAGCATATATAAAAATCTGTCGGAATAAAGGCAACACTGTAGGATACTAAGTGTCAAAATGAAATTTAGCGGTCAAAAGAGAAAATAATATACTAAAACTCCAAGCAGAAAATGTAAGGAAGATCAACATGCTTTAACATGTAGCCTTTGCTAGGACCTGTATAATTCATTCAGTCTTCTCACTCTATCACTCCAAACAATATTGGTCAATTAAACACAAATTGACCTCTGAGAATATGAGCTCCTGTGATGGCTCTTTAAAATTCCAGTTCAAGCAACTATGTTAAATGACATGTCAATTTCATTATATATTGCATCAGCTGAATCTCTAACAAAGTCTCTGCTTTAACTCTAACTTAGATTATCACAGGAAACATCAAGAAAAAGGGCCATTTAATTATAATCGGCTGTAGACACAAAACAAAAGAAAGGATTAGCTCAATATTAATTTCCTCCACAAGGACTAAACAACCACCACCAAGAATCCTGATTGCCAACGATCAGCTTTCAAGTGATATATACAGTAGCTGATGTGCAACCAATGTGGGAGGATTGGTAAATATAATTTACGTCTACTAGTAAGTTGATAGCTACCACTCCAAAAATGTGCTCTATGATAAATCAACAATGGATTTCTCAAGTACACATGTTTATTCAATTGCTTGTTTAGCTTCCAGCCACATCATGTCTTTTTTTCTCCTTGTACATGCCTCTGCTGGAGTGCTGAGAACTTCCCTGTTTCTTAAAGTGAACTTAGTGCTCATGGAAAGTACCGGAGACAGAAGTCTTCCAGCTACAGACAAGTGGCAGCAGCCCACAATGGATCTAGTGTGGTGTTCACTGGACCATTAAAGTTGATTTTCAATAAGTCTAGGAGAACTGGGGAAGACTGGAAGAAAGCGAACATTGTGCCCATTTTTAAAAAGGTTAAACAGGATGACCTGAGTAATTAACAGCCTGGCATTGATCTGGGGCAATAGAATGGAACAGCTGATATGGGATTCTATGAATAAAGAATTCAGTGAGAGTAATGTGATTAATACAAGTCAGCATGGGTTTATGGAAAATAAATTCTCTGCACTTGTCCTTGTTGAACGTCATCAGATTTCTTCATCAAATTTTCCTCCAATTTGTCTAGGTCACTCTGGACCCTATGCCTACCCTCCAGTGTATCTACCTCTCCCCCCAGTTTGGTGTCATCTGCGAACTTGCTGAGGGTGCAATCCATCCCCTCATCCAGATCAGTGTTTCCCAAACTTGGGACACCACTTGTTCAGGGAAAGCCCCTAGCGGGCCGGGCCGGTTTGTTTACCTGCCGTGTCCGCAGGTTCGGCCGATCGCGTCTCCCACTGGCTGCGGTTCTCTGTGCCCGGCCAAAGGGGGCTGCTGGAAGTGGCAGCCAGTACGTCCCTTGGCCCGCGCCACTTCCCATAGCCCCCATTGCCTGGGCACAGTGAACTGTGGCCAGTGGGAGCTCCGATCAGCCGAACCCACGGACGCGGCAGGTAAACAAACCGGCCGGGCCTGCCGGGGCTTTCCCTGTACAAGCGGTGTCCCAAGTTTGAGAAACACTGATCCAGATCATTGATAAAGATGTTAAACAAAACCGGCCCCAGGACCAACCCCTGGGGTACTCCGCTTGATACCGGATGCCAACTAGACATCGAGCCGTTGATCGCTACTCGTTGAGCCCGACAATCTAGCCAGCTTTCTATCCACTTTATAGTCCAGTCATCCAATCCATTCTTTTTTAACTTGCTGGCAAGAATACTGTGGGAGACCATATCAAAAGCTTTGCTAAAGTCAAGATACATCACATCCACTGCTTTCCCCGCATCCACTGAGCCAGTTATCTCATCATAGGAGGCAATCAGGTTGATCAGGCATGACTTGCCCTTGGTGAATCCATGTTGACTGTTCCTGATCACCTTCCTCTCCTCCAAGTGCTTCAAAATGGATTCCTTGAGGACCTGCTCCATGATTTTGCCTGGGACTGAAGTGAGGCTGACCAGTCTGTAGTTCCGTGGGTTCTCTTTCTTCCCTTTTTTAAATATGGGCACTATATTTATCTTTTTCCAATTGCCCGGGACTTCCCCCAATCACCATGAATTTTCAAAGATAATGGCCAATGGCTCTGACTAACATGACTTGTTGCGGTATTAATTGCAGCTGAAAAGGAAGGAAGGTCTGTGATAGTCATGTTTGTAAAGTGCACTGAGATACTCAGATAGAAGATACTATAGAATTGCAGAGTATTGTTTCACCTCCCAGCATGTTAACCCAAGACCTTGAAGCATGACTGTATGTTTCCAGAATTGCATGAGCTTCATCTTTTTTGTAAATTGTCTGTTTAAAGTTGGATTCTGTAGCCCCAGAGCCTCCTTTCTCTGGGAAACCTAGTCTTATCTGATCTACTTAAAACAATATAACTCACAATGTGATAGTAGAATTTACTTGCTGGATACGTTCTTGGAGGGAGCACAATGATTCAAGTCTGCAGCTATATCCTGTGGTCCACAATAGCTTAAAATGAAAAATTTAAGCTTTCAAAAATGGGCACAGTGTAATTCCAAATCAATTCCACAGCATTTCAGTGTACACAGTGTTCCTCTGGTTGATCACCAGACTTGTTTTATGGGTTCTTTTTCTTCACCATCCCCACCAAAAAGTGAAAAATCGGATTATTTTGAGCTTCTGAACAGCTAGTTCTGATTTTCCGAGACCATAGAAAAGAAGTGCTGTACTATTTCTTATTGGCAGATAAATGATGCCTGGTGAAACGCAGATCTGAAATGCAAACATGGGAGAACAAGTGACTTTGAAATCAAAGCAGGAAAATGCAGCCGTTAAATAATTATGTGCTTGACAAATAACAGCACAGATGAACTGAATTGAGTTGCCCAGTTTCTAAAAACAGATGGTTACTTAAATTAAGAAGCAATTAAAGTCTTAATTAGTGACCCTTCACACAAACCAAGAATTGTCAACTGAGCTGAACAAATAATTTTTTTAAAAAGGTGAATAACTTAATTTGAAAAACATTGCAAAGATTGCAGAATAAATGACCTGACAAATATTCACCCAACTCCAGTCAGTGGTTTACATGAATATCAAATATGTTTGACTTTAGAATTGCTTGGTGCAATTTAGTTTATATATATATAAAATTAGGCTGAAGATATTCCAGAGCTCAGTTCTTAACTTATCCTCTCACTTGGCAGGAGCAGCTCTTGGAGGCTTTTTTCCCCTTTCATTCTCTATGATTAATTGTTTCACATCCTGGAACATCTAAGAAAAGAAGGCAGGTAAGGGGAAAACAGTAATTCATTATTATTGTTGGGACAAGATCACCATCCCATAAATTCCAGCGCCTATTTCTCATGTACATTAATAATGAATCTGAATTTTGTTAGTAAATAGGATCACATAGTAGCTGTATGAAATAACATCTAATCTAACAATGTTCTAGTATTCAGAGTAGCAGCCATGTTAGTCTATATCCGCAAAAAGAAAAGGAGGACTTGTGGCACTTTAGAGACTAACAAATTTATTTGAGCATAAGCTTTCGTGAGCTACAGCTCACTTAATCCTAGTATGATGCATTCCAGTGGAATGCATGTGTCTCCAAGACAGAGTAGCAGGCTGCTGGAAGAATGCACATCGTAGGCAAAAAATGTTATCTGTGCAAAAAAAAATTGGAATAAAATTCATCTTGTTTAATTTAAGCCAAGATTCATTATTCTTGTTATTTTGATGCACAGTTCCCGTGGGTATGTGAGAGAGGTGTTGAAAACAGAGGAGTGGGTTTGGATGAAAAGAAGGGAGGAAGGGAAAAATCAAAAAGGAAAGAGAGAGAATGCAAGAGGAAGGCAGGAATGAAGTAATGAAAGGGGGAAATGCAAAATAAGCAGAGCAAAAGGCTGAAAAGCATCATCCCTTCCACTCTCAGTAGTTGAACAGAGTATCTGCATGTGATGTACTGTATTCAATTCAGAGTTGGTGGTTGTCATAAAACCTATTGCTATTCTTCTCCCTGCTCTGCATTCATATTAACTGAGGGCTTATATAAGCAAAGTGTTTCTGTTTAAAACAATATTAGCGATGTATTAGATTCATTTGATTGTGAAGCATTAAGTTCAGCAGCTGGACAATTTTAAAGTAACGTTATAAGAAAGAAAATAAAAACAGATGCACAGTGTTTTCCAGAAGGAATGCTCTTTCTGAGTAAGTTTGTTGTCATAGCAGGGACAGGGAGTGATTGAGGTTCAGAACTGAGGGTAAATATGAGACTCACCTGATGCTTGAAAGAAGATATCCGGGCTACTATGAGTACAGAGCTTCTCCGTTAGCTCATTAAGTAGAGCTATTGCTTTGGGATGTAAAGGTCCTTCGTCCAAATTCCAGCTGGGGCAGATAATTCTTCTGGGGCAGATATTTGGACCATTTAGTCAGATGGTGAAGGAAGTCAGAGAGATTCTGGCCTGGTGGCATTTGCATCTGCCCTGCTATAGACCTTGCTCGGGGAGATCAAGAAAGAGATCAGACAACCTGAAGTTTTTAAAAAATGGTCATCAGGGATAAGAGGCCCCTGAGAGCCCCAATAATATAAAAACAAACAAAATCAAATTGTTTCAGGCTGTGAGCCTGTGAAGTAGTCAAACATCCTAGACTGGAAGCAATGTGGGGCACGGACCATCCTTTTGTTCTATATTTCTACAGCACCTAGATGATGGGGTCCTGGTTTGTGACTGGGGCTCCGAGTAGCTAAGAAATACAAATAATAAAAATCATAATAACTAATAACCACTGCTGAATAGGAGAAAATCCAGGTCAATGGAGCCTAACTTCTGCTTAATTTATGCGTGTGCGTGATGTACACGGCAGAGGATTTGCAGAATGGGAAAGCTGGGAATGTTGTAGTATGAAGGCAGGATTCTAGGGTCCAGGTCCTGAGTGCTTGCTAACCGGAGTCAGACTGCTTTGTGTGGGGACAGAAGTGGGGCTTGGACTCAAACCTCAGTCAGTGCCCAGGCTTAGCGTGCAATGTAGATGTATCCTGTGAGTCTTGTAAAAATGTCAGGTTTCAGAGTAACAGCCGTGTTAGTCTGTATTCGCAAAAAGAAAAGGAGTACTTTGTATGTATCTGATGAAGTGAGCTGTAGCTCACGAAAGCTTATGCTAAATAAATTGGTTAGTCTCTAAGGTGCCACAAGTACTCCTTTTCTTTTTGTAAAAATGTATTATGTATAATGAAGATAGCTTTGCTTGAGGAGCTACTGATATAGTCAGACCCCCTTTGTTAATAACATACATTCTGTTGCTGGTTTGGGTTCTTAATGAGTAGTGCCCAGTTAAATAGCAGATCTTATGCATTAAACTCTTCTAATGAATGTCTGTGACTCTGTTACCATCTACAAGCTTGAAATGCATGGTTGTGTGTCTGACCTTTTCTCTGGACTTATTGTTTGTTTAGCTAAGATCTTTTTATCACTGCATGCATCTGTAAGCCCCATCACTTTCGAAATGCTCTCCCACCCACAGTACATATGCTGTAGGTTGTACATGATTTTAAAAGAAGCAGCCCATTAGTGAAGTGATAAACGAGTGCTTAACTCCGCAACATTTAACTTGGGTGTCCTTTATTTCTCAGCTCTGGATCACCAGCCATCTGTGACTCAGGTTCAAGATGAGAAGTTTAATACAACAAGCTTCCCCCCCGCCCCTCCCCACTTCAGTAGCTGTAGAAGCAGATGGTCCAAATAGTTACAATTAATAACTTCATACATCAGGGTTCAATGATCCAAAGAACTCTGCTCTCTTGCCTAGACTGGAATATCTAGTCTTCCCTTAATATCTAAAACCCTAGGAACAATTGTGTACAATTTTTTAAATATGGATAGCTATGTTGCTATGCAGTCCACATATAATGTTGTATAATTCATAGGTATGAATCTATCCAAGCAGCCAAATTCATAGGTGTAATTATTTACGATCTTCAAGTGTTGGTTTAATTAATTTTGTTTTTTAAAGTCATTCCGCTGATTTCAAGCCTTTAAACTGAAGTTTCAAATCTATCCTTTCAAATGAAGCCACTGGAATTCAGTAGTTTTAGTCCCCAGCCTTAGAATATGACTATTGTATAAGGTTTTTATATCTGCTTTATTCCCCAACATTTTACAGAGCTGAATCACAGGAGATAAAAATGATGTATATGCAATGGAGAGAGGTGTGTTTTCAGGTGGCATTTGAAAAGTGGTGGAGAATTGGTGATGTAAAATGAAACAGGACAAAAAACAGAAAAGAACTAGATAAGTTCATGGAGGTTAGGTCCATCAATAGCTGTTAGCCAAGATAGTCAAAGATGTAACTCTATGCTCGGGGTGACTTTAACCTCCCACTGCCAGAAGCCCAGAGGTGAAGACGGTTTTCCTGAAGCTCTGGTCCTGGCCATTGTTGGAAGACAGGAGGCTGGGCTAGATTGAGCATTTGTTTGAGCCACTATGGTCATTCTTATTCTAGATGACAAGAACTGCAGAGAAGAAGGCTCTTGGATTTACTGAGGTGAGATCGTGTAGCAGCACAAAGAGAGTGTTGGTGTGCTATAAGAGTAGAGGGAACTGGGAAGGCAAGAGTAGGAGGAGGCGGCTTGTGATATTTGCCTAAAGGGTCCATGAGGTGTTTTAAAAATGAGGGGAATGTTGAACTGCCTGCTGAAACAAACTGAGAGCCTGCGTAGTTGCTTGAGGATGGGAGAGGGGCTCCTACTTGTTCGTATTTATGAGAAGAGGGAACAACACTGCACGTGCTGAAGTCTAGGGTTTGGGGAATTGATAGAGAAGAAAAGTGTAATATTTAAGATTAGAGGCGATTTCAGCAGAGCAGGACTCAAGGTAGTACTATGTAATGTTGCCAAGACGCTTGGGATACTATTTTGATGCTGTTACTGTATATGGATTCTGCAGAGATCAGTTCTGTTCAATATCTTAATCAATGATTTAGATAATGGCATAGAGAGTACACTTATAAAGTTTGCTGACAATACCAAGCTGGGAAGGGTTGCAAGTCCTTTGAAGGATAGGATTAAAATTCAAAATGATCTGGACAAACTGGAGAAATGCTCTGAAGTAAATTGGATGAAATTTAATAAGGACAAATGCAAAGTACTCCACTTAGGAAGGAACAATCAGTTGCACACATGCAAAATGGGAAATGACTGCCTAGGAAGGAGTACTGTGGAAAGGGATCTGGGGGTCCTAGTGGATCACAAGTTAAATATGAGTCAACAGTGCAACACTGTTGCAAAAAAAGCAAACATCATTCTGGGATGCATTAGCAGGACTATTGTAAGCAAGACACAAGAAGTAATTCTTCCGCTCTACTCTGTGCTGATTAGGCCTCAACTGGAGTATTGTGTCCAGTTCTGGGCGTCACATTTCAGGAAAGATGTGGACAAATTGGAGAAAGTCCAGAGAAGAACAACAAAAATGATAAAAGGTCTAGAAAAAATGACCTGTGAGGGAAGATTGAAAAAATTGGGTTTGTTTAGTCTTGAGAGGAGAAGACTGAGAGGGGACATAACAGTTTTCAAGTACATAAAATGTTGTTACAAGGAGGGAGAAAAAATGTTCTTGTTAACCTCTGAAGATAAAACAAGAAACACTGAGCTTAAATTGCAGCAAGGGAGGTTTAGGTTGGACATTAGGATAATCTTCCTAACCATCAAAGTGGTTAAACACTGGAATAAATTGTCTAGGGAGGTTGTGGAATCTCCATCATTGGGGATTTTTAAAAGCAGGTTGGACAAACACCTGTGAAGGATGGTCTAGATCAGGGGTCGGAAACCTGTGGCACGCATGCCAAAGGCAGCTCTCGAGTCGATTTTTACTGGCACGCTGCTGCCAGCTGGGGTCCCAGCTGCTGCCCCTGCTCAGCCTGCTGCTGGCCTAGATGGACGGATCTCTGGGCTGGCAGCAGGCTGAGCAGGGCTAGTGGCTGGGACCCCGGCTGGCAGGGGCCGGCGGATGGAATCCCAGACTGGCAGTGGGCTGAGCGACTCAGCCTGCTGCTGGTCTGGGGTTCAATCTGCCACCCGCACTGTTGGTCTGGTGTTCCATCTGCCACCCGCGCTGCTGATCTGGGGTTCCAGCTGCCAGCCCCTGCCAGCCGGAGTCCCAGCCGCCGGCACCGCTCAGCCTGCTGCCATTCTGGGGTTCTGTCAGGGGGGCCCTTGTAAATTTAAAATTTATTACGGGCACTTGAAACCTTAAATTAATGAAGACTCGGCACATCACTTCTCAAAGGTTGCTGATCCTTGGTCTAGATAATACTTAATCCTGCCTCGAGCGCAGGGGAGAGGACTAGATGACCTCTCGAGGTCCCTTCCAGTTCTATGATTCTATGATGCTTTATAAACACACAATATGGCCCCATCCTACAGATTTTACAAACTTCCTCTCTGAATTAGGTTTACAGAAGGCGATTATATGGGAAAAGACGGAAGGTCAGAAGCATGGATGGTTAAACACCTGCACAGTGGAACCAAATGGAGAACTAGGTCTAGGACAGAGACGGGATTATATTTCAGCAAGCTCTGATTGCTCATCTCAAGCACTTCTAGAGCTGAGAGATTTAGCTGAGAGAAGCAAGCTTATGTTTCTTTGGTCATGCTTATGAGGTTGCAGAGGCTCATGTGAGTCCACTGTCTTTGTGCCCTGCAAAGGACAATCTCACATTTATATACAATACAAACGTTTCCAGGCCTTTTTTGTGTGACAATAGCTT
This sequence comes from Eretmochelys imbricata, assembly GCF_965152235.1. Lineage (NCBI taxonomy): Eukaryota > Metazoa > Chordata > Testudines > Cheloniidae > Eretmochelys > Eretmochelys imbricata. The sequence continues at coordinate 111,959,221 of NC_135577.1, forward strand.
AACAAAATGTAAACCAATTGAAAGGGCTATGCAGCAGGGCTCTCCTTTCATAGACTCCAAGGCCCAAAGGGACTGTTGTGACTATCTAGTCTGATCTCCTGTATAACACAGGCCAGAGAACTTCCCCCTATAGTTTCTAAAGCAGATCTTTTAGAGAAACATCCAATCTTGATTTAAACATTGCTGGCGACGGAGAATCTGCAGCAATCCTAGTAAATTGTTCTGCAGCTGGAGGCCTAAAGATCCCCCTACTTCTCTCACACACACTAATATTTTATGTGAAAAATCAGTTGTTCAAGGTGTGTTCCACAGAATCCTGTCATTACTCTGCTTAAAATTCTCAGGCTGGCCCTGTGCGTACAGAGTGACATTCATGGACAGAAATTGGTTACATCTGTGGGGAGATAGGAAAAAATGTTCTCAACCCACCAAAAATGCCCTGTCTGACTCTGCTTGTGAAACTATTCAGCTCGAAGTATGCCTGCAAATGCTCTGACAGCAGCTGCTGCTGGCACAGCATAGGAATTACTAGGCTGGATCAGACCAGCGGTCCACATATTCTGATAGGGGACAGAGGCAGATGTTTCAGAACCCTTGCTGTAGGCATATGTGGAATAAACTGCACCCCATGTAGGTCTCCTCTTGCTAATAGTCAGAGTTAGCGAAAGCCCTGAAGCAGAAGGTTTTAATATCCCTTCCAAAAAATGTTGTCATTAACTATAACCGCTCTGGATATTCTTGATATTCATGGAAATGTCCAATCCAGTGCCCCTCAAACTGTGGGGGGCCGCCGCATAGGGGTGCATGGAGGAACATTCGGGGGGGGAGGGGCTTTGCCCCCATCCTCAACCCCCAACCACGACCCTGGCTGCTGCCAGCCTCGGCCCCTGGCCATGCCTCCATTCCCGGCCCCAGACCTGCCCCCTGCTGCAGCCCCGTTACTCTGCACGCCTCCCTCCCACCCCAAGATGCTCCCTGCCCCAGCTCCTGGGGGTGCTAGGACAAAGGTGGGGGGGTGGTGCAACCCTGAAAAGTTTTGGGACCACAGGCCCAATCCCTTTTTGAACCTTAAATTCTTGGCCTTCCTGCATCTCCTCCCACAGCCTCCCTTCCTCCCTCCTTCTCTTCCCCTGCCATTTATTCTAGAAAACTCATCAAGCTGCTACTGCCTACTGGGAGTCCTGGCAGCCAGTAGGTGTTTTCTAGCCCGATCCAAGCCTGGAGTCTGAAGAGGTGGTCCTCGGGGGTCCTTCAATTACCAGCCAAAAAAAAGACACAGACTGTCCCAGAGCATATTGGGAAATCTCCCTGGAGACCCGTGCTCCAGCCAGTCATAATCTTAATTCTGAGAGAAGCTATCCCTTTAAAACTGCCATAGAGACAGGCCTCCCACAGCTTTCCTTTCCACAGGGGAAAGCCTGCAGCTCCTTTGGTGCCAGCGTTACTGAGCAAAGCCCAGAATAGTGCTCCGTCAAAAGGAGGAAGCTGCCTGTACCCTCAGTAAAGTAATTCATCCCAGGGCTGCCCTCACCAAGGCTTTGTGGAGAAGGGAGTAAAGAACCTTCTGGCTGAGCCCCCATTAAAGCTTGTCCAAAGATATTTGAGGAGCCCCCTACACTAACTCCCACCACAGGCAGTGATGGGGCTGGGTTAACGTTGCTCTTAATAGCCTCCCCCAACATGATGGGGATGGCAGAAGGGCACTGAAGAGTTCATGGTGGCTCCTGTTAATAGCTGATGTAAAAGTTGCACAAAGGAGAAGCCGTTTGCTATTCACACATTGTTCAGGTTCTACAAAACCCAGGAGCTATGCTACATGTTCTTTGTGGTGCTGGGGGTTGTGCCTTTAAGGGCTGAGCTTCCCAGAGTGTCTGGTTGAGGCACTGTGAAGCTCTTGTTGTGATGCTCAGCCAGTTGGAACCAGGCCCAGAATAAAGCAAAGCTCTTGGGAGCACCATAAGCACTGAGTGATCACTGAACACCATGTTATTGGGCATCATCCGCTGGCACCATATCTAGTAACTACTTCCATATATGCAGACATGGAGCACTCTGAATAGCAGGCAAGACCTCCCCACCCCTGACATTTCCTTTAAGCAGAGCTTGCAAATAGCTACTCTGTGTTGGGAGGTTGAGTTTTTGTTGGGATGAGGTGAATCAATCTTCTCAGGGGTGGGGGTGAGGCCCTGGGACTTCAGTTCACACCGTTTCCCCCCAAGACAAATTGATTCAACCTGTCCCAAAGGGCATCACTCTGCAGGCTGTGGTGGGCAGCAGGGAGGAAGAGTCCAGCCCAGGGGTTCTTCTCACCATCCCCCACCCTTAGCTCAGGGGGGTGTACAAAGACCTTTGCTGTTTCCCCCAAGCCTTGTAGGAATATGCTTGGGAAATTCTTCACCTTCCTCCTCCCCAGGCCTGGAGGGGATGGGGGCATTGCGGGACAGAGGTTTTCTGAGGGGCACTCCAAACCTCCTATCAGGCTGACGGGAGTGGGAGGCCATTGGGAAGATCCTCTCTGCCTAGGGCACGGGCATCCTCTTCCCTTTCCTGGTGTCCATGCCTGCCCTGTATTCTGAGGCCCTGTTCAGCAGTGTCTGTACCATACAATGGAGATGGCTGCCAGCTTTGGGTGCAGAGGGGCAGCTGGAGGAGACCTTGTGGGGAAAGCAAGTGCTGAGAAACCAGTTTCTATGCCGGTTCTAAAGAGAAAGCATCTCCTTCCAGATCACAGAGAAGAATTCTTTAAATAAAGCTTTGCCTGGAAATTTCCCAGTACTGCTGTGGTCCTGTCAAACCATAGTCTTGCCTTCTGTCCCAAGATGCCCTTGCCACAGGGGCTGGGACTGAGGCAATACTCACAGCTCCCTAAATCTTCCCCATTGGCCTATAGAGATCGACTTCCTGACTCTCTACACCAGCTAGACTCTTCCTGACTCCTGTCCACCTCCAGAACCACCTGCTGTCCACCTGACCAGCCACTCCACAGCCAGAGACCACAGGATGACTCCCAGCCACCATTCCAGCTTCTGCAAGAAAAAAGGGGAGCCTCCACTAGGTGCTGGGGAGTGGGAAGTCTGGTGGGTTTGAGCAGCTAGACCAGAGGACAGTGGAAGGATTTATTGGGCAGCAGAGAAGTGTGGAAATGATGGATTTCTGAGGAGCAAAAGAGAATAGTATAAATAGAAGGGTATTTCTGGGAAAGGGGAAGAATATTTTACCCAGGGAAAGTCGCATGTATCTCTGACTGAGATAGAAAATTTAAGGGAGCCCTTAGCTAAAATATTTGGCATCACACTATTGCTTGGACAAGGCAGCAGAGAGAGTGGGCAGGGGAGGAGTCATTAAAGGTGTCAAGTGATTGCAGTGAGCTATGAAATACCTCAGGGAAATTATTAGCTCTGGCTGTAAATACTCCTCTAAATTGCAGCAAACTGGATGCAATCATAACTTAGATACTGCAAACAAATGGTCACTCATTCAACTACTAAGCCTGGCTGTTAAACCACAATTAGTGTAACGGTGTTGTACCTCAAGGAGCCATAGTTGGCTTTCTATTTTGCGTCTCTATTTATAGAAATATTCTAACACTCTTATGACCAATATATTAAAAGCTAGCAAAGCACATTCCAAATAGCAACACAGTTCTTCAGCAAGCATTAGAAAGAGTGGCCTATTAGTTGCACTGCAACTAACTGAGCCCAAATATTGGAAACGCTTTCTCATGGTAACAACCTTAACAATAAATAAGGCACAGTTTGAAATATTTCTTATTAGAAGGAAGAGATCTGGGGAATTAGGCGGCTGCTATTTGTTTTATATATTTGTCCTCATGTTGCAGAGTAAAATATAGTCTTATTCAAGTGGTTGCCGGTGTGTATTCCACTCTGGTGTGCGTGCGCCCATCGCACTGAAGCTGAAGAACTTTGTGTAGCAGCACTCGCCAGGGCAGTCCATGCCACCTGCCTAGGTAACCCATTCCAGTGCTTCACCACCCTTTACTAGTGAAATAGTTTTTCCTAATATCCAACCTACACCTCCCCCACTGCAACTTGGGACCATTACTCCTTGTTCTGTCATCTGCTACCACTGAGAACAGTCTAGATCCATCCTCTTTGGAACCCCCCTTCAGGTAGTTGAAGGCTGCTATCAAATCCCCCCTCACTCTTCTCTTCTGCAGACTAAATAAGCCCAGTTCCCTCAGCTGCTCTTCATAAGCCATATGCCCCAGCCCCCTAATAATTTTCGTTGCCCTCCTCTGAACTCTCTCCAATTTGTCCACATCCTTTTTGTAGTGGGGGATCTCTTCACTGAGGAGAAGAAACTGTTCTGCTTTCTCTGGTCTTCTGAGGAAGAGAACTCACACGACACTGATCATAGCCACTCCAGAACTTGGAGAGATTTGTCCTCCTCTTTTAAGATGAGTGCAGGGCATCACGGGGATTCCTTGAGAGCTGGGCTGTCTACCCACTCTCTGGTACTTAGAATAGCTTCGTTAGGCACTGTAGAGTCAACTCTCGTACTGTCCATTGAGCATCTGCTGAGTCTGGCACCAACGACATCGGTTTCAGCACTGACCATATTGACCCCACAGGCTTATCAGACAGCACCAGATGTACTTTGCCTCTATGTCCCTGACTCTCCTTTTATACAGGATTCCTCAACTGTGGTGACTTCTTCTGCAGCCTTGGGATTGCACTGACTGACTGTTTCAGACTATAGGCAGTTGCCAGTGTCATCTTCAGCACCACTTAAAAATCAGATTGCAGAGGCAAAATCGGTCCCCTTCTCAGCACTAAGAGCTGTTGGTACCAATACTATCGTCAGCCCCCATGATAATTTCAGCTTCTACATTTTCAATGCAGACCAGTTCTTCAGATTCAGTACTGACCTCTGCTCCAGTACTGATGTCCGTTGTGGGGCCAATTGTTAGTGTAGCCTCAATGTCTCTGCTGGTACTCAAGGTGCTGGCTACCATACCATCTTTGGTACCAATGCTGCCCACATATTGGACCTCAGATGGGTCTGGGAGTTTGCTGGCTCTGGCGGGTGGCTCCTCCATTGCTGTTGGACTGCCATCTTCTTCCTCTTCCTCTCCTTCCAAGTACCAACTTCAGAAGTCTTCTAGGCCTCCAGGGGATCACTAGTGGTTCTAGGACTGGCACCATTCCTGCAGTAGGGATAGATGTTCTTGACCCAGTACCTAAAGGCCTCTGATGCCATATTCTTTCCCACAGTGTCCTCCCTGGGACCTTTGCGATGCTCTTTGATCTTCAAGGTCGCAATCCTCTGCTTAATCCAGAACAAGGTCACTGACCCCTTCTGTTGTCTCGCCTCCCAACCCAAATAGGCAGGAGATATATAAAATATTGCTCCCTCAGAGCTGGTTACTCCTGAGAGAATCGTGCACCAAAAATTTAAAATTCTGCACCAGAAAATTAAAAATTATGCACACAACATTTTTAAATTCTGCAAATTTTGTGTATCAAAAAATAAATGTGGCTCCAGCATGGCCGTGGGGAGCACAGGCCCCTGGCTGCATTGAGGTGGGAGATCACCCTGAAACCCCCACCTCTCCCGGTACAGGGAGTTGGCAGTGAGGCTGCACCTGACCCTGACACAGTGCAAGGGCTGGGTCTGCCCCAGAAACATCTTGGAGCCCTGCCCCTCTGAGCCAGGTGCACCAGGTGTGGGTGGGCAGGCTCAGCCCCGCAGGATCCAAGTGTGGAGGGGCTTAGTGGGGTGGGATCCAGGTGTAGGGTGAGAAGTTTTTGTGTGGGGCAATCTGGGTGTGGACAGCTCAGTGGGAGATCTGGATGTACAGGAACTCGTTGGGGGGTTCTGGGTGCAGGGGCAATGGGACACTGCGGGGGATCCAGGTGAAGGTGGTTGGGGCTCAGCATGTGGGGGTCTGGGTGTGGGGAGATGGGGCTTGGTGTGGGGGGGTCCAGGTGCTGGGGGAATGGGGCTGGGGGGGATCCAGGTGCAACTGTTGGGGATCAGTGGGGTGGGGGTCTCGGGGGTGGGAGGCTTGTCGGAGTGGTCCGGGGGTATGGCTTCTCAGGGTGAGGGTTCGATGGGCCTGTTTAACGGGGGAGCCCCAGCTGCTGTGAAGGGGATGCCACATGCTGGGCTCCTGCTTCCCCCCACAATTCCCCTGTCCCCTTTTCTTCTCCATCCCCCTTCCCTCACTCCCACATTTCCCTCCCCCTGTCCTATTTCACTCCCCTTCCTTTCCCACTGCCTCTTCCCCCTACCCCCTTGTCCCCCCCTTTTGGTTATTTCCCCTGCCCTCCCCCCCTTACCCAGCCCCACTGTGGGCACTCGCTGTTGCACAGAAAACTGGAAGCTCCCAGCACACAGAAGCGGAGTGCTACTGGCACTAGGACCCAGGAGGCGGTGTTCAGCTGCAGAGTCAGCGGAGCAGAGATGCAGTCTTCCTCAGCTGGGCAGCTCTGTGCTTGCAGAAATGAGAGGTGGGGGGTAGTGGCAAATAATCCTGTGTGCCCCACATCATGCCTCACCTCTTTGGAGGGGGCAATCCGCCCACCTCTCCACCCCCAAAACGGCACTCATTGTTGTCCCTCCACCCCCCCGCATGGCTTCCCTTTGTTTCCCTGCCATTTTCTGCAGGAACCACAGGAATTCTGCGGGTGCGCAGTCACGCAGAATCTCTCCAGGAGTATAGTCATCTGAACAAGTATTGCAGGAGCAGGCTTTTCCACAGGTGATTCCATCGGCTACACTTCCTTCCTCATCTTCCTCAGTAGATGATTCCACCATGCCAGATTCATTTTCTCCTGTTCCTGAAGACTTTAAGTCATATCAAGAAATTCTGAGGAGAATGGCTACAGCGTTGGCCATCCAGGCTGAGTTTGTTCACAAGAATACCCAGAGGTTAGTGGACATCTTCAACCCTAGGGAGAGTAGCTCTCCCTATAAATGAAGTTCCGTTGGAATCTGCAAAGAACTTGTGGCATTCCCCTGCTTCTTTGCTTCCCACAGCAAAATGTACAGATAAGCATAGAGATAAGATACAGATAAGCATAGTACTGCAAGGATTTGAGTGCTTCCATTCACACCCAGTCCCTAATTCGTTTGTCAAAATGGCTGTGAATGAGAAGTTGCAACAAAGGAGATACGAGTTGATGCCTAAAGATAAGGAGTCTGAGTCCAAGAAAGATGTTTCTCTACCTCATCGCTATAGAGGCATTGGAATATGGTTTTGTAAATTGGAATGTCGTGTCTAAATTTACTGATAAATTTCCAGAAGTCGCCAGGGAAGAATTTAAGGCAGTCATCACTGAAGGTCATCTAGTGGTTAACGTCACTAAAAGAAAAGGAGTACTTGTGGCACCTTAGAGACTAACCAATTTATTTGAGCATAAGCTTTCATGAGCTACAGCTCACTTCATTGGATGTTACTCTGAAACCTAACATGCCACTGCAATTGGTACTGGACGTAGCAGCAGTACGTCCTCCAGGCTTATGGCCTCAGCTGTAACAATGAGAAGCGTTTCTTAGTTTCAGAGCTCTGGCGTAGCCTTCAAGCTTCAACAAAGTATAGAGGACTCACCCTTTGATGGGCAATTTTTGTTTTCTGAAAAAAATGATGAGATGCTGCATTCTTTTAAGGATTCCCAAGCCACTCTGTATCATTGGGAGTTCATTCCCCAGCAGTTAAGAGACGTCATTACAGTGGTCAGCAACAACAGCAGCCATACCATCAGTATTCCTAATGGTATTTTAGACAGGCAGGTTATCCTGCTAGGCAGCAAGCCTTCTCCAGGAGGAAACAGGGGAGAAGGCCTTCTGGTTTTAACTTTAGTCAACCAGCGTGTCCTCCGTCAGCTTTGGGCAAGCCGGCAATTTGACTCTTCCATCAAGGGCAGCATATCAGTTATCAACTTCCCAACCATATTCCCTCCATTTGTGGACAGGCTATTCTACTTCTACGGGACTTGGGAAATTATAACCAGAGACAAATGGGTCCTAACCCCTGTGAGATTGGGTTACACCATCCAATTCCTGTCCATTCCCTACCCCATCCCTTTTCTGGGACCCCTCTCACAAGTCACTGCTTCTTCAGCAGATTCAAACTGTGCACTTCAGAAGCCAAAGAAGAAATTCCCTTTCAGCATCAGCTAAAAGGATTCTAATCCTGTTTCTTCCTGATCCCCAAGTCTAAGGGAGGGGTGAGTCCTGTTCTCAACTACTCAGGTCTCAACAAATACATCAAATATGTGAGATTCTGCATGGTAACCCTAACTACAATTCTTCCCACATTGGATCACAATGGCTGGTTTGCTGCCCTCGATCTTCAGGATGCCTACTTCCATGTAGTGATTTTCCTAAGCCACAGTTAGTTTCTGAGATCTGTAGTGGCAGGTCAATGTTATCAATACATGGTACCCCACTTCGGCTTATTGTCAGCACCGCGTGCATGACTGTAGAGCAGCTTATCTCAGAAGACTGGGAATTCACATCTTTCCTTAATTGGATGATTGGCTAGTGAGGGGCAAGTCTGAAGACCAAGTACTCTGTCTCATCCAATTCACACTAGGTCTCTTTGATTGGCTGGGACTGATTTTGAACATGAGAAAGTCAACATTAATTCCGACACAAAAAATTGAGTTCCTTGTGGCCCTCCTAGAGTCTGAGTTTGAGGGCCTTTCTCCTACAACAGCGATTGCAAACAATTTATCATTTGTGTCGGTTCCTCAAATGTCAGCCTTCAACTACATTTCATGCATGCTTGAAGTCAGTAGGCCATCTGGCTATGTGATTTATATAGTCCAGCATGCAAGATTACAACTTCATCCTCTTCAAAACTGGTTGAAATTAGTCTGTCTCCTGAATTGTGAGTCACTGAACAGCCTCGTCAGAGTGCCACCAAAGGCACTGGAATCCCTGGAGTCGTGGACAGATCAGAGCAATGTACGCAAGGATGTGTCAGTTGCCCTTTCTCCACTGATCAGGACTATAGTTACTGATGTCCTCACAATAGGTTGGGGAGAATGTCAAGAAACTTCAAAAGTTCAGGGCTTCTGGACAGAACTGGAAACTTCATTACATATCAGTGTCCTGGAACTTCAAGCAATTTACAATTTGTGCTGAGTCTTTCTGGCTAGCATTGAAGGTACAGCTGACTACATACTTACCAACAATACCACCGAAACATACTATGTGGAAAAGCAAGGAGAAGCCCACTTCAACCACCTCCATCATGAAGAAATAAAGTTGTGGCATTTTTGCATCGAAGAAGGCATCATTCCCATGGCCACCTGCTTACTGGGTGCTCAGAATCAGTTGGCTGATCACCCTCAACAGGAATTTCTCACAGAATCATGAATGGTCCCTGAAGAGCAGCATTCTGAGGTCCATCTTCAGGGAATGGGGCATTCCAACTGTTGACCTGTTTGCAACAAAGGACAAGAACTGTCATTAATTTTGCTCTTGAGCGAGTCTCAGTCCAGGCTCTTTAACTGACACCTTCTGTGTCAATTGGGGATGAGTGCTAATGTGTGCCTTCCCCTCGATCCCACTCATCCCTCATGTTGTTCTCAAACTGAAGCTGGATCATGCCAAAATGATACTTGCTATGCCGGTCTGGCTGAGGCAACGTTTATTCCCCAACCTTCAAAGTCAGTCAGTCAAGCTTTCCAGACCTCTTCCCCTCCTTCCCGACATACTGACCGAACACCATGGGTGCCCTGCATCTCATGGTTACCTGAGGAGGAAGGATGATGTTCAGAGTCAGTCCAACATATCCTAATTAATAGTGGAAAACCTTCTATGAGGACTACCTGCTTGGATGAGTGGAAATGTTTTTCGGGTTGGTCACTGGATTGGGGAATTCGGCTGATGCTAGCCCGCATTCAGGACTTTTTAGTTTACCTATTACATCTTAAGTCCTCGGGTCTGTGTCTCAGCTCATTGGGGGTCCATTTAGCGGTGATCTCAGCATTTCATCCTCCCATCCAAAGGAAGTTGTTTTCAGTGGTGCAAGTAAGCCAGTACAATCAGGTACGCCGTACCATTAAGACATATCTTGCTGGTATGCTGTACTGGAAAGACACATTTTCAAACCTGCAGGGCTCTCCCCAGAACCACAGCAGCAAAATGAGCAGAACATGGAGCTGCCACTCCCAGGAGCCAGCGCTCTGCGCTGGCAGCTCCTCTGGCACAGCTGTATCGCCCCCCAGCCCCACCTTGAGCCCTTCCACGCAGCTGGGTCTCGTGTCTGGGGTCTGTACAGCCCTGCTGGAGGATGGGGCTGGGGTAGTACAGCCATGCCGGAGGAGCTGCTGGCATGGGGCACTGGCTCCTGGGAGCAGCGACCCCACGTTCTGCTCCTTTCGCCGCTGCAGTTCCCAGGAGAGCCCCGCGGTTCAGCAGATACTGATTTCTGTCCACATGTATCCGCATCCAAAAGTATAAATTTATATCCGCACAGGGCTCTAGTCACGGAACATTTTTTGTGAGGCAGGTCGGGGTTGGTACCATATCAGTAAGAGTTAAAACCTACTTGCACCACTGGTTGTTTTCTTCCAGCTCCATGGTAGTCAGATTTCTGAAGGGTGTTTTCCATGGCTTTCCACCTGTAAAAGAAGTAGTCTCCCTGTGGGACCTTAACACTGTGCTAGCTGCTCCCAAGGGACCACCATTTGAGCCCATAGCAACTTGTTCTCTGTCCCCCCTTTGTCAAAAGTCAGCCTTTCTTATTGCCATAACATTCATGAGGAGAGTAAGTGCACTGCAGTCCTTAATGACAGGGCCTCCATCTATGCAGGTTTTTCAGAGGCAAGGCAGCCTTAAGGCCACAAGCTAATTTTTTGTCAAAAGTTTCACCTTAACTGAACAATATACTTACCTGTATTCTCTCCCAACCCTCACTTGAATGCACATGGGCAGTGACTTCGAACATTGGATGTGAGAGGATCCTTGGCATTGTATCTGGGAAGGACTAAACCATTTTGTTCATTGCTTCAACTTTTTGGCTGCTATGTGGATCGGATGAAGGGTCAGGCAGTTTCCACACAGATGGTTTCCAGGTGGATTTCTTTCCTGCATTTTGACAGCATATGGGGTAGCTCAGGCCACACCTCCCACAGAGACTGGTGGTTTATTCAACCAGGGCCCAAGTGGCTTTGGTCACATTTCTCAATGATGTTTTTATATTGGTCATTTGCAGGACCACTGCCTGGTCTCCTTTACCAAACCTATGCTATTATGACTGCCTCTAGATCAGATGCAAACATTGGAAAGGCGGATTTGCATTCACTGTTTAAATATATGCCAAACCCCACCTCCTTCTGTTGCCGCTTGTGAGCCACCTAAGTGAAATACATGTCTGCAACCATTCCAAGAAGAAAAACAGATCCCTACCTGTATTGTAACTGTTGTTCTTCAAGATGTGGGTGCAGATGTGTATTCCATGACCAGCCCTCTGTCCCATCTGTGTTGGAGTCTCAATTCCAGTGTGAAGGAACTGAAGGGGGTGGGGGTGGCATTGCCCTTAAATAGACTAAGAAGGGGCCATGAGGCATGGGAACATGTTACTACTCCAAAGTGTACTGTTAAGCAAAGTTCTGTGGCTTCGGCACACTGGGAGTGCGCACAACTGAGTGGAAAACACATCTGTACTCGCATCTCAAAGAACAGTTCCATTACAGGTAAGAAACCATTTGTTTTAATGGAAGGTGCTATAGGAAAGTATTACTAGAGGGGCAGATACCTAGTTGCTTGTGGAGGCCAAGCAGTGCATCCAGTGAGAGAGAGCGGCATAGTAAACTGCTGCCTGTGTCATGTGTAGGCAGAAACAGGGTCACCAAAGAGATTTTTCTGCCTGTGGCACCAAATGGGCATTCTATGGGCCAAGGGTGCTGGACCTAGAGATACTCGGGGTGCGGTAGCACCACTTGACGTGAAGTAGTAATTACAACCAAAGACGTGGTTTCCATCAGATACAGGGTTTACAGTTTTGTTCAACAGCTTTCAGCACCCCACTATAAAAATTGTTTCAGCGCCACTGGGTGGGCCTGTATTTCCTCTCACTTACACCACTAGAAATCGGGCTTTGCTCGCTTTTCAGTTTTCACCAAAATCAACAGGGTTTTGCCCATTGTTGCCTAGAACATTCCCTGTCTGTAAAGCATTCTAAAATTTCAAATGTCCTCTAGCTGAGTGTGTGTGTGGGGCATTGCTTTGCTTGGCCAGTTATAAGTGGGTTCTGATTTCTTTATTTTATTATTTAGTGCCTAGCAGCCTGAGTCATGGAGTAGGAACCCCATTGTGCAAGGCACCGTACGAACACACAACAAAGAGTCTTTGCCCCAAGAAGCTTACAATCCAAGTATAAAGACGAGACAACAGATGGATATGGGTATGAGTACAAGGAAACAAAGAGACAGTATTGGTCCGCATGATAGGCAGCGGCCTCTGCCAATTAGCAGTTGTCAAGGTTTGTAGGCATCACAGCAAAAGGATTTGAAGGATGTGGAAGGATTTGAAGGTGAATAATGAGGTAGCTTTCTGGAGGGTTACAGGGAGCTACTCCAAAGCATGAGGGGCCGCATGGGAGAAACACAGCAGTGTTTGGTTGAACAATTAACAAGTGGATAGTGGAGACTAGCATCATGGGCTGATCAGAGGCAAGCAGTGACAGCTCAGTAGTAAATGAGAAATAATGGACAAGATGGGGATTGACTGTGAAGGGTTTTGTTTGATATAACAGACGGGAGGGGCAGTGAGGGGGATTCAAAGACAGGGGCGGTATGGTCAAAGCGGCGGGCTAGGAAAATGATCTTTGCAGCAGCATTCTGGATGGATATTAGCTGGGCAAGACTGTATTTGCCAAGGCTGGAGAGAAGAACATTGCAGTTATTGGGCTGCAAGACGATGAGAGCCTGGGTGACTTGTTTTCTCACTTTTGCTTAGAACTTTGAGTTTTCCATGGTCATCTTACCCTCTTACTGCAGCTACCCTCTTACTGTTTGCTCCTGCACAGCCACACTGGGACCCGAAAGCACTTCAACCCCATGATACTCTGGCTGAACCTGTGCCCCCTGCAATGCATCTGTCTAGTCTACGGCATGTGTGGCTCAATCAAAGGAAGGAAATATCCCCCTAGCGTCAGAGTGTGACTCCCACTCAGCATATTTTCTTTGGAAAGGTCCCATTCCTAAGAAAGACCATATTAAATTTCTCTCCAGAAAGCTTCCGAATATACCCAGATGAGAGTAGGGTTTGATTTAAATGGGTTTGCAATGCCATTAGTGCAGCTCAGGGACGCACGTCTGAAATATCTCTTCCTGAAAATAATACTTTTAATTTCATTTTCATGTAAAATAAAGAAGGTATTAGAAAATGAAGACCAAATGGATCACAGTAAAATGTGGACTAATGACTACCCATTTCATTTGTTGTTGTCTCTTTATTTTGTAAGTTTGTGAAACTGAATTGCACTAACTTTCCCCTCTTTCCTGTGGTTATGTGTAATCTGAGGGGACCCTGCACACATGTGAGTCAGCATGAAACAATTTTAAATTAGCAAAGTGTGAAATACTTTGCCTGTGGGATTTACCTTTTGCTGTGTATTGAGTTATCCTGGCCTGCCCTTTATCCCTCCTGTGCAGCAGCTTCAGCCTTTGATCTGGCTTGGAAGCAGAAAACAATTTGTTTAGTCTAATTGGGAGAGGCGCTCCTCCATTTTATTATGAAACTCCTCCGTTCTAAATGTATTAGTTCCCAATCACTGAGAGTGACATCTGCTTAGCACTCTGGCACAGGGTCTCTTCAAACCTAGCATTGGACACTCCCTGCCTCAGTTTCCCCATTCATGAAAGCTGGCAGCTCAGCTCATTGGCCAGCTGTTTCAGTGAAGCTTCCACTGTCAGTGTCTCCTTCCCTTTCCCCACAAAGGCAGTTATTATTCAAACACAAACACAGTTTGACATCAGTCAATACATGTACACCAGGTCCTGCTGCCAGACCCCTCCTAAGACCTGTGCCTCAAAGCCATCCACTTGTCCTGCCGCAGGTCTTCCCAGTCAGGTTTTTTCACCTAGATGATGTGGCAAGACTCCTTCCCCAATCCAGGGTGCCCTGAAGAAGCCTCCCTAATCTCTCTGTAGTTCTCCCTCAAACTGAGCCCTATCCATTGGTCCTTTGGCTTAGTTTTTATGACTGCCTTCTCACTGAGGCAGCCATTTTGCTCCAGGTCTTATCTTCCACCTAAATTGCTCCTGCCTGACAGAGCCCACATGGCATATCACCAGGTTGCCAATAGGAGAATACTCATCCCTCCATTAATAAATGTACACTGTAACAGATTCTGTCCCTCAGGATAGGATATAGCTTTCTTATTGTAAATAATAGCAATTAAATATAGGGCTGAACTAGATTTTGATCCTGCTCCAAACTTCACTCAGCTGTATAATGGCCTGCAATGAAGACCCAAATCTGAGCAACCTTGAACTTTGTGAAAGTTCAGATTCAGATTGTATCTGTAATTAAATTGTGTGACTCAGACCCGTCTCTAATAATGACCAAAACAAACAATAGCCCTTTGCCCTTTCTCAACCCCGTGCAAAGGTTAATTAAATATTCAGTGACACCAGCAAGAACAACAGTCATAACCACAGCTCCTCGCTTCTCTGTGAGCTGAGATTGTCACCCTAGTTTGTAGTGTCCAGGAAGTAGGGGAGAGAGGCCTATTGCTATATGAATGCCATCATTATTGCAGGGGACTGTACAAATCAGCATATGAAGTGATTGCTGCCCCAAGGACTTTTCAATAACAAGTGGATGCACAGTGCACTGGAAGAGGGTCTAATCCAGTGGGTATACAGGTTTGTTATTGACCATCTAGCTTTTTGATGGGTTATCCAACACTCATCCCCCTGGTACGGTATAGAGTCGCCAAGTTGGCACAATTCACTCTGAATTGGTAGTCGTTAGGCTCTCAGCCCCAGAAACTAATGTACATCAAATTGGGTACTTCCTGTCGTTGTGCAGGAATCAATTACAGCAGCATGCCTTGTAACTGGCTTGTCACTGTAACTGATCCAAGTCTAGTTACAGAGATGCTTTATTTGCTAGGCATGTAGAGTGTATGGGGTACAGACAGCCGTCCACTTGCCTGTATTTACCATGGAGTCAGTTGTTGCATTTTAAGTCTTTTAAAAAAAAAAAAACTGTCAGACTACGAACTCCTCATAAAGTACTATTCTGAAAACAAGAGCTGGTTGCCAGAGGGACTAAAGCTGTGTATGGTGACCGGATGTCTGCCACCCTGAGCGAAGCACTGCAGCCAAGTTAACAGTCCAACCGAGGAATCTGCTTTTTTTAAGTGTCTAGCTAATAATAATACCACTTTAATTAGCAGTGTCTGTACTTCTTAATTTCTCCTCCGAATGGTTCGGATCATAGACGTTAGCGATGAGACGACTAGTTCAGTCTTTTCTGCAGAGGATGTGAGGGAGATTCCTGCACTTGAACTGTTCCTTTTAGGTGACAAATCTGAGACACTGTCCCAGATTGGGGTGTCCATGGAGGAGGTTTTGGAACAAATTGATAAAGTAAACAGTAATAAGCCCCCAGGGCCAGGAGTTCTGAAGGAACGCAAATATGAAATTGCAGAACTATTAACTGTGGTTTGTAACCTACCGCTTAAATCAGCCTCTGTACCAGGTGACTAGTGGATAGCTAATGAAATGTTGATTTTTAAAAAAGGCTCCAGGATAAGCCTGAATTCAGTACTGGGCAAATTGGCTGAAACTATAGTAAAGAACAGAATTATTAGACACATAGATGTATACAATATGTTGGGGAAGAGTCAACCCAGGTTTTGTAATTGGATATCATGCTTCGCAAGTCTACTAGAATTCTTTACAAGTATAAAAGGGAGCATCCCCGATCAGTCTGGACTGACCGCTGGGGCGGAAGGACGTCCGTTGCAGGTTTTCGCCTCAGAGCAGTGACAGCCCCCGAACGCAGAAGCCGGGGGTGCCAAGACTCCGGCAGATGCCCTGATGCCTGAGGACACCACAAGGATTTCGGAGCCACTGGGACCAGCCCAGGCAGAGGAACCCGGGAACCCTGAAGTCACCCAGATTATGGATGCAGGAGTCACTGTAGGAAGTAACCCAAGGGAGGGACTAGCCATAGTCCCAAGCATAGTTGGCATGTTGCGGTTGGATCCCTGCTGACTTGATGGCAGCAAGTGAGTTTGCCATGAGGGCCCTGGGCTGGGACCCAGCAGAGCAGGGCGGGTCCAAGTCCCCCTATGCCAGCCACCTTCTCCTCCCACCCCTTGTCAGGCCGTCAGGCCACACCATGCTGCTAAACAGGATATCTCTACTGACTCTGGCCTCTAGGCCTTACAGCCCTGCAGAATAGGGTCACTCTTCTGATTTTAGCCCTTAGGCCTCACTGCTTGGAGACAGAGGGTGGCTTGAAGGATGGGGTGCACTCACCCTGCACTGGACGGGGTTCCCCAACCCCGTCACAACCTCTATCATATCCCTTATTAGTCGTCTCTTTTCCGAGCTGAAAAGTCCCAGTCTTCTTATCTCTCCTCATATGAAAGCTGTTCCATACTGCTAATAATTTTTGTTGCCCTTCTCTGTACCTTTTCCAATCCTAATATATCTTTTTTTGAGTTGGGGCAACCAGAATGGCAAGCAGTGTTCAAGATGTGGGCATACCATGGATTTGTTTAGTGGCATTATGATATTTTCTGTCTTATTATATAGCCTTTTCCTAATGGTTCCCAACATTCTGTTCGCTTTTTTGAGTGCCGCTGTACATAGAGCGGATGTTTCCAGAGAACTATCCAAAATGATGCCAAGATCTCTTTCTTGAGTGATAACAGTTAATTTAGACCCCATCATTTTACGTATAGTTGGGATTATGTTTTTTCATGTGCATTACTTTGCATTTATCACCATTTAATTTCATCTGCCATTTTGTTGCACAGTCACCCAGTTTAGTGAGAACCCTTTGTAACTCTTTACGGTCAACTTTGGACTTCACTATCTTGAGTAATTTTGTATCACCTGCAAACTTTGCCACCTCACTGTTCTCCTCCTTTTCCAGATCATTTAGGAATATGTAGAACGTTACTGGTCCCAGTACAGATTCTTGTGGGACCCCACTGTTTACCTCTCTCCACTGTGAAAACTGACTCTTTGTTTCCTATCTTTAACCAGTCACTGAGCTATGAATGGATCTTCCCTCTTATCCCATGATTGCCTGCTTTGCTTAAGAGCCTTTGGTGAGGGACCTTGTCAAAGGCTTTCTGGAAGTCCAAGTACCCTATATCCACTGAACCACCCTTGTCCACATGTTTGTTGTGCATGCCCAGTAGGGACATGGGTGCATGGCTTCCTCAGCCCACAATGAGGAATTAACCCTTTCCTGTCCGGTGTGGGGTGAGTGCACCCCGTCACAGAGGTCTGTAAAATCATGAATGGTATGGAGAAAGTGACTAAGGAAGTGTTATGTAAGTGTTATGCGGGGGTCGCACAATGAAATTAATAGGCAGCAGTTTAAAACAAACATAAAGAAGTAGTTCTTCACACAATGCACAGTCCAGGGTTGTGAAGGTTAAAACTATAACAGGCTTCAAAAAAGAACTAGATAAGTTCATGGAGGATAGGTCCATCAATGGCTATTAGCCAGGATGGTCAGGGATGGAATATCATTCTCTGAGTGTCCCGAGCTTCTGTTTGCCAGAGGCTGGCAGTGGACGTCGGGGGATGAATCACTTGAGGAGGGATAGCTCTGTGGTTTGAGCATTGGCCTGCTAAACCCAGGATTGTGAGTTCATTCCTTGAGGGGGCCATTTAGGGATCTGGGGCAAAAATTGGAGATTGGTCCTGCTTTGAGCAGGGGGTTGGACTAGATGACCTCCTGAGATCCCTTCTAACCCTGATATTCTATGATTTCTTGTTCTGTTTGTTCCCTCTGAAGCACCTGGCATTGGCCACTGTCAGAAGACATGATAATGGACTAGATGGACCATTGGTCTGATCCAGTATGGCCATTCTTCTGTTCAGTAAGATCAAGGCTACTGCTTGTAAGGACAATATATACAGTATTCCCTGGTGGAAAACATTAGCAGATGTTCAATTGATATTACAGTGCAGTGCAGTCCAACTGCCCTGAATTTGCACTGATAATATACTTCAACAGATCTAAAGCTGTATTCCTGGCTAGCTCCCTGAGGCCAGGTGTACACGTGGCTTTGTCAGCCAGGCGTGTGATGAGGTGTGATTTGTGATCAACATAACTGTGCTGGTAAAAGCCCTAGTGTAGTCAGGGTTATGCTAGCAGAACTGCGCTTTTGCTGGTATTGTTTGTTTTGCTCAGGGAAGACGGGAATAAGCTATACTGGCCGGGGGCAGTGAGTTATACGGGCCCGTGGTGCTCGTGCTCCAGCAATATTTGGGGTTCCCGGCTCCACCAATGTTCGGGGCCTGGTCGCTCCCACGGCCCGGCCTGCTGCCCCTGTGCGCCTCCCCTGAGCGTCCCTGCCTGCGCCCTGGCCAGCTGCCCCCTGCAGCTCTGCGCTGCCAGCTCCTGGCATCAACTGCCGCCACAGGATTCTAGTGCCCCCCACCCCAACCACTAGCGCCAGGGCAGGCTGCCCCTGCCCTTCTGCCTTGGACCGATGGACCCTTCCCTTTTCTGGCAGGACCCTCCACCAGCACAGGGGACCCTCCCCCCCCGCCAGCCCACAGTCACCGCTCCTGCCCCACACTGGACAAGGGGCAGCCCCATCCCCCCACCCCGAGTGAGGCTACAGCGAGGGGCAGCAGCAGGAGAGGAGGCGCACACGTGATGGCAGCCCCCTCCCTCCTGCACCTATGGCAGGGGAGGCAAGGGGGCTTCCTGGACATGTGCAGTGACAGTGGTGCGAGGTGAGTGTGCTGCTGGGGGGTAAGAGGGGGTTCCCCTCCCGCACAGCTCACTGCTGCCAGTGGGGAGAGGGCTGGGGGGAGTCCTCCTCTCTGGCCCCATCCATGGCCCCGCCCCACCCCAAAGCCGGCACCTCCAGCCAGAGCCCTCACTCCCCCCCCCACACCTCTGCTCCAGCCCTGAGCCCCCTCCTGCACTGTGAACCCCTCATCCCCAGCCCCACCCCGCAGCCCTCACCCCTGCACCCCAACCCTCTGCCTGAGCCCCTTCTACACCACAAACCCCTCATCACTAGCCCCACCCTAGAGCCCTCACATTTTTACATTATTTTAAAAAATATATAACAGTTTACAAGGCAGGTGTGGGGGGCGGGACTTGGACCTGTTCTGGGCACCACCAAAAATTATACAAACCTGCCGCCCCTGATACTGGCTGAAGTGCACTTTGTCCACGCTAGTCGTGCTTTGCCAATATAGCATACCTGTATAGCTGTACTGGCAAAACATTCCTAGGATAGATCTGACCACAGCCTCAAACCTTTCTAACCCTTCCAGCAGTGTGTCGTCAGGTTGTGTAATGTGTCCAAGGGTAGCACAAGTGCCATTTTTAGGAATTATGCTGTATCCTTAAGTAAATCTCAGGGCAGGTTAAGGATTTTCAACCCATTTCCTGGTCATGCCGTACTGATGGCTGATTCTGAAGCTGCGGGATTTGAAAGCAGCCACGTGTTACTGTAGGACTGGAGGAGAATTAGTAAAATTTGCTGCAGAATTCTCACATCCTTGCAGCAGGGATAAGTCCTGCATTCCAGGGGCCTCTGATTCAGCTGTTTCTCCTACAGATCTAGACTGCCATCAGTACCGGTTGATTAGAATATAATGGAATACGGAGCTGGTTTCCTAAAAGCTGTTGTTCAGAGTGATTTTTCTAAAAGCTGTTATTTAATGAAATCAACACACAATATTATTACACGCTACATTGTTTGTAGGCTTTCAGCCATGCCAAGAATTGTGGCAACATTATTTAGCCTGCCACCACATATGTTGTTGATGCTATTTGTGCAAAATATCATAATCCTGCTAAACCATAGCAACAAATGCGGATGTGCTAAGAAGGAATCAGATCCTATCTGTGGGACTTAGCTTAATGTCAGCAGAAAGATGGCTCCACGCGTTCTGTTTTTACCTATTCTGTGTAATTTATTTGCATGCAAGGATAACTACAGCACAGCCTTCCCACTCCCCTCCCGGCAACAGCCTGTAACACACTATGCTAAAATGAAATCCAAAGTGTAAGTCTGCAGAAGCAACGAAAGCAGCGCTCAGGCTGGGTCCAGTCAACCTTCACTCACCGATTGTGCCAAAATATTCCAGTAGATATTTTTGTACTGTAAGAATTCCCCCTAAAAGCCCCCCTTCAATCCCCTCTGTGTTAATATAACAGTATTTACAAAGTGAATAAGTAAATAATGTTGCTGTTGAATCCCTAACATTTGCATGGTTTTATTTTTTGTGATTTTTTTTTTTTTTAACTGGGTACCCTTGACATTGCACTAACATAGATTTGGTATTTCCTTGCCTTTTAACTGAAATTAAAAAAAAAAAAGAGAGAACAATTGGGCTTTGGTTAATAATGTTATTGATTAAATGGTCCCAATTAATCAGTGACCTTCCCAGCTCATTAAAACGAATAGGTTGGTGGAGGAGGCGAGGGTTCCTTTCTTTGCAGCTATTTTTTTGGCTGGAGACTGCTTTCTGCAGGGCTACATGGATAGGACAGCAGCATGCTGGTCATTATTATATAAATAATAAGTTTTGCAATAAGAAAAAAAATAAAAATATTTTATTTTTTTAATGAGAGCTTGGTATTTGCAGGCTGCAGCAAATATTGTGATGATGATTATTTAATATTTGTATTACAGGAGCACTTTGGGGCCCTTGTCTCATCAGTTGGGGCTTCTCTGGATTTGTTTATGTTAGACTTTTTGATCTTGTCTTCAAGAGAAAAAAAAAAAAAGTGCGCTCTTAACTCAAGTTAGCTAACTCCAGGGAAAACCCTAGCAACGACGATGCAGTTTGTAGTTCTCACACGAGCGAATAGGTCAAGTTATAGACTATAGGGGAGCGCAGGGTTTACCTTGACCTGCTAACGCACATGAAAACTAAAACTGCATTGTGTTCATTAGGGTTTTACTTGTGTTAATTTAAGTTAAGAATTCACCTTTTATCCAACTGGAGATGCACCCTGCAGGAGGCGGGGGAAGGTTCAGCAGAGTTAAGGTATATTCATTGAGATAACTGATTGATTGAAAAATCCACTACTTTTTTTCCCCAGATAGACAGAGTTCAGGGGTAAACTTCAAGTATTCACATCCTCCTGAAACAGAAATGTGTGGGTTGTCCAGATTAGTATATACAAACCGGTTAGTCACCATGAGTTGATTGCCAAATATCTCTAGTTAAAAGTCTTGTGTTAGACATACCCTTTGGACTAGGCGCTGTACATATATATGCACATGCTATGTACTGTAGGTATACAGGCAGCCCCTGTCCTGAATGCAAGACAGGCAAAGGCTGGAATCAAGGCCGTGATATTACCCCACGGAGTGGAGGCACAGAGAGACTAAGGCACAGATTTTTAAAGGTATTTAACCATTGCTTTGCTCAGCATTGCAAGGCCTAACTGACTGAACTGGTTAAGTCCCATTTTTCAAAAGTGACCTAGGTACTGAAGCTCCTTAAGTACCTTTCACATTTTCACTTAAAACACCTCTGTCTTTAATAATAATTAATAATTAATAAAAAAGACTGTTAGTGAGACCTTAGAGAAAAAAATCTCTATTTTTCTCCAGTATGTTTATAGTTTGTGTTTGACAGCATTTTGTGAACCATCACTGTCATTGCTACCTTATGTACAGTCAATTATTCAGTTGCTCTGTTTTGTGTGGGTCTTGTACAGATCAAAAGGGAATTTTCTTAACATAAAGCAAATATTAGAAACCCACAAGAACTGGCAGCTGTGGAAAGGAGGAGGCGTAGTCCGGGAGATTACTTTTAACTAATTTTCTGAAGTTGCCTGGATTTCAAACGGATGCTATTCCATTACATTCCCTAACTAAAAATGTTTACAAATAAAAGGAAACAAAAGCAATGTGTGGATTTTCTTGTCTAAACAATGCAGCCTTGCTCAGATTATGCAAATGAATCTTGTATGCTTATTAGTCTTCCTGCTACAAAATCTCTTGCAAAATAATTACAGAAATTTCCCCTTTTTTTTGTTTAAATAGATTTTGTGGTGTTAGATTAACATCTGTCCATATAGCACATTTTCCCTTTTGTTTCATACTACAATAGTCACTTTCAAAAGCATGGCATAGACTAGAGTCCTATTTATTTTAATAGGATTTTTCATGATGCAAATAATGTGCAAAGCTCATATGTCAGTTCAGTTCTATGGATCTAAAGGGCACCTTTTGAGCTGCAAAGTTAGCTCATTTAGATAATTATGTAGGTGCTAGTGAGCATCACTTTGAAATTCAAACAATAAACTGCGAGGGAAAACTTGAATCATCTTTGTTTTCACACATTTTGGAATGTCCACAGAAAATTCAAAGTGGTAAGGCAGAAAGAAGTGGTGTGTATGTGTTCATATAACTCTTACGATCAATCTTTCAGTTCACTTCAGTGGACCCTGCTATCTCCTTTGCAAACACTGTGGTGAGAATAGGATGTTATTCTCATTCTTGTGATGCTGCAGGACTGCTTTTACTTATGTGTCAAGGGAAATGCAAGGTTTCATTTAGACAAGACCCCACTTACGTGATTTGTGCAGTAATCATACAGCTGAAGTTAGTGAAGTATCATACATTGATGCAGTGAGAATATGGAAATTCAGGGTGGAATTGTAAAGAATCTATTGATCCAACTATACAAGCAGTAGGGTGTGGAATCCTGGTACCAATGAAGTCAATAGAAATTTTGCCACTGACTTTAGTGGAGCCAGGATTTCACCCTAGAAGTCTCGTCCTTCAGCACCCAAAACACACACCTTTATCACTTGAGCTAAAAGAGAGCTCCTGTGGCTGTTGATAGTAATTAGGTCCCTTATCTTCTCTGAGTCAGTCACTAGAAAGCAATATCACTCATTCATACACACAAAGCCAATATGCTATGGTGTGTCAAAAGGCTACTGTGGCCTACTCCAGTGCCTCTGTAAGCTGGTAAGTGTAGACATGGCCTAAGTGTAACCGAGGTCTGAATGAGCTCTCCCCTGTCAGCTAGTCATGAGCTGGGAGGAAAAGGCTTCAGGACCAGACTCTATTTACATGAACACACCCACTCTGCCTAGGTATCCAGCAGACAGAGCTGTGTTGCCAAAGTGATCAATTTTGGCTGGTGTTGGGTTACGATGAAATTATCCTTATTGTATGAGTAGAAGGCAGCAGAAGTGTACTTAGCCTGTCCTGATTGAGGGCTGTCCTCAAAAGAACTGAATTCGCTAATCAGGGAGTTCAGATCCCAGTGGAGGGAGGGAGGGAGATCATGGGGAAAGTGGTTTCTACCTGGTGGTGTGGGCTCTGCCTAAGTCAAGGGCACCATTTGACCT
Organism: Eretmochelys imbricata; assembly: GCF_965152235.1. NCBI lineage: Eukaryota > Metazoa > Chordata > Testudines > Cheloniidae > Eretmochelys > Eretmochelys imbricata. Next base: position 111,982,747 of record NC_135577.1, read on the forward strand.
GCCCCTCTCTCCTGTTTAAAGAGAGAGCTGATTAGGCTCCATGGAGAGTCTTTTGTTTTGTTAAGTGATCCCTGGAGCTGAAATCACTGATAATCAGATCTAAGTGCTTAGATCTGCTGCAGGACAGTGTTTAGATGGAAGAGACTGTCCATCCTGCACTAGCAGTGAGGTTCCCCCATGGAGAGCTGAAATCACAGTGGGTGGAACCTCAAGAGACTGACTCACACAGGTCACGGTAGAGAGGTGGGTGGCAGCAGAAGGTGACGGCACAAGGCCATTGGTGACAGAGCAGACAACAGTGCGGTGGAGTGAACAGTGGTACAATGAGAAACGACAGCAGCGGAGTGAATGACGGTGCAGTTGTGGCTGCAGGCAGCGATGCAGAGTGAACGGCAGCAATTGTGAGTCAGTTGTGGTGATGGCAGCGCGAAGGCATCATTCAACGTTTCTTTCTCCGCCTCTCCAGGTGGGAGGTGAACTTGCCTACTTATCACCTCTGATAAGTTGCCTGCTTATCGCCTCTGCTGACCAAGGACAGCAGCTGTGAGTGTGGTGCGGTGGAGGGAGAGGGGAGTGGCATGTTAAAGGGACATTTGTTCACTGCAAGGTGAGAAACAGAGGCAAAGAACACTCCCCAGTGTACTCTGGGGCGGGAGCTTGGCTTCATGGGCAGGTGGATTCGAATCATGGCTGTGGTGTTTTCCCAAATTAATGCCAGGTTCCTTTCCTCTTTTTATTAAAAGTTTTCTCTGCTGTCCACAGACTCAGTGCTTGCGAGTGGGGAAGTATTGCCCCTTAGAGGTGCCTGTGGTGGTGTTTAATTTTCCCAGATGATTGGGTGGGGACTCGAGCCGGTTCTATGTTATACTGTTAAGGGGGACCCCTGGATATAGAATCCGGCCCTTGTTGCTGCTGGCTCCACCTGGCAGGAGGGTTACATAGGGATTAAAGATGAGGAGTTTCTTTCGATATCCTGTCTCCTTCCCTTTCCTGTAAAGAAGAGTTGCTCCTATCTGAACAATTTATCATCGTCTCCACTGCTAGGGAGTTGCAGTACTAGCTTCTACTCCGGGAAGTGGATTTGAACGCAAAGCTAGTTTTAAAGAGGGGCAACTGTAAACATGCTGAGACACAAACTTTTCACATGGCTTTAGTGGAACAATTAATGAAACATTTTTGCTGTTTTTTGACCAGCTCACAGAGTGGCGAATTTTTGGGAAATTCTGACTGAAAATGTTTCTGCATTTTTTTAACAGCTCTAATTTAGAGCAAAAATCACTGGCAGTGGGAGGGTTTAAACTGACTAGAAGGATGGCAGAGATCCCTGGCATGAGAGCTGCCTCTGGGGCCTAGTCTTCACAGGCAGCAAGCAGCTGCAGTTCCTGCTTATTTTTTATTATTATTATTAAAATCAATCAAGCAAACAAACGAGAATCCCAGCGCACTCCAAATATCCAATCTTAATTTAAAAAAAAAATTCCTCCTAAAAAGACAAGTTATAAAATATTGGCCTAATGGATCCTGTATCTGCATTTCGGGGATGGGGCAGGAAAGGAGGGTGTGTTAAGTGGTTGGCACAGTGTGAGAGATAGGCAGTGCTGGCATCAAGGAGGGTATATGCAGACCAGGTTGAATGTTATGCTGGTTTGATGGCTCAGCGCAGTATCTCACGGGTGAATTTCCATTGGTGTGCTGGTGAAATGTAAAGCTGCCCCTCCATCCTTAGTCTAAATCTGAGGCAGGGGAGCACTATAAAAGCCAGCTGCCACGGGAGATAAATTCCTGCTGTGGTGCAATGGGCTTTTTGGTAGGCCAGAAGGGGGAGAGTAGTTTAGTTTACTCCTTTCTATGCCAGTTTTGGAGATTTTGGCCCTTCGTGTAATAATTACACTAGTATGATGACAGCACACAGTGTAAGATCACCTGTTCAATCAGGCTTTGAATTAATTAACCAACCTTTGCTATAAGGGGGTTTGTGCGTGATTATGAGTCACCCATTTGGGTAACTGATATTTGTTTATTTTTAGGCAGACGGAGAGGCACCCAGACACCAGGGCCACGGGTCCCAGATAAACACTTTAAATACATGAACTATACTGATGATTCGGACTTCACACTTGAGAGGGGGGTCTGCATTACCCACTCACGACAACTCTCTTTGTAGATGATGAAGTCACACTCATCCCATGAAGATAAATTCCACACCCTAAGTATAGTTTTGATGCAGTCCTGAAATATACGTAAGGGCAGTATTTTTGAACTGCCCAAGTGGGCTCCACTCCACATGTGCTTCTGCAGCACACTATTGGCCTCATAGTCATTGAAGAAAAAAAGTGAGGTTTTCAACAATGTAAGTGTATAAATACACTTGACATTAAAACTCATTTAGAAAATATTGATGTATGTGTTTCCATTTCTTTGTCCTGCGGGTTCAGGATGGCGGCACCACTCAGTCCATGAAAAGATGGGAAGTGACAGAAAAGGAGACACAGACAGGTCAGTGGCTCTACCAACAATATGCACATCAGGGGTACATTTCCCCTTCCGCTCTCCGGGCCAGCAAAACTGAATTGCCCTCATTCACATCCTCAACTGGGGGATTTTATAATTAAAAGGGAGGCTTCAGCTACCTACGGTCCTTTCAGTTACAAGTCTCCTCCCTAAAATTAACCAATTCATCTTCTTTGTCTCTGTGTTTTTCCTGTTCTCTTTTCTCTCTCCTCTCCTCCCCGGGGTCTTTCTCTTTCCCTCCTCCACTCCACACTCTCTTTTTGGATTTCTTGTTTCTCTCAACCCCCAGGCCACTTATCTCTTGTAATGTTTCTATCCTCATGCTGTGTCTTTGCATCTTTCCTCTCCTCCATCTCTTTGACACCCACTCCTTCTGGAGAATGGTTGATTTCCAGGAGCCCCATTTTTATTGCCTTCCCCCTCAAAGCTTAACAAAGAGAAAGTTAAGGGGTGACTTGATCACAATATGTAAATACCTATCGAGCAGACAAAGGTATAGCAATATCTAATGGCTAGAGTTGAAACTAGACAAATTAAGATCAGAAATAAAGCCTACATTTTTAACAGTGAGGATTATTATTTTAAATCAAGATTGGATTTTTTTTAACAGTGTGCTCTAGTTCAAAATAAATTATTTGGGGAAATTCTATGGCCTGTGTTACACAGGTGATCAGACTGTGGCCTAGTCTACACTTAAAAATTAGATTGACCTAGCAACATCATTCAGGGCTATGGCAAGATTTGCACCCTGAGTATTGTGGGTAGGCTGACCTAACCCCAGGTGTAGACACAGCTCGGTCAATGGAAGAATTCTTTTTCTACCGTGCTACACGGGCACAGTTGCAGGCCCACAGCTGTGCCGCTCCAGTGGCTGTAGACACATCCGAATGATCACAACGGTCCCTTCTGGCATTGGAACTGAGGAATCTAGGAAAGGCTTTGTATAACAGTGACCCTCCCTTCCGCTGAGACTGGGCCACTCGTCCCCCACCAGTCACGTTGTTCTTTCACTGAAACAAGAGAGGGTCACTAGGCTGACACAGGATGCTTTCCCCAGTATTCCTAGCCCTCCTGGCCCAGCGAGCAAGACTAAACTCAACTCAAAGTAGTGTGTGCTGCCACTAGACCACTCTTTTCAGCCTTTAAGATTTTTTCTCCATCCAGGTTCTCACCTGCTGCTGTTGCTGCTGTTTTACCAGGCATTCCAGCAGGAGCAGCAGTGACTGAGAAAATCCTTGTCAGTTTCACACTCCTGCTAGGGACTCCTGTTAGAACAGGTCAAGAGTTGCTGGAGATGTGCAAGGGAGAGAAACACTAATAGGAGGGATGAAAGACAAACCAATGCCCCTCAGCTGTGTAATGCAGCAGCCCATCCTCAGAGCAGCTGCAGACTGAATTTGAAACAATGCCTGTCAGTCTCTATTCTTTGCTCTTACTTCTTGGGAAATATTAGGGGCAGGAGGAGCATCATTAGCACAGTTTTGATTCTGTTCCTCAGGAGGAAATTTTAACTGTGAGAAGGGGAAGGAGGAATGATGGGGGGAAGAGACAAATACTCAATAAATGCAATCCTACATGACTATACATACTAGTCTGTACAAAGTACATGATGGCTGAGTTCTTCATATTTAATTTATTAACGCGAAACATGTAGCATCCAAGTAAACTGTGCAATAATCTTATAAATCACTAATTTACTCTTAAGTAGGTATGAATTGAAGACACACATGGAGCAAATATAATAAAGAATAAGGTACTTCCCTCCCCCCCAACACTTTTCCACAGTGACATTTTCACCAGAATTGCATCAAGCCTTAACTCAGAATTTCCCTTACTGTTGTGGACTTATGTCCTAATATTGTTTTGTTTTTGTTTAATTTCATTTGCATTAAAAGTAATTTGATTTGTATTGACCTTATTTCATTCTTACAAAACTGATCTCCAAATTTTCTCATATTTGTTTTAGGATTGTAATCACATCATCACAGTCTTTCTTAGACTGGAAATATTATATTTGAATGGCCCTGAAAGGAGGTTTTTAAAGACTTAACTTGAAATTATTTTGCCATATAAATCTCACATTTTAACTTTGCGGTAATGAAATCTCTGTTGACTTGCATTAAAATAATTTCCAATTACAATTTCACACTGGAGCACTTCTTCCCATGATTATGGTAAATGTGGGGAAAGGAGGAAACTGGCAAGTGGTCTTTGTGTCTATCGAAAGTGGGAAATAGTTTGGAAAATGTTTGTATCAAGATGGTGAAATTCATAATGAGGTGCTTTGTGTTCTTCTTGTAACACCAGTATTTAAATCATGAATTCAGATTCTGCCATAGAATGCCCATGGTGGTTTCACCCTCGTTCCTCTTGAAGGGCATAGCTAAGGCACCATACTAGTGGTTTAGGAAGGTATGGTTGACTTTCAGTGGCAGAGCTGCGTGTAGAAATTTTTACCCAGTGCCTGCTGGCTCTTGGTTCCAGCCAGTAGCATGGATCTAGCATAAGAATTCAGTTAACTCACCAATTGTATTTTCAAAGCAAATTTTAAAATGTCACATGTAGTGAAACAAACACGGAGGAGACAAACTCAATTTTATTTTTAGCGAGTGTGGGAAAACAGAATGCCTTTTCCTGGAAAACACTACCAATGGTTTTTCTTCTCAAAACTCATGTCTCTGTCTCAGCCTTTCAAAATGTTCCTGTTTCGAAATTTCATGTGGCACTGCTTCACTAAGTGAATGCTATCGGCAGACATTTCTGAGAACTTGGTCCTGATTATTCAAGTTGTTCCACTGATTTCATTGGCATTAAGCATGTAAGTGAGAATTACTCTTGTAAGTAAGGGCTGCACGATCAGGCCCCAAATATCTGTTTAGAACTTAGGAAATAAGTACATGAAAGGGACATTTTTTTGTCACTAACTCAAAAATAATCTTGTCGGTTTTGAAAAGGGGGAGGAAATCTTGAGCCTGCACTGACAATACATGTTTACTACAACATCCGGCCCTCACCTCTACGGGGTAATGTGATGAAATCTGCATCACTTAAAATTAGAGGGGGAAAAATAGATGGCTGTTGTGCTTTAATTTTCACCAGTGCAATCAATTAAATAGGCTGAACAAGTGTAACGTAGGGCTGGATTTAACCTACTCAGGTGTAAGAAGATAAGCTCCAGCCTGCTTCTCAGATCCCAGATTGTATTTACAGTGCTAGTAGTTTGGAAAGCGACCCTGTGAAAATGGCATTGTGGTGTTCCACATTTATTGTGTGTCGGTGACTCCAGGTGTGGCTTGCTCAGTTTTTAAACAGATATGATCTTTCAAAAAAGATCTGAACTTTAATGCTCCTGTTTTTGGTAACAATGCCCCATGCTCCTAGTGTTCTCAAGGAATCTCTGGATGTTTTTTTGTTCTATTGATGTATGTCTGAATAGACTGGCTAACTCTCATTTGTGTTGTCTCCTAGCTCCTGTTATGTGCATGTCTGTCATATTGTGAGGAGTCAGCTGGAGATGAAGGTCTCACTGCACTAGCACAGGGATGAACTATCTGGCACAAGGACAGCACCTTACACTTCCCCCATTCTGGAGCTGCTGAGAGGTTGGTTCAGCATAGGCTAGGGTAGTCTGAGGGCTGCCCTAAATTACATCTCAGATGCTTTGACACCTGTGGGTATTGCCACAACTGGGGACCTGTACGGGTTTAGGAATGTCCCAGCCATACCCTTCCCACTCCTTATCCCAGGAGCTGTCAGGGAGTTGGCTACAGTAGCTCTGCACTTGATGGGAGAGGTTCCCTATATTGGGATTATTTTCCAGGGAAACATCTCTTCATGCTAAATTGACAACAGAGTTCACCGCATTGTTGGGCATTCCTAAGGGAAGGCTTATGCCTCTCTACCATGTTCTCCACAAAGATAATTTGTTCTTTCTCCTAGGGTGTCGGGAATGGTTATAGAGAAGGAGCAGACGATACTTAAAATAAAATTTCCATGTGAGGATAAGAACCATGCCTTGGAGGCAAGAACTCTCCTTGCTAGATGAAATACAGTAGAACCTCAGAGTTACGAACTGACCAGTCAAGCACACACCTCATTTGGAACTGGAAGTATGCAATCTGGCAGCAGCAGAGACACGGCCAAAAAAAAAAGCAAATACAGTTCAGTGCTGTGCTGTATTAAACGTAAACTACTAAAAAAACAAAGGAAAAGTTTAAAAAAAGATTTGACAAGGTAAGGAAACTGTTTCTGTGCTTGTTTTATTTAAATTAAGATGGTTAAAGTAGCATTTTTCTTCTGCATGGTAAAGTTTCAAAGCTGTATTAAGTCAATGTTCAGTTGTAAACTTTTGGAAGAACAACCATAACGTTTTGTTTGACATTACAAACATTTTAGAGTTACGAACAGCCTCCATTCCCTAGGTGTTTGTAACTCTGAGGTTCTACTGTATAAGGACCTGTATAAGGATAAACTGATATCTTTTTGTGAGAGCTTACAGTTAACATCCCAGATCATAGGTTGTTTTCTGTGCTATCTTGGGGAAATCCTAGAGAAGGCGGAAAGCTATAGCTACCAAACAACATTCATTTAATTCTGGAGCTGTATACATAAGAGAAACTATTCAAAACCTATGATATTTACCTGTGTGAGCATCTGCTCCAACTGGACTAATTTTTTCCAGTGTCACTCATCCTGTTCTTGGGTCTGTCTGCATTCTGCTACCTATGACCCTCAGCTCTGTTAACAAGCCAGTCCTTCAGCTGCCTGCAAGAACACTGATTTTCCCTTAGAACGACAACATGCTGTTTAGAAAGCACATCACAGGTTCAGTGTTATTCAAACAGTTATCCTGTTGATGCTACATTTCAGAAGCTTTTGAGCATAACTATCTTTATTTACCTTTTACACTGACTGTATTTTTTACAGTGGTGCCTGCAAATCATGAACTGTTAAGCAGAATTCAGCATATTCTGATCAGCATAACTTTCAATTCTGCTTTACTGTGAGGGACCCTTCCCACACTCCAATTTAAGGGGTGGGGAAAATCTGTTCAGCTGCTTTTCAGTTTTCTTAGCATGAAACAAGGCGTGTAAAGTTTATGGGAAAACTAAATTCTAAGTCCTGGTCTACACTAGGAGTTGAGGTCGAATTTAGCAGCGTTAAATGGATTTAACCCTGCACCCGTCTACGTGACGAAGCCCTTTTTTTTCTCGACTTAAAGGGCTCTTAAAATCAATTTCCTTACTCCATCCCCAACAAGGGGATTAGCGCTGAAATTGGCTTTGCTGGGCTGAATTTGGGGTATTGTGGATGCAATTAGATGGTATTGGCCTCCGGGAGCTATCCCAGAGTGCTCCATTGTGACCGCTTTGGACAGCATTCTCAACTCAGATGCACCGGCCACGTAGACAGGAAAAGGCCCGTGAACTTTTGAATTTCAATTTCCTGTTTGGCCAGCGTGGCAAGCTGCAGGTGAGTGCAGAACTCATCAGCAGAGGTGACCATGCAGAGCTCATCAGCAGAGGTGACCATGATGGAGTCCCAGAATCGCAAAAGAGCTCCAGCATGGACCGAATGGGAGGTACGGGATCTGATCGCTGTATGGGGAGAGGAATCCATGCTATCAGAACACTGTTCCAGTTTTCAAAATGCCAAAACATTTGTCAAAATCTCCCAGGGCATGAAGGACAGAGGCCATAACAGGGACCCAAAGCAGTGCCGTGTGAAACTTAAGGAGCTGAGGCAAGCCTACCAGAAAACCAGAGAGGCAAACGGCCGCTCCGGGTCAGAGCCCCAAACATGCCGCTTCTATGATGAGCTGCATGCCATTTTAGGGGGTTCAGCCACCACTACCCCAGCCATGTTGTTTGACTCCTTAAATGGAGATGGAGGCAACACAGAATCAGGTTTTGGGGACGAGGAAGATAGCTCACAGCAAGCAAGCGGAGAAACCAGTTTTCTCGACAGCTAGGAACTGTTTCTCACCCTGGACCTGGAGCCAGTACCCCCCAAACCCACCCAAGGCTGCCTCCCAGACCCGCCAGGCGGAGAAGAGGCCTCTGGTGAGTGTACCTTTTAAAATACTATACATGGTTTAAAAGCAAGCATGTTTAGTGATTAATTTGCCCTGGCATTTGCAGCTCTCCTGGATGTACTCCTAAAGCCTTTGCAAAAGGTTTCTGGGGAGGGTAGCCTTATTCCGTCCTCCATGGTAGGACACTTTACTACACCAGGCCAGTAGCACGTACTCGGGAATCATTGTAGAACAAAGCATTGCAGTGTATGTTTGCTGGCATTCAAACAACATCCGTTCTTTATCTCTCTGTTATCCTCAGGAGAGTGATATCATTCATGGTCACCTGGTTGAAATGGGGTGCTTTTCTTAAGGGGACATTCAGAGGTGCCCATTCCTGCTGGGCTGTTTGCCTGTGGCTGAACAGAAATGTTCCCCGCTGTTAGCCACAGGGAAGGGGAAGAGGGGAGAGGCTAGCCACGTGGTGGGGGGAGGCAAAATGCGACCTTGGAACAAAAGCACATGTGCTATGTATGTAATGTTAACAGTAAGGTTTACTGTGAAAGAGTGTACCTATTGTTCTATAAAATGTGTCTTTTTAAATACCACTGTCCCTTTTTTTTTCTCCACCAGCTGCATATGTTTCAAGGATCACAGGATCTTCTCCTTCCCAGAGGCTAGTGAAGATTAGAAGGTGAAAAAAATGCACTCGTGATGAAATGTTCTCTGAGCTCATGCTGTCCTCCCACACTGACAGAGCACAAATGAATGTGTGGAGGCAGACAATGTCAGAGTGCAGGAAAGCATAAAATGACCGGGAGGAGAGGCGGTGGGCTGAAGAGAGGGCTGAAGCTGAAAGGTGGTGGCAGCATGATGAGAGGAGGCAGGATTCAATGCTGAGGCTGCTGGGGGATCAAACTAATACGCTCCAGCGTATGGTTGAGCTGCAGGAAAGGCAGCAGGAGCACAGACCGCTGCTACAGCCCCTGTGTAACCAACCACTCTCCTCCCCACGTTCCACAGCCTCCTCACCCAGACGCCCAAGAACGCGGTGCGGGGGCCTCCAGCCACTCCACCCCAGAGGATTGCCCAAGCAACAGAAGGCTGGCATTCAATAAGTTTTAAAGTTTTAAACTTTTAAAGTGCTGTGTGGCCTTGTCCTTTCCTCCTCCACCACTTCTCCCAGTGCTTCTCTCCTCCACCACCTCTCCCGGGCTACCTTAGCAGTTATCCCCCTATTTGTGTGATGAATTAATAAAGAATGCATGAATATGAAGCAACAATGACTTTATTGCCTCTGCAAGCAGTGATCGAAGGGAGGAGGGGAGGGTGGTTAGCTTACAGAGAAGTAAAGTGAACCAAGGGGCGGGGCGTTTCATCAAAGAGAAACAAACAGAACTTTCACACCGTAGCATGGCCAGTTATGAAACTGGTTTTCAAAGCTTCTCTGATGCGCATCGCGCCCTCCTGTGCTCTTCTAACTGCCCTGGTGTCTGGCTGCGCGTAACCAGTGGTCAGGCGATTTGCCTCAACCTCCCACCCTGCCATAATCGTCTCCCCCTTACTCTCACAGATATTGCGGAGTGCACAGCAAGCAGTAATAACAGTGGGAATATTGGTTTCGCTGAGGTCTAAGCGAGTCAGTAAACTGCGCCAACGCGCTTTTAAATGTCCAAATGCACATTCTACCACCATTCTGCACTTGCTCAGCCTGTAGTTGAACAGCTCCTGACTACTGTCCAGGCTGCCTGTGTATGGCTTCATGAGCCAGGGCATTAAGGGGTAGCCTGGGTCCCCAAGGATAACTATAGGCATTTCAACATCCCCAACGGTTATTTTCTGGTCTGGGAATAAAGTCCCTTCCTGCAGCTTTTGAAACAGACCAGAGTTCCTGAAGATGTGAGCATCATGTACGTTTCCTGGCCATCCCATGCTGATGTTGGTGAAACGTCCCTTGTGATCCACCAGTGCTTGCAGCACTATTGAAAAGTACCCCTTGCGGTTTATGTACTCGGCGGCTTGGTGCTCCGGTGCCAAGATAGGGATATGGGCTCTGTCTATCACCCCACCACAGTTAGGGAATCCTATTGCAGCAAAGCCATCCACTATGACCTGCACATGTCCCAGGGTTACTACCCTTGAGATCAGCAGATCTTTGATTGCGTTGGCTACTTGCATCACAGCAGCCCCCCACAGTAGATTTGCCCACTCCAAGTTGATTCCCAACTGACCGGTAGCTGTCTGGCATTGCAAGCTTCCACAGGGCTATTGCCACTCGCTTCTCAACTGTGAGGGCTGCTCTCATCTTGGTATTCTTGCGCTTCAGGGCAGGGGAAAGCAAGTCACAAAGTTCCAGGAAAGCGCCCTTACGCATGCAAAAGTTTCACAGCCACTGGGAATCGTGCAACACTAGGCGATCCCACCAGTCTGTGCTTGTTTCCCGAGCCCAGAATCGGCGTTCCACCGCATGAACCTGCCCCATTAGCACCATGATTACAGGGCCCATGCTTTGAGAGAAGTCTGTGTCCATGTTCTCATCACTCTCGTCACCGCGCTGACATCGCCTGGTATCGCTTTGCCAGGTTCTGGTGCTGCATATACTGCTGGATAATGCGTGTGGTGTTTAATTTGCTCCTAATTGCCAAAGTGATCTGAGCGGGCTCCATGCTTGCCGTGGTATGGCGTCTGCACAGAAAAAAGGCGCAGAACGATTGTCTGCCGTTGCCCTGATGGAGGGAGGGGCGACTGACTACATGGCTTACTGGGAATTAAAATCAACGAAGGGGGTGGCTTTACATCAAGGAGAAACAAAAACACCTGTCACACAGAATGGCCCCCTCAAGGATTGAACTCAAACCCCTGGGTTTAGCAGGCCAATGCTCAACCCACTAAGCTATCCGTCCCTCTGGTATTTCAGGCAGGACTTCATGAAGGGACAGGGGAGCAAATGAATACAAAACAAATCTGGTTTATTTCTTGTTTTGATCCACTCCATCTATATTTTACATCTTTGGCTGGCAGCAGACGGTGCAGAAAGACTTCTAGCTATCCACATCTCCTGCCTGCTCACCATAAGATGGTACAATAGGACTGCCTGCAGGACTAAAGAGAATGACCTGGTCGAGTCACTCTAGTCCCTGCACCCATATCTGCCCAGGCGCTCCTGACCGACCTTAGCGAGGCAGCCAGGAGTACCTCGGACATGATGAGGATGGTTTTCAGGCCTATTGTACCGTCTGCTGCCACAAGGCAATGGGTTGCTGCTGATGTGTAGCAATGCAGTCCCACGTCTGCCAGCACCCAGGAAACGTATGGTGACAGTGAGCTGAGCGGGCTCCATACTTGCCGTGGTATGGCGTCTGCACAGGTAACTCAGGAAAAAAGGCGCAAAACAATTGTCTGCCCTTGCTTTCATGGAGGGAGGGAGGGAACGGGGGCCTGACGATATGTACCCAGAACCACCCGGGACAATGTTTTAGCCCCATCAGGCACTGGGATTTCTACTCAGAATTCAAATGGGCAGCGGAGACTGTGGGAACTGTGGGATAGCCACCCACAGTGCAAAGCTCCGGAAGTCGACGGTTGCCTCGGTACTGTGGACACACTCCGCCGACTACATGCACTTAGAGCATTTGTGTGGGGACACACACAATCAACTGTATAAAAACGCTTTCTACAAAACCGACTTCTATAAATTTGACCTAATTTCATAGTGTAGACATACCCTAAGGCTCCAATCCTGCAGGTGACTCCCTGCGGCTGGGCGCCTGTGCCCATGTGAAACTCTGTTGACTTCACTGGGGTTTTCTGCTCTAGTGCAGAGTTACTGGCAGCATCAGGGCTGAGGCAGGGAATTTCCTCTCTTGTACCACTGAGTTTCCATGTCTGGAATACACACCCAGGTCAGCTTTCCCTGGCATCTCTTGGCTTATTAAATACTTGAGGGTCAACATTTTAACTTCTCTCTTTTCCTTTTTTTTATACTTGAAAGTGTCCATTTCTGGTGCGGCGTATAACATACTAGGAAGTTGAACAGGATGATTGTGAGTACACATCTTGTTACATTATTTCTTCTTTTCTGTGCTTATGTAGAAGGCAGGTTATGGGGAATGGTAGGAAACAGCAACAGAGTGGGAGGGGAAAGGATGGCTGGGAAACAGACTTTGTGTATGTTCTTTGTAAATGAATAGGATTGCACCAAAGAAATACCTGACTGGTATCGTCAGTTTCTCTTCCTGACAGAAACAACCGGGCAAGGCCCCAAATACTGGATGACAACTTGGGCCATAGGGCCAGCAATATATTACTTATGGCATTATTACCTGCAGCTAGTTATTGAGGTAGAATTGTCACTACAGCCAGTGGAGGAAAATTGGTGGAGACAAATTTGGTTTTTCTGAAGTAGGGAAAAAGTGACTTCGGAACTAAGAGAAAAAATATCAGCTTTATTAAACTTGGTCCAGGTCATTATTATTGGAATATACCAAGAATATAAGAGTTTAACACTAGCATATTAAATGGGTTATTCAATTTATTTGGCTTTCCTTACTTTGAAGGCCTCCATAATGTACAATATATTTATTCTGAACTATTCAGTAGTGTGTGTTTATTGGGTTTGTTTAGTCTGGAAAAGAGAAGACTGAGAGGGCACATGATAACCGTTTTCAAGTACATAAAAGATTGTTACAAGGAAGAGGGAGAAAAACTGTTCTCCTTAACCTCTGAGGATAGGACAAGAAGCAATGGGCTTGAATTGCAGCAAGGGCAGTTTAGGTTGGAAATTAGGAAAAACTTCCTAACTGTCAGGGTGGTTAAGCACTGGAATAAATTGCCTAGGGAGGTTGTGGAATCTCCATTGTTGGAGATATTTAAAAGCAGGTTAGACAAATGTAAGGGGACTGTTGCCCCCTTACTAACATTCAGTGGGGGTGTTTTAGTTGCTAGCTCCCAGTACAAAAAGGGGGGAAGGGTCGATGGGGAATCAGAACCCTGAAACTGACAGTCCCCAGGACAATGCTCTAGGACAGCCTGAATGACAGGGTGAGCAGGCTAATGAGGGAGTCAGGAGGCCAGGGAGGTCCCATCCTCCGTGTGAGCTGGATTTGCCTGGGTCAGACAGAGTGGGGCCAAGCTAAGGAGAAAGCAGGGGCCCAAACTAAGCTGGGGAGCAGAGCTGTGCCAGATCCAGAGAGAGAAGACCCTGTCCTGGGAGCAGAGCTGCAGCAACCAGAGCCAGAGGGGCCAGAAAAGCAGCCCAGGAAGCAGGTCAGTGCTGGGAGCAGAGTCACAGAAGCAGCCTGCAGAGCAGACCTGTCCTGGGAGCAGAGCTGTAGCAACCAGAGGCAGAGGGGCCAAAGAAGCAGCCCAGGGAACTGGAGGCAGAGCAGCAGCAGTGCTGAGACAGAGTGGTGGAGCTGGGGCTGGAGTAGTCTGGAGCCAGGTGCGGTGAGCAGCTAGGGAGACTGAGGGGGACCCTGAGCAGCGGGCCCAGCACAGGGAGACGCCTCAGCCAAGAGGCTCTGCAGGCCAGGCTTGGATCGTAACCCCGACAGGGCGGGGGCGACACTGGGAAGAAGGGTCCTACCACTTAGAGCCTGAGAGTGTGTGGCCACCACCAGAGCAAGTGTCCAACTGACAGCATCCCTACAGCACAGTTAGGGCCTGAGAAGAAGGCCTGGGACTTACAAGGAACAGACTGTGAACTGCCCTGACATTCCAGAGACGCTGTTTGTGATGTTCCCTGCCCCAGAGCGGGTTGATGTGTTCCATTTAACCTTTCCCATTTTTCCTTATTCTTTTTAAAATTAATTGTTGATTAAATAACTTGCATTTGCTTTAACTTGTATGTAATGGTCAGTGGGTCAGAGAAGTGCGCAGTGCAGAGAGAGTACCCCGGAGTGGGGACACCCTAGCCCCTGTCCTAGGTGACCACAGCAGGGTTGGGGGTCAAGCCCCCAGGAATCCTGGGCCCAGCCTTGTTGGGGTTACGAGGACTCTGCCAGACAGGAGAGTGGAAGGAGAGTCCTCAAAGGCAGGGAGGCCACTGGGTAAAGGAAGTGGGAGCGAGGACTCACATCCTTTCGCTATCCCACTTCGCTGGGGTAGCACAGAAGCCAGGAAAGTTCCCCACAATAGCGGGACTATTCCCCCGCTTAGACAAACACCTGTCAGGAATGGTCTAGATAATACTTAGTCCTGCCAGGACTGCAGGAGGACTGGACTAGTGACTTTTGCCTAATTTTAGCAAGGCAGCAGAGCTAACTACTAGATATATTCAGAGTAGTTGGGCTTTGCTAAACTACTCCATTCTCAGCCTCCATCACTCTGGACTCTCCATATGTTCCCTGACCTAACTATTCCTCCTCTTTTTTGACTATGAGGTTGTATGTTCAAGTCTGGTTTTACGCCTCATGGTGCCTCAACCCTTAAGAGCGGATGAAATAAGAAAGTGACAGCAGGTTGGGGGCAGGAGAAAGACTGCCAAACCTGTTGAGTCCCTGCTGCTGATGTCTTAATGAGGATGGGAGTAGGTGTTAAGATTCTTATTTCTTGTCTTCAGCTTTAAAATGGCTTTTGAGGTGTGGTGGCTGCAGCCCTGGCTGCCTTTCTGATGCCCCATATCCTCCTGTGGCCATTTAAAATGTCACATGCTCTGTAGGGCACAGAGCACATTGCATTCTGGACCACGTAGGTGCAGAGTTCATGAAATCTGAAATATATCACAGTCATACTCTCTGTTTATTTTTAATAGTACTTCAGTATTTTTCTTTACATAGAGTCTTTCACCAGGGGCTCTCAAAACTAAGTCTCTCAACATTATACAGTAAAGGCTGTGTTATCCACCATTTTACTAACTGGAAAGCTCTAGAAACCGGCATTTCTGATATCCATTAAAAGTCTGGTTGGTGCGGGGCTGGCAGGCTTCCTACCCAGCACCACATAGCTCCCTGGAAGCAGCAACATGTCCCTGATGCTCCTAGGTGGAGGAACGGCCCTGGGGGCTATGTGCACTGCGCTGGCTCCGCAGCTCCCATTGGCCACGGCCAATGGGTGCTGCGGGGGCAGTGCCTGTGGGCGGAGGCAGCTTGCAAAGCAGCCTAGCAACGCCTCCGCCTAGGAGCAGCAGGGACATGTCGCCACTTGTGGGGAGCTGCCTGAGGTGAGCACTGCCTGGATCCGGCACCTTGAAACCCCTCCTGCCCACAAACTCCCTCCCAGAGCCCGCATCCTGCAACCCCGCCCAGGCCCCAGCCCCGAGCCCGCTCCTGCACCCAAACTCCCTCCCTCCGTTGGTAAGTATAACTCTTAGTTAACTGGAGTTTTTGACTTACCGGCACCCCGCATTCCCCCAATATGCTGGATAACAAAGCTTTTACTGTATTAAGGTATTAGAAGTAGGATAGCAATCTTTTTTTTCACATAATCTCACTGTGTCTCTTTTTTGATTTGTTCAAAGTCACACTGTCAGTGCCATACAATCACTCTATATCTGAACTCTCACTCCTCGTCCTCAAAGGAAACCTGCACAATACCTTCAAAAGATGAGCCTGGGAGCTTAAATTCATAACTTTGCTAGACACTAAAAATCATGAACTGAACAGACTGGATTATGGCTTATTAGAACAATCTGTAACCCACTAGCAGTGGCAGATTAGCCACTAGGCCAAGGGGGCCCATACCCAGGGGCCCTGGCCAATTGGGGGACCCCGGAAAAATGGGCACCCCCAGGCCTGACCCACTTTGCCTGCCAGGCACTTCTGCTCAGAAGCGGGGTTGGGGAGCAGGGGCTTGCTCCACTCCCCCCATCCACCCAGCGCTCTGGTTGGGGCATGGGGGCTTGTCACCCTCCACCTGCAGTGCCCCCCCATCCTCCCTGGCGCTCCTGCTGAGGAGTGGGGTCATGGTGCAGGGACTTGTCCCGCTCCCCCTGCCCAGCTCGGGGCAGAGAGAGACTTGGACTGATTAGTCTGACCAGAGGCGATCCTGGCAATTACAGGCCAGTAAGCCTAACTTCAGTACCAGGAAAATTGGTTGAAACTGTAGCAAACAATGCAATTATCAGACACACAGATGAACATGATTTGTTGGAGAAGAGTCAATACAGCTTTTATAAAGGGAAACCAGGCCTCACCAATCTCTTAGAATTCTTTGAGGGGATCAGCAAACATGTGGTGGTCTAGTGGATGTAGTGTATTTGGACTTTCAGAAAGCCTTTGACAAGGTCCCTCACCAAAGGCTCTTAAGCAAAGTAAACATAGGATAAAAGGGAAGGTCTTACCATGGATCAGTAACTGGTTAAAAGACAGGAAACAAAGGATAGAAATAAAGGGTCAGTTTTCAGAATGGAGAGGTAAATAATGGTGTCCCCCAGGATCAGTACTGCAGATGATACAAAATCATTCAAGATAGTTAAGTCCAAAGCAGACTGCAAAGAGTTCCAAAGGGATGTCACAAAATTGAGTGACTGGGCAACAAAATGGCAGATGAAATTCAATGTTGATAAATGCAAAGTAATGCACATTGGAAAACATAATCCCAACTATACATACAATATGATGGGATCCAAATTAGCTGTTACCACTCAAGAAAGAGATCTTGGAGTCACTGTGGCTACTTCTCTGAAAACTTCTGGTCAATGTGCAGTCAAAAAAGTTAACAGAATGTTAGGAACCATAAAGAAAGGGATAGATAATAAAACAGGATAATATCATAATGCCACTGTATAAACCCATGGTATGCCCACACCTTGAATACTACATACAATTCTGGTTGCTCCTGCTCAAAAAAGATACTTTAGAATTGGAAAAGGTACAAAGAAGGGCCACAAAAATGATAAAGAGCATGGAACGGCTTCTGTATAGGGAGAGATTAAAAAGACTGGGATTTTTCATCTTGGAAAAGAGACGACTAAGAGGGGATATGATAGAGGTCTATAAAATCATGAATGGGGGGGACAAAGTGAATAAGGAAGTGTTATGTACTCCTTCACATGACATAAGAACCATGGGTCACCCAATGAAATTAAAAGGCAGAAGTTTGTTAAAACAAACAAAAGGAAATGCTTCTTCACGCAATGCACGATCAACCCATGGAAGTTATCACCAGCAGATGTTGTGAAGGCCAAAACTACAATGGGGCTCAAAAAAGAATTAGATAAGTTCATGGAGGATAGGTCCCTCAAAGCTATTAGCCAAGATTGTCATGGATTGAACCCCATGCTCTCTGGTGTACCTAATCTTTGATTGCCAGAAGCTAGGACTGGATGACAGGGGGTGGATTGCTCGATAAATTGCCCTGTTCTGTTCATTCCCCTTGAAACACCTGACACTGGCCACTGTCAGAATACTGAGCTAGGTGGACCATTGGTCTGACCCAGTATGGCCATTCTTATGTTCTTATGACTGAGTAAGGAGATGGGGGTTGGGATGAGGAGTGGCAAAAAGAACTTGGTTGAGGTAAGCCACGGGTGGAGAAGAGATATGACTGGGACAGAAAGGTTGGAGGTGGTGGGGCTGAAAGGTTCAAGCTTGGTGGGAGTTGCCAGAGGAGTCTGACCAATATAGTACACTCCCCTCCAGAGCCCAGAATGTAACCCAAGATTGCTGAGTCTCACTGTTCCTCAGCTGTCAGCAAATGTCTGTGAAACCCACTGGAAAACTGTATGTCTTACCTCTCACTAGTGCTGGTCCACATAGCAAGGGTAGGTTGTCATCCTCTATGAGTTACTCCATTAGCTGAAGTTCCGAAGTTCTGTGTGGTGATTCCAAAGGTTCCAACACTGCTGATGAACCCTGTGGGTGTCAATATGATTCCATATGGTGGATATTTTTGAGTTTCCTTTTTTAAAAGCTTAGGAAGTTTATATGTATATAGATATATGTAAACACACACACCTAGAACCCTATGTTAAAAGATTTAGGCAGGGTCCTGTGGAAAAATACTGTGGTTGTATGATTAAAGACTATATTATAATGCATGTACATAGGCAACCTTAATTCTGGCATTTTCTATCTTTTGAGTGCTTGACTTTGCAACCTGAATGTTCTTTTGGTAGCGCAAACGCACACAAATTATTATATTTGCACAAATATGAGGGCATTTGTTATTTTAGAACTCTTAGCTCCTTAATCTACCATGGTACTGTACAGAATAAACACAAGACTCATTCCTTGCCTCAAAGAGTTTACAATCTGAACTGTTGCACCGGTGGTTTTTTTTCTACCTCATATTGAATTACTAGGTTTTGACTAAAGAAGAATGCTTACTCTTGAAACTGAAGGACAAATTTGCTCACTAAAACTGGTATGAATTAATTCTAGCATATATATCCATTGAAATCAATGGAGTCAATTAATTTAGTGGATTTACTCTAGATATATACTAGTGTAACTGAAAGAAGAATTTGGCTCCATGGGTCTAGAAAAGTTTATGCTAAAGAAACAAACTTCATCTATCTCAAATAGCATTAGCTTCTATTTTTGTTATGCCTCTCACTTCTTAAAGCTGTCACATATTGGGTCTCTGCAGGATGAAAGCTATGATTTTCCATGAGCCTTGACTGTACTATAGAAATGTTGTAAACAGCAGATGATATTTTAATGCAGCCAAGAGTGTACAGTTAGTGTGATTCATTTTTAGTGAATGTACTATTGGCTTGATTCAGTTTTTCAATGTGGTGAAGAATTTTATTCAACAGCGAAGATGATCTATACAGTATTGCCACCCCAGCATTGGAAATATTGAAAAATATTTAAGATTGACTTTAAAATCATGAGATTTAAAACAATATGTTTTGGGTTCTTTTTCTTTGTCTTCTGGTTCCTGAGCCTTTTGGGTATGCTCAGCTCACATTTTTCAAGCTTTTCTCTGCAACCATGAGGGCTAGAAATTACTTTGAAAAGAGACAGCGAGAGAAAGCGTGTGCGAGAGAGCGTGTGCACGAGAGAGAGAGCTTTTCACATTATCACAAAAAACTCCAGGAGCTGAGACCTTGAGCAAAATACCGAATATTTCAAGAAGTGTGATAAAATTCTGAGAATTGGCAACATTGTCTATCTGTAATTCCCAAAAGGTGCTCCATTCTAAGAGCTGCCTTCTTGCTACAAAGACAGCATGTCTTGAAATGTGTGAAAGATAATAAGAAAGATATCCTTCCATAACAATAATGGAAATAACTTCATCTTCATTCAGTGAAAGACACTCTCTGCAACCACTGTGGTGAGAAGCCCACCTAATGGAAACAGACACTAATCTCAGCTGAGATGCTGATCTCCGTTATCCCAATATAAATCTGGAGTAGCTCTATTAAAGTCAATGGAGTTACTCCGTATTTCCACCATGTAACTGAGATCAGAATCTGCCCTAATGCCTAAGGGATATTTGGGGACCCCGTTTATGGTTTCTATAAGATTGTTTACTGTCTGATACATGTTGGTCCAGTTTCGAGGCCCAATTCTGTTCTCCATTACACTGTTTTAAATTTAGAGTAACTTCACTGAAGTCAACTGACTTAACAGATTTAATCGGACATACTCTGGATGTACACTGGAGGACTTGACCCAGTATTTTCCCCAGGAACTGAAATTTGGGGAGGCTGTTCAAATTTAGATGGGGGCAAGGGCTAAGGGGTGAGATTGTGAGGGAGAAGGTGGGCTGCATAGTACCATAGTAAAAACTGAAAAATGTTTCACAGTCATTTTATTAGATTTAACTCATGTTTTAAAATCATAAAAAAAATTAAAGTTGGCTACTCAAGCCTTCTGTGAAACACTACATCTACATCCTTCTTGGTTTCTTGCTGTAATTTTGTATAACTCTGTTAATGTACTTCTGAATGCAATGTGTTCATCTTTGGTGGCTTCTTGTGTGTATGGTACTTCCAGTCCATCAACAGATATGCTCATTAGTTCATTCACATGATCAGGCAGAATTCGACTTCTTCCAGAACACACAATTCTAGTCAATGATGAAAAAGAACACTCAACTGTAGCTTTTGTAACTGGGGGTAGCAAGAGATGAATTCCTGCTTCTTTCATCCCAGGAAGTATAGCACAAAGATCAGGTCAAGCCACTAGCGATGATAAAAAAAGAAGTTGAAGTCAAATCTTCATTTGTCATATGACATTCCACTCTGTGTTCAAATTCTCTGTTCTGTCCTGATCACATACCAGCCCCATTGCTGGTAGTGCCTCATTCTATTCAAGTATCAGTGTTTTATAAGACAGGCATCTGTAAAAGTTACATAGAGTTTGAGTAGAATCCAGAAGTTGCTGTTGTAGATTTGAAAGAATCATATCTGTGTACTTTTTCAGCCGGCTTAAAAAATACTTCTTTTTGTCTTCAGTTAAGCATTCAGTGTAAGTGCCTTCATTAGTCAACTTCTGGACTGAAGTCTTTGGTTCTTCCAGTACTTTTTCATTGGCTATCTCTCTGATCCAAGTGTAACTTCTATTGTTGGACAAAGATCTACTACTGTTGTACCAGATGCCTGGGTGGCATTGTTTAATAATCCAAGTGGTTTCAACAGTAGACTTACAAGAGAGAGAAAGGGGATTGTCTTCTCTGAACATAGTAGCAAAAGAAGTCTACTAGTCTCACTGCTTAGATCCATCCCAACTTGGTAGTTACTTTACTGAGCCAGTAATAACAGTTGCAGTAGTTTTAAGACAACAGCCAAGGATTGCTCACAAGAAAGCCAGGGGTTTTTCCCAGGTTGGACTAATTTGAATTTCAGTCCCAGAATATCTTCTGTTTTTTCCAAGACGTTCAGTCTTTTTGGACACTTATTGAAAGAAGAGTATAACGAAGACATTAAACTTATGGCTTTTTTAATGTCTTTTGAAGATTCTGACGCCCGTACTACTGCTAGTTGAGCAGATCATGGAAACATAGATTCATAGGACTGGAAGGGACCTTGAGAGGACTTCTAATCCAGTCCCCTGCACTCAAGGCAGGACTAAGTATTATCTAGGTCATCCCTGACAGGTTATTGTCTAACCTGCTCTTAAAAACCTCCAATGATGGAGATTCCACAACCTCCCTAGGCAATTTATTCCAGTGCTTAACTACCCTGACAGTTAGGAAGTTTTTCCTAATGTCCAACCTAAACCTCCCTTGCTGCAATTTATGCCCAATGTTTCTTGTTTTATCTTCAGATGTTAACAAGAACATTTTTTCTCCCTCCTTGTAACAACCTTTTATGTACTTGAAAACTGTTATCATGCCCTCCCCACTCAGTCTTCTCTTCTCCAGACTAAACAAAACCAATCTTTCCTCACAGGTCATGTTTTCTAGACCTTTTAATCATTTTTGTTGCTCTCCTCTGGACTTCATAGAATCATAGAATATCAGGGTTGGAAGGGACCTCAAGAAGTCATCTAGTCCAACCCCCTGCTCAAAGCAGGACCAATCCCTAACTAAATCATCCCAGCCAGGGCTTTGTCAGGCCTGACCTTAAAAACCTCTGAGGAAGGAGATTCCACCACCTCCCTAGGTAACCCAATCCAGTGCTTCACCACCCTCCTAGTGAAAAAGTTTTTCCTAATATCCAACCTAAACCTCCCCCACTGCAACTTGAGACCATTACTCCTTGCTCTGTCATCTGCTACCACTGAGAACAGTCTAGATCCATCCTCTTTGGAACCCCCTTTTAGGTAGTTGAAAGCAGCTATCAAATCCCCCCTCATTCTTCTCTTCTGCAGACTAAATAATCCCAGGTCCCTCAGCCTCTCCTCATAAGTCATGTGCTCCAGCCCCCTAATCATTTTTGTTGCCCTTCGCTGGACTCCCTCCAGTTTTTCCACATCCTTCCTGTAGTGTAGGGCCCCAAACTGGACACAGTACTCCAGATGAGGCCTCACCAATGCCAAATAGAGGGGAATGATCACGTCCCTCGATCTGCTGGCAATGCTCCTACTTATGCCGTTAGCCTTCTTGGCAACAAGGGCATACTATTGACTCCTATCCAGCTTTTCATCCACTGTAACCCCTCGGTCCTTTTCTGCAGAACTGCTACCTAGCTGCCTAGCTGCACTTGTCCTTGTTGAACCTCATCAGATTTCTTTTGGCCCAATCCTCTAATTTGTCTAGGTCCTTCTGTATCCTATCCCTACCTTCCAGCGTATCTACCACTCCTCCCAGTTTAGTGTCATCTGCAAGCTTGCTGAGGGTGCAATCCATGCCATCCTCCAGATCATTAATGAAGATATTGAACAAAATTGGCCCCAGGACCAACCCTTGGGGCACGCTGCTTGATACCGGCTGCCAACTAGACATGGAGCCATTGATCACTACCCATTGAGACCGATGATCTAGCCAGCTTTCTATCCACCTTATAGTCCATTCATCCAGCCCATACTTCTTTAACTTGCTGGCAAGAATACTGTGGGAGACTGTGTCAAAAGCTTTGCTAAAGTCAAGGAATAACAGATCCATTGCTTTACCCTCATCCACAGAGCCAGTTATCTTGTCATAGAAGGCAATTAGGTTAGTCAGAGGTAAATCCATGCTGAATGTTCCTGATCACTTTCCTCTCCTCTAAGTGCTTCGGAATTGATTCCTTGAGGACCTGCTCCATGATTTTTCCAGGGACTGAGGTGAGGCTGACTGGCCTGTAGTTCTCTGGATCCTCCTTCTTCCCTTTTTTAAAGATGGGCACTACATTAGCCTTTTTCCAGTCGTCTGGGACCTCCCCAGATCGCCATGAAAAGATAATGGCCAATGGCTCTGCAATCACATCAGCCAACTCCTTTAGCACCCTTGGATGCAGCGCATCCGGCCTCATGGACTTGTGCTCGTTCAGCTTTTCTAAATAGTCCCGAACCACTTCTTTCTCCACAGAGGGCTGGTCACCTTCTCCCCATGCTGTGCTGCCCAGTGCAGTAGTCTGGGAGCTGACCTTGTTCGTGAAGACAAAGGCAAAAAAAGCATTGAGTACATTAGCTTTTTCCATATCCTCGGTCACTAGGTTGCCTCCTTCATTCAGTAAGGGGCCCACACTTTCCTTGACCACCTTCTTGTTACTCTTAACATCTCTTGCTAGCTGCAATTCCAAGTGTGATTTGGCCTTCCTGATTTCACTTCTGCATACCTGAGCAATATTTTTATACTCCTCCCTGGTCATTTGTCCAATCTTCCACTTCTTGTGAGCTGCTTTTTTGTGTGTAAGATCAGCAAGTGTTTAAGATCACTGTTAAGCCAAGCTGGTCGCCTGCCATATTTACTATTCTTTCTACACATCGGGATGGTTTGTTCCTGCAACCTCAATAAGGATTCTTTAAAATACAGCCAGCAATCCTGGACTCCTTTTCCCTTCATGTTATTCTCCCATGGGATCCTGCCCATCAGTTCCCTGAGGGAGTCAAAGTCTGCTTTTCTGAAGTTCAGGGTCCATATTCTGCTGCTCTCCTTTCTTCCTTATGTCAGGATCCTGAACTTGACCATCGCATGGTCACTGTCTCCCAGGTTCCCATCCACTTTTGTTTCCTCTACTAATTCTTCTCTGTGAGCAGCAGGTCAAGAAGAGCTCTCCAAGACTTTCTCCAATTTGTCCACATCTTTCCTGAAATGTGGCACCCAGAACTGGACAGGATGCTCCAGTTGAGGCCTAATCAGCATAGAGTAGAGTGGAAGAATTACTTCTTGTGTCTTGCTCATAACACTGCTGCTAATACATCCCAGAATATTTGCTTTTTTTGCAACAGTGTTACACTGTTGACTCATATTTTACTTGTGATCCACTAGGACCCCCAGATCCCTTTCCACAGTACTCCTTCCTATGCAGTCATTTCCCATTTTGTATGTGTGCAATATATTATTCCTTCCTAAATGGAGTACTTTGCATTTGTCCCTATTGAATTTTATCCTATTTCCTTCAGACCATTTCTTCAGTTTGTCCAGATCATTTTGACTTTTAATCCTATCCTCCGAAGCACTTGCAACCGCTCCCAGCTTGCTACCGTCCACAAACTTTATAAGTATACTCTCTATGCCATTATCTAAATCACTGATGAAGATATTGAACAGAACCAGACTGAAGACCAATCCCCGTGGGACCTCACTCCATATGCCTTTGCAGCTTGACTGTGAACCACTGATAACTACTCTCTGGGAACAATTTTCCAACCAGTTATGCACCCACCTTATAGTAGTTCCATGTAGGTTGTATTTTCCTAGTTTGTTTATGAGAAGGTCATGTGATTTAATAATAAAAGCCTTACTAAAGTCGAGATATACCACATCTACCCCATCCCCCCTACCACAGGGCTTGTTACCCTGTTAAAGAAAGCTATTAGGTTGGTTTGATATGCTTTGTTCTTGACAAATCCATGCTGATTATTACTTATCTCCTTATTATCTTCTCAGTGATTGCAAATTGATTCCTTAATTATTTGCTCCATTATCTTTTCAGGTACTGAAGTTAAAATAGGAGACATTGGGGTTACACTTTTCTCTGAGCAAGGCTTGTACTCCACCATGTCTTCCAGAGAAGTTTGCAGCTTCATCAAATGCACAAGCAGCCATCTGTTTGGTGTCCAATTTACAAGCAATTAACTCTTCTAAGATGTGGGTGGTCACAGATGCAGCCAATGTGTCTTGTATAACCTAAACATCTAGAAATGCATCTACTCGCCTAGCTCTGACATCATGATAATGTACGCAATGACTTAATGCTTGATTCCCATTTACATGGGTGCATTTCTTCAGCCATGTATGCAAATTTTTTTAAAGTGGTGAGAGAGTTTTTCACTTTTTCAACTGTTGAGTGTTTCACAGTTGAAACCCATTCTTTTAACGAGTCAGTTGAGTTTCTTGCAGAAAGCTAGTGAGCATTTGCCAGTCTTGTTTGGAACCAGAGTCCAACCAGGGTTAACCAGTGACAATGCACTTAACACTGGCCTCTAGTTCGTAGTGTGTGGCATCTCTTGCTTAAACAGAAAGTACACCTCTACCCCAATAAAACATGGTCCTTGGGAGACAAAAAATCTCACCGTGTTATAGGTGAGACTGCGTTATATCGAACTTGCTTTGGCCCACCCTGTTCCTTGTTCCCTGACTGTCCCCTCCAGAGACCCCCCATCCCTAATCACCCCCAGGACTCCACCCCCTAGCCAACCCCCCTGCTCCCTGTCCCCTGATTGCCCTGACCCTGATCCACACCCCCCGCCCTCTGACAGGTACTCACCGGCAGCAGCAGGAAGCAGAGCAATGCGGTCCCAGCCCTCTCCACTCTGCCACCTCCCAGCCGTGGCGCTCCACTTCCCGCCGCTGGTGAGTGTGGGGAGGTTCAGGAAAGGACGTCCCCCGCACTCACCTGCAGCGGGAAGCAGAGCTACGCGGCCCCACCCCACTCTGCTTTCCTTGCCCCGGCCCCAGCTGTGTCGCTGGGGGGGTGTATTGGGGAAAGGTCCCGCACTCACCCGCAGCAGGAAGTGGAGTGCCACGGCTGGGAGCTGGAGGAGTGAGCAGGCTGGGGCCAGGCTGCTCCGCTTCCACCCTGCTGGTGAGTGCAGGAGGGAATCCCTTCCCCCAAGTCCCCTCCCCTGAGGGACATGCAGGGGCCAGGGCGAGGGAAGCAGAGTGGGCTGCTCCAGGCCCCCTGCTAATCCCCCGGGCCACTCTGGGACTGTGGGGCCCCAAAAGTGCCCCCCCCAACAGCTCCTGCCTCCCAGACCTTGAGGGGGGGGAAGCCCCTAACCGTCCCCGAGACCCTCTGCCCCTTATCCAACCGCTCGCCCCAGCACGGCATCCTTAACGTGCTGCTCAGAGCAGTGTGTCGGAGCTTTACCGCGTTCTTTGCGAACCCGCGTTATATCGGGTTGCGTTATATCAGGGAAGAGGCGTATGATGCGACAGGCATGTTTATTCACATAAACTGTGTTGTGTCTCCAGCATTATTAACAGACTCATAAAGTACTTCTAAAACTGGCTTTGACACTGACTGGCTTATAAGGCTTTCTGCATGTCAATACAGTCCAGAGGCTTGCTGTTTTGTAGCCTTTTCATCTAATTTGTCAGCATTGGCTTTGCTGATCAGTCCGGCAAACCAAGCTCCTCCAGTTTTACCAATTGTAGCAGTAGGAAGCTTTCTTTCTTCATAAGCTTATTTGCAAGAGGTGTACCAGTAGCCGTCTTTTGTAATTTCAATACATGGGAAAAGTTTGACCAACAAACATCAGGAACAGAATTTAGGTTGTGGAGACACTGTTTCTTCAGTAGGTAGCTGTGTTTGTGCTTTGGACTGCTTAGATGTTGATACATCACTTGAACCTCCAGGTGACATGTTGGTATATTCTTGGTATGTTCTTCATCTTGGTTGGCTTGACCACTGAGTGGGGATGGGGGGGAATCTCTGACTTGACCCTTTGGACCTTTTTGTTTGGAATGACGATGCCCTCAATTACACTTGCGCAAACCTGTTGATGGCTAGTGGGGCAGCACAGGTGTCAGTGAGGGTTGTAAATTGGAGACAGCAGTGATTGCACAGGTGCCAGTGAGGGTGTCATTTGACCTGCAACTGGTGGTGATTTATGAGAAGAAAAGAAATCACCTTGATTGTCATATTGCAGACCTGGCAGTTAGGTTTTAAAAATTGTAAACTGAGCACATTTGATATAAAGACCATTGTTGGGTCTCAACTCCGCAGTGTTGGATTCCCATTGTTGGGTCTCAACTTCCCAGTGTTGGAGAAACTGGAGCTATAGCTCTCCAAGATCTTTAGCCCTTTGTGGCAGAGATATGCCCACCTCATTCTGAGGCCAAGTGCCTCAGTGAGCTCTGGCGCATTGTGTTTCAGTTCCTTGAGTTATCTGCAGAAAGCAGAGAGCTCCTCAAACTGTTACGGAACATTTCTATGCTACGGTGAAATCATCTGGAATAAAAAATCAGTCTGTGAAAATGTTTCCCCCAAATTCTGTAGTAGAATCCACTTAAAAGATACCTTCAGAGAAGAAGAACTGTTGGTGTGTTATTATCCCTCCTCTAAAGTGCTTATATTGTCTGGAGTCTAAACATCCGAAGGGAAGTCTCTCCAAACCCTAATCCTAACAAGATCATGAAATTGTACAAGGCAGGATAAACTGTCTCCAAAAGAACATGGAGACTTTGTGAATTGCAACCCATAATAGGAGGTGGGTGGTTGAATGGGAATATTGAAATCATGGTGAACAGTCACAGGCAGGGTCATACTGTCCCCAAATAGAGGACAATACAAGGCTTGTACTATGAGGCAGATACACAGAAGGAAATGTATTACTTTGTATTAGCACAGATTAAAGTCTTGGGTAAGACACTTGTGAAATGGTCCAGAAGCCTTAACTATATTAGACACCTAAAAAGATTTCAAGCTACGCAGAGCTCTTAAAAATTGGCAGGAAAGGGTCAGCTTAATAAAGAAGCATCTAGAAAAGCCTGTCTGAGAAACTGACTTGGGAGTGGAAGATTCCCCAATGGCCTAGGATCATGACCTGTATCTAGTATTCAGTCAAGTTCAACGCAATTCAACAATCGGAACGTAGGTGCCATTTTGAAAAAAGCTCTGTTGCTCTCAGGGCACTGAGTTGAGAAGGGATGAGGATATAGACTACCTTCCCCCAAGTTTCTAGAAAAACTCTTCAGTGGCTGAGGTTGCTATTGATCCTATTCTATCCATAGTAATACCTAATGAACAACTCTCAGTGTTGAGTATATACCCAGTTAATACCTCTGATCTTTATGCCAGCACTGGGTGAGTTATTTTGCTTCTAGTTAAGGCCTTGTGATATCTGATGGACAGCAGATCCTAAAGATTTGTTCAGGGATGGATGTATTACCCATGAAATGAGCAAATCAGGATCAATAAATAGTTACAGAGATGGTCTGTTACGCTCTGTCTGCCTTTCTCCTCTGCCAGGTGTTTAGTAGAGTCATTGAAGTTGTTAGTTACGTACAACAGGCATGTTATATCTGGGGAGAGCTTTTGGGCCAAATCTGGTTCCTGCTAAGGGTGTTTTGTGCTGCTTCAGTGCGCAAGGCAGCCTTAAAAATGCTCTCGCCAGCTACTTGCAGATTCAGCTGTCATAGGGGACTCTCCGGCTGGCACAGAGAAATTGTTGCTAATTCTGCACCACTCTCCCTCTCACCCCAGCTTAGGGGATGGGCTGAGGGAGAAGAGGTTTGGCTGGAGCCTTGCTGTGCTTCATAGATTTCTCTTCTGTGAAACTGCCTCTTAGGGCCATTGCAGCCAGGTATAATTTAGACCATCTCTAAGGGCCTGATCCAAAGTGCATTGAAATAAATGGGAAAATTTGTTTGGACTTCAATGGGCTTTGGATCATGTACTAGGTTATGCTGCGGGCTGAATCAGCCCAGCAGCTGTGGCGTTGGGGATCTGGCTCATTACCTCGCTCAATAGTCTCAAGACATTGGAGATTCTGCCATGATTAGTTAGCTAATGTAGTAAAGAGAGGCCTCAAGATCACTGAGTCTCAATGTGCAATGCTAGCACCTTCAGCACGATGACAACTACTATTTGTGAAAGAGACACGTAAGGCAACTCAGGAGTCAGATTAGCTTAGAAAAAAAAAAGGGAACCTCACATAACATACCCCTTAAACATGCTGCTTAAATAAGTAACCTCCAGAGGACTTGAGGAAAGTTTCACTTCAGATACTCTTCTCACTTAGGAAGCCATCACTTTCCAGGAATTTCAAACTAGAAAGACACCAAAATGGGTAAATCTTTTCTCAAGCAAGAAGGCTATTACATCAAAGATTATTCCCTAGCAGCAGCTGAAATAAGCCCATGGGAATCCTTATACCATTCCTGGAATGCAATAAATGAATGCAGTCACAAGGTCCAGGAAAAACAGCAGTTCTCCCAGGCTATCCCACAGCAGTAAAGAAGTAGTGTAAGCAACAGCTTCATGATGTGAATCGGAAGAATATGCTGTTTACAATGAGAGTTATTTCTCAGAACACGTATCAGGAAGGTGAAACAGAAAGTCATAAAGATGAATACCTGAGAAACTACACTGCACACATGTTCCAACCTTGGAGTTTGAAACATTATCTTAACTCAAAAATTATTGAACTGGAGAGAAATTCATAATCCCCTTGTGTCCATATGCATTTAGTATCATAAAAACAAGGCAAAGAGGCAACACGCCTGAAGACTTTGTAGTAAAAAAAAATGCAGGAACTGGGTTCTGCCAGTTAAGTCCTATCCAAATAACCAATAGGTCAGTTAGGAATGAAAACTCAAGCACCTTCTTTGGGAATAGAAACTGTGGGATAGGCATGCACAAATCACTAGTATGCAGTGGTTGGAGGGAGTGCCACGCACAGGAGCAGGGCAAAGATGCACCCCAAACAGGAGAACTAGGGTTGGACACACCGCACATTCAAGTTACAACAGTTCACATGAATTGCTGTAAATTGCAACAATCCCATCTGCACTAGAGACAAGGATTCTCTGCTTCCTTACCTTTCTCGCACTCAGTAGCCTATCGCAAACATCAGGAAAAAAAATGCACTGTTGTTGTTGCAGTTGTGCGCTGTGTTGGTAAAGGGTGTCATGGGCCCAACAAGAGACAAGATGTTAACAAAACTCTGGTTCATTTATTACATTAAATAGTGAAATGTGGTTTGGAGTTTTGTGTCAAGTTATCACTGGCTTCCTCCCATTATGACACCCGCCACTAAAAATATTTGTAATCTTTTATTATAAAGATTCAAGAAAAGAAGGAACAACAGTTAAAACATTTGAAATGTAAAGTATTAAGTAAGGCTTTCATTTGAACAATAATAATTTCCTTTCCCTTTAGCTGTATAAAGATTTTTTTTTAATAGGGAAACTCTTTGTTTGACAGTCTTTTAGAGAGACAAGGTGCGTGAGGTAATATCTCTTATTGGACCAGTTTCTGTTGGTGGAAGAGACAAGCTTTTGAACTTACACAGAGCTCTTCTTCAGGTCTGGGCAACAGCAACACTGCAAACAGCCTTTTAGATGGTATTAACTCACTTTTTCAGGGAAAAAAGTTAGCATAGATGGTACGGAGCTGTTGGGAGTCCAAATCTATTTCTTTAAGACAAACCATGCACAAAAGGGAAGACAAAAAATTGCATAAAAAGAAAAAGCAGGTGCTGACTTTTATTTGCAACTTTGCTACTGGAGAAACACAGGCATGGGATAGTCTTATCAGCTATTCTGAGACCTGGGAAACTTGTACCAGCATAGGGGCTGTTTAAAATTTTGCATTACGTTTGCCTTTCCGGGCACAGACTCAGCATTGTTGAACAAGGCATAGTTGTCTTGGCAGACCCTTCTTGGACAGAGCTGTAGGAAAGAGGAGAAGTATACTGGGGAAGAATAGTAACACATGAGGAAGGTTAGCACAGTGAAAACAAAGTCTCATATCCCAGGTGGTGGTCAGGACCTCACTGAGGCTGACTGAGGTGGTGATGTCATCTGGTTCCTTCTCCCCGGCCTGGACAGGATGCCTTTCAGGATCTGGATAATGAAGGCCCAAGGGTGTCATGGCAGATTCTGTGGTTCCAGGACACAGAGGGGGTGACAGCCATGATGGTAAATCTTGCTGCTTCTGGTCCACTTATCCTGCTGCTCCAATCTAGTGACCCCCCTCACTAAACAATGTCCAACTAGAGTTGGCAACCTCATCTCATTAAAATTAACCAATCAAAACACATTTCAGTGATTTCAACTATAAACATCTTCTCCCCTTTCTAGAGTCTTTCAGTTTATTGCCAAGTCAGCCCATCACCTTACCAGCAGACTTGAAGCCACCTTAGCACAGTTCCTTTAACTTAAGCAAGCTAGTTTGTATCAGTTTATTTGTCTCCAACTTTTGCTGACTTTCATGAACAATTCTATATAACAGGCTGAGTTGGACTTTTGTTACTTTGGACAACTTTAGATTACAGTCCTTTTCACAACATCAGTTCCATAAATGGCACTGATTGTGGGAATGCTAACATAGGTGGGCACAACTGAGTCAGACCAAAGGTCCATCCAGACCAGTATCCTGTCTTCTGACAGTGGCCAATGCCAGGTACCCCAGAGGGAATGCACAGAACAAGTACTCCTCAAGTGATCCATCCCCTGTCACCCATGTCCAGTTTCTAGCAAGCAGAGGCCAGGGACGCCATTGATGGACCTATCCTCCATGAACTTATTTAGTTCTTTTTTGAAACTTGTTACAGTCTTGGCCTTCACAATATCCTCTAGCAAGGAGTTCCACAAGTTGACTGTGCATTGTGTGAAAACATACTTTCTTTTGTTTGTTTTAAACCTGCTGCCTATTAATTTAATTTGGTGACCCCTAGTTCTTGTGTTATGAGGAGTAAATAACACTTCCTTATTTACTTTCTCCACACCAGTCATGATTTCATAGACCTCTATCATATCCCCACTTAGTCGTCTCTTTTCCAAGCTGAAAAATCCCAGTCTTATTAATCTCTCTCCATATGGCACCTGTTCCATACTCTAATCAGTTTTGTTGCCCTTTTCTGAACCTTTTCCAGTTCCAATATATCTTTTTTGAGATGGGGCTACCAAATCTGAACACAGTATTCAAGATGTTGGCATACCTTGGATTTATATAGAGGCAATATGATATTTTCTGTCTTTTTATCTATCCCTTTCTTAATGATTCCCAAAATTCTGTTCGCTTTTTTGACTGCCGCTGCACATTGAGTGGATGTTTTCAGAGAACTATCCACAATGCCTCCAAGATCTCTTTCTTGAGTGGTAACAGTTAAGTTAGATTGTTTTCAAATGTGCATTACTTTGCATTTATCAACATTGAATTTCATCTGCCATTTTGTTGCCCAGTCATCCAGTTTTGAGAGATCCTTTTGTAGCTCTTCGCAGTCTGCCTGGGACTTAAATATCTTGAATAATTTTGTATCATCTGTAACTTTTGCCACCTCACTGATTATCCCCTTTTCCAGATCATTTAGGAATATACTGAATAGGACTGGGGCCAGTACAGACTTCTGGGGGATACCACTATTTACCTCTGTGCATTCTGAAAACTGACCATTTATTCCTACCCTTTGTTTCCTATTTTTTAATCAGTTACCAGTCCATGAGAGGACCTTCCCTCCTATCCCAGGACAGCTTACTTTGCTTAAGAGCCTTTGGTGACAGATCTTGTCAGAGGCTTTCTGAAAATCTAAGTACACTATATCCACTGGGTCCCCCTTGTCCAATGCTTGTTGACCCCCTGAAAGAATTATAGTAGATTAGTGAGGCATGATTTCCCTTCACAAAAATCATATTCTCGTCCCAAGAAATTATGTTAATCTATGTGTCTGACAATTTTGTTTTGTACTACAGTTTCAACCAGTTTGCCCGGTACTTAAGTCAGGCTTACTGGCCTGTAATTGCCGGGATCACCTCTGGAGCCCTTTTTGAAAAGTGGCATCACATTAGCTATCCTCCAGTCATTTGGTACAGAAGCTGATTTAAATGCTAGGTTACAGACTACAGTTAGTAGTTCTGCAATTTCACACTTGAGTTCCTTCAGAACTCTTAGGTGAATACCATCTGATCCTGGTGACTTATTACTGTTTAGTTTATCAATTTGTTCCAAAACCTCCTCTAATGACGCCTCAATCTGGGACAGTTCCTCAGATTTGTCACCTAAAAAGAATGTCTCAGGTTTTGGACTCTCCCTCACTTCCTCAGCTGTGAAGACCGATGCAAAGAATTAATTTAATTTCTCCGCAATGGCCTTATCATCCTTGAGTGCTACTTTAGCATCTTGAATATCCAGTGGCCCCACTGGCTGTTTAGCAGGCTTCCTGCTTCTGATGTACTTTAAAAAAATTTTGCTATTACTTTTTGAGTCTTTGGCTAGCTGGTCTCCAAATTCTTTTTTGGCCTTCCTAACTATATTTTTACATTTCATTTTCCAAAGTTTATGCTCCTTTCTATTTTCTTCACTAGGATTTAACTTCCACTTTTTAAAGGATGCCTTTTTGCCTTTCACTGCTTCTTTTACTTTGTTGTTTACCCACAGTGGCATTTTTTTGGTTCTCTATGTTTTTTAATTTGGGGTATACATTTAAATTGAGCCTCTAGTATGGTGTCTTTAAAGTTTCCATGCAGCTTGCAGGGATTTCATTTTTGGTGCTGTATCTTTTTAATTTCTGTTGAACTAATCTCCTCATTTTTGTGTAGTTCCCCTTTTTGAAATTAACTGCTACAGTGTTGGGCTGCTGTGGTGTTTCCCCTGCCACAGGGATGTTAAATTTAATTATATTATGGTGACTCTTACCAAGCAGGCCACCTTTTGGACCAGATCCTGTGCTCCACTTAGGACTAAATCAAAAATTGCCTCTCCTCTTGTGGGTTCCAGGACTAGCTGCTCCAAGAAGCAGTCATTTAAGGTGTCAAGAAACTTTATCTCTGCATCCCATTCTGAGGTGACATGTACCCAGTCAATATGGGGATAGTTGAAATCCCCCATTACTATTGAGTTTTTCATTTTAATTGCCCGTCTAATCTCCCTGAGCATTTCACAGTCACTATCACCATCCTGGTCAGGTGGCCGGTAATATATCCCTACTGCTATACTCTTATTATTAGAGCATGGAATTACTGTCCACTGAGATCGTATGGTACAGTTTGGTTCATTTAAGATTTTTACTTCATTTGGTTCTATGCTTTCTTTCACATATAGTGCCACTCCCCCAACAGCATGACCCGTTCTGTCCTTCCGATATATTTTGTACCCTGGTATTACTCTGTCCTGTTGATTATCTGTGATGCCTATTATATCAATATCCTCATTTAAAACAAGGCACTCTAGTTCACCTATCTTATTATTTAGACTTCTAGCATTGGTATATAAGCACTTTAAAAATTTGTCACTTTTTAGCTGTCTGCCATTACGTGATGTAATTGAATGGAACTTTTTTTCATTTGACTGTTTCTCATCAGATCCTACTTGTATTTTATCATCTTCCATCCTCTCCTCCTTACTAGGGCATAGAAAATCTCCATTAATAGATCCTCCCCTAAAGGATGTCGCTGTCTGAACCACATGCTCCTCCACACCTGTTGGCTTTCCCCCAGACCTTAGTTTAAAAACTGCTCTACGACCTTTTAAATTTTAAGTGCCAGCAATCTGGTTCCATTGTTGTTTAGGTGGAGCCCATCCCTCCTGTATAGGCTCCCCCTTTCCCAAATGTTTCCCCAGTTTCTAATAAATGTAAACTCCTCCTCCCTACACCATCATCTCATCCATATATTGAGACACTGCAGTTCTGCCTGTCTAACTGGCCCTGTGCATGGAGCTAGAAGCATTTCAGAGAATGCTACCATGGAGGTCCTGGACTTCAATCTCTTACCTAGCAGCCTAAATTTGGCCTCCAGGACCTCTCTCCTATCCTTCCCATTGTCACTGGTACCTACATGTACCACAACCACCAGCTCCTCCCCAGCACTACACATAAGTCTATCTAGATGTCTCAAGAGATCCTCAACCTTTGCACCAGGCAGGAATGTCACCATGCAGTTCTCCCAGTCATCGCAAACCCAGCTATGTTTCTAATGATCAAATCCTCCATAACTATTACCTGTCTCTTCCTAATAACTGGAGTTCCCGATCCCGGAGAAGTATCCTCAGTGCAAGAGGATACTACGACATCATCTGAAATGAGAGTCCCAACTATGGGATCATTTCCCTCTACTTCAGTTGGCTGTTCTCCTTTCCTGAGACTTTCATTCTCCTCAAGAGCATAGAGGTTGTCAGACCAGGGGTGGGACTGTTCTACTGTGCCCTGGAAAGTCTCATCTATATAGCTTTCTGTCTCCCTTAGCTCCTCCAGTTCAGCCACTCTGATCTCCAAAGCTCATACATGGTCTTTGAGGGCCAGAAGTGCCATACACTGAATGCACATGTATGTCACCTGCCCATAAGGCAGGTAATCATACATGCTGCAATGGATACAATAAACTGGATAGCCCCCACTCTGTTGCTGGATTTCTGCCTGCATTATCTTTTTACTCCTTAAGCTCATTCCTTTGTTGTTTTGTTTTTTTTATCAGGGGGTGTTTGGCTTTAAGTTTAAAGAATGTTCAGTGTATCTAGCCCCCCCCCGTAAAACTTCCCTGTTAGCCACTCCTGTTCACTAGCTCCTCTGGTCACTTAGGAGCAGGCTTTTTAAAGCTCTGGTCTTCCTGAGTAGCCTCACCCCCTGGTTAAGGGTTGATGGGTGCTAAAGGGCTTAGGGATCAAAGCCTTGTTAAGAAACTCTCAGCCTTGCCTAGCAGGCCGCTAGGTTCAGTACACACACAGTCAGCATACGGTCCCCCAAACAAACAGACCGCATGGTATATTTCAGGCAAGCAGCAAGCACACCACAAACACACACTACAGACAACAAACTTACCCCAAGGATCACATAATCACTCCTCCTTCACCTGGAGAACTCCCTTGCAAAACCCTCCTGTTAGCCACTCCTGCTTGTTAGGACATCTATTTAATGTTCCATCTAATTAATGTTCAGCAGTTCTAAATAATGTGTCAAAACCATTGGTGGCTAGTTTACAGCAATATTGCCACCATTTCTCTCGTTGGAGGGGCTGCACTGTTAGTAGTGAAACAGAGAGACAGTTCTCAGAAAAGTCTAGTGTAGACAAAGGCCACAGAACCTCTTCTCCATGGGCAGAGGAACAGCCAGTGTTGGTGCATACGGGGCAAAGTACCTTAGCAGGCCCTGGGAGGTGTGCAAGTTTGAATCATTATTAAGGCTGCAGGTTTGTCATTACATGAAAAGTCACAGATAACATCTATCTGTGACTTTTTTCTATGTCCATGACTTGCCCCCTAGGGATGGCTCCTGTGAACTGTGGGGCTAGGCCTGGCAGCCTGTTCTATGCATTGCAACCTGATGTGTAGGGTCACAATGTTCCTCAGATTTGGCCCACCCGAACCTCCATCATATGAGGTTGGGTAGGCCAAACCTGAGTGGCACTGTGACCTTGCACAACATGTTGCAATGCATGGAGCACGGTGCCAGGCCCAGCTCCGTGGACACATGAACCACAGCAGCCATCATTGCAGGGTGAGAGCAGGTGCTGGGCTCAGCCCCACGGGACACAGGAGCTGTTGGAGCTGCTGCTGCAGGGGAAGTGTGGGGGAGGCTCGCTCTCCAGTTCTCTCTGCACCCCTGAGCTGAGTTGGGATTAGGGGTGGCATTGCAGTGGGAGGGGGTCCACAATAAAAACCTGCACTGGGCCCCAACTGTCTGTTCCTCTGCCACGCCGCCCCCCCCACTCACTTCCTCTCAGTTCAATGCTATGTTTTACTGACATGACAAACTATACAAAAGTTGTCCATGTGTAAAAGAGAATCTTTTATCTGTCACCAGTATATTCAGTACATAAAGCATATGCCCAAGACAGGGTTTAACATTTCATGTTGGGGGTTAAACCCCCTGTGTTTAGTTAACATTATCGACTGCTGATTCAGTAGCAGTTTGCTCTAAATAACGTGATATTATTGCTGCCATCTCTTTCCTTTTTCCCAGTTATGTACCGTTTCCTACCCCCACTTCCCCCCGCTGTTTAATGTGACGTCTCTTATTTCTGATAATTGAGTAAATACATTTCTCGTACTTCCTTTTCTTTTGGACACTACAGTAGAAAATATCTTTCTCTTTTAATCTGTTCTCTGTCACGGTGGTTGCACACTCTTTCTGGGTTTGCACAGCTGTGTGACTCTGTGTTGCTACCTCTAGTTTATTGTTTACTGTCTGTATTTGGTGAGAGCAGGTTTTAGTTTTGCACTTTCCACTGCACTGAAGCAATTTGCTAATTTTGTGCAGAGAACTACCAATGAAGCTTGTTTTTATGATCTGTCCTAGTGATTCGTATACTGGTATTTTAGGGTTTGGTCTAGTCACTCTCTCCTGAAGCTCATTCAATTTTGGGTGGGGTTCTTTGGTCCATACTGGTTAGAAGTTTAATACAGCTGAGGACGGAGTGATTTTATGTAAAAATGGATTGTAT
The DNA here is from genome assembly GCF_965152235.1 of Eretmochelys imbricata. Classification (NCBI taxonomy): domain Eukaryota; kingdom Metazoa; phylum Chordata; order Testudines; family Cheloniidae; genus Eretmochelys; species Eretmochelys imbricata. The sequence goes on from NC_135577.1 coordinate 112,020,287, forward strand.
TTTCATTTGTGATAATCCATTTCCTTCCTTTCTATGCTCCCTCTTCCCATTCTAGTCCTCCCCATGATTTTCTCCCTCTTCACACTCCATCTCCTCTTTCCCTCACCCCCTCTTTTCACTTTTTCCTGGGACACCATTTCTGAGGGGATGGGAAAATGTGACAGCATACAGAACTTTATATGTGAGTCTATGACATCTTGTAAAGTCGGCGAGGGAGCAAAAAGTGGAAGACCTAATGGAGCAGCCAGACTTAGGAAAAATCTAAGGGCAGGGACAAAGTAAGGTCTGGGTGTGGGGGCAACTGCACCTCTCGCTCCTTCAGCCGCGCTCTCCATGACCGTCTACTCCTGCTCGACTCCTCCAGCCGGGGCGCATGTGCACTTGTGCGGGCGGGAGCGAGCAGCCTGCGAGGGACCCCCGCGGCAACGCCGCGCGTTACAACGCCCAGCCGTCCGCGGAGGAGCTCGTGGGGCCGGTCGATGAGCCGTGCTAGCAGCAACAGCGGCGGCGGCCACATTGCTCGGCGCCATCGCTGCGCCTTGCGGGGCTGCCCCCTCACCCCTCCCTTGGCTCGCTCGGGCGGCGGCCCCTAGCAGCTCCTCTCGGCCGAGCCTCCCGCCCCTCCTTCCCCGGCCGGGGCCCGGGCCGAGGCCCGGCAGCGAGCTCCCCCAGGGGGGCGGCGTATCAGGTGCAGCCGGGGCGGGCTGCAGGCCTGGCCCGGCCCCCTCTCGCCTGCGCGCTAAGGCGCCCGGCTGGAGGGAGCCGCCCCTCGGTGTGCGAGGGCTCGAGGCAGGCAGAGCAGCGCGCCGCGCCGCGCCGCGCCGGGGATTTCCAGCCTGGGCGGGCGGGAGAGGAAGTGCGGGGCGGGGGGAGCCGGGGCAGAGCACCAGGGACTTTCCAGCCGGGCAGCGGCCGCCTCTGCCGGGCTGTAGTGGGTCCCCCTCACACGCTGGCAGGTAGGGGCGGCGGGGGGCTCTGCGCACCCGCACGGGAAGGGGCTTCAGCGAGCCCGGCGGCGGCTGCCCGGGCTCAGGCTCGGTGTCAGGGGCAGGGCTGCGGCCACCCGCGCTGCTGCCCCTGCTCCCACCTAGGGACGCGCTGCGGCTCGGCTCCTGCTCTGGGTCGGGCTGCTGGGGGAAAGGCGGCGGCGGCGGGACTGGGACGGGCTTAGGCGACTGCTGCTGCCTAGCTCATGTGCGGGGACACGGCTTCAGCCACCCGCCAGGGACAGACACATCAGACTCAGCCTGTTGCCCAGGATCTGGCGGCGGCTGCTGCTGCTGCCCAGGGATTGATTCAGCCTCGGGCTGCGCCTGCTGCTGCCGGGGCTCAGATTCGTACTCAGGGCTGCTGCTCAGACCTCAGACCCTGCCCAGACACATTCATACTCCGGGCTGTTGGTTGATTTTCGTTTTTTTGAGGTGGGGGAGACGTACTTGTAAGGCTAAAACCCGCCTGATATCTCCCTGCCTGGAGGAGCCGATCAGTAAGTGTTCCATGTAAAAACCCCCTTCCACTTGTCGCTCTGCTAGGCGATGTGCTTAAGGGTTCTTGCATGCATTTGATGTGTTGTTTGAATGCAGAAAGCTCTCTCAATTTCTGGCTCTCTCATAGGCAGTGTGGGCGGGCCATATGCTTTTAAAGGGGCAGTGTCTGTGTGTATTGAGCTGTTCTTTTCACTTGTGGCAAACGTTTATTTTGCTAACTTTGCACCCCCAAAGACCGCTTTACTTTAACAGTTAACCGTAGAATATCTGTGTTGAGCAGGTTTTTAGCAAACCATTACCATATTGGATGTGTGTGTGTGTTGTGGGCAAGGAGGGGTTCTCTAGTGAAGGATGTAAAATAAATTCAGTTTAATATGGGTTTCATCTGTCCCTCTTGGGGAATATCCTCTCTCGGTATTTAAGGAGAAATAGCTATCCATACTCACCACAAAATGAGCTGTATTTTTGTAATGCATATGTAGTAAGGCCTTATTTTACAAGATGATCTTCCTAGCGTAAACAACAACTGCTTTAATTTTACATGATTTTAATATTTAGTAAATGTGTGCACTATTTACTGTTTAGTGTTTTAATTTTCATTTGATAGTTTAGTGGAAAAATAACTATTGTTTAAAAGTTTATACTGAGTCACTCTTCTGCAGATGAACCTATGACTGACTCATAATCAGAGAACTGCAGTGGCTTGTACGATAGACGGGCAAGACATTTACATCTGTGTGATTTATTTTTATCTTCAGATAATATTAAGGGTCTAAATAAACTTCAGAAAAGCCAAAAAATCTTAATTATGTCTACCATTCTAGTGTGCAGTCATGTTGTGCCACGCTATTGCTCATGTATGGTTTGGAAGACTATATAGACTCCTATATCTGGCTGCTCAGCATCTATTTGAACATTGTTGTGTCATCTCCTCTGTTTCTGTAGTAGTAAGATGTGGGTAGTGCCAAGGATATGCTTTGAAATGAGAGATCTCTTCGGGTCAGTTGTTCCTCTAGATTGTCAAGATTTATCTGAATCTTGTATATATTGTATGTTTTAATCAAAAGAAGCTTACTGAATATAGTGCTTTGCATTTTGCATGATAGATCTGTTATTTAGAGAATGTATTTAGAATTGTTGTGTACTAATCTTAATTCACATTCATATGCCAGAAAAAGGTGTTTTCTTTTTCAGTGTATGCTGTGACTGCATATGAGCAGTGCTAAACCTGGGCACATCATGTATCATAATGCTGCATATTTAGTAAAAATCCATATTTAAAATACTACTGTCTATACACAAAGGCTGTATTTTAATCACTATAACAAATCTTTTTTCAAACTACAGTATATTTGGAATGACATACAATATTTTATTTTATAAAATGAGCCATTTTTAACTTATAGGAGTCTAAAAGTGTCCAAGCGTGGCAATTTATGTGCAGTTCTATTTACAGTTTGGAATGTAAAAATGGCACTGTGTGCAGAACACATTTAATGTGAAAGAAGGTTCCCAGCTTGAGACAAAATATACCATGTTTCAGCCTGAGTTTTTATGGTCAGGTTGGGAAACCCCTTATAATACAGATTGATAATGGAGACACTGACATATCATGAGCTTGGGCAGCACAAGCGGACACCAATACAATGTTATAAATGGTGTCTTGTTTTTACTTTAAAATGTAAGGTGTGTCACTGAAATGCAACCTGGTTGGAAGCTTCAGTTGTCACTGGATTTGGAACATAGAAAAGCAACTATACATGTAACAGCAAAGCAGTTAATCCTAATTGAAAGTGGGTGTTAAAGGTCTCGGTCCCTATGCTTTTCTGAAGACCTGAAATTAAGTTTGGTATTCATATTGGTTTGAAAGACAGAGTTCCAGTGCAAATAGATAGGGAAATAGACCAAAAATTTGGGTTATCTTCATAACAGTATTCTAAGCATCTCTGCTATTGTTAATATCTTGAAATAATATATAAAATTTTACTAGTTCAATTCCTGTTGCTGCTATTATATCCTTTAGTATGATTGTTGAGATTCCATAGATAGAAATAGTTGCTTTGGCTTTCAAAATGGCTTTGAAATCCTGCCGCATTTTTGATCTTCTCCTAATGGATGTGAAAATTGTGATTAAAATACTAAAAGCCAAAAATCTTTATTTCACTTACGTTATTGTTAAATTACCAGAGAAAATACATCCCTCTCCTCCTCCAAGCTTTGGAAATGTGAATTAAACCAATAAAACAGAGGAATGAGAGAAGCTGATCCACTGTCCTTATTTGCCCTTTTGTGAATAGACGTTGCAGGTATATCAGGACATTGTGATCTCAAACATCCTATGTGATGCAATAGCTGAATTTCTCAGAGTTTTGTTGATTTATTAGAGCTTCTTAATTCAAGGTCTTGAGTCTTATGATGTCTGAAGATGGCTCAGTTTTGGAGGTCAGTATCCCTCTGGACACTCCGTCAAAAGAATTGCAAGGGTTTTAAATTCTTTTTCATGCCCAGGGATGGGTACTTTTTGAACTGGGTACTATGTTTGAAACCTCCTGGCATTTTTTTGGCCTCTGAAATATAGCAGCATCTCTGCTATAGTTAAGGTTGAGAACGCCTTTCTATTTTAAAGGTTGATTCTTCTAAGTATTCTAAAATCCATGTTTGCTCATGTTGCTTTTGAAATTTGGTATGCTTCATGGGGATGAAGAAAAGGAGTACTTGTGGCACCTTAGAGACTAACAAATTTATTTGAGCATAAGCTTTCATGAGCTACAGCTCACTTCAAGGTGCCACAAGTACTCCTTTTCTTTTTGCGAAGACAGACTAACACGGCTGCTACTCTGAAACCTGTCTTCATGGGGATGCATGTCCTGGGGGGTTGCTAGCCTGCCATGACCAACAGGACCTGTGTGGCTCAAGAGGACATGTTAAGGTCGTTGAACATGTCTGAGCAGCCCCCAGGCATTGTAGATTTCAACCCCACCCTTGGCAGAAAGCTGAAGTGTAACGTATGCATGTTGCTGCAATCTGCCTTTCTCAAAGCCTTTTTTATTTTGGAGAAGTGTAATCTGAGTATGGCAGAAAATTCAGAAGGTGTTCAGTTTATTTTCAGGAAGAAAATATATTACATGCTGGGACGGGTTGAGGGAGAAGAATTTAGGGTTGCAGTGAGGGGAGGGGCATAAATGGAGATGGGTGATAGCATAGGGGAAAGGGTCTGGGGGAGAGGGTGGGGACTAGGGAGAGTGGGAGGGGCGGGGTGGGGCACTGAGGCATAACATGAAAGTGGGTCCCAGGTGAATGGGGAGGATTAGGGGTAGGGGTGCCTATCCTATTTTCTCCCATCCTCTGTGTTTGTTGATATCTGGGAGGTGGGGCACTGACCCTCTGGGGGGGCATCTTAACCTCTGTCCCTGTCCCCCATGTGGGAGCTCAGATCTTGGCGGGTCCTGCCCCCAGGGGTTTCTGAGCCTCCCCCCTCTGCCCCCATGTGAGAGCTGAGATTTGGAGGGCTGAGCCTCTCTCCCAGCTCCCTCATATTGGCTGGGATCTGGAGAAGCCCTGCCCTTTTGGGTGGGGAGTTGAGAACAAGCATTCTGGTAGCATGAACCAAGAACACACTGCTGAGACTGGAGGGAGTTCAGAACAGACTGTCAGTTACTGGCGGTGGGGTGAGAACGCTGCCTGAGATGAACGGAGCAGTTCTCAGGCCTTAGAGCTGTTGTTTCAGGCTGTATACATCTCATTGGGGTGTTCTCATTCAGTTGAGAATGCGATGAATGGGCAACTTCACATGTCTCTGTGCCTCAGTTTCCCCATCTGTACAGTGGGAATAATGATGCTTCCTTCCTTGATGTACAGTGCTTTGAGGTCTGCTGATGAAGTGCTATGTAAGAGGTAGGTATTATTATCATTACTTGGCTACAATAGCATCTAAGCTGCAACCCTACATAACTACAATTGCTTAAATGACCACTGTCTCCTACCAAGAATGTTTCAGTGAAAAAAAAACCTAGGAAATTCACTGGCAAAAAACTTGTTAATGTAGAATTAAGGTTGCCTGGTGGTATCTCATGGTCTTCTAGAATGCTGAATTCCGCAAAACTCATCCTTAACTCAGAAGCTTCTTGTCAGTGAATATGGATAAAGAAGACGAAGAAGGAAGAGGGGAAAAATGGGGATGTCAAGAGGAGAGTGAGAGAGAGAGAGAGAGAGAACACAAAAGTTGGAGAGTGAGAGAGAAGCCAAGAGAGAAAACTAATAAGGGAAAGTGAAGGGGTAGAAAGAAAGATGGAGACAGGAAGTGGGGAGAAGGAGTAGCAGAAAGGGATTAACTACAAATAATGAAGGAGAGGACACACAAAACAGGAAGATGATGTTGTGCTGGCCTTTAGAAGTAGGGGGGAGAGGGAGAGGAAAAACATGGGAAAAAGAGGAAGAGTAGAAAAAAAAACAGAAGGGAGAAAAAAACCGAAACAGATGACAGTATAGACAGAAAATGGAGGGAGACAAGAAAATAGAAGCAGGAAAACAAAGGGAAGAAAAGACATCTCATTATTGAGCCTGTTAATTTTTTTTTCAAGTTCCTCAATGCCCTTGTATTTTTCTGGGAATGCATTCCACTATACTGTCAACTTGGACAGATGTGGAGGGGAGCACTGATGGTAGAATATTTTTGCACTTGTGATTTGGGTTGAATTACTGCTTATTGTTGGATTTGTGACTAGGTTAGCAGGGCAAGTATCTTCATTTATATACCACAACAGTAGGTCCTTAATCCTCTCCACCCCTCCGCCAAAAATGGTACGCCTTAAATTTCCATTCTGTTGTTCTTACCTGCTGCTATACACTGTGTGTGTGCGTGTGTAGTAAAAAATGTACATTTACTAGAATCCTGTGCTCTGAAGCATAAGGATGGGAAGGAAATAATAATATCGGAAGAAATATAGTGAGTGGCAGCAAAGGAAAGGCAAAACCCTTAACATGTTTCTGGAGACCTACGTTTTATATGGGAGGTATATAATTACTTTCCTCCTTTACACTGTGTCCCTGGGACATCTTCTGTGCTTTATTCTGTAACATTCATTTTACTGACCACCATACCATGAGGCTTAAAATCTTAGAAATGTAGGGCTGGAAGGGATGTCAAGAGGTCATTGAGTTCAACCCTCTGCACTAAGCCAGGATCAAGTAAACCTAATCCATCCCTGTCAAGTGTTTGTCTGACCTGTTCTTAAAAACCTCCAAAGACAGGGATTGCACAACCTCCCTTGGAAGGCTGTCCCAGCGCTTAACTACCTTTATAGTTAGAAAGTTTTTCCTAATATGTATCCTAAATCTCTCTTGCTGCAGATTACTACTTGTCCTACGTTCAGTGGACCTGGAAGAAAATTGATCACCGTTCTCTTTATAACAGCTCTTAACATATTTGAAGACTGTTATCCATCTTCTGCCCCTTCTTCTTTTCTCAAGGCTAAACATGCCCCATTTTTTAACCTTTCTTCATAGGTCAGGTTTTCTAAACTTTTTATCACTTTTGTTGCTCTCCTCTGGACTCTCTAATTTGTTCACATCTTAAAGTGGGGTGCCCAGAACTGGGAACAGTAATATAGGTGAGGTCTGAACAGTGCTGAATGGAGCAGTACAATTACCTCTTGTGTCTTACATATACCACTCCTGATAGTACACCCCAGAATGATATTAACCATATTCAGTTTGTGAGCCACTACAACCCCTAGATCCTTTTCAGCAGTACTAGTGCCTAGGCATTTTCTATTTGTGCATTTGATTTTTTCCATCCTAAGTATAATACTTGGCACTTGTCTTTATTTAATTTCATCTTGTTTATGTCAGACTATTTCTCCAATTTGTCAAAGTTGTTTTGAGTTCTAATCCTGTCCTCCACAATGCTTGCAACCTCTTCAGCAGTTTGGTGTCATCCTCAAATTTTATAAGCGTACTCTCTACTCCTTTATCCAAGTCATTAATGAAGCTCTTATTTAAGTTAGAATTTTAACTTTAGTGTAATGTTTTTGTATTTAATATAAGCTCATTTAAGAAACAGATTTCTTTGTAATGTATTGGGATAACCGATCCTTTAGACCATGTGCAATGAGAACAAAACTTTGATGATCCTGTGACATAGTGTATGAATTTTAAAGTGAATGGATCCATTCACGTATAATCTGCACACCAGGTGCTCCAGACCAAATACTCATGATTGCAAGCTTTATGGTTCTTTTCACTGCTGTGATGATGGCTATACTGAGACTTCTTGTCATAACCATACAAGTTCAGCGTTCAGAATCATATTGAACATGTGTCTCTTCACAGTATCTTCATTAATATGAAAAGCAAAGCATAGTGAATACTATAAGAAAAGTAGGACATGACCAGTAGATGTGTTTAAAACTTAACATTGTTATTCTCAACAGTGTTCTTAGGCAGTTAGCAAAATAGTTGCTTTGCTTTGTTCTGTCTTAACTAACATATTGTGGGCACTACCGTAATACAAATATATTCGTCCACGCTGCCACTTTATGCCTACAATAATTTCCTAGTTAGCATATGCAGAACTCCTTGATAATCCATCATGAGAGAAAGGAGGATCCAGTCGTTAGGGTGCTAGCCTAAAAACCTGGGAGACCAGGATTCAGTTTCCTGCTCCGTTAGACCTCTGTGTGATCTTGGGCAAGTCATTTAGGCCTAAACTACACTTAACATGTTTAGGTCCACGTAGCTACGGCACGATGGGGGTGTGAAAAATCCACATGCCCGAGAGCCGAAGCAATGCTGACCTAGCCCCAGTGTAGACTCAGCTAGGTTATTAAAAAAATGCTTCTGTTGACCTACCTTCCGTTGCTCAGGGAGGAGGTGTTCTTACATCAATGGAAAAACCATTCAGTCACTGTAGGTTGTGTCCACATTACAAGATTATGCTGACATATCCACAGTGCTGTAGCTATATCTCTGTAGTCCTCATAGTATAGATGTGGCCTGAGTGTCTGTGTTTCAGTTCCCCATCTGTAAAATGGGAATAATAGAACCTCTACTTCACAGAGGTGTTGTGAGGATAAATATGTTGAAGATGTGCAAGGTGCTCTGATAATACGGCGGCCATCTAAATGCCTTAGATACATACACAGAGCTGCTTTGTTACTCATTCAGTTTATAGTAACCTCCTGCCATGCTTTGTTTATGGTACTATGCCAGACTGTGCCTTGAAATGGTAAGCCCTGTGGGGCAGGAAACCTGTTGTTTGTCGCAATTCTTCTGTTGTTCTTTACAGTGAATATGCAGTGCTATATAAACAATATGTAACTGCTTGTATATGTCAAAATGCTATCTGTTTGGGCTTTTAAACTGTGATTTTCAACTTGTTTTCTGTTTTGGACTTCTAGAGTGATAATAAATTTCCATCATCCATAATAAAACAAAATTTCCTAAAATGCATTTTAACAACCCCCCCCCCCAAAAAAAAAAAAAAAGTTGGCAGCATGAAGGGTCTTGGTTTTATGCGTGCAGTCATTTGCATGGGGAAATGGGTAGTTAAGAATGCAATTATATATGATACAATGAATATTTTAATCATCGAAATTGGGTGTACCCTGTACCAAATAGTGACCCTCTGAAAACTTAGTACTGCAGAATCTTTTCTGTCCCCTGCCATTGCAGGAGTTTCCCATACGGTAGGTTCTCTTTAATGAAGGGGCTTCTTAGACTGAGTTCTACAACTTAATAGATCTCATCATTGGTATTTTTTTCTTGTTTTTAATCCTACATTTTCTCGTATTTCATTTAGTTATTATTATTCTCCCTTGAACCATTTTAAATAACTTCTCTCTGGTGTAATTGTTCACGCTTTTCAGAAAAATGTCATTGCATCTCCCTCATCTCCCTTAATTGTAATTTGGCCAAGCAGTATAAAGTACGTCTAATTTCTCATGTTGGTTCCTATACTCTTTTAAGCAATTTTTGCAGATTTTTCTCTGAATTTCTGCCAATCAGTCAACATCTCTTTGGTTTTGAGGTATTAATTGTTGATTGTGGTGTTATAAGAGTAGTCAGTCTCCTCTTTACTGTCTAGAAAGAAGTCTGTGTACTACAGTACTTTGGATTGTTCTTTTCTGTCTAATTGCATGGATACTGAATTAGCTGTTCTTATCCAACATTACCCATTTGGTGTCTCTTGGCATCACTGCTCTCCAAGTGTCTCCCTTCCATTTAATTTCTGTATATTGGCTTATTTCTCCCCGATATGCTTGCTTTTCCAGAATTATACTCATTTGTGTACCACCTGCTGATATTTCTAACCTCTAAATCCATTTTTCTCTAACCTCACTCGTATTCACAGTGGCTACTTATTTACTATCATTTTCAAAGTTAATTAACATACTCTGCTCTAGCCTCTTCTAGATCATTAAACATTTAACTGAAGTCTGAATCCAGCATCAGTCCCTACTCACTCCTTGGACATTGCTCTCTAAATATTGTACCCTTGCTGTTTTTCCCTCAAACACCCTTTCTTGTCTCTTTCTTCTCTTTGATGCTTATCCCAGCATCCTTAGTAGAGGAGCACTGTGCCTTTATTATGCCTGCTTTGGTTGAAATTGATTAGGGTTGCCAACGCTAGTCTCAGTAGGGGCCAAGAGCAAGGGTGGCTTTATCTGGGGTCCATGGGTGGAATTGCACCCGCAGAAATCAGGCCAGCTCAGGTCAAACTGAGTGGCACTACAAGCTGGCGATCAGGGTCACAATGCCACTCGCTCAAATTTAGCCCGGCCATCCCTCCATCATGAGATGTGCATGTGTGTGATTGCGTGTGAATGGAGTGGTGGTTAGGCCAAATTTGAGTGATTGGTATTGTTGTCTGGTGCTCACGGTTGCAGTGACAATCAGGTTTTGTGCCTGCCATTGATTGGTCTCTTGCCCTGACAGGTGTGCACTGAGGCAGGAGTAGGGTTGGGGATGCTTCTCCCACTTGTAAAGGGGCTGGAGCTCAGGGAGAGGCAGGACTAGGCGTGGCCTGCTGGATACACACAGGGCAGAATCCCCACAGGAAGGACAGCAATCCCCTGGGCGTGGGCTGCCCCCAGCCTTGCAGGGAGGGCAGTGACATCACAGGCTTGTGTCCTCTCTGACACCTTCCTCGTTACTTCCCCTGCCTCCTGTGTCCACACCAATTGAATTGGAAGGTTACATTTGCCCCTGCCCAAGAATAAAGAGCTTGAGTACAGGATTGCAAAATACTCTTATTCTCAAGCTGCCAGCAGTTGGGTGTTAATTCAGGGCTGTAAAGATACAGTCACCTACTTAACTAGGTGAAGGCTATGGCATCTTCTAACTCGCATCTCTCTCTCCAGTAGTCTCTGAACTACTGCTGCAGTAATATCTCAACAGTTTGGTGGTTTTTGCACGTCTCTGTAAGTCAAAGAATATCCACAGTGATTCGCGTAAAGGTTAGTAGTAGTCTTTCCATTGGCTTCTGTGTGAACTGGATCATGCTCCACCTATCTAGAGAACCTGGTTTTGCTAAACTTCAGCATAGTGCCGTGTGATTGATAAAAATGCCCTGTTTTTCATTAAAGGTATGGATTTATAATGGAAATACCAATAGACCCTTTTCTGTAATTCTACTAGTGGATGTTGCTACAATGCTGCTGTTACTATTTAGCGGTTCCTTTTATCTGTGCTACACGGACACATTATGAGGTATTTTGAACTTTTCTTTTGGAACATATGTAGAAGAACGCTCTCGGCAATCTCTGTGATAAACTCTTTATTTTCCCAATCAGCTTCTTTAGTAAATTATACATGGGGATTTATGTCAACTGTTCTTTGATATCAGGGATCTGGGACTATAAACTACCTCTGTATGGACTTTTCCTTTTTCCAAATGCATGAAACCTTCACTTTCATTTTGAAAAAGCACAGTGGAATTTATGTATTTCGCTTCCAGTGTTTTACATGAGGATGTTTAGGGTAGTTTCTGGGGCTTTAATTCATTTAGTGGGCTTGAGTGTCCAAAGTTTGTTTGTTCTTCTAAAGACACATACCATGTTCTTGCTGGTGTCCCTGAAGGGATTCTCTAAAATGATTAGGACGAAAAGGAATAGGTACTCTGGGATGCGTGTGTGCCTGCTCGTGCACGCACAACTGTATGCGTACATAACCTGAGGTTATTCTGCAGTCATTTGCAGCACTATATATGATCTAATTTTTATAAGCACTCTGAAGTATATTGGTTGACTGTATTGAGAGCAAACCAGGTAAATATACTGTTTATGTTACAGTAGTACTAATCGGGCTTGATTGCCATTGTGCTAGGTACTGTATACAAAATAGCAGGACAATTCCTGCCCCAAAGATCTTACTGTCTCAAGTGCCAGTCCTTATGCTTGGGTGTGACTTCACTCACATGAGCATGTTCAGTGGGATAGGACTTGTGTGAGTAAAATTACCTAAGTATATACTTAAATGTCTGTAGGATCAGGCTTAAATTTGTCACAACAATGGACGTAAAACAATAGGAATGAGCAGGGGGTGGGAAAAGCAATAAGAAAATGTGTGGAAGTAGGTCAGTTACACAATTATATGGCTTCAAACCAGGCTTGTTTGTTGTTATAAGATAAAAACATGTAAGGAAGATAGCTGACAGTGACTTCCAGTAGTTCTCTTGCCACATGTTGCACTGCTCTTCTTGAGAGCTTGTGTGTTGCTATTTACCTTATCTGGTATGTACTGTAGCAGGAGAGCAAATTTAAGTTATATGTTTTGTTAACTTTTTGTTTTAAGTGAAAATAAGACGGTGGTTAGTGATCTGTATTGCCATGGATAAGATCCAGGTTTCTGGATCTTCTGTTCCTGGCTGGGATTGTTACAGTTTAGAAATACTTGGACTTCAGTCAGAGGTATGAATGCCCCTCTCTGGCTGCTTGTGGAGGAGGGAGTAAGCACAATTCAAGCAACTTGTTTGCTGTTCTTTTAAATTTGGCTTTTCTATATTTAAAACTTAAGAAAGCAGTTTCAGCTAAAGCCTCATTATTCATCTTTCATGCAAATAAATCCGCACATGAATGTAATGTTTATGAACTATTCATAGAGAAATGTAGACTACAATCTACCATGTAGAAAGAAGAAAAGGAGTACTTGTGGCACCTTAGAAACTAACAAATTTATTTGAGCATAAGCTTTCGTGAGCTACAGCTCACTTCATCGAGCCTGCCTTGTATTAAAGAAAGATTAGCAGCAAGACATGGTGTATTGAATCAGTTATATAGAATGTTATCTGTTGCTGGTGCCTCTGCAGTAATACATTGTCACATACAGGAGAAAAAAATTGGTGAGCTCTCCATTAGATGGTGCTGCTGGGATTAAAATAGTTGCACAAGTGAATGGAAATGGGCCACTTCCTGTGACTTTATTGGTATGTATTTATAGGCAATGGCATTTTTATGACGTACTATACTTTTATTTATTAAATAGCCTTCATAGGTAGGCAGACGTGCAAGATTTTTGTGTCATGTTTGGAGAAAATGTTTAAAAAATGAATAGGTCAGATGCTAAATAGCCAGAGTTTTTAGGAGAAATAGTAAATCAGCTGTTCCACACATGGGTGAGCTTAGGTCTTAGCAGCTATAGCTAGGGCCCTACCAAATTCATGGTCCATTTTGGTGAATTTCATGGTCATAGGATTTTAAAAATCATAAATTTCATGATTTCAGCTATTTAAATCTGAAATTTCCTGGTGTGGTAATTGTAGGGGTCCTGACCCAAAAAGGAGGGGTGTGTGTGTGTGGGGGGGGGGAGAGGGTGTCACAAGGTTATTGGGCCTGGGGGGTGTGTGTTGTGGTATTACCACCCTTACTTCTGCGCTGTTGCTGGCAGGGCGCTGCCTTCAGTTCTGGGCAGCTGGCCAACAGCCACTGCTTTCTGGCTGCCCAGCTGTGAAGGCAGCACAGAAGTAAGGGTGGAAATATTATGCTTCACTCCCCGCCCCCCAAACAACCTGGTGACCTCCCTGCAACTTCTTTTTGTGTCAGAACCCCCAATTCCAGAAACGCTGATATCCCTCGTGAAATCTGGTCTTGTGTGTGCTTTTACCCTGTACCATACAGATTTCATGGGGGTAGACCAGATTTCACTATCCATGACGCGTTTTTCATAGCTGTGAATTTGGTAGGGCCTTAGCTATAGCTCTTATCTAAATAACGATTTGGTGTGTTACTTGGATACAGTGCTACCGTGAACTTGGAAGAAGTACTGCAACATTGGAGGAGTTCCGCTGTGGATAAATCCTTGATTAAATGCCCTTAGGTAATGGTCAGTCTAGTTTATCTAAATACTTAATGCCCCATTAATGAGCCCTTGTCTAGACTACTGAAAAAAGGCATATTTAAAAAAAAAAGTGTTTCCTCATTTGTTTTAACTTGCATTTTTTAAATACCACTTAGTATCTAGTGTAGTCTAGGTCTAATACATTTTAAAACATATAACTGACCTAAACTGTCCCCTAGAGTGGACTGAAAACCTAATACTTTTAAAAACACTAGTTGCGAAGTGATGCTCAAAAATATATTAATACATGTTAGCAATACATTTGCTAAACACACCTGATTTTCCAATTCTAGATGTGAGCCCCTCTCTGTGTCTGAAGACAGCAAGATGGAAGTGTCTGACTAGTAGCATCCTTGAATATTCCTAAACCATAGAGGCCCTGTTTAGAAGAGGGGGGAAAAAGGTGTTTTTAAAAGGTGTTTGTGTAGGAAGAAAGGATGAAGTTAGGTCAGGGATAACTAACCCTGACTGAACCATGATCTTTACCACAGTGCAGACGTTAACTGCCCTGTGGTAACTTGAAATAGTCATTGAAATGGTTATAGAATTTGTCTGTTTGGTAAATGGCTTATCAACTCACATTTTTTGGTAAGCAAACGGTTTCAATGACTTCAGATAAATTTGGATGAAGTTGTGAAAGAGAGGAGGAGTTTAAAATCATATTGTTTAACTATTTTAAAAAAGCACCTTTTCCCCTTGTTTGTAGCCATGTAACATGTTTGGCGAGAGGTCTTGTGAAAGTGAGCTGAGACTATGACTGATAGAACTCTGGATTCAGCACCAAATGAGGACACTCCTCGGAAGCCAAATCCAGAGGCTGCATTGGATGGCTGGTCTGCTAAAGTCTGTGTTTATTGTACAGGAGTGGGTGGGTGAGATTCTGTGTCCTGCAATGTACAGGAGGTCAGACGAGGTAATCACAATGGTCCCTTCTGGCTGTAAAGTATATGAGTCTACAATCTAACCAATGGCCTTTAGCGGACAAAACTTTCTGCTTAGCTGGAAATCTCTCAGCCCTTCTCAATTCTACTGACTTTGCCAGCAATAAAGCAGGGCAGTTTCACTTGGTTTAACCAGAACTCTCAGGTGACAAACTGGTTAGAAGAATTCACCAAAATTTGCTGCAGAACTAGTTTCATCTTTGATTTTGCAAAAATATGTTGCATGCAGAATAATCAGACTGAGAATTATTGAGAGACCATCCTTGTGGATGACTTTTTTTTAACTCTCCATATTGGTATGGGCACACCTCATGCAATAAGTAAAATGATAAAATCTCTCAGGAGTGGGAGCCATTTTGTTATGGCTATTGAGTAGTGTGACAAAGTCAGGCCCGACTGCTGCAAAAGGGTCCTGGAAGGCTGATATATTAGCTCTAGAATGTTAAAGGCCCTTTTTCCTACAAGTTGAGAAGGGGTTACCTCAGGTCAATTAGGGACACCTGAATCCAATTAAGGGCTGCCTGAGGCCTTTAAAAACCCCTCCTGGGGAGAGCAGGGGAGAGCGAGGGAGAAAGACAAGCTGCTGTTACGCTAGTGGCAGCAGGGAAATAGGCTGTTCCAGGCTGAGAGGCTGTGTTCCTTAGCATAGGGGAAACAGCCAAACCTGAGTTCCTGCGAGGGGAAGGACTGACACCCCAGGGCAACCAACTGGATGACACCTTGCCCTAGGGAGGGAGGCAGCGAAAGGTACCCCTTGGGGTTTTTTGTTTGAGGCTGTTTGCTTTTTGTTTGGTGGAGGATCACCCCTTAGGCCGACCCTCAGGCCTACCCTGAAAATATAACCAAGGGAGCACAGAAGTGGAAAGGCAAACCCTGCCTGAGTGGGACTGCTTACCCCAGGCCCGCCATCGCTGGCGGGGGAAACGCTAAGACTGGTGAGAGAAAAGAGGTGCCTTGCCACAGTAGGAAGGAGAGGGGTTTACTCAGGTAAAACCAATGGGATTACCAATTTGTCAATATTCTCCAGAGAGCATTACCTCCTATTTCTAGAGCCATAGTTATCCAGCAGATATTCAGAAACTGATACGAACAATCTTACTCTATCCCCTGATGTCTGATTTTCCATTCTTGAATAGACAAATGGAGACGCTAGCAAAAAGCCATGTACATCTAACTTCCAGTATCCTGTATCCTCCCCAACGTACTTTAGAGTGGGAATGTGGCATGGAAACAGCGGTAGCACTGTTGGAGAACCACCTCCCAGACATGGACAGCTGTGTATTCATCCTCATCCTTGATTATGCGGTGCTGCAGGTTCTCCTCTGAGCTCTAGCAGACCAAGCATTGACAAGGTACTGGGATCGTTCTTTTCCTTCCTCACAAACTTGTGTCCAAAGGAGTGTGGAAGTGCTGCTGCCTGTTGCTCTCAGATATCGCCTGTGATATTTCACGAGCTTTCATTCTCTTCCTCATTCTGTTCACATCTACATAAACCCCTGAAGGGATTAAATGCCAACAATATGCCGACAACACCCAGCTGTCTGTGAACTTGCCATTCCTCAGCTATCTGAGTTTTAATTCCTTACTGAGGTCGACTCTTGGATAACCACAAGGTGGAAGTGATGCTAGTGGAAGGAAGGAAATATTTAGGCCAGGTCTATCCAAAAAAGTTAGGTCAACCCAGCTTTGTCACTCAGGGGTTTGAAAAATTCATACCCCTAAGCTATGTAGGTAAGCCAGCCTAACCCCCAGTGTAGGCAGCTGTATGCTGATGGAAGAATTCTTCCAACCTCCTGCCTCTCATGGAGATGAATTAATTACAGTGACGGGAGAACTCCTCCCGTCTTTGTAGTGAGTGTCCACGCTGCAGTGCTTCTAGTGAAGACATAGCCTTAGAAGTAGCCAACATCTTATCACCTTGCATTGCAAACACTGATTGTAATGTTGTCAAAGTGGTGATGAGAGGGTGGTAGGAGGTAGTGCTGTTTAACTCCCTGTTGTTGCTAGATACCCAAATAATAACAGTAGCAAAACCCACCCTTTTTCTTCCATCAGGGGACTATTTCCCATCCTGACAGACTGAGGCTTGGCCATATCATCTGTAGCTTCTAGGATTTATCGCTGCATTGCACTAGACTTGGCTTTTCGTCAGCTTTTTGTCAAGTGGTGCAACAGTTCAGTCTTCTGATCAAAATGGCAATGAAAGTACATCGCTCTGGTGCCCGAGCTCGCTGGCCACCTGTCTAATACTGACTTTGAACTTCAGAGCTCAATGTGTTGAGCTCTGGGCTACTTATAAGGCAGCTCCTTGCTCCAAAATGAAGACCAGGTATAACACCCGTGAGTCACAGTTGCAAGGCAAGCTGCACTTCTGTCTCCTTTCTGGTGTCTTTCAGTGCACCCCTTTCAAGTGTCAGATACAGTGCTTTTGCCTATCCTGGGGTGGAATTCTGCAATTCTTTCCTCTTAGACTGGACCCTAGGCTACAGTACCCTGTGTATATCAATTGGGTTTACACAGCAAGTCCATCTGGGTTTGGCGCTTGTGATTCTTCTCTTTAAGAGTGTGTGACCAGCCATGTAGACAGCCTTTTGAAACCAAAGTATTATTTATTTGAACAAAGCATTTAGAGAAAAGGATCTTAAAACAACACAATTGACATGTTTCTGTTTCACCTTAGGTTTACCATGCCTCGATGGTAAGTTAGGCAGACCTAACTCCTTCATATACCCCAGTGGGTGCCTGTGTTTTAATGTGGCCCCTCCTGAACAGCTCCTGCTCCTCTTGAGAGAGACTTTTTAAACAGCTGTCAGCCTTTTGATCTTCTGGTTCCCAAGCCTTTTCCTGTAATGACATTGTCTCTTTACAACCCCCAAGTGTTCGTGCAGAACTGTTTAGTCTTGAAACATTCTATTTCCTTCCTGTTTGATTTCCTTATATATTATTATATTATTCCTATTATACTAAACCAGTATGTTTGTACTGTAAATATTGCAATAACCAGGTCAACAGATCATACTCAAATTATTACAGAGCAGCTCCACTGCCATCACACTAAGATCCTCAGTAATGATGAGTAAGATTACTTTGAGCTGGAGACAGACATTTCAGTGGTTGGCCCTGGCTATCAATCTCCCTGCCACCAATGGTAAGAATGAACATAAGCCTTGGTGCTTTCAGATGGTCTGTAAGGTTCATCAGTCATAGGCCTTGTCTACACTGAAGGGAAAAGTCGATCTAAGCTACGCAATTTGAGTTATGTGAATAATGTAACTCAAATCGACATAGCTTAGATCTACTTACTGCGGGGTCCATACTTCGCAACATCTATGGGAGACGCTCTCCCCTCGACTCCCCTTACTCTTCTCAGTCAGGTGGAGTACAGGAATTGATGGGAGAGTGATTGGCAGTTGATTTAGCGGGTCTTCACTAGACATGCTAAAATGACCGCTGATGCATTGATCGCCGCAGCATCAATCCTCCGGTAAGTGTAGACAAGTCCATAGTTTCCCATAATGGTGGCAATTGTGAATTAAAAAAACAAATCAAAATCACTTCTTTTGTTTTTCGAAATTGATGGGGGAGAGAATCTACATCAGATCACCCCTTTGGATTTGTGTACATTTGTAAGACTCTTCATATGCTACCAGTAATGATAATACATAAGTTAATGCTTGGTGCATTGAGAGGAGAGCAGACCCTGGAATATGATATGTCTAATGGTGGAAATTCCTGTGTCAAAAATTGTAGGGCCCCAGTCTGGCCTCAGATATGCACATTGAAGTAAATGATTGTTTGAGGTGAAGAGGAAGAATTCACCCAAATACAATGAATTTTGGTGCTTATTTAAGCCCCAAAGGCTGCAAGAACGTCTCCAGCTCCTTTACCCAAAAGCCGAAGTGTACGACTAGATGCGTGCTATCTGGGAATTATAGGCTAGTAGGCAGCTCCAGGCTCTCATCTGTGGCATGGAGGCTTTTGTCCATTATCTTACTCTGTCCACAGGCACAGCCGTGCATCCGGATGCTGGAAGGGGGTGGGGGAGCCTTCGTTTTAGAAGAAAAGGGAATTTTTCTTTCTCCTCCTTCCACCCTCACCCCAGAGAATTAGATCAAGTGGGTGTGTCTGCTACTCTGCTCCTTCCTTAGCCTCTGGTTTGGTTTGGTCTACACCAGTGAATAGCAGCATCTCTGTTGGCGTCTGATAGCTTTCCCAAGCAGCGGAAGAGTGAAGGTGATGTGATCCTTGTCAGTTTCACAGCGGCCCAAGCTTCTGAATAGCATCAGTGAGAACTGATTAGATTGGTGTGCTAATTTTCAAATATTACTTTACCTGCTTTTATATTAATAGCACTATTTGTCTGAACTTCTTAATTTTTCTTTTTGAAGACTAATTTAAAATAGAGCTCAATATTTCAGTCATTTTTGACTCTCCATGAGTTTCCATTTTATCACAGACCTACTTTTTTCTAGTATTCTTTTCTCCTTTTCATTTCCTGCTCTTTGTGGTGGGTTACTACTTCAAGGCCCTGTCATGGACTTAATGGAACTACTGTATTAGGCAGGAGCTACTGGTAGTTATAAAATCTGTGAAATACTTAAACCCTGTTTGGGTGGGTGAAAGTTGCTTATATGGACCTATGATGTTTTACTACGGTATCTCAGATGGTTACAGTATCTCAGATGGTTCAGATCTTTGCAAGACCATCTTGCCAAGAGGGTGAATAAACTGTGCAAGTATGATTTCTGACACTGACCAGGGAAGATCTGTGCACATCTATGTGGGTTGAGGTGCAGCTCTTGCCAGTGGCAAGTGGAAAATCCAAGGCAGCCCACACACAAATCCAATATCATACTGGCTGCAGTATTTCAAAAGGAGTGCAATGTGCTGGTTCAGAGAAAAGAATAGGTCATTAGATCCTTTGGTGATGAAGAGTTAGTACCTTCAATGAGCAAATGGAGGCACAGTGAGACATTTTAGAACTAGGAGGAAGTGTGCTTTATTGCAGGTGACAGGTTTCAGAGTAACAGCCGTGTTAGTCTGTATTCGCAAAAAGAAAAGGAGTACTTGTGGCACCTTAGAGACTAACCAATTTATTTGAGCATGAGCTTTCGTGAGCTACAGCTCACTTCATCAGATGCATACCGTGGAAACTGCAGCAGACTTTATATATACACACAGAGAATATGAAGCAATACCTCCTCCCACCCCACTGTCCTGCTGGTAATAGCTTATCTAAAGTAATCATCAGGTTAGGCCATTTCCAGCACAAATCCAGGTTTTCTCACCCTCCACCCCCCCACACAAATTCACTCTCCTGCTGGTGATAGCCCATCCAAAGTGACAACTCTTTACACAATGTGCATGATAATCAAGTTAGGCCATTTCCTGCACAAATCCAGGTTCTCTCACTCCCTCACCCCCCTCCAAAAACCCACCCCCATACACACACAAACTCACTCTCCTGCTGGTAATAGCTCATCCAAACTGACCACTCTCCAAGTTTAAATCCAAGTTAAACCAGAACATCTTGGGGGGGGGGAAGGGGGGAAAAAACAAGAGGAAATAGGCTACCTTGCATAATGACTTAGCCACTCCCAGTCTCTATTTAAGCCTAAATTAATAGTATGCAATTTGCAAATGAATTCCAATTCAGCAGTTTCTCGCTGGAGTCTGGATTTGAAGTTTTTTTGTTTTAAGATAGCGACCTTCATGTCTGTGATTGCGTGACCAGAGAGATTGAAGTGTTCTCCGACTGGTTTATGAATGTTATAATTCTTGACATCTGATTTGTGTCCATTTATTCTTTTACGTAGAGACTGTCCAGTTTGACCAATGTACATGGCAGAGGGGCATTGCTGGCACATGATGGCATAAATCACATTGGTGGATGTGCAGGTGAACGAGCCTCTGATAGTGTGGCTGATGTTATTAGGCCCTGTGATGGTGTCCCCTGAATAGATATGTGGGCACAGTTGGCAACGGGCTTTGTTGCAAGGATAAGTTCCTGGGTTAGTGGTTCTGTTGTGTGGTATGTGGTTGTTGGTGAGTATTTGCTTCAGGTTGGGGGGCTGTCTGTAGGCAAGGACTGGCCTGTCTCCCAAGATTTGTGAGAGTGTTGGGTCATCCTTTAGGATAGGTTGTAGATCCTTAATAATGCGTTGGAGGGGTTTTAGTTGGGGGCTGAAGGTGACGGCTAGTGGCATTCTGTTATTTTCTTTGTTAGGCCTGTCCTGTAGTAGGTAACTTCTGGGAACTCTTCTGGCTCTATCAATCTGTTTCTTTACTTCCGCAGGTGGGTATTGTAGTTGTAAGAAAGCTTGACAGAGATCTTGTAGGTGTTTGTCTCTGTCTGAGGGGTTGGAGCAAATGCGGTTGTATCGCAGAGCTTGGCTGTAGACGATGGATCGTGTGGTGTGGTCAGGGTGAAAGCTGGAGGCATGCAGGTGGGAATAGCGGTCAGTAGGTTTCCGGTATAGGGTGGTGTTTATGTGACCATTGTTTATTAGCACTGTAGTGTCCAGGAAGTGGATCTCTTGTGTGGACTGGACCAGGCTGAGGTTGGTGGTGGGATGGAAATTGTTGAAATCATGGTGGAATTCCTCAAGGGCTTCTTTTCCATGAGTCCAGATGATGAAGATGTCATCAATATAGCGCAAGTAGAGTAGGGGCTTTAGGGGACGAGAGCTGAGGAAGCGTTGTTCTAAATCAGCCATAAAAATGTTGGCATACTGTGGGGCCATGCGGGTACCCATAGCAGTGCCGCTGATCTGAAGGTATACATTGTCCCCAAATGTGAAATAGTTATGGGTGAGGACAAAGTCACAAAGTTCAGCCACCAGGTTAGCCGTGACATTATCGGGGATAGTGTTCCTGACGGCTTGTAGTCCATCTTTGTGTGGAATGTTGGTGTAGAGGGCTTCTACATCCATAGTGGCCAGGATGGTGTTATCAGGAAGATCACCGATGGATTGAAGTTTCCTCAGGAAGACAGTGGTGTCTCGAAGGTAGCTGGGAGTGCTGGTAGCGTAGGGCCTGAGGAGGGAGTCTACATAGCCAGACAATCCTGCTGTCAGGGTGCCAATGCCTGAAATGATGGGGCGCCCAGGATTTCCAGGTTTATGGATCTTGGGTAGTAGATAGAATATCCCAGGTCGGGGTTCCAGGGGTGTGTCTGTGCGGATTTGATCTTGTGCTTTTTCAGGAAGTTTCTTGAGCAAATGCTGTAGTTGCTTTTGGTAACTCTCAGTGGGATCAGAGGGTAATGGCTTGTAGAAACTCGTGTTGGAGAGCTGCCGAGCAGCCTCTTGTTCATATTCCGACCTATTCATGATGACAACAGCACCTCCTTTGTCAGCCTTTTTGATTATGATGTCAGAGTTGTTTCTGAGGCTGTGGATGGCATTGCGTTCCGCATGGCTGAGGTTATGGGGCAAGTGATGCTGCTTTTCCACAATTTCAGCCCGTGCACGTCGGCGGAAGCACTCTATGTAGAAGTCCAGTCTGCTGTTTCGACCTTCAGGAGGAGTCCACCTAGAATCCTTCTTTCTGTAGTGTTGGTAGGGAGACCTCTGTGGATTAGTATGTTGTTCAGAGGTATTTTGGAAATATTCCTTGAGTCGGAGACGTCGAAAATAGGATTCTAGGTCACCACAGAACTGTATCATGTTCGTGGGGGTGGAGGGGCAGAAGGAGAGGCCCCAAGATAGAACAGCTGCTTCTGCTGGGCTGAGAGTATAGTTGGATAGGTTAACAATATTGCTAGGTGGGTTGAGGGAACCATTGCTGTGGCCCCTTGTTCTCTGTGTATATATAAAGTCTGCTGCAGTTTCCACGGTATGCATCTGATGAAGTGAGCTGTAGCTCACGAAAGCTCATGCTCAAATAAATTGGTTAGTCTCTAAGGTGCCACAAGTACTCCTTTTCTTATTGCAGGTGGTAATCTAGATGTGATGGAGAGAGATGGTAACTGATTTTCCCCAGAGGATAGAGGAAAGCTCTGACACAATCTTCCTGTTACCCCAAAATGAATGACAGTTGTGTATTAAAGACCGTAAAACAGTTAAAAAAGAGGCTCTCTTGGCCCTATTACCAGAGGGATGTTACACTCTGGAGATGCCACTGAGTTTGCTCAACCAGGAATGGTCCCTGGTTTCAGTCCTAAACCCCACTGCTGGGATAGAATGCCGATGCTTCCGTGAAATGCGTGATTGTAAGCATTTTTGGACTACTTCCAGCTGTAGAAGCAGGTTGTGTGTGTGTGTGGTTTTTGTTGTTGTTTTTTAAAGGGCATAGACTGTTTTACAGATGGCCAGGTGGATGCTCTTCCAGAGTGGAGGAGGCTATCACTTAAAGGATCTCATAATAGATTTAAGATTTTTATCAGAAATCGACAGTGACCATTGAAGATGGCCAAAGATGTCTTTTATCTATGGTGGTGTGGTAATCCTTAATACAAATATAATTCATGTACATAGCAATATTGGCTTTCATTGTAAAAAGTGTAGAGCTGTGTTAACATGCAACACAGTTAAGTAAGAATGTCAGGGTAAATAAGCTTTTATAAAGGGGATGTGGTGGGAGAAGTAAGGGGCAGCATGAACTTCACTACGCCCTATAGTACCACGTGTACTGCAGAATGTAGTCCAAATAGAGGGAGATTAGGGTGACAGGATAGGTTTAACTCTGTTTTCTTGAAATTGTGAGTGGAACCTTCTGTATATGTGTATTTTAATGCTTTAAGGTATGCTAGGAACTTCAGCTAGCACGAAAATGGTGGCAGCATTGTATTTCATTCTTCAGTATGAAAATAATGTTGGCCTATGTTCTTTTGAAACTATGCATAATAGAGTGTAGTTTCATGTTGAAACTTGATCTGATTAAAAAAATTTTAGGTTTAATTTTAAAGTTGGTTTGATTTAAGGCTCACTGCTTGAGAATTAGTGACCAACAGCACTGAGACAAAATGTATCTTCATTTCCTAGAGCTGCTATTTAAAAAAAAAAAAAATCATCCAAATGAGCTCAATGCACAATAAAAATAAGTATTTATTTTAGAGGAATCATTAAAATATACACTGTATCCTTAACCATCAATATTCCTAAATCCCTGTATTTGTAGCAGAAGAAGGTGACATGAGACATATCTTCATCTGGGCAAGATTCCTGTAAAATGGGGTTGCGGGTGAGCACTGAAATAAGAACATATCTTCCATTGTTTCATTTTTTCAGTTGTCTGCTTCTCACTATAATCTTAAAGTGATAGTCAATCCTCTAAAAGAAATGAGGACTGACTCCGTAATTGTGTCTGTCTTATTTAGTTTGAGCTACTGTTTTTTTCTCTAACTATGTATTACATTTTTTTTGGCTGAAGAAAAGAAATGCCCCATTCAATTTCTTACTAACTATCTGTAGGGATTCATGGTTCTTTTCCTTGCTGTTTCTTTCACTGTGCTTTCTGGTAATATTGAAAAATCCATTCCATATGTTTCACTCAGACTGATGTTTTGTAAGAACAGAAATGTTAATTCAGCTACTTCAGATTTCAACGTTGTCATAGGGAAATGTCCCCATCATGCTGGCCACTATGTGCTAATACCATTTCCCAAATGCTGTTAAAATTACCTGTATTTTCAAAATTAATGTTTCCTCCCTTTGGAATTTCCTACTCTGGATAAGTTGAAGTACAGTAGCTAGTATAAAATTAGATCTGCTGTGCTATGAAACAGAGCTTCTATCACAAATAGTTTCTTTTCTTGGTCTTGGTTCAGGTTAACATTATGTATCTCTACATCTGCCATTTCTGGAAACTTAATAAGAACATTCTGAACCTTTTGGCCAATACAAATTTTCCCATTATGTAAAACATCTTACAGATTGGCTTGACTCACTAAGTGGTGGCAGGCAGGAGTCTCTTCCTGCAGGAAGTAGATCTATTTTTTTTACAAGGAAGTTTTTAGTGAATTAGTAAATCTTCATGTAGCCTGTTATATTGGTACGTTGACATGATTTAGTGCAATCTCAGTTTCCTATTGATCCTTTCTGCCTTCAGGCTTGTGAGAATTATTTAAGTATATTAATAGAAGACACTTAAAACCAGCTTCATTTGTTTGTTTCCCAGCAGGGGGACTGGAGTGCTTAGACTTCAGCAGACTCAAGACCAGCTTTCAGCAGTGGGAGATAATGTATTAATCCATTGAAAGCACAGAGTGGAGTCTTGCATATCACTTTGTGGTTTGTGTTGTGAAAGATGTTTTTCATGTTAGCAGGTTCTAGTAGAACTCTAAGTGTGCATGATGTTTTCACCTTGTGTGTATTTAGGAACCTCATGACAGGTATACCATGCTTTTATTATTATTATTTGTATCAGTCTTCTACTTTGATGCTGTTTTGCTTTTGCATTGTTGGAAATAATTTTCCTAATAGGTTTATTAAGGTTTACCATGACTCAGTTTCAACACAAGTGTTCCTTTATTGGTCCAAAGGCCACTTTGTGTTGGTTACATCCAAAATACGCATATTCACCCTTATGTTCTATACCCAAACAATAATATAGTTATAAACATTGGCCAAATACTCACAACCAGATCAGGCCCAGGAGACACTCCCATCATGGCATTACTGCAGTGGGGCGATGTTGATGATGTCAATTCTGGTTATTGGACCTTAGCTAATATTAACTGAAATGGTTTAGGGCTGCACTCTTTCTTCAAGATTTTTCCCCTTGTCTCACTTCCACTATTTTCCCCTAGCTATTGGACTAAACATTTTTAACCAGTTAATTACTTCACCTGGTACCCAATTAACATGATTTCTTTATTTCTATTTCTTAACCCAAGCCTTTAAATAAGATAACATGGGTATTTTCAGGATTACTACAAGTTTAATGCAAACAGTAGCTTCTCATGATCTCATTCTTCTTGGTCACATGCTTCAGGCTTATCACTCATGTCAAGATTTAGACTCAATTTTAAACCAGAGTTCACTGAGGCCTAATATGGGTTTATATTCCTACAAGCATGAAGCTTGATAAAATGAGATTACATGCAACTTTCTCAATTTTCTTTCCTTGCATGTAGACTGATTTTTTTTAGGGATCGTTAACATAATGCTCTGGCTCACAGGTTACTGAAGTTTGTGGCTTCAAAGCTCTAGCTGGGCCAATTTGTAGATCTGACCCTGTTTATTTTCCACCTAATCTTACCAGGGGTATTTAGCAAGTATATCGTCTTTCGCTTGCTTGCATTGGTTAGCAACTAAGGCTATTCCTTCCTGAAAGTAGATGGAGATATAATAGTGTTGTTTCTAAATAAACTCTTTGATGCCTTTTATCTAGTTTTTTTTAGTTTGTTTGTCTCTTTTTAGACAGCTGAAAAGGAAAGTTAGTTTGCAGATGTGATTTTAAAGTTGGTTGTAAACATCCAAGCCATAACTAGTTTACAAAGCCATAGTGATGGCCAATTTAGAAAACTATATAATACCTCAATTAGACTGCAGGAGGAAGTACTCTGATTTTTCTGAAGGGTATGCATGGGCAGACCTGTTCATTGTAACTTCTCTCCCCTTTCTTTTCCGAGACCCTGCTTTCTTGAGTTTATTGAACAACCATTTTCTGTCTAGAGTCAGTGGTACTATTTGGCTGTTGTGAAAGTTCAAGCATAGGGTTTGACAGTGGAAGTGGAACTTTGAATCAGCATTGCTTGAGATTCCTGTCCATTTTATGCATGGCTTAGAGTCTCCAGGCCCTGTGCCTACGTGGATGGTAGCAGCAGGAGAGCAGACTAATTAACTTGAGGTTCCAAGGTATGAACCTCAGAAGCAGATAAAACTCTTACAAACCCAGCAGAGGAGCAGAAAAACCCTTGTAAAAAGTAATTAAAAATAAATTATATTAATTAAAGGTACTATAGCAAAAAAACTGAATCTTTTGAAAGTAGTGAACGTCTTAAAAATGCAAGATTTGGCCAGCACGCAGGATTCATACTTCTGTCATGGAAGAAGCCTTTCTGCAGATTCAAACACCTAATGTTATGCTAAGTCCTTTGGAGATCGCAGCCTAGGTCTGGCATTGGAAGTGCGGGGCCGGGGGTGGCAAGCACCGTCATCTGTTGGAATGGTTAATTACTATCATGCACTATATGTTTCCTGGAAAGTGTTCAGAGGATCTTGAACTCTTCCATTTTGCTAAGCATTTTCTGAGAGTGAGATTCAATCATGGTCCCACCTTCCTTTCTACGCCCTTCTGCTTCTTTCTCAAAATGTTTGTGTGCCATTGGTGGTCCATGGGCCACAGCTTGGGAACCACTAATGTCACACATTTGCACAACTATTTTTCTGAGTCATCCATCTTTAAAGTGTCTTTTTAAAAGTCAAAACCATAATTTTAAAATAGCTTCCATGAAGTATGAAGAGCATTAGAAAAAATTTTTAAAATAATTCTGTTGTGGTGTAAACATTACAGTACTGTGTTGGTGCGTGAGAACTGAGGGACCCTATTAAAAAGGAAAACACTCCAGTCCTCCAGACTTTTAACATGTTGTTATGGGATTCACTGGTCACCACTGTGGCACTTTCTTGCAGGATTAACTCTGAACCAGTCGGCTGCCCCTCCTTGTGTTTCTCACCCCATGGTCTCTCTCTCTCTGGAGTCAGGGGGCTCCCTCTTTGTAACTTGGCCCTCCAGCTGGATCACTGCTGTCCTTGTCTGCTCCAATGGTCTTCCAATCCAAGGCAGGTCCTGTGCCATTTTCCCAGCGGCCGATAGGGGAACTTAGGCCCACCCACTACTCCAGGTTCCTGTCCAGGGACCCTGTGTCCATCAACCTGTGTCTCCTTGCTCCCAGACCCTGTTGCTATTTCCCTAGACTCCTTCTTAGTTCTCTGCTCTATCTTCTGGCTCCCCAACTCTCTGGGGTTACCAGCTCAAACTTCCCCCTTCCAGGGAGTAATTGCAGACTACTTAACTCTGAAACCCTAAACGTGCTTTGCTTCTCCCAGGGAGTGACTGCAGACTCCTTGCCCTGCAGCCCCTTTCTGCTGTCAACTTCCTGGCTTTATACAAGCCCTGCCTGTTCCTTCTTAGCTGGATTTCATCAGCAGCCAGTCTTTCAATCCCTGGCTCTTTCCTGGGTTCAGCTTGCCAGGTTAATTGACCTCACTCAACCGTCTCTGCCTTGTGTGGAGTTATACTACCATTATATATGGTATATTACATATGGTATAAGTTATATACCATTATATATGGTAGTATATCATGTTTGTGAATAATCCGTTACCACTTTTTTTCTTGCTTGTGTGGGTCACAAAAAACAAGTTATAACCATGTTAGAGAACCATCTTGTAATTCTGAGGCTATGTCAGTGCTGGCCTTTCTCTCTCCCCCCCCCCGCCCCCCAAACAAAAGAAAAAGTCCTCATTGATGTTAGTGTAACACACTAGCGAAGCATGGTTCATGTCTCCCTCTAATCTCTGTTTAATGGGAGGATGATAGCCTACTGGCTCTGCCAACTAGAGGGGCTACTCTTTTCGCTTAGCTGGGTAGAGGTCTATGCTGAAGTGCTGGTTTTGATCCCCGCTGATGTGGTAGAGACGGGAGGGAGTTACAGTCGTATTCACTAGCTGCCAATTGACTTCTTTTACATTAGTGCTTCCAGTGTTGCTGCCACCTGTGCACCACTGTGGAATCTAAAGAAACAAGGCTAGTGTAGGTGAGGCCTGGTAGGTGCTTAAGCTAAAACATAGTTCTCTAACATTGCTTTACCATGTGCTGTTAGGGGAAAAAAACAACAACAACGATGTACAGTCAAGTTATATATTTTATTGTAATATTAGGATATGAATTAGGATACAAATTCATATCCTAATATTACAATAAAATATATAACTTGACTGTAAATAAATAAATATTACAATAAAACTTGCGTCACACCCATGTTTAAGCATGATATATGATATATAATAAAATATATAACTTGACTGTAAATAAATAAATAAATATTACAATAAAACCTGCGTCACACCCATGTTTAAGCATGATTATTTCTTTAGTGTAGGTGAGGATCTAGTTACGCAACCAGTTAGTCTACATTTTTGCATCTCCTGATTCAGACAAATAAACAAGCACGCTAAAGAAAAGTAGATTTGACCTGAAAATCTTTTATTAATCTAAATATTAGAATCAAAAAGGATACACATTTTTAAAGACTTTTAACTTGACTAATTTTTGAAGCTTTTGTTCTGACTATTGCTTGTTTTCATTTTCAATACATGTAACTAATTTTGAAATTAGCCCCTATGCTATTTGTGATGTTAATGTTATTCCTCAGCATGCCACTTACTGCTGCTTATTGTAATTAAAAACTATTTTGCAAACTTGATTTTGCCATTCGTGTGGTAAGAATTGCTTATGTGAAGTTTCACCATGTTTTTAGCGCAAAAAAAAAAGTGGAAGTTTTGTAAAAACAAAAGACATTGCTATAAACAAATCAATGTGATTTCACATTTATTTATTTTAAAATAACCATTTTATGTTAAAACCTAAAACAAAACCAACAACTTTGAATTCAATCAACATTTCCCCTCCCCCTCCAAAAAAAACACTCTTAAACATGGGGGTGGAGACGTTGAGCCCTGGAAGGAAGAGGAGGAGGCAGAATCATGGAGATTCTACTGAACTTATGTGCAGCATTCCATTAAGTCATTTCTCTTTAGGTGGGTCTTGAACAGAAAGTTTACTGTAACCTTGTGATTCTTTCTTGAGTTCTTTCACTTACACTCTCTGTTGTATAGCCTTCAGAAAGACTGCAGTGCAGTAATTGGTACGGGCTGTTATTAGCAGAGAAAACCAAGCTGTGGTAATTCTTCCCCCCACCATTTACGCAATTGTTGACTGAGGTCTGCATTTTAGAGAAGGAGATAATGAAGTGATGCCTCCAGGTTCAAAGTTTCGAGGTTTGGCTGCTTACCAAAAAGAACCTAAATAGTTTTCTGTAAACTGTTGCTAGTGTGTGCATGTCATGCAGCATATCTGATGGTGCTGGGATATCCCCTTTATATGAAAACTCTTGCAATTTGTGCCTAATAATATTTTGTTTTTAATTCTCTGTGCTCAGATGGTGGAGAATAAGGTAAAGTACTATTTTTATTTTGTACAATTTATAACAGGAATGGAAGTATGAATGCATCCGATGAAGTGAGCTATAGCTCACGAAAGTTTATGCTCAAAAAAATTTGTTAGTCTCTAAGGTGCCACAAGTACTCCTTTTCTTTTTGCGGATACAGACTAACACGGCCGCTACTCTGAAACCTGTCAGTAATTGAAGTAACTTTCAATATCTCATAACATGCTACAAAAACTTACCTTCAGTTGTTTTGTAATTACTAGCCAAAGTTTTATGTTACATATTTTGTTGCTAGTAGCCAATTAAAATATTGGTTTAGGGAACTTAGTAGATTGAATTTCCGCTTTGACAAATCTAGCCATTTATCTCAAATATACACCAAATGTATTTCCTTTGAGTCAGTTTCTTTAATTATCTAAGTGTATCTGAATTCCACATTTGAATGATATGTAACATTCATGTTTTGTCATTTAATAAAAACTTGATAAAGAATTCTTCTTAATGAAGAATTGGTTTGGAAACTGTAAGTTTTCTTACCGTTAATCTTTATAGCCAATGATTTTTATTGATTTTGTTTTCTAGCTAGAGTTTTCACTTAGGTTAACATGGTTATATGCATATAAGTATATGCCACAAACTCCAGCTGTTTAGCTGTCAAAGTACAGTGATTATAGCCAGAATCAAAAGTTGGAGGGTCCAGTTTTCTGTGACTCAATGGGGTGGGGAGGGGGGAAATGAAATCCTGCATTAAATCCAGTTATATCGCTCAGAGTTTAAATGGACAGCAGTCTAGAAATTCTAAGTTATACATCCCACAGTGAACATGTATGACTCAGAGCTCGTCCTTGGGTTTAAACACTTTGGAATTTGGATTTCCTGCTGAGATCCTACATTAGTGTTTAGTGCAGGAAAATTCTAGTCTGGGTGAGACATTCATAAAGCTAGTGGGGTTGTTTTTGCATGTTACTGTGGGCTAGAAAAAGATTTCTGCAAACACATGTCCTCTTAATTTTTCATAAGTTTTTCATAGAACTTTCATAAGTTTTAAATCTTAGACAGCAAGCTGGTATATCTGGCTCTTTTTAAAGATATCTCCTTCCCAGTATGAAACTGGTAATTTGCTTGCATTAGTATGTCTCTGTCTACCATACCGCATTTAACTGAGTTTATAAACAGTTACTGGCATGACTTGTTTTAAACATGGTTCTGGTCATGGTCCACCCACTGGATTTATGGGTCTCTGTAATACAAGTGGACAAATGCCTGTCAACATAAATCCTCAAGGAATCTCCAAGTGCTACAGTAATGATTTAGTCAGAGTGCTTTGAGACCTTCGGGTTTTAATGCTTTAAAATAAAAATGCATTATTAAATGCCAAATTGCCATTAATATATTAAACAAAATTGCTCTGTTCCGTATTCATTTGGCAGAAAATACCATAATCTCATTAGTTTTAGTAGAAGACCTCTGTGGCTTTAGGCACAAATAAAACGTTATGCCTTCTGAGGGTGGTCTTCTAATGAGGGACAAATGATTTTTCTGGGGCCTTGTCAGAATGGCTTGCTGTGCACAGCTATTCTGAAATGGTTGTCTAATACGTTTCTCCCAGAAATGTACTTGGAAACCATTTTCCAACATGCCTGTTGCTAGCACAATTTTTCTGAGCATCTGTGGTGGAAATCCAGCAATCATGCTTAACATCCACCATTACAAATATGTTCTCTGGGCCCTAAAATGGAAGAACTTTATCCCATATGGATGAATTTTTACCCAAGCTGACATCAGCCAAGTCAACTATTTGGCTTCTCTAGACTTTACGTAATGTTTGTTTATATATTCAGATAGTTACAAGTCATCAGAGATTTCTCAGATTTGCCTTGGGTTACTTACTCTTACAACCGATCTTTTCTTTTGGACTATACAGCTCTCTCATACTTACTTTCTATGGCTGCTGCTACCACTGCCATTATGTTTGTATTTGTTTAATCCCTTATGTGGACATCTGGTTTATTAGAACCAAAGCCCCTCAGGAAACAGTATACACAGTCCTGAGGGTAAGAGCAGTATTTTACTCAGTTCCTTGTGGTAACTGAAAAGTAAAGATTCATTGTAACATCCTGAAATTTCTCTTGTCTAGGTGCACAAGATTTTTTTTATTTTTTTTATTTAATTCTATCATCATGTATGGTTACAAGACTAAGGGAGTGGAGTAAGAATGGTCTTGTGGTTATGGCACAGGACTGGGATCCAGGGATGAAAGGTTTTGCCTGTGACTTTGTGATCATATACAAGTCACTTACCCTTTCTGTGCTTTAGTTTCCTTATCTGTAAAGTGGGGATAATATTTACCTCAGGGGGATGTCGTGAGGTTGAATTAATTAACGTTTGTAAAACACTTTTGAGATTTTCAAAAAGTGCAACAGAAGCCTATGAGGAAAGATTAAAAAACTGGGCATGTTTCTTCATAAGAAGACTGAGGAGGGTCCTGATAAGTCCTCAAATATGTTAAGGACTGGTATAAAGAGGAAAGCAATCAGTTGTCTTCATGGCCACTGAAGGTATGACAAGAAGTAATTGGCTTAATCTGGAGCAAGGGAGGTTTAGTTTAGATATTAGGAAAAACTTTCTAATGATCAGGGTAGTTAAGCTCTGGAATAGACTTCCAGAGGAAGGTTTAGAATCCCTGTCATTGGAAATTTTAAAAAACAGATTGGACAAAAACCTGTCGGGGATGGTCTAGGTTTACATGGTCTTGCCACAGCGCAGGGTGCTGGACTTGATGAGTTCTCAAGGTCCCTTCCAGCCCTACATTTCTATGATTCTATAAGAATGTTGTTATTTTTACTTTAACTCTCCAAGTACAACATTGGAGATGAACCTTCATAGATAATCCTTTTGGTCCTTATCTGGTCCAAAACGAATGCTATGAGTGCTACTGCATCTTTGGGAACACCAACAATATCTACTGATCTAAAACCTGCAGAATGACAGTTGAGGAGATCCTGGAATTACCAAGCCTTATATAGGCAGCCCCATTTTGGTGGATGTGGAGGCAATATTAGCAAAGCTTTGCCTGCTTCAAGACCCAAAGAGAAAGTGGGCAATGAACACAGGGCAGTCAGGCAGGGAGATTCCACATAATAAAATGCCTTTACGCAGGAAAGTGGTCACATGCATGCACAATTCAGGACTAAGACTCTCTTTTTACTGAATCTTTGTTACTGGGAGTGTAAACAAGCGGAATTTGTATCTATCACTTGTAAAGACCTGACAACCAACACAGTGTGTTTTCAAATGTCTAAACCAAATAAAACAAAGACTTCTCTTCTTTGTGTCAGATGCTAGCAAAGATAGCAGCCAATCCCCCTCTCCCTGGGATAGTGTCTAGAATCTTCACCTTAGAAGCCATATTTTCTAATTTTAAATATAGGTTTTGGTGTTCAGGGAAGAATTTGCGATAGAGAAAATTTAAAAGAAGAAAAGAAATGGGCAGGGGGATTTCTGTTCTTGAAAGATCCACATGCAATTTAATGTTTGGATAAACCATAAGGCATTGTTTTTTCTCTTGAAAATTGCTCTTCAATAACAAAATATTATTGCTATACCAGAAAAGATGGAAAAAAAGGAGAAACTGAAACTTTATTTCAGCAAGTCTTAGGATAATAGTTTTTTTTTCTTTTCTACAGCCCAAGAATATATTTCAATTGGATTCTGCTAGAATACCCACAAAAGAAGTCGCAGGTTCTCTTAATACTAAAACTGGCGATAGTCGGCAGCACAGTATCAAAACTGAATTTTTGAAGGCAGCACAGTCAAAAGATAAATTTAAATGTAGTGGAGCTGAGACTGGAGGTTTTGCAGGCCATATTGCTAAATTAATGAATAAAAGAAGAGTGTTTACGAAACAGTGGTGAAAAAAGTCAGTTGACAGGACTGAGAGTATATCACGTTGGATGTAATTACATCTGTAGGACACCAGAAAAAGTGGAAACAATTATTGTGGGCCAAGTTGAAGACCTCTTGAAAATGATACAAAAACCTACCTGAAAGATAACATGGAAGGTTTAATTTAAATATTTCTTTTTGCTGGTCTTCTGTTTATAGTATTCAGTAACCAATTATTTCAAGTGGAAGACTAGAGCTATCTTAGATAATGTTTCCCGGGGAGAATGGGGGTCAGTCAGCATTGTTTTCTGAGCTCTGGATATAGGTTCGAGAAGCCTTTGCTGAAGTAACCCCTTGTGCAAGTCAGTGAATATGTCACTTTAGGTTTTAACATAGGTATTTCTAATACGTTACTTCATCTAAATTTTAAATTTAAACAAATTCAGATATGTAGTTGAAGAATATTTGTCTCACTAATTGGCTTCCCCTACAATGTGCAATATTAAAATTTCATAGGAGGACAATTCTGTTAAACATCACCTGCATTTTTAAATTAGATTTAGTAATATTTTGGTGCACTTTGGAGGAGACAATTTTCCTGTAATTTTTCATCTCTGTAATGAGTCTGTTGTATCTCTGCAGTATTCTGTTTTTCTGTGGTTTTGCTGTATGATCTGTGGTAGTGCTGAGTTCCCTGTTTCGGATACTATATCTGGTATTTGTATTTTTAAAATATCTCTAAATTGACAAAAGAATTCCAAGATACTACAGACTGGACTGGATTGGCTCAGCTTTTGCATCCTTCTAAGAAATTGACAGTGCAGGGATGGCTCCCTGTGTATGCCACCAGGCAATATAAAGAGCAAGACATTGTTCAAGGAATTAATAATAATGATTAATAATATATTATCTCAATTACTGTTCCACTAGGCAGAATGAGAAGCCAATTAAATTTTGTTTTAGAGAATGAAAACTTAAAAACCAGTTTGCTGAACAGAAAAAGAATTGCACTCACTGACTCTCAGTGAAAAAGATAATCAGACTAAGAACATCAAAGCTGGGCAGGAACTTTGGGAGTTCCTTTGCTGCAGGGAGATTTCATGGAGGTTGGTGGTATTGGTTAATCTGGTTCTGAAGGCAAGGATTTCATATAAAATCCAGGTCCAAATATCTATCCTTTGTAGTACTCCAATTAATGATTTGTATGATACCTAATGAAGACAGTGATGAAAAAGTTTTAGCTTGCTGTAGGAATAGATTTATGGGATCTGACAGAGAATTGAGGAAGTATGAACGGTAACAGATAGTTTAGAACTCAGGGAAATTGTTAATTTTTTTTCCTAAACTGGTGATTGTTACTTCAGTAATAGGAAACTTTTCAACTTGAAATGGTCATTAGGCTATTATGGTGCTTAAATACTTAAGGAATGCCTTTATAAATCTGTATAATGATGATCTTTTTATGTTTCACAATGGTTAAGTATTTCCCTTAGAGTGCAGGACCAGGAGATCAAACAGCTAAGTGCATTCATCCACTTCCTCAGTCATGACTCAATCATGGACTTTCCCCAGAAGAGCACGGGTAGAGATTAAAGTGCATCTAGTCCTGTGATAATCTGATCAGATTTAATTTCTCCAACTCTTTAGACAAACATTTCAACTAAATGTCTTCTACAGTATTCTGAATTCCACTGTGGGTTAATTTCTTAGAGACTGAGAGGCATCCTCACTCCACCTATCTGATTTACAAACGAACACAAGTTGGAGTTCAGAACACTTAGAAAGGCAATGTCTGCCTGCTAGGACAGGATGTTTTATCCATGAGTATTTGTACCATGATCCAGACACGCAAAGCATGAGTGATCTTTGTCTGATTTTTTTTTTAACAATGCTTTTGATTTTTTGAATGTCAAAAAACATAGCCCATTGAGATTATGTATTTATGAAATAATGATTAATAAAGATCTGTAGTTAGCAAGGGTAGCTTGAAATAGAAAAAAATTCTTTTTACCATTGCCCTAGGCAGAATCTTAATATATTAAGGATTTCTGGCATTGCAAAAGCCACCATTTACAATAAAAATGGACAGTTTTTAAAAACTAATGTTTGAACAATATTTTAAAGTGAACTTTCCTAAATCACATTAAATTGCTTGTCCATCTACCATTGTTTTCTTCAATCCTTAATTTAAGAAAGAAACAAGAAAAAATATTTCAGTTGGCCAGGGTTGCACTTAAGTTTTTGAGAGTTGTCCAGTCTTACGGTCAGTAAAGCTCTTTTATATAGTTTCTGGGTTACTGGATAATCCAGCTAGAATTAATACAAGAATTATTTATATATATTCATATTCCTACCCTTTCTTATTAACATAATTACTGGAAACGTCCATGTGAAGCTTTCTTTTATAAACAATATCAAAATGATCAGTCTTGGTTAGCATGACTGTAAGTATATTGGAAATGACAGTTTCCATGGTCAACAGAAAATCCAGTTTAATAGGCTTGCCAAGAACAGCTCTTCACAATGTGATACTGTTTTATTTAATATTGTTACAAATCATTCAGCCAATCCACATGCAGATTTGTTAGGCAATACAGAATCTCTTGTTAGCCAAGAAAATAAAATAATTCTTTGCCAAAGTTTATGTTTATAATATTTTTTTCATGTTTAAATCTCATTTCACTTTCTACATTTCAGTCACTTTGTAATCTGAAATATGGGAATCATACAAAGTTGAAGTGTCGGTGATTCTGTTTCATTGGATGGGTGTTCCCTTGCAAGAGCATTCAGGTGTCCAAACTACTTAGTTATTCTTCTGTTTTTTCAAGTCATGGAAGAGCCTCTTGGGGCCTGACCCTACCCCATTCAAGGGAATAGGAGTTTTGCTGTGGATTTTAATGAGTGGATTTTAATGAGTATTTAAAAAATATCAGTATATTTTTGCCTTAAAAACTGAACTTTTGTCTTTTTCCCATTAATACTTGGAATGCAAGGGTAGAGAAAATGCCCCTTTTCATTTATTTGTATGTAGTTGTTAGTTAATGTGTAAGTACATTGTCCCAACTGACATATCTAATGCAACTGTGTTGATAGCTTTGAAAAGAACATGCACTTTCAAAACTGTATGTTTAGTATGAGATTCTGGTCCACCTGATGGACAATATTTGAGGTTCTGTAAATTTATAGCAAGATAGAACAATGATCTCAGATTGTTTAGAAGACTGTATGCCATGACATGGCAGTTGTTTGCTGCAGCTTGAATACTCTTACTGTTGTCCCTGGTTTTAATTCCTGATTCTGATTTGTGTGTGATGTTTGCTTAAAGGTTTTCTAAACAAGAATGTGACCACCTAAGTGAAGGATCCTTTGGCTTTGGAACTCTTTCCCTCTGATGTGTCCATCATCAACTGGATATATTTATGCTACAAAACAAGATTCTTACATTGTTCTCTGTCTTTTTTTCCACTAAATTGTGGGATTTCCAGTTGAATGTCATTTGGTTGATGGGTAGGAATGGTGCACGGCAGAATCTTTTATTGTGTATGTTTTGTAATGGTGGTAGGATATCCTAGGAATAGTCATCTATAGTAAGAAATCTTTATAATACAAAAATTCCTCACTTGTGATTGACGATTCTAGAGGGAAAACGCTAAGCAAAACATATGTATTCTGTTGTATGTACTGAACTGATTAGAGTGGTGGAAGCATCTCTCTGAATGAAATGTTCCTGTCACTTTGTCACTGTAATCAGTTGTCATTGATTATAATGCACATTCTGCCCTGTGAATACCTCTGTTTGTAAAATACGTAGTGTCCTATTTAGTTAGGCTTCTGAGATTGTGGGGTTCTATTTAATAAAAATGTGGATGAGGTGCCCTTAAAGCCCTGTATGACAGTGAAATACAAAACAACAAAAACAACTGATAAAATAAGGAATTCTGAAATTTAAGTTAGAAATGTCTTAGCTTGCTCACGGTAACCTGATACTAAAGCAATCTAAGAGTAATTCTTAAAGACTGATATGACTGATATCTGTCAACAAAATTAAAAGGCTAGAAACATCTAGCAGTCTATTTTTCAGAATACTCTCAGATGATTAGATAATCAAACACAGTAAACAACCTATTTTGATTTGAAGTTAAGCTGGTGTGTGTTCTGCTTATTTTGTAGATGAAGGGATCCACATCATTGTTTGAAGGGATACTGCTTCACTGCTCATTTTTCTGTTGTCTTTTGCTCCCTGTCCAAGCTTAGATGTCCTTTTCCTGTTTGGATATACAGGTATGCTACTGTATTCTGTAATTTTCAAACCGGGGTACATGAGCTCTTGTCAGGGTATGCAAGAAAAATCCTGTCATGGCAGATAACGCATTTTGTACATGTCAAGGTTCCTTCCCCACTCTGAACTCTAGGGTACAGATGAAATGAAAAACCCTGCATGAAAAAACATCTGCATGAAAAACCCCCTAAGCTTATTTTTACCAGCTTAAGTTAAAAATTCCCCAAGGTTCAAACTATTTTACCTTTTGTCCCTGGACTTTATTGCTGCCACCACCAAGCGTCTAACAAATATAACCGGGAAAGAGCCCACTTGGAAACGTCTTTCCCACCAAAATCCCCCCAAGCCCTACACCCCCTTTCTTGGGGAAGGCTTGATAAAAATCCTCACCAATTTGCATAGGTGAACACAGACCCAAACCCTTGGATCTTAAGAAAAACGAAAAAGCAATCAGGTTCTTAAAAGAAGAATTTTAATTGAAGAAAAAGTAAAAAAAAATCACCTCTGTAAAACCAGGATGGTAAATACCTTACAGGGTAATCCGATTTAAAAAATAGAGAATCCCTCTAGGCAAAACCTTAAGTGACAAAAAGACACAAAAACAGGAATATACATTCCATTCAGCACAACTTATTTTATCGGCCATTTAAACAGAATCTAACGCATATCTAACTAGATTGCTTATTAACCCTTTACAGGAGCTCTGACCTGCATTTCTGCTCTGGTCCCAGCAAAAGCAACACAGACAGAGAGAACCCTTTGTTTTCCCCCATACTTTCCAGCTTTGAAAGTGTCTTGTCTCCTCATTGTTCGTTTTGGTCAGGTGCCAGCGAGGTTATCTTTAGCTTCTTAACCATTTAGAGGTGAAAGCGTTTTTCCTCTGGCTGGGAGGGATTTAAAGGTGTTTACCCTTTACTTTATATTTATGACAATATAATACCACTTAACATCTAATCAACAACTAGAAACTTGTCTGAGGGACTATTTTTATTCAAGACGAAAGTATATATAATAAAATTGTTCATTATAATAATAGTTGTATCCAGGACAACACACTCTAGGACTTGTACGTTGTGTTGCATCATGTTATCCCTTACAGACCTTTTTATTTTTCTGTTTTCATATATATATTATGACCCTATCTCAGATGGGAGTACATAGTAGTTATTTGGAAAGGGAAACTGGAACTAATATGTTTGTGGTTTTTTTTAAATTTCTTCTTCTTTTGTAACCATTTACAACTGATCGCAGGTTAGTTAAGAGAAACCATTCACATTTCCTTTAAATATTGGAAATATAACTCTTCATATTTAGTGCAACTAATCATGGTTTCCTTACACAGTTTAATAAGATGTTTGGGCATTGCATGTACCTCCTGTTACAGTTTAAAAGGACATGAGTAGTAAGACCAGGACTTTTAGATCTACATGTATCTGCAATATTTCTATTATTCACTGCACTCTGCAAATAACTTTATTCTTATACAGTGCCTAAAACACTGGCTCCCCAATCTTTATTGAGGCCTTCAGGAGGAACTGTAATAGGATAATATTTTTGAGAGAGATTGTCATAGGTATACACTGTTACTTAAAGATTTCATGATTAAGAGGCTCTGTATATTGAGGATAAGGAAAATTATTAAAACTTAGTATTGATGTGAATGCAGAATGAATATTTTTACATTGAAAAATATTTTTAATATTGCTAGAGGTGATGCACAGACATTTTGTATAGATTATTGCTGCATAGAAAGATTTCTGTTCAAAATCTATCTGTCTTCTTTGTTACCGAAGTATCCTATTCTACACTTGACCCTCTGCAGGATTTGCCCCCCCGAGAGGTCTGCATGTCTTAATCTTGTTATAATTCCCAATATAGGTGTCTTAGCTCAAATGAGAATTACAGAATTGCTCTTAGATATTGTTTTGTTCAAAGATGGAAGGTAAATTTGTTTGTAAATAACTCTGCCTCCACGTTGATCATCTCTTCTGATCTTTTAAACAGATATTACTTTTATACCTTTTTAAAAAATATATATACTGTTAATATCTCTTTCGTTTTACGGGTGAGAACTGTTTTCCTTATTTTACCCATTTGTTCCTTGTTTGGGAATCCCCGTGCTTTCCAGCTCCTGGAACACACTTATGTCAGCAGATTAACTTTTGCTTCCAGTTTCTAATCACTGATGCTAATATAGGCTTGAATTAAATTATAAAAGGATATTTCTTTTGTATGTTCAGGAAGATAGTTTTGTTCTCTCCACTCATTTTCTTTTCTTTTTTTTTATTTCAATAATCTGCAGTTCAACCCTTGCACAGATAAGCATGAAGTCAGTGCTAGATGTTTGCTAAGGCAGGTTCAATTTAAGGATTCTGAAGCTGGCCCTAGGATACACAGTATAGTTTTGAGCAATAAAATGGTATTGCTTAGCAATTAGCTTTGAGGTAGAATCCCCCAAATTAGAACATTAAATGATTAAAAGTTACAGATTGAAAGCTGCACTCTCCTTTTTTTTGTTTTGTTTTTGGAAAGCGCTGTAGTTATGGATTTATACAATAGGAGTCAAAGTCCATTATAGCAGTGGTTCTCAACCAGGGGTCTGGGGCCTATGTGGGGCCGTGAGCAGGTTTCAGGGGGTCTGCCAAATAGGGCCAGCATTAGACTCACTGGGGCCCAAGGCGGAAAGCCGAAGCCCCGCCACATGGGTCTGAACCCAGGGCCCTGAACCTCATCCCTCGGGTTGAAGCCGAAGCCTGAGCAATGTGGCTTCGTGGGGGTCCCCTGTGGCGTGGGGCCCTAGGAAACTGCCCTGTTTGCTATCCCCTAATGCTGGCCCTAGCTTTTATATACAGAAAAACAGTTGTTATGGCAGGTGGGCCGGGGAGTTTTTATAGGATGTTGAGTGGGGCCTCAGAAAGAGAGAGGTTGAGAACCCCCCTGCATTATAGAATATGCCTAACTTTTGTGAGCCTTTATAGGTTGTCTACATACTTTTTAAAACCTAAGGTTAAACAACGCTAAATGTGTTAAGTTCAAGCAAGAACAGAGTCTAGTTCTTCAGCACACTGAAGACACTGTAGCCCATGTGTCATCTTCCTCCGAAGGCTTCATCTTCATGTTGAATCAGAGGAATGCAAGATAGGGCCTGGTGGAACACCACAAAGGTGAGCCCCCAAAGAGAAAGAGCAGTTTTCCATTTCTATGAGAGGAAAAAGCTGAACTATTCTAAGGCAATTACTTCCACCTCTGCCAAATCCAGCAGAGACGTACATAGCACCTTGTAGTTGATTGTATCAAAGATTGCTGAAAAATGTAACAGAGCTAGCAGAGACATCTTGTATTGCTGTTTCCATACTTGTCCTGGTCTGAAACCTGATTGTCTGAGGTTAAAAGATTGGAAAGTTTCTCCACTACTTATTTTTTCTTAATTATTTTCCCCAAAAAGAGAAGTTAGAGGCTGGGTAATAGATAATGATGACACTCGTGTTAAATGGTTTATTGAACAAGAACCATAGTATTGGATCTTTGAGGTTTTATTGGCAGTTTTGCCCTCCCTTTCGGAGACACTAATGATCACCTCCAAAACTGAGCCACCTGAGTCATCCAGACTAGCTCAGCTATACATGCCAGACTGAGTACTTCATCTGGCATGGTGGTGGTTTTATTAATGATTTGACCTCACAATGAGTAGCATGAGTTGAAGTCCCAGGTTATTCTGTGCTGTTGTCCTAGTCGGTAACCAACAGGTCTTGGTACAAGCTACATTTACATATAAATTTTAAAATCTAGTTTGGCA
Organism: Eretmochelys imbricata; assembly: GCF_965152235.1. Taxonomy (NCBI): domain Eukaryota; kingdom Metazoa; phylum Chordata; order Testudines; family Cheloniidae; genus Eretmochelys; species Eretmochelys imbricata. Next base: position 112,062,126 of record NC_135577.1, read on the forward strand.
CCCTGGATTTATGTTGTCGTTTAAGCTCAGCTGCTCAAAGGTTGGAGTCGTGTCTGCCCAGATCTTTAATCCTGATTTAAAATTATACTTGCCCATGTGAGTTAAGTAAGAGCCTCCCACTCCTAAAGGTTTTACTTGTACATCACCTTTTCATGTTGATTTAGCTGATACTATCATGATAGCTGCAGGTATCTGCAAAATGTAAAATCTGTGATGGGGACAAAAATGAAAATCATTAGCGTATTGAACTTGCACCAGAACTGTAGTGAGCAAAATGGGATTAGCCATAGAATGACAAGCGGTTCTGTTTTAGTTTCTGAAAAATACTGTCCACAGGCATGCTACAGGATTCCAGTTTGTTTTTTCTAATGGAGATCTGCTATTTGAGACCTTAAGGATTTGTTCCTGAAACAGCTGTCACTTCAGTTGGGTGATAAGGTGCACAGGAAAACTGAGATATCAGTTAGTCTGTTGTTGCTCTTAGCTTCAGGGGTTCTGTTTTCTGGAAGTCGGCTGCTTTGCATACTGTGGGTGCAATAGTAACTTTCCTAGATGGAACCTTGTGTCTTAAATTTAGATCTCATTTGAAAAATTTGAAATTTGCATAGTGGGTATAACTTCTGTTAAAGTTCTCCCAAATGGAAAAAGGCACCATGATCTGTAGTGGTGTATAAACAAAAATGTAGTGCCAAATTTTCAAAAGCTGAGATCTCTGTATTACCCACATTTGTGTTTACCTCTAATTGCATATGCACTTAGTTAATGCATATGCAGGTGAAAGTATCTCCATGCATGCAGTTAGTCAGTTGGAGCACCTAATGTGAAGTATTCATATGAATTCCCTGCCCTTTTGAAATATGGCCCTTACAGTAAAATAAAGTGCTTGTTGATGTGCTTTTAAATCCGTTCTGTGTTGCTTTGTGGATGGTTTCGACTGTGTTTTTCTTTGTAAGAATTTTCTAGTTCGGTGTGTTAGAGAAGAGAATTCTTCACCCAGTTGGCTACCAGATGCTGTAAATTTTTTTAAAAAGAAAAGGAGTACTTGTGGCACCTTAGAGACTAACCAATTTATTTGAGCATAAGCTTTCGTGAGCTACAGCTCACTTTTTTAGCTTTTCATGTATGACAAACTTTCTTGAAAAAAATAAAACAAAAAAGATTTTGCTGTCAGGAGAGTTACCGAGGAAGACACTATTAATTTTGTTTGAAGAGATGTCCAATATATGTCATTTCAGAAAGTGGAGTCCTGTGGGGCGTTGTGTAGATATATCAGTATGAAGTCTCATTTGCCAGCTGACAGTCCAACCTTCAAGCAGATTCATATCTCTATGAAACTGTCTGTCACCTGCTGCTTGTTCTATGTTCAGTATGCATTTCCTGTTGAATTTTGAGTATTACCTCTTCCCCCTCTCCTCCCCCCCTTGTTGTGGCTAATTGCTCAGTTCTTTGTGAAGCAAAAGTACTGTTTAGGTTTTGGAACATCTTCATTTAGTTTTATTTCTTCCCTTCATTGGGATACCATTTTTTGTCTATTAAAGCCTGATTGCCTGTTCTCTATTGTTTTTCTTTACCATTCTACTGCTCCTGTTTGTGGAGCTCTGTTCTCCTGGGCCTCCTAACTGGAGAACTGCTCCTTCAGTATCAACTTTAGTGGCTCCTTTTCCCAACTCCTTCGCGCATTCAGGTCCTTCTTTAAACACTCTCCAGGGTTCAACCCTCTCCTCTTTTTATCTCTTGGTGATCTCATCCTCTTGCATGGTTTCAGCAACCACCTCCAGACAGATAAGTCCTCAATTCACACTATCACCCCCCTCTGTCCATCAGTGCATCTTCAGCTGTACTGCTCACTAATCAAAAACAGTCTCCAAAACTGAACTTCTTTCTCATCTTGAAAGCTCTTCTAACCTTCTTGTCTCAGATTCTGAACCTGTTACCTCTGACTTTCTTCTTCGTCTCATCCCCATAACCACCATCATGGAGTTCTGGCACTTTCCTTTTCAATATCACTACAGTCTGCTCATTCTTCATTATGCCTGCTGTTGAGACCCTTGTCCAGGCCTTGTTGATCTGTGGGTTGATTACAGCTCTGTTTGCTGTGTTGGGCAATCCAGGTTTGCTCTCCACGGAATTCTAGTGCAAGTCTTCTAGTTCTCATCCAACACACACCGTCTCTTTTTCCTCCTTGATACTTCTTCAAATCATGTTTTACCAAGGCACCAGGCCCTCTGATCTCTGAAGAACGCTTCAGTGCAGCAGACTTCATCTGGTTTATTTTTACTCCAGTTATTCTAGAAACTAGTATTTGAATAAGAGCTCTTTCTCCAATAAGCAATCTCCTGCTTAATTCTTCAATGAAGTTATATGTAGGTGTTCGATGCTGCACTGTTGCCATGTGAGTTGTGAGGTTGTAAATTCTAAAATGGACTACAAGGAGCCTTTGTTTAATCATAAATATAAATATCATATTTAACAAAAGGAACTAGGAAATCATAAATAGCATGGGCAGGTATAAGTGCATTTTGTTTTTATGGGGTTGTTTTCAGTGTGTGGTATATTTGGAGTTGAAGGTATATTACTGCCATTGTAGTTGGTGGAGATACACTAGTACATAAGAGAGGAGAATTGGGTTAGGAGATACCCATTTACTTTTACCAAACGCTCATTTATATTTCAGATACTAGTTACCTTCTGATTCTGCATGGTAGAAAGATTCCATGTTGATAACCGTGTATACATTATTCCTATAAATAAGCAGGTACTCTCTTATGGGTACATATTTAATTCTAACTCCCAGTTATACTGTTTCCTGTATTTGCCTAGGTTCTCCATTAACATCTCTTGATTTTTGGTGCACAAGATAGGTTGGGAAACTATTTAAAGTATTTTTAAATTGAATAAATGTATTCTCTCTTCTGTGGTTCTGCCAATTCTTTGTACACGGTGTACTTAAAGTATCACAATCTCTGCCATAATAGATACGGTAATTCAATCTTCAGCTGTGTTAATTCTTTCCTGAACAGGCCAATTGTGCCGAGTTCCGCTGCATTAACAGAGCAGTCATGTTATGTGGACCTGTTTCCTCTGGGGAGTGGATTTGTACCACCTGATCTCTTTCCCGGAGGAGTCAACTCCACGTCTCCTGTGCTGTGTGATGCAGAGCTCTGCTGTGATCAGGTGCTGCTCATCACAGAGGAGTAATGTTGATGGGCCAAGGGTGTGGCCAAGTGGTTCTATGCACATTGTAGACCCACTGTCCCTAAACTCTTAAACTGAGGGCAGAGGCAGACTGCATCTGCTGCTTCTTGCGGCAGCCAGTAGTGGTGCTTGTGGCCTAGCAGTGCAGGTACCAGGGACCTTTCTGTTAGAGTGAAAGGAGGAGTGTGTGTTTTTCACCACTCCCTCTGCCCAAACCCCAGCGTGTTTTCCACAGGTAATTAAGGTTTTGCTCTCAGCACCCGTATTTGGCTCTTGGCCTTTTAGAGCCCTTGAAAAAAGAACAATACTTTTACAAATTTACCATGTTTTAATATATGATGCAAATATGCTAACTTTGCCTATCTATGTTCATATGTGCACCTGCAGTTTTATATTTGTATATGTAAATTTGTATAGAGAAGCTAATCCCTTTTTTACAGCTATTGCAAATGTTTGTAGAAAGATGAAAGTGTGTTTATGCATATATGCACTGATGAGTTACTGTTAGAGCTGTAGAGCACTATGGCTTATGCTTTTTTCTCTTTCACAGAAATTACCTATTACAATATGGACACGAGTAAAAAGACAGAACCCCCTGTGTCTGTAGAAATGGTACAACAAAGGGCGAACCCTGATCACGCTCCTGGATCAATTTACGTTCCAGAACAAGGTGGTTACAAAGAGAAATTCGTAAATACAGTGGAGGACAAGTATAAATGTGAAAAGTGTCATCTCATATTGTGCAATCCTAAACAGACGGAATGTGGACACAGATTCTGTGAAACCTGCATTAATGCATTGTTAAGGTGTGTGTTTCTTAGTATGTTAAAAATGTTAATATGATTGAAAAATTCTGACCTTCTGAAACAGGTTAAACAAATGTCTATTTTTCCATCTTGTCTTGAATGTACAAAATTTTTGAGCAATTTGAAGATTATAGGGCCTGAGATGAAGAGTGCAAAATATCTAATTAATTTTCCATTAATTTATTTTTTCATGAGAATGCTGAGTTATGCAACTATTCATGGTAACATGAGAATAAAAATGCAGCTGTTCTCTTTAAAAAGTAAAAAAAAAAATAAAATAATAAAAATCTAGTTTTTTAGTAGTACCTGGCAATTTCAATACGTTTCATTTGAATCTCAGCTCTGATACATTGCTGCTGATAGTATTCGGTACACATTAGTTTGAGTTTTGAAATAACAATAAATGCATAGCACTTAGCGTGTTCAAAATATTGCACAAACTTTAATCCAAGCTGCACACCTGTGGAGTAGATATTTAATAATATCCTCTTCTTATTGATGGGAAAACTTGCAGCAGAGGAAAGAAGTGACTTTCCCCAGACCACCTCCTTCATCAGGAACAGAGCAGAGATAAAATTTGGGAATTTTCTTCCCTCTACTTATTCCCCATAACCATTCTGGCTCTGTGTATGCAACAGGCTATATTTCATTGTGAAAATATAGCATTGTTTCAGAGGTTGAGTGTGCAAGGCTAGTGGAGTTAGATATGTTTAAGTAACACATCCTTTTCTCTCTCCTATTCAGTGCATCACATTTATAATAGGAAAAATAGAGTTGTTGTGATACGTATATTATTTTCTGATAAATTGCTGTTTGTGCCAAGAAATCTAGTAATTTTTCTGAATATACATTTTTAGGAAGCAGTCGTCTGTGGTTAATAAGAGGTATTAGTTACAAATATTTCACATCCACTGTCAACATACAGCTAAGAACACACGGATTATATGCTAGTGAGCTGTGCACTCTCAGGGTCATCTGAGGAGAAACTTCAGTGAAACTATCTGCTCAGTATGCAGCAGTAGTTTAAAAGAGCAAATAGGATGCTTGAGTGAGTTCAATAAAAGCTAGAAAATGATGACATTGTATCACACAGTATACACCCTCGTGGAATACCGACTCCAATTTTGTTCTCTTCGCCTTAAGAAAAATATTGAGGCTATTGAAGCCGTGAGGCAATGAAGATACTCTGAAGCATGTTGAGATTTACATACCATGTGCAATAACAAGGAGTAGGATTAGTTAATTGGGACGGGGTGGGATTTGATTGGAATATTCAACCTGTGAATGACAGCGACAGTTGATCAGTCATTCCTTTACAGTGACCCATAATATTAACAACAGCAATAACTTATTTATACTGTATAAGTCACTTTATAAAAATAGAATAATTTAGCTGTTATACAAGAGATTACAATCGAAACACAAATAAAGGCAACTAAGGGAGGGAATAGGGATTAATAATCGAGGGAAGATTAGTGGGAGACGTGACGGGGGGGGGGAGATATGAGGTAAACTTAGGTTTCCTTGAAATAATATTTCATGGCCTATATAATCATGCTGTAGAAATCACTGACATAGGAGGTTGAGTCAAATTATGCCTGGATTTTTAAAAAGAGCTAGGTATATAATAGACACTAATAATCTTTGTGTATGCATGCTGAAATACTGAGAGGTAACCAGAGCTGCTGGATCAGGTGTGCTGTAGAAGCTAGGAACAGATGTTATTTTTTCCATGTAAAGCATTGAACAATTGGCTGGAAACATTATGGTGTGGGATTTTTTTGTTTTTTTTTCCCCTTCCTCTGGAATGCCAGGTACAGTCCCCAGGCTGAATGGACCAATGGTTTCATCCATTATGGCTGTTCATATTGTTCCCATAATTTATGGTGTATAAACACATCTAAATTGCTCTTTGTATTTTATGAAGAAATAAGTAGATGTTTAAAATGACTATATTCAAGGCAAGAAAGTATTATTTGGTGCTTTTTAAAGATGGAAAAATCCTGGCAGAGGAAGTCTGTACTTCATTTTATGCTGCTATTAAATAAGGGTTTTTTTATTAGTTAAAAATGAATTTTCCATTGTAAGTGGAAGCTGAATTTAACTGTTTACTCAGTTTTCAAATTCTCTTGAAGGATTACTTTATATTTTGTTTTCTTTAATGTTAGCAGCATTTGTTGTTCCATTTGATTCTATACTAACTTTCATTGAGCCATACCTTCTTAATCATTAACCTTTTTAAATACTTCGAGCAATTATAATTAAACAAGACGCCTTTGATTTACTAGCACCAATCTAAAATCTGATAAATACAGAAGATTCAAAGTAGAATAGAAAATAATTTGTCTATTTTCTCTCTCCAGTTCTTCTAGTCCAAAATGTACAGCGTGTCAAGAGAACATAGTTAAAGATAAGGTATTGTTGTTAAAATAGTCTCTTATTCCTAATATTCAGTTGCTATGATTTATTTAAAATGTTTTTCTGCTTTACAGAATCCTTTTTAAAGTGTTTTAGTACTGTTTCTTGGGGAAAAATGTTATTGTGCAATTTGAACCTAGTATGTCTTACAGCATGACAAAGTAGTAACCATACAGGATTGGAAGCCTTTATGCCTGTCGATCACGATCGACTGGTTGATCTTGGAGGCTCTGCCATTAGATTGCGATCTCTGGGCAGCTAAGTCTCCTCCAATCCTGACCGAATGGCCCTGAGTTCCTCCAAGCTCGCCTGAGTGCCACTCCAGGTGAATCAGTCGAGGAGCTCAGTTCAATCAGGCAGGTTGCCTGTCTGCTGTGGCCCCACTCTGCTCCCAGAAGCGGCTGGCTGCTGGCATGTCTCTCTGACCCCTGGAGAGGAAAGGGGCAGTGGGTCTCTGTGCGCTGCCCACTCTTGCAAGCACCGCCCCCGCAGCTCCCATTGTCCGGGAACCAAGCTGCAGGGACAGTGCTGGGGACAACACACGGAGACACACACACACCCCCCCCCCGCGTCCCCCAGGGCCACAGAGAAGTGCCAGCAGCCAGCCGCTTCCAGGAGCAGCATGGGGCCACGGCAAGCAAGCAGCCTGCCTGAGCCCCGCTGCGCTGCCTACCGGGAGCTGCCTGTGTTAAGTGCCTCCCTGCCGGAGCCTGCACCTCATAGCCCCTCCCACACCCCAAGGCCCTGCCCCAGCCCGGAGCCCCCTTCTGCACCAAACTCCCTCCCAGGGCCCACCCCCCTCACCCTCTCCTGCAACCCAACACTGTGCCCCAGGCTCAGCCAATGCATACCCCACAGTTGAGAATGTTACACTGATTTGTGACAATCCCTGAAGGATTTTGGATCTGTAAATCACAAATGACACTAATAAAAAGTAAAACTCATGAAATGTCCAGTGGATTCTGTGAGATTAGGTGCAGTGTGACCATATGACCCCTGCACCCAAACTCCCTCCCAGACCTTGTATTCCTCATTCCTGCACTCCAATTCCCTGTCCCAGGCTCAGCCCAGAGCTCCCTCCCGCACCCCTGCTCCAGCCCAGTGAAAGTGAATGAGGGTGGGGGACAGTGAGTGATGGAGGGAGCGAGGAACGGAGTGAATGGGACGGGGCCCTGGGGAAGGGGCGGGGTAGATCCTGGGTTGATCTTAAATTCAAAAAGTGATCTTGTGCATAAAAAGGTTGGAGACCACTCCTTTACGTGCACGGTTAAGAAGGTTATTTCATTGACATCCTTTTTTCCATTTTTTTCACCCACACTTTAAACAGGGTCTTGACTATGTAATGTTTCATCAGTGTAAAGAACGTTCTTTTTAGATAGTAATGACCATTTACTCGGTTCTGACACCTTGATTATCAAAGCTTTGAGATGAGTTCTATACTGATGTAGATACTCCCTTACTCTCGAGAGAGATGTTGGGTATATCAATCTCTCCGTAGCCTTTTCACAAAATTGTTCTCTTCCAGGAAGCAGAGAGCTCTGTGGAGTGCTGTGTTGTAGGCAGTGTAGCTAACTATACAGGATATCTTCCTACCGCTGCGACCCCTTAGTAGAAACACATCTGTTACACTTAGGTTTAGGTCTTCCGCAGTGGCTTTCCTCCTATTTAATGACATCTATATCCAATTTTCTGTATTTATAAGTTAAATCAGATTTTTATTTTTTATTTTTAAAATAGCTTTTGTGTTAGACTCTGTTCGTCTTGTTACCTCATCCCTACAGTCATTCTGTTTTGTGTATCATAGAGATTATGAGGTGTCTGGGGCAGGGATTGTCATCTGTTACTTCTCTGAACAGTGCCAAGCACAGTGGGGCTGTTCTGGGTAGTTGCTGCTGTCAGACAGATGATTTATAATAATAATAATAAAAATGTCCAGCCAGGTCATCACCTTAATGTAACATTCCCCGTTATCTCTCCCGCCTAAAAAACCCCAGACAGACAGACACCTGGCAATATATGCTGGGAAACCTCAAATACCTTCAACTTTTCCTACCAGCACAGGAGGAGGAAACTAAGGAAAATGTGGATTATTGAACACATACCAGACTTACTGTGCAAGTCAGTTGACTATTTTCTGTAAAACTGAAATTCCACGCTAACTTCTGCTTTTCACAATATGGAGCAGCCCAAAGGCTTTTACAGAACTGTCGAAACACCTTGTAAAATTATTCAAAAATCTCATTCCATTATCTTTATTATGATATGCAAAACCGCAGCCTCTTTAAATTGTTTATGAATTATTTTGAAAAAAAAAAATTGCAAAAATCCATGTTACGTAGATTATTTGTGTGAGGAAAAAGTGCCAGCTCATTAAACTTAACTTGGTGTCCGAAAAGCATACAAAACTCTGCTTCCTCTAACTACCGCAGTGAAGATTCTGTGATCAGAATTTTGCTTTAATTTTATTACTGTTGCAATAGGCAAAATAATTTTCATGCAACTACAGTAGAACCTCAGAGTTAGAAACACTCGAGAATGGAGGTTGTTCATAACTCTGAAATGTTCAGCACTCTGAACAAAACGTTATGGTTGCCCTTTCAAAAGTTTACAACTGAACGTTGACTTAATACAGCTTTGAAACTTTACTATGCAGAAGAAAAATGCAGCTTTGGCTTTATTTTTTTTAGTAGTTGATGTTTAACACAGCTCTGTACTGTATTTGCTGCTCTTTTTTTTTTTTTGGTCTTGTCTCTGCTGCTGCTTGATTGTGTACTTCCAGTTCCAAATGCGGGGTGGGGTTGACTGATCAGTTTATAATTCTGGTGTTCGTAACTTTGAAGTTCTACTGTATGTTATCTCTGCAGTGCTGACAGCATTATAAGCTTGTTTTCCCAGAAAAGTAGCCAGAGGTGTTGGCAAACTGCCACTGATTAAAAGATTGTACTCTTTTCTATTGGACTCAGAACTAGCCATAATTATCCGTGTATTCATGATCTCCAGACCTGCTTTATTGCAACTTGTATCTAGGAATGAAGCCACACCCTGTTTTCTGTTCTTTTTTAAAAATAGTCTCCATGGCATACAGTATAGCAACTTCTCTTATCAATTCAGATTGCTGTGAGCGTGTTGCTCTGATGCTTTCTTTCTGCCTTGTCTTCCAAGTGAACACAGATGTCACTTCACAGTCTCTGTGGATGTTCAAAGCCCTTGATGGACTTGTTCCTGCTATCTGAGATGTCACCTCTCCCTCCATGACCCCCAACAACAGCTGTGTTCCACTGGGAATATGAAACTGTTGCCCAATAAGTAGAGGCTTGCAAGTGCAAGATACTGACCTTTCACAGGAGCCAACCTAAACTGTGGAACTCATATCTCTAAAAGACAGGAAAGACCACTGACATCGCTGTGTTAAGAACTAAATGCAAAAGTCATCTCTTTAACTTTAACAAAGCCTCATATGTTCTATATATGGACACACTAATGAAGCTATATCTTCAATAAAATAGGAAGGAAGAAAAAATAAGATTGTTTATTTGGATACTATGGTTTGGAGACACGTAAATATCTAAATAGATAAGTACCTGCCAAAAAGTTTAGACATTGCTTCACAATTGTCTGATTATTGCTGTTCTCTCTCTTCAGTTTTCTACAACTCAGTTCAATCCTTTGTGGTCTTTCTAACTGGGAGCTATCTGATCACTGTCTTGGCATATTATTTTTATTGCTGGGCATGCTGTGCTCTGATGTATGCTTTGTTACTACATATAGGAGGCTCTCTTTTATTCTGTTTTAATCACTAAGTTCTTTCCTCATTTGCGAAAATTTGTTTTACCCTTAGTCTTTCCCCCAGCCTTGAGTGACTTAATTTCCCATTAAAAAAATAGCTTCTGTGGGTGAGAGAGACAAGCTTTCAATCTTACACAGAGCTCTTGTATCTCTCTCCAACAAAAATTGGTCCAATATGATAAATAGAAAAATATTTAAAACTCAAAAAGTGGGAGTAGAGGAAGGCTTTCAGTCCTCTTTATATACCAGAAAGAATTAAAAAAAAAAAAAAAAAAAAAAGAGGCAGGCCCTATTTTTTTTTCTTTGTTAGGTTGCCTCACAGTCTGTGAATTGTGTGGTTTTTTTTCTGGTTTACAGTGTCAGTCAGCTCCCTGCACTCCGAGCCTGAACTAATATTGCTATTGTGGAATTGTTTTTAAAAGTATTTTCACTTTATTTGAAGTTACGTTCTTAAACTGTTTTTAAATCTCTAAAGCGAAGTGGCTTCAAATTACAGGTATTTAAGGATAACTGCTGCAGGAGAGAGCTTCTTGCCCTTCAGATATATTGCAGAAACGAAAACAAAGGCTGCAGTGAACTACTAACGCTGGCACAGCTACTGGTAAGCACTGTGATGCCATCGCAAGCTTTCTTTCAAATTAAAGAATGGGGAAATCTACAGAAGTCAACTTTAATCCACCGAGTTCCTGATTAATCAGTGATGTGAGCTAATCTGACTGTTTATAGAAGTTATCATAAATAGTGTTTTTGAAGCTCTACCTTTAATTGATCTGTCAAGAATCTTAGTCATAGACCAAAATTTTTGGTTTGGGCTGCCTAAAAATCCTTCAGCCGGAGTCCTGTGTTCTTAGTATCTGTGAAAATCAGGCTACTTATTTAGGTGCCTAAACTTTAGATTCTCCGTTTGGAAAAGTTTGGCTATAATGTTCAGATTTTATAAGAGCAAATCTCACATTCTCATTTGGAAAACCTGTAACATGCAGTAGCTTTGCAGACCTGGAAGGCTGATATGTATGTGGTTTTTCACTGTGCTATTTTTTTGCTATTTCATATATTTTCTTTTTGAGTTTGAATTCCTGTTTGATATTTCATTGTTACCAGTTTGGGCCTCTAATATAAAGGTTATTCCACTTATACTTGACATTGTGATGCTTCTGGTACTTCTGAATATCTAAGATAATCTGAAATTTTGGCTCTTCAAGACATAACATAGCAGTCATCTGAGGGTCAGATTCTAACTTCAGAAATACGTATCTCAGTAAATCCATTACTGTGTAGTCATGCACAACAGCGTTAGCAGATGTTCTGAGGTACAGCATGGTGCACATCTAAGATTAGACTCTGGTCCTGAGTTTATTTTGGGAGAGTTATTTTTCATGGGTATGATGAGAAGAAACATGTAAAATTTCATTAACTTGATTGTTTTATCTTACAGACGCATTTGAGAAATGACTGTCAGTTTGAAGAACTTTCATGCCACCGTGCTGATTGCAAGGAGAAAATACTGCGGAAGGACTTGCCAGACCATGTAGAAAAGACCTGTAAATATCGGGAGACTACATGTAAATACTGTAAAAGCCAAGTCCCAATGATTACATTACAGGTGCAGTGTTTTCTTCCATCGCTAAAATCAGTAAATTACATGTAATGTAGAATGACCAATTTTCACGTTTCTTTTTCAGCAACCATCAGAGGTATTGGGCTTTCAGTCTTGTATAAGGCAAAATTTGCTTCAGCACTTTTCAATTCAGAAGGAAAATATTCTAACTGTCAAGATATATTTGCTGTTGAGGAAGTTGTCACAACCCAAGTGTAAATTAAATTGAACAGGAAACATTTGAACACCAGAAATTAAAAAAAACCCCAAAACTGTTTTTTTCTAAAGTACAGTCTTCACATGATGCAGGGAATAACTGCTACATTACAGTAATTTTTTGGCGTACATTCTTCTATTCCATCCTATTTAAATTGGTATATTGTGCAAATCTACCATCCTAACAATATACCGTCAAGCAGGAGTATGTGTTTCAGAGGAATAGCACATTACCATTTTTCCTTTGTTTGGTGCCTGTGTCATCCAGAACAGCTTTACGTCACCTTTGTAGTTGTGCCAGGGAATTAGATACTCTTGTATAAGCTGGCAAGGAAGAAGGAAGAAAATGAACATAACATCAAATTCAATAATACCTACTGTCTCTGCATATCATGTACCATATGCAGTCATATTTAGAAAGCATTATTATTATTTTTGGCCCAAGAGTAGGGTGTCTGGTAAGCAGTGTGTTATAAGTGGGATAGAACTATAGGATAGAGATTGGGGCTACCATTATGGTCAAGTGGGGCAGAATTTGTGGTGGTTCAGTGGCTTGGATTTGTATGTATGTTATCACACTCCTGCATCTTATGATATTGAGCCCCACTCTGATATATATTCACTGCATTTATTTTTAATATATTTGTGCAATGTTTCCATGTCTACAGCTCCCTGGACCTCTTGGTGAATGGCTAGAACTTTCCACTTTCTAGTAATTATGTTCTTGGCTATTACTGTTAGATGACGACAAAGCTCACAAGGGTGTATTTGTGAAAATACAAAGCAAATATATGTATGTTAACAGGAGGCATTGGTGATTTATTTAATATGATTTGTATAGAGGCATCTTAGCCTCTAACCCTGTAGGCATTACTATACGGAGACAAATATATAAATAAAATACGGGAGAAAGGCATCAGAATCTCTGTTGTGTATATACAACATCTGCCTTTCTCCCACATGTTTGTCCAGATTTAGTAAGTGATATGAACCAGTAGATGACTTTCTAAAATACTCGGGGGTCTACCCCGCAGTGACTGCCTAGGTTCATCTTTGGTACAGCTATCTTTCCGTATCTGTCCAGTACATTTAAGGGGTTCCTGTAAGCTGTGGCAGTGCAATCTTATTTTTATACAACTGGTCATTCCTTCTGTTCACTCAGCTCTCAAAACTGTTACGGGAAAACTTGAAAGTCTGCTATCTTTAGGCTTGAATTGTTGGGGATATGGCCAAATTGAAATGTCTAAAGTTATTCTGCACTTAATTTTTAGGGGTTAAGTATTGTGTCTGTAGAGTAAATCTTAGTGATTCTTTAAATATGTTCATACCAAATCCAGACTGGGTTCCTGAATATCTCATATTTTTTATTCAGGGAGCAGAAAAATTAAAAGGTCTAGTCTTATGAAAGCAAGATTTGAATAACAGAAGCAGAAGTTTCTCAGCTTCTCTTGGTGCATTTCCTGAAACAACTTAGTTATGCATTTTTGTCTATAATTATGTTATTAGACTTTAATCTTTCAAGAACTGTATTTTTATATTTTAATTCCTATCTTTAACAAGACCAACAGTTACTTTTGATTTACACATACTGTTTTCTGTAGTTCCAGGGGAAAAAAGGAAAAAATTTTGAGCAAGTATTTTCCCAAAAATTCGATAAAATGAGAGCATTCTAAAAAGTGTAACTTCATCAGAGACCATAGTATTTTTTCAGGGCCCACAAAGGGAATGCACTTCATACTAAATAAAGTTGTATACTGAGAGGTCTAATTTTACATCAGTGGTTCCCAAACTTCTATACTGGTGACCCCTTTCACATAGCAAGCCTCTGAGTGCGACCTCCCTCCCCCTTGTAAATTAAAAACACTTTTAAATATATTTAACACCATTGTAAATGCTGGAGGCAAAGCGGGGTTTGGGGTGGAGGCTGACAGCTCTCGACCCCCCCATGTAATAACCTCGTGACCTCCCTGAGGGGTCCTGACCCCCAGTTTGAGAACCCCGGTTTTACATGTAGTAAAAATCTGAGGTATTAGCCAGTCCTTTTCATATTTTGCTTCTTTATGAACTTCTTAACAAGAGCAAGTTTGTAAGTACAGTTCTTCTTATGCCTGTACCAGCTGCTACTGTCCTGGACATTGAGATATCCCTGAGAAGTGTCTTGTCCCCATGAGAGCCTATGGTCACTAAGGTTTAGTTTCCAATTTGGTCTAATCACAGATGGTAGGACAAGCTAATTGAACAAATGGGAAAAATCTTCCCTTGCTTTTCATCCAACATTTTATTTTAACAATCTGTAGATCTCAAATTAAAACTTTAAGTGCTTATCCTGGAGAATTGAAAGGCCCTGTAAGGTTAAAGGAGAGTGACAAGAGTTTTCGGATGTAGCAAGTGGTGTTATAGATGGCAAGCAAATGCTCTGTGATTAGTGTAGGGGAAGGCAAAAAGTTTCAATTCTGTTGAAAATTGTGGTTAAAATGAAGCACTGAAGCATAAAAAGGGGAGAGCAGGAACCTTTGTAGAATTAGACCAATGCCTGCTTGTTGTAGGAGATCAGCAAATCAAAAGTGTTAGGTGTTCCTATATTCAAAATAGTAATGAAACTAATAATTTGCAACATAGGACCAGCTTCCAATCATAGTGGTTTTGGTGTTTCAGGGGCGCAACAATAGCCACAGCATTAATATCCTGGAGGAGCAGAGATCAGCCACTGATCATGCCATAAAACAACAATGCCTACATTCCTTTAAAAGCATGGAAGAATGTAGTGTGTGAGATTATACAAATGCTGATAAATTTGGGTTTATTTTGGAATATTACCTGACTATACTTGAGTACCAAGACTTAGTCTGGTTGTAACCAGACCACTCAGTTAGATGAAAGAAAGATTTGCTTTGTGTAGTCCATTTGCTCACCCTGAGCTTAAGTTCATCTCTGTTGGCCTGTGCAGACCATCAGGTTTTTAAGCACATTAATAAGTCAGGCAGGCATTTCAGGGACTTGAACAGAAAATGAAAAGCAGCACAAACATTTTTTCGAGGCTGTACAAAGAAAAAAACCAAAGGTATGCAAATGGAAACAAAAATAATTTTTCTTGTTTCATGTGTGGTTCATGTCTTCATAGAATCTGCCTGCTCTGCAGCGTAGGAAATCCCCTTTATGGCTGACAGACTATTTAGATAGTGATATGGACTTGCAATTAAAATTTTAAAAAGCACAAGTATTTGTCTAGTCTATACTGCAATGCTTTATCTCTCTAGGTGAATTCATTTCTAAACGCAATTTTATTTCATTTTATTTGAAGCAAACATAAAGCTTTTGGTACAATGCAATGTATTCCACGGTCCAGTGTGTCTTTCTGGCAGACAAAATTGCTCATTCTTCAAAGCAAAAACAGAAGTGAAAATTGTATTTTATTATTAAAGAATCAAAGTATTATACAGAAAAAGAGAATTTTTAAAATGGTTATAAAATGGATTTGCATGCTGCTTTTGCTATTCTGAAAACCTTGTTATCCTAGCCTGATTTAAGGCAAGATTATGTGCAACCTGCATCTCACATCATATGGAAGAGTTGAGAGCCGCTTCCATGGAGAGTGGGTGCCTAGGGATGAGGAATGAGCTCTTCTGGTCAGAATGGAAGTAGTAGTATTCTACTCCTGGAATAGGGACTAAAATCAAATGCATGTTGAAGTCATTGGAAAGACTCTCATTGCTTTCAGGGAGCACAGATTTGGGCCATGAACCAGTAGCGGATTACTCACCTCCTGAAGCAAGGGGGGAAACCAGAGAATTGTCAGTGATTTACATGGTGCCCTTTACTGTGGGCTACGAGTAAACTTTCAGTCTATCCCTTAGTCTTTCAGACCTGTCTGACATAGTGAGAAATGGATGTAAATTAGGAGATGAACACAAAAAATGCACTGTGGTTTGATCAAAAGGAGCTTTAAATAAGCTTAAGTATTTTGATGTATAGTGCAAGAATTCAGTATCAAATAGTAAAGAGACTCAAAATTAAAGGATAATCAAAAGAGTGAATACCAGTATATGGATTTACAGGGTTCTCTGACATTCAGAAGCATAAATAAGTATAAAGCATAAAGTATTCTTGTCAGCAAGTTAAAGAAGTATGGGCTGGATGAAAGGACTGTAAGGTGGATAGAAACCTGGCTAGATCGTCGGGCTCAATGGGTAGTGATCAATGGCTCCATGTCTAGTTGGCAGCCGGTATCAAACAGAGTGCCCCAAGGGTCTGTCCTGGGGATGGTTTTGTTCAATATCTTCATTAATGATCTGGAGGATGGCGTGGGCTGCACCCTCAGCAAGTTTGCAGATGACAGTAAACTGGGAGGAGAGGTGGATATGTTGGAGGGTAGGGATAGGATACAGAGGGACCTAGACAAATTAGAGGTTTGGGCCAAAAGAAATCTGATGAGGTTCAACAAGGACAAGTGCAGAGTCCTGCACTTGGGACAGAAGACTCCCATGAACTACTACGGACTAGGGACCAAATGACTAGGCAGCAGTTCTGCAGAAAAGGACCTCGGAGTTACAGTGGACAAGAAGCTGGGTATGCGTCAACAGTGTGCCCTTGTTGCCAAGAAGGCTAACAGCATTTTGCGCTGAATAAGTAGGAGAATTGCCAGCAGATCGAGGGACGTGATCATTCTCCTCTATTCGACAGTACAAGAAGGATGTGGAAAAATTGGCAAGAGTCCAGTGGAGGGCAACAAAAATTATTAGGGGGCTGAAGAACATGACTTATGAGGAGAGGCTGAGGGAACTGGGATTGTTCATTCTGCAGAAGAGAAGAATGAGGTGGGATTTGATAGCTGCTTTCAACTACCTGAAAGGGGGTTCCAAAGAGGATGGATCTAGACTGTTCTCAGTGGTAGCAGATGACAGAACAAGGAGTAATGGTCTCAAGTTGCAGTGGGGGAGGTTTAGGTTGGATATTAGGGAAAACTTTTTCACTAGGAGGGTGGTGAAGCACTGGAATGGGCACCTAGGGAGGTGGTGGAATCTCCTTCCTTAGAAGTTTTCAAGGTCAGGCTTGACAAAGCCCTGGCTGGGATGATTTAGTTGGGGACTGGTCCTGCTTTGAGCAGGGGGTTGGACTAGATGACCTCCTGAGGTCCCTTCCAACACTGATATTCTATGATAAACATCTGAAGAGCTTTCCAATGCACTGTATGGTGGTATTGGAAGGAATATCGTCTTGGCAATTATCCTCTTTTCCAATAATGTGCACTCCCCTACATGCTTCGTGGGATAGAGAACTTTGATTTTATTGAGGTTTTATTGATAAAGGATGATGTAAACTGCTCTTCTTTCCACAGGAAAATATGATAAATCCCTTATTTTTCTGAATCAAAAACAGTTGAGAAATACATATCAACTGAAAACGTAACATCTGTGTTTGTTCTTTCCAAACATTGTACAAACATGAAGTAGCCATGTTAACTGTACTGCTCACTGTATAGCACCATGTGAATATATATTTTTAATTACAGCATGGTAAGTTACTTCTTTTTTCAGGCAAGTCCTGTTATAAAATGGTTTGTAATTTTAAATATTGATAAAGTATAAATTGTAATTTGCCTTTTTTCTTTTCTTTTAGAAACATGAAGATACAGACTGTCCCTCTGTCGCGGTTTCATGTCCTCATAAATGCAGTGTTACATCACTCTTGAGACGGGAGGTAAGAAGTCATGCCCAGAGTTGTGCTAAAAATTAAATAAATCCCTGTTCAACAGTGTTCACCTTAGAACTTTGTTGTTAGTAAGATCTCGCAAGAATTTTGCCAGAAGCCATTTCCTTATTACGATGTGAGATCTAAAGAAAAGGCTTAACTACCACTACAGTTAAGTGTGATAATTTTTTAATAATTTTTTTAGTGATTTCTCAGGAAATTATATTTCAGAAATTACTTCCTTAATTTTCTGTATTTATTACACATGGTTTGTCAAAAAAGATTAGCTTTTATCTCTCTTAATGAAAACTGAGTTAGAAGCACTTATTGAGGCCAGTAGAGCAGAACCTTTGGGTAGTGTTAGGCAGCATGTATTCTTCAAGTCTCAATATTGAAATAGAATGATAAATCTAAAATATAGTAGCATATACTGACATTAGACATCATATAGCATATAAGCCAGAGGTACATCCTGACCTTAAATGCTGTTTTGATTTTGGTGTCCTCATCTCAGAAAAGATCATAGCAGATATTGAACAGCTGTTGTGTGGAGTTGGTCCATGCAAGAGATTAAAAATATTGTTAGGACTGTTAAATTCGCAAAGAAGGAGAATAAAGGGCCTGACACTTAGATGTCATGGTGGTATAGATGCTTTAGAAATATTTCAGTTAAACCGATTTAGCTGATGCTTAGTCAGCTAAATGTATACTCAATACGAGGACAAGAGGGCACTTTTGATTAAATTAAGAGGCACCAAGTTTAAATCATCTAAAAGGAAACACTGTGAAACTCACTGCCACAGGATAAATGTTAAGTAAATAGTTTAATCTTATTCAAGAAAGGATTTAATATTTAGTGTCTGTATTTCATACGATTGGGATAAAATTACTGCTTTATGGTAAAATTTACCAGTAACTGAGATAAAGAAGAAATTTCCTCTTGACGTTTGCTGTTGCTATAGTGTAAATGGACCATTGGTCTGTTCCAGTATGGCATGTCCTGTGATCAGGTGCAACAGGCTACTAAAGCTTCTAACATATGTAGAAAATTCAGTTAATATTTTGAGCCGATAAATTTCTTTTGTATCTTGTGGTGGTTGAATGTATTCCTTTATTTGATCCAGTATTAGTAGTATCTGTAAAGGCTGATGTGCATATTTTTCTAAAAATAAATCCTTTTGTATGATCTAGAATGGGGAGCACATATTTGTCTCCAGCACTCCTTAAAATATTGTCCTTTTTTAAACTCATTTTTGAGGTATCTTTTTTTCACTGATAACCCAAAAAATCTAATGGAGTATGTTCTCCTGACATAGGAATACATCATTTTAGTGTTACAGTAAGTGAGTAATCATATTTAGTGCCCAAAGTGTGCCAGGTACTTTCCAACTCTGTCTGCCCCAAGGAATGTGCAGTCTAAAATGTATACTAGGCCTTGTGCATTATTAATAAACATTATGCTTTTGAGAAGATGATCTAGGCATCTGTCTAATAATATAAGTGGAGAGCCACCTTTGGGGCTCAGTTCTGCCAGTATATATTAACCAATTGAGATCCTGATTCAGGAAAGCACTCCTTCTCATAACAACACCTATACATGTTCTTAAATCCTACTGAAGTCAATAAGAAATGCTTAATTGCTGTCCTGAGTAGTGAGGGACTTAAGAATGAAGTCCTTACTACTGTGAATTGTCCCATTAAAAACAATAGGTCATCTCACATCAATAAGCACAAGTCTTGATGCGAAGGGTTGGAGGAATTGGATTCTAAAAGTTGTTGGTAGGGTTGGATTTTAACCAGCTGCCATCTTGCCCTGCATCATTTTGTTGACTATTTCATTTTTTCTGATGTTAAGAAAATGAAGCCCAGTTGGATAATTAGGGGCAGCCATTCTAAGGTGATATAGGCAAATGCCTGCCTAACAGTTTGGCACAATACACCACTTTCTCATTCTCAATAGCGTACAAAAAGTGAAAATGATATCTTATAGAATAATCGCAACTCTTAATATGTGTGAATGGTTACTGGTTGACACAGTCCTTAGTTCTGAGGAGGTGAAAGAAGCCGTGCCCCCCCCCCCCCCCCCGAAATCTTGTATAGCACATGTACTTTTTCTTACCTGATTTTTATTTATTTTTTTTCTGAAATGTTTCTTTTGAACTTTCATTGTGAATTTCTACAGCAAGTTGTTAAAACAAAGTAGATGTTGCATATGCCGGGGGGGATGAGTTAAGCATCTCAAAATTAGATTTGAAAACCCTTGTTTCTTTAGCACCACAGTTTCATATGCAGGCAGGATCAGTTCAGGCCTTTTTCTGGAGGTGGATGAATTGAGGACCAGAGGGCTTACTGTGTGCAGGTCTTTTTAAATATCTTGAACTCAGTGGAGGTATAAGAGTTTACACCAGGTGAGGATCTGGCCCCTAGGTCCTCTCTGCTCTGTATGGAAATAAAGATCTTAAGGAACTTGTCAGAAGAGATGAGGTTTGTCATGGTGTCCTTTACAAAATGGCCCTTCATTCCAGCTCTTAGGCTGTTTGCATCATTCTGCTGCCCTGTCCCCTAAAAACGGCTGCATTTCACTATGGCTCTGTGTATATACTTCTGTGATTTTATTTTAAAGGACAAATTATTTTCTGTGTTTATCATTCAGAATATTGGATCTGTGCAAAATACAGGCCTTTTCCTACTTTAAAACATTGAATCCTGTGTACTGCATTATAAATGTGACTCAACTGCACCCTGGTATAAAGTATTTGTCTGTTTCATGCAGTATTTGTTTACAGTCTTCATTGTTTAGTTTTGTTTTATTTTAAATTCTGATATTGAGAATTGCATGTCATGTTTTGACAATCTGTTCCTAATGAAACTAGAGTTAGAAAAGGCGTATGTTACTACAGTGAAACTGGTCTTAAGTGACTACCCAACAGACCAGCAAAAATCATGTGTCAAGTAAAGACTGACCTTTAATTAAAGTCAAACAAAAATGTATGGAAAGCCTTGGGTTTCTTTAAAGTGGCATTTTTTTTTAATGGGGTTGCCTACAGGAATGGTCTTCAGTGGATGTTTCACTGTATATTAAATGTGTCTCTGTATATTGTATTGGCATGTGCGTGTGGTTACATGTGTATATACAATTTATGCACTCTGAGTAAGAGTGGAGATAATATGCACACATGTACTGTATGTTTTACAAATGGCACACAATACAAATCTGATAATCTGTGCCCTTTATATGTTCTGAGCATTATCATGCAAACGTTTTCTGCCAAAACTCACATTTTTTTCCTATTGCAGTTGAATGCACATTTGTCAGAATGTATTAATGCCCCAAGTACCTGTAGTTTTAAGCGTTATGGCTGCACTTTTCAGGTCAGTATATAACAATTATACTTCCCAATTGATGAAAGTCTGCAATAAGAAAATTTAACATTTTGACGTGAAAGTTCTGGACTTCTCTACTCTTGGTTAAGAAACATTCATCCAGTTGCATGAGTGATTAAGACTATGCAGCAGGTGTTCGTTTTTGCATATATTTTTATATATATAAAATTATAAAAAGCACATACACATACTGGCGATATCTTGGGATTTCAGTTAGCCAGTTACAGATGTCTGAGGTCAGAAGATATTGTTACATTAAGAACTTTAACTTTTCTCTTCTTTGAAATAAGAGAAAAATAGTCATTTTTTTTCTCTCCACAAGCTGTCTAGTAATTTCAGCTGTTCTATGGAAGTTATTTAATTTCTTCTGTTTGCGCCTGTGAATATATACGATATGATTAAAAATAGGTTGGCCCACTTAGAATGTTTGTTTTATGTACATTCATATATACATATGTATATATGTGTGTGTGTGCCTATAGGTGCATGGTCACATCACAGCATAGAATTAATAAAAATTGTAGATTAAATCCTAGAAGTCACCACAAAGTAAGAAAAAACTTTGTGTAGTTTCAACACTGTTATTTCCATATTTGCAATATCTTACTTTTCATACCATGCATCTGAGAGTGTCAGCGAATTCTGACAGTTTTACAGTAAAAATTTAAAAGCTGCTGACAGGAAAAACGGAATTTATCAAATTAAATGCCATAATTTTGAAGCTCACTGTGACCTATGAAACTAGATTTTTGTGTACATGTGCAATCTCTGTGCAACACTCCTATAAACCTTCTTTCCCATTGATATCTCAAGGCCTGTTTTAAGTCTCATTGAAGTCAATGAGAGTCTTTTCCCATTAACGTCAAAGGACTTTTGATCAGTCCCTTAATATTCTGCCAGTGTAAAAAAGAAAGCATTCAACAATTTAAACACAAAAAGTACAGTTCCTTTCTCAACTGTAGAAATAATTAATGATGTAGCACTGCCCACTGTTATGTCTTACGTATCACTGTTCATTCTTTTTATGTATGTATATGTGTGTATATATGTACATATATCCACATATATATTTTTGAATATTTTATATAGAGTATATACATTGAAGATCATTGAAACTTTTCCAGTTGCTTGCAACATATCTAACATCTAAACAGATATAAAATGTTTTGCAAAATATTTGCTGAAGTATAGCGTGAAGTAGAAGGTAACATGATCTGCATCTTATGTACTCTGTATATTATCTATGTGTGTTTTGTAAACTTACAGTGGTTATTTGTACCAACATTTGCAGATTGTGAGGGGGCAGGAAATCTGAACATCATAAAGCAACAATGGATGTGTCTTGCTAACTTTCTATAATGGCAAATTAGCCACTGTAAACTATTTTAGTTGACAGATTCTACAAAGTTGGCAGTTTCCAGTGATGATAAATGTACCTTAACTGTTTTTCTTTCATATTCACATCAATGGAAACTTTACAGTAATTTATAAAATGGTTAAAGCTATATTTGTGGAATCAGATGTTTGAGTTATGTGACTTGTTTTCTGATTTCTTTATTATAAAAGTTTCTAGAGATGGTTCTAAACAATTCATTTTGTAAATCTTTTCTCCACTTTTGTTTCCTCTGATAAATAAGTACAATGGAAATATACAGCAGTTGGATAAAACACTTGTTTTTAAATGTATCTCTCACTTCTTTCATAAGTTCCCAAGTAGATTTCCGCTCTATTTATATTTTTTATAAAGTACATCTGTGTACCAAAATATATGTAGTGCTGGTTTTATAGTCTTGTGTTATATTATTGGTTTTTTTAAAAAAGTGAAATTGGCTAAAATGTATAAATTCTTTGTTGTCACAGGGAACAAATCAGCAAATTAAAGCACATGAAGCCAGCTCAGCAGTGCAGCATGTAAATTTATTGAAAGAATGGAGTAATTCTCTAGAAAATAAGGTATATCTTCTACTCACTTTAATTTTCATTAATTTTTTTAAATTCTATAAAAATAGAGGAAAACACTTTTGTTCAGAAGCTGTTTGGAAATACAGCTAAACCACTAGTAGGCTCAAAAAGCGGTAAAATGAGTCAGTGTAAAATCAATTTTATTACAATAAAAGAAGAAAATTGGCTTCACGAATAAATATGTAATTTTTATTCACGTGTTGCTATGAATTTAGTATTTTAATATTTAAGTTATCAAACCAGCTGACATTAAATTTCTCCTTCAATCCCTTTTTCTTATGAAAGAGACGGTTAGGAAAAGTACTGCAATGTTAGGAGCTGCATCTACCTGTGTATTTTTCTGGAGATCAGATCCTGGAAAACTCCACATACTGAACCGGCTTCATTTTTATTTTAAATTTATCAAGAGCTCTCCAAGCTTCTTGGCCTGAAGAGACTTTTATTAATTGACATTCTGTGTTACTCTCAGGCAGGCTGGTTTCTGTTCTGATGCTGGATCTAACTAAGTTCTCATTGTGCAATGCTCCCTTGGAACTCTTGTCTTTAAAAGAGTTTTGGGGACTTAGGGGAATTTATTGGGAGACCAGATGCGGCAGATCACCTCACTAACAGCTTCAAGTCGTTTGAATGACTTAATTTAGAGCATTTAAAGCAGGCCTTTCGTAGGCTTTGACTTTAAAATATGTGTCAATGCTGCACCCAATCAATAGTGAAATGAGGCAACCCATTTTAAAGTGACAGGTCTTAAGAGGGTCAGTGTTTTAAATAAAAACATTATTTTGATGGCTTAACCAAATACTGAATTACTTTTAATCCGATGGTTTCAGAGTAACAGCCGTGTTAGTCTGTATTGGCAAAAAGAAAAGTAGTACTTGTGGCACCTTAGAGACTAACAAATTTATTTGAACATAAGCTTTCGTAAGCTACAGCTCACTTCATTGGATGCATTCAGTGGAAAATACAGTGGGGAGATTTATATACATAGAAAACATGAAGCAATGGGTGTTACCATACACACTGTAATGAGACTGATCACTTAAGGTGAGATATTACCAGCAGGAGAGCGTTGGAGAGGTTTTAGTTGGGGGCTGAAGGTGATGGCTAGTGGCGTTCTCTTATTTTCTTTGTTGGGCCTGTCCTGTAGTAGGTGACTTTTGGGTACTCTCCTGGCTCTGTCAATCTGTTTCTTCACTTCAGCAGGTGGGTATTGTGGTTGTAAGAATGCTTGATAGAGATCTTGTAGGTGTTTGTCTCTGTCTGAGGGGTTGGAGCAAATGCGGATGTATCATAGAGCTTGGCTGTAGACAATGGATCGTGTGGTGTGGTCAGGGTGAAAGCTGGAGGCATGTAGGTAGGAATAGCGGTCGGTAGGTTTCCGGTATAGGGTGGTGTTTATGTGACCATCGCTTATTAGCACCGTAGTGTCCAGGAAGTGGATCTCTTGTGTGGACTGGTCCAGGCTGAGGTTGATGGTGGGATGGAAATTGTTGAAATCATGGTGGAATTCCTCAAGGGTTTCTTTTCCATGGGTCCAGATGATGAAGATGTCATCAATGTAGGTAGCGCAAGTAGAGTAGGGGCATTAGGGGATGAGAGCTGAGGAAGCGTTGTTCTCAGTCCACCATAAAAATGTTGGCATACTGTGGGGCCATGCGGGTACCCATAGCAGTGCCGCTGAGTTGAAGGTATACATTGTCCCCAAATGTGAAATAGTTATGGGTGAGGACAAAGTCACAAAGTTCAGCCACCAGGTTTGCCGTGACATTATCGGGGATACTGTTTCTGACGGCTTGTAGTCCATCTTTGTGTGGAATGTTGGTGTAGAGGGCTTCTACATCCATAGTGGCCAGGATGGTGTTTTCAGGAAGATCACCGATGGATTGTAGTTTGGAGTACCCAGAAGTCACCTACTACAGGATAGGCCCAACAAAGAAAATAAGAAAACGCCACTAGCCATCACCTTCAGCCCCCAACTAAAACCTCTCCAACGCATCATCAAGGATCTACAGCCTATCCTGAAGGACGACCCATCACTCTCACAGACCTTGGGAGACAGGCCAATCCTTGCTTACAGACAGCCCCCCAACCTGAAGCAAATACTCACCAGCAACCACACAACAGAACCATTAACCAGGAACCTATCCTTGCAACAAAGCCCATTGCCAGCTGTGTCCACATACCTATTCAGGGGTCACTATCATAGAGCCTAATCACATCAGCCACACTGTGAGAGGCTCGTTCACCTGCATATCTACCAATGTGATATATGCCATCATGTGCCAGCAATGCCCCTCTGCCATGGACAGTCTCTACGTAAAAGAATAAATGGACACAAATCGGACATCAAGAATTATAACATCCAAAAACCAGTTGGAGAACACTTCAGTCTCTTTGGTCACTTGATTACAGACCTAAAAACGTCAAAAACAGACTCCAACGAGAGACTGCTGAATTGGAATTAATTTGCAAACTGGATAGAATTAACTTAGGCTTGAATAGAGACTGGGAATGGATGGGTCATTACACAAAGTAAAACTATTTCCCCATGTTTATTCCACCCTCCCACTGTTCCTCAGACGTTCTTGTCAACTGCTGGAAATGGCCCACCTTGATTATCACTGCAAAAGGCCCCCCCGCCCCCACTCTCCTGCTGGTAATATCTCACCTTAAATGATCACTCTCGTTACAGTGTGTATGGTAACACCCATGATTTCATGTTCTCTATGTATATAAATCTCCCCACTTTATTTTCCACTGTATGCATCCAATGAAGTGAGCTGTAGCTCACGAAAGCTTATGCTCAAATAAATTTGTTAGTCTCTAAGGTGCCACAAGTACTCCTTTTTTTTTTTTTTTTTTTTTTTTTTAAATCCGATGTTTCTGAACAAATTCTCCTAAACCTAAAAGTAGAAAAGTCCGGAGCCTCTTTAGCCTTTCTTTGAGTGGGAGTGAATTATGTGAAGGCATATATTAAAGTAAGAGAAAGGTGAAAGCAATCCAGATGAGAGCCCACGGGCAAATGGAGATGTAAGCCTATGACTTTAGTCAGTCTACAGAAGTTTATTTGCCAGAGTTCACTGAACTATGTGGAGAGCAATTTCCCTGTTGTGCTAGCATTTTTCTTCAGAGCCCAACTAGAAAACAATTTCTTTTGCGCAGGAGGATTCTAGTGTGCTTTGATTCAGGTATATTTCTGTGTGTAAATTTTAGTTTCACTGGAGAGGAGAACATCATCTCAGTTTACCATCACCTTCAAATCTAGGAAGAAATTCCCATAATTTAGTGGTAGTGTAGGTGCTGTAAATGTTTCAGCTTTAACAAATACAGGTTCATATTCTTATTTCCTTTTTTGCTAATTTGAGTCAAGCTATAAAATTTATTTTACATAATTAAAGAGAGCCTCTTCCCTGTGACTTACAGTATATTTTTCTTATTTTCCATACTGCACTTTAAAAGAATTGCAATTGCCCTGATATGTGCTGTATCATTTAAAAACGGTTGAGCAATTCTGTATCTTTTTTTTTTTTTTTTAGTGGTAAGAAAATAAATGCCTCCGTGCAATTTTTTTTCAGTCTTAGGACATAATTGCTTATCACTATTGTCTTTTTGCACTTCCTGCTTTGTAAACTTCTTCCTATACATAATAAATGAGTTGAATCACTGGAAATCCCAGGACAGTGCCAAGTTACCAGAATAGCTAACCACATATCACATGTCAGTGATTTTATTGTCAAGAGGTGTAATAAAATGGATTGTGACTTACTTTAACTGGAAGGAGAGGACACTAACTCATGGCACTGAATGCGTTAGGGCAGAGAAGGAACTTCTGCTGAAGAATATAGGTGAAATCCTGGCCTCATTGAAGCCAATGGAAGTTTAGCCACTGAGTTCAGAGAGGCCAGAATTTCATCCTATGTACTTAACTGGATTTGAATGGAAGGAAATAAAAAGTTAACTGCTCCCATTCAGGATGATTCTTTGATGACACAGAACACCTAAGTGGTGTACAAACTGAAAACCTTCAGCCTTGCTATATATAGTCCCTTCCAAAGCATTTGCTAAATGATCACCTCAGTAAGTGAATATTGCTGTTGACAAAAAGTAAAGAGATTAAACAAATTTAAATCAAAAGTTTGGTAGAAGGGAATCTGAATTTCATGATCTGAGTCTTTCTTTGTAGTGGGACAAACTAGAAGCCTGAATCAGAATACCCTGGAATTTTTGGATGCTGGGAATCGTGACTCAATTCAAATTTTGTAGCTTCTCTAATAAATCCTGCTATGTATGCTTAAATACAAAAGCCGTGTCATGTGATCTAAATGTGGAGATAACTAATCCAATCTTGTAAGGAAAGAGAAATGTTTTCATTTCTTATTTGGGAGCGTGAATTGGGTTCCCATAATAGAATTCTGAAATAATAAAATAATACCTTAATTTATTAAATGCTTTTGCAAGACAGCAAAATAGCATGCACTGTAACATTGAAATATGACTAGTAAGTGAAGAAAATTCATGATTCTTGATTTCAGGTACAGTACGTAAAATACTGATAATAGTTTTGTTTCTTTTTGTGTTCCCTTATTTTAAAATTGATATACTCAAATTCAAAAGGCACAAGCCAAATGAAATTTGAATCCTGTATATTTATTTATCTCCGTTCATGCATGAGTTACTTTCAGATTACATTTGGTGTAATGAGAGGTTTGTCTGACTAAGGACTGCAGGATATGGCCCTGTAAACTGTATGGGAAATCTCAGTACAAGACAGGGCATATCTGTAACTTACATAAAAATGGAAATATAATACCAGCAGCACAAGTGCAACAGGCTTGTGATCAGGGAGTATGGAGAGGAAATAATGAAAGAAAGGGAATGGAAATGTCACTATTAAGTAAAGAACTCTGATTCATTAAGGAAAAGTTGGATGCACAAATTAGAGTAGCTACCCAGAAGGTCTGATTTATGTGGAAGGCAAACTTTCACATGGTTAAAGTGTTCTTGAAAACTATCGCCGGTACACTGGGCATGCTTTCCTTCAGTGACTGGCAGTTTTCTCTCTCTGTAATGTAAGGAGAAAAAATCCGCTTCATGCCTTATTTCTACTAGGCCTTCTTGTGTCCTTGTAGAAATGTGGTACAGGATCTCGTTCCAACATGCATACCTTTTGGGTGGGATCTTGTCCCCTTAAGATTTCAGTGCTGTTGAGCACTGTTAATTTGTATGGGTCTTCAGCGACCGTTCCATTTTGTGGGAATGGAAATCATTTTTTCTTATCTTGCCTTGTAAAGATCTAGTTCTTGACTCTGGGCCTGGCAGTGAAGTGACATCTGCGGAAAATACTGAAACAAGGTTTTAAAACAGCAGAAGTGGTGGGGCACCAAGAGTCATGGCCACCTTATGGTTTAAGTCAAGGGTGTCTGAACCTGAGAAGCACTAGAGGTTGTCTTGGGGTTTTTTAGTTTTATTGTTTGAATGCGGTGTAAAATAATTAGTCTGAAAGAGGAACTTCCACATTTATTTAATTGGATCAAAAATGGTGTTTTGTATTGTCTGTCTGTCAGAAGCAATGCTGAGATGTAATGAGTCCAACATTGTCTAGATGTCAGATACTTTGTTGTACTGTTGAATAACATATAGATAATATATGCAGTGTAATTGTAGCCATGTTGGTCCCAGGAATTTACCTCACCCACCTTGACTGTCTCCTATAGCTCATGCATACTTCTTGACAGAAGGAAATTGTGTAAAAGTGTAACACATGCAAGCAACAAAACGAGTGATGAATAGATTGCTTACACTCTTTTATATGCTCCTTGTGGCTCCTGATAGATGTTCCACATAGTATTCCAATAACATGGCTGATGGCTTAAAATGAAAACCAGTCACAAACAAATAATATTTATGAAAAGTTGTGCCCATACAGAAAAAGAATATCATCACTAACACTCTGTGCATCCTCTTTGTCTCTTTGGGTGCTAGTAGACTCTTTTGGGTTTGCTCTGGACTGAACAGATTCTATCTACAGTAATATTAGTTAAGCTGCTTTGACCACCTTTCTTTAGTACACAGCCATCCATTGCCACACAATTACCATAGTTAGTGAGCTCATTTAAATTAGAACTTAGATTGAGAGAGTAGAATTTACTAATCTTCCTCCTTCCTACATAGGCCTTTTCAGTGCTACTTTTCTTTGGCATTTCTCTTTAAGCAATATTAGCATCGCCAATCCCAATCTGGAACTAAATAGGTTGCTTCCTCTGTATGTCTACCTACCTCCATGTCGAGGAGTGAGGCGAAAGCCTGGACGCTGACCTATTAAATAGTGACCCACATAAACAGTTGTGTTTAGAAGTAAGATTTATTGCTGCTTTTGCATATCGCCTTTTCTCATTTATTAGGCCAGGTTGTATCAGTACAACACTGTGGGAGTGGGGAAAAAATTATTAGAAACTTCAGATTTTCCTGGTAGTATTTTAGCCATAGAGAGAGATTTTGCTAGGATCTCTCTTCTGAGCTTAAGGGGAAATCTCTAGGACAGTTTTAAAAAATGAAGTTGCAGGTATTTTTCACAAGTTTTGGCAGGAGTAATTGTAGAATTTTTTCCAGGTGGCCATGCTCCAGAATGAAAGTTTGGAAAAGAACAAGAGTATACAAACTTTACATAATCAGATTTGTAGCTTTGAAATAGAAATTGAAAGACAGAAGGAAATGCTGCGGAATAATGAATCTAAAATACTTCATTTACAGGTAAGAATTTTAGACTCTCCCCATTAAAACAACAATTACAGTAGCTTCTGTTCTGTGCCTTTACGCTTGCAAAGTGAGGTGTTCTAATTAAAAAAAAAAGTTTCACTCAAAAGGAGGCATTTACAATATTATAAAATAAAGTTTTGAAATATACCTTTTTTCCTGCTCAGTAGCTGGTTTTTCATATGTAAATCTCTTGATGGGTTTTAAAAGTTTTCACTAAAACGTTAAATTGACTACTCCACTTCAAAAAAACTGTATTGCATGAAAAGCCTAATTTTTAAAAAAAATAGTTTAAAGCTAAATAACACTTGGTCAGAGAAACAATTGTAATCCTAAGAATTTAATTACTTTTTGCTGCTATGTAAATCAAAAATCTGCTTAACAGACCACTGCCAAACTTGAAGCAAGGCCAGTTAAATCCCTTTAAACTGTCCTATGCTCACTCTGTATTTCCTTTCTCCTTACTGGTACTTAAGAAGATATTCATCATGGGTGAAATTCACCCCTATACAGTCAGCGCAAGTCTGTGCACTGCGTTTGAGTAGATGTTTTTCTCTCATATATCTTGTGACTTCGTCCATGATTCTTTCAGAGAAAATAGTACCTTTTTCACCCCCAAGGATCCCTTTATAAGCTATTGTATAAAGGCACTGTTGCAAACAACATTCTGACACATCCATCTCTAGAGTGGAACATAGCAGCTTTAACTGCACACTGCAGTAGTATATATCAGTTTTCAAAAGAATGTAGATAAGTGTCATATCCAGTTGATGTTCCAAGAGAAATGTAGGTATTGTAGGCAGAATGTAAATATCCAAACAAGAATATCACGGGGGTTCAGTTTTATGTCTCTTCCAAAAGTTGGCATGTCCAACAGGACAGTGTCCCTAAACCACTATGCTGGGGACATTGCTTCAGTACCATCTAGAAGTCCCGTCTATTTGAAACATCAGCACTACCTCCCACAACACCTGTATCTTGGCCTCTCCTGTTCAAGTAGTGATGCTGCATGTCTCTGCTTAGGTGATGACCAAAGATATGGTGGCATGCTTGCAATATTGCATTCCAACACTGTGGAAGTAATTCAGGGTAGTGGCATACTTTTTCTGTATTTTTCCTATCTTGGCATTTCCTGGTGCATTGGAAAATTATTATTGTATTTCTTTGTATTGTGTCTACGGACCCCAGTCAGAGATCAGGACCCCATTGTGCAAAGCGCTGTAAAAACATATAACAAAAATACGATGCTTGCCCCCAACAAGCTTGCAATCTAACTCTAGTGCCGTGAATAAATGTGAAGAATCGACTTATTGGTGTGCTTTAAATGTATGTGTGCCTCTGTATTCACTGCTGCATGACTGTAGCACAGTGGTTCTCAGACGGGAGTCGGGACCCCTCAGAGGGTCATGAGATTATTACATGAGGGGGTTGTGCGCTGTCAGCCTCCACCCCAAGCCCCGCTTCACCTTCAGCATTTATAATCATGCTAAATATAAAAAAAGTGTTTTTAATTTATGGGGGGGGAGGTTGCATTCAGAGGCTTGTTCTGTGAAAGGGGTCACCAATACAAAAGTTTGAGAACCACTGCTCTAGCATGAGGTAGGTTATCTTGAAAGTGAAAGTCTTTTTACATGCAGTTCTCTCTTAATGGGTAAGGATGGGAAAGGAAATATAGGAAAAGGTATAGCAATGTTTAATGAGGTCTTGGCAACTTATTGTAATTTTTCAAACTTGCTCAAGCCATGGCACTGGTCTGGTTCTGTTTAGAAGGGGTTTGTGTTTTAAAGAAATCCATTTTAATCCAAATCAAATAGATGGCTCTTTGGAGGTAGAGGGAGATTGAAGAGTTCCCCCCCCTCCCCCCCACACCTCGCTTTACTTGTCCTATCGCCTTCATTATTCCAAGTCAAATAGTGGCTTAATGTTACTTCAGTCTGATTTCTCCCACGTGCTGAAATCCTGGTCTCCATCAAATCTGCAAGGGCAGTCTATGAATATATCCTAGTTTGATTTCTTATGAATTCTTTGGCCAGTCTCTGTCATCCAATAGGAGCTAAAAGCGTTAATTACCTGTTGTGAGCTATTCTTCCAGACTGTGTTGAGCAGCCATTGAAGTACCAAAGCCACAAATACTTATAGTGTAGTACTATGCAATCTGTGTTTGGACAGGCATTAATTGTTCAGCATTTGAGTCCTACGTGTACTGATAACTTTCAGTATGATATCAGTATTAGTTGCCATTCAACCTTCCTTAGTATTGGGAACAGCTGTGTTTCATTGATTACAGTTGGTATTGTTGTCTGCTCTGCAAGTCACTTTGGCAACAGCATTCTTAACAGTTCTTCTGAGCATAAAAGCATCAAAAGGCATCTGGGTGCTGGCAGGAATCTCAGCACTTAGGACCTTTTGGTTCAGTCTAATTTTCTCTGTACTGTTCTCCAAGGTAAATTTTAATACTTTCTTTGATTCGGTTTCATCAGCTTGCAAAGGAGTCACAAACTATTTTCTCAGCCACCATTTCATGGAAGCAGCCTGTGTTTTAAATCTCCATTATCAATGGATGGTAATGCTCTAGAAAAGCCAAGTCTTTCTAGAACTTTAAACTACTTCCAGTAGTGTCCATATGGGTGTTCCACTGTAGGTGTGTCTGCGTCCCTGCACCTTTGGTCACAGATTTTAGATAGCAGTGTTTGTTTGGCCCATACATGCACTCTCACTCCCTCGTGCTCTGCCTCAAGGCTAACTCGTGCTGGAGGGGCGAACTGTCCTCGGTTCCTTCTCAACCGCCCATGGTCAGAGACAGAGCACATAGCAGTCCACTTTCTCTTTCCTCAGAGTTTGAGTTCACTTTCCTAGCTCCTACTAGAGTTTCCATTTTTTTTTCCTTAGCTTTTAGGGTTTCTGTTAGGTTCATCCCCCTCTCCCCCCCCATTAAAAAAAATAAAATTTCCTTATCCCTGTTTTCCCCCTTTTTCCCCTGTCTGGGAATTGCCCTCAGTAAGGGGCATGCCCAGTTCTCCTGTGTTTAAGCAATGCCTCTCCTGTAGGGAGCAGTACCAGTTACAGATGGACACTATTGCGGCGTTCGGAGCCTCAGAAAGGCTCACATTCTGTAGAAGTGCACCTTCTGCCAACAATTGAAGGTTATATCCCAAAAGAACTGGGAATTAAAGTTGAAACCCCTCCTCATGGACGGTGCTCTTAAATTGACATCTGACCCCAGTCCTGAATCTCGTCCATGGTAAAGGTCGTCCCCGGACTCTTCAACTTCTGAGAGAGAGACGAGGAGGAAATCTTCTGACTACCCTCGCAAAGTCTCCAGAAAGAGGGCTGCAAGCCTTCAAACTGAGCTCTTGAGCAGCCAGAGGAGATCCATGGCATGATTGGTCACCTCTGCACTGGTGGCACAAACAGCTCTGAAACACGGTACCATAGGTCAGATGGGTCCTTTGGTGCAGACACTGCCTATAAGCCTAAAGACCTGAAGGGCACAGGCTCTGAAGCAGCAGTATTGCCAGTCAAAGGCAAGAGCAAAGACCATACCATCTCTGTGACGATGGTACTAAAGTGGAAACCTACGGTGCCAACTACTTTCAAATAACCCCTGCTGGGCCGATCATCTCGCTCAAGATCTCTACCAATTTTCTCTGTACCGGCAAGTCGGCACCAGTGAGTCAACACAGATGAGCCCTGTCAGTACCAATCACACTGCGGTGCCATGGGAGTTCCCTTTTTCTAGTGATGTCATGGTGGCTGAGACTCCAGAGTCCCTGCTGCTTGGTCCCAGGGCCCTGGTAGCAAGCCCATCTTGATCCCTGCAGTCACCACCAGTGATGGGATGTTCAATTCCAGTCTCCTTGTCTACTCCGCTGCTATACAGCGAGGATTCAGATAGTGACCAAGGTGATATCCTCTCACAGCCTTCACACTGTGGGCCATCTCTGCATCAACCAGGGCACTCCTCATTATCCCTTGTTCTGAGCCTCAATTCTCCTGGTATGGCTGCCCCTGGGAACCACCACCCATGCCCTTTCCATCACCCCAGTGGCCATACTGGGACCCATGGGCAGCCCACAGGCATCCTACTTCTTGGACATTTGGTGTTTCCTACCAAGAATTGATAAGACTGTCTTCTTCAGCTTCTGTATCTAGAGCAAGAGGCCAGGCTAGAGGAGGAGGTTACACCACCAATGAATATCTCCTCCTTCTCCCCAAACGAGGTGGTGATGCCTCCTCCACCATCCATGGTGGATAATTTTAAACTATTTCAAGATCCCACAAAAAGAGTGGTAGACACACTACAGATTCATAGATGTTAAGGTCAGAAGGGACCATTATGATCATCTAGTCCGACCTCCTGCACAATGCAGGCCACAGAATCTCACCCGCCCACTTCTGCGATAAACCTCTCACCTATGTCTGAGCTATTGAAGTCCTCAAATCCTGGTTTAAAGACTTCAAGGAGCAGAGAATCCTCCAGCAAGATTCCGCTGGTGGAAGTGAAAGATACCCACTATAAGTTAGTGGATATACTGCACACCTCCTTTTCCTCCTGAAGACTTGCCCTCCCAGTCAATGAGGCACTTCTAGATCCTGCAAAGGTCATTTGCCAGATACCAACCTCTACCGCACAAACATGTAAAAGGGCTAATAAAAAGTGCTGTGTGTCCTCCAAGAATGCAGAATTCCTTTTTTCACACCCTCCACCTAACTCCATCATTGTGGATATTGTGAATTCCCATGGCCAACAGCATCATACTAAATCCACTCATTATGACAGAGACTGGAAAAGAGTTGATTTATTTGGTAGGAAGGGATACTCCTCAGCAACTTTGCAATTCAGGATTGCAAATTATCAAGCCTTAATGGGGAAGTACAACCACATCAACTATGCTAAGCTTAATACATTTATTGACCATTTGCTAGAAGCACAATGGAAACAGTTTCAAGCAATCATACATGAGGGTCAGTTAGTAACTAGAACAGTGCTCCAGACCACACTAGATGCTGCGGAAACAGCAGTCCGCTTGGTATCGACGGTGGTGGCGATGTGATGGGCGTCGTGATTACGCTCTCAGGACTGCCGAAAGAGGTACAAATGATGGTCAAGGACCTCCCTTTTGTGGGCTCCAAACGTTTTAAAGACTAGACCAATGCCTCACTCCATACTCTTAAGGACTCTAGGCCACACTGCGTTCACTAGGGATCTACACACCAGGACAGAAATAGAAATTCAGTCCTCCATCATCCTATAGATCCCGACCGCCCCAATACCTGCCACCACAGCGTTACTATGAGCCACAGCGATATAGAAGCCTAGGATTCAAAGGCATAAACCATCACCACTCAATCCTTAGCATCTCAGCCCTAGACCTCAAAACACCAGTTTGAATGCCTTGGTTGAGGGCCTTAGAGACCACTCCCCACAACTTCAGCTGCAGCCTACCAAGCTTTCAAATCCCTTTTGATGTCACCTCGCTCTTTTCCTCCAACACTGGGAATACTAACTTCCAACAGATGGGTCGTGGAGATCATTTCCGAAGTTACTCTATCCACGTCACCACCCTCCCTCACCATCCCTCTTCAGGGACCTTTTTCACAAGACTGTAAAGAGAGGAAATAGATCACCTACTATGCTTAGGAGTCATAGAACCCATTCCTGTATGCTTCAGAGACAAAGGCTTTTATTTCCAATATTTCCTAATTCCCAAGAGAAAAGGAGGTTGGAGAGCCATACTAGATCTAAGAACACTAAACTAGTTACCTAAAGGCACAAAAATTCAAGATGGTCACACTTGCAGTAATTATTCCATCTCTAGAGCAGGAAGACTGGTTCTTGACCCTCGACCTCTAGGACATCTACTTCCATATATTGATCCAGCCATCCATAGACGATTCCTCAGGTTTACCCTTGGTCAGGACCATTACCAGTACAGAGTACTTCCCTTCGGCCTCTCATCCACACCTAGGGTATTCTCCAAGGTCCTTTCTGTAGTAGCGGCTCATCTATGCACCGTGGGGATCGTGATTTACCCTTGCTTGGACAACTGTCCCCTCAGAGCCCGCTCCTTCAGCGTCCTATGGGCCACCTATAGGATCGTGGATATATTCACACAATTGGGTTTGCAAATCTATGCAAAAGATTGATCTTGATTCCAGTACAGCGGTTGGTGTTTGTAGGGACCAATCTTGATGCAGTACAAGCGAGAGCATTCCTCCTGTGACACAGATTTCACACCCTGACCACTCTCATAGAGACAGTTCAAGCCAGCCCACAAATGCAACATTGCTTTTGACAATGGACACATCCATAATAGATAGCCCATCTGAACAACCACAAGCTTCAGGGCAAATGGTCCCCCATTGAATGGACTCTCCATATCAACCTCTTAGAACTAAGAGCGGTCAGAAATGCTCATGCACACTTTCTTCCACTGATAAAGGACACTTACATGAAAATCATGACAGACAACATAGCGTGCATGTTTTATATATATAAATCAACAAGGGGGCACCAGATCATCCTCCCTGTTCATGGAAACACTAAAGCTATGAAATTGGTGGATTTATCACAATATTTTCATTTCAGCCACTTACCTGTCAGGAGTACAAAATATAACATCAGATAGTCTCAGCTGCAAGTTCTCACATGACCACAAGTGGGAAATGAACCCAACAGTACTCCACTGCATATTTCATCACTAGGGAACCCCAACAGTAGACCTGATTGCCACTTACCTGAACAGGAAATTCCCACTCTATTGCTCCAAGCCCGGTCTCGGAAAACACTCCTTAGGAGACGCTCTTCTTCTCCCATGGCTCAGAGACCTTCTATACACTTTTCCTCCATTTTCTCTGATGCTGAAAATCTTGTTTAAAAAATAGAGAGTAAAAGCAAAAGTTATACTGATTGCTCCCACCTGGCTGAGACAGATGTGGTACCAATACCTGGCACAGCTAACAATATGTCCACCAATCCCTCTTCAGCCCACTCCTTACCTCCTCTCACAGAACGATGGACAAATCCTCCGTCCCAGCCTACGGTTTCTGTGGCTCAAGTCTTGGCTTCATCATGATTCCAACACACGCACAATTGCTGCTCTAAAAAGGTGCAAGAAGTGTTATTACGCGGGAGAAAGTCAGCTACCTGCCGCACTTACCTACAAAAATGGGGGAAAATTCCAGGTTTGGTGTAATTCCAAACAAATCATCCCAGTATCTTCCTCCCTCCCCTTTGTGCTGGACTACATACTAGGCCTCAAGAGGATGGGGCTATCTCTAAGCTACCTCAAGACAGAGACAGACTAGACCCGCCACCAGCCTGCCGCCAACATATAGATGGATCCTTCATTTTCGCCCATCCAGTGACAGAGATTTCTCAATGGCATAGGAAACCTATTCCCATAAACCAGGCACCCCACATGGGACCTAAATCAAAATCTAAAGAGCCTAACTAGACAGCCCTTTGAACCTGTGATCACTTGTTCTCCTCCGCATCTATCAATTAAGACAGCGTTCCTGGTAACCGTCACAGAGAACAGTGCAAATAGCGGCATTAATGGCATACCGCCACGCACAATTTTCTTTAAAGATAACTAGAGCCCTGGAAGTCTGTGGATATCTGCATCCGCGGATGTGGATATCTGCAGACCGTGTTTGCGGATCATGGATTGGATACACCTAAAAATTTTGTTTCCGCGCAGGGTTCTAAAGACAATGTCAAGCTGAGGCCGCACCCAAAGTTCCTCCCCAAGTTTACCTCCTCTTTCCACGTGAACCAGTTCATTCACCTTCCCACATTTTACCCAAAGCCTCACCGTGACAACAGGTAGGCTCTCCTGTATACGCGTGATATTAGAAGAGCCTTGGCCTTTTATTTGGATAGGACAAAGGCCTTCAAGAAATCTATTGAGCTCTTCCTCTCAATTGTGGACAGGTCAAAAGGTGCAGTGATATCACTGAGACTTTCCAAATGGGTCTCATACTGTATTAATTCTTGCTATCATGCTTGTAATTCGATACCTCCATCCGGAATCCATACACATTCTGTGAGATCGGTTTTCACCTCTATCACCTTCCTTAAGAATGTTCCCATCCCAGAAATCTGCCAGGCAGTGACTTGGGCATTTCCTCCATACTGTGGCAGAACAATATGCAATTACTAGAGACTTAGCTTCCAATGCTATCTTCGGCTCCACAGTATTGTTATCTATAACAGTCTCGACTCCAAAACTGCAGCCTTCCATCGGGAATACTGCTTGGGATTCACCTAGAGTGGAGCACCCATCGGGACACTTCTTGAAGAAGAAGAAGAAGTTATTCACTTTGAGCAGTAACGATGGATCCTAGTTGTTCAGTACACAGGCACTACTTTATTGATTTACACCTTTCTTCTATGAGGGAATTGCTGTAGTATCTTTTAGCATAGTATGGTAGAACTGAGAAGGAAAAGAAGAATTACCATGAAGGAACCAATTATTGCTCCTTGATATGATTGACTGGGAGCTTAAATTCAGAACTTTGCTAGTCACTAAAAACCATGGTCTTAATACAGACGCTGGATTTATGGCTTATTACAACAGTCCGTAACCCACTAATCCCACTTTTTGTCCTGTAATTACCGGGGTGTTAACACGCCATTTCACCTTGAATGGTCCCTCAGAATATGTGCTAATTACTTATGCTAAACAATCTGTTGGACCTTGTAGTTAGCTGTGACACTCTCAGTAAGGAGGGTTCCCAGCCCAGAGGAAGAGCTCTGTGTAGCTTGAAAGCTTCTCTCTCTTGCCAACCGAAGTTGGTCCAATAAAAGATATTACCTCACCCACCTTGTCTGACTGAAAACATGTCTCTTTCCTCCTTCATGAAATCTGTTAAGATCCTTTTGGAGTCCTACTGTTTAAGTTCTGAAGGATGCTTAGTTTTAGTAGCCAGGACTGGTCCAGAAATAATGTATAAGATTTTTATAAATGGATAAAATATCTATAACAAATGATCTACCTACAGAAAATTAAAAATTATCAACTTCAGTATTCAGAAAAGGCATGTGTGGCTTAATGAAGGCATAGAGCTGTGTGTGCTAATAATTTGGAGAAGTTAGTGGTTGAAATAGAAAGTCATATATAGAAAATTCATATCTGCTTGAAAATTTTTGAGTACAATGTGAGACATCTGCATGCTGACTAATGACATAATTAGAGAAAATACAATTCTCCACTGCTGCATTAAATTCAGGTTTAGTTTGTCAGTATTCCCAGTGTGAAAATCTTCTGCCTGTCTGCAGGGGGAGAGGCAAAAGATCCCAGAGCCTCCTTTTCAATAGATTATAGACCTATTTCCATGTACTGTATTTGGAATTATCCTGAACAATTGTGAGGGATAAAATATAACACACTCTGGCAATAAACAAAACTCTCTTTGTAAACTTGGATGCATTGTGGTCAAGAATAGCATATTAAATATGGCTTGGTAGAGAAAAAGTTGTTCCCGAAAAAGCAATAGTTGGATCATTTTCTCCCATATTGGCACCATTGTTCCCAGGAAAAACCTTGCCTATACTTTTTTCTGTATTTTTCTCATAGTGGCACTTCCTGGTTCATCTGAAAATTATTTTTCTTTGTATTGTGCCTATTGGTGCCAGTCAGAGATCAGGGCCCCATTGTGTGAGGCACTGTACAACATACAACAAAAAGATGGCCGCTGCCCCAGTGAGCTTGCAGTCTAACTCTAGTGCCATGAATACAAGTCAAGAGTCAACTTATGGGTATACTTTAAATTTGTGTGTGCTTCTGAATCTGTGAACTCCTGGTCTGTTTGTTGATATCCTCTTATACAATTGGGTTAGGTCATCTCATGGTGTGCTCCCTTTTACAGATACATCTCAAGGCTGTTCTCTGTTTTATTCCCCTCTGTGGTCTTTTGCCCCGGAACAGAGGGTGAAATAATTTTTTTTGTATTTGTAGTTTACGATTAGTATCACTACGCACAGTAACATTAATCTATTTGATGGGAGCACAAATCCACACATTTGATTTAGTACAGAGCTTTGCTTCACATAGTCATCATTTCAAGATTCATACATACTTATTTTGAAGCATCAGTGTAAAAAAAAAAAAAAAGTTACGGTTATTCTTGAAACGTGCTACATAGCTTAGTATTTCTTAGCTATAGCAGGATAAAACACACCTATAGAATATAATAATTCTACTAGCTGACTGTCAAATTTGAAGCATTCATTTAATCATTACAGATTTCCAGTATGTATTGAAACTGAGTGGTTAAAATAAACTTCCAAAAGGGGAAGTGAATGAAGTGTGGGACATTAAGGTTATCACCACAAAGAACATTGAATGCTTGGTTATCTGCCCAGAAGGTAGACACAAAATAAACTGAACTTGTCTTTATATTTAAAGTGCAAAAAAAAAAAAAAAAGTAGAAGTGAAACGTTTTGAAATTTGCTGGGGATGTTTAATAAACTCTGATAGATTATATGAAACCGTCAAGTCAGATCTGGAATTTAACTGTAGCTGGTAGCCAAAGCAGTTTCTTGTTTCAAATACTTTCAGTATCATTTGAACTCTATAATTGAATACATGGTTCTGGCTAAAATTCCTGCTGTTCTAAATTAGCCGTGACAGTATAAAACATTCCATATTTTTTGTATTAGATTTGAAGCAATCTGGTGGGTGTGCTCTTCTTTCCTTGCTTAATTTTTTTATTAAAATAGAGTATTGAGAAATGAGATGAGTGTGCCTGCTTCAGAGATGAGAAGATTTTCTGCACTTCTCTTGAACAGAAACCTCATGGCTTTTTAAAATTATGAATAACTGTAAAAATCTGAACCAAGGAGCACCTTCAGGATTCATGGCCTGTTTAAATTTAGGAGCAAAGGGTGCTTGAGTGACCAGAAGCATGAGTTTTACTGACTTTTGGCTCTTAAATCACTTAGATGCTTTTGAAAATCCCACCCAAATTAAACTCAACAATGAATAAAATCTTCATTATAAGACCTTATATTGAAGCAAGCTTCTGTAATCAAAGACCAAAATACTAATTTTCTAACTTTTTCCTAAATCTTATTTTTACTGGAGATCCTGACAGTGCTCTAAAAATAATAATAGCACATCCAGAGGACTTTCTCATTTCAAAGTGCTGTTCAGACATTCATTTGTCACAACACCCTGGTGAATTAGTTATCTCTGTTCACGCTTGGTGGAAACTGAGAGGTTGTGTCATAACCAAAGCTACCCAGAAGATCAGTGGGGCAGAGCCAGTAGTAAAACTGTTCCTATTTTAGTCCCGTCCTTGTTTCTCTAGATTATGCTACCACTAAGGTTCATTTAAGTGATGTGAGTTTATTTTAAATGGTTTTTGTCACAGACCACAATCGTTGTATAACCTTCATTATTTCCAGCTTTTCCTGGTAGTTGTGTTTTCTTTTAACTAAATTTTACTGTTTCATAAAGCGAGTGATAGACAATCAAGCAGAGAAATTGAAAGAACTGGATAAAGAGATCCGCCCCTTCCGACAGAATTGGGAGGAGGCAGACATCATGAAGAGCAGTGTGGAGTCCCTCCAGAATAGAGTGAGTGAACTGGAAAGCGTTGATAAAACTGCAGGACAAGGAGCTCGAAATACAGGTGAGTGTAAGCACAATGAAGTAAAGTATTGCCCAGCAGCTACTGTAAAAAAGCCAAATGAGCTATTTTGAATGTAACTCCCTTTGTGATTTTCCTTTGAAAACATTGGTAACGCTGATCCTTCAGTTTCTTGAAAAGGAAATTAGGTGTGTAATCTTTTTGTTAATGACATGACACTTTCCCTCCTAGCTATACCTTAGACTTCTTTCCTATCTTACTGTTCTCTTGAACATAGTATTGATTACACTGAAAGTTAATTGCAAATATTTCCTCAGCTGGTCTTAGAAAGCTAATAGATTCCAGTAGCTTCTTCATAAAATATTTTCAGTGTATTGACAAGTCTTTCTGGGGTAATATTGTCCCAGTGAACAGATCAGTTATTTTTATTCACTTGAAAATATGCTTCCAGATGTCAGTGTACAGTCTTTTATGTCTAGTACAGAGGAATGTTTGATGTAAAGAAAACAGTGAGATCTATTTGAATAATAAGGTCATTGCCTCACACATTGAACAAGGTGATGAAAACCACAAGTTAGCAGTACAGTGTAGACCATTCTTAAGGGTTCAGGCAATATTGTTTGGTTCAAAGACAAATTACTATGTAAAGATAATCTTAGCAAAAAACTCCCTCATGTAAGTACCTCTACTAATCCATACTGCCTATTTTTGTTATCGTTGCCAGAGTGTAAAATACAAAGGAATAGTGATGACTATTATGTTCCATGAGAGGGGAAGAAAGGACACATTAAAAAATGAACAAACAACAAAACCTTGGGGAGGAGGGAGTACTTAGTACCATGTAATGCAGAAAACTGTTTATCCATAATAGGACATAGCTTGAATTTTCAGCTTTTACTCATAATACATTTGCTGCTGATCCCTGATGAAGGATCAGGCAAAGATGAAGATTCTGAAACAACCCAAGGTTCTTCTACATTTAAATGGAATCACATGAGTTCAGTCATCATTTTCAAAGGTTTCCACAGTGATAAATCTACAGTTAATATTATTAGACCCTTGGTAAACGGCTGATTAGGCAAAAATGTCAGATTTTGTTTTTTAGCTTTGGCTGTATCGCATTGTGATTTGAACAATATTTATGCTGGATGTTTTGAGTGCTTGACATTTCTATCAAGTGTAGTGCAGTTCCCAACTTCCTCTATAATACAGTAAAATATCAGCTTTATAAAAGAGCCAATTAATATCACTGCTTGCTGGCAGTGGAAATTATTGTATGTGGCTAAATGTCAGTTGATTCTTAACTTTATACTGTTTTACCCTATACTATTATAGTATTGTGAGACTTATTTATTTTGTGCTATTGATTATTAATTCTCTATATTTTTTTAAAAAAAGTTAAATTATTCTTTTCTTCTCACAAACCCCCTCTCCATTTTCTACTAGCCGTACTAGAGACGCAGCTAAGTAGACACGATCAAATGCTGAGTGTTCATGATATTCGGTTGGCTGACATGGACCT
This sequence comes from Eretmochelys imbricata, assembly GCF_965152235.1. Classification (NCBI taxonomy): domain Eukaryota; kingdom Metazoa; phylum Chordata; order Testudines; family Cheloniidae; genus Eretmochelys; species Eretmochelys imbricata. The sequence continues at coordinate 112,105,048 of NC_135577.1, forward strand.
CCGATTCCAAGTGTTAGAAACGGCCAGTTACAATGGAGTATTAATTTGGAAAATTCGAGATTATAAACGTCGGAAACAAGAGGCTGTCATGGGGAAGACTCTGTCCTTATACAGCCAGCCTTTTTATACTGGATACTTTGGCTATAAGATGTGTGCCAGAGTTTACCTTAATGGAGATGGCATGGGAAAAGGGACGCACTTGTCATTGTTTTTCGTCATAATGCGTGGAGAATATGATGCCTTACTTCCTTGGCCATTTAAACAGAAAGTGACTCTGATGCTAATGGATCAGGGACCTTCTCGACGTCACTTAGGAGATGCTTTCAAGCCAGACCCAAACAGCAGTAGTTTCAAGAAGCCTACTGGAGAAATGAACATTGCATCTGGCTGCCCAGTCTTTGTGGCTCAAACAGTTCTAGAAAATGGAACGTATATTAAAGATGATACTATTTTTATTAAAGTCATAGTGGATACTTCGGATCTACCAGACCCCTGACACACAAATGGGGAGGCAGATTAAACAGAAGACAACTCCATTTGGGGGTTTTCTATCAGTTTGTCTTCAATCAGAGGTCCTAAAGCACAAAGGACCACCTTGTGGAACAGAAGGAAGAGTTTGAAGGCATAACTTCTTAGGGTCCAATGGCGAAAGTAGCAACACATTAAGAAATCATACCATGGTATATTTTCTAATAGAACTCATAACACTTAAACTCTGAAGAATTATTAATCCCTCATGAGGATAATTATTACAGTCGGAGAGGCTTTTTTATTTAACTTATTCATCTAGTCAATTGGAGGTGAAAAGACATGTAAAGTATGTGCTGAATAAATTACCTGACTTTTCTTCATTTAGACTAGAATACAAAAAAGTTCACATGTGGATTAGCTGGAAACTGTCAGCATGTTAAGTAAAAGAAGAAATGATGAAGTAATGTTGCAACTATGATATAATTACTTTGAAAAACTAAGTGCAATCGTGTCTGAAATACAGTATATTGTCTTTTTAAGGCCTCATCTGGTCTCTGTTTTAATAATTACTTTGTCAGAAGACCTTGGAAAAATATCCAGGTCTTCTTGAAAGTATCTAAATCAGAATCATATTTTTATTTAAAGTTATATTAATAATTGTTACAGAAAACATTTTATTTTAAAGCAGTTGATAGACTGATATTTCTTGGAAGAAAAATAGAAGATATCAAACACTGGTTATCACTTGTGATAAAAAAAGAAATTATTCAACTATTGATGTTATTTCTCTTTAGAAATGTAAACCTACAATATATGTCGTAGTTAATGACACTATTTCAAAATTAAGGAAAAATCACTCATGGATGCTGTGCATCATTATCAGATTTATAATTGTTTTCACCCTAAAATAGGGCATTTGTTGAACTTTGGAGTTCTAAACGGAATCCTGTACGCTTTTAAAGTTCTGCCTCATGCTTTCCAATCAAGCTATATATATTGCTGACAGCATAAATGTGCAACACCTAATATTTTCAGTGTGGGGGAAGAGGATTAGTGCAGAAAAACAGCCAGTCATGATCCTCTAAGTTCATTCTATACTAGCGATCATTGCATCTTATTAAGGATATATGATCAGAAAGCAACGGAAAGATGATGGTGGCTTGCATGCATACATGTGCCTTAAATGTGATGTGCTGCTTATAAACCATAGCTTTGTATTTAGATTAATTATAATACCCGAAAAGGTGGTTTTAACTGGACTTCAGGCAAAATGTGTAGCCTTGTCTTCAGAGCCCTTAGATAATTTGCAACATGCAGAATAGAAGCCAAAGTCCAGGATTGGCTGCGAGAGCTTCTATGGAATCCATCATGTTCAGGTCCCAAATTTGTATGCACACTGCTCCTATGGAGCTTGGAGTTTGACAGTGCCCCTAGGCTAACATGAAGGAAGAAGTCATGCTTCCTCCCAATCCTGCGTATGGAAGGTGGCAGCACTTTAAATTGACTAATCTGAGAATTCTGAATGGATACGCTAATTGTTGTCTGTTCACGGCAGACTGACAAACATCCTAACCGGGAAATACACAGGTTTCTTTGTTATCACTGCCTGAACTTCAGCAGCAAGCATTTCCCAGCCCTGAAACATGCTGATTGCAACCCACTGCGTTTATCTACTTCTGCTTGTTAGTCTGAAAGTAGAGAGTCCAGTGGCATAGCTTAACTATATACCAGTCATCTGGGTGCTACTTTAAAATCTGAGTGCTGCTTAGAACTAATGTGAGAAGCAAATTAGTACACCTTTGTGCATATGAGAAGGAATTGTGCTGGTCCTCTTGACTGTCAGGGTTGTACCCATTCAGTTTTCCACTTTTGGGGGAGTAGACACAATATTTACCTAGGGCTCAGTTGAATTCATGCCTTTGTAGTTCAGCTTGTCTCTGTTGCCATTGTCTTTTATGGCTGTGCCTTCACAAACTGTGCCTGCAAGAAGTACTTTCCTGTTACAAATATACAGTGCATGCTAAGTGGTCTTCATGGGTTTTCCAGGCACCTGCTAGAATACTGCCTGCTTCTTGGCATCCAAAACATTCCATAGCAATCAGTCTTCCTGTTCTTGCCTTCTACTGTCTAGGTACTATATTCCTTTTATGGTACATAGGTGACAACAGGTGCAGGCTATTGTAAGGAGGCATGTGCTAATGTTTTACTTGTGGCACAGAAGGAGGACTTCCTGCAGAAGATCTATATGGCACTTGCAGTTTTATGCAGGCAGCCTAAGTAAACCCATCACTTATGCTTTAGATCAAAGGTTCACTCAACTTGCATACCATTCTAATAGTCATGAATGTAGGCAGCTGAGCTTTTGTGTATGTGCATCACAGAATTTTACTGAAAACAGGATTCCCAAGTGGAAATGTCCAAAGGGCTCTGCTCCCATTGCTAATATATGTATTGTGAAATTTAAATGAAAATGTGTGGTCACATAAGAACAGTTTCTATCCTGTTTGACTCTGAGACTGATTTAGGTGAGAGTTGTATTATAATCAGGCCCCTGTGTGTTTTGCAATTTTCTAGTTACAGACTCCAGGTCTTGCAGCAGAATTATGCTCCTGAATTCAAGATCGTAAACAAAAAATGAAATAAGAACAAGTGTAAATTTATAGTGTAATCTTCTTGAGTCTGCATACAGCTTATAATAATTCTAGGATGTCTGAATCACCAATTCATTTCAGTATGATGTTAACTCTGAAACCTCTTGATGAAAATTTAAATGTCAACAATAATTGTTTGCTGGTTATTTTACCAGAAACATCAACTAATGAATTTAATCCATAGTTCTCCAAACTTCATTCCATGCTTACTCAGATGCCAGAAGTCCCAGCTGCCAAAACCTCCAGCTTCATTCTGACAGCTTCTGTAATGCAGTAATGTATTGTCAATACAAAAATCTTTTGGCATTGATTTTAATATCAAGATAATCAACATGGAAGCTGATACTGACTGTATTTTCATTTTTAAAAATGATGTGAAGCTGCCACAGAATTTCCAGTTTACTCCCCTTAATTCTGCAAAATTTAACTATATCCTGCTGTGGAGTACATCAATTACAATATCCCCATATCTGCAGAACTCACCAGATATCCCTGGACTGAGAGATTTTTGCTGTATATGCAAGTGGGTTCCCTCAGTTTCCCAGCAGTGAAAGTATGTAGCACTTAGAGATATAAGGTCATGAAATGTCGTTCAAATTTTGGGCAAAGATTCCTTGTGCTTTACTGCCCTGTGAGTCTGGTAAATTTATTAAACATTTTTTTTCCCCTGAACATTCAGGTTTTTTTTCCTCCCAGATATTTCAGAACTTTTCTGGGGACTATCTATAAAAATGACTCATAGGACTATATTCTGCCCACAGATCACACCTTTGAAACCCCATGAGCCTCAGTAGAGTTGCATGAACGCAGTGGAGGGTCCATGGTATTTGAGTTACAGTGCTAATCATTACCATCAACAGAATTTAGCAAAAAGATTTAAGTCTACCAGAAATTGGCTGTTGTATGCTATACATACAGTATGCATGCATTTGTTGTTTAAAAAAAAAAAAAGTCTCATTCCAAACAGGATGAAACTATTTCAGCGTTTAAAGACCAATCTGTGATCCTTATACATGACCGCGTTTGCATTACTTCTCCGTTGATCTTAAAGGGATCTTGTTTAGCTGTTGTCTACATGTACGCCTTCACAACTTAAGTCAACTGCTGACTTTTTATATGCAATGTTGATTTCAGCCTTTTACTGTAAATTTGTTCTTCTCAAAGAGAATGTGCAATAGGAAAACAGAAAAGGGTAGCTTAACTTCAGTGATAATGAAATGTAATGGGTAACATGCTAGTTATCTTTTTAAAAAAAAAAAAAGAAAGAAAGATAAAATGCAGTTTAATTCCTCTTCCAAATTGGTATTCCAATTTGGAAAAGGAAAGTTGAAGATATGAAATGTGCCTGATGAATCTCTCAAATGCAAGGTAATGGAGATCTGTGTGTGTTGTAGTTTTAAAATACTGAACCCATGAATGTTAGGGTACGATTGTACTGCTCAAGTTGCTACCAACTTGCCCTGGTTATGGCATGTTGCGACTGAGTTTAAAACCCACCTATTTGTTAACTATAGTCCATCATGCTGAATAGGCATTTCACCAACAATGCAGTTTCTAATAACATTGGTGCTCTGTGGTGCAAGACAGAAAAGCCTGTAGGCAATGGTAGAGAAGTATTCTGCACCTCCTGACTATATCAAATGTTACTGCAGTCTTGATGCCTTGATGTTTAACTATGCAAATATATTAATAGGTGGAGGGAGAAAAATAATCTTAGCTAATGAATTTTAGTTACAAACCTAGTATCTTAGTTTTCACTGTTACAATGTTATATATATTCCGGGTTTGTCATCAGGCAAAGAATTGTTTGACCATATAGAAGTGGTCAAAATAACCCCAGCCCCCAAATCAGTCTTGGTCGACTGGTGCAAATATTTTTTGCTGCTGTTAAGGGAGACTCATGGATAGTAGCAAGCCCTGGATTCCCACACTCCAGGTATGAAGACTCAGCACATTGCACACAAAATCTGCTTTGTCTCGTGGGAAGTGGGTAGCTTGCTGGATCCTTCAGAAAACTTTATATGGATGCTCCAGGGAGTGGCGTCTAGTTCACACACCCTTCCTTTCACTCAGCTAATCAGGAGATTCAGGGTTTTTTTTTTAAAAAAGAAATAGTTGGTGCTGGGCAGCTCAGACGGAAGAGGTGGGGCAAAAGATTGTTTATTTTTTATTCGTGAAGGTAAGAACATGGAAAAACAGCTAGTCCGCTGCCCACCTCTTCCTGGGATTCCTGCGGTTTACTTCAATCAATACCTCTCAACTTCTGTTGACCTAGAAATCATGGAAACTTCAAAAAAAAAAAAATCTACCCTGGACTTTGGTCTATTTGATCATGATTCTTAGTGCTTACTGTATAATACATAGTGCTTTTCATTTACAAAGCATTTTACAAACAAGAACTAATCCTCACAAGAAGCATTCACATATTATAGACAGGAAAACTGAGTTAGAGAGGTTGAATGACTTTGCCCAGAGCCACAAAAGGAACTTGTGTTGGAGCCAAGATTAGATTAGAGGTTCCTGTCTCCTAGTACTATGTTCAGACCACTGGACCTCACCTTTTCATGTGTTTATCCCTTAAAGAAACTGAAAAGCAAAGTGACTTATTTTAAAGACCCACAGTCAAGACTGTAAGGGCTAGAATTAAACATACGAGCTGTCATGATTTGGGGGCATGCACGTGACAGCCCACATGTCACCAAACACAGTACTTTTCAATTGTTGTTTTTATGGTGCCCTCATTTTGGGGAATAGATTTTAAGGGCTCAAGTAGGCAGGGGGACCAAAAACCGTTTAAGTGGATTTATTTTGGTTATGTCAACCTTTACTGTGACCCTTTCTCAATCAGTTTAGCTGAGCAACGAAATTGAGGGTTTCACTGTTACTTCCTGCCTTTTAATCTGAGTCTCAAGACAGTGCCAAATGGAGGAAGGTCAAGGAGAAATTTTGGGTGCAAATTCAGAGGCATCCCTTAAATTCTGTTAGAGTTAAGAGAGACAGCACACAAGGGATCTGTTTAATCCTATTTCTCTTCTAATTTATTGGCAAGACTGTAGCGTTTGTCTTCCATCTCATGATCTTAGTGTCTATATTAGGCCACGTTTTCTCCAAGTTAGGATTAGTTCCTTAGGGTTCAAATAACATCTAAATTTCACAGAGCTACACCTGATCCAATATCCCAGGATTTATGTAAATTCAGATCTGGATTCCAACTCTGTGGTTTTGGTTCATCAACCCACTTAAGCAAGGGTTTGTTGTTCGTGGTGTTTTTTTTACCTTTTGGTCCTTTGGAACTAAACTGTTAATTTGGTTGCCAGTTCCACGAGGACTTTTTAACTTCTTAGCAATGCCAGTGTCCACTCGCACCATTGCTAGCAGTGGGATGCGCAGTGAGAAAATTTGACTCTGTCTAAGGGTTACTGAGATAAACCAGCATTGCCATACGTAAAGGTCATTCTCCTGCATAGAGTGTTCTGAGCTTTAAATTCAGTTATAGCTCATTTTTGAAAGGATACATTTTCCAACTATGACCTGTCTCACTGGCAGTGAGTTGTATAATCTGCACTTGTGGAATGGAAAAGTTCAGGCTTCTATCATTGCTGATGCACCATATGATCCACACATTTATTTTCCTTGTAGCTGTTGTGTTAGGGGTTATATAACTTTTCAGTTTTATAGGGGAATAAAGTTCAGGATTTCTTATGAGATATAAAACTCCAATAATTTATTAGTGATTAGGGGATGTTAATATCCCATTCAGAAGCGATGGGTTGTAGGTAGGTCCATTCCTCTCAGACAAGTAGGATAACCTTTAAAACACACGAAACAACATACAAATTAGAAAAGCTAAAAGCTGACATTTCCAAGAAATTCTCTTAAGAAATATCTGTGGAAAATACATGAGTAATCAAGAATAGTGTACAAATTAATGTTTATAAAACTTGTGTAATTTACATTTTATCTCATACTCTTCAGTGAATGGTACACCTGTTATGTTCAGTTTTACAATCCAAAAACAAAGACCAAAGAAGGCCAACCTCATTTGATTGTGTATATTCTGCCTGTCTTAATTATCAATAGCTGTAAGGATACAGTGCAAGTGATCTGGTAACCAGTGGTATTCGTACTTTTTTTTTAAGGGGGCGGGGGTGGGGACAGACTTTAAAAATGTATAATTTATTGCTCAGCAATAACCATGTTGTTAATAATAATAATAATAATAATAATGAAGCAACATGTCTTAATTTTCCAATAGCATTATTCGATGTTGTACTTCAGTTTGTTGTATACTGTGTTTTTTGGTATTTATTTGTGTTTGGAGGTCTTGCTATGTCTTTTGTGTTTTAATGCTAATACAAGGACAGTGTGTATAAGAGTGTAGAATGCAAAACTATGAAATGCTAAACTATCTGTTATTAAAGGAAAAATAAATCTAAGTAGGAAATCGTATTTTTTTAAAACGAGATGGTGTATTGGAATTTGAATGGCTTGAGCTTACTTACAGAGTAAAAATGTAACCTTTCACCTTCTTTGTATTCATTTATATGATGACTACTTAGGGCTCCATGCATATATATAGCTAATAGACCTGTATCACATTATTGTTACAACATTTACCTTCTTCTCCCACAAGATCCTTTGCTTTGGATTTTTATAACATACTAACTTCCACCTGATGAGTCATAAGTAAAATAAAGTAGGAAATTAGTGTTCAGTCTGACATCAAAACAACGGCATTGTCACCAGTAGAGTAGAAGCAATTAAGATGGGTTTTCATGCATTCATATGAAGCTGCCTCCCCAGGAGAATACTGAAGGGAGAGAGTGTGGCTTGAATTTCCAAAAACTGTAAATTATTTTTCCTCCAATAAAGTTACTGCATTTTTTGAGTTCTAAAGTTGAAACCAAAAGAAAAGCAGAGAGACCCCCTACAGGCATGTTGGAAATATTGTAACACATTTAGATAGTCTACACAAAGTTACATGCACTCTCAAAATCATGCAAGTTATGTTGTTCTTCATTTACATTTGAGTTTCAGTTGAATGATAAAGGGAATTATTGTGATTACCAACAGTGAGGGGTAAAGCATGTTTTTTTTTGTCAACCATGCAAACTTCTCAAACTGCAATTAGCTCTTTCTCCTTCTATCCTCCTCCTCCTCTTTCTCTTTCTATCTCCTGACCTCCAGATTTCTCCGTTCCCCTCATTCTCTGTCTTCCTCTCTTTTCCTTTTCGCTTTCTTTGGCCTATTGTATAGTCCCCACCTTGCCTCTGTGTGTAGAGATATGGGAAGAACCGTACCCTACATCAGTGGTTTTCAAATTCTGGGTTGTGGAATGTAAGGCACTGGGTTACAGCGGCTCTGGTCAGCACCACTGACCAGGCTCTTGAAAGTCCCATCTGCGGTGCTGCCCGGCTAAGGCAGGCTAGCCCCAACCTGTTCCGAGACAGCACTGCGCCCCGGAAGCAGCCAGCAGCAGGTCTGGCTCCTAGGCAGAGGGACCACAGGGCTCTGTGTGCTGCCCCCACCCCGAGCACTAGCTCCACACTCCCATTGGCTGCAGCGTAGCACGGTCTACAGTGCCAGCACAGGAAGTCTGCCTTAGCACCCCCACTGTGTCACTGACCGGGAGCCGCCCAAGGTAAGCCCACACCCCAATCCCCTGCCGCAGCCTGGAGCCCCCTGGAGACCCTGCACCCCAAACCCCTCAACCCTGGCCCCAGCCCTAAGCCCCACCAAACCTGGTGCCCCCTCCTGCACCCTAAACTCCTTATCTGCAGTCCCAGCCTAGAGCTCTGACTCCCCTTGCATCCCAACCCCATTCCCCAGCCCAGAGCCCCCTCCCACATCCTGAACCCCTCATTTCTGGCCCCACCTCACAGCCTTCATCCCTCTACTCCAACCTTCTGTCCCAGCCCTGAGCTCCTCCCAAACCCCTCATCCCCAGCTCCGTTGTCGTGGGCATCAACAATTTTCTTCAACTGGGTTGCCAGAAAAAATGTTTGAAAACCACTGCCCTACGTCACACTCTCCAGTGTCTCTCTAATTACAGCTCTGGTGGCAAGGCTATGCTCTTGGCAGCATCTCTCTCTGCTTAATCCTCCTGTCCTATGAGGTGACTAGAGGTGCAGCCTGGAGAGCTTCCCCCATGACTCTAGCTCCTCCAATCGAGGAGTATGAAGTGGATGCTCAGGATCCAAACAGGTGTCACCTGAAATTGAGAGTGACCCATGCCAATCCAGCAGGCTTAATAGATCAGCATGGTTCCCCGCACGGAATGTAAGGGTGATCAGCTTCATTATCAGCATGAAGGGTATGGCTAAGTGCAGGGCGCAGTCCTGTGGACCTAGTGGGGGAAGAGTCCTTTATCAGCATAGTCTTAATCAAAACACGGTTAAAGGAAAAAGAGACACTGTTTGGGTGGATGGATGTGGGTGTAAGTGGTGACCCTTTCTGCATGCTCGCAATGTGCTTAGCTAGACCGACCCTCCTTTGCTGTGAGGGCTGTAGCTTTGGCATCCATGGGGCAGTGCACTTGATAATGCCACTTCAGGTACTCCGACATTCCCTGTCCTGTACATCACATTTTCCCCTCGGACTCATACTCCCAGTGCTCTCTGCATGTGCTGCACAGGATTAAGCCCTTGGTGTGTTATCGTCTAACAAGTGTGAAGCAATTGAACACTTATATTTTACGTTCCTCGTTCACTGATGGAGCAGATAACTCTGAAGTAGAGTCCTCAACGGCTGTCCTCAAACCTCTGGGCTCTGTCTAGAAGTGACCCTTCTGAATGTTTTCTGTTTAGTGCAGCTTAGAAGTCACCTTCCAAATATTCTTGGTTTGAGTGGAGAAAAGAAAAATTACTTTCACCATGATCCCCTAACATTACTTCCTTCCTTCCTTCCCTCCCCTTCACTCCCCCCCCCCCCCCACAGTGAATCCCATTGGGAATTATGTATAAAACTCATTCTTACTTTGAATAGCATAATACAAGAAGATACTTTCTGCAAAACAGGTCACAGGAGGTAACTTATGTTTATATATGACAGGTTTCAGAGTAACAGCCGTGTTAGTCTGTATTCGCAAAAAGAAAAGGAGTACTTGTGGCACCTTAGAGACTAACCAATTTATTTGAGCATGAGCTATCGTGAGTTACAGCTCACTTCATCGGATGCATACCGTGGAAACTGCAGCAGACTTTATATATACACAGAGAATATGAAACAATACCTCCTCCCACCCCACTGTCCTGCTGGTAATAGCTTATCTAAAGTGATCATCAGGTTAGGCCATTTCCAGCACAAATCCAGGTTTTCTCACCCTCCACCCCCACACACAAATTCACTCTCCTGCTGGTGATAGCCCATCCAAAGTGACAACTCTTTACACAATGTGCATGATAATCAAGTTAGACCATTTCCTGCACAAATCCAGGTTCTCTCACTCCCTCACCCCCCTCCAAAAACCCACCCCCATACACACACAAACTCACTCTCCTGCTGGTAATAGCTCATCCAAACTGACCACTCTCCAAGTTTAAATCCAAGTTAAACCAGAACATCTTGGGGGGGGGGTGTAGGAAAAAACAAGAGGAAATAGGCTACCTTGCATAATGACTTAGCCACTCCCAGTCTCTATTTAAGCCTAAATTAATAGTATGCAATTTGCAAATGAATTCCAATTCAGCAGTTTCTCGCTGGAGTCTGGATTTGAAGTTTTTTTGTTTTAAGATAGCGACCTTCATGTCTGTGATTGCGTGACCAGAGAGATTGAAGTGTTCTCCGACTGGTTTATGAATGTTATAATTCTTGACATCTGATTTGTGTCCATTTATTCTTTTACGTAGAGACTGTCCAGTTTGACCAATGTACATGGCAGAGGGGCATTGCTGGCACATGATGGTATATATCACATTGGTGGATGTGCAGGTGAACGAGCCTCTGATAGTGTGGCTGATGTTATTAGGCCCTGTGATGGTGTCCCCTGAATAGATATGTGGGCACAATTGGCAACGGGCTTTGTTGCAAGGATAAGTTCCTGGGTTAGTGGTTCTGTTGTGTGGTATGTGGTTGTTGGTGAGTATTTGCTTCAGGTTGGGGGGCTGTCTGTAGGCAAGGACTGGCCTGTCTCCCAAGATTTATGAGAGTGTTGGGTCATCCTTTAGGATAGGTTGTAGATCCTTAATAATGCGTTGGAGGGGTTTTAGTTGGGGGCTGAAGGTGACGGCTAGTGGCGTTCTTTTATTTTCTTTGTTAGGCCTGTCCTGTAGTAGGTAACTTCTGGGAACTCTTCTGGCTCTATCAATCTGTTTCTTTACTTCTGCAGGTGGGTATTGTAGTTGTAAGAAAGCTTGACAGAGATCTTGTAGGTGTTTGTCTCTGTCTGAGGGCTTGGAGCAAATGCGGTTGTATCGCAGAGCTTGGCTGTAGACGATGGATCGTGTGGTGTGGTCAGGGTGAAAGCTGGAGGCATGCAGGTAGGAATAGCGGTCAGTAGGTTTCTGGTATAGGGTGGTGTTTATGTGAACATTGTTTATTAGCACTGTAGTGTCCAGGAAGTGGATCTCTTGTGTGGACTGGACCAGGCTGAGGTTGGTGGTGGGATGGAAATTGTTGAAATCATGGTGGAATTCCTCAAGGGCTTCTTTTCCATGGGTCCAGATGATGAAGATGTCATCAATATTTCTTTCCCCAGAAGAGTATAGATTATTTCATTTGATAGAAATACAGTCCTGTCTCAGAGAGAACATGGCAGGTGTTTAACAAACGTTAAACACTATAGTTCAGAACAGGAAATGAAGAGTGCCTCTCCATTTTTATGTACAGGGTGCACATTGTAGTTACTCCACTTGGAATTGGGCCAGGATACCATGCCCTTCTCTTGCAAGAGTTGTAGGGGAATTGTTGTTAACCTAGTCAGTGGTCTTATCCAAAAGATCTTGGGCAACATTTTCAAAAGCACTTAAATCCCTAAATCTCATAGACTTTCAGTGGGACTTGGGGCTTGACTACGTGGGGTTTTAAACCTGATCAAATCGAGTTAATCCAGTTTGAAAACAGGTACACATGGCACAAATTCATTACTGCCCATTAACTCCACATTTATCATGAACTCTGGCGTCCTCTTGCAAAGTGGACCAGGTTTGCTTCAAATTGAATGAGACTGGTCTACTGGTGTGGACGCAATTGCTGACTAGGTTATTAAAAATTCCCCTACAATTCTTACAAGAGAAGGGCATGGTATCCTGGCCCAATTCCAAGTGGAGTAACTACACCATGCACCCTGTATGTAAAAATGGAGAAGGTACTCTTCATTTCCTGTTCTCAACTGTAGCGTTTAATGTTTGTTAAACAGCTGCTACATTCTCCCTGAGAGAGAGAGGATTGTATTTCTGTCAGATGATATAATCTATACTCTTCTGGGGAAAGAAACCATACATAAATGTAAATTTACCTCCTGTGATCTGTTTTGCAGAAAGTATCTTCTTGTATAAAACTCATTCTCGCCTTCTTGCAGGCTTCTACTGGCTATCCCACAGTGTTTTGCAGTTTGACCATTACTGACTTGTCCATTTACATGTCTGCCCTCCCATGCTTTGGTGTCAAGTTCCCAAGATGACCCCTCCACCTTTAAAAGCTGGCACGGGGCCAGATTTTGCCCATTTGCTCTTGGATCACTGTGCATCATTTTTGTAATACAACCACAATAGCACTCTAGAAGCCAGGCACCATACCTTGCACAGCCATTTGGTGATGTGCTGAGACCCTGGATCTCATCACCATCTGGGGAGAAGTGTCAGTGCAAGAAGCTCTTGTGGCCAGCCTCTGGAATAAAGTGCTTCTTGTGGGCATTACAAAACAGATGTTTGTGAGGAACATGGAGCAGTGCCAGACAAAGAGCAAGTTGCTCAGGAAAAAGTACATTGTCTCCTTTTGTCCTTCATTTCAATCTGGCAGGGGACATGTGACATGCCCATTTTTTTGATGAACCAGATAGGGTTCTACACAATTATAGTACCACCTGTCCCAGGCACCCTTTGGATCCTGCGGCCCACACTTCTCCCCACCATCTCTCCACCCCCCTGAGGATGATCTTTTGGAAGATGAACAGAAGGCTGCCTCAGAGGAACTGTCCCCCTGAGAGACAGGATCTTTTGGGAACACAGGATCCTGATGCCGATCAGCTGGAAAGCTAGCTGCAGTCCTGCTCTGCATCAGCTGATCCTGAGTTCCAGCCAGGAACCCTGGCCAGGACTGATAAGGCAGATTCCTGGAGGCTTCGGTATGTATGTACCTAGACTTACCATTTATGGTGATGATGATTACTGTACAGTACAGTACAGGGAAATGGGATTATTTAGTCTGCTGAAGAGAAGAATGAGGGGGGATTTGATAGCTGCTATCAACTACCTGAAAGGGAATTGCAAAAAGGATGGATCTAGATTGTTCTCAGTGGTACCAGATGACAGAACGAGGAGTAATGGTCTCAAGTTGCAGTGGGGGAGGTTTAGGTTGGATATTAGGAAAAAAATTTTCACTAGGAGGGTGGTGAAGCACTGGAATGGGTTACCTAGGGAAGTGGTGGAATCTCCTTCCTTAGAGGTTTTTAAGGTCAGGCTTCACAAAGCCCTGGCTGGGATGATTTAGTGGGGGACTAGTTCTGCTTTGGGCAGGGGGTTGGACTAGATGACCTCCTGAGGTCCCTTCCAACCCTGATATTCTATGATTCTACTGTGGCCCTAGCTTTAGGAGTAGCTCACATCCACCTGCAATGGCTGAGGCCAGGTGCACTATGGCCCTCCTGAGTTTCCAGTCCCCACCTCGGCCAACACTGTCCATTCAGTCCTCCCAAACCTGTGTCCAAAATGGCAGCGACTCTGCCCAGGCAAGCGGCCTCTGTGATGTGCTAAATCCATAACACTCAACTGCTTTCAGAATCCCGCATAGAGGGCCCTTACCTATCCGTTTGTTTTCCTTTCCCATTCTCTGGAACGATTTGTACAGTGGGGTTGCTGAGAGCCAGTGAGCCAAACTGTAAACCCTGCACATAATGGAAACTACTTCAACCCAGGGGGTACGGCAGCATGCTTAGTTCCAGCACTTGTGCCACTCTCTCATCTCACCTAACTGGCAAACCCACCCATCTCTTTTTTTGCTGTCTCAAAACTGGCAACCAGCAGTGTGGCACAGCTACAATCTCTATGCTGCCCAACATGCTCCCCCACCCAGCGGATCAGAATAATGAAAACATTCACTTGTGCAAAATTCAACAGTTTATTGCACCAGGGGATACAGGAAAAGAAGTGTGGTTAGTGTTCATTGTTGAAGTGTGATATAAATTAGGGCTGTCAATTAATTGCAGTTAACTCACACTATTAACTCAAAAAAAGTAAGTGTGATTAAAAGAATTAATTGTGATTAGTAGTAGTTTTAATCGCACTGTTAAACAATAATAGAATACCAATTGAAATGTATTAAGTATTTTTGAATGTTTTTCTACATTTTCAAATATTCCAGGGGTCATGCTTCCTGCCGATGATGCTTGTTAAAAGAAATAATGTGTTAATTAAATTGGTGTCTGAGCTCCTCAGGGGAGAATTGTATGTCTCCTGCTCTGTTTTACCCGCATTCTGCCATATATTTCATGTTATAGCAGTCTCGGATGATGACCCAGGACATGTTTGTGTTAAGAACACGTTCACTGCAGATTTGACAAAATGCAAAGAAGGTACCGATGTGAGATTCTAAAGGTAGCTACAGCACTCGACCCAAGGTTTAAGAATCTGAAGTGCCTTCCCAAATCTGAGAGGGACAAGGTGTGGAGCATGCTTTCAGAAGTCAGAGCAACACTCCAGTGAGGAAACTATAGAACCTGAACCATCAAAACAGAAAATCAACCTTCTGCTGGTGGCATCTGACTCAGATGATGAAAATGAACACGTCGGTCCGCACTGCTTTCGATTGTTATTGAGCAGAACCCATCATCACCATGGATGTGTGTCTCTGGAATGGTGGTTGAAGCATGAAGGGACATATGAATCTTTAGCACATCTGGCAAGTAAATATCTTGGGACACTGGCTACAATAGTGCCATGCAAATGTCTGTTCTCACTTTCAGGTGATGTAAACAAGAAGTGGGCAGCATTATCCCCCGCAAATGTAAACAAACTTGTTTGTCTGAGTGACTGGCTGAACAAGAAGTAGGACTGATTGGACTTGTAGGCACTAAAGTCTTTTACATTATTTTTTTTTGAGTGCAGTTATTTTTGTACATAATTCTACATTTTGTACATAATTCTACAATTTAACTTTCATGATAAAGAAATTGCACTACAGTACTTGTATTAGGTGAATTGAAAAATACTATTTCTTTTGTTTTTTACAGTGCAAATATTTGTAATAAAAATAAATATAAAGTGAGCATTGTACACTTCATATTCTGTGTTGTAATTAAGTCAATATATTTGAAAATGTAGAAAACATCCAGAAATATTTAAATAAATGGTATTCTATTATTGTTTAATGGCGTGATTAATAGCGAGTAAAATTCTTAATTGCTTGACAGCCCTAGTATAAATGTGCACTGCATGCCCCATTAAGGCACAGAGAGCACTGCTCTCTGCTGAGGTACAAATGCCCTGTAACACATGTTGTAGGTCACAATCACTACACGACCCTATATATTTGTCTCTGCATGTCTGCAGGGGAGATACAGCAGAAGTTAAGACTGAGAAATCACTTGATTTTGTTTCTGACATTACAGAGAATAGCAACATGCCTCTCCACCCCCTGGCTATAGGTTGCAAGCCCCTTCCATTCCTGCTGCATGTGTGGGGTACCATCCTCTTGAATAACTTGTCTCACTGGGCTACCCTTCACCTTTATCAATAAGACCATTCTCTGCCGCCTAGTCACCTGCCTCACCATAATGCCGTCGAGAGTCAGGACAACCTAAAGGAGATTATTATCCAGCTCGCCTCCCCCCTTCACCTCTCCGACCCCACAGAAACACCTCCAGCACACAAACAGAACTGCAAAAACAAACCTGAAACATAATTCCATACCCCCACCTTATTAACAGTGTAGTCAGCAGATAGACATTCTAATGCCTGCAGCACACTTCTCACACACAGACCACTTGCCATCTCTGAGGTGCCACCAAGGCTGGGAAGAGGTAGAGTCCCACATATGTAATAAAAAATGCTCTGATGGCCAGTCTGGAATATGAACAATAAGTGACTGTTTTTCTTCCCACCTGCAATGGCCAGGCCTGCAAGGACAGGGCTTCTATCTACTGCTGAGAGGCTGGCCAACCAGAGGTGGTAAAAAAGAAAGACGCAGGATAAGATGTTTACAGAACTCATAGTAGAGTCCCAGAGGAAAGCCAGGCTGGCTGAGAGATGGAGGCAGAACCTTATGACCCAGAGGGAAAAAGAAATGCAGCTCTCCCAGCAGCTTGTGGCAGTGGCCAAGGACAGCATCACCATGGCCATGGAGAGCATGGGAAAAGACAAGGTGATTCAGAAGCAACTCACGGATGCTATCCTGAGCCAGAATGCTCTCCTCCAAAATATACTACTGAGAGGCCAGGAGTCCCATCATTTAGGGCTCAGCCATTTCCTTCTGCCCCTGGACAATATTGGCTACTGGGCCAGCAGCAGCTCCTCCCTGCCATACCCCTGTAGTAGTGCTATGAGCAGCCATTCCCCTCTCAGAACCAACCTCCAGGCACCAAGAACACGGGCTGCTGGGAGCCCAGCAGTTCCGAGCCCTTCAGCGCCTCTGACAATTTTGAGCTGTGGCACTTAACCCTAGAGACCATATGGGCAAGAGGAGGCAGAGAGAAGGTGCATACCTGCCTATCACTGCCACCCCTCCCCCAAAAATAATTGTTCTCTTTCCACTGTTAGTACTGTTGCACTTCCAGTTGTGTTTGCATGGTTTTAATGACAGGTTTGTTTACCATCCGTCAGGAGTAGATTGTTTAGTTCAATGTACTTTCAAATACAAAAATATTTTTGTATTTTTTCCATTGGTTCATTTACAATTTTGGTTTTTGTTATTGTTCTTTATTAATAAAAACCATGTTAACTCCATCAATTATGAAGCAGCACTGCATTTAACTCAGGAAATCCTTTACATAAATCTGCAATAATTCATAGGGTTTTATAGAATTACAGAGAGAATGTTCCACCATCCAGACACGAAACCCCAGTGTTTGCAATGTCTGTCCCAACGTGCCCTCACAAGCTAACAACTGCACGTTCAGACATGAGACTCAAAATAGGACCAATAGGTAGCCTGACAATATCCCCACAGGTGTTAGCATTTTCTATGGGATGCCTTGCTGGCTGCTTGATTCACAGAAGACTCCCACCCATCGTTATGGCTTTCTGCCTCTCATAAACATTGTGCAGAACACAATGTGCAGAAACGTTGTTTTTTTTCTGCTACTTCCAACCTCTTCCATAAGCAGCGCCAACTGCCTTTCAAACAACCAAACACAAGCTCGACTACTACTACCAGTTAAAATGTTCCTTCCATGTGTCCAAGTGGCCTGTATATGGCTTCTTTAACCAGGGCATCAGAGGATAAGATGGGTCTACCAGAATAACTGGGCCAACCCCCATGACATTAATATCCACATTGGTCCTGGGGCAAAAAGTCCTTCCTCCATTAATTTAAATAAAACTGAGTTCCGAAAGGTCCTAGCATGGTAGATACGTCCAAACCACCCTCCATTTATATCTGTAAATCTGCTGCAGGGGTCAACCAGTCCTAGAAGCACCAGCAAGAAATACTCCTTTTCTGTTTATAAATTCTGCACCCTGATGAGGGAGCGCAAATGATTCCATCATTTGCACGTGGGTTCCATCAGTTATCTCAATACAGTTTGGGGACCCAATGCGTGCAAAGCCATCAATTGTCTCCTGAGCATTCCACAGCTTCAGGATCTGGTTAGACAGTACTTCGTCACTGGATAGCTGATCTGAATGAGCATGGCCCTAACAGTTGATCTCCCAGTGCTGAACTGGTTGGCGACAGACCAACGTGCCAGGGTGGCCGGATTCCAGATTGCAATGCCGATCCATTTCTCTACAGATATGGGGAACTGCATGTTGGTAGGTTCTGCCTAAAGCTCCGGGGTCAGTTCTGCAGAGATCTCAAGAACGGTAGCCCTCCCCATCCTGAAGTCCTCTTGCTACAGCAGTCGTCCCATGTCTGCAGAACAACCCTCTCCCACCAATCCACGCTGGTTTCTCAGCCCAGAAATGGCCCTGAATGCTATGTAGCTGATCCAGGAACTGGTTCTCTAGTTCAGGGGCTCTCAAACCTTTTCTTTCTGAGCTGTCCACCGCCCCCCCCCCCCAACATAATATAAAAACTCCACAGCCCACCTGTGCCACAACAACTGCTTTTCTGCTTATAAAAGCCAGAGCCGGTGCTAGGGAGTAGCAAGCAGGGCAATTGCCCAGGGCCCCATGCCACAGGGGGCCCTGCCAAGCTAAGTTGCTCAGGCTTCAGCTTCAGCCCTGGGTGACAGGACTTGGAGTCCTGGGCCTCAGCTCCATGTGGTGGGGCTTTGGCTTTCTGCCCTGGGCCCCAGCAGGTCTAATGCTAGCCCTACTTGGAGGATCCCCTGAAACCTGTTTGCAGCCCCCCAGTGGGCCCTGGACCCCAGGTTGAGAACCACTGTTCTAGTTCCAACAGCTCAGTGTCATCCTCTACCTGGTCGGCCTGCTGCCACCTCTTCCAAGTGTTCTCCTGCTGCTGGGGGGAGCTGCTGTTGCTGTAGAATATTCGCCTGCTCCCACATCATCTGCTCGGTAGCGCAATGGGCAAAGTCCAGGGCCAAATTCATCCAGTTTTGATTGCTGTAGAATTATAGGACTGGAAAGGACCTTGAAAGGTCTTCTAATCCTGTCCCCTGCACTCAGGGCAGGACTAAGTATTATCTAGGCCATCCCCGACAGGTGTTTGTCTCACCCACTCTTAAAAATCTCCAATGAAGGAACTTCCCTAGATAATTTATTCCAGTGCTTAATCACCCTGACCATTAGGAAGTTTTTCCTAATGTTCAGCCTAAACCTTCCTTGCTGCAATTTAAGCCCATTGCTTCTTGTCCTAACCTCAGAGGTTAAGGAGAAGCATTTGTCTCCCTCCTCCTTGTAACAATCTTTTATGTACTTGAAAACTGTTATCGTGTTCCCCCACACCCCAGTCTTCTCCTTTCCAGCCTAAACAAACCCAGTTTTTTTCAATCCTCCCTCATTGGTCATGTCTTCTAAACCTTCAGTAATTTTTGTTGCTTTTCTCTGGACTTTCTCCAATTTGTCCACATCTTTCCTGAATGTGGCACCCAGACCTGGACACAATACTCCAGTTGAGGCCTAATCAGCATGGAGTAGAGTGGAAGAATTACTTCTCGTATCTTGCTTACAACACTTCTGCTAATACATCCCAGAATGATGTTTGCTTTTTTTGCAATAGTGTTACACTGTTGCCTCATATTTAGCTTGTGAGCCACTATAACCCCCCAGATCAAACAGCTCAAGCAGCATGGTGTATTTGTGCGTGTCACAATAGCAGCACAGAGCAAGGTTGGCTCCATGCCGGCTGACAGCAATATGAAAATGGCATAAGCCCACTCAGAAAGAAGTATGGTGTTGAGACAGTGGAAGCATAGAATTAAAAAAAAAAAAAAATTGAACCAACATGGCTTCTCACAGTCACTGTGAAAATAATTGCAGGATGCAGCTGCTAAACAGCAAAGCAAAAGACCATGGAGTACCCCCAAGAATGCTTCTCCATCAGTTTGCAGCAAACCGGTGTCATGTATCCACACAATGCAAATTGAAAATGGAACAGATGTGCTGTGTGCACGCTATTGATTGTATCATGCGAGATACCTGACCGGCATCAAAAAGCATCAGATTAACACCTCCCCCACCCTAC
This sequence comes from Eretmochelys imbricata, assembly GCF_965152235.1. Classification (NCBI taxonomy): domain Eukaryota; kingdom Metazoa; phylum Chordata; order Testudines; family Cheloniidae; genus Eretmochelys; species Eretmochelys imbricata. The sequence continues at coordinate 112,125,126 of NC_135577.1, forward strand.
CCCCAAGGTGTAAATGTACTTTTAGCTCCCAAGTCACTAAAGTGTTTTTGAAAAATTCAGGATCTCATCACCACAACACAGTTCCCCTTTAGCTCTGATGAAGTCTCAGCACAGTTATATGGTAAGCAAGGGTAATCTCTGCTGGTCAAAAGAGAGCGAGAAGCGACACACCGATGGTTTTTCAAAAAATGTTTGTTTTCAACTTGAGTCAATTGTGCATTTCATTTCTGCCCCACTGGGTGGTGCTCTGATGGCTGTCATTGAACTCAGCCGTGTCCAGTTCATTCTTGCACATATGTGGAACTTCGTCTGTTTGACTGAATAAGCTAAGATAGCCTACAAGGACACGGGTGGGGGAGACCAGCTTTTCCTTTTTTCCTAACTTCTGGTCTTTGAAAAGCTTGCTTTGATTGCAAGAGTAGGAATGGTTTGGAGACTTGTTCTGTACAATTTGCTATTTTGAATGATACCTCGCCAGTCACCTTTTAAAAAATTGTACATGGAAAAAAAAATCAGAGCAGTTTAGCAGGTTTACAAATCCCCTTAATCAAGAAGGCTATCGGCCCTGAAAAAACAGCCATGCTAGTGCCCCCAAAGGCGAACCTTTCTCCTGGAGAGATACGAAACATCAAAGCTCATACGAGCTGCTGTATCTGAGGAGGGCCCCTAATAGCCAGCTTCTACTGCTCCAACTCCATCCGCAGCTCGAGCAATTTCTAACGCCTGCTGTGAGATGTCTGATGAGCTGCCAGCCATCCCACAAGAATGAGGTGGAAGCGTAAATGCTTGTGTGGTGCTCTTGGGAATTGTGACTGCAGTGTGTCCAGGCACAGCCCTGAAGACTGAAGGGAGACCGAGTGAAACTGGGCAGTTGTTTGAGTTTTGTTCTTTTTTTTTTTTCTTTTTTTTTCCCCCCTTCAAGGTGGCCACCAGAGTCTTGGGACTGTTCGTGCTGGTGCCTCAGTTAATCTCTATGGTCTGGGGATCTCTGGCCCAAACCATATATGACGTTATAGATCAACATAGACTTTTTTGGTGGGGGCAGACAAAGGGCTAAATTTGGAGGTAATATGACAGATTCCCCTAGGTCATATTTACCTAGTTACCAAAGGGTGAGAGGGTCGAAGGCAATAACATATACCCTGTGGTGCTGAAGGAGGTGTACATTTCAGTAGGAGATGGCTTGCTTCAACTGACATCGTCCTACACCTCATGTTAGGACTGGTTGACACATACATTTTGCCAGCAGAGCTATGTCGGTCAGGGCTCTGACTTTTTCAGCAAGGGAGCTGGGCCAGCAAAAGCTCTAGTGTTTATCCGGCAAAAAGTGCTTACGGAAAAAAAACTTATTTCACTCAGAGGCACAAAACGTGTTCAGTCTCCACTGCCCACCCGACAACAAGGGAACTAACCAACTGCCATAAGCCCCACTGGCCAAAGGACTTCTTTGTGGGGGTGCTGATTTAACTTCATCTTCACAAGGAGGGTTTGCCAGTGTCGCTTTACTGGTATAGCTATACCAGCAAACCCTTTCAAGTGCAGACAAGGCCTTAGTTGCTTTTCTTGCTTGCTCTCTGCTGGTCCTTTGGGAATGTGAATTAAACCACCTTATGCTCCTTTGCTCAGTGGGCAAAATTCAGAGGGGAAGCTTAAGGGAAGGGTGTAAGTTACAAGCTGGTGAGGGGCTGTCAGTCATACGTTAACAGAAAGGAGTCCAATCCAAATGGGGGTGCCTAAATAAGTGGGAAGATTTTTAATTGGGACAAGCACTCAACAGTTCCCACGGATGTCAGGGCTCAGCACTTGACAATCAGGCCACTGTTTTAGGCACCTAAATTTGGATTTAGGATCTAACTTTAGTCGCCCTGTTTTGAAAATATTGGCCAAACGAATCTAAGTTGTGAAGGGGAGACAGGAGAAGGGAAAAGTCTGAGACTTTTCTCTGAATAGTCATAGATTCAAGGAATGTGAGGCCAGAAGGAACCATTAGAGCATCTAATCTGATCTCCTGTATAACACAGGCCCTAAAATTTACCCCTGCCTTGAGCCCAGTAATTTGTGTTTGGCTAATGCATATCTTCCAGAAAGGCACCCAGTCTTGGTTTGGAGACATCAAGAGATGTCGAATCCATCACTACCGTTGGTAGTTTATTCCAGTGGTTAATCACTCCCACTGTTAAAAATGTGTGCCTTATTTCTCATTTGAATTGGTCTGACTTCATCTTCCACCCACTGGGTCTTGTTATGCTATTTCCCACTAGCTTAAAGAGCCCTTTAGTAGTGAAGGGAGGGAGTGTTGTACTGTTATCTGGTCAACTGTCAATGTTCTAATTTGTTCCAAAATAATCTACTTTTAAGTGCTCACCCTGTCCACATGGTTTTCATGATCCCGCTGAAGTCCATGGAAGTGCTGCACTCCTGGAAATACATATTGAGCCAAGGGCATGCCTGACAGTCAAATTACTGAGTCCCTCTGTCTCTTCCAAAGTGCCTCAGCTGTGGCTCCCGGTGCCTTTCTTACAGGTGAGTCATCCTCGGAGCTGAAGAAATATCTTGTCCAACCTCCAGTTTAATGGTTCTCAGACTGTAGTCCATGGAGCTACTCACATGTTGCTGGCTCTTTCTTGTTTCCAGCTGCTAAATGTCATTAAAGGAAGCTGAAAACACACAAATCCCTTTCTAGTGTTACTCCCCCGTCTACGTGACTGCTGTAGTTGCCACAGGCACATTCTGTCATACAATTTCTAAGAAGTGAGCCAAGTCATTGAGGGAGCATGTTTTCAGTACTGCCTGGGGGAAAACCCCCTCTGATTGGCTACTTTCCCCCCTTGCCTGCCTCCTGGCATAGAGCAGCCAATCAGAGCTGCTGCAGGAAGCAGGCAGAGCTCTTTTCTTGAGAGCTGACACCATTCTCCAAGGAGGGAGTAGAAAGTGCCCAGCAGCTCAAGGCATCTCTGCTCCTTCCCCTCTCCTGTGAGGAACAGGACAGCTCCTCTCCCCTCCCTCCCTGCAACACCCAGCCTGGGAAAGGAGATCACAGTGCAGCCCCCACCCTGGCCTGAGATAGGGTCACAAGCCTCTGGAGGTGAGGCTAAGGTGTGTGGGAGGGAGGGCAGTTAGGGGGATTAATTGGGGGGGTAAAATTGGTTGCTGAGTAGGGGAATGGGCAGACACAGGGGGAATGGACCCCCTCCCCCCCCACACACTGTTTTTTAGGTCACTTTAAGTACTGCCACACAGGAGTAGCTTTAGCAAGAGCTAGAGGGGAACTCCACCAGAGACAGGGAAACCTCCCCTTCTTATCTCTCCACAAATGAGGCAGAGACTTATCATAGAATCATAGACTATTAGGGTTGGAAGAGACCTCAGAAAGTCATCTAGTCCTCAAAGCTCAAAGCAGGACCAACACCAACTAAATCATCCCAGCCAGGGCTTTGTCAAGCCAGGCCTTAAAAACCTCTAAGGATGGAGATTCCACCTCCTCCCTAGGTAACCCATTCCAGTGCTTCACCACCCTCCTAGTGGTACCTCTTTACCATTGGAAAAGGTTGTTTATAGAGTAAGCTGGGACTTTTGAGAAAATACAGAAGTCCTTCTTGGGGCTTTAATTACCCTGAGGCTTCAACCTGCGAGGGGCTGAACAGGTCTCCACTACAGACCTATATCGGGATAACTACATTGCTCAGGGGTGTGAAAACTGAGCAGGTGACACCAACCTACCCCTCTTCGTAGACAGTGCTGTGTCCATGGGAGCGTGTCTCCCGCTGACACAGCTACCGCCTCTCAGGGAGGCAGATTAACTATGCCGACGGGAGAGATCGGTGCAGCTGTGCTGCTGCAGTGCCATACGTGAAGACAAGCCCCTACTCTTTTTCCATTTGGGTTAAGCTTGAGAGAACGGGGCTGGAACTCCCCAGTAACACCCGTCAGCTATCAACACTAGCTTGGGAAAAGCAGAATCTTTAACCCTGTAGGGACAGGTCAGACTGATGTTTGCTTCCAAGAAGAATGTCGAGCTTTTAAACTCAACGTTGGGGCAAGCTGGGGACTTAATAGCAGCAGCCTTTGAGCTGAGAAAATAATTCCCAGGGAATAGTTCACCCAATGAGCTTAGCCTCTGTGAGCAGAGGGGCGAGTCCTTCAAATAGACTCATCATTAGACAAATCCCTTAGAATGTTTTACACCCCTTATTGACGGCAAATTCTTGAAATTCATGCTTCCAAGATCGAGGCTTGAACATGCAAATATAACATTTGTTATTACGCCCGTAACTTCAACATTCACTTAAACATAGGAATTTCCATACTGGACCAAACCAGGGGTCTATCTAGTCCAGTACCCTATCACTGTGCTAGTGGCCAGTATCAGCGGCTTCAGAGGAAGGTGCAAGAAACCCTGCGGGCGGCATTTATTAGATACCTGCCCCAAAGCTCAATCAGTTAGGTCTTGGGGAATGAGTTTCATGGGCTAATAGTAGGGGCGGGGGAGAGAGGAGGGAGGAGTAGTTGAAGAGGAGAATAGTTTTACTAGTTTTGAACTTGCTACCTTTGAATGTCCCTGGGTATTTTGACAGGTTTCAGAGTAACAGCCGTGTTAGTCTGTATTCGCAAAAAGAAAAGGAGTACTTGTGGCACCTTAGAGACTAACCAATTTATTTGAGCATGAGCTTTCGTGAGCTACAGCTCACTTCATCAGATACATACCGTGGAAACTGCAGCAGACTTTATATATACACAGAGAATATGAAACAATACCTCCTCCCACCCCACTGTCCTGCTGGTAATAGCTTATCTAAAGTAATCGTCAGGTTAGGCCATTTCCAGCACAAATCCAGGTTTTCTCACCCTCCACCCCCCCACACAAATTCACTCTCCTGCTGGTGATAGCCCATCCAAAGTGACAACTCTTTACACAATGTGCATGATAATGAAGTTAGGCCATTTCCTGCACAAATCCAGGTTCTCTCACTCCCTCACCCCCCTCCAAAAACCCACCCCCATACACACACAGACTCACTCTCCTGCTGGTAATAGCTCGTCCAAACTGACCACTCTCCAAGTTTAAATCCAAGTTAAACCAGAACATCTGGGGGGGGGGGGGGTAGGAAAAAACAAGAGTAAATAGGCTACCTTGCATAATGACTTAGCCACTCCCAGTCTCTATTTAAGCCTAAATTAATAGTATCTCTGAGACAAGTTGACTAATTCTACCTTCCCTGTGCCTGTCAGTCTTGTGTATGCCTTTACTGTGACCCTCTGCTCTTGGGTAAGCTGCCCCAGACCTTTCATCCTCTCACTATAGACAAATTTTTCTGTGCCCTTAACCACTCTCCACCAATATCCTTAGTAGGGAAACACGTTTGCTTGAATGTTCCCAGAGAGGGACTGCAAACCGGCATGAACATGCCTGAAATGAACTTGAAGTGCTAACTGACAGTCACAGCCTTGTTTTCGTAACTGACCCAGCTCTAGTCGGAGTGCTTTGTACTGCCGTCCACAGGACCTGGTTTTATTCCCAGTCTGGTGGTGCCGGGAGGACTGTGGAGGCAGCTTCAGAGCTGAGGGCATGATATAGAGGAGGGGAGACCTTTTGTGCTGCTCAGCAGTGATCCTTGTGATGAGCTCTGAAGGGAGCTCCAGGCCCTTCTTTTTTGCTAGAAGGACAGGTTTGATTCTGTAGGGTCTCAGGGAGGGGAAGTGGGGAAATCTTTGCGGCAGTTTTAAGATGATTTCCAGCTCAAGTCATTCTACTGTAAATGCTTTGAATCAGTCACTTTATTACCATCTATCAGGGCAATTGATCATCCTTGGTACGTTTCCTCTTCAGAGATGGCTGTATCACCTGCAGGTATAGTGTAGCACTAGCCAGACACAGCGAAGCACTTCCATCTGGTAGCATCCAGCTAACCAATCTCTCTCCAATAAGTGTGGCATTTAAGTATCAGAAGGGTAGCCGTGTTAGTCTGTATCCACAAAAACAATGAGGAGTCCAGTGGTACCTTAAAGACTAACAGATTTATTTGGGCATGAGCTTTTGTGCGCAAAAAACCCACTTCTTCAGATGCATGGAGTTAAAATTACAGGTGCAGGCATAAATATACTGACACATCGGGTATGTCTTCACTACCTGCCGGATTGGCGGGCAGCGATCGATCCAGCGGGGATCGATTTATCGCGTCTAGTCTAGATGCGATAAATTGACTCCCAAGCGCTCTCCTGTCGACTCTTGTACTCCAGCGCTGCGAGAGGCGCTGCGGGAGCAGCAGCAGTCGACTCACCATGGTGGAGACACCAGGGTAAGTCGATCTAAGTATGTCGACTTCAGCTATGTTATTCATGTAGCTGAAGTTGTTTAACTTAGATCGATTCCCCACCCCCACCCCTCCACATCCAGTGTAGACCAGGGCGAAGAGAAGGGAGTTACCTTACAAGTGGAGAACCAGTGTTGACAGGGCCAATTCAATTAGGATGTGTCCCAGGTTCTGAAGCAACTTTAGAAAAAACCCACATAAAAACAGTTCCTTTCCCCCACTGACCCCTGGGGGTCACCAGTTCTCTGTTGCAAGCTTGTGTAAACCTTCCCCTCTTGCCAAAAAAAAAAAAAAGCTTATGCCCAAATAAATCTGTTTTAAGGTACCACCGGACTCCTCGTTGTTTTTGTGGCATTTAAATACATGCTACACCCTCTGCTGACCAATCCCAGTTCAGCAGTTAATTTCTGGGTGTGCGACTGTTTTAAATAGAGAGAATACTAATAGCCACACGTATGGACAGAAAAGCACAGTCAGTCATTGGATTCACTTGCTGGACGTTCTAACAGGCAGCTGTGTCTAATAGCTAATGCCAATGGTATTTTTGGTTCTGCCCCTGATTTGTAACGTGACCTTTGGCATGTCAAGTGATTCTCTGGGTGTGTGATTCACAGTTCTGTAATATGGGGATGTTGTGAAGATTAGTTAGTCAAAATTCATACCGTATGTTGAAGACATGAAGGGCACCATGTTAGTACTTGGCATGGGGCTGCTTGCTTTCATTTCTGTGCATTGATTTTTAGTTCCTTAATCTATTTTTCTCTCTTTCTGTGCCATGTTCCATCCTGACCCATGTGTCTGTCTATCTAAGTCACATTTCTTATTCATCCATCTATTTCTCAGTAGTGTCAAGTGTTACATACGTAAGTGAGAGCAGCTTCATTTCTGTCAAAGGAAGGACGTGAATCTCCAGGAGTCCAAGCGTGTGCTCCTTCCCTAGGTGAGATCCCTGTGAGTGGTTTTGTTGCAAGAGAAACAATAACCATGCTCAAAGTGCTCTCTGCCCTTCAGCCTGCACAGAGGTGGGTAAGTTTCATTACCTCCATTTTTACCTAAGGGGAAAGATTTGTCCAAGGTCAGAGGCAGGAATTGAACCTAGCTTTCCTTACTCCCAGTCCGGTAGCCTGCCCCCTAGCAGGCTGCCTCCCCATCTCTTCCACAGCCCCCTTTATTGGGGAAAGGCTTGCATGGGTGAGGAGGGCCTTTCATCGTGCCCTCATCCTCATCTGTGGTAATGAGGAATTGCACAGCTGAGGGCCCTCTGCCCAGAACACCCATCCCCTGATTCCAGACCCTGGGCCCAAAGGAGGGGGACCATCCACCGCAACATCCCCAGGGAGGGCAGTGGCTTGCGGGAGGAGAGGTGGTCTCTGAACTCATGAGGCCCCAGCCTATTGTGGTACTTTAGAATCAGGAGCTAGGACCCTGGAATGATGCTGAATGCATCCCCCTGCATGAAGGGACCCTGGAATGATGCTGAATGCATCCCCCTGCATGAAGGGACCCTGGAATGATGCTGAATGCATCCCCCTGCATGAAGGGACCCTGGAATGATGCTGAATGCATCCCCCTGCATGAAGGGTTTGATTGCAGCACCCCGACGAGATCTTTGGCAAAGCGGTGGGATATTACAGTATATGTTTGATGTCCTAGATCACTCCCTGTTTGGGAGTGAAACCCTGGCCCTGCCGAAATCAGTGGAAAAACTCCAGCGGGGCATGTCTCTGGACCCTCCCGGCTGCTGAAGGGTGACCAAACCAACAGCTGCTCATTAACTGGATTGCAAAAATGATCTCAGCCGGTGTCTGTAGCTATTGCTCTGAGTAGTGGACACTGGGGAGTGGGGCAGCAGCCATTAAAGTACAGAGCCTGTGGGCAGCACATGACCTGGGTTCAGACTCCTCTTCTGGTTCACATTAACAGGGAACAGGCTGAGTCTGAGCCAGCTGGGAGGCAGCAGCTCTGCTGTGTTTTTCGCTGCCTTGGAGCAGACGGCTGTGTGCATTCCAGCCCAGTGAATGGCGCTGGGCAGGAAGTTGATCCTCCTGGCTTATGTGTGCTTTGTGTGCGCACTGCTCTGCCCTCCTGCCCCAGGGCGCACATGCAACCTGCCAGCTTGTTTTCAGAGGGATTTGTTTGGTTTCTGATGACGCACTGGGCAGAATGGTTAGAAAAACGCAGTGTCGCATGGCAGCCAAATTAAGGTGCCGAAACCAAGAGCAAGCTTGTACCCCTGTGCGACCAGGGGTTTCTTGCCTTTGTCCTAAGCTGTCCTCCTTTCCTGAAGCTTCTATGGCTGAACATTCCCTTCCTTCCATCCTGCCCACTTCTGAGGGCCTATGAAAATACAGGGGATTTTACTGCAGGCCAGCATTAATCTAAAGAGTCCACAGGGCCAGATTCGTGATTGGTAATGAGAGAGGGAACCGTTCACCTCTTTACAGCCTGTTCCCACCTCGTGGAAAACACTGATATGGGTTTGGCCAGCATCCAACCAGACGGCTATTGTCTTGCAAGGTTTTTGGCTAGACAAGTTTGCAGGCCATGTTCCTCTTCTTTCTCTCTGACTCAGGAGAGGTGGCGTCGTGTGTAGATTGTCATCTTTCCTTCCTGTTCACTGGAAGGTCTCTGGGGGAAGAAGAGTAGGGAGTGGGGAGGGCAGGGAGTGTTAGTTGACATACCATGCTTAGGTAAGGTTAGCTCAGCTGTCTGGGGGCAGGGAAAAGGTCTCTGAAGAGTGACTGTAGTGGAACTCCCTGATAAATCCCAGCTGAGGACCAGGACCTTTGAGAAAGTCCCTTTCTAGTGTGTTTCCACAATGGCTTTGAATGACCTGGTTATGTGTGCGTGTGTGGTTTTTCTTTAAAACTGCTTCAGCCCCTAAAACAATTTCTGCAGAATTAGCTAGACCTGTCCCTGACCCCAGATGCCACCACTTTCTCCAGCACTGCTCTGGCTCTGTGGGAAATGGCCTGACGGTCTCAGTCCAGCTGCTAGCAGACAAGTGCCCACAACACAGAGCCACAGAGCTGGAAGCAGTCGCGGTTGGAAGCCTCTGGGTCATCTGCAGAGGGGGTGGTCTCTCCACCTCCGAGCCGAGGCAGGTTGGCACAGGGCTGTGCGGGGAAGACTGTGCTGCTGCTATCTGTGTTGTGCTTATTGTGTGGATAAAGGCAGGACACTCGGCCGGTCAGCTCCCTGCTTTTCACCAGCACTGACATCATTAAAAACTTGTGCAGAAATGTTTGCACAATGTGCTGATTATGAGATCAGACTTCACCCACCGAGCACATCTCTGATCTACCTATCTAGGTGCTTCCATGACCCCCAGCCACGTAGTGTTTGAGCACCTCAAAGCTAGCAACAGATCGTATCCCCATGAGACCCCTGGCACGTAGGGAAGTATTGTCCCATTTCGCAGATGGGGAACTGAGACATTGGATAGGTTAAGTGCTTTGCCCAAGGTCCCACCAGGAGTTTGTGGCTGAGCTGAGAACCAAACCCAGGCCTCCTGAGTCCAAATCCCTACTCACTTGATCAAACCTTGCTCCCCTAATCAGGCAGAGAGACTATCAGTCTTACTTCTGATGGGAGAGATTTCCAGTTGGCTGAGAAGGTAGGAGAAATACCCCCACTCCCTTCTCAGAACACCTCCTAGACTGCCTGACATGGCACCAGTGTACAGAGACAGGTGCTTACATGCATCACACATCTGGCCTTCTGTGCTGATCATGTAGGGCTGATAAAACTCCACCTGCTCACGTTGAGTGCCCAGAACTGTCATTGTCTCTGAACCCGGAGTGAAGAAGCCACCCTGAGCTGCAGGGTTGACGAGTAAAAAATGGTCTGGTTGTTGCATGTGAGACCTCCAGCCTAGTCTTCTCTGCTGCAGAGACTCCCGGAGACAGTGAGCACCAGGGGCCCATGTAACTTAAGCACCACACCCCACTTGACATACCTGTCGCACTGGATGAAAGTGGCCTGAATTTCCATGCTGCTGAGCAGGCAACTCCCTGTGAAATCAATGGCAACTGCTGGTGGCAGACATCACACAGCAACACAGATGCCAAAACATTGATTTAGACGCCTAACTCGGGCACCTGTTTGAAAATGTTGGCTACAGGGCAGAGAGAACATAAGAGCAGCCATACTGGGTCAGACCAATGGTCCATCTAGCCCAGTATCATGTCGTCTGACAGTGGCCAATGCCAGGTGCTTCAGAAGGAATGAATAGAATAGGTAATCGTCAAGTGATCTGTCCCCTGTCACCCATTCTCAGCTTCTGGCAAAGAGAGGCTAGGGATACTTCAGTGCATAGTTTTGCATCCTTGCCCATCCTGTCTAATAGCCACTGATGGACCTATCCTCCGTGAACTTATCTAGTTCTTTTTTGAACCCTGTTATACTCTTGGCCTTCACAACATCCCTTGGCAAAGAGCTCCATGGGTTGACTGTGTGTTGTGTGAATAAATACTTCCTTTTGTTTGTTTTAAACCTGCTTCCTATTAATTTTATTGGCTGATCCCTAGTTTCTGGTGTTATGAGAAGGAATAAATAACACTTCCTTATTTACATTCTCCACACCAATCATGATTTTATAGACCTCTGTCATTCCACCCTTAGACATCTCTTTTCCAAGCTGAAAAGTTCCAGTCTTATTAATCTCTCCTTATACAAAAACTGTTCCATACCCCTAATCATTTTTGTTACCCTTGTCTGTACCTTTTCCAGTTCCAATATATCTTTTTTGAGATGGGGTGACCAGCTCTGCACATAGTATTTAAGGTGTGGGCGTACCATGGATTTATATAGAGGCAATCTATTTTCTGTCTTATAGATTCATAGCTATTAAGGTTAGAAGGGACCATTATGATCTTCTAGCCTGACCTCCCTTTCCTAATGATTCCCAGCATCCTATTAGCTTTTTTGACTGCCACTGCACATTGAGCGGATGTTTTCAGAGAACTCTCCACAATGACGCCAAGATCTCTTTCTTGAGTGGTGACAGCTCATTTAGATCCCATCATTTTATATGTATAGTTGGGATTACAGGTTTACCAATATGCATTACTTTGCATTTATCAACAATGAATTTTGTCTACCATTTTGTTGTCCAGTCACCCAGTTTTATGAGATCCCTTTGTAATTCTTCACAGTCTGCTTTGGACTTAACAATCTTGAGTAGTTTTGTATCATCTGCAAATTTTGCCCCCTCACTGTTTACCCCCTTTTCCAGATCATTTATGAATATGTTGAACAGTACTGGTCCAGTACAAACCCCTGGAGGACACCACTATTTCCCTCTCTCCATTCTGAAAACTGACAATTTATTCCTACCCTTTGTTTCCTATCTTTTAACCAGTTACTAATTCATGAGAGGACTTTCCCTCTTATCCCATGGCAGATTATTTTGCTTAAGAGCCTCTGGTGTGGGACCTTGTCAAAGGCTCTGAAAATCTACGTAGAATATATCCACTGGATCACCCTTGTCCACATGCTTGTTGATCCCCTCAAAGAATTCTAGTAGATTGGTGAGGCATGATTTCCCTTTACAAAAACCATGTTAACTCTTCCCCAACAAATCGTGTTCATCTATGCGTCTGATAATTCTGTGCTTTTTCAACTAATTTGTGTCGTACTGAAATTAGGTTTACCAGCCTGTAATGATCTCTTCTCAGAAAGCCTACTGCCTGGGGTCATCTGGTAGCATGGACAGAGTAAGCAGAGGCCTGGAGTACCATGTGGCCAGGTAAGCTCTGAAGTTCCTGGGCCAGCCCTTTTCCCCTCTCCAGCACTGGGAAGGGATAGGAAACAATTGGATGTAACTGGCTGCTTCCTTAGATCCATAGATTTCAAGGTCAGAAAAGACCAGTGTGAACATCTCATCTGACCTCTTGTATAACACAGGCCACAGAACTTCCTTGACTTAATTCCTGTTTAAACTAGAGGAGATTTTTTAGAAAAATATCCAATTTTGATTTAAAATGTTCCAGTGGTAAACCATTCCAATGGTTAATCACTCTCACTGTTAAAAATTTGCACCTTGTTTCTGGTCTGAAGTTGTCTAGCTTCAACTTCTTCCAGCCATTGGATCACGTTATACCTTTCTCTGCTAGAATGAAGAGAACTCTGTTAACACATTTCTGTTCCAGTCTAGGTGCTTCCAGTTTGGCCAATTAAGAGGCTGGGGCAGCACCTGAAGGCTATCGAACCTCCATCAGGAGTCAGAGCAGACTGAATCACAGTGTTTCACAGTGTTTCTGCTGCACACAGAAGGTGATTCCTGGGAGAGGGCTGAAGACGGGAGAAGTTTGCTGGCTGGCATCCCCGAGCCAGTGCTGGAGAGGGCTTGAAGGCAGGAGGAGCAGCAGAGGAGATGCCAACTGGCTCTGAGCCAAGAGCTAAAGCCAAGGACCAGAGAGGGCTGAAGGCAGGGGGAGAGGTGGAGGGGCTTACCTCCTGACTTCTACTTGCTGGAGAGCTAGACCCCGAGGAACAGTGAGAGGGTCAGGGGAAATGAGGATGCCCTTTGGCAAGGCTGCTCCCAGCAGAGAGGCTGTGGGTGTTCCTGCTGAGAAGAGCAGGGTTGCACCCCAGAAGAAAAGGCTGGAGTGGCTGTCCCAGCAGAGGGCAGAAGAGGACAGACAGAAGCCTATCTGTGATGGAAGACACTAAGGTGTGGTGAGAACAAGGACTTTAAGCACTGGGGTGGTATTGGACTATATCTTGGTACTTTTGTTATGTTTTGTTAATAAACCATGTTGATGGAGTAGAGGACAAGCTTGCATGGAGTTGCCAGGGCCCCAGGAAGGAAACAAAGGTGCGGGGCCACTTGCAGGGCTGCTCCAAGGCCACAAGGGGGCATCAAGGAGGAGGCCATTCCTTTACATCCACCATGAATCCCAAGATTTTTTCAGAGTCACTGCTTCCCAGAGGGTGTCCGCCATTTTGTAAGTATAGCCTACGTTCTTTGTTCTTAGATGTGCACAAGCACATCCTCCTCTTCCAACCACTGAGCTGACCTGCCATAGGGGAATGGAGGGCATGAGCCCTGTGCTTCCCCCATCCCCAAATTTCCTATATGCTTTTTCTTGGTAAGGCATGTGTCCCTTTTAAGTGGCTAGTAAAGGGTTTGCCAAGGATCCGGGGGATGTTGTCCAGAGTTGCTAGGAAGTGGGACCATGGAAATGCTTCCAAGTGTAGTTGTGGTGGAATGTGCCCAAAATTAGCTGCTCTTAGATGCCAAAGCTGTGGGCCCACATCTCGTGGGTTGCCACAGCTGGTGCTTGCGAGAGGGAGCAGTGAGTGCCCCCCACACCTGTTTCATAGCACGGCAGTTATATGAAGCCCTCATGCTTCTGAGTCAAGATGAAGACGAGGGAGGTAGAGGTGAGAGAGGCAGGTTTCCTACAAATCTTCTCCCACTAGAGGAAAGAAAGCAGCAAACTGGGGTAGTCAGCACCAGTGCAAGTCTTGGGCACAGCCACTGTGGTATGTCCACTAGTGAAGACAAGGCCTTTGAGTGGGTTGAAGTGAATATCCAGAACTAAGTGATGCAGCACACAAATATCCAAACAGAAAGCCTGACAGGGACCTCATCCCCCAGCCAGACATGGTGACGCATGGCCTGACAGGGACCTCATCCAAAAGCCAGACACGCTGATGCATGACCTGAAGGGACCTCATCCCACATCTGGAAATGCTGATGCACAGCTTAACAGGGACTTCACCTCACAGCTGGATGTGCTGACACACGGCCTGACAGGGACCTCATCCCACAGCCGGACATGCTGACCCACGGCCTGACAGGGACCTCATCCCACCCAGAGCCAGACATGCTGACACACAGCCTAATAGGGATCTCGTTCCACAGCTGGACATGCTCACACACAGCCTGACAGGGACCTCATTCCATCCACAGCTGGACATGCTGACACATGGCCTGACAGAGACCTCATCCCACAGCTGGACACGCTGATGCACGACTTGAGAGGGACCTCATCCTATCCATAGCCAGACACACTGATGCACAACCTGAGAGGGACCTCATCCCACCCATAGCCGGACACGCTGATGCACGGCCTGACAGGGACTCCATGGCACAGCTGACCATGTTGATGCACAGCCTGAGAGAACTCCCCCCACTCACAGTCGGACATGCTGACACACAGCCTGACAGGGACCCTCTCCCACAGCCGGTCATATTGACGTACAGCCTGACACGGATCTCCCCCCACCCACAGGTGGACACGTTGACATACACCCTGGCACACACCTCCCCTTCCCAGTTTAATCAGCCATACGAACAAACATTCCTACACCGCACCCAAAACAGAAACATACCCATAGTCCTGCATGCCCACCCACTCATACACGCCAACTGATCAAGGTCGATAGTAACACATACCCTCAGACGCCCCCATCACAGCCCCCCTGCAGAAACAACGATGGGGTCACTCAGACCGTCCTGTGCGCACCCTACTACAGTCCCAGACATATGCATGTCAACAGTTCAGTGCAGAGACACACAGCAACCAAGACCCTCCGACAGACACAGGATGCTTCTTTACGCACACCTTAACACAAACGCCTAGGTGTAGCTATCCTGAGACTCCCCACCAACCATACCCCGCCCCACTCTTGATGCAAACCCACTGACCCTAAGCAGCAGAGTCTCCTCGAGCCAGAGGCAGAGCCAGAGTGAGTGGAGGTCTGTGGGAAGTAGCTGGTGACTGGTAAATCTGGGAGTGTAAGTGGAGACTAGATGAAGCAGACAATGTGTCCAGAATTCTCCTTCTGCCTCTCTGGGGAGGTGTGCGCTTCTAGGGCATTCAGAGAGAGACAAATTGTTGGGAGGAAATACGTTCCTCCTCCGGAATTTGCTCATATTACTGCCTGCGACTCCCTTTGACCCCTGACTGCCTGGCTAAGACTGTGCTGGAATAGAAAAGGAGCCATAACTGTTCAGATAATGAGAAAATCAGTGGGTGTCCAAAGTACAAGTACAAGCCATGTCTGTCAGCTGCTTTCCTCCAAGGACGCTAATTGAAAACACATTGACACTACTATTAGGAATTATAAGATAAGAGGCATTTTGGAGTGGAGAATGACATACAATAACAACACTTAGCACTGGTACTGTGCTTTACCTCTTCAAAGCTCTTTACAGACAGTCAGCCTAAGAATCTTCAACCACAGCAAGGTGGGCAAGTACAGGTGGGGAAACTGAGGCATAGAGAGACGACTTGTCAAAGAGCCTACAAGGAGGCAGTGCAGAGGTGAGACCGGAACTCTGGAGCCCTGACTTCCCATCCCCTGCTCTCACGATTATATCCCGCGCCATGCAGGTTAAAGCAACGCTGTGAAAAAATCGGTGAGCTTTGAGGAGACATTAAATATAACCTGGTCTCTGAGACTGGACAAGTCTCCATGTAAATGAGCTGAATCCCAAAGCGTCATAGTTCACCAGTCTTCTCCCAATGCTTCTGCTCCCCTACAAATTCTCAAGTGTATGAAGCATCACGTGACACTGGCTAGTCCAAAGTTCATTAGAGGGCTGGGAAGGAATGTGCTAGCAGCGGACTGCGAAATGAAGGGTCTGTTTTTCCTCCTCCTTTTCATGCAGCTCCTTGGTGAGTAATGACAGGACTGTCTGAGAATGGAGAATGAGGGCAAAATGGCTTTTTCCATTTCAGGCTTTAGGTAGTGTGGAATAAAGCCACGGACTCTGTACTTGGTGACGTATTTCTAATGCAAATGGAAAAACTCATTTCCAAACGGACAGAGAAAGAGTGGGTGGGCTGTGATTTGCGTCTCCTGTTCGCTGCACCTCTGCTGCTTGGGTTTTTCGGTTCTTTTTATTTAAGGCCCTGAAGAGCCATCATCTTCTATTGAATATGCATATGGATTTAACATTCAGAGACCATGATTCCTCAGTGAAAGGACTGATTAAACAGTCAAGTGATGTTGATAGAGAGGCAAAAGGTGCATCAACTCAATACTGTGGTGCATAGTTAAAATCAGGAATTGCATAAGCTGCGGCTGCAACAGTTCGGTTAACTTGGCTGCATTGCACAACTTGGGGCCAGATCCTCAGCTGTGTGACTCAGCCTTACTTTGTTGAAAGCAAGGAAACTATGCCGATTTACCCCAGCTGAGGATATGGCTCTATGTCTTATGGTACTGGGTATTGTACACTTTATAAGGTAACAGAGTAACAGCCGTGTTAGTCTGTATTCGCAAAAAGAAAAGGAGCACTTGTGGCACCTTAGAGACTAACCAATTTATTTGAGCATGAGCTTTCGTGAGCTACAGCTCACTTCAAGTGAGCTGTAGCTCACGAAAGCTCGTGCTCAAATAAATTGGTTAGTCTCTAAGGTGCCACAAGTGCTCCTTTTCTTTTTATAAGGTAAGCTACCTCTATCCAGCAAAACAGGGATAGAACTTTCTACATATATGCAATGGAATCAGCTTAGACATTCTGTTGGAATTTTAACCTTTGCTTTTCCTGACTCCTGGGGATTTTAACTAGGCAGTTGCAGAATTGCATTCACAGTTTTTTTGTATTTAATTTCATAGGTTTTTTTGTCTTAAAAGAAAAAGACAAAACAAAAAATTGCCCGTGTTTAAGTTTCAGTTCAGTAAGGTTCTCACGCACATGCTCAATTTAATACTTGTGAATTTGTTCTATTGGTTCGGAGTCTCGTTACACTACTCTGGCAATGTAAAGGAGCCTTAAAATGGATACAAATTTTTGCCTAATTTAAGGCTTAAATCAGACTCACGCCTGTTTGCTTCAATTACACTACTTGCGTGCTTTAAGTTAGGCATGTGTGTATGCACCTTGCTGAACCAGGGCGTTCATAATGTTAGCTCTGGAATGTCCCAGGTTGGCTTTGGAATTCACACTGCATTAAAGTGGGGTGGGGTCGGGGGGTGAATTCTCCATATTATTGCCACTATGGTGTGGCTGCAATCCGCTCACTGCAAGGCTGGTTAGCAGGGCAGCAGCAGATCTGTTTACGATGCAGCCCTCACCATGTGAAGGACAGAAACATTTTCATTTTAATGAAGGTGTGACAGTTCTTGGGGTACCTGGGACTGTGAGTCACCTTGTTATCCCCTGCCTCCTGCATGAGGGAGTCATGCCTGCACTAGCTCCTTGACACCGCCAGCATGTCAGCCTCTCAAGCTCACTCTTCTGGGATATGCCAGCCTGTCTTTGTCTTGCAGGTTAACAAGAGGTACACTCCAGTGCCTGAGTCCTTGTAAAGCATTCCTTGTGAGATCCTGACACTGGCTACTCCCAGAAATCCCAGATCTCTGGTCCCAAAAAAGCAGTGTACCCCAGTTTACCAGTTTTACCTTAAATCACTGTACCTGTATAACACACAGCACTTGTGAGCACTTATAATAAAATAAAAGAAAGTTTATTTAAGAAAGAATAGAGGTTCCACTAGAAATGAGAGAGAGAGAGATGGAAACAAATGGTTACAATATAAAACAAAATCATAACGTGTGAATTAGGTCCTCCATTTATTAATAGTTATCTTTCCTGCCTAATAAAGAAGGTCTCTCCCCCACAAAGTTCAGTCTGTTGCAGAGCCAGGAACCAGGATCCAAATGTTCATGAAACACCCCTACTCAACAAGATGTCTCCTCTGTGAATGGACACAGTTTCTTCCTCCACCCTGCGATATGCTGAATCAGTCTGTTGTCTCCGTTTACAGGCTTTTATAACAATCCTTTTTACCTCCAAGTTTTTTCAATCATTGGCAGTTGTCTTTGATGGTTTGCCATTGACAGTTGTGGGTTGGAGCAAGGGTAGACAACTAAACATTGCATTATATCACCGGAGGGGTGACAACTCTCTTCCACTTGAATGGCCCATCACCAAGACACAGGATTCCCTGGTGGCTAACTTGTACTCCAAGACCATAAGGTATAGTTTTTAATATATTTATGTAATTCCTTAAACATTACCCATGCACACACACCTCACAATGATTGTGAGAACTGGGAAGTTACAAGTTGTCAGCAGAGACCTCACATGCTAGCCTTCCTGTATAGATACTATGAGAGTGGAGTATTAGGTGTATTGAGTTTCTCAGGTCTGAGACAGCAGTTGATTGTAAAGAATAGTGACCTTTGGTACCAATGGGCTTCTGGGTCACAAAAGGATAAGAGTGTGCAGGGCACACTAGAAATTTTGGAAAGCGCTTTCTATGGTTTTCAGCTGCTATTGTTAAAGGAGCAGTGGGGTTTTCGTTTGTTGGTTGGGTGTTCTGTTTTGCTATGTGTTTCAGTAAGACCATAAAAGCACACTGTAAGGTCTTGTCTTCACTAGGCAACTGGTGTTATTTTAACATATGTAGGTCTTGGAGGCACAGTCTAGGAAGCCCTCTTCCCTGAGTTTGCCTCCTGAGGTTCCCCACTAAGGTTTAAACCTCGACCAGTTAAAACATGTTAAAACTACAACTGCCCAGTCTACACTATGCTGCTTTTGCACATTTTAAAAATACCCCTTTTTTTCTAGTCTACATATGGCCATATGCAGTGATTGTCTCAATAGCACCCCTGGCCAGGCCACACAAAAAGAATGTACAATTATGTTACAAAGGAGATCATTCGGTGCTGCTAAAATTTCAGCAGATCCCCACTTAGAGTTTCTTCCCCATCACTCATAGCATTCATTTTAACACCCCACCACAACATGAAGTAAGTAATGGCACAGTTGCCTTTACTGGTTAAAAAAGTGGTTAGAACTTTTAACCATGGGAAAAGTGCAAATTTCTTTTTACTGTCCAGTAACTCACATGATTGAAACCATTTTACTCTGAATGTTGAGTCAGTTACATGTTCAGACACAGACCAAGCTTGGGGAATGTTAGCGCCAAAAGAGAATATTTAAAAAATGTTGTGCAAAAACAGGAGATAGGAATGGAAACTGTCTTGTAACCTTTTCTATGACAGAGGCTCTCATTTGATCATGCTAATTTCTGGAGTGAGGTATGCTTTCAAAAACATGTCCCATTTTTATCATTAAAAGATCCGGATGGGCAGGAGGTCAGGCTGGGGTCCTGACTTTGAACCATCATTCCTTAAACTCATCCTCTCAATCCACAACAGACAGAGGGACAGAGACAGAGTGAGACACTCATATTGCTGCACTAGTGACTTTTGCTGGCAGATGGAGGGATAATACTGATCAGAGCAAATGTCTGTGCCTGTATCTACAGCAGAGAGGGTGTGTAAAAATATGCGGGGTAGGGAGATGGTTGAGAAGAGGGCTAGTAAAACTGTCAGGAATACACCAAATTCTTGCAGGATTAGACAAAGTGAGACAATCTCCCCACAAAGGATTAAACCAATTCAATGCTCTGTGTCACAAATGCATGTACAGTGGGTCACATAGACTCCAACAGTAGATATAGAAAGAGTGGCCCGATCTGAATTACTGTGTGAACCTCATTTATATACACACTTGATAAGACAAACTTCATTTTCATCTGGTTTGGCTGGTGACTGCCTGTGACTGTTTTGTCCACTGTGGCAAGCACACCTCCCTTTTCTGTTACCTTGGCCTCACCCCCCATCATAAGCACCCAACTCTGTGGGTGCTCCGGGGGCTGGAGCACCCACAGGGAAAAATTAGTGAGTGCTCTGCACCCACCGGCAGCCAGGCTCCCGCGTCCCCGCTCCTCCGCCTACCTCCCAGCGCTTCCTGCCTTGCTGCCTCCAAACACCTGTTCGGTGGCATGCTGGAAGGGAGGGGGAGGAGTGGGAATGTGGAGCGCTCAGGGGAGAAGGTAGGGCCGGGGCCAGGATTTGGGGAAGGAGTCGGAATAGGGGCAGGGAGGGGGCAGAGTTGGGGTGGGAACTTTGGGGAAGGGGTTGGAATGGGGGTGGGGCTGGGGAAAGAGGGGGATCAAGCACCCACTGGCCGTAGCAAAAGTCGGTGCCTATGCCCCCCACTACCTTGCTTGTCTGTTTAATCACCCCTTCCATGTTGTTTAAATTGTAGACTATGGGGCAGGGACTGTCTTTGTGTTTGTACAGTGCCCAGTACAATGGGGCCCTAATCCCCATAGAAATAAATAATAAGTAATATTCACACACCGGTATCTAGTAGTACAACATTTTCATTTACCACCTGGAGGCCTTGTACATGCACAGACAGTGCTTCTCTCTCAGCCATCCGTGATCCACAGCTACATGTTAATCACAGCATTGAAAATGTCCCCTGTGCTCACTGATCACGGGGATTTTGACATTGCTTTATTTAAGACATACACGCAGGCAATGATGCTTTTTTGCTCCTATGCAGAAAATTCCGTCTCTGGCATATAGAGGCAGAAGGATGCTCTAAATCTCAGATAAGTCTCTTTAAATCTATTCCCGCAGAATGAATCAGTCTGTTTGTAGATTAATCAGGGCTAGGTAAGCTGGTTGAATATGGCAGATCTGGTGCATACAAACATAGGTTAAAATTTCCAACCGCTGCCTTGTACAACCAGAGTCATGCTCCTTTGAATTTGCTATGCACAATCATTAGTGCAAATGGGTTTGTGTTTGCACAAATGTTTAGAGACTGGCTATTATTCCTACAATTCCCATATTCATTTGCAAGGTAGGGGACTTGTGGAGAGACAAGTGTGTTTGTTTTTTCTTGTGTATAAAAAGTCAAAGAGTAGGAACAATATCATGTGACGTAGCTGACCACATGCCTCGAGTAATGAATAGTAGTGAAGAGTCCAAATGAGTTGTTTGCAAACAAACCATAAACTGAGGCTGGTTCAGCCAGATTATTTGGCAAATGTTTAAAAATCACCAATCCTCGTCTCTCTCACCAACGGCAGTTGGTCCAATAAAAACTATTACCCCACCCACCTTGTCCCTAATCTCTTGGGACCCCCATGGCTACACCAACACTGCATAGGAATCACTAAGGCATCTGCAGAAGAGTCAGTTCCTAAAAGAAAGGCAACAGCTACATTTGTCAGGTAGTTTATCCACACTGAATAATTGGGCCAACTTCCTCATCTTTTACTATGGCATTTTGACAGCCACTCTCTAGATGTTATTGATTGTTTGCAAGTCCATGAGTCACCATGAGATCCAGTTGCTAAATTAGGCCTTGTCTACAAAGGAAAGTTGTACACTGCATTAGCTATGCTACCGTACTGTGTCTCATGCTGACTCTTTGCACTCTCCTGTCTGTCTGCATCTCTTTTCGTTGTCTCTTGTCTTATAAATAAGACAAAAATACAGCTCTAAAGGTGCTTTGGCTGTAGTAGTGTAGCTATTCCTGCATGGGGCGAAGAATAAGCGTTACCGGTGTAACGGCTTGTCTACACTTAAAACTCCTCTGCAGCACGGCTGTACCATTGCCTATGCTGACAGCAAGGGTTCTCCTGGTGCCACGAGCACTCCACCTCCCCAAGAGCTGGTAGCTAGGCCGACGGAAGAAGTCTTCCATTGACCTCGCACTGTCTAGTCGGGGACTTTGGTTCGCTTGACAACTCTGCTCGGGGTGTGCATTTTTCACACCCCTGAGTGACAGAGTTAAATCAGCCTCATTTTCTAGTGTAGACCAGGCCTCGGGCACGTTTACACAGCCATGACTGTCTCCACGTTAGGGGCTGTACCAGTATAACTGGATTGGTAAAAAAATCCCCTCTCTAACCGACATAGTTATCCTGGTATAAAATCCGTGTCTAGACCAGGCCTTACTTGCTCCTCTTGTTCAAAAGCCTTTTTTTTTTTTTTTTTTTTTTTGCTCTTTTGCACTTACTCTACACCCAATCCCAGCTGGCTCAGTGGTTGCTCAGCCCTGACCCAATTAAATTCCTGTCTCCTTCGGTGAGTAATAATAACGCAACTGCAGAGATAAATAAGAGGAGCGGCGTAGACTTGGTTGACTGGTGAGGTGGAAGAACATAAAGGAAGGTGCTCAACATGGCAGAAGCCAGTGTCACAACTCTCATGATTTCATCATGAGCCTGACAATCTGAGGTGTTTTTCTTCAGCTCCTGGAGTCATGCTATTACTTGAGAATCTCAGCTTTCATTTTAAAAAAAAAAGGTTTCTAGTCCTGGCTGTGGCTAAAAGCTTGCAAACATGGTCTGTAAAGGCTCAGAGACCAGAAGGCAGATCAAAAGGACCCAGCAGGTAGTAGTATTCAAATCTGATGATTTTAAAGCCAAACTCATGGGAGGGGAGGGGCCTGCATCGTGGTGTTTTGAATGCTTTGGGTTGGCAATCCAGAGGCACTGCACAAGAGAAGGCTCTTACACCAGCAGTGTGTAGGTTGCAAACCAATGGCAAAGTCAGCAAGTTGATGAGCATTTTGCCTGAGTAAGATCTGAGGAACAGCTGACATGACTGGGCCCTCTAGTTCCAGTCCGAGACATTGGCAGCTCATTTCTTTGCTGAGTGTTGTTTATCTTTGTGTGGCTGTATTAACTCATTCTGGGAGGAGTTTGGGGGCTATAGAGGGCCGGATCCTCAGCTGGTGTCAGTTCCTGTAGCTCCATTGACTTCAGTAGAGATACAGTAATATACACCATCTGGCCAACAGTGTGTCTGGAAATTACTGTGTAGAAACAGAATAGTATTGAATTCCATTTCTTTTATTGCCTCGCCTAGCTGCTTCGATTGCTGTGTACAAACAATGGATTCCAAACACCAATTTTGAAAATGCTTCCAACTGGGATAAAGACAGAATCCCATGTGCTAACGATGTGGTCCTTTTCAAGAGTAATCAGGTATTTGATTTTCAAAATAGCATTCATTTGGGCCAATCTCTACCTGCTTATAGAAAATGCACTCAGCTTTTTTGCATTTCTTGCAGGTGATCTCGGTCTTTGTCCAGTCAACTCACTCTCTGGCAGACATGGTAAGGACACATACTGCAGCACCGGATGTGGTGGTGACGAACGCTGTCAAAAATATGGGACACAAGGACTGCTGCAGTGCAGGACACCGGGGTTCTCTAGCCACTTCTGATGTCTCGTTTGATGACCTGGGTGGCTTAGGTGTGTTTGCATAGGCAGTTGGAGGGGCGCGTGGACCCCCTCCTTTGGGGAAGCTAGCCCCCTGGCCCTGCCCCTTCCTCCCAAGGCCCAAACTCCTGTGGCCAGAGGCCCAAGCCCTGCTTCCCCCCGCCACGGTTGGAGCCCTGAGCCCCCACATCCCAGCTCCCTGCCACAGCTGCAGGAGCCCTGGGCAGGCCAGAGCCCCGAGCCCCTCTCTGCCCTCCCCCCCACACCCCCATGACTGGAGGAGCCCCGGGTTGGCCCCAGCTGCACCCAGCCCCAGTTGTACCTCCCAAGACCCAGAGCCACCCAGTGGGAAAAGCAAAAGCTCTTCCCGAAGAACGCGGAGCTTTATATATGTGCTATGCAGGTTCTGGGGTGACTGAGGAGGTGGTACCTGCTACTCAGCTTCCCGGGTTCATCAGTAATGTCTCTGGAGTCCAGGGAGATTACTGATGAACCCATGAAGCTGAATAGGAGATACCACATCCTCAGCTGAGCCTCCCCTGACCTATTATACCTACCACCTATGGTTGGAGTTTTGCTGTGAGGGCCAGGGTGGGTGGAGTGTTACAGAACAGCCCCATATTGGTTGTTTTGTGGAATTATGTTGGAGCTGTTCTCCGAGAAAGCCATTCATTGTCCAGGCTGAGCAAATAGCACTCTTGTTGTTTCCATGGGGAGCAAAATGCTGGTTGTGATGTGTACCACAGAAAAGAGAGTCACCCCAGGAAAACCAGACCTATTACTGTAGTTCATGGGGGGCTGTACCAGAGCTGGTGGGAGGGGAGGCATTTGGAAAGAAATCAAATTACCCTCCAGTGCAACATTGTGGTGGCGTCGGCGTATGTAGGAGGGATCAGGCCAAGGCTCTGGGGCTGAGGGCTCCTCCGAGGTGAGGTTGCATCTTGAAGGTGTGTTCAGTTCTGGGTATCCACATCCCAGAGAGAGAGCACTAACCTGGAAAGAGTGCAGAAAAAAGCATCAACAATGGCTCTGGGGGTGAAGGGAGGAACCAGCACAGAACGAGCTTTTATACAGCAGCTTGAGCAAGTGAATGAATAAGGTCCACTGCTGAGCTCCTTCATCTTCCACTCACTGCAGTGGCAGCTGAGAGCACTCGCTGCCTTTTGGGAGGGTATTTGAAGGGCATAAAAACAGCAGGGGGTTGTAACTGAGTGTCACGGGACCAGGTGAAACAAAGGAGAAGTTAAGATGACCACAAGGGAAAAAATCCTATTGGCAAAATAATATTAACAATAACAATTTTTGTGCATGAGGCCCCCATACGCCGTAGCATTCTGGTTCGTAACAAAAGCTGCCAAGCGAAAACAGCGTCGAGTCCTCAAACAGATCGGAGAGCTGCTGTACAGTGCCAAAAAAATCAATGGAATGGCCTCCCTGAGG
Organism: Eretmochelys imbricata; assembly: GCF_965152235.1. Taxonomy (NCBI): domain Eukaryota; kingdom Metazoa; phylum Chordata; order Testudines; family Cheloniidae; genus Eretmochelys; species Eretmochelys imbricata. The sequence goes on from NC_135577.1 coordinate 112,149,880, forward strand.
GAAGCAGTGGAAGCCCTATCACTTGAGTCAGAGCTCGTTGTCCGTCTAGTCACTAGAGCTAAGCAGGTGCTGTAGTGCTTGGCTGGCTCAGGGCCATAGTGAGGAGTGTGGAATAAGAACTACATCATCAGGGCCACAGACACCAGTGTGCCTTTCCTGTCTGGCTCTCTGCCCAATCTGTGGTAGTTCCAGGTTACCCTATCATCGCTGAGCGCCATTTAAAAACTGACAGGACAGAGAGAGATCGAGGATACGCTGCAGGGAGCAATCTAGCATTTTCAGGGGGATGAACTAGGCAGCTTAATGGGTCTTTCCGTTTCTCATTTCTTGTCAATGAGAGGCTAATCAGGATGTCAGAGGTGCTCCATACACAAGGAGAGGTATGAGCTTTCAGTTGGCACTTTCCATTCATTCAAAACCATCACGCTTAGCTATCCTCCCAAATCTTTTTTCCTCACTACACTAAGCTTTCTTTGAATAGTGACCATTTTTAGAAGGTTTCAAAAATTTATCATCTAAGGGGGAAATGGGAGTTTAAAGCAAATTGTGTGATGTGTGCACCGCCCTGGCAGGCAGCCAGATGTTCCTGTTAACCGCGATCGTGTCAGACCAAAGTCAGTGTGTCTTGATTTCTGTGCAAAGAACATTTGCTCATGGAAATGGCAGCTGAGGTTGCCATGGTGACCTGATTTTTCTAGCTGTCCTTATACCTATTATAATTGGATCTGTTTTTGGCAATTCTAATGTACCCGTCACCTTAACATCCAGGCCATAGGGGTTTTCACCCAGATGTGATCTATTTGTGACAGAATTGTCCTTGTCTTTTTTGTTTTTTAGCTGCCATAAGTAGTTTGAAAACTGGCCTAGGCCACTTTCTTTGTGTGTGTGTGTGTGTGTCACTGTATCCAAATAAGCCCTATAAATTTTTGGACTATAATTTGTACAAGCTGCCTAAACTACTGGTGGCTTTGGTGCTTTAATAACACAGAGTGCCACATTTAACTCTTCTACAAATGCTTGGAGGAATTATCATCTATCTGTCTAAACTATAAAATACGAAATTTTTAAATGATGTGAATATTAGCGGGAAAAAATGTATATTTGGAATATGTACAAATATTACGGTTAAATGATGTGAAATTTACTAGAAAAACATAGGTGCCAAATATCAGTTCGGTAGATTTTATTTTATTTACAGATTAATGTATAATATTTATGAAGTACTTTGCAATCCACTGTTGAAAGTGCATAACTGCAAAGTATTTATTATTATCCATTATGGCATTAGCCTTTCAAAAACAAGCTAAACAGCTAAAACTTAAAAAAACCTAAGACAGACCATATCTCCTGAACAAAAAATAGACAGATATAAAAGCTTAATACAAATAACAACTTCATCTGTAATAGAATAGGAACTCTGTCTTACCTGAAGGACTTAGGGGGGAACACCGACGTATCGGGATTCTACAGCAACTAAGAAAGGGTCAAGTTATTAAAGCAGACTGAAGGAAACTGTTACCTTGCCTGGGTACTGATCTAAGCACCTCATTGTGCTCTGGTTTTTAAGCAGAACTTGCCATTTGAAATTGATGCTGCAGTTGTGCTTAAAAATAAATAGCCTGCTGCGGTCCTCAGGAACTAGTTCACGTCTAAGAGGCAGGATTGCCCCTTGCCACGCGTAGGCGTTAGGTGGTGAGGATTTAGAGTGGTAAATATTACCCATCTCATTGGCACAGCCGCTTTTCCTTCATGTCTGTTTCATCTTTATCAATATACATACTAGGGGGCTTGATCCTGCAACATGCTGAGCACACTCAACTGCCCATGGAAGCTAATGGGAGTTTAGGATGCTGTGCCCTCCCAGAATCAGGCCCTTAACTAGCTGCTAGCTTTGCTGCTGTGACGTCAGATCCTTAGTCCCAGCCTGACTCCCAAACCTCCTCCTCCCTCCCTTAGTCTGCACCCCAGAGGATGTGTCTGGCATTGGCTGATGGGAGCTCTGCTATGAGAATCTCAGCTGAAGATTTCATTCTTGCCATGCTCTGAGGGATTTTATATCTAATTATGGCTCTGAGCTGCCTCCAGCTTTAGACAATTATTTTGCAGCATATTATACAGGCTTCTAATGAATGGGAATGTGCTGAAGTCATTTAGGTTCAGAATTTGTTTTATAGGATTTTTGTGAGACAGGAACCCAAAATGAAAGTCCTCAGTCTTCAGGGAAGTTGGGATCCTCAGCTAAATCCAAAGTCCTCTGCTTAGGCCCCTTTCTGTGAAATGGACCCCGATTGGAACAACTGGCTCTGAATTTTGCCTCTTGTCTATAAGACCTGATGTTTATAGAGTGGGTCCAGACACTGTCCAGATCTAACCCCATCAACAGACTTAAAATAAGTCATGCCAAATCACAGTGCCAAGTTATTACTTTTTTTTTAACATGGCACCATGAATGTACATGGTACTTTACAAGATGTGGAACAAGACTCCAACCTTGCCTGGAAGAATTTACAGTCAAAAACCACTACAAAATATATGGGATCGGATCCTCAGCTGGTATGAATTGTCACAGCTCCTTTGACTTCAACGATTTACAACAGCTAAAGGTCCACCTCAGGGCCCTTTGTATACTGACCCAACTGCTACTGCTGTAAAACAGGGGGTCTCTAAACAATGAGACTGACATCAGGCCCCCAATCAGCCACCGTATATAAATCAGACAGTTCATTTGGTCAAAGTGTAACAGACATAAAGATTTACACTATATTGATCAGACCAAGTTTTCTAGGTTTCTGATTCAGCTCAGCTTGCTGCTTGTATGGTAGGTGGGTTTCTGTTCTCTGTTCTTTGTCACTAGGTGATAAAAATAATGCCAAGGTTCAGGATTTTTTAAAATCAAGGAATTGATCTGCCCCCTCGCTCCTGGGAATGGCCTGAAATGTGGTGACAGGGTCATCAGAAAAATTGATTTTCAGGATTAGAGAGAAAAGCAGAAATGTGCCTTTTTAGACTGTAGCCTAAATATTTCAGTGAAATTAATCACATAAATCAGCAGGACTACGTTAAGCTTTTGAGTCTCCATGGAGACGCTATACAGCCTTTGGCCAAAGAAGTGGCCGTCACATACTGTACAATCAAAGGGCGAAATTCAGATAAGGGTCTTCAGCTCCTATTGACTTGAGTGATTTCAATGGGAGTTAGGCACCTAAATACCTCTGAGGATCTGGATCTTATAGATCTCTTCTCCTGCAAGTTTTCCACATCTTCATTCTCCATTTTCCTCTTCTTATTTCCATCTTATTCATTCTACTTGTACCTACCTCAAATAATCTCCCTGTCTCCTAGGTCTTACCCCTTTTCAGATATTTTGTAGATAGTTGTCATGCCATGCCCACAGTCTTAGCATAGTAAACAAGCTAATTCTCGATATTTAGCTCTTTTTATCTTTCCTCAGAAATCAGTCCCTTCGACCCTCTGATAATTTTTGCTGTTCATCTCTGAATTCCCGTCAGTTTCTCTACATCTTTTTGACATTGAGGCACTCAGAACTGACTGCAGTGTTCCAGGGGTGCTCTCAGTTTATGGCTGTTGGTGGTGTACTTCCCGTCCACATGGGAATGCGCAGCATGACAAAACCTTCCTGCTCTGTGTGTGTGTGTGTGTGAGTGTGAGTGTGAGTGTGGAGAAGGTAGTGCTGAAGGGCTAAATGGGATATGGAAGTTATCATTTTTTGTTTTGATAGCCAATTCTGAATTTAGTAGAAAATCAATGTAAGTCAATATTCCAGCCAGCTCTTCAATGACATTTAGATGTGATGGAGGGAGAGAAAGTGTGCTCTCCTTATTCAGCTAGAATCTTAAAAACGGGAACTTATTTTATGCTCTTGGGGTTAAAAAAAAAAAAATCAATGTCCAAAAGCCTGCTGCATCTCTTTGGAAGTGTCCTCGGTGCTGTCACTCATAGGAGCCACCTGTCAAAATCTCACTCCACACATTAATCTGCCCTGGATCTAGCCCAGGTTTAACAAAGCCCATAAACTGGCTGTGTGTGACAATCTAATGGGAGCTGAGCAGAAGCTGGCTGTTGCAATTTGCCTCAGAGAATACAGGGTTCACCCTCTGCATTGTCAGCCTGGAGGTGCTCAATATACATAAAGCTTGGTGTCCTACAGGCTGTTCTTGAAGGGCTTGCTCTGGCAAGATGCTGAGTGCCTTCAGCTCCCAATGATTAGCTGCTGAGCTGGGCCCCATGAACATGCCGGGAGTTTGGAACACTCTGCACCTGGCAGAACTGGGCCCTTTCTTGTACAATTCAATAATTTGGACAGAAGCCAAATTTGGGTTATTCATGGATCAGAACCTGGCTTTAGGTCACCACTTCAAATCCAGACTAGGGGCACAATTTTCAAAAGTACCGATGTGATTTAGGAACCATTTTAAAAAAGGGCTTGACCACTTAGGGTGGTATTTCAAAGTTATTACAGCACCTAAAGATGTGGTAGGTACCTAGTGGGATTTTCCAGAAGTGCTGAGGTGCCCAGTGCCTATTGAAATCAATGGGAATTAGGTGCCTAGGTGCTTTTGAAAAGGTACCTATTGCATCTTTAGGTGCCTAAATACCATTGAAAATGTGGTCCTTAGGCACCTATGTCTCACTGAATGTCAATGGGACTTAGTCACCAAAGTCACCTAGGTGCTTTCAAAGATTTTACCCTAAGTTTGTACTGGCTGGAAGTTGTTCCTATCTGATGGCTGCTCGGTAGCCCACTGAAACTGAGTTCTGTGGCCTCAGATTAGTTACCAGTGGATTGGTGGCCAGATCTGAAGAATCACCACCTCAGCTGGAGCTTTGTACTCTGGATAGCGGATTTTGTCTCCAGAGCCAGTAGCTTTCACGTACAAAGGGGGAAGGGAGGGAGATAGCCACTCCCAAATCTGTCAAGCGACTGTGCAGCCATTCTACTGACATGGCTGGAGTAGCCCTGTGTGCCCCCAATGTAGCCCTACTGTGGGGAAAGGGAAGAGACCATGGAGTGATGGCTCTTCTGGCTCCATCCCCATCCTTAACCATGCTCCACCCCTGTCCTGCAGCCAGCCCCCCATCTGCCTGATCTGCCCCCACACACCCGTGGCAGCCGCCTGGAATCCTTCCCCTTCACTGGGCCTGCAGCCTGGGGGATCCCTTGTGAATGTATGGTTATTTTTTTAACTGTCTGTCCCCGGCAGTGAGTGAAATGGGGCAGCGCCTGTCTGCGGCTGGTGGAACGTGTGCCGCTGAACGTGGGTATTGATGAAGAAGCTCTGCAGATGTAAACAAGGGGGTTGTTGCAGCATCAGCCAATTTATGCAGGTCGTCTCTCTCCTCACTCTGTTATGTGAAAGGAGAAGAGTGGCCATAGCAACCTCCGCATTGGTAGCTTACGGAGGCTGCTGCTGAGCGCCCGGGCTCTTCTGTGAAACACACATTCCCTGGTTAATGTGCCTTGCACATGTACTCCTCAATAATGTGGTAAGGACAAGATGTGCATTATAGCCTGTGTGGGGGTTCCGCTCCGAGCTCACTGATCCTCCTTAAAAGTGCGGGAATGAATGTTGATCCTCATGTGCCGCACAAAGATGCAGAGAGAGGGGAACAAAATACGTTTAAAAACCAGTCGAGTTGCCTGCATGTAACTGTGAATTAGCATTCGAACCCTGGAATCCCTCTCCAACATCTGTTCCACCACTGTCTGAGTCAGGTGTCAGTGTTGCAAATGTCTTCTAGTACTGCCAGTCTCATGTAGCCTCTTTGCTATTCAGGCTGGCTAGGTGAAACAAGCAGACAAGCGCACAGGATTGCTGATGTGCAAAGTGCCGAGGGTCTAACATGGGATTCATCTCCCAAGGTTATATTTTTAGTCACCTAATTGTAAGAGGAGAATGTATCAAGCTTTAAGGCAGGACACTCCTCTGTTTCTGGTAGAGGTTGATTTTGAAATGCCAGTTGCTCTCCTGGGGCCTGGTTCTAATGCATTGCAATGTTTCACACTAGTCCTAGGCACTGTAGGTCCCTTAGCTTCTGAAACAGCAGGAGTGCTGGCTAAATATAAAGAGAGGAAGGGTGATTTTCCCTGTGATGGGGTGGAAATCTGTGTGTGTCAAAGGGTATTTTAGGAACCTGTGTATTACGTATCTATGTGTGCATAAAATTACAGGGCCAAATCAAACATAATTCCCATTGACTCCTTGTGAATGAGAGAAAGGACTGCAATCAAATAGAGATGAAAAAAGCCTGTGAGGGCATGCAGCCCAACCCCTCCTGGAGCACGGTAGTCCCCTACAAAACAGTTTCTAGTAGAGGGGCTTTTCAGATACTATCATTTCCTGTTACCCTTGGGAACAGCAATAGACTAGAGCAAAACAAAACTGCACTGAGATTTCTTACACTGTGTAGGAGAAGCCTTCTCAAGGGCAAAATAGCATGTTAGGCCATGTCTACAGCTGTTACAGTGGCAGTGCTACGGAGCAGCACCTGTGTCTCTGCAGCAGCTGTAGTGTAGATGCTTCCTGTATCCACAGAATGGGTTTTCCCATTGAGGTAGTTAATCCAGCTCTCCGAGAGGCAATAAAAACTTAGGTCTCGCACATAAACTCTTCAGCACAGGGACTTTGTCTTTATTTGCCTGTTACTACTGTGACAGGTTGGATCACAGAAACCCCCTTGGGGCTGCCAACTGACGTGCCAAGACTACTTCTGCCCCTGCTTTCCCTGCCTTCCCAGCTTGGGACTTCAGTGCCCTGCCTGGTTTGAGCCAGACCCGCTAGCCTGCTGCAAGCCCAGACCCAGGTCTGAACCACGTCCCCTAATAGCTGTAGGCTTAAACTGAAAGCAGCTTGAGAAGTGTTCCTGTCTTTAACGCTCAGATGCCCAACTCCCAATGGGGTCCAAACCCCAATTAAATCTGTTTTACCCTGTATAAAGCTTATACAGAATAAACTCATAAATTGTTCGCCCTCTATAACACTGATAGAGAGCGATGCACAGCTGTTTGCCCCCCCAAAGTATTAATACATACTCTGAGTTAAGTAACAAGTAACAAGTGATTTTATTAAATACAGAAAGTAGGATTTAAGTGGTTCCAAGTAGTAACAGACAGAACAAAGTGAATTACCAAGCAAAATAAAATAGAACATGCAAGTCTAAGCCTAGTACAGTAATAAAATTGAATACAGATAAAATCTCACTCTCTGAGATGTTTCAATAAGTTTCTTTCACAGACTGGATGCCTTCCTAGTCTGGGCACAATCCTTTCCTCTGGTACAGCCCTTGTTCCAGCTTAGGTGATAGCTAGGGGATTTCTCATGATGGCCGCTCCATTTGTTCTGTTCCACCCACTTATATATCTTTTGCATAAGGCGGGAATCCTTTGTCCCTCTGGGTTCCCACTCCTCCTTCTCAATGGAAAAGCACCAGGTTAAAGATGGATTCCAGTTCAGGTGACATGATCACATGTCACTATAAGACTTCATTACCCACTTGCCAGCCCACAGGTATACAGGAAGACTTACAAGTAAAACAGAGCCATCTACAGTCAATTGTCCTGTTAATGGGAGCCATTAAGATTCCAAACCACCATTAATGGCCCACACTTTGCATAACTACAATAGGAACTCAGAGTTATATTTCATATTTCTAGTTTCAGATACAAAAGTGATACATTTATACAAATAGGATGACCACACCCAGTAGATTATAAGATTTGTAATGATACCTTACAAGAGACGTTTTGCATGAAGCATATTCCAGTAACATTATATTCAGAAGATCATCTAGTTCAACCCCCTGCTCAAGCAGGACCAATCCCCAACTAAATCATCCCAGCCAGGGCTATGTCAAGCCTGACCTTAAAAACTTCTAAGGAAGGAGATTCCACCACCTCCATAGGTAACCCATTCCAGTGCTTCACCACCCTCCTAGTGAAAAAGTTTTTCCTAATATCCAACCTAAACCTCCCCCACTGCAACTTGAGACCATTACTCCTCATTCTGTCACCTGCTACCATTAAGAACAGTCTAGATCCATCCTCTTTGGAACCCCCTTTCAGGTAGTTGAAAGCAGCTATCAAATCCCCCCTCATTCTTCTCTTCTGAAGACTAAACAATCCCAGTTCCCTCAGCCTCTCCTCATATGTCATGTGTTCCAGTCCCCTAATAATTTGCCCTCCGCTGGATGTTTTCCAATTTTTTCACATCCTTCTTGTAGTGTGGGGCCCAAAACTAGACACAGTACTCCAGATGAGGCCTCACCAATGTCGAATAGAGGGGAACGATCACGTCGCTCGATCTGCTGGCAGTGCCCCTACTTATACAGCCCAAAATGCCATTGGCCTTCTTGGCAACAAGGGCACACTGTTTACTCATATCCAGCTTCTCATCCACTGTAACCCCTAGGTCCTTTTCTGCAGAACTGCTGCCTAGCCATTCGGTCCCTAGTCTGTAGTGGTGCATGGGATTTTTCCGTCCTAAGTGCAGGACTCTGCACTTGTCCTTGTTGAACCTCATCAGATTTCTTTTGGCCCAATCCTCTAATTTTTCTAGGTCCCTCTGTATCCTATCCCTACCCTTCAGCATATCTACCTCTCCTCCCAGTTTAGTGTCATCTGCAAACTTGCTGAGGGTGCAATCCACGCCATCCTCCAGATCATTAATGAAGATATGAACAAAACCAGCCCCAGGACCAACCCTTGGGGCACTCCACTTGATACCGGCTGCCAACTAAACATCAAGCCATTGATCACTACCCGTTGAGTCCGACAATCTAGCCAGCTTTCTATCCACCTTTTAGTCCATTCATCCAGCCCATACTTCTTTAACTTGCTGGCAAGAATACTATGGGAGACCATGTCAAAAGCTTTGCTAAAGTCAAGGAATAACACATCCACTGCTTTCCCCTCATCCACAGAGCCAGTTATCTCGTTGTAGAAGGCAATTAGATTAGTCAGGCATGACTTGCCCTTGGTGAATCCAGGCTGACTGTTCCTGATCACTTTCCTCTCCTCTAAGTGCTTCAGAATTGATTCCTTGAGGACCTGCTCCATGATTTTTCCAGGGACTGAGGTGAGGCTGACTGGCCTATAATTCCCTGGATCCTCCTTCTTCCCTTTTTTAAAAATGGGCACTACATTAGCCTTTTTCCAGTCGTCCGGGACCTCCCCCGATCACCATGAGTTTTCAAAGATAATGGCCAATGGCTCTGCAATCACATCAGCCAACCCTTTTAGCACTCTCGGATGCAGCGCATCCGGCCCCATGGACTTGTGCTCGTCCAGCTTTTCTAAATAGTCCCGAACCACTTCTTTCTCCACAGAGGGCTGGTCACCTCCTCCCCATGCTGTGCTGCCCAGTGCAGTAGTCGGGGAGCTGACCTTGTTCATGAAGACAGAGGCAAAAAAAGCATTGAGTACATTAGCTTTTTCCACATCCTCTGTCACTAGGTTGCCTCCCTCTTTCAGTAAGGGGCCCACACTTTCCTTGACTTTCTTCTTGTTGCTGACATACCTGAAGAAACCCTTCTTGTTACTCTTAACATCTCTTGCTTGCTGCAATTCCAAGTGTGATTTGGCCTTCCTGATTTCACTCCTGCATGCCTGAGCAATATTTTTATACTCCTCCCTGGTCATTTGTCCAATCTTCCACTTCTTGTAAGCTTCTTTTTTGTGTTTAAGATCAGCAAGGATTTCACTGTTAAGCCAAGCTGGTGGCCTAACATATTTCCAATTCTTTCTACACATCGGGAGGGTTTGTCCCTGTAACCTCAATAAGGATTCTTAAAAATACAGCCAGCTCTCCTGGACTCCTTTCCCCCTCATATTATTCTCCCAGGGGATCCTGCCCATCAGTTCCCTGAGGGAGTCAAAGGGTATGTCTACACTACGGAATAAGGTCGAATTTATAGAAGTCGTTTTTTTAGAAATCGGTTTTATATATTCGAGTGTGTGTGTCCCCACAGAAAATGCTCTAAGTGCATTAAGTGCATTAACTCGGCGGAGTGCTTCCACAGTACCGAGGCTAGAGTCAACTTCCGGAGCGTTGCACTGTGGGTAGCTATCCCACAGTTCCCGCAGTCTCCGCTGTCCATTGGAATTCTGGGTTGAGATCCCAATGCCTGATGGGGCTAAAACATTGTTGCGGGTGGTTCTGGGTAAATATTGTCAGGCCCCCGTTCCCTCCCTCCCTCCGTGAAAGCAAGGGCAGACAATCGTTTCGCACCTTTTTTCCTGAGTTACCTGTGCAGACGCCATACCACGGCAAGCATGGAGCCCGCTCAGGTAACCGTCACCCTATGTCTCCTGGGTGCTGGCAGACGCGGTACGGCATTGCTACACAGTAGCAGCAACCCATTGCCTTGTGGAAGCAGACAGTACAGTACGACTGGTAGCCGTCCTCGTCATGTCTGAGGTGCTCCTGGCCACGTCGGCTGGGAGCGCCTGGGCAGACATGGGCGCAGGGACTAAATTTGGAGTGACTTGACCAGGTCATTCTCTTTAGTCCTGCAGTCAGTCCTATTGAACCGTCTTATGGTGAGCAGGCAGGCGATATGGATTGCTAGCAGTCCTATTGCATCATCTTCTGCTGGGCAGGCAAGAGATGTGGATGGCTAGCAGTCCTTCTGCACCGTCTGCTGCCAGCCAAAGATGTAAAAGATAGATGGAGTGGATCAAAACAAGAAATAGACCAGATTTGTTTTGTACTCATTTGCCTCCTCCCCCGTCTAGGGGACTCATTCCTCTAGGTCACACTGCAGTCACTCACAGAGAAGGTGCAGCGAGGTAAAGCTAGCCATGTATCAATCAGAGGCCAGGCTAACCTCCTTGTTCCAATAAGAACAATAACTTAGGTGCACCATTTCTTATTGGAACCCTCCGTGAAGTCCTGCCTGAAATACTCCTTGATGTAAAGCCACCCCCTTTGTTGATTTTAGCTCCCTGAAGCCAACCCTGTAAGCCGTGTCGTCAGTTGCCCCTCCCTCCGTCAGAGCAATGGCAGACAATCGTTCCGCGCCTTTTTTCTGTGCGGACGCCATACCAAGGCAAGCATGGAGGCCGCTCAGCTCACTTTGGCAATTAGGAGCACATTAAACACCACACACATTATCCAGCAGTATATGCAGCACCAGAACCTGGCAAAGCGATACCGGGCGAGGAGGCGATGTCAGCGTGGTCACGTGAGTGATCAGGACATGGACACAGATTTCTCTGAAAGCATGGGCCCTGCCAATGCATGCATCATGATGCTAATGGGGCAGGTTCATGCTGTGGAACGCTGATTCTGGGCTCGGGAAACAAGCACAGACTGGTGGGACCGCATAGTGTTGCAGGTCTGGGACGATTCCCAGTGGCTGTGAAACTTTCGCATGCATAAGGGCACTTTCATGGAACTTTGTGACTTGCTTTCCCCTGCCCTGAAGCGCATGAATACCAAGATGAGAGCAGCCCTCACAGTCGAGAAGCGAGTGGCGATAGCCCTGTGGAAGCTTGCAACGCCAGACAGCTACCGGTCACTTGGGAATCAATTTGAAGTGGGCAAATCTACTGGTGAGGCTGCTGTGATGCAAGTAGCCCACGCAATCAAAGATCTGCTGATATCAAGGGTAGTGACCCTGGGAAATGTGCAGGTCATAGTGGATGGCTTTTCTGCAATGGGATTCCCTAACTGTGGTGGGGCCATAGACGGAACCCATATCCCTATCTTGGCACTGGAGCACCAAGCCGCCGAGTACATAAACCGCAAGGGGTACTTTTCAATAGTGCTGCAAGCTCTGGTGGATCACAAGGGACGTTTCACCAACATCAACGTGGGATGGCCGGGAAAGGTACATGATGCTCGCATCTTCAGGAACTCTGGTCTGTTTCAAAAGCTGCAGGAAGGGACTTTATTCCCAGACCAGAAAATAACTGTTGGGGATGTTGAAATGCCTATATGTATCCTTGGGGACCCAGCCTACCCCTTAATGCCATGGCTCATGAAGCCATACACAGGCAGCCTGGACAGTAATCAGGAGCTGTTCAACTACAGGCTGAGCAAGTGCAGAATGGTGGTAGAATGTGCATTTGGACGTTTAAAGGTGCGAAACCAATATTCCCACTGTTATTACTGCTTGCTGTGTGCTCCACAATATCTGTGAGAGTAAGGGGGAGACGTTTATGGCGGGGTGGGAGGTTGAGGCAAATCGCCTGGCTGCTGGTTACGCAAGCCAGACACCAGGGCGGTTAGAAGAGCACAGGAGGGCGCGGTACGCATCAGAGAAGCTTTGAAAACCAGTTTCATGACTGGCCAGGCTACGGTGTGAAAGTTCTGTTTGTTTCTCCTTGATGAAACCCCCCGCCGCTTGGTTCACTCTACTTCCCTGTAAGCTAACCACCCTCCCCTCCTCCCTTCGATCACCGCTTGCAGAGGCAATAAAGTCATTGTTGCTTCACATTCATGCATTCTTTATTCATTCATCACACAAATAGGGGGATGACTACCAAGGTAGCCCAGGAGGGGTGGTGGAGGAGGGAAGGAAAATGCCACACAGCACTTTAAAAGTTTACAACTTTAAAATTTATTGAATGCCAGCCTTCTGTTTTTTGGGCAATCCACTGTGGTGGAGTGGCTGGTTGGCTGGTGGCCCCCCCACCGCGTTCTTGGGCGTCTGGGTGAGGAGGCTATGGAACCTGGGGAGGAGGGCGGTTGGTTACACAGGGGCTGTAGTGGCAGTCTGTGCTCCAGCTGCCTTTGCTGCAGCTCAACCATACACTGGAGCATACTGGTTTGGTCCTGCAGCAGCCTCAGCATTGAATCCTGCCTCCTCTCATCAAGCTGCCGCCATATTTGAGCTTCAGCCCTGTCTTCAGCCCGCCACTTACTCTCTTCAGCCCGCCACCTCTCCTCCCGGTCATTTTGTGCTTTCCTGCACTCTGACATTATTTGCCTCCACACATTCGTCTGTGCTCTGTCAGTGTGGGAGGACAGCATGAGCTCGGAGAACATTTCATCTGGAGTGCGTTTTTTTTTCTTTGTAATCTTCACTAGCCTCTGGGAAGGAGAAGATCCTGTGATCATTGAAACACATGCAGCTGGTGGAGAGAAAAAAAGGGACAGCGGTATTTAAAAAGACACATTTTATAAAACAGTGGCTACACTCTTTCAGGGTAAACTTTGCTGTTAACATTACATACATAGTACATGTGCTTTCGTTACAAGGTCGCATTTTGCCTCCCCCTACTGCGTGGCTACCCCCTCAACCCTCCCCGCTCCCCGTGGCTAACAGCGGGGAACATTTCTGTTTAGCCACAGGCAAACAGCCCAGCAGGAATGGGCTCCTCTGAGTGTCCCCTGAAGAAAAGCACTCTATTTCAACCAGGTGACCATGAATTATATCTCACTCTCCTGAGGATAACACAGAGAGATAAAGAACGGATGTTGTTTGAACGCCAGCAAACATACACTGCAATGCTTTGTTGTACAATGATTCCCGAGTACGTGTTACTGGCCTGGAGTGGTAAAGTGTCCTACCATAAGGACGCAATAAGACTGCCCTCCCCAGAAACCTTTTGCAAAGGCTTTGGGAGTATATCCAGGAGAGCCGCAAATGCCAGGGCAAAGTAATCCTTTCACATGCTTGCTTTTAAACCATGTATAGTATTTTAAAAGGTACACTCACCGGAGGTCCCTTCTCCGCCTGCTGGGTCCAGGAGGCAGCCTTGGGTGGGTTCGGGGGGTACTGGCTCCAGGTCCAGGGTGAGAAAGAGTTCCTGGCTGTCGGGAAAACTGGTTTCTCCGCTTGCTTGCTGTGAGCTATCTACAACCTCATCATCATCATCATCATCTTCGTCGTCCCCAAAACGTGCTTCCGTATTGCCTCCATCTCCATTGAAGGAGTCAAACAACACGGCTGGGGTAGTGGTGGCTGAACCACCTAAAATGGCATGCAGCTCATCATAGAAGCGGCATGTTTGGGGCTCTGACCCGGAGCGGCCGTTCGCCTCTCTGGTTTTCTGGTAGGCTTGCCTCAGCTCCTTCAGTTTCACGCAGCACTGCTTCGGGTCCCTGTTATGGCCTCTGTTCTTCATGCCCTGGGAGATTTTGACAAAGGTTTTGGCATTTCGAAAACTGGAACGGAGTTCTGATAGCACGGATTCCTCTCCCCATACAGCGATCAGATCCCGTACCTCCCGTTCGGTCCATGCTGGAGCTCTTTTGCAATTCTGGGACTCCATCATGGTCACCTCTGCTGATGAGCTCTGCATGGTAACCTGCAGCTTGCCACGCTGGCCAAACAGGAAATGAGATTCAAAAGTTCGCAGTTCTTTTCCTGTCTACCTGGCCAGTGCATCTGAGTTGAGAGTGCTGTCCAGAGCGGTCAAAATGGAGCACTCCGGGATAGCTCCTGGAGGCCAATACCGTCGAATTGTGTCCACAGTACCCCAAATTCGAGCCAGCAAGGCCAATTTAAGCGCTAATCCACTTGTCAGGGATGGAGTAAGGAAATCGATTTTAAGAGCCCTTTAAGTCGAAATAAAGGGCTTCATCGTGTGGACGGGTGCAGGTTTACATCGATTTAATGCTGCTAAATTTGACCTAAAGTCCTAGTGTAGACCAGGGCTATGTCTGCTTTTCTGAAGTCCAGGGTCCGTATTCTGCTGCTCTCCTTTCTTCCTTGTGTCAGGATCCTGAACTCGACCATCTCATGGTCACTGCCTCCCAGGTTCCCATCCACTTTAGCTTCCCCTACTAATTCTTCCCGGTTTGTGAGCAGCAGGTCAAGAAGAGCTCTGCCCCAGTTGGTTCCTCCAGTACTTGCACCGGAAATTGTCCCCTACACTTTCCAAAAACTTCCTGGATTGTCTGTGCACCACTGTATTGCTCTCCCAGCAGATATCAGGGTGATTGAAGTCTCCCATGAGAACCAAGGCCTGCGATCTAGTAACTTCCATTAGTTGCTGAAGGATCCTTGACTATGATTCCTAGACCCTATGGTAATGCAAATAATATATAGTAGTAATGGTTAGTGTATGGTGCTTTTCACCTGTTGATCTTAAAGTGCTTTATGAAAGTGGGTTGATCTAAATAGCCCCATTTTACAGATGGGGAGCCACCTGTACAGTCCCATTGTCTTCCTCTTCTGCCCTCACTGACACCTGGACAAGCATGGAGCTATGCTGATAGCAACCCTTGTAGCTGCTAGCACAACCACCTCATTCCTTGCCACAGGACTAAAATTACCTATAATCCTGGTGTATCTCAGAGAGAAAAGAACAGGAAGCTGGAGTATAGGGATCATGGGGGTGGATGAATATGCCTATATAACGCAGCTCTAGAACAAAAGCTCTCTCTCATATTATTATCCAGCAGAGAGGGAATTTAAATACCTAGGATAGTTGGTTGCTGACAATGGCTGTCCTGAGATGCCTGGTTTCACACCAAAGCAGTTTGGTGCAAAATGGCAGGAGCTGACCCCAGTTCAAGATGCCAGTAAAGTTAAAAGGTAGAGTGTATAAAACTGTAATTCAACCTGTTCTAAGCAGAGCAGAGACCTGGCCCACCCCCAGCAATCTTTCTGCTCTGGAAATGACGATGTTGAGATGCATGAAGTGTCGAGATGGTCAAGTGGTTGGACACTCTGTGATAGGAAATGAAATAAGGTTGTGAGGGACCTAATGCAGGCTGCCCCAGCTGAAGAAAAGTTGAGGGAGGCTAGGCTACACTGGTATGGATGTGACCATGGCGACCTGAGAGTTATAATGGTTACGATGGCCCTTGTGATGGTCGTGGACAGAAGTCAATCAAGGGGAAAGCCAAAGACTTGGTGCGTGGATCTTAGAGAGATCAGTTTGCATGACAGCCAGGTATGTAATCATGAGTGTTAGAAAAAGGCTACAAAAGTCGCTGCGCCTGAATAGGGAAATGGCAAGAAAGAAGAGATTTAGCAGAGAGGGAAAGGAATCAAGTGACCGTGGGGGTGGAGAGCTCTCATTGGGTTAGAGCAGTACAGGACCTGGGCTGGTGGTGGTGATTTTGCCTTTAGCAACCCAAAAAATTGGTGGTCACATTACAGGTATCTGTGCTTTAAAACCCACTTTCTATTTGTTTGATCAATAAATCAGTCAGCAGCTGTGGTCTTAGCAAAAGACCATCGCTTCAGCTATTGGCAATGATCCAGCTGCACTGAATCGAGATTGTGCCGTCAGGTTGTGTCAGTACGAATGACAGTCTAGAGATGGATTTCTCTGGGGAATCCTAATCATTTACAGGTGTGCTCCTTGGAGAACAGGAACACTGCACAATCTATTGATACAGCTCAGTGCACCAGGCATCCAGGACAGTGACCAAAACAGGGAAAAGAGACCCTAACATTTATTCTAGGGCTCTTCCATCCACAGTGAACAAGGGGCCCTAGTCTCGTGATGAGAACAAGGGACTGGTAGTCAGCCCTTCTGGGTTCTAGCCTCACTTCTTCCACTGATGGGTTCTGGAACCTCAGGTAAATCATTAAGTCTTTCTGTGCCTCATGATAACCTCCTAGGGGCTGGGTTAGGAACTGCTGGGTTGATCTTTTTATTTTAAAGTAAAATCACGGGGTGAAGTGTTGGCCCCATTGAGGTCAATGGCAAAACTCCTGTTTACTTCAGTGAAGCCAGGATTTCACCCATTTTGTCTGGGATATTGGCATCTTGATTTCTAGCAGCTTGTAACAGGGTGTGCTCTTTTACCGCTTAGTTGCCTCCTAGTGGCCCATCTGGGGATTAGCCCCCCCACATGGTCTGACACCCTTTCCTGTGGTCCTCAGCCTGTTGTCCCGCTCACTTGCTCCTTGGTCTCTCTGATGCGCCCAGACCTGCAGTTCTTTCCTCTTTGTGGTGTAGTCTTCTGGCCAAGACACACTGAAATTCTCCCCCTTTCCAGGGTATTATCCAAACTCTCCCCAGGAGTCCCCAGATGGACTGTCCGTAGCATGCCACCCCCACAGTGGCTTGTAGGGGAACTCAGGCCTGCCCTCTACACCAGCTTCCAAACCAGGGGCCTTTGACCCAGCAACTCAGGGCTTTATTCTCCCAACCCTTACTGCTTTCCTACACTGCCTATGACAGGCTACTACTCACCCACCTTGTATCAGGGAGTGTGACTGCAGGGTTCCTCACTGCAGCCACCTTCTCTGTTGCCGGCTCCCTGGCTTCATAGAAGCCCTGCCTGTTTCTGCCCAGGTGAACTTCATCCTCAATTAAGCCTCATTGCGTCCTAACTCCCCTCCAGGTGAAGCCCATTCTAACTGGCCCTTCTTGCATTGGCGCCGACAGGGCTGGAGCACCCATGGAAAAAAATTATTGGCAGCCAGCTCCCCTCTCACCCCCAGTGCCTCCCGCCTGCCATCAGCTCTGCTGATGAACTCCTTCCTCTCGTTCCCAGCACCTCCCACCCACCACAATCAGCTGTTTCACGGCATGCAGGAGACTCGGGGAGGAGCAGGGACAGGGCACACTCAGGGGAGGGGGCGGAACTAGGTGGGAAGAGGTGGGATGGGAAAAGGCGGGGCAGGGGTGGGAACTTGGGAAAATGGCTGTGGGTGGGGCCTGGGGCAAAGCAAGGGCGAGAAGAGGCAGGACGGGGTGGAGACTTGGGGGAAGGGATTGGGTGGAGGCGGGGCCTGGGGCGGAGCAGGGGTTTGAGCACCCACCCGGGCTCGGAGGAAGCCAGCGCCTATGCTCTCTTGCCTAGATTAATCCCTGCAGGGGTAGTGCAAGGGGAAAGCCCCATCACACAGCCATAGTAACATGCACCTTTGTTACTCTAAAGGGGTGAGTGTCTATGGGAACCCATTGAGGGCTACAGCCTGTAGGACTTGGGGCACTGACAGCATTTGCCTCTAAGCCCAGTAGTGAGTTGCCTGCTATCTAGAGGGGACTGGTGTCCCAAAGCCCTCACAGCTGCGTCCTGCAGCAGGGCTGGTTACAATACTCTTATAATGAAAGGCTACACAACCCCCTGCTTGGCAAGGCCTTCTCTCTGTGCAGTAAGTGTAGGCTGGTCAAGTGGTTAGGGCACTAGCCTGGGACCCAGCAGCCCTCGGTTCCACTCCTTGCTCCACCACCGACTTTCTGTGAGACCTTGGGCTTGAGACACTGGCCTCTTGGTGGCTCAGTTCCCCATCTGTAAAATGGGGAGAATGACCCTGTCTTATCTCCCAGAGGTGCTGTGAAGCTAAATACCTCAAAGATTGTGTGGTGCTCGGATAGGACAGTAATAGGAACTGGATCAGTACCATAGAGAGCCAGGGCCATGAGATTCTCTAGGGAACTGGCTGCCACTAGAGGCCCTGCTGCCCTTGGGAGAGTCTCAGACAGAGTCCCAGGATGTTCATTTAGCTGAACTTTGCATGGGTTGTGCAGAATTGTTGTTCAAAGTCATCGAGTCTTAGTAGTTTCCGTTGGTTGCATCCAGACACAAATGTGGTTCCATCCCAAACTCACCAGATCATTCTGACACAGTCTGGATGACAGGAGACGGAGTGGGTGAGACCCGAAGTGCCTCTGTGGCGCTGGGATGGGGAGTTTGCATAGTGCCTGCCCACCCTTCTTTCTGGCTGCAAACAGCATGGACCAGCCCAGCTCTGAACTATGCAGCCTTCCATTTCTCAAGTGGTAACTGTTTGCGTTTAGGAACCGTATTTTATTGGCTGTCCCCAGCATTGGGATTTAGCTGCCAGAACGAACGAGTTTAGGCTTGATCCTGCCCAGAGCAGGTGCAGAAGCAGCACGTTGTGCATATAAACTCAAGGGAAAGCGTGATGAGCTGACAGAGCAGGAGAACTGATCCTGCATTAATGAGACTGCTGCTGCCAAGTTGCTCCAGCCTCGCTGCAGGGGTGAGGCTTAAGGGGAAACACGAAGTTAAGCAGCTCAATCGCACATGGAGGACTGTGCTTATTCCCAGGTCTCCTCAGACACACCCAGTCTTTGCCCACTCCCCAACTTTTATATCCTCTCGCAGGATGGGAAGGACACAAGGGATGGGTTCCACAGTGCAGTGGACCGTGCCAAGCACTTACTCTTACTTGTGCCCACTAGTAGCATTTGCTCACATGGATGGTGGAATGTGCTCCCTCCCCACCCCCCCCACTGCACATTGCACAAGGACTGACGGGACCAGTGTCCCAGTTGAACACTTCACCATGAGAGAGATCAGACTTCTCGTGTTGTTCCAGAGGGGAATGTCCAGGGCACTGGGTTTCTCAGCACTGAAGAGCACTGTGCGGAGCAAGGGAGGAGATGCAGTTCAGGAAAAGGGCTTTGTTCTCGGCTTGCCTGTAGATCTGAAGCAGGGCATGCAGCTGATCCTCAATGCTAGTGGTTACTGGATCCTTTCTCATGCTGCACAGAGCGTGGGAAATGCTGTGTCATCTTTACAGGATCTGACAGGCCGTGTCCAGTCCCCTCATTCAGTCTAGGTCATTAAGCCTTATTAAAAGGATTTCTGTTAATTTATTATTGCCTTTGGCATGCTCAGCTTAATCGTTCCATTTGGGTCCAGCCTGGGCGTGGTCATAGTAATATGATTCTACAGGGATGTTTCTCCCCTCTTGAGACCAGCAGCTAAAGCTGTTACAACCTCAGAACCGAACAGCATCTTAGTAACTGTACCAGTGTTATTCTGGGGACTGGCAGGGGCGCACTGCACTGCAGCTAAGGTGGGTATTTTTGCCTCAGTGTCTACCAGGAGTGATATCCTAGCTCTATGGAAGTCAATGGGAGTTTTGTGATTGACTTCAATGGGGTCAGAATGTCACTCCAGGTTCAAACCCTACCACAGCTCCACAAAGATTCCAATAGTGGGTTGGTACAGTATTGCTCTGACGGGATGAATCTCGCCTTTCTGAGCCAGGGAGAGATCAGAAGAGCTGGACCGGTCAATACCCTCCAAACAGATAGATACACACAGGCCTCTCCTCATTCATCAGGACAACCTGCCCTCTTCCTTGTTGCAAAAGCTGCTACAAACTGTCTCTCACCTGAGGCTCCAGCTCTCCATGCCTTGTCTGAGCATAGGGAAGTGATCCATGAGCGGGGACAGAGGGGAAAGGGGCAGGTACTCTCCCTTCACAGCCAGCTCCCCATCCCCATATTACCTGAGCTTGATCATTTCTGCTCCTTCCACCTGTCACTCCCCAGATGTTCTTTCCTTTATCTCCTGGTATAACAGTGTGACCCTGAGGGTGGCTAGGCTCTGCAAAGATTTTCTTAAGGTTTTCCAACTTTTCTTTGGTATTGCTCAGTGATTTATTCATGGCCATGTGCCAGTCCTGAGTGCCAGTCCTGAGCTCCCTCTGCTGGCAGAATTGGGAAACAGCATGGGCCAGATCCAGAGCGAGTTTTAATCAGAGCAGTTCATCTCTGCTGATTTACAGCATCTGAGGATCAGGCCCCATGTGTTACTTTCCAGTGGCATCCTCTGGCCAGTTGGAGCAGCATCCCTGATGGATGATAGCAAGAGTCACATCCAGTCCTCCCCATAGGAAGCTGGTCGCCACAATGAGGAGCCAATAGGTGAAAGGAGCCAGAGATGCTGTAGATCTTTGAAGATGAGCTGTACTATATATTTGCAAAGTATTATTATACGAGAGGAAAACAAGGGCTTTTTTCCCGCTTCAGCTCTGCACAAGAAAGAAAGAAAGGCCCTAGAGGCATGGTAGATAGGGGTCTGGAGCGGGCCTGAGTGTGACATTGGACTGACCGAGGGCATATGGCCTACGTGGGCTCTGGAAATGGAGGGAAGCATGCAAAGGAGCAGTGAGGACCCTGTTTTTCAGAAGTGCTCAGTTCTCATGTGTCCAGCTTTTCCAGAGCTCAGCATGGTGGGGGCATTGCGGGTGCCAAGCTCCTTGGTAAATCTGACCCATATTTAATGGCAGCTGAGTGCTTTTGTAAACCAGACCCCTCTTGTGGGTGCTGAGCACTTGAAAATCTGGCCCGTAAATAGGTAGCAGGCAGTAAGCGAGAGGGCACTCTGGGAGAGTGCTACAGTGCAAGGAAAGTGCGCGTGTGTGGGCATGCGGGCGGGCGTGGGTTAGGGTGTAAGTAGCAAGCCCAAGAGTGAAGGTGCAGATTTCATCCAAGCAGAAAAACTCTTGAGGCAAGTTAATCCCAGACATAACTTGAGTAAAGTCAATAGAATTGACCCAAAAATGGATTTGGCCCAGTGCCTTGTCTCTTGCTACAGTAGAGTGACCAGATAGCAAGTGTGAAAAATTAGGACACACACTTTTTTTCAGGGTGTGTGTGGGGGAGTTGCCTAAATAAAACAAATCCCCTAATAGCGGGATGTCTGGTCACCCTGTCCTACTGCCAACAACCTGATCAGACCTAACTGACCCTACTACTCCTTTTGTATTAAAGCTTGTTCTCCGAACACACAGCGCTGCATCAACGGGATATTAACAAACTCCCTTGTACGCCTAAATTTCCCATTCCCCGCAGCTCTAGTTAAAGAAGGAATGAGCTAACTGCCTCTGCTCTCCCCACACGGGGAAGCCTGCCTGTGTGTAAGCAAGTGCTTTGGCACATTGCTACCACCTTCAGGAAGGAACTGGCAAGCACACACAAGGACAGATTTGTAAATAGAGGTGAAGGAATTAGGCGGATGACAGTGAAATCTGCTATTTTAGAACTTTAATTATTGTGGTGGCTTAACTTAACGAGTCACTCGATGATACTGTAGTGCTGCTTTTTAGATGCAGCCCTGAAATGTCAGCTAAGGACTTGATGCTGGGACAGTACAGTATATCACAAATCAGCACATAGGCTACTAAACTAGCTGCTTGCAGAGCTCGCACGTGCTTGTAACACTGCAGAGCCCAGTGTTCTGGTGCAGTCACTGAGTTACGAACAGGGAAAGCTGGCACAAACTAGACAAAGCAAAAATGATCATAGTTTGGCTCAGTGAATGAAAATAAAGATGATGGAATGGTCTGCTGTAATGATGAGCTTTGCTCTTTTGGGTGAGCAAAGGACGTTTGACATTTTTCCCTGCACTGATGATTATGACACATCAGTCACGCTGCTATTGCTGATCAACATGCTGTAACCCTCATTAATCAGCTGGACCTTTAAAGCAACATCATCTGGTTATAAGCCATGCATTTTAAAAGACGCATTCCCATGTCTGTGTCATTAGTAGAACCTTAGATTATTAAAATGGACCTAATTCTAAAGGTAGAATTAGATTCTCATCATTTCAGCTGCTTGTTCACACACACACACACACACACACACACCACTCCCCATTTCTGAAAACAGGCTAGTCAATTTCATTTTTGCTTATGAACAGATTCTAGTGGAAAGAAAAGGAGTACTTGTGGCACCTTAGAGACTAACCAATTTATTTGAGCATGAGCTTTCGTGAGCTACAGCTCACTTCATCAGATGCATACCATGGAAACTGCAGCAGACTTTATATATACACAGAGAATATGAAACAATACCTCCTCCCACCCCACTGTCCTGCTGGTAATAGCTTATCTAAAGTAATCATCAGGTTAGGCCATTTCCAGCACAAATCCAGGTTTTCTCACCCTCCACCCCCCCACACAAATTCACTCTCCTGCTGGTGATAGCCCATCCAAAGTGACAACTCTTTACACAATGTGCATGATAATCAAGTTAGGCCATTTCCTGCACAAATCCAGGTTCTCTCACTCCCTCACCCCCCTCCAAAACCCACCCCCATACACACACAAACTCACTCTCCTGCTGGTAATAGCTCATCCAAACTGACCACTCTCCAAGTTTAAATCCAAGTTAAACCAGAACATCTGGGGGGCGGGGGGTAGGAAAAAACAAGAGGAAATAGGCTACCTTGCATAATGACTTAGCCACTCCCAGTCTCTATTTAAGCCTAAATTAATAGTATCCAATTTGCAAATGAATTCCAATTCAGCAGTTTCTCGCTGGAGTCTGGATTTGAAGTTTTTTTGTTTTAAGATAGCGACCTTCATGTCTGTGATTGCGTGACCAGAGAGATTGAAGTGTTCTCCGACTGGTTTATGAATGTTATAATTCTTGACATCTGATTTGTGTCCATTTATTCTTTTACGTAGTGGGTTTGCCTTCCTGGTTCTCAGGTACTAGCACTGTGCTGCAATACTTAGGTTACAGAGGTGTCTCTATATCCATACATGCAGCCCTAAAACTGTTTTTAGTTGATACTTTCCAAAAGTCCTGAAAACATGTCAGTTGTCGTTACATTTCGTCATAGAGACCAAAGAAATAAGTTATTGAACAATAGCCGAGAAGAAAAAATGCTAATACTAAAAATACTAATGCTCTCAGTGTCGTGCTGGCCCCCAAGTACTCTGAAATCACCAGTTTATTGGAGCCAGTCCTTTGGCACACGTCACTGCTCAGTTCAAAATGGACCTGGGAAGGAGCCTGGTTTATAGGCAATTTCTATACCAAACCCCACCGTGCAGAGAAAGTGGTTTCCAAATGGAAACTCCCATTCTGTCCTCTGCAGTTAGCTCTGGTGAATAGTTCTTCCTGTGGTGTGATTGGCCCTTTTCTGAGCTGCCTTCTGATAGTGGCCACGTAAAGGAGAACTTGCTTAGGCCCCAGTCCTGCAAACACTTGTGCACGTGCTTTACATTAAGTCTGTGAGTAGTTCCAGTGGGACACCTCATGATTAACATTAAGCACCTGTGTGTTTCAAGGATCAGGGCCCTGGCGCCGGACATTGGCAATGCAAGCGCCTATCATCAGAGATTGCTGCTATGATACTAACGGGAATATACAAGGAAGAAAAGCTTCCTTTTGCTCTTCAGGATTTTACAGAACACGTGACTCCTTCCACCAGCTCTCACGTTTCCATTTAACATCAGGTCTAGGGTTTATAGTACTGAGCCTGTCCAGACTTTGTAAGCATCATCCTGAGGTGGTAAATGATTGTACATTCCATCAATGCTTCTCTGGTTTCCCTATCAGTGTCTGCAGGGATGCCTCACTCCCCTGGCTTTGACAATTCCACCCTATATTTTTAGCCTGCATGGCCAGGGGTGTTGCTAGAGTTCTATAAAGCGCTACCGTCCCTCCAAGGAGCATGGGACACACTGTCTCTACAACGTCCGCAGGCTCTGCCAGCCCCAGTCCTGAAGACCCCATCTTGAATCCCTCATGAGAAGAAGGGGTTGTGGTCTCAATAGGTCCCTAGGCCAACCTTTGCACATGCGCACACAAGCTCATGGAGGACATATATTTAGGGTGACCAGCGGGAAAGTGTGAAAAATCGGGATGGGGGTGGGGAGTAATAGGTGCCTATATAAGAAAAAGCCCCCAAAATCGGGACTGTCCCTATAAAATCGGGACATTTTCCAGTGTAGATATGGTAGCCAGAGCATCTCCACCCTGCGCTTTCCAAACTCTGTATTTAGCAGAATGGATGCAGCTGACTGTTGATCTCAACACAGAGGCGTGAGTTCTTGCAGGTCTTCCCTGGGGCATAATAAATGTGCAAGCTACTCACAGTTTGTTGGGGTTTCCTGGAGCAGGGCTAATACTACAACAAAACTTAGTAAGCGTTTGTTTAAATGTTGTGTTAGTGACATTTTTGCCTTGATCTTGTGACCGTTCATGGCACATGAACTTTTGGGCAGGAAAGTTCAGTGCAAACCATGGATTCTAAGTGAATATTGAAGAGTATTCAGGGACCTCACATTCGTACTCACGAGCAGGAGCACTGGAAATGAACCACTTCTTAAAACATCAAATACACTGGGGAAAATCCCAACCTGTTCATGGGCGATTCGTGAATGGAAAATGAGGTGACTTGTTTTTTTAAAAAATTATGTGTTATGAATGAGTCACGTGGCTGTTGTTTACTAATCCCTCCCTCCTTGTCTGCACTAAGGAGTATCCTGGGTTCAGCCATTGTGGGCTGGTTATGAGAGTAGTTGCACCAGCACTTGGGGCTAGGAACACAGTGGAATCCACAGCCCTGGGTTAGGTGCCCAGGCTCCCCATACAATGCAAGGGGAGAGAGAGGCATCTAAGAAAGGGATTCTCAGAAGCCAACAAAGCTGAATGAGGACCTGCCCAAGCTAGGCTGGTGTGAAATGGAAAGGAAAGGGGTGGGGCTTAGGGCCTAGATTTGCAAAGGGACTTAGGCATCTGACTCCTATTGGTCTGGACCTCAGGCACCAGACTGACAGCTGGCGGAGGATAGCCTAGTACCTCTGCTTGGTGTCTCTTAGTCCCTTCTCTTGCAGCTATTTCACTCTGTAGAAAGAATGAGAGAAACACACACAAAGTGAGAGACTGACTCTCTCACGCAGTGCTCAGGGCACTCACCTGGCATGGGGGAGAGTCAGGGTCGAGTCCCTGCACCAAGAAACTTTTAGTTATTATACAAAGGGGAACAGGTTCAACAGAAGCCATTGAGAGAGACCCACCCCCAGAGCCTGGTGGTCAGACCACTTACTTGAGAGTCCTGGGGTCAAGTCCCTGCCCTATATCAGGCAAAACAGAGATTCAAACGTGTGTCTCCACATCCTCTGTAAGCACCCCCCCCCCACCCCCCCGAAAATTCCTAACCAGCTCAGTCCTGGCCTCCTCCTTCTGTGGGGAGTAGGCATGCTCAGAGCACTCCTACTGGATCAGGCTTGACAGGCAAGCTAGGCCTCGGCTGGGAAACCCGCTGAGGCCTTGCCATGAGTGAGGACTCTGAGCGGATCCTTAGCTGTGGGGCAGCGTCAGGATGTAGGTGGCTTTGCACATGCCTGCGAGCAGAAAGCTACACCCAGTACAAGCAGGGGGAAGCCTTGCCTAGCTCAATCAGTGCAAACACTGCTAGTCTAACGACTGGCCAGCGATGGCTGAGCCAGGGCTACTTCTGGGTATAGGCAAGGCCCGAGTTGGGGAAGGGAAGGAATTCTATAACCCAGTGCCAAAAGGGGAGGAATTGTATGGCCTAGGGCAAAAGCCTGAATAATAAACACACCATGGCCTGATTCTGAACCCCCCCAAGCCCAGTGGTGGCCAAGGAGAGAGGAGGCTGTGCAGTCCTTCGTGAGCTCAGGCCAGGGGCAGTGACTGGCGAGGAATGCTGGGAAGCCAGCCCCTCCAGTCGCAAAATGCTCAGCTGCTGAGAGGCTGTGCAGCCAAGCCGTGTTCCCGTGAAGAAGCAGACCCAGCCTTCCCCTTTCACACAGAGACAAATGGGGAAGACTAGCGCGGTTTTGCACCATGGAGAGACAGTGTGTTAAGATGTGGGGCATTTTTGCTTGCTTCACGTCTGCACTCACTTTACCGGCTTCGTAGTTATGGTGAGGTAAAATAAAGCATCTCTCCGTAGCGTAGTGTCTCGGCTTGTAAAATGGAGGTGCTGGTATGTCCCTACGACCCTGGGTGCTCAGTGTCGGTGTGGAGAGCGACTGCTTTGTGTTTGTATAACACGGTGGCAATGGCATGCGGCATAGAGCTTTGAAGAATTAGCATCATTATTTGATCATAAGCATGTCTGGCTGGGAGGCGGGCCGAGCACTAACCCTTTGAATCCCTTTGTTTAGTACCTTCCGTTGAATGGAGAGTTCATTATGGCGCCTGGTGCAGGATTTGCAGCTTTTGATGGCAGCTGGGATCCAGGCTGTGACACAGGTATCATGTGCCCAATCCGCTTTGATTAGCCATGTAAATTCAACACAAAGACGTCCGGGTGGGCTTTAATTATGGGAAATACAATGAAATAAAGAATTCCTTTGGAACCTCTGCCTTTGCCCTGGCGCCCTTCTCCATGGGCCAGTAGACTGCACTAGAACTGCTCTAGGGTGCAGCTGTGTCACTGTCGTGCCGCGAGTGCAAAGGCTCTCTGCCGATGGGCGAGAGCTCTCCAGTCGGCACAATAACTCCACCGCCGCGAGAAGCGAGCGCTGTGTTGGCGGCAGAAGCTCTCCCACCAACATAGCGCGGTCTACGCTGGGGCTTCGGTGGGTGTAATGTACGTGGCTCAAGGGTGGGGCTTATTCACACCCATGAGTGACATAAGTTATACCGAAGTAAGTGCTAGGGTAGACCAGGGCCAGGTCAGGCCTTTTTCATTAGATCACCTGCCTTCTAACAAAGGTCAGAGAAGACTTTGAAGGGAAGGCTCAAAAACAGGGAGGGTGTTGTATGTATTTTCCACCTATTTATTAAACATGGGGCCCAAATCAAAGTCCCCATTCTCAACACTTCCAGACTTTGAAAAAATAGGTTGGTTGCGAATTTAAACCTGCCCCCCTTGTTATAATGAGCTGAACCACTCCCATGGGGGGAGATAGCTAACCGGCCCATCTCCTATTTGTGCATTTCAGTAATAAAGTATCATTTAGCCCCCATGTTAATCTCAAACTCACATCCCAAGTGTCTGTAGGCTGTTGAGCAGGTTCTGTCTTAGGAGTGGCTGCTAATATGTGACTGGATCCTGAGGTTCTTAACTCAGTTCGCACTGGGGCCAGGTCCTCTATGAGTTTTTCCCATATTTTACAGCCAAAAAATACTTTCAGTCTAAAGTGACATTTAATTTAGAGTCAGAAAAACAAGAAAAGAATCAAGGAGTTGCCATGAGAGAGCACAGTGTGTGTCTTCACTGTGATTGGCTGTAGCAACACTGAGACCAAAATGGCAGCATGTCTCTGCACACTGGCCACGTTTCTAAAGACTTACAGGTGCTGAGCACAGAGAACAAAGGCAAACAGATTCAAACTACATTCTCATTAACTTCATTGAGAGTTCTCTTCGTGGAAAAATGGAGAAGGGATTTCACTTTGGGCCTATCCAGATTCAGTACCAGCAGCCTCAAGGGTAATGTTAACAGGGCAAGTGCAGGTGCAATTTTTCAACTTTTTGTTGCTTAATCTGTGTTATGATTATATCCAAGGCCACCTCCGTTTTGAGCTAGTCTTACATTCTGCAGCATTGTCGCTGGGTGCTGGGGCGCTCCACTGAAGCCAGCTGGAAATTCTGTGGCAGCTTCACTTAAAATACAATTTGTTTTAATGAACTAAATACAAATATCAAAACCAGACAGTGAGTAGCCCCTGTGTAGTTTATTTGGATATCAAATTCAGCTAGGGAAATGCGAGAGGCAGTTTGGGACTGTGAGAACAGCAGAATTTGCCTGCTGTTACTACTAAAAATGATCAGCCATGAAATAGTTAATTTTATGTCAGTTGCCATCTTTAGGTTTCAGAGTTAACCCACTGAGCTTAATGGGGCAGGTCACACCTCTCAGAGCTCTTGTTTCAGGCCATCTGCA
Source organism: Eretmochelys imbricata (assembly GCF_965152235.1). Classification (NCBI taxonomy): domain Eukaryota; kingdom Metazoa; phylum Chordata; order Testudines; family Cheloniidae; genus Eretmochelys; species Eretmochelys imbricata. The sequence goes on from NC_135577.1 coordinate 112,178,172, forward strand.
GACTCAGACAGACATTATTTCATCTGTTGCAATCAGTTGATCTTGTAAAGGTTTTCTCCAGACCCCTAAAAGCTGGAAACATAAAAAGGAAACTGAGATTCAGACGCACCAGTCTGATGCAAGAGGTGGATTCCATGGGAAACTCGATAGCTTCAGCATCCTGGAATACATGAGTCCTGACTACAGAAGCCACCTGTCTGGCTTTGCAAAGCACTGACAAGTCTCCAGGCAGTGAGTGCTGCTGTTATCCTGGGGAGGATGAGCAGAGAGTAGATTTTAACTCCTGTTAAATACTATTAGCTCCTTCACTTCAATCCCGGCATTCTTGCTATTTAGATTGATGAGAGAATTGGAAGAGAGAATTTAGATCGATGAGAGAATCAGGGCAGAGAGACTCCAGCTCTCACCTTACCCCTTGTCTTTCTTCCCAGCTTCAGCTGTCTCGTTCACTGATGCTGAGAAGTATAAGTGGCATGACCCTGCACTATGGCATGCTGCAACCTCCTTGGAGGACCTAGACCAGGGCAAGTACATCTTTGCAGTGGATGAAGAACGTGTCCCGTGCCAGTACGATGATGTTATCTTTCAGCCTGAAACCTCCTTTCGAGTAAACATCGACTCATCTGAGCAAATGATTCATCTCCGAAGCATCTCTATAATGGGACAGGTAAAGTGGAACATTTGAGAAACAAAACAAAACGCAATCACACTTCACCACCTCCCCTGCGGCGCCCACAAAGTAGGTCATGAGAACAAAAAGTGCAGTGACACTTGCTGTGTGTATCAGTATGGTTCACTTACAGGCATTTGTTCAGCACTAGGCATGAGCTTGACTTTAGTGTGCACCGTGGTGCCAGATTTCCAGAAAGGCTTCAACCGTGTGCACCACAGTTGTAAGCACAGGTTTGGCTCGTGCATGTGCAAAAAATCTGATTTGTGCATGCAAACTGCGTGGGAGCCCACAACCAAGGGAGTCAGGCACTGATTGCCCCATCTGGGGCATGCAAAAGCAATTTTCAACTCCACTGACTTTCTTGACATGACAAACCATTCAAGTGTTGTTGAAGTATAAATAAGAGACAGACCGTCTCAGGTGTCTCTCAGAGGAAAGTATATGGTTGTCTGGGGGGGGGAGGGGGAGTCCTACTGTTTTGGGGGGTTGATCTCCTCTGTTCATTTGTCTTGTTGCTGTCCAGTCCTGATTGGGTGGCAATGGTTATTACCCTACCATCTCTGCTGTTTCTTGCCCAAGTCAGAGTTCTTATGTGATTTAAATATGGGCGTGCAAAACTCTGCATGCAATTTTGGAGGCTGCTGTGGTAAAATAGGGCTGGACTGTGTCTAAATCAAACAAAGGAGAAACGTGACCGTTCTGCTTTCAAATGCTGTGTCCCTGGAGAGCCTGGAGAAATTTCAGACTGGGTTCCAATGTAAATGAAGGTTCTGAGGCTGGGAAAACTCTGTTTGAAGAAAGTCTGGTCCTTGATTAGCTTGTTCATTTGAATCCATGTGTTGGGAAGCATTTCAGTAAAATTAGGCCAAGACTTTCCAAAGTGACCCAGGACTTTGGGTGCTGAACCTGAGACACATTCCAGCGGTCTGTTTGTCACAAAGTGCTGAGCGCTCACCCTCTGGTGATCAGCCCCCTTTGAGGTGTCTCCAAATGGTGCCCAGAATCACCAGGCCCTTCTGCAAGTTTGGCCTCAACTTTTCTTGTTAAATAAAAATGGCCATTGTCACAAAAGTTGCACAGTGGTTTATTAAGACTGGCCCCTTCCTCTCCTCCCAGGTTCAGCTCATTGCTTTAGTCACGTCATGTGCAATACTGAGATGGGCATGAACAACAACCCCAGATCCAAACAGCTCCTAACTTTGGGATCCAAACTGTGCAGCAGGGTTCCAACTTGGTAATGGGACAAGCTGAGATCCAGGGGGTTCTGACCACTGGGAATGCTTGTACTGGGAGCCAGACTTTGCACCTCATGTCCCACTCTACTGCAGATGATATATGTATCTGGCTCCTGTGACCACAGTAAGTGAGCATGTCACAACACCCTGGGAGTGGGGAAGAGCTCTTGGCAGACAGGGAACTGATGCATAGGAGGCTAAGTGATTTGCCCAAGGTCACATGGGAAGCCAGTGGCAGAGGCAGGTCTCCTGGGTTCTAGGCTAGTACCCTAACAATTGACCATCCTTCCTCTCTGTCAGATATATACATGACACACAGCTGAATTGGCCTGGGAAATTTTGTCTGTGTTTCTTGGCCTGTAAGAGCCTGAATGGTGGGACCTTCAGGGCCAGACTGTTGGGGAGGAAGATGTGGCTGGAAGGGCATTCGTACTCATTTCCCCAGGGCTGCTGCCACCTATTGTGGGCTTGCTGCTGTTTTTCAAGTTGGTAGTTTTCAAATAGCGCCTTGGGGGACTGGAGCTTGGGAGGCCAAATAAATCCAGGAATAAACAATGCCCTCTGCTTCCCTGGCTGCTCCATTCCTAGACTCACCTCTGCACTTGCTGGGCTCTGGGGCTGTGCTGTGTATTGTGGCTCAGGCAGGTTTTCACCATGCAGGACCTCTAGCTTGGTTAGAAATGAGGATTTTAATGAGCCCTTCAGAGGATAATGGTACTGCTAGAGGGAATATATGGAGGCTACATGCCACCGCATTGAAGACACAGCCATGCAGTTCCTTTTTCCTCCTGAGAGCCCTCCTCAGCCCTGAGCTGTGTATCCCATGTCGTGGCTTCACCTTCCAGCCCTGGCTCAGTGCCCCTCTTGAGTGGGTTGGAGGGTAACTGCAGAGACGCTCGCAGCCTGCCCTGTGCCTCTGCCCAGGGACTAACCATATGGCCACTGCAGCACCTGGTGATCTGAGAAGTTAACAGCGGTCTCTGAAACAGCAGGCACTGGTTACGCCCTGAAGCAGGAGACGTAGCTGGGTGTCTCAGTGGTTGTTATTATTTGCGTTGTGATCGTGCCCAGGAGTCCCCTCATCCTCCCCATACTCGGAGCTGAACAAACACAGTAATGAAGACAGTCCGTGCCCCACACAGCATGTAACTGCGTGATCCAGTACGGGACTTCCCTGGGCCCTGCTCAGAGTTCTGGATCCAAACTTTCCTGCGTTGGGGGCGTTTGTGTTGTAGCTGGGGTTTGGTTGGAGCCAGCTCTAGCCCCTATGTTCCACAGCGCTGTGTGTGCGACAACTCTGGCCAGAGTCGGGGAACTGACATTATAGAAATGACATAGAGGTGTTCACCTTTACTGTTCCTCAGTGACCTTCCAGACCAAATCCTCTCAGTGTGACAGGGCCTTGTTCATTCACAATGAGGAGGCGACATGCCTTCAAGTTTGTAATGCGCTGTGGGATCCTGAGAGAGAGGCTGAGAAGTTGGTTTCTCTCACTGGTTGGCTAGGCGGTGTGGATGGGGTACCAAAGGGTGGGGTTTTTACCACAATGTTCTAGACCGGTCTCCTGGTTTGGCCTCATCCAGACTGGGGGCCATACAGTGTCAACCAGCAGAGTCGATGAAAGTGTTCAAACCGAGCTCACATGGAATAACTTGGTTCCCAGCCCTGTGTTGACAGGACCCTAGACACCAGTGGCAAAGCTCCCATTCACTCCCAAGACAGCAGTGTCAGGATTAAAAGGAAGAGTGATGTAGGGTAAAAAGATGCCCGTCAGCTGCTTCTACGCCTCTTTGCAAGGTGACATGCAAAGACTAGTCTGTGTATCCACTCCCACAACCCCATTTAGGCATGGGGTATTAAGAAGGTCTGATTATTTTCCTCTTGCTTTTACCTTAGGGTTTGTGTCCCCTGTTTTTCCTGGAAGTGTCAGGGTGTCACAAATGTTTCTTTGGAAGCTTGTGTGGATGCATGGGAAATTAATAGGAGTAAAAGCAGAGGAGCTACACGGGGCAGGGATTTTTAGTCAGACTGTTTAGTACACTCTGGTTCACTGCTAACCGTGAGGTAACTGAAATGCCTAACAGACAAGCCTGAGATAAAAGATTTGTGTTAAAGAATCCACATCCCTAGCCCTGCTGTTACAGGCGGATAGATCTTCAGTCTGGTTCTCGGCTCCTCTAAGCAGACTCCCAGTACAAAGAGGGAAAAGAAACCCCAGAGTCCTGGTAATTCTCAGCTTAAAAAGAAAGAAACAAATAAAAAACCCAGCCCATATTGTTGCTTTTTACCGTTTTTTTTTAGTTTGGGAAAGCCTTTCAGGCCTTTGTAGGCTCCATAAAGAAGGGGAGGTGGGCACTGTCCCATTATTTTCCCTTGCCAACACACCTTGAAGGGGATGTCCCAAGGCCTAGTACTTCCGCCTTTGAGGGCAGGTGGGCTAAGTGACCGCTCTGTCGACAAGGCCGGAGCTGCCACATCTTACACTCCGTAGTCTCAGCTGGTAAGAAATGTTGATCTATTTTTTAATCTTTCTGGGTTGGGAGCTAGAAGTTCACCAGTGACGCGGCCTTAGCTGAGTACATGCCGACCAGCTCAGCCAAGCTGCAGTTCCACGGCAACGGGACCTTCCAGGTGACAAATGCCGGGTGTCCGGACAAATCGGGCTGTGAGTGTGGAAATGCTGGGGTGAGTTCTTCAACTGGAATTAAACAAACTGTTCTCTGGGATCTTTTAGCTCCCACAAGTCACAACTCCTGGGTGGGCTCTTCATGGCCTCAGGATGCGGACAGGAAGTCAGGGAACATGCTAGCACTATGCTCAGACAGGGCAGTGCAATCTCATTGGTGTTTGCAAAACTGAACAGAAAAGCAGAGCAGGAGCAGCTCTCTAGCCAGGGGTGGATCAGAGGAACTTACCCTGTGTTTTCATTTAAGAAACATCGACAGATCTGCGCTGCCTTGCTCGGGGATTCTGGGACTCGGTGCCCAGCGCTTGAGTGCAAGGACCCCTTCCAGCCAGTCGGACACTGCTGTGAAATATGCGGTGAGTGCAGAATGGGGATTAATTCCTGTAAGCAGGCATGGGCATGCTGGCCTTCTGGCATAGCTTTATTGTATCTATTTCCTTGGTATTAGGCCTTGAATGCCCTTCTGGAGTTGAATCTTGTGGTTGTCATCTTTACTTTGGGAATGCCAACAATTGACTGACTGCTGTTTGAGTGGTGCGGGGTCTGGTCGGTGGGAAGGTCAGAGCTTTTGGACGGAACCTCGGAGGCTTGAGTTGGTATAAAAATAATTAAACATGCTGGGGACTCTGCAAGTATCGAGACTCAGGCTTAATAATTTAGGGCCTGATCCAAAGTCCAGTGAAATCGGTGGGAAAACTCCTGTTAACTCAGTGGACTCTAGACTCACTTTGGCTGGACTTTCTAAAGCTGAGGAATAACCCATACTCCGCCTGCTGAGCCCTTCTGGTTTTTCTCTGTGGGGTTTTGATCAACCCCCCATATCAGCATGGTGGCATCAAGAGAAAGGTCTTTTACATACTGTTCTATCTACCGCTCCTACCCCAGTGGTAAGTATTTTATATTGATGATATCCAAGCAGGACAGCTTCCAATAGCACATCAGCTGTGGTAGAATTTGGTTCCTTTGGGGTTTAGACTGTCCAGATCCCTGCCAGAATTGAAACTGTACGTGTTTCTTAGCTTGGTTCTGGTTTAGCCAGCACTTTGTTGGCTCGAATAGCAATGTATGATGAAGAAGTTCAAAGGATTCATTGATCGAACAAACCCCTGAACTGTCCTGATTCTGCATCCGACTTTCTCCTTGTTCCTGCTCTAGGGGCACCTCTACCTCCCTAAGAAGTGAGATTAAAAGACACAGGAAAAGGATTTTAGAGTTAAAGCTCTGAGCCCCTCAATGGAGCTTTGTACAGGGATCACCTTGCAGGATGGGGACCCAAGCTCACAGGATGATTGTAGGAAACAATGCTCAGTGCTTCCTTTAGTGCCATCAGATCTTAAATGCACAACATAAATATAAACTATTCATCAAACAGCCCCGCTGCGGTTGGTAGCTATTTATTATCCCCATTTCACAGACGGGGAAACTGAGGCACAGGGGCTGGCTTCAGAGGAAGGGATTCAGCACCTCTGAAAATTAGGCTCCTTTTGCTTAAGGCCTAAAGGTTGGCCTTAGGGACTTGTCCAAGGAAGTCAGTGTCAGGATCCTCTAGCAGTGGGTTCAAATCAACCCCACCACCTCTTCCCACCCCTGCACTGTGCCTCAAATGCCTGTCTCTGGAGCCTGAGTTATGCAGAACGCTGAGTTATATTTCTGTCTCTCTGAATCATTATCATCCCTTTCTGGAGTCTATCTTGGATTGCAGCCTTTTGTCCCTGTCTGATTTTTCCGAGCCCTGCCCCTGCCCCTGGTTTAGCCTGTCAGGGTGTCACAAGTCATCAAGATAGTTCAATCCATTCCTGTCAGTGCAGGCTGCGAGGACTGCATTCAGTGCTGGCATCAGGGATGTCACTAATGGAAAATACCCAAGGAAAATGCACTTTCTTGTTCCAATAAATGTCATCTTTATCACCTACGGTAAATTTAATTGAAAATGAAAATATACCCAACAGATTGGCGGAATTTCTCTACATATGGGTGTTTGTCTGCTTATCTACCTGGAAAGTGAACAAGAATTTTTCATATACAGTCATCATGCCAAACTCATTAGGGCTAGCATATGGTTTTCAAACCTGTTCGTACCAGCAGAGCCTTTGAAAGCAATTAATGGAACTTCATATTTCCAGAAACTTTTACTCCTGCTTTTCAAGAAAAATATTTAGCTCAGCTAACGTGGTGCCAATTGATTTGGTGAATCCAATTGTGCCCTTCTCTAGTGCTTTTTATCCAAGGAGCTCAAAGTACTTTACAAGCATTGCTGAACGCTCATCATTACCTCTTTAGGAACTAGGTAAGTGTCCGGAGTGGATGTGGCTTTCCCAGGAGTGTTCTGAAAAGAGCCCTGCTGACGCTGGCTTTTTTAAACCTGTAAAAAGACCAGCAATAGAGGAGGTGTTTCCTGCTGAAAGCTTTTTTCAGAGATCGCTAGCTGATAGAATTATCCTCCCCTTTGTGAGCTCTAGAATGGCACCAGATTACACAAATGGGACTGGGGAATTGTTTGTGAATCTTGTACTGATCCAGATCTTGGTAGACTCTGAAAACCACATTGATTCACGCTGCCAGCCCCACAATAGCCCACATGCAATGAGAGGTGTGCTTGCAAATGCAAAATCCATGAACCTGTGTGTGTTCTTTCTTGTCTTTCTGCCTTTGAACTATAGGAGCCACTATTTCACTGGAATACTCTCCTGGTTTCGACATTAGGCAGTATCAGAACAGAATTCTTCACGCCTTCCTGAGCCTGGTATGGTCGTCTGTTTGGAAAGACTTATTTAATACACCATTCAGATAGAAGCCAGGAAATCCCACCAGTGAGACACTCACCATTATCTTATAATATAAATACATTATAAGAGACTGGTATGTACATTTTTCCAGTGATGTCAAGCTGGGTAGTGGCTGCTTGCAGAGCCCTGTCTGATACTCTTGTAACTTGGAAGTCAGGGGGGGAAACAGCTGTTTGTAGCCCTGGCTTCTGACCTCAAACAGGAACTCAGCTGCTGCAGCACACAGAGTTCAGCTAGTAGGAAGTCTCTATTTACTATATGGCCCATTAGTGTTTCCCTTTTTTCCAGCTACATCCAACCTCCTACCCTGAATATTTGATGTTACGTGACCCTGGACAAGTCACTTCCCTGCCCAGTGCCTCAGTTTCCCCATTTTACAAAGGGGATTAATGATACTGACCTCCTTTGTAAAGCTCTTTGTGGTCTAGGGATGAAAAGCACTATGTAAGAGCTAGGTATTACTACTGAAGCTAGTGATCTGGTTCTGCTCTCACATCAGGATGTCACTGGTGTGAATCCTGATTTACAGTGGTGTAAATGAGAGCAGAACCAGGCGTGTTGAGCCCAGACTACCCAAACTGTCCCACTCTTCCAGTTAACAAGACTATAGCCCAAGGACAGAACACAGAGTGCTGTTCAACAGAGAGCCAGCAGCATGGGCACCAGGAGCTCACACCTGCCTTGTTCGAGTTTTGACAGTCAGGGGCAGCAAGTCCCAAAGTCGGGCTCCTTTGAATGAGGAAAGAGTCCGCCCCGGACCATGCAGGGTTCCCGATGGCCCTCGAACTGCAGTGGGAGTTGTTCCTTTTTGTCATTCATTCCTACTATTGTTTTGGGGCTAGGGATGTGAACTGTGGGGGGTATGGGGAGAGGAGAGGGGGTTGATTTCACCTCCTTTCCTTCACTCACCCCTCGTGGCCGCGTGGTCTCCCAGAGAAGTTAGCAGAGTCGTGGAGTTTAAGGCCAGAAGGGACCGCCAGATTGTCTTGTGTGACTGCTTGAATGTCACAGGCCACCCACACCATCCAGCACCCGGCCACTAAACCCAGCACCCAAAATGAGTTAAAAGTTGCACAAGAGACTAGGCTATGATGTGTGACAGGAGGGTGGGATCGAGGTGCACCACTGCCCGACACCCCTTCCATGGCAGGGAAATGATTAAGTGAGATACACTCAGACCATCCTACCAAGTGAGCCACACCGCATGCTGCAGAGGAAGGCAAAAAAAACCCCAAAGTCACAGCCAATCTGACCTGAAGCGATGCTTGGTACCATCTCAAGGCACCAGCCCACCCCGCCCAGTGTCCATTGTCAGCCGTGGAGGGTTGCCAACTTTCTAATTGCACAAAACCCCCTTCCCTGACCCTTCCCCGAGGCCCTGTCCTGATACAGCCCTTCTCTGACTCCACCCTCTACTCACTCCAGCTCCCCTCGCTCTGTCATTCACTCTCCCCCACCCTCACTCACTTTCACTGGGCTGGGGCGGGAGTTGGGGTGCGGGAGTGGGGGAGGGCTACAGCTGGTGGTGTGAGCTCCAGGGTGTGGGTGAGAAATGAGGGGTTCAGGGTACTGGAGGAGGCTCTGGGCTGGGACAGGAGGCTGGAGTGTGGGAGGACATGCGGGCTCTGGGATGGTGCCGGGGATGAGAGATTTGGGGTGCAGGAGGGGGCTCCGGGCTGGGGTTGAGGGGTTTGGTGTGTGGGAGGAGGTTCAGGGCTGGGGTAGGGGGTTGGGGTGCGGGAGGGGATTCCGACCTGGAGCAGGGGGTTGGGGTGCGGATGGGGGTGCGGGATCTGGGAGGGAGTTAGGGTGCAGGAGGGGGTTCTGACCTGGGGTACGGGGTTGGGGTGCTGGGTCTGGGAGAGAGTTTGGGTGTGGGAGGGGGTTCTGACCTGGGGAAGGGGGTTTGAGGTGCAGGCTCCAGCCGGGCGGCACTTACCTCAGGTAGCTCCTGGTCGGCAGCGCAGCAGGGCTAAGACAGGCTCCCTGCCTGCCCTGGCTCCGCACTGCTCCTGGAAGTGGCCAGCATGTCCGGCCCCTAAGCAGAGGAGCCAGGAGGCTTTGTGTGGTGTGTGCTTCCTGCCCCCGCAGGCACCACCCCCTCAGCTCCCATTGGCCGTGATTCCCAGCCAATGGGAGCTGCAGAGCCGGCGCTTGGGTGGGTGCAGCACGCAGGGCTTCCCTGATTGCCCCTGCCCCTTGGGGCTGTGGGGACATGCCAGCTGCTTCTGGGGAGCTGCACAGAGCTAGGGCAGGCAGGAAGCTTGCCTTAGCCCCACTGCACCCCTGACCGGACTTTTAATGGCCTGGTCAGCAGTGCTGACCAGCGCTGCCAGGGTCACTTTTCGACTAGGCACCTGGCTCCAGCGGAAGGAGATTAAAAAAACCCACCAACCCAATCCCTGATGCTCCAGCGGAAGGCGATTAAAAAAACCCACCAACCCAGAGTATGGGTAAGGGGAGGCATAATCCCTTCCTGACCCCTGAGGTAGCTGTCTGAACCCCTGAAGCATGCACCTGAGGCTTCAGCTCTTCTCTAAGTCTCAGCTGGGGGTGGGGGTGGGGAGACTGGCTAGTAAGTGATGTGGGGCACTCTCGCTTCCCAAGGGATGACAGCATTTCAGCAGCAGGCAGAACCCACGCTGGGTGGGTTTACAGGGCCAGATTCACAGCCATGCAGGGGCCCAGCACAGAGCCGCTTTCATCCTGGTGGAGCTGGGCGGGTGGGGATGTAGGAGACTCCTCAAGGAGCATTCGGTTGGCATATCAGTTCCTACCCCATCCCACCAATGAGGGCATGGCCAGAGCAAAAGGTGCTTGAACAAGAAGGTGGTGCATCTGGCCAATCCCTGCCTGCCAGAATGGGTCCTAGAAAGTGTGGGCACCTGGGCCTAAACCAGAGCAGTTTTCAGGCTGCTCTAACTTATGCTGGGGACTAGTTTTGTCCCTGGCAGCCATGGGATCTGGGGGCACAAAGGTGGCTGACCAGAGAACCTGACCCAAAGTTTTCAAAACATCTGTCAGCAACGCTGAGGAGAAGGCAGAGCTGGGGGGTCCCAGGCTGCGCGACAGGCAAACTCGCTCAGGTGTCACGGTGCTCTACACAGCTCTCAGCTGCCATGCTGAACCCCCGGCTCCACTCCTCCGCTCTGCGTTCTCCCGCCCAACCGGCCAGTCGAGCACGCCAGTATTGGGGGTCACTGCAGCAGCCCGGCCTCATGCTCTGGAGCTTCGGGCCCTGTGCAGCCACCTGGAGGATATGGCTTCAGAGATCCCCCACAATGGAACCCTTGGGCCAAATTTTGCTCCGGGGCAGGTTGTGCTTCCGGAGTAACTTCACAGGAGTTACTCTGGATTTACCCTGCTATAATCAAGATCCGACTATAGCCCCATGTAGCAATAGATGCGAGTCTGGTTCTTCCCTCCTTACAAACGTATACATTCTAATGCATTGTTTAAGGGTGTGTTACATACACTGCCTCTTTATACAGGGGCCAAATGACACTGTCACTAGAGCATAGGCGCCCTGATCCAGCTCCAAAGGGAGCAGTATTCCTACAGGCATAACCTACCCTGCATACTCTGAAGTAACATTGGGCCCTGGTGTCTGTTGTTTACAGCCCTGCATGGAAAGAAGACATAAATGTGTCATTGTGAAAACACAGCCATGATGTGATTCACAGCCGCACTAGCTCTTTGATGATATTTACATTAAGATTTATAGCCAGCACTTATAGCTCCAGCTAGAGACAGACCCTGTGATCTCTGCCTGCTGACCTAATGTGTTTTGTGTGTCTTGCTTTCTCGGAAAAGCCAAAATATGCAGGTGTTCAGATGGCTATATCCAAGGTGCGTAAACCCCAGACTTCGCGGAATGCAGTTCCGGTCATCCAGATTGTGCTAATGGATGATAAGACAGGGTCACAGACAGGGACTAATGCTGAACAGTTGGCTGAGGACATCATGCGTGACATAACAGTGCACGGTAACTGGTCCCATTCACCTATGGAAGATTCTTTCTCATTCACCAATGATGCTTTCTAGGCGGTTAATAGGAATCACAGAAAATTAAGTGGCAGTTTATTTAACAAAGTATGTATTGAAAACTCCTGGTTGCTTGTACATAGCTTGTCCATCCTTAGAGATTTTTAAGGCTCAGCTTTACAAAGCCCTGGCTGGGATGATTTAGTTGGTGTTGGTCCTGCTTTGAGCAGGGGATTGGATTAGATGACCACCTGAGGTCTCTTCCACCCCTAGTATTCTATGATAGCACTTTGCTGTGTCTATCCTCCAAGGACCATAGCAACGTAGTTCCAGTGGTGTAGCTATGCTGGCATAACCCTGTAGTATAAATGCAGCCTACAGTGATGGAAGGGGGTTTCTGTCGCCGTTAAGAACTTCGCCTCCCTGACCAACGGCAGCTGCAATGGCAGAATCATTCTTCTGTCAGCCTAGCTGCATCTACACCAGCGGAGAGGTCAGCATAGCTACAGTGCTCTGCGGTCTGGATTTTTCATACCCCGGAGCACCATGCCAACGTACATTTTAAGTGTAGATCAGCACTTCCAGCTTCTAAGCATTTTCCGGCCCCTCTGAATTAATCAGTGCGAGTCCAGCACAACTCTTGCAAATCTATCGTCCCCCACTCCCTAAGGACTTGGCTACACACAAGTTCAGTGTTAACTGGTACAGCTTTGTATGTGGACACTTAAAACTGGTTATATCGGTTTAGTTTGTCCTTGTGAATTTACAGCAGTGTCCACATATAGAGCTGTACCAGTTTAACTAAATGAGTATAAAATCACACCTTTGGTCATCTTTAGTCTTGTCTACACCCAAAAGTTGTACCAGTATAGTGGTACAGTTAAAGTGATACAACCCCCAGTGTGGATGCAATTATATTGGTATAAAGGTGTTTATATTTGTGCCGTTTATTTCCATATGGGAAGAGGACTAAAGTTATACCGGTACATGGCATTTTTACATCAGTATAACTATGTCCATCCTAGGGACTTTACAGGTATAATTATTTTGGTAAACAATCCCTTCCCTAACCAAAATAACTATGCCAGTACCAAAGCTGTCCATGGACCAGCCTTTCTGTGTAGGCCAGGCTTACGTCTGCAGGAAGAAAGAAACTGCCACTTGCATGTTGCCTATCGGATGCCAATAGCTCAGTGGTTTGAGCATTGGCTTGCTAAACCCAGGGTTCTGAGTTCAATCCTTGAGGGGGCTGTTTAGGGATCTGCGGCAAAAATTGGGGATTGGTCCTACTTTGAGTAGGGAGTTGGACTAGATGACCTCCTGAGGTCCCTTCCAACCCTGATATTCTATGATTCTAAGGCTACTAACCTTAGAAAAATATCTACACAAATAGCCTCTTTTTTCCAGAAAGGAAAGGAATTGGGTGTCTGAACTTAGGGACTTTACCATTCTCCATACAACCTGTCCATTCTTGTCTCCACCTCCAAATAGAGGAACAAGCAAAAGGAACAGAGTTTTCACATAAAGTTTTTCACTCTTGCAAAATGCATTTCCCATATGTGGGCTCCTGATATCCCCCAAGAACAGCACTGTTGATTGGCCAAACTAGTGGATTAATTGAACCTTTTCACTGATCCCATAAAAGGGACCACACTATCTGCCTAGTTCACTTTTTCTGGAGGATAGCTCTGATCCAAACCTTCCTGCATAGAATATGAGACATGCATGCTAGAGCTGTGCAGAACATTCAAATAAAACCTGGACTCTCAGCAAGGCTCATGAGCCTGGAACTTGGGCAAGACTCTTGGGTGTCCATCATTTGATTTATGATAGATCCAAATCAGTCCCCCAGAGCTGAGTTCCCTCTGAAATGTGTCCCCTTCTTGATGTAGAGCCTGATTCAAATAGTGTGACTCAAGCCCATCTCTAGCGGGAACCAGGGCCAACATTTTCAAAATGAGGAGCCTAAAGTTAGACTCTTAAATCCACATCTAGGGCTTGTCTGCACTGCAAATGTTTTGCCAGCATCGTTATACCAGTATAGCTAACCCAGCAGAGCTCCCTAGTGGAGATGCAGTGTAAGCTGACAGGAGGAATTCTGCCGGCACAGTTAAAACACCTCCCTGAGCAACACGAGCTAAACAGAGGGAAGCACTCTTCTATTAGTATAGTCATGTCTACACCCGAGATCTTTTCTGGCATACCTATGTTGTCTAGGGGGTATGTTTTTTTTCATAGCTATGCCGGCAAAACTTTGTAGTGGACAGCCTCTAACACGTAAGTAAATGACTTGATTTTCAAAAGAGCCGAATACCTTGAAGTCAGTGAGGGCTGTTGGCTGTTCAGCACTTTGGAAAAGCTTGGCACCCATGAAAGGTGGAGGTCTTGACCAAGTCTCACTTGGACTGATTTTTTAACCTGAATTGCCAAGTAAGTGACGCTAGTGTGCGTGAGAACCCGTGCTAACCAGAACTGAAGGGCTGCGTCTCCCAAACCCCTGTAAACGGAAACCACTGATGGCACACAGCCCCAAGACCTGCTATTTAGCCTGACCCATGTTTGCGGACATGCTAATTCCACAATGAGTTGCAGAGAGTATTTTTCTAGGCACCCTGCTTTTTATGTAAATACCAGTTCAGTACAGGGATTGCAAGTCAGGGGAGAAGGGGGGAGGGTGTTGTATTATATAACCCTGTACTGAAAAATCCTCTTACCTACTTTGCAGGTGACTCCTTTGGCATTGTGACGGGTACAGTGCAAGTAGCCACTGGCAGTAATTCTAATGGACAAGGAGGCACCATTGCTGGGATGGTTATTGGTCTATTCCTTGGGGTGCTGTTGCTCGGCATAATGCTGTTTCTCCACTGGAAGGGGATGATAAGGTAGGCACGGGGGCTTTCACACCCAATCGACTGTTAACCACCGAAGAGTTTTGTTTAACAGCTGAGACTAAGAAAATGAACTCCAAGGTCTTCCGTCGTTGACTGATTCATGAAACAAAGAATCCAGGGATTGGCCCAGACCCTACCCACCATTAAAGCAACTTTATGTTACTCCACCAGTGTCAAGCTGTGCTAGCATTGGCAGAGCCAGCCTCCCAAATATCCTCGCATCCTGGGGAGGTCCTAAGGTGACAAAGAACTGCCAGAGCAGCGTCTACGTCATGCCCTGTCCCTGCAGCCCGGTCGTGGCTGGGCATCCTGGCATTGCAACAGTCCTTGGCTGTGTGTGTTGTGGGAAGCTGGAATAAATGAGGGCAGCCTTGAGGCTGCTCTGACTTGTACCCAGGGACTGGTAGGTGCATAGTGGCCCCAGGATCAGGGAAGTTCTTTGGTGGCTTCAAGGCGCATTAGTGCCCCCTCCAGCTGCAGCCCATGAACCAATAGCTGTCGTGCTGTTCTCCGGTTTGAGTTCAGTGTGGTTCAATTTTGTAACTTAATGGAAATTCCCTGTCGCTCCTGTCGCTTTGCAGTCCCGCAACCGCATGCAGAACTGACATTGCCTGGTGGGGCCCATTTGGCCATATTAATGCATCGAAACAATTCTAAACACTTGTTCTGCAACTTTGTGTCCCTGAGAGCAAATTGCACGACGGAGAGAGCCCGCGGCAGACCGTTGGACCATATCACTTTATTTATTAATTGTCACGCAGCCTGCGCTCAGGCGTCAAAAACGGAGACTAGGCCAGGGCAGGGCTCGGCCTTGCAGTCCTTCTGCGCCCCAAATTCCCACGGAGGCCAAAGGAACCCGGTCTACAGGTCTGGGCCCTCACTTCTTTTGGGTGGCTGCAGATCTGGGGACTGTTGAAGTACCTTGGGGCTTGTCTGACTGTTCCATTGGCCAGCACGCAATTTAAATCACTTGTGTTTGTTAAATGTTTCAGACTTCTTGCGAAACAAGCAGATTCAAGCAGTAAAGATTACACCTCTGAAATGTTCGCTCTGTGTGTGTGTGTGTGTGTGTGTGTGTGTGTGTGCGTGCATGGGGAGGATGTATAGCTATCAGGGAATAGCTGTACTGGGAGCTGGCTGGATCGCATGCATTTGACACAATAGGTGAGATGAGAAGGAAAAAAGGGGGAATTCAGAAGGAAAAGGGGAGAAAACTGGGGGTGGCCGGGGAAGGGCCCATCACAAGATTTCAGTGTAATCAGATGGGCTTTATGAGCCTATTCTGCAGGTGTTTGTCCCATATGTCAGATTACCACAGCGAAGGACCACAAAACAGCCCGGTCTCTGCTTAAAAAGCTTTACCAGCAGAGCCATGTCAGGGGTGTGCTTTGCGGTTATGCTGATAAAAGACCCAGTGTAGACACAGTTATATTGGTATAAGGTGCTTTATACCACTCTAACTTGGGCCAGGTCTACCCTACAGACTCCTGGCAGCATTGCTCCCTGAGCCAGGGGGTGAAGAGATGTGATTTTTGACCAACAAAGCTGTGCCAGGAAAAGGCCATAGTGTAGACGCAGCTATGTTGGCAAAACTAGCTTGTTTCAGTCCGGTAGGGTAGTTTTACTTCACCAGTGCAACATGCAGCTTTGCCAGCACAGCAGCATCCTCGCTAGGCATGATTTGCTGCTATAGCATACCAGGATTCCTATACCGGACCATGGAAATACCACTAGTCCGGGAAAGTACTCCTAAGTGCAGATATAGCTTTATTTTGCCTCGCCAAATTGGAATAAGCTATACCAGTATAGCTGCTTCCACACTAGGGGAGTGGTGTTGCTCTAACTATGATGGCATAGTTAAAGTGACAAAACTGTTGCATGTAGCCAAGGCCAGATGTTCCAGATGAAATCCCATGTCCAGGCTGCTGTTGCATACCAAAGAGCTTTGTCACAGCTGGCTGGCTCCAGCAAGGGAGGAATCCAAGGCAGGCTGCTTCTGCTTTTGCCAATGCATTAGTGTTGCATTTTTCAACAACCAGCACAGTTCTCAGGCATCATTTGTTTTTCTTGCCTCTCAACAAGCGCAGAGATGATTAGCATTTCTTAGCAAAAAATAGCAGATTTATTTCAGTTCTAAGTAAATCTCCAGCCCCCATAGTTGTTACTAGATTATTCATTTCCCAGTGACGTTCGTCTGGAAGCTGGGCAGTTGTTTGACATGCGTGCTCACTGCTTTGGGAGGAAAGTTTATGAAATAATGAAAGAGGGGGGGAACCCAAGACCAAAGCCTTTGGCTTGGCTCTCCCTGCCCAGCTGCAGGCTCTGAATTCCAGCACTGGCACAAAAACCACTTCAGCACTCGGATCACTGCTGCTGGATACCAGTTTTTTCCTATAATGGAGGGTGCTCTAAATTAGAAAATGGGGAAATGATAGGGCCAGCCAGAATGTGTGAGAGCGTCAGAGCAACCTGAAGCTCTAAAGCAGAGGATGCCAATCATCCTAAGTGCTACTGAAACAGTCCTCCTTCAGAGAGCCTCGGTTTTAAAACTGAAAACTACAGCCACTTCCCTGAAGAGCAATCAATGTCCCTTTTTCAAGAGGGCTTGACACTGACCTGAAATATTCCCCCACCTCTAACATGAAGGAAATCCATTTCACTAGGGGAGACTGGCTTGACAGTTGCCTTCAGTATTGGATGGACGCACATTTGGGAACCTAAAATGTCTTTCCTCTCAGATTACCATCCGTACACTTGGCAGGCCTGTGGAACAGAAAGAAGGACCAGGATGTTGTGGCAGGACCAAGTGACAAAGGGTTTGACAATCCCATATTTGACACGCCGACCAACAGAGCTGTAAGTGTCTTCACTTTCTCTTTTTCCACAGCTGGCTCAACGCGTAACCCTTTGCTCAGCCTTTGCATGTGGAATTGTCATTGCAGGCACTGGGCTGGTGGGGTGATTGGGTACTGGCTGGAATATCTGACCTGGGTGGTGTCTGCTCGATGGAATGTCGAGTCTCTAGGACTCTGCAGACTACAGCAGGGATAAGTCCTATGTACACAGTGGAGATTCCTCGTTAGCTCCAGTGGAAACGCTGTGTGCACTTGGAGTGAGTGGAAGCCCTTGGGCTCTCCCTCGATGCTGCAGATGTGCTATACAGCTGGTGACTGTGCTGGCCATTGTTTGTGGCCAGACGCTTTTTACAATGTGGGTCGCTAGAAGCTCTCCAGTTTTACACACCCATCACGGCTGAGGCTTTCAAAGGAGTGGTAGGTAAGGTCTATGTCCCGAGTGCATTGCAAGCGGCTTGGATGTGTGGAACATTTGAGGGAGGCGAAATCTGAGGAACATTCTGAGCTGGCAGCTGTAGCTAGGAGCCAGAGCACTAAGTACAAAATGTAGCAGAGGTGTTTCATTTTCTGGAGACATTACTGGCAAAAATGAGTTGTGCTGTTTCTGAATCCATAGTGCCTTCGACTGACATGTTTCTTCCACGCCCTCCCCACACTCCTCCCCTTCATAGCTCTGTAACTAAAAAAACAAATTACCCCATCTAATTGTAATTGGGGTGTGACAAGAGTGAGCAGCAGGAGAAGAGAATTGCTCTGGGAGGAAGGACACTTGCCCCAGAAAGAGCCGGGCAGAGCTCAGGCCAGCCTGCGTTGCGGGGGGCTTGGGCTAGCCACACTCGGGGCGGGGGCCCTCAGATGAGCAGCTTGGGCCAGCCCAGGGGTGAGGGTGGGGCCTCAGGCTAGCCCTATGTGGTGTCCCATTTTCCCTTTGGGAAATGTGGTCACCCTAGGGATGGGCTAAAAGCTTATCAGGTTCCACAGAAGGTTTTTCCTTTCTCTGGATGAGACCATCCACCATTACATTAGATGGGGTCACTTTGTTTTGTAGTTCCAGAGATAGGAGCCTCATGCTTCATGGCAGAAGCCAGCCCCAGCTGGATGGTCTAAGGAGGAACATCCTCTGTGGGCAGCTCAGTCCAGAATGGTCAACTGAGGGGTTTCGGCTGCTGGTCACTGCTGGAAACAAGATACTGAGCTAGACGGCTGGCTGGTCTGAGCCGGTCTGGCCATTTCCATGTGAAGTATGCAGCTTGCTGAACGGTAGTGCTCAGTTCCACAATGTCACATCAGATTCACTTCATCTTACAAGCGCCTGAGCTCGGCTTTTTTTTCACCCCTCTCCTTAAACATTTTGTCTCTTTCTGTTGTAGGAGTCACATGGTGCATGCTCCGGAGAGGAGGCCCTGAAGGAGATGGCTAGTAAAGACAGTGGGATTTATTTTGTTAACCCATTATATGATGAAACTGAACTCATTGCTTAATAGCAGAGTCTTGAGTGGTCCTAGCCAAATGTGAGGTTGGAATATAATTTCATTCAGGCTAATATTTTACCCACTGTACAGTAATAGTTATCCCAGAATAACCCTCTATGGGGACATTTTTATTTTGCAGTAAAAGTGGCTTTTATTTGGTTATTCTAAATCTCTTCCCAAGTGTTATAAGTTAAAGCAGAAAAAGCCACCCTTATACCGGAATAAGTGTGTCCACATGCAGGGATTATACACCGGTATACTATACCTCTTTAAATTCGCACCTTAGCTTATACCAAAAAACCTCTACCACGTAGACAAGGCCTAACTAAAATCCCCCTGCATCAGCATCTGTGTATGATTTCTTCAGTTCCTGTCCTAAACTGTTATTTTGTGTTGCTGCTAGAGCTGCTGAGTTCTTCCACCCCCAAGGTGGCTGCATTTCAGTGGTGGGTGAATTGATATAATTTGCATATCAGTTTTCCTTGTCACTGACAGGAGCTGTATTCACTCATTTGTTAGCTGAAGTTCCCAATGCCTTAACAGAATAAACAGTGTTCATACAGTTCATGTCATTTGTGTGCAATCGTTTTTTTCCCCCTTTAAAGATATTCAATTAAATAACAATACTTTATCCCTATTTTATCCAAGAAGCTGAGGCATAGAGAGATCAAAGGCTTGATCCCTGCAAGATGCTGAGCTCTCTGGCCTAGATCCAGCACTTTTCACATGAAATCAGCCAGTGATTTGTGTGTGTGGAGAGAAACAGGCATGGCAGCAAAATATTTCAGAGTCCTTGTTTGTTTCCCTGATCACTGAGAATATCTGAATGCAGATTTCTCCCCCGCCCTCCACCCCCCGCCAGCCCATTTCACAAGATGGAATCCTAAGCAAGTATTTATCTTCCTCTGTCATTTATTGAAATGGCTGCACTGCTCCGATTTCTCCTGCGATCCCATTCAAGTTTGACATTTGTTATGAGAACTTAAAAGAGCCACCTTGGAATTTTTCATGTTGCTTCCTGAGGTCAGAGAGCAAATATTTTAGCAGGAAAACGAAAGCGGGGACCCATCATTTTTTACATTCCTGACATTCCAATGTGCCACTTTACGATGTCCACACTAATTCCATTGAGAAGTCCAGCATGAGATGTTTAAATGGCTTTATTTTCTGCATCAGAGACAAGGTGGGTGAGGGCCTATCTTTTACTGGACCAACTTCTGTTGGTGAGAGAGACAAGCCTTTGAGCCACACAGAGCGCTTCTTTGAGTCTGGGGAAAGTATTAATAGTGTCACAGCTAAATACAAGATCAAACAGCTGTTTTAGCATAGCTAGAACATATGCTAAGGAACCTTTATGCTAAACTATCTGTTCCATCTTGTGTTCAGCTGTAGCACTCTTTCCCAGTCCTGAAGAAGCAGGTCTCATTCACCAACAGAAGTTGGTCCAATAAAGGATATGACCTCACCCACCTTGTCGCTCTAATATACTGGGAACGGCACCAATATTCCTTTCTGCATGACATTCTGGGGACTAGTTAAGTGCTCAATTAAGAGTGGGACTAAGAGGCACAACCTTTCCACAGCTCCTTAGGACGTGGCATCAGGAACAGTATGGTAAGTATGTAGCCTCATTGATTTTAAGGCCAGAAGGGACCATTATGATCATCTAGTCTAACCTCCTGCATAACACAAGCCAGAGAACTTTCAGCATGGACGTTTACTTATTTATCACTGGATTTTTATAGCTGGTACCTCTCAAATACCCTACGCACCCCAAAAATTCATGCAGCAATCCTCCTCACGTGTTGGGAATTCATTATAGAATAACTTATCAATGGGCAGATCTTGGATTCTGAATGTGTGGAGATGCGTGAAAATGTATGCAAATTTGCAATCTCCTGGGTTGTCAATAGGGCAGGTACAGTAGGGAAGTAGCTCTGTTTAGTTTATTATTTTTTGTTTTAGTCTTTAGATGGCCTAAGCTTTTTTCAAAGGCTTTGGAACTTGGTTTTATGTCTATCACAGGTTCTGACAAAATGTGACAGCTCATAGATAGTGTTTAAAGACATTACATGTCTGTCTCTAGGATAATGACCCACTGGAACTATTCTGACAAAGTTTCCTTTGCAGACAGATTAAATGTATTTTACAGGGGTCCCAAACATTTCCCAGTGCTGATTGGTTCACTTGCCTAACCATTGGCATGAATGGGGCAGAAAAACAGATTCAAACGTCAACCTCCAAAAGGCAAAAGTTTTGCAACAGCCAATTGATTCTGTTGCCGTTTTGGTAGCGAGGTTGGGCAAAGACATTATGGAGCAGACACTTGACTAATTTGTCATTCTGGGCTACCAGCCCCAACTGCTCGTGAATGGACCAGGGGCCAGAAACAAGGAGAGGGCCTCAAATAACAGCCCTCTACAACACACAGCATCTCTCCTGGTCCAAATGGAGACAGGCCCTGAGCAGTCAGATGGAAGAGTAGAAACCAGACAGCACAGCTAGGAAAACTGAAGTCAAAAATGGGAAGCTAATATGTGCTACCAACAAACTCCTTTTCCCTCATGGAGCCTCCCATGGGAGCCACTCATAGCAAAGACAGCAGCAGCATGGGAGCGGAGCTCAGTAACACCATGGGTCTGGAGTGGGAAAAGTAGGGGGGAGGTTTGAGGCCAAGGGATGAATTATCCCAGCGGCTTCTACAGTTCCCTTATTATCTGTATTATGGTAGCACCAAGAGGCCTTTACCAAGACCACAATCCCATTATGCTAGGTGCTGTATAAACCTACAATAACAGACCCTGCCCTGCAATGGATACAATCTAAACAGACAGAAAGGTGGAGGAATGGAGTATAGTGAGCCCCATTCTGCAGGGACAGAGAGATGACGAAGCCTGGATCAGAGCTTGTGAACTGAACTCAGAGCCCTGATTTCTAGTCTACTGCCTCACACCGCAGCTCCTCCTTTCTGTAGCCCCCCTGAGGTGTCACCTCTTGGGCCCCACTACCTTGAAGGCTCTTTTAAGTGCAAAGCCTTGTGCCAATGTGTGTGCTGGGCCCAGGGATTGCTGTTGCCTTCAAAGCTGCCTTGCCTCACGTTGTGAGGATTGGTTAATGTTGGAATAACACACTGTAAAAATACAAAGCTGCTATAAGTGCTTCATAACGTTGGTACCTGTAGCATCCTCTCTCAGAGACCACACCCTGCTAGGACCAGGGGCAATCACGCATATACTTCAACACAACAGCCAACAACCTACCTGACAGTCCTTGAGATGGGGGCATGTATCTGACATGAACTGGGTGATGACCACCGGCTCCATTTCATAACAGATACCTACCATCCTTTATGTGGTAGCAGCTTTGGCTCACTGTTGGGACAGGCTAGGTTGTACCCACAAGCTAGAAGGGGAAGACTCCATAGCCCATTTCCCAGCCACCAATGAGCTCCTATTTGTCCCTATAGGGTATGTCTACACTCAATAAAAAAAACCCCTGCCTGGCTTGTGCCAACTGACTTGGGCTCGCAGGGCTCAGGCTAAGGGGCTTTTTAATTGGGGTGTAGACATTCGGGCAGGAGCTGCAATCCAAGCTCAGAGAGCCTCGCAACTCAGAGGGGCCTAGAGCCCAGGCTCCAGCTCTAGCATGAATGTCTACACTGCAGTTAAACAGCCCCTTATCCTGAGCCCCAGTCAGCTGGCATGGGCCAACTGCAGGTGTCTAATTGCAATGTAGACCCACCCTGAAAGACCAAGATGACGGAGCATGTAAAAGCCCAAACTGCCTAACTATCTACATGGAAAATTGAGCATGGGGTAGCAGCCTTGGGACTCATGGGTGCTGGGGGTCTAGGCCTGGCTGTTTCTGGGACAAGTCACTTTCTCTCCCTGCCTAATTCAGATGGTAAGTGGTGCAGAGCAGAGACTGCCTGGGACCGGGTGGTTGGTTGTCCTTTGTTGATTTCAACTGAAAACGAATCACATTTAAAAACAATTCCAACTTTGCTTGTTTTAGTGACAAACGAGGAGCTGAAGTGTTAAAAACAATAGAGCGGAATGCTTCCAATGCGCTGGGGGCCCTGGCAGAACTACGTGCTGTGAGAATAAAACTGACAAGCCAATGAACCCTCCTGGGTACTGAAAAGAAAGGAGACTGGGACGGGAGGGGTGATGGAGGGGAAGAGACAACCACTGAACACTGCCAAGCCTCAGCCTCTTCCCTGCACAGAGGTGGGGGCAGCGAGGCCATCGATCTTACAGACCGGTTGTTGTTGCCAGTGCTGCACTTCCCATAATGTTAGATGCCATGGTAACAGGATGATGTCACTTGCCAAGCTATTCATCTACGAGCGCAGAATTTCACAGTCACACTGGCCTCCTGCATCAGTCAGCACTAGCTCATTGGAGGAGAGTGCGCAGTACAACACCCCTCATACAACATGCTCCCACACAGCTGTGTGCTGCAGAATTCAACTGCCAAAAGCAAGGACACCCACCACAAACACACCCACGCTAGGAGAGGAGGGATGGCCAAGGGGTTAGAGTGCTAGCCGGGGACTTGAGACACCTGGGTTCAATTCACTGCTCTGCCACGGGCTCCCTGTGTGACCTTGGGCAAATCACTGAAGGCCAAAGGTACGGAGGCATTGCTTCACTGAGTGTTACCTCCTAGGCGCCCTGTTGCCTAGTGGAACCCCCCAGCCCTCGGTTGCGTGCCCAGCCTCCCCATACAATGCATGGGCAGATTAAGGGATCCTCAGAGGCCGGGAGGGAACTAGCCATCTGTGAACTGCAGCGTGTGGCTGGTGGGCCTGAGTTGGGCACCTTCTGCCTCTTGGGAACGTCAGCCTTGACCCTCCTCCTGCAGTTAGTGGTCTAAACCAGGCCAGCCAACTCAGTAGCCCACACCCTGGAGTGGATGCAGCAACAAAGAGAACCATAGCCTGGTGGATCAGGCCCTTGGAACCTCAAGTTCAAAATCCTGTTTTGGCTGAGTCAGACCAGGGACTTGAACCTACATCCCAGGGGAGTGCCCTAACTGCTGGGGAATAACATAGATTCAGGTCAGAAGGGACCATTATGATTATCTAGTCTGACCTCCTGCACAACGCAGGCCACAGAATTTCACCCACCACTCCTACAAAAAAACCCTCACACGTATATCTGTGCTATTGAAGTCCTCAAATCGTACTTTAAAGACTTCAAGGAGCAGAGAATCCTCCAGCAAGTGACCTGTGCCCCATGCTACAGAGGAAGGCGAAAAACCTCCAGGGCTTCTTCCAATCTGCCCTGGAGGAAAATTCCTTCCTGACCCCAAATATGGCGATCAGCTAAACCCTGAGCATATGGGCAAGATTCATCAGCCAGATACATCAGGCTGCAGCTCCATGAATATTGACTTAGTTCTTCAAAGTGCAGCAGCCCTCCCCACACATACATACCCGGAGAGCTGTTGAGCACTCCACCAGTGTGGTGGTTAGGGCGCTCATCTCAGCTTTAGGAGCCCTGGCTTCATGTTCTGCTCCAAATCAGGTAAAACTGACTTGAAGTTGGGTCTCCCACATGCCCAGTAAGTGCTTTAAACACACACACAACGGTTTTGTCACAAAATGCTGATCTGCGGCCTCCCCTCCCCCATCTGCCATCCATTGTGACAGGAACTGTTCAGGAAGAACAGGCCGGGGAGAAAAGGAGAGGGAGTTGCACTGTATGTAAGGGAGCAAGCAATATGATTGCTCAGAGCTCCAGTATGAAACTGGAGTGTTGAGAGTCTCTGAGTTAAGTTTAGTGGCGAGAGCAACAAGGGTGGTGTCGTGGTGGGCCTCTGCTATAGACCAGGAGGATGAGGTAGACAAGGCTTTCTTCAGACAACTAACAGAATTTTCCAGATCACAGGCCCTGGGTCTCATGGGGGACTTCAATCACCCTGACATCTGCTGGGAGAGCAATACAGCGGTGCACAGACAATCCAGGAAGTTTTTGGAGAGTGCTCGGGACAACTTCCTAGTGCAAGTGCTGGAGGAACCAACCAGGTGGGCCTGAGTTGGGCACCTTCTTGGGCACCGTGCTCCTCTTGACCTGCTGCTCACAAACAGGGAAGAATTGGTAGGGGAAGTAGAAGTGGGTGGCAACCTGGGCAGCAGTGCCTATGAGATGGTCTAGTCCAGGATCCTGATAAAAGGAAGAAAGGAGAGCAGCAGAATAAGAATCCTGGACATCAGAAAAGCAGACTTTGACTCCCTCGGGGAACTGATGGGCAGGATCCCCTGGGAGGATAATATGAGGAGGAAAGGAGAACAGGAGAGCTGGCTGTATTTTAAAGAAGCCTTATTGAGGGTGCAGCAACAAACCCTCCCGATATGCAGAAAGAATAGCAAATATGGCAGGTGACCAGCTTGGCTTAACAGAGAAATCTTTGGTGATCTTAAACACAAAAAGGAAGCTTACAAGAAGGGGAAACTTGGACAGATGACTAGGGAGGAGTATAAAAATATTGCTTAAGCATGCAAGGCTGTAATGAGGCAGGCCAAAGCACAACTGGAGTTGCAGCTAGCAAGGGCTGTGAAGGTAACAAGAAGGGTTTCTACAGGTCTGTTAGCAACAAGAAGCTCAGGGAAAGTGTGGGACCCTTACTGAATGGGGGAGGCAACCTACTGACAGATGATATGGAAAAAGCTGAAGTACTCAATGCTTTTTTTTGCCTCAGTGTTCACAGACAAGGTCAGCTCCCAGACTCCTGTACTGGGCAGCACAGTATAGGAAGGAAGTGAGCAGCCCTCAGTGGTGAAAGAACAGGTTAAGGACTATTTGGACATGCCCAAGTCTATAGGTCCAGATCTAATGCATCCGAGGGAGTTGGCTGATGTGATTTCAGAGCCATTTGCCATTATCTTTGAAAACTCGTGGTGATCAGGGAGGATCCTGGACGATTGGAAAAAGGCGAATATAGTGTCCACCTTTAAAAAAGGGAAGAAGGAGAATCTGGGGAACTACAGACCAGTCGGCCTCACCTCAGTCCCTGGAAAAATCATGGAGCAGGTCTTCAAGGAATCCATTTTGAAGCACTTGGAAGGTGATCAGGAACAGTCAACATGGATTCACCAAGGGCAAGTCATGCCTGACCAAACCTGATTGCCTTCTATGATGAGATAACTGGTTCTGTGGATATGGGGAAAGCGGTGGACGTGATATATCTTGACTTTAGTAAGCTTTTGATATGGTCTCCCACAATATTCTTGCCAGCAAATTAAAGAAGTATGGATCGAATGAATGGACTATAAAGTGGATAGAAATCTGGCTATATCGTCGGGCTCAACAGGTAATGATCAATGGCTCAATGTCTAGTTGGCAGCTGGTATCAAGCGGAGTGCCCGAGGGTTCAGTCCTGGGGCCGGTTTTGTTCAACATCTTCATTAATGATCTGGATGATGGGATGGATTGCACCCTCAGCAAGTTCTCAGATGACACTAAGCTGGGGGGAGAAGTAGTTATGCTGGAGGGTAGGGATAGGGTCCGGAGTGACCTAGCCGAATTGGAGGATTGGGCCAAAAGACATCTGATGAGGATCAACAAAGACAAGTGCAGAGTCCTGCACTTAGGATGGAAGAATCCCATGCACCGCTATAGGCTGGGGACCGACTGGCTAAATGGCAGTTCTGCAGAAAAGGACCTGGGGTTACAGTGGACGAGAAGCTGGATATGAGTCAACAGTGTGCCCTTGTTGCCAAGAAGACTAATGGCATATTGGGCTGCATTAGTAGGAGCATTGCCAGCAGATTGGGGGAAGTGATTATTCCCCTCTATTCGACACTGGTGAGGCCACATCTGGAGTATTGCATCCAGTTTTGGTCCCCCCCACTACAGAAGGGATATGGACAAATTGGAGAGAGGCCAGCAGAGGGCAAAAAAAATTATTAGGGGGCTGGGTCACATGGCTTACAAGGAGAGGCTGAAGGAACTGGGCTTATTTAGTCTGTAGAAGATAAGAGTGGGGGGAGATTTGATAGCAATCTTCAACTACCTGAAGGGGGCGTTCCAAAGAGGATGGAGCTCGGCTGTTCTCAGTGGTGGCAGAAGACAAGAACAAGAAGCAATGGTCTCAAGTTGCAGTGCGGGAGGTCTAGGTTGTATATTAGGAAAAACTATTTCACTAGGAGGGTGGTGAAGCACTGGAATGGGTTACCTAGGGAGCTGATTGAATCTCCTTCCTTGGAGGTATTTAAGGCCTGGCTTGACAAAGCCCTGGCTGAGATGATTTAGTTGAGGATGCCCTGCTTTGGGCAGGGGGTTGGACTAGATGACTTAATCGTCTCTGAGTCTAATTGCAGCTAAGGCCTGCTGGTGAAATTAGCTTTCCCCTGCCTAGTGTGAGGCGCCTTTGTAAATAATGGCAACAGCTAGAAATTTAGATGCCTAAAGGTTAGGTGGCAGCTGAGGGGCAGTTCTGAGAAGGTCAGTGGAACCTAAATGGTGAACGTAAGCCCTTAAATGCCTTTGTGGTGTGGTCCTGTAGGCCCAGGTCATGGTCTATCAAAGGGGATACTAGCACAGAGGTGTCATGAGGATACATGCATTAAAGGTTGTGAGGTACTCAGCTAATATGGGACTGGGGGGCCACCTAAGTTAGAGAGATAGCCCAGCCCTATGCCCATTGAATTCGGGGGACGCTCAATGGAAGCCTGATCAAGTCCTCTGTCTCCCTGAGTGTAGGCCCTAGATGGCCTGAAGCAGCTCTGTTGAAGAGGTGCTTGCACATGTGATGGCAAACAGGGTGTGTGTGGGTGGGCGAGGTGCGGGGGCTGGAGTTGTTAGCTGGTGTGGGCAGAGAGGGCCCCTGAGCTCTGAGCCGCCGGGGCTGTGGTGGGGTCCCGGGGCTGTCAGCTGCTGCGGCAGTAGGTTCTGGACCCTCCCACCCCTCCTGGAGTAAGGCTCAGGCTCTCGTCACCCCCCGCCCCAGGGCTTGGGGTTTAGTTGTCTCCCTGTCCATTCTCCCCCCACCCCCCCACATTATTTTCAGTAAAAGTCAGAGCTCTCATGAGCTTCTGTGAATTTTTGTTTATTGCCCATGACCTGTCCATGACTTTTACTAAAACCAAAAATCTTAACCTTAGCCATGGCCAATATAGGCACTGTAAGCAACTCGCCTCCCTCTGGTGGCCCCACCTACAGCCAGTGCTTAGCAGAGAGAGCAGGGGCAAAACCAGCATGGAGCCCACTGTGCAGTGGAGGGATGGCTCACAGAGCCTGGGTTGGGAGAGGCGACGTGCCCACCCCCCCCTTGGGTAGAGCGCATATGCCTGTGGCTTAGGACGGCACGGCAGGAGCTCCTCTGCTTGGGGACCTGCCCCTCCCTTCATTTCCTGGAGCCCTTGCTCTAGGGGGTGCCCCCCCACACACACGTGGTGCTGCCAACGCTCATATGCTGCCTGCCCTGAGGCCATTCCCCTGCCCACGTATAGTCCCCCAATTCCTTGTTCAGGGAATTCCCCTTCTAGCCTGCTGAGGTGCCCTCCAGCTCTCGCCCCTGTCTCTGCCCTCCCAAAAGGACACCAGTGCCCATCCTGATCCAGCCCCCCCCCAGCACTGGCTCAATCCCCCTGACTGCCCTTCTCCCCTAGCTGCCCATCAGAGAACGCACTTACCATGGGGCCTGGGTCGAGGGGGTCCATTGCTGCTGGGCTGGCTCTGTGCTGCTTGCAGCTCTCTCTGCTCATGCGCCAGACATGGGATGAGCAGGCTTTATACGGTGAAGCCAGCCCAGCGTCACCTTGAGCAGCCAGAAGACACCAAGGGTGGCCCCTCTCCCCGGGGACATGTGGCTCTTGGCTACTTACCTGGGGCAGAGTCACCTGTGGCCATGGGCAGGTCCTGTATCGGCCTAGTGGTTAATCCAGCCCTGCCTGAGTAGGGTGACCATATTTCCCAAAGAGAAAATGGGACAATCTCCTCAGAGACTTGCCTGAGGTCCCCGCCCCCCCCTCCAGTGCAAGGCTGCTTCCTGTAGCTGGAACCCTGCGCCTCCTCCGGCACCAGGCTGTTGCCTGTAGCTGGAACCCTGAGGCTCTCCGCTCCTCCCGCGTGCAATTTGTGAGGCTATTGTCTCTGGACCCCTGCGGGGCCCCCTCAGGAGGCTGTTGCCCGTGGCTAGAACCCTGCTGCCCCCCCCCAAGCTCTTCCGCCCCCCTGTGGGGGGGCTGGGTCCCCCCTCACACTGTTCCAAAAGTGGGCATTTGTCCCGTTTGCTCTTGCCAGCTGATGAAGTTGGCAAGCGCAGCAAATGCCGCCTTTTGAAATAAAAGTGGGGACGGCCAGGACAGTGTGTAAAAAAGGGATATATGGTCCTAGCCAAAACGGGATATATGGTCACCCTATGCCTGAGCAGGTTCTTTAGTGCCTACGGCCCACGTGTAGATAACTGGCCTCACCTGGTATAAACACTTAGCCAACTTTGAGTCAGGCCATACTACAGCTTTCCCAATACTGGAATGAGCGGGCTTGGGGCTAGGGATGGGTTGACCAAGAGTGTTAGGCCACTCAGTGATTTTTGTAGCCTGGTGGAGGCCTCACACATGAAGAGTGGCAGCTGGGGGAAAAAAACAGCCCATAGGCCCAGAATTAGTTGCGCTGGGGATGCAAACTGCCACACGAGCAGAGTAAGGCTTGGGCACACTGCAGATTGCTGTAGTCAGCCTGTGTGGGATGCAATGGAAGCACTTGGGGGGGGTGGGGGGGTCCGTGTCTCCTGTTTCCTCTTTGAATAGGCATTTTGGAGGTGAGGTGTGGGGAGGGTGGGGGAAGAGCCGTCACGCTTGCCTTTCATGTGCCCAGCTACTGCTTTGTGCCTCAGCCCCTTTAAAGGTTCTTCGCTTTGCTCTCACTTTTGGGGTGCTTACTCTGGCACTGGTAACGGACGCCGTGACTGCATAAAGCAGGCTGTTGCCAGCGAAGCGCTAAACAGCACATCCTGTGACCGAGTGCCAGGAAAGGAAACCAATAATAAGAGGGATCATTGCAAAACATGGCAGCAGAACGACACCGCTCGACTGCATCAGTTGAAAACATCCTATGCATTCCGCCGTGTATGATTGTGATTTTGCTGCGTGCCGGGAAAGGCCATTTGTAGCTGAGGCGATATGGTTTCACAAGACACACAGCAGAATGCAAAGCAGGCAAGAGAGGCAGGTTTTCTCTTAGCACAGATCTATATTGGTTGACCGCTTGGCATGCAGGAGCCTGGATTTCCCACTACTGAGGATTAATTTGAAATGCATTAGAAGCTCTAGGTCACTTGCAGGAGCGGGTTTAATTAAAGCAAAGATCAATTTTGTCTGTACTCTTCCTGTGGGAGCCACGTTCCACTAGCCCATGAAGAAATGTTGCAGGGACTCTGTAGTTTTCACAGAAATGACCCGAGGGGGACAAAAAAGCCTCAGTGTGCCTTGCCAGGGCCAGGCTTGTGCTTTAGTACCAGAGTGCTGCTGCCATGAGGCCTTCTACTCCCCACTGTATACTCCTGGCCCATGGTACAGAAAGGGTCTCATTAACCTAGTGGGATTCTGCAGAACCAACACAAAACGGGGATGTAATTGGATTTGTACAGTTGCTTTGATAATCAATTCCTTAATTAGATTCTTGGACAGGGTTGCTAGGATTGCTCATGCAACATTTGAGTATCTGATGGCTTTGTTAAACTCTTGGGGCTAGGTTTCAGAGTAGCAGCCGTGTTAGTTATTCGCAAAAACAAAAGGAGGACTTGTGGCACCTTAGCAACTAACAAATTTATTTGAGCATAAGCTTTCGTGAGCTGTAGCTGTCGCTCACGAAAGCTCATGCTCAAATAAATTTGTTAGTCGCTAAGGTGCCACAAGTACTCCTTTTCTTCCTGGGGCTAGGAGTTGAGATTGCCCACCGTACTAGACTAATGAAAAATATATTACCGTTAACAGCAGGTCTGCTGGAGTCCTTGGTTCCCAGGTTAGCATAGCATTCACGGTGTTAATGGACATCAACTGGCACGTAGTCAGTATGCCTGCAATGGCTCCTAGAAGCTTCTCATAATTCAGATTAAAATCATTTTGTTCAGCAGCCCTTATGGCATTGCAGCACTTGGGTTCTGGTTTTATGTTCAGTTCTAGCAGGAGATGGCAGCATCTGACAAGATTTGCTTAGTCAACATGGAACAGCACCACTGAGATGAACCAGATGGCTGAGCTGTTTCAAAGTGGTCCGCAGAAAAGTGGACAGCTAATCCCATCAGAATTCACCACCCAACACTGTAGCATCTGACTTCCCTTTCTAAAAATCAGTTTGTCTGGCTTTTCCAGCTTCCTTGGAACAAGGTCAGAGCTGGACTCGAGGCACATGCCATAGGGAACAAACTTACAGTCACTGAAAAGGTGGACTGTGTGATCCGATAGAAGGGGAAAGCGCTTTGATCCACTCTATAATCTGATTTGTCATAGTTCAATGAGGTGTTTCATCTTAGTGGGGGAGAAGAAATGTTTACGACAGGTATAATGAGCCGAGTGATTTCTGCTTCTGTAGTCCTTCTCTGGTTGAACTGCAGCTCTAACTTCCTATTACTGCCTCCCACAGAATTGCTCACACCCTAAAACAGGGCTTAATTTGTAATGAAAGAGGTGCTGAGGCTATGAACTGCAAAGCCTAGAGGTTCCAGGGATCAGGCCTGACAAGCCCTGGCACAAATTAAGTGCTGCCCTGTCATAAATATAAAGGGAAGGGTAAACCCCTTTGAAATCCCTCCTGGCCAGGGGAAAGCTCCTCTCACCTGTAAAGGGTTAAGAAGCTAAAGGTAACCTTGCTGGCACCTGACCAAAATGACCAATGAGGAGACAAGATACTTTCAAAAGCTGGGAGGAGGGAGAGAAACAAAGGGTCTGTGTCTGTCTGTATGCTGGGTCTTGGCCAGGGATAGACCAGGAATGGAGTCTTAGAACTTTTAGTAAGTAATCTAGCTAGGTATGTGTTAGATTATGATTTCTTTAAATGGCTGAGAAAAGAATTGTGCTGAATAGAATAACTATTTCTGTCTGTCTATCTTTTTTGTAACTTAAGGTTTTGCCTAGAGGGGTTCTCTATGTTTTTGAATCTAATTACCCTGTAAGATATCTACCATCCTGATTTTACAGGGGGGATTTCTTTATTTCTATTTACTTCTATTTTTTATTAAAAGTCTTCTTGTAAAAACTGAATGCTTTTTCATTGTTCTCAGATCCAAGGGTTTGGGTCTGTGGTCACCTATGCAAATTGGTGAGGCTTTTTATCCAACATTTCCCAGGA
Source organism: Eretmochelys imbricata (assembly GCF_965152235.1). Classification (NCBI taxonomy): domain Eukaryota; kingdom Metazoa; phylum Chordata; order Testudines; family Cheloniidae; genus Eretmochelys; species Eretmochelys imbricata. Next base: position 112,210,052 of record NC_135577.1, read on the forward strand.
AAGGGGGGGGGTGCAAGTGTTGGGAGGATTATTCATTGTTCTTAAGATCCAAGGGTCTGGGTCTGTAGTCACCTAGGCAAATTGGTGAGGCTTTTTACCAAACCTTGTCCAGGAAGTGGGGTGCAGGGTTTTGGGAAGTATTTTGGGGGGAAAGACGCGTCCAAACAGCTCTTCCCCAGTAACCAGTATTAGTTTGGTGGTGGTAGCGGCCAGTCCAAGGACAACGGGTGGAATATTTTGTACCTTGGGGGAAGTTTTGACCTAAGCTGGTAAAGATAAGCTTAGGAGGTTTTTCATGCAGGTCCCCACATCTGTACCCTAGAGTTCAGAGTGGGGGAGGAACCTTGACATGCCCTAACTAACCCTTTAAATGTTGTGTGCAGTGTAGTTGTCGCCCTGTCAGTCCCAGGATATTAGAGAGACAAGGTGGGTGAGGTAATATCTTTTATTGGCCCAATTTCTGTTGGTGAGAGAGACAAGCTTTCCAGTTTACACAGAGCTCTTCAGGTCTGGGGACGGTACAAGGAGTATCACAGTTAAATGCAAGGTGGAACAGAGAGTTAAGCCTAAATCGTTAGCACATGTTGTATGGGACCATTCAAGGTAGAGTGGCCCGTTAACACCTCTGCAGCCATAGGACACAAGGAGGGGGTTAGTGGGTTAAACTGTCTATACGACAGACTTTACAGTGGCACAGGTCTCCCCTGTGGCTGCTCTATGCTGGTGGGAGAGAACTCTCCGGCTGGCATAATTAAACCACCTCTAATGAGCGGTGGTAGCTATGTTGGTGGGAGAACATCTCCCACTGACACAGTGCTGTCCGCACTGGCATTTTTGTCAGTCAGGAGGTTTTTTCCACATCCCTGACCGACAAAAGTTTTACCAATAAAAATGCTAATGTAGACAAAGCCTTACAGATTGTTGTAATAAGTCACAAAGCCAGTCTGTCTGTTCAGTCCATGATTTTGAGTGTTACGAAATTTCACAAAGTCATCACTCTATATTGGACCCTTCAGTCCACATCCTCAAAGGGAACCTGCAAAACACATTCAAACGATGAGCCTGGGAGCTTAAAGTCATAACTTTGCTAGACACTCAAAAACCAGAGACTGAACAGAGACACTGGATTTTTTGGTTTATTACAACAGTCCTATGATTGGAGAGGTGTTAATGGGCCACTTTTCCTTGAATATGTGATAACTACTTAGGCTAAAAGAAAAGGAGTACTTGTAGCATCTTAGCACACTCTGTCTCACCTTGCATTTACCTGTCATGCGCAGCATACCTTCCCCAGACCTGAAATAGAGCTCTGGGAAAGCTCGTCTCTCTCACCAACAGAAATTGGACCAATAAAAGATATTACCTCACCCACTGTAGCCCTTTAAAATGTTGCCATTCAGCATTTTTCTGGAATAACACACCAAAATTCTTAATGTCACTGCGGCCCTTATTGTCAAAGGGATTTAAGTGCCTAAAAAGGCAGCTGGGTACCTAAGTCCACCATGTAGGTGCCAATGACATTTTCAAAGGCGCAGCTCAGATGCCACCTAACACACGCCCCCACCCCCGGTGCCTAAATTTGCTGCTCAGCATTTTCAAAGCAGCTTAAGTGCAGTTAAGGAGCAGCTCAGAGCCCTTGCTGACGCTGAAGCCCTGGAGGGCCGGAGCCAGGATCCTCAAGCTAGGCAGGAGAAATGCTGATCTCACCAGGGGATCCAATCATGTAGATGTGCTCTAAGACCTGATACCTGTCAGCAGGGGGCCTAATGCAGGAGGAGGGGCCAGGGGGGTGGCAAGTTGTATGGGCCTGTGGTGCCCATGCTCTACCAATTAAAAGGGCCCAGGGGCCCCCGCCGCCACCTCCGGCAGTGCAACAGGGCCAAGGTGGCTTACAGCTTGCCCGCTCGGCTTCCAGAAGAGGCCAGCACGTCCCTGCAGCCCCTGGGGAGGGCATGTCTCCACCTGTTGCCCCGCCCCGAGCTGCGGCCAATGTGAGTTGCAGGTGCAGTGCCTGTGGGCAGCGGTGCGTGGAGACCCCTCTGGCCCCTGCCTAGTAGCTGCTGCGGGGGGGTGGGGGTGGGGGTTGCAGGGTCGCTTTCAGGAGCCGCCCGAGGTAAGCTCTGCACCCCAGCCCGCTGCCCCCCTTCTGCACCCCAGCCTCCCTCCCAGAGCCCACCCCCCCCTGCACCCCAACCCTCACACCCAAACTCCCTCCCAGAGCCCGCTCCCCCCTCCTGCACCCCAACCCCCTGCCCCAGCCCGCACCCAAACGCTCTCTCAGAGCCTTAGGCAGGTGGGGGGTGGGGCGAGACTTGGACCTGTTCTGGGCACCACCAAAAATTATACAAACCTGCTGGCTCTGGGGGGGGGGCAGCACAAGTACCTGCACAAGACTGAGCTGGAGGCATAGGGCCAGCGGCACCAGAACAGGCAGGGCCAGGGCCCTCTCACTTTTTACCAGCCGTAAGGGCAAGCAACAGGGGCATAGGTGCTGGAACCAGCGGTGCTGCTACACCCCCTGGCTTGACGTGGTTTCTATCATATACAGGGTTTAGAGTTTGGTTCAATGGCTCTCAGCACCCCACTATACAAATTGTTCCAGCAGCCCTGGACAGGGGCGGAGAGAAGCTAGGAGGGGGCGTAGTCTTGGGGGGAAGAGGGGCAGCGTGAGGGCAGGGCCTCTGGGAGAAAGGGCGGTGCAGGGACGAGGACTTGGGGCAATGAGAAGGCAGGGGTTTGGGGAGAAGGCATGGTACGAGGGCGGGGCCTTGGGGCGGCGTGAGGGCAGGGCCTTAGGGAGAAGGGCAGTGCGGGGGCAAGGGCTTGGGGAGAAGGGGCAGTGCGGGGCCTTGGAGAGGTCCCTGGGGCACAGTTCAGGTGCCTGTGGGGCCCCCTCACACGTTTAGGGCACTTGCGATGCTCCTGCATAGGGTAATATAAGGCAGTGTGAGAGAACTAATGAGCATGAGCAGATAGACAGAGATATGGTCAGTTTGGGGAGCTAGGGCTTGGTTACCTGAGCGACTAAACTAGCTTAGGTGCCTAACTCCAGGAGCGAGTTCACATCTGAGAATCCCAAGTGGAGGGAGATGGCTGCCTCTGGCCTGTCAGCCAGGCACATCAGGTCAGTTACGTAGGTCCCTACACCCTCCTCCTCTCCTGTCTTCAGCATTTCTCATCTGGCTAGCACAGGCAGCCGCCCATTCCACCAACTGGCATCTGAAAATCCCTTTCTTAGGGACTTATAACGACCCCCATGCACCCTATAGGAAGCCTAGGCAGGACAGAGCTGCCTAACGGAGAGCTGAAAATGCAAGTAAGCAGCAGGCCACCTAGAGGTTAAGCTTTGTTCCATTCAGCTGAGCAACTCCTAAATCTCTTTAAAAATTGGGCCCGAGAGCCTACATTTGTGTGTACCCAAATTATCTCTGTGTATACATAATAGGCCTGCATGAAGCTGGTCTTTTCAAACACACCACTCGGGCTATTTTTAATTGTAAAAAGTTTTGTTCTCAGAATATTTGCATTGCATATTGGATTGGCAGATGTGTTCGATTCACAGGCAGGGAAAGGACTCAAGGAATTAGTAAGGCTACTGGCCTTTCACATTAAGGTCACCCTACGTTAGGGGTGACCAAAATTTAATATAAAAGTTGTAGGTGGCCCCAGTCTAGCTCCTAGTGGCTAAGTATCCACATCGCCAAAACTATCGTCAGTATTGGCACCAGCCGGTGCCTTGGAAAACACAATCTCAGGACAGGGGTCTGACCCTGAGTGGGAGTTCTTGTCACAATTGGGGCCTAGCAGGCCCACTTTAGTTCTTAGCCTAACTGCTGAGTAAAGTGAGTAAAGGTGAATTGTCAAAATTACCTGCTATATAAAATTATTTAAGGAATGATGTCAGGAGACAGAAGGACTGAATTAATTTAAACACGAAGGGTTTTACTGATACCGCTCAAGACCAGTGTTAAGATTATGACTGGAAAACAAGAGGCATAGAGAACTGGAAATGAATAGACCAGAATCGGTGCTTCAGAAATTAGGCCTAAGGGGTGGGCAAACTAATGAGAGGATGGACCATTCCATCTATTACCCTTTTGGGGGGACCTTAAAAAGAGACTTTTAGGGGAGAAAAATTGAACTTTAAAATTTCTGCAGGTAAGGTGGAAGGATTGTTGCCGTGACACCAGGCTTTGATACTCCGCTCGAGATGCTTGAACACCATTGCTGCACCAGTGAGGACCCCAGTCTGATACATGTGAGATCCTGCTGTCTTCCCTTCCCTCGTGTTTTCCTTTCCTTCTCCCCCCCAACCCCCAATCTTCCTTCTGTCCTGCTTTTCACCTGATTCTGAAATCAGCTGCACTGCAGGGCATCGGCATGGCAAGATGAGATAGCCTATCTACCTCTGCCAGAGAAGGACCAGTGAAGAGGGACCTGACCAAACAACCAGATGATGTCCCTGACCAGGAAAGGTGAGCCATAGTCCAGAACAGCTGCTGTTGTGGCTGGCCTTTCATCTGTCGGTGACTGACCAGTTGTCCTGTATACTGAGAACATCAACAAACTGTATTTCCCCCATCTTTACTATCCTCTCTCTCCTGTGTGTTTTGTCTAAAGCAGGAAAATGACTCATTTCTGACTCAGAACTGAACAACAGAACTAACCTTGCCCCACCAAGGACTGTTTGACAGAATAAGAGACTAACCAAAATTCACTCTCTAAAGAGAGACTGACAGGTTTTGAATAATCGTCCAATTCCACTTTCAGTGCCTTTTGCCTGGCTTTGATTTTTTTCCTTGTGTGTGTTAGTAAATTAGTAAAATTCTAACCTTTGGCATGAATTTCTATGTTTGCCATGGTACTAATCAGGCTGAGGTCTCTGCTCCTTGTTTAACACTGGTGTTGGACAGTGACAGGGTCATGTTAACTCTCTGGGCCCATATATTCCATCTAAACTAATGGAACAGTGGAGAGAGAATTCTCTTTCCTTGGAGGGTTGAAGTGCCCAACCGATCCTATACCTTTTCCTCCCCATTAAACAGGATCAGTCCGTGGTGCTGTCAAGCTAACATTTCATGAGCTCCAGATTATTTTTCATTTAAAAAGTTAGCCTGATGCTTTAAGGATGACCCTGCTGGTGACTAGAATGAGAAGCCTGGGCAATTTCTAGTAGAGGATTGGGGCATGGGACAGATTGAACACCTTGTTATGTTGAATTAAGAAATGGAACTTAATACTAAGCAATTGATTTGTTTTTAGAAACCTACCCACATAGGCGATGCATGGTGGTGGTGAGACATGTGGGTTCGCATGCCTGCCCCAGATTTCTGCCAGGGTGGAAGTCAAGAGGAGTGCGGCTGAGGGGATGTGCCTGGGAAAAGACACTGATACATGTGCTCCTCCTGAGTCCCACTAGGTGGCACCCACAGCTGGGAAGAGGGATCAGGATGACAGCAGGCTCAACAGGGGAGCCTGCCTGGTACATGGGAGGCTGCAGAAAGGATCTCAAGGCAATGGGGAGGGGGGAAAGCAGCAGGGACCAGGGGCAATGGGGGGAATAGAAGTGCAGTTCCCCTGAATTGTGACAATATTTTATTTCATTTTTTCTAAATGCCCTAGTCCAGCAGAGTACTTAAACGTGCTAAATCCAAGCATTTGAGCAGTTCCATTGATTTCAATGGGACTACTCCCATGCTTATAATTGAGCATATGCTTAAGAGTTTGCTTGATTGTGGCCTTAATGCTGGAATAGAATAAATAATTAAGAACCGGAGAGTCACACTATTAACTTTGTAAAGTTAATAGCAAAAAAGTGTGTAAGCTGTGAAGCTTTGATCCAAATTCAAGTTCCTAAATTTCAAATACCAAACCCAAGCCAGACAAGGGTGTTGGGATTTGGAGTTCTGAACTGGCCCATCATAAAAATAAACCTAAGCTGTGAAGTTGAAATCTGGACCTAGATCTGATCTGCCTCATGTTTCTTTCTGAGTGGTTTGAATTCTATGTCCTAGTTTTGGTCCATCTCTAGTTAAAAGTGAACTGTAAAGAGAAAATTGTAGGCAAGCTCAGAAACATGACTTGAATGTCTCTGTTAATTGGGCTGGGCACAGGAGATTGGGCTCAGAAATCTGTTTTAATTTACTTTCCAAAAATTCTTTCAAACCACTATCCTCCTGCCATGAAATCTGTTTTTACAGGTTTGCTAATGATGACCAATATTCAGCATTCTGTGATACTACAGATACCAGAAAAGACATCATAGCTACCAGTAGGGTTAGCATGAAATTTCTGGTACTTGTGATGCCCAAGAGATGTCTTCTTGTAAATCCCGCAGGGAGAGGGGATTCACATGGAGAGGGAAAATAATTTTATAGGGTTAAATTAGAACTGATTCCTGACATAATTATTGGGTACAGATATCACAAGAGCTCTAAAAGAGCATATCAACGAATTGGTTTGCAAATCTTTCTTCAAATTGATATAGTACACTAGTGCAATCCAGAGCATCATGTGTAGCTCTCTTTTAGAACAGCCTCCATCTGCTATTACATACTATCGTAAAACATGACATCAAAAATAGTTCTAGAAATTAAAACTCCTTTGTCTCGAGTACCTGTCCTGAAACCGCACTGCATACTACCAGAAACTTTAAATTGTGCACCCCCACTATCAGCAGTTACTAGTCACCGCTGCTTACCCATGTGCTTAAATTACTCCTGGAGGCATTCTGCACCAAAAAAATTAAAAATTCTGCACACAGTATTTTAAAATTCTGCAAATTTTATTTGTCAAAATAACACTACATAATCACACCAGTTTCAATTATTTTGATAATTTATGTCAGCCAGTATGTCTGTCACAATTCAGACACACACAAAAATGCCCCAGGAGTAGAGAGTTAAAGAAACATGACAACCCAGTTCCCATTTCTCTGCCCCCTTCCCACCCCCAGAGCCCAGCCGGGAGGGCCAGATGCATGCACCCTTTCACCCCCCCACCTCCCCCCTAGAGATCCAGAGGGACAAAAGGCTTGATGTTTGGTCCCAGGCTTGCATGGAGTTTCCTGCGCATCGCCCTCTCCTTCCCTCAGGACATACTGGGAACTGTAGCTGCCAGGAACCCTCTAGCTCAGTGATTCTCAAACTTTTGTAAAGGTGACCCCTTTCAAATAGAAAGCCTCTGAGTGCAACCCCCCTTATAAATTAAAAACACTTTTTTATATATTTAACACCGTTATAAAGGCTGGATGCAAAGCAGGGTTTGGGGTGGAGACTGACAGCTCGCGATCCCCCCATGTAATAACTTCGCAACCCCCTGAGGGGTCCCGACCCCTAGTTTGAGAACCCCTCTAGCTCCCTCTTCCTCTCCCCAGCAGTGTCTTATGTGCAAACTGGGCTCTGCCAAGTCCAGTGGCCCCTAGCAGCACTGCAGGCCCATTTCTGGGGGGGGGAAGGGAAATTCTGTGCACGTTTATTTTTGCAAAATTCTGCATTGTGCAGTGGCACAGATTTCCCCCAGAAGTATTACATTACATCCAAACCTCTGCTACTGCGTTTGAGTGCTGCAAAATTTAGCACTGTTATAATTAACAGAGTCACTGTTTCTATGCTAAGCCCTTGGAATGCAAAGAACAATCAGCCCAAGAGCAATAGAAGTGTTTGACTTTTTTTAGAAGATGGGTTAGTGTCTGAATACTGCATTTAGAGTTTGTTGTACTCCCTCTGGTCAGCAATCCTACACGCACCTCAAGGGAGATTCCTGGTACACCTTCCCCAAACTGGAGAGCCAGCTCAGTTGCACTGCTCTGCACTATCATACAAGAGATCCTCATAATCCTTTTGGCTGATTAGAGTGCAGCATTGTGAACTCAATTAAGAGGTCCATCCAGGCCTGTGTGGCTAGGAGGATAATGGTTGCTATAAGGGTGCTAATGATCAACAAGCAGGAAAAAACTGGAATCCTTGGGAGCGCCTATATAGGCGGGTGGAAATTCACATAGGAAGTATGTTAACCATCTAGAAGGGATAAAGTAGAAACTAGGTTTCTTCTAAACTTCAGCTGTAACCTGCCCCATTGTAGCCAAGTACTGCAGCACATGGGGAATTTTAAAACAAAGGATTGTTCAAAATCCCTCAGTACAGTAGGCACGGTAAGATGGGTTAAAACAATGGAACTTCAGCCTAGGCATTCAAATTCCCACGCTTTAACGTTTTCATAACAGTGTTTCTTTAGAACCACTGCATCTTCCCGACTTTCCTGCATCCACCACACCATTTAGAAGATGTTTGAACAGATATTCAAGTCCCTTCACCTACACCTCAATCCCCAAGAAATAATTGTTCTAAATATTTTAAAGATGCTAACATGAATCAGGGACTCAGAATGAAAATGATAATCCTTTCTCAGACGAAGAGAAGTTGCTGCAATTCCAGCAGCACTAGCAAAAGGTTTTTCTTTGCCATTAAACAAGTGCACAGAAATTCACATCTCTTTTGTAATGCTCATGAATGGCGTTTCAAAATATTTCTCATTCATTTTATATCTTAAGTTTTAACTGAACACAGTGAATTTATTATGAAACTAAATACAGTAAAGTATTTTCACATGTCAAGACAGACCATTATGAACTTTAAAACCTTCCTCTTCTGCTTTATTGACAGGTAAATTGTTCAAAAATGTTTTCACAATTCAATAATTACAAAGACTTAGACTTACATTAAAAAAGTAAAAACCAGAAAACCCCCAAAGCAGTAGTGTCCAGCTCTAATTGAGCCCCCTTTATCAATAATCTGAGGAAAAAAGAGCAAGTACTGTCAAACACTTAATGTAACAGGATTAAATGTTGACTAGAACACTCAGTTTAAACTAAATAAGTGCACGTCCTATACAGTGTTTCAGAAAAGAACATTAGCCATTGGTATATTATCATTAGCCCATTTAAACCAAATTTTAAATAAGTGACATCCAACTGTCATAAAATTGGCACAGAAGGCACACTAGTGTGACAATGACAAACTGGATATGCCAGCCACTGAATTAATTACAAGCTTTTAATGAAACATGGTCACAAATCTTTGATTACTAAATGTATAATACATGGAGGCATGAGATTAAATATACACGCAAGACCATCACCACTGCACGTGGGCCATAGCAAAATATACAGGAGTGTGTTGTGCATCTTTCTCCATGATCAATACTTGATTAATAATCATGGGGTCTTCATGCATGTGAGGATACAATTAATCAAAAAGCAGCACCCTCGCTTACACATCCTTCATGTTCCACTTTGGTTACCAATAAAATAGACTGATGTTTTAGTATGATACAGTCCCTTAGTTCAAGCAGACTTTAAGGGTAGTGTTCCTGCAAGAATGCTTGCGAGCTTTAAAAAAAAAAAAAAGTAGTGTATTTTACACTGAAAAACCAAGAGAAACGACATCTCAGAGGAGGATAGCAGGAACTAGAAGTAAAATTTGTTTTCACAGCATTATTTACTGATGTCTTAAAAGCCCTGACTATTGATCATGAATGATAAGGACTAAAAAGCAGGGTAAGAGTAAAACATTACTAGTAATAGTCCTATGTACAAGACTAAAAAGTTGGTAGAAAGATAGAAAGACAGTTATGCAGCTGAAATGTAATGGCTAAATGAGTTAAAAGGCCACAAAACTATCACCAACTTTCATTTGACTTCCTGATGATTCTGTTGATGCTGGGAACAGCCTATAGCTTCCTATCATTCCCCTAAAGACTTAGGAAACAGTTACAGGAAAAAGGGAAAAGTATATTTATCTGAGGATGTAACTCAAGCTGCTTGTATTTCCTATTCAGAGGTCCAAATTCTGTCTAAAAGGATTTCCTGCTAATGAGACATTACATCATTCTCTAGAAAAATAAGATTTCTGATACTGTTTAGTAGTAACACTATCAGTACCTCTTCTCTATTTCTTTTTCAGCATAAGAATCAGACTATTTACTGGTGGCATTTAATCCTACTATGCAATGGAACTGTGATAGCTGTGCAGAAATAAAACGAATGAATCAACCATAACTTAACAGTGAACAATTTTGCATAAAAAGCTTGATCACTATTGTAGTAAAGTATTTTTCTTCATTTCAATATTTTGTATCTACAATCTGGATATATAATTATTCTTGTGCAACACTAGAGATTTAGCATCAGTCTTGGCACTAGCATCTGAGACAGCTTTGCCTTGCTCTCGAATACTCCACGGAGTAGTGAATGATCGAAGCTGGAATGGTAGGAGCGGTAGTGTTACGCATCACAGGTTGACTGATCCAGTCCATCTAGTGTAAGCTGATTCCTATGTGGAGAATTGGGACTTGGGGGACCGCTTGGATTTGAGCTGTTAGAGGGAGTAGAGTGTTTGGTAGAATCTGAATCAGGCTGTTAAAGAGAAATAAAAAGGATTCAATTTCTTATTTAAAATACTTTACACTCAGAAGCTTTCAAGGCACTTTACAAACATAATTAAGGTGCTACATTCACTTTTACATTAATTTACATTACACTCATGAAATGAGGCAGAGGTAGAAGGAATGAGCCAAAGCTAACAGAAGTTAACATGAATATTTCCATTAGTGCCAATAGGCTTTGGATCAGTCTCCTAAGTGACTTACCAATATCAACACAAGTAAATGGTAAAGTCAGGAAAAGAACTCAGGAGTCCCTATTATTACTTTCCCCTCTAGCCACTACAAAGCTTTTGCTGTTGGAAAACAAAGTTTATTTCTATTCAATGTAATTTAGGATTTTTCAGCAAATTTTTCCCAACTGATTTAAGTGGGCACAAAATAGGATTGGTTTGCACATATCATAAATGAACAATTTCATTCCAATACTTTATCAACACACTGAAGAACAGAAATTATAAAATAGCTTACATATTGCATAAGCTTTTGGCAAACAATGGCCCTGGCAGCATGAGGAAACCTGTGGGAAGTGTTTTGACTGCATGACAAAATAATCAGAGAGTTGCCAAATAACAGGCTGGAAACCCACTGCAGAAACAACAAGTATTTACAGGAGACTCCTTCCACTCAATAACTCAGTTAAGACAGCTGTCTTCCAGGTCATTTTCCAGACACCCTACTGATTGTTGGAACTCCGCCTCCAAATCTTGGTCTTCCCTCAGCTGGCCAGTTTCCCACTATTTTGGGGAGTTGTAACCCTTAACAGTACACAAATCTGTGGCTCATGAAAAGTTTCATAGGAAAACTGCTATCATTGCAGTCAGTTACTGCAGAAAAGGGGATTTAAATTTAGCTCATTGACTGAAAGGTGACATCCATGAGGACTGCTGTTCACAAGATTTTGCCACTTCTAGGATATACCACCGATAAGATTATTCTAACAAGATACACAATTGAGTTCATGCTGTGATAAGGCAGCAAGCTATGGGAAAACAATGATATAAAGGTAGCGTTAGATCCTGATTTTGCATGTGTAATAATCTATTATATTGTAAATTAAAATTTCTAGGTAATAACCAATGTAAGATTTAACAAAAAAGTGAAAATTAAATACTTTTTAAAATTGAATATATTCCAGTATATGCATCTACAAGTAACAGCAAACAACTAGAATATGGAATGTGCAGGAGATCTAGGAAGAAGATTGCAATACATAATGAAGTCAACAAGAACTGTAGGTGGTCAGCACCTCTGAAAAATCAAGACGCTTATTTAGATACCTAAACTTTAGCCACTCAATTAATATTTGTGTTTTGTTTTAGAGCGGCTCACCCAAGGCAACACGAGTCAGAGGGAGAGTTGGAATTAGAACTCAGGGCCAAGATCTTCAAAACTGACTGGTGATCTTGGGTGCACAACTTGAAACATCTTAAAGAGGCCTGATTTCAGAAAGCAGTGAGCACCTGCACTCTGAAAATCAAGTCTTTAAAAGATTTCTTAAATTGGACACCCAAAATCACTAGTCACTTTCAAAGATCTTGGCCCAGTCCCAGTCACATTTCTTAATATTTCACTTGCACAGGTCACATGAAAGTACCTGTACAAAGCTTGTAAAAAAACTGCACTGATGACAATACAGATGAAAAATCCTATTTCACTAGCCTGGTGAAAGACACTTGAATTTCATGCAGTTTTATACTCCTGTGATGACAGGAAGTATCCACTTGCAATCTCTTTCACCTGCAGATAAAAACCAGCACATACTGCAAGACCTGCAAAAGAAATGGCATTACATATTTCAATGAGTCAATGTATCATTTGTTTAAAAGGTTCTTGGCAACAGTCCCCCTGAACCAGTGTGGAAAACTGTTAAGTGTGGATGAGACCAATTGGTTTCAGCACTGTTAACGTGACTGAGCGGCTTCAGGAACACTTCAGCGATGGGTCAGCTTCTGACTGTAGACAAGACTTAACCATAGCCACTAGCACATCCTTGAAGCTTACTGTCAGAAACATCCCTTCAGTCCTCGTAGCTGATGCTGGCTTCACTAATTTGCCATTAGAGGCCTTGTGTGCTAGGAAGACTCTTTGCAGAGGAAATGCAGAAATGCAATCTTTATCAAAATGTTTCCTCAGTCACCATTTAATAAAAACTACTTTACCTCTTTGTCGAACTCCTGGTCAGTGTCGGACATACTTCTCAGAGGCACGGCTACTCCCAAATCACCGCCACCTGCAGAACAAAGGCATTTTATACCTCATGTTGAAACAATCTAAGCTTTAAGTTAGAACAGACCTGCTTGTCTTCAGTCTTACTTGATGAGGGCCATGAAATGTAGGTTTTGCTTCTCTGCTGCTGCCGTGAGAGGTTGGCTGTGGAGGGACATGCTTTTTCATCTTGGGCGGAAGGTAAGACACTCTGCAACACAAACCAAACATATCCTTAGTCAGGATATTTCCAATTAAAGCTCCTTTCTCATGAAAATTCTAGCATAATTCAACACCCATGCGCTTGGAACCATTACACAGAATGGTTTGTAGAAACAAAAACTCAATGCTCCTAGGGATAGCTCAGTGGTTTGAGCATTGGCCTGCTAAACCCAGGGTTGTGAGTTCAGTCCTTGAGGGGGCCATTTAGGGATCTGGGGCAAAAATTGGGGATTGGTCCTGCTTTGAGCAGGGGGTTGGACTAGATGATCTCCTGAGGTCCCTTCCAACCCTGATATTCTATGATTCTATGATTCTATGATTGCATCCATACAGTATCAGAAATACACCCCTTTCAAACACCCTCAACAAAACACAAGGAAAGGACTGAGCCGCAAAGCAGCCAGCAGAAATTCCTTCCACCTGCTGGAGACAGGAGCCGTTGGAACTTGGCAGGCAGCAAACCCTTTACAGAGGGGCAGTGACATCACCAATTGTTGTTTTCCTGTCTCCTCCCGCTGGAAGGAAGCATATATTACCCTTGCCTGGGCTAGCAGAGATGAAAGAGAAGAAAGGTGGGAATTTCAAAATGGAAGGTATAAAAGATAAAGATGCATCTTCACATCTCATTCTCTTACCTTTGTTTTATTTTAGCCGCTGACACCACAGTACATTTGTTAAATCCAAGTACAAAAATAAAGCTGTGAACACTGACTTAGAAGCATGTTAGTAATTATCTTCCAACTGTGTTAGTTTTTGCTCTAGTCCTGGCAAAGCGCCACAGCACACCATTCTAGTTCCTAAAAGTTTATAGCTACTCCTACCCTTGCCAAGGAGGCAGAGGAGGGACAGGAAGAGGAAGAAAGCAGAGGGGAGCCTTGCAATGAGGAATGGCCATTCTGGAGAAAGATTTCTGCAGAGATAGGGCTCATGTGATAGACGTGCTCAAAGCTTGTTGGAGGGGATATCAGAGCAGAGTGACGAGAGGATGAGGGGGAAGGAAATTCATTCTGTTATTTTAACAAAACAAACAAGGAAGAGGAAGGGGGAAAGACTGATTATTTACAAAATACTATCAAACTCTTGGCAGTGATATTTCTTTCTTTCAGCTTTCCATTTTAAAGTCAGCTAACACTTCCTTGTATAAGACTGAGAAGCACTATGCATTGTAGGAGCACACATTTCTTGAAATCATAGCTTGAAAGTGTCTAACAGCTCTGAAAGATTTTAAAATATAATGCTGAAACCTTATACAGTCCATCTGCATAGGTTTTAAGTGCAAAACTGAACACACATGTATCCCTCCCCGTTATATTTATTTTACCAGTGGAAGATCCATGAGAACTTGCATTCCATCTCCTGGTCCCATATGAGCCACATGGTTGAAATTTGTTGGGTTAGAAATCATTTTTGATCTTAGTTCAGGGTCTCTCAGCATCTCTCTGAAAGAGCAACACTTCATGATTAATATTGTTTCACATTCATAACAATTCCACTTCAATATGTACAAGCTGCTATGTACAGATATTAAACCCTTACCGTCTTTGTTGTAATCTCTCTTCCTCAGGAACCTTGAAGACAAATCTTCTTTTACTTCTGGTTCGAAGCATTTGCTTTTTGCTGTTATCAGAAGTTTCTGGCACACTGAGGACAGCTCCTACTGTAACAACACATAATGCAATTACACATACACACCTTCAAATAGCAGAATTTATTTTCCAAAGCATGTTGACTCTGTAAAGCACGCACTGCATGTTTGAAAGAAACTGGATTCTTACAATCTAAAAAATTGGTCTTGCTCACGAGTTTGTGATTGTTTCAAGCTGACTGGTCATCCCATCCTAATGTCATTACACCACTCCTGCCCTCCCTCAAGAAGACTAACCTGAAAACTTGTTCTTGAAATATATAAGCCGTGGGGGTTCACAATTAAGGAGATTCAGTGTGCCCTCCACATTTAATGGTCTGATCTGTTTTGGAGATAAAGGGGGGGAAAATTAACCCAGCTGCAGTGTACATTGTGAAGGAGCCTCCATTCCAAATCAGAGTTAATTAAATTGTGCAACAGAAGTGAACTACTTACCCTTCGTAGGCCAATTGTCTGAACCCATTCCATAGTGTTAACATCAAAGACATCAACGCCATATTCACTATACACTGTAACATAAGAAGGATTGCAACCTGGTACAGACAAAAAACAAAAGTCAAGGAGTGTTCAACAAGTCTGGAGTTAGCACACATTTGAGCATTGCTTTAACAGTGTTATATTTTTCAGCTATGTATGTTTAAGAGGAGATTAAAATATCCAGTTTTTTAAGCCATCTCTTAAAAGAAAAAACATGTATCCCTGTCAAGTTCATGTTATTTTGGTGGAAATAGAGGTTTGCTGTGGTAAACAGCCACCAACCTGCAAATCTTATTATTATTAATTTTTGATACATTTACTACTTTTGACTTCAAATCTTGGTTTAATACTCTCAAGATGCTGTCTACAGTCTGGACAGTAAGTGTCAGGAATGTAAATGAGTTATTCTATAGGAAATGAACTGCACTTAACATCCTGTTTAAGGCTACCATGTCTAAGGAAGCAGCTTAGTGCATTTTGAAAGTGATGCACTGTCTATAACTATACAGTAAGCACATGCAGTGGAGTATTACTTGTGAGGTAAGTCGTCAAGTTATGCTGCACAGCTTAATGTTCATTTCCTTCCTCCCTCTATTGGAATGGTTTACCTTTGGGTTTACATGTGCACGTTGCTCTACCCAGGTTAATGAAACATACTTCAAGAGCTTCAAACCTTACCACTTGCTTTCTCTCTTTTTGAATCCTCTACATTAGGTGTGTCAAAGAACTTTATTTTAGCTCAGAAAAAAGAAAAAAGGCAATGATCAGGACATCTTAGCACCCACACGCCTGGGCCTGCTCCTGACAGAAGTTCCTCAGAAAGAACAGCCATTATAGATCACATAGTATTTAGGAGAGAAAAAAAGATGTACTCAGCTGGCAGGATTGCCTCAATAAATCGCAGAGGGTAAAAACCCTAACAGGGACACAGAATTCAACGTGAGAGTAAATTCCTGCAAGGCAGTGATGTGTGCTCTTGTAGCTAAAAACTTGTTTTCTCTCAAAGGAAGCCTGGTATCATGGTATCATAAGCTAGCTATCATGAATCATGTCTTCAGAAGAAAACCTCTTCCAGAAATGACTTATTCAGACAGACACCTGCTCCACTCAAATTAGTGTCTTCGTGTCCCCAGCAATGACCTTTGGAAGATAAACATACTCCATCACAAGACATAATTTCTCTAGTAAACAATCCCTTAGGATTGAGTACATTGGTAAGGGAGAAAGAACCTTTTCTAGTTTTATGATCTCATGATGGGATAACTAACAGGAAAGGATAGAAAGTCTTCACTGGTAACACATCAGGACCAAGGCAAGGGGAGTAGGCTGGTGAAAGTAACCAGGTTTCTTTAGGCAATCAAGCTTATGGTCTCTTCCTACAACAATCTGTGTCAATGCCAAACTGAGAATCCAATGTGCAAAAATCATTCTAAAAATGTTTATAATACTAAAAGTAAACAAAAACCCTCCAACAAACCAGTGCATCTGGTTTGTTGAACCAGAGTTTTAAAGTAAATTTGCTGATTACATCCCATCCCTATGCCCTTCTCCAAACTCTTATATACAGAGCCAAGTCAGTAAGGCAAGCAAATAATTTCTATTTAGAATTAAAATAAAACAAACTATTAAGGTCTTGCAGTTTGAGGAATTTTACTATCAGCTGTAGCAGCTAGTGAACCGATTGGTTTAATTCATTATTTAAACAATGGCTCTTTTTTGGTCTACAATCATTTGGCACATATAGTCATTGCTATTGAAACTCCAAATAATTTTAGTACTTACTGTAAGCAATCAATGGAATAATGCTTAAAAAAAGATTTCTAAGTCACTATATGTAGTTCACCAACTCATTTGTGCCTCTTTCAAAACAACAGACCTCAAAATTACAGCTGGTTGGAAAACATAATACAATTTTGCATATTTTTGTAAACTTCCTTTGGTTTCAGGAACAATTGATACAAGTTTTCTTACCAGCTCTGCCAAAAAGCAATATTTTTCCTGAACCGTGTCACCTTCTGTGTTAGTAGCTGAAAACTCTGATCTACAACTTTTGATAGGTACTGGATTTGAAATGCTATAGAAAGTGGCCTGAAGACAAAAGTACTTTTAAACCCACTGGCGGAGCAAAAAAGATTTTAGCAAAGAATTTTACAGTTTATGTGGTCTTTTGCTATCCTACATCCAGGTTACTCTCTTAGTTAATCAGATATGAACGTATTTAAAAGAAAGCCTCATCTTGCTTTACATTTTCGTTAATTTTCTGTCTCCTGTGACTAGTAAAAACTGCTTTCCTACAGTATCCAGGAGTTTTCCACAAAATGGTCCTTATGTGGAAGAATTACTATTCTGTTAACTCATCAAAACTTAAAGCTGTAAGAAATTGAAAGACAAACCAAAGCAAAATAGAATACATGCTGATTATTTTTAGACAAGTAAAGCAGCAACAGGGATATGGCAACAGAAAAACATATACATACTACAGGCAACAGGAGTTGCAGGCCACATTAGTTCCTGCATGCGTGACCTTCGACCTTGTGAATCGACGTACACTCCCATATGGCTGAAGCAAAGCAGGTATTCCTCATTACTGAGCTCCACAGCACAAAGGGCATCAAAAGACTGCTGTGAGAGGAACATAAGCGAGGGGTCATTAGGATTTACCAGGTTTATAGATTGTCCATCTCCCTGGATGTTCAACAGAGAGAACCCAGACTGGTAGCCAACACAAAGCTTGTCCTTGAACACTGCCATCCACTGTACATTTCCTGGAGCCTGAATTTCAGTGAATTTTTTATGGAAAGGTTTAGTTCTGTGAATTTCATAACAAAGAACCTGTCGTTTGACTGCCACAAACAAACAAGTCAAAGAGCTTTTCTTCAGTGTTCCAGTTATAATCAACTGGCAGCCTTTAGTTTCTGGAAGTTTCATGTCGAAGTTGCTTTCTGATCCATCCAGCGAGGCCCACGGATACAGGTGAACATGATGGTTCCTGCCACAGATGAGGATAATAATTTTCTCTTTGGGAGCAAGCTCAATCTGGTACACCTTCTTACAGTCAGCAACTCGGACTATCACTGCAATGAGAACAAAAGCCACCACCAGTAAATGACAGCAGTATGTGTAGGCCTGGAAGTATTACACAGTAACGTACACATCAAAAATTTAGACTTATGCACACATCCACTAGAAAGGGACACCAGGCCCTGGCTCCAGGCTTTCCTTGCCAATTCTTAAACATACAACCAAGAAATAAACCACTCCAATAGCGCCCCCCACTTTTCAACCATGAAGTCGCATAGCTCCAGCAACCCTCAGCAGCAAAAAACATAGGTATGATCTTTAAGATCTCCCTCCAGAGTTTTCACATTCCCTCACAGGTAGAGGAAAACAAACATGCCTTGTGAGAGACTGTATGAATGCCAGTTAATGACTCCACCCCCAGAGAAAAAACATTTACACCATTAATAAATAAAGGAGAGAGATGGGAAAGGGGGGTGGGGGGGAGAGAAAGACAAAATTTTTTCTTTAAATGCCAAAGACAGGAAAACTCAGTACTGTGGTATTAGACAATAGTTCTTTGACTGGAGTGCAGAAATGGGATGGTAGAGAGAACTAAAGAATATAAGAGTGATAAATAAGCATCTTCATAATAGTGACTAGCTCTAGCAAAGCATTCAGTATTTCATGAGGTTTAAATAGGCAAGACCAAGCAATTATGAAATATGGAACATTAATATATTAACATTTCATAGTAATGTACATGTTATCTTATAAAACTTTAATCAACATCAGAGTTTTACTTTATTACTAGTGAAAACATTTAAGTAAATAATATTTAGAAATAATAAATACTGGTTAAAATAAAAAATAAAAATCCTCCTTTGGTGCTTGTACAGTGATTGGTAAAGTAGTCTGGCAAGGTATCCGGTTCTACAAATACCCCCCCACAAAAAACCCCTAGAATTTTGGACCACATGAAATCAAAAGTCCTTGTAGATTTTGCTCCACTGGCACAGAAACACAATATATTTGCAGAAATGTTCTACGAGGTAAGTAGTAATTGCTCAGTTAACCATGTCTTGCCACAAATAAAATATAACTTTTGTTTGTTGTCCAAGCCTAGCCGTCAGATTTTAAGTCTAATGTACACGTAAGCGGTTTACAAGGATCTTGGTTAGAGCCATTAGATATAACCAGATTGCTAGAGGGATTTAAGAACTTCACTTACAGTATGATATTAACATTGGTGACCTACTTCTTGACACTGTAATTAAAGTACTATAAAAGGAAGTAATTAAAGATCTGTCCCTCAGGGAGTTTCAGGACACTACTCTGGCACACCCAGTGTTTACATTTTTCAAAACTATTGAAGTGTGCCCCTATATCTTTTAAATCTGCATAACTGCATATAATGGTCTCCAACACCACTTAATTCCTCCACAGCCTTTAGGCAACGGGCTTTGAACAGGTGGTTAGCTACTACGGTGAGATGCGATAGAAAAAGACCTACCATATAGTTCAGGCTGTAAGATCTTAATGGGCAAAAAAGCCAGATGTAATATCACCTATTTTTCTGGTAGAAAAGTACCAGTCTTGTACCAGTTGTTTATAATGCCAGAGAAAACAAAAGGGCCTAAAAAATTACTTAGGGTGTTGTGGAAGATGCAAGTGGCAGTAAACTAACTTTTAGCATGTATCCCTCCCCAGAAGGATATTTTGTCTAACTCATATAATTCAATTTATTAACTAATCTGTTCTGAGCATAGACATCACTTGCAATACTTTACAACATAATGAGGTGAATATAACACTGCCATGATTCTATCTTGCCACTGAACTATTTGTGCTTTGCAGTTTTATAGAAAAGGGGGCAGATATTAGGATTACTTACCACTGAGAAGTCAACATGTTCATGTCCATTAGTAACCCTCTCAGTTCACTTGCCTTCCCTGCTGGACTAAGGTACACTTTCCCCCCTTGTTTGGTTTGTCTCTGGAAAATCAGGTTGCAGGGAAAAACAACTCCACTTCCTTAATATATGAGCCGTGATGGGGTAATTAAGGGCTAAACCCCAACACTGCCTGAAGTAAGGCTATGCAGGATCTCACTGAAGGGCTAAGTAGCAGTCTTCTTTCCACTATGTTGCCTGGGGCCTACTGAGTACGTGTGCTGCTGGCCCTGGCGACCAGTACTCAAGGAAAGGTCAGAAACAGCCGTGGCCAAATCCACGCACTGCTACCAGTGTCAGAGGAAAGTGGAGGACAGCCTTTAGAATGAGAAGAGGGAGGAGTGGCAGAGAGAGGCTCTGAGTGGGAAGCTGTAGGGGAACTTCAGTGCAGGGAAGGAGAGGCAGATAACAGTAGGCAAGGAGAGGTCCGCTACCTACAGATTCAACACTCTTTTAGACTGTCAGCTACCAGCATAGACTAGAATGGCAGCAGCAATC
Source organism: Eretmochelys imbricata (assembly GCF_965152235.1). Lineage (NCBI taxonomy): Eukaryota > Metazoa > Chordata > Testudines > Cheloniidae > Eretmochelys > Eretmochelys imbricata. Next base: position 112,230,490 of record NC_135577.1, read on the forward strand.
AAGTTTCTTTTATTGTGAGGCAGAAAAAAAATGGAAGAAAATGCAAAGGGCATGAATAATAGAAAGCCTCGCAAAGCTAACAACAGTATTCAACATGCTAGCAAAAATATAAACAGCACCATCCTAACATCCTATTATATTCCAGTCTAAGTTATGACTGTGCATGTTGGAACAAATCAGCCTCCAGGTTAACTTATTGAAGTTACCAGTTTTCTCTCTCAACTCATTCTAAATAAACCATGTATTTTTCTTCAATAAGTGTCTGGCTATTTATTGCACAAAAACTAGTGCTGTGTGCTCTGAATCCTGGAGCTTCAGTGAGGTTTGTGTCACCTACTATGCCCAGTGAGTTGGCTCCTTAATTTTAGGCAGCCAGCTAAGTGTAATGGTAATGACCCAATTAGTGTTTATACCTCACATTCAAATGGCCATCTTTTGTCAGTTAACTGCATGCTGGTATAAGCTATAGATGAAGGGCTATTATGTAATCTATATTAAAACAGCACTAAAATTTATGGAGACCATTATTCATTATGCAATTACTGTATACACTGAGATTTAACTTACCATCACGGGTCACCTCTATCACATACAGTCCTTCTTCTGAACCAATTGCTATTCTATCTCGATCTAAATGAGAGAGAGAAAGGAAAAAACAGAGCTATGAATCAAAGTATGTATAAAGTTAACGTTAAAACTAGGCTTCTTCTCTTTGAAAGAGATTAGAAAATGTTTAAAACCCAGTAGCTGAAATAGCCTTGCAGAAAATAATTTTAAAATAGTTTTGTGTGATGTAAGTTTGTACTTTATTTTAGATAAAGAACACAATGTATTAACTATTTTGCTCAAGAAAATAAGCAAAACAATAAGTACAACCAAATGGTTTAGGGCTTTTCTTTAACCACACTTTTTTTTCTAGTGAAATCAAAATTATACAAGTACTTCTTACTGCACATAGAGTTAGTATTTTGAAGGGAAAATTGAGATTAGCATCTTAAAAAATGTTTCACGCCATCAAACTTCTATGGGAAGAAGATTCAGCTGAGAAATTTATTTAAGGTATCAGCACATTCAAAATTGTAGTTCACCTTAAAGTTATAGCAGTGCAGACAGTTAAATGTAAGGTTAAAGTGGACATACCTACAATAGCAGCAGCTAAACTTGTTTTAATAAGAGGCAGTGTACTGTCATAGGCTTCTTGTGTAATATGTACAACTTGGTTTTTAAGTTTGTTTTTGTGCAGGATAGATTGCAAGCCTTCCAGGATTCCAACCCATTTTCTCTTTTCATTCTCATTTTCTGTCAAGATCAGTAGTGAACAGGTCTTTGAAGGGAAGCCTAAGAGAGAAGCTGTCACCTTAACAGCCAGAGAAAACAAAATTAACACCTATGCGACAAACACATGCTCTCTATATAGCAGGGGTAGCCAAACTGTGGCTCTTTTACAGTTAAAGTTTGGCTGACAGAGCCCCCCTCCCCATTCTCTGCCTACCAGACTGGGGGTGGGAGCTCAGGGCTTCCGCCCTGCGGCAGGGTGGTGGTGCTAGGGGCTTCTGCCAGAGATGACTGGCGCCTGCTGAGTGTGGGGGGGGGGAGGGGAGAGGGGGGGCACAATTTAAAGGTCCCCCCTCCCCAACAGCTTGAGTCACCCCTCCTCTTACCCTCACGGGCCTCTACCAGCAGCTCCTAGGTGTTAGCTCCGAGGCAGCAGCAAACAGCTGCGAGTTGCAGGGAGGGGCTGCTGCTTTAGCTCTGTGGGGAGAAGCAGCCACAGAAGCAGCGGCTCTCCATGCAGCTCTCAGCTGTTTGCCACTGTGTTTCCCCACAAGCAACTTGCGGGCTCCAGCAGCCGCCATGCAGTGCGGGGGCCAACCACACCATGTGACCGAGCAGAGCCAGCAAACCCTGGAAAAAATCAGGGGGACGGTGGGCAAAACGTGACCCCTCCTCATGCCTGCAAAGGCTGAAGCCCTGAGCCCTGGCAGGCGCACCCCAACTCTCGAACTTCTGAAGATTGTCGTACGTGACTTGGAGGATCAGTAAGTTTGGCCACCCCTGATACTGTACAAAAACAGGACTACTTATAAGAGTTCTCGAAGTATCAGCTTCAGGATGTATTTAAAATGGTATATAACATAGTATGCATCTTAAATGTACATTGAGCACCATCGTACTTACTTTTTAAAAACAACGCAGTCTACAGTGATAATATTTAGGGCTTTCACACATTTAGTTAATGAATTTTGATCCACAGATATGAACAAGAACAAAATTTACATTCTATTCCCCAAATGATCTATTTTAAGGCACGCTAGTAATGGAAACTCGTCTTTCCTGTACTGGAATCACAGTAGCATACAATAATTCTTCCTGAAACACAAACCTTTAATTCTCAATTGATTTCTATAGAAAATGAAACCTTTTTGTGTGTTGAGAAAGATGCATTTAAATTGCTACGAACTGTACTGAACTTCCACAGTTTTGTTGCTTACTAGTATATTTACAATATATTTAACTGGACAGAAAGAAGAAGTAACTCATTTCATAGAATCATAGAATATCAGGGTTGGAAGGGACAGGAGGTCATCTAGTCCAACCCCCTGCTCAAAGCAGGACCAATCCCCAATCTTTGCCCCAGATCCCTAAATGGCCCCCTCAAGGATTGAACTCACAACCCTGGGTTTAGCAGGCCAATGCTCAAACCACTGAGGTATCCCTCCCCCCATTTCTGGATGAAAAGTTAAGGGAACCCACTCTGCAGCCCGGACATCTATACTGCAATTCTATAGCACCGCAGCTTGAGCCCTGTGAGCCCATGTCAGCTGACATGGGCCAGCTCTGTGTGTTTTATTGCAGTGTAGACATACCCTGAGGGGCGTGGCCAGGCCCTCTGTATTGTTGGCAGAAATGACCACACAGACTCAAATTTGTGTGGTTCCGAAATCATGCCCAAATTAGAACCTGGGTTAGAGACTTGTTTTCCTTTTGAGAATTTTCAGCCACTAGTTATCCAAAGTTTCCCCAAATAACCCGCTATCCTGCAATTGCAAAGATGCTACTAATTGCTTTGCTTGTCAGGATCGTAAGTTGTCTTTCAGCCACTATAATGGATGCCACAGACGTGGCAGAAAAAGAGGGTATTTACCAGTAACTTGAGGTTCTTAGACATATGCAGTCCCTATTTTTATTCCAAACATGGATGTGCATGCACGCTACATGCCTGAGTCCGGAGTGTTTCTTAGCAGTGTTCATTGACCTGCATGTGTGCAGTGCATCCCCTCGTGCTCACAGCTGAGGGTATAGAAAGAAGTTTGGGTTGATGCCTCTCCAGTCTCCCTCTTACCATTGTGCAGTCCAGTCCACAGCAGAGGGGATGGAGGGCGGGTAGTGGAATACAAATAGGGACCACACATCTCAAATAACCTCCAGTTACTGGTAAGCAATCTCCTCTCCTTCGAGTGATGGCCCCTATATGCATTCCACATGTGGGTGATTTGCGAGCAATGATCAGTGTGGAGGTGGGTGCAAGGATGTGACAGGAAGTGCAGTCTGCAGTACGGCTTGGCCCACATCTGCTCTGTAGCTACTGCTTGTGAGATGGTGTAGTGGGTTGTGAACATGTGGACAGAGCACCAGGTTGCTCCATGATAGATGTCTTGGCATGAGATGTTTGCAAGGCAGGCCAACGTGGCTGCTTGTGCTTGCATAGAGTGCGCTGTGACTATCAGGTGGGGTACGCTGGATTGTGTGTTGCATTCACAGATGCACCCAGAGACCCATCTGGAGATTCACTGGGAGGAGAGGGCTTGGCCCTTGGATCGTTTGGCGATGGTCACAAATAGCTTCAGTGATGCGTGAAATAAGCGAGTCCTGTGGAGGTAGAATGTCAGTGCATGGTGGACATTGAGGAAGTGCAGGACCCTGTCCATGTGGGAAGCATGTGGTTTGGGGTGGAAAAGAGGTAAGTGGATGCACTGATTTAGGTGGAACTCCGACCCTACCTTTGGGAGGAATTTAGCGTGTAGTCATAAGGACGCTTTGTCCTTGTGGAATACAGCGTGAGAGTGTGTGTGTGGTGGGGGAGAGCCTGCCATCATGGCTGTCAGTCATGACCTTGGAAGGATCGGTCCACCAATTGAGGGAGGCCAGCGCTGTCTAGGGAACTATGACCCTGACCTGCATATAGTCCATGTTGGGTCTGTAGACAACGCATGTGCAGATGTGTGTGCGGTGTTATGTAGGCGCAGGCTGCCATATGGCCAAGGAGAGAGAGACAATGGCAGACCGCTTGCGACAATGGTTGTCAGTGTTGCCTGCCAGAAGAAAGGCCCTTGTCATGCTGGAGTTAAGCTGTACTCCAATAAAGTTTACCATCTGTTTAGGTATCAATACTGATTTTTCCTCATTGATGCAAATACCTAGAGATGCCAGAAGAATGTAAAGGGTGAGGATGACAGGGGTGATTTCTTATTGCGATAACACCACAAGGAGTCAGACATCTAGGTAGGAATATATCGAGTAGCCAAGGCGGTGCATTTGGACAGCCACCAGGGCAAAGACCTTTGCGAACACTTGCAGAGCCATTGCTATGCTGACAGGGAGGACCTGGAATTGATAGTGATGGTGCCCTATCAGAAAATGGAGAAACTTGCAGTGGGCCGGGAGAATGTCCTCGTGGAAGCAGACATCCTTCACGTCGAGAGCCGCGAACCAGGCTCCCTAGGGGAAGGATGGGATAATCAATGCCAGAGTCACCATATAGAATTTGAACTTTCTGATATAGGTGTTTAGCACCTTAAGATTGAGAATGGGGTGGCACCCTCGTCCACTCTTCAGGATGAGGAAGTATGGGGAGTAGAAGCCTCGTCCCGTGTAGTGAGGTGGGATATGCTCGATGGCTCCCTTGAGGAGGACAGCATTTGCTTCTTGTTGGAGAATGCATTGATGGAAAGGATTCCAAGGGGGGAATAATTGGGGGGGGAGAGGGGATCAGATGCGGCAGGAATGAGAGAAATTCTATGCAGTATCCATGGTGGATGATCTCCAGTACCCAACTGTCTGTGGTGATCTTGCCCCAATTGTGGGCAAATAGGTCAAGATGGCTCCCAAAGGCGGTACGGGGTGCCGCAAGTGGCATGGGGGGAGGTTCGTGGGTCTCGACTGCCACATCAAAACTGAGGCCTTGGCTGCTGTTGGGAGAGGGTCAAGGAGGTGTTGGTGGCAGAGGTGGGGAAGCACGGTCGTTGAGAGCAGCGCCACCTACGTGGGGCCTCCTGCTGGCGTTGGTAGTAGGCCGAGCAGGGAGTGTGCGGGCACATATGGAATGACTGCCTTTGCTGTCTGTGTTGTGGGGTTGGTGTATGTATCCTGAAGGTCTGCAACGTGGCCCTGGAGTCCTTTCACAAGTGAAGGGATTTGTCCGTCTTGCTGTGGAAAAAGCTTGTTCTTGTCAAAGATGAGGTCCTCGATCGTATTTTGGACCTTCCTGGGGAAGCCAGATGACTGGAGCCATGAGTCCTGGTGCAGGACGACCCCGGTTGGGAGAAAGTGAGAGGACGTGTCAGTCTCATCCACAGCCCCCCCGGAGGCCCACCATGGCGACCAGGTGCTCCTCGTCTACCTGAACCTGAAACTGCTGCTGTTGGTCCAGTGGCAGCTTGCCCCTGAACTCTGCTAGTCTAGTATAGTTATTACAATCATACTTGGCTAGCTGAGCCTGACCATTCACGATCTAGAACTGTATTGCTGCCGAGGAATATACCTTCCTCCTTGAGGGTCCATGCACTTTGCTGCCCTATCCAGAGGGGTCGACTTCTGCGGGTGCTGGCGTGCCCATTCTGCTACTGCTTGGACAAGAGAGCTGGGGGGGCGGATGAGAAAAAAAGTCAATCTCCCCCCACAGAGGTATGAAATACTTCCTCTCTGCCTGCGGGCAGCACAGGAAGCAGGGGTGTACCACACTGCTTACACTGGTTGGAGGATGGCCTCGTTAATAGGCAGAGCTACCTTGAAGGCCCCTAAGGTTGAAGAATGTCCAGGAACTGATGTTGCTGGTCCTGAACCTCCTCCAAGGGAATCCCCAGGTCTGCTGCTACCCTCTGGAGCAAGTCCTGGTATTGGTGGTTGTGCCTCAGAATAAGTGCCTCATCCTGCTAAGAGGAAGTGGCTGTGGGGGCTGGTGGAAATGATAGTACCGGTTCAATGTCTGCCTCTTCCTCAGACACTGATAGTGCTGCGGGAATGGGAGAGGCGCGATAGGACGTCTGGGAGGGTGCATGGTGTTGACAGTACGGGTCTCAGGATGCAAGTATGACCAAGGGGAAGGGTCCTGTGGATGCTGTGGGCCCCACGGGTAGCGGACACTCACTGCTGGATAGTAAGCCAGGGAGCAAGGCGGTTAGGGATGCAAGTCCGAACTGTGGCGTGACATCCGGGAGAACCAGGGTTCTGGCTCCAAAAACTCCTCATACTCTGAAGACTATTCTGGCAACGGGGCAACTGGTGGTATGGGAGGACTAAGGTGTGGCAATGGGACGGGCCTGTCTGGCAACAACAGAAAAGGCTTGTCTTCAGAAGTGGGGACATCCCAGGTGAGCCGGGGTCCACATAGGAGTGGAGACAGTGGGTATGAAAGAAATCAGCTCCGCTGCCAACAAGAGAGGCGACAAGCAGCTGGGAGTTCTCCGTGTGCCTGTGGAGATGCGAGAGGGACCTGACAGCGTCTGTGGTGCCAGCTTGTCCAGGAGGTGTGGCGGTACCGGCAGGATGGACAGCACGGGCTGATGAGCATTCCAAACACACAGGTACCAGGGTTACTGTCAGATCCTGTTTGTGCCAAGCTTTACCCTCCACAGGGGGACGCTTGGGTGCTGGTCTGGTCGGATCCGTGTGCGACATCTTACCTGACCTGGCCCGGCTCAGGGAGGAAACGCTGCACTTGGAAGCAGTCCGCAGTGGGGAATCTGTTCTTGTGCCTGTGAGAGTGTTTTTTACTCTCATGTCAGGACTTGTCCTTGGTCTCCAGTACTGACAGATCTGGAGCATGTGAGGTGCTCAGAGGGGAGCCTACCACTGGTGCTGGCTGCTGTACGGGGGGTACAACAGACTCAGATCCAAGCGTGCACCCGGTTGCATAGTTTCCTCCATTAAGAACAAACGGAGGTGGAGCTCCCAAGTTTCCTCGGTTCAGGATGGCAAAGACTTGCAAATGGAGCAGCGAGCTGCAATATGAGCCTCACTGAGGTAGTAAAGGCACCTCTGGTGCTCATCGCTTATGAAAAGTGAGTGCAGGCAGGAGACAGTTTTTAAATCTCGAAATCCAGGGCATAGTCCCCAGAGGGTGGGGACGGTCCCCAAATGGGGAAAGAACTTCACTAACTCATCTATCTATAACTATATACAACTATTTACAACAAACGAACAACAAAAACTAAGTGCGAAGGAACAGCAGTTCCAGCTCAGGCCATGCAGCCGTCAGAGAGAACTGGAGAGGCACCGGCCTGCACTGCCCTTGGCTATGAGCACAAGGGGACGCACTGTGCATGGGCAGGTCAATGGACATTGCTAAGGAACACTTTTGGACTCAGATGCATGATGCATATACACACCCATCTGTGGAATACATATAGGGACCATCACTCAAAGAAGCGCAGATGGTGTCCAAGGAAGGATCCAAAGCACAGGATGTGGTGATAAGTATCTTTTTCAGTGAAGACCTCGCTTCCTTATCCTGGTGTGGTGGTAATCCCGGAGCTTTAGGTGCCATACTAAAACAACACAGAGAGCAGGTAGCTGATAGCAGCTTTGAAACCCTCTGGCAGAAGCCTCTGTTTTGTCTGAGGGCTGTATTGATTTTGTTGTCCACTTCAGCTGTAGAGAAGTCAACCTCAGTGTTTATGACAATGCTGCCGTTGTCTCAGCTGCATCTCTTCTCAGGAATGGAACTCTACGAATTTTGCCTATTTGCACTTCCCAGGGTGCATGACTGATGTGTGGAACTTCTCTTAGCTGGCGCCTCCATTTCTCCCTTGACTGCATCTTTTCCTGAGCACTATTAGGGACAAATCTAGCTCCTAGGGAAATGTTTTCTAACGGGCCTGGGAAAGGAGTCTTTTTGGATATTGCCCTTGAACCAGAGAGTATAACTAACTGATTGGGAAATCAAATAATTCAGAAAATAGCCTTTTTTTAGGTCAAATTTCTCCTTGTCTTCCTTCCTGACTGAGGAATGAGGCATGTTCTTTTCTGCTCTTCTCCACTGTGACCAGAGAGCTTTACCGTGTTCTTATTGGGAGACACTGTGATGGTAAGATTTTCCCCTTCTGAGCCAGACAGAGCCTTATGTTCAGGGGTGTGAGCACAGAGGTTACAGAGTCCAGACTCAGACAAGACCATTCTGTGTGCTTTGCATGTCTGGATCCCATGAAGCACTCTGCACAGCCTGACCACCATATTCAAAAGATCTCTCCTCACATCCCCCAAGAACCAGCTACTCACTGCACTGAGAAGAGGGGAGCGGGCAGAATATTAATTTTAAAAGTTGGAAGGAAGTGTAAGAAAAAAAGTAAGAAAGGAGAAACAACAGTAAATACAGGTGCAAATTCTCACTGAAGAAAATATCCCCTCTAAGAGGCTAAAAAAGCTGCAGGCACCCTTAAGCCGCCTCTCCGATACAGAACATTTACAGCTTTGCTTAGGGGATGGGAATAAGTGATTGGGATTGCTTGCTCTTTTACTCCTGTGCTCCATGGATATGGGACTCCATCTTAATGGACAGGATCACAGAGATATACTTGGAGAAATTAATGTTTTCAGATACAAAACTCAAGATATTAAAAGCAATGAATATTTTTTGTCTTTAAAAAGACACAATGTTCATCTTGTTCCAAATTAAAGATGATCTATAAAAAAATAAGACAATCTGTTTAGTACAAAGTCCTTAGATGACCAAATAAACACATTAAAGGTGAACTAAGAACCAAGGAAAGTTATTTCTTCCCTTTATTGATCTTCTAGAATATATAAATATGATTGTTAAATGGTTTTAAAAAGTATTCCTTATGTGGTTTTTACATTAGGTAATCAGAAATAGTAATGAGGAAGGGATGCTTCATGTGGAAGTCTGGCAAGCCACAGCTCAGGTTTCATCCTGCGATGTCACCATCCAAGTCCCTAAGATTGTAGCCAGAGTTCTCCACAGCAAAGAGAGGAAAACCAGGATCTGATCATTCCAGTGTAAAAAGAAAAACCAAAATCACTTATTTTTAAAATAAAGGAAACTATTTAAACATGACAATTTTATAGATCATAAAGAGAACAAAAAATATTCTGCATTTCATGATTCACCTTTAAGAAGAATGCCATAACCCTTTCTACCACCTTTAGAAACTCCTTTTAACTGGTTATTTGAGATACGTCTGCAAACTAATAAATATCATATTTTGCATTAAATGGTAATTGGTAACTGGAAACATCTATATGGATAACAATTAACGATGAAAATACAACATTAATATTTAACATGCATTATTTCTAAGAAAGAGCAAATTAAAACAGTCATACCCTGAATATACAAGGGATGTCTTTACGGGTTGCATGTATTACATCTGATGCTAGGACAGAGCTCACACAAAAATCTTCATCTCTGGTAAGAAAATGAAAACTATAATCAGTAAGAGGCTAACAATTTGTTAGAGAAACCTTCTCAACTGAGTGCCAACTATCACTAATATTTGTGTTGTGGTAGCACCTACAGGCCACAATCAGGATTGGGGCTCCATTGTGCTAGGAACTGTATGCACACAAGACAAGACAAGTCCTTGTCCCAAAGAGTTTGCAATTTTAGGCCCAGATCCTGCAATTTACAGCAGGGCCTGCTGCATCTGTGGGGGCCCACTGAAGTTAATGGGCTCCAGGCATGCTCAACAGTCTATTGGGATGTCAGTGATTGATTAGGACTATTACCCTAATGATTTGGAGAGAGTTAGTTGTTCTTTGAAGCAAATGACGACATTGGAAATATAAACAATTCACACCTAAGAGTGTACAAGGTAGGAACATTTGCAGAGTTTAGATTCAAAGGATTAAGCAACATATCTCACCTGTTTGTTGGATTAAAATAAGGGAATACTTAGATTTTCAAAACAGCTAGTTTCCCACTTTTTGTGATTGTAGAAATAAACAGTGTAAATCACAACAAACTCTCATGTACTTTAGACCGTGTCCTTCTACATAGGGATTGTCTATACTGGGATTTTTAATTGCATTGTAGATTTTCATGTAATCAGACACCATTACTTGCTCCTACCATAGTGAAACATAACCAGGAACAAACCTTGGTGTCCTGTCCACAAAATAACTTACAATTGTATTGTTCAACTGGTGTTAAAACACAACTAAAAATTCCAGTGTAGACAAACCCCAAGAGGCAACCTTACAGCAATGGATAAAGCACAAGGCTGCTAGGAGTAATGTCTGGCTGAGCTGCCTCAGGCAATCTGCTAATGAGAATGCTGTTATTTGCCGTGCCTCCACATTTCTACTCTTGAACACTGTGGATTGTCACATGCCCAGGAGATCATCAGTGTCAACTCTCAAACAGAATTACTGAGAGGAAAGAGCCAAGTATCTGTCACCCTATGGCACTAGGCCTTATTGGAGGGGACTGTTCATCAAGGGAGTTGTGTAAGCAGATTCTACACTAAAGAAAGGCATAAAGGTGTTTAACATTACAGGATGTTCCACTTTTACTGCATCATAGCCAAGAGAAATTTTATTTTCGTTTACTGGGTAAAAAATGGAGAGAAACAACCGGCCTGTTGTAGGAAAAAGTCTCCTGTGCTTAAAAAAACCAGTTAAATGTAAAAACATGACCCTTGTAACCAATATAGTCAGCGAGTGCTGGGGTAATCTACAGTCTAAATTGGCAAGCTCAAAGCTTCCTGGAGAACTGCTTTAATGTACTCAGTTTTTCCAAGGTTCCTGAAATTGCTAGCTATGTTTTACCTGCTATTTGCTTGTTTGGGATAGCTCTTTCCCTGTTCATAGCCTGCACATCCCCTGTGTCCTGCTTTATCTTGATTAGTTTCCCCAAGACACACATCAAACTCCAGGAGGGAACACACTAACATTATGTGATTTCAAAGAAAATGACGTGTCACACCACTTCTTACTGCTTAAATTAACCTTAAGTCCACATACAGGAGGCATAAATCATTTCAGAACAGAGTTCTTATGTTACAAGAGCTTCTTGTGTACTGATTACAGAGGCACTTGATGTAGGGAAAAATAATGGAAGTTTTCTAACTACCATGGCAACACAAACCTGAGATCCAACACCTGACTTGCAACAACTCCAGGCTGGGTGGATTTTCCTTCAGGCACATCATATAGAAATAGTTTGCAGTCACAGACAACTGCATAGGCCCTCTGCCACCCCTTCTTAACTCCTGTAGGCTTTGGAACCTGCATGTAAATAATGGATTGTTCATTATATGTAAAAATGGTTATATAGACATAAAAGAGGAAATTTAGAAAGGCATGGAGACTCACATTTGAGTGAAGGGAACCTGAACACCATATTTTGGTTATATTTAAAATTGGTGGGAAAGTGTCAGTGTACATGAGATTTCAAGAACAGAACAATTATTTATGAAGTTCCCCCATTCTCTGTCCAGGTTTAATAAATACGTTCAACTTTTCAAGTGGTAAACCCAGGACATGTATTTTCAGAGATTCCACAGATGCCAAATCGGTGACAGAGTTTACTTTTTATCCTACATTTGTCTCTGTCATAGCAAGAATTCTTTTTCCCTCAAAGGTGGTTTCTCTTTTTTATGTTTGTGGCAATTTCAGCAGCCAACTTCTAGTCCTCCAAGTAAAACCACCTGTTTCTCAAGGATTAGCATTAAGGGCATTAGTGTGAATTGTACACAATCCCAGGGCTTTAGCACAATCTGAGGATAGAGTTAAACATAGTTAGGGTTTCCAGCTACAATACAAGACCAAACAGCATCTGCAATTTAAGTTTGCAGTTATACTGGAGAAAAATACCACTCATGTCCAAGGTCAAATGATTCTTACCTTAACATAACCTTTGTATGCCATTCCTATCCCCCTTTGCACATCTACTCCAAGAGGCCTTTTGGCTTGCTCAGGGGGTATAGGACAGACCTGAGGCGCACTGTCCTTGCAGGAAACATGACATGCGAATGAACACACTGAGAACAAAAGAGAAAAACTATAATGAAATTATATTATGATGATGAATTCATCTTAATAGGTGGTGCATATTTTCTACTCTTGGAATCAGGAGACCAATGAGTTCAATTGAAATTGCCTGCAGAACATACATGTCAGCAGCACATTATTGTTTAATTATTTTGGCATAGATAAGCACTTGTTTTTTAAATACCATAAGAGGCCCCTAGCAAGCTCTTATTTCTTTTTTTCTGGCACCACATAGGGAAAGAGCCTTCTCACCACAATGCATGAGGTGGCTTATAAAATCTGCAGTTTTCTCAGGGAGATAAGGACTTTGGCAGTCCCATTAATTTCAACACCACCAACCTCATTAATTCAGATAGGAATAAAGAGGCTTCAGCAGAGGGAAGGGGTAAAGATGACTTTTGGTAAGGAAGGTGGAAGATCGGAATGGGAGAACAGAGGATTAGATAAATCAATATAGGAAAGGGTTAATTTAATGAGTAAATATGTAGGGGATGGGATACAGTTAAAAATAAAAAGGGAAACCATCTTGTCCAGAAAAACAGAAAAAGGGTGATATGAAGAAAATGGGCTTAGATGTATAGTAAAATAGAGGCTAATAGACAATGGTTAAGATATCGTGCTATGAGAAAGGCATATGAATAGTCAGTACTTAAAATAAAGAGTAAACACCAATAAAACTGAATTGTTGCCTCCTGTGTCTGTTGTCTATTTAGAGTGCAATACTTTAAGAGACAGAGACCTGTTATCTATAAAGCACCTAGCAAACTTTTGGGCACTGTAAATAATACTAAAAATACATGGTGCTTCACACACTAAGGATACCTGGGGCTTCCCATACATACATGAAGACAAGGTCTGTGCACTGAGGAACGTACTCAGTTTGTAATATTGTAAAGCCATCAGCACTCTGAAGGTGTTGGGAGCTGGAGAGAACTAAGACGACTAGAGCAGCTCTTGTTAAAGCAATTTCTTTTATGCACACATTTTACTCTGCCATCTTCTCAATTCTTATATCCCTTTAGCTTATCTCTGGTTTCTTACGTCACTATCATGAGCTGGTGTCAGCCTGACAATGGGGAGATTAGTGGTTGAGTTCTTGCTGACAGACATGAGACAACAGGAGAACGAGGTTGTCAGACCACTGGAGACAGACTGTTCCAGGATTGAGGGAAAGGAAGGGAAGAAACAAAGTGCAGAGCTGCAAGAAGGAGACGACAAAGTATGACTACGGGTGGGTGCAGTTGGAGTAACAGGTGCTGCCTACAGAGAGGAAGGGGAGTGAGATTAGATTAGAAATAGATTATGACTGATGTGTGAAAATGTGCGAAGATGAGACCGAAGAGCCAGAATGTGATACAGAAGGTGTCAGTGGAGAGATGTTAAGTGGGGACTGAGCTGGGCATAGTGATCCAAGAGGACGCTTATTTCTACAGTGGTGTTTTGGACAGATCTGAGGAGAGATATGTGAAGTCAGAGGGGCCAAACAGGAGGAATAGCAGTAATCAAGGCAAAAGGTGATTAAGGCTCAGACAAGTATTTTCAGAGCGAAACTTCCCAATACTCATACTTCAGATGCAATCGTCAGGGTAGAAATTCCTATAAAAAGTAAGTAACAGTGGAAAGGAAAAAAAGGATTTCAGAGCACTGAACAGAAAACTGACAGGATCTGATGACACCCTGGATCTAAAGGGTAAAACAGGAGGCAAATGTTTCCAAACCTGTGGATTTTGGAGAAGTGGACAGTGGAAATTTACAGCGTTAGATTAGTACGGCAATAGCATCGCTGCAATATGAGTTTCTCCATGTTCCAAAAAGAATGCTACTAAGGATTAATGGTTATACTAGTACGGAGAAATATTGCAGGAAGATAAATCTCTGAGCTTAAGAAAAACTTGAGAATTGCATTCCTTAACTGTTACAAGTCTGCAGATGTAAAAAGGTAGGAGGAAAAGGCACAACAGTATTATTTTCCATTGAGTAACTTGTTGCTTTAAAATAAATGATTTTTAGGTTAGATGACTGAAAATTCAGAATGGTTTAACTGACTCACCATCGCAGGCATAGCCTTGTCGAACTAATCCCACCATGAGAGATGTGCAGTGACTGCACTGAGTAGGGCTTGAAAAGGACTTGATATTGAGTTGGTGAGCTTTAGGCTGCAAGATAAGTTCAGGATAAAATAAAGCTACATGATAAGGGGGATCAATCAACTCCTATCTCCATGCAATATGTTTATCTTTTCTTTATCTTATTAGCAGGAGGGAATTATAAAATACTGCTTTCTTGTAACTAACTACAACTTGTCAGAAGTCCTGCAAGACAGAACTTTCTCTCAAAGTCATGTCGCATATTCTTTGATTTCTAATTTAAGAAAGACACACCCATGTTAGGAGCAGAACCAGACAGGTATTTCTAGTACAAAATAAAAAACCCAAATCTACTAACTAATCCAAAATAATTTTTTCTGATCTCTGACAAAACTAAACACTTAAATAATAATTACTTACGAATATGAATTAAAAACAGGCTTACAAATAAACAGCAAATAAAAAACCCAGACAGGACAAACCCAAACATATGGATAGCTAATTTATATAAAGCATCTCTTTTCTTTAGTTCTTACAAATAAGGTGAACAAGGTCCCCCTACCTTTGGTACAGCTAGAGAAATGGACTGAATGGTAGGGGAGGGAACAGCAGGCATCCTCTGAAGCCGTATTGGTTCCTGAATCACAAAAAACTACAGTTGAGCAAAATGAGGCTTCAATAATTTGTTTTACAAAGGATCAGTAAGAGTTTAGATTTTAGAACATATTGCCATTCCTGATTTACTGTGAATGAATTACATCTTAAAGCGCTCATAGGAAAGCCTGCATAATAACAAACAAGCAGCAATACAAAAATGGGTATGAAAATGGAGTACAACAACATACGTAGAGACTGGGAAAAGGTTCCACCTGCAACTGTTCTCAAAGCATGTGTGCTTATAACAATGACACATGTCTGCAAATAAGCTAACATTCAAGGTTGGATTAAGCCTCTTCATGGTGAGTAATGTCTGTGATATACATTTATAACAAACCAGCAGTGCTTAAAGACCTAAGTGAATTACTCTGACTAATAAAATACCAGCTGCCTTACTTCTTGCTGCTGTTCTGTAGTCATAACAGAAGTGGATGGTGAGACTTCTGGTTTGGGACCTTGTGTTTCCTGCTCGCTTATAGAACTTGTCTGCAAAAAATGTTAGCAAACAAATTAGATTAATACTATAGATCTGAAGCAGTGTTCTTGCATCAACACGAAATAAATCCTAGAATGGTTACAATTATTAACTCAGAGCAAAAATAATAGTTTGTGAAACACAACATTAAGAGCACTGCTAATGTCTATAAATGCTATGTAACGTCTGTTTCTAAAAAAAAAAAAAAAAAAAATCAGATCCACTAAATGATAGCAAAAGTGTAGAAATGGAAGTATCATATTTTAAAAATTCCCAAATGGTAGGTGGCATAATAGCCATAAACATCAGCCTCCTTCTCCCTGAAATCCAAGAAGGACCCTTCATAACATGATTGGACTTCACCAACCACATCTTTGAATGTTGCTCCTACATTCTTGTATGCTGGTATGAGAGGAAGCCAGGCTTCCTGGACAACCAACCATGAAATATTTACTACAGTAGGATTTTTACAATGCAGAGCCGCCACCGATCCAATCATAAGGTTTTTAAAGTGACTTCATCCAATTTATTTTTAGTATTTAAAAAAATATTTCAGGAACTTTATAGATAGAATTTTGTTACCATTTGGAATTCTAACAATAATTACAACACATTTCATTAATACTAGAAACTAATACCACACATCCTCTATTAAATACATATTTACAATAACTACTACTAATTGCCAGCACAAGGGGTAGTGTGCTATAATTCTAGAGTTAAAACAGCTGGGTGGGGAATTAGGATATTATATTATTGTACTCTGTGGACACTGGGAAGATTATGATTAGCAAACATCAGATTAAACTTTCTAAAATATAATGTAATTAGTAGTAAAGGCCGTTGAGTAAGAGTCATACTCACTCTTCAGCTACTTTAGATTGGAAGATAACTCAACAGTTACACTAGATATGTGTCGACATTTTGTTATATGCTGATTGGTAGTGCTAGACTGAGGAATATCAAATAAACATGAAATTGTATCCTTGTGTAAAACAAAAGTATGTTACCATGATAAACAAGATTCATCTTTAGCCATGACTGTATTGTCAAAGTATCTTAAATTGTCAGCCTGTAAGGAGGTTTAAAAAAAAAAAATCAACTATTTCTATTTAGTGGGTTAATTTGTAGTAAAAAGTTATTACGGAAGAAAAAAAATCCACTAGTTTTAGGATGCCAATCTTACAAATACAGGTCATAAATTAAGGAGACAAATGTATCAGCAAGAACTTACTTCTTCCCAAAAGGCTAGCAGAGAAGACGTAGACGAGGAAGAAAGAGAATCCTTTGTTGTAACAGATATGAGGGATAAAAATGATCACTTATCACCCATAAGAAACTTCAGAGGGATTATTTGTAGGCTAATTAAATGAATGTTTATGCAGCAAACGGATATTTACACAAACCAAAATAACCAAGAAAATCGGGGGAGGTATGTTACAAGTGTACCTTCAAAAAGTTAATAGAAATTTTGTTAATCAAAATATTCAGACTTCTAACAGTAATTCATTAGAAAATGATACTCAACTTTCCTTAGCACTTATTTATTTATGGTGGGATATATGACGTGGCCTTTTGGTTTATTATGCATTTAATTTTTTAAGCCCTACATTTTGTAATATTTTATTTCAATTATAAAAACAGTGATTCAATCCTTATTCAAACAAAGTGCTTTAAAATCTCATTTGTTGACTAAGTAATGTCAATTTGCTTTAAATGAGAAACTATCGAGGTCAGTAGACCTAAGAACTCAAACCATGGCAGCAGCACATTTCATACGCTTTTCATCTATTCCTTTTCTAAAGGAATGTCTGGGGAGTGGAAGTGGAATAGTATACACAATGACCTGCTGTGTTAATAGTAAATAAACTAGCAGACAGATACTCTAATAGGAAATAGCACACATTTATGGTTTATGTATTGCACATCTCACAGCATGTCCCTGACTTCTTGGGAACAGCAACAATGTGAGAAATATATAGAAAGCACAGTAATCACATGGTAACACCATCTAGATACAAATATCTATCTAGGTAGACCAGGATTTAATCCCAACCAGTATAACTGCAGCCCTCTAGTTTATACTATCAGAGTTCTTATGATTTTCATTCTTAACTGTCTGTTTTAAATGTTATACAAAACATGTCCAGAAACCCATCAAGGATCAAGAGTTCATAAAGTAAGGAAATGTGATTCACTGCAGTAATTAACAGCTGTTTCCTCAGGGGATGTACAAACTTTACGCACCGAACCCACAATTTGTATGATTAACTTTCTAAAGAAAATCAGAGGGTGTGTCATGACAAAGCTGAGCTACAGTCCAACAAAAACCTTGAAAAAGTCTTATTTGGCCTACACCAACATGCTGGGTCTTCTGCATCTCTGAAGCTCTTCCCAGTTCCATCTACTCGAACCGCCCAAGCTTGGAGACGACAATTTCACAGACTAGATGAGTCACCCTTTGGAGCTCATCAATGCATTTAAATCAGCCAGTTTGTCAGCAGATGCAACCATGTAACCAGCAGCTATACACGCTGCCCTTTAGTTTGTGAAGCATGTTCAGAAAAAGTGAATGCATTATTTATCCAATAGAAGTTCTCAGATATTTTCCTATCCTGGTTCTTTTGCTTACCTTAAAGTGGGATTTTGCAACTATTTCAAAAAGTTATAGCTTTCTCTACAAATGCCTAGCTACCTGACATCTATTATAGGGGCAATGTGCACTTGCGACATACTTTTAATTCGTCTTGCATATTTCATACTCATTTGTCAGAACCTAATTTACTGCATATTACCCATGCATAAACTTTAATTAATTCAAAATCCTCAAGACACATTTTTGTAGGCACTTGATGTTAAAAACTCACTCTAAAAGTCAGATCACGTGCAAGAGGTGAAGTGTTGAAATATTCAAAAATTGAATCTTGAAAGTCTGGAAGTTTGAGACCTGAAAGAAAATAATTACCTGATTTAGCTCAAAGAAAAACACTACAGATAATAAGCTCAAAATTAATTCTAATACTAACTTTAGTTACCTGTATCTGTTCTGTATTTTTCTTCCAGCTTTTTCTTCAATCCCTCCATTTCTTCCAACAGTTCCTGATTTTTTGCTTCAGATTCCTTCAGCTTACTAGAACATGAAAACCATTAAACATTTGAAAGGGAAGAAATTTACTGCATAATTTTATATTCTTGTTTTTACTAGCAGTAGTCCCCCTTTTGCCTTTTAGCAACACCTGCCTTCTTTTTAAGGCAGATCATTTCCCCCAGCCCACCATTCCTGTGAATTACAATTTCACTACCATGCTAGATTGAGAGTCCTTTAGGTTATCTGCATCTCTCTCTGTGATGTTGCAGGTGGTAGCTAACTGATGATAATCTCTTGGTAGGATGGTCTTCCCTTCCCCCGACCACCATCCTCTCTCCAGCTGCTCTAAGAAAGGGGATTTCTGATGCTACTCCTAGTACCCATTTCTCCTGCATGGCAAAGACCCACATATTACAATCAATCCACTCACTTGGGCATGCTGCTTTATCTTAAAAATTACTTGAAGAAATCTGTAGAATTTTTAAATGGAGTTGGGGAAAAAACCTGTAACAGACAGGTTTTCTGTCAGGGCGTAAGTTTCTTGGCATAAAGGAGGGTAAATTAATAAGTGCTTGTTATTTGAACAGGTAGCTAACAGTGGCACATTAAGGATAACCCAGCATGTTAGAATGTTCAGATGAACAAGACTGCACACTTCTGTAATTTATTACCTCTCAAAGGATATGTTTGCATCTTTAACCTTTCTTAACTCTTCTTGAATTAGCTGTTTGGCACGTATTTCTGCATCCAGGGCAGATTGCAGTTCCAGCCTTGCTGACATATCCAGCTTCTGACTTCGTCGCAGTTTCCAAAGTGGATCCTATTGCAGTAAGTTATTGTACATTAACATCAACTCTCTAAAGTAATTTTCCTCCTTTGTTCACAAATACAAAGAGAACACAGAACCTCTGATCCCCCCAGATTTGCCCCAGAGATCTTAATTTAAAAATCACATACTAACACTTTCATTGTTATGATGAAACAGTTTAAATGGACCCTGTCAAAATTGGCCCAATATTTAAATTTTATAAAACAGGCTTTTATAAAAAGCCATGACCAATAAGTGTTCAGTCCGTAGTTTTAAACCAATTAATGGTTCATCTGCAGTGCCTGAAACCCAAATTCTGCAACACTAAAAACTTGAAAATGACTATGAATAAAGGTGAAAGTGCCTTCACTGATTTTCATTGTCCGCGCTGAGAGAAAAATAAAGAGTACAGTGAAACTGGAGTTTTAGAATGTTCACAGTCAATCAAGGGTGTGTTATTACTGACATATGTACACACTTCTGCTTGTTTACAATGATAGGTTTTTAAGTTGTCAGCATCTCTTTGAGAAACCTAAAGACAGTATATGTATTTTTTTTAATCTTGTTGTACATTATACACCAATTTAAGATATGGATTAGTTTCTCTGCTTTTTATTACCAGAAAACGGTATTTTTGATTTTCCAAGATAGATAATTTTTCAAGGCTTTTTTTATTTTAGGAGGTACTCAAACATTTTCATAGTGTGGATTGTATCTTAATAGAGATTGTCTCGTGGACACCTATCCACCCACTCAAGTTCATAACACTGTATAACATTCCCATGGCAACTGCAGCAATTTCTTGCACTGAAACAGAATATTAAAAATATATTTTTTGCTCGCTAATGAAGTTTAGTAGCTGAGACCAAGGAAAGCAACACTATTTTAACATACTGGTGACCTGGGGAGAGCTGAAAGTGTCCAAAGAATCTCAGTTGTCCAAGAACCACAATCTGAAAGGCAATGTCTTATTTCATTTCCATATATACCTGAAGTCTGCTCCAAATACGTGAGTATTAATTTAGAGCAAATTTGCTAAAGTCTATGAAACCTGCCTTGATATAGTATGTCATCTGCTTTTTAAATTTTGACAGTAGGCAAAAAGCAAATGGTCACTGTCTGCCTTAAATTTGCCACTTCCTCCTCTTGCACTCGTCTTCACTTTCTACCCCAGTTCACTCTCTACCCCAAGTAAGGGAGGGATGGTGCACAGCTGTACTGCCTTAGGAAGAAAGGCAGGAAGAAAATTACAAGCCACAATTTGCTCTCTTGCTCCCCACTTACTCTGAAGTAGGAAGGAAAAGGGAATGTAATATGTTACTAGCATGGGCGGAGACTGGGGAGCATGGGGGCATTGCCCCTCCAAATAGAGAAGTCAAACTATGCCTATGGTTACCAGTATAAACCAGTAGCAGGTTACTTTCCCCTTGTGTGCTGGTCAGTGTGTTGGATGAGTAGAGGCCCCATGAAGATGCTCTCCTTCCCCATTCTTGGACTTACCAAGTGCTAAGGACAAGAGAGAATTTTGCCCTTAGGACTGTAAGCTTTCCTTAGCAGGGGCTCCTTTCTTTAAGGCCGCTAGACAAAATTATGAAATATAAATTAATATAACTTGCTGCTTAACATTTTTCTTCCTGATCCCAGATGTTGATCATCTTATGCCATGAAGCATGAAGAATGAAACCTCTTGTAGTTTTATTATTACTGTCAGGGCAAATGGCTATTATTCATTTATGTGTCTAAACCTTTTGGGGTATGGTGTATTAAAAATATTCCCTTTTATTTCTTTTAGAAATGTTTATTTTATTGACTCTTTTCATTAATCCTGTTTTAAGGCATAGTTTGCAATTAATGGCAGGTACTAGCAATAAGCAAAACACGGGATTTTATCAAATTTGGATTGTGTGACACAGAGACCCCTGGGCAAAGGTGCCCTGTTCTTTGCAATCAGCTCTCACCTCAGACCTGAAACTCACTACAGCAAACATGTCTTTTTTATCCATAAAGAACATGTAAGGTATCTACAGAAAGTTCGTACCTTGTCATGACTCAATCACTGAGAGATGTACGGATGGATATTATTAAAGGAACAATGAGTATTGTAAGCAAGACATGGGAAGTAATTCTTCTGCTCTACTCTGTGCTGATTAGGCCTCAACTGGAGTATTGTGTCCAGTTCTGGGCACCACATCAGGAAAAACTACTTAACTGTCAGGGTGGTTAAGCACTGGAATAAATTGCCTAGGGAGGTTGTGGAATCTGTGTCATTGGAGGTTTTTAAAAGCAGGTTAGACAAACACCTGTCAGGGATGGTCAGCAATTCTCAAACTTATTTAATTGTGGCCCCCCCCCCCCTTTGTGTCTGTAGTAGTTTACATCCCCCTAGCACACAAGAACATATACCAATAAAAAAAACCCCATGAAACTCATGAAATATTAAAAACAGTACGTCATTCATTTAAACCAAGCTAACGATCCACTGTAATAAGAGCTAAAGCAAAACTGTGATTGTGGTCAATGCTTACAATTAGATGTCCACACCATGTCATAGCAAACCGAGTAACACAGATGGCAACAACTTTATATAACGCTATGCAAGCTTAACAGAAATCCATCAAAATGCACAGCTCCATCTGAAGACCTGATACACCTAGAGGAATCAGCTTTGTTAGTTATTGACTGCTGCTGGTAAAATGTGGGCAGTGTTTTTTGTCTAACGCTTCTCATGACCATTCCCAGCCCCCAGTTTGAGAACCTCTTGTCTAGATAATACTTCGTCCTGCCATGAGTGCAGGGGACTGGACTAGAAGACCTCTTGAGGTCCCTTCCAGTCCTGTGATTCTATGATAAATCAGGTTTCAGAATAGCAGTCGTGTTAAAAAGAAAAGGAGTACTTGTGGCACCTTAGAGACTAACAAATTTATTTGAGCATAAGCTTTCGCGAGCTACAGCTCATTTCATCGGATGCATTCAGTGGAAAATACAATGAGGAGATTTATATACACACAGAACATGAAAAAATGGGTGTTATCATACACACTGTAAGGAGAGTGATCACTTAAGATGAGCTATTACCAGCAGGAGAGCAGGGCGGGGTTGGCGGGGGGGAGAAAACCTTTTTTAGTGATAATCAAGGTGGGCCATTTCCAGCAGTTAACAGGAATGTCCGAGGAGCAGTTGGGATTGGGGGGGAGGGATGAACATGGGGAAATAGTTTTACTTTGTGCAAGGACACATCCACTCCCAGTCTCTATTCAAGCCTAAGTTAATTGTATCCAGTTTGCACATTAATTCCAATTCAGCAGTCTCTTGGTGGAGTCAGCAGCACTGCTATGGGTACCCGCATGGCCCCACAGTATACCAACTTTTTTATGGCTGACTTAGAACAACGCTTCCTCAGCTCTCGTCCCCTAATGCCCCAACTCTACTTGCACTACACTGATGACATCTTCATCATCTGGACCCATGGAAAAGCAGCCCTTGAAGAATTCCACCATGATTTCAACAATTTCCATCACAAAATCAACCTCAGCATGGACCAGTCCACACAACAGATCCACTTCCTGGACACTACGGTACTAATAAGCGATGGTCACATAAACACCACCCTACACCAGAAACCTACTGACCGCTATTCCTACCTACATGCCTCCAGCTTTCACCCAGACCACACCACACGATCCATTGTCTACAGCCAAGCTCTACGATACAACCGCATTTGCTCCAACCCCTCAGACAGAGACAAACACCTACAAGATCTCTATCAAGCATTCTTAAAACTACAATACCCACCTGCTGAAGTGAAGAAATACATGGACAGAGCCAGAAGAGTACCCAGAAGTTACCTACTACAGGACAAGCCCAACAAAGAAAATAACAGAACGCCACTAGCCATCACTTTCAGCCCCCAACTAAAACCTCTCCAACGCATCATCAAGAATCTACAACCTATCCTGAAGGACAACCCATCACTCTTACAGATCTTGGGAGACAGGCCAGTCCTTGCTTACAGACAGCCCCGCAACCTGAAGCAAATACTCACCAGCAACCACACACCACACAACAGGAACCTATCCTTGCAACACAGCCCGTTGCCAACTCTGTCCACATATCTATTCAGGTGACACCATCATAGGGCCTAATCACATCAGCCACACTGTCAGAGGCTCGTTCACCTGCACATCTACCAATGTGATATATGCCATCATGTGCCAGCAATGCCCCTCTGCCATGTACATTGGTCAAACTGGACAGTCTCTACGTAAAAGAATAAATGGACACAAATCAGACGTCAAGAATTATAACATTCAAAAACCAGTCAGAGAACACTTCAATCTCTTTGGTCACTCTATTACAGACCTAAAAGTTGCAATTCTTCAACAACAAAACTTCAAAAACAGACTCCAACGAGAGACTGCTGAATTGGAATTAATTTGCAAACTGGATACAATTAACTTAGACTTGAATAGACACTGGGAGTGGATGGGTCATTACACAAAGTAAAACTATTTCCCCATGTTTATTCCCCCCCCCACTGTTCCTCAGACGTTCTTGTCAACTGCTGGAAATGGCTCACCTTGATTATCACTACAAAAGGTCAGTTGTCCCCCCCCCCATACTGCTGGTAATAGCTCACCTTACCTGATCACTCTCACTCTCGTTACAGTGTGTATGGTAACACCCATTGTTTCATGTTATCTATGTATATAAATCTCCCCACTGTGTTTTCCATTGAATGCATCCGATGAAGTGAGCTGTAGCTCCCGAAAGCTTATGCTCAAATAAATTTGTTAGTCTCTAAGGTGCCACAAGTACTCCTTTTCTTTTTATGATAAATCAGTCACAACAAGGTAATGTGTCTTAATGATGATCTATTCAAGCAAGTGGGAGTTGTCACTCCTCCCTAGTCAGTTGACAAGGTAATGCAGGGTTTCATTGTCTACCTTTGCACATCCTGGAACAGTCAATGGGGAAAACACCAGACATTACAAACCACCAAAACCATTTAAAGGTAGAAAAGACACTCTACAGCAAGGCAGGGATTTGCCTGGCCTGTGAGCAGAAATAAATGGCTGGTTTCAGTATACCAGAATAGGGAAAAGTACTAACCACTCGCTGAGGAAAACCCCTGGCAGACGTTGGTACTTTCATGAAAATTTGAATCCTGGTTCTTGAGAAACCAGCCAGCTCTGCAACAGCTGGAACTTTGGTGAGAAAAATCTAGTTTATTATATGGGAAAGATAACTATTCATGTAAACTCAGGTTCACGTTTTATTATGTTGTTTTATACTGTAACCACTTGTTTCCATTGCTCTCTCTTGTTTCTAGTTAAATCTTTATTTAAATAAATAAATCCACTTTTATCATAAGTGGTCACAAGTGCTGTGTGGTTCACAAGAGTGGTGGTTTAAGATAAAACTAGTAAACTGGGGAACGCTGCACCTTTGGGTGCAGAGGATTTTGAATTTCTGAGAGCAGTCAGTGTCAGGGGCTGTATATCACAGGGGAATGATTCAAAGGGATTCGGTGCACCTATTATTAACCTGCCTGGGGAAGGAAGGGCTGGCACAAGCCAGAGGAGAGAGTAGCTGAAAGGCTGACACTGCACTACGACAAGACTCCCTCTCTCTAGAGAAGATGGTAACAAGGTGACTCACAGGCCTGGGTATCCCAAGAACTGTCACAGTGGTGTAACTGAGATTCACACACAATGGGGCAAAGTAGACAGGATAATCAAAGCACACAGTCTTTATTAGAAAACACCTCTGGCTATTTGCATACTACACCCTTTCTTGATAAATAAGAGGATTTCTAAATGAACGTGGAAGTAAATGAAGCCAAGTATTAAGAATTTTAGGCATCCAGAATTAGAAAGCCTTCTGAATGCTTGCTGTTGACCTACCAATGTTCTTGAGCCCAGACTAGAGATTCTCAATGACTCTAATTCTTCTGTCATCTTGGAAGCTAAAGCCTGAAGATATCCACGTGCGTCCTTCTCATCACTTACCCTAGAGTGCAATTACAAAGCAGTTACTTAAACAAGACCTTGTTTAGAAGCTGGAGAAAATATAAAACTTTGATACTCAGGCACCATGCACCAGGAAACAAGTCATCTTGCTGCCAAATATCAACAGAGTATTTGTACTGAATTTAGGGTCACAAGCAAGGATAGAGCACTGGGGAAATTGCCAGGCCCAGGATGGAGCCTAGCTGTGCCTCCTTTAGGACCTCCCTCCAGCTGGTTCCCCTACCCCTGGATGCTGCCAGGTGTTTCATGATAGCTTCCCCTCTAGAATCCAACAGCAACCACACAGCATTTCATTACTACTGCATGGAGCCTGATCTGCTTGTTCCATGAATAGCCAGAAGCTGATTTCTATGGGCCTCCTCCAGGTTCCCTCCCTCTCAGTGCCCAGAAAAGCATATAAACATGCCCTCTGAGCCCATTTCCTCCCTACTTCACTACCTGAAAGATTCTTTTCAAGCCTATAGGTCACTCCAGGGACAAGAAACTCTTCTTTCGGAGAAGCACTGCTCTTTAGGCCTAGGCTCCATCACCACCGAGTCTCAGGTGGAGGAAGAATGTGAGCACACCTTTATGAATGTGTGTACACATGCCTGCCTGTGTTCTTACACTCTTGAAACACTTGCACATAGCCTGTCAAACCAGTAAGGTACTAATGAATATAAACTGTGTGCAAGAGAGAGGCCGTCTTTCTGACTGCAAGTGCTTGTCTGGGTGAGGGTGGGAACACTAAAACTAAAAGGAGGAAATACAAGAGGCCCTAAGCCTTCTGGGGACTGCAGGCAATGACACTGGAGACTGAACTGCTACAAGGTAGTCTCCTGCTTTGAGTCTCCTGCTTGTCCTGAACCCTGTAAGTTCTGGCAGTTGCCCTGAGTGAATTAGTCAGAAAATTCTATAGGAAATCAAGGATAGTGATTCATGATTTAATAATCATTTTAAATTTTGACTTGAACTGACACTGAAATCTTCTTCTTGTGCATTTAATATTCTATGACAGTAATTTGCTGCAAAATGAAAAAATCCTACTACTTAATCCACTGGTAAACAAAAGACAAAACAGATCATCAGCAACCACATCCAGGTATAGTTTTCCACTAATCTTCAAAAATCCACAGAAGACTTGGTTATGTTAAAAAGGCCGTATCTGTATTTCAAAAGTTGAAGATTGCTATCTGGAATAGTACATACCACTGAATAATTTCTGCAATCTGAGCTTCCCAATGAGCAACCGATTCCTTCTTTGCTGCCAGGTCTTGGAGCTCATCTTCTAGCTGCCTGTTTTGTGCTGTTAATTTATCCACAAAGGAACAAAGCTGAAATGAAAAGTGATCAGTTGTTTTCATCTGCAATTTATGTCACTTTCAGACTCATTATGCATGTGGAATATACACAAACAAGACCACTAGAGGATATTAAGAAGCTCTGTCAAAACAATGTAGCCTTCAGAAACCGTTTTTCTCAGGCTCTATGAGTGTGACTTCCAGGTCTAGTAGTACTCAGGTTCATGTGCCACTTCAAACAAGGGAAATGAGAAGAGGAGAAATGAATAGAAAAACCAATGAGTGTCAAAGATAGTGTGTAGTCCAAGATTGGGGATAGTTGGTATCACCCCTTTTATACTCTTGGAATACTCCATTGGGGGGGAAGGGGGAAAATCCCCAGTGGACAGCTTTTCATAAAATTCCACTGCTCAGCATCAGGTGGCACCAATCCCACAAGTGTGAGTGGCCTCTGCATACTACAAGAGGAAAATGATTTGCCCACATCCGTGGCATACATGTGTGACAGTCGGAATTACTCCTATCCATACTAATGAAAAAATCCCATTTTTAAAGCATATTTATGGTTTCTTCTTTGGTCAGTGAATTTTATAGAGAACTATCACAATATCAGAGTGACTTAAAAGGTAACAAGATTTACGTGAAAAACAGAACACTAGTTTTCAAGAAGAGTAATTGAACTTTGTTCCAAAACAATGGCTCTACTAACTACCTTTTCATTTTCCGTTGTTAACTTTTTGTTATCTTCAAAGAACATGGTTCTTTCCCGTTCATATTTCTCTTTTATTGTTCCTACAGTCTCCTCCATCTCATTGTGCCTGAGGGGAAAAAATAGAGAATGTACAACTTTACAGACCACTGGGGGTGGTTGGGATTTTCAAAAGACGCTAGGGGAGTTAGGTGCCCAAAATCCCACTACACGAGAGAAGCGGCAGCTGGTGGGGGGAATTTCTCCAGCAAAGTGGTTTCATACAGACCCTTACCTCTCTCGTTTTGCCTTCTCCAATTTATCTTTTAGCATCATGATCTCTTTCTGCAGTGCTAGCTGATGGCTTTCTGAATCATGCACCTCCTTTTTTATATTTTTTACTTCCAAGACATGGGATGCCTCTCGCCTGACTAACTCCTCTTCATAGAACAAGATTTTCTTTTCTAGCTCAGACTTCATTTTGGAAAGCTCCTGCTGATGTTCTAATGTGGCACCTGCTGCACGGCCTCCTTGCTTTAGCTGCAGAAGCAAGAGAGTGAAAATTATCAGGAAAAGACGACCCAAGATTTTTCTAGTGTTGCTTAAAAAGTTAGGAATAAATGTGGACAGGTAAAAGCCAAGAGATTAACATCAATAACATAGTTTGTGGGAAAACAATTTGAAAAAAGCAAGTAGATCTAACAGGCTGTGTCAGGTTTCTATGAAAGCCCGATTCCGTTAAAAGACACAAAGTGCCACAAATGTACATGCTTAGATAAGCGAAGTTATTGGAGGCTTGGTCTTGTATCAGTAGTGAAAAGGGCATCTGTTTCCCCATATTTTGCATTTTTAAAATAATGGTACCTTTAGCGCTTCCAGTTCATTTTCCAGCTGCTTGGAGAAAATCTCACTGTGTTCACGAAGCTTGCGTTCTTTTGATGCTTCTGCGGTGACATCCTCAAGTTGAGCTTCCAGCTGTGAAAAAGAAAACCTTAAATTATGTCAAAGCAGACAGACAGTTGTAGCTACCCTGCTCCTTTCCTCTCCTCTCAGGCTGCTTTTGGGTCCTTGGAAACAGCAGGACTCCCTTACCTCCCATCCTTATAACTCTTGCAGCCCACACTGTGACCATTATCTTTCTAGACAAGTCTTTCAGGCAAGATTCATTCCCTTTGTAGGCCAACCACCACCACTCTGTCAGCCAGTGGGGTTACTGTTGGGTAATAAAAAAAGACAGTTACCTTTTCCATAACTGGTGTTCTTCAAGATGTGTTGCTCATGTCCATTCCATATTAGGTGTGTGTGCTCGCCACATGCACCGTTGCCGGAAGTTTTTCCCTCAGCAGTATCCGTAGGGGACTGGCTCTGGTGCCCTCTGGAGTGGCGCCCACATGGTGTGGTATAAGGCTCCCCCCACCCTCAGTTCCTTCTTCCCAGTGGGGAAGAAGTGGGGGGGAGGGGGGTTGTGGAATGGACGGGAGCAACACATCTCGAAGAACACCAGTTACAGAAAAGGTAACTTTCTTTTCCTCTTCAAGTGCTTGCTCATGTCCATTCCATATTAGGTGACTCCAAAGCAATACCCCAGAAGTGGGTAGGAGTTTACGGACGTGTCAATTGCAACACAGCTCTGTCAAATCCAGTGTCATCTCTGGCTTGCTGAGAGTGATGGCATAATGAGCTGTGAACGTGTGGACAGAGGACACATTGTGGCTCTACAGATGTACTGAATAGGGATGTGTGCCATGAAGGCCGCTGAAGACACCTGAACTCTCGAGTAGGCTCTGACAATTGGCAGCGGCGGAACTCCCGCCAGATTGTAACAGTTCCTTATGCATGAGGTGATCCAACTGGAAATCTTTGTGAGGACACCAGAAGGCCCTTCATCCTATCTGCTTTAGCGATGAAGAGTTGAGTCGATTTATGGAGAGACTTGGTAAATTCTAAATAAAAAGCCAAGGACCTTTGGACGTCTAGCGTGTGAAGACACCTCACTGGTCTTGTGCGGTTTGGGACAGAACACTGGGAGGAAGATGTCTTGGTTCATATAGAAGGTGGAGACCACCTTCAGCACGAAGGCCGGATGGGGCTGCAGATGAACCTTGTCTTTGTAGAAGACTGTGTATGGCAGTTCTGAGGTCAAGGCTTTAATTTCAGAGACCTGTCTCGCTGACGTCACCGCCACTAGGAACGCGACCTTCCATGACAGATGGGAAAAGGAGCAAGAACCCAGCAGTTCAAAGGGTGGGTCGGTGAGCCTAGAGAGGACCAAGTTAAAATCCCACTGAGAGACAGGAGCCCGCACCTTCAGGAAGAGAGTCTCGAGCCCTCTCAAGAATTCGACCGTCATGTCATGGGAAAACACTGTCTGTCCTTGGATTGGCGGGTGAAAGGTGGAGATGGTGGGGAGATGCACTCTAATGGAAGAGTGTGCCAGGTCCTGGTTCCTCAGATGGAGCAGGTAGTCCAGGACAGCCTGTATGGAAGAACGCGAGGGAGAGATGCCACGTTCGGATGCTCAGCGGGAAAATCTCGTCCACTTGGCCAGGTAAGTCAGTCTGGTTGAAGGCTTCCTACTCCCCAGGAGGACCTGTTGGACTCTGAACATGTCCGCTCCTCTGGGTTCAGCCACACTGCATCCACCCCGAGAGGTGGAGGAACTCGAGGTTGGGATGTAGGAGCTGACCGTGGTCCTGTGACAGCAGGTCCTGGAGGTTGGGCAGGGGCCAGGGAGGGGCCGCTGACAAGTTCATGAGCATGCCAAACCAATGCTGGCAAGGCCATGCCGGGCTATCACAACAACCTGCGCTTTGTCTCTCTTGATCTTTGCAAGGACCCAGCTGATGAGTGGAATCAGAGGGAACGTGTACATCAGGCTCCCTGACCATGACAGGAGGAAGGCATCGGAGAGGGAGCCCTTGCTCAGAACAAAACTGGTGGTATTTCCTGTTTAGCCTGATGGTGAACAGGTCCACTTGGGGAGTTCCTCACCTTTGGAAGATCATGCAGGCTACCTCTGGATGGAGCGACCACTCATGGTGAGAGGAGAAGTCCCTGCTGAGCTGGTCCGCCAGAGTATTCTTGACACTGGGATGGTGACAAGCTTCCAGGTGGATTTCGTGGCTTCTGCAGAAGTACCATAGATGGAGTGCCTGTTGAATGAGAGCAGATGAGCGTGCTCCCCTTTGCCTGTTGATGCAGAACATCGAGGCTGTGTTGTCTGTCAGGACTCGTACCACCTTGTTTGACAGGAAGACTCCGCATGCCAGTCGGACTGCTCAGAGCTCTTTGACGTTTATGTGCAACCTCGCCTCCTCTGGGGACCACCTCCCATGTCTCTGGAGGTCGCAGAGGTGCTCACCCCAGCCGAGGTCCAAGGCGTCCGATACCAACCCAATGGAGTGAGGGGGGATGTTGAACAGAACCCCCTTCAGGACTGCCCTGTGGTTGGTCCAATATTGTAGCGAGGTAAGTATCGCCTGGGGAATGGTAATGAGTTTTTCCAGGGGGTCTTGGGACTGGGAATAGACCATCCCCAGCCATTGTTGCAGGGGCCGCATCCGCAGTCTGGCACGGCAGATCACATAAGTGCACACTGCCATGTGACCCAGCAGGCGCAGACAGACCCTGGCTGTAGTCAAAGGGAATATGGAGACTTCTGCGATGAGGTTTGCCATCACGTGGAAGCCTTCCAGCGGCAGGAATGCTCTGGCGCAGGTAGAGTCGCGGACTGCTCTGATTAACTCTATCCTCTCCACAGGCAAAAATGTCGACTTTTTGTTGTTCACCAATAGGCCCTGAGACCGGTACGTGGCTTGAAGCACCGCGACATCCCTTTGGACTCGAGAACTGAAAAGTTGCCCTTGACGAGCCAGTCGTCAAGGTATGGGTAGATCCGGTGCCTGAGGTAAGCGGCAACCACTGCCGTTCACTTGGTAAACACTCTCGAACAAGCACCTCTGTTTGGGAGGAGCTCCCCGTGAACATCCACAAAGCTATCTCATTATCCTTCCTTGAAATCCCTCCTTAAAACTCCTTTGTCATGATGCACTTAAAAAAAAAACCCAACCCCCCCCCAAAAAAAAACAAAAAAAAAAACCCCAGAGGCACTGATATTGTCCAGCATTCTGATCAGCACTGCCCCATTGTTTCCTTATACTTCCCTTTGTGTCTGTATTTACCTGTTGTCTCTTATCTTATACTGTAAGCTCTTTGGTGCAGGGACTGTCTTTTTATTTTGCGTTTGTACAGCACCCAGCACAACAGGATTTTGCTCCACAATTAGTGTTCCCAGGCCATATGGGAATACTAATAATAAAATGGTGGTGGTTGTGTAGTGAACTTAAAAATGAACTGATTATTTTAGCTACAGTTGTTACAAACACCTACTAAAATAGCTAATTGAAAATTATGAGGAAACTATGACTTCCAATTTGCTTACTTCCTGAATTTGAGAGCACTTTGCTTAGTCTGTTTTACTGTTTCCCCTCTCTTTCATATAGCCATGGAAAAGAAACACATTTAAAAGAGGAAATTGGCAAGGGTACTCAGAATAAACTGCTTTGACCTTTGGAATTTACTAGATTTCAAGCTGACTGCATCTCTTGACATTTTTAAAGAGAAGATGAGCATACAGCAAGAATATATTTTCACTGGATTACAAGCAATTCAAATACATGAGAAAAAACACAGAATTATTTCCTTCACAAATTACTAAATATTTAAGATGTACTCTGTAAATGAAATAAAATGAGCTAGAGATGTCAGGCCAATTTACAGACCCAATGTAAATTATGGTTACATTGGGGTTTTTTTACTTTTATTAAGTATGACTTAAGTGAAGCGTAAGAGCAGCTGAAACATGTTAGCCTTAAATATTTTGCCAAGTTACCTCTTTTCTGCCTCTCTCAGATTTACGAATTTCCTGTCTCATAGAATCAATTTTCTGCACGATCACTTCCATCTCTTCCTCTTTGTCACGAAGCTGTCGAGAGAACTTCTGTTTCTGAGAGCGCAAGTCTACCATTCTCTCATTGAGCTCTGAAAACTCCTGCATAGCTAGCTTTCTTTGCTGATGAGCATCCTTCAGTTCTTTGGACTGTGCCTTTAATCTTTCTGAAGCTTCCACAAGTTGCTGGTAAAATTTAAAAAAGACATTAAAAATCCACATCTCCTCTCCAAGGAAAAAGCACACTGAGTAAGACAAAGTCTTTAATTTAAAGTTAACCATTATATGTACTTTTCTAATTTACAAAAATCCTGTCTCATGCAGAGTTTAAATATTGTGCTACTTCTAATTTGGCATTCCTCTTTGTGTAGCTGTGTTATTCCACATGTCTCATGATTTGTACACACAAATTAGTCACTTCCTTTCATGCAACTGCTGATATTCCATCTCCATAATAATCTCTGGCTGAAGAGAAGGCATAAAATGTACCACCAGCCCAAGGCAGTTCTCATCTTAGTGCCATGTGCTTGCATAATAGCACCACGCTTAAAAAAAACACCCCATAGATTCCAGCATATACAATGCCATCAAGATGAAGAGTCAAACTCTCAAACTATGGGTGTAAGCATTAAAAGCTCAGCAAAATGTGTGAAATTCTTTAAGAAAATCTTATGCAAGATTCCACAGACAAAATTATGAAGAAGATTCAGTACTTTGGTGAAGAGCATTGTAAAAACCACATTTCCTTTGTGGGAAGAACCTAACCTAGACATGACAGTTTACAATACAAAACAGTGTATACTCCATAATACTTGGTAATGAACATACATGAGAAATGACAGAACTGTACACCAGCAGTTTAGGAAAAAACTCATTTGTAACTTGACTAGTTCCAGCTTCAAGTTTTTGCCATGATTGCTGAAATTAAGATATTCAATGACCTGCAAAAGAGGTGTTCAATTCAAGAGGAGCTGAACTGGCTAACTCCCTACTCACATCATTTGGTTTATAAGCTTTAGTAGTGGTTCAGAGAGACAGGGAGGAAGAGAATTTAAAAGAACTGCCTCCTATGGTGCAAAAAGTTTCTTCCAAAATAAAAACTTGAGGAATTCTGGTCAGTGGGTTGCTTTCACTAAACTGAAATGCCAACTGAAAAAATATGGCTACTCAAACTTTCCAAACCCAATGCCTAGGGCCCTACCAAATTCACGGCCATGAAAAACGTCAAGAACCATGAAATCTGGTCTCCCACCATGCAATCTGGTTGTGCGTGCGCTTTTACCCTATACTATACAGATTTCACAGGGGAGACCAGCGTTTCTCAAATTGGGGGTCCTGACCCAAAAGGGAATTACATGGGGGGGGGGTGTCACAAGGTTATTGGGAGAGGTGTCAAGGTATTGCCACCCTTACATCTGTGCTGCCTTCAGATCTGGGCGGCCGGAGAGCAGCGGCTGTTGGCCAGGTGCCCAGCTCTGGAGGCAGCACCCCGCCAGCAGCAAGGCAGAAGGAATGGTGGCAATACCATATCATGCCATCCTTCCTACTGCAGTGCTGGGCTCCTGGCCAGCAGCCACCACTCTCCAGATGCCCAGCTCTGAAGGCAGTGCCGCTGCCAGCAGCAGTCCAGAATTAAGGGTAGCAGTACTGCAATACCCCCTCCAGTAACCATGCAACACCCCCTCCACACACACACACACACACACACACAAACAATATTCCTTTTGCGGTCAGTACCCCAACAATTACAACACTGAAACTGCAGATTTAAATAGCTGAAATCATGAAATTTACAATTTTAAAAATCCTATGACCGTGAAATTGACCAGAATGGACCATGAATTTTGTAGGGCCCTACCAATGCCCAACACTAACCATTTGAAAGCATATCAATGAAAATACAGAGTAACACTTTAAAAACACATCATGTATAATTACTTACCTTGAAATAATTAAACTACTCTGGTGAAATAATAAGAAGAGTCTAAGTGCAACATTGTAAGATAATATACTCTACTATATTTTAAAAAGAACAGCATGGAAGGGTTGAATTATGCGTATAATATATGTAGTATTGCACACTAAAGCAGGACAACAATCTTAAAAAAAATTCCTTTAGATGCTATAGCCGTGGCATATTGTTCCTTTATCAAAAAAAAGGAAATTTTAATTTACTGCAAACAGTGGCAGTGGACTCAGTGAGGAAAAGTTATCCAGCTAAACTTACTGAATTAAATATTTGTATAAAATACGTTTCAATAAGTCTGGAATTTATTATTAGCCATAGATTTACAATTTGAAAACTTCAGTGGATATTCCAACGTCTTGAGAGTAAAAAAACAGCCAAACTGATTCTGCTTTAGAAAGCAATTTTTTTTAACAGTTAGAAAACTAACCTCCACACTCCTGGATACATCAAGTCTTTATAAATTATGCTTGGATTGGCCAAGGCAAACTAGGCTGTTTTCCCTGACTATCTGGCTTTTCAACTTTCCACTATTTCATGAGAAGTATCATGAACATACTAAAAAAAGGAAGAACAGACGAATGCCTTAAATACTAATAAGAAAGCATGTTTTTTTAAACTACTCGAATACCTACCAACATGCGATGCAGAACACATATGTCTCCTCGGTTCTCATCTTGCCACTCTATTACTCATTAAATGAATGGGTGGAAAAGCATTGTTTCAAACATTAAGGGAATACTGCCAGTTGGACAAATCTATCCTTGAGCTACCTGACGTGAGTGTTAAGGGTATGCACTTTGGACCATTACCTTATGAAGGTCCTCCTTCTCTTGCCTTATTGTTCTGTACTGCTTTTCAAGTCCTTTTAGCCTGTGTGTGTAGTCTTCATTTTCTTGATGAAGCTGTCGTTCTATCCTATTTAAATCTGTACAGAAATTCAAACTAAGTATACTTGACTCCCAGATTTACACCAATAGCATAAGCAGCAATGTTACATGAACAAACCACTAACTTTTGCTAGGAACTTGTTAGAGAGTTTAAATATTTCTTCTTCTCCATCTCCCCACTCAGGAGAGCCTTCTAGCCAACCTCTGTTCTCCGAGGATTCACCCTCTTTTTTACTTTTACTCTTCTGTCTCTACCAAGAGCCCTGATGTCATGGAGACAGACATTTCTCCAGATTAAAAAGTTGGAACAGTGGTTTTTGGGGGTCAATTAATGCTATCCTGCAAAATACAGGAATGGGTTTTTAAGCAGGGCACTATACTCAAATTAGGATAGATTTTAGGATGGCTAAATCTAGAGAAAGACGGTTAAGGAAATGACCATTGTTAATGAAGTAATAAATGTTGTAGGAAGGAAGGAAGATTAGTCATGGCTAGGATAAGGACTTCCCCATGAATGAGAGTGGGGTGAAGCCAATGAGTCAAGATGACGACAGAAATTGGAGGCCAGAAAATTGCGTGCTACATCAACATGGATGTTCACATCTTCAGTGAGGAGGATGTCTGAAGAGGAAAAAATTTGATTTGAGCTAAGAAATCTGGAAGGAAGGCAGAGAGGAGGCTTTTATGAAGTGGAAGATGACAAGATTGAGGGCTGTGGAAATTTGAGAGTGATTGCTCAAACAAACCTACATCTCTGCTCTTCCTTTCTTTATAGTAATAGCAACTGAGAGTCTCTCTTTAGTAAAGCTTCATTAAGACTAAAAGTCTGAAAGTTTAGCTAGCACTAATTCAAAAGTAGTTCTCATTCCCTTTTTTAAAAGTCTTCTAAAACTGATCTCATGTTTTCTGGGAGATGTTTACATGGATGAACAAAATAGGGTGGTCAAACAGCATAGTTTCAAATAACTGATTTGGATCCAACAGTTGTCTCTCTCTCAGGTAAGACTTGAGTAGTTGCCTTTTTCAACTTGTCAGTTTTAGACACTGCTAGATGAAGATTGAGTGGGCTTCAAAACAACCATACAATTTCTTTTTAATTCTCCCCTTAAATGTACCTAAGACCAGAAAAATGCCCCTTCTTCCCATGAGAAAAAAGCAAGATTAAAAGTACAAGATCACATTCAGAACATATCAAACTGAACCTATCTATCCCATTCCTTCTACTCTTGGCTCCCAGTGGAATATATGCTATCGGGCTCAGCACGGACGTTGAGGGGAAAGATAAGAGTTTATTTGTAAATACTGAAATCCTGCTTAATATAAGCATTCCAGTAGGTATCCTTTCCTTTTATTAGCATTCATCAGTAACTATTTGTACTGAATTAAATTTAAATTGATAAAGTTAAGCATTACTGCTACTGAGATATTAATATTAGAATTAAGTTATTACTTGAAGCATACCAGTCAGAACATCTGCCAGTCATACCAGACACCTACCTGCTATTTTTTTGTTCAAACGTTCAATTTCTTCAGTTAGCTTCTTGATTTCTTTGTCAGGAGCTGGACCCAGCACGGGCGGCACAGGAGATTCTTAAGTTGAATAAGAAAAAATATCAGTCAAACTAAGAGCATTCTGCTGCTTTTCATCATCTGAATTGCAAATCCTAGTAAATGTCCACAACTAACCTTGCAGTTTTCTGTACAAATCCAGTTTTTCTTCCTCCAGTTTTCGTATTCGCCTTTCATAAGCTTCTTCTTTGTCGTGTTGCACATCCATCTCTTTGGTTACAGCACCAGACTGCATTACACTCCTTAAAGAGCCTCTATCAGAAAATAAGCTGCAACCAAAACATGAGTTAGAAAATACATCACTGAATATCTTACAACAATATTTACAACAAAAAGCAGATAAACAATAGTATCATTCTTCATACAAAGATGAATTCATCTTATCCTATTTTACATTTGCATTCCAACGCTACTCTGAACTGGAGCAGACTCTTTTCCTGATATATCCACAATTCAGAGCTCTAAGTACATACCACATTCTTCAGCATGGCACAAAATCTTTGACAGAATTGGTCAACTCCGGTCTTCAAAATGTTCCAGTTTCATGCTGGAATTCAACAGTTACACCTAAATTTCTGAGCACAACACTTAATGTAGTGTTACTGTATATACTGCTGCCAAGATTTTGCAATTTCTCTCATGCTTTTCTATTCCATGCAGAAAAACAGTGCCTTCACCATTGCCTTCCATCTTTGCCCGTCTCCTGCTGCAGTCAGCTTCTTCCTACGCCATTTTGATAGTTTTCAGTTCTGCTTCTATTACACATTTCCATGCTATCCTTGGTCTACCTTGTCACCTCTTGTTCTAGACATTCAAGTCCAATACTCGTCTTATGTTACTCAGGTCATTCCTACATATATATACTAGCCATCTCCATTTTCATTCTGTAATTTCCTGTCCTATTGGCTTCTGTTTCTTCCTCCTCCAGAGTTCATTTGTGATTTTTTTCCCCCAGCCATCTGATATTGGGATTTTGTCTAAGGCAGCTGTTTATGAAAACTCTGAAGGATAGGAAGGTTTTAAGTTTCCAAGTTTCATATACTAAGACTAGCTTTACAATGGCTTTAAATATGCAAAGTTTAGTTTGGAGGGCAAGATTTCTGTTTCTCCAGATTGGCTTCAAAGTTACAAAAGGTATGTTATCCGGCTTTTGCTATTCTAGCTTTAATGTCTTGGTCTGTTCCACCCATAGTACTTACAATGCTGCCAAGACACGTGAAGTATCAGACCTCTTCTATGTTTATACCAGACAGTGTTATTGGCGTTTCTTGTTGTGTGTTGATTCCCATAGTTTTAGTTTTCTCAATGTTGATTTTCAACCCTAATAATTCTGCATATGCCTGGAGATCATTTGTTTTGGCTTGTATATCTCTATGCGTAAGGGATAGTGAGTTGATGTTATCTGCAAAGTCAAGGTCCTCATAACTTGTGAGTGAAACACTACTGTACATCACTTGGTTGCTCTGTGATCTCTTGTTACCCAGTAATGATGCACGTGGTGGCTAGAAATGGCCTAGTCACTTCACTATTATGTATTATTTGGCATGTCATACTTCCATAGAAGCTTTGAATGATGTTCACAAATTTCTGAGGGATTCTGTAGTGGTGTAACAACTTCCATTAAACTGTTTTATCTACTATATCAAAGGCTGTTTGGAAATCTAAAAACTTCATATAAAGTGGTGACTGCCATTCGATCAACAGGTCTGATGATATGTAGGATTACTATTTGATCTATACATGATTTCTCCTGTCTGTTCTTTTTGTAACCTGGAACTATCACTTTTATTATTATTACAGACAAAAAGAAAGTAAAAATGTTACTTGGGATAGACATCAATCAAATACCCCTCCAATTTTTACAAGATCTCTTTTCTTTGGCAGCTTCACCATATGACTCTCTTCCCACTCAGTTGGTACTTTTTCTTTTTCCCATATCTTTTGTAAGAGTCCTACCAAAACGTCTAGTGTGTTCTTCAAGTCTGCCTTAAGAACCTCCATTAATGTTATCTGGACCTGGTGCCTTTCCACTTTTTAAACTGACTGACTGACTGCCCTTTCTACTTTTACTCTGGTGATAGGTCCTAGGTTGACATCCAGATCTTCTCTTTTCTCTATAACTGGAGGATTGGCCACTGTTTCACCATTCAGAAGTTGACTAACAAACTGCCTCCATATATTTAATTGTTCTGATTTTTATTTTATTTTATTTTTTGTTAAGTTGCCCTCATTGTCTTGATCTCATTGATTGGTATTTGTTTTTCTGACAACCCTCTAATGAATTGTACTGTGTCTTCATGTCATTTTGTGCTGCAACAGTCTGTGCATCTATTTTATCTATGAAGTCTTGTTTGTCTTTCCTAACATTCTTTTTGGCCTCATTGTTCTTTACAATATATTCCTCCTAGAGTCGCTCTGTCTGTGTTCTTGCTTGATTTAATTTCAGTTCAACTGTGTGGGTCTCTTCTATTTTCTGCTAGGTATTCACAGATAACCATTAATTGTGATATTTCTTGCTGACTCCCAGCACTTCTTCACAAGTTTTAGTGAAATTTTCCTTTACTCATTTCCACTTACCTTCTAGTATTCCATTATCTCAATCTTCAAGCACCTAGTACCTATTTGCTAGCACAATTCTAAACTCTTGTTTTGTCGTCATCTGTTTTAGCTTGGTGATGTTGTAACATAGGCATCTCTGCTGTTCAGGTCTCTTCTTTGTTTTTGTTTTACTCCTCAATATTGCTACCACTAGGGCATGGTCTGTTCCCACATCTGCCCCATTCCTGCTACAAACATCTTCTAAAGTTCTTCTCCAATTGTATTGCATTGTAATGTGATCGATTTGGTTCCTTGTTCTGTGAACTGGTGACCTCCATTTTATCTTATGAACAGTGCAGTGAGAGAAGATCGTTCCTCCAGTAACCAGGTTGTTCATGCCAAAAAATCAAATATTTCACTATTTTTATTAGTTTCACTGAGGCCTTGCTTCCCCATAACTACCTCCCTTCCAGGGTAGTTGCTCCCAGATTAGTATTCATATCTCCAGTTAATAGGAGGGCATATCTTTTCGGGACCAGGTCTATTAAGTTGTGTAGACGCTCACAGAAGTTTTCTTTTTCCCTTTGGCTAGCTTGATTTGCTGGAATATAACATTCAATAATGGACACTTTCTGGAACTTTGATGTCAACTGTGCTGTTATAATCCTTTCTGAAACTCGTACCCAATCTGTCAGACCCAGGCCATCTTGGTGTACGGCACTTGACAGCCCAGAATATAGTAGGATGACTAACTGAAAGTTTTGTCCTGGTGTTACCCATCTCATTCTTCTTAGGCCTAGTATATCTAATTTATATCTGTACATTTCTTTTGTTACTTGGGCCATTTTACCAGGCTCAATATTGTCCATCCATTCCATGTACAATTTTGGTGAGGGATTTAGAAGAAAGCAAATTTATCAGTGGAGTACTTTCCTTTGGGGTTTGGCCACTTTGCATCATCATCTCTCTTCTTAGGTCTGTTTGAACTGAGTTGAGTTGGATCGACTTTGTTGAACTGATCAGTAAGTATAGGTTTTCATAACGACTATTTTTTTTTTTTTTATAGAAGCAGATCATTAGTTCACTCCTAACCTTTTACCAGGAGGGCTGGTGAACTGCCTTTAGTCAGGCTCCTTCTCCAGGTTACGCAATAGATACCCTTATTTGACTTGGCTGTGGAGTGAAGAATAAAATTTTGAAAAAGCACCAAGACACCTCGGAGCCTAATTCCAATTTGCTTTAAATGGTACTGAGGAGTCTAAGTGACTGAAGTGCTTTTGAAAATCTTGGCTCATCGTATTCTTAGAATGAGGAAACTCTCAAACAGTCATTGCTAAACTATCTGAATAGCCAACTTGCTTACTGCTGCGCAGCTGCACTTTCCTAAGTTGGTACTAGGAAAGATGACCTATTCATAACCGCGCACCAAATACCTACGCAAGAACAAACAAACAATCAAAATAGATGTTGGCAGGATTTGGATACTTTCCACACATAAAAAATTGCTGCTTTGATTCCATTAATAAAAACCAGGTGCACTGCAATTTTGATATTGCTACAGCGTCTCTTTGAAATTAGACATTTTTAAAAGAGCTATCACAAGCCAAAAACACTGCTGAAAATATGTTTTCTAGGTCTAACTGAAAACTAAAAAATTTTACCAAACAAAATTTAATCCACTGTCTCAAATGTAGGGGAAGTTACATCCAAAAGAGGGACTTTTTAAAGAGAAGTTCAATAGTGATTATATCAACTGTAACTACTTCATGTGATGGTACAATAAAAAAATCCAAAATACCAACATTTCTTTTGGTCCCCCAGAAAGCCATGTTTATATTCTGTTGCTCCCAGAATTATTGCTGCAGCAGGTAAACACTATTTCAACACCTAACACCACAGCAACCATACAAATACCACAAAATGAAAAAGCCACAAGCATTGTAAGCTCTATTTCAAATACATGAAGAAAGATTAAATATAAATAAAAAACCTTTAATTCTTGTACAGTCAAAGCAAAAATTTTCATGTACAGTAAAAAAAATTTATCTACACACATTCTTCAGTGTGCTTGTGAAGGTAAACCTTCTAGCCCTATTTGAGCGATACATGTAAGAAGCACCTGTTTCTTTTGCCTACCTGTCAGTTGTATATGTAAACCCGACAAAAGGTAAATGTAATCCAGAAAAGCCAGTATGAGAACCTGGTGGCACAATTTCCTGCATAAAAAGAACATGAGTGAAAACCAAAGAATGTTTAAAAATCTTAAGTGCTTTTTTGTGCCTTAATGCTCAGGAGGTCAGACTAGATTATCATAATGGTCCCTCCTAGCCTTAGAATCTATGAGTGTGGTATCAGAAGTGAACTTTTCTTAGAATGTATCAGCACACAATATGTAGTTATTCGTTGAGTACAACAATTTCCCACAGATCCAAAATCCCTTATCCCAAATATGGTCATTCACAATGCATTATACACATTGAAAACCCTCTTCTTATTCACACTCCATTTAAAGGACAATTCTGTATGACAAATCGAAAATGTAATACATTCGTAATAAGTTTTGGTTTTGCTTTTAAAAGACATTAGAAGTGAAAAGCGATTGGCCACCAAAATGAATGGTGTTAATATTCTAGCTCTTGTGCCGGACAACCCATCAAAATCAAACCCAGTGCTCCTGTGTGTTATGACTGCATACTTGCATGAGATAAGCTCATGTGAACATGGCATACCCTCCCTCTGCTCTTCTTGCCAAATTCATTCTTGTAAGCTATTAAGAGACTGAAATGGGGAAAAAATTCTATTCTTAAGTATTCAAAAAGCAGAAATCTTGTTAACTACAACCCAAAGCTGGCTCAAGAGGCAGAGATGAGTGAAACATGATCTCATGTGAATTGGATACATGTGATCATCAACTCAGAGCTTTGGGTGTGGCT
Source organism: Eretmochelys imbricata (assembly GCF_965152235.1). Lineage (NCBI taxonomy): Eukaryota > Metazoa > Chordata > Testudines > Cheloniidae > Eretmochelys > Eretmochelys imbricata. The sequence continues at coordinate 112,272,674 of NC_135577.1, forward strand.
TTGATGAGCAGCATATCATCTTACTCAGTGTTACATAACATTGCAATGCATATGCACAAGTGGGTGGACTTAAAAGTTGCAGGAGAAATGTAACTCAATTTCATGGCTTTTGTGGGTTAAAAAGCTTAACTTTGTTGCATTAGCATAGTTTATCAACTGTTATGCTTTAGATATTTTTATTAGAACAAAGTAGAAACAAGTTGCTCACATCTGAACTAGTAGTTTTTACTGTTACTATACATACAGAAAGGCCATAATTTAATGTTTAAATGAAAGACTCACAGGATTCCTCAATACATCATCATCTACATCAAAGTTTGATGTGTCAGAAGGACTGCTAACATCTGGAATATAAGGTGCTTCTAGGTTTCGAATATTATCCCAATTAAGTCCTTTAAAAAATGCATGCGACTTGAAATCCTCTATTCCATTCTGTCCTAGTCGACATTCCCTACTACAGATAAGTCGCTGAATAAGGTCTTTCGCTTCTTCAGAAACATCTGTCACATGGGATGGAAACTGAAATCGTTCCTAGAAAAACAAAATAAACCTGATTTGAGAATTTTATACTGGAAAATTCCTGTAAAAAGGAAAAATACAATTTTTATAAGCTTTTTGGTAAAGAAGTTAAGTTCTAGACTATAGATATGACACTGGAAACTAATAGTTATAGCTACCATTTTCAAATCTATTATGAGCAACAGAAGTCTCATCATGATGAACCACAGAATCAAAGAAATGTAGGAGTGGAAGGGACCTCAAGACCATCAAATGCAGCCCCCTGCACTGAGGCAGGACCAAGTATACCTATAACGTCCCCACCAGGCGTTTGTCTAACCTGTTCTTAGAAACCTCCGATGATGGGGATTCCACAACCTCTCTTGGAAACCTATTCCAGTGATTAACTATCCTTATAGTTAGAAAGTTTCTCCTAATAGCTAACCTAAATCTCCCTTGCTGTAGATTAAGACAATTACTTCTTGTCCTACCTTCACAGCAGTTACTGTGCTCTTTACAACAGCCCTTGACATATTTGAAGGCCTATCAGGTCCCTCCTCAATCTTTTCTCAAGACTAAACATGCTCAGTTTTTTAAACCTTTCCTCACAGGTCAGACTTGCTAAACCTTTTATCATTTTTGTTGCTCTACTCTGACAATTTGTCCACATATTTCTTAAAGTGTGGTGTCCAAAACTGAACATAGTACACTAGCTGAGACTTCCCCAATAGAGTGGGACAATTACCTCTTGTGTCTGATGTATGTTCATACACCCCGGAATAATATTAGCCTTGTTTGCAACTGCATTACACTGTTGGTTTATACTTAATTTGTGATCTACTATAACCCCCTAGATCCTTTTCAGCAGTACTATAACCTACCCAGTTATTCCCCATTTTGTACTTGTGCATTTGATTTTTCTTTCTTAAGTGTAGCACTTAGCACTTGTCTTTACTGAATTTCATCTTTTTGATTTCAGACCAGTTCTCCAATATGTCCAGGTCATTTTGAATTCCAATCCTGCCCTCCAAAGTGCTTACACCCCGTCCCAGTTTGGTGTCATCCACAAACCTTATAAGCATATTCTTCACTTCATTAGTCAAGTCATTAATGAAAATATTGAATACTGGACCCAAGACAGACCCCTACAGGACCCCTACATAAGTCCTCCCAGTTTGATAGCAAACCATAGATAACTACTCTGAGTACAGTCTTTCAAACAGTTGTGCATGCAACCTTATAGTAATCTCTAAACCACATTTTCCTAGTTTGCTTCCAACCCTGATATTCTATTCTATGATTCTAATCCCTTACTAACATGAAGATATATCACATCTATAGCTTTCCCCCAACCCACGAGGCCAGTAACCCAGTCAAAGAAGGAAATTAGATTGGTATGGCATGATTTGTTCTCAACAAATTCATGTTGGCTATTATTTATTACGTTATCGTCCTCTAGGTGCTTACAAATTGGGTTTTTAACAATTTTCCTGTACCTTCCAGATATCAAAGTTAGATTGACTGGTTTATGATTCCCCAGGTCCTCTTTGTTACTGTGTTTAAAAATTGGTATTACATTTGTCCTTCTCCAATCATCTGAAATCTCACCTATCCTCCATGAATTCTCCAGGACAGTTGTTAATGATTACTTCAGCTATTTCCTTAAGTACTCAAGGATGAATTTCATCAGGCCCTGCTGACTTGAAAAATCTAATTTATCTAAATAGTCATTAACCTGTTCTTTCCTTATTCCAGTTTATTTTCCTTCCTCCTTGTTGTTAATATTAATTGTGATAAGCACCTGGTCACTTTTAACCTTTTCAGTCAAGCCTGAAGCAAAACCTCAGCCCTTCTTGGTGTCAACCACTATTAGCATTCCTTCCCTGCAAAGTAAAGGACCTACACTTACCTCCATCTTTCTCTTGCTCCTACTGTATTTAAAGAATCTCTTCTTATAGCCTTTTATGTCCTTTGCTAAGGGTAACTCATTTTACAGTGGAACTTTATCCAATTTGGTAGCTTTTTCGAATCTATTTTATCCATTCCCCCTCTGCTTTAATACATTATCAACTGGTTTTAATACATTGATTGTAAATACATTAACTGTAGGGTGAAAACTGAAGCTTTTAACTTTTAAATTTTATTTTAATTCTGTATGGCACACTAATAGAGTATGAAGCACTAGGAGCAGATCTTCATTGGTATACATTGTCACAGCTTCACTGGCCTATTAAGACTCTAACCCTTGATGTTTCCATTGCTTGCTAGAAACATGCATGATCAGGGTCTTAGAACTGTGGTTATTTAGCTGACACCACTCTTTTAAAAATGTATTTTTATGATATTTTAAGTTTTTCCCCTTGACCCCCCAGTAAAAATTTTTAGACTATATAATGACAAAAATCTGACTAAAATGTTTTGGCATGTATTAACATTCTGTGGTGGTTTTAAAGATTAAGAAATCTTACACAGAAAACAAAGCCGACTTCACAAGCACCAATAGCCTTTCTGAAAGCAAGTGATATTTGCCTTGAAATCTGATATGCTAATAAAAAATTAATTCCTAAAATATTAAATTTTGTTTTAGCTCTTTTCATTGTGGAGTGTTTTGGGAACTTTGTATTTAAACTGGCTTCACTTTAATAACTTTCGCTATTGAAATGGCTAGGAAAAGTAAGGTTGTGTAATAATTTTAAAGGTCAATAGTTCAGTACCAACAACATTAAGCCATTTAAAGCAAGCTATTTATTTATTTGTATTGTGTATTATTTATTGCAAAAACAAACAAAAAACTATCAATCCTATTCTCAGATCTGAGATTTATTAATAAAAAATAATGTAATAGTAGGCTATGTCAACAGTAAGCATGTAAGGAAAAAATGTGATTTCAGTATTTTTGACATCTGTACTAATTCCATTTGACTTTTTATATAATAATTTGCATTATACATTTATGACAGCATATTTTAATCTTTGTCAAATATGAAGTCAAAGTCAACTTAAAAAATCACACCTAAAATGTACCTACTATTTACAAATTCCCATTTGAAATTACTGTAAATAAACGATGAGGTGAAAATGTTTTTCTATTTTTAGTTTATTTACTTTATATATTTGACACTGTCTATGAACAGTAAGGTTTCACTGTTTACCCTGCCCAGCCTGTTAGTTTCCCCTTCAGTTTCTGTGGATCTTTTACTGTAACAACGAAGAAATTTAAATAAAAAAAGTTAAATGGGATTGTCAAACCACAAAAATTGGCAAAGCATTCTGAGATAGCAAGACTTAGCTAATAGAATTTCAAGTTTAATTTTTAAATGGAAATTTTCAGTATAATCACATCTATGAACAAAACCCAAGACAGACTGCATTATTAAGACAGCAAGACCACAGAAACTACAAAAGCATTTAGAGGTATAAATGCCACAAAAATATCACAAAACTAACAAATCAGACAAGTTTCCAAGACTAGTTAAGATAGGACATGCCTCAATATACATATACTCAACTTAAAGACATTTTAAAAACAGAAATGAAACACTCATTGGCTGTATCAGCTATAGGAAAACTGCTAGCGGTTTTGCATCAGCACTACCAACACTGTGAGCTCTAGTATAGGCAGGGCATGTCAGATCATTTAACTCTTCTGAGGAAGTCCCATTAGTAACAATTGCAGCTGTACCAATGCTGAAAAAAACAGCAACGAATTTTCTATTATGGAGGCACCCAAAATGCATCACCCTCTGCATAACTTTTCTCAAAAGGACACCAACCATGAGCTGTTTACGGTTTTGCTCTTCACTGTTCAAAATGCACTCAAAAGCTTACAAACAAAAATTTTCCTACCAGTTTTGCCGCTAACAGTGGCAAAAAATCAATCTCTTATCACGCACATTTTCTTATTTGTACTGATTATCAGTGTAACAGAAAATGTGCCACCTGTGTAAACAATGTATTACTTAACTACTATTGCAGGCTCCAGAGTAAATATTTTATAGTGGGCCCCATAAACAGGGTGGCTGGTTTAGTTCTCATTTTTTTATTTTGCAAAGATTAACAAGTGTTTAAAAATAAAAATCATAATTTGGAGGCCATCTTCAAATTACAACAGTAGTGATGGTTTTTCCATTTTTGTAAACTCAGAAAAGCTAACAGATTCCTTAACGCAAGCGGATAAGCCTATAAAACTACATTAATGTAAATAGAAACGTATCAAGGAATTATAACTACAGAATTATTGTCACCAAAAAAATCATGTTTTCTTTAAAGGTTGTCTACTTCTGCATAAATATTTTAATAATTATGTATGGTTTGATTATACTCCTTACTTCATGATTCATAATCTTCCCATAGGTTTCCACTAATGATTCTGCATAAAAGGGTGTTTCACCATACAGCATTTCGTACATACAGACACCCAGAGACCACCAGTCACATTCAGGTCCATATTTTCCCATCCCATCTTCCATTGCTTGCAGTATCTCAGGGGAGATGTAGTCAGGCGTACCCACTGCCACAGAAGATTGTACCTTAAAAATAAACAAGCGTCATTCTGGAAGGCTTCCAGGCTTCCTCAAGACAGCATTCTTAATCATATCTTGTATTTTTGGCAGATGAAGACATTAGGAAATGCTTGTTTTTATAAAAAGGAAAAGAATTATCAATCATAACACTAAAAAGAACTAATGAATATGTACAGAAAATTCAAAACAAAAAGAGGCTTCAATAAAGTGGACTCCAATGCAACTTCATTTAATACATTTTTGGCAAAACATAGAAGTTATCAAAGGCAAATTTTGATTTCCCAGTGCTCTAACTGTGAAATGTATACTCTGTACAGTAGGAAACTCAGAACCACCAAACCTGATGGGGTGAAAAAGGGAAGGGTAAGAGAAGACTGATGTAAACACCATTAAGACACGAAGAGAAAATGTTTTGCCTCAGTGTGTGTGCATGTTTAAGGATGGAAATGGCTGTCAAAGATTGGGGTAGGAAGCGAGGAGAGCAGGGGGCTACCAAGCTCCCACTCCATTTCCCATGCTCATTTGTGTGATTTGATTTGGAGGTACTGGAGGGAGTGTCCACTCTGAGTCTAGAGCTTGCTTTTTTTGTGCATCACGTGTTGCGGTGGATGGAAAATGGCTTAACGTGGTAGATTACAGGATAGGTGAATTGGATGGGATAAGGAGATGAGCTACTAAGCTTCAATATATCCACATAAAAAGCAAGTCTTGGGGATGGTGGCAGGTGTTTAGTTTTGTGCTCCTTTGGCAAATTCCATTGAGATATCTTGCAGCCAAGTTGGCATGGCTCATTCAGATCCCTTCTGCATATTATTTTGGATAACGCCAAGACAGATGCTTTAGGGTTGTGGAATGTCACCAGGCTCTGGAATGTTTCAGTGACAGTGGATGATGCTACAAGCATTATTTTGTCATGACTGGTTCCACTGGATACTCATCACACCACCAGCATTGCACAAAACAGAGATGGGGCATTAGCTGTGATATTTGTATCAAATTTGCAGTGTACCAGATGGCCAGCTAGCATACCCTGGTTCTTTCTTTTGTCCAGAGGCACTTTCACAGTGATTCCCAGGAGCTCAAACAGCTTGGGTGCAGACTGGAGGAGAGCTGGGAGACATCTGAAGTCTGATTTAATGCCTGAGGATTTTATGCCAAGTCTATAAAGATTTCTGAATGGGGCCAAGAGATGTTATTTGTTCTGAGCTGTAGACATTGTGAGCAACTGTACAACTCAACTCTTGGGTGGGACATAGCCCGATTAATATAGGCTGCCTCAATTCACCTGCTGTTACAAGTTTGTTTCAACCTTTACACATAAGACAAACCGGCTCACAGTGAGGGGGGCTTTGAATCTTTTAAATCTAAGAGCTGTGGGCTCCTGATGTATTCCCTCTTCTCTGCTAGTTTGATTGCCTTGATTTCTGATTAGTTTTTCCGAGGATTTCAAGGTTACCTGAAGGTTGTAGCCTGTGGCTCTAATTCATATAATCAATAAATAATCATTAACAACACTTTTAATGTTTAGATATTCCATAACACCAACAAGAAATTCAACAGCTAGCAATGGAATGGTTGATGAGCAGATGGGTATAACTAATGCATATACACACTTTCATGTAGTCTCTATAAAATACTATATATACACAAAATGTATGTAAAAATGTACATATTTTGATTTTACCTCTTTCCCCCTCCCTTGGAATGCTGAAAGTCTTCCTAAGGTATATCTACACTGCAGCCAGGGGTGGGAATGGCAGCTCATGAAGAAGTACCTGTGCTAGTCTAATTAGTTCACTAAGAATAGAAGTGAGGACACAACGACTTCTGCACCAGCTGCACAAGTGAGTATGTACCTGGGGAAAGCAGTGCAGGAGTGTCAGATGGGCTTGTGTAGCTGGTGCTGAAGCCTGCAGCACAACAGCCTCACGTCTATTTTTAGCAAGCTAGCTAGAGAGTACAGCTAGCACGGTAACTTCTACACAAGTTGCCATTCACATCCCCAGCTGCAATGCAGATGTGCTCTTAGGCTGCAGGCTCTTAAAGAGCAAGGCACCTACTACAAAGACCCTGAATAAAATTTTACTTTATACATACAGTGCCATCTTCACTCATCTTCAAGCATGATCCAAAGTCTGCCAGGCGTATATGGCCATTCATGTCCAAAAGAACGTTATCAGGCTTTATGTCCCTGTTGTATTAAAAGAAATAAAGTGATGTCAACACAGTACAAACATGAAGCCAATGTTCTCACTGAAGTATTGGTTCCACTGAGAAAACACCAATATAAATTAATGTAGAAGTTAGTCACCTATTGAAAGAAAAATTATTTACTACATGGATGGTGTTCAGTTTATGTCTGGCTATCAGTTAAGTGCAGGGTATGTAGTAAGTTCAGAGAAACTTAATACTATGCCTGCAGCTGTACTACCCAGGTCTTTGATTCTGTCAAACCTGCAATGGTCAGTATTTGAACTGGAGAATTATGATAAAACCAAGTGATGCAGAAAGTTAGTATGAAGAGGTGATTCATATACTGTCTTGAAGAGCACCAATGTCTCAGCATAGTACTCTACAGGGAAAGTAGAATCTTTTGTATTTTCCAACTATCCTGACCAAGTTCTAATCTGGGTACAGTTTTTCTGCCTCCCTAAACCCTGTTATTTCAATTCAAGACCATATTCTTCACTTCCTGTCCTCAGCTTGTCTAGTACTGCGGTGCTCTATTAAAACAGCTGCTCTGTTATAGCCCAGAAGTAAGGTGTGTTTTAGGAGGTTGTGAAGTGATTCTTGTGTGTATATAGCATCTGAAGTGCTTTACACGCCTACATGAGCAAAGAGGCTATAAACAAGTTTAAGAAATGTATTAATAATAAGAGTATCAAGAGACGGCCAAAAAACAATAACAAGTCTCCTAAACTACACAATACCACAACTTGCTAGGTAACATGTGTATAGTTGTGTATAATATGCTGTTGTTACTAAAGGAAATGAACTACAAGTTCATTTTTGCTCTAGCTCATAACCGGATATTCTTCGACCGGTAATGTGGTCAAAATGTTAATGAATGGGCATAATGTAAATTTAATTTCATTTAATCTCAAAATTAATCATGTTTTCCTTCATCATTTTGTACTCACTCATCTTCACATCCACTTAAAAGTATTGGCAAATAAAATGGCTGTAGCACCGAGGAAACAGAAGGTAGTGCTGAAACTTAGTGGTTAAGGCAGGTAGGCAGGCATTCTCTACAGATATTTCCTTATAAGTTCTCTCAAAGAATCTTAAAAGAGCAACAAGCCAGTGTGCAAGGGGAAACACAAAACCTAACAGTTTTTAAATGATTTTCTGAATTTAGCAGTATAAAGAACATCTAACAGATGTACAAGTTAAAATGCACCGCCTTCCTCCCTTTATGTCAGTGTCATTCGCATCAATTCAGCAATATACCCCAATGTGCACTCTGCTAGTACATCGTGGAACATCACCCCTCCATAGAATTTAGCTGGGTATGTGAGCTGGGCTATAAAATGAATTTAACTTTAAATAATGAGGCACTGTTTTCTTTAAAAAAAAACAACCAAACACCTTTCTATATTGGGATATATATTAAAAAAAACCTGCACATTATCACAAAACAAAATGCTTTACTGCTGTAAATTAGTCCCAGCTACCTCAGCTATGCCCCAGGTCCACCCAATCCTCCACTCCTCCAAACAAAGTCCTGTACCCTCTATCCACTCTGGCCAGCTCCACCTCCCCACACGGGTGACGTATAGCGTAACTATTCATTTTGTGAATTTAATGTTTAAATTTGTGATACCTTAATTCCCCTCACTCCAGCTCATATGGAGGGACAGGGTGAGGGGCTCAGACCCCCCCCAAAAGAAGCAGAGTCCCCCAGACCCTAGAACACACAGCAGACTGGGTGAACTCAGATCCCTGCAGAGGGGTAGGGTTTCTCCAGATCCCAGGCGCGCACACACAGAAAGGGAGAATTCAGGGCTGTCAGGCTCCCCACCCCTTAACCCCCAACCTCCTCTCCTACCTCTCACATTCTCCAACTCCTCATCTTCTCTCCTCCCATTCCCCCAATCCCTACATCTTTCCCCTTGTCTGAACCACCCCAACACTTTTTCCCTCCACAGGCACCCATTCGTCCCACTCCCCAGCCTGGAACAACAGCTTTGAGAAATGTATCTCATTCCTGCCAGTTCCCGTGCCCCTTCCCCAGTGCCGGAGATTTTCTGATGTGTCAGACATACCTCTTCTCAGCTCCCCACATCCAGAGGGGCAGGCCTTCCCAGATCCTGGCTCACAGAAGTGGAGTTAGGGAGGCAGGTTAGACCCCCAACTGATGGGCAGGGCCCCCAGATCCTAGCACACACGAGGAGGGACATAGAGCAGGGCTCAGACATCGCACGGGGGCAGTGATCTCCTCACATTCCAGGAGGGGATTAGGGAGTGGGGCTCAGAACTCTTCCAGAACCTGGCTCACATGAGGGCGGCAGGGAAGGAGGGGTCACCCAACCCTGCAGATGGGTTGGGGCCCCCAGATCATGGCACACACAGAAGGGGAATGTGGGGCTGACAGGCATCCCAGCCCTATTCTCCCCAGTTCCTCTTCCCTGTGTCTCACACCTTCCCATAGACCCCTCCCCTGAGCATCCCCTGATCCCCCAACCCCTCTGCCACTATGCTCACCTACTCTTACACCCCTACTCACCATCCCCTCCCAGTAAGCATTTGCTTATCTCATTTTCTTTTCAAAATAATTTCAGTGCCTTCTGAATATTCTGCTGTACTCAGATTACACTTCCCAAAATAAAAATCCCCCTTTCATCGGAGGTGGATTGGAGTAACATGCCTATTTATTTAACTCAAATTTCTGCCCCGGGTTGGATTTGAACTCTCAGTGCCCTGGGTGTTCTTGGTTTCGATGACTAACACTCTCAGAGCCACCCAAATCCTGCAATGTGCAAGTAGTTTTTCAGATAGTTAGCCTGTCTCTCTGCACATGCTCTGTATAATCCACTTGGTGCATGAGCAGGCCTGTGAGCCTTAGTGTGCCTAACTGGAAAAGCAAGCTATTTTTCAAACACTGAAATCTGAATGCTCCCAAAGGGCTGGTGGGTGTCTCACACTCTGCTGGAGTAACCCTCAAATGTTTGAGGCCCTGATGAAATATCTGAGCCTTCACTGGATCTCTATTTATGAGCAAAACATTTGCTAGAACGTTTCAACTTTAAGAAAAATCTATTTTTTTTCCAGGGGCTGCCTTGGGAACTTTGATCAAATGACCCCAACATTGAATCACTGACTGTACCCTCACATCCCCATGAGGCACACCAAAATACAAGGCAATCTGATTAACTGCACGGATTTTTAGAGCACTTAAGACAGTCAAGGTTTAAACAGAAAGCTAGTCTTAACTAAACACTTTTGTTTTAAAACAAACATTCTTACTTTAGAGCCTATAGGACTAAGAAGTTTAAAAACGCAATATTAAAACCCTTCCTCTATCTCAAAGTAGGACATACTTTACAGTTTCATTGGCTTGCTCCAGAGGGCCAAGTAGATTCAAGCAATCTTTATGGCTAACAGAGAGCATACATTCTCTAGAAAGGATATACGATGTACATATCAATTCAAACAGCATCACAGAAGATTATTTTTCACATGCATGGTTTTATTTTCAGCTTTCAATAATGACAACTTTGGTGTATATCATTTCAAGGGAATTAAATGACTGACTGTGGCTAAAGGCCTGATGGTTATGCCTACAATATTATCGCTTAAATATACACTGTTGATAGTTCAAAAGTGCAGTATTTTCTGTTAGAACTCTCTAGATCCCTTATGTGTATCTACACACACAGCTAACTGAATGATATCATTGCCTTACAACACTCCATACTTTACAACTTCACATTTATCAGAAACAAAGTACAAGGTCAGAACATAAAAACAATGGCAAAGGTTTTCTGTACTAATGTCACTGCTTTTTCATGACTAACATACTAAATGTTAAGTCTGAAAGCAAGTGTCAAGAAGAGCAATTCTCCTTTGAACAAGATTCTCACTATGCTGAACAAAACATTTATCATGTGCTTCTTCCTAACAGCACTCCTGTTTACCAAAGGCTTTTCTGGAACCTGCATTTCTCAGAGTAACCTAACAATAAGGAAGTGTACAAAGTGTTCTTTGCTTTCCTGACTAATTTCCTCCCACAGTCAGAGGAAGGAAGGTTATTTTCTTTACCATTTCAGAGTGTGAACTAACAACTGATAACTCAAGCTTTTTACATTTTCAGCATTGCTAAATGTTAGAATAGGCTGAGTTGGAATATACACCTATACGTAAGACACACAGACACCAACATCATAACATTTTACAAACAGTTAATACAGATAATACAGACAGGTAACCAACAGTTATTATAAAGGGTCCATTCTAAATATTTTCCTGCATGATACATCTACTGAATTTATTTATTCAGAGAAGCTTCACTAAGATGCATCTGATTTTGCCTGAATTTTCTAGCTGGGTTGAACTGAGGCATTAAGTCATCAAGTGAATTGCCCAAAGTAAACTACAGGTGTGGCTAACTGATCATTAAACCCCTTATTATTTTAAATTCTTTAACTACTAAGCCAACTATTTTTAATCAAATTACATTTCACCACCTCTAAAATTGGTCATTTATAAACTTGATGTATTGAGTTAAAAGTTTAAATAGGAATAATTAGCAAACAGCCCTATAAATTTGCCTGATATGACCACTGTATGTGCAGTTAATTCTGCGTTGACACTTTCAAAATTGGGCATATGCATAATGAAGTGGATATTTTACCTGTGCACATAATGCAGCTGATGAATGGAATGTATAGCAAGCACCATTTCACCAATGTAGAATTTGGCCATATCTTCAGGAAGCTTGTCTTCAAACTTACTGAGAAGTGTCAGCAAATCACCACCCACATAGTAGTCCATCACTAAATACTAAAAAACAAGAGAAATATGATTAATGCATGCTTGAGTCAGAATGGATAAATACAGCAATTAAATACAAGTAGCTCATTGTGGAACAAGAAGGATGTAAAAAGAGGTTGTGGAAAAAGTGTGTCTGTGAAGAAGGGTCAAAATGAGCACTTTTTATGAACAAGTTACTATGAATTGTCTATTTTGCTGCAAGTATTTCTAATTTTCTTTAATATAATCATAGTAAAAACATTAGCTCAACACATTCTAAACTATCTCAGATATGGTCATTATCATAAAAATGAGCAGAGAGAATATACAGCAGAGGGCAACCAAGACAATGATTTATGACTATCTAGCTTAGTTATAAAGAGAAGTGACAGAAACAAGGCCCATTTTCTTTAGGGAATTGGTTTTTGTGAGGTTCTGCACTAATTTAACAAAACAAAAACCAAAACCTTAACAAAACCAAAATCACGACCAAATCTAGCATATTAAGTTTCAAAGTGTGAGGATTCATATGGCATGAAAAAGAGGAAACTAGTTTAAAAACTATTTATGTACTGGAGAATTAATTTTAAATCCCTTTACACATCACAACATTAAATCCCTGTGTAGTCTGAACAGGAAACACTGGATTCTTCTAGGGGAATATGAAACTTTTGGAATGAGGAACAAATAACATTTGCAATTAAATTCTTGTTTAGACAAGAAGCATGTTTGGATTATAGGCATATTTTTGTGGTGTTGATAAGCCTGTGAGCAACAACAAAAATATGAGCCTAGAATATTCATTTTATTCTACTAAGCATTTGCTGCAGAAAACCAACTTTCTCCACAAATACTACTTTGATAATGAAGGGAGCTCAATTTGCGTGAAATAAGTAAGTTAGTGGAGTAAAAGATGCTTTTCTAAACAAATACTTTCAATGAATTTAGTGCTCATTAAATAGATTGGAAGCCCTTGGCCTTGTGTATGCTAACATTTTTCTTAAAATTCCTTACCACTGTATTACCGTGGTTGGTAGCAAGAGGAGGGGCTTGCTAGAGCACAGGCCAGCATTTTAGCCACTGTGAACTAGAGTCACAAAAGTGCTCTAAACACCAAGCTACAGAGTCGTTCTCATGCTTGCTCTCTCTCCCACGTCCCTCCCCCCCCGCAATGATTCGTTCCTTATTTATCCACAATGGACCGCAGACATTATTTTAAGTTATTTTTTGACACTCTCCCCACCTGAATTAGAATCTAACCCATGACCTAGGGACCGATGTTTATATTTCCCATTACCAATTCAGAGCCATTCTGTCTGACCCTTCTTCCCACCCAGTGGCATAAAGTGTTAGCAATGATCTTGCTTATCCTCAGTAACAGACTTTTACCAAAGTAAATACTTAATTCTGTTGCTCATGGTAGAGCAATCTGAATTCCATTCAGTTCCTGAAGGAGGGAAAAACAGACTCCCTTCCTACAAGGGAAACTGATTAGGTCAGCAAGACCATAAAGTAAAAGGGAAGGCAAAGGGTAATTGCCTTTTTATTTACTCAAAACTTTTGTTGCAGACAAAAGGACACCCCAAAAGGTGTATACAGTGTTGTAGTTCTGTTGGTCCCAGGATATTAGATGGACAAGGTGGGTGAGGTCATATTTTATCGGACCAACCTCTGTTGGTGAGTGACAAACTTTTGAGTTTACACAGAGCTCTTCTTCAGGTCCTGTATCTCTCAGCAACAGAGGCTGGTCCAATAAAAGGTATTACCTCATTTACCTTGACATCCTAAAAGGTGTCTGTCTTGACATTGCCCTCCACACAACTGTTCATGGATAGCTTAACCCTAGGGCAAATATTTGCTTATGCTGACAATGGAGTGTGTGTGTAACTTGGCAATTTTTGAATGTGCATTGGGAACAGTGTGTTCAACACAAAGATAAATTTACATATGAATGTACATCCTACTCTGTGTATTCAATGTCCAGATTCCCACTGTCTTTCTGCAAGGTAGTTTTATTTAGAAGTTCAAATGTGCTTGAATCTGGAACATGGAGTGTTCTTCTCGAGAGAATTAACTGTTTGAATTTTCTTTTTCAAGTTGTATGTGTTTCATAAACCATTATGTGATGTTTCACTTACCCAAAATATACTTCATAAAGTAAACAAAGGGGTACTTACAAATGACCTTTGTTCCTAAAACTGTCTCTATGAAAAGCAATCAGAACCACCATAAAACCATTATAAATCTAACATTCCAGGTAAGACCATCTCAGAATTTGTAGTAGGGAAACATTCTGAGTATCTGTCCCAGAATACTTAGAAATTGCAGCAATGGAATGTGTGGACATCTGGCATGGGCATTCCTGTTCATACAGTCCATGCTAGTGTGAGAAAAAGCTAGAGGAATTCAATTTTTGCAAACTAAGGAACTAGTAGGAAAAACTTCCTGCTATTTTAAAGGTTTATGAATATTTCCATGACAAGCACATTTTTTTCAAGTTTCATAAAATACATGCAAACAATTTGCTGCATGCAAGCTAAATGTACTAGAAGATGAGATCAGTGTAAACAATAAACAGGATCTCAAGACCTGAAGAGTCACTGTTGATTAAAAAAAAACTATTTTAGTAAGTAAATACTCTAGAGATTAACACACTGTTCAATATTTATTTCACCAATCCTTAAATGAACATTGGGAACACTTTAGTCAATTTAAAAGTAGTCTTATAAAGTTCTACTCCTCTCATCAGCTGAAATACTAGGTTGTAATTTCCTACAGCAAAAGAGATGTTACTTCTCCTTTTCCTAATATTGGAATTACTCCAGTATCACATAAAGCAGGGGTCTCAAACTCAATTTACCTTAGGGCCAGTGCCAGTCCTCAAATCCTCCCAGCTGGCCAATAATGTCACTCATGCCACACAGAACCCACCCCCAAAACTCCCCCCCCCACACAACTGCCTCAGGCTCTGGGAGGGAGTTTGGGTGGGAGGAGATCTGGGGTAGGGGATTGGGGTGCAGGCTCTGGGAGGGCGTTTGGGTGCAGAAGGGGTGAGAGGTTGGGCTCTGGGAGGGCATTTGGGGTGAGGGAGGGGGTCTGGAGTGCAGGCTCTGGGAGGGAGTTTGGGGGCAGGAGGGGGGTGTGGGAAGGGGGAGGGGTTGCAGGCTCTGGGAGGGAGTTTGGGGGCAGGAGGAGGAGGGGGGTGCAGAGCTTATCTGGGGCTCCAAGGTGGGGCAGGCCGGGGGGGGGCCTCTGCATGCTGCTGCCCCCAGGCACCGCCCCCGCAGCTTCCCATTGGCCACAGGAGCACTCGGAGCAGGGGCAGCGCACAGAGGCACAGCCCCATCCCGGGGTCGCAGGGAGGGGCCAGCAGACACATGGAGCAAGCAGGCAGAAGCCATTCAGCTCTGCTGCACTGCTGGTGGTGGGCTGGGCCCCGGGCCACTGTAAATCACCTGTGGGACGTGTGGGGGCAGAGCTCCTGGGGGCGGCAAGCGGGGCTAAGAGAGAGACCTGGCTCCAAAATTGCTGGAGCCCCACGGGCCACATTGGGGAGGTTCTTGTGTCGCAGATGGCCCGCAGGCTGGGAATTTGAGACCCCTGACATAAAGTCTGCTTTATATCATTAACAGAACCAATAGATACTAATAGGTTCTGTATTTAATGCAAAACTGAAAGTATAACACTGTAGGTTAAATTAGAGTGCATCAGAGCAGGTTTCATGGGTCTTATCTGAACTAGAAAAACTGCCAACAATGGAGTAGCTGCCTGGTGCCAGCAATAATGTAACAATTAGCTTAGACAAACACTCAAACACACTTATCACCATGTCACAATAACCTGCTCTGAGTATGACAGTAAAAAAAGTGTCTGAGCCCCACCTTCACTGGTTCAACTGCACCATTACTTGCTGTTGCTGTAATACGTGTACTAATTTTTCAGTGTAGATGCACCCTTTGAGGCAGCACAGTAGAACGTTACCCAGAAGCACTACAGTTTGGAAAGGCTTCAGGTGTAGTTAAAGGAACAATTCTGTAAAAATGCATGGGTTTGAAGGCCGGGTGCAGACTGGTCAAGACTGACACTGAGCCTCAGCTCAGAGAAGCTGTGCTAGAGGGGCATTCGATTGATGGTACATCTACACTTATGGCAGAGTACAAAGTACAGATACTGCACTCCCACTAGCATGGCTATCAATAGCAGCGTAGACTGAGGCACAGCTTAGCTGAGTAGACTGCCCTATGCACCTGAACCTGAGGGTACAGACCCTACATGTCTCTCCACATTCCCAAGCAATGCCTCCCATGTCTACACTGCTGTTTTCAGTTGTATAGTGTCCTGCTGCTTCCCCATTGCCAGAGCCTTTCCTTACCATAGAGAAAGGCCCGCTGCTGGAGCTTTTTCCCCACTGCCTCCCCATGCCAGAGCCTTCCATTGCTGCAGCGAAAGGCTCCAACAGCGAGCCTTTCCCTGCAGCCTCAGCCTTTCCCTGCTGCATATAGTTAGCTATGTGTACCCCACACATAATGCCATTATGTGTAGACAAGGCTTTAGAGAGTAGAATTCTGTTCTTCATCTACAAAGGATGAAGGCTTGAATCAGGAGTCTCACTTCTCAGAGAAGCACCCTAACCATTGGGCTAAATGTTACAGAGAAAGCTGCATCATTACCAACTGCTCCACCTCCCATTTCGTAAAAAACATCTCAGTCCCAAAAAAGTGTTTTTTGGGGTTGAAATTATCCAGTGAATTCACGTAACATTTCATGAGTAATTTTGGTTAGCCAAAAAATGTGTGTTTTTTGGTGAATTTACTATTCACTGAAACACCCCACCCAGCTCTACTGTCTTCATGTTTCAATCTATTGTAATTGGTCACGGCCCAACCAGCAGTCCATGACAGAATACAAAATGATAACTGTGAATGTCTACTGTATAATCCTCAATTTGGCTAAAAATTTCTAATGTGAATACATTTTTTTTCTTCAATGAATCATTGCAGGTAATATGCAAAAAAACCTGAAGATGTAATCCACTGAAATACTGATGCATAATATCTGCTACTTAATATTTTTAGGGCATGGAGGTAATGTTTTTCATCATTTTTATTGACTTTTCCAATATAAAGCTAAGCAAAATATTTCAAATAAAATTAACAGATTTATGACAATGTTAGTGGAATAAAACTGACCTCTGTCATTTATAAAATGCTATGAAGAAAGTCTCAGCTCAAAAAAAAAATTTTTGCACATTTTAAACTGTAGAATAAAGTAAAATTAAACTTCATAGAAACTCTCACGGAGTCACTGTCAAGGTAAAGAATATCTACAGAATCAATATATCATTTTATTAACAAGTTATTCACAAATTAAATTTATATCTAATATACTGTATTTCATAGTAGATCAGCATATTTTAGATGATTTACATGGGACAATTAAGTATACTCTAAAACTACATTAATTTTGTTTTCAGTGTCCTACAGTTACATTAAGTCTTCTGAAGTGTTTTTATGTAAGGGAAGAACAAAGATGTGAAGTGTTGCAGCAAGAAACAAAGAACTGATTTATTGCTCTAAAACCCTCAGACTTATCAGAAATAAGTTTGTTTTTAACATAAGTAACAAAACTTTTGTATTTAATGGCGAAGCAAACATACCAAATAGTTCTCATCCTGAAAGGCATAGTGCAATGTAGTAATCCACTGACAATCTCCATTCACCAAAACATTTCTCTCTTCTCGAAAACAAGCTGTCTAAAGAAACGAGGAAAAAAGGCATTGTCACAGTCCATAAGTTGTCTTTGCAGGATTCATACATATGCATGTTTTATGGGATTATTTAAAATTTCTACACAGAGGTCTCTAGTCATTGGAATTTAGTCTGCACGAGTGATAAGCCAGGGAAGCTCTGCAGCAGGCTTCTGTGGTTAGGCATCCACTCCTCCTAATCCAGAGTGCTACCTTTTTAAAAACAATTTAGCTTGAGCCACTCAAGTCCTTTCTTCCCTTATGTACTAAAAAATGTTTTCACCCCACCACAATCTGTAGCAAAAGGACAACTGCATATGAGGATAAAACCTGTGTGAAAATATATCTATGCAGCCACAGTTTAATGGGTCAGTTTCTAACAGTACCTCTAGTGAGGGCCTCAGATAATATAAACCATGCAGGAAATCTACAAAAATCCATATAGTTTCCCACACTAATATTCTGCATAAAATACTGCACTTTTCAGGAGTCTCCCAGTATTTCGGAGTAACAGTTACAAAATAATTTGCACGAAAGATTATCACAGCTCAGCTCCATATACGTTTACATACAACAAATCTCATTACATTTTTTAGGAAGAAGACTCACCTTGAGTTTATTAATGGCTTTCTTGGCCCAAAACACTGGTCAAGACTGAGTCCCTGGGGTTGTTTTACCACGATAAATTGAGGCTGCCACTATCCATATATTCTTTTTATTTCCATTCCCCATCATCAAGCACTTGCGCTCTGGATAAGAGTGTTTCTACTGGTTCTGATCTATGAATTGTCCAACAACGTGCACTGAGGAAACACCTAGGAATCCCACACTTCACCACCCTCATCCTAGAGGCCTCGCTATTACAATGTTTGTATTTGAGTTTTCCAAGAGAAAAGTCTTAACTGTTTTTTTGAGTGGAGAAACTTTCCAGCGGAAGTGGAATATACTACGGTCAAGTTGGAACAATTAAGTTACACAGTGGGCATACAAACAGAACCACTCACGTGCAAGGTGAATCATCATATGTCTATATTATGCTGTGAATTAGAATGTCATTTATGCTAATACTTTCACGTATAAACACTTATTTGGTGAAATTCTCTGGCCCATGTAATTCAGGAAGTCAGACTAGATGATAAATAGTGGTTGCATCTGGTCTGAAGGTCTATGAGTACATTGCTATTTTCCCAGTTTCCAGAATTAGATATTTCCATATTTTAACATTCTTAAAACAATATACTTGAAATACACAACTGAGTCCACCCAAGTAACAGTCAGACCCACTTAACTGAAACAATTGCTGGGAACAGATTTAAGACAATGCAATTTGTTGACTAAACAATGGATAAAAAGGCACACCTTGTCTATGTAAGAGCATACCTAGTCTTGCCTACCAGCCTATCTACAAGTGTTTGCTAACAATTTTCCCCATGTTGCCCTTTGTTCACTTCAGACCATCTTGCTCCTTTTACAGTTGATATAAAAACTGGTATTAACCAGATGCACTTTGCTATGTTTAATGAATTATACAATGTTTCTACAGTTCATAAAATAAATCAACATACAACCAGCACAATGCATTCATTGAACCTCTGATAACTGAATGAAAAATTACCTAATGTCTGTTTTGCAGTAAGGTGTGTCAGTTAAGAGGCTATCTATTGTGTACTTAAAGGTTTCATTTTAAAGTTGAAGGGTTTACAACAAATAAAAATGAAAGCTTCCCACATGCTTTATGAACTCGAGATGCAGGTTTTGAGAAATCGACTTATCTGCTTGCCTTGTGCAGCAGGTGGTAATCAGAGGCAGGCAAAAAGAAAAAAGGTGCTGAGTGACCTTGCTGTACGCACTGCTCCATTTCCAAGGGGAAATCAGTGAGCACAGAAACTAGCTGGAATGGCTACAGCTTTCCCTGGAAAGGAATAGGGACACATAGGAGGAGATGGCAGAATTACTGCTCAGATTCTGGTTCCTATGCAGATTCCACATCTTCACCTCTTGCCTGCCCCAGAAGCCACTCTACCAGATGCTCCTGACTGGGGCGGAGGTAAGTCAGCCAGGTAGTGTGTGAAGGTCATATATTGCTTCCTATATTTTCCTCCTCTTCTCCCACTTAGGACATGTCTACATGAGAAAATTACAACAATTTAATTCAACTGGTGTAGAAACTGATTAAATTGGTGCAATCCTGTATGTGGACACTAATTTTGGATTAAAAATGCCTCACAGTGATTTAGTTTAAATTAGGGATGTCGATTAATCACAGTTAACTCATGCGATTAACTCAAAAAAATTAATCGCACTGTTAAACAATAGAATACCAATTGAAATTTATTAAATATTTTTGATGTTTTCTACATTTTCCAAATGTAATCAATTTCAATTACAACATAGAATACAAAGTATACAGTGCTCACTTTATATTATATTTTATTACAAATATTTGCACTGTAAAAATGATTAACGAAAGAAATAGTATTTTTCAATTCACCTCATACAAGTACTGTAGTGCAATCTCTTGATCATGAAAGTGCAACTTACAAATGTAGTTTTTTTGGTTACATAACTACACTCAAAACAAAACAATGTAGAACTTTAGAAGCTACAAGTCCACTCAGTCCTACTTGTTCAGCCAATCGCTAAGACAAACAAGTTTGTTTACATTTATAGGAGATAATGCTGCCTGCTTCTTCATTACAATGTCACTTAAATGTGAGAACAGGCATTCGCATGGCACTGTTGCAGCTGGTGTTGCAAGATATTTACATGCCAGATGCGCTAAAGATTCATATGCCTCTTCATGCTTCGGCCATCGTTCCAGAGGACATGCTTCCATGCTGATGACGTTCGTTACAAAATAATGCGTTAATAAAATTTGTGACTGAACTCCTTGGGGGAAGAATTGTATGTCTCCTGCTCTGTTTTACCCACATTCTGCATATATTTCATGTTATAGCAGTCTTGGGTGGTGACCCTGCACATGTTCGTTTTAAGAACACTTTCACTGCAAATTTGACAAAACACAAAGAAGATATCAATATGAAATTTCTAAAGATAGCTACAGCACTCGACCCAAGATTTAAGAATCTGAAGTGCCTTCCAAAATCTGAGAGCGATGAGATGTGAAGCATGCTTTCCGAAGTCTTAAAAGAGCAACACTGATGCGGAAACTACAGAACCCAAACCACCGAAAAAGAAAATCAACCTTCTGCTGGTGGCATCTGACTCAGATGACGAAAATGAACATGCGTCGTCCTACACTACTTTGGATCATTATCGAGCAGAACCCGTCATCAGCATGGACGCATGTCCTCTGGAATAGTGGTTGAAGCATCAAGGGACATATGAATCTTTAGCGCATCTGGCATATAAATATCTTGCAATGCCGGCTACAACAGTGCCATGCAAACGCCTGTTCTCACTTTCAGGCGACATTGTAAACAAGAAGCATGCAGCATTATCTTCTGCAAATGTAAACTAACTTGTTTGTCTGAGCAATTGGCTGAACAAGAAATAGGACTGATTGGACTTGTAGACTCTAAAGTTTTACATTGTTTTATTTTTGAATGCAGGGTTTTTTTGTACATAATGCAAATATTTGTAATCACAATAAATATAAAGTGAGCACTGTACACTTTGTATTGTGTTGTAACTGAAATCAATATATTTGAAAATGTAGAAAACATCCAAAAATATTTAAATAAATGATATTCTATTATTGTTTAACAGCGTGACTAATCACACAATTAATCGCGATTAATTTTTGTAATCGCTTGACAGCCCTGGTTTAAACTCATTCGTTACTACTTAAGGAATTAGTTCTTCTAAACTAATGTAGTTAGATCGGTACAATTTCACTGTGAAACTGGTGGTGCTGAAAAGTTATGAGAAAAGTCAGGAGAATAGCAACAGCCACTTCCCCCTCAAGGGAGTCTGTGAAGAGGAGCCTGCATGGACTGCTGGAAGGAAGTGAGTTTATCAGGCAACCATTATCACATGCAGCGGTGAAGAGGTGTCTAAGAGGGGTGGGGAACTTGTTCACTGGGGATGGATGGAATATTAGCATGTGGTGGGCCATGTATTTTCTCCTGCACTAGTAGGCTCAGGCCTGGTCTATGCTTAAATTAGATCATCCTAGCTACATTGCTCAGGACTGTGAAAAATGTCATGCCCTGAGAGACGTAGTTAGATCAACCTAACCCACACTGTAGATGCAGCGAAGTCTATAAAGATTCTACCACTGATGTAGCTACTGCCTCTCAAAGAGGTGGATTAACTACATCTATAGAAAAACCCCTTCCATCAACGTAGGAACCATCTATACTATAGCGCTGCAGCAGCTGTAGTGTAGACATGACCTTAGCCCTTAGCAAGGTGGAGTCGGGAAAGCTTTCAAGCCCTCTTGTTGCTGTGTAAGTATTTACATAGTTAGACCTCTTTCCTCAACAGTGCCCTGCGCTGTTCGTGAGCTGCATTTTACTTTACACAGATTTATGTAACATTATAAGATACTGTGACTTGCATTTTGCCAATATAATAGCAATTACTCTAAGTAGGCCAGAGCATATGTTATTTTGGATAATTCCTCTCAATAGGACCTCTAACCACTATTTATTAATTTGTAAAGTTCCTATTAGATTAGCACATGTATGTGCTTTTTGGAAACAAATGAATAACTTCTAAAGAAAACTACTAACATCTTTCAAATGCTTTGTTTACACAGCTATCTACTCACCTACTTTTATTTCTGTGTTTCCAGAATATTAGTTAATTGTCTTTAGTAATGCAAATCCAAATACAAATTGTAGGATACACTTCCTGAAGGCTTGTTTTTCAAATATAAGAACAAGTTCTTTTTCAATCTTTTTTTTTTCCACATAGTCATAGCAACAGAAATCTGAGGCTTCCATGTAGTCTTTAACTTGCTTTTACTGTAAACAAAAATCTGGCCAATATAATTCAGGGTAAAAACTAGGGCAGACTGTCTGGTAAACGAATACACAGTAATGCTGAGAACAACAGATGCCTGGAAGGGATTGTCAGACTTGACTGCATTAAAGCGGCTCACTTTCTTTAAAAAAAAAAAAAAAAAAAGGAAAGAAAAGAAGCAGCACCTCCTATACTCATGAAATAATTCTTTCTAATCTGGAAGAGCTTCAATGTAATTTTCCCTAATGCCATTTTTTAAAATTCTCTGTATTAGAAAACATAGTCCTTACCTCTGCCCTTTTAAGCATTTCCCATTTATTTAGAATTTTCATTGCATAAATGCGTTCCGTGCTCTTCATTTTAACAACCGCAACCTGGAATAATAATAATTTTGTTTAACAAAAACAAAAGGAATTTAACAGTTTCAATACTTTTTTTCAAACAGCTGATAAATGATGCAAAATATTGCTTAATAAAATCATGATTACTGAAGGGTAAGTAATTAGTGAACAAGAGTCCATGAACAACTCACTGAACATATTGGTAAATTATTTTTCCCTTCTAAGAATTGAGTTGTAAAAGCACATTACTACTCATTTACTTGACACACAGTATGGTGGTGTGTATGGCTGTATAATGGAGAGTGTGTGGAAGAGAACTTTCTCCAGTACTGTACCTTACTAATGGCAAAGTATACACTGAGGCTATATCTACACTAGAGAGCTTACAGTGGCACAGCTGTACCGATGCAGGGAGCTCTTCCATTGACAAAGCGCTGTTCACACTACCACTTATGCCAGTGAAATCTATGTTGCTTAGGGGGGTGTTTTTTTCACACCCCCAAGTGACAGAAGTTTCGCCAACATAAGCAGGAGTGTAGACATGGCCTAAGGTAAAGCAGCATGCTGTCTTTAAATTACAGTGAAGGAATATAGTTCTATTTTGGAACTGTGAAGGCCACATTTTAGGCAGGGCTTGAAAAATCCACTTGCCCAAAGCTAATAAGAATCTTTCCTGGGCAAAAGCCACCAAGTTCTAAAAAACTTAAGGTTTCATTTTGATGAAGAAAAAGTTTTAATTCTTATGGTTGCAAAGAAAACGTGATCCAAACGTCTAGTAATGCAGTGCCATCCTAAGTCTGCAGCCAGACTGCTTGAGTGTCTCTGCTGTTGCTGATTGCTTTCCTAGATTTCAGCAGCCTAAAGACTGACTTGTCAGTTTTCACTGTTGCTTTTCAGAACTCTGCAGGCAGCAGTGAAACTGACAAGAATAAGATCAAATACACCTCCACTGTTACTTGAAAAGACTGAGTAGCAGTAGAGGCAGGCACTGATGCCATTCACAGAGGAGGCTGAGTGGAAAATGAGGCTGGAGTAGAGCAGCTGAGAGAGACACTCCCTCACAAAACAGGAAACTGGAGGAGGGAGACTGAGTAGCAGAGAATCCCACTCACCATTCTAGCTGGAAGCTCTGGGCCGGAGGAGAAGTGGAGGGGGGAAGAATACTCCTCCCATCCAGTAGCCAGAAAGGGATGGAGTGGGAGTCTTCAAGATTATTAGACACCAATTAGGCAGAGGGTGACATGGAAGATGAAGACCCTAAACAGAGTTCAGTGACACACTGTTCTCTAAATGTCTCCAAAGAGACAACTGACTTGCCTAAATTCTAATTCTTATGCTACTGAACAATAAAAAAAATTATCTAGGTTTATGCCTCTTATCTTGGACTTCTAGCCACCACCAAATTGTGGAGTGACTCACCCACTTTGCATTGCTGTGTGCACCTGTCTCTTATAAAGAATAGGGATTTCATACCTTTAAGTAGATAGTCACATCAAATTAGTTTTCTTTCATTTTCTTTCATAATTGCTACTATGGGAGTACACTATCTTCTGCTCTCTCTCCTTCCCATAAACTGCATGGATATCCGGAACCTATCCATTTTAGCACTACTATGTAAACAATGAATTAATCTTGACATCACCCTCCCATGAATACGTAAGTAATATTCTCATTTTATGGATAAGGAAGCTGAAGCACAGAGTCTAAGCAAGCTTCCCAAGTTCACATCGGAATCAAAGCCAGGAACAGACTCTAAACCTCACAAAACTCAGCCCTATACATCAACCAACAAGCCATGTTTGAGCGTATATTTTTTTGGTATTCGTCTCTCAAGAATGCACAAAAACAGGATCTCTGAGGCACACATGTAAGCCAACTGTACAGTTGCACTGTGAGCTAGCACTCTGATATTATTTGTACTCATTTTGTAGTACATTTTCGTTCAAAATGGTTTTTTATCTGAAACAAAGCTCTGTTCCACTTGTACTGGAATAAAGAACAAGATAAATCTATACAGCTGAGAGAATGTTTTCAGACTTCAGTAAGAGCAGACACTTTGCTTCCAAAATCCTAGCTAAAAAAACCTCATCTTAGGACTCCATCTTCAAGAAGCAATTTGAGCTTTGAGGATTTCAGATCTTAAATGAAAATAAGGTAGACTATTAAGCCAAGTTCCATGCTGACTTCCACCCTGTTTCATCCCATTTAATTAAATGGGTTGTAAATCAAAGCAAAATTTGGCTCTAAGCACATTGCAGAACCCTCCCCATTAGTGAACTCTATAAATTACTGTCTAAGGTTGAGCATGTGTCGTCATAGCCGTGTTGGTCTCAGGATATTGAAGAGGTGAAGTAATATCTTTTACTGGACCAACTTCTGTTGGTGAAAGAGAAGCTTTCGAGCTATAGAGAGCTATTCTTCAGATAAAAAAAGATTAGCTCTTTCACCAACAGAAGTTGTTCCGACAAAAGATATTACCTTACCCATCTTGTCTCTCTAAGATTGAGCATATCAGGTAAAACAAGGTATGGATTTGCAAGTAATCCTCTTGTAAACTGTTTTAATGTCATTTTTACAGTCTAGATAAAAGTGTAAGAAATGAGCAGTGACTTCATTGAAAGAAGTAAAGGGTTACAAATTCTATTTACTGGGCTTCCAGAGAATCTAGAGATAGATGATAAAGACACTCTGCTGGATAGCTTATGGGTCTTTGGATGTTCAACTTTTTGTAAAGCATGCTGGTATTATGTCAATGCAAAGGCAAAAGACAATTTGCTACACAATCTACAGTACTTACTGTATATCAAACCTTCAGAAAAAAATGTAAGCAACCACAGTTTTAGGAAACCAGAGTTCTAAGGGACAAAAACTGTAATTTTACAGTCTTCTCCTTAACATCAGGGAAGTGATATCTGAGTAAATTATCGAGAAGGCCTTGGTATGTAACACCAAATCTGGTGATTTTTATATCAAGCACAGCTATTGGTAATTGTGTTAGTTAAAAGTTCATCTTCAGGTTTCAAATAGAAACTTTTTTTTATTTGAGCAAAATCGAGGGACACTTGGGTGTAACTGAAGTTTGTTAGAGAGGGAAGGTGCAAGAGAGTCCATATGTCACGCAGTGCGTGTGTGCTACATATTTTCCTTTTAAAAGTGTACAAGTTATACACCACTTTTACCTATCAGAACCAAACATGAGATATTATAAACATGCTGTTAGAGTCTTAATTTATTCAGTTATGAATTTGATAACTCTTATTGTTCTAGTTACAGCTGCTGTAAGTAAGGTAAACTTGATAGTAGTTTGTGTGCTTCATCATGTTGGTAGGGCTATCCTAGGTAGTGATTCCTGAAACAAACTTGCATTATGAACTAGAACTGCCCTAGTACTCTCAGAAGTGGAGTTTCTGTGAGTTAATGCTAAACTGAGTGCCAGTGCTCCACCTGGACAAAAGTCTGTCTACTTAGACCAGCTTTTATCTATTCATATAAGTTGTTAATTAGGTATATTTTAAAATTAAAGTAGAGTTACTAAAAATGGCTTTGTTGGGGTTCATTTTTATTCTCAGTTTACATAGCAAAAATTAAAAGTTAGATTTTTTTTTTTTTTTTTTTTTTAACTATCTACCCTTTACATTTCCTTGGGATCTGAAGCTCACAGTAAGTTCTTTTCATTTTGCACATCACTACCAGGAATAAAGTTTGTTCGGCCCTCAACAATACCTAAGTTATCCAGTTGCCTTCAGTGGGGTTGCCCATAAACAGATGACTAAGTGGAACTACAAAGAATTGTCTATTTAAGCTCTTATAACATGCCTATCACCATAGTAACTTCACACTTAGATCCAACAGTAAGAGGCACTGCAGAAAACCCTAAAACAGTATTAAGTTCCTTAGAAATATTTTCAAATTGAAACACTGTCTCCGTTCCCATGTAAGAGTAAACTGCTTGTTTTGATATTTTTGTGACGAACTTATTGTGGGCAAGCAAAGTCAATTAAATGTTTTGTATTATATTCTCAATTCAGTGAAGTTAATGACCATTCATAGCTCTCATGGTACTCAGCTCCACAGTCTTGACCCAGCCCCTGAAGAAGTTCAGTCTCTCGTGCTAATGATTTTTCTCCCTATTGCTCTGTTCAGGAGGGAAGGTAGCGAGGGCCAATCCCATGGAAAGTTCTGAACAGACCTTTAATAGAATCCTGTACCTTTTTTCAGGATGTATGACTTTATTTTTAGATACGCTACACAAAGAAACAGAATCTAGCTCACTCTTTCCTGATTGTGTTGACAATGCACTACCAACAGGCACAAGAAGTGTTAGCTCTTATTTGTCCTTGAAGTGGCCAGACATGATTGAATACTCACAAGAAACAAAATGTGTTCACATACTATGCACTTTTTAGAGTATAACTTCCCGCTTAGTCAACATATCCCTGACTCTGAATCATGTTAGTGCCTGGAACTCTATGTTTAATCATAAAGTGGACACAATGGACTCCTTTTGTTTTCTCTCTCCTTATAGCTTGGTAGTAATTCACAAATATGTTCCATTCTGAGGACAATAACAGTGTATGTTGGGAGTGAGAGGTTAAATGTATTGATTAGATTGATTGTCAGAGCATAATAAGCAGAGGGATAGGTCTTACTATAAATTACTAATAAAATTCTGTCTGTGTTGTAATAGTATTGCTATGAAAAGGTGCTTCTAAAGCATCTATCATAATATCTAGACAGGGCACATGATTAAGGATTTTAGCTATTCTTATGCAAAGCAGGCCCAAACTGTTCCACCCTTCCGTTCTATCCACAGTTACTATTTCCCAGAAAACTAGAGCATTGCGTTTGCATGCAAAAATCCTTACTAATGAACAAGGGAAGGAAAATAATTGTTTCTAACCTGTATTTGCAAGCTTTCCATGAGATGTCAACTGCCAAACATCCTCTCCTCTTGAGAGAGTTACCTAACCCCCATATTTAAAGAGTTATTCTTTAAAAATAATTGTTTATACTGTTAATTGAGTATATATTTTTGCACACTGAAACATACAAATTCAATGTAATTTGCTCTTTATAGCAAATAAGAAACTCACTAAGGGATTCTTGGGCAAAAAACATAAGAAAAATTACATAGTTGTGTAAGCAAGTTCAGAATGCGGAAGAGTTCACATTTTTAGTCACCTAACAGGAATCTGTAAAACTCATGTTTGTTCAGTTCTATGAAGAAAAAATTCCAAATGTACAAATTCACAACTGAATTGAAAAAGCTATTCTGGGTAAAATTTTAAAAAATGCTTAAGTCCCACTGACTTTCAATGAGGCTTACATTTCTAAGTATTTAGGTTACTTCCAATAATGAGACTTGGTGTCAGCAGAACACCTGGCTCCAGGCCTGGTCGCTAGGCAACCCAACAAGTTCAGCTGGTCCCAATGAGCCTTCTCCAAATGACCATGCTTCCTAATTGGGCAGGAGATAAAACAGTTACTCACTTTCTCGTAACTGTTCTTTGAGATGTGTTGTTCATGTCCATTCCAAGCAGGTGTGCGCGCGCCATGTGCAAGCCAGCCGGAAGATTTTTCCCCTAGCAGCGTCCGTAGGGTCAGCCTGGGAGCCCCCTGGTGTGGCGCCTTCACGGCGCCCAATATAGGGTCCCGCCAACCCCCCCACCCCCTCAGTTCCTTCTTGCCGACTATTCCGACAGAGGGGTAGGAAGGTGGGTATTGGAATGGACATGAACAACACATCTCGAAGAACAACAGTTACGAGAAAGTGAGTAACCATTTTTTCTTCTTCGAGTGATTGTTCATGTCCATTCCAAGCAGGTAATTCACAAGTTAGAGCTCAGGAGATGGGGTCAGAGTTATCCACAGAAAACAGCACGGCTCGTCCAAAAGCCGCATCATCCCTGGACTGTTGTGTAATTGCATAGTGCGACGTAAAATGTATTCATAGAGGACCACATGGCTGCCCTGCAAATTTCCTGAATAGGGACTTGTGCCAGGAATGCTGCAGAGGAGGCCTGGGCCCTGGTAGAGTGAGCGGTTATCTGCGGAGCGAGCTCCTTTGCCAGGGTACAGCACTCCCTAATGCAGGACGTTACCCATGATGATACGCGTTGAGAGGATACCAGGAGGCCCTTCATTCCGTCCACCATGGCTACAAAGAGTTGGACGGATTTCCGGAAAGACTTAGTTCTCTCTATATAGAAGGTTAAGGCCCTACGCATGTCCAGTGAGTGCAGCCTGCACTCCCTATTGGAGGAGGAGCATGGCTTGAGATAAAACACTGGGAGGAAGATGTCCTGGGTCATGTGAAAATGGGAGACTACCTTCGGGAGAAAAGCCAGATGAGGCCTGAGCTGGACCTCATCCTTATGAAAAACTGTGTAAGGGGGCTCAGACGTGAGGGCCCTGAGCTCCGAAACCCGTTGAGCCGAGGTAATTGCCACGAGGAACGTGACCTTGAATGACAGATATAATAGGGAGCCGGTGGCCAGAGGTTCAAATGGCGGGCCTGTAAGCCTGGAGACGACTAAATTGAGGTCCCAGGCAAGGACAGGCTGACATGTGTTTGGGAAGAGCCTGTCCAAACCTTTGAGAAAACGACTGACCATAGGGTTTGCAAAGACTGAGAGACCATCTGAGCCCGGATGGGAGACGGAGATAGCAGCCAAGTGGACCCTTATTGATGATCGGGACAAGTCTTGATGCTTTATAGATTCATAGATATTAAGGTCAGAAAGGACTGTTATGATCATCTAGTCTGACCAAGATCCTTTAGGTGAAGGAGGTAGTCCAGTATAAACGGTATGGAAGTGAGGAGTGGCGACTGACTACGTTGCTCCGCCCAGATGGAAAACCTTTTCCCCTGGCCAGGTAAGTAGCCCTGGTGGAGGGCTTTCTACTACCAAGGAGGACTTGTCTGACCTGGTCCAAACAAGACAGCTCTGTGGCACTTAGCCATAGAGCATCCAGTGCAGCGACTCCAGATTTGGGTGCCGGAGTCGGCCCTGGGCCTGCGTGATCAGGTCGGGGACCAGCGGTAAGGTGAGTGGGGCTGTTATGGACATTTCCAGCAGCGAGGTGAACCAGTGCTGACGCGGCCACGCCAGCGCTATTAGTATGACTTGGGCCCGGTCCCTGCGGATCTTGAGGAGCACCCTGTGGACTAGGGGGATGGGTGGGAAAGCATATAGCAGGCAACCCTCCCATGAGAGAAAGAAGGCGTCCCCGATGGATCCCGAGCTGTGGCTCCCAAGGGAACAAAATGTCTGACATTTCCTGTTGCCCGGAGAGGTGAACAGGTCTATCTGGGGAAAGCCCCAGAACCGGAAGATTGAGCTCACCACGTCTGGCCGAAGGGACCACTTGTGGCCATTGAAGGTCTGACTGAGGCTGTCCGCCAGCGTGTTTCGCACCCCTGGGAGGTATGAAGCCTGCAGGTGGATCGAGTGCTCTATGCAGAAGTCCCACAGCACAAGGGCTTCTCGGCACAGGGGAGAGGAGAGCACACCCCTGTTTGTTGATATAAAACATTGGCGAGGTGTTGTCCGTGAGGATTGAAACACATCTGCCCATTATGTGCATTTTGAAAGCATAGCATGCCAGACGCACTGCCTTCAGCTCTTTGACACTGATGTGAAGAATGAGGTCCACCGGAGACCAGAGGCCTTGGGTCTTGAGGTCCCCTAGGTGAGCCCCCCAACCCAGATCCGAGGCGTCTGACACCAAGGTGAGCGAGGGCTAAGGGCTGGCAAAAGGCACCCCTATGCAAACCATTTGAGGGTCTAGCCACCACAGGAGGGAGTCCAGTACCAGGCGAGGCAGGGTTATAACTCTGTCCAACGTATCTCTGGCTGGTCGGTACACTGATACTAGCCAAGACAGGAGTGTGCGCTGCTTGAGCCTGGCATGCTGCACCACGTATGTACAGGAGGCCATGTGTCCCAGCAGCTTTAGACAGTTTCTTGCAGACATCGTGGAGAACTGTCTGAGGCTCTGTATGATGTCCTGAAGTAAGTGAAACCTGGCCTCTGGGAAGTATGCCCTGGCTTGGGTAGAGTCCAGGACCGCGCCTATGAACTCTATCCTCTGCACCGGGGACAGAGTAGATTTCTCCTCATTCAGGAGAAGACCTAAAGTCGAGGAAGGTCCTCCTTATATAAACTCGACCTGAGCCTCCACCTGGGCTCTTGAGCGACCTTTGATCAGCCAGTCATTGAGGTATGGAAAAACCTGTATCTGGCGCTTGCATAGGAATGCTGCGATGACTGCCATGCATTTTGTGAATACTGGTGGGGCAGTCGACAGCCCGAACAGGAGGACGGCAAACTGGTAGTGGCTTCTGTTCACCATGAACCTGAGATAGTGTCTGTGATGTGGGACTATTGCGATATGAAAATACGCGTCCTTCAAGTCGAAGGTGGTGTACCAGGCTCCTGGATCCAGTGAGCGGATAATGGAGGTTAGTGAGACCATGCAAAACTTGAGTTTCTTTAAGTATTTGTTGAGCTGTCGCAGGTCCAGTATGGGTCTGAGGCCCCCCTTGGCCTTCGGCATGAGGAAATACCGGGAGTAGAAATCCTTGCCCCTTAGCTCCTGAGGAACCTCCTCCACTGCCCCTACCAAAAGGAGGGACTGCACCTCTTGAATTAGAAGTTGCTCGTGAGAGAGGTCCCTGAAAAGGGACGGGAAAGGGAGTTGGGCGGGGGGTGGGGGGTGGGAGGGTACAGAATTGGATGGAATATCCCCTCTCTACCGTGCAGAGCATCCATCGGTCTGAAGTAATTCGAGACCAGGCACAGCAGAAAGGGGATAGACAGGACGAGAAAGTAAGATGGGAAGGATCCAACGGTCATACTGGCAAGCCATCCTCAACCGTACCCTCAAAAGAGTGGTCTAGAGCAAGGTGGGGCCCTTGGCTGGCCCGAGCTTTGTCCAGAGGGAGGGCGTTGCCTCCTCCTAGTGCTCCTGTTCCGCCTAAGCGGAGCATCCTGGCGGTTTGGGGGCTGGTAAGGACGAGGGGCAGGTTGAGGCCTAAAATGTCTGCGCTGGGTAGCAGGCGTGTGAAGCCCCAGCGAATGAAGGGTAGCCCTCGAGTCCTTCAAGCTGTGAAGTCTCTTATCTGTCTTCTCGGAGAAGAGAGCTACACCCTCAAAGGGAAGTTCTTGAATGGTCTGCTGGACCTTGTGGGGAAGACCAGAGACCTGTAGCCAGGAGTCTCTCCTCATAACTACCCCTATGGCTGAAGTGCGGGAGGCCGCATCCACCACTTCCAAGTTTCCCCTCCTCCACGAGCACAGAGAAAACCCCCCAAGCTTCCTGGGGCAGAAGTTCTGTAAACTTAGCCATAGACGAGCAGGTGTTATGCCCATAGCGGCTTAGTATGGCCAGCTGGTTGGCTATACGAAGTTGCAGGCCTCCTGTCAAGTAGACCTTCCAGCCAAACAGGTCCAGTTTCTTGGCATCCCTGTTTTTAGGGGTGGATCCTTGAAACCCTTGTTGTTCTCTCTGATTGGCCACGTTGACCACCAAAGAGTCCAGAGGAGGGTGGGTGTAAAGATGTTCATACCCTCTAGAGGGAACAAAATAGCTGCACTCGGATTTCTTGGCCGTAGGTGCCAGAGAAGAAGGAGTTTGCCACAAGTTCTTAGATGTTTCGGTTATTGACTTGATAAGTGGCAATGCAACCCTGGATGGGCCGGAGGGAGCCAGGATGTGTATGACAGGGTCTAAATCCTCTTCCACTTCCTCTGCCTGAATCCCCAGGCTTTGGGCGGCCTGCCTCAAAAGAGAAGAGCCCGGCTGTCCTCCAAAGCTGGGGCTGTCGAAGTCCCCGCGACCGGGTAAGGACGAGGAGGACAGAACAGGAGGTGGGCCCAGTTCACTGCCTTCGGCTCCCCTGGGGTCCCTCGGCACGCAGTACTTGGGCTGTGGAGCCAGTACCAATGAAGAACTCTGCACCGCAGCTAGTGCCGGGGCAGATAAAACCGCTGGGACCGAGACAGTCGGGGTCGGGAGGGACGGCGCTAAGGCTTCTACCAGTGCCGTCACCTGGAGAGCCGGTGCCAGAGCTGGCTGAGGTATTGGTGCCAAAACCATGTGAGTCGGCAGGGCCATTCCGCCTGAGGGCGCCGCCGTCATAGGCGGTGCCGGTGCTGACTGTGGCACGAACGACGCAGAGGACACCGACACCATTCTGGAGCATGGACCATGGACTTTACCCTGGCTCTGATGGTACGCCCCGGGTGTCCAGAAGGGCCATTGGGCAGGTGGTTGCCACTGTTGCTGCCATGGTGCCGGGTATGGTTGGTGACTGCACCGGGACCTGGACCTTCTGCTCCACGATCTGCTAGATTGAGCTGAGTCCACCTCCGACTCATAGGTCTCCGAATAAGACTACCATGGAGGAGCAGTCCCCTGGGTCGCCAACAAACGACGACTCGAATCCAGGGAGCGGTGCGCTTCCTGCGTTTGTCCAGGCAGTGCCGGAGATGGAGACTGACGGGCCATCATGGTTGGCTTACCCCTGGAGTGGAACAGGGGGTGTGCAGTCGCCAGAGATTTGTCCCTCCTTTGGGGGGAGGACAGCACCTGGAGGCGCATCAGGTCTGTTGCCGCCTCGAACGCCTCCAGTGTCGATGGTGGTTGTATGTCCACCAGATGGTCCGGGGACCGAGGAGGCTTCGGACTCTACTGGACCCCAGCCGGGGCAGGAGTTGACAAAACCCTGGGTGGAAATGAGGCGGAGGCAGTCTGTCCCGAGCCACTCACGGACAGCGCCAGACCCTTAGGTTTCAAGGGGCGGGTGATCGGTTCCTCACCAGCCTCCTCTTCTTTACAGGCACTGGAGATGGAGAATGGTGCCGAACTGAGGCTGACACCCTTGGCCCAAGTAGCGGCAGTACCGGTGGGCTTTAGAGTCCTTAGCCGGGCCCGTTTCGCATGCCGTTGGCACCAGAGCGCTGCGCACTGATGAGGATGTGCTCAGTGCCGGGTCGTTGGGTCGGATTGCAGTCTCAGAGCCTCCTCCATGAGCAGGAGTTTTAGTCTCTGCTCTCTGTCCTTAAGGGTTCTTGGGTAGAAACCCTTGCAAATGCGGCACTTGTCCTTTTGGTGAGTCTCACCATGGCACTGCAGGCAAGACGAATAAGGATCACTCTTGGGCATAAACTTTCCACAGGACTCACAGAGTTTAAACCCCGGAGACCAGGGCATACCCCCGAAGGGAAAATGAACTATCTAACAAACCACTACTAACTATACGAAAAAGTATAACTCTAGAGAATAACTACTGAACTATGTACAGTAAGAAGAAAGACACTGCTAAGGCGCTTGCTGTAAGAGCGAGCAAAGTTCCAGCTAGCCGTCACAGGCGGTAAGAGGAAACTGAGGGGTGGGGGGTCGGTGGGGCCCGATATCTGGTGTCGTGAAGGCACCACTCCAAGGGGCGCCCAGGCTGACCCTACGGACGCTGCTAGGGGAAAAATCTTCCAGCTGGCATGCATGCGGCGCGCATACACCTGCTTGGAATGGACATGAACAATCACTCGAAGGATCTACAGCTGCTACGTGAGCCTTCCACACATACCCTGTCCCTGCTTCCAACCCTTGTTTCAGCCCCACTCTGGCCTGCCTCCAGCCCTTGCTCCAGCCTTGCCTCCTCTCCACTCCAATCTAGCCTTTGTCATCCCCTTAACATTCCTCCTCAATAAGGGAGCCAGATTCGCCTGGTCAGCCAATGTGCAGACTGCGTTTTATCACCTGAAAGGAGTCTTTACATCCACTCCTATCCTAAACCACCCAGACCCCACTTGGGCCTTCATCACTGAAACGGATGCCTCACACTTTGCAACGGGTGCAGTCTTTTCTCGATTCACAGGTCCCCACCAGCTACTTCACCTCTGTGCCCTTTTCTCCCAGAAACTGATGCCCACAGAGAAAAAATGACACTAGGACAAGAACTCCTGACTATAAGGGCTGCCTTTGAAGAGTTGCACACCTCTTTGAGGCGGCCCATGCACCCGCGCAGACCAATCAAAAAACCTAGAGCACCTACAGACAGCTTAACGGTTAAGCAAATGCCAGATCCATTGGGTGCCTTTTCTATCCAGATTCAATTTTACAATCCCGTACCACTCGTGGATTAAGAATGGGAAAGCAGACCTGTCCCACAAGGGTGAGCACCACAAAGTAGAGGAAGAAGCTCTTTCAACTGTTATCAAACCCCCCCAGTTTAATCAGAGGAACAGGCGAGGGCCATCTGATGATCACTATCTGCTCTCTGCTCCCCAGCAACCCATTGGCAGCGCCGATCTGCCAGTCCCTGGAAAACTCGGGCACCTCCCTTGAGTCAAGCTTCCTTCTACAGCAAGACCTTCTCTACCATGGGGATAGCCTTTACATTCCTGAAGGAAAGCCCCAACTCCAAGTATTGAGGTTATGCCACAACTCCCCCATGACAGGACATTTTTGGGCAGTTTAAGACCGGAAACCTGATTTCCAGGTATTTCTCGTGGCCAACCTTATGGAAAGACATCAAGGACTACATTAGGATGTGTGATCTCTGTGCCCACACTAAAAGACCACACAAGACCAGTGGGCTTTCTCCATTCTCTTCCCACACCTATATGTCCATAGTCCATCCTCTCAATTGACTTCATTGTGGAGCTGCCCCACTCCCAAGGGCACTCGATATTCCCGACAGTTGTGGAATTCCTGACAAAAACGGTCCATTTGAACCCTGCTGTATGCTTCCATCAGCCTGTGAAACAGCACAGCAATTCTTGGAACATGCCCGCATACCTAAACACATCATTTCTGATCAGGGTGCCCAATTTGTTTCCTGGTTCTGACAGGACTTCCTCCACCTTCCTGGCATCAAGACCCTCATTTCAACTGCTTATCACCCTCAGACTTACTCTGAACGGAAATGTCAACCAGACACTGAAACAGTCTCTCTCATGTTTTTTGAATTTCCACCAACATGACTGGGTTCTCCTATTGCCAGGCCGAATTCGCTTACAATATTGCAACCCACGTCTCCACCCGGCAAAGCCCATTCTCCGTGAACTCTGATTTTCAACCTTGGTTTCACCCTGAACTATGAGAAGGCTCCCCTGTTCCAGCAGCCACACACTGGGTCTTCCCTCTCCAACAAATTCATCAGGAGCTCATGGAGTATTTGGTGGCTGCCAACAAGTCTCATAACAGCTATGCTGATAGACATCAGCAAGTAACCCCGGACTTAAACATAGGGTACACGATGGGGCTTCCCACCCAGAACTTGGTCAACCCATCCCTCTGCCAACCTTGACCATACGTGCTTCAACCCCTTTCAGATGACCCAGAAAATAAATCCAGTGAGTTCAAACTCCAGCTCCCAAAGTCCGTCAAGAGCTACCCAGTCTTTCATGTCGTCTTTCCCAAACCATTCCTTAACAACCCCTTCCTCAGACAGATGGATCCACTGCCATCACCAATAATGGCCAGGGGGGAGGAAGAATGCGAGGTCCATCAAATCCTTGATTCCCGACAGGTCAGAGGTAAGATCCAGTACTTAGTTGACTGCAAGGAATATAGGCCAGAGGAGCAATCCTGGGAGACCACAGAAAACATCCATGCCCACATCCTGTTACAGGAATTTCACCAACAGTACCATGACAAACCAGGGCCAAGGGCCCCTAGAAGTAGCCCTAGGGGAGAGGGTACTATCAGGAGAACAGCTAGTTCCCAGCATGGTTGCTAGGCAACCCAGCAAGCTCTGTTTGGCCCAGTGAGCCTGCTCCAAAGAGTCAAGCTTCCTGACTGGGCAGGAGAGCCTGCGGCCTGCTACTTGAGCTTGCGGGGGCAGCTGCACAGCTGCTGCTCCATGTGTACCACACCCACAGCTGTGCTTGCCCTGCTCCTGCTTCCAGCCCTAGCTCCGGTCCCGTTCCAGCCATGCCTCCTGTCTGCTCCAGTCCAGTCTTTGCCTCCCAGTTCTGCCCCGGTCCTGAATCCAGTTTAAACCTTTAGCTTGGCTTCTCAACCCCGACTTCAGCTTCAACCTCAGCCTGGTACCTAACTCCTGGATATACACTTGCAGTGGCAGTTCAGAGAAGTGGCAACAACCATAGAAGGTCCAGCTGCACCTATTGAGTAGGCTGCCCACACTCTGGTAGCTTACACTTGGGTTCCTAAATTGGGCACTTTTGAAACTTTTACCCTCTGTTATTAGGACAGTGATTCTTTTTCCTTTAAAGTCAATAGCAAAATTCCTATTGGCTGCAGTGGTGCAGGATCAGACTATTTCTTCATTGCTAAAAATATCACAAAACAAAGTTTAGTTGTACATCCGCCTCAGTACTAATATGTGACCTGCATTAACTTTAAGGAGAGTCACAAGTACAGCCAGAGAAGAAAAGTTCCTAAAGAGATACACAAACACACTACTGAAAAGAAAGTCAGACACGAAGCATGCACAGGACTGGTTTAAGGCTATTTGGAGCCATAGACACACCCATCACAGGGCTGCCACATATGCCATCTAAGGGGTGAGTGTCAGGCCCTTCATGCAGGCTGGGACCACACTCCTCTCTAGAGCACTGCTTCCTGTTTCAAGTGGTCTGAGGTCTGTCCCACAGAAGCCTCAGCCCCATGCATCCCTCTGTGCAGGGTTGTCTGCCTACACCACCCCAGCAAAGCCAGAATAATAACAGTGATAGTGGCAGGCCTCCCACTAACCCATACACACTCCTCTGTTGGGTGGTCTTGGCAGCTCCCCCCCCCCCCGAGAACAGAAGGTAGGAATGGGGCAGTTAGCAACTCTTACAATTACTGTTTCAGACTAAGTGCAAACTCAGGAAGTCATCATTACTGCATCAATTACACATTTTAAAGGTTTTCTTCACAACAAGCGCAAGAAACATTTTTTAAATGAAATCACAGGATTTAAGAACCCAGGGACCTAAACTTGTACCTATAGTGCACGTATGCATTCAATTTGGCCCTGAATGGACAGTAACTGATTGTTTAGCTTATACAGAAAGGAGAATAGATGGCCAGTGGGAATTACTGAAAGCTTGTTTCTTATTTCTAAAAATTTTCGACTTTCTATTAGCTTTAACCATCCTCTCACTTTCCCATTTCTCATTCATTACATGAATTTTCAACCTGGGTCCCATGAACAGGTGTCAGTAGATGGCAACCACCCTGGGCCTTTCTATATTGTTAGAAAGATCTTTCTAAATTGACAGGAAGATCTTGGCTACATGGGAAGAAGAGGAGGGAAAAGGGATGTCAATATGGTACAAGTTGAGAAGCACTGATTTATTACATCAGCTTGTTGCATCATGTCTTAAATTAGCCACCAATTCTGTATCTGTGCAGGCAAACCCATGTGGAGTCTCATTTAGCCTGAATATACTCTGAAGCAGGGGCCATGGCTTCCTTTCTTTGCATAATGTCTAGCAAACTGCCTGACTGGGACCTCCAGGCATTATCGTAATAGAAATAATATTAAGACAAACAGTATAAAATCAGCAGCTTTGAAGCAAATGCAAATGTTCCTGTGTAAAACTATAGCAACTGATGGTTTTCAGAAGTGTTCTGAAAAATTTTAAAAGTGGATATATCCATATTTTATATTCAACCGTGGAATTCAATTTTCAGCCAGTTTTTTAATTTTAAGTCCAGTCTGTTTAGCTATTCAGCTTTTTTAATGTAAACATCTTTTCCTTCCTGATTAGTGTCATGTCCAGTAACTGCTGACAAAAATATAGATCAGAGCATGGTTTTAATTTGATACTGTAGAATGATATAGATTCTTCTTATACTCTTACATGCCTTTATATATATGTGTAAGAAGAATCTATATCATTCTACAGTATCGATGTAGGATTTTCTTATTTTAACACTAACTAGCTATTTATACTGATGTCAGAGGAATTAACTCTGTGTATTCCCTAGATTCCAATCATAGAATCATAGAATATCAGGGTTGGAAGGGACCTCAGGAGGTCATCTAGTCCAATCCCCTGCTCAAAGCAGGACCAATCCCCAATTAAATCATCCCAGCCAGGGCTTTGTCAAGCCTGACCTTAAAAACTTCTAAGGAAGGAGATTCTACCACCTCCCTAGGTAATGCATTCCAGTGTTTCACCACCCTCCTAGTGAAGAAGTTTTTCCTAATATCCAACCTAAACCTCCCCCACGGCAACTTGAGACCATTACTCCTTGTCCTGTCCGCTTCTACCACTGAGAATAGTCTAGAACCATCCTCTCTGGAACCACCTCTCAGGTGGTTGAAAGCAGCTATCAAATCCCCCCTCATTCTTCTCTTCTGCAGACTAAACAATCCCAGTTCCCTCAGCCTCTCCTCATAACTCATGTGTTCCAGACCCCTAATCATTTTTGTTGCTCTTCGCTGGACTCTCTCCAATTTATGCACATCCTTCTTGTAGTGTGGGGCCCAAAACTGGACACAGTACTCCAGATGAGGCCTCATCAATGTCGAATAGAGGGGAACGATCATGTCCCTTGATCTGCTCGCTATGCCCCTACTTATACATCCCAAAATGCCATTGGCCTTCTTGGCAACAAGGGCACACTGCTGACTCATATCCAGCTTCTCGTCCACTGTCACCCCTAGGTCCTTTTCCGCAGAACTGCTGCCTAGCCATTCGGTCCCTAGTCTGTAGCTGTGCATTGGGTTCTTCCGTCCTAAGTGCAGGACCCTGCACTTATCCTTATTGAACCTCATCAGATTTCTTTTGGCCCAATCCTCCAATTTGTCTAGGTCCCTCTGTATCCTATTCCTGCCCTCCAGTGTATCAACTACTCCTCCCAGTTTAGTATCATCCGCAAATTTGCTGAGAGTGCAATCCACACCATCCTCCAGATCATTTATGAAGATATTGAGCAAAACCGGCCCCAGGACCGACCCCTGGGGCACTCCACTTGACACCGGCTGCCAACTAGACATGGAGCCATTGATCACTACCTGTTGAGCCCAACAATCTAGCCAACTTTCTACCCACCTTATAGTGCATTCATCCAGCCCGTACTACTTTAACTTGCTGACAAGAATACTGTGGGAGACCGTGTCAAAAGCTTTGCTAAAGTCAAGAAACAATACATCCACTGCTTTCCCTTCATCCACAGAACCAGTAATCTCATCATAGAAGGCGATTAGATTAGTCAGGCATGACCTTCCCTTGGTGAATCCACTCGTTTCTAATAAAGTTCCTACAGTATGTATGTAGTTTATAAGAGCAATAATATTAATGTGCAGTAATTCAGTTAAATTAAGATTTCCAGTACGTTGCTTTACACAGGACTTGGGTACTGTGGCATCTGAGCTATCTTAGCAAACAAGAGAGTCTATTTACGCTTGCATGGAGCTCCAACTTCTGTCTTTGACTACATTCCTGTTTTATGATGGCCATCATAATACCTCACACTTACTTAATAGTACACAGGGCTGAAGGATCCTTTCACCAGTGACAAGAATGAAGTATTCCATAGAAACTGGGGGGAGCTTAAGCCTTCAATTCTGCACACAAAAAAATCAACTTTTCATTTGAAAAAGTTTCTGTGATTGTGAAGGCAACCTTCCAAATACAAGAATATAAACCCACTGCAGTATTGTCTTCCTGAGTTTGTAGACCGATACCTAACTCCACTGCCTCTGTGGTTTTCATAGCTCTGACAAGCAGCTAAATGAAATTAAGATTGTCACTGCTGCTACCCAGGAACTTGTGGGCAGTAGCATGAAAAACTATACAGATGCATACAGTCCAGTTTCACATTCTTATTGTTTAGGAAAGCTCTAAGTGACAGCATAGGCAGATATTGTAGACTACATTAATGGAGACTAAAAACCCAAAATATGAGGCTGGAAAAACAACAGAGTAGCAAAAATGCTCTGTCCTATCCTTTCTCACAGGAGACTTTAGAGAGGGAAAAGAAAGCTCCTTTGCCCCTACCTGAGCTAGATGGGGATAGAGATTCACAGGTATCTGACACCTACTAGCCAGGAGCTGATGGAACCCCCAACCAGAAATTTGAAACAATCCTTTGGCAGGACTGGTAGCACCCTTCCTAGCAGCTGGGGAGAATGGACAACTTATGTTGACAAATGGCTGCTCCCAACAAGAGTCTTTAGAGTTAAGAAAGCTACCCATAATGGGCTTCAGTAGACCTATAATCTATTTCTTCTCTCGTGGCCATGATCTACCCAGGATTAAATGAGCACTCCATACAGTCATATTTGCTTATGTTGTGACCATTACACAACTGATTGAGGTACTCAAGACATTGTAGGTGAAAATCTCCTCCAGAATTTGACTTTTTTGATACTTGTTTAAGACTTGGAACTCAGAAGTAAACAATTTCAACCAATTTTTCTGAGCATATACGTGCGTGTGCACACACTCACACACAAAACTCAAGATGAGTAATCTTCCTCACACTTGGTATATTTTATCAGCTACTACAGTAAAAGACTACCACTGAAATAATTCTTTTTTCTACAACCAAGTCAAGAGAGGTTACAAGATTCTTTTTTAACAAATACACTGGAAAACATTTTTGATCTATTTGTACTCATGACACAGCCTAAGACTTTTAGATCATATCAAATATCATTACAGTCATAGCCCTTTAAACTTGAACTGAAAAGTTCCTCATCTAATGCAGAACAAGAATCTGATCGATAGACTTATCCCACTTCCAACGCCCTTCTTTTTGAAAGCATCAGAAGAGCCGGCAACCAATTTATCAGATTAATCTGGTATATGTTTTCAAAGTTTCTTTATTGATTAATGCACTTGCTCTCTCTCTATCCATTTCCCTAAGGCAGACTTCTTGTTGCAATGCCTGTTTAGCCTGTAATAAATAAGAATGATTGAGGAGAAAAACTAGGTGGACCTTCTAGAATTGTCAGAGGGAAGCACACTGGTTTCCCTTCCTAATGTGAAAAGCAGCCAATTAGTCAACTATAGTACAGCCATCACATATGAAACATTAGAAGTGTTTTTGTAAGCATTTCCAGGAAACAGATGATTTACTAATGCATTCTCTTTCACAAAAGTATTGTCTCATTCCCAACAGTGTTCTACTGGAGCAGTGGATTCTGTCTGTTCTGACTTAGCTGTGTTGTCTGACCCCATAAATATACTGGAGGACACAGTCTTTCCCCAAGGCTTACCTTCTGAAACAGTTTTTTTTTAATTCTCCACGATTGAGAGATGCTAAAAGGCATACGTTCAATATATGGCTGAAGGAGCTGTAGTTTGTTTCAAAATAGAATTAGCATGGTATTTCTTCTCTCCACTATAGAGAAAATCCACCAAACATTATGGTGAATTTGTCAACCAGCAGGTACTGTTCCCTGATGGATAGAATTGGTTGTACCTCTAGTCTCTTCAGACTGACATAATTCTGGAGCAAAAACTGATTTAGCTTTTAATTGACATCAGTTTCATAAAATAGGAAAACATATCCCTGGGCAGCTTCTTCCATAGTTTAAGTAATCCAATATTGTTAGAAAGTAAGTTGTCTAAAAAACCAAAGTATTATTAGCTGGTATGTCTTGGTTCCCAAGATCCCTATCACTACTGCATAGCTAATATTCCTCCATTAGAATTTTTTTGTAAATCATACCTTTCTACATTAACCCTTTTTCCTTATTATGACAGATACAGACCAGTTGCAGAAAAACAAATCCAACACATGCATATTATACAATATATTTTACCAATAACTAACATTGTTCAGAGTATCTAACGATGAATTGCAGACATCTTACCTCGCCAAATGCACCTCTTCCAATTACTTTTATAATTTCAAAGTCATCTCGATGAAGTTGCATTTCCTTCACCAATTGTGTAAATGGTTTTGCTGTTAAAAAAGTAAAAATTAAAATTATAACGCATGGAAGTATAACAAATTAAAAATGAAATATCTACAGTTCTATGTCAAAGTTACTTTTAGAACTTTGGCTTTTCATCAAGAACATATGTTTAAAATATAAACATAAGCAACCCAAGAAAGATCTAGAAAATTAAGATGTAAAATACTGATTACACAGTGTACATCTACAGAATAATTTCAAACCTTTTTTAATAGAGATTATTTTTGCATTCCCCCTCTATCAACCATACACATACAAGGACATTTATTTAGTTCTCTAAAAATTATATGAAAATGTTGGAAATTTTTGCTTATGTTGACAGCTGATCGTAGGAGTAATAATGGAATTAGTCGGGCACTTAAATATTATCATAAAGCAGTCTATTGCCCTGTTGATAAAGAGCAGCCAGCACAAACACCCAAAAGTGCTCTGTAGGTTACTGTTTAAGTACTGACATAGAATACACATGCATACGAGGTTAGTTCACTGAAGATTTTATAATTTGATTCATCAACCAAGGATAAGCAAGTTTATACAGGGCATGAGTTTTCTTAAATATTTCAGGAATTACGTATTGTTTCAGTGGGGAAGGTTAACGTTAAAGTTAAGTCAACTCTACTGGTAAACCAAGAAGAAAATTCAGTACACTATTTAGTCATCACACGGAAAGGAACCTTATTCAAAATGGTCTAACTTCACTTGCAATGATCAACTCAACCACCACAAGCTAAATTTTTATAACCCACTTTCAGAGGACAGGTGCATACCGCACTCAAGTTATCTTCTCCCAGAATGCATGTGTCTGCTTTAGAACTTAGGCTTTGAGCTTTTGGCTCTTTTCTTCTATCAACAGTTATGGTGACTTGATTGGGGTCCCTGTTGGGATCTAGCTTTGAAGTCTGTAGCTTAGGAGTTAACCTGTGATCCCTAGACATACTCCCTTGATTTTTCTTACTTGTCCTCCATGAACACTAAAACATTCAGCTACACCAGGGGTTCAGGACCACACAGGGGGTCCGAGGTTATTACATGGGGGGGCGGGGGTCATGAACTGTCAGCCTCCACCCCAAACCCCACTTTTTAACCAGCATTTATAATGGTGTTAAATATATAAAAAATGTTTTTAATTTATGGGGGGGGGGTGTCGCACTCAGAGGGTTGCTATGTGAAAGGGGTCACCAGTACAAAAGTTTGAGAACTACTGAGCTACACTATATGTAGGAGATTCCCCCCCCCACTCCCCCGTAATGTAGAATACCGATATTAAAGGGATTCCTTGCATTGTGCATACATGAGGATCCAAGTTCTAGATAATAGGCTCTGTATTTTCACCATTTAACCTGGTAAGTATTAAGAAAAGAAAGACAAAGAAAGGAGAGAAAAAGTTTAACTTGGTGCTGACTGGACTATGAAAGAACTACTTGAGGTCGTCTAGAGATTTTATTACTGTCTCCGCTTTAATTTGTAAAAGATAAAATTTCCCTTCTTTCCATCACACCATAAAACACACTTTATTGGTAATTATTAGACATAGAAATTTCAACCCCAACAAAACTTATTTTCACCTGTAACAGGATGAAGCACCACACATCAACTATCACTGGTTTTGACTGAGCCCAGACTCAGATTTAGCTGTAAAAAGCTGACACCACAGCGTAAGTAATGAGCTAATAACCCAAACAGAATTCCTTAGAGGAAAAGGTGGCTGCAGTAGATGATAGTTTTGTGTCCAGAATCTGAAATCTGACAAATATGTAGGATGAGCACAGATCTGAAAGTCCCAATTGCAGATTATAGTACTGTAGTTAGGTTTAACCAAGGAAAACCAAATTCTCAAACCAAAAATTGATCTACTGTCTAATAAAATAAGAGAAAATCTCTCTATTGGA
Source organism: Eretmochelys imbricata (assembly GCF_965152235.1). NCBI lineage: Eukaryota > Metazoa > Chordata > Testudines > Cheloniidae > Eretmochelys > Eretmochelys imbricata. The sequence goes on from NC_135577.1 coordinate 112,317,466, forward strand.
GAACTGCTAAATTCCCCTGTTGGTACCTGGGACAACTCTGTGTAGAAAAGTTGGATGTTTTTACCCATAGCCACCACCTCCATTCAGTTTGATGGTACTACCCCTTTTTCTAAACAAGGAAACTGAGGATCAGAACCCTCAATTCACAATTCTACTGATATGTACCTCCGCATGAGACAAATATCTAGAACAACACATCCTGATCTCAATTGGGGCTGGTAGACACTACCGTAAACACAGTTCAAGGGGCAATTCCTCAGCAAAACTCCACTGAAGTCAATGGAGCTAAACCAATTCACATCAGCTGAGGATCTGAACCAATAAGTAGTAGTACTGATAATTTTAAAAACTGCAGCAAGCTGGAGATCTAATGCATGAAGGTTCTTCTGCAAGATTCTTCACTGACTATTTGCCTCTCCTGCTGAAAAATGAACCTCCACTTATTTAAATAATACATCCTGGAGCTCTGGTCTAAGGTTATTATTTGGTACCAGCAGAACTCAGATCACTGTGGGAAGACAGTTATATTTTTTACTATGGACACTATTCAGTTTGAGAACATATTACAATGGTTGGTAAAGAATTTGGACAAACATACTCCAGCAGCAGACTAACCAACGTAAGAAAAGCTGTCTGTAACATCATTAAGAATTTTCTTGGAAAGTTATTTTATTGCTTTATTTTCGACTAGAACGTTGTTTATATCTGCATGTACCTTTGCTTTTATGTTGGATTGCACACTAGTTATTTCTTTATGATATTAAATTGAAATATCTTCCAATTTTCTTGTCTTGGTTCTACTTTTACATGTTTTTAGTGCCCCATCCCCCCCAGGGATGTGATTTAGTAGCATGCATATGCCTGGTAAGATTAGGAGATGAGTAGGAACTTGTTCTGTAATGTATGGTTAGGTTGCCTCCACTGTACTCATCAGGATGATGCATTGTGACATACCAACCACTGTGCTATTTTTATTATTGAAAAGATCTTTAGGCTTTTTCATTCATAGGCCACAACGCATGTTACAAAGGAAGGCAAGTGTCAATCTCCATTCTATAAATAGGGAAACCGATAAGAGTTCTCTCTATAGATCTGGTATGAGTTAAGTGCACTGTTCTACTTTTTTATATCTAATTTTGATTACGTAAATTGGAAATGGGCTTATGATAAATATTGAAATAAAGGTAATACATTATGAAGTATTTCATATCATTAAATGGTAGCATGAATTATGGTATGGATTACTAACTTTTGTTACTCATATTGCTGTCAGGGTGGCATTATCTGGACTGTTTATGCATGAATGTATTTTTAAGCCTTTGTAAAGGGTGACCAGAACTTGAGATGTGCACTCTATATACTATAAAGTTTGAATAAATATATTTCTTCCCTCCCTCAAACTGTTGCCCAATTATTTTATTTATATAAATAAATAAGAGTGTGTGTGTATGTATCACCTAGGAGGCCTAGCTGTGGATCAGGATCCCACTGTGCTAGGTGCTGTACAAACACAGAATAAAAAAAAAAGTCCCCATCCCAAGGAGTTCACAATCTAAGAACAGAGACAGATGGATATTTATTCAGAGAGATGGGGGAGCACAAAAGATGTACCTATGTTTTGATATCCAATAAGTAATAGGTGTCTTTTATGAGGTCTTGTAGGAGAAGGCATTAAATTTCAGAAAATAAGTCATATATGCTTTCAGACCATAACACATACTACATATTTTTATTGATATTGTCATAAATGTATGAGTATGATAATCCTAACATACCCTACTTTCAAGTTAAACAACTTTTCCATCACACATACCATTATCCACTTCCCCCCCACACCAGAGAATTTCAAGGAATTTTCTTTCCTTCCTTCTTAGAATTATAGGAGATTAGGGTTAGAAGAGACCTCAGGAGGTCATCTAGTCCAACCCCCTGCTCAAAGCAGGACCAACCCCAGCTAAATCATCCCAACCAGGGCTTTGTCAAGCCGGGCCTTAAAAACCTTTAAGGAAGGAGATTCCACCACCTCCCTAAGTAACTCATTCCAGTGCTTCGCCACCTTCCTAGTGAAATAGTTTTTCCTAATATCCAACCTAGACCTCCTGCACAGCAACTTGAGACCATTGCTCCTTGTTCTGTCTTCACTGAGACCAGCCTAACTCCATCCTATTTGGAACCCCCCTTCAGGTAGCTGAAGGCTGTTATCAAATCCTCCCTCACTCTTCTCTTCCATTAGGGGTTGTCTACACTTACCAGAGATCAATGCATTGCTGGCCGCTTTAGCGGGTCTAGTGAAGACCTGCTAAATCGACCGCAGATCGTTCTCCCATCAACTCCTGTATTACACGTGAATGAGAAGCGCAAGGGGAGTCGATGGAAGAGCATCTCCCGTTGACATAGCATAGTTTGGACCCCGTGGTAAGTAGATCTAAGAATGTCGACTTCAGCTATGTAGCTGAAATTGCATAACTAGACTGATCTCCACCCGTAGCGCAGACAAGGCCTCAGCCTCTCCTCGTAAGTCATGTGCCCCAGCCCCCTAATCATTTTCATTGCCCTCCACTGGACTCTCTCCCTTTTTGTTCCCTTCCTTTCTGTATTGGGGAGGGGGCAAAACTGGATGCAGTACTCTGGATGTGGCATCATCAGTGTTGAATATAGGGGAATAATCATTTCCCTTGATCTGGTGGCAATGCGCCTACTAATGCAGCCCCATATGCCGTTAGCCTTCTGGGCAACAAGGGCACACTGTTGATTCATATCGAGCTTCTCGTCCACCGTAATCCCCAGGTCCTTTTCTGCAGAGCTGCTGCTTAGCCAGTCCATCACCAGCCTGTAGCAGTGCATGGGATTCTTCCATCCTAAGTGCAGGACTCTTGTCCTTGTTGAACCTGATACGATTTCTTTTGGCCCAAACCTCTAATTTGTCTAGGTCACTCTGGACCCTATCGCTCCCCTCCAGTATATCTACCTCTTCCCCAAGCTTAGTGTCGTCTGCAAGTTTGCTGAGGGTGCAATCCATCCCATCATCCAGATCATTAAATGAAGACGTTTAACAAAACTGGACCCAGGACTGACCCCTGGGGCACTCCACTTGATACTGGTTGCCAACTAGACATCAAGCCATTGATCACTTCCCATTGAGCTCGACGATCTAGCCAGCTTTCTATCTACCTTATAGTCCATTCATCCAGTCCATACTACTTTAACTTGCTGGCAAGAATACTATGGGAGACCGCATCAAAAGCTTTGCTAAAGTCAAGGTATATCACGTCCACCACTTTCCCCATACCCACAGAGCCAGTTATCTCATCACAGAAGGCAATCAGGTTGGTCAGGCATGACTTGCCCGTGGTGAATCCATGCTGACTGTTCCTGACCACCTTCCTCTCCTCCAAATGCTTCAAAATGGATTCCTTGAGGATTTGCTCCATGAATTTTCCAGGGACCGAGGTGGGGCTGACTGGTCTGTAATTCCCCGGATTCTCCTCCTTCCCACCCACCCCCCCCTTTTTTTTTTAAAAAGAAGATGGACACTGTATTTGCCTTTTTCCAATTGTCCCGGACCTCCCCGACCACCACAAGTTTTCAAAGATAATGGCCAATGGCTCTGCAATCTCAGACAACTCTCTCAGCACCCTTGGATGTATTGTATCTGGCCCCATGGACTTGTGCATGTCCAGCTTTTCTAAATAGTCCTTAACCTGTTCTTTCACCACTGAGGGCTGCTCACCCCCTCCCCATACTGTGCTGCCCAATGTAGCAGTCTGGGAGCTGACTTTGTCTGTGAAGACCAAGGCAAAAAAAGCATTGAGTACTTCAGGTTTTTCCATACCATCTGTCACTAGGTTGCCTCCCCCACTCAGTAAGGGTCCCGCAATTTCCCTGACCTCCTTGTTGCTAACATACCTTGCCCTACTATAACCATTTAAGCAGCTATTTCTTGTTTGTGCAAAAAGGAAATGTAGCTTGAGGAAATGAAATGCACTTTCAGATGCTGTGAACATGGGGATGTGGTTTAAGTTATTCAGAGTTGGTAAATTTTTAAGTAGATTCAAAGTAGCAACTTTTGAGAATTGTTTCGGCAAGGTACACCACACAAAATTAGCAGCAAACTAAAAAAAGTAAAGTTTTTTTTTTTATTATACTAATCTAATTTTAACAATCCCAGCAAATCCATCTAAAGAATTTTTCAACCTTTTCAGTTATAGAAGAATATATTTTCATTTTCTCCTTTACACAAAGTATGGTGGAGTATTGTGAGAAAATCAAAATTCATGTCACAAAGTATACGGTTGATACAGAAAGTAGGTGCATATCTAAAACAAGGATCTTGTAACAAAGTTTCAGAAACCATATTCAACTTACAATAGTAACACCCCACAGTCTGATTTGTCTGAACTTAAGCTCACCTGCCTGCTTCTTCACCACACTCCTTATACCATCTACCTAGAGAAATAAACCTAAGTGTGCTTGGCACCATGAAAGACAAGTAGAAAGCCCTTTTCCAGAGGAGTTTATAGCCTAAAGAAATAGGACACAAATCAGAGATACACACCAGAAAATATAAAGGATGTTTCCGTCTTTGGGCCTTTCATTGGGGGGTGTTTTTGAAGGGGAAGGATGAAGAGGATATGGAAACATTTTTACTTAAACTCCCTTAACTTTTCTTCATTCTTGACTTCAAGAATGTAGGTTCCTGTTTGCCCTCACTGCACCCTTTCAAAAGAAACAACAACATTCCTGTGATATTGCTATTAGTACAATACTCAGACAGGTTTAACAAGTTACAGTATGTATACATGTATCCCGGGCTTGAAAAATGTATCCACCACTTGGGAGCCCAAGACCAGCTTACTATTCAGGGTGAAAAATACCTGCTCCTCCTCATTCCCTCTCACCAATCTACTCCTTCTGCAATTTAAAGAAATAAACCTGTACTGTATTTAATTGCATAGTGTCAATCAGAGCTCCAATATATTTTACAAAGTGTAACTGTTTCTTTTATTTCTTAGCTGACTTTATTATTGGAAAGGGGGAAAAAAAAAGTATTGTGGTATATCTTTTTCTGTGATTTTATCTTGTGTTCTCTTTTCTCTCCCTCTCTTCCTTTGCCCCATATATTACTTTTTCCCCTAAACTGTATTGTGTCCTCTGCTCCCTCCTCCCATATCCCCCCGTTATTTGCTGACTGTCCCACGTACTCCTCAACCCACTTGTTATATACACAAACACCGTATTCTAATTTTCTGGTTGATCCCACAATGTTTTTCATACACCATGCCCTGTCCGCTATCCACTCGAACATATACAGTATAAGTCTTGAAAAAATGTATCAGACAGCTAGAGCTAAAGCACTAGTCTAAGGGGCCTTACTGTCCAAGAGCAATGCCCATTTTTTATCGTCTATTGCAGAAGCACCTGGAGACCCTGGTCCTATGGTGCTAGGCACCAACAAACAAAGACATGGTTCCTCATGCCCTTTTCTCAGCAGTAGTGGATGAGAGGACTGTAACTTTGGGGTATGCTTGGATTTCTACCCCAACTTTTATAGCCTTCTTTTAGTAAGTGTCTGATAAATTAAAAGCCCTCCCCCTCTGGCTGACAGAGGGAAAGAGAGACAGATCCTATCTTCTCGCTGAATTTTCTTCCCTCCAGCCACAAAGCCTCCAGGCTGCTGCACAGGGTCTTTATTAATCTACTCCTCTACTGACCTCTTGTTTTTCCATTTCTTACTTAAGGAAAGAAGTAGTGCCTGCCTCTGATTTCCCATCATTTTCCAAAGCTGCAGCAGAGTCAAACCGACTAGACTCTGCCTACAGGGTTCTGAAGAACTGCAGTGAAGATTATCCATTTCCACCCTCCGCTTTCCAGAGCCCGAGTAATAGCCATGGCTCTGAAAGGACATTTTAATACAACTTGCTTATATCAAAAAGTATATTGCAATTCATCTCTGAATTGGGAATTTCACTGACTACTTATTTATGTTAATCACACTGATTGAAATTGAAATTCAAATAAAATACTCCACTGACAGCAGAAATGATTACGTTCCTCTGGATATCAATTAGTAGCACTTCCTGCAATCACCTATAATATTTACTAGATTATCAGAAGTAATCAACTACTAACTGAATTTATAAAGTCACTGGTTATTTCTGGAATATAATTTTCCGATTGAAATAGCGTGGGCAGGAAAAATTGTTTAAGTTTCCATTAGGATGTGTTAAGGAAAGATTTGTTTTGAGTCCTGCCCAGTTTCAGGAAAGTCTTTTGAACGAGATGTAAAATGAAGTTCCTCACCATTTATGATCAAAACATCCCATGGCACTTTTCATAATCCCAATCACCTGATCAAATCACATTTGTGTTATTACATTCTGCTTACATGAAAACCCTATACAGATTCAAGTGGATATAGGATCATTCTTTACTTTTTGACCTAAACCATTATGTAATTTGCGGTGGGTTATTAAACAGATGCTGTATTTTACCTCAGAAGTGGCTGTGTGTCAGTGATGAGAGAAACTATTCTATATTTAAAGTCTGTATACCAGTTTACAGAAGAACTCTGGAATGAAAGATGCTATGTACACAAGATATAGTTATGGCCATGCTGGAGCAGAAGGCCATGTTATTAAAAAGTGGTCCAAAACAAAAAATATGGCCATCATGGCAGTAATCTCATAAGCAAAACTAATCAGATATGCTGGCAGAATCTCAAAGGTCAACATCAGACATTAAGTTTTCTTTCACCTTGACACAGCAACTATGTTCATTGCTATCTACTGAGTGCACTTTTTTGCACAAAAAACCTGTAATATCCATACACTGTAGCACCATGCAGAAGAAATTAATCTGCAGCAGTATCCTGGTATCTGCCAGCTTGCTAATGAACGATACTGCTGAACACTAACAGTTGGCTGCCTGCCTGCCCGCCCCATTCACTGCCTTCTACACCCAAAATGAAAAGAAATTGAGAAAGATCAAGAGTTATGCCAGCAAGTACTAAAGAATTAAAGATGGTTCTAAACAGTCAATGTAACAATATGCCAATTTAATTCCAGCCAAATCAATCTAGCTTCTTTTGGAGAATTGGACAGTAGCAGTATCAAAAGAAGGGGGAGGAAATAAGAACAACATTTTTGGCTTACTATACATAAGGACAAATGCCAATTGACTACTTGCTATATTATTTAAATGCACTAAATAGCAGATCACATAAGAAAAAATAATTGTTAGGGGACAAATAAATCACATGGGAGCCAGAAACACAACTGTATGTGGGAAAATAGCACGTACCTCAGATTTTTTTTTTTACCTGGGGTTGGCTCATGGAGTTTCACAGATAAAGTGCACTGCATAAGAAGCTTTTCATCGCGTTCACTTTATTCCATGGCAGTGATGCTCAATGGAGAAATGTATAAATTTAAAAAGAATTTATCTTCTTCTCTGTCTCAGACCCCAAGTTTTTAGATTTAAGTTTGTTTTGGAAAAAGGAACAATTATAACAGGACCAGGAACAAGATGATGTATAGTGGTCTGAGACTATAGGAAGCAATATGGCATTCCTGGCTGCACTAAACTAAGGCTATGGCTACACTACGAGGCTTTTAGCAACACAGCTGAGCTGCTAAAAGGCGCACAATGTAGCTGCTGTTTGTCGGCAGGAGAGCGCTCTCCTGCTGACAAAAAACTTCCACGCCCCACAAGCAGCAGCGGCTGACAAAAGTGCTGTGCACACCAGTGCTTTTCATCAGTAAAACTTTTATAATTCAGGGTGTGTGTTTTTTTTAACACCCCTGAAGGACAAAAGTTTTGCTGACGAAGTGCGAGTGTAGACAAACCCTACGAAAACCTGAAGGGCATAAAGACCCTTCTTGTGAGTTTGATGCAACCTCACAATGCTTAATCAATATGGATTCTTCACACACACACACACACACACACACACTTCAGTTTGTGAGCATTTAACTTAACACAAGAAGAAAGACTGAACAAGAAAGTCTACATTATTCTAATTAAGTGCTTGACAGAGAAAATTGACACCTACTAGCTTGAGGCAACTATAGAAGGAAGAAACTTCTACCCCAACCCTGATCAGATTCTAGACATCCGCTCTCTCCAACATGGCTGCTGAAGAATGGTGGCAGGGTGTTCCATTTCTCATATCTGCTTTTGGCTAGTCAACATCCAATGCCTTTGGAACTCACCATCAATTGCTGGAGAATAGGGACACTCCCTAGTTCTCCAGTCTCCACACCTCATAAAATAAAGAGCCTTCCCATTTGCCTCAATCCTTGCCTGGCTGCTTGTAAAAAAAAGGCCTTACTCCACACTTAGTCTTCTATACTATCCATATTTTGGGGAGAAAAGATGGGGGGGGGGGGGGAAATGTGTCCTCCATGAGAGAGTTCTACCCACTTGAACTGCTGACAGTTTTTCCAAACAGCACAAGTATGAAGTTTAGAAGGATTCTCAGTCGTCTTCCCATAAGATACTGAGCAGCAATTATAGAGCCAGAAAAGATTTCCAAGCATATAGTGGGGAGCACCTTCCAAAGGTACAGTGACGGTATGATCAGCTATTAGAGTTTCATGTCTACCTGTTCTATTCTGCACAGCATTTGTGAAAGCAAGGTGCTTAACAGACTGAACTGAGGCAGCCTGCGAGCCTTGCTGCAAACCACATAGTGATGCTGTGATTGTTGGGGATGCCGCCTGTACCAAGTGTGCAAGACAAATCAAAGATGCTTTGTATTCAGATTTCACAAACACAGAGCAGAATGGAGGTTGACTGAAGCTTGAAAGAGGCACAGTAAAATATTAGCATTTGATGCTTATTGTTTCTTGTGGTGGTGGTTGGAGGCAGCAAAATGGATCTGCCCTCCTATAACAGTGTTTACATTTATCATGGCTTTACATTTGTGATTTTTGGTGCAGACATTATGAGCAGAACTATTATCTTTTTTCTATTAGCTTTTTATTAATTTTTTAAAATACACAGAGAGAAAATAAAGTATACATCAGCTTCCCATAGTATATTAACTGTTTGCTACCGAACTTTAGTGATACTTGAAACATGGATATAATGTGGTTAAATATAAATTTATTTGTATAAACTGTATTACACCATTTACAAAGACAGAATTTATCAAAATCTAATTCAAGTAAAATTTTAAAATAAATAGATGCAAAATTAAGGAGGGGGGTAGAGACAGGAAAGGAAGGAAGTGATCAGAGAGGAGGGAGAGACAAGAAGGGGTCCCCTGGATTTAATAGGATCATTCAGATACTTCCAGGAAAGCATGCCATACCTGAGAATTTCTCTTTGGTATTTCTGTTACAGTATACAACTTGTTCCATGGTGACCAAGCTTACGAGGCCTATAGTCCTAAATTGTTGATCATTTTTTGGATTACCATTTTTATAGTACTAGTCTTTTAGCAATTAGTGCTCTGGTAAGCCCAAGATTTTCAAATTTATTCAACTGCCAATTAACATCCATTAGCTTTAAAATTACATGTTTAGCTTGTAACACAATTTTATTTGATAGGAAAAAATTAACTGCAGTTAAGTTCTACCCAAAACATACTGTCATAGGAGCATTCCCAGAGCATATGGATTAAGCTGGCGCTGTGACTCAGCAGGTGCTAGCATTTGACCAATTTAGTTTTGAACAGTCAGAGAGGAGTCCAATGATTTTCTGCTGAATTAATCTTAAATGGAGGCCCAAGGAACAGGACGGATCTTGAGGGTAAACCCAAGCATGCCTGATGATCTGTAAACATGCAGAAAAATGCTAAAAAACAACTTTATTTAAACACTCCAAACATACAGGCCTGCTGAAATAGGTAATGATGTAAAACCCCACATAAAAACAAGACATGGTTTCTGAGCCACAGGGACAGGAAGAAACTGGCATAGGATTTCTTTGTCTGGCTGTTCGACAGGGTTAGAATGCGTCACGGGAATACATAAGAGGAAGCAGGTGAGTATCAGGCAGTCCATTACGGGCTACTACGATCACACCACTATGCTGAGGAGCTGGTAACTGATGAACAGGGGCCTATGAATAGGATAATACAAGTTGCTTCTGGCCCTGCACATACTTCCTCAGAAGTTTACAGTGAACTCTTGTTCTTGCTGCTCTATTTGGCTACCATGATCGATATAGTCGGCCATTGCTTGAGTCTTCTTCACTAAGCTGACATTCAAAAAAAATTCAGTTTGTTCTTCACAAAGTAACTCTGTTAGAATCCCTTTGCAGTTTGTCTGAAGGCAGACACACAGATCTTCTCTTATTCTTCCAGTTTCAGGCTGGTTAAGCATTCTGTGTTCCAGCACACCTACTCCCTCTCCTGCTTTATGATACTGCAGTATTTCCTAGTCATAACCCTCTTGCAGAAGCAGTCACTGAAATGTAAAATAAGGAGCGGTTAATAGGCTTACTTATGGTACAGGCATCCATATCACAGAATATGGTAAAAGTTATTTAATTTTGAATTTTGGTGGTTTATTAGGCACTCTGTCCTTAGATGTGAAGTAGTAGGGATATAAATCTAAATATCTTCCAAGTTTTAAACTGACTTTTGGTGAAACTGGTTCAGAGGGGAATAGGAGCAACATGCATTCAGTACAAAGGATCTAACAGGTGAAAGATTTATGTCCAAGACTCCAATCAAGGGAAAGGAAGGACCTAATGAAGTGAGCAGGGGCAAGGATAATAAGTCTGCAGTTGAGCGACTCTCACAGATGGTAACAGTGAACACTTAGGGACTGGAAAAGTATAGGGTATGCCTACACAGGGATAAAAGCCCCTTGGTGTGGCCACAACTGGCTCAGGTCAGCTCATTCTGGCTTGTGGAGCTAAAATTGCTGTGTAGACATTCAGGCTTGGGCTGGAACCTGAACTCTGGGACCCTCCATCCTCACAAGGTACCAGAAAATGTCTACACAGTAGTTTTCAGCCCCAAAGCCTGAGCCCCATGAGCTGAGTCAGCTGAACTGGGCCAGTCACAGGTTTTTTATCCCCCATGTAGACATATCCATAGTGAGTTTCGGGGGGGGAGGGGGTGCGCAGATGAGGAAGTTAGCATTACCCAATAAATCTGATTGCCAACTAGAGCACTGGCGTTACCAAAGATGATATGAGATCACTCAAGAGAACCAGGGAAAAATTATAGCTCAAGTAGTATGCTCTCTGCTAGACTAAGGACACAGCCTTGTTGGCTGGCAGCGAGTTTGGACAAAACCATTATTCCACCCCTCTCTGCCTGTGGCTGATGTGGAGCAGCGTGCTATCAAGGAATGCTTATGCCTGTGTTTCCAGCAGAATGACATGTAATCACAGCTAGATATGAGCAGACAGCCAAACAGATGCACTAGTCTGATGTACAGGCTGACAGCTTCAGTGTAGTATACATGCCTGGGGGAGGGGAGACATGACACCTAATACGTATCTTATTGCAATTAAATACCCTTGTTTTGACTTTTTCTATACTTAATCATAGATAAGTACGGTCTGTAATCTGGGGGAAGAAGGGGGAGGGGAAGAAGGGCAAATGAGAAAGCTGCCAAACCCGAAGTGTCAGAGAGAGAAAAAAAAACGTTGCCACATGTACTGTTGCAGCGCCATGAATCTGGAGGGGGAGGATGCTTATGTCCTCTTACGAGGATGCAACCCCCAGTCATGGTGACATTCTTTAGGACGTCCAGCGCACAAGCATGAAAGAACATCAGTAATAATGAGAATAGAGAATATACCTTGTGTAGCAGTCCTCATCTTCTCCTTAGCTTGCTCATCCATAATCTCTAGAGTCCAAGATCCTAGGAGGAGGTCTTGTGATTCTGGAAGAGTCAAAAGGCATCTCCAGGTCCTGGTTCACCTCTGTGCTTCACATGGTTCTGAAAGGCAGCATTCTCCTCCCTCTATCTTGGTTCCTCAACAACCTGGTGCCAGATGCCTCCAAGAAGCTGTGACCCTAAGAACCCATCAATGCCAGCTGGCAAAGGGTATATTGTTCTGTAACAGCAACTCTTGGCAGGCCTGATAAACTCATTACAGCCAGCACACCACTTTCACAATATTTATCCATAAAGAAAATAATGTAAGGTCTCTAATAAAAGCTTCTGTCATAGTGATCCTCAATCATTGCATGCTGTATGTACGGATAATATTTAAGGAGTTGTGTATATGCACTGAAAGTACATTTTAAAGTCAGTCCTCAACCAAAGAGAAAAAACAGGTTTATTCCAGACAGGAGTAAGAATGTATCTTGGTTCACATGTAAAGTAAGCATGGTAAATCAACACAATAGGAGCCCAATTCACATATTTCGTTAACAAGAGGATGGGAGGACATCAAAAATTAAACCACAGGGGGTTTCCTGTCTCGGGGGCGGGGGCAAGAGCTTTGAAGAATATAGAGAGACTAAAAAGAGACGTTTTAGTATCCATTCACTGAGGAAAATTCCTGATGGAGGGGCCTGCTTCAAGAACACTTGGATCCCAGGTTGTCTGAAACCAGCTAGTTCTGCAAAAGACTGACCCTTTTCGGGGGGGGGGGGGTCTACTTTATTATAATAGGAAAGATAGCCATTGATAAGTATAGATCCAGCTTTGCATTTTATTATTTTGTTTATACGTAATCATTTGTTTTCATTACTATCCTGACTCTGTATCTCTTCATCTTAAACTTTAATAAACTTACGATTGTTTTCACTATTAATATATCTCAGTGCTGTGATGTTCTATAGAAGCAGACCCCCAGCTGAACCAAACAAACTTGTGTGTATGCCGTCCCGTTGCATGAGTGTCTTGTGATTAAGGGATGGACACTACAGGTGGAATTCTTCTATGGGACGTGGGATACACCTACTGGGACGCACCTACTGGTAAACTGCAAGACAAAGTTAGGACTGGCAGAGCCCTAACATTGTTTGGGTGGCTAACAGATCAGTTAAACACCAGCAAGTCCTCCTCTCATTAGAGGCAAGGGGTAACAATTGACTCTCAGTCCTGGGTATGGCAAGAAAGCATTGCAGAAGGCTCTTCATTGATAGAAGAGCTAACAATGCAGTCTAATCCAACAGAAAGGGGCAGATTTTCCTCCCCATCCCAAAGCAATGATGGCATCCAATGAGTTATTATATTTCACACTCAGTCCTTTTACTTTCTCCTAGCATTTTTTCCCTGATAGAGTAATTCCCAGCTGAAAACGGCATTTGCAAATCAAGTCAGAGACCAGGAAGTTCTGGAATACAGATCTGAACTGGGACTAAGTCTCTGCCATCCCACATATGGGCAAACAGCTTAACGTCTGCCTGTAGCCAACTTATGCCACATTTGAAAAAGTGGCTTCTTGTCATGTTTCTTTGTGATTAGAAGCAGCATGCAATACAATCTAAGATAACATACCATTATTTGTATAGGTCAGGGATTTCTGGAAAACTTGGCCCTGTGTCAGAAGTGTAGACAAATTCAACCTGAACGGTCTCCTACACGGTGGCAAATGCACTGTGGGGCAGTAGTAAGTTCAGAAGATGTCAATTAAAGTACAACAATCTTTCAAAGACTGGTCCATGCATCTGGATGAATCTGTAGAACTCCAGATAGCAGAATATCAATGATTCAACCCCTTTCATTCTGTTAAAAGGAAGCTGCCAATAGGACTAAAAATCCTGCAACTTCACAAAATTACATGATAATGTTCTAAAAAAGCAAGGTGAATTATAGCTTTCTGTTCTGTAGTATTAAGAGTTATGAATTGTTTAAAAATAAATTTGGAGTTTTCATTCTTTTTCAGGTGGACTCAAAATTGAGTGATTTTCTAAATTTGGCCATTTCTGACTCAGGACAATTTAAATTTAAATGTCTACAACTTTAAAATCACTGAACTGATTTTCTTTGAGCTTTGGTTGATTTGTAGGTCTTACTGCAAGCTAAAAATTTTGCCTACTCTGATGACCATATGCTGTATCTCAATGTACAACGCTTCACTTTATATTCTATACCAAACTGACAAATTTATATTTAAGCAACTATATTCCCAGCATACCTACAAAGGGACAGAGTTTGTGCTTGATTTATCAACCTTAAAACCACAAAATAATCTATTAAAAACAAAGCAATCACTTGTCTGCATCACAGCAGCACCCACAATGAGTAAGGCTATGTGTAGACTGGACTTCCATCGGTAAAACTTTTGTCGGTAAGGGATGTGAAAAACACACCCCGGACCGACAAACGTTTTGCTGATGAAAAGCGCCGGTGTGGACAGCTCTTCATCAGCAGGAGACACCTTTCCATCAACAAAGCTACCACCACTTGTTGAGGTGGTTTTATTTTGCCAGCAGGAGAGCTACACGGAAGACCTTACATCAGCACAGCTAGAGTGGCACAGCTGTGCCGCTTAAGGTGCACAGCATAGACATATCCTTAGTTTTTCCAGATATAGATCAAACCCAGCCACTGTCCCACAAGTTAAGACAAACAACAAGTAAAGGGTGGTTGAGAGGAATAAAATATGCAATATATACTTTCAAAAATCTTACCATCAACCACCTCTCTACTTAGCCACTATTGATTGAAAATAGCCAGTATTATTATACAGAATGAGCATCTAGGAAAGGTTCTCTTCTCTAGTGACTCTGTAATTCAGTTTTAGAACTCTTTGTTGAAGCAGAGCAGGGGTGCACACAATTTGAGAAATCTAGTTTATCAGGTGTCAAATATTTCTTTGGCAACTCTGTCAAGAGCTAAAGTAAACTGTAAGTTGTGTTTCACTGCACCAAGACAGGGGCATTTAAAATATTATACATATCTTGTACTTTCATCTGAATAGGGTCAGACAGCAATGAGCACATTAAGTACAGATGTGGCACATCTTTCTGTTCATCCCACTTCCCCTTAAAAGGCATTATACAACAGAATTTTCTACAGTGTAACACACCCAGTTTCAGAATTTCCTTACAGCTGGAGCTCTAATTAAAAAGGTCAGTAAAAGTAAAACCTCTGCCCCAGGCAAAAGTCCATGAAGGCATGTGACAGGCAACTACTGCAGCCAGTACCTAGACTATTTGCAGTAGCTCAAGTTGTTCAGAGGCTCATAATAAAGAATTTTAACTTTATGGACAACATTAGTAAAATCCATTACAGAACTTCTCAAAATTCACAAGGATTTTTGTGAAATGCACAGATTTCAGGGAGAAGGAATATATAATAGATTTGTTTAGTTTATTTCTACACTTCATCCTATTCTTCCGTTCATCACCTCACATCAAAATAAAACGAAGTTATTCAAAGCAGGGGGTTGGACTAGATGACCTCCTGAGGTCCCTTCCAACCCTAACCTTCTATGATTCTATGATTCTAAAACTGTAAAATGAACTTTTGTTGCCCAACCAGTTGTTACAGAAAAACCAAAGTCACACTACTACAGCCAAACACTATTGCTGACAACTGTAAAAAAAAAAAAAAAAAAAATCACTCTAAAGGTACAGTTACAAATGTCAATATTTGATTAATCAAAACATTAATGGCTGGTCTGGTTGCATTACTACACAGAAACCTAGGCTCTATCCCCTGGACCAGCCTCCCACTGTGTCTGCCTGGAAGCACTGCAGGGAAAGGGTGCTCAGTTTGTGCACAGCAACGGCGCTCAGTGACGTCATTAGGGAACCAAGCTGCTACAAAGTGTTACTCCTGAGGGAATTCTGTGCTTAAAAAAAATTAAAAATTATGTGCACAATATTTTAAAATTCTGCAAGTTCTGTCAATAAATATCGCTCCAGCATGGCACTGGGGAGCACAGGCCACTGGCTGCATTGAGGTGGGAGATCACCCTGAAGCCCCCTCTTCCCCCCAGTACAGGGACTCGGCAGTGAGGCTGCACCTGAGTTTGACACAGAGCAAGGGCCAGACCTCCCACAGAAACACCCTAGGGCCCTCCCCTATGTGCCAGGCACACCAGGTGTGGGTGGGCAGGCTCAGCCCAGCAGGATCCCCAAGTGTGGAGGTGCTTGGTGTGGGGTGAGAGGTTTCTGTGTGGGCCAATCTGGGTGTGGGTGGCTCAGTGGGAGATTGGGGTGCACAGGGGCTCACTGGGGGGGTCCGAGTGCAGGGGCAATAGGACTCTGCAGGGTATCCAGGTGAAGGTGGTTGGGACTCAGCGTGGGGGGTCCAGGGCTTGTCAGGGTGAGGGTCTGATGGGAATCATCTCAGCAAGTTTCCTTTACATCCACAATATCATATTCTTTATAACTGAATGAATTCTAGTTTTATAATTTTAACATGACTTGTTAATTTTCCATGCTCATTGCATTTGTATGTTAATGTGCTTCATCTTTTCTTTCAAAACTCCATCTGTTGACTTGGAAATGCATGTCAGATGATTAAAGTGAAAGCTTTCTTCTTCCTACTTAGTTTAAAGCCCACCTACCCATTTTGACCATCAGAAGTCAGAATCCCTTCAGTTTAAGTAGAACCTCCTATAATCCAAGCAGGCTTGTGTCAGACTCTCAGTTCCAAATCCTCCTCTACACTGATCTGTTGGCCTCCAGTCTCCTTCTTTTTTACTTGTATAAGAAGCAGAAAAATTTAAGACAACTTAAGCTGGAAATGGTAATCTTCCCAGGGTCTGTAAGTGAATCAAGATTCGTTCATTTCCTTCCAGCAATCATCTGCCACATGGAGACAGTACAGCCTTTGAGGCAGCTGGGACAGGGCATTCCTGTCAACCTAACTAGTCCGGGGGCGGGGGGAGAGAGAGAGAGAAAAGAAAAAAAGAGTGCAGGGAGACAACACTAAAAAGTCCTAAATTTAAAATAAACCTCGGTATACTTGCTAAAGCCATCTCTATCTGCATGGGGGGGGGCGACAAATTTAAACTCCCTGCTATCTCTTCTCCCCCTCGCATTAAGATTTATCTCCCATATCACTTAAAGAAACCTTAGCTACGTTTCCCATTTGGTCACTGTTTTAGCTCTTAAGTATTCTACTTGCATATAAAAATCTATTCAGTCCCACATCGCATTCATTTAAAAGAGTCAGATTACTCATTCTTCATATCCTAGTTTAGGCTCACAGTTTTATTTTTGATACCTGAGTAATACGGAATTGAGTTTACGTAATTCTTTTCTCCAATGTACATACTTCCAGTTTTCCACTAAGTTTTTGGGAAGAAATTTTATCAACTTATTCTAGTCACCTTATTCTCTCTTTAAGATTACAATATTTAGATTGTTTTATTCTACACATTAACCCATATCCAGTGGTATATAGGGACTGAAGAATTCAACAATACAGCTTTCCACCTGTAGGTTGCCAATGCAAATGTAATTCAAGTCAACAATGTGGCCAGAAATGATAACCAGGGATCCTAGAAATCCATTTACCACAGGGAAAAAAAACAGAAAGACATGGAATTTGCGTTTTTACATTTTGTGAAAAAATAAAAACAAAGTAAAACCCTGTTTATCTCCGCCTCCATTATCCGACTAGCCGTGTCAACTGAACTGGGGCTGTCAGCCCTGGACAGCAGGGCTCGGGCTGTCAGCCTTGGTCAGCCCAAGCCACCACCTGGGCTTGATAGCGAAAAGTTTCAGCAAACTTGGAGTCCTTTTCTCTGCACAGTGCCCAATGTCTGAAAGATGAAAATGTGGCTGGAATGCTGCAACTCTATTTTAACAATCAGTACTAACTCAAAGTGAGGATATTAATATGAAAGCAATTTTTGCTTATTTTTTTGTGCATTTTAAAAAAAATCAATTTTTGTAAATATAGAATAATAAGATGTATTTAGTATATGTAAGAAATACAAATTGAAATTCTACTAATTTTATTATAATGATTGATGACACTGGTAGGCTTTGAACTTGAATAAAACATTATGTTCAACTGATACCTACATATGTTGTGGCTAGGAAAAATAAGTTCAGCATTTCATTTTAATCGCAGAAAAGCACAGATTTTATGTTTTCTTATAAGAGAATTTTGGTTTTATCATGGAAAATTTAATATCCTATGTGACATGAGATGTAGATTTTGGTCTAGTTCTTGTGGACCAGTGACCACATGACACAGATTTTCATGACAACTAGCACTAACAGATCTCCTCATAAGTAGTTTCAGCAGAGAATGAGATGGGCCTAAAGCCAGAACTACCCCTTAAAGATCAGAGCTGAGGCAAACTGGTGCTGGAATGAAGGTAAATGTGCATTTTTGTTGTCCAAACTCTCTCTTTATTGTAGATAAAGGACGTCAGTCTCTAAGGCTGCCATTGCAGCACCTCTACCAATATGAAATCCACAACATTTAAATGAGGTTGGATAATGGACTTCAAGTTTTAAAAAATTATAGAACTGTAGCATTGTCTTACTCAATTTACATTCTAGAACCAAGCTCATAATATACTGCTAAGTAATCTAAAAAGCCAGTTTCGTACAACCTTTAAAATTAAGGACTGGAAACTTCTACACATTACTTCCATAGTGAAGAAACAGTGCAATGACAAAGACTGCTCAATGTTAACTTTGTTATGGCTCCTCTTCTAGCACTCAATTTTAACATTACCAAATGGTGACGTTACCAAGCTGCTGAAAACTATTCACCAACTGTAAACTAAGACCATAAGAACAGCCATACTGGGTCAGACCAATGGCCCATCCAGCCCAGTATCCTGTCTTCAGACAGTGGCCAATGCCAGGTGCTTCAGAGAGAATGAACAGAACTGGTAATCAAGTGATCCATCCCACTGCCCATTCCCAGTTTCTGGCGGAGAGGCTAGGGACACTTCAGAGCATGGTTTTTGCATCCCTGCCCATTCTGGCTAATAGCCATTGATGCACCTATACTCCATGGACTTATCTAGTTCTTTTTTGAACCTGTAACTACAGTTACTTGTGTTTCCCTCAAATACCCCCCTCCCTCCGCCCCCAAAAGGGGGGAATCCAAGTGTTTATGATGGTTTCAATTTATATACACATATAAATTGACCTCCTTTGAAGATCCGAACTCCAAGACAGCTTGGAAAATATTTAGAATTCAGACCTCTCTCGTGGACAGATTTCAGCACTTCCAAACAAATAGTAGGAATGGGGTACTTCTGGAGCATAGTTAAAACCTTTGAGTTTAAAATCTGAAATCCTAATCATGATAGCTTAGTAGCTGCTCCCAATGCATGCCCTGCAAAGATCCAAATAAACTGCTCTCTTGTTGATATTTCACTCCTTTATCCCTCGTTTCACAACAGGACAATTTCCTAGCATAGAACACAAGTTATCATATTTTCTCCAACAGTTTTGAAAGTAGTTTTGCCCTAACTACATTCTAACTTAAACTATTTTGCATCAGTTGATGGGTGCAAGGAGAACTTATTCCTGATTGTCATTGTCCTGACAATGTAATGGAAAAGTTGCAGCAGTAGTCCAGGTGTATTCAGTAAGGGATTATTCCATCTGCAGGAAAGACTGATGGAATGCTGAGCTGGCAGGCTCCCTTTAAAGGAAGTGTTGTCATTCTAAATTCTTTATTGCCCCAGCTTGGTATGGAGGAACAGCATATAAGTGAAAAGACTGATTTACAGTAGAAAAACACACCAAACACCCTGCTTTTAAAAAACAAAAAAACAAAACAAAAAAGAAAAGCACTTGCAGAAGTTTCAATATACAATTTGAGACTAAACTGAGAATCACAATAATGCAAGGATGGAAGGGATCTCGAGATGTTCTCTCGTCCAGCCCCTGAGCTGAGACAGGATCAAGTAAAAATACACCATTCTTGACAGGTGTTTGTCCAATTTGGTCTTAAAATTAAAAACCTTCAATGATGGGGATTCCACAACCTCCCTTGGAAGCCTATTCCAGAACTTAACTACCCTTATAGCTGGAAAGATTTTCCTAACATCTAACCTAAATCTCCTTTGTTGCAGATTAAGCCCCTTTCCTCTTGTCCTAACTTTGGCAGATGTGGAGAACAATTGATCACAGTTCTCTTCATAATAGCCCTTGACATAACTGAAGGCTTACCAGATTCCCCCTCAGTCTTCTTTACCCAAGACTAAACACACACGGATTTCATTTTTAAACCTTTACTCAAGTTTTCTTAATCTTTTATCATTTTTGTTGCTCTCCTCTGGACTCTCCATTTTTCATCTTTTTGTTATTTAAAATGCTTGCTTACAAGGCAAGTTAGTGTACAATCTTATTTTAAGTTCTCCCTCTTGGATATATTTGACAGGTTTTTTTAGATGTGACAAACACAGCATAGTTGAATTTTTAGTGTAAATTATATCAGTTAGTCTCCAATTAAGCACTTGGAAGTACTACATTTCCCAGTACTCCTAACTGATGTACTTGCAGCCTCTTAATTCATATACTGATAGGTCTCTCTCCAGATTTGTAGTATTTATGGATAAGTGCAAAAGATCAGAAGTAGATTTAGTGAGGATTTCCTCTTCCGTGAATTATCTCCAGTTAGACTTCTTTCACCGATAATGAAGCTTTAAAAGAAAAGTGGTATAACGCATTTATCACATCCTTCGCTCTTAAGAACCAGGAATCTGTCCACTTGGTTTTTAAGTGCTGGAGAAAGGGGAAGCTGAAGTTAAAAGTAGGCCTTGTCCACTCCTCTCTCCCACAAAGGAATAATCCATTATCTTCCACCAGCTGTCACGCATTTTCGTCTCCAATAAAGGAGTGTTTTCATAGGATTCCCACAGAGTTCTAAAGGTAAATTACTCAAGCACATTTTCCAATAAAACCTTTATAGTCCTATTTATTTTGCAACTACCGAGCACACATTTGAAGTAACAGCTAATACAAATATTTGAAGTGATGCATTAGATTTCATGATTTACAAAATATGAAAAGTTCTTACAATTTTAATTGTTCTACTCTGCACATCTGATAGAAGTGACAAAGTCTGTCTTTCCTTAAAATACAATATGGTTCTATGAAAAAACCAATAGACTATCAGGGTTGGAAGGGACCCTCAGGAGGTCATCTAGTCCAAACCCCTGTTCAAAGCAGGACCAATCCCCCAAATCCGTAAATGGCCCCCTCAAGGACTGAACTCACAACCCTGGGTTTAGCAGGCCAATGCTCAAACCACTGACCTATCCCTCCCCCCAACAGTATTTCCCAATCACAGAGACTCAAGTGACAAGGCAGACAAGTTTCTCACAGAAATATAGCACATATAATACCAGGGTTGGAAGGGACCCTCAGGAGGTCATCTAGTCGAACCCCCTGTTCAAAGCAGGGCCAATCCCCAAATGGCCCCCTCAGGGATTGAACTCACAACCCTGGGTTTAGCAGGCCAATTCTCAAACCACTGAGATATCCTTCCGCCCCACTGAGCTATGCCTCCCTCCCCCCCCATGGATAAGGTGTTACCTCGCTAATTAAATGGAGATATAAAAATGATTACAAAGATTTTGAATAATTAAAGGCCAGAAGAAACTGAGGGTGTGAGAAGGACCAAAACAGTTATACTGATGTAAATTTATAATGTAGACCTGGCCTAAGTAATACACAGCTCATGGTATCACAAGGATATTCAAAGTATTATAGTATAATATGAAACATTTAAATGATTCAGATCCATTAAGTTGTGCACATTGTTAAGACCTTGTAACCATATGATCTTGTTATCATTACCTTTGTCCTCCCCGCCCTCCTTTTGACAGTTATACTCACTTGTATTTTGTCTTTAATTATGTTAAAAGCTCAAAGGCAGGGACCCTCTCTACCTGCGTTTGGTGAGCTCCTAGCACTATGTGGTCATGACCTTAATTCAGGCCTTTAGGTATTACTCTAAAGGCTTGTCTACCCACAAAATTTGTGCAGCTTTAATAATAGTGGTATACCTAAAGTGGTACAACACCCTTGGTGTGTAAACAGATATACCAGTACAAAGCTGCTTATACTCCCACACAGAAAGAGGAGGAAGATATACCAATATAAAGGTGCCTTATACCAGTCTAACTGCTTCCACACTGGGGGAATTGTACTGATATAACTATTAAGAAAAAAAGTCACTCTCCTAACCAGAATTGTTACAGTGGTGAAGAAACTGTGGCCATGTCTACACTACCATGCATGTTAGCAAAACTTACGTTGCTCAGGTGTGTGAAAAAAACACCCCATAGCAAAATAAATTAAGCCAGCATAAGTGGTAGTATGCACAGTGCTATGTTGGTGAGAGATATTACAGCAGCACAGCTGTCTCTAGCGTGGACACAGCCTGTGCATAGACCAGGCCTTATACAAATGAAATTTTGGAGAGACGTGAGAGAAGAAAGGAGACAAAACAGGGAAGGAGGTACAGAACAGAATGCAGGGGAATGAGACAATGGGCCGGAGCAAATGACTGAAAAACAGTAAACAGACTTGAAAGATAATGCAGGAAAAAGATATACCAACTTTATAGGAAAGGAAACAGTGCACCCAGGAAGGAGAAGGTAGAACAAAGCAGAAGAGATGTACATTACATCAAAGTGATAATATGCTATAATAAAACAGTTGTGTATTGTATTTAATTCCTTTAAATTACAAGATGAATAGCCTCAAGGCTGGGAGGGGTTCAACGGTAGAGGAGCAAAACATCATCTTTTTCACTCTTGCCAGTTGGCACCGGATACACATATCAAGCACTGCATATAAAAAAAACAAACCTTACTTAGGCCTCATCCACACAGAAGTTGCATCAGTTTTATTAAGAGCATTTTTAAACTGATTTAATTAAACTAGTACTTATCTCTGTGTAAACATTATCAGTTTAAAACTGGATTTCATCAGTTTAGCTTGCACTGGTAAATTAAGTAATGATGCAAGTTGAACCAACATAAAACAGATTTAAACTAAATTAAGCGTCCACACAGAGTTTTGCAATGGGTTCACTAAGTTAGTTTAAAAATGGGAACAACTGTGTTTAGACCAAGTCTTAGCAAAGTAACTGTATGCATTTAGCATCACTGTGGGCAAGAGGAGAGAATATACAGAGCACATTTAGGATGAATGTTATTTTTGCTGTTTGTTCATTTGGCTATGTGCATACACAATTAGCTAAGATGTGCACATAACTAAGGTAACTGTATATAAATTTTGAGAATCTCTGCCTAGGTCTTCCATAGCAACTAGTGATTTCGGGTACCCAACTAGGGTATGATATTCAGAGAATGGTTGCTCAGCATTTTCCAAAAGTTTGGCCCCTTTCAAGGTGTCTCAAATTGGGCACCCAAAAAACACTAATCATGTTTGAAAGTTTAGTCCCTGGTAAGTATTATTAGGTTTCAAAGATCAGACCCTTATGACCTGAACAGCGGAAGTTCACAACTCGGAACCACTTCAGGATGCCAATGGCCCTGTTCTGCAGACTTACGCACATGCTTACCTTTGTGTATTACAAGTGCTTCCACTGACTTCCATGGGATTACTCAAAGTGGATAAACATGCCTAAATCTTTGCAAGATCAAGGTCTAAAACAGCACCATACATTTTCACATTCAGGAAGTTACCTTCAACAATCATTAGGACTAAAAACTTGTCTTTAATTATGTCTTGCATTTGGATAATCTGAATCTGTCAGAGAAACTGTATAAATATATCGAATGGATCAGGAGTTTGACATCTTGGGATTAAGAACATTAGGATATTGCTTATTCCACTATTATATGTAACAATGAAATAGCAATGGATTGTAAATATTTCAGTTACCTGTCACATGTTGGGAGTCAGCTACAAGGATAATTAATCTTGTATCACAATCTTAACTGCACTTAAAGAAATTCACAGACTGAGAATGTCTACCAGATCACCTATGACACTCATACATTATTATTTTTAAAAGAAAGTATTCAGGTGCTCAGTTCCCATGGTCGCAAGGTGTGGTATAATGTAGACATAGCTATCTAGCTGTTTAAGTGTATATTCCCACATGAAATCTGTGGAAGGCTTAAAAACCTCAGTCCTGAGTCTGTGCAAATCTTTGGCGAACTGATACTTTTACATTGTCATGGACAAATACCAAAATAGAAAACATCAACAAACCCACCTGATTTTTACAAACTAAGATTTATTTGTGGCAGAGCATTTCATTCCTTTTGCTGGAATGAATAAGTCAGTCACATCCACTAGATTTCATCAAGATTCTTTTTTGTGATAAATTTGGATTTGAGAAAGCAAGCATTATTAAGCTTTTCAAATTATACCTTGTTTGCTTAAAACTCATCTCAGAAACTGCTTGTCTGAATGACCTCAAATTATGCCAGTTCTCCTCTTGCAACAAACTACACTTACAAAGTGTGAAGTGCACAAGTTTGAAGAATCTAGATAGGACCAAAAACACCAGTAAAGGAAATATTACTAACTTAACTCTGGACTAGCATTTCTCCATATTAAACATACATACTGAAAATAAATCTAAAATCAAAATTAGTTTCCATGTAGGAATCTAATGAGACAATTAGTCACTTCAGTTCTGTGACCCTTGTAGTTAAGCCATTTATTTCCAAGAGATATACAACAATTCCATCACTACCAAACCAGAAAGAAGCATATTTGTAAGAAAGAGCTAGTTTAACTTCACCTGGTGAAGAGATTCAGTGCATTGAAGTTCATTAACTAAACTGACATCCACTCAGTTTTCTTATACTGATGAGATTTCACTGGCATCAACTGGAAGTTGTGGTGACAAAAGTAATTTCTTGGCAAAACTCAACTTAAAGTAATCTTTCACATGAAAAAGCTATGTTGAAAGAAGGTTATTTAGGTTCCAAGTTTAATTAAAAGTTCGGAAACATTAGCTTTATGATTGCAACCACAGTTGTGCCCCCTTATGCATCCATCCTATGCACTGAATAAGACAGAAGTCCACTTAGAAAAATAGTATGCGATCATGCATTTAAAAACAGTATAGGGGAAAGAATTTAGGTTTCTTAATTTATAACTGACAGTACATTTCCTAACTTGCAAGCTCTAAACTTTCAAGTCACAAGCAAAACAACATTATTTTAAATGTAGTTATGTAGGCAATTTCCTGGCAAAGTTCTCCTTAATATAAACAAACAGTGATTTTCAGCAGCTTCTCTCTCAGCAAAACATGAGCAGAATTTCATGGTACAAAGAAAAGGTACCTCTCTAGCCTAAGAACTTTCTCCTTGCTTAATTTCCAAAGCCTGTGGCAAACAATAGAGGTATGGGGGGCCTCAAAAAAAAACAAAACAAAAAAAAAAACCTAGAAATTTTTAAAATGGGAAGTATTAGGCCACATAAATACAGAGCTTGCTGCTATCTTCACCATAATACCACACATTTTGCCAAAACAAAGCAAGATTGTATTCAGAAACCATAATCTTTTCGCTGATTAACCAAACATTATTTGAACTACTGTATATACTCGTTCACAAGCCAAATTTTTTTTAGTAAAAAAGGGAAGCATCAGAGAAGAGGGTTGGCTTATGAATGGGTATAGAGGTGGGACACAGCTCCCTCCCCCCCACACACACACAACAGAGGGGGCAAGGAGTGGCAGCACAGCCAGCAGAGCCAGAAGGGAAGAGGCGGGGCCAGAGTCTCTCCACTTCTGGCCATGCTGCTCTCCCCCCAGCCTCCAAAGCAGCTGCAATTCTCGGGCTGGCAGGCTGCGGCCACGCCGCCCAGCCTGCCCGAGCAGCTCTGGCCAGGCCACAGACATTGTGTCCCCTGGCCCGCCCCACCTAAGGTGGGAAGCGATGAGATGTGGAGAGTGTGGAGGTCCCGGGCTAGGGGTGGGGTCATGTGGGGGTGGTCACAGGGGTTACTCCCCTGACCCCCAGCTTCTCCTCCCCAAAAAATTTCCCCACCACTTGTTATCCCGGCTCATCAGGGTAAGCAGCTGGCAGGCCGGGACACTTTGTTTACTTAGGTTTACCTCCATGCCTGCAGACGCTCGAGGTAAACAAACCATCTCGGCCCGCCAGCAGCTTATCCTGATGGCTGGGAGCCAAAGTTTGCCGACCCCTGAATTATAGGGTCGGCTTATGAATGGGTCGTAAAATTTTTTCCATTTTTACTTACCAATCTGGGGGGGAAGGGGGGGCGGCTTATAAACTAACCGGCTTATGATCAAGTATATATGGTAATCTGAATTTAATTATTCTATAAAAGATTAAGATAAGGAATATAACTTGTTTCTTGTGGCAAAATTACGTCCTCTACTATAGATTTATAGATTCCAAAGCCATTTATAGATTCCATGGTCCACAGAAGGGACCATTGTGATCATCTAGTCTGACTTCCTGTATAACACAGGCCAGAGAACTTCCCAAAAATCATTCCTAGAGCAGATCTTACAGAAAAGCAGTCAATCTTGATTTAAAAATAGTCAGTGACAGAGAATCCATCACAACCCTTGGTAAATTGTTCCAGTGGTTAATTACGCTAAGCATTAGGAATTTAGGCCTTATATCCAGTCTGAACTTGACTAGCTTCAACTTCCAGCCATTGGATTATGTTATACCTTTTTCTGCTAGATTAAAGAGCACATTATTAAATATTTGCTCCCTATATAGATACTTACAGACTAATCAAGCCACCGCTTAACCTTCTCTTTGTTAAGCTAAATAGACTGAGCTCTTTGAGTCTTTCACTATAAGGCATGTTTTCTAATCCTTCTCATGGTTCTTTTCTGAAGCCTCTCTAAACTATCTATATTGAGTTGTGGGCATCTGGACTAGACACAATAGTTCAGCAGTGGTCGCACCAGTGCCAAATACAGAGGTAAAATAACCTCTCTACTCCTACTTGAGATTCCCCTATTTGTGCCTCCCAGGATCACATTAGCTCTTTTACCCAGTGTCACGCTACCAATAGTTGAGAATCCCACTATTCGTACTTGATGCATTAAAATGGGTGTTCAAAGCTAGGAGAAACACTAAGTAAAATCTGAAAATGGGAAGTAGACATTCTTGAAGGAGTGATAAGCTTCCTATATGACAAAATTACTTTTAAAAATGTTATCCTAAATAATTAGTTTGACAAGTCCACCAATTTGGAATATGAAAACATATTATAAAGGCTTGGTCACATGTCAATATTAAGATTCAGGTAAGATTTCCTCTTAAAGCAGAGATTTAGCCTTTAAAAAAAAATGCCAAAAATTTACAGCAAAATTTACAGCACAATGTTAGTACAGATGGAATTTTCTTGGACTGCCACTGAATTGGCTGCTCAGTTTGAATTAAATTTAAAAATGAATTTTTGAAATGTCCCAGTAATTGACTTTTTGCAAACACCTTTTGATAACAAGTGGCTGGTTTGTCACCCTTCAATCCTTCCAAATAATTAAGACTCATTACCAGCTACCTTTGAATGTATATTAGATTTTAATTAAGCAAAGTTATCAATGATTGGCAAGACAGTAGGGAAAACAGGAAAAAAACAGACTCGATATAGCTGTCATGTCCTATACTTACAATGAAGCTCTTTATGCCTTCATTAAAAGTTGCCACCACATCACCAGTGGATGATGCCACTAGTAAAGATAATCACTATTTTCCACAGGACTGAAGCTACACACTGCCCTCAAAGATGACTGCCATTTCACTAAAACCTCCCACTGATTGACATAAATGAAATGTAGAACATCTATGTTTTGTTGGATGCTGTGCCATAACTTACATACTGTAATGTTTTTTCACTCTGATGTTTCTTTCAAAGGATATTTTCTCACTACGTGAATTAAATAAGCTATTTTTTAAAAAGAAAACAAACTAACCACAAGAATCCCAGTACATACACATCATCAGCAGGATTTGAACCCATAAACCTTCAGATCCCCAACTCTAAACACTGAACCATTTGGGCTACTGAAATAACATTTTTTTTTTAAATGTGGGAAGACCTAACACACACTTTGTCAGATAATTACAACTATTTACTAGATCAGTGGTTCTCAACCAGGGATGTATGTACCCCTGGGGGCACACAGAGATCTTCCGAGGGTACATTAACTCATCTAGATATTTGCCTAGTTTTACAACAGGCTACATAAAAAGCAGTAGCAAACTCAGTACAAATTAAATTTCATATAGACAATGACCTGTTTATACTGTTCTATATACTATATGCTGAAGTGTAAGTACAATATTTATATTTTAATTGATTTATTTTATAATTATATGGTAAAAAGGAGAGTTAGCAATTTTTCAGTAATAGTGCTGTGACACTTTCGTATTTTTATGTCTGATTTTGTAAGCAAGTAGTTTTTAAGTGAGATGAAACTTGGGGGTATGCAAGACAAATCAGACTCCTGAAAGGGGTATAGTTGTCTGGAAAGGCTGAGAACCACTGTAGTAGATGGTAGGAGGCGGATTGAGATTTCTCCCACAGTCTATCAGCAGAGTGTTACCTATAGCCAGAGCAAGGCGACTAGTAATCAGGACTCCTAGATTCTATTCCTGGCTGTGGGAAAGGAGTGTTGTCTAGGGGCTAAAGCAACAGCTTAGGCAGCATCACCAAGAACTGACATCTAACAAATTCCTTCTAACTGTAGGAGACTGGGGTATATAATATTAAGAACTTGGCTTCTACTCCTAGTGAGGATATTCCTAAATAAGATAACTCACAGATTGTGCAAACTGTGTGATTGATACTTGCCTACCTTCTAAGGAGGTGGTGGTGGGAAAATGAGCCCTTTTTCAATAAAAAGTAAAAAGAAATGTAAACAGCTAAAAGCAAGAGAGATCTGAACTCCTTTCCTGGCTTCCAGTTCAGCTCACCTTCCCCTACTGAAGGTCTTTTTATGGAACCTCTCACCCTCTCTTCCCTTCCCCAGACTCGGAGCCTGATTCAACTGAAATAGCACACACTGCTTGCCATGGGAAAATTAGACTATTCTGACTCAAGAAGGCAGACTCAATGGGACTGAAGCCACGAGGAAGATGACCAACCCCTACATTCTAATAGTAGAGAAACAGTGAGGAGATGAGCAGAAGCTTTTGGCACAGACAATCAGGAAGCAGCA
This sequence comes from Eretmochelys imbricata, assembly GCF_965152235.1. Classification (NCBI taxonomy): domain Eukaryota; kingdom Metazoa; phylum Chordata; order Testudines; family Cheloniidae; genus Eretmochelys; species Eretmochelys imbricata. The sequence continues at coordinate 112,346,466 of NC_135577.1, forward strand.
ATCAGAGTTCCAGGGAGAGAGAAGCTATAGGCTCCAGTGTTAGGGGCTCAGCAGCTTCTGTAAAGTTCTGCAATTCTGAGATAGTCATCCACTGTAAGGAGCTATAGCCAGCCTGGTGGAGTAGATAGAGTAATTCACATTTTCTACTGCCCCAGGAACATGAGCTCCCTTGTGCCAGGCTTAGGAAGGGTAGCTCCTCCCCCTTTCCCCTCACCTCAAACATTTTTGCTTCCTCCATATCCCTACAAGACATAGGAAATACTAAGATGAATCCCTGCCTGTCCTTCCATGCCCAAAGCCTCTTTTCACTCGCCAAATTAAGAACCTATGAAAATCCATAAACATAAGTTTCCCTTAGAAGTGGTTAAGTTAGGCTTTGTCTACACTGGAAACTGGACGACAGTTTTCTCGTTCAGAGGTGGGGGCGGGGGGAACAACAACAACAAAAACCACACACCCCAACAACAAAAGTTTTGCCGATGAAAAGTGCCAGTGTGAACAGCACTTTGTCAGCAGGAGAGCTCTTCTGCCAACAAAGCTACTACCTCTCATTGGGGGTGGAAGTTTTTTTTTGTTAGCAGAAGAGCTCTCTCCTGCTGACAAACAGTGGCTATACTGTGTGCCTTTCAGTGGCATGGCTGGAGTGGCACAGCTGTGTCACTAAACGGTGCGTAGCGTAGGCAAAGCCTTAGGTTATGTGTAATATCCCCCTTAGGTTCAAAAACCCAAACAAAAATGCCAATTATAGGTCCCCTCTTACACAGCACATTTCCGTTGACAGTGACAAACTCCATGTTGTCAGAAGGAAGATCCTTCTGCCTCCAACTGACAAGAAGACACATTGATCTCCCTCAAAGTATAACTACAATCTCATACTCCCCCCACAAACATAACAGGTTACATTCAACTTGTGCACATCAACTCTGAATATTTGCTAATACTGATGAGGCTGTAATTAAGATTTTGCATTCTACCACAAGGAAGATTTGGGTGTTGTGCGTTGTGTTTCTTTATTAGTTGGAGGCAGAAGCAAGTTCCTTACAATGGAGAGTCCATCAGTGGAAATATGCTGTGAGGGCATTAGGGTACAGATAAAAGGTGTCCCATAATTGGTATTTCTTTGCTTTATAAGGCTTGCACAGTTGGGGCGTGTGGGAGAACATATTAATCAACCTGAATCATTTTTAAAGCTAGTTTTTTGTATATGGAATATACATATACAGGACTACATTTTTAGACCAGTTTCCTTTCCAAACTGTTTTGATTACAAACTTTTATCCCTACTTATAAATCCTATGGCACCAGATGGTCGCTTACATGCATTATTAAATAGCTACTTTGTTACATTAAGATGGCCTACAATTACTGACTTGATAGCACCACAATGCAATAAATATGCTACTGTTATTACCAGCTATACTTCCCATCAAGCCAAAAAGCTTTTCATATTTATTCAGTGAGTATGATGCATAAGAATAGGAAAAGCAATTTTACAAGAAGTAACAGATTAGTCTGTCATTAGCACACTGGATGACAATATGGTGGTTGTCCTACAAAAGATGATCACCAAACAACTATAGAGAAAGTACCTTCTCCACCAGAAATCAGCCTGCCCTAACCTCTCTTCTTAATCTCGGAGCTAGACCATAAACAGTCTGTTACAATCATATTTGATAACTCGTCTACATGTAAATTCAAAAAGTGAAATGATCATACACAATTGGTTACAAGAACATGGAAACAGAATCCACTTTGCAAATGACATACATAAAGCTCCCACCACAAAACAAATGAGCAATACACCCGTAGCTGCAGACTTGCAAGCCAGAAGCAATAAAGTGGTTAATTATTCAGTTAACAATCACATTACTGACATCAACAGAAGACTGCAGGAAGCGAATCCCCTTAGTTTGTTAACATATAACAAAGAGTGGTGATCCCCACAGAAATTAAGGAGAACCAATTATCCCAATGCATCTGATGAGGTGAGCTGTAGCTCACCAAAGCTTATGCTCAAATAAATTGGTTAGTCTCTAAGGTGCCACTGTGACAGATTTCAGAGTAACAGCAGTGTTAGTCTGTATTCGCAAAAAGAAAAGGAGTGCTTGTGGCTCCTTAGAGACTAACCAATTTATTTGAGCATAAGCTTTGGGGAGCTACAGCTCACCTCATCAGATGCATACCGTGGAAACTGCCTACATACATACAGTTTCCACGGTATGCATCCGATGAAGTGAGCTGTAGCTCACGAAAGCTCATGCTCAAATAAACTGGTTAGTCTCTAAGGTGCCACAAGTCCTCCTTTTCTTTTTAAGGTGCCACTAGTACTCCTTTTCTTTTTGCGAATACTGACTAACACGGCTGTTACTCTGGAACCCAATATTTTAGAGCACTAATCTAATATTAAAGGCATTTATTAAGATAAAGGAGTTGACTTCCTTACAGTCCCCTCCCCAAGGAAATCCTTTTTTAAAAAGTGTTTCTTTAAAAATCCACTTCACGTGTGTGACAAAGAGAATAATGCAAGGTGCCCATGGTCTTGCAAGTGTTACTTCCCCCCCACCAGTTTTTTATCCCATGAAGAAAGTTAGTCACCTTCACCAGTCAGTATTATTTATTTCAACAACCCAAACAAGTCAGCTACCATCACCAATTTAACATAAATCAGGGCAGTAGTTCCAATCCAGTCTGACAACACTATGTCAAATGAGTACGTAGTCACACACCTTTACAAGAAAATGCTTTTATTCTGCGTGCCGCCACCTGCACCTGCCTTTCCTTTGTCAGTAGGTCTGTGGATTTTCTGTGATCAGGTAGGTTAGTACACCACGAAACTAAGACAAATAATGATACTATCATAGGGATGGTCTGGAATTGCTGCTTTCCTTCAGATGTGTGTTAAGACTAAAAAGAGTGCACCCTAAATGTCAAGCGCCCTCCCCACGAAACACCCTCCCCTCCTTCAACTGATTATAAGGAATCTGCCACGAACAGGACACAAAGCCTTGCTAAATAATCAATTTTACTGGCCTGCCCCTACTGCCCCCACCCTTCCAGGTAGGCACCGGATTAGCCTGACATTTCAGGCTAAAGCAAGCAGGATTTCAGGCCAAGGGCACTCCGGGGCCACTCCTTTTACTTGCTGCCAGGCGGCTCTTTTGGAAAGAAGGCAGAGCTGGAAGGCGGCGGTTATCGGGCGTCAAGGGTCACATCCTGGCGACTAGGGTGTTACCAAGGGAGGCGTCACACCCAGTGGGCGGCCTCTCCCCTCCATGCAAAGCACGGGCCTTAAACCCAGGGTGTGGGGGGATGACTAGCGGGCGCTGCCCCTCCCCAGACTGCTCTCACTGGTCCAGAGGCCCAGGGCTGCTCCCGGCTCCGGGGCTTTCCTCCCCGTCCCGCCGGGAGATGCCCGAACCGCCCCCCACCGCCGATCCCTCCATCGCCCGCCCTCCCCCGCCAGGCCTCACCCCACTCGAGGAAGTCGGAGACGTATCGGTCCCTGCGGAGCGGCGAGTCGCGGCAGCACTCGGTGTAGAGCCCGACCAGCAGGTCCAGCAGGGTCTCCACGCTCAGCGCGCTCTCGTTGCGCCGCGGCCCGTCCAGCAGCAGCTGCTCCAGCTTCTTCAGCCGCACCTTGGCCGACATGGTGCCGCCGGGCGGAGCCGGGGCGCGCCGGCCCGGGCAGGGGGACGGGGACGGGGACGTACAGAGGCCCGAGGCGCCGCCGCTTCAGCGTCCCCGCAGCAGCACCATCCGCTCCGCGGCACTCGCCTCGGCGGCCCGGACCCGGCAGCGGCGGGGTCTTCTCCCGCCCCTCACGCCGACATCTTGGGAGCCCCCCCGGGGGCCGGGCAGCTGCTTCCACGGGTTCTGCCCCAGGCGCGGCTGGTCCATTGACCGGTCCGCCCGGACCCGGCCTCCTGCGCCCGCCTGGCCGCCGCGCCCGGCTGCTCTCAGCGCCCTGGTGTCCGGTGCGGGGAACGGGCGTCCGCCACGGCTGCTCCTCCTAACGGGACCAGAGGCCTCAGGTAGCCCGGGTCAGCAGCGGCTCCTCAGCAGCGGCGGACACGGCTCTGTCCGGAGGAGGCACCAAGCGTCCCCAGCCGGGACTCAGAGCTACGCCCACCACGCCAGCGTCCCCACGCACGGATGTGCGGGGCGGGCTGAACCCGTACTGAGGAGTTTTGGGAAAGCCGCTTGCCGTAGCGTGAAATGAGGGAGGGCAGCTATCAAGTGTCTTTGGAATGAACTCCGCAGATTCGTCACCGTGAGCGGAGGCGAAACCATTCGTTTCAGCAAATTCGTTCCCTGGCCATGGAGGGGAAGAGGAGCCTTTGGCGTCTCCTCAGCAGATTCGCATCGGCTCCTCCCTTGTTTGTGATCTGCCTCTAGGACAATCGCGGCCGCTGCTCTGGGGGGTTTCGGGGAGGGCCAGTGGGTGAGGTAACCTCAGGGCAGGTGCGGGACCGCTGTGTTTCACTGCAGCCGGCCGCCCGCAGGGCAGGTCGCAGCCCGGAGCCGGGCGCCGTGGCAGGGGCTGGCTGAGCGGCTCATAAAGGCCGCCAGGGGCGGGGCCGGAGGGGAGCCGTGGCTGGAGCAAGGCTGTTCGTCCGTGGCCCAGGACCGCTCGGAGTCGCGTTACTCTGTTACGATTTGAAATCCGTCTGAGGGTCACTCCATCCCAAAACCACCGCCCAAGCTTTAGTAATCGTCCGGCGGGGTGCTACACTCTGCTACAAGGTAATTTAGTGGTAGCCAAGCTAATACAGTAGGTTGTCAAAAAATAACATACAGGGTATTTTATTTAACCCAGAACAAATGGAACTGGATTCCACCTACCTACAAAAAACATTAAATAGATGAACATATATAATAAAGTATGTATAAGGGTTTTCCTATATATATATACACACACACACACACTCTATAACTTACTATTAAGTCTACTTAACTACATATATCTCTCTAAATGAAGAAAGATATCTGTACTTATCTCAGTCTGCACAGGCTATTATAGGGTTGTTTATTATATCTAGTTCAAAGTTCCCCTTTCCCTAAATATCTCACTGGTCACTATCTACTACCCAAGTCAATCTCTGAGCCTCAGGCACCTCTCATGACTTCCTGAAGGAGAGGGACTCAACCCAGTGATGCTTGCTTGCGATGGTGCACATTAGACCAGACCCACTGGAACTGCAGGACTTTTGGTGCTCCTGTTCTGCATCTCTGGGACAATATGAATCAATGATAGGAGATGACCAGAACTAATGCTCAGGAACAAACAGGCGCTTGATACTCAAGAACATGCCATCAAACGTAGACTGTCTTGGCTGGCCAGCTTTAAACTAAGGGACCCTCATCTGCATGTCCATCTGTCCTGCTCAATCTCCATCTCTCAACTTACTCTTGGCTTCCCCCTGTTCCTCTGGCTGCCCTCTCTCGCCCTGTCCCACAACTGTCTCCCCTCTTCTCCTCTGTCACTTCCCCTCACTTAGAGGTGAGGGGACACCTCCTGTCACTTTCTCAGAGGGAGGGGCTACCTCCTCTCTCTGGAAAAATTAGTGCTTTCACCCTGAACACACCAAAAATCCTATGTCCCCATACAGTATGAAGTCAGGGCCAGATAGAGTATTACATGCTGGAAGCTATCTCCAGGCATCACGGCCACTTGGGGTCCAATGGAGCATTACATGCAGGAAGCTCTTGTTTTAGGAGACATTGCCCCTCAGGCATGATGTCTTTTCTAGAACACAATCACTGTGGACCATGGATTGTGATAACATGCTGGGGATGTTAGTTGGTTCTATGTTTGTGACCACCCAGAGACGGTGTCTGGCATGTTGGGACTTATTATCTCCATTGCCTACTCAGATCCTGATCTAGAACTGTATGCTGGTACCTGTCAGCTGCATGCACTGGGACCACTTAGACTGAGACCTGACTTACTGAGACCACAACTTGTCTGGTGGTCAAATTGATTATACAAAAAATCTGCACTTCTAAAGTGTAGGGAAGCTATTAGGGAGTTTCTCTACCTTTGTTGTCCCATTCCCTTGCAAAAAACATTATTTTACACAGAATATATAGATATTTTTATCATTCTAACTCTCCATTACTTCCTGGTTATAGAGAGATCACTCTTCCTAAAGCTGCTAACTCTATTGTCCCATCTGGCTGTACTGCCCTAAGCATTATAACTGTCGGAATTGCTGCTGCTGAACTTGAATGGAGCTCTTGGCATTTTCCACTTGTTACTTCTGTTGTAGATCTTCCTTGGAATGAGTTGATCAGAACAAACGGTTAAGAAGGGCAGAGGTTGAAAGACATTGAAACAGGATCCATCCTTCCACTTCTTGTCTGCTGCTGCAGGTGAAGGTAATCTCAGCCTCCCTCAGTAGGGAAGAAGGTGTACAGGGAACTGCAATTGGATGCAGTAATACGTACCCATTATTTGTAAATTGTGTCTGCCTCATGTTATTGGTGACTCCAAAGTCAAGGGGTCTGATTCTTTTGGACCCATTTACACCACTTTCACTGTGACACTTTTCAGACTTACCTGAGGTGTCTGGGTTACAGGAACTCCATTGACTTCAGTAGTTACTTCTGGCTTGGTACAGTGTGAGTGGAGAATCAGGTCCAAGACTTGGAAAGATGGAGGATGGGCCAAAAGATAATATTGGAGCCTGCCTTAAAAGGTATAGGATTTCACATGTCAGACTAGCGCATATAAGGTCATTTATTAGAGTGGGTATACTGTAGGTGCTCCATGAGAAGTTAGATTTAAAACACACAGGGATAAGAGTTTTGTATTTTTAGAATAGTGCTGGGTTTTGACACTAAGGACTGCAGGTACAAAAAACCTACCTAGTTTACAAATGACATCCTGTGTACACATTCAAACACATTTTTAAGCTTGACTTTGTAGCTTAAGGTATACTGATTCTGTTACGCTTGTGTGCCAATTCCACATACTAAAAATAGACATGATTTGGCTAGAATAAATGAAATGATGCATCTTACCTGTTATTTTTCCTGTTACATATTTTGGTGGAAGAGTACTAAATTAGCTGCTACCACCCAAGACAGACACTGGCCTTGTCTACACTACTGGGGAAAGTCGATCTAAGCTATGCAATTTGAGTTATGTTAGTAGCATAACTCAAGCCGACGTAGCTTAGATCTACTTACCACAGAGTCCACACTATGCTATGTTGATGGGAGACGCTGTCCGATTGACTCCTCTTACTCTTTGTTAGAGAGCTTATTCCTTCAGTCTCCCACTTCCCTGGTCCTTCTCGCATGAACAGAAAGCAACAATACCCTAAGTCCGAAGGTGCAAACAATTCGATGTTTATTGGGGTGAACTTCCAGCAAGCTTAAATCCAAGTTCCTTTTTCCTTATTTTCAAATCCCAACTTACTTCCTGTTTGCCCCTAATTTATATAGTAATATTCTTAGCTATACCTTAACCAATCCTAACATATTGTAACATGATTAGCTAACCAATTATATCCCACCACCTTAATTAGTTTACACCCAGCAAAATTAATTATACAGCAGACAGAAACAATCACGGAACCAGACAGAGACCATGCCAATAAACAATAGCAAAGTGGGAACTATAATGAGAAAAGAAAAGGAGTACTTGTGGCACCTTAGAGACTAACCAATTTATTTGAGCATAAGCTTTCGTGAGCTTCAGCTCACTTCATCGGATGCATACTGTGGAAACTGCAGAAGACATTATATACACAGAAACCATGAAACAATACCTCCTCCCACCCCACTCTCCTGCTGGTAATAGCTTATCTAAAGCGATCACTCTCCTTACAATGTGTATGATAATCAAGTTGGGCCATTTCCAGCACAAATCCAGGTTTTCTCGCCCTCTGCCCCCCCATACACAAACTCACTCTCCTGCTGGTAATAGCCCATCCAAAGTGACCACTCTCCTTACAATGTGTATGAAAATCAAGGTGGGCCATTTCCAGCACAAATCCAGGTTTTCTCACCCCCCACCCCCATACACACAAACTCACTCTCCTGCTGGTAATAGTTCATCCAAAGTGACCACTCTCCCTACAATGTGCATGATAATCAAGGTGGGCCATTTCCAGCACAAATCCAGGTTTTCTCAGTGCCCCCCCCCAAACTCACTCTCCTGCTGGTAATAGCTCACCAGTAGGAGAGTGAGTTTGTGTGTGTATGGGGGTGGGGGGTGAGAAAACCTGGATTTGTGCTGGAAATGGCCCACCTTGATTTTCATACACATTGTAAGGAGAGTGGTCACTTTGGATGGGCTATTACCAGCAGGAGAGTGAGTTTGTGTATGGAGGGGCGGAGGGTGAGAAAACCTGGATTTGTGCTGGAAATGGCCCAACTTGATTATCATACACATTGTAAGGAGAGTGATCACTTTAGATAAGCTATTACCAGCAGGAGAGTGGGGTGGGAGGAGGTATTGTTTCATGGTCTCTGTGTATATAATGTCTTCTGCAGTTTCCACAGTATGCATCCGATGAAGTGAGCTGTAGCTCACGAAAGCTTATGCTCAAATAAATTGGTTAGTCTCTAAGGTGCCACAAGTACTCCTTTTCTTTTTGGAATACAGACTAACACGGCTGTTACTCTGAAACCTATAATGAGAAAACAATACAGAAGTGAGGATTTCACAACTACATCTATAAAGACATAAGGGTTTCCCAGCTGTGTCTATTGATAAGTGAGTTCTTACCAGACAGAAAACTATCAACCTAAATTTCCTTTTACATCTTCTAGGCTCTTCCCTTTCTCTGGAGGTGATAGATCGGATCACCTTCCTAACAGCCCCATATTGACTAGTTTGGAATGTGAGGATGTGACCGTTCGCTTCCCAGCTTATGGCTGCCTCTGCTGCTTAGCCAAAGGCATTGGCCTAAGAACAGGGCTTCAGACTGTCACAGTGAGAGAAGGCCCTTACACAGATTCTTTCTTGTATACCTTTATTACTAGCTAAATGATAAACATATACCTACATTCTTAGAGTACAGGCCTTTACAGACAGGCCTGAATATCTATATCCTAACACTCTTCTTGTTCCGGTGGAGTACTGGAGTCAGCGGGTGAGCGATCTGGAATCGATTTAGCAGGTCTGAATCAATCCCTGGTGCATTGATCATCATAGCTTGGATCCTTTGGTAAGTGTACACAATCCCTTAGAGTCACCCTGGATAGTTCTCTTAAACCTTCAGCTCATTGCACAGCAGCACTCAAAAAGGCTAACAGTAGGTTAGGAACTTTTAGGAAAGGGATAGAAAATAAGACAAAATATCATAATGCCACTATATAAATCCATGGTTCCACCCACACCTTGAATATTGTATGTGGTTCTGGTCATCCCACCTCTAGAAGGATATAGTGGAACTGGAAAATTTCAGAGAAGGGTAACAAATATGTGTGAGAGTATGCAACAGCTTTTGTATGAGGAGAGACTAAAAAGATTAGGGCTATTCAGCTTAGAAGAGGGATGACTAAGGGAGGGGATATGATAGAGGTCTATAAAATTGTGAATTGTGTGGAAAAATGTGTTATTTACCTTTCACACAATACAAAAAATACAGGGTCTTCCAATGACATTAATAGGCAGCAAGTTTAATTTGAGAAAAAGAAAGTACTTTTTTCACATACCACCCAATTAACCTGTGGAACTCATTGCCATGAGATGTTGCGATGGCCAAAAGTATAATTGGGTTCAAAAAAGAAATAGATAAATTCATGTAGGATAGGTTCTGTGACGTTGCATCCTATAATGCGTTATGGGAATATGCTTATGAATGTACATATGACATAACTGGAATATGTTTTACGCTACATATACCATGTAACATATCTATGTAAAGGTTTTGATCTACTGAATATATTCATCTTATTTGTATGTATGTGTCATTGTTGTATTCAAAGTTATGAATATTGGCTGTATACTTGTTTGATTTTAAATAGCCTTAGCACGGCATTTGGTCAGCTTCTTTAGAAAGGAATTTGCAAGTTAAGTGCCCAATCAGGAAGCACTTAACAGACAATGGATCTTGGAAGGCTCCAATCCACATAAGAAGTTGACACGAGGATGTTCAAGGTAACATGTGGACCATGGCTGCTACCTGTAAGTTCTGAGTCATGCATGGACATGTGACTTGCTCATGTGACTCCAAAACTCCATCCTGTAGCTGGAATTCTACACAGTGGGAGGGAGGGGTATCCACCCCCAAGAGAAAGTCTATTTAAACCCCTGGGAGAGCCCTCCATTTGGTCTTCAGGTGGCTCAAGAGATAGCCTCTCCACCCCCCAGGATACCTGAAAGAAAGTAACTACAGGGGGTGTAAGTGATTGCTGGACCCAGATTAGAAGGAGACTAGTCTGTAAAAGGAAGTTTACTGGAACTCCTCTGAGGGTGAGGTTTTTTCCTGTATCAGTTTTCTTACTGTATTAGACATAGACTTCTGTGTTCTATTTTATTTTGTTTGGTAATTCACTTTGTTCTGTCTGTTACTATTTGGAACCACTTAAATCCTACTTTCTGTGTTTAATAAAATCACTTTTTACTTATTAATTAACCCAGAGTATGTATTAATACTTGGGGGAGGGGGGGATCAGCTGTGCATATCTCTCTATCAGTGTTAGAGAGGGCGAACAATTTATAAGTTTACCCTGTATAAGCTTTATACAGGGTAAAACAGATTTATTTGGAGTTTAACGCTCAGATGCTCAACTCCCAATGGGCTCCAAAGACAGGAACACTTCTCAAGCTGCTTTCAATTAAGCTTATAGCAGTTAGGGGACATGGTTCAGACCTGGGTCTGGGCTTGCAGCAGGCTAGCGGGTCTGGCTCAAACCAGGCAGGGCACTGAAGTCCCAAGCTGCCAGGGCAGGAAAGCAGGAGCAGAAGTAGTCTTGGCACATCAGTTGGGAGCCCCAAGGTGGTTTCTGTGATCCAACCTGTCACAGGTTCATCAATGGCTGCTAGCCAAGATGGTCAGGGATGCAACCCCATGTGTGGGGTGACCCTAAGCTTCTGACTACCAGAAGCCGTGAGGGGAAGACAGGCAGATCACTTCATAATTGCCTTGTTCTGTACACTCCTCTTTAAGCTCTGGTATCGGTCACTGTCCACCTGTCATCATCAGCAACGGGATACTGGGCAAGATGGACCATGCTCTGACCCAGTATGGCAGTTCTTATGTTCTAACCTCCTTTTTTATTGTTTTTTTCTTACTATAATCTTTAAAATTCTCTTTTATTTCAGATGCAAGCAGAGGGGTTCTCATGCATATGTTTTCTGTAATTGTCCTTGACTTGCAAAACTGTAAACATAAATCCTTATAGCTACTGTAAATGTCTTTCAAATCCCATCCAACTCAGGCCTCTGCTTTTTGTTCTTGGCTGAACTCCATGTAACGTGGCAACCAGTAAAGAGAGAAATTCTGATGGCAACAGGAAATAGCTGTGTCACCACTTTGTGATTTTATGAAAATCCACCCACAGATCAGTTTTGGATTGAGGAGAATATTGTACAGAAATGGGAGAGACTATGAGCAGACTGAGATTACAAATGTATTTTGTATCCTCTCTGCCCTAGCCTTTCATGCTAAAAAGGAGAGAAGAGGGGTGCTGCAGGCTTCTCCTCAGTGACAGAGTCCAGCCATATAAAGGTAATTCTTTTTTGAAGTAGAAGAAATTGGGTCTGTGCCCTTGTCAAGGTTCCTTCCCCACTCTGAACTCTAGGGTACAGACGTGGGGACCTGCTTGAAAACCCCCCTAAGCTTATTTTTAGCAGCTTAGGTTAAAAACTTCCCCAAGGTACAAACTATTTTACCTTTTGCCGTTGGACTTTATTGCTGCCACCACCAAGCATCTAACAAATATATAGCAAGGAAAGAGCCTGCTTGGAAACGTCTTTCCCCCCCAAATCCTCCCCAAACCCTACACCCCCTTTCCTGGGGAAGGCTTTATAAAAATCCTCACCACTTTGCATAGGTGAACACAGACCCAAACCCTTGGATCTTAAGAACAATAGAAAAGCAATCAGGTTCTTAAAAGAAGAATTTTAATTGAAGAAGAAAAAAAAAGTAAAAGAATCACCTCTGTAAAATCAGGATGGTAAATACCTTACAGGGTAATCAGATTCAAAACATAGAGAATCCCTCTAGGCAAAACCTTAAGAGACAAAAAGACACAAAAACAGGAATATACATTCCATTCAGCACAGCTTATTTTATCAGCCATTTTAACAAAACAGAATCTAATGCATATCTAGCTAGATTACTTACTAAGTTCTAAGACTCCATTCCTTTTCTGTTCCCGGCAAAAGCATCACACGGACAGAGAGAACCTTTGTTTCTCCCCCCTGCAGCTTTGAAAGTATCTTCTCTCCTCATTGGTCATTTTGGTCAGGTGCCAGTGAGGTTATCCTAGCTTCTTAACCCTTTCAGGTGAAAGGGATTTTCCTCTGGCCAGGAGGGATTTTAAAGATGTTTACCCTTCCCTTTATATTTATGACAGCCCTATTATGCTTCTCTATGGTGTATACAGAGAAACAGAAATGTTTGTTTATTTTTACTTCTGCTTGTTTTTACATTAAAAAAATTAATGGAAGACTATGAATTGGAGAACGTAACAGATGCTTGGGTTTTTTTAAAACATCATACAAGTGAAACCTTTAGTTGAGAGGAGAAGTGACTGACTTGGGAGAAAAACTCTTTTCTAAGGTCCAACTTCCCCTCCCTTTCTGAATTAGGGTCTGAGAAAGTTCTGACTCAGAATCCAAGCCATCTAAAGAATCTTCCAGCTAAAGCCAGGAAGACAAGACTTCACCTCTCTTATATTTTGAAGCAAAATAAAAATAAAGACTTTTAATTTATTTATTATCATAAATAATATGATAAAAACAGACATTCAGGCCTTCTTTATATATAAAACAAACAACTAAAAGGTATAACCCATATATTTCCTTTGCAGGTCATCTTGAAAAGATTATTGTAAAAGTTTGCACTGCCTCCATCCATCCTTTAAGTCCCACTCCTCAAAAAAAAAACAACACACATCACTTATGGATGTGCTTAACTTTATGGACTGAGTCACAGCATCATGTAAGCCAGCTCTTGTAACTGGTGGTGTTACCCGGGATTCTTCCAACCCAAAGCTCTTGGTAACTTTTACTCTGTGCGAGGTGGTGTCAGGAAATAAATCAGGGGAGATACGGCCGTCTGACCGATAGATGGCTGACACAAACAGGACAATACAAGAGTGCTTTCACTTAAAGCTAAACTTTACTTAGTCTCAAGCACTTATACACACGTCCACAACAGGTTAGTAAAACACCAAGGGAAGGGTAAACCCCTTTGAAATCCCTCCTGGCCAGGGGAAAGCTCCTCTCACCTGTAAAGGGTTAAGAAGCTAAAGGTAACCTCGCTGGCACCTGACCAAAATGACCAATGAGGAGACAAGATACTTTCAAAAGCTGGGAGGAGGGAGAGAAACAAAGGGTCTGTGGGTCTGTCTATATGCTGGTCTTGGCCAGGGATAGACCAGGAATGGAGCCTTAGAACTTTTAGTAAGTAATCTAGCTAGGTATGTGTTAGATTATGATTTCTTTAAATGGCTGAGAAAGGAATTGTGCTGAGTAGAATAACTATTTCTGTCTGTGTATCTTTTTGTAACTTAAGGTTTTGCCTAGAGGGGTTCTCTATGTTTTTGAATCTAATTACCCTGTAAGATATCTACCATCCTGATTTTACAGGGGGGATTTCTTTATTTCTATTTACTTCTATTTTTTATTAAAAGTCTTCTTGTAAAAAAACTGAATGCTTTTTCATTGTTCTCAGATCCAAGGGTTTGGGTCTGTGGTCACCTATGCAAATTGGTGAGGCTTTTTATCCAACATTTCCCAGGAAAGGGGGGGTGCAAGTGTTGGGAGGATTATTCATTGTTCTTAAGATCCAAGGGTCTGGGTCTGTAGTCACCTAGGCAAATTGGTGAGGCTTTTTACCAAACCTTGTCCAGGAAGTGGGGTGCAAGGTTTTGGGAAGTATTTTGGGGGGGAAGGACGCGTCCAAACAGCTCTTCCCCAGTAACCAGTATTAGTTTGGTGGTGGTAGCGGCCAGTCCAAGGACAACGGGTGGAATATTTTGTACCTTGGGGAAGTTTTGACCTAAGCTGGTAAAGATAAGCTTAGGAGGTTTTTCATGCAGGTCCCCACATCTGTACCCTAGAGTTCAGAGTGGGGGAGGAACCTTGACAGGCCGTCTGACCGATAGATGGCTGACACAAACAGGACAATACAAGAGTGCTTTCACTTAAAGCTAAACTTTACTTAGTCTCAAGCACTTATACACACGTCCACAACAGGTTAGTAAAACACCCCCAACCCTTGATAATTACCAAAGCGGAGTGTGGCTCTTGAGTGGCACAGCGGCAGCCCGTCTGCCAGTGGGGAACACAAGATGCATCCAGAGGGAGAGTCCAGTCCTGAAGAGTCCCACCACCTCAAACTTTTTCCCCTTATTTATACATTAGTAATAGAATGACATGTCCCTTAAAGCAAACTTATTAAGTAAGCAGTTTCAATGGTCAAGTGAGAGGTTCCTTCTGATTATCGATTAACCAGGTGTGGGTTTTTCCAGAGTTTGCAGACTTGAGTCCCCAACAGACATTCCTGGGGCACATCCTGCTCTTCTAAAATGCATGTATCAGCAACTTCAACACAATTCTTATCAGGAAGGATACGGGGTCAAGCTGCCCTCTCTGTGGCACCCAAACCACCCCCTCCCCTCCTGCCTTGGTTAAACTGAGACTGTTGAATGGCCAATTTACAGCCTGCTGACTTGGCTGCTTTTAGCAATAGGCCATAGTGGTTTCAGGCACTTTACTGGTGTCAAGGTTCCTCCCCCACTCTGAACTCTAGGGTACAGATGTGGGGACCTGCATGAAAAACCTCCTAAGCTTATCTTTACCAGCTTAGGTCAAAACTTCCCCAAGGTACAAAATATTCCACCCGTTGTCCTTGGACTGGCCACTACCACCACCAAACTAATACTGGTTACTGGGGAAGAGCTGTTTGGACGCGTCCTTCCCCCCAAAATACTTCCCAAAACCTTGCACCCCACTTGCTGGACAAGGTTTGGTAAAAAGCCTCACCAATTTGCCTAGGTAACTACAGACCCAGACCCTTGGATCTTAAGAACAATGAACAATCCTCCCAACACTTGCACCCCCCCTTTCCTGGGAAATGTTGGATAAAAAGCCTCACCAATTTGCATAGGTGACCACAGACCCAAACCCTTGGATCTGAGAACAATGAAAAAACATTCAGTTTCTTACAAGAAGACTTTTAATAAAAATAGAAGTAAATAGAAATGAAGAAATTCCCCCTGTAAAATCAGGATGGTAGATATCTTACAGGGTAATTAGATTCAAAAACATAGAGAACCCCTCTAGGCAAAACCTTAAGTTACAAAAAAGATACAGACAGAAATAGTTATTCTATTCAGCACAATTCTTTTCTCAGCCATTTAAAGAAATCCTAATCTAACACATACCTAGCTAGCTTACTTACTAAAAAGTTCTAAGACTCCATTCCTGGTCTATCCCTGGCCAAGACCCAGCATACAGACAGACACAGACCCTTTGTTTCTCTCCCTCCTCCCAGCTTTTGAAAGTATCTTGTCTCCTCATTGGTCATTTTGGTCAGGTGCCAGCGAGGTTACCTTTAGCTTCTTAACCCTTTACAGGTGAGAGGAGCTTTCCCCTGGCCAGGAGGGATTTCAAAGGGGTTTACCCTTCCCTTTATATTTATGACAACTGGTTTGCCAAAGTTTCCCCATACAGTGTAATCAACATAACATTAAAACACCTGCAGCACCTGGTGAGCCATCTGCACTAAGGATTCTGCCATTGTTATCACCATCGGAGCTGAGCTGGTGATAACACTGGTGGGAAATGCTTAGAAAATTTCCCTAGTGTAAACAGGGCCTCCATGGTTTCAGTAGGGATGGTGGATGCTAGAACTCTGCTTCTCTGTCCAAGAAATTGTCTGTTCCACCTTCCAACTGATGTGCTGCTTTAAGAAGGGGATCTCTCAAGTGTTTTTGTCTTTGTACATGATGGTAAATCAAACAGCTTCTGAGGAAGGGAAGTTTCTCATAGAGAGGAAGTGGGAGGGGCTAAGGAATCTGTTCATGGGTTTTCCAGTTTTAAATAATGCTTCCTTATCACCACAACAAGGACACAGGCAAAAATCACTTGGAAAACTAACTCCTATTAAATGCATTTGCTAGCAGTGTTTATACTTTGTTCCAGTAAATAACCTGAATGTACATCTCTCAAAGTTTAACTTGAAAAGTTTGAAGTGGAAGTTAAAGTAAAGACCTCATAGGGCAGTCCAGCGATATCCTCCCCTGGGAAATTTTTTGAACATTTCTGTCATTTACATATCATATATGTAAAGACAAATGTTCAAAAAATATTTCCATATATTAGTTTTTAGATGTATTTGTATTAAGCCCCAGGAGTCTGTCCCCTCTGGCAGGTTTGTGCAGAATCCAGAGAATAGGTGAACTCCATCATAGGCAGAGAAATCATCCAACCTTGCCCTTGAATGTGGTGAGAGAACTTCCACAATGGCTTGAGTCCCTCCAGCACAATGCAGTGGCTCCACCAAGGCTCCTTTCAAACTGCATCTTCTCAAAATGATTTGTATTAGTTTAAAATCCCCCATGAAATGTTGGAGCCTAGCTCCCTGCTGTTATCTCAGCAACCCTCCAATGTCATTGATCCAAATGTTCCATGGCTGCAGGCAGCTCTAACATAAAGACCACAAGATTGATCTCTTCAATTTTAACTTATTTCCTATTCCATTAACATTTGAAGAACAGCATTAACCAAGGAGGACAATTGCTGCCATGAAATCCATTATGGAACTGTCATAGACCAACCTTGCCTCATTTCCCCCTTTCAGAGTCCCCAGAAAATCCACTGCAGGGTTTCTTGCTTAACTAACACCCCTCATTGGGGCCAGTTTATTACCAAAACACAGTTTATTGAATCCCCTACAAAAGACCCAACATAATACATCTGTTAGGTTCTCCAGTTCATAGTCTTCCATTAATTTTTAATGTAAAAACAAGCAGACATAAAATCAACAAACATCTCTGTATAGATCAGAGAAGCATAATATGGCACAAACCCAATTTCTTCTGCTTTGCAGGTCATTTTCAAGAATTACCTTTACATGGCTGGACTATCACAGAGGAGAAGCCTCCATTTCCCAAACCAAGTGCAGGAAACTCCTGCTCTTCCCAGCAGGCATCTCCATCAGCCTCTCTGTCCTTCCAGACCACACTCAGGTGTCATCCGCCACACCTAGGCCCCTTGGTGGTCCTCTTCTGACCCTCTGCCAGGACAGCCACCCCAACCCTACCAGCTGAGGTACAACCCTGCTCTGCCCAGTAGGAATCCCTACAGCCTGTGCTGGGAGTTCATCTTTACCAGGGAGCAACCCTCACTGCCACAGCCCTCTCACAGTTCCCTGGGGTCCAGCTCTCCAGCATGATGTCAGCAGGTAAGCCCTTCCAGTGCTTCCCATTCTTTCAGCCTTCTCTAGCCCCCAGGTCTGGCTCCCTGGCTTAGAGCCAGCAGGCACCTCCCTCTACTACTGCTACCACTGCAGCTTCTTTCAGTCCCCTCAAACCCTCTAGCCCTAGCTCTATGGCTTGGGGAAGCCAGCTAGGAATCCTTTCTTGTTACTCTCCTTGCATTCAGCCTTCCCCCAGGAAACACTTTCTGGCTCTGGCAGCTCTCTCCTGCCCTGACTGACTGACCAGGCTGCGCTGATTCACCAGCTCCCTCCCCTTAGATTCTCCCTGGCCCTGGATAACCCCCAGGTGCTGCCCAGTCCTTTTAACTGGCCAAATGGAAGTGCATGTGCTGACACAGGTGAGCTGAACCTACTTCACTTACTGTGGCTGGCCCCCTGTAACCTGGCTTTTCTAGAATTTGTGTTAAAATGAACTTTTTCAGTGATAGGAGAAACGGTGTTTCATATTTAAGCCATTTCTTTTAAGATGTGATAGTCATGGTGGTGTTTAGATCACACAACTGCTTCACTTATCCCATTTCCAGTTCTGTTCATTCCAGCAAGTCCACCATGGGAAAAACTTTGGTTCAGCTGATCCCGTGCGTTCAGATGGGGGACACTGGTGAAATGCTGCCTCTGAGCAAAACGAAAAGGAACTCTGGTGAATCATCAGCTAGGGTAGCAAGTGTGACTCTGAAGCAGAGCTGTGGAGGAGACATTAAAAAAAGAGACTGATACTTGTTGATAATTACAGACATCCTATAATGGCACCACCAGCCCTTAATATCTGTAGAGTATTTGATGTTCACTCAGTTAATGGTACTTCATTATGGCAACTTAACAGCTGCCAGACTCAGTAAAATCAATCCTAATCTAAAGTGTGAAAAGTGCCACATTTCTAGAGGGGATTTTTTTGCACATGATTTGGTGTGGTACCAAAATCTTTCATTTGTTTTTCTATTTTTCTTAGTACGGTGCTTTGGCTTATCAGAGATTAAAACGGCAGTGTGTATGTAGCAAAGAATTAAAAGGAGAGAGTTAGCTGATAGTTATGAAAAAAACAGATGTGTTGTTCTGGGATGTTGGGGATAATGCTTATTAATATAAAATATTAGGAAAATGTGGTGTTTTAGGGAGGAGACTGGAGATGAAAGCATTATATGTCCAATCCTCCTATTGAGTCACTGAAAAAACTGCCACTAACTTCAGTGGGAGAGTGGTCCCAAGGAGTTTAACACAAGAAGATCTCACTCGGCTACAGGAAGAAAAATTAGTTTGCTTTAAAAATAAAAGTATTTTTGCATTAGGATAATGATAAGCTTACATCAGAAATGGTTCCAGTATGTTACTACGGTACTATTAAGTTCCATTAGCATCCTGGAAAATTTAATTGTATTTTGGCCAAAAAGCAGTGGGACACACTGAAAATCACTATTAGTTGTTCAATAGTGAACTGGCAAATGACCATCTATGGTTGCTTAAGGCACTTAAATTCATTATGAAGTTACAGAAAATGCAGCAGTGGGACCGGTTTGCAGTGTTGTTGCGTTAGTCCCAGAATATTAGAGAAACAAGGTGGGTGAGGTAATATTTTTTTGTGGGCCAACTTCTGTGGGTGAAAGAGACAAGCAGTCAGGCTCCATCAAGCTCTCTTCTTCGGGTCTGGGAACGGTAATCAGAGTGTCACAATTAAATACAAGATAGAACAGACTATTAAGCATAAAGAGTTAACACAGGGGTGGGCAAACTTTTTGGCCCAAGGGCCACATCGGGGTTGCGAAACCGTATGGAGGGCCGGGTAGGGGAGGCTGTGCCCCCGCCTCCTCACCCAACTCCCATATAAACAGACTGAATACTTCATATTTGGGGGGGGAAGTGAGTAGTTAAGCATGTTGATGTTTGTTTATACAAAGGAGGGTATCAGAGGGGACGGGGAGAGTGCGGGGGCCTCAGGATAAGGCCGGGGCAGAGTCACATGGAGGCTCATGTGGGGAGGTCACGTACCCCCTCGTGTCCCTCTCATGAGTGCAGTACCAACAAGAAATGTTTTCTACTTGCACCACTGAATACCATTGACAACAAAATTCATGCTCCTAGCTGTATTCATCACAGTTTATTTTGTATTCCTTTTAATTCAGGAAATTAAAATAGTCATTTGCTATTTGGAATTTGAGACAAAATGAAATGTTGGAACAAATTAATCCCTGATGTAAATTGCTGCAACTTCTATTGAAGCCACTTATGCCGGGGTTGAAGGTGTCCCATTATGCTGTGTTTATTCACATCTTTTCATCAATGTTACACTTTCAGTGGAAAAAAATGTAGTAATCTAGCAACTGTCATTAGTCTCAGGCTATTTGCATACCTCGGAGAATGGAGTCAGAATATCAGAAAGGTCCCAAACAAGATCAGATCACAAGCAAGAATGAGCTGTAAGGATTCACAAGATGGGAGTAAGTTCATACAGAGCACTCCTTCCCTGATGCATGGGAGTTTATACAATAAACACGTAATTTAAGATGAAGCAGTTGATATTATTGTTTATCATGTGGTTCTGTGTTTGTGTGAGCTATTTATTGGATTGCAGCAGGGGATGGGAACTTCTCTGTAAGCAAAAATGACAACATTTCAAATGCTATTGATGCAAAACCGAGTGCACAGTGACACACAGCTGGACAACCCAGAAAAGCACAACAAAACTTTGTGTGGGTGAATAGTACCTGAGAAGAAGATTAAGAGCTAATTAGTCTGCTTCTTCTGCCTTGAAGTTAATTGAGGGGCAGATCCACAGCTGGTGTAAATGGTCACAGCTCCATTGAAGTTAATAGCAAATAGCACAGCCCCTCAATGTCAATAGCCAAACTCCCAGAGGCAGATCTTCAGCTGGTCTAAATTGTGATATCTCCAGTGAAGTCCACCTGTCCCTGGGAGTTTTGCTATTGAGGTCAAAGGGAGCATGGCAAGGCTGTCTCTTGTCTATTAAAGTGCAGTATACTTGGGAGTAATTTGCCCTTTGGTTGTAAAAACCCACACTGGCGTAAAGTATATAAAGCAAGAGGGGTTAGGCTATTTCAATTTTTACTTTATCTAATGTAGCTTAGCCCTAGAGTAGCCTTTGGTAACACTGGGTAGCTTATGGTAACATGATAAAGAAAAAAGAAAAGGAGTACTTGTGGCACCTTAGAGACTAACAAATTTATTTGAGCATAAGCTTTCGGGAGCTACAGCTCACTTCATTGGATGCATTCAGTGGAAAATACAGTGGGGAGATTTATATACACAGAGAACATGAAACAATGGGTGTTACCATGCACACTGTAACGAAAGTGATCACTTAAGGTGAGCTATTACTAGCAGGAGAGCCGGGGGGAAAGGGGTGGAAACCTTTTGTAGTGATAATCAAGGTGAGCCATTTCCAGCAGTTGACAAGAATGTCTGAGGAACGGGGGAGAGAGGGGATAAACATGGGGAAATAGTTTTACTTTGTGTAATGACCCATCCACTCCCAGTCTTTACTCAAGCCTAAATTAATTGTATCCAGTTTGTAAATTAATTCCAATTCAGCAGTCTCTCGTTGGAGTCTGTTTTTGAAGTTTTGTTGTTGAAGAATTGCAACTTTTAGGTCTGTAATAGAGTGACCAAAGAGATTGAAGTGTTCTCCGACTGGTTTTTGAATGTTTCATAGATTCATAGATTCATAGATATTTAGGTCAGAAGGGACCATTATGATCATCTAGTCTGACCTCCTGCACAACGCAGGCCACAGAATTTCACCCACCACTCCTACAAAAAAACCTCACACCTATATCTGTGCTATTGAAGTCCTCAAATTGTAGTTTAAAGACCTCAAGGAGCAGAGAATCCTCCAGCAAGTGACCCGTGCCCCATGCTACAGAGGAAGGCGAAAAACCTCCAGGGCCTCTTCCAATCTGCCCTGGAGGAAAATTCCTTCCCGACCCCAAATATGGCGATCAGCTAAACCCTGAGCATATGGGCAAGATTCATCAGCCAGATACTACAGAAAATTCTTTCCCAGGTAACTTGGATCTTACCCCATCTAAAACCCATCACAGGCCATTGGGCCTATTTACCATGAATATTTAATTACCAAAACCATGTTATCCCATCATACCATCTCCTCCATAAACTTATCGAGTTTAATCTTAAAGCAAGATAGATCTTTTGCCCCCACTACTTCCCTCGGAAGGCTATTCCAAAACTTCACTCCTCTGATGGTTAGAAACCTTCGTCTAATTTCTAATCTAAATTTCCTAGTGGCCAGTTTATATCCATTTGTTCTTGTGTCCACATTGGTACTGAGTTTAAATAATTCCTCTCCCTCTCTGGTATTTATCCCTCTGATATATTTATAGAGAGCAATCATATCTCCCCTCAGCCTTCTTTTAGTTAGGCTAAACAAGCCAAGCTCCCTGAGTCTCCTTTCATAAGACAAGTTTTCCATTCCTCAGATCATCCTAGTAGCCCTTCTCTGTACCTGTTCCAGTTTGAATTCATCCTTCTTAAACATGGGAGACCAGAACTGCACACAGTACTCCAGGTGAGGTCTCACCAGTGCCTTATATAACGGTACTAAAACCTCCTTATCCCTACTGGAAATACCTCTCCTGATGCATCCCAAGACGACATTAGCTTTTTTCACAGCCATATCACATTGGCAGCTCATAGTCATCCTATGATCAACCAATACTCCAAGGTCCTTTTCCTCCTCCGTTACTTCTAGTTGATGCGTCCCTAGCTTATAACTAAAATTCTTGTTATTAATCCCTAAATGCATGACCTTACACTTCTCACTATTAAATTTCATCCTATTCCTATTACTCCAGTTTACAAGGTCATCCAGATCCTCCTGTAGGGTATCCCTGTCCTTCTCTAAATTAGCAATACCTCCCAGCTTTGTATCATCTGCAAACTTTAGTAGCACACTCCCACTTTTTGTGCCCAGGTCAGTAATAAAAAGATTAAATAAGATTGGTCCCAAAACCGATCCCTGAGGAACTCCACTGGTAACCTCCCTCCAACTTGACAGTTCACCTTTCAGTAGGACCCGTTGTAGTCTCCCCTTTAACCAATTCCCTATCCACCTTTCAATATTTCTATTGATGCCCATCTTATCCAATTTAACTAATAATTCCCCATGTGGCACTGTATCAAACGCCTTACTAAAATCTAAGTAAATTAGATCCACTGCGTTTCCTTTATCTAAAAAATCTGTTACTTTCTCAAAGAAGGAGATCAGGTTGGTTTGGCACGATCTACCTTTTGTAAAACCATGTTGTATTTTGTCCCATTTACCATTGACTTCAATGTCCTTAACTACCTTCTCCTTCAAAATTTTTTCCAAGACCTTGCATACTACAGATGTCAAACTAACAGGCCTATAATTACTTGGATCACTTTTTTTCCCTTTCTTAAAAATAGGAACTATGTTAGCAATCCTCCAATCATACGGTACAACCCCTGAGTTTACAGATTCATTAAAAATTCTTGCTAATGGGCTTGCAATTTCTTGTGCCAATTCTTTTAATATTCTTGGATGAAGATTATCTGGGCCCCCCGATTTAGTCCCATTAAGCTGTTTGAGTTTCGCTTCTACCTCAGATATGGTGATGTCTACCTCCATATCCTCATTCCCATTTATCATGCTACCATTATCCCTAAGATCCTCTTTAGTCTTATTAAAGACTGAGGCAAAGTATTTGTTTAGATATTGGGCCATGCCTAGATTATCCTTGACCTCCACTCCATCCTCAGTTTTTAGCGGTCCCACTTCTTCTTTCTTTGTTTTCTTCCTATTTATAAGACTATAGAACCTTTTACTATTGGTTTTAATTCCCTTTGCAAGGTCCAACTCTACTTGACTTTTAGCCTGTCTCACTTTATCCCTACATATTCTGACCTCAATAAGGTAGCTTGCCTTACTGATCCCTCCCTTCTTCCACTCCCTATATGCTTTCTGCTTTTTCTTAATTACCTCTCTAAGATGCTTGCTCATCCAGCTTGGTCTACAACTCCTGCCTATGAATTTTTTCCCCTTTCTTGGGATGCAGGCTTCCGATAGCTTCTGCAGCTTTAATTTAAAATAATCCCAGGCCTCCTCTACCTTTAAACCCATAAATTCTTCAGTCCAATCCACTTCCCTAACTAATTTCCTTAATTTTTGAAAGTCAGCCCTTTTGAAATCAAAAACCTTAGTTGCAGATTTATTTTTGTTAATCCTTCCATTCAGTTTGAACTGAATTAGCTCATGATCACTTGAGCCAAGATTATCCCCTACAACCATTTCCTCTATGAGGTCCTCATTACTCACCAAGACCAAATCTAAAATAGCATCCCCTCTAGTCGGTTCAGCAACTACTTGTTATAATTCTTGACGTCTGATTTGTGTCCATTTATTCTTTTACGTAGAGACTGTCCAGTTTGACCAATGTACATGGCAGAGGGGCATTGCTGGCACATGATGGCATATATCACATTGGTAGATGTGCAGGTGAACGAGCCTCTGATAGTGTGGCTGATGTGATTAGGCCCTATGATGGTGTCCCCTGAATAGATATGTGGACACAGTTGGCAACGGGCTTTGTTGCAAGGATAGGTTCCTGGGTTAGTGGTTCTGTTGTGTGGTATGTGGTTGCTGGTGAGTATTTGCTTCAGGTTGGGGGACTGTCTATAAACAAGGACTGGCCTGTCTCCCAAGATCTGTGAGAGTGATGGGTCGTCCTTCAGGATAGGTTGTAGATCCTTGATGATGCGTTGGAGAGGTTTTAGTTGGGGGCTGAAAGTGATGGCTAGTGGCGTTCTGTTATTTTCTTTGTTGGGCCTGTCCTTAGTCGCTAAGGTGCCACAAGTACTCCTTTTCTTTTTGCGAATACAGACTAACACGGCTGCTATTCTGAAACATGAAAAAGAAACGAATCCGTGTGGCTAATTTTAATAAGTCCTTGCTCTGAACCTTAGAAACATTTGCATTTTGTAAGGGGAAAGGCAAAATATTGAGAGCAGCATTAGGTTCAAGCAGAATCTCACAGACTGCTTCCAATTTCAGCTGTTCATGGTCAGACTTGAAAGCCAAGGTCACCTCTGGTGAAAATGCTGTGAATGTAGAGATTTATTACCCCATGCATGATTCTTCTCTGTTCATGTTGGACCAAGTCCTCCCTCCTCTGCAGGGCATGAGGAAAAAGCTTTATGCAGGGATGGAGGTCATATCATCCTCCAGTCCGGCCATGGAACTAGAGAACCAGCTCAGCCGTTCCACTTGCAGCCCATGAATGGAATATCTTCTGGTGCCCAATACCACAATGAGGAAAGCACTACACTGGCCAGTGGATCGATGTTGTCAGGAGTCCACTAGCCACATCTCTGCATCTATCCCACCTCCACATTCTCTGTCCTTGAACTGTGGAGGAAACTCCATCAAAGAACAGCACCAGCAGGAGGTGCAGCCCTCCCTGTGTGAGTTCACTTCAGCCCACCTCTCCTGCACAGAAAAGCCACATTGTACTCCTTGGGGAATTCTGCGCCATTATACATGTGCAGAATTTATGTCCTCCGCAGATTTCTTTGCTTCCCTGCAGAAAAATGACTTTCACAGGGAAGCAAAGGGAAGCCACAAGAGCAATCATGCAACCCTCTCCAGCAATATGTTTTGGGTGCCCAGGACAGCCAACAGAGAGGTAAATCACTGTGGGGCAGGGGGTGGGACTGGTGGCTCCTAGCCTGTGGCGGGCTCAGCTGCTAGTCCTGGCTGGGCTGGGGAGCACAGGACTTCCTCTTCCCGGCATGGCATCCAGGGCCAGGTCAGACCGACCCCAAGATTTCTCCCTCAGCTGCAGGAAGCTCTGCAAATCCTCCCCCATCCCGCTTCCTGTGCCCATCACTCCTCAGCTGCAGGAGGAGAGATCCTTGTGCAGGGGGCTGCTCCCCCATCTGCCCAACCCCCGTGCAGCCAGACCCTCCTCATACCCAGATCCTCCTGCTGAGCCTCACCCCCTTGTACTCAGAACCCGCCCCCCCCATGAGCCCCACTCACCCTGCACTTGGACTACTCTGACAAGCCACCGCACCAAGCCCCGACCCACTGAGCCCCACTCCCCCAGCATCTGGACACCTCCTCCCCCCCCCACCGAGCCCCTCATATTCAGACCCCCCTGCCAAGCTCTATTTCCCTCCACACCCAGACCTCCCTGCTGAGCCCCAATCACCGGGATCTCCCTGCAGAGTCCCATTACCGTTGCACCCAGAAACGCCCCCGCAACAAGCTCCCACACCCAATCCCCCACTGAGCTGCCCGCACCCAGACTGCCCCACAAAGAACTCTCTCAATGCACACCTGAATCCCCCCACTAAGCCCCTCCACACTTGGATCCTGCCTTGCTAAGCCTGCCTACCACAACTGGTGCACCTTGCATGAAGAGGCAGGGCCCTGGGGTGTTTCTGGGGCAGGCCCAGTCCTTGCACTGTGTGAGGTTTGGGTGTGGCATCACTGCTAAGTCCGTGTCCTGGGGTGGGGGCAAGGGAAAGAGAGGGAGCTGCACAGTGATCTCCCATTTCTGTGCAGACAGTGGCCTGTGCTCCCAAATGCCATGCTGGAGCTTCCACATTTATGTGACAAAATTTGCAGAATTTTAAAATATTGTGCACAGAATTTTTTAATTTTTGGCGCAGAATGCCATCAGGAGTAACATTGGTCTGCTGCCTGCATTTGCTGCAACAGCATGCAGGAGGGGGAAGTGGCAGGGCAGGATTTAGTGCAGTACAAACAAAATGAACCGGTGCAGCAGAGGTTTGGAATTTTATCCTTAAAGTTTGTCATGAGGACAGCCCACTGTGCTGAATCTGCTTCGTGAGCATCCTCCCAGAGATCCCCTCCCATTATGCCTGGTTCTCCTCCCACTTCCAGCAGTTTTCCATCTGTGTAACTCCAATGACTTTAGTGAAAATAAGGTGTACTTCTAATGGAGTAAGGGAGAGGAGAATCACTCCCCCTTTTGTAGGAAGTTTGTTGTGATTTGTTACATATTTTATGTAGCTGATTGTGTTCATTGCAAATTATAAACTGTAATTATGCTTCAGTGCAGGTTGTGTCCTGCATACTGTATTTATGAAAATATACGATTCTGTTCCCACAGTAAAATTACCATTCTGCACAGGTCCCATAACTCAGATGGTACAGTGTCTGCATTTGCCCACTGTGTTCTACAGCTGTGGTCATATATTTCCCCTATTTTTTATAGCCACACCCTAGGCTCAACAATTATCTGACTAGGATTTCCAAATACTTGGTGGTGCATTGCATGATTGTGCCATTCTCAGTTTGGGTCACAACATGGTTTACATTAGTCAATACATTAAAGCACATTTCCCATTTAGTGGCTTAGTCACACAGAGAAATACCTTACTCCAGAAGTATTCCCACTGATTTCCTACGACCCTAGGTTAAGTTTGCAGAGCAGACACTTACCAAACCATCTGTTTACTTGTACACTGAATACATTTGACATGACAGCAAACATGGACCACCACAATGCAATTTTTCCAGCTGCTTTTCAGAATAGAGCTGTGGTTTTTTAAAAACAGTTCAGCTCCCTCTAAATATCATTGCATTTTTCCTTATTATTTTCTATAGCTCCAGTGTTGGCATTATCAGCAAACTCTGGTAATTCCACTTGACACTCCTATCCCAACCATTTAAATACTAGACAGTACAAACAATAAAAGTCTTAATGTTCCAACAAGTTTCTGTGATGTCTATTATATCCCCTTCACATAACACACAAGAACCAAGGATCACTCAGTGAAATTAATAGGCAGCAGTTTAGAACAAACAAAAGGAAGTTCTTCTTCACACGACACACAGTCAACCTGCACAACTTATTGCCAGGAGATGTTGTGAAGGCCGAAAGTATAACTGGGTTAAAAAAAGAATTAGATAAATTCACAGAGAATAGGTCCAATGGCTATTAGCCAAGATAATCAGTGACACAACCCCATGTTTTGGGTATCCCTAAGCCGGGACTGGATCACTCAATAATTGTCCTGTTCTGTTCATTCCCTCAGAAGCAACTGGCATTGGCCACTGTTGGAAGATGGACCATTGGTCTGACTGACCGAGCATAGCCATTCTTATGGTCTCAAAAACTCTCTCATACTGCATACTTCAGAAAAAAAAGCCCTCACTTTATTCCATCTAATGCACATTTAAGAACATAAGAACGCCCATACTGAGTCAGAGTAAAGGTCCATCTAGCCCAGTATCCTGTCTTCTGACAGTGGCCAATGCCAGGTGCCCCAGAGGGAATGAACGGAACAGGTAATCATCAAGTGATCAATCCCATTGCCCATTCCCATTACTGGCAAACAGAGGTGAGGAAAACCATCCCTGCACATCCTGGCTAATAGCCATTGATGGACCTATCCTCCATGAATTTATCTAGTTCTTTTTTGAACTCTATTATAGTCGTGGCCTTCACAACATCCTCTGGCAAGGAGTTCCACAGGTTGACTGTGCGTTGTGTGAAAAAATACTTCCTTTTGTTTGTTTTAAACCTGCTACCTATTAATTTCATTTGGTGACCCCTAGTTCTTGTGTTATGAGAAGCAGTAAATAACACTTCCTTATTTACTTTCTCCACACCAGTCAGGATTTTATAGACCTCTATTATATCCCCCCTTAGTCATCCTTTTTCCATGCTGAAAAGTCCCAGTCTTATTAATCTCTCCTCATATGGCAGATGCTCCATATCCCTAATCATTTGTGTTGCCCTTTTCTGAACCTTTTCCAATTCCAATACATCTTTTTTGAGATGGGGCAACCACATATGCAACAGTATTCAAGATGTGGGAATACCATGGATTTATATAGAGGCAATATGATATTTTCTGTCTTATTATCTATCCCTTTCTTAATGATTCCCATTTCTTAATTATTCCCCTTTTCCAGATCATTTATGATTATGTTGAATAGGACTAGTCCCAGTACAGACCTCTGGGGGACACCACTATTTACCTCTCCCCATTCTGAAAACTGACCATTTATTCCTACCCTTTGTTTCCTATCTTTTAGCCAGTTACCAATCCATAAGAGCACCTTTCCTCTTATCCCATGACTGCTTACTTTGCTTAAGAGCCTTTGGTGAGGGACCTTGTAAAAGGCTTTCTAAAAATCTAAATACCCTATTATCCACTGGATCCCCCTTGTCCACATGCTTGTTGACCCCCTCAAATAATTCTAGTAGCTTGGTGAGGTATGATTTCTCTTTACAAAAATCATGTTGACTCTTCCCCAACAAATTATGTCCATCTATGTGTCTGACAATATCGTTCTTTACTATAGTTTCAACCAGTTTGCCCAGTACTGAAGTCAGGCTTACCAGCCTGTAATTTCCAGGGTCACCTCTGGAGCCCTTTTTAAAAATTGGCATCACATTAGCTATCCTCCAGGCATTTGGTACAGAAGCTGATTTAAATGATAGGTTACACACTGCAGTTAGTAGTTCTGCAATTTCACATTTGAGTTCCTCTTGGGTGAATACCATCTGGTCCTGGTGACTGATTACTCTCTAGTTTATCAATTTGATCCAAAACCTCCTCTAATGGCACCCCAATCTGGAACAGTTCCTCAGATCTGTCACCTAAAAAGAATGACTCACTTGGGGAATCTCCCTCACATCCTCAACCATGAAGACCAATGCAAAGAATTCATTTAATTTCTCCGCAATGGCCTTATTGTCCTTGAGTACTCCTTTAAGCATCCCCATTGTCCAGTGGCCCCACTTGTTGTTTAACAGGCTTCCTGCTTCTTATGTACTTAAAAATTTTTTTGCTATTACTTTGAGTCTTTGGCTAGCTGTTCTTCAAATTCTTTTTTGTCCATCCTAATTATATTTTTACATTTCATTTGCCAGAGTTTATGCTCCTTTCTCTTTTCCTCACTAGGATTTAACTTCTACTTTTTAAAGGATGCTTTTTGCCTCTCACTGCTTCTTTTACTTTGTTGTTTAGCTACAGTGCTCTTTTTTGATTCTCTTACTATGTTTTTTAATTTGGGGTATACATTTAAGTTAAGCCTCTATTATGGTGTCTTTAAAAGGTTTCTATGCAGCTTGCAGGGATTTCACTCTAGTCACTGTACCTTTTAATTTCTGTTTAACTAACCTCCTCATTTTTGTGTAGTTTCCCCTTTCTGAAATTAAATGCTACAGTGTTGGGCCGCTGTGGTGTTTTCCCCCACCACAGGGATGTTAAATTTAATTATATTATGGTACTATTACCAAGTGGGCCAGCTATATTCACCTCTTGGACCTGATCCTGTGCTCCACCTAGGATTACATCAAGCATTGCCTCTCCTCATGTGGGTTCCAGGACTAGCTGCTCCAAGAAGCAGTCATTTCAGGAATCAAGAAACTTAATCTCTCCATCCTATCCAGGGCCGGCTCCAGGCACCAGCCAAGGAAGCAGGTGCCTGGGGCGGCCAATAGAAAGGGGTGGCACTCCGTGTGTGATTGGGACGGCATGTTCCGGTCTTCAACAGCAATTCCGTCATTCCCTCTCTTCCCATTCGGCGGCAATTCGGCAGCGGCTCAATCGGGTTGGTTTGTTTTTTCTTCGCCCGCTTGGGGCGGCAAAAAAGCAGGATCCAGCCCTGATCCTATCCAGTCAATATGGGGATAGTTGAAATCCCCCATTATTATTGAGTTTGTTCTTTTAATAGCCTCTCTAATCTCCTGAGCATTTTGCAGTCACTATCACCATCCTGGTCAGGTAGTTGGTAATTTATCCCTACTGCTATATTCTTATTCGTGCATGGAATTACTGTCCATAAAGATTCTATGGTACAGTTTTGGTTCATTTCAGATCTTTACTTCATTTGATTCTTTCACATATAGTGCTACTCCTCCACCAGCAAGACCTGTTCTGTCCTTTCGATATATTTTGTACGTTGGTATTACTGTATCCTATTGATTATCCTCATTCCACCAAGTTTCTGTGATGCCTATTATATCAATGTCCTCATTTAATATGAGGCACTCTAGTTCACCCATCTTATTATTTAGACGTCAAGCATTAGTATATAAGCACTTTAAAAACATGTCCCTTTTTAGGTGTCTCCCATTACATGATGTAATTGAATGAGACTTTTTCATTTGACTGTTTCTCATCAGATCCTACCTGTATTTTATCATCTTCCATCCTCTTCACCTTACTATACTCTCCTCTATACTTAGAATATTTCCTAAAGAAAAATGTATCTATCACTAAATTCTACATGTTTCAGAGTAGCAGCCGTGTTAGTCTGTATTCGCAAAAAGAAAAGTAGTACTTGTGGCACCTTAGAGACTAACCAATTTATTTGAGCATAAGCTTTCGTGAGCTACAGCATCATCGGATGCATCATCGGATGCATTCAGTGAAAAATACAATGGGGAGATTTATATACATAGAGAACATGAAACAATGGGTGTTACCATACACACTGTAATGAGAGTGATCACTTAAGGTGAACTATTCTATGTGATTGCCTCAAATATTTTCCACCTCTACTAATTCTACACTGACTTGTCTCTACTTGCAATGTCTTGCTTCTTTCTGGCAAGCTAAACTAAACTCGATGATGTCCCAAGGATTAGAAAAGTCAAGACACTTTTTGCTTCTGTAATTGTGCCCCTACTTCCACCCTCCACTCCAGCTGCTGAAATGTTGGTGTACCCCACTCTTTGTGCTGGTATGGTACCACTACTCAAGTAAACACAATAGGCATTTCAGCTGCGAGGAAGGCTCTATCACAGGGGTGGGCAAACTTTTTGGCCCAAGGGCCACATCAGGGTTACAAAACAGTATGGAGGGCCGGGTAGGGAAGGCTGTGCCTCTGCAAACAGCCTGGCCCCCACCCCCTATCTGCTCCCTCCCACTTCCCACCTCCTGACTGCCCCCCTCAGAACCCCTGACCCATCCAACCCCCACTGCTCCTTGTCCCCTGACCGCCCCCTCCCAGGATCCGCCGCCCCTAACTGACCCCTATCCAACCCCCCCACTCCCGGTCCCCTGACCCCATCCACACCCCCAACCCTCAACAGGCCCCCGACCCATCCAACCCCCCGCCCCCACTCCTTGTCCCCTGACCGCCACCTCCCAGGACCTCCTGCCCCTAACCGCCCCCCCGGGACCCCACCCCCTATCCAACTGCTCTTTGTCCCCTGACTGCCCTGACCCTATCCACACCCCCACCCCCCAACAGGCCCTTGACCGATCCAACCCCCCCATCCCCGACTGCTCCCTCCCGGGACCCCCATCCCTAACTGCCTCCCCAAGACCCCACCCCCTATCCAATCCCCCCTGCTCCCTTTCTCCTAACTTCCCCCCCGGAACGTCTGCCCCATCTAACCACCCCCTATCCCCTGACTGCCCCCTGGGACCTCCTGCCCCTCCCTCCCCCCGCCCCCTTATTGGAAAGCCTGGGAGGTGGGTGGCCACAAGCCGTGCTGCCCACGCGACGGCGTAGCTGCAGGGGAGGGGGAACAGCAGGGGAGGGTCCAGGGGCCAGCCTCCCCAGCCGGGAGCTCAGGTATGCTGTATGCCTGTCATACCAGTCAGCTTTGAAGTCACCACGAAAGAAATGCAGGTAGTACCCGGAATGCAGAATCATATCCTTGCCCCTACATTTACATAGACGTCACACTGAGCACCCATAATTCCTACCGAAGTCACTCTAAGAGAAATGTTCAGGAGATGTAGGTGCCCAGCAATTCACAGGACCAGACCCAATGTTGACAATACTATGAAAATTATTAATTACTATAGTGTCTAGGTGCTTTAGTTATGGACCAGGACCCCCCTCTCTCCCAGTATTATGCTAGGCGCTGAACAAACGCAGAACAAAGCTGATCCCTACCCCGGAGAGTTTATCTAGAATGCACCTAATGAGCAGGAGGTGAATTTAGCACTGTGTGGTACAGTGGGGCAGATGTCTGATTCCTCCCTCTTTCCCCCCCCCTTTTTAAAAAAAAAATAAGAATAGCAATGCTTCCTTGTTTAGCAGCTCATAGTCACCAGGCTTCATGGAAGCTGTGTATTTTAAGGAGGGGATGCAAGAACTGAACTGATCCTCAAGGGTATCAGTGGAAGTCTCAGAAAGACTGATCTGTTCATTCATCTACAAGTGGCATGTCATTTTCTCCCATTTGAGTCTGGATGCAAATCTATGTCTCTTCTTTTCTCTAGTGGCCTAGAGATCTAGTCTTCTCTTGATGTGAATGTTAATGGAAATTACTGTATGTGTACATGTCAAGAGGAAAATAAAGGCCATACAAATCAGGGGCAACACGTGAAAAGTTGTGGTGAAGGATTAAAATCTGGGAGCGCTGTAAAAAAACAGCAAGCAGAGAAAGCTAGAGCGAGTGATTTTGAGTAAACACAGAATATTTTTTTAAAAAACACAGTTCAGCAAGGAACAGCACTAGGCAGAGGAGGGACACAGAATTTGTTATGCTGTTTCAACGACATGCTTGACCCTGAGGAACACCTGAGCGATGTTGGGGTGAGTGGATATGTAATAGCTGAACCACACAGAGACTGATGTTCCACCCCCAGTGGGACAGTTGTCTAAAGAAATGGGATATAAGCTAGAGAAACGTATCTGGGGTTCCCCCTCAGTGACACAGTTGCTTGATTAAACTAAAGGAATTAGTTCAATGAACATAGATAGCACTTAGTGGCAATGGTTGGGCAGCAGGTATGCTGTGACTGCTGTTTACTAAGCTCACCTGAGCTGAATGAGGACCAAAGGGAGGGCAGAACAACAAGGCCAAGTGCAGAGTCCTGCACTTAGGACAGAAGAATCCCATGCACTGCTACAGACTAGGGACCGAATGTCTAGGCAGCAGTTCTGCAGAAAAGGACCTAGGAGTTACAGTGCAGGAGAAGCTGGATATGAGTCAACAGTGTGCCCTTGTTGCCAAGAAGACTAATGGCATTTGGGGCTGTATAAGTAGGGGCATTGCCAGCAGATCGAGGGATGTGATCGTTCCCCTCTATTTGACATTGGTGAGGCCTCATCTGGAGTACGGTGTCCAGTTTTGGGCCCCACACTACAAGAATGATGTGGAAAAATTAGAAAATGTCCAGTGGAGGGCAACAAAAATGAATAGGGGACTGGAACACATGACGTATGAGGAGAGGCTGAGGGAACTGGGATTGTTTAGTCTGCAGAAGAGAAGAATGAGAGGGGATTTGATAGCTGCTTTCGACTACCTGAAAGGGGGTTCCAAAGAGGATGGATCTAGACTGTTCTCAGTGGTAGCAGATGACAGAATGAGGAGTAATGGTCTCAAGTTGCAGTGTGGGAGGTTTAGGTTGGATATTAGGAAAAACTTTCTCTAGGAGGGTGGTGAAGCACTGGAATGTGTTACCTAGGGAGGTGGTGGAATCTCCTTCCTTTGAGGTTTTTAAGGTCACGCTTGACAAAGCCCTGACTGGGATGATTTAGTTGGGAATCGGTCTTGCTTTGAGCTGGGGGTTGGACTAGATGACCTCCTGAGGTCCCCTCCAACCCTGATATTCTATGATTCTATTAAGCCAATGAACAGTTAGCTCAAAAGCTATTTCAATAATTAGAAAAATATACTGTTGTATAATTGTCTCTGTTACCTTGTGGGGCCCCCCTACCCCATCTGTCTCCTGTATCCATCTGTTGTCCCTTGTCATAATTAGACTGTAAGCTCTTTGGGGCAGGGACCATCTTTTGTTATGTATGTGTATGGTGCCTAGCACTGTGGGGCCCTGACAGGGGCATCTAGGTGCTTTAGCAATAAACATGAATAACGGAAAATATGTTACACATGTTGTCTTTGAATCCCAATTAGTGCTCAACAAGCATTAAAGTTAATGTGATACAGTATGTGAGAGAAACATGTTTAACGGAGAGATGGGGGGGCACTCCTTTTGCTCATGGCAAAGGCTTGAAAATTCATAGGGTAAGGAGCACCTCTTAACACATTATTAATTATTCGATGAGCTCTGACATTGTACAGAACATGATGAAATCCTGGCCCTGTTGTATTCAATGAGAGTTTTTTCACTGACTTCAAAGGGACCAATATTTCATTTGCAGATGGCATGAAGGATCACATTTTGTGTTCTGTTATGGTGGCATAAATCCAGAGTCTTGGATCTCAGGTTGGGAGAGTGGGGGAGGCCATCACAGTTCCCTCATTCTTTGGGCTAGGGCCAGGACCAGCCTAGAGCAGCCCAGAGAACAGGGGAACCATAATCAGCTCCCTAATGCCCCTCCCTCCCTACCTAACCTTCTCTCCTAGGGGGTCTTCTATTTTATGCCAGCTGCGGCTATTGTTCCCCAGAGCAATGAAGGACTGCAAGAACACTCCACACTCTCTGTGCTGGGAAGTGATGGGGAGAGGAAGAGGATGTGCTACAGGAGGAGATGGCATAGGCAATCCCCACATGAGAGGGCACAGGGTCAGGAAAAGGAACTGGAGTTGAGCAGGAAAATGTGGCCCAGAGTAACTCCATTGAAGTCAATGCAGTTGATCTAGATCAACAGTGGTATAAGAACAGAACTTGGCCTCTAGCCCTAATCCCTGGAGTATTTAATGGAAGAAGAGCAAATTCCACCCTTAACTCCCAGCCTCCTTTGGCAGAGCTGAATGAGGACCAAAGGGAGGACAGGACAACAAGCCAGTGAACAGTTAGCTCTAAAGCTATTTCAGCAATTAGAAAAATATACTGTTTGACAGTGAAAAGGGTGGAACGGGTGCAACTGGCTTTTACTGTTTAAACAGGAATCTTCTTTAGAGGCTAACAAGGATTGTATTTTAAAAGTTGAAGCTGCTGTTAAGATACTGAATTAAAACCCATATTTCTGGTTAGTCTGTAAATTAATATAGGGCTGCTCAACTCTTTATTTTATTCAAAGACCCATAGGTGAAAATTAGCCCTCAGACTGAGACTGTTTCATTTACCAGCTTTTGGGGAAGTCTTATGGCCTATGCTCTACAGGAGGTCAGAGGGGATGAATCTAATGGTCCCATCTTGCCTTGGAATCTCTGAACCATACTTAGATTGTAAGTTGTTCAGGGGATGGGCGGTCTTTTGGTCTGGGTCTGTACAGCGCCTGCTAATAATGGGGCTCCTAGGCACTACTGCAATACAAATAATACACCACTTTCAATCTGGAGCATTTTTTTTTAAAGCTGATATAAACCCTTCTCACTCCCATCCCCCCAAACTGTGTGCTGTCTTGATGACTACTTCAGTTCCCACCAGCTCTGAAAAGGCCCTGGTATCCAAGGGAATAACATATCCAATTATTAACTAAAAGCAAATAGCACGTTTTGAATGCTATATTGCCTGCTGACTTTGAAAACATCATTGGAGTGCCCTCTAGTGACAGAATCAAAAAGTCGGTCTGAGCCATAGTGTATGCCAAGTAGAAATAATAGATCATCCCTATGAAGTTTGATGAGCACCATCATCTGCACATCCTCCCTTCACTTAGTTCCCATTCCTGGTGGCAGGGAGGACAACATGCCTATTAGCCTGCCTACGGTATGGATGGAGCACTCATCTCTGTAGTATCTAATTCATTCTCTAGTCCACACAGCTTCCACCAGAAACTGCACTGGGGGAGACTGGTGGCAGAAAGTGGCCAAAAACTTTTCTGTGCTGAGAACCTTGCAGGGGATGAGACATCCCTGCACCATAACTAGTGCTGAGTCTTTACCGGATCTTCTTTAAACTGAATTTGGCCACCATTTTAGAAACTGTTCTACTTGGCGGTAAAGCAGTAGGAGCTCTGCAGATACAACAGGCAGGCAGCTTGGCAGTCCTGATCATGCAGTCCATACACAAAGCATTAACATACAGTGCTTTCTGCAAGTCTCTTTACTCACTCTTTATTATTTGGTTTATTTGCCCAACAACAGGATCTTTGCTTTTTCAGTTGTCCCGGTTCTGCTGCTTATTCCTGACATATTTCTGTGGGAGCATACAACTGGTTTCCATGGCAGAGAGTAAGGTCACCAAGTTCCAGACAGTTCTATCCCTGAGGCATCCACTACTCTTTAAAATAAAGTAAGATGCCCATAGGACAGGCTGGGATATGTTTATTCAGTGCATTTCCAGAGTGGGGTTCCAGTGGAGATCCTGGCAGAACTTAAAGCTATTCCACTAGAGCCCCAGAGGGAGGCACAGTGACACAGACACATTCTAACCATCCTGCACAAACAGAAGCAGTATGAAAAATTTCCACCCCTCTCAAATAGTATCTCCCTATATCAGTGGGAGTGCATCTGGCCTAGAATATCATTCAGTTTCTCCCTGAGGTGTCAGCAATTCTTTACGTTCATTCCTGTACAGAAAGGAAACTGATGAATACACCTTCCTAGTGGCACCCAGGAATCACCAGCACAAATCTAATTTGTTGACTGGCCTTCTGGATGGAAATCCATTTTGTAACACACCAAGTGGGGAAATGAATGATTGAACAAATCAAGTCAACTCCTCACCTGAAAAAGCCTCATTCTGCATGCAGGTTGGAGTGGCATTGCCATTTATATGATTATGCAGTCAATCAAAATTGATGGCTGGACTGCAAACATGTCTTCCTAGGAACTGGGGATAGAGACATGCTGAAGCACTGTAATGGCAGAGTTTAAAAAAAGAGGGAGAGAGAGAGAGGACAATAGGCTGTGTAAGGTTAAATTAACAATATGAATGTTACCTATGGCACGGTACCTTATTATAAATTACTAAAATTGCAAATATTGGGTCACACGAGGGCACTCTCATTTTTCAAATAGCTCTTCCTACTTTGATCTTAAAACAACTATCCTTTGAGCCTCTTATAAATCAAGTACTTCTACCCTGAATCTTCGCTGAACCCCATGGCTCTGGTCATTGGCTACTCCATGCATGTTACATTCTCTAGTCTTCATCATCCAAGAGAGGAAATTACAGAAACCCTGTGGCTTAGGTACTGGTGTTTCAAACTCTGAATTAGGCCCAAAGTACTGATAATATAACTTTTCACCTGGCCATCTGCTGGTTAGACATCAGCAGCCCTTTTTACTTCACAGCCATCCTAGAATAAGCACCAGCATTTGCATCATAAGTTGACCTCTGATCAGATGCTGGCTGCTGCAAGTCTTCATAACTACACATTTAAGGAGGAGGCTGTCAGTTAACATTGAATGCACACCCTTAAAACAGGGTCATTAAACATCTGGGTGACAGCCCAGCAAGAGAACAGAAGCTTGAAACCATGAAGGAAATAGTATTGTCAGCCCAATCTCCTTATGCATTTAGATCCAAACCCTGCTCCGTGGAGGTCAGTGGGAGCTTTACAACTGGTTTCAAGAGGATCATAATTTGCCCTTTTCTATATTTCACCAAGGAGAGTCCTAATGCATGGTTTTAGGAGTCTCTGAGCTACATCTACCCTAGGGCCCGGATTCACAAAGGTGTTTAGGCTTCTAATTTCTATTTATTTTAATGGAAGCTAGGAGCCTAAATACCTTTGTGGAGCCAGGCATAGCCATTTTCTCCTAAAATTTCCCACCTTGCTAATGCCTGGGCAGCACTACCAGGCAGGGCTGTCCCTAGGGGGGCGCAGAGCGCCGGCCGGAAGTGACATCACTTCTGGGACCGACAGCGCTGGGTAGGGGAGACAGATCCTCCCCAAACAGCCAGG
Source organism: Eretmochelys imbricata (assembly GCF_965152235.1). NCBI lineage: Eukaryota > Metazoa > Chordata > Testudines > Cheloniidae > Eretmochelys > Eretmochelys imbricata. The sequence goes on from NC_135577.1 coordinate 112,384,797, forward strand.
TGTGGCCCCACCCACACTCCGCTCCCCACAAGGCCCCGCTTCAGTAGCATGGCTGGGCTCCAGGGACCACGCTGCCCACCTTCCCGGGCCTGGGGAGGCTGCAACGGTGCTGCCGCATGCTCTCCCTCCCGGTGCTCCAGGACGGGGGAGGGGCTATTTTTCCCGGCGCTGGGGAGGCTCCCAGCGCGCTCTCCCTCAGGTGGAAGGGGCGAGGCTGGAGGTAGCCTCCCCCAGCCGGCAGTTCACCTGCTGCCCATGCAGCGCTGGCCAATCAAGGCGGCAAAGCACAGGGCCGGAGCAGTAGCCCTGATTCGCTGTCCCCTAGGGACGGCTCTGCTACCAGATCTAGCAACAATGGGTGGGCTACGGTGCAGACAGTCACCCGTGTTTTTGATGCTGTACTGTCTAACTCTGCTCAGAACGAGTCTAGATGATATAATAGTCAAAATGCCAGCAATGGATGGTGCCTTATCCGCACTCCCTGTGCTGGTTATAGCAATGGTAGGAAATTCTAGGGGAAAGAGAATAATATAAACAAAGCTTAGTCCACTTCTAGCCTTGTCAATATCAAAGGTGTGATGGGTTCCCCCGGGGTGCCACCTGGAACTGGGGTACCACTGAGCCACCCTCACCCACCAGCCTGGACTCCCTTTACACTGTACTGCTGTGACCAGGCTGCCAAGCCCTCGCCCAGGCTCCAGCAGACATACAGATGGGGACACACCCTACATACAGACACTAAGATCAGTTCTGCATGGGAAGGCTTCAGCTAAGGAACTGCCCAGCCACTCAAGTGCACACCCCTTTCTGGAGTGTAAACCTAAAATTATACCATCTTGCACTGCACAGAGAACTGTACAGCATAAATTCATGAAATTTGCCCCCTCCCTCAATGTGGAGAAGGATGTGCAACAGCTTTTGCCCCAAGTTATGACTCCCACACACTGGTTTTAGACAAAGCAAAAATAAGTTTAACTACAAAAGATAGATTGTAAATGATTATAAGGGATAGAAAACAGATTACCTAGCAAACAAAACACACAAACTAAGCTTAACATACTAAAGAGATTGGATAGGAGTAGAAAAATTTCACCCTAAATGATGACTCAAGCAGGCTGCAGATAGTCTTAAGGGGGCCAGCTGCATTTGCTTACAGCTTAAAACCCCATGTGTTGCTTTCACAGGCTAAAAATCCCTTCAGCCTGGGTCCAGCACTCATCCCCTTCCCCCGCCCCCCTCACCCCCCCAACTCAGTCCTTGTTCCTCAGGTGTTTCCAAGAGTCTCTTTGGGGCAGGGAGTCAGTGAAGAACCTTGATGATGTCACTCCCCTGCCTTATTCAGCTTTTGCATAAGCGGGGAATCCTTTGTTTCAAAGCTTGGTTCCCACACCAGTCAGTGGAAAAACACTGGTATCCCAAGATGGTGTCCAGTACCAGGTGACCTGGTCACATGTGCCTGTAGTGTCATAGCAGCCATGAGTCAGAGGCTGTTTGTAGTGTCCTCAGGAAACCCCCCCATGACCTTCCAGTGGGAGATAAGCTGCTTCTAAAGCCTACTGTTTTCTCCTAATGGCCCTTTAAACTGAATGGGCCCTTCCCAGCCAGCCATCTAGACAGAGTGCATTCTGCCTAGTGGGCACTCTCCAGGTATAAACACATGTGTAATACAGATATATAGTCAATATTCCTAACTTCGGATACAAAAATGATCATGCACACCAATAGGACAATCATATTCAGTAAATCATAACCTTTCCAATGATCTCACATGACCTATCTTGCATAAAATACATCATAGTTATGCCATAATCATATCATAATATCTCTGTGAAAACTATGGGTGCAGTGTCATACAAGTCTTATGTTTTTAAAATTCCAAGACAGACTTGTGAGGATTGATCATTTTTGTGGGACAGCTAAGAATGAGATAAACAAGTTTAGCACTAGGATGACACATTGAGTACAGAGGACTGGACTTGAGGACTTCTCGAGGTCCCTTCCAGTTCTATGATTCTCTGATTATGGACTATGAGCAAAGTTTTCAAACCTGACTGTCTGTGTGTATGTGTGCGGATATATTTCCCCTCTGAAAAATACTAATAAAAACATCAGTTACAAAAGAGTAATAGGAAATACCTATTTGGGGCTGGAAATTACTACTGCCATTTTCCTTTAGGTACCATAAAATGTTATAGAACAGCTGTTACATTTGTTGATCTATAATACTTCTCACCTCTAAAGACCTTCCCAAAGTTCTGCCCCACGCTATTTCTTTTCTCCTGTGGTGTCCCTGTTCAGCCTCTCCAGTGCTCCCATAATGCTAGTCTTGATGCCCCATTTTTGTCTTTTCCCTCCTTTAGTCCCCTATGCCCTTCCCAAGCCAGTTTGCCAAGCCAACATCCTCTTTATTCAAATCCCTTCTACATTCATACAGCACAGAATTGCACATCCTGGGTGACATCCTGGCCCTGTTGAAGTCAATGGGAGTTTTGCCATTGACTACAATGGAGTCAGGATTTCACCCCCTGTATTTTAGCTACCTTTTCCTCCCTCTGCCCTTGCTTGTTTGTCTCATTCACCTGACATGTCTTGTCTTAAACGGCAAATTCTTTGCAGTGGGGACTGTCATTAACTATGTTTGTACAGCACCTAGCACAAAAGGATCCAACCTGATTGAGGCCCCTAGGTGCTACCAAAACATAAATGTTAAATACAATAGGAAAAAATGCTTCTTTTACAATGGTCACAAAATGTGAATTTTCTAGAAGAGTAAAAAAAACCAAACCCTTCCCCCAAAACCCCAACTATGAACTTTAATGGAAGCATCAAGAAATGTACATGCCTTCCTGAGAAAGATCATTGTTGCCATTTCTCTTCCTGGCTCATTTCCTCTCCTGATCAGTTTAAATAGTATGCTCTTCAGGGCAGAGCCTGTGTCTTTGTTTCTGTGAAGCACCCAGCATGCATGTGGGTGCTCAAAAAGAAATACCATTAAAAAAAAGCCAAGTTGTAACACATGCCCCCACGGGCTGCTAGTTGCAATGCTAAGAGATGGACATTAAATCATTCACTGGTAATCATTTCTGCTAAAGACAACAACAAAAAAAAAAAGGGGGGTGGGGAGAGAAGAGAAAAAGGCAGACTGAGAACACGTGACATTTCTTTGAACAGCACATTCTGAGTTCAAAATCCTACAGAGCAGCCAAACCACAAGCCAGCATTCATTCCCCTGATGAAAGAACTCAGATGAAAGTGGATTCCAAGCTGTAGAGGCCCCGAAACATTGGAGATGTGAACTGTCGCTCTTTCTGGCAAACACCGGGCTATTGACAATCAAGAGCTATTCACTGACTGGTGGGTAGCACAAATGTCACACTCCTTCTATTATGTGCTAGCCCCATAGCACTGGTGTCAGGGATTTGCGAGTGACAGGAGTTATTGCAAGAAGAGGGGGTTCAGCAGCTGAAGGATTTGCAACTTGCCAAAGCTCAGCAGCCAGGAGGCCGAACCATTATTTACAGTCAAATCCTGTGTGCACTGAAGTCAATGGGGAATTTAGCCATTAACTTCAATGGGAGCAGAACTGATCTCTCAAAGCTATTAAACTCTGTGCCATTCCCCATTCCCTCAGCTGGCATGGAACTGCCAAACCCTGGGATCAATCCAATGCTGCTAAAGTCAAAAGAAAGGCTCTCATTGACTTCAGTGAGAAGTGAATCAGGCCCCCTCTTTCCAATTGCCCTAGATCAAATGTGCCTCATCATTGCTTAAAGCTTTGGATGAATTCACAGTTTAATCAGTATAGCCAGTTTGTAGGCTGTGCTATGTATTGCAGCTGGGTGAGGGCCATGTTCTGCTGGCTAATTTAGAGCTGTTTATGATTCTGGAAAGATCCATGAGAGAGGCTAGAGCAAAAGGAAGATGCAAAGCCAATTCTTCTTTTGGGCCCTCGTTTTTTTTTCCTCCACTGCTCTAGCCTTTTCTTTTTGTGGGAGTAGCCTGGCCTCCCCCATACACATTGAGCCCAAGTCCTCTTCTCCCTTTCCCCTGCTGGAGAGGGGAGGAGGCCATGGGTAGACTTCAGATCTATTGCTAGAGAAGATGAGGAGGAGCTTTCCATAAGAGGGAGAAGGGTAGCCAAGAGAAGATGACGGAATCCAAGTTCACACCCACTCCAGATCCATGTAAGAATCCTGGACAATTTCCTCCCCCATTCAGGAGGTCCTGGCCATTCTCCCAGAGCTGGGCTGTACTTTGGACGATCCCTGTCCCTCTCCTTAAGACTAGAGCCTGCTAGCTCTTCTCTTTGGAGCTGGAGTTGTACTTCAGACCAGTTGTAGAACCTCAGGCAGCTTCTCCTCCAGCTAGCCCTTTTCCCAATCAGTCCTTCCATCCCCAGGTTGGGAGAGTTAACGTAGGCAGACCTTCCCCTGTTGCTTTCTTCTCCCTACAACATTTACAGACATCTACCCTACTATGAAGGGGGCGGGAGCATTTGACCCCTACTCCCAGCTCATTCCTTAGTCCTTATTGGCTGGGTGAGAGAGGAGCCCTGCCCCACCTTCTCTGCAAGTCTTCAAGTCCCAGGTCCTTAAAGATACAGTAACAGAAGTCCTTCTAAATGCCACTTCTTCTTAGGACCCATCTCCTGTTTTCCGGTATCTCCTCAGGCTTTGTGTATCAAATCACCCCATACTTTTCAAGGGCTGTGCCACATGTTGGGTTGCCTAGATCTATACTTTTACATTTAGCTGTATTAAAAATACATATTGCTTGCTTGCACCCAAATGCAGGGTTGCCAGAATAGGGCAGGGGGGCCAGGGCCCTCCCACTTTTTGAAAGTGAATGGGTCTGGTCTGTCCTCTTTTCAGCAGGGGTCCCTCCCCCGCCCCTCCTAGCCAGGCCGGCAGCTGGAGCCATAGCCCAGGCAGCTGTGGGGTACCGCAGACCCCCACCTGCCCAGGGTGAGGGGGTTGAGAGCACACCCCTGCACATGTCACCGTTCCACGGGCCCTCACCCCTGCACCCAGAGCGGGAGGGTCTGTGGCTCCCCCAGCTGCCCACCCGCCGCTCTTACTTGGACTCAGCTCTGGCTGGGGGGGGCCGCAGCCCGGCCATGGTAAGAGCCGCGTGGGAAGCAGCACCACGGACCCGCCACCTCCCCTGGGTGGGGAGCCCCCAGGGAGGGGACACGGGCTGGGGGCTGCTCTTGACGTCCTCACCCAGGCAGGGAGGGTCCGCGGCGCAGATCCCCACATGGATCTTACCATGGCCAGACTGTGCCCCCCCAGTCAGAGCCAAATCCAGTTGAGGTAAGAGCCATGCACGGGCAGCTCTGGGGAGCTGCGGACCCTCCTGCCCTGGGTCCGCAGCTCTGAGCCTCGGGCAGAAGAGGAAGGGTTGGGGCAGGAGGTTTTGACCCCTGGCCCCCCACTTTTCAGCAAGCTCTGCTACCCTTGCCCAGTTTACCAAGCAATCCAGACGACTCAATCAGGGACCTATCCTTTGCATTATTTACCATTCCTCCAAATTTCTCTATCTGAAAACTTTATCAGTGAGGATTTTATGTTTTCTTACAGGTCATTGTTAAAAATGTTAACAGTGTAGGGCCAAGAACCGATTCCTGTGGGACCCCACTAGAAACACACCCACTTGATAATGATTCTCCATTTACAATTACATTTTTATATAAATTAGCCAATTTTTAATCCATTTAATGTGTGCCATGTTAATTTTATATTATTCTAGGTTGTTAATCAAAATGTCTTATGGTACCAAGTTAAATGCTTTACAGAACAAATCTAAGAATATCACATTAACACTATTACCTTTAAGAACTAAACTTGTAATCTCATCCAAAAAAAAAAAAAAAAAAATCCCAATAGAGTTACATAGCTGCCAAGTTTTCTTCAGCTCCATGTCAGATTTTATGCAAATTATTTAATAAGCCAATTTGCATAATCTCAGATAACTTGCATATAAACATCATTTGTAAAGCTGTGTGAGTGTACTTGCTAGTGAAACGTGTCTGCCTACTTGATATCCTGCAACAACAAGTCACTGATTTCCCACTCAGGGTTTTACTGAACACAGAGTAGATGTGGGGAAGCAGGACCTTCCTTGCACCTCTCAAGTTAGAGGAGAGGGTTTGTGGGGAACTAGAGGGGAAGGCAAATGTATCTGGGAGCCCAAGAGAGTTCAGTTGCTGAGTGGAAAGGAGGCAGGGGAGTTAATAGAGGGATTAGTGGGGGGTGTTGTTATAGGGTGGCATTAGGTAGTTCTCCCATCAGACCTTCTCCCTACCCTGCCCCCCTTAGTTCTTCTCCCATTCTGTTTCCTCCCTCACTAGCACCTGCTTTTCCTTCCGTCTCTGTTATCCCCTCTCAGTGCTGGTCCCCCATTAACTCCTAATGCTAATGTTGCTGGCACCCAGTGCCGAGAGGCTGAACAATAGCTTGAGTGGTTCGTTACCCGGTGTGCTACACCCAATAATCACAAGGGGGTGGAGAAGCAGAAAAGTTTATTTGCAGCTGCAAAAAGGTACAGGGAGAATAAAATCTCAAATCCTGCACAACAGAGCAGGAAGTTACACAGGCTTTTATACATCCTTTTTCTCAGCATATTTATCCAATAGCAAGCTGCCCCAAGTATCCATATAGCCAGCCAATCCAGTTCCCAGCTAGTTCCGTGATTCTCTGTATCATTTGTTAAACTATACATAAAGCTGCTTTATTCAGCATTGTTCTTTCATATCTCCCCTGTTTGGCCTTGCTTAGTTTCAGACAGTCTGACTCTGCAACATACTGTTGCAGATTCTCAGCATAACTGCTGTGTGTGCCTCCAGGCAGGAGGGGGGGCCAAGGACACTTGGGCCTAGTACGCAGAGCTGCTGCGAGTGCCTCCAGGCAGGAGGGGGGGCCAAGGACACCGGGGCCTAGTGCGAGGGGGCTTCATCGACACTCATGGTCTTCCATCCCCTCGAGTTACCTAGTGGCCATGCCCCAGTGTCCCCAACACTAACAACAGCTCTTGAACCCCTCCTACGTCCCCCTCCCCAGCTAGTTCTCCCTATTAGCCCCTCACATGGGACACTGACCCCCATGGACACCTCCTCTTTCCCTCTCCGCTGCACCATGTGGGCTGGGAACTGGCCAGGGACAGAGGCAGAGAAACTACCAGACTGCTTTCAATGGCTGTGAGGATCAACTTGCTGCTCCCCCCAAGCCCATATGAATGTGTGGAGCTGTCTGGGCTTCGGAGTACACAAGGGGGCCTTATAGATGTGCATGTCACACAAGCTGCCTGGCACTGACAGATCTGAAGTTAACAAGCTGCACCTGCCACAATGAGTCAACAAGATCTCCCCCCACCCCCCCACCCCCGCGTTCCAACACCTGCTAACAGGGCAGGACAAGAGGAGAGTGCTGCTACCCACTCATGGTTTGTCTCACTGCATCCTGATGTAGTAACAGTGTCTGCATTTAGATCTCTGCATCGTGAGCGCTGTGGTGTGTTGTTCTCGCCAGCTCCATCCCTGCATTCAGGCTAATTTTGGTGCTGTCAGTTCTTACTAGTCTCAAAAGGACGGATACCAGCAGGGCACAGGGATGACTGAGTGAAGAGTTCACTTGATTTGGCACCAATTTCTAGCTGTCACAGTCAAGGTTTGGGCCATCACAGCCCAGTGCACTGGCCCTTGATTGGCTTGATTTTACCAACTGATTCACTGGCAGCTTTCCTCAACTCTCCTATTGCCACCCTTCCTTAACCTTCTCCTCAACTCTCCTATTGCCACCCTTCCTTAACCTTCTCCTCAGGTCCCTCTGGCACCAGTGTTACTGGCAGATTCCCATTGTTATCTAAACTTCAACAAGCATGATGCTGATCTTATCACATGTCAAACCGTCGCCCAAATTCAGGCCCCGGCGTGTGTGTGTAGAACTCCCACCAGTTTGTATCTGAGAATCCAGCAGAAGCATGACAGGATACCGGGGCCCTGGCAATGTGGGGAGAAGCTTCTAGAACAGCATGGCCATTAGTGGGGCTGAAGAGGTTGAGTGGCAGGGAATGCATTTCTCAGACTGTATAGTCAGGAAGTGCAGCCTGAAACCTCCACTACTTGATAGCTGGAAATCTGGGCCCACTTAAGGGAACTGTTGATTTTAAACCTTTCCTGTGACCTGCCAGTGTCATTTCTGCAGCTGAACGGAGCAATAATTGGCAGTGCTCAAATCTGCCTGAATGCTGGGACAGAGTTGGTGAGAAGAACAGTACTCTAGAGAGATGATGGAAGAGAGAGCCAAGCCTGAGAGACTAGGGCCATACAAGCATTTCACTCGTTAGCTTGACTTACTTCTATTATTTAGTGCTGTTACTCCTCACAGTATCTATTCTGTAACTCAAAGCAGAGAGGCCAATATAACAGTATATTAGAGACCAATGACCAGATTTTGCCTGGCACCATTGTAGGTGCACAAGAGGGTAAGGGCTCAAGAAGACCTCAACTTCCCTCTGATCCTCATGTAGCATTCAAATGCAACTACTGTCCCTGTGCTCCTCCAAGCTCAGGGCCTGCTCCTTCCTAATGCTTCCAAGGATACAAAACACCCCAATGGGTACAGGGATGAGGTGAGGCCATCGCAGAGCTGGATGAGTGCAAAGTGGGGTTGCCACTTTTGGCTGGACATATTCCTGGAGGTTTCATCACAACATAATCCCTAATTAAAGATTAATCTTCAATTCCTGGAGACTCCAGGACAATCCTAGAGGGTTGAAAACCCTAGATGAGGAATGGTGCAACAGGCTTGCTTCCTGACAACATGATTTGACTGGTTTTGAGGAGGAACTTGTCTAAACCTGAGTCACTTCCAGAGGTACAGCTCCTCATTGGCCTCAGCTGAAAATAATTTGTAGCCCAAAACATAGCATAATTCAACCCAAATTTGCAAAGCTGGGAGGACACAGAAATATGCCTTCCTACGGAGCTCTCCTGCTGACCCAACAACACCTTTGTTTTACATTAACATTTTTCTGCAACGAAGACTTGTTTCCTCACCCCATGAGAGAGACTCCAGGCCAAATCCTGTCCTGTGTCTGAGAGCAGAACTGGATTCAGTTTTTTTCCTAGGCAGCATCCTTGCAATGGTTAAAGTATGAGCTCCTCACTGGAGATTTATTTTTTACATTAAATACAGTTCATTTGCGTGTCAAAGTGAATGGAGGTCAAGTTGGCCTTTCCCCTAGGGAGGCTCAAACAGCCTTCTGGATTCTCAACCAGTGAAAGAGAAGACAATTTCCTTCAGCTTCTATGCAGTGTATTCCTATTTAAAGGCCAAATTATGTCCTGACTGTGAAAGGCCCTTGACTTGAGTGGGGTGTATAGGAGGTTGCTCAAGAAAGACTTTTTCCTGACGTGGCCTTTTTATGTTTGCAAAAGGCTGGAGTCAGTTTAGACTTGCACAACTGTTAATAAGTTTCCTGACAAAGTGACATGTAAACAGTGTGGACTGCACAAAAAGGAGCCTATATTTTCCACTTCATTGATACCCTTTGCACCACCACAACAATCAGCTCTTCTGAAAGCTCTGGGTGGAGTGTGCCAGGTGCAGGGGTGGTCCGACATGCTGATTGTTCTCTAAATAGAGAAGTGAGCCTATTCAATGAGAGAGTGGGAAGCAGAAATATAGCAAAATGGCATCTCCTCTGTGAACTTGCAGTACCTCTCAGTAACTATTGTTTTTGAAAGAAAAACACATCACATATATTGGACTGCCAGGTGAATGTTCTGCAGTACAATACCTCATAGCTCCTTCTTCATATACTGTGTATCACACGTTGTCACAAAATCTTGTGGAGTGAGCTCCCATGCTCAGGGTCTAACTGATTGCCATACATGGGGACAGGAAGGAATTTCCCCCCAGGTCAGACTGGCAGTGACTTTGGAGGAGGTGGGGGATTCCACCTTCCTCTGCAGCGTGGGATGCAGGTCACTTGCCAGGTCCCTGAGTGAATCTCACTTAATCATTTTCCTGCCATTGCCAGGGCCTCAGGCACTGTTGCAACTTGGTTCCTCCTGTTTTCTGCCTGTGGCATGTAATAGCCGAGGCTTCTGTGGGTTGTATTGCTTTGGTCTCATTTCACTTGTTGAGTTAGTGGGTGGGTTCTGGATGGTGGCGGCGGCCTATGATATACAGGAGGTCAGGCTAGATGATCAGGGGATCCTTTCTGATCTTAAACATTCTGACTCTATGAGTATCTCAAGTAGAAAATGAGATAGCACTGAAATAAATTGGACTAGAACAGTGGTCCCCAAACTGTGGGGCACAGCCCCCCTACAGGAGAGCAGAGGAATATTCAGGGGGTGCAGTGGGCCACAGACCAGCCCCCATGGGGGGCAGGGAGGGAGGGCCACACTCAGCCCCGCTCTGCCCCCAACCCCAGCAGCAGCTCCAGCCCCAGCCTCAATCACCAGTTCCTGGCCAAGTAAGGGTGGGGGCGTGACCAAAAAAGTTTGGGGACCACCGGCCTTCATGGGATGCATAATGTGTGCCACACTAGTGAGCTGCACTTCAATGATATGTGCATTTGATAAAAATATGTTTTAAATATCTAGAAACAATATTATTATTAGTAGGCCTAGAAATTTACTGGAAGTCAGGGCTCCATTGTGTCTGGCATCACACAATAAGAGACAGGAGCACTAGAACGGCGGGGTCAGGGAGCCATAGTCCTCCCATTTTTTGGAAGTGGACAGACCTGGCCCATCCACTTTTCACCACGGGTCTGCCCCTGCCCGTCCTCTTCCCCCCCAAGGCCCGGCCCTCCAGCCAGGCCAGCAACTGGAGCCCGGTCAGGGAGCGTGGGCCGCTGCAGACCCTCCACCTGCCCAGGGAAGGGGAGCCCCCAAAAGCAGCCCCCGGCCTGCGTCCTCACCCCCAAACCTCCCACCCAGAGCAGATGGAGGGTCTGCAACTCCATATATCTGTCTGGGCGGCTCTTACCATGGCCAGGCTGTGGCTCCAAGGTCCAACCCCTGGCCGGAGCTGGGTCAGGGTCAGAGCTGCACAAGCAGCTGTGGGGAGCCATGGATCCTCCGCCTGCCCTGCGTGGGGAGCCCAGGAGTTGGGGACATGGGCTGGGAGCTGCTCTCTGTCCCCCCTGTCCTGGGCAGATGGAGGGGCTCAGGCTCCTCAGCCCTGATCCAGGTTGAGGCCTCGGGAGGAAAGAGAAGGGGCGGGGCAGGGCGAGGGGGGCAGAGTGGGGCCATGGAGGGCCCTGCCCCCCCACTTTTGGGAAGGCTCCACCGCCCCTGCTAAGAGAACGTCCCTATTCCAAAGAGCTTGCAGACTAAACCAGCAAAGGATGGGAGGGGAAAAATAGAGGTAAAGAGACTTATCCAAGGTCACACAGCAAGTCAGGAACAGACCCTGGAATAGCCAGTCCCCAACCACTAGACCACACCAGCTCCTTCTCACAATGCCATTTTATTTGGCACAACATATTTCATTCCAATTGCATCCCAAAACGATATACAGATGTAAATAACAGTTACAGAATTAAAGTAAAACCTGATGGCACATAGGGGGAGAGAGAGAGAGATCTTGGCAAAGGAGGAAATACACATTTTCATGAGATTTGAAGAAAAAAAGAAGTGAAAGAATCCATAAGGTGCAGAGCTGCAGAAAAGTTGTTCCAGGTGGCAGGCGCTATGGCAGCAGCAATGAGATTGTTTGATGTACTGTCGTTCAGGTTAGTGCTTCTTTAGCAGAGAGAGAGAGAGAGAGAGAGAGAGAGAGAGAGAGAGGCGGCCTGTCGGATAAGCTGGAGCAAGGCCATGGAGCATTTTAAAACAAGGAGAACGAATCTGAACTGGTTCTGGAAATGGATGAGGAGCTAGCAGCATTGTCCGAGCATGGACTATGAAGGAGAAGGAAGGCAGCAGCATTCTGCACATGCTGCAGTCTAGAGCACCGGCACTTTGGAAGAGAGCTGTGAAAGTCAAGGCCTCAGGATAAAGAAGAGATGAGGATTGAAGCAGGAGTACACCAGGGACAGCGGCAATAGGCAGAGCTGATGGGCAGACTGAGCTACAGAAGAGGAAGGAAAACAGAGGAGAGGATACGTTAAAGTTGCAAACGGTGGAAGTGAGTGGGATGTGTACAAGGGAGATGATCCCCTGGCCCAAGGGAAAGCATTTCAGCCTTTAAAATGCTTTGATTAAGGAAGCCAAGCTGGAACCATGAGTTTACTTGGTCAGACAAGCAAAGAGGATGAACACAGAAGAGTCATTTAGGCCTGATCCAATGTCCATTGAAGTCAGTGGAAGGATTCCCATTGACTTTAATGGGCTTTGGATCAGTTGGTTATGTACAGTTATACTGCTCGTGTGCACAGATAACTTCAGAAAAATGTCACAGGGATCATGCAGCCTTTTGATAAGATCCACAAGAGGGAGCTAAAAGTAAATTAAAACATTTGTACAGACATTGCAACATTCTGGAGACGAGAAGAAAGCTTCAGGCAATACTCTGTCTCCTCTGCCTAGTTAGCATGCTGAAGGGGTTGCTAAGGTCCCAATCCAGCCATTTAGAACAGGCAGAACAGGGCTCTGCATGCATGCAGCAGCCCACTCTTGTGTTGCAAACTGCAGAATCAGGACCTAAAATTTGACAATAAATTGGAGTGACTAGAAGAGATATTAGGCCAAATGAACCCTAATGTAAACCCACTAGCTTCAGGGGAGCTCCCCATAGAATCATAGAATATCAGGGTTGGAAGGGACCTCAGGAGGTCATCTAGTCCAACCCCCTGCTCAAAGCAGGACCAGTCCCCAATTAAATCATCCCAGCCAGGGCTTTGTCAAGCCTGACCTTAAAAACTTCTAAGGAAGGAGATTCTACCACCTCCCTAGGTAACGCATTCCAGTGTTTCACCACCCTCCTAGTGAAAAAGTTTTTCCTAATATCCAACCTAAACCTTCCCCACTGCAACTTGAACACCTGTCTCAGAGAGCCAAATTCAGACTTGGTGTAAATGGATGCAGCTCAAATAAAATCCAAATTTGGCCAGAACTTATTTTAAGAAAAGTTAAATAACTGATTAAGACATAATGATTTAGCATGAAATAAAAGAGATTGTAGACATATCTACTGACTTCCTTGGGGCTATACAGCGATGAATTTGGCCCATAATCTTTACTATCAAAGCTTAAAATGGATATGGGGCACTGATCACTTATAGTGTTAGTTGGAAATACCCTTCATTCCCCACTTAAAGCCCTTATTCCTGATCCCATAATACTCAGATTTAGCTTCATATCTTAAAGAAATGAGACATTACAATAGAAACAATTTCAGCATTAAGTAGTACAGGTGCGTTTTCATGTTATTAATTTGTGAGATTGGTCAGAGATATAAATGTTCCATCAAATTCACAGCATAGCAGCTGGATTGAGTGATGGAAAGAACATGGCACTGTCCAGTGCTTTCTGAGAAAAGAATTGTTAGGACTATAAGGAGGACCTTTAGTAGGCCACTGAATCCAATCTTTCCCTCTCTGTGTGTGGATGATGAAGAAATTGTGATGAGTGTGACTTGAGAAGGAATGATGGGTGTGAGACGGTCCCAGATTCCTGTGCAGATTAAAGCTGCTTTTCGAGAGCACATTAAAACCAATGGGAGTTTCCATTGACTTCACTGGGCGTGAAATCGGAATCCAGGTAATGAGCCCTCAAGAGCCTATCCAGTGAAGAAATTAAGCACATGCTTAAAGCTATGTATATGAATAGTCGCACTGAAGTCAGGGGGATTATTCATGTGCTGAAATTAAGCATGTGCTATAGTGCTTTGTTGAATTACAGCCAGACTGCTTAGCACTTTGCAGGACAGGGTCCTATATGTACAGTAGGTAAGGCTTCTCACTTAGGGCCCAGTCCTGTTCCCACTGAAATCCACAGAAGATTTGCTATTGACTTAAATGGCAGGAAGATCATTAGTCATTATGGATCTGATCCTGTAAGGTGCTCAGCCCCTTCTGTGAAATAAGTAGGAGCAGATGGCACTTAACTCTTTGTAGGATCAAGGGCCTGTGGAGATGTTTCCCTCTGCATCTAGGTTGAGCCTGAACTGTTACAAATACAATCTGCATTTTTGAAATGTATAAAAAAAGACAAATTCTTATTTGAAGGTAGATATCTGACTTGCCTTTTTCTGCCAAGTATTGAATCACCCGTATACACGGTACCTTTTGCTAGAAGTCTGCTGCCACTCTCTAACATACAGTGACAGACTGGATAAATGAATCATCATAATTTTTCAAACCACTGTGAGGCTCCTTCTCTCTCTTACTAAGGTTGGGATCAATCTAGATAACTCACCCACTACAAAAACTAATAAATAAATCATGGAAATTTTGAAATACCATCTCCTATTAATTTCACAGTGGTTGTCAACCTTTTTAGATAACTCACCCACTACATAAATAAATAAATAAATAAATAAATCTCATTATGTTGAAAAATATTTTGTAGTCCAGTGGTTGTCAACCTTTTTTCATTTGCAAACCCCGAAAAATATTTAAAATAGTGATATGGACCCCTTTGGAAATCTTGCAGAGTCTGCGGACTCCAAGGGGTCCCCGGACCATGGGTTGAAAAACCACTGTTGTAGACAAACATAGCAATTTGGATGATTAATTCAGGCCAGCAGGAATGATAGCTGCTGGCTAGAGAAGGCCTGGACACCAATTACTGCTTCCATGGATGGGGACTGGGAGAACACCTGCTATGCATGAATAATTCTCCCTGAGCTAATATGCTTTCATTCGGAGCTGATTAACTCTATACGACATATGGGGTGATGATAACAATGTGATTAATTCCTTTATTTTTGCAACCCTCTGATAAACTACATTTATTTTTCACCTTTGACCTCCTCCCTTGCACTCTGCCTATTAATCCTTCTCAGTCAGGACTGCTGCTAATATTCCAACCCCTCCCCTCAGCAGCCATCAAACAGTTGCCTCTCATTTTCTTTTATAGAGAACCTGCCACAAAAATTTAGGACCCGTGAAAGAACAGATTGCAAATTACAGCTGGAGGACCTTTTTGTAATATGTGCACACAGTGTCAAACATACTGGGGGCCCAATTCTTGATCGGGGACTCTAGGTGTTACCACATTATGTAATAATTAATATATATGCTTGTCCTATTCAGTCCTCGATCAATAATAGTTGTAAGGTGTATCATCTTGCAGACAATCAGGGCTGCAAACACAGGGCCAGACAAACCACTTGAAGAAACAAATATAACCATCGGAATCACTAGATATTAGCCCATGTCATGGAATGGGGGTATTAACCTTTATTTCCAGGCTCCAGATACCTGACAGGACTCTAGGTTGCAAAGGTTAATGAGTCAGTGTTTATTCTTACACCAGGCCAATTTGAATTGACTGTAGCTATGGGCTGTGATCTTGTCAGCTCTCCTAAGATGAGCAGGATGAGACTTGGTCTGTGCATGGATGGGAGACCTTCAAGGAAAACCTGAATCTGCTGCAGAAAATGTTGCTTGTGACTAATCTGGTGGCATTTCTTCCTCCTAATCTGCACAGAACCAATGTGTTAAAGGCTGGAAGGATCACCTCTGGGTGAGATGTAAGACTGAGAAACTGCCCACTAGTGATCGTTAATGATACCATGACACTTTCCACCTGGGTAAGTGTATTGATCCAGGAGTTCTGATCAGATTCCAATTTGACTAACTATGTACAATCCCCTGAAAATTATAAACATTTCATTTACTAGTATGCCCTGTATCCTGTTTAGTTTTTATAGTTCTTTCCCCTTGGACAGTGAAAGTAGAGAAGTCAATTTTACTTTTCTGTTTATAGGCAGCGTTGCTTTCCAATTCCCATGTTTTAGCACAAATATTGTTGTGTTTGGATTTCCAGCTCTGTAGGCAAAACTTTAAAAAATTCATTTTACGGGATTCTCTCCTAATGGTGAGAACCTGGTTTAGGACCAAAACTATTTGCCATAAAATCTGTAAGAAACCTATTCTTTGTATGTTTGTTAAGTCTTCTAAGCATTCTCTATCCAGTATTAGTTCATATTCATCCAGTTCTTATGGTCTGATATAACAGATTCCCTGATCTAGACAGACATCCATCTTTTAATTCCTATCCCTTCCCCACACCATCAGCTGTGAATTTTTTTTTCTTTCCATGTTTGTATTACACACAATCTTGGTCTTCTGTGTACTCACCCTAAGGATAAACTCCTTCTCTGAGTTCTCCTCTGACCATTGTTTGAAAATCTCTAGGGGGTTCAGCAACAGTCTCTATCTTGATATCCTTTCTTCTCATTCAAGGTTTCTGAAAATCTTCTCTAGGAATGAGATAGATAAGTGTCAGTATCTCAGTGTAATTTTTTTAACTCCCCAATCAACTGGTTTTCCTCATTAACCTTGTCAGGCTTAAATGCCATTGTACTCTTCATGTAGCTGTTTCAAGGTAGCTTGTAGTCCTCCCTCTTCCAGTACTTCAAACAATATGTCTGTTTCCAGGATGCCCTGGGTCTTTTCATATTCTTAGTAAGAAGCTATATTCAGCAGCTTGCTCTGTTCATCTTACTTCTTCAGACCCGGAATTACTTTGGATGAGCCAGGGCTGAAGAAATAATTTGGTAAACTGCCAGTTGCCACGGCTGATTACAGTTCAGACACTTCTGTGGCCTCTTCACCAGTATTTCAGTGAGCAACTTGTATCAGTCTAATAATAAACTGCTGTGTCAGGGCTTGTTGCACCCCAGCATGCAGGGAAGTTTGGGGAGGGGTTGGGGAAAGAACAAGGGTGCAAGAATTCAGAAGGAACAAGGGGTTGGGGAAAGGTGCAAGTAGATCTGTAAGTGTTCGGATCCACTGATCATTCTCCACAGTGGAGGTGAAATGTGCCAGCTGCAAGGGCTACTGGAGTCCAGAAGTTGTTCTATCAGTGCCATTCCCTCTTTGCAGGCTGGGGGCAAAGATTCCTTTCCCTCAGGCCCGAGGAAGGTCCCTAGAACACAATCTAAAACACTAGGGAGTGAACGCTCAGTTCCCCAATTTGGCCCTAATGGCCTTTGCCTTGTTGGTTTGTCACATCGCTACGTGATGCCCATCTTTTATTGCTCAACAGGTTGGGCATTACAAATTGCCAGCTTTTCCTTTCTTACTTTCAGTCAATTCATCTCCTTTCCCAGTGTTGACCCCTTTGCCTGGAATGACCCCCCCATCCTAGTTTGCAAAGCCAATATCCTCCCCCTTCATTCAAAACCCACGCCCCAAACCCATCTCTTTTGCAATGCCTATATCGTGCAGGACATAAGTTACCAATAACATTCAGTTATTCCCTCCTCTGGAATCCCCAGTGCACCCTGCCTTTAGACTGGTCTTTGAGATTGTATGCTCTGCAGCACAGTTTGAACCAGATCCTCGGCTGGTGCAAATCAGCAGGGTTCAATTCCATATACCAGCTGAGGATCTTGCCTACGGTTTTTATCTTTCGGTCTTGAACAGCACAAAATCCATTAGTGCTGAACAGCCAACCAGTAAAATAATAGCATACAGCAGTTGGAACAGTTCTGCTCTCTAGATCAAGAGTCAGTAAAAAGATATGGATTTAAATACAAGCGCAAAAGGCCCTTAAAGTGGATTTTATATCATCCATCAATGACAGAAACGGTATGACTGAGAAAATTTTAAGGTAGGGACCATATATAATGTTAGCTAACTGATCAAAGTGGCCTGCAGCATGAATCCATTCAGATTAAACAGCATGTGGCTAATATAAAGCTAAAAGCCTGGCAGGACAAGACGACATCAGCCCATCAAAATGTGTTGAGATTTTCACTTTAGAAAAATAACGTCATTCACCAAATATTTTTGTGAAAGGTGGGTTGGCTTTCCCGGGCAGTAATGCTTGTGTTGAAAGAAAGTTGTCAGTTCTGAAAAACATTTACATTTGAGAGGAAACAACTGTCAGTGGAGACAACAGAGCAATCAGGCCGGTAATTACTGAGAGTTCAGAAAATATTAAGAGGATAAAACAGCATCTTTGGGGAGAGGACACCCACCTCTTCTTTCTCAAATCAACCTGCATATTGGTGGGTTTTTTCCCCTCTTCCTCCTTTTTCTGATTGTGAGTTTGTGATACACATTAAATATGGTTTCAGAATTTGTCTAAGTGGATTTGTCTACTGCAGCGTTACACAGTGTGCTACTGTGGGCGTTACAAATTGCTAAGCAGATTTAAAGTGTTCTTTTGAGTTGCAAACTGCAGAATTTCTGCACATACTGATTATTATTCATGTCTTCCAAGACACTCAGGGCCTGATCCTGCAATCTGCTGCACTCCTATTAAAGTCAGTGTTAGGGGAGTTTTGCCTGAGTAAAGTCAGCATGATTAACACCCAATTAGTAGAGCTGTAGGGTATAATTCCATGAATCCTGAGAGGTTCATACATCTCCTCTTGTTTTTATAGGGCTCTGGAATGGGTTTACAAAGCCAGACAACATAGATTGCATTTCCAATGGCAACATGGTGCAAGACTAAAAATGTTGGACTAAACTGTGCCTTCAAGCGCAGAGATGCGCTATGGGACGTGGTCTCAGCGGGGGTACCTCTAGGCATTCTGACTGCACTTGACAGAGGTCGATTGAATGCCTCAGAAGCCACATTTACTGCCCATACAAACCCATCTCCTCCTAGTGCGCTGTCTGAGCAGGTGCAAGGGGTGGATGGCTCTGGCCCCACTTCTCAGTCACTCCCCTTTTGAGGAGTGCCTCTCAGCCACCCACACTAATGCAGATGGCACTACCTGAGCTACCTAGCTAATCTGATTGATCTCGCTCTCTAGGTTCTTCTGTCACCCCCATCACTGCAGTATCTAAGTGCCTCTCAGTTACGAATCCCCCCCACAAATATCAGTCTCTCTCCCCCTTCCCCTGCAGGAAGGAGTAGATTGCTCGCTTTGATTCTAGGGTTGGAAATTAGGTTTGTTTTTTGTTGGTTGATTATTCAATTCTGAAAAAATGGAGGGAAAACTAATTCAAAGGGATGAGTTTCATACGGAGTCCTGATTGGGGTGAGGTCCATGGTCCTTTTCATCTCCAGGGGGAGGGAGAAAGAGAGCAAGTTCCATAGTCTTGCTCTGGACCATGTGAAAGTTCTGTCTCCTGCACTTATGAGACTCCCCCGCTGGTCAGTTTCATTGTTACAGTGGAATGCAGCTGTTGTGAAAGGTCACGGTTGCAGAGGAGGAAGCTAGGGACAGTTCCATGGAGGGCTTTGAATCATAGAACAAAGACCTTGAACTAGATTTGGTATTGAATGGTGAGCCACTCCAGATAGAGGGGCACTAGCATGTGTTCATGGAAACCTGTGCTGCTAAGCAGAGAGGATGCTATGCTTTGTACTAACTTAGATTGTAAGGTTTCATTCTTTGAGAGGAGTTCCAATAACTGAGCATGGAAGTCACAGATATGTAGATCCTATGGCCAGGTCTGAGTATGACAGGATGGGATGCAGTTCCCTTTTCCATCTCCAGCTGGCCAGAGTTTTCCCCCCAGCTAGGGCTGCATCCAATAGCAGGAGGAGTCTGAAAGAGCCTAAGCTACACCCTTAGGGTGGGTCTACATTGCAGTTGGGAGGTGTAACTGCAGCACATAGAGATATCTGAGCTAGCTTTGATCTAGGTAGGTCAACGCTAGCTCAAAGTAATATATATCCAGGGTCCTGGGTGGACGGGGCTAGGTTGTGTCACCAGCCATGCTGAGGTGGCTTCGTGGCTATTGTTACTCGCTAGATTCTTGGTATTGTTACTCACTATTGTTACTTCCTACTAGAACAAAGCTAACTGCGATATGTCTACACCTGCTGCAGCCACACCTCCCCATTGCAGAGTAGACACGGAGTCTGAACTCAGGGTGTGCTAACAGTGGCAGTTGCACATCTGCTGACTCCTGTGTGGGGGCACTGAAGCCAGAGCAGATCCCTGAAGCATCCAGGTCTCCCCCCAGCCCAGCATGCCTGCATGGAAGAGAGCCTTGATTTCTACCTAATAATCACTTATTCAGAGAACATGTTGCGTGAAATCTTGGCTCCAGTGAAATCAGTGACAAATCTCCCATTGACTTTAATTGGGCCAGGATTTCACCCATTGTGTCAGCAAATACCTGTGAGAGTGAAAAATGCTCAGTCAAAAATGTAAGCAAAGAAGCAACTTTTAAAAGGTCAAAATTAGTTACTTTTCTACCATGGGGGTGTTTAATAATGAAAATTGGGAGTGAGGCCATATTAGCCCTAATTATAGCTCATTAATATTTATAGAGCTTAATCTTTTCTAACCTGGCTAATTTTTGTTGCCATATGATGCGTCTGTGCTGCTGACCTATTCCTTCCAACTCACCTGTGTCTGTTCACATTATAGGGTTTTGATCAGCCATCACTCTTGTTTTGAAATGCAAGGGGTGGGAATGCAGCACCGAGAGGAAACCCAAAGAAGTGAGAACACACTGTCTAAAGAAAAACCAAGAGAGTTTATGAAAATTAGTCACCAGCTGTCCCCTTAGGAATCAACTGGGACAACCCAACTCCATTTTCACTGGTGACCTCAGCTAGATTGGACATGTCACGTCCAGAGGTAACAGGCTAGTGTGCCAGCACTCTCTGCCACCTCACCCTTTTTGTTGTTTGTTTCGAACGACTATATTAAATGTACTAGAACTGGAGGGAAGAGAGATAAGGTACACATGACAGGTTTCAGAGTTCCATATGGTTGCTGATACAGAGTTAAAACTGAAGTCCCTTTCCTTAACTTTTTCAAGTCCCTTCTTCAAATACCTATCTTTCAAGAGACCTAGAAACCCTAGTCCTCCTTCCAGAGAATTGCTAACAAGTTAGAGGACTGAAAATCCAAAAACAAACAAACAAAAACTGAAGTAGTAATACAACGAATGCTAAACTCCACTCTTCAGTCACACTGTACATGGACCACTTAGTTTGTGCGCTCTCTAGGACAGAGAGCTTGTATTTAAACAAGCCTGAAAAGCACTTAGCAAATCATGAATGGTATATAAATAAAAACCAAGAAAGAACAGCTAATATTCACAGCAGAGGGTGGGAAGCCCTGTGGTAGTCTTGAGTTGGTCACGTTGAAGGCTAATAGCATATTGGGCTGTATTAATAGGAGCACTGCAAGCAGATCGAGGGAAGTGATTATTCTCCTCTATTAGACACTGGTGAGGCCACACCTGGAGTATTAAGCCCAGTTTTGGGCCCCCCACTACAGAAAGGATGTGGACAAATTGCAGAGTCCAGTGGAGGGCAACGAAGATGATCAGAGGGCTGGGCAACATGACTTATGAGGAGAGGCTGAGGGAACTGGGCTTGTTTAGTCTACAGAAGAGAAAAGAGTGAGGGGGGATTTGATAACAGCCTTCAACTACCTGAAGGGGGGTCCAAAGAGGATGGAGCTCAGTGGTGGCAGATGACAGAACAAGGAGCAATGGTCTCAAGTTGCAGTGGGGGGAGGCCTAGGTTGGATATTAGGAAACACTATTTCACTAGGAAGGTGGTGAAGCACTGGAATGGGTTACCTAGGGAGGTGGTGGAATCTCCATCCTTAGAGGTTTTTAAGGACCGGCTAGACAAAGCCCTGGCAGGGATGATTTAGTTGATGCTGGTCCTGCTTTGAGCAGGGGGTTGGACTAGATGACCTCCTGAGGTCTCTTCCAACCCTAATCTTCTATGATTCTAATATTTTATGTTTCCTGACTGGTTGTTAGCACTCATATTCCTGAACCTGTTATACAGTCAAAGAAATACATCTGTATTACAGGATGCTTCCAACATATTAATCAGTGCTAAGTTGAAAGGTAGATCTGTACCTCCTCTGGCTGGCTCATGAACTTCCCAGGGAAGTGGGAGAAAAGAATAGAGAAGGACTGCAAAATGAAAGCTACTACAATAGCTCAGAAAATGGATCCAACCAGTATTTGTTTTTCCACCACTGGATTTCTATATATTTATAGTTTTTCCTTTTGAATTGGCTTTCATACTGGGGAAAAAATGATCTTCTCTCCTATCAGTTTTATGTAAGAATAAATGACTTCTCTTTTACGATAACAGGTTGCTATTTAATATGCATAGTGGCATCACCAGCAATCATGCTGTTAGCTGAAGGTCTATAGAGAAATAATATTTTCTCTAAAAGCTTGTTCTTTGCCTGACACAGCACATGGATGAATGAGCCGTTGTTAAGTTGAATTCTTTACTTGTTACTAAGCAGCTATCCCAGTAATGCATGCTAAGATAAGGGGATCAGATCTCATACTTCAGGGTGAAAGCTAATCACTAGACACATGATGAACATGTTTTCCTTCCTCTGATGCATCACGTATTGGCCACTGCTAAAGGATACCATTGCCCCTTTTCAACTTGAGGAGTGAGTCAGATTTTGGGGCCCTGTGGATGTTCCAGTTGAGAGGCAAAATTATTGGTAGGTATTTCTTTGATGCACCTTTGTTTATTTACAAAGACATGCAGTCCTGTGTCTCTGCATTCCAAGATAACCAAGAACAAAAGGAGATGCATTTCAGCTTTTAGCTCCAAGCCTCTTTAGCCAACAGACCCAAAGCCCTCTAACTTTTTCCAAGGTCATACTGGGCTTACAGACTCCTGCTTGGAGTTTTTGCTTTGCCTCTTATCAGAGGGGAAGCCATGTTAGTCTGGATCTGTAAAAGCAGCAAAGAGTCCTGTGGCACCTTATAGACTAACAGAAGTATTGGAGCATAAGCTTTTGTGGGTGAATACCCACTTCATTGGATGCTCTGCCTCTCTGTTCTTATCTGTTCAGTTTCTGTGCATTCTCTCACACACCAACACACAACCCCTACCCAAAACACAATACTGAGCCCAAAGCTCCTATGTTTCACGCACATCTTTTGTCTTAGGTGGGGGCTTATGCTTAGTTATGTTAATTGAAGGGTGAGTTCACATCTCGCAATCTCCTTGGGGATTTAAGTTAACCCATAACAAGTTTCTCCCAACTCCTAACAATGCCATATTGGTTTAATGCAATATAGCAAATCCGACTCTCCTCTGTTCCTAATAATGGGATTTTCTTCACTCTAATAATATGCCCTACTCCTTCCTTATGTTTATGATTTGGATTTTAAACTGGACTCTTTGGTATGTATCATTCATTAAGCAAAGAAATGAAATGACTTTGGATCACCTTTGTTTAAGGGTGAGTAACAATTGAGTTACTTATTGCCATTTGCCCATGGTTTGCATCCAGTCAACATCTAGCAGCCTCTACCTTGTGAAGCTGAAGTTTTCCCACTTAAATCATGTTGCTTCAGAACAGAGCTGGGTGAATCCTATAAACGTCATTTCTGTGACTGTTCATCTGAATTTTTTTTAATGGCTATGCTTCAACGATGTTCCTGCCCCTTTTGTGTTTGCTTTCCACAAATGTCCTAGTAAATGAGTTTGCTGGTAGGAATAGTTACCAAGAGTGATTTTCATGTGGCTATGAAGAAAAAAACTGAATTTATAATCAAAAGTACATGCACCAGAAAAACCAATTCCAAGCGTTAAATTTCTGTTCCCTAACTGACAGAGTGTATCATGTGATCTACAGTGAAACAGCTTGAATATCAAATACTCCCAAGGTACTGCTTGCAAATTGCTAAAATAGAGAGTTATTCTCTAAAATTACTTAGCAAGTAATTAGGGCCCTACCAAATTCACTGTCCATTTTGGTCAATTTCACAGTCATAAGATTTTAAAAATTGTAAGTTTCATGATTTCATCTATTTAAATCTGAAATTTCACAGTGTTGTAATTGTAGGGATCCTGACCCTAAAAGGACATGTGTGGTGGTCACAAGGTTATTGTAGGGGTGTGTGATAGGGTGCTGGCTAAGGAAATCTGAGCCAGGTCTCTGTCACATCAGCGCCAATCAAGAAAGGGGAATTGGAGCTGGCTGAGTAAGCCCAAGCCGGATTGACAAACGGGGAGCAACTGCTGGCCTCGTTAGTGAGGGGCTACATAAAGGCTGGCAGGAAAGAAGCTGGGGGGGAGAAGAACAGGGAGGCGGTAGAGAATTAGAGGGAGTACTTCTCTGCTGGCTCCAGGAGCTAGCAGTCCCTGAGGCTGTAATACTGAAGCTGTTTCTAGTTAGAAGGTGGTGGGAAAGTATACTGTAAATAAAGAGCATGGGTGATTGCACCAACACAGAGGTCTCTGGCTGGTCTGTGGGTACAGCAGGGGCCCAGTGACACCCTGTTACAGGGAGGTTGTACTACTGCTACTCTTACTTCTGCGTTGCTGCTGATGGTGGTGCTGGCTTCAGAGCTGGAGAGCAGAGGCTGCTGGCCGGGAGCCCAGCTCCGAAGGCAGAACTGCTGCCAGCAGCAGCACCAAAGTAAGGATGGCATAGTATGGTATGGTCAGCCTTACTTCTGCACTGCTCCCTCCGGAGCTGGGCCCTTGATCAGCAGCCGCTGCTTTCCGGCTGCCCAGCTCTGAAGGCAGCAGCGCAGAAGTAAGGGTGGCATGGTATGGCATTGCCACCCTTACTTTGGCACTGCTGCTGGTGGGGTGCTGCCTTCAGAGCTGGCCACTCTCTGGCCACCACTTTGAGAAATGCTGGTCTCCCCCATGAAATCTGTATAGTATAGGGCAGTGGTTCTCAGACTGTGGGTCAGAACCCCAAAGTGGGCCATGACCTCATTTTAATGGGGTCACCAAGGCTGGCTTAGACTTGCTGGGGCCTAGGGCCAAAGCCTGAGGGCTTCAGCCCTGGGGAGCAGGGTTCAGGTTACAGGCCCCCTGCCTGGGGCTGAAGCCCTTGTGCTTGGGCCCACCCACCTGGGGTGGTGGGGCTCGGGCAGCCTCAGGTTTCATTGTCCCCGCCTTGGGTTCATGTAGTAATTTTTGTTGTCAGAAGGCGGTTGCAGTGCAATGAAGTTTGAGAACCCCTGGTATAGGGTAAGAGCACACAAAAGACCAGATTTCACTGTCCATGAGGCTTTTTTCATAGCCGTGAATTTGGTAGAGTCCTACAAATAATTCTCAACACATGAATCTGAGAAAATTGTGATCTGTTCACATATAAGCCATGAACAGGAAGAGAAGCAAAATCAAATACAATATTTGCTACGTGAATAAGTCACAGGAGTACTCAGAAAATAACCAAGAAAGATGCAAAACAATTGGTCTTGGAGAAATTCACCCTTTTAGATGGATTTCTTAGGTTAGGTAGCTTCTTATAGGGAAACCTGGAAGAAAAAAAAACCAAAACACAAAACACCAGAATAGCTACTTCCTGTTGCTCACTGAAAAATTAAACATATTCAGACAACATCCTTGGTTTGAATTTTGGAGTGAAGGAGTAGCAAAGAGTCTCTGATAAACAATAATGATCTCAAATCTTAACTCTATTAATCCAGGCAAAGGGTATGTCATAGTGTAAGCCAGGGGTGGGCAAACTTTTTGGCCAGAGGGCCACATCAGGGTTCCAAAACTGTATGGAGGGCTGGGTAGGGAAGGCTGTGCCCCCCTACCCTACCCACCCCCTCCCACTTCCTGCCCCCTGACTGCCCCCCTCAAAATCCCTGACCCACCCAACCTCCCTTCTCCTTGTCCCCTGACCACCCCCTCCTGGTACCCCCTGCCCCAATGGCCCCCCGGGACCCCACCCCCTATCCAACCCCCCCTGCTCCCTGACTGCCCCGATCCCTATCCACACCCCCGCCCCCTGACAAGCCCCCCTCTAAAGCCCCTTTCAGAATGCAGTCTTGCGAACATGGGCGGAGGACTCAGGAGGAGCAGCAGCAGCCGGAGAGAAGTGGCTGTTTCCCCTTCAAAGTGGTGCTTCTCTCTGGCCAGCTGCGTGGCTGCCCGGTGCTCTTCCCGAGTCCTCCGCCCTCATTCGCTGTGCTTTCGCCACCCGCACCGCCCGCCTGCTCCCCTGTGGCTTCAGGGGAGCCTTCCTCCCTGCTCTCCCCTGCCCCCGCAGCGCAGCCCCCTCCCGCACTGGCGGCACCGCGAGCTGAGGCTGCGGGGGAGGGGCTGGGGGCTGGTCTCCTGACCGGGAGCTCAAGGGCCGGGCAGGACGGTCCTGCGGGCCGTAGTTTGCCCACCTCTGGTCTAAGGTATACTGAGGCACTGGATGGCAAGTGACTAAGGACATAATCCAAACACTGTTGCCCAAAATTTCTGAAGAGATGCCCAAGACGACATGTACGGTGGGTTTTTTTCCTAGCACACTTAAGCAGTATTCTTGTGCTTCTTCATTTGTTCTCTTGTTGAGCCATGAACTAAATTTCCCTTCTCTTGTACCTCTGCTTGAAGTTAGATCACAGCACCCCACTAAAAGATTGTGTTCACTGGTTCTCTTTCAAACCTCCATTCAAAAGCCTCTGCATGAAAGGCAGAGCGCATCCCCCAGGGCAACTAAGTCTGCCATCTGGTAGGCTTGTTTTTTATAGAGTCATTTGGAAGATATTAAATCTTCTTTTGTGTGCAGTGAATTAGGTGGTAGAGGGACTTAAAGTTCTATTGAAGAAGGAAAAAAAGACATTGTGTCCAGAGTACAAATTATAGAGGCATTAGTGGAAAGACAAAAGGCAAGCAAGCATCAGTCCCTTTGAAAGCTGTAAATCACAAATGCCTCAGGTTGTTGGTTAAGTTCATAGTTTGCTGGGTAATCATTGTCCTGCGTTAGAAGCAAAGCTTCCAAATAGTTTCTTTTGAAACTAAATCATTCAAAATGAGCAGCCAGAAAGTCCTAATGGTGTCAAAGGGGAATCATGGAGAAAGTAACTTAAAGAAAACCTTTAAGCGAGCCCATATATTCTATTTATGATGCTAAATTGTTTATCATTAGAAAATTAGAATTGTTTCAGGCTGTTCTCTTTGGCCACTGAACATGATGCTGAGGATGGTTGGTTTCCTCAGGGGGAAAAAAGCCTCTTCATAACTTACCTCGTCACTTGCAGTAACTCCATGGACTGACGCTGAAGAGGTTTCCAAGTCAACAGCCATTCCAACAGATGCCAGCAGCTATGTTCTTGGTGTGGTGCCCCTCCAGTTACAACGAAATGATTGAAAGCTTCTCGCAGGTTGTTCCAGAGGCCAAAACCAGGAGGCCCAACTAGAGAAAGAACATTTGAGGGGAGGGATAGCTCAGTGGTTTGAGCATTGGCCTGCTAAACCCAGGGTTGTGAGTTCAATCCTTGAGGGGGCCATTTAGGGATCTGGGGCAAAAACTGGGGATTGGTCCTGCTTTGAGCAGGGGGTTGGACTAGATGATCTCCTGAGGTCCCTTCCAACCCTAATATTCTATGATTTGGCAAGTTTGTTACAGGAAGTTCAGAAAACTTTGGCAGGGTCTCAGTTTTGAGCAAGTGGCACATCACAATCCACCCATACTATTAATATATAGCAAAGATCTAGACAAGGTGCCTCTTCATGCAAGAGTTCTCTCATAATATGCACTAGGGAAGTAGTCTCATTGATTCTCCAGTGACTTAGGGTGATATAGTAGCTCTCCTGGGTGCTATTTTGAGTGGCCTACCAGCCTGAAACTGCAAAGTTATTCAAGTTTATAAGCATGGGTGGCTCAGTTACTTACACAGGACTGTATACAGCTCGTAACCTCTGCATCATGAGAGGGAAAGTCTCCAAAAAGGAAGGTCTGATTACCCCATGGCAATCATATTGTAGTCCCACAGTTGTTGCAGGACAACATCTTAGTAAAGATACAAGAGGCCTCACAAAATGCTGGGAGTGAGCCTGACAGTTGGTCTGCTGGCTCAGCATAGGGCAGAGCTTAAAATGCAAGAGGGAATCAGGCAAGTCATGCAAAACGACCAGAAAAAGTAAACACAAAGAACCTCTCAGACCCACAGCATTAGTGGATAGAACAGCACTAGAATTAGCAGCAGTACAGCACTCTGAAGAAAAAGGCCATATCTATCCGGCAGTCATGGACTATTTTTTCTAGACCACCTGATTCTCACCAGATCCATGTCAACAGGTCAGAGAAAAGTTTAAAGCCACTGTTTTGCCCTTTGGCATTCTAAAGAGGAATAGTCACTGACGGTGAGCTACCATTGGCCAGCTCTGAATTCTAAGCTCTTGGGATACACAGTAGGACTTTAAACATATTGCCTCCAGCCCCTACCACTTACAGAGAATGGACAGTATCAATTGCTAAGAGAAGTCTACAACACGGAGATTCCATATTAGCTCTACTGAGCTATCGGGCAGTGCCCACATCAGTCACAAGATTAGGCCCAACTCAGCTGCTTGAGGGCCAACAGATCAAATTGGCCATAGTTATAGAATGTGGCTTGAGAGATGCCAGATCTAAGAAGTCTCAGGCTTTCTTCCCTTAATCATCAGAATGCAGCCCAAAATTTATCCAGGGTTAACCCAGGAGACCTATTTCTGATAAGGCTAAATGAAGAAACATATGGGAAATCCCCAGCTTTAGTCACTGCACTGTTGATTTGTTAATGACTCCAATCTGCGGATGTGATTGCAGAGCCATTGGCCATTATTTTTGAAAACTCATGGCGATTGGGGGAGGTCCCAGATGACTGCAAAAAGGCTAATGTAGTGCCCATCTTTAAAAAAGGGAAGAAGGTGGATCCTGGGAACTACAGGCCCGTCAGCCTCACCTCAGTCCCTGGAAAAATCAAGGAGCAGGTCCTCAAGGAATCAATTCTGAAGCACTTAGAGGAGAGGAAAGTGATCAGAAACAGTCAGCATGGATTCACCAAGAGCAAGTCATGCCTGACTAATCTAATTGCCTTCTATGACAAGATAACTGGCTCTGTGGATGAAGGGAAAGCAGTGGACATGTTGTTCCTTGACTTTAGCAAAGCTTTTGACACGGTCTCCCATAGTATTCTTGCCAGCAAGTTAAAGAAGTATGGGCTGGATGAATGGACTATAAGGTGGATAGAAAGCTGGCTAGATTGTCGGGCTCAGTGGGTACTGATCAATGGCTCCATGTCTAGTTGGCAGCCGGTATCGAGTGGAGTGCCCCAGAGGTGGGTCCTGGGGCCGGTTTTGTTCAATATCTTCATAAATGATCTGAAGGATGGTGTGGATTGCACCCTCAGAAAGTTTGCAGATGACACTAAACTGGGAGGAGAGGTAGATACGCTGGAGGGTAGGGATAGGAATACAGAGGGACCTAGACAAATTAGAGGATGGGCCAAAAGAAATCCGATGAGGTTCAACAAGGACAAGTGCAGAGTCCTGCACTTAGGACAGAAGAATCCAATACACCTCTACAGACTAGGGACCGAATGGCTTGGCAGCAGTTCTGCAGAAAAGGACCTAGGGGTTACAGTGGACGAGAAGCTGGATATGAGTCAACAGTGTGCCCTTGTTGCCAAGAAGGCCAATGGCATTTTGGGATGTATAAGTAGGGGCATTGCCAGCAGATCGAGGGACATGATCCTTCCCCTCTATTCGACATTGTTGAGGCCTCATCTGGAGTACTGTATCCAGTTTTGGGCCCCACGCTACAAGAAGGATGTGGAAAAATTGGAAAACATCCAGCGGAGGGCAACAAAAATGATTAGGGCACTGGAACACATGAGTTATGAGGAGAGGCTGAGGGAACTGGGGATGTTTAGTCTTCAGAAGAGAAGAATGAGGGGGGATTTGATAGCTGCTTTCAACTACCTGAAAGGGGCTTCCAAAGAGGATGGATCTAGACTGTTCTCAGTGGTAGCAGATGACAGAACAAGGAGTAATGGTCTCAAGTTGCAGTGGGGGAGATTTAGGTTGGATATTAGGAAAAACTTTCTCACTATGAGGGTGGTGAAACACTGGAATGCGTTACCTAGGGAGGTGGTGGAATCTCCTTCCCTAGAAGTTTAAGGTCAGGCTTGACAAAGCACTGGCTGGGATGATTTAGTCGGGGATCGGTCCTGCTTTGAGCAGGGGGTTGGACTAAATGACCTCCTGAGGTCCCTTCCAACCCTGATATTCTATGATTCTATGAACAGAGGATTGAAAAAATGGAAAAACCCCAAGGGTAGGATGGGGAGAGACAAAAGTGTTAGAATCTGCTGTTAATAGGGAGACTCTCTCTAGCAAGGAGGGATCAGAGCAGAACCAGAAGAGAAGGCTGTGAAGGAGGGGTGAGGAAACTGAGACAGGGTATTCCATACAGGCATGTAGGAGTGTGCAGTCATCCATTCGCATCAGTCTCTGAGGGAGACCACACCCCTTAACTGTCAGGCCCCTGTTCAGGCAAGGGTTACTGGGAATTAGCGATCTCAGAAGTGCTGGCTCTCTAAGCGGGGCCAGGCAGCAAGCAGTTCAGGGCTTGGGCCCTCAGGCTCCAAACAGTCTTATAACCTAGCTCTGGCAGACAAACGTAGAACTTCTGGCTGAAGGTGGGGAGGGAGCCACCCCAGGTGTGGGGATGGCAGGAGGGGGTAGCAGGACCCAGGCCCACCCCACTCCACTGAGTGTCAGCCCAGGGACTAACAGTTGCAGATGGTTCTGCCACTGCGTCAGCAGGGATCCAGCCAAACCACACTGACCTGGATTCAAGCAACAACGCAACTGGACTAAAGTCTGGTGTCCCTCGGCTACTTCCTACACTCTCCTGGCTGTGTACCCGGGTCTTGGGGTTGTCTCCCTAGGTATGTTGCCAGCAACAATCACAGCAGCCTCCTCAGCATCCTGGTTGGCTGGCAGCTCTGACGATCCTTGTGAGTGCTCAGCACGGTGGAGGTCCATCCTCTTCAGGTTCCTGCTCTAGCAGCAGGTAGAAGGCATCTGTGTACCTCAGAGTCAGTGGCTCCAGCCCAACTGAGCTATGGTACTCACCTTTTATACTTCCTGTCCCACCCTCTGCTTCTAGAGGGGCAGGTGTGGGTGTCCTGGCTCTGCCCACCAAGGGGTGGGGGGGGGTTCCTTCCTGTCTGTCTCAGAGGGAGGCCATGCCCCCTTGCTACAAGAGACCTGTATATCTCGTGCTTTGTGTATGAGTAAAGTGTGTGTGTTTTAGAAGAGCCTGTGCAAAGTGTCTGTGTTACTTACTTTAACTGTCAAAAAGTCATCAGAGTTAAATTAAGGTATCTCCACGGGTGGAGCTCTGGAGAGGGCATATATCAGCTACTGGGGAGATTTGGAGGGTTCTCACTGGTCTTGGGACCTAGGGTAGCTGAGGCATGTGTCCCACATCACAAAGGGTACCAGCATTGGCATCTTTATCCCAGGAGTGGGCCTGAATGGTCAGACACAGATCCAGTGTCTGGATGCTGCTCAGACTCAGTAAACTTGTGTCGCGTGCAAGATTTGGGTCTGATACAACAGCATGAGGAGCATCCACAAGGGGAAACTCAGCCAAGGCTGTAACACACATATCTTGATGGCATTATTAGTTATTATTTATAATAATTGATTTTGATGATTCATTTGTGGCAATGATAAAAGAGGTGATTTAAGCAGGACTGAAGGAAGAAAGGGTAGCTGGGGCTTGGTGACCAGACCTGGATGAGTATCTCCTAGAGCTGTATTATGAAAACAAGGCAGTTTGTTACAAACTTGGGTTTGCAATTTTTTCCAGGGAGGCATTTAATAAATAAATCTAATAAAATAAATAGCAACTTACATTATCCATTAAGGGAAGGAAAATCACTGGGGATGGAAAGATTATTTTATGGTTAAAACACAGGAGTGGAAGTTCAGAGAAGAGGTTTTGTTCCACCCTGTGACCTTGGGCAAATCACTATCTCTGTGCTTTGATTTCCTTATGTGTATTCCTTCACAAGATTGTGTGAGGTTTAAGGCATTATTGTTTGGAAAGCATTTTGAAAGTTTAACCAGGGTAAAGGAGATCACAAACAGCTAGATATTATGAAAGTTGTTTAACCACCACAACCTTCTCCATACTCCGATTTGAAAAGGGAAGATGTGATACTGGCTGATAATTAGCAAGACTGTCAATGCATCTCTTAGACAGAACAGGCTGCCTGTTGCTTTCCAGGAAGCAACAGGCAGCCTGTTCTGTCTAAGAGATGCATTGACAATCTCCACAAGTAAGGAACCCAAGACTTCTATACTGGCCTTCAGTAGCCAAGGAGGACATGGCTCCAAAGCACAAGTTGTGGGACAAAATTCTCCCAGCACCTCAGGGAGCATCACTGGCTGAAACTCCAGCCAAGACAACAAAGCTCTTGTTCCCTCAAGACCTTGCTTTGTCACCACAGAAGTGGACAGGGCATCCCTAATCTGATCAATTTGGATTGTAAAATAGCAAGTAATTTCCTTAGAACGGAAGGGACTCAGACAAGCTAGTGAACTGAGACAGACTGCATTTACCAAACTACCATACAAAACAAATCTGCTCTCTGAGATCTTGCAGATGCTACGGTAGAGGAAAAGAACTTTCTCCTTGCTTCCCACACAGCCACAGAATAAGAGTTTTAAAAAATCTCTATGCTGCAGTCAATCAGGCTTGGCATAAGTCTTCTGCTATTGGCACTCTAATCATCTTCCCTCTTGTTTCATTTATCACAGATAATCAGTAAACCAAAGTGACCATCAAGAACAAAGCCAGTGAAGAGGATGGCTAGGGGACACCTTATCAATAGTACAGAGTATTATAATCACCTACCAACCCTCAAAGGAGCAGTCTGTCAGTGTTCTCAGACAGGGCCGGATTTCCAGTTAGGCACAGTAGGCATGTGGCTAGGGGTGCCGGCATTCTAGAGGTGCCTAGAAGTTAAAAAAGGGTTAAAAGTTTCATTTTTTATGGAAAACACAAAAGTCAGCTGTAGGCCAGGGCGGGGCACTGAAGATGCTGTGGCTAGGGGTGCGTAAGGTTTAAATTCGGCCCTGTTCTCAGAGCTCTCTGGAACATTTCTTGTTTCCTTTAATCTTTAAGGACGGACCACCAAAACAGGTCTCTCATCCTGACTGGAGAGATGAGCCCGAACCATATGTGGTAATGGTAGGTCCATGACACCAGGTTTAAGGTCCAATTTACTAATTGCCAACTCCAGTCAAAAACCATATCCAAAGTGTGACTAGCTATATGAGTTGAGCAAATAACTACCTGGGATACACCCATGAGCTGCTTCTGAAGATTCATCATCTACATGCAGACTGAAATTGCCAAGAACAGTCAGTATCTGTATTTCCAATGCCACTGCAATGACGAATTTAGTCAACTCATGAAGCAATTTGGCAGTGCAAGCTTTTCAGTATGACCGATCCCATTTTAGTCCCATCCCAGGACTCAGATATTAATAGACACAACTCTATAAGATCCAGGTTTGGAGAGGGCAGTGCCATGCTGAGGGTGTTTCAGCAATGGTTCAAAGACTCAAATCTGGATCCCCTTTCCCCCCCCACAAAAACAAAATGAAAAAAACCCCACCACCAACAGTGCAGTCACCACTAAGTAATACTTTTACAAAGGGGCCTTCCTAGCTTTCTCTAAAGCAGTAGTTCTCAACCAGGGGTCCAGGGCCACGTGAGGGGGTCCACCAAGTATGGCTGGCATTAGCCTCGCTAGGGACCAGGGCAGAAAGCTGAAGCCCCGCCATGTGGGACTTCAGCCTGGGGACCCGAGTCCCACCACCCAGAGCTGAAGCTGAAGCCTGAGCAACTTAGCTTTGTGGTGCCCCCTATAGCCTGGGGCCCTGGGCAATTACTCTCCTTTCTACCCCCTAACACCGGCCCTGGCTTTTATATGCAGAAAAACAGTTGTTGTGGCACAGCTGGGCCATGGAGTTTTTATAGCATGTTGGTGTGGGGGGAGGGGCTCAGAAAGAAAAAGATTGAGAACCCCTGCTCCAAAGCACCCCCATTAATTAGCTCATCTCAGTCTATCTGCCTTGCTTCCAAGTCCTCCATAGAAATAACTGCCACAGCCATTGGCGGCGGGTATAATGGGCAAGGGGAGGAACGCCTCTCCTAGCACAGCTGTCCCAGCCCCCCACCCCCAGCCCACCTTTTCCCCTCCCTGCTCTGACCCTTCCGTGAGGCTCCCACAGCTTGCTGCTGCTGCCTGGAGTGAATCTTCCTCCTCTCTTCCACCCCATCCCCTTCCGCCCTCGGAGGTTCAGGCAGCTGCCGCATCTCCTCAGCCCCCACCCCCAGCGGGGCATGGGTATGTGTGAGAATGCAAGTGGGGAGTCAGTGGCAGATGGTGGGGGGAGGGGGGCACAGTTTGAGGAGGTGAGTGGAGAGGATCCTTGAGTAACTTTACACATTGACAGGTTTCAGGGTGGCAGCCGTGTCAGTCTGTATCAGCAAAAAGAACGATGAGTACTTGTGGCACCTTAGAGACTAACAAATTTATTTGAGCATAAGCTTTCATGGGCTAAAACCCACTCCATTGGATGCATGCAGTGGAAAATACAGTAGAAAGATATATATATACACACAAGTATCTAGGAAGTGGACCTATTGTGTGGACTAGTCCACACTGAGGTTGATAGTAGGGTAGAAATCAGGTGGTAGAGAAGGGAAGTGGGGGAGGGGTCCAAGTTTGCTTCTTGCTCTGAGTCCCAGCCCCTCTCAACCCCTGTGGGTTTCTTACCCTCAGTCCTTAGATACTGGGGGGTAGGGTCTCCCTTACTCCAATTCTCAGGTCTTCTAAATCTCGTAACACACCATAAAGGCAAGTCCCAATCCTCAGTTCTCCTCTACCTGCCTGATGCAGGGGGTTTTATTAGGTTCCTAACAGGGCCTTAATTGACTGCAGGTGGTCCAATTAACCTGCAGCCACCTTCCCTAGTCTCCAGGGAACCACACCTTAATTAGCCTTGAGTTTATATATCTCCCACTACTCCCTGGCCCTCCTGTATTATAAAACCCAGTGTAAGTAAATGAGTCTGGTAGGGAATTCTGTGTAAGAAAGGTGATTAAACTTAATGCAGGCTGTTAATGGCAAGCACTTTTTCCAAAGGAGAGATTAGGCTTCAGGTCTCTCTATACAGCACACACGGAACTCCCTGCCACGCAGAGGAGACTCTTTCTGGCAACTGAGCTATACCTCTTGTCTGTTCAGTTCCCTTGGGGAATGTTATTAGTGCTTTAAGGTGAAAAGGGGAGAGGGTGTCATGGGGGGGGTGCAGCAGCAGGGTGAGGAGGTGAGCGTTGAGCCAGCTGCACAGCAGGTGGTGGTGGTGGGGTCTCATGGCGGTTGGGGAAAGGGTCTGGTGGGGAGGGGAGTTGTGAGGTCAGCAAGCGGGTGGGGGAGGAGGTGGGGAGTGGAGGAGGGAATCTCAGGGAGGGTGAAGAGATGAGTGGCGAGTCAGTGGTGGGGCCTGGGGCAGAGCAGGCGTGGAGTGTGGGTGGGGCTGTGGATGGAAGAGGCAGGACAAGGTGCTTGCCTCTCCCAGGGGAAGTTTCACCCACCACCCATGGCCACATCACTTAACTTTTCCTGCCTGTGGGGGCTTGGGGCTCTCCTGAGTCTCCAGCAAACCCCTATCCGAGTTGTTCATAATGTCCTTCCTCTGTCTGTAATACGCAAGGGGTTCTCCAAACAAACCAAAGAATGGTCCTTTTCTCTCTCTTTCCATTGAGAGGGAGGGGAATCAGAGTAAAAGAAAAGAAAGGCAAAGGTGGTCTGTCTCTTAGGCAGTCTTTTGGGATTGGCTTATCAGCTGATAGTGTATTTAATTAGGTTTCAGAGTAACAGCCATGTTAGTCTGTATTCGCAAAAAGAAAAGGAGTACTTGTGGCACCTTAGAGCCTAACAAATTTATTTGAGCATAAGCTTTCATGAGCTACAGCTCACTTCATCAGATGCATTCAGTGGAAAATACAGTGGGGAGATTTATATAGATAGAGAACATGAAACAATGGGTGTTACCATACACACGGTAACGAGAATGATCACTTAAGCTGAGCTATTACCAGCAGAAAAGCCGGGGTGGGGCGGTGGTGGAAACCTTTTATAGTGATAATCAAGGTGGGCCATTTCCTGCAGTTGACAAGAATGTCTGAGGAACAGGGTGGGGGGATAAACATGGTAAAATAGTTTTACTTTGTGCAATGACCCATCCACTCCTAGTCTTTATTCAAGCCTAAGTTAATTGTATTCAGTTTGCAAATTAATTCCAATTCAGCAGTCTCTCGTTGGAGTCTGGTTTTGAAGTTTTGTTGTTGAAGAATTGCAACTTTTAGGTCTGTAATCAAGTGACCAAAGACCACTCCGACTGGTTTTATAGCTGGTCCATGCAGTTTCAGTGACTATGAAGCCTGCTACTGTCTCCCTCTTGGCTGATCTGACAGTCTCTGAGGTACGGTAGTCTTTTTCCTGTTCACCACTCCTTCCTGTGACAGGTTTTCCCTTTAAAGTGTCTTCCCCCCTCCTTTCCAGGCAAACCAAGCCTTACTGGTGCACCCTGGTAGTGGTGAACAAGCCCAGAAAAGCTTGATAGTCTCCTCTCTGAGTGAGCATGTGCCCCTTCACACTGCCCCATGGACATTCTTAGATAGGTCTTGATTAATTTTAGCTTGGTGAAATTCCTTTCATTAGCAGCCACGGTTACAGGAAGACAGCAAAAAATATGCAGTGCTGTTTTTATGTTAGGGAAACTCGCATCTAAAGAGCTTTTGTGAATGTAGCCAAGGCGATCAATGGGCACCTTTGTTTTTAAGTCATCCTTAAAAATATGCTTGCAAAAACTGGCAAAGAGTTCAGTATTCTTAATACTCTCAGAGTTTAAACCCTCAGGGTAGGTGCTTGCTAAATTTCGAGGATGCCTCTTTAGGTCTTCCCTGTTGAGAAAGAAAGCAGGTTTGTATACCTTTGTCAATTGTGCAACCCTTTTCCAACCGTTCTGCAAGTTCCATCGAGCGAGGGACTGCCTCCATGTGGTCCTTCGAATGTTTGCGCTGGCATACTCACTTGCTAAATTGGAAATAGTCAGTGAACCCATTTTTATGGTTCACAAAGGAAGATGAGGAATTTGGCTAGAAAAGCAAACAAGTGAAACAGAACAAGAAGGCAGGAGTCAAACCGTATATCAACCAAAATCTCTGGCATAACTCCCTATTAGGAGTTTTGACAAAGAATCACAATTTTAATAATTGCCTTCCTCTGCATTCGTTAGATATGTCTTGTTGTAAATGAACAACAAGACTGTTTTCTACCAAAAAAACCAGTGAACAGAAACCGTCACTTGTGGCCAAGTAGTCGTATCTGCCTTGTCCAAGTCAAAATTCTGCCCCACGCTTTCAGTAATCAGATCACTTTGTGTCTAAATCCATAACAGTACTAGCAACCAACAGACAACTTTCTATCCCAGAATCAGACTCTAGGATCAAACAATTTAATGCCAAACTCTATGCTGGAATCAGGGACTCTGACACCCAAGAAGCCTGACAAACCAAAATCAATGTCCTCATGAGATAAGGAAGGCTCAGAAATGCGAACAGCAGAATTGTCTGTGGCTTGTTCACCAGGAACATGCTTGTATTTCACACATTTCAAGAAACTTTGTAGACCATTCACATTTTTCTGATCTTTTACACAGGCCTGCTGCAGCTTGTGCTTTTGACCACCACTTTTGTGCTTGTCGGTACTCATGGAAGGAATCATGGTTAACGGTAAGAATTCACCCACCAAGCCCTTCACGAATGAATTGCTAGGTTTGGCATGACTGCGGCAGTGTGTGAAAGAACTAATATCTCTGTGAAACTCAGAGAAATCAGGTGAAAGTTCATAATATCTCTGGTTTCAGAGTAGCAGCCATGTTAGTCTGTATCCACAAAAAGAAAAGGAGTACTTGTGGCACCTTAGAGACTAACCAATTTATTTGAGCATAAGCTTTCGTGAGCTAGAGCTCACTTCATCGGATGCATACAGTGGAAAATACAGTGGGGAGATTTTATATACACAGAGAACATGAAACAATGGGTCTTACCATACACACTGTAACAAGAGTGATCAGGACAGGTGAGCTATTACCAGCAGGAGAGCGGGGGGTGGGGTGGAAGAGGGGAACCTTTTGTAGTGATAATCAAGGTGGGCCATTTCCAGCAGTTGACAAGAATGGGTGAGGAACGGGCGGGGGGGGGGGGGGGAATAAACATGGGGAAATAGTTTTGTGTAGGTTTCAGAGTAGCAGCCGTGTTAGTCTGTATCCACAAAAAGAAAAGGAGTACCTATGGCACCTTAGGGACTAAAATTTATTTGAGCATAAGCTTTCGTGAGCTACAGCTCACTTCATCGGATGCACTCAGTGGAAAATATAGTGGGGAGATCTCCCCACTGTATTTTCCACTGAATGCATCCGATGAAGTGAGCTGTAGCTCACGAAAGCTTATGCTCAAATAAATATGTTAGTCCCTAAGGTGCCACAAGTACTCCTTTTCGTTTTACTTTGTGTAATGACACATCCACTCCCAGTCTTTATTCAAGCCTAAGTTAATTGTATCCAGTTTGCAAATTAATTCCAATTCAGCAGTCTCTCGTTGGAGTCTGTTTTTGAAGTTTTTTTGTTGAAGAATTGCCACTTTTAGGTCTGTAATCGAGTAACCAAAGAGATTGAAGTGTTCTCCGACTGGTTTTTGAATGTATGAATGGATGTAGAAGCCCTCTACACCAACATTCCACACAAAGATGGACTATAAGCCGTCAGGAACAGTATTCCCGATAATGTCACGGCAAACCTGGTGACCGAACTTTGTGACTTTGTCCTCACTCATAACTATTTCACACTTGGGGACAATGTATACCTTCAAATCAGCGGCACTGCTATGGATACCCGCATGGCCCCACGGTATGCCAATATTTTTATGGCTGACTTAAAACAACGCTTCCTCAGCTCTCGTCCCCTAATGCCCCTACTCTACTTGCGCTACATTGATGACATCTTCATCATCTGGACCCATGGAAAAGAAGCCCTTGAGGAATTCCACCATGATTTCAACAACTTCCATCCCACCATCAACCTCAGCCTGGACCAGTCCACACAACAGATCCACTTCCTGGACACTACGGTACTAATAAGCGATGGTCACATAAACACCACCCTATACCGGAAACCTACTGACCGCTATACTTACCTACATGCCTCCAGGTTTCATCCAGACCACACCACACGATCCATTGTCTACAGCCAAGCTCTTTGATACAACCGCATTTGCTCCAACCCCGCAGACAGAGACAAACACCTACAAGATCCCTATCAAGCGTCCTTACAACTACAATACCCACCTGCTGAAGTGAAGAAACACATGGACAGAGCCAGAAGAGTACCCAGAAGTTACCTACTACAGGACAGGCCCAACAAAGAAAATAACAGATTGCCACTAGCCATCACCTTCAGCCCCCAACTAAAACCTCTCCAATGCATCATCAAGGATCTACAACCTATCCTGAAGGACGACCCATCACTCTCACAGATCTTGGGAGACAGGCCAGTCCTTCCTTACAGACAGCCCCCCAACCTGAAGCAAATACTCACCAGCAATCACACACCACACAACAAAAACACTAACCCAGGAACCTATCCTTGCAACAAAGCCCGTTGCCAATTGTGTCCACATATCTATTCAGGGGACACCATCATAGGGCCTAATCACATCAGCTACACTATAAGAGGCTCGTTCACCTGCGCATCTACCAATGTGATATATGCCATCATGTGCCACTCTTGTTACAGTGTGTATGGTAACACCCATTGTTTCATGTTCTCTGTGTATATAAGATCTCCCTGCTGTATTTTCCACTGTATGCATCTGATGAAGTGAGCTGTAGCTCACGAAAGCTTATGCTCAAATAAATTTGTTAGTCTTTAAGGTGGCACAAGTACTCCTTTTCTTTTTGCATAATATCTCTGTGAAACTCGGCACTATTCTAGGTGAAACTAATAGCCAGAGCTCAGGAATGCGGATAAAATAAATAAAGGTGAAGAGAAAAGATAAGTTTCAGAGAAGACTAAGGCCCCATGGTGGAAGAAAAAAGCGAGAAGTAAAAAAGGGACCCTTTGTGGGCCCCTAATGGTCCCGGGCCCACTTCCATGGAACCCTCCTTTGCACAGCTTGTCAAGGTTCCTCCCCCACTCTGAACTCTAGGGTACAGATGTGGGGACCTGCATGAAAAGCCTCCTAAGCTTATCTTTACCAGCTTAGGTCAAAAACTTCCCCAAGGTACAAAATATTCCCCCCGTTGTCCTTGGACTGGCCGCTACCACCACCAAACTAATACTGGTTACTGGGGAAGAGCTGTTTGGACGCGTCTTTCCCCCCAAAATACTTCCCAAAACCTTGCACCCCACTTCCTGGACAAGGTTTGGTAAAAAGCCTCACCAATTTGCCTAGGTGACTACAGACCCAGACCCTTGGATCTGAGAACAATGAAAAAGCATTCAGTTTTCTTACAAGAAGACTTTTAATAAAAATAGAAGTAAAGAAATCCCCCCTGTAAAATGAGGATGGTAGATATCTTACAGGGTAATTAGATTCAAAAACATAGAGAACCCCTCTAGGCAAAACCTTAAGTTACAAAAAAGATACACAGACAGAAATAGTTATTCTATTCAGCACAATTCTTTTCTCAGCCATTTAAAGAAATCATAATCTAACACATACGTAGCTAGATTACTTACTAAAAGTTCTAAGACTCCATTCCTGGTCTATCCCTGGCCAAGACCCAGCATACAGACAGACACAGACCCTTTGTTTCTCTCCCTCCTCCCAGCTTTTGAAAGTATCTTGCCTCCTCATTGGTCATTTTGGTCAGGTGCCAGTGAGGTTACCTTTAGCTTCTTAACCCTTTACAGGTGAGAGGAGCTTTCCCCTGGCCAGGAGGGATTTCAAAGGGGTTTACCCTTCCCTTTATATTTATGACACAGCTGTAGGAGAGAGACCTACACTTTGGGCAGGATGCACTCAATACAGCTGCACCTCCTCTCTGCTGATGCCTCTGTTGGTTCATGATGTATGGCAGCAACTATGCCAAAACTGGCCCAGCAGCAGCATCCAAGCGGTGTCAGTAATAAGTAGGTAAACCCTGTTGCCTGAAGCCTTAGAGGGAAGGGAGCTCGTCATTGTCACCTGTTTTTGAAATGGGAGAAAAGCGGCCCAGAGCTGCTTAAGAACGGCAGATAGGCAGGGGCTCCACTGGGGATGGAGTTCTCTGCCAGCTTCTGCGGGAGAGCAAGGGGAACTGACTAAATGGGTCTGACTTATTTGCATGTTAGTTATGTGACGGAGTGGGGGCATTTTGGCTAAAAAACAGTTAAATTTTGAGTTTGGGGGCAACAAAATGCTTTTGACTTTGGCAGGAAATACGAGGACAAGACATCGACATCAAATGCAACTGGGGTCACTCTGACTGGACTGCTGTCAGGCACAGTTTGGTGAGGGTGCCAGAAGACAGCAGGGGAGGGACAGCTGTGGGAAGTGCCTCTCTGATGGTGAGGACTCTGTTAAGGATCCATCAGTGCCCCGATGCCTCTCTAAAGAGCTGAACGGAGACAGAGGATGATGCAGACTGGCAGTGGCAGCTTTGAAGCGACAGGCAGCACAAAATAGCTGTAGTGGTGGGCAGCAGCTCTGAGGTGATAGCTGACCCAGTGCAGCAAAGGCAAATTGGAGGCAATGGATGGAGCAGAACAGCAGGGGCTGGGATAGATCTGGGGCAGCTTGGCCTGAAGGCACAGACAGAGCAGCAGCCTAAGGATTATGGCCACCCTACCCAGCAGTTAAAGCTGAAATCATCTCAGCTGGGCCAGGTGGTAGAGCCTTCAGAGCAGCCTGGGCCTGCCAGGATCTTTGAACTTTTCCTGTTCAGGACAGCTAATTGAGAGTGGACAGCTGGGAAGGCACACCAACCAGACAAACCGCCAGGAGCACTGAGGTTGATTGTTATGGGCCCCTGGGAGGAGGGAGTCTTACCTCAGATAATTTCTCAATTTATTAATTGCTAGTTTTCCCAAGTTTATTCTGTTATCATCCCCCACCCCCTGGTGCCTCCTTTAATATAGTTTTCTTTATTTTAAACCCCAGACTCAATGCTTGCAAGTGGGGAAGTATTGCTCATCAGGGTGCCCTTGGGACTTGATATAGTTTCCCAGGATTCTGGATGCGAGTTCCAGCTGGTGTTAGTTAAGTCTTTACAGAAACCCCTAGAAAATGGAACTCAGCCCTTTTTGCTGCCGTCAGCACCTGGCACAGTCAGGTGTTTCACCTTTTAACAAACCATAGAAAGTTGATATTTTATTTCTCACTGACTAAGCCTTAATCATCATGAACGGAAGACCAGGATCCTTATCTCTTGACAACTAGACCTCCTGAGAGACCAAAGGAACAGAAATTAAACCTTTTGTTCCTGGTTTAGAGTCTCCTTACAAATGTATTATCATCTGATCTCCCACTGCCAGCTACCACAGGGATTGAGGACTCCAAGCCCCCACACCCACACCCCATGCTGGGCCTCCATAGTCCCAGTATTGTTCCATTCTCTTGGCCATTTGACAGTGGCCATCAAGGGGATACATCTGGGTGCTCCAAAAGACATCTCAACAAAACCCCTATCACACACACCACATCCTTTCCAACCCACCCCACACTCACTATCTCACACTGAATATCCTCCCACCTTACGGTGCCAACCCTCTCAAAACAAGAAAAAAAATCCTCCTAATTTCTATAGTCATTAGGTCTTTCTCCCCATAACCACACTGTCACTGTGGCCAAATGGAGAGGAACATCAAGACAACCACCCGCATGCCGCATGCTATCCACATTTCTGATGGCACCATCACCTATAGCCATAATTCCTGCCACAGAAGCTAGCCCATAAATTCCATCCTACAGGCGTCTCATTTTAATGATTTCTTACCCTGCTGGCCTTTCGTCCCACCATTGGAAACCCTCTCAATCACAACAAACTACTCCCAGATCTAAATCTCTCAACACGAAGAATACACCATAAAAAAACAACAACCCACAAACAGGCCACCACCCAGAAGGTCTGAAGTTTGCTCCCAGCCCTCTGCTGAGTTCCTGGTGGCTGAGAAGAGGCCCCTGTTGCCCTTCAGTAGCAGTCTGCTCAAATGGGACATCAAAACCAAAACTCCCTCCTTAGCAGTGGTCCATCCCGTTAAAATGGGATGATGCTGGACTATAAGGTGGATAGAAAGCTGGCTAGATTGTCGGGCTCAACGGGTAGTGATCAATGGCTCCATGTCTAATTGGCAGCCAGTATCAAGCAGAATGCCCCAAGGGTTAGTCCTGGGACCGGTTTTGTTCAATATCTTCATTAATGATCTGGAGGATGGTGTGGATTGCAGCCTCAGCAAGTTTGCAGATGACACTAAACTGGGAGGAGTGGTAGATACGCTGGAGGGTAGGAATAGGATACAGGGACCTAGACAAATTAGAGGATTGGGCCAAAAGAAATCTGATGAGGTTCAACAAGGACAAGTGCAGAGTCCTGCACTTAGGATGGAAGAATCCCATGCACTGCTACAGACTAGGGACCGAATGGCTAGGCAGCAGTTCTGCAGAAAAGGACCTAGAGGTTACGGTGGATGAGAAGCTGGATATGAGTCAACAGTGTGCCCTTGTTGCCAGGAAGGCTAATGGCGTGCCCTTGTTGCCAGGAAGGCTAATGGCATTTTGGGCTGTATAAGTAGGAGCATTACCAGCAGATAGAGGGACGTGATCATTCCCCTCTATTCAGCATTCATGAGACCTCATCTGGAGTACTGTGTCCCCTTTTGGGCCCCACACTACAAGAAGGATGTGGAAAAATTGGAAAGCGTCCAGCGGAGGGCAACAAAAATAATTAGGGGACTGGAACACGACGTATGAGGAGAAGCTGAGGGAATTGGGATTGTTTAGTCTGCGGAAGAGAAGAATGAGGGGGGATTTGATAGCTGCTTTCAACTACCTGAAAGGGGGTTCCAAAGAGGATGAATCTAGACTGTTCTCAGTGGTAGCAGATGACAGAACAAGGAGTAATGGTCTCAAGTTGCCGTGGGGGAGGTTTAGGTTGGATATTAGGAAAAACTTTTTCACTAGGAGGATGGTGAAGCACTGGAATGGGTCACCTAGGGAGGTGGTGTAATCTCCTTCCTTAGATATTTTTAAGGTCAGGCTTGACAAAGCCCTGGCTGGGATGATTTAGTTGTGGATTGGTCCTGCTTTGAGCAGGGGGTTGGACTAGATGATCTTCTGAGGTCCCTTCGAACCCTGATATTCTATGATTCTATGATGTATAGAATT
Source organism: Eretmochelys imbricata (assembly GCF_965152235.1). Classification (NCBI taxonomy): domain Eukaryota; kingdom Metazoa; phylum Chordata; order Testudines; family Cheloniidae; genus Eretmochelys; species Eretmochelys imbricata. Next base: position 112,429,081 of record NC_135577.1, read on the forward strand.
TTGCACTGTATCTGTTTGCATGCTGTCATGTTTTAGCCCTGGGCAGATGAGTTCAAGCCATGAAATTCAGATCTGAAAGTTTAATGTGAACATCTCAAAGTTTATGGGTGTTTGTACTATGGTTTTTCATCCTGTTTATGATAAAGGTCGTTTGCAGGGTAAGATGACAAAACTCCCTCCACCCCAAATCTGGAGGTGTTTGGTCAGTGTCATCTCTAATGTATGAGTAATATAATTTCTCCTCCGCACAGAGGTGGGTAGAAATAGCTTTGCTGCTTCCTTTATGGAAAAGTCCTGTAAAATGTAAAAGATGTTTAAATCGAGAGGGTTCGGTACAAACAGCGGATTTTATTGAAGTTACATTAAATATCCTCTAGAATTTCACAGAGCATGATCTTCCGCTTATGTCTCTCTAAAACCCTGGCACCAACAGGCTACAACAATGTCTGCCTGTAGGCATTTTCAAAAACCATCCCACAAATTTCTATAGCAAAAATATATCTATTTTCCCTGTTAAAGTCGACAGGACGGTTTAACACAAACCTGTAGCAAAGCAACCACGTGCTGCTCAGTGTGCTATGTAGGACTTTTCCATGGGGCCTGCAGTTTGAAAATCACGTCGCTCAGTACCCTCCTGCCTGCCTTCCAAACTCAGGAGCTTCGACACGAAGCCTGGGCGGGGGAGGACGTGGGGAGCTGGGGCGGCTCAGCCCCACTGTTGCCGGGGCCCGTGGCTCCCGCACCGCCGAGTCACGAACTCTGCCGGCACTCAGCCTAGGGGAGGGGTTTCTTGGCCCCGGGAGCGGCGGAGCTCGTTTGCATGCGAGGAGGTGCAGCGGCCGCAGCAGCGTGGTGCCAGCCCCTAGTCACTGATGATGTGGATGTGCTGAGGAGCTGAGGCTCCCTCTGTTCCTGTGCATGGGAGGTAGAGGGCTGCCTGCCTGCCTGGAGCTCTGCCTCTCTCCTAGCGGCACAAAGCGGCAGCTGCTGGCCATTTCCTCGCAGCTTCCCTGCTGCACCGGGCAGCCCGGGCTGGGACGGGCGGAGGCGACTGGGCGCCTCGCACCGCAGCAGCAGGTGAGCCGCCCCCCGCCGCGGGAGCCGCTGCGCTTTCGGGGCTCGCCGGGGCAGCGCAGTGGCGCGGTCCCGGGCAGCGCTGGAGGGCGCGGGGGGGAGAAGGTGGGCGGCTGCGGGAGGGCTGGGGCCGCTCTGCCCGGGCAAGGAGCCGGACTCCGGAGCTTCTCGTGCGCTGGGGAACCCCGACTAGGGCTGGGGCAGGAACTGGAGTAGGAGGCGCAGGCAGGGAAGGCGCTTGGGGCAGGAAGCCAAGGCAGGGCAAGGGGGCCGAAGCAAGGACAGGACGCAGCCGTGGCGTGGAGGCAGCCCAGAGCAACCTCACTGGAGGGAGAATTCGATTCGATTTCTTGGCAACCCAAAAGGCTATTTTTATTCAAGATAAGGGCACAAAGTGGTATGGTATAAACAGAAAGGGGCAGGCAGCTCTCTTTATTTTCATTCTGTGTAGGAATGATCACGCACAAGACACTTGTGGCTGCGGTCTGCTACCTATCAGTTCACACGGACCTATAATTAAATACATCGGCCACACTTCCCCTCGGTGTATGGTAGATTTATATCTCAAACTCCCATTAATGGGAGTTGTAGTCATAGGTCCCAAATACTTCAAAGGAAGGAGATTACACTTCTAACAGCTCTCTGCAGAGGATATTCTGCACCACCTGGAAATAGAACCCCCCCTAGAAATCATAGAATCTGACAACACTGATAATGGCATCAACAACAGTCAAAAGTTTATACCTACAATTTCTGGGCAAAAACCACTTAAGGAATAATTGTAACCTATCGCTATTCGCAACCGTATGTGGTCTTCTTTAGCTCCAACTACTTAGGAGTTATGCAGTGAAATTTAGGAAGTGTGTATATAGATGAGTGCATATAATATACTGGAACATCTTAGAAAATGTCTTTTACTGCTTGTAAATAGTTACGTGCATCGTAAGTTGTGTGTGAAGGAAGGAATAACAATTGCATGTGCATTGCTTTCCCCCCTTTTAAATATAGTTCTTTTACCCAGCAAAGGAGGTTAAGCAGGATTAACTAAAGAATGGTTATTGTCAGTGCATACTTTTAAAAAAATCCCATTTGGTAGCTGGATGGCCTAGGTTTGAAGGAACCATGATGAATAACAATAGCATCAAGACAGGTTTCAGAGTAGCAGCCGTGTTAGTCAGTATCCACAAAAAGAAAAGGAGTATCTGTGGCACCTTAGAGAATAACAAATTTATTTGAGCATAAGCTTTCGTGAGCCAGAGCTCACTTCATCTGATGCATCCGATGAAGTGAGCTATAGCTCACGAAAGCTTATGCTCAAATAAATTCGTTAGTCTCTAAGGTGCCACAGATACTCTTTTTCTAATAGCATCAAGAGACTTTGGTTGGTGATTATCTTAGCTACTCATTTATTTCACCATTTGCAAGATGAATTTTGAAAGGTAACAAAATGTAACTTTTAAAAGACTAGGCTTTTACTTGTAGTTTGGATACTCTGATTAAAAGTATCCTGAGTTCTGGTGCTTTCCATTAAATTAGCAAATATCACAATTATAATTTCATTTATAGAAATAATGAGTCTACTATTCCATGTAAGCAGGGATAATGATTACTCTGAGCATGAAGTGTGAATGTTTTCATATGATCCCAGAGATTGCCAAATGAAAAATACCACAAAAGTTTTCATTTATTTGGTACAGAGATCTGTTTGTATTTTTCTGAGTATGGCCTCAGTCACTGCGGGAGAGTTAGGCTAAAAGTGTGATAGAATAAACCTTCTAGCTAAAAAAAGCAAGTTGTACTGGACATACGCCTTCAGGGCAGCTTTCTCTTTTTAGTAGGTTTTGTTGGCTGACATTTTTACTAAAATACTATGAACTAGTTGATATAGTGGATTGGGACACAGCAGAGAGTACTCACATCATAGCCCTAATTTGTCTGCATTACAAATCCGCCCTATAGTTTGGCACTATAAGCAATCTTGAAAGAAGCCCAAGAACAAAATAGCCGTTTTCTGAACTGAAGCGTACTTGGCAGAGCTGGACACGGGGAAGCTTGCACGCTGCATGCCTGCACAAAACCCCTTCCAAAGCCTGTGTTTTATGTCCCTTAGCTTTATGAGCAATACATTTGGTCCCCAGAAAAGAATGCAGCAGGTAGCTCAATATTCTAATAATTATTATTCCATTTTAAATGCAAGAGTCAATCTTATGATTACGAAGAAGAAAAACAAGGAACTATTTGACACGGTTTCCTTGCTTTCCTCATGTGGCTTGACAATATGTCAATCGTGGTATTTTCTCCAACTTCTGTGGTACATTACTTTAGTAGAATAATGAATGTGCAAATACAGTCACTATCTTCTCTCTTCCTCACAATGATCTCTTTGTATTGAGCAACATGTTTTTGCATAGATCAGCTATCAGATCTGCAGAGTATCATACACAGTGAAATGACTTCCTTGTCCTTTCTAAAAGTATGTGCGTGCACATATGTGTGAATAAATCCACCACCCTTTCCTTTTTCAAATCCCTCCCCAAGACTCCCTTCTACTAGGAGGCCTATAGAAACTGGCAACTAATAATGACTAAATACAAGGAAAGTGGGGTAATTGCCACAACCATTTTTTAATTTGAACAGAAGTATGTCTTCTCCCTCTCCCTCATCCTTTGTTCTTTCTTTGATTGTGAACACTTTGGGGAAGGGATTGCATCTTATTATATGTTTGGAAAGCACCTAGCATATTGTGTGTGCCACCATAATCCAAATAACAACAACAGGAGATCTCTTGTCAGCAGTGTGGGCCAAATTTTGCTGTGCTACAACTTTGCAAGCCTGTTGCTGTCAATGGGGTTGTATGGGTGTACTGACAAAGAATCTGCAGTCACATTATGTTAGAAGTCAGTAAAGTTTTGAAAGTACAGCACATCTGTTCAAACCTCTGTAATATTTGTAACAAATTGCCTGAATTTCCAATTAATGTCTGTCAGTGTGCCCACAGTCTTGAGTGGGCATGTGCATTTGCCCATGCTGATTGAGTGACTAATGTACGTCTAACAGACCTGCAGATCTTTCAGGTGCATGTTTGGAAACTGGTTGGAAGGGTGGCCCTTTGCAGTGTTTAAGCATGTGTGCTTTTAGATTTCATGGCTTATTTCAAGACTCAGGCAGTGTTGTTTTTTTTTAAAAAAAAATAGTTTCCCTTCTTTATTTTTTCCATGTGTTGCCTGCTATATGCAACTGGACTACCCCTTCTGGGACAGCACATTGCATTCCCATGTTAGCCGACTCAGAATGTGGCAATGTTTAGTACTTTGGAAATTCAATTTAATTCTTGTTGCTGAGCTTTCGATTTTTAAATCAGAAAGAAAAAACTCCTCTATCCCTAGTGCTGAGAGATGGTATCGTGACACCTTCCATTCTTCTGTTAATTACATTAAGAGCCGAGTCTGTATCTTTGTTCTTGCATAGACTTGCATTGCATAGTCTCCTTTTTAAGGCCAATCTTTTACATTTCTGTTCAAATACTTTGGCTATATTAAACTCTGAACTAAAAGGCTCCTGGTTACAAGATCGTAGTGTAGTGTCTATCGTACCTCATTGCATATATCAGAGATTATATAGGGAATTATACGGAAATACCTAGTTTTCATCTTTTAGGTAACTGCAATTCCATATGTCTAACCTGCTCTTGTCCTAATTCTGTTACCTATAAATCTGCACTTTGTGTGATGGACAAACTGGAACATTCTTTCATGATGCCTTCCAAAAAGAGAACAGACAATTTGGAATCCATCTCAGACTACTTTTCCTTCTATTAATTGCCTAGTCTGTGCTGATGCTCTGACATGCATACATTCTTCTGCTAGTGGAAATGCTATCTAATACTGGGACAATCCAGAAGAATTGACAAGTAGTGAAGTACGGGAATCCAGTTTTCATGCTCTAAAGAACAGAAGAGTCAGCCAGCACAACCACCTGTTCTATTGATCAGAAGCACTAAAATTAGGACCCTGTTAAGTAGAGGAGGCGGAACAGAATCTTGTCTGCCGTCAACTCCCAAAGCTACCACAAGGTGTGGGACAGCCCTAATGCGCGTCCAGTATCCTGCCTCAAACAGTGTCAAAAAAAAGAAGTACCAGCTTCATTCAAGGAAGGTGCAAGAAACCCCATCGTGGATAATTATGGAATTACTGGAAGTTTCTCCCTAACCCCATTTAATGACCAGTTGGCTTGTGCTTTGAATTAGGAGGGTTTATATGCTCATTTGTAAACTGTTCGGTGTGTGATAGTTCTTGAACAAACCAGGAAGCCCACAGTGTTCTCTGCAGTGACAAGTGAAGTGTAGGAACATGCTGCTCATTAAGGGCATTTTCAGATTCCAAAAGTAAGTTCTCAACAGAGATGTTATTTGTACAGCAAGTAACAGAACACATATCTGTAAAAATGTATCAACAGCTTGTTGAGGCTTATCTTTAGTATCTATGGGGTTCATTTTTAATGAGGTCCTCTCGCGTCAACCAGTTCCTGTATTGAATGGCAAAAATCCTTCCCTTGGCACAGATCCACAGTTCTATGTGGAGTCTGTGGAGATTTCCATGATACTGAGGCCTACTAGCATTCAGAGAAATTCATTTAGTCACTCTTCCCATCTGCTCCATTTCTCTCTCCCTCTGCTCCTCTGCATATTGCTTCCCTGCTGCCTGGCCCTCCTCCTGCCTCTACTCATGCTGGCTTGCTGCCCTTGCTTCCTCTCTTCCTGTCCCCTGCCCCTGTGGAGTACCTTCTTCAGAAAGCTCCTGTAATTAAGTGTTGAGATCAAGGGTTCACAAACTTAAGTGCCTGTAAAACATCTGGAAAAGAGGAGTATCAAGCGGTATTGCCAATCCTATGTGTTCAAAAACCATGAGTCAGGCCACCCCCAGAGGCCATGAGGTTTTTTAAAATACATTTTGAATTTTCCTTCTGTTTTATTTATTTTTGAGTGGTTAGGATTCACTTTTCCAGCTTTACTCTGCAACCGGGAGGGCTAGACACTTACTAAAAAAAAAAGAAAAGAAAAGAAAGCTCAGATTCTCATGTAATCAAAGGACTCCAGGAGCTGAGGCTTTAAGAAAAACACTAAATATCATTAGACTCACAATACAACCACAAAAACTAGTGAGACTGAGTAGAGTGACTTGCCAGCTCTTTGGAGGCCCCAAACCAATACTTTGTAGATCAACAGTGGCAAAACTCTGACCGAGTTGATCTTACACTGCTAGCTGATCTGGAGACTGGTACAGAAAAAAGTAAAAACTAGCTCTTCATGAAGTTAGCAAAGAGAGAGCAGCACACTCCAGAAATAGAAGCCTCCTACCCCCTTTCACTTTCTAGAACTCCATGCTATGTCTCATTCCGAAATGCTGCTCCTCCACATCGAGTCATTTTAGCTTGCTGCTGCTTTTTCAGAGAAATCAACATCTTATACCTAACACAGGAAGCTGTGAAGAGGAAGGCAGCTCTGGACTTGTGGAGAGGAGAACTCAAGTACAGTGTGGGAGGGAAGAGACCAGAGCACCTTCTGAAATGAAAGAATAGAACAGATATCTAACCTCCAGACTCTGACACACATTTCACTTGTCTCGGTTGCTTAGGAAAAATATTTGCATCCAAACAGAAGTGGGAGGTTTAAGCAAGATTAAACATGTGTAAATCTCAATTCAGTGGTCCATGTTATAAGACTAATTTACATTTACATAGCTCCTTGGATCCCAAAGAACTTTATAAAATGCACATCCATCTATCACAGAAGTACAGCCAGAGGAAACAAGAAAACTGTCTAATGTTTCCCACTGTTTAACAGCTTAGGATAGGTGGAGAAGAAGGAAGTGGTCTCCATCAAAACTGTAGGGTGCAGGATCAAAGGTAGGTACTGATTCAACTTGGAAGTTTTCCAGGACACTGAAGCTAGTCCTCCAGCTCCTGCAGAAGTGCCATGAGTTTCTAATAACCACAAGTGGTCAGGAGTTTTTACATCTCATCCACAAGGTGATATCTTAGGCATCCAAGTGCCTAAGATACAGTTCAGTACAAATATATAATCAGCGTTGATATGGTGGGGAAAAAACGTATACCCACACTAAACACACAGTACCACTTCCTGCAGAATACCTTGGCGATCTTCCATCCAAATACTACTGCCTAGCCCATCCCAGTCAACTTTATGAGATCAGACAAACTCCCTGCCCAAAGCAGCATGGTTGCAACGGCAAATAGCTTTCTTTGCACTTGTAGTACATCTCCTGAACAACCTCATTGTGAGGATTCTAAAAGACCTTGCAATCAAATACTGTATCTATCTACAAGCAATACTTGAACAGAAGTGGTGGAATGGTGTCCTGAGCTTGGGGTAGAAACCATTGATCCCAGAAGGGACACGTGATAGTGGTGGGAAGCGCCCTGCTTGCACAGCTCAAAAGATTTTAAATTAAAATAAGTAAACAAGTTGCAAATGCAGAATTTCTCCATCTGCAAGAACCAAACCATTGAGTAGGCTGAATTAATAATCTGTTTAGTGATTACAGTACTTACTTACAATGAATACTAAGGAAAAGGGGAGCATTGTTCAAGATTTTAAACAGTGGCAAGGTGTGCAGGAAGAGAGTACAAACACCTGGAAATACAAAGAGCATAATTTGAAAGTATAAAACTGCATTTAGTGCTGAGAGGGGTGGAGATCAGAAACTAGCCCAAAGAAGAAATAGTTAACTTTTTCCAGAGTTCACCAGAGGGGGAATTATCTACTGGTTTCTTTCTTGACATCGGTAGTACACTGTCTGCATTTCTTCTTCCTTTCAAAGCCATGATTTAACATAATCTTCTTGTTTGATGAGACTTAAGAGAGAATTTGAATATTTAAAGATCATCAGTTAAGTGATGGATGGGAAGACAAGAGTGAATGGAAGTTAAAATACTGTTAATAATATTAAGCTTACATTCACATTCAGCTGTCGATAACACGTGTCAACTGAAGTTTTTAGACCTTAGAGGTGGTCTGACAACAACCACTTTTTGTTTCCTGGTCGGTATTGAGATTTTATAATGAATACATTAAGAAAGATGAACTGGGGGAAAAAAGCTTGTATAGCTGATAATGGAAACAATGCTAATGGGAAAAGATCAGTAATCCCAGAAGCTATCTAGGATAATAGCGTAGGATGAATCAGTCTTAAACAAGGCACAAAAGAACTGGCTATGCAGAAACACCTGGCACTAGAAAACTGAATGTACCCTCCTTCTCCTGGATGAGCATCTCATGTTTTTTTTTGTTCTTCATTTGCCACAACAATTGCAACTCAGCCAGCGATCACTCCCAGGCTTTGCAAAATTGACAGACTTTACCTTCTGCAGAGAAATCTGCCAAAAATAATGCATCTCCTTCCTTCTTTTATTGAGTAAATTGGTTGATACCCAAATACTCATTTCAGTCACTGTCCAAAATTCCCTGTTGTTTACTGAGGCTCTCCAGTTTGGACACACTTAGCAGCAAATCATGGCTTCTCCGCTTTAACGTTATATTTCCACATCAGCTTTATTTCAGTTTTCTTCTCAGTCAGTAGCTTTTTGTAATGAAAATGAAGAGAACACCCTGTTGGCCAGAGAAATGCTTGCCGTTCTACAGAGCTGTTAAGTGGGGTAAGGAAGTGGGAGGCAAAGGGCCTAGTCTTGAAATCATTGTGCACTCAAAACTCCATTGAAAGTCAGTGGTAGCTTTGTGTACAAGATAGCAGGATTGAGCTCCAAGATTACATTGTTTACAGTTAAACCATATATGGAGCTACTGTGCACCTTTACAGAGGGGAGAGGGTGTGGAACCCCTGAGTACTATTTAAATAGTCAGTAAAGCTCATGGTATGGCAGCACAGTTCCTGCAGTGACTTTTTAAATTATAAAATAAATTTGCATGTCAAATAACTCTATACGGCCAATTTACAGCTATTTATAACAAGGTGAAACTTCAATGCAATATTGTTAGGCTGTTAATATTTCCATTACTGTTATATGGAAGATTTATTTACTTGAGAACCATAAAGAGGACGGAGAAGATGGAAGGGAAATACCTGTCCTGTAAAAGAGCTGTTAATCTGATGTTAAACTTTTATTTATTATTATTAAATTTGTTGGATGATCAGTCTTGCTAATACTCTTACAGGTCACTTCTGTAATAATCATTTTTCTATTGTCTAGGATACCTGGGAAGCTTTTGGTGAGCAGGCTAACAGTTTTGTACTGAGTTGGCTGAGGTGTGGCTGTTACGTGCATATCTAGGTGCCTAAATAAAGGTGGACTGACTTTTAGACATGTCAAGAATCCACAGCTCTCATTGAAATTAGTAGGAGTTGCAGGTGCTTAGCACCTGGCAAACAAGGGCACTTTTACTTAGGATTCCAACTTTAGGCACCTAAGCTTAAAAAAGTTCACCACCTTTTATTTCAATTGCATTGATAGAACATGAGTATTGGGAATTTCAGTTTTGCAATTTTCAATTAATTTACACATGAAATTTCAAGCCCAATAGCACAGATTTTTAATGAATCCATAAACTTTGGGGTCACACAGTGTGACTGGAGAATTGTAAATATAGTACCAATATTTAAGAAAGGGGGCGGGGAGGAAAGTGACCTGAGAAACTACAGGCCCATTACTTTGGCATTAATTGTATTCAGGGTCTTAGAACAAATTTTGAAAGACAGAGTAAAGCACAGAGGTAAATGGTAATTGGGATAAAATACAGAATGGTTTTATGAAAGGTAAATCGTGTCAGACAAACCTGATCTCTTTCTTTGAGAAGTTAACTGATTTTCGAGACAAAGGAAATGCAGTAGATCTAATCTACCTGGATTTTAGTAAAGCATTTGATACAGCTCCACATGGGAAATTATTAGTTAAATGGGAGATTATGGGGATTAATACAAGAATTGAAAGGTGGATAAGGTACTGGTTAAAGGGGAGACTATAACGGATCATACAGAAAGGTGAACTCTCAGGCTTGAGGCAGGTTACTAGTGGACTTCCTCAGGGATTGTTCTTGGAACTCATCCTATTTAATCTTTTCATTCATGATCTTGGCACAAAAAGTGGGAGTGTGCTAATAAAATTTGCAGATGACACAAAATTGGGAGGTATTGCCAATATGGAGGAGGACACAAGAAGATCTGAAGGACCTTGACAACTGGAGTAATAGAAATTGGATGAAATTTAATAGTGCAAAGTGAAGGGTCATGCATTTGCAGACAAACAACAAGAACTTTTGCTATAAACTATGGATGTATCAGTCGGAAATGACAGAGGAGGAAAAAGACCTGGAGGAATGGGTCAGTCACAGGATGACTATGAGCTGCCAATGTGATGTGACTGTGAAAAAGGTTCATGCAATCCTAAGATGCATCTGTAGAGATAGGGAAGTACTGTACAAGGCACTGGTGAGACCTCACCTGGAATACTGTGTGCAGTTCTGGTCTCCTATGTTTAAAAAGATTAATTCAAAGTGGAACAGGTACAGAGAAAGTCTGCTAGGATGGTCTGAGTAATGGAGAACTTACATTACGGGAGGAAACTTAAGGGGCTTGGCTTGTTTAGCTTAACAAAGGGAAGGATGAGGGGAGCTATGATCGCTCACTATAAATACATCTGAGGGATCAACACCAGTGAGAGAGAGGCGTTATTTCAGTTAAGGGCCAGTGCTGGATCAAGAACAAATGGATATAAATTGGCCATCAATAAGTTTAGGCTTGAAATTAGACAAAGGTTTATAATAATCAAAGGAGTGAAGTTCTGGAACAGCCTTCCAAGGGGAGTAGTGGGGGCAAAAAAACCTAGCTTATTTTATGACTGAGCTTGATAAATTTATGGAGGGGATGGCATTATGGCATATGGGCCATCCATGACTGCTGTTAGCAAGTATCTCCAGTGGCCAAAGACGAGACACTAGATGGGGAGGGCTCTGAGTTGCTACAGTGAATTCTTTCCCAGGTATCTGGCTGATGGGTCTTGCCCACATGCTCAGGGTCTAACTAATCACCATATTTGGGGTCAGGAAGGAATTTCCCCCCGGTCAGATTGGTGGGACCCTGGGGGGTTTTTTCGCCTTCTTCTGCAGCATGGGGCATGAATCACTTGCTGGTTTGAACTAGTGTAAATGGTGGATTCTGTAATTTCAAGTCCTAAATCAGGATTTTAGGATTTCAGTAACTCAGCCAGAGGTTATAGGCCTTCTGCAGCAGAGGATGGGTGAGGATTTGTGGCCTGCAATCTGCAGGTCAGACTAGATGATCATGATGGTCCCTTCTGGCCTTAAAGTTTATGAGTCTGTGAGTGTTGTCAACTCTCATGATTTTTTCATGAGTTATGGAATCTCAGCCGGCAGTCTCATGATGACATGAGAGGCTCCTGCCCCCTTGTGAATTTCAGCCTGGCCGTCTCCACTTGCCTGCCTCCTGGGGAAGAGCAGCCAATCAGAGCTGCTGCAGGATGCAGGCTGTGGTCTCTTCCTCTCCTCAGGAGCTGATGCTATTCTCCCAGAAGGGGAGAGAGTGAACAGAAAGAGCCCAGCATCTCCACACTCTCCTCATCTTCTGTGTGCAACAGGGCGGCTCCTTTGCTCCTGCTTCCCTGCAATGCCTGGCCTGAGAAGGGGGATGGGACCCTCTGCAGCTCCCCCATCCATGGGCCCAGGAGAGTGGAGTGAAAAACCTGTGAAACTGCAGGATAAGCAGATGTGAGGCAACAGGGGTGTCAGAACTGATTGGAGGAGTTGGGGGGAAGATGTGGGGGCAGAAATGATCAGGAGCTAGTGGACAGACAGATGTGGGGGCAGAATTGATGTGGGGGGATTAGGGGGAGCAGGATTGATTTAGGGATTGGGGCAGAATTAGTTGCTGGGTAGGGGGATGAGCAGATGTGGGGGTGAGATAGGGTGAACCACTTTGCTGAATGGAAATAAGGGAAAACCACATGAAAAATAAGGGAGAATGCTTTTATTTTACACCATTTCCTTTAGCATAGCATGTATTTTTCTCTCAAGTGTAAATTTCTACTGCCCTCAAGTATACAATGCAATTATCATAAGCTTCAATTTACTGTTTGAAATGGTACTTACCAGGTTTAATACATTTCAATACATCTTAAATAAGGGATGGGTGGTCACCCTCGGGGGAAAATCAGTGAAATAAGGAACAATCTCTTGAAATAAGGGATGGATGGATGATCGCCCTTGGGGGGCCAAAATCACCTTAATAAACCTGGGAGAGTCGGCAACACTAAGTTACCCACGCCCTGGGGATGGGCAGGGGGAGTTCAAGAATCAAAAGACGGCCCCAAAAGCACAGTATAATCTGTTGTAAAGATTGAATGATTTTTGGCCAATCTCATGGCATTTTGGTGTCCGGCTCATGACTTTTTGAACCTTCGGGGTTGCCAATACTGTAGTTAATCTGCCACAGACCATCACGGAGCCGCCCGCTCCCCCACATGGGAAGGCCAGCCCTGCCCCCACAGCTCTGACTGGTTAGGGGCGGAGCCCAAAGGAGCAACTGGCTTCCCCAATCCACCTGGGGAGGCTAGAGAGCTGGTTGCAAATCCCACCCCTGCTTCCTGCTGCCAGCTCTTTTCCTTCTGGAGGATGGAAATGCCACTCTAGAAAGCACCATTTGGGACAGCAGGCCCAGAGGCTGAGCTTTGGACCAGGAGACAGGCCCAGCCAGCTGCCTTGCTGTGTGGCCAGAGATGCTTGCTGGGCATTGGACGTACAAATCAGTCATGGTCCGAAGGGAAGGTGGTGACCTAATCTGGGCTAATGAACCAAGGCTGAAGGGCAGAGATGACCCATACCTGTTGATTGGGGGGAGGGGAAAGGGGGGGAGGAAGAGTGAGGGCAGTGGCTTCAGGAGATGTTACTGAGCATGCGCAGTACAAGCCAAGCAGCAAATCTGGTGGGGGGACATGTGACCCCCAAATACTCCCCCACACGTCGCCTCTGCTGAAGGAGCTGTTTGGGCTGTTTGTTACTGAGGGAATCAGGGCTCTTTTGTTAAGCATCCTGGATTGATGTCATTGCACTCTCAGTCACAGTGCCCATCGGGGACACTGTGGTTCAGCTCGCCATGCTGAGAAGGGTGTGTGAATTGATCTGTGCATTGGAGTGGTTCCTGAGTGAATTCCTGCCTCCCCAAAAGTTGTATGAGGGATATCCGCCTGCAGGCAAGGGGAGTTTGGAGTAACCTACCTTTCAGAGAAGAGCTGATTAAATCGTCCCGCTTGGCAATGCTGTAGGCATCATTCATATATTTATTATGTTTCTTGCAGTAGTGCCCTAAAGGCCCCAATCAGAATTCAGGCTCCATTGTGCTAGGCACAATACAACACACAATCCCTGCTCCAGAAATCTTACAATCGCATCTAAGACCCGGCACATGAGTATGACAAACCGCTGATGAGAAAGGGAGGTTGGCGGTAAAGATTACAGGCTCACCCAGTGACATAGCTCAGTTGCTGCACAACTTGGTGTTTTCAGATCAACTGAATTTTTTGGTTTCTTGTGACATAAATAAAATAAAATAGGAGCTATCCCAGACAGCTGCCTAGCTAAGTCATCATCCTTTGGCTGATCCCTTACAGGCATCACAGCAGAAGTTATCTTGAGGAGGGGCATCAGAAGGGGACGGGAAATGGGTCTGCAGATTAATGCAGGGAGGGCATTCCATGTGCAAGGGGTAGCATGGAAGAAAGTGCACACTTATTTGTGACAAATATAGACAAATTGGCACTCAAGGCTGGCATCAGTGGCACAGCAAAGGAGGTGCGGTAGTGTAATAAGAGACAAGAGCAGATCAACAGGGAGGGGTTTTATTGGAGTAATTTTCAGGCAGTGCTTCCACATCATTAAAGCTCACCATGTGCCCTCAATAGCTGTGCCTTGTTTTAAAAGATTAAGCAATATTGCTGAAGGAAGGGTATTTGTTAATGTTTCCTTTAATGTAAACCAAAGAAGATAATCATGTCTATTAGCTGGATGAAGTGAGTATATCTCCACGCAGAGAATAACGGCATTCTGATTGCTTTGTACTTTGGAAGAATTTCCCTCTAAGACTTCTAGACTGAAAAAGTTTTTTTTTGTTGTTTTAAATATGGCTTTGCTGGAGGGTTTGGGTCTCTTTCCACTGGACATTTTTTAGGTTGATTCTTTCTCATTATAATTTTCATGTGACTTAACATCAGAGGCTAAAGCTCCCTCAGAGAGCAGGTGCTGCATGGGTAGGTGTTATGTAGCCAAGGGGGCTCAACCTTGTTCTGGGCAGAAGTTCAGTGTCCCAGTCAGTTCAATCACTGGCTTCTCTGCTGAGACTGGACAAGTGGTAGTAATGATGGTGTTTTTGGTGAGTTGTTCCGCAGGGAGTGGACTGAAGCTACTGGATTCTTATATGCCACTGAACAGCTATCAGATGATGATAATTTCAGGGAGCTGCTGTCCTGCGCTGGATTCATAGCAATGACCTAGAGGAAAGCAATTCTATAACCATTTAATAATCGCGTACATCATTTACTCTGTCACTGATAGCTGACTCAGTGTATAATAACTGTCCTTACAACATCTAATCTTTTCTAAAGGAGAGATTTAACATAGGTCAGTTCTTGCTGCATTTTCATGGGTTTTACTAATAGCAGTATTATAGTGGTCAGTGGGATTAAAATCTTCCTATCGGTGTATTGGATCACTAGGTTTTGAATGCTGTCCAGTTTCCAAATAAGAGTAAAATATTGAGTACAGTCATGAATTTCTTAAGGGACAGAGTAACAGATTCTCTCAAGTTGATCTGATAATTGGAGAGGAGTGAAAAATCACCTGACAAGAATTAAACAGTTTTGAACTGAATTCTGGGGATATGAGAGGACTGTGTTGACTTGGAGAGAAATGCTAAGGTACGTGGCTTGCACCAGAAGCACACTGAGACTGTCTCCTTCTTTAAAGGCAATAGCCATGGGCTCTAGCAAGAGAAGAAACTTTAGAACACAAGAGGCAATTTTGCCTAGCCACTCTTTTTGAATAAAATCAGTGTGCAGTTAATGCAGGAATATAAATTCTGGCAGAAAGGCCTCCAGAACAGGTAGGTTTGTTTAATCACTTGGGTCAGAATCCAAACCACTGGAGGGTATAAAATGTATACACTACTGCCATTCACGTCAGGGAAAATGCCTTTTTCACGTCCAAAGAAGTAGCTGTGGCTGGCATAAAAGTAGCTTTGGCAAATCATAGGGCTAAATGTATTTCTCAAAGTTTGTTTAGTTCAGCTATGTACTGTTTTTCATCACTGTAACTTTTCAAGCTATTTAGCTAATATTTTACACCCAAAACTAAGTAGAAAAATGGGTGATGCATGTTACTATAATGGGAGCCCTATCTCAGTTCACCAAGCAGCCACTCTGTCATTGTTCAGGGCATCACCTTCTCCTCATTCAGATTCCTCCTAAAAATCACTTCTTCTGTGATGCCCATAAGAATACAGTAATATAGATCTGCCTCCCAACCCCTAAATTATTGCCTTCTCTGGGTTTCCCAGTATGTGTCTTCTATGTTTCTTGATTGATGGCTCTTTGGGCAGGGAATGTCTTTACTTTATGTTTTGTACTGCACCAAGCACATTGTCAATACTAAACTAAATGACTTACACTATTGTTACTACTTATTAGCTGTTTTCCCTCATAAAACCAAAATTCCTATGTGTAAGAATCGAAGTGTGTCCCAGTTTCAATAACGAGCATGTGGCTTTGCTTCTGATTAGGGACTAAGGTTCCCTAGTCATGAAGAGTCAAATGCAAAGCTATTTGAACCAACAGCCTTTGGGGGGCTCTAGAGTATTAACTGCCTCAGTAATTCACTAGGATTTGCTAATAGCTGTTTCCTAATCAAGATTGATTTCCATTTGGCATTGAAAATTATACAAGCCTCCAAAGTAGGAGTTTCTGCCTCCTCCCTCTGAAGCATGAAGTTTACAGTAGTAATCTTTCATACCGGGCTCTGCCAGCTTTGTCATTTTCATTGCATTTTTTTATTTTCTCTAATGTTGTCTCTTTCAGATACATTTAGGATTTGACTCTGAGAGACACTTCATCACCAAAGTGAACATTGGCAGCAAAGACAGTTTTTGGAAACGACATCCATTCATGTGATTAAAGGTAATATACTA
This sequence comes from Eretmochelys imbricata, assembly GCF_965152235.1. NCBI lineage: Eukaryota > Metazoa > Chordata > Testudines > Cheloniidae > Eretmochelys > Eretmochelys imbricata. The sequence continues at coordinate 112,445,376 of NC_135577.1, forward strand.
CTCATTTCATTGTCCTGTGTTTATTATTTATCACTCCAGTTTAGAAGCTGTTGCTGTTATCTTGCTCTCCCTTCCTTTCCTGTTTTTTCCTAAGAATCAAAAGACCTTCGTGGCATTTATCTCAGGGTCATATTTGCTCCTATCCTGACAGTCTGAAAGCCTTTGCTCTCAATTTCAGTCTTTTTTTTTTTTTTTTAACAAAAAGCTAAGAAAAGAAGAAAAACCTCATTGAGTCAGAGAGTGAACTATATGGTTCTGTCTGTCAACTGCAAAAATTTGGCAGTATCATACAGGGTCTCTTCCTGAAGCACAATGAAATATCTGAAACAGATGACTGTTCACCCTCGAGTTTGTCTGAGTGCTGCAAACAAATGCTTCCAGTGTCGGTACTGTAATCTTCTGGAATGGCTGTGCCGCATCATGGTCCCTCTCTTGAAACGTGTTCTGGTGGCACTGGTATACAAACACGTAGTGGGTCTAATGCTGCTCTTGCACTCCGGTGTAAATCTGGATTAACTTCTTCGAAATCAACGGAGGAAGTGTTGATGCCAGCGAGAGGAGCATGAAGTCTGAGAACTCTACAGTTATTTGAAGATTCACTGGACTGTGACAGCCTACAGGATACCAGAGAGCCAGATACTCACAGAGTCATGAAATGCAGCGGGGAATTGCAAGGGGAGGCCAAAGCTGATTGATGACAGGTTTATAGAGGGGAACTAAAACCGCCATTTCAGTTCTTCTATCGAGGTACATGCAAGTACAAGTATCTAGCTTTCATTCATCTTTAATAGAAACGTATAGTATACGTACATCCAATTTAAGAGCAAGGTTCCTGGCAAGTTGCCAGTGATACTGAGCTATTTCTATCCCTGTCCTAGCTGCAGCCTCCATTAAACCAAGTGTACAACCATTTCAGAGTTGTTTAGATCAGAGCAGCGGCCCATCCAGTCTGATATCATATATCCAACAGTGACAGGTACCAGATGTTTCAGAAGAAGGTGCAAGAAATCCTGGAATGGACAATACCTGCTCATGGGGAGATTTAGTCCTAATTTGTGGTGGTTTTTGCCCTGAAGTGTGTTTACCCTGTTTATGAAATACTAACATGTCTTATGTGACTGTGGATGTTCTTATTAGCCATATAAGTGTCTAATGTTTTTGAAGCTGAAGCTCTTCTTGGCCTGAGTGCTATCTTTTGACAGTGAATTCCACAGGTTAACGCCTGTGTAAAAAAGCAATTTCTTATATTGTTTTTAAACATAGTTATGACATTCTCTCTATGTATTCACTCATGTGATAAGAGGCTCATCATTTGTCAAACAGTTTAGTGCTCTTTACCCCACTGACCTTTTTAAGTAGCATCACCAGCAGAAAGACAAAGCTTGTTTGTTTGCTAGTGCCTCCAAAACGAAATTGGGACGGGATTATATCAACAGAGCATGGAATTGTTGCTGTGTCTTCATCACATTTAGTTTAAAATTTGACTGATTGCATTTGAGAGAATGTTCTCTGCATCTAGGTTTTTCACAGAAAAGCAAGAATAGATTCTGCTACTTTTTTAATTAGTACATTCTAGCTCAATTAAAGCCAAGGGAATGTAAATGTATCTCTTAATTCATCGCTAAAAGAATTTTAAGGCTCAGAGTAGGTGACTCATCCATTAGAACAGAATTTATTCCCTTTGTTTGTAAAATGCTGTTTATCACCTTGCTTTGCATTGCTATGGCTACTGTATGTCATTGGTGATGTCAGCACATAGAGTACTGTACATAAAATGAAATCAAGACCCCGTGTAAAAGAGTATGCAGTTCTTATGATAAATGATAAATTTTACGTTAATTACCTGCCATTGTGGTTTAGAGCTACTTATATAAAAGCAGCAATAAAACCCACCAAGATCACCTCAACAATAAAAAATTATTTTCTGTTAATATCATGTCACAGCCACAAAAGGTCTTTCAGATTCAGCAGTGCTAGAAATCATTCTCCAGTGTCCTGCAAGCGATTTCCATCTTTCAGCTGAATTGATGTGCAGCTGCATTTTCAGTTCTCTTATTGCTAGCTATTAATATTAAATACTTAGTTAAGTGTGTTACAAACATCACTGCATTCCCTAGACTATAGAGAGAGCTCTTGCTCTCCTTCAGTGTTTATAACCAGAGCTTGTGAACAATTAATCTATTTCAGTTAAAACCTAATTCCTTGCCAATTCTATGGCCCTACATTCTTTTCTGAAATGCATGAAGTACAATTACTTCTGCCATCCTATTGAACCAAATGCTGAAGGTCCATAGATTTTTTTGAAGGGAATGAACTGGACTTCAACAGCTTGAGTTCTGATTCACTAAGGCATCTTTTGTGACGCTGGCACGACAGTCTCCACTTTCCCAGCCAGAATAATTTATCTTAGTCATTGAGAAACAATGTGCAGGGCTTACCATGGTCTCAGGGAAGTACCAAGTCAGTTATTGACCAATAATGAGATTTCATTATGTCGCAGTGACATTTTTTTGCTTAGACAACTCGTTTAAATATATGCATAAGGCTATTGCTCTATGGAACAAGGGCAGGGAAGTGTTTTCAATACTGGATAGCAGAAGCAGAGTGAATAGCAAGATGAAATGTCTGTCAATCTTCCTATCTCCTTAGGATGGGTCCAAATCCCAGATTAGAGCCCTCATCTTGAACCTCTATCTATAATGGGCAGAATCTGAAGATTCTTGAAAAAACTTGAAGATTTTGATGTGGATTTAGAACATCTAAGTTTAGGAATGCTCAGATTCAGGCTTTTGGTTCTGCCCACTGCAGAGATGATGGGCTTGATTCTGCTCTCATTTACTCTGCTGTCTATCAGAATAAACACCATTGAATTCAACTGAGCTAATAGCATATATTAGATCTAATCTGGCCAAAGAAATTTTTGAAGCCAGAGAATGCTTCTGCGATTTTGGTTCCGGCCCATGTCTAATCTCGAGTTTGTAGCAGATCTGTGGTTTGGTTTGGTTTTAAAAACATGATTCAGTGGGATTTTACAATCCCAATGATACCATGCTGTTCTGTGCTGCTGTTAATTAAAGTAATTGTGAAGAGTTTTATATTAACTCCAGAGACTGTATGTTTTAGATTCATGGGGCAGTTGGTCACATGGGCCTGAAAAATGTTCTCCTTAAGATGTGTTAGTTTGTTGTTTTGTGTGGAAATAGTCTTAACAATGTAGGCCTCAGTTTGAGAGATGAGACCAATAGGACCAGTGGCATTTCAGAATGCATCAAACAGTCTTTGCTGTGGCAAATAGCAGAACTGTGTAACTGATAGTGCCGGCATTACATATCCTAAAGGAGTCTCACATAGTGAGTAGCTTTTCATTTGCTGAACTCTTAGTAGATAGAACTAAACACACTGGGCCCAATTCATCCAGGGCATAACTCCACTAAAAATAATGGAGTTACACCCAAGATGATTTTAGCCCATTTTGTCGGTAGATCATACATTTAGATAATTAATTGGGAGATTGATTTATCTTTTGATGGCTGCAGTTTTCCTAATAATTTGTGTCATTTTCAGTCACTACCATATTTTTTTTCAGTAGAAGGACAAATATTTTATTTATAAAGCTCAAGTATGGGGAAAATCCTAATTGTATGGAAGTAAGTATAAATAATAGACATGCAGTAGACTAAGTACCTCACTGTAGTGAAGATCATTGTGTGACCATCTCCTTGCCAGTGTCTGGTCCCTCTTAGATCCCTCTATTTTCAGTTATATGTGTGCTAGACAGAATCAGAAGAAAGCTAGGGCCAGATTTGCAAAGGTATTTAGGTGCCTAGAGATGCAGATAGGTGCTAGTGGGATTTATAGCCACACTTAAGCAGGTTAAGCACCTAACACCCATTGGTTTAATAAGATTTGGGGGATCGATTTGTCAAGGTGTTTAGGTAGCTAACTCCCATTGATTTCAACAGGAGCTAGGTGCCCAGATACTACCTTTAAAATCTGATACTACAGGCCTAACCAGCTTAGGTGCTTTTGAAAATCCACTAGGTGCCTATCTACACCTTTGAAAGTCTGGCCCCTAGACATCAAAACAATTTGGTTGTATGCAGTTAATGGTTTAGTAGGAATTATTGTGTCATTAATAAATAAATAAATAATAAAGACATCTTGTCATTGTAAGCGTCTACCATTATAAAATATCACAAGTTAGTTTAGTTCAAGTTTGTTTAGTATTTCTTTGGGTACATATTTGCCTATAGATACAATCTATATGACCATATATTAATAATTAACAGGTCACTGTCAAGGTTGGCAGGCCCCAAACTAGCCTTGATTTCTTGTTATATGTTTCTCCTTCTCTGTTTTCCCCCAACACAAATACTTTGATACTTCTGCTTTGCAAAATGCTGCCCTAATGCCAATTTTTCTATCAAGGAGTATGGGAATTTGGAGTTTCTTCTCTAATCTCCCATTCAGAGGCAGAAGAGGGTTGACCACATAAACCCAGAGATGTCAGGACTAACCAGTAATAAACAGCTTGTAGATTTCTGCTTGGAATTCTGCTCACACTGAAAAGGACCATGTCATGTCTAGCAGCTGTTCTGCCAGCTCTTTCCTTTCCTATCTATCTAGAATCTGATACAATACCTCTCCCCACCTCTGACTGTACCTCCAAGAGCCATAAGTGCCAACCAGATGGACGGACCTCCAGGGAGTCTGTGGCGTACAAGAGGGCATATTGCAGCCCCCCCACCCCCCCCCCATAGATTTGGCTCCTAATTTGGCAGTTTAGCAACTTCCTGCACCATATAGCAGAGTGTAGCATGTGGCCCAATCTTAGTAGTCCTGTGACTATGAACAATAATTGTGTGTACAAAGGAGGTGTCATAAATATAAAGGGAAGGGTAAACACCTTTAAATCCCTCCTTGCCAGAGGAAAAACCTTTTCACCTGTAAAGGGTTAAGAAGCTAGGATGACCTTGCTGGCACCTGACCAAAATGACCAATGAGGAGACAAGATACTTTCAAAGCTGAGGGGGGAAGAAACAAAGGGTTCTCTCTGTCTGTGTGATGCTTTTGCTGGGAACAAAAAAGGAATGGAGTCTTAGAATTTAGTAAGTAATCTAGCTAGATATGAGTTAGATTCTGTTTTGTTTAAATGGCTGATAAAATAGCTGTGCTGAATGGAATGTATATTCCTGTTTTTGTGTCCTTTTGTCACTTAAGGTTTTGCCTAGAGGGATTCTCTATGTTTTGAATCTGATTACCCTGTAAGGTATTTACCATCCTGATTTTACAGAGGTGATTCTTTTACTTTTTCTTCTATTAAAATTCTTCTTTTAAGAACCTGATTGCTTTTTTCATTGTTCTTAAGATTCAAGGGTTTGGGTCTGTGTTCACCTATTGAAATTGGTGAGGATTTTTATCAAGCCTTCCCCAGGAAAGGGGGTGTAGGGTTTGGGGAGGATTTTGGGGAGAAAGACGTTTCCAAGCAGGCTCTTTCCCGGTTATATATCTGTTAGACGCTTGGTGGTGGCAGCAAATAAAGTCCAAGGGCAAAAGGTAAAATAGTTTGTACCTTGGGGAAGTTTTAACCTAAGCTGGTAAAAATAAGCTTAGGGGGGTTTTCGTGCAGGTCCCCACATCTGTACCCTAGAGCTCAGAGTGGGGAAGGAACCTTGACAGGAGGAAAAACACTGTTAATAAGTAAACAGATTTCAAGAGGTTATGTTAAGACAGCCTGTAACAAAATTATTTTAACAAGTGTAAAGCTGAATTTATCCAATTTGATTTTAATACTTGCAGCATGACAGAGGTGATGAACACACGGGAACCTGTTATGGAAGAAGGCGGCCCTTCTACCCAGGTAAGTTCAGCTGAATCAGAAAGTATTTTGTATTGCTTTACAAAAAACATATGCAACGTAATACAACCGGTAGCTTTTATACGTTAACCAGCAACCTAGATCAACTGACAGTAAGGGACACAGAAAAACAATGTCTAAAATATACTTGTAATCCTATTCAGTTTTAATTTTAAAAATGTAAAGTCTGTGAGCCTGATCATTCTCCTAGTGAAGCCAATTGCAAAATTGCTATTGACTTGAATGGGAGGAAGCCTTGTTTCATGCAATAATAAATGTTCAGACACTGACAGGGCTACAGTACGGACAAAGAGTGAAGTTTATCAACAAGGCATAACATACTGTTTTTTAAAAAAAGTAGATTTTGCAAGTATGCGTATCATCTATTTCAGGATTAAATTAGGATTAAAGTCCTAGTCTCATCATGCCTGACTCTCTGTCCCGATCTCTCCTGTCTCATTCCTACTCTCCTTGCCCAGTCATTCCCATTTTCTTGTCCCTAGTCTCCTTGCCCAGCCAGTCCCAGTTCATCCCCTCCTGGTTCCTCATCTGATCTCCCTCTCTTCCCGCATACCCTGGCCTCCAGTTACCCCACCATCCCACCCACATTCCCTGTCCCCACTGGCTCCCAATCCCAATCTCTTTCACCAAGCTCCTCGTCCAATCTCAGCCTTCCTCCTGCCTTCCAGGATTCCTTGACCCAGTCTCTTTGCCCAGCCAGGCCCAGTTCTCCTCCTGCACGCTGGCTTTTAGTCACATCTGTCTCTCCTCACCACCTTTTCCCTGCTCCAACAGCTCTTAGTTCCTGTATCCTCTCCGAACCGGTATCACTTTTTCCCCAGCTGCCAGTCTCCTTGCCCAGCCAGGACTAGACCCCCCCATCCCAGCTCCCACTCTTTCCCTCCAGCCAGCCTTTAGTCCAGTCTCCATCCCCCCCACCCTTTGTCCCAATCTACTTTCCCCACCCCCGCCACTCTGACTCTTGTCTGCTCTGCATGCAAATCCGGCAGCTTCCTTCTCCACACTGGCTGGCCCAAGAAGGGGTCATTGAGAGTACACGAGAGAGACGCATTCTTCCTCCTCCCAGTTCAGGTGATCAGACCCAGAGCCAGCACTGCTCACAGGAGCCCAGAACTGCAATTGCAGGGAAAGTTTTGCTCGGCCCCAGGCAGGAGCATGCTCAGTGAAGATGGAATTTAGCAGCTAAAATCCTAAGTCTCTACTAAGCATGTACAAACTGCAGTTTTTCAAAGGTTTAATACTTGGGCAAATTTGGGCAGGTTTTCACATAGAAGGCAAAAGGCATATGCCTCACACAGATTTCAAGTCCCTGCTCCAACCCATTTATAATTTTTCCCTAGCCCTATTCCCATATACAGCTGAACAATTTTGGCTGAAAATTTTCCAGAAAAATTCAGTGTGAGGCAGACATCTGAGATGGAGAATTTCAAAGCAAATGGTTAAAGTTTGGCAAAGTTATAAGCAGCTGAAAATATGGTCATATAATGGGAGGTGTCAGGCAACCTTAGTACTAGGTGTGCTACCAACCCTGATTATAATAAGGAAGGGTCCAGCCATTTAAAGTGCATCTATTTTAGGGGTGGAAAGGTTTAACTAGAACAATTATTAAACTGTTGAGCTAAAACAGTGGAATTTTCTAGTATACTGAAGGCCTTATTTAATAATTTCTTTAGCAGTCTGTCACATTAAGCATGCTGTGTAACACTGCATCTTCAGGGAGCTTTAAAACACTAATTAATCCTCACAACACCACTGTGAGGTAGCGAATTATCATCCTTCCCATTTTACAGATGGGGAGACCTGTACAGAGGTTACAGTTACATATTTTATCTATCATGGCAGTGCCAAAAATGGTGCTTTCCTGACATACAGGAATAGACATCGCCTTCCCCAAAGAGCTTACATTCTAATAGAAGACATGATACGACACATGACAGCTGCCGCAACATTTGGGGTAACTAGGAGCCTGAGTGGATGAGGGTTACAAAAATAAGGTCATGTGGTTACTTAGTTATGCCCACTTTCTGAGTCAAGGCACCTGGTAAAATGCAGTTGTCTTGTGATTCATTTCCAGTTTGTCACGTAGACAGGACCTGAACCACGTTTTCAATGTTTTAGCCTCATTGGGGAACATGGTAAAGGTCCTGTTTCTACTTCTAACTGGAAATGGGTTATAGCTGGGTCAGATAACAACCATGATGTAACTGGGTTCCCTGATTTAGTTATAACTCTAGTGTAGATGGAGGTGGGGGAGTGGGAGTGGAATTTGTGAGTTGCCCGGCATCACACAGTGAATCAGTGGCAGAGCCTGGAGTTGAATTTGAGAGTTCCTGGCCCCCCAGTCCTTTGCTTTGTCCACTAGTCTCCAACTCTCCTCTAGTGTTATAAAGAGAAATTTAAATGTTGAGAAGAAAATAACACAATACACCTGTACTGACTTGAACATAGAAAAGCTGGGGAAGATCCAAGTGTAAGGCTTCAGCAAAGTGGCAACAATATTAACGTTGTATTAGCATGCTGGAAGCGTTTGTATTTAATTTTCTTACTTTCCTAAGAAAACAAAGGATTCAAAAATACTATATGATCTACAAATGTTGAAAAGCAAAAGACAATTGTTGACAAGTTGTAATATATCCTTTGCTAAGAATATCTAGTTTTCAATTTAATATATGAAGCTTCTTACCTTTAAAAAAAGAAAAAAAGTTCGGTTTCTATCTTTGATTTCTATATAGTGTGTGACCTGGAGATTTAATGGGTCAACTAAAAATAATAACTTGAGCTGTTCTTTGGGCTATGATGGTCTCCATGGATGCCTGTTTTGCATGAATGTGCTATTAAATATTGAATTGTACCTTTTACAAAATAGCTCATCGAAATGTTGGCTTCTAAATAAACTTTCATGGCAAGAAATCATGAATAAATCACATCTGAGCAATAGTAGTGAAGGGCAAAGGATTGAAGATGTGTGATTTAGTAACACAGATGTGGTCTTGTGTCTTACAGTTCCTCCAGTGATTACATATGAATGTTAGACTAGTAGGCGACCTATATTGAAATGGAATTTTTTGCTTAACTCTTTTAATATTTTTATTAAATATGTTGGGTCACCCTAGTGATCACTAATTGCTTGCACAGCATGCTGGAGAAGTGTTGGATTCCTGGGCCCAATCTCTTACTCTTCAGACAATCAAGGATTGTCAGTGCATAGGACAATGCACATAGCACTAACCGGAGGGAATGCTTCTGTGAATCCCCAACAGTGATTACATCAGTCAATTAAGGAGCTGTGTCAATGGCATGCTATCCAGTACCTCTTGACTGGAGGTAGGGTGGATGGGACACAGACTCTTTACAGTATGATGGATATTAAAGTAGAGTGGCAAATGGGGAGGATACCCTGGAGTTAGTTAGGAAGGAGGAGGACCTCTTCCCTATGAAGGCCTTCTGCTGTACTCACCATCACAGCCCGAATACAAAAAATATCAGTGTGTGCTATTCTGACTCACATATAACCCAGTATTTTATTAGGCTTTTCCAGATTCATGTGAGAAGTACCCCAAGCTGTCAAAAAGGTTGCCATCAATTGTGGTAGAGCCAACTGAGTCAGGGGAAGTTGAAAGTGGAGAGCTACGCTGGCCACCTGATGACCTGAAATCCATGGAAGACAAGAATCCTCTTGCTGACCAAAGAGTCTGTGTTCAACAGCAGCAAATGGATCTGGAAAGTATGAATTCATGATCTTCACCCTCCACTATACAAAAATGACATTTCCAGACAGGGTAACATGTTGGAATTCATTGCTGATATACAGAAGCCACTAAATGTGTAGTTAGATACTACAGGGACAGGTGCCTTCGAAATGCCTGAGGTGAATATAGATCTGTTTAAGGAATGAACAATCAAGGTTAGCTGCTGAGCATCTGAAATGCCTAAAACTCAAGTTTACCACTGGTCATTCAGCTGGCTAACAGCCAGCTTATTGCACATTATTAGCACTTCACTCTGAACTGGGAAACAAATGTGTCAACAGTCATAATCCCCTTCTATTTATATATATAAAAGCCTAGAAGCAAAGTATTTAATAACTGTATGTTTCCAAAGCATCACTATGTCACTGAAACATGCATTAGTTCAACATACATGCTAACACATACATATATTAGGACTATTATGACTATGGATGGTAAATATCTGGCTAAAAGATATAAACGTGTAAGGGTATAGTTCTTACATGAAGTCCTACATTCTGTAGATTGTTATAGATAGTAGAATACTTGAGGCCAAGAAAAAAGGACTTCTTCTTAAACCTTTATGGAGTTTGCATTTAAATGCATCAACATTGGAATCCCAAACTGCATGCCCTTCTTACCCCAAACTCCCGTTGACTTCAGTAGGACTGCCTGTGAGAAAAATGGTTGCAGGATGGGGCTGCAAAATCTTTCTTCAGTGCACGCAGCCCCCCTTATCTCCAAAAATTGAGGAAGGACAAATAGTTCTGTTCTTGAAATCAATCAAACCATTCACCATGTCAGTCAATATGTTGGGATTTTAGGCTGGAGGCAATAGAAGAATATAATCCTTCTGTCTGCTCCAAGAGGAAATGTGAACATGATCTGTATTCAAAAATCTGGTCTGCACATCATGACCACAACATTTTTCTGACACTTGTACCTGAGGTCCTTAAGTAGTGGAAGGCCTAATACATTGGATTTATAAGGCATGCTCCTGTAGTCCTTACTCAGCCAATACACTGCCATGACTTCAGTGGGCATTATATCTCAAACAAGAGGACTCAGTACTTCCCCATTTGCATAATATCAGTCTTCGGTTTCTGAAGTCACCTGTAAAGTCAAGTCACTGTGTAGTTAGTGTTTCTTATTTTGGATTTCACAGCTGGTTTGCAAGTACAGTTAATTACTAATTGCAAGTCTGAGCCCATAAATACACATCATCTGCTTCAGTGAACACAGTGAATCAAGTAAGGTTATCATAGTCATATGGGGAAATAAACAACAATGAACTGTTTCTTTACAGATATTTTAGCACATCCAGCTCCAGAAGTGGAAGGCAATACAGATAACACTGAAAGCAGAACTGAAAAGGATGACTAGGAACTCCACAGCCTCAGAAGTGAAACTTCATTGTGAATGTTGTTGAAAAGCTAACACATTCTGAAGACATGTTAAAGTAATCTGTATTTAAATCTGCAAAGGTTTTATTTAGTTAGTACATGGTAAGAAGTGTATGGGCTTTAGAACTGTTCTTTTGAACATTTAATTTTTCAGGCTGGGATTCATATTATTTGTTTAAATTTTCCTTAGGAAACAATGGGACACATTAGGAAATACATTCCAGTTACTGTGAGATCACAAAGTGAAAATGCTCACAATGTCAATTAGCACATTTTAGTGGATTCGCCTTATTAGAACCAAGCTGCTTTCAACAGTAGCACAAAGGGTTTGCATTTCTACAGAAGGAACATCTTAAAATCTAAAACCTTTCTTTGTTTTTAGCCATTTAAAACTAGCACTGTGATATTATGGACAATAGATTTAATATAATGTCACTCTTTGACTTTGTAACTTTTTGTATAGAGACACAGGTATAACATTTGCATACATGGCTACACAGAAATTGAAGATGACCTTTACAGGTGAAGAAAAGAGCAGTACTCTCCCTTTGACCAATCTGTGCAAATTCAAATGAACCAGCCTCTTATTAACAGTGTTTTAAACAAGGAGCAAAAGTCTTAGAAATGCTTTGTTGATGTACAATTCTTGAACCAGAATAGCTAGTCACTGGTGTTTGTGAAGTGAGACTGTTTATTGTAGATTTGATGGGGTAGACTGTGCTGTTTGTACACACACTGCAGGGTCCAGATTCAGCCCTGGTGTAACTGAGTGTCATCGCCACCAACACCAGTAGAAATGGCCCCTGCTTACACCAAGGCTGAATTTGCCCCAAGATGTTAATAGGAACTGTTGTGATTCTTTCATTATGTTTAGTGTATCAAAAATAAGTAGAGAGGCGCAAACCATTCCGCCTCGACCTGCAAAAGTGGGGGACCGCAATGGTATCAGCCTTCCTCTGGACTCTTTGAGGCCTTGCCACATGGTGTGAGGTCTGCGCCAGGGGAGGGGGTGAAGATAGGGCAGTTTCTGGTAGGAATGGGTGGGATAGTGCTGGGTAAATGCATATCCTCCCCCATCCCGCCCTGTCATCAATCAGCAAAAGTAATATGGGCTGGACCTGCATTAATCTCTTCTGCTAAGCTCTTGGGTGCAGGTGCAGCCAGGGTGAGGCTTTGGTAGCACAGCTCCCGTGGAGCCATCTTCTGGAGGCCAGAGCTGGTGTTGGGACACAGGACCTCCAGGGATGACCCTGGGCTCCCCTGGATTCTCCATATCAGCCATGTCTGGGGATGGGCCCTACAGCCTTCTCTGGGGAGCCGGCTTTGCCCCCAACAGAGAGGAGCCTTACAGAGATTCCCTGTCCTTGGGCCCCATCCCATGGGAGGGGATGATCTGGGCCAGAAATATTACCCAGTGGATAGTGTTTGATGGAGGATATGCATACATTCAGCAGGATTCCACTCTTCAACTGACAAAAGCCTTGTAAACTATGGAATTAGAACTGTCCACGTCTCCGTCCTTTTCAGGACTGGATGGGTCCTGTATTTCCAGTTAATGTCTCAGACGGAAAAAGCAGCTTGTTACAGATTTAAAGAAATAATACAATTTCTTCCAGCATTTACTCTGTTTACTTTCAAGTGCATTCTTTTGTCCAGTAATAATTTTCTCTAGAGGAAGCTTTTCAGTGTGTGATGATCAATAAAATTTACTGGCCAGATGTGTTAATAAGATAATTTTATACATTCTTAGCCACCAAATTTAATATATTTACGTACAAAGAATTCTGTGGAATGAATGTTTATTAGTACAAAGGAAAGAGACTATTTTACTTCAAAGCAACATTAATGTATGTATATGTATATAGTTCACTATTTGGGGTGTTTGGGATTTGTGACCATTTTATAAGCAGCGTAGTATAGTTATAATGTAATATTTGGTTGAACTTTGCTCTTAAAACATTTATAACAGTCTGTTTTGCCTTTTGCTGTAGACTTTCATACCTTTTCTTTCACAAAATAAGATTGTTGGCTGGATGGGATTCTGGCTAAAGACTGTCCAGAATTCACAACAGTACCTGAAGCTTTGAGGAGGGCCTCATAGCCCTCTGCAGCGTCTGGCTGCTGACTCTTGTCAGCCCCTTCTGCCTGGTGGTCTTAGTGGCACTGCTCTTACCAAAAAAAAGTGAGAACAAACTCAAGATTTTTGTTTGAGTAACACATTGAGTACCCAGGGACCAGGCATAGATGCAGTGATAACATAGCACTGACAGGAGCAGGGCAGTGGGGCCTAAGTTGGTATGATCTACATCACTTCCACTATGACAGAAAAAACAAACAGGTAGCCAACCACAGCAGTGAGGCAACTGAGTGGGTGTGTGGCATGCTCTAAAATACTGGACTTTTGCTTTCCTTGTCAAGAATTTTCACAACAGTCTGGAAAAACCCTGAGTTTAGCTCTGAGAATTCACTGAAGTAATAACCTGCAGCTTTGCCCAACTGAACTTGGGGTGACTTGAAACATGCCACCTCATTTATTTTTCTTTTCGAAATGGAAAAACTTGATTATTCCCCAATATTCTCTTTCTGCTTTTGGACAACTTACCCTTTCTTACCCCATAGAGGCCGTATCCTGTTTCCAGCTGAAGACAAAGGGACTTTCCCAGGAAGCATAAAAAACAAAACAAAACAAAAAACCCTAGGCATAAATTGGCAAGATAGTCACACAGTATTACTTTTTTCATTGAATTACATAGGACTACAGCCCATACAGAGTTGCTGTGCTTTCTCATCTGTTCAACCTAATCATTTTCCTCTTCCCTGTTTCCTCTTTCATATTACTCCTTTTAAGCATTTTAATGGAAGTGAATGGATTCTTAAAATTAAAGCTTTCCACTAAAGCCAAATGGCCTCAGTTTAACAAAACTCACAGAACAAAAAAAAAAAAGTTTGTATTTTCCTGAAAGTAGGCCAGACACTCTAGAGAAAAGAGCAAGGTGGAAAGAGAGAACATTGTTTTTAAAAAGCAAGCCCTATTTCTTCAATTTGTAGGTCTATGTGTCATTATTTTGTCTCTGTACAACAGTGTTGTCTATCTGAAACTCAATGGTTATTTTGTATTTTTTCTGGATGAAAAAACTTTGTAGAAACTAAAAAAAGACCTTGTCATATTTTTCTAGTCTAGCTTATAGTATAATATTTCATGTAATGTGGAAAAAAAGTTTTATGGAATAAGACATTGTTAGATTTTGCTCTATTTCAGTTCTTTCCAATTTTGTAAAATGTCATCTGTACATAACATTCAACTACTGTATGTCCCATAGATGTATTACACAATTTATTAAAAGCCTATAATAGACCTATTTGAAGACCTGGTGCATCAAAGACTTGCTTGAAAAATACAAAATGGCATCTGGGGGGGGGGTCTCATTTCCCATTCCGCATATAATACAGAAGCCATTTTAGTTAGTCAGTTAAGCAAACTCATGCCCTGCAAACTGAATGTTCTCACATTGTTTTTTATGCAGTTAATGGCCACTTTCCTCTGTATAAACTATTCTAAATTCAATTCCAGTTCCTTATATACAGTATTGACCATTTCCCCTCTTTTTAATAGAGCTGTTCCCAGACAAGGGAACTCAGAACTCATGGGTTATGTCTTGTCTTTAAAATTATTAAGGTTTGAATTTCTCTTATTCAAGCAACCTTCTTAGTTCTGTTGCCCTGTGTTGCATGACACACTAGCAATAGGCCAGCTGGCTCATTTTCATTCATCTTTTAATACAGTGCACATTTTAAACACTTGTTTGAAAGATTGTTGTAGAGCCCAATAGGGACTAACATTACTGGAAGCTCTGTGCTTATGCTGGAAAAGCAGCATCATACAGCAGAAAAGATGAAAGACTGGGATAATCCATCATGGAACAATGTTTTCCAAAAATGTCATGTTACCAAAAGGATAAAGATCATGAAACTTGAGCGCTGGACTCTGTCAATCATGCTTACAATTATCGAGAGATTCTATTTAAAAAGGAAGCAGGAGAGGTTGTAACATTTTGTGGTATGTAGGTCAGTGAAGCGGAAGATATATAGATATCCTGCAAATGATAGCTTTTCCTTAGAAAAGACTGGGATTTACTTTCTGGTTGTTCTATGCAAGCTTGTGGCATAGCACTGGGGAGGCTGCCTGCCATCTATTTACATGCTTATGTGGGCCCCATCGTGGTAGTACTTCAGCAATTCACAAACTATCTAATTTAGGCTCCAAACAGCTCCCCCCCCCACACACACACCATATTCTCTCCAGTTTATAGATAGATAACTGAAGAACAACATCTATTAAGTGACTTTCCCAAATTCATCCAAGAAGCCTGTGGCTGAGCCAGGAATTGAACCCAGTTTTTTGAAACCCAGTTTATCACCCAGTGCACTAGACCATCCTTCCTACTGCAACACCTGAAAAGCAGGTACCTGAAATGACTCAGCATTGGAGAGTGCGCTCGCTCACTCACTCACTCAGTGGTGTTCATACACTTGAGAAAACTCTATAACCCAGCTTGCTTATCCTAGAAGTATCCGATTTCAGCAGGTGCCCCCAAATGAACTTTATGCAGGTACAAGTAGATTTGTGCTGTGCCATGATTCTTATTGTTACATTTCAAGGTGTTGGTCTAAGGACAATGAGTAGTTTACCATTAATTAGGATGAAGCATGAGGACAGCATTATACTTTTACCAACCTACCCAATAGATATATTTAAAAAACTAACTAAAATCCAGCTCCAAGTCTCAAATCTGAAAAAGATTTGGGGGGTCACGTGGATAATCAACTGAACATGAGCTTCCAGTGTGACACTGTGACCAAAAGCGATCCTGGGATGCATGAACAGTGGAATCTCAAGTAGCAGTAAAGAGATTATTTTACTTCTGTATTTGTCACTCGTGCGACTGGTGCTGGAATCCTGTGCCAGTTCTGGTGCCCACAATTCAAGAAGGATGTTGATAAATTGGAGAAGATTCAGAGAAAAGCCATAAAGGATTAGAACACATGCCTTATAGTGACAGAGCCAAAGAGCTCAAGCTATTTGGCTTTAACAAAGAGAATTAAGGAGTGACTTGATTATAGTATATGTGTGTCTACATGGGGAACAAATATTTAATAGTGGGCTCTTCAGTCTCACAGAAAAAGGTGTGGCATGATCCAGAGGCTGGAAGTTGAAGCTAAACAAATTCAGACTGGAAATAGGGTGTACATTTTTGACAGGGTAATAAACCACTGGAACAATTTACCAAGGGTTGTGGATCACTGACAATTTTTGAGTCCAGATTAAGTGTTTTCTAAAAGCTATGCTCTTGGAATTATTTTGGAGAAGTTCTATGGCCTGCGTTATGCACGAGGTCAGACTAGATCAGTGGTTTCCAAACTGGGGTTTGCAAAATGTTACAGGGGGTTCTCTGGGAAAAATTCCATAATGGCGACGGAGCTGTCCCTAGGGACCCTGGGCAGCATGGGGCCAGCAGCCTGGAGCTCCTGGACTTCCAAGAGCTAAGCAGATCAAAGCAAGCATATCTATCACACTGAGGAGATTTAAACTTCAAGACTCCTTATAAGAAATGGAAAGGGAGGTGGATATTTTTTGCTGTTTTTAAAATTAAATAGGCAGCTAGTATTGTTTTTAAAATTATTATGAAGAACAAGTTTAAGCTTTGTTGTAATTTGTGTTGTTTGCCTGGACTGCTCAAGACCTGAATACTTGTGTAGGAGGAACTCTTTGAGTTGGCTTCTTAAATACTTTCATGCTGTTTCACATCTGATACTCCTTGATGAAACATAGAAGCCTTGTCTTATAACAGTCTTATTCAAAGTGATACAAGCCACAAAAGTGAGAGCTTGGAAGAGTGTTGCCGTTTTCATAATGTAATAAAAATAATGATAAATAATAATTTATAATAAATAGTGTGTAATAAGCATGTCATAAAAACAAATGTTATATTTCCAAGATCACTGCTTTTATAATTTATACTCAGGTAAAGGAGAAAATCCCTGGAAATATTCATTTTTAGGAGGGGGGTTCACGAGCCATATATTAGGAGGGGGGTTTTGACATTTTAGTGAAAGAGGTTCACAGGTTGTTAAAGTTTGGGGACTAGATGATCACAGTGGTCTCTTCTGGATTTAGAATCTATGAAATTCATGTAATATTAAGTGCTACCATTTTCATGAATATTTATTCAGCCTTCTACTTATTGGTGTCTCCTCTCTGATGTATGCTTCTTGACATTTGTATGTGAAGGCTAAAACACCTCTTTCAAATGAAGTGGCCTTTATTTAAGGCACTGTCAGGAATGGATCATCTGATTGTTGTGATGCATTGTGCTAAAAGGTGCCACTTTTGTATCAAACCACATCCCATTAACCTCCATACAGAAGAGATCTGGCATAAAACATTTGGAAGTACGGGAGAATCCTATGTATCTACAGTCATACATTTTAGCCCAATGTATTTTACATGAGCAACACATCTGACATCCCCTATTTGTTAGAAATTTGTCCTGAGTTTAATGAAAGTTTTTTATCCTATATCATCAGAACCTCATTTGGTGCTTACGATCTTTCAGTCTACAATCCAGCATAAAAGTCAATTTTCTACTGTATGAAAACTCTTATATTTGTTCAGAGGAGTGACTCCCATGATAAACAGCATATTCCTCAGGTTCACAGTATAGAGCTGCTGCTCATATTCTTCTTGCCTGCTACAGCATAGATTGGAAGAACGCTCTTCTTTATACTTTGGGAAAATACAATAATTTCTTACATCCCAGGTACAGTATCTAGATTCCAATGAGCTCACTTGTGCCAACAGGGACTCACTCTGGGGTATGTTAAATGGGCTTCGTTGTTTGGTTTTTTTTTTAAGCTCACTCAGTTCTGGACATTTGGATTTTCAACCAGGGCTTATCTACACTACCAGCCAGATTGACAGGCAGCGATAGATCCAGCGGGGGTCGATTTACCATGTTTAGTATAGACGTGATAAATCGACCGCCAATCGCTCTAGCATCGACTCTGGTACTCCACCTCAACAAGAAGCGCAAGGGGAATCGACGGGAGAACTAAGTACGTTATTCATGTAGTTGAAGTTGCTTAACTTAGATTGATCTCCCCCATAGTGTAGACCAGCCCTAAATGTCTCCTTTCCTCAAAAATTGTCAATTTTTTGTTGAAAAACAAAAAGTTGAAAATGTTTCAGTTTTTCAATAAAAAGTTGAAATTTTCTTAAAATCTTGACGAAAACAAAATTTGTGGCAGAAAAAAAAATCCCCAATATTTTCCAACTAGCTCTATCAAAAATCTTTGTGATCTAAGAAAACTCCAGCCTGTCTTATATCACATAACTAAGACTGATGAATAGGAATCCAATTACATGGAATCTTCAGCCAAGCAGAATTATTATCCCTCACCCCAGTCTCTCGTATACTGTCATGCTCACTTTGAGGCTCTGGACCTTCCATTACAAGGGACATGTGTACGTTTTCACGCCCTCTGACAATTCACACACATAAAGCATGGGATTTGTTTAAAATGCAAGCAATTGTATTAATTCCAACAATTGGTCAGGGATATGAAATCAAGCCAAAGCTCAAGATTGTTTTTGTTAATGGATGTGATAACCTTTTTGTATGCACTGGTGATTTAATTTATAAATAACATAAAATACCAAGGACTTTTCATGTTTTCTAACATACCTGATGCATTCGAATACTATACAGTACATGTTACTTTTTTAATATGTAGTGTTGGTAGGAGAGCTCATGTTCAGCCAAATGAGGTAAATTCAATATGGGCCTGAATGCTGCCCTCAGCTTCTATGGGTGGAGAAGAGCAGAACCCAGCAGATCTTGACTGGGCAGAATGGGTGACAGAGGGGAATTGCCTCCATGGCATGGTCTCCACCTTGCCTGCACTTGCAGGTTTTCAGATGCGATGAGCGTCCACAGCTCCCATTTATTTCAATTGAAGTTTCATGGTCTCAGGACGAAGGAAAATAGACTCAAAGGGCAATTTCCACTGACTATCAGCGTGGCTGCAGCCAGCAAGGTGGCTGCCATTTGCCTAAGTCTATCTGCATATGGGAGCGAGGCTGCTCTTGATAAACCATTTCTCATTGTTTTCAATGAGATTGAAGCCATGCCAATAGGCAAAATGGCTGCCACTCTATAGTTTGTTTGGACAGGATGCAGGGATTGTGAGGAGCAGCAGAGACACTGTGAAAGGTGCATGGGGAAAATGAGGGGGAGCAGGAGGTAGTTTTAGGAGGAATGGGGTGCAGGGTGTTGAGGGGTACAGAGGATAGTGATGGGCAGTTGGATAGCAGCTCCCACAGCCTGGAGGTAGTGGTGGGGAAGGGAAGTCCCCTCTGAGCAGCCAGGGAAGGCAGTATTACCACTCTCACAAACTGAGCATGAATTGCAGGATTTTGGTGCCTGCAACAAACCTGCCCTGCGACTCAACGCTGACTTCATGTGCAGCCTTAGAGCAGACAGAGTGTCCTGGGGTAGTGGGAGGCAGGAGAGTTGGGCTGTTGGGTGAAGACAGTAAAAGGAAGTGGAGGGAATTTCCACTAGCTTAAGGATGAAAAGCAGGTAAGTAGAGTCTCCATATGAGCAGCCATTTTTGTGTGCATTATAGGTTATTTTTTCAGCCTGAAACAGGCTCATGGGCAGAGGAACAGAGGGGAATTAAAAAGTCAAGAGACAAACTAAAAAATGTGATTTGATTTTTTTTTAAATCATTAATTTGGGGGCCAATCACATTTTTTGAAGGTCTGACTCATGATATCTGATTAGGTTGGCAATATTGTGTTTGTGAGGTGCCCAAATGCTATAGTGATGAGTCCCGTAGAAAAGCCTATTAATACATAACTTTTTTTCCAGTGCCTCATGATATACAGTGTAAGTTATTCCAATAACATAAGTTGCCTTGGGGCTGCAGGATATTCCCTCTTTATCAAGGGCCTGGCTGCAGGGGTTGAATTGGGATGTTGAATTGGTATGACTAATGGTGATCAGTGAACCAGTACTTTTGCACATCAGCTACTATCTTGTATTCCACAATCTGTTATTCATTTTTACAAAAACTAAGGTTCTCTCTAAACTTATGGCTAGAACAGCACTGCTGCGATCAATGCAATGGTGTCGATTTAGCAGGTCTGGTGAAGACCCATTAAGTCTATGGCAGAGTGCTCTCCCATTGACTCCTGTACTCCAGCTCCCCGAGAAGAATAAGGTAAGTTGGTGGGAGAATGTCTCCTATCAACACAGCACAGTGTAGACACCGCTGTCAGTCAACCTAAGTTACGTCGACTTCAGTTACATAACTGAAGTAGCATAACTAAGATTGACTTACAGCTGTAGTGTAGACAAGCCCTAAGTCTCTAGTCCTTGTAGTTGTGACAAAATGTGAAGTGCATGTAACAAATACACAAATGTCTGTCTGAATCAGCAGAGAGCCTGAAACAACACCTCTGAGAGATATGAACTGGCATGTTATCATTGGGTTTGAGTTAATTTTCAATATCAGTGTTAATTCTAGCAGAAACAACCAGTAAAGGTGCTTACCCCTCCATCGCAGACATCCTTCCAGTAAACCCAGCTGTCCCCTACACAGCTGCCCAAATCTCAAGCTTCCTCCCTGATAAGTTCTACAAGGCAGTTAGGCCTCGGTAATAGAAAAATGTTGACATGTTAAATACTGAAAATATGGAGCTAGCATAAAATAAACTGTATTTAATATCAACAACAACAACAGAGGCTACTGAACTTACTCTGGTCTTCATTTTTAGAAATCAGTCCGTGAAAACCTCTTTAGTGAATTTGCCACAAAATTTAGTCCCACTTGCCATGAAATACATTGGCCCATCACAACAGCATAGGTTTCCTCTTCTTCCTGCTTAACAGGAGAGCTCCATCCACTACCCTCCTAATTCCTTCCCCAAACACATACTCCCCAGATCTGAACACAACTACTCAACACCCTTTACTCATTGGACTGAGGTTTTGGGCGCAGGTGGGGGTGGAAAGAAAGTTATGAAATCTAGGACCTTGCCTTCAAGAGGCCACAACCACACAGTCGGTCCCAGATTTGCTTGAACTGGCCCTGGTAGTGCGGACTTGATCAGCAGCACAAAAAGATAGGCCCTCTTTCCCTGCAGGTCCCTCAGGTTAGGAGATCATACTTCCTGCCTCCTTTGCAGCCAAAAATCTCAAGACGACATCGTGGGTATATCTACACTGCAATCAAAGGTGTGGTTACAGCACTGATTGGCACACCTACACTAGATTATGCCTTTGATTGCAGGGTAGACAGACTCCATAAGGCAAATGTGAGATTCCAGGTTGCTATGTATATCTGCGAAAGATACTGTTTATTAAGAGGTCAAATGTCAAGGAAATGAGGCTTGTTTTCATACTACCTTCATGTAAGATAACATGGGGATGGTCTCAGTTCTGCTGCAGCAGACTTGGGCATGGAAACTCCCTCTCTTGGGGGAAAACAACCCATCAGTTTGTATGACACTCCCATTTTCCCCCGACTCTGTGTTGTAGCATGTACAGTGTTTGCCCAGTAGTAACACTCCAACAGCATTATTCACATACCCTATGCCATGCCTCCCAGCATGCCATTGAAATAATGGACCTGATCCTGCATGCATTGAAACCAATGGGAATTTTGCTCACAGTTTCAATGGGAGCAAGATTAGGCCCAACTGAAGCCTGGGGTACAGCACCCTCGGGAGAATTCAGTGCTTCATAGAAAAGTGATAGAACTAGGGTGACCAGATGTCCTGATTTTATAGGAACAGTCCCGATATTCGGGGCTTTTTCTTATATAGGCGCCTATTACCCCTCACCCTCATCCTGATTTTTCATACTTGCTATCTTGGCACCCTAGATAGAACAGGAGAAAAAACAAAACAAAGCACTAAAAACAGCACCCCCATCAGACTTGAGGCCAAATCCTCCTGTCCATCTCACCAACATAAATCCAGAGTAACTGTTGACTCAATGGAATGACTGGAGCAGAATCCGACCCTAGGTTTTTACATGCTATTTACAAAAAAAAAAAAAAAAAAAAAAAGAAGAAGACATTATGGGGTTTCCCCTCCCCCTCACTACCAATCTCAATTTAAACCTTTTTCCTGCCCCATGTTAGCTGCCATTTTAACACTACAGCTACATTCAGAGTCCTCTGTTACTTTTAACAGCCCAGTTGCATGTGCTCTATACGCACCTCAATTTAAAGCAAAGACTCTGAAGTGTGATTGCAACTGAGGAGACGCAGCTGACTCCAGTAGTTTACATAAAGACTAAGGTGGTGCTACCTATTTTTAGTAAGGCTGGGTTAAATAAAGTGACTTATTCATCTGTGAGGTTTTAAATGAATTCCAAAGAGGACAAAGAGACTTGTGTCTTTTCTCCCACCCATTTTTTCAGCCTAGGTTCTGCATGCAGAGCTAAATCCATCCTGTCTTGTTCCAAGAGCGAGTCAAAGTAAGACTAGAAAATGATTTGCTAGATCAGCAGGAGCCACCGTTCTTCTGGAAATTATCTATGTATTTTCATATTCATTATGAGGAGAGAGGAACTAATTAAAATAATACAAAGCATCAACACACAGGACCAAATGACTTCAGTGGAATTACTTTGAACTTAATGCAGTGTAGCCAAGATATAAATTTGGCCCATTGGGTCCCAAGGAAATAAAAAATTAATAACATTTTATAAGGTTATTTCAAACCCTGCTTTACATAAATGTTGAAATAAGCACAGCACATGATTACTGTTAGCATGGTAAGCCCCTGTCCCAAGGAAGGCAACTCTCTGATAAAGTACAGAGCTACTGCATTTTTTTAAAGCTTTATTTGTTTGTATTAGCAGAGCATTTGCTTGTCCATGCAAAAATAAAATACATTTGGTGAGAAGTTCAACCTGCTGGAGGTTTTTATTGTGCTGAATACTAGATAAACAACATTAGATGTGTAAAATTCATTTCAGTTAATAAGAACTGGTTTCACTCTAAATTTAACCAGATCACATGTTCTTAATTATTAAAATCAATTATGAAAATCTAAAAGGAATCCTACATAAAGTGGAAACATGGACAAATTGCTACGGATGAGTACAAAAGAATAGCATGAATATGTAGGGGCAAGAGCAGAAAGGGTCAGGCACAAAATGAGTTACACCGAGCAAGGGATACAAAAGACAAGAGGTTCTGTAAATACATTAAAAGCAAGAGAAGAAAGAAAGTGTAGGTCCACCACTTAACAGGAAGGAGAGCTAATAACAGATACCACCAAGAAGGCTGAGCCTTGTGTTTAATACCTATTTTGCTAAGTCTTCTCTAAAAAAAGTTTTTTGTGACCAGATGCTTAACACAATATTAACAAGCGGGAAGGAACGCAAGCCAGAATATGGAAAGAACAGATTAAAGTATATTAGGTAACTTAGATATATTCGAGTTGGCAGGGCCTGATGAAATTCACCCGAGAATACTTAAGGAACTAGCTGATGCAAGCTCGGAACCATTAACGAGAACTCATGGAACAAACTAAGGAAATGTGGTCTATATAAAAGTACTATAAACTGTGTGCATAACTGGTTGAAAAACTTTACTCAAAGAGTTATTATCAATGGTTTGCCCTCAAATTTGGAAGACATATCTAGTGGGGTCCTCCAGAGGTCCACCCTGGGCCTGGTACTATTCAGTATTTTCATTAATTACTTAATAATGGGGTGGAGAGTATGCTTAAAAAAACCTGTGGACGACATCAAACTGGGAGAGGTTGCAAGTGATTTAGAGAATAGAATTAGAATTGAAAGTGAGCTTGATGAATTTGAAAATTGATCCGAAATCAACAAGATGAAATTCAAGTACACACTGCTGCATTTAGGAAGGAAAAAGTCAAATGCACATATACAAAATGAGGAATAACTGTCTAGGCAATAGAACTGCAGAAAAGGATCTCTGGTTTATAATGGATCACAAATTGAATATGAGTCAATGATCTGATGCAGTTGTGAAAAAGGCTAATATCAGAATGTATTATCAGAAGAGTTGTATGTAAGACCTGGGAGGGAACTGTCCTGCTCTACTCAGCACTGGTGAGGCCTCAGCTGAAGTACTGTCTCCAGTTTTGGGCACCACATTTTAAGAAAGATGTGGACAAACTGGAGACAGCAGGCCTGCCGACAGCAATTCTGGGCCCCAGGGCAGAAGAGTCAATGGGGCCCCATGCATGCACAAGCCGTGCCCGCGCGGACGCAGTCCGCCTGACATTTGGGCCGTGCTGCACCTGTGCTGGCTGGTGCCCAGCGAGCTGCCAGCTGTGCTGTTGGACGCACTCTTCCGGCACGGCCAGGGCATCCACATGCCCACCCAGTCGGGTTGCCTACTGTCTAATTGTGCAAACCCAAAGACCTTTGCCCAACCCCTGCCCTGCCCCTTCCTTGAGGCCACGCCCCTGTCCTGCCCCTTCTCTGAGGTCCCACATCCTGCTCACTCCATCCCCCCGCTCTGTCATTCACTCTCCTTCACTTTCACCAGGCTGGGGCAGGTGGTTGGGGTGCAGGAGGGAATTTGGGTGCGGGGTGTGGGCTCTAGGCTGGGGCAGGGGGGTCGGCGCTTACCTCGGGTGGCTCCCGAAAGCGACTGGCACACGCCTCTGGCAGCGACTCCCAGGTGGGGGGCCCAGGAAGATCTCCGTGCGCCGCTGCATGCAAGCACCAGCCCTGCAGCTCCCATTGGCTGCAGTTCCTGGCCAATGGAAGCTGTGGAGTCAGCACTTGGGGTGGGGGCAGTGTGGAGCCTGCCCTCCCAGGCGCTGTAGGACTGTTCTGGAGGCTTCCGGGAGCGGCACAGAGTGAGGTCAGGCAGGAAGCCTGCTTTAGCTCTGCTGTGCTGCCAGCGGTGGCAGTGGCCGGAGGCCCCTGGGCCCTTTTAAATTGTCCAGGCCCCTGGGCAATTGCCCCCTTTGCTTCCTCTCCTCCCCCCGCCGTCAGCAGACCTGGGAGACAGTGCAGAAGAAAGCTACAAAAATGATAAAAGATTTAGAAAATCTGACCTATGTGAAAAGATTAAAAAAACTGGGCATGTTTAATCCTGAGAAAGAAGATTGAGGGAGGAACATATGTCTTCAAGTGTGTTAGAGGCTGTTGTACAGAGAACAGTGATCAGTTCTCCAGATCCACTGAATGCAGGACAAGAAGTAATTGGCTTAATCTGCTGCAAGGGAGATTTAGGTTAGATATTAGGAAATACTTCAAAACTGTAAGGATAGTTAAGCACTGAAACTGGCTTCCAACAGAGGTTGTGGAATCCCCGTCATTGGACGATTTTTAAGAACAGGTTAGACAAATACCTGAGATGGTCTAAATATACATGGTCTTGCTTCAACACAGGGGGATAGACTAGATGACCTCTTAAGGTTCCTTCCAGCGCTACGTTTCTATGATTAAGCAATTTATATGTGATCATAATACCCACTAACATCGGGCCTCGGTCACCATAATAGTTTAGTACTTACAGGTAACACAGCTGAACCTTTACGTCAAGTGATTTAGACTCTAAGCTTCTTGGGGCAAGGGCTGTCTTTGTTTATGTTTGCACAGTGTATGCACAATGGAGTCCTGGTCTATCACTAGGGCCCTTACCAATTGCTCTGAAGGCAGCACAAAAGTGAGGGTGGCACTCTTGGGACCCCTCTACAACAACTTTGCAACCCCACCCCCAACGATCCCATTTTGGGTCAGGACCCCCAGGGTTACACCACCCTATAATTTCAGATGTAAATATCTGAAAACGTGAACAATTTTAAAACCCTCTGGCCAGGACATTGACCAGAATGGACTGTGAATTTGGTAGGGCTCTATCTATCACTATCCTTAGGCAAATAAATAACTAAGTGGTAGAGTGTATATTTGGGGACGAGCATCCTGGGTTTTAACCCTGTTGATGGCTATAGTGTCTGGATGTACTGGACCAGGCTGGGGTTTAGTACAGGAACACAGCACTAGAGAGCAGAATACCCATTGCAGGAAATTCCATTCTTTTAGTATTAAATTGGCGCAACAATTTTCCAATAAACTAAACTGTCAGACTAACTCCCGGCCAGCCCAAGGGAGGAACGTCAGATCAGGGTCTGCAGTCTATGGGGGGGAGAGTGCACTCCCCCATAAAGCAGAGAGCTGCGCCCAGTCCTCCTAAGCCACAGGATGGGTTAGCCCACTGGCAGAACTCTGAGGGGAAAGAAAAAAAAAAGAAAAACAAAACAATCAGCAGGAACCAAGCTGTGGAGAATGAAGCTCAGGCCAGGAGTTGCCTTCTGATCCATCTCCCAGATGTGTTTCCTCCCTCTCTGGTCCTCCTGCCAGAGAGGGAACTGGAGCCGGTCTGTGAATTGCAGTGCTTGCAGGAGATACAGGGCCCTCCAATGAGTGGTAGTCCTGGCTAGCTGGTGCGTAAAGGCAACCCTGAATGAGGGACACCTTCCATAAATACTAATGACATTTTTAGTAAAAACTCTGCTCCCTGGACTCTACAAAGGCCTCTCCTCTAAGCAGGGCCAGCCTTAGGGGCGGGCCACCTGGCTCCATGGTCAAGGGGGTGCCATGCGGCAGTGCGCCCTGCCAGTGTAGAGTCAGAAACTGCTCCAGGTTGCCAAGGAGCACTGTGTGGGAGGGCACCCAGATTTTTCCCTGCTTCCTCCTCACAAAGGAACATGGGGTGGGGTGGCAGGGGGTTGGAAGGAGGTGTGGGGTGTAGGCTCCGGGTGGCAGGTACTTCAGGTGGCTCTCTGGAAGCAATGACATGTCCCTCAGCTCCTAGGTGCAGGGGCAGCCAGGTGGCTCTGCGCTGTGCGCACTGCCTCTGCCCACAGGCACCGCCCCCGCAGCTCCCATTGGCTGCAGTTCCTGGTCAATGGGAGCTACAGAGCCAGTGCTTGGGGCAAGGCAGCACACAGGGTCCCCTTGGCTGCGCCTCGGCCTAGGAGCCGAGGGACATGTCACCGCTTCCAGGGAGCCGCGTGGAGCCAAGTAAGGAGCCTGCCTTAGCCCCGCTACACCGCGGACCAGACTTTTAACTGCCCAGTCAGCATTGCTAACCAGAGCCACCAGGTTCCCTTTTTGACCGGGTGTTCTGGTTGAAACCTGGACACCTGGCAACCCTAGGCGAGACAGGTAATGGGCTGGCCTGTATGTTAACAGGCACCTAGCACTCTCCAACCCAACCCCCAAGATGACTGCAAGAACAAGGCCAAGGTGCACTTTGCTTCTATTACTAAAAGGAGCAACAAAATATGTTGCACATCACAACTAACCCCTAGCCCTCCCAGTAGACTCCAGCCATGGCCTTTGGCACAGGATACTCTGAGTAGTCTCTTTGCTCCTTCTCCTGCTGCAGCAGACAGGAGCAAGTTCTAGTTAGGCAGATGCTGAAGGAGGCCAATATAAACTCAAGTTGTTGGATGTGTTTGCATGAAAGAGGATTAAAAATCAGCAGCCTGGAATATCTTAAACCTCCTTGTCACGTTCTCCTTGTGCTGGTAGGAAACACTTGGACAATATTTCCTACATAAAAGCTTACATGCGTATATCTTAAAATGGAAATGTTTTTGCCTCAGAATTCTGCCAAGAGCAGTGCTTATTATTCTAGATTTACAATGAAAATTGTTTTACAACTGATCTAGATACATAGAGTACAGCCCTGAAATGGGGATTTGGCTAAATCCAGCACATACATCAAATAAGAAAATATATACAGGCTTGGGAAAACACCATGTTGTGTTCATAAAAGGCCTTAATATCTAGGTGTACGGAGGATATATCAGACCAGACAGGCAGTACTGGATTGATGCTATAAAGTGATACAAAATGAAGGCTATAAAATCTAGTGGCTAAAGAAAAGAATTGATAGCAAGGAAGATATTGGGCTCTAATCTAGCCTGGGCCACTGAATTATGCCTGAATTTAAGTATGTCATTTGACCTTTTGTTTTTCAGTCACATAACATGGAATATTGGATAAACTGTGGCTCCTCAGTGAGAACTAGATGCTATGTTTGCGTCAAACTTCCCTACTTAAATGAATTACCCATAACTATTCTTACTTATATAGCAATTTATCTCCAAATACACTTCCCCGCCACACACCATTCTGTATATACTATATATATATAGTCTCAAATATGAGAAGACCTGATCTTGCAGCTTTTAATGGGATTTCATCAGAGAATCACATAAGTATGGAATGCAGGATTGGGCCCATAATTTGCATCACATGAGTAAATTACCAGTACAATATGATCTCACCATATAATATATATTCATGTACAACAGATACATTGTAGTAAATGTATACTGAATATGCATTGTTGTAGATATATTTTTATATACTGTGCACTTTTACATACTGTATATTTTATATATGTCCATACAAAGTACATCACATATAAAGTTTTTTCTAGAATCACAGCTAACTCTGCTCAGAAGAACTCAAAAGAGAACTGAGGCTACTTCTACTCCTGTAGCTTCCTGTGATTCCTACTGCACCCTAGCTGCTTGTGTTGGTAAATAATGCTTTTTATGGACTTGCCTTTTATTTTGTTTTATCCCACCACTTTTCTTTTTAATGCATTTTAATAAAGTTTAACGCCGTGATTAAAATTCTCATGTTGAATTCTATCAGGACTGTGCATGCTGGCAGTAAATCAGAAAAGCTGTATATGCCAGCATTTCTACAAGTTGCCAGGAAAACATAGTACTCCATAGACCAACTTATCCTGTAAGTAGCTGTAGCTCCTACTTTTGGATCTATATTTTCTAGCATGACACCATCCCCTGAGTAACACATCAGTAGTGCTTTATTTTACCAGTTCAAAGCAAAGAGCTCTCGACACGGAATTTATAAAGGAATAGGAATATCAGATTCTCTCTTTCCATACTATATTCCTGAGATCCACAATTCATACAACACAGGCATAATACTACAGTACTTTTATCTATGCTTTTGCAGTGCTGAGCATTTGATGAATATGCTCATCAGCCTAGGATTCTCCTCTCATATCAGGTTTACACTGACTTCAAAGGACTTATTCTTGCTGAAAGCAGAGGAAAGCCCCTAGACTCCAAACTGAATTTACCATTACACGTTCTCAGCCTGATCAACCTAATATCAGCTGTTTATTTGGAGAAGTCCCTGCTTACATCACATCCACACTACAGGCCATATAGAACATTCCCACTCACCTTTCTCAGGGCATTTGTCTCTTCCAGATGCACAATGCTAAATCATAATCTTTACACTGTTCCCAGAAAAACAAAAAATAACCTCTCAGTTGAGTTCAAGCTGTTATTTCTGCTTAATTTTAAATAGCTGAATGGTTGTGGCCCAATGCTTCCAACATTCTGTGTTAACCTTCTTGCTGATCTTTCACAGAGGTCAGAAGCAGCATGTTACTTAAGCCTGCCCTGTTCATCATTAAGTTCTCAGGGCCTAAGACTTTCACCAAAAGCCATTCATTGCTTGGTCTTCTTAACATTTAAAACTACAGCTGTGTATTTATGCTGATGCTTTTGACAGTTTTATAAAAATAAAACTTCAGACAATTTAAAGATGTGTGTTGCAAAAGGAAGGCCACTGTCTCCTAGATCATCATCTTACCATTTTCAGGCCTGCTCACCTTTTCCACCCCCCTTTGTTTAGAAATGTATAATGGCACCCACCACCTATGTCCCACACAATGCTGGGATCAAAATCCAAAATGCTGTGGGTGAAGTCAGAGCTCATGAAACAGAGACTAGAGGGATGGAAGTAGTGTGACCAAAAGTTGTGCATGGTTCTCTTAATACACCTACAGGCCCTGTCTACACTAAGCTAATGATGATATGCATCTACCATATATCTCCATGGTCACCCCTCGACAAGGGCTGAAAACTCTTTGGTTGTTAAGATAGACAGGGACAAACCTAGATAGGAACAAACTATTTGCAACATCCATTGCAGAAAACACCCTACCTTCTGATGGAAAACAAATTCCAGGGATTAATGAGACCACCATATTTTTTCAAGGTACCTAGAATTTGAACTTGAAAGGCTAGTGAACTAACTTTGTACCACAACTGTCTACCAGCACTCATTACATAAGCTGTCTATCTAATCCCTTTCATGAGAGCTGAGGAACAGGAAGGGTTAAAAACAAACAGGCATTGGGGAGACATCTGCAACATGCCAGTACAGCACTTCAATTTAGCAGGGAAAAATCTACACCTCTTTGGGGAATTTTTGTATATGGGTAGTTAGGTCTTCTCAGCCTCTTGTATAGTAGAGGCTGGAGAACTTGTCCTAAGATTTGGAGTAAGAGTCAACAGCATTGCACCATTTTGGCATGAAGCTCATTTTCAGTTGACTAATGCATACTTTCAAACACAAGACGTGTAAAAAAAAGCACATTAAAGTTTAATGCACATGGTCCTAAACAGTGGAGCCGTCTGAAAGGCTTTGCACAGCATGACATGGCTGTCTTCATTAACTCATGAGAGCAGACAGACACCACTGGGAGCCTAACAGTGCAGGGAACTTTCTTTGGCATTTCCTTTTCCAGTCAAATTCGTGTGAACTCTGTAAACAAACTGAATATGTCCATAAATGTTTCAAAGGATGACTCCATTGAGAGGAAGCATGCTCTCATGGCTACAGCACACCTCTGGGAGCCAGCAGGCCTATGTTCTGTTCCTAGCTCGGACAACAAACTTGCTGCATGACCTCAGTCAAGCAAGTTACCCTAGCTAGGCCTCATTTTCTCCATGTTAAAATGGGGACAATGTTTCCTTCTCTCACAGAGTGAGTGTTAGACTTCATTCATTCATGGGTGTAAAGTACTTTAAAACCTTCAGATGTGAGCGAGATAGGAGTGAAAAGTATTATATCTCCAAGTACTCTGTCAGACTAGTGCAATGGTTCTCAAACTTATTTGATCGGGGCCCCCTTCTTTGTCCCAGTCATTTATGCCTCCCCTGCCCCGCCCCCCCACTACATATACTACCACCCAGATCTGAAGGCAGAGCAGAGAGCAGCAGCTGCTGGCCAGGCACCCAGCTCTGAAGGCAGCACCACACCAGCAGCAGTGCAGAAGAGTGGCTGGCAATATGAAAAGTGATATTTGTAAACACTTTACACAGCAGACGTAGCACTTCATTGCCACCCTTACTTCTGCACTGCTTCTGCTGCCCCAAGGCTGACAGCTGGAGCCCCACCGCCGCCAGGTGAGGGACTGGGAAGGAATGCCTGAGCCAAGGCTGCCTCCCAGTAAGGGGTTGGGAGGAGGGGTTAGGAGACTCTTCATGTGGAATATGGTTGACATAGCAGGCTGTACATGACCCTTTTCCAATCCCCTCAGTATAGAGGGTGTGTTCAGAGCACAGTTCTGCTCCAGTGATCTCCAGCTACTAAAATGACTCCAGGTGCTGCTGCAGCTGAGCACAAACTTGAGCAGCCCAAAGGCTGCACTGTTATAGACTGGGATGGTGGTGGTCAGGTGTAGTGAGTGGAGCAGGCATACAGGTTGGGAAACAAAGCCGAGTGTCAGCACCAGAGTCAACTGCCAATTACCAGAGCAAGGGGGTCAAACCAGAGTCAGAACCAAGAATTGAATCTGAGTCAGAGCCAAGGGCAGATCCCAAATGCCAGAGCCAAAGGTCAAGGTAGTGTCAGAAGTCAGGGTCAGAGCCAGCACTGGTCACTGAGGATTGGAGGCAAGTCATAAAGGCAGGAAGAGAGGCAAAGATCAAGCATGGTGGGAACAGGAGCAAAGGCAGGGGTAAGGCAGGAGCCGAGCAGAAACCAGACTGAGTGCAGGAAGCAGGCACAACAGAAAAACCATCTTGCTACTCAGACAAACTTCCTTTTCCTCCTCCTGGCTTAAATAGTGTAGCTGGACCAATCAGTGGAGCTGGGTGATCCTCCAACCAGAGTTCCTGTGTGTGATGCCTTGGCTATAGCCCTAGAAGCTTCTCAGCCCAGTTAATTTCAGCAGCCATTGGGTGGAGACCAGGAAGTGGCAGCTATCTGGGGGATGCCCAGGCCTGGGTTTAAAACCTAGGACATTGCATGCCCTAGCTTGTGCTAGGGACTGAACTGGGACGCCATAAATGTGGCATATAACCCTTGCAGCTTAACTAGGTCTGAGAATATTGCCTTGATGCACTAGGAAAGTTGTGTATTCAGTCACCATGGATTGTGAAGACCAACCATTTTGCTCTTTACATCCACTACCTCCTCTTCCCAGACAGAACCGAGAGAGATCCCTACCCCACATTAGTCACTCACCTGGGCTATGGAAGACCAACATACAAACTCTCCCACATCCCAGGTGAATGATGTAACCAATGCACTATTGGCTATTCTGGATTGGGTCTCTCTCTCCCTGTTTTTTGGGTCAAATATGCATTGTGGTGTGGAACAAAAGGAGACGCTGAAACCTCAAAAATGTCATGAAACTGCATTTTTATTTTCCAGCCAATCCTACTGCTGACTGCTGTGGAGAGGGGAGATGTTGGGCTAGAACATAAAAATAGTCATATTGGGTCAGAGAAATGGTCCATCTAGCCCAGTCTTAGTATTCTGATAGTGGCCAATACAGGTGCTTCAGAGGGAATGAACAGAACAGGGCAATCATCCAGTGATCCATCCCCTGTCATCCACTCCCAGCTTCTAGCAATCAAAGGCTAATGAAGGCCAGAGGAAAAGAATCAAAAGGCAAATTACAAGATTTCCACCTCCTAGGGATTAGCAAAAGTTACTATGTCCTCTCCTCACTGACTTATTTAAAAGCCTAAATATATATTACATGGCAAACTTCAAATGCCCAGTTCCTCATACTTGCTCTAATACTGCCTTCATCCCATTCCTGTGGTACTGATGCAATTACACAGCACTTCCTATTCCTGTCCATTCGCATGTCATGACAGGCCTAGAATGTTTTCCTGCTTTGTATAGCTGCAGATGGGGGAACTCTGATGGCAAACTCTTCCTGTCTTTCACATGGAGATTCAGGCTGGCTCCTGCTTATGTGGCCAGAGCAATGGTATAGAGTGATTGTTAAGAAGACTGTGAAGAACACAAGATGCTATATTGTTTAATTGCAATGATACTCCTTTCATTTTTCTCCTTTTTACCCAATGCTTAAAAGCAGCAATTTATATGCCTGGCATTTCAGAAATGTTTAAAATTAAAGACTACAAAGTAATCCTTATAATGCCTACATAATGTGACATGGAACATTGCCACTTAGCAAATTAAACAAGAGTCATTAAAGGTGATGCAAGAATATGGATACAATAGCAGTATTATTACCTGTGATTTCTGGAGACAGTTAAGGCTTGAATAAAACATACTGGAGAGGTTGGCATGATTTAGGATTTACATTTTCATATTAAGAGGCGTAGACTTACATATGGCTTAATTAACACTTAGGAGCAGTTATAATTCACAGTCATTGATTTCTCTCTCCATTTGGTGTTTGCTTTTGTGTTGTTTCAGGTGCCAAGACTGCATTTTCAACATTGATTCCGAAACATTTCAAATATTTTAAATTCAAACCAGTGTTAACAGATGCCTTGTGCTGAAACTCCCCCATTTCTTGTCTCTGGGACACAGCTGCCCTAGCATGGGCCTAGCTAATGGCTTATCTACACTTAAAACGCCACAGCTCCCCTGCTTTAGTGCTTCAGTGGAGACATTCCCTATGCCAACTGGAGGGATTCTCCCATCAGTGGGGATCTTCCACCTCCCCGGGATACAGTAGCGAGATCAACAGAAGAATTCGGTCAACCAAGTGTTGTCTACATGGGGACTTGGGTCAGCTTAACTACACCGCTCAGGAGGGTGGATTTTTCACAGTCCTGATTGATGTCCTTAAAATGACCTAATTTTCTAGTGTAGACCAAGCTTAAGAGGGAGTTTTGGAATCACACTGGTAATGAGTCAAATCCTGGCCCTTGATTAAGCCTGAACAAAGAAGCAGATTCCCTGCTCCCCCATCCCAGACCACTAGCACAGCTGTCTGAGTTATAGCAGCATCCACCTGCTCTCCCATACTCTCCACATGGAGCATAGGCCAGTAGATCCACATAACTGCGGAGCTACTAGTCACATTTGTGCCCCTTTCACAGCGTACTCCTAGACTTACTTGGTATATCCACAAAGGTATTTAGGCTCCTTAACTTCCATTTAAAATCAATGTAAGTTAAGAGCCTACATACCTTTGTGGATCTGGGCCCTGGTGCTTTTCCCTTCTACATGAGCTCCCCACCCTCACAGGCACCAGTGAGCTTGCCCTTTTTAAA
Source organism: Eretmochelys imbricata (assembly GCF_965152235.1). Taxonomy (NCBI): domain Eukaryota; kingdom Metazoa; phylum Chordata; order Testudines; family Cheloniidae; genus Eretmochelys; species Eretmochelys imbricata. Next base: position 112,479,783 of record NC_135577.1, read on the forward strand.
AAGGGCTCCAGAGGTGATCCTGGTAATTACAGGCCGGTAAGCCTGACTTCAGTACTGAGCAAACTGGTTGAAACTACAGTAAAGAACAAAATTGTCAGACACATAGATGAACATAATTTGTTGGGGAAGAGTCTACATGGTTTTTGTAACAGGAAATCATGCCTCACCAATCTACTAGAATTTTTTTGAGGTGGTCAACAAGCACGTGGACAATGGGGAATCCAGTGGATATAGTGTACTTAGATTTTCAGAAAGCCTTTTACAAGATCCCTCACCAAAGGCTCTTAAGCAAAATAAGTTGTCATGGGATAAGAGGAAAGGTGCTCTCATGGATTGGTTACTGGTTAAAAGATAGGAAACAAAGGGTAGGAGTAAATGGTCAGTTTTCAGAATGGAGAGAGGTAAATAGTGGTGTCCCCCAGAGGTCTGTACTGGGCCCAGTCCTATTCAATATATTCATAAATGATCTGGAAAAAGGAGTAAAAACAGTGAGGTGGCAAAATTTGCAGATGATACAAAATTGCTCAAGATAGTTAAGTCCCAGGCAGACTGCGAAGAGTTACAAAAGGATCTCTCAAAACTGGGTGACTAGGCAACAAAATGGCAGATGAAATTCAGTGGTGATAAATGCAAAGTAATGCACATTGGAGAACAATCCCAACTATGCATATAAAATAATGGGGGCCAAATTGCCTGTTACCATTCAAGAAAGATCTTGGAATCATTGTGGATAGTTCTCTAAAAACATCCACTCAATGTGCAGCGGCAGTCAAAAAAGCAAACAGAATGTTGGGAATCATTAAGAAAGGGATAGATAATAAAACATACACTGAATACTGCAGCTTCTGTGTAGCTGCATGTATAGATGTGGTAGCCCCACCTCAAAAAAGATACATTGGAATTGGAAAAAGAAGTTCAGAAAAGGGCAACAAAAGTTATTAGGGGTATGGAATGGCTGCCATATGAAGAGAGATTAATAAGACTGGGACTTTTCAGTTTGGAAGAGAGATGACTAAGGGGGGATAAGATAGATGTCTATAAAATCCTTACTGGTGTGGAGAAAGTAAATAAGGAAGTGTTATTTACTCCTTCTCATAACACAAGAACTGGGGGTCATCAAATGAAACTAATAGGCAGCAGGTTTGAAACAAACAAAAGTATTTTTTCACACAACGTACAGTCAACCTGTGGAACTCCTTGCCACAGGATGTTTTGAAGGCCAAGACTATAACAGGGTTCAGAAAAGAACTAGATAAATTCATGGAGGATAGGTCCATCAGTGGCTGTTAGCCAGGATGGGCAGAGATGATGTCCCTAGCCTCTGTTTGCCAGAAGCTAGGAAAGGGCAACAGGGGATGGATCACTTGATGATTACCTGGTCTGTTCATTCCCTCTGGGGCACCTGGCATTGGCCACTGTCAGAAGACAGGATACTGGGCTAGATGGACCTTTGGTCTGACCCAGTATGGCCGTTCTTATATTCTGCCATTCCACAAACTGCTGGATTTGTCTCAGTAACTTGCACCTTATAGTACCTTCCATGTGAGGAGGTCAAAGTGCTTTACAGACATAAGTAAATTAACCCTCATGCTGACCCTGTGAGCTAGATAGGTAAAGTATCCCTACAGCTTCCAGATGATGAAACAAAGACACAGAGATCAGAACACAAGTCTGTGGCAGCTCCAAGTCCTCTGCTTTACTCACTAGAAATGCTTCCTGTCATATACAACAAAACTGCATCATCCTCTTGTGTAACAAAGTGAGTTGCGTGTCACACACTGGTTTGCAAGTGAAATTTTGCAAAACAACCAAGTTTTCCTTGTTACTTAGAAATTCAGACTACTTTCTTTAAAACTACACCTCTAGCTCTCTGGGAGTTAAAATTTATATCCTGTTGAACAATCTCTAACTAAGGCAATTTAAGCCACATCCTGCTGTGTTACTCAAATTGTTTTGTATTGTAAAACATTCCAAATGTAATAGTCCTGCAGAAGCAATCACCGTCTCTAAACTGTTTTGACTAGCTCTAATCAAGGCTCAGTCTCTTTACTACAGCACAGAAATAAAAATACCCAGCCTACCTACCAAAAATATACCACTCTATAAATTGTGAGCCAAAATAATCCTGATACTGATTATGCTGCAGTAAAACATTATTGCTGATTATCTGCTTCAGTAATAAGGATACTGGCAAGACATCAATAGGGCCTTAATCCTACAACTTATGCATGGGCAGTTCCTGACTGAAATAAATGGGACTCCACCCACAAAGAATCAATTGCAAGGTTAGGGTTTTTAAACATACCTTATTCCTCTGTAGCAGTTTAGCTTTTACACTCTCCTGTATGCATCATCATAACCTCAGAAGATCTGCTTGATAGACCCCTCTTCAGGTATGTCTTCATGGAAGCAACCAGTACCAGAGTCTGAGCACTCAGGTTAGCCTAAGCCTGGGGTAAGCAACCACACTGCAAAGACCTACACTAGCTACTGCGTCTTCGCTGATGTTACACTCACCTTCATGTGCTGCTGGGACATCTCAGGACATATCCTATGATGCTTTGTGCTGCAGTAAGCTGAGCCACTCTATGGTTCTTTCCCAGTGAATTGTAAGAGAACTTGTTTGTCCTTCCAGGCACATGGGAAGAACTGTGGGAAGGCACTGGAGGACTAGCAGCACATAAGTAATTTAGCCTGTATTTTCACTGCACAGGGGGTGAATTGCCAGCCCAGGTGAACACATCACATAAGCTCTAACACAAACCCCTGCCTGGGCCAGTTTTAAAGCACCACCAACCTCAGGTAGGAGATTTTTGTGTATGAACAGGAAGAGAGTTAGAGGCAACAACTGAGTAAGAGTCCAGGCTACCTCTGCAGTGAAGATATATCCTTTTAACTAGACTTTTGTGTCAGAAATGTTAGGCATTCGTTTTACAGTAGTTTGATTTCTATCTATTCCTATTAAGTTTCCCATGAAAGAGCAGAAGCTGCATGTTAGAAGCAAAGTATTCAGTAAATTTATAGTGGACATCCATTCCCTCATCTTAAAAGAAGTTAAACTATAAATTCCATTCCAAATGGACATGATTATCTTTGCAGAACTTAGATAATTTCCCTTCGCTGATTCACTTCTCTTCCTATGTTTCTCTTCTGAGCCAGAAAATTTAGTATCTGTTTGGGATACCAGCTTTCAAAGTATTAACTAATCAGAAATGTATCACAGACAGCCTTTAGGAAGTGTACTCAGCATTCCAGTAGATGAGCTACCCACATTTGCAACTATACTTACTGTAGAACCTCAGAGTTACAAACACCAAGTTAAAAACTGACCCATCAACCACACACCTCATTTGGAAATGGAAGTATGCAATCCAGCAGCAGAGACCAAAAATAAAAAAGCAAATACAGCACAGAACGGTGTTAAACTACTAAAAAAATAAAGGGAAAGTTAAAAAAAAAAAGATTTGATAAGATAAGAAAACTGTTTGTGCTTGTTTCTTTAAAATTAAGATGGTTAAAAGTAGCATTTTCTTCTGCATAATAAGGTTTCAAAGCTGCATTAAGTCAATGTTCAGTTATAAACTTTTGAACGAACAACCATAATGTTTTATTACGAGTTACGAACATTTCAGGGTTATGAACAACCTCCATTCAGGATGTGTTCATAACTCTGAGGTTCTGCTGTACTATTCCATCCCACCACCAACCTCAGCCTGGTCCAGTCCACACAAGAGATCCACTTCCTGGACACTACAGTGCTAATAAACAATGGTCACATAAACACCACCCTATACCGGAAACCTACTGACCGCTATTCCTACCTGCATGCCTCCAGCTTTCACCCTGACCACACCACACGATCCATCGTCTACAGCCAAGCTCTGCGATACAACCGCATTTGCTCCAACCCCTCAGACAGAGACAAACACCTACAAGATCTCTGTCAAGCTTTCTTACAACTACAATACCCACCTGCGGAAGTAAAGAAACAGATTGATAGAGCCAGAAGAGTTCCCAGAAGTTACCTACTACAGGACAGGCCTAACAAAGAAAATAACAGAACGCCACTAGCCGTCACCTTCAGCCCCCAACTAAAACCCCTCCAACGCATTATTAAGGATCTACAACCTATCCTGAAGGATGACCCAACACTCTCACAAATCTTGGGAGACAGGCCAGCCCCGCAACCTGAAGCAAATACTCACCAACAACCACATACCACACAACAGAACCACTAACCCAGGAACTTATCCTTGCAACAAAGCCCGTTGCCAATTGTGCCCACATATCTATTCAGGGGACACCATCACAGGGCCTAATAACATCAGCCACACTATCAGAGGCTCGTTCACCTGCACATCCACCAATATGATTTATGCCATCATGTGCCAGCAATGCCCCTCTGCCATGTACATTGGTCAAACTGGACAGTCTCTACGTAAAAGAATAAATGGACACAAATCAGATGTCAAGAATTATAACATTCATAAACCAGTCGGAGAACACTTCAATCTCTCTGGTCACGCAATCACAGACATGAAGGTCGCTATCTTAAAACAAAAAAACTTCAAATCCAGACTCCAGCGAGAAACTGCTGAATTGGAATTCATTTGCAAATTGGATACTATTAATTTAGGCTTAAATAGAGACTGGGAGTGGCTAAGTCATTATGCAAGGTAGCCTATTTCCTCTTGTTTTTTCCTACCCCCCCCCCCCCAGATGTTCTGGTTTAACTTGGATTTAAACTTGGAGAGTGGTCAGTTTGGATGAGCTATTACCAGCAGGAGAGTGAGTTTGTGTGTGTATGGGGGTGGGTTTTTGGAGGGGGGTGAGGGAGTGAGAGAACCTGGATTTGTGCAGGAAATGGCCTAACTTGATTATCATGCACATTGTATAAAGAGTTGTCACTTTGGATGGGCTATCACCAGCAGAGAGTGAATTTGTGTGGTGGGGGTGGAGGGTGAGAAAACCTGGATTTGTGCTGGAAATGGCCTAACCTGATGATTACTTTTGATAAGCTATTACCAGCAGGACAGTGGGGTGGGAGGAGGTATTGTTTCATATTCTCTGTGTATATATAAAGTCTGCTGCAGTTTCCACGGTATGCATCTGATGAAGTGAGCTGTAGCTCACGAAAGCTCATGCTCAAATAAATTGGTTAGTCTCTAAGGTGCCACAAGTACTCCTTTTCTTTTTGCGAATACAGACTAACACGGCTGTTACTCTGAAACCTATTCTTGCTATGTGTTCGTAAAGTTGGTCCCGACTAATGTTCCAAAAAAAGACACTCACCTTTGGGCTGAAGCCGCAGCGTAAGAAATGTCAGCCCAAACTCGATTTTTCTCCTCAGGAAAAGGAAACAAGCTAATAAAGAGGAAAATCATCTTGTGGTTCAGACTCAGGAGGCCTGGGCTCAGTCATTGCTTCTGGCACAGGCTTCCTGTGTGACCTTGGGCAAAAGTATAATTGGGTTAAAAAAAGAATGCCTAAAGAATTAGATAAATTCATGGAGGATAGGTCCGTCAATGGCTATCAGTCAAGATGGGCAAGGACACAATCCCATGCTCTGGATGTCTACAAACCTCTGACTGCCAGAAATAGGGAGTGGATGACAGGTGATGGATTAATCAATTGCCCTGCTCAGTTCATTCCCTCTGAAGTATCTGGCTCTGGCCACAGTCAGAAGACAGGATAGTGGGCTAGATGGGCCATTGGTCTGATCCAGTATGGCTGTTCTTATGTTCAAGTCCAATGGGACTAGATTTTGAAGTGCTCAGCATCAGCACCCAGAATAAGGGCTAGATTTTCAGAAGCGCTCAGGTCTTAGAAACAGCCAGTGTGACGCTTCTGGCCAGAATTTTAAGAGATCAGCCCCTCTCCCCCCCATCCCCATGCTCAGTTTGTTTGAAAATGTGGCCATTTATTCTGGTGCCTAAGTGGGAGGTGAGCTCCTCTGAAAATTGGGCCCTGATCATGGGTACTGTGCACTTGTGAAAATCTGGCCCTTAATCTCTCTCTTATTCTGGCCTCTCTTAGCTATTTCACTTTATCAGCTCTTTGGGGCAGGGACCATCTTTTGCTATGTACAGTTAGTGCTAAAACACAAGCCCCAATCTCGCTTGAGGCATATGTAATATACATCATGAAATACACAAAGAATGGTATTGCCTCAACAGTTGTCACTGTAGCAATGCCACTCAGGTTCAAGAGCAACATATTTCAGCCCTGTCTTTTTGATGTGTAAAGGGGATGTTTCCCCCCATCCCTGGACACACATATGCTGCACATCAGAATGCAGCAAGGCATGGCCTCTGTTTTTTCTGAAGAAGATTTATAAATATTCCATTACCTTTGTTAAGACTCTTTTGAAGGTTCCCTTCCACATACATCTGATAATAAGGGATGTAGCAGCAACTTTGTTCCTCTTGCAAGGTTTAGGTTATTATACATTGTACTGAGAAAGTGATCAGAGAAGTCCTGGTGGCACAAAAATAACTCTTTGTTTCTCATGTGGTATATGTAAAATAAGGGCCAGAAATAGCTATTGGATAGTCAGCTTCAAGTGGTGCCGACCTTTCATTTGCACCCAGTGGAAACCTCCAGCACAGAAATACTTTAGCACAGGGCACACTGTGTCTACTGCATTCCCCAGTCATCCGTAAGGAATACAGATATCTTTCAGCTCTAACCTCTTATTAATCTTTGCAGTCAATCTAATTCAGCTTTAGTCACATTAGCTAATGTGCTGAGGAAGGAAGCCAGCTTATCCAGACCTGGGAAGACTTTTCCAAGGAGAGAGACAGGAGAAGCAACAGCATTGTAATAAGGTGGTTACTTGCTATCCTCTTTCTTCGATCATTTTAACTGAGCTATGGCTGAAGCACTGGTGGGAAGCCACAGCTGAGTGGGAATGTGCGTGTGTGAGAGAATGGGGCAGCCAGGGAAGGGTCATTGGTGCTGGGTGATCCAGATGCTTGGCAAGAACACCCACCCAGATGTGAGGAGGCTTACCCAAGCATTCTGAATCACCCCCCAACCCCTATACACACACACACACACACACACACACACACACACGGCAGTGTGGTCTAGTACACAGGACAATGAATGGGGGTCAAAAGACCAATTCCCCTAACCTTGTGTAAGTCTCTTCTTCTCTCAGAGTGTTTCCCTTCCCTCCTTTGTCAGTCTTGTTTAGACTATTAGATCTTTGGGGCTGCAAAAGGACGGTGGCCCATCGCTGGGCACTGGCTGGGGAGGTCTCAGCCTGCACAAAGCTCCGACAGAAAAACATTTTGGTTTCCCAGAATAAACCAAGTTCTCCTCGAACAGCTGAATCTTGTGATTAAGGGGGTAACATATGCAGTATGAGAGTCTAATCATATCATGTACTGTATTTCCTCTGGGACCCCTGCCTCATTCGGTGCACAGAATGAATGGTGCTCAATTAATGAGCAGCTATTCAACATTTTGTTTTATTCCTATTGTTCAGTGGGTGGCTCCATGCCCCATTTACTGCATGCTATTTAAACCCTGCTCGAGAGACAGGGCTCTTAACGCCCTCCTGGGCTTATCTAGGGGGCTCAGCACTATCGTACCTGAGTGCTTCACAAACATTAATAGACTGATTTTCACAGCACCCCTACAAGGGGAGGGGGTGGTGAGGCACAGAGAGTTTACGGTCAAAAGTATCCCCTAATTCTGTAATCACCAATCTGAGATGCCTAGGACCTGATTTTTCAGAGTACTCAGCATTATACAGCACTTTGACATCAGTGGGCTTTGAACATCTCATTACAGTTGTGAGTGCTCAGCACTTCTGCAGCTCAGACCCAGGGTCTCAAGTCAGGTGCTCAGGAAATGAAGGACACACAGTTAGGGTTTGTCTACACTGGCACTTTACAGCGCTGCAACTGTTTTGTTCCGGGGTGTGAAAAAACACCCCCGAGTGCTGCAAGTTTCAGCGCTGTGAAATGCCAGTGTAGACAGTGCACCGGCGCTGGGAGCCGCCTGTGAGAAGTCTGGTTGAAGTGACTTGCCCAGCATCACACAGGAACTCTGGGGCAGAGCTAGAGATGGAATCCAGTTCAACTTTCAGCTGCCTTAGCCATGAGACCTCCTTTCTCTTCCTGCCATCCCCTGCCTCTTTCATTACACACCTTCCAAGATCTGCAACAAATAAGTCAGGGGTCCTACAACAACAATTTCCTTTACTCCACAACCCTGATTCACCCCAGCCTAAGTTCATCTTGTGCACTGAATGAGACAGGGAGGCCTGTGGAAAAATACAGCATGTGGTCATGTAAACTAGGGAGCTGCACGCTTCATAGCTTCTGTAGGCTAAGCTCAATGCACACACCAGAGTCTCCTTGCATCCCTCCGTTCCCCACACAAGCTCACTGTGTGCCACCCTCCCATCCTCTATTTCAGGGACTCCCTGCAACTCCCCCCAGTCTTCCTTGGATAGGGGCTCTGTTTGCCCCCCATTCTCCCCTCCTCCCATACCATGGTCCCCCATTCCTCCTCTCCCACACCCCCACATGCCAGGGTCCCATATTCTTCCCCACCAGAGGTTCTGTTCGACCCAGATTCCAGGGTCCCCCAAGCCAGTAGTTGTGTGCCCCCCATTCCTCCTTTCCCCGTCATGCCAGGGTCTCCCATTCCCCACCATGTACCAGAAGCTCTATCTGCCCCCTATTTTCCCCTCCTAAGAATATAGCTGCAATGCTCTAGGAAGTCTCCACTAAGCATGTGCAAACTATGATTTTTCAAAGGCTTACCACTTGGCCAAATTTGGTGGATTTTCACAGGAACAGCAAAAGGCACAGCCCTGACAAAAAGACTTACAAAAGTCCCAGTACAAAATTTCGAGTCCCTACTCCAAAGCATGGGGATGCTAGAGCTTCTCACAGAAAAGATCACTGGAATTATTATTATTTTTTTTTAACATGAGAAAAACATTTTTTCCTGGCCTTGTTCTCAGAAACAGCAGAGCCATTTTGGCTGAAATTGAAAGAAGAAAAAAAAGAGAGAGGCGGGGGATAGCACCTGAGACAGACACCCAAGATGGACAATTTCAGTCTCAACAGTTAAAGTTTAGCTAAGTTATAAGGACTCAAAACCTTAATAATGGGGGTGCTAGCTGCCTTACCTCTGATAATAGATTAGTGATGGCAGCTTTTCAAAAAGAATGTTATCTGCAGAACCATTTCTAAACTTGCAGTCTGGCGAAGAAGTGCAAGTGTAACAAACAACAGAGGGAAACAATTACATCCAAATGGATTTTCCTCTGCAATCTTTGATTACACTTACATCTCCAAGCATATCTATCATATCCAAGCAAAATTCCCCACTCCGATTCCAATGTTTAAGGTGCCCTCCAGGAAGTGACCAATCATGGAATTTAATTAGTACATAGCAAAATTCTCCAGGTCAGAGACAGATTTTTGAAATAATTCCCCTTGCCAGCGACCAACCTGCCCCAAACCCATCTCAGGGATTGATTGTATGAGCTCATAAGACCCAGCCAGTTTAAAGCCCTTTGTGATTCACCCTGTTGATGTGGAGTGCTTTTGCAGTCTTCACTCTCCCCACAGATTTCCAACTGACATCTACTCTGCCTGGAGTAGATCTCCTACTGGAACTCTGCCTGCAGAATATAAACAAAAATATGCACTAGGTAGTCCATTATAGATTAGAGAAATTAAGACCTTCCCCTCCTTAATATTTTAATCAAATAGGGCCAAATTTTGCCTTAATTTATATCTTTGACTTCAACTTCAATTCAGTGGGGTAGCCCAGGTGGCAAAATTTGGCCCAAACAGTGTTAGCATCAGATTTGAATGACTTGACTTTTGTTGGTTCATGTCCCAGTTTCAGCATTATTTAAATATAATTTCATTTTCTATGTAATGAGACAATCTTGCAGAGAGTTAGCATACAAAGGGTAGATTATGGAGGATCAAGAGCTAAGCCTTTTGGGACACTTGTGCAAATTGCAGCTGAGGCAGATAGTATTTAAATAGAAAGTCTAGGCACAATTAGAAATAGAAGAGGGAAGCCACAGAGGAACAGGAATCTAGACTGACAAGATTTTGTAACCTTGGCAACAACTTCTTGTGATTGCCAGTATCAAATGCAGAGGATACAGCAAGAAATAAGTAGCTCATTCAGAGCCATCTTTGCTGATCTGCTTCTTGCAAATTTATCTGTCACTCTGCTCTGAAAAGGTACTTTGATTTCCCTGAGCCCATGGAGAGTCAGTGTAAAATTATGTGGAGAAAGATATTTAATGAGCAGAAAAATATCTTAATACTGCAAAGGAGTTGCAGGAAAATGTGCCAAGTACAGGACAAAAATAAAAGGGACACTCAAAACTAAGTTTTCAAACAGAACTGTGGTCTGGTCTTTTTCTTTGGAAACTTTGTTTACCTCCACAAAGTTTATAATCCTTCCCAGTTTGTGACTGCAGGAGCAGAAGTCAGGTTACACCACTTGGCAGTACGATGTGCCCTAGAGGCCATCAGGTAATCTATAACCATTACTATTAAGAAATGACAGAATGGTACAAAACCAGAGGCAGTCATTTGCAGGTGAGAGAATATTGCCAGATGCACTGCTGTGGAAATGACTTAGGGTATGTCTACACTACGGAATAAGGTCGAATTTATAGAAGTCGGTTTTTTAGAAATCGGTTTTATATATTCGAGTGTGTGTGTCCCCACAGAAAATGCTCTAAGTGCATTAAGTGCATTAACTCGGCGGAGTGCTTCCACAGTACCGAGGCTAGAGTCGACTTCCGGAGCATTGCACTGTGGATAGCTATCCCACAGTTCCCACAGTCTCCGCGGCCCGTTGGAATTCTGGGTTGAGATCCCAATGCCTGATGGGGCTAAAACATTGTCGCGGGTGGTTCTGGGTACATATCGTCAGACCCCCCTTCCCTCCCTCCCTCCCTCCGTGAAAGCAAGGGCAGACAATCATTTCGCGCCTTTTTTCCTGAGTTACCTGTGCAGACGCCATACCACGGCAAGCATGGAGCCCGCTCAGGTAACCGTCACCCTATGTCTCCTGGGTGCTGGCAGACGCGGTACGGCATTGCTACACAGTAGCAGCAACCCCTTGCCTTGTGGCAGCAGACGGTACAATACGACTGGTAGCCGTCATTGTCATGTCCGAGGTGCTCCTGGCCACGTCGGCTGGGAGCACCTGGGCAGACATGGGCGCAGGGACTAAATTTGGAGTGACTTGACCAGGTCATTCTCTTTAGTCCTGCAGTCAGTCCTATTGAACCGTCTTATGGTGAGCAGGCAGGCGATATGGATTGCTAACAGTCGTACTGTACCATCTTCTGCCGAGCAGCCATGAGATGTAGATGGCATGCAGTCCTTCTGCACTGTCTGCTGCCAGCCAAAGATGTAAAAGATAGATGGAGTGGATCAAAACAAGAAATAGACCAGATTTGTTTTGTATTCATTTGCTTCCCCCCCTCCCCCATCTAGGGGACTCATTCCTCTAGGTCACACTGCAGTCACTCACAGAGAAGGTGCAGCGAGGTAAATCTAGCCATGTATCAATCAGAGGCCAGGCCAACCTCCTTGTTCCAATAAGAACAATAACTTAGGTGCACCATTTCTTATTGGAACCCTCCGTGAAGTCCTGCCTGAAATACTCCTTGATGTAAAGCCACCCCCTTTGTTGATTTTAGCTCCCTGAAGCCAACCCTGTAAGCCGTGTCGTCAGTCGCCCCTCCCTGCGTCAGAGCAACGGCAAACAATCGTGCATCTGAGAGTGCTGTCCAGAGCAGTCACAATGGAGCACTCTGATGGGGCTAAAACATTGTCGCGGGTGGTTCTGGGTACATATTGTCAGGCCCCTGTTCCCTTCCTCCCTCCATGAAAGCAAGGGCAGACAATCGTTTCGCGCCTTTTTTCCTGAGTTACCTGTGCAGACGCCATACCACGGCAAGCATGGAGCCCGCTCAGGTAACCGTCACCGTATGTCTCCTGTGTGCTGGCAGATGTGGTACGGCATTGCTACACAGTAGCAGCAACCCATTGCCTTCTGGCAGCAGACGGTGCAGTACGACTGGTAGCCGTCCTCGTCGTGTCCGAGGTGCTCCTGGCCACGTCGGCTGGGAGCGCCTGGGCAGACATGGGCGCAGGGACTAAATTTGGAGTGACTTGACCAGGTCATTCTCTTTAGTCCTGCAGTCAGTCCTATTGAACCGTCTTATGGTGAGCAGGCAGGCGATGCGGATTGCTAGCAGTCGTACTGTACCATCTTCTGCCGGGCAGGCAAGAGATGAGGATGGCTAGCAGTCGGATTGTACCATCTTCTGCCGGGCAGGCAAGAGATGAGGATGGCTAGCAGTCATACTGTACCATCTTCTGCCGAGCAGCCAAGAGATGTGGGTGGCATGAAGTCCTTCTGCACCGTCTGCTGCCAGCCAAAGATGTAAAAGATAGATGGAGTGGATCAAAACAAGAAATAGACCAGATTTGTTTTGTACTCATTTGCCTCCTCCCCCGTCTAGGGGACTCATTCCTCTAGGTCACACTGCAGTCACTCACAGAGAAGGTGCAGCGAGGTAAAGCTAGCCATGTATCAATCAGAGGCCAAGCTAACCTCCTTGTTCCAATAAGAACAATAACTTAGGTGCACCATTTCTTATTGGAACCCTCCGTGAAGTCCTGCCTGAAATACTCCTTGATGTAAAGCCACCCCCTTTGTTGATTTTAGCTCCCTGAAGCCAACCCTGTAAGCCGTGTCGTCAGTCGCCCCTCCCTCCGTCAGAGCAACGGCAGACAATCGTTCTGCGCCTTTTTTCTGAGCGGACGCCATATCAAGGCAAGCATGGAGGCCGCTCATCTCACTTTGGCAATTAGGAGCACATTAAACACCACACGCATTATCAAGCAGTATATGCAGCACCAGAACCTGGCAAAGCGATACCGGGCGAGGAGGCGACGTCAGCGCGGTCACGTGAGTGATCAAGACATGGACACAGATTTCTCTGAAAGCATGTGCCCTGCCAATGCATGCACCATGGTGCTAATGGGGCAGGTTCATGCTGTGGAACGCCGATTGTGGGCTCAGGAAACAAGCACAGACTGGTGGGACCGCATAGTGTTGCAGGTCTGGGACGATTCCCAGTGGCTGCGAAACTTTCGCATGCGTAAGGGCACTTTCATGGAACTTTGTGACTTGCTTTCCCCTGCCCTGAGGCGCATGAATACCAAGATGAGAGCAGCCCTCACAGTTGAGAAGCAAGTGGAAATAGCCCTGTGGAACGCCCTGTGCAACGCCAGACAGCTACCGGTCAGTTGGGAATCAATTTGGAGTGGGCAAATCTACTGTTGGGGCTGCTGTGATGCAAGTAGCCCACGCAATCAAAGATCTGCTGATATCAAGGGTAGTGACCCTGGGAAATGTGCAGGTCATAGTGGATGGCTTTGCTGCAATGGTATTCCCTAACTGTGGTGGGCCATAGGCGGAACCCATATCCCTATTTTGGCACCGGAGCACCAAGCTGCCGAGTACATAAACCGCAAGGGGTACTTTTCAATAGTGCTGCAAGCTCTGGTGGATCACAAGGGACGTTTCACCAACATCAACGTGGGATGGCCGGGAAAGGTACATGACGCTCGCATCTTCAGGAACTCTGGTCTGTTTCAAAAGCTGCAGGAAGGGACTTTATTCCCAGACCAGAAAATAACTGTTGGGGATGTTGAAATGCCTATATGTATCCTTGGGGACCCAGCCTACCCCTTAATGCCATGGCTCATGAAGCCGTACACAGGTAGCCTGGACAGTAGTCAGGAGCTCTTCAACTACAGGCTGAGCAAGTGCAGAATGGTGGTAGAATGTGCATTTGGACATTTAAAGGCACGCTGGCGCAGTTTACTAACTTGCTTAGACCTCAGCAAAACCAATATTCCCACTGTTATTACTGCTTGCTGTGTGCTCCACAATATCTGTGAGAGTAAGGGGGAGACGTTTATGGCGGGGTGGGAGGTTGAGGCAAATCGCCTGGCTGCTGGTTATGCGCAGCCAGACACCAGGGCGGTTAGAAGAGCACAGGAGGGCGCGGTACGCATCAGAGAAGCTTTGAAAACCAGTTTCATGACTGGCCAGGCTACGGTGTGAAAGTTCTGTTTGTTTCTCCTTGATGAAATCCCCCGCCGCTTGGTTCACTCTACTTCCCTGTAAGCTAACCACCCTCCTCTCCTCCCTTCAATCACCGCTTGCAGAGGCAATAAAGTCATTGTTGCTTCACATTCATGCATTCTTTATTCATTCATCACACAAATAGGGGGATGACTACCAAGGTAGCCCAGGAGGGGTGGTGGAGGAGGGAAGGAACATGCCACACAGCACTTTAAAAGTTTACAACTTTAAAATTTATTGAATGACAGCCTTCTTTTTCTTGGGCAATCCTCTGTGGTGGAGTGGCTGGTTGGCCAGAGGCCCCCCCCCACCGAGTTCTTGGGCGTCTGGGTGTGGAGGCTATGGAACTTGGGGAGGAGGGCAGTTGGTTACACAGGGGCTGTAGTGGCAGTCTGTGCTCCAGCTGCCTTTGCTGCAGCTCAACCATACACTGGAGCATACTGGTTTGGTCCTCCAGCAGCCTCAGCATTGAATCCTGCCTCCTGTCATCACGCTGCTGCCACATTTGAGCTTCAGCCCTGTCTTCAGCCTGCCACTTACTCTCTTCAGCCCGCCACCTCTCCTCCCGGTCATTTTGTGCTTTCCTGTACTCTGACATTATTTGCCTCCACGCATTCGTCTGTGCTCTGTCAGTGTGGGAGGACAGCATGAGCTCGGAGAACATTTCATCGCGAGTGCGTTTTTTTTTCTTTCTAAGCTTCACTAGCCTCTGGGAAGGAGAAGATCCTGTGATCATTGAAACACATGCAGCTGGTGGAGAAAAAAAAAGGGACAGCGGTATTTAAAAAGACACATTTTATAAAACAGTGGCTACACTCTTTCAGGGTAAACCTTGCTGTTAACATTACATACATAGCACATGTGCTTTTGTTACAAGGTTGCATTTTGCCTCCCCACACCGCGTGGCTACCCCCTCAACCTTCCCCCCTCCCTGTGGCTAACAGCGGGGAACATTTCTGTTTAGCCACAGGCAAACAGCCCAGCAGGAATGGGCTCCTCTGAGTGTCCCCTGAAGAAAAGCACTCTATTTCAACCAGGTGACCATGAATTATATCTCACTCTCCTGAGGATAACACAGAGAGATAAAGAACGGATGTTGTTTGAACGCCAGCAAACGTACACTGCAATGCTTTGTTGTACAATGATTCCCGAGTACGTGTTACTGGCCTGGAGTGGTAAAGTGTCCTACCATGAAGGACGCAATAAGGCTGCCCTCCCCAGAAACCTTTTGCAAAGGCTTTGGGAGTACATCCAGGAGAGCCGCAAATGCCAGGGCAAAGTAATTCTTTCACATGCTTGCTTTTAAACCATGTATAGTATTTTAAAAGGTACACTCACCGGAGGTCCCTTCTCTGCCTGCTGGGTCCAGGAGGCAGCCTTGGGTGGGTTCGGGGGGTACTGGCTCCAGGTCCAGGGTGAGAAACAGTTCCTGGCTGTCGGGAAAACCGGTTTCTCCGCTTGCTTGCTTGCTGTGAGCTATCTACAACCTCATCATCATCATCATCTTCTTCGTCCCCAAAACCTTCTTCCGTATTGCCTCCATCTCCATTGAAGGAGTCAAAGAACACGGCTGGGGTAGTGGTGGCTGAACCCCCTAAAATGGCATGTAGCTCATCATAGAAGCGGCATGTTTGGGGCTCTGACCCGGAGCGGCCGTTCGCCTCTCTGGTTTTCTAGTAGGCTTGCCTCAGCTCCTTCAGTTTCACGCGGCACTGCTTCGGGTCCCTGTTATGGCCTCTGTCCTTCATGCCCTGGGAGATTTTGACAAAGGTTTTGGCATTTCGAAAACTGGAACGGAGTTCTGATAGCACGGATTCCTCTCCCCAAACAGCAATAAGATCCTGTACCTCCCGTTCAGTCCATGCTGGAGCTCTTTTGCGATTCTGGGACTCCATCATGGTCACCTGTGCTGATGAGCTCTGCATGGTCACCTGCAGCTTGCCACGCTGGCCAAACAGGAAATGAGATTCAAAAGTTCGCGATTCTTTTCCTGTCTACCTGGCCAGTGCATCTGAGTTGAGAGTGCTGTCCAGAGCGGTCACAATGGAGCACTCTGGGATAGCTCCTGGAGGCCAATACTGTCGAATTGTGTCCACAGTACCCCAAATTCGAGCCGGCAAGGCCGATTTAAGCGCTAATCCACTTGTCAGGGGTGGAGTAAGGAAATCGATTTTAAGAGCCCTTTAAGTCAAAATAAAGGGCTTCATCATGTGGACGGGTGCAGGTTTACATCGATTTAATGCTGCTAAATTCGACCTAAAGTCCTAGTGTAGACCAGGGCTTACTGTACACAGAAAGCTTAAAATAACTAAATAGAGTAAACCTGTCTTAAGCTACCACCTAAGGGCAGACAGAAAGAGACTGCTGAAAAGCTGCAGTGTTATTACGTATTTGTAGTAGCTTCCAAAACATTTTGGCAATTTCCAGAAAAGGGAGAACAGATCCTGCCTGCAGATTAGTCCAGGTGGTGTCAACTTGCACTCAGTACATTTGGGAACACTTTGGGGCAGTCTGGAGGTTGCTTAAAAAAGAAACCCTTTGCAAAGGTTTCATTGCTTTTCCAGAGTCATAGTTATAACCATCTACAGGTGTTTGAAAGGTGCATAGCAACCTCAAAGAGGTTTAGGAGGTCCCTAAAGCAGTCCAGGCAAGCATATCTAGAGCTCATTGTTAGGAAATTTATGAGTGCCTGATTGTGCAAGTCGACTTGGTTTGCAAGTACTCAACGCTGAAAATCAGGCCATTTTGTTAAGTGCCTAACTATAGATTTCAGTATCTAACTTTAGGCACTCAAGTTTGAAAAAAATAAGTGCTCCTTATGATTTCTGGTTTTACAAATTCTAGTTTCCATTTAAGAAAAAGAAAGAAAGAAAGAAAAAAAAACCTCTCTCCACTGTTGCTTAGCAAAAGACACACACACAAACGAGGCAAATGGTTGACAATACAGAAGAAACAGAAAAACTGCCTGTAAACAAAGTGATGTTAAAAAGCACACAGCAAAAAAACGGGAAACAATAAAGAAATACTTTCTGTCTAATCTCTCAGGTATAGACATGTAGGCATTATCTGGACCCCAACAGGTTAAAAAATGCCAGAGAAGTGTAGAGAGCATCCCTTTAATTTTCAGAATATTACTGTATATCGCAGGATCAGCTAACCTCGGTATGTAAAATTCACAATTTTACTTTAATTCAAAGTGTTTTCTTAAAGCTTTCCCTCTTGAAGAACCTAATGAACCAGCAGGTTAACATGCTAGTATAAGCTAAGCTCATATGACCATGGGATTCTCGGATGAGTAAACAAAGAGGAAAGTATTACTGATAAAATAAATTCTCAGGCACAGTGTACAAATGGGGCTGGAATGAAGCTCAGCAATGTGGGAAAAGGGTTTGTCTCTCTTCAGAACCATCTTTAGCTTACGTGGGTCCAAATCAGTGTGACAAGGGGGAGGGACTGACTCAGATCATGATAGCTTGGACAGTTGTACTCATAGAATCATAAGACTGGAAGGGAACACAAGAGACTATTTAGTCCAGCCCCCAGGTTAAGGCAGGATTAAGTATACCTAACCCATCTCTGACAAGTGTTTGTCTGACTCGTTCTTTAAAACCTCCAGTGACGGGGATTCCACAATCTCCTTAGATAACCTGTTCCAGTACTTACTAGCCATATAGTTAGAAGGTTTCTCCTAATATCTAACCTAAATTTCTCTTGCTGCAAACTAAGGGCTTGCCTACACTGGCAATTTACAGTGCAGCAACTTTCTCACTCGGGGTATAAAAAAAACAACTCACTCCACCCTCCTGAGCACAGCAAGATTCTCAGCTGTAAAGCGCCAGTGTAAATAGTGCACCAGTGCTGGGAGCCGCACTTCCAGTGCTGGTAGCTACACCTCTCGTGGAGGTGGGTTTTATTTTTGCTGTTGTTTGTTTTTTTAAGAGCACTGGGAGAGCTCTCTCCCAGCACTCTGCTGTGACTACACAAGCCCCATTAAAGCTTTAGCGCTGTCAGCATAGACTAGCCCTAAGCCAATTACTTCTTGTCCTATCTTCAGTGGCCCTGGAGAACAATTGATCACCATCCTCTTTATAATAACCTTATATGTTCCCCCACCATGTTCTGTTCCATTCTCTGTTCACTAATCCAATACATCACACTAAGCTGTCTATCTCTCAAAAAGAAAAGGAGTACTTGTGGCACCTTAGAGACTAACCAATTTATTTGAGCATGAGCTTTCGTGAGCTACAGCTCACTTCATCGGATGCATACAGTGGAAACTGCAGAAGACATTATATACACACAGAGACCATGAAACAATACCCCCTCCCACCCCACTGTCCTGCTGGTAATAGCTTATCTAAAGTGATCATCAAGGTGGGCCATTTCCAGCACAAATCCAGGTTTTCTCACCCTCCGCCCCCTCCCCACCCCCCAAACCTGGATTTCTGCTGGAAATGGCCCACCTTGATTATCATACACATTTTAAAGAGAGTGGTCACTTTGGATGGGCTATTACCAGCAGGAGAGTGAGTTTGTGTGGGGGGGGGCGGAGGGTGAGAAAACCTGGATTTGTGCTGGAAATGGCCCAACTTGATGATCACTTTAGATAAGCTATTACCAGCAGGAGAGTGGGGTGGGAGGAGGTATTGTTTCATGATCTCTGTGTATATAATGTCTGCTGCAGTTTCCACGGTATGCATCCGATGAAGTGAGCTGTAGCTCACGAAAGCTCATGCTCAAATAAATTGGTTAGTCTCTAAGGTGCCACAAGTACTCCTTTTCTTTTTGCGAATACAGACTAACACGGCTGTTACTCTGAAACCTGTCTATCTCTGTACCTCTGCCGTTGCTACATTCCACCATGTCCTGGATAGTGGGGGGGAACCCCACCCTCATTGCTTTAGCTTTACCTATTGTTTGTGTCACCTACTGTGATTGAAGCTGTACTTATCTGCCTTTTCTCCCCATTGAAAGCTGAATTCTGTTATCAGCAGAGTGAATGAATGAGTTCAGTGTTCTATAGCAAGTCCCAAACCGGGAGTCCTTGTTAGCATCTGAGGTAGCACTCAGCCACAGTCTCTGATGTTCGGTCTCTCTTTGTACTAACCTTTCTGTACGTCCTCAGGAGTCTCCTGCAGTTTTGAGTTTCACAGGTGCCTAAAGTGATTTTGGGACGCTCATATTGGTAATAACCCCTGCAGAGAAACAGTCGCACTTTAATCTTAGAGCCATGCTGGCTTCAAACAAGCCCTTTAAATCTTTGTTAAGAGCCAATGTGGCTGTAAACAACCTTTTTGCCTTTACTAACTGTTGACACAGCTGTGCTTTCATGTTGTGGCCTATGCAATTGAAAAATCATTTAAATATGAAAAGAATGTTCATTAGCTATCTTTCCCCCTCACTAGCCTGTTATGCACATTTTAATTATCTCCAGCATTAGAATTTAACAAGGGCTAGCTCCCTGTGTCTGGAGATCAGAAGAAGCAGGTACTTTTACTTTAGGTGAGGAAGATGGCAAGTAGGAAAATCAGCTGAAGAGGAATCTCTTGGAGGGACCAGGGCTGGGAAGCACCCTACTGTGCTTTAAGGCTTCATCCACATACAGCTGCGTGATGTTGTGCAGACCAGCTATATATGGGGATACTCTTAAATCCATTTAAACCTGGCTTAGAGCAGTTTAGCTTGGCTCTGTTATGGGGCAAGCTGCGGCTTTGCCTACATGGAAACTGGAACCATGACTTAATGCATATTGAAATAGAGTGCTCTTATTGAAAAAATAAGAGTGTCCACACAGGTTTGCATTGAAATAACTGGAGAGGGGAATTACAATTGATTCAGTTATTTCTGTCCCTGTTTTCATACATATCCGTTTGTGTGTAGACAAGTCCCAAGTGGAAAAGTAAGAAGTTTACGAGGCAGCAGGGGAGGGTGATGATCAGACTTTCGTCAGATCTCCATAGAGCAAAGACCTGTTCCACCCATTTCTATTCCTCCTTTTCTTTCCCTATTAGTTTACTCTTCTCAAGCCACCATCATGCCCAGTAACCTTCAGTCACATCTCCCCAGCCATGCATACCTTCTCCTTCAATTGCACATCCATTCTGTCAGTATGGCTAGGAGATTTTGGATTGATGCACCTCATGATATGGTATATGTGTGCATGTATGTACAACCTATGGTGAGCAAAACAAAAATCTAAGTTCCTTGCAGTTGATGGAAAACAAAAGATTCAACCAACAAACGCCTTTACTGAACGATTTAGGCATCCAGCTTTAGTTTAATGTTTAGACCATATTTCCATAATAATACCCAGCTGTTATATCACACTTTTCACCAGTAGCTCTCCAAGCATGTTACAAAGATAAACATAATTATCCCCATTTTACAGATGAGGATACTGAGGCATGGGCCCGTGAAGTGACTTGCTCAAAGACACACAGTAGGGTAGGGGCCAAGATGGGAATAGAACCTAGATGCCTAGCCACTAGGCAACACTGCCATCCCAAAGAGTGCATACTAACAAAAGACATTTTCTTAATACCTTTTAGATTATCATCATCATCATTTGTCCAGAGAATGTATTTTATTTTGCACAGGTCTGAAATATTCTTGGTGGAAATTCATATTTCCTGGAGATAATCCAACATATGTTATAGTGTTTAGAAAGGGTGGATCCACCTACACTATGCTTCCTTCAAGTAGATAACATTGGCAACACAAGAAGCATCAGGGAAGGCCCATGTGGCCTGAGATACCTGCTCTCCTGTGGTTGATATTGATTCCACCCTATTTTTTTTCCACACGATCCCCTCCTTCAAGAACAAATCTAGGTTTGTCTCCAATTGTTTCACTCCCTTTGCTTTCACCATCTGTCTATCAGAACTGCCTGGAGCCTAAATTGACGATAACTTCCTTTGTTTTCAAAGCAAAGGCCAAATTTGGCACATAAATTGAAGCTGCAAAGGAAACTCACACCCATTATAGTGGTTTCATCCCTGCCCAGGCTCCCACTGCAGCCAAGAGCCTCCTTCCTGCTTTTATCAGCCTTCTGCTCTGCCTCAGAGCTGTGAGAGGTTATGTCTCACAACAGAAATGTAGCCTAGAGCCAGTGGCGGATTAAGGATTTTGCCGCCCCTAGGCCCAGAAATAATTGCCGCCCCCGCCCCAGCTCACCTCCGCTCCGCCTCCACCTCCTCCCCTGAGCGCACCACCAGGGCCTGCTTCTCCCCGCCAGTGATTGTGCGCAAAACAGCTTTGCGAAGGAGGGGGGAGGGGGGTGGAATGCGGCACGCTCAGGAGAGGAGGCGGGGCTGGGGCAGGGATTTGGGGAAGGGGGCCAATAGGGACAGGGAGGGGGCGGGGAATGAAGGCGGGGAAGGGGTGGAGCTGGGGCAGGGCCGGAGGGCTCGAACCGGCACCAGGGGAAGCAGCCCTGCTGTTATAAATTTGCCGCCTCTGCAAATTTGCCACCCTAGGCCTAGGCCTTGTAGGCCTAGGCATTAATACGCCGCTGCCTAGAGCACAGTCTTCCCGGTGCACCCATGGCCAGAGACTTGGACCTCTGGCTGAAGTGGTATAGGGCAGTACACTAGTTATCTCTCCCTGGCCATAGAGGTTTGTAAGTAGTAACCAGGGTGCAGCAGCCAGAGCCCCCATAGCAAGGGAGGAAAGAACAGGGAGCAACCACACTAAACACTCAGGTAGGGCCTGGCAGCCAGAGCACCCCAAAGTGATGGCTGGAAGCAGCCAGATCCTACTCTGAGCCTAAGGCAAGCAGCAGCCAACTCCAGAGCCTCTGCCCTCCATTCAACCCAGGACAAAGAGCACAGGACAGTCCTAGAGGATGGTTCAAGGGGAGGTTCTTAGAGAGCCATGCTCCCAGGAAGCTAGGCTGCAGTGCAGAGGAACAGGGCCTCTGAGGGTATATCTACATTGCATTTTAAAAGCCCACAACAGCAAGTCTCAGAGCTAAGGTCTGTGGGCTCGCGCTACGGCACTAAAAACAGCAGTGTAGACAGTGTGGCTCAGGCTGGAGCTTGGGCTCTGAAACCCTCCCCTCTCTGCCGGCTTCAGAGCCCAAGCCCAAACAACTGCACAGCTCCTTTCTAGTGCCATAGCACAAGCCCCGCATCTGTAGATCCAGGCTCTGAGCTTTGCTGCTGCAGGTTTTAAAACGTAGTGCAGGCTTTCCATGAGGGCATAACCCTGTGTGTCAATGGCTCTTCAGGGAGCCATACACACCATAGGAATGTAAACTTCCTGCTTGTTCCACCGGGCTAAACTCCAGTGCCCAATGTTAGTAGGCTAAAGAAAACACCTGGGGAGAAGAGATGCTTGCCAGTGACCTAGGCTTGTTATTCTTGCACAGGGGATAGTCAACCCTTTCATCCCCATGTCACTGAAACCTTTCAGCGGTGCATTAACTTCAATAGATTTATTACATTATTTTGAGAACTATGAGGACACCCTGCTGACCTCCCTTTCCTGAGGGGAATAAGCCCAATTCCCTTAACCATCCCTTTTAAATTTAGCCTAAAACAAACCAGCGACAGTAAAATGTATTCCAACCTGGTGATATCACCACTGTTGTGCCCCCAGCCTCATTGGCTTCAGACTGTCCGCCAGACCACAGGACCCTTTTTCAAATTCGCCTCTCTTGGTGTCATCACAGCCACTCTTGACAATTTAGTACTTGTTGATACCCACTACTGCTTCCCATACTCAGGGTGGGCCAGGGGGCCATGGCTCCATCACTTTTTACTGGCCTTAAAGGTGAGCAACAGGAGGAGGGGTGGAGAAGAGAGAGCAGGGACAGGGTCTTGAGGGGAAGAGGCGGCGTGGGAGCAGGGCTTCAGGGGAAGAGGTTGCGCGGGGGGCAGGGCCTTGGAGGAAGGGGCAGCGTGGAGGCAGGGGCTTCAGGAGAAGGGGCAGAGTGAGAGGGGCAAGGCCACAGTCTGGGCACCCATGGTCCTCCCACTTTTAGAGAGCTTCCAGTGCTCCGGTCCCATACAGCAGGTTTTATGGTATTGCCAACCACAAGCTTTCAAAAATCATGTCAGGCCCCACAAAATCATGAGACTGGCTTAAAAGTAATGACATTTTAAAAACATAAATTTGGGTTTATTTTTATTTTCTCAGCAGTTATGGGGGCTAGAAATAAAGCTGAGATTCTCAGCTCCAGGAGCTGGAACTTAAAAACAAACTATCATAAGCGTCACAATAAAATCATGAGTGTTGTCATAAGGACACCATAAATACATGTGTAGTCAAAGGGACAGATTCTGATCTCAGTTACACAAAGTGTAAGGAAGGAATAACTTCACTGACTTCAATGCAACTTACCCAAAGAGTCTTCCAGATGTACTGTTTATGGCTCAGTGGGGAGGAAGGATGGTTTTGTGCTCAAAAACACTAGACTGGGGAGGTCAGGAAATCTGGGTCCAGTACCTGGCTCTGCCACAGGAATTCAGGAAAGTCACTCTCACCCTGTTTGTGAGTCAGTTTCTGCATCTGAAAATTAAGGTGATCAGCTACCTCACAGAGGGGCTGTGAAGCTTACTCTGTTCATGTTTCCACAATGCTTTGAGATGGCTATAGAAGTGCAAAGCATTTTTATTTACTACAGCCCTTTCGTGAACCAAACATTACAGTTCTTCTCATGTTATCACTGATTGTCTCTGACATGTTATTTCCTCCCCCCCCACTCTTTTTTTCAGAAAACAGCCTCAAAATTCTGCAACCGAGCGACTCAAAATGTAATTAAGATGTACATTAAGTAATATCCTGCAGGAAGATTGCAATTATAACTCCCTTATTGTCTAGTATTACATCCCCTGGTACCAATAGGTCTGTGCAACAGGTGAGCCAGTTAAAGATAAGAAAGACATCCACAAAAAACACTTAACTTTGCAGTCTGTTAGGTTATTTAATGGACTTTGCTTTGTATAATTATTAGACAAACACCCAGTCCCAAGCTACATTGCAGTTATTACACAATCAGAGAAATTCAGTCAGCTCCACAACCACCCCCCGCCACCCAATAAAAATCCCCCACAGATAAATCTTTAAGAAGAAGTTTCCACAAGCTAAACAGATTGTTGGCATGATAGTTAAGAGGCAGTAACTTTATGAACTGTAGCTCACGAAAGCTTATGTTCAAATAAATTGGTTAGTCTCTAAGGTGCCACAAGTACTCCTTTTCTTTTTGCAAATACAGACTAACACAGCTGCTACTCTGAATCCTACCTTATCACTGTTTTTTAGCAACTCTGGTTAAGAACAGAGCAGCCTTCCCATTATAAATCCCCAGTTAGAGGGGTCAGAATTCTACATTAAAAATGGGCTCTAGGCTGAAAATTACATACAAGGTATTTTTTAAAAAAATCTTAATAATTAACTTGATTGCATTGAATTAAAAAAAAGAAAAAGTAAAGAGAAGGTAGGTGGCTTCAGATGACTTCTCAAGTTATCTAGAAATAAAAATAAAGAGCTTTTTTTTAAAAAAATGAAGAAAGCATTAAGGCATAATGTGGATCTGGGCTAGTTTTGAATCATGCCATACACGCAAAGTAATAATCGTTGCTGCTACTAATAAAAAATAACAAGGTCCTTTTGTAAAGGAAGGTGACAGCTCTGTATGCAAAGTCACTTTGTCAACAAATTTCATAGCTATTTTTAGCACCTGCCCTTCACTTGCTGGCAGATGGCCTTGTGTACTAGAAAGGGTGGAGCAATACCGGTCAACCCTCCAAGTGGAGAGACAGCTTATACCAGGAAAGGGGTTCTTTTGTGGGTATAGCTTATACCAGTTCCCCGAACAAAATAAGCTCTGGGTACTTTTTTTCTGGTATAACTTACCTACACGAGGTCTTTTGCCCGCACAGCTATGTCAGTTTGGGGAGGGTGATATTTTTCACACTTCTAACCAACATAGCTATGCTGGCAAAACTTCTAAATGTAGCCCAGGTGGAGCCAAACAGACCAGAGAGTCACCAAAGGAGCCTTTACAATCTAAGGAATGAATCAGTCTCCACAAGTTAAGTAGTCTTTAAGTACACTTATCACAAAACGTGTAATGGCCCTTTAGTGCTGCTACAGTCCCCATTTTAAAAATGCGTTGAAAGTGGACTTCTAGAAATGTTTGCAGTGTTGTGGTAGCTGTGTTGGTCCCAAGATATTCTAGAGGCAAGCTCAAAAGCTTGTCTCTCTCTCACCAATAGAAGTTGATCCAATAAAAGATATTAACATTTCTATAAGTCCAGGTGGGTGATGTATTTGCCCAACAGACTTAACGTCTCTGTGTTTTAAAAAATGAAAACCAAAGGAACACATTTAAGAAAAGTTAACATACATGAGAGAAGAGAAACTGAGATTGTTCTACTTTATATATTAATATATTACTGGGCTCAGAGATCAATGCATGTTACCTACCTTGGGTCAAATTCTGTACCATGTAGGCCTCATTCAGACCCTGGAATTCCACCTCCCAAAATCCCATGGAAGTTAGGTCTCCAGAAGGAGTCAGTCAATGGCTGCATGCAGCGTAAATCAGAATCTGACCCATTGGAACTGGTGTGCATCCAAAAGCAGAATACTGTTGGTGGTTTTGTTTAGTTAATTTAACATCATTTACACACAAACATCCATGCTCCTGAGACAGGAGGAGATTTGTGTGTTTATGGGCTTTGAGCTTCAAGGGACCCTCTATTTGTGTGAGTGGAAGGCAGCAGAGCCCAGCAGGCCTGGCCTGTGTTTTGGGGCAAAGAGGGGAGTATCAGCTCTGACACATGCTCTTGTGTGAAAGCCCCTACTGAGGTGTCCATGGTGCAGCTCTGAAGTGGTTGGGCCAGAGTGGGGGAAGGCCACCCTTCATGTCATTGGTCTCCCACAAAACCTGGGGGTCAACCTGAGGCAAGTTAATAAGGGACAGAGACTGCACTATCTTGAGTGCTGTGAATCCTTCTGGGTGGGGTGGGGGGGCAGCTGGAGTCCCCCAAAGCACAGCTCCCTAGAAATAAGGCTGCCATGCTGCTGGAAAAGCTGATGGTGTGTGTGTGAAGCGGTCTGGTAGCACTGCAGAGGCACCGGACCTCTGGGCAAAAGGGCACATCCCTCCAGCTCCTTCCCACTCCCCTCAAGATCTGCAAGGGGGGGAGGGGAGTGCAAACCTCCTTCTACTTCCAGCCGGGGCAAATTCTGCTCCGTCAGGGGAAGAATGAGAAGGAAATTGTGAGAGTATCTCTGTGGCCCCCTAAATGGGAATAAGATTTATACATAGATCAGGCATAAAACAACCCATAGAGAAAGAAAATACCTGTTAGCCAGAGTAAGATACTCTGGTCGCATGCATGGACTTCCAGAGCCTGCATCAATATATGGTTTCAGAGTAACAGCCGTGTTAGTCTGTATTCGGAAAAAGAAAAGGAGTACTTGTGGCACCTTAGAGACTAACCAATTTATTTGAGCATGAGCTTTCGTGAGCTACAGCTCACTTCATCGGATGCATACCGTGGAAACTGCAGCAGACATTATATACACACAGAGATCATGAAACAATACCTCCTCCCACCCCACTGTCCTGCTGGTAATAGCTTATCTAAAGTGATCATCAAGGTGGGCCATTTCCAGCACAAATCCAGGTTTTCTCACCCTCCACCCCCCCACACACAAACTCACTCTCCTGCTGGTAATAGCCCATCCAAAGTGACCACTCTCTTCACAATGTGTATGATAATCAAGGTGGGCCATTTCCTGCACAAATCCAGGTTCTCTCACCCCCCTCCAAAAACCACACACACAAACTCACTCTCCTGCTGGTAATAGCTTATCCAAAGTGACCACTCTCCCTACAATGTGCATGATAATCAAGGTGGGCCATTTCCAGCACAAATCCAGGTTTTCTCACCCCCCACCCCCATACACACACAAACTCACTCTCCTGCTGGTGAAAAGAAAAGGAGTACTTCTGGCACCTTAGACACTAACCAATTTATTTGAGCATGAGCTTTCGTGAGCTACAGCTCACTTCATCGGATGCTGGTAATAGCTTATCCAAAGTGACCACTCCCCCTACAATGTGCATGGTAATCAAGGTGGGCCATTTCCAGCACAAATCCAGGCTTTCTCACCCCCCACCTTTTCCGGGGGACACACACACACACTCAAACTCACTCTCCTGCTGGCAATAGCTCATCCAAACTGACCACTCTCCAAGTTTAAATCCAAGTTTAACCAGAACGACTGGGGGCGGGGGGGGGGTAGGAAAAAACAAGGGGAAATAGGCTACCTTGCATAATGACTTAGCCACTCCCAGTCTCTATTCAAGCCTAAGTTATTTGTATCCAATTTGCAAATGAATTCCAATTCAGCAGTTTCTCGCTGGAGTCTGGATTTGAAGTTTTTTTGTTTTAAGATAGCGACCTTCATGTCTGTGATTGCGTGGACCAGAGAGATTGAAGTGTTCTCCGACTGGTTTATGAATGTTATAATTCTTGACATCTGATTTGTGTCCATTTATTCTTTTACGTAGAGACTGTCCAGTTTGACCAATGTAAATGGCAGAGGGGCATTGCTGGCACATGATGGCATATATCACATTGGTGGATGTGCAGGTGAACGAGCCTCTGATAGTGTGGCTGATGTTATTAGGCCCTGTGATGGTGTCCCCTGAATAGATATGTGGGCACAGTTGGCAACGGGCTTTGTTGCAAGGATAAGTTCCTGGGTTAGTGTTTTGTTGTGTGGTATGTGGTTGTTGGTGAGTATTTGCTTCAGGTTGCGGGGCTGTCTGTAGGCAAGGACTGGCCTGTCTCCCAAGATTTGTGAGAGTGTTGGGTCATCCTTCAGGATAGGTTGTAGATCCTTAATAATGCGTTGGAGGGGTTTTAGTTGGGGGCTGAAGGTGACGGCTAGTGGCGTTCTGTTATTTTCTTTGTTAGGCCTGTCCTGTAGTAGGTGACTTCTGGGAACTCTTCTGGCTCTATCAATCTGTTTCTTCACTTCCGCAGGTGGGTATTGTAGTTGTAAGAAAGCTTGACAGAGATCTTGTAGGTGTTTGTCTCTGTCTGAGGGGTTGGAGCAAATGCGGTTGTATAGCAGAGCTTGGCTGTAGATGATGGATCGTGTGGTGTGGTCAGGGTGAAAGCTGGAGGCATGTAGGTAGGAATAGCGGTCAGTAGGTTTCCGGTATAGGGTGGTGTTTATGTGACCATTGTTTATTAGCACTGTAGTGTCCAGGAAGTGGATCTCTTGTGTGGACTGGACCAGGCTGAGGTTGATGGTGGGATGGAAGTTGTTGAAATCATGGTGGAATTCCTCAAGGGCTTCTTTTCCATGGGTCCAGATGATGAAGATGTCATCAATATAGCGCAAGTAGAGTAGGGGCTTTAGGGGACGAGAGCTGAGGAAGCGTTGTTCTAAATCAGCCATAAAAATGTTGGCATACTGTGGGGCCATGCGGGTACCCATAGCAGTGCCATGGTATACATTGTCCCCAAATGTGAAATAGTTATGGGTAAGGACAAAATCACAAAGTTCAGCCACCAGGTTAGCCGTGACATTATCGGGGATAGTGTTCTTGACAGCTTGTAGTCCATCTTTGTGTGGAATGTTGGTGTAGAGGGCTTCTACCTCCATAGTGGCCAGGATGGTGTTATCAGGAAGATCACCGATAGATTGAAGTTTCCTCAGGAAGACAGTGGTGTCTCGAAGGTAGCTGGGAGTGCTGGTAGCGTAGGGCCTGAGGAGGGAGTCTACATAGCCAGACAATCCTGCTGTCAGGGTGCCAATGCCTGAGATGATGGGGCGCCCAGGAATTCCAGGTTTATGGATCTTGGGTAGTAGATAGAATATCCCAGGTCGGAGTTCCAGGGGTGTGTCTGTGCGGATTTGATCTTGTGCTTTTTCAGGAAGTTTCTTGAGCAAATGCTGTAGTTGCTTTTGGTAACTCTCAGTGGGATCATAGGGTAATGGCTTGTAGAAAGTGGTGTTGGAGAGCTGCCGAGCAGCCTCTTGTTCATATTCCGACCTATTCATGATGACAACAGCACCTCCTTTGTCAGCCTTTTTGATTATGATGTCAGAGTTGTTTCTGAGGCTGTGGATGGCATTGCGTTCCGCATGGCTGAGGTTATGGGGCAAGTGATGCTGCTTTTCCACAATTTCAGCCCGTGCACGTCGGCGGAAGCACTCTATGTAGAAGTCCAGTCTGCTGTTTCGACCTTCAGGAGGAGTCCGCCTAGAATCCTTCTTTTTGTAGTGTTGGTAGGGAGGCCTCTGTGGATTAGTATGTTGTTCAGAGGTATTTTGGAAATATTCCTTGAGTCGGAGACGTCGAAAATAGGATTCTAGGTCACCACAGAACTGTATCATGTTCGTGGGGGTGGAAGGGCAGAAGGAGAGGCCCCGAGATAGGACAGCTGCTTCCGCTGGGCTGAGAGTATAGTTGGATAGGTTAACAATATTGCTAGGTGGGTTGAGGGAACCATTGCTGTGGCCCCTTGTAGCATGTAGTAGTTTAGAAAGTTTAGTGTCCTTTTTCTTTTGTAGAGAAGCAAAGTGTGCGTTGTAAATGGCTTGTCTAGTTTTAGTAATATAATATAATCAATATATATAATGTAATCAATATATGCTATTCAATAACAGAGTTGGAGCGATAGCACTCTTAGAAAAAATCAAAGGTTGTAATTTTTAGTATTGTCTATATTGCGATACAGCCCAGAGGCCCCAGTCAGAGATCATAGCTCCACTGTGCTATGCACTGAATACACATAATAAGACAGTTGCCGCCCCCACATAGTTTACAATTTAAGTATGCAGTGGGAGAGGGTAGGTGAATACAGGAGAAGTGGGGACTGCAGTGTAATAGCAAGACGATTAGTGTAATGAGCAGCGGTCAGAGCATTCAGCTGCCCAGCCACTGGCAAGAACTTTGTAGGCATCACGGCCTAAGGAAGGAGAGATCTGGAGGAGGATAATTCAATGGCTTTATGGATTTTCTCAGGGAGCTGCTCCTATGCATAAGGATTATTTTTTTGTAACCTCACAGTGTGCTCAGTTAAATGCTACAGGATGAACACAATGGGTTAAATTCTGCAGTCTGTTACACTAGTGTAAAACTGGAGTGGCTCTTCTGGAGCCAACAGACTGACTCTGATTTACATCAGTGTAATGACTGCAGAATTTAACTCACTAGTCTGAGTTTTACCATCTTTTCTCTCTTTATTATTATTTTTTGCTATGACTGGGAATAGCTTTGATATAAGGAGCTTCCCTGATCTCTTATTGCTGTACTATGGAAAGGGACTGAAGATGAAAGTATACGCAGGAGCATAAAACAATCTAGCAGTGAGACTAAAATAAATAAATAGTTAGCTGCTGTGGGTGACAAGCCTCACACATCCTAAAACAGGTGTGTTCGCCACATTGGCACTGAGCTGATAGTGACATGAGAGTGCTAGACCACTGCCTTTCGTTCCACTGCCCATGTGTTACAGATGACCAAAAATGCTCCATTTCAAAAGGAGTTTGCAGGTAGACGCAGTATTTTAGCAGCAGTGCTCTGCAATACTGGATTACTGTTAATTATCTTAAAGGGCCGACATTGTGGAAAACACTATCCAAGACACAAATAAAACTGCTGCTCCAAGGAACTTAAAAATCTTACAGATACTGGAGAACACCAAGAATCATGGAAGGCCAGTTCCAGCCCCCACTTCTGCAGCTCTGGGAGTGCCTCATGGTAGAGCATATTAGGGTCTGCTGTGTAGGAGGCCTAGCACACTGAGAAAGGGGTGGGGTTCAAGAATAGCTCAGTGATCCTCCAACTTCCCCTCTAGGACAGGGGTGCACTGGAGTAACCGAGATGTTAGAACCTGCAGAGCTGGAACCTGGGGGTTGTGGGCTGCTGATGCCTCCACAACACCATGGGAGTCTTAGGCTGGACTCCCACGGGAGGACCCTCTGAGTCTAGGCTCAGCAGGAAGTACCACCCAGCAGGACCTGGTGGCAGCCTCTCACAGCCTGCTGATTGGATAGTACCAGTACTTAAACCAGGAAGCCATGAAGGGCAGCTGTCTGAACAATGTAGACTGTTTGCCCATCTCTGCTCCACGCCAGCTTGCAGTAGATCCTAGACTCTGGTTTTTGACCCTGGTTTGTCCTCACCTTTGCTATTCAATTGCTGTCTGTAACCTGGTGCCTGACCCTGATCTTCTAGTAATCCGACCCTGCCTGCCTGCTAACACCTGACTCTCAGTTCACCCAGAGCCTGGCTTGGACTCTGACCTCCCAGTAACTTGACTCAGCCTGACTCCTGCTCCAAACTTTAGGTCTGGCCACCCACATCCCGGTTGTGATAGGAGAGCTACGTCTACCTATCTATGTTTTTTATAGCACACACTGTAGTATCTGAGCACCATGGGTTCTGTAGAGACAGAGACTCCAGTTGGGCCCTAATTGAGCTGGCCACACCTATGGTCAGCTACTCCCTCAGCTGCCCTCACTTCCTGTATCCCAGCTGCAGCCCTCTCCTGGGCTGCTTTTAACTCTGATTCTACTGGAGTGGGGCAGGAATAAGGTGTACTGAGGAATAAGCTATACTGAGACAAAATTTGCCTGTGTATACTAGGGGTTTGCATCAGTGCAGTAATATGAGTGGCTAGCTACTGATTTCCCAGTGTAGACAAGGTCCTAGTTCCAGTCTGTCTTGAAGTGAAGGTTGGGCATTTGAATTTTTGCCAAATCATTTTAACAGCCTTTTCAATTTCCTTTTGCGCTTGATAATAAGGTTTGTCGTTTCAGAGTTCTTTTGGCCACACGTGTATTCACAGCATCCTAGTGAACAGAACAGCATACAAAATTAGTTAGCCTTGCCAACAGCAAAGGATTAGGACCACATTTTCATTGGCCTCCAAAAATAAGCTTGCAATATTTACAGGTGCATCCATTTGTGGGAGTGAAATCAGTGTTTGCGCCTCATAAGTACCCAGTCGTGCATGTAATTATCCAGTTTATACATGTTGGCAGACCTATTTTTGTCTGCCTGCTGGAAATTTGGCCCTTAATTACCACCTTTGATAGCAAGTGGGATTGTTTAGTGGATGAAATTAGCAGCCCTTTGCTTTTTGGTCGTTAAGGCTGACCAAGGGGATTCCATGGTCAACAATCCTTTTCTGAACCATATCTTGTGACCTCTCCAGGAGTAACAGTACTGTTTTTTTACATTTACAGGAGAACTTATCCCTTCTATGTTGCAGCCCTTTCTTGGCTCTTTTCCTGTAATGGTAAATAATAAAAAATTGTTTTTAAGATTGGCATTTACACTGGGAACGTGTTTAGGCCTCTGGAGAAGGAAGGAGAGACACATTTAGGTCATGCAGTGGCAGGCCAGTTCAAGGATTTCAGGCCTCTGTGTTAAGCAGAGCTGGTTGAAAAATGGAAAAAAGTTCATGAAAAATTTTCAAAATGGAAACAAATTCACAATTGGAAGGCTTCAAAATGGGGGGAGGGGATCCTTTTTTTCAGCATTTCCAAAAAATCTGGGAACTTTCCAGGTTTTTCTTTGCCCTTTCTCCTTTGCTTTTTGCCACTGAAGGTGATAACAAGCATAAGGTCCAGTGTTGTGTGTGTACATAGTTTGCACACAGATGGGCTTCCAAAAATATTTTTATGTTTTTTCCTTTTCCTACTCTGTAACTTGTCCAAAGTTACACAGTGGAAAATGGAGGAATCCCGCCCCCTCCTCCCCCACACACAAAAATTAGAAATTAAACCCAGCTCTTGTTCTTTCTTTAGTGGGAAACGGGAGGGACAGGGGAGAAGAAAAGGGAAAAACAAAAATCCAATTTTTTTTCAGTTTTCAAAACACTAACTGGAATATTGGAAACATTTTTGTTCTGTTTTGAAGTTTTCAATCACATTAACAGAAGTTGAAAAATGACATTTTCTTGTGGCTTTTTCCCCGCATTTCTCAGCGGGATAGTTTTTAAGCTGAAAAATTTAGATCAGTTCTGGTGTGTAATGTTTGTGCTCAGCCTGTGCAAAAAGACTAAATACTAAATACAACTTAGATGGAGCTACTATAAGGTGGGTGCATAACTGGTTGGAAAACTGTTCCCAGAGAGTAGTTATCAGTGGGTCAGAGTCAAGTTGGAAAGGCGTATCGGGTAGGGTCCCACAGGGATCAAGTCTGGGTCTGGTTCTGTTCAACATCTTCATCAATGATTTAGATAGTGGCATAGAGAGTACACTTATAAAGTTTGCGGACGATACCAAGCTGAGAGCTCTTACAAGTGCTTTGGAGGACAAGATTAAAATTCAAAATGATCTGGACAAACTGTAGAAGTGGTCTGAGGTGAACAGGGTGAAATTCAATAAGGACAAAGTACTCCACTTAGGAAGGAACAATCAGTTGCACACATACAAAATGGGAAATGACTGCTTAAGAAGGAGTACTGCGGAAAGGGATCTGGGGGTCATAGTGGATCACAAGCTAAATATGAGCCAACAGTGTAACACTGTTACAAAAAAAAGCAAACATCATTCTGGGATGTATTAGCAGGAGCATTGTAAGCAAGACACGAGAAGTAATTCTTCTGCTCTACTCCGTGCTGATTAGGCCTTAACTGGAGTACTGTGTCCAGTTCTGGGCGCCACATTTCAGGAAAGATGTGGACAAACTGGAGAAAGTCCAGAGAAAAGCAACAAAAATGATTAAAAGTCTAGAAACGTCTAGATAAGTCTAGAAAAGTCTAGAAACTTCTAGATAAGTCTAGAAAAGTCTAGAAAACATGACCTGTGAGGGAAGATTGAAAATTTTTTTGTTTGTTTAGGCTAGAGAAGACTGAGAGGGGGACACGATAACAGTTTTCAAGAACATAAAAAGTTCTTACCAGGAGGAGGGAGGTAAATTGTTCTCTTTAACCTCTGAGGATAGGATAAGAAGCAATGGGCTTAAATTGCACAAAGGGAGGCTTAGGTTGGACATTAGGAAAAACTTCCTACTATCAGGATAGTCAAGCACTGGAACAAATTACTTAGGGAGGTTGTGGAATCTCCGTCATTGGAGATTTTTAAGAGCAGGTTAGACAAAAAGCTGTTAGGGATGGTCTAGATAATACTCAGTCCTGCCTTGAGTGCAGGGGACTGGATTAGAAGACCTCTTTGGGTCCTTTCCAGTTCTACCCTTCAATGAGTTGTGAGTCAAGGGCTTGGCAGCTTCTGGGACAAATTGGGGAGCTAGCCCCCCTTGGGGAGGTGGGGGTGTCAGGAGAGTTTGCCAAATAGAGGAGGGACCAACTGGAGGTGGGGAAGGGGTTGAAGCTACCAGGAAGGGTTGGGACCCTATGATCATCTTCTGAAATTGTAGTGCACAGGAGGTCGGCTGGTGAGGTAAATCAGACCACCAGTGCTCGCTGGGTGGGAGTACCATTATAATGGGTTCATGTCCATCCACACCCCTCCAAAGTACAGAGCTCATGCAGGTGCAAACTTGGTAAGTTTTCAGAGCCGACCATGCTGGGAAGTATCATTGTTAGGCTCCAAATAAAGCCTCACCTCATTCATAGCTATAAAAACAGTAGTTATGATTAAACCTAAGTTTTGTCATGGATATTTTTAGTAAAAGTCATGGACAGGTCACAGGAAATAAACAAAAATTCATGGCAGCCCATGACCTGTTCCTGACTTTGACTAAAAATATCCCTGACAAAAGGGATAGGTGGGTTCAGCACCCACTGCTGCTGGGGCTCCTGGTCCCCTACTGGTGTGGTGCATGGGTGCTGTGGGGTCCCCCTGCCGGCAGGGCTGGGTGGCTGTAGGGTCCCCTCACCTGGGCAGCTGGTAGCTGCAGGGTCCCCAGCCACTGGCCCTGGCTGAAGCTGGGCAGCTCTGGGGAGTCCCCGCTGCCACTGGGCAGATGCAGGAGGTCTGCCATGGCTGGGCAGCTGTGCAGGGGTCCTCCCCGTCAGGTTGCGGGCTAAGAGCTGTGAGGGCGGGGCTGACTGGGACCTCCAGCCACCGGGCAGAAAATGTCACAGAGATCAATGGAAGTCACGGATTCCGTGATTTCTGGGACATAATTGTAGCCTTAGTTATGATGTTCATGCCCAAAAGTGTGATAAGGGACGTGATCTTTGGGGCTCTGACAGGGACTTGTGCTGTATGATCCTAGACTAAATATCCCCTTTGACTATTTCCTTAACAGAACAGCTCAGCAGATCATTATTTTTAAATTACTTGGAGTCTCATCCTGTGAGCCCATCCTCATGTAAGGGTCCTTTCACCAGTAGTTCCACTGACTTCAGTGGTACAAGGGTTTGCAGACTCAGGCTCTTATAAATATAAATGAATGCTCAGGTTCAAACATTTCATTTACCTTCCAGGTATAGTCAGAGGATTTAAAAGCCACCATTCGGCAACATGTAATGCTTGCTCTGCAGTAGGTAGCGCGTTCGAGAAATAATGACTGTGTTTTCAGCAGAAGATAATTCTAGCCAATATTTAAAGTTCCCTAGAAAACATCTGTGTTTTTGTATAGGAGGTGTATTTGAAGCCTACCTCCTTCAAACTGCCCTTGCTCAGCAGTGAGCACACAGCAATACTCCACTCTTGACATTTCTAAAAGACTTCTGATGTTCTTTTCTTCCTGTAACAATGGGACCAATTTTCCCATTCCTGGCTGTGAGCTTGACCTCTGTTTTTCATTTACCACCTCTTGAAATTACCTTGCCCTCACCTTTAAGAATGCTTTTCTACGGGACGCTGAATTCTGAAGCGTGGTGCTTGAGGAGTGTTGTTGCTGACAGAGAATTAAAAGATTAGACGCTCGCTTAATGGTGAAATATTATCTGTGTTCCCAATTTACTGTCAAAATGCCCCAGCAAACACCCCAGGGCCATTAATATTGATCTACCTTCAGAGCCCTCCTCTGCGACCTAACGATTCCCATAAGTGTCACCCAGAGAGTCATGCTGAGAACACAGGAAATTAGATACCAACTATATACTTCACCAGGGCCTAACTGTGAAAGAAAATGAGCAGAATTTAAAGGTCTTTGTCTCTGTTAGCTTATGACAACTCTTTCTATTTTCTTCACGAACCCTATCATTTTGTACAAGGAATGTTGACTGGCTAGAATACATGCAGGAATCTTGTGGGGTGCAGAAAGAATAGAAGTTAACCAGATTAGCTATTAATCCATCCTCAGATATTATCTTTTGTGAGCATGCCACATGAAGAAGGAGACAAAAGCTGGCTGTCATCAGTGGGCAATCGTCCTCACCTGAGTGGAAGAAACCTTTCCTCAGTCACAGCTGGAAAATATGCCCTCTCATCACTTAAAGGGACAGGTTATTTTTAGATGCTTCCCATTTTAAAAAAAATATCCATATTTAGAATGAGTGAGATCATAAGCATTTGCCTAACATCATTCTACTTCCACAGGGAGGTTGAGGGGAAAGCATTCCCATGTCACAAACCTTGTGATCAGAACGCTTACAGCTTCTGGACTGCTGCCCTTAATGCCTCATTATTTAGATCACCAGCCTTTTCTACAGTCTCAAACTGAATTGCCAAGAGATGTTATAACAGTGGGGTACTCCCGTCTTAAGCGCCTCTTGCTGCTATGTGCGATACTGCAGTTCTTTTCACATTCTTAGTGCCCCCTGTAGGCTGTCAACCTTGCTTGGTGTGTCTCAGTGGCTCAGCCCTCCAGCTGGGTCACACAATCAAAATGGACCCCTTCCAGGGTAGCAAAACTCCAACAAAGCTGTCTGTCTGCCCTTGCCATGGTCTTCAGCCCCAGCTCTGGGCCCTTTAAATTCAGCCCTTTGCTTGGGTTTCCAAACAGGCCTGGTCCCTTTCTCAGGGTTTACACTACTTCACTAGTGGAGGAAAGTGGGCTCTTATACACAACAGCCACGTACTGCTCACTTCAATTCATCGCTGCTCGTTCCCTGGGCCTCTTCCCTCCTGGCCCCTTTGTCTTCAGCCCTTACTTGAGCGTTAAAGTTCTTGGGTCCCCTTTCTCCTAGCTTACACAAACACAGCCAGACCCAAACACTGGCTAGCCCTCAAGTGCCTGTGGCCGGGTGTGGTGTGGTGTGGTGTGGTGTGCCGTGCCGTGCTGTGCCCTGCCCTGCCCTGCCCTGCCCTGCTCCCAGTCAGGAACTGGGCTAAGGCCCTGCAGCTTCTTTTATCTGAACCTCCCGTGCTGTGATTGGCTGCTTCTAGGAGGCCTCTCTAGGCAGGCTTGGAGAACCCACCTTCGCTGTTCCTTTTCTGGGGCAGGATGTAGGGAGCCCCACAGGCTAGATACGGCCCATGACAGATGGGCACAGTTACAGCTAGATGGGCTAGCCTAGCCTGGGCCACAAGGAGTCATGCGCCTCTACAGGGGCAAAGCACAGAGTCTTGCATGCCCAGCATGTAACAGTAGACATACCCGCAACTAGCTTTAATATAGCCAGCACAGCTAATAACAACAGGGAAGACATAGCGGCCCGGGCTTGAGCATGGGCTGTACAAGCCCACCTGGACCCTGTATAAATACTGATGTTGCTAGCCTAGGCCAGGGTCTGTTGCCATGTGGTCACTGCTCTTTTTAGCCACACTAGCCAGACAAAAGCTAGAGCAAGGGTGGCCTGCCTGAGCTGCAGTCACACCTCCGGTTGCAGTGTTGACATAAGTTTTGTGTAGCTCTGTGTGTGACATTTCCTGCAAATTATATTTCATTTGCATATTTGTAACCATTTGCATATAAACAAAGCTTAGCTTTAAAAGATTCTGTGGATCTAGTGCTGGTGAAAGGCCTCTGCTTGTCAGCTCTGTAATGAATGAAGCTCTCTGCTTATCTATAGACGAGCAGAATTTCCCTACGCCCTGTCCTGTTGGCATCGCTCAACCCTGACCAGCTGGCGGACTTTCCCCAGGGACAGCAGTCTCCATGGCCCAGGCAATTCTTGGCATCTCTGCTAAGCCTGCCAATTAGTTCAAAGCATGATGGTTAGTTTGTGATGCAGGAAACCAGAACTGAGACCCACCAAATATCCACTCGCTACAAACCACTTTTCAGCTCTACTGAACTGGCCTGGATTCTTCCTGGTGACCTACAGCTGAAAGGCTCTGCAGCTCATTAACAATGCCTTGAGGCATCCAGTCGTTGTCGTCATCGTCCCCCCCCCCCCCCCCCCCCCCCCCCCCCAGTAAGCCCTAATGTTAAACCTTCAGTGATGCTACTCTCTGAAGGACAAGTAAAATAAAGTTCTGACTTTTTGGAGCTTACACAGGCAGGATCTTCCACGCTCTAGCCACACTGGCCAAACCTCCCACACCGAACACAGTCTTCTCAAACATGCTGTACAGGCAAGTGCCCTGTTCTTAAGTGTTCTTAAGGCGACAGTTCCCTTTCCCCGCAATCCAAAAGCTCAAAATACAACAACAAAGCCCCATTCTCCAGATGCAGTTCTCAATACGGTGCTTTGCAACATAAAATTATTTCAATATTCCTGGGTCCTCAAACTCACTTGAGAGGGTTCTACAACTATGCCAAAGGCACAGCTATGGTGGGAGAGAGAGCTGGAATGCATGTTCCCATTATTTCCTCCCCCACAATGTGGGCAGTGGCTTAAAGCCTTAATCTTGCCCTTTCAATGTGCTGTTTCCATGATTTATTATCATGGGAGAACTGACTCTTAAGAGCAAGCGAAGGGAGCAGCTCTTTGGGGCTGTACTATCATGCATGTCATGTAGCTCCCACTGCTAAATGAACTGCTTGTAGAGATCATGAGCCTGATTCCCCTCTTTCTTACACCAGTGTAAATCAGGACTCATGCCATTGACTGAGGTCAAAACTATGAAATCAAAACCGGTTCCCTTGAGTTTAGGGAGCCCAATAGCCCATGTTTGCATCCTGTGACCTTTCCTTGTTATGCTGTGTGTACAGAGGCATGGATCATGACATTGTTATACCCTTATTGTCTCCTCCTCCCCACATTATCTTTTTTCAACTAGTACTGCCCTGCATGATATTTTCTTCAAAGATTCAGTACCGGTGATACATATGGTATGTACAGTGCGAGTAAGTACACTTGGTTTCAGTGAGCATAAACTATACCAGGTTAGATACTGCTTATAGATGTAAATGTTTTCATTTTAGCTAGAACACAGTGACATATTGGTTGGAACGAGGCTGCCTTTCTTAGAATAAAACTACTTCTACAGCATCTTTTATCAGAGGAGCTCATAGTGTTTTACAACCATGAATGAAGTAAGCCTCACCATACCCTTGTGTGGTAGGCTTTCAATCCCCGTTTTACAGCTGGGGAACCAGAGGTACAGAAAGAGGTTATGTGATTTATCCATGGACATACAGGACATCTGGAATAGAGAGAGGAATTGTACCTGGATCTCCTGGCTCCCAATCTTGTTCTGTAAACACAAGGCCATGCTAATTCTGCTTATAAAAATGAATATAAACTATTTTAAAATTAAGCACTTTGAGATTCCCTACCCTGAAGGCGATATAGGTGAGTAGGGCTCAGCACAGCTGCCTAACAAGTTTCAGAAATGCTGTGTCTGTTATTTTTCATTAGTGCAGTTCAAATGAAAGGGCTTAAGCCAACAAGTCAGCAGTGGGGACTAGGCGAGCAGTATCCACCAGTGCTTGAGACAGCCCTTCAATAGTAGGAAACTGATCCTGGGGGACACATGCTCTTATTGCTAATGGACTCCTGATCAATGCTACAGGGAAGGGAACAAACAAACAAAAAAAATTAGGTCCCTGCCAATACAGCAATTCTTTTCTGACCAAATTCACCTGTCCATTTAAACCTATGCACATGAACAAGAATCACTATCATTAAAGTATCTAATCCCATTTGTCTCCCCAAAATATACTGTGCTCAAATAAACATCCATTTTTATTCCTGAATCCTAGTAAGTGGAATCCACCAGTACTGCCAAGGACAAAATGACCATGAGCTCCTTTAAGCATACCATACCCATTGCAAACTGGTTGCATTCTTGGCATACAAAATTTCAGAGTGAGGAAACAAGTTGATCTGTTCCAGCAACATATCCTCCCAGCTGTGGATCTAGAACTAGTGAAAGGCCTATGCTCGGCAGCACCGCTGACTGAAGGCCTCTGTTTATCTATACAACAGCAGCAGAGCAAGTTCCCCCCTCCCCACACTGCCCTCCTGTCAGCATGGCTCACCCCTGATCTGGAGGACAACTGGGGTGCAGTATTATCTCAACCCCCAGAAGAAGTTTACTACCAAACTTGCTTGCTTACAGGCTGCATGGCCCAAGCTAGAAATGGGCCTGAACTCAAACTCTGAATCTAACCTTTCATAGGGGGAGCTGCAGGGAGAAAAGGGAAGGGCAGGTTCAGAATCCAAACCCAGATACAATTTTCACAGCTGCATCATTATTACTTATAATACACTCAGCACCAGCAATGCAGTCCCAGGCCTAAAAAGTTGGCCTAGTCTAAGGGCTTGTCGACACGTACAGTACTGCAGCTGCACCAGTGCAGCTATGCTGTGTAGCACTTCAGTGAAGACACAGCTACGCAACTGGGGGGAGGGATAGCTCAGTGGTTTGAGCGTTGGCCTGCTAAACCCACCGTTGTGAGTTCAATCCTTGAGGGGGCCGTTTATATCGGGGGCAAAAATTGGGGATTGGTCCTGCTTTGAGCAGGGGGTTGGACTAGATGACCTCCTGAGGTCCCTTCCAACCCTGAGATTCTACGAACTACACAACTTGCTCTCCTGTCAACATAGTGCTGTCCACACCAGGCATTAGGCTGGTACATCTACATCGCTCGGGGTGTGGATTTTTCACACCCCTGAGCGACATTATAGATATACCGATGTAAGTTTGAAGTGTAGACCTGCCCTAACAGACACATGGAAGGTAGAATGCGCTGGGAGAACCAGAGGAGGGAACACCATGTGTGGGCTGTGTTGATTTAACTCTTTTGGGGCAATGCACGAGGAGTGAGTGTTCAGGATAGGGTTGCCAGGTGTCCAGTTTTCAACCGGAATGCCTGGTCAAAAAGGGACCCTGGCAGCTCTGGTCAGCACTGCTAACCACGCTGTTAAAAGTCTGGTGGGCGGCGCAGCAGGGCTAACGAAGGCTCCCTGCCTGCTGTGGCTCCGTGCCGCTCCCGGAAGCAGTGGCATGTCCCCCTCTCCGGCTCCTATCCGTAGAGGCAGCCGGGGGCTC
This sequence comes from Eretmochelys imbricata, assembly GCF_965152235.1. Taxonomy (NCBI): domain Eukaryota; kingdom Metazoa; phylum Chordata; order Testudines; family Cheloniidae; genus Eretmochelys; species Eretmochelys imbricata. Next base: position 112,521,177 of record NC_135577.1, read on the forward strand.
CGCACACTGCCCTTGACTCTGCAGCTCCCACTGGCCAGGAACTGCAGCCAATGGAAGCCGCGGGGGTGGCGCCTGCAGATGGGGCAGCACGCAGAGCTGCCTGGCTGTTCCTTTGTGTAGGAGCTGGAGGGGGGACATGAAGCTGCTTCCGAGAGCTGCCTGAGGTAAGCACTGCCCGGAGCCTGCACCCCTGACCCCCTTCCGCGCCCCAACCCCTGATCCCCCTCCCACCCTCCAAACCCCTCGGCCCCAGCCCAGAGTCCCCTCTTGCACGCCAAACCCCTCATCCCTGGCCCATTCCCAGAGCCCATACCCCCAGTTGGAGCCCTCACCCCCCGCCACAACCCCCTGCCCCAATTTGGAACCCCCTCCAGCACTCTGAACCCCTCACCTCCAGACCAGAGGCCTCTCCTGCACCCCAAACCTCTCATCCCTGGCCCACCCTGAGCCTGCACCTGCAGCCAGAGCCCTCACTCCCCTGTGCCCCAACCCCCTGCCCCAGCCCGGAGCCCCCTCCTGCTCCCCAAACCCCTCATCCCTGGCCCCACCCCAGAGCCCACATCCCCTGCCTGTCTATAGGTGTCTTCAGTAAGGGAGATACTAAATGGCTAACTTAATATACCAGGAAACAGTGAAGCAGAATATACACAAAGTGCTGTCAGATGCACAAAGTAAACAAACTGGCCGGGGGGGAAGGGGGGGGACTCTATTTTCCGTCCCACGAACCTTTCAGTTTTGGTAATTCAGTAACCATAATAAGTATTACATTTTCAGACAGTGTGATTTTTGACCCGTTAATGTGCCTTTTACGTCATCGTGAAAATTCCAATCCTTTTAAAATTTTACAGCCGTGGTGATTAGAAGAGGAAAGAAGTTTCTTCTTTTCTGAAACCCTGAATGGTTACTTGAATCTAAGTGAACAAAATGTTACTTTCAGAAGAGAAATATGGTTCTAGTTTGGCAGCTGAGGGTTATCATAGGGTTTTTTACTCCATTCATCTAAAGGAGGATTTACAGTTTGATCACATAAGTATCCTCGGGGAGCCCTTCTCAGTTTGGTACCTTTCATGACCTCCTCTGCTAGGCATGCCTAGAGATTCAAAGGAAGCTCCTTCTTTATGATCAATCATTCTGACACATTTATTAATACCTCTGTTCCGCTCTGACCATTTTAATTGTCCATGCATTTTCCTCCTGAGCGATTATTATGAACTCCTTTTAATCAGAAGTCTGCCACATGTTATCCCAACGCAGTCTGATTTATGGATAAAGAATTTCAAATGAAAGTGGGAAAAAATATTTAGTAAAGTTGTGTCATTAAAATACAAAATAGATCATTGCCAATTGTTTGTGCTATTTTGAAAATTAAAAAAAAATTCACCAATGCCTTTTAAAGATAACGATAAACTATGCATATTTTTTGCAAATACAGGGTCAAATTTCCAGCCAACCTCCAATTTTACATAACCAATTGTGCACCTGCAAACTCCACTTTAAACTAAACAAGCCCAGTTTTTTCAATCTCTCCATCTAGCCTTTTTGAGGGAGGGTGACCAGAAGTTATATAATAGCAATATAATATGGGTGCTTCTTAGGACTAAGCCGCTCGCCAATACTCAGGGCCTTACAGGGTTGTTTCTTTTAGGCCAAGAAATAGAGGATAGGAGTCAGGTATTTCTTTGGTGCAATCCTGTTAATTTACAAAGAATGTACACAAAATCTTGTTTCCCACAGTAGAAACAAACAGCAGTTTCCTTGCTCACAGTTCCCAGCTCTACCTCTCCTGCCAGCTCTATGCCCCAAAGAGCGCTCTCCCTCCTAGGGCCACACTCACAACTGCTTGCCTTGCTTTCTGCCTCTCACACATGCAAACAGACACAGCTGCAACCAGTCAATGCCCTTGCCTCTGTGTTTGCAACCAGTCCCAGGGAATCCCCTCCACCACATGGCTTAGCTCAGCTCAGGCTTTGCCATATGGCCCATTGTCTTGCCTTCAGTTGTCTCTAGCTGCCTCATTTCATAAAGGTGTTTCATTGCTCCTTCCAATTAGTCTGAATGAAACCCACCAGTTTTAACGAGGTCTATGATTTTTGATCAAAGATCTGCTTGATGGCACCCATTAACACCTCCGAACAGAACAGTATTGGTTGCACAGATTTCCATTCCATTTCTTACTCATCCTAATGTTTTGTTTGTTTTTTTGAGCGTTGCTACATACTGAATAGAAGCCTTCATTGACCTGTCCAGGTTTTGTTGCTGAGTTTTTCGTTAGTTAGGAACCCAGTAAGGTGTATGTAGTTCAAATTAGTCTACTATGTGGCTCTGGGAAGAAGGATAAAGGAATTTGAGGCACAAGTGGTGTTCTCGTCCATCCTCCCGTTGGGAGGAAAAGACCCGGGTAAAGACCGTTGAATCGTGGAAGTCAACGAATGGCTACGCAGGTGGTGTCGGAGAGAAGGCTTTGGATTCTTTGACCATGGGATGGTGTCCAAAAGGAGGAGTGCTAGGCAGAGATGGGCTCCACCTAACGAAGAGAGGGAAGAGCATCTTTGCAAGCAGGCTGGCTAACCTAGTGAGGAGGGCTTTAAACTAGGTTCACCGGGGGAAGGAGACCAAAGCCCTGAGGTAAGTGGGGAAGTGGGATACCGGGAGGAAGCACGAGCAGGAGAGCGCGAGAGGAGAGGGTTCCTGCCTCATACTGAGAAAGCAGGACGATCAGCGAGCTATCTTCAGTGCCTATTCACAAATGCAAGAAGCCTGGGAAACCAGCAGGGAGAATTGGAAGTCCTGGCACAGTCAAGGAATTATGATGTGATTGGAATAACAGAGACTTGGTGGGATAACTCACATGACTGGAATACTGCCATGGATGGATATAAACTGTTCAGGAAGGACAGGCAGGGCAGAAAAGGTGGGGGAGTTGCATTTTATGTAAGAGAGCAGTATGACTGCTCAGAGCTCCATTATGAAACTGCAGAAAAACCTGAGAGTCTCTGGATTAAGTTTAGAAGCGTGAGCAACAAGGGTGTTGTCACAGTGGGAGTCTGCTATAGACCACCGGACGAGGGGGATGAGGTGGACGATGCTTTCTTTCGGCAACTAACAGAAGTTACTAGATTGCAGGCCCTGGTTCTCATGGGAGACTTCAATCACCCTGATATCTGCTGGGAGAGCAATACAGCGGTGCACAGACAATCCAGAAAGTTTTTGGAAAGTGTAGGGGACAATTTCCTGGTGCAAGTGCTGGAGGAACCAACTAGGGGCAGAGCTCTTCTTGACCTGCTGCTCACAAACCGGGAAGAATTAGTAGGGGAAGTAAAAGTGGATGGGAACCTGGGAGGAGTGACCATGAGATGGTCAAGTTCTGGCTCCTGACACAAGGAAGAAAGGAGAGCAGCAGAGTACGGACCCTGGACTTCAGAAAAGCAGACTTTGACTCCCTCAGGGAACTGATGGGCAGGATCCCCTGGGAGAATAACATGAGGGAGAAAGGAGTCCAGGAGAGCTGGCTGTATTTTAAAGAATCCTTATTGAGGTTACAAGGACAAACCATCCCGATGTGTAGAAAGAATAGTAAATATGACAGGCGACCAGCTTGGCTTAATGGTGAAATCCTAGCGGATCTTAAACACAAAAAAGAAGCTTACAAGAAGTGGAAGATTGGACAAAGGACCAGGGAAGAGTATAAAAATATTGCTCAGGCATGCAGGAGTGAAATCAGGAAGGCCAAATCACACTTGGAGTTGCAGCTAGCAAGAGATGTTAAGAGTAACAAGAAGGGTTTCTTCAGGTATGTCAGCAACAAGAAGAAAGTCAAGGAAAGTGTGGGCCCCTTAATGAAAGAGGGAGGCAACCTAGTGACAGAGGATGTGGAAAAAGCTAATGTACTCAATGCTTTTTTTGCCTCTGTCTTCACGAACAAGGTCAGCTCCCAGACTACTGCACTGGGCAGCACTGCATGGGGAGGAGGTGACCAGCCCTCTGTGGAGAAAGAAGTGGTTCGGGACTATTTAGAAAAGCTGGATGAGCACAAGTCCATGGGGCTGGATGCACTGCTCCAAGAGTGCTAAAGGAGTTGGTGATTGCAGAGCCATTGGCCATTATCTTTGAAAACTCATGTCGATCGGGGGAGGTCCCGGACGACTGGAAAAAGGCTAATGTAGTGCCCATCTTTAAAAAAGGGAAGAAGGAGGATTCTGGGAACTACAGGCCAGTCAGCCTCACCTCAGTCCCTGGAAAAATCATGGAGCAGGTGCTCAAGGAATCAATTCTGAAGCACTTAGAGGAGAGGAAAGTGATCAGAAACAGTCAGCATGGATTCACCAAGGGCAAGTCATGCCTGACTAATCTAATTGCCTTCTATGATGAGATAACTGGCTCTGTGGATGAGGGGAAAGCAGTGGACGTGTTGTTCCTTGACTTCAGCAAAGTCTCCCACAGTATTCTTGCTGGCAAGTTAAAGAAGTATGGGCTGGATGAATGGACTATAAGGTGGGTAGAAAGCTGGCTAGATTGTCGGGCTCAATGGGTAGTGATCAATGGCTCCATGTCTAGTTGGCAGCCGGTATCAAGTGTAGTGCCCCAAAGGTCGGTCCTGGGACCCGTTTTGTTCAATATTTTCATAAATGATCTGGAGGATGGCGTGGATTGTACCCTCAGCAAGTTTGCAGATGACACTAAACTGGGAGGAGAGGTAGATACGTTGGAGGGTAGGGATAGGCTACAGAGGGCCCTAGACAAATTAGAGGATTGGGCCAAAAGAAATCTGATGAGGTTCAACAAGTACAAGTGCAGAATCCTGCAGTTAGGACGGAAGAATCCCATGCACTGCTACAGACTAGGGACTGAATGGCTAAGCAGCAGTTCTGCAGAAAATGACCTAGGGGTTACAGTGAACGAGAAGCTGGATATGAGTCAACAGTGTGCCTTTGTTGCCAAGAAGGCCAATGGCATTTTGGGCTGTATAAGTAGAGGCATTGCCAGCAGATTGAGGGACATGATTGTTCCCCTCCATTCGACATTGGTGAGGCCTCATCTGGAGTACTGTGTCCAGTTTTGGGCCCCACACTACAAGAAGGATGTGGAAAAATTGGAAAATGTCCAGCGGAGGGCAACAAAAATGATTAGGGGACTGGAACACATGACTTATGAGGAGAGGCTGAAGGAACTGGGATTGTTTAGTCTGTGGAGGAGAAGAATTGGTGGGGGGCGGGGGGATTTCATAGCTGCTTTCAACTACCTGAAAGGGGGTTCCAAAGAGGATGGATCTAGACTGTTCTCAGTGGTAGCAGATGACAGAACAAGGAATAATGGTGTCAAGTTGCAGTGGGGGAGGTTTAGGTTGGATATTAGGAAAAACTTTTTCACTAAGAGGGTGGTGAAGCACTGGAATGCGTTACCTAGGGAGGTGGTGGAATCTCCTTCATTTGAGGTTTTAAGGTCAGGCTTGACAAAGCCCTGGCTGGGATGATTTAGTTGGGGATTGGTCTTGCTTTGAGCAGGGGGTTGGACTAATGCCCTCGTGAGGTCCCTTCCAACCCTGATATTCTATGATTCTATGATTCTTTCCAACAGGCATTGTCTAGCATTTGTCAACACTAATTTTCATTTGTTCTTAGTCTTATGAGTCTTAACTAACCTAAGTAATTTTGCATTCTCATTTGTAAAATGTTGCCACCACCGTGCTGGTCCTGTTTTTCAGATCATTAACAAACATAATTAACTCCACCAGTTCTTGTGACATCTGCTGTTAACCTTTTGACATGAAGAAAACTGATCATTTATTCGTGTTTTGTTGTTTAGCCAGTTTCTCATTACTGGCAGAATTTCACTTCTCACCCCAGCACTATTTCCTTAAGAGCTTTGTGTGAGGGATGTTTAACAAGGGCGTTTGGAAAGTCCAAGGGCATGTCTGCACTTGGAGCTAGGGGTGTGATTCCCAGCCTGTGTAGACATACTTGCCCTAGCTCTCATCGAGTTACCACACTAAAAATAGTAATGTAGCCAGGTAGCATGGACAGTAGCATGGGCTCACCATAGCAAGCACAAACCTGCCTAAAGCCCGTGGATATGTATTTGGCACAACTTCCCCATGCCACCACTTGCTGGTCCCTGGCTACACTACTATTTTTAGTAGGAGTGAGTGGGTGGGGTTCTGTGGCCTGCAATGTGCAGGAGGTCAGACTAGATGATTGTGATGGTCCCTTCTGACCTTCACGTCTATGAGAGCTAGTGTGAGTATGCCTACGTGAGCTGGGAATCATAACCCCAGCTCCAAGTGTAGATGTAGCCAAACCTTGTGAGCGAGGTCTTGGTCGCCGAAAGGATAAGGAGCAAGCCTTCCTGTTCACTGAGCATTCTGTATCCAGATGGGGATGGAGGAGATGTATCAGCAACTCCAAAAAGGGGGAACATTTTGCATCCAGTACAAAAGAAAAATGGGACAATTGGCTTCTGCATAAGAAGTTGACAACAAAATGAAGTTTATTCCCTTTTAGACGTGGGGGTTAAAGTCTGTGGTATAATCAGCAATGTTATTCCTAGTTACAAAGAACCAGGCATCCAGGATGGCAAATGACATCTTAAATATTAGATGTTAGTTTCCATCCTGGCGGATTTCAGTTCTATTATTATAGCCCTACAAAACCTCCCTATGTGCAGCAGAATCTGTCCTTTGAAATTACAATGGAAAAGGTGAAGAAGCAAATCATAAGGGGATCTAGAACCTAAAAGGCAGGTTCAGCAGGAAGACAGATATTAGTCTGTCCAAACTTATAGCAACACATAGGGTTGCCAACTTTCTACTCACACAAAACTGAATACCCTTGCCCTGCCCCCTGCCCTCTCATCCTCTGAGGCCCTGCCCCTGCTTACTCCATTCCCCCCTCCCATTGTTGCTCGCTTTCCCCACCCTCACTCACTCGCTCATTTTCACCGGGCTGGTTTAGGGGGTTGGGGTGCGGGAGGGGTTGAGGACTCTGGATGGGGGTGCAGGCTCTGTGTAGGGCCAGAAATGAGGAGTTCATGGTGCAGGAGGGGGCTCTAGACTGAGGCAGTGGGTTGGGTGTGGGAGGGCATATGGGCTCTGGACTGGGGGTGTGGGTTCTGAGGTGGGGCCAGAAATAAGGGGTTCAGGGTGTGGGAGGGGGATCAGAACTGGGGCAGCAGGTTGGGGCACTGGGGGGGTGAGGGCTCCAGGTGGAGGTACAGGCTCTGGGGTGGGGCTGGGGATGAGGGATTTGGGGTTTACGAGGGTGCTCTGGGCGGGATCAAGGGGTTCAGAGGGCAGGAGGGGGATCAGAGCTGGGGTAGGGGGTTGGGGTGCAGGCTTCAGGCGGTGCTTGTCTCCCCTACAGCTCCTACACAGAGGTGTGGCCAGGCGGTTCTGCATGCTGCCCCATCCACAGGTGCCGCCCCCACAGCTCCCATTGGCCATGGTTCTTGACCAATGGGAGCTGCGGAGCCGGTGCTTGGGGCAGGGGCAGCGCGCGGAGCCCTCTGGCTGCTCCTGTGCATAGGAGCTGGAGAAGGGATATGCTGCTGCTTCCAGGAGAAGCGCTGAGCCTCGGCAGGCAGGGAGCCTGCCTTAGCCCCGTTGTGCCGCCAACCAGACTTTTAATGGCCCGGTCAGCAGTGCTGACCAGAGCTGCCAGGGTCCCTTCTCAACCAGGCGTTCTGGTAAAAAAACGGACACCTGGCAACCCTAGTGTAAGGGGACTGTTGCCCCCTTACTAACATTCAGTAGGGGTGTTTTGGTTGGCTAGCTCCCAGTACTAAAAGGGGAAGGGTCTATGGGAAACAGGACCCTGAGACTGATAGTCGCCAGGAACACTGGGGAGAGGCCAATGCTCCTGGTCAGCCTGAATGACAGCATGGGCAGACTAATCAGAGAGTCAGGAGGCCAGGGAGGTCCCGTCCTGTCCTCCGTGTGAGCTGGATTTGCCTGAGTCAGACAGTGTGGGGCTGAGCTAAGGAGAAAGCAGGGGCCCAAGCTAAGCTGGGGAGCAGAGCTGTGCCAGATCCAGAGGGACCAGAAAAGCAGCCCAGAGAGAGCAGACCCTGTCCTGGAAGCAGAGCTGCAGCCCCAAAGCTAGAGGCACAGCCCAGAGAGAGAAGACTTGCCCTGGGAGGAGAGCGGCAGCAACCAGAGCCAGAGGGGCCAGAAAAGCAGCCCACGAAGCAGGTCGGTGCTGGGAGCAGAGTCACAGAAGCAGCCTGCAGAGCAGACCTGTCCTGGGAGCAGAGCTGTAGCAACCAGAGGCAGAGGGGCCAAAGAAGCAGCCCAGGGAGCTGGAGGCAGAGCAGCAGCAGCAGTGCAGAGACAGAGTGGTGGAGCTGGGGCTGGAGCAGTCCGGAGCTGGGTGTGGTGAGCAGCTGGGGAGAGTGAGGGGGACCCTGGGCAGCGGGCCCAGCACAGGGAGACGCCTCAGCCAAGAGGTTCTGCAGGCCAGGCTTGGATCGTAACCCCGACAGGGCGGGGGCAACACTGGGAAGAAGGGTCCTACCACTTGTAGCCTGAGAGCGTGTGGCCACCACCTGAGCAAGTGTTCAACCCACAGCATCCCTGCAGCACAGCCAGGGCCTGAGAAGAAGGCCTGGGACTCCTGTAAAGGGTTAATAAGCAATCTAGTTAGATATGCGTTAGATTCTGTTTTGTTTAAATGGCTGATAAAATAAGTTGTGCTGAATGGAATGGATATTCCTGTTTTTGTGTCTTTTTGTAACTTAAAGTTTTGCCTAGAGGGATTCTCTATGTTTTGAATCTGATTACCCTGTAAGGTATTTACCATCCTGATTTTACAGAGGTGATTCTTTTACTTTTTCTTCAATTAAAATTCTTCTTTTAAGAACCTGATTGCTTTTTCATTGTTCTTAAGATCCAAGGGTTTGGGTCTGTGATCACCTATGCAAATTGGTGAGGATTTTTATCAAGCCTTCCCCAGGAAAGGGGGTGTAGGGTTTGGGAGGATTTTGGGGGGAAAGATGTTTCCAAGCCGGCTCTTTCCCTGTTATATATTTGTTAGATGCTTGGTGGTGGCAGCAATAAAGTCCAAGGGCAAAAGGTAAAATAGTTTGTACCTTGGGGAAGTTTTAACCTAAGCTGGTTAACCTAAGTTTTAACCTAAGCTAACCTAAAAATAAGCTTAGGGGGTTTTTCATGCAGGTCCCTACATCTGTACCCTAGAGTTCAGAGTGGGGAAGGAATCTTGACAGAGATCAACTAGCCCAGATTTGAATCCGAGATTTTGTCTTAGAAGACAGGTTTCAGAGTAACAGCCGTGTTAGTCTGTATTCGCAAAAAGAAAAGGAGTACTTGTGGCACCTTAGAGACTAACCAATTTATTTGAGCATGAGCTTTCGTGAGCTACATCTGATGAAGTGAGCTGTAGCTCACGAAAGCTCATGCTCAAATAAATTGGTTAGTCTCTAAGGTGCCACAAGTACTCCTTTTCTTTTTGTCTTAGAAGAGGCATGTTTGGTTAATCCGATACTATCTTCTCTCATCATCTATCTTCTCGGGGGGGGGGAGGGGGGATTGTCTTGGATGATAACTTAGATGCTGGAGTTTTGTCAGGGCTGTAATTTCTGAAAGCATTTAGCAATGGCCCTTTTAACTGGGCCATGTGTAACATGATGATGTTGTCACCAGACCAGGGTGTACATATATTCCTTTCACTTGGAAAGAAGGATGAAATAGCATTTGTGTAGAAGTTATGAGCCCCAAAAGACCCGGGGGCGAGGTGGTAGGAGGGGTTTCACTATGTATTAGAAAATACTTCTTGCTATAGCAGAAGCTAAAATATCTCTGGGTGACTTTCCCTTATCATATCTTCGGTAGATCTCCCAGAAGTTGATGTTAATATTCTATGTTTTGGGAAGGCAATGCTGTAATGATAGATATAAGTATTTCCACCTGGAATATTGATCTCGTTAAGGACTTGTTGAGAGAACTGAGATTTAAAATGGGCTGCATGTCATTAGTTCTCTTTGTACCACAAATAATCTTGTGCCATTTCCAAAACATCTGTCTCTCCATGGAACTGATATTATCTTCCAAAGTGTGGGAGATGGATTACTGCACCCATCATCTTCTGATGCTATGAAGGGTCCCACCCAGACTTGGGAAACTTAAAAACAAGAGAAATTTTTAGGAACTGGATGGTTTTCCTGGGAATCCCAGTGTGGGATTCCCCTCAGAAAAGGCAATAGTGGCATACTCTTAATGCCTCTTCCTAATGCCTGCTGCAGCGCAGCAGCTGCCTGGAAGAGCGCCTGGTGGCAGCGGTGGCAGGCTGCGCCCCGCCCAGACTTAGCCCTTGCAATGCCAGCTACAAAAGTGCCATGCAAATGCCTGTTCTCACTTTCAGGTGACATTGCAAATAAGAAGCGGGCAGCAGTATCTCCTGTAAATGTAAACAAACTTGCTTGTCTTAGCGATTAGCTGAACAAGAAGTAGGACTGAGTGGACTTGTAGGTGCTAAAGTTTTACATATTTTTAGTGCAGTTATGTAACAAAAATAAATCTACATTTGTAAGTTGCACTTTCACAATAAAGTGATTGCTGTACAGTACTTGTATGAGGTGAAATGAAAAAAATACTATTTTGTTGTTTATCATTTTTACAGTGCAAATATTTGTAATTAAAATAATATAAAGTGAACACTGTACACTTTGTATTCTGTGTTGTAATTGAAATGAATATGTTTGAAAATGTAGAAAAGCATCCAAAAATATTTAATACATTTCATTTGGTATTCTATTATTGATTAAAATTGCGATTAATCACAATAATTTTTTTAATCGCAATTACTTTTTTTTGAGTTGAGTTAACTGCGATTAATTGACAGCCCTGCTTTCGGATAGTTTAACTCTTTTTATTCAGTTCATTCTCTGAGATATTCTTTCAATTTTATTAGAATTTCACAGAAAATGAAATTCGGTTTTAAAAAAGTCCAAACACTTCCTTTTTTGTACAAAGAAGTTTTCTGTTACCAAAAAAAATCTTTTAAAATTAAATAATTCTTAGAAAGTCTTCAGCTTAAACAAACAAAAGCTGATGATTCTTATAACAATTTTTGAACAGATGATTCCTGTCTTCTGGAGTTTGGTAAATACTGTGCACTGCCAGTAATTAATTAATTCCCCGTTAATATAAATATTCTATATTTAAATGGTTTCCTACACTAGTTTAGCAAGTTCATTAGATTCATGTTGCTACATAAAGGATTTTGCCAATTTATGTGGCAAAGATATTAGGAGCTATAGTAGGAACTTTTCATTTAGCTAACACATTTGCAATCCTACCTTTTCACAAAGGCTTTAGTCATTTCCAGATTTAAGAAGTAAACAAAAGTTTAAAACATCTCTAATTACACATGTTTTTAAGACCACAAGCAGGTTTTTTTTGCAATAGGGTGGGGGGGTGGTACAGCTCACTTTACCTAGAGTTATTGCTCTGACAATATACCCTACATTCCTTTTAGTCAGGTTTCTTCCTAAAACATGAATGTTTACATGGTTTGTCTTCTCAATCTTTGTTTGGAAGGCAGAAATAGAAACCTTCTGGAATTTCTTTGATTAGCTTTAACATTGTGTAACACAGCCAGCGAAACATATGTATTTTTATATTTCCAACATCCTGACTACAACATACTTGTAGCTATATCATAACATTCAGTAAAGGCACAAACAAGTTTGTAATAACCTTGACCGAAAAATAAGTTATAACAACTTTATTAATATTATTCTTGCATCAATATTGAGGTCTTTCCCCTACAAAGGACCCAGCAGGGAGAAGAGTAGATGAGACGGTAAACACTATCCTGGGGTTCTGCTGGCCTGCCTCCCACCCCAGAGAAACCCTGATTGGTCCAGTCATGCAGAGAGACCTCTCCCCACTGGGAGAGACCAACACTGAATCCCTTCGCTGGGAGAGACCAACTCCCCCGGACCTCTGGATACTGCCCACTGCTCCCTGCCAGGAGAGACTGTTCCTTCCCAAGCACTGCCTGCTGCCACTCCCCCTGGGAGAAACTGACGGTGGCAGGTATGGTAATTTCCTGCAATATTTGGAGAAACCTTACTGAATTAAGTTTAAGTATCTTAGGAGTTCACTGTATTAAAAATGCAAATGTTTTTGTATTATTGTGGGACAGCATGTAACATTGCTGGGGGGAGATCTGACTAATGTAAACCTTGCAAAGTTTTATGAGTTTCAGAGGACTATTTGAAATGATGTGCCAGGCAAGAATGAAATTTTAAAGTCAAGTGGGTTTCCCAGGAAATCTCTAAGGGGATAAATGAGAACAGGAGTACTTGTGGCACCTTAGAGACTAACAAATTTATTTGAGCATAAGCTTTCGTGGGCTACAGCCCACTTCATCGGATGCATAGAATGGAACATATAGTAAGAAGATATATATATATATATATATATATATATATACACATACATACAGAGAACATGAAAAAGTGGAGTAAGAGGCTAATTAATTAAGATGAGCTATTATCAGCAGGAGAAAAAAAACTTTTGTAGTGATAATCAAGATGGCCCATTTAGACAGTTGACAAGAAGGGTGGGAGGATACTTAATATGGGGAAATAGATTCAATATGTGTAATGACCCAGCCACTCCCAGTCTCCATTCAAACCCAAGTTAATGGTATCTAGTTTGCATTTTAATTCATGCTCAGTGTAGCCTCTTCCATAATGCAAGAACTCAGCTTTTTGAAGCTCCACCCTGCAGAGGGGATCTTTGGTGGCCGATCACCTGTTACATAAGGACAAGATCAGAGGCCCAAACTGTATGAAGGAGTGACTCACAGATTCATGGGATGCTTTTTCTGAACTAAGATGGTTATGAACCTATAACCATAGAAAAACCCCTTGGAGGGGTCTGAAGGACTGTTCTCCTGGCAGAGCTCCTGTTGGAGCTGAGGTGAGCTCTAGTAAGCTTATTAGCATGTATGCATGTTCTTTAATTGTTTTAAATATGTTTTTTCTGTAACACTTTTACCTTAAGAATAAATATGCTTGCTTACAAAGAGCTGTGTGGTACCTTATAACTGTGGGCAATTGTCCTATTTATAGCCTCTGAGGAGCTGGCAGAGCTGGCCTGCCAAGGCAGTCTGATTTGATGGGGAATTCACAGTGTAGGCAGGGAATTGTGCAGCCTGGAAATATCCTGGTCAGGAGAGGGAGATGTGTGTCTCCACCCAAAAGAGGTGATGGCTTGGGAGTCAGTAGCTTAAAAATGGGGGACCTTGTTGGACCATAGCTGGAGAATACAGGTGCAGTTGCCCTGACCTGTGACACTGACCTCCCACCTCCAGACACTGCTCCCTGCCTCTTGTCCCCCCAGTCCTCAGGCACTGCCCCATGGCTCTCGACCCCCCTGGGCACCACCCTATGCCCCTTACTGGGAGAGACCAACCCCACCCCCCCAAGGCATTGCTTCCTGCCCCTTGCTGGGAGAGACTGACTCCTGGACACGGCCTCTTGCCACTCATCAGGAGAGACCAATCCTTCCCCTCGCTGGGAGACACCAACCCCACCTCCAAGCATCACTTCCTTCCCCTTGCTGTGATAGATCATCCTCCACCTCCATCCGCTGCAGGGAGAGACTGATCCCCTCTCCCCCCACCCCCCACCCCGAGCACCGCCCCCAGCCCCTCACTAGGGGACTGGCCCTCCCTCCCGCCTTGGGCACTGCCCTTTCCCCTCGCCAGGAGAGACTGACCCCACTACCCCAGAGTCTTGACCCCTATCCCTTGCTGGGAGAGACCAACCTCTGGTGACCAAGACTGGGGATACCTAAGTTCTGTCCTGTATTTTTGATGTTGGCAACCCTAGAAAACTGAACACCCAAACTGGTTATTGTACTGGAGCCACTGATCACTCAGTGGTATTAGAAAGATGCAGAAACTGGCACCTTTCATGGCAGCTGAGCCCTTGCAGGTAAAACCGTGTGTGGGAAAGGATGGTTTGTGGCCTTCTCAACCACTGTGACACAGACATTGTGTGCACAGTGCCTGGGAGCAGGAATTTCTTCCTCCTGATTGCTATGTGGGGGACCTTGCCTTCCCCCAAGATTCAAGAGACTTTCCTGCTTCCTCTGCAAGCTGTTGGAATAGAGATCCCATGCCTGGGGGAGAAGCAGGGGAGGTTCCATGCCACTGATTTTAGTCTGGGCTCAGTAAAGGCAGTTTCCATGTGACCTACTCAACTGTTTCTGTGCAGACCTCGCCCACATGCCGGCTGGGAGCCAGGTTTCCCTGGGGCCTGCTCAACCATCTCAGTGTGGATCTCGCCCACACGCCAGCTGGGAGCTGGGTTCCTGCAGCCTGCTGTCTCTGCCATTTTGGGGGGAGAGCAGGAGGGGGGAACTGCAGTTCTTCAAACCTGCGTCGCAAAGCCAAAAGAACTGGGTTTTGTTTTTTTTTGATTTAGCAATTTTGAGGGGAAAACCGTAGAAGCCAGTGACTAAACTGAGAGACATTTAGTTAGAAATCTTGGCAAATCCTGCCAAAGCTTGGCTCTAAAGGGAGCCCTGGCCTGCTGCGTGTGCCACTCGGAGGCAGCGAATTCTGGGAGGTTCTTCCCGGGTTGGCTGTCCTAACCCCAGATAAAGAGCAAAGATCTGGTCTTCCTCCAGTTGCCATGGAGATGAGGATCACCCACACCGGACTGTCTGATATGGAAAGGACTGAGATAATGAGAGCACTACCGGACGCAGTCTCCATATTGCTCCTGCTCTTAGGTGGGGCAAACCTGAAGTGTGGAGCCTATATGCCATGTTTGCATGAGGCCGATCACACTGCAAATGGATGTGCAAAGGAAAAAGCATTGGGCTCGTGCCTTGTTTTAATTCTTTACTATGTATAATGAAGGCTGGAAATAATTATTTAAAACATTTTGTTGTCAGCTTTTTATTTTTATTTTAGAAGAATCAGAAATGTCAAGTCGTGTATTTTTCCTGGACTCTCCAGCCAAGGGGATTAGAAGTTCTTGGGGGAAAGGGGAAGGAGGAGGTGTTGGATTGCAAAGATTTTCTATTCCAAGTGTTTGTGAGGAATTTGAGTTAGAGTTTACTAAAGCGTTGCGAATGGAAAACACTTCTTGAAATGCCTGTTTCCACTCTCTGCTACCTGCAGTGTCATAATCCTATTAGTTCTCCAGCGCAGAAAAAACAAACAGGACAAACAAGACCTGAATTTCTAATGTAAAAACAAGAACAACCAACGAAGCAATTTTCAACCCTTCTTTATGCAACAAAGAAGCAACACAAGTGACAAGCTACACATTTTCCTTTTGCAGCTCACCCTTAAATCTGTGCCTCCTCAGACTGGACCATTCTCTGCCACTTTGTACCTTGCAGAGTAAGGGGTGTGAGCATGCACAGGGTCTGAGGTTTACTTCCACTCAGTGTGCGGGGAGAAGCCTGCGCCTACAGCTTAAGCTTCTTTGTGCCCACGCACAATCTCCATTTACACTTCTGTTGGACTACAACAATCTGGTCCTCCCTCCTGCTGCATTCTGTACAAGGGGCTTGGAGAGAGATTCTAGCAGGTAGGAGAGATTGTACAACTGATCTTCTCGATCACACTCACTTAGGGCCTAATGAATGAAGGAACTGACGTCTTCTCAAGGTCAAAACTTTCCAGTAACTCCAATAAATATTGGTTGGGACCCATCAGGCGCCTCATGACTGAATTTGAGACCAAACATGATTTGGAAGCTTAGATACTGGCTCGTGTTTCAGGTTTGATATAACCCCCGTTTTGTAATTCTTGGGCTCGGTCACGCCCCAGGTCTCAGAAGGTCAATTTTGACAATGCTTGCCATTAATGACACTGTATTAAAAGATCTTTGCAGTTCATGGGGCCACTTAACCTACTTACCCAAAAAGCCCCATTTTGTACAAAAATACATTAAATGCGATCTTAAAAAGCAGCCTTTTCTCCTTCATGTCAGTGCACTGATGTTGATTTGATTTGTATCAAGTGTCACTGGACTAGCCTCAAGGAATCATAGGGCAACAATTTTTTTCTTATCAAGTTAAAGGAATTTTTTCTATTCGAGACTTTCATGCTTTATAAGGTAACACTGCTAGATGATCTAAATACCTCTGTATAATCTGATATCACAGGTTAACACGCTGTAGGCTTTTCCAATGAAAGCCAGAATTATTGTATATCTAGGTGTTTGGATTTCTATGGAATTGCGCCAGTTCATAGCAGCCAAGAAACTGCCCCTGTGACTCTTTCACAAAACATTTTAAAGCTCTTTAGTAAAATATTGGTTTAAGCAGAACAACTCTGAATGAGTCTTTGATTTTTTTTAAATGATAGATTACTATCAGCGAAATTCCACTGGTACTTGATTTCGGTGGCGACCACCACAGCCTCCACAATTAGGTACCAGTCAAACCTTAACATGATCCGGAATGCCGCAGTTCTCAGCTGTGGGACACCAGAACTTGCAGATTTCTCTCCTACTCCTGTAACTCATCCCACATTGAGTAGCCCATGATGCTTTTGTAGGAAGCATACCCCGCAAAAACCCAAATGGTTCTGGCACAACAAAAGCAATTCATATTATGGTCACGTTAGCTCCCAATCACTAGTGCTGTGCATGAGAGCTCACACAAGAAACCTGACTCTTCCCTGTGCCGCGTCTCATGTAGTCATTGACACCCGTGCAAATTGAGTGCAGAGTAGGTATAAAATGCTATGGTTCTGATTTGGTATCGTCTTTACATGCATTTTCCGTGGGCGCAAATGAGTACACAAGATTCCTGGCACTGGACACTGGGTTTTGACCCGCCATAGTGGCTGCCCATTGAACTGCAACCTGCTGAAACAGCCAACCTGGTACTGTGATATGGGCAAGGCAGTAAGAAGAAAATGCGAACTTTTGGAGGTGGATTGTTAGTTATCCAGGAGAACGAGAGCGGAAGGAGGTGTAGGTGGATCACGAAGGAGCTTCCATGTAGTCGGACAAAATTCAAGCCCTTTGTAGAAAAGGGAAGCTTGTCTTTGTTTTTGCTGCACTCTGCATAGCGGCTGGAAAAATAGCAGTCTCTGCACTGACCATAATTAACAATTTCCCTTTACCCTCTACACTGCAGCTAGAAGTCATCATATGCTGCTTAGCAACATTTAGTTACCAACAACAGCCATTGTAAAACCTAAGGAACTATCAGTCAAAACCACTTTTTCTTGTGGAGATTAGAGCTGTTTGTTACTTCTCACCACCCTGATGCTGTGTGGTTTGGTCATTCCTGCTTAGCAGAACCAGCCATGCCTTGCTTTACCTGCTAGCATGTTACACAAAACATCCTTGAATGGGTGTGATGATTTCTTGGAGAGGAGACTGGCTCTGAAGTCCCCAGCTGCTGTTACACTGATTAGCCACACAGCCAGAATCTTTGCCAGATAGTCAGATCCCTACATTAACAGTAGTCAGTTCACATCTCAGATGTCTGAAATATCACCGCTTGGGCCACATCTGTGCTACACACATTTATCCCTTGTGCTGCAAAATGGAATAATCATTAAACAGAGAGAGTCAAACTCTCTTTTGTTTGCCTCCCACATTGCCATTTTGAATCACCATCAGAATAGTGCATCATGCCTCTCAGTGCTCTAATGACACACCGAGCTCAGGAAGTTCAACAAGATTAAATAAAGAGTATTCAGAAGTGGCAGGAGGAGGCACCGTTACTCATATGAATCATGATTTCATTTTGCTTCTTGCATTAATACGTGGTTCTCACAAAAGAACAAGGTCGTCTATTTTTTTTTAAACCTGCATTTTTTTCCCCAAGGAGACTAAACCCACATGATCCACAAGTTGTCAGGCACTCTACCTCTCCCATACATAGGAGCAGGAGCTACCGATTGGATAGGTTATACTGCTGTTCTGTCCGCCTGTTTACACAATGATGCAGCATGACTGAATGTTCTTCAACTGTGACTCTTCAAATTGGGTGCAATTATCTCCCTTACCTCCAATGTTATGCAAGGAGTAAACACAGCGCCATGAAACACAGCAGCCTCGATAGACACAAGCACCTTACAGATGCTGCCGCTGCCTCTGGTGAAGAGCTAGAAAGCTCAAAGTTTCCAAATAGATGCAGGCTGCCAATGGAGCCTGGCAGCCTTGCCTTTACACAGCTCATTTAGAAACCCCTAAGCAATGCTCACGAAACAGTTTTGCCTCAGCCTTTCTTTGGCAAATAGCTAAAGACCGGAGGGTGGGGGGTGGAGGCGTTCATGCACTCTGCTTTTTTGCCTTTTCATAGCCTGTTTCTTCACCAAAGACAGAAAAGATAAAGGAAGCTAGATGGGGAAGAGATTTGTGCCGAAGACTATTTCTGAGCCACTGATCAGTGAAGGAAATAAAAGGCCTAAGAGTTCTCCACTCACTTTAAAGAACTAAGAAAATGACTCGATGAATTTACTGGGGATCCCTTAGGCAAAGCAGTTACCGACCGTACAATATGTTTTTATTGTGCTACTGAGTGTTGGTTGTTGAGATTTATAAATCCTGCTCTTGAGGAGGTGGTCACTCAGCCATTTAAAGTTGCTTTGTTTCATGAGAATCCTCAAGCCAGATCAGCCTCGTCTCATTTTATAAAACTACTGAAAGAAGTCTCCGGCTTGGTCGCAGGGGCCACGTTTTGGAGCAGAGCCGCATGGGCACCGCAAATGGAAACTGCAAGAATTTCCTCTCCTCCCGTTCCAGGTCCTCCCTGAATCCCTCTGCAGCAGTCTTCCTTCCCCTTCCCCTCAACCCCAGTAATGTAAAAGGAAAGAGAGGTGGCAAAAGAAAGAGTGCATTTGAGGCAGGAAGAAGAGCAGAGCACAGGGTGGCAAGCACAGAAGCCAAGCCTTTGCTAGGACGGACATACCTGCCCTTGAGACTCTCTCCTGCTGGTCTACAGGATCAGGAACTCCTGACCCACACGAGCCAGATTTATATATGTGCAGAGGGATAGAGTTAACACGAACACTTGAGCTACATCTCATGTTAGCTGATTTGTGAAGACAAGCCCTCACTGAGAAAGGCACACCCTGCTGACCAGACTATTGGGGGTAGGAGGCGAGGAAAAGGAAGGGCTTGTCTATACACAGGTTTGGGTACTGCCTTAGCTATATTGGTTTGAAACGAGTCAAGTCAAAGCAGTACAACCCACTAGGGTGGACACAGACACAACGGTATACAAGTGGTTTACGGCGGTATAGTCTATTCCTGTACATTTGGAGGAATAGGCTATACTAATATAAGTTACCTTTATACCTGTAAAACTGCATCCACACTAGGGCTTGTACCAGTATAACTGCATAAGTAAGAAATCACACCCCTCACCAACTTTGCTGCATTAGTACCAAGCCTGTGTGTAGATCAGACTGAAAAGAACAGGAAAGAAAGCAACAAGAAATCGCAAGGGGTGCCTCTGAGTCAAACTCCACACCAGCTCCCAAGAAAAATTGCACTCCAAAAAAAGCGCCATTTTCTCTGGGGAGTAGACAGACCCCTTTCACCTCCTTTCCCAAACTCAGCTGTCAGTGGTTGGACTCCTTTGGCGGTTCGAATGGTGGTAGGGAAAATAGCAGGGGGGATGAGGTAGGCCAGACACTCCTCAGAAAGAGCAATATGAAGTCTCAGCATGGTAAATGACCTTGCAGCCTGAGAGAGCAATCCTTTTACAGGATTATTTAAAGGAAAGAACAGTAGCAGCCCCAGAGTCAGCAAGTAATTAAAGCCAAAGAGTCTTACCCATGAAGCCAGTGACTGGGGCATCCTGACCATGTAATGGTGAAATTGTAGCTTGGCAGAAGAAACTAGCTAACATATAATCTAGTGGTTTAGTTGCTCAGGACAGGCCCATTCCTGAGCATCCACCAAGGCCATTAAACATCACTGGGAGCTGTGGGTGCTCAGCACATTTTGGAATCAGGCCTCTTACCATTATTTATTTAAAGAGATGAGAAATTTTAAAAGGAAGACAATCGGTCACAAGAAAGCATCTTCCAGGGGGCTGTTGCCGTTATTATTCCAGATCAGGAACTCAATTCTACACATTAGTTCCTTAGCAGATGAAGTTACCATGCCAACTCTTGTGCTGCTTTTTTTTTTTTTTTTAATATATACAAGAGTAGGCAGCGTTCCCTCAAGATTTTACAAAAGGGTGAGGTAAAATGTCACAGTGCCAACAACATCATGAAATCTCTAGTCAGCAACCCCCTCACCAATGACTTAGTTTTCAGTGTAGCTCCCCCCTACACACCACAGTTTCTCACATAGCTAGCGGGCAAATCAATAGACACAATACTAATTTGGTAGGCAACCCATTTTTTTGTGCCTCACATTTAAACATTGGTAATCCACATCTCCGTGCCTCAGTTTACCACAGTTCTCAGTTTAATGATTCAAGATGCCTAAGCTTAAGTCTTCCCGCAACCATCTCTCTCTCCCCCCCACATGCCCAATGTCCCTCTCTCTTTCATCTGTGGTTATTTCTGTTCTATCTTCCCACCTATCTTTTCTCTGTCTTTTTCAAGTCAATTTTCAGAATGGAGAGAGGTAAACAGTGGTATGCCCCAGGGGTCTTTACTGGGCCCAGTCCTAGTCAACATATTCTAAACTTTTGTACTGGTGACCCCTTTCACACTATTCAACACATTCACTCCTATTCAACATATTCTAAACTCTTGTACTGGTGACCCCTTTCACACAGCAAGCCTCTGAGTGCGACCTCCCCCCCTCTAAATTAAAAACACTTTTTAAAATATTTAAGACCATTATAAATGCTGAAGGCAAAGCAGGGTTTGAGGTGAAGGCTGACAGCTTGCAACCCCCCATGTAATAACCTCCCGACCCCCTAAGGGGTCCCGACCCCCCAGTTTGAGAACCCCTATTCTAAATGACCTGGAAAAAGGGGTAAACAGTGAGGTGCTAACCCCCACCCTGAAAGACAAAAGTTTAGCTACAGCAAGTGTCAGTATGAACAGCATGTTGTTGGCTCTCCTGTCGACATGCAAATGCCGCTCATTGTGGGCGGAAGTATGTTGTCGGCAAAAGTGCTGACAAACAACGGCGACACTGCCCGACTTTTAGCGACACGACTGTGTCGACACGGCCATGTTGCTAAAAGCTGTGTAGTGTAGACAAAGCGTAAGTCACATAGGAACTGGGAAAGCAGAGAGGCTGCTAACAAGAGATTCTAGAAGCAGCAGCAACTCCACATCCTGTTAAGTACAATTAAAATCCCCCCCTCCTGCCCCTACACTGGGGGAAATCCAGAGTAGTTGTATTGCTCTGTATGGAATTACTCGGGATATATGCCGGTGTGAGATCCAAACCTAACCCAGATTCCTTACAGGGGATTTTGTCTCACTGCTGAGTGGTCGTTAACAGGTCACTCCCTGGAGCTGTTGCCAGTTTCTGGCTCATTCCTGACGCAACCCAGTTGCTACACTCACCCTGTATTACAACATCTGTAAAAAAGGGGGAGAATTGCAGAGTCTACAGATAAGGCAGACAGAATATGGGACAGGCACAAGCTTTCTATGATTCTCCCTGAGCTACCATTCGCTCTGGTCCTGGCTATTGCAGGGTCTATGGTAGCCAGGCTCTCAAGATTTCTCCCACCTTAGCTCACCAGGAATACTCAAAACCCTTATACTTACGTAGGGTGAAATCCTCCCTCCAGTCCCAGTAGCCTGGGGGAATCCACGGAAGGGGAAGGAATCCTCCACATCTGGGCTGCTGAGCAGTAAAAGTGAAGCCAGGTAGCCCCCACTGCAGTCCTGATGCTGCCCAGGCCTCTCTATTGCTGCTTCCCTGCTCTGGTCATTAGCAAACCCCTCTGGCCCCAAGCTCTGCTCCTCCCTGCCCCACACTTATACCCTGCTTTGCCTGGACACAGAGGGAGCCCCCATAGAGATGGGCTCTGTGACATTGAAGGACTACGTGCCCCCTGCCATCCCACGGTCTCTAGAAATCCTGCCCCTCCCACCCCCCAGCAGAGTCACGTCAGGGAGCATCCCTACCTATGGACGTGGAATCAGGGTTTTGCCCTCTGGGAACAAGGTGGTATTTCACCTTTGTCTCACTGTTTCTTCTGGGAACTTGAGTTGGGCTCTTTGTTGATTTCACATAACTCTTAAGAGAATGTGGAAAAAAAGGTGTATTCAATTAAATGCAGTCATTCCTGGCATCGCCTCCTGGCATCTCTCTTGGAGTACTTGGCACAGCTCTCATCTGGAAAACTGCAGAAGTGACTTGTGCCCATACATTCAACTGTTAATTGTGTCAACACTGCTGTTTGTTTGGGAGGTGAATGGCAGCCCCACATAAGGAAACATGGCACAAATCGCTCCCAAATCAGAGGTGGGGGGATGGGGATGGCTGGTCTTACCATTTGGATTCTGGGTGGGACTCTGGAGATCCTGGCTCTGCCTCAGACTTCCTAATTGGGAATGATCAGTCACTTTATCTTCCACAGTGCATCCATCCCCCTGCTATAATGTTGGGATGGTCATCCTCTACCACCCAGGTACAGGTCCATGAAAGGTACCCGAGGGTGCACAGATACTGTGATGATGATAAGCACCACAGAAAAGTCTTTAAACAAGGTACTGTAACTACAAAGAACAAATGCTGAAGTGAATTCCTCTTGGTCTGGATGCTGATTTTAAGCAGAGCAGAGGATTATTTTTAATATAGGTTATGTTTGATGTGGACTGAGGACTGTGTTGGACTTGCAAGCTATTACTTTAAAGAGTAGAGGGTTTCCTGGTCCTGCTTGCAGGCTAGAGGGCTTTGTAGGGGAAAATGCATTCAGTGTTATTCTGATAACAGCCAGCTGAAAGCCAGGAGGGGGGTTATGTCTCGCTTAGGGGCAACCTGTTTTCTCTCTCTCTGTTGTTTGGTTCCTGTGTGTTATCATTCTGAATTATAAGAAAGAAAGTAGTGTTATGTTGCAACATTGCAGAAAGAGTATTTATGTTTTCATCTAACTTCTGTGTGTGTTTCATGAACTTAATATTTGCCATGCTGGGGGAAAATATCTGGACATTTTAATTCTATTATAGAAAAGGACAGATGGACTCACATCTCTACATTCAGTTCTTGATCCAGATTTCACATTTCTCATAGTTTGGTTACAGGATTTTGGTTCAAGCCAATCTCCACCTATTAGAAAATAAAATGAGCAGATGTATGTATTGATGTTACATCCACTAGCCTCAAAACCTTGTCAACCATATGAGCCAAACAATATGAAAAATTAACCACAGATTTTGGTACAGCTTAAGTGCTCTTTCAAGATTTGTCTCCACTGCAGCATTTTATCGTGTTTGTTTGCAATCAAGTTAGATAACATGATGCTGACCATGTCAGCAGTTAGCTCAGACCAGCACAAATCATGGGACCAGGGTTTCATTGTGGTTGGTCAACTTAATTTGCTTGGTCTACAGTGACTGCTAAGTTATGGTCAGTATTGCGTTGACGATTTGCATTTACAGTATCTTCAAACATGATCACATTTTGTAATGAAGGTAAAGTCATCAAAGGGTTCACTGCCTCAACTACCAGCGTATTATGTAGAAGAGAATATACAAACAGGTATTTTGTAAGCCCACCTGTAAAAAAAAAAATTATCCTATTAATCTCGCTACTTGACTTTTTGTGTTTTTTCCCCTTACTTCTCTTGGCTGTTACAGTTACGTTTGCTGGAACCTGCAACACTGACTCATGTGAGCTCTGATTACAATACTAAAGGCAGGGGTGTCAAAAAGCACTCAGCGTTGGCCCAGCTCTGCTCCCACAAAACTCAGTGTTGAAAACCCCACCCTTCAATTAATAGGTGCCTTAGAAATAGCAAGACAAAGCAAGCAATCAGATTTCAGAGGGGCTACTGATGAGAGTAAGGACTACTTGTGTGGGTAAGTTTTGCAGGGCAGGGTCTTTAGTTCTTAGTGTAATTACTGATTTGCACAAAATGTTCTGAATCACCATTTGTTGGGGATTTGTTTTCATCCTTGCAAGGTTCCTTAGCATGGTGGGATGTACGCTATGATTTAGTGTGTAGTAATTCTGAAATTGAACTGCATTTGTATTGAAAAAACTGAGAGCCTGTAATCATTGCTTTAGAAAAAAGGTGAATTGCTTTTTAGAAAACGATGGGTAAAAAAAAATAAGGGGGGGGGAGAATTTGTATGGGGAAGTGTGAAAAGGCTAGAGCTTTCTATTCTTTCAAAGCCTGATAAAGATTAAGGCCAATTCAAAAAGGAGTGTTTTATGGGTCAAATAAAAGGAAATAAGTGACATTTCTCTATGATGTGGCACAAAAGTAATCACCATGAGACCAGACAAATTTTTCAGTGTCAGTTTAGCAGATAAAGCCAGAGAGAAAATTAAAATGCAGGAGATAAAAAGTCCACTATCTACAGAAGCAACGCAAAGCTGGATTCATTGTTTATCCTTCAATTTCATCAGGCTGATGCAGAAATTTGTATTTGGATTTAAAATAAGATTTATCATCCAATTACTGCTCTTCTGAAACATATTTTTAGTGTAGATTTGTACATATCTTACACATTGCTCCCCCGCTGCCCCCTCAAAAATGTTCCAACAGTAAGAATCTGAAAGGCTTGATTGAAAAGATGATGATACAGAAAAATGAAAGAGGAGCCTTTGAGCTTTGCTAATGTTGGCATTCCTGCATTTGTCTGCACCAGCTTGCTTCTGAAGTGTCTCTACTAGAAATGGGCTGCACCAGCTTTGCAGGGGTTCGGAGCCTGGACTCAGATCTGAATTTTGCAGGCTGGATTAATTTTCAGTTTCTCTTGTTTTCTTCAAAAACTTTAACTGTAAAGGAACTTTTAAAAATTATAAGTAGCAAGAAAGAACCTATCTCCAACCTCACTCACCCACACCCTCCCACCCACAGTCTAGCCTGTTCTCAGTGTTAATTACGCATCCTCTCTAAGATTTTCAGCCAGGCATTTACTCACTTCCCTCTGAGTTCAGCGCCATCTGCATATTGTTATATTTTGTTATGCCACCTCTGATTCTTCAGCTCTACTATCTTGTAGGAATGGGAGAGGCTGGCTGGGCTGCCATTGGAAAGGTTTGTGGTGCTGTTTTGGAAACTAGGCTATGGGGTTTTGAATGGCCAGGTATCTGGTTTGGAATCTCGCCTTCCTGACACATGGGGGGTGGGGTGGACATTATCTCCCAAGTGAGTGAGTTAACAGCAATAGCAAGAGAGCAGGGTCTTCTAGCACAAACCTCCATAGAAACAGACAGGAGGTACAGACACAGCTACTGCAGCTCCCCTCTTTCTGCAGCACATTTCTGCACTTCAGTCTGCTCCCTTCAAAAAACAGTTACTATTTGGTTCACTGAAAGAGATAACAAGTAAGCAGTCCCGAGATCACTGCAATGGCCAAGAGCCTGTCTCTAGCAGGAAAGATTTCAGAGTAGCAGCCGTGTTAGTCTGCAGCTGCAAAAAGAAAAGGAGGACTTGTGGCACTTTAGAGATTAACCAATTTATGTGAACATAAGCTTTCTTAGTCTCTAAGGTGCCACAAGTGCTCCTTTACTTCTAGCAAGAAAGTCTGTCTTCCCCCCGGACTCCCTATGGCCAGAGCCCTGCCACAAATGCATGGTGCTCTGCACAACCCTGCAGGCTGAGAGTCACAAGTGGGGGGCGGGGGAAGAGCCAGCAGGCTGGCAGGGTCTTGGGGTGCAGTGCAAGCGGAGCAGGCCTGAGCCCCTTCTGAGCATGGACCTGGCTCCATGGCACCACTGTAAACCCAGTACTGACTGTGCTTGCTCAGTGCACACCCTTCCCTTCCAAACAGGGCACCTGTGGCACAAGTACTGTCTACTCGTATTTCCCTGGGGGCAGCAGCAGCAGCATTCCACAGCAGGGCCTCAGGGAGAGGGGCCTTTTGGAAACATTGGCTTGTCTTGGTAAGAGCAGCAGTAGTACACCTGGAAGAGCAGGAAAAGGGACTCTGCTGCAGGCTAGGCAGGCTGCAGGGAGCAGGTATATGAATATTATAGAATCATAGAATATCGGGTTGGAAGGGACCTCACGAGGGCATCTAGTCCAACCCCCTGCTCAAAGCAGGACCAATCCCCAACTAAATCATCCCAGCCAGGGCTTTGACAAGCCTGACCTTAAAAACTTCAAAGGAAGGAGATTCCACCACCTCCCTAGGTAACGCATTCCAGTGCTTCACCACCCTCTTAGTGAAAAAGTTTTTCCTAATATCCAACCTAAACCTCCCCCACTGCAACTTGACACCATTACTCCTTGTTCTGTCATCTGCTACCACTTAGAACAGTCTAGATCCATCCTCTTTGGAACCCCCTTTCAGGTAGTTGAAAGCAGCTATGAAATCTCCCCGCCCCCCACCAATTCTTCTCTTCCACAGACTAAACAATCCCAGTTCCTTCAGCCTCTCCTCATAAGTCATGTGTTCCAGTCCCCTAATCATTTTTGTTGCCCTCCACTGGACATTCTCCAATTTTTCCACATCCTTCTTGTAGTGTGGGCCCAAAACTGGACACAGTACTCCAGATGAGGCCTCACCAATGTCGAATAGAGGGGAACAATCATGTCCCTCGATCTGCTGGCAATGCCCCTACTTATACAGCCCAAAATGCCATTGGCCTTCTTGGCAACAAGGGCACACTGTTGACTCATATCCAGCTTCTCATCCACTGTAACCCCTAGGTCATTTTCTGCAGAACTGCTGCTTAGCCATTCGGCCCCTAGTCTGTAGCAGTCTGTAGCATGGGATTCTTCCGTCCTAACTGCAGGACTCTGCACTTGTCCTTGTTGAACCTCATCAGATTTCTTTTGGCCCAATCCTCTAATTTGTCTAGGGCCCTCTGTAGCCTATCCCTACCCTCCAACGTATCTACCTCTCCTCCCAGTTTAGTGTCATCTGCAAACTTGCTGAGGGTACAATCCACACCATCCTCCAGATCATTTATGAAAATATTGAACAAAACGGGTCCCAGGACCGACCTTTGGGGCACTACACTTGATACCGGCTGCCAACTAGACATGGAGCCATTGATCACTACCCATTGAGCCCGACAATCTAGCCAGCTTTCTACCCACCTTATAGTCCATTCATCCAGCCCATACTTCTTTAACTTGCCAGCAAGAATACTGTGGGAGACTTTGCTGAAGTCAAGGAACAACACGTCCACTGCTTTCCCCTCATCCACAGAGCCAGTTATCTCATCATAGAAGGCAATTAGATTAGTCAGGCATGACTTGCCCTTGGTGAATCCATGCTGACTGTTTCTGATCACTTTCCTCTCCTCTAAGTGCTTCAGAATTGATTCCTTGAGCACCTGCTCCATGATTTTTCCAGGGACTGAGGTGAGGCTGACTGGCCTGTAGTTCCCAGAATCCTCCTTCTTCCCTTTTTTAAAGATGGGCACTACATTAGCCTTTTTCCAGTCGTCCGGGACCTCCCCCGATCGACATGAGTTTTCAAAGATAATGGCCAATGGCTCTGCAATCACCAACTCCTTTAGCACTCTTGGAGCAGTGCATCCAGCCCCATGGACTTGTGCTCATCCAGCTTTTCTAAATAGTCCCGAACCACTTCTTTCTCCACAGAGGGCTGGTCACCTCCTCCCCATGCAGTGCTGCCCAGTGCAGTAGTCTGGGAGCTGACCTTGTTCGTGAAGACAGAGGCAAAAAAAGCATTGAGTACATTAGCTTTTTCCACATCCTCTGTCACTAGGTTGCCTCCCTCTTTCATTAAGGGGCCCACACTTTCCATGACTTTCTTCTTGTTGCTATTATATGGCCAGCTTCTGATCTCAGGGCCACCAACAGCAATGTGGAATACCTCTTCTGTAGCCAATTGATCACAGGGTGCTCATTTCCTGTCCCATGACAATGGGCTCATCCCTGTACAATACACAAGAACAAGAGTATAGCTCCTGCTCTGATGAACGGACTCTAAAAGATGAATTCAACATTGCCCTGGACCTTCTGTAGTCATTTACACAAGACCTGCCCTGCTTTCTAGCACAGTCAGGCATCTGAGAGCATCTTCCCTGTGAGTGTACTACAGCCGCTGAATTTCAGGAACCCAGAGTGAGACCACGAACACACAGTTTAAACCACAACGCTCTTTGTTAGCTACATAACAAGATGGCTCCTGCAGACTCTGAGCATGCAGACCCTGTACATGTAAGAGACCTCTTCCACTGCGGGGGCCCTCCGGTGATTATGCAGGACTAATTTACCACCATTATACTCCAAGAACAAAGGGTGTAAATGAGACCTGATCATAACGTCCTCATTGCCCTGGTAGAAGGGATTACACAAGGGCCAGGACCAATAGGAATGAGGCCCAGGAAAGCCAGAGGCGGGGATGACTTTGTGCTGTCACTGCTGTCCCCCCCCAGAGGGCACTACAGAGGTGAATCTCACAGCATTTCCAGCATTATTGTCTCCATCCTGCAGGATTTTACCTGCGGGGGACAGTCAAAGCTTCAGACACAGAGGAAAGAAGAAGGTTTTCTTGCCGAATTACTACAGTGATTCGCCAAGTGAAATGAAAGTGACTTTCTGCGCTGGTCTCCCTGGAGCTTAACCAGCCAGCATATAAACAAGTCCACTTACTGCTAGGCACCCATTCCTGGCCAGGCATGGCATAGCAGCTTTCTCGCTTCTATGGTGCCTCCCTGCCAACAGTTGCTCATGCACTGTGGTGGCTTCTCTTTCAGTGACTCAGCCCTCTAGCCAGGTCTCCATCCTAAGCTCCCCTGCCAGGGTTGCCATTGTCCAAACAAAAAGTCCTCCCTTTGCCTTTAAAACAAAACCCTTTCACCCTCTCTGGGGCACTTTCTCCGTCTGTCTCCGGGACTTAGCCTGCAGCCACGTGCAGGGCTCAATAACCCTTGTGATGGGCTGGTACACCCCCTTGCTTGAGGCAAGTAGGGGAATCCAGTCCCACCCTTAAGATTCCAGCCAAAGGTGACACAGCCTTCCCAAAAGTGGAGGGGGAGCAGGGGCCCTCACCCTCTCCATGGCCCCGCCCCTCCTCTTCCCCTAAGGCCCCGCCCCCGGCCAAGCTGGAAGCTGGAGTGGGGCTGGGGAGCCCAGGCCCCAGTACCGTGCTTACAATGGTGCCAGTGGCGCCATGGAGCCGGGTCCATGCTCAGAAGTGGTCCCGGCCTGCTCCACTTGCGCTGCACCCTGAGACCCCGCCAGCCTTCTGGCTTTCTCCCCCCCGCGCACCACTTGCTCCTCTCAGCCTGCAGGGCTGTGCAGGGCACTGTATATTTGTGGGGGGACTCTGGCCATAGGGAGTCAGGGGGGCCTATATCACATATATCACATTGGTGGATGTGCAGGTGAACGAGCCTCTGATAGTGTGGCTGATGTTATTAGGCCCTGTGATGGTGTCCCCTGAATAGATATGTGGGCACAGTTGGCAACGGGCTTTGTTGCAAGGATAGGTTCCTGGGTTAGTGGTTCTGTTGTGTGGTATGTGGTTGCTGGTGAGTATTTGCTTCAGGTTGGGGGGCTATCTGTAGGCAAGGACTGGCCTGTCTCCCAAGATTTATGAGAGTGTGATATATGCCATCATGTGCCAGCAATGCCCCTCTGCCATGTACATTGGTCAAACTGGACAGTCTCTACGTAAAAGAATAAATGGACACAAATCAGATGTCAAAAATTATAACATTCATAAACCAGTCGGAGAACACTTCAATCTCTCTGATCACGCAATTACAGACGTGAAAGTCGCTATTTTACAACAAAAAAACTTCAAATCCAGACTCCAGCGAGAAACTGCTGAATTGGAATTCATTTGCAAATTGGATACAAATAACTTAGGCTTGAATAGAGACTGGGAGTGGCTTAGTCATTATGCAAGGTAGCCTATTTCCCCTTGTTTTTTCCTATCCCTCCCCCCCCCCAGATGTTCTTGTTAAACCCTGGATTTGTGCTGGAAATGGCCCACCTTGATTATCATACACATTGTAAGGAGAGTGATCACTTTAGATAAGCTATTACCAGCAGGAGAGTGGGGTGGGAGGAGGTATTTTTTCATGCTTTGTGTGTATATAATAAGATCTTCTACACTTTCCACACTATGCATCCGATGAAGTGAGCTGTAGCTCACGAAAGCTTATGCTCAAATAAATTGGTTAGTCTGTAAGGTGCCACAAGTACTCCTTTTCTTTTTGCGAATACAGACTAACATGGCTGTTATTCAGAAACCTGTCTAGGTAGAGAAGGGAAGGTCCAGAGTCACTTTCAAACCCTTGGGTCTGAACCTACCCTGTGCCAAAGTTTTCCTTCAGGTCAGAGAAAAAGAGCTTATTTGCTGGATTTGGCCATATTTTTGCAAGAACAACGCGTGAGATTTTGCACTATCAAATCCAAACCCAAGTGTAAACCCTACCTCTGATCAAGCCTGGAACAGAAATCCCAAGGCTGACGCTAATGCAAATCCAAACACCATCTCCTTGGCTCATCTCTAATAAAAACAAATCCACACTAATACATGTAACAATTCAATTCAAGCACTGCCTAGTTACATTTGCAACACTAGCCTTCTTTGCCTTTTTCTCCTGGGGAAATCTGATGTATACTCTTCTTTAAATGGCCAGATTGAGAATGCATACCATTTTTATCCATATGCCCCTTAGCCTGGTTTTGGGCTGTATATTCTGAATGCCTGTATTATGCATCTGCAGAGGAAATAATTGTTGTGTGTTATGTTGAACTGTGGATTATAGTAGAGAAAGGAGGACAGGCCCCTGTGTCTGTGTGTCAGTTTTTATCGTGCTTATGAAGGCAAACCCCGTTTATAATGCTCAGGTTCTTCAGTCTTTAGTTTATGCTGTGAATGTACAGTATGGCACTGAAAGTGCACGATGTAATTGTTAGCTGAATATTTTAGTACAAAGTGCAGTATGCTACCACCTGGTGGAAGGAAAACCAATGGAAATTAGAGAAGCCCATTAGAAAGGCCTGAGGATTCAGATTTTATCATCTAGAGCCATGTTAGTGCTGAGTGCTCTGCCCCTGTATAGCCTCAGGCCAACTATTTAGATGCCTAAATATAAAGTTTAAGTACCTGTCTATAGGCACCCTTGTTTGAAAATCAGGAGTCTCCAATCTGGTGCTTAGACCACACCTCTGTCTCCCTACTAGGATTGTTAAGAACAGCTTCCTGGAATTTTTAATTTGTACATTCATTAGATGCTAATGGATGTAACTGGATGGGAGGGGAAAATACAATCACTGCCTAGAGTCTCTGAGAGACTTTTTTTTTTTAAAAAATTCCGCTTTCACATGTATTTTTTTCAAGAGACAGTGGGGGGAGGGGCAGACTGCATCCATGTGTGAGTGATTCATTGAGTCCCTGTCACTTCTTTAAATCAAATTAAAGTCTCTGAAAAGGGAAATTGCCTGTTAATGCTCCTATAATTAGGGCTCCATTATAGCCCCACACATTAAGAGGTTTCAAACACAACTGTATAAATTTTCTCTAAGAATTTGGCAGACAGTTTGTCCATTTTGAAGTGGCTGGAAACAAACACAAAATGTCAGCGGCCTCTCATGCTGGAGCACTTTTGGGCATTAGAAATTACAGGCCTGAGCCATTCAAACAGAAAGGTAAGATTCAGCCCTGTTGCAAACAAGAGCAATTCCCATTGACTTCCCTGAGAATAGTATCCATGTATGTTACTCCGTAGATGGATTGTGGCACCAGTGAACACCAGTTCCCAGCATGCTGCAGGGGGTATAGCGTATCCTTCAAAGAAATAAAGTGCAAACTCCGAGGACTGCTCTACAGTAGAGACATTAAACTGGCTACAGCCCCTGAAACATTCACAAAACTTTCTGCATCCAAACACAAAATGGTTTACAAGTGATCTACTAACCACTTAGAATGAGCTGCCTCTCAAAAAGTTTAATAACCACCTCAAATATAACCAATCCGCTCTAACAAAGTTAATGCCATTGTGCACACAGACAAGTTGAAAAGCGCACACCTTTTTTTTTTCTTCTGTGGGTGCCCCTGAAAAGGTGGCCTGGCCTGGAGAAAATAAGCCAGAGCACACTGCTCCTGAGAGTCAGGCTGAGAACGGTGGGGTAGGTACCCAGAAGGCATTGCAACACATGGGCACAGGACAATTCAGCATGGCTAAAGTGCATGGGCTGAGCCATTTGTGTTTACAAACCCTTCCATTCTCAGGTATAGACAAGGCATCATTGACATGCTGGACTGTTTGCTCCTTTGGATCTGTGGCAGCTCATCAGGTGAGTTCTCTCTGTGCTGACAAGCCTTACAAACATTCATTGATACAATAGATTGTGACAGCTTCAAAAGAGCCATTGTGGTTTGTGGAGTCATTGATATGTGAATTAAGCACTGACAGAGACTAACTCTTCAAAAGGAGTCATTATTATCCCTGTAGCAATCTATTGATTTCAATGACAATATCTTCCATGAAACACCAAAAATACGTATTTTAAAAAAATGAGTACAAAAATATATATTTAAAGCATGCGAGTGATCAGTTTTGCAACCACAAAAGGTGAGGAATTCACAGTGGAGGATTCTCCTCCTCACAAGCGATTCAGCACTACAAATGGGCAAACTCTCCAAGACTCAGTCTCAGACTTTAAGGCAGGGGTGGGCAAACTTTTTGGCCCGAGGGCCACATCGGGGTGCAAAACTGTATGGAGGGCCAGGTAGGGAAGGCTGTGCCCCCGAAACAGCCTGGTCCCCGCCCCCTATTTGCCCCCTCCCACTTCCCGCCCCCTGACTGTCCCCCTCAGAACCCCCGATCCATCCAACCTCCCCTGCTCCTTGTTCCCTGACTGCCCCTCTTGGGACCCCCTGCCCCAAACCACCCCCCTGGGATCCCACCCCCTATCCAAACCTCCCTGCTCCCTGTCCCCTGACTGCCCCGACCTATCCACACCCCTGCCAGCTGACAGGCCCCCCGGGACTCCCATGCCCTATCCAACGCCCCCGTTCCCCAACTCCTGACTGCCCCAGAGCCTCCACCCCATCCAACCGCCCCCTGCTCTCTGTCCCCAACTGCCCTCTGAGACCCCCTACCCAACCCTCCCATTGCCGCGCATGTGCTGCCCCCTTACCATGCTGCTCAGAGCGGCAGGAGCTTGCAGCCCTGCTGCGCGGTGGCATAACTGCGTGGGAAAGGGAACAGCAGAGGAGGGGCCGGGGGTAGCCTCCTGGGCCAGAAGCTCAGGGGCCGGGCAGGACGGTTCCATGGGCCGGCTGTGGGCCATAGTTTGCCCACCCCTACTTTATAGGTCAGAAGGGACCATCATGAGCATCTAGTCTGATCTCCTGCACATTACAGGCCACAGAACCTCACCCACCCACTCCTGCAATAGATCCCTAACTTCTGGCTGAGTTACTGAAGTCCTCAACTCATGATTTAAAAACTTCAAGTTTCAGAGAATCCACCATTTACACTAGTTTAAACCTGCGAGTGACCCATGCCCCATGCTGCAGAGGAAGGCGAAACCCCTCCCAGGGTCTCTGCCAATCTGACCCAGGGGGAGAATTCCTTCCCAACCCCAAATATGGTGAGCAATTAGACCAGGAGCAGCAGAAGCTCCCTAAAAGTAGGGGAATCACCCACCTGTGTGCGAACCGTGGCCCTGCCCTTCCAAGCTCCCCTTTCCCTGAACCCACAACCTTGCGCCACCCATTCCCCCTGAGGTCCCGCCCCCATGCTGCCTCTTCCCCCCAGACCCTGTCCCCACTCACTCCTCTCTGCCCCCCCACCCCCGATGCTCACCCTTACGGTTGGTAAAAAGTGGGAAGGCATAGCCCTCCCACTTTTAAAGGTGATGGGGCTATGGTCCCCTAACTCCGCCGTTCCGGTCTCCATGAGTTAGACCCTGAACATGTGGGCAAGACCCACAAGGGAGACACCTGGGAAAGAATTCTCTGTAGTAACCCAGAGCCAGGGCCGGCTCCAGGCACCAGCGAAGGAAGCAGGTGCCTGGGGCGGCCAATAGAGAGGGGCGGCACTCTCTGCGTTATTGGGGTGGCACATCTGGGTCTTCGGCAGCAATTCGGCAGCGAGTCCTTCATTCCCTCTCTTCCTCTTCGGCGGCAATTCGGCGCCAGCTCAATCGGGTTTTTCTTTTTCTTTTTTTTTCTTCGCTGCTTGGGGAGGCAAAAAAGCTGGAGCTGGCCCTGACCAGAGCCCTCCCCATCTAGTGTCCCATCACTGGCTGTTGGAGATATTTACTGCTAGCAGTCACAGATAGGCTACATGCCATTGTCCACTGTCTTATCATCCCATCCCCTCCATAAACTTATCAAGCTCAGTCTTGAAGCCAGTTAGGTTTTTTGCCCCCACTGCTTCCCTTGGAAGGCAAGATACTTAGGCTGCATTCAGTTTGACTTTTGGGGAAGTCACTCACCTCCATTGCTGTAGCATGTGACAGCTCTCCTGGTGACATCTAGATGACCTAGTGGTAAGGATGCAAGTAGCTGGTGTACAGTAGAGTTCTTCTCCTGGTGTAGATGACACAGTAGTAAAAATGTCAGTGGTCAGTATTGTTAGGGGGCTTATTCCTTCACCCACTTACTTCCCTGGTCCTTCTCGCATGAACAGAGAGCAACAATACCCGAAGTCCAAAGGTGCAAACAATTCGATGTTTATTGGGGTGAACTTCCAGCAAGCATGATTCCAGTTTCCTTCCTTAGTGTCCCTCTTCCCAGCTCTGATACCACAGAGCCTTACACCTGTGTCCCTGTTCCCATTCCTGCCCTTAGCTACACATGATTCCAATTTCCCCACCCCCATTCCCTGTTCCCATTCCTCCCCCCCCACACTACCTGATGGACTGCAGACCAATTCGTAAAACTTGAGTTCTGCTTAGCTATACCTTAACCAATCATTTTACTGAAATTTAACTAACCTATCCTAACATATTGTAACATGATTATTTAACCAATTATATCCCACCACGTTAATTAGTTTACACCCAGCAAAATTAATTATACAGCAGACAGAAACAATCACAGAACCAGACAGAGATTATACAGACAAACAATAGGGAAATGGGGACTACAGTGATAGAACAACAAAGAAATGAGGATTTCACATCCCAGCTATTAATAAGTGAGTTCTTGCCAGACAGGATGCTATCAAACTAAGTTTCCTTTTACATTTTCTAGGCACTTCTCTTTCTCTGGAGGTAATAGGCATTATCAGGACAGGATTGTACTCCTACTAGCCCAATAGCACCTTATTTCAATGTGACTAGGTTGGAATGTGAGGATATGACCCTTCGCTTCCCAGTTTATGGCTGCCTCTGCTGCTTAGCCAAAGATCTTAGGCTAAGCACAGGGCCTCAGACTGTCACAGTAAGAGAAGGACCTTGCACTGGCAGACAGTGATTTTGATTCTTTCTTTTATACCTCTATAACTACCTAAGTGTAAGAATACACCTAAATTCTTAGAGTATAGGCCTTTACAGACAGGCCTGAATATCTATATCCTAACAAGTATGCTCCCAGGATTGCTAACGCTGCTGGAACTGCATCGGAGGGAGATCTTCCCAGAAGTGCCTAAACAGACAAGGCCTTCTAATCTTTCAGGCATCCTCTGTCCTACTTCAGTTCCTTCCTACCTTGACTCCACATCATGCCTTCCCTATACTGTTCTACGGTGTCTTCTCTTGTCACTCTTAGGGCCAGATCTTGCAAGTATTTATGTGCGTACCTTTACTCACATAAGTAATCCCAGTCATCGCCATATTTGGGGTTGGGAAGGATTTTTCCCCCAGGGCAGATTGGCAGAGGCCCTGGGGGTTTTTCGCCTTCCTCTGCAGCGTGGGGCATGGGTCACTTGCTGGAGGATTCTCTGCATCTTGAAGTCTTTAAACCACGATTTGAGGTCTTCAATAGTTTAGACATAAGTTAGGGGTTTCTTACAGGAGTTGGGGGTTGAGATTCCTTGGCGTGCATTGTGCAGGAGGTCAGACTAGATGATCATAATTGTCCCTTCTGACCTTAAAGTCTATGATTCTATGATTTCACCAACACTTCCTACTTATATGAGTAAAGTTACTCACATCCATAAGTATTTGGAGGACCATTGCAAACTCTTTGGAGCAGAGAGCATTTCTTCCTTGATGTTCTGGAAAGCACCATGTAGACCTGTGAAGCTAGATGAATTATTAATTAATAATATAAATAGTAGTCTACACCTTGATCCATCCCTCAAACCAAGTCTTGTATAAAGCTGGAAAAACTCAGTCAGAGAAGGGAACTGGGAGGTTCCTAAATGGTGATTTTTTTTTTAAAGCTCCTTGTACACCGTGTGCTAAAAAGCAATTCAGAGCAGTGGTGGCTAGTCACATGGGCTGGGAACCAGGAGATCTCAATTCCATTCCTATACACTAGACAGACACTATATGTGCGACCTTGGGCAAATCACTTAACCTCCCTGGGCCTCTACTTCCGCCTCTATAAAGCATGAAAAATGTCCTGTTTTTGAAAGCCCATTGAGATAATCCAGTGAAAGGTGCTGTCACACCTTTCACCGGATGATTGCAATGCACAGATCATCACAGTGTTATTGTTCTAAATATTAACATAGTAGGCTTAAAACACCAAGTAGGTGCATAGGTTTGACTAATCCATTTTTTTACTTATATAGTAACAAACAAACAAAAGCCTTAATAATTTTTTTTTTAAATAGCGTCAGTCTAAAAAAATCTCATAGTAAAACTAATGTGTAGTGATACAAACCCCCCTCCCCCAGTAGATATCAATGGTATGTTTTTAGACAAAATAGACCTGAAATATTTGCTGTTATAAACCAAGCACCTTAAGGTATAAAAGACAAAAGATGCTGCATATATGCAGACAACTACCTATTTTGCCTCTGCACTGTTTGTATCAGTTTACAGTTCTTAATTTTCATCTTCCAAGTGACACATTTGCAACAGTAGACATCTAGATACCGTGAAGTCACAAGCAGGTGGGATGCCTTTGCTGACAAAATTATTGCTCTTTAGCAGCTTAATTTAAATAACAGAGCGGAAGAGATTTGCTTGACTTACTAAACTTCTAAGTTTATTCTTGCCCCAAAATTGCTGGCTCCAGCCGAGTAATAATCAGGCTATGGTCACCTCTATGAAATAACCTTTTAGTGTCAACTGAAGTGCACAGTGTCTAGCCAATGTACCTGATTCTTCTCCGTCTGGCACTGGTGTAAATCAGGAGTAACCCCTTTGAAGTCAATGAAGCCACACCAGTAAAAAAAACAAAACAAAACAAAACAGTGCAAATGAGATGAGAATCAGATCCAACATTTTTACAAAGCATATCACAAGTCACTGAGGGAAGTGCAATAAATTTAGAAAATCTGCAAGTTCCATGATGTGCAGAATGCATATGCTTTTAGAGCCATGATTTCAGCAATTATTCACATGGATGTAATGAAGGCATTTTACACAGTAGGATAGCAGCTTTCTTCTAAAATGTGTACACAGTCACATTCAAATCAGTAAGATGGTAAACGGGGAAGGGGTCATTGACTGCAACACTGGACTGGCTAGTACTTTAGCCACAAATGAGTGGTCTAGCAAGAGCAAAACTCAAAGAGCTAATTTTTGTGCTAGCACAGGAAAAGCAATTATTGTCCATTTACTCATCAACTAACTGCTACTTAAAAACAAACATTATATGAAAGTACTCGGTGCTGCAAATGATTAGCCAGATGAATACTTCCGTCAGCAGAGGTGACTCAGCCCCAATGGAGCTGGGGTCGGGAGAGTGCACGAATCTTACAAAAGATTCAGGCCCAGATCCTCAAAGATATTTAGGCACCTAACTCCCAATAATGGGTATTTAGGCACCTAAATACCTGTGAGGATCTGGCCCTCAGTAGCATTTATATAGTAGCCGCAAGGGAGTGTTTTTATCCATTTATTTTAGGAGGATTGAGAGAGGCTTCACTGTAATTGTGCTAATTGACTTTGCTAGTCGAGTTAGTGGGAAAATTGGTATAAAGTTTCTTTAATAAAAACAGGCTTGGCACATCAAGTGATCTGACTGGCTTGTGCTTGCCATACTATAAAAGCTTGTTATCCCAAGTCCTCTGTGATAAACCCCTAGTTAAGGCTACAATGGAACGCCTTCTGCCGCTATTGATCACTCAGTCTCCCCTCTCAGGGGAAGTTTTCTGTACTTTGACTCAGGCCACATGGGAAAATGGATCATTTATTTATATATTTGGAAAGTTTGAAAACATCCCCTTTGGCCCTTGTTCGGTTACCATATCACCAGGGCCGGCTCCAGCTTTTTTGCCGCCCCAAGCAGCGAAGGGAAAAGAGAAAAAAGAAAAAAAAAAGAAACACTCGGTTGAGCTGCTGCTGAAGTGCCGCCGAAGAGGAAGGGAAGGAATGAAGGGCTCGCTGCCGAATTGCCGCCGAAGACCCAGACATGCCGCCCCAATAACGGATGAAGTGCCACCCCTTTCTATTGGCCGCCCCAGGCACCTGCTTCCTTCGCTGGTGCCTGGAGCTGGCCCAGCATATCACAGTGCTGGGTGGGGAGGAAGAGGAGCTATACTTACTTTGCTTAAGAAGTTTAAGGCATTGACAACTAACCCTCCCCTGCCTCCCAACCAGACCAAACCAAAAGAACACTGGCTACATTTTAAAACTCCATCTGGGAGTGACCTGACCAGAAGCACAGAAGGTTGGAATGCAGGCATGCCTTACTCCGAGATCGATCCTTGACCCATTAGACCATGCACTTCTCTTCAAGCTATTACAGTGCTCCATGGGTATCCTGAGGCCACACTGGCTGCTCAGCAGAGAATTGACTGAAGTGTGAGCAGCTAACTGGCCCCCAGGACAAAGCTAGTCTTTGAGCCCTTGGTGGCAGGCCTTCTGGCCCTCACTACCCACAGTCACTCACAAATTAGTTTAGGGCTGCCCTGCAAAACACTAGAGGGAATGGTAACCACAGATTTCACAGCCCACAAAGGCCAGAGCTGGGCAGCTCTATGGGGGACTATGGATTCATAGATTCATAGATATTTAGGTCAGAAGGGACCATTATGATCATCTAGTCTGACCTCCTGCAGGAGGTGACTTTCTAGAAGATATGACTTGGTGGACTTTCAGCAAGAGGAATCGGGCAAGTCCGGGTTCACTTTTCAAGGCTGGACCCACAACAGAAAGGACAACAGACTTGCTTTTTTGGTGTGGAAAAAACTGATGAAGTTAGCTGTGGCCATTGGTCCTCTGAACTCCAGAGGCCAGCTTTTCCAGAGATGCTAAAGTGCAGACTTCCCAGCCTCATCAGGAAGTAATTCTGATAAAGCCCAAGGCTAATGCCATTGCTAAACAGCCACAAACTCTTCCCCTTTCGGAACCTTACAAACCCCTTTCATTTTTACCAAGCCTTTGCAGTTTGCTTTGATGCAATGCTCAGTCTGAAAGCGCTGACTTGTCTTTTGATGTAGGGATTGGAGACAGCACACATGCTAGGCCAGCCTATTCCCAACCAACCAGCTAATACCTTCTTGAATGACAGCCATATGACAGGATGTCCCCAGAAAATGTGTGGCCAAGCAATTTTATTTTGTGGAAAATATTCAATATTTTATTACATCAAAAACAAACAAACAACACTGGAAAAGGGAAGGATACCGTAAGATACATTTCAGCCCTTGAAAAGGGAAGGATACCATAAGACCCTTTGCTCACAGACAGAGACCTACTTTGAAGTTTGTCTTGGAGGCAATGTATACCTTCAAATCAGCGGCACTGCTATGGGTACCCGCATGGCCCCACAGTATGCCAACATTTTTATGGCTGACTTAGAACAACGCTTCCTCAGCTCTCGTCCCCTAATACCCCTACTCTACTTGCGCTATATTGATGCCATCTTCATCATCTGGACCCATGGAAAAGAAGCCCTTGAGGAATTCCACCACGATTTCAACAATTTCCATCTCACCATCAACCTCAGCCTGGACCAGTTCACACAAGAGATCCACTTCCTGGACACTACTGTGTTAATAAGCAATGGTCACATAAACACCACCCTATACCGGAAACCTGCTGACCGCTATTCCTACCTACATGCCTCCAGCTTTCACCCAGACCACACCACACAGTCCATTGTCTACAGCCAAGCTCTACGATACAACCGCATTTGCTCCAACCCCTCAGACAGAGACAAACACCTACAAGATCACTATCAAGCATTCTTACAACTACAATACCCACCTGCTGAAGTGAAGAAACAGATTGACAGAGCCAGAAGAGTACCCAGAAGACACCTACTACAGGACAGGCCTAACAAAGAAAACAACAGAACGCCACCAGCCATCACCTTCAGCCCCCAACTAAAACCCCTCCAACGCATTATCAAGGATCTACAACCTATCCTGAAGGACGACCCATCACTCTCACAAATCTTGGGAGACAGGCCAGTCCTTGCCTACAGACAGCCCCGCAACCTGAAGCAAATACTCACCAACAACCACATACCACACAACAGAACCACTAACCCAGGAACTTATCCTTGCAACAAAGCCCGTTGCCAATTGTGCCCACATATCTATTCAGGGGACACCATCACAGGGCCTAATCACATCAGCCACACTATCAGAGGCTCGTTCACCTGCACATCCACCAATGTGATATATGCCATCATGTGCCAGCAATGCCCCTCTGCCATGTACATTGGTCAAACTGGACAGTCTCTACGTAAAAGAATAAATGGACACAAATCAGATGTCAAGAATTATAACATTCATAAACCAGTCGGAGAACACTTCAATCTCTCTGGTCATGCGATTACAGACAAAGTTGAGATATTACAACAGAAAAACTTCAAAACCAGACTCCAGCGAGAGACTGCCGAATTGGAATTCATTTGCAAATTGGATATAATTAACTTAGGCTTGAATAGAGACTGGGAGTGGCTAAGTCATTATGCAAGGTAACCTATTTCCCCTTGTTTTTTCCTCCTCCCCCCCCCCACCCCGTTCCTCAGACGTTCCTGTTAAACCCTGGATTTGTGCTGGAAATGGCCCACCTTGATTATCATACACATTGTAAGGAGAGTGATCACTTTAGATAAGCTATTACCAACAGGAGAGTGGGGTGGGGGGAGAGAAAACCTTTGAAAGTGATAAACACCCATTTTTTCATGATCTGTGTGTATAAAAACATCCTCACTGCATTTTCCACTTTTATGCATCCGATGAAGTGAGCTGTAGCTCACGAAAAAAGCTCATGCTCAAATAAATTGGTTAGTCTCTAAGGTGCCACAAGTCCTCCTTTTCTTTTTGCGAATACCGACTAACACGGCTGCTACGCTGAAACCTTTAGGGTATGTCTACGCTGCAGCCAGGAGCGTGCTCGAGCAGAGCTAATGCGCTAAAGGCAGTACATATAGCGGGATGTAGCACGGGCTGTGTCTGAGCTAACTGTCCAAGTAAGTCTAGCTGGGTTTGTATGCAGGCAGCTAGACCAAGCTGCCAGCCATGCTACTCACACCTACACTGCTCGTTTTAGTGTGCTAGCTCCCCTCGAGCAGTGCCCATCCGTCTACCCACACTGGGAAGCACGTGCCCAGCTGCAGTGTAGAGGTACCCGTAGGAGTGGCCTCCACAGCAATGAGCACTCGCCTGAATTCTCCCAAGCTGCTGATCTACCCCTTTGGAGGAAACCGCTGTACAGTCAGAGATGGATTCAAACTGAACTAGTCCTTAATGGCTAAATCCTCTACTCTACAAGAATGATCTGATTCTAGACTCTGGAATTATATTTCTGTCTGTGGACACGGAAGTGCCCCCCAAGCTAGCATCCGGTCCACAGCAGTGAAAAGGTTTTACCACCTTGCACTGGACTATGTCGTCTCTCTGTCTGGTAGTGAACAGGCTGCATCTGGCATACTGAAAACAGCTCGGCACACCGTTTGAAAACAAGTCTCTTCTAGGAAGAAGAGGTTATTTTAGCAAAAGCATCAATGGCCCCAAAGATCTTGCAAATGGAAAATACGTAAAGTATCATGTTCATCCATGTTTTGTGGTTTCGCCCTCTTGATATGGTTTTTCCAACATGCCTGAATACCTGTTTTCAAACATCCCAACCATTTAAGTTCCCGAGTCTTGCACTTTATGACTGTTTCTCACATAGTCCATCAGTTCAACGATGACTTTTTCATGCTCTCTCTTTTAGAGAGAAAGAGAGAAGTGCATGAATGATGCGTGCATAAGGTTGATTAAAATGGGAGAGTTGTTGCACTGGGACAATCCCATTTTCTCAGCTGCTGAAGCTTGGCTCAGTGGCACACAGGCTGTTACAGTTGGAGGCTTCTTTAGCTGCAGTGGATAGCCATGACTTCTATAGTGCCTCGTCGTGCCTTTCACCTTCCACAATGCGTTGTTGCACAGAACAGTCTTTGTATGCTTGGGAGGGCAGTCCCTAAATCACCATCAGTTTCCACACTTCCGGTTATCTTCAGCTGGTTTAGCCTGCCTGCCGAGGCAGTTTACTGGGCTGTGGCCGCTGTCGCAAACTTACAACCACTCAAGGAGTGTGGCAGTTCGAATCAGTCAAAGGTACTACCTCTCCCATGCACCCCATATGCCCCATGACTGTTTATTGCACGATTAAAAGGGGGGGAAGCACCAGAGTAGCAGTCAGCCTTCCCCACTATCCATTCACAAGCAGGGAGAGTAAGTGCAAACACTGAATGTCTCA
Organism: Eretmochelys imbricata; assembly: GCF_965152235.1. Classification (NCBI taxonomy): domain Eukaryota; kingdom Metazoa; phylum Chordata; order Testudines; family Cheloniidae; genus Eretmochelys; species Eretmochelys imbricata. The sequence goes on from NC_135577.1 coordinate 112,563,988, forward strand.
AAGAACCCTCCATGCTCTAAAAAGTTTCTGACATCTCATTTCCAATGCCCCCATTCTTCTTTCCTTCTGCCATGTTATGCAACAGCAGCAAACAATGACTGCAACCAGAGCCAAGGGACGTCTGAACTCTGCACATCCTGGATCTCTCCCAACAGGAAGTTCTTCAAAAGCTCCACATTGTATGGGTCACGTGTCTGACAGAAATGTGCAGCATCAGTTTACTGCAGGGAACAAAGGCCAGCAGTTCTTGGGGGACAGTGGGTGGGACAATGGGCATATTTACTAACTGGATTGTAATCTGGAGCACAGATTACAGTGCAGTCTGAGTTTTTCTTTGTAAGGATCGCACTGGGGTCAGAAGCTATGCACAGCAAAGAAAATCCATTACATTTTCTGAAGCTTTCCCCGGCCACCGTTAACACTGCTCTCTCTCATTGTAATGACACTTGTGCAAGACGGCGAAGGTCACATCTCTCTCTCCTGCTTTTCATATCCTGCTCAGCAATGTGGATTGTGAGAATTTGACACAGTAACTAGAGCCAGAGTTTCTTCAACAAAAAAACTTCAAAATCAGACTCCAACGAGAGACTGCTGAATTGGAATTAATTTGCAAACTGGATACAATTAATTTAGGCTTGAATAAAGACTAGGAGTGGATGTGTCATTACACAAAGTAAAACTATTTCCCCATGTTTATTTCCCCCCCTACTGTTCCTCACACGTTCTTGTCAACTGCTGGAAATGGCCCACCTTGATTGTCACTACAAAAGCTTCCTCCCCTCCTCCCCCCGCCCACTCTCCTGCTGGTAATAGCTCACCTTACCTGATCACTCTTGTTACAGTGTGTGTGGTAACACCCATTGTTTCATGTTTTCTGTGTATATAAAATCTCCCCACTGTATTTTCCACTACATGCATCTGATGAAGTGGGCTGTTGCTCACAAAAGTTTATGCTCAAATAAATTTGTTAGTCTCTAAGGTGCCACAAATACTCCTTTTCTTTTTAGAGCCAGAGTAATGATACTGCCTCTCAATACACTGGAAGCCACTCTGCTCTGGCTGCTCATTTGTGTCTTATCTTACAAACACTTATGAAGTGCTTAACTTTATGCATCCAACTTTATTTACTGGAAAAATAATGGTTTTGGGATTAAGGGCCACGACTAGGAATTAGAAAATCTAGGTTTGCCACAAATTTCCTGTGAGTTCTTGGGAAAGGCATTTGAATGTGTCTCAGTTTCCTTATATGTAAAATGGGAGTAATAATACAGTGTAGAACCTCAGAGTTACCAGAGTTACGAATTGACCAGTCAACCACACACCTCATTTGGAACCTGGAAGTACACAATCAGGCAGCAGCAGAGACAAAAAAAAAATAACAAACAAACAAAACAAAACAAAACACAGTGCTGTGTTAGATATAAACTATTAAAAAAAATAAAGGGAAAGCAACATTTTTCTTCTGCGTAGTAAAGTTTCAAAGCTGCATTAAGTAAATGTTCAGTTGTAAACTTTTGAGAGAACAACCATAACATTTTGTTCAGAGGTACAAAATTTCAGAGTTATGAACAACCTGCATTCCCAAGGTGTCCATAACTCTGAGGTTCTACTGTACTTCCCTCTCTCATCAGGGTGTTGTGAGAATAAATTCACTAATGTTTGTGTGATGCTGTGAAACTCCAATGATGAGCAACATGGGAATAGCTGGCAATAAAATAAATTTCTTGATAAATCACCCCATGAGCACTGGAGTGAAGACATGAATAAAAGGCATGAGTGGGTGCTACATAGCCTGGGCACTTTGCAAGGGGTGAATATTGTCTGTGTCTCAGATAATGGAGGAAAGGATGCTCCAGCCATTAAGCAACAGAGTCTATTTGCAGATTACCAACTTGCCATGTATTGGCCATCCATTTTGTCAGCCACCCCTCATACATGAAAAAAAAAAATTGAGTAACACAAAGCCATTACTGGTGGGTAGAAGGTCAATGGGAGACACATTAATGTCCCTATTCTCAAAAATAGCTATTGCCTTTATGTTTACACTGGGCTTTTTCTGAAGAACTTCCCACCACTGCCACATTAGTGCAGAACACTGGGCTTTAACAAGTTAGCTGGTGGAATTAAAGCCTAATTTTCCCCCCCCCCCCATCTGAGCCTGTATTGAAGTCTACGTGGGGGTTTTAGAATGCGTTAGCTAGCATGTGTCAGATACTACATCCTGATCCCAGGCACCCTTAAATCCTGGTCTAGCCAGAGCCACACTCTTGGAAAATGTTTCAGATAAAAACCTCCTGTAGGTACCAGTTCAGTGGAGTCAGGTGGAAAGCCTGTGTTCCTTTCTGGCACTCATGGGGTCTCTGGCTTTTTAGTTTCATAGTCTCCCATACCATCAGAGCAGCAGCTTTGGTCAGAATTGCTTAAACTGCCCCAGGGTTGAGTAAATATTCAGCTCAGTCCCTATTTCTGGGGTTTAACGTGTAACATTTCTAACATCTTTTCAAAAACATGGCTGTTTTCTCTTACATCTGGAGTGAGAAATTGTGTGTGTTGCCACAAAGTATAAAACAACAAATGGAGGTTCAGATTCTACCTGCTGGTACACCTAGGCCAGCACACCTCTACAAGCCAGAGCAGTACTTAACTCCAGCCAGGGTAGTAGTGGGATAAGTGAGGGCAGAATTTGGTCTAGAGAATTTATGATGGACTTCAAAACAGCTGGGATCCATCATACACCAGCCTTATACCAACAGCCTCTCTATTCTAGGGAGAAGTACATTTCTTCATCCCACAGGTACTACTATGGGTGTTTGTGGGATTCTTTGGAGGTTACCTCTGTGTAAAGCAGTACATTGCAGATGGCTTGTGGGGGTTATAATGAGTGCTGGTTAACATAAAATTCAATCAATAAACCTGTTTTTCCAGTGGAAAATAGGGTTTTTGACAAAAACAAGCTTTTCTGCAGAAAATTTATTTGTCATAAAAGCAACTCGCAAGCCCCAAAATATTTTGATTCAGAAATGTCGCCAGAGTGCTTCATGGAAGTTGTAGTTTGTTTTCCTCATATCCCCATTCTCCTCTATGGGCAGGGCTCCCTGACTAAACTGACCAAGAGGGGACACCCTGGTTCATCATGGGAGATGTAGTCTGACCAGGAAACCTGGCCTGTAGAGGGAATAGGCCCATGAGGCACTGGGATTACAACTCTGAGAAGGCACTATGGCAGCATTTCTGAATTTAAGTATTTCAGCTTTCAGATGAAATATTTCACTTTTTGTCAAAATATTTTGTTTTTTTGCTGAAAATGTAAAATTTTCTGTCGAGGGAAAAAAATGTTCTGGCCAGCTCTAGTTAAAATTATTTTTATGGCTGACATTTAATTTTGCAAAGCTCTTTGCAAGAGACATGTTCAGAATGATATTTCTGAAATATACTTACTTGGGGCGGGGGAGGGACCATCAGATTAAAAGAACATGAAGCATAAAAATTGTTATTTCTGTCCTGCATGTGCAGGGTATTGAAAAATTCAAACAAATTGCAGATCACAGCAGCCTCAAGACCACCTTCTTCTTCACAGGGTAGGTTTGTGGACATGTCCACACATTGTCATCTAATGAAACTAATTGTAACCCTTCTGCCAGGCCAAGTTGATAGCAGCAAGGGCCAGGTTCAGTACACAGGGGTTCCATCTCATCAAAGCAAATGCAAAAGTGGCTCGAGCCCCCACCCAGTGACCTGGGAAAATCTTACACACCCCCTGGGCGCCTCAAAGAGGCAATACTTCCCCTCTCACAAGCACAGAGTCTCGGTGTAGCAGAGAATCTTTAATAACATGAGGTAAACGACATCAGCATTAAATTGGGGAAACACCCCAACTAGCGTTCATTAACCAAACCATGAGCAAATACCCACCCCTGCTAATTGGGCCACATCCTTTCCCTCGGGTTCTTGAGTCCCAGAACCCAAACGTCTCTTGAGTCCAGCAATCCGCAAATCACCCAAAGTCCAAAAAGTCCAGCCCCAGAGTTCAAAAGTTCATCTGCATAGTGTTACTCCCCAGTCTGGCTAAAATGTGCCTGTGTGTGGGGGAAAGAAGTAAGGGGCACCTTACGTGTCCTGAAGCTGACTGCCCCACGGGGCTCCACTCTGCACAGCTCGCCATCTCACAAACACTCCACTCCGCCGTCTCACGAACAGCTCTGCTCAGCTCATCTCCTCATAAACACTCCGCTGTCTCATGAACAGCTCTGCTGAGCTCGCCTCGCCGTCGCACGAACACCACCGCTGCACTCTAGATCTTCCGGCTCCCCACTACTTGACACAGTGCTCAGTGATTCCAGCTCATAGTAGTGGGAGCCTTAGTGCTGGTGCACCATAAGGCCAAAGTGAATTCAGCACAGTACCTGTAGCAAGACTCTTAATAGACCCAAAATTAGCTCTGACTTTCCACAGTGGAGAGAGACAGAAGTGCAATTGGTGTTTCAGGCCCTCACAAAGGGGCCCACACCACCAGGTACTAATACCTACCTCAAGCCTCTCTCAATTCAGAGTTTTGGAACCCATGTCCCTTGCCTAGCGAGTGCTACTTAGTTGATGGTGAGTCCCTCCAGCATAACAAAAGGCCAAGTACAGTTCCAAGCACAGTTCCCATAATCAGGGTAATAACAATTTATTCTTCCCACCCCAATAACAGAGACACTGGGGATCCCACAACAGCCAAAGTGACCATTTGGGCAGTTATGGCCTCATTCTAGGTGGGGTGGGTGTGCCTATGCAAATGAGATCAGCCCCTAAAGTTCTTTTCCACAACTTGCCACACCTCACCACCAGATGTCAGGGTGGAGTTCATCCTGACTCTGCTTACATCACGTTATAGACTGAGATGGATCTAAGTGTTTATACCCTGTCAACAGCTATGGACAAAGGAAGAGATCATAATGAAACAATAACGAGGTGTTGTGTATTGATCTCAGACAACGTTCCTGAAAGCCCTGTGTAGCATGTTAGCCTGCTGTAAGTGATAAGTAGAGTGTAGAAGCCACTGTCTGCTAGATGACCAGCTTTCTTGCGTTGCCTTGATCCTTCTCCTTTAATAAATCCCAGCCAAAAAAGTTTGTTCAGTTGGGAGTTAAAGCCGCAAATGTCTATCAGTTATTTCAAGTACGGTTCTACTGACTCCAAAGCCCACTGAAATCAGAGGGCATCTTTCCATTGCCTTCAGCCAGCTTTGAATCAGGTTCATGGAGCACATCTGTCAAGTAAAGGAAGTGCTATTTTTATGTAGACACTTTAGCGACAGAAAGATTTCATAGTGCTTTTGACTCCTGATGGCCTGGCTGAGCCAGGACAGCTACTAAGGTTATGTCTACTCTACAGTCGCATCCGATGAGGTGAGCTGTAGCTCACGAAAGCTTATGCTCAAATAAATTCGTTAGTCTCTAAGGTGCCACAAGTCCTCCTTTTCTTTCTACAATCACAGGGTCTGACTGGGTAGGTGTACATGAACTGCAATCCAGCTATCTTGGGTACTGGAGTAGTGAAATCTCAGCAGCGTGGGCTGCAGCTAGCCCAGGGCTCAGGCGGGCTTGTACAGCTCATGCTGAAGCCTGTGCTGCCACAGCGTCACTGCTCGGGCACCTGAGCTAGTTAGACTACACTCACTCAGGTAGAAAGAAAAGGAGGCTTAGAGACCTTAGAGACTAACCAATTTATTTGAGCATGAGCTTTCGTGAGCTACAGCTCACTGAGTCTGTTGGATCATGTTAAAGAAGTTCTGTATTAAAATCACAAATGAGTTTGATTCCCCATAGTTCAAATTCCAGGATATTACTAATTAAAAGGTCTCTTGGTTTTTGGGACTGTTTCTCTCCCTCTATGTGTGAAACTTGCAAGCTACCACTTGTGTTAGTACATTCTAAGACAGAGTCTGTTCTCAAAGCAATTCTTTGTAACAACAACTTCTCACACACAGAGAGACTCAAAGCAATACTCTGTAACAACAGAAACAGCACCCAGAGACTCCCCGCCCTTTTGTTGTATTCATCTCGCTTTGTTAACAATTGTGATTAAAATAGAGATAGAGGATGTATGTGGATGGATGCTTGGTGTGGATAATAACTGAATGATCAGGGAGGTGCCAGCCTAAGAATCCAGTGTCCATCGGCTGAAGAAGGCATCAAGTGGAAATAAGCAGAGGACCCCCGGAGGGCAGACTGGAATCCACCCAACAGCCTCAAGAATGGGAGAACCAAAGAACAAGATAACATCTGGCAGCACGGAGCCGTCGGGAATGTGCTATCTGCTGATTGATTCAGCAACAGCATGATGAAGCAATTCCCATAGACTGGCATAGGAAGAAATTCCTATAAAAATGGACTCTAGAAAGTGAGAACTTTGGGGTCTGATTCTGCAAACCAACTTCCAGGAACATCAGATGAGCATCTGATAAGGCCCTGCTCTCTCCTCATGTCCAGGCCACCTGGCCAGTGGCTTGGCATGAGCAACTCTAAAGCTGGTAACTATGATAACAACCTTGCAGAACCTGTGTGTGTGTGTATGAATGAATGTGTGAATAAATATGAAATTGAATGCAATGTTATAGCTATAACTAACTGCTTACTATGATTCTTTCTGTATTCACAATAAATGTGGCATTTTGCCTTTTCCCCTTTAATAAGATCCTGCTGGTTTTTATTTTATCGGTATAACATGTCTACATGAGCTGCAATTACACCCCTGGACTACCGTGTAGACACACCCACAGAAACAATGTGTTGGTCGCTAGCCCATCTGGTCAGTCATCAACAGAACTGTTCACCAGTTTTCAATTACTGGACTAACAGAGTACTGTATAGCTTTGCCACCCCCACTGAAGATACAGGTGAAGGCATGATGTGAAGGGAAAGGGGTTGCCCAGGTGTAAGGCAGAACAGCATTTGGCCTGCAGAACACTTCTTGGTAGGGAAGATGCATGAGCTAGGAAGAATACAGCTGGGCTTTCAGATCCAAGGGTGAACTCGCAATTAGAACCGCCCCCCCCCATCCTCCTCACACACACACACACACACACACATTTCCTTATTAGTACTCTTGAACAATTTGATCTGTAGTCAGACACAGTCACCATGGAAATCCACAAGGCCATTTCTACAGTCATTTTCAGGGCGAAAGCCTCCAGAAAGACACAAGTGTTAGAAAGCCTAGAAACTGGGAGTTAAGGTTACACTTTGAAAACCCAGCTCAAATATCAGAAAGTATGAAAGTGTAAAAGGTCACGTAACCAACCTCAACTCTGCCCGGTGTCATTGCCAGGCTGCCACCCTTCTACATATCTGGATGTTGAAGGACTTCCAGGTCAGAGATCATTCTCGGAGTTACATCTGCACAGCTACATCTCTCAAGGAGGTGAAAAATCCATCTACCTGAGAGATGTGATTGAACAGAGCTAACCCCTGGTGTAGACAGTGCTAGGTCAACAGAAGAACTCTTCCGTTGACCTAACTACCACCTCTTGGGGAGATGGGTTACCTACAATGCCAGAAGAACCACCCACCCTCCCACCGCTGTAGTAAGTATCTACACTGAAGCACTACAGTGGTGCTGCATTTTAAGCGTAGATATAGCCTTACTCTGCAGAAGCACATGGTGTCTGTATCTGTCCTGTCATCTCCCACAACACTGATGCACCCCCCACTATGCTACATGGATACCAGCAGCACCTTGCCAGTAGCACCCTGCACTAATCACACCTCGTGCATGTGATGGAGGCATTTTGATGAGGGAGAATTAGAAAGTCTTGGTATTTTTGCACAATACAATACGGCAGAATCTGAACAAAGCACTCAAGCTCATGCTCCCGGGTGGCCGCCAAAAGTCAGTTCTTTATGTATAGTTTCCCCTGCAGTCAAAGCTGGTCTGCAGAATTCCCACGTGATATAAAAACTGCTCCTGCAGATAGATAGCTGTGGGGTTGCACTGGCACAAAGTCTCTGTCCCTGAGTACAGCCCAGCATAGAGGTGGATTTGTTACCCGAACAAAATTCGCTGTTACTCACACACTCTTGGGGCACTCACCTTTACCCAATTCCTAGGGCTCAGGGCTTACTCTCTGTGGGTTTGCAGGACCTTTTACCCGTAAAACAGCCTTACACAGTAATGTCCTTATTCTCTATTTATTAACAATTACCAAACAGAATACACATGCTAAGCATACAACGCTATGATCACCAGTCCTGATCATGCAAACAGACTTTCCCTGTTGGCCAGGCAAGGTCAGTCTCATCTGGATTCTAATTGCTGCACGTCATGGTCATGCAGAGGAATTTTAGCAACTTTGATCTTAGGCTGTGTCTTAGAGGTGAGTTCTTCTCCTTCTTCTTCCAGGTCTCTCCTTCTTATTCTTCTGTTCCTTCTGCTGGTCTCCTTCTTGGACCCCAGTTTATATAGTGAAACTTGAGTCCTGCTAAGCTATACCTTAACCAATCATTTTACTAAAATTTTGCTAACCAATCCTAACATATTATAACAACGGAGGATTTTCTGGACAAAAGTCAGGATATGCTTCTACTGGCACAAAGCTCTAAAGATTTAGAGCAGGTTGCACAGCGGAGCCAAGAGGCCAGTGAAGAAGCTTGGCAACATGTGACCTCCAGAAGAAGAAGGGGGAATGTCCGGGTTCCAGCAACGCGGTCACAGATAACTAACCGCTTTCATGTCCTCTCCACAGGTACCATTGCGGAGAGTGGACCAGATGATATGTCTGGGGGGAGAAAGCAGAAGGAGACTCCGCTGGTTGGAAGGCATGAGATGCACTGTCCTGAGATGGGGGGTTCCATGACCACCACTCCCAAGAGAAGGAGGCGGGTGGTGGTGGTCGGGGACTCTCTCCTCCGGGGGACTGAGTCATCTATCTGCCGCCCTGACCGGGAAAACTGAGAAGTCTGCTGCTTGCCGGGGGCTAAGATTCGCGATGTGACAGAGAGACTGCCGAGACTCATCAAGCCCTCGGATTGCTACCCCTTCCTGCTTCTCCACGTGGGCACCAATGATACTGCCAAGAATGACCTTGAGCGGATCACTGCGGACTATGTGGCTCTGGGAAGAAGGATAAAGGAGTTTGAGGCGCAAGTGGTGTTCTCGTCCATCCTCCATGTGGAAGGAAAAGGCCTGGGTAGGGACCGTCGAATCGTGGAAGTCAATGAATGGCTACACAGGTGGTGTCGGAGAGAAGGCTTTGGATTCTTTGACCATGGGATGGTGTTCCATGAAGGAGGAGTGCTGGGCAGAGACGGGTTCCACCTTACAAAGAGAGGGAAGAGCATCTTTGCGAGCAGGCTGGCTAACCTAGAGAGGAGGGCTTTAAACTAGGTTCACCGGGGGAAGGAGACCAAAGCCCTGAGGTAAGTGGGAAAGTGGGATACCGGGAGGAAGCACAGGCAGGAATGTCTGTGAGGGGAGGGCTCCTGCCTCATACTGAGAATGAGGGGCGATCAGCAGGTTATCTCAAGTGCTTATATACGAATGCACAAAGCCTTGGAAACAAGCAGGGAGAACTGGAGGTCCTGGTGATGTCAAGGAATTATGACATGATTGGAATAACAGAGACTTGGTGGGATAACTCACATGACTGGAGTACTGTCATGGATGGTTATAAACTATTCAGGAAGGACAGGCAGGGCAGAAAAGGTGGGGGAGTAGCACTGTATGTAAGGGAGCAGTATGACTGCTCAGAGCTCCGGTACGAAACTGCAGAAAAACCTGAGTGTCTCTGGATTAAGTTCAGAAGCGTGAGCAACAAGAGTGATGTAGTGGTGGGAGTCTGCTATAGACCACCGGACCAGGGGGATGAGGTGGACGAGGCTTTCTTCCGGCAGCTCGCAGAAGCTACTAGATCGCACGCCCTGGTTCTCATGGGTGACTTTAATTTTCCTGATATCTGCTGGGAGAGCAATACAGCAGTGCATAGACAATCCAGGAAGCTTTTGGAAAGCGTAGGGGACAATTTCCTGGTGCAAGTGCTAGAGGAGCCAACTAGGGGGGGAGCTTTTCTTGACCTGCTGCTCACAAACCAAGAAGAATTAGTGGGGGAAGCAAAAGTGGATGGGAATCTGGGAGGCAGTGACCATGAGTTGGTTGAGTTCAGGATCCTGACACAGGGAAGAAAGGTAAGGAGCAGGATACGGACCCTGGACTTCAGGAAAGCAGACTTCAACTCCCTCAGGGAATGGATGGGTAGGATCCCCTGGGGGACTAACATGAAGGAGAAAGGAGTCCAGGAGAGCTGGCTGTATTTCAAGGAATCCCTGTTGAGGTTACAGGGACAAACCATCCCGATGTGTCGAAAGAATAGTAAATATGGCAGGCGACCAGCTTGGCTTAATGGTGAAATCCTAGCGGATCTTAAACATAAAAAAGAAGCTTACAAGAAGTGGAAGGTTGGACATATGACCAGGGAAGAGTATAAAAATATTGCTCGGGCATGTAGGAATGAAATCAGGAGGGCCAAATCGCACCTGGAGCTGCAGCTAGCGAGAGATGTCAAGAGTAACAAGAAGGGTTTCTTCAGGTATGTTGGCAACAAGAAGAAAGCCAAGGAAAGTGTGGGCCCCTTAATGAATGAGGGAGGCAACCTAGTGACAGAGGATGTGGAAAAAGCTAATGTACTCAATGCTTTTTTTGCCTCTGTCTTCACGAACAAGGTCAGCTCCCAGACTGCTGCGCTGGGCATCACAACATGGGGAATAGATGGCCAGCCCTCTGTGGAGAAAGAGGTGGTTCGGGACTATTTAGAAAAGCTGGACGTGCACAAGTCCATGGGGCTGGACGAGTTGCATCCGAGAGTGCTAAAGGAATTGGCAGCTGTGATTGCAGAGCCATTGGCCATTATCTTTGAAAACTCGTGGCGAACGGGGGAAGTCCCGGATGACTGGAAAAAGGCTAATGTAGTGCCAATCTTTAAAAAAGGGAAGAAGGAGGATCCTGGGAACTACAGGCCAATCAGCCTCACCTCAGTCCCCGGAAAAATCATGGAGCAGGTCCTCAAAGAATCAATCCTGAAGCACTTACATGAGAGGAAAGTGATCAGGAACAGTCAGCATGGATTCACCAAGGGAAGGTCATGCCTGACTAATCTAATCGCCTTCTATGATGAGATTACTGGTTCTGTGGATGAAGGGAAAGCAGTGGATGTATTGTTTCTTGACTTTAGCAAAGCTTTTGAAAGCAAGGCTTTCTTGACTTTAGCAAAGCTTTACGGTCTCCCACAGTATTCTTGTCAGCAAGTTAAAGAAGTGTGGGCTGGATGAATGCACTATAAGGTGGGTAGAAAGTTGGCTAGATTGTCGGGCTCAACGGGTAGTGATCAATGGCTCCATGTCTAGTTGGCAGCCGGTGTCAAGTGGAGTGCCCCAGGGGTCGGTCCTAGGGCCGGTTTTGTTCAATATCTTCATAAATGATCTGGAGGATGGTGTGGATTGCACTCTCAGCAAATTTGCAAATGATACTAAACTGGGAGGAGTGGTAGATACGCTGGAGGGCAGGGATAGGATACAGAGGGACCTAGACAAATTGGAGGATTGGGCCAAAAGAAATCTGATGAGGTTCAATAAGGATAAGTGCAGGGTCCTGCACTTAGGACGGAAGAACTCAATGCACAGCTACAGACTAGGGACCGAATGGCTAGGCAGCAGTTCTGCGGAAAAGGACCTAGGGGTGACAGTGGACGAGAAGCTGGATATGAGTCAGCAGTGTGCCCTTGTTGCCAAGAAGGCCAATGGCATTTTGGGATGTATAAGCAGGGGCATAGCAAGCAGATCGAGGGACGTGATCGTCCCCCTCTATTCGACATTGGTGAGGCCTCATCTGGAGTACTGTGTCCAGTTTTGGGCCCACACTACAAGAAGGATGTGGATAAATTGGAGAGAGTCCAGCGAAGGGCAACAAAAATGATTAGGGGTCTGGAACACATGGCTTATGAGGAGAGGCTGAGGGAACTGGGATTGTTTAGTCTGCAGAAGAGAAGAATGAGGGGGGATTTGATAGCTGCTTTCAACTACCTGAGAGGTGGTTCCAGAGAGGATGGTTCTAGACTATTCTCAGTGGTAGAAGAGGACAGGACAAGGAGTAATGGTCTCAAGTTGCAGTGGGGGAGGTTTAGGTTGGATATTAGGAAAAACTTTTTCACTAGGAGGGTGGTGAAACACTGGAATGCGTTACCTAGGGAGGTGGTAGAATCTCCTTCCTGAGAAGTTTTTTAAGGTCAGGCTTGACAAAGCCCTGGCTGGGTTGATTTAATTGGGGATTGGTCCTGCTTTGAGCAGGGGATTGGACTAGATGACCTCCTGAGGTCCCTTCCAACCCTGATATTCTATGATTCCATGATTCTAACATTCTCTAACCATTCAGACCCCACCACTTTAATTAATTTACACCTAGCAAAATTAATTATGTAACAGACAGAAACAATCAAAGAACCAGACAGAGACCAGACAAACAATAAAGTGGGGACCATAAAGACAAAATAAAGAAATGAGGATTTCACAACCACAACCATTGATAATTGATTTCTTGCCAGACAGAACTCTATCAAACCAGGGTGGATAAAAATCAATGTGTTTTTTTTTTAAATCTAAAAAATCAGATTTTTTTTTATTTAAATCGGATTTTTTTGATAAAATGCTTTTTGAGGAAAAAACTTATCTAAAGATAGTTTTAATTAAGATACATTATAGCTCAAAGCTATCTCATCATTGAATAAGGATTATAAATTCTAATTCTATAGGATGAGACAATATATTCATGTAATGTTTAAGATGAAGTGAGCTGTAGCTCATGAAAGCTTATGTTCAAATAAATTTCTTAGTCTCTAAGGTGCCACAAGTACTCCTTTTCTTTTTGTGGATACAGACTAACACGGCTGCTACTCTGAAAGAAAAGTTTTGTAAATGAGTTCCAATAGTTCATGGATTAGGGATCCAATCTTATGGGGTTCCAGAGGCTTCTGTATAGATTATTTAGGTTAATCTCTCTATCTACACCATGGATTCAGTGCTCAGTCTAGAAGATACCATCAGAGATGCTTAGTTTTGCAGTTTTCAAACTGTGGATTTGTGTCTCCAGAGGTAACATGCCTGTTAACAGCAAAAATGTTTTAAATAAATAAATAAATAGTATATAGAGGTGAGAAATAACAGACCTCAACTCTATTGCCCCTCTGCAAATTTGTGTACGCAGAGTCAATCCCTTACCTCTCTCTAAAAGTGCAAAGTTTCAAAAAGTTCAGTGATAGAAGATTGTTGGGGGTGGACTAGATCTGGACAAGGAAAAGAAGTCTGGAGATAAATGTGAGAAGCGAGGGACATATGCTTGTTTTGTTAAAATATTATATGTTTGCTGTTGAAGAAAAAAATCCAGAATACATAATGTTGTTTCAGTTAAATAAAACAATTTAAATGTCTGTCTGTCTGATGTTCTCCTCCTAATACAGCATGGCAAGAAAATCCTCCAAATGAATAACCCGTTGAACTGGAGACTGTTGACCTCCCAGTGACTTCATAAATATCTGCTTCAACTACCTTTGGTAAGTGAGATAACCAAACACTCATTCATTTTCTGATATAGCTGTAAAATTACCGGTAATCTGAAAAGTTTTCAAAATAAATCATTGTTTAAAAATGTATAGTGTGTACCTTCTAAAAATGAAACCTACATCTATCTCTCAGTTGTGAAGAATATGTATTAAGGTTATAACAACCAACAAGAATGCACTTTTATGTAGGAATCCATGATTAAATCGAGTTTTCCTGACTAGTGATTTAAATCATGATTTAAATCAAATCCACCCTGTATCAAACTAAGTTTTCTTTAACCATCTTAAGATCTGTTTCTTTATCTGGTGATGGTGGGTGCTATTAGGACAGGAGCACCTTCTTAACAGCCCGGTATTACATTGTTTTAATGTAATTTAGATGGAATGTTAGGATGTGACTTCCTGCCTCTTAGCTAATGGCCGCTGCTCTCCTAATATGGCTGCACACAAAGACCTTAGGCCTCACAATATGGCTACTGGAAAAGGCCTTATCCTTACAGATTCACGTGGATTTTCTCTCAGCCCTTTATTCTCAAACCATTTTTACTTTTCTTTTCTTCTCTTTTCTCTCCTCTGAATTGGTTTGGTTGGAAGGAGGCCCCAGTTTAAATCCAGTCATTGCATTTCACTGTAAGAGGCAACCTTTGATTGGGAGGATCAGAAATCACATGTAATGAGAGACAAATAATATTGACGATAAATCTCCTGCACCATTTGCACCCAGAGAGCAGACAGGGAATTATGCCATGGCTGGTGTGTGGAAGGTAATTTGGTGATGCTTCACATAGGCACTGATTCCATGGGTGCTCTGGGACTGGAGCACCCTCAGGGAAAAATTAGTGGGTGCTCTGCACCCACTGGCAGCCAAGCTCCCCTCTCCCTCCCCCACACCTCCTCCTCTGACGCCTCCTCCCCTGAGCGCGCCGCATGCCTGCTCCTCCACCTACGTCCCAGCGTTCCCCGCTCGGACGCCGCCAAACAGATGTTTGGCTGCTCTGGGGGGTGGGAGAGGAGCGGGAACATGTCGCACTCAGAGGAGGAGGCGGGGAAGAGGCAGGGCCGGGGCGGGGATTTGGGGAAGGAGTCAGAATAGGGGCAGGGATGGGGTGGAGTTGGGGTGGGGACTTTGGGGAAGGGGTTGGAATGGGGGGCGGGGCCTCATGGAAGGGGTGGGGTCAGGATGGGGCAGGGAGCGGAGGGCGTTGAGGACCCACCGGCGGGAGTAGAAGTTAGTGCCTATGCCTCAAGATGGTAAACTCTTTTCAGGAGTATGTGTTTTCCAGATTCAAGATTGCAGGGCTGAACAGCAGTTTATTGAGTGCACCAGCATACGCTCAGTAGGGTATGAGAAGGATACTGAAGCCTTGTCTACAGCTGGGGTTTGCACTGGTGCAGCTATAGGGGTCGCTGGACACCAAAGGCTGATCAGGGCTAATCCCAAGTGCCGACAAGGAATATTTTTATATTGGTACCTGTAGAGCTTTCCCATTAGGCCTAGGTTGGATCCTTCCATCACATCACTGGCTTATCACCAGTGTTTGCTTTTCCTTTGCCATCCACTCACTCCTCTTCAAATTAGCATCCAAATCTGCCATGCAACTGAGGAGGAAACCGCCTCCCAGCTTCTGCATGGGAGCTGCTGTAGAGCATTGCTGGTGTGTTGGACTTCGCGCTGTTATTTTAACTGCTCAGTATCTTAGTGTAAAATAAGCAAGTAGATTATTTAGATCTAGTACCTCAGGCCACCACGTTGCAGACTGTGACGGCCTCAGGGCGGAAACCTTGTCTTCTATGTCAGAGGTAGGCAAACTACGGCCCGTGGGACACATCCGGCCTACGGGTTCCTCCTGCCCAGCCCCTGAGCTCCTGGCCTGGGAGGCTAGCCCCCGGCCCTTCCCCCACTGTCCCCCCTCCCCCGCAGCCACACCGCCATGCAGGCAGCGCTCTGGATGGGGGGCTGCGCGCTCAGGCAGGGCAATGCGGCAGTGTGTCTGGCTCCAGCTGGGGGGCGCGGCTGCCAGACATGCTGTTCTGAGCAGCATGGTAAGGGAGCCAGGGCGGGGGGTTGCATAAGGGGCAGGAGGTCCCGGGGGGCAGTCAGGGGACAGGGAGCAGGGGACGGTTGGATGGGGCGGAGGTTCTGGGGCAGTCAGGGGATGGGGAACAGGAGGCAGTTGGATAGGGCAGAGGTTCTGAGGGGGCAGGGGATGGGGAACAGGAGGGTTAGATAGGGAGTGCGGTCCCAGGGGGTGGTTGGGGGGGGTCCTGGGACGGGGCGGTCAAGGGACAAGGAGCTGGGGGGAGGAGGGTGGATGGGTGGGGAGTTCTGAGGGGGGCAGTCAGGGGGTGGGAAGTGGGAGGGGTCGGATAGGGGTCGGGGGCCAGGCCGTTTGGGGGGCACAGCCTTCCCTATCCAGCCTGCCATACAGTTTTGTACCCCGATGTGGCCCTCGGGCCAAAAAGTTTGCCCACCCCTGTTCTATGTGAATATTCACCACCCGCACCTATGGCACTGCAGAAATAACCTGTGGCTTTATTGATTGCAACCACCGAATCATCACAGAGAGAAAGATTGGATCTCAGCCCATTCTGGGCTTGAAAGGGTTAAAGCACTTAAAAATCACTAACTAGCCAAGTGACTACACTGATCCTTAGCTCTTCTAACTGTCCCCATAAGCAATCCGGTATACTTTTGCTGCTCTTCTCTGAACTCCTTCCCATTTGTCAATATATTCCTGGGACTGAGGCTCATTATTGCACACACAGGCAGACACACCCGTGACCAGTGCACAGAGAGAAGAGGTGAACAACGTATTACCACTACCTGAACACACACAGAGCTCTCCTGGTTTATCCTTTCATTGCACAAAATCAAGCCAGTGAATCATTCAAGGAAATGCGGGACAGTTGGTTAAATACAACAGTTTCAACTGAGATTTGGTTGGAGATGCATTTGGACCCCAAAGCAAAAACTGGTGGGGTTCAAATCCACAAGGGTCAACACCAAAGAAAAGTGGGCCAAATTCTTTTCTCCTCTTGCAGACTTGCCTGGGATTGCACGGCCACAGTGGTAATAGGTCAGAATGTTGCCCAGGGCCCACACAAGCCTCGGGCAGAAAAATATACTTGCACGGTTCATTTTGAGGCTAAGGGAAGATTCCCTTTTCCCTGCTGCACACAATGACCTTCAAAAGAATCATGGCGGCAGCCAGATGAGTGTTTCTGGACTCAGATACATAGGTTCATCCACTCCAGGGCATTGTAAATCATACTCTCCTTTTCCTGGAATTTCCCCAGGGCCTAACGTTTATTTTGTTATCAGTGCAAGAGTGAAAGTGAAAACAGCTCTCCGTGCCCAGACAGGTGAAGCAAACTGCTGCTTGGGATTTTTGCCTGGGAGACACTGCTTTTCTTCCTCGTACAGGCTGTTTTCAATAAAGCCCTCTGGAAATCCAGAAGAAGAGGAGGAGGAGGAGAGACTCACTGTAGGGAGAGGGATCAGCTGCCAGGCTCTGAGGAAAGCAAGGAACTGCTGCTGCCAGCTAAACCAGGTGAGTTTCTCTGGGAGCCACTGCCAAACCCCCTGTGCCCTGCAGGGAACCTGAAAGCAGCAAGAGGCTGCCATGTTCATTCCCAGCTACCTGTAGAGCACAGGAAGGAGCCATTAGACATGCTCTCCAGAGGGCCTGCTCGGACAGGTATTGTTTCTCTGGCTTTTCCTGTGGTGGCCCACCACTGTAGAGGGTAGTCCCAGTACTCTGAAATGCCATGTGAACATTTAGCCTGGCCTCTAGCATAACACGGGGCATTGAGTTTCTCCTTGGAAATCTTGCACCAGCTGTATTTTGATGCATCTGGTCCCTACTGCCTCCCCCCGATCCCCACACATCACCTCTAGCCCCTGCTGCATTCCCTAGCCCACCACCATCCCTGGGCTCCCTATTGCCCCAAGGCCCTGCTGCTGCCCCGCCATTGCTCTAAGCTCCCTTCTTCAGCCTCACACCCCAGGCTCATCCTGTTCATTGCCTCTTGATCACAGTGCCCAGTAAGGCCAGCCCTCCTGAAGCTCCCCCACTCTGTGCTGAAGCCTGCCACCAGAGTCCCGCGGCTGAAGCTCGGGGTAGAGGGCTGCAGGGAGGGGCCGCTGCTTTGCCCCCTCCCCCATCTCTGCCCAGGAGGCTGTCCTGGCCACAGGAAAACCCTGTCGTGGCTGCATGTGGCCACGGTGGCTGCATTTGAAAAATGCTGTACTAGGTAGCAACATGGGAGAACTCCATGGTTCTAAAACTAAACTGGCTCTTTATGAAGAGAATTATTTACAGAGGTGCTCTAATGCAGTTAGTATTCCAGCCTAGGGTTGCCAATTTTGGTTGGAGGTATTCGTGGAGGTTTCATTACATGACATAATCTTTAATTAAAGATTAATCTCTAATTCCTAGAGACTCTAGGCCAATCCAGACATATGCATATGCAGGCACTAGGAAACAGACTAGTTTCCTAGTGCCTGCCCCATACTTCTTTCCCTCCTTCAACATGTGCTCCTCCCTCCAACCACGCGGTTTGCTACAGGTGGTGGGCCTGCCACTTCCCACTTTCCTTCCTACTGGGCCAGTGACCCAAGCAAGGAAGGAAGTGTGACTCAAAGTTACCATTTTCCCTGGCTCCGGAGGAGATGCAATCTACAACAGTCCTTTAACAGACACCAATTACATATCTCCTGTCCTTGCACTGGCGCAGCTCTGCTGGATGGTGCCTTGGGAAAGGGCAGAATCATGGGTCCGCCTACTTGTCCATTGCAGAGAGCAGTCACCATGTTTTCCCCCCTTCACCCCCCGCCTCGGACCCCAGCCATGAGGACACAAGATTTTTTTTTTTTTAATTGAAAGTTGTGAGCCTGGTGAACTAGATGAATGCCTCACCGAAAAGTGCCAGGTCCCTGACCTGGTGAAGCCCAGCCAATTCAAGCCCCCAGCTGCAGCAACAACAAGGGTTTAAGCACTTTGGGCTGGGGCCTGCCTTTCTTGGTGTTTGTGCAACATAGAGAGGCCCTGGTCTGGGCCTTTTGACCCTATTGCAATAGAAATGAATCAATTCAGAAATAACAGCAAAGATATGAAATTTAAGATCTTGAGTGAGACTTTTCGTGCACACCCAGACAGCTCAGTAGGACTTTAGCCCTAGTAAAATAGAGTCTATTTCTCTCACAGTAGACGGATCACTATCTGAGGGTACATCCACACTACAATGGCACCGCTACAGTGCTGCTGTAGTGTAGACATCTCCTACAACAACAGATTTTTCCATCGCTGGAGTTAATCCAGCTCTCAGACAGGCAGTAGTTAGGTCAACATCTGAATTCTCCCATTGCCCTAGCTGTCTCCCCAGAGGGGGTTTGGTCACCCTAATGACAGCATGCAGGGTGTGACATTTTTCAGAGCCCTGAGCAATGTAGCTAGGTTGACCTAAGTTTTAAATGTAGGGCAGGCCTTTCTCTTTTGCGTGCTGGTCCCGCTGAACTTGCCTTCCTTTCTACACCTGCGCTGTGCAGGTTGGTGCCTTTATTGGTCTGTTATCGCTCTACCTCCTACTGTTGTCTTTCCGATCCTTAGAGCACAGGCTGCTCGCTGGTCTCTGGTCTCTGCAGAAGTCCTCTGAGGCAAGTCTCCAGCTTTTCCTTCCTGTGCACTCCCTGTGGAACTGCCTACCGTTTGATAGCTAACCGCATGCAGCTCATAAGGCTGGGATGTGGCATTTACTTCCAGTATCGTCCCTGGACGTTGGTCTGTTCGCAGAAGCAACATTTAAACCATAGCTCTTGTGGGCTGGAGAAACGTAGCTGGCTGGAAGTTTCAGCACAATGTGGATGGATCATCGTTTCCAGTGGTTCTAATCAGGTGCTGAGCTGCCTGTTTTGCAAAGGTTTTGGGTGTCCCCCAAGCCCTCTAGAAAGAGAGTCAGGGTCAGGGTTGTATGCTGTGTCTATTCTTTCAAATGTGGGGTTGCATGGCTTTCCCTGTACACACCTGTACAGCTAATGGTGCAATACAATCGCCTTTTGGGGATATCAGTCTGGGAGCACTCTCCAAAAGAGTCTTTTGGAAACAGTGTGCAATGTGCATTAATTTGTGACTTGGATGACAGTGCTGTGCAAAGGAGGAAGGGGAAGCAAGGACTCTCATTACATACTTATGCCAGCTACCAGGCCCTTGGGACTGCAGGCTCACTGTCTCAGGAACAGGCAGGAGGCAGAAAATGAGAAGAGCATTGGCTCCACCTCCTCACTCCATGGCCAGCCCAGCTCAGCAGACTTGAAGAGGTGCTTTAATTTGCTGGTAGTTTAGAAGTACTTAGGGCCAGGGAACCACATTAGTATCAGGCCCTGCCTCCATCTCAAGCAGCAGCAGCATCTGTGGGAAGAAGAAACCTTTAGTCGGGACCCTCCCTTCCCAGCCAGCCAGAGACTTGAGGTCCCAGGCATTCACATCACAGCCCGGCCTGACTCCCAGAGGCAGTGGCAGCACTATCTGCACGGAGGAGGCAACTAGGGACCTTCCCAGGCTGGGTAGTGGGGCATTCAGAGCATTAAATGGGCTTTGGTAATCATCCAGATACAGAAGTCAAACCTCCTTTGAGAAAGCTGGGGAGGCACTGTGCCCCAAGGGGGCATCACAGGGGCATGGTGTCTTGCTCTTGCACCAGGGCTTCCTCAGCGCAAGACTTAAAAAAAAAAAAAAAAAAAATCACAATTTAGCTCTCTACCATAAAGAGAAATGAGATGAAATGGCTCTGAAAAAGATGTCAGCAGCTGGCTCGTTGCCTGCACTTGGGCTCCTAACATTAGCAATTGTGGGCAACTGGTTTTAAATGCTTCTAGTGTAGATAAGGCCTGTGAGACCAAAAAACAAAAATAAAAAAATCCAATCAATCAGCAAGCTGTTCCCAGGCTGGCCTTGGTTTGTTTGACTTTGAATTGCTTTCAGACAGTGTGTGCTATATAAAAGTTCATTGCATTTTGTAGCCTCTGCAGAACTGTAACCATGACAATTCAGAGCACAGAAACCATTATGCTTTGATTTCTTATTTAAGGAACTAGAGGTGAAAACTGAGGCTTTTCAGTGTGCTTTAGTCACTGCTATGTGATGTCTGTAACTGACCATCCACATCGCGAGCCACATTCCAATGTTGAATGACTGCAGATCTCTGTGCATCAACAAGGCAGCAGCAACTAAGCTCAAAGCTAACATGTCTGGGTTATAGGCTGTGAATGCGCAGATCTGGCTAATGCATAGATCTGCCCTAAATTGCTTTAAACTCAGCTGGAGGGGGAAACCAATGGTACCAGTTTAGGTACTGAGAGTGCATGGCATACCTGAAAGTATGCAAGAGGGCTGCTCTCAGGAATTGAACTGGGGCCCTCTAGACCTAAGAGCATGCATGTGCATAACTTGTGCTAAAGAGCCAGGCTCTGAAGGTAGGGGTATGGGACCCAAGAACCTCTTAATGCCAAGTGGCAAGGGGTGCAGAAAGGTTACAGGAATCACCTAATTCTCGTCTGTACATTCTGGTTCACCAAGAATGTCATGTGAAGTCTTAAATGAAAGCTGGTGTCACACTGGCCATCAATATCTTTAAAAAGAAAAGGAGTACTTGTGGCTCCTTAGAGACTAACCAATTTATTTGAGCATAAGCTTTCGTGAGCTACAGCTCACTTCATCGGATAAGTGAGCTGTAGCTCACGAAAGCTTATGCTCAAATAAATTGGTTAGTCTCTAAGGTGCCACAAGTACTCTTTTTCTTTTTGCGAATACAGACTAACACGGCTGTTACTCTGAAACCCATCAATATCTTTGTGACATGGGTATGTACAGATACTCTGTAAGGAGTTGTGCGTATATGCAGAAAATATGTTTTTAAAGTCTGTATCAAGGTATTAGTCAACAGGAAAAGTGACAAACAGGTTGTCTGTCAGACAGGAGTTGCCTATCCATTTACATGTAAACTGAGTATTGTTTCATTCACAGTGGGTCCCCTATCACCAGTCTGAACTGAATGCAAATGAAGGATTGTAAGAAAGAACCTTAGATATAATCTAACAGGAAATGAAGCACAACGGGGAAGAAGAGAGCTTTATCTGGAGGTGCATAGCAAAAGTTTGCTTAGGTATATTGGGGATGAGAGGAAACAAAGGCCCCTTTCACTGCGGGAGTATAAGGGCTGCCATCAGGGATTGAAGTGCTCTTGCTTCGTGAAACAGGAGTCTCAGCCAGGCTTGGTTGAAAACTCTGGAGAGAACTTTGGGTGAGATACGCTTCTTTAGACAGGAGGGTAACTTGGCAGTTAAGGTTATTATCTAGAAAGCCTGTTATGATTTTGTTTTTATGTGTCACCATTTGTTTTCATATTCTTACTCACTATCACTTGAATCTCTAGTCTCTGATAGGTTTCAGAGTAGCAGCCGTGTTAGTCTGTATTCGCAAAAAGAAAAGGAGGACTTGTGGACCTTAGAGACTAACCAATTTATTTGAGCATAAGCTTTCGTGAGCTACAGCTCACTTCATCGGATGCAACGAAAGCTTATGCTCAAATAAACTTGTTAGTCTCTAAGGTGCCACAAGTCCTCCTTTTCTTTTTAGTCTCTGATAATAAACTTATTCTTGTTTTCACTATAAATACATGTGTGCTGTGGTGGTAAACAAAGACCTGGTCCAGAGTTGTCTCTTACAAGCTCGTGTGTCCTGTTCCTTTGGGAGCAGCAGGCCTCACTCTAAATTCTGTGAGAGTTTAGTGGACAAGGGGCTATTCATGCGGGGAACGCTCGGAGTATTTGGAGGTCGGTGTGTACCTATCTCTACTTGTACAGAGAGGGAGCAGTCTGTGGAGGCCTGAAAGGCCATGCTCATGCTGCCAGGGGCTCTTGTTTTCAGGGACCTGATCCACAGCAGGCATAGACAAGACTGCTTCATGTGCAGGGCAGGTGGTAGTGAGGTGCCTCACAACTCTGGTTATGCTGGGGTGCAACAAAGGCTATTACAGACTTGCCTCCTCTGTCAATTCCACAAAGTGGGGGATACAGAGAGTTGCTGCCTAAGGGTGACTCAAGAGACACAGTAATATCCCAGCATTACATAGATCCCATGTAAGTCTTACTGCTTAATTCTGCTCTTGTCTGTTTTTTTTTTGTTTAACTAGTTACTCCTCCTCCTTCCAAAAACCAGTTATTGCAAAGGTGAGATAGATGAAAATAAGGAGATACCTGAGCTCAATGAGAAAATGGCATCTCCAGCAGAACCAGCAACCCCAGTAAAAAGCATTGAGGATGAAGGAACTGATTCTGTTTCTGAACTGAATAGCTCGCCCTTGAACAATCTGGGGGCAAAGAGCCCCGAAAGTGTTTTCAAAAGAATGTTAAGCTTCAGGAGAAGTAAACGAAGTCCAGCCAAAGACAAAGATGAAAATAAGGAGATACCTGAGCCCAGTGAAAAAATGGCATCTCCAGCAGAACCAGCATCCCCAGTAAAAAGCATTGAGGATGAAGGAACTGATTCTGTTTCTGAACTCAATAGCTCACCCTTGAACAAGCAGGAAGCAAAGAGCCCCGAAAATGCTCTCAATAGAATCTTAAGTTTCAGGAGAAGTAAACGAAGTCCAGCCAAAGACAAAGATGAAAATAAGGAGATACCTGAGCCCAGTGAAAAAATGGCATCTCCAGCAGAACCAGCATCCCCAGTAAAAAGCATTGAGGATGAAGGAACTGATTCTGTTTCTGAACTCAATAGCTCACCCTTGAACAAGCAGGAAGCAAAGAGCCCCGAAAGTGCTCTCAATAGAATCTTAAGCTTCAGGAGAAGTAAACGAAGTCCAGCCAAAGACAAAGATGAAAATAAGGAGATACCTGAGCCCAGTGAAAAAATGGCATCTCCAGCAGAACCAGCATCCCCAGTAAAAAGCATTGAGGATGAAGGAACTGATTCTGTTTCTGAACTCAATAGCTCACCCTTGAACAAGCAGGAAGCAAAGAGCCCCGAAAATGCTCTCAATAGAATCTTAAGTTTCAGGAGAAGTAAACGAAGTCCAGCCAAAGACAAAGATGAAAATAAGGAGATACCTGAGCCCAGTGAAAAAATGGCATCTCCAGCAGAACCAGCATCCCCAGTAAAAAGCATTGAGGATGAAGGAACTGATTCTGTTTCTGAACTCAATAGCTCACCCTTGAACAAGCAGGAAGCAAAGAGCCCCGAAAATGCTCTCAATAGAATCTTAAGTTTCAGGAGAAGTAAACGAAGTCCAGCCAAAGACAAAGATGAAAATAAGGAGATACCTGAGCCCAGTGAAAAAATGGCATCTCCAGCAGAACCAGCATCCCCAGTAAAAAGCATTGAGGATGAAGGAACTGATTCTGTTTCTGAACTCAATAGCTCACCCTTGAACAAGCAGGAAGCAAAGAGCCCCGAAAGTGCTCTCAATAGAATCTTAAGCTTCAGGAGAAGTAAACGAAGTCCAGCCAAAGACAAAGATGAAAATAAGGAGATACCTGAGCCCAGTGAAAAAATGGCATCTCCAGCAGAACCAGCATCCCCAGTAAAAAGCATTGAGGATGAAGGAACTGATTCTGTTTCTGAACTGAAGAGCTTGCCCTTGAACAAGCAGGAGGCAAAGAGCCCCGAAAGTGCTCTCAATAGAATCTTAAGCTTCAAGAGAAGTAAACCAAGTCAGGCCAAAGACAAAGCAAGTGAAGACTCTGGCACCCTGAGAAGAAACAAAGATTTTACACTGAAAGGCTTAAAAAAAAAAGAGGGCAGCAGTGCTAAAAATATGACCGACACCAGTGTGGACAAGAGTGGGGAGAATATGGGGGCAGAGTCCATTCAACAAGAACCTCTCTCAGGTAAGAGGTGAAATATAACCCACTGTAAAAACACTTGCTAGGATTCTAATAACATTCAATCAAAGTAGACTCTGCAAGGCCCCACGCACAATAGAGCATTGAATGAAATGGACTTGCCTGGGTAGAGAATAGTCTGATCCCTTGCAAGATCTTCTTGGAGTCTTTAAAGGTTGAGCACAGAGGACAGGTCTCCCAGATACCAAGGGAGACCCCATGAATGGGATGTTCTGTGGCTCCCTCAGATGTTACTTTATCAGCATCGAAGGATCCTCAAAAGGGACACTTGTCTTGATACATCCCTTTAATTTGCTATTTATTACAGTAATGCTGCTTCACTTTCTTTTTCAGGCCAGGTCATAAGGATGTGCACTCACATGGGCCATGTCTACACTAGAAAAATGGGTCTATGGTAACTGACCTTTACCTAATCATATCTCTTTCCTAGAGTGGACCCATAGCACCGCCTTTCAATCTGACTAAGCAACACGTCTAACTGCTTAGCCAAGAGAAAAGCATCACAGTGTTTCCGCTTAGGAAAAAGGTGGAGATGAATTAATACACCCTGACCTAACCTCAACCCACATTTCTAATCTAGGCAAGATCCAGAGGCCATTGTTGATGGCACTATATGGACTGGTTAAAGGGCTGTGTCCCAACTGTGACATCTGTTCCGGTGAAGATGCTTAAACTGCTTCACCTTGTTACAGTGTGAGCTTTGTAAAATGGATGTAAGCCCATCTTGTCAGCTTTGCATATCTCATGGCCTAGATTCACAGATCATGCCCAGAAGGCACCATTATGATAATCTAGGCTCCCCTCCTGCATAAACTTGTGTCGTATTTCACCAGTAATCCCTGCACTGAATTCAATTACTTGTGTCTGAATTAGAGCATCTCCTTTAGAAAGACACCCAATCTTGATTTAAAGATTACAAGTGATGGAGAATCTCCCACACTGTAAGCTGTTCCAGTGGTTAATCACCCTCATTGTTTTAAAAAAGTGGGTTTTATTGCCAGTTTGAATTTGTCAACCTTCAGTTTTCCCAGCCATTCAACGTGTTGGGCCTTTGGCTGCTAGTTTAATGAGCCATTTAGTATCAGATCTCTCTTTCCTGCCTAGGTACTTACAGTGACCAAATTGCTTCAAACTTTCTCTTTGATAAACTGACTAGACTGAACTCCCTTAGCCACATCAGCACACCCAGAGCACCTGTTTAGTGGGCTCAAATTCCCAGTGACCTCTGGGAGCTGGAAGGTGCTCCAGAATAGGAGTCTCTCACACAGCAGCAAGGATCTCTGCTGTCACACCACTGCTGCATCCAGAAAGGCAGTTTTGTACGCTCTCTATGTCTGGTTAGCAAGTGAAATAAGACTAATGAGCTGTAGTTCTTGCTGCGATAGTGGGAAATGGAAAATTTAATTGGGATCAGCCCCTTTTCGGACTCTAGTGTTCCACGATTATCATAGTCCAAATGGTGCATCACCCAACAAAATTTTGGTTCAAATTATTACTGGCAAACTACCCTCACTCCTATGGCATGGCGTGATACAATGCTGGCTGTTTGTGGTCCCTTAGAACTGTATTTTCAAGGCACTTTTATCATCGTTTTTCAAAATCTGCACAGTTGATAATTCAGCTGAGTGGGAGTGTAAAAGAAGGCACCCACTCCTAAAGTGACTGGAGACTGAGAATGAAAGGTACATGGATTTCCCCCATCCCTCCCAGACTGGATAACAGCATACACTACTTGGAAACCAGGGTTACAGCAAAGTCAGTACCTAGTAGTTATGTGCAGGTCTGTAAAATGACTGGGTCAGGCCAGCCATGGTGGGACTCCTTTGGCTTCAAGGAAATTACAGTGGGGATGAGTCAGAGCCATTCTTTGAGATCTTTTTAGTAGACTCATGCAAATATTATTATTTCTATTACAATAGCACATAGGGGCCTCAACTGAGATCAGGGCTCCATTGTACGAGGCATTGTATAAACATAAATAGGAGAACACTTGCCCAGAAAAAAGTTACAATTTGCCCCAAGTCACAAGCATAGCAGTCGGAGGGCTGGGAGACAGGGATTAATCCCAGCTCCCAGTCCAGGGCTCTCTCCAGTAGATCTTGCCTCCTCGGATGACTTGATGCAGTGGTCTTATGTTCAGTCTGAAATCTGTGCAGCCAGACTGGTTTACAGTGGCCACAATAGAACAATGGCCATAGGAACAATGCCATATGATGCATATTAGCTTTAAAATACAGAGTACAAACCAGAAATATCACACAAATAAGATCTCCAGCCTGAAATATATTTAAGCAGAGATAGGCTTGTGCCGCCAGACTCAGGTTTAGACTCCAGCCTAAGCATCTACACTGCAATTTCGTAGCCCCGCAGCCCCGCGAGCCTGAGCCAGCTGATCTGGGCCAGCTGCGGGTCTTTCATTGCAGTGTAGACATACCCTGAGAGACATGGCTCTGATATTTCAGTGATTTCATCTGAACGGTATTTCTCCTCTATGTCAAACAGGAGCTAAGGAGATTAAAGGTGACCTGTCACATACGTGCAGCTGGAATGCCACTCTTCATGCAGGATGCAGTAGAGAGACAAAGCAGCCCCGCAGTCGTGACTCAGACACTGCTCTCTCCTGTGGTCTTTACTGTTGTAATAGGCACAATAAATATGTAAAAGTAAACTCATAATCTGCTCTCTCCCCAACCCATGTTCTCTTTGCAGTCGTGGAAATAAATGAACTTATTCAGAAAAAGCAACTTTTGGAAACATTTGCAAGCATCAGGTGTTTGGAGAATGAAATTATAACTGAAAAAGAGGCCAAGAAATATGAAGACAATCCTACAGAATGTGCCCGGAAAGCCAAGGATGTGGATTTGCTTTGTAACTCTGTTGCTAACTCAATCAAATCCATTGTGGAGGAAACACTTGATCAGTCCGATATAGATGAACGATTGTTGACTTCTATGGTGACCTTAATCTCCAAGGAAGAAGAAGCTCATGCTGATGTACAGATTCCTGGCTCTTCAGAATCGGACTGCATTGGCAGACCCAGAAAATGGCGAGACGTGTGGAAGGAAGCTGTCAGAGGGAGTGCTGAAAAAAGAGTCTGTAATGTGCCTATTTCATTGAAAGAGGACAACGATTCTTGGCTCGCTATCCATTTAGGGTTCCTCAGAAAATATGTTAGTGAAGATTTATTGAAAATCAAGTGGTCAGTACAAAAGTGTTACCCAGATGACTATAAAGTTTGTGGAAGATACGTGGAGTCCTTTCATAGTGCCATTTCTTCACATCTGCAGCGCCTCTTGCAGAGACCCTTGGAATTTAATGAACTTTACGCATTACTTGATTGGGTTGTTAACACATACTATAGGTAAGCTACTATTCCCCATGCCAACTGTCTCTCCTCCAAATAGTAATTTAGCTCTGAATATCTACAAGGCACTTCAAGACACTTAGTTATTCTTGGGTTCCCATGTGAATAAGACAGATGCAACCACTTGAACTATAACGGCAGGTACCAATCTGATCAAGGATAGAGGCAAAGGCTTGTGCGTAAAATGCTTACCACATGCATCCACTGTACATTTAGATTGCCTTGTTTCTCTTAGTCACTGACTTGCAGTGCTCACGATACCCATAAGTTCCACTTGCCAATGTTATATTTCAGCTCTAAGAAAGCTCAGTTCCCCCCCATGCAAACATTTTGCGAAGCGCAGCCTCTATTAGCAGAACTTTCCAGCCGTAGTGCATGGAGCGTGGAGGAGCTGCACCTGTTTAAGTTGTGATGCGGGTTGGAAAGAATCCACACGGCCACCTGTCCCTATTGATAGGGTGACCATACATCCCCATTTGGCCGGGACCGTCCCTTTTTTAAGCCCTGTCCCAGTCGTCCTGACCTTTTTGGCAAAAGAGGCATTTGTCCCATTTGCTCTTGCCAACTTGATCAGTTAGCAAGAGCAAGCAGGACAAATGCCCACTTTTGTTGAAAAGTGGGGTACAGAGGAACATGCGGGGGTGGAGGCGAGTGGTGACACCAACCCTGGGCAGGAGGAGAGGAAGGGTTTGGGTGGGGGGCAGGCAGGGCTCGGGGAAGCAGCGACACCAACCCCACCGGGGAAGGGAGCTCAGGTGATCAGCTCTCGCCAGCCCCACCACATGGCGGGAGGGAGGGCTCAGGCTAGCCCCATGCGGTGTCCTATTTTCCCTTTGGGCAATATGGTCATCCTACCTGATGGCCACCCCCTGAGCATGGCTATGTGGGACGCCACTAGATGGCATTAGCCCAAAGGAAAAGAGGAATTGGCTCAAATAAATAACTTTAGAGGTGTGGGGTCTCAGCACCTCTAAAAATTATTTACAGTACAGTAGTAACCCAAATGTGCTTGGTGGTATACAGAGTACAGATACGTAAGATGACATTGGGGCTGGGACTAGCAGCTTACTGGGTCTAAGGGCTTGTTCACATGGTGCAGCAATGTGCACTATAGGGGAGCGATGTCTACAACGCACCTACATGTTGTGCGACAAACTGGCCCACGTGGACCTCACTGGTGCACACTAAAAAGTTCTGTTTCAATGTTAACACACAGGAGGGAACTTTTAGTGAGTCCCAGCAGGGTCCACATGTCTAGTTGGTGCACAAGACATTGGCGCACTTTAGAAGTCACACCTTTCTAGTGCGCATTGCTGCTCCATGTAGATAAGCCCTACAAAGACAATAGAAATACATGAAGGGTGGAGGGAAAAGGATACAATATACAAGTCAGCTGGACTTGTTTATGATATGCTGGTTTATATGGATTCTCTACCTACCCGTTAGTGGCTGGCTAATTTCACAGAGGCATCACTGCAGATGAGGGTGGGTCTTAAGGGGGAACCTGAATAAGGAGAGGGCAGGCCAACCAGCACATTCCAATGACACAGAAGTAAACACAAAAGCAGTTGCAAAAGAGGTGAATAGATTGGGCCACATATATATAGGTGCTTAACTGTTGATTGAGGAGCTTAGCTTTATGCTTCCCTGTTTGAAAATGGTGATTTAAATTTCATTTTATATGAAGTTGTTTACTTAAACTGACGTCATCAACTTGAAATCTAGCCATAAGTTTCGAGCACTTTCAGATACTACATCTGCCTGAGTCCCCTTCCCAGTTTTTGTGAGTTTACAATTGCATTTTTCTTATTTTAAGAAATATTTTCCCTCTCGTTACTGTGTGTGTAAAACCCACATAAACAGAGGAATCTGATTACACAGAAGGGAGATTGAAGCTGATTATGCCAAACATCCTGTCAAAATAAACTAAAGCAAACAAACTAAAAATCAAAAAGCAAAATACATTTCTCTTTCATATACAGTCATCTGCGTCTTTACTTGCAACAGCAGTGGGTAAAAAAAATTCAGACAGAAAGGTGCTGTCTAACTTGGGTGTACTTTTAAATGAATGACACATTCATGCAGCATGCTGGAGTACACACTATTTGTACAGCTAATGACATCTTATACATTCCCAACCCACAAATTTGGCCAGATGACAGGGCAATACTACTAACTCTTTCCTAATAAGCTCTCTCTGCATTAGCCTGCCAGAATCCAGACTTGATACAGTGCAGTTTTCATTCAACTTAAATCTGATCTTGCACTTTGTACTCAGACCTAATTGCAATTTATGGGAGTTTTGAGTACAAGATAAGGCCCCTTACGAGATGCTGTCATTGCAGCTGTCTTCCAGATATAGCTCTGCCGAACAGTTAGTAATTCATGTTCCACGTTCAAGGAGGTTACAAACATTTTCTCTTCCTTCTCATCCCATATTTAGAAGACAGAGTTGTAAACTGATTTTGCTTGTGCAGAGTATGGATGGGTTGGTGGATAGCACATGTGAATATTGTACAATATTGAATCATAATGGCACCTAATAATGGATTTTTTGCTATTGAGTAAGCAACACATCTGTTTCTACCCCAAAGTGGTACTTTACCTTCCCACTAATCAGCTGCCATGTATTGCATGGTAACTCATGGGAGAAATGAGTCGTAAAGGAAAAGTAGTTTATCAATTCAATGCCCTTTAAAGTCAGTCTCTAGTTCAGCATCCACCCACTTCCCTATGCAAGGAAATGTTTCTCAAGTCCAAACTTGTTTGTACCTTTGCATGATTTCCAGACACTACTCTTCAGAATATCACCCAGATGACCTGAGCAGTTATCTTTCATTGTTATCTTCACAAGGAAATAGAGACATAGCGTGACCAGCTAACGCCAAAGAAAACAAACAAACAGAAAAAAACCAATGTTACTGGAACAAGCTCTAGAAAAATCCCAACAACACATTGTTAAATGAATCAGTTTCATGGGTTTTGTTTATTTTAAGAAAATAACTTTTCATGTCCAAGCAACACCGGGGGTTTCATGCTTTCTAAACTAGGCTGAAACCTAGCCTTCAGAATCACTGTGAGTTTGAGGAATTACAATTTCAAAGCGAGGAATGATTTCCTTGTTAAAGCTTGAAAGCACGCCACATAGTTTAAGCTTTAAGTAAATTTCATACAAGATGATAATTATGTAGCTCATGCAACATGAATATTCCATGTACTTATTCTCCAAGGCAACCTAATGTGTTCATTTGAATTTTGTAGCAAAACTCTCCTGGGACACCCTGATCTCCAAGCGGAGGTAAAGACTGAGAATCTCCCTCAGTTGTTACCATCAGAAACTTGGGATAAACTGAAAAAGGACTACATGGATTCTCTAGAGGTAAGACTTTGGGCCCTGTTGTCTGGCTTATACAGGAGCAAATAATTCCAGCCTCCTACATAGAATATTCAGATGTCTCCACAGGGGAACACTCACCACCAGGGCTGCCTAGTGGTCGGGGGGGAGTACAGCAGGTTTTCTCCTTCCCTGTTGTGCCCCCTTGTCAGTTATAGCTGTCTCTTGTAGGGCTGTCCCTTCTTTTGAGGCTCAGCCCTCCGGCTGGGTCACACATCTCAGTCCAACCCTTTCGGGGTATACCAGAAAAAAGTCTGATCACACGGAAGTCTTTCAGCACCTGCATGGGCTTCAGGGCCTTCCCCAGGTGGATTCTTCACCAAAGTAAAGGCTCCTATTGATGTCCCGTTTTTTGAAGTTGGTAGGAGAGTCCGGGCCCACCATCGCCACTGGACGCCTATCCAGGGCCCAGTGGTAGGCAGCTAAGTTTTGCACCTTGAGGTGCTAAGCAGCTGCCTCCATGAATCACTTCCTACATAAATCTCCCTTTTCTCCATGGGATAAATTAATGAATGGCAAATAACGTTTTTGACCTTTACAATCCATCATCAGTCTCTCCTTTGCGGGCTTTGTCAGATCTACATTGCCAGGTCTCAGGGAGCGAGAGCTTCTAGGCAGCACTTCTCTTACAGGGTTTGATGCTGCAATAAGCTGAGCATCCTTGACTCCTATTGATATGGGGCACTCAGCACCAGGCAGAACCTGGCCTTAAATGAACAGAAAGAGGAAATGGAAGTGTGCTGTCTAAATGTACTGCTTGATTCCGATCTATTACACTGATGTGAACGCAGAGTAACTCCAGTGAAGTCATACATTATACAGACACAGGAACAATTCACAACCATACCTAGCCAAGTTTAAGAGAAACCCCCTAGAAAATATAATAGATTCATTTAAATGAGATATTTCAAAAATATGATCAGTGGAGGTTGCTTATTTATGTTTTTTAAAATTCCACTTGTGCTTTGAACTTATCGCAGTGACAAGCTTCATTACAGACTGATCAACTCTACCAGGTCTATGAGACAAAGTTTTGCTGGCATACCTGTGTTGGTCAGGGGTGTAAAAAATCCACACCCTTAACCAATATAGCTATGCCAGCACCTTCCCTTCTTGTGTAGATGCAACTATGCCAGCCCAAGGGTCCTTTTTCCAGTATAGTTTGTGTCATTTGGGGAGGTGGTGTAAGTGCACCAGCAAAAGATCACCTTATGCCAGTGTAAGCTGTATCTCCACCACTAGGGGGCACTGCTGGTATAGCTGTATCAGTGTAACTGCAAAGCCTGTCTAGCGTAGGCTAGCCCTAAAGTGGAAATTCTTGAGACAGTTGCGCCTATTTTGCTCAGTCACGTATCTTGGCTCACTTGGTGTGTAGGGCTCCCTAGCATGTCAGAATGTGAAATGCTTTTGAAACTAACATTTGGGGACCAGATTCTGATGTCTTTCCACTCAA
Organism: Eretmochelys imbricata; assembly: GCF_965152235.1. Classification (NCBI taxonomy): domain Eukaryota; kingdom Metazoa; phylum Chordata; order Testudines; family Cheloniidae; genus Eretmochelys; species Eretmochelys imbricata. The sequence continues at coordinate 112,596,684 of NC_135577.1, forward strand.
CAGGATCTTAATTGATCAGTGTGCCCGACTGACTTCAGTGGGACTGCTTACGGAACAAGGCATTATTCAGGACGAGTCAGGGCATCAGGATGTGGCTTTTTATGATTAAAATCAGCATTTCCAACCCTTTCTCCTATGGACTGTTTTGTTTCGCCAGCAGCAGGAGGACAGATTTAATATTCAGGAAGCAGAATTTGGTCCAGTCCTCCCAGTGTCAAACCAGAGTAACTCAAATTTTAATGCCAGAAGGGACTGTTAGATCATCTAGTCTGACTTCTTGCATAATACAGGCCATAGAATTTCACCAAGTTGATCCCACATCAAGCCTATAACTTGCAGTTGAGTATATCTTGTACAAAGACATCCAGTCTTGATCCATAGACTAAGTGATGGAGAATCTACCACAGCCCCAAGTAAACCGTTCCAGTGATTAATTGCCTTCACTGCAGAAAATCTGTATCTTCTTTCTAATTAGTGGAGTGATTTCAGATTGAGTGTAAAAACTGAGTGCCGAATATGATCCTTGAACGGTAACGGTCTCCTGATTTCCATTGGGGTTCTATAAAGATGGTAAAGGGTTTGAACATAGGATTTTTTTTTTTTTGCACGTCAGTTTTATACAGGTGACTAATAGCTAAACGTGGCACACCAGCTAGGTGCCTGTGATTTGTAGGATGGTAAGAAAAATTTGCTTTGTAGTGAATATTCCGGGTCTCAATTGCTGCCCCCACATAAAAGTCAGCAGGAGGGAGAGATTGTACCTCCCTTACTCACACTGGTAAGCATGAGTCTCATGAACAGCAGCCAAAAGCACCCATTCTGGGAGTGAGCACTCACCCCCATGAGCAATGGTGGCAAGATCTAGCGCCAGGAACGTCTGCTGCAGAGCAATGCGTGAACCTTTCCAAGCTCCCCTTGCACGATGCTTTCCCAGGATGTGCACTACACAGTGTCTGTTTATTAACCTCTGTTTGTTTTATTAATGCTGATCTGTAGTTTTCCATCCCTCTCCCCTTGCTCCCCTTTAACATTTAGGAGAAAATAAAGCGCTATTTGGATAACATTCTGAAGCTGGAGACCACAAAAAAGTGGGAGGAAAATCAGCCAGAAACCTCGCAAACCGAGTACGACTCGTCGCTGTCCTTGGATATTCAAATGGTATTTGATGAGCTTGTATAGAGTACATTATTAAATATTCCATTCTGGTATGTAGGTGCTGCCTCCTGTGCTAGTCACACACTCGCAGAATACATTAGGAAGGGAAAAAATGCCGTTTATGACACCTTTTAGTTCTACCACTCGCCTCTTAGCTGCAAATTAAACCTGCCGTCAGTTGTGTCACAGACATAATGGGCAACTGATTTTAAAGTCTTTAAATCTCTTTGATTAGAATTTTTTTTTAAATGGTTTGTTAGAAAAGCCTCTCCATTGAAAGAGCTACTTTGTTCCAGGGCTGCTGCAACCTCTGAAATGCTGCTGGTAGAGTGACAGCCACTCCAATTTAAACAGTATGAAAAAACAAAAGCTCCTACTAGCTTCAGGGGCTGCAGGATAATAAAGCCAGGAGGGTTTGGGATTCATTTTCATGACTTTCAAAGGGTTGAATCATTTCAATTAAATAATACTAGGGAGGAAAATACCAAAGATTTTTATTCTATTGCCATGACTCACTTTTCATAGAAGAATATTGCACATTTTTGATAACCAGAAAGACAGACTTGAATGGGATTAGCAGATGGGTAGGATGTTGTGGACGGCATTTGAGCAATACTGTAGCTTGTCTAACTTTCCAGACACAGCTAAAGTTGTGTGACTAGGAATTAGGATGGACCATGGGGTTGGGGGAAGAGGAGGAGAAAGGGGACGGGAAGATAGAGAGAATGAATTACAATAGTCAGTACAGGAAGTGATTCAAGTACAATAAGGATTTTGGAGTTAAAAAGGCGCTGACCTGCGCTCAGTACAGCTTGCGTGAGCTGGGGTCAAGGCAGCTTCAAGCCACTTTTGTGGCTGCCTGATCACTACTCTGACTCTTAAGTTAGAGCTCCATAGCTGCCCTCCACCAGCTGGAAGAGAGGAAACCTCCCACTGATCCATGCACATCTCCCCAGTGTTCAGACCAGCTACTCATGCTGGGTGCTGGGCAGAGAACTGGGCTTTAAACAAGGGCTCCGAAGAGAGAGATTTGCATCAAGGCATTTCAGGGCTGTTGATAATTCGTCTTGGGTTGCTTAGACAGCACGTTGAAACATCAGACATGAATTACCACACCGTAAATTCTTGGTCCAGTCTGGATTATTGTTTTAAAAAGAAAGTGCCAAAATAAGTCTGATAAATATCATGGGGCTCTCCCCCTAGATATGCAGATCACTAACATTAGTGCTGACCCAGCTTACACAAGTTAATTGGACAAAGGCTTTTCTGCTGTTCTTCTTCCATTCACTGGATTCTCATCTGACTCTTTTCTAGCTCATTGGACAGCATAAGAAGGGATCTGGCAAAATCTTGGAAAGCCTGGAAACTGTAACTCTTGAGATCAGCATCAGAGAACTGAGAGAATTCATATCAAGGTCACTGCGGCTTCTGGCAACACAGTCCTTCCAAAATGAGTATCCTGGTGCCAATGCTCAGCAGTAGTATCCATACTGTGGGCCAAACACTAGTACCGGGCTCGCATGTGCTTGTTTCTAGGAAAGTTAGGATTCATATGAATTCTTGTGAGCCTGACAAATTTAACAGAGGATCTGAGAGATTTCCAAAACAATCAACATACACAATAGTAAACAGACAGATGGGAGCATGAGTCTCCCATACAGCATGTCTCCCATACATCTGGTGTCAGCTCTGTAAACAGGGATGGCTGAAAAGAGGTTTTCTATCTGTCAGTATTAACTGGATTTCCAGTTGTCTCTGTGGTATGTAAGTACTGGACAACAATTAAACACAGTACTGAGCGTGCCCAAATAAGGGACACAGGCCTCAATCCTGCATTATTGAAACCAATGAGATCTTTGCCATTAACTTGAGTGGGCCAAGGATCAGGCCCAGAATATGCACAACTCATTTCTAGCCTGATTTCTGAATCTCACTTAACTTCACTCTGTTCTAGCAGTAGAGATTATTCTGCCCCTTAGTTGGAATTATGTACTTTCTGCATGGGAGTAGCCACTGGAGTTATGGCTAAATGCCTATATTTTAATACCTCTGCGGTTCAGGTCCCTGTGTCATCTTTAGTTCTCCAGATCAGTGCTACTCAAAGTGGTGGTCCGCGGACTGGTGCCGGTCCACGAGCCATCGGCTGCCTGTCTGCGCGCACATTGGGGGAAAAAAATGCCGGTCCCCCACACCAGATAGCTTGAGAAGCACGGCTCTAGATCATCCCATGGATTTGGGACACTCCCTGGAAAGATTTGGGTTCCATAGATGAAAAAGTTATTTCCTCATCTTGGGACAGGTCTAAACCTCCTACGGTCCATGGTTTGTTGTATTTAAGTATTCCCAGTTTTCAAATCAGCACCCTGAAGTTGAAAAAAGAGAAGGACCTTTCAGCATGAATCAACTCAGACAGAGACTAAAAATAATTGTGCATTAACTGGTGAAATTTAGCACCTCAGGAATGAGCCAGATGGGTAGTTTGCTATTAAGTATTTTACAAAATCAAGTGTGGAAGACTGAAAATTGCTTTTCTAAAATGTGAAATTGTAGCATTTTGTGATGCATGACAGGTATTTAAAATATTTTAAAGACAATAATTACCCCTCAAAGTCTCATCTCTAATCTCCCAGTTACCATAGGGAAATCCTGGGGAGTTCACACCAGCAGTTTGTCTGAGATTTTTTTAAGAAGAACAGTATTTTGGTTTCACCATTAAAAGTGATTGAGCTAAGGATGTTCCTTTCCTTTTTATTTATTTTTTTAAAACTTCCTTCCTATAAACGGAATTCCAAAGGAAGATGAGCACCTGACTGAATAACTCACTGGAATGTACTCTCTAACGTATGCGTTTTCTTAGACAGCATACGCAAATGGAAGTTGTCAGTCTGAATAAGTCAATCTAAAACTAACAGAGCAATAAAACAAGAAAGAACGAAAGTAAAGTCTCCATGAGAGTGTGCATTGTGTGTCTCCTCCAAAAGTCTGTATGGACCTCAAGGCAAAGTGGCTGCTTGTCTCTGTACATACCAGAATCCTTAAAGGTGCATTACATAGGAAATATAGACCTGATTCCCCCATATTTTGTCAGTGTGATGTGATTGAGGTGTTTTGGCTTGCTCATATTTGGTTTCTGTTGTAAATGAGCCTTGAGCTAAAGCACTTTCTTGTGGGCTAAAGTAGGTATGCGTTACACTGCTCCAAAAGCTACAGAAATGATTTAAAAGCCCACTTATCAATGACATGTTTAATCACTCGTAACTAAAGATCAGAATTTTCTCCAGTACCCTTTCATGGGGAAAAATTTCTGGAATCCATCCTGAGCTTTGCTGATTTCAGATTCAAGCAAGCACATAGCCAAACAATGATTATCTACGGTATATCTTCTTCTAACACACATGCACATGAGAACAGCATGGGCAAGCAGTGAATTTGTCTATTTATCCCCAAGTACATGCAGCAGGGTCACTCCAGCTCTGTTAGTTAAAGAGTTCATTAAGAACTCTACCCTGTTTTATTTACAATGACTTCTGAAATTTCTGTTGCAGATTCAGGAAGGCATTTGTGGAGTGGTACAAAGAGAGAGAGGATTTGTTGTTTGTGCCATATTTAGTAGCCTACGTTAACAGCTTCCGTGATCTGATGTAAGTCTGCATTTCCCTTATAACATCTTTATGATTTTTGGGGGGGTGGAGGTGGGGGAGGATGTCTGTTGGATCTTATTGTTTAGCAAAGAAAGAAGGAAAAAATTATGCCCCACCAGAGTCAGTGGGCCAGAATCATCCTCAGTGTAACTGCAGGGCAACAATGGATTTATGCCAGGGATGGATTTGGATGAGTTACTCCAGATTTGCATAGCAGTGCTTATTTCCCAGGGTAGAATTTAGCTCAGAGTTAGGGACACAGATGAAAGCTCAGTTTGTCTGGGAAATGGGGATGGAGTAACAGAAATGTTTGGTGTTCAGAAAAGGGGTTTAGATTCCAGTCAATTTGCAGATTTCAAAGACACATGGTCATGGTTTAAAAAACAAAGAGCATGTAAACAGCAGCATAATCTGATGGCTGCCCCTTTTGGCCTTAGAACAATGCCATAGAAAACATTTAGCCTGTAAAGAAACTCTCAACATAATTGCTGGCTGTGGTGATTTTTAGGGATTTGCGTATGTCAAAGATAGACTTAGAGCCAGGTTTTCAGATCAATAATAATGCCTAGCTTTTATATAGGGCAGTACATCAGCAGATCTCAAACACTTTACAAAGGAGCTAATAGCCCCTGATTTGTGCATGTGCCTATTAGCACATGTCTAACTGCCAAATCAGCATGCTGCAGTTTGGCTGAAATTCACCCCACACATAGAAAGCCAGAGGGTTCAGGCTGTAAGCGGATGGAGTCATCGGAGGTGAAATCTACCCCCCAGCACAGGACCAGGACTGCCTCACACTCTGGGGCTGCTACTCCAGTCTGGGCAGCAATAACAGCTGCTGCTTCCATGAGGCACTTGGACCAGGGGACCCACAGCCTCTCCCACACCCTGCCTCTAGGTCAGTTGTGAGCACATAGGTGGTACAAAGACTCTCCTGCATGACCTGGCCACACCCACCCACCCCACACAATGCATAAGAGGTTTTGCACTGGCCCTGTGCAGCAGGGGTGAATTTCATCCTACTGGATTTGTGCAGCCAACTTTTCCAAGCACCCATATCTGGGGTCCTTTGAAAACAAAATCCCTTTCAGGTATATCATGGTGTTTATGATTTACCCGGGTCCACAGAGAACTCAAATTCCACATTCCTAAAGGTGATGGGAGATGTGAGATGTATCACACATCAATTCTGAGCTCACTCGCACCATTGGAAATCAGGAGTAACTAATAGCATCAATCAAGTCACACTCCATAGTGAGTGAGGTCAGAATAGGCCCCCGGAATATGGTTTTAAGTTAACTCGTGCAATTAATTCAAAAAAATTAATCGCGATTAAAAAAAATGAATTGTGATTAATCGCACTTATAACAATAGAAAACAATAGAACTGAAATTTATTAGATATTTTTGAACGCTTTTCTACATTTTCAATATTGATTTCAATTACAACACAGAATACAAAGTGCACAGTACTCACTTTATATTATTATTTTTTATTACAAATATATGCATTGTAAAAAATGATAAAAGAAATAGTGTTTTTCAATTCACCTCATACAAGTACTGAAGTGCAATCTCTTTTTTTTTTTTGGTGTTTTTTTGGTTACATAACTGCACTCATAAACAAAACAGTGTAAAACTTTAGAGCCTACAAGTCCTCTCAGTCCTACTTCTTATTCTGCCAATCGCTCAGACAAACAAGTTTGTTTACATCGACGGGAGATAATGCTGCCTGCTTCTTATTTACAGTGTCACCTGAAAGTGAGAACAGGCATTCACCTGGCACTTTTGTAGCTGGCGTTGCAAGATACTTACCTGCCAGATGCGCTAAACATTTGTATGCCCCTTCCATGCTTTGGCCACCATTCCAGAGGACATGCTTCCATGCTGATGATGCTCGTTAAAAAAAAAATATGTCAATTAAATTTGTGACTGTACTCCTTGGGGGGAGAATTGTATGTCTCCTGTTCTGTTTTACCCACATTCTGCATATATTTCATGTTATAGCAGCCTTGGATGTTGACCCAGCACATGTTCATTTTAAGACCACTTTCACTGCAGATTTGACAAAACAAAGAAGGCACCAATGTGAGATTTCTAAAAATAGCTACAGCACTCAACCCAAGGTTTAAGAATCTGAAGTGCTGTCCAAAATCTGAGAGGGACGAGGTGTGGAGCATGCTTTCAGAAGTCTTAAAAGAGCAACACTCTGATGTGGAAACTACAGAACCCGAACCACCAAAAAAGAAAATTAACCTTCTGCTGGTGCCATCTGACTCAGGTGATGAAAATGAACATGTCACTGCTTTGGATCATTATTAAGCAGAACCCATCATCACCATGGAAGCATGTCCTCTGGAATGGTGGTTGAAGCATGAAGGGACATATGAGTCTTTAGCGCATCTGGCATGTAAATATCTTGCAACACCAGCTACAACAGTGCCGTGTGAACACCTGTTCTCACTTTCAGGTGACATTGTGAACAAGAAGCAGACAGCGTTATCTCCTGCAAATTGTAACCAACCTTGTTTGTCTGAGTGATTGGCTGACGAAGAAGTAGGACTGAGTGGAATTGTAGGCTCTAAAGTTTTACATTGTTTTATTTTTGAATGCAGGTTTTTTTGTACATAATTCTACATTTGTACATTCAACTTTCATGATAAAGAGATTGTACTACGGTACTTGTATTAGGTGAATTGAAAAATTCTATTTTGATTTTTACAGTGCAAATATTTGTAATAAAAAATAAATATAAATTGAGCACTGTACACTTTGTATTCTGTGTTGTAATTGAAATTAATATATTTGAAAATGTAGTAAACATCCAAAAATATTTAAAATAAATGCTATTCTATTGTTGTTTAAGATCACGATTAATTTTTAATCACTTTACAGCCCTAGTTTTAAGTTGCAGCAGCTTCTATTCTCTCCCGTGCATTTTTTGTTAGAATCCACATTAAGCACTAACATCAGAAAGCCTCTAGATGGCGTGGTCTCTCCAGTAATTACTCGTACACCATGGTCTTTAAAGCAGTGTCTATGTTTTTCACAAAATCAGCTCTGTCGGTACTCTTATTTCCACTGACTGCATCCGATGAAGTGAGCTGTAGCTCACAAAAGCTCATGCTCAGATAAATTGGTTAGTCTCTAAGGTGCCACAAGTCCTCCTCTTCTTATTTCTAAGTGATACTAGCTGTTAAGGAATTCCATGCTAAGGATTTCTTATGACAGCGAAGTGAAGGGCAGCGTTGCCAACGTTGGGCCCCAATCCTGCAAGCACTTAAGCACCTGCTTAACTTGATGTAGATGCAGTGGCATTGGAACAGTTTGTATCGTGGGGGAGCTGAGCGCCATTGAACAAAACTGTGAACCCTGTATGTGATGGAAACCACTTCAAGCCAAGGGGTGCTGAAACACCCCTAGTTCCAGCACCTCTATGTAGATGAGTTGGATCCAGCAGGACCATAGGCACCAACTTCTCCTGGCGCTGGTGGGTGCTCGACCCCCCTCGCCCCCAGCTCTGCCCCGCCCCCATTCCAACCTCTTCCCCAAAGTCCCTGACCCAACTCCGCCCCCTCCCTGTCCCTATTGGACTCCTTCCCCAAATCCCCGCCCCAGCCCCACCTCTTCCCCACCTCCTCCCCTGAGCATGCCGTGTTCCCGCTCCTCCCCCCTCCCTCCCACAGCTTGTTACTCCATGAAACAGCTGTTTTGAGGCAGCAAGCGCTGGGAGGAGAAGCGGGGACGTTGTGTGCTCAGGGGAGGAGGGGGAGGCATAGGTGAGCTGGGGCGGGAGTGCTGGGAGCTTGGCTGCTGGTTGCAGCCCCTGGGTGCTCCAGCCCCGGAGCACCCACGGAATCAGTGCCTATGAGCAGGACTATTCATGGATCAAGTTAAACCTGTGCACAGGTGTTTGCAGGACTGGGGTGCTGGATTGCTAAAGTTAGGTTGCCTATTTGGGCACTTAAGTGGCATGATTTTAGAGACGTTGAGCACCTGGATGTGAGAAGCTGGAAGTGCGCAGCACCTGTAAATATCAGGCTACCTGTCTGGGTGCTTTGAAATTTAGATTTAGGTGTCCAGCTTTCGGCATCCAAATATGAAACTTTGGGACCAATGGCTCAGTCCTCCTCCCGCTGAAAAACCACTCAGTAGGGGTTTTGTCATTGGCTTAGCTCGGAGCAGGTCAGCCCTTAATACTACAGAGCAGAAACAAAAATGAGAGTCTGACCATTCCACCTAGCCTGTGTCTACACTAGCCTTTTCCCACCCCAAATATCTAATAAATATGTATACACATTTCCACAAATACGTTTCTATATCTCACATTTCTCTCTCCGATACTTGCAGCCATTTAGTTAAACAAGGTCCAATGCCCATGTGGACACTCTAACTTCAGTTTCAGAGGGGCTTTATTTAGTTTAGCTTTACCCTGTTCCTAATCAACTTAAACTCAACAAACTAAGCCCGGTTTCCACCTAAATAAGAGTGTTCCCACAGGCTTTTGCCTCAGTACACTTAAGTTGGTTTAAAAAAAAAAAAATCACCGGAAGTCAAACTAGTTCAGCTCTGTGTGCAGAGAAGGCCTGAGATGAAAAGCAGCCTTTCTAACACAGCTCTAAGGTTAGCCACAATACTTTATTGCTGCTACTTCAATTTGCTGAAGAGAGCTTTACACAATTGCTCTTGTGTAATGTGGGAAATATAAAGAGGACTTTCTTAATGCCAGACAGAGCCTATCTAGGCTGCTTCGGACTTCACCAAAATTTCCAAACTTCATTTCTCCTTGAACTTGTCACTCATTCCATTCTGGTCACGTTAATACATTCCAAAGTTAACAGTTTATGTGTTTTAAACAAAGTCACTTTATACAGGCACACCTCTTTTTACAGTTCACTGTTCAATTCATATTGATAAGAGATGCTGCATATAGGGAATCAAGTTGACTTCTACATAATTTATTCTTTGTATTACCATGAATTGCTTATTGTTACTGCCTTCCTTTGGCCTTGACCACTGTTTCATTGTCTCAGACTATACACTTCTTAGAGCAGGGACTGTCCTCGTTAAGTGCTTGGGAAGTACTTAGCAGTCAGTGAGCTCTACTGCAAATAAATCATAATGGACCTGAATCAAAACCCTACATTTGAACTTCCCCGGATTACAGAAATGCAGGTGGCCAATATCTAGATCCAGATCAGAACTGTTCATCTCTGGCTCACCTCTAGTAGTGATACTGTTGCAGAGATGGCGATCTTGTTCAGAAACTTTCAGGGACGTTTACAAAAAAAATTAGGGAGGTTGTTTGGACTTCTCTCTCCTCCCCCACCCTGCAGAATCCAGGTTCTCTCTCCCTCCATCTCCCCTACCCTAGTAAAAATCACTCTCCACTCCCTATCTATGGCTCTCGGGGTGGGGCCTGGGCAATGCCCCAACCAACCCCCACTGCCGAACAGGGAGAAGGAGAGGATCAGCTCTGAGGAAAGCTGCCTTCCTATGCTGCCTTGGGCTCTTAATTACCTGGGCCATTTCCAGGCCTGGACCTCCTTCCCGGGATGATCCTTCTCCTCTTCCCTCTCCTCTGTCACATTCCCTTTCTCTCTTCCTCTTCTGCCCCCATCTTTCTATTGTCCCTCTGGCTTCTCCTCCCCTGCAGACTGTGCAGTGAGGGACGGATAGCAGGCATGCCACAGCGACTCAGTGCGGTTTGGGGTGGTGAATGCAGCACCCAGTCCACAGGGGGTGTGTTGTACTCAAACTGCCCCATGTGGACTTTGCTGGCTCCCTCTAGGTACCTAGAGGTACACAGAGGCCTTCCAGGAGATACATCAACTCATCCAGATATTTACCTAGTTTTACAACAGGCTACATAAAAAGCACTAGCAAAGTCAGTACAAACTAAAATTCCATACAGACAAAATGAGCCTGTAAGCATTTTCAGTAACAGTGTGCTGTGACACTTATATCTGCTTTTGTAAACAAGCACTTTAAGTGAGGTGTAACTTGGGGTAGGCAAGACGAATCAGGCTGTTGAAAGGGGTCCAAGTAGTCTGGAAAGGTTGAGAACCACTGACCTAGAGCGTGTTACCATAGCCGAGCAGGGTCCTCACCGGGCAGTTAGAGTACAACACGCCCCCCTGTGTATTGGGTGGGGAATTCAGCAGCATCCCAACCCATTCAAAATCGCCTCCTGTGAGCCCCTCAGTGCGCAATCCGTGCACGTGCCTCAGAAGTAGTGGAGAAAATCACCCCCCACGGCCTTATGTGCTGTGTTGGTCGGACCTGAATGGCCGTGACACACACACTTTATCTGTGTGCGTATGCACATGTGTGAGCTTGCAAAATTAGTAGATTTAAGCATGAATTCGTAATTTCATAATTATATGTAAAAAACCAGGAGGATTACTAAAAATTAGAGGGGGTTGGCATCTCTGCTATTGCACAGAAGGAGCAATTCTTTGTGACCATTAACAGATGGAGAGCAGGGAATTTGTTGGGGATGAATGAAATTCCTCTGAAAAATCTGAGCTGTCAGATTATTTTGGGTAAATTGTCCAAAGTAGTAGCACATGATGCCGATCACCATTAAATCATTGCTTTTACTTCTCTCTCTAGGAGAGGCTTACAAACAACATTTAATGCTGACACTAAGGAACTGGAAAATGTCCTGACTGATGTGACAATGAGCTTCAGAAAGGATGTTTTAGATAAATTAAAACAAAAGACGCAGGTAAGAAGAGTTTGGAATGTTTGTGGGACTTGAGCTGAACCCGGTAGTTCAGGATTTATTGCCATTTCCCCAATACACATCTGTAGCGAGGTGGTCACCCACTCTGGCTCTAAAGGGCTTGAAATAGCTCAGGAGAGGGTTGTGGCTGGGAGCAAACAGTTCCCAGGCTGATTGGGGGAAGCAGGCTCAGCTGTGGCCATGCCCCAATAGGGATCAGCTGGCCCTTATAAGAGGGCAGTGGGCTAGGAGCAGAGAGTCTCCTTTAGCTGTAGAGGGAGATGGGCCTGGCTGCTGGGGAGCTTGAGAAGGTATGTGGTGTGGAGCAGGGCTGGGGAAGGCCAGAGGAGCTGGGAGGCTCCAGACTGGAAAAGTCCTAGGCTGCAGGCCTGGCAGATGGCCTAAGACAGGGTACTGAGGTTGCAGGGGGTAGCCTACGGGTAGGCAGAGGCAGCAGGTCTAAACCCCCCTTGCCTGTGATGTTGGCTTATACACTGCGGTCCGCCCCAGTGTGTGTGGGGGCTCAATGGTGACCGGCAGTTGCTAAAGACTGAGGTGAGGTGGGGATAGTGGGTGGGGGTTCCCTGAGAAGGGGAGACCCAGAGACTGGGGGTATTGCCAGGGGGCAACGCACTGGGGTCTGGGAGGGACATGGGGGGCAAGCGGGACACTGGCCTGCAGAGGATGCTCTGGAGGCTGGAAGAGCTAATTCCCTGAGAGACCAGCAGGAGGTGCCGCAGGGGTGAGTCTCACCCTGTGACAACATCCTGTTTTCCATGGATAGGATATTGTGGTTATTTCAAAATGCTTCCTGTCTCGTTTAGGTACTAAACCTCTCCAACTCCAAGTCAGATTTCTAGGGTTTAAGGCTTTTCATTACAAACATTGATGCCTTGTTTAAGGCACAGGAACAAACAAAGTATATTTGGTGGCTTCTTAGCATACTATATCTTAAAACCCCTTGGGTTTCACCGGGGTGAAATTCACCCAAGCGAAGGCAGTGAGATTACACCAGAGATGAATTTGGCCCTTTGGTTTAAAAATAGCTTTCTAGGGGTTTTGTTTGGCCTAACTTATTCAGACAAGTCTGCCATCATGATCTATTACCAACTTCTATCTAAAGGCATATATCAGCACAGTGACAATGAAATGAGTTTATTCTGCCTCAGGGCTCTGTTCAAGTGTGTTGTCGTAGCAAAACCTAAGAGATCTTCCAGCACTATAGTGGCGATCTGGGATAAGAGGCTGAAATGACCAGTTATTTCTCTGGCAGTAGGGCTTTCCCAGATGCTTTGATAGCATGCAGGCTGTAGAAATCCCTGTGTGCACACTGGCTCTAGATGATCTCGCCCAAAAAGGCATAAATGTGGCTGGGAAAAGAGGATTGTACAGTGATCTGCCACAGATGGTTTATGAATTGAACATGGACCTGGAAGGGGAGTACAGGGATCTGAGGGGCAGGAGGGAGCAGAGTAGCGTGAGGGAAATATGAGGGAAGTTTGGGACTTGTGCGCCACATTAATGAATTACCTATAGTTTGTCAGCTCGGCGTTTCGCTCTGTAACTTACAGAGAATAAACTACAGGAAACAGTAGTGCAAAGATACATCATGGCAAACAAAGGGAAGCATTTGGGCATAGTCCAGCTCCAACATGATCCAAAGCTCACTACAGTCAGTGGGAGTCTTTCCATTGGCCTCAGTAAGCTTTGGATCAGGCCCGTCACACATAGGCAGGAGTGGGGCAGAGCCAAGAGTCCTAGCAAAGGAGAAGGCGGCATGTTTTAAAGATAGAACTGGAAAGGCATGAAATTGGTGAGGCAGAGAGATGGGAATAGTGTCCCAGGTGGCAGGGCATGCAGAAGAAGGGATTTTTGGACCAACTGGGGGAAGGCTCAGCCAGGAGTTGGATGGTCAGGAGCTTAGAGAGACATAGAAAGAAACGGACTGAAAGCCAAGCTCCAGCAAGTCCCAAGAGAATCTTCAGAAGGAGGGCAATTGAACTTGAACCTCAAGTGAATACCCACTGGTAGCCTGTGAAGGCATTTGTTATGATGGAGCTTCTCTTGGTACAACTGCACGTGGGCAGCATAATTCTGCAGATGCCAGTGTCTGGAGACCCATGGGCAGACCACAGGGAAGAGACCTGCAATGGTCAGAGAGGAGCAGAGCATGGATAAGGATTTCAGCAGAGATGTAACCTGGTGGTGGTGCGAAGGAGTTAATGAGCAGGCTGGGTCACTACAGGTTTAACCTTTACCATGAACAGGTGGCGTGTATATCTGGGAACTTTTCCCATAGCCAGATCCACCACACCCAGATCAGAGTGACAAGCAGAGGAGGATTCAGCATGAGATCCACAGACACTGGGGACGGCCTCCCTAACAGGAGGGATTTGCCCGAGCGCATTTTGTTTTCTTTCTGGTTAAGAGTTGAGTATAGAGGTCAGTTTCTGAGCTAGCTTCCAACAGGTTTGCTTCTGAATGATGAGTCACATTCTCAGCTGGTGTAAGTCTGTATAGTTCAACTGAAGGCAAGGGAGCTATGGCACTTGACACCAGCTGAACCTTGTACAATATACCAAGAAACAGCCTGACCACAATTATCACTGTGTTCTAACAGTGCTCAGTGACTTGCTCTTACATTCCACTTCTGGTTTCTATGATTAACTGTTCAATTTCTCTCCTTGCCCATAAGATCTGCCAGCTGATGTAAAAAGGATTTCTTTATCTAAAGAAATAGTCAGGGGATTACACAAAACCAAAATGCAGGGGGGAAAAACACAGCATCTGCACTTAATCCCCTTAATCAAGCAAAGTACATACTGTAAGTGAGAGCCTCCTTGCCATGGCATTTACCACTGCTCTAGCACTGATCCCTGAGGATAGCTGTATGTCAGGGTTAGATCTGCTCCAGCTGCAGGCTGTCTTTCTCTGAACTGTGGTCGTGTCTAACTTCGGACCCACTCCTACATTCCTTGTGTGCCCAGAACTCCAGCAGAATTCCATAAGAGCTTTGGGTGTGCAGCAAAAGCAGGAGTGGGCCTCAACATTACTGGCTATGGATAATATTCTCAAATGCTCCTAAGGGACTTAGAAACATATGGGTAATGTTTTCAAAAGTAACAGGCACTCAGGAGCTTGACTCTGAAATTCAGTGGGACTTAGAGTCTAAGGTAAAGGCACTTAGGCACTGAATAAGATTTTCAAAAGCATCTACACACCTAGCACTTGTTGAAATCAATGGGAGTTAGGCACTTAGGTATCTAGTGTGATCTTCAAAAGCATCTATCTGCATGTTAGGTGCCTAAATCCCACATGAGGGGCCAGAAAAAGGGATTTAGGTACCTAAATTTGGATTTGAAAGATGTTACTGTAATAACACTGGCGAATTGGTCTTTTTCCAGCCATTCTTTAAGAAAATTCTGACCCACGAGTGGATGTTAAATAGTGAAATACTGGACTCCATAATGTCAACAACTGTACAATTTTGCCAACACCTAAAACATTTAGAGCAGCCCGTTGACAAGGTATGAATCCTTTTCCTATCACTGCAATTGGCATGAGGTTACAGCAGTATAGATGGTGGTCTTATTTCCAGGCTGGGGGCTGACCCTGCAAAGGTCACTCCCTTCCCTTCAGTGGAGCTATTGATATAACTAACAATTGCTTACATAAAAGTTTGCAAGGTATGTCCCTTACTTTTTCAAGGAAATAAGCTTTTAGCACTTCCTTTCTACAGCTGAAATAGGGGAATTGATCTCTAAGAGGAACCAAAAGCATTGGTTAGTATTACTGGTCAGTTGTGACACCCTGGCTGCCGGTACAATTTCACATTGTTCCTCCATCTGTTCACCGTGATGCTGCAACCGTCTGGGAAGTCCAGCAAATTGAGGAAAGCAAATGTGTCCCCATCTACCAGGGCCTCCCCCACCTCCACATGAAGTCATATGAGCCCTTTTGGGCCCATGTGCTTTACCTTTAATAGTGTGACTTCAACCTTGATGAAGCTTGGAATGGAGTTGACAAGAAGTCAAATACCTTGTGAAAGATCCAGGGCAGGAGACCCCTGCTTTGATCTTTCTGGAAGCTCATGGGCAAGCCTAAGCTGCATCCATGCAAACCATGGCAGATGTGTATACTTGTTGCACAAATGGAAAACAAAAGCTCTCCATTGTGTGACTGTGGTCACCCAGAACAGATCATGGGACACAGAATGACTCAATGCCCAATTCACAAATACAAAGGAGGTATCAGTGACATGCTCTACTACTCCTGACACAATTATCTGGCTTAACCACCTAGATGTAGAGCAACAATTATAATTCTACATTTATATCTGCCATACGAAGAAGATTGCAGTAGTTAATTTAACAAGCTACCATCATATACACTCTGCACAGATCTATACACTTCCAAAATACAAGGAGAGGTAACAATAGCTCTAAACTTAGTTTGCAGGCAGCATCCAAACCTATTATTAAACAGTCCCACATGTTCCCATTAGTTACTAAAGAACCAAATCACCAACATATAATCATGGATCAACTTTGGGTAGACAGTGAGTAATCATATGGCTTCTTTTTGTTCACTACCTTCGCTTCATGTCTAGACAGATGGTGGATGGAAGGGAACATGAGCCATGTGTCCTGCCCAGAAGCATCCACGCACTGCACTGAGTGCTCTTCTGAAAAGTGGTGTTCAGAACAGAATCCTGGGCTGGCATTTCACATATGTGCTGATTAGCCTGGAGATGCTCAGCCCAGGATTCTCCTCTACCTCTTCTGACCTTGCCAAGGAGTTCCAAGGCTCCGCTGCACTCACACCTCATTGCCCTCTGTTTTTTCTTTTAAAATAAATAGGATTTTCTAGGTGATGCTCACAAGTATGTGGTGAGAGAGTACATCACACAAGCTATCAAACCGAGAAAGAGAATGAAGAGAGTCAAGCGGGAAGAGGTTGGCAAAAAGATGAACGAAGAAGCCACGGTCATATATAACAGCTTCAAAGATCTGGTATGTAAAACCTCATACTGCATCATCAAGGCTTTCTTAGCTGCATTACAGAAAATGTAAGGTTGGCTGGCGTGAAACCCAACATGAGAAACAGATGATCGATAGGGCTGTGACTACACTAGGATAGTTTTCCTAAAATCCCCCACTGTTGCAATCACTGGTTCGGGACCACAGAGCTAATTTTCAAAAAGCTCCCAGTGACTTCAAATGAAAATATGGGTCGGGCCCTGCCTCTCCGAACCCTGACTACAACAGGCTTAGATGACAGTGAATAAAATGCCAGGTCTACATTAGCACTATGCCCACCTCTACTACAACTGATGGAGAGAAACCAGAGGGATCAGTGGTGGGATATTTTTAGGAAAACTGTCCTCGTCTGGAGAAGCAGAAGCCAGGGCTTTAGGGTGGGTGATATTTCAGGCTTGAGTTAATGAGCTACAAAGGGTGCAGTCAGCAGTGATACCAATGTTCAAAGCACTTCAATGCCTTTGAATATCCCAGCCTGAGGGAGCTGGGAGCCCAACTGCTATTGAAATTCAGGGGATCTGAGCACTGAACTGCTTTAGGTGCTTTTCAAACCTCCCAGCTTTGATCATTAGTGAGTCAAGAAGAGTGCTTCTTTGGCAAGCAAGGCAGAGGAAATAGCCACTTGGGGCAGTGCAGACAAATCAGCTTTCTGAAAGGTTGGCATTTGATATCTACCATATCATGCAGGTCCAGGCTAGGGTGACCAGATGTCCCAATTTTATAGGGACAGTCCCAATATTTGGGGCTTTTTCTTATATAGGCGCCTTATATTATCACACACCCACCACCACCTGTCCCAATTCTCTCCCCCCCACTTGCTATCTGGTCACCCTAGTCCAGGCTCAAACCTACAAACTGTTATTCACATGAGTGGGCCTTACTCATGCACTCAGTCCCCTTGGGCCTACTCACGTGACTGCAAAGTTAGACCCTTACTAAAATTCCAGTAGGATGGTCTAAGCAGCCTTTATGCCCCCACAAGCTCCCTCCCCACTGTTTCCAGTTCCAAGGAAGGAGCCTGAAAGCAACTTGCTTTTAAAACCCTCTGAACCACTGAGACTAACAATGCCTTAAACAATTAATAATGCAACAGAAAAACTAACCTCAGGACCCTGTTCCCATTAATTTCCCAGACTCACTGCATTGCAATACACCCAAGACATGCTATTATTACGGTGTTACATCCACTGCCATGTGTTTATATAGTCACACAGGGAGGCTGCATGGCCTATAAGTTAGATAAGGAGACTAGGAGTCAGATGAACAAGGTTTGAAGCTGACTGCCATGGCTTCACTCCATGATCTTGAGCAAGTTGGTTAACTTATCTGTAAATGTGAATTGTAAATGTTGACATCTATCATTAAAATATAGATCAAAAACTTCACCTATTCTAACTTATTTCTAGGGCTCTGATGCAGATTGGCTTAACTCTGCCATGCATTACATTGCAAACATAATTTCCAAGAAGAACAGACACAAAATCAAGGAATATATTGAGGAAATATGTCAGGCTTATCCAGATGTCAGGTATATGGGGTTAATATCTGAGGGTTTCTCAATGTAAAGTGCTGGAGCAGGGTGTCAAGCCCAGGTTTTTTGCCCCTGAATATTTATATAATTTGCTTCCAGGTTGGTGGTAGCAGAATCAGCTGAACCTTATGGTGCACAGAAGTTATTTCAGGTCCCAGGTTTTACTGTGTTGTTTGAAGGCTTTGTGCTAGCCAATTTGCAGGGCTCAGCTTTGGAGGAAATGGGTTTGGTCCAGGTCTTAAGATGAGTACCCAAAAACTGAGGCCTCAAAGGTCAGTTGCTGCTTTTGAAAATTAACTGGATTTTTGAAGGGGCCGCATCCCAGCCCCTGATTTTTGCTGACAGTCCAGTAGTTCAGCATCTAAATGCTCTCCTTTCTGCCCTCTATTTATTGTGCTTGCAAAATTGGAGGCTGATTTTAAAAACCATGTGTGGCATGGCAGCTGTATAAGAGGGCATCTTCCTCTTTAAGACCACCTGTATGGATTACAACCCTTCTGAGGGTGAGGCAGAGAATATGTATCCTTCAGGATTATAGGATAAATATCCTAATCTGGCTACTAGATGCCATGGTGGTTGGCATGCTAGAAATATAAATATAGAAGGAACACTGATCCTGGGGCTGAACGGAGCCAGGGCTACAATAATGTGGTCTAATGCTAGTTGTTGGACTTGGTGTTAGGGTGGCTGGGTGGTGTTGGTTCCCTGTGATAGTAGATCCGACTGGAATCTGCTGGTCTCTCTTGACCTTAACCTCTATGGCTATGACTCCAGTGTGGTAGATGCAGATTGAGAATTTTTCCGGGGCCCCAGATTGCTGCAGAAATTAGTCATTTTTTTAAAAGCAAAGTTATGGGTTGAGATTTCCAAACCTGGCCAGGGGATTGTAAGGTTACAATCCAGCCTTCAGTGGCAAAACTACATCAGACAGAGCAGAACCTGATATACATTTCTCAGCTTTTGTTGTTGGCTTTTGAGCCATCCTTTTACACCAAAGTGAATCTGAAGCACTGCTTGTCCATAGTACCTACAAGTCAGGTATGATCTCCTATCCTTAGGCCCCTCTATCAGTTGATTTTTTTTCCATGACTCAGTAAGGAGTCTGCTACATGTAAGGTTATTGTTTCTCTAGAACTAGAACTTTAGTTGTATTATCATACTTCAAAACCAATAGTGTAGTGACCTCAATATATCCACCAAACAGCAAAGCTTAAAGTGTGTTTCACAAAAGTTAGTTTGTAAAGCACATTGTTGTGTGGTTACCACTGGGCGTTATTTGCACGCGGATTAATTTAAGTGTTAAATTTAGCAGATTGGCTGAATATTTTTGATTCAGTTTCTGTGTTCTGAGCAATCCATGCTCTTAAAAAAAAAAAAAAAAAAAAAAAAAGGCCCAAAGGGACTTCTGCACATACTTAACTTTAAAGCACATGACACTCTTAAATCTGCCAGATCAGGGCCTATGACAATTTTCATAATTCGCCTTAAACCCCAACTACAAGTAAATGCCAAGGTTCATCAGCTTGGCTTTTCTATTTCTTAGCTTGCCCTTCAGCTATTGCTGAGTCTTATAGTCTTTGGACAAACACGTTTTTTGAAAACCAGACAGAGCCTCCTAGCCCTGGCTTGCTTTAGAGCCTAGCTGTCATGACTTAATTAATTCTTCCCCTAGAACTGATTTTTTTCAGATGGGTTTTGCATCTGTCTGCACCCAGATTTCTAGAGTAGTGTCTGCTACATAAGTCTTCTTTACTAGCTCTAATCTAATTAGTGCTTATCAATTTCTTGAATATTATTGCCCCAATTGTTTAACAATCAAATACTTTTTATGTAAAAGGCCTCCAGCTTCACAGGAAAGCTTATTGCTATGAAGGTGGAGATTTCACATTTAATATTTAAAACATCTGGGGGGGAGATTTTTTTCAAGGCACAAAGAGCAGGTAAGCACCCAACTCCCATTGCCTTCCAATAGGAGATGGGCAATTAACTCCCATTTTGTCTTTGCAAATCTTGGGGCCCAGTTCTGCCAGCCTTACTCATAATAAATAGTAACCCACCTGGCAAGTGGCCTTGTTGAAGGCAATGATTAAAACCTTCTGCAAGGAGTCTCAACAAAGGTGGCAGAATTTGATCCTCTTACAAGCACTTACATTGTAACCTGACCTGGCAGTTCTTACATGGGCAAGTCTTCCAGCTGACTGTGAAAAACACATTCCTGGGCACTTGCAGCTATGTTGTATTTTACCCACAACTGCCCATATCCCAGACCATTAAGCTATCCCATTCACCAGCATCACTGATTGTCCCAGAGTTTTTATGGCTCCATCCCCCTCAGCAATGCTCTGTTAGCCCATGTGTTAGCAACTATGGGATGACCGGCAGAGAACACCTGAGATATATTAAGGGATGGAAACTGTGTTTGGCTATTTCCATAGGGTGTGGCTTTGCTGTTTGTTTGCATTGTTTGGGCTCCCCAAGAATGACACTGAATGATCTTTTGCTTTTCACAGAAAGGAACATATTGAAGCTGTTCTCACCCTCCGAGGGCTGGACTGGAACAAGAAAAAGTCCATTATTCAGAAAATAGACAAACTCCAAGAAAATGCAGAAAGCATGGCTGATAGAACATTCTTTGCCGAGATTGACACTTCAACTGTTGTCACATGCTTCTAAAGACCACTAGACAACAGAAATAAGAGCATCCAAAATTTTTACAGTTCTTCTAGGTCATGCTCCTAAATGTGACTCCCACTCCTCCCTGCCCATCACTCAAAGCACTTCAATAGATGTCCAGAAATGGACTCTCATTTCCAGAAGACAAGGACAATGGAGGAGTCAATATATTGCACGAAGAGGTCCCTCAGCAAGCCCTGATAAATACCTAGAGAATAGTTATCAATGATTCACAGTTGAGCTGGAAGGGCATATTGAGCAGGATCCTGCAGGAATCTGTCCTGGGTCAGGTTCTACTCAATATCTTCATAAATTATTTGGATCAGGGCATAGAGAATACACTTATAAAGTTTGCAGATTATACCATGCTGGGGTTGCAAGCAATTTGGAGGACAAGATTAGAATTCAAAATGATCTTGACAAACTGGAGAAATGGTCTGAAACCAATAATATGAAATTCAGTAAGGACAAATGAAAGTGCTCCACTTAAGAAGGAAGAAGCAATTGCACAAAATGGGAAGTGACTGCCTAGGCAAGAGCACCAGAGAGGATCTGGAGCTTGTAGTGGATCAACAACTAAATGAGTCATCAATGTAATACTGTTGCAAAAAAAGCAAACATCAGTCTGGGATTTATTAGCAGATAAGGCCTCAGCTGCAGTATTGTGTCCAGTTCAGGGCCCCACACTCTGGGAAAGATGTGGACAAATTAGAGAAAGTCCAGAGGAGAGCAACAAAAATGATTAAAGTTCTAGAAAATATGGCCTAAGAGGGAAGATTGGAAAAATGGCACTTCTTTAGCCAGGAGAAAAGAAAACAAGACCCGGGAAGGGGTATGATAATAGTCTTCCAGCATGTAAAAGGCTGGTACAAAGAGGAGAGTAATAAATTCTTCTTCTTAACCACAGAGGACAGGACAAGAAGCAGTGGACTTAAATTGCAGCAAGGCCGGTTTAGGTTGGACATTAGGAAAAACTTCCTAACTGTCTGGGTGGTTAAGCACTGGAACAAATTACCTAGGGAGGTTGTGGAATCTCTATCATAGGAGGTTTTTAAGAACAGGTTGACAAAACATCAGTCAATGATGGTCTAGGCTTACTTGGTTTTGCCTCCATGCAGGGCACTGGACTAGAATGGTCCCTTCCAGTCCTACATTTCTATTATTCTAACCCTAGCCACTAAAGGCATCCCATGCTCCAAACTTGTATTGGATCATTAAAAGGCTGATCTATTGAATTACTGGTTACATTCTCCTAAGTTTGTGCGTTGTTTCAGATTTGAAAGGGACAGAAGAAACACACTTAGGGCTGGATTGCAATAAGAACTATTCATCTGAGCAGATGTGTAAGGAAGAGCAAGAATCCCCTTCACAGCTGTTCCTACTTCTCCCTTCACATAACAGATGGGCAGAGAACCAACCAGTGCACTGAGCTGGCACAGGGTGGGAGATGTAATTTGAAAAGGCAAAGCCAGAAGGGAACTAAAAGTCAAAGGGGTGCCTCTAGGGCACAGGGCCTCCCAGGGCCACAGCTGAGATGGGACCTGGTGCCCCTAAATTTTTCTGGCACCTCAATAGATTTCACCACCAATTGGTTCCCTTGTTGGACTGTAGATCCCTTCTCAGATGCATCCTGCCATTGGTATATGGGCCAACTCCCATTCTGTGGGCAGAAGGCTGAGGAGCACTAGTGGGATGAGGCAAATGGTGAGGGGCCAGAGAGGACTAGCTCGTGCAGGGGTTCTTCATACCCATTGTGGTGCTAAGGTGTGTTGTAGGGAACTCCATCTGCTACGGGGTGGGAAGGATGGAGATTTAAAGGTGACTGTAGGGCTACTGAATCCACCCATGAATCTTAGCTACCTCTGAACAGGAGGGATCCTTCTACAATCCTGGAAGGATCTGCAGGCCTACAGCCCTGAGAAGTGTCAAGAACAAGGAAAGGATGTGAAGTTTTGAGTAATAGGTCATGGTGCACAGCTCATTTACACTCAGACTGTGTGCACGGAGCTAGCCATGGCACAACCATGAAAGCACCAAACTATTGACATATGGGTGCAGAAGGTGGGTGTTTTACTTCGTGTTCCCTCCATCCCTGTTCTTCCTGGAAATCCATGACAATCTGCCAGCAGTATTCAGAATGCAAATGCAAGGCAGATGCCAGCAGCAACATTAGACCAGATCCTCAGCTGGTGTAAGTCAGTATCACTCCAAACAGATTTATATAGTGGAGGATCTATACCCATAACCTGGATGTAATGGGCCAGAGCTTACACAAAAGGAACTTATTGGCACTTTGCCTCTAACCTTTCTATCCCCCTCAGTGATAGGCCCTGGGCATCTCTTTGCTCTAGGGAGAGCCCTACTCCTCCAAGACCAGGTTCCTGGCATCAGCACATCTTTCTCACTATGGCTCCTTCAGCAGGGCCAGCGCAACTTGGCCTTTCCCTCGTGGGAACTGTGCAAGAAGCAGATGTCTGCAGTGTCACAGGACAGCCTTTGCAAAACAAGACTGTGTTAATTAGACACCGGGAATACAGTGGCTAGGTACATTGGGTTCAAAAGGCAAAGCCTAAATGCAGAGCTCTTGCCCCTGGTCTGGAAGGCAGCCTGCATGCTTGCAGCTAACCTCCCGCTCTGAGGCTCATCACTGAGTCTGTCCGCTTTTCACGGACACCCTGGGCAGCCTCACCAAACTTACTCGACCCTCTAGGGTGGCCAGACAGCAAGTGTGAAAATTGGGACACTTTTTTGGAGGGGGAGGTGGGGATGCAGAATAGTTGCTTATATAAGACAAAGCCCCTAATATCAGGATGGTCCTGATAAAATCGGTGTCTCTAGTCCACCTTTCTTTTATTTTCTTCTTTCCCTCCCCTCTGCTCCCATAATGGTTTGTCCCTTTTCTCTTTATGCTTCTCATGACAATAAACCAGGCTATTGTGCTCAATTATTTGTGGTATGAGGATGTTCCTTACCTAGGCCACTATTTTCTTATTCCAGCTTTGTTTCTTCAACCATCCCTTTTGATCTAACTCCATAGCCATTAACAAACAACCACAGAGGTATACTGTATTCATAAAAATGCACCCAGATTTTTCTGAGTTGAAGACACTGAAATCACCAGGTGCTGTAAAAAAAAAAAAAAATTATTTAGTCTGATTTTATGCCTAAGACTTACAAGAATGGACTATTTCAGCAAAGAGTCCAGGGCTCTGTTCTGGGGTATTTTCAGGTTTCGCACTTAAGGTGGATACATTGATGCTTCAATCATTTATTTTCCTGCTACCACATGTGCAAGTTTAAAGCACTGACAATGATGCTCTTTAACTCTTTCTATTCATGAGCTGGCCAGGAATTTGTCAATAAATTTTGTTACAAAATTGTCAACTTGTTGAAACAGAAACTGTTTGCAAAGAGAGGTTGGGTTATACAGATGCCCTATGGGTTCCCAAAAAAGGACCGAGAAAAATCAGTGTTTTTAAATTGTGAACATGCTTCATTGGGACATCTTCAAAACCAAAAGTCCTGGTTTTGCAATTCACCGGGACGTTTTGTTTTGACACTTACGCTTAATGGAAAGTGGTCAAAAGCTTGGAATCAAAATAGAATGTTTTGAAATGAAAATTTCAGGTTTGCAAATGTTTGAGGTTGGATTTTTGTTCAGAATTGAGACAGGAAGAGATTTTGAAGTCTCATAAATATTCATGGGACAGAAAATGCGTTTCCTACTCAGCTCTACTCTCAGCCTGCGAGATGAGGTAGGTGCCCAACACCTTACTAACTATCGGGGGTTGGCAATGCTCAAGAGGAAAAGGACTTGCCTGGCCAATGCTCTAAATCCTCACACTTTTTAGGCAGGTGCCACTTGGGGAGCCTCCTATGGGGTACCATCTGCTGTTGAAAGCTTCCCTCCTATAGCTGACCACATGGGCGAAGGCACTGGTGCAAACACCGCACCCCTGCTCTGTGACAGGTCACCCCCTTGGGTGCAACTGTGCAGGGGTAACTACCAGGGCTGCCCAGAGGATTCAGGGGCCCTGGGGTCTTTGGCGGCAGGGGTCCTTCTGCTCTGGATCTTCGGGGCACTTCGCCAAAGACATGGAGCAGAAGGACCCCCGCCGCCGAAGACCCGGAGCAGAAGAAGCGGCGGCGGGTCCTTCACTCCGGGTGTGTTCGGCGGCACTGAAGGACCTGCTGCCAAAGTGCTGTCAAAAATTCTCTTGGGGACCCCTGAAAACTCTTGTGGGGGCCTGTCATAAATATAAAGGGAAGCTTTCTGTATACAGAACTGTCACGGAGTCCCTGGGCGATGCTCTGGAACTGCTCCCCATGAAGCCAGTCAGGACTCTGGGGCAGTCGCCGTCCTGTGAGCAGCTTGTCTGCAGGACACACAGCTTCCACCTTCCTGGGTCTGACCTCAGACCATTCAGCATCCTCTGCCCCTCCGTGCGCTTCCCACAGCAAGTCTGCCCAGGTGGGGCTCCTGGGGAAGCCAGAGAGTCCTGCACCCCAACTTCGCAGACAGACGTGAGTCTCAGCCAGCCAGTAAAACAGAGGTTTATTAGATGACAGGAACATGGTCTAAAACAGACCTTGCAGGTGCAGAGAACGGGACCCCTCAACTGGGTCCATTTTGGGGGGCAGTGAGCCAGACAACCACGTCTGCCCTTCACTCCATGTCCCAGCCAGCCCCAAACTGAAACTCCCTCCAGCCCCTCCTCCTCTGGACTTTGTCCCTTCCCTGGGCCAGGAGGTCACCTGATTCCTTTGTTCTCCAACCCTTTAGCTCTCACCTTGCAGGGGGAAGGGCCCAGGCCATCAGTTGCCAGGAAACAGGGTGTCAGCCATTCCCTGTGTCCAGACCCCTGCACACACCTGCCCTCTAGGGCTCTGCAATGATCATACACCCTTACCCCACCACCTAGATACTTAAGAACTGCATAGGGGAAACTGAGGCACCCCCAGACTATTCAGAGGAAACATTAAGAACAGTCCCACTTCGTCACAAACTATAAAATTCCCTCCTGGCCAGAGGCAAAACCCTTTCACTAATAAAGGGTTAAGAAGGTAAGATAAACTCGCTGGCATCTGACCAAAATGACCAATGAGGAGACAAGATACTTTCAAAGCTGGGGGGAAACAAAGGGTCTGTCTGTCTGTGTGATGCTTTTGCTGGGAACAGATCAGGAATTCTCCTCAGAACTCCTGTTAAGTTAGTAAATAATCTAGCTAGAAATGCGTTAGATTTTCTTTTGTTTAATGGCTGGTGAAATAGCTGTGCTGAATGGAATGTATATTCCTGTTTTTGTCTTTTTGTAACTTAAGGTTTTGCCTAGAGGGATTCTCTATGTTTTGAATCTGATTACCCTGTAAGGTATTTACCATCCTGATTTTACAGAGGTGATTCTTTTACTTTTTCTTTAATCAAAATTCTTCTTTTAAGAACCTGCTTGTTTTTTCATTGTTCTTAAGATTCAAGGGTTTGGGTCTGTATTCACCTATGCAAATTGGTGAGAATTTTTATCAAGCCTTCCCCAGGAAAGGGGGTGTAGGGCTTGGGGGGGATATTTTTTGGGGAAGACATCTCCAAGTGGGCTCTTTCCCTGTTCTTTGTTTAACACGCTTGGTGGTGACAGCATAGGGTTCAAGGACAAGGCAAAGTTTGTACCTTGAGGAAGTTTTTAACCTAAGCTGGTAAGAGTAAGCTTATGGGGTCTTTCATGCAGGTCCCCACATCTGTACCCTAGAGTACAGAGTGGGGAAGGAACCATGACAGGGCTCCTGCTGGGCCCAGGGCAAATTGCCCCACTTGCCCCCCACCCCTCCCCCGGGCGGCCCTGGTAACTACATCTCTAGTTAGGCCCAAATATTCAGAAGTGTCCGCTAGCTGGGGTATTTTAAATTTGGGTCCCTAACCTGAAACACTTAGGGCTGGGTTGTCTGAAGTGCTGAGCATCCAAAGCTCCCACTGAAGTTACTGAACATTCAGGGTATGCAGGAAACACAGGTGTGGGCCCCATTTCTGTTAAAGAAGCATCTCAGCCTCACCATGGATACATTTTGCCTAAATGTCAGCTGTTGCCAAATCTTGTTGTTATCACAAATCTTGCAAGATTTTGTTTTTCTTAAAGCTCCAGCTTCTGAGTCCTGGGCTTACATGGGAATCTCAGGATCATTTTCTAGCCTTGCTAGCGGCAGAGGAGAGCCTGGAGTTCAAAACATGACCTGAGTGCACCCTAAAGACTCAAAAATCAAAAGGCAAATGAAAAGCACCCCCATGCTTATTTACTGATTTCAGTCTCAGGATGTTCTGGACGTGAGAAATGATTTTTCAATACCTAGAGATGCAATCCTTAATTTAGGAGTTTTCATCGTTTTGGTGCAGGGTCTGTTTCTAGGCTTTGTGATTGGTTCAGAACCAATTACGTGCTTATCACTATACAAGGCACCACTAGACACAGTCACTGCTCTGGGAAGTTTAACATGTGAAAAGGCCAGGAAAAATCCCAGCCAGCCTGCTACCCACAGAAGCAGGTGGAAATTGAGGAAAGCTTTCTCACACGTGCCATAGCAGGGTGGAGAGAGCATTTGACAGCTGTGGGTGAGTGTTGATCAGCTTTGCAAAGAAGCAAATCTTGAGGCAGGATTTGAACAAGGAGATGACAAGGTCAGGGGCTCTTGAGTGAAGAGCTATTTATCCTATAATATACATTTGAATGTTAGTGAATCGGCCTGGTTTTATTGGGAAAACACTTCATTTGCCAGGACAGTGAACGCAAGGATTAATGATGTGCGTATTAGTAAGTATTTCACTTTTGGGTAGTAAATACCAGAGCCTCATTAAACTGGTGACTTGCTGTGTTTGCTGGCTGAAAAATGTATTTTCTACCACTAACCCACAAGGGCACACTGGGTGACACTTGTTTTAGGTTTTGGAAGGGGGGCAAACTGCCTGCATTACTGCTGGATGCACACCAATCCTTTTCTTAATGATTAGAAACATTGTCTGCAGATTGAGAACCACCTCCCACCCGTTGAGCATTTTGCCAGCTGCCTCTGAAAGTCTATCTGCTCAGGTGGATTGGGCTGGTTCCTAAGCCAGTCCATACCCATGCTAGGATGCCTTGATTTGGGGCTGATAACATACTCAGTGAGGGCCAGATCCTGCTTGCTTTACTCCATCTGGCTTCGATGTGAGCATGTGCAGATTTAAGGCAAGCAGAAGTGAGCTCAGAGTTACTTTATTGGTGTGAATAAGACAGAGCTTTGGGACTCTGCTCTTTTGCCAAGTTTGTGTTGTATCCCATCTTGTGTAAGTTTATATGAAGTTGATCAAATGTACTGAAAAATAAAAAGGGGTAAAATTCTAGCCAGGCTTTACCATCCCACCTGTGATTATTTTTTGCCCTTTCTATAGAGATGATTTGACAAAGTACAGACTGAGCCCTAAGAGGCTATTAATGGCCAATAGATGCATGCTTCGATTATGGAAAAGGACGAACTAAACTCCTGGAATTAGAGGAAGGGTAGAGATAAAGTTTAGCAATTTAGTCAAATCAAGCCGCTCCCTGTTTCTATTCATGTTCCACAGCAAGACTAGATCATTCTCTGTGTTTTTCAGATGTTTAGTTTGGCAGCACTGATGTTTCAAGTAATGAGCTTGATTCTCACCAACAGACTGTCAATTATGCCCCAAGGACATGACTGGAATGACATTCATTTATCAAGACAGATTAAATGGTCTTGTTACAATGGTGCACAAAATCAGGGAAATGCAGTGAAAAGATTATGGCCCGCAGACCCTTTGAGAGAAAGTTAGGGGCCCCATACATCATGTTTGCTGGCGGTCCCATACCTTCCCCTTTCACTTTATTTACACTGATATTAGAAGATTTGGGGGACCACTGAGCTCACCTCTCCCCTCTCCCACCCCCTCATCAGCACTTGTGACCGGTTTCTGTATTCTAGATTGTAGTCTGGCTTTAGTAACATTCCATACTAAGTTATTTAGAATAATAGCAGCAGCAGCCATTCTTTATACTTTATCATGCAGAGCCTTTCCTTGAAGAAGCATCCCAAATCACTACAAATATTAAGCTTCCCAACTCCATTTATGAGATAGGTAAACAACATATTATACCCATTTTACAGATGGGAATGGATAGAGAGAAAAATCTAGTGATTTGTACAATACCACACAGCAAGCAGGTAGAGTTGGGATTAAACTATCTAATAACTACATATTATGGAGGTGGATACACAGCTGAGTTTTAAATTTATACAGAGGTGCTATATGCTGGGATTTAGGGGATATATGGTCCATACATGCTGCTGACATCATGACCACACCAGATCGTAGGTAAATACTTTATTATCAGAACCCCATGGTGTTAATATATTTTTTATTTGATGGGTCAGATGATTTAAAGAAAAAAATAAAGTCATGTTAAAAAAAACCCAAAACAAACAGTATAGCAAATCATTTTTATTTTTTTTTAAATGCTCTCTAGCCTGCATTAACTGAAAAGCAGAATCTTGAAGTCACATATGTTGGCCAGGTTTCAAAGTAGCAGCCGTGTTAGTCTGTATTTACAAAAAGAAAAGGAGTATTTGTGGCATCTGGGAGACTAACAAATTTATTTGAGCATAAGCTTTCGTGAGCTACAGCTCACTTCATCAGATGCATTCAGTGGAAAATATAGTGGGGAGATTTATATACTCAGAGAACATGAAACCCTGGGTGTTACCATACACACTGTAACGAGAGTGATCCTGTATTCAGTTTCATGGAGTAAATAAAATGTATACACACAATTCTTCTATGTCCATCTTTTTGCCAGTTCTGTAATGTTTTACATAATAGAAACAATAACCACCAATAGTTAACACTTGTATTGGTCACCCTTTAACTTTGCCTCAGAAAAGTAAGACTATTACCTCAGCATTTACTAGATTTGAAGTATTTCCCCTAATAACTATAAGGAAGTACAGGGAATATAGCAAATGCTGAGGTAATCTTACTTGTCTAAAACAAAGTTAACAAGTTTTGAAAGGGTGACCACCGGAAGGGCTAAGTATTATTACACTATACAAGGTTATAGGACTATGGGGGGAAAGGGACACTTACTGTGCTTTCCATCTACCAGAGACTATATAAATATTAACCAACGCCAGCATACCTGTGTGAGTCAAGTAATTCCTTCTTAATAGATGAGGAAATAGGTAAATTAAGTGGCTTGTTTGTGGGGGATGTAGAGGAAGCCAATGAATGAACCAAAATCATTTACAAGTTCCTGCCCTCACCCAATTCCAGTTAATATTTGAAACAAGTACACCAGGGCTAGACCCAGAAGTATTTCTGGCACCATTACTAACTCATTAGACCCTGATTGTACAACTGGATCTGTGCAGGTGGGCTGCCACTGACTGCATTAGAGGTCCATTGTCTCAGGTTGAAGGGGACAATTAGATCATATAGTCTGACATATAGTCCTCCCCACCCCCCACTGTTCCTCAGACGTTCTTGTCAACTGCTGGAAATGGCCCACCTTGATTATCACTACAAAAGGTTTCCCCCGCGCACGCCCCCCCTCCTGCTTAATAGCTCACCTTAAGTGATCACTCTCCTTACAGTGTGTATGGTAACACCCATTGTTTCATGTTCTCTGTGTATATAAATCTCCCCACTGTATTTTCCACTGAATGCATCCGATGAAGTGAGCTGTAGCTCCCGAAAGCTTATGCTCAAATAAATTTGTTAATCTCTAAGGTGCCACAAGTCCTCCTTTTCTTTTTGCGAATACAGACTAACACGGCTGCTACTCTGAAATCTGACAGGCATATTACAAGTCATTAAATGTCACCCAAATATCCCTATTGCAAACCCAATGACCTCAGTTAAACTGAAGTATTTTTAATCTTCACCCTAAGCTGTTGTGTGCCACAGACAGCAAACAGTGGGACTGAGGTGCCACCAATGTGGAGGCCCTGCAATGACAGGGAATTGATTAGGGGAGATGCATCCAGATCCTCACAGGTGATCTGTGCCACTTGTTGTCGAGGACTCGAACCCCAGACAGCACGGTTCGTTGTCTGACCGGAGAGAGACAGGCAACACCAGCAAGGTCCAAACACAAGCTCTTTATTGAAGAGTGCACACAGCAATGGAGAGCAGCCCGTCTCCAAAGAGAACCAGCAGCCTCTAAGTAAAACTAATAGGTTTTTACAGACAATCCCATCGCGTCACAGATTTATTCATGAAGCAGCCCACCTCCCCATGTTAGTTAAAATCCTCTTTCTCTATTATGCATGCACTTCTACCCCCTTATTGTAGATAACTTTTAGCAAATCGTAATGCTTCACTAACTTTCTTATCGGTATGGGTGTCAACCAGGAGACGAGGAGTTAAAAACAGACATAACACAAGAACAGGGAGTGGAAAACAGTACCTCCTATCTCAGCAAACTGTTCCCAGCACATTTGGTACAAAAAGGCAGGCCTCCCCTTTTTTCTTACTCTTTGCAACTTAAACAAGTATTCTTTTATTCTATTTATCTCGTTCAGGGACTTTCCCAGCAACCTTTATTGGCCTGACTTTGGCTCGGTTGGCATAACTTCCAGAGCATTGCACTGTGGGTAGCTATCCCACAGTTCCCGCAGTCTCCACTGCCCATTTGAATTCTGGGTAGAAATCCCAGTGCCTGATGGAGCTAAAACATTGTCGCGGGTGGTTCTGGGTACTGCTTCATATTTAATTTTTCTCACCTAACGTTGTTGAGTGTGAGGTGGTGTATCATTGCAACAGCACCCCCATTAGCCAGTGAGTTCCTCTTGCCTGGGGTTTTCCCCTTGTGCTAGGCAGGATCAGCTGGTCTTGGGGCTCTGAAAATCCCCTCACTTCTTAAGTCTCTCAAGGGACTGAGAGGGAAACCCAGACCCACTGGGCTCCAGACCAGGGCCCTTAAGCAAGACAGGCAGATTTGGGCCTCATCAGCTCCTGCTGTGCCCTGAGCTCCTTCCTACCTCCCCGGGTTGCTGTAGGCTTTTCTAGCTGGTAGGTCCAATAAGTCCCTTCTCAGGGTGTTGTCCCTGCAAGGCTTCTCAGCAGCTTGCTGGCCAGAAGTTTCCTTCTCTAGCCAGCTTGCTCCTCTGGCAGACACCATACCCTTCTGTATCCCAGCTCCTTTATTCTCCCAACTCCTGGGAGGCTGCCACTCAGCACTGGCCAGCACTACCTGCTTTAACCCCTTGGTTGCTGGGCCAGCATGGGGTATATACACCCCATGACACAGAGGAAGGTGGGGGAGGGGGAAACAAATCAAGGTTCCTACCCATATGATCTGGAGGGGTGGGGAGGGCTGCTGCTGGGTGGGAGGCTCTGGGAGTGGGGGTTGGGGGAGAGCTGATGTGGGGCTGCTGATGTATTACTGTGGCTCTTGGATTTAAAAAATAGATATCTCGAGCAACTGAACATGACATTCGGTATGGCTGATTGGGTGTATTAAGAGAGTCTTACATCTTGGAATCTCTTTGCCTTTCAATGTGAGGAGGCTGTGCTATAAGCATAACATTATGCCATTTGTTGGGCATTCAGTGGATAATGTGTAATTATGGGATTATCCTTCAGGGGTTCATTAGGGATTTGGAAGGCCAAAAATGTCAGTGGATAAGTGCCTTTGCCACAAAGAATGTGGAACTTTCACACATGAATATCCCAGCAATCTGCTCATTTTAGAACACATGGATTGCTCTGCAACAATGCAATACACAGGCTTTCCTCATGAGACTCCCTATAACTGAATGGATCCTAAGAATTTTATACCACCAGAGAGAAACAATTAATGAATTGCCTGTTGGCATCTCAAGACTATCTCCAGATTGTGTGTTCTCACTGAACACCTGGTTAGTAGTTCCGACATAAAGCCACTCCAGAGGACCGACACATGTAATGTATTAACAGAGTTGCATGAACAGGAATGAATATTTCAGAAAGAATGTGCTGGATTCATAAACAATCTAGAGTTACTCCTCTCCATGACTTCCCATAGGAGTCATTATTTGCAAAGTTATCACTTTGTGACTCATTTAACCCAGCAGGAAGATGTTGAGAAACACCAAATTGATGAGGGTGATTTTTCTTTGACCTTTGATGACTGTGAAGTGAGCAGAATGGTTGTGCACTGTGGGGTGAGGTGCAGAGAGCATTGCAGGTGGAAGGGAAGGCATTCAGGGCTGCTATTTGTGTTGCTTAATCCATGCTCCTCCGATTACTGATGTAGCCAATGGCCCAACCCTTCACTTGCCTCTGCCCACACTGAGGCCTGGTCTACACTACGAAATTAGGTCGAATTTATAGAAGTCGGTTTTGTAGAAAGCGTTTTTATACAGTGAATTGTGTGTCTCCCCACACAAATGCTCTAAGTGCATGTAGTCAACCGTCGACTTCCAGAGCGTTGCACTGTGGGTAGCTATCCCACAGTTCCCGCAGTCTCCACCGCCCATTTGAATTCTGGGTAGAAATCCCAGTGCCTGATGGAGCTAAAACATTGTCGCGGGTGGTTCTGGGTACATATCATCAGGCCCCCGTTCCCTCCCTCCCTCCGTGAAAGCAAGGGCAGACAATTGTTTTGCACCTTTTTTCTTGAGTTACCTGTGCAGACAGACGCCATACCATGGCAAGCATGGAGCCCGCTCAGCTAACCGTCACCGTCTGTCTCCTGGGTGCTGGCAGACGCAGTACTGCATTGCTACACAGGGGGCAGCTTTGTGAGAAACAGAATGGCCCCCTCAAGGATAGAACCCAAAACCTCTGTACTCTGCTATTGTGTCTCTCCGCACAGCTCTGTCAGTGCCGGATGACTGCATGAGTTCAGAGAACATTTCATCGCGCGTGCGTTTTTTTCGCTGCCTTATCTGAGATAGCCTCTGGGACAGAGGAGGGAGGCTTGAAACATTTGCAGCTGCTGGAGGAAAAAAAGGGAGTGAAGTATTTAAAAAAGATACATTTTACAGAACAATGGCTATACTCTTTCATGGTGAACAACGCTATTCACATTACATAGCACATGTGATTTTGGTACAAGGTCACATTTTGCATCTTATATTGAGTGTCTGCGGCTTTGGTATTAGAGATCACACCCGCAGGGCTGGGCAACAGAATTCGGCTTGCAGGTGGCCATGGTAAGCCATACTCTTTCGGCTTCTGCAACCTTCATAACAGCAGCCCCCTCCTTTCCCATACCAAGCAAAGCCCGTTGAGTTGGCCATTTACTGCTGGAGTTTTCCTGTTAACGTGCAGCAGCAGAAACCAAACTAACCCCCTCCCCCCATCCAATTCTCTGGGATGATCGCTTTTCCCCTCCCCGCACTGCCTGGCTGGTATCAGGGAAGATCCCTGCTAGCCAAACGCAAACAGCTCAGTGCCAATGCTCCCCCCCCCACCACATGGCTAACTGCAGGGAGGATTTCTTTTCAGCCACAGGCAAAGAGCCCAGTAGGAACTGCTACCTCTGAATGTCCCCTTAATCAAATTCCCCTATTTCAACCAGGTTACCATGAACGATATCACTCTCCTGAGAATAAAACAGAGAGATAAAGAACGGATGTTGTTTGAATGCCAGCAAACACCGGGACCATACGCTGCCAGGCTTTGTCATGCAATGATACCAGATTACTTGCTACTAGCATGGCGTAGTAAAGTGTCCTACCATGGAGGATGGAATAAGGCTGCTCTCCCCAGAAACCTTCTGTAAAGGCTTTTAGAGTACCTCCAGGAGAGCTTCATGGAGATGTTCCTGGAGGATTTCTGCTCCATCCCCAGACACGTTAACAGACTTTTCCAGTAGCAGTACTGGCCATGAATGCATCCCAAGTCCTCAGGGCTACTTAATCATTAAAAAACGCTTGCTTTTATAACATGTATTATATTTAAAAAGGTACACTCACCAGAGGTCCATTCTCCGGCTTTGTTGGGTTAGGAGGGTATTTCAGTCAGGGTGATAAAAAGATCCTGGCTGTCAGGAGAATGGTGTGCTGTGTGCTCTCCCCAAGCTTGTCCTCCTCCTCTTCATCTTCCCCATCGGCAAAATTCTCAGTCATGGCAGAGAGTATCCCATCCTCGGAGTCCAAGGACAGGGGTGGGGTAGTGGTGGCGGCCCTCCCCTAGAATTGCATGCAGCTCAGTGTAGAAGCAGCATGTCTGCGGCACTGTCCCAGAGCATCCGTTTGATTCTTTGGTTTTCTGGTATGCTTGTCTGAGCTCCTTAAGTTTCACACAGCACTATGTTGCGTCCCTGATGTAGCCTCTGTCCCTCATGGCCTCAGAGATATTTTTGAAATGTTTTGGCATTTCGTCTTTTGGAACATAGTTCTGATAGCACGGATTCCTCTCCCCATACAGCGATCAGAACCAGTACCTCCCATTCAGTCCATGCTGGAGCTCTTTTTTGATTCTGGGACTGCATGGTCACCTGTGCTGATGAGCTCGCCTGGCCAAACAGGAAATGAGATTCAAAAGTTCCCAGGGCTTTTCCTGTACACCTGGCCAGTGCATCTGAGTTCAGAGTGCTGTCCAGAGCGGTCACAATGGATCACTGTGGGATAGCTCCCGGCGGCCAATACCTTGGAATTGCATCCACACTAAACCTAATTCAAAACGGTGACGTCGATTTCAGCGCTAATCCCCTTGTTGGGGAGGTGTACAGAAATCGGTTTTAAGAGCCCTTTATGTCGAAAAAATGGCTTCATTGTGTGGACTGGTGCAGGGTTAATTCGGATTTAATGCTGCTAAATCCGACATAAACTCATAGTGTAGACCAGGCCTGAGAAACCCCATGCAGAGCAATGTCATTCTGAACACTAGTTCTAGGAACCTAGGATTTCAGTAGCTCCCCTGGATCTTGTGCCTGGCACCGCTTGAATTTTCAGCCTTTGCAGCATTGTGCATGAAGCTTTTTTCTGTGAAGTGCATGGTTTCAAGTGCCATTATTCCTTTGGTTACTTTCAGATGAATTCATTCTTCTGTTCTGCACAGCAAGATCCGTGGAGCCAACTTCAGCCCTGGAATAAGCAGGCACAATTCCATTGACTTTAGTGTAAGTGCACTGCTTACACAGGCTGGCTGGG
Source organism: Eretmochelys imbricata (assembly GCF_965152235.1). NCBI lineage: Eukaryota > Metazoa > Chordata > Testudines > Cheloniidae > Eretmochelys > Eretmochelys imbricata. Next base: position 112,632,569 of record NC_135577.1, read on the forward strand.
CCCAAAGAGCCTCAATCACTTTAAAGCTTGTCAAACGGCAAATTGCTCTTTAAACACAACTGGATTCTCAACTATTAGTCTCAGAGTAACAGCCGTGTTAGTCTGTATTTGCAAAAAGAAAAGGAATACTTGTGGCACCTTAGAGACTAACCAATTTATTTGAGCATGAGCTTTCGTGAGCCGTGAGTGAGCTGTGGCTCACGAAAGCTCATGCTCAAATAAATTGGTTAGTCTCTAAGGTGCCACAAGTATTCCTTAACTGTTAGTCTGTATCTCTGCTTTACTGAGACAGCCCCCCAGGCCCTCAGCTGGAGCACTGTTTGATGGTGCCAGAGGTGATGTGTAATTGTCGATAGTGTGGGGGCACAATTTAAAGGTTCTGGGGGCATGTGACTGCCCCATGCTTCGCCTCTGGATCTACTATAGGGTTTTCAAACAGTGGGATGTGTCCCCTTGTGGGGGGTGGAGAGGAAAGTTTGGGGAGGAGGGTGAGCAGTGGCACCAGGCGGCTTGGGGAGGGAGCACCACCTCCACCCCTGATTCGCCTCAGCAGGCCACTCAGCCTGTCTGGGATGTGTGTGTGTGGGGGGGTGGAGACGCAACCAAAAATTATAACTCAAAGTGTGTGCAGGGGGATCAGCTCAAAAGTTGGAAAACCACCCTTTTGGTTGCATCCCCCCCCCCCCAATCCAGTCAGGTTGGGTGCCCCCTTCCTGAACTCTGCCACGCAGGGCTGGCCTGAGCTGCCTGGCACTGCTGTTTCCCCCCACCCAAAAGTTCCTCCATGCCCCCGTAGGGAGGTGCGCCCTACTGTTTGAAAACCTCTTATAAAGCTGTTGCTAAATGGAAGGCAGAAATCGGGGGGGGGGGGGGAACACATGAGGAGAGATGAGCTACCAGCGAGGAGAGTCTAAGTCAGAGGCTGCAACCTAGACCCCTGTGCAATTTGAATCTGCGACCCCTGCAGTCCAAGACCACTGCTCTAACCCCCTGAGCAACAGAGCTGGGCCCCAGGTCTGTAACAGAGGAAACGTGACCACTACACTGAGACCCGGTAAATAATGGCAGTTTAATCATGTCTGGAGCAGTCTCATTTGAAGTTATGCAATACACCAAAGTCACCCCCACATGTCGCCTCTGGATGGTGCAGATAACAGATCACACCAGTCAGGTGTGGTAGATGTAGGGATCCCCTTCTGCTATTGACTGGATCATAACAGCACACAGCATGTGATGTTTTGAATCCATGGTGCAGAGCTCTGTCCCCCAGGACGCAGAGATGAGCTGTTTTCAGAGTAACAGCCGTGTTAGTCTGTATTCGCAAAAAGAAAAGGAGTACTTGTGGCACCTTAGAGACTAACCAATTTATTTGAGCATGAGCTTTCGTGAGCTACAGCTCACTTCATCGGATGCATACTGTGGAAACTGCAGAAGACATTATATACACAGAGACCATGAAACAATACCTCCTCCCACCCCACTCTCCTGCTGGTAATAGCTTATCTAAAGTGATCGCTCTCCTTACAATGTGTATGATAATCAAGTTGGGCCATTTCCAGCACAAATCCAGGTTTTCTCACCCTCTGCCCCCCCCCCCCCACACAAACTCACTCTCCTGCTGGTAATAGCTCATCCAAAGTGACCACTCTCTTTACAATGTGTATGATTACCAGCAGGAGAGTGAGTTTGTGTGTGTGGTTTTTGGAAAAGAGGGGGGGGGTGAGAAAACCTGGATATTTGCTGGAAATGGCCCAACTTGATTATCATACACATTTTAAAGAGAGTGGTCACTTTGGATGGGCTATTACCAGCAGGAGAGTGAGTTTGTGTGTGTGTGGGGGGGGGGGGGCAGAGGGTGAGAAAACCTGGATTTGTGCTGGAAATGGCCCAACTTGATTATCATACACATTGTAAGGAGAGCGATCACTTTAGATAAGCTATTACCAGCAGGACAGTGGAGTGGGAGGAGGTATTGTTTCATGGTCTCTGTGTATATAATGTCTTCTGCAGTTTTCACAGTATGCATCCGATGAAGTGAGCTGTAGCTCACGAAAGCTTATGCTCAAATAAATTGGTTAGTCTCTAAGGTGCCACAAGTACTCCTTTTCTTTTTAGAGATGAGCTGGCAGTTCGTCTGTTGCCTGCCTCCCCCTTCAGAGCAGAAATAGAGCATTTCCATTGCACTTGGACCCAGCCATGCATTCAGCCTGAGCAGTATTTACTATATCCTCTGACAGTCTCTCTTGTCAACCATTTCCTATTTAAACAAGCCCAGAGTTGCACATTTCTTTTACTGGATTACCATTAAGAAGCCCCTTCTGCTTGTAGGAGTACTGCCTAGGTAAATTTTGAGCAGGTGCATGGTTTTGCTTGATTAAGCAACCACCACTGAGACAACTCCGTGGCTAACAAAACAGCTGGCTGCTGGCTATGAGCAAAACCAGCTGTAGCATGTTACAATTTCATAGAGTTATTCTCATGCAGCTACAAATGACAACTACTTTTTGCCCTTCCTGTTTCACAGGTTAATCGCAGTGCTTGGTAGGTAGGTTTATATTCATTGTTGCAGTTTGTAAATTCCTCCCTTAGCCTCATAGCCCCCAGCTAGGCTCATTTATTTAATGCAAGTTTGTGAATGGGAATTGCAGGGGCCAAACATAGCCTGGGAGTTTCCCAACACGCTTCCCAGCTGCAGGACTAAAGGAAATTGAGTAAGTGTTTTGAGAGACGTTAGTGCTACAAGCCTTACAAACAAAGCCTATTCCAGCAAGCCCTTCCTTACACAAGTAGTTACGAATGCATGCAAGTCCAGTGGTCACCTTTACAACTGTTCGCATTTTGCCTGTGATGACTAGTTAATGCTACAATATTGGCACTGTATTGCCCATGCTTATGATAGGGAATGCTCATCAATACTGTGGTAATCCTATTGCAGGCAGAAATGATTTAAGAATGGTCTCTGTACTCCTTTGGAGTTACTGGAACAAATTGCATGAGTGCTGGCATGGGTCCATGTATGTGAATCACCTCATCCATCACTGCAATTTGACTGCCCCTGGGATGGAACGTAGCAACGCTACACAAGAGGGCAGGGCAGGAAAGGAAGAAAATTTTAACAAACTGACTGATCAGTGAGAGTTTTAGGGAGGTCATCTAGTCCAACCCCCTGCTCAAAGCACGGCCAATCCCCAATTAAATCATCACAGCCAGGGCTTTGTCAAGCCTGACCTTAAAACCTCAAATGAAGGAGATTCCACCACCTCCCTACGTAACCCATTCCAGTGCTTCACCACCCTCCTAGTAAAAAAGTTTTTCCTAATATCCAATGTGGAAGTATAACATTGTATAAGTATAATGTTGTATAAGGGGATATGCTGGATACATTGTATATGAGAGGGCATGCCAAAACATGTTACAAAGTATCTGAGGGAGCACACGTAGGGACAGTTAGCTTTTGAATGGAGAAGCAATTAAGATAGAGCCAGCACGTCTAAGAAGCAGGCATCAGAATGGAAGGTGTGAAGGGCAATTAGTTAAGTTAACTGGAAGCTGTTAAAGGAGATTGTTAAGGGTGGCAGGTAATTGAAGATACGTGACTGGTCTCAGGGATCTGGAAGGGTGGTGACTAAAATCTTTTTCTTCTTTTGTCTGTAACTTCTCTGTAACTTGTTCTCCAAAAAACTGTATAAATGAAGAGACACAAGCCCCACTCGGGGGGCTCACTTCTAAATGTATTAGCAGAGCAGCTTTGCTAATAAAACAGAGTGGTCTGATAAATTGTGAGTCTGAGTCAAACTTTGACATCAACCTAACCTCCCCCACTGCAACTTGAGACCATTACTCCTTGTTCTGTTATCTGCTATGATTGAGAACAGTCTGGCTCCATCCTCTTTGGAACCCCCCTTTCAGGTAGTTGAAAACAGCTATCAAATCCCCCCTCATTCTTCTCTTCTGCAGACTAAACAATCCCAGTTCCCTCAGCCTCTCCTCATACCTCATGTGTTCCAGCCCCCTAATCATTTTTGTTGCCCTCAGCTGGACTGTTTCCAATTTTTCCACATCCTTCTTGTAGTGTGGAGCCCAAAACTGGACACAGTACTCCAGATGAGGCCTCACCAATGCCGAATAAAGGGGAATGATCATGTCCCTCGATCTGCTGGCAATGCCCCTATTTATACAATTCATTCAATTTTTATAACCTAGAAATCTCAACAACCTAATTTAACTGATACAAACAAACTGGATTTATTTCCTCTATAAGTGTATTCATGTAATGGACATCACAGCATTGTGCTGATGCTTGCACATCCACCTGCCATTACTGCCGCGCTCTCCCAGTGCACATTGAGACGACTGTACTTCTTAAAGCCAGCAATCCATTTCAGAAGATTCCTGGATTGAAGGGGGTAGTGTGAGGGGTAATGTCCCCTTACACATTCAATGAAGAGAAGTTATTAATCTTGCAGCAGAACTCTTGCTAAGAGCTCAGAAAAGGTCCCTGATTCTGTCACCAATCAGATACGTCACAACAGTGGTGAAATGCAACATGGAAAGCACCACCAGCCATGGCAGGAGGATTCAAGTGAAAAGCTACCCTGATCACTCATAGTAGGTCTAAATATTACATTGTAGGTTATCACTGTATCCACATACTTAAGTCTCACAGTTGCTTCATTTCCAGAAGGTAGGCAGGACACAGGACTGAAAGTAACCTCCTGGATCATCACGTCCAGTCCCCTGCTATTACAGGCAACCCCGTCATATAATCCCAGGATTATTCAAATTAGCTGTTGACAACACCAGGCTCAGTTTTTCTCTTGGGGATTCCACATACCACATAAGATATTACAGAGCACACCAAGAGTTCACAGTACACTTAACTAGTGACACTGATTCAGCCTCATGAGTAGTTATTCCCTGAGCTACTGCCTTCTTGTTGTTTGGAATGTCTCTTTCATTATGAGTGGAGTGTTTGCAATTATTTGTATTGAAACGTATTGTAAGTGTCCAGCTCCAAAGGATTGTCTTTTGCCGCTTACTAAAGTAACAATAATGTAGAGTAATCATCCCAGAGTGCCTCCTCATGGCAAGACCCAGCATTGCAGCCCCTCTGTCTGACCCTCCTCCTGCGGACTTTGGTGGTCTGTCCAGTGACTTAGCCCTCCAGTCACATCTCTCTATACGTAAGTCTAAATTGGTGTGCATGCCCCTGACGAGGATTGTGTCCATGCAGTCTCAAGCCAGGCAAACCCACCCCAAGAGTCCACATTTGCTGTGCTGGTCATGCATAGAACCCTGTGTCCTGCATCCACACTGCTGCTCCAAATATGCAGTTTTGGGGCTATGGTTTCAGGGGGAATATCCCAGAGTTCTTTGTGTCAGATGGAACCTCCCTAGGAACTGGTTTGTGGTGTGTTGTTGGTAGCACATTCCTGTCCTTTCTGGACCCCTGTGCAGAAGAGAGACTTCCCCCACCTTCATGTTGGCCAGTGACTCTTCCAGATCAGGTCTCCCCTCACTTCTGTCTGTTCAAAACTGGGTCACAGCCATGGGATCCATTGAATGAGCTGATCCTGCTCTTTCTTGCAGGTGAAATGTTTGTGTAGTGGAGTATAAGCGTGGTAAGATGCTGGATTGTATTTCAGGAGCATTTTCTGAGCTGTTGAAGGCAGCAGGACCTGGGGGATGAGGACCATTAATGCATGGAAGACTGGACAGACACGATGAATACTGCTGTTGCCATGGGATACCCTTGGGTTTACTCTCACTGCTGGTGCGGGTGAACTAGCACAGTGTGGTGGGATCACATTGTTCTGCAGACTTAGGATGATCAGTAGGGGCTCCAGAACTTCTGCATGAGGAAACGGACCATCATGGATCTTCATGAGGAGCTTGCCCCAAGCCTCGGCTGCTAGAAAACTCAACTGAGGAATGCATTAGCGGTACAGAAGCAGGTTGCTATTTCCCTCTGGGGGTTGGCTACTCCAGACAGCTACAGGCTCATAGCTGACCGGGACCATGGTGCTTGAACCCTGCTTTAGAGGGCTCTTTAGAGCTAGTAAGTTCCAAACTGCCACCCAATGACCTGCTAACAGTTGTCAGAATAGTTCTGAACTCTGACAGAGGACCCCAGTCCTGGTAGTTGATTGGCAGAACACTGGCAGTCCTGATTGGTTCACAGCTTCTATTTAAATCAAGCACAAGAACAGGAAATTGTCCTGTTCTCCCTGCTTAGGATTGCTTTCCCTGCAATAGCTGCTCTTACTGCCGATCTTCTGGTAACCTGACCCTGGCTGACACACAACTCTCCGATTTCTCCCTGGCCTGCTGCAAACTCTGACCTCCTGTTATCTAACCTGGCCTCAGTCTCGAGCCCTGCTCTGACCACTAGATCAAACCACTCATGTCCCGGTCATGACAGTAGCACACCACTTTGGTGCTGGCAAGTCCACTGTTGGGGTCATGGTAGTGAAGGTTTGTGAGGCAATTATCCCTGTGATTTACACACAGGTGGTTGACATAAGAAATGTGCCTGAAATATTCCCTGGCTTTCAAAGGATGGGGTTCCCAAACTGCACTGCGGTCATAGTTTGCCAGTCAGAATGGGCACGTGAGTTTGTGAACCACAATGGATATCATCACATCATTCTTCAGGGCATGGCTGACCACAGAGGCAGGTTCCTAAACACAGAAATGGAAAGCACAGGAAAAGTTCATGATGCAAAGGTTCTGAGGAGATCTGCCATGTACCTGAAGTGGGAAGCGGGGACTTTATTTCCCAACAAATGATCTTCTGCTGAAGATCTGCTACCATCTTCTCTGAGACAGGAGGAGCAGTGCCTCCAGTTCTGAAAGATGCACGTGAACCCCATTCAGTTGAATTTCCTGGGTGCAAAGAGGTAAAAATATGGTAAATCTTAAGGTGGTCTGAGTTACTGCCACAGGACAGCTGAACAAGGGAGGTTTCCTAACTGGGACAGAGACAGTCTCTGCTTGTTTGCTTTAAAAGAAAGTGAATGTACCATATGGGCAGCAATACTCCTTCCCTTTATGGATTAAGGTCCCATTGGGATTATGGCATGGTTAGAATTAAGCACATGCTTAAGTGCTAGGTAGACTCAGAGCCCAGGATGGATAGTTTATAATGTTTGACATTGTGTGTAGTCCTTGTGAGGCTCCCTGGAGCCTTCCTCCCATTGCTAAGAACACTCCAATCTCTGCCCAGCATCTCTCGCTACTTTTAGAAACCCTCCCTTCCCCCCTGCCCCTTTGCAAAAGATTTTCGGATCACAGTTAACAGGACATACTCCCATATATGCCAGGAACCTGCTACCATCAGACAGGCCTCCCCTATTGTAAACTGTAGCCCAGACAGGGTTTGGTAAGGTCGGATGACTTTTTGAATCAGCACTTCATTCCTTCTGATCTAAAATTAGGCTCCTTATCTACAATATAGAAGCTACACTATGATACTTACATAATGACCTGCGTTTGAGAGACTGTTTCAGGGAGGTCAAAGACAAATATGAATGAAAGGAATCTGAAAGAAATCCCCAGATATACTGATTTTTAAGGACATAAACATTTCTACCTACATAGAGGAGATTAGCTATATAAATGGACCCATTTCCACTGAGAAACTGACAGTTCCAAAACTGTTTTCATGAATGGATGTCAAAGGGTTTCAGGTAACAGCTGTTCTGCCTGCTGGTAGCCAGTGTGAGGCAGGGTAAACTTGTTTTTTCAGAAAGCTGTTGAAAACTACTTGACTTGCAAGCTGCCAGAAGCCATTTTAAATATCCATTCTCGGAAACTGTTTCAGAAGGTGAGCACTTGAGTCGAAGCACTTGCCTACCTGCACTCGCGTTAGGGCACTAACCAGCAGGTACCTGGAGTCGAAAGAGCAAAGATACATCTGAAATACTGAGAAATGGTGAGTAACAAGCAGTTTTGCTGAGCGATATTTGGAAATCTGGGATTCTCTGGATAGCACCAGTAGCTTAAGTATTTGAGGAAAATATTCAGCTTGCACATTCCCACCTCATTTGGTGTTGTACAGGATTAACTGCTGCATGTTTATGTTAATACCACAACAGGTGTGTGCCTTCAGAAGTTGTTAACAATGGCAAATTTATATGAACAAGGAGCATGAAAGGCAGACGATAGCGTCATAAGACAAATATAGTACGGTGTTTTCATATAGCTTTCTATTCCAGAATCTCAAAGTACTTAATGCATAATTATGCCTCACAGCCTTCCTGTAATATAGGTAATTATGGCTGCCAACACCCCAGTACAGGTAGGGAAAATGAAGCACAGATGTTAAGTAAATTGCTCAAGATCACACAGCCAGTGGAACGGCCAAGGATAGAATTCAACTCTCCTGACTGTCTTCTGCTCTAATCACTAATCAATGCTCCCTCCCTATTGAAAAGGCAGCACTGAGAATAGAAAGTGCTGGAACACATTTACATTTTAATTCAGGTGTGCCACAGCTTGAATAACCCCATTTCCGCTCCCTGAAAGCCTATCAGCACCAGCAAAGAGGAGAAAACTAACCTTTCTCTTGGCAAATCTCCAGGCACAGATTTCTCAAGCCCAGAGCAGTTCCTGGCAAAAGATGTCTTAGCCAAAGACCTTGTTTAGATGGGAAGTGAGAATATTTCCTGTGCTGACTAACACCATTCACATCATTGTCTCCATTGACTCTGCCACAAAGATAGCCTTAAGAAGTGTAGAAATAAACAAGAATACCTCTATCATTGGACTTTTTGCCCAAAGGGTCACCATAGAATCAGAATGTTCTCAGACATTATTTCTTAATATTCCCTGTTAGAATATTACTTCCACTTACTTCCTGGTCCTTCTCGCATGAACAGAGAGCAACAATACCAGAAGTCCAAAGGTGCAAACAATTCAATGTTTATTGGGGTGAACTTCCAGCAAGCATGATTCCAGTTTCCTTCCTTAGTGTCCCCCTTTCCAGCTCTGACACCACAGAGCCTTACCTGTGTCCCTGTTCCCATTCCACCCCCCCTTAGCAAAACATGATTCCAATTTCCCCACCCCCATTCCCTGTTCCCATTTCTTCCCCTTACTTTCTGATTTCTGGCAGACTATATAGTGACAGGTTTCAGAGTAGCAGCCGTGTTAGTCTGTATTCGCAAAAAGAAAAGGAGTACTTGTGGCACCTTAGAGACTAACCAATTTATTTGAGCATAAGCTTTTGTCAGCTACAGATGCAACACTTCATCGTGTTGCATCCCGATGAAGTGAGCTGTAGCTCATGAAAGCTTATGCTCAAATAAATTGGTTAGACTATATAGTAAAACTTGAGTTCTGCTTAGCTATACGTTAACCAATCATTTTCCTGAAATTTAACTAACCAATCCTAACATATTGTAACATGATTAGCCAACCAATTATATCCCACCACCTTAATTAGTTTACACCCAGCAAAATTAATTATACAGCAGACAGAAACAATCACAGAACCAGACAGAGACCATGCAAATAAACAATAGCAAAGTGGAAACTATAATGAGAAAACAATACAGAAGTGAGGATTTCACAACTACATCTGTAAAGACATAAGGGTTTCCCAGCTGTGTCTATTGATAAGTGAGTTCTTACCGAACAGAAAACTATCAAACTAAACTTCCTTTTACATCCTCTAGGCTCTTCCCTTTCCCTGGAGGCGATAGGCATTATCAGGACATGACTGTATTCCTACCAGCCCAATATTACCTTATTTCAGTGTGACTTGTTTGGAATGTGAGGATGTGACCGTTCACTTCCCAGCTTATGGCTGCCTCTGCTGCTTAGCCAAAGGCCTTGGCCTAAGAAGAGGGCCTCAGGCTGTCACAGTAAGAGAAGGCCCTTACACCAGCAGATAGTGATTTTGATTCTTTCTTTTATACCTCTATAACTAGCTAAGTGATAAGAATACGCCTAAATTAGAGTATAGGCCTTTACAGACAGGCCTAAATATCTATATCCTAACATTCACCATTAAATATATTTAACAATAATGTTACTTAGACCGCATAGCACTTGACAAAAGTAAAGTATCGCAGTCCCCATTCTATAGATGGGAAACTGAGGCAGAAAGTGCCTTTGCCCAAGGTCAAAAAGCAGTTCAGTGGCAGATCCAGGACTAGCACACAAGTCCCCTGACTGCTGGGCAGTGTCCTAGCTTCTAGACCATACTGCCAACATTACTAGCTCCTGTACATTTAAAACATACCAGTGACAGCTGGGTCCAAACCGAAACCTCAAATATGGACTTTCCTCCAACAAGTCTGGGTGAGGATGTCAGACCAGCCACAAAAATGAACCCCTCCTCCAACCTACATTTCAGATTTGAATTCCTGGTCCCAAACCCACCTATTGGTTTTGGTTTTGGGTTGGGTCAAAACCAGATGGGCCCTTCATTGACACTTCAGTAGGAATGTGGCTCAAGATGGCACAAATATCTTGAACAGATGATTGTGAGAGATTTATATCATTTGAAGCCAAGATCTCAAAGGAACTGCTCAAGATCTTGGAACCATCAAGCCACCACCCTGGCTCATGTTAGTCCTCTAACTCAAACCTAAAGTTTGGCAGCTGGTGCTCACAAGGCACTTTTTACAGCACATCTACACTATCAACTTAAGTTGATCTATGTTAGGTCGACTTACAGGCACTGCAGCAGTTACTGCGGTGGTTCATGTCCACGCTGTCCTCCCTTCTGTTGGTGGTGTGCATCCTCACCAGGGGTGCTTCCATTGACTTAAAAGGGGCAGTGGGGGACTGAGAGCCAGGGCTTTCAGCTCCATGCACAGATCCCCACCGGGAGCTGAGCTACCCCCCACCTTCAGCTCCCCGCTGGGAACAGGGCATGCACACTGGGCTTCTCGGCTCCCCTCTGGGAACGGGGCAGCCAAATGGACGCCAGGCGCAGATTTCCCTGCTGGAAGCCTGGCTCTGTCCGCTCCGGCTCTCAGTTCCTTGCTTCCCGCCGGGAGCATGGCAGTCAACTAGAATCTGGGCGCAGAGCTACCTGATGGACTCAGCCATGCTCCTAGTGGGGAGCAGGGAACCGAGAGCCCGGGGAGGTAGCCGGGCTCCCGGAGGGGAGATCCGCGCCAAGTGTCTGGTCCGGTGCCCTGTTCATGGAGGGGAGCAGGAAGCTGAGAAGCCCAGTGCGGCTGTCCCATTCCTGGTGGGGACCAGGGAGCAGAGAGATCAAGGGGGCAGCTGGGCTCTTCACGGGAAAATCCTCACCCAGAGTCCAGTCAGCTGCCATGCTCCCAGCGGGTAGTGGGGAGCCAAAGGCCTGTGTGGCAGCCCGGCTGGGAATGGGGAGCTAGGACTCCAGGGGGGCATCAGGGCTCCTCTCGGGGAGTGGGGAGTCTCGGCAGCAGCCTGAGTCGGGAGCCTGGGTTGCAGCCTGGCTTGGAGTGGAGACTGGGCAGCAGCCCACCTGGGAAGCCGGAAGCCAGCTTTCTTGTCAATTTCTCCAGCAGAATTACAAGAATGACATCCAATAGATGTAAGTAGCGCAGTATCTATCGGGACACTGTGTTGCCCTAACTACACCGACATAAGCCCTATGCCTCTTGTGGAGGTGGAGTTATAATGTCAGTGAAGTAGGGCACTTACACTTGCCAGTAGCAAGGCTGTAGTGTAGACACTGACATAATTAGGTTGACATAAGTTGCTTGTGCAGTGATGGGAGGCGGGGCACAGACTCATTCCATTACTGAGGGTGCGGGGTGGGGGCTGACTGAAAAAGTATGATGAGCACTACTGGGTTAGAGGGAAAGAAACCCTGACTGCAGGCCAATATTTAGGTACTGCGTTGCCGAAGGAATATTGATAGCTCTGTGCTCTGACTCATTTTGGATAAAATGCAAAGCAGTTTCAAGAACTGGTTCCATCGCCTACTCCTCTTAAAGCGAGAGATCACATTCCCTCAGTCACCTGTCTCACAAAGATCCCGTTGAGCTACCAGCTGCTTTCTTTCAGACACTTGACACTGCCACTTCCTTTTGGCTCGAACTTCCCAGTCTCGTCCTGCAGGCACTAACGCTCCCTCCTGAACAAAGTACCCCCTTTTCACGCAGGTACGACTGGCTGATCGGCTGTTTCTCCTCACAGTCTGGGTTCCATCAATCAGACTTACTGAAACTGAAAAACCCTCAGATAACAGTACACCCCATACACACCTATACTTCTGGCCCAAAGACACAAAAATATGACCACAGGGTCTCTTGGCACACCTACCTCAATAAATTCACCAGGGCCCTCCATATTCTGTTGCCCTTGTCTGCTCCCACTCCATCCTAGCCAATAGGCTCCATTTCTCTTAGGATCTCTGAAGCAATGACCAGTTCAGCATCTGTGAACAATGCAGGGCACACTAGATAGTGGCCAAGCGTCCCACGTCAATGTATCCAGCTGAGGCATTCCCATTAACAGATTTTTTTGGGAGGCGGGGGAAATGGAGGTGTTTGGAAGGGGATACAACAATTGACCTCTCCTGTTGTATGTGGTTGGCTGTAGGATTCCATTGTTAAATCTGATTTTATGGTGTCCAGGAAGTTGATGCTGGTGGAGGAGTGTTCCAGAGAGAGTTTAATGGATGGGTGATGGTTGTTGAAGTTGTGGTAGGAATCTGTGAAGGAGTTTAAGCCATCTGTCCAGAGAATAAAAATATCATGGATGTATCTCAGGTATATCATTGGTTTTGTGATGCATTTGTCCAGAAATTCTTCTTCAAGGCAGCTGTGGGGGGGCTCCCTGGACCCCGCACATCCAGTCCCACTGTCTGTTGTTTACCCTCTCTTCTCCTCCGGTTGGCAGTGCTTGAGGAGCTTTGTCAGGGAAGCCACCCATAGGCAGAGGGTAGCTCCTCCTCATCTCTTCCCCTTGCAAGAGGGGAGGATCTGGCCGGCACAAAGACCAGTCTCCCAGGAAGCCCCCAGAGATTCAACTCTAAGGGCTCAGTCTCTCAGAGTCCATTGCCCTTAGCTGGGTTTACCTTCTACCCCTCTTCCTGAGACATATTGCTTTGTTGTCAGTAAGCATGGCTTCAGGAGTGGTGTGTCTCACAGCTATCTCCTCCTCAGCTGGACTACCTCTGTTACCAGCAGTCTCTGGGTGGAGCAGCTTCTTCCTGTTCACCACTCTTTCCCTCTTTTAAGCTCCTCCCTCTCTAGGCTGAACAAATCTTGCAAGTGCATCTCATTAGCATGGAGCAGGTCCAAAGGAGCCCATGGAACAGACCCAAAGGAGCCCTTCACAATGGCCCATGAAGAGGATGGCATATTGGGGAGCCATTCTAGTACCCAGGGCTGTTCCCATGGTTTGGACAAAGCGTTTGTTGTTGAATGTAAAATTGTTATGGGAGGATGAACTGGATGAGTTTGGTGATGTGTTTGGGGTGAATAGCAGAGGGTAGTCCATTGTCTTGTAAGTATTTGAGGCAGGCAGTGATGCTGTCATTGTGATGGATGTTGGTGTATAGGGAGGTGACATCCATGGTGACAAGAATGGTGTTCTGAGGGAGGTTGTTGATAATGTTGTGGGGTTTGTGGAGGAAGTCGGTTGTGTCCTAAAGGAAGCTGGCCCTTTGTGTGGTGAGTGGTTTGAGAGTGGTTTCTATCAGTCCCGATGTTCCTTCAGTGCCATGGCCAGCAGGGCTGGCTCTACCCTTTTTGCCACCCCAAGCAGTGGGCCCAATTGCCGCCACTGCGAGTGGCTGAAGAAATAGAAGCTGCCGCCGAATTGCTGCGAGCGGCTGAAGAGATAGAAGCTGCTGCCGAGGATTGCCGCCGCTGCAAGCGGCTCAGGATAGAAGCTGCAGCCGAGGGCGGCTGAAGAGAGAGGCTGCTGCAGAATTGGCGCCGCCGTGGAAACGCCCTAACGGACCGCCGCCCCCCTTGCAGACTGCCGCCCCAAGCACCTGCTTGGAACGCTGGTGCCTGGAGCCGGCCCTGATGGCCAGCTATAATGGGTCTGCCTGGGTTCCCTTGTTTGTGTATCTTGGGAAGCATGTGGAAGGTCCCTGGGATGGGTCCGGGAAGTTTGTAGAATTTATCTTGGAGTTGTTAGGGGAAGGAATTGATGATATCCTTAAGTTCCTGGGTAAACTGTGGTGAAGGGTCTTCTTTGAGTTCTTTATAGTTGGTGGCGTCAGAGTGTTGGCAGTTAGTCTTGGTAATGGAGTCGTCACAGTGGAGGACTACAATGGTGCCCCCTTCGTCTGCTGCTTTGATCTCTATCTGGTAGTTAGATTTCAGGGACTGTATGGCTATCCTCTCGGCAGTGGAGAGATTATGGTGGATGTGAGTGGACATTCAAAATCTTGTAAGGAAATGGGTGTCTTGCTGAGTTTCTGTGAACCCACCAAGTGACCGAGTTACCCTCTTCTGAACAGAATAGAGCAACTGTTCGATGGGTTTGGTCATGTGGGCAAATTCCCATGTGGATTAAATTGATTCCAGACTTTTTTCTGTTTGTGATATATGATAAGATCAATCCATGTATCCAGAGGAAAAAGGCTAGTGCATTAACTCAGCTCCCTATACCCTCTATGGAAAAACTGGTTTAGTGTACAGTAGTTTTTCCAGTTCGACCTGCTTTTGGAACTATTCCATAGATTCAACTACAGGGCTGCACTTATGTTGTTTTTATGCAGTTAAACCCCTCCAGTTATTTAAGACTCAGAAAGTGAGTGTGTTTCCAAATCAGATTCTAAGATCTGTGAAACAGGGACCATGGCTAGCTATGTGCTAGCATGTGACTTTAGTCTGCAATCAAAAAACAACCTGACTGTACATGCATTGGCATCCTAGAATTTGTTCATAGGCAGCTGGATTCATACAGGACTTAAATTAGCTCAGCTCTTGGAAAACCCCAGTGGGGAAATAAAATTATCTATCACTGGTAATCCAGCTAATTAAACATGCTTAACCAGAAATCTTAGACACATCCCAATGAATAAGTGTATTGAAATAAGAGAGCACTTATTCTTTTATAATTAGCTTATTGACTCTGGAATGTCATAAGAGGAACTTCATAACAAACCTGAGCATAGTCACACAGCAATGGTACCAGTTTCTTGCCTACACCATAATGGGTATAAAAAAGATGTTTGGTGATACAGATTCAGATACAGATGGTTTGTTATCTTGCATTTCCCATATTTTTGAAAGGGAAGTGATTCATTCTCTTGCAGAAAATGCAAAAATCAGTCAATCTTGCTTGCATTCATTACAGGACATATCACATTTGTAGGATCTTGGCCATTAGAATGTAGATATCAGGACTAGCTCTGTGTTTTTAGAAGTGATCAGCGAACCTCAAAGTTTGCCGTTCAGATTTGGGTAAGGATCCAAAAGCTTATCCAAAGCTTATAAGATGGTTTAGCCTCTGAACCCACTTGAGCTTGCAAAATGAGGCAGAAAATCTCATTGGAAGAAGCTCTCTTTCAGATTTCCAGAATCTCTCTCTCAGACAAATCCACAGCTGGTGTAAATAGGTGCCACTCCGCTGAAATCAATTGAACTACATTGATTTTACAGACTAACAAACAGATCCCATAAGCTAAGATAATTTAGATCCTTTCATTCATTTGCTCATGAAACAGTGAAGGATACCACTGAATGTACGCCTATGCCTATTTGCACCAACTGAGGATCAAGCCCTCCCTCTCTTCAGTTCTTCTGCAGCATCTATCATTTTAGCATCTAGAACCTTTGCTTTTGGCCAGGAACAGAAAAACTGCGGCAGTTGCTGCCCTGTCTCCTGGTCCTGTGATGCTGGTGGAGGAGATGAGAACTCTCTCTGAATACAACAAAGTTTTACAAAAGGTTCAGTGCAAGTTTGGGTCTGGAATGACTCGAGAGGCTGCTTCACATTCCTGAGCCAGTGCTTTCAACCCATTATCTGCATTAGTCCCACATGGAGATCCACCTCTAATCTTGTGTGTATGCCCCCGTATACTGCATGGAAAGCATTATCCAGGAGGTAGGCACTTTGCACTGGAAAGTTGCAGGTGGCAAACTGGCAGAAATGGCATATATGAAATGTCCACATCCAAGTTCATCAATTTAACTGCCATTTAATTGCGGCCTCTCTGCAATTTAACTCGCAGAACTGGACCTTTAATGTCTACACTGCAACACCCATGGCTGGCCCTGGTCAGCTGACATGGGCTTGTGGGACTCAGCCTGCAAAGCTATAAATTGCAATGTAGATGTTCAGGCTCAGAGCCCAGACTCTGAGACCTTGTGAGGCTGGAGAGTCCAGGCTCCAGCCTAGGTTGGAATATCTTGTATGGCCCACAACCCAAGCTCTTGAGCCCAAGTCAGCTGACCTGAACCAGCCACAGCTGTGCCATGAGTCTTTTACTGCAGTGTAGACATACCCAAAATTGCATACAGGTGCAGCTGCCTAATGACACTCAAATGAGTGCAGCAGCTGGGCAGAGAACAATGAACAGGACATAGATTGGTAGAAGAAGGGGAAAACACCCAGGCTTTTCTTCACTTCTTCCACAAACCCTGTGTATCAGAGTTAGACTAAGCTTTTGGGGGCTGGGAAACAGTCATCTGCAAAGTTACACATTCTGCAAAGCTCCAGGTGCTATATGAATAATAAATGTGCCAAAATCTGACTTGAACTGAATCTTAAATGAATCCACGTTTCATAGAATCTCTATGGATAGTAATTCCATGCTCTAACAAGAATATAACAGTAGGGATCTATTATCGACCAACTGACCAGGATAGTGATAGTGACGATGAAATGCTAAGGGAGATTAGAGAGGCTATCAAAATAAAGAACTCAATAATAGTGGAGGATTTCAATTATCCCCATATTGACAGGGTACATGTCACCTCAGGAAGAAATGCAGAGACAAAATTTCTTGATACTTTAACTGACTGCTTCGGGGAGCAGCTGGTACAGGAACCCACGAGGGGAGAAGCAATTCTTGATCTAGTCCTGACTGTAGCACAGGATCTGGTCCAAGAGGTAACTATAACAGGACTGCTTGGAAATAGTGACCATAATATAATAACATTTAACATTCTTGTGGTGGGAAGAACATCTCAACGGTCCAACACCGTGGCATTTAATTTCAGAAAGGGGAACTATGCAAAAATGAGGAGGTCAGTTAAACAGAAATTAAAAGGTACAGTGACTAGAGTGAAATCCCTGCAAGCTGCATGGACATTTTTCAAAGACACCATAATAGAGGCCCAACTTAAATCTTTACCCCAAATTAAAAAACACAGTAAAAGAACTAAAAAAGAGCCACCGTGGCTTAACAACCATGTAAAAGAAGCAGTGAGAGATAAAAAAGCATCTTCTAAAAAGTAGAAGTCAAATCCTAGTGAGGTAAATAGAAAGGAGCATAAACACTGCCAAATTAAGTGTAAAAATGTAATAAGAAAAGCCAAAAAGGAGTTTGAAGAACAGCTAGCCAAAAACTCCAAAGGTAATAACAAAATGTTTTTTAAGTACATCAGAAGCAGGAAGCCTGCTAAACAACCAGTGGGGCCCCTGGATGATCGAGATACAAAAGGAGCACTTAAAGACGATAAAGTCATTGCAGAGAAACTAAATGAATTCTTTGCTTCAGTCTTCACAGCTGAGGATGTTAGGGAAATTCCCAAACCTGAGCCGGCTTTTGTAGGTGACAAATCTGAGGAATTGTCATAGATTGAAGTGTCACTAGAGGAGGTTTTGGAATTAATTGAGAAACTTAACAGTAACAAGTCACCCAAGAGTTCTGAAAGAACTCAAATGTGAAATTGCAGAACTATTAACTATGGTTTGTAATCTGTTCTTTAAATCAGTTTCTGTACCTAATGACTGGAGGATAGCTAATGTAACGCCAATATTTAAAAAGGGCTCTAGAGGTGATCCCGGCAATTACAGACTGGTAAGTCTAACATCAGTACCGGGCAAATTAGTTGAAACAATAGTAAAGAATAGAATTGTCAGACACATAGAAGAACATAAATTGTTGGGCAAAAGTCGACATGGCTTCTGTAAAGGGAAATCATGTCTTACTAATCTTTTAGATTTCTTTGAAGGGCTCAACAAACGGGTGGACAAGGGGGATCTACTGAATATAGTATACTTAGATTTTCAGAAAGCCTTTGACAAGGTCCCTCACAAAAGACTCTTATGTAAATTAAATTGTCATGGGATAAGAGGGAAGTTACTTTCATAGATTGAGAACTGGTTAAAAAACAGGGAACAAAAGGTAGGAATAAATGGTAAATTTTCAGAATGGAGAGGGGTAACTAGTGGTGTTCCCCAAGGGTCAGTCCTAGGACCAATCCTATTCAACTTATTCATAAATGATCTGGAGAAAGGGGTAAACATTGAGGTGGCAAAGTTTGCAGATGATACTAAACTGCTCAAGATAGTTAAGACCAAAGCAGACTGTGAAGAACTTCAAAAAGATCTCACAAAACTAAGTGATTGGGCAGCAAACTGGCAAATGAAATTTAAAGTGGATAAATGTAAAGTAATGCACATTGGAAAAAATAACCCCAACTATACATACAAGAGATAGAGAATAAGATGGAGAATATCTTATTGTTTTTATATAAATCCATGGTACGCCCACATCTTGAATACTGCATACAGATGTGGTCCCCTCAGCTCAAAAAAGATATACTGGCATTAGAAAAGGTTCAGAAAAGGGCAACTTTAAAATGATTAGGGGTTTGGAACGGGTCCCATATGAGGAGAGATTAAAGAGGCTAGGACTTTTCAGCTTGGAAAAGAGGAGATTAAGGGGGGATATGATAGAGCTATACAAAATCATGAGTGGTGTGGAGAAAGTGAATAAGGAAAAGTTATTTACTTGTTCCCATGATATAAGAACTAGGCGCTACCAAATGAAATTAATGGGTAGCAGGTTTAAAACAAATAAAAGGAAGTTCTTCTTTACACAGTGCACAGTCAACCTGTGGAACTCCTTGCCTGAGGAGATTGGGAAGGCTAGGACTATAACAGGTTTTAAAAGAGAACTGGATAAATTCATGGAGGTTAAGTCCATTAATGGCTATTAGCCAGGATGGATAAGGAATGGTGATACTAGCCTCTGTTTGTCAGAGGGTGGAGATGGATGGCAGGAGAGAGATCACTTGATCATTACCTCAAGTATCAGAGGGGTAGCTGTGTTAGTCTGGATCTGTAAAAGTGGCAAAGAGTCCTGTTGCACCTTATAGACTAATAGACGTATTGGAGCATAAGCTTTCATGGGTGAATACCCACTTTGTCGGATGATCATTACCTGTTAGGTTCACTCCCTCTGGGGCACCTGGCATTGGCCACTGTTGGTAGACATGATACTGGGCTGAATGGACCTTTGGTCTGACCCAGTGTGGCCATTCTTATCATAGAATCATAGAATATCAGGGTTGGAAGGGACCTCAGGAGGTCATCTAGTCCAACACCCTCCTCAAAGCAGGACCAATCCCCAATTTTTGCCCCAGATCCCTAAATGGCCCCCTCAAGGATTGAAATCACAACCCTGGGTTTCGCAGGCCAATGCTCAAACCACTGAGCTATATCCCCCCCAAGCACATTAGTCCTTTCTGGTGGCCTGCCATGGTACTCAGACCAAAAGCATTGTTGTCTGCCCCCAGCCCCTCCTGGCTTCCTCTGAGCAAAGTGGGATGGAGGGAGGGGGCACAAAACTGGCAACAATAACTGTCATAGCCCATTCCTCCTCCATCCATTTCCTTCTGCTTGCATGTAGAACAGGACAGACAGAGGTGTGAAACAGCAGGAGACCCCATCTGGCAGGGCCAGAGGATCAAGTCAGGCCAAAGGACAGAGCATGGGGACTCCAGGTCTTCCCCACTTCAAGAAGTCCCCAATTGGGTTGGTGCTTAGGAAAGCGGAAAAGCAACAAATGGATGTTATTAATTCCCTTGAGCACCCATCTGCCTTTCCCCCCTTGTTGCTCCTATGGGGCTTAATATACCTTCAGCCACCTCTCAGCTGTACCTCCTTTAGTCCTAAAGTTACCTACATTCCACACAAGGATTGCGTCCACCTACATTTGGAGGATAGATCCATGAATGACTATTAGCCAAGGTGGTCAGGGATGCAACTCTGTGCTCTGGGTCTCCCTAGCCTCTGATTGCCAGAAACTGGGACTAGACAATAGGGGATGGATCTCTCGATAACTGCCCTGTTTGGTTCTCTCTGGAGCATCTGACCTTGGTCACTGTTGGGTGACAGGATAGTGGGCTAGATGGACCATTGGTCTGACTCTTTCTTATCTTCTTCTGTACAAATTTGGTGCCACCTATTTAAGTTTATTTATCCCAACAATGTAGAATCCTGAGGCTGAGGTGGAAAGTGGAGAGTCATTTACACTGGGGATGGGGTGGGGATGACCCCAAATCGTAAGTTTCCTGCATAGATGGTATTGTTACATGTAAGGGGTTACCAGCTCGATATGAAGTTCTCCTGGAATTATCTTCTCTATCAGCTGAGTGCCTTTGGCGCTCGCTGGGCGCTTCTCTGCTCCGGGGCCCTGAAGACGCGCACAACACTGTGAGAAAGTTGGGGGCCTGTTTTCCCAGCATGGGGCCCTGGACTGAGGAGGGGAGAAACTAACCAAACTATCTTTCCAGTCTGGACTCCCGCTCGCTGGGGAACGGAGTGTGATGGGGCCCCATCGCCGCCCAAAGGTGCAGGGGGCGTGCGGGACCAGCCACCCCCCAGGGAGCGGCAGAGGGGCCCCGCGGGGCAGCTGCCCCCTGTTCTCTGCGGACAGGGTTATTTTTAGACTAGTGCAGCACTGGGATTTTCATCCCAAGGAAGATTTCTTATTTCTGAAACCTTTAATGTGATATTTTACATGGAACAGGATGAACAAAAAAAGCCATTGAATGTTTTGAAAATTGTCCACTGGCTACCTTGGTAGCAATGGCAGGCAGGTGGGGGCACCGGGAAACCACTTACCCAGAAACTCACAGGTTTCAGAGTAACAGCCGTGTTAGTCTGTATTCGCAAAAAGAAAAGGAGTACTTGTGGACCTTAGAGACTAACCAATTTATTTGAGCATAAGCTTTCGTGAGCTACAGCTCACTTCATCGGATGCATACTGTGGAAAGTGTAGAAGATCTTTTTATATACACACAAAGCATGAAAAAATACCTCCTCCCACCCCACTCTCCTGCTGGTAATAGCTTATCTAAAGTGACCACTCTCCTTACAATGTGTATGATAATCAAGGTGTGCCATTTCCAGCACAAAACCATGCTTTGTGTGTATATAAAAAGATCTTCTACACTTTCCACAGTATGCATCCGATGAAGTGAGCTGTAGCTCACCAAAGCTTATGCTCAGATAAATTGGTTAGTCTCTAAGGTGCCACAAGTCCTCCTTTTCTTTTTACCCAGCAACTGTGAACTCTGGTGGTTGAGCGGAATCAGCATGTCCCAAGAGAAAGCACAGTAGGGCATGAAACCAGCCCGTGCACGTGGACCATGTAATTCCTTTTGCGGGAGAGAGGGTTCGTTTGTTTTTGTTTTAAGTTACTATGTAACTATTTGGGGAGGGAGCCATGGAGAAAGGGAGGCCGATGCTGGAAGGAGACGGACATCGTTCCACAGGGATATCGCCCATAAAGGACCCTAGCAAGGCAGGGAGGAAGGAGCTTTGGCTGTGTCTTGAGTGGGAATTTACACCGAGCGATGACAGCCTTGTGGCTATGATATCACAGCCAATTGCCCAGCGGATCAATCAGAATTCCGCTTCGGACAATCCGCGGCTATGACCTCACGGGGATTATTGACCAATCAGTTTTGCCAGGTCCCCTCCTGTGTGGTACGCTCCGGTGCCTGCAAGTGAGGATGAGAGTTTCGGGCAGCCGCCGGAGCCCAGCCCTGCTCCTGTCATGGGGGCAGCTGCTGTGCCGCAGCCCCACCTCCTGGCCTCTGCCCCGCGAGCCCCCGCTCCCCGGCGCGCGGAAATTCCGGGCTCCCCCTTCCCGCACCCCTCCGCTCTGGCCCAGCCGCGGGCGGAGTTCCCCAGCCAGTGGCCCGGTCCGCCCCCGCCCCCCGTGCGCTGCTCGCTATATAGCCGCAGCACCGAGCTCCTCCAGCAGCGGTGGAGCAGAGTCACCCGCGGCAGGAGCGAGCGCGCGCGCGCCAGAGCCCCGCGAGCCAGCCTGGGACTGCAGGACAGAGTAAGTCACCCAGCGCGCCTTGTGCCTTCCAGCTGATCTAGCCCCCACTAGTGGGGTCGGGGTCTTCTCCAGGGTGCCCGGGCTCCAGCAATATTCAGGGCCCGGGGGCCCGGCTCCACCAATGTTTGGGGCCGGGTCTCCCCGCCTGCCGCCGCTCCCCCGGATGTCCCCTGGCCCCCACTTGCTGCCCCGCTCACCTGCCCTGGCCCCGGAGCCTGCAGCTCACGCTGACTCTGCTCTGCCGGCTCCCCGCATCAACTGCTACCGTAGGGTCCTAGTGCCGCCCTTCACTGAATGGCAGGGCAGGCTGCCCTTCAGCTGTCCTTCTGCCCTAGCCCTGAGCCTCTCCAACGCCCCAAACCCCTCATCCCCAGCCCCAGCCAGAGCCCTCATCCCCCCACACCCTAATCCTCTGTCGCAGCCCTGAGCCCCTCCCAAACCCCTCATCCCCAGCCCCACAGCCCTCACCCCTGCACCTCCTTCTGCCCCCAAACTCCCTCCCAGAGCCTGCACCCCTCATCCCCTCCTGCACCCCTGGCCCAGCCCGGGGCCTGCATCCAGCACCCAAACTCCCTCCCAGAGCCTGCACCCCTCCTGCACCCTAATCCCCAGGGATCCAACATGGGGCTCCAGATGGATTTTAGCAGTTTTGGTCCCGACTCTCAAATCATGCTAGGGAGAAAATAGTTCCTTCTACTTCACTCCAAAAATCTGAACTGGTCCTGCCCCGCCGCATCGCAGCCCAATAACACTGGAAAGACATCCGGTGTCTGGATTCTGCCAGTTTTTATCCACAAGGGCCAGTTACGGTATTGCTGTATACTTCTGGACATACGCCAACACCTTGAACCTACCCCCTGATATTTTAGTCCCCTTTTGAAGGTGCAAAGGTAACTCCCATCCTGGAATTGCTCTACTTGGAGAGCCCATCTCACCCCAGAACATCTCCTATCTTGTGGAATCCCACCATATACCTAGGAAGTGATCCCTTCATCCCCTGCAATGGCTATCGGAGCAGTTAAGTGGATGATGTTTTCAACTCCAGAGTTAACTATCTTCTTAATGTTTGTAGAGAGGGCGTCTCCTTAATGCTGTTTAATGATCCTTTGATTAAAGCATATGACTGAAAGTCACATCTGGTTCTGTTTCATCGTGCCCGTGGAGAAATGGGGCACACATTTTATGGTCCAATGTTAAGAAATACTCATCACCCAGCAGCTCCTCTGGGATTCTCAATTAAGAGCTCAGCTCTTTTGAAAGTCTGGTCTCTTCATGTAAGGGTATGTCTTCACTACCCACTGGATCAGCGGGCAGTGATTGATCCAGCAGGGATAGATTTATCGTGTCTAGTATAGATCGATTTCCCCCCCTTGGATAGCTGCTTCCAAGAGCTAAATTTTTTTGCAATAGGGTGAGCGATCCAGGCAAGGAAGATGCTGTGTAAGAACAAAGTATCGTTAGAACTCCATGTCTACATTAGAAGTTGCCTGTATCCTTCTCCCATTCTCTTTGTTTATTTCTTTTAATAAAAAGAAAAGGAGTACTTGTGGCACCTTAGAGACTAACAAATTTATTTGAGCATAAGCTTTGTGAGCTACAGCTCAGAATAAGTTTAGACAATGTTTCTAACTACATACTGAAGGAATGTCATGCAGATACACTAAGGAAGCTGTGTAGAAAAATAAAATGAATAATAATTTACCTTCTGCACACACACTGGTATTATTTATATAGAGTACTGAGTTATGGCAGGAGCCCAAAGTAAATCCGTTACAGAAACCAGTTTTTAAACAGCTAGCCAGTTGGCTAATATCCTGGGTCCAGATGGTGTTCACCGATATACATGTGCCTCTCCCACTAATGTCAATGGATTTGTGTTCAGGTCTGAGAGCACAATAATAGACTAGACACAATAAATCGATCCCCACCTGCCGAGCCAGACAGAAATCGATCCCCGCTGGATCGATCGCTGCCCGCCGATCCGGGCAGAAAGGGAGGTAGAAGAAATTTCAGCTACTACACTTTCCTGAGTCCCCTGGTACATTTTATGATTAATTTTTCTCCCCAATGCTTTTTGAAAAATCCTCATTAACAAGAGAAAGTGACTTAGATGCCTTAGTCACATAGAGAAAAAATTTCAAAAGCACTTAAGTTCTATTTTCAGAGGTGATTTAGGAGCCCAAATCATTGGGACTTGCTCTCCTAAGTGCCTATGTCGCTTTTGAAAATAGGACTTAAGCACTTTGAGAACTTTACCCACAAGCTCCAATTCTGCAGTGAGATGTGGGTATGTGACACCTGCCATTTTGGTCGACATCAGGAAATGATCTGGGGACTTCCAGAGCTCAAGATTCCTAACTGGAACTGAGCAGATAAGTGATTTTTGGCTCGGTTGCGGAACCAAAAAATCCTGGGGAAAAAAATTAGGTTCATTTCATATCAAAACTAGATGTTTCAGTTTTTCTGTTTCTAAGCAGATGGTCATTCCCAAATCTCACTTCAGTGAGAAAGTGTTGAAATGAACCATTTCAACTTTTCTTCTCCCCCCCAACTGAGTTTTTAATTCTGTTGAAACTATTTGCTGAGTTTGATCTGAATTTGCAAATAGTTTGGGTTGCCTCAAAACTGCATTTTTTTCAGTAAATATATTAGTTACTGGAAAAGAATGTCACCCAGTTGTACTCACATCCTCTGTGGATCAGCAGATTTGGGGACCTGTAACACACACTCTCCAGGGGGTTGCACAGAGGTAAACAGACCCCTGTCCCTCTATGGAGCTCCATTGGAAGTTGACAGGAATACTTGCATGCTAAAACTTACATGTGTAAGTGCTTGTGAGATCGGGATCTGTCTACGCTGCAGCAGTCAGCGAGCCTCCCAGCACAGGTAGACAGATGCACGCTAGCAGGACTTAAGCTAGCATGCTAAAAGTAGTTGTCTGGCTATTGCGGTTTAGGCAGCAGCACGGGCTCTCAAGCCCACCCGAGCCACTGGCTCTGAGTGTGGGTGGCTAGCGTGAGTCTGTGCCAGAACCACAACATGTACACTGAGTGTGCTAGTGTAACCCACACACCTTCTGGGTGTGGTGTTCATCCCATCTAGTGGCACTGAGACCACTTAGAGAGAGAGTTAAATGAGTCTGCTCTACAGCCTTAGTTCAGAGCCAGCTGGCTTTTAGCTCATACACTAAGTTCCAGATGTCTCCGGTTCGATACTGCCTGCCGCCAACTGGGATCTGTTGGTGTTACACTAGCTCAAACCACACTAGTGCCC
Source organism: Eretmochelys imbricata (assembly GCF_965152235.1). Lineage (NCBI taxonomy): Eukaryota > Metazoa > Chordata > Testudines > Cheloniidae > Eretmochelys > Eretmochelys imbricata. The sequence continues at coordinate 112,658,061 of NC_135577.1, forward strand.
ATCTGTCTACTGGGGCTGGGAGGCTCACTCCCAGCTGCAGTGTAGGTAACGAGCTAAGTGGTTATATTATAGGGGGGAAGTGAAACTGACTACACACAAAGTGCTGTTATATGCACAAAGGAAGCAGACAAATTGGATGGGATTTTCAAAAATGCTCAGCATTACTTTGACTCTGCTCCCACTAGAATTCATGGTAAAACTGATTTTGAGTTCAGTGGAAGCAGAGTCAGGCCAATGTTGAGTCTTTTTTTTTTTTTAATCCAACCTTAGTTGCAATGGAACAGAAAGTTGGTAGACAGCTTTTCAAAAGAGCTCAGCACCCAGCATGCTGAATTCTTCTGAAAGTGTCATGTGGCACTTGTATGTAAAACATGTCAGAGGTGTCTGCAGTGTTGTTGGTCCCAGGATATGAGAGACAACGTAAGTGAGGTAATAAATCTTGTTGGTCCAATGAAAGATATTACCTTACCTACCTTATCTCAGGCACATTTCAGACAGAAGGATACTAAGGCTGATGATGTCTCTTTTAAAGCCCAGAGTGTAGCAATATGGATTTGATAAATATGGTAGAGGTTAGAGGCACTGGGAAATTAATGCCCAGGCCAACTCACAAGAGAGAGGTCTTCAAACAAAAGCCTAACAAGATCCAATGGCTGGAAGATGTAGCTAGACAATTTCAGACTGGAAATAAGGAGCTAAGTTTTCACAGTGAGGGTAATTAACCACTGGAACAATTTACCCAGGATTGTGGTGGATTCTCCATCACTGAAAATTTCTTAATGAAGATTGGTGGGTATTTTTCTAAAAGATGCTTTAGTTCAAGCAAGAATTAATTCAAGGAAGTTCTATGGCCTATGCTATGCAGGAGGTCAGACTAGATCAGTGGTTCTCAACCAGAAGTACGCATACCCCTGGGGATACGCAGAGGTCTTCCAGAGGGTACATCACTCATCTAGATATTTGCCTAGTTTTACAACAGGCTACATAAAAAGTATGAGCAAAGTCCGTAAAAACTAAAATTTCATACAGACAATGACTTGTTTATACTGCTCTATATACTATACACTGAAATGTAAGTATGATATTTAATATTTGATTTAATGAGAAAGTAAGCTGTTTTTCAGTATTAGTGTACTCTGACACTTTTGTATTTTTATGTCTGATTTTGTAAGCAAGTAGGTTTTAAATGAAGTCAAACTTGGGAGTACGCAAGACAAATCAGACTCCTGGAAAGGTTGAGAGTCACTGGACTAGATGGTCACAATGGTCCCTTCTGGCCTTAGACTCTATGAATCATTGGTGGTGGCTTCTAACGAAGCCGTGAAATCAGGTCTGAAGCTGTAGAGCTGGTCAACACTCAGGTTTGGCACCAATTTAACTAAAATCAATAGAAAAAGCAGTTTAGATGAAGGCTCGTTTACATGAGACTGGTTTCAGAGTAACAGCCGTGTTAGTCGGTATTCGCAAAAAGAAAAGGAGTACTTGTGGCACCTTAGAGACTAACCAATTTATTTGAGCATAAGCTTTCGTGAGCTACAGCTCACTTCATTGGATGCATACTGTGGAAAGTGTAGAAGATCTTTTTATACACACAAAGCATGAAGAAATGGGTGTTTACCACTACAAAAGGTTTTCTCTCCCCCCACCCCACTGTCCTGCTGGTAATAGCTTATCTAAAGTGATCACTCTCCTTACAATGTGTATGATAATCAAGGTGGGCCATTTCCAGCACAAATCCAGGGTTTAACAAGAACGTCGGGGGGGGGGGGGGGGCTTGGAAAAAACAAGGGGAAATAGGTTACCTTGCATAATGACTTAGCCACTCCCACGCCTAAGTTAATTGTATCCAATTTGCAAATGAATTCCAATTCAACAGTCTCTCACGGGAGTCTGGTTTTGAAGTTTTTTTGTTGTAATATCGCAACTTTCATGTCTGTAATCGCGTGAGAGTCTGGTCACGCGATTACAGACATGAAAGTTGCGATATTACAACAAAAAAACTTCAAAACCAGACTCCCGTGAGAGACTGTTGAATTGGAATTCATTTGCAAATTGGATACAATTAACTTAGGCGTGGGAGTGGCTAAGTCATTATGCAAGGTAACCTATTTCCCCTTGTTTTTTCCTATGCCCCCCCCCCCCGACGTTCTTGTTAAACCCTGGATTTGTGCTGGAAATGGCCCACCTTGATTATCATACACATTGGAAGGAGAGCGATCACTTTAGATAAGCTATTACCAGCAGGAGAGTGGGGTGGGGGGAGAGAAAACCTTTTGTAGTGGTAAACACCCATTTTTTCATGCTTTGTGTGTATATAAATCTCCTCACTGTATTTTCCACTTTATGCATCCGATGAAGTGAGCTGTAGCTCACCAAAGCTCATGCTCAAATAAATTGGTTAGTCTCTAAGGTGCCACAAGTACTCCTTTTCTTTTTAATGAAGTGGAGTCTATCTAGATTGCATGCTTCTAAGGGAAGTGGCATCAATTGCTGATTCCTGGGGTGGGAGAGAAGTTTGCTCCCTTTCAGGGAAATGATTCAGTATTTCAGAACTTCTGTAGGTCGCTGGCTTTAGCCAGGAGGAGCTTTAATACCACCAAATGCCACCTCGCTGTTATACAATGCTTTTCAGCAGTGGATCTCTAACTGCTTTGCTAAAGAGGGAAACTGAGACACAGAGAGGAGAACTGACTTGCCCCAAGTTACCCCCAAACCAGTGGCAGAGCCAGGAACAGAACCCAAGTCTCCTAATGCCTAGTCTTGTGATATAGCCATCAATTTACACAGCTTCCCTTTGGTAAAGTGCAGTCAGGTGAAGTGTAACTGTGGTGCTGTATTTACTGAGCAGGGAAAACCAAACTACAGTGGAGAAGCAGGTGACAGTGTTCAGAGGCTCTTGGCTTGTCTGTTTAGCCTGGGGTAGGGGAGAGTGGAGTGGCCTGCATTCCAAGTTCGCACAGGTGGCTGAGATGCCTTGGGGATTCCGGCAGCATAAATGAATGGAAAATCACTAAGAGCTACACATTTTGATAACGACTGGGACTAGTGAAAGAGTCAAACATAATTGACTGTGCCCCCTAGCACTAAACAGTATTTACAAGTTTAGGGTAGACCTAGTTCTTGATATTTAATTACTTTTGTAATAATCATTTAGCCTTTTATAATCTTTAAAATCCCTGTATTTATATGGTTTATTCTGTATCACCCACTGCTGAAATGCAGCCCTCTGGGATAGAAGGCTGGAGCCGTAGGACTTTCCATTGTTTTGGTTTTTAACTTGGGCTTGTGCCCTTTTATGTTTGTTTATTATTTGTTGATTAGGTTTTTAAATTTTGCTTTTTTTTAACCTTAGAAATATCAGGAACATCAAGTCTGGTCCTCTCTGGAGGACTTGTTTATTGTCAGAACATTTTTCAGAGTAACAGCCGTGTTAGTCTGTATTCACAAAAAGGAAAGGAGTACTTGTGGCACCTTAGAGACTAACCAATTTATTTGAGCATGAGCTTTCGTGAGCTACAGCTCACTTCATCGGAACATTCTGCATGTTAGACCAAGCCCTTTAATTGAAGGACTGGAGAACTGCTAAATGTTTTCACAAGCCCATCCTTTATCCAAAATGCTGATTTGTCATTGAAGTTAAATATGTTATACAACCAAAGCTGTAGTCATTCTGACTACAAACTGTTCTCACATTTCCCTCTCTAGCCTTGTAGTGTCATTTTGCTAGTTCTCAGCCCTCCGAGACAAAAGCAAGGTTTATTGTTGTCAAAACAAGTAAAATTCTCTTCAAAACCTACCTTTCAAGTCTTCATCAAAACAATAAAAGTATAAGCCCCATTTTTTAATTTGCATGTCACCTTTGAGGACAGCAAATGGAGAAATATCTTTATCCATTTAAAACAAGAGGACAGCTTGCTTGGAATGCCAGATGGGAGTGAGGTTACTCCTAACTAATTCTGCAGTTGAACAAACAGAAAAATACATGTGTGTACACCATATTTGTTCCTGATCTCATAGGAGGTATTAATTTGGCCCAGCAGATCTAGATACAAAGAAGTCTTTGTTCTGGAAATCAGAGAATAGGACAATAGCCTTCTGATAATATAACCACTGGGCATCTGTCTAGATTCTCTATTACAATGGCATCCTTTGAAATAAATGACAAATGAAAGACCATACACCATAAGAACCATAAAATTGGAGTTGATGTACCTTATTGAGTCTAGCTATAGTGAATTGCAATGGTTATTTACCAAAAAATAAATTAAAAAAATCCCCACGTTTCTTTTGATTCCAGAAGAGGAAATTGTATCTATTGTTTAAAGTCATAATTAGTATTATGTTAGCGATAATGACAACATCCTTAAGAGCCTGAGCATCAGACTTCCCATTTTCTCTCACTGTGTGAGTGATGCCACAACTGTCATGAAGACTGATTTGAAAGAACTCCTGTTCCAGCCCTCTGTTTCTGGCCATTGTGATGATATTCCTGCTGGCAGAAGAATCGGCAGATCTGCCCCTAGGATTTCCTAGAGTCATTCACTTATTCCTGTTCATTTGGAATGCTGCTCACCCGGCTTTAACTTTTAGCAAACCTTTGTGGTCACTTGCAAATGAATGAACCTGTTAAACAAGGTGTGCCTGGTAATTTTCATAAGCCAATTATCTTGGGTTGATTTCTGCATGTGTAGACTGGCAGTGGCACTGAATATAGCCAATGGGTTTTTTTCATTAATAAAATTATCATGTTTCTCGCATTCTCTAAAAGCAACCTGCATTATTTCTTCCAAATCCTGAATCTCGCCCCAGAGGTCAAAGCAGAGAAGGAATACTCCTCTGTAAATCCGAATGCTGTAAAGCTGCCCTTTCCCAAGTGCCTGTGAGTCATAAGCTTGTGTCATACAGTCACAGCAATCAATTTGACGTTCTAGAATAGTTATTTTTGGATGATGACAATGTCAGTTATCAGAATCAAAACAAAGCCATATTCTTCCAATTGACGTCCCTACACGTCAGTGCTTGTATCAATAGAAGCTGCATGTAGGGGGGTGATTACGCATATATCCAAGTATGTGGCCCTAAATCTTACAGCATAAACTGAAGAAGAGCATTGGGAGGGCTTGATATTGTACGTTCATTTGTTAAGGGTGTGGTCTTAGGCAAATTCTTCCCCCACTTCTAACCATGCAGCTGCCCACTGTTCTGATGCTACAGTTTCACAGCATCACAGATGAAAAGTGGCCAGTCTGCCTATAGCAATGCATTAGCCATAACCTGCATGAGAGCCGAAGAGTGGTGTTGGTGGGCAAGGGCTAGAAACTTAGCATTGGTTTGGGTTGCTGGTTTTTTTTAACTAATTATTTGTATTGCAGTAGTGTCTAGGAGCCCCAGTCAGGGACAAGGAACTTATTGTGCTAGGTGCTATACAAAAAGTTGATGGCTTTGGTGCCTCATTCACCAGAGAATGCTTCCTACTCACTGGTAGGGAGTGGATTTTTCAAATACTGGATATTTTACAGTACCAGACATTGCAGTGCTGATTCCAGTACCACTGGAAATTCCTATATGGTTAGGGACCTGCCTATCTCAAGAAACTCCCCCTTTTCCCTGCCATAGGAGGATTCTCTCACTGTAGAAAATCCAAGTTGAATTTGCTTCCCATGCTATTTCAAGCTAGTGCCTGGAGGTCAGCATTTGTGCTATGTAAGGCCCATCTCTTCTGAGGGGGTGGGAGCTAGAGATTTGGTTTATTTGTGTGGGAATTTGACAACAGCCAAGCTGTATCTTTTCAGAGACTGTCACTGCACCAAGAGGCTTGCTGGAATGGAGGTCTTTTACATTCCAGAATACACTGAAAAGGGACCAAAATAGTCTATAGTGCATCAGTCATTGCAGGGATGGATCCTGCTCTGTTTGGACAGCATAGAGTACAAAGGGACCCTGACTCTGACCGGGGTCTTTGGTATTTAAGGGAGACTAGTAATAAATATTATCCTAATGCGGGAGAATTCATGCCCTGCAGACATTAATATTACTTGATAAGATTTTTTTCCCAGTACGTGCCTGAGTCTCCTATACATTATAAATGGGATTTTCAAAAAGCTCTCAACATTGGCTGAAGTCAGAGAGTTTTACTATTGACTTAATTGGGAGCAAAGTTGAACCTATCCCCGACTTCCCCCAACAAATGCATTTGCACACCTAGCTTGTCTGATTTTTATGATTGTGCTTACAAATCAGGTAACTGCATGTGCAAGCTGCCAGTGGCAACTGGTGTGTACCATCAAGGACAGATGTGCATGCATTTCTTTCTTCATAGAGATTAGAAGCAGGCCCAGATTAGGTGCAGGACTGGGCCCCAGGTGCCCCTATATTACAGACTGTGTGTACTAACCTCACTGAGTTCCTTGTTTCCACTACACTCTGGTGGAAAGACATGTACTTATGTATTTATACAGACTCCTGAAAATTTCCAATAAAGACAGCTCTGAATCATTGCTTTCAGGTTCCACAGGAATAAATCCACCCACTTCGGTGTTATTAATGTCAACAAAGGTGTTGTCTTGGGCCCTATCTAATGTTCTGCAGATTGCCTGCTTCAATGCTCCCCCGACTGGCGCATTCTTGGGCCACGTGCTCTAACTCTCTCAGTGCAGTCCACACATGTTTAACAGCAGATTACAGTAGCAATTTTCATTTAGGGGAATAGGCCTTAACTTTGTGTCACTGACGTGTTTGTTTGTTTGTTTGTTTGTTTTTTATGCAAGCATTTGGGCCTGACAACTCCTTACTCTAATTTACAGGCTTAAAAAAAAGATGATAAAAATGATGCACTTTTTCAACAGCAGTCCTTTTGGGATGGATAAGATTTCTAAGGACTGCGTCACTGGAGTAAAGCTGCCTGGAAAACCTTCCACATCATCAGAATCCGAACCAGATATTGTGTCTATTGAATCAGCTGTGGAAGAGACCCAGCCAAAAGATCAGATGAAAACTGAAAGCCAAGGACAAGATTCTGCTCTCGGAGACTCACATGAACCTTCCACTGAAGCCAATGAGAGCTGTCCTCATTCATCTGAGTGCAGAGATAGTCCCAAAAAGAAAAAGAAGGGAATAAAGGGAAAACTAAAAGATGCCTTTTCCAATTTTTGGGGTGGTCAGAAGATAGAGAATCTAATAGAAAACGATGGAGCATTGACAGGTACAGTATGCCAGTTCTATCTACATATATGGCCACCCCACATCATTAGTGTATTTTATCCGTACAGTGCCCCTCAGGGGTGGGGAAGTATTATCCCCTTTTTACAGGTGAGGAATGGAGGCATAGGTCAGATTAAGTGACTTCCACTAGATTTCCTGTGAAGTCTGTGGTTGAGGCAGGAATTGGACCATGGTCTCCCAAATCCACTAGACTATCCCTTCCTCCTTTTAAGCAATTAGTGTTGGGTAGTCTATCTCCAATGTAAATGTCCAACCCTGGTACAGATAACAAACAGGCTTGGCAAAATATGTGTGCGTCTGACCACCAGGATATATGTCTGGAGGCCAAGCAGGTAGGCTGGCCATTCTAGCATCCATACAGCCTCGAGGCTAGCTGGAAACCACCTGTTGTCAGCTGTTACTGGAAGCCACACCATCCCCAAAGCCAGGCTTCTGTAATGGATGTTGTAGCACTGGACAATGATGATTGACCTTTACTGGGAGGGGTATTCTAACATAGCGGCCTCTCCTGTTCAGAGTATAGTGCTTGAAGGAGGATTGGACACTTTGATGCTTACCTACTAGCACCAAGTATTTATATTCTCAGGGTTTGTCTATATGAACACTTAATTTGTGGTGAGCTGGGGTGTAAATCTACCCCACACTAGCCTGCCATGTATGAAATGTCTGTCTGTGTGGACCTTGCTAGTGTGCACTGTAAATTCCTTAATGCACATGCATTTTGACTTACCCCGCTTTGAAACGAGTGTCAATTCAAGCACATCCTGGAATTTTTAGTGTGCAGCAGCAGGGTGCACATGGACACTTAGTGCGCAGCAGCAGGAGAGATTTATACCTCAGCTTGCTGCACGCTCAGTGTTCTTGCAGACCAGCCTCAGGCATGGCATGGGATGAAAAATCAGTTTTCCCTGCGGTTTTTTGTTCTAGTGTCTGGCTCTTGGTACAACAGCGAGTACTAACAGCTGGACACTAGATTCTGTGTACTTGCCAACTGTTTCTATCATTCTGATCCACAATCCTAATGGAAATCTAAGTTCAGGAGCAACAACAGTTTGAATTTTTCTCTAATATGGGGACTTCATGTGCCAGGTTTTTTAGTTACTGTTGTATTCTGTTTGCTTATACTTGTTCTTCAAATGTCTTAGTATGCCCGTGATCCATGTGTCAAATTCCCAGTGACATCACTGGGTGTGACATGACTGGAATGAGCAGATTGCCTTCACTATTGGTCAGGGGTACTATTAATGGCCTTTGAATGATTTGTAGTCTTTCTGGTGACTAAGGTTTTGACATTTGTTCCCTCCAAAGTGATCTTTGAGGAGCAAGCAGACACGGGTGAGACCTGAGGATGTATTGTCTCGTTTCCACTCCTCCCCATCCCTTACACACACACACACACACACACACACACACACACACTTTACAATAAAGAGCACAACTGGCTGAGCTTTTGGTGTGTCTGCATACACTTTCCCGTAATCGTCAGTGTTCCTGCTTTTAAGATGCAGGTACTGCTCAGTTTAGTAGCCTGGATCTTTTCTACTGCTAGATGGATGGCAGAGGGTAAAAAAAACTTCAAAACTCAACTGGGATATCTATATCTCTCTATCTATAAGCCCTTAGTAGAACCTCTAGTATTTTAGCATAAAACAGTTGGCAGCACATCCAACCCCTGGATTTGTAATACGTTGGCACAGCCTGAGTCACAGTCATGTCTTGCGAGAGAGATGGCAGGAATATTCAGAGATCTCTAAAAGTCACCTGAATGACGCTTTGCAGTGAAGTCTAAGAATCTGCATTAAAAGGGCTGTATAACTGAATGCACTGTAGTATTGTGGGGCCATTTTTGTAAAGAAGATGGGAGCCTCTGTCATAAAGCATTTGGGTACAAAAATTGTTCTTCTTTTGACAGCTGAACAAATCAGAGAGCACCTTGAAAGTGACCATTTCTTCGATGCCACACAACAGCTGATTGCTCTGGAGTGGGCCCTCTACAGCAACTTAAGTGGCAAGAGTGAAGAGGAATTGTCAAGGGAGCAAAGCGAAGTGGAATCACTCTATGAACTACTGAGGTGTAAAGTCTTCAGCATCATAAAGAATTCGATCATCCTAGCACCAGCTAATCCAAAGTTACTACGGCATGCTGTGTACGCAATAGAAGAGCAGGAGGTGGAGGATGAGAAATACAAGTCAGAGAAGCCACCTGACAAGATCATGAGTTACAGACCCAGAAAATGGAGGGAGGTTTGGATGGACACAGTGAAGCAGTCTGTAGCTGATCGTATGAAAGACATCCAGCGCACTAGCTGTGCTGAGAACCTGTCTACAACTGCTCATTGCCTCCTGCACATGGGAAGGACAATGAAAGAGGATATGACAACAGTGGTGGAATACATTAAACAACATTACCATGCGCAGTTTAACGTGTGCAGCACATATGCAGAATGTTACCACAGCTATTTCTCTTCTCAGCTGCAGCAGATTGCTGACTTTGAACTGGGAGATAAGGACACATATCTCCTCCTCACTTGGGTGCAGAACCTTTATCCAAAGTAAGTGGTGATTATATCTATATGTTTCTCACTAGAGTTGACTGATCTGCATTCATGTATTCCCAGATCATACATGGATGGGGCCTATCATCACTTAGTCCATTATCTTTGGTGGTTTTGCCAATAGCAGATTTTGGATAGTAGATTCCAAAACTAGTCAGTAAAGGTGATTTCTCTCTCTGGACGTTTAGAGATGGTGTCTGAGCAAAGTGCATCCTAATAAGAGAACACTTAGGCTTGGTTTAAACTTAAAAGTTATGTCAACACAGCTGAATCTGACAGGGGTGTGAAAAAACCACACTCCTCACCAACATAGCTATGCTGACAAAACCCCTATGTAGATTGAGCTATGTTGACAGAAGATGGCTTCTGTCGAGGCAGCGAACATTGTGCAGGGAGGTGGTATTCCTATACCAACCGAAAAAGTCCTTTAATCCGTGTAGGCTGGGTATACATGAGAGGGCTTTGCTGACACAGGCTGCATGGTGTAGACATAGCCATAGAATAGGGGATATTTATGGCAAAATCCTTCCCTTGCTGTAAGCAGGCACACGGGGAAGTGGGTATGTCTTAGGAATCCATCTGAAGGTGTATGAGCCATCCTGCCAGCGCAGGATGGGCAACGGCAGCTGGGAGACACTCTACAGCATAATTTACTGCTGGTCCCAGAAAGGAGCAGGGTTCACCCACCTCTAGAGCAGGCTCCATGTTGCAGCATGTGTACAAGACACCTAGGGGTTACATCACACCCCATGCTAGCAGACCGTACTGCTCTGCAGGCTAGTGAGAACTGGCAGGTGGGCCCTCTCCTAGTGCCTTGTGGCAAGTGCTGCCATATGGATGTGTGCACCCTCACGTGCCCCCATCAGTCACACCCGCATGGCCCAGGGCAGGAGTTTGCCTGCAGTGATTAGCAATATACAGCATCAAGTACAATTTTTACAGTATCCAATTCAGAGAGTAATTTTGAAACTCAAACACCTCTTGGGTATCTTGACAGCCATGCCAGGTTATACACTGTAACTTAACAGCCTGCAGGTCGCAGAAGATGCCTCTCTGTCTATGCTCTGTAGTGGATCATTTGCCACCATGTACAGTTACACTTTAACACCATGCTCCTGTGCACTGAGTCATGCCAATTACACTCCATTGCTCTTCAGCCGATTCAGCGGGCGTCTAAGTAGTCAGGGAGTCCCCTCACCTGTCCCTGTGGCTTAAATACATAGGATGGTATTTCCCAGGTCTTGTACTGTGTGGTCCTTGGGCCTGATGCTCCACTGATGTAAATCAGCATAGCTCTGTTGGCTCCAACGATGCCCACATATTTATGTGTAAGTTGGCTTCGCTCCACTGATGTCAAGTACATGGCTGATTTTTGGAATCAATGGTGCTATGCTGATTTACCCCAGCTGAGGACCTGGCCTGAAATCAACACCTGCCGTTTATTCTAATCCCGTGGGGAGGATTTTTCACTTCCCCTCAGAGTGCCACAACAGCAATCTTTCAGCCCAGTGGGGCTGGAAGGGGTCAAGTCCATTGCTGCCACTCTTTAATCAAATAGCTCACTGCATCCAAAAGCCTGGGAAGGCTCCCTGTCCTGATCACCCCTCCAGCTGTGCGACTGAACTCTTCCAGATTCTCCTTCTCCAGCCCAGTCACCTCCTCCTGGGGCAGTGAAGGACCTCTTTTCCTTGTGTCCCTCATTCAACTGCAGGCCTGTGCTCCTGAGAAACACTATGTGAAGTCATCTGGGAGGGTGGAGTATGTTGCTTAGGCATTACCTACAATCCCTGTGTACCTCCAGAGGGTATGTCTACACCGCAGCTGGGAGGTGTAATACACAGCTCGGGTAGACATACATGGGCTAGCTCTGCTTGAACGAGCACCTAAAAGTAGCAGTGTGGCCGCAGCAGTGTGGGCAGTGGCTCAGATTAGCCACCTGAGTACAAGCCCACCCGGCCCCGGGGGTACAGCGCAGGAGCCCATGCCACTGTTTGTGCCACCCTGGCCCCCGTGCTATTTTTAGCATACTAGCTTGAACAGCTTGTGCATGTGTGTTTAGCCACACTGGGAATCGCATCACCCAGCTACTTTGTAGACACTCCCTGAGTTAGGAGGGCAAGGACTGGAACCCAAGTCCAGCAGAGCATTAGCCAAAGGACTGTTATCAGGTCAAACCACCCCATGTTTTGTAAAACTGAACTCCTCTATAGCATTAGACAAACCAGTTGCTCTGCTGTTAGATATGTTTTGTGAAGAAGTCTTGTTTCTTATCACAAACTGTAAATACAAAAGCTGTGTTACTTTATTTTAAAACCCAAAAGTCTTTTCTTCCTAAGTGCTGCTTTGCTGTAAGATGATTGAATTGAGGTTGATTTTAGAATTTTTCCAAAAGCACTGCTGCACTCGGGCTCGAAATGTTGATAGGCTAGCCACGTTTTAACTACTTTCATAAGGTGCAACGTGTGATTAAATTGGTATTGCTAAATATGGATGAGACACTTTGCAGACACCTTCCCTAAGACTGCAGAGACGGTCAGTGTTTCACGTCCAGCCTAACCTACTTCCCATGTTAAACACACCAACCGTGCAGTGGGGGAGGGTACACTGCGCAAGGCGCTTACCTACCACTGGTAAATGAGGATATGTGATGTCCCTGGGCATTTCATAGAACACCACAGGATATGTTCACCAGGGATGAATTTACCCCAGTGGGTTGAAATTCTAAAAGCAAGTCCGTTTTTCCATACACAAAACCCTCACCGTGTCCTATCACTGAGTGACTTTTTATTTGAATATATGGAGATGTAAACCAGATGACTGTAGATTTCCTCTGTGAAAGATTCTCCTCAAACCATGCCTCTCACCTAACAGCCTGAGTGAAACGTAGTGGTCACCTTTAGCAGAGGGCAGGCTTCTGGGCCCAGAGCCTGAGCTGATTCTAAGGAGTGCTCCGTGCAGCTGAGGAAAAGGAAGATGTAGACAGTTGGCCTTAAAGTCATCATTGTGCCTCCCCTCCCACCCATGATTCTGGACACTGGTTGCTCCCCTCACAAAAGAGGTTTAAGTTAGTTGCCTATGGCCCCAAGGGGCCATTTCACCTGTCAGGGAACAGCAGAGTGGAGAGAATCCTTGGCCAGGCCTCCTGCAGCAGGCAATAGGAGATGCAGCAGCACGGGGAACCACAACAGTGATTCATGTTGCCTCGGGTTCCCCTTGCACTGGGTGAACCCTCCTGCAGCTGGCTACACAAGTTTTAAGGCAACTTTGCAACAGGGAAGCAGCACAGCTCTGATCCCTAGACGTTTAAAGGTGCAGCACACAGGGGGGGAAAAGAACAAACCATGCAAGCCTCCCTCAGCATATTGCATTCAGAAAAGTTCTGGCATAAGCCAAAATACGTGGCTTTGTTTTGAAAACCGATTGGGTGGTTTCAGGAGTAATTTGGGGAGGGGAGAATCAGACAATGTTGTTTCAGTGCTCCAAACCACTGGATTAGGGTAGTTATCTAGAACACTGGCTATTTTCTTATACAAATGCCCTATGAAGGATAAACCGTAGAACTGAGTGTACGTTTTTGACAACTTTTTTCAACAAAAAATGCAGGTTCTGCACCTTGGTCATCTTCCCCACTCAGCTGTGCCTGACACAGCACTACTGCTGCTAAAGATCTGGCAACAAGTTTCTGAAGTTGTAGAAAAGCAGCCCATGGATTGTTGCTAGTAGTACAATGTGGTATTTGTGAAGTGATGGTTCATCTATAAATGTGGACATTGGGTAAATCACTAACATTACTCCCTGCAGTTCAAAAGGGTAACGCCAAATTTGCAAAACCTGCCCTAAGTGTAAGCCTCCTTTGAGGCTGATGGAGTCATTCCACATTGACGCCAGGGTAGCAGCCTATTTCTGCCTCCATGTCAAGCCATCAGTCCTCCCTTCAATAGGTATTTCACAGAAAGAATAATAGCAGGATATGAGACACCAAAAGCCAATCTTTTAGAGATTGAAATTTTAAAAACAACTGCTTGTCCAACATTACTTAATCACTAAAACCCAGTGTCCCATCAGATAATTCAGCTATTGAAGGAGGAAGGGTTGCTTTTATTTTCACTGCTTTGAATTCTCCCTTTCCCACTAGACCTCAACTGCTGGCACAAAACTCAACTCCTGGTTCCATTTAGGCTAGAACACTTCTGCACTGTTTGAATTCCCACAGCAAGCTGTGCCAGTGTCCGTTATTGTTTAGTGGCACGAACAAACTATAACTGGAAACTTGGGCTACAAAGCCTGGGCGCTGCCTCCTTTCCTCCAAGGCCTGCCTGCGTTTAACGGCAACACATTTTTACATCTGGTTTTCACTGTTTTCTTTAGCAATGTTAGATTTATGTAAACCAACTGTCTTTAATTACACTGATTCTACGAAATGTGGTTGTTTGTTTGGCTTTTTCATTCCAGTGACATAAGAAAAAATTCCATTTTAGTGAAAGAGTTGGATGAAGCCAAACTGGGGAGCCTTTTGCCACCCAAAATGATCAAACAGCTTGAAGCTACATACTTGTATAATGAAGCGGTGAGAGTCTGTTCATTCCTTTCTTACCTTTATTTCTGTGACACACCTTAGTGAAGCTTTATTTTGTCCAGGGCACAGTTACTGTGCATTGCTCTGCTCTCTGCATCATTTTACATACCTTTCAAGATCAGACATGTTAGCTCAACCTCGCTAAGCGGGTGGGAAATGAATCATGTTCTCTCTTGCACAAAGACCTACATAACAAAATGCTGTTGTCTTCATGTTCAACCCAGTCTACGAGCCTTGGGGGCTGCATGGCTATTTACAAGGTAAAGCAATTATCCTAGCTCTGAAAGCCTTACCATAAGAGGGAATAAACAGTCAAAGATTTTTTTGGACCCAGTTTTAAGTAAAGCATGGAGAGAGGGCTCAGTTCTCCTCTCCTAGCCACATATGTCCAGTGTAGCTCTAGTGGCATTACTCCTGACTTATGTGCTGTTCTCAGAGGAGACTCGTACCCACAGCATTTGTGAAAGCAGGTTGGGTGCATGCAAAGGTGTGCAACTGTGCAGACCTGCTTTTTGAAAACCTGGCCCTTAACTGTACTGAAGAATCTTTGCAGAAATGGCAGAGAGGCTGTTATTCTTAGGTTGTCCCCCCGCCCTCCCAAAAGACCTCAAATGGTGACCATTCTAGTAATCACAGTGCTTAGAACCTTTTGATCAGTCAAAAACATCAGGCTAGAATTCCTGGAGACTTGTAAGTAGAAAGGAAGTTCAGTCTGGAGTTCCAGTCTATAATCCCTTCCAGATGTGAGCTGGGACAGGCAAGTTGTTGAGCAAACAGAATGCAGCAGTAGCCTCTCAGTGCTAATTACTGTATGCACTGTGTGGCTCTGCAGTTATCCATGTCAGGAGCAGGAAGGGTCAGCGCTGAGAAGCAGCCACTATATGCAGCATGCTTCTCCTCCCAAACTGGCAGCTAGTCAGGTGCAGATGTACCCAGAAGACTGTGCTGCTTTTTGTAGCATTAACTTCTGCACTCTGGGTGGTAGAGGAGCCATGAGGGAGACTGAGCAGGACCCACAGCTCTGGAGCTTCCATTTCCCATTCCCCCGGGAATTGGGGGCAATATCCTGTACACCCTCCAAGCCTCTCCCTGACGAAACATTAATTGGAAACACTGCAATAAGCTTCACGTTCCAGAGTTCTTGGATGCCCTCCCCTGAGCTAAGCACAGGAGGGTACAATATAGTCTTGAATAAAGACGGCAGGATTGGGCCTTATGGGTATAGGGTTTTTACATGGTACCGTCTGAGAGACTCGTGTAACTGGCAGAGAGTAGAGTTTCAAGTTCCTAGCAGGATTTGATGTAAAATTCCATTAGGCCAGACAAATTACATGACTGACCAGTAAAATGTAGCCCACGAACTGTGAGCACTAAAAACCATGTACATGGGCTGTGGTAAATGTTGTTTCTTTTCCTTCATTCTGTCAAGGCTTCTGTCAAGAACTGGCTGGCCAAGAGTTTAGAAATGGAAGTAAAGAGGTGGATAGAAGAGAAAGAACCGGAAAAACTGGATGGACGTTTTCATAGTGAATTAGCCATAGATGTCATCCAGGTAACAGAAATGCACTGAAGTGCATTGTTTTACTTGATCCAGGATATATTTAAAATTAAATAACTGTCATGAAGGTATTAGGATTTGAAACTAAGTACAATCCAGTCAAGAAGCTCTAGATATCCAAATAAAGGGAAGACCATGTAATCCTATGGAAAAAATCTCTCTAGGTATTTATGACATCATTATAGTATC
Organism: Eretmochelys imbricata; assembly: GCF_965152235.1. Taxonomy (NCBI): domain Eukaryota; kingdom Metazoa; phylum Chordata; order Testudines; family Cheloniidae; genus Eretmochelys; species Eretmochelys imbricata. The sequence continues at coordinate 112,674,160 of NC_135577.1, forward strand.
TCTGCACGTCCTAACTATCAATAGATTTTTATCCTCAATACCCCTGTGAGGTAGGGAAGTGCTGTTATCCCCATTTGACAGATGGGGACTGGAGGTACAGGGAGACTAAGTGAGTTGCCCAAGGTCTCACAGGGAGGCTATACCAGAGCAGGGAATTGAACCCAGCTCTCCCACAGCCCAGACCAATGTCCTATCCACTAGGCTTGCCTCAGTAAGAGGCTGTGGGTTGATTGCATGGGTGGTTATCCATTAGGGACTAGCAGGTCCCTCTGCTCTGCAGTCCTGGGAAACTCCTCTTCCCCACACCTCAAACATGTTGAGGGGGAAAATCCTGCCGTTGTTTGACATGACAAAAGGGAATGCATGTGTGTAACCAAAACTGAACCAGTAGGACCTCTTGTACACAAATGAGCAAAATAGCAGTTATTTGTTGAGGAACTTGGCTGAGTTTCAGGTTGTGTTAGACAAATCGACTCTTGTCCTTCATCTTTTCTTGGGTAGGACTCTCTCCCCTTTCTCCCCCCCCCGGAGATGATTAGAAGATATTTTTCAAAAAGTGTGTGTGTGTGTGTATTATATATATATATATATAATATCATTTGACACTCTGTTCACACTTTTTCTTCCTCTGAATTGCTATTTAGTGTCTCCTTCCTCTTCATCTATGTTTTTGATTGAAATCAGAGGGTGCAAATATTGCATTATTGTCCAAAATAAGTACAGTTCCATTGCTTATTCCTAGGACTGGCAGTGTGGTCCAGCAGCTAGGACCCTGTGCTGGGACTCAGGAGAGACCAGCATTCTGTTCCAAGCTCTGTTGTGTGACTTTGGACAAGTCACGGCACCTCTCCCACTTCTCCACCATCTTTAGTTATAGGCAGCTAAAGCAGGCAGCTGCCACTGGCTCTTGCTTTGTGTTTGTGCAGTGCCTATCGCATTGAGAACTAATCTCTTCTAACACCAATGACTAATAAGAAATCCGCATCAGCCACCTTAGCAACTCTCCTGTGGGTTGTTTTTGGCGGGAGAGGGTTGTTGTAGAAGTTTGAAGTTGACCAATGTTCAATTTTATGTCTTAGACTATTCATGGAGGACAAAAGCGAGCTGCAGAAATTACACCTGAACTGGGCAACCAACTGTCCATCGTACTGTTGGTGGAGCTGTCAACATTTTTGAAAAGGTACAATAAGCTGTTGCAGGATACAGCTTTCTAAGCGCAAGAGTGACATCCAGTTGCAAAGTTACTGATCATGATTTCTTCTTTCAATCTCTCCCTTTAGCTACAAGAAAGCCTTAGAAGAATTTAAAGAGAAAAACAAGCAGCATGGCTATTTCAAGGCTATGATAATTGCAAATATTAACAACTGCATGAATTTTAGGTAAGAGTCACAATGAAAATGCTTAACTTGTTGCTTTGTAATCAATCCGGGTGACTGTAGCTTTTGGAGATAAAGAGCATTACAGCAGCAAACACACTGAAACCTTTAATTGTATTTAATATTTATATACAGATTTAGAGAGAGAGAAGCTACAGTGCAACTTCCAGTAGCTAATATCCAAAATGCTTAATCAAATATTTACATTATATACTTGTTACCCTAATTATTTAGCTAGTGTAAATTAGCATTGCTCCAGGGAACTCATTCGTGTGTCATTTTGGAGCAGCTGAGAACCCCACCCAAAGATTTTCGGCTCATAAAATAGTCCTATTATTCCAGATTTCAAATGTTCCTACTGAGTGCAAATTCTGACAACATAGGGGTCATGGAATCAGAATACCAGGGTTTCATTCTTTGTTCTTACACTGATTGATCATGGACAAGTCATGAGTCTCCAAGTACCCATCTGTAGAACAGATATGCACTTGGGTTAAAAGAAAAGTGCCATTTGATTATTTAGGAACAAGCAGTTTCATGCTATTAGGACAGTTTCCACAACTGCATTTTCCTTTATCCAAGCTGTGCATCATTAAATATTTTGCTACAAAACTAAGGTACCTTCTGGCTCTCCTAACAGAGTGGAGATATTATCTGTTATTTTCATGAAATAACTGAAAAACAATAGACTGAATCCTGCGTGAGAAGTCAGAGCCTGAGTCAAACTGTTCAAAAGGCATAAGGACATAGGTGCCGAGTTTCTATTCTGCTGGGGGATGCTGCCCCTGGCTCCGCCCAGGCCCTGCCCCCACTCCACTCCTTCCACCAATGCCCCACCCCTGCCCTGCCTCTTCCCACCCAGTTCTGCCCCCTCCGCAAGCGCACTGCATCCTGGCTCCTCTCCCCTCCCCGCCAGTATCTCCCAACGCCACAAAACAGCTGATCTGTGGCAGGTGGGAGGTGCTGATCTGTGGAGCTGCAGGTGGATGGGAGGCGCTGGGGGAAGGAGAGGTGTCGATGGGGGGGCTGCCAGTGAGTGCTAAGCCCTCACCATTTTTTCCCCCATGGGTGCTCCAGCCCCAGAGCATCCATGGAATCGGCACCTATACACAAGGCTGAGGAACTGAATCCTACGGCCCAGCCTGTAGTAGCCAGTGTCCACCAGGGCCACAGGAAGGAGCATCAGATATTGCCTGTTGCCACTCATTTCATGAGGGTTTGAGTCCATGTATCTGCACTGTGTGCCCCTGCTACAGCTCAGCTCACCGACAACTTCATTCCTGCACTCCTATGCCAAGAACTGCCATCAAGCTGGCAAGGAGGTATGGAGTTCCTGCAGTGGCCAAGTCCCATGTAGCAGGGGATGTCATTTCCACTGCAGTTTGGCCTTTACGTGGGGCAATGGCAGGGCTTGTTGAATCTGCCCTTTTGCCATCCACATATGCAGTGATAATTTACATACACATCCAATAATAGAACAATTGCCAGACAGACAAATTAAAAAGTCATAGTCATGTAATCAGTATCCCTCCCACTAACACTGACCATCACTTCTACTCTAAAACATAGAAGCCACTCAGAATTCTAGTTTACTTTTTGGGTAATGACAAAAACTTGATGTCCTGGTGCTAAGTTGCATTTACGGACCTATTAACATCTGCTTCTCCCACTAGCGTTCCTCTTTTTGTGTAACGAATCTCTTCCTGCATCTTGTTTCAGAGACCACACGGAGAAAACCACGACATCAGCACAAGACAGCACCAGATTGAAAATACTTGCTACGCTTCGTGAAATAGAGAACAGTGGCTATGATGAACTGCTTCAAGATTTGTTTCTGGAGTTAAAGGTAACCTGCGTGAAGTACATGAATAAATACCAATTTATTTGAGCATGAGCTTTCGTGAGCTACAGCTCACTTCATCAGATGCATTCCGTGGAAACTGCAGCAGACTTTATATATACACAGAGAATTCTCTGTGTGTATATATAAAGTCTGCTGCAGTTTCCACGGAATGCATCTGATGAAGTGAGCTGTAGCTCACGAAAGCTCATGCTCAAATAAATTGGTTAGTCTCTAAGGTGCCACAAGTACTCCTTTTCTTTTTGCGAATACAGACTAACACGGCTGTTACTCTGAAACCTGTCATCATGAATAAATACCAAGCATCTAGGGATGTAATTGTCTCCTATGAAATAGTCCTGTAGAGGAAAAGTCTAATATGGTACTGATTTGATTTGGGACAAAAAAGTAGGGTCAACATAATTTTCCCAGAATACTTTTTTTGGGAGGGAGGGAGGGGTGTGAAACACACGGCAACCCAGTATTCCAGGGTTTGTACTGCACATCAGAGTATCTGAGCACATTACTTCGCTGAGGTCGTCATCATCATGCTGTCTTTATCAAAGCAATGAATACACACTCCAGGTTGGTTGATTTAACTGAATGGGAAGTTTACAGTCTAAAGAAAAATCTGAGCTTTTCTCAGCTATTAGAGGGGGTCCACAACTGATCACGCCCAAACTTGGGAAGAGATCAGAGCCAGATCTGAACTTCAAGTCTCAGCCCCCACCTTCATTATTTAAAACTCAGTTGGTTCCCAGTGTTTTAGTTCTCAATCCCGAAAACAAATGTAACTTAACGAGCCTGAGTACTGTAGTCCCATTGAACTAACGGGACTCCTCACATGTGCAACATTACTTACATACTTGTCTGCAGCAGCAGGGCCTTTTCCTGTAAATTCCTGGGGATAGGACACATATCTAAAGATGATCTGTGAAGCATTTAAAATTGGACTTATTCACTTTTTGGCTTCTGGGCTCTTCCTTTCTTTGAAATAAAAGGCTTTTCTCCACTTCTTGTTTCTAATTAAAGAAACATCAGGATTGTCAAATCTCATCTTCCCTGCTTTTCCTCGAGGACCTCTTGGGAGGTCTCAGGGATGTTCATTGTGAACTCAAACCTTAACTGAGAGGACCAAGGAGGGTGGACTCTTAAGGAAGACAACCTCTCTCCAGTGTCATTATTGGGGTTTTTTTTGGTAAATATCTATTTAACTTCCAACAAAATACAATTTCTGATTAAAATCTCTTCCCTCAACTTTCATTCCCTTGGAACTCAATGCCATCAGTCCTTGTCAGTCATCATAGAGTAGACAAGATGCAAAATTCTAATTTAAGAAATGGAAACAGAAAGATTGTTTTTAATTTAAGCCCTTTAGGGCCTCTATCCTGTTCATCAGAAGGAAGCAAAGAAGGGCACAAGTCCCATTCACCTCTTCTCCTTTAGCAGGCCATCTTTAATTTCTCTGTACAGCACCATGCACACCTGTTGTATAAGATGTTAAATCTCTACGTACATATTTGCATTTAGACTTTGCTTTGCAGAAGCTGAACAGCATGTTTTTTCCTCAGCCTATTTTTAGAAAGTTCACACAAAGTAAATGGCTTTCGTGCAGTGAAACGATGGATGAAATCATTCAGGTCACCAGCAACCACCTTTCAGAATTCAAGACTCTCCTCAACCCCTTTTACCAGGTAAGGTCAAAGGGAGACATTGAAAGAATTCTAGGAAATCCAAGCTTGGCTTGTCAACTAGGGACCATTGTGATGCTCAGCTATATGGACTCACTTCGGTTTGGCAAGGGGACTGGGTGGGCATGTTGGCAAGTGCCAGCTTAACCCCATTTAAACTGGAGAGTTTTCACAATTGCGAATCCCACCCCCAAGGAGGGATTTCCATTACTGTGCAGATTACCTAAATCATGCCAACTCCTATCCATCAAAGCCAGATTCACGTAGCTCCTTCTTACCCTGGTTTCTTCAGCATGATGGCCAAACACATTAGAGAGGCTTCAGTGTTCAGACAGCTCTTCAGAATAAGGCCTTGTCTACACCAAGGATCTTGGCTGTTGGTCCTCCAGCCCCAGCATGGCTGCACATGTGCAAATTAGTTTAGAGTGGCTTTGATAATCCTAAGTATTTGCAGGGGTGATTGCAACAGGAGCCAATCTCAAGAACAGGCCAGGTCTAGATGCTGTGATTTGCAGTGCAAGCTTCTATCCTCAGCCACATCCAAGGCAATTTTAAGTGTCCAAGTCCATATTTCTTGTGGTTATACAGCAAGCCTCAAATAGGACTATGTACAGTTTTCTGCTTTTGTCTCACTAATATCTGAACAAATTCAGTAATATATGTAATCAAATAGGGGACCAGGAGGAGTTGAGGCATATTCCTGTTTCCCTACGATATTTCTACCTCTCATGCTTCATTTTTCAAGCATCACTCATTGCCAATAGGAAATCCCCATTCTGGGAAAGAGTCAATTCCCAGACATCATTGGCTTTGCTTACGAGGGGCTGGGAGGGTTTGTGCACTGGGTAGAACAGGACTCTAGACCAGCCAGTAATAGGGAGGTGAGTGAGTACTTCGGAACTAATGAGACTCCAGCATGGCTGTCCAGGTGTAACTGAGGGTGGGAATTTGGCACACCATGTTTTAGCATCGGGACCATATTGCCTTCAATCCACATGTACAAACAGGGGCTTAACGCTGTTCAAAGGTGTCCCAAACAAAAATTCGCAACAGACCCCACCCTTTCCCAAGTTCACCTATGCTAAAAATTCAAAACAGATCCCACCCTTTCCCTGAGTTCCCTTATGCTAGCCCAGGCCATCCTCTCGTCCTGTGGTGAATGTCACCTCCATTCCCTTTCTTTCCTCCCCTAACTCATCCAGTTCCAAGACTGCTCTTGACTGTTCCTTGATGGCTGGCCTTAGAAAGAGGCTGCACATCTGCAAGTCCTCTGGGTGAGTGGGCAGGAGCTGTTACCTTCTCTAGGTGTTCGCCTCCTGCATCAGCTCCACCAGGGACAACTGTAGAACTTGGGACTGGGAGCAACTGAAAAGAAATTCCCCAAGGTTGTCCTCTCTGTGACAACAGTGGGAGCAAGTCTGTTAGAGGTGAGGGAGGATTGTCCCTCTGTTGCTACTCTTTGGAACCATCTGAGTCTCTATTCCCTGCCCATTCCTCCTGTCAAGTCAAAGGCGAGTGCTTGGTGCTTCATTGTAACTCCACTTCTTCCCCAGTTGCAGGGCTCAGCACCTGTGTCCCCACCCCTCACCACCACTGGACTTGGATACACAATAGGAGGGGGCTATGGGGCCCTGTATATAAGTGCCATTGAGATAAGGGGCAACTCTATGCCAGATGTCAGACATCTGGCATAATCTGTAGCCCTCGCAGTGGGTTCCATGCATATGATCCTACTGAATTAATTCCCATTTCCCCTCCCCAACAGGGCATTATGGAGAAGATTCATAGTCACTTGGTGAGAGAATACATTGTGAGGCTAATGAAGAAGAAAGTCAGCTTGAAAACCCCAGAACTACAGCAAAACTTGTCAAAACTCATTTCAGCTCATGCCTCCCACTTGCAGAGCTTCTGCAAAGAGAAGGTTAGTGTTGGCTCATCATGTCCACTTTAGAACTTAATCCTATGAACTTCTGAAAGGAGTTTTCTTCAGCCTCTAGGATTAATTCTTCAAATGCTATTTAGTTTTTGCAAGTGGATGTTAGACTGAAGGGGAGTTTTCCGAGACTAGGGGTGGGTCAAGTTGGAATATATGCCTGGGGACTGAAGGTTACACAGTTTACAAGGAGCAGCAAAAGGGCTGCCAAGTACAATGCTGATTTCCCACTTTCTCCTGATTTCATGCAATTGGTTCCTTTCCTGTTATGCTCAGTTTACACAGATTTAAGTTTCTTTATCTAATAGTTCTCTATTGTAATACCAAGGTGCTTCAGTTCTGTGGCATAAATACATACACTGGGTATGTTTTGCATGCAACTTTCCCCTTTATTTCCCTGGACTCTGTTGCTTTTAGTCTAGGCTGGGTCTGGAAATGCCAGTATTTGTTTTCAGAACAGTGTATTGGGTAAGGGAATTAATGATCAACTCACACTTGTTTAATCTCAATCCTATCCCTCCTTTCATGGCTCTGCAGTGAACCCAGGTGGCAGGGGTCATGGTGACTATGAAAAGCAGGTGGTGTGGGAGGGAGGTCTAGACTCTTCATAGGTAGGGTTTCCAGCAACTGGAAAGCAGGTCTGCTTCGGGCTTTTTTTTTTCAGGGGAATAAGGGAAGGGGTTTAGCAGATAGTAGAGAAGTCAAAGATCTGTCACACATCCACGGATGCAACATGCATCTGCCACGTAGGTTAGGTCACTGCATATCTCCAAGGGTAACCAGCAGATTAAGTAGCTGAGAAGAAAATCATACTGGGGAGTAGCAGGTAGGCCAGCAGCTAGGGAAGAGTGATCTGAGTACAGCTTAGAGAACAAAAATCTAGCTAAATAAGTTTTTCAAAGTCTGGGCACGGCTAAATCCAGTTTAGAACAATGTCTCTGAAAACTATAGGGCATCATTTCTAATTACTGCTTAGTTCCTTCCTTGATAGCCAACCCAACTGTGTTAGAAACTGGTTTAGCTGGTTTAGCATATTTAAACAGCGTTTCTTGATTATGTCCCCATCCCATGCAGATGAGGTTTTGTATTCCCAATGGACCTGTATTACAGACTGTTTACTCTAGTTACTTTTTTCTAATAGGGGTCTAAGGCCACATGGTTGGATTCTGCACTCCCAAAACTGGCTGAAATAATCATACTTCAGGATTCAAGTGCCATTAAAATAGAAGTTGCTATACTTGCTAATACATACCCAGATATCAGGTAAGAGGTACTGAAGAATATTTGTGAACATTAATAGGAACGTCCACAGTAGTTCCATGAAGATACTTGAGTATTAGATGAAAAGCAGCTAGTTTGTGAGCACCAGCTTTTCTAGATCAGGTTCAAGCACTTCAAGGCCTGCTACAAAGAGAGCAGAGAGTTCATCATCCATGCTGAGTGCCTAGGAACACCACTGTACGTTGGGTAACAACTCCCCTTTTTAGCAAGGTACAGTTCAGAGATCTTGATAGGAGGTATTTTTTTCCCCCTAAATGTTCCTGATCTCTTTTCCAAAAGACAGATCCAAGTTCCATAATTCAGCGGTGCCACCACTGATTTTATAGGTCTGACTAGGTGTCCTCCACTCCACCCTTCAACATGTAATTTTTTGTGACTGTTTGTTTGGCTGGTGACCCATCAGCTGAAATAAGCTGTGTTAAGCAAGACACCATCTAGAATCTACACATTCTGAGCCAGGTATCTGGGGGGGTAGCCGTGTTAGTCTGTATCCACAAAAAACAACAAGGAGTCCTCTGCCACTTTAAAGACTAACAGATTTATTTGGGCATATCTGAAGAAGTGAGGTTTTTACCCACAAAAGCTTATGCCCAAATAAATCTGTTAGTCTTTAAGGTGCCACCAGACTCCTTGCTGATTCTGAGCCAGGTCTCTCCTCTTCGTGTCAGCTGAGGGTGGGGGATGGTGCAGTGGTCAGGGTGCTAGCCTGGGACTTGGGAGACCTGGATTATATTCCCTGCTCTGCCACAGACTTCCTGTGTAACCTTGGGCAAGTCACTTAGCTTCTCCATGTCTCAGTTACGATCTACAGAATTGAGATTGAATTATTTGTATTACCGTAGTACTTAGAAGTCTCACTCATGGAGCAGAACCGCATTTTGCTAGGTGCTGTATAAACACAGAACAAAAAGACAGGCCAGCACTTCCCCTACCACACAGAGGTATTATGAGGATAAGGACAAAGGACATTAAAGACCTTTAGGTGCTCTGATGATGGGGCCACATAAAAACCTAAGATAGTGCCACTCTGTGTATCTAACACTGGATCTTTTCTGTTCCCTAGCAAAAAGCACCTTGCTGCCATCTTGTACATCAAGGGAAACTTGCCAAACAGTGAAGTAAGAAGCATCCTGAGCATCCTGGATATCAGCACAAAGTCCACCACTTCCTGTGAACCACTGTTCTCAGCTATAAGGATTTCCTAGGCTTGATCTCAGCACTCATACTCTATGGGACTATTTGCTAAACTAGTAAAAGTCACAGCATGGGGCCAGATTCAGCAGGCCTCATGCATGGGCCACGCAGCTAACCAGTACATCAGCATTTCTCTGCTGAAGTCCTTTTTTGTCATTGTAAGATTGACTCCCCTGTGGGAAGAGATTTGCTCTGTGCTTAGCTACAAAGGGATGGAATCTGATAGAGGGGTTGTGGCCTAGTTCTCTGAACAGCAAACAGAGCTCTCAAATCAGACACTGACTCCCTCTGAGGTCTCAGGCATATCCCACTATGCCTCAGTTTCCCCCTGGGTACAGTAGTACTCCACTCACTTCCCAGGAGCATTGCAAGTATTACCTAGCTAACTAATTATTTAGATAAGATCTATAAAGCATGGCTTGTCCTCTGTGGAGGAAGAGGCTCTTTACATTTCATTTTTTTCTTCCAAAAGCTTAGCAAAGTGATTGGGAAAAAAATAATTTCAGAGCATGCTCAGTAGACATCTGCTAGGTTTTCTTTTTAATCAGAGGCTACGAAGCTGCATTTTCTATTAGATCAGTAAGATGTGGTGAAGGGGTCAGGAAGGAACAAAGTCTGTCCTCAGGCTAGCTTGCAGGAACAGTTTGGATAAGGAAAGTTTTAAAGGGTCTCATTGAAAGTTGTGACTGCATGTGTTTCAAAAAGTGAAATTGCCTTATCATGGACAAGAGAAAAGTCACAGCACAGAAAGCTGCCAATCTTGGGACTTCAGGAGCTTTCTGCATTTTGTAAAATCCAAATTTTAATTTTTTTAAAAATCTAGGTTTCTGCACCTTCCTTTTGTGAGGCTACAGTCAGCACAGTGTAAACTGATGGGCTGCTTCCCAGCTAAGCAAGCCTTGCAGAAAGCATTCCCTAGCTACACCATAGCAGCCAGCCAAAGGTGGGACTTTATCACTCCTATACCCCATTCACCTCCATGAGGTGTGAATTTCTAAGCCTGCTTGGCAAATTAGCATCCAGTCCTGCAAGTGCTTTGCACGCAGAGCTCCTATCCGAGTTCTGTGTAGGATTGGGATTTTAAGTGCTCACATTTCTGACTTTCTCCTGTTTATATTCAGTAGTTTTCCAGTGCTATAGATTAAGGGTTTCTATAGCTAATTATACATTGTAATAGTTGTAGCCTAAGGCCCCAATTCAGCAAAGCACTTACCTTGCTTACATCCACAACATTCAGCAAAGCATGCATTTCAGTTCTGTTGCTTTCAATGGGATTTGAACATGTGCTTTAAGTGTTCAGGGGCCTAACTGCATAAATGGAACACACATTTTGTGTTGTTTTATATAAAATCTCTCTCTCTCAGTTGCCCTCTATCCTGCTGTTGTTGGTCTAGACTAGAGCTGGAAATACTAATCTTGAGTATGTTTTGAAAGCGGGTTTGTTTTCAAGACAATCTTTTAGCCAGAGAATTACCTAAATATCCAAGTTGTTGAATCCCAAGACCTTTACCCTCTGTAGCAAACTGTAGAAAGCTCATCTGCGAGGAGGATGAATGACTATGGAAACTGTGAAATGGCAGTTGCAGACAAAGCATACTGGCATTAACGTCCCTATAAAACCACCTTTAAATGTGACCACAATTTGTGTATGCCGCATGTAAGCTTCTGCTTTCTAACCCTGAGGTTGTATTCCCACAGGTGCTTGTAGGTCACTGGTGTATTTTAGAATCCAATTTTACTTTCTCTAATTAGTTATCTTTGTATGTAATATTTATATTTAAACAATTTTAAAATTATGCTGGAAATGTAGCTGACTTACCTCTGGTTGTGTGTATGTACCATAGGCATGGGTAACCCTATGGTATTCCTTCAGAGATGATTCCCCTACTACTTGCAGCCTGATGAATGTTAGGTTAGGGTTGCCAACTTTCTAATTGCAGAAAATCCCACCCCTTCTCAGAGGCCCCGCCCCGCCCTTACTCAATCCCTGCTTCCTCTGTCACTCGCTCTCCCCCACCATCACTCGCTCGCTCATTTTCACCAGGCTGGGGCAAGGGTGTGGGAGGGGGTAAGAGTTCTGGCTGGAGGTGCAGGCTCTGAGGTGGGGCCAGGGAAGAGGGATTCAGAGTGCAGGAGGAGGATCAGGGCTGGGGTAAGGGTGCAGGAGGGGGTGTGGGGTGCAGGTTCTGGGCCGCGCTGACCTCAGGTGGCCCCAGCATTTCCCAGTGATGGAGGAAGTACACGTGGCTCCTGGTAAGCAGTGGCATGTCTCTCCAGCTCCTAGGCAGATGGGCAGCCAGGAGGCTGTACACCGCCCCCACCCACAGGCACTGCCCCAAGTGCCGGCTCTACAGCTCCCATTGGCCATGGTGTTCCTGGCCAATGGCAGCTGTGGAGCTGATGGTCGGGGCAGCACACAGAGCCCCCTTCACCGCCCCTCCACCTAGGAGCCAGAGGCACATACCGGCCACTTCCTGGGAGCCACGCGGAGCCAGGCACGGAGCCTGCCTGCTCAGGGTACCCAACCAGACTTTTAGCGGCCCTGTCAGCTGTGCTGACTGGAGTTGCCAGCATTCCTTTTCGACCGGGCATTCCGGTCAAAAACAGGATGCCTGGCAACCCTATGTTGGAGTCAAGTGCCTAGTACATTGAGGGTACTACTGGAATACAAATAAAAGAAGCTGGTATTGCAGGGCCACGTGCTATGTGTGTGTATTGTTAGTGCATACTCTGCCTTATTCATTTGATACCATAGCCTGGCTTCCTATGGTCTTGGGAGTAGGGACTGTCATTTCCTGTATGTTTGTGTAGGACCTAGCACAGTGGTGCCCAGCCTAGGTGTAACTGAACTATAAGCGTTGAATAATAAAGACAGATCAGTATATTTTCTGAGGATACATCTGTGACGGTTGGATCCCCTTAAGATGCCACCTGATATGCTGAGATAGCACTGAGCCTGCCTCTTATGCCAGCTTGGGCACCGTTTTTACCTGTCTTGCTGAGCTAGGCTATTAAGCCTCCTCCAGCAAACACACAGGCAGGGCCACACCCAACTACAGAACAAAACAAACAGTTCTGGGAAGGATCATCTTAAGGGACTTGCCTCAGCACACAGGTGTCCACCTCCCTGGGAATGCAGACCCAAAGATATATTATGAAATCTGCCTCCTCCCTCAGTGTGGAGGAAGGTATGCACAACTTCTCGTGTCCCCCCGGTTAGACATCACACAAACTGGGTTTAATAATAAACAAAAACAATTTTAACTGTAAAAGGCAGATTTTTAAGTGGTTAAAGAGATAGCAAACAGAACAAAGCAGATTACTAAGCAAATGAAACCAAACACGCAAACTAAACTAGTTTCACTAAAGAAATTGGTTACCAATAATATTTCTCACCCTAGATATTGTTGCAGGCAGATTACAGAAAGTCTTGAAAGGCAGCTGCACTGGTCTCCCTCTTGAGACCTCAGGTATTATTACTCACAAGCTAGGTGCCGTCCCAGCTTGGGTTCAACCCTTCTCCCCTCAGTTCAGTTTTTGCTTCCAGGTCTTTTTCAGTGTCTCTTTTGCAGGGGGGGAGGCAGAGGAGAACCATGATGATGTCACTCCTCTGCCTTATATAGCTCTTGTGTAAGGCGGGATCCCTTTTGTCTTCTAGTGGAAAACCACTGGCATTCCAAAAGGGGAGGAGGGGTATCCAGGACCAGGTGACTTGGACCCTGGTCTCTGCATGGCTGTGGCAGCCATTGCTTGTAGGCTGTCTCCACTGTCCACAGGAAGACTAAGCTCTTTCACAGTCCATTGTCTCTGCTAATTGCCCATGAGCCCTGTCTGGCTTTTCCATTGTTGTACCTGAAGTGGTAGCAGTGGGCGTCACCCAAAGTACAATCGTTGAAATAGAGATACATAATCAATATTCCTAACTTCAGATACAGAAATGATACAGGCATACAAATTGGATAATCAAATTCAGTAAATTATAACCTTTCCAATGATACCTTACAAGACCCATCTTGCATAAAGTACATTTCAGTTATGTCATATCATAAGCACAATTTCATAAAAAATATGGAGTGAAACATCACAACACTTAATTCTTGTTATTCATGCACACCCATATTTCCAATTTGTATTCTTGTGTGGCTGAAAGTACAGTTCACCACATATTGACAGGTTTCAGAGTAGCAGCCGTGTTAGTCTGTATTCGCAAAAAGAAAAGGAGTACTAGTGGCACCTTAGAGACTAACCAATTTATTTGAGCATAAGCTTTCGTGGGCTACACGAAATCAGCTATTGTCTGACCTGATACTTATAATGGCATTATTTATATGTAGCATACTTCATACACATTTTTCAAGGCACACTTATGAGGATAGGTGAGTGGCTTGATTAGATATTATCACAAATAAACCAGTGCTCTTATAAGCTAAATAATATCAACTTCTGTGGTCAGTAACGTGGCTTGTTTAGTTACCATAGGACGTCTATTGATACTGGCATCTACCCACACTTGGACATATCAGGTGATCATTAAGATTAGATAAAGTAGCATTTCTCTTCTGAAAAACTGACTGGGGGAAAAAGTATGTTCCTTGACCCATGGCACTGTAGTCCCATGCCACAGATTCTGCTAAGGCAGAGGGAAGAAATGAAAAAACATGCTTAAGAAGGAGTGGGCTGGGGAGAACTCAACCTTTGTGGAAGTACGGGCAGACACTGGGAGACACCCAAGGGAAAAGAAACTTGGAGCAGATTAAATGCCAGTTTTATTATTTCACATTGTTAACAGTATCATTTACAATGATTTCTTGTTAAAAAGCATAAATCATAGATGAGGAGGGAAGCACTGCCTGTTCTCTGGAGCTCCTAAGTAGTGAGATCTAAACACCAACCTTGATCCAGAGCCTAATACATTCCTCACTAGATCCTACTGAACATGGGACATGCAGAAACATTTAAAAAAATACAACAGCTCAATTCAACAGGCCTCTATAAAACAACGCTCACATTAAAATCAATGGGAGTTCTGCTAAAATAAAGATCATTGACTCTGGCCCCAACTGGTTCCTGACTCTTAGAAAGTCTCTCCAAAGCTAAGGAAAGTCAGCAAGGTCTCTGGAGCTGCTGCCAAATCTAAGAAGTTTGTGATGAAATTAAAGATTGTGCGTTTGAGATTTCTGGGCAGCTGAGCAATGAGTTGTTAAAGCATGTTTCTGATGAGAAGGCATAAAAAAAAAATAGAGAATGCTTTGTCAGATCCAGTCAAGGCACTTATGGGCTCTGGAGCCTAGAAATAAGGGTTAGAAGCCAGAACCTTTGAATTTTCCCATCACCAGACTAGACTGCTTTGCCAAGTTTCGTTATGACTTGGTAGGATTCTCTCTTGCCAGATTTAAGTCTATATGATTTATTCAGATATAACCCTAAGCTTACTACCAGGCAAATTGGTTGAAATTTAGTAAAGAACAGAATTATCAGATACCTAGATAAACAGGATATGTTGGAGAAGTGTCAACACGACTTTTGTAAAGGGAAATCATGCCTCACCAATCTATTAGAATTCTTTGAAGGTGTCAACAAGCAGTGGCCAGGAGTGACCCAGTTGATATCATGTACCTGGACTTTCAGGAAGCCTTCACCAAAGGCTCTTAAGCAAAGTAAGCAGTCATGGGATAAAAGGAAAGGTCCTCTCATGGATCAGTAACTGGTTAAAAGATAGGAAACAAAGGGTAGAAATAAATGGTCATTTTTCAGAATGGAGAGAGGTTAAATAGCGGGGGGGGGGGAGTCCCTCCATGATCTGCACTGGGACCAGCGCAGTTCAACATGTTTATAAATGACCTGGAAAAAGGGACAAACAGTGAGGTGACAAAGTTTGCAGACAATGCTAAATTACTCAAGATAGTGAAGTCCAAAGCGGACTATAAAGAGATGTAAAGGGACCTCACAAAACTGGGTGACTGGGCAACAAAATGGTAGAAGAAATTTGATGTTGATAAGTGCAAAATAATGCACATTGGAAAACATAATCCCAACAATACAAACTGATGGGGTCTAAATCAGCTGTTACCACATAGTGGAGTCATAGTGGATAGTTCTCTGAAAAGGAGCATTCATAAAAGCTAACAGAATGTAAGGAACCATTAGAAAAGGGATAGATAATAAGACAGAAAATATCATAATGCTGCTATATAAATCCGTGGTATGCCCACACCTTGAATACTGCATGTATTTCTGTTCACCCCATCTCAAAAAGGATATATTAGAATTGGAAAAGGTACAGAGAAGGGCAAGAAAAATGATTGAGGGTATGGAACGGCTTCCATATGAGGAGAGATTAAAAAGACTGGGACTATTCAGCTTGGAAAAGAGACGACTAATGGCGGGGATCTGACATCAGTCTAGAAATCATGGAGGGTGGGGAGAAAGTGACGAAGGAAGTGCTATTCACCCTTTCACATAACACAAGAACCAGAGGTCACCCGATAAAATTAATAGGCAGCAGGATTAAAACAAACAAAAGGAAGTACTTCTTCATACAATGCCCAGTCAACCTGTGGAACTTGTTGCCAGGGGATGTTGTGAAGGCCAAAAGTATTAGTTAAAAAAAGAACTAGATAAGTTCATGGAGGGTCGGTCCATCAATGGCTATTAGCTAAGATGATCAGGGATGCAACCAGAGGCTCTGGGTTTCCCTACCTTCTGACTGCCAGAAGCTGGGAGTGGATGACAGGGGATGGATCACTCAATAATTGCTCTGTTCTGTTCATTCCCTCTAAGCATCTAGCACCAGCCATTGTCAGAAGACAGGATCCTGGGCTAGACGGACCATTGTGTGACACACTATGGCCTTTCTTATGTTCTAAAATTAAAAAATGAGTGTGGCACTGGCAAACAAGGTGCCTGCTCATGCCAAGCTCCCCACGTCTCACTTGCATACTGAACACCACATAGCTGGAATCAGTCAGGTTCACCTACGTATTAGTACTGCCAAAACAGGCATAAGCAGCGAGTTATATGGGCCCGGGGTGCCCGGCTCCAGCAATATTCAGAGCCCGGGGGCGCAGCTCCACCAATGTTCAGGGCTGGGTCTCTCCCCTGGCCCCACCTGCCGCCCCCCTGCACCTCCCCCGAGTGTCCCCCGGCCTCCCCTTGCTGCCCTGGATCCCCAGGAGTGCAGCGTCCCTGTCTCTCCCCAGCACCTCCATGCTGCCTCCCTGCATTAACTATCGCCGTAGGGTCCTAGTGCCCAGCAGCCGAAACTGCCAGAACAGACTGACCCTGAGCCTGCCCTTCCCCCGCGGACTCTTTCATTTTCCAACGGGACCCTCCACTAGCACAGGGGGCCCCTCCACCCACAGTCACCGCTCCTGCCCCACGCTAGACAAGGGGCAGCCCCACCCCCAGTGAAGCTACAGTGAAGGGCAGCAGCAGGGGAGGAGGTGCACATCTGATGGCAGCCCCCACCCCCATGACAAGAAAGAGGGCTTCCTGTACCTGAGAGGGGGCCTAGGAGCACGTGCAATGGCAGTGGTGCGAGGTGAGTGTGATGCAAGGGGGATGTGGGGGGCTCCCTCAGAGCTCACTGCTGCCTGCGGGGAGAGGGCTGGGGGAATCCTCCTCTCTGGCCCTCTCTGGCCCTTGCCCCGGGGCAGCCTGTCTGCACCCCAAACCCCTCATCCCCAGCCCTGTCCCACCCCAGAGCCCTCATCCCCTGCACCCCAACCCTCTGTCCTAGCCCTGAGCCCTCTCCCACACTACAAACCCCTCATCCAGAGCCCTCACCCCTGCACCCCAACCCTCTGCCTGAGCCCCCCCACACCCCAAACCCCTCATCACCAGCCCCACCCCAGAGCCCTCACATTTTTACATTATTTTAAAAAATATACAGTAACTCCTCACTTAATGTTGTAGTTATGTTCCTGAAAAATGCTACTTTAGGTGAAATGATGTTAAGTGAACCCAATTTCCCCATAAGAATTAATGTAAATGGAGGGTTAGGTTCCAGGGAATTTTTTTTTTTGCCAGACAAAAGACTATATATATTCACACACACACACACACACACACACACTATAAGTTTTAAACTAACAGTTTAATACTATACGCAGCAATGATGATTGTGAAGCTTGGTTGAGGTGGTGGAGTCAGAGGGTGGGATATTTCCCAGGGAATGCCTTAATGCTAAATGATGAACTAGCACTCGGCTGAGCCCCCAAGGGTTAACACATTGTTGTTAATGCAGCCTCACTCTATAAGGCAGCAGGAATGGAGGGGGGAAGACAGCATGGCAGAGAGAGACAGAGACACACACCCTCTGTGTGAGAGAGAGACTTTGAGACAGAGTTGTTGCCAGCAAGCTCCCTCCATTCTGAGCCCTGCCGTGTCCCCCCACTGCTTTGTGGAGATGGAGGGGCAGGAACGGGGGAGGGGGACACCCTGACAACAACACCCCTCTTTCCCCTCCCCACCTGCACATAGGGTGACCAGACAGCAAGTGTGAAAAATCAGGACGGGGGTCGGGTGTTATAGGATCCTATATATGAAAGAGACCCAAAAATCAGGACTGTCCCTATAAAATAGGGACATCTGGTCACCCTACCTGCACAGCAAGCAGGAGGCTCCCGGAGCAGCTCCAAGGCAGAGGGCAGGAACAGCACACGGCAGTGGGGGGAGGGACAGCTGAACTGCCAACAATTGATAGCCTGCTGGGCGGCTGCCGCA
Source organism: Eretmochelys imbricata (assembly GCF_965152235.1). Lineage (NCBI taxonomy): Eukaryota > Metazoa > Chordata > Testudines > Cheloniidae > Eretmochelys > Eretmochelys imbricata. The sequence goes on from NC_135577.1 coordinate 112,692,199, forward strand.
CAGGGAACTTAGGGGAACTGATGGGGGGCTGTCGGCCCACCCTGGTTCGAAGCCCCCACCAGCTGGCGCCAACGGGCTGCCCTTTCTGCAAGCAGTGGACAGAGCAGGCGGCTGCCAAACAACATTATAAGGGAGCACTGGGCAACTTTAAATGATCATGTTCTCTAATTCAGAGGTGGTCTGCGGATAGTTCCCTCTGAGGTGCGTGCCTGGGTGACCGCACATGAGAGAATGAAGGGCCACCCACCTAATTAGTAGAGCTGTGCAGGCGTGGCTCCTCTAATTAGGCGCCTGGACCCTGGACAAGATGCACATGTAAGGGGAGGTGGTGGCCTTGGGAGGAATAGGGGAGCAGTGGTGTGAGAAGAGGGGGTGGGGGGAATTTGGGATGTGCAGGGCTATGGCGGCCAGAGAAAGAGGCTCCAGGACTGCGGCTGCTGGGGAGAGACCCCCTTCCTTCCCAGCTTCAGCTCTGTGGCTGCTGTGGCAGGGGAGAGACCCCTCCTCCTTCCAGCCAGAGCTCAGGAGCTGCTGCAGTGGAGAAGAGTGGGAAAGAGACTCCCCCCTTCTTCCCAGTCACAGCTTGGGGGCTGCTGCGGCAGGGGAGAGACACCCCCACACTCCTTCCCAGCCCCAGCTTGGGGGCTGCTGCGGTGGGGGAGAGAGGGCACATCCATCACATTAGAAAGGTTATGGCTACTGATATTAAAATATGAGTTGGGTGCTTTTATGTGTAGAACAAAAAAAGTTAATTATTATTTAGGGGTTTTTTTAATATCGCACTTTTATCCAAAGCGCTTTAAAATAGTTAGCTAATGGTACAAACAACATTTGAAAAGATCATTAAGTGGTCCGCCAAGACCCTCAGCAATTTTCAAGTGGTCCGCGGAAAAAAAGTTTGAGAGCCACTGCTCTAACTGATCCGCAACGTAACAAGAAAGCAACGTAACAAGAAAGTTAACTGGGACGACTTTAAGTGAGGAGTTACTGTACATTGGCTTACAAGGCAGGTGTTGGGGGAGGGAGGGTGTGGGACTTGGACCTGTTCTGGGCACCACCAAAAATTATACAAACCTGCCGTCCCTGAAAACAAGTACTAGAGTTATAAAAATATGTTTAGATTGTATTGAATGTTTGTAAATTGCTACATGCATTACTCTCACTTATAACATCTGTAAACCATATTGTAAGGTAATATTTGAGCACTTGTATTGTAAGCTTCTGTAACTGTGTAAGTCACCAGACAGGAGAGAAGCATTAACTAGTGTGAAATGTTAGACTCCAACAGAAGGTGTTATGTCCTGCCTGACAATAAAGGCCCATCGACACCAAATGAGATATTGTGGAACATCAGGGAACAAAAGACTGTCAATTGCTTCTCTTCCCCCCACCCTCTCTGAAGAGGAGACATGCAACTGAATTCCTCCCAACAGCTGAATCTGCAACTCAAAGCAGAACAGGGGAAGGAATAAAAAGCCCTAACAGGGAGAAAATGTATCTCTGGAAGGTGATAATAATAAGGTGGTAAATAACATCAACATGGATTTGTCAAGAAGAAATAATGTCAAACCAACCTAATAGCTTTCTTTAACAAGGTAACAACCCTTGTGGATGGAGGGACTGGTAGATGTAGTATATCTTGATTTTAGTAAGGCTTTTGATACTGTCTCGCATGACCTTCTCATAAACCAACTAGGCAAATACAGCCTAGATGGAGCTACTATAAGGTGGTTGCATAAGTATTTGGAAAACCATTCCCAGAGAACAGTTATCAATGGTTCACAGTCAAGCTGGAAGGGCATATCAAGTGGGGTCCCGAAGGGAACAGTTCTGGGTCTGGTTCTGTTCAATATCTTCATCAATGATTTAGATAACGGCATAGAGAGTACAATTCTAAAGTTTGCAGACAATACCAAGCTGGTAGGGGTTGCAAATGCTTTGGAGGATAGGATTAAAATTCAAAATGATCTGGATAAAGTGGAGAAATGGTCTGAAGTAAATAGGATGAAATTCAATAAGGACAAATGAAACATACTCCACTTAGGAAGGAACAATCAGTTGCACACATACAAAATGGGAAATGACTGCCTAGGGATCTGGGGGTCATAGTGGCCCACAAGCTAAATATGAGTCAACAGTGTAACACTATGGCAAAAAAACAAACAAACAAAAAAAAACCCACCACACAAACATCATCCTGTATTAGGAGGAGTGTTGTAAGCAAGATACAAGTAGTAATTCTTCCACTCTACTAAATGCAGATAAGGCCTCAACTGGAGTATTGTATCCAGTTCTGGGTGCCACATTTCAGGAAGGATGTGAACAGATTGAGAAAACGTGATCTATGAGGAAAGATTGAAAAAATTGGGTTTGTTTGTTTAGTCTCAAGAAGAGAAGACTGAGAGGGGACATGTTAACAGTTTTCAAGTATGTAAAGGTTGTTACAAGGAGGGTGAAAAATTGTTCTCGTTAACCTCTGAAGATAGGGCAAGAAGCAATGGGCTTAAACTGAGGTACGGGAAGTTTAGGTTGGACATTACAAAAAACTTCCTAACTCTCAAGGTGGTTAAGCACTGGAATAAATTGCCTGTCATTGGAAGTTTTTAAAAGGAGGTTAGATAAACAACTATCAGGGATGGTCTAATACTTAACCCTGCCTTGAGTGCTGGGGACTGACTAGGAGACCTCTCGAGGTCCCTTCCAGTGTTACACTTCTATGATTCTATGCTGCTTGGATTCTCAAGGGCAAGGTTTTCTAGGTAAAAGCAAGAGATCCCCAAAGTGTGGCCTGTGTTAGCTCTAAAGGACATATAGAGCTTGCTTGTTATAGAAGCTTTTATTACCTTTTGAAGCTCAAGACTGGAACTCATTTGTGTGTATATATGTTTACATGCTTTTACCTTGTAAAAACTCTTATTTTGTTTCCTTGATAATAAATATTTAGATACAATAGTTTGTTATAGGAATGTCGACAGGTGTTGTCTTTGGTGCAAAATCTAAAGTGGGGCGAGTGACGGGTCCTTTGGGACTGGGAGTAGCCTGAATATTGCTGTGATCTTTGGTGTAATGGACCATCTGTCGCAAAGGTAAGCTTACCTGGGTGGCAAGACAGATCAGAGTACCTAATGGGACTGCCTGTGACTCCATGTTTAGGCTGAGTGCCTGAGGAGTTAGATTTCACCAACCGATTATCAAGTGTAAGTATAGAACTCACAGCCAGTTTGGGGGTTTGTGACCTGTTTTCCAACAGTCTGTGCAGAGGCTGGCACCCACGCTCTGGAGCCACGGTAGCACAGCTTGACAATGAGCATGCATGGACACAAGCTACTGGTGTCCTGACATTTAGGCCTTTCTGCATTCAAAGGTACACACCAGTTTAACATTAAATCAAGTGAGAGACCAGTCTAGTTAAAATGATGCAAAGCTATAGGTGGACATTCATCGAAATCTGGTTTATGTCAGTTCAATTCAGTTCTACATCAAGTTCAACTAAACCAAGCTAAACCAAATTAAGAGTGTCCACACAGGGTTTGGCACCATTTTAACTGGATTGGTTTAAAATTTCACCTTTAGTTAAACCGTGCAGGCTGCAATATAGACAAAGCCTAACTGTTACAATCCACTAGCAGCCTAGCAACTCTCACACAGCAGCCTAGCAACTCTCACACAATAAAGTAAATTAATTCAAATCAACCAACCAACCAAAGCAGCGGTTTAGTGCCAACAACTACTGCAAGGATATTTTTTGCCCCGATGACTGTGTCCTAGGAAGTCTTCATGTCTCCTAGTTGCACAGACAGGCATAAATTCAGTTAACGTAAACAAGACATTATAGCAGCATTTATGTGTCCCTCACTGTATTACCTAGTGGCACTTTACATAATTTAGATTCACAGCAAACACTTCGCAAACTCAGGGAGCAAATGACCTTATGACCTCACAATGCTAAACAGAGATGAAGAAAATTTCAGGAGCAGACTGGATGCTAGAGATTCCAGATGTGGTAGCTGGCAAAATCCTAATCAAAGTGGTGCCTCGGAACACTTTAGACAGAGGCGTTGGTGTGATGACTACATACGTGTTTCGTAAAGAGGATATGGCCACACCCTCTATTATGGCACTTTTAAAATATTGACTATATCTTGTGTAGTTAGCTGTAAGAGACGTGTCAAAATAGGCGGCAGCTTAATCCATCGCCTTTGTGAATAATTTAGCACTGCAGCTATTTGAACAAAGAACATTGCCCCCACCAAGTGAAGCAGTGATTCCACAAGTCTAAGAAAAGCTCTGAATCTTGCCAGCCCCATTGCTATGGAGATGAGAATGCACCTGTAGAAATGTGTTAGCATACAAATGCCAGTCTGATCACATGTGTCATCTGGGTGGTTGATTTGAAGGCTGGGTAATTACAGTTTAAACAGATGAGCTCTAGAAATGTAAACATTCCTGATTATGTGTTACAGTCTCCCTGGGCTTTAGAAATTGGGTAACAATAGAAAATCCTTCTTTTTTTGATCAGCCTAGAGATCTCCTCATTGTTCCTATGACCCAGCCCGTCAGTTCCTCCTCCACGTTCTTATGTATTACAGTAGGCCCTACGCACAGTAGGCTCCTGTACTTTGACTTTTGAAGCTCTCCATTTCCCTCAGTGCCTCTCTTCTCACTAGTCACTACTCTGCCCTTTTTCTCTCCTGTGTTGCTCTGCTTCTCTGTCTTCAGACAGACCCTTCTTGCTGATCATCCCTCTCTACAAACCCCTCCTCTCAGTCCTTGGTCCCGACCAGTGTGGTCCCCGCCCCTGTGGCTGCTCTGGCACTCCAGTATCACCCACCCTTTTGTCTCTCATGGCAAGCACCCCAACGCTTTCCCTCGTTCTCAGTTATCTGCCACCATTTCCTAGGGGAGCAGCTGACATTTTCAGTCAAACCTCTCAGCTCAATAGCTCTAGTTTTCCTTGGCGCTCTTTGCCCTTTCTCTACCTTGTTGCAATTCCCTCTGAATCTTTTAATTGCTTCTAGTGCCTACCCATAGCAGCAATTCTGGCCTGGGTCTCCCCGGGGATGTTTTTTGAATCCCTTCTTAGCATTCACGGGTAGTTCTTACCCCATGCGTTCCCTCTGACCTTCCCAGTGCACTCTTGAACCATTCCCCCATTCAGCCAATGTATGCAATGCAGCAGAGCATGGAGTAAACTGTGTCCTAATACGCCATCTGCTTTAGGAGAAGGAATGAACCACAAGCTCCGATAATATTTATCTAACTAGGACAGAGCATTCAGACAAGAATAACTCCTGCTGGAGACTGACATGTTATTCAATCTTCAACAAGTAAAAAGAGTGAACTTGGAGCAAAAAAGCTGAGCTCTCCGAGTGCTCATTAATGTTGGAATGCCTGTGAGAGAAAGGAGATTAACCGGGAAAGGGAGGAGATGCTGTAACTCAAACCATATGATAGAAAAAAATATTGATCCTGGAGTCTCCCAGAGTTGTCAGATCCTATCCCACAGGCCCAACCCAACCCATAAACCCCACAGATGAGACTACTGAAGCTTGACAGCTCAGCCAAGAACAAGAATAAAAATGATTTTGTAAAGGTAGCTTCATTGTCCTATTTAATAGGGACCTATTTCTGCTAGATTCTGTTCACTCGGTTCCATCATGATCCCACCTACTCACATATCTTCATTATTTTTCTGAACTATGCTTAGCACAATAGGGTCCTCGTTCTTGTCTGAGATTTCTAGGAGTTACTGTAATACATAGGAACATAAGGCATAGGATGGGAAGGGACCTTCTGAGTCATTGAATCCAGTCCCCTGCTATCACAGGCAAACCGGTCACATCCCATTCATAAATGTAGCAAGCTCCATCTTAGAATTAGTTAGATTGTTTGCGCCCCCCCCACCATTGGGAGGCTGTTCCACAACCTCACTGCTGTGATGGTTAAAAAACCTAATTTCCAGTCTAAATTTACTCCTAGTTAGTTTGTACCCATTTGTTCTTGTACCAGCTTAAATAGCTCTTCCCTCTCTCTGATGTTTGACCCCCCAATGTATTTATACAGAGCAAGCAGATCCCCTCTCAGCCTTCGTTTTGCTAGGCTAAACAAGCCAAGCTCTTTTCATCTCCTCTCTTAAGATAGACCCTCCATTGCCCTGCTCATCCTAGTAGCCCAGTTCTGCACCTGTTCCAGGTACAATTAATCTTTTCTTGAGCATGGGTGACCACAATTATACACAGTATTCCAGATGAGGTCTAACCAGTGACTTGTAGAATGGCATTATTACTTTTCTACATCTACTGGAAATACCTCACCTGATACATCCTAGGATCGCATTTACTTTTTTCACAGCTGTATTTAATTGGCAGCTCAGACCTCCTGTGATCCATGAATACATATAATGTAAGTACATAACTTGCAATCCTCATCAGCCTCAGATAAGTCTCCAGTGCTTTTTAAAGCTTCTGATCCACTCTGAGCCTATTCTTCTAATTCCCACTTTTGTAATTCTAAGATTTACAAAGCCCAAAGGGAGGGAACTGAAATGTGGAAGATGAACAAGAGGAAGTGAAAGTGGTGGCCTAGCCCTAATGCTGCCCCTTTCTGTGCCTATCTCTTGGATCTGAATTCCAGCCCAGCTTTGACATTTCATCCCCAGCAAGCAGGGCTGTTATTTGCTGTGTATTCGGACAGCCAAACTTTACCAAACTGATGGCCACATGGCAACATGTCAGCAGCATGAAGGCAGCCCCAAACTTGCATGAAACAGACTAGGTTGAAATTGCCCTTAATTGCTGCAGCCCACAGAGATGCCATTAATTAGTGGCAGCTTCAACCTATTCTGTTTCATGCAAATGCTCCATCTTGGAGACATGTTCCATCTTGGATCCAGATCACAGACATTATTAGAACAAGTCCATCCTCCAGCACATGTAGGCTATAGTTCCCAGTTAGGAGCCAGGCATGCTGGGAGCAGCTGTCTCCAAAGGCTGCACCTAATTAAAGTGGGAGTGTCACTGTTTTTGACCCAGTTAATCATTTCCAAAGTTTTCAATATTTTCTCTCTACCCCTTTTCTAGCTCCTTCGCTGTCTGGTTCAAGCTGGGGGCTGCTGGTACTGATCTAATGGGGCCCAGTTCATCATTGTCCTGTGGGTCCCCTTGCATAAAAGGGATGTAAAGCAGGCATGACCCTCCCCCTCCTCCCCCCAACCTGAGGAATATCCCCAGCATAGGGAACCTCTGCACCACTTCCAAAGGAGCCCTTGGTTCACAGGGCATTCAGGGTTGGGCCAGAAAGTGGAAGGGGGAGATTGTTAGCAGGTAGGGACATGGCCAGAGTGAATCTGCATCCCTGTGGTTCTACAACCCGGCAATAGGAACCATTGTATCAGGGGAGCAAATTGGGGTAACCTTAGTAGCCACTGAGAGAGCTAAACAATCCCCTAGCAGTGTCTACTCTGGGCAGCTCATAAACAGGAGAAGCACTCCCCGCATCCCAGTGACTTTCCTAGGCTTCACTGGGAACAGGTGCAAACTAGAAGTTAGCAAAACACTATACGGCACTAGCAGCAAGCACAAAGACAGCTTTAGAAGTAAGGTAGTATGAAAAACGGAGGAGTTGCCCTAGAGAAACAGGGCTACATAAACAGAGAATGCATCAAAGGAAGTGCAGCCATCAAAGCTCTCACAGTGTTTATAGCTATGCTCAAAAGCCTTTTGTGGGTCTTTGTTTAACTGCCCAACTCAGGATCCCCTACTAATCTGTTAAAATATCACGAGGGCTAAAGTGATATTGTGGAATGTATGAACCATACATTCCCATTTTGTTTGATTTGATCTCCCCTAATAAAAACTCCCAAGGAGCTCAAATTGCTTTTATGCAGGGGAAACACTTCTCCAGATGAGCACGTACAGCATGAAACCCACAGCAAATTGGTTAAAGAGAGGTCAGACCCATTCTTGCTCTAGAAGCTGAAGCTCGTGGTTCCAACTAGAAAGCCAGACTGGGAAAGTACTGTAATTAAAGATGTCAGCCCCAGTTCTCAGTTCCATTGTGACCCTCTTATGCTGGCTGGGCCTGCTACGGCCTGCAGAAAGGCCGGAGATATTTGTGGGCTACACGATTCAACAATGACGATCTATTTATTTATTAAAGATCAGAATTGGATAGATCTTTCCTGACACTCATCCCCCTGACGAGCTTGTCTGGATATCTGGGGCTGACGAATGGCCTAGAGTGCTTCCCCATTGCTAGTGGAGGCTAAACCATTTTAAATTCCATTCCTGCCAAAAAGTTATTTATCATTTCTATGACTACTGTGTGCCCCTAGCTGATAATGGAGTAAATGCCCAGCAGAGCTTGGAGACGGTACAGATTCTTATCAATGTGCACTCTCTGTTATCAGTGCACAAATGGGAAAGCGTGTATTTATCTACTGTATGTTAACCAGTGAAGGAGCAAAGCTTCACTAAAGTTAAATCCTCCTTTCTAAATCAGACTGAAGCAAATTGTATGAAGTGTCTGTTTTTCAAAGGGAATTTGCTAGTTTACTAGCATTGTGGAAGAGCCTGGGAAGTCAAGAACACAGCTAGTAGATAGCATACGGCATTCAGCGCAATACTAGCCCCAGACTCTGAGCGTGCTAGGCAGCAGTGCACCCCTTGGGTACCTTTTGGAATAGTGCTAGAATGTAGGCATCGGTGATGGAGGCACACAGTCTGTTCACATACGTTACATGCTGAAGGATGGGAGTAATGTGGCTGCACCATTATTAATCAGAAACTGGCTGTGCCTCTTTTTGTTTTAAAGGCAAGGCTTCCCTTTGGTAAGGCCCCACAGGTCTAGAACTCAGGCCTGAAATGCTACTATGGAGTGGGCAGCTCCATACTGCCACCGAGCAACAGCTGTAACCTGCTCACACACCACTGCCCACAACCCTCTGTGGACTCGGACCACGGGAAGTTCCGCCTCAAGGGGTCTGACAGGGAGCAACCTCATGGCTGCTGATTGACTCCCCATCCTATATAAACCTAAGGGCATTCCAGGAAGTGTCCAGGCAACAGTGTGGATTTACTGTAGCTGTAAGGCCATTCCTTGCTCCTCAATTCCTGGCTTCGACCTCAGCTTGATTTGGGATTTGCCTTCTGACTCAGACCCTGACCCTTGATATGGACCCTGGCCTGGAGCCTGATTACACTCTACTCCATGCCTCAGGGTTGCTCCTGCTCCAACCCTTGGTCCTGACTGCCTGTGTTGGGATCCTGACACCTTTAAGCCCAACCTAACATTGGTTGATTTTTTCTGTGTGTTTGATTTTTTGGAATGGCCAATGAAGTGCACAGCTCCCCACAGAGAGAATCAGGACAAAGAAATGGGGGTTCTGAAAAGAGACTTTGGCAAAAAAACTTTCCCCCCCCACTGCACAGGGCCAAGATGTTATGCCTCATTGTAAAGTACCTCCACTACATGCGAGCCAGCCACTACAGCCCTATTATATTCTATACAGGTTCTCATATGATGCGTATAACCTCAATGATATTATTACCTCAACACCAACCAGCAGATTCAGGTTGCACAGTTGCAAAGCACAACAGGACCAAGTTTAGACATTCCCAAACCCAGACAGGCAGACAATCAAGGTCCTCTTTCAGCAACCTGCAGGGAACCTTCAGGGAGGAGCACAGGTTGCAGGAGGGAAGAGTTTGAAGGAGGCACCAAGAAGCCAGTCTGTGTGCAAGTGGCTGGAATGCTAGCTGCAGTTACAGCACCTCTGTAAATAGTCCTCTTAACAAACAGCATTAAGTTTTAGAAATATGGAGTCTTCATGTTACTACCCAACACATGGTACAAAAATCATGGTAGTAGTAGTGAGGCCCACACCAAGGAAGACTTTGATTTAGGACATTCTGCTACTTCTGGGAATAGTGTGGGCCCACCCCTGCCTGCATGACCTCATATGCACCATCATGTCACACAGGGGAAATCATTTTGAAGAGCACACTGCTCCATCCCCGCGGGCATGATCTTACTTACACACACAATGCATGCGAGTTCAAGCTGGCGGGAATGGAACAGCACATGCTTCAAAATGGCATCTCCCATCAAAATGGCATCTCCCATCCAATACCAAAAACTATGTCCATTCTGTTTCAGTACCACATGGGGAACAAATTGCCCAGAAAAAGAGAGCTGTCCAGTTCAAAAATCAGACAAGTGGTGTCTCTACTGTGATTAATATGCAAACAAAGCAACACCTAGAAACAGAGCAAACAGGCAGCATGGAGGGACTCCAAACACAAGGCTTGCTGAATTTGAAGACAAAATACTTTGGACAAGCATAGGAGCAGGGGAAGCAATAACTGAGTCTGTATGCAGAGCTGACCATGGGGGATAAAAAGGCTTGGCAGAATTCAATTTTACATTCTTTTAAATAATTGCGACAGAAAATATCAATGTTTATTTTGAAGCATTTTTCCCAAATTTGTATTGTTTTAAATTTTCAGTTGTGTGAAATTATGGTGGGGAGGGAGGGTCAACATCACACGTAAAAATATACAAAGTAAATATCTTCAAATCTAACTCTAATCAGTTCTCAAACAACATTTTTCTTACTCTGCCTATCTGTACATTTCTTTTATTATCAATGGAAATATTTTTTCCTGAACATTTATGATAAAAATCTAATCCTTCCCAGCATAGGGATAAAGAAGAAAAAATGAGGTAAAGCTTTTTTTACTATCTCTATAGGAAAACAGGGCAAGAAGTGAGAACCATTGCCAGGAATAACGCCCAAAACTCTGGAACAGCCGGTAGAGGTGTTTGAGGAGTACTGTGACACCAGACAAAAATGAGACTGTGGAGAGATATTGGGGTGTTTTTTTTAAAAAAACACAATACCAACAAACAGAAGAGAGAACAGATACTTACATTGCAGAGTGGAGAACTCTGTTGTCCACATGTAACTCTGGAAACATAAAAGATTCCCTGATTAGGGGACAGGATAATATGTGGGACACTTGATTCCAGCTTCCATGAGAGAACCAGATCTAACCCCAGAAAAATGCTTCCAAATAGCAAGGGCAGATGAACTGCCTGGGGAAAGTATCAAAACAGCAATAGCTACGAGTGCAGAATAGGTACACAATTTAACCTAAAGGAGCCCAATAAGCAGGACAGAGATGGAGTGACTGAAAATGTGAACATCATGGTTCAGTGTACATACTGCAGAAGGCAACACAAAAGGCAGAAAGAAAAATGCCCAGTTTATGGACACTGGGGTACAGAGTGTGGAAAATAGAAGCATTGTCTGTTCCAGCGCTGAAGCTACCCCAGGAAGATGGGAAAAAGCAGCAGTATGTGCAGTGATTGAGGATGTAGAGACTTCTAGCGAACAGAAGGATATCTGCAGTGTGACTTGGAGCCTCTTTGGGATCTGCTAATATACACGCACTACAGAAGAAGGCTGCCAGTCATTTAATTGCCATATTTATAGCTATGCTAGCAGAACAATGACTAATTCAATCCCAGATGGATTGCTGAGCCAGCTGCAGAGTAATCCCAGCAACACTGATAAACAATATTATACTGCAGAAATGTGACCAAGTGCTGGTGATGTACAAGAAAACCATTCTGAGGCTGGTGGGCAAGTACACAGTGTTGAAAAGAAACCCACAAAACAAGAGATTATCTCTAGGATTTTATAGTAGCTGACACATAGGAGTATCTCTCACAGCTAGGCAGTGCAAACCATGGATTTGGTTGCAATACAGCACCAGAATATCCCCAGCTTGAGAGAAGAGGGAGAACAGTCACCGTGGGCCCTGTCCAGCTTTCTCATAGAAAATATGGACAGAGAGCCTCATCTAGCTGGTAACCTGATGTAGGAGAGGCAGAAGACATGAGGTGCACATGCAACACAAAGGACAAACAGGACACCACCCAACAGAACGAAGGCAGCAACAGGATGGAAGCAATCCTGCAATAACAATCATAACACAAACAAGTGGGATAGTGGTTTAAAGCCTATGAAGCTTAGCAGGCTGCAATGGGTTGGTGGTAAAGGCCATGAACTAGTAACTTCTCGCCCCAAGTCAGTAAATCCTGTCACAAAAGACAGAGCAGAAATTGTTAAAAGGAAAGATGAATGTAGCAACCTGCATGGAATTTGGAGGGAGGAACACAGGCTGCAGGAGGGAAGAGTTTGAAGAAGACACCAGGAAGGCAGTCTCCTGTGTTTACATGGCTAGAATATTAGCTGCAGTTCCAACATCTTTATACACAATTTTCTTAATAAAGAGTCAGTTTAGTTTTAGAAATATGGAATCCTCTCCTGTTATTACCTAGCATGTAGTACATGAAACATATTTTAAGTTCCAGGCTTAGTCATAGATAAGGCTGCGAGTCTGTCACAGAGGTCACGGATTCCGTGACTTTCCGTAAATTCCGTGACTTCTGCAGCAGCCGGTGCTGGCTCAGGGGCTGCCTTTTTTTGTCTCTGTCTTCATGAACAAGGTCAGCTCCCAGACTGCTGCACTGGGCAGCACTGCATGGGGAGGAGGCGACCAGCCCTCTGTGGAGAAAGAAATGGTTCGGGACTATTTAGAAAAGCTGGACCAGCACAAGTCCATGAGGCTGGATGCGCTGCATCCGAGAGTGCTAACGGAGTTGGCAGATGTGATTGCAGAGCCATTGGCCATTATCTTTGAAAACTCATGGCGACTGGGGGAGGTCCTGGATGACTAGAAAAAGGCTAATGTAGTGCCCATTTTTAAAAAAGGGAAGAAGGAGGATCCAGGGAATTATAGGCCAGTCAGCGTCACCTCAGTCCCTGGAAAAATCATGGAGCAGGTCCTCAAGGAATCAATTCTGAAGCACTTAGAGGAGAGAAAAGTGATCAGCAATAGTCAGCATGGATTCACCAAGAGCAAGTCATGCCTGACTAATCTAATGCCTTCTATGATGAGATACTGGCTCTGTGGATGAGGAGGAAGCAGTGGACGTGTTGTTCCTTGACTTTAGCAAAGCTTTTGACATGGTCTCCCACAGTATTCTTCCAGTAAGTTAAAGAAGTATGGGCTGGATGAATGGACGATAAGGTGGATAGAAAGCTGGCTAGATTGTCGGGCTCAACGGCTCCATGTCTAGTTGGCAGCCGGTATCAAGTGGAGTGCCCCAAGGGTCGGTCCTTGGGCTGGTTTTGTTCAATATCTTCATTAATGATCTGGAGGATGGTGTGGATTGCACCCTCAGCAAGTTTGCAGATGACACTAAACTGGGAGTAGAGGTAGATACGTTGGAGGGTAGGGATAGGCTACAGAGGGCCCTAGACAAATTAGAGGATTGTGCCAAAAGAAATCTGATGAGGTTCAACAAGGACAAGTGCAGAGTCCGGCACGTAAGACGGAAGAATCCCATTCATCGCTACAGACTAGAGACCGAATGGCTCGGCAGCAGTTCTGCAGACAAGGACCTTGGGGTTTACAGTGGACGAGAAGCTGGATATGAGTCAACAGTGTGCCCTTGTTGCCAAGAAGGCCAATGGCATTTTGGGCTGTATAAGTAGGGGCATTGCCAGCAGATCGATTGATAGAGAAGGGAAAGGGTATTTAGGAAGCAGCAGATTCAAAAAATTGATTTAGCCTATTGGCTATAGAGGAGAGTATGCCTATGTTTAACAAACCCAGAGAGTGGGTGTCTCTGCATCTCCCTCCTAAGAAACAGTTTATTATAGATAGTTGGTCACTGTCAAATAATGAAAACAGGATGACGTGAATCCCTGGTGTTAGGATATAGATATTCAGGCCTGTCTGTAAAGGCCTGTACTTTAAGAATTTAGGTGTATTCTTATCACTTGGCTAGTTATAGAGGTATAAAAGAAAGAATCAAAATCACTGTCTGCCAGTGCAAGGTCCTTCTCTTACTGTGACAGTCTGAGGCCCTGTGCTTAGGCTAAGGCCTTTGGCTAAGCAGCAGAGGCAGCCATAAGCTGGGAAGCGAACGGTCACATCCTCGCATTCCAACCTAGTCACATTGAAATAAGGTGCTATTGGGCTGTTAGGCACTATCAGGACAGGATTGTATTCCTATCACCTCCAGAGAAAGGGAAGTGCCTAGAAAATGTAAAAGGAAACTTAGTTTGATAGCATCCTGTCTGGCAAGAACTCACTTATCAATAGCTGGGATGTGAAATCCTCACTTCTGTATTGTCTTGCCATTATAGTTCCCACTTTGCTATTGTTTGTCTGTATAATCTCTGTCTGGTTCTGTGATTGTTCCTGTCTGCTGTATAATTAATTTTGCTGGGTGTAAACTAATTAAGGTGGTGGCATATAATTGGTTACATAATCATGTTACAATATGTTAGGATTGGTTAGTTAAATTTTAGTAGAATGATTGGTTAAGGTATAGCTAAGAATATTACTATATAAATTAGGGGCAAACAGGAAGTAAGTTGGGATTCAGAAATAAGGAAAAGGAACTTGTATTTAAGCTTGCTGGAAGTTCACCCCAATAAACATCGAATTGTTTGCACCTTCGGACTTCGGGTATTGTTGCTCTCTGTTCATGTGAGAAGGACCAGGGAAGTGGGAGAGTGAAGGAATAAGCTCTCTAACACCTGGGTGGGATTGTTTAGGAGGAATATGCAACTGCAGAAGTTCTGTTTCTCCTCCAAGCCAGCAGTTCTTTAGTTGTTAAGGCTGTGGGTATTTTATTTAATTGATAATTAAGACCCTACTTCATTTGTGATATTGCAGAAATTGCCAATCCTGCACTATTAAGCTTCCACCACAATTTTGGTTTTAATTCGTATCTCAGTACGGACAAGTCTTCATAAAGCAAAGACAGGGTGTGAAAGTGGGGTGCACAGCACTAACAGTCTATGCCTGTGAAATGTAAAAGGCTGAAGTGACTGGACTCGATTCTTCAGCAGTTGTGTTAAGACTTTGTTTTCTGCATTTTATATTGTACTGGTCACTTTTTTTTTTTAATGAATGTAATATAGTTGCAGCAAAATGTCTGGTTATCAAAAAAAATTATCAGGCCTACCATAATATTTGAGTGTTTATATCATTCCAGCAAATTTTTCTTAAACAAATACTCAAGTAATTTTCCAAATTACCACGATAAATAAAGGTCCATTATTATTTTTCTGCGAATCTGATCTATTATTCCTAAGGGAATAAATAAAATTTGACAGGGGAAATGGGTTCTTTCTGTCAGGGAATCCTGATGTTACAATCACCTCTGCTACGATACATGCAGAAAATCAGAACCAGGTAACAGCTAGCCACGTGGCAAGTTCTCATCACTGCTGCTGACTGGCTAAACCTGTGCTGCACATCCTATTGGGTGTGTTATCCTGTCTCACTTGCCCACCTGTTTGTCTTTCCCACCTGTTATGACTTGTCTTTTAGGCCCTGCCCCAAAGAGTTTATCACTTATTATGTTTGTACAGCACCTAGCACCACCTGGTTTGTAGGTGTTTCTGCCACATCAATGCTAAACAACAAGAGTGGGAGAATGTAACTTGTAGCATTGCAGTATTACATTGCCAGATTTTATCATAGGGTATTTCAGCTACAGGCATTCAAAGCACCAACTTGTTCTTTCTAGTATATGAGTTTGTGCGGAGGAAAGATTAGAGGACACGGGGCTTTGTTTGTTTTGGAAACCCTCCAGAGTGGAAGTGCTCTGCCCGCATGTGTGTTTTATTTGCTTTATATCTCATTAGCAGGAAATACTGGCACTTTCAACCCTGATGAATTCTGATTATACTAACAATAGCCAGGAGAATTCCTGCCAGGAAGTGGAAACCTGAACATCCTACACAACCCAACACAACAGCTCATGAGCTGAACTAACATGTCCTCACCCTGCAAGGACTTGTCTTGCAATTATTAATACTATTTGAACGTATTAATATGGGAAACCACCAAACACTAATTTAATCGTAAATTCCTTTATTAAATCCAAAGGCCAAATGGTATTTATACAATTACTCTAGACATGCCTAAAAAGCCTAACTAATAAAAAATGTACTACATCCAAACAGTAACAAAACGTAAGCATTTGATCAAGATACTTACAAAAGGACCAAACCCAGGGTGCTTAGACCCATATTGGCTGGGTCCAGTGTTGTCAGGCAGGTATTAGCAATGAACCCCTTTGAAAGTTTACTTTTTATACCCTTTAACAGACAAGCAATGTCATTGCCAATTATTGACTTCAGCTAAAAAACAACTTGAGACAATTCACCCTTATTTTCAGTCTTCACCCAGACAAGATGACTTGCTGCTTACAAACAGGGAAGAATTGGTAGGAAAAGTAGAAATGGGTGGCAACCTGGGCAGAAGTGACCATCAGATGGTTGAGTTCAGGATCCTCACAAAAGAAAGGATGGTGAGATGGATTGCACCCTCAGCAAGTTCACAGATGACACTAAGCTGGGGGGAGAGGTAGATACGCTGGACGGTAGGGATAGGGTACAGAGTCACCTAGACAAATTGGAGGATTGAGCAAAAAGAAATCTGATGAGGTTCAACAAGGACAAGTGCAGAGTCCTGCACTTAGGATGGAAGAATCCCATGCACTGCTACAGGCTGGGGATGGACTGGCTAAGCAGCAGTTCTGCAGAAAAGGACATACAGATTACAGTGGATGAGAAGCTGGATATGTGTCAGCAGTGTGCCCTTGTTGCCAATAAGGCTAACGGCATATTGGGCTGCATTAGTAGGGGCATTGCCAGCAGATTGAGGGAAGTGATTATTCCCCTCTATTCGGCACTGGTGAGGTCACATCTGGAGTATTGCATCCAGTTTTGGGGCCCCCAGTACAGAAAGTATGTGGACAAATTGGAAAGAGTCCAGCGAAGGGAAATGAAAATGATCAGGAGGCTGGGGCATATGACTTATGAGGAGAGGCTGAGGGAACTGGGCTTGTTTAGCCTGCAGAAGAGAAGAGTGACGGGGGATTGATAACAGCCTTCAACTACCTGAAGGGGGTGTTCCAAAGAGGATGGAGCTCAGCTGTTCTCAGTGGTGGTAGATGACAGAACAAGGAGCAGTGGTCTCAAGTTACAGTGGGGGAGGTCTAGGTTGGACATTAGGAAATGGTATTTCACTAGGAGGGTGGTGAATCACTGGATTGGGTTACCTAGGGAGGTGGTGGTATCTCCATCCTTAGAGGTTTTTAAGGCCCGGTTTGACAAAGACCTGGCTGGGATGATTTAATTGGAGTTGGTCCTGCTTTGAGAAGGGGGTTGGACTAGATGACCTCCTGAGGTGTCTTTCAACCCTAATCTTCTATGATTCTAAGATTTGCAACTTCCTTTCCTCCTTATCGCTTCCCCTCCTTCTTGCTGACCAACACAACAGCTTTATCATTGGACCTGGGCTCACATGGGAGATAACACTGGTATGCCGTGTGGGGAAGGGGCAGGACCATGTTGGCTCATTTTATGACAGGTTCTCTTTGTTTTATTTAAAGCCATCTGCAGTCACCCATATCAGTCAGAGGCCTTCTTTTTAGAAAATTCCCCTTGTCTCATTAGTTACTCTTTGAACCAGACATCCTCCTGACTTCTGGCCTTATAACTCATTATTTTCAAGGCCTTCCTTTTACATGCTAGCCAGCGCCTTTAGTTACAATGCCTTTCCTTAGCCAACTTTAAACTAACTTTAATTTTATACTTATCCTACCACTTGCATGCGTACTTGACTTTAAACACAAGTAGTCCCATTGACTTCATCAGGATTATTCCCCTGTGTAGAACTGAGCATATATAATAGAATCTCAGAGTTACGAACACCAGAGTTACGAATTGACCAGTCAACCACACACCTCATTTGGAACTGGAAGTACACAATCAGGCAGCAGTAGAAACTTAAAAAAAAAAAGAAAAACAAATACAGTACAGTGCTGTGTAAACTACTGAAAAAAATAAAGGGAAAGCTGCATTTTTCTTCTTCATAGTAAAGTTTCAAAGCTGTATTAAGTCAATGTTCAGTTGTAAACTTTTGAAAGAACAACCATAATGTTTTGTTCAGAGTTAAGAACATTTCAGAGTTACGAACAACCTCCATTCCCGAGGTGTTCGTAACTCTGAGGTTCTACTTTACATAAGTTTGTGCAGGACTAGGGCCCAAAATCCTGTAACACAATATACACTCCTGTGTATTAAGGGACTATAAACAACATGATAGCGCAATTGCTATTAAAACACAATTCAGTCTTGTAGTGCCGAGGGGGCCAAACGGTACCTTACAGTTGTTTATGAAGCACATACTATAGTCCTAGCAGGCCAGATTTATCCTTGGAGTAAACCTGAAGAAGTCAATGAAATTACATCAGTGCTGAATTGGGCCCATTATGTATGTTACCGGTTTCGTCTGTAAAAATAGTTTTACAAGATTTGTTTGGCCAAAATTTAATTTTTCCAAAACAGCTCTCTATTTTAGATGGTCCTTTTGCCACAGTGCAGAGCACATCACTGTTTCGAATGTATTTATCACCACACATCTCTCTGAGGTAAAGCAGAGCTATAATTGTACAGATGAAGAACCAGGCACAGAAAGATTGGTGGTATGTTTACACTGCAGTTAAACACCAGTGGTTGGCCTGTGTCAGCTGACTCAGCCTCATGGGGCTTGGGCTGCAGGGTTGTTTAATTGCAGTGTAGACATTCGGGCTTCAGCTGGACCCCACACTCTGGGACCCACCCTCTTCATGGCGTTCAGAGCTCAGACTTTAGCCTGAACCTGAATGTCTACCCTGTAATTAAACAGCCCTACAAAACCAAGTCAGCTGGCACAGGCCAGCCATGGGTATTGAATTGTAGCGTAGACATAATCCACCTGACTTGCCCAAGATCACACAGGGGGTCTGCAGTAAAACAGAGAACTGAACCCCAGGTTTACCCGAGTCCTAGGCTAGTACCTTAACCACTAGATCATCCTTCCTTTTCAGTTATGCTGAAATAGGAAGTTCTCAAATGGCTGAATGGAACAGTCTTTCCCTCCACTATTTGAATAGCTTCAACACTGTGCTGTTTGAGGTGCCATCTCTAGGATGTGTTTGATTTTAAGACCTGATTTCTTAGCATTAAAGGTCTCGTGGCATTTTGTATAAGAGATGGCCTGTTAGCCCTACAGTTCAGCCATATTCCAAGTAATTAATTACATTTGGCCTACCTAAAATTTCCCCCGCAGCATAAATTAGATATAGTGTTGTTCTTCACTTACTGCCCTATGTGGCTGCATAATGCTCTGTAAGCTGTTAAAGAGCTGCCACCTTGCTTTTAGAAGTGGCTGCATTTCAGCGATAGCTGAAATGACTAATGTATAATTTGGACAGGGTATAAAACTCATGCAATCTTTGTTTGTCACAGTGATCGCAATGGGATACCAACATGAGTGTTTCTATTTTTAAATGTCACTGTTGTTGGGTTAATGTTAGAGCATTTCCCAGTGCCTTCCTCTGCCCTCTCACTCATTTCCCTTTACTTGGTTCCTTTTGTTTGAGTGGCTCTGCCCTTCCCTGAGGCCCGTGAATCAGCCTCACGAAGTTTGCCAGTGAGTTTTCGGGTTTTTGTGCCACTTCCTCTTGTCCTTTCAGCCAGTCCTCCTGTCTGTGGTACAATTCACACAGAGACTCTGGCACCGTCTTTTGAAGAACCAGATGTTTAAAAGATGTAAAACCTGAAGATGTAGATAGACACCTAGTGAGATTTTCAAAAGCACGTAGGCAGCTGCAGTTGTTGAAGTTGCAATAGCAATAAAAATGGTTTGCTAGACCAAACAGACTGGGTATTGCACATCTCTCGCTGTTTACACAGCGAAGGGGCTAGAGCAACTGAAGACCATTAATTCCTAGAAAATGTCTTTCTGCTACGGAAAAGTCTAATTACAATGAGCTGCTTTACTTTATAGCACAATCTCCTTCCTGGAACACCTAAATCTTTGTTCCAGTAAGTAGTCTATTTATCGGAGGGCTTTATACAAACGGCAGTCTGAGCCATTGGTACAATGATTAACTTTGGCTTGGCGTGGTTTGGATGTAAATGATTTTTTCCAGACTAGAACATGCAAATTACAAACTGCAAAAACACCCTGATAGAGCAGTGGAAATTCCAAGCACAGTGACTAACTGCAGAGTCTCGCTGAGAGGGGAAAACTCATCAAAAGTAGGCTGGGAAACCATTACAATTAAGAGACAAAAATGAGATGCAAGCTTTGTGCCTGGTCTTGCTGCTGCTCTGTGTGCTGAATTCTCACAGATTCCAAACCAGGAAACTCAGTCACTTCGGTTCAGTTTTAAATTTGGGGATCCATTTGAATCCAAAAGTGAATATTAAAGTCAGGGGACACAACACAAGCAGCCCCAAATCCTCCCCACCCACCCCCAATTTGTATGCATCCCTGTACAATTATTAAACTACCGACTTTTGAATAGCCCAGGACCTAAAACAAGGGCGCTCAAACTAATTCATAGTGTAGCCCACATCTTAATAGAATGATTGTTGCATGAATCCCATTCACACATAGGTAGGCTACCTCCCATTCACAATTGCATAATGTTCCTGTGGCAACTAAAACAGCAACCAATATAGAAAAGTAACATTGGGAAAATATTTCATATATTTGCAGCTGTCATTAATACCATCAGTGCATTGTCCTCTCTGAAAACAATTAGTGGCCCTCTACTTTTGCTCTTCATTTCATCTCCCCTTCCCACCTGTTCTGATCCTCTCTCTCACCTGCACATTCTCCTTTGCTGGCTGGTTCCCTTCTCTTCGATTTACTCACCATCATGGGTAGTGGGTAGGATAGGCAGGGGAAGGCTGTGCCTCCCCAAACAGCCCAGCATGGCCCCGCCCATGCTCTGCCCCCACACCCCCTTCTGCCTGCTTCCAGTTCCCTTCCCGCCCACCGGTGCCCACTCTTCTGTGGCAGAGATGCTGGGGCAGGCAGGCTGGGGGCAGTGCGCACAAGGCCGGGGGCTGCGGGCACGCTACATCGCCTGTCCGTCCGGTGCTGGGGGTGGGGGTGTTCTGGGGCTGGGGCCACTGGCCACCCCCAGAGGGGCTGGCAGCTGAGGGGGAGGAGGGTGTTCTCAGGCTCGGATGGGGGAGAGTGTGGAAGGGGAGGAGCGGGGCAGAGGGGGAGGGGCCGGGGGCTAGCCTCCAAAGGGTGTGTTCACCCGCCGCCTAGGCTCACCTTGCTTGATTGTTTCACAGCTATGGTCTAAAGCAGAACAGGGAAAATCTGGCTGCTGAAGTGTAGGGTTGTGATGAAATTACCCACCCGGTAAGAAAAAGGAAGCACTGAGTAGGAAGTGGAGAAAGGGAAAGTAGGCGTATTTCCTCTTGGCACCATGTGCCCTAACTGCAGAGCCAAGTCCACATCAGAGCTAAGGGCCACATCATTCAGTGCTTGAGTGACGACCGCAAGGATCTGCATGAACAGGCCAACAACAGCAAAGAAGAGAAAGAGACTGGCAAGAGAGTGGAGAGTCCTGGGAGCCCTGAGATGGGTATAGGGCATGATACCAGAAGGGAGAGCTCCTTGCCCATATTCTGGAGCAGGACTGGCCCTGTTACTTGGTTAGGAAAGCGAGAAAGTTGCTCACAAGGGTCATTGTGTCTTCTCCACATCCAAGGAAGAGAAGGAAAGATAACAAAAGATGTAAAACAGAAACATTATAATCTCTCCCAGCTGCTGAAGGTATCCAGTCTGGCTGGTTCGAGCCCCATTCTGCTGGGATGGCTTTCAAACGTAGCTATCATTTCTTCCTAAAACACTGAACCGGCTCCAAGCCTTGCTTGGACTCTGTGTGTCTAACAGGCGACTCCAGCATATTCTAGCTTTTGAATTTTGTTGGAACAATTAGTCTGGTGTTTGAGGCAGTGGGCGCAGCGTGGTACAATGTCCACTCCCTCTAGCTAACTAAAGAAACAGCTAGCCCTGTAAATTCCATTGCATTTCAAATAACTAAACACCAAGATTAGTTACCCTATAAAGAATGACACATGTGGATCTATCCTCCCATTAACATTCCAGGGCCTGTTTGTAATTCACACTAAGGCCCCTTTACGTTGCATCAGATTTCCATAGGGTGCAGGTGTACAGTGCTGCCTGCTCACTTTTCTGAGTGAGTTAATGGATAAAATCTCTGTGGCTCCTAAATGGAACTTTCAGGACAGCACCCAGCACATCTACAAAACAATCGACAATGGCACACACCAGTGCATCCACAGTGTCCATATTTTTACCAGTGAAATTACTACAGAGGAAGGTTGCTGTAGTAGTTTGAGCCCTGGCGATAGGAACTCCTGGATTCTACTCCCAGCTCTGACAATGGTTCCCTCTATAGCCTTGGACAAATCACTTAACCCTCTTCTCATTTTACACATCAATGAAATGGGGACACCTATCACACTGGGAGTCTTGTGAAGGTGAATAACGCCCATTATGTGTAATGCCAGCAATGGAAAGGAGTCAGGCGGCTAAGCTAGTAGCTTCCCAGAGCCAGAGAGTTACCCGAGAGCTGTTATTACATGAGCACTGGAAATTGTAAGGGGTCACTCTCAGGTCCTGCAAAAGCTTTATCAATCACACTCATTCCTGAGGTTAGGAAGTGAACTGGAAAATAAAGCAACATCCACCTTCATCATTGTCCTTTCTAAAATCTTTCTCTCCTGCTTTTCAGTGTTGCCATTAGGGAAAAAATACTAATGACCTTAATTTGGAGGAGGAAATATATTTATAAAATACTATCGGCTGTGTCCATTTTGGTCAGCAGAGAATCCTGAATCTTCCCCTTGTTTAAAGAAGTTCTGGCCATGTGTACAACTGGAACTATTCCTCAATTTCTGAGGCTGAAAATGTTTACAAGAAAAATAAGTGTAAGCAGAGTCAGGATGAGCTCCACCCTGACATCTGGTGATGAGGTGTGGCAAGTTGTGGAAAAGAACTTCAGGGGCCGATCTCATTTGCATAGGCACACCCACCCCACCTAGAATGAGGCCATAGCTGCCCAAATGGTCACTTTGGCTGCTGTGGGATCCCCAGTGTCTCTGTTATTGGGGCAGGAAGAATAAATTGTTATTACCCTGATTATGGGAATCAAGGACAGTAGAACTGTACTTGGCCTTTTGTTATGATGGAGGGACTCGCCATCAACTAAGTAGCACTCACTGGGCAAGGGACATGGGTTCCAAAACTCTGTGAATTGAGAGAGAGAGAGATTGATTGATTGGGGACAGGTATTAATACTTGGTGGCATGGGCCCCACATGCTAATTGCACTTCCTCCTCTCTCCACTGTGGAATATCAGAGCTAATTTTGATTCCATTACGTGTCTAGTTACAGGCTGCTGAGCTGAATTCACTTTGGGCTAATGGTGCACCAGCACTGAGGCTCCCCTACTACAAGCTGAAATCCCAAAAGAGCTAAACTTACTAAGAGCTGAAATCACTGAGTGTTGTGTTAAGTAGTGGGGGAGCCTGAAGATATAGGATGGAGCAGTTTGTGGGACAGTGAGCAGAGCGGCTTGTGGAGCAGAGCATTGCAGTTTGCGGGACGGCGAGCAGAGTGGCTGGTGGAGCAGAGCAGTTTGTCGGATGCCTAGAGCAGCTCATGGGGCGGCTGGCAGAGCGGAGCCCCATGGAGAGGTGGGACCATCAGCTTTGGACCATGTAAGGTGCCCCTTAACCCCCCACCCCCCATCTCCACCCAGGTTGGGAGGTAAAACTCTGCAGATAAACTTTCGAACTCTGGGGCTGCCCTGACCAGGGACAGAGACTTTTGCATCTTTGGACTTTTGGGACTTTGGGTGATTTTGGGTTGCTGGAATCAAGAACCAAAGGGAAAGGACACGCCCCAATTTGCTTGGGGTGGGTTATGAATCCTGTTGGTGATGTTTCC
Source organism: Eretmochelys imbricata (assembly GCF_965152235.1). Taxonomy (NCBI): domain Eukaryota; kingdom Metazoa; phylum Chordata; order Testudines; family Cheloniidae; genus Eretmochelys; species Eretmochelys imbricata. Next base: position 112,716,123 of record NC_135577.1, read on the forward strand.
CCAACATAATGCCACATTGTTTCTCTCTGTTATTAAAAGGCTTTTTGCTACACTCAGACTCTGTGCTTGCGAGAGGGGAAGTATTGCCTCTTGGAGGCGCTCAGCGGGGGTGTTATATATTTGTCCCAGGTCACTGGGTGGGGGCTCGAGCCGGTTTTGCATTGTGTTATTGGAATGGATCCCCTAGATATTGAACCCAGCCCTTGTTGCTGTCAACTCTGACAGGCAGAAGGGTTACATAAATATTTGTGTTTCAGACATTCCAAACACCATAACAAAAGGATTTCTTGCTTCGGTCCCTTGAGACTACTAGTCTGTGGGAAATTCCACTTTTACTTCAGAGTTTCAGGTCACTGCTGAGGTCTGGATTTTAAGAAAGCGATATGAGATGTAAAAGTCTTTGGTACCCAGAGACATCAGATGGAGAAAGTTTGCCTGCCAAGCTGAATTCTATAGTCTTTTTGGAGCTATCCCGCTTCCTGGTTTGTTGGTTGTTGCGGTGCTGCATAATGAGGCATTTGAGAGATCTGCCACAGCCTGGTCCAGCCCTACTCTCTGAATGGGCATCAGTCAATTCTAAAGGGGACTGAACCGCTGTATCCCACTGGCTGCTGAGCTCCCTAGGACTGGGTAGTGACTGATCACTGCTCCTGGCTCTGAGTCACTCAGACACACCTGCCAGATGCAGACCCCATGTTTGACACCCTTCTTGTCCCTGTAGTAAGGCTGCCTAAACCCTTGAAGAAGTGACTCGGCCCTCCCAAGGCCCCAGTTGCTTATACCCTTTCCCGTCAGTGTCCGCCTGGCTGGGTGAGCTCTAGTTACACGCTGCAAGGACCACGTGACTGTTCAAGTAAGGAACACGTAGGCTAACTCACATTTTGAGTTATGCCACCCTCACTCTGAATATTCTGCACACCTCTCATTAAAAAGCAGCTCCCACCTTTACAAAGGTACAGGGTAGGTGGCAACACACCTGCCAGGGTGCATTATACTTACAGAGATAAATCGGATGAGCTGTTACTGTGGGAGGTTAGGCTGTGCTATTGGAAGCTGTGCCTTTAAGGGCTGAGCTTCCCAGACAGAGTCTGGGCAGGGCACTGTGAAGCTCAGGTTATGCATAGCAACAGATCCAATTCTTCAAAGGTGTTCAGACTCCCAGCTTCCATTGCATTTGGGGAGTGATCACTGAACCCCCCCAAGGACAGTCAAAAGGCCTGGTGTATCTGAGGAAAAGACTCCATGTTTCCCAAGCCATTATGTTTTTTGCAGTGAACAAATAACAATCTCTGGCCATGGTGTAGATGAATGAGTAACACAGGCATTGACATATGATCAAACTAATAATCCATCTAGGCCAGTGTTCTCTTTCTGACAATGGACAATGCCAGATGTGCCATGAGAAGGCCCAAGAAACCCCTGAGGACAATTATGGACAAACTCGCCCCTGTGGAAAGTTTCTAACCCCAGATAGTAAGTGGCTGGCTTATGCCCCGAAGCATGAGGATTGAAGTCCCTTATTCATTTTTATCCTAAGAATAACTGCTTAAGAACTACTTTATTGTCCTTAATTAATATAATCCCAGAAGGAAAGGGTTAAGGGCCTACTCCTGCTTCTATTGAAGAGACTCCCATCGACCTTAATGAGGTTTAGAGTAGGTCCAAAGCCATCCAGGTATAATTAATTCAATGGGGAGTTTCCCAGTTCATTAGAATAGGAGCAGGAGCCAGGGCCTCTGTGCCATTTGGGAGGAATGAAATATTGTAGGAGGGTTATGTTTCATCACAACTTATGGAAAGGGTTATAACTGGGAGCGCAGCCAAGTGTTGTGCAAGTCTGGAGAATAATGGTTGGTACAAGAGACAAATGCATTCTGCAGGGGTTGGGGGAGTGGGAGGTTGTTTATGCTGTGTCACTGCAGAGTCAGACATTATTACCTGTTCTCTTTCCCCGCTCTGAGGTGAGGTGCAGTCAAACCGGAGAGGTGCAGAGGATAAATGGGAGTGGGTGGTAAGCCTGATTTGCATTTCATTTCTAGATGACAGCTCCTCAGATTGTCTCAGTTCGGCAGCATCTTTGGGATGCCAAAGTTCATGCCAGTGGGATACATTCCACAATGTCCTGTTATGAGAAATAACCACCTTGTGGGTTTACATCTGGCATTTTAATCATCCTGTGACATAAATTTACCACAGTTTTTATAGCTGTGCATGGATTTACAGGAGCTTGTGATGCACACGCCAAGGCAGCCATAGCTGGGGAATCGAAAAGACAGTGGGGATTCAGCTAATAGAGCAGGAGGGTGATGGCTTCAGAGTGACACTTTAAAAGCAAAAACAACGAGGAGTCCTTGTGGCACCTTAGAGACTAACAAATTTATTTGGACATAAGCTTTTGTGGGCTAAAACCCACTTCATCAGATGCATGGAGTGGAACATATAGCCCACAAAAGCTTATGCCCAGATAAATTTGTTAGTATCTAAGGTGCCACAAGGACTCCTCATTGTTTTTGCTGATACAGACTAACACGGCTACCCTCTGAAACCTATTTCAAATGGGTTACTTTGGGGTGTCACCCCAACTAGCCCTTCATGTACAACAATAAGAAAGCCACACAGTGTTAGTGGCCAAATAGCAAAGACAATGGACTGTGAAAAAGCTTAGTCTTCCTGTGGAAGCTCGAGACAACCTACGAGTAATGGCTGCCACAGCCCTGCAGAGACACCGGTCCCAGTCACCTGGTACCGGACCCCTCCTTCCCTTTTGAATTGCCATTGTTTTTCCACTGGAAGACAAAGGGTTCCTGCCTTACACAAGAGCTATATAAGGCAGAGGAATGACATCATTGTGGTTCTACTCTGCTTCCCCACCCAAAGAGAAACACTGAAAAACACCTGGAAGCAAGAACTGAACTGGGGGAGAAGGGTTGAGCCGAAGCTGGAAGGGCATCTAGCCTGTGAGTAATAATACCTGAGGTCTCAAGCTGCAGACCAGAGCAGCTGCCTTTCAAGACTTTCTGCACTCTGCCTGTAACAATATCTAGGGTGAGAAATTACTATTTGTAACCAATTTTGTATTATAGCAATACAAAATAATAATAAATAATATAATTTGTATTAATTATATAATTATTATTTGTAACCAGTCTTCCTGTGGTAGGAAGAACACATCAACAGTCCAACACTGTGGCATTTAATTTCAGAAAGGGGAACTATGCAAAAATAAGGAGGTTAGTTAAACAGAAATTAAAAGGTACAGTGACTAGAGTGAAATCCCTGCAAGCTGCATGGACACTTTTCAAAGACACCATAATAGAAGCTCAACTTAAATGTATACCCCAAATTAAAAAACACAGTAAAAGAACTAAAAAAGAGCTACCATGGCTTAACAACCATGTAAAAGAAGCAGTGAGAGATAAAAAGGCATCTTTAAAAAGTGGAAGTCAAATCCCAGTGAGGTAAATAGAAAGGAGCATAAACACTGCCAAATTAAGTGTAAAAATGTAATAAGAAAAGCCAAAAAGGAGTTTGAAGAACAGCTAGCCAAAAACTCCAAAGGTAATAACAAAATGTTTTTTAAGTACGTCAGAAGCAGGAAGCCTGCTAAACAACCAGTGGGGCCCCTGGACGATCGAGATACAAAAGGAGCACTTAGACGATAAAGTCATTGCAGAGAAACTAAATGAATTCTTTGCTTCAGTCTTCACAGCTGAGGATGTTAGGGAAATTCCCAAACCTGAGCCGGCTTTTGTAGGTGACAAATCTGAGGAATTGTCACAGATTGAAGTGTCACTAGAGGAGGTTTTGGAATTAATTGAGAAACTTAACAGTAACAAGTCACCCAAGAGTTCTGAAAGAACTCAAATGTGAAATTGCGGAACTATTAACGATGGTTTGTAATCTGTTCTTTAAATCAGTTTCTGTACCTAATGACTGGAGGATAGCTAATGTAACGCCAATATTTAAAAAGGGCTCTAGAGGTGATCCCGGCAATTAGAGACCGGTAAGTCTAACGTCAGTACCAGGCAAATTAGTTGAAACAATAGTAAAGAATAAAATTGTCAGACACATAGAAGAACATAAATTGTTGGGCAAAAGTCGACATGGTTTCTGTAAAGGGAGATAATGTCTTACTAATCTATTAGATTTCTTTGAAGGGGGTCAACAAACATGTGGACAAGGGGGATCCAGCGGACATAGTGTACTTAGATTTCCAGAAAGCCTTTGACAAGGTCCCTCATAAAAGGCTCTTACGTAAATTAAGTTGTCATGAGATAAGAGGGAAGATCCTTTCATAGATTGAGAACTGGTTAAAAGACAGGGAACAAAGGGTAGGAATAAATGGTAAATTTTCAGAATGCAGAGGGGTAACTAGTGGTGTTCCCCAAGGGTCAGTCCTAGGACCAATCCTATTCAACTTATTCACAAATGATCTGGAGAAAGGGGTAAACAGTGAGGTGGCAAAGTTTGCAGGTGATACTAAACTGCTCAAGGTAATTAAGACCAAAGCAGACTGTGAAGAATTTCAAAAAGATCTCACAGAACTAAGTGATTGGGCAGCAAAATGGCAAATGAAATTTAACATGGATAAATGTAAAGTAATGCACATTGGAAAAAATAACCCCAACTATACATACAATATGATGGGGGCTAATTTAGCTACAACTAATCAAGAGAAAGATCTTGGAGTCATCGTGGATAGTTCTCTGAAGATGTCCACAGAGTGTGCAGCGGCAGTCAAAAAAGCAAATGGGATGTTAGGAATCATTTAAAAAGGGATAGAGAATCAGAAGGAGAATATCTTATTGCCCTTATATAAATCTCAAAAAAGATATACTGGCGTTAGAAAAGGTTCAGAAAAGGGCAACGAAAATTATTAGGGGTTTGGAACGGGTCCCATTTGAGGAGAGATTAAAGAGGCTAGGACTTTTCAGCTTGGAAAAGAGGAGATTAAGGGGGGATATGATAGAGGTCTATAAAATCATGAGTGGTGTGGAGAAAGTGAATAAGGAAAAGTTATTTACTTGTTCCCATAATATAAGAACTAGGGGCCACCATATGAAATTAATGGGTAGCAGGTTTAAAACAAATAAAAGGAAGTTGTTCTTCACTCAGTGCACAGTCAACCTGTGGAACTCCTTGCCTGAGGAGGTTGTGAAGGCTAAGACTATAACAGGGTTTAAAAGAGAACTGGATAAATTCATGGAGGTTAAGTCCATTAATAGCTATTAGCCAGGATGGATTAGGAATGGTGTCCCTAGCCTCTGTTTGTCAGAGGGTGGAGATGGATGGCAGGAGAGAGATCACTTGATCATTACCTGTTAGGTTCACTCCCTCTGGGGCACTTGGCATTGGCCACTGTCGGTAGACAGGATACTGGGCTGAATGGACCTTTGGGCTGACCTAGTATGGCCATTCTTATGTTCTAATTTCTTTAAACACGCTTAGTTTACATGTTTTGTTTTATTTGCTTAGTAATCTGCTTTGTTCTGTTTGCTAGCTCTTTAACCACTTAAAATTCACCTTTTGGAGTTAAACTTATTTCTTGTTTATAATATAACCCATTTGTACAATTCATAATTCGGGGGAAGGGGTAAGAGGCTGTGTATACCTTCCACCACATTGAGGGAGGAGGCGGATTTCATAATATATCTTTGGGTCTGCATTCCAAAGGAGGTGGACACCTGAGTGCTGGGGCAAGTCCCTTAAATTGAGTCTTTCCAGAGCTGATCTCAGTGTCCGAGTTGTTCTGCAATTGGGTGTGGCCCTGCCTATATGTGGGCTGGAGGAGCCTTAATAGCCTGGCTCAGCAAGACAAGTAAAAAAGGGTGCCCAGGCTGGCAGAACAAGCCAGCTCAGTGGTATCTTAGCACATCAGGTGGCATCTTAAAGGGGGGCAACCCGTCACAGTCTGCCCTTTGAAGAGGCAAATATGTACCTCTGGCCTGCCTCCATTTTTACAACAGGGTTTCAGGTCACTACCAAGGTCTGGATTTTAAGGAAGTGGTATGAGATGTGCAAGTCTTTGGTGCCCAGAGACATCAAATGGGGAACATTTGGCTCTCAAGCCAAATTCTGTAGTCCTTTTGAAGCCATCTTTCTTCCTGGTTTGTTGGTTGTTGTCATGGGCGATAGGTGAATGAGCTGTTGGGGGAGGCTTGCCCCTGGCCCCTCCCACTTTGCCCAAGGTTCCACCCCTCCCATTCCCCACGGGAGCCCAGACCACCCCCCCCCATGGCCACCAGCCCCCCATGCTCCCCCAACCGTGGATCACCCCAGTCCCAGCACACCGTGGCCGGAGTGCCCCCTGCCCCAGCCCAAGAGCACTTGTGAGCACCGGCTCCAGCCTGCCCCGGCCTCTCCAGCACGGAAGAGCAGAAAGGGAACTGGAAGAAGGCAGAACAGGGCCTGGGGGCGGAGTGTGGGCTGGGCCACATCAGGCTGTTTGGGGAGGCACAGCCTTCCACAGCCTATGCTACCCACCACCCATGGTTGTGGCTGGGCTGCCTAATGAGGCACATGTCTTTAAGAGATCTGCCACAGCCTGGTCCAGCCCTGCTCTCTGAATAGGTATCAGTCTAGCCCATTGGTACTCCAAACTCAGTGGTTTAGGAGCCAAATTATCAATCAACATTATCCAAAAGAGCCACAGTAGTGTGACTTCATTGTTTCATTTACTATAGTACTATATATTCAATATCTAAACAGTATGGTGGGGGGAATATTTAGTTTTTATATATATTATTCTCACAGAAAAATGACTCACCAAGTATTCTTATTTTATCAAGTACAATTGGTTAACATAGTAAAAGCAGCCTGCTTGGTTAATAATTAAGCCATACAGCATTTTAATATCATGTGCTGAGAAAAGCCGCAGGAGACACATAGAAGAGCCACTTGCGACTTGCAAGCCTAAGTCTGGTCTAGTCTAAGGGGATTGAACTGCTATGTCCCACTGGCTGCTGAGCTCCCTGGTCTGGGGAGTGACTGATCACCGCTCCTGGCTCTGGGTCACTGTCTTGCCTCTGAGCTTTTGGACCTTCATGGTAACAGCTCTTTCAATCATTTGGACAAATCTCCTGAAACTGTGTATGAGAAATCCTACACTGGGGCCTGCATTATTAACTCTTTCTGTGAGTTTCCAAAGTTGAATATCTGATCTTGTTTCAGATCACACCCAATCTCTTCATCTTCACAGCACACTGACATTTAGAGCTAGCACAGGGAGCTGAAGGAGAGGTTGGGTGAGGAACACAACAAATCTAGGGTTCCAAGAGCATGGCTGCTGGGTTAGCAAACCTAACAGTTGTGCATTTAAGGTTATGGTGGGTACAGTCTTTCAAAGGAAGCTAATGTTAGGTGAACTCCCTCCATTGATTTTCAGTGAATCTTTTTGATAACAGGAAAATACTTGGAAAGCGCACGTGCTAACTTTACTCTAAGTCTATCCTATTCCTTTGTAAGATAGAGTGATGTCACAAATAGTGCTCAGCAAATTTTTTTCGCGAATAGAAATTTCAGTGAAAAAATTCATTGTGGGGGATCTGAATTATTTGCAAAAAAAAAAAAAAATTCAAATAAGGTGAGGTGTTTCTTTTCAAGTTTTCATTTGGAAATGGCATTTTATTATCCCATGTGGCCACTTTTTAGAAGAAAAAAACCACACAGGGTGAAAACCAACTGAAAACAGCTAAATCGAACAACAACAAAAATGGTTTTGAGTTAACCAAAACATTTTGGTTGATTCAAAAATAAAGAGAAAATTTTCAGTGACAGAAAAATTTCAAAATTGGTTTTGGTTGGATGTCTTAGAATCGTAGAATCATAGAATATCAAGGTTGGAAGGGACCTCAGGAGGTCATCTAGTCCAACCCCCTGCTCAAAGCAGGACCAATCCCCAACTAAATCATCCCAGCCAGGGCTTTGTCAAGCCTGACCTTAAAAACTTCTAAGGAAGGAGATTCCACCACCTCCCTAGGTAACCCATTCCAGTGTTTTACCACCCTCCTAGTGAAAAAGTTTTTCCTAATATCCAACCTAAACCTCCCCCACTGCAACTTGAGACCATTACTCCTTGTTCTGTCATCTGCTACCACTGAGAACAGTCTAGATCCATCCTCTTTAGAACCCCCTTTCAGGTAATTGAAAGCAGCTATCAAATCCCCCCTCATTCTTCTCTTCCGCAAACTAAACAATCCCAGTTCCCTCAGCCTCTCCTCATAACTCATGTGTTCCAGTCCCCTAATCATTTTTGTTGCCCTCCGCTGGACGCTTTCCAATTTTTCCACATCCTTCTTGTAGTGTGGGGCCCAAAACTGGACACAGTACTCCAGATAGAAAAGGAGTACTTGTGGCACCTTAGAGACTAACCAATTTATTTGAGCATAAGCTTTCGTGAGCTACAGCTCACTTCATCGGATGCATACTGTGGAAAGCGTAGATCTTTTTATACACACAAAGTATGAAAAAATACCTCCCCCCACCCCACTCTCCAGCTGGCAATAGCCCATCTAAAGTGATCGCTCTCCTTACAATGTGTATGAGAATCAAGTTGGGCCATTAAGTTTTTTTGTTGTAATATCACAACTTTCATGTCTGTAATCGCGTGACCAGAGAGATTGAAGTGTTCTCCGACTGGTTTATGAATGTTATAATTCTTGACATCTGATTTGTGTCCATTTATTCTTTTACGTAGAGACTGTCCAGTTTGACCAATGTACATGGCAGAGGGGCATTGCTGGCACATGATGGCTTATATCACATTGGTGGATGTGCAGGTGAACGAGCCTCTGATAGTGTGGCTGATGTTATTAGGCCCTGTGATGGTGTCCCCTGAATAGATATGTGGGCACAGTTGGCAACGGGCTTTGTTGCAAGGATAGGTTCCTGGGTTAGTGGTTCTGTTGTGTGGTATGTGGTTGCTGGTGAGTATTTGCTTCAGGTTGGGGGGCTGTCTGTAGGCAAGGACTGGCCTGTCAAATCCAGACTCCAGCGAGAGACTGCTGAATTGGAATTCGTTTGCAAATTGGATACAATTAACTTAAGCTTGAATAGAGACTGGGAGTGGCTAAGTCATTATGCAAGGTAACCTATTTCCCCTTGTTTTTTCCTACCCCCCCCCCCCCGACGTTCTTGTTAAACCCTGGATTTGTGCTGGAAATGGCCCACCTTGATTATCATACACATTGTAAGGAGAATGATCACTCTAGATGGGCTATTGCCAGCGGGAGAGTGGGGTGGGAGGAGGTATTTTTTCATGCTTTGTGTGTATAAAAAGATCTTCTACGCTTTCCACAGTATGCATCCGATGAAGTGAGCTGTAGCTCATGAAAGCTTATGCTCAAATAAATTGGTTAGTCTCTAAGGTGCCACAAGAACTCCTTTTCTTTTTGCGAATACAGACTAACACGGCTGTTACTCTGAAACCAGTACTCCAGATGAGGCCTCACCAATGTCGATAGAGGGGAATGATCACGTCCTTCGATCTGCTGGCAGTGTTATACCAATAAAACAAAAACCAGCAGGATCTTATTACAGAGGAAAAGGCAAAATACCACATTTATTGTGAATACAGAAAGAATCATAGTAAGCAGTTAGTTATAGCTATAACATTCCATTCAATCTCATATTTATTCACACATTCATTCATGCAAACACACACACACAGGTTCTGCAAGGTTGTTATCATAGTTACCAGCCTTAGAGTTGCTCATGCCAAGCCACTGGCCAGGTGGCCTGGACATGAGGAGGGAGCAGGGCCTTGTCAGATGCTCAGCTGATGCTCCTGGAAGTTGGTTTGCAGAATCAGACCCCAAAGTTCTCACTTTCCAGAGTCCATTTTTATAGGAATTTCTTCCTATGCCAGTCTATGGGAATTGCTTCATCATGCTGCTGCTGAATCAGTCAGCAGATAGCACATTCCTGATGGCTCCGTGCTGCCAGATGTTATCTTGTTCTTTGGTTCTCCCATTCTTGAGGCTGTTGGGTGGATTCCAGTCTGCCCTCCGGTGGGTGGGGGGAGGTCCTCTGTATTTCCACTTGACGCCTTCTTCAGCCCATGGACACTGGATTCTTAGGCTGGCACCTCTCTGATCATTCAGTTATTATCCACACCAAGCATCCATCCACATACATCCTCTATCTCTATTTTAATCACAATTGTTAATACAACAGAAGGGCGGGGGAGTCTCTTGGTGCTGTTTCTGTTGTTACAGAGCATTGGGTTGAGTCTCTCTCTGTGTGAATTGCTTTGAGAACAGACTCTGTCTTAGAATGTACTAATGCAATTAGCAGCTTGCAAGTTTCACACATAGAGGGAGAGAAACAGTACCAAAACCCAAGAGACCTCTTAATTAGTAATACCCTGGAATTTAAACTATGGGGAATCAAACTCATTTGTGATTTTAATACAGAACTTCTTTAATATGATCCAACATAATCCCCCTTTTGACACTAAGATATATAATCGTCAGTGTCACTTTCTCTGTAGCCTATTCAAGAGAAGGTACTGTGAGGCAATTTGAGTTTGTGATTCCAATTCATCCCACATACATGATCCTAGTGATATATCTTTACTACAAGGTTCTGGGGCAACAGGCAAGGTGAGGCACACCCACTTTTGAGGAGTCCGTTCGGTACAACCTCTAGTGTCCAATAGCTTCCCTCCCTCCCCAGCCCACTGGCTTGAGGTCCAGGGTAGCCAGAAGGATCCCATGTGTAATATGGGGAGTGGGCTAACCTTCAATACCTTTGCCTCCAGGGACTGTTGGTGTGCAATTTTGACAACAATTTCTCCCATTAACAAGTCTGGTTTTACAATACTGGAAACGTATTACATTCATTCATATTGATAAGTGTCAAACAATGATCTCTTTCTTTGTTTTAACAAATGCATCAAACCCTTAATATTTCCCAATATGACCCAGAACATTTTGTGTTCAAAGTAGCTAGTGCAAGTATTTGCATTTCAGTGCATCCCATAGTACGGCTGTGTAGTTTCCTATTTCTAAATTTTTTTTCTTATGCATAAGCCATGTGGTAGTATTAAGCCATTGCCAAAGATTCCATCGGGCTTTTAGGTTACCCAGACCAATTTGGACCAAGTCTACATTGGCATGTACTTGTTTTTGTATCAGGCTGTCCTGTAGCTGGGACAGAGCTTAATTTATTTTTAAGTACCTGCAGGTCTTCAGTATTTTTTTTTTAAACACACAACAGTGCTAGTAACAAGAGGAAACACACGACAAAACATAGAACACAAAACACAATTTCTATTGTGACAGTAGATTCATGGTATTGGGTTGCTCTTCAGCTGGCATCAGCTTTTCCTGATTTTCTGAAAGACAAAAAGAACATGTTTCTACCCCTTTTGGGGTGGCAGATTATTGCTTAAAATATTTCTTTTACAAATACCCTTGCTGATTGCAGGCAAAACAGAGGAATTGCCCCCACATTTTCCTGTTTTTGTTCTATAGGCAGGCCAGGTTTCAATGGCTTTTATCTTTTAAGGGTTATGGGGAAATTATCCCATTGTTTAGTCAATTAAATCCCTGAGTTTTCCTTCTTATACAGCAGACCAAGTTTATAATGTTTTTCCTGATGTGTTAAGCTTTAAGTTTTATTTACAGGTAATAACTGAGAAGCATCATTACCATACGACCTTAAAGGCTTTTTCCAAAAATCATACACACTATACATTGTTACAGGGATACTTATTATCATTAAATTTATTAAAATTATCTTGTGATACCATGCCTTTTATTTAGACAATTTGTTTGCTGACCAGGTGTGTCCTTTATCTGCAGCTCCTTTATGCTGCTAGTTCTTTCCTTCCTTTATCATTTAGGTAATTTGCATTTTCACAGACACTTCCTGCTTTTGGATTTAAAGCCATCAGCAGCTCAGAGACTCTATCTTAAAAGGGACACAATCAACTTTCACCAGAGTTTTGATTACTTTTAACTTCTGCTTCCAAAACACACAGCAATCTGAAAAAGAAAACCCAACCTACTGTGGCTCCCTTTGGAGCCCTAATAGCATTTTAATAAGTAGCATGGTATGTTTGCATTTCTTTTGCCCCTTCTACAATATACCCTGCACATGTTCTGGGGCAAATGCACATTCCTTCCATAGTTTAACTTCTATAACATTTTCCATATCAATTTTTACATAAGGTGTAACTATTTCTTTTTTTGCTTACAGAGTTTTCATGTATCTTTATCAAAGTGACAGTCTGATTACTCAGAGCGATTTTAAGGCTCGGTATTTCTAACATTGCTTCTTTTTGTTTTGTGCACCTCACCCCTCCTGTTGCTTCAGAAGGGCACTGTCTTTTTTTATTTTTATTTTTTTTTACTACAACTCTCATCTGCTATTTTGTTACAAAAACAAATAAACAAAAAACAAACAAACAAAAAGAATCCAGAATTTTTTTTTCCTATTCTCCTGATTTTGACTGCCCTGCTGCAGCCACAACTTAAAAACATTTTAAATTTTGTAAAGTTTGAGTTAACTTTTAAGGGTTAAATGCCAAATCCCAAAGCCAAACAACACTAATTACCTGTGTCTAGCAAAAAGGTCTGTCAGTTTTGCAACTTTGAATTAAAGAGTTAAATGAATTTTTAGTGGCATTATTTAAAACAAAAACAAAACCAATTGGTCCTTGGAACTTTACATATTTACACACACACAGACAGATACATACACATTTTCTTTTCCTTAACATCCCTTCCACACTGCTCTGATTTTTACATCTTACATTCCCTTTATGCAGTTGTGGCAGTTAAGTTCCAATAGAACCCCTTATGTTCTTTTAGCAAATTTGACTAAATTGTCCAGTCAAATGATTTTAATCAGATAGTTTATTTTTGCCTGGCTAATTTACAGACATTCTTTTGGAAAAGGGCCCATTTTCCCTTCAGAATGGCTGCAAAGAAACCAAGAATGCTCTTTCTCTTTTCCTTTTTAACATTTTCACAAAGTTTAGCTGCTTAATTCCCTCCAGCCTCTGGAGAGTTAACGTTTTTTTACTCTCTTTTCTCTTTGTAATTATGCCTCGGGGTGCCGTACATAGGACCTTCTCCCCTTTACCTGCGTCCCTCCAGCCTCTGCAGAGTTAACTTTTTCACTCTTTTTGTTTTCCTGGAGTGCCTCTTTCACTATTTTCAGCTGGCTTTGGGTATTTGTAACCAGCACCTTCCAATTGTCTGCTCCCTTTTCCGTTTGTGCCTTTTCCTCTTTACATGAAGACAAGCGGAGGTAAGAATCCTTACATGCCTCCCACAACAACTAAATTGCTGCTGCATCTCTTTTGGCAGCACTAGAAGGTTTGTATATGAGGATATACTGAGCCCATCTATCCTCTAGGTCCGAAATAGTGCAGACATCAGCTAGGGCTTGTTTAGTCCAAGGACTGAGCCCAAATTTTTGAAGGATTTGTTTAAAAGGTGTAATTTCTTTAACAAAAGGTGAGGTTGGAGTTCCTTCTGACTCCATTCCTCCCTCTGGTACTGGCTTACCCTGTTTTCTTTTAAACATCTTAACATGGATATTTCAATCTCTTTGTCACTCCTGGTATTACTTAGCAAGTGACACAGCCTAGATTCTGAAATCATAGCTTAATCTATGCATTTTTTCCCCTGCTACCTTCCCAGAGGCCAGCAGGTCCCCTGCTACCTTCCCGGAGGTCAGCAGGTCCGGTTAACATATTTCTCCCTGCTACCTTCTCGGAGGCCAGCAGCTCTGGTTAACCTGTTCTTCCCTGCTACCTTCTCCGAGGCCAGCAGGTCCCCTGCTACCTTCCTGGAGGCCAGCAGGTCTGGTTAACTTAATAGAAATGCCTAGCTCAATAGAGCTGGCGGTGTGCACACCAATATTTACAATAACTGAGGTTTTTTACCAATATTCCCCCTTTCGCAATTCTCCACCAAAATGTTATACCAATAAAATAAAAACCAGCAGGATCTTATTAAAGAGGAAAAGGCAAAATACCACATTTATTGTGAATACAGAAAGAATCATAGTAAGCAGTTAGTTATAGCTATAACATTCCATTCAATCTCATATTTATTCACACATTCATTCATACAAACACACACACACAGGTTCTGCAAGGTTGTTATCATAGTTACCAGCCTTAGAGTTGCTCATGCCAAGCCACTGGCCAGGTGGCCTGGACATGAGGAGGGAGCAGGGCCTTGTCAGATGCTCAGCTGATGCTCCTGGAAGTTGGTTTGCAGAATCAGACCCCAAAGTTCTCACTTTCCAGAGTCCATTTTTATAGGAATTTCTTCCTATGTCAGTCTATGGGAATTGCTTCATCATGCTGTTGCTGAATCAGTCAGCAGATAGCACATTCCTGATGGCTCCGTGCTGCCAGATGTTATCTTGTTCTTTGGTTCTCCCATTCTTGAGGCTGTTGGGTGGATTCCAGTCTGCCCTCCGGTGGGGGGGGGGGCGGGGGAGGTCCTCTGTTTATTTCCACTTGACGCCTTCTTCAGCCCATGGACACTGGATTCTTACACTGGCACCTCCCTGATCATTCAGTTATTATCCACACCAAGAATCCATCCACATACATCCTCTATCTCTATTTTAATCACAGTTGTTAATACAACAGAAGGGCGGGGAGTCTCTTGGTGCTGTTTCTGTTGTTACAGAGTGTTGCTTTGAGTCTCTCTCTGTGTGAATTGCTTTGAGAACAGACTCTGTTTTAGAATGTACTAACGCAATTAGCAGCTTGCAAGTTTCACACACAGGGGGAGAGAAACAGTACCAAAACCCAAGAGACCTCTTAATTAGTAATACCCTGGAATTTAAACTATGGGGAATCAAACTCATTTGTGATTTTAATACAGAACTTCTTTAATATGATCCAACAGCAGTGCCCCTACTTATACATCCCAAAATGCCATTGGCCTTCTTGGCAACAAGGGCACACTGCTGACTCATATCCAGCTTCTCGTCCACTGTAACCCCAAGGTCCTTTTCTGCAGAACTGCTACTGAGCCATTCGGTCCCTAGTCTGTAGCGGTGCATGGGATTCTTCCGTCCTAAGTGCCGGACTCTGCACTTGTCCTTGTTGAACCTCATCAGATTTCTTTTGGCCCAATCCTCTAATTTGTCTAAGGCCCTCTGTATCCTATCCCTACCTTTCAGCATATCTACCTCTCCTCCCAGTTTAGTGTCATCTGCAAACTTGCTGAGGGTGCAATCCACACCATCCTCCAGATCATTAATGAAGATATTGAACAAAACCGGCCCGAGGACCGACCCTTGGGGCACTCCACTTGATACCGGCTGCCAACTAGACATGGAGCCATTGATCACTACCCGTTGAGCCCGACAATCTAGTCAGCTTTCTATCCACCTTATCGTCCATTCATCCAGCCCATACTTCTTTAACTTACTGGCAAGAATACTGTGGAAGACCGTGTCAAAAGCTTTGCTAAAGTCAAGGAACAACACGTCCTCTGCTTTCCCCTCATCCACAGAGCCAGTTATCTCATCATAGAAGGCAATTAGATTAGTCAGGCATAGATTCATAGCCCTGGTCTACACTAGGAGTTTAGGTTGAATTTAGCAGCATTAAATCGATGTAAACCTGCACCCGTCCACATGATGAAGCCCTTTATTTCGACTTAAAGGGCTCTTAAAATCGATTTCCTTAATCCACCTCTGACAAGTGGATTAGTGCTTAAATTGGCCTTGCCGGGTCGAATTTGGGGTACTGTGGACGCAATTAGACAGTATTGGCCTCCAGGAGCTATCCCAGAGTGCTCTATTGTCACCGCTCTGGACAGCACTCTCAACTTTGATGCACTGGCCAGGTAGACAGGAAAAGGCCCGCGAACTTTTGAATTTCAATTTCCTGTTTGCATGGTCACCTGCAGCTTGCCACGCTGGCCAGAGCTCATCAGCAGAGGTGACCATGATGGAGTCCCAGAATTGCAAAAGAGCACCAGCATAGACTGAACAGGAGGTACGGGATCCGATTGCTGTATGGGGAGAGGAATCCGTGCTATCAGAACTCTGTTCCAGTTTTCGAAATGCCAAAACATTTGTCAAAATCTCCCAGGGCATGAAGGACAGAGGCCATAACAGGGACCTGAAGCAGTGCCGTGTGAAACTTAAGGAGCTGAGGCAAGCCTACAAGAAAACCAGAGAGGCGAATGGCCGCTCCGGGTCCAAGCCCCAAACATGCCACTTCTATGATGAGCTGCATGCCATTTTAGGGGGTTCAGCCACCACGACCCCAGCCGTGTTGTTTGATTCCTTCAGTGGAGATGGAGGCAACACAGAAGCAGGTTTTGGGGACAAGGAAAATGATGATGATGAAGTTGTAGATAGCTCACAGCAAGCAAGCGGAGAAACCGGTTTTCCCAAAAGCCAGGAACTGTTTCTCACCCTGGACCTGGAGCCAGTACTCCCTGAATCCACCCAAGGCTGCCTCCCAGACCCGCCAGGCAGAGAAGGGACCGCTGGTGAGTGTACCTTTTAAAATACTATACATGGTTTAAAAGCAAGCATGTTTAATGATTAATTTGCCCTGGCATTTGCAGCTGTCCTGGATGTACTGCCAAAGCCTTTGCAACAGGTTTCTGGGGAGGGCAGTCTTATTCCACCCACCATGGTAGGACACTTTACCACACCAGGCTAGTAGCACATACTCGGGAATCATTGTACAACAAAGCATTGCAGTGTATGTTTGCTGGCGTTCAAACAACATCCGTTCTTTACCTCTCTGTGTTGTCCTCAGGAGAGTGATATCATTCATGGTCACCTGGTTGAAATAGGGTGCTTTTCTTAAGGGGACATGCAGAGGTTCCTGCTGGGCTGTTTGCCTGTGGCCGAACAGAAATGTTACCCACTGTTAGCTGGGGGGGCGGGTGAGGGGGTAGCCACGTGGTGGGGGGAGGCAAAATGCGACCTTGGAACGAAAGCACATATGCTGTGTATGTAATGTTAACAGCAAGGTTTACCGTGAAAGAGTGTAGCCATTGTTCTAGAAAATGTGTCTTTTTAAATACCACTGCCTCTTTTTTTTTCTCCACCAGCTGCATGTGTTTCAATGATCACAGGATCTTCTCCTTCCCAGAGGCTAGTGAAGATTAGAAAGAAAAAAAAACGCACTCGTGATGAAATGTTTTCTGAGCTCATACTGTCCTCCCACACTGACAGAGCACAGACGACTGCGTGGACGCAGACAAAGTCAGAGTGCAGGAAAGCACAATATGACCGGGAGGAGAGGTGGCGGGCTGAAGAGAGTAAGTGGTGGGCTGAAGACAGGGCTGAAGCTGAAAGGCGGCAGCAGCGTGATGAGAGGAGGCAGGATTCAGTGCTGAGGCTGCTGGAGGATCAAACCAGTATGCTCCAGCGTATGGTTGAGCTGCAGGAAAGGCAGCAGGAGCACAGACTGCCACTACAGCCCCTGTGTAACCAACCGCCCTCCTCCCCAGGTTCCATAGCCTCCACACCCAGACGCCCAAGAACGCGGTGGGGGGGCCTCCGGCCACCCAGCCACTCCATCCCAGAGGATTGCCCAAGCAACAGAAGGCTGGCATTCAATAAGTTTTAAAGTTTTAAACTTTTAAAGTGCTGTGTGGCCTTGTCCTTCCCTCCTCCACCACCCCTCCTGTGCTTCTCTCCTCCACCACCTCTCCCGGGCTACCTTGGTAGTTATCCCCCTATTTGTGTGATGAATGAATAAAGAATGCATGAATGTGAAGCAACAATGACTTTATTGCCTCTGACAGCGGTGATCGAAGGGAGAAGGGGAGGGTGGTTGGCTTACAGGGAAGTAGAGTGAACCAAGGGGAAGTGGGTTTCATCAAGGAGAAACAAACAGAACTTTCAGGCTGGGTCCCCAAGGATACATATAGGCATTTCAACGTCCCCAACGGTTATTTTCTGGTCTGGGAATAAAGTCCCTTCTTGCAGCTTTTGAAACAGACCAGAGTTCCTGAAGATACGAGCGTCATGTATCTTTCCCGGCCATCCCACGTTGATGTTGGTGAAACGTCCCTTGTGATCCACCAGTGCTTGCAGCACTATTGAAAAGTACCCCTTGCGGTTTATGTACTCACCAGCTTGGTGCTCCGGTGCCAAGATAGGGATATGGGTTTCGTCTATGGCCCCACCACAGTTAGGGAATCCCATTGCAGCAAAGCCATCTGCTATGACCTGCACATTTCCCAGGGTCACTACCCTTGATATCAGCAGATCTTTGATTGTGTTGGCTACTTGCATCACAGCAGACCCCACAGTAGATTTGCCCACTCCAAATTGATTCCCGCCTGACCGGTAGCTGTCTGGTGTTGCAAGCTTCCACAGGGCTATTGCCACTCACTTCTCAACTGTGAGGGCTGCTCTCATCTTGGTATTCTTGCGCCTCAGGGCAGACGAAAGCAAGTCACAAAGTTCCATAGAAGTGCCCTTACGCTTGCGAAAGTTTTGCAACCACTGGGAATCATCCCAGACCCGCAACACTATGCGGTCCCACCAATCTGTGCTTGTTTCCCGAGCCCAGAATCAGCATTCCACCGCATGAACCTGGCCCATTAGCACCATGATGCCCACATTGCCAGGGCCCCTGCTTTGAGAGAAGTCTGTGTCCATGTCCTCATTACTCATGTTACCGCGCAGCTTACCATCTGCAGACCACCATTTGAGAACCTCTGTTTTAGAGAGGAAATGTGAGCTTTGTTCTCCCATCACATATCTGGGTGGGATCAGCCAAGGGACAAATGTCATGCTGCAAATATAAATGTGCTTCTCTTGGAGAAGCTGAGCTTTCCCAGTTGCGTGACTTCACTGTCCCCCACTCTTCTGCTGCTGCCGGCTTGTCTGCACATGCATTCTCCAAACTGTGCAGTGGGTTTTGGCTTGTATCATGGTTGAGAAACTAAAGTTTACAAGACAGAGACCATGATTTACCAGAATTGCTTCATTTCCTGTACACTTCATGTCAGTGGGTTTTAGCAGTGCCAAACCTTGGCCAAAATAATCCCCTCCTTCCTCTAACCCTTAGCCATCAACCTTGAACTCAGCATCCCAGCACCAGGAGACAGTGTGCTGAGTGGAAGGTAACTAGGCTGGAATAAGAAATAAGAAGGGCTACTAGGATGATCCGAGGAATGGAAAACTTGTCTTATGAAAGGAGACTCAAGGAGCTTGGCTTGTTTATCCTAACTAAAAGAAGGTTGAGGGGAGATATGATTGCTCTCTATAAATATGTCAGAGGGATAAATACCGGAGAGGGAGAGGAATTATTTAAGCTCAGTACCAATGTGGACACAAGAACAAATGGATATAAACTGGCCACCAGGAAGTTTAGACTTGAAATTAGATGAAGGTTTCTAACCATTAGAGGAGTGAAGTTTTGGAATAGCCTTCCAAGGGAAGCAGTGGGGGCAAAGGATCTATCTGGCTTTAAGATTAAGCTCGATAAGTTTATGGAGGAGATGGTATGATGGGATAACATGGTTTTGGTAATTAAATATTCATGGTAAATAGGCCTAATGGCCTGTGATAGGATATTAGATGGGGTGGGATCTGAGTTACTCAGGAAAGAATTTTCTGTAGTATCTGGCTGGTGAATCTTGCTCATATGCTCAGGGTTTAGCTGATCACCATATTTGGGGTCAGAAGGAATTTTCCTCCAGGGCAGATTGGAAGAGGCCCTGGAGGTTTTTCGCCTTCCTCTGGAGCATGGGGCCTGGGTCACTTGCTGGAGGATTCTCTGCTCCTTGAAGTCTTTAAACCACGATTTGAGGACTTCAATAGCTCAGACATAGGTGAGAGATTTTTTGCAGGAGTGGGTGGGTGAAATTCTGTGGCCTGCGTTGTGCAGAAGGTCAGACTAGATGATCATAATGGTCCCTTCTGACCTTAGTATCTATGAATCTTTCAGCGATAACAAGCAAGCATAAAGCCAGGGGTATAGCAGGGTGCGCAGGAGCAGTATTGTAACCCGGGAGGTTACACGGAGGCTTGATTACTGCAAACTTTTCCCAGCGCATACCCCCTCATGGTGCATGGTGGCACTGCAGTCACCCTGCCTCAGTTTCCCCTTGTGCCCAACAGTTCCCTCAGCCTTTAGCACAGCTCTGCTGCTGAAGTGACTTAGCCCCCTGGCCAAGGCACAACAGTTCACCCCTTCCGGGATAATCAGGGTTCAAAGGAGAACACTAGCATCAGCCTTCTGCCCCAGCTCACACCAGGCACAGCCATTCCTCTGAGGGTCACTTCAGTTACACACAACAGTCTTCAGCCTCTTTCTGGGCTCCAATTCCCACCCTCCTGAGTTCCAGTTGATCCCTTTTCCCTCCCCTGAACAGAAAGGTTTGTTGCACCCCTTGACCAGGGTAGCAGCATGGGGGGGACCCATACCCAGCCTTACTATGGGTTCCCAACCCCTAGATTACTTGGCTCTCTTTCCTTCCCAGGGCCTCTTTCTACATACCAGTTTGCAGAGTTTCCCTCCATGAGGCTTTTCTAACCCCAGTCCTGGGCCCAAAACATCTTCCCCCTTAGAACAGAGCTTCTGCAGCCCTCCTTCCTAGGGTGTGCTTTAACCTGGTTTTAACACTATCCCCGATAATGTCACGGCTAACCTGGTGGCTGAACTTTGTGACTTTGTCCTTACCCATAACTATTTTACATTTGGGGACAATGTATACCTTCAAATCAGCAGCACTGCTATGGGTACCCACATGGCCCCACAGTATGCCAACATTTTTATGGCTGACTTAGAACAACGCTTCCTCAGCTCTCGTCCCCTAACGCCTCTACTCTACTTGTGCTATATTGCTGACAGCTTCATCATCTGGACCCATGGAAAAGAAGCCCTTGAGGAATTCCACCATGATTTCAACAATTTCCATCCCACCATCAACCTCAGCCTGGTCCAGTCCACACAAGAGATCCACTTCCTGGACACTACGGTGCTAATAAACGATGGTCACATAAACACCACCCTACACCGGAAACCTACTGACTGCTGTTCCTACCTACATGCCTCCAGCTTTCACCCTGACCACACCACATGATCCATTGTCTACAGCCAAGCTCTGCGATACAACCGCATTTGCTCCAACTCCTCAGACAGAGACAAACACCTACAAGATCTCTATCAAGCATTCTTACAACTACAATACCCACCTGCGGAAGTGAAGAAACAGATTGATAGATCCAGAAGAGTTCCCAGAAGTCACCTACTACAGGACAGGCCTAACAAAGAAAACAACAGAACGCCACTAGCCGACACCTTCAGCCCCCAACTAAAACCCCTCCAACGCATTATTAAGGATCTACAACCTATCCTGAAGGATGACCCAACACTCTCACAAATCTTGGGAGACAGGCCAGTCCTTGCCTACAGACAGCCCCCCAACCTGAAGCGAATACTCACCAGCAACCACATACCACACAACAGAACCACTAACCCAGGAACCTATCCTTGCAACAAAGCCCGTTGCCAGCTGTGCCCACATATCTATTCAGGGGACACCATCACAGGGCCTAATAACATCAGCCACACTATCAGAGGCTCGTTCACCTGTACATCTACCAGTGTGATATATGCCATCATGTGCCAGCAATGCCCCTCTGCCATGTACATTGGTCAAACTGGACAGTCTCTACGTAAAAGAATAAATGGACACAAATCAGATGTCAAGAATTATAACATTCATAAACCAGTCGGAGAACACTTCAATCTCTCTGGTCACGCGATTACAGACATGAAAGTTGCGATATTACAACAGAAAAACTTCAAAACCAGACTCCAGTTTTGGAATTCATTTGCAAATTAGCTACAATTAACTTAAGCTTGAATAGAGACTGGGAGTGGCTAAGTCATTATGCAAGGTAACCTATTTCCCCTTGTTTTTTCCAACCCCCTCACCCCCCTCATTCCTCGGACATTCTTGTTAAACCCTGGATTTGTGCTGGAAATGGCCCACCTTGATTATCATACACATTGTAAGGAGACTGATCACTTTAGATAAGCTATTACCAACAGGAGAGTGGGTTTGTTGTGGGGGGTGGGGAGAAAACCTGGATTTGTGCTGGAAATGGCCCAACTTGATTATCATACACATTGTAAGGAGAGTGATCACTTTAGATAAGCTATTACCAACAGGAGAGTGGGTTTGTTGCGGGGGGTGGGGGGGAAACCTGGATTTGTGCTGGAAATGGCCCAACTTGATTATCATACACATTGTAAGGAGAGTGATCACTTTAGATAAGCTATTACCAACAGGAGAGTGGGTTTGTTGCAGGGGGGGGGGGGGAGGGGGGGGGGAACCTGGATTTGTGCTGGAAATGGCCCAACTTGATTATCATACACATTGTAAGGAGGGTGATCACTTTAGATAAGCTATTACTAGCAGGAGAGTGGGTTTGGGGGAGAGAAAACCTTTTGTAGTGGTAAACACCCATTTTTTCATGGTTTGTGTATATAAGATCATCTCCTGTATTTTCCACAGTATGCATCCGATGAAGTGAGCTGTAGCTCACGAAAGCTTATGCTCAAATAAATTGGTTAGTCTCTAAGGTGCCACAAGTACTCCTTTTCTTTTAACCTGGGAAGCATTCCTTAGCCCACTGGAATTTTACCTCCATGTGGCTCTGTCTATCCTGACTGAGCTGAAAGTAGCCTTTGTAATGCTCAGGAGGTAATCACCTGACAGCCACACCTGGCCCACGTTCCCAGCTTAGTCTGAGGATCCTTCCTTAACACCTTCTCTGATAGGGGCCAGTCCTTGGAATAGGGTTGGGTGGCCCTCGGTTCCCACTGCCCTTAAATAGGTGCAAGCTAGTTTGTTCCAGGAAGGTTCAGGTCAGGATTTAGGCCCAGATCTTCAAAGGTATTTAGGCTTCTAACTGTCTTAGGTTTCAGAGGAAATTAGGAGCCCAAATATCTTTGAGGACTTGAACCTTAGTGTCTCCACAGTCTGAAGCACTCATGCTGTGTGTGTTACACCCTCTGCCACAGGACTTTGCTTTTAAAAAGGAGAACTTGGTGTATTCTGGGAAGCCAAACCTTTGCTTTAAGAGCTTCTCTGAGGCTGAGACATCCCCAGCACCCTGCTAAATCCGGCTTCCTCCTGCAGCAGCAGTACGCACAGTGCTGCTCACCCCTGCAAGAATGCCCTCCAAGCCCCCCAGCCCCACCCTATTCTTAATGGGGCTGCTCCCATTTCTCTTATTATAATAAGCTACTAACAAAAATAGCAAATACAAACAAATATCCCAAATGATTACTAGATATCAACAATATGAACCTCTTCCTAAACCATCTTTTCCAGGGGCCCCACATGTCCTGGATATGGAAATGACAGGGTTGCAGCAGCTGGTCTCCCACTGGCTGCGTTTCACTGCAGAGCTCCCAGGCGCGCCCTCCACTTGAGTGACGCTGCCAGAAGTGGAAATGCTCTCAAATGCTGTACAGTGCTGTGCACCCGTGGGAACCAAAACTGTGTAATTCAATTCTTCTCACGCACGCTTCCTCTCCATTAGCCGTGTCCTAGCCACTTTGTGGTTAAACTTCTGTGACTCTGTGAGAATTGTGTATGCAGCTTCGGGTCAGCATTTTTGCTTTCAATAGCCATCGTGCTCATGGTTTTGGTGTTGTCTGGTGAAACTTTGGATTCATTCATATTTTTATGTTTTTGGTGTGTAGGTTTTGAGGACTGGAAACACATACTCAGTGCACACCAGAATGGGTTTTGGGGGAAGGAACTATTGAAAAAAGCCCCATGTTGTATCTAGTATACTTCATCAATGTAAGTCAGAGCTCCTGAATGTTACTCCCAGCTTTGTCAGTGACCTAAAGTCAGTCATTTAACCATGGAGTTTCCTACCCCCTCTGTGAAATGGCTGCTGATTAGCCATTTCCCAGGACTGGTTAGACAGGTAATATTGTTAGGGCATTGTGCTGTAGGGCATGCTAAATCATAGAATATCAGGGTTGAAAGGGACCTCAGGAAGTCATCTAGTCCAACCCCCTGCTCAAAGCAGGACCAAGCCCCAATTTTTGCCCCAAATCCCTAAATGGCCCCTTCAAGGATTGAACTCACAACCCTGGGTTTAGCAGGCCAAAGCTCAAACCAATGATAAAGGATTCTTATTCCAATCACATCCGCTATTTATCTTCAAAAACTCACAAGCAAAGCTGGGGAATTTTTCTTCAGGGAATAGAAAGTTCCCTCAAAAGTGAAATTTTCAGGGCCTGGAACTATTCGCAAATTGGGGTCAAATTCAAAAAAATAGTTAAGGGCAAAAAAGAAAAAAACTTGAAAGAAATTCAAGGTTGTCAGTGTTTCAGTTCTATTTTTTCATTTCAAAACAGCATTTCATTTTCAATTTGTCCAATAAAAGAACACAACCCCCCACCCCACAGAGATGCGTGAAACTCCTCCCCCCCGCGACAAGATGGGTGGACACCCCTGAAAATGCTTGAGTCAAAACAGAAAAATTAAAACAATTAATTTACAGTCATCCTAAAACATTTTGGTCAATTTGAAATAAAACTGATGTTTTTGTTTCTTTTCAAATGTTCTTCTCCATGTGTTTGTGCACATGTGTGTGGACATGTGTGCTTTAAATTGAGAGGAAGAGGAGAGACACAGCTCCTTGGGACACAGAACTGACTGGAGGGGCAGACTTGGAAATTGTGAGCAAGGAAACTGGCTAACATGGCTACCACTCTGAAACCTGTTTGCTTCTAGTGTATTCAGAAGAACAGGACTTTGTGCACAAGCTTGGTAAATAAAAAGGATTGTACCAAAGAAATACTTGACTCCGTTATCAATTTTTCCTTCTAATGGAAACAATCTTGCAAGGCCCCAAATATTGACGAACCAGAGAGGCAACAGCAGTTTGATACACTGCGAGGGACAGTCTTCTCAGCTGACGAGAAGTCTGAACAACTGAGAGCTGAGCTAATTTCTCCAGAGGAGTAAACAGAGGCAGAGATGGGGACAGGGATAATAGCAGGACTATTAAGGGGCATTAGGAGAAGACAGTACAGTCCCCTTTGATGCCTGATCCCTTTTAATGGGTAATACTTATATTGATTGCCAATTGATCAGATTAATGAGCGGAGGGTAATAGGATTCTTATCCCCAAAAAATCAGACTATACAGAATTAAAACCAACGAGTTCAATATCCTGTAGGGAACCTCAAGTTGAATAGCAAAGACACTCACTGAGGGCAAAGCAAAACCTTAGAGATTTTTATTAAGATCAAATAATAAAGCCAGAAAAGCTCCAAACCACATAAACAGATAGGAATAATACAGTGTTTGGATATCTGTAGTATCATTCTTTGCATATGGTCCTAGACTTACATACTTACACTCTTCCTTGAGGAGCTGATGGTAAGAGACAGCAGGCCAGCCCTGTCTCTGGCATGCCAAATGAGTCCAATGGTCCAAGTTCCTCAGTGCTCAAGATTGATGGCAGAAAACCGTAGAGCTGAAGGGTCAAATGATGGAAAGCTAACCCCCTCCACATGGTGGTTTGTCCTATTATGGGGTCTGAGCATTATAATGAATATTTATTCTAATGCTCAGTCTTCCATGTCCAAATCTAACTTCCTCACCCTCATAATATTGGGGTGCACTTATCCTATAGGTTAGCATATTAGCACAATTAAACTCAATATTATATACATCACCTATTACTTAGGGCTTGGCTACACTTGCAAGTTAGAGCGCATTAAATCAGCCCTGGGCGCCCTAACTCCTGAGGTGTCCACACTGGCAAGGCACTTCGAGGGCCTGGACTGTGCAGCTGGAGCGCTCTGGTAATCCACCTCCATGAGAAGCATAGAGCTTGCTGCGCCCTGGCTGAAATGCCGGGGTGTCAGTGTGGATGACGTGTTGCATTACTGCGCTGTGATTGGCCTCCGGAAATGTCCCATAATCCCTTGAAGTCAAGTGGCCACCCTGGTCATTGTTTTGAACTCGGCTGCAGGCATGGGGCTATCCCCTTCCAAAGCCCCGTTTCTGACAGCCGGCTGCTTATCTGCCCCGGGACACAAAGCAACCATCTCTATGGGATGCTGCTGCTGCAGAGGCAGGTGCTGTGCGTGTGTGTGTGAGAGAGAGGTGGAGGGGCTGATGTTGGGCTTCCCCCTGCTGCTGTCTGAACTTACAAGACAGCCTGCTGACATACTCTCTGCCCCCCAAAACACACTGTCTCTCCCCACGTACACACAACACACTCCCTGTCAGACTCCACCCCCCCCCCACTTGAAAAGCATGCTGCAGCCACTTGCACACTGGGATAGCTACCACAATGCACGGCTCTCTGTGGCGTTGCAAGAGCTGCTAATGTGGCCACGCCTCTGTGCTTGCAGCTGACAGTGTAAACACGCGGCAGCGCTTTCCCTGCTGCTGTCTCCGAGGCCTGGTTTAACTCCCGGAGCTCTAAATCTGCAAGTGTAGCCATGCCCTTAAGCAAAATTGTGGTTAGACATCTACCAACTATTCCATCCTAAAATAGCCCAGCCCAGTATCACTTGGATGTTCCTGTGGTTGTGGGTACCGTTAGGTTTTAATACTCACAGTTAACCAAGCTACTGCTAGTTCCCCAAAATCTAAAGGTAACTGTCAGGCCATTTATCTAGGCCGGGGTCACAGGCCTACTATACTTATGCTAACTTGCTTAAGCTCATGTCTTGCAGGCTACAGGCCTGTAGGTTCCTTGAGTTACAACTGAATCTAATAAAGGCTAAGCTAGCCCTATGGCCTACAGTCATCTTCCACTAGCACAAAAAGGGAGTGCCCCATTTCAAGACTTGGGCCAGAAGCTGGGTCAAGTGAACAAGGGTGGGAAAGGGGTGGTGCTTTGGTTCTTGCCCCAAGAGCCAGAGATGGCAGTAACTTATTGCTGGTGTAGGCCAGCACTAAATTACTACCCCCGCCTCTTCCCTATAGCACGGGGGAAGCAGGGAGAAAACTGGGGCCCTGTGAAGGGGCGTTCACCCCACACCATCCCTGAAAGGGGTAAAGAAGCTCAGAACAGGTCACTTAATGAGATAGACCCCACATGAAGGGCTTAGACCAGTGGTTCCCAAACTGCGTTTCGCAAACCTCTGGGGGTTTGCACAACGTTACAGGGGGGTCACCAGAAAAATGCCCCTAATGGCAGCCAGAGAACCCCAGGCATGGGAGGCAGCAGGTGGGACCCAGGTGTAGGGCAAACAGCCTGACCCCCATGGAGCGCTGAGCAGGCAGCCGAGCCCCGGTCAATGTGGGGGCCAGCAGCCCAAGCCCCAGCAGTCAGCGTGGGGCTGGCAGCCTGAGCCCCACGGTGTGCAGGGCTGGGCAGTTGAAGCTAGCAGCCCAAGCCCTGCTCCTGTCAGTGGAGGGGCCGCCAACCCGAGCCCCAGCGGTCAGCGTGGGGCTGGCAGCCTGAGCCCCACGGTGTGTAGGGCTGGGCAGTTGAAGCTAGCAGCCCAAGCCCTGATCCTGTCAGTGGAGGGGCCGCGAACCCGAGCCCCAGTGGTCAGCGTGGGGCTGGCAGCCTGAGCCCCATGGAGAGCGGGGCCAAGCAATTGGCGCTAGCAGCCCAAGCCCTGCGGAGTGCACAGCTGAGCCCCTGTCAGTGCGGGGGCCAGCAGCCTGAGGCTGCAGCAGTAGGGGCCAGCAGCCTGAGCTCTGCGGAGCACGCGGCTGAACCCTGGTTGGCGGGAGCTGGCAGCCCAAGCCCCATGGAGCATGGGGACGGGCAGTTGGGGCTAGCAGTCCGAGCCCTGCCCCCATCAGTGGGGGGGCTGGCAGCTCGAGCCCCCGCGCTCAGTATGGGGTTGGCAGCCCAAGCCCCATAAAGCGGGGGGCTGGGCAATTGGGGCTGTCAGCCCAAGCCCCGGCAGTCAATGGGGACCAGCAGCCCGAGCTCAGCGGAGCGCTGAGCAGGCAGCCCAAGCCCCGGTCAGTGTGGTCTAGCAGCCTGAGCCCCACGGAGTGCGGAGCCAGGAACCCAGACCCTGGCATATGGTTAGCAACCTGAGCCCCATGGTGGGCAGGGCGGCAGCTGAGACCCCAGGCATGCAGATGGCAGCTCTGACCCCTGTCCTTGGCAGATAGGGGAAGCTGGGTGTCATGAGGGGCAGAGTGAGTGGAGGGGGGCACGCTGTGCGGGGTGGGGTTTCTAGGCTAACTTGTCCCTCGCAGGGCACCCCCCCAGTCACATCAGTGACAGGGAAGTATACTAGATTTGTAGCTTGAACAAAAAAAGTTGAATCAAAAGTCTCATGGACTCATTGCAGCATCCATAGACAAGCCCTCGCAACAAAATGCATGCCCGAGAGACTGAAGGAAGTGCTGGACAATGCAGTGAAAATGATGAATTTCATAAAATCACGGCCAACAAATTCCAGCATATTTCACGTACTTTGTGAAGAAATGGGTAGTGTACACAATTGTCTGTTGCCCCGTACCAAAGTTAGATGGCTCTCATGGGGCAAAATTCTTGTGTGCTTGTTTGAGCTTAGAATGGAAATCCTAGTTTTTTTCAACAACCACCCTTTCCACCTTTCCAGCTGTATGGAAAATAATGTCTCGCTCCAGAGCCTAACTTATTTAGCAGATATTTTCTCAAGAATTAATGACCTAAATTTGTCTCTTCAAGGCCTCAATATAACAGTTTTCAATTTGAAAGAGCGAGTTGAATCTATGATAAAGAAGTTGCAATTCTAGGAGAGTTGTTTGGAAAACAATCAAACGGAGTGTTTCAGTAATCTTCATGACTTCCTGGCAGAACATAAACTTCAGTTGGATCGGTGCACTAAAGCCAGTATAACTGCACACCTAAAAGGACTTTGCACAACTTTCAGGAAATACTTTCCAGCTATGTCAGGCGATAATGACTGGATACATAACCCTTTTGATGATACCACTTTCTCAACACAAATATTGAACACTGAGGAAAAAGAAATTGATTGAGATCTCCTGTGGTTAGGAACTGAAAAGGAGTTTCAGAAATCTGTCATTGATCAACTTTTGGCTGAGCTTAACGAACGAGCACCTCCTTCTGGCAGAAAAAGCTACTACAGTTTTGTTGCCATTTTCAACAACATACTTATGCGAGAAAGCGTTTTCCTCATGTGCACATCTGAAAACCAAATACAGAAACAGACTTGATGCCAAACCAGACCTGAGACTTTATCTTTCTTCAGCGGTTGCAGACTTCCAAGAGCTATGCAGAGCAAAGCAAGTGCATCCATCACACTGAGGAAATTTAAACTTAAATCCCTGGAAATATTCCTATTTAGGAGGGGGTTCACAAGATTTCACAATTTAGTGAAAGGGGTTCGTGGGCTGTTAAAGCTTGGGAACCACTGGCTTTGACTGAAGACGCAACCCCGGATGGGAGGATGAAGCTCCGCTGAGCAGGTGGCCTGGGCTAGTATAAAAAATGGTAGAAGTGAGGAATTCTGCAGCCACCCTCCTGGGAGCTTGGCCCTGAGGGAAGGGCATGCCCAGAAAAGAGAAGGTTGGAGAAGAAAACTGGTGGGAGGCAAGTAGGAAGCATCCCAGGGAGAGGGCAGCAAGGCTGAAGACTGAGCAGACCTTGGCTGCGTGTTGTAGGGTCCCTGGCCTGAAACCCAGAGTAGTGGGCAGGCCTGGTTCCCTACCAGCCACAGCTGGAGCGGCACAGCCTGGGCTGCTGGTCCAGTGCATCCCTATACCCTGGAAGGGGAAGCACACTGTGTCCGGAGGGCTGGGTCATGAAGAGGAAGCTGCAGTCCCCAGTGTGAGAGGTGCTGCAGAAGAAGAAGAGGACAGTGGGTGGGGAGAGGCTGCAAGGGGAGGTGTCGGACCTGAAAGTGAGCTAATCCCCAGAACAGCCACGAGGAGGCACCACCTCGTTGTAAGTAGAGCGCCCGGGGGCAGTTTCGTTCAGTATGGCCACTGCATTTCCACAAGTGCAGGGCAGCCCTGTCTGCAGCATGGCATCTCCACAGGACCAAGATACCACAGTGCTTTTGGCACTGAGCGCTCTATTACTCAGAACAGAGCTTTTATGGAAATGAGTCTGCTGCAGTTCTCTGGCCCCTGAGGCTGTCCAACCAAACCTCATCCCATGATGGGCACCACCCTTCCAGGAACAGACTTAGCAGCTGATCGCTTTGGAATAACTCTCCCCAAGATATGAGGAGGATCCTTTTCCTAAACTATTGTAAGTCCTATTTTTCATTTGCCTATCAGGATCTTTATAGCCTGCAGGGAAAAGCCATCAGTTTTTGTCTGTCTGGCATGACTCTGATTGGTCATATTTTTTCAGAGTAACAGCTGTGTTAGTCTGTATTCGCAAAAAGAAAAGGAGGACTTGTGGCACCCTAGAGTCATATTTTTTGTGAGTCAGAGGAAAGCCCCACTTCCACTATCGAAAGCAGAGAAATCTAAAACAGCTCAGCGAGATGGAAAACTCAGAACAGCACAGGACTGAAGTCAAGTTGATGGTATTATTGATCTCTTTTTGATCTGGAATAGGTCCAGTTCTTCCACTTGGGGGCAATGGGACAGATGCACCTCCTTGTGAACACTGTGTGCATTATCAGAACTTTACTAACAAGCAATAAATATAATACCCAAATGCACAAAGAGTAGTATTCTAAAACCATTGCACTAAGTAGAGTTACCTTCTTTTGGGAGAAAGTTAGGGTGCTTCCTGGCATGCTCTGGTAACTGCGTCCTGGTATTTGTATCTGCAGTTTGGAGGCAGGCCATAAGAAAAAGGTGACCCTGCTAGTATGTGTAACAAATATGAATATTCTGATTTAAGGATCCCATTATAGGAAATATTTTTCCAGGATAAACATTCTGAAATCTTTGTCCCATCCTGAAGAGAAGGGACTTTCTTCTGTGAACTGGAACTGGGACAAAACCCGAAGTGAGCATTAGCTAGCATTACTGTCCATGGGAATGAGTAATCTAGTTCAGGCACATACAGAGGGGGGCCTGCATGGTTGTGTCACTGACATGGCTGTGCCTTAGCAACCCTACTGGCCAAGTGTGGCTTTGCAGCTCCCTGCCTCAGTTTCCCCTCGCCATGGTTTTCTCTCTCCTGGGGATTCATGTGACTCAGTCAATGGCAGATTAATGCACAGGCCCAATTGAGGGGCCCCAGGAATGCTGGAAGCTGGGTAGAAGAGGGAAGGCCACCAGTGCTGGAACTGATTTCAGAGTAGCAGCCGTGTTAGTCTGTATTTGCAAAAAGAAAAGGAGTACTTGTGGCACCTTAGAGACCTTGTCTTTCCCTGGAGCCCACCCCCTGCACCTCTTCCCCCTTAAGTCCCCCCCGACCAGGCTAGAAGCCAGAGACAGGCCAAGACAAGAGCTGCCCAGGGAGCCTAGGCCACTGTGGAGAACCCCAGACCCTCCACCTGCTCGGAATGAGGAGGCCCGAGAGCAGCCCCCCTCTCTGTGTTCCCACCTGCCCTGGGTCACGCCGCCCCGGGCAGGGTCGGAGTGTCGGGGGCTCCCCACAGCAGCCCAGGCTCCCTGAGCAGCTCTTAGAAGCCTCGGAGGAGAGGATGAACAAGGGGAAGGGCCCATGGTGAGGGAGGGTCCTAAGGCTCATCTCATGCCCTCCCCCCTGGGAAGAGGCTGGCACCGCTAGCAGGGGCCGCACTTTGCAGTGCGGGAGCTAATCACCTTATCAATTCCCGCAACGCAAAGCACAGCCCCGGCCAGAGTCTCTGCCTATGTTAAAAAGTGGACAGGCATGGCCCTCTCACAGTTCTGGCACCCTTGGGGTGGGGGGCCCCCACAAATGTTCTTTGGGCCCAGGGCCTCAATATATCTTAATCCACCTCTGGGCTCAGACCTCCAGCTGGGTCATTATCCGGCTTCTCCACCCGTTGGAGTTGGTGATGTGGTTTAGCCTTCTGGCCAAGTTAACTAAAATTTACGCCCTTCTGGTGTAACATAAGTCCAAACAAACAGTACTTTGGTTCATCTTCTGGGCTACCTTTAAGTCTCTCTGCTCTGGGATAGAGTGCTAATTCCCAGGCTCCTTTCAGAGACTCCCTCTCACAGTCTCAACCCCACTGGGCCACCTTTCAGCGTTCCTAGCTCTGGGATAGTCCCCTGTTTCTTCCAGACCCTACTTCAGGGCCTTCAACAAGAACCTAACTTGCTCCCTTCTTCCTGAGTTCTCTCAGTCCTTTTATGAGGTCCAGGTATATCAGGCTGTTACTTGACTCCAATTAGTTCTGCCCCCTTAGGCTGGGAGGTAGCTAATTATGACACAGACAGGGATGATTGAACAGGGCTGGCTAGCCCCAGGCCCCCTTATCTTAAAGAAGCAGGCCACACTGTTACAGGTAACAAACACATAATTGGTACTCAGTAAATAATAATCCTATGTAATGTAAAAAATTGATAAGGGAAGCAAAGGGACACAAGGAGAACTCTATGGCCAGCCAAGTTAAGAACAACAATAAGGAGGGTTTTTTTAAAAGTATATTAGGAACAAAAAGAATCCTAACAATAGTATTGGTCCATTACTAGATGGAAATGGTAGAATTATCAATAATAATGCAGAAAAAGCAGAAGTGTTCAATAAATAGTCTGTTTGGTATTTGGGAGGAACAAACAGATGATGTAGTCATATCATATGATAATGTTCTTTCTATTCCACTAGTATCTCTTGATGTTAAACAGCAGCTACTAAAGTTAGACATTTTTAAATCAGCAGGTCCAAATAACTTGCATCCAAGAAGTTTAAGAGTTGACTGAGGAGCTCACTGGACTGTTAATGTTGATTTTTCAATAAGTCTTGGGAAAGTTCCAGAAAACTAGAAGAAAGCTAATGTTATGCCAATATTTAAAAAGAGTAAATGGGATGACCCGGTTAATTATAGACCTGTCAGTCTGACATAGATATCAGGAAAGATAATGGAGCTGCTGATATGGGACTTGATTAATGAAGAATTAAAGGAGGGTAATTTAATTAATGCCAATCAACATGAGTTTATGGAAATTAGATCCTAACTTGACATCTTTTTTGTACGAGATAACAATTTTAATTGTTACAGGTAATAGTGTTGACCTAATATACTGAGATTTCTATAAAGTATTTAACTTGATACCACATGACACTTTGATTAAAAAAACTAGAAAGATATGCAATTAACATGTCACACATTAAATGGATTAAAAGCTGGATGATAGGTCTCAAAATGTAATTGTAAAGAGGGGATCATCCTTGAACTGGTGTGTTTCTAGTGGGGTACCACAGGAATAAGTTCTTGGCCTTACACTATTTAACATTTTTATTAACAATCTGAAAGAAAACAAAATCACCACTGTAAGTTTTCAGATGACCCAAAAATTAGGAGAGTAGTAAATATGAAGAGGACAGGTCATTGATACAGAGCGATCTGGATCTCTTGGTAAGCTGGGCTCAAGCAAACAATATGCATTTTGGTACAGCTAAATGTAAATGTATATAGTGTGATGGGGCAAGGCCAGATGGCTATAGAAAAGTAGTGGGAGATAGATATATTAGCTCCAGGCTAAACAAATCCCTGGTACCAGGATAAGTGAAATGGCAGCTGCTCCAGGTCAATTAAGACACCTGGGGCCAATTAAGAACTTTCCAGAAGGCAGGGAGAATGCTAGGTTGATTGGGACACCTGAAGCCAATCAGGAGCTGGCTAAAACTAGTTAAAAGCCTCCCAGCCAGTCAGGTGGGTGTGTATGTCAGGAGCTGTGAGAGGAAGTTGTGTGGTTGGAGAGACTGAGTAGTACACGCTATATTAGGCACAAGGAAGGAAGCCCTGAGGTAAGGGTGAAGTGGAGCTTGAGGAAATGAGGGCTGCTGTGGGGAAAGTAGCCCAGTGAATTGTACGTGTCATGTTTCTAAAAGGTCATCTACCATAGCTGTTACTATTAGGGTCCCTGGGCTGGAGCCCAGAGTAGAAGGTGAGCCTGGGCTCCCTCCCCCCGCCCAACCTTTTCCCCCTGATTAATCACTGAGACTGGGAGACATCAGAGACTGTGCAAGGAAGGATAACTTCTCCTCACCTCCCTTGCTGGCTTATGATGAAAATGGCTCAGTAGACTGTGACCCTTGTCTCTAGAGAGAAGGGTTACGTGGAGGGTCACAGTGAGCCTCTGAGGCTAGTGAAATCTGCCAGGAAATGCGGGACCCACAGAGGCAAGAACAGAGCTTTGTCACAATAGCTAGGAACAAAGAATGTAGGCCCTACTTACAGAATGGGGACTTTATCCTGCGAAGCAGTGACTCTGAAAAACATTGGATTCAAGGTAGATAACCAGCTGAACGTGAGCTCCCGATGTGGTCAAAAGAGCTACTGTGATCCTGGGATGCATAAACCGTGGGAATCTCAAGTAGGAGTAGAGAGGTTACTTTACCTCTGTATTTGGCACTGGGTGGTGTGACTGTTGCTATGTCCAGTTCTGGTGCCTGCAATTCAAGAAGGATGCTGACAAGTTGGAGAGAATTCAGAGAAGAACCATGAGAATGATTAAAGGATTAGAAAACATGCTTTATATAGTGATAGACTCAAGGAGCTCAAACTATTTAGCTTAACAAAAGGAAGTTTAACGGGGGACTTGATTACAGTCTGTAAGTGCCTACGTGGGGAACAAATATTTAATAATGGGCTCTTCAGTCTAGCAGAGAAAGGTATAACACAATCCAGTGGCTGGAAGTTGAAGCTAAATAAATTCAGACTGGAAATAAGGCATACATTTTTAATACTGAGAGTAATTAACCTTTGGAGCAATTTCCAAAGGGCCCTGATGGATTCTCCATCACTGACCATTTTTACATCTAGATTGGATGTTTTTCTAACATTATTTTGGGAAGTTTTGTGGCCTATGTTATCCAGGAGGGCAGACTAGATGATCACAGGGGTCCGTTCTGTTCTTGGAAGCTATGAAATCTGCGAATGTCGACAGAGCTGTGTTCTAGGGCAGAAGTTTATCTATAGTAAGAAATACTTCTTGAAAATGAGGAGCTGACATTTCTCCATTCAATGTATGAACAGGGTCTGCGTTCTACCTTGCCCTAGAACCATATCTGCAAACCATGGGTTGCCCCCCACAGAATAACTTGATCATGTTCTGCTGTTCTCTATATCCGCAATTACCATTAGCAAGTTGCAGCATATTAAATCTAGGTGAGACTTTCTTTCTACTTGATTTTAAACCAACTTTGGTGAATCAGAGTTCACTATAAGCAAGTTCTGTTCTATTCACAGAATGCCACACTGACCTGGAATATTAAATACATGTTGTGCACAGTGGATATAGTGATGCATTTTTAAATGAAAAGGATCATTTTTCCTCCCTTCATTGCAGAGGGGGAAAGTGGAGCAATAAATATGAGGCTATAAAGCCAGGGAGCCATCATACAGTGTTGGAAGAGAACACTACCATATTTTGAGGTGGTTTATTGTGTTCTGTAGCTCCATCTGGTGGATGGTTTTCAATTTCACTTCAATATCTGAAGCTGTATTATCATATGGATTGCACCAATAGACTGAGCAGGTTTCCAGTACGCCCTATGGATTAAAACGTAAAGTAATATTATGTACCAATCATGCATTCCTTTCCCAGCCTAAATTTCCATTGATTTTAATAGGGCCTTGTTTCCACTTAGGAAATTTGGACCCCAATACACCTGAAATACATCATCTCCACACACAACATTTCTCTCCCTGGTACATAAGAATTCTCCCCACCACCTGGAGCACAGCTGACCAGAACTGCTCTGAGCATAGTGAACCAACATGCAGTCCTCCATTGTGTCAATTTCTACTGGTGCAGTAGCCAGGTAGATGACAAGCCTTAGTATAACGGCCCCAGCAGCAGGTGTGGAATGATGAGGAGCGGGTGCGGAACTTGTGCAAGGCCATATTCCTGGGTCTGTGTGCCGAACTCGCCCCAGCCCCACACCAAAATGAGAGCTTCACTGACCCAGGAGAAGCGAGTGGCAATTGCACCCTGGAAACCTGCAATGCCAGATTGCTTCTCGTCAGTTGGGAATCAGGAGTCAGGAAATCTACCGTGGGGACAGTTGGAGTTAGGAAATCTACCTTGGGGGCAGTTGCCATGTAAGTGTGCAGGCAGGGCCATTAATCACCTGCTGCTATGCAGGACTGTGACTCTTGGCAATGTGCACGACAGAGTGGATGGCTTTGCAGCTATGGTTTCCTGAACTGCGGTGGAGCGATAGATGGCACATATGTCCCTATGCTGGCACCAGACCACCTTACTGCAGAATACGTCGGCAGAAAGGGCTGCTATTCTATGGTTATACAAGCATTGGTGGATCACTGGGGACACTTTACCAACATCATTGTTGGCTGGTCAGGGAAGGTGCATGACACACACATCTTTAAGAACACAGGACTGTTCAGAAAGTTGAAAGCAGAGACTTTCTTTCCTGATCAGTGGATTATTATTGGCAATGTTGAAATGCCAAGTGATCCTGGGAGACCCCGCATTCCCCTGGCTTCCCTGGCTCATGCAGCCATAAACCGGCCATCTTGACAGCACCAAGGAGCGCTTCAACTGCTGGCCCAGCAGATGCAGAATGACAGTTTAATGTGCCTTTGTCATTTGAAGGGGGTGCTGGTGTTCTTTATTCATAAGACTGAACCTCACTGAGAAAAATATTCCAATGGTTATAGCTGCCTGCTGTGACCTGCATAATATCTGTGAAACAAAGGGGGGCAGTTTCCACCAGGGTGCAGGGCAGAGGTGGATTGGCTGTCTGCTGAATTTGAGCAGCCAGCACAAGGGATATCAGAAGAGGTCAACATAGAGCTATATAGCTCAGGGGGGCTTGGAAAGACCATTTTAATAGTGAACCAGAGTAATGTGTAAAAAGAAAAGGAGTACTTGTGGCACCTTAGAGACTAACCAATTTATTTGAGCATGAGCTTTCGTGAGCTACAGCTCACTTCATCGGATGCATACCGTGGAAACTGCAGTATACATTATATCACTTTAGATAAGCTATTACCAGCAGGACAGTGGGGTGGGAGGGGGTATTGTTTCATGGTCTCTGTGTGTATATAATGTCTACTGCAGTTTCCACGGTATGCATCCGATGAAGTGAGCTGTAGCTCACGAAAGCTCATGCTCAAATAAATTGGTTAGTCTCTAAGGTGCCACAAGTACTCCGTTTCTTTTTGCAAAGACAGACTAACACGGCTGTTACTCTGAAAAGGGTAATGTGTGGCGCTGAAATGTTCTCTACCTGGCCCTGCTCTTTTGCAGCCTGGAATGAATCATGTGGTGATTCCTGTATATGTAGGAATAGAACATTGTTAATGCACATACTAATTTTGTTTGTGAAGGATCTTATGAGTTATGTGACACTGGGCAGTAACAGGTAAGGGGTCGCTTTCAGAACTGCTGAGCACCAGTCAGCATATGTCGTGAGCTATTACAGATGAATTATGTTCCAGATAATAGAACAACAACAAAACAAAAAACAACGAACAACCCAGGCCATTCAAAAACAAATATATTTAAAACGTAATAAATTAAGAGAATAGACCTTATGAAGGAGAAAAAACATTCCTGTCCATTTCAGCTACACATATACCAGCCGTGATTTTCACAGGTCAGCGTATATTAAGCTGTGATTGTCTTTATGTCCCCCAGCTAGAGTAGGAGGGGGAGTGCGGTGACTCCTGATGTCACATTGAATGTTAAAGAGGGGTACAGATAGGTCTCAATGTAGAGTTCTGAATGTGCTTTGGAGGGAAGCAAGCTTGGGATTGTTGAACCTGCAGGTCCACCAGAGTCTTCAGCATCTCTGGTTGCTGTCAGAGAAACCCCGTTATGTCCTGGGGCATGCCCCTCTTCTTTACCTGGGCCTTTCTCCTCTCCACTCTCTCCTTTTCCAGACTTTCTGCAGTGGTCATCCTCCAGGCCCCGTGTGCGCGGTCCAATGCAGCACTGGCTTGCAGGACATCCTGGAACGTGTCATCCCCAGTCCTCTTCTTTCTTCTCCTTATCTGGCTCAGGTGTTCTGTGAGTGTGGAGGGGGAAACCTTGAATGCTGCAATGTCAGCAGCTGCAGGTAAAACACAGAGAGGTACCACCGTAGTGTATTCCCTACCTGTGTTCCCCCTAAGGTGTGCACTTGCACAAGAGGCCATCAAGGGCCACACACCTGATTAGTACAGCTGCGCAGGTGTGCACACAGCACACGGGGGCATAGCCACAGGTGGGCCTGGAGGACGTGTAGGGTGAGGTGGGGAATAGTGGGTGGATGGGGGAAGTCAGATGAGGTGGGGGCAGTGATGTGGGAGCTTGGGTCGTTCAGGGCTGTGGCGGGGAGAGAGGCTTCTCCCCCAGCCCCAGGCCAGTGGTGTCTCACGCCCCAGCTGAGGGACCTGGTTCTCTTGGGCTTAGCCAGGCAGTTTGTTGCCCCTGCAGTGCAGTCAGTACTCCTCAATTGTGGATGACTGGCCTGCTCCGATGCAGCAACACCCCGGATGGCTCTTGTTGATCTGACACTTTTTAATGTAAAAGGCTCACTGCAGCAATGGGAAAATCTCAGCTGCATGGGATCCCTCTCTCTCAATTTCCCTCCCACCCTTATTTTAAAAAAATCCGACAGTATTCTACTCAGTAGGTCCCCCGCGCGCTGTAGTGACACCGTTGCAAGATGCAGCGAGATGCAGCACTGTTCTGCAAGGATAGCTTAATGGTTCTAACCGTCATGGTGGGAAGGATTTGAATGCAACTCTCAGAAATTAATTCCGAACGTCAGCAAAGGGAACTGGCTACTCAGTCATAGTCAAAGGATCAACTGAACACGAGGTGGTCTGGTTGTCCCCAAGACCTACCCCTTCCCCTTTTCTCCCAAGAAGATTTGCCACTGAAGGTAAGAAGAAGAGCGAAGATATGGTTGGAGGATGTAGGTCATTCTTGAGACATCCTTTGAGTGGGGCAACCTTAAAAAACTTTCCTGAATGTCCAAATATTATTTTTGTGTTGAAGGCTGGATAAATGTTCCCGTGTGTGTGGGTTCTGTAGTGTCTCTTGTAATAGACCGAATATAAGACTCAAATGTGGTACTCACAGAAGGGACTCTCCACTTCGGATGTTGGAGGCATGGAAGTTATTATTAATTCTTTATATTACAGTAGTACCCAGAGGCCCCAGTCATGATCCAAGCCCCATTGTGCTGGGTGTTGTACAAACATAAAATAATAGTCAGTCCTTGCCCCAAAGCACATGTGCAATCTAAGGCTCTGATCCTAAAAGCCACTGAGGTAGGGATGGGCTGCGCTAGAGTCCGGCTGACTTCAGAGGGACTCTGTGATGGCTGAGGGAAGAACGGCCATACTGGGGGCAGGGCTGCAGCGGGGAGAGAGGCGGGATCTGCATTAATTACCCCTCGGTTTTTTGTTTCTATTGGTGGCACACATCTGCACATCACCTCAATATCGGTGCTGCACATAACAAAATTCATTCTGCACCTGAATGGAAAAAATGAGAGGGAACTTTGTTACAGAAAGCAAAACTTAAGATGCTGAACTCATTCCCCTTGCACCCCCAAAGTTTTAGGCACTGCAGTCCCACTTCTGCTTGGGCTTGCTTGTTCTCAGGGCCAGACACAGCAACTGCCATGGTGAGTATGGTTCTCTGGATTGGGGAAATGAGGAGGGAATTGCTCAGGTGTATGATTCTAGTCGTGTAGGGCAATGTCACTGAACACTGGCACCATTTCCACAGGCAATGGTGATTTTGGCTGAGAATAACCAGAGGCAGAGCTGCTGCTGGTGTCCGAAAGCTTCCTGGGTCCATATGCTGGTAGCCTGTGTAATGCAATGGTTCCTGCTGAAGTTATCAGCACTGAGGGTGTGGGAAAATGTCCTACCGCGGCAGAAGAAATAAGGTAGCTCTCCCTAGAAACCTTTGGCAGAGCACCTCCCTGAAAATTTCATTAAGATCTCCCCAGAGGATTCACAGGATATCCTGCTGCACATAAACAATCTGCTCCTTATGCCCCGTCTATTCAAGAGGGGAGTGAACAGCAGATAGCAACTCTACCTCCCCTGGTTGTACCACTACGTCTTCTAACCCAAGTAAATTAATAAATCCAAAGATGTCTCTTGCTACTGTCGGGGGCCATCCCTGATACTGAAAATTAAACTTCACCCTTACCTGAGATTCCTTCCCCTGCAGCGGGCTTGCCCATGCACAAATGGCTGGACCTGTACTGGAGTCCAAAACAGGTCCTGGCTCACTGTGCAGCTGGATCCCCTGGTCATCTGTCCCCCATACTCCTCCTCCGCTTCCTTGTCCACCTTCTCCTCCTCACTGTTCATGGCAGGGCCATGTGACTTGGGCTCCTCAGAGGTGTCCAATGGTGCAGTCTCTGCCGAGGGTTCTGTAAAAGCAGCAGGTCTGAAGCTCGGCTCCGGATTCATTGATGGCCTCTCTGGCCTTCTGGTTTGCCTGCTGCAGCTCCTTGGCTTTCTCATGGCATAGCTTCTGGTCCCTGTCTTAGTCCTTCTTCTGCATCCCCCTAGCAATCTGCTTATAGATGTCCACGTTTCTACATCTGGATTGGAGCTTTGACTATAGAGCCTCCTCTCCACACAGGCCCAGGAGATCAACATCTCCTGTCTACGCCAGGCAGGAGCAGGTCTGCAGCATATGGTCGCCTGGGCCATTGCACTGAACATGCTAGGCATGCTCACCAAGCCAGGAAAAGGGATTTCAAAAAATCACAAAGCTTTAATGGGGGGAGGAAGGGGATTCTCTGGGCAGCGGCTCCCCCCTAGTGTGACATTGTGGCCAAAGGGACTAATATGATCCTGGGATGCATAAACAGGGGAATCTCAAGTAGGAGTAGAAAGGTTGTATTTGGCACTTGTGCGACCGCTGCAGGAATACTGTGCCAATTCTGGTGCTCACAATTCAAGAAGGATGTTGATAAATTGGAGGAGTCAGAGAAGAATCATGAGAATGATTAAAGAATTAGAAAATATGCCTTACAGTGATAGACTCAAAGAGCTCAGGCTATTTAGCCTAACAAAGAGAAAGTTAAGGGGTGACTTGGTTACAGACTACTGTATAAGTATTTGAACAAATGTTTGATAATGGTCTCTTCAATCTAGCAGAGAAGGGTATAACATGATCCAATGGCTGGAAGTTGAAGCTAGACAGATTCAGACTGGAAATAAGGTTCCAATGGTTAAAAAATTACACAATATACCAAGAACTGTAGTAGATTCTCTATCATTGACAAGGTGTACATCAAAGTTGGATGGTTTTCTCCAAGATCTGCTCTAGGAACCATTTTGGGGAAGATCTCTGGCCTGTGTTATACAGGAGGTCAGCCTGGATGATTCCACTGGTCCCTTCTAGCCTGGGAATTAGGAGTCTCCAGCCTTTGTTTGCTGCTGCCCTGAGCTAGAGCTGGGTGAACTATTCACAGAAAAGAAGTTCTCTTGTCCTCTATTTGGATTGTAAACTCTTTGTCCTTTTGATCTATGTCCATACAACATCTAGCACAATGGGGCCTGGCCAGTGACTGGGGCTCCTAGATGTTATTGCAGTACAAATAATACATTTTCTCCTTGTTTATTTGCAAACAGACTCTGTTCCTAATTCATCCATTATCTGGGTGGCAGAAACACATGGGTGGCGTGACTACATATTTGCATGAGTATTCATGACACTTTCTCTCTCTGCATATCAAATGTGCTTGTCTGAACCTTGGCAGAAAGTACACAAGATGGATGTCCAGACTGCTTTCATGGATTTATTCCAACAAATGGTGGCTCGTAGTATTCATTCCATTGCTGTAGTGGTTGAGCACCCCACACATGGGTTAGCAGCCCATTGCAGACAACACAACACCGACAGTATCTCCCAGTCTAGAAAGCTCATAGTCTAGAATGTGGACACGAACAGCAGGTGAATAAACTGACAAATAGAAGTGGGAAGGACAAGGTAACAATAGAGAGAGGTGCATTAGTAGTCACCAGTTTGATGTAGTGACTTTTCTGGCACTTTTGACCAATCTCTGCTCAGCACCGAGGTTACGTTAATACTGTAGATTCAAAGATGATAATGACAGAAGGGGCCACCGTGATCTCCCAGTCTGACCTCCTGAATAACACAGACAATAGGAAGCTCAACTCACAGACTTCACAAAAAGAAAAGGAGTACCTGTGGCACCTTAGAGACTAACCAATTTATTTGAGCATAAGCTTTCGGGAGCTACAGCTCACTTCATCGGATGCATACTGTGGAAAGTGTAGA
The DNA here is from genome assembly GCF_965152235.1 of Eretmochelys imbricata. Lineage (NCBI taxonomy): Eukaryota > Metazoa > Chordata > Testudines > Cheloniidae > Eretmochelys > Eretmochelys imbricata. Next base: position 112,758,413 of record NC_135577.1, read on the forward strand.
AGATCTTTTTATACACACAAAGCATGAAAAAATACCTCCCCCCCACCAACTCTCCTGCTGATAATAGCTTATCTAAAGTGATCACTCTCCTTATAATGTGTATGATAATCAAGGTGGGCCATTTCCAGCACAAATCCAGGGTTTAACAAGAACGTCGGGGGGGGGGGGTAGGAAAAAACAAGGGGAAATAGGTTTCAGAGTAACAGCCATGTTAGTCTGTATTCACAAAAAGAAAAGGAGTACTTGTCTCTAAGGTGCCACAAGTACTCCTTTTCTTTTAAGGGGAAATAGGTTACCTTGCATAATGACTTAGCCACTCCCAGTCTCTATTCAAGCCTAAGTTAATTGTATCCAATTTGCAAATGAATTCCAATTCAGCAGTCTCTCGCTGGAGTCTGGATTTGAAGTTTTTTTGTTGTAATATCGCAACTTTCATGTCTGTAATCGCGTGACCAGAGAGATTGAAGTGTTCTCCGACTGGTTTATGAATGTTATAATTCTTGACATCTGATTTGTGTCCATTTATTCTTTTACGTAGAGACTGTCCAGTTTGACCAATGTACATGGCAGAGGGGCATTGCTGGCACATGATGGCATATATCACATTGGTGGATGTGCAGGTGAACGAGCCTCTGATAGTGTGGCTGATGTTATTAGGCCCTGTGATGGTGTCCCCTGAATAGATATGTGGGCACAGCTGGCAACGGGCTTTGTTGCAAGGATAGGTTCCTGGGTTAGTGGTTCTGTTGTGTGGTATGTGGTTGCTGGTGAGTATTTGCTTCAGGTTGGGGGGCTGTCTGTAGGCAAGGACTGGCCTGTCTCCCAAGATTTGTGAGAGTGTTGGGTCATCCTTCAGGATAGGTTGTAGATCCTTAATAATGTGTTGGAGGGGTTTTAGTTGGGGGCTGAAGGTGATGGGTAGTGGCGTTCTGTTATTTTCTTTGTTAGGCCTGTCCTGTAGTAGGTGACTTCTGGGAACTCTTCTGGCTCTATCAATCTGTTTCTTCACTTCCGCAAGACACCATCACAGCGCCTAATAACATCAGCCACACTATCAGAGCTTGTTCACCTGCACATCCATGCAGGCTCATTCACCTGCACATCACATGCTCAGATAAATTGGTTAGTCTCTAAGGTGCCACAAATACTCCTTTTCTTTTTGTGAATACAGACTAACACGGCTGCTACTCTGAAACCTCAGACTTCACTGATTGCTGCTGAAAGCTGACACTCACAGAAACAAGAGACAGTCTGAACCCCTGTTTTTAGCAAGATAACTTTCAGGCTATAACATCATCTGCTGTTTCCTTATTGTCTCTTTATCATTACAGCAAATTCTAGTATCTAGTCAGCCCAAAGTGTGTACCCTTTGGAGACTGGGAGCTGTCATAAAGGGATCACAACCTGCAAGTCCTCTGTCCTGCCCTCCCCAGCTCCACTAGATGGCAGCAATTGTGTATCTTTTTCACTTCTTTTCATTGCTCCCATTGCACTTTTGTAAGACACACACTAAGCTTTAAGGCAGCCATGAAGCTGTCTTCTATGCTGTAGAGTGCCCTTCCCCTCCTGGTAAATAATTGTCTTTATCACCATTTCTAATCAAAGGGCTCTTTCTTATACTCTGCTACTTCTGGAATCTACCCTATAATGATGTCCTGGGGCCATAGCTCCCCACAATTTCCAGTCCCTCCTTCTTTGACCATATTAATTAAGCTGTGACACTCTGGGGACCTTTCCCAGACCTGAAGAGCTCCGTGTAGGATGAAAGCTTGTCTCTCGCCCCAGAAGAAGCTGGTCCAATAACAGATATTACCTCACGCACCTTGTCTCTTTCATATTAATCAAGTGTTTTGCAGAGTGTTTAACATTAGTAACATCTATGGATGTTTGTTGTAATAAAGATTAGTTGGCTTTATCAGTGAGTGTATGATCACTGTCTTGTCTGTCCTGGACGTTTACAATTCTTCGTCGTCCCCCCCAGGAGACTGATGACTAAGCTGGGGTTTTCTGTTCTCAGCTGTAACCTTTGACCTGCAAAGTCACAGCTACAGGCAAAATCTGAAAGAGATTTCCACACACAAGTTATTCTGGCCAATGTGGTGACAGATACGTGTCACGATGTTTGATTCATTAGCTCCCTGGATTTTCTTTTTTGGGAGGGAAAAAAAAATCACAAATAAAAAACCAGCTTCTGTTTTATAGTAACAATACCTAGCTCTTATACAGTCCTTGTCAACAGTGGATCTCAAAGCACTTTATAAAGGAGGTCAGTATCATTAGCCCTATTTTACAGATGCGGAAACTGAGGCACAGAGAGCACAGGTGACTTGCTAAGGTCACCCAGCAGCAATAGACCCCAGCTCTCCTGAACACAGGCCAGTTTCCTATCCACGAGGCCACACTGCCTAGTGAATTGTTCCTAAAGACGTCCAACTTTCTGTGGGTCTTTGTTTTCTTCCCCCAGAGGATGTTATATGTCTGATGAAACTGAAAGGCTCACACACACTTGCCTTGAGCACTTATCCTCCTTCCCCATACATCATACTGCCTTGTCAAAGCTATTTAATAAAGCCATGATATGCATATGGCTATGAGAATCTCACGAAGCCTCTGCTTCTAACTTACATCTAGAAGGTGCATTAGTGCTTGCAGTGCAATTCAGGGGATTTGAGACTCCATGAAACTAACTCTCTTGCGAGACAAAGATAAATCCTTTAAGGTGGCTGCTGTAGACCATCTGACTAACCTGCAAAAAGAAAAGGAGTACTTGTGGCACCTTAGAGACTAACCAATTTATTTGAGCATGAGCTTTCGTGAGCTACAGCTCACTTCATCAGATACATACCATGGAAACTGCAGCAGACTTTATATATACACAGAGAATATGAAACAATACCTCCTCCCACCCCACTGTCCTGCTGCGGTGGGAGGAGGTATTGTTTCATATTCTCTGTGTATATATAAAGTCTGCTGCAGTTTCCACGGTATGTATCTGATGAAGTGAGCTGTAGCTCACGAAAGCTCATGCTCAAATAAATTGGTTAGTCTCTAAGGTGCCACAAGTACTCCTTTTCTTTTTGCGAATACAGACTAACACGGCTGTTACTCTGAAACCTGACTAACCTGGGGAGTCAGAAGTCTCCTGGAAATACAATGTCATAATTAACCCTTTTATAGACACTACATCACTGTTCAGAGACCCCACTAATAATTAAACTGAGCCCCTACAGTAGCTGTCAGGTTACCTGCCAAGCTATTCTGGGAACAGACAAAACTAGAGCTGGTCTCAAGGCACAAAATTCAGATCCAGCAGCCCTAGTTTTGCAGGCTCTGTCTGTAGAAAGCCACTCCCTCCCTCCTCCCAGGTTGGGAAAGTAGGCAACTGGTAACAGTTAGTCAGCAAAACCCACTTAACCCTTTCCCTTCCCTGAGGAGCCAAACCTGTTAGCTGGGCGAGTGGTTTCAGATTAATCTTGTTAGCCTGTCACTGGGTTGTTTCACATGCTTTCCTCAGCAGTTCTTAATAGATGCTCCCTCAGAATCCCACCGGATTTGTATCTCTATGAATGCTATGGGGTGGAATTGTGCTCACCCACACAGAGCTTAAGTAAATGTGATATGTACAAAGAAAAGGAGTACTTGTGGCACCTTAGAGACTAACCAATTTATTTGAGCATAAGCTTTCGTGGGCTACAGCGCTCAAATAAATTGGTTAGTCTCTAAGGTGCCACAAGTACTCCTTTTCTTTTTGCGAATACAGACTAACACGGCTATTACTCTGAAACCTGTGATATGTACAGTGAGTCTGAGGCTCTCTAGCCCTTTCAGTAGAGAAAAGAGCAGATGCACAGCTGGGCTGTGTCTGCAATGTACACCACCTTCACTGGGTTGGGAACCAGTTGATCAGCACAGTTCACTGCCAATGCCCTTTCCTGTCCCCTGTCCCAGGGCCCCTCCCTGCTGCCATAAAAAGATGTTGCGGTCATGATCCATGATTCCCTTCCTTTAGGGACTCCTGTCAGGGTTTGTTTGTCACACAAGCAGTGCATCCGATGAAGTGAGCTGTAGCTCACGAAAGCTTATGCTCAAATAAATTAGTTAGTCTCTAAGGTGCCACAAGTCCTCCTTTTCTTTTTACAAGCAGTGCAGGAAGCTGAGTTATTCTTAGTCCCTAGAAATGCTTTGGAAAACCTGGTTTACTGTAACAATTTCCCACACACAGGACCCTCACCAAAAAACTCCAGTCCCAATGCTGTGCTCTAGTTCCAGAACCATGAATTACCGAGATGGTTCCAAAAAGTCTGTCACAGCAGAACATGAGGGGCTGCAGCCAAACAGCAGCCATGGAACACAGACAAGGAATCGTCTTCCAGCAGTCAGTGGCTCCATTCTGTGCCAGTCACAAGAGGAAATGGGAAGAAAGGATCTCTCAGAAAAGCTGAGATGTTTAAATCCTAGGAATCAATGTTATCTCCCTTTTAAAGTCCTGGTGCCCGTGGTCTCATGAGGTGACTTTAATGGGAGCAGGACCTCTGCACCTGATCTAGGAAGGGGCTGAACATCCTCTGTTTCTATTGGCTGGTGGGAATTGAGAGGAGGAATTCCTCATCCTCTGCAGCCCCTATATGCCAAGAAAGAATCATAAGCCCCGCAGCCAGTGTATCAGGGGAGTGGAGGAGGATCATTGTCGAGGGAGTCTCTGGAGTGCTGAGAGCTACAGAGATTCTGTGCTGCCATAGACCATGGAGCAGCTCACTGGCAGCCCACAAGAGGCTGCTGTAAATTAGAGCAGCTCTGAGCTGCTCTAATTTAGGTCTAGGGTACAGGAAGTCCTGGCTGCTTTAAAATGTATCAGCAAGACAAGATGTGTGAGGTAATATCTTTTACTGGACCTTCTTCAGATCTGGGGAACTAACAGAGTGTCACAGCTAAGCACAAGAGGGAACACATTGTTTAGCATAGGCTGTTAATATATAGTGCAAGGGGACATTCAAGTGAAGTGGCCTGTTAATACCTCTCCAGTCATAGGAAGGGAGGGGAGAAAGGGCAGCTGAGAGGGGTTGTTTAGTGGACTGTAAATTGTAATAAGCCATAAATCCAGTGTCTCTACTATTCAGTCCATGATTTTAAGTGTCTAGGAAAGTTATGGATGTAAGCTCCCAGGCTTATCGTTTGAAGGTGTTATGCAGGTTTCCTTTGAGGATGAGGACTGAGAGGTCACATACAGAGTGATCACTTTGTGAACAGTTTTCACCCACAGATGATAGGGTGTTTTTGTCTTTTATCATTTTTCTGTGCAAGTTCATTTGAGCACATAGTGAGTATCTCATTGCAGCCACTTAGTTGCTACTGGGGCATTTAGTGCACTGGATGAGGTACACCACATCTTGTGATAGGCATGTGTAGGACCCAGGGATATTGAAAGGTGCGTTGTTGGGGGTGTTGATCATTGTAGAAGCAGAGATATGTCTGCAGGTTTTGCATCTGTTATTGTGGCAGGTTCTGGGGCCGCTTTGAGTTTGTGTGCCCTGGTGTGCGGGGAGCTTGCTTCTGATGATGAGCTTGGAGAAGTTGGGGGGGTTGTTTGAAGGCCAGAAGAGGGGGTCTGGAAAGATTTATTTCAGGATGGGGTTCCCATCAAGTATGGGTTGTAATTTTTCGATGGTACCCTGTATGGGTTCCATTGTGGAGTGGTAGGTGACAACTAGGGGTGTGTGGTCAGAGGGGGCATTATTTCTCTATTGAAATAGGTTTTCTTGGGTTATTTGTGTGGCCCGTTCCATGATGTGATCTACTTCTCTGGTGGAGTGTCCTTTGGTGCCTGCACTGGCCCCTACACAATCCAGAAACAAGGGTAAAACAGGGAAGTTAAAGCCACCCTTGTCCCCTGTTTTCCTGGAAGCACAGCACAGATGGGTTTAAATATGTCACAGGATCATATCTAGAAAGTCCATAGGTTTGAGATCTTTCTCAGATCAGGGCAGATTCACCTCCAAACTCTGCAGTCCAATATGCAGCAAACAAGTCTAAGAGTGCATTTTTCTTCATTTAAGTTTTATTTGAATATTTTATGGCTCCATTGCAAAATAAGAAAGAGAAATTTACAATGAAGAAATATTATTTAAAATAAATATCTTTCACATACAGATATATATTACAGAACACATTGTATATACATACACAGACAGGATTTATTTACCTAACACTATGTTCCAATACATGCCGATTTCCAATTTACATTTATTTATTTAGTAAGCACAAAACCCTTCTCTGAATGTGACTATCAGATAGAGTAGAAGCAACTAATTATCAATATTTATTTGAAGAAATCTTTCCAGTGCTGTGGAATGTATTTTTAGACCAGCTATGATCAGGATGTCTGAAGGGTTTTGTCTGTTTTTATTTATTTGCTCTGTAATGCTTGTTGATTTAAATATCAATAAACATGGGCTCACTATAATCCTATCTCCAAGAAATTGTAGATATAATGTATTCCCCGCCCCTGGAAATAAATGCGTAAGTCATAGCACGGCAGGATGAATACTGTGACTAGCTTGATATACCCAGCACAATTCAGAGCCCGGCCCTGTATATTTTGACAGATGTCCATATTTCTTTGTGTTGCAAGAAGTTTGAGGCTGGATGAGCTGGGGGCAACATGCAGACTGTGCTGTCTTCCAACCTGTGCAAAGTGGGAGTGAATTTTTTAAAATTGTTTTACTGAGTGATTTATAAGCCCATTAAATGTTTAGCTGGACTAAAAATTGCACATTTATCTAATACCTGGACCATCTGAAGCTTTAGAAACTGTTTTCAAACAGAACAGGGAGTCAGCTGTCTTGGAAGAGTAGCCAAATTACTGACTTTTGTTAAAACGCTCTTCCTAATCCTTTAATAGCTGAAATTGACTTTTATGATTCTGAAGTTCTCACAATTCATTAAAAGCAATAAAGAGTCTATTGGGGATTAAATCATTTGGTCCATGGGAATCAAAGATGTGCTCAGTATTGTACAAGACAAAAATAATATTAATACTCCCCCTCCCTCATCTCCTGTCTCTGTGAGGCTCACAAAGTAAAGGCAGCATTCTGCAAAACCTTACAACCAAAAGTAGTGCTTACTACTCATCCCAGTAGTACGAATTTGCATGATTGGGTCCTAGAACACAGACATACTGTAGATCAGGACCAATTACCTCCACCAAAGCTCCCCTCCCATCTACCCAGGACAATTAGCAATATGGGAAGGACAGGGTGGTTGTGAGCCCTTGACACCTATTGAGTGCAATCCCCAAAGAAAGATAAGGCTTTTTTTTTCTTCATCCAATTATTTAATGTTGGGCTGCAGAAGGTATTTGGTCTTTACAGGCCTCAGAGAATAACAGGTCTTTATGAGGAGGTTAAAAAGGGAAAGGAAGGGCCAGCTGCCCTTGTATTGGGCGTGGAGGAAGGCGCGAAGATGGGCCTAGAGAAATAAACTCAGAAGGCTGTGAGTGGAGCTGTGTGAATAATGGATTTTCTGGTTCATTGGCCATTCTAGAAAATTAAAAACACCGAACCGCTTGGGTTGAACTGACAGGTTTCAGAGTAGGAGCCGTGTTAGTCTGTATTCGCAAAAAGAAAAGGAGGACTTGTGGCACTTTAGAGACTAACCAATTTATTTGAGCATAAGCTTTCGTGAGCAGCCGATGAAGTGAGCTGTAGGAAAGCTTATGCTCAAATAAATTGGTTAGTCTCTAAGGTGCCACAAGTCCTCCTTTTCTTTTTGGGTTGAACTGAAACTGTTCAAAATTTTTGGGAAAACAAAAAGCTGGGAAAAAACTACAGTGTCCAGTCAAACAAAACGTTTGTTTCACTGCTGACCACGTCTGATTATTTTACACATTTTCAAAACAGTCAATTTGAACTGAAAAATCAAAATGTCATCTTTTTTGAAAGGAAACATTTTGATTTTCTCTGAGTCCTTTTTAAGGGATTTTGTTTGTTTTTCTCACCAATTTGGCAAAACCAACACAAATTCACCAAATGTTTTTGTCCCTGAAGAGGCAGGGCGCATTGGCCCATTGACATAGAAAGAATATGGGTCATGTTAATAGATCAGATCCAAGGTGTAGGCCAGGGCAGAGCTGTGCAGGGAAAAGTGAATGAAGAGTTCAAGCTGAGATGGCAAACAAGGGAGAGCAATTTTTTGGTATGGTGTGGTGCCACTTTTAGTTAATTAACAACCTCTGTGACTCAGCTAGTGTTTTCTGGTCCTTGAAGGGTCACTTAAGGCAGATTACATGGTCATTCTAAAGTTGTTTGACTTGTTTTTTAAAACCCATATATTTGCCATGGGCAAGGCACACATTCCCCTGTTCACCCTGTGTGTCACCTTACTTGGAATAGGTCTATTTGGGTCTAGTTGTAGAGGGAGGTACCGTTCACCAGGAGTAAGGAAAGCAGAATCTGGCCTTTAAAAGCTAGTTTATTGAAGAAATGAGCTTTCAGACTCAGCAAAGAGCACAGATGAGAGTTTATAGTTTTGTAGTGTGACACCTTTTAAAATTTCATTTTGATTTAGGGGACTTTCCCCCAAACATCTCACGGGGCAGCTTGATTGCAAGTTTTTCATATACACAAAAACCAACCAACTTGCTTCTCTTGTTCCATTCCTAATTAATCATGAGCACACTGAACTGCCAACAAAACAGGGGTAAAAGGCCATGTTTGAGGAAGCTGTCACTGATGCAGAATGGCTGCCTATAAGAGTTGAAGAGTATCTGATAATCGCAGTTCTTTTCTGCACGGCTAATTTGTTTACACTTGTCAGAATGGCAGTGACCTATATTAACACAATAGCAAATGCGGCCTTGAACCAAATCCAGCTCTGAGATTATGACCAGCCTATACATGGGCAAAAAGAAGGGCTATTATTTTCCCATACTGTACTTCTTGTCTATTCACATCTGAAAGAAGTTCACACCGACCCAGAGTGGAAACAGCTATTTTAACTGTCCACTGCACATGAGACTTCCACAGCAAAAATTCCCATGTTAAAGAAATGAGAGTATTACAGCAGGGGAAATTTTCGGTAAACTGAGTTATACGGATGGAAAGACAAACTCAGCTCTGAAGCCAGTTATAAAACTAAGATACTAATTACACTATGTCCACAATCCATTGTAATGGGCTACTGGGGATTGATGTAAGTTCTGTGTTATTAGTATGGCTTTCCATTTAAGCAACTGAATGGGACACAAAAGCTAAGTGCCGCATCCTGCTTCCCCTCTGTGGGCCTGCAAGGCCCCAAATGCTATGGAAATGCCACCTTCCGGCTGAGCAGGATGCTAGGTAGTAACCATGCGCCAAAAGGCTTCCGCAGCCCTCTGCATGCCACAGAGCATGCTACATAGTGGCTCTCTGTGCAGGACTGTGGAAAGGAGCATTGTAGAAGGACTGGAGAAATGGCAGGGGCTTACTGACCCAATCCCCTATGAAGCAAGATGTGGCTCTCTCCAGTGCTTCTCTTCCTAGCAGCCATAGCCCAGCTAAGCAAGAATCTAGCTGCAGGTTTGAGGGAGGATTCTAACCCATGTGCATTCCCCTTTTCAGTTGGACTTCATGCAGGGAACCATGGTTTGGGTTTATGTGATCTTCTTGTCTTGAAACACTCTGGCACATGGTCTCGCATGGCCTACAGGCTGTTTTCAGCAGACAAATACTGTTTGCCATTCCGAGCAACTTTCAAGTAGCTGTGATCTCAGATGTTGCCTGCTGATGATGGAACCTTTGTGACACAGGCGAGGAGGGTGGCTTCTGACTTTCCATATTAGACCTGAGTGAAAGAAAGGAAATGTTTGTGAAACTGAAATAAAACAATGTGTGTGTGTGAATGCACTCTCAATACAGAGCGAGGCGATAAACCTACATAGGGAGAGGGCTCTAATGAGCAGCCAAAGATTTAACATGATCCTATGGTTTGAAGCTGAAGCAAGACAAATTCAGACTAGAAATAAGATGTAAATTATTCAGAGTGAGGGTAACTAACCATTGGAATGAGTAGGCATTGGCCATCACTGGAAGTCTTTAAATCAAGACTGGATATCTTTTCAGACGATATGTGCTAGCTCACTCAGAAGTTATGGGCTTGAATGCAGGAATCACGGTGAAATTCCCTGGCCAGTGTTAAGGAGGTAGTCAGACTAGATGACCATAAAGGTTCCTAATGGCCTTCAAAGCTATGAATCTATGCACTCTGTTGAAATGCATTGGACTAGGGGAGATTTATGGAGGGACCAAATGGAAAAACATTAAGTATTTGTTTAAAAAGAATAGGGATTGTCACTCCTAAGCAGGGGCTAACTGGACAGTCTGAACAGGCCCTGTGCTCTGTGATTCTCTGTGATTAGACTAGGAGCCAAGAGTTCTGGGTTCTATTCACAGCTCTTCCACTGACCTGCCGTAACTTGGCCAAGTCACTTAAGCACTCTGTACCCCAGCTGCTCTATCTGCAAAATGATACTTAAAGACACGCCGAGATCTACAGGTGGAAAATGCTATATAAGAGTTATTAATGCCAATTTGTATTAGAAATCTAAAAAAGTGGCATTACAGTCACATCAACTATTACATTATCTAGCTATAAATCTATTTACACACACCTATAGGCATATGTATTCACACATACTCACCTTTCCTAATAGCAGCAGCAGCAGCCACAGACTCCATATTTTCCAGCCTTTATTTCTATCTCGTCAAAAAACAAATTTTGTCCTCTTTCAGCTTCCACATAATTATCATAAACCATCTCCAACACAGCATTTCTGTCTGTCCAACTGAGAGTTCCTTTGATGTCCAAGATTATATTCAGATGTTCTTTCCTTTCCAAAAGTACCAGGAATCAGACCAGTAAAACAGAGGAGACAAATATGTTTGCTTGATAAGACCCAATTACAAAGAGCAGAGTCTTGGAAACTATTAAACTTCAACTGCTGATAAATTGGTTTCTAACACCTATGGCCACCCAGCCTGTTATAGCTGTATTTAAAATTATGATCTCACCTAGCCAAAGCTTTTCCTGACCCAGTTCTCTAGTAAGAGCAGACCAAGGCTGTTTGATTGTTTGGAAGGTTGGTTTTTATGGTGACTCCACATTTTATTTTTAAAAGCATTTTTTGTACCCTTTCTGCAAAGAGATGGTGACCTCTTGGTCACCTGGAAGATGTTTTTTTTCCTCTGTGTGGTAGTTGCTTGACTGAATTGAATGGTCACTTATCACCCTGTTTAATGATGCGGGCAATAGGAATCCAAGTCAGATGTGATGTAAGCAGGTGTGACGCCATTGAAGTCAATGACATTGAACCAGCGCTAGCTTTGGCCCTAAGAGACTACGATCAAAATGGGTATTTTTCCGAGTACTGTCTGTGCATATAAGTTAACTTGGAAAAATACAGTTACTAGAACAGGGCATCAGAAAAATGATGGAAGGAATTGAAGGAAAAAAAACAGAACAGTTTGACAAACTGAGATTAGCTACAATTTCATTTTTGGAACTAAAAGTCAATTTTAGTTCCTACTGTCAGTTTCCTGTGTGAAATGTAAGTGCTGAACGCACGTTGGATAATGTATAATTAACGACACACAAAAGAACGACGTTAGAAGAATGTTAAGGTTGCCAAGTTAAACATTCAAAAGTTAAGAATTGCCTGAATTAAGATTGTTGGTGCAATGCTAATTTGGCCCCCTTGTGCATGTGCATTATGATATAGTCTTTAATTACATGATCACATGCGACTTTTTTCCTCTGGACCCCTGCCTCATTCAGTGCACAGAATGGGAAATGTCAACCCAAATGGTCAACGTTTGATAGTTATAAGCAACTGAAAACAGGATCTAATAATGGAGGTGTCAGGCAGCCTTAACTATAGATGTTGGTACCAGCTCTGACTATAATAATCCCAAAGCACAGCCAAGAAGGTGCACAGGTAGTGTATTGGATAACAAATATTGTTACAGGATTTATGGCTGTAAATAACCAGCTAAGCAGCCTGAATAATCCATGAAATGCCTTACCTTATATCTGGAAACTTGTGGACAAGAATCACAAGCTGTATTTTCATTGCTTCGATGTCAGTAAGTAGAATAAACTCTAGGATTCCTTCAATAGGATCATCCAGTGAAGCAGTTCTAGGGCCCTAGGGATATAAGAACATATGCATTCGACTGGAGTGGCAGAGGAAGTAGAGTGCACTGTGAAGATCTGGCTTCAGGATCAGACTTGGGTCACCTACTTGTGGACCAGAAAGAGCTACGAGCATTGCAGGGGTTGTGTGCTATTTCCCCCACTCCCCAAATGTAAGAATAAAGTAGAATCTAATCATGCAACTGCATTAGCATCCCCTACTGGTCAATACATGCAACTGCATTATTGCCGGCTTTAAACAAGCCCACCAAAAGAGGGAGGCTATGAGGGGGTGAAATTTGAACAAAAAGACAAAGTGAAAAAAGGGTTTGATCCTGCATGGATCTGTGCACTCCTGCAGGACTGAGCCCTATAAAAGCAAGCAAAGAAATATTCCTTTTTTAATGACATTTGATAAATGAGGATTGGAATGAACTGCCCAGAGTTAGCTTCAGATCTTGCTCACATTTTGAGTAGGAAGGTAATAAGAGTAAATTGCTACTCTGAATTATTTATACCACAATATCAGCATAAATTCTATGGCAAAGCAAAGCTAGGGAAAGTGCTGTTCAAATTAGTTCAGGACAAGCACACATTCCCACGATATCTACTTAGCACCAAGAATAAGACTGGATTTTCCAGGAGCTAGCACGTCTCTGCACTGAACATAAATTCAAAAGATAATATTTAGAGAAAACCCTCCTCTCTCTCTTCCTCTGCATTGCAGAAATACAGACTGCGTGTAGCTCTGCATACCAAGAAAACTATAATTATTGCCGGGTTTTGCTCCCTAACATACTCAAACTGTACAATATTCCCTGTTTGTCAAGCTCAGTATTCTCAAATGTTATTTATTACAGAGTGCCAAAAAGGTCTACACAGAGAGGCAGGAAGACAAGATCCTTGATCTAAAACAGCCAAAGTGTAGGTGACTGAGCAGTAATGCTTAACACAATCTTGTTCGCTCTTCTTTTACAATATATGTAATTATTATTTAGCAAACACTTCTTTGAGGAGAGGGCTGGGAGTTTCAACATATGTTTTGAGAAGGGACTTGAAAGGGGAAAGCATGGACACATGGCAGGCTAGGTCAGGAAGCAGGTGCAACCATGGTAGTAACTGCATGCATAAATTAAGTATGCAGTTGAGCATATATCTTGCATGCACAATTATGCACCTAACTTGACTGAACATCAGCCTGCATTTTTAAGTATATTTCTTCTAGCAAGGTTTTCAGTGCTAATACCCTGATCAATGAGAGAGGAAAGAGCATGGGTGACGGGAGTGGCATTTTACCAACTGCATGCAGATTGGTTCTTCAACCTGTGTATATTATAGATTGTGTGTGCTTATACATACAATTAGATTTTCTTGGATTGCCTGTGCATTGCCTAATTTAGTGATAAGATCAGCTCTTCTTCCATGTCTTATACAATGCTGAGCACAGCATTAATGGCAAATTTAAGAGCTATCTGTTAGAGATTCTTTTTTTGTTTTTTAAATAACATATTTCTGGTGGTCTCTGAAAGTTTTAAGCGCTCTTTAAATGGCCTACTTAATACAATAGACTTTAAAAGTACTAGCAGTTTTCATTTTTCCATACTGAGACTAATGGATTAATTGCAGTGAGTCTGAGCTTTTTCCAAGGGAGACTAAAAATTTTTGTTTATTTATACAGAGTTTGAATCACTGACAACCAGTTTACTGCAGCTCTCACTGAGGATAGAAAGGAGGATTGTCAAACCCAAGCAGCCAAAAATAATGAGTTGGGCCTAAGAAATCATGTGATTGGCTTAAAATTAATAGATTCTTTAAAATAATTAATTTGGGGTCTTTTTATTTGTGCCATTTAGTTTCTGAGCCCTTTGGGTTCATGTTTTCTAGCTTTTCTCTCCAACCGTAAGGCTGGTAACTTAATTTTTTTAAATGAAAGCTAAGAGCCTGATGTAATCACATGACTCCAGTAGCTGGGGGATTAGGAAAAATGCCAGATGTTGAGAGATTTGCTATAAAATCAAAAGGGCTGGCAATACTACAAAAGCCTCTTTTCACATCCCAGACTGCTGTTTGCATGCACTTCCTTCTGATTTCACACAAAACATCCAGCCTCCTTTGGAAATTCATCTGTTCTGGATCCACCTGGCCTCTGCTTTGCTTTATCTTGTACTCACCAGTAATTTATTTGGGAAAATGTACCAGGTAGCCAAGAATTACAGTATTCTTAATTATAATACATTACTAGGCCCTCTGCAGTGCATTTCACCCATCTCTCTACATGTGCTTTACAAACCTTCATGATAATCCTGATCCCTCTGAGATAAGTAAAAGAGATACAGCAAGCCCTTTACCCACTACTGAAATGCAGCAACTTCTGTAGTGGAACACGGAAGCATCCAACCGCCTGTCAGAGCAGGAAGTGAGAAGGATACCGTATCCAACTGAAACTATACTACAGCAGACCTTTGAGGAGAGTGTAGGTTCTATAGGACTCTGCATTGCCCACCTGGCAAAAGTTGTACGGTAGAGCAGCATAGACAACGTCACCTGTTCTACTGAGACAATTGCCCCCTGAAGTACAATGGACCTAGCTGATGTAATTGACTCACCCCAGTTTTGAGCCTCTCACTATTTCCTGTTACAGGGGAAAAAGTAGAAATCTTGTGGTTCCCCCTACATTCCAAAGCTACAAACTAACAATATTTTGCACCACTGATAGCAGATTTGAACTGCCAACATGATGTCTTGAAACATGACTGATGTTTATGTATGGGAAGCTGGGTATCAGTTTGTTAAGTGCTCCTGTTCCATTCAGAAATGTGCCGCTCATTGCCCAGGTTCTTGTACTTGGTGGTGGAAAAAGTAAACATAACACTGCAAAGCCAAATCAAAGACTTACGAAGCATTCTTCAAAGAGTGTTTGCATTGCCCTGTGATCTGCTTCAATTTTGTTGGCAATTTTCCTCCGCTTTGCAGAAGATGACTTCCCAGAAGCAGTTAGGAGAGCCTGAACATACTCAGTGATAATGTTGTGATGGACAGTCTGGATGAGGGTCTGTTCCAGACAAAGAAACAAAGATTAGCCTCTTTGTGCTGAGTGTGGCTATGAGTAAAGGCCGATTCTGGATAGAAAGACACTGACCACTTTGGTTTCACTCAGAAGCAGGCCCCAATCTTCCCCCTCTGAACCCTTTTAAAGAGTCTTGCAGTGCTAGTCTGACACATGGATGTACTATGGTGGGCACAATCTGTTTAGAGACTATGGGCGATGAGGGCCATGTAAGTACTTAAAGGGAATGAGAGAGATCTAGCCCTCAAATATTACTAAGAAAAGACAGTTTATTGGACAAAACTACAGATCATTAACAATTTAAATCAGGTCAGTTTTAGACTGCAGTCAAAGCACGTAGGAAATCTCTAGCCCTACCCCAAACAAACTTAGCAACACAGTCAGTTCTGGCTTAGTGTTCTACCCCAGCACTGCTACCTGACATGGCATTCGTGTGACACAATGTCCAGTGACAGGTTCTAACGAACAAACAGAGTAGCTCCAAAGTTCTATGTTGCAATGCTTTTTCTATCTTTGAATTGAAATTAGTGGTGGTGAAAGGTGCCATATTTACAGATGTGGAATTGGAAGTCTTGTTTTTAACCATAGGACATGCATAGCACAGGCAGCAGCAATGCAAACTTCCCCTTAATGAAAGGAAGGATAGCCAGGTGTTTAGGGTACTAGCTTTCTATATGGGAGACGCAGGTTCAAATCCCTGCTGTGCCACAGACTTCCAGTGAGACCTTAGGGAAGTTATTTAGGTTTCTCTTGGCCTTCATTCTCCACCAGTAAAATAAGGATAATAGCAAGTCCCTACTTCATAGGGATGTTCTGAGGACAAATGCATTAAAAATTACAAGGGTTTCAGATACAATGGTAATGGGGGGCCTTAAAAGTGCTTAGCTAGACAGATTGCTACAGCCATGACCGGGTGAGGCACCTTTTAAGGTAGTCCAACCCCCTCCCCTGCCTGTTTCCATGCCCCTTCCTTTCCTGGCTTCTCTGCTAAGATCACAACAAGAGTTGTAATTGTAACAGTGGTTTTTGTGATGTTGACACCTGTCTGTTAGGAACCGGACTGAGACTATCAGGACTTCTTCTAAACTGCTTGGGGCTAAACGGGAGTTGGGGTTAACTCTGAAATACGTAGCAATCCCAACATCCACTAGCATGGTTTGTGGTGGTTTTTCTTAGTAATATCTTGCTTATTTCTTACCTCATAGGTCTCTGTATTTTTCATCTCAAACCTTGAAAAACTGGACCGTAAGCAGTCTAGAAATCTGTCAAAATCACTATGACCTTTTCTGAAGTGAGCCTTCAGTGCCACCTGAGGAACAGGAAATAACTGACGTCAACGGCAGACCATGTAGAGACATCACAGAGCTGGTATATGGGCTTTGTTTCTGTTTGCTCCATCCACTTTTAGAGGTGGAGTCATTCAAGTGCTGCAGCTTCTTCTTTTCATTCCCTTGTTTCAAATGATGAGCAAAGCGAGGAAAGCAGGGAAACAACTAAAACCCAAGATGGACTAAATCAACGTGCTGAAGCCCCAACACTGGAAGACCTCAGACTGTGGAAGAGACCGGGTGGGGAAGGCAATATCTTTTACTGGACCAACTTCTGTTGGCAAGAGAGGCAAGCTTTGGAGCTATACAAAGCTCTTCTTCAGGTCGGGGAAACTTACTCAGAGTGTCACAGCTACATACAAGGTGGAACAGATTGTTTAGCATAAATAGTTAACACATATTTCAAGGAACCATTGAAGGTGAAGTGGCCCATTAACACCCCTCCAATCATAGGGAAGAATGGGTGGGAAGGAAGTGGGGGGGGTTGTTAATGGGTTATAGATTTTTTGCAATAAACCATAAACCCAGGTCTCTGTTCAGTCCATGATTTTTAGTGGCTAGCAAAGTTATGAATTTAAGCTCCCAGACTCATCTTTTGAAAGTATTGTACAGGTTTCCTTTGAAGATGAGGACTGATAGGCCAGATATAGAGTGATCTCTTTGTGAAAAGCGTTCACCCACAGGTGACAGGGAGGTTTTGTCTTTTATCATTTTCCTGGGTGAGTTCATGCAAGACTGTAGTAACTGTCTGGTTTCACCCACATAGTGGCTACTGGGGCATTTAGTTCACTGGCTGAGGTACACCACATCTTGTGATAGGCATGTGTAGGATACATGGATCTTGAAAGGTGTGTTGTGGGGTGTGTTGATCATTAGAGCAGTGGAGATATGTCTGCAGGTTTTGTATCTCTTGTTCTCACAGGGTCTGGTGCTGCTTTAAGTTGGTGTGTCCTGGTCTGTGGGGAGCTGAAGAAGACATCTGAGTAAGCTCCAAAGCTTGTCTCTCTCATCAACAGAAGTTGGGCCAATAAAAGATATTACCTTGTCTCTCTAATATCCTGGGACCAACACAGCTACAACAACATTGCATGAAATAACGGAAGATACCTAATTTTGCCATCTGAAATGGAAACTCCACAGCATAAAGAAAAAGGAAGTGAAACTTACTAGCGACATCTACTTCCTGAGCAAATATGAGAAACAAAACATCATCCCAGAGGTCTCATCATCTAACACAATCTGACCACTATATACAACTCCAAATATGCTGAACAGCTTGGCAAATGGACTTCAGAAAAACTGAGGAACCACTTACTGCACCTCACATGCTCCAGAAGGAACCAGCTTCCTCCAAGAAACAACTGATTTCCTTCACAAACCCTGCAACATTAACAACCTCCCTCAGAATACCATTCTTCCCACCATAAATTTCACCTCCCTGTACACCAACATCCCTCACAATGATGGCATAACTGCCTGCCTCAAATATTTACAAGACAATGGACAACCCTCAGATATCCACCCCAACACACATCACCAAATGCATCCGTTACACCCATTCTCATCCATAACAATTTTACATTAAACAATTAAACAACGAACACTTTGTCCAAACCATGGGAACAGCCATGGGTACTAGGATGGCTCCCCAATATGCCAACCATTTCATAGCCAACCTTGAAGAAGAATTTCTGGACAAATGCACCATGAAACCAATGATATACCTGAGATACATCAATGATATTTTCATCCTCTGGAAAGACGACCTACGTGCACTCATAGATTTCTACCACAACTTCAACAACCACCACCCATCCATTAAACTGTCTCTGGAACACACCCACACCAGCATCAACTTCCTGCACACCACAATCAACTTCAGCAATGGAACCCTACAGACAACTATATACAAGAAACCCATGGACCACCACACTGACTGTCATAGATCCAGTCATCATCCAAAACACACCAAGAAATCTGTAATCTACTCAGGCCATGTCTACACTTATAAGCTTACAACAGCACAGCTGTACCGATACTGCTGTGTCACTGTAAGATCAATGGTGTAGCCGCATTATGCCAATGGGAGAGAGCTCTCCCATCAACATAATAAAACCAACTCAACAAGCGGCTGTAGCTTTGTCGGCGGGAGAGCATCTCCCATTGACATAGCGTTGTGCACAAGAGCACTTATGCCAGCAAAACTTATGTTGCTCTTAGAGGGGTGTTTTTTCACATTCCTGAGTGACAAAAGTTTTGCTGACATAAGTGCTAGTGTAGACATAGCTTCAGATACCACAGAATATGCTCAGAGAAGAGAGCCTAGGATATACACCTTAACACACTCAAAACCACCTTCACCAAACAAGGACACTGCACCAGACATGCAGATCGCATCACGGAATGGGCCACTCAAATATCCCAGGAGAACCTGCTCCTATACAGAAATGAAACCCCTTCTGACTACATACCCCTAGTTGTTATCTACCACCCCACACAGGAACCCATATGGGGTATAAACAAATGACTACAACCCATACTCAAAGGGGACCCCATCCTGAAAGAAATCTTTCCTGAACCCCTTCTTCTGGCCTTCAAACACCCAACATCCCCAGGAGCATCATCAGGAGTAAGTTCTCCACAGACAAGGCCACACCAACTCAAAGCGACACCAGACCCTGCCAGAATAACAGATGCAAAACATGCAGACATATCTCCACTGCTAAAATGATCAACATCCCCTTCCCCAACACATCTTACAAGATCCGTGAGTCCTACGCATGCCTATCACAACATGTGTTGTGCCTCATCCTGTGGACTAAGTGCCCCAATAGCAACTGAGTGGCTGCAATGAGATACTCACTACGTGCTCAGATGAACTCACAAAGGACAATGATAAAAGACAAAAACACCCTATCACCTGTGGGTGAACATTTTTCACAAAGCAGTCACTGTATATCTGACCTGATGTGATTGCAGAGCCATTGGCCATTATCTTTGAAAGATTGTGGCAATTGGGGGAGGTCCCGGACGATTGGAAAAAGGCTAATGTAGTGCCCATCTTTTAAAAAGGGAAGAAGGAGAATCCAGGGAACTACAGACTGGTCAGCCTCATCTCAGTCCCTGAAAAAATCATGAAGCAAGTCCTCAAGGAATCCATTTTGAAGCACTTGGAGGAGAGGAAAGTGATCAGGAACAGTCAACATGGATTCACCAAGGGCAAGTCATGCCTGACCAACCTAATTGCCTTCTGTGATGAGATAACTGGCTCTGTGGATATGGGGAAAGCGGTGGATGTGATATACCTTGACTTTAGCAAAGCTTTTGATATGGTTTCCCACAATATTCTTGCCAGCAAGTTAAAAAAGTATGGATGGGATGAATAGACTATAAAGTAGATAGAAAGATGACTAGATAGAAAAGCTATAAAGTAGATAGAAAGCTAGGCTCAATGGGTAGTGATCAACGGCTCAATGTCTAGTTGGCAGCCGGTATCAAGTGGAGTGCCCCAGGGATTGGTCCTGGGTCCGGTTTTGTTCAACATCTTCATTAATTATCTGGATGATGGGATGGATTGCTCCCTCAGCAAGTTCGCAGATGACACTGAGCTGGGGGGAGAGGTAGATATGCTGGAGGGTAGGGATATGGTCCAGAGTAACCTAAACAAATTGGAGTTCCGGCACCTATGTGTACGTTTGTAGTGTAGATCCAGCCTGAAAAAGTTTCCCAGTCCAGAAAAAGTGCTCTGTGTAAGCTTGACATTTTGTCTCTCTCACCAACAGAAGCTGGTCCACTAAAAGGTATTCCCTCACCCACCTTGTCTGTCTGGCATCCTGGGACCAGCACAGCTATAACAACACTTCATACAACTGTGGAAGGCAGACAGCCTCTCAGTGGAGCGATAGCTATATCAGTGAGGCCCACACAGAACTGCCAAACTGGATCAACCCTGGGGTTCATCTAGTCCAGCAGCCTATCTCCAACAATAGTCAGCACCAGATGCTTCAGAGGAAGGTACAAGAACCCTACAGCAGACGTATGCAAGATAATCTGCCCTCCACATTAAGTCTCATCCTGATCTCTAACAGTCAGAGGCTGACTTAAGGCCTCAAGCATGAGGTTTAAATTCCCTTCCCAAATTTTGTTTCCATTGGCTATGATAACTCTGGATATGCTTGATCTCCAGATAAATATCCAGGTGCTTTTTGAATCTTGCTAAGTTCTTGGCTTTAATGACTTACTGTGGCAATGAGTTCCACAGTCTAATTGTGCACCATGTAGAAAAGTATTTCTTTTATCAGTTTTGAATTTGTCACCTTTCAATGTCACTAAATGTCCCTGTTCTTGAGTTATGAGACATAGAGAACAGAAGCTCTTGATCTACCTTCTCTGTACCTAGATTAACCCAGGGGAGACACACACACGGGCTTTGACAACCATCTGATATATTTGCAGTGGTCTTCATCTTTGGGAAGAAGTGAACAATACACCAAAGATAAATGGCATCACATTATTTAACTTTGTCCATTGAGAAATTCATAGCCATTAGAAATTAATATTTTTCGCTCCAGCTCTTGGGATTTGAATACAGGCGGGCAGCCATCGGTGCATCTTTAGTAATAGCGAAAAGACTATGGCTCCAAAAAGCAGAGTATTAGAATCCTGAATGATTAAATAGACAGAAGCTCCAAGGTACAGATCTAAAATATATCAATTCCTCAGTCCTGCAGGCAAAGCCATACATCATCCCCAGGATCAGGATAGGAACATCTGCCTGACAGCATGAAAATATCATTAAATGTTAACACTGGTCTCAGATACCTTGACTTTAGAAGTAATTGCCTGCAGAAGAAGTTCTCTGCTCTGTTCTTCTGTACTGTCTATAAATTCCTTCACTTTAGCATCAGTGTCAGCACTAACATGATAGATGTACATTAGCTTATGCCAAGCAGCTCTGTAAAAAAAAAAAAAAAAAAAAAGAACAAACCAAAACCAAAAGTCACATTGGGCCATATTTTCAGTCCATGGTCTCCTTTAAGGGCTGATCCAACTCCCATTTAAGTCAACAGGACTTTTTCAAATGGTTGAAGGTTGTTACATGCTTAACTGCACCACTGGATGAGGGCCTCAGTGCACAATCACTTGTGCATATATTTTTGAGTGCTCTCGTTAATGTGTGCAACTTTACACAAACAAATGCCACATTTGTACATGCAAATCAAACATAAATGGGTTTTGCAAATACAAATTCTGTCATTTTCCCAAATGAGAGGACACAAAAAATAGCACACAAACAGGATTTGCACATGTAAGACAGCTTGCAGACAAATGGAGACTGGGTCAGGGATCCTTTGTACGTTTGGCCCATAACAAATGCAAATAGAATAGCACTGTACATTAAAAAGGCCAAAGCTTACAAGCAAAAAATACAGACATACACAATCAGAACATTCTTCAGATCTACATAATCATGCAAGTCCTAGGTTAACGTGTTCACAAATCAGAAATCATCATTTTTATTGTCTGGAAAAGGTTAATGTGTAATTTTTATTTTCACATTTTAAAAGAATAATATACATATTTTCTACTCAGTGGAGCCAACATAACTCTTCAGTTTAGGATTCATAGTGTTAGCAACATGTTATGGGACTCTTGCCTTTGCTGTAAGCTACATATCACAGCGCATATATTATGAAAGAAAAAATTACTTGCACATGACTGACTCTAAAACTGAAGTAAATACTGTGGCTATTTTTGGGGCTAGGGATTTCTGGCTGACTCAAAAAGATCCCTAGGTAATCTGACACAGAAAAACCACCAGTGAGCCTGTTTTCACCACTGTCACAAAAACTACTGAATTGAGCATTTTGGTGCCTAGAACCTCCTCTCTCCTTTTATGCTTTGTTGCTTCCTGTTCCTTTTAACAAAAAGAGGTAGGATGTTCATATAGGGCTTGATCCAGCAAAATCACTGAAGCTCTTGCTTAACTTTAAGCACTCAAGTAGTCTCATTGACTTCAGTGGGAGCTGGATGAGGCCCATAAAGCAGAAAGTTCACTTCACTTCACATGTCACACTGGTCTGTTTTCTCACCTGAAAATGCAGCAGTTCTCAAGTATTTGCAGATTGCTGTCGGTCTCAGAAAAGGTGTCAAGTTGGAGAAGGCTTCTTACTTCATGTTTATAGCTAGATAAAACAAAGTAATAAAGACATGTTTAAATAGCAAGGTCTGACAACATTACAGAGTCGGCTAGCCTGGCAGCAAACAGACCAAATATTCCATTATTACTTTGATTCTTAGCGTTCACAGTTTTACTCTTCTAGGTGCTTTCTAGAATAGGAAAAAGATACAGTCCCTGCCCTAAGTAGCTGGAAGGGATAGGGAAGTGTTACAGTAATAAGACTGGGAAGTTACTTAGCTTAGGCATTGTCATTGTAATGGTTCTGGGGATTTTGTGTGTTCATTTTTTAAAATACTTGCTCCTTGTAAGCGACAAAGCAAAAGGGACTTGCCCGAAACCTGGTGCACTTCTAGAAGACTCAGTGTGTATGAGTAACCAGTGGAATCTGTAAAAGCGGCAAAGAGTCCTGTGGCACCTTATAGACTAACAGCATATACGTCTGTTAGTCTATAAGGTGCCACAGAACTCTGCCGCTTTTACAGATCCAGACTAACACAGCTACCCCTCTGATACAGTGAAATCTGGTGATAGCTTGAGTCCCTAAAGGCCTCAGATTTATAGCACTGCTGGGCAACTCACTCTTGTACTTAATTCCTTCCCTCTGTTAATTTAAAGGGACAGTGAACTTTAAAAGAAAAATAAATCACACTCCTTTCTGAAAATATATTGCCTACAAGTAGTAGTACAGGACTCTCTGCTGGATGGGATACAGTGAGAGACCCATACTGGAAAAAGAGGAGAAGGAAGGAGCCAGAAGAAATGACAGGGTAAGGAGCCTGTGGATAGTGGGGAAGCGGTAGATGTGGTATATCTTGACTTTTAGGAAGGCTTCTGATACTGTCTCACATGTCCTTCTCATAAACAAACTAGGGAAATTCAACCTAGATGGAACTACTATAAGGTGGGTGCATAACTGGTTGGAAAATCATTCCCAGAGAGTAATCATCAGTGGTTCACAGCCATGCTGGAAGAGCATAACAAGTGGGGTCCCGCAGGGATCAGTCTGGGTCCAGTTCTGTTTAATATCTTCACCAATGATTTAGATAATGGTATAGAGAATACATTTATAAAGTTTGCAGACAATACCAAGCTGGGAGGGGTTGCAAGTGCCTTGGAAGATAGGATTAAAATTCAAAATGATCTGGACAAACTGGAGAAATGGTCTGAAGCAAATAGGATGAAATGCAAAGTACTCCACTTAGAAAGGAACAATCAGTTGCACACATACAAAATGGGAAATGACTCCCTAGGAAGGAGTACTGCTGAAAGGGATCTGGGGGTCATAGTGGATCACAAGCTAAATATGAGTCAACAGTGTAACGCTGTTGCAAAAAAAGCAAACATCATTCTGGGATGTATTAGCAGGAGTATTGTAAGCAAGACACGAGAAGTAATCCTTCTGCTCTACTCTGCGTTAATTAGGCCTCAGCTGGAGTATTGTGTCCAGTTCTGGGCACCACATTTCAGGAAAGATGTGGACAAACTGGAGAAAGTCCAGAGAAGAGCAACAAAAATGAATAAAGGTTTAGAAAACATGACCTATGAGGGAAGATTGAAAAAATTGGGTTTGTTTAGTCTGGAGAAGAGAACACTGAGAGGGAACAGTTTTCATGTACATAAAAGTACATAAGGAGGAGGGAGAAAATTTTTTGTTCTTAACCTCTGAGGATAGGACAAGAAGCAGGGATAGGAGAAGAGGCTTACTGTGCAGTATGGTAAGCGCCTGTTAAATAGAGAGACCTGATTATTATATTAATGTAGAATGTTTCTCTAAACAAAAATCTCACTGTTTTACTGATAATTGTGTTGTCTCTGATACTTACATAGTAAGCATTTAGAAAGAAAGAAAGAAAGAAAGAAAGAAAGAAAGAAAGAAAGAAAGAAAGAAAGAAAGAAAGAAAGAAAGAAAGAAGAGGGTGCAGTACTTTATTCAAGTGGGAAAGGGTTAGGAGGAGGTAGTGTCCTCTGCTTTTAGTAACTAAGAGTGGGAAAAGAGTCTTCTCTCTGAGCAGTTAGGAAAGAGAGTTAAAAAAAAAAAATCTTACTGGTAGTTTAGTGAGAGCCTTATTCTGGGCCTGATCCCAAACCCATTAAAATCAATTAGAGTCTTTCCATCGACTTCAGAGGTCACTGGATGAGGCCCTCAGACCCCAGAATATGCATGGCACTGGTACACTACTGTTACACACACAACACACCATGGGTACTAACAGGGTGTGAAATGTCCTTTTCTATTGTTTCCCAGAATAAATGTTGACCCAAGTACTTAAGAAAACCAAATAAATCCAGAGGAATAAAATCTTCAAGAAAGGTGATGAAACTTGAGTCTGGCAGCTTGATGAGAACTTGCTGTACAATGGGGAAATAAATGGGGAATTGGGAAACAAAATTAGTTTCAGACAAACAAAAAATCACCAATAAATCTGCTACCATTTCTTCTTTCTTTTACTGATGATGGGTCAATGCAGAAAAAGATGGGCCTCTTACCTATGCAGAAAATGCAGAAATTCTCCCAAACATACAGCTTCCACCTTATCTTTTATGGTATCACTGATATGCTGGACTGCCTGTGCCCTCCTTGTTAATACCTGTCGATTTAAGTAGTGATAGAACATTCTGAAGTTATTCAAATGTCATTGGGTGCACATGATTTCTCACACCTTCTTCACCTTTGAAAGTCCCTCCATCTTCTTAGGGAATGATTTAGTTCCTTGTTTTAAAAATCCTCATGTGAATAAAAATACTCCCTAGGGTCTAGATTTGGATACTCAGACTCACAGTGAATAGTATCTTACTCCACAAATGCTTCTGCTGAAGTCGGTAGGACTTCCTGTGCAGTAAGGTGCCACTCAGTGCGAATAAGAGTAGAAGAATCTGCCCCACATTTGGGCATTACTAGTAATACTCAGCTGTAGGGCCCACTTCATACAATATTTGCCATCTTCATTTCTGTGGGGTTTGCCAGCAACTTTAGCATGACCTTGTATTTGAATAGATATGACTATATAGAGACATCCCATCTTTGACCATAAAAAGATGCCTATATAAAAACTTACGCAGACAGTATTCCTGGGGTGAGATGCTTATTCGACCAGATTGGCGGCAAGGAATAGGTGGGCTCCATTTCATGGCCTAAGATAATAAACAGGGTCCTGGCAATTTGCTCATGTTAATTCCCCCTGACACCACCTTACACTTGCAAGTGGTAAGCCAAGCAGAGCACTTAGTTTCTTCCTGCCAGAAGGATGAAAATCAGTCTCTGTTTGGATTGACTTGAACAGGTGTTAACACTACTAGCTGCTCTGTTGAAATGGAGCCTTGCTGTAGGAAAGGACCAGATGGAAAAAAGGAGACAGACAGAATAATATATCCTGTGTTCAGCTCATGATCTGCGTAGTGTCAGAGAGACAAACGATGACACAGAGAGAGAATGGGATTTTCCATGCACTAGCCACAATAAATGTATCAGTTCATCAAAACAGGAGGAAGGAAACACATCCCCTAAATCTGAGCACAAGACATGTATTGTGAAAATATTGATAATCAGTTCATCTTTAGGCATAAAGAAAACGAAATTGCAGAAGTTCTATTTTCATGATCTTACATAATGTATAATATTACATAGTAATATTATGCATCATCATCATATTTATATACCTAAGTGCCCCAGTGAAGGATCAGGTCCCTGTTGTGCTAGGCACTATACAAACACAGAACAAAAAGAAAGTAAGTAATATTTTCAGGATCTTACATTCATACAGCACTTTTCATTGCAAAAAATCATCCCAAAGCCCTCTCCAAATAGCACCAACTCTATATACCACTGAAATGCAGCCAGATCTAGCAGTTGTTAATCAGGGTACAGCAACACTATGCATCAGTTTAGGACAGCGAGTGAAGAATGCTGTATTGAGTTGACATGTACAGAATGGTAGCTGGGTAATCACATTCCATCTCAGTCAGGAGCTTGATCAGGACATCAAGTCGGACAACAGTGTCTCTTGGGAAAAGAGGTACACAGCATTCAAAAGGCAGCCTTAGGCCTGCTCTACAGTTAAATTTTGCTGGCATTGTTACTTCAGTTAGGAGTATGAAAAAAAAATCACACTTGTAGCTGACATAGCTATGCTGGCAAAAGCCTTAGTGTAGATGCAGTCATACTGGCAAAAAAAGTGCTTTTGCCAGTATGGCTTATTTCGTTTGGGGAACTGGTATAAAATATACTAGCAAAATAACTCTCTGGCCTGTATAAGCTGTGTCTCCATTAGGCTTTGCCAGTATAGATATTATAGACAGATAGATAGATCATAGAATCATAGAATCATAGAATATCAGGGTTGGAAGGGACCTCAGGAGGTCATCTAGTCCAACCCCCTGCTCAAAGCAGGACCGATCCCCAATTAAATCATCCCAGCCAGGGCTTTGTCAAGCCTGACCTTAAAAACTTCTAAGGAAGGAGATTCCACCACCTCCCTAGGTAATGCATTCCAGTGTTTCACCACCCTCCTAGTGAAAAAGTTTTTCCTAATATCCAACCTAAATCTCCCCCACTGCAACTTCATAGAATCATAGAATATCAGGGTTGGAAGGGACCTCAGGAGGTCATCTAGTCCAACCCCCTGCTCAAAGCAGGACCGATCCCCAATTAAATCATCCCAGCCAGGGCTTTGTCAAGCCTGACCTTAAAAACTTCTAAGGAAGGAGATTCCACCACCTCCCTAGGTAATGCATTCCAGTGTTTCACCACCCTCCTAGTGAAAAAGTTTTTCCTAATATCTAACCTAAACCTCCCCCACTGCAACTTGACACCATTACTCCTTGTTCTGTCATCTGCTACCACTGAGAACAGTCTAGAGCCATCCTCTTTGGAACCCCCTTTCAGGTAGTTGAAAGCAGCTATCAAATCCCCCCTCATTCTTCTCTTCCGTAGACTAAACATCCCCAGTTCCCTCAGCCTCTCCTCATAACTCATGTGTTCCAGTCCCCTAATCATTTTTGTTGCCCTCCGCTGGACTCTTTCCAATTTTTCCACATCCTTGTAGTGTGGGGCCCAAAACTCGACACAGTATTCCAGATGAGGCCTCACCAGTGTCGAATAGAGGGGAACGATCACGTCCCTCGATCTGCTGGCAATGCCCCTACTTATACATCCCAAAATGCCATTGGCTTTCTTGGCAACAAGGGCACACTGTTGACTCATATCCAGCTTCTCATCCACTGTAACCCCTAGGTCCTTTTCTGCAGAACTGCTGCCGAGCCATTCGGTCCCTAGTCTGTAGCGGTGCATGGGGTTCTTCCGTCCTAAGTGCAGGACTCTGCACTTGTCCTTGATGAACCTCATCAGATTTCTTTTGGCCCAATCCTCCAATTTGTCTAGGTCCCTCCATATCCTATCCCTACCCTCCAGCGTATCTAACTCTCCTCCCAGTTTAGTGTCATCTGCAAACTTGCTGAGGGTGCAATCCACACCATCCTCCAGATCATTTATGAAGATATTGAACAAAACCGGCCCCAGGACCGACCCTTGGGGCACTCCACTTGATACCGGCTGCCAACTAGACATGGAGCCATTGATCACTACCCATTGAGCCCGACAATCTAGCCAGCTTTCTATCCACCTTATAGTCCAGATATAGATAGCTAATCTAATATGCCTATGTGCCATGTTAAAGACATCATTTTCCACCTTGCCTTAACCAGGCCTGTGCAGTCATTTGTGGCCACACTGGCTTCAATTCCTAACTACTTGATGGAGCCACAAAGCAGGTGCTTAGACATCTGATCAAATTTCAGACATAATTTGTGCCTGAAGAGAAACTGAGGCCACCGTCTGAAGATTTGTGCCTAAATATTTATTGCATGTAGAGATGGGCCTGAACTGGAACCTCAAGTCTGAATCCATAATCAGATTTGGGAGACGAGGTTGATTTGAATAATTGGGTCTGAACCTTCCTGTAAGCAGGTGGCTTTCTTACTGGCCCAGGAAAGAACCAGGGCCATGCCAGAGTCTGTTTCAGGCCCTTGCATCAGGGCCATGGGCAGCGCATAATGGAGACTAGGAGAGGCTAAGCCTCCCCAAACCTCTCACTTCTGGGGAGGGGGGCACGGATTATCACATGGACCCACAGGAACCATGCCCAGGGGCCCCTGGAAAAAATCTCCCCCCACCAGGGCCACAGAGCTGGAGGAGGTCTCACTCCCAGCTGCAGAGCTTTTCCGGTCTCAGGGCCATAGCGGGGTGTGTGTGAAAGGAGCAAGCAAGCAGAGGGCAGGGCCTCAGGGGAAGAGGCCGAGTGGGGAAGGAACATGGGCGGGGTTGTGGAGGAAGGGGCGGAATGGGGTGGGACCATGGACGGGGCTGTGGGCGAAAAGAGCGGAACAGGGGACAGGCTCCGGGCTTGGAGCTCCGGCAAGGGTCAAGAGCTCTGCTGTGGTCCCAGCTGGGGTTGAGAGCTCGACTCCAGCCAGGGCTGAGCTCTCAGCCAACCTCCCCTCCCAATAACCCCGATCAAGCTCTCAGCCCACCCCGCCCCAGTTGGGGCCATGTGCAGGAGGGCCCAAACTCTCAGCTCCACCCTCACCCGGGGCCACAGGGCGGCTGAGAGCAGTGAGCAGGGGATGGCCTTGCCTAAAAGAGGCGGGGCCTTGGCCGGAAGAGGCAGGGCAGAGGGCTAGCTTCCCCAAGGGGAAGTTTCACCCGCCGCCCGTGATCAGGGCACACTTTCACAAACACAAACTGAGGAAGTTAACAAAACAAAGTGATTCCCCCAACCAAAGCAGGCTGCAATCCCCAGAGGTTTTTTCCCCTGCCTCTCCTTAAATCCCTTGCTCAGTCATGCGACAGGCAGGCGGCCCTTAATCCTTTCTTGGATGTTTCACCCTGTCTCACTGCCCCTATGGGATTGGTTCTGGATGTAGCCCCTGCTGGTGGAAATCTCATGAGAACACCTTGAGAGATTTCATAGATTCATAGAGTTTAAGGCCAGAAGGGACCATTGGGTCATCTAATCTGACTGTCTGTAGCTCTCAGGCCACTACATTTTACCCAGTTACCCCTGCACTGAGCCCAATAACTTGTCATTTCAGTACCACCAAATCCAAACTCCAATGCTGTTATACTCAATTAGATCTGCCTGCTGGCCTATTTGAGTATTTTATGACAAGCGGCAGGCCATTTGTGCAAAAGAATGACAAAATAAAAGGAAAAAAACCTTAGCTGCCAATAAATACAGACCTTGATTGGAACATAAGTATTAGTGTTTCTATCTTTTAACAGAGTTTATAAATCAACATTATTACCTGCAGTGCTTAATTTGTAATGAAAGAGATGCCAGGGCTCAGCCCCAGCACAAATTAAGCACTGGCTGGGCAGCCGAATAGCAGCAGCTGCTGGCTGGGCGCCCAGCTCTGAAGGCAAAGCCCCCACCAGCAGCAGTGGAGAAGTGAGGGTGGCATGGTGTGGTGTATTGCCACCTTTATTTCTGCGCTGCTGCTGACAGCAGTGCTGCCTTTAGAGCTTAGCACCCGGCCAGCAGTCACCACTCTCCAGCTGCTCAGACAGAATTTAATTGGCAGGCCACACAGGAAACCTTGGCGGGCCAAATTTCAAAGGATCCTCAACTTGGCCTCTATATGTGCCCATGCAAATTTCCTATAGTAGCTATTTTTGCAAAGTATCACCTGCACATTCCTAGGTTGGTCTGACATGATTTTTTCCTGACAAATCCATGTTGACTGTTACTTAGCACCTTATTATCTTCTAGGCGTTTGCAAATTGATTGCTTGATTATTTGCTCCAGTGTCTTTCAGCTGACTGGACTGTAATTCTGCAGGTATTCCTAATTCCCCTTTTTATAGATTGGCACTACCTTTGCTCTTTTCCAGTCCTCTGCAATCTCTCCCATCTTCCATGAGTTTTCAAAGATAATCACTAATGGCTCACTCAGTATCTCCTCAGTCAGCTCCTTGAATGTTCTAGGATGTATTTCATCAGGCCCAGCTGATTTGAAGACATCTAACTTGTCTATGTAATTTTGAATTTGTTCTTTCCCTATTTTAGCCTCAGATCCTACCTCATTTTCACTGGCATTCACTACGTTAGACGTCTGATCACTACTAACCTTTTTGGTGAAAATGGAAACAAAAGAGGCATTTAGCACTTCTGACATTTCCATGTTTTCTGTTATTATCTCTTCCCCCCCAGCCCTACATTGAGTAATGGGCCTATCCTGTGCTTGGTCAGGTTAGGAAAATCTGGACCACTGCCTCTACACCACATATTAAAGTTTCTTGCAAACATGCATGCAGCACTTCAAGCATGAGCCTGCCCACAAAGAAGTTAATGGCAAAACTCCCACTGACTTCAGTGGAAGCAGGAGCAGGGTATTACTGAGGATATAGAGAAACATAGGAAAGTTCATTATTTTTCTTTTATACAAAAGAGGAAAAACTCTGCTCTCTGTGACACAGCTACAGCTGAATTCCGTAGGATTGCAGGTGTGCAACACAGCAGACTTGAGCCTAGATCTGTAAAATTAGAGTATATTAGCAAATGCTGAGGATCTTGCATGTAATGACTTGCATGCTACAAAGAACATCAGCTGTGGTTTACCTGAATGATTGTAGTGTCTGTATAGGGTTTTCCCCTCGCGGTAATTACTTGTCTGAGCGCTTCTCTTACTTCCTTCTGAATATAACAAAGTTAAAATACAAATATTTACAATATGAACCAATTTGTAATCTGTTAGGTTTCCCTATCTCACCCCGCACCTGTGCATTTGAAAATCTTCTGCCTTTGTGTTATGCTCACTGTCCAGTCCTGTTTAACCCAAGCGGACATCATGTAGCTGCCCTATGGGAAGCTGGCCAAGGACTATTGGATGCACCATAAACACAAAATCTGAAAACAAACCTGACACTGTAAAGAGAAGTTTCATTGCTTCAATGTGAACAGCAAAGGATTTTTTTATAAATTGGGCTTCTGCCCTTTTTTGCTTCTTATGATGAACAGAGAAGACCTGACATTGTTTAGCATTTTTTATTTTTTTAGATTGTGGGCAGTCTTTTTGTTTGTTTGGCTTAGAAATATCAAGAATGCAATATCTGGCCATCCCTGTTTTTTGTGGGCAGACCTGTGGGAAGTTTAAGGGAATTTATGTTGGGCCCTTAACTTTATGGAAGGGATGAGAGTGCTGAATCTTTAACAAAGTATTAATTAATTATTACACCGTCATTCAAACATTTTAATCAAAACCAAATAAACAGTCTGATGAAAAATCCTTCTCTCTCTCTTAGTAGCTGAACTTTCATGTTTAGCTCTTGTGATGTCGCTAGTTCTCCAGTCACCACAGAGTCTTCCAATCTAGAGAGGATCTGAACTTCCCATGTAAAAAACAAGCAGGAACCAAACCTCCCCCTCCACTCCTCAACTTTCAGACCTTCTTTTTTCAGCATAAAAAATAGAGGGGGAAAGATGCATGCTCCATTTTTTCCCCTTTGTGGGTTACTTTGAACTTCGGCATCCTGCCAAGTTTACATCCAGCTGTGCATACCCTGCTGTGTCCTCTATGAAAAGATGGATCAGCCATTAAATGACAATCCACAATGCTATGGGAAGAAAAGCTTTGAAAACTGGCCCCAAGTGGGGATCAAATTCCCCACCATTGTGTGTCAGCGCTTCAGGATGAATCCCTGCACCAAAGAAATGCTGATAATTTGATAAATCTGCCCTCCAAGACAGCTAACCCACAGGGGCAGAAAACATCATCATACTAGTTATAAGAGCTCTCAGCACTGGTAGGCTGAAGACCAAAGTAGGTTGAATAGGGCAAGACAGGGTTTGGGTGAAGCCATGTATTCAAAGTCTGAATGTCCATTTGATTTGATTGTATCCCTTGCTATTTTCTATTTGTGAATGTCTGTGAAAACAGCCTTTTGTATGTGCAAATATTTGGGCAATACTCCAATCAGAAAACAAATCAGGATGTCAATGAAAAGAATTAGACAAGTCATTCATTCTTCTTCTTCTTAAAAGTTTCAGACACCCATGCAAGGAGCAAAAACAATACCATGTGACTTACATGATCAGTCAGACACCAGGAATGTAATCTATTCAAAGACACCAACTCATGAATAACCCATAGGCTGACATTTTTTCATATGTCTTGATTATCATATAGTTATTTCCCAAAAGGAATAAAAAGGGTGAGATTCACCATCAAAATTATTCAGGATGGATAATTGCATCAGCTCTGCCAATGATGCAGATGCATTCTTGGAGCTGGTCTTACAGTGCTTACCATGATTATAGTCACATCCTCATCTGAAATGCATGCTGAAGAGAGACATTAAGAGCATGAGGTCTTCCCTATAGTCCTGATTCAGGAAAGCACTTAAGCATGTGCTTAGCTTTAAGCATAAAAAATCAATCAGACTTAATCACATGCTTAGATGCTTTCCTCAACGGGTGCCTATATGAGTATGTACATGACTAAATATGCCTTTTCCTTCAGAAATCATTCCTGGGGTGCTGCTGTGGAAAGCGTAATGCTCCATAGTATTTCCTGAACTGATTCAGCCAATTGTAGTGGTTTTCCCCTCCTTCACTAGCTGGGTTGCAGGTGGATGTTGTTTGAGAGAGGCTGGGAAAATGAAAGAGATAATGTTACAAGGGTCTGATGCTAGCTTACTGCAGCCAGTGCTAGGGGAAGTGGGCCCTGCCATGCTCGGGTTCTAGTTACATTAAAAAGCACTGCAACATGGTCTCACCTTCTTCATTTGGCTACCCCTGACATTGCAAAGTATACCGTCAGAAGCTCATCTCTTTCCTTTGGAGCCCACACCACATTCCTACAAAGCATCCTTCTAAGGGGTTTTTAAATTAAAAAAAAAATACTGTCCTGTAAGCGTTGGGAGTTGGAGTCATGGTTTGACTGTAAGGCCCCCTTCCCCACTCAAGCCCCACTAAGGGTATGTCTACACTGAACGTAAGCCCGGGGTTAGTGGCCCTGGTGCCAGCTGGGCTTGAGCATCTACATTGTATTTTAACCCTATGTTAAGACTTTTCTAACCCATGCTCAACCCTAGGGCTCTGGGGTCCACACTGCAGTGCACAGACCCAAGTCAAAGTAACCATATCCCAGAGTCCCTAGCTGCCCCCCACCTCCAAAATGTGGCCACTTTACTGCCCTAGGGCCATGGTGCACTGTAGGAAAACTTTACTGCCTGCCCTGCACGTTTCCAGGAAGCAGCTCACTTCGCAAAAGGCTTGATCGCTTTGCTCTCCACAGCAAACCCAGGAGGGCTCTCTGACAGTGGGTTTGCAGATCAGAAGAGAATGGGTTAACACTGACCTGAGCTGCTGCCATTTGCAAAGCCATTTGAAAAGAGCTTCCATTTTCAATAAAGTGGATTGCAGATTGTTGGGACCGAGAAGACTAAGGAAGTTGTCCCGTGGAATTGTGGGATACTTCCAGCTGACACCCGGGAACCAAGTCAAGCAGGGCTGCATCTATACTGCAAAGCAATAGGGCTTGGACCCTGGGTCCTGGCTTAACTTGAACTTGGGCCCTGCAGGGTCCTGGGACCCTGGGCCTGAGCCCTGGGCTAGCGCAATTACAGAATAGACGCAAGGGGGATTAGGCCTGAGCCCATGCTCAAGCACAGACTTATGTTGCAGTGTAGACATGCCCTTAGAGGCTCTGTGGGGTGTCTGTGTGCTTTGCCAAGGAAACTGTATCTATGCCAGCCCCACAA
The DNA here is from genome assembly GCF_965152235.1 of Eretmochelys imbricata. Classification (NCBI taxonomy): domain Eukaryota; kingdom Metazoa; phylum Chordata; order Testudines; family Cheloniidae; genus Eretmochelys; species Eretmochelys imbricata. Next base: position 112,792,905 of record NC_135577.1, read on the forward strand.
AGGTTAGCATGGAAGGCCACTTTGGGGCAGGCTAGGGGTGACCATAGTTCCATATTACTCAGATCCAGAGGCCCCAGTATCCTGCATGACTGGTGCAAAGGGTCTGTGACCCTTAGTCCAAACTATAGGCTGATTAACATCCATAGGGAAAGGGGTACGTAGTCCCGTGAAACAGCCCTGGGTTAGTTGGGGGGTGGATTTCACCTCCATGGTCTCCTGTACTCCACCTGGATAGAACCTAAATATTCTGATTTTGTGTGTGTGGAGTGAATCCCCCCCATAGTGCAGGTATAGTAATAGCATGAAAAGAGGCAGTTCAAAGTTCCCAGTAGCCTCTTGCCGAAGTGCTCAAATAGGGCACCGCCTATCGGCGAGGAAGGCAGACTGCTGTTTGTGGACCTTCAGTTCTTGGCTTCTTTACTGAAACTACCAACACATTGAGATGGGGGCCGTTTGTGATGTAGGCACCTGTCTGCTAGGAACCACCCTGAGACCATCACCTCATTTAATACCATTCTCTGTGTGGTATGTTTTCATTCTCCTACTAAATAAACAGATTGAGGAGTAGAGCCATAGGGTAGCCAGCTGGGCAGGAGTATTTGACCTTTTCTGTACATGAGCCAAAATAACAAGGAAATGTATTATTAAAAAGAGAATGATTTGGGGTGACAACCAGGTTTGCTAGAACTCCATGTTCTTACCTGGATGACTGTGAGCAGCTTTTCCTCCACATTTGAAAAATTCCACTTGAGAACATATGCATCAGCTAAGAGCATCTGCTGTGGAGTCCAGCAGGGCATGAGGAGCTTCTCACTGTCATTGCACACAGAAAACAAAATTGCAGTAAGAGAGGCAGTTTTCCAGTAGCTTTGTGGCTCTTCCAATCCCAGTACTGAGAACCTGTGCTTGGCTATGGCCATATTTGTGACGTGTAGCTCACCTGGCTAATTGCATGCACAAAGCAGCATTCAGCTCTCATCTAAGGAACAATTGCAACTAGGTAAAATATTTTTTTGATCCTCCCCAGCCCCATCCTTTTTTTATTCTTCTCTTTTTGGCCCTTTTTGTGGCCCCATTCTCCAATTACATCCTCCCCTCTCCTCTGTCTCACTCCTTCCTGCAGCTCTCTCTTGGCCTTGTTTGCACTAGAAAGTTGTACTGTTAGTGTAGACCCTTCAGACTCCCAGTGTGGATACAGCTATATAGGTTCAAAGGTGATATTCCTGTATGGGAAGGGGAATAACTATACAGTACCAGTATAAGTCGAAAGGCTTTGGAACTCTCCTCCCCACTTGCTCCAACAGATCATAGATTTGGTGACCTTCAGAACATGCCGTACGACACACAATTACACATTTCCCCAGGCTTTTCTTGAAGGGAGCGTGTATGTGATTGATGGATGGGATGACTGAGGCGTCAGAAGGTTGGGCAGAGTAATGTAGTTTGACAATGGGAAGAGGAGGCAAAAATTCTTTACATCTGAAATAGGGTCTGCTGGTGTCACTGGGTTTGGGCAGCCTGTTGTTGATCTTCAAAATGTGCTTTAGGTAACATTTGTGTAATAAGCCTAGCGTTGAGAGAGGTGCAGTGTACAAGTTCAGATAAATATGCTTACAGCTGAGAACACCTATTATATTTGTCGTGAAAGAGATATTCGGGATAGTTAAATGCAAATACCTTAGCACCATCAGCCCTCCCAAAAGTTCTATTAGTTCTGGGTACTCAAGAGTCTCTGTTGGGAAATAGAGCTCTCCTGCTATTTCCACACGTCAATCATTAAAGCAAACATTCATATTTTACAGAATATACATGATATTCTGTGTGGATAGGTGCCATGCCAGGGCACCCCCAATGGCCTGGGATGGCACTGCACACACCTTGCCTTAGTTTCCCTCTGACTTCTCAGAATAATCCACTTACACCCAGAGTCTTTAAAAACAATATTCCCGCCACCCAGAGTCTCCTTTATTCATATTAATCAGCTCCCCCAAAAGAACGCTCCTTTTAGATTCAGGGTTTCACAGCCCTCCCTCTTGGTCTGTGTGCGACTAGCCCCAGCCCCCACAACTTGTAAAATCTCCCCTCAAGCTCAGAGTATCCACAGTCCTCCTTGGTGGGGCTGCCTGTGTTTACCCAGTCAGGCTAGTGGACTTTCCCCTGAGGTTCAGAGGTTGCATAGCCCTCCTTCTTGGGGCTTTACCCTAGCTGAGTTCTTCCCCTCAGCAGCTTCCCCTGACTAGGCTTGGAACCTCCATTTTGATTCATCTACCCAGTTACCTGACTACTCCCTTAATCCTTCCCAGGGGGTCTAGCAACCAAAACACCTGCCTGGGCCAGCTGAGAGAGATGAGAGCCATGTCTCACCCACTCTGCTAGGCTCCTGGTCCTGGGCCCATAAAGGAACACTAGCCTGGGTTTTTCCTGTCACTTCATCCTCCCAGAAACTAACTATTCCATGGGATCACCTGCCTCTCATCTCCTTTCAGGTAACCAGAACAGACATTGGGTAATTGACCTCTCACACAACCTCTCCTGACCTTAAAGAATCAGAACCAGCCCATCATAATCGCTCTTAAAGGGCTGGGAAAGTAAATAATATTTGGCTGCAAACATACAGCCCCAGTTCAGCAAAGTACTTAAGCACATGCCTAACGTTAAGCATACGAGTAATCACACTGAAGTCAATGGACTCCTCACTTGCTTGAAGTCATCACATTCTTTGCTGAATTGGGGCAACCAAGACATTTCCCAAGTTGTACAGTCAGTTCTTAGGGTCACTGGCTTCCAGAACAGCACAGAGATGGAGCACTGGTTGGTCAGAACTGATCTTCACTATGAATTTATGCTGTTAGGATAAGGACAACAATCATTACATTTCAGGGTGCAAAGTTTAAAATGTCAGATGAGAAGCTACACAGAATAGAAAAAGCCACATCACCATAGCAATAAAAATTATCAATGTATCCAGACTTTAATGCAACTGGTATGGTCGTACACGTTACGAATTATACCTGAGAGGACACGCACACAACTGTGCGAATTATACCTGGTAGGACACGCACACAAATGCTACGAATTACACCTGGTAGGACACGCACACAAATGCTACGAATTACACCTGGTAGGACACGCACACAAATGCTGCGAATTATACCTGATAGGACACACACACAAATGCTACGAATTACACCTGGTAGGTCACGCACAGTTCGAATCTAGGCTGAGGCACATAAACAAAGTCCACAACTGCAGAGTTCCCAAAAGACACTAAGTTTATTACGCTCGAGCATGGTGCCCCCCTGCTAGCCAGGAGGGGACCCTGAATACAGATTATACAAAGGTTATATACTTTTTAGCAAAGCATGTTGCCCTCGTGCATCAGAAACCTTAGCCAATAAACAAACCCTTTTTTTATCTACTACCTATCCCTGCTTGGTGCATTCCTCGTGCTAAACCAGTATGTTAATTACACAGCATGGTCCTAAAGCCATGCATCAGTAACTTTTATTATCAGGATGGGAGGCCTCACATCAAAGGCCAAGAGATAGGGAGTTAGAGACTGACAAAAAACAGATACTGGGAGTCAAGGCAGGCTGGAGACAAGGAGGAGGATTTTCACAGGGATTCAGTATCTAAGGATCACTCCTCCTGGTGTATGATGTGCTTGCTTTTAGACAATGGTGGGCCCCAAACCAAAATGGAGTCACATGTGCTAACTTTTCCATAACAATCATTATCCCCACTAACACTTTCTAAGCCCCATCTACAAGTTCTTAAGTACACAGTGAAGGATGTTCAGTGCTCGAATCACTAGCTTGTGCTGTGGAAAACACAGGTTCAATTCCTGCTCTGCCACAAACATCCTGTGTGAAGCTTAGCAAATCCCCAAGGCTCTCTGTGCCTCATCTGTAAAATGAGGATAATAGTGCTCCCCTATAAATACTTTAAAGATACAGTAGTGAGTTCAGATACTACAGTGATAGAAGCCATGTAAGTACCATAGCCAGAAAGAGGTTGGGTGTATGCTGAGGGAACTGCTTCCATGGCCAGTATTCTGGAGACAGGCACAGATGCGCCGTTATTGGTGAGAATTGTTAACATCTCCCTGTGGGAAGGCTGGATTCTATTCCCCATTAAACAAGAAGAAGTGCTGCCCCTGCTAAACAAAGTACCCCTAGGATACTGTGATCAGTAATGGGCACCACATTACCAGGAGAAACAACCTGCAGGGAGTTCAGAGACGAGCGGTGCACCCCACTATGCTTGCTCTGTTCTAACGCAGCTCACACCACGGTAAGCCCTTCATTTGTTAAGCTCAAGGCTAAATGGCTGCAATCAGTTGTCTTGTGCTTGAGCCATCCTTGAAAAGCACTTGACGAGTGCAGGGGCCAGAGTGCTGGGGCTGACCTTGGGAGTGGGGTGAGCCATCTGTGGGTAGAGGGACAGATTATGTGCTACAGATGAGTTCCACTCAGTGCAGCAGAGCTGGGGGACTGTCAGAGGGCTGGTTACAGCTCCCCAATTCTTTGTTCAGCTCTTCCCTAGCACAGGTTAGAGTACCATCTGCCAGTTAAAAACAGATGGAGCAGAACACAATCCAGCCACACCTCTGAGCCAGGGCTGCAGCAGGGGTAATGCAGGAGCCTGCCGTGCTATCCCTAACACCACTGGGAACTCCTCAACAGCGGAATCCCAAGGTGAGATGCAGGTGATTTCCAATCTGTGTAGCACCAAGTGAGCAGAATAGGGAAGTCAATCTGCTCCATAATGCCTATTCTTTAGACTGTCTCTCTCGTCAGTTCTGGGTGAAGTTCAAGGTTGTGCTCTACCGAGCCCTAGATGGCCAGGGATTCAGCTACCACGATACCATTTATAAATTGGTAGGTATCTAGGGGCTTGTCTTCATGTACAGCGCTACGTACAGCTGTCTTCACGTACAGCTGCGCTGCTGTAGCGCTTTAGTGAAGACGTTCCTACGCCGACATAGCACTGTCTACACGTGGATTTTTTCACACCCTTGAACAACGTAGTTATTCCAATATAGGTCTGTAGTGCAGACATGGCCTAGGTCTGGAAAGGAAATCCATTCACTAAGAACAAGCAAAATCAAACTCATAGAAAAGACACTGTTATGCGGGAGGTTGGGTGGCTCCCATGAAGTGTGTCTTTGGCCTATGGGCAGTGCTGGTAGGCATGATAGCTGCCTTCCATTAGATTAGGCTAAATGAGGGAGGTGTTAAATGCCCCTTTCATGAGTAACAGCTGAAACAATAGAAGCTACCACCCAAAATAACAGACCAGCATGGCAAGGCTGGAGTAGGAGTTGAGCCATGTGGTCTAAAGAATTTTTCCTGGGGCCTGAATACAACCGCAGGGAGGCGGGGCATTGTTTGATGGAGCTGAGCATGTCTGTGAGCCAGAAGAAGTCAGACGCAGACAGAAAGCAGCAAGAAATCCAAGGAGACAGTAAGAGAAGTGCTAGTAGTGAGACCATGAGAGAAAGCCTAAAGAGAGAGCTTTTGGGGCAGTGCGCTGACTGGAAAAACTGTGAGCAAAGAAAATGCCTCCTGTTGTTTGATTCCTACTGTGCTTAGGGAAGCAGGACTTTGTGTCCATTCTTTGTAAATAAACAGGATTGCACCAAAGAAATACCTATAATCAATTTCTCCTCCTAACCCACAAGGGCCTGAATATTGGCTAACCTTTCCCTTTATGTTCCTTCAGTATCACTGCCTTGAAGCTCAAGAAGGACCATGCTCAGAACTAAAAGGGAAACTGAAAGGTATAAAGAAAAAGAGGAATTACTTGGAACATACCTTCTGTACATATTAAAGCCCCATTCATAAATGAGAAGACATTTGTTGAAGCTCATATCACCGCCTGTAAGTGTGGAAAGGTAAGAAGACAAACAGGCATTACAACATTTTGTATAGGTAGTAAGCAATCCTGCTTCTTTGAAGACATCTCTTTTGCATCTCAGGTTGGGAAAAATTGTGGTTTCCAACTGACTCAGATGATCTTTTAATGCAGACTCATCTGTGTTGCTAGCAGACATGAAGGAGGGAATCTGTGTTGCCATGCACTCCATTAGCAGTTTCTCGAGATCTTTATTCCAGTATTTTGGGCTCCAGGTTGAAACAGATTCCATGTCTTTGACACTGTCAAACCATTCTTTTTCTTTCTCTTTTTCCCACTTCAGTGATTCACCTACTGATTTCAGTGGCTCCAGTAATGTACTATCGCTTCCACTGATTGCTTCTTGCACAACTGACCACATTCTTTCTGCTACTTTTTTGTAAAGTAAGTCAATCTTTATTTCACTCTTATGTTCAGATTGCTCCAGATCATAAATGTGATTACAAGCTTCAAGAAATTTTGCTTGATCTATCAATTCACAAATGGCTTGATCTGAAACAGTAAAAATACAACCAGAAGGTTATTGACTTAGCTATAGACTTTTCTGTGGCAATCATCATAGTAATTACTGAGCAACTCACAGATAATAAGAATGTATTCTCATAACAGCCTTGTGAGGTAGGGTATCATTCCCATTTTACAGGTGGGTAGACTGAGGCCCGGTGCAGTTAAGTGATTTTCCCACAGTCATCTATAGTTAGGCTTGGCAGAACTTATATATATATATATATATATATATATATATATATATAAGTTTGACAAATACTATTGATGTTTGTTTTTCAACACTTTTCAACATTTTTAACCATTTACATTTTCACAGTTGCACACAATTATGGGATTTAATCTTTTTTTAATTTTTGATTGATTTAAACTTTCACAGTTCCAGGAAACGGGATGAGTCAGACAATAATTATTTAATGACAGTAGAAGCTGCAATTCAAAAAGTTAAAGCTTTATAACACTTAAAACACAATTGTCAACATCACCAGTCAAAATATACAAAGTGAATAGCCTTAAATCAAACTCTAATAAGTTCTCAAGCAGCAATAAAAAACTAACTCTTCCAAGCCTAGCTATAGCAGAGCCAGGAAGGGAACCCAGATCTCATGGGAGCCTATGCTTAACAGGCTGGTGTGATTGATGATTGGTCACACCCTGGAAACAATTTCAAATACATCTGTGGAGAATGAGGGAGTTGTGTATTATTTTTTATACATATCATGTGCACCTCAGTATACTTGTGCCTGATTACATAGAGTGAAAAGAGGCTGTAAGTGGGAAACCAATAGGAAATTAAACAAATGAAGCAAAGATAAGGTACAGTCCATAGAATACAAAGCGTCTCTAAGGAGACAAGCAAGAAGCCACTGATTGGAGAATACTCAATGCCTGGCTCCAGCTCCTATGGCAAGGTCCACTCTTCCCAGACTTAAATCAGGATCAAAGGAGATGCTAAAACTTTAAAGACGTTGGCCTAGGAAAGAAGGGACTTGAGTGGGTTGTCATGATGGGGACAGACATGCACATTGGGAGAGGGGGTCACAGAGCATGCTGCAGAACTCAGTGTCACTCTTCTGACCAGAGATGGGATTAACTCTATTGAGCTTGCAAAGAAAGATTAAGGTGTAGGCTAGGGGGAATATGCACACAGGCATTTTTGCTTGGTACCTTTGCTCTGCATGCTTTGTACCTTTGGGTGAATAGCCAATGCTTTGTTTTGAAGAAGCTATTTCTGTGTCCCTGCAAATCCATTCTGTAACAGGCTCCCAGAGAAAAAGGACCTGAAGATGCCACACCCAGCTGGGTCTGTCAGGTTAGCCAGAGGGCTGCATCCTAAGATTTAGTGTAAGGGTGGTAAAGTCACATGGTTCCAACCTTGGGAGTGGTTTAGGCAGAAAGGTCTGTCACCTGAGGGGCGCACTCGAGAGGGATTAAGTGTTTGTCTACACTGCACACTAAGCCCGGGCTTTGACTCAGGTTTGAGCCCAAGACTCCCTTCCATCCACACACAAATCAGTCTGACTCAGGTCAGCAAACACCTAGGACCTGTCATTTTGCAGCATGGACGCAGGTTAAGCCGCAGACCTGTGACAAAAGGTCTGCATAGTGCAGTATGGATGTGTTAGCAAGGCTGTGAAACCCAGGCCCAGCAATTGTAAACCCAGGTTTACAATGCAGTTTTTAGATATGCAAGCATGGGTTTGGAAACACCGACTCCCCAAGCACGGGTCCCACAAACCTGAGCTTGAGGGCATGGTAAACACACCTTAAAAGGGGTCTAAAGCCCAGCTCGTCCTGTAACTGTGTCTATATCTTCACTGTTTGTCATTAGAGTCAGGATCTAGGAGGGCATTGCCCTTTAAGGGATATAAAATGATGATTCACATAGGAAAATATTTCCCAGAATCCAGCTTCCTACAAAATGCTTTATTGCGTCTAGTTAAAAAGTGTGCTTTTAACTCTCTGGTTCTCGCAACAATCACTAAATATCAATTGCCTGTGGCAACAGATTTCTTTGGTATCGACATATAAGGGCCCAGCACCTGCCAATAGATGTAGCATGGAGAGGGAGCTAAGTTGGCATAGGTTACCTACACATGCCCCCCCTGCACATTACTGGAAGAACAGACCACCATATGAACACGCTTACAACCAAACTCTGCTTTGTATCACATCTTTCTTACAAACTAAACCAAGGCGCTTTGCAGGGATGGATAATACAGTTGCAAAGTGAAATACAAATGAGCAACAGAAAGGGGAGTAAAATTTAAAAACATCGGCAAGGAGAAATATACGTTTCAGAAAAGATTTGAAATGAGAGGTGAATCCGGGAGGAGGAGAGAGATAGGAAGCCTATTCCAAATGGCAGGAGCTGATGAAAACAGTTTCCACGGTGAGAAGAAACAGAGGAGGCCAGTGGGGAGGACAGACTAGCAGAGAGTACCTGAGAGATACTGCCTCCCACCAGACTCTTTGTCCACAGGCTTCTCTTCAGTTTCCTTCTTCAGAGAGGACAAATTCTTCAGCAATTTGACTGCCATATCTTTCACTCTCTGTCTCCTATTTGATTTCTGCTTCTCTCTCTCCTTTTGAGCCTCTTTGGGAAGCATTGATGCATTTTCACCAGAAGATGGTCCCTGCAGCTTTCTCCCTCCAGGGAATTGGGAATGCTTCATTTTCTTCATACTCCCAGCAAGAGCCAAGTGTTTGCTATCAGGTTGAGAAGGCTAACTGGAAAACGTTGGCACCACGGTAACTCAATGTGATTTTACAGTCTCAGCCTTAAGAGTTCCTCTCCGTGAGACGATGTCTGTCCCCAGATTCAGTGTCAGTGCTCCTGCCTGCTTTAACTGACTTCCAGACAACTCAGCCAACTTCATATCACAGTTTAGTCCAGTAGTTTTTATAAGCTACCTGCTCTATTATGTAAATGATCCCCTGTAGCGTTACATCAGCAAACGTTTAATACATAACCTAACCACAGGTGCTGGAGGAAAGCCAGTGGAATTTTCAGCAGTTTCTAAATGACTAAAATTCCCCTGGATGCTGCCAACTAATTTAGATTCAGAGTCCTCTCAGTCCAAGAGATTTTGTTGTTGACAGTGTCCATGAATACACACAGCAGCTCTACACTGATGCACTTGCCTTTCTACTGACTCTGTGTTATTTCTCAGCACCAAGGTTATCCCTTATTTTAGGCCCAAATTTGCCTCCATCTTCAAGAAAATCAAGTATTCCGCCCTTGGGTGTGCAAACCCCAAAAGGACTGGCATTGGTTTTCATTGTTGAGCTATGAGGTTCTTATGTGATGAGACTGGATCTGAACTCCTGGGGTACCCAGCGGCTGCCTGGGACTGCCCTCTAGCAGTTATACACAACCCAGCATTTTTAAATGAAGAAAATGAAAAGTTTAAAGTTACAGGGGCAACTAGCCCCTTCGTTATCTACCAACAAGAGAACCAGCCAGCCTCTCTCATCCCTCTCTATGGTATCCTACATAATTAGGGCCTTTCTTTTCATATATTCAAGTACAGTAACTCCCATTGTCATTCATGGGGATGGCTGTAAGTGTGGAAAGAGATCTCTATCAAGCGTTCTTACAACTACAATACCCACCTGCTGAAGTGAAGAAACATATGGACAGAGCCAGAAGAGTACCCCGAAGTCACCTACTACAGGACAGGCCCAACAAAGAAAATAACAGAACGCCACTAGCTATCACCTTCAGCCCCCGACTATAACCAACTAAAACCTCTCCAATTCATCATCAAGGATCTACAACCTATCCTGAAGGACGACCCATCACTCTCACAGATCTTGGGAGACAGGCCAGTCCTTGCTTACAGACAGCCCCTCAACTTGAAGCAAATACTCACCAGCAACCACACGCCACACAACAGAACCACTAAGCCAGGAACCTATCCTTGCAACAAAGCCTGATGCCAACTCTGTCCACATATTTATTCAAGTGACACCATCATAGGACCTAATCACATTAGCCACGCCATCAGAGGCTCGTTCACCTGCACATCTACCAATGTGATATATGCCAGCAATGCCCCTCTGCCATGTACATTGGCCAAACTGGACAGTCTCTACGTAAAAGAATAAATGGACACAAATCAGACGTCAAGAATTATAACATTCAAAAACCAGTCAGCAAACACTTCAATCTCTTTGGTCACTCGATCACAGACCTAAAAGTGGCAATTCTTCAACAAAAATACTTCAAAAACAGACTCCAGCGAGAGACTGCTGAATTGGAATTAATTTGCAAACTGGATACAATTAACTTAGGCTTGAATAAAGACTGAGAGTGGATGGGTCATTACACAAAGTAAAACTATTTCCCCATATTTATTCCCCCCCCACCCCCGCCGCTGTTCCTCAGACGTTCTTGTCAACTGCTGGAAATGGCCCACTTTGATTATCACTACAAAAGTCCCCATCCCCCCGCCCGGCCCCCACTCTCCTGCTGGTAATAGCTCACCTTATCTGATCACTCTCGTTACAGTGTGTATGGTAACACCCATTGTTTCATGTTCTCTGTGTCTATAAATCTCCCCACTGTATTTTCCACTGAATGCATCCGATGAAGTGAGCTGTCGCTCACGAAAGCTTATGCTCAGATAAATTTGTTAGTCTCTAAGGTGCCACAAGTCCTCCTTTTCTTTTAACAGAAACAGTGAAGTTCTAATGCACTGTGGGTGGTGGTAAAATGCAGGAAGCCCAGAAAAGGGTCCTCAATATAGTGAGCCACAGGGCTGTGCTTCATAACGTGTGCTTTACCAGCTAACAAAAGATCCAGTGGGAGGCTAACGTAGGTAAGATGAGGAGCAGAAGTGATGCGTACGCAACTATGTATATCTGCTAGTCAAACTCCACACTGGGGGCAGAGGAAAATTCTGTCCCCTCAACACCTACAGACATTTTCTTGGACCCAGATCTAGGAAGAGGTTCTGGCTCATGTTTCCCAGACTGAATTCATACACAGTAAATCTAATTTAATGCATCAAATTGCAAAAAAGTATATTCATGTTTTAAAAGTCTCTCTCTAAACTAATAAGAGAAAGACAGTTGAGGTGTTAAAGGAGCACTCAAGGAAGACAAGGCCATTGAGGAGAAGCTAAATGAATCCTTTGCATCAGTCTCACTGCAGAGGGTGTGAAGAAGGTTTCCACACCTGAGCCATTCTTTTTAGGTGAAATTCTGAGGAACTGCCCCAGATTGAAGTGTCAGTAGAGGAATTTTGGGAATAAATTGATAAATTAAACAGTAATAAGTTCCCAGGATCAGATGGCATTCACCCAAGAGTTCTGAAGGAACTCAAATATGAAATTGCAGAACTACTAACTGTGGTATGTAACCTGTTGCTTAAATCAGCCTCAGTGCCAAATGACTTACTCCTGGGGGAATTCTGCATCACTGTGAATGCACAGAATTCATGTGCCCTGCAGATTTCTTTGCTTCTCCACAGAAAAATGACTTCTGATGGGGAAGCAAAAGAAAGCCTCAAGACTGGTCACATGCCCCTCCTCAGCACCTCAGGCAGGTCGGTTTGGGTGCCTGGAGTAGCCAGTAAAGACGTAAATCACCGCCGGGGGGAAGTGGGGTACTGGGCCATCATGCATCTGAGAGAGAAAGTCATTCTGTCCCTCTCACATGCTTTTGCGACACGCTTGGCATGGAGGGGCAGGGCTTTGGGGTATTTCTGAGCAGGTAGGCGTGGGGAAGGCTCTGTCCCCTCAGGCAGAGAAGAATGTAGCAGCCTGCCTGCTTAGTGAATTGTTTTTAGTGAATTGTTCCCATTGTCTTTGTGAATTACCCAGGAGTATAAAACAGGTGTAAACATTTTAAGGTTCCTTTACATTGCCAGAGTGGTGTAAAGGAGTCTTATTGTAAGAACAGTATGGCTTATAAATGCTTATGGTGCTTTAGTGATTAGAACTGGTCTAAAAGTTTGGACTGAAAACATTTCCTAATAAAATATGCTGCATGAACTGTTTGCTACTGAGCTTTCTGGAGATGGTCAGTAACCAATATAAATTGTGAGTTTGATTCACCAACTCTCATCTGCTCTTCAGTTGCCTATGATGTAACACTGAGCATGTGGCTGCATATATTTGTTGACTAATAACTAGAAATAAAGGGTCAAACTTATCTACACTACTATTAGAGAAAGGAGGTTTGGGGATTTCCTCTAATGCTGCCCACTCCCATTCTCCAACCATTATATTGTAGTTTAAACAAATTACCAACATAATTGAAACCAGGATGATTATATTGTGTTAGTTTGACAAATAAAATATGCAGAATTTTAAAATATTGTGTGCAGAATTTTTAATGTTTTGGAGCAGAATTTTTAAATTTTTGGCACAGAATTCCCCAGGAGTAATGATTGGAGGATAGCTAATGTAATGCTTATTTTTCAAGAGGCAATGCTGGCAATTAAAGGTCAGTAAGCCTAATTTCAGTACCAGACAAAATGGTGGAAACTATAGTAAAAAACAGAATTATCAGATACATAGATGAACTTGATTTGTTGGGGAAGAGTCAACACAGCATTTGTAAAGGAAAGCATGCCTTCCCAATCTATTAGAATTCTTTGAGGGGGTCAACAAACGTGGACAAGGGTGATCCAGTGCATATTGTTTACTTGGACTTTCAGAAAGCCTTTGCAAAGGTCCCTCACCAAAGGCTCTCAAGAAAAGTAGGCAGTCTTGGGTAAGAGGGAAGGACCTTTCATTGATCAGTAATGGGTTGTAAAACAGGAAACAAAAGGTAGGAATAAATGGTCAGTTTTCAGAATGGAGAGCAAGAAATAGTGGTGTCCTCCAGGAATCTGTACTGGGTTCAGTGCTGTTCAACACATTCATAAATGATCTGTAAAAAGGGGTAAACAGTGAGGTGGCAAACTTTGCAAATGACACAAAATTACTCAGGATAGCTAAGTCCAAAGCAGACTGTGAAAAGTTACAAAGGCAGGGATGAAAGTAACATAAAGGACTTACTGGTACTCTGGAGTCCTGAGCAGGGGGGCATGGCCTCAACTGGAAGAGGCAAGCCTTTAAATACCCAGGCCCTTTAAATCAAGATTTAAAGGCCCCAGGGCTCCATTTGTGGCTGGGAGCCCTGGGGCCTTTAAATCACCCCTGGAGCTACCAGCTGCAGAGGCAGTTGGGAGCCCTGGGGCGATTTAAAGGGCCCCAGGCTCTGGCTGCCGCTACCGCAGCGGAGCTCCGGGCCTTTAAATCACCACTGGAGCCCTGCCGCTGCTACCCCGGGGCTCCAACAGCGGGGCTCGGGGGGCACTTTAAAGGGCCCAGGGGCTCCGGCTGCTGCGGGGAGCCCCAGGGGTTCGTGGGGGGGTGCTTTAAAGGGTCCAGGGCTCCCCACAGCGGCCGGAGTCCTTGGCCCTTTAAATCAGCTCCGGAGCCCTGCCGCTGCTACCCCAGGGCTCTGGCAGCAGGGCTCGGGGGGCGCTTTAAAGGGCCCGGGGACTCTGGCCGCTGCGGGGAGCCCCGGGGGCTCCAGCCACTTCAGGAGCCCCAGGGGTGCTTTAAAGGGCCTGGGGCTCCCTGCAGCGGCTGGAGCCCCTGGCCCTTTAAATCGGCACTGGAGCCCAGCCGCTGTTACCCTGAGGCTGCGGTAGCAGGGCTCGGGGGGCGCTTTAAAGGGCCCGGGGCTCCCCGCAGCAGCCAGAGCCCTGGCCCTTTAAATCACCGCTGGAGCCCTGCCACCATTACCCTGGGGCTCCAGCAGTGGGGCTCGGGGGGCGCTTTAAAGGGCCTGGGGTTGCGGCCGCTGCGGGGAGCCCCCAATGATCCATCTAGCCCAGTATCCTGTCTTCCGACAGTGGCCGGAGCCCCGGGCCCTTTAAAGCACAGGCAGAGCCCTGCTGCCACTATCCTGGGGCTCCGGCAGCTGGGCTCGGGGCGGGGGGCTTTAAAGGGCCTGGGGCTCCTCGCAGCAGCCGGAGCCCCGGGCCATTTAAAGTGTGGCTGGAGCCCTGCTGCCGGAGCCCCGGGGTAATGGTGACAGGGCTCCGGCCGCACTTTAAAAGGCCCGGGGCTCCAGCCGCTGCAGGGAGCCCGGGGCCTTTTAAAGCGCCAGCCTGGGGAAACCAGTCCAGTCTGGCACGGCGTACTGGCTCTTGCCAGTATGCTGTACCGGACCGGACCGGCTTACTTTCACCTCTGTACAAGGGGATCTCACAAAACTGGGTGACTAGTCAATGAAATGGCAGATGAAATTCAATGTTGATAAATACAAAGTAATGCACATTGGAAAACATAATCCCAACTGTGCATACAAAATGGTGGGATTTAAATTAGCTGTTACCAAGATCTCAAGAAAGAGATCTTGAAGTAATCGTGGATAGTTCTCTGGAAACATCTGCTCAGTGTGCAGTGGCAGTCAAAAAAACCAACAGGATGTTAGGAACCATTAGGAAAGGGATAGATAATAAAACAGAAAATATCATAATGCCACTATATAAATCCACAGTATGCCCGCACCTTGAATACTGCATGCATTTCTGGTCACCCCATCTCAAAAAATGTATATTAGAATTGGAAAAGATATAGAGAAGGGCAATAAAAATTATTCTGTGTGAGGAAAGATTAAAAAGACTGATACTTTTCAGCTTGGAAAAAAGACAACTAAGGGGGGATATGATAGAGGTCTATAAAATCATGATTGTGTGGGGATAGTGAATAAGGAAGTGTTATTTACTCCTTCACATAATGTAAGAACCAGGGGTCACCCAAAGAAATAAATAGGCAGCAGGTTTAAACAAACGAAAGGAAGTACTTCTTCATACTGCGCATAGTCAACCTGTGCAACTTGTTAACAGATGTTGTGAAGGCCAAAAGTATAACTGGCTTCAAAAATGAGTTAGATAAGTTCATGGAGGATAGGTCCATCAATGGATATTAACCAACATGGTCAGGGATGCAACCCGATGCTCTGGGTGTCCCTCGCCTCTAACTCCCAGAAGCTGGAAGTCGATGACAGGAGATGGATCACTTGATGACTACCCGTTCTGTTCATTCCCTCTGAAGCATCAGGCATTGGCCACTGTCGGAAGACAGGATACTGGGCTAGATGGATCATTGGTCTGACCCAGTATGGCTGTTCTTATGTTGTTATGATAATACACTCAGAGCTAAGCTGAAATTCCACTCTTAACTTGCTCTGTTTTGTTTAAATAATTGCAATTTGTTTTCTTTTTTTCTCATTACTGTTAACAAGGGAGTCAAGGAGCTACACCAATTTCCAGCTGCTGAGTATCTGGTCCCATTAAATATTAAAGCCATAGTTGTTACAAACCATATATCATTAAGGAATGGTTTCAGTAGGTATCAGAACTTAAGGGGTAAATTTTCCATGCAGCATTTAGAATGAATGGGATACATGCATTTAAATCTCCGGGTATGGCATCCAGAATTTGCCCCAGGATATCCCTACATTTCTATGCCAGGGAAATCCTACTAGTTTCTATTTGAAACCATGTATATTTTATCCTGCTTTTTGTCTATATTTTCTATTTTTATCCTGGTGCCTCAAGTTTCCTGGCTCTTTCCTACAGTGCAAACTATCAGATAACAGTTACGTTGTTATACCAATAAAATAAAAACCAGCAGGATCTTATTAAAGGAGAAAAGGCAAAATGCCACATTTATTGTGAATACAGAAAGAATCATAGTAAGCAGTTAGTTATAGCTATAACATTCCATTCAATTTCATATTTATTCACACATTTATTCATACATACACACAGAGGTTCTGCAAGTTTGTTATCATTGTTACCAGCCTTAGAGTTCCTCATGCCAAGCCACTGACCAGGTGGCCTGGACATGAGGAGGGAGCAGGGCCTTGTCAGATGCACATCTGATGCTCCTAGAAGTTGGTTTGCAGAATCAGACCCCAAAGTTCTCAGTTTCTAGAGTCCATTTTTATAGGAATTTATTCCTATGCCAGTCTATGGGAATTGCTTCATCATGCTGTTGCTGAATCAATCAGCAGAGGGCACATTCCTGATGGCTCCGTGTTGTTCTTCAGTTCTCCCGTCCTTGAAGCTGTTGGGTGGATTCCAATCTGCCCTCCGGGGGTCCTCTGGTTGTTTCCACTTGACGCCTTCTTCGGCTGAT
The DNA here is from genome assembly GCF_965152235.1 of Eretmochelys imbricata. Lineage (NCBI taxonomy): Eukaryota > Metazoa > Chordata > Testudines > Cheloniidae > Eretmochelys > Eretmochelys imbricata. The sequence continues at coordinate 112,809,476 of NC_135577.1, forward strand.
GGACACTGGATTCTTAGGCCTTGTCTACACTACAAAATTAGGTCGAATTTATAGAAGTCAGTTTTGTAGAAAGTGTTTTTATACAGTTGATTGTGTGTGTCCCCACACAAATGCTCTAAGTGCATGTAGTCGGCGGAGCGTGTCCACAGTACCGAGGCAATCGTCGATTTCCGGAGCATTGCACTGTGGGTAGCTATCCCACAGTTCCCGCAGTCTCTGCCGCCCATTTGAATTCTGGGTAGAAATCCCAGTGCCTGATGGGGCTAAAACATTGTCGCAGGTGGTTCTGGGTACATATCGTCAGGCCCCCCTTCCCTCCCTCCCTCTGTGAAAGCAAGGACAGACAATCGTTTTGTGTCTTTTTTCTTGAGTTACCACGGCAAGCATGGAGCCCGCTCAGCTAACCATCACCGTCTGTCTCCTGGGTGCTGGCAGACGCGATACTGCATTGCTACACAGCAGCAGTTTATTGCCTTTTGGCAGCAGACAGTGCAGTATGACTGGTAGCCGTCGTCGACGTAGTCCAGGGTGCTCTTTTAACTGACCTCGATGAGGTCGGGGCGCCTAGGCAAACATGGGAGTGACTCAGCCAGGCCATTTCCCTTTAAAGTTTCGTCTCATGGCGATTCAGTCCTACCGACAGTGCACTGTCTTTTAATCTGCAGCCAGCAGAAGATGATGGCCAGCAGTCATACTGCACCGTCTTCTGCCAAGCACCCAGAAGATGACGATGGCTAGCGGTCGTACTCCACAGTCTGCTGCCACAAGATGTATAAAGATAGATGAAGTGGATCAAAACAAGAAATAGACCAGATTTGTTTTGTATTCATTTTCTCCTCCCTCCCTCTGTGAAATCAACGGCCTGCTAAACCCAGTTTTCAGTTCTGTCCTTAAGAGGGCCATTCTGTTTCTCGCAAAGCCACCCCCTTTGTTGATTTTAATTCCCTGTAAGCCAACCATGTAAGCCATGTTGTCAGTCGCCCCTCCCTCCGCCAGAGCAACGCCAAACAGTCATTCCGCGCCCTTTTTCCTGGATTGCCCAAGCAGGAGCAGACGCCATAGCACAGCAAGCATGGAACCCGTTCAGCTCACCACAGCAGTTATCGTGCAGTGTATGCAGAACCAGCACCTGAAAAACCAGGCGAGGAGGCAACGGCAGCGCGGTGATGAGGACATGAACACACTTTCCTCTAAAACCGCGTTCCCCCACAATTTGGAGATCATGGTGTTAATATGGCAGGCTCATGCCGTGGAACGCTGATTCTGGGCCCGGAAAACAAGCACAGCGTGGTGGGACCGCATAGTGTTGCAGGTCTGGGATGATTCCCAGTGCCTGCGAAACTTTCGCATGTGTAAGGGCACTTTCATGGAACTTCGTGACTTGCTTTCCCCTGCCCTAAAGCACAAGAATACCAAGATGAGAGCAGCCCTCATGGTTCACAAGCGAGTGGCAATAGCCCTGTGGAAGCTTGCAACGCCAGACGGCTACTGGTCAGTCGGTAATCAATTTGGAGTGGGCAAATCTACTGTGGGGGTTGCTGTGATGCAAGTAGCCAATGCAATCACTGAGCTGCTGCTATCAAAGGTAGTGACTCTGGGAAATGTGCAGGTCATACTAGATGGCTTTGTTGCAATGGGATTCCCTAACTGTGGTGGGGCTGTAGATGGAACACATATCCCTATCTTGGGACCGGACCACCAGGGCAGCCAGTACATAAACCGCAAGGAGTACTTTTCAATGGTGTTGCAAGCACTGGTGGATCACAAGGGATGTTTCACCAACATCAACGTGGGATGGCCGGGAAAGGTTCATGACGCTTGCGTCTTCAGGAACTCTGCTCTGTTTAAACGGCTGCAGGAAGGGATTTACTTCCCAGATCAGAAAATAACTGTTGGGGATGTTGAAATGCCAATAGTTATCCTTGGGGACCCAGCCTACCCCTTAATGCCATGGCTCATGAAGCCGTACACAGGCACCCTGGACAGTAGTCAGGAGCTGTTCAACTATAGGCTGAGCAAGTGCAGAATGGTGGTAGAGTGTGCATTTGGACGTTTAAAGGGTCGCTGGCGCAGTTTACTGACTCGCTCAGACCTCAGCGAAACCAATATTCCCATTGTTATTGCTGCTTGTTGTGTGCGCCACAATTTCTGTGAGAGTAAGGGAGAGACGTTTATGGCAGGGTGGGAGGTTGATGCCAATCGCCTGGCCGCTGAATACACGCAGCCAGACACCAGGGCAGTTAGAAGAGCACAGCAGGAAGCGGTGTGCATCAGAGAAGCTTTGAAAACCAGTTTCATGACTGACCAGGGTACTGTGTGACACTTCTGTTTGTTTCTCCTTGATGAAAACCCACCCCCTTGGTTGACTCTAATTCCCTGTTAGCCACCCGCCCTCCTGCCTTTGATTACAGCTTGCTTGCAAAGGAAATAAAGTCACTATCATTTTAAAAACATGTATTCTTTATTAATTGATTATAAAAATAGTGAGATAACTCACAAGGTAGCCCGGGTGAGGTGTGGGAGGAGGGTAGGAGGGAAGGAAAAGGCCACTTTAAAACTTGTTGAATGCCAGCCTTCTGTTGCTTGGGCTGTCCACTGGGGAGGAGTGGTTGGGTGCCCGGAGCCTCCCACCCCATGTTCTTGGGCGTCTGGGTGAGGAGGCTATGGAAATTGGGGAGGAGGGAGGGCGGTTAAGCAGGGGCTGCAGTGGCAGTCTGTGATTCTGCTGCCATTCATGAATCTCCATCAGACGCTGGAGCATGTCCGTTTGATCCCGCAGTATCCCCAGCGTTTCCTCATGCCTCCTCTGATCTTCCTGCAGCCACCTCTCCTCACGTTCATCGGCCACCATCCTGTATTCTGCTATTGTGTCCCTACACACAGCTCTGTCAGTGCTGGACAACTGCATGAGCTCAGAGAACATTTCATCACGCGTGCATTTTTTTCGCTGCCCTATCTGAGATAGCCTCTGGGATGGAGGAGGGAGGCTTGAAACATTTGCAGCTGCTGGAGGGAAAAAAGGGAGTGAAGTATTTAAAAAGATACATTTTACAGAACAATGGCTATACTCTTTCACAGTGAACAACACTATTCACATTACATAGCATATGTGATTTTGGTACAAGGTCGCATTTTGCATCTTATATTGAGTGTCTGCGGCTTTGGTGTTAGAGATCACACATGCAGGGCCGGGCAATAGAATTCAGCTTGCAGGCAGCCATGGTAAGCCATAGTCTTTTGGCTTCTGCAACCTTCATAACAGCAGCCCCCTCCTTTCCCCTACCAAGCAAAGTCCATTGAGTTGGCCATTTACTGCTGCAGTTTTCCTGTTAACGTGCAGCAGCAGAAACCAAACTAACCCCCTCCCCCCATCCAATTCTCTGGGATGATCGCTTTTCCCCTCCCCCCACCTCCTGGCTGGTATCAGGGAAGATCCCTGCTAGCCAAACACGAATAGCTCAGCGCCAATGGCCCTCCCTCCCACCGCGTGGCTAACTGCGGGGAGGATTTCTTTTCAGCCACAAACAAACAGCCCAGTAGGAACGGCCACCTCTGAATGTCCCCTTAATCAAATTCCCCTATTTCAACCAGGTTACCATGAACAATAACACTCTTCTGAGGATAACAAAGAGAGAGAAAGAATGGATGTTGCTTGAATGCCAGCAAACACCGGGACCATACGCTGCCAGGCTTTGTCATGCAATGATACCAGATTACTGGCTACTAGCATGGAGTGGTAAAGTATCCTACCATGGAGGACGGAATAAGACTGCTCTCCCCAGAAACCTTCTGCAAAGGCTTTTAGAGTACCTCCAGGAGAGCTTCATGGAGATGTCCCTGGAGGATTTCCGCTCCATCCCCAGACACGTTAACAGACTTTTCCAGTAGCAGTATTGGCCATGAATGCATCCCAAGTCCTCAGGGCTACTTAATTATTAAAAAACGCTTGCTTTTATAATATGTATTATATTTTAAAAGGTTCACTCACCGGAGGTCCCTTCTCTGGCTTCGTTAGTTTGGGAGGGTATTTCAGTCAGGGTGATAAAAAGATCCTGGCTGTCGGGGAGAATGGTGTGCTGTGTGCTCTCCCCAAGCTTGTCCTCCTCATCATCATCTTCCCCATCGGCAAAATCCTCAGCCGTGGCGGAGAGTATCCCATCCTTGGAGCCCACGGACAGGAGTGGGGTAGTGGTGGCGGCCCCCCCTAGAATTGCATGTAGCTCAGTGTAGAAGCAGCATGTCTGGGGCTCTGTCCCGGAGCATCCGTTTGATTTTTTGGTTTTCTGGTACGCTTGTCTGAGCTCCTTAAGTTTCACGCGGCACTGTGTTGCATCCCTGATGTAGCCTCTGTCCCTCATGGCCTCGGAGATTTTTTGAAATGTTTTGGCATTTCGTCTTTTGGAACGTAGTTCTGATAGCACGGATTCCTCTCCCCATACAGCGATCAGATCCAGTACCTCCCATTCAGTCCATGCTGGAGCTCTTTTTCGATTCTGGGACTGCATGGTCACCTGTGCTGATGAGCTCGCCTGGCCACGCAGGAAATGAGATTCAAAAGTTCCCGGGGCTTTTCCTGTATACCTGGCCAGTGCATCCGAGTTCAGACTGCTGTCCAGAGCAGTCACAATGGTGCACTGTGGGATAGCTCCCGGAGGCCAATACCTTCAAATTGCATCCACACTAACCCTAATTCAAAACGGCGATGTCGATTTCAGCGCTAATCCCCTCTTTGGGCTCTGTGTTGGATCCTGGTCAGGACCTGGCCAGCCCTGGTGGAAGAATGACTATAGTGAGAAAACTACTCTGAACAAAAAACCCTCGTGTGTGAAGTTAGGTTTTAGTCTTAGAAGTATATTGTTACTTTTGTTTGTTTGTAACCATTTCTATCCCAATTCCGTCCGCTTGGTATCATTTAAATAGCTGCTCTTTGTTAAAAAAAACTTGTTTTATTAACCTTGTTTTATTACACACCCATCTCAGTGCAGCGTTTCAAACTGAAGAGTACAATCTTCAGCCAAATTAACAGGCTGGTGATGTGTACTGTCTCTTTAAAGGAGTAGCCAATTTGAGACGGTGTTGTGAGTGCTACCGTGAGAGGGACTGAACACTGCAGGGGACATGGTTTTAAGGAAACTCAGGTCTGGAAGGGCTGTTGGGGTCACCCTGCAAGGAGTAACCAGGCTGGTGGAAGCCAAGGTGAAACCATTGCACCGTGAGCGGGCTGCTGGTGTCAGGGCTCTGAGCTAAAGCGGCACAGCACAGAAGCACCCAGGGGTACAGGGCAGGTGGTGACATGCCCAGTTACTGGTCTGGGTGACCTCCAAAGGGCACAGCTGGGTGTGTTGATGAAAACCTTTTACTGCATTCCCTGCTTCCCACCTTCCACGGCCATCAGAGCCTGTTGTCACAAAAGATTAACCACAGCAGTGGATGGAATGACAGTAGGAAACTAATCAGAAGAAAATACTCTAATAAATGTAATTCTATTTCTTTACAGCCTCCTTGATCTCATGTGCCAAATGACCACCCTCTTGCTCCTCAAAGCTCACTTCTTCCAGGCTGAAGCCTGGCCTACCAACTCTAAGCCTCCACTGTACGAGTACTCATTGCTTCAGACATCTGATTGGATCGCTAGCACTATTTTATCCATAGTGCAATATTCTCTCTACCAAACCTAGGGGGGGAACGTTCCATTCTGCCCCGGCCCCTTTACGCAATTCTGGCCACTGAAAAAAGCAAATATCCCTGGTGTAAAGGGGTTCCCTGCATGTTGTAGCACTGCAGGAACAGTCCCATGCTGCTTGGATGTAGCCAAGGCTCTGTACCATTGCCATTTTTCAACAGTCTATAACCCCTTTGTCTTTAGGGACTTTCTTTAAACAAAATATTTCAAATAAATTCCCTGTGGAGTTCCTCTATTCATCTTAGACTTAACCTTGCTATCTAGCAGTTTCCGGTTTTTTGCCTGTGTACAAAAACAACTCTTTATAATAAATGGACTGTATGTCTAACTTGACCAATAACTAGTCACTGGGTTTAGATACGAATCAGAGGAAGTCAGACTATCTGTACTTCTATTATAATGCAATGCCTTTGTAAGAATCCAGCTTCAACAATTAATATTCCAACTGCAGCAATTTAATGGTGCCCCACCCCATTTTGTAGAGACCGAAGATGGGGATCTGTCACATAAAGATGTAATGATGAACAATGGACACTGTTTGCTCAATAGAAGCTGCAATATAACTTGTACATGAATGCTGCCAGGCCAGCTGGATTCAAGATATCCAGAGAGGGATATCTTGCCCCTTTTGCTTGATTTCAAAACAAATTGATGTCACCATCACTTTGAACAAAATGCATGAATATGTGACAGAAAAAATATTCATTGTGATCACAAAACATTCAGGGGACAATATATAAAATGATGCAGCAAGTTAGAATGTAAACTAATGCAAAACCACTTTTTAAAACTACACCATGTACTAACAAAAAAGTGTCATTTCACTCATAAGTAGAAAGGTCAATGATCAAAGAAATAATTATGCAAATCATTAGTGAGGCATACTTCTCTTTAGATTTGTACTTCTTTCTTTAGTTCTACAGCACAAGTAGAATTACTAGGTTTTGTGATGTTCCTACACAAGAGTTTATTTTGTTAGTTATACAGTACTATGTACAATGCTTTGTGAAGAAAAGTATTGTTTTGTACTGTCTGGTTAGGTTACTTAACTTCTTTAAATAAAACAATGCAAATATTGATCCAAAAAAGTGTCATATACTTGACCTCTCCACTTTCTCCTATTCCTCAACCATGCCATGGACTAGTGTGGCTGAAGTTCTATGTTAGCACCGAAATCGCACCAGTGTGAATGATGGAATGTCAGAGAGGACGCAAAGCAGCTAAGGCTGGCTGGGAATTTCTCAATTAAACTTTTTTTCATGGAAAAATGCAGATTCATCAAAACTGAAACTTTTTGTGAGAAAGGGTCAATGTGACCCAGGGACCTCTTTGTGCCAACTGGCAGACAGCACAGGGGTGAATAAAGGTTACAGAGATCCCCTGAGTCTGGGATCTACAGAGTAGTTTCACTGAAGAAGGTCATGTATGGTCTCTAATGAAAGCCTGGGTCACATTGGTTATCACAATCATTGTGAAATGTCTATGAAGATAATGTGTAAGGAGTGATTGTGTGTGTGTCTCCATATATATATGGAGTGTGTGTGTGTCTCCATATATATCTGAAGTATATATATTTGTATATATATATATACAATGTTCTTCAGATCTGAAAGTTAAGGCAGGTCACTGAAAGCTGGTGAGACACATACTGGTGTCAGGCAGGAGAAGGGGATGCTTATCATTCTCTGGCAGGTCATGTGCAAATTAAGTATTGTATAGTTCACAATAGTTGACTGTTTACAGTCTGAGCAAAACGCTAATCAACAGATTGTGGGGGCTGCAGGAAAAAACAAAAACAGCAGGGGTCATTTCAGGAGAAAAGTCAATGAACTTTGGAAACTCTATCTGGGGTATAGCTGAACACCAAGCGTCTCTCCCTGAGGAAGTAAAATGACAGTGGATTTTGCTTCATGAAAAAGGAATCTCTGCCAGGCTTGGCTGAAAATGCTGAAAAAAACTTTGGGTAAGATAAACTTTTTTAGATAGGAGCATACCTTGTGAGTTAAACTTAGGCTTTAGTGAGCGTGGTATGATTTTGTTTTATATGTAACCACTTGTTTCCATCACTCACACTTGTTTCTTGCTGAATCTCTGTTCTTTTTAAAACAAATTTCCTTTTCTTCTCCTGTAATCAAATTCAAGTGCTGTATGTGAGACAGGAATGATGAGCTAAGGTAAACTGGGATCTGTTTCTTTGGGGACAGAGGAGCTGAGATTTCTGTGAGTATCCAGCTATTGGGGCTGAACACAACAGAGGGACACTTTGAAGCCACACAGGGGCTGAAGTGTGTTTTGTCAACCTGCAGGGCAAAGGCAGGGCTGGCATAGCCCAGAGGAGAGTCCTGGAGTGGCTGGCAGGCTGGTTGTGTTAGGGGCTTAGCTGGCACAAACAAGACTCCCTCATGCTGGAGGTAGGTGGCAACAAGGTGACGCACAGCCCTGGGTGCCCCGGGAAACATCCCAGTCGGGTTTGATACATTTCCTGACTTGCAAAAATGTTGAGGTGGGGGGAACCCACTTTTGAAATTATCAAAATGGGACAACTGAACACTTTCAAAATGAAAAGGTTTAGTTTTTTTTCCTTTGAAATGACTTTTCATTTTGAAATTTAACTTAATTTGTACTAAAAAAAAAAGAAAATGGAAACATTTCAATTTTGACCAGACCCAAACAATTTTTTTATTTTTATTTTTTAATCCTGATTCAGGGTAAGAAAAGTTTTTGAAATCTTGAAAATTTTCACGGGATGGGAAAATCATTTGCTACCTAGCCCTAAAAGCAACTCAATGACACCTAACAAGGAGGAAAACAACAACAACAAAAAGACTACAAATAGAGTGTCTGAAGTGTTAAATGCCCCCAGCCTCTTGCTAATGAAAACAAAACAATTTCATGGTTGGTAGGCAATTCACATAGTCCATATTTTCTTCTTTTTTATGAGGACATGACTTCAAACTGACATCAACTGTCATTTAATTAGTAACCTAGTTTATTGCTCCTTTGAAAACATTTTAGTTAAGTCCAATGGGTATTATTCTGCATTTGTCTAGAAGAAACAAAGATCTGTAGTGTGTAAGTTCCCCCTTTAAAAACAAATACAAAGAATAAAAAACACCTAAGTTACAAAGATGTACAGAAATAGGGCCTGAGCCAGGACTTTTAGAAGTTGTCATGGAAATATCAGTATTATCAGTATCTTGCCCTCTCACTAATTCAAACATAATGGAGTCATTGTAGAGGTTATAGTTTATTTCTCAGGAAGCAAGCAGAGATACTGAATCAGAAATACCCTTTCGCTGATCTCACACAGCAGGTCTCCAGCATTAACAAAAGAATATTGAAGCAATTTCAGCTTCTTCCTATTTTTCAGGGCAACATCAGGGCAAGAGGAAGATTTATCTCTGTGCAAGAATTCATGAAAGCAAAGGGGTATCATACATACACCATAGCTAAGGAACTTATCATGTTTCCTCAGAGAGCACGCACTGAATGCTTGGCTTAAGTCAATGCTTTTTTTGAATAAAATATTTCAAAATAAATGAATCAGGTTTAATATCTCTGAAGGTCATGTTAGGGGAGCTAGGTTGTGTTTAGCCCTGCACAGGTGCAGAAGTGCCACAGAAGCCAGATGCGGTCTTGGTCCTTACACCACTGGTGGACACTAAGAGTGGCATTAGAAACCACTTAAGGGTTGGGGAGGGTGGAATAAAAGGCAGCACCAGGGTCCCACAGACATATCACACTGGCCAGCAGAATTGGGTCAGGGCAGGGAAAGTACACAGCGCACCTTGTTAAAGGGCATAAGAGATGCCATCATTGCGCACATTCTCCCAGCACTCAGGAGGTATTGTGTCTACCTCTACTAAAATTCTTCTGGAAGCTGCTGCTGCCTGACCACAGCCACTACCTTTCATGCATGTAGTGACTTAAAGATGCAGTTTAGCCCTAGCAATATAAATAGTGGTCCCTGAAATAGCAAGAAGGCACAAAATAACGTTGGATTCTCCCTATTATTGATACACCACACACACCCCCCACACACCCCCATAGTGCTCTCAGATGCCAGCACAGCTCCTAAAGTGAATTGCAACCTTGAAAGCACTCCAGCACATTTGATACAAAGTAAACATGGTCTTTGCAATGATGTGGTATGCTAGGAACTCAGAAAGCACCAGACAGACACCAGAGGCACTGTTCCCTCTAAGCTGTGCGTGTGTGCGTGTGCACACAGATGCTAAACCCCACGCACACAGCAAAACACTGCATGCACAAAAATTTGCACAGAAGAAATTAGAGGGAACATTGACCAGAGGGGAGCGTTTTTCTGAGCTGCAGTAAGGAAATGAAGTTTCGGTGTTCCAAATGCATCAGCTGGATGGAAGGTCCAAATCAGTGAATTCCTCAAAATGGTGCAGTTTAGCAAAAGCCCCAAATTGGATTCTACTGCCCAGCACAGTTAGAAATATAGGCTGTTTAAGGGAGAATGGATATTTCATTCCTTTAGGTGCACAAGAACCTACACAGATGAGGAGTGATCAGGGAGATGAATGGACGTGGAGTATGTAATGGTTGCAAAGCATGTCCTGCTAATGATAGGCCTGATCTTCTGGAGGATATGCTTCCCCAATACCTCCACAATTGTGGGTGGGCATGTGTGACAAGATTCTGGGATTATCTACCAAACATTTAGTTCATGGCAAATTGGGATGTAAATCTACCCTGAGCTAGCCTGCTGCCAACCACGTATCTGTGTGGACCCTGCTGTTGTGCACTAAAAGTTCCCTAGTGTGCTTTAATCTCCTGTTTCAAAGCATAGTAGGTCAAAGGGCACTATGGAATTTTTAGGGTCTACCTGGATAATGAGGGGTAGATTTACACCCTAATTTGCTGCGAACTAAGTGTCCATGTAGCCAAACCCAAGGTCTAACCTTGCACCACACTATACATGTCTCCAGTCAAACCAAAAGACAATGTATCCATACCACACTTACCAGTGTACAAGAGGTTCAAAGGACTCCTCTCCCAAGGGGAAAAGTAGCCTATCGTGCCAGGCTAAAAAGGGAGCAGGAAAGCAGATCCCGAGGAAGGAGAGATCATGAAAGTGAGCTTTTCACCCCCTGTATACTGCTATTTCCTGCACTCATTCAGCATCACCTCCGCCTCTTTCCAGAGCTCACGTAGGTTCCTTCAGCACAAAGGACGGGGGCAAATCTCAGGTGGCCTCAGAATGCCACTAGGAGCATATGTTGCTGGAATATAACAGAGAGCAGCTTTTATGCTGCATCCCCAGAAGCCTACGGCAGTGTCATTCTGGATAGGATCCCTGGAGGGCAAGCAATTTAGAGCAAATTAACTTTGAGAAGAGGTTAACCAGGTTTCTAGTTTCCACCTCAGTAAGTGTTAGGAATGTTATTGTTAGAGTTATCCTAATGCAGACAATGCTATCTGCAGACATTTACCAGGGTAAAATTAAAACATGGATTAGTGTCCCTTGTAATGTAAATGTATTTTTATTATAAATGATAGGTACCATTTGTTAAACATATTAATAACATTTTAACCCTATCACTATTTCTCCTTTTAAACCGCTCAGTGAACTAGCCTGCACTTTTTAAAATAAAGCATGTATTGATAGTGTACAATGTCCATTTGTGCCCAATATAACAGTTTAACCTTTCTTTTTAGCCCTATTTGGATAGATAGAAATCCTCTTGCACATTTTTGCTATGCCACCTATTGCAATAAATAATTTAGGTTTAATTTTGCATGCCCCGTCACAAACTTCCTGAATATCACAGCTGCAGCTCAATATGGCCAAGTATATATAGTTGGGACTGATGCTGCCACAAGGGGCCAGTGCTTCTTTAATTTTTCTTCACCAATATTTCTTTGGCACTGCGTTGCTCTCTCTCCACAGGCACATCTGCTAAGCACCACCTGGAGGCTACAAGTCATAACTACAAACTGGTTTCCAGGCTAGCTTGCAAGCTGTCAGACAGGAGCACTACCCAACTAAGCGTTTCCACAGTATGCATCCGATGAAGTGAGCTGTAGCTCACGAAAGCTTATGCTCAAATAAATTGGTTAGTCTCTAAGGTGCCACAAGTACTCCTTTTCTTTTTGCGAATACAGACTAACACGGCTGTTACTCTGAAACTCAGGATCAGAACTCATCTATTTCTAGCCCTTGGGGACAGTCAGAGTTTAAAGCTGTCATGAGTGCAGAGGTAAGATCAGGTATCTCAGAAACCAACGGGGCTGGGAAATAGGAGCTTTAGGAAACAGACAATCCTATCTTTCCAATGGGACCAATATATATTTGGTGGGCCACATTTTTCATGGTGAGCACCCATGGTGAGGTTAGAAAAGAGAGCTCAGCTCCCACTTAGACACCCCTATAAGAGCCAGATTTTCAGAAATGCTCAGCACCCAGCAGCTCCCAGTGTGACACTCCTGGCCAGACTTTTAGAAGAGCTATAACCTACCATGCTGATCTCTTTTGAAAATGTGGACCCAATTGTGGATTCCAGCTAATTCTCAAAATCTGACCCCTACACCTGGAAGATCCTAGGATGTCAAATTTGAAATTATGATGTTATGTAGAGAAAAGTTATTTTAGGTTCATTTTCAAAGTCATTGCAATTTTCTCCCTCTCTGAGCCCTGTATATTTGTACTCAAGCTATCTACGGCTTGTGGCTTTCCATGCAAGAGATGTATAAAACAGTCCCAAAAGATTGTTTCAGTAAAATATACTGTGTATAGAGATTATGTGGATTAGTTAGATGAGATTGGGATGAGTGTTATAACTTGCTCAGGAGAAATGCAGCCATTCCAAACTCATGCTGATAAAACATTTATACCATCTCACCATGTTTTATTCCATATACATGAATGCATTTAGTTCAGACTTGACATTAAAATATCCAATATTGTTACATCATGTGGAAGCTCTGGAGGAGTCTTCAACCTTTCCTGACCCATCCAACTGCTACAGGAAAGGAAGAAACATTGATAAGAGGCAGGTGAGCAGTGGACCAGATCAAGGCAAATCACTCAGAAACAGGCTGAGAGAGAGAGAGAGAGATTAGTATTTGCAGAGCATCCGATCTCTGTTCATGTCAGAATAGATCTTGTCTTCCTACTTCTCTGTAAAGCTACACAAATGCTATCTAAATAATAACAAATACAGGCTAACTCCTGAGAGGTGCTGAGCACTTGCAACAGCTTAACCCAATAATAATTATGCCTGGTGTTCATTACCAACTGTCTCTTCTCTCCTGAACAAAAAATGCTCTGCTCCTCACATAACCAAAATGGACACTGTGAAGACATTTTGTTGACTGGACTTTAGACAACAAAATGAAATTCAACAAAGACAAATGTAAGGTGCTACACTTAGGGAAGAAAAACCAAATGCATAAATACAGAATGGGGGAAAACTGGTTTGGCAGCACCACTGCTGAGAAGGATCTGGGAGTTGTGGTGGACCATAACCTCAACATGAGTCAGCAACGTGATGCTATTGCAAAAAAAGCAAATGCGATTTTAGGTTGCATTAACAGAGTCATAGCATGCAAGTCACAGGAGGTGATAGTACCACTCTACCCGGCGCTGGTTAGGCCTCAGCTGGAGTACTGTGTCTAATTTTGAGCACCAATGTATAGAAAGAATGTAGAGAAACTGGAAAGGATCCAGAGGCGAGCGACAAAGATGATCAAAGGTAGGGTGACCAGATAGCAAGTGTGAAAAATCAGGACAGGGAGTGTGTGTGGGGGAGGGGGAGCGTCCATATAAAACAAAGCCCCGAATATTGGGATTGTCCCTATAAAATCAGGACATCTGGTCACCTTAATGAAAGGGATGGAATGCAAGCCCCATACAAGCAAAAGCTGAAGGAACTGGGTATGTTTAGTTTGGAAAAGAGATTAAGGGTGGGACATGATAATGGATGTCAGATACTTGAAAGGCTACCACAAAAAAGATGGAGAAAAGTTGTTCTCTTTTGCCACAGAGGGCAGGACAAGAGGCAATGGGTTCAAACTACAGCATAGCAGATAGAATAGGAGTACTTGTGGCACTTTACAGACTAACAAATTTATTAGAGCATAAGCTTTCATGGGTTACAGCCCACTTTGTTGGATGCATAGAATGGAACATATAGTAAGAAGATATATATATACATACAGAGAAGGTGGAAGTTGCCACACAAACTGTGAGAGGCTAATTAATTAAGATGAGCTATTATCATCAGGAGAAAAAAACTTTTGTAGTGATAATCAAGATGGCCCATTTAGACAGTTGACAAGAAGGTGTGAGGATACTTAACTTAGGGAAATAGATTCAATATGTGAAATGACCCAGCCACTCCCAGTCTCTATTCAAACCCAAATGAATGGTATCTAGTGTGCATATTAATTCAAGCTCAGCAGTTTCTCGTTGCAGTCTGTTTTCGAAGCTTTTCTGTTGCAAAATTGCCACCCTTAAATCTTTTACTGAGTGGCCAGAGTGGTTGAAGTGTTCTCCCACCGGTTTTTGAATGTTATGATTCCTGATGTCAGATTTGTGTCCATTTATTCTTTTGCATAGAGACTGTCTGGTTTGGCCAATGTACATGGCAGAGGGGCACTGCTGGCACATGATGGCATATATCACATTGGTAGATGTACAGGTGAATGAGCCGCTGATGGCGTGGCTAATGTGATCAGGTCCTATGATGCTGTCACTTGAATAAATATATGGACAGAGTTGGCATCGGGCTTTGTTGCAAGAATAGGTTCCTGGGTTAGTGTTTTTGTTGTGTTGTGTGTGGTTGCTGGAGAGTATTTGCTTCAGGTTGGGGGGCTGTCTGTAGGCAAGGACTGGCGTGACTCCCAAAATCTGTGAGAGTGAGGGATTATTTTTCAGGATAGGTCGTAAATCTTTGATGATGTGCTGGAGAGGTTTTAGTTGGGGGCCACAGGTGACAACTAGTGGTGTTCTATTATTTTCTTTGTTGGGCCTGTCCTCTGGTAGGTGACTTCTGGGTACTCTTCTGGCTCTGTCCATCTGTTTTTTCACTTCAGCAGGTGGGTATTGTAGTTTTAAGAATGCTTGATAGAGATTTTATAGGTGTTTGTCTCTGTCTGAGGGATTGGAGCAAATGCGGTTGTATTTTAGAGCTTGGCTGTAGACAATGGATCATGTGGTGTGTCCTGGATGGAAGCTGGAGGCATGTAGGTAAGTATAGTGGTCAGTAGGTTTCCGGTATAGGGTGGTGTTTATGTGACCTTCGCTTATTAGCACAGTAGTGTCCAGGAAGTGGATCTGTTGTGTGGACTGGTCCAGGCTGAGGTTGATGGTGGGATGGAAGTTGTTGAAATCATGGTGGAATTCCTCAAGGGCTTCTTTTCCATGGGTCCAGATGATGAAGATGTCATCAATGTAGCGCAAGTAGAGTAGGGGTGTTAGGGGATGAGAGATAAGGAAGCATTGTTCTAAGTCAGCCATAAAAATGTTAGCTTATTGGGGGGCCATGCGGGTACCCATAGCAGTGCCGCTGACTTGAAGGTATATATTGTCCCCAAATGTGAAATAGTTGTGGATGAGGACAAAGTCACATAGGTCAGCCACCAGGTTTGCCGTGACATTTTCGGGGATACTGTTCCTGATAGCTTGTAGTCCATCTTTGTGTGGAATGTTGGTGTAGAGGGCTTCTAAATCCATAGTGGCCAGGATGGTGTTTTCTGGAAGATCACAGATGGCTTGTAGTTTCCTCAGGAAGTCAGTGGTGTCTCAAAGAGAGCAGGGAGTGCTGGTAGCATAGGGCCTGAGGAGAGAGTCCACATAGCCAGACAATCCTGCTATCAGGGTCCCAATGCCTGAGATGATGGGGCGTCCAGAATCCTTCCTACCAAAACTACAAAAAGAAGGAGCCTGCGTGGACTCCTCCTGAAGGTCGAAACAACAGACTGGACTTCTACAGAGATTGCTTCCGTCGACGTGCACGGGCTGAAATTGTGGAAAAGCAGCATCACTTGCCCCATAACCTCAGCCGTGCTGAACACGCCATCAACAGCCTCAGGAACAACTCTGACATCATAATAAAAAAGGCTGACAAAGGAGGTGTTGTCGTCATCATGAATAAGTTGGCATATGAACAAGAGGCTGCTAGGCAGCTCTCTAACTCCACATTCTACAGGCCATTATCCTCTGATCCCACTGAGGATTACCAAAAGAAACTACATTATCTGCTCAAGAAACTCCCTGAAAAAGAAAAGGAACAGATCTGTGCAGACACATGCCTAGAACCCCAACCAGGGGTATTCTATCTGCTTCCCAAGATCCATAAACCTGGGAATCCTGGATGCCCCATCATCTCAGACATTTGCCTCAACCTGCCACCCTGCCATAAAAGTCTCCTCCTTACTCTCACAGATATTGTGGAGCACACAACAAGCAGCAATAACAATGGGAATATTGGTTTTGCTGAGGTCTAACTGAGTCAGTAAACTGCGCCAGCACACTTTTAAATGTCCAAATGCACATTCTACCACCATTCTGCACTTGCTCAGCCTATAGTTGAACAGCTCCTTACTACTGTCCAGGGTGCCTGTGTATGGCTTCATGAGCCATGGCATTAAGGGGTAGGCTGGGTCCCCAAGGATAACTATTGGCATTTCAACATCCCCAACAGTTATTTTCTGATCTGGGAAGTAAGTCCCTTCCTGCAGCTGTTCAAACAGACCAGAGTTCCTGAAGATGCGAGCGTCAAGTACCTTTCCCAGCCATCCCACGTGGATGTCAGTGAAACTTCCCTTGTGATCCACCAGTGCTTGCAGCACCATTGAAAAGTACTCCTTGCGGTTTATGTACTGGCTGCCAAGGTGGTCCGGTCCCAAGATAGGGATATGCGTTCCATCTATCACCCCCCCGCCCCACAGTTAGGGAATCCCACTGCAGCAAAGCCATCCACTATGACCTGCACATTTCCCAGAGTCACTACCCTTGATAGCAGCAGTTCAGTGATTGCGTTGGCTACTTGGATCACAGCAGCCCCCACAGTAGATTTATCCACTCCAAATTGATTCCTGACTGACCAGTAGCTGTCTGTCATTGCAAGCTTCCCGAGGGCTATCGCCACTCGCTTGTGAACCGTGAGGGCTCCTCTCATCTTGGTATTCTTGTGCTTCAGGGCAGGGGAAAGCAAGTCATGAAGTTCCATGAAAGTTCCCTTACGCATGCGAAGGTTTCGCAGCTACTGGGAATCATCCCAGACCTGCAACACTATGCGGTCCCACCAGTCTGTGCTTGTTTCCCAGGCCCAGAATCAGTGTTCCACAGCATGAGTCTGCCCCATTGCCACCAGGATGTCCAAATTGCCAGGGCCTGTGCTTTGAGAGAAATCTGTGTCCATGTCCTCATCACTCTCGTCACCGCACTGCCGTTGCCTCCTTGCCTGCTTTTGCAGGTTCTGGTTCTGAACATACTGTAGGATAATGCGCGAGGTGTTTACAATGCTCATAACTGCTGCGGTGATCTGAGCAGGCTCCATGCTTGCCATGGTAAGGTGTCTGCAGGAGAGCAGAGTTGCAGTGGAAGCGGTGGCTGACAATGGATGCCATGAGAATATAGATATTTATAGAGAATGACAAGAGGACCTGCGTGGTGGAATCATGAGAGCAGGAGAGCAGAGTTGCAGCGGAAGCGGTGGATGACAATGGTTAGCACCACACACATTAACCAAGGAAGAACACACATACCCGGGAGCCCATGAGAGACAGCATAGAGAAATTTGCTATTGAGACAATAGCAGTAGAGCAGAGTTGCAGCGGAAGCAGTGTATGATGATGGTTAGCCGTCCTACTGCACTGTCTGCCGCCAGCAGCACTCAGGACACAACAGCGGCGGCATGGGTGAGCTGAGTTGAGCGGGCTGCACGGTTGCCATGGTATAGTGTCTGTGCGGAAAAAAGGGGCGAAACGATTGTCTGACATTGCTTTCACGGAGGGAGGGGCAACTGACAACATGTACCCAAAACCACCCTCGACAATGTTTTTGCCCCATCAGGCATTGGGAGCTTAACCCAGAATTCCAGTGGGCGGCGGAGACTGCGGGAACTGTGGGATAGCTACCCACAGTGCACTGCTCCGTAAGTTGATGCTAGCCACAATAGTGAGGACACACTCCTTCGACTTAATGCACTTAGTGTGGACATACACAATCGACTGTATAAAATGGATTTCTAAAAATCGACTGCTATAATATCGACCTAATTTCGTAGTGTAGACATACCTTTAGAATCATAGAATCATAGAGTTAGAAGGAATCACAAGGGTCATCTAGTCTAACCCCCTGCCAAGATTCAGGATTTGTTGTGTCTAAACCACCCAAGACAGATGGCTGTCCAGACTCCTTTTCAAAACCTCCAGGGAAGAGGCTACCACAACCTCCCTAGGCAGTCTGTTCCATTGTCCTTCTTCTTACAGTTAGGAAGTTTTTCCTGAGATTTAATCTACATCTGCTTTGTCCTCACCCACAACTATTTCACAATTGGGGACAATATATACCTTCAAGTCAGTGGCACTGCTATGGGTACCCGCATGGCCCCCCAGTAAGCTAACATTTTTATGGCTGACTTAGAACAACGCTCCCTTATCTCTCGTCCCGTAACACCCCTACTCTAATTGCGCAACATTGATGACATCTTCATCATCTGGACCCATGGAAAAGAAGCCCTTGAGGAATTCCACCATGATTTCAACAATTTCCATCCCACCATCAACCTCAGCCTAGACCAATCCACAAAAGCGGTCCATTTCCTGGACACTACTGTGCTAATAAGCGATGGTCACATAAACACCACCCTATACCAGAAACCTACTGACTGCTATACATGCCTCCAACTTCCATCCAGGACACACCACATGATCCATTGTCTACAGCCAAGCTCTAAAATACAACCGCATTTGCTCCAATCCCTCAGACAGAGACAAACACCAATAAAATCTCTATCAAGCATTCTTAAAACTACAATACCCACCTGCTGAAGTGAAAAAACAGATGGACAGAGCCAGAAGAGTACCCAGAAGTCACCTACTACAGGACAGGCCGAACAAAGAAAATAACAGAATGCCACTAGTTGTCACCTGCGGCCCCCAACTAAAACCTCTCCAACACAACATCAAAGATTTACAACCTATCCTGAAAAATAATCCCTCACTCTCACAGATTTTGGGAGACACGCCAGTCCTCGCGTACAGACAGCCCCCCAACCTGAAGCAAATACTCTCCAGCAACCACACACAACACAACAAAAACACTAACCCAGGAACCTATCCTTGCAACAAAGCCCGATGCCAACTCTGTCCACATATTTATTCAAGTGACAGCATCATAGGACCTGATCACATTAGCCACGCCATCAGTGGCTCGTTCACCTGCACATCTACCAATGTGATATATGCCATCATGTGCCAGCAATGCCCCTCTGCCATGTACATTGGCCAAACCAGACAGTCTCTATGCAAAAGAATAAATGGACACAAATCTGACATCAGGAATCATAACATTCAAAAACCGGTGGGAGAACACTTCAACCTCTCTGGCCACTCAGTAAAAGATTTAAGGGTGGCAATTTTGCAACAGAAAAGCTTCAAAAACAGACTGCAACAAGAAACTGCTGAGCTTGAATTAATATGCACACTAGATACCATTAACTTGGGTTTGAATAGAGACTGGGAGTGGCTGGGTCATTACACATATTGCATCTACTCCCTTAAATTAAGTGTCCTCTTACTTTCTTGTCAACTGTCTAAATGGGCCATCTTGATTATCACTACAAAGGTTTCTTTCTCCTGCTGATAATAACTGATCTTAACTAATTAGCCTCTCACAGTTTGTATGGCAACTTCCACCTTCTCTGTATGTATATATATATATATATCTTCTTACTATATGTTCCATTCTATGCATCCGATGAAGTGAGCTGTAGCCTACGAAAGCTTATGCTCTAATAAATTTGTTAGTCTCTAAGGTGCCACAAGTACTCCTGTTCTTCTTGTCTGACAAAAAGTGCACCTACATTTTTTTAATATCCCTTTAGAATCCCTGGGTCACCAAGAACAGGTATTTCAGGAAGCTCAAACTGAAATTTAGCTGTATACAAATCATGTGGCTTAACAGATGTGCAGACATCTGCAGATCAAGCAACAGTATTTACTAGTCATGTATGTAGTAGACGTGCCTCCCCATGAACATTTATGTTTGCATTGTTTTACGAAAATAAACAAGGGCTTTTGGAACATACGGTGTGCAGGTCCTGATTTTTAAAACCTGCCTCCATTTTGTGCCCCAAGTGCAATTAATTTCAGGTATTGATGACAGCATATAGAAGATGATTATATACCTAATTTACAAGCACAATTAGGTAGTTATCTGCCATAGGTACATGCAGTTATTTGTGGGTGAAAAATGAGAGGCTGAACTGAAGACCCTTTACACATCACACCCCTAAATATAGTCAAATGAATTAGACCTTGTGCAGCACATTACAGTATTTCCCTGCTTGAAATGAACATGCTGACTTTGCTATGCATGTATAAATCCACAGTTAACATTGCATTATATCACTGATTTTCTGTTGTGGTGCATTGAGTCTGTAATGCCTAAGTCTATCCTGTTCATAGAAAGCAATAGCTGCATGCCACAAATTAGTTGTTAAATTTATGTGCTCATAATGAGCAAAACAAAACAAAAATCCCATAGTGTGCTGAAGGCCTGTACATTTTGTTCAATGTTCTATTCTTATGAGCAGCTGACCTAGATTCTCTGCCTGAATGAGAATGTTTCCCAGCAATTGAGGCTGTTTAGAGAGTCAGGAATTCAAGTATTGCCTGAAAGCTTATCATAGAAAGAAAATGAGGCTATAGTTTTACACTATTCATTCGTCACGTAACAGGTTCTCAAATATCCACATAAAGTGCAACACTGACTGCACTAGCTTTCACTTCAGAGTCTGACAAAGACTGTATTTGCATTTTGTCCCCACTAGGCAAACACGGCAGTTTCCAGCACTATGCATCCTTGGAATAAACACAGTGTGAAAAACTTTGCCATATGGCAAATTGGATTTTCTGTAAATGGTCTGGCAGTTGACTAGGAGTCAGGACTCCTTGGTTCTCTTGCTGTTTCTACCACTGAATCATTCTATGGTCCTGGGCAAATCAGTTCCTCTTTGTGCTTCAGTTCACCCATCTGTAAGATGAGTACTATAACCATTTATTATTAACCAGTAATACTTAACTCTCATGCATGTGGGTTGTGAGGCTTAATTCATATTTGTAAAGCACTTTGATTTCTTGAAATGAAAGGCACTATAGAATAGCAAAGTTCCTCTGTTCTTACTCTGTGGACCATACACTTTTTTAATATTGTAACTTGCCCATTTTAAAGTACAATAAACTATGATGGAATAAGATTTCTTTCTTTACCAGTAACTCTAGCCCCCACTAAACCAGCAGTTTCCTCCCTAAGGGCTAGATCCTGGATATATATGAGTAGGGTTACCATATTTGAACATTCAAAAAAAGAGGACACTCCATGGGGGGGAGGGGGTATTTCCTCATGCCCCCCGCCCCTGGCCTCACCCCAACTCCACCCCTTCCCTGCTCCTTCCCCACCTCCCTTCCAACCTCTTCCCCAAAGTCCCTGCCCCAACTCCGCCTCCTCCCCGCCCCAGCCCCGCCTCCTCCCCTGAGCGCACCGCATTCCCCCTCCCACCCCTCCCTCCCAGCCACACAAAACAGCTGTTTCGCGGCGCAAGCACTGGGAGCTAGGGGGGAAAAATGGGCACTCTCTCGAGTGATCAACATTCACTTTCTTTCTCTAATGATCAACATTCACGCTCTTTCTTGAATGATCAACTCTTCTTTGAGGAAAAATAATAATGGCTAAATCCCAGACATTTTTAGATATTTAAAAATTCCTCCTGGACGGCAATTTAAGAACCAAAAAGCCAGACAGGTCCGGGAAAATACAGACATATGGTAACCCTATATACGAGAGGACTCTGGCCATTGCAGACCCCCATTGATTTCAGCACTCAAGCTGCACTTGCACATACGAATGTTCAGGATCAGGGTCAGTGATAAGACACGTACCCAGTGTGTTCATTTGGAAAGACATTATTCTTCACGGTCTAATCACTGAGCTTTAGCCACTTCTCTGCTTTGGTAAAACTTCCAGCAAGGCACCGATGGTGTTAAAATCCAATTAGCTGCTTCGAAACTCAGATTTGGTTGACTGGATTCAAACACCACATCAGACAAATGGGTTTTCCCTCACAAGCTCCTTTCTTGTGTGTGGGTAGCACACAAACTAGGTCTTTCATTTTTCTGTAAACACTTGCCACAGCTGTTATTTTTAGAAAGCTATGTGATGGTCTGACTTTTGTTTATGAGCAAAAAAAAGGAATGCTGAATATTTTACTGTCTGTGTTGTTTGTGTTTTTTAGTTTCACATTTCATTACTGAGACCCCTTACTCTTCTGCCAGGAGACTGAATGAAGAAACCTTGCTGACAAGAAGCTTCGGCCCTCTGACAAAGCAGAGTAAAGGTGCAGGTGAGCAAATAAAACTTGCATCTGATGAAGTGAGCTGTAGCTCACGAAAGCTCATGCTCAAATAAATTGGTTAGTCTCTAAGGTGCCACAAGTACTCCTTTTCTTTTTGCAAATAAAACTAGTCAGGGACACTGACAGGAAGTAAAAAGGCAGGAGTAAGGATGTAGGTGGTGAGGAACCAGGAAGCAGCATGTGATGGATCTATGAAAAAGTATGCCAGAGGACACTTTGAGACTGCAGAACCCACACTCAGATCTTGTAGACCTGCTGCGCAAGGCAGAAGCAGGGGTTCTGCAGCTGAATGAAACTCAGCAGGAGTTCCAAGTTTAGCAACAAAAACCCTGTTTATGGTTTCAGGTTTATTTTCAGAAGGCTTTGGTTTTTGTCCCCCACAACCCACCCACCCACTGCAACCAAAATAACACAAGGCAGTAAAATCTCTATGTTCCCATCCTACGATACAACCACATTTGCTCCAACCCCTCAGACAGAGACAAACACCTACAAGATCTCTATCAAGCGTTCTTACAACTACAATACCCACCTGCGGAAGTGAAAAACAGATGGACAGAGCCAGAAGAGTACCCAGAAGTCACCTCCTACAGGACCGGCCCAACAAAGAAAATAACAGAACGCCACTACCCGTCACCTTCAGCCCCCAACTAAAACCTCTCCAGCACATCATCAAGGATCTACAACCTATCCTGAAGGATGACCCATCACTCTCACAGATCTTGGGAGACACGCCAGTCCTTGCCTACAGACAGCCCCTCAACCTGAAGCAAATACTCTCCAGCAACCACACAATAAAAACACTAACCTAGGAACCTATCCTTGCAACAAAGCCCATTGCCAACTGTGCCCACATATCTATTCAGGGGACACCATCATAAGGCCTAATCACATCAGCCACACTATTAGAGGCTCGTTCACCTGCACATCTACCAATGTGATATATGCCATCATGTGCCAGCAGTGGCCCTCTGCCATGTACATTGGCCAAACCAGACAGTCTCTACGCAAAAGAATAAATGGACACAAATCTGACATCAGGAATCATAACATTCAAAAACCAGTAGGAGAACACTTCAACCACTCTGGCCACTCAGTAAAAGATTTAAGGGTGGCAATTTTGCAACAGAAAAACTTCAAAAACAGACTCCAATGAGAAACTGCTGAGCTTGAATTAATATGCACACTAGATACCATTAATTTGGGTTTGAATAGAGACTGGGAGTGGCTGGGTCATTACACATATTGAATCCATTTCCCTAAGTTAAGTATCCTCACACCTTCTTGTCAACTGTATAAATGGGCCATCTTGATTATTACTACAAAAGATTATTTTTTCTCTCCTGCTGGCAATAGCACACCTTAACTGATCACTCTCGTTATAATGTGTATGATAACACCCATTGTTTCATGTTCTCTGTGTGTATATATGTATATATATATATATATATATATACTTTCTACTGTATTTTCCACTGCATGTATCCGATGAAATGGGTTTTAGCCCACGAAAATTTATGCCCAAATAAATTTGTTAGTCTCTAAGGTGCCACAAGGACTCCTTGTTGTTTTTGCTCATACAGACTAACACGGCTACCACTCTGAAACCTGTCACCATGCAAGATTTTACTAAATTACTCAAGATGGTTAAGTCCAAAGCTGGCTGCGAAGAGTTACAAAGGGATCTCACAAAACTTGGTGATTGGGCAACAAAAATGCAAATGAAATGCAGTGTTGATAAGTGTGAAGTAATGCACATTGGAAAACATAATCCCAACCATACATATAA
This sequence comes from Eretmochelys imbricata, assembly GCF_965152235.1. Classification (NCBI taxonomy): domain Eukaryota; kingdom Metazoa; phylum Chordata; order Testudines; family Cheloniidae; genus Eretmochelys; species Eretmochelys imbricata. The sequence goes on from NC_135577.1 coordinate 112,833,558, forward strand.
AATGACGGGATCTAAATTATCTGTTACCACTCAAGAAAGAGATCTTGGAGTCATTGTGGATAGTTCTCTGAAAACATCTGCTCAATGTGCAGTGGCAATCAAAAAAGTTAAACAGAAGGTTAGGAAACATTATGAAAGGGATAGATAATAAGACAGAAAATATCATTATGCCACTATATTAAATCCAAGGTACACCCACACCTTGAGTACTGCATGCATTTATGGTCACCCACTCCTCAAAAAATAGCCAAAAAGAAAAGGAGGACTTGTGGCACCTTAGAGACTAACAAAAACTGCTTATTCATGTTTATTTGATCTACTCACACAGGAAAGGACCTTGGTAGGTATCTGGTATCTCAGAGTAAACATCTGCAATTATGCATAAGCACATAGCTTATGTACTGGATATTTGAAGGTATTGTACACAGAACACTATACTTGAGTGTTACTAACATTCTTTCTCACACCCAGAAGTCAAAGAAATAGGAAAAATATCATAGGGAAAAAATCTGAAAGAAAAAAACTTGCATCTCTTGAATGTAAAAGTAATAATTCACGGCTACCTAAGCCATAGATACATGAGCTGAGCTGAGCAACTGCAACTCCCATTCAACTTCTCATTTAATTCTTTATGTCTATTAACATTTTATGTGTCTAGTTTTAATTTTTGCTTCATTTTGTGCATACCAGAACTCCATATGCAGCCTTTGGTGGTCTGGGGACTTATTTACATGCATCCCAAGTCAGAGACTTACCAGTATATCATGAGCACATGCAGCCACAGCCTCAGATCACACAACTCATTTTGCTGCCTTCTGAACACTACGATAATGCACTCACTCCAGTTTTCAGGACATCAGACACAGCCTGTTAAATTGATAAGATATAAGTGAGCTGTGCTCATGTTTTGAGAGCAAGACCAGAGAAATAAATACAACTACCTATTTTCCAAACAGCACTTGTACTTATCTTAGGGAGGAGAAGGAGAAGCAGGAATGAGAAAAAGGAGACAACAGCATGGTAGCAAGGGTAAAAAAGTAGACCCTGAAGAGAAGAGTCTCATTAGTTTATTTTCATGGGAAAACTATAGTGAAGAAAAGATAATTCCTAGTCACAGTAACTCTGGTAGATAGGGTTGCCTGGTGTCCGGGTTTTGACAGGAAAGTTCAGTCAAAAGAGGACCTGTACAGTGTCCGGTCAGAAGTACTGACTGGACACCAAAAGTCTGGTTACTGCCTGCAGGGGTGCCAGAACAGGGGGGGGCCAAGGCAGCACCCTCCGCAGCATGTGTGATCATAGCGGGGCACTTGCAGACAGCTGGGGGCAGCATGGCTGTGAGACAGGTTGGTGCCCATCCACTCAGTGGGATTGTGTTTGGATCACATCCCATTTTCCACCCTCCTCTCTGCTCCCCACCCGCTGCAGAAACACCCCTACCTGCGTGGGAAGCCACTCCAGGGTTCCGAGACACGTGTGACTGGCACAGGTATCCGCAACCTGAGCTGGGGATCCCATGTGGGGAGGCCGCTTATCCCCAGGGCAGAGGTGATTTTGCAGCACCAGCTCCCACTTTGCCTTCCTCCCCATGCCACTTGAATGGGAGCTCGGCCTGGCCTGGGAGGGTGGGGGAGCAGCACCCTTAAAACTCAGGGCATGTGGCTCATTGCGGAGCCTGGCCTCCAGCTTGCATACACAGCGTGGGAAGGGAAGGGCATTTCCCCCAGCCCGGCGCAACCCGCCCACATATACAGACAGACAACACACACACACCCCATAATCGCTGCTGCAAACACCACTGCCAGCCTAGTCCAAGGCGCGGGGACCAGGGGCATCAGGTCATCAACCTGCACCAGCCCCTTCTCAGTCAGGGCTGACTCCTACCCAGCTCTGCAGGTGGCGGGTGAGACCTGGGGGGAGGGGAAGCGAGCGAGCAGTGCTGTAGTGTCCGGTTTTAAGAAATTGGAAAGTTGACAACCCTAGACAAAAGTTGTCAGCACTTTTTAAGCTCCACAATTAAGATCAATGGAAAATTGGGAAGGATTTGATTAAGACACAAGACTACTGAAGCCAGGATAGGTAGGTTTGTTTTTTTTTTCCTGTGTTCTGTCACCTTAGGCAACCCACTTAGGCCCAAATTTTCAAAAGTGACCACAGCTAGTGTAATGGCTGTACACTGCCCCTCATAGCCACTGGCATAGTGGGTGTGGCCAAGGGAAAAGGGGCACAACCAGGCGACATCTGCATTCCAACTATTCTCCGCTACCAGAACAGCCTCTTGGAGCCATAAGCAGATGGGCATCGCTTAGAACTGCTAAAGGGACTAACACACCAGGAACCAAACTAGTTCTGCTGGGCCCAGAAGCCATAAATGTGGTATAAAGCCACCGCTCCCCCACAAAAGGTCCAACACCAAAAGCAGCTCAGACAGACCCAACACAGCCTCTAACTGCAGAAGTTACCATACCACATTACAAACAATTAGTAGAGATGGGCTAAAGCCACAAATCAAGATCTTCTAATGCTGTCACAGTTCGGGGTGTTCAGATCAGGCCCATCTTTAACGTTCAGTCTTAAACCTTCAAACCACACAATACAGAACAATAATTTTGACCAAAGAAGTAATCGCTAGAAATGGCTTAGGTATAAAACAAAACAATGCAATAGGAAGGCAGAGTCTATTTGATTAAGGCATCTGTAACCCACAGATACATTATTTTTAATGTAGTAGGGCAGGGTAGTTAGAACAAGAAAGGATTCTGCACTGCTATGCCAAGTTCGCAGACTTTTATAGTACATTTTACTCTAAAATAGAAAAGTAAATATAAGGAACGTCCTACCCCTTGAAGGCCCAAATTGGACACAATATGGATTTTTTCGGCCAAGTCCAAGGAAAGGCTAGGCGGCATGGCCCACATCAGCCAAGTTCAAAAACAGGTCTAATTATGTAGGTCGCTTCAGCCAAGCTCTAAAGGAGAGGAGGGGAAACATAAAGCCTAGTTCTTCACCCCTCTTCCCCTCCAGCCTTCCTCCTTTTTTCTGTCAGATTCAACCCTCAGCTCCCCCTTACAACTGGAGGGGATTGACTAATGCCCCACCGCTGCAAGGCCCTGCACTCAGAGAAAGGCCCTTGGTCCTTCCTGTTTCCAGGGGAAGGGATTTAACTAGGGTGACCATACATCCCGTTTTGGCCGGAACAGTCCCTTTTTTAAACCCTGTCCCGGCCTTGATCAGTTGGCAAGAGTAAACGGGACAAATGCCCACTCTTGTCAAAAAACTGGGGTGTGGAGGAACGTGAGGGGGGCGAGCACTGAGGCCAGCCCCGCGCAGAGTGGGTGAGATAGGGCTTGGGCAGGAAGCAGGCAGGGCTTGGGCGAGCAGTGACACCACCCCAGCCTCGTGAGGGGGGCAGGCAAGGCTCAGGCGAGCAGTGATGCCAGCCCCAGCCTCATGAGGGGGCCAAGCAGTAAGGCCAGCCCCACGCAGGGGAAGGAGGGGCAGGGCTAGGGCTAGCCCAACCTGTCCCGTTTTCCCTTTGGGAAATATGGTCACCCTAGATTTAACCCTTCTCTTCCAGCTTCCAGATGGGTCTTCACAGCCTATCACACCAAGATGAAGTGAACTGTAATCTGTTATTGAAAACACGATAGGGAATGCCCCACAGCAGTGACACTGTATTCAAGTACTCTGCCTTCTTCACCAGCCTGCATGTCATTGAGATAGTATCTGCAAAGCCAGCTATACAAATAGTTAGCTTGGCTGGGGGAGAAGTGTACATAATACAGAGCATTCAAGGCCACTTGAGTACAGCAGACCAATGCCAAGAAGTGGAGCAATATTCTCAAGGGCATGTAGGCGGCATCTGCATTTCATATCCTGGTCAAAGTACAGAGACTTTAGAGCACCGTCCCCTTTGCTCTGAATTGCAATATCTTCTAGCTTAGAAATGCCTTTCTCATCGCTCTGAACTATGCAAGTCAGAGTTCAACTTGCTCCCTGATTTACTGAAGCACAAACGACTGGGGTCTGAGAAATGTCACAGAGAAGAGGACAGAAATAAAAATAGGTCATTAATGAGAACATTCAAACTGTTCTGTGTTTGTACAATGCCTAGCACAATAGGATTCTGGGGCTCGTAGGGACTACCACAATATAAATAATAAAAAATGAGTGTTCCTCCCCAATTATCTATAGAGGGGTAGCAAACATGCCTGAGGGATTTAGGAGCACAACCCCACTTATTTATGAAAAGGCTGAGGACCTTAATCAGTCCTGAGTAAAGAGGTAAGGATGTGGCCCATTGTTAGTTATTTATTAAGAAGTAACAGCACACTCAGTGCAATACAGAACACAAAGGAGTTTGTGGTAGGCAGTATATAACTATAACATCTCTTCTTTCATTAACGTGAGTAGGCTGGTACCCTCTTGTGCTGTAGAGTCATAGTCCCATGTGTATCTAAATATGCACCAAGATTAAAGTTCGACCTTGATCAGATTTTCCACAGATCTCTCAACAGTAATGGAAGCGTTACTATGGTACACACAACTCTGTTTGCATATTGAGAGAACAATGAGGAGTAAATGGACAGAGAACAGGTAAACATTCCACAGCCTGCATTAAATTACAGAACAGCCTTTGGAAACATTTCCTAAGGAAGGGATCAAATTATCAGTGTATAGTCTAGCCCAAAGCAAGGGCAGTGTGGTTTTCCACTGACTCTGGAGGGTCCCAGAGCTCAGGCTGCAGCCCAGCCCAAGTGTGTATACCCCATTTAAACAGCCCCTTAGCCAAAGCTCCATGAGTCCGAGTCAGCTGGCATGGGCCAGCTGCAGGTGTCTACCTGCAGTGCAGATATACCCTGTGACAAGTCTATCCACATCACCGCACACGCTCCCCAACATGCCAGCATTACTGCGCCACTGGATGTGTTGAGAGGCCCTAGCCAAGGCTTCCCCATCCCTTACCACCTGCCCAATGGGGGGAAAGTAGCAGTTCTGCAGAGCCTATTTCCCCCTGCATGCAGAAAGCAGTGGTATGGGTCACTGGGGCAAGGGAGAAGTTGGGCACCCCTCCCGCTACTCCATTGCACCAACTCACCGGACGGGCCAAAATGTGTTATTCTGAGCAGAGAAGGGCTTTGAATCTCTTCATTCTGCATGGTTCAGATGTTTAGCAGACCTCTATGATAGCAGCAATAGCTGTAATACTCAAAGCTGGTTGTCTTCAAAAACACAGGAACATTTATCACATTTTTATTATTAAATATTATTCTGTAAGACCTGGGATGCAAACCCAAATGTTATCCTCAGGACAGATGAACACCGCCACGGAGCCTTCCCAATCACAGAGCTCACCCATGGTATTTACTGGTGACTTGAGACAGCCCACACAACAGTGAAATAAGCAGTCTTCACAATCACAAACATTCAAAAATCATGAGTCAGACCCCCAAAATTCATGAGATTGGCCCAGGAGTGAAAGTAATTTAAAGGACTTACCGGTATGCTGGAGTCCTGAGAAGGGGCATGGCCTTGACCGGAAGAGGCGGGGCCTTTAAATTCCCAGGCCCTTTAAATCAAGATTTAAAGGGCCCGGGGCTCCAGCTGCGGTAGCGGGGCTCAGGTGGCGATTTAAAGGGCCTGGGGCTCTGACCGCTGGTACCGCCCCAGGCCCTTTAAATAACCGCCGGAGCCCCCGGCTCCCGCACTACCCCGGGACTCCGGCAGCGGGGCTCCAGTGGCAATTTAAAGGATCCGGGACTCCCAGCAGCAGCCAGAGCCCTGGGCCCTTTAAATCGCTGCCTGAGCCCCGCTGCCAGAGCCTCTGGGGTAGCGGCGGCAGCTGGGGGCTCCAGCAGTAATTTAAAGGGCCCTTTAACTCACCGCCTGAGCCGCCTCTGCTACCCAGGGGCTCTGGCAGCAGGACTCTGGTGGCAATTTAAAGAGCCCGGGGCTCTGGCCACTGCCAGTAAGGCGCGGTGAACTGGCTCTTGCCAGTATGCCATACAGTACCATACCAGCTTACTTTCACCTCTGGATTGGCCCCAAAAACATTAGATTTAAAAATATATATATTATATTGTGGTTTTTGATCTGCCTGTTGATTTTTGAACTCCCCCTGTTTACTCCCTGTGTGTGTATTTGCACATACTTATGTGTGTGCATGTGTGATTAATGTAGCCAATACAAAAACTCCTCTGGCTACTGGCTGCAGGGCTTGGGGTGGGGAGAGCCCTGCCAGTCTCCTGAAGCAGCCCCAATTAATGGCTCTTCCCGAGGAGGTGGGCAAGTGAGAAAGGCAGCCACTCAGAGAGGGTTTTTCCGAGCAGAAATTCGGGAGAGAGCTGGAGTTTCTGGAATCGCAGCCAGACTGGCTCCACCCTAATCATGTGACTAGTAAAGAGCTGACAACACGGCATAAGGAATCACATTCAACTAACCATATTCTTTCCCGATGACCAGAAAAGGATTATTTTAAAATGAGATTGTACTTCCCCGCCTCTCTTCTTTATGGTATGTACTAAGTCACTGCTTCTCAAACCTTTCCATACTGGGACCCTCTTTCCCTCAGCAGGAGCCCCCAGAATCCATCTCCCATTTAGCAATATGTGAACAACAGAGTAGTAGGTTGAGACGGCATGTATAAATAACACTAATGACCCTATTTCAGGATCTGTACTTCTTAAATGTTTGGGTTGGGGGGTGGAGTAGCCTGTGTTTGTACCTTAGAAATATCAAGAATGTCCATGGGCGGCATATCTACGAGGCTTGGGGAGGCTGAGCCTCCCCAAAAGAGACTGGCCATGCGGGAGGGCAACTGCCGCAGGGCGGGTCACCTCCCTTCGGAGGCACACTGGCCCCCTGCTTTTGGAGTGCCAGAAGCAAAGCTCCCTAGAAGTGGGAGGGCCACCAGTGCCCAGATCGTGGCCCTTTCTGTTGCTCAACCTGAGGCCCGCCCTCACACTCAGCCTCTATCCCTTAGACCTCCCCCTGACCCGCCATTCACTCCGCCACAGAGAAGTGCGAGTGGCAGGTGAGCAGGCCTCAGGGGAAGAGGCAGAGAGGAGTGAGCAGCGGCTCGGTGGCCTTATCAAGTCTGGTCAAGTCATATTTTGCTAGTGGACCTGCTGAATGCATCAAAATATGTTCCATGAGAACTCTTACATTTGAACTGAAAGATCCGTTATCCAAGTAGTAATTAGTAACTGAAGTTATAGGTGTTAACAAAACCAGATAAAAACACAGTTTTAAACAGTCTGACTAAAAAAGTCCCTTCTTTCTACTAATGTCATTGTCTCACTAGTCTCACTGTCATCTAGAGCAAGCAAGATCTGAATTTCTAATGTAAAAAGAAAAATAAAACACATCCTTGCCCTACAAAATAAAAATGTGTAATTTTTTCAGAAGCACCTATGCGCAGATGCTTTCAAAAATATTACGCAAGCCCTTGTAGGCATGAAGAAAAAAGGCACAAACCAATTTTACCCTCATTGCAGGTCACCTTTAAAGCCCTGATCCTGCAAATATTTATGCATAGGCTTGTATGTGAGTAATCACATTGACTTCAAGCACTCAGGTGCTTAAAGTAAAGCATGTGTATAAGTGTTCATAGGATTGAGGCCTAACAACTCCGGGAGATGATGAAACAAATGTGGATATCAAGGGTATCTAGAAGATACTGATTCTAGTAACTTTGAAACAATATTCTGTTATTGAACATTTTTTTATCTGAAGGAGATGGCAAGTGTGAATCCCAATAGCGTCAGTCTTGCCTTTCCTGCTTCTAAGGAGATACATTTATTGGCATGCAGTTTTGGCATTAGGGGTGCAATTTTTAAAAGCACTCACCATTGGCCTGCCTCTGCCCCAGTGAAGCCTATACAGAGCAGAATTAAGCTCACACCGCACTTTGGAAAATCTCGCCTAAAGTTCTCATGGAGGTATTGCCCCTCTGCCCTTCATCAAAATATCCCTTCCCCAAAGTATTGTGCATGCCCTGAGGTAGCTGCATTTGAATGGTGAATTAGTATGTATATCATTAGAAACATTTCAGGATGAAAGGTACTGTATATGTGAACATGCACAATATGATACGTAAAGTTAAAGGAGGTAATTCATATAAAAATCAAACAGAAACAACACAAAATAATCCCTAATATAAATCCACTATGAATTTGGCTAAGTGTCTTATTATATTTTACCACAGAACAAGGAAATTGATAGTACCCCTTTTATAGCAATGGCGCAGGGCAAGCCTTAAGAGTTCATCAAAACCAAAGAACTGGATATGTATAAATGAAGGGATGTCATAACAGTCTACAAATGTCAGGAGGGTGTGAACTCCCAAGAGCGGTGAGGAATTATTTAGGGTGGACATGGAGTGATATAACCAGGAATAATGGGGTAAACTATCTTGAGTATTAGGAAAAACTTCCTGACAGTGAGATATCTGATTTAAACAGTCAAATTCTCTGCTGGTATAAATGGGTACAACTCCATTTATGTCAGTGGAGTTCTCAGCACTGACACCAGCAGAGAATTTGACCCAAGAGGTCTTTCTCAAGTCTGTTTTCTGTGTGTTTATGATTTAGCAAATGTTTGTAATGGAAAATACGTTGTTACCTATTTATCAGGTTTAATACAAAACTCTTGGCTATAGCTATAGTACTGCAGGAATGTTTGGAAAAGACAAGAGTGAAAATGATTTTGTATTTATTACATGTCTTTTAATATACCACTCTGTGGCTGAATGTACCCCCTACACACTATTGTAATAATTCACACCCTACACACTATTGTAATAATCTGTGTACAAAATATGCCATGTGAGGTATCATTTGAATACTCTCTGGTCAATAATATCATGGTGAAATGTGTGTAGCAACATTATATGTAAAGTTATTAATGTAAGCTGAAATTATGACTGAAATGTGTTTATCAGACAAGGCTGGGAAGGGGGTAAACCTGTTTCTCAAAGACAAAGGACAAGCCGACACCTCTAGCCAGGAGTCATCAAAGTTGCAATCACCTGTCAGGTTGTCATTCTTTGTCAACAAAGGGGTGGAGGAACAGAAGAATCTACATTTTAGCAAGCAACACCTGGAACCTCTTTTACCATGAGACTCCATGTCACCATCCACAGCGGGAAGGAACTTTATCAAGGGGTAACCCTCAGGAAAATGGATTTCAAAGGGTGACTGGACTATAAAAATAAGAGGCAAAAATACCCCAGGTTCTCTCTATCTTTCACCTAAGAAGACAAAGGAAGCAGCCTTTGGACTATGGGAGGGGTTCTGACGTGAAAATTTGGTCAGCCCTGTTGCTGGGAAAATGTGGTAAGGATTTTACCTTGAACCAAGTCTAGTTTGTTAAGTTTTAGTTACTAGAAAGCATTTTATCTTTATTTCTCTTGTAGCCATTTCTGACTTTAAAGCCTTATTCTTGTACTCACTTAAACTCTCTCATTATAGTTAAATAAACTTGGTTTATTTTTAATCAAAACTAATCCAGTGTTGTGTTTAAACTGGGCTGTTCAGTCATTTAAAGTAGCAGGCTGTTGGATACTGACTCCTTACAGCGGCAACTGACCTATAATATCTAAACTGTCCAGGAGAGAGTGGACAGTGCAGAACACACATTTTGTGGAAAATTTGGGATTGGGAATATCTTGGGGTCATACTGCAGGTAGCAACAGGCTGCTGGAAGCCAGAATGTGGCTGGTGTGTTGCTGATAGGCTGCTGGGGTCAGAATTGCTGGATCAGGACTGCAGCTATAAACAGACACTCAGGGTGTGACCTGCATGTTGTCTGGCTGTTTGTGAGCCACCCAGGTTGGGTGCTACAACAGCAAAGCATTGTGAGGCACCTACATTTGCAGGGCACATGGTTACACAACCACTCACTGATCTGGATTGCACCCTGGAATGTGATGTATTCCCAATATTCAAGGGGAAGTGGCACATTAAACTAGAAGAAACTCTTTGATAAAACCCTGTTGGGTATAACAATGAAGAGTAACAGAAGGCAAAGCAGATAACAGTTATGTGACCACAGAAATGCTAAACACTTTAATAAGATACTAAAACTCAAGATGTAGGAGAGGTGCAATAAAATAAAACTGAAAACAATTCATGCATTCTTCTACAATATCCCTTCACTTACAAGGAAGAGTGATTGTATGATTGTAAAATGGGTGAAAAAATAGGAGTAGCTTGTGTTCATTTGTACAGGGAGGAAAACAATACCAGATTGTCTACTGAAAGAAACAACCTAATGCAGATCAGAAAAGGGTTGCTAGTTTTAGGTACGAAAACTTGCATAAACTGCAAAAATGCAAGCCAGGGTTTACATGGATTCCTCACATCACCCCCACCCGGGGTTTGGACTCATGTGGCTAGATCAGTGTGACTACAACAGTGGCAAAAAATCCCAGTATAGACAAGGCTTAAGTGACATATAAAAGATTCAAGTGAAAAGAGGATAATCTACAAACATGCAGGGGAGCTGATGCTGATCTCACTTATACCAGTTTTTCTACACCACTGTAACTCTGTTGACTTCCATGGTTACTCCTGATTTACACCACTGCATATAAGATCAGGTCCAGAAAGAGTAATAGCACCAGGACTTTGCTAGTTATCATCTGGTTTAACACAGTTGTTAGCATAGTTTCTCTGAACCATAGTATAAAAATTTACTGTAGGTCCTGTCAGCACTACAAAAATGTCTGTTTCTGGAAATTTCCAGATTGTTTCTTCAGACCATTTCAGGTAGAAAGCATATGGCAGCCAATATGGACAGAAAAAATGTTTTAATGATTTTTAAAAAACATCCCTTGGGTTTCAACCATTGGTTTTAAAAAGTTTTACCCTAACCATGCAGACCAGCATCAGCTGGAAAAACTATGTTTCTTAAGATGCTTTTCAAGAAAATCACTTTAGGACACAGACATTTTTGCAGTGAAGATGGAGCCCTAGAATGTCTACAGGGCTATTCGCAGGAAAAAAAACTTAAGTGTGGTTCATGAAATCATGCTAGAATTCTACTAGCAATACAGTGTTTGAACACATTTGCAGCAGGCAAGGTTCTGAACCCAGTGTGGAGTGATCTTTATGAGCTCTGAGTGTTTATTATTCGTTTTTATTAATTTATATAATATTGTAAATGAACTTGGTACTTAACGTGCAAAACAAAGAAAAAAATCCCTGCCTCTATATTTTATTTCAAGTACCATTCGCTTTTTTACTTTGGCAAATTATTTACTATAGTAATATAAATATTTGAGCTACAAACCACTGAAGCATTCAAAGACTTTGGCACCCTGTTATAGCCACATGACACTTGCCTCATTACCAAAGGCAACCCTGCATTTCCATTATCTAGCCTGCATTCAGCAGCCCTTAGGGGTGAGGCAAAACACAGAGTGGCAAAGACAGAAGAGAGGCACAGAATGACCACAGAAAATTAAACCTAAGGGTCCCACCAAAAAGTCTCAAAAGAGCCAAAAATTATGAGTTAAACAGGATTTAAAAAAATATAAATCAGTAGAATAGAAAAAGAAAAAAAGAAAGCTAACGTTTGACAGCTCCTGGAATGCTGGACTGAGCCGCTAGAGGACTTACCCTATCAACAACAATAATAATGACTACCAGAGTCCTCTGACACCATTTCCCAGCATGCTTAGAGTCTGGAGTGGGGAAAGAATAGACTGGAAACTCTGCAGAAGCCAACAGGGCTTCAGATTTCTAACACAGTGATTTACAGAGACAATTTTCTGGGCCAATGATGAGTCAGGACTGCTCAGCCCCTCAGTAGGACGGGACAGCTTGACTCAGGCCTTGTCTACACTCATGATGTAAGTCAATCTAAGTTACGCTAGTTAAGTCACGTAACTTATGTAACTTAAGTTGACATAACTTACATTGACTTAACACAGTGTCTACACCATGCTATGTCTACGAGAGACGGTCTCCCGTCGACTTATTGCATCTTCACCAGACCTGCTAAATCAATGCCCACTTCATCGATCACAGTGGTGCCAATTTAGCCCATATTGAAGCTGTCATAAATATAAAGGGAAGGGTAACCACCTTTCTGCATACAGTGCGATAAAATTCCTCCTGGCCAGAGGCAAAACCCTTTCACCTGTAAAGGGTTAAGAAGCTAAGATAACCTCGCTGGCACATGACCCAAAATGACCAATGAGGGGACAAGATACTTTCAAATCTGGAGGGGGGGGAACATAGGGTTTATCTGTCTGTGTGATGCTTTTGCCGGGAACAGATCAGGAATGCAGCCTTACAACTCCTGTTAAGTTAGTAAGTAATCTAGCTAGAAATGTGTTAGATTTCCTTTTGTTTAATGGCTGGTAAAATAAGCTGTGCTGCATGGAATGTATATTCCTGGTTTTGTGTCTTTTTGTAACTTCAGGTTTTTGCCTAGAGGGATTCTCTATGTTTTGAATCTGATTATCCTGTATTTAGCATCCTGATTTTACAGAGGTGATTCTTTTACCTTTTCTTGAATTAAAATTCTTCTTTTAAGAACCTGATTGATTTTTCATTGTTCCTAAGATCCAAGGGTTTGAGTCTGTTTTCACCTGCACAAATTGGTGAGGATTCTAATCAAGCCTTCCCCAGGAAAGGGGGTGTAGGGCTTGGGGGGATATTTGCGGGGAAGGCATCTCCAAGTAGGCTCTTTCCCTGTTCTTTGTTTAAACACTTGGTGGTAGCAGCATACGGTTCAAGGACAAGGCAAAGTTTGTACCTTGGGGAAGTTTTTAACCTAACCTGGTAAGAATAAGCGTAGGGGGTCTTTCATGCAGGTCCCCACATCTGTACACTAGAGTTCAGAGTGGGGAAGGAACCATGACTCAAGCCCTCAGAGACAAAGGGCATACGTTTAATTTCAGTTCCGGCTTTTGAGTTTGGAGCTGAGTGAGAACAAGAACAGTTCAGAGAGTCTCTGATTCCTCCTGTTCCCCACAAAGGGAAACATTGAACTGCTGTGGCATCAGTGCATGGGTCAGACAGGTCCAGCTCTGCAGAGACTAGCATCCAGGGTGGCAGAGATCCAATTTGGCAATGGCTACCTTGAGCCAGTTGAGATCTCCACACAGTGGTGTGATGTCTTTATATGCAACACATGCACTGCATGCTCCAGAATTCACACACACACAAAAAGTTTTATTCTACAAAAGTATGAAAGTCCAGCATGTAATCGATCTGTTCACATTGGCTGTCTTCTTTTTTTGCTGGCAAAGCATGCAGTGCTCAAAGTTGCATCACATTGCCTAGGCAACATCACTCTGTGGGCAGCTCACTTCCTAACTGGCTGTGCTTTGGAAAAAGTAGTTAAGGCATTCAAGTGTAGAACTGAATCATCCGTCATAGAACAGAGCTAGTGGAGCAAACTCTTCATCAGGATAGGAAGTTTAGTGCAAAATTTGTTCATTAATTCATTTTGTACAAGAGACTACGTAACAAAACCAGCAATTATAAGAAAATGAAAGGTCAAAACAAAACCTGCAATTAGTGAGTACTTAGAGAAAAGCAGAAAAAGAGCTGAAACAGCATTTCAGTGAAATGGTGTACTAACAGGAATGGATCCGTGGTTGCGGAAACAAACAAGCTATACTGCTGGCCCTGTCTACTTTTTGTCAGTGAAAAGAATGTGTGGTAAAAGGCAGGACACAACAACCTAAACAACCTACACAATGCCTCCAGACATTACAAAACTAGCCGGCAACACTTACTAGCCTATAAACAGTTACAAACATTTGGATATGCTCGCATTCATCTTCAGTGAGATGAGCAATAGAGAATTGCTCTGAGACAACACAATGAAAAGGTTTGTCAGAATTGGGCTATTTTGCAAAGACTGGTCATTCGTGTTGTATGTCATCTCAGCGAACAAAAGCTGATATTTCATGGGCATAACAAATTGGATGACTCCCTAAATCAGGGCAATTATGTAGAAACCTTAGAATTAGTCTGTGAGTTTGATCCCTTACTCAAACAGCATTTAGAAACCTCTACTGGTTTTTCTGGAACATCAAACAGAATTCAGAATGACCTAATTGAAGCAGTAAGTAAGGTCCAACTTAATGCCATTGGCAAAGAAACTGAGGCACCACCATTCGTTCCTATTTTACTTGATGAAACCTTGGATACTGTCAATAAGTCTCAGCTTTCATTTGTACTGTGTTACAGGATCAAGAGTGGTGATGTTGCAGAACACTGTTGATTTTACTAATGTTACTAAAAATTGAACTGCAGCTGACCTTGACCAGCATTTGAAACTGTGTGCCAGAAGTTTAAATTTGGTGACAGGATGGTAGCTCAGACATATGATGATGCAGCAGTAATGGCAGGCAATGTATGTGGGCTTCCGAAGGTATTTGTGAAAGGTTCCCCTGTGCACTTTTTTGTTCATTGCTACATTCATGTTTTAAATCTTGTCCTCAGTTTTGCAGCAAACAATATCAGAGAATGCTGGATTTTCTTCAGAAATTTAGAAGGAACAGCTACGTTTTTCTCTCAGTTTCCAGGGCTGAACTTCTTCAAAATACAGTTAAATGGAGACTGCCTTCTATTTGTATCACAAGGTTGAATTTTCATTCGAGGCTTGTACAAACCATAAAGCAGAGCGTAGAACCTCTGATTGAATTCTTCAAAAGTGTGGTACAAAATCCTCAACCAAGGGTTTTCTGACCATGCTTGATGATTTTCAGTTTGTGTTTCCAAGAGTTCTGAAGGAACTCAAATGTGAAATTGCAGAACTACTAACTGTCTGTAACCTATCATTTAAATCAGCTTCTGTACCAAATGACTGGAGGATAGCTAATGTGATGCCAATTTTTAAAAAGGGCTCCAGAGATGATCCTGGCAATTACAGGCCGTAAGCTTGATTTCAGTATCGGGCAAACTGGTTGAAACTATAGTAAAAAACAAAATTGTCAGACACATAGATGAACATAATTTGTTGGGGAAGAGTCAACATGGATTTTGTAAAGGGAAATCATGCCTCACCAAGCTACTATAATTCTTTAAGGGGGTCCACAAGCATGTGGACAAGGCAGATCCAGTGGATATAGTATACTTAGATTTTCAGAAAGCCTTTGACAAGGTCCCTCACCAAAGGCTCTTAAACAAAGTAAGCTGTCATGGGATAAGAGGGAAGGTCCTCTCGTGGATCAGTAACTGGTTAAAATTTAAGAAACAAAGGGTAGGAATAAATGGTCAGTTTTCAGAATGGAGAGAGGTAAATAGTGGTGTCCACCAGGGGTCTGTACTCGGACCTATTCAACATATTCATAAATGATCTGGGAAAAGGGGTAAACAGTGAGGTGGCAAAATTTGAAGATGATACAAAACTACTCAAGATAGTTAAGTCCCAGGCAGACTGTGAAGAGTGCAAAAGGATCTCTCAAAACTGGGTGACTGGGCAATAAAATGGCAGATTAAATTCAATGTTGATAAATGCAAAGTAATGCACATTGGAAAACATAATCCCAACTATACATATAAAATAATAGGATCTAAATTAACTGTTACCACTTGTGACAGACCCAGACCAGTGGGGTACAGGAGTCTGGTAGAAGGCAAATATACTGGGCACTGGATGAATAGTTTTCTGTTCCCTGAGTGACCAGAGCAGGGGCTGCACTAGGGCAATCAGGAACCTGTTAGAACCAATTAAGACAGAAAAGCTAATTAAGACACCTGGAGCCAATTAAGAACATATTAGAATCAATTATGGCAGGCAGACTAATCAGGACACCTAGTCTAAAAAAGACCTCCCATCAGTTAGTGGGGGGGCGTGCAAGGAGCAGGGAGTGAAAAGGAGTGCTGCTGGAAGACTGAGGAGTACAAGTGTGATCAGGCTTCAGGAGGAAGATCCTGCAGTGAGGATAAAGAAGGTGCTGGGGGGAAGCCATGGGGAAGTAGCCCAGGGAGTTGTAGCTGTCACGCAGCTGATACAGGAGACATAGACAGCTGCCATCCACAGGGCCCTGGGCTGGAACCCGGTGTAGAGGGCAGGCCCGGGTTCCCCCCATGCCCCCAACTCCTGATCGGACACAGGAGGAGTTGACCGGGTCTGTGAGCAACACCAGAAGGGAAGGTCTAATTTGGAAAGGGATCTGGCCTGTTCCCAACCCATTAGGTGAGACAACAGAGACTGCAGAGATTGTTCTCCATTTCCCCCATGCTGGCCAGTGATGAGATTAGCTCAGTGAATGGAAGGTTTGAGCCTCTAGCAGAAGCGGCCAAACTGTGGGCTGCCGTGAACCTCTGAGGTGAGCAAATCCGCCAAAAAGCACAGGACCCACCAAGGCAGAGGAGGAACTTTGTCACACATTCAAAAAAGAGATCTTGGAATCACTGTGGATAGTTCTCTGAAAACATCCACTCAATGTGCAGCGACAGTCAAATAGGGGAACAGAATGTTGGGAATCATTAAGAAAGGGATAGATAATAAGACAAAAAATATCATATTGCCTCTATATAAATCCATGGTACGCCCACATCTTGAATACTGCATGCAGATGTGGTTTCCGCATCTCAAGAAAGATATATTGGAATTGGAAACAGTTCAGAAAATGGCAACCAAAATGATTAGGGGTATGGAACGGCTTCAGTATGATGAGTGATTAATAAGACTGGAACTTTTCACCTTGGAAAAGAGACGACTAAGGGGGGATATGATTGAGGTCTATAAAATCATGACTGGTGTGGAGAAAGTAAATAAGGAAGTGTTATTTACTCCTTCTCATAACACAAGAACTAGGTGGCACCAAATGAAATTAATAGGCAGCAGGTTTAAAACAAACAAAAGGAAGTACTTCTTCACACAACACACAGTCAACCTGTGGAACTCTTTGCCAGAAGATGTTGTGAAGGCCAGGACTATAACAGGGTTCAAAAAAGAACTAGATAAATTCATGGAGGATAGGACAATCAATGGCTATTAGACAGAACTAGATAAATCATGGAGGATAGGGCAATGGGCAGGGATGGTGTCCCTAGCATCTGTTTGCCAGAAGCTGGGAATGGGAGACAGGGAATGGATCACTTGATTACCTGTTCCATTCATTCCCTCTGGGGCACCTGGCATTGGCCACTGTTGGAAGGCAGGATACTAGGCTAGATGGACCTTTGATCTGACTCAGTATGGCCGTTCTTATGTTCTTTTCCTCTACAGCAACATGACTGAAGTGACAGCGGTGTTGTTTGACATTCTTCAAACCAAGATGTACAATATTGGAGTTTATATTCAGCAGATTCATGAGACAATAGCACAAATTTGCCAAAAGCAACAAACTTTTGATAAGTTTTAGAAAGAGGGGTTGAAGGTAGATTCACATGAACCTTGGGAAAAAAGAGCAAGAGAAGGCCAAACAAGATATAAGCATCTCTTCTGTGATGTTAGTGACAATATCAGCAAAGAGCTATTGGTACACAGGTAATCTACTCTGAAGACCAGCCTATGCACAACCAGAATGTGTGCAAGGTCCTAGAAAGACTCTGCCAACACAGGCTCTATGCTAAGCCAGAGAATTGCATCCACCATGGAACTGTTAGGCTAAATTCTGTTCACTGAGGGGTCTGCATGGACCCCCGGGAGGTGGAAGTGGTTTGCGATTCAGCAACACCACAAAGCATTTAAGAAATTCAGCCCTTTATTGGGTTTGAGAATTTCTACAAATGTTTTATAGGGGACTGGTCCGAAATCCTGACCCCCCTATAACCTCTCTGCTGTGAAAACCCTTCAATCACCTGATGGCAGTGTTCACCTCTGCGCCCATCCTCGCACATCCCAAACCAGGTCAGCCATTCTTCCTGGAAACCAGTGCTTCCAACGTCACCCTCGGGGCAGTGCTGTCCCAGAAACAGGGCCTTGACCAAGAAGTTCATCCCTGTGTGCCAAGCACAGTTATGAAATTTCGGACAAGGAGCTACTTGCCATCAATGCGGCTTTTAGAACTTGGAGGCATTAAGGAGCTAGACATCCAGTTCAGGTGTTTACTGACCACAAAAATCTAGAATACCTGTGCTCTGATAAAGCCCTAATGCAACCACAGCATTGCTGGGATCTCTTTTTTTCTAGGTTTAATTTTACTATCACCTGGCTTCCACAATGGTAAGGCAGAGGCTTTGTCCTGCAAAGGAGAATATGCCAATGATCCTAAGGGACCTGAAGAGGAACCTCCCTACATCCTGAAATGCAATCACTTCCTTGGAGGATCACCACTATCCAATTTGTTCATGAGCATACATTCCACCCTATCAAATGACCCCTTCACCCAGACTCTCCAAATTTCCAACACTGAATCACAGGGTAAGTTCACACAAAAGTCAGCCTGTGGGATTGTGGAATACTTTGACAGACGCCCAGAGCATGAGGCCAGTGGGGTCTCCATCTACACAGCAAAGCAATAGGGCTTGAACCCTGGGTCTGAGTTGTGGGTTAGTATGATTTGTGTGTAGACAGAAGGGGGATTAGGCTTGAGCCTTAGTTTGAACCCTGGGTTTACACTGCAGTGTAGACAAAGCCCTAGATATGAAGAAGGAAGATATGGAACCCTCATGGACTGGGAAAGGTACAGGCTGGAAGAGTGGTCCTGGGAACTACCAGCCCATTATATATGCATGCTCCCAAAGTAGTCAGAGCCTTTAATAGACTCCATCTGGATAAATCCAAAACTTCAGCCCCCTAAGGAAGTGGTGGGGAGATCTCAGGACCCCAGCATTGAACCCCGATCTGGAAGGTCTTTTGGTGCACCCTTAACCATTGCACCACAGTCGTGCCCTCAATCATGACACCTGACCTACAAACCCACAGCAGCCACACCCCAGGTGCCTGATTGGATGGGTAGGCAGCAGTCTTATTGGATACCTGGACTATATAAAGGCCCCAACAGGAAGCAGAAGCTGTCTGAGTGACAGACCATTGCCTGCTGGTTGCTGCCTAGACTGCCTTGCCTGACCCTATCTTGCTAGCCTGCTGTTTTGCCTGACTCTGCCTTGTTGCCTTGCTGCCTCCCTCCCTAACCCACTGACTTGGCCCTGTGGATTGGATCTTTCCGCTATTGACCCCTGGGAGAACTCCAATCATTGCCCTAGACTCCCTCTGAAACTGATCGACCTCCAGGCTACCCGACCACCCACGCAAACTTGACAACTGCTCTGGACTGCTCCCAGGCCTGCCTTTGCCACCAGACAATCCAGCATCACAACAAAGAACCAGGACCGAACCCATGTGAGTGGGGATGGGGAGAGAAAAGCCACTCCAAGAGCTCAGGCTCCAGCCCGAGCCCGAGCCCAAACATCTACACAGTGATTTTTCATCCCCGGAGCTCAAGCCGAAGTCAGCTGACCTGGGCCAGCTGTGGGATTTTTATCCCTGTGTAGACATACCTTTTTAGATGCCTTTAATGTGTAGATTGGGTAGTATCCCTTTAAAAAGTTTGAGAGCCCGCTAGTGGGCCTCCCTGTCTTCCTAGTGCAGTAACCACCAGAACCCTGCTAGAGCAACAGTATTTCTGTGTAGTTAGGCCCTGTATATTTGTATAGAGTTAATACGCATTGTTATTTGGAATCTGTGTCCCTGGGGCTTTCTCATATTGTTAACGTTGTGTACAGAGCAAAGACACAACAAGGTCATTGTAAATGGGTGTGCCTATTCTGGAGCGCTGCCTTCTGGTCTCAGGTGGCTTTGCAGCACCCTGCCTCAGTTTCCCTTCACCCAGGAGCTGATCAATTAGTCCACTGATGACTGAGTCATATAACAACACATCTTCTTGAGGATTATTATTAATCTTATTATATATCTTATTAATATACAGTAGCTTCAAGGAGCACAGTCCCTTTTACACCAGTCTCATTCCCTCCTCTTTGAGGTCTATCTTTCACCTCTGACTTCAAAAGTACGCAACTAAATACAGGATTTCTACCCTCCCTGGCTGCTCCTCACTCTTTCCCCCTTAGTCACAGTAGTTACCCAAGTCCCTCTTCATGGGGCTGTGGTCTCTGGACTTTCAGGCCACTACCTTCTGAAGGCTTCCCCAAATACTTCTCTCAGGAGCTTGGCCCCAACTACTCAGCTGCTTCCTTCAGCCTCTCAGGAGCTCCTCCCCTACCTTAAGCCACTCCCCTGCTGCTTCTCTGTCTCCAGCAGCACTTTCCTGCTGCTCCTGACTGTCTCTTCCCAGGAAACTCTCATTCTCCTGTCCTCTCTTCCTTGCCTTATAAAGCCCAGGTACTTTCCTTTTCAATCAATCAGTAACAGACAATCGGTCACAGCCATACTGAGAAATCTACCTTAAAATATTCACAATCTTCCTCTCCCCTGCCATGGACTACAGTATAGAACTAAAAGTCCTGCATCAAAAAATATCTGTCTCCTGTTTCTTCTCTTTGTCAGGTCTTGATCAGGTCTCATCTGCTCTACAAGGCATAACTATTTTTGGACTGTAGTATAGCAAAACTATGTTGTAAACAGGTACTCCACCATGATTAATATTGTCGCATAGATGAGCCCTAAGTGTCTGAACTAGTGTCAACTCTACCACGAAGGTCGAACACAGCTTGGGGCAACAGCCAGTTCCTTAAAACCTTGCAGCCCTTTCTGAAGAACTACGCACAAATCTTCTCTGGGCTGGTAATCGTTGCATATGAAAGTTACACATACGTTCTACAGATGGCTGAGGTCATTTGTTCATTAAGAGATACTTTGAGCTTTTTGGTCACATTTTATAATAAGGGTACTGTAATTATAGTACTTATTATTATTGCAATTAATTAATAATTGCAATTCTAGTGCAGTTACCTTGTGGGTTTGCTTTTCAAGATGTAATTACCACTGATTCATATAATCTGAAGGTTAACTGATCATTGCCAAAGATTTAACATTCTTGCCCTTTCAGTTAAGATGTGAGAACATAAGAACATAAGAAGGGCCATACTGGGTCAGACCAGAGGTCCATCTATCCCAGGATCATGTCTTCTGACAGTGACCAATACCAGGTGCCCCAAAGGGAATGAACACAACAGGTAATCATCAAGTGATCCATTCCCTGTCGCTCATTCCCAGCTTCTGGCAACAGAGGCTAGGGACACCATCCCTGCCCATCCTGGCTTATAGCCATTGATGGACCTACTATCCTCCATGAATTTATCTAGTTCTTTTTTTAACTCTGTTATAGTCTTGGCCTTCACAACATCCTCTGGTAAAGAGTTCCACAGGTGGACTGTACGTTGTGTGAAGAAATATTTCCTTTTGTTTGTTTTAAACCTGCTGCCTATTAATGACATTTGGTGGCCCCTAGTTCCTGTGTTATGCGAAGGAGTAAATAACACTTTCTTATTTACTTTCTCCACACCAGTCATGTGGACCTCTACCATATCCCCCCTTAGTCGTCTCTTTTCCAAGCTGAGAAACTTCTCAGTATACAGAGGAGCCCTTCAAGAAGACATCCAGCTAAACAAAGAAAGTCCAGACTTGAGCCCCAGATATTTCTAAGGTGAAAAAATAAGCAGAAAAAAATGTAACAGAAAGTTCCGATCTTCTCTATGTATCATACAAGAAGCAAAAATCCTTATGCAGAGGTGGATTAAGATTTATTGGGGCCCTGGGCGCAAAGAACTTTTGGGCCCCCACACACCTCTCTCCACAGGACCCTGCTCCCTCTGCTGCATCCTGGCTTCTATGTATGCATGTCGCCTTCCAGACCTTCTCTCTATATTTTTGCTTGCAAAGAGATTCTTTGGTCCCCCAGTATTCTACCAAAGGATCCATTAAAAGTTAGCAGAGGATTATATTATCAGGCAGTTTTTGTGAAATTGTGTTGGTGAGTGGATGTACTTAATTATCAGGTGATGAAATATTGAAAGCGCTTTACTTTTCACAATTTTCCCATCAAATCAATGTCTGCTTAACCAGTTCCTCCTATATTAGCCTTTCTTCCCTGCAAGCAGACTACTCAGGTTGGTATAACTTGGAGAAAGAGAAGAAATAGGACATGTACAGGTCTTGGTTTTTTCCATAGATGAGTTACTGTACAGTAAGCAGAGAACAGGCAGTCAGATCATTTAGCTAACAGTTCAAAATAAAAACTCAAAACATGAACAATGACGGTGAAGAGGGGCATTCGAATAGTGGCACAGTGAAAAAGAAAAAGTATTTTTGCTGTTTTAATGACGAATGGTGCAAAGAAAATGCATTCAAAAACTGGCTTCGCAAAATCAACACGGTTACAGCAGAATGCATTCTAAGTCATCAAAGGGGTTTGGTGAAATACGAGGGAAGACGAGCGCTGACCAGCCATGCAGAGAACACAAAACACAAGGAATCAGAGAAACAACAGAAAAGAACACCACAAACCAATGGGTTTTTTTTACCAAAAGAGGTTCATCCCAAGAAAATCTGCTGACCATGGCTGAAGTGGGGTAAGTTTACCACAGTATTTCGCACCATTTAAGTTATGCAAGCCAAGACTGTGCAAACAAAATGCTTCCAAGATTTTTACTTGATTCTGAAATTGTGAGAAAAATGTCTTGTGGACAGATGAAAGCAACCAGCATAACAGACCATGTTTGGGCACCAAAATCACAAGAACTTTTGCTTAAGGACTTGGATGGTGCACATATTTTTTCAGTTGGATCCAACAAGGGAAATAAGACATTCTCACTGTATTTTCCACTGAATGCATCTGATGAAGTGAGCTGTAGCTCACGAAAGCTTATGCTCAAATAAATTGGTTAGTCTCTAAGGTGCCACTAGTACTCCTCTTCTTTCTGGTAACTATGTGTTATTTCTTTGTGACAGAAGGAATTAAGCATGGCTTGCTTGATTTTTATAATGACAATGACGGGACAAGTGAAGCAATTGCAACAGGGGTCTCCAGTATTCTACAGGAGAATGGTCTCAGAATTAACAATGTGTCTTCTTATGTGGCTGACGATGCCTCTGTGAAGTTTGGGAAACACAGGTCAGTGTATCAGAAACTCAAACAGCTTAATGACCAACTGATACAAGTGGGATGTAAATGTCATGTAATCCACAATTGCCTCAAAAATGGGATGTGAGGGCATTGAGTTTTGATGTAGAAACACTCATTCTCAAAGTATACAGCTCGTTTTCCTCCTCGGCCAAGAAGACAGAGTCTCTTATGTCATTTTTCGAGTTTGTTGAAATGGACTACAAAGATGTGCATAGGCACGTACCAACAAGGTGGCTGTCACTTCTGCCCGCTATTGAATGAGTACTACAAAGCTGACCAGCACTGAGGGAATACTTCTTGTCAGAGGGGGAAGAAGAATGTATCAAGATTGTGTGGGACACATTCAGTGAGGAAGAACATGAGTCTCTTCCTCTTTATGTTTACTTTCTGCACAACTAAAGAGAAGAAGAGAGGACAAATGCTATGGAAGATCAGCCCAAGGCATTTTGGGCATCATCTCTCCATCTGACAACATAAAATTCAGAGAGGAAGCAGATAAGACATTGACATAGTGCACTGAATACCTGGAGAAATGGCAGTGCTCTCACTCAACAACGAAATGAAATGGTCCGATTTTGAGACTCTTGCTACAGCACTCTGCATCAAGATTGACATTGAGTTACTGTTTGATAACTACTGTGTTTTACAGCAGTCAAGAGAAGAGACTGTCTCAAAGGGGCAGAAAACAGATCAGAGAGTGGTTGAGGTTTTCAGACAAATCCCATAGAGCGGTGACAGCCAAATGTTAAAAGTGCTCTCTTTTGCACTGTCCATTCCTGTATCCAATGCCTACTGCGAGAGAGTTTGATGGCACAATTGTGGAACAAGGACAGAAACAGACTGAATGATAGCAACGTGAAAGCAGAGCTGCAGGTGCAACTGAACGTCAATATCCTGTGCAGACTTTCATGAGTTCTTAAAAAAGAACCCCGAGTTGCTTAGAGAAGCAAGAGGCCAGCTGAAATACAGATTTAAAAGAAAGGAAGCCAAGAGCAACAACATTCTGCAGGTGACCCAGCTTTATGGTAAAAACATAACATTTAATTATAATTAATTAAGTATTTAAGTATGAAGGTTTAAAGTTTAAAGCTATTCATTGTTGTTGCTCTGTAGCTAGCAAACTAATACTCAAAATAATGGGTAAACCTGTAGAAATGTAAAATCGCTTTGAAATAAAATTATCATATTGAGAGTAACATTAGCTAACTAATACATTATTGAGATAACTTAACCCCCCAACCCAGAGCCTGCACCCCCTCCCGCATTCCAATCCCCTGCCCCAGCCTGGTGAAAGTGAGTGAGGGTGGGGGAGAATGAGCAACAGAGGATGGGGGGATGGAGTGAGCGAGGGTGGGGCCTTGGAGAAGGGGTGGGGCCTCAGGAAAGGGGTAGGGCAGGGCAAGGGTGTTTAGGTTTATGCGATTAGACAGTTGGCAACCCTACTGGGGAGCCCTGGGCCCTCCACCTGGCCTGGGTGGCGCGCCCTGGGGGCAGGGACACGGGCTGGTGGCTGCTCTTGGGCCTCCCCACCCCCTGCCAAGGGCAAGTGGAGAGTCCAGGGCTCCTCACAGCAACCCAGGCTCCCTGGGAGGCTCTTACCATGGGCCGGCTCTGACCTCTGGCCTGGCTGGGGGGCCTAAGTGGGAAGAGGAGGAGCAGGGGGCAGGGCCACAGTTCTGGCATATGTCCCCCCCACACTTCTACCCAGGTTCCAGTGCTCCTGCGATGTCCCCCAAATTGTCCGGGGCCCCATGGGCCCATGTATTAATCCACCACTGCCTTTATGACACAAACACATGGTTTTTTACATCTTCCACCACCTTTATCTCAGCACTGCAGAAAACTGTGACTAGCTAGATAACAGCAATGGCCATGGAGTGAACTCTGTCCTTAATGAGAAGTTAACTTCAAAGCCTAGTTGGAACTATTCAAATGCTAACATTATTTTGGAATGACACGGAGAAGACCTCTGTATAAGCTCAAAAGCTTGTCTCTTTCACCAGCAGAAGTTGGTCCACTAAAAGATATTACCTCATTTACCTTGTGTCTGTGGCTGACACAGCTACAACAAAACTGTAAACGTTATTTTGGAATGGCACTCTAGAAACAAACACTTGAGTGAAGCTGAGTGGCTTTAAAAGTAGTCTTTATCCCTGCCCCCTTGGAAGTGAAATGCCTATTTTAGACATGGGTTTACCAAACTCATTAGACTCTTTTTAGTGTTTTGTCAGGCCACAGCCCAGAAGAGCATCACACCTCTATTTAAGAAATCACCATGAGTTGTATTGATCTTTCTTGCTGTATACTGATCTGACAGATTGGCATATAATATTTACACATTTTCCTCACTGTTTGCATTTGGCAGGGCTGGCTCCAGCGTTTTTGCCGCCCCAAGCAGCAAAAAAAACAAAAAACCTTACCGCCGAACACGGAGGCGGAGTGATGGTGTGGCCGCCGAATTGCCACCAGCAACCGAAGAAGAGTTCCCTCCCCACCGCCGAATTGCCACCGAGCACGAATCATGCTCTGACGGAGCAGCCGCCGAATTCCCACCACCACCGAGGGCGGATTGCCCGACATCCTGCCGCCCCTGTACATTTGCCGCCCCAGGCACCTGCTTGGTTTGCTGGTGTCTGGAGCCAGCCTGGCAGTTGGCAAAAAATGGGTATACTCTAACCTTCTGAAAAAGGAAGTTGCTTCACCTTGTTCTGCCTTTGTTTTCTCTCTCAACCTCTTAATGTCTTGTCTGTTTAGATTGTAATATAATAAGAGACAGTCCCTGTCCCAAATATGTGTCTGAACAGTTAGCACAATGTTTGATGTGGCATGCCCTCTAAGCACTACCATAATAAGTAGTAATAACTAGAAAATTATGCATTTACTGACTATACACATACCTTCTACTACACTCTTGTTCTCCTGTTCCTTTTTAATTTTATTTTTTAATTAAATAACAAAACTAGCTTACATTTATAAAGCATAAATACCAAGGCATTTTACAAACCAAATCCACTCAACAAGATGAACAGCAAGCTGCACAATAGTGGGGGATGTGGAGATTCTGGTCAAGTATAACAGAGTAGACCTCTGTTCTGAGTGCTGCAGGATCTTTAATGTCAATGCAGAACAGACATCCAAAAGACCCCTGCACAGTAAACTGCATGATTTTCAAGACTGTGTTAACCCAGCTGGAAGCTGGACTTGTGCTTCCCAAGAGTTTACATATTCAGACCTGACACCTACATAATTAAGCTATCCTATTGCCAAGGTGTGAAGGAGAATAGTGACCCTCCCAGCTGACCTGATTACTACAGACAAAGCTCAGCTGTGTCCACACAGTAGATTTTCTCATAACACAAGCATGAATCATCCATATTTGCGCATCTACTGCCACACTCCCCAACATGTTTGCATCAGTGCATTCTGGGAAAATCTGAACAGCTATCAGAGGATGTGTCTCAGAGGAACAGAGTGTCCAGAGGATATGCAGGCAAAACCACACACAAGGCAATGCACTCTGGGATGCCCTACAGCACAGAGAGCTGGGAAGAAGGCAGACTGACCAAACCAGTTATACCAGCATAGTTAGGAATCCTGCCCACAGTGCAAAAAACCGTCACCAAACCAGTCACAGGAAGACAGTGTAAATAAATTTGTTAGTCTCTAAGGTGCCCCAAGTACTCCTTTTCTTTTTGCGGATACAGACTAACACGGCTGCTACTCTGAAAAGTGTGAAGCTTAACACTCTGGCATGGTCAAAATGCTTTTCACAGCCATGATTGGTTATAACTGGGAATTGATAATTGATTTAACTGGGAATTGGTCCTGCTTCGAGCAGGGGGTTGGACTAGATGACCTTCAGGGGTCCCTTCCAACCCTGATATTCTATGATTCTATGATTCTATGATAACTGAATACTAATCATGTGGCATTGTTAGAGCCAACTATGTTACTAACTGATTACAAACTTGCTTAAAAGTTGCAGTATAGACATGGCCTAACAATGGATATCCCACTTTATAGCCATTTCAGATTATTAGAATTTCCATGCTTTTGTGGGTTTGGATCTTAATATAAATATCAATTAAATTCTTGTTTTTTAAAAATTAGCTGTATCATATGTAGCAGGTATTCACTTTTTGGGAGGGGGAGGAGATGGATTCTTTGACAAAACCTGATCAGACAATAAAACAAATTTGAATTATTCAAAGCTGAACTGAACCATCATAAAGCAGTTCTGCTATAAGGGAACGCTTACTCTAGGGAAATGATTCATTGCTGACAATTTCCTACTGTCAGTAATTAAATCACCATTAAACAAAAAAGAAACCCAGGCAGCTGGGTTAATAATGTCTCAACAATAAACGTGGAGTATAGTTATAAATTGTTTAGTTTATAGCAGTGAAATGCAAAGCTCACAAGTGGCCTGTACTTTGAAGATCACATGAGCAATTTGAACTATGAACTCTGTGACTCATTAAGGCATGACTTTAAAGAAGGGGAAAGGTGATTTCTGTCTTTTCAGAGCCCGTAGTTTCTAAGTGTACAAAATTAAAATGACTTTCAGTCAGTAAAAGTACTTGACATCTAAAATCAAATTTAAAAAGATTGTTTTGATCAGATGAAATGAAAAACTAGGCTCCCCCAAATAGCAAAGAATCCACAATTTTTGTATATTTTGTATAAAGATTGCTAACAATAATGTCCTCTGACATCACCCATATTGGATTAATTCCTGCAGTATGCATTAGGACTAACATTTTAAAACAGACCTATTAAATTAATTATGTCACTTTTTATACTATAAAATATAGATCTAATCTGCATCTCAAGACCGTGAAATCAGACCTCACTAGGGTCATTCATTATGTCAAAATGCTGCAAATTCAAGGTCTCTGTTGCTCCTCTGCCATACCATGAAGTGGTGTTGGTAGCAGCACATTTTTAGTACTGTAATTTATTAACCTCAGATGTGTTGTACCATGAAAGGAAAGTCACAGAAAGGAGGCATTGAGAAAGTTATAGGTCCACGCATAGTGTCACAGCAGAGAAGTTTCCTGTTGTACTTTTCTTGCATCCCACATTCTGATTATTTTTTTCCTCCTGATAATTGCCAAGTCTGACATATTTTGGAGATACGTTTCCTTGTTTGGGGTTTACATTTTAAGGCAGTTTTTAAAACCTCTCCCTCTTGTGGGGAATGATTTTATTGTGCACATTTCAAAGAGACATTTAAAATTTCCCTCAGGATTTATTGTACCTCTCCCTAATTCAGTCAGAGCTCAACATAGCCCTGAATACACAGTTTATAGGCCAGTGTCCTGCCCTGAACACTTGCTATTCAGTAGACTGAGAACTTGTATAACTAGGGCAGCAGCCATGATGTAGGAGGATCTTGTTAGAACGCAGCACTAAGCACTGAGAAAAACACACACTCATTCTCTGGTAACTGTACTCCAGCTCTGCTGCTGCTGAAATAACCTGTTTTTCATTGTAATGTGTCACTGATCATGTCCTTAATAATGGCCTGACTTTTCCTTTGTGTCTTCTAGGAAAATCACATTTATAAGCCACCTTTGCATTTGACTGTTGTTCTTTTTTCTGCCAGACCAAAAAGAGCATTCCAGAGTCACAAAAGGTCTAACAAGAGTCCTCTGTCTGTGACAACTTGGTACCAGTGATGGCCTAATTTAAAGATGGCTTGGAAACCTAATTTTGTAAGTATTTTATTAGCTATTGTTATTAATCATTTTATTTTTGAAGTGGTCCACTCCAGCCTATTCTCCTCTGCTCCTCTAGACAGCCCTCAAAATACTGTACAATATTATCATTAAAACATGCCAAATGACAAGGACTGAGGTTTCTTCTGCTGTTGTCTGAGTGCATTTATAAGGAAGCAGAGAACAGTAAGACAGAAAAGTGATTTGTATATTTAATTGCCATGATAATATCTCAGAAATGCCCATTTAATGCCTTTCTGCTTTAACATTATTTGTATTATACAATAACAAAAATATTAAATTCCTACTTTATTAGGAGCCTTCAAAAATCCTAATGCTGGCCCTGCTTGGTGCCATTTAGGAGGAGTGGAAGAGAACATGGCATTAGTAGTAGCAGGTAGCAATTGAGATACTTGGTTAGAGGGAGTGGAGGATGGGAAAATGGGTAGAATTTCATGCCCTTTACAAGACTAGTATTTTTTAAAATGAGCCCCCAACTCCTAAAGCTGGACCCACTCAATGCCTCTGTCCACTCAGGAAGGGAGCTAGCAGTACTGGTGACAGGAATAGTAACTGTCTGCAAGAAACAGGGGTTGTATCTTTTCCTGGGCTTTGCATTTATCAAAATCAAGACCCCATACCCTGAAGACAGCTCTAATAGTTTGTCCAGTAAGGAAGAAAGTTAGTGGTAATGGAGACTGTATATGTGGCAGGGAGAACTGGAAATTCATGCCCTTTTGTGGGGTCAGGCCCTGCTCAGTGCCACATTCCTATCAGAATGAATTAGCAGCAAAAAGGACAATAACTATCTGTGTGACAGGGAGAACTGGGTGTTCATGTCTCCTTCTTGGGGAGCAGCAAATGTAGGAGGCTGTATGCCTGTTTTTGGGGTTAGCATTTTAAACCCCACTCTAGATGGATTCCTTATTGGCTGAGTAAAATGAGGCCTGACATTGAACTTGATAACATTTCTCTGTCGGTATGGAATGCAATAACTTTTGGACACTGCATTCAAACAATTCCAAAATGTCAGGGAACGTTATAGGCATCAATGGCCAAAATCCTATTGATTTTGAGGAAAACTGGAAAGGGGGACATGCAGAGCTCCTTCTGTATGATTAGCAAACCCAGCAGTTTCATTCACATTTGTGACAGGTTTCAGAGTGGTTGCCATGTTAGTCTGTATCAGCAAAAACAATGAGGAGTCCTTGTGGCACCTTATGGGCTAAGAAATTTATTTGGGCATAAGCTTTCATGGGCTAGAACCCACTTCATCTGATGCATCTGATGAATTGGGTGCTAGCCCAAGGAAGCTTATGCCCAAATAAAATTTGTTAGTCTCTAAGGTGCCACATGGACTCCTCCTTGTATTCTCCTTTGTAACTTTCTAGAGATCAAAGAACTGGTTGACAGCAGCCATCAACACCTTCCAGCATAACAACAGCAACTCAGCAGCTCACGAAAGCTCATGCTCAAATAAATTGGTTAGTCTCTAAGGTGCCACAAGTACTCCTTTTCTTTTAACAGCAACTATGTTCATCATCGCAATAGTTTAAAATGTTAACAGTCTGATTTATCTCCCAAACAGAAAGGGGTAGGGGGAAAAGGAGGGCAGAGGAACAGGGGGCACATGGGAATCCCTGGCACAGGGAGAGAATAAGCTTGGTATGGGGAAGGAGAGGAGAGCCCTTGGCATTAGAGGGAAGGGGGGCCATAGTGCCCTGGCATTTGGCAGAGAGGGGGATAGGGGGGAGACACAGAGTCTCTGTCATCATAGGGAAAGGAGAATAGGAGGCATGGGAGAAGGAGCACAAGGAGCTCTTGCCACGGGGGGCAGGCAAAGGAATGGGCGGGGCACAGAGCCCCTGGCATAAGGGCTGGGGCAGTGATTGCAGGGACGGGTATTAGAGGCGAGCACACAGGGCTTAGGAGGATGAAAGGAGCCCCTGGCGGGTGCAGTAGCTCAGCCTACAGAAGCAAGGAAGCGGACAGCCCTCTAATACGTATATGGCGGTGACCAGCACCATTTCTGTGCCCTCGGCCACACCAGGGGCCAAAGAGGCCAGCCACCCTGCTCCTCCCCCACTCGACGCACAACCCGGCCCGGCTGTTTCAATGACTCATTCTTTTCTCTCCCGTCCCTACCCCCTTGCTCTACTTCTCGCGAGCTTTGGCCACTATAGACGCGATGTCCTTTAGAGTGCTGGGGGGAGGGGGGAAAGGGCGGATTGATTGACTGGAGCGGCAGCCAATAACATAGGCGGATGGCGAGCGGCGAGCTAATGGTGGGGCGAGGGAGGCGCGGCCCGCCGCTGGCTGATTGATCCCAGCCGTGGCGTCGCTCAGTTGGAGCGAGAACATTCTAGAGGTGAGTACGCGGCGCCCATCGCAGGGGCAACCGGCAACCGCCCCCTTCGGCTTCAGTTGTGCCCGCCCCTTTCCCTTCCCAGGTGCCGCCGTTAACGGTGCCCTGATTGTATCTCCCCCACAGATTGACTGGCGCCGCCGCTGCTGCTGATTCCGCCCGCCCCAGGACGCTCGGACCCGGCGGCTGCGGCGCCCGCCTTCCCTCCGCCCGGATATAAGCGCCTCTCGGCCCCGTTCTCCTTACACACTCGGCTTCGTCGCAGCCCGGGGCGAGCAGCGTTGGGTTTATGTCTTTATTGGACGAAAACGGTGAGTGGCTGCCAAGGGGGTGGCGAGGCGCGATGTGAGGAGAGCGCGTCTGGGGACGTGGGGGAGGATCTACAGGCCGGGGTACCCGAGGTGGGGGCGGCTGATTGGGGTCCGTGCAGCCTCGACGGGAGTGGTGAGGTATTCCCGTGCGGGGGGGACAGGCGGCGCTGGCTATCCCGGTCGGGTGGTCCCCGTGCGACGAGGCAAAATGGCGACGGTTGGGGCTGCGCCTCGTGATGGGGGGTGGAGGGGAAGCTGTGTGGCGCAGTTAGAAATCCGCAGCGCAGGGGGGGAGGGGGCTGCATTCCAGGGGTTACATCGGGAGGGGCGAGTTGCGGGGGGGGGGGCGGGGGGGGCTGCCTGAGAAACCGCGGAGGCCCCCGCATGCGCAATTGGAGGGGGTGTCGTTCCCCCCCCCTTCCTCCCACCCGTTCTGTGAAAGGCTGACTCAGTGCTTAATCGCTGCATTTATGAGTCATCCCAGAGCGGAGTGGGGCGGTTCGGCGGGAGGGAGGCTGGCTGCTCGCTCAGCGCGACGGGCTCGGGGGCGGTGTCGGGAGGTGGGTGGGGGCTTCGGTCGCCAGCAGACAAAAGCAGCGATGTGGATGAGGCCACACGTCTGTCTTCCTTCCCCTGAGGTACCTGGTTCCTCCGTTCCTCTGCAGCCCCGTGTGTAGGCCACATGATGGCTGGTTTTAGATTTGCTGTGGAAAGCACTGCCACGTCTGTTGTGTGGTGTCTGTTTTTTTTATTATTTTTTTTTCCCCTTGATAAAGGGCTCTTTCTAGCTGTTCTGGGGCAAAACTAAGTCTATCGATCAGGTCCTGTAGATCAAGTAGTGTAAGCTGATCCTTGCAATTTACAATACAAAGGACTTGTAAAGATATTAGTTGGTTTTCACTCCAGGGATTTTACAGGCATCCCAGGGGAGAAGAGCTGCTTGTTATATTGGAAAGTGAACACCTAACTGCCCACATCTCCCTAACTCTCTGAGGAAAACAAAGGTAGAGAAACGAAGGGAGCATTATTTATATCAAAACAAGCAATACAGGGGTTCTCAAACTTTTGTCCTGGTGACCCCTTTCACACAGCAAGCCTCTGAATGTGACACCCCCCCAATAAATTAAATACATTTAGAAGCATTATAAATACTGGAGGCAAAGCGGGGTTTGGGGTGGAGGCTGACAGCTCATGATCCCCCCGCACCCCCCATGTAACAATCTTGTGATCCTCTGAGGGGTTCTGACCCCCAGTTTGAGAACCCCTGAGCTAATACCTTTGATATGTCCCCTGCTACACCTCAGGGTTCACACTTAGCTGCTTTTTTTGGTCAGCAACTGTAAATGACTTCCAGTTACTGCTACTAACTAAATGTTGGGGAAACTGTGTTGTTCAGTATTGAAAAATACATTCTTGTGCTGTTTTGTTGCTGTTATAGATTGAAGTATTTTGTACATTTCTATCAAAACAAGTTATCTAAACACCTCCACTTGAAGTAGCAGTGTGGTAGCATGTACAGCCATTCTAAAGAGCTGGCAAGAATAAACTTGTCTCAAATGTGGTATCTATCTAAATGGTCAGTCAATATTTAATCACAGTACAGCTTAGAAACTGAATTGTAAATGTATAGCAGAAGTGATGCAATAGTAGGGTGCTTCTGAGAAATCAGGGAAGCATTGGGTAAGTTAATGAACATCTATGTACCACAGAAGTAGGAAGCCTAGAAATGCAAAACATCTTAAATATTTGGGGGTGGGGAGGTGGATGTTTTGGTACTACTATGCTGAATCAAAGGTGCAGAAGGAAGTTTCTATAGAAACAAGACGGGGCTGCTACACTTATGAGTGGAAGGAAGCACTGGTTAATTTAACAAGTTTAGCCGCTTAAGTCCAGGAGAAAAGCAAGCTGTTGGCAAACAACAACACTTTATAGTTATATAGAAGTGACAGTATAGTTTGCTAAACACTACTTATTCATGTTGAAGGTAGGTATTTCACAGCATTCTGGGTGACTAAATACAAATAAGCTACACACTTCACTTTAAAATGAGTCTATTCAGTTACACCATAACCAAGGATTTAAGGGCTGTTTTTTCCTTGCCTCCTTCTTCCAGAGCAGTCAAACTTTCACCCCATGTGACTCTTTCAATAGCAAGGCTGTTGTGACCCGTGACAGGGTACTGTGCAAAGGATTGCAGATCCAGCCCTTTGTCATGCCTGCTCATTAGGGGAACAAATTGGAGTGGGCTGGAGGTAACCTGGCCCTAATTGGGGAGACAGACGACTGCTACCTAATTAGCCTGGGGCTCCATTAAAACCTCAGGGGAAAGCAGGAGGAAAGGAAAATGGCAGGGAATAGAAGCAGGGAGGTAGCTCTCCCCTCCCACCTGCCTGCAGAGGGTGAATGGTAATTTGTATGTGGTGGGAACAAGCCTGAGAATAAAGTGCACCTGTGGTTACAAAGCCCAGGGTATCAGACTGACTTTGAGCCTAGCAAAAGCCAAAGGGGATCTGCTGCTCATTCCCATCCATCTCATAATATAACATTCTCTGGTAACCTTTTACATGGAAAACTCATTCTTTAGCTGTGTCTGTGCGCTCTAGTAGGCGAAAATGGGGGAAACTTGTACCATAACACAAATCATCATTCTACAGGACAGCAGAAGTTGACAGTCTACAGCTGAGGAACTGCTGCTGTAATGATACAAACTGAGACTACGTAGTCAAATAACTGACTTCATGCATAGGAAATGCTTTTATGTCCAGCAGAAATAAGACTTAGAGAACATAACTATAATTTCAGATCCAATAACTATTAAACAGTGTCCTTCAGCATGAATATACTTCATGAAAAGTTTTAGACTGAACTTCTTTTTTAAACACTTGCAGAGCTGTTGCGCAGCCATTGGTACCTGTATTGGGGGAACATAGCATACAAACAAGAACCTTACAGCCTCAGTGGCGAAAACTTTTTCATGTCAGAGACCGAGAACTCTTGCAGTCGTTTATGTCATCCCGTCTTCTCCAGACAGAAGATACCAAAAAGCTGCAATCAAAGATCTCTTCATCTTATTGATAAAGCTACTAATAAGACAAAATGTCTGTCAATGTCAACCGCAGTGTTTCGGATCAGTTCTATCGCTACAAAATGCCCCGTCTGATTGCAAAGGTAACTCTTCCTAAACTCTGGTAATCAGAATATAAGCACTATTTATATAGAGCTTTTCATCAGTATGTCTCTTGTAGATCATTTTGAGAGAGTCGGTATCATTATCTCTACTTTACAAATAGGAAACCAAGGCAAAATTAAGTGACTTGCCCAAGGTCACTCAGCAGGCCAGTGACAGTCAGGAATAGAATCCCAGTGTCCTGTGTTCTGGTCTGCTGCTTTATCCACTATACCACACTACCCCTCTTCCATAAGTAATGATACTGCTTTAAGCAGTGTTTAACTTTGTAAGCATTTCTTAAATGACTTAGACAGTGGTGTGGCATTGACCTTCACATGTATACCTAATTGTGTGAATTTGATTTTTTTTTCCTCTTAGGTTGAGGGCAAAGGAAATGGAATAAAGACAGTTATAGTCAACATGGTTGACGTTGCAAAGGCGCTTAATCGGCCTCCAACGTGTAAGTAACTCTTAAAGTAACATGAAATTCCCTCATGGCTCTTTTGGTCCCCAAGGATTGCTTGGATAACATCATATGGTGAAAGCAGGGGGCGGCACTTTTTTAGAGGTTTCATATGCATATTTTACTAGTGCAGCACTGACACAGGCTCCATGGGCCTTAAAGTTTAATAAAGGGAAATATATTATTTCTAGGGTAAAACACTACTTGGGTTGAACTTTTCTCTTAGAAAGACATGACCCAGTACAGCTAAGAACCATAAGAGACATGACCTATTAAGAGTACTGCCAAGCATTGTAGTGATAGTGAATTATATTTGAGAGATGAGCACTAGTATACAGGTCAGGCCTGGCTGTCAGGATCTTACTGGCAGGCTTTTAATGTGCCAATTTCTGTCTCTTGAAAGATCCCACCAAATTTTTTGGTTGTGAGCTGGGGGCACAGACCCAGTTTGATGTTAAGAATGACCGTTACATTGTCAATGGATCTCATGAGGCGAATAAGCTGCAAGACATGTTGGATGGATTCATTAAAAAATTTGTTCTCTGTCCTGAGTGTGAGAATCCTGAAACTGATCTGGTGAGCATGCTTAACTTTTTTCCTATAACCAAACAGGTTTTTCTGGTATTAAAAACACACACGACTGTCTTATTCTTAGATAATGTGCACGCAAGTGCTAATGCATGCAAGATTGACTACTTCAAGTCAATTTCATGCTGATGCTAGTGTGTAGGTGAAAGTTCATTGTAATATAATTCAACTTTGAAGTGTTGGTCTGGAAACATTTCCAGTCTCAAACCCTAAAATTTCAGGATTGAGAAATTTAAAAAATCAGTTATGTAAAAGTTAGCATAACTTCCTTATACAAATTATGATAAACAGCTTGACATGAAAAGTTTATCTGAAATCTCTATTGGCCTCTTTGGATGTTTAAGTTGTGGCATAAAGAAGTAATATCAGAGTTGAAATAAGGTTTTAATTTTGACTTTCCCTCTGGCAGCATGTCAATCCCAAGAAACAAACTATAGGTAACTCTTGCAAAGCCTGTGGCTATCGAGGCATGCTTGACACAAACCATAAACTCTGCACATTCATTCTCAAAAACCCACCCGGTAAGTGTTGCATATTTTTGACTCTCATAAAGGAAGCAATCCACATGCTAAAACATCCTTGTAGCTGAAATAGACTCTAACTTCTACCTCTATGTTGGAGGGGTTAGGCAGTGGGATATGAGGTTGGGTGAAGTTACAGACAAGTTATTTTTTGTCCTTCACTGAGAAGGACTTAACTGCTTACTCTATGCAAGCAACACTCTGTGGCAGATATCCGGTTGCCTGTCTCAATTTAAGCTTGCTATAATAAAAAAAAGTCTAACCTATTCCAGTGGTCTCTACTAAATGAGGTCATGTGTTATATAGACTCTAACAACCTATTTGAACTTGCAGATCAGGAAAGTAATATTTGTGTTACCACACACTAGCCAACTTTGTGGGCCAGACTGCTTCCCAATCCCTCCCAATGCTTATAAACAGCACACTGAGCTACATCTGGAGAACAATTGTAGGTTAATTTTGCAGGCACCAGGTTGATAGATTTATGGGAAGCAAAGTCAAAATGAGTAGTTTTAGCTCTGCATGCTAACTGCTGCTTTTAAATGCCCTACACAGGGCTATAGTGCTTAGTACCAAAACCCTTACATGATGGCAGAATGGCTCCATGTCACACTTTCCAAAATTAAGCTTTTTTCCCCTCTCCTCTGGAAGTCTTACAGAGAGCACTAAAAACAAAGTATGGCTCAGTCTCCCAAGCTGCAGCTCTCACTTAGAGGGATTTCAGCACTCTGAGCCTGAGGATGCAAAGGACCAAGACGACATCACTGTTTCTGCTAATAAGATTAGTGATGGGTACAGGGGTCTTCAGTCTATTTCTAATCTGTGAAAGTGGCTTGACTCAAGTTTTATGACTTAATATGTACATTCATATCTCAAAATATAAGTTTGAGTTAACTGCTTCTGCAACTTCAAAAGTGACTTACTATAGTAATTTTGAGGCCATAACTGGTTGGCCATGGCCAGCCAGTTATGGAGACATCTGATAGAGCTTTTCCTAAGCAGACAAAAGCATAACTAGACTAATGGCTGGAAACAAAGCTAGAAAAACTCAAACTGAAAAGCTGCCCTCAACAGAGAGTGACAAACTACTGAATTAGCTTACCAATGACCTCAAGTCCTCTATTTCAAGTATTTAAATCAAGCTTGGATTTAGTCAACTGTGAGGTAGTGACTCTAGTTCAGGAATTACTAGGTGAAATTCTGTGGCCCATACCAGTGGTTCTCAACCAGGCATATGAATCTCTGGGGGATACCTTCCAGGAGGTACATCAGCTCATCTAGATAGTTGCCTAATTTTATAACAGGCTCCATTGGAAGAAAGCACTTGCAAAAAGCCATTATATGGCGCTCTAAAATTTCATACATACAATGACTAGTATAGTTACTATCCGTGTTTCTCAACCTGGAAACTGTAATTTTCAGTAATGTGCTGTGACACTTTCTTGTAAAGTACTTTAAGTGGGATGAAACCTGGGGTACATAAGACAAATCAGCCTCCTGAAAAGGGTACAGTAACCTGGAAAGGTTGAGAACTGTTGGCCTATGCTATGGAGGATGTTGGACAAGAGGAGCATAGTGATCCCTTCTGGCTTTAAACTCTCACCAGGCCCATTCACTGGAGACCTTGTAGATGTGATATGCACACTTCACCAAATCATGGCTCTGATATTTAAAACAGGGAAGGGGGGAGGAGGAATAGTACTTAATGTGAAACCTTAAAACTAGGTCTCCAATATCTGTCAAATTGTGGCTGTTGGCTTCCAGCCTTGTTGGACACAAGGGATGTTGTCTTATTTGTCTTAAGACTAACTTCATCCCATGCTATGTGGGGTCTGCAGTGGTGGCACAACCTTCACATTGAGGGAGAGGTGGCACTATGAAAAGGAGCCTTGGAATACTGAATTAAACTAAAACTTCTTCAAACTAGGTTCTGTAGGAATCTGATACATTTGAAATACTGCTGACAAATTGTCTCACTAAGTGGAAGTCTTGTTCCCACTTGGAAACAAATTAAAGTATGGAGTCTATTTACTTCCAGAGAACAGTGACGCTAGTACAGGAAAGAAAGAAAAGGAAAAGAAGAACAGAAAAGGCAAGGATAAAGAGAATGGTTCTGTGTCTAGCAATGAGACACCATTGCCACCACCACCAGACGAACTTGATGCTCCACGTGCAGTGGTAAGTAGACTTTCCAGAGACTTGTAAAGAACAGTGAGGTTGGCTTATAAATTAGACTTCAAAATTAGTGTCAGGTAACACTTCCACTTATAACTGCTTTCTGAAATGGTGGTGGCTCCCTTTCAGAGCTGCACTGAAAATGAGCCGTATAGGTAGCCCAAGCCATTTATGCTGGCTTTAGTGATGGTAGGTCCTTACCATTCCATGATACTGAAGCACTTCTTCCTTCCTGTTTGCTTGGATCTCAAACTGTTGGGGGGGGGTGGGAGGGAGTCTCATATCCCATCCCCAGCTCTGCAGTTTAATCCATGAAGTGGTTAATGGAATTAGTCCACCACTAGACCTACTTTCTGTGGGGTGGGGGCAAGCTGGAAATATGGCTAAAATACTAAGCTCAGTATTAGCTTTTTCTGTAGGTAACTGCTATAGGACCATAAGGTTGCCACTCACTGTAAGTTATTCATGAGGCATCCCTATGAATTTGAGTACTCCCCATCCTCCCCACACATCAAAAGTACAGATTCACAGTAGAATACCTTGGAATGGCATTAGTATTTAATATGCCCATAAGCAGAGCATCACTTGCCCTTAAGAGCTCATTAACTCTGTGTGAATGCTCTTCTTCAGGAGGATGACGACGATGACTGGGGTGAAGACACAACTGAAGAAGCCCAGAGGCGCAGAATGGATGAAATCAGTGATCATGCAAAGAACCTCACACTTAGTGATGACCTAGAAAGAACAGTAGAAGAGCGAGTCAACATATTATTTGACTTTGTTAAGGTAAAACTGCAGTTCCTCTTCTGAAGAAACATTAGCTCAAAACAATACTTGATGTCATTATAGTAAACCGTTCTAAGGTGAAAAAAAGAGTCTAACAAATTTATTTGAGCATGCATCCGATAAGCTTTCATGAGCTACAGCTCACATTGGATGCATGCTCAAATAAATTTGTTAGACTAAGGTGCCACAAGTACTCCTTTCTTTTTACGGATACAGACTAACACGGCTGCTACTCTGAAACTTGTTCTAAGGTGGTGTAGTTTTCTAACTGTAACCTGGTGGGGGGAAGGGAGAGTGACTAGAAGTACAGGCTTGTTAGCATCGGAGTTGTGACTAATTTCTCATCTGCAGAAAAAGAAGGAAGAAGGTGTCATTGAGACTTCTGACAAAGATATTGTAGCAGAAGCGGAGAGACTGGATGTAAAGGCTATGGGCCCTCTAGTTTTGACTGAAGTCCTCTTTGATGAGAAGATTCGAGAACAGATAAAGAGATACAGACGCCATTTCCTACGTGTAAGCTTTTTAATCTCCAACAGTTTTACTGGCCTCCATATATAAAGTCTGACACTTTAGTGGCTTTTAGGAGCAACAACTACTTAGATGAAGTTCTGAAAACTGTGGTAGAACAAAAGTCTACAACAGAAAACTCCTTCTCTTGTCCCTAAACTCTGCAAACCAGTGGTTCTCAAACTGCATTAAGACCCCAAACGGGTCGTGACCCTGTTTTTAATGTGGTTGCCAAGGCTGATAGACTTAGTGGGGTTCAGGGATGACCTCCAAGCCCTGCCACCCTGGGCAGCCAGGCTCAGGTTACAGCACCTTGGCTGAAGTATATTGTACAGAAGGCTTGAACTTAGAAGATTAGCGTCTTACCTGCCCACAAAGAAACTAATATTGACAATTGTATGGCTTTATTACAGTTCTGCCACAACAACAAGAAAGCTCAGAGATACCTTCTTCATGGCTTGGAGTGTGTGGTAGCCATGCATCAATCTCAGCTTATTTCTAAAATTCCACATATCTTGAAGGAAATGTATGATGCTGATCTTCTGGAAGAAGAGGTCATCCTTAGCTGGGCAGAAAAGGTACTTGGATAGTTCCACTATTAGGTGGACACGGTACTATATCACAGTTTCTGAGGTTTGCAGGGGGGGGGAGTATGGTGCGATGTGGTCTCTTCATATAGTGTTGTAATGTCTCCTGAAAGTGTAGACTGATTAAGGTGGTGGT
Source organism: Eretmochelys imbricata (assembly GCF_965152235.1). Classification (NCBI taxonomy): domain Eukaryota; kingdom Metazoa; phylum Chordata; order Testudines; family Cheloniidae; genus Eretmochelys; species Eretmochelys imbricata. The sequence goes on from NC_135577.1 coordinate 112,873,885, forward strand.
TTTTTGTGGGGTGTGGTGGTGGTTTTGTTCAGGGTGGCTGGGCTTGGCTTTGAGTTTCTGAGAAGTCCTTATAGAACCAGTATCACTCCTCTGGCTAATATGTAACTTTTTTTCCAGTCCTCATAGCAGCTTCTGCACTAGAGGTTTTTAAAATACTCTTCCTTTCTTGTAGGCCTCTAAGAAGTATGTCTCAAAAGAGCTTGCTAAAGAAATCCGCATCAAAGCAGAACCCTTTATCAAATGGCTGAAGGAAGCTGAGGAAGAGTCCTCTGGTAACGAAGAAGAGGATGAAGATGAAAATATTGAGGTAAGAAGATTGGTTTGTGTGTCCATCCATTGTTCTTCTCCCTCCTCCCCTCCCCCCCCCGCTCATTCTTCTTGGGCCTGCATGCCTAGGTGTGGCCTAAGACTAGCTTTTCCTCTGAGGCATATGGCTAAAACCCCACTACTATTTGTGGGGGAGTTCCCCAGTCCACATAATCGTCCTTTCCCTCTGTACACCCTTGGATTCCTCCACAGGCTCCTTTCTTCCCCTAATAAAGACAGGATAAAAACTTCACCAGCTAGGACAATGAGTAGTCTTTTCCATTTTAAGCTTCCAAGGTCTAGATGGTTACCTTGTGAGCAACACAGGATGCTCATAGTGTCAGCCTTTTAAAATAAGGACTTCTAGTACAAGCAATGAAGGCTGAATTTAAAGAGCAAATTGTCTAGCCTCTGCTGAGGATGCAAACCTCTGTTAATATATGGTGCACCATTACAGAACCAAGGTAAAATGTCTTGTGAGCTGGTAAAATAACATGACAGTTCTTAAGTTCTTTGCATGTCACATTTAGCATGTCTCCCTACGTCAGTAAGACAAACTTAACTACCTTTTGAGTAATGGGGGTGTGGTGACTAGTAGAACCAAACAATTTGGAATAGCTTTTAGAAGAGGATTCCTGACACAGTGCTCTGACTATGGTTTCAGATATGCTGTTATGCCACAAGGAGACTACAGTCTCCCTAAAATGAATTACCTCCATACAGGCTGTGTACATATATCTTATACCTTAGCTAAACTTACTTCATTAAGTAGATAGAGGGTGTCAGCATCATTATGGAAGATTATCAATGGATGTCCTTAAACACTAAATATCTTGTCTCACTAGGTGGTGTATTCCAAGACTGCCAGTGTACCTAAAGTCGAAACTGTGAAGCCTGTAAACAAGAAAGATGATGACATAGATATCGATGCCATTTAAGTGATGTGACCTAGCTTCCAGTGTAATACTGAAAACTGCTCTGCATTTTTCTTCCAGAAGTGCAACATGTACATGCACAAGCTGAAATGGCTTAATATTATGCTAATTAATACTCAAATGTCTTTTACTGTGACTGGTCTTGTGTAACTATAAGCCGAACACCAAGGAGTCTACACATGAGTGAACCGATCTAGTTTGTTAATGGCATGTTTCTTTTTAAAGTTGTGTTGGACACAAATACTTGGAACACATTTATACAGCTGTGGGAATAAAGGATTTGGTTTTGGTCAGCCTAAAGAGTTATGTTCACCTTGGAGTGAGACCAGCTTAACAGGTGTCTGTTTGCTGGCAATGGTATTCTGCTCCTGTCTAGGAGGGAACAGAAAGCTGCTCTGAGGAAAATAGATCCCTGGTAGAGAAACCAGTATGCAATTTTTCTAAACTTGAGAGTCTCTAGCAAGCTCAAAGAGCAGCAAGAGACACTAGTGACTGGGTTTCAACTGACAGACAAAGCTAGTCTAGCATTCATATGGTCGTAGGGCTAAAATTTGTGTGATTAAAAAATATATATACCTCTTCATCTAGCATCCATATTTGGCTGACAGGTGCTGACTATTTCAGACTGCCTTTGATAAACAGCTCAAAAATTGCAAGAGGGAAGATCAAGACTTGCTCCAAAAGTCATCTTCATTCCATTCTAGTGTCCAGAGTTGATTGTAAATATCACACTTATTTTAAGTGAGGTGTCATTCTTACTACCACTGTGACAAAATAGCCAAATCAAAATCTTATTGAAGTAGAAGAAATATCTAAATTCCTACTTTAGCTATAATTCAAAAGTCCTTTTTGCCAAGAGCAATACATACTTTTTTTTCTTACAAGTTAAAAATCAACTGAGGGAAAAGTGGTTGAAGATTAACTTAAAATTGGGTTAAGGAAAGGAATGGTCCGAGCAAAAACAACTTTGGAGACTAATTTTTGCTTCATGCAGTGTAAAGACTAAAGTAACTTAATTATTTCTCTAAACATACCCAGCCTTTGCTGTAGTAAACTTCAAGGTTGATCTCAGACAAAAGGCCAAAACTTCAACAAAAGCAGTTTTCTTAAGCTAGGAAAACAGTGGTTTTCAACATGTGGTCTGTAGACTGACATAAGGGATCTGTGAAAGGTGACTTATGGAAATAAAGTTTCAGATGCTAGAGAAGGCTTTGTTTTTTCTGATGAGTCAAAAGTATGTGACTATCGCCACCTACAGTTCACAATTCAGTGTTCATCTTTATAGAAGCCTACAAGTTTATACCCTTCTCATGCTGTGTCAAATGCTGAGCTGAACATCTTAAACATTAATAGTTGAACTCTATACTCGGTTTTTAGTCTAACTTCTAGACTAGGTGACATACTGAATTTCCAAAGGAGTCCACACCTCCATTTGAAATTTTGTAGGAGTCTGCAAGTGAAAGGCTAAGACAAGAACCATCCCCCCACCTCAAGTAGAGGGTTTTTTTTTCCTATTATCAAAGGCTAAGTTAAGCTTTCGTGTAATTACATCTATACATAGGTGTTGCTCAGCTCTTTGTGTGTCTTTTAGCTTTGCATAGAACAAACTTAAAGGAGTAAGTCTAAAGCTATTGATGAGAAATTGAAAAGCCCTGACCCCTTTCGAGGAATTCTATATCTGATTCTTCAGTAGAGGTGGCCTTGTCCAAGTTCCTGTTTTAGTCACTAGTGGCGTACGCAAAAGCATGGCTTCTGGGTTATGTCTCACCAATATTGGGGTTCTTAGCACCTGTTATGTAGACAGGCTATTAAAAATTCTACTGGCTTTGGAATGGAGAAAAGTCTGGATTTTTAAATCTCTAGTTTTGGTTTTAATATAATGTGTGACTGAGATTTGTAGGGATGCCCTTGTGGAAGAAAAACAGTCTTCACTCTTAGGTTGTTTGTAACAAGTCAGAGACTGTTTATTCTCAAGCAGTTGCAAAGGGGAGAGTGCACAAACAGGGATTCCCCTTTCCTAGGCAGGTTGCTGCCAGATAAACAGTTAGGGCAAGCATTTATACCTTTTGTTGCATACAATAATCAACAGCCCTGTCTTTATTTTAATACATATTCCTTCCTGATCTCTGTCTTTTCTAAGCAGTTCCTCCTAGTCTGCATTCCATTCTTATCTGACACAAGCTCAAAACAGCATCTCTTACAATTTTCCCACTCGCCCAGGCCGTGCTTCAAAGTCTGGCGTTGTTAGAGTTAGTTAGCCTGACTCTTGCTCTACTCCTAAGATGTCTGTATTCAAGTTCCCTTTTTCCACTTCCACACTCCCCCCTTCTGTGCTTCCAGCACAACGATCAGTCTTAAACCTCCATTTTCATCAAACCTTATATTGCTGCTTCTAGATCAAATGGTTCAGCCTCATGGGTTTTGGTTGGATGCAACGACAATGCATGGTTAGTATGAACATAAAAGGTGGTGTTATTACATCCTTTACAACAACCTAATCCTAAACTGAACAACCATGAAAGCATTAACATTCCCTTTGTAATATGATGGGGTTGTATAGCCTTAGTCACAAAACACAATACATAGACACTCTATAGGCTGTATGAAAGGCATACTTTTCAATTTGATATATATTTTGAAGCATATGAATTTGACCTTGTAATTCAGAGATTTCTCAGTCCTTGGGTAGGAGTGAAAGCAAATTTTGGAACCAGTCAGGTACTAAGGCAGTCCAATTAAAAGATATCTGAAACCTAAGGGCTGATTGTAGGATTCTATCCACAGGCCCATAAATAATGTTTGCCTGCAGCAGTGGTGAGATTAAAATGTATGTCTTGCAAAGTGGTGGCCTTAACATACAGCTGTTACTAGCTTGGAAAAGCAGCTGTCCTGTCAGGGAAGTTCCTTGTCCCATACCCTCTCTACAAATACAATGAACAGTGACAGCTTCCCCTGGCTTCAGTTTTCATACACACTGAAGCTGTGCAGGTTCTGAAGGCCAGAGTGTCTATTGACTCCCTATCCAAATGTCAGGTGTTATTTCAGGAGCACTGACTATAAATCAGGCATACCAGGTAGTTTAATTTCCCAAATGTCTCGGTGAATTATCCAATCCCACATCCATCCTCCCCATAGACCTGGCAGGATTCCGTATGTGGGAGCCCACATCCCTCCAACTGGTCCATGTGCTTGGAAGGAGCACTGCGAACATCTGCACTTCCACCCAGAAAATCTCCAAGTATGTCTCCATAACCACAGATCAGATGATACTCCTGAAGTATCTGTAAGGGAAGTGGGCCAAGCCTGATGCACAAGATCACTCTGAATGGCCATGAGCTGGTCATTCAGGAAATCCTGAATTTCTGAACAAGCCGGATCCCACTGTAATGCCTTCGCAGCCTCAGTGATATTTAATACCATCGTCAGAAGTTTCTGGGTCACTGAACTAAGGACGGAGATAACACGTAATTCATCGACTCCAGCCTGTACTTCAGTTAACTGCTCCAATAATAAGACCTGTGGCTTTTTCCAATTGTCCTAATTTTTCTTCATGTTGTTGGCCTTATAAATATTCCAAATTGCAGCTGCACTATTAGCACCATCCAATAGGTGTCCAGTCAAGTCCTTCTTCGTTCTAGAGGAAACCCAGGCCTTTTGCTGTGCTATCTTAATGGCAGCCCCTTTTGAGCAATTAGGATATGTAAAGGTGACCTGAAAACGATACAGGCAGCATGAATTTTATAGTCCCTAGTGTAGTATTAATCACAGTCCATCAATAGCCTAACACATCTCTCTTTGATGAAGTGCCATACCATATCTGTTGGCTTAACACTTTCATTTATTTCCAAGAGGCATTAGCATTAATAGCATAGGAAGGGGTATACTGCAATATGGTGCAGGTTAAATTATTAGTTACTGGGATTATTTCAATGCAGATAAAATTTCCAGTGGCAGAACAGACTCTTTGGGTGTACGTTTGATTATTCACTAATTGGGTGACCAAATAACAGTAAGGGCCTCTTTCATCTAACATACTGCAGACTCCAGGAATGGCCGTCATATCTACCTCACTATAGAATCCATTAATCTCAATTTCCAATTCTTGGGGCTCATTTGTAGTGATATATATTTCTATCATCACCAACCCATTTGTTTTCCACTCAATTATTCGCTCATATGACTTATTCTGAACTTTAAAAAATACATTTTCTGAACAAAATTTCAGTAAATTACTAAGATTTGAAAGTCTTGGCCATTGGGTTTCATTAGAATATACAGTATTGTCTGTATTTGGGTAAATTACAGGGGTGGTGGCAAAGGTGGAGGGGATGGTGGGGATAATGTTCATGTCAGCAAGGCATCTTTGGTATTTGTCATCAGGAAGCCATTTAGGGAGGGCAGTACATTCTGATGGTACTTGTCCGTAAGCACAAAGCCCAGACCCTGGGAAAAATATCCAAACCACCACTCAACTCCAAATTCCCAAGAATGGTCCTCGCAGTTCCCTCCCTGCCAATACACAATACTCCGTTTCCTCCACCAGGGCCAATTGTTAATGTCCTTTGTCATCAGGAATTCCTGGACCTCGGTGGTTTCAGCAGAGCGAGTGTTCCTTCTTTTCTCTTGGAACAGTTGTGGTTTAGCATTATGCAGGGGAGAGGTTACTAGCACATCACCCTGTAATGATTTGGTTCTAGTGAAATCCTAATGCATGATAGTTCTGTCAGTGGACATGGGAGAGGTTACTAGCACTTCACCTTGTCCTTTTCTCCTGCTGTCCAGAAGGAACAGCAGCACCAGAAGGAGAGAGAGACCGATCATCAGTCGGAGAGTCATCTCGAGGTGGAGGGGCCTTTTTGCAGTGAGAAGCATGGGTCCAGGCAATCAGTCCTTGTCACTTCACAGCGGTGTTGGTAGTTAACAGATTTTTTGGTAAGGGCCTTTCAAGTGCAGGGTCAGGGCCGTCTTTAGCTGATGAACCTTTATGTAGACCCAGTCTCTTGCTTCCAATTAGTGGCAGGGTTACTCAAGATCCTTGGGTAGTGCTTCTTTCACCTGTGTATAAAGAGACCTAACGCATTTCATTAGAGCCTAACAATAATTAAGCATTGTGTCATCCATTAAATGAATGTCCATCTGGGCGAGGGTCAGTGAAGGTACGCGAGCAAAGGGGGGATGATTGCTGTAGTTAAACGAGACTAGTTTGCACCGGATTTTTCCTCTGTGGCCCAGCACTACTGCCAACAATGTACGACCTGCCAGCAGCACAATGTTGGTAAGGCTGTTAAAGTTAGACAGTCAGTGCGTCCCCCTCCCTGGGGACCTTTTGTAAATATTCAGATTGATTTTATTCAAATGTCTAAATGTTGTAATTATGAGTATGTGTTGTTTTAGTTGATGTATTTTCAAACTAGGTTGAGGCCTTCCCTTGCAGAAGGGCAGATGCCAAGACTGTTGTGAAAATTTTGCTTAAGGATTTTATACCAAGGTTTGACATACCTGTTGGTATCAACAGTGATCGGGGTACTCATTTTACTGGACATATAAAAGAATTATGTGCAGCCTTGCAGATCCAACACAACCCCATTGTCCCCACCACACGCAGTCTGCTGGGATAGTGGAACGTCAGAATGGGATCCTGAAAAATAAACTGGCTAAGATCTGTGCGGAGACAAACTTAAATTGGCCAGATACCTTTCCACAAGACAAAACACCACAAGGACATAGAACACAAAACACGTCTATTGTGCCAGTAAACGCATGGTATGTTGGATTGCTCTTTAGCTGGCATCAGCTTTCTCTGATTTTCTGAAAAACTGCCAGAAGCCACATTGGATGCCCTGTCAGGATCTCAAGAGGGCTGAAAAACGAAAGAACATATTTCTACCCCTTCTGGGGCAATCAGTCATTGCTTAAAATATTACTTTCTTATACAAATACCCTTGCAGATTGCAGGCAAAACACAGGAATTACCCCCATATTTTCTGTGTTTGTTTCATAGGCAGGCCAGGTTTCAGTGGCTTTTATCTTTATCAGTTAAGTACTTTGCATAAACACAGATGTTTTCTGGATTGCTTTTGGATCCAGAGCCAGTCACAGATTAAAACTTTTACTTAAAAGGGACACAGTTAACTTTTACCAGAGTTCTGATTGCCTTTTACTTATAACTCCTGCTTTCAAAACACACAGCGATCTGAAAAGGAAACACCACCTATTGTAGCCGCTTGGAGCCTAATAGGATTTTAATTAAGTAGCATTGTATATTTACATTCCTTTCACCCCTTCTACAATATACACTGCACATGTTCTTGTCCTTAACATCCCCTTTATACATTTTGGGCGGTTAAATTCCAACAGACACCCCTTATGTTCTTTTAGCTAATCTGACTAAAATATTCATAGCCAAATGATTTCAATCAAATAGTCTCTTTGCATGGATTTATTTACAGACATTTCTTTGGGAAAAGGGCCCATTTTTCCTTCAGAATGGCTGCAAAGAAACCAAGAATTATTTTCTTTTTAGCGTTTTTACAAAATCCAACTGATAATTCCCTCCAACAACTACAGAGTTAACTTTTCACTCTCGTTCCTTTAATCACTTGCTTATTCTCCCAAAACGATACTCTATCAACTCAGATTTTTACCATTCAAATTATTGTTGTAGGGGTTTAAATTTCCCATGCCTATGTTTACTGCTTTCCCTTAGTCCTTCCACCATGCCCCTCAGGGCTTCCAACCAGTTTTCCATTTTTTTTTTTTCCTCTGCCTGCCTGTCCGCTTGTCTGGGCCCGATCCTTTTTTCCTTGCTGCACCATCCCTTTCCCTGGGCACAGGCTTTGTTCCACTACCAATTTAGCAAGGTGGGTGGGCTCCTCAACCAGCCCGCACCCCTCCTGGTCTCTCTCCTTAAACATTGTCACTCACAAGGGCTACCCGAGTCCTCCCCCGTAAGGCTTGCCACCTGGACAGAATGCACAGCCAATTGGTGTTTTAACTGTTAAATTTTTTCTAGCTGTCAGGTACACATCTCTTCCCTTTTCCCCAACTCCTCTTATTTCCCAGTCCTGCCACGACCAGGAGTAGACCCACCTGCACCCTTTCCCCGTAGACCAGGGTGGAGAGAGGAATGCTAAACCTCTCTCTGGTTCTCAAGCATACTACGACTGAGTATTTAATTATGCAATCCTCAACATAAAATACCACCAGTGCTAGGCAAACTAACGTGAAATGTCAAGGGCAAAACAGAGAGCTGGTGTGCACTCTGGGGCGCTCCTCCCCCCCACCCTCCCCACGCACAATTCTCCACCAAAACTGTGACAGATTTCCGTTACCAATCTACTTGTGCCTCAGTTGATCAGGCTAAGACCGCAGGATCATAGGGGTGGAGATGAAGAGAACACACCATATCACTAAATTTTAAAGCTTCATTAATAAAAGAATAAAAAACAGTGGTGAGTGCGGGAACTGCTTCCACGTCACTCAAAGGAAGGAAGAAGCATTAGTGCTCAAACCGTGACCCACTTTCGTACTCACAAACATGCTACCCGGGCTGGCCAGGCCCGGGGGTAGGAGAGACAGAGAGAGAGATGGACGGGAGGCTATCCTATGGACAGGTTGTCCAGAGATACACTGCAAAAATCTCCAACTTGCTTCCGCTCTTGGGAGGGATTTTTTACGCCCTGGGGTCTCTTGGAGTGTCTCTTTCAGAGACCTTTGCTTGGTATTCCAGTCCAGGCTGGCTGCCAGTGGCTTCTTCAGCATCCCCAAACCACACCAGCTCCAGGATCGCAAAGGCAGACTGTTGGGTCTCACTGGGTGGCCAACCTTTGCAAATGTAATCTCAGTCCTGCAACTTGTTTTGCCTTTGTTTTGCCTCTGGCTATATTTTTTACAGCCAGCTGAGGCTGAAAGCGGTTTGTGTGTGTGTGTGTGCTTGGCATGGTCTGTGTTGATTCTTGACCTTGAACGCAGAGCAGCTTTCTCTTTATCTCTAGGTCAAGCTGACTTTTCAAATTATTGTTCCATGGGTTTAAATTAATATAATGTGTGGCTCAGATTTGTAGGGATGCCCTCAATTCTAGATCTTCCCTGATTTTGAGATAAGATCTAGTTCAGTATGAAAAACTATCTCCCCCTGCATTTGAGACTCCTTGGTCATCTCCACCTGGAGTAATTCCAAATTTGAGACACCCTGTCTCCCCACCAAGGCTCATGCCCCAGAATACCACTCTCCCAATTTCAGATGTACATGCATACACACAAGCATCTTCCCTCTGAGGTATCAATCCCTACTATCGTCTGTTAAGCATTTAAGTGGTTTCATTCATCCTAGCACAGAAACTATGTAATGGTAATGGCTATGGTAATTTGTTGGAATTCCATGAAATATCCTTCATTCCAATGAGCACACAACTATGGATCATATTCAAAGATATGCAGTAGCAAATAGGATAAATGTTGGTATTTCAGAAAAATGTCAAATAGCTGCACAATCACAGAGCATTGCATGCAATGACTGGGGCAGCTCAGACCTGTCGGAACCATTGTTTCAGGTTGTTCATGGACTCAGATGAACAAGTTTACATTGGTTTGCAAGGTTGTCTTTATAACCATAAGGCAGGGGTGGGGAACCTACGGCCCCCAGGCCAGATCCGGCCTGTTGCTTAATTTCATCCGGCCCACAGTAAGTATTTCTAAAAACACAGACCTATGACAGTAGCCTATGGTGGGTGGAGACAGCGGAGGAGATGAGGAGGGAGGTGAGCGGCAGGCAGTGGCTGTAACTGCAACACTGGGGCAAGGCAGAGCCTCCAGCCACTCTCGTGTGTTATGACCTCACAATGGCTGGCCCTGGAGCCCGGCAGCGTGTTCCTCAGCCCGTGCGTGCTTCCAGCGCTCTAGTGCGGAGCAGCCAGTAGCATCCCCAAGCCGCGCACATGTGCATGCCTATGGTGGTGGTTGGGTTGCAAGAGTTGTGTGAAAAACTGCTATCTGACTTAATTTGCAACCTCCACCATCACACTAAAAAAGCGGGTGAGTTGAACGTTTTATATTTCTCTCTCAAAAAAAGCTTAAATTAAGTTGCTTTTTACTTGTGTGTGGCCCGCGATTGATTTTTAATGTGGGTCAATGACCCGTGATAGAAAAAAGGTTCCCCACCCCTGCCATAAGGGGTAAAAACTTCCTTTGTTAAAGAAAAAAAAAGAGATTGAGTACAACTCCACAGTCAATTCTGCAGTTGCAACTACAAAGGTGCTGGCAGTCAACCTACTATGTTCAAGTTTATATTATGCAAGAGATCCTAAGTTTATGCGCTTAAAATGGTAGTGGATGGTAGTGGAAAACAGCTGAACTCATTGCCCTCTGTGCTTCAGAAGCAGGACATATCCCTCCCAACCTCTTGTGGCCCTTTGCTTGCTGGAGAAGGTACTTGACTAGAAGAGCTTGAAAATCCACCTCTTGTTTATTCTCTCTGCCCACTCAGCCTGTTACGTGGCTGACCATCTCCCTGCAGCACAATCATCTCCTTCCCCTCCAGTCTTCTGCCCTGCAAAGATACGAGGCAGTCATTCTATACTGGCAACCCTGGTAAATAGGGTTGAGGAGGGAAAGCGAAGAGAAAAGTAGATAGAAAGTAAAACTGAAATGATGAATACAGGAAGGAAAGAAGGTGGGATTATTTCATCTTTAACCGCAGATCATTGTACTGGAATGACAGCAATACACAAGACAACTATATTGCTAAATTACAACATATCTGATTAGGTTCAGATTTATTATTCGCCAAGCAAACCACTGTTCAGCCCTTCTGCTCATTTGTCTCAGTATTTCCTCATTTTTTATAGACCTTTTGTCCATTAAGGATTGAGTCTTTTAAGTAAGATATACAAATCTTGTGCAGGCAATCTCACTAAATAGCCTAGAAAAGGTAGCTTAACTTCCATTGATCCTTTCAAAGAGTGCCACTTCTTCTATGCGTGAGCACGTGCTCGCTCTCTCTCAGAGCACTATCTGTTATCACATTAATGAGCATTTCACAATAGGGATTCTCTCTGCCTGGCTGGAATGCAGTTTGGAAAATCAAAATTCATAGACAATACAGGCCTCTTGTTGCAGTGGCAGAGGAGCTGTTGTGGAGCTGATTACTTCTGCAGGTCTCTGTCTTTGCCACTATGTAGACTGCTGTAATCTATGCTGGCTGGCCGTGATTCCCAAAGGGACCATATGCCAACTGGAGATAGCCAGAGCCAGCTGGGGATAGGAGCTGGCAATGTCCACTGGGGAAAGGAGGGCAGTCTCTGCCCATTTTGCGCTGCCTGAGCACTAGAATAAGCCAGAGAGTCCCACCCAACATCCAGCATACCACTATACCATATACATTTCATGTCAGAGAGCAAGACTGGGACCAAACATAATACATAATAAAACAAAGAAATCAATGATAATTAATCCCTAGCCACAAAAGTGTCAAGCCACAGGAGATCCCTCGTGCAGTCCGTAATTGTTTTACATAGGAGTTGTACACGTTGGGAGTGATGGGGTCACTTCTTCCTGTGACAAACTCTCTGGATGGGACATTGGTGGGGAAGATAAGAACCTTGCAGTTTCCCACCGATCGTCTCACCAGGATGGCGGGTTCAGCTTCATTGTCCACCAAAACAGGCAATGTTCAGGGACCAAACCCTTGTGGATCTCGGAGACCTGCTGGCGGTGCAGGAGCCATTGTGCCTTCTACACAGTTCTTCCAGCTCACTGGCAGTATGGCCTCAATGGAGCAATGAAACCAGGGCTTCCCTGCCACTGCACCTCTACCCCAACATTGCAGGAGGAGTCTATACAAAAGCTAGAGCACCCTCAGTCTGTATTACTTTCTTAGTGGATTTTCTGCTGTGGATAGAATGATGAACTGAGCCTCAGACTCACGCTGGGTCCTTCACCAGGGTGCGGGGCTGAAAACGTAGGTGCTACGTCTATCTGCACAATAAGGGTGAGAGCTGTATGCAGAGGATCCCCTCTGCTTGTGGGTCCCCGAGGAATCTGTTGCTCTTGGAGGGTCCAGATTCTCAATAGCCATAATTTGATGTGGTTTCACAGAAAGCAGTGAAGCTATATTGAGGATCTGGCACTAGGACTTCATTAGGAGGTTTCTGTTTGAAGCAAGTTTACCTGTTGTTTGTCAGAGCCCTGTGATGTGATAAATATTCAGCTGTCGTATTTTTGTTTTCTTTGAATACTGAAGTCCTTGTCATCTTCCGAATCACTCTTAACTGGATTAGACTCATTAAATCTTTACAAAAATGGGGTACAACTGATTTACAGTCAAGTTATCCTGTCCTCTTATTTCCTGGCCCCCAATAAGTGACACGTATGCATCTTTTCATGTAGGCACTGGTGTTTCCATCCCCGAGTCTATCTCATAGAATGATCTGGGGGCCAATGCCACCTCCCTATTGATTTGAGCTGCCACTTTGTTCTTGTATCTTTAGGGAAGGTGGAAATCTGAGATTTAAAAGATTCCTCAAGTCTTTGAAATTTATCACTACTGCATAATAAACTAATGAATAAATCTTCAAAAGACAACTCAGCATTTAGATGCTGTATGGGCCCAAAGCTTCAAAGAAACTTCTGACAACTGGAAAGGAAATACTGGCTGTGCAATGATTTCCTTCATTTCTGAGCCAGCATAGTCCCTCTGATTTAATACCCAGGATGAATGCTTTCATTTTGCTGGTGGACAGGTCTTTCTGCAGCTCCCACATCCATTAATCTTGGCTTTATAAATCTTGAACATCTTCCTGCAGTCTGGAGCTTTAATTCACCTTGACAACTTCCATCAGTGGCCCCCTTGTCATCCAACAAGACAGGGAGTTTCTCAGGAGACAGGTTTGCCTGGTACTGTGTGATAGCAGCGTGAACAGCTGAAAAAGACTGACAAGTTTGTGCTGGGGCTTGAAATCATTTCTGTTGTTTAATATTAATAAGGACAACAAAGTAGTGTTGTTATTACTGAGTGCCCAGAGGCCCCAAAAAGGGATCAGGACTCCATTTTGCTAGGTATGGTACACACACATCACATGAAGAGACAGGCCTTGCCCCAAAGCTCTTAATCTACATCTAGGATGAGACAACAGGTGGACTTATGTAAGCAGGGACAAGGACAAGGTGACAGTGAAATTATTATATTAGGTATTTAAAGCATAAGTATCAAGTTCTTTGTAACTTAGTCTCTGTATTAGTGCTGATTTCATGTGCCAACATATAGCCAAAACCTGAGACGTCTCTAGAGGTCATCTCAGCCCATCCTCTTCTGAACAGACTGTCATGAAGTTTACTGCAGGGCGTCTTTCACAAGAGACCTGACAAATGTAGAGCCTGTCTTCTTCATTTGCACTGTATAATAGTAATAGTAATTAATAATACTCACCTCTACAGTTCCTTCCATCCAAGGATCTCCATGTGCTTTCCAAACATAGCCCTTGGGAGGTAGGTAGGTATTGTTATCTCTGTTTTACAGATGGGGAACTGAAGCCCAAATTAGTTAGCCACCTTGCCCTGAGTCAGTGGTTCTCAAAGCCAATCCGCTGCTTGTTCAAGGAAAGCCCCTGGCAGGCCGGACCTGTTTGTTTACCTGCCGTGTCTGCAGGTTCAGCCGATCGTGCCTCTCACTGGCCACGATTCACCGCTCCAGGCCAATGGGGGCTGCGGGACGCCTAACCTGCGGACGCAGCAGGTAAACAAACTAGTCCAGCCCACCAGGGGCTTTCCCTGAACAAGCGGCGGACCGGCTTTGAGAACCACTGCCCTAAGTCACACAAGAAGCGTATGGCGGAACCAGGGATGGAATTCCTGTCTCCTAGCACTGTGCCTTAAGAGCAAGACTATCATTCCTCCCCTTTCAGATCCCAGGTCTTTTCATAAGAAAGTAATGTCCAAAGTGCAGATGCTCCCACCATTGGATGTAATGGGCCACAGTGTCTTGGGCCCTGCACATTGCAGAGTTGGCTGCCCTTTGTGAGGAAACTCTCCAGGGGAAGTTTGTGAAGTACTTTGTTATCATTTGGTTGACAGTACAATATTGTTATTATTCTCCTCTTACAGCTGAGTAGATAAAATACCCCTGGAATACTCCAGTACAAAGCAAGTTTTTACCCTTGATGTTGAGAAGGAGTCATGAATGAGAATCAATCAGTAAAGTGATTCCATACCAAAGCTGCACTCTCTCTTTATGGCTGTCACACAGTAATGTGCCCCCAAAGTAACTTGATTTCAAAGGACAGACAGAATAAAAGTATTCCATTTGCCACTGAGACGCCAAAATTGCAGCAGGTGTTTTGTTCTCAAACTAATTACTCAGAAAGAACTGGGTACAGTTGTACCAAGTGACAAGGCTAGACTATGAAGATAATGAGCAGAAACTCCAGAAGGAAAAACAATCAAAGGAGAGGCAGTGTGAAAACAATGCCCCTTAAGGCCTTGATCCAGCAAACATTTGCTCACACGTTTGTCAGTCTGTGGATAGTCTTACTCAAGTCAATAGGATTACCTGCATGCTTAAAGTTCAAGTGTTTTCAGGAGTATAGTCTGATTGTGCTGTCATTGTTTTCTCTATATACAGTGCCCCTTGCAGCCCATGCAAGTGGGAGCTGGGAGGCATCAGCTTCTCTACTCCCATCCAGAGCTAGATGAGAAATTGTTTTGGTGCTAAAGAGCTGGCCATGAATATGTTTGCACTCAGTGGGCCTGATTCTCCTCTAGTTCACACCACCATAAAACAGGAATAGCCAGTCTGAGAGAGGAGAATCATGCTCACACAAGGCGCCAGTATCCCAGCTGGTGTAAATCAGTTGTAGCTCCAAGGCTTTTGTGGAGCTGCTCTGAGTCACAGCAGATGAGGATCAGCTCAAGAGATCAGCTGAAGCTCCCTTTGAAGTCAGGGTGAGTTGCAGATCCTTAGAGTCTCTGAAAATCAGGCCTTCAGTGTCCCAGGTTGGGAACCCAAAAACTGAGGCTCACAAAATCATTAGCCAATTTTGAAAATATCTCAGTTAACTTCTTTGTTCCTCAGCATTCCTATCTGTAAAATAAGGATAACAACTCCTCCATCCTGGGGTGGTGCAAGAATTATTTTATTGATGTTTGTGAGAGGCTGTGACTGGGGTCCCACTGGGGGCCACTCAATTAGGGTAAACTGCAAAGAATGGGGCAGATAATCTCCAAAGCTGGTGGATATTTTCCATACTTAGATTTACCAAGCCAGCATAAAACAGCTTCTTTATTACCTCACTGGTTGTCCGGAAACCAACAACACAATTCCCTTAAAGTAACCCAGCCTCCGGCCTCCATCCAGGTACCCAAGTCAAACATGATGAAGATTTTGAAAATCTTTTCATCATATAAAAGAAAAGGTTCTACCAATCCCAAAGAATCATATACATTGTCTCCCAGGTTATTGAATATTCCAGATCTTACCCAAATACATACATACAGCCAACTCTTACTAACTAAACTAAAGAGAGAGAGAGTACGGTTAAAAGATCAATATACATACAGACATGAGTTCAATTCTTGAGGTTCAGATTCATAGCAGAGATGAACTTTGTAGTTGCAAAGAGTTCTTTTAGAATTTAGTTCATAGGTTATAGTCAAATGTCCAATATCAGATCCAGGGTGTACCAGCTTGACTGGGATCTCATCTTGCGACTCAAACTGCGCCTGATGAAGCTTAAGCAGAACTGAGAAAAAAGAATCAGGATCCAAGGATCTTTTATACAATTTCAGGTCTTCTTTGAGAAGTTGGAGTCCCTTGGGGAACAATAGGTAATTAGGGTGAGTTTCAAGGGGGTCCATCACCGGTATTTTAGCTGTATGAATTAACACAAGACAATCCCCTGTTCCTCCACCATTCACTGATCATTTGCTATAAATTTCAAAGAGAGATGAATACAGATATATCCCATGTTTACACTTCATTTAAATGCTAGGATGTTCTTTTGATCTTTGAATTAACAGAATACACCATAGACAGGGACAGTTGATTACATTGTTGACCCTACTTATATATATGTAAATACACAAAAACACAAACATCTCCCCACATGTCTTTAAAGGTTGAATTTGAGTCATTTATTTTGCAGGATGTTTAACCCTTTCTGGCCATGCATCACAGAGGCACATTGATGTTTGTGACCCAGAAAAAAACAATAAGCAACTCTCTTCTGTGAAGGTTGGCAAGGATTCCTCTGCCTACAAGTGCTTCAAAGTTAGGGTCTGTTTGGTGTCTCATCTTCAGATATTGATGCTGTTAAATAACTTAACCATGGCAACAAGCTCTGTTGCGAGTTTCTGTGAAGCCTGGAGACCATTCTTATGAACCTTACTAGACAGCCCATCATGTACTGCAAAAATGATTCTTTCATGTTTCTAACACCACCTCATGACCCCAGTGATAGGTATACTGTGGAAGCAGAGAAGGTAGAAACTAGATTGGTGCGAAGGGAGAGAATTTTCTGTTGTATTTTATACACAATATTTTTCCTGCAGGAGAGAGGAGTAGGTAATGCACAATGGGGTGCTGGGCTATGACTCAGGCTTCTTGGCACTGCTGCAGTAGGAATAATGAATAATTAAAATGTAAATCAAAGGGAACCCCCCATGTGAGATTTAAGATGGTGTTGCACATATTTGGCCATATTTTGATTTACTAGTGGAAATCCAGACTAACTCCCCTGAAACCAGTTGAGCTACTCTGGATTCTGAGATCAGAATCTGGCCTCCAAAAGAAACTCAGGAGAAAGCAGGTATTGTGCTACATGATAGTACTGCATGCATTTTATTTCAGGGGGAATTATATGTTTATGATGTGTAAGAGACATACTTATGAACAAAGTTGCAGGTTTTTCAATCGTTACTTGGATAGCTAATTTATTTAAAAAAAAATTAAATAGAGACTTGGGCTTGTAGCTCAAATCTGTGATGGTGAGGAATATAATTTTACGAAGTCTTTTGTCTCCAGCCTTAGCATGTGTAAACATTCAAATTCTTGGTCACTCCTGAAAATCAGTGTGGCGATCTCAGCCATTTGTGTACAATATAAAACCACCCCACAGTTTGGTACAATTATACACAATTGATTGTCTAAACCATCAAGAGAAACCTAGGAGTGGAATAGCAGGCAGTGTTGTGGGTCAAAATGGAGGGGCAATACAGATCTGTGGGTGGAAGTTTGCAGTGTCTCCAATATCTATGTTGTGAAGCAGCCTCTGGTCTCTCTTACACCAGTATAAATCAGGAGTACCTAATTTGGAGTCAGCACTGTTATCAACCCCAAACAGTCAAAAATCTTGAGTCAAAGTCATGGAAAATCAAGAGACTTGGTTAAAAATCATGAGATTTTAAAGACTAATACATTTTAGACTCTTATTTGCTTTTCCATCTTTGATCCTTTAGGGTTTGCATTTTCCAGCTTTTCTATGCAACCCAGAGGGCTAGACACTTTTTTTTTTTAAATGAAAGCTGAAATTCTTGTGTAATCACTTGAACCCAGAAGATGAGGCTTTAAGAAAAACACCAAATATCACGAGACTTGTGATAAAATCATGAAAGTTAGCAATATTGAGTCAGTGGTGTAAAAGTGAGATCCTTGAGATAAGAATCAGGCCCTGACTGTGCCGGGCTCAAGACAGCACTGAAATTCCCTCTTAACTAGCAAGTAAATCTGGAGTAGTCCAAAGTAAAGAGGAAACCTTTGTTTAAAAAGAAGCAGACTGGACCCTAACAGGTGTCCACTATCAAGAGCTCCTTTATAGTCCATTTAGTTGTAAGTGCTGGAGGTTTCCAGCTGCTGTGTTGTTTCGGGGAGCATTCACCTAACAGGGATGATATTAACTGGAACCAAGCATCCAGAAAAGGGAAAGAATAACATTAAAACACTGACAGAAACAAGCAAAGCTAATTGATGTATATTCTCTACAGTAACTAAAATAAACATGGGGAGGGAGCTCACTGAATCACTGAGCTGGATGCTGATCTTGCTTATGCTAAGGTAAGTCCACTGACTGGCAGGATTACTCCTGCTTTACACCTGCATAAGTGAGATCAGAATCTGACCGGTTGGTCACAGAAATAACTGACAACAGAGAGCAAGCAATGTAATTAGCTAGAGAAAAGATAGACCAGAGGTGGGCAAACTATGGCCTGCTAGCCACATCCGGCCCGCGGGACCCTCCTGCCCAGCCCCTGAGCTCCTGGCCGGGGAGGCTAGTCCCTGGCCCCTCCCCCATTGTCCCCCCTCCCCCGCAGCCTCACCTCGCCGCTGGCGCAATGCTCTGGGTGGCAGGGCTGTGAGCTCCTGGGAGAGGGCAGCTGCAGCGCCCAGCCTGACCCAGTGCTCTGTGCTGAGAGGTGATGGCGGTGGCGTGGCTGGTGCTGGTGCTCCAGGCAGCGTGGTAAGGGGGGTTGGATAGAGGGCAGGGGAGTTCGGGGTGGTGGTCAGAGGGTGGAGTGTGGATAGGGGTTGGAGTGAGAACAGGGGGTTGAATGGGGGCAGGGGTCCCAGGGGGGCAGTCAGGGGAGAGGGAGAAGGGATGGTTGGATGGGGCAGGGGTCCTGGGGGGGCAGTCAGGAAGGAGAGGGGGGATTAGATGGGGGGGGTCTGGGTGGTCAGGGGATAGGGAGCAGGGGTGTGTGGATAGGGCAGGGGTCCTGGGGCAGGGCGGAACAGTCAGGAAGGAGAGGGGGGTTGGATGGGGCGGCAGGGTGCAGTCAGGGGACGGGAGCGGGGGTGTGTGGATGGGGTAGGAGTCTCCGGGGGGCCATCAGGGAACTGGGGGGGTTGGATGGGGCAGGAGTCCCGGGGGGGGACAGATAGGAGGTGGGGGCCAGGCCACGACCCCCTCCCCTAACCGGCCCTCCATACAATTTCCGAAACCCGCTGCGGCCCTCAGTACAAAAAGTTGCCTGCCCCAAGATAGAAGATGCTCTTTAAAATTGCCTTTCTCTAGCTCTCTGTTCCTAGGAAACATCCTCACTTTCATTAATTACAGGGGGGATGTCACTGGCTGAGCTGGCCCTGGAAGGGAGTTTGGGCCGAATTCAACCTGCATCTGGTTTTCTCCTGAATTGGGGCTGAGGAGCCTTCAGGTGAAGCCCCTGATCTGAGGGATCATGTGGTCAGGAAAGCTCACTGGACTAGGGTCAGGTGACTACAGGCTGGCAGCAGTACCTACTACACAAGGAGATGCCCTTGTCTTAGCCAGGAAGAGCCCAGGGCTTGGGAAGGGCCTAGGACAGGGGCAGGCAAACTTTTTGGCTTGAGGCCTGCATTGGGTTTTGGAAATTGTATGGAGGGCTGGTTAGGGGAGGGGATTGTGGCCATGTCCCAGCAGGCAGTATTGTAACTTGAGCCCAGTGTTATAGCATCTCAGCTCAAGACTGGAATATAGCATGCTGATACCTGTAATCCCCGCTACCCGCATCAAAGATGAGAGCAATTAGGTGCGGTGTTCAGGCTTTTGGCAAGCTGTCAGTGTTGCTCTGAGATGGGCAAACTTTGGGCATCCTGGGCTTAATGGTGGCAGTGGTATTAAAAAAAAAAAAAAAAAAGCACATTAGTAAGTAAATACTAAGAGTGCCAGAAGATCTGTTAGCACCTATGTGGGCACCTATGTTTGGCTTGTTTTCTTAGTTCTTAAACACAAGCTGAGCTTTGTGTTCCTCAAAAGCAACATCTTCTGGCCAGGGCAGGGCATTAATAAGAGAGGAAGAACGGTCCACCTCTCCAAGCAAGAGGAAAGCTGAGCTACCATGCTCTTAATGGGAATCTCTGGTGATAGTGCTCTCTGCTGCTACATGGAGCTGCTACAACGAAGAGGTAAGGAGACAGACCTTCATAAAGGTAGTGAGGCATGATTAAAGTGCCCTGTTACCTAAAACTTAGGTTCTCACAACTCCTCCCAGCTGGAAGGACCCTGAATCCCAAAGGCAAGTTAAGGCAATTTGGTGTCAATTTGTGGCTAGTCTGAAAAAGTTGTCAAAACAATGACTAAAGTTATGGACTAATATTTACAGTTATGCAGACACTTTTCAGTTGAAAATTGTTTGCCCGTGCAATTCCTTTTCTATGCACAACTTGTATACGTGTGTCATACTGTCATGTAGATAATCACTGGGGATTGACCCTCGGCCCTCCAGACTTGAAAGCATGAGTCTCTACAGCTTGAGCTGAGAAACTATTTCATGTAAGTGGAAGCTGTAGCAGACTCTCCTCCACAGTGGATGGGACACAGAGGGAGACATGCAACGCATGGAAGAGTGGGTTACATGTGTTATGTACTCTTAGTTTCACTCTTAGTAGTGGAGGGGAGAGTTCTTTGTGGAGGGGCGAGGGGGGACTCAAAAGAGGAGGTATTCACTCATCATGAGGGAGGCTTTGGTGTCAAAGTGACTGGGAGCTGCTGGTTTTGAGAAGTCTTGTTGACTTGTAATCGGGAGCTGTGGTGCCTCATTAGGAAAACAATGGTGCTAATTCTCATGGTTGGTTTGGTTTTTGTTTTTAAAATCATGAGTCTTGTGATATTTGGTGGGTTTTTTCTTAGTCCTAGCTCCTGGAGTCAGGTGATTATGTGAGAATCTCAGCTTTCATTTTAAACAAAAAGCTAATCTCTAGTCCTCCTGAGTGCAGAGAAAAACTTGAGAGCACAACACTACTGTAACGGTAAAGGCTCAGAAACCAGAACGCAAAGATGCATATGACTGAGGTTTAGGAGCTGTGACTTCTAGTTCTTGTTTTCCTAGTCTGTTTTTGTGCCTGTGGGAAGTCATTTCACTCATCTGCACCTTGGTTTTCCATCTATAAAATGGGGATAAATTCCATGCAAATATACCAGGGGTGGCCAAATTTACTGAGCTTCTGAGCCACATGCGACAATCTTCAGAAGTTCAAGAGCCAAGGCACACCTGCCAGGGCACAGGGCTTCTAAGCCCCAGCAGGTGCACCCCACTGGGCTGAATCCCGTACCCCACTGCAAGGCAGAGGTCCTGAACTCTTCCCCCCCGACCCACCCACTGAAATATACTATAGAGAGCAAATAACAGCATAGAAAAGAACAAATCCTGTCAGATTGAATTCATATAGTGCTCAACTGCTGAACAACCACAAGGGGGCATATCTGTAGACATAATGCTGACAATAATCTTCCTAAAAAAGAAAAGGAGTACTTGTGACACCTTAGCGACTAATAAATTTATTAGAGCATAAGCTTTCGTAAGCTACAGCATACTTGTGACACCTTAGAGACTAACAGTCCTTTGTCTGCAGGTCAAGATTCAACATACACATCAGAGGACTATGATGTGACTGTGTCCCATAAGTTAAGAGAATGGAACTGTAGAACTCAAGAAACTTGCATTCAGCATTTAAAATAGGGAATTGTATACCCCTCCCCTTCTAGCATATGAAAGAGGAATGGACCTGATTAGGCACGCTGGGAAGTTCCTATATGCAAAAAGCAACCAGTTCCAGTAACTGAGGAATCGTTAAACATTCATAGTGTCTATGATGAGAGGTTATGTTAAAAAAATCCCACAACAGAAAACCAGATGCATTTTTTGTTAATTAGGAGCCATTCTGCATGAAAATTAAGACTCGGTATGAACATTTAGCTAAAATTTTGCTTGGACAGTTAACAGGAAGATTATTTTCAGAGTAGCAGCCGTGCTAGTCTGTATCCGTAAAAAGAAAAGGAGTACTTGTGACACCTTAGAGACTAACAAATTTATTAGAGCATAAGCTTTCGTGAGCTACAGCTCACTTCATCTTGACCTGTAGACAAAGGACTGAGGTCTTCTAGTCTCATTCAATTACCTCCCCAAAATTGCCAGGCCATAGGCAAAGAATGCAATATCAAAAAGACAAAAAATTAATTGAACCCTCAAGAGGGCACATGGCTCACAAAGTATCCTTGAGATCTTTCTGTCTTTATCCTTCCTCCCTTTTTATGACCCTTCCTTGTTGTGTCATAGAAAGTTAAGGGATGACTTGATAATGGTCTATCGGTACCTATGGGGGAGAATGTCTCTAAGGGTATGTCTACACTACGAAATTAGGTCGAATTTATAGAAGTCGGTTTTGTAGAAAGCATTTCTATACAGTTGATTGTGTGTGTCCCCACACAAATGCTCTAAGTACATGTAGTCGGCGGAGTGCGTCGAGGCAACCGTCGACTTCCGGAGCGTTGCACTGTGGGTGGCTATCCCACAGTTCCCGCAGTCTCCGCCGCCCATTTGAATTCTGGGTAGAAATCCCAGTGCCTGATGGGGCTAAAACATTGTCACGGGTGGTTCTGGCTACATATCGTCAGGCCCCTGTTCCTTCCCTCCCTCCCTCCCTCCGTGAAAGCAAGGGCAGACAATCATTTTGCACCTTTTTTCTTGAGTTACCTGGGCAGACGCCATACCACGACAAGCAAGGAGCCCGCTTAGCTCACTGTCACCGTGTGTCTCCTGGGTGCTGGCAGACATGGTACTGCATTGCTACACAGCAGCAGTTTATTGCCTTTTGGCAGCAGACAGGGCAGTATGACTGGTAGCCGTCATCGATGTAGTCCTGGGTGCTCTTTTAACCGGGTGCTGGGCAAACATGGGAGTGACTCAGCCAGGTCATTTCCCCTGTTTCGTCTCGTGGTGATTCAGTCCCGCACTGTCTTTTAATCTGCAGCCAGCAGAAGATGACGGCCAGTAGTCATACTACATAGTCTTCTGCCGAGCACCCAGCTGTTGACGATGGCTAGCAGTCATACTGCACAGTCTGCTGCCAGCAAGATGTACAAAGATAGATGAAGTGGCTCAAAACAAGAAATAGACCAGATTTGTTTTGTATTCATTCTCCTCCCCCTGTGAAATCAATGGCCTGCTAAACCCTGTTTCAGAAGCTGCAGGAAGGGACTTTATTCCCAGACCAGAAAATAACCTTTGGGGATGTTGAAATGCCAGTAGTTATCCTTGGGGACCCAGCCTACCCCTTACTGCCATGGCTCATGAAGCCGTACACAGGCAGCCTGGACAGTAGTCAGGAGCTGTTCAACTACAGGCTGAGCAAGTGCAGAATGGTGGTAGAATATGCACTTGGACATTTAAAAGCGCACTGGCGCAGTTTACTGACTTGGTTAGACCTCAGCGAAACCAATATTCCCACTGTTATTACTGCTTGCTGTGCGCTCCACAATATCTGTGAGAGTAAGGGGGAGACGTTTATGGCAGGGTGGGAGGTTGAGGCAAATCGTCTGGCTGCTGGTTACGCACAGCCAGACACTAGGGTGGTTAGAAGAGCACAGGAGGATGCGGTGCGCATCAGAGAAGCTTTGAAAACCAGTTTCATGACTGGACAGGCTACGGTGTGAAAGTTCTGTTTGTTTCTCCTTGATGAAACACCCTGCCCCTTGGTTCACTCTACTTCCCTGTAAGCTAACCACCCTCCCCTCCTCCCTTCGATCACCGCTTGCAGAGGCAATAAAGTCATTGTTGCTTCACATTCATGCATTCTTTATTCATTCGTCACGCAAATAGGGGGATAACTACCAAGGTAGCCCAGGAGGGGTGGTGGAGGAGGGAAGGACAAGGCCACACAGTACTTTAAAAGTTTAAAACTTTAAAACTTATTGAATGACAGCCTTCTGTTGCTAGGGCAATCCTCTGGGGTGGAGTGGCTGGGTGGCCGGAAGCCTCCGCACCGCATTCTTGGGCGTGTGGGTGTGGAGGCTATGGAACTTGGGGAGGAGGGCGGTTGGTTACACAGGGGCTGTAGCAGCAGTCTGTGCTGCAGCTGCCTTTGCTGCAGCTCAACCATACACTGGAGCATATTGGTTTGATCCTCCAGCAGCCTCAGCATTGAATCCTGCCTCCTCTCATCACGCTGCCGCCACCTTTCAGCTTCAGCCCTCTCTTCAGCCCACCACTTACTCTCTTCAGCCCGCCACCTCTCCTCCCGGTCATTTTGTGCTTTCCTGCACTCTGACATTGTCTGCCTCCACACATGCGTCTGTGCTCTGTCGGTGTGGGAGGACAGTATGAGCTCGGAGAACATTTCATCACGAGTGCGTTTTTTTTCACCTTCTAATCTTCACTAGCCTCTGGGAAGGAGAAGATCCTGTGATCCTTGAAACGCATGCAGCTAGTGGAGAAAAAAAAAAGGGACAGTGGTATTTAAAAAGACACATTTTATAGAACAATGGTACACTCTTTCATAGTAAACCTTGCTGTTAATATTACATACATAGCACATGTGCTTTCATTACAAGGTCGCATTTTGCCTCCCCCCAGCACGTGGCTAGCCCTGCTACCCAACCCCCGGCTAACAGCGGGGAACATTTCTGTTCAGCCATAGGCAAACAGCCCAGTAGGAACAGGCACCTCTGAGTGTCCCCTTAAGAAAAGCACCCATTTCAACCAGGTGACCATGAATGATATCACTCTCCTGAGAATAACACAGAGAGATAAAGAACGGATGTTGTTTGAACGCCAGCAAACATACATTGCAATGCTTTGTTCTACAATGATTCCCAAGTATGTGCTACTGGCCTGGAATGGTAAAGTGTCCTACCATGAAGGACGCAATAAGGCTGCCCTCCCCAGAAACCTTTTGCAAAGGCTTTGGCAGTACATCCAGGAGAGCTGCAAATGCCAGGGCAAATTAATCATTAAACATGCTTGCTTTTAAACCATGTATAGTATTTTAAAAGGTACACTCACCAGAGGTCCCTTCTCCGCCTGGCGGGTCCGGGAGGCAGCCTTGGGTGGGTTCGGGGGGTATTGGCTCCAGGTCCAGGGTGAGAAACAGTTCCTGGCTGTCGGGAAAAATGGTTTCTCCGCTTGCTTGCAGTGAGCTATCTACAACCTCATCATCATCATCACCAAAACCTGCTTCCTTGTTGCCTCCATCTCCATTGAAGGAGTCAAACAACATGGCTGGGGTAGTGGTGGCTGAACCCCCTAAAATGGCATGCAGCTCATCATAGAAGCGGCATGTTTGGGGATCGGACCCGGAGCGGCCGTTCGCCTCTCTAGTTTTCTTGTAGGCTTGCCGCAGCTCCTTAAGTTTCATGCAGCACTGCTTCAGGTCCCTGTTATGGCCTCTGTCCTTCATGCCCTGGGAGATCTCGACAAATGTTTTGGCATTTCGAAAACTGGAACAGAGTTCTGATAACACGGATTCCTCTCCCCATACAGCGATCAGATCCTGTACCTCCCGTTCGGTCCAAGCTGGAGCTCTTTTGCGATTCTGGGACTCCATCATGGTCACCTCTGCTGATGAGCTCTGCATGGTCACCTGCAGCTTGCCATGCTGGCCAAACAGGAAATTGAAATTCAAAAGTTTGCAGGCCTTTTCCTGTCTACCTGGCCAGTGCATCTGAGTTGAGAGTCCTGTCCAGAGCGGTCACAATGGAGCACTCTGGGATAGCTCCCGGAGGCCAATACCGTCTAATTGCATCCACAGTACCCCAAATTCGACCCGGCAAGGCCGATTTCAGTGCTAATCCCCTTGTTGGGGGTGGAGTAAGGAAATCGATTTTGAGAGCCCTTTAAGTCGAAAAAAAGGGCTTCGTCATGTGGACGGGTACAGGGTTAAATTGATTTAACGCTTCTAAATTCGACCTCAACTCGTAGTGTAAACCAGGGCTAAGAGTAGAGGGGTCTTCATTCTAGCTGACAAAGCATAGCAATGGCTGGAAGTTGAACCTGGATAAATTCAGGCTGCAAATAAAGCCTGGTTTCTTAACAGTGAGGGTAACTGACCACTGGAACAACTTACCAAGGGACGTGGTGAATTCTCCATCATGGGAAGTCTTTAAATCAAGATTGAACAAGAGCATGTGTTTTAGAACGACATCCAGTCACAGGCTGTTAGACTCAATGCAGAAGTTACTGAGTGAAATTCTCTGGCCTGTGTTATGCAGGAGGTCAGAGTATATGATCATAATGGTCCCTTCTGGCCTTAAAATCCATGAGTATGTTCTTTGGGGCAGGAACTGTGTCTTTACTTTGTGGGACACTTCTGGGCACTATATCAAAGTATATTAACTGTATGTGGGAGCCACACTCACAAGAGCCATTACAAAATCTGTGCACAAAATAAATTCACTGTCATTTTTAAGATCCCATCCTGCAAACATGTCTGAGTAAAGTTACTCATGTACAAATCATCCTGTTAATTTCAATTGTGTGACTCATATGAATAAAATTTCTTGCCTAAGGTAATGTACACACTACAGCTTAAGTGGGTACAAGTTATGGCGCTGAGGGGTGTACGTCGACAGGCGAGCTCTCTCCCACTGCCTTAGAGCATCCGCACTAGTAGAGCTATAGCAGTGCAGCTGCGAGCTCTGGAGGGTAGCCATAGGCGGTAGGTCTGAGGGACTGGATCCCGCGGTTTTATGCCTTGTCATGTACATTTCCTGACTGTAGCTTCAGAATTCCACAACACTGTGTGAGCACCGTGGAAATGAAACACACGCTTAGGCAAAAACTTTAGTTGATTTACCTCCCTTTCAACCAACTGGTGCTCTTAGGTGGATTTTGTTGTTTTCCAGAATTGGATCCATGGCTTTAAATGCCGGGCCTATTTAAGTGCACATCAAGCTTTCTTTGTTTTGGTTTTTTTTTTCTTTTTAAAGAGAGTAAAGCTAATGACTGACAAATAATACAATGAAATGGCGTGGGAGAGGGCGTGGGGGGAACCCCAAAGAATAGGAGAAGAATGAAAATAGAGCAATTAAAATCACAGGAACGGAATGTGCTGCTCAAACACCTTGCCTGTCTCTAGTACTGTGCAATGCAAAACTCTCTCTCTTTAGAAAGGTTTCAGAGTAACAGCGTGTTAGTCTGTATTCGCAAAAAGAAAAGGAGTACTTGTGGCACCTTAGAGACTAACCAATTTATTTGAGCATAAGCTTTTGTGAGCTACAGCTCACTTCTCCGATGAAGTGAGCTGTATCTCACGAAAGCTTATGCTCAAATAAATTGGTTAGTCTCTTTAGAAAAGAAGCCATCCCGTTTATCTACAGAACAGAGGTAACAGCAGATAATGTTAAGTTACTAAATGCCCCTTTACTGTTTGAGTGATCAAAAGAAATTGAATGCACAATCCTAAAGAGAAAACACAAAGTAGCAGCCCATGCCAGAAAAGCTGCAGTGTAACAAAAAGAGAAATGCACAGCAGGGAAAATGGCACAGTGTTCAAGACACTCACACAAGGCTCCCCGGCCCACGCACAGGCAACTTGTTAAGAACAGCTCTGCAGCCTGATGGCAAAGGTTTAGACTTCACTTACATTCAGAATATTTCTGCTAGCTATAATTAAACTCCCAGAAGAACTACTGCACTACATATTAATTAACATGAGGGATACATGAGGCTGGAGGGGGAGCCTAAGAGAAAGCAAATGTTTGCTTCCAAAATATAGTCAGTCTCTCAGCCTGCTTGTCTGTAGAAAAATAATTAACTGTCCTGCCCTTATGTTGATTTCTGAGTGTGGGGATCATTATTTCACTGTAAATGCATTCAGCTCTTAACTGAGTGAGCACGATGCTGAGTGCAGTATACCTGCGTAGACAGGCTGATGAACTATGAATATTTAAGGTGACATCCCAAGGAAAGAGAGCTCCCCACAAGCGTAGAAAGACTCTTGGCTGACAATGGACCAGATCCATCCCTGATGTATCTCCAGTGGAGTTCCAAGAAGGGTTGAATTTTGGCCCAGTGATTTCAGGGGGGAGTTATTTTTGTCCTTGAAGGGAAGCAACATACAAACCCTACAGAAACCACTGCTTTAGTCTGGACATATTGTACACTATGCACAGTGGTCCTGTCCTGAGGGGTGCTGGGTGCTCTCCACTCCCTTTGAGGCTGATGGGAGTTAGAGGCGCTTGCACCCACTCAGGAGGCTCTTGAAGGATCAGGGCCCAGGAGTGAAATTAGCTGTTTCTGAGCATGCGGCTGGTGTTGGAGAATGAAACAGGGTGAAATCCTGCTTGTCTTATTCATGCTATTAGTCCCATTACTCCCAATTAAGCTAATCTTGTGAGTAAAGGGAGCAGTATTCAGCCCATAAAGATATGAAAGTCTGGTGTCATAAGAACGGCCATACTGGGTCAGACCAATGGTCCATCTAGCCCAGTATCCTGTCTTCTGATAGTGTCCAGTGTCAGATACTTCAAAGGGAATGAACAGGACAGGGCAATTATCAAGTGATCCATCCCCTGTTGTCCAACCCCAGGTTCTGGCAGTTTAGACATACGCAGAGCATGAGGTGGCGTCCCTGACCATCTTGGCTAATAACCTTTGATTACCCTAATTCTTTTTTGAACCCAGTGTCAGAACTTCTAAACCAGATTCCATTCTGCTGTTTTCATAGTGCTTTAACGGTTAGAGAAGTAACTGAGAAACTACACATTCTTCGAGTGATTGCTCATGCGTATTCCACAGTAGGTGTGCGTGCTCACCACATGCACAGGTGCCGGAAGTTTTTCCCCTAGCAGTACCTGTAGGGGGAGCACCCCAGCGACCCCTGGAGTGGCGCCTCCATGGCGCGGTATAAAGGGAGCTCCGCGCTCCCCCCACCCTCAGTTCCTTCTTGCCGCCCGTGAAGGTGCATTCGGAACTGCTCTGCTCCAGCTTTGCTGTAGCTTGTCCCCAGAATTTTTTGTTCGTTCAGGGCTAGTACCTGTAGTTAGTTAGCTGTTACAGTTAGTTCATTTAGTTAGAGTACCCAGGCCAGGGCATGCCCCACGCCCCAGGTTTGAAGGCGTGCAACACTTGTAGGGGTTCTATGCCAAGGAGTGATCCACACGCAGACTGTCTATGAAGGCCAAAGGGGGACTCAGGCCCATCCTGGACCTGCAGGATCTGAACCGGTTTATGGTCAAACTCAAGTTCCGCATGGTCTCCCTGGCCTCCATCATCCCCTCCCTGGATCTAGGGGATTGGTACGCTGCCCTGGATCTGCAGGACACGTATTTCCACATCCACATATTCGAGGGGCACAGGTGCTTCCTCCGTTTCCTGGTAGGACAGAATCACTACCAATTTATGGTCCTCCTGTTTGGCCTATCCACTGCCCCAAGGGTGTTCACAAAATGTATGTCGGGGTAGCGGCCTACCTCAGGCACTGGGGGGTCCAGATCTTTCCCTACTTGGACGATTGGCTGGTCAAAGGCAGCTCCCGATCGCAGGTGCGGGATCACGTGATGCTTCTACTGTCCATGTGTGCTGTGATGGGCCTGTCAGTAAACAGCACCAAATCCACGTTAGTCCCGGTCCAGCGCATAGAGTTTATCGGGGCACTCCTGGACGCCTCATCAGTCACGGCTTTCCTCCCACCTGACAGATTCGAGACCCTAAAAGGGCTCAGCGACACGGTCACAAAGTTCCCTGTGACAACAGCCAGAGCGTGCCTCCAGCTCCTGGGTCACATGTCGGCATCCACGTATGTGGTCCGCCACGCCAGGCTCTGAATGAGCTTTGGCTGGCCTTGGAGTTCTCCCAGGCCCGGGACAGGATGGACAGGGTCCTCACTGTGCCCGACCCGGTGATTGCCTCCCTTCAGTGGTGGTCCACCCTGAGCAACATGCTCCAAGGGGTCCCTTTTCGAGACAGGGCCCCGTCGTTGGAGCTGGTGTCTGATGCGTTGGACCTGGATTGGGGGGCCCATGTGGGGCCTATTCAGACCCAAGGGCTGTGGTTGGCCCCAGAGCTATTCCTACACATAAGTGTCAAGGAACTCAGGGTGGTGTGTCTGGCATGCGTGGCCTTCCAAATGCACTTACAGGGCAAGGTGGTCAGGGTCCTCACGGACAATACGGCCTTGATGTTCTATATCAACAGGGAAGGCGGGACCTGATCATCCGCCCTCTGCCATGAAGCCCTCAGACTGTGGGACTTCTGCATCGCCCACAACATCTCTCTGAGGGCCTTCCACCTGCTGGGTATCCGCAACACATGGTCAGATCGCTTGAGCAGGGACTTCTCCTCCCAGCACGAGTGGTCTCTCCACCTGGAAGTGGTTCACCAGCTCTTCCAAGTGTGGGGAACTCCCCAGGTGGACCTGTTCGTGACAAGACAGAACCGGTGCTACCCCCGGTTCTGCTCCAGGGCAGGTCTGGGAAAGGGCGCTATCTCCAATGCCTTCCTCCTGTCCTGGTCGGACCAGTTTCTCTATGCCTTCCCCCGCATTCCCTCTCATCAGCAGGGTCCTGGAGAAAGTAAAAATGGACAAGGCACGGGTTCTCCTGATTGCCCTGGCAGCATTGGTACGGGACCTTCAAGGGCCTGGCAGTGGCTTTTCTTCCACAGCTGTTGCCGCTCCGCCCGGACCTGCTCTCCCAGGACCAGGGCCGCCTACTCCATCCCAACCTAGCGGGTCTCCACCTCACGGTGTGGCTGCTCAATGGCTAGGCGGGGAGGAATGGATGTGTTCGGAGGGGGTCCAGCATGTCCTTCTGGGAAGTGGGCGGCCCTCCACACGCCGTTCCTACTTGGCAAAGTGTTCCCGGTTCTCCAGATGGGCTGCCGAGCAGGGTGTTTCCCCAGTGGCCACCCCGATCCAGCTTATCCTGGACTACCTCCTTCACCTTAGAGCCCAGGGCCTGGCGCCCTTGTCGGTCAGGGTGCACCTGGCGGCCATATCGGCCTTCCATCCCCCAGTGTAGGGACACATGGTGTTCTCCCAAGCTATTACTGGACCATTCCTTAAGGGATTGGACTGTCTTTTTCCATATGCTAGGCCCCCGTCCCGCCGTGGGACCTGAACTTGGTGTTATCCCATCTCACAGGGCCCCCGTTTGAACCTCTGGCCATGTGCTCCTGGTCTCACCTCTCATGGAAGGTGGCCTTCCTGGTTGCTATCACATCGGCCAGGCGGGTCTCGGAGCTCGGATGGCATTTTCCAGCCTGTCCTCTGCCCCAAGCCACACGCATCCAGTGAGGAACGCCACCTCACACGCTCGACGTGCGTAAGGCACTGGCCTTCTACCTGGAATGGACTAAGCCATTCAGGAAGTCCTCTCAACTGTTTGTTGCTTCAGCTGAACGCATGCGAGGTAGGTCGATTTCCACCCAGTGCTTCTCCCACTGGATCACCTCGTGCATTCGCACCTGTTATAATCTGGTGGGTGTTCCCCCGCCACCAACTGTAAAGGCACACTCGACTCGGGCTCAGGCCTCGTCGGCTGCCTTTGTGGCCCATGTCCCTATCCAGGATATTTGTAGGGCTGCCACTTGATCTTCGGTTCACACATTTACCTCGCACATGCAATTGTCTCCCAAACCAGGGATGATGCCAGGTTTGGCAGAGCCGTACTCCATCCCAGGGATCTGTGAACTCCTCCCACCTCCAACAGATATAGCTTGGAATCACCTATTGTGGAATACACGTGAGCAATCACTCGAAGAAGAAAAGACAGTTACCTTTTCCGTAACTGGTGTTCTTCGAGACGTGTTGCTCATGTCTATTCCACATCCCACCCTCTTTCCCCTCTGTCGGAGTAGTCTGGCAAGAAGGAACTGGGGGTGGGGGGAGCGCGCAGCTCCCCTTATACCGTGCCATGGAGGTGCCACTCCAGGGGTCGCTGGGGTGTTCCCGCTACTGGTACTGCTAGAGGAAAACATCCCGGCATCGGTGCATGTGGCGAGCACGTACACCTATTGTGGAGCAACACATCTTGAAGAACACCAGTTCCGGAAAAAGTAACTGTCTTTTTTTGACTATTCAATAGCAAGTCTCTGCTAAGCCAGCCTGAAATGAAGATAGAGAATTGATGACAAAGTTGGGCACACAAACAGCATTGTCAATATCACTCTTGGCAAAAGGCTGACCTCAGGTAAGAAGCTCAGATATGCTGATTTTTATCAAATATTTTAATCCCAAATACAACTGATGGTTTATTAATGGAATTGGCTGGAAGAGCATTTGATTTTAGTTGATGTCTTTCATAAGGCACCTCAAAGTATTTTACAAAGTACTATGTTAAATACTCCCTGCAATGGAATTCCAGAAACAGCTTCATGGCGGTCAATGCTGCACACCACGGCTATTGCTGAGAATTTAGAGGTGATGACAACAGCAATAGAATGTAGAACATCCTGCTTCAAAACATCAGCTCCTACCCCGGCAGCTAAAGGAGAATCACCATTAGCTGTTAGCAGTAAAAAGCCTGACACACAGCTGACCAGTTCTGAATTCCAGTCAATAAAGGACAATGTATCTCGCTCATGCACGTGCTACATCATTTGATACCCTTGGTTTAACAAATCTCATCCTGAAACTTCAGGGGTTCACAGGACTTCACATCTCACTGTAGCCAGGTGTGTAATAAATTAATGGCATGTAGGAACTTCCTGGTTATCAAAATGTTGCACAACATGGTAACTCAACGGCAAGATGAGGGATTAAACTGACATCCTCCAGTTCCAGAAACTTGCTTGAATTTACTCCGAGCACTCTAGCTGTTGGCAACAGAAGGCTTATGATGCAAAGCTAAGCAGTTCTTATTCAGTTCAGGAGAAGGCAGCGGTTCCCATATACACCAGCTTCTTCATCATACTGTGTATATATTACACCCACACTGGATATCCTTATGGTAATATAAAGAACAGCAATACAAAATGAACTACAAGCTAGGCAGTAATTAACCAGTGTTACTTTAACAGATTAAATGTGGCTCTCTACCTACATATTTTACCAAACATGGCAGAAATTGTTGTTTGTGTTTGAGCTGAGTGGCTGCTGTTCACCTTTATGTGGTGCCCCTGTGAGAACCAAGTGTGAATTATTGCTTTGGAACTTTCCGTGAAGCTCACAGAAAGTCACGGCGTTGGTGCTTTAGTTAGTTTGATTCTTCACACTCCTAGCAAGGGGTGGGGTATTGATTGTTTTCTTGTTACAAAGAGGAGACGTTTTCATAAACCTCTTGTGTGTTCAAGAGTGACTTCTGGAGGGAGGAAAATGTGGGCCTTGTGCCCTCTCTCACTTCTTTACAATGGATAAAGGAGGCCTGAAAGGGTTGCTGGGTGGTTGGTTTTTTGTTTTTTTGGTTTTTTTTGTTAAAGTTTTCCTCAATTTTCTGCCTGTTGTTTACATTACAAATTCAGATGTGGCCCTGATTTTCTGGGCAGTCTCTATAGATGACTAGAGAACTAGTGGGCTTGTGATTTCACAGCCGCCAGTGAAGTGTCACCTGCCTGACTGGATTTTATTCAGACTTTATTAACACTTGGGGGGAGGGGAGGGAAGGGGAGGGTCTGTTTAACATCTGGTTAACTCGAATGTGAGAAATGGAGTATCTACACTAAGCTTTTTTTGCCCCATATTTCCAATCTTTTGCTACCCCCTGTAGCGGGGCAGTTACCCCGCTCCTAGAAAAAAGGCTAGGCTGATTGGGGAAGCAGCCACCGCTGAGGCCATGCCTCAATCAGGCCACAGCTGGCCCTATAAAAGGGCTTTGGAGTGCCAAGGACCTGGCTGCTTGGGAGCTCAGAGTACCTGAGGTACAGCAGGGCTGGGGAAAGGCAAGAGGAGCTGGGGAGCTCCAGTCTGGCAAATCCCCAGGCCTTGCTCAGGGCCAAAGCAGGTACTGGGGTTGCAGAGGTGCAGCCTGGGGTTAGGCAGAGGCAGCTGGTCTGACCCCCATGCCAATGATGAGTGGCCTTTACAGACTGCAGTTTGCCCCAGTGAGGGGGGCTTGATGATGACTGGCAGTAGCCACTGAGGCAAGGTCGGGGTAGAGGGTTCCCCTGGGAGGGTAGACCAAGCATGTGGGGGTACTGTGGTAGGGCAGCACCCCAAGGTATGGGGCACTGGGGTCTGGGAGGGACACGGGGCCTAAGGCAGGTGAGACACTGGCCTGCAGAGGGCACTTCAGGCTAGACAGCAGCTAATTCCCAAGATGACCAGCAGGAGGTGCCATGCCAGTGAGTCATCACTTTGCTACACCCTCAATTCAGCTCCAGTGATGATATAAACAATGAGAGTACTAATGCCGACAGGCCTTCTGCCAGTCATTACATTTTATGCACCATTGCGTCTCCGTGCTCAGGGAGAGTCCACATGGCACAATGCTTTACAATGCCAACAGATTGCTGGAGCCCTGTCTAGATGAGCATGCCCATCCTTGCTACCACCAGCAGAGGTACACAATGCTAGATCGAGTGAGAAATCTTGAGCCAAAAAGCCTAGGATAGAAAAGGTCAGACTAGAATATCCCTCTCTTAAAGGTTTAACACTATGCCCCTCAAAGCAAGCCTTGAGAGCTCCCAATCCACTTTGCAGGGTATGTCTACACTGCAAAAAAAAAACCAAAACCCAAACCCTACAGCAGTGAATCTCAGAGCCCAGGTCAACTGACTCAGGATTGCAGGACTTACGCTATGGGGCTAAAAATAGCAGTGTAGCTGGTCCCACTCAGGCTGGAGCCCGGGATCTAAAATCCAGTGAGAGGAGTGGGTCTCAAAGCCTGGACTCAAGCCTGAGCAGGAACATCTTCCTTGCTACTTGTGGCCCCACAGCATAAGCCCAAGGCAGTTGACCTATGGTCTGAGAATCACTACAACAGGGGATTTTTGCAGGATAGACTTCCCTTCAATCCTCCCAGGGGACCTCCAGCAAAAACAGGGAACACAAGGCTTGATATTCTGCTTTGAACAAGGTAAAAAGCCATCTGAAAAACAATACTCCTCGTTCTGTACTAAAATCCAGTTGCTAACTGCAACCAATACAAACCAATGGAAAATTCAACTGGAATTCCCCATGAAGGCATCTCTGCTGGCTTTATCTGTGTCTCTGCCTGGGTGGTTGTTATCTGGAAGGGACATGCTAGCCTATGAGAGATAAGGATGGCTCAGCAGACAAATAGGCTGCAGCTTTTAACTACATTTAAATGTACTGGTCACAGAGGGCTTCGGGGAAAAAGGCCAATATATGTTGTTTACAAAAACAGGGGCTGTCCCCCCTGAAAAAGGGATGGTTGGGCTGATTCTGTATATAGGACAAGTCTCTGCATGGATATACTAATCTATCCCCACAGAATCAGAGAGGATAGCTCTCTTTGGATTGTCCAGCACTTGGCAAAGGTGCTGTCAGGCATTCTGGAGCAGCAAGCCAGCATCCCCCAGTAAAAGTCTGTGGCTCAGCCACACATCCTTCTGGGCGCTCCCAGGAAACCCACACCACTATGCTCACTATACTACTATTGAAAGGGGATGCAGCTTTGCTGGTCAGTGTATGGGAGAAGGGGAACATTACTCACCCTGCTCTTCCCTGCCCTAGGCACCATGGATCTCAGCAGGGATGCCAGGAGGGAGCCAGGGCTCTGCTTCCCACCAGGATTCTCTCCTGCCCTGTGCAGCAGGTGTGCGAAGCTCCTCGTGCAATGGTTGGCCTGAGTCTGTCCATTATCGGCCATCTTTTCACCACATTTTGTGGCGTTTTTCCTTGGAGGAGCTAGACGGAGGAGTCAGGTGAGCTCTCAGCCCTTCACTGAAGAAGTGGAGGCATGAATCTTTGCCAGAAGAGTTTTTCATCCAATGGTGTGTCTGACATTTGAGTTAAATAGGTGCTAACAAAAGCAGATGAGCCAACTCCTGAGCTGGTGTAAATCAAAATAACTCCAGTGGGATCAGCTGAAGTCAACGGAGTTTCCCTGATTTACTACACTTGCTGAGGCTCCAGCCCAATGAGTTAAGGCTCCCTGAATAAAGGTTGCTTCCCCACTCAGTTGATCAGATTTCACTCCCATTAGTATTATTTTTATTTATGTGGTGGTCGTGCCCAGAGGCCTGAGCAGCAATTGTCCTTGGTGCCATACTAACACACAATCAGGCCTTGGAAATGGCCAGTATGTGTCCATTTGTCATACTAGGACTTCTGTGAACTTGTCACCATCTTGTCCCACCACCATCAGCTCCCTTGGCCAAATCAGAACTGCTCTGTCTGCTGATGGACAGCGTATTTCTCAGAACGTGGAGCAGCTAGTGCTCCGTCTCCCGCCCTCTCAAAGCACAAGGCAGGAGCTTGCAACCTCGGAGCAGGATGAAAAGCAGCAGCTCCTATCCCCTTCACTCCCCACCTAGTCTGGGAGTTAAAGGTCCACCAGTGGTGGTATCTCCCACAGGCCTGGGAGGGGAATGAACATCTCCCAAGGCCTATAGGAGGAATATCAAGTGGGGGTGGAGGGCTGGTTGAGGAGGGATGATGAAGGGAGTTTATAAATTTTGGGTTGTGGGGGGGTTCTGTATCAATTGGGGGACTCTGCCATGTTGACTGTCAATTGTGGGAGGCTGTGGTGGGGAAGGTTCTGTATCAATTTTGAGGGGCGCTGTTCAGGGGTCTATAATGTGTGTTGAGTCTCAGATGTTGAAGGTTTCAGAGTAACAGCTGTGTTAGTCTGTATTTGCAAAAAGAAAAGGAGTACTTGTGGCACCTTAGAGACTAACCAATTTATTTGAGCATAAGCTTTCGTGAGCTACAGCTCACTTCATCGGATGCATACTGTTGAAGGGTCTATGTCAATTGTGTGTGTGCTCTTGTGCATGCCAGGGTCTGTATCAACTGTGGTGAGGATTTGCACTGTGTGGAGATCTGTGTCGTTGGGAGGTACATGTATGGTGTGTGGATGGGTGTTATGTATCGACTGCGGGAGGCAGAATTAAATTCTGTCTAGCTTATGTTTTGTAGTTGGAGGGCAGAATTCAATGGTCTGTGTTGTGGGGAGCAGCACAGTTAATTGGTGTTGGGTGAAAGAATCACATTGTCTGTCTGTTTTCTGCAAAGGGTGGCCCCTCGGTGGTGGACAGGACTTCATCAGTGGGTAGGGCTTTAGCGAGTATCACCACCTATTTTTTCTGATCTGACACCTGCAGCAATGACCTTAAAATCTAAGCGACGGAGATGTGAGGTGGATGCAACAGGAGGGAGCACATGGTAACAATGAGCTTGTGATCATCAAGAGAGGCTGTGACCACTGCTTATCAGCTGCCTAGCCATAGTAGAGTGTTTTATCTGCACCATGCAGAGGAAAGGTTTTAAGGAGAGAGTTGAAGGAGGACAATGATGTGGCTTTGTAGAATTTCACAGGATGCTCCTACTAGGTATAGAGGGCAGCATAGAAGAGAGTGTGGAGGTGCTTGCTGGAAAATTTGACAAATGGGTGATCAAGACAGATCCGACTGGTAAAGTGGAGGTGGGAGTCAAGATCTCAATAGCATACAAGAGATGACAGATAGGGTGGGGATAGGTTTTGAAAGGTGGTCCTAAATGTGAAGACAAATAGTATGATGCAGCGGAGGGATGCAAAGAAGAGGGTCATGTGGTCAAAGTGCTGAGCCAGGAAAATTGTCTTTGCAGCCATATTTTAAATGGGTATGAGGGGAGCAAAATGGGATGTGTCAAAGCCAGAGATGAGAAGGTTGCAGTAGACAGGATGGAAGATGATGAGGGTCTGGACAAGTGTTCTAGTTGTAACGGATGACGTAATCCTACTATTTCTCCAGCTGTCCTTAGTGTCGCCCAGAAACACAAGGATAGACAAGTCCTGAATTTCTGAATATAAAAAACAAGCAGATAAAATAGTCTTTTGGACAAAACCTCTTCAGGCCTTTTTTATCCATCAAAAGCAAAGAAGGGTCACGTTTCACCTGGCAGCACTGCTTTACATTTACCCTAAAAAGAGGGTGCTGCCATGCTATTTCTAGCTCGTTCTGCAAATGACTGCCTCTGGGTCAAAACACTGGTAAGATTATTTTCAGTGTGAATTTAAGATAACCCTTTTTGTTCCATGTGCAGCCCACACACTGACGTATCCTCCTCCCCACCCACCCCCCTCCGCCCCCATTGTTCACGATGCTTAGAAGTGTCTCCGGAGCATTTGATGCTCACTGCTTATCCTTATGTAAGGTGACTGATGCAATTAGAAATGCTGCATTACAGTGACACAGGAGCTTGGAGAACTTGAACCAGCCTGTATGCGAGAAGGCAGTACAGCTATGAGTAGGCTTGACAGAACTGGATTTTTATTTTTTTTATAATTTTGATAGTATCAATATTTATTTTGAAGCATTTCTTATTTGTATTGATTTTAATTTTCACAGTGACACAAAATCATGGGGGTTTAATTTTATTTTTTATTTTTATCAATTTAAATGTTCGTAGTTGTGGAAAATTATGGAGAGTCTGATAATTATTTAATGACCAAGGATGTTGAGATTCAAAGAGTGAAAGCTTTATAACCGTTAAAACTCCAGTTGTCAACATCACGTCAAAATACACAAAGTAAATAGCTTTAAATCAAACTCTAGCATGTTCTCAAGCAGCATTTTTCTTACTTTGCCTATCTGTTAATTTCTATCATCATCAATGGAAATATTTTTTTCATCGGTTTGTGTGTGTACAGTGAAATTGATGTTTATCGACATTTACTGACAAAAATCGAATCCTTCCAAGCCTAGCTGTGAGGCACATGGCTTTCCATCAGCTCTTTTCAATAAAGAATGCTGCAGATGCAAGATTTCAGTGAGGGCGGATAGGCCAATACTGACCATTTTTGCAAATCCCACCTTAGTCTCTCTGTGCCTTAGATCCTTATGTGTAGCGATCCTAGAAATCCTTTTGCCATGGAAAAATGTGGAATTTGCATTTTTACAGAGACTTTTTAGTTTTTACATTTTGTGAAAAAATAAAAATGCATATTAACTATTAACTAAATTTTGCTGAAATTACCAGTGTCACTTATTCAATGCATGCAACCTCCCCCTCTTGTGGTTGATTTTTTTGATGTGCTTTAAATTTACAGTGGAACCCCGTTTATCTGATCTAATTAGGACTGCAGCCAGATCGGATAATCAAACATTTGGATAATCAGGAGAACTGGCAAATTTTTAGCTGGGGGTGAGGGGCTCAAGCTGTCAGCCCTGCGCGACGGGGGCTTGGACAGTCAGCCCCACTCCAGTTGCTGTCAGCCCTGGGCAGCTGGTGGTTCGGTTAATACGGAGAGCTGGGTAATGGAGGCTCAGATAAACGGGGTTCTACTTGTATACCAGTAAAACATTGTGTTCAACTGACACCTATATATATTGTGGATAGAGAAACTAAAGTTCAGTGTTTCATTTTAATCACGGAAAAACACAGGTTTGGGGGGATTTTATTGGAGAATTTGGGGGGGGGTTATCATGGAAAACTAGGATCCCTGCTCATGTGTGACATGGGGATAATACTCCTTTTCTTTCCCCTTTTTCTGGTCTTGTCTATTTAGATTGTAAGCTCTTCTGGGACTGTCTCTTCCTATGAGTATGGGGAGCATCTAGTGCAATGAGCCTGTGATCTCAGGGAGTCCCTCTAGGCTCTAGTGTTATACAAATAACAAGTAATGACTCCAGAGCAGACCAGTGTGAGCTGTAGCTTGAACTTCTTGAAAACTGCTTTGGAAAAGAAAGGAAGGCTGGGTTGCTGGCTCCAGGCCATGAGCTGGAACTCGGGGGAGTGGGGTTCGCTTTCCAACTCTGCCCCTGACTACCTCTGTGACCTCGAGCAAGTCATCTAGGGTTTGTCTGCACATAAAAGTGCTTCTACCAGTGGAATTTATTTCTATGTGGGAAAGGGAATATGGCTGAGATGCTACTATAACTGGGTCCACACTATGGATCGTACCAGGGTAACTATTTTGGTAAATAATCACACCCTAACCAAATAGTTATACTGGTAAGACTTTTAAGTGTAAACCAGGCCTGAATGTCTTTGCCTCAGTTCCCCATTTATCAAATTCTTTTCTCCCATGCTTTGCCTATCTTTTCTATTAGACTGTAAGCAGTTTGGGTCAAGGACTATCACTTACTACATGTTTGTACAGCACCTGGCACGATGGGGTGCTGATCTCAGTTGGAGTCTCTGGGCGCTACAGAAATCCAAAGACTAGTTTTGAAACAATGAATCACATATGATTGCCAATGACCTGTTTTATGCAAATAGTCTAGGAAATGATCTTCCGCGATGTAGCTTCCTTACCGAAAAGGAGCAAAGTGTGAAATAATAACAGGTCCTCTGGCCCAAGGTAATCAGAGAAGCTTTGAAAAATATAGAATTAGTCCTCAGAACAAGAGCCACCTTTCTTCACTCTCCTGTCAATAGGATGTTTGCTACAAGTAATGACTTCACTGCAACATCCTGGGATGATTAGAGGGGTTTACAGCTCCAGCTGCCACAAATCTCTCCCTCTCTTCCTTCCCAGAGACATTATTACAATTCTAACATTGTCCTGGTGTGGTCCTATTTAATAATGTCCTGTTAACAGCTGGTACTACTCAGCTAATGCAGGTCTGGGTCACTTTAGAAGCCACGGCTGCATTAAAGAGTGTGTGTATGTATGGCGAAGTACCACTGATTTTGCAGTGGCTGGAAACCTCATGCCTGAATCCTTTAATGGAGAACATGCATAGCAGTAACTGCTATGCCTTTAAATGGGTACAGCTTGCATTCACCTTAGGCCCTTTGCTGGAGCACTGGAGGGGTGGTGCCACCCCTCCTGAATGTCTCATGCCAGTGGTGGTGCTATAACCCATCTGCTTCGGTCTCAGGGAATGCAAGGAATGGGATTCTGATGGCCCCTGTTACAGCAGCACAAGGGTGGAAAGACTCCTGGCACTGTTCCCTCCTTCCACTATTCACTCTTGCAAGACAGGCCAGAACATGCTAGAGACTCCCAGAAGGTAGAGAGACAGAAGTCCACTTAGATCACCAAGTCCATCCCCTGGCTTGTGCAGATTGTGCCTTCATGTACTTTAGGAGCCCATAGCAAGAAAGCATTACACAGTTTGGGGCTGATTCTCCATTGCCTGGT
Source organism: Eretmochelys imbricata (assembly GCF_965152235.1). Lineage (NCBI taxonomy): Eukaryota > Metazoa > Chordata > Testudines > Cheloniidae > Eretmochelys > Eretmochelys imbricata. Next base: position 112,914,995 of record NC_135577.1, read on the forward strand.
ATCTGTGTTGTCACTTCCACCAGTGCCACGGGTGTGAAATGGATCAGGAATTGTAGATTTTTACACCCACTTTGCACAGGTGTAAATGACAAAATGCAGGGCAATGGTGAATTGGGCCTGACATGTTTACTTTCAGATTTGGAGGCTTTGAGCCTTATTCTGCTTTCAGTGACTCTGGTGTAAACCAGAAGTAGCTCCATTCTGGTCAGTGAAGTCACACCAGTGTAAATGAGCTCTGAATCAGACCTACTCTGTTGTGGTTGGGTGGATTGTCTCTAGGGTGAGATTTTTAAAGGCACAAAAAGCAGCTAGGCCCCTGGCTTTCTTGCTCATTTCCATTTCTGCCTTTGAAAATCTCCCCTGTAACTTTAGCAGCAAATGCCAGGGGTAGCCCCTCTCTTTAAAGGCTTCCTGTAGCTTTTTTGCATCTTGTTGGGCTGATTCCTGGCTGGAAGGCAGAACCCGAATCCTGGTGCTAAGGCCCAGACTCTCATTCACAGGATCTTCATAACTACTAATGTGTATTTTGCTCAGGGCTCCTGAAGCTCAAGATGATCTCTGCAGCAAGACTACAAATGTTCAGACGTGAAGCTAGCTGGAGATTTATGCCCCCCAAAATTCATTATTAGTTGCCATTTTCCAGGAGCCCACACCTTTCACAATCCTCTAGCCATTAAATAATTCATTGGCCAGGGCTGAGGCAGACTGGTATGTATGATTGCGTGTGGGTATCATTTTTAATGCATTTATTTTTAGCTTCTTTTATGGTCAGCAGAGAATTCCACAGGAAATCCTGCAGCCATGGAATCATGAAAAGCTAGGGTCCCTGATTGTGTTACACACACTCACAGAGATGGGATCTATACTGTTTTAAAAAAGCAACTATAAATACTTCCTCCAGCTGTACCAATATCCCCTCATCCCTCTTTCCTTGACGACACCAGTTGACACTTGTGTACCAAATTAAGATTAGCTGCATAGTGGCAAAGGGAAGGCCCTGAGTCTGTAAGCATTTGTGGCCGCCAACACAAGCTATGTTGCAGCAGGCACCTGGCCAACCCATTTAAGAAGACTACTTGGACTGTCAAAATATATGTAATCTGAGAATACAGACTACAATGTTGTGACTCCCTAGAAGAACAATGGCAGCAGGAGAGAAACTGAGTAGCCATAAAGGAACCAAGGCAGCACAGCCCAAAAGACAAATTATGCATATCCTTTAGAACTAAGGCAAATGAAAGGACAAAAACAATAGTGGTCAATAACATGGTGTTCAAAGCCTGCTAGAAAGTAAGGTCATAAGATGTTGCATATGTTAGCCAAAGCAAAGAGATTGCCTGCAATTGCTCAGGGCACAGAAGCACTGTACCAACATCTGACAAATGCATCAACCGTTTCTCCGTTGCCATGAAGCTCCATTACTGTAAGCAAGCTACTGGTTCTCTGCTAAACTTTGTCAAAGGCTGGAAAGTTTCCACTTCAGCACTTTTTCCATTTCACAATCAGTAGGAAACAAAACAACCAATGGAATGGCGCCTCGGGGATGAGTGAGTGGAAGGCCTGGTTTGGTGATTTATTTGACAACTGTAGGGCTGTGGAGGTACAGCACTAACGGCGGTGTCCATTTGATAGGATGACTAGCTGGGCACCCAGAGAGGTGCCTGTATGTGAAGTGCTGATGTAGAACAGTATCCGCTGTGGAAGGAGGCTGAACGCTTTGTAGCACACCTGGGCATGCTCATGTGAGCAAGGGCTGCAGGGTCAGACCTGTGGTATAAAACACGGAGGCACTCCATCTGTTTGCTACTTTGGTCCAGTTCCTGGCATCCAAAATGGCGGGGGAAATAGCTTCTTGGTTCAAAAAAGTTTTCAATGGTCTAGTTTGCTCATGGTTCAAACTGACTTTGAACATGAGAGATATAAAGAAAAGGAGGACTTGTGGCACCTTAGAGACTAACCAATTTATTTGAGCATGAGCTTTCGTGAGCTACAGCTCACTTCATCGGATGCAGAGGTATAGAGATTCTAAGGATAGGATAGTCTTGATTTATCATTTATTTATTCTTTGTGTTGCCATAGGGCCTAGGAGCCCTAGTTGTCAACCAGGACCCCCTGCTAAGCTAAGAAGTAGTACCAGTTAAATTTCATATTTTGGCAGCCAGTTAGGGCCCTGATCTTGCATTGACATCTGCTAGCTTGGACTCCAGGGCCCATGCAGAGTCAATAGCATAGGAGGTTGCACTAACAGATCCTGAGGTAGGATCAGGACCTAGTATCAGCACCTAAAACAGTGAGTGAGTATGTGTGTGTGTGGGCACGTGCAGATTAAAAATAACATGATACATTTGTACCAGGTGACTGAAACACTCACACAGTAAACATCTTAAGGTGTATTGTGTTTTAGTAGGTTTTAAATCAGGGCTTGCAGGCATTGTATTTAGTGCTTGTGACAGCAAAGGATTAATAATATTAGTCTGTCTCAGCGGATCCCTCCAAAGCAGTCAGTTCTTTCCCCATCACAATGGGCCGAGTGGAATTTGGCATCGCAATGTGCTTGCTGAAATTGTGGGTCCAATTGGAAGATGTAGCCAATAGAGTGAAAGTTGTGTCTCCAGAAGATAGAACCTTCCTCTTCCTCAAATGGGACCCAGGCTACGGAACTCACTGACAGCTGAAATAAGAATGACCGCTAGCAGCCCTGCATCCGGAACTGGGCCCACCTTTTGACCCAGCCTTCCTGCATTAGCCCCCTCAGGGTACATCTACATAGCAAGAAAAGCCTTGTGCAGGGAGTCTGGATCTGGGCCAACTGACTCAGACTTGTGGACGCTGACTAGGTGGCTAAAAATAGCAGTATCGATGCTCCTGCGGGGGCTGGAGCCAGGGCTCTGAAACCCTCCCCCGTTGTGGAGTTTCAGAGCTCGGACTCCAGCATGAGTGATGTCTGTACCGCTATCACCCGTAGCATGAGCCCTCCGAGCCTGAGTCAGCTGACCCGGGCTCTGAGACCCTCTGCTGCCTTTTTTATTTTTACTTTTTTGCTATGCAGACATACCCCCAATCTCATACTTTTGTATTTATAAAAAAAAAAAAACATTGCCTAGTTGCAGGGAAGAAAGAGAGGTTTCACTGTTGTTTTTGCTCTCAAGAAGCACTCAGATTCTACAGAACTCGGCTGGCCAATTGCACCACAGAGCTCTGTGTCCCCAGGCAACACTGGAGCATGAGCAGTAAACGTCACATTAGCACTGGTGATCCCCTGACTTGGGGATTCCTGTGTCTGCCGATCTAGCTACATTGCCTGAGCCAGTCCTGAATGCCTGCCAGTCTACAGATAGTCAAGGCTATTCCTAAATTAGCTAGAGGGACACTAAATACAATGCCGAGCATTCCCTCTCTCTTAGGTGTTGAGCACAGTGCCTCTGCCATGCCCTCAGCTCATGGCAGCCAAAGAATGAAGCTCCGAAGTCCCCATCTCAAATCCACTGACAATAGCACACTGGGGTCTGCAACTATCTAACTTGTAGCAGGGGCTGAAACGTCTCCCAAATGGCCCCAGAATAGGAAAAGCATAAAAATGGTATCTTTGCCTCCCTTGCTCCTGAGCAGAGATTGGTCAGAAAAGAGATTCGGGCTGTAGTCACTTCTTCCAGGCAAGGACTATCTAAAACTGACATGTCACAACCCGTGAGTCACAAACAGACAAAAGGGCAGAGGGAAGAAGTGGAGGTGAATGGCAACAGTCACAATGAGAACACCAAGCTCTCTGAAAAAATCAAGTATGCATCTGGATGGCTTTGTTATTTTTATTTGTGTATGTGTGTATACACAGATTATAAGGCCTGAAGGGACCACTGTGCTCATCTAGTCTGACCTCTGCATAACACAGGCCATTGAATATCACCCAGCTATTCTGGCATCAAGGCCAATAACTTGTGATTGAACTAAAGCTTATCTTCTATGGACAAATTCAGTCTTGATTTAAAGATTTCAGGGGATAGAGAATCCACCGCAGTGCTTTGTAAACTGTTCTAAGCGTTACTTACCCTCACTGTTAAAACTATGCATCTTATTTCCTGCTTGAGTTAGTCAAGCTTCAGTGTTCACCCACTGGATCTTGTTATGCCTTTTGTCCACTAGAAGAAAGTGCCTCCTCCTTTTCCCCATGTAGGTAGTCACCGAAGTCATCTCATACATAGACTGACAGCCCTAAGTATAAGGAGTTGTAAGATGTGTATTCTCTGAATGCTCTCCATATTTTGACTATCCTGTCTGAGATCCCCATCCTACAGTGAGATGACAGAACTCATTAGGCAGGATTTGAATGAGGCCGGGGGAGTGGCTTGGCAAACAGGTTTGGTTCCAAGCATACGGAGCAGCATGGAAAGAGGCACAGAGGTGTTTATGGGAAAAGAAACTGACAATGGATCTAGACTGGTCCCGCTGATGGAGTGAGGATGGCAGAGAGGAACATGGAAAGAGACCATCAGAGATGTAGGCCAGAGCTGTGTGACGTAGGGCTTTGAAGGAAATTCCATCTCCCAGTTTGCCGTGATGGTGTCAGACTCAATGTGTGAGCACCAAAAACTTGCATTAAAATCTATGTCCTGGAGGAGATATCCCCAGATCCCGCAGGATTTCCGGGGATGTTCTTTCATCCTATACGCTGACAAGATTTTACATGGATCGTATCTGCTTTATTTTGCCCTGCTTCTGCCAGGCTGTCTCTCTTGTCAGGATTCCTGTACTCTGACAGTCCTTTCAGCTGAACTGTACTATAAACAATTATATAAGAATCTTACCTTTTGTGACTCACACACCTTGTTATAACATGCTGTTCCCTGCACTCATTGTGTAACCTAATGCAGAAAGTATGCAGAATAATTGCAGTTATAGGGATTTACACTAGATTCTCAGCTAGTGGTTTGCACATGCACTCCTCCCCCAGGGAATGGGAACAGGTCAGGCACTCCCTTTCTTGATGGCTAAATGGGAAAGAGGAACCTGGAACTTTTTTCTATTAACCTTGGGTAAGGCTGTGGAAATTCCTGAGAATCACAGTGTTGCCAGCACCCCTGTGCCGAGAGGCTGAACAACAGCTTGAGTGGTTTGTTACCCGGTGTGCTACACCCAATAATCACAATGGGGTGGAGAAGCAGAAAAGTTTATTTGAAGCTTCAAATAGGTACAGGGAGATTTGAATCTCAAATCCTGTACCCAGAGCAAGAAGTTACACAGGCTTTTATACATCCTTTTTCCCAGCATACTTATCCAATAGCAAGCTGCCCCCAGTATCTATATAGCCAGCCAATCCAGTTCCTAGCTAGTTCCCTGGTTCTCTGTATCATTTGTTAAACTATACATAAAGCTGCTTTATTCAGCATTGTTCTTCCATATCTGCCCTGTGTGGCCTTGCTTAGTTTCGGGCAGTCTGACTCTGCAGCATATTGTTGCAGATTCTCAGCATAACTGCTGTGTGTGCCTCCAGGCAGGGGGGCCAAGGACACTTGGGCCTAGTACGCAGAGCTGCTGCGAGTGCCTCCAGGCGGGAGAGGGGGCCAAGGACACCTGGGCCTAGTGCGAGGGGGCTTCATCGACACTCGTGGTCTTCCATCCCCTCGAGTTACCTAGAGGCCATGCCCCAGTGTCCCCAACAATAGCACTAGAAGAATTATAAACATCTTCCCTTGAGTTTTTTCACTCTTTTTCAGTTATTGAAATTGAAGGCCCTGTTGAGTGGGGGAAAAAGTCTGTCACTTTATCAGGTCATCTCCCGATGACATGTGAGTGTGGTTTTCCTCTCATTTACACCAACATAAATCTGGAGTAACTCTAATGAGGTCAATGGAGTCACATCAGTGTATAACCAATGTGAAAGGAGACTCCAGCCCTCTATATTCTGTAAGTACATGAATGTGTCAAACTGTGAAATCTTTATCTGAATTAAAACTTAACACTGCAGAACCAGAAGGTGGGCTAAGTTACTGTAGGTGTTGATTTTTGGATGAGAATCAAGTATTGGCAAGTCTTCCGGAAATGTCTGCTCTTCACCAACTTCATTCATTCATACAGGGTAGCTAAGACCCCAGTCCTGCAAAGTGCTGGTTGCTCTCGGTTCCCATGGAAGCTGAGGGCATACAGTACTTCTCAAGGAGGCACTCAGCACCTTTCAGAGTTAAGGTCTATGTGAGTGAACATCCAGACCCAGATCCTTAACTAGAGCACATCAGTGCAGCTGCACTGAAGTCAGTGAAGATGGGCAGATTATTTCCTGATGCCTTGTAAATGCTTGATTCTTATCCAAAACTCCACACCTATCTCAGCCTATCTTCTGGTACTGAAATATTCCGTTATGACTTTCACAAAGAATTCTAGCCTGGCTCATTAATTTAACTAAAATATGAAGTCAATGGAGCTATCCCTATTTACATCAGCTAAGGATCTGGTTCCTAGTGTTTAGTTGCTTTCACAACAGAGCAATAACATGCTGGTCCTGATTCTCCACTCCACCAGCTTGAGACTGGCGTAATTCCAGAGGTACGCTAGTGGAACAGAATGAGGCCTAATATTTATAGGAAAAAATTAGTCACAAAACATACTGTCTTGCTCCCTGAGTCCCAAGCCAGTGACCAATGCTTCTCACATGTACCATATCCAATATTTTAATTTAACAATAATTAAAATTTTTCAAATGAGAAAAAGCAGAAAAAAGATGCTTAATACAATTTGTTACAAAGTCACTAAACCACTTCAAACCTGAGTAGTATGTAAGTCTGATGTAATACATCGTTGTTTTTTTTAAAATGGGGGGGGGGATTTAATGGAATTTCAGAGCCAGAAGCTCAGCTGGTATAAATCAGCTGAAATTGATTTCAATGGCGCAATGGGCCAATTTACACCAGCGGCAGACCTGGCCCTCAGGAATGGTTTACATCAAAGACCAATGCTGGTGGCATGCAAATGAGGCAAAGAGGTTTATGGATTTTCCCAGAATAATAACACAAAATAAAAGCAACATTTTAGTAAGTACAAAATCACTGCCATAATGATTCATTTTGAATGAACACGCTCTAATTTTAGCAACCACTATCTCAGAGCATATGGACACAATATGTCTTCCATAAAGAATGGATGAGCGTAGGCAGTGCAGATAGCACTGCCTATCATTAAGGTTGCCTGACCCTTCCCATTATAAGACCCTGTTTTCAGTTGTTTATAACTTTGCCAAATTTTAACCATTTGGGCTGAATGCCTCAGGCTGAAGGTTTTTGGAAAATTTTAGCCACGAGAGTTCTGCTGTTTTCAAGAAGGCTCAGAAATAATACATTCTTTTGCCCATTAAAATGAAATTCTGATTGGCTTTCTTTAAGAAGCTCTCAAACCCCCATGCGTTGAAGCAGGGACTTGAAATCTGGCAAAGGGTGGCCTTTCTGTCAGGGCTGGGCTATTTGCCCTGTGAATATCCCCCCAAATATGGCCATGTCATAAGCTTTGAATAATTGCAGTTTGCACATGCTCAGTAGACACTTGCTAAAGTCTAAGAGTTAAAATCTCTAAAGGTTCTCAGTGTGCTCCAGGGGCATCATTTGCTATGGGTCAAGGGGGAGAAGAGGGGCAGTTGTTCTCCCCCCAGGTCTTGATTTATCCCCTCCAGACTTTGGATGAAGCAATGGGAAAGCAATAATTGCCTAGATTTTCTTATTTGTGATGCTATTTGGGACAGAGAATGTTCTACGTGCTCTTATAAACCTCCTCCCCAAAATTTTTCTGAAATGACCCCTCTGGTGTACTCCAGCCTCTCAGCGCCTAGTGCTGACCAGACTGAATACACACCATCCCCACAGAGCAACTGAGCATGCTCCAGCCCAGGGTCACAGAAGCTTAAAAGGACTTTCCCTAAATGACTGCTCCCAGGTGGGGTGGGTCTAGGGCTCCAGAACTGAGAGCAGGGAGCCTGTCTCTCCTCCTCTCAATGACACTCATGCAGAATGGAGGGGAAAGCCATCTGATTCAAATGCAAAGGGGACACAAGGTGGACCAGGGGAGAGAGAGAAGTAGATTGGGACAAGGAGTTCAGTGAGACTGGTGTAGAGAAACTGAATGGGACTGGCTAGGCAAGTAGAAAGAACTGGGAGCCATGGGGGAGACAGGAACATGAGGCTGGAACTGGTTGAGCAAGTGTAACATTGACAGAGCCTGGTTGTCAGCGGGCAGGATTGAACCGGGGATCTCTGGAGCTTAGTGCATGAGCCTCTACTGCATGAGCTACAAACCAATTGGCTGTTAGCTAAGGTTGTAGCGCAGACTCAGTCTCTCTCTCTAAGTGGTCTGGGTGCCACTAGCTGGGACAGAACACCACACCCAGGAGGTGTGTGGGTTACACAAGGAGACTGGGATTGAGAGCTGGGATGGGGGGATGACACATATTGTACGAGGAGCTGGGAAGTAGACCGAGTAGGAGCAAGTGGCCGGGGAAAAATAAGGGCAGGTTGGAGGGGAGACAGATCTGACAAAAAGCTGGAGGGAGTGGGGAGAACTTGGACTGACTGGGCAAAGAGACTAGGACAAGGAGCCAGGGAGGGGATGCAAGGGAGACTGAGATTGGATGAGGGGCCCAGCATGGGAGATCAGGCTAGACAAGAAGTTTGGAGGGGGAACTGAGACGGGTTGGGCAAGGAGACTGGTATTGGATATGGGAAGGGAAGAGACTGGGAATGAGAAGACTGGGAACTCCATTAACTCAAGAGAAAAGGTCAGTTCAGTGGATTTAAAGGGTCCAATGCAGCTGATGACCAGTGGTGTGGGGTCAATCTGATGCGACATGATGGAATTTGCTTGTTCTGTAAAACTGAGCAAGTTACAAACACACAAACTTAAAACAACATGACTTAAGATTTTCAAGTCAAGCACTCAGAAGTTAGAAAATGTAAAAATTAAAGTTGTCTGTGCAACCATCCATTCGGGTTCCTTGTCCATCTGCTGTAATAGTCTTACATGATCCTGTATGATTTTTTTCACCCCTGCACAGAACATATGGTGCTCACTTAGTGACAGCAATTCAATATTTTGTTTTGTCCTTATTGTTCAGTGTGTGGCCCCAGCCCCATTTATTGCGTACTATTCAAACCCCGCTCTGAAGATAGAATTATGAATTTCCTCATGGGATTTTCTATGGCATTCATCTATATCCGATTGCTTCCCAACCACCAATGAATCTATTTACTCAACTCCCCTATGAGATGAGGGGGTATTATCCTCATTTGAAATACGGGGAACTGATGCACAGAGAGATTAAGGTCAAAAGTGTCCACTAATTTTGAATGCCCACCAGTGAAAAGTTTGGTTTAAGTGACTTGACAAGCAGCACATAGGAACTCTGTGACAGAGGCAGAGATAGAACCAGATTCTGTGGGGCAGCATTCAACTGCCTTAACCACGAGACCATCCTTTCTCCTGCTGCAGTCACCTGCCCCAGTATTACAAATAGTACACACCTTCAGGTTCTGCAGTGATTAAGGCAGGGGTCCTACAGACAAGTTTCCTTCCCTACACAGCCCTGAGTTGTCAGGTCCATCCTGTACATGGAATAAAGCAAGGATCCAGTGGAAAAAATATGTGACCATATAATTAAAGACTATCATAATGCATATACACAATGGGGCTGAATTAAGGTTGCACAGGCAATCTTAATTCTGACATTGCCTCACTTTTGAGTGCTTGAATTTGCAACCTTAATAATCTTCAAGTTCTGTTGTATTTAATATAAATTACTGTCTTATATGCATTTTGTTGTGCCTGGCAAACCCAGAGCTATTCTTCTATACGTCATTTTCCATTTTTCCTTGTATTGATAGATACATATCTTTTGCCAGTAAGCATAATTTTATTGCTGTACATTATTCACTTACATAAAAAGTTAAAAAGAAATACACTAAACCACAGCAGACGAAGCACAATAAAATGCAATAGTTTAGAAAACATTAGTCTTTTTTCCAGATGTTAAAGACTGTGATGAATTCTGCTCTTGGTTTACACACATACAACTCCTGTGGATTTCATAGGAAGTGGAATGTATATTATTATCAGTTCCTGGGAGCTCGTTAGGAGAAAGCCTCCTTAACTAGTCTAAGTGCCTATCTTATTTTCTATTTAGATTCTCAGATATGCCGTCACAGTAGCTGAGCACCCATGATCTCTATTGATTCCACATGTGCTGTACAAACAGGGCTGGATTAATGCAGGGGCTTTAGGGACTGCAGCCCGGGGCCTCAGGCTAAGGGGGGCCCCACAGGCCTGCGGGCTGTATGCAGGCCCCTGCTTCTTTTCATCTGGCCCATGGCAAGTCTCCGCACCGTGGGCCAGACACTGGTCCCCAAACCTCACCTCCCTGCCCCCACTGGGGCTGGAGCCACAAGCACCAGCTCGCCAATGTGTCCCTGTGGCTCCTAGGCAAGGAGCATTCAGGGAATCTCTGTGTGCTGCCCCCGCCCCCAGCGCCGGCTCCACAGCTCCCATTGGCCGGGTACCATGGCCAATGGGAGCTGCAGGGGCAGCGTCTGCGGCCATGGGCAGCATGACTGCGCAGAGCGGCCTGGCCCCTCTGCCTAAGGGTTGGACATGCCAGCTACCTCAGGGAGCAGAGCAGCACGGAGCCAGGGCAGGCAGGAATCCTGCTTTCGTCCTACTGAGCCGCTGACCAGGAGCCGCTCGAAGTAAGCACCTCCCGGCCGGAGCCTGCACCCCACACCTCCTCCTGTACCCTAATCCCCCTAACCCAGCCCGGAGCCCCCTCTGGCACCTAAACCCCCTGTCCCAGCCCTGAGCCCCCCTCCTGCACCCAAACTCCCACCCAGAGCCCACACCTCCTGCTGCACCCCAACCCCCTGTCCCATCCCTGGCCCCACCCCAGAGCCCACCCCCCCCAGCTGGAGCTGCACCCCCTCCCACACCCCTGCTCCAAACCCCCAGGGGCCCCACAAAATCTAATAGCCCCGGGCCCACAGGAGAGTTAATCCGGCCCTGTGTACAAGTAGTCATACAGGAGAGACTAAAACTTCCAGAGACCTGTCCTAGCATGCATTGGGCTTTCAGTGTAAAACTCTTCAGTTATTCTGAAGTCCTGGTCAGGAAGAACTCAGTGCTATGAAAACAAAGTGTATCAAATATCAAAACCACCTGGATCTGAATTTTGTTCTTTCTGCTATCCTTAAAATTAGCATTTTAAAGTTTTAACTTAATATCACTATTTTCTTCTTAAAAAGCACTTTAAAGAAGTTCGTTTTGTAATATTTTAGGCTTAGAAATTGGGCATCTAACTCCCCTAGGCTTCTTTGGTCACTTCAGCCTTAAATTATTATATTGGAAAGTTTGGACTATGGTGCCTGCCACTTCCCTTCATAGATTCATAGATATTAAGGTCAGAAGGGACCGTTATGATCATCTAGTCTGACCTCCTGCACAATGCAGGCCACAGAATTTCACCCACCCACTCCTGCGAACAACCTCTCAGCTATGTCTGAGCTATTGAAGTCCTCAAATCGTGGTTTAAAGACTTCAAGGAGCAGAGAATCCTCCAGCAAGTGACCCGTGCCCCATGCTCCAGAGGAGGGCGAAAAACTTCCAGGGCCTCTTCCAATCTGCCCTGGAGGAAAATTCCTTCCCGACCCCAAATATGGTGATCAGCTAAACCCTGAGCATATGGGCAAGATTCACCAGCCAGATACCCAGGAAAGAGTTTTCTGTAGTAACTCAGATCCCACCCCATCTAATATCTAACATCTTCAGGCTTTCTTCATGCCCCAGGTAGCATCAGCCAACCTATTAGCCTTTTGGGAATGAGTGCATTTCTGCCCCCTGCCAGAATACCTTGGAATCCTTTCTGCCTTACACTGAGATCAGAGTTCATTTTCCTTCTGTTTGAAGATGGCTTATAGGGGGTATGTCTGCACTGCAGCTGAGAGCAAGTCTCCCAACTCGGGGAGACAGACTCAGGATAGCAGGGCTCAAGCTGGTGCACTAAAAATAGCCATATGGAAATTCCAGCTCAGGCAGAAGCTCGAGCTCCTAGGCTTCAGAGCTTCACCTTCAGCCTGAGCTGGAAAGGCCACATGGCTATTTTTAGTGTGCTACTGCCATAGGCAGCAGGTATAATAAGCCAGAGGAGGCTATGGCTCCCCTGACGCAGCCGCTTCCAACCCGCCACCGGATGCCTGGGCCATGGTGGCCCCACCTACGCTCTGCCTCTTCCCATCCCTGTTCTGCCCCTTCCCCAAGACCCGCACTGTCCGCCACTGCCTGGCTGAGTCACCTCCTCTCCTCCACTCCACCTCCCTCTCCATAGGTCCCTGCAACTCGCTGCATCCCTGTGGGCGGTGGGGGGCTTCACGGGGAAGAGGGTGGAGGGAGAAGGGATGCTGGGAGCAGCGGGCAGTGGGGGCCTCGAGGGGGAGGAGAAGGAGGAAAGTGACGAGTGGTGGCAGCGGGGAAGGGAGGCCTGGGGCAGAGCAGGGGTGCTGTGGGCAGAAGAGGCGGGACAGGGAGCTAGCCTCCCCCAGGGGAAGCTTTATCCGCTGCTCATGGCCAGTGCTAGTCTGTCTACCCAGGCTGGGAGGCTCGCTCCCAGCTTCAGTGTAGACATATCCTAGGTGTAAACCTAGTAAACTAAATTGCAAAATTATCTTAAGACAATTTTCATTAGAAAATTAAAACCTCCCAAAGTTTAGCAGTATAGAATCATATCTGGTTTAAGACCTAAGTAATGCTTCACTAGTTTGGGTAACATCTTGTAATTACTATGGTTTTAAGCAAGAGGAAAATTCTTACATTCTTAGTGTTTGTATGTTTTTCCAGCATCCACTTCTTTCCCTGTGTTTTATTCCTGAGGTTCATGTGTTTTTCCAGGCTGTCACATCTTCCTTTGTGTCTCGTGTCTTTTTCTTGCTCCCCTTTTCCACTCCAGTTAGCGTCTCAAAGTCTGTCTGACCCATGCTGTTTCACTGAAGTTGTCCTTTTTCCCTGTAACTTAGCATCACAAGGTCCATCTCTAATGGAAAAATGATCCATTGCTGATATTCCTATCCCTCTCCCTATGTGGTGTTGAAATCAGTCTAACTGCTAGTATTGATAGAATAAAACTGCTGTCACCTAGAGCTAGTCAAAAAACAGAAATAAATGTTTGCAAAAAAGTCATTTTCATTCTGCTGGTTTCAAAAAGGAACAATTTTTTGTTCAAAATTTTTCATGAAAATGTTTTATAAAAAAACACAAGCTTGATCCTCCCCATCTCCTTTCCTTCTTTTAATCTCTTTTTGCCTTTCTTCCCCTTTCCCTCCCCTTATTCCTTTTTTCATATTGGCACTAAAAAAGGTGGTGGGAGAGGAGGAAAAATGGGTGAGGGAAATGTATAAACATTTTCACAAAATGCAAAACTCAAAAATGAAAAAAAACAGACTACATTTTCCACAAAATGTTGTTTAAATAATGGAAAATTTTGAAAAACCTCAAAGCCCCAAAACTATTTAATAAAAAATAAAGTGGTCTTTTTTTTTTTGACAAAAAAGATTTATGCTCAGAAAGTTTTCAGCCACTTCCATTTTCAATACCACAATGGAAAATGGAGAGAGACCTGGTAGAACATGAAGTCTATCCCATTTTTTGTAATGGTGCTGAAAGGTTGTTTTTTTGTTTTTTGTTTGTTTGTTTGATTTGCACTGATACCATATTCAATTCCAGCCAAAGAAAACCCCACTGGTGGTAATCATGGATCTAATAAATATTTCCATCTCTACCTATGTGATCCTATAGTCTTAAGGGCAAATCTTGCCAGAGAATCCTCATCCTTCACACTAAGGCTATCAAAGAGCAAAGAGGACTGGAAAAAGCTAGTACTTTTCCAATGATGAAGTGGGACACTGCTCAGAGAGGGCAAGGGAAAAATAACAGAAAATGGGGAAAGAGCAATAGCCAAGGGAAAAAAAGTAATTTGTGTTAATTTCCTGTGTTTATACTGATACATTTGCTATTATTTTTAAAACTTTACATAATTGTATGTAATATATAAAAAATAGATGAGAAACATACAAAGAGAAATTCCAAGATATATCAAAAATGAATAACTCCTGTGTGCACCAGATCTCAGGCCAAATTCTGCCCCAGGAGGATACATGTAATTCACATGGACTTCATCCTAGAAGGGAAGATTTTTATTTATTTAATTAATTAATTTATTAAACTGCATAAAGCACTGGATGATCCTGGCAGGTTGCACAAAGCTGGTCCGTCTAATAATAAAAATAACGAGGAGTCTGGTGGCACCTTAAGGACGAACAGATATATTTGGTCATAAGCTTTCGTGGATAAAAATCCCACTTCTTCAGATGCATGGACAAGATGCATCTGAAGAAGTAGGTTTTTTACCCATATGTTAGTCTTTAAGGTGCCACCGGACTCCTCATTGTTTTTGTAAATACAGACTAAAACGGCTACCTTTCTGATGTCTAATAATGGCTCATGCTGGTCGCAGACCCAATCCTGTGAGTTTTGCCATCACGTTCCATGAAAGCAAACTTGGGCTTCATGTCAAGTGGCAGCTAGTATCCTTATTCATTCTTTTTCACTCTTCATTGACTTGATTATTCTGGGACTAAGTTATAACCTTCTCTCAAAAATGATTAGTTTTAGGCATGTCACTCATTTTAAGGACCAGATCCTGCCCTGGTTTACATCTTGGGGAACCCCTGTCAGTTTCATTAGGGTTGCACAGGATGTAAGTTAGGGCAGGATCAGGTCCTATATCAGCAACTTCAGTTGACTATGCAGATAAATTCTATTATTAACCTAGTTTTGCATGTGTATAATTCATGTTTGCTTGAAATGATTGATGGTCCTTTCATTTGAAGATTTCTTTGATAATGTCAACAATTTCTTGTAATATAATTCACTTTTGTTTCTACATATCTTGAAAAGATTATTTTACTTGGATAATAAAACATGTCTTTCTATATAAAATGCGGCTTATGTGTGTATGTGTCACGGATCGAGAATTCTACCCAGGATTATTATGATGAATGTTAGAAACTATTCATATGATTTTGGTGGGATGAAACTGTTGTCCTTCCACCAAGTATTTTCATGTGAGTGTCTGATTTCTTTCCACCACCACCCCCATTTCCTATAATTAAAAAAAGTGTTACAACAACATACCTACAGTTTGAAATCTGTAGTGAAAACTGAAAAGAACCCAACTGTTTGTATATTCCCTGCTGCACCCAACATAGACTAAGTGGAATAGCAGACAGAAGGAGGCTTAGAACTGGAATAGCAGAGGTGTTGTAGGTCAAGATTTAAGTACTTTGGTAAAGCTATGTTGGGAAACTTGCACACCATCTGCCTGCACTCAAGTCAGTCCTGTAAGTCCCTTGCTTTTATCTGCACTATATTTATTCATATTTTTGACAAGGAGAAATGTATTTGACGCAGCATATTACAGCAAAGGCACCCAGAATACACAAACAAATTAAATCCTTATTCCGACATTTTTGCAGAAGGTTGTTTATATGTAGGACGTACCTTAAGCACTACATATAATTGTAAGGTTAATTCATTTACCTAAACAAATTTTACTTCACTAGAATTTGTAGTCTGCCTGTTTGTGTCAGTATGGAACTGAGGCCAGGCTGGGGACTTTGGAACAGAGTGTTTTTGGGAGCACATGGAACATCGTGGATGAGCCAGGGAGTAGGATGGGTTTGGTCAGTCGGATTGCCAGCTGCATGGATCCCCTGGCCACTAATCCTTCAGGGGGGAATGGGATGGCATATAGCTAATACTATAACCAGCTGCAGTAGCAGCCATTGACCAGACAGTCCGGTGTTCTACTTCAAGCCTCTAGGCCAGGGGAACAAGTCTATCTTCCAAACCTCTGTGTGGGTCCTTCACATAAAACCCATTTGCTGTTTACGAAGGTGTTGTGAATTTCCCCCTGCTGTGTGTCTAGCGCCTGGAAGGACTATACATTTAAGTGTTCTTATTTAACCCACATCAGTGCTACCAACTGTAGGTAATATGCACCACAAAAGCCCAGATTTTATCTCATTGTTATAAAACAATTTCTTCCCTACTATGTTCAGGCACATCAATTATTAACTTGCACTTGAAAACATTACATGTACTAGAGTCATCTATTCTCTTCCCATCATTGTGAATGGAGCCTTTGATTCAATATTAACCACACAGGAAACACAGTGTAGGTGGAACAGTTACATGCCTGACTCAGAAGGCAAAGCATCTGAAAGGATTTATGTTTAAGATGTAACTCCATCGGGGACATATGATATGCATAGAATATGAAAGGAAGCTCTTTATAAAACAACTCTGTTTTAAACATATTTGACTTAATTCATTGCTAGTGTCCCTTCACTGACTTCAGTGTAGTTACACCAAGAAAAATTTTGGCCAGTTGTTCTTTTGTATTTGTATGACCCATGAGAGTTCACTGATTTATAGAAGCTAAAATTAAGGCATTCTAAAACTTTATTTTTAGCTTTCTAAACCCTGACCTTGTACCTAACATGTAATCACACTGTTTTAACCACAGTTTCCTCAATTCAGTGATTCTGGCCCAAATCTTGCCCACCTAGCTGCTCCATGCATGCTCATGGCCCAAATGGCAGTGTAACTGGTGTGATTCTGCCAAGTGTAGGAGATAGCAGAATACAGAGATACCATGTAGGAAGTTCACT
The DNA here is from genome assembly GCF_965152235.1 of Eretmochelys imbricata. NCBI lineage: Eukaryota > Metazoa > Chordata > Testudines > Cheloniidae > Eretmochelys > Eretmochelys imbricata. The sequence continues at coordinate 112,931,734 of NC_135577.1, forward strand.
CCCATTTTGGTCCATAAACATTGCTCCAAAGGCACTCGGTCTTCTGTAGCAATAAGGAGTGGAGTTTGGAAGTTAGGCAGAGACAGATCAGGAAAAGGTGCAGAAGTGTTGTCGATGGATCTGCAGTTATGCACCTCATAGCCAGTTCTCTTCTGTCCTTTCTCATTTGCAGGCAGGGGGGAAAGCAGTGGAGATGGAGCAGCTTTGCTACCATTCTGAGGAGATTCTATCTATTCTATGTTTCAAAAAAGAACTAGATAAATTCATGGAGGATAGGTCCATCAATGAATATGAGCCAGGATGGGCAGGGATGTTGTCCCTAGCCTCTGTTTGCCAGAGGTTAGGAATGAGCAACAGGGAATGGTTCACTTGATGATTACCTGTTCTGTTCGTTCCCTCTGGGGCACATGGCATTGGCCACTGTCGGCAGACGGGATCCTGGATTAGATGGACCTTTGGTCTGACCCAGTACGGCCGTTCTTATGTTCTTCCACCTCCAATGTCTCCCCTGTGGAAAGGTCATTTACATAGGCTTTGCACAGGGTCCAAGATTTGGGCAGTTCCTAATTATAAGTCGACATGATATATTGATTCAGCTTCTAGTTGTAGGCAGTGATCAGCTACTTGTCTATCAATAGCCTCATCGTGCACCATTTTTTAAAAAAATACATTTTCCCCTTTATATTATAGGACACCCCTAGGGTTTTGTATTCTTTAAAAGTTATTTGCTATTTTAAACACAAATACAAAGAGTGACAGAACAATCCAATAGATGTTCCATTGCACAACATTGCTAACAGGAAAAGTAGTATTAGGAAACTATTTCATATATTTTTTGTCTTTTAATGCTATTTAGTATCTGTGCACAGAACTGTCAATGACCTTGATGCTGCAAACACTTAGGCCTGTGAGTAACTACTTTCACCTGCTGATAGTTACTCACAGACCTAAGTGTTTTCAGGATCAGGGACACTGATGTTAGTGGGAGTCCCATGAGTGCAGTCTGAGACCATTAATCAGATTAATGAGCAAACCTGTCTATTTTGTTCCTTTTCTTGACTTCATCATAAGTCAATTACAGTTTTTAGAAACACCACGTAAGGAACATATTCTATTAGCAGCTGAGAAAGAAAAGGGTGAAGAATAGCTTTGGGGCTAACGCACAGGACTGAGTGTCAGAAGACCTGTATACTTTCTCTAGCTCTGCTTTACACTTCCTTTGTAACCTTGGTAAGCCAGACAGAGGCAAATCCCTCCTCCTTCTGCAGAGGATCCTGCCTGCTACAAGAGAAAATTGTATGTGTGTGTCAGCATGTGGGGAAGCAACACATTTAGACAGCCTGTCATAAATATAAAGGGAAGGGTAAACCCCTTTGAAATCCCTCCTGGCCAGGGGAAAGCTCCTCTCACCTGTAAAGGGTTAAGAAGCTAAAGGTAACCTCGCTGGCACCTGACCAAAATGACCAATGAGGAGACAAGATACTTTCAAAAGCTGGGAGGAGGGAGAGAAACAGAGGGTCTGTGTCTGTCTGTCTGCCTGCTGCTTTTGCCAGGGATAGAACAGGAATGGAGTCTTAGAACTTTTAGTAAGTAATCTAGCTAGGTATGTGTTAGATTATGATTTCTTTAAATGGCTGAGAAAAGAATTGTGCTGAATAGAATAACTATTTCTGTCTGTGTATCTTTTTTGTAACTTAAGGTTTTGCCTAGAGGGGTTCTCTATGTTTTTGAATCTAATTACCCTGTAAGATATCTACCATCCTGATTTTACAGGGGGGATTTCTTTATTTCTATTTACTTCTATTTTTATTAAAAGTCTTCTTGTAAGAAAACTGAATGCTTTTTCATTGTTCTCAGATCCAAGGGTTTGGGTCTATGGTCACCTATGCAAATTGGTGAGGCTTTTTATCCAACATTTCCCAGGAAAAGGGGGGGTGCAAGTGTTGGGAGGATTGTTCATTGTTCTTAAGATCCAAGGGTCTGGGTCTGTAGTCACCTAGGCAAATTGGTGAGGCTTTTTACCAAACCTTGTCCAGGAAGTGGGGTGCAAGGTTTTGGGAAGTATTTTGGGGGGAAGGACGTGTCCAAACAGCTCTTCCCCAGTAACCAGTATTAGTTTGGTGGTGGTAGCGGCCAGTCCAAGGACAACGGGGGGAATATTTTGTACCTTGGGGAAGTTTTTGACCTAAGCTGGTAAAGATAAGCTTAGGAGGTTTTTCATGCAGGTCCCCACATCTGTACCCTAGAGTTCAGAGTGGGGGAGGAACCTTGACACAGCCTAAACTAGGTATGCATAGCCCTGTGTGGCACAGGTCTATGAGGACTTTCTGTGCAACTATACAGATCCACTGGCCATTGCCCCACAGATGTGGGCAGGAGGCAGGTGTTGTGGAGATTACTCTAGCTCTAAGGATAACAATGTGACACTCCTCTGCTTGGGCAGTGTTAGGACAGGATCTCTAAAAATAGGAACAATAATACCTATCCCCACAGGGGGTAGTGATTAAGTTCCCCAGATGCATTTTGGCATAGAATGGCAAGGTATTCTCATGGGATCAAATCCTCAGCAGTGCTGCGAAAGAAAAATGGATGGTACTGAGCACTTGTAGTAGTGACTTTTCTTTATGTTCTTTAATTCAAAATTAATTCTGCATCCAAGATAAGGAATATGAATATTCTTAAAACTGGTTATGCAAAATAAGTACTGACTGTCTGCAGTGTGTTTTTGTAACCCACACACCTTCTGGGTGTGGTGTTCTGTCCCATTTAGTGGCACTGAGACCACTAAGAGAGAGAGAATTAAATATGTCTGCTCTACACCCTTAGCTAACAGCCAGTTGGCTTTTAGCTCATGGGGTGGAGGCTTATGCACTAAGCGTCAGATACCCCAGGTTCGATCCCGCCCGCCAATGACCAGGGTCTGTTGGCATTAGATTTTGATAACACAAATTCTCACCCCTTCCTACACACAGGAGCCAGCCATAATGTTAACACTAAAGCTCACCCATAATATTGTAGATCTCAATCTTACAAAAGGTCCACAAGTACAGCCCCTTACTCCCATGTGAAGTCCCACTGGACCTGTCACAGAGTTCTCTACTCACCCCTGGGGTGCCTTCTTGTTGCTGCATCTAGGGAACAGCTCCACCGAGTCTGAAAGCCCCTTCTGTCTTTCACTCACTTTGCAGCCCCTCTTATGATCCAGGAATTGCAGTGCTCCCTCTTTGTGGCTTGGGCCTCAGACCAAGTCACTATCATTTTCCCCTTTCGGGGAATCAAAGTCACTGAACTGGTTGACCAGGTATCATTCCTGCCAGTCCTCCAGTTCGAAGCTATGCCACTTCCCCAGTGACTAGTAGGGGAACTGAGGCCCACCCTGTACGCTGGATTCCATCTTAGCAACCCTCAAATTAGTGTTCAAGGTCTGCACTATTTCAAACCTTACAGCTGTTTTCCTGATCCTTTTCCTACCACATCTCTATCAGGCTTTCACTCCACCACCCTTCTTGGTAAACCCTTCCTCGGGACCTGGACCTGAAGCTTCTACCTTCCCCCTGGGTTTCTTCCTTTCTCTGTCTAAACCCAGAGAAAGACTACAGGCGTGCACAATGCCACCTTTTTCTTCTTCAGTTCTGTGGTGTAGCAGACTCACTTCCTGAGTCTATGACAACATGCAGTGTACTGCATATCTTGTTCATGACTTACAGTCTCACACCTTTCCCAGTATTCTTAAAGAATTGCAAAAGAGTAGGTTTTTTTAAAATTGGGCCTAGGGTTGCCAACACTCCAGGATTGTCCTGGAGTCTTCACGAATTAAAGATTAATCTTTAATTAAAGATTGTTATGTGATAAAACCTCCAGGAATATTGCCAACCAAAACTGGCAGTCCTAATTGGGCCCCATTTTCCACCTCTTGCTGCTGTAAACTTTCTGACTTTATACCAGCCCTGCCTACTCCTGTCCAGGTGGGCTCCATGTCAGTGCTTTCCTGTCAAACATAAACTCTCCCTCAGTGTGGCCTATCTGGTAACTTAGCCTCTCCTGAGCCACACTGACTCTTCCCAGGCTAGTGTGAGGTGAACACCCCACCACAGGGCCATACTTACACAGCCCCTTTTTAGGGCTGGAGCCTTAAATATACCGTACCACAAAGGGAAATGAAAACTTCTGGATTGAGTATAAGGGCCCTATCTTGCAGTCTCTTGTGATTTTGCTTTCAGCAAATAAACTTCAGGATTGAAAACCCAGGGGCGTAACCCCTCACTTTGTTAATGCACAGCTGAATCAGCTCCAAAGTTTTCATTTCTAGACCAGAGATTTCCCAACATTTCATACTGTGGACCACATTTTTATAAAGAAATTGTCTCTGGCCTTCACCCCATCTATTCCCAATAGCATCATTCTGTTATTCTTGCTAACATAGACACCTCCCAATCGCAAGTGCATGGACCACCTCCTTGCTGCTTCACAATCACATGCATTACCTTCCCCTACATCCTTCATGATGCACCATCTCCCCTTCCATTCACAAGCATGCAGGTCCCCTTCCTTCCCAGTCACTCTCACATGAACTACTTCCCAGCATTTCCGCGATCCTGTAACATTCTAGTGGCAACTACAGCAATTGTTTACAAAAATTAATATTAGGAAAGTATTGAATGTGTTTTAGTTTCAAATGCGTTAGCAGCAGGAAACAGGAAGGTGGAGTGAGCACTCTGAGATCGGCAAGCTCGCAAAGGCCACACTGAGAAACCCTGCAACACCCAATTGTTTTCAAAGGGAGTCAGTGTTAGACTGACCCTTATAACAAAATGGTATTGTATGTACAGGTTTCAGAGTAGCAGCCGTGTTAGTCTGTATTCACAAAAAGAAAAGGAGGACTTGTGGCACCTTAGAGACTAACCAAATATGCTCAAATCAATTGGTTAGTCTCTAAGGTGCCACAAGTCCTCCTGTTCTTTTTATTGTATTTACAGTAACTGCCCCTACATGGCAGCATTGCTACTGGGCCACAGCGTGACTTGGGCCATTACCACGGCATACGCCACGCCGGCGGAAGTGGAGCAGGGCCCTGGCAATGGCACTATTGCCATGCAAGGCCAACCAGGGCAGTGCCCTGTGCGATGCAAGACGGAGCTGGGTAGGGCCACTCGGGCTGAGGCTGGGCGTGCCAGAGCAGAGTGTCACCACATGAGGTGGAGCAGATCCGTGCCGCTGGCGCCAACGCCACATGAGCTGCGTTGCCACCGGTACCAATGCCACCCGAAGCAGAGCAGGGTGGCGTCAAGGCCACGCAAGGTGACTAGCGTGCTGCCACTAGGGCCAATGCCACAGAGGCAGAGCAGGGCAGTGCTGCCAAGGCCACGGAGGTGGCGCAGGGCGGTGCTGTTGGTGCCGCTGCTACACGAGGTGGAGCAGGGTGGTGCGAATGCCCCGTGAGGCGAGGAGGGCGGTGCTGCTGGTGCACGCCAGGAGCCCAACACCTGGGCTGCGTGGCTGCTGGGGTGGGTGCGCCTGTGGCTGAGCGGCTGGGCTGGGTGGGTGAGCTCAGCAGCCCCAAGCCTGGACTGACACACAGGGAAGCTGACTGGGTGCCACCCGCCCCCCGGGGCGCTCAGTCCCTGCGGAGGCCTCTCCCCTCCTGCGCCCCGCCAGGGCCAAGCCGCCTAGCAACAAGCAGCCGGCGCCGGCCGCCCAGCCCAGCGCCAGGGCAGGGGGCGGGCTCTTCCGGTTCAAGTCGGAGTGGAGGAAGCCGGGCGGCCATCTTGGATCCTCCATCCCGGAGCGGGCGGCGCTGAGCCGTGGAGTGGGGGCGGGGGCTGCAGGCTGCCGGAGCCGGCCCGCGGGGCTCCTGACACCCGGCTCGGAAGGCGCAGGGGAGCCCGGGCCAGCCGGGCGGCGGAGCGGGTGGGGGAGGCCCGGCATGCTAGCGGAGGCCCGGTGAAGCGGGGCTGGGGGGAGAAGGGAGGGGGAAGCGCTTCGGAGCGGGCCTGCCTGGCTGCCAGTGCTCGGAGCTGGCTGCGGAGCGGCGGCTTGTTTTCCTGGCCGGGCTCTGCAGCGCCCCGCTGCCTTCTCCGGGCCGCTCCCTCGCCCCCCTCAGCCCGCTGCGCTCTGCAAGGATCCCCCCGCCCTCCCCCTCTCTGCGCGCTGGGCTCCTAAGCTGGCTGTAGGATGAGCCCGGAGGACTCCCCGGGGGAGACGCTGCTCCATCGCCAGGCTGGAATATAGCTCGGAAGTGGGGTGGCGGCGGTGGAAATAAGCAGCCCCCCCACCCCTTCCCTTTGATGGTGGCCCTTCGTAACCGCTGTCTCGCAGCAGAGTGACAAGCATTCTTGGGGGGGGGGTGGTCGGCTTTTGTTGGGGGAGGGGGTGTTTTGTTTTGCTGTCGCAAGCAGCCAGTGGCTCCGGCACAAGCGAATTAAAATGTCCACTAGAACTCCCTTGCCTACGGTGAATGAACGCGACACCGAGAATGTAAGTAACCCGGGCCGCCGGCTGGGCTTTCTGGGGCGGGGGCGAGTGGGCGCTGGGTTGGCCGGACCTGCCCGTCACCCAGGGAACGGGTGGGCTGATGTGCCTTGGGGGCTGTGTCGCTTGTGTGGCTGAATGTGACTGCTCTACACAAAGGACGGCCTGCGTAGAGAGGGGTGGTTGTATTGTGTCCAGACACACAAATGTCTCAGAAGAAAAACTGCTAGAGAGAAATGTGCATTTGTTTCAGCAGTTGTTGGCCCTCTCTGTGCCAATATAAACCCATAGTTGTAATTTGAATGAAAGACCCTGTACAGAATCAAACTGTGTAATTTAAAATCCCCAAAGTGGAGCCTGGCATTGTGGGTATATATTATGTTCCTACTGTTGTGACACTGGTTCAAGGCACTGTCCTGGCAGCTGGATGCTGTTAAACATCTGATGAAGTGAGCTGTAGCTCATGAAAGCTTATGCTCAAATGAATTTGTTAGTCTCTTTTTCTTTTTGCGGATACAGACTAACACGGCTGCTACTCTGAAACCTGTTAAACAGATGTTTCACAGGTGTGTGAAGAGTATTGTTAGTGTGAGTGCTGTCATTGAGGTCCAATGCCTGCTTATTAAATTACTTAAATTACGGTTTAACTTAGTGTTTTTCAAGAGCTTGCTTTACTAGTGGTGGTAAAAAAAAAAAAAAAAAAGACAAACCCTGTAATGTTTTAATGATGTATCTTATATGGTGCAAATTCAGTACTGTCTCGTATATTAGTGATGCAGAATTTGAGAAAAAGAATCCATCTGATCTGATGTTTGTAAGCTGAAATGTAAAATAATCGCTAAAACAAGCCAATAAAGCACTAGTAAACAGGGTGCAGAGAACAGTCCTGTACTGGCAGGGGAGGACTCGATGACCTAGATAATAAGTCTTTCCATCTCTAATTTGTATGATTATTAATGACTAGAATAATAGTTTTATTGTCACTTGTTCAGATGATATTGGAAGGTCCCCTTTTCTGAATTAGCAGCAAAGTCAGAAAGTCCTTCCTCTGTTAAAAGGTAGTATTTGGCAGTGAACGCTAAACATATTCTAAATAAAAGTGCATGTTTTTAATGAGCTCAATCAAACAGTAATATAGTTAGCATTTTATCTGAAATATTTTTAATATGTAAATAAATTGTATGTAGAAACTTAATATAATCAAAAATCAAACTCAGTGAGACAAACCCTCTCTAAGTAGGAACCTTATTTGCTTAAAGTTGAGACCAAACTTATTTGACCTCAGAATAATCATTCTAAAAGGAAAAATTATTAGGAAAAAAACTGGTCTTTTTGTGTGAGAAGGTATGCAGATGAGTTGTAGTTTATACTGCTCTGAAGCACAAATTAGCAAAATCAGTGAGCATTATTCATATTTCTTTCTTTATGAATATAACCCAGTGTCCTTTAGAAACTATATGCTGGGTCTAAGTGAAAGTGATTGGGGAGAGAGATACCTGTTTTGGACTGAAATAAGGAAAAAGAAGATTTAGGCTGAATATTAAGAAAAACTGCTAGATTTGTTAGAGAGCAAGTAGCCTTCTAAGGGAATTGGTGGAAGCCCTATTGCTTGAGACATTTTAAAACAAGACCAGACAAAGCATTAGAAAACATGCTGCATAAAAGAATCACTGCATTGGCAGGATTTGGATTTTATTGACATAATACTCATTTCTCACTTCTATGATCTTTATTTGTTTTAGCCTTTGGTACAACCTGCCGGCTAAGGGCTGTATTGAGCAAAAAGTCAACTAAGCATATTTTGTTGCAGAATCTCAATGGGCTTCAGCCCAAGGGCCAAAGCTGCCGTGTGGAAGAAAAGCATTAAAAATGAAAATTGTAGTGGCCTCTTGTATTCAGCTGAACTTCCAAATGGCTAAAACAGATTCCCCTGTGATGTTTTGCCCAGTCATCGTACTCCTAGCTGCATTGGATCAAAGTTTTTAAATTCCATTTTGGCCTCATCTTGATCAACCAGTCAACAGTGCCCTTGTTGCCAAGAAGGCCAGTGGCATTTTGGGCTGTATAAGTAGGGGCATTGCCAGCAGATCGAGGGATGTGGTCCTTCCCCTCTATTCGACATTGGTGAGGCCTCATCTGGAGTACTGTGTCCAGTTTTGGGCCCCACACTACAAGAAGGATGTGGAAAAATTGGAAAGAGTCCAGCGGAGGGCAACAAAAATTATTAGGGGACTGGAACACATGAGTTATGAGGAGAGACTGAGGGAACTGGGATTGTTTAGTCTGCGGAAGAGAAGAATGACGGGGGGGATCTGATAGCTGCTTTCAGCTACCTGAAAGGGGGTTTCAAAGAGGATGGATCTAGACTGTTCTCAGTGGTAGCAGATGACAGAACAAGGAGTAATGGTCTCAAGTTGCAGTGGGGGAGGTTTAGGTTGGATATTAGGAAAAACTTTTTCACTAGGAGGGTGGTGAAGCACTGGAATGGGTTACCTAGGGAGGTGGTGGAATCTTCTTCCTTTTGAAGTTTTTAAGGTCAGGCTTGACAAAGCCCTGGCTGGGATGATTTAGTTGGGGATTGGTCCTGCTTTGAGCAGTGGGTTGGACTAGATGACCTCGTGAGGTCCCTTCCAACCCTGATATTCTATGATTCTATGAAACCACTTTAGAAATTGTTTAAAACTGGTTCTATAATTTGGTTTAAATCCTAGTTTAATACGTTGGAAACATGTTATTTGACATTGGGGCTAGAGATGAAGTTTTTTTCCACACAGGGTATTTCATTCTGGTTTCAAAATACAGAACAAACTCCTCAGTAATTTTCTTAATTAATGTACAGTGCTTGTCACCTTTGCTTACAGATATGTCACTTTATACTCTGATCAAAGCAGATTTGCAAGTTAAGCAAAACTGAGCTGGGTGACCACTCAGGAATACCTGTAATTAGTAGTATTGTGATTCAGTAGGCTAATTCTTCCTTTTTAGTCACACTGAACCAAAACCCAAATATATAGTACTGTACTGCTTGAGGTGCTGCCTTTCAGATGTCGTGACCATCAATGATAAAAACATTTGCTCTGTGATCTTTAATGTAAAGTGTTGTTCTGGCCAAATTTAAACTCTGATATTTACATTCTTTCTGCCTAAATTACCTCTAAATTCAGTTGGATACAAAATTAATTTTATTCCTGTTTTAATTCTAAAATACAGTATCATTCACTCCTAGTCTAACTGTTCTTCCACCTCCAAGATGGTTGTATTTTATTAGAAGGTAAAATGAAGCCTTAACTACCTAGATGAGGCTTAATTAGTTAATGTTCCTAAAGAACTTTGATCTTTAGATGAAAGGTGCTTAGAAATGCAGAGTATCCAGGGAGCCTTTTGGCCATGGTCATGGGACTCCGTAATGTCTTCTGTATACTAGGAAAATTACCTAGTGCTGATAAAGGGTGCAGTTTAACCAGTGTTAAGTCTGGTTTAACTGGACATATGGGCAAGGCCTCCTCATCAGTGCTTAATTTTTTTTTATTTTTTAATAAAAGGCAATGTATAGCTCTCTTTGTTACTGAAAGATCCTTCAAAACGTAAACCATTAGAGTGGAAAGTTTGTGTCAGTCGTTTTCCCTTAAGGCCATTGGTTATTCATGTTTCCCAGCCAAGAAGGGCTGGCCATTGAGGTTCAAGAATCTGTGACCAGGAGTCCCTTATATTTCTCAGGAAAAGGATCGGGGTGATTCATATATAGGGGAGCTATCTGACTTCCACTGATAACACGAGGACTGCTGCAGGCTGGCTGACTGCCTGAAAATGAGCTCTGAGCTACCATTGTAGCTTCTGGCCACAAGGGTGGAGCAGCTCATCTTAGGAACCTGCTAAGCTGAAGGCTGTTGGCCAAACCTACTAAGTCTCCTGGTATTTCAGGGAGACTCCCATATACCACCAAAAATTCCCAACTCCTGATTTAATAACGTCGCCCACATAAAGATCCATTTATGTCAAATTAATAAATTCAGTTATATTACCCAGAATCGTATGCATCAGCTACGTATGCGCATCAGCCTCTCTTTCTCCCTCAGTCAGTGAGAGACTGATGCACATGTGTGACTGACTCACAAGATTCTGGGTAATGTAGTTCAGGGTCTGTAAAGTGCTATTTAAAGTAAGAGGGTGAAACAAGGCATCTCGCGGTCCGCCAGGGGCTTACCCTGAGCAATCCGTGAACCAAGTTTGGGAACCCCTGCTCTAGAGAACAGAGAATGGGGAAAATAAATGGACAGAATGAGAGGAAGGTTTCTTCTTGAAGAGAGAAGATGAGGAAACTGTAGCTAGAAATGAGAGGAAATATAAATGGCATGGAAATCCTTCGAATCAATGAGATTTTAAAAAACATGAAGAAATGGAAGGGGTGAGATAACCACTTTCAGGCTAATTAATTTTATTTATTTATACTTCTATTTTATTGTATTTCCATTACATAAACTGTATATCTGTAAAGGGGTGAGGTGACTATTTTGAGCATTTATTAATTTTGCTAACTACCCTGAATTCTAAAGTTTAAATAATTGGAGAAAAATAACTACAATTTGCCCTTTAGTAATCTTCATGACCACAGTGAATGTGGTGGATTACCCATTTAAAAAATGTTGAGATGTTGGCAGCTATTACTTCTGAGGGCATTCTGCATCAAAAAAATAAAAATTCTGCAAGTTTTATTTGTCAGTAAATAAATGCAGAGGCTCCACATGGCAGTGTGGCGCATAGGCCACTGGCTGCATGAAAGTGGGAGATCACCCTGCAGTTCCCCCACTCCCACACTGTGGACACGGACTCAGCGGTGAGGCTGCACCTGACTCTGACACAGTACAAGGCCTGGGTCTGCCCCAGAAACACCCTGGGGCCCTGCCCCTCTGCGCCAGGCACACCAGATGTGGGCAGGCAGGCTCAACCAGCAGGATGCAGATGTGAAGGGGCTCAGTGTGGGGGGGTCCAGGTGTGGCGTGAGAGGGTTCTCTGTTGGACAGTCTGGGTGCAGGCAGCTCAGTGTGGGATCTGGATACACAGAGGCTCGTTGGGGGGTTCCAGGTGCAGGGGCAATGGGACTCTGCAGGGGCTTTCAGATGAAGGTGGTTGGGGCTCAGTATAGCGGTGTGGGGGTCTCAGCAGGGGAGTGTGGGTGTTGGGGGAGTGGGGTGGGGGTCTGCGTGCAGCTAGTTGGGGGTAAGTGATGTGGGGGCTCAGGGTGGTATGGCTCATCAAGGTGGGGGTTTGAGTGCAGGGAGCTCAGTGCGGGGGTGGTCTGAGGTTCAGGGATGGGAGTCTGGAGGCAGGGGGTCTGGGTGAGGGGGGCTCCAATGCAGGAGTTGAGGTTCAGTGGGGTGGGGTTCGGGTATGGAGTGCTAGGGGGTTCTGCGTGTACGGGGTGAGGCTTGGCAGGAGTGTCTGGGTATGGAAGGTCTGGATGCACGGGGGTTGGGAGGATGGGGGAGCAGCTCCCCTACAGTGACCCCTCCCCCCCTGCCCCTGCAGCTGAGGTGTGATGGGGGCAGGAAGCAGGGGAGGATGCTGAGCTTCCTGCAGTTGTGGGAGGTTTCTTGGGGTTGGCCTGACACAGCCGCAGCCACTCCTTGCAGGGGAAGAGGAAGTCCCGTCTCTGACGGGTTCGGTTACAGAGACCCCCTTGGGAATGTCACCTGATGTGCTGGAATTACCTTTGAGCCCATTTTCCACTGTCAGCTTCAGACTCCAGAACCCTGCCTTGTTGAGCCAGACACGCTAGTCTGCTGCAACACAGACCCAGGTCTGGTCCACACACCCAAAGCTGCAGACTTCAACCAAAAACTGCTCAGCAAGTTATCTATTTCCAGCACCCAGACACCCAGTTCCCAATGGGATTCAAACCCCAAATAATTTCATTTTACTCTGTATAAAGCTTATATAGGGTAAACACATAAACCATTCGCCCTTTATAACACTGATAAGAATGGCCCTTCTGGGTCAGACCAAAGGTCCATCTAGCCCAGTATCCTGTCTTCTGACAGTGGCCAGTGCCAGGTGCCCCAGAGGGAATGAACAGAACAGGTAATCATCAAGTGATCCATCCCCTGTTGCTCATTCCAGCTTCTGGCAAACAGAAGCTAGGGACACCATTCCTGCCCATCCTGGCTGATAGCCATTGATGGACCTATCCTCCATGAATTTATCTAGTTCTTTTCTTAACCCTGTTATGGTCTTGGCCTTCACAACATCCTCTGGCAAGGAGTTTCACAGGTTGACTGTGTGTTGTGTGAAGAAATACTTCCTTTTGTTTGTTTTAAACCTGCTGCCTATTAATTTCATTTAGTGACCCCTAGTTCTTGTGTTATGAGAAGTAGTAAACAACGCTTCCTTATCTACTTTCTCTACACCAGTCATGATTTTATAGACTTCAATCATATCTCCCCTAGCTGTCTCTTTCAAGCTGAAAAGTCCCAGTCTTATTGATCTCTCCTCATACGGAAGCCGGTCCATACCCCTAATAATTTTTGTTGCCCTTTTCTGAATCTTTTCCAATTCCAGTATATTTTTTTTGAGATGGGACGACCACATCTGCACACAGTATTCAAGATGTATTTCTTGAGTGGTAACAGCTAATTTAGATCCCATGATTTATATGTATAGTTGGGATTATGCTTTCCAATGTGCATTACTCTGCGTTTGTCAACATTAAATTTCATCTACCATTTTGTTGCCCAGTCACCCAGTTTTGAAAGATGATCTATATATAGAGAGAGAGATGCACAGATGTTTGCTCCTCCAGGTATTAATCACTTACTTTGGGTTAAATAACAAAAGTGATTTTATTAAGTATAAAAAGTAGGATTTAAGTGGTTTCAAGTAATAACAGACAGACTAAAGTAAGTTACCAAGCAAAATAAAACAAAACAGGCATGTCTAAGCCTAATACATTAAGAAACTGAACACAGGTAAATCTCACCCTCAGAGATATTCCAATTTCACAAACTAGACTCCTTCCTAGTTTGGGCCCAATCCTTTCCCCTGGTACAGTTCTTGTTAGTTCCAGCTCAGGTGGTAAAAGGGTTTTTTCTCATGACTGCAGCCCCCTTTGTTCTGTTTCACCCCCTTTTATTGCTTTGGCACAAGGTGGGAATCTTTTATCTCTCTGGGCCCCCACCCCTCCTTCTAAATGGAAAAGCGCCAGGTTTAAGATGGATTCCAGTACCAGGTGATATGGTCACATGTCCTGTGAGACCCCCCCCCAAGCCTCCTTTCTTCCCACCTGACTCTCAGGAACACTGGAAGGCTTACAAGTAAACAGAGCCATTTACAACCAATTGTCCTGGTCAATGGGAGCCATCAAGATTCTAAACCACCATTAATGGCCCCCACTTTGCTTAATTACAATAGCACTTAAGAGTAATACTTCATATTTCTAGCTTCAGATACAAGAATGATACATTCGTACAAATAAGATGAGCACGTTCAGTAGATTATAAGCTTTTGCATAAAGCATATTCCAGTTACATTATATTCACACTCATTAGCATATTTCCATAAAACATATGGAGTGCAACGTCACACCGTCCTCTCCTGCCGCCAGCCCAGCCGGGAGTAGCAGCTGATCCCGGCTCAGGTTAGGAGCCACTGGCTGGGGTGTCCCCAGCGCCATAGTGATTTACCTCTCCCCTGGCTGCTCCAGATGCCTGAAACACAATGTACCTGCACTGCTAGGGAGTGGTGTTTGATTGCTCTTGCAGCTTCCCTGTCAGAAAGTCATTTTTCTGCAGGGAAGCAAAGAAATCTGTGGGGGACATGAATTCTGTGCATGCACAGTGACACAGAATTTCTCCAAGAGTAAACTATGCTTGCACAAACCAAACCACAAGTAGGTGGACTCCACTTCTGCAAAAGGAGGTTCCTGGTAGCTCTGAAGTCCAGTCACTCCCTTTTTATTTCAAATGAGTGAGTGAAGTTTGGTGTGGGCCCAAAAATTCATCTTACTAACCCTCCCAAAATCCTAAATCTGGCTCTGAAAGTATTATATTATTATTTAAAGTACATTAATTTATGCAAATTAGGGTGTTTGCAGACAATCTGGAAGATTAGATTTGATTTATGCAATGTTTACCAGAAATGTCCTATTATAAATAGAAGTATGTAACCGGAAGGCTATCTCTGGCAACATGAAATTAGGGTCAGAAAAATTCTGTGTACCTATTACCAAAAGAGGTTTTTTTTAGACTCCTCCTCCCCCCTCCCCCCCTCGAGGGATAGCTCTCCTTGAACGTTTTCATAAGATATTTTAAACATTGAGATAACTGAGAAGAGAAGGTTCAGAGGTGACTTGATTACTGTCTGTAAGTACCTATATATGGAACAAATATTTGATAATGGGTTCTTCAGTCTAATGGAGAAAGGTATGACACCATGCGATGGCTGGAAGTTGAAGCTAGACAAATTCAGATTAGAAATAAAGCATAAATTTTTAACAGTGAGTTTAACCATTGGAACAATTTACTGAGGATCATGGTAGCTATTCCATACTAGCAATTTTTAAATGATGATTGGATGTTTTTCTAAAAGATATGCTCTGGGAACTATTTTTGTGGCAGTTCTATGGCCTGTGTTATATAGGAGGTCAGACTAAATTATCATAATGGTCTCTTCTGGTCTTGGAACCTGTGAATTGCTATAAATTAAATTGCCACCTTCACTTAGAAGAAATTAAATATTAATAATATTATATAGTTACATGGGAAACTAATAATATAGTTACATGGGAAACGCCACATGACATGTTTTGTGCTTATCACAAATTTAAATTAAGAGTGTGAAATATACTCCTTTGGATTTTTTAGTAATTGGGATACCTTTAAATACAGCATTGTACTTCTGGACTACATCTAATATGTTTGACTATTCTTGTAGTGTACTAAGAGTTAATAGTTTGACATGTTAAAGTTAGGCATGTGACATGCCAATTTGAACTACCCTGAATCATCTAATCCAATGGTTCTCGAACTTTTTTTTTGCGGACCACTTGAAAATTGCTGAGGGCCTTGGCGGACCACTTAATTATATTTCCAAATGTTGTTTGTACCGTTAGCTAACTATTGTAAAGCACTTTGGATAAAAGCGCTATATTAAAAAAACCCTTAATATTTTTTTTGTTCTGCAAATAAAAGCACACAACTCATATTTTAATATCAGTAGTCTTACCTTTCTAATGCGATGGATGTGCCCTCTCTCCCCTGCCGTGGCAGCCCCTGAGCTGGGGATGGGAAGGAGGAGGGTCTCTCCCTCTCTCCCATGCTGTGGCAGCCCCTGAGCTGAGGCTGGGAAGGAGTCGGGGGGGTCTCTCCCTGGCAGCCGCAGCCCTGGAGCTGAGGAAAGTCACCTCTTTCTCTGGACACTGCAGCCCTACACGTCCCAAATTCTCCCCCCCACTTTTCATCCCACTGCCCCCTCCCACCTACCTCCTATTCCCCCAAAGGACACCACCTCACCTTACATGTGTGTCTTCTCCAGGGTCCAGGCACCTAATTAGTGGAGCCATGCCTGTGCAGCTCCACTAATTTGGTGGGTGGCCCTTCATTGTCTCTTGTGCGGCTGTCCAGGCGCGCACCTTAGAGGGATCTATCTGCGGACCACCTGAATGGAGCTTGTGGACCACTGGTGGTCCACAGACCACAGTTTGAGAATCTCTGATGTAATCTGTATCTCCCAAGTTAATTGGGTGTTGTGGCACGGCTAAAATACCTTTTTTGGGATGAGTTTCACAAAATACATTTTTGCATTTTGATTAAGTGGTTTCCATTCTTTCTGTTTTACACCACATTCACAAACAACTAAAAGAAAACTGTACCCCTCTAGCTTGACCCAGAAATCTTGCAAAGAAACCAAACAACTTCTCGTTGACTAAAAATCAAGAGTGGTGCAAGCATAGATAATTCTGGGTAAGATTGTAGGTAAGTGTCCCTCTCCATCCCCTGTTTCTCACAATAGCATATGTTTTCGCTACTTCCTCCCATGCTTGGTCAAATACCACATCGTTCTGGGACTGTGCTGGCACAAAAATGGGAGGACTAAGGGCTTGTCTACACTTAAAGCACTGCAGCAGCCGTAGCTGCGCTGTTGTAGCACTTAGTGAAGATGCCACCTACGCCGACGGAAGGGTTTCTCCTGTACGTATAGATATGCCATCGCCGAGAGTTGGTAGCTAAGTCGACAGGAGAAGCCCTCCTGTCAGTATAGCACTGTCTAGGCCAGGGGTTAGGTCAGTATAACTACATCGTTCAGGGGTGTGGATTTTCCACACCCCTGAGCAGCATACATGTACCGACATAAGTTGCTGGTGTAGACCAAGCCTAATCAAGCTTCTTTTGAGGATGGGAGAAGGATACCTTGTTCTGTTTAGAGTGGAGAATGTCCTCCACTTAAATCTGTAGAAGTTGAACTGCAATGGAGATATACTTAATAGACTATATATGCATGTAGGGGTTGATTTTGAGGGGTGCTGAGCACCCTTAGTTTCATTTAAATCAATCTCTTGAGGTCCAATTTAATAAGTATATTTATGGGTCAAAGCATGTGTCTTCTAAAATGGCATCTTGTTGTGCCATTGTATATCTAAGCTTTTATATCAGATTTATTCCTGCAGGATTAAAAGTCTAAACAAGGTTTTTCTAACTGCAAGCTTGACCTGGTGTCTGGGTCCTTTTCGTTTCATACATATTTACTAACAATGATGATTCTGGAACCAACTTAGTTGGCAATTTTATTGATGATGCAGAGTAGAATGTGGCTTGCTCCTCTTCAGCTATTACTCTCCAGTGCTGATGTTAGTAAATATTCATTTTGATCAGTAAATAAAGCAAATATTACTTGGAAAATGATAAATTTCAAATCCAGATATGTGAATATCAAGTGCCTTAAACTTTATTTTCTAAACGCTTCCACCCTTGGGTATGTTTTGTATTAAACAGGATTCCTATGTTGGGTTTTGTAACCTGTGATTAGCACTAGACAACAAAATACACTTTTATTTTCATATAGTATATGGAGTATGGCTCTCACTGATCATTTGCTGTGTCTGTTGGAACTGAGAAAAACCAGCGATGTGACTACACCGGAAGGGGTCTCCGAGGCAGAGTAGCAGCAGCACCCTTAGTAGCCTATTGCCCTACAAGAGCAATTTGTCTTTTGTCTATGGTTATTGAGCCTTAACTAGCAAATTATTCCCAGTTCTGGATCTTTGGTGTTATGATCACCAGCTTTGTCACTGAGCTTCTGTCAACAGAACTCTTTTTGTCCAACACAGTTATTAGTATTTCTCATGCAGAGCTAACACAAAACATTTGAGGGATGGAAATTTCTTTGCCACATATGGCAGGGCATCACACATCCTGTTGTTGGCCAGTCAGTGTTGTTAGCCCTCGCATGTCTATTGAATGCAGTGTTTTGGGGCTCTGTCACATTTGCTGAGACTAAGTGGGTGTGTCCCCAATTCAATTATTTTCCTCCCAGGGGAATTAGGGGTATGTGTCATGATGTCTAGGCTATTTGTACTAAAGATTAATTTCTCGATCTTTTTTTTTTAAACTGATTGTTGTTTGGCAAGTGTGACCTTGTTTAACTGGCCAATCAATTTCATTGAGTGTCATACTAGTTGGACAAATGGCAGAAGGTTATCTGTCTGAGGCCGTAACACTGTATTTTCACAATAAATTGTTTCTTTTTGAGAGCAAGACTCTGACTTGGAACCATCCAAACCATCTCACTAAATGCTTATGGTTTAGTGATAGAAGGTTCCTTTATCCACTTCTTTAGTCAAATTCTGCCTTAACTTTTATATGCTCTATTTGATCACATTGACCATAATGGTGTGATGGCACATGTAGAAACTATTACTCCTGGGGGAATTCTGCGCCACTGCGCATGTGGAGAATTTATGTCCCCCACATATTTCTTTGCTTCCATGCAGAAAAATGACTTTCTGACGAGGAAGCAAAGGGAAATGACGAGCGGTCATGTGACCTTCCCCAGAAGTATGTTTCTGGTGCCCAGAGCAGCCAGTAGAGAGGTTAATCACTGTAGGGCAGGAGGCTGGCCTGGGGAAGACCCTGCTGGTGGTTCCTCCCTGTGCCAGGCTCAACTGCTAGTCTTGGCTGGGCTGGGGAGCACAGGACTTCCTCTTCTCCTGCATGGCATCCAGGGTCAGGTCAGACACACCCCCACATTTCTCCTCCAGCTTCAGGAAGCTCTGCAAACTCCTCCCCTCCTTCCCCCCCCCCTCCCCCCCGCTTCCTGCACCCATTGCTGCTCAGCTGCAGGAGGAGGGATCCCTGTACAGGGAGCTGCTCCCCCATCTGCCCAGCCCCTGAGCATCCAGACCACCTCATACCTAGACCTTCCCACTGAGCCTCATCCCCCACCTTCACTCAGAACCTCCCCCCCAATGAGCCCCCCTCCCTCTGCACCATCCCGACGAGCCACCCACACCCGGATCCGCACCCCACCGAGCCCCAACCAGCTGCATCTGGATCCCAATTCCACTGAGCCCCATTCCCCCAGCAGCTGGACCCTACAGTGAGCTCCCCACGCCCAGACCCCACCATGCTGAGCCACAACCACCTTCACCTAGACCTTCCTTCAGAGTCCCATTACCATTGCATCCAGAACCCCACAACAAGACCCTATGCATCCAGATCCCCCCCCGTACCCGGATCCTCCACTGAGCTGCCCGTACCTAGATTGCCCCACACAGAACCCTGTCAACCCACATCTCTATCCCCCCACACTAAGCCCCTCCACACTTGGATCCTGCCTTGCTGAGCCTGCCTACCCCCATGGAGGGGTGGGGCCCTGGGGTGTTTCTGGGGCAGGCCCAGTTCTTGCGCTGTCAGGATTGGGTGCAGCCTCACCACTGACTCCATGTCCCAGGGAGGAACTGCACAGTGATATTCCACCTCTGTACAGTCAGTGGCATGTGCTCCCCAATGCCATGCTGGAGCCTCTACATTTGACAAATAAAATTTGCAGAATTTTAAAATGTGTGCAGAATTTTTATTTGGCACAGAATGCCCTCAGGAGTAAAACTATGTACTTCTGCTAATGCTCTAGGGGCCAGATTCTGTCCCAAGTCCTTACTTGTGTTGAATAGTACGATGCATAGTCCCATAAATGTCAATTGGATTATGTGTGAAGTAAGGTACTACTACTCAGTGTGAATGAGGGGAGTGAACCTGGTGTTAAATACCTTATGGTGCTCTAATATTTCCAGTAACTTGATAATGTGACTTATTAAATGGTAATGGGAAATTAAATTAAATTCTACTTCACCTGTATTAGAAGTAACACTAGGTTACTATGAAACTGAATTTCAGACATCCAATATGTTATGTTTGCATTCTGTGTCCGGGCGTGGACAATGAAAAAACTTGTCAGTTTCTTGGTTTTACTTAATTTCTCAAATATTTGCATGATGTTTGAATTATAAACACTGCAGGGAATGCGATTTTTAACGTTTTTCCATTGAAATTTAAAAAAGCACACATGGTGCAGCTAGTTTAATGGAGGCAATAAGAATCCTGTCAATTTCTTTCCAGAGGGTTCTGTATAGCAGCCATAAACATTGATAAGTCAGGTCACTTTACTTCGCTGTAGCACTAAGCTATGGGTGACTGCAGAGGCAATGGAGATGTCTACAGACGTTGGAAGACAGCACTATATATTGGCTTATGTTTGCTTGCTATGTGGAAGGCTGTCATCATAACCACATGAGCTAGAGACTTCAATTTTTTAAAAGACGGTTTTCGTTTTACAGAAATTGATATAATTGACCTCCCTCTCAACAAAGCTTCATAGAAAGCCTGAGTGAGCACGTACATGGTTTTTTCAAACCCTGTGTGTAGTCTGTTTAATACTTTATGCCCACTGGAAGAATTTATAATAAAATTCCATTTACCCCAGGTTTTCCCAGCTCTGTTAGCAATTTCCTAGAGTACTATATTTAACTCTGAAATCTTACTAATTAATGAATCTAATCATCCTCTCTGTCTTGAGTGTTCCTGATGCACCCATCGGGGTGTCTAAGCTCTGAATATTTAGATGTAATGTAGAGCTAACATTGTCCAAAGGAATGTCAACTGTGTGCTCCTCCATGCTTCATTTGCTTTTTCCTTTTTTCCTTCTTCTCTTTTATCTTTTTTCTCTTCATGCTTATCATTATCTGGCCTTGAGAAAGGATGTCGTCTCTTCACTGGGGGAAGGCTTTTGCGAAAAGGTGGGTTTTGCATTGTGTTCTGAAAGCTTAGGCTCAATCAGATCTCTTGCAGTAAGGTGTTTCACAACTGCGAGGTCCTGTGCACCTCCTCCTTAAATGTCTTCCTGAAGTCAGAATCCATATGGAGAAAAGCTGTCTTCCTGGGTTGGAAATGGAGAGGTGGCTTCTAAGATAGCCACCTCTGTGCAAGAGCACCTTAAAGATTAGGACTTTGGATTAGGGTACTGCGTGTATCAAGACATGGAAAAAGTGATAGTTTTGTGATAAGGGCGCTGAACTGGAATTCAGGAAATACATTTTAATACTGGCTGTGCTACAGACTTCCTGTGTGTTCTCTGGTTAGTCAGTCTCTCTCTGCCTCAGTTTGCTATCTGTAGGACAATGCAGTTGTTCCTTAACTGACCATGATGCGAAGATAAAGTCATTTTGTGATACTCTGCTGTGGTAAGTGTCGTAGAAGAGCCTTACATTTTTTTAAACTGTTTCCACATATTTAACCCACCAGTCATTTAAAAAAAGGTTAATTGCTAATAAAACCCTAGATGGGGTTAAAATATTAATGTTTTATTTGTGACTTTAAAAGTTATTAAATGGCCCCAGCCTGCCCTTTGCTTCCTGTTAGAAGGCTGGGGCTGTTACAGAAGCCCTTACTAGATGAAAACCAGTGGGCAGAACTGCATGTATTAGGTTGGGACTCTGCCTGTGAAAAAAACAAAAGCTTCTCTAAGGATAAGCTGTGTGGGAGGGAACTGAGAATCTGCTTGTGCTGATGGGTTAACAATGTGTTGAAGCAGTTGGTCAGGAAAGCAGCTTTTGAGCTTTGCTGCTTGCCAGGGGAAGTGGGTAACTCCATTAGCAGGGTAGGAGATACTATACTACTTCTCTTGCTTCTCAGCTTCCCCAAGCTTTCCTGAACAAGTATGACTTTCTGGATCAGTTACTCTCTGTACCACACCTCTGCTCCTTTGGGAATGTTTTGGATAGGTGGTAGGAGATTTCTTGTCTTTTTTTCGACATGTGGAGGAGACCCAGTGTAGCAGAAGGAACTTTGCCTGTCACCTTGTGCTGCCCTGATGACTTCTGCTACATGCATTGACAGAAGAGTACATGAAAACCTCCTCTTCAACCAGGGTGTGGAGGCTTGGGCTATTAAAAAAAATAATAATCATACACTCAAATTTAATACAAAAAGTGTATTTTCATAGGAACTCATACTGAGTAGCCATAAACGTTGACTTTTTTTAAAAAGGTGATTTGATGATAGAAGTAGTAAGAATTATAACTTAAAGGGTGGCTTTTGTCACCATCACAATTAATGAGGCTTCATCTACTCTCAATATGCTGCTGCATCATCCCTCTTTAAAAAAAATTTGCATCCTAATTTAGCAAGTTCATCGAAGTTGCTGTGTGGAAAATTGCCCTAGTTGAGAAAATGAAAGCTAGTGTAAATCCGATACTTCAGGAAGATGGAATAGAGGAATAATTACCCTTTCATATGAGAGGGGGACTTATTTAATTGTTTAGCATTTTACAGCTCTGAAAGGATGCATAGGAACAGAATTCTTTGGTAATTGATATCCCTGCCTTTTGCATTTTACCTGTACAGTGTCAGGCCCTCTGCTCTACCATCAGTTTCACAAGTAGAAGCGGATCTCATGCTGGAATTTATAGAAAAAGTTATAGATGTAATTTTCTACTTGTGGGGGAATTCTGCACCATTATGTCTGTGCAGAATTCCTGTTCCCCACAGATTTCTTTTCTTCCCTGCAGAAAAATGACTTTTTCACAGGGAAGTCGCAAGAGTGATCACCTGCCCCTCCCCACCAGCATGGGCATGTTGTTTCAGGTGCCCAGAGCAGCCGGCAAAGAGGTCAATCACTGAGGGGTGGTGGAGCTGAGGACTCTCCAGCTAGTGGCTCCTACCCTGCACCGGCTCAGCTGCTAGTTCTGTCTGGGCTAGAGGCGGGAGACGAAAGAAATTGCTCTTCCCCTGCAAGGAGTGGCTGGGTCTGGGTTAGACCCACCTCCAGAAACCTCCTCCAGCTGCAGGAAACTCTGTACCCTCCCCGCTTCTTGCCCCCATCGCTCTTCAGCCACCGGGGGGGGGGGCGGCGAGGAGGAGGAGCAGGGAAGCAGTCACTGTATGGGGAGCTGCTCCTCCATCTTCCCAACCCGTGTGCACCTGGATCCCCCCCACACAGACTCCCTACACCGAGCCTCATCCCTTGCACCCAGAATCCTTCCACCAAGTCACCCGCACCGAACCTTTGCCCCACTGATCCTCACCCCCTGCACTCCGAGGGGCCCCCCCGTACCACTCCCTCCCACTGAGCCCTAACCCCTCTGCATCCAGACCTTTGCGCCCAGACCATCCCCCACTGAGGCCCTTGCACTTGAACCCCCACGGTGATGAGCCCTACCCTCCCTGCACCTGGACCCGCAACCCACTGAGCCCCAACCAGCTGCACCCAGACCCCCACTCCATCAAGCCCCACTCCCCAATACCACTGAGCCCCCACATCCAGATACCCCTGCTGAGCCACATACCCCCCAGACACTTTTTCTGAGACATAGCCACCTTAATCTGGACCCTTCTGTCCCTTCACCTGGAACCCCACAACGAACCCCTGTGCATCCTGATCCCCCCTGCGTCTGGTATCCACTGAGCCACCTGCATTCAGATTGCCCCACACAGAACCCACTCACCCCACCCTGGATCCCCCTCCACACTTGGATCCTGCTGGGCTGAGCCTGTCTGCCCACACCTGGTGTGCCTGGCGCAGGGGGGCAGGGCACTCGGGTGTTTATGGAGTAAGCCTGGCCCTTGCGCTGTGTCAGGATCGGGTGCAGCCTAACTGCTGAGTCAGTGTCCTGGGAGCAGGGAGGCTACAGGGTGGTCTCCCACTTCTGTGCAGCCGGTGGCCTGTGTTCCCCGCTGCCATGCTGGAGCCTCCACATTTATTTACTGACCAATAAAAATTGTAGAATTTTAAAATATTGTGTGCAGAATTTTTATTTTTTTTGGTGCAGAATTCCCTCAGGAGTAAGTTTTCTAACTCAGGAATCCCTTGCATCTCACCTAGGGGAATTCCATATTAGGCCTGATCTTGGCGGCGAGAGAGAAGAATTAATCACTTGCACTTAAGCAACCACTAATTTTAGTTCTGTGATTGATTTGATTGCCTTTTTTATGTGCAAACAGAATAATTCCAAGCCACTAATGTGAATATACCTGGTGCTGCAAATGGGTCAGTTTCACAAAGCTGAAAACAGTTGAGCCAAATCAGTTGGGGGGAGAGAATATAAATAGAAAATTGAGAATGGTATATTGGGCACTGTATAAGAACATTTTACTAGATGTCCAGAAAGTACCATTGAGAGAGGATACACAGGTTAAAAAAACACAGCTTGTCTTAGGAGGGGAAGTGAAAGCAGGTATAAAAAAGGGGAAATTGATACATCGAGAGAGATATCTAAACGGGGAGAGTGAAAGCAGTGAATATAAGCTAGGAATTGTAGAAAATTGATAAGGGAATCAAAAGGACATCTGTGACCTGCAGAATTAAGGACAAAAAAGAGTTTCTTAAATATATTAGGAGCAAAAGGAAGCCTAACAATCGTTTTGGTTCGTTACTAGATGGAAATGGTAGAATTCTCAGTAATAATGCAGAAAAGGTAGAAGTGTTCTATAAGTATTTCTGTTCTGTATTTGAGAAAAAGCCAGATGATGTATTCATGTCATATGTTAAACACTTTTCTGTGCCAACAATAACATCCTTCTTAATTATATAGCAGCCACTTTTAAAATCAGCCGCTCTAGACAACTTGCATCCAAGAGTTTTGAAAGTGTTGGCTGATGAGTTTAGTGGACCATTACTGTTGGTTTTCAGTAAGTCTTGGAACACTGGCTTTCTTTCTGTCCTCTGAAACAACCCAGCTAATTATAGGCCTGAATTGGTCCCAGATAAAATGATGGACTGTCTCAGATAGGATTCAATTAATGAAGAATTGAAGGACAGTAACATGTAATGCCTGTCAGCAGAGGGTTATGAAAAATAGAACTTGTCAAACTAGATTTTTTTAAAATGAGATTACAGGTTGGCTGATGTGATATAGTTAGATATCTGTATAAGGCATTTGACTTGGAACTTCATGACATGATTAGGAAACTGGAAGGATTCAAAATCAGCATTGCATACATTAAATAGATTAAAAACTTCTCTAATGACAGGTCTCAAAATGTAAATTTAAAGAGGGAATCAGTATTGAGCACATGTTTATAATGGCACCCCATAAGTATCAGTTTTTTGGCCCTACATTATTTAATGTTTTTATCAATGAGCTGAAAGAAGATGTAAAATCATTACCAATAAAGTTTGTAGATATTGCAAAGATTGGGAGACTGGTAAATAACGAAGAGAAAAGGTCACTGATACGGAGCAATCTAGGATGCTTGGTAAACTAGGCTCAGGCTAACAATATGCGTTTTAATACGGCCAAAAGTAAGATCCGTCACCTTGGCCTGCATTTTTTGTCCTTTACTTACAGGATGGGCAACGCTGTTCTCCAGAAACAGTGACTCTATAAAAGATGCGGGGCGACTTTGTGGCTAATTAGCAGAACATAAGCCCTTTCGGCCAAATGCAATTCTTGCATGTGTATATATAGGGTTATCGAATAGGAGCATTGAGGTTATATTACCTCTATATTTGGCACTGGTGGAATATTGTGTCCAGTTCTGGTGTTCACAATGAAGAAGGATGTTGATAAATTGGAGAGGATTCAGAGAAGAGCCACAAGAATGATTAAAAGATTGAAAAGCATATCTTATGGTGAAAGACTCAAGGAATTCAATCTGTTTAGCCTATAAAAAGAGAAAAGTAAGGGATGACTTGATCAGTACTTACAAGGGGACCAGAAATCTGGTAATAGAGAGCTCCTAAACCTAACAGACAAAGGTATAACAAGATCCAAGAGCTGGAAGTTGAGGTTAGACAAATTGAGACTAGAAATAAGACACAGATTTTTAATAGTGAACGCAATTAACCATTGGAACATCTTACCATGGGTTGTGATGGATTCTCCATCACTTGAGATTTTTAATCAAGATTGGATGTTTTTCTAAGATATGCTCTAGTTCAACCACTGGTTTTGGACTTGAAGTATGAGTTAATTCAGAGAAGGGTTATGGCATGTGTTATGTAGATCAGACTAGATGATCACAGTGATCCCTTCTGTCCTTAAAAATCAGTGAAGCATTTTTCGTTGCAACTGACACTTGAGCATGTGCAACCTTGTCATACCTGCAGTCCATTTGTGATCTTGTGCACATAGCTGAGCTTGGAGCGAAATAGAATTCTGCTGGCGTGATTCTTCCAGATCAGTGAGGATTGCTGGGGCACTGGTTTTAGGCTGTCCCCAGCTAGAAGAGTAGTAGAAGCTGCAAGCAGAGTGAGGAATTGAAGGAAGAGGTGACTGGGATCCACTTTGGAGGTTGAGATGGGCAGCACCAACAGTGAAATGACAGCGGAACGGACATGAGCTAGGTGGCAAGAAATACTTGCGGTTGGGGACAGTGTTTAGATACACAAGTGTGAAAGGTGTGTATGGTGAACGTCCTGGGGGTTGGGGTGGACAGTATGGAGGATACAGAAAAGTATTGGGTAAGTGGAGAGTAGGAAAAACAGGATGGATACAAATTGATTTTTTTTAAAGGATTTTTTAATTTAAATACATTTTAATTTAAAAAATAAACTTATTAAATCTGAAATTATGGCAACCCGCGTTAAAGCCTAAATTGTCTACAATCAATCATTAAAATAAAATGTAAAAAAAATATCCAAGCAGTATATATTTGCCAAAATTTTAAACACAGTCAGACCCCTGAACTGGTGGAAGTTAGTGGTTAAGCATCTGGATCCAGAGTGTGTTCAAGTGCTAAGCCAGCTTTTGATAGCAGTAGCCTATTTTGTAGGTGCAAAGAGAATATTTTCTTCTTCTCAGTTTATTCTACTAGTTCAGTTCAAGGACTAGTCTATCAAAGTTGAGAAACCAATTGGGAGTCAAAAAAGCAGAAAAACTTTGTTTTCTTCTTTGAATCCGTAAATCAAAACGAGGCATAAGAAGATGAAATCTGTTAGTTCTAAAATCCTGAAGAACATTGTGACCCGGAAACAGTTCAATTGACTACAGATAATCAATCTTAAATGAGAAATGTGTTTTGATAAACTTTTTTCTTATGTATTCAACATATTAAAGGTAGTTTTATGTAACTGATAATTCTGAAATGCTGTTTTTGTGCATGTTTCTTTGAATTCCAATTTCCATTCAAATGCTGCTCAACACAAATAATGTGTAATATATATTACACATTTGTGTGTGTATATATATGTATATGCATCATTTATATTTTCTAACTATTCAAATATTAAGACTGAATGTATGTTAATTTATATCATTAAATTAAATAAATATATATAGATATAGTATACCCTTTTGGTTAGCCAAAAGTAGTACTGAATTTATTGTAAAGACTATGTTTAGTTACAAATCAACATGTTTTAATGGTAACCTGGCTTTAGGAAAATAACTAAAAAAAAAGAGTACAAATGCAAAATAATATTAAAATTGATGATTTAAGTCAAAGTTTCCTGCTTGCTGATTTAAATAATTATTAAACTCAGTGATTTAAAATAAATCCATCCTCAGGAAAAGGAATGAAGGGAGAACAAAAACAAGGAAGCCATAATAAGGCTTTGTTTTATAGAGTTTCCTTTAAATCATATATGAAAAAGAGATGGGAGGAGAAGCATGGAAAGAGGTTTCACCTCCTCACAAAATACCTGTTATTGACTTGATATACCAAATTAATTCAGACAACACAAGGGGACCCATATTATTTTATGCATCTAAGTGAGACCATATGGTGGGAAAGAGGAGAGAATTGGGACCAAAACCCAGATTCTCTTCCACCCTACCCTGCTGTGGTAGATGCTCCCAGCAAAAGCTCACTGGTTTCAGTCTTGTCTGAGAAATGTAATTCAAAGGTTCGTCTAAAATTGGCAACTGTGCAAGAGGACGGAGGCAGTCAATTCCCATGGCACTAAATTGAACAGACTGATTACTCAAATGCATTGAATCCTCCTTTCCCATATAGACTTCTTGGATACATGTTAACACTGGTTACTGGTTACTTCAGAATGAGCAGTTGATCCAAAGGCCTTGAAACAAATACCACCATGATAGGATTTGACAATTAAACTCTGGCTATTAGGGGTTATTTTCCAGGATACTTGAAGTTCTCTTTCTAAAGTTTGTGGCTATACAAAAATGTATTTCTGTTGGCATTGCAGCATTTCTGTTATAGCAAAGTTTTTGTTAGCAGAAAATAGCTTGAAGGTTTTACATTCAGCTAACAGTTAACAAATGATATATACTGTTGGCTCCTCGCCATGAGAAAGTGCTACAGTACAAGTGAGTTCGGGATACAAATAATCAGAAAGTTGACAAAAGGGTTAAAAAAAAAAATTCAACAGAAATAGTTTTCCTTTTCCTTTTTTTTTTTTTTTCAACTAGGTCTTGTTTGGGAGCATTTTAAAAAACACTTCGAGGAGGCAGCAAACTCAGCCTGTGGAACAATTTCTTTAGAGCAACCCCATCCTTCCTTATGTGACCCAGGGTGTCTAGGGTAGCCCCCATTGAAAATGCAAGGTCAGAGCAGGCTGCAAAAAGGAGAGCAGATTCTTGCAAATTGGAGATGAGCACTGTTAGATTCACCAACCGGTCACAAACTATTCTCCTGGTCCCCCACACTAGTTATCAAGAAGCTGAAAAAAGAAATCACACAACCCCCTTTACTGCATTCCAGTTCTCTAGTTCCCGATCAACACCTAGGTCCAGTAAAGTGAGAAGTTATTTACAACTCTGCTCACTATTACAAAAGGTTCTTCTAAACACCAAAGGGCCAGCCACGTTACCAGGTCAATATTAGTTTGGATCTTACCCAAAATACCACACTGCCAGCCAATCCTTTAGTATCTAAAACTAAAGGTTTATTAGAATAGAAAAGAACAAGGAGAGAGTTATTAACTTGTCAAAGCAGTCAGATACATACATGAAACTTCAGGGTCCATATATCAGATTCTTAACAGTATTGGTGAGTTTGCTGGCTCGAAAATCCCTCTGGAACACATCCAAAGCTTGGATCATTCAGTCTTTGTTCAGAGCTTCAGTTTGTATGTAATGAAGTTACTCCAGAGGTGAGGCACAGGATTGAAGACAAAATTGAGAAGATGCAGCTGCCTTTTATATCCTTTGCCATGTGGCTTGTACTTCCTTTGTCCCAAACAAACTCTCAGCACATGGGCACTTGCAGTTCCCTGTACAGACTTGTCCTTACTGTCCGGCTGACTCATAGGTGTAATCTCTGCCTTCTCTCAATGAGTTAATTGTATGGCTGATTGCCTTTGATAGGCCATCAAGCAGACTAGATAGTGCTGATGCCAATCTGTCTGGGGCGTGTCACCCAGAAACACAGCACACATTTGAAGTACAAATATACAATACATATTTATAGTTTACAATACAAAGATGATACATACATATAAATGTGATTATTATATTTAGCGAATTAAACTTTTACACTGATATCTTACATGGCATATCTGGTAAGGTTAATTACATTGGCAGGATATTATTGATACCAATATTATAAGTGTCTCATGTATTCCATACAGCATCAGACCATATGTCAAAATCCTAAAAAGTACTGAGCCTTTGTACCTAATACTTTATTCAGTGGATTTTGTGGGAGTTCAGCACCTTTTAGAATTGAACCCTTAAACAGTGGTGTGGAATCAATACTGAAGTTGATCAGAGCTGCCTCTAACTGCTGCCATATAGGTCCATAAAGAAGGAGAGAGTGTGTGGATCAGATATACTAGTGACACCCAAAATGTGTAATTGTAGATTGCTGTAAAACAGAAATTTCTCCAGTTCAGGTTAATTACTGAGCGATATGTAATGCTTCAGAACTTCGTTTTTGTAATTGATGTACTTGTTTTATTTAACACTTTATCTTACACATTTATTATCTTTATCACAGCACACCTCTCATGGAGAAGGACGTCAAGAAGTTTCATCACGAACTGGGCGCTCTGGAGCTCGCTGTAGAAATTCTATAGCTTCCTGTGCAGATGAGCAACCTCATATTGGAAATTACAGACTTCTTAAAACTATTGGAAAGGGGAATTTTGCAAAAGTAAAGTTGGCTAGGCACATCCTTACTGGCAGAGAGGTAAAATGCTTTTGTTAACTCTGTAAAGCATGCTCTATTGCACTGGTTCTGAAAGCGCTCTTTAAATAGCGTTATGTGGAGTCCAAGAATAACATGGCATTTTTCTTTAGAGAGAAATGGATAAACCCCCAAAACTTCTATGCATTTGCTGGAAAGTGAAATGTTGAAAACAAAAATATAGAAAACTAAATTCTTGGCTTTTAGTGATGTATACAAAATGCTGTTTATTAAAAAGGGCCTGTTTTATACTGGATCTTTAAGAAATGTTTGTTAGCAAGTTGTTGTCTTTGGCAATTCTTCAAGGTTGAGGGTGATTTCTTTCACAAGTTTTATTTTTATTGAGGAGTCTGATTGTTGCCACAGGCTCGTTGGCAGACGTTGCAGGTGGTGTTGGCCATGATTGCTGGGTGACGGTTGTCTGGCAATTTTCTGTGACCAGGGCAAGGCAATTCTCCTCAAGTGGACATTCCTTCTCTGACAGGTCTTCACCAGTTATCCCTTTCCCGGGCTACTGCCTCGCAGCGTGTGGCGTCAAAGCCACATCTCTTGATGTTTATCTTGAGGGTGTCTTTAAAGTGTTTCTTTTGACCTCCCTGTTTCCTTTCCCCTTTGGTGAGTTGGGTGTACAGCAATTGTTTTGGTAAGTGTATTTCAGTCATGCACCCACAGTGCCCGCTCCGCCTCAGCTGGTGCTGGATGATCCGGGCCTCAGCACTGAAGATGTTGGCCTCTGTGAGGACACTGGTGTTAGTGTGGCGATCCTCCCACTTTATGTTGAGGATCTTCTGAAGAAAGTGCTAGTGCTGGCATTCCAGGTTTTTCAGGTGTTTTCTCTAGGACGTGGGGCGGCTCTCCCAATGTTGCTGCCCCAAGCAGTCGCTGCTGAATTGCCGCTGCTCCCAGAAGAGCGGCAAAGCTGCCGCCGAATTGTCGCCTCAGGACGTGGACTGCTGCCTGATTCCAAATGCCGCCCCAAGCACCTGCTTGCAAAGCTGGTGCTTGGAGCCGGCCCTGTATAGGACACCCAAGTCTCACAGCAGTAGAGGAGAGTTGGGATTACCACTACTTTACAACCTAAAAGTCGAGGGTGTGTTCTGAAGTATCTGTTAAGTAAATGAATAATATTGAAATTTGCTAGGAGAATTCCTTTGCATATGTAAACAGAGGCAGAATATATAGCACTTATAAGCTCTTTGAAGCAGGGAGCCTTTGTGTGTTTGCACAGTGTCTTGCACAATTGAGCCCTGACCCATAACTAGTTTCCTAGGTGCTACTGCAATACAGTTAATAAGTTGTAATTTACATCTGACAGTTCCTTTCTGTGGAAATAAATTATATTCCTACTAGTAAACAGTTTATTTGCTATAGAAGGTGTTTCTTGTTGCTGTACCTTCGTTATCAATAGCTAGTTTCAATCTACTGCAGGGTAAAGACTTTTCCTTTTCAGCACTTCTTGTTGACTTAAATTGATGGGTTTGGAATGAACTTGGGCATTGTGAGGTTGAAGTGACCCTATTGGCCAAGATCTACAAGGAAAACTAAGTTGCTGAACGCAGTAGTATTGGGGATTTAGTAGGTGGCGTTTCCATACCTGAGTCAATACAGAACCAATGGTACTGGAGGCAGTGGAGGTGTGTCATCTCTAGAATGGGCCATGGTTGACCCATCCACCACCTATCTCCAGAATAATGCTAGTGTCCTGACTTCTAATTTGGGTAATTACATTCTGACTACTTAAATTCACTTTGCATTAATAATATTCATTATTTTGTGTCCTAAGCTGTTGTGTAATATTGCAATTTTCTGTTAAATATGGTTTAGAGAATGTGAATGCCATGGACTCCAGAGGTGGGATGTAGCATGTGACAAAGACCCAAAAAAGAGGATACCTTTTTCCCTTTGGTGTAAATCTTTTGTTTAACCTCAGTTTCATGATGTTACATTTCTGAAGAAAATAACTTTCAACAGTAAAAGTGAGGGACCATCATATTTGTGTGGAATTTACGTAATTTGGAGACTAAAATAAATGGCATCTCTCAAAATGAGGGACACTTAAGAGGTATGCTCTTGTAAGAGTAGCGTATAAAGTACTTTGAACTATTTCTGGAGGAAAGACAACATATAAATATGGCAGGTTTCAGAGTAGCAGCCGTGTTAGTCTGTATTCGCAAAAAGAAAAGGAGTACTAGTGGCACTGTAGAGACTAACCAATTTATTTGAGCATAAGCTTTTGTGAGCTACAGCTCACTTCATCAGATGCATTCAGTGGAAAATACAGTGAGGAGATTTATATAAACACAGAACATGAAAAAATGGGTGTTATCAAGGAGAGTACTGTTATCTACTGTAAGGAGAGTGATCACTTAAGATGAGCTATTACCAGCAGGAGAGCGGCAGGGGGTGGAGAAAACCTTTTGTAGTGATAATCAGGGTGGGCCATTTCCAGCAGTTAACGGGAATGTCTGAGGAGCAGTGGGGGGTGGGGGAAATAAACATGGGGAAATAGTTTTACTTTGTGTAATGACCCATCCACTCCCAGTCTCTATTCAAGCCTAAGTTAATTGTATCCAGTTTGCAAATTAATTCCAATTCAGCAGTCTCTCGTTGGAGTCTGGTTTTGAAGTCTTTTTGTTCTAATATTGCGACCTTTAGGTCTGAAATCGAGTGACCAGAGAGATTGAAGTGTTCTCCGACTGGTTTATGAATGTTGTAATTCTTGACATCTGATTTGTGTCCATTTATTCTTTTATGTAGAGACTGTCCAGTTTGACTAATGTACATGGCAGAGGGGCATTGCTGGCATACGATGGCATATATCTCATTGGTAGATGTGCAGGTGAACAAGCCTCTGATAGTGTGGCTGATGTGATTAGGCCCTATGATGGTGTCCCCTGAATAGATATGTGGACACAATTGGCAACGGGCTTTGTTGCAAGGATAGGTTCCTGGGTTAGTGGTTATGGTGTGTGGTTGTTGGTGAGTATTTGCTTCAGGTTGGGGGGCTGTCTGTAGGGAAGGACTGGCCTGTCTCCCAAGATTTGTGAGAGTGATGGGTTGTCCTTCAGGGTAGGTTGTAGATTCTTGATGATGCGTTGGAGCGTTTTTAGTTGGGGGCTGAAGGTAATGGCTAGTGGCGGGGTTCTCTTATTGTGTGTATATAAATCTCCTCATTATATTTTCCACTGAATGCATCCGATGAAGTGAGCTGTAGCTCATGAAAGCTCATGCTCAAACAAATTGGTTAGTCTCTAAGGTACCACTAGTACTCCTTTTCTTTTTGCATATAAATATGAGAATTCATCATCCTACTGCATGTATAATCATCGGTCTGAATGTCCTCCCCAAAGGTATTGCTCAGAGGTTTTTTTGAGAGATATTACAGCTATTTTTGTGGTCATGTACCACTGTTTTGGTCAGTGATGTTTCTGAACTTCAAGAATAATCAGCATTATGTGCTGTTGGTTGTGCTGTGCCCTCTTGCTGTCAGTGAGATATGCACTGAGAGAAATCCTGATCCCTAGTATGAGGGGTAAAAATTTTACTTTAAAAGCTAATTTACTTTTGAGTCAACTCTTCCATAGAGTTTTAACATTGTGTGTAAAGTTTTATTGCCACAGTGAAAATACCTCTGTATACTTGAGTTCTGTATTTTAAAAAGCCTCCAACTACCTCATAATGACTCAAGAACTAAAAGGGAAAAAACTACTCATTCATGAAACAAGTACATGCTGAAGTTAGTTACTAAAATGCTATAGAGACTTTTCAACTATTTCTATATTTTTTTCTAACTGTTCAAGTACAACAGACCATAATAAACCATATTCTAAAGAGCTCAAAGTAAAACTGAGGATAAACATATTTTCAAAAGCGTCTAAGGGACTTGGATGATGTCAGCTTCCAAGTACCATTTTTAGAAGTGACTTAGGCACTTGTCATTTAAATGGCATATGTGCTTTTGAAAATGTTAACACCAGCAGGTCCCAGAGTGTGAATTCATCCCATCTTGATCAGCATCCAGTCAAGGAAAGAATCAGAATTATAATGGTATCTGTCATCTGCTGTGAAGTGGAACAAAAGATGCCCAGGCCTGTACTTCATTCTCTTCTAATTGCAAAGAAAACTGCTAGGATCAGAAGTTTCAAATTGGAATACCTCAATAGTTTAGCAGAAAAGTCAAAATTAAAATATACTTGAACCTGCTTGGGCACCAAACGTAGGCAGTATTCCTATTTAAAGCAAGCTCTCCTTACTCCCATCTGACAATTCAACAGGAGAAATTTGTTTTATTTTGGAATGACCATGTTCTCAGTGTAGGTTTTTGCCCTTTGCTTTGTTTTGGTTCTGTTCCCAGAGTATTTATGAAGATGCTCCTTGTTGTAGCAGCCATCAGGGAGGAAGGGATCCATTTCTATCTCCTCCTAGACAACCATTTGATCAGGGTACAATCCAAAGACATAGCAGAAGAAAACTCTCCATGAGCATTCCAGACTCTGGAGAAGCATGGCTTTGTCTTCAATCAGGAAAAGAGCCAATTGACTCCTCCATGGAAGATTCAACATTTGGGACTAAAATTGTGATGGTACAGATAAGTATTTGTGTCTCAGGAGAGAGAGGGAAAACTAAGAACACTAGTTTGAGTGGTTAGCAGTTTCAGAGGAGCGTCACTATCCATTTGTTATGTTGTTTCTGGAAATGATGGGGTCATGTATGTGTTCCCTTCAGTGGACCCAGGCTCACATGAGACTTCTTCAGAACTTTTTTCTATACCAAGTTTTATCTTGTCCAGTATCAAATGTCCAACACCTAGGAGTAGCACTGAACTCACTCCACTAGTACCTGTGGGGCAGCAGATTTACAGAAAATAGTCGTCATGCCTGAGGGCCAACCTAGAAGGTTGCAATACCCATTCAGGAAACTAGAACAATCCTATGATCGTGGGTTTCAAAAGAGAGAGGAGGCCCATTGTAGATGTCTGGAGCTTAGGGTGATACAGTATAGCGCTGCTTCCCACCATGAATAATGGTTGTTTGTTAGTATAATGGAGAAATGTCTGCCACAACTTGCTTACTTGTAAGGCCTCTGTCTTCAGAGGGAGGCACAACAGCAGCCTCTCCTGAGTAGAAAGAACCTGGGAAGTTTAAATGTCACTGAAGACTGGAGCAGCAGGAGGAAGATAGACCAAACAAGGTGGAGGGTTTTTCTGCAGATTTCCACAAACCTGACAAGAACATTTGGCTCTCCAATGGCAGTCCTGGTTTGCTTCCCTTTCAGTTTCAAGGTTCTCAAATTTTTGCCCATCAGAAGGACCCAAGGGTCATAGCAACAGATATCCTGTCTTAGTCCCGGCACCAGAGTTCTTATATGCTTTTTCCATTGCTTCCTTCTTTTATTGAGGATTAGTCATTAGATCAAGAGGGAAAAAACAATAGTAATCTTAGTGGCACCCCTTGGCCAAAGAAGCAATGTTGTCCCAACCGAGTCATTTCAGCAAAGAGGTCTCCCTCGTTTCGGGTACACTGGAGGGATCTTTTATTTCAAGGCTTAGTGTTTGCGTGGTGGTTCCTGAGAAAGAAAGAGGATATTTGGAAAAGTTCATCTCCACTCTGGAAACCTCACCGTGATTCCTTTCTGACATATGAGAGAGCATGGCTGATATTCAAAAGTAATGGTATAAGATCTACAACACTCCTTCAACATTGACCACGATGTTTGGAATTCTTGCAAGTCGGCTTTGTATCATGGGTATCAAGAGTCTCCATTCTGAAGGGCTGGCTGATGTTTTGTCAACCATACTTAGTATAACAGGTAAGACGAGGGTTTTATCTCTTCCCCAGGATGTCAGCTGTATGTAGGAGTGGCAGAATTTGGTTTTTATCGTTTTTTGTAATTTTGATCATTCATATTGATTTTTATCTTTGTGTTTATTTTTAACTTTTTTAATTTTCACAGATGCGGGAAATTAGGGGGTGTAGGATTAGGGTGGTGGTGGTGACAGTAGAGTTGCAAAGGGCTTTCAGCTCAGCCAAAGGACCCGAGATAACCCCTGGGTGCAAGGTCTGGGGGAGGTTGAAGTCCTGGCCCAGCAGAGCAGAGATCCCCAATCAGGGCCACAAGAAGGAGGAGGAGCCCCCAGCTGCAGGGACCGCCACCCCACTGCTGAATGGCTCCTGCCCAAGGATGGGCCCTCTACTCTTGGTTGTGAGTGAGTGGCTGTGACAATGGAGCTACAGAGGGCGCTCTACGCAGCTACTGGGCTGGTTTCACTGGATCCCTGCATACACTAGGTGTATGGGAGACTGCACTTGCTGTCTTTTACTGTTGGATTTTTTTGTTGATTTGTGTGTCCAGTGAAATTGATGTTTACTGGTGACTGGCAAGCCAAATCCTGCCAGTTTACTGGTATCAGAGAGCTTTCTTTGGTGGCAGTAGTGCCATGTGTATAGAGGTGAGAGGTGGACTTAGTTTACAGGACCCAAATCCGTTGAGTCTTTATAGGTAGAATCAAGTATCTTTAAATGCCACCCAGAAACTAATTGGAACCTAGTTCATGTCAGAGAACAAATTTGATCTGCTTCCTGCAGGAAGCACCACTTAATCAGACATCTTCATTCTGTGCTATTTCCAGGTGGTCTTGAGGGGCCAGCACCATGTACAACATGTTAAAGTAATCCAATCTACAGGTGGATCACTGTGCCTCCAGTCTGTATCCAAAAGAGGTCTCAAGGTGTAAATAACCTTTTTATCTAGACAAGTGTAATTTGACTGATGTGATATGAAGATAAAAATATGTCTTGATCCCATGCAAGGTAATGAATCAAAGGAAAGAGACTTATTACTCAGTGTGTTTGTAGGTTTTTTTTTCTAAAAGGGATGTTTCAAGATTTCATAATAGAATTTAACCCCAGAAAATGGTAGTGAAACTGAACTTTGTTTTTTCACAGCATACTCTGTAGTGGAATGTACTACCCAATCCCCTCCAACGTTAAAATGCTTTTTTGTAGTCTACTGGTGACAGCTCACCACTGTCTTACATATAGAAAGAGGCTCAGAACAAACTTGAATCTGAACTCTCTTGAACTGTGGGAATATTGAGATGCTGATCTGGTTCTGAACTTCAGAGTTCAGGCCTATGTCTGTATATAATGGCTTCTCTGATAGTGAAGGTGGTTCTTTAAGTGCTGGTCTCTGTTTATTCCACTATGGATACTCATGTGCTTCGTGTACCTGAGGCATGAAAATTATTGCTAGCAGTGTCCTTTGGACCCTCGGCCTCATGCTCTGAACTTAGGATATAAGGGGCAGTGTGGACCGAGCACTTCTCTAGTTCCTTCCTGTGATCTAAGAGCGAACGCTTCAGTGTCCACAGAATTTGCTGCGTCCTTCAGCATTTTGTAAATAGTTTTATTTTACAATAGATAGCTAGAATAGATTTGGGCTTGGAATGTCTGTGACAGGATGCTCTACCCACTGCAGATATAGCATCTCCTGCTGGCCCTTCTGGGAAATAGCCCACCAGGTTGACACCTCTCCCCACAGTTGCAAGCTGTCCCTCCTCCTCTGTCTTTGCCTGCAGCCCCTCTTTCGCTCCAGGAGCTGCTGCGGCCTCTTCGTGACTCACCCCTCCGGCTAGGTCACTGTCGTGGTTCCCCTTCCAATTGGGGGCTGGAAAGGAAAGGAAATCTCCCAGACAGGCTCAGGCAGTTTTGCTATGCACTACCCCACTGGTGCTACTTCCACAGTGACTGGTTGGGGAACCTGGGTTCACCCTCTACTCTGGGTTCTTGCTCTGGGACCCTCTAGTCAGCAGTCAAGGTATGTTCCACCCATACCTTGCTGCATTCCTCTGAGTCCTGTCCTAACCTTCTGACTCTTCCTCCCTTCTCTGGGTCTGTCAGTTTCACTGCTCTGTCCTCCCATGGAGCAACTGCAGCCTAAGTGTGTCTGCAGTCTCCAAACACTCCTCCCTCTTCCAAGGGAGTGACTACAGCTATACCCTTTATACATGAATTTAAGGAGTACTGTTATTGCCTCTCTTCCTTATTCAGCCTTCCTGTTAAACTTTAATGGTTGTGAACTTAGACCAGTTTGATCTAGCCTTACCCACATAAACCCATGTTGTACATCTAACCTCTCATATTCACACCATTTACTTTCAGTTGGTTAATTTATTCATGGTAACCTGCATTTGTGCATTTCTCTCTTTGATGACTCAGATATTTAAACATGTAAAAGCATAAAGGTGGGCACTTCTGCTGTTGGACAATAATCTCCCTTTGAGAACTGTAAAAGGTGTAAAAATTGGCATGGTAGAAAAGGGTGTGTTGTTGAAATCCAGAATCTTTTTCACAATGTTGAAGTCTTAAGTGTATTTAAATAAACAAGAGATTCTTTGACAGAAGCAGGAAGCCTGTGAAGAAGTCAGTGGGTTAAGGGGAGCCATTAGGAAAATAAGGACATTGCTGGAAAGCTAAGTGACTCGTTGATCTTTGCTGCAGAGGATATGGGCGAGATACCTGCCTTGGAACTGCTCTTTTCTGGCAGTAAAGATGAGGTACTATCCAAGACTAAGGTGTCAGAAGAAGAGATGTTGGAACAAATTGATGATTTAAAAATCAGTAAGTCTCCAGGCTCAGATGGTACACATTCAAGAGTTCTGAAGAAGCCTAAGTATGAAGTGGCTGAGCCGCGAACAGAAATATGCAGTGTTTTACTGAAACGGCTGCTTTTCCAGAGAGTTTGAGGGTAGCAAATGTTTTACCTATGATTAAAATAAGGTCTTGAGAAGTGATCAGTGGAATTAGACCAGTGAGCTGTACATCTGTTCCTGGCAAACTGGTTAAAATAGTAATTAAAAATAGAATAGTGAACACTTGGAAGATCATCGTATCTAAATCTAACCATTACTGCTTCTGCAAAGGAAAACAGTCACACTAATCTATTACAATTCTTCAAATGTGTCAGTAAAGTAGTGATAAAGGAGATTAAGTTGACAATTTGAGACTGTCAGAAGGCATTTGAGAGGGTCCCTCACAAGAGATTGTCAAAGAAACTAAGTAGCGGAGAGAGGCAAAGTATTGTTATGGATCAAAAATTGATGAGGTGACAGGAAACAGAATAGCATCCAATGGCCAGTTCTCATGGCAAAACAGTGGGGTACCTCATGGTTCTGTACTAGGATCAGTGTTGTATATATTAAATTACTTGGAAAGGTAGTGAGCCTTGAAGTAGCAAAATTTGCAGCTAACACAATCTTATTTGGTTAGTAAAGACCAGAGAGGACTGGTGAAGAATGAGGAACATGATGGCAAATAAAGTTGTGTTGATAAGTAGAAAATAATGAAGACTGTAGGAAAAATGTACGCTATTCATACATAGGGCCGTACCAAATTCATGGTCCATTTTGGTCTATTTCATGGCCACAGGATTTTAAAAATAATAAATTTAATTATTTCAGGTATTTTAAATCTGAAATTTCAGTGTTGTAATTGTAGCGATCCTGACCTAAAAATGGAGGGGGTGGGGGGCGGTGTGTGTTGTGGTACTGCATTCAGTGCTGGGCAGCTGGAGAGCAGCAGCTGCTGGCTGGGAGCTCAGCTCTGAAGGCGGAGATGCTGCCAGCAGTAGCGCAGTAAGGATGGCATGGTATGGTATTGCCACCCTTACTTCTGCGCTGCTCCCTGCAGAGCTGGGCCCTCAAGTCAGCAGCTGCCACTCTCTGGCTGCCTAGCTGTGAAGGCAGCAGCGCAGAAGTAAGGGTGGCATGGCATGGTATTGTAACCCTTACTTCTGCACCGCTGCTGCTGGGGCGCTGCCTTCAGAGCTGGGTGCCCGACGCACAGCCATCCAGCTCTGAAGGCAGTACAGAAGTAAGGGTGGCAATACTGCGACCCCCTAAAATAACGTTGTGACTCCCCCGTAACTCCTTTTTGGGTCAGGACACCCAATTTGAGAAATGCTGGTCTCGCCCGTGAAATCTGTATAATATAGGGTAAAAGCACACAAAGGACCAGATTTCACGGGGGAAGACCAAATTTCATGGCCCGTGATGCATTTTTCATGGCACTGAATTTGGTAAGACCTATTCATACACCTTACAAGGTTCTAAATTTAACTTGGAGAAGGGACCTGGTATCATTGTAGGCAGCTCAATGAAACATCTGCCTGTTGTGGGTTTCATACACCTTTCTCTGGAGCATCTAGTACTAGCCATCATTGGAGAACAGGATACGAGACTAGATGGACTTTGGGTCTGATCTGATAATTTCTATAAATGGGCTCTTTTTAGTCATAAGAAGTTGTCTAACTTATTTTGTAGCTCAGTTGAAACACAGTGTCTCCCCTTCCTTACTTCCCTGCATGCTCTTGATTTAGAGATCCTTTCATGTCTTCCGATGAAGTGAGCAGTAGCTCACGAAAGCTTATGCTCAAATAGATTGGTTAGTCTCTAAGGTGCCACAAGTCCTCCTTTTCTTTTTGCGAATACAGACTAACACGGCTGTTACTCTGAAACCTGTCATGTCTTATAGTGCGTGGCAGCCTTGGCAGTGAATTTTCGTTTGATCAGTTTCTTGAACTCTTACATTTCAGTTTTTAAGAATTAATTGGTTCAAAATTTTTGTGCAATGTTTACAGAGAAGATGGAAACCCGATAAAAGAATGAATGTTGGTGCGGTGTAGTTCATTTCTTTGTTATATATAAGATGCCATTTCTCTTCTTACCAAGAAGGGAATAACATTAATAGAATGCTAACGTTGAGCACATACTTCTTCAGTGAATGGCCAAAGGTCAATTTAACTGCTGTGAAATTTGTGTAGCAGTACCTGTAATTTGCTACGAAACTTTGCTTTTAAAACATTTTCACAGTTTGCCAGTATATAGGTATCATTTTATAAGATTATAATCTAGAGGAAAATTATTTCCCTGCAATACAGTATTTAATATTTAAATTGCATTGCAATACATCTTACTTCCTACCATTTGAACTTTCCTCTGCTGTAATACCATTAAGTGCTGTTTTTTGTCTGATTTGTCCAGTATGTCCAACAGAACTGAAGCCTACTTTTATTTTCTTCAGGAGTCATTTTGTTCCAAATACGTTTATTCAGAGTGTTTTATTAATAAAACTATATCTGTGAAATCTTCTTGATCTGATTTCATGCCTTGCATTTCTAAGACTAAACAACTGTAACCATGTTACAGACTAATCACATCTAAACTGGAAATACTGATCATAAACTTTTTTCTTCTAGGTTGCAATAAAAATAATTGACAAAACACAATTGAACCCAACTAGTCTTCAAAAGGTAGGCTTCTTTGTTTAACTGTTCTTATCTTTCAACTGTACTACAACTTGTTTCCCTTTACCTCTTCCTTCTCTGACTCCTAAATTCACATGTTGTGGTCCCTGAAGCAACACCTACCTCGCATTTCATATAAATACACAACTGAGCTACTGCACCTTAATGCTAACTTTCCTTGTAAAAGGCCTGTTTTGGACAGTTTTGCAGTCTTGCAAGATGAGCACCTCCTTCAAATAAAGAAAACATACAAAGCTACAAACAGAGAAAATTACATGTCTTTTGCCAGTCTTACTTTGTTACGCAAATGACCTGAACTCTTAAGTAAATTGAAAAAGAGTTCATCTGGCTTCCTTTTTTTTTTTTCCTTCCACATGTGTCCAATTCAGTAAAAATGGCATCCACGAGCATCTGTTTTATCTCAGTCACTTCAATAGTCACTTTGTTAAATTTACAACTACAAAGTTTCAGTCTCTGGGCTAAAAGTCAAACGGTGTCTATGCCTCATACATAATCACCAGCAAAAAAGATTCTGCTAATTGAAATGTAATTCTTTTGATGAGTGGGGGTGGAGGAGAGAAACCATCTCACTTTCTGCCTTAGTCATATTGGCTCATCTATGCTAGCAAGAATAAGTGATAAATACTATTTTTGTCACTAAGTACACAGATACGACCTAGAGTTGTACACAGGGGGAACACCTGTTAGGCACTTTCCTGACTAAAACACTGATAGCCAAAGGCTTTTATGTATGTACTTTAATAAAAATATATGGATTTATCCTATTTTGGTAAGATATAATACCAGGAATTTGTTTTATGTGAAATCAAGCTAAATACACTAGATAACAGATATTTATTCAGATTTATACAAATGGTTAAAAGACCATATGCATAGGTGCTTTTATCTAAATTAATGGCACAAAAGCCAATGGGGAAAACGCAAGCTTTTGGGGACTGGATGGCTCAGTTAATTAAGAGATGGAGTTTTTCATTTGGCTCAGGTAAACTATGACTGTAAGTTATCATCTGATGGCTCTTTAGCTTCTCTGAAAATAGTTTCATTCAATTTTAAGTAAAAGGAACACCCATCACAAAAGCAACCACCACAGTCCACTTTTTTGGGGGCTTCAGCAGAAGTGCAGAAAAATGCAAAAATGTATAAATATACATTAAAACATTTGTGATGCAATTTGTAATTATATGTTTGTTGGCTTTATTCATATTTTGTATTTAATTATATGAGTTTTACACTGAAGTTTTAAAATATTGTTATGAAAGTGTATGTCACTTTAAATAAGAGAAGTTACTACATTGTTGGAAATCTACACATGAAAGTCAAATGATTTGTTAGTTACTCAGAGCACCTTGGAAGAAGAATTGGGGGAGAGATTGAAAGACAAACAGAGAGATAGAAAGACAAACAGAGAGATAGTGGCAGGTAATCAGGAATGTTCAGAGCAGCTTTTTTGTGAGTGGTGAAGGGGCAGCCAGAAAAAAGGGAGAGGCATGGAGCAGCTGAGGAGAAACAATAGCCATATCTTAGTGTATTTCAAAGATCTCTACTATCTGGAACTTGTACCACTACGCGGAAAGCAAACACCTTGCAGGTCACAGGATTTAACAAACCAGCAAAACCCAAGGTTAGAAATATGTACTCATTGATCCCTTTCCAGTTTTCAACCTGTTCCATCTCAATTTCAAACCATTGTTATGGCTTGATGGTTCTCATTTTCATTTTTTTTTTTATATTTACACTTCAGTTGTGTAGCTGGTTTTAGTAGTTTGGGTTAGGATTAGATTTTCTGAAATTATTGCCACCTATTTCCTTAGTATCCGAAGATCAAATGACTTGTTATTTCTTAAAAGAGAGTCTGGCAGAATAGTGTCAAAATATTGGGATGTAGATGAGATTAACATTAAAGAGATGAAGTTGCTAACCTGTTGGTTTTGGTGAAGATCTCATGTTTTAAGAGAGTGATGTGATTGAATGATTTACTCTTCCGTGATCAAGCAAAGACGATAATTTATTTCTTGCAATAACTTTTCAAAAACTTGGGGCACAAGTGTAATTGTGGAAAATACACATGCCCAACGTAAGTAGAATTTGTGCATACAGAGAACCAGTTAGACATGTACCTAATCATCCACACATGCATGCAGCTGCATGTTTAAAGGGTGATGTTTCAAAAGTTTGCTGCATGTTGTTTGAAGTTAATCTTTCAGCATCAGGGTTGTGTAGCAGAGTTTATAGCCGGCTCTGAATCAGCAACAAAGATGTGCAGTGCAGTTTGCAAAGGTGGAAGCTGTCTCAGCCTAGGAACCTTAGAAGCATAGATAAAATATTTGGTGGTGATAAGAATGGTACATAGTAGCTAAGCACTGACACTCCAGCTGTATATGAGTCATCTTTAGGTGGCAGAGCCAGTGATGGTGATGCTGGCGCCTTCCAGTCTACTAGTTTCCTCTCTCTATCCATCTCTCATCCCAAATGTTTGGGTTTTTTTGTATGGACACTTGAGATTGATTTGTGTAAAGACAACTTATTTTCTAGAACCTAATTACTATGATAATGCCTCTGCATATTTTAAATTTATTTGAATACTGTACTTCCCTGTTCTTGTAGCGTTTTCCCTGCTAGTATTGTTAGATTAATCAAATTTTTCTAAAAGCCCTCTCTTGCCCCCCAAAATATAACATGTAATTTTTTGAAAATGAGTTTCTATATTACAGAAATTCACTTTATTTTAGCTAAGATACTGTGTATCTTGTGTACATTATTAATGCAATGATTTATGATTTATAACTAGGTACTGTACTGAAAATTCCTTCCTAGTGAGGAACTTGACATAAAATTGCTAAGTCATTCTGGAAAAATACATTAATCAGTTTTCATTTTGTGTGTTTCAACTGTCTTAGAAGGAAAAATAATTACCATACTATGGTGCAAATCACTTGTTAATTTCTTTTTTTAAGTTAAGTATCCAAATATATGATGGCTGAAGAACAGTGTGTCGTTATTTGGCAGTTTACAGGCACTTTCCTTTAAGGACTTCAAAGCATTTT
Organism: Eretmochelys imbricata; assembly: GCF_965152235.1. Lineage (NCBI taxonomy): Eukaryota > Metazoa > Chordata > Testudines > Cheloniidae > Eretmochelys > Eretmochelys imbricata. The sequence goes on from NC_135577.1 coordinate 112,976,141, forward strand.
ACAAACAGTTAATTTAAACATACGGTGTCCTTTCTGTGACAGAGTTTTATCTAAGGTACCTACCTCAAGGATAAGTGTCCGGGTCTAGAAATGTCCTGCCTGTTTATTGTAACCACTTGTCTTATGCTTAGATTGTGAGTTCTTTGGGACAGTGATAGAATTTAAGTTTTTGTACAGTGCTTAGCACAGCATGGTTCTGGTCCCTGATCGGGGCTCCTAAGCACTGCCAGAATTCAAATAACAAGCGTCTCTCACAGTGAATCAGTTCATGGTTACAGATAGAAACAGAACTCCAGCCCCCTTTTCTGATCACTAGCCAACACTTCAGTTTGCATGCATCACTTCCTATATCTGTCCGAATATAGGTTTAAAACTTAATTTAACTTTAGGAAAGTGCACAAAAGCCCTCTCCTCCTGAACTATTTCTCTTTGTGTCAAGGCTGTAAGGGTGTGCTTTTAGGCTAGCTGAATTACTGATTGTAATCTTAATTTTCTTTGTTGCTGCTTTTGTTACCTCTTGGTTTCTCAGTAAGGGTCACATGGGTTTTTAGTAATTTTTCACTGAAACTTAAAATACCTAATGCTAGCACCATTTTATTCTGCTATGTAAATAAGCTCTGAAAAATAGACAGGCTTAGTAAAAGTAGTGTGATTCTCAGTGTCTTGTTTTCCAGGTTATTGTGGGGGCCTAGGGGCACTCTGGGGCATGGTAGAGAGTCTGTATACACTTTTCTTGCCCGATGACTACTTCTGCTCAATCCCTCCAGTAACAATTTTGCTTAGTTCTTCCCCTATATCCAAGCCTGCACACTCCTTAAATTAGCAAAGGTGAACACGTGGATTTGTTTGTTAATCAAATGTGGTAACACACCTAGTTCTCTCATATTTTAGCATAGTTGCTGTTGTGCCTGCCGCTCTTATTTCTTTCTCCTCCTCTGTCTACTTCATCCGTGGTGAAACACCACTGTTATGGACCATTAGGATTATTCATGGTCAAAGATGTTTGTGCCATTCAACAGGAATGGTGCAAAGGATTTTCTTTTCCTCCATTTTGTTGGCTCTAATTTTTGTTTCTCACACCCCAACCTTTTTTTAATGTAAATTATTTTAATGTCCATTGAGTCATAGCTGCAGCTGCTACTCCCTGCAGATTACAGGACACATTTAAATAGGGAAGATACTAATTTTTTAGAATGTGCGGATAGATCTTGTTGAAGGAAACTTGCAGTAGCACTATGATGTTCTTATTTTCATCAATTCTTGTTATCTCTGACTTAATCTGCAGGATCCTCTAGGCACGGAACGGTCACTCATTTTTGTCCATTTTGTAATGTAGTGTATTTTCGACTTAGATCTTTCTTTATTAAGTTTACCATAGCCTTTTAATTCACTAGTGAAGCTGTAAAGCTACTGTTGGATTTAAAAAAAAAACCCACTTGATTGCTCCCTTTCTTGTCAAGCCAGAGCAGCTTTCACAAAATAATCAAGACTTGAGAATGCCAACCATCTGGAGTCTTGGGATGATGTGAGGGGATGTGAACGGTTTGCAGTTGATTACAACTTACTGCGCTGCCTAAAAAGATGATTTCTTGTGTCCCCTTCTCTCAAGCCTCCTGAGAATGGACATTTGCAAAATAAAAGGGAATATATGTACAATAGCATTTGTATTTCAGTGTTCTCATGGTGATGTCTATCTTATATTTAGGTTGTCAGTTAGAAGAAATGAGTGTTTATGGCATTCATAATTCAAGTTTTTGAAGGCAGTACTACATATTAAAATAACATGACCTACATGTCAGTTTTTCAGTGTAACAGAAAATAAGTGCATAAAGTGCAGAAAGAGGAGAAGGGTTAACTTTGTCTTTTTTAATTTAAGAAAACTATACATCAATAATCCAAGACTTTGCCTTAGTGTAATTTGTCATCTTGGCTAATATCAGAAAATTGGGGACTGATTATCTTATTTTGATAGTAAAAAAAATAAAACCCTAGCCTAACACTTGTGTGTATATATATAGTGTGTCAAATTTGACCATGATATAACTTCTAAAAATATTTTATAAGAAGGGCCACATGGCTTCCCATTTCCCATATAGGCAACAAAGTTCCCACTTGTGGAATTTCCGTTTAATAGTCCCATCATGGAGAGGCATGGTTTGTATGCCTCTCTCCTCTCCCCACAATGGAACTGGCAGGCAGTTGACCCCTCCTAACCCTGCATACCCCTCTGAAATCTAATTAAGCAAGGTCCTCTCCACTCATGAAAGTATAAGAGACGATAAAGGACATTTTATGTAATCAGTAAGACTCTAGAGGTGAGGCATTGCCTGAGATTCATGACCAAATAATCCCCTACTTGTCATAATGGAAGGGAAATGCGATGGATTTTGTTTGCTGTCATTCATTTTGGTAAGTAAATGTAGTGTTCATGAAAGGTATTGGATTGACATCCCAGAGGCCAAAGTTGGCTCTCTAGTCACAGAACAAATACAGCATAGGCTGTGACAAAGCAAACATCATCATCATGAATCCCTGCAACTGTGCCTCAATTCTTACTTGGAGGGACCTTCCTCTGGGACCAAGAGGGAGAGATTCTCTCTCACCTACTACCTGATTAGTGCTTGCTTGTTGGCAGTATCTGTAAAAATTGTTGTGCTTTTTGTGATGTAAATAGTTAATGTTGACCATTAACTTATTTGTGACTATCAGATAGTGACTGCTAAGCCATTCGAGAGCTATCTTGAAATAAAATCCTTTAATACACCATGGTATTGCCAGTATTTGGAATATGAAATGCTGCAGTAAGTATGACCTTCATAAGTAATAAATGTAACCTTTTAATGAAACTTATTAAAGTGAACTGGATCAGAACCAATAATCTTGAGATTAAAGCCTCAGTTTATCTCTTGAAGTATCCAGTGTCCCTTTAGAAGAACTTTTTTTAAAGCTGGCATTTTACTCCTCTTGTCTGAAAAAAGATTATTCTGTCCATTTGAAAGTGAAATATGTAGTATTCCTGTGTTTCTCACATTTACTCTACTATTTATTAGGATTAGGTATGGAACTCTAAACATTAGATATAGAACAAAATAATCAGCTTCTTAGAAAGAAATGAATGGTAATTGTTTTGTCACTAGTTTATTTGATTTCCTATTATCTTTTTTATTTCAGCTTTTCAGAGAAGTAAGAATAATGAAGATTTTAAATCATCCAAATATAGGTATTTCATGTTTTCCTAACATGTTGGTTCTGTGTAACTAGCTTTTTAGAAGACTGCTTGTTTTCGGAGTGATTGCACATGTCCATTTTGCTTTTGGTGTGTGAGAGCTCCAGTGCACAGTTGTCAGAGTTTTTTCCCTTAGTGGTACCTGGTGGGGCAGCATGAGCACCCTCTGTTGCCTCTCATACCGCAGGCAGGTATAAAGAGCTGTACCTCCCCAGGGTACAGAACAAGCTGGCAGACCACCTCAGCAGGTCGTTTCACAGCCAGGAGTTGTCTGTTCACCCGGACATCACAATTTCAATCTTCCAGAGGTGGGGCTTTCCGCAGATAGACCTATTCACCACGCAACACAACAGGAAGTGCCAGCAGGTCTGCTCCTTCCAAAATCACAGCCCAAGCTCCAACGCGGACGTGTTTCTCCTCCATTGGGGAGGTTCTCTCCTATACGCCTTTCAGACCATACCATTCGTTCACAAGGTTCTGCTCAAGATCCGGAGAGAGTAAGCTCAGGTCATATTGATAGCACCAGCCTGGCCCCATCAGCACTGGTACACATCTCTCCTAGACATGTCTGTGGAATCCTCAATCACCCTGGCGCTCATCCTGGACCTTCTGACACAAGATCACAGTCATCTTCAACATCCAAATCACAAGTCGTTTCACCTCACGGTGTGGAAACTCCATGGTTGAACCTAATGGAGCTTCCCTGTTCAGACCAGGTTAGAGAGGTCCTCCTTGGCAGCAGAAAACCCTCTGAGAGCCACATACTTGCTTTCCTCCCAAAGGTTGTGTCACAGTTTCAAATCAACCAGGACATCTTTCTCCTGGTATTCTACCCTAAGCCTCATTCCAGCAGCAGGGAGCAGAGGCTTCGCTCTCTGGATGTCTGTAGGGCACTAGCCTTTTACATCGAGAGAATGAAACCATTGAGAATCAGTCTAGTTATTCATGTCAGTGGCGGACAGAATGAAAGGTCAGCCTGTGTTGTCACAATGTATCTCGTCATGGATAGTGTCCTGTATTCATAAGTGCTACAACCTGGCAGGGTGTTCCTGCACCTCCAATCACTGAGCTCTTCACCAGGCGCAGGCTTCTTCAACAGCATTCCTGGCTCAGGTTCCCACTCAGGAAATCTGCAGGGTGGTGACATGCTCCTCCATCCGTACTTTCGCCATGCACTGTGCAATTACCCAGCAGGCCAGAGACAATGCAGCGTTCGGACGAGTAGTGCTCCAATAAGTGGAAGACTCCAACCCTGCCACCTAAACTTGGGCTTACGAGTCACCTGATTGGAATGGACATGAACAAGCACTCGAAGAAGAAAAAACAGTTACCTTCTCGTAACTGTTGTTCTTCGAGATGTGGTGTTCATGTCCATTCCAATACCCACCCTCATTCCACTCTGTCGGAGTAGCCAACAAAAAGGAACTGAGGGGGTGGCGGGTCGTCAGGGCTCTATATTGAGCACCATGAAGGCGTGACTCCAGGGGGTGTCCCAACCAACCAGAGGGAGGCTGCTTTGGGAAAGAGTCTTCTGGCTACTGTGCATGTGTGCGCGTGCGCACACCTGATTGGAATGGACATGAACAACACATCTCGAAGAACAACAGTTACAAGAAGGTTTCAGGGTAACAGCCGTGTTAGTCTGTATTCGCAAAAAGAAAAGGAGTACTTGTGGCACCTTAGAGACTAACCAATTTATTTGAGCATAAGCTTTCGTGAGCTACAGCTCGCTTCATTGGATGCATACTGGGAGTGCCACTCCCAGTATGCATCCGATGAAGCGAGCTGTAGCTCACGAAAGCTTATGCTCAAATAAATTGGTTAGTCTCTAAGGTGCCTCAAGTACTCCTTTTCTAGTTACAAGAAGGTGAGTAACTGTTTTGTTTTTTTTTTTTCTTACAAATCTTTTTCCTAAAGCCTCATGATAACAAACATAAGGAGAGATTGCATCCTCGGGATGCTAGAAGAGCTTTAGCATTTTATTCGGATCAGACGAAATCTTTCAGATCTTGGTCTCAGTTGTTTGTTGCATTTGTGGACAGAATGAGGGGCAGTCCTGTGTCCACACAAAGGATTTCATCATGGGATACCCATTTGTGTTTGCTAACGTGAAGCCGCCAGAGAGATTGTTGAGTCATTTGACTTAGTCGCAAGCAATCTCAGCAGTATTTCTTGCTAACATGCCCATATTAGACATTTGGAAAGAGGCAACGTGGACATCATGTCACATGTTTGCCTCTCACTACACTATCGGCAATCTAAAGACAATGCTAAATTTGGATGAATGGTCCTTTGATTCCTGTTGAAATAGTTTCCGAACACACCTCCAGTTGGGACTGCTTGTGAGTCATCTACAGTGGAATGGACGGGTGCAAAATCACTCCAGGAAAAAAGTTACTAATCTTTCTGTAACTGTTTTTCTTCAAGATGTGTTGCATGTGTCCATTTCCATGACCCATCCTCCTTCCCCTCTCTATCAGAGTCTTTCTAGAGTAAGGAACTGAGGAGGAGGGGTCGGGGCAGCTTGGCCTTTTATACCTGCATGCAAGGTACTTGAGGGCACTCATGCCACCTTGATGGGAACTGTTAAGGGAAAAACTCCCCAACTGTGCACTGGAGGATACACATGGCTACAGTGGAACGGACGTGCAACATATCTCAAGGAACAACAGTTATGGAAAGATTAGTTACAGGTTTTTTTGTTGGTTTGTTTTAAGTTAAAGCAGTGGTATATAAGTCTAATGAAGGTTCTGCATCATGGAGCCCACTTAAAGTGGTGATAGGGAGATAAGTGCTTTAACGTAAGGGCATTTCATTGGCTGCATAGACTTGCCTTGCCACGCTGATGCACCACTATATCTGAGAAGTGGTTTTTAAAGAGGAGAAAAAAGAATACTTATTGCCTGGGACCCCATGAATAATGTGATTATGCAGTCTCACAAAGGACTGAAAATTGCTGCATAATTGTGCTCCAGAAGCCAAGCTTTCACTTAAATAAAATTTAAAAAAACCTACTCCCATGGGAGAGGAGAAAGCACTCAGAATGTAAAATTAATTTAAAGTGATACAGTATTGTCTTCAGATTCTGTAGACAATAGTTGAGGCAACAACATACCCTGTATATAATGTATACAAATTACTGTTACCCAGTACTTTGTTTTTTGGGAGCTATGCTTAAATTAATTGATTTTTTTCACTTGACCCTAAACTGAGGGTGTTTCAAGCCAGAATTGTACATTCATAAAAGTTTGACCCAGACTGCAAACTACTAATAAAGCATTTCAGTTTTTCCATTTAGAAGCATGAAATGGAAATAATTGCTTTTGAGAAAAGTTGTTTTGATATTGTCAAGCAGCAGTAGTCTACTTTGAGAGAATTTTCCACAAAGACTAACAGAAAACTAGACTCCTATAATTGGTTGTAATCTTTTAGTAAATAACTGCTCTTTTTTCCTCTAGTGAAGTTATTTGAAGTAATTGAAACTGAAAAAACTCTCTACTTAATCATGGAGTATGCAAGTGGGGGTAAGTATTTTCCTTTTATGTGATACAAATGTAAAGAAATTGCCAAATGGTATTAAAGTTTTCTTTTGTAATACTCCTTAAAACAAGAAACAATGATTTCATGATAGTGCAACATTTCAGGTGGAATGTTAATTTTTTGGGAGGCATTTTCTTAAAGCTGTGCAATTTTTTAAGTAAGCCAAGCTTTATTGAAATCCAGAGGGAATTTTTTTCATAATTTTCATTGATCAGTCAGTCCATCATAGTGGTAATAGCAAAATAAGGATATTCACAATAGGCAGGAATTGGTATGACAGTTGGTTTCATTGATGTGGTATTTGGTAAAGTTAAGTATATATTCAGATGTAGTATTGTATGAAGTAATAGCATATAACATTCAGGTGGAAAAGTGTAGCAAATCTATTTGCCCTTGCATTTTAAATAACCAGTACTTCAACATTGCACTTCTTGTTTTTGAATGTTGGTGACATATGGACTATCCTGATTAAAGTGGCCCTTTTAAATTAAAGTAAGATCCGCAGTTACCAAAATCTTCTGGACTCTTCATTCTGACAGCCACATGGGCCTCTTCACCTTGAATGGTCCCTTGAAAAATTTAACTACTTGTGCTAAACAATCTGTTCCACCTTGTATTTAGCTGTGACGCTGAATACGTTTCCCAAACCTGAAGAGCTGTGAAAGCTCAAAAAATTGTCTCTCACCAACAGAAGTTGGTCCAATAAGATATTATCTCACCCACCTTGTCTCTGTAACCCCCTCTTTAAGTTCCTCCACTGACTCCCCCTTTTGAATAATTAATTCCGAATTTTTGAGCAAATGTGAACATTTTATCAGTGTTTTCCGCTGTTTGTAACTATAGCTAGAATCAAGGCATTTACTCTTCTGGATAGCTAAAAATGGTTAAACTTCAAAATCAGCTGGTGGGAATCGCACAAATATTTGAGGCATATCTTCAGTTTTGCTGGGGAGACATAGAGGTTTGTCCTCTGAAACAGAAGAGCAGAGTTTCACCATTGGGTCCCACTGCATATGTGCAGCATATCTGGGATATCGTGATGTGGTTGCTAATATAAACTGTTTCAGAGTAACAGCCGTGTTAGTCTGTATTCGCAAAAAGAAAAGGAGTACTTGTGGCACCTTAGAGACTAACCAATTTATTTGAGCATAAGCTTTCGTGAGCTACAGCTCACTTTATCGGATGCATACTGTGGAAACTGCAGAAGACATTATATACACAGAGACCATGAAACAATACCTCCTCCCACCCCACTCTTCTGCTGGTAATAGCTTATCCAAAGTGACCACTCTCCTTACAATGTGCATGATAATCAAGGTGGGCCATTTCCAGCACAAATCCAAGTTTAACCAGAATGTCTGAGGGGGAGGGGGCTTAGGAAAAAACAAGGAGAAATAGGCTACCTTGCATAATGACTTAGCCACTCCCAGTCTCTATTTAAGCCTAAATTAATAGTCTCCAATTTGCAAATGAATTCCAATTCAGCAGTTTCTTGCTGGAGTCTGGATTTGAAGTTTTTTTGTTGTAAGATAGCGACCTTCATGTCTGTAATTGCGTGACCAGAGAGATTGAAGTGTTCTCCGACTGGTTTATGAATGTTATAATTCTTGACGTCTGATTTGTGTCCATTTATTCTTTTGTGTAGAGACTGTCCAGGTTGACCAATGTACATGGCAGAGGGGCATTGCTGGCACATGATGGCATATATCACATTGGTGGATGTGCGGATGAACGAGCCTCTGATAGTGTGGCTGATGTTATTAGGCCCTGTGATGGTGTCCCCTGAATAGATATGTGGGCACAGTTGGCAACGGGCTTTGTTGCAAGGATAGGTTCCTGGGTTAGTGGTTCTGTTGTGTGGTATGTGGTTGTTGGTGAGTATTTGCTTCAGGTTGGGGGGCTGTCTGTAGGCAAGGACTGGCCTGTCTCCCAAGATTTGTGAGAGTGTTGGGTCATCCTTCAGGATAGGTTGTAGGTCCTTAATAATGCGTTGGAGGGGTTTTAGTTGGGGGCTGAAGGTGACGGCTAGTGGCGTTCTGTTATTTTCTTTGTTAGGCCTGTCCTGTAGTAGGTGACTTCTGGGAACTCTTCTGGCTCTATCAGTCTGTTTCTTCACTTCCGCAGGTGGGTATTGTAGTTGTAAGAATGCTTGATAGAGATCTTGTAGGCGTTTGTCTCTGTCTGAGGGGTTGGAGCAAGTGAGGTTGTATCGCAGAGCTTGGCTGTAGACGGTGGATCGTGTGGTGTGGTCAGGGTGAAAGATGGAGGCATGTAGGTAGGAATAGCGGTCAGTAGGTTTCCGGTATAAGGTGGTGGTTATGTGACCATTGTTTATTAGCACTGTAGTGTCCAGGAAGTGGATCTCTTGAGTGGACTGGACCAGCTGAGGTTGATGGTGGGATGGAAATTGTTGAAATCATGGTGGAATTCCTCAAGGGCTTCTTTTCCATGGGTCCAGATGATGAAGATGTCATCAATGTAGCGCAAGTAGAGTAGGGGCTTTAGGGGACGAGAGCTGAGGAAGCGTTGTTCTAAATCAGCCATAAAAATGTTGGCATACTGTGGGGCCATGCGGGTACCCATAGCAGTGCCGCTGATCTGAAGGTATACATTGTCCCCAAATGTAAAATAGTTATGGGTAAGGACAAAGTCACAAAGTTCAGCCACCAGGTTAGCCGTGACATTATCGGGGATAGTGTTCTTGACGGCTTGTAGTCCATCTTTGTGTGGAATGTTGGTGTAGAGGGCTTCTACATCCATAGTGGCCAGGATGGTGTTATCAGGAAGATCACCGATGGATTGTAGTTTCCTCAGGAAGTCAGTGGTGTCTCGAAGGTAGCTGGGAGTGCTGGTAGCGTAGGGCCTGAGGAGGGAGTCTACATAGCCAGACAGTCCTGCTGTCAGGGTGCCAATGCCCGAGATGATGGGGCGCCCAGGATTTCCAGGTTTATGGTTCTTGGGTAGTAGATAGAATATCCCAGGTCGGGGTTCCAGGGGTGTGTCTGTGCGGATTTGATCTTGTGCTTTTTCAGGAAGTTTCTTGAGCAAATGCTGTAGTTGCTTTTGGTAACTCTCAGTGGGATCATAGGGTAATGGCTTGTAGAAAGTGGTGCTGGAGAGCTGCCGAGCAGCCTCTTGTTCGTATTCTGACCTATTCATGATGACAACAGCACCTCCTTTGTCAGCCTTTTTGATTATGATGTCAGAGTTGTTTCTGAGGCTGTGGATGGCATTGTGTTCTCCACGGCTGAGGTTATGGGGCAAGTGATGCTGCTTTTCCACAATTTCAGCCCATGCACGTCGGCGGAAGCACTCTATGTAGAAGTCCAGTCTGCTGTTTCGACCTTCAGGAGGAGTCCACCTAGAATCCTTCTTTTTGTAATGTTGGTAGGGAGGCCTCTGTGGATTAGTATGTTGTTCAGAGGTATTTTGGAAATATTCCTTGAGTCGGAGACATCGAAAATGGTCACATAAACACCACCCTATACCGGAAACCTACTGACTGCTATTCCTACCTACATGCCTCCAGCTTTCACCCTGACCACACCACACGATCCATCGTCTACAGCCAAGCTCTGCGATACAACCGCATTTGCTCCAACCCCTCAGACAGAGACAAACGCCTACAAGATCTCTATCAAGCATTCTTACAACTACAATACCCACCTGCGGAAGTGAAGAAACAGACTGATAGAGCCAGAAGAGTTCCCAGAAGTCACCTACTACAGGACAGGCCTAACAAAGAAAATAACAGAACGCCACTAGCCGTCACCTTCAGCCCCTAACTAAAACCCCTCCAACGCATTATTAAGGATCTACAACCTATCCTGAAGGATGACCCAACACTCTCACAAATCTTGGGAGACAGGCCAGTCCTTGCCTACAGACAGCCCCCCAACCGGAAGCAAATACTCACCAACAACCACATACCACACAACAGAACCACTAACCCAGGAACCTATCCTTGCAACAAAGCCCGTTGCCAACTGTGCCCACATATCTATTCAGGGGACACCATCACAGGGCCTAATAACATCAGCCACACTATCAGAGGCTCGTTCACCCGCACATCCACCAATGTGATATATGCCATCATGTGCCAGCAATGCCCCTCTGCCATGTACATTGGTCAACCTGGACAGTCTCTACGCAAAAGAATAAATGGACTCAAATCAGATGTCAAGAATTATAACATTCATAAACCAGTCGGAGAACACTTCAATCTCTCTGGTCACGCAATTACAGACATGAAGGTCGCTATCTTACAACAAAAAAACTTCAAATCCAGACTCCAGCAAGAAACTGCTGAATTGGAATTCATTTGCAAATTGGAGACTATTAATTTAGGCTTAAATAGAGACTGGGAGTGGCTAAGTCATTATGCAAGGTAGCCTATTTCCCCTTGTTTTTTCCTAAGCCACCTCCCCCTCAGACATTCTGGTTAAACTTGGATTTGTGCTGGAAATGGCCCACCTTGATCATCATGCACATTGTAAGGAGAGTGGTCGCTTTGGATGAGCTATTACCAGCAGGAGAGTGAGTTTGTGTGTGGCGGGGGGTTGTGGGGGGTGAGAGAACCTGGATTTGTGCTGGAAATGGCCCACCTTGATTATCATACACATTGTAAGGAGAGGTTTCAGAGTAACAGCCGTGTTAGTCTGTATTCGCAAAAAGAAAAGGAGTACTTGTGGCACCTTAGAGACTAACCAATTTATTTGAGCATAAGCTTTTGTGAGCATCCGATGAAGTGAGCTGTAGCTCACGAAAGCTTATGCTCAAATAAATTGGTTAGTCTCTAAGGTGCCACAAGTACTCCTTTTCTTTTTGCGAATATAAACTGTGTTCTAGCTGTTATATTTGAATTCCTAGGCTCCATAGATGCATAACTAGTTTTCTAGTTGTCTAACTGGGACTAATGGTAGGGAAGGGCATAAGAACGGCCAAACTGGGTCAGACCAATGGTCCATCTAACCCAGTATCCTGTCTTCTGATAGTAGACAGTGCCAGATACTTCATAGGGAGTGAACTTCTAAGTGACCTTCCTTAGAAGTTTTTAAGGTCAGGCTTGACAAAGCCCTGGCTGGGATGATTTAATTGGGGATTGGTCCTGCTTTTGAGCAGGGGGTTGGACTAGATGACCTCCTGAGGTCCCTTCCAACCCTGATATTCTATGATTCTATGAACAGAACAGGATAGTTTATCAAGTGACCTATTCTCAAGTCCCAGCTTCTATCAGTCAGAAGTTTAGAGATTCCCAGAGCATGGAGTTGCATCCCTGACTATCTTGGTTAATGGCCATTGATGGACCTATCCTCCATTAACTTATCTGCTTCTTTTTTTAACCCAGTTACATTTTTGGGTTTTGCAACATCCCTGGCCCTGAGTTCCACAGGTTGACTGCGCGTTGTGTGAGGAAGCACTTCCTTATGTTTGTTAAACCTGCTGTCTGTTAATTTAATTGGATGATCCCTAGTTCATGTGTTATCTGAAGGGGGTAAATAACCCCTTCCTTATTCACTTTCTCCACCTCATTCATGATTTTATGAACTTCTATCATATCTCCCCTCAGTCTAAGCTGAACAGTTCATCTTTTTAATCTTTTCTCATATGGAAGCTGTTCCATACCACTAATCATTTTTGTTGCCCTATTTGGTACTTTTTCCAATACCAAAATATATATATATTTTTTGAGATGGGACACACTGTATGCAGTATCTATCCCTTTCGTAATGGTTCCTAACCTTGTTAGCTTTTTTGACCTCTGCACATTGAGCATGCTAGTGTGTGTGCACCTCTCCCTTCTTCGATAGTTTTTGACTTAAAAGTAAGGTCATACTGCCATCTAGTGACTGGCTTGCAGAGGATAGAAGGCCTAAAACTACTACAGATAACTGAGGGCATGTCTACGCTACAAACTTAAATCGATCTATGTTAGCTCAACTTATACCTACCGTTGTAATTACTGCTGTGGTTCATGTCCGCACTAACTTCCTTCTGTTGGTGGTGCGCATCCTCAAAAGGAGTACTTCCACTGAGTTAAGAGGCACAGTGTGGAGGACTGAGAGGATGGGCTCTCAGCTCCGCATGCAGCTTTCCCCTCTGTCCCCCCTAGGCTCTTGGCTACCTGCTCCCTGCCAGGAGCCCAGCTGCGCCCTCAGGCTCTTGGCTACCTGACTACTGGGCTCCCAGTGGGGAGCCAGGAGCCCAGGCAGTAGTGCTACTGAGAGCAGAGAGCCGGGGGCAGCTGGGCTCTAGCTGGAGCCCTCCATCTGCCCTAGGGTGACAGCCCAAGCTGTAAGTCCGGCTTTCTTGTCAATTTCACAGTTCCAACAGGGAGCTGTGAAATTGACAAGAATGACAGCTAACAGCGGATGTAAGTAACCTGCAGTGTCTACACGGGCACTGCGTTGCCCTAACTACACCAGTGTAAGTCCTACACCTCTCATGGAGGTGGAATTATTATGTCGGTGTATTAGGACACTTACATCCATAGGAGCAAGGCTGTAGCGTAGACACACTGACATAATTAGGTCAACGTAAGCTGCCTTACATCAGCCTAATTCTGTAGTGTAGACCAGGCCTGAGACGCTCCTTTTAGCTGAAATGAGAGACCTGTGTGTTTGGCACAGAAGCCATTAGTACTATTATATACTTATGGAATATGCTACATGAAAATATAATAGCAGATGACTGTGCCCCAATATGGATTCCATTCCGAAAATTCCCCTTTATCTACATTTTAGTCATCTGTCTCAACTTAAGTTAAATATTCAGTAACTCCCTCGGTTATTTGAACTACTGTTTTTCTCTGCTTTTTATATTCCTGAAACATTTCCGATAAACAGGGTTGGAATTTTTCTTTGTCTGATCCCCTGCATTTCTATGAATTTTTATTTACTAATACTTTAAAAAGAAATAGCTGTAAGATATATTTCAGGGAGTTATCACTGACTGTTGTATTTTAACTGCTACTCTGGAAATCAAAAAAAATCTGTTCAGAAGATGCAAACTTATCAAACCATTCCCGCAGACTCCTTTTGTCAGATGTTGTATTCTTTATTGTAGTGTCTGTTGTGCATTCTGTACTTAAATCAGTTTGAGTTGATTCCAGGTTGTGACTTTTTCAAAATTAAAAGTACTTTTAATTATATATTTTTCCTTTTTTGAAGTCATAATGTGAAAAATGTTCTCTAACTTATCTGAGAGTATATAAATATTAAAATAGTGATTTGATCTTTGAACTCCTAAAATCTTAGATTATTTAAATGAAATGATTTATTTGTACTTAAAGACCTAATTATGTATGTGGAAGCATTACCTCTTCCATATCTAATGCTTACAGTTTTTCAGTAGAAAAACATTTAAGTCACACTGTGACAAACAAGTCGATATTTCACTGGATAGATAGCAACATTTAAAAACTAGTCAAGGAGGCTAGTTATAAAATGCCAGACATTAATTGACTGTTTAAAAATGCAGCCCTTTTCAATTTTTCTTCAGTACTATGTCCTTCAAATGTCCCTTGACATGTTGCATTGTTTCTTTCACATTTTGGAAGTCTTCCAAGGACCTGTTATGCCAGGATGCTTTTCTTCAATGTCTTATATATGATGATTAAATTCTGGCTTCCTTCATCACATCAGTCTGGATGGTTTTTATAATAAAGATCCCATTTTATTTCAACCACAGGTTGAAACAGGGATTTGCATCATTGTAATATAATTTTTGTACACTTAGATTAACTATATTATAACACTCTGAGGCTACAACCATATTTACAAGATCCTTTAAACATTTTTGTACTGTAGATGAGGCTTATGACAGTCTATCTCTGTGATACAGCAGATATTTTTCTAATGGAAATCTGAAAGGAATTCAGGACTTTTTTTTTGTAAAGAAAGGCATGCTGCTCATTTTCTACCATAAATGATTGAAAACAAATATTTTGCTTACATTCGGTCACCCAGCTAGTTCTTTTTAAAGTTTTTCTTTTCTCAGTGAAATTATGACATCATAGTAAATCACTCTTCTGGGCTCTTGCTATGAACCTTTTGCAAAAATAAAAAGTTAGTCCCTGTTATGATTGTTTATTCATGTGAAAAATCATTCTAACTGAAATCTCAAATTTAGCTCAAATTTCTGACATTTATGTAGCTCATACAATATATGTTACTCTTACATTTACGAAACTAACCCTAGATTTTGAAATTAACTAGCTAGTATTTTAAAATATTCAACAGTTCTCATTTAATCTTTGATATGTTTCAATTGCAGGTGAAGTATTTGACTATCTTGTTGCACATGGAAGAATGAAGGAAAAGGAAGCAAGAGCTAAATTTAGACAGGTATGTATGATAGACTAACAGCTCTTAAATCCTCAACTTTAGCATTAAAAAACAGTTGACAGTGAGCTTTCCCATGGGTGCTTTCAAGCACGCTCTGTTGCTGACTTTTTGTTGCATTAAATAACAGCAAAACTAGTAGATTCCTGTAAAAAGTGAATCTAGAGTGCTAAATTATATATGACAATTAAGGACAGGGATGTCAGCAGTACAGCATGTGATGTTTAGTCCAGTTCATGTGCCAGAAAACATGACATAAATGACATCATAAACAATAATGAATATGGATAATAAACTGAAAACTTATTTGCAAATGTACTGTTATTCCCCAGTCTTTATTTTCCTTACCAGCTTTTGTTGATGATCTATTCCATGGCATACCATCTGTGGACAGTGATCTAAGAAGAAAGATCAGGAGTTAACTTCATTTTAAAAATCTGATAGCACAGAGGGAACAAGCACAGCTGTTGAAGAAAATCATATAATTTTACATACAATCTAATGTTTCAATTATGTTAAGGACATTTTGCATGAAGTAAATCTCGTAACATAAATGGACACCTTTATGCTTGTCTGTTCTGTCTTGAATAGAATAGTGTGTCCACCATTAGTTATTTGGGAAATAGTGGAAAAGTAGGAATAACTCGCTTATTCCCTGTATCTAATATTTGAATGTGTGTAATATGTTTCTGTGGAAATGTACTGTGCAGAGAAGTTTAACTGATACAAACAGTAACCTCACTAAAGTAAATGTGACAGTCGCAATAAACACTAATAGGAAAAAAGGGCAGTATTATTTAGGACAGCTTCCATTATAAGGAGGCAAAAATAAAATCAATAAAAGAAAGCACTATTTCTCTTTTCATTTGAATCCTCCCTAAGTCTTGCAGTATCCTCCTTAATCTTTTGCAAGATCCAGCTGGCAGACATCACATCCCAGAAGATATTCTTTGAGTAGTGTGCAGATTGACAGGCATTAAGAGCCATTTCTGCCACTCATTCACAAAACCCTGGCGTGTATTGTTTTTGTTTAACAGGCTGTATTCCAGGTTCCTATGCTTAAATTCAGGAAGACAGAAAAATCTCCCCTTCAAATTCAGAGTTTTTGTGTGTGTTGCTTTTGCCCTCTGTCCCTTACAGTCTCAATGATATTAGCTTCTGGAGTTGTCATTCCCATCTCAGATATTGGGCTGTACCATTTTTTTAAATCCGAAAGGTTATCCTTCAAATGCAAACCCAGTAATTTAAATAAAGTTTTTCTAAGATTCAAAAGGATCAGGGAATTTTCTACCCACTGGCGTGCCTAATACTAATTTTCAGCGGTCAAATCTGCTTCACCAGTATGTTCACTCTTCCCCATGGCTATTGTTCTTAATCAGGAGATTTTTTTTTTCAAATGTCCTGTCACAGTACTTACATGTTTTATTACTTCATCTACAATGTTGTGTACAGTTGATCCTTCAATCCCAGTTATTTTATTCAAGTCCACTGACTTCTCTGAAAGGGAATTTGAACCAAGCCACTCTTTCCCCAAAGAGTTTATAAAACAGAGGTCACTGAACTCCAGTTCTAGAAACCTGTCTCATAGTATTTAAAAAAAACCTGAAGGTATACAGCAACTTTTAGAATGTTCTACTAATCATATAGTCCTTTTGAGTGAGCATTTTCCATCATGGCACTGTCATTTGGGGGCACAGGATAATAAGAGCAATATTTTGGTACATGCTCAATTTCCTTGCTGTCATCCAGGTTTTTCTTCTACTTTGAAAAAGTGTGGCCATGGCTGATTATGCTGCAGTAAATAGCTTATGTATTATGCATAGAACGCATGTTTAACAGGTGAAGTATGAAAGTGTGCAAATGCCAAAAATATAACCATGCTCTGCTGCTGTCCATTTTAAGCTGCTTTTGTGCCTCAGAGAGCAAATATTTGCACTTTAAAGATGTTTTGGATTCTTCATACAATTTACTTCCCCTTGTCCTACCCTCAGGCCTCTGGGTTGATAGTCTGCTCTGATCATCCTTCCTCAGCAGAAAAATTCTCCAATGTGTGAGATGTATGAATAAAAATTAATGAAAAAACAAGGAACCCAAGTTTGTGCCTTTTGGGAAACGAGCAAATTAGGTAATTGATGCCCCCGGACTACTCCTCGCCTGCATTAGTTTGTTAGAAAGTAGCTTTCGTTAATCTTTCTGCCTCTTCTCTGAGAAACTCTAGAAGCAGGGCTGTTTGTTAATATTCTTCTTTGAGTGCTTGTTCATGTCAATTCCAGTTAGGAGTGTGCGCGCCACGTACACAGTCGTCGGAAACTTTTCCCTTAGCTCCCATCGGGTCAGCTGTGAAGCCCCCTGGAGTAGCGCCTTCATGGTGGTGGATATAGGACTCTGCCGACTCTGCACCTCCTCAGTTCCTTCTTACCACCAGTGACGGTCATTGGATCTGCGATCTCTTGCCTAGCAAGCGCTTCCCTTAGCATTCTTTACATAGCGAGGTTAGTTTAGTTTAGTTGTAGTTATTGTTAGTACATAGTGTGTATATATAGTAAGGTTTGGGAGCAGGGTTTCCCCAATCCCAACGCCCCCAACTCTTGGGCACCGGGGCGTGCCGCAAGCCCAAAGCTTTAAACCCTGCAGAACCTGCAGTAAGCCTATGCCAATGTGTGGCCTCCATGACTCGTTTCTGAAGCATCTGGGGGAGGCACACAAGGCAGAAAGGTGCAAGATATGCAGGGCTTTGCGCCCCAGGACAAAAAAGGAGCGAGATTTCCAACTTTGGCAATTGCTCATGGAATCCGCTCTTCGTCCTCAGTCTGCTGTGGACCACCAGGACCCAGCACTGAGCGCATCCATACGGAGCATCAGTACGTGACAGAATGCCAAGGAAGGACTCTAGTCTGAGACCCTCGTAACTGGCACTCTCCGGCACCACATGCTGAGGAGACAACCCAGCATCCCTCGCATTCACCGGTGCCATACAAGCGGTATAGAAAAGCCGACAGGGGGCGGTCCCCAGTGCTGAAAGCAGCTGGACCCGCAGGCGCTGCACCGGTGCGTCCCTTGAAGGAGCATCCGGCACCCAAGCAGCAAGAGTTGGCACCGTTGACTTCAGTTTGCCTGAGGTGAATGTCTAGTCCGGAGTCCAGCAACTCCTCAGATGGGCAGCGCCAGGTGGAGGAGTTGGAGCTACCCTCCACCCTGGACATTTTTGCAGCTGCCAGAGATTTAATTGCCATGACGGCTCCTCAGCCCCCGGTGGTCAGAGATGAGCTCTGGTGCTGTCTAGAGACAAGCAGACCATGATGCAGCACTCACCCTCTCTTGTCAGGCACCGTTTGCCTCGGCCCCCACTCCAGATCATCATCTCCAAGGCACCGCTCTTCTGCTCTGGATTCTGTGCGGGGTTCCCCAGCATCAGCAGGATGTTGCTCCCCTTCCCTGGCACAGAGGATGGCGCGGCACCTATCCCCGGATCCGAGAGAGGACGGCACCAGATTCCTGGCACTAGCGCCTTGACACCGGTCCCCCGCATCATCAGCTTGGCACTAGTCCATAGCACAGGACACTTCGGCTCCTCCGTGGTCATCACCGTGGAGATCCATCTCATCAGACTCAGTGATTCCTTCTATTCCTGTTGAAGCCAACACAGATCTGACAAGCAACGGAGGTAGGCACCAATGGCATGGCACTCCCCCAGTGACAGCCTCCAGCACAATGGCCCTTTTGGACCCCCTGGCCTTACCCTCAGGCCCAAGGCTCTTTTTCTAGGGGCTCCCGCTCGGTGGCCTCTGAGCACCAACCACCCCAGCCAGCCAAGGACCGGGCTATGCCCTGGGGATCTGAGGCCACTTTGGCACAAGCCTCCCAGATCGCTGCACAGGCAAGACCCATTGCAAAGTCAGGCTACCGCCACCATGGCTACGGTAGCTACAGAGGCCCCAGATACTGACCAAGAGGAGGTCAGGAAGCCGGAGGGCCAGGAGGACCCCGTTCCGCCTCTGGCCTCTTCATCTTTGTTCCCGGACGAGGCAATGGCAGGAGCTTCAACCTCAGGCCCTCCTCCAGTTGACCACAGGGCCCACAAGGACCTTCTCCAGAGGATTGCCCACAACATGGGATTACAGGCAGAGGAAGTGGTCGAACCCAAGGACCCCGTGGTCGACATCCTCCCTCCAGAAGGACCATCCCGGGTAACTCTGCCACTAATAAAAGCGATCCAAGCAATATTAAGACTCTGTGGCAGACCCCGGCTTCAATCCCGCCTACTGCCAGAGGTGTGGAGCGCAAATACTTCATCCCCTGTAAGGGGTACAAGTATCTGTTCTCTCACCCACAACCATGTTCTCTGGTAGTGTCAGCGGTTAATCAGAAAGAGAGACAGGCAGCAGGGGCTGGCCCCTAAATCCAAAGAGTCGAAAAGGATGGACCTTTTCTGCAGGAAGGTATCCTCAGCTGCAGTTGCGTAAAACCAACCAGCAAACTGTCCTCCACAGTAGATATAACTTCAACTCATGGGACTCTGCGTTGAAGTTCAAGGAGCTGATTCCACCAGACTCCAGAGCCGAGTTCTCTGCTATTATTGATGAGGGGAAGGCAGTGGCGCGGACCTCTTTGCAGGCTTCGTTGGACTCTGCGGACTCGGCTGCCCGCACTCTTTCCTCAGAAATAGCCATGAGGAAGAGCTCATGGCTTCATGCATCCGGGTTGCCCCTGGAGGTGCAGCAAACCCTGCAGGACCTACTGTTTGAAAGCGCAGGGTTATTTTCGGAGCAGACAGACTTCTGCACAGCTTAAAGGACTCCCGGGCAACTATGAAATTGTTGGGCATGCACTCCAGAAACCCAGTGAAAACATTTCAAGCCCCAACGGCAATAGCAGCGCCCATATCCTCCTCGGCCGCGGCAGGATTTTTATAGTTATGGGGCAGGAACGGCAGCCACAAACCTTCCCGTCCCCCTTCTGGGCAGGGCCAAAGCCCAACCTTCGTCAGGCTGTGAGCAGGCCTTTTGAAGGCGAGCCTGAGGACAGCACACCTACCACGACACCAGATCCTTCCCATTGTTCCATGAATTGTCTATCCCACTTCTGCCGTGCTTGGTCCCAAATCACATCGGACCACTGGGTTCTTCACATGGTAGAAGTGGAACGTTCTGTCCAATTCTGCTCTTCCTCTCACCCCCTTTCCCCGTCCCTCTTCAGAGACCCTGCTCACAAGCAACTCCTTATCTAGGAGCTGCAGGCGCTGCTCGCCATAGGAACAGTGGAGGAGGTTTCTCAGGAGCGTTTGGGCAAGGGATTCTATTCCCACTATTTCCTAATCCTCAGGGGGGCTTCAGACCCATTCTAGACCTGCAAGGACTCTACAAATTCAAGGTGAAGTTGAAGTTCTGCATGGTCTCCCTGAGCACAATTATCCCTTCCCAGGATTCGGGAGACTGGTACTTCGTCCTCCACATGAAAGACGCGTACTTTCACATAGCCATTCGGCCTGCACGCAAACGATTCCTACGATTTGTGGGCAACCACAAACGTTATCAGTTCACGGTCCTCCCATTCGGTCGAGCGTTCACCAAGTGCATGCTGGTCGTAGCAGCCTTCCTCTGGAGGAGGTGGGTGCACGTATACCCATACCTCGATGACTGGTGCTCAAAGGGTGCACCAGGGAGTAGGTGGAATCTCAGGTCCATTTAGTCAGATCCACTTTCAGAGGACTGGGCCGCCTCCTCAATGTGAACAAGTCAACCTTGTCTCTGACCCAGAGAATAGAGTTCGTCGGAGCAGTGCTGGACTTGGTACAGGCAAGGACATTTTTACCAGAGACCCGATTCCAAGCCATGTCAGATATTATTTAAGGCCTCCAGCAGTACCCGACCACTACTGCACTTAGGTGGTCTGGCATGCCAGACTGAGTCTCAGACCCTTGCAAGCGTGACTCACGCCTGCCTTCGCCCAGGACGCAACAGCCTGGACTCAGTGGTGAAGGTGCCAGAGCACATATTAGAGTCCCTCCAATGGTGGCTCAACCCTCGGACAGTGTGCGAAGGAGTCCCCTTCAACAGCCCCCAGCCCTCCTTG
The DNA here is from genome assembly GCF_965152235.1 of Eretmochelys imbricata. Lineage (NCBI taxonomy): Eukaryota > Metazoa > Chordata > Testudines > Cheloniidae > Eretmochelys > Eretmochelys imbricata. The sequence continues at coordinate 112,997,321 of NC_135577.1, forward strand.
TCCCTGGTAATGGACGCGTCAGTTCTGAGTTGGGGTGCGCATTTGGGAGATCTCCAAACACAGGGCCTGTGGTCACAGGATGAGCTCTCCCTTAATATCAATATAAAGGCGCTCAGGGTAGTACGACTAGCATGCCAAACTTTTCAGGCCCGGCTGCAAGGACAGTGCTTGGCAGTGATGATTGACAACCCCACTGCCATGTTTTACATCAGTAAGCAAAGTGGAGCCCATTCCTTCCCCCTGTGTCAAGAAGCCCTCCTTCTATGGGACTTCTGCATCGCCCACTCCATTCACCTGGAGGTGTCCTATCTCCCAGGAGTTCAGCACGAACTAGCAGATCACCTCAGCAGATCATTCCTTAATCACAAGTGGTCAATCTGTCCGGATGTCATACACTCCACCTTCCAAAGGTGGGGTTTCCTGAAGCCAATCTGTTTGTCACCCAGAGCAACAGAAAGTGCCCAATGTTCTGCTCCTTCCAGAGTCACAGCCCTGGCTCAATCACAGAAGCGTTTCTGCTACCCTTAGGAGGCAGACTGCTATATGCCTTTCCACTGATCCCTCTCGTGCACAGGGTACTTCTCAAGGTCTGCAGGGACAGAGCGGAGGTAACTCTGGTGGCCGCAGCATGGCCTCGACAACACTGGTACACCATGTTTCTGGAGCTGTCAGTGGACGCCCTGATTGCATTACCACTCCACCCCGATCTGATCACTCAAGACCACGGTCACCTTCACCACCCAGACCTCCAGTCCCTCCATCTCACGGCGTGGAAGCTTCATGGTTAAACCCCATGGAACTTCTGTGCTTGGAACCTGTAAGAAAGGTCCTACTTGGCAACAGGAAACCAGGAAAACAGGAAACCAGAGGCACTTAACTAGCAAAGTGGAAAAGGTTCACTTGCTAGTGTGCCCAACAGCACACACCTCCACTCCAGGTACCTGTATCACTTATTCTAGAGTACCTTCTGCACCTGAAACACCAAGGCCTGGCAGCGTCATCCATCAGGGTACATCTCACTGCTATCTTGGCCTTCCACCGTGCAGCGTCCAAATGCTCCATATTCGCCAACCCCACTGGTAGGACGTTTTCTCAAGTGTCTGGAACAGCTACATCCTCAAATTAAACAGCCTGTTCCTGTGTGGGACCTTAACCTGGTCCTCGCCAGGCTCATGGGGGGGGGGGGGGGCCTTTTGAACCTCTGGCGACTTGCTCACTCCTTTACCTGTCATGGAAGGTAGCCTTTACATCAGCTAGGAGGGTGTCAGAGTTAAAGATCCTTACCTCCAATCCACCCTGCAGAGTCTTCCACAAGGATAAGGTGCAACTCAGGTCTCACCCAGCCTTTTTTCCCAAGATAGTGTCACGCTTCCATACTAGCCAAGACATTTTTCTACCTGTCTTCTATCCTCAGCCTCATCACAGTAGTCGAGAGCAGAGGCTGCACTCATTAGATGTTTGGCGGGCGCTAGCGTTCTATATCGAATGCACAAAGCTGTTTAGGCAGTCGAACCAGCTGTTCATGGCGGTAGCAGACTGGATGAAAGGGCTCCCGGTCTCATCTCGAAGAATATCTTCCTGGATCACTGAATGCATCTGCACACATTACAAACTGGCCAAGGTCCCGGCCCCAGCACTTACAGCACATTCTAAGAGGGCACAGGCCTCATCAGCGGCATTCCTGGCTCAGGTTCTGATACAAGAAATTGTCAGAGCAGCAACTTGGTCCTCAGTGCATACGTTCACCTCTTGCTATGCTATCACCCAGCACAGCAGAGATGTTGCAGCATTTGGCAGAGTGGTGCTCCAGTCAGTGATTCCTTAACTCCAATCCCACCTCCAGGGTGGAGCCTGGGAGTCACCTGATTGGAACTGACAAGAACAAGTATTCGAAGAAAAAACTGTTACTCACTTTCTCGTAACTGTTGTTCCGAGATGTGGTGGTCATGTCCATACCAATACCCACTTGCCTACCCCTTTGTCAGAGTAGCTGGCAAGAAGGAACTGAGGAGGCGCGGGGTCCTATATCTGGTGCCACTTCAGGGAGCTCCATAGCCCACCCAACGGGAGCTGCTAAGGGAAACTTTCCGATGACTCTGTGTGCACCACAACCTGATTGGAATGGATGTGAACAACACATCTCAAAAAACAGTTACGAGAAGGTGAGTAATTGTTTGTTATCCATAATGATATTTGGAATTGGGCAGATGTCAGGGCAGATTTGTAACTGTTTAGGCCTATAAAAAACCTCCACAAATTAAATCAGCAGTGCAGTATGTATCAGACAAGTAAGAAATCAACTGCTAGTGACAGCTCGACAATTTAGGTAGATTTCTCAGACTGAGACACCAACTTCATAATGCGAACAGAAGGGAGAAGGAAACCAATGAGATAAACAAAGGGACCCAGCCCAGAGAAAATTATAAATAAAAACATTTTTGGTACAGTTCTTCATTGAATTTGGGTTCTTTTCCTTCATACTGTTGGTCTCCTTTCCTTTCCTTTCCCATGCCTGCCCTTTTCCCCTTTCCTTTCCATTCTTAGCTGTTGCTTCACTGTTTCAGCCCCTAAATTTGTCTACAGGTGCATCAGCTAGTACAGAAATGTCAGCAATGAAAATCTCATGATCAACATGTTGTTTCTATGGCCATTTGGGATCAGAAGTGACGTTTGCTTCCAGTTGAGGATGGTGTAGCAATCAGACCATATTCTGTCTCTGCACGCTATTCAAGTGAGAGGTGCATGAGATACTAGTCATGTTGATGGCCCTGAAGACCTAGGGTTTCTGGGGATGGTTTGGGGAGGTGAGAAATATAGTAGAGCTCTGACTGGGGCTTGTGGTGCTAGAGTAATAGAGGAAGAGAAGAAGGTAGACAGGTGGATGGGGTGTGAGGAGAAAGCTGATCATAAATTAATAAGCATTATAAAAAAGTCTATACTTATAGAAAAAGGAACACAGAATGAGGGAGCCAGATACAGAAGGAAATAAAAGAAGTAAATGAAAAATAAACAAGTGACTGTGTAGTTAACCTTTTTATAGAACATCTGCTTCCAAGCTGTTGTCTGATATACATAAATATGAAGGAGGACTATAACAGGGTTTAAAAGAGAACTTGTTAAGTCCATTAATGGCTATTAGCCAGGATGGGTAAGGAATGGTGTTCCCTAGCCTCTATTTGTCAGAGAGTGGACATGGATGGCAGGAGAGAGATCACTTGATCATTACCTGTTAGGTTCAGTCCCTCTGGGGCACCTGGCATTGGCCACTGTCGGTAGACAGGATACTGGGCTGGTCAGACCTTTGGTCTGACCCAGTATGGCCATTCTTATGTTCTTGTAATCTATAATACAGACATGACATATTTTCATTTGAATACCAGAATGAAACACCTATCATTTAAGTGTAAAATGCAAACAGATCTAGTCTAGACATGAAGAATTTTTACTCTAACATGCTTGCAAATAACCTTGAGTTACCATTCTGAACACTGAAAAAATAAGAGAAAATTCTTTCTTGACTCTGTTTGCATGGTCATACGCAGAGCATTGGACTATTACCCAGCTATAGCGGAATTGTGTTGTTCTGATGTGAAAACTGGCAATGAATTACAAAGTTTAACATTACTTCACCTTTTTAAAATTGGTGATCTTCTCAAATGAAACCTACTAATAAACTTGCTCATAAAAAAATTAAAAGAATATAAAGATTGATGTTTCATGACCTTTCAGTGTTACTATGCAAAGTTGATTGCACGTCCAACCTTAATTCTGACCCGATGTTCATGTGCATTACGATAGTGTTTCATTACATCATCATATACTGTGTGTCAAATAAGACAGTGTAATGTACCATTTTTTTCTACAGCTTTACATACATACGTCACAGCTTATATTAGAGTACTACTCTGTGAATGCCACTGTCCCCGAATGCCTTATTTAAGTCATTCACTGTGACCTTATATGATCCACCATGCAAAGTTGCAGAAAAAAATATTCTGTATTTGAGAAATGTGGTCATGAAATTATTGTATGAAATACACCTAAAAGTACACTGAACAAGACCAGAGTTCTTTCACATTCCCTTTAGTTTGCTACTCATTGCATAAAGTGCAAAGTAAATGAGGTAAGGTGTGCTCAGATCCTTGCCTGGCTCATGATGCACAAACCTTCAGTAACTTATGACTCCCTACTAACTTATCACACAAGTTGTTTCTCTCACTCAAATCGCTGAACCGTTTCCCCCCAAAGTATCTTTAAAAAAAAAAAAAATCTTCAGGCGGAGACTGAAAAATTTCAGTCCAATATTGAAAATTTCAGAAAGGTGTGAATGAGTAAAGACATGAAATGAAAACCTTTCCGTGACCTTAATAAAAGGTGAGCCTGCCCTCCTTTGATAATCAGCCATGCAGAAACAATGAAGTCCTTTCAAAGTGTAACAGAAGTCAGTATGTTGAATAATAAGTTTATTTTTAATTACACTTTTATTAACTTTACTCTGAATATGGTGACCATTGTGGTGGTTGGTTGTATGGCTTTGAATGCATAAAAACTTGTCAATTTTAACAACTCATATTGAAATTTCTGATTACACATCTGTTTCTTTGAGGTGTCACTTATATAATTGGGCCTGTTTTCTATCCAGATAGTATCTGCAGTGCAGTACTGCCATCAAAAACATATTGTTCATAGAGATCTCAAGGTGAGTAGAAAAAACCCCAACCAAAGTTTGTGTGCAATAGTTTCGTTCTTTGTGCCTATAAGATTTAGAGTTTTAAATCTTTTCTATCGCTTACAGGATGTTTTAAATGCTATTAAAATATATTAAATATGGAGCTATTTCTTTTTTTAAAAAAATTGGGGGTGGAGATGATGAGATACATCTTAATGTAAGGATTTGGATGGCATATGAGAAGTGGAGCCTCTGACCTCTTGGTCACTAATTGAAATCTTGCTCAGTTTGGTAATGATAAAAAACATTACAGTTGGATAGCAGATGTGAAAATCCTTGGTGATTCTTGTTGCCGATATTAGTAGACAACCCAAAAAACCCCACCATCATGGATGGGGTGGCTTCTCTTAGGTTTGGCACGAGTTGGTGTGGCATTATGAGAGAGCTTGCTCCATTCCTTATACTATAACTGTATAAGGTTGCTGTTACTTGCAACCGAAATGTGGCACATTTCATAAATCTTATCTTCACTTTATAGTAGAGATTTTATGTACTACAAACTTTTGTAAGCATTTACCAGATAAAAGTGTAGGTTTTAAGAGAGATGCAGTTTCATTTTCATCTTTTTACATGGAAACATTAAAGTTACAGAAATACCAAATAGTTTTCCATGAAGTAACCAAAGGGATGATACATGTGACTAGCTTTATTTAGTGTAACAGGTGCCATAAATCTGGTGAGATTTTAAAATAAATATGAAAATTACTAATTTTGTTAAGATGTTTTATTATTTTCAATAAAAAAGCAATTTTAGTACACTTTTGGCTTTTTCCTTTAAGAATGAATAAAAAATTGAACAATAGCTTTTGTAGAAAAATATGAAATTTACACAACATAGTATTTTTCTTTTCTTCCTCCCAGGCTGAAAATCTATTGCTAGATGCAGATATGAACATTAAAATAGCAGACTTTGGTTTTAGCAATGAGTTTACAGTTGGAAATAAACTGGACACATTTTGTGGCAGCCCACCATATGCTGCTCCAGAGCTCTTCCAAGGCAAGAAATATGATGGACCTGAAGTAGATGTTTGGAGTTTAGGTGTTATTCTTTACACTCTTGTTAGTGGATCTCTTCCTTTTGATGGACAGAACTTAAAGGTATATTACTTACTCTACTAGCTGTTGTAATAATTCAACAACAGTATTTTAAACTATGCCTCTGACTTTTTATAATTCTCTTCCTTTCTCCCAAGGAACTGAGAGAAAGAGTACTAAGGGGAAAATACAGGATCCCTTTCTACATGTCAACAGACTGTGAAAACCTCCTCAAACGTTTTCTGGTGCTAAACCCAACTAAAAGAGGCACTCTAGAGGTAATAGCATGAGTAAAATACTTTCAGACAAAATAGTAATTAAAGGTGATTTACCAAGCTTCATTTGTACCACTAATACTTGCTGTTCCCCTCCCCCATTAGCAGGTATTTAACTTCAATTGATATTTGCTGCCTTAAGAGTTCTGGTGTGAGTTTTGGGCACAAATATGGCAAAGTTGCACCTGTTCCCTCAAGTCAGTTTCTCAGTGCAGTGAAGAAAGTTTTTTTTTCTGTGCGTATGCAATCCAACGCAAACTCTTAGATGGTTGCCTGCTTACATGTGTACTCTGAGCATGCACCTGGGATTAAGTGGGCAAATCCATAATGCGTGAAGAAATTGGGGTTTCGTGCATGCAACCCTAATTTGAATACACATCAGTTGTTTTCAGGCCTACGTTGGGAAGTCACTTAAGAGCGCACATCTTTGAAAACTTGATTTTTTTCTTTGTTTCCTTAAAAGCTAATAACCCAAAGCACAATAGTATCACTATTGTAAACTGTAGTTTTGGACTTTCAAAATGTACCGTAGTATTCTACAGTAAGGTATCTTGAAGATGTATAGAGTAATCACATGAGGAGGAGTTACTGATTACTACCTTCAAAAGTAGTGCACTATGGCTAGGCATGGCTTGCATTTTAGTACATTCCTATGAAAGACTGTTGGAGTACAGTAATATCTGTGACTTCCTAAATAGTGCAACATTAGAGAAGGGTTAAAATCTCAGTTTGGATTTTCTTAACCATAATACTTTTAAACAAGTGCTTTCTTTTGTCTGCTCCTCTTTTTCTTTTGTATTCTTGATCAATACTTTATGCTTTAATTTAACTCCTTGAGAACTGTCTAGTTCCCAAGTGAGTAATATTTAAAATGGTGAAGTCTGCAAGAGGTTTTGTGGCTGAAAGAGGGCATTAGTGTACAAAATCCAGTGAAGATTTCCTGGATTAGGATGGTTTCCTGCATACAGATTCTTGTCTGGAAGAAGTCTTTAACTACTCTCCTCCCTGTGCTCTCACTGCAACCAATCTCTCCATACTAGTACTTAACTTTGACCTTTATGCTGGAATACAGCTGATGGGAAGTAGTCTGTCTAGGAGCACAACTCCAGGGAGGAGAGGGAAGGGGACTGGCAATAAGGCTGGCTAGTTTCAAATATGAGTTAGGAATTATTTGGAGCTTTCTGGAAAAGAATGGTGGGTAGAATTAGAAGAGGAAGCAAGGGACATACCTCTTTAAACCCAAGTCTGGATTTGCTTGTTTTCAGTTCTTCAGTGCCATACATTTTTGATAGATGGGACTTTGACCTTTCAGTGTCTTGTTTCGTTTACAAGTAAATATCTTACACTACTAAGCAACCTATCTTTGTAGCAAATCATGAAGGACCGGTGGATCAATGCCGGGCATGAAGATGATGAGCTAAAACCTTTTGTTGAACCAGAGCTAGACATCTCAGACCAGAAGAGAATAGGTAATTCAGTGTTTTCCAGTATGTCTGCATTTAACTTGCAGTGTTATGAGTTCATGTACTGTATAATCAGATCTGATCTGTGCTTAATATGTATATTTAGGTATTTGAAAAACAACTTTATTATTAGTATCTAATAGACATTGTTCCCACATTTAGATGTTTTGTTCCATTGTTAGAAATAGGTTTTTTGAATATGGAAACAATCAGTGTATCTGTTAAAGCATATTGTGACTTACAAACTCCTTCCTTCCTTTCAGATATTATGGTTGGAATGGGATACTCTCAAGAAGAAATTCAAGAATCCCTTAGTAAAATGAAGTATGATGAAATTACAGCTACATACTTATTGTTAGGGAGAAAATCATCAGAGGTGAGTATAGAACAGGAAAAAAGTTAAAAATATTCTGATGGTAAATGCAGAAAAACTATGCAGAGCAATTCAAGTGAAAGTTATGGTTCCTCTTTGAGAAATTGTTTACATGAATTCCACTATTGGGTGCATGGTCCACCATGTGGACAGGATCAAATTTTTTTGGCCAGTAATGTCTGTTGTGGCTTCACCTGTGTCCTAAATATCCTTGCATGTCCCCCTACCGAAGGGCATAAAGGACAGAGCAGGCCCCATTGTCCCTCAATTCTTCAAGTGCTTGTCTGTATATATTCCACTGTTGATGTGCACACACTCAATACAATCCTGTTTGCATTCTTTTACCCTGCAGTGTCCATTCAGGCCCTGTGTGCAGAGTGAGTTTCCTTGTACCTCTAGCCAAAGGCATAAAATGTGCGGTGATCCCAACTTCCCCTCAGTTCACCACCCCGTGTCTTGCAGTGTGTGAGCCTCTTCCCTCACTGTGTGTCATTTACCCATTGTTTTGTAAATAGAGACTTAATAGCTGGTGATCAGTGTATAATTTTTGATGGCATTTCCTTTCTTCTTCATCAAGAAGGAATTTTATTTTGCCTGAGCATCTGTCCTGGTTATCTGATTGGTCATAATGACAGAACACAAGTCTCCAGGCTTTAGGAATTGCCCTTCATGTGAGATAGTAATACCTCTAAATGATGGGTATACCAGATGCTTACTGTGTCTGGGTGAGAGGCAGATAACAGAGAAATGTCATCTGTAAATTATTTTTTAAGAGAAACCAAAGATCTGGGGAGGCTTGCCTGAAAGTGGTCCTGCTGGAGAGGTTAAAACATCCTTCTTGAAACCCTGAGATGGCTGGGGCAGGAGAAATTTCTGAGCACTCATCTAAAAGGGCTCTTGTTGGCTCCTCTACTTATAGAGTTGAAATAGCTGCCTCTAAGGATCTGATGAAAATCTCAAGGGATAGGGAAGGAAAGAACAGAGTCCACACCGGGAAGAGATATAGGTCTCCATCACCAGGTCCTTTTTCAGGAGCCACAAATCCTCTTGGGCCTCGGTTGAAAAGGGTAGCAGCATGCCCGAAAAGGTATGCTCTGGAACGCAGTCAGGCATCGAACCCAGTGCTTCTATGCAGTCTTCCCTTGTATTGATGCCATCCTCTCATAAAACTTTAGTAAGAACATGCCAATACGAGAGTCAGACAAGTGGTCAAAAGGCTAACTGGTGTTTTCAGGACTGGACTCCGGACAACATCTCTTTAACTCCTTTGTCCCTGGTTGTGGTGTTACCCCCTCCCATCCATCCACCCCCCTCCCCCTCCCCCCCCCCCCCCGCTGGGGCTTCTTCTAGGACTCAGAAGACACACATACTGCACTCAGGAATGTGGGCTAACAGCAGGATTGGACTAGACAAACACTACTGGGAGCTGTCAATCAGAGGGGGACCAAGAGCTGCCAATTGGAAAAGAAGGAAATTGGGCAGTATGTTCACTGGAGTCAGGTTGAGAACAGGTGGTTATGGAGTATTCCAAGGGGGAAGGAAGCAGGGCAGAATGTGCATGGAGCAACAGAACCAAATCTGCAGGGAATCCATGTGGTAGAAGAGTAATAAAATGGAAGAAATTAAGAGAAAAAGATGATAGCTAAACCCAACTTAGCATATCAAATTCATTTCTCTTGATTTAGCAAGTAGATTTTGTGAACATTTGTGACTGGAGTCCAACAAAAAAGCATTACTACACTGCTTAGCTGTGTTAAGTCATTGTTAACTTTAATGTAGGTGCATTTTTCTCAAGACATTATTTAATGTGGTGCTTCATGGCATCAGAAGTCCTGATTAAAATTATACCAAAAATAGATTCCCAGAGTGAAGGAATAGTTGCTGACCTAGGAATATACACACAATCCCAATTCTGCTGTTCCTTATGTTCAAGTTGCGTTCCGATTTGCAGAGTCATTTGTTTCTCACTAGTAGCCACGGGTGTGGCAGTTGGGCCAAATAATCCTTCATATGTGCCATCTCCTTCATGCAACCAATGTAGAGTAAGGGTAGTGATTGGTTGAATTACCTCTTATCACAGTGGTCTAGGACTCTTGGCATGGCATAGATAAATGCCTTGGTTTTGCACAGGTATAATTAGTAGGGCTGTCAAGCAATTAAAAATATTAATCTTTTTAATCACGTGATTAATCATGCTGTTAAATAATAATAGAATAACATTTAAATATTTTTGGATGTTTTCTACACTTTCAAATATATTGATTTAAATTACAACACCGAATACAAAGTGTATGGTGCTCACTTTATATTTTTTATTACAAATATTTGCACTGTGAAAAACAAAAGAAATATTTTTCAATTCACCTAATACAAGTACTGTAGTGCGATCTCTTTATTATGGAAGTTGAACTTACAAATGTAGAATTATGTACCAAAAAAACTGCATTCAAAAATAAAAATATGTATAACTTTAGAGCCTACAAGTCCATTCGGTCCTACTTCAGCCAATCGCTTAGACAAACAAGTTTGGTTACAATTTGCAGGAGACAATGCTGCCCGCTTCTTGTTTATAATTTCACCTGAAAGTGAGAACAGGTGTTCACATGGCACTGTTGTAGCTGGCATTGCAAGACATAGATGTGTTAACGATTCATATGTCTCTTCATGCTTCAACCACCAGTCCAGAGGGCATGTGTCCATGTTGATGGGTTCCGCTCGATAACTATCCAAAGCAGAACGGACCAACGCATGTTCATTTTCATCATCTGAGTCAGATGCCACCAGCAGAAGGTTGATTTTCTTTTTTGGTGGTTCAGTAGTTTCCACATCTGAGTGTTGCTCTTTTAAGACTTCTGAAAGCGTGCGCAACACCTCGTACCTCTCAGATTTTGGACGGCACTTCAGATTCTTAAACCTTGGGTCGAGTGCTGTAGCTGTTTTTAGAAATCTCACATTGGTACCTTCTTTGCGTTTTGTCAAACCTGCTGTGCAAGTGTTCTTAAAACAAACGTGCTGGGTCATCATCTGAGACTGCTATAACATGAAATATCTGGCAGAATGCGGGTAAAACAGAACAGGAGATGCAGTTCTCCCGCAAGGAATTCAGTCACAAATTTAATTAATGCATTATTTTTTTAACGAGCATCATCAGCATGGAAGCATGTCCTCTGGAATGGTGGCTGAAGCATGAAGGGGCATACGAATGTTTAGCATATCTGGCACGTAAATACCTTGCAACACTGGCTACAAAAGTGCCATGCGAACACCTGTTCTCACTTTCATGTGATGACGTAAATAAGAAGCGGGCAGCAGTACTTCCTGTAAATGTAAACAAACTTGTTTGTCTTAGCGATTGGCTGAACAAGAAGCAGGACTGGGTGGACTTGTAGGCTCTAAAGTTTTACGTTGTTTTGTTTTTTAGTGCAGTTATGTAACAACAAAATCTACATTTGTAAGTTACACTTTCATGATAAAGAGATTGCACTACAGTACTTGTATGAGGTGACTTGAAAAATACTATTTCTTTTATTTTTACAATGCAGATATTTGTAATAAAAAATAATATAAAGTGATCACTGTACACTTTGTATTCTATGCTGTAATAGAAATCAATATACTTGAAAATGTAGAAAAACATCAAAAATATTTAATAAATTTCAATTAGTATTCTATTGTATAAGTATTAATAGTGATTAATTTTTTTAATCATGATTAATTTTTTTGAGTTAATCACATGAGTTAACTGCGATTAATCAACAGCCCTAATAATTAGTAAAGTCCAAATGGGTGAGAACTTAAAATTGGACTATAATAAAGCTCAGATCTCAGTGCTGATTGAATCTGTTGATATTCTGAACAGAAAGAGCTCTCAGCTATCCTTGTAGCTGTTTTCATTGCTTCACGCTTACTCAACTCACATTCTAGTTGTCAGTGAAAATCCTGAAATCTTATTATATAGATTAACAGGACACTGAGGATACAAATCTGCCTACACAGGCTATTGTCTTTAGAATGCCTACCAAAACATGGCAGACTCTACATCTGATCTTCTTCCCACTCTGTCTCACCCCACCTAGCCCCAGAAATTTAAAACAACGTAATTACTCTCTTAATATAACGCAGTAATGGAAGGAGAGTGTGGGGTCTCCTTTTTCCAAAAAGGGTAAGGAGATATGAAGACTGGTTGGGGTAATGTGAGAATCATATATGAAGAGATGTCAGGGCAGTTGGCAGCTAGAGCGAGGGTGAGTGCATGGCAGTATAATAACTTGAGAGCTTCCTGGCTGAAAGATAATAACTAAGACTCTACCTAATTTGTGATAGTGCGGAACTTGCAGATCTCAGCAGTATTAGGCTTCCACTGCAATTTTGTCAGCCGTCTGGGGCTGACAGCAGAAGCCCCAGCCGCCAGTTGGCTGAGTCTGACAGTGGGAGCCCTAGCCATCAGCCACTGATGGCCAAGGCTCCCACTGTCAGCCCCACACATAGTTGCACAAAATGTCTGGTTATCAAAAAAAAATAGCAGGCATAACATAATACTGGAATGTTTATATTCTAGCAAATTTTTCTTAAACATATAGGTCTTCTCTGGCTTTTCCAAATTACCACAATTAATAAAGGTCCATTATTACTTTTCTGCAATTTTCCATGTCTAATCTGCAACTCTCAGCTGCAATTACTTGACAATCATCCCATGATTCAAGTAGGGCCTTAACAATAACTTTATTGTGGGCTAAAACATCATATTTTGACTTCAGCACTATAGCCTATCATATTCTGGTTACCTTTTAAACAAAAAATACCTTCAAATATTGGTTAAGCATTTTAACGTATTTTTAAAGTTGTCTATTTTTGTATTGTAGCACCAAAAGTGTGGTAGGCACTCTATACTCACTTTGGGGCAGGGACTACATTCTAATGTCCGTATAAACGGAAGCAAACTGTTCAGAAGCAAACACCCTCATCTCTCCCCAACCTTATCCCATAAGGAAGGGGTTAGAAGATCTGTTTCTTAGCAAAATAACTTTTTCATAAAATGCTCCTAACATTTCAGAAGTAACTCAAACTATGCAATGTTTTGTATAGCTAACGTAGCTTTGTACAGATTTGGTTACTTATTTACCACCAGCTGAGTGAAAAATGAATAGAGCACTGTTCATATTTTTACTGGTCCTTTAGGCACAGAACTGGATCTGACTAGTGCACTTTTAAGGAACATTTTAGAGTGAGAAACTTTTGAAATTTTGCTTACTTAAGATTACAGTCAGAATCTCTGGACATTGTTAAATTCATTTTGATTAAACCTCATTTTTGAATTTTCTCTTAGTTGGATGCTAGTGATTCAAGCTCCAGCAGCAATCTTTCCCTTGCTAAAGTTAGGCCAAGTAGTGATCTCAACAACAGCACTGGACAATCGCCTCATCACAAAGTGCAGAGAAGCATATCTTCCAGCCAAAAACAGCGACGGTACAGTGATCATGGTGAGTGACCCTTTTTCAGTGTGATGACACACATGTACTATAAAATATTCAGTATTTCCTTACAGCCTCCACCTTTTAAAAGGGACCAACTTGCTTATGGTCTGGTCATTTACAATGTAGTGACTAATTCATTGTTTTACAATGATCAGGTATTCGTATGTATACTTTAGAAGATCTCTCTGAAGAGGTCTTAATGTGTACTGAGTGAACCAGCTTATTCTATTATCATGGCAATATTTTCTCCTGCCTGTGGGACCATCCTAGGAAAGTCTTGCTACACAAGTTAAACAGCATCACCATCCCCCACCTCCATTATGGCCATACAGCTTTTGTTTCTTTTGGCACTAATAGGTCAGCCTTTATCTAAAAGAACTTGGAAAACTGTCTGTCCCCCACTATTTCTTCTTGTTTCCTGTGGGGGCTGTCACTTGAATGCCCTGCAAAGGTCCAGTTTTTAAAGAGTACCAGTGACTACAGCCAAATTTAGAATTTTTCTGCCTCATGGGTATGCAGAACAGTCACACAGAGTTTACTAAATATCTTCTAAATCTTCCTGCCTATACACTGCCTTACAAAGGGAATCTCCTTTTGACCAGAACATACTACAGTGGTTATTTGCAGGCAGGAGAGGTTGCTTTCCTGTCCCTGTGTCTTCTCGGATTACGTTGTCTTTTTTGTTAAATTTTCTAATCTGTAGAATCAGTTTGGTTATTTTTGTTTGAAGAGAGAAACCAAAACACTTGAATGGTTTTGACTTGATTTTTATCCCCATTAAAGTGTGTCAGGAGAGAAAGGGAAGTCTGACTTTCAAAATATAACATCCACATCTCAACTTCTTACATTTTAATAGCTGGGAAAGGATTTGTACAAATAGTTGGGCCTTTGGACATTTTGCCTGATCTTCACGTGTACCAGAACAGCTTTCTGCCATTCTTCCCCAATTCCGCAGGCATGTGGGGGGCCTACAGCACAAATTAGGGTGGGTTGTGTGCCAGCAATAATTGCCCGCAGGTGCCATTCCACCATCTCAGAGTTGCTGGAATTTAGCTTGGTCTGGCTGGGTTCTGGAATGCCCATTGAACCTGCCATGACAACTTTATGCAATCAGAGATCCCTTGCTCAAAGGAAATCCCTAACTGGGTTTAGACTAGCTTTCCAACTTACTGTGCCAGTGGTGAGAAAGGGAATAAAGCACAGCCAAATATATGGCTCAACACTTAAAGTAAAAGAGGAATTACTAGAAAAGTACAATAGGCAGTGTTCAAATGTTGAACTTCTGGAGCCAAGCAAAACAAGGTAAGAGCCTTAAGGGGACCTTTCAGAGTGTCTAATGCCAGATGTTTCTTACATTAAAATCTGAGGAACATAGAATCCTAGAATATCAGGGTTGGAAGGGAGCTCAGGAGGTCATCTAGTCCAACCCCCTGCTCAAAGCAGGACCGATCCCCAATTAAATCATCCCAGCCAGGGCTTTGTCAAGCCTGACCTTAAAAACTTCTAAGGAAGGAGATTCCACCACCTCCCTAGGTAACGTATTCCAGTGTTTCACCACCCTCCTAGTGAAAAAGTTTTTCCTAATATCCAACCTAAATCTCCCCCACTGCAACTTGGCACCTTCCTTGTTCTGTCATCCACTACCACGGAGAACAGTCTAGAGCCATCCTCTTTCAGGTAGTTGAAAGCAGCTATCAAATCCCCCCCCCATTCTTCTCTTCCGTAGACTAAACATCCCCAGTTCCCTCAGCCTCTCCTCATAAGTCATGTGTTCCAGTCCCCTAATCATTTTTGTTGCCCTCCGCTGGACTCTTTCCAATTTTTCCACATCCTTCTTGTAGTGTGGGGCCCAAAACTGGACACAGTTCTCCAGATGAGGCCTCACCAATGTCGAATAGAGGGGAAGGATCACGTCCCTCGATCTGCTGGCAATGTCCCTACTTATACATCCCAAAATGCCATTGGCCTTCTTGGCAACAAGGGCACACTGTTGACTCATGTCCAGCTTCTCATCCACTGTAACCCCTAGGTCCTTTTCTGCAGAACTGCTGTCGAGCCATTCCGTCTCTAGTCTGTAGCGGTGCATGGGGTTCTTCCGTCCTAAGTGCAGGACTCTGCACTTGTCCTTGTTGAACCTCATCAGATTTCTTTTGGCCCAATCCTCCAGTTTGTCTAGGGCCCTCTGTATCCTATCCCTACCCTCCAGCGTATCTACCTCTCCTCCTAGTTTAGTATCATCTGCAAATTTGCTGAGGGTGCAATCCACACCATCCTCCAGATCATTTATGAAGATATTGAACAAAACCAGCCCGAGGACCGACCCTTGGGGCACTCCACTTGATACCGGCTGCCAACTAGACATGGAGCCATTGATCACTACCCGTTGAGCCCGACAATATAGCCAGCCTTCTATCCAACATCTATCTTCTACCTAACATCTCCAAGTAAAGAATTTAAATAGTTTTATGTTCACCACCCATCTGTCCTTGTACCAGAGAAAATGTATACAAATTCTGTAACTTTGGTGGAAAATTGTGCTAAAGGGAGCTTTAAGAGTTAGCTTAAATCTCCAACTTATTAACATTTTAAAAATTGACTTTGTTTTTGAGCAACTCAAGTTTTTTACACATTTTTTAAAAGGCAGAGGTTGTTAATATTCAGAAGTTTGGAAAAGTTTTTCGAGTGCTTGCTCATGTCCATTCCATTGTCTGTGTGTGTGCTCACCACATGTACTGGAGCCGGAAGTTGTTCCTTCAGTGGTATCTGAGGGGACTGGCTTTGGCACCCTCTGAAGTGGCACGCATATGCGCTGATATAAGGGGCACCGCCCGCTTCCCCCTCTCTCGGTTCCTTCTTACCGTCAATGACAGTGCTAGAACATCTCCTTGCTTTGGCACACTTTCCTATCTCTACTGCGTCTAATAGTGAATTTGTTGTATATAGTTGTTTAAAGTTGTACAGCTAATAGTTCCCTTAGTGTTAAGTTAGAAATAGTTAGTTCCATATGGGACTTAGCCTAGGGACGGGGCATGCTCCAGGCTTCAAACCTTGTGACTGTTGCACAAACCTATGCCAGTCAGTGATCCCCATAGAAGCTGCCTGAAGTGTTTAGGGGAAACCCACATGAGCAACAAATCTTGCATTTGCAAGAGCTTCAGGCCGCGAACCAGGAAGGAGCAGGACATTTGTCTCTGAGCGATCCTTATGGAGTCGGCCCCCACACTAGCCTCAGAGTCGACGAGATCAGACTCTGCTCCAAGCACTGTGGCCTCAGTGCAGAGTGCGCTGCCGGCACCAGATTCTGACTGGCGCTGATCCCCATCCCCGGTACCGGCTAAAAAGCAAAGAAAGGCCAGGAGGGGATGTTTTCCTATGGTCCTATAAAGGGAAAGAGAGAGCCGGAGAGCGAAGACCCATGCGGGGTAGCTCTTCCCCTCTGGATGGTGGCCAGGCTCTGACTCCTGTTGAGCTGTCAAGGCCGCTTCAAAACCCACCCACCACCCCGGGAAGCAGCAGAGGCACTCAACACCTGGCAGTGCCATCCATGCTGGAGGCCTTTCAGGCCGCTATGGACATACTGTCCCTTCCTGTGCAGCCCACCTGGCCACTGAGGTGCATCGTTCAAGGGGCAAACCTGCCCTGGGATCCTTCCAGCGGTCTCCATCAGTACGGCACTGCTCCCCACGTCAGGGAGTGCCCTGCTAGCAGTCACCTGAACAGGGCCACCAGCCTTTGGACACAGGTTGGCTTGCCTGCCAGAGTTCCCAGTGTCGGTCCCCAGACTCTAGGCAGTGTTCCTCAGGCTCTAGGTGTCAATTGCCAGCAGTCTGGCACAGACCTACAGAAGCGTGGCACCTGTCCCTGGTTCCGGGAGCATCCAAGCCACTCTCCCAGCCCACGGCGCCAGTCCCTGGAGCCATGTCACCGGATTGCCGGCCTGGTATGGATCACCATGGGCCCATTGGCGGTCTCCGAGACATCAGTCTTCTCACTTCTGTTCCAGCTCACAGTATATGGAGCGGCACCGCTCTCTAAGCACGAGGCATCTATTGCTGCAATACCATAGCCAAATGCCGACGCTGGTCACTGGGGTCACAGCACCGATACCCATCACCCCCGTACAGGTCCCCAGTGGAGGTCCATGGGCAGAGCCAACGAGATTGGGGTACACAGGCAGCCTCAGTACCGTTCTGGTCCCCCAGATAAGTCTCTCCCTCCTCAGGTTTGGACACTTTGGAGAACCTGCCTGCAGCCCAAGGCCACCCACTGGGGCCATCAGCATTCCCCTCTTGGCTGCCAGAGGCCAGCCCCCTGGGAACTATGGAATCCTTGGGGGTTTCCCCACTCATCGCAGGGGCATAGGTTGGTCTCAGGGGCATCTGATAGACAGTCAGTGACAGTCTCCCACCCACCCCCTGACTTGGACGCAGAGTCAGAGCAGCTCCCCACAGTCAGCCAGCCTCAGACGAGGCTCCCCTAGCAGAAGTGGTGGAGTTGGCAGATCCACCTGTACCTGCCTCATCATCATCTTCGCCCAATGAGGCGATAGCGGGGTCCTCTCACACGATCCCCCAGGATGATGCCAGGGCCCACCAGGAGCTTTTGAAGAGAGTCGCATCAAACCTGGGGCTGGAAGCCAAGGAACTGGCGGAGCCCTTGGGCTCCCTGTTCGATGTGCTAAGTTCAGCAGCCCCCTCCAAGGTGGCATTGCTGGTGCATGAGGGAGTGGTTAAAATTACTAAGGCCTTGTGGCAGACACCCTCCTCCCTGTCCTCCATCTCCAAGTGGGCAGAAAGAAAATACTACGTCCCCGCTAAGGGATATGAGTATCTTTATACCCACCCTGCCCCAAACTCACTGGTTGTGTTGGCAGCCAATGGGCGTGATAGACAGAGCCAACCCAGATCAACTTCTAAGAAAAAGGAGGCAAAGAGGCTTGATCTCTTTGGGAGAAAGATTTATTCTGTGTCCATCCTCTAGCTGAGAGTGGCCAACTATCAGGCCTTACTTGTCTGTTATGATTTTAATATTTGGCAGTCGATGGCAGAGTTTGTGGATTTGCTGCCAGAGGAGCCCAAGAAGGAATTCCTGGCTATCATAGATGCAGCGCTTTGACCAGGGCAGCCCTCCAAGCGGCCTCATATGCGGCAGATTCTACGGCCTGGGCCATGGCTTCGGCCATTTCTCTGCGGTGTGCATCCTGGTTGCAGTCATGGGGCCTGTCAATGGAGGTTCAGCAATCCATCGAGGACTTCCCATTCAATGGCCTGGCACTCTTTTGGAAGAGACAGACAATAAATTAAATGGCCCGAAAGATTCTAGGGCTATCTTGTGCTCCCTGAGCCTTTACATGCCGGCGCTGTGAAGGAAGCAGTTTAAGCTGCAACAGCCCCACAGGTTCAGGAGCCAACCTCAATCAGAGCCCTTCTTGGGGCTATAAGCGCTGGCAAGGTCATAGGCCGGCCACCTTAGCTCACTCGAGCTCTACCCATAAGTAACCGGGTAACAAGCAGGCATTTTGAGGGTGCGCTCGAGCCTGTGTCCTGCGCCTTCCAGCCTGTGTCCTGGATCTAGCACCCCAGTCATTTCCCAACCATTTGTCCCCCTTCCTCCCTACCTGGACCTCTCTAACATCGGACCAGTGGGTCCTCAGCACGGTAGCAGGGAGATATAACCTCTAGTTTATTTCTATCCCCCCTTTCCCACCCTCCCTCCTCGTCCCTCTTCAGGAATCCTTCTCATGAGTATCTGCTCACTCAGGAGGTGCAAGGCTTTCTGTGGTTGGGAGCCGTGGAGGAACTCCCTCTGCATTTGTGGGGGAATGGGTTTTACTCCCACTATTTCTTTACACCAAAAGCCGAGGGGGGGTTGTGTCTGTGCCCCATCCTTGACCTGCGGAGCCTCAACAAGCATCTCAAGAATTTGAAGTTCCTCATGGTCTCCTTGGCCTCCATCATTCCTTCCCTGGATCCGGGAGACTGGTACGCCACCCTTGACCTGAGAGACACTTACTTTCCCATATCGATATTTCACGGACACAGACGGATCCTACGTTTCATAGTTGAGACTGCCCACTAGCAATTCGCAGTGCTCCCTTTTGGCCTATCAATGGCACCAAGGGTGTTTATGAAGTGCATGTCGGTGGTGGAGGCCTACCTCGGAGGTCAGGGTATCCAGATCTGCCCATACCTCGATGACTGGCTCATCAAGGGCCAGTTCAGGTCCAGCACAACGTTGAAACATTGCGAGCCACGTGTCAAGCTCTGAGCCTGTTGATAAACTATCTGTTGGACCGGGATCAGCATTGATTTTTGTTCGTTTATCAGAGAAGTATTCTACTCTGCCCAAGCGAGAGCATTCCTGCCAGAGGCCAGGTTCAGGAAAATGTCAGATCTGATCGTCAGCATCACTGCCCATCTGCTCACCACTGCCTGGGTCTGGCTCAGACATGGCAGCATGCACGTACGTTGTCCGAAATGTGAGACTCAAGCTGCGTCCCCTCCAGATGTGGCTGGCGTCCGTCTACTCCCTGACCAGGCATCACCTGGACACGGTCATGACAATCCTGCCATGGGTACTTACCTCCCTGCAGTGGTGGTCCAACCCAATTCTGGTGTTGGAAGGGGTGCCGTTCGCGAGCCTACAACCGACCCATAGTCTCCCTGATTTCAGATGTGTCCGACCTAGATTGGGGTGCACATCTCAGTACACTACAGACTCTGGGGTTATGGTCTTGAGAGGAGCTCGTATTACATACAAACGTCAAGGAGTTCGGACCCATCCATCTGGTTTGTGGTGTCTCTCACCACCTCACAACTTGGATGCTGGGTGACTGAATCCAGAGGAACAAGCAAGTTTTCTTGGAGAGCAGAAAGCCCTCCACCAGAGCAGCTTACCTGGCAAAGTGGAAGCGTTTCTCCTGCTGTGCATCAGAGCAAAATATCTCCCCGACCCAGTCATCTCTGCAGTCCATCCTGAATTATCTGCTTCACTTAAAGCACCAAGGCCTCGCCTTCTCTTTGATCAAGGTGAACCTGGCAGCCATATTGGCCTTCCACCTCGCATCCTGGGTAGTTTGGTGTTCTTGCATGAGACGTTGATCAGGTTCCTGAAAGGACTTGAAAGACTCTTTCCGCCAATCCGGGACCCGGTATCCCAATGGGACCTCAACCTGGTCCTCTCCAGGCTCACGGGTCTGCCCTTTGAGCCTATGACTTCTTGTTCCCTTTCCCACTTGTCTTGGAAGGTTGCACTCCTTGTAGCTATTACCTTGTTGAGATGTGTCTCCGAGATTAAAGCCCGCACTTTGGAGCGCCCGTACATCTTATTCTACAAGGACAAGATTCAGCTGCGGCCCCATCCTGCATTCCTGCCAAAGGTGGTGTCACACTTTCTTGTCAACCAGGATATCTTCCTCACGACGTTCTGTCCAAAGCCTCACACAACCAATGAGGAGAGGCAGCTGCACACTCGAGCTGTCAGGCGTGCCCTGGCTTTCTACCTGGAATGCCGCAAGCCCTTCCTCAGATCGACCCAGCTCTTCATCGTGAGAGCTGACAGGATGAAGGGTCTTCCGGTGTCCTCTAAGAGGATTTCCAATTGGATCACCGCCTGCATTCGTACTTGTTACAAGTTGGCACAGGCTGTGTCTCCACCGATAGTGATGGCCCACTCAACTGGGGCTCAGGTGTCTTCAGCTGCCTCCCTGGCACATGTCCCTACCCAGGACGTCTGCAGGGCCGCGACATGGTCTTCAGTACACACGTTCACGATGCATTACGCCATCACCCAGCAAGCCAGAGATGATTCATGCTGGATTTGGCAGTGCTGTGTTGCAATCAACACATCCATGAACTTCTACCCGCCTCCAGTGGTACTGCTTGGGAATCATCTACAATGGAATGGACATGAGCAAGCACTTGAAGATAAGACGGTTACCTTTCATAACTGTTGTTCTTTGAGATATGTTGCTTATGTCCATTCCATGACGCACCCTCTTTCCCCTCTGCTGGATTTCTGTCAAGAAGGAACTAAAGGAGTGGGGGAAGCCAGCAGTACCCCCTATACCGGTGCATATGTGCACCGCTCCAGAGGGCTTCAGAGCCGGTCCCCTATGGATACCACTGAGGGAAAGACTTCCTGCACCGGTGCATGCGGCGAGCGCGCACACCTACAATGGAATGGACATGAGTAAGGCTAAGATTGTCGCAGAAGTCACTGAATCCATGACTTTCAGTGACCTCTGTGACATTGGGGGGCCCTGCAACTGACTGGCCAGTGGTGGCAGGGCAATCCCAAACTGCCCAGCCACTGCTGCTGGCAGCCAGGGGCCCCCTGCTGCTGGCAGCGGCAGAGGGACCCCGGAGCTGCTCAACAGCTATGGGCCACCCCCCAACTCCTCCCCCTTCCCACAGCTGCCCAGCCACTTCCGCTGGCAGGGGAACATTGGGAATCATTAAGAAAGGGACAAATAATAAGACAGAAAATATCATATTGCCTTTATATAAATCCATGGTATTCCCACATCTTGAATACTGCGTGCAGATGTGGTCACCCCATCTCAAAAAGGATATATTGGAATTGGAAAAGATTCAGAAAAGGGCAACAAAAAATAATTAGGTATGGAATGGCTACTGTATGAGGGGAGATTAATAAGAGTGGGACTTTTCAGCTTGGAAAAGAGACTAAGGGGGGATATGATCGAGGTCTATAAAATCCTGACTGGTGTGGAGAAAGTAAATAAATGTTGTTTACTCCTTCTCAGAACACAAGAACTAGAGGTCACCAAATAAAATTAATAGGCAGCAGGTTTAAAACCGACAAAAGGAAGTATTTCTTCACACAACACACAGTCAACCTGTGGAACTCTTCGCCAGAGGATGTTGTGGAGGCCAAGACTATAACAGGGTTCAAAAAGAACTAGATAAATTCATGGAGGATAGGTGCATCAGTGGCTGTTAGCCAGGATGGGCAGGGATGGTGTCCCTATCTTCTGTTTGTTGGAGGCTGAGAATGGGCAAGAGGGAAATGGATCACTTGATGATTACCTGTTCTGTTCATTCCCTCTGGGCACCAGGCATTGACCACTGTCAGAAGACATGATATCAGGCTAGATGGACCTTTAGTCTGACCCAGTATGGCCCTTCTTATGTTCTTATGATCCTCTGACCGTTGTTTCATTTATTTTGACTTTTAAGATATGTGCATATAAATGTATTTGCATAATGAATAACAAACTTGATAACCTCCACATTTGGGAAAAAAAAAGTTTTGTTTTGTTTTTTAGCTGGACCATCTATCCCTCCAGTAGTGGCGTATCCTAAAAGAAGCCAGACTAGCACTACAGACAGTGACCTGAAAGAAGATGGAATTCAGACACGGAAATCTAGCAGTAGTGCTGCTGGGGGAAGAGGAATTGCTCCAGCTAGCCCTATGCTTGGAAATGCTAACAATCCAAATAAGGCTGATATTCCTGAACGTAAGAAAAGTTCTGCTGTCCCCAGTGTAAGTGGAAGCATTTATTCTTTAAAGCATATGAACATGAAACACTTTAAAAGTGGGAGGATGTCACTCAACCCAATGGCCTGTCGTTGGTTTTTGCTTTATTTGATTTTTTTAATGCTTTTATCTTCATCTCACTTCATTCCCCAGGAGCAAATGTAAGTATCGCATGTACTTATTTGTATACTGTTTGCTTCAGTCACCTGCCCAG
The DNA here is from genome assembly GCF_965152235.1 of Eretmochelys imbricata. Lineage (NCBI taxonomy): Eukaryota > Metazoa > Chordata > Testudines > Cheloniidae > Eretmochelys > Eretmochelys imbricata. The sequence continues at coordinate 113,020,382 of NC_135577.1, forward strand.
GAACTTAGTTCTTTTGCCTATTGCCATTTTTGAAATACTTCATTAGGGTAGGAACCAGAGGTACATTTTAAATAAATCCAAGGCAAGAAAAGGAACTAAGAGGCTATCCTATGGAGCAGATAGTATGGGTCATGGATGGTCTCTGAAATCCCACCCACTCTTTTGGATTTCCTCCTCCCAAAAAAGGGATCCCGGCTACAGCTTTTATATCCCATATCCTTTTGGATACATTGATAAAAAGGGTCACCTGTACTTTGCACTAGGCATTCCTTAACACATTTTAAAAATGCAATAATACAGATTACTCCATGGACTCCTGCCCTCTGACCAGTAATCAACATATTACCAAACAGCTGTAGCTTTAAAAATTTCCCCTGCCCCCAATAAATAAATAAATACTTATTTGAACTGAGTTTTTGCTTAAATACAGTGCTCAGCTTTGGGACTTGAGTTCTCTTAAAATGATCCTCTGATCTTTCTGCTGCAGTGCTTTGAGCGGATTAGTTTCAGTGAAACTCTCCCACAGTAACTTCCAGATCCTTCAGCTGGTAAGTTACTAGGGAGCTGAGGTTATTCCTCCCTTCAGCACCTATTATCTACCTTAGCTCAGTTCCCAGTCCAGCTTGTCTCCATTCAACTGAACATTTTGTTTGATTGCCAACTTTATAACTAAGGTTGGAAAACAGTTTTCATAATAAGTCTGTTTCCACAAACTCAGAATTTCTGGAACATTCAGCTTCTGCACAGAAATCTTCCTTGCATTGTGAATTTTTAAAAGTATCAACAAAATCTCTTCAGCCATTATCCAGCTTGGGATGGTATATGTTTCTTTAAAGATGCCATCCTGGGCATTGCAGGATCATTGCATGGCAATCCTATTGCACTTGGATTCCATGGTGGCAATATAAAAAGTGGCAGAATTTCCCTAGTGCAAACGTTTTTAGTCCTCTGAGGCCAAAGAGAAGCTCTGCAGGAGGCCTTCAGCCTCACTTATTAGTTGTGTACCAGCAGCAGCACTGCTTCGGTTCCTGGAACCTTCCAGCCAAGTCATTCTCAGCTACAGTCTGGCAATGAACTCGTCCTGCAAGAGGGATCCCCTCCCCTCGCCTTCTGTTCAGCTGTGGTTCATACATCTGCTTTGACAGTGCTATGTGTATTCTTTTGTGACCTTCTTCTCCACCCCCACCCCTCCTTCTTCTGATCAGTGTTAAACTTCCTGGTAATTGTTTGTCTCTCTTGGTGTTCTGGGTTACCTGGTCCCAGAGTGCTAGAGCCTTTAAATTGGTTTTGTCCTACCACTGGCCTTCACTCCAGTAATCTTTTTTTGTTTGGCAGCAGTATGTTTTTGCTCCACACTCAGTATTATTGGTCTTTTTTTCAGCCCTGTTGCATTATAGCCTCAGTGTTTCATTCTTTGGTATTTTGGCTTGCTCTGTTACACCAGCTAGATCCTGACATCAGTAGCTTTATTCCAGTGGTTTCTGGTTTTACATTGTTGTAACTGAAATCAAAATTTGGGCTATAGTGACAGATCCATGGAATACTTGCTTTGTTCATGGTAAAAGGGTCTGACTTGCGCACTGAATCAAACAATGGCACTAATATGATCAGAAACCGGATTATAACACACAGAAGAACGGAGTCATAGTTTGATTCTTTTAATATTTAACCATATAAACTTAACAGGTTTTCCAGTGTGAGGTCTTGTCATTTTTAGAGTTCACTGTTATAACTGGTGTGTATGGGAAGCTGTTACTTCCCACACAGTTCAGGAATTGGCTAGAGAATTTAAGGGCAGTGGTAGTTGGCATGCAGCCAGAAGAAAGTGGGTTGTCTTGTGCTGACCTACCATTCTGAGTGCAAAAAATCCTTCAGGTACAGACGTTCCATCCTGCCTCACTGATTGCATAAAGCCTAAAATTGATAATCCCTTGAGATAACTTCCAAGAAGCAGAATTACTAGTAACTTCTCCTTTCCTTTTTTAAAAAAATTTAAAAAGTAACCACTTTTTTTAAAACAAAGCTACTGCAAAATGGCAGAACTTTGAAACTTGGTATGGGAATAGTCCTTGTTGAAGACTAATGTATGATTTTGAAAAAGTCAAACTCTTTCTTTTTTAACTGCTAGAACCATTAAACAATTGCATATTAAGCTTGTACAGCAGAATATTTTCTAAGTCTGCAAGTATATACTTCAAGGCAAGTGTTGTGCATGTGTGTGCAGCTGATTAGTGTGTGTGGGTTTAGGAAATGTAGAACTTTTGCTTCTAAAGCTGATAGAGCATGCAGGCCCTTGCAAGTCAGATAGCTCTGCAAACCGAACAGCAGTACAGTAAGAATCAGATTAGGTCCATTAGCAAAATACTTCTCAAATTTATTTTGCTTTATAAAGTTGCTGGAAACTAATATGTAGTCTGCTCAATTAAAATCTCAAAAAAAAATAAGGCTTTAGCAGCAACATAATTCTGCCATATTACTCATGCATACTATTCATGGATTGTTTGATATTTCCAAATGTATACCTTATTGCTGTCTCCCAACCTAAAGGGCCTTCAGAATAGTTCAGGATGGCAGTTCAGAGGAAGGCAATTATCGTGGGTGAAAGAGGCTTCGGAACCCTAGCAACAAGAAGAAAGTCAAGGAAAGTGTGGGCCCCTTACTGAATGATGGAGGCAGCCTAGTGACAGAGGATATGGAAAAAGCTAATGTACTCAATGCTTTTTTTGCCTCTGTCTTCACGAACAAGGTCAGCTCCCAGACTACTGCACTGGATAGCACAGCATGGGGAGGAGGTGACCAGCCCTCTGTGGAGAAAGAAGTGGTTCAGGGCTATTTAGAAAAACTGGACGAGCACAAGTCCATGGGGCCGGATGCGCTGCATCCGAGAGTGCTAAAAGAGTTGGCGGATGTGATTGCAGAGCCATTGGCCATTATCTTTGAAAACTCATGGCGATCTGTGGAAGTCCCGGATGACTGGAAAAAGGCTAATGTAGTGCCCATCTCTAAAAAAGGGAAGAAGGAGGATCCTGAGAACTACAGGCCAGTCAGCCTCACCTCAGTCCCTGGAAAAATCATGGAGCAGGTCCTTGAGGAATCAATTCTGAAGCACTTAGAGGAGAGGAAAATGATCAGGAACAGTCAGCATGGATTCACCAAGGGCAAGTCATGTTTGACTAATCTGATTGCCTTCTATAACTGGCTCTGTGGATGAGGGGAAAGCCGTGGACGTGTTGTTCCTTGACTTTAGCAAAGCTTTTGATGCTGTCTCCCACAGTATTCTTGCCAGCAAGTTATAGTAGTATGGGCTGGATGAATGGACTATAAGGTGGATAGAAAGTTGGCTAGATTGTCGGGCTCAACGGGTAGTGATCAATGGCTCCATGTCTAGTTGGCAGCCGGTATCAAGTGGAGTGCCCCAAGGGTCGGTCCTCAGGCCGGTTTTGTTCAATATCTTCATAAATGATCTGGAGGATGGTGTGGATTGCACCCTCAGCAAATTTACAGATGACACTAAACTGGGAGGAGAGGTAGATACACTGGAGGGTAGGGATAGGATACAGAGGGCCCTAGACAAATTAGAGGATTGGGCCAAAAGAAATCTGATGAGGTTCAACAAGGACAAGTGCAGAGTCCTGCACTTAGGACGGAAGAACCCCATGCACTGCTACAGACTAGGGACTGAATGGCTCGGCAGCAGTTCTGCAGAAAAGGACCTAGGGGTTACAGTGGACGAGAAGCTGGATCTGAGTCAACAGCGTGCCCTTGTTGCCAAGAAGGCCAATGGCATTTTGGGATGTGTAAGTAGGGACATTGCCAGCAGATCGAGGGACGTGATCCTTCCCCTCTATTCGACATTGGTGAGGCCTCATTTGGAGAACTGTGTCCAGTTTTGGGCCCCACACTACAAGAAGGATGTGGAAAAATTGGAAAGAGTCCAGCGGAGGGCAACAAAAATGATTAGGGGGCTGGAACACATGACTTTTGAGGAGAGGCTGAGGGAACTGGGATTGTTTAGTCTGCAGAAGAGAAGAATTAGGGGGGATTTGATAGCTGCTTTCAACTACCTGAAAGGGGGTTCCAAAGAGGATGGCTCTAGACTGTTCTCAGTGGTAGCTGATGACAGAACAAGAAGTAATGGTGTCAAGTTGCAGTGGGGGAGATTTAGGTTGGATATTAGGAAAAGCTTTTTCACTAGGAGGGTGGTGAAACACTGGAATGCGTTACCTTGGGAGGTGTTGGAATCTCCTTCCTTAGATATTTTTAAGGTCAGGCTTGACAAAGCCCCGGCTGGGATGATTTAGTTGGGGATCGGTCCTACGTTGAGCAGGGGGTTGGACTAGATGACCTCCTGAGGTCCCTTCCAACTCTGATATTCTATGGTTCTCTTGCAAACTTTCTGCAAATGTGCTATGACATCTTTAGAAGAATCAACAAGTGACTCCTTGAAAGCCACTCACCTTCTCTCCTTCCTCTGGTTGTGTCTCCGACTGTAGCTGATTGTACATGCAGCTAACTCGTCCAACGCAGCTGCAGCAGCTGCCAGCCCAAGCTTCTCTTCAGTATGCTCATGGTGCTCAGCTCAGCCTTTGATGGCATCAGAGGATGCTCCTTATTCCCAGAAATATGTAGCCACCACCTTCAAGTGTACTCTGCAAAGTCCCACTCATGGGATTCATTCTTGTAGCAGTGCCAGTTAGAGAGGTCACTCACCCCTCCTGCTCCCCCCTGCATTCCTCTGTGTTCTCCGGGTATGCCTATAAAAGGGAATGTGCCCATTGCCACCGCAACTCCATCCAGCTGCCACAGCAGACAGATGTGAACTTCTGTGGATCCACTGAACCTGAATTTTCTCTCTTGAAGAATAGAGTGTCTTAGCTTAGTGTGTGTTTGTTTAGTTTTAAATTCAGCTTAGGATATGTCTGACTTAACATGCTGCAGCGGCACCACTGTTTTGCTTCAGTGTAGACACTATGTGCTCCAACAGAGAAGAGCTAGAAAAAGGGGGTGGAGAGGCTCAGCTGTCAATCTATCATATAGTGGCTCAAAAAAAAATATTTGGGAACAAACGAGTTCATGAATTATTGTGCCAAAAGATGTACATCATACAGCACGCAGGGCAGTGTTGCCAAGTTAACCGTGCTGTTACAACCTTTTGTATTGACTGGCAAGTTTAATGCATCGTTAAGGTTGCAAAGTTAAGTTTTCATTTTCATATGCAGGTATGTGTAAAATGCATTGGCAGATTCCTGTGGTCTTTATACAGACAAACTCCCACTAAAGTCATTATATGTTATAAGTGAAAGCTCTGTAGAAAGCTTGACGCAATTTCTGTAGCAAGGCCTCTGGTTTCTTAGCAATCCAGGGCAGCAGACTAGAGGTTTTCCGGCAGCTTCAGATAAATTAAAAATTGTTTCATACTGAATTTAATATGAAAGTGAATAATACAATTAGTTCACAATTTGCTGTTGCTTAATTTGGTGTTAAATTCAACTTTTTACACTTCCTCTCAATTTTTATCTTTCACCACTATGTCATGTATTTTTCTATCTTCAGCTGGCTGTTTTGCCTACAATGTTCAGTAAGTTAATGCAGTGTTAACTTTTAAGCCTAATAATAATAAACATTAACACCCCATTCAAATGAATGGTGACTGTTCATATTTAGAGCTGTTATTTCAGCTATTGGCAGGCTTGAGCACATGACTCTGCATCAGCTTATAACCAGTTCAGCTTTTTAAAGTCTGTAGCAAGTGCTAGAAATTTCTTTTAAATGAGACCTTGGATTCAAGTGTACAGTTCTGAAGAAAGATGGATTTTTCGTATATTCTGCAGCTGTGGAACTGTGGGGAATTTGGAACCTGATTATAAACAGATATGTATCAGAACGTTGCCTGAGAAAGGACTGCAAAGAGCTGTCTGATATATTGAACAACAGGTTTTTTTACTGACCCCCTCTTGGAACCTTTTTCAACTTGAAAAGTTTGTCAGTGGCTACTGTCTTTTTCTTCTTAGGCCCATTTTTCCTCAGTATCTTTTTACCTTTTATTCCATGAGAAACTACTGTAGTCATTCGTTTTTATGCGGAACCTTATCTCAAATTCTTTTTTAAAATGCACTGAGTTTCCCTTGTCTATCACAGGCAGTAATTCTCTAAAGAACTAGAGCGGATTAGTTAAGCACTATGTCCTCTTCCTAAATTCTTACTGGCAATCTGTAATTGACACCGGCTTGTCCATGTGTTCACTGATAACACCCCTTAGACTGGTTTCCAAGATTTTTCCCAGCAATGGATGTTTAAACTCGGTAACCTCTCTTGTGTCATGCTTTGTCCCTCAGTCCTTTTTAAAAACAAAGCACAGTAATGGATTTATTTTCCAATCCTATGGAATGTATCCAAAATCCAGTGAACTAGAATGAGAAGGGGGGAGTCAGAGATTCACCAGTTTTCTTGCTTGCTTCCGCTAAAACCCATGGGTGCATGTTTATCTGGATCTCATGCTTTTTCTACATTAAGTGCATCTAACTCTTTTTTTTATATGTATATAATTCTGTTATCTGTGCACTACCTAGCTCCTCAGTCGTTCCTGGAAAATTGACCACCAAGTTGGGCATATCTCCACCCTCTTCCTCTGCAAAGACAGAGGCAAAGTAATTAATTCTATTTCTTTATCCCCCTCTAAGGTCTCCATTTTCATTTTAAGTGGCCCCGTGGTTCTCTTGTCTTCTGTCTAATGTTTTTGTGTATTTTTATATTTGAAAAATGTCTTAACTGAGATTTTCTGGAATTTGCTTTTTTTATTTTAATTGTTCATTATTGGTTTCAGAACTTTAGACTCCTTTATGGCATTAGTATTTTTAAGAGCTGTTATTTATTTACTTCCCCACTGTACTTAGCCACATCTGTTTGTTTCTGATAGATCTTCACTTTTCCTGTCAGTTAACTTGTTTGGGGTTTGATTCAGTTTCAGAAAAGTGTTTTAAGAAAAGAAAATAATTTCCACATTCTAAAAGTCATAAAATATCTTTCAAGAATATCTGGTAAAGGAACTACAGATCTAGATTAACTTCCATAAAATTCTCATTTTTATTTACATCAACAGTTGAGGGCATTTGTGATTAAAGTTAAGCTTACTCTATTAATTCTTGTTGAGTAGTCAAAATAAAATGAAATTGTGTTTCAAACAGTTCATTCATCTTAGCACTTTCTTATAAAGACCAGCAGTGTCACCATAACTAAAGGGTATTTCTGTTTATCTTACCTAATTTGGAAACAAATCAATGTGTAATGCTTTTACTATAAGCTGTAGAACAAATTATAGCATAAATTTAAGGAAAATAAGCTCTTCAACCACATATTGTTGATATTGATTTTCCTTGAGTCTTGCACAAACTTTTTGGGTGGATTAACACACATTGTATCTTTAATTGTAGAATAATACTGCACCTGGGGCAATGACACGCCGCAATACATACGTTTGTAGCGAGAGAACCACTGCAGATAGACATTCAGTAATCCAAAATGGCAAGGAGAACAGGTATGAAATTTCTCAAAGAAAAATCTGCTGTACTTGTTTTCTCATGCTTCAAAAAAGTTGTTGTATATGATTCAAAGTGAAGCAATACCATTAAGTGTTACGTTTTTCTCTTAAAGGTAAGTACGTATCCACAGCTCATGGATACTTGCAAGTATTTTAAATTTTTGCAGTATGTAGACCTGCAGTATTCTACTAAGGTTCCCAAAATTTGTAGATACTAACTTATGGACCGTGATCATATGTTCTGTGGTTGGTTAGCCTATGCGCACAGGTTATAACTTGAATCATTCAGTCATTCTTCTGGATATTTGGACAAGGAATGCTCTGTTTCAGTAAAAGATTTTTGGTTTTAGAAAATTAAAGAAAGGCATCTATTTGTATTAGAGGCCAAATAAAAACCCGCCTGAAAATGGTAGTGTGTGTGTGTCTGTCTGTACATATTCCACTCTATGCCGTGCTCATTATCTTGCCAATGGAGTGTCATATTTTAGAAAATCGCTGATTTACTCTAGAAAAACTGCCTTCAGACCAGATAACAGTGTGGGGCCTGTTACTTATATTGTAGAATTTGCAGGCTCAATTTGCCTCCATCATATCATGAAACATTAAAATTTAACATAATCCTACCCTGTCGGGGGTAGAAGGAGGGAAAGGAAGAGGAACGTATCAGTGTGAGCATCCCCTTCACCCACAGAGGCAGCTTGTCAAGTAGGATATTTGGAGCACATGTGATTTCTTTATTAGCTGGAGTGCAAGTCAAGAACCCAGCCCAGTCCCCCATTACTGTGCTGCCTGGAGCTTTACTGGCTCTAGAAACTGCCAAGTGGGGGGTTAATTTTGTTTTTCTGTCAGGAATTGGGGTGAATTTTAACTACAACCAGTTGAATTTGAAGCCTGCACCAGTTAGTTACAGTTGTATGATTCTGCCCTCCAGGTGGCTACAATCTGTGGCAAGTAATTGAACAAATGGGACTGTAAAGAAGCAAAGCTCCTCTCTGAGGACATGTCTACACTACAAACTTAAGTCGTTCTTTGTTAGTATCCACAGTTATTACTGCAGTTTTTCATGCTCACGCTACCCTTCTATCGATGGCGCGCATCTTCACCACGCGCACTTCATTACATTGACTTACGAGCAGCAGTGTGGGGGCTGAGAGCCTGGGCTCTCAGCTCGGCACACAGCTCCCCACTGGGAGCTCGGCTGCCCCTCTGGGCACCGCCAGGCTCCCAGCTGCCTAGAGCCCGGGAGGCAGCAGGGCTCCTAGCCGAAAGCAAGGAATCTACCAGCCTTTCTTGTCAATTTTACAGCTCCAGCATGGATCTGTGAAATGGACAAGAATGACAGCCAACAGCCAATATAAGTAACGCAGTGTCTGCATGGATGCTGTGTCACCCTAACTACACAGGCCTACACTTCTCATGGAGGTGGTGTTATGTCAGTATAGTAAGGCACTGACATCGGCGGGAGCAAAGCTGTAGCGTAGACACTGACATAATTAGGTCAATGTAAGCTGCCTTATGTTAACCTAACTCTGGCTTGTAGACCAGGCCTGAGTGAGTGTTCATATACTGTTCATACGCAAATACGGGCTGTCTCCCTAAATTAGGTTTCAGAGTAGCATCTCTGTTAGTCTGTATCCGTAAAAAGGAAAGGAGTACTTGTGGAAATTTGTTAGTCTCTAAGGTGCCACAAGTACTCCTTTCCCTAAACTAGGTGACTGTTAAGTTTGAGGGGAGTTACATTATGCAGGAGATTTGAGGTTGCCAGTCAAATCAATGGTGGTAATTTTTTTGCTGGATATCTGGGAAAAAAACAAATAGCTCCCTTCTCATCAGTTTCTTTCCATTGATCCCTATTTTGGGATCTTTCTGGTAGAGGAAGGGAACAGGCACTTACTGCAGTCACTGTGTGGCGTTGCCGTCATTTCACAAAGGGTATGGCTTTGCCTCCTGCTTTCTTCTCCAGCAGCATGTAAAAGAAGAGGGACTGAGTTGGACGTGCTGAATGAAGGTTCGGCATCATCTCCACTGGTGTCTGGGATAAGGGACATGACTCTGACCTTTTGTCTCCTCCCACTGGCCTTCAGCAAGCCTGGCAGGAATTAGGGAGAGTTAAAACCTAAGTCTAATTTGACTCTGCACACCTCTCTTTTCCCCCTGCCAACCTGGCCAACTGGGCCTGTAATTGACTAGTATGCAAATTACAGCCCTATTAAATAGTGGTGTCTGGCTATCTCTTCCTCCATTGACTAGTCCTTGTTAATATTACTAAGTCTTTGCTTGAGTTAAGGAAAGGGATGGAAAACCTTTTTAATTTAAGATATGTTAATGTGTTTTTCTGGACAAGTTCTTTTTAAACATGATGCTGCATGCAACCAAAACGATGTCCAAAATGTACAGTTCTGAATAGTTGCTGTACCACTTTAGAGATACGCCACCAGGTATCAATCCAAACACATCTTTTCACTCACCTTGCACGCAAACTGCTTGATTATATTCTGCATTTATTAATCTTGATCTTAAAACTGCTTTCCTGATATTTCAGTAGCTTCAGCATTTTAATAGCTCTGAGGTAAACAATAGTCATTAGAAATATTCATACAATGCATGTGAAAATGTGTCCCTTCATACCATTGTTTGTTAGAGCTCATTACTTGCTTAGTTAGGTAGTCTGCTCAGTTTCTTTTATAATCCATCTTTAAATTAGCACTCTGTTTTGCAGCATCTTCTGGTCTATGAGGTCTTAACTTGAAATAAACTTTCAGGTTTAAGAGATTCCAGTGTTATCCTCTTGGTCTTCTGCTAGAAGCAGCTTCATTCTGTATTGCTGAGAAATTGCTCCTTTGTCTTTTCTGGCTTTGACTTTCTCAGTATTAAAACCATGCTTCAGTAGACTTCATTTTGTCCAAAGTCAGTGCTATGTGCTACATAGCAATAAATAAACCTGTGTGTTGGCCCCACGGACCTTCATAGACACATACTTTATATTCTGTAACTTATCTTCACTTTCAAAAATGCTAAACAGTCCTGCCTTCTGCAGCTGTCATTAGGGAGGGAAGTTTCTATTCTTGATCAGAGTGTAATGCAAGTAGAAAAACTATTCCAAACTTCAAATTTGTTAGGACATACTTTGTGTCCTCATTAAGGCATTTATACTGTTGATGTCAGAAATTTCACATTAGCTTTTACCACTTTTTACTTTTGGTTAAAACATGTTGGACTTGCTGTTATGGAGTCTATCCTTTGATATAACAACTTCTTTATTGGGTTCCATAAATAGAGGTACCACGGTAACTAGCAAGATCAATAAGTGTTCATTAAAAATACTAAAGTTTGACAGAATAAAACACAACATTGTTAAGTTTGTCTTTATAACTGGAAATTCCTGGTTGTGATTCAGTGGATTTCACTATTTGTGCATGTAATAGTACATCTTAGATTGGCACAGTCTGAGAATTGCTGTAGAGGGTAATAGAATCAAATCTCAATATACGTGGTAGCTGTTGTTGGACATAAGCTTGACTGATTTAGCATCTTTTAACACAGATTGCCGTAAATGCAGTATTGATTGGATCTAGAATAAATGCTGCTTTTTCAGTTCTTTTAATCTCTCCAATACTCTTATCTCTGAACTCTGTGAAAGATAAAACTCTAGAAAGATCTGTGATGTTTTTCTTAGATGGGATTCTGAAGTAGAAACTTTATTTGAATTCAGGGTTTCTTTAGAAATGGGTTTTGTGGCTTTCAAATTGCACTTCTCTGTGATAGGAATTATTGTAAGGGAGAACGGCTTTAAAGAACATTTCAGCTAAGATTTTAGGTTTACTATAATTGAGGATATTGAGAATAGTGACCCGCTGAAGACCTGACGAGCTCTTCTAATGTCAGGAGAGAACGTGTGTATATATAAAAGCTTAAATGTGTTTCATGCCTTTCTTTACAAAACATGTTATCCCACCATATGCTGCATACTCGTGTTTTTTTACACATTGAGTTTTGACACAGGCAGCATATTTTAAGAAAAAATAATCAATTAGTGTAGGGACCAAATATAATGCCTTCCAAAGAGCTACTCTTTTTCCCACTCAAAACATCCCAGCTTGCACCACAGTTTGTCACAACTGTGGAAAACTGTTGGAGGTGGCTTATGGGGTTCGTGTGAGTACATTGTTTGCAACACCTCGCCTTTTTTTATAAAGATTTTTATTGTAACAAAGTAGTAGTATATCACAAAAGAAACAGTTGCAAAACCATGTTAGGCGCAAAGTACTTAATCGTTGCCATCACCGGTGTGCAGCAAGCTTACAAACCAAAAAAGCAGTCCTAGCAGCAAGATATGACAGCACCAGGAAAATGACTTCTGGCAAAGGTGGGATACAGAAGATTCTGAGGGAGAAAGCTCAAATGTTAAGCATCTGTTTGGAGGTAGGGGACCCAGTTTCTATAAATCTAATAATGCCCTTAAAGATAAATAAAATTTAGAACAAATAATCCCCAAAAGGGGAAACAGTCAGTGTATCTTTATAATAAATTATACAAATTAAGTTTTGAACCTCCAGTGATCAGGTGTTTCAGGATTATTTATCCGTTAAAAAGTGTTTATCTACTTGAGATGCTTGCTATTGAGATTAAGACCTCTCATGCAGCTCTGTGTTCATCCTCCCACAATTTCCTAACTCCCTGGTGTTGAAAATTTTAATGAAAGGCAAAATGGGTTGGGCTTCTTATTAAAATAAAACCATTAATAAAAAAGAAGTGATTATAGACAGGTATGCTGATGTATTCATCTGGGAAAAAACAGGAATGATAAAATAACATATCAGATCCATTCAGTGAAAGGCTTTTTAAAAAAAATTACCCAATTTACGTAAGAAAAAGCTCTATTAAAAATGACTGGCATGTTGACTCTGAAACTTTTTTCAAAGCATGCTAAATAATCTCTAAATCTATAGTAGGCAGCTGATAGTCTAACTCAGGAGTTCTCAAACTGGGGGGTCAGGACCCCTCAGGGGGATGCGAGGTTATTGCATGGGGGGGTCACAAGCTGTCATCTTCCACCCTAAACCCCGCTTTGCCCCCAGCATTTAAAATGGTGTTAAATATTTTAAAAAGTGTTTTTAATTTTTAAGGGAGGTTGCACTCAGAGGCTTTCTATGTGAAAGGGATCACCAGTACAAAAGTTTGAGAACCACTGATGTAACTGAACCAGCATCCTTACAGATCTTCTGGAGTTCTGACTTAACTGAATGACACAGACTCCAGAGCTTGTGCCCCCAATATCTGTAGCCACAAGGGCGTTTCTTAAATGTAAACGTATGTAACTTTTTCTTTTGATCACATGGAACAGCAGGTTTGGAACTCCTGTTGCCAGATACTGAGTTTCTTCCCTGAGCCTGAACAATGCTTATATTTTACCACCTAGTTTAAACTATGAGGCACCACATGACAGCCATCCATCCTTTTTGCTGAAGAAGATTCAATAGACCTTCCTTCAAAGCATGAATGTTAATCAATGTACTGCTTAATAATCCCCAAGTACAAAGTACTCTCGAACAATCTTGTCCCTTGCTCTTCACAGAGATATTGAACTGCCATTCCAGCACTCCAACACCCCAGTCCTTGTAGCAGAGTAGACTCATGAGTAGGATAAACTCATTTTTAATTTTAATTAATTAATTTTTTATTTTTTTGCTATTCAGCATAGATATCCTAAGCCTTCAAGTCTGGGTTATGTCCATTAAGTCCTCAAACCATTACAGTGGTTGAGGTTTATTAAAATGAGTGTCCCACTGGAAGAGCAAATTTTAAAAAAACCTGGACACTTTCAAGCAGCAGCAGAGTACTTGACTGTAATTACTGTTCACCCAGGAGATCATTCCCAATCATTAGACCTGGGGTGTTAAGAATGTTTTTAAAAAAAGCATTTTTCATAGGAAAAATAACTGATACAACCTGCACCTTTATTTCAAATAATACTTTGGTGCAGATCACTAAGAATTTCAAGGCCCAAGCTTCTATACATCTAACTAGTCAAGACAGGTGTCCACAACAAATGCATTGACAGCATTAGCAATTGTCACATTGCAGAAAAGAACAGTTTAAAAAAACAAATAAGTTTTAGTCAGTGTAGAATAGTTAATTGCTCTAGCTCCTATGCAAGTGATGGTAATGCTTATATTCTCTTTGACACAAGACAGATGTTTGTGAGAAGAAGTGTTTTCTTTTCACTATACACAGTAGTTTGCACTTTGTCATTGGTCCATCATGCTGTTCTTTCTGCCTCTGCCTGAACCCAAACCCCCTCGCAGCCTGACAGAAATGTTCGCTTATGCAGCTAGCCCTGCTTCAGTTTGTACCACCTCCTCCTCCAGCATTCGGCTGCGACATCAGAAGTCAATGTCCGTGTCAGCCTCTGTGCACACGAAGATGATGTTACCTCCAATAAACAATGACGCAGATAACTTCAAGCTTATGTAAGAAAAACTGAAATAATTGTGAAACTAAGTTTTACCTGCTTTTTAACTTTGTGCTGTGGAATTTTAGTCTTAGATTTGTTCTAGACTGTATTTTCTGCAAGATGTTTCCAAATTTTTAGTTTTGTTTACATTTATTGTTTTGTGGTGTTTGTGATATCCTACCATAGTGAACATTTAATACTTTTTTCTTACTACTAAAATGATAAAAAATCCCCCTGTTCTTGAACACTTTGTGGGGGGATTATATTCTAATCTTTTTGTACTGTTAGGAATTTTAATATTTTCAAGTAGATTGCTGGTATATAGAGTTCTGTTACAAGATGTTCACAAATTAGCAAAGTTCTCCACAGGCATAGAAAGGAGAAAGCAAGGTTATACATTATCCATTTCCCTCACACACACCTGGAAGGAAGATCGTCCTTCCTTCTTTCATCAGTCTTGTCAGTGAAAATCTGTATGCACAGTTTCCTCTAATTCCCAACTGGCTTGCTCAATATTACATTTTTCTAAATGCACAGATTTGTGTTTAGACTTTCTTTATTCCTAACTTTTTGTAAAATATTACTTGATTCTGTAATGTGATGTAGTAACTTTTTGGTTTTTCTGCCATGGCCTATATAAGGATGTCTTTAAGCGTACTGTATTGTAGAATTTACGGTTGCACATTTGTAGGTATGCATTTGTTCCTGCAAAACTTTGGTGTTTCTGTAAAAGATAATATGAAACTGTATAATATGTTTTTGTTTCCTTCTGTAGCACTGTTTCTGATCAAAGAACTCCTGTTGCTTCAACTCATAGCATTAGCAGTGCAACTACACCTGATCGCATTCGTTTCCCAAGAGGAACTGCCAGTCGCAGCACTTTCCATGGTCAACTCCGAGAGCGACGTACTGCTACATACAATGGACCACCTGCCTCACCCAGTCTATCCCATGAAGCAACACCCCTTTCACAGACTCGGAGCAGGGGCTCCACTAATCTTTTTAGTAAATTAACTTCAAAACTAACAAGAAGGTAAGGCTTGTTTTAAAATAACAGCTGTAATAGTGAGAATTTTTCTTCGCTTAAGTACTTCCCATTCTCCAAATACTTTTTTGCTGCAGTTCAGTTCTATTCATATTCATTGAACAACGTGTTTGAGCTATTTCTGGAATTTGAAATGCTAGATGTATTAGTTTTTGAATTTTTTTGAGTTCTTTAGATCTTTGAAAGCCATTGTTCTTATAGTTTATAATTATAGTCAAATTAATTTCTATAGGGTTACATGGGTTATAAGTTGGCAGAATTTGGCCTATCATACTTCCTGCTAGGAAACATAATCAACATGTCTCACCTTGATCTGTAACATACTTGGGCTTTTATCCTGCAGAGATTTACTCACATGGGTTAACTTGACTGTTCATTGCAATGGTGTGGTCTGTCACTAGGACTGATTTCTGTCTGGAGTTTAATGACAGATGGGGCTAAGGAGCTATAAAGCTAGACTTGTCAACTTTCTAGTCACACAAAACCAAACACCCTAGACCTGCACCTTCTCCGAGGTCCTGGCCCTGGCCACTACATTCCCCCTCCCTCAGTGGCTTGCTCTCCCCCACCTCACTCACTTTTACTGGGATGGGGCAGGGGGTTGGGGTGCGGGAGGGCTGGAGGACTCTGGGAAGGGGACAGAAATGAGAGGTTCAGGGTGTAGGAGGGGGCTTCAGGCTTGGCAGGGAGTTGGGGTGTGGAAGGGGGTGAGGGCTCCGGCTGGGGGTGTGGGCTCTGGGGTCGGGCCTGGAATGAGGGGCTCAAGGTGGGGGAGGGGGCTCTGGGTTGGAGCAGGGGGTTGGAGTGCAGTGGGGTGAGGGTTCTAGGCTGGGGGTGCAAGCTCTGGGGTGGGGCCGGGAATGAGTAGTTTGGGGCTCGGGGTGGGGCGTGGCTTTACCTCGAGCAGCTCCCGGTCAGTGGTGCAGCGAGGGGGCTAAGGCAGGCTCCAGAAGCAGCCAGCAGGCCTGGCTCCTAGGCAGGGCGCTAGGAGGCTCCATGCGCCAGTCTCACCTGCAGGCACTGTCCCGCCCTCTCCCCAAGCTCCCATTGGCTAGTTGCTAGCCAATGGGACTGCATAGCCGGTGCTCAGGGCGCGGGCAGCACACGGAGTCCCGTGGCTCCCTCCCCTAGGAGCTGGACCTGCTGGCTGCTTCCGGGGCGCAGCACAGTGCCAGGCAGGACAGGTAGGAACTAGCCTGTCTTAGCACCGCAGCACCATCGACCGGACTTTTAACGGCCCGGTCGGTGGGGCTGACCAAAGTCATCAGGGTCCCTTTTTGACCGGGTGTGCCAGTCGAAAACCGGAAACCTGGTCACTCTATAAAAAGCTGCCCTAATTTTTGAAAGAGTCAGCCTCGCCTAAAAGCTCAGTTTAAACAGAAGCCGGCTCAACTCTTGAAAGATTTATTTGTGTGGCGCTTAGTTTAGGCATAGACCTGACTTAGTCTTAAACTTTATAGCCTACCCAAGGAGCTTAGCCTAAGCAGAGGCTTGCTCCTGTTTTGAGGGTTTTTACTTCAGCAGGAAGTTACAACGTTCTGAATTTGCCATTGGTAACTTAAGTTTCTTCTGCTCTCACAGGAACTAAAATTTAAAAATCATATCTTTCATATACATCTTAAACATTCCAGAATTCTTTATTTTCCTCTTTTTGGTATCTGAGCTGAAGACCTATAGTTCATGCATGTTAGAGCACTGCATGACATTTGTGTGTTCATCTTCGAGCTTATGTGTACTTTTTTTGCAGGAGTGAGGCTTTGGGTCCTATACACACACCTTCTGATTCTCTCCTACCTCTGTTGTGCCTTTAGTAGCCTAATCTTGCTAAATGATTTATAGACTATTCCACTTGAATCTTTGACTACTTGTTTTGTACTAGGCGTATACCCCACAAACATTGACCCATTCACTTACTTTCCTTTTTATAACCTTGTATACACTATTTCTCAGTCTTCTATCCTTTCTTCAGAACTATGTGGGCTAAGTCAACCTAATGTTTCCTTATATCTAACTAGCGATTCCAGTATGGGGAATTTTTGCTTTAAAATGTAGAAGTTTTCTTTGGCAAATCCAAGGCGCCTCAGTCTTGTATTTGGTAAGCTTTTGCCCTGCTCCAAGTTCTCCCCTCTCTGCTGTACATTATTTTGAAAAATTACCAGGTTAAAGAGGGGAGATGTGTGGAGATTTTTTTTATCATTAAGATGTCTATTTTTATCTCAGTAACTTTTACCTATAAATGTTGGCTTAGAAAAAAGCTTTACTTATTCAAACATTAGATCCTTTTGGAGCATCTTCTTCTGTCTGTACTATTGCTAGTTTTATAATGCCCTTTCTTAATGTTTCCATCTACCATTAAAAATGTGGATGTATTCATGTACTATGAATTTGTAAGCTTTGAGCCCTGCTCCTGGAACCTATTAGCGAGCATTGTCAATTATTTAGAATATAATTAAGCTTGTAAAAGCTTGAACTCTGGTTTTTAATTCACAGCAAAATAGCTTTTGGCCAGACCCCTTTTGACAGTAAATAATTCCACTATCTGGGGATTATTTAATAAACTGCACAAATGAAATACAAAATGTCAATTTCTTGTTACATACTATGTATTAAGTATGCATTCAGAAGCCCTGTTCAGAATCAGGCCCCCATCTTGCTTGGTGCTGTACAAACTCATAGGAAGGCACCCCATCCCTAAGGACTCAGCACTTCGTTTCTTCTTTTTCACCTTTGCAGAAAAACATCCTTTTAATCTTAATCTTTTCATATCCTGCTTCATTTTTCCTATGGGTAAACTCTTGTGACAATAAATTACTTATATTAAGGAGTGGGCAATTTCACACTTTTGCCGCTAAATATAAATGCATCGTTGAGGCAGTTTGTGACAGGTTGGGTCAAAGAGACCCCCTTGGGACTGCCACCTGATGTGCTGACACTACCTCTGAGCCCATTTTCCCTGGCAGCTTGGGACTTCAGAACCCTGCCTTGTTGAGCCAGACATGCTAGTTTGCTCCAACACAGACCCAGGGTCTGAACTACGTCCCCCAAAAGCTGCAGACTTAACTGAAGACTGCTTAGAAAGTGCTCCTGTCTCTAGCACCCAGATACCCAGTTCCCAATGGGATCCAAACCCCAAATAAATCCGTTTTACTCTGTATAAAGCGTATACAGGGTAAACTCATAAATTGTCTTCCCTCTAGAAGTGGTTCCAAGTAATGACAGACCAAACAAAATAAATTACCAAGCAAAATAAAAAAAAAACACGCAAGTTTCAGCCTAATACAGTGAAATACAGTCTGCTCTGTGAAAGAAGCTTATTGGAACATCTCTGAGGGTGAGACTTACCTGCATTTAGTTTCCTACTGCATTAGGCTTAGACTTGCATGTTTTTGTTTTATTTTGCTTGGTAATTTATTTTGTTCTGTCTGTCATTACTTGGAACCACTTAAATCCTACTTTTTATACTTAATAAAATCGCTTTTTGCTTATTAATTGACTCTGAGTAAGTAAGTAATTCTTGGAGGAGCAAACAGCTGTGCATATCTCTCTGTCAGTGTTCTAGAGGGAAGACAATTTATGAGTTTACCCTGTATACGCTTTGAGTTAATGAGAAATGAGTTAATTTTGGAGCTATTCAACTACAAAAGTTGAGATTTTTTTTTCCTGTCTGAAATACATAGGGCAATAGACAAAAAATCAATCCCTTTGTAAGTGCATACAGTGCTACAGTTTACGAATATTTTTAAACTGGTATACATTTGAATTCATAATATTTAGTGATGACTCTCTTCAGAAGAAATGTTGGAATGCTCTCAGAAGGAAAACAAAGTTGAAAACAATAAAATTAAGAGGAAGTTTCCTCAGCCCTGAAATCATTCTTCTAATCTCAGAATAAATTTGAAACTTTTTATTTCCAGGTGCATTTAAATATGAAATCTCATTGTTATTGCATGTTTCACTTTTTGAATGAATTTTCAATTTAATTGGTACAAACTTTTTTTGTTAATTATTGTTTTGGCTTAATTTCTTTTAGAAACATGTCATTCAGGTTTATCAAAAGGTAGGATTTATTTATATTTAAAGAAGTGGCTCCTGCAATTAACATAAAATTTGGCTTTCTAGCCTTGGTTTTCTAAAAACTAAACTTTCTGCTGAGAACTAAATACTTTCTTCCTTGAAAGGAAAATATAGAAGGAAATCCATTGACTAATGATGATACTTAAGCATCTGTGGCACCTGTATAACAAGATGCAAAGCATGCCTTGTGCACTCTTCTTTCTTTGATAGAGTTGATAGTACCAAAAATAATTCTGTTCTTTGTACTAATACACTTAGCATGCTTATGTTTGAAGAATGACGTGTTTGATAACACTGAAAAATGTAGACAAAACATAAGGGCACAAATGTGTAAAGGTAAGTGATGCTCTACATACTTTATCCTCTAATTTTCTTTATTAGGAAAATTCTTATCAAAATAGTGTATTAGTAATTTGCTTCTGGTCATAACAAATTTAGACATTCACCAAATTTGACTTAAAATTACAAATCACTTGAGAGATTGGAAGTTTGCATGAGGGATGAAGGATGTACATTGAAAATCTTCAAATAAGAAGCATTTTGTAGAGTACCCAAAGCCAAATTACTTCCTCTTATACTGTCCAGCAATGACATAAATTGAAGCACTTAATTACAATTTATAGATAAACAAAAGCACAAAAGTTATGCAAGTGCATTGACAAAAGGAACCAATCTTGGAAAAACTATCCTACATAGAAAGGTTTTAAGAAAACAGGCAGAACTGATTCTTCTTGCTTTAATACTGGCATAAATTACAAGTAATTCTGTTGAAGTAGGTGAAAAAAGAGCCAGGCACCCTATTCTCAAAGCTGTATTGCTTCAGCACTCTTCTCCTAGTTCTTTGGAAAGCCCAACCATCCATAAGCTAAAACATGGGAAAAAAAGACCAACAGGAAAAAAGCTACCAAAATATTCTAAAAATGAAGCATGATGGAAATAAAAATTTTGACTTAAAAACTGCTTACATCCGTATTTTCTTCAGAGAATAGAATAAAAAATAAGGAAGCTTGAAAAAGACTGTGTTCCAATAACTTCATTTCTTTCAGTATAAAACTCTAAATTCAATTTCACAATGAGAAACTAAAAGTTGTAGGAAGTCCCTCTGAAAGATATATTGCTAGAGCTACTCGCAACTCTTTGGTCAGTGAAGACTTCTAAAACTTTGAAACAGCTTTTTGATTTAGCTAAATTTTCTAGTAATATCCTACAGTAGCCTTTTAAGTGTTGCAGAGCTTCTCTGGAACGATACCATGCTCAACTGTTGAGAGAAGAAGTTTTGATTCAGAAGTGCCCGCCCCCCCCCCCCCCCCCCAAAATTCATTTCAGCCCAACATACTTTACTTTAAAAATGGGCATCAATTTGTACTTTCATTCTAAAGGTAAAATCATCACTGATATTTGTAATTTGAAGTTTGTCGTACTTTCTTTAGGCAAGCTGTGATATTGTTAGGATATAAATTTAGTTAATTCCATTAGGAACTGTATGTAATTCAACTCCAAACTAGCTGCGGAAGTTCACATTCATTCAAGAAAGTCAGGCTGTGAAAAATACCCTGCATACTAGACTTGGAATGGTTTCTTTGTTTCAAAACAAATCCTAGTATTACATTACACGCCCTCTTAGTGCTATGTCTGGGGCATTCCCAAATGTGAACATATTTTAGAATTCTTTTATTGGATTAGTTGCCATCGGCATTAATTGTCGGTTTACAGGAGTGTAAATTGGAAGGAGGAATATACATGGACTCTTGTAGTTTTATTTGTTGATCGGGTAGATCAAAGAAGAAATTGAGTGCCAGCAATCTTGTACATTTGACAATAAATAAAGGCAAGTTTCTTAACTCAGCGTGTAGCCTGAGCCACCGAATTCTGAACAGTTGCAGAGGTCAGTGTGAGTTCTGTGAATTGCACAGGGATCTGAGATTGAAAGAGAGGCTTTGCCTCTTCCAAAGCTACGGCTATGGCTACTGTAAAACATTAGAATGTTAGTTGATAAATAAGCTGCTATTTCCACAACTGGACTCTCATTATAATTGTAAGCCTTTACTGCATTTTGAGGCAAAAAGTGAGATGCATCTGTTAGTCGGGAAGTTCAATTACATTTTATAACTCGCGTTCTAGTGAGTTACCTTTGAATAGAAATATGGTACTGTAATATAAATTGCAGCAGTGGTTCATGTTCTGATAGTAACTTTTTCAGGGTATTCTTGTTTAAAAAGAGACTTGCGCAACAATGCACCTCTGAATTTTTCTTTCTATTAGTAGATGTGTATGTGCATGTGACTTCCACCAGTGTGCCTATCTCTCTCCTTCTTGTAAGCAGGCAGTGAGTGAAGTGAAATACATTGTTGCCTATAGCAATGCTACTGATTTTTATTTATTTATTTATTTTGCCAAATTCTTTACCTGCTGTGAATCTAGTCTACTGAAATTCATTTTATTTTAACATTGGAATTTATTATAGTTGCCACAAGGACAATATTACAACTTCACTTCAGAGAGCTCGGCAAATTCTGAGTGCTACACATTTCATTTGTTTTTTAAAAATTAAATGTTAATAGTAGTGCACTGCATTCTGATAGGTTTTATATCTCTCATATCTCATGTAACATTAACAAGATACTATACAGTGTCCTTGCATATCTGTAGGGATGCCTGTATGTTGTGGAAGGCTAATTTGATACTTGGATAGCAAAGGTGTGTTGATATTTTGATAGCTTTTTTGTTATAGAATCTTTTCTTTAAATAAAGGTAATTTTCCTTGAAAAACCAGGTTGTTTTCTTTTATGTATAAATTAATTAAATCTTATTTTAGTAGACTCCTTCCATTTCCACTCCCCTATAATCATTTATGGCTTTTAATCAAGCTGTGAAATATTCTTTAGACAGTTTTTATTTTTTAATGTTTCACTGGGTTTTTAACTATACATATATACATAGAGAACACTTGCAATGCACAAAACATAATTTATGATAGATATACCAGAAGAACAGTACTACGTCAACATATCACTTATGCTATTGACTACTTTTCACATACCATTTAACAAAAGTAAATGAAGTGCTGTAGGCATTGTAATACAGCTGTGGGCTTAAAACAGAAAAATAAAATATAAAATTACTCTATCACAAAACTAATTAGCTTATTAGTCAGCTCCTTTCTTTAACACGTTATCTGCTCAATAGTCTTCGGTTATAAACCAGGCGTTTGTGTTCCTTTCAGTACTGCAGACCACATTGGCAACTTGGAAGCCTAAAAACTGTATCTGACTTGGAAGCATATACAGTATTATAAATGGCATATACAGTATGATTTTAATCAGAAGTGCACTGGTGTGTGTTTTACTTACAGAATTCTGTAAGTTTGCATGGTGCTTTATAGAGCATAACCATGCTTCGAGGTCCAAGGGGGAAGGAATATGAATGGGAAGACTGACACTGCTTCTCTGAAACTTCATGCCAGTTTTTATGTTGGAGGTCACACATCATGGAATGTAGTTTTGAGTGTTAAATGACCTGGTATATTTATTGGTTCAGATTTTAATTTTTAAGCCCATTCACAATTATAAGTACTTCCAAAAGAGGCTTACAAATAAGAGTACTTAACTCAAGTTGTATCTTGGTGCAGGTGTTTAGTGAATACCTTTGATTTCTCTAAATGTAGATTGAGTATTTAGAAGTTGGTCAATTTTAACTGAACTTCAGCCTCATCTGCTCGGATCAGCTGAAAATAGGTCTGAAACCAGAACAAACTATTTTTGTCCCTTTGAAAGTCTGAACTTTTGAGTAAGCTAATGTTGAGATTTCTTGTATCATTCACTACAGGGATGACAGGTCATACTCGTATTTCTTGAGCCTTTGTTGTCAACTGAGAAAGCAAGTCTGATGTGATCTATAAATGCTTGCAACTATAAGCAAAAATGTTCTCCCCTACTTCCGAGGAACAGATGCCTCTAGTGCCCTTCAGAGAGTATTTTTGAGTACAGCACTTGACATTTTGTCATCTGAGTCAGGAAGTGACTTCAGACTTACAGAGAGAGGAGTTTGCTGTGCCTTCCAGAATGAGCCTTCCACAAGATCCTTTGCAGGTCTACTGTTGAAACCTCTGGATCTGTTCAACTTTTATAGCTTTCTCCCTTCCCATAATTCTCCATGCTTTCACTAGTGTTCCATCCCCCGGAGAAAGTGATGTAAAGAGCAGCCCAGAGGTCTTGACTTGTACACTACAGACCTAGTAGGCTTTTTCCATTTCTGAGTTCTCTAATATCCATTCATTCTAGAGAAGCACATCAGCTTGACATATCTACTAAAGTGATTATAAATATTATTGGCATTTTAATCTGTCTTTGACAGGCTTCACAATTCAGTAACTAAGAGAACTAAATTATTTTACTGACCAATATGGACAAATATGTTGCATAGCTTAAAATGATTGTCTCCATCCCATATTGCTAGAGGTGATGATAGAACCATCTCTTCTTATAGGGCCTGAACCTGCTTCCACTGATACAATGAAGAAATACACATTGTTTTTAATAGAAGAAGCATCAGGCCCTTAGTTAAGAAACCCCTTAGAATAGTCGTTGAGAGAGGCCTACTCCGGACGGCCGTTGTGGTACTATACACTCTGTGTTGACATAGTATTCTGGCAATAATCTGAACAGGACTCTTGCTTCAGTGTGAGCTTCATTTAGCCCAGATTTTTTCCCTTCAAGATTTTAAAATAAGACTGCAGTGTTGAGACACTTTGAAATGTGATTCGGACCCCAAAAAAGTAGCCGAGAGCAGTGTTCCTGTATGCCTGCAACAGCATTTTGTTTGTATTAGTTAGGAAAAAGTTTGCTTTATTGTTTCTTTGGATTCTCTTCTATATACTTGTGTGTACTTGTTTTATGTAAAATCTTGCTATAAAGAAGAAAAAATACGTAAAACACACCTTGAAACTCTCCTTCTAGTTTAAGGATCTTCTTCTTTTAATCATGTTCCCTACCCCCTTCCTACTATTGTTTGTTACATCCTGTCTTTAATCAGATGGTAAACTCTTCAGGGCAGGGACCATATATTTATGTCGTACAGTGCCTGGAAGCACAGTAGGCTTCTGATTGGGGCTTTTGGGCACTGTGGCAATATAGAATACTGGTTTACCTGTAATTCCTTATCTTCACTTTAACTTTTATGTTCCTTAAACCTGTCTCACTGCTTTCTTGCTGGTTTCAGAGTATTACAGTAGCACCTAAGGACCCTTGTCCTTGTTCACAGTCCCTGTTCTATTCAGGTTCTTATACCATTCCCTGCAGAATAGCATAGGCGCACCGTATCCATTTTGACAGGGATGTACACGTAAATATAGAATTCCTGCCACATAATTTATAAACCTATGTTAATAGATTAAACGTCACTGTGAAATAGTTAGGATTGGTATACAACATACGTGACTTGAACCCACAAAAGCAAAGAAACTAAAAGCTACATGACAGTACCTATGTTCCCAAACCGGCATACACTTCATCACCACAGCTACCATACACCACAGATGATGCACGACAGTTTTAACTCTCCCTTCTCATCCTCACACCATTTACCAAGCTGCCCTAATCTACTATGATTAGTTTGGTGTGTTAATGTTGTGTATACGCCTGGGGTGAGAGAGGCATGGGAGAAAGTAGCCAGGTGCTTGGGGGAGATTTTTCCACCTTGATTCTGTTTTGCCTTGAGGGTTGCTTAAATGTAACATTAATATATAACAGTGTTAAGTAACTTTTCTGCCTGTAATCTTTATATTGCTTAATTTCTTTCTCTTCTGCATATGTCTTCTGGAAGATGAGTCCGTGGTACAGGAATTCAGAAGAATTCATATTCAGAGGAATTTTACATATTGAGAAATCTTGAATTTACCTTGAAATTTTTCTTATGCTAACTTCAATTTATATCCTGGTTTAAGGGAGGGTGGGAGAAATTAATAAGATGATCATTTTGATCTACAAGTTTCACTGTATTTGATCTACAGGTATGGGTGTGCATATTAAAGCTGTTTTTAATACCATTGTTCTCTCTTTTATAGCTTAGCACTTTAATTTGAACAATAATTAGTATATCTTTGTTTACGCTGAATTAATAAATTTTACATATTTCTAATTCAACATTCTTCCCCACTGGAATCTTAACTTTTAACTTCATGTGTACATGTGTCAATATAGTATTAAAATTAATACTAAAAGTATCTACTTTTTAGAAACTGAGGCTTATAAATACATATTGTTTTGGTGGGCAAGACATTTGTGGTATTCTAGGTTTGCTGTGATCTTGAAAATCCATTGAATCGTTGTTGCCTAAAGTGTCATAACACAATATATTATAATTACGGTATCATTAAAATATTGCATTTAGCAGCTATTCAGCTATTATGTATGCTAGTGTAAGATTTGTCTTCTCTTTCCCACTTCCTTTTGTTTCTGCATTCTTTTCAATGAGGCTCCCGACTGAATATGAGAGGAACGGGAGATATGAGGGCTCAAGGTGAGGGTAATGATTTTTGTTTAAAATGTTACTTAGGCAAGCTTGAACCTTTTTCCCCCTGTTTATGTGGCTCAGGGGTTCTAAGCAGCAGGTTTTGTTTCCTTTAACTCCACAAAACTAAACCAAGAAGTCCTCCTGTCTGCGAAACAGTGATTAAAGCATTGAGTGACTTGGTTCTAAACTCTTCCATCTTTCATGTTGCCTTTTCCCTATATGTATTTCTGCATTTTAGCAGCTGGGCAGGCAGGCAGACAGACAGCCCCCAGTGAGACTGCAGAATGGTTCTATAATCCAATATTGGAGGGTGCTAAAGTGTGTGGATGTTTATTTATTTATTTTTATCCTTTTCAAGGTTATGAGCATAATCTCTGACTCTACCAATCAGCTTGAGGCTGCTCCTGTGAAAGAAAGTCTCCGCTATGATAACTCACAGAATTATCAAATAGGTCATCTTCATGCTGAATTTGTTTAACTTTCTAATCAAGTTTTTAATTTTATTCAATACTTTTTTCACAAAGTTCTGCCAATACGATGGTACAGAAGTCTGTTTCATGTAACTAGAAACTGTTCAAAAAATGTCCATAAAAGGGACTTAATTTAGTAATTGTTAAAATACTTGTCTTTGCAACGGAGGATGTGAGGGAGATTCGCAAACCTAAGCCACTCTTTTTAGGTGACCAATCTAAGGAACTGTCCTTATGAGGTGTCATTAGAGGAGGTTTTGGAACAAATTGATAAATTAAACAGTAATAAGTCACCAGGACGAGATGATATTCACCCAAGAGTTCCGAAGGAACTTAAATGTGAAAATTGCAGAACTACTAACTGTGGTTTGTAACCTATCATTTAAATCAACTTCTGTACCAAACGATTGGAGGATAGCAAATGTGACACCAATTTTTAAAAAGGGCTCCAGTGGTGATCCCAGCAATTACAGCCCTCACTTCAGTACCAGGCAAACTGGCTGAAACTATAGTGAAGAACAGAAGTGTCAGACATATAGATGAACATAATTTGTTGGGGGAAGATTCAACATGGTTTCTGGAAAGGGAAATTATGCCTCACCAATCTACTAGAATTCTTTGAGGGAGTCCATAAGCATGTGGACAAGGGGATCCAAAGGATATAGAGTACTTAAATTTTCAGAGAGCCTTTCACAAGGTCCCTCACCAAAGACTCTTAAGCAAAGTAAGCTGTCATGGGATAAGACGGAAGGTCCTCTCATGGATCGATAACTGGTCAAAAGATAAGAAAAGATAGGAATAAATGGTCAATTTTTAGAATGGAGAGAGGTAAATAGTGGTGTCCCTTAGGGGTCTGTATTGGAACCAGTACTATTCAACTTATTCATAAATGATCTGGAAAAAGGGGTAAACAGCTGATACAAAACTGCTCAAGATAGTTAAGACCCTGGCAAACTGCAAAGAGCTACAAAGGGATCTCACAAAACTGGGTGACTGGGCAATAAAATGGCAGGTGAAATTCATTGTTGATAAATGCAAAGTAATGCACATTGGAAAACATAATCCCAACTATACATATAAAATGATGAGGTCTAAATTAGCTGTTATCACTCAGGAAAGAGATCTTTTCCAATTACAATATATCTTTTTTGAGATGGGATGACCATATCTGCATGCAAAAAAGATATTTTGGAATTGGATAAAATTGAGAAAAGGGCAACAAAAATTATTAGGGGTATGGAATGGCTTCCATATGAGGGTTGATTAATAAGATTGGGACTTTTCATCTTGGAAAAGAGACAAATAAGAGGGGATATGATAGAAGTCTATAAAATCATGACTGGTGTGGAGAAAGTAAATAAGGAAGTGTTATTTACTCCTTATCATAACACAAGAACTAGGGGTCACCAAATGAAATTAATAGGCAGTAGGTTTAAAACAAACAAAAGGAATTATTTCTTCACACAATGCACAGTCAACCTGTGGAATTCTTTGCCGGAGGATGTTGTGAAGGCCAAGACTATAACAGGGTTCAAAAAAGAACTAGATAAATTCATGGAGGATAGGTCCATCAATGGTTATTAGCCAGGATGGGCAGGGATGGTGTCCCTAGTCTGTTTGCCAGAAGCTAGGAATGGGTGATGGGATGGATCACTTGATGATTACCTGGTATGTTCATTCCCTCTGGGGCACCTGGCATTGGCCACTGTTGGAAGACAGGATACTAGGCTAGGTGGACCTGTGGTCTGACCCAGTATGGCTGTTATGTTCTAAACTGAATTATGAATCTTAACATACAGCTGATTTTAAACTGTATGGTATACCATGAGAGCAAAAATAATCTTTGAAGAGGTTTCTGATGCAGAAAACACTTTTATGCACCTATCTGCATGTTACCAACTACTTTTCTGTGAAGGTTTCAGTACACAGATTTCAGCTCTTTTTTTAGCCATGTGACCACTAATTCATAGCTGAAATACAAGAGTGAGCTGATATTCTACAAATTTCTGGAACTCGTCTTCTGATCCATCTGTTTCCACCACCACCAAAACAAGAGAAGAACGTTGTTATTACTATGTGCTTTAATTCTTACATTTGATAGTCATCAGATTTTCCCAATGTACCTTCTGTTGTAGTGACAAGGAGATTATTTTTGTTAACATTAGTTTGGTATGTTAACTTTCTGTATTTTATTCTGAAAAAGGCTCTCCAGTAACTTCAGAAGTTAGACTGTTCATCATTGCAAGTTATATGTCAGCTGTGGCCTAAGTCTTTAAGTTGTGACTTAGAGCTGCTATCTTAATGAGGGTTCCAGATTTCTAGAGCTTTCTGGTGCTATATGGCCCAGAATATTGGTCCATGTAGGCTGTAACCTTAATTGAATTACAGGTGAGTGAAAACTTACCTTCACCATGGTAGTAATCAAGTTTTTCATCATCATGTCCCCATTTGTTCCAATTGTTGTTCACACTAGTTGTGTCTTGGCTTAATTAGATTGTATGCTTTTGGGGTGGGAACAGTCTTACTGTGTGTATATAATATGCAATGCCTAGTACAACAGGGTCCTGTTCCAAGTGAGGGGCCCCTCTAGGCACTTCTGTAATACAAAAAATGCACACTGAACATGGCCGTTACTTCACCAACACAAGATTTAAGAGGCTATTGGTTGTTCTATTAAATAATAAAATGTTTTCTTTCAGTCGCAATGTAGCTGTGGATCAGAAGGATGAAAACAAGGAAGCCAAGCCCCGCTCACTGAGGTTTACTTGGAGCATGAAAACTACCAGTTCCATGGATCCTAACGATATGATGAGGGAAATTCGTAAAGTCCTGGATGCCAATAATTGTGACTATGAACAAAGAGAGCGTTTCTTGCTTTTCTGTGTCCATGGCGAGGGACATGCGGAAAATCTTGTACAGTGGGAGATGGAGGTGTGTAAACTGCCAAGACTGTCACTGAATGGAGTCCGCTTTAAGCGGATATCGGGAACATCCATAGCTTTTAAAAACATTGCTTCCAAAATTGCCAATGAATTAAAGCTGTAAGAAAAAGTAATTAAGTTGTAAATTAAGTAGCAATTTCAAGTGTTTTTGAGAACACCGATGGAAATGTATAGAATAATATTTAGGCAATAATTTCTGCAACTTTTGAATCATGATATTAAAAAAAAAAAATTGAAACAAGCTGCTGAGCTGGGAGGGAGAGTTGGACTTTTTTTTATAAGTGCACTACAGCATTAAAGTTGCCTACTATGTAAAATATTACCCCTTCTGCTTTATTTCCATTGCTCTAAAGTCTTTGACAACAAACTGAAACACACAATATATACATTTAAATATGCCTCCTGTTTGTGTGGATGTGAGAATGTACAGTATGTGTGTATAATATATTAAGTATTATCTGTAAACTATTCATTGAAAACATCAGAGCTGTACCCGTACCTCTTTTGGAGCTAATTTTGGTGCTAAAAATTGAAATGGCCAAGGAGGAAACACTTGGGTTAATATTTAAAATAATTGAATGGTTACCCAGTAAATGCAGTTTTACAGTTCACTGCTGTGTTAAGAAAAAAGTGTGAAGGGTTTGGATTTATGGTTGTGAACATTACTCCTGTTTTTAAGTAGATCTCATGAGATAATTAAACATTCACTTTTACTCAGTAAGTCTTGCATTATACTTCTCCCACTATTTATTATTTAAGTCTGAATCAGATTAAAAATTAGTTGATTTATGCATTAAAATTTGGGTAAATGCTTCAATTTCTCTGTTCATGTTAAACACAAGTGTAAAAATATATCCTTTTTATCTCTTTTGTCTTTCATGACTTAGTAGAATGGGTTACCGTTCAGTAAGCTCTACCATTTACTGCTACAGAATGTAAACAGTGTTCAATGAGAACATCACATTTAGTGTCTTATCTTGAGGTAGAAATGTGTTTTAAAAATCTGACTTGCTGGAGCTTGACTTAGTGACAATTTCAGACAAAGTTCCTACTGTAAAGGCTTGGCCAGTTTCTTCAGAAGAACAAAAGGACTCTCAGTGAATGAGAAAAGTTCTGGTGAGAATTACCACATGCCTGAGATGCTGTCTTTCTACGTTACTGCTGGACATACGTTATCCCTTCCCCTTGAGCTCCTGAGCGTGCCCTTTTGTTAAAATCCAGAAGTGGAAAGTCAATGTCTGCTGATCACTTTTCATACTTTAAATGAATTTAATAGTGATGCAAGATTCCAGATTGACAGACCGCCTTAGAGACTGAGCTCCTATCATTTGACAAACACAACAGCGCAGGTGGCAGTGGTTCCGCCCTCCCTGTACCCCCTGCTAACGCCCTTGCAGTACCCTCAGCCCCGTTCTGTGAGGGACTACTTACATAGGTGGAAAGAGAGTTCGATCTCCGTGTCAATTCTAACTTTTGGTCTCTGCTGAGACTGCTAAGGAGTCACTTGCGGTGGGCTTTTTTTAGTGTGTGGAGAGGAAACCTGCCCTCTCTGAATTCTGTCTTGACCAACTCATTTCCTACAGACCACCAAGCAGCCATCAAATGGTACCAACTCTTAGTCGCTACTGACCCGGGATGGATTTGAATCAGAAACCTGGATTCCCCAATCCATTCAATCTACCTACTAATTTTCCCTTTCCTGTATTCAGTTTGCTATTTCACTAAGGATTTGTGTAGATAATACCCCGTATTATCTACTTGACTTTATTTTATATAAATTTAATGCTTATGGTCCTGTTCCCATGCAGCAGTTAGGCATGTACTTAACGTGCTTTAATTCAGACCCTTAGCTTGCTTTTTAAAATTACAGTGAGCTAATATAGTTCTTCATTGTGTGCACAACTTAGGTTTGACCCAAGGTGCAAATGCAGAATCCCAAATATTTTGCACATTAAGTTTTGTGATCCATGCTCTGAAAACAAGAATTTCTTCCTTTATACCTCTTCCTCAGTCTCTAGTGACCTTGCCCTAAGCATTGATAATTATGCTAACTAAAGGATAATTATAGTTGTTAAATGCATTAAATATTCCTGAATTTACATTTTTTAATCTATATATATTTTGTATCATGAACTGGCTTTAGAACTCTTGGTGCAGATGGAGTTTGATGGGCTGTCAGTACTCTTGCTTACTTTGCTCAGGATGGTCTTGCCATGAAAACTCCGTTCTGTAATAGCAATAAGAGATTTCAGGACAGATGTACTTCTCAGGTGAGGATTCACATAGCCTTTAGCTTTCTACGTTAAACACTGCTCAAGGTGTATTCTTTTCATCCAGTAGTGTACTTCCTGTTGTCTTATAATTTAAACTCCATGTTCTGATTAATCATAGCACTTACTGATTGTAAATCTGTATTCAGTGGAAATTCCAAAAAAAATTCATATTAAATGTCTCTTGCAATACTCTGGGTTTTTTTATCGTTCAGTATATAATTGTTTCTGCAAAGTGCAACAGTAAGTATCATAAGTTTAAAATATTTTTAAAAGTTTGTACTTAAGTATTTTTGTCTTAAAATGTATTCAAAAGGTACTTTTAGAAATAATCTGTATTTAAGATATTAAAATACACCACATGACGTATTTATTATCACTGGAAACAGGTTCTTAACAGCTTCCTTCTCAAATATAGTACAAAACTGTCAATTGCAAAAATGTTACAAATGTTCTTGATCATAACACATACAATGTCCTTCATTCTAAAGTGCAGAAGCTTGTAATTATTTGTCTGGTTCACTGGTAGGACAATCACTGAAGGAACTATATTTTGCATTATTAAGAAGATGCTTAATATAAAGATATAGGCCTCAATCCTGCATGGTCACTGGAGATCTTTTAGCTCCGGGGACTGCCTGCTGGTATGAGCTGGCAGGGTTGGGTCTATAGTTACTTTATATATCAAACCTCCTTGTAATCAGAGTCCAAGATGTGTGTTGTGGTGATAATAGCAGTCCTGGGCACCTTATGAGATGTTGATCCAGGGCTGAGAAATGCTTTTGTAACAGCATTAATTCTGCCCTAGAGATCGGAGTCTCATTTTCTAAAAATGTTTGTTGGCTCTTGACTAACACACTGTGCGCTCTCCCACCCAAGTCACTGCCAGGTCTGATTTTGAAATCAAGCTTTTCTTCCCTTGGCTAGCAGGTAAAAAAGTGTTCTGAGTTTTTCATGGTATATTTTAATTACTATATTTTGCGAAGCTTTCTTTAAGTAATTCAATTCAAAATATTTCTTGTCATACATGGAAACTCAAGAGTAAGTGAGAATTAATAAGCTCAACCAAGCTTTTCTCTCGAAGGTTACAATTCATTGAAGCAATCTAGAAACCAAAAAGGCATAGCTCTGAGAGAAATAGCTGCATTTGCCTGACCAGATATGTTTTAAGACCTTGGACCTTGCTGTGAAGGAGATGGTATATAATTCAGCGTAAAGGGCAGTACTAGCTGTTCCTCCAAACTTTAGTTTTCAAGTATGTTACCACAAACCTTCGTCATTGATATCCCTGAAGGAAGTGACCCCTATAGAAATTGGCCTGGTCAGTGTGAGTTCAAGGAACCTCAGCCTTAGTACAAGTAGCACAAACTCTGGGGTACTAATTCTCTTATTAATCATTTGCAATATGGTAAAAGCCATAACCAAGATATGGGTCCTATTATGCTGGGTGCTATTGAAAACAAAAACAGTAAGATGCAGTCCCAAAGATCTTACAATCTAAAATAGGCCACGGTCTGAAAAAAGAGGTATTGCTTTCCATATTTTACAGATGGGAATAGAAGCACGGAGATTAAGTACCTTGCCCATGGTCACATAGGAAATTTACGTTCAATTCCCAGGTCTGCTACAGACCTGAGTTCTAGTCCAGTCTCTTAACCATAAAACCATGTCTAAGGCCCTGATCCAGCAAGGTACAGAAATACATTGCTTAATTTGAATCATGTGAGTAGTCCCATTAGTGTGAATGCTAGGCACATCCTAAAGCACCTTGCTGGATCAGGGCCAAAGCCACTCCCTTTGAATCAATGTAACAACATTTGTGTATTTCAGTGGCTCTAGACTGATGGTTTATATTGTGGTCTTTGTGCTTCCCATGCCCTAGAGCCTTTTGGTGGCAGTCTGTGTACAATGAAATATTTGGGAACCATATAGTGGAGAAGGAGGAGGAGATGTGTGATGTACTCCACTAGAGCGTGTTTCTTTAACCAAATGTTTTGTTTCAAATTTATATCTTTAAGGGCGTAAGACATTGCTGTGTTAGGACATTGGTCTAAACATTGGTTGGAAGAACAACCTCTTTAGGAATGTGAATGCACATTTCAAATTTATATTAATGTATAATTTTTCAAATAAATTTGTGCAGATGGTGACTGTTTTGATCTGCATTTTACTCTCCTGGCTATGTGTATAGTTCTCATTTCCTTCACTCTTGCTAGAGAAGCCTTGGAGCTTTGCAGTGGAGAATGGCTTCATTTTATTAAAAATCACTAGTACTGCCAATTTCATCACCATTTCAGACATTGTGGTAAGTCAGGGACTGTTCTGGCATTCAGTTTGAATAGCAGTAAGTTATCTCTTAACAGTTTCAATATTATGTTTCTTGAAAGGCTCCCTACTTCAATAATCGCATTATTGAATTCTTATCCAATTAGAAAACTCTTAGGATCAACACTTTGCTTCAATATGTAGTGAATTTTCAAGTAGAAACTAATGGAAGAAATAAAGTCCATCCAATTTGTTGATCAGCTTTCCAAGGTTCTTATCCTGTTGGTGTTTTCTTTCCAGGCATTGACACTATACTGTGTTCTCTGGATGCGTTCTTGCTGGATGTACACCTTTCCAGCAGAGGCACTAAGAAAAGCAATGGCACTAAAACTGCTGCTCAGAATTTGAATTATTCTTAAATTGTCTTTCTCAGACTTTCAGATTTGTCCTAGCGCTAAGAATAAAGTTTAAACTCGGCTGAATATGGTAGGCTTTTTGCCCCGGCAATGGTTGAGAGCAGAAGAGCTGTAGATGTTAATACAAATCCCCATTGCAATCTGTGTGGAGACAACTTAGTGTCAGCAACTGCTACCTCTGGTTTACATTTACTTATCTAGAACTGTTAAATGCAAATAGTAGTAGTGGCAATTCATCAGGTAAGTTGTTTAATTCAAAAAATGTTAAACATTCCTGATGGAAATTTAAAATGATGGTTATTTCTTCAGCAATTGCTGCTCTGCGTCTGTGGAGTGTTTCTATCAAAATCTGTTAAAATGCAAATATAATACATGCATACAAAGTGGTAGAGTTATGGTTGCTGTGGGAAACCATAGCACTGAATTCCCTGGCTTTGGGGTTTTTCAGTTCTCAATCACAACAATCTCTTCTTCTTACACATTAAATTTAATAAAATAAACATTGAAATCATACATTTCATGTTTCAGTGTAGTTCTTAATCACACTGAATGCATTAGGTGCATTTAATTAGATATTCTCACAAGTAATCAGAGATTTAAATGATCTAATCAAAATAATCTTACCTGTGCTTTTCAATCTGTGGCAATGCAAATTGAATATAGTCATGAAGGAAAATGCTATTGTGTGTATGTACAAAATGTTATTTTCAATCATTCGACTATTTCTCAACCAATATTTTTCTAAGTTAGAGGCATTTCTCATTAAGAACTGGTTACCTTGAGCACTGGAAAAAAATCCTTTTTAATTGAGTGCAAAAAAATCTGAAATTTTTTTGTAAGTGTAACAAGATTTGGGGTTTTTTCTGATTCAAAATGGGCAAATGACATTTAACTAATCTCTGCACAAATATTTCCCTGTGATGCAGAGAATAAACATGAAAACTGCCAGCCAAATAGGTAATTCATTTGGAAAGTAGTAGATCTTGAAGGTAGGGATGTAGAATGAAAGTGCCTTGAATATAATTACTCTGCTCCTGTGGCACAATAATGAAGATTAATAACAACTTGATACTTACAGAGAAAACAGTAAATGAAAGGCACGGCAGTTCCATTTTGTGCTTCAGAGGATGAGGACTGTTTGCTGGAATGGTCTTTCTTACGGTATCTTTCTGTTCAATCTTGTATTTAGCTGAGATGCTAAATACAAGGTTTTCCAAGACCTGAGGAGGAGCTCTGTGTAGCTCAAAACCTTGTTTCTCTCACCAGCAGAAGTTGGTCCAATTAAAGTTATTACCTCACTCACCTTGTGCCTCATATCTTGGGACTAACACAGCTACAGCAACACGACTTTCTTACAGTAGATTCTCATGAAACAGAGGTGGAGTTGTAGTGATCGCAATGGTTAGAGGATGTCTCTCGAATTCAGAAACAAAAAGGAGCCACCATGGCTTGGTATTACTCATGATGTTGAGCAGTGACTCCAGGAAATACTCCATATGTTATAACTTTCATATGAACAGTAGAAGTATTGTAATAATTAACTTTGGCTTATTGCAAATCTATTCTAGAAAAATCTAGTGGAAGATATTTACTTGTATATATTTGATTGACAAATACCCTGGTGTTACATAATGCTATCTTTATCTCTTCATTACATCTCAGGGTCGTTCATAGGATTAATTTTTTTGTAAATTATGATTTTATTTTTTACATGGGAAAACAGCAGAGGTGCAGAAACCCTTTGAACTCCTCTCACCCTGTTTCTTCTCCCACTTCCCTATGAATTCATCATGATGCCCAATATAAGGGCTTGTCTACACTTGCCAGGGGATCAATGCGCAGTGATCGATGCATCGGCAGTTGCTTTAGTGGGTCTAGTGAAGACCCGCTAAATTGACCACAGATTGCTCTCCTGTTGACTCCTGTACTCCACCTGAATGAGAAGCCCAAGGGGAGTTGATGGGAGAGCATCTCTCGTCGACACAGTGTAGTGCGGACCCTGTGGTAAGTAGATCTAAGTACGTCAACTTCAGCTACGTTATTCCGTAGCTGAAGTTGCATATCTTAGACTGATCTCCCATAGTGTAGACAAGGCTAAGATTTGTCTGCTGGGAAGGGCAACAGCAATGTTTTTAAGATGAAATTCCTTTCCTGTTTTCTAAAGAGTAATAATCTCCAATTTCCTCTTTCTGAGATTTAATTAAATGGAATTATTTGCTTTGGTGTTTGTTTAAATATTATAATGGACACTTATCTGTGACTGTTCTAGTTAAGATTGTGAGCCAAGGTATTCCATGGTAAAAAGGCAACGTCAATGCCGAGTTATGGTTGCTTGGTTGGTATGTCATCCCCCTCAGGAGGGTGCAGAATAGGGTTAATTGTTCAAATTTAGATCCAAATTTCTATCTCCCTTCTGTTGATGTACCAAATTTCAAAGGAATCTGACTAAGCATGTTAATTTTAGAGGACTTAAAAATTTCAATCTTTTAAACATGTCACAAGCTCCCATGCCGCTGTAATAATACGATCTCTGATCAGTTTCCATTTCTGTTCCACTACATAACTTTCTGAAGCTTTGTGCCTATAGTTATCCATGTTTGCTCTTACAGAATGTTATTTTTTAAATCTTCAGCTAAATCTTGCTAGCTGTATTTGGAGTTATGAGAGGGTTATGGGGAAAAAACACTTCCCACATTCTTCTGTTTTTAAAAAAAATCCTCACTTGACTGTAGCTTTAATTATTTTAATAAAGTTTGAAACTTTAGAGGGAGCTAATTTTCAAAGGTCTGTTTGTTTACATGATGATAGATGTGTCTGGATTCAGCAGGCATGGAAATTTGCAAACTGCATAACGCAGCCATTGTCAAGCATTTTCATTGGATGGCCATCTTTTAGGAGAGGTTTGTGCTCATCTTCTCACCCAATTGTAATTGCATAATTGTGCCAACTGTAGCAATTGTTTACATGGAAGAATAATAGGGAAGTATTATATATTTTTAGCTTTAGATGCTTTTTGCAGTCAGAAACATGGATGAGTCAGCAGAATGTGACTGACTGTGGCCCCCAGTTTGGGCCCTTTGAGTGTATTGAATGTGTGCACTAAACTGAGTGTTCTAACTGCTGTTCTGCTCTTTACGTACATTCTGTAAATGTTGCATTACAAACGGTCCAAAGCAAAATTGTGCAGTCTGAACTTTAAAAACTGTCTTTATCTAACTGTTCTCTCTACAGACTTCCTCTGGGATCTGAAACCTATGGGCAGGTGCTTTCCTTCTCTCATCATCTCCACTATCCATTCTGTTGACCAAACCCTCCCCTAGTTACACTTGTGCTACCCTACATCTCTTTGAACTGTTCCAGTGGTGCAAAAGCTCTATAAAGTTCCTTTAACTAGCCACATGGAGATTCCCCTAGCCAAGGGGAAAACGTGTTTAAGAGCCTGCTTTATACCACTGTGCAATGCCTCTTCACAGCCCTTAGGGTCAAGTGTGCGACCGGGAGAGAGAGGATGTGGCCAAAATGTTGCTGTGGTTAAATCCCTAGGTACTGGAATGGTGATTCTTTGAGTACTTGCGCATGTCCATTCCACGTTAGGTGTGTGCGCACCTCATGCACAGTCACTGGAAATTTTTCCCTCTGTGGAACCTGCTGGGTTGACTCGAGCGCCCTTTGGTGCCTTGTGCTTATCGCACTGTAAAAGGGGTCGCCCGACCTTGTACCCTCTCAGTTCCTTCTTGCCATCTGGGACAGTTGCTGGAACTGCTCCTCTTGCTTCGTTAGTGGTTCTCGTTTGTCACTCCATCCCTTCCTTTTTTTTTTCCTTCCCAATAGTTTTCTCAGTTTGAACTTTAGTTAGTAGTTGTAAATAGTTGGACTCTCACCACTTTAGCTGAGATTCCTCTGCTTCCTGAGCCGTGCATGCCTCGTTCTCCAGGCTTCAAGCCCTGCACCTCCTGCAGCAATGCCATGCTTTTGAGGAATCCGCATTCCAGTTGTCTAAAGTGCGTGGGTGAGACTCGTATCAGAGATTGCTGCCAGTTCAAGCTGAATACAAAGAAAGAACAGGAGGCCATGTTAAAGTCCTCCTGATGGAAATGGCGCTTAGACCCTCCTTGGAAATGAGCTGGTCGGACTTGGCACCAAGTATCTCAGTGTCAGTACTGAGTGCTCCACCCACTGTAAGTGACTCTTGGCACTGTTCCCTGTCACTGATGCAGAGAAAAAACATAAGCAGCTGGCCAGGATGTTCCCCAACGCTAAAAAGGCCATTCATGGGGTGAATAGCAGAATGCTCCCTGCGTCTGGTCACTCGTCTGCCCCCCGCACAGCAGGCTGTACTGTCAACTCCATCCTGTTCACAGGCTCCACTGAGTCCAGTCCCAGGTCAGCCGTCATCACCGGAGGGACAGTGTGGCACCAGTGAGATAACGGTGCCATCCACTCCAGAGGCATTAGTTGCAGCCAGAGACTTTCTTTCACTGTTCGTACTGCCATCACTGGCAGTCCAAGAATCGGCATCATCAGTGCTGGAGAGCAGAAGGAAGCATGTTGCCCTGAGTTCCCATTTGGTACTGGGGCCATCGGTACCATCTAGAGGGTAACTGTCCCTGCTAGCATCGACGTGGGCTTCTCCATGTCGGCACCAATCCCCTGATCCTTTGCACCAACCCCTGGAATCAGTGGGTACCACATCTCCGTGATCCCTGGAGGAAGGCTCATTTTTGGAGCGGAGGTGGAGTCATTCACCCAGACAAGAACTCACTACCAGTTCGCCACCTGTCAGTCCTATTCGATGGGGGATCCGAGTGTGGGGGTACCTCTGAGTGATTGGCCCAGTGGGCACTGACCTATGCAAATGCAATGGCCAATCTAGAACCCATAAGGCTTCACCTTGGTTCCAGTCCCTGCTCTGCACGTGCACACACACACACACACACACACACACACTTACTCAGTGGTGTCAGAGAGAGGCTCCTCTGACTCACCAAGCAGCAGCGGACCCAGACTCCAGTACCAAGCCCAGTACTGACATTCAAGACCTGGACCTATGGGATTTGCGCCATGCGGAGGAAGAAGAGAAGGAACCCGTGACAGTGCAGGCCACTGCCGCCTCTTCCCCAGAGGAGGCAGTGTCAGGGCCAGCCACATCGCACCCTACCCCCAGGATGACTTAAAAGCTCATCAGGGGCTATTGAAGAGGGTGACCTTAAAGCTAGGTCTGGAAGTGGAGGTCGTAAGAGTTCCCCCCCACAGCCTAGTAGACATCTTGGCCATGGTGGCCCCATCAAAGGTGACTCTCTTGCTCCTTTAGGAATCCAGGCAGGAGCTCTCCACTCTGGTGGAAGAGGGGAAGGCAATAGCCAGGGCTTCCTTGCAAGCCACCCTAGATGCAGTAGATGTGGTGGCCCTGCGAAGATGCTCTTGGCTCTAGTCCTCTGGCCTACTGGCAGAGGTGCAGCAGTCCCTTCAGGACCTCAGGTTTGAAGGGTGCTCACTTTCCTCAGAGCAAGCAGATGCAAAGCTCTACAGCCTGAAGAACTCCAGATCCACCCTCAAATCCCTGGGTCTCTATGTCCTGGCACCTTCAAGGAAACATTTCAGGCCCCAACAGCCCACGCATTTCTCTGCTCTGCTGCCCTGTCAGGACCTGCAGAAAGCAAAGTAGAGGCTTTAGGTACAGGTAACTGCCCCCATCCACATCAGCATTGCTACCTGACCCTCCCAGATACTCGAGGGGCTCCAAACAGAACTTTTGATGGGGCGCCTGAGGACATTATACCAGTTCCCACATCAGATCCAGTCCCCTATTATTTCCAAACCATTTCTCCCACTTCAGCTCAGCATTGTCACGCATCACCACAAACTATTGGGTGCTGAGCATGGTGGAAGAGGGATATACCCTCCAATTTTTTTACACCTTGTCCCCCCCACCCCAGTCCCTCTTCAGGGACCCTTCTCACAAGCAGCTGTTAGTCCAGGAGATGCAAGCCCTCATCCGGGTAGGAGTTGTAGAGGTGGTTCCTCAGGACTTAAGAGGGAAGAGGTTTTATTCACATTATTTCCTAATCCCAAAGTGGTCTCCAACCCATTTTATAGCTGCACTGCTCAACAGCTATCTCAAAAAGCTGAGGTTCCACAGGGTCTCCTTAGTCTCCATCATTCCCTCCCTGGATTCCAGAGGCTGGAGGAATGCCTCCCTCAATTTAAGAGATGTCTATTTCCATATCCCAGTTTTCCGAGGCCACAGAATGTTTCTCAGGTTTGTTGTGAATCAGACCCTGTTTTCCCATTTGGCCTGTCAGCAGCCCCATGGGTCTTTATGAAATGCATGGCAGTATTGGCGGCCTTCCTGAGAAGGTGAGGAGTACAAGTTTACCCATACCTTGATGACTGGCTGATCGAATTCTAGCCCCAAAGCATCCGAGACTAGGGATATTGAGTGCTGGT
Organism: Eretmochelys imbricata; assembly: GCF_965152235.1. Taxonomy (NCBI): domain Eukaryota; kingdom Metazoa; phylum Chordata; order Testudines; family Cheloniidae; genus Eretmochelys; species Eretmochelys imbricata. The sequence goes on from NC_135577.1 coordinate 113,060,812, forward strand.
GCCTGATGAAGGGAACGCCTGAGAACACCAGTCGAGGGTCCCTCCTCCAGTCAAGGACCAGAGTGGGCACTGTTAGCACTGTGTCCAAATGATGGTGATTTGGCAAGTACACAGAGGCCATATAATATTGAAGGGATGTGAGGTGCAGTCTCACATGTATGCGCCATCGTCTGAAAGAGGTCTTCTGGGAAGAAGGCTCTGGCCTGGATAGAATCGAGCACCTCTCCTATAAAACTCTATTCCCTCTACTGGGATGAAGGTTGACTTCTGACTGTTTATCAGCAAGCCCAGTGCTTGAAAGGTTGCCTGAATGAGGAGGATACTGGCCTTCACCTTGAAAATATCCATTGAAAAGCATTGTGGAAGAGAACTATAATGAGGTGTATCCTTGGGCTGGGATTTGGCAGCTGTAACACAACCTCAGCATAGGTTTCGTGGAATTAGTTATGTTTCATCCTGTTTGTATCAGCCTTTTTTTCCTTCACTGACACTCAAGTTTCTGGCCTTCTATCTTCATCTAGCACAGAGTGTTCAAAAGCCAAGATCTGTGGGGGCAGTGGGGAGAGAGGGCCACTTGTTGGTGTAATGGGATGTATAAACCCCACATGGGCAGTGACAAGGTTAAAGGGAGCTGGAGAGCCCAATTAGCCCATTCTATGGCACCTGGAGGGAAACAAGTAATTGAGGATTAGATCCTGCTGGGGAGAACAAGACTGGGCGGTTCCTATAACAAGACTGCAGGACAAGTACAGAAAGACGGAGAGAGGAGACCTGTAGTAGGGAGCTTATACCCTGGGATTGAGCATGAAGGGAGACGGTAGCAAGGCTCAAGAGATTCCAGGCAGCTGCTCAAGAGGCTAGGAGCCACCCTGAGAAAGCAACTCAGTGACAAACTGGGGAAAGCTTCACACAGAGAGACAACTCCAGGGAGAGAGGGCTGGAGAGTGCTGCTCCATGACAGATGCCTGCGAACATGCAAAGGCAGGGAGTAGTGAGGGATCATAAGGAACAGACCCTAGCTGCTTTTCACAAAGGCCCTGGTTTGGAACCCAGAGAAGAGGGTGGGCCTGGGTTCCCTACTATCACCCCTCTCTCGCCCCGGCAGGAGGGTGATGTATGCCTTAGGAGTAAAGGGGCAAGGACTACTAAGCCCAGCCAGGGCCAAAGGCCGGGTACATGGTCACTAAGACTTTGGGTTTTCGTTTGGCCTCTTTGTTACCCCACAAGGGGTGAGGCTGTCAGCGTCCTGGTCGGAGGCTTGTATCACAAGAAGGAATGGTCTATGAGGGGCACACATAGCTGCTGACGGGGGGTCAGAGACACTTGAGCTTGCCTTACCTGAGGCACCTCTCTTGGATTCGATGTTTGCAGAGATGATTAATGCAGTGCTGCCTGCCATCTTTTGTCCATGTCTGGGGTGTACCAAGTATCCCAGGGAGGTGAGGGGGCTAGCACAGGGCTTTCAGCGTCATCCATCGAAGTCTCAGTGATGCAGCCTATATCAAGTGCTTCATCACTGCTAAGGTCGCTCATTGTTTGGTGGCAGAGCTTGTTTTGATCAGCATCAGCTTTAGTTCATGTTCCTTTGTGCTGTCTGCTTCTGGCCCATGCCTCGGTACTGCTCCGGTGCAGTGTACAGACATTAGGCATCTGGAATCTGGCTTCTTATGTCTGCTTTTCTGTTTCCATGAACAGTTCCTCCCTGTGGCAGGTGACGCAGTGGATTGTGCCCTGGGAAGGTCTGAGTGGAGGAGTCTGGGTTGCCACATGCCATGGGAAGGGTGGGTATCTTTTGGAACTGTAACCTGGCTGAGCCCAGGGAATGGGTGCAGCTGGAGCAGGGTGTTCCTGGAGTAGTGGTGGGTGGCCTGGTAGCATGGAACAGCAGTGAAAATAGTAATAAGAGGAAGAGCAAATGGCATCACACACCCATTTCCTCAAAATACACTGGCTGTGTTATGGCGCCCCTGGGGCTCTAACCTGCCTTGGGCGAGAGGAAGGGAGATAGCTGAGTCCCAGCTGTCAAGTGGGCTCCTGAGCAGCCTGTAGGGGCCAAGGATGGGGCTCCAGGCTCCTCCCCCATAAGACAGCAGCATTCTGTGGCAGCCTCCTTCCAGGTGATGGTTTCTGGGTTGGGGAAAGAGTCACAGCATCATTTTCACCTTTTTAGAAAATTTCTCTCATTTCCGTTTCCAAACTTTCAAAAGTGAATGGCGGTCCCTGCTCAGCAATGTCTGGTGGTTTGGCAGCCAGCTGCAGCTGGTCCCTATTGATAATGAATATTCAATAATTTGCCAATAATCAATAACCAATTAATTGTTAGTTAAAGCTTGCATCAATTATTGGTTGTGATTATATGCTTAGTGAGAGGGGTACTTTAGAGTCCGGATTAATTTAATAAAAAACCTCAGCTACATTAGCTTTGATTAGATTTATTGATTTAACACATGGCACATACACAGAGGAATACGGTTAAAACAGCTGCAGAAGACCTTTCTCTGTAGCCTACTGAGAGCCAGCGTCCAGTTTGCGAATTATAGGGACAATTATACCCCTATCATTTATTTTTTTTATCATTCCAGTCCTTATGTAGGTTGTTTTCTAAGTTCCCATTCCCTTATAAGTTATAACTGTAAGCTGTTCAGGCAGCTAGAAAGTTAGTGTGACGAAGTGGGAATTTTTTGTAATTTTTTTATGACCCTTATGTGTGCCTCCATTTCCCCTATACTGTGTGCTGCTACCAGGTGTGGGGGGAAGGCTTATGTTTGCTCTCAGGGTTGGCAAAGAGATATAGGTGGCTGTATGGGTGTATGTCACTTAGCTGCCTGAACAGACAGGATAGGTCATTAAAAGGACAGGCTGAAGCTGACACACATCAGTGGAAAGACCACGCACCAGAACACTGACATGCTCCGCCAAAGACCCAGAGGAAGGAGGACTTCCCTGCCCCTCAGCAGGGAAGGTGAGCAGAGGCCTCAGCTCCAGAACAAAGGACAGCGAGCTGGGGAAATAAAGAGCTGGCTTCTGAACTGACTTAAGGAAGCAAGTCGGAGAGAACCTGAAAATGGAGTTCACCACAGTTTGGCTGGTGAATTGCTCTGGGCTGACCAGAATGGACTATGCTTTAACCTTTATTTTTTCTATACTAACCTAAGGGGCTTCCACTGGCTACGTTCCAGTTGACTAATAAACCCCTACTGTTTTCAAATCACTGCTTGAGTGTCACTGCAAATACTGGGTGAGCCGCAATCGTTCCTAAAGCGCGTACCAGTCTCTAACCGGAGTCTCTCAGTTGGACTCACTGAGCAGAACACACAGCATGAAGCAGGAGTGCTGACACCCCAGAGGGTCAGTTTGAGTGCCAGTGAGGCTGGGTGGCCTACCTTGAAGTAAGAGTGAGACCCCCTTGGGGGCCTGCCATATCGAAGGGGCTCCTCTAAGAGACTGTTCTGAAGCTGGGAGCATAGCATCGATCTTGTGGATTTGAGACAATCATAACTTAGTCTTTCTTTGAGGGGTAATGTTGTTCATTGTACCTCTTGGACACATTTTGCAGTTATTAAAACACCTGTAGCAACAAGTTCAAAACAAGTTAAAATTTAGCTGCTTGATAGACTCCCACTCCTTAAAGTTAGCTTAACTGCAAGGCATTATGGGAGTCTTGCTCCCAGGCAAACTTTCTTGGTCTGTCTTAAGTTGGCTGGAGCAGGTCTCCACTGCTGCTGTCCAACTCCATGATTTCCACAACTTGAGCGTTGCTAGGAATTGGGCTTGAGCAGTACAAAATGAAACCGCGATACCCAAAGGGAACTAAACCGGACGTGCAATAGCAAGTCTGTATTGCTCCAGCACAGCACCTTTCATGTGAGCATCTCAAAACAGGTCCCAACCTCCAGCTTCACCACACCACTGAGAGCCAGGTAGAAAGTCACAGGAAAGTGCTAAATTAGTTGTTTCATTTGTATGAATAAGAACATAGCTGGGAGATTTAGCTACATCCCTCAATAGTCACAAATCTGCAACCGGAGACAGTAGGGGGAGAAAAGCACATTCCCCATTCAAAGCCTAAAGCCTGCATTCAGCAAATGCAGCAAGGAGCTAAGAGCTCTGATTTGAAAGTCATCCTCTCCAGCCTGCTGGTGGAAACGCAGCATTTTTGAATGGCAGTGCCATTCAGGGGAAAGTGATTACAGTTTTGACTGCAGAACGGAAAGTTGAAAGCCGCCTGTTTACTATTCTGGCTTCAGCAAACGTGACTTTGAACTAGAGCAGACGGGAGTTACAACTGACTTGTCAGAGCCTGTTTTACACGCTGGGCCAGGGCTTGACTTTGCTTCCATTTAAGGAACTCAAGTCGGCTCCCCGATTAGATAGCTTTGGCAGATCTACAATATGCTGTTCTCCATTTTGTGGCTTTGACTATCCTGTTGTGCCTTGAAATCTAGTCCCAGATCCTACAGCAGGGAAGGTATTGGTACCCTGGACACGTCAGAAGAGCCTTGGTTAAACACATCAGCAATGGGTCATTACTTGTAGGTGAATCTAAGCATGAGTTATATTTAAAAATCAGCAGCAAAACCAGCAGAGCTAGAGGGCATTGCTTCTGTTTCCATGGGAATGAGGAAAATAAACCTGGCAGGGGCGTGCCCTTCTGTGCTGCACATTTCCTACAGCAACCTCTCCTCATGCTGAGATTTCTCTCTGACTATTCTCTGCCACTGTACACCATTATTTAGCTCCTCACTACTCCTATGGTGGAGGTGCAGGGGAACAATTCATTCTACATTGGTTCCTTCTATCAATAATCACTTCAGCGATACAGCACTGCTCCATCATGCATTATTCTTGTCTATTAGTTATATTGCAACTAGCAAACAGCTATGCTGGTCAGGATCAGTGCCCATTGTGCTGGATGTTGAACAGACAAGGCCCTGATCCTGCAAAGATTTAAACACATGCTTAACTTTATGCACTCTGAGAGGTTCCATCAGCCTCCCTTTGCAGGATTGGGCTCACAGAAGTAGATACAGGCCCTGCACCAAAAACCTGACTAAGATCTACAGGCAGTGAGAGAGTGAGATGATAAAGTAGGTACAGTTCTAAAATACAATTTGTTTTAAAATGTTGTAGTTAATAAATTATCACCCAAATATCAGCTTTCCTCAATACCTCCTCAGCCCAGCCACTAAACGCTGGCTCCTTTCTTGTAGGCGTCAAAGCAGGAGTGGGTATTGAGAAGGGATTGAAGGAGGACAGGGTCATGGCCACTCTTAACTCTGTAAGGAGTAGCATGGGAGGAAGCAAAAAGCCATCTGAGAGAGGCAGAGCAGAGGGAACCAAAGGACATAGGATAAAAATGAGTGTGGATATAAAGGTTGGAAAGATGGGTGGTCCAGTGGTTAACCTAGGATGTGGGAGACTGGGATCTGCCATAGACTCCCCATATGAGTATGGCCAAGTCATTTAATTGCTATATGCCTCTATTTCCCATCTGTAAAATGGGGATAATGCCTACCTCACAAGGCTGTTGTGTAGTTAAGTACATAAAAGAGTATGAAGTGCTCAGATACTAAGGTGATAGGAGTGAGATAAGTATGATAGATAACGAGGCAGAGTCATGAAGGATCTTTATAGGTTAAGCTCTCTAAGTTCTTCATGAACATTTAGTTAAGCACCCTCAAACTCAGTGAAATAGGCATTTGTCACCCCGGTTTACATATGGGGAAACTGAGTCACACTGACGGGACTTACCAAAGTCACATGAGTAAATGGCTGAGTAAAGTAGAGAGCCTAGTAGTCCTGACTCCTTGTTCTAACCACTAGACCACATTGCCACCTTTCACAATTTTCTTTTCTTTTATAAACAATATGGTATTTGCCTTTTTTCCCCTCTGACACAAAGTGGAGGACAATTTGTTGCCTCACGCTGTAGGACAATTTTTTTCCCCCTTGATGTTGCAACTTGCCACTCCTACAATAAGATGCCACAGGCTGTTATGATATAAGATGTGATAACATTGCATAAGACCTGGAGTAAATCTACAGAGCTTTGTATTTGAACGTCCTGGGCATGGACCAGCCACACAGACACGTAGAAAGGCCCAGGAATGTCACAATCATTGACAACACTCTGAGGTTGGTGCTGAAGGGATGGAAAGTTACTTCCCAATATGCAGAGCTGTTCTCCACTTTTTGGATTGGAGGCCTCCTGAGGTATTTTTTGTCCCTGGAGAGAGAGACTCCTGAAATACTTCCTGTTTCTGAAGGGAAGTGGGGAACCGGAGCTCTCATGAGGCTTGTATTTTTATTTTAATCATGAGAGAAGGAAACTAAAGCAGGGCGGGGGGGACTCCAGATCATCTGTGACAAAAATACTGAATGACTGGCCCAGTGCAGACTGTGTGAGAGAGGCTAGGGTGAAGGATTTTGCATGTCTGACAACAGAATTAGAAATGTTAAAGCATCACAGCAATTTCTTATGTAGTGTTTCTCTGGGGCTGAGGTTGTAGAGTGGAAAATAGGTGACCTCCATCACTCCACACCAAGTTCTGGGAGTATATCACCACCAGCGAGGGTGGGCTGGAGGAATGAGTGCAGGCTTAGAACTCAGCAGGCACTTAGCTCTAATCCTGGCTTGGGCCTGACTTGTTATATGGCTTTGGACAAGTCACTTTGTATTGGTCTCTGCTTCCCTATCTGTAGAATAGGGGTAGTGATACTTGCTTTGTGAGGATTAATTTAGTTAATGTCCATATGGCACAGCTAAATGCTGTTATTATTAAACTCGACAGAGTTTAAGGAAAGAATATTCTTTCCAGGATCTGCTGGAGTTTGAGGATTAGAGTGACTATCTTCTCCATGCTCTGCAAATTTACATAAGAACAGCCATACTGGGTCATACCAACAGTCAGTCTAGCCCAGTATCCTGTCTTCCGACAGTGGCCAATGCCAAATGCTTCAGAAGGAATGAACAGACCAGAGCAATTATTGAATGGTCCAGCCCCAGCTTCTGGCAGTCAGAGGTTTAGCGACACCCAGAGTGTGGGGTTACATCCCTGACCATTTTGACTAATAGCTAATCCCTGACCATTTTGACTGTCTAATGGATAGACCTATCCTCTGTAAACTTAGCTAATTCTTATCATTTTATTTTTAACCCAGTTATACTTTTGGCCTTCACAACATCCCCTGGAAATGAATTGCACAGGTTGACTGTGTGTTATTGTGAAGAATTACTTCCTTATATTTGTTTTAAACATGCTTCCTATTAATTTAGACTCATAGACTTTAAGATCAGAAGGGACCATCATGATGATCTAGTCTGCTCACCTGCAGATTGCAGGCCACAGAACTTCATCCACTGACTCCTGTAATAGACACACAACCTCTGGCTGAGTTACTGAAGACCTCAAATTATGATTTAAAAACTTCAAGTTACAGAGAATCCACCATTTACACTGGTTTAAACCTGCAAGTGACCTGTGCTCCACACTACAGAGAAAGGTGAAAAACCCCAGCCAATCTGACCCAGGGCAAAATTCCTTCCTGACCTCAAATGTGGCAATCAGTTAGGCCCTGAGCATGTGGGCAAGACCCACCAGCTACATACCTGGGAAAGAATTTGCTATAATAACTCAGAGCCCTCCCATCTCTGGCCATTGGATATATTGTTGCAGATCAGCTACATGCCATTATATGCAGTCTTGTCTTACCCACCCCTCCATAAACTTATCAAGCTCAGTCTTGAAGCCAGTTAGGTTTTTTGCCCTCATCACTCCCCTTGGAAGACTGTTCCAGAACTTCACTCCTCTGAAGGTTATAAACCATCATCTAATTTCAAGCCTAAACTTGTTGATGGCCAGTTTATATCCATTTGTTCTTGTGTCTACATTGGCGCTAACTTAAATAACTCCTCCCTGGTATTTATCTCTGAGGTATTTATAGAAAGCAATCCTATCCCCTCTCACCCTTCTTTTGGTTAGGCTAAACAAGCCAAGCTCTTTGAGTCTCCTCTCATAAAGTAGGTTTTTCCATTCCTCGGGATCATCCTAGTAACCCTTCTCTGCACCTGTTCCAGGTTGAATTCAGCTTTCTTAAATATGGGAGATCAGAACAGCGCACAGTATTTCAGATGAGGTCTAACCAGTGCCTTGAATAATGGCACTAACACTTCCCTATCTCTACTGGAAATACCTCGCCTGATGCATCGTTGGTCTGCATTAACCTTTTTCGTGGCTGTATCACATTGGCGGCTCATAATCATCATGTGATTAACCAGTACAACCAGTTCTTTCTCTTCCACAGTCACTTCCAACTGATAAGTTTATAGCAAAAATGCTTTTTGTTAGTTCCCTGGTCTACACTGCAGGGGGAGTCGATGTAAGGTACCACAACTTCAGCTACGAGAATAGAGTAGCTGAAGTCGACGTACCTAGATCGACTTACCACGGCATCTTCACGCCGGTGAGTCGGCTGCTGCCGCTCCCCCATCAACTCTGCTTGCACCTCTCGCGGCGCTGGAGTTCCAGAGTTGATGGGAGAGCGCTCGGGGATCGATTTATCACATCTAGACTAGACCCGATAAATCAACCCCCGATATATCGATTGCTACCCGCCAACCCAGTGAGTAGTGTAGACATACCCTTAGTGCATAACCTGCCCCTTTGAACTATTAAATTTCATCCCATTTCTATTACTCCAGTTTTCAAGGTGACCCCTGGTTCTTGTGTTATTGTGAAGGGGTAAGTAACACTTCCTTATTCACTTTCTCCACACCAGTCATGGTTTTATAGACCTCTCTCTATCTCCCCTCAGTCGTCTCTTTTCCAATCTGAACAGTCCCAGTCTCTTTTCTCTCTCCTCATGGGAGCTGTTCAATATCTTTAGGGTGACCAGATGTCCCGATTTTATAGGGACAGTCCTGATATTTGGGGCTTTTTCTTATATAGATGCCTATTACCTCCCACCCCCATCCTGATTTTTCACACTTGCTATCTGGTCATCCTAGATACCTCTAATCATTTTTGTTGCCCTTCTCTGTACTTTTTTCTGATTTTATATATAATATATATAAAAGCGGGGGCAACGAGACCTGCACACAGTATTCAAGGTATGGATATACCATGGCTTTATATAGTAGCATTATGATATTTTCTGTGTTATTATCTATCCCTTCCCTAATGATTCCTAACTTTCTGTTCACTTTTTTGACCTCGAGTGCACATTGAGCAGATGTTTTCAGAGAACTATCCATGATGACGCCAAGATCTCTTCCTTGAGTGCTAACAGCTAATTTAGACCCCATCATTTTGTATGTATTTGCAATCTGTCTGGCAGACTGACTCAACCTCGGACCCCTTTTTCTGCCTTGACAAGGAAGAAGGAATTCAGTCAAGTTTGGGCCATGTTTAAAGTACAATTTAATTAAATGTTTTACCTGAAGTGTGAATGCCCTAGTAGAAAAGGAATCTGTGGAAAACGCATCATTTCACTGAAGTACCCTGGTGTGTCTGCCTGGCTTTATTACAGCATTTCACCTAAGGTTACTATTATTAAAGCAACCCATTTTGGAATATATACTAAAAGGCTGTTTTGAAAGTGCTGTGACTCTAATAAAGACAATATCCCCTATTCCCTTGACAGAAATTGAAACTTTGCATTTAGCAGTGATGCTCTGAGTTAGTTTCCCAGACCTGAAGAGCTCTGTGTAAGCTCAAAAACTTGTCTCTCTTTCCAACAGAAGTTGGGCCAATAAAAGATATTACCTCACCTACCTTGTCTTTCTAAAGTCTGGTCAGCTAGAGCTATCTGAGTTCAATTAAGGGCTGCCTGTGACCTTTATGATCATCTAGTCTGAAAAACCCCTCTTCTTGTGAGAGAGAGGGAGGAGAGATGAGCTACAGCAGGGTGAAAAGGCTGCTCCTAAGTAGAAGGCTGCTCTCCTCCCTGTAAAGGAAACAACTGAGCTAAGGGACTGTTTAGGGAAGGACTGGCACCCAGAAGCCAGCATAACAAGGCAACACCCCAGAGAGGGAGCAGGAGAGGAAGTTGGAATTTGCGTTAGGAACTTGGTCCTTAGTGTTTGGCTGAAGAGTGCTCCATGGGCCTACTCTGAGGCCCACCTTGTAAATACTGAAAAATAAAACCCAAGTGAGGCATTAAAGCTCTGCGAAGTGGGACTGATTTACTCCAGGCACCCCACCCCCCTCCTGAGGGGGAGACCCTGAGCCCAGAGAGGTGAGGAAGGTGTCTTGCATAACCACATACCTCCATGGCAAGCTGGCTGCTGCCACCCATGACTACCTCTACAGATGGAGTAAAGGGTCTTTTATCTCAGCGGGGTAGAAAGACAAGAAAGAACATGTTATGAATTAGCACACTGAGAAGTCTATGCTAAGATCAAAGATTAGTGGTTTACTTATTACTGCCCCCTCCCCCAAGCTTAGCATTAACTCGTGCTAAATGACCCACATGGGGAAATCAGAAGCAACAATTAATAAAGGTTTAATGGTGGAGGTTTTGTGTTTGAGAGTGGCAGACTCTAACAGCGCTAGGAAACTATAAAGCCCTCCCTCCCCTCCCCCCCCCCCCCGTTAACCAGTGGGAGCTGTGTGCGTGCACATTTTACCACATGGAATGAGCTGCTGTATCTTGCCTAGTAGAATTACATTCCTTTCTAGGCTATATTTATCTCCACACTAATCCAGTCTTGAGTACTTTTTCTAACATATTCCATTGTTTGCATCTTCTTGACACCTGTCTTATAAAACCACTTAAAGATCATTTTCCTAGTCAGGGTTGGCTTTTAACTAAAGGGTGAATATAATTGTGCTGAAAAGGTTGGATTTTAAACAAGCCACATAATACACTGTGAGTCTGTACTGGTGGTTGTTTTTGGTGTAAGTTTCGCTCTGGTACTAGGTTGTCTAGTAGCTAAACACAAGCACAACAACAAAAAGTTAAATTGAAATGATCACGGTACAGCAGGAAAACACACACACAAGTATGCACTGAGAATAACAACTGAAAAAAGAGAGAACCAGTAGCTTGAAATAAGTTTTTGTTCTTTTAATGTTGACTTATAAAAAAAATCTTTGGTAAGTTTCTATATAAAATCCATTAAAACTTTTCCTGGGAAGGAATAGAAACCACCTCTTGTGTTACCTGTTTGTGGGGAAATAACATCCTGATGTCAATCAATCCAAGCCATTCCAGAGGGACATGACTACAGCACAACCAACTTATCTTCCAAACTCCTGTAACACGGATGGCTTAAAAGGGATCTAGAGTCTTTCCTCCCCATGTCACTGGTCCAAATTCAGCCCTGACTTGTAGTGACTGAGAGCTATTGCTGGCTGAAGGCTGTTCAGGGGCTTCTGTGAAATGAGTTGGTGAATGCAGTGCAGTTCCTAGAGGTAGGAGTCTATGTCACTGACCTGTCACCAGAATGACCTCCATAACTGGCACCCTGAGAGAGACTAAGACCCAGGACCCCAACTTACCTTCTTGGCCTCTAGAGGTTTTTGGTGATCATTGCAATGCTGATGTGACATACAGTTAGTCCAGATGAGTCATGGCAGATTGATGGGGCAAGGTGCAAAAACCGGTGCTACTGCTCCAAGCTGCTGTGCCTGCTCTTGGCTAAACAAGGACTTCTGCCTCAACAAATGTAAATCCAGCACTAAACCTATTCAGGACCACAAGGCCTGGCTCAGTTGGGAGCTGTATGCGAGAAGGTGCAGAGAGCAGCACATGTTCTAGGAGGGCTGCTCCATTTGAGCGTTCTCTCTTCCATGCACTTGAGTTGAGTAGCCTTTTCCCCTAGTAACCAGTATGTCCAGACAACAGTATCTTTCTGTCCCATCCCCCATCACACTATTCCTCTGGCATGTGTTAAATATGTGTGTTTTAAGGAGGCATCACAGAGATCCCCTCTCTAATTGTTAATGTCTCGAGGAGGCACAGAGGGGTTTGGACTGGATGGATCTTGGAGGTACTTGTAGCCTTCTGTAGGAATTGTTTTTTCTTTTTATAAAGCAGTGGCGTGATCCTCTTCTGCGGAGCGGAAGCAGTTTGAAAAGGCCATGTCTCATCCTGAGGGCAGGTGCAGAGAATAAAGATTTCTGATACAGGAAAGAACGCTTTGTTTTTGAATGGTTGATATGGTGGGTGGTTGATGAGAAATGCACTTGACCAAAGAGAAGGTCACAAGCAGAAACCATTTATCCCTTACATTTTTTATTCTGAATAACATAAGTAGGTGGTGGTTGATTTAACACACACAAAGTACAAAGCATTGCTTACAAACCAGAGGTGGCAGAGCCATGTATACAAGACAAGAGGAGTGTCATACTGCACTCTGTTATACCTCGATGTAATTCTCCATAGGATCACGATGCTGGGACTGGGCAACAGTGGATGGATCACTTGACCATGGCCCTGTTCTGTTTGTTCCCTTTGACGCAGCTGGTACTGGCCACAGTAGGCTAGATGGACCACTGGTCTGACCAAGTATGGCCATTCTTGTGTTCTTATCATCCACTCCAGGTGTTTGTACCTACAACTCATGGATGATATTGGGTGGTAGCTTTACCACACCCAGCTGAAGACCACTTTTTAGCAGCCAGCTATCACCTTAGCTTTCCACCATATCTTGGGTATCATGTTCTTCTGTATGACATGGGACCCGAAGATAGACAGCCCGTATTGGCTTTTCTTCCCAAATCAAATCAGTATCTTAGATGTCTGTATACTAATGTGAGAAGTATGGGGAATAAGCAAGAAGAACTTGAAATGCTAGTTAATAAGCACAACTGTGGTATAGTTGGCATCACAGCCTGGGATAATACGCATGACTGGAATATTCCTATAGAAGGGTACAGCACATTGGAAAGTTGGTGCCTGTCCAAGAAGCTGCATGTTAACTTCTGAAGAGCCATATGTGGCTCTGGAGCCACAGGTTGGCCACTCCTGATTTAGATAATGGCATAGAGAGTTTGCTTATAAAGTTTTCAGATGATTCAAAGATGGGAGGGGTTGCAAGTGCTTTCGAGGATAGGATTAAAATTCAAAATAATCTGGACTGGAGAAATGGTCTGAAGTACATTGGATGAAATTCAATAAGGACAAATGCAAAGTACTCCACACAGGAAGGAACAATCAGTTGCACATGTACAAACTAGGAAATGACTGCCTAGGAAGGAGTCCTGCGGAAAGGGATCGGGGAGTCATAGTAAATCACAAGCTAAATATGAGTCAACAGTGTAACCCTGTTGCAAAAAAAGCAAACAACATTCTGGGATGTAATAGCAGGAGTGTTGTAAGCAAGGCATGAGAAGTAATTCTTCTGCTGTACTCTGCGCTGATACAGCCTCAGGTGAAATATTATGTTCAGTTCTGGACACTATATTTCAGGAAAGATGTGGACAAATTGGAGAAAGTCCGGAGAAGAGCAACAAAAATGATTAAAAGTCTAGAAAACATGACCTATGAGGGAAGATTATAAAAATTGGGTTTGTTTAGTCTGGACAAGAGAAGACTGAAAGGGGACATAACAGTTCTCAAGTACATAGAAGGTTGTTACAAAGGAGGAGGGATGTAAATTGTTGTTGTTAACCTCTGAAGATAGGACAAGAAGCAATGGGCTTAAATTGCAGCAAGGGTGGTTTAGGTTAGACATGAGGAAAAACTTCCTGTCAGGGTGGTTAAGCACTGGAATAAATTGCTTTGGGGGTTGCGTGGCACCTCTGTCACTGGAGATTTTTAAGAGCAGGTTAGACAAGCACCTGTCAGGGATGGTCTATATCAGGGTTGGGCAAAACTACAGCCAGATTCAGCCCTTCAGATGTTGTAATTTGGTCCTCAAGCTCCCGCCAGGGAGTGGGGTCTGGGACTTGCCCCGCTCCAGTGCTCCAGCTGGGGACTTGCCCCGCTTCATGCGTGTCATGGCTCCACACAGCTCCCAGAAGCAGCAGTGTGTCTCCCCACCAGCTCCTACGCATTGGGGCAGCCAGGGGGCTCCGCACTCTGCCCCGACCCCAAGCGTCGCCCCTGCATCTCCCATTGAAACCATGGCCAATGGGAGATGCAGGGACAGCGCCTGCAGACAGGGCAGCATGCCGAGCTACCTCACTGCGCCTCTGCATAGGATTTGAAGGGGGGACATGCCGCTACTTATGGGAGCTGCTTAAGGTAAATGCCGCCTGGAGTCTGCACCCCTGACTCCTCCTGTGCCCCAACCCCTGCCCCAGCCCTGATCCCCCTCCCATCTTCCGAGCCAATTGGTCTCAGCCTGGAGCACCCTCCTGCACCCCCAACCCTTCATCTCTAGCCCTACCCCAGAGTCCGCACCGCCAGCCGGAGCTCTCACCCCCCCCGACACCCCGACCCCCAATTTTGTGAGCATTCATTGCCCGCCATACAATTTCCATACCCAGATGTGGCCCTTAGGCCAAAAAGTTTGCACACCCCTGGTCTAGATAATACTTAGGCCTGCCATGAGCGCAGGGGACTAGACTAGAAAACCTCTCAAGGTTCCTTCCTGTCCCATGATTCTATGATGTTGTAGTAGTTCTGGTGATACGTTGTTGAAGCCACAAGTTTTCCCTGTTTTAATTTATTTCAGTGCCTTTTCTATTTCTTCACTAAAGTGTGGTTGGAAGTTTTCATCTTGGTCAAAAGTGGAGATTTCTTTTATTGACTCCAGTCTTTTTTGATTGACACCTCAAAAATTGTATCTTTTTCTGCTTTAGCAATGTTGATCAGGTATGTGGTGTCACTGTTTGGAGAGACCTTCTGTTGACGTGTATCTGGTGGGTTCTTGGTGCCCCAAACTTCCTGACTATCCATGCTTTCCTGATAGAACTTGATATGTCCGTTTCTGAGATTGCTTTTTCCCAGCATGCTCTGTGGGCTAAATTCAGGCTCTCTAGAAGATGACTGGCTATTTCTGGGTTAATGAATATTTTGAACAGCTAAAGGAAGTTTTCACATTCTTTGCCCAGACATGGTATACAGATCTTTGGCAGCCACATTGGATGAACTTGGAGATGATCTTAAAGATTGCTTTGGTAAACCTTGAACATGCTTAAACTACTGAGATTTTATGCAGAATGTATACTAGTCAATGAGTTTAGTGTAATTGTCCCAGTCTTCTTTCTGTAGTTCCAACTTAGTACCTAGGAGTAAAGTGGTTTAGTCTGTACCCTGATTGCTGACCAAAGCCTTCAATTATTTCTTGTAACACTAGCCGCATTTTATTTATATCGTGTATAAAAAGCATAAGGCCATCAGCATATAATGAAAGTTTTTCTATTCCCAATATTCTTATTCCCTGAACTTCTTCACCTCAATCTTTTGTTCTAATAGTTCCATAATTAAATCAAATAATAAGGGTGATAAGGGACACCGTTGGCTTGTTCCTCTGCATAATGGTATTGGCTCAGTCTTTGTGACATCATTTCCCCAAAAACCTAATGTGACCCTGGCAGGACAGGTGCCAGCTCATGCCAAGGCCCCTTGGCCACAACTGAACACTGACAAATGCACCGCTGGAAAGCAGCCTGGCTCCCCTGTGTGTTAGTACTGTTAAAATAGGTATTAGATTTATGAAAAAGTGTTTCGACTTTATAAAATGCTTGTAAACTGCTGCATGCGTTAATCTCACATATCAGATCTATGTCCCATGTTATAAGGTAGCACTTTAGTGTTTGCTCTATAACTGTAAAACCACTTGTCAGGAAAGAAGCGTTGCCAAGTGTGAAATACTAGTTTATCACAAGAGGTGTTATCTCCTGCCCAACAAAAGAAGGCCCTGAGGCACCAGACAAGCCATTGTGGAACATCAGAAGACAGAAGACTTTGTTGATTGCTCCTCTCACATCCATGAAGAGGAGATGTGCATGGGGCCTCATCCCGACAGCTTGAACTCTGGTGGAAGGGAATAAAAATCCCAGACAGGAAGAAATTGTATGTTTATGCTGCTTGGACTCTGTGGGGCAAGGATTACTAAGCATAAGCAAAAGATCCCAAGTGCTTGGCCTGGATTACCCCTGAAAGACAAATAGATCTTGATTATTATAGAAGTTGCTATTACCTTTTGAAACCTAAGACTGTAACTCATTTGTGTGTATTTTTATCTGCTTTAACCTTGTAAATAAATTTAATTTCTTTTTCTAGTTTATATATCTTTAATTCATTTATTATAGGATTCACTTCAAGCATTATCTTTGGTGTGGGATCTAAGGTGCAATTGACCTGGGGTAAGTGACTGGTCCTTTGGGAATGGGAGTAACCTGAATATTATAGTGATTTGTTGGGGGGGAAGGGACCATCTATCACAAAGGCAGGCTAACCTGTTTGGCAAGATAGACTGGAGTGCCCAAAGGGACTGTCTGTGACTCCATGTCAAGGCTGTTATAGTGCTTGAGGAGTTCACATTTGATCCTTGGTTGGTGAAATCAAAGTATAGAACTCATAATCAATTTGGGGTGTGTGCCCTGCTACTTAACAGTTTGCCCTGAGGTTGGTACTCTTGCTCCTGAACCACTCCAGACAGTTTGTCACCCTAGGATTTCTATAGGTTATTTTAATCCACTTCTGAAAGTGTTCCCAAAAACTGTATTTCTCCACCTTTCTAAACAAAAATGGTCATTCTACCAAACCTCTTCTGCATCCATAGTTAGAATGCAGATGTCTTCATTAGTGCTCTTAGAATGCTTTACCACATGCAGGAGTTTTCTTGTGTTATTTAAGTGGTTTCTTCCTTTTTATAAAAATCAATCTGTTTTTGATGCACTACTTTAGGCATTCTTGTGTCTAATCTGGATGTTAGTATTTTTGTTAAAATCTTACTATCTGTATTTGTTAAACAAATGGGCCTATAAGATGCTGGATCTGATAAATCCTTATTTGGTTTAGTTATCAAAACTACATCTGCCTGATGGAAGGTATTTAGTAAGCACTTTGTTGTCAAAGAAGACTGAAATATCTCAGCTCACAATGGAGTTACCTATATTTTAAACATGGAAGCTGCAGAGCCAGTGCTCGGGGCTCGGTATGGGCAGCGCGCAGAGCCACCTAGCCGCGCTTCTGACTAGGAGCAGCCAGGGATGGGTCACCACTTATGGGGAGCCGCCCGAGGTGAGTGCCCTCTGGATTGGGCACCCTGAAACCCCTCTTGCACCCCAACCCCCTGCCCCGAACCCTCTCCGGCACCCAAACTCCCTCCCAGAGCCCACGCCCCACACCTTCTCCCGCACCCCGCACACCCTCCCACACTCAAACTTCCTCCCTCTTAGTTAACTGGAATTTTTCACTTTTTCACCCCCCCATTCCTGCAACATGCTGGATAAAAAGCTTTTACTGTACTACCCTTTCATTCTGTGTCAGTCTGGGCATTTTAAGAACTTGCAAAATACTAGCTCCTAATTCTTCCATGTTAACACATTTGCTAGTATATATCTCTTGGAAATATTCTTCTAGTATTTTGTTAATCCCTTTGTTTTTGGAGTATTCCATTTTTTGTCCTTAAGGTATGGTATGGCTGTTCTGGGTCTTCTGTTGGAAATCAGTCTGGTTAGTAATCTATGTTCCATTTGATGTCATAAAATAGTTTCTGCGTGACTGACCAACGAGGCAATCACAAGTTCCTTTCCTTGTCATGGTACCTTTTTAGGTATCATTTTTGCTTTAGCTTCTTAGCAGTCCTCAGTAATTTTTCTTGACCTGCCTGGGCTTTTCAAACTGTCAGCCACAGTTTCTTCTCACTTGTTTTAACACTTTCCCTGATTTGACACCTTGTTCTGCTGTTATCACTCTACAAAGAGACTTTGAAATTCTATATTATCAGTTCAAGAGACTCATTATCCAGAAAGTGCTCTCTAATTCCCTTCCTCTTATCCCAAATCATTTGCATATAGGCAGTCTTTTAATTCCTGCTATCATATTTTGGAAACCTTCTTTTAGTAAAGTGAGAACTGGTTGGCTTCACTGTTTGCAAAGGGATTTTAAATTCTCAGATGGAAGGCCCAATGTACAGCAAGTGCACTGTAAATGTGTTTCGCACACAGTGGTTGTGGAGCACTGGCTGGTGATCTGCGGAGTGCTGACTGGTCACCTAGTGCTAGCACTCCTCCTTGTTTCCAAATGTTAAATTGCATTAAAAGAAGCTGAAAATATAACACTTTCCTACGTAAGCTAAGGCTGCATCTGCCAAGGAGATGTTATGTGACCACAAATGCAAAGAAAGATGGGCTGCACATTCGAAAATGGGCAAAGAGGCAATCCCTCTGTTAAGCTATGACCCATTCTAGGGAAATGTTTGAGATCCCCTCCCCTGCCATATGTAATTTTTCACGATTAGTCAGAGTGGAGCATTAAGCATTTTGTGTGAGTCCTAGTACAAAATGGGGCCACAGCCTGGAACTCCATGAAATCTTGGAGTCACCCCACTGCAACAACAGTGACGAAGTCTTCAGAGAAGAGTAGCACTCTGGGAAAACAGGACCTTGTGCAGAGAGTTCAGTAACATGAGGTAGGCCCTGAAGCCAAGCCCAGCAGCATTCCACACACAGTATTAATCTACACACGCAAGCCTGACTTTCACTTCTCTCTCTTGCTTCATACCAGACCTTCAGAACAGCCGTAGGAAATATTCAAGTCTCCCCAGAAGGATTTCTTAGGCCTTCTGCAGATCAGTCACAGTATTTCTGTAAAACTGCAAAGCGATTGATTTGTGATTTCAGGTCCCCCACTTCCTGAGTCAGCAGAGCAGTGCAGCAGGGGCACTAGCCTGCTGCCATATACAACAGCAACATCCTCGGCCAGTTAGGAAGCGGTATTGACAGGTTCTGTGAGGATCTCCCTCCTGTGCCACTGGCTGGCTCCTAGGGGTAGGCTGCAGAGTGGAGGCAGGCAAACACCAGGCTCCTCACAGCTCCACCAGAAAAGCATCTCATGGCATTGAGAGGCGATTTCCCTTCTTAAAACCTCTTTAGAGAGATCTCTAACAAAGAAGAATGTAAAACTGTTTTCTTCCATTGGAAGAAGCCTGTTCTAAGCCCAGAGGTAACAAAGAGACCTTGAGTCCATATGAAATATCTTGTTCCTGCTTATTCCAGTTTGTGCATTTCTACTCAACTACTTCTGTACAAGCTTAAATATGGATGTTGCCCAGAGATTGCTACACTTCTGCACCTGGATATTATCATCTGCTGGTGCTCTTACCCTCTGCCAAAAATTCTGATCCTGCAGTAATGCAGGCACATTGAAACCTAAGCTCTTTGGAAAATACTGGAAAGCCTTTCCTCAGAATTAGCCTCATCGTGATACATGTGAACCGGAGTGTTGTGGAAATGTTCAATTACCCATTTTTAAAATGTATCTCAGGAGTTCAGTCTCCTGTGCAAGAAATTCCTGCAAATTCTCTGTCAGTCTCCACATGGTGCTGGGAAACAGACTGAAAAAATGCAGTCAGCTCAGACAGAGATTATTAGGGATTCGTGTGACTTCATAATGGCTGTTAAGCATGACTTGATAATGCCCATTGCAGTTCGTGGACCCCCCAGGGCACAGTCTGGCCCATTTGTCTGAAAGGCCAATTTTCTTGCTCTAGATTATTAAATTACAAAGAGCTTTGGGAAACAATCTCATTTACTTTTCACAGTAAAGGATGCTGCCTTTACTTTTGCATTTCACACAGTTGAGACAATGAAAATAGTGATGCTATGGCCCTGCTGAAGTTGATGGCAAAACTCCCATTGACTTCAGTGCAGTCAGGATTTTTTTACCCACAACTCAGCTTTGCTTTCTGTTCTCATGCACTTGGCACACATCTGTAATGTTTGCGTTGCAGAGGGCTGCTTAAATCCAAACAAAACTTCCATCTCTCCCCTTCATTTTCCATGAGAACATTTTCTTGCAGTGTTAGATTTTTGCATAATCTTTTCCCCCCTTGCAAAGTCTTAAATTTCGGGCCCTGACAACATCCCCTTCCATCAATGAAAAGGAGGACTTGTGGCACCTTAGAGACTAACAAATTTATATGAGCATAAGCTTTTGTGAGCTACAGCTCACTTCATTGGATGCATCCGACGAAGTGAGCTGTAGCTCACAAAAGCTTATGCTCAAATAAATTGGTTAGTCTCTAAGGTGCCACAATTATTCCTTTTCTTTTTGCGAATACAGACTAACATGGCTGCTACTCTGAAACCTTCCATCAATGAAGTGACATAGATTCAAGTGCTTTTGAGGGCAAGGATCGGCCTTCTGGTGTCATCATGATATTTGTAAATGATGGAAAACACCAAGCATATGCTCAGTAAATTGTGAGGAATTAAAAATGAGATTCCTTGTATAAAGCAGCCTTATGTGAGTGAGACACTCTTGCAATAGAGAATCTCACTCATTGAGTAACGCAGAAAACTGTTGCAGTATGTAGAGGAGGTTTTGGAACAAATTGATCAATTGAACAGTAATGCGTCCCCAGGGCCAGGTAGTATTCACCCAAGAGTTCTGAAGGAACTCATGTATGAAATTGCAGGACTACTAACTATGGTATGTAACTTATCATTTAAATCAGCTTCTGTGTCAGATGACTGGTGGATAGCTAATGTGATGCCAATTTTTGAGAAAGGCCAAAGGTGATCCTGGCAACTACAGGCCAATAATTGTAACTTCAGTACTAGGCAACTTGTTTGAAACTGCAGTAAAGAACAGAATTTATTAGACACATAGATGAACACAATTTGTTGGGGAAGAGTCACCGTGGCTTTTGTAAAGAGAAATCATACCTTACCACTCTATTAGAATTCTCTGACGCCAGAGGCGGATTACATTTTTATAGGGCCCTGGGCCAGAGTAAGTGGGGGCCCCTCCCCACTGCTTCTATCTGCAGTCTTCCTCCAGCTTCCCCCTGGTGCTCCCGCTGGGGAGCGGGCTCAGGGCGCTTTCCCCGCCTACCCAGCGCTCCTGCCAGGGGGGAGAGGGATTGGGTGTAGGGGCCTGGCTCTCCACTCGGCGGGGGGCCCCGGGGCATGGGCCCTATTGGCCCAGTGGCTAATCCGCCACTGTCTGAGGCGGTCAACAAACATATGCACAAGGGTGATCCAGGGGATATAGTGTACTTGGACTTTCAGAAAGCCTTTGACAAGGTGTGACACTGGTAGACCAGGTCAGATCAGGGCCACAAGCCAATTCACTTGTGTATTAGTATAGATGAAAATGAGTGTAAATGTAAGAGTGTATTCAGGTCTTTAAACGCAGTGGTAGCGGATGACAGGACAAGGAGTAATGGTCTCAAGTTGCAGCGGGGGTGGTTTAGGTTGGATATTAGGAAAAACTTTTTCACTAGGAGGGTGGTGAAGCACTGGAATGCGTTACCTAGGCAGGTGGTGGAATCTGCTTCCTTAGAAGTTTTTAAGGTCAGGCTTGACAAAGCCCTGGCTGGGATGATTTAATTGAGGATCGGTCCTGCTTTGAGCAGGGGGTTGGACTAGATGACCTCCTGAGGTCCCTTCCAACCCTGATATTCTATGATTCTATGAAACTTCATGAAAACAAGTGGAATGTTACTTGTATTGTTTTCACTTATCCCGTGGGGGGAGGGGAGCTGTGCTCCCACCAGCAATGCCCCAGGCCTGGTAGGGGCCCGAGTGCACAGGGAGGAGGCGGGGACCGTGCCACGGGGGAGCCCAGCAGTGCGGCAACCAGAAACCCCCGAGCCTGCTGCTAAGCCTCTCCCCTGCTTGTACTACCAAGTAGTACGAGCCTCTGTGCGGAGGAGGTGGGCTGGGGCTGGAGCGGAGCCGCAGTGGCTGAGGGCTCCTCTCCACCCCCACCACTGGCAGGAGCCCTCAGCTGGCGGCCAGCTGGCCAAGGGGAGCAAGTGGGCAAGGGCGAGGGAGAAGACAACCCTGGGCCCACCGGCTGAGAGCACCCAGGGGGAGGGGCTGGGCCGGAGAGGAACTAGTGCCCCAGCCAACATTGGGCCAGGCCAGCACATGGCACCCTCTTTGGTGGGTGCCTACCCCAAAAAGGCCATCCCTGGTCTCAGTGGTGCCCCAAATTTGCTGGTGCCCTACGCAGCCTCGTATGCTGTTTACGCTTAAGGACTGCTCTGCCCCCCTCACCACATGACCCCACTGTCACCTCCTGTAACACCGCCCTCAGCTGTGACCCCTCCAGCCCCCTCGTCTGGAGCAGGGGGCAGCCAGTCAGATCCTTGGCAAAGGGGGGGGGATGCGTCCGATGGGGCTCCAGGAGGGAGGATGTGCCTTGCTCCAGAGCAGATGATGCCTCTTGCATACTCCTGACTGAATCCCCACACCTTCACACCCCTTTGGGCCCCCACATAACTCCTCCTGCCTG
Source organism: Eretmochelys imbricata (assembly GCF_965152235.1). Taxonomy (NCBI): domain Eukaryota; kingdom Metazoa; phylum Chordata; order Testudines; family Cheloniidae; genus Eretmochelys; species Eretmochelys imbricata. Next base: position 113,083,177 of record NC_135577.1, read on the forward strand.
TAATACTCCAGTCTCAGTCTGCCCCAAACTTTGTGCTTTCCCACTGCAGCCTCGGGCTCCACAGTGCCCAGGAGACCAAGGCACGTGGACATGGAGGTGCCCACGCTGCACTGCCAAGGAGTCCAACTCCTTTTTCTCCTGTGCTGATGCTGGAGCAACTCACTGGGATGCCAGAATAGTGCAGCGGGGGGTCATGGCCCCATCACTTTTAGAAGTGGGAGGTCTATGCCCTCCCACTTGTTTCCTGCCTTAAGGGTGCGCAATGGGGGGAGGGGGTGGAGAGGAGTGAGCAGTGGGCTGGGTCTTGGGGGAAAAGGTGGAGCAAGGGCCGGGCCTTGAGGGAAGAGGCAGACCAGTCAGCACTCCGCAGATCACTAGCCAGTGCTCCACAACCACAATAGCTGTTAGTCTAGATAGTCAGGGATGCAACCTCATGCACTGGGTGTCCCTAAGCCTTGGGGAGGAGCATGGGCAGCTGTATCCCCCCTCACCCCCGTTTCTAGAGAGCTTCCGGCGCTCCTGCTGGGTCAATGCGCCTCCAAAAACAGGTGACCCACGCTTGAATACTGTGTGAGTTGTAGTCATCCCATCTCAAAAAAAAAAAAAAAAAAAAAAGATATTAGAAATGGAAAAGGTACAGAAAAGAGCAACAAAAATGCTTAGGGGTATGGAACAGCTTCCATATGAGGAGAGATTAAAAAGACTGAGTTCTCATCTTGGAAAAGAGAGAATGAAGAGGAGATATGACAGAGGTCTATATATTCATGAATGGTGCAGAGAAAGTGACTAAGGAAGTGTTATTTACCCCTTTACATAACACAAGAACCAGGGGTCACCCAATGAAAGTAATAGGCAAGTTTAAAACAAACAAAAGAAAGTACTACTTCTCCCATTGCATCATCAACCTGTGGAACTCATTGCGAGGGTATGTTGTGAAAGCCAAAAGTATAATTAGGCTCAAAAAAGAATTATATAAGTTCATGGAAGATAGATCCATCAATAGCTGTTAGTCTAGATAGTCAGGGATGCAACCTCATGCACTGGGTGTCCCTAAGCCTTTGAGTGATAGATGCTGGGACTGGATGACAGGGGATGGATCGCTTCATAATTACGCTGTTTGTTTCATTCCCTTTGAAACATCTGACACTGGCCACAGCCAGAAGACAGGATAGTGCGCTAGATGAACCATTGTTCTGAGCCAGCAGTTCTCAAACTATGAGGCCTCCCCTGGGACAGAGGGGCAAGAATGTGTCAAGGGAGGTGTCATAAATATAAAGGGAAGGGTAACCACCTTTCTGTATACAGTGCTATAAAATCCCTCCTGGCCATAGGCAACATCCTGTTACCTGTAAAGGGATAAGTAGCTCAGCTAACCTGGCTGGCACCTGACCCAAAGGACCAATAAGGGAACAAGATACTTTCAAAACCCTTTCAAAAAGGGATTTTATCGCACTGTATACAGAAAGGTGGTTACCTTTCCCTTTATATTTATGACAGGAGGCCTGAGCTGTGTTGTTTGTTTTTTTTTGTTTTTGTTTTTTTTTTAAAGAGATCTGGCTGTCAGCCCCAGATGGCTGGGGCTCATGCAGAAGGGCCATGCACAGCCGGGAGGTGGGGATACAGAGGGCAGCCAGAGACCCACCTCCCGGGCTCGGGTTCTCCTCCCCACACCTCTCAATCCCTCACCAGGGGGCAGCCTGGGCTCGGCCTCTCCTTCCCTCACCAGTCCCTCACCAGGAGGCAGCGGAACGCCAGCTGCCAGCCCCGCCGCGCAGAAGTAAGGGTGGCAATGAAGTGCTAAGTCTGCTGTAAAAAGTGATCTCGCTTTTCACATTGGCACCCTTACTTCTGTGCTGCTGCTGGCCCGGCGCTGCCTTCAGAGCGGAGTGACGGTATAGGTACTTGTGGGGAGGGACAACTACAAGACAAAGTAGTGGGGGCCAATCAAATAAGTCTGAGAACCACTCGTCTGACCTAGTAAGGCCATTCTTGTGTTATTTGGATACCATTATTAAACACCCAACGCAATGAGGGCTAGAGCCCCAATGTGCACTTCAGTGTTACAGTGCTGAGTCTAACTTTAGACACCCTGCTGCCTGGTGGAATCCACACCCCAAGTTAGGTGCCCAAGCTCTCTAGAAAATGAAGGGGGAGAGTTAGATGCCTACACGAGCCAGCGAAGTAAGTGGAGAGCTGCCTAACGCAGGGTATGTCTACACTACAAACCCAAGTCAACCTATATTAGGTTGACTTACAGCCACCACTGCGATGCTGCATGTCTACACTACCCTCCGTGGGTCAGCTCCCTCATCGGGAGCACTTCCACCGACCTAAGAGGGGCAGTGTGGGGAGCTGAGAGCCCCATCTCTCAGCTCTGCTAGCAGCTCCCTGCCAGAAGCCAGACTGCCCCACAGGCCCCCTCTGCTCCCCATTCCCTGCAAGGAACAGGGGAAGCTGTCCGGGGCTTCTCCCCCCCATGCACTATTCCCCGCCAGGAGCGTGGGGGAAGCCGCCTGGGGCTTCTCTGTCCCCCTACCCGCTTCCCACTGGGAGTCTGGCAGCCTTGTCAATTTCACAGCTCACCAATGACAAGGCTGCCAGGCTCCTGACAGGGAGTGGGCGGGGGGCCCCTTGGGCTTTTTACTCCAATTCCCAGCTGGTATTGGCTCTGAATCAGCCCCAGTTTCTAGCTCCAGTTCCCAGCTGGGATCGGGGTCCAAAGCGCCATGAGCTTCTCACCCCGGCTTCCAGCTAGGATAAGGGTCCACAGTCACCCTAGCATCTCGCCAGGGATCCCAAATGGGATAGGGGTCTGAAGCCACCCCAGGCTTTTCGCCCCAACACCCATCCAGGAGGTTTGTCCAGCCACCCAGCTCTCAGAGGAGATCAGGGGCTTTCTTGTCAATTTCATGGCTCCAGCCATGAAATTGACAAGACAGCCAATGTAAAGGATGCAGTGTCTACACAGACACCTAACTCCACATGAGACTCTCAGCCATAAACCTTCTCCTGGAATTAGGTACCTAAACCAGTGCAGAGAGGTTTTTAAGGCCTGGCTTGACAAAGCCCTGGCTGGGATGATTTAGTTGGGGTTGGTCCTGCTTTGAGCAGGGGGTTGGACTTGATGACCTCCTGAGGTCTCTTTCAACCCTATAGGGTATTCTGGCATCAGGCACTCTTGCTGAATCTGTTTCAATTTGAATAAAATACTTAAATATTCATTGGCACAGGAGTGCTTTAACCACTGTGCTATAGACTTGCACACTCTCTCTCATACCTTTGGTTAGCTGATCACAGGTGCCCTGATAGGAAAAAAATGTACTTGATAGTTTTTGCTGTTTTTTTCTGTTTATTTTTAACTTGTCAGTTAAATGCAGCCACTCCATGTAAAGTATTAATATAGGTCTGTGGGCACTCAACCAATTTAACCATTGACATCAAACTGTAGAATGAAAATACCACTTCTTACCTGTCTCTCACATCTTGGGCCAGTGCATCATAGCAGGGGACCCTTATTTAATTCATGCAGGAAATGCATTGCTTACCTGGAAAGAAGACTCGCACCACCTGAAAGTTTTGTTGTCTACTGTGAAGGGAACCATTTCTCCAAATGTACTATTGTAACCCAAGAAGTTAGACACCACAATAGCAGCATGCCATGCTTCTAAGTGGCCTGCAATTGCTGAAAAATGAAAGATTAGTGATCAGTGTAAGGTCAAATAGCTGTGGGGGAGGTCTTCAATTGAAGACTTAAAAGGTAATTGGGATCTGGAAAAAAACAGGAAAAGCAGAAGTATGTCTTGTTAATTCTGTTGTAGCACCTAGAGGCACCAGTCCCATTATGCTAGGCACTGTACAAACAACTGTAAGACAAATACTTGTTGTTGTTATTTTTGCATTACAGTAGTAAGTGGAGTCCCCAACAAAGATCAAGGCCCCATTCGGCACTGAACAAAGACATAGTAAGAAACAGTCCCCAACTCAGAGTTTCTGATCTAAATAGGCAAGACAAACAACAAGTGGGAGAGTGAAGAACAGCACCTGCATCTCCTGAATCCCAGACCAGGGCTCTGCCTGCTGGACCAGGACCACACTGCCTCTCTATTAAATAGGTGAAGGTGAGGGAGGTGGTAATAATGGTAGAGACAACTGAAAATAACAGTATCAGAAAAATCATCCTGGAATTGAAATGGAATCCAAAGGAAAATGGTGGAAGCCCCGTCTCTTGAGACATTTAAAAGTAGACTGGACAAAGTACTAGAAAATGTACTGTAAAGAGCAATCCTATACTGGCAGGGGAATAGCTTAGATGATTACATAGGTCTTTTCCAATTCTAATAGCACTGCTTCCAAGCTGTAGAGAATGTGTAGAAGACAAAGGTGATCATGGGTGGTGGGTACCATAGGCTGGGGGAGGCTGTGCCACCCCAAACAGCCAGGCGTGTCCCCATCCACACTCTGCCCCAGCCCCCACTCCTGCTTCTACTCCATGTGGCTGCTCCAGTCTCCCTGTGGGGTGGCCCTGGCTTGGAGCTGTGTGTGTGTGTGTGTGGGTGGGGGGTTGGCCACACCGCCCACTCCAAGGCTGGGGAGGGAGGCTGGGGGTGCTCTGGGGCTGGGAGGGGAGCTAGCTGCGGCGGTGGCTAGCAGCTGCAGTCGGGGGTGGGGGGGGGCTCTGGGATTGGGCAGGGGGGTGCCAAAGGGGTGGGGCTGGGGGCTAGCCTCCCCCAGCCCACGGTTCACACGCTGCCCATGAAGGTAATACATAAGAAGCAAGAGCATGCCACAGGAGCCTACAGACCTATTTAACAGGGCAAGAGCAAACACGATGCCGAACAACCGATGCCAATTAATCTTTGTGAGTCAAGATGGGTGAGATAATACCTTTCATTGGACCAACTTCTGTTGGTGAGAAAAAACAAGCTTTCCAAGCTACACAAGAACTTTTCTTCAGGGCTGGGAAAGGTATGAAGCATGTTCCAGCTAAATACAAGCTCAAACATATAGTTTAGCGTAAGTAGTTAGCACATATTTCAAGGGACCATTAAAGGTGAAGCAGCACACCCCTGTAGTCATGGGACAAAAAGTACTAGCAAACCTTTGACAGTTGTTTCTGATGTTTGAGGGGGTAGGACAGATGAAATGCCAGAGAAGTGGGAAAAGGCAAACAAGCAAAACGCTTATGAGTGGAAAGAGGATCCAGAGCATTACAGACCAGGGCATTTATCTGTGATACTAGGTAAAGGATTATAACAATTAATAAAGCCATAAATTATGGCAACCCAATTTAATATAATTATTTCTTAAACCAGGTATACTCTTCATGGATAATGGCAATGCAGACAACATACATCGTCAGTTTAGTAGGTCATTTTATACATATTGCCTCGTGACAGGCTCACAGGGCTACAAGAGAAATGTGGACTAGCTGGCACTGCTATAAAATGGATACACAAATGGTTAAAAATCATGAGCAATCTTCAGTCACATGGCAGGAAGACAAATTGCATGGGGAGCTCACTGTGTGCGCATTTGGGATCCAATAAATACAAAGCGAGGGCTAAATCCCTTGTCAGATAAGGATCCTGGGATTATAGCGAATGCTGCATTGAATGTGAATCAACAACGCAACTTGCACAAAGGGCAACTATCATACTGGCGTGGGCTGTATTTAACAGAAGTGGTATGTAATTGTTCCACTTTACTATGCATGTGTTAGCCCTGAAGAAGAGTCCTACACTGACAGGTGCTGCAGAATCCAAAAGAGAAAAACCAGAGAAAGTTCAGAAGAGAAGAATATATATATATATAAAAACCTGACAGGGAAGCTTTTGAGAAGTGTGCACATTCAGTCTGGAGAACAGATGCCTGAGAGACAACAGGATAACAGTCTATAGGTACAGAAGGGACTGCCATAACCAGAGCAGGGAATCAATTATTCTTCCTAGCGGAGAGAACGCAACAAGCATCACTGTTAATCTGTAGAAAAGAATAATTTGTTTAAATATTAGGGGAAACGACAGGCCATGCATCCAGCAATCAAGGAAGCTTGTGACCTCACCAGTTGGAGCTACTTGGGGCTAGAAATAGCACCTAGCCATTAGAAATGGCTAAGAATAATTAACGTTCGCAGTATTGTTGTAGCAGTGTTGGTCCCAGGACAGTACCACGACAAGGGGGGGTGCGGTAACATCTTTTACTGGACCAACTTCTACACAGAACTGAAGAAGTAACTCAAAAGTTTTTTGCTTTCATCAACAGAAGCTGGTCCAATAAAAGACATTACTCACCTGGTCTCTAAGAATAATTGTCACTTTGGTCATGATGCAGGGAATTAAATGAACAACCTATTGGAGGTCCTCTCCAACTACACAGAGACTTTGATTACCATTAATCTAAGGAAACTGAGTGATACTAATGAATCCATTAGAAACACTTTTTGCATTGATACATTATAAAACCTCTAGCTGTTTATGATCTTCTGCTTGAATAGTGCAAGGTCCCAACAACTCACCTGAGAAGCCACTGTTGCCTAGGGTGGGAAGGGAGAGTGTGTTTACATTTGTGAACTTCACTATCTGACCCACAGCATAAGAGTAAAATATTTGCAGACCTAACCAATGATTAGTAGTCCTACAATTTACCCATGAAAATAAAACTAGGTAGAACAGTGCTTCTTCAGAGTATTGCTAAGAATAAAACTATATGTTACAACTTTTAAGATAATTTGATAGGTTTTATTTCTTTCCTGAATCATAAGCATTAGGTGGGTACCAGTTCTGTTAGGTCATTGTGCCCAGCCTTCTGCCACAACAGGATTACTCTCTAGGATATTCACAATTGCTTTATACAAGTTCAAACCAAAACCATGCTCTTATTATTCCTCATGGCAGAGAGATGAGAATTCAGCTAATGATCCAGTGGTGGAAACAAAGACTAAAGAGAATTATTTTCCTTAACTAGATCTAAGAAATAAGGACTGTCCTGCAATTTTGGCTACGGATTTATTTGCTTCACCTACAGATTCTGTCTACCTTCTTGGAGACAGCAGAAGAAAAATAAGGCCTGGCTGGTACAACTAGATTTACATTAGCAACGATTGCAGCAGTGCTGTTGTGTGGAGTGTGGACAGGTACTCTTAAATTAAAACTCCATGCCTGTTATATGAGACTCCAGCCACCTGCCAAGCATGTGTGGAATCATGAAGTGGACAGAAGTCAGAAGTCTCCCAAGAATGTACAGAAATAGCAGGTGGGTTTTACCCTCTCTCCCCCTCCTCCTCCAGAGCCTTGTAAAGAAAACATTCTTTTTCTGAATGCCTCCAACATGTAAATGTCACACTTCGTACATAGCATCAAGCCTCTTGTGAAGAAGCTCCGCCCCATCTTCAGCACTGCATTTTAACCATGCTGACAGAATAAAGAAATACCACCTCTAAAGCCTGGTCTACACTACAGCATTAGGTCAATGCAAGCCCCTTGCAGCAGGCTAGCTGTGGAAGTGTCATCACTTAAATTTAGCTCCCATTGACTTAAGTGCCTCTCTGTGCCTATTTAGCAATACCACCTCCCCAAGCAGTGGAGAGTCACATCTGATGTAATTAGATTGATGCAGTGTCCATGTATACCAGGGATAGTTGATTATTTTATGTCAAGGTCCAAATTTCTTGGCCAAGGTAGAGTCAAGGTCCAGACTCCAGAGAAAATTAAAAAGATTTTATGGTCCATTCAAAAGCATCTGACAGTCCAGATTTTCCCCTATTGTAGGCACAGTTTTGCCTGTTATTGGCTTTTAGGAACCATCCCACAATGCCCCCCCTGACAATACAATTGATACAAATGCTCCTAGTAGGATGCACATTGCTGACAAAGAGCCAAGTGTCCATACACACAAACAATTTAATAACTATAATGGCTGCATACTGACATAAGTTAGGTCAACAATTTTGTAGTGTAGACATGGTCTAAATGGGAAAGCCACCAGCCTTCCTTCACTGAGATTTACATTTACACTGACTAGCATCTTAGCTTATTCCAATGTGAGACTGAAGTTCTGTTTATGACATTTAAGGATACAGCAAGGTAAAGATTAAATCAGCAACATGAGTGTTCTAAAAACCACACTTTATGAAGCACAACTTTGCATGCCCAAACTATCAGCTTGCCTCCTCTATATAACTGTTGGTTTAGAAGAGAGTACAGCTATGAGCTCATACTCTGGGGGGGTTGTATCTGAGCTCTGGCCCAGTACCAACCCTGCTACCACCATCTCTGGGATAATTGCTTGTATGAGTAATTATAAGTGCAGGTTAATTATAGTAATTCTATAGCAGGAGAGACTGAGTTGCTACCACATACAAATGTTTTCACCCACAGCTTGAGAATGGTTATGGAACCAACAAGCTGCATCAAGATCCAGCTTGACTAGATAGTTTGTTTTAGGCTGGTGTATTGCTCTGTTTGAGGTTGAGGAAGCTGACTGAAGCCCAAGCTCTTTGTTAGCTCTCAGCTGAGAGCTATTTGTAAGAATAGGGAAAGACTCTATAGCAGGCAGCATATTAACAAGCAACTGACACTCAAGTCAGCATCTCCCAGCTTCCCCAACAGTTGGTGTACAAGTCTGATACATGTTGAAACTAGGAGAAAGTATTTAGCATGCATGCTTTTGGAAAAGTAATGTAGTTAAGGCAGGTTTTTGACTACTCCTTTAGCATTCCTTCAACATGTGATGGATTAACCCTTCAAACCAAGAACTGGGGTGGGGGGGGGGTAATACTGGTGACTCAAGTTGGAGCCCTTTATTACACCCGCTCTCCTACTATCTATTGTCTATACTTAGATAATGTTAATTCCTTAGTTTCAATTCCCACTGACCTAGACATCAGTAGAGCTATTAGAACAAGCTTTAGGCCATGAGAAGCAACATGTATTGGCTGCCCATCTGTGTGTGACTGCAAACAGCCCCTTTAACAGTAAGGTGGCCCTGGTATGACAAGCCACAAATCAGTTTACCATTGTCAAGATGCTGTATTGTTTGTAAATTCTTTCAGTAAGTGAGTTCGAGGGCTGACTGCACATGCTCAGGTCTTAGAGATGTGGCAGTTTTACAGGAGAATATTTTAACTGAAGTCTGAACATTTGTTCTTTATGCCACTTACCAGGATTAAAAAAAAGTTACAGCAACAACTAACATCACAGGTGGTGGAAAGACTGTTCCCCTAGAACTGCACGTGGGTGTATCAAGTTCAGAATTCACTTAGACGGAAGCAGCCCAGCTAGGAAGATACTACAACACTAAGTCCTGCCACTCCAAAAAGCTGGAAGAAACAGCCAAATGTCACTCTGCCTTGTGCTGCCATGCTAGATTTTAGTATTCAGACAGATTTGGTTTAATTAAGACACATTTGTCAGGCCAAAACAATAGTTTATTTCAGTTTTTTCAGCAACATCTCAGCCATCAAAAAAATAAACTCTAACACAGATGGATGGAAGACTGTTCTACAGTGTTACTAGTGGGTTTTTGACCCCAGGACTTTGATTGGAGTGATGTTTATTATTCATCCAATAAGTTAGGAAGCATGGAATTAAAGTGCTTTCATTTCTGAGCTGGTATGAGGTCATCAATGGACTGGCCTTTTTCAAGGCGTTTTTCCATTTCAATCAGTAGCTTCACACCATCAACCACCATCTGCACCAGCTCTACCTCAGAGAAGCCTAGCCGGTCAGCATTGGAGACATCAAACACTCCTCCAACAGCAGCAGTATCCACACCCCCTGAAGAAAGAGGAGATTCAGTTTAGATTTGTGAAGTCCTTCACATCTTGTGTACTGCTGGAGAGACCATAGCAAGAGTCCACTTGGAGCAAAAGAGTTTCCCTTGCTGGCCTGGCAACTGGGACTAGTGCATTCATACCTGGTTATGGACAGGAAGGTGGATGGGCATGGCTTGAACAGAGGGATGCTTCCAGTTTGCTGCTGAGTTAGTACAGTACAAGTTCTAGGACACAGGACTCTCCCCCTCCCAGCTTTACCACTATGAGTGACCCTTTGCAAGTAACTCAGCCTCTGTGCCTAGGATTATCTGCATCATTGGCATAGCATTCTACTGGACAGAAGCCAGGTAGCTTGATGCTTTTAGAGTGTTTTGATATAAGTGATGAACTGTTCTTGTGGGACCAAAAAACATACTTTCCTTAGCCATGACTGTAGCTGTGGGCACTCACAGTGGGTAAGCTGTCTATTCCATAGGCACAAGGGGAGGATTTGGACAAGGACTGTAAATGGTGCTAACTAATAGCATGCTGCAGTGCAGTTCTGTAGACCTCTATGCCATTTGCATCCACATAGTAGACTTTTTTTTTTTTTTATAAGTCATCCTGGAGTGCTGTCCCTCTAATGAATGCAGAGCCATCCCTTGGGTAGGGCAAATTGGGGCAACTGCCTTGGGCCCCTGTGCTTTGATAAAAATCAGGACTGTCCTGATATTTAGCCCTTTGTCCTGCATCCAGAGGTGAAAGTAAGCTGGTACAGTCTGGCATACTGTACAGTATGCCATGCTGGACTGGCTTCCCTAGTGGTGATTTAAAGGGCTGGGTCTCTAGCCCTGAGGGGAGCCCTGGCCCTTTAAATCACGACCGGAGCCCCAGGGTAGTAGCAACAGGGCTGCCAGTGATTTAGAGGACCCAGAGCTCTGCCATGGGTGGAGCCCCGTGCCCTTTAATTTGCCCCTGAGCTCCCAGCTGCCTCTGCACCTGGTAGCTCCAGGGTGATTTAAAGGCCCTGGGGCTCCCAGTCACAGCTGGAGCCCCAGGGCCTTTAAATCAAGATTTAAAGGCCCCACCTCTTCCGTTTGAGACCATGCCCCTGCTCAGGACTCTGGTGTACCGGTAAGTCCTTTAAGTTACTTTCACCCCTGCCTGCATCCCAACCGATGCATGATCTAGGCACCATTTGTCCTGATATTCAGGTGAGGAGGTGGGCAGGGAGGTGAGGCCGGAGGCTGGTAGGTGAGGAGGTGAACGGGGAGGCGAGCAGCAGACAGGAGAGGAGGCAGGCAGAAAGGAGGAGAGTGGTGGTCAGGTGGATGTGGGGGGAAGGCATGCCAGATGGACAGGTGAGTGGGGAGGCAGGCAGGGGGTTGGGGTGGTGAGCAGTGGCTGGGTGGGGCAGATTGTGAGGAGACTAGTGGGGAGGCTGATTTGTCCTGGGCCCTGCACCCCTACTAGGGATGGCCCCGACTGTATGAACTGGGAACTAGTCTTCTAGACACTGCTTCTGAGTAATTCAGGCTCCAAACCTACTTGCCAATAGAATATTTAAAGGAAGTGATTAATGCAGTTCTGTGGAAAAGGACCTGGGGATTACAGTGAATGAGAAGCTGGATATGAGTCAGTGTGCCCTTGTTGCCAAGAAGGCAAACAGCATTTTGGGCTATATAAGTAGGAGCATTGCCAGCAGATCAAGGGACGTGATCATTCCCCTCTATTTGGCATTGGTGAGGCCTCATCTGGAGTACTGTGTCCAGTTTTGGGCCCCACACTACAAGAAGGATGTGGAAAATTGGAAAGAGTCCAGCGGAGGGCAACAAAAATTATTAGGGATCTGGAGCACATGACTTATGAGAAGAAGCTGAAGGAACTGGGATTGTCTAGTCTGCAGAAGAGAAGAACTGGGAGGAAAGGGGGATTTGATAGCTGCTTCAGCTACCTGAAAGAGGGTTCCAAAGAGAATGGATCTAGACTGTTCTCAGTAGTAGCCCATGACAGAACAAGGAGTAATGGTCTCAAGTTGCAGTGGGGGAGGTTTAGGTTGGATATTAGGAAAAAAACTTTCACTAAGAGAGTGGTGAAGCACTGGAATGGGTTACCTAGGGAGGTGGTAGAATCTCCTTCCTTTGAGGTTTTTAAGGTCAGGCTTGACAAAGCCCTGGCTGGGATGATTTAGTTGGGGATTGGTCCTGCTTTGAGCAGTGGGTTGGACTAGATGACCTCCTGAGGTCCCTTCCAACCTGGATATTCTATGATTCCATTTCTTACCAGTGCCTCGCTTCTGCAGCCTCAGCCTCTTGAGGATTTCTCCAAACTTCTCATGCTTGCCAAGGTTAGGTAGTTTGATGTGTACACCACCACGGAGACCTGTCCCAAGGTTGGATGGGCAGGTCAGGATGTAGCCAAGGTGTGGATTCCACATGAACTCATAGTTTTTGGTCTTAAAGAGAGTTTCAATCTAGAGAGAGAAGACAACTTTAGTGGAGAAACAGACCAGGCAGTCTCTCAAAGGTTTAAGAATTTGAGGTTTGAGGACCATTTACAGTCTCATTAATGTATCTAGCTCCATGATTCACCGTCCCTCCCCAGATAGCAGTATGACCTGAGTTGAACAGCTGCTATCAGTGGAACCTCTGAAGCTAAAGACCCCTGGATTTAGAAGTGGGGGCAACCAGCAGGGCATCCCCCCCAAACAGATCTTTGAACTTACTTTGTTCCCCAGTGTCTGAATGAGTCTATATTTAGTGGCTTTCAGGGTAGCATCTAAGCCCATCTGTTGACATGGGCTTGTGGGAAGAGAGTGGATATTTAGTGATGTTGCCAAGCTTGATTTAGTGGAGTTTGTTCCTCTTTGCATGGGTGGACGTGGGGAGGAAGTGCTGGCTTTACTTCCCCCTCACACTAGTGAGTTAGCTAAGGTACCTAGGGCTCAAAGTAGGTGCTTGATGTAGTGGAGCACCACTACACGTTTACTGAGCCTCAAGACATGTTCCATTATTGGTCTGTAGGCAGTGGTAGTTCATATGTTTTAATGAAAACCCATGTAAGAGGAGGAAGCCAATCAGGACGTTAGAGGACCTTCCTCTAGGCTTCATAATAATAACCTACTTTGTCAGAGTAGGTGTTTGAGCCTGTACACCCCTGGAATTTATTTGTGGAAAGATACACTAAGATGCTACCAGATGCCTAAGCTACATTGTCAGATGTTTACACAAGCACAATACAGGACTTCTACTTGCACTGAGACTCCATGCCACACAGTAGCAGTAGATTTTTAGGGCCTGTTTTAAGTCAGCACTCTGAGCACTGCATCAAGTCCTGCACCATTTAAGGCAAGAGCAATTCTCTTTAGGCTTCTTGTTACAAAGGTAAACTTCACCTGTGTTAGCCCAGTACAGAAGCGGGTGAACACTTCCTTCATGTTGCCACCTTTCTGCATGGAAATAACTCTAAGGTGATCTTCCTCATTGATCCAGACAAGGAAGGTCTTGTTGTCATTGTGCCTGAAAGACAGAAGCCAAACAACCCCTTTCTCCATTTGCAGTAGAGTTTTACTCACTTGGATTGCCACCTGGAAATCTAAATCAGTCCATCTCTTATTTGGACTAACCCATTGTAAAGAGTTCATGTTGTACTGAAGATATGCTTTGACTTTAGCATCATTTACTCTTACATGACAGTTACATTAGATTTAGCTTTAACTCTGAATCTGCCCTTGTAGGTTAAAGGGTCAAATCAACTCCATATAGAGACCTTCCCAAAACATCAAAGGAAGATGCAATTCAGCTTTTTCTGCCCTTAACATCTGAAGAATGGTTATTTGACTCCTCCTCCACCCTGCTTAGACATGACCTAAGTCTTAGACTATAGCCATCAAGATGTGCACATCCTGTGCACCCTTTCCTATGATTTTATTGCTCAACCTTGATGCCATGTCAGGTCTTAAATTAATTTGCAAGTCCCCTGGGACAGAAAGATTCAGTCCCTTTGTTCCATAAGGAGTCACTGTCAGGCAGCGTAAGGGGTGAAATACATTAGCAAATATTCCTGCTAGGGCAGCAGTCTGCACCTTCTATCTCACACCATCTATGGTATGCAAGGAAACATGAGGTGCAACCTAACTGACCTTGACAAGACAGTTAAGTTACCTTACATGCAGCAAGGACTCAGCATGTGGAGTAGATTTAAGAAGCAAAATTTTGGATACTAATTTTAAGCTGCAGTTTCAAAGGAAGAATGCTGCAAGCCTGGTGACCCATTGGTCCATCTGCCCTTGCCTTTGGATTTTAGTTGCTGCTGCCAGATAAAAAAATTCATATTGCAGTACTGATAAGCTAGTCCTCGACAGCAATCAAGTTGGGTACTGAATTGGTTAGCTGTCAAGATGAAGGTTACATAGCGTGTTAAAAGCTTCCATTTAATCAGAGACTAAGGTTTTAGAGTCATGGCTCAGTCGACAAAGCTATCTAGTGTTATCTCTTGCAGGCAGGTGATGAGTGTTCTCTTGGAAAGGTGACCTACAAATGCGTTCAAGATCCCACTGTTGCATAAGACTGGAGGAATTCTACTGAGTGTAGCAAGAAGCTTTTAGTGACTCTTGTTGACCTGGGAACATTTGCAGGAGTTCAACCTTCAGTGTAGAGGAGAACAAGATACTTAAAATGTTCTTGTGAAAGCTTTTCTTCCACTAGTTGGTTGGGTGTTAGAGGTCTGACAAGTTAACTCCTTCCCTTCACTTGTTCCTGTGTCAAGGCATACTGCTAGCTTTCTAGACAGAAAAGTGAAGGCCTGATGTTTCCAATGCAAAAAAGCCACGTAAGAGGCCCAGTCTTCTCTTCACCATAAGCAGAAAGACTGACACTAGTCCCCTTTTAGGTTTGATTATATTGCTGCAGAAGGCATTGCTTTTCCTGCCTTGTGTTTTCAGTGAAGCCATTTTTACTGCAGTTATTTTTTTCAATTCCAAAAGGCTAGATTGCGTTAGTCATCATAGTGACAATGCCACTAGTTCACCATTAATGGATTTTAAGCTGCCTCCCTGCTCCCTTAAATGAATTATTTCTACTGGGGATATAAGAATTGCTCCACTGCAAAGAGGCCGAGAGCAACAGCCATACCAATGGGGGTGAACTTAAAGTTTGAGGGCTTTTTAAATTTTAGCTTTATGGGCTTGATCTTCTGGCCCACTGAAGCAGATATTAAAGCTCGCATTTAAGTCAGAGCAGATTCAAATACCCCTTTAAAAGCAAAGACAATATGCAAGTTTCTGCCAAGTGAACACTGTTTCATTCAGCTAGATTATTCAGGACCACAGATTTCTGCCTGGTACCCACTGCAGACATTTTTAAAGGATTCTGGTTTCCATTGCATATACTCACCAAATGCCTCTGCCATCAGGCCAGTCTCGTGCCA
The DNA here is from genome assembly GCF_965152235.1 of Eretmochelys imbricata. NCBI lineage: Eukaryota > Metazoa > Chordata > Testudines > Cheloniidae > Eretmochelys > Eretmochelys imbricata. Next base: position 113,098,355 of record NC_135577.1, read on the forward strand.
TTCCAGAAGCCAACAGGAGAGGAGAAACTGGTTTATCAAATAGGAAGTGATCATCGATCAGCTGCTGCTGCTCTGCATCAGTCATGTTTTTCAAAGCATAGTACTTTCCATTAAGGTCACCTTCCAGGCTAGCCAGGGCTGAAAGCAAGATTCATGTTTAGGACACAAACAGGATGCTAGGTGGTATTTTGATATAGTCCCAGCAATTGAGAGGCTAGACACACAAGCCTGGTGGCATTTCTGAAATGGATCTGTTTTGTTTCCTTCCTCCCCTTACTGTCAGGGACCATGCAGTGTTTGGCTCTTTCACCTTTGAAGGAACTATCAGGCTGCTGCACATTGTTGGGAGTTACTGTAGCCTTTATATCTTTAAAAGGGCATTTGTTTTCTTATGAGTATGCAACTAGGGTTATTTAATAGGACCTATATTGCTAGCAGGAAGTGGTATTAGCTATGAATAAGCAAGGCCACTCCAGTCATTTAGAGGTTAGAGTAATATTACTCTCTGTATTGAAGAGTCCTGAGCAGAGTGGTCTCAGTACGAGGACAGCATTGCCACTGTACAAGACAATCTCCTAAAATACATCCCATTGAAACCTACAGCCCACTCCCACAGTGTCATCCTAGTGGAAAGCTAGGTGGCAAGAGCTGTAGTTAAGACCACGAGTGTTGCAATACATCACTGGATTTGAAAAGTCTAACACCTGCTCTAGTTGAATGCATGCTCACTTGTTATCCCACACAGCCAGGAAGGCCATCAAGGTCAGAAACTCATTACTTAATACAATCCAATTGCCCTCTACTGGCTTCCAATTTACTTCCAGTTGAGAAATAAGCTCTAGTTATTAGGTTAGACATCCAGCTACATGTGATAATTTGTCAGATTCCTAATTCTGCATTTGGTGCCCTAATATTTGAGATTTTTGAAGAGGAGGTAGAATATTTTTGCCTACCTCCTCAATTGTTAGCCTCAGTTTGACACACATCGAAAGCCAGTCCATAATAACTGAACTTTCATTTTACCTTCAACAGAAAGCTTCTCGATAGCCCGTCTCTCTCCTCTGCTACAATGAGGGGGAAGACAGAATCCACGGATGCTCCTACCAGTTCTGACACGGGAACTTAGCACATAGCTGGGGTCCAAGTCATCACCACCCTATAAGAGATTGAGAAGTGCAACATGCCATCAAGTTCTACCCTGAATTATGCACAGCCCCTATTGGTTTCAGAGCATGATTTGACCCCAAAGCCTTCAATATTTGCGTAGGCTTTAGCATTAACTCAAACACAAGACATCATGTTACTACTTCATATTTTTAAGTAGATAAGCTAGTGTACTGCATGCATACAATCCTCTTGTGTCAGTGCTCTCAATACATTAGAGCTGCTTTCTTTTACTAATAGTTGGAGAAGAGCAACTCATTAACAGAAGTTTAGATCTGTATTTGTCTCTACCCAAGTTTAGGGTTTTATTTCCCCTCCAGAAGTGGGCTGTAAATAAGGCAGCTCCTTGTTGTGTTTAGGTGCTAGTCAACTCTTGTAGGTAGCAAACAGAGTTATGAACTCAGGTTGCTACAGTTAAGAGTCTTCCCATTCAACTTTAAAAATCTACTTTGGCTACAGATCGTTCACACATGTTGTTAGGGGATTCCCAGTAGTTTAATATTTCTGGAACAATTGGAAAGATCCTGAACTCAAACTACATAGTAGTGACTTCAACAGGTCAAGTCGTTTGTAAGATCCACTTGTGTACCAGAACCCAGCCTAGAGTCATCCTTAAGGATCCTGCAGGGTGAGACAGGGCTGCCCCAGAAGTCAAGTTCAAATGTGGATGTTGAAGCTCACACAGCTGAGAAAGCTGTGACTGTTCCACTAGAGCAGAGGGGACTAAGGGCTTGTCTACACTACCCGTCGCATTGGCAGGCAGCAATCAATCCAGCAGGGAGGGGGAAATGGGGGGGAAGGTGTTGATTTATCACATCTAGTATAAATGTGATAATCGACCGCTGAGAGGTCTTCCATCGACTCTGGTACTCCACCAGGGCGAGAGGCACAGGCAGAGTCAACGGGAGAGCGTCAGCTGTCAACTTACCACAGTAAGTAAATCTAAGTATGTCAACTTCAGCTACGCGATTCACATAGCTGAAATTGCACATCTTAGATCGACCCCACGCAGCAGTGTAGGCAAGCCCCAAGTCACAGCAGTATCTCAGGTCAGATAGGACAGGAGTAGTCATTCAAAAGTGGTTCCACCCAGCCTGTGCGGAAGAGTGCTTACTGAGAGAGGCTCCAGAGAGCAATAGGATAGGAATACAACAGATTCTAACAGGTGGTCACACAAGTCACAGGAACAGATTCTGAATGACAGGGACAAGCAACTACACTTAGTTTTGCCCAGGCTTTTCTATACTTTTGTCAGATGTCTGACCACTGCTGATGAAAGACTCTATACCTTTAGGTGATCAGGATTCAAATCAGTCTTGTGTTGGTCACTTGGTTTGTAGCCTCCATGTCGGTCCTTGATAATTGGGTCAAGGAGATCCTTAAACACTTCATAAGATTCTTCATCACCAGCTACACATCCTACTGTCATAATGAAGGGATGGCCTGGAGTGGTAACAGAATTGTAAGAACCAGATTTGGGTGACGTTTGACTGTATCCCGGAACAGCATTAACCAGATAAGTTTGTCCTTATAATGGTAGGTCTAGTCACTTAGGAATACATTCCTACACATACACACAAGACAAGAACCAGTTGAAGACAAATCTTAGACACTTTACATTTCATTAGCTGGATGAAATGTAAAGTTACTGAAAACCTATAACTGTTGCCAATAAGCTACGTTTGGACAAGTGCATCTAGTTCAGCACAAGATTTTTGTCCATGGTCAATTTTACTAGCTATAGTTTAATCAGATATTTTATGCTCAGGCAGCTCAGATATTGCATCCATTATAGTACGCTGGGGTTGGACTTCATGGACAACTTGATTTTTGGTTCAGACTGCTACTGATGGAGTTGCATTGCTCACAAGAGTCAACTCCACAAACTTAGTCAGCATATGCATGACTGATTTCAGCTGGTTCACATATAATATTCTCAATGCATTTTACCAGGATTATCAACCCCAGTCTGAATGACATCATCCAGGGTGAAGCCACTGGGTGTAACTCTGTCTCTCAGTTTCTTGTACAAGTCCAGGGTTAACACCTTGGCCATGTGGTTGTTGTGGGCGCTCAGGTCCGGGTACTCCTCATCAGAAGGCAGTCTCTGATTATTTAGTTGGGCCATTTTGATATTGCTAGAGTAAAAATAAATACTGGAATGTTAACACATTAATCAATCTGCTCCCCCTTTTTTTAAGAGAAGTGCCACAGAACTTCACATAGCCAGTTTGGAATAGGAGAGATCAGAGCAGCCAGGTAGGCCCTCAGAATGTCAAATTTTTAGTCATGGTGTTTGTAGCTAAGTTACACTTTTAGTCAGATTTTGTTTCAGATCAAAGCATTTAGCAGAGCAGTTACATAATTTGAGTGTTTGGTCTGTCAGAACACTGCATGCATTTATAGTGTTCTCTGCATTGCTCAGTGGGAAAAGGCCACCTTTAAGCCTTAGTGGGCAGTGCTTTTGGGCCAGGACTCGCTGCTTGAGAGATTTTCACAGCTCAAGGAATCTGGGTGCTGTTATCAAGACACACTTCCTGTAATGAGGGAGAACAGACGTTTGTGGATCAAGAGGCTCGGTCCTTTACCTGGGTTGTCAACCCCAGTTTGGATTACATCATCCAGGGTAAATCCACTGGAAGTCTGTTTGTCCCTCAACTTCTTGTACAGGTCCAGGGTCAGCACCTTGGCCATGTGATTGTTGTGAACACTCAGGTCTGGGAACTCATCCGTAGCAGAGTACTTCATCTTCAGGAGGTTGTGGCTGTTTGAGAATGGCATGACTGACGCCTGACTGCAAGGTGCTAGGGGAGAAGAAAGGGGAAACCTCACCTTCAGTGCTTGGCACGCCCTTCCAGGCAGCCGCTGGAAGGACGCCATAGCCTGCACCAAGGTCACCTTGGCATGTGCTCCACCTGCTTGCAGCCCAGTTAACTGCCTGGCCTCTAAGGCGCCTTCCACGGCCTCCTAACAAGGGCACCCTGTGGGCAGGGCTACCCCTTCTCCCCACAGGGAGGGTGCAGAGCCAGGGGTGGGGGACTTGCCCTAGTCTGAGGAAGAAGTGTCAGGTCTCCCCCACAGGGGCTGTATAGGCAGTGCCCAGCCCCCCTGCGGAGAGCTCTCTCCCCGGCCCTACCCCAGCGGGGCCCCTTCAGGGGAGGGGGAACCCGCGTTAGCCCCAGAGCCGCGTGGCCGAGCTGCCCCCAGCCCCCCCAGCAGAGGTGCCGGGCTCAGCAGCGGCCACCCAGCGGCCGCTCCTTGAGCTCAAGGCACCGGGCCACCTCCAGGCAGGGGGCGCAGCCGCGAGCTCGGGGCTGCAGCTTTTCTAGGCAGGAGAGCTGCGGCGCACCCGACCCGGCCGCGTTACCTCCCTCCGGCACCGGGCGGGGGGCGCTCGGGAGGGAGATGCTGCACCTGCCATGCAACCTGCCTGCGCCGAGAGGCAGTGGGAAGCGCACAGCAGCCGTTCCCCAGGACCCAGCACCGGCGGGGAGGGTGCAGTGCAGTACAATGCAAGCGCCCCCCCCCCCCCGGCTAGAGCAGGGAACGCAATGCAGCCCCTCTCCCCAGGCTCAGCAGCCGGGGCCAGAAGGACGATGCAATCTCGCCCCACCTGCAGGGGGGAGAGAGGGGAAGGCAACACCCCGGCAACCACCGCGGGGAGCCGGGACCCAGCTGCAACCGCAACCAAATCCCGCAGGGAGCGTCCGGCTGCAGCAGATTGCCTGGGCCAGCCAGCGCCGGAGAGGAGAAGGTGAGGACCGGGGAAAAAGAAATTCCTCCGGCTTCCCCAAGCCTGGGGGGCAAAGATCCCCAACACCCAGCGCAAGCGAGCCAGACCCTCTCCAATCCCTGCGGGAGCCCCGGCTGGGGAGAGCTCGCCCATCCCAAAAGCACTGTCTACCCACTTTGGGGAGCGGGTTAAACAATCCCCTACCCCAAGCCATTATGTAACAAAGGCCTCCCTTCGGGTCACCCGAGTGGGGGTGAATCTATGTAAATACCCTGCTAAATAGCGGCTTAGCCTGGCTTTAAAGTTAGAGCCGATCCAGTTTAACAAACCCTCCAGTGCCTGCATCGGGTTAGGTTTGGTTTTTCCTTGGTTATGTTCTGGGCGTCCATATTATAATCTGTTTCCATCTCTCCCTTTATCTATAAGCCCCCCCCACGCCTCCCCTCCTTTTTTCAGGGTCCGGAGACACATTCCGGACCCTTTGGTAGCTAGCACTAATAAACAATACATTCAGCTGCAATACAATATTGACCTATTGGATTACAATTTCAGGGGTTTTTTTTGGGGGGGGGGGGTTGCCTCGAAATAGTTGTATTAAATCAAACTGTCTAAAACAGGCGAAATAGATCATCCTCCCATTTTAGTATTGCCAGTCAGCTCCCCCAGCACTTACCGGGTACCACAGAAAAGGAAACCGCCCTTGTTCTTGCTCTTACACCCCCAAAGCTGTCACAGGGAGACCTATATGAAGTGGAGTCTCACCCCCACAGCCTCACCAGTTTTATATACAGCAGGAGCTGGCCTCCCATTGGCTGGTATTTATATTCCATTCATTCCACTGGAAGATTGTAAAAGGGAGGGGCGAGGTCCCTTAGTCTATTATAACCTATTGTTGCTTCCATTTTGCCAGGCCTCTTAGTCGCAGGGAGATGCTGGCTGTCTCCAGTTTCTCTGTGTTAGCCTGACCCTACAACTTTCCTTCCAGGCGATCTGAAAATGTGAGGTTTTTTGGCTCAATGGCATCTAGTTGCTCTGGTAAAATGCAAATACTGTATTAATGCACACCCACTTTCCATTATTACAGTGTTTCCCAGCACTATTAGACCCACACAGCTTTTTTGCCAATCAGACTTGCTGCCTTTAGTAAATATTTAACAATGACTATAATAATCTGATGTAATAAAAGTACGGTCTTTGTGATGTTAGGACCAGCCTGACCTAAGAATCATGTGAGTGATTAACTGCCTCTGAGTTCACTGGTTAGAAACTATGATAAGAATAATGGCTGACGATCTAGTACCTATTCTCAGCCTCCTTGAAATATTAAAATAGTGAGTTTGTCTCACAGTTTAATTTGAAGGAAAGCATACTTGATTAATCAAGTACACCAAGCCTCTTATTTTACTGTGTGCAAAAAAAAGAGGGGGGTAGGTAGGGGGGAAGCTGCATTAGAGAGTTGAAAACAGAAATTAAAAGACTAAATCCTGCTCACTTTACTCATGAAAGTAGTGCTGTTAACTTTAATGGGATTACTTGGGTGAGTACAACAAGCAGGATTTGGCCTAAAGTTAGATGCTACTGAGGCTAAGGAAAAAGCAAAGTTAATGACTTTACTTTCAACCTGATACTGTTACACTTTATATTTCTTTCTGAAACATAGTTATTACAGTAGGCCTTACATTTGTCTGAATGGAACAGGGGATTATACATTTATATAGGCTCAAATAAGAGGGCTTTTATTTTAATGTAAGTTATAACTGTCATGGGATATAAACCCAAGTTCCTCTCCCAATTCCTACTCCTACCATCATTATCCAAATTCAGGTAAAGGAAGAGTCAAAGTATTGTAAATAAAAAGTATTTGGGATAAGGAATGAACGTAGAACATGACTATAAAATAAAAACTCAGACCACTACAAACAAAATTGCATTATGTTTGGCACGGACGATATCTGAATTAATCAGGATCTATCTGATATTCAGAGGTGCTGAGCACAAGGAACTCCTGCTGAAGTCATTGGGGGCTGCCAGTCTTCGGGCAGGCCCTTTGTCTCTGGGAACAAAGAAAAATCCTCTCAATATCCTTTCTATCTTTCAAACCATATTAAATCTCCTCCAAACTTTCTAAAGCCCCCATCTGTATGTACCAGTCAGGTGTGTTCACAGTTTGCACAGACTTCTAGTGCACAAGTCTTATCTCAATTATACTAGCATCAATCGGCAGTGATGACAGTAAGTTACACTATGGTAAAATGAATGTAAGTGCAAAATCAGAGCCATAGTCCTTGAAATAATACATTTGGCTATGGATGCTCTTAGTAACAACTTCTTTAATTTTGTCAAAGTTATTATGTCCCAATGTCATGTACAATTCAGATGCTGGATCATTTGGTGCAAAGTGCCAAGAACATGTTTGGTGCTATATTAATAATAATAAATATAAAGAATAATACACCAGTAATTTAATATTGTATTTCTGTGGTCTCTGATTTCTTCCCAGAATTGTTATGCACTCTTCTCCTCTGGTAACAGCTCCAGCTGTGATAATTCTCTTTAATTCCAGCCTTATGCATCCCACTGGGCATCCATTATGTTACAAAGGTCAGTTTTAGGTTATTCACGGATAAGGTCACATGATCTTCATTGCAATATTGCTAACCCTATTTTTCATTTTCAGCAAGAATTTTATAACTCTTTCATTCAATCTGCTGTTGCTTGGCTTCACTCCCTGTTTCCACACCAACAATGGAAAAACATCAACATATACAGGTCCCATTGGTGGGCTCTGTATATGTTGATGTTTTTCCATCAAATGAACACTTAGGCAAGAAATCATCTTTTATTATACCCATTTTTAGATAAGCAAATTGTGGCATAGAGAGGTTAACTAGCTCAATGTCATGCAGCTTCTCAGTGCAGAGCTAGAAGACCTGATTCCAAGGCCCCTGCTCTAATCACTAGACACACTCTTTCCCTTCCAATATTCTAGAAGCAGGAATATCACTATTATTATAATTATTATTTATTATTATTTTATATTCACTCAGAGCCCTTGATCTGCTAAGCATCATCAACACACAGGGAGAGAGACAATCCCTGCCCTACAAAGCTTTCATCTGAAGAAGACAAGCAACGTGCAAAAGGTGGGGGAGAAGGAGTCAAACTATGTACAATTCATATGTATAATAAATACATATGAACTGTACCCAATAGTCCCTCATTCTGTCCTTCATTATTTGGCAAATTTCTTGTAGTCAATATGACAGAAGTGGTCCTGTCTGACTTAGCTATCTTTGGATCACCTAGAATTTTGAGATTTGCTGAGAATTTTGCCTACATTGGATCCATAGTCTTTCTGTTACATCAACCCCCCCGCCCTCCCCAGACGTCCCCAGTGGCTTAATTGTAAGTGTTGTTCAGTAGACTAAAGCTAATGCATCAACAGACAGTGACTGACCATTATATCTAGTTCATCTGCTGAAAAACAATATTTTCTTCAGGTAAGCCCGTATTTGCTTATCCAGCTGCAATAATGGCAGCATTATATTGCCTTATATAATGGAGTAATTAACGTCCTGATGCTTGCTGATTTATACAGTAGGTTGCAGTAATGCAGCCCAAGATGGAGATGTGGGGTAATGATCCCAGATATTTCAATGTTGAGCTTTAGATGGTTGAGAATTTAAGGGAAGTCAGACACAGGCCACACAGTGAACTTCCTAAGTGGCTTAATTAGAAAAGTTGTCTGTATATGAGTTCAAAAGGAGATGCATGTTACACATCTTCTGAAATGACCCAGGTAAACCTAAGATGAGTCTGGAGAATTACAGGGTAAACATTTCCTTGAGCATTCAGAAGAACATCCAGAACAGAGGAGACAGCCATAGATGGTGAACTACCATCCCCAACAGTTTTGTGTCCAATTCCTGAGCTGGCAAGCTGGGTTATAAATTGCCATAAAACAGTACTTTGAAAACAAGCCAGAATGTATGTGGATCAATATACTGGAAGGATTTGGCTGTTGCTGCATTTGTTTAACTTAACTTCTCTTCCCACACAAATGGAGGATACATTTATCTTAACCATTAAATATACCTGCCTGACTATCACATTTGGCATGTTTATTGGCAATTTGTTTCAAATGTTTTGTCATCTTCGGCCCATTCATGCGAAGAGCTGAGCACCTCCTGTGAGTTGCTGAGCATTAACAGCTCTCATTGAAGTTAAAGGTAGCTGGGGGCTGGCAATTCCCTTGCTGGATCAATTCTTCGAACAACCACCTTTTCCCAGAATGCCATTACTCCAAAATAGTTACGCAATGTGGTAGGTGCAGACATACAGCCATAGGGTTGTAAGGCAGAAAGGCTGCAGGATATCTGGGGTAACACAATGTAAGAAACTGCATTTGTTATGAACTGGTCAGAGGAGGGTGTAACAAACTGGTTAAAAAACAGTTGTATTTGAACAGGCATAGTTGGCTCAAGAGGTAAACCAGACAACTGCTCCTGCTGACGGCAACGGTAAAGCTCCCATTGATTTAAAGGGGAAAAGGATGGAGGTTCATCAGTTCTTTCCCATAGACAGAGCTTCCATCCGAGTTTGCACTGATCATGATTTCATTAGGTTTCAGGTCCACCCGCAGTCCTTGATCCTTTTACTTAATGCCCAATTCTCTGCTCATTGCTTCAAAATGTTATTGCATTAGATACCTACAAGATTTTTTGCCTTAACTATTGTGTATTATAAATTATTAGTTAATGAAGAAAAATGTATAGGATTATCTGCCTTGTCAGCATAGACAAGAATCTATAACTCCAAGCCCTGGTCTACACTACGGGGTGAGGTCGAATTTAGCCGCGTTAGGTCGATTTAAAAATGAATGCATCTACACAACCAACCCCGTTCCATTGACCTAAAGGGCTCTTAAAATCAACTTCTGTACTCCTCCCTGGCGAGGGGAGTAGCACTAAAATCACCCTTGTTGGGTCAAATTTGGGGTAGTGCAGATGCAATTCGACGGTATTGGCCTCCGGAAGCTATCCCAGAATGCTCCAATGTGACCACTCTGGACAGCACTTTGAACTCCGATGCACTAGCCAGGTACACAGAAAAAGCCCCGGGAAATTTTGAATTTCATTTCCTGTTTGGTCAGCCTGGTGAGCTCAGCAGCACCGGTGACCATGCAGTCCGCCCCAGAATCGCAAACGAGCTCCAGCATGGAGTAAAAGGGGGACACTAGATCTGATTGCTGTATGGGGAGAAGAATCTGTGCAGGCCGAAATCCGATTAAAAAGAAGAAATGCTAATATATATGCCAAAATCGCACAGGGCATGGTGGAGAGAGACTACAACAGGGACACACAGGAGTGCCGCGTGAAAGTCAAGGAGTTCAGGCAAGCCTACCAAAAGACAAAGGAGGCAAACGGTTGCTCCGGGTCACAGCCCCATACATGCCACTTCTGTGATCAGCTGCATGACATTCTAGGCAGGGACCCTACTACTACCGCACCACTGTCCGTGAACACCTGCAAAAGGCTAACCATGGCTGCCTGAAAACCGAATTCTGTTGCCCAGCCATTTGTGATGTGTCACCGTACTGGGAGGTGCTCAATATAAAAGGCAAAATGTGACCTTGTACATAAAGCACATGTGCTGTCTGCTGTGAATTGCTTGATTCACTGTGGAAGAGCCTCCCTTTTGTTCTCAGAAATGTATCATCTTAAATTTTACTCTCCCTTTTTATCTCCCCCCAGGTGCAAATGTTTCTATACTCCCCCTATCATCTCCATCCGTGAGGTTATCACAGATTAGAAGGCAAAAAAAAAGCACTTATGATAACATGTTTTCTGAGATCATGCAGTCCTCCCTCACTGATAGGGCACAACTTAATGCATGGAGGCATTCAGTGGCAGAGGCCAGGAAACACTAAGTGAGCATGAAGAGCAGAGGCAGGAGGTGATGCTGAGGCTAATGCGGGAGCAAACGGACATGATGAAGTGTCTGTTGGAGCTGCAGGAAAGCCAACAAGAGCACAGACCCCCCGCTGCATCCATTGTATAACCGCCTGCCCTCCTCCCCAAGTTCCATATCCTCCTCACCCAGATGCCCAAGAACGCAGGGAGGGGGGAAGCCTCTGGGCACTCAGCCACTCCACTCCAGAGGATGGCCCAAGCAACAGAAGGCTGTCATTCAAACAGTTTTGATTTGTAGTGTGGCTGCAATAAGGAATGTGGCCTTGTCCTTCCCTCCTCCCGCACCCCACCGCACCCAGGCTACCTTGTCAGTTATCTCACTTTTTTTTTAATTAATAAAGAAAGAATGCATGGTTTCAAAACAATAGTTACTTTATTTCCTTTGCCAGCTGTGATCGAAGTGGGGAGGGTGGTTGGCTAACAGGGAATTAAAATCAACAAAGGGGGAGGATTTGAAGCAAGAAGAAACACACACAGCTGTCACACCGTAGCCTGGCCGGTCATGAAACTGGTTTTCAAAGCCTCCCTGATCCGCAGCACACCAAGCTGTGCTCTTCTAATCGCCCTGGTGTCTGGCTGCTCAAAATCGGCCACCAGGCGATTTGCCACAACTTCCCACCCGCCATAAACGTCTCCCCCTTACTCTCACAGATATTATGGAGCACACAGCAAGCAGCAATATCAATGGGAATGTTGGTTGCGCTGAGGTCTAATCTAGTCAGCAAACAGCGCCAGCGGCCTTTAAACATCCAAAGGCACATTCTACCACCATTCTGCACTTGCTCAGCCTGCAGTTGAACTGCTCCTTACTACTGTCCAGGCTTCCTGTGTACGACTTCATGAACCATGGGAGCAAGGGGTAGGCTGGGTCCCCAAGAATTACTATTGGCATTTCAACATCCCCAATGGTAATTTTCTGGTCTGGGAAGTAAGTCCCTTCTTGCAACTGCTCAAACAGCCAGGAGTTCCTAAAGATGCGAGCGTCATGCACCTTTCCCGGACATCCCACGCTGATGTCAGTGAAACATCCCTTGTGATCCACCAGTGCTTCCAGCAACATTGAGAAGTACCCCTTGCGGTTTATATATTGGTTGGCAAGGTGGTCCAGTGCCAAGATAGGGATATGTGTTCCATCTATCTCCCCATCACAGTTAGGGAACCCCATTGCAGCAAAGCCATCCAGTATGACCTGCACATTTCCCAGAGTCACTACCCTTGATAGCACAACGTCAGTGATTGCATTTGCTACTTGGATCACAGCAGTCCCCACAGTAGACTTGCCCACTCCAAATTGATTCCGAACTGACAGGTAACAGTCAGGCTTTGCAAGCTTCCACAGGGCTATAGCCGCTCGCTTCTCAACTGTCAGGGCAGCTCTCATCTTGGTATTCCTGCGCTTGAGGGTGGGGGAAAGCAAGTCACAAATTTCAAGGAAAGTGGTCTTATACATGCGAAAGTTTTGCAGCCACTGTGAATCATCCCATACCTGCAACACTATGTGGTCCCACCAGTCTGTGCTTGTTTGCCGGGCCCAGAATTGGCGTTCCACTGTATCAACCAGCCCCACTGCTGCCATGGATGTCCCGATTGCCACAGCCTGTGCTTTCAGGAACATCTGTGTCCATGTCCTCATCACAATCATCCTTGTGCTAGCTCTCTTAGCCCGGTTCTGCACATACTCCAGGATAATGCACGAGGTGTTTACAATGCTCACAACAGCAGCGGTGAGCTGAGCGGGCTCTATGCTTGCCGTAGTATGGCATCTGCATGAGTAACCCAGGGAAAAAGGCGCAAAATGATTGTCTGCCATTGCTTTCACGGAGGGAGGGGCGACTGATGACATGTACCCTAAACCACCCTCAACAATGTTTTTGCCCCATCAGGCATTGGGAGCTTAACCCAGAACTCCAATGGGCAGTGGAGACTGGGGGAACTGTGGGATAGCTACCCACAGTGCATTACTCTGTAAGTCGATGCTAGCCACGGTATTGAGGACACACTCCGCCAACCTAATGTGCTTAGTGGCAACATACACAATTGACTGTATAAAATCGATTTCTAAAAATCGACATGTATAAAATCGACCTAATTTTGTAGTGTAGACATACCCCAAGATGGCTCAAGTGCTTTCTATTTGTGTGTACCCTTCCCATTCAAGGTCTCTGGGGCTCCTTTGCAAACAGAAAATGAAGTATTCTTCTACTCTTTCCTCTCTACAGAGAAATTTCCCATTGCCACAGGCCTATGTATAGGTCTACACCAGTGATCTTCAAACTTTTTCCATCACCCCCCCCCCTTTATCCATAATGAAACCTGTCCATGCCCCCAGAAGAAGCACAGTCAGGAGGCATGGCTGGGAGCAGGGCCAGAGCCATGGGCTGGGTCCAGAATGTGGCTGGGGTCAGAAGCCAGGGCTGGGAGTGGGGCCACGGCTGGGGCCTGTGTGCTGTGATTGGGGCCGGGAGACAAGGCTGTGACCAGAGCTGCAGCTGAAGGCAGGGCGGGAGCGGAACGGGGACGGAGCGAGGCTAGGTGGCACTCCCTCCCTGCCCCAATGGGGACCGGCCTGGGTCCCGCTGTGCCCTCCCCAAATATTCCTCCATGCTCCCCTGTGGGGCGTGCCCCACAGTTTGGAGACCACTGGTCTACACACTATTTAAACCTTTAACATGCAATTTAGGTGATGGTGAGAGTTTATCACTCTTGGTCTTTAGAACATTGATTCTATTTCTCCTGAATTAATGTCTTTTTTCCCTATAGCCTATGTAATGGCTAGTTGTCATCAGCTCTTTCCCAGAATTAGATCCTTTGTATAATAGCAATGTATTCTAGAGAACTTATTTCTGAATTCTGCCTATTTTCCTGAATAGTTAGCATGAAATCTTGATCCCATTGAAGTCAATAGCAAAACTCAAATGACTTCAGTGGGCTGAGGATTTCATCCATAAAGTTTAAGATTGTGCCGGTGCTGTACTCAGTGCATCCTTACTCTTAAAAAACACCACCAAGACAAAAATCGTATATTTTAAAAAAAGTCTTTAAGTTATTATTACCAGCTCAGATTATTGGTAATAACAACAATCTTTACAATGGGCTCCATAGAAAAGCATTTTACAAAGGAGGTAAGTATCATTATTAATATTGAAAGAATAAGTCACTGAGGCTCTGTGTGGGTGCAGGAAGCTGCCTGCACAGAGCTCAGTGTGGGATCAGAATCCTGTTGCATTTCATGGGCCAACCAGAATGAAAACAAACTAGGCAAATTCACTTTCATGCACTAGCAAAATGTTGCAAAAGCCTGTTGATTTTTTTTTATTTCAGGAAAAAATGATATTACTAATAAGTTTAGTAAAATCTGTTCTTTTAATACAGCCATTACATTTTGGACCCAGACTACTTCAGTGTTCTTTCATTCAATGTCCTCTAAAGTCTCATTGAAACACAATGCAAAGTCCTTCATCAGCACAGGGAGATACTATTAAATACGCCCTTTCAAGGGATCCAGAATGAGCCTGTTCCCTCTTCCTCCAGTTGAGCAAGAGTGGGCAGATTAGATCTGAACACACAGCCAACTCCGGTGAGTTCATCCCTGTGGCTCTTGGTTTAGGGGGCGGGGTGCATAAGGGAGAGACCCCTGCAATGACAGCTCAGGCTCTGATGTGAGTGAGACTCCCAGGACCAGGGCTTCATTGGTAATGAAAGAGGAACCAGGGCTCAAGCAATTTTCTTTTACTTTAAGAACTTACATGGCAAACCCAGCCGTGCGGGGGGGACTATGAACTGCTAAGCCTAGAAGTGCCGGGGCTCAGCCCGCCCACAATTTAAGCCCTGCTGAGGACTGATCCTCCCCGAGACAAGCCCACCGCAGAAACCTCCTGCTGATAGGAGAGCTTTAAAAATGCGCCTTACAGGGAATCCAGAATGGGGGAGTCTCCCCCGTCCCGGCCAGGAGCTGGGGGGGGGGGCACTCGGGCTGCTCCCTGGGGCGGGGCTCTCCCCAGTCCCCGGGTCCCCACGTGCCGGGAGCGGGGTCCGGAATTGCAGCGTTGCCGGGGAGGTGGCAGGGGGCCGGGCTCCCCGCACTGACTCTGCTCCCGGCGGGGTTGCTGGGCCGGCAGGTGCCAGCTCGCTCCGGCGCAGAGGGCTCATGGGGAGGGAGGGAAGCGGAGCGTCAGCAGCCTGCGACCAGGGCGGAAGGAGGAAGCGGGGGTTTGAGCACCACGTGTGTGAGCCGAGCCGGGGCCGGTGGCGCCTTTAATGTCCCCGCCCGGAGCGGGAAGCCCAGGCAGGTAAAGGCACCGGGTGGGGCGGCTGCGGTTGGGGGAGGTGGGTGTTGTGTTACCCACCCGCACCCACTGGCCTAGGCTGGGAGACTCTGGCACCTGGAGAGGGGCGGGCACCCTGCGGCAGGGAAGGAGCCTGGGCCATGGGGGGAAGGAAGGGGCTGGGAGACTGTGAGGCCAGCTCTGGGTCATCTGTCCCCCTGCTCACCCCACCCTCGAGTCTCCCCCCTTGAGTGGCCAACGTTAGCTTGACCCGAGCTGCCTTGAAGCATGTCGCTGCGGTGTCGTCGAGAGCTGGACCCTTCACAGCTTAATGCTGCTGCTTTCTAATCCCTACAGCATCTTCCTGCCTCCCCTCCCCGCCTCCTTTATTTGAGCGTCTAATTCTAAGGCTAGTAAATAGAGAATCAAGTTAACTAACTCTAAAGTGGCCTTAAAGCAGCCATTAGGTTTTCAAAACTGCATTTAGCTAATTTGCCTCTAGATTCTAGCAGCTGAGTTTTTGTGTTTATAAAAAGTAAGTAGATAAAGCAGTTCTTCCTCTAGGGCTCTGTTCAGGAGTCAAAGATTTCCTTTGCTTACAGGCCAAGGAGCATGATTATAATAAACGCTATAGCTGATAGCCAAATACTGGATCTCGTGGCCCGTATATTTTATAGGAGTGTTTGTAAAAGAATGCTGTGTTTCAAACCCAGATGAGGGACTATGCAAGGCACCATAAATGTTATGCCTTACTTCTCTTTGTTGCTCCTGGTTTGTGCACCAGATTTCTGTTTTTATAAGGGGGAGTCTCTATTTTATATTGCACAATTTAACCCTTCAGTAATGTTTAACAGCTACTTTTCCCCAGTCTGCAGCTGGAGATACAAAGTCTGTTTGGGAAAGAACTTCTTGAAGGCTGGAACTATTTTTGGTTTACAGGAATATAAAATATTTTTTCCATTTCATAGCTCAGGTTATTCTAGCTTTATAAAGTTAAGTAGCTAGTCACTCAATAAATACAATGGGAGAAAAACTGCAACTACGGTATATGCACAGCAACTTGAGAGTTAACTACTTCTATCGTTGCAGGTAGAAACCAAAACCCAACAGTAAATAACCTGATATCTTGGGTAAAAAGTATATCCAAGTTACCACATCAGCTAAAATCCACAATTAATTGATATTTGATAGCTGAAAGTTAACAGCCCCACAAAGCTTTACTCTTCTGCTCTGGCTTTTAAGTTCATGGAAGACTGTTTAAAGATACATATTTGTAAATGGTTAATTGTTTAAAGGGATCACATTAAGGCTCTTGGATGACCTGACCTGAAACCTTCATGCCAGGGGAATCCCTCACTCCATTTAGTCTCTTTTTTTAAAATCGAACATGGGCCATCCTTTGGTTATGTTGAAGCTTTCATGAACCAGAATTTGAAACCAATTGAGTAGAAATTTTCCCATTAACTTCTATCCATGGTGTCAAAAGCTAAGCTTGCCCAGTTCTAGGGGTGGCTCTTGCTCTGGATAGAATGTTTGTTGTCTTAAGTCATAAATCACCAAAGAGAGAGAACAAAAGTCACTGCCTAGCAGGCATGCTTGAGAACTTGTGCAGTGGGGTTTAATAGACAGCTACAGTTCATATTTCCTTGTAGCTCGCTCTGTAACAATGTGGAACAAGCTGAAGAAAGAATTTGTTTGCTTAAACTTGTTTAAAATTATAAATGTGTTCAGTGTACAATGGGACAAATGTTGGTCACGTTGAAGTCAATGAGAGCTTTTTGTGGGCAAGGATTTGGTCCAGTGTCTTTTGTTACATTTCTAAATGTTTCCAGAACTACATTAAATTTAGTAGCCATTTTGTGTATAGTTTCTTCAAGCTTTAGATATAGAACATGACTCATAGAATATCAGGGTGGGAAGGACCTCAGGAGGTCATCTAGTCCAACCCCCTGCTCAAAGCAGAGCCAAGCCCCAATTTTTGCCCCAGATCCCTGAATGGCCCCCTCAAGGATTGAACTCACAACTCTGGGTTTAGCAGGCCGATGCTCAAACCACTGAGCTATCCCATAATAAGCTATCCCATAGCTCAGTGGTTTGAGCATCGGCCTGCTAAACCCAGGGTTGTGAGTTCAATCCTTGAGGGGGCCATTTAGGGATCTGGGGCAAAAATTGGGGCTTGGCCCTGCTTTGAGCAGGGGGTTGGACTAGATGACCTCCTGAGGTCCCTTCCCACCCTGATATTCTATGACATATTCTTGCTTTTATCATTCATAATTCCATATAAAACTCCATCATGGTCTAAAGGTATAAAACTCTCTTGTATGTTTCTTTTCCTTTAGGTGAAAATATCCAGCCGACTAGAAGATTATCGCAATGAGTTTTGTTGACTACGGAGATACGATAAAAGATGGAGACACAGCTATTGTGTTCTTGGGCCATGAATCAATGTTTCCTGTGAAAGTCCAACATGGCAGTAAAACTCAGACTAAGTATGGGGTCATTAGACATTCCAGTGATCTCATAGGCAAAAGGTACGGCTCAAAGGTGACCTGCAGTAAAGGAGGCTGGGTGTTTATTCTTCATCCAACCCCAGAGTTGTGGACTATGAATCTTCCCCACAGAACACAAATTCTTTATTCAACTGACATCTCTTTAATCACCATGATGCTGGAATTGAAGCCAGGATCCATAGTGTGTGAATCAGGTAATAGTTTTTAATAAGGGATTTTAGTATTTAACTCAGGGGTTCTCAACCTTTTTCTTTCTGAGGCCCCTCTAACATGCTATAAAAACTCCACAGCCCACCTGTGCCACAACAGCTGTTTTTCTGCATACAAAAGGCAGGGCCGGCATTAGGGGGTAGCAAGCAGGGCAATTGCCCAGAGCCCCACATGACAGGGTGCCCCGCAAAGCTAAGCTGCTCAGGCTTCACCTTCAGGCCCGGGTGGCAGGGCTTGGGGCGGCTGGACTTTGGCTTTTTGCCCTGAGCCCCAGTGAATCTAATGCCGGCCCTGTCTGGTGGACCCTCTGAAACCTGCTCGTGGTCCCCCAGGGGGCCTTGGACCCCTTAGTTAACCCAGCAGTTCTCAACAACACTTTAACTAGCAACAGACTTTGTTTTACACTTTATATAGATAGATACAGAATTGTTTTGTTGCTGCTAGAGCCTTCCTGGCCTACAGCTTGAATAATTCTACTTCGTTTATGAATGTTAGCAAATGCTCTATTTTTCTGTACTGAAAAGACACTTATGTGACACTTATGTGGCGGGGACCATGTGCAGAAGCGTGTGTAACAAGGTTATTGAGTTAAAATAAATAATTTTATACTTTTTTTCCCTTTGGGGGGTGAATTAGTTTTTTTTGGGGGGGGGGGGGGGATTCCTCTTAAAATTATGAGTTGGTCTTTGGGAATGTGCCAGTTTCAGATGAAATAGTTCAGTTCGTTTAAATAGTATTAGGTGTGGGGGGAGTTGTCTACAGAACAGCTTATCTGACAAACCTCAGATATAAACCCTACATTCTTGAGCATTGGTAGAACTTATACAGGTTGAAAAAGAAAACAAAACGGTATGGGTTAAACGGGTAATACGTGGGATAAAATGGGAGCGTTCACCAGGCTACATAATCCACATATTTGGCCTTTCTTACACTATGTATGTGCTATATGCAGTACTGAAACAGCACACAAAGGTCAGCTGCAATGGAATGTACAATGGGTGGTTTGATACCAGTGGTGATCTGTGCACTATGTTCCACTGCTTTTCATACAGATGATTTTAACCCTCTGAATGGATTAGTGGTGTGTTTTGTTTAGCTTGTAAAGTGTGCTTTAAACATTATAAATGCTAGGCTGTTGCTTGCGATGCAAAAGGGGAGTTGTTGTATTTTATACTAAATGTTCATTATCATATTGATTAAATATATTATATGATGCTTTAATATTTGTTTTTACTGCAGGCAGCATTATTAGGGCTACATAATAATTTCCTGCCATTTGATTACTTTCCTGTACTGTAGGGGAAATATATAATTTTTATTAATGTATATAGCTGCCTTTCTTTTTGAGGGATTTATTCTGTCTGCCTCCATTGAATCATTTTTGTGCAGGAAATGGCCCAACTTGATTATCATGCACATTGTGTAAAGAGTTGTCACTTTGGATGGGCTATCACCAGCAGGAGAGTGAGTTTGTGTGTGGGGGGGTGGAGGGTGAGAAAACCTGGATTTGTGCTGGAAATGGCCCAACCTGATGATCACTTTAGATAAGCTATTACCAGCAGGACAGTGGGGTGGGAGGAGGTATTGTTTCATATTCTCTATGTATATATAAAGTCTGCTGCAGTTTCCACAGTATGCATCCGATGAAGTGAGCTGTAGCTCACGAAAGCTCATGCTCAAATAAATTGGTTAGTCTCTAAGGTGCCACAAGTACTCCTTTTCTTTTTGTAAACCTGCTTGTCCCTTGACTCTCAAGAGCAGATGCATAAAAGGAGTGCACAATGTTGTTATGCTGTATTTTTGGTTAAGGTTTCCCATTCCCAGTCTTGCATAATAATTGGCAGCCTTTTAGGCACGGCTTTTTTTCACACGCAACTAAAATTTCATCTGTCATTCTGTTTCAGATTTGTGGGTCAGGGAATGTGATGTGTGTATATATTTAACCCCTGAATACTGGAAACTGGTATTTCCAGATGCATAAGGCACTATTGCACAAGCCCTTGATTCTGCAGAAACTCTGAACCCCACAAGTCCAGATTCTAGTTTGTACAATGGTAGTCTTAGGGCTGGAATTGCAGAGTTGTTGTAGATGTGTTGGTCCCAGGATATTAGAGAGACAAGGTGGGTGAGGCATCCACATGGCCAGGAGGGCACAGAGGCAAGGTGCCATAGCATGGTTTGACCTGGCTAATGCTTTTGGATCGATGCCCCATCAGCACATTTTTGCCACGCTGCGAGAGTTCAAACGTATGCCTGAAAACTCTCTCCAACTGGTCCGGGAACTGTGTGAAGGCTGCACTACCACCATGTGCTGCACGGAAGGAGAGACACCCAAAATTCCTATCTGTAGTGGCGTGAAGCAAGGCTGCCCCCTGAGCTCCATCGTTTTCAACTTAGCCATAGAGCCGCTCATTTGAGCGATCTCCAGCGGTCTAGGTGGTTTCAATCTATATGACAACAGAGTGAATATCCTGGCCTCCGCAGACAATCTGGTCCTGATTACAAACAACCCCGAGAGTCTCCAACAAATGCTAGACATCACCAGCAAGGCTGCCAACTGGATGGGATTCCACTTCAATGGCAGGAAGTTTGCATCCCTGCATATCAATGGCAGTAGAAGGGATTCAGTCCAGGTGACGTCTTTTCAGGTCCAGAGTGAACCCATGATCTTCCTCGAGGACAGGCAAGCATACCAACAACAAGTTTCTACGTCCAGCAGACATCTGAGGATACTATCGCAGAGATCCTACGAGATGTGGCCAGGATCGACTCCTCCCTACTGGCGCCGTGGCAGAAGATCAACGCCTTGAACATCTTCCTGATCCCCCGTATCTCATTCGTCCTGAGGGGATCTGCCATGGCGAAGGTACCTCTGAACAAGGCAGACAGCACCGTCCGGCAGCTGGTGAAGAAGTGGATGTTTCTCCCCCAGAGGGCCAGCAATTAACTGGTGTATATCTTGCACAGGCAGGGCGGCACCAACGTCTCTCGAATGGGTGATCTGTGCAATGTTGCCGTGATCACTTCCGCCTTTTGATGTGCCCGGACACCATGGTGAGGAACATCGCAGAGAGTGCTCTGCACGTGCCGTCAAGAAGCAAATTGCCAGAACCCCCTCCAGCCAAGATGTCACCACTACCCGAGTGGCTCGCTGTAAGATGAATTTGGAAGAGACAGGGGAGACTTTGCTTCGCTCTGGACTCGTGCCTGCAATGCTACGATGACTGGAGAAGCGTATCTGCTGCCACTGGATGTGGTGCAAGGAACACCAGGAGCTAGGAGTACTGGTACCACAGGTGAAGAATACAGATCACGCTATCATCACTCCAAGAGCTAGAACCAGAGAGGACCTTGAAGGATGCCATCCACTGCCAATACGTGGAAAACCTGAAACGAAAGCCGGACCAGGGCAAGGCGTTTGAGGTGACGTGCAAGTGGGACGCTAGCAACGACTTTCTCCCTGGGGGCAGCTTCACCTGATTTGTCGACAGGAGGTTCATCCTTAGGGACTGGCTCAACTGCATCCCACTGAACGGAGCCGTCTGCCATGGGAATCGGGACAAGCGATGCAGAAAGTGTTACTACGCCAACGAGACACTACCCCACGTCCTATGTAGCTGCAAGCCCCATTCCAGAGCTTGGCACCTGTGACACAATGCCATCCAAGATCGCCTGGCCAGAGCCATCCCGCCACCCATGGGGAAGGTTGCTGTAAACTCCGCCACCCCCGGAACCGACAGCCAACTGTGACCGAACATCGTCATCACCAACAAGGACCGGAAGAAGATCATCGTGGTGGACATCACAGTGCCCTTCGAGAACAGGACCCCGGCCTTCCACGATGCCTGAGCTCGAAAGGTAGAGAAATATGCCCCTCTGGCCGAAACCTTGAGAGCTAAGAGTTACCAGGTCCAGACACACGTACTGATTGTCGGAGCCTTAGGAGCATGGGACCTCAGTAATGAGTGAGTGCTGAGAGAATGCGGAATCAGTCAACGCTATGCTCGACTGATGCGGCAACTCATGGTGTCTGATACCATTGGGTGGCCAAGGGACATCTACATAGAACACATCACTGGCCATCGACAAGGAGAAGTGAGCTAGAGTGCCGATGAGAAGCGCAGTCAGGAAAATAACAAATACTTTCCTCATGGACTGTATTTTCTAAATGGACAACCAACCTAATTCTCAATTAGTGAGGGATAGTCTCCACTGGCTGATATATTTTGCTTTCCACAACCAAATCTCGGTTCAACTTTTCACAAATGATGTACCCAGGTATTCAGATTCTAATACCAAAACTGTATTGTTAAATCTATTCACTTAAATTTTAGTTATTGCTGATTATGTATCATATAACTTTAAAAAACTAACTTTGTATTTGTGGATAATCTAAGCACTAAGTACAGACACTCTTTTTCCAAACTATGTATTATATAATTTTTTTAACATTAGCTGTAATAAAATTTTTAAATATCTTACTGAACCAACTTCTGTTTGTGAATGTATAGCTGGAAAGTTTGTCTCTGAGCTCTTCCTCAGGTCAGGGAAAGGTACTCTCAATGTCACAGCTAAATACAAGGTGGAATAGATTGTTTAGTAAGTAGTTAACACACATTCTAAAAGACTGTTCAAGATGTTGTGGGCCGTTAACAATAAACTGGGGGTTAGTGGGTCACAGATCAAATCAGCAGACAAAGAGGGTCATTGTAGTTCTCAGCCATGATGACTACATCAATGAGGTCAGCCAACAGCCCTGACTACACTTACTATGAAGAATTCGAAGATTCCACACGACAGTTCACCCAGGAATTTAAGGATATCCTCAAATCCTTCCCCAGACCACTCCAGGAGAAACTCTACAACCTCATCACCCATGATCCCACACCAAGAACGTTCTGCATGCTTTCTCAGATACACAAACAAGGGACCCAGACAGACCCATCGTGTCTGGCCATGGCACTCTTACTGAATGAATATCAGGACTCTCAGAAACCATCCTCATGCCACTCATCACACAAGGGACCAGCTTCCTCCAGGACACAACTGACTTCCTCCACAAACTCCTCAACATTAACCAACCATCCTCAGAACACCATCCTTGCCACCATGGATGTCACCTCCCTATACATCAACATCCCTCACAATAACTGTGTCACTGCATCTATTTCATCCTCACCCGTAACAATTTTACACTTTATCCAAACCATGGGAACAGCTATGAGTACTAAGATGGCTTCCCAATATGCCAGCCTATTCCTGGGCCACCTTGAGGAAGAATTTCTGGACAAATGCACTATGAAATCAATTATATACCTGAAGTACATCAATGATATTTTCATCCTCTGGACAGACGACCTACATTCCTCATCAGTTTCCACTACATCTTCAACAACCCCACCTTTTCTCCCCAAATTTTTTCCATTTTGACCATTCTAATAACAACTAACTACTATACCTGTGGCCTGCAGTGCCTGAAGGGTTGGTTGACTGTTGATAAAAGAAAAAGCATTGCTCCGGATTCTTTTGGTTACTCCTTGAAATAAGTGAATTTATTTTAAAAAGGAGTACTGGTGGCACCTTAGAGACTAACAAATTTATTTGAGCATAAGCTTTCGTGAAGTGAGCTGTAGCTCACGAAAGCTTATGCTCAAATAAATTTGTTAGTCTCTAAGGTGCCACAAGTACTCCTTTTCTTTTTGCGGATACAGACTAACAGGGCTGCTACTCTGAAACCTGAATTTATTTAGAAGCACAGTGCAAGTGACCAGAAATGACAATTTGAATAAAAATGTTACAAGTATTGACAAGTAGGGGCGAGGCTGGTATGATGTAACATACTTTGGTGCGATCCTAAATCAGACTATATTCCAGCAATCTTAAATAATTAGTTCTAGATTAACCTTTTGTGGCCTAACAGGGAACAAGCCTGCAGTGATTAACAGAAACAAGCCAGGAAATCTAGTCTAGTAATGACATTCTGAGTCTGCTTCCTACTGATGCTGGTATTATATGCAACTAGAGCATTAACGACCATTTGGCTTTTATTTTATATTGCTGATGTAATAGCAATGAATGGGTCAAATTTTGCTTTGTTACACTGCTGTAAACAGAGAGTAACTTGACAGACTGCAGCAAATTGCTCTGCATTTACATCAGTGAAACAGAGTAGAATTTAGCTTAATGTTTATATTAACAGCTGGTGTTGAATTTCCTCATGTCTTGTGTCATACCCATAAGACTGAAATAAGGAGGGAAAGATAAAATGCTTTCATTCTGAAATGAAATGGAATAAATTCTGCATAATACTATATCTCAAGCAATTTAAGTAAAAGGATTTTATTTTTCTTTTAGGGGGAAAAAAAATAAGATGACTAGAATCTTTAATTTTGTACCATTGACTCTTGGAAATGGGTTTAGATTAAAAAACACAGTCGTGATATAAAAGTATTACTACAGCTTATTTTTCTACTGATTTTATTTTTAAAGAGTAGCTTGCTGCCAGTATCTCCAGATATTTGCCCTACTATTAAAATGATACAAATGCACTATTCCCAGGTTTTGAAGGATCTAGGAATCTGGCTGATGTCTCATTTGTGATACTTAGTGGGTGAACCTTTCTCTTCCCCATCTCCTGCTGCTATCTAAATTTAAAAAATTTATGTTTTAACTATAGCCAGAGCTACCTTTTAGAGTTAAGGTTACAGTAGAACCTCAGAGTTACAGACACCTCAGGAATGGAGGTTGTCCGTAACTCTGAAAGGTTCGTAACTCTGAACAAAACGTGGTTGTTCTTTCAAAAGTTTACAACTGAACATTGATTTAATACAGCTTTGAAACTTTACTGTGTGGAAGAAAAATGCTGCTTTCCCGTTATTTTTAGTAGTTTATATTTAACACAGCACTGTATTGTATTTGCTTTTCTTTTTTTTTTTCTTGTTTTTGTCGTCTGCTGCTTGATTGCATACTTGCGGTTCCAATGAGGTGTGTGTTTGACTGGTCAGTTTGTAACTCTGAGGTTGAACTGTACTTTTTAGAGTACTGCTCTCAGAATTGGGTAACTTCGCAATGAGAGAACCTGCGAAAAGTCAGATACAGGATACACAGTCTGAGCTTTGCAGAGAAGAAAGAGACTCAAGATAGCCCTGAGAGGGTTAAAATACCTGTCTGTTGAAAGTGGCCTTTTCTCTCAGACTTCCATCTCTGTCAGGTAGCTTTAATCTCAGTCAATCTCTATACTTGGTAATTGCTGCATGTTGCAAACTATGTCTACGCTACGAAATTAGGTCGATTTTATAGAAATCTATTTTTAGAAATCGATTTTATACAATCGATTGTGTATGTCCCCACTAAGCGCATTAAGTCGGCGGAGTGTGTCCACAATACAGTGGCTAGCATCGACTTCTGGAGTGGTGCACTGTGAGTAGCTATCCCACAGTTCCCGCAGTCTCCGCTGCCCATTGGAATTCTGGGTTAAGCTCCCAATCCCTGATGGGGCAGAAACATTGTCGAGTGTGGTTTTGGGTACATGTCATCAGTCGCCCCTCCCTCCGTGAAAGCAATGGCAGACAATCGTTTCGCGCCTTTTTCCCTGGGTTACCCATGCAGACGCCATACCACAGCAAGCGTGGAGCCCGCTCAGCTCACCGCTGCTGTTTGTGAGCATTGTAAACACCTCGCGCATTATCCTGGAGTATGTGCAGAACTGAGCTAAGAGAGCTAGTACAAGGATGATTGTGATGAGGACATGGACACAGATGTTCCTGAAAGCACAGGCTGTGGCAATTGGGACATCCATGGCAGCAGTGGGGCTGGTTGATACAGTGGAACGCCAATTCTGGGCCCGGCAAACAAGCACAGACTGGTGGGACCACATAGTGTTGCAGGTATGGGATGATTCACAGTGGCTGCGAAACTTTCGCATGCGTAAGGCCACTTTCCTTGAACTTCGTGAGTTGCTTTCCCCCACCCTAAGCGCAGGAATACCAAGATGAGAGCTGCCCTGATGGTTGAGAAGCAAGTGGCAGTAGCCCTGTGGAAGCTTGCAATGCCTGACTGCTACTGGTCAGTTCAGAATCCATTTGGAGTGGGCAAATCTATTATGGGGACTGCTGTGAACCAAGTAGCCAATGCAATCACTGGCGTTGTGCTATCAAGGGTAGTGACTCTGGGAAATGTGCAGGTCATACTGGATGGCTTTGCTGCAGTGGGGTTCCCTAACTGTTGTGGGGAGATAGAGAGAACCCATATCCCTATCTTGGCACCGGACCACCTTGCCAACCAGTACATAAACCACAAGGGGTACTTCTCAATGTTGCTGGAAGCACTGGTGGATCACAAGGGATGTTTCACCGACATCAACGTGGAATGTCCGGGACAGGTGCATGACGCTCACATCTTTAGGAACTCCAGGCTGTTTGAGCAGTTGTAAGAAGGGATTACTTCCCAGACCAGAAAATTACCTTTGGGGATGTTGAAATGCCAATAGTTATCCTTGGGGACCCAGCCTACCCCTTGCTCCCATGGCTCATGAAGCCGTACACAGGCAGCCTGGACAGTAGTAAGGAGCAGTTCAACTGCAGGCTGAGCAAGTGCAGAATGGTGGTAGAATGTGCCTTTGGACGCTTAAAAGCTTGCTGGGGATGTTTGCTGACTAGGTTAGACCTCAGCACTACCAACATTCCCATTAAAAAGAAAAGGAGTACTTGTGGCATCTTAGAGACTAAGAAATTTATTTGACCATAAGCTTTCGTGAGCTACAGCTCACTTCATCGGATGCATTCAGTGGAAAATACAGTGGGGAGATTTATATACACAGAGAATATGAAACAATGGGTGTTACCATACACACTGTAACAAGAGTGATCTGGTAAGGTGAGCTATTACCAGCAATATCGGGGGGGAGGGGGGAACCTTTTGTAGTGATAATCAAGGTGGGCCATTTCCAGCAGTTGACAAGAACGTCTGAGGAACAGTGGAGGGGGAGGGGGGAATAAACACTGGGAAATAGTTTTACTTTGTGTAATGACCCATCCACTCCCAGTCTCTATTCAAGCCTAAGTTAATTGTATCCAGTTTGCAAATTAATTCCAATTCAGCAGTCTCTCATTGGAGTCTGTTTTTTGAAGTTTTTTTGTTGAAGAATTGCTACTTTTAGGTCTGTTATTGAGTGACCAAAGAGATTGAAGTGTTCTCTGACTGGTTTTTGAATGTTATCATTCTTGACGTCTGATTTGTGTCCATTTATTCTTTTATGTAGAGACTGTCCAGTTTGGCCAATGTACATGGCAGAGGGGCACTGCTGGCACATGATGGCATATATCACATTGGTAGACATGCAGGTGAATGAGCCTCTGATAGTGTGGCTGATGGGATTAGGCCCTATGATGGTGTCCCCTGAATAGATATGTGGACACAATTGGCAACGGGCTTTGTTGCAAGGATAGGTTCCTGGGTTAGTGGTTCTGGTGTGTGGTTGCTGGTGAGTATTTGCTTCAGGTTGGGGGGCTGTCTGTAAGCAAGGACTGGCCTGTCTCCCAAGATCTGTGAGAGTGATGGGTCGTCCTTCAGAATAGGCTGTAGATCCTTGATGATGTGTTGGAGAGGTTTTAGTTGAGGGCTGAAGGTGATGGCTAGTGGCGTTCTGTTATTTTCTTTGTTAGGCCTGTCCTGTAGTAGGTAACTTCTGGCTCTGTCAATCTGTTTCTTCACTTCAGCAGGTGGGTATTGTTCCCATTGTTATTGCTGCTTGCTGTGTGCTCCATAATATCTGTGAGAATAAGGGGGAGATGTTTATGGTGGGGTGAGAGGTTAAGGCAAAATTGCCCAGCAGCTGATTTTTGAGCAGCCAGACACCAGGGCGATTGGAAGAGCACAGCTAGGTGTGCTGCGCATCAGAGAGGCTTTGAAAACCAGTTTCATGACCGGCCAGGCTACGGTGTGACAGCTGTGTGTGTGTTTCTCCTTGCTGCAAACCCTCCCACTTTGTTGATTTTAATTCCCTGTAAGCCAACCACCCTCCCCCCTTCAATCACAGCTGGCAAAGGAAATAAAGTAACTATTGTTTTGAAATCATGCATTCTTTCTTTATTAATTAAAAAAAAAAAGTGAGATAACTGACAAGGTAGCCTGGCTGAGGTGGGGTGGGGTGCGGGAGGGTGGAAGGACAAGGCCACATTGCTTATTGTAGCCACACTACAAATCAAAACTGTTTGAATGACAGCCTTTGGTTGCTTGGGCCATCCTCTGGAGTGGAGTGGCTGGGTGCCCGGAGCCTCCCTTCCACCACCACCCCCCTCCTCTCCACGTTCTTGGGCGTCTGGGTGAGGAGGATATGGAGCTTGGGGAGGAGGGCAGGCGGTTATACAATAGATGCAGCAGGGGGTCCGCGCTCTTGTTGGCTTTCCTGCAGCTCCAACAGATGGTTCATTATGTCTGTTTGCTCCCCCATTAGCCTCAGCATCGCCTCCTGCCTCTGCTCTTCGCGCTCACTTAATGCTTTTCTGGCCTCTGCCACTGAATGCCTCCATGCATTAAGCTGTGCCCTATCCGTGCGGGAGGACTGCATGAGCTCGGAAAACATGTCATCATGAGTGCGGTTTTTTTGCCTTCTAATCTGCGATAACCTCAGGGACGGAGATGATAGGGGGAGTATAGAAACATTTGCACCTGGGGGGAGATAAAAAGGGAGAGTAAAATTTAAGATACATTTCTGAGAACAAAAGGGAGACTCTTCCACAATGTCTCAAGCAATTCACAGCAGACCGCACATGTGTTTTATGTATAAGGTCACTTTTTGCCTTTTATATTGAGCGCCTGCCGGTATGGTGACACATCACAAATGGCTGGGCAACAGAATTGGGTTTCCAGGCAGCCATGGTAAGCCTTTTGGTACGCGGGGTTAGAATCATGGAATATCAGGGTTGGAAGGGATCTCAGGAGGTCATCTAGTCCAACCCCCTGCCCAGAGCAGGACCAATCCCCAACTAAATCATCCCAGCCAGGGCTTTGTCAAGCCTGACCTTAAAAACCTCTAAGGAAGGAGATTCAACCACCTCCCTAGGTAACGCATTCCAGAGCTTCACCACCCTCCTAGTGAAAAAGTTTTTCCTAATATCCAACCTAAACCTCCCCCACTGCAACTTGAGACCATTACTCCGTGTTCTGTCGTCTGGTACCACTGAGAACAGTCTAGATCCATCCTCTTTGGGACCCCTTTCAGGTAGTTGAAAGCAGCTATCAAATCCCCCCTCATTCTTCTCTTCTGCAGACTAGATAATCCCAGTTCCCTCAGTCTCTCCTCATAAGTCATGTGTTCCAGTCCCCTAATCATTTTTTGTTGCTGGATACTTTCCAGTTTTTCCACATACTTCTTCTAGTGTGGGGCCCAGAACTGGACACAGTGGTGAGGCCTCATCTGGAGTAATGTCGAATAGAGGGGAACGATCACATTGGTTGGCTTCTTACGCCTTCATAACATGTGGGAATGGTTTCAAACTGCAGCGCCATCCTTTCCCATAGCAAACAATGCCGGTTGGGTTTCACATTTAAAAGGAGGGGCTGCGGTTTTCGAGTGGATGTGCAGCACACACCTCTCCCCATTCCACCGCGTGGCTATTCTCTGGGATTATCCCTTTTAGCTAAGCGCAAACAACCCAGCATGAATGGGGTCCTTTTACTGTTCCCTTACAAAAATTCCCCTATTTCAACCAGGTGACCATGAATGATACCACTCTCCTGAGGCTAGCACAGAAAGATAAAGACCGAATGTTGCTTGAATGCAACCAAACCCAGGACCATTCACTGCCATGCTTTGTGCTGCAGTGATTCCAGACTACTTGCTACTGACCTGGCGTGGTAAAGTGTCCTACCGTGAAGGATGAAATAAGGCAGCCCTCCCCAGAAACCTTCTGCAAAGGCTTTGGGAGTACCTCCAGGAGAGCTTCATGGGGATGTCCCTGGAGGATTCCCGCTCCATCCCCAGACACGTTAACAGACTTTTCCAATAGCTGTACTGGCTGCGAATGCATCCCAATTCTTCAGGGCAAATCAAACATTAAACACTATTGCTTTTAAACCCTATACTGTAGTTACAAATGTGCACTCACCAGAGCTGCTTTCTCCAGCTTCAGGGCTGGAGAGCCCACCACGGGAGGGTTTTGGTTCCAGGGTGATGAAAAGGTCCTGGCTGCCGGGGAGAACGGATTCACCGTTTCCCTGCTGCGCATTTTCCTCCTCATCATCATCTTCTTCCTCATCCACAAAATCCTCCTCCCTGTTGTGTGAGACTCCCCCCTTGCAGGTGTCCACGGACAGTGGTGGGGTAGTGGTAGGGTCACCCCCTAGAGTGCTATGCAGCTGATCACAGAAGCGGCACGAATGGGGTTCTTACCCGGAGCAACCGTTTGCCTCCTTTGTCTTTTAGTAGGCTTGCGTGACCTCCTTGACTTTCACGTGGCAATGCTGTGTGTCCCTGTTGTAGCCTCTCATCATCATGCCCTGTGCGATTTTTGGCATATATATTAGCATTTCTTCTTTTTGATCGGAGTTCGGCCTGCACAGATTCTTCTCCGCATACAGCAATCAGATCCAGTGTCTCCCTTTTGCTCCATGCTGGAGCTCATTTGCGATTCTGGGGGGGACTGCATGGTCACCTGAGCTGCCGAGCTCGCCACGCTGACCAAACAGGAAATGAAATTCAATATTTCCTGGGGTTTTCCTGTGTACGTGGCTAGTGCTTCGGAGTTCAAAGTGCTGTCCAGAGCGGTCACATTGGAGCACTCTGAGAGAGCTCCCGGAGGCCAAATCCATCAAATTGCGTCTGCACTACCCCAAATTCGACCCAGCAAGGTCGATTTTAGCGCTACTCCCCTCACTGGGGAGGAGTACAGAAGTCAGTTTTAAGAGCCCTTTAAGTCGATGGAACGGGGTTGGTTGTGTAGACGCATTCATTTTAAAATCGACCTAACGCAGCTAAATTGGACCTAACCCCGTAGTGGAGACCAGAGCTCTGTCTAGATTAAGGGACAGAACTGAATCTTCTTTCATGTCACTACTTTCTCCAAAACTACTCTTGACATCAACATCCCAGACAGGGCTATTTTCTATTCAGTGATCAGAGCTGCCCCAAGACAAATTCTGTTTTGCAGCAGCCTTTGAAGATTCAACATTTTATTTTTGTTCCCCATTGGAATTAAACGAAAACATTTTGAATGTTTTTGCAAAATGGAATTGTGTCAAAACAGCTGTTTTCTGATGGAAAACCTGAGCTTTTCAATAAAGGTCTCTCTCTGGTCAGAATTCAGTCTTGGACTTCAGAAAACTTCCTCGAAACAGATACATCTCTGAAACATCTTAGCTTTGATGAAATGACATTTAGTTGAAAATGTTCCAGCCAGCTCTACCAATGATAATGTAACAATCAGCAGTCCTAGGACAAACTCAGACCGACTTGAGCCAAACACCCGTTGGAGTATCTCTTTCTCTCTGGCTAAATCCTGTATTCAAAATTGCTAAATCTTCCTTTAGTGCCATATGAAAATAGATTTGGATTCCTCAATATTGAGAGTAGTACAGCTTCTTGATTGGCTGACTGTGGAGATCTTAAGAATAACACCAAGCTAATCCCAAGCCTGTTCTAGAGGTGCTGTAAATCAGTTATGGAAATGTTTAAATTCATTCTGGTCACCGTTTATATTAAGGATACATTTATATATAGCTTAATAAAGGGTTAATACAAGATTAATTTATGGTTTCAAAGTCCAGCAGGTCAATTGTCTGCTTAAAACTTTTGATAACACCTTCTACTAATGTGCTTATGACACTTCTTACACATGCTAGCATGTCTATAACATGATTATAGCATCTGTTAATCATTTATAAACTGTTTATAAATGCACTCCTAAGGTAAAGCATGACCCAAAGCCCTGTAACGATTCATTCAACTTGGGAACATATTAACGCTAAGCCTAAGCTTACAACTTCTGCCATATCTATCCTTCGGCTACTACATGAGCAAAAGGAATCTGAAAAGAAAGTGAGAAGCTGATCTCTGTTTAAAAACGTCTGTGGTGTAAGCCTGGCCTCATCTGTCAACACATGGGAGAATGTGGCACTCTGCTGATGTACAAGTAGGTCTAAACCAAAGCCCACTGACGTCAAGGGAGTCTTTGCATTGACAGTGGTGGGTTTTAGGAAAGGCCCTTGACCGCCAGAGTGTTTGACAACTGTAGTTAATGAAACTAGCCCTGCTGACAGTACTGTAGCCCAAGAGGGATATTACTGTATAGCTTAAGAACTGGCCAAACATCTCCATTTTGGCAGAAGATTACTTCCTGTGGGAATCTGACTTTGTCGTCTCTAAAAAGGAAACCTCAGTCTTCCCGTTCCCCATCCCTTTTGCTCATGACGCCAGCCTGGATACCTTCTTCACCACTTTCTCCCACTTCCTTCCTGTATGACTAGAGCCCTACCAAATTCACGGCCATGAAAAACGGGTCACGAACCATGAAATCTGGTCTCCCTCTATGAAATCTGGTCTTTTTTGTGCTTTTACCCTATACTATACAGATTTCACGGGGGAGACCAGTGTTTCTCAGACTGGGGATTCTGACCCAAAAGGGAGTTGCAGGGGGGTCGCCCTTCTGCTCTGCCTTCAGAGCTGGGTGGCTGGAGAGTGGTGGCCGCTGACCAAAGGTCCAGCGCTGAAGGCAGCAGAGCAGAAGTAAGGGTGGCAATACCACACCATGACATCCTTACTTCTTTGTTGCTGCTGGCGGTGGCTCTGCCTTCAGAGCTGGGCTCCCGGCCAGCAGCCTCTGCTCTCTAGCTGTCCAGCTCTCAAGGCAGTGCCACCCCAGCAGCCGCGCAGAAGTAAGGGTAGCAGTACCGCACCCCCACCCCATTACCTTGTGACATCCCCCACCCCGCACAACGCCTTTTTGGTCAGGACCCCTGCAATTACAACAGGGTGAAATTTCAGATTTCAATAGCTGAAATCGTGAAATTTACTATTTTAAAAATCCCATGACTGTGAAATTGACCAAAATGGACCATGAATTTGTAGGGCCCTACGTCTGACCCTATGCATGGGATTGCACTTTCTAAACCTGTTCAGGCAATAACCCTCTCCTCATTTATCTCGCTTCCTAAAAACCCACGTCAGTTGTGTCCTCCATGAGAGAAGAGAGTGGAGGGGAGAGCTGTTCTTCTCTAAAGGAACTCTCTGAGATGCGTGTTTACCTTACTGAAGTAACCCTGAGACGGTATTATTGTAACCGCTCTCTCTTTCCCTCCCTTTTCGTTTCTGTATTATCCCCACTGCATGTGTCGTGCCTGACTTTGGACAGGAACTGTGGCTTGAATTATTTCTGTGAAGTCCATAGCATGCCTTTGGGTGTTCAAAATAATGAATAATAATTCTCCTGTTCCCAGCATTTATTGTGCGTATTCTTGTAGTCCCTGCCTCTTGGCAAACATTAATCTGTAGTGGCACTAGGACTGCCTTGAGACTAATTCTTTCCTGCCCTGTGAGGCACCATCCGTTCCCAGTGCTGACTGATGGCCTGCCACTACTTATTATTATATGCTAGCTTTGAGAGTTGTAGCTAGGAGACAGACAAATGGGACTGCGCTGTCGTTATTTTATTGTATTTACTGCGCCCAAATGTAGGATACGTGTGACCAAATCTCGCCGGCAACACCACTGTTCTACTGATAGCTTGTATGATATGATACTGACATGGTATTTGATAACGCTCTTTATATTTTAAACTTTTCTTACCTTGGAGCAATCTGAGATTGCCTGTGGGTTTGTGAGCTTCTCTAACTTTAACCCCTGAATTACTGGGATGGCAGTGTAGACAATCCATCAAACACACTCGCATCTGTACAGCTGTACACATGTATAGTTTTAAAAATTTAAATGCTTTGTTTATTTAAAAAAAGCAGAACCCTAGGATTAGAGACTCTGGGGAAGATCCTGTGCACATAGGTGCTGCTGGAACTAGAATTGCAGGGGGTGTTGCCGTACCCCCTGGCTTGAAGTGGTTTCCATTATATGCAGGGTTTACAGTTTGGTTCAATGGCTCTCAGCACCCCCACTACACAAATTGTTCCTGCACCCCTGCCTGTGCACATAGCCTGTGGCAACGAAAGCTAATGCAACTCAAAATCTGGCTTCCTACATACAAGAGTTGGTGGGTTTCCAGGTCGTCACATTTAAATATCCCTTTCAAGGTGAAAACCAAGCTAACGTGATTTAGAAATGGTTAGCAATCGCTTGTTTTCTATCAGTTGTCAGGTAACATAATGTTGGGGTGTCTGGTGGTGGTGGTGCAGTCATGGGAGCCTGTCTTCGGACTGCAGTGTGATGTGCGTCTACGTAGATTTGAAATATCATAAACTATTTTTGTAAGAGACCAAATACGCCATTCTGCCACAGGTGGGGAACAAAATAAAACATGCAGACCAAGAGGGCTGGGGTCTGTGCAGAGGTTTTGCTCTGAATATCTTCTTATTGCAATAAGGAGAAAGTGAAAAGAACCGTTTTGCCTGAGCAGCAAATAAGATCTGTGTGGTTATTTAATCACTAATTTGCTGCGTTTCCTACACAGGAATGGGAACAGTTGAAAGATGCAGAAATACTGCATGGTATTTTTTGGCACAAATCCTTCTAGCCATGGAAGGCTGAACCATTGCAGTGCCCTGCAGCAGGGGAGGCTGGGAGGAGCACAAACCGAGCTCCCCAGAGCTTGAGGCTCATCAGGGGAGAAGACGGGATTGTGAGTGAGCTGGTGGAGCATGACCCATTGGTCTGCAGAGTTACTAACCAGAAAGTCCGTGAAGTTTGGGCACAGGAGCTTAATCCCTGCCTCTGGTTCCTTGATCCTTAGGTTGGTCCCCCCCATACAATGTCTGTAGCTGGGGTTATGAATTTCACCCACAGTGAGAGAGATCTGTAACAGGAATCTGCCTGATGCCATTATGTGCACACTGCAGTAATGTAACTCTGTGGCTGAACTTTTAAATCATAAAATATTTAGTCAATAGAGAGAAACATCAGGCTTGCAAAGCTCATTAACAATGACCATAGGCTTAGCCTGGACCTGCAGCAGCTTGAGTGGGATTCACAGATGGTATTTGTAGCATACCTGATTTCTAAAGCAGTAGCTACAATTAAGAACAGCTTTTTAATACAGTGTAAAGTAACCTAGATTTTGCTGTCTTTGTACTCCTGATACATACATGGTAATGTGCTCTAGTCACACGGGCATTGTTCTCTGCTAGAGACCAAACTTAATTTTTAAGACCATTTGTAATACAACCTATCAAAAACTCAAACAACTTGGTGTAAAACTTACAAACTGTATTTGTCCCAGAAATGATCCTGCTTTCAGCACATACCCAGCGTACACCCTTCTGGGACAAATTGACTGCTAGTGTTTGGGAATGAAATCCTATTGAAGTCAAGTGCTGAATTTAGCTCTTCTGGTTTTAAATATTCTTGGTGTTGAGGGGGTATTTTTGTAGGGGGGGAAATATTATTTTGGAGACATTATTGCCTTGTCATAGTATCATAGCACAATTTGTGCAATAGATTGCAGAAATCCAGTGCCCCCCTGCGTTTTGCTGCTTGCATAAATGGTCCTGTATCCCAGGGACAGCAGCCTGAACTGATTGGATCCAGTTTCCTGCTCCTGGCAAAAGCCCACTTTGGAGTGCTGCTGTTTGAAACCATTGTAGGCAGAATTTTGCTGAGTTCTACTCTTCAGTTGTTGATTAGAGGACTCAGGAAGAAATTGAAGAACAAATCAAGGAGACGAGAGAGGAGGAAACTATCAAGGAATGTAACTGTTACAGATCAGTAGCTGAGGAGGAAATAACCTTTTGAAGTAAAATCTTTTCTTCCCCGGCTCTACACCAGAGAAACGTACAATTAATGCCCTGCATTCTGAAGAGACTGCAGATTGGGTAGTGGTGGCTGTGTTTGAGTACCCTGTGGTCAGATGCTGAATGCAGTGAACCGCTGTGAATGCGGGGAGGGGGAATGCTAACCTGTGAAGGGCCCTATTCTGTGTGGTGTTGAGTGCCCTGAACTCTGACTGAAGTCAGAGCAGGGCAGGCACTCAACACTTCACAGAATTGGGTCCATAATGTTCAGTCTCTTTGGGAAATTTCTGCAAGGTTTTGTGACTCATAAACACTTTGTTCTCATAACAATGGGAAACCGAGAACGTTGGCAGACAGGTCTGCCTGTGAGCATCTTTAGAAAGGAGAGCGTTGATGACATTAGTATAATGGAATTTGATATGGTTACATGTATTCTTCTTATGTTCATAGTACTCAACTGATGACACAGTGATTCCTGGTAACTTCACTTAAGGAATTGCCCCGTTCAGAATATCCACCTGCAAATGCCTCCCTTTAAATTCAACATCTAACATCCTGTTTTTTGTTCTGGTCTTGGCTTGGAGCATTTGTGGGGGATCCTAGAGGGGAGAAAAACAACATCTTCTGTGGTGGTTTAAGAGCAGATTTAAAAGGAAGATCATTAAAAATGTAAAAGAATATGACGAAGGAAATGAGATACACACAAGCTGCCTCCTTTTCTGCTTATGTCACAGCTGTGCTGACAGTCCTTCTGTTTGCTTCTTTAGCTAAATCGGGGATAGATCCAAAGAAGGTGCAACATTAGCCAGGTGGAAGGTAAAATAATTACATTCCCAGGGGCTGCAAAAGTTCTGTCACACAATCATGCCTTCTGGCAGGAGACATTAGGACTGGATTTCAGTCACTTTAGCATCTCGTGATCAATAGCTCACTGCTATTGTCCTAAAAATCAATCAGAAGATAGTATTACACTGCTGTGCACATATGTTAGTGAGTTCTAATAGTATCCTGTTTACCATATCAGAATCCATTTTAAGAGTTGGGAATGCTTGTGTGTGCTTGTACAACTCATAGATAAAATACCGTATACTGTTCTTGGGTGCATATGTTAATTGGCTCTTGCCTGGTGTGTTTTTTAATGTCGACGTAGATGGGCTAATTTTTCCTTTGAATAAAAGTCTGCAGGGAAGAACTTCAGGCACCAGACACTTTCCCTTGGGGTGCAGTGTGACTTAACGGATAGCGTACTGAATTGGGACTCAGGAGACCTGGGTTCTGTTCCTGGCTCTGCCACTGACCTACAGGGTAACCTCGAGCAAATCACTTCCTCTTTGCCTCAGTTTTGCCATCTGTAAAATGACACTAATGATACCACCTTTTTGTAAAGTGCTTTGAGATCTACTGACAAAAAGTGCTATATAAGAGCTAGATATTATTATTCCCTTGGCAGTGGCCTGGGTCTGTATCAGAATGCCAAGGATCACCCTTTCCTTGTCTCTCCTTGCCTCACCCCCTTATCACAGCCACCAGGATTGGGATAGGGGTTGCGCAGTGATGCTCCTTAAGCCTGTTGGTAGAGCTCTGTGTCGCATTGCAGATATCTGGGGCTAGATTCCTTGCTGGCATAAACAGGGATGCAGCTTTGAACTTGCAATGGAGTTGCTTACTCTAGTGATGAATTTTGGCCCCTGGGCTCTACATTTAAAGTCCTAATGTCTCACTTGCTCCACCGGTCAAGAGAGTGCAATACCACCACAGTATTCCCACCCTTCTCTGGCCAGGGAGCAAGAGCCCTGGACCAACCATTCAACTCTGGTTTGCTGCATGGCAGTCAAAAAGTACTCCCATTAGGCGGCTGGGCTGAGTATGAATTTTCATTAATTTCTGCGGGATAAATGTGTTCTGATTACAGGACTACAAACCAAAGTACAACTTAGAATACTGTGTTTCTGTCAAATGAAAATGAAAAAACAAATTTGAGGTGGTAGGGGTTTTTTCTTGTTGTTGTTGTTGTTTTGTTTTTTTGGTGTGTTTGGTTTTTTGTTTTGTTTTTTAAATTAAAATTTAGGTGGGTAGTCTGTAGTGTGAAGAGGTTTAGTAGCTTTGGGTTGTTTTTATTAAAGCGTTGCTGCTTAGTCATCCATCTGTTTGTTCAAGAGGGCAGAGGGTCATTTTTTAAAACCTTCCCTAAATCAATACGGCACAAAATCCTATGGTTTATTGATGTAGGCCCCAGTTCAGCATGGTACTCAAGCCCGTACCTGACTCCAAGCATGTGGGTAGTTCTATTTGACTTCATTGAGATTATTCACATGCTTAAAGTTAGGTATGTACTTACATACCTAGCTGAACCAGGGTCTTGTAGATCATGCTACTGCAAGGTGCTGAGTACCCTTAACTCTCATTGACTTCAGTGGGAATTGAGGGCGCTCAGCACCTCACAGGGATTTGGCCTATACCACCTTGAATATATGTAGCACTGAAGACTAAGAAGCAATAACAGTAAGGGATAGGGTTTTTGTCCTGAAGGGCTTTATCTGTATGGACACAAATAGGGCTTTCAAATGTTGTGACTTGTCAGCAAAATTTCACCTTTTGTTTTAATAAAGTCTTAAGTGAGATTTAAAGATTTGTTCTTGACTTTTTTCCCCCAAAAAAGAAGTCTTGGATAATGGTTGAAGAACCTGTGATTCACATGCCTGTAGTGTTTGTTTTATTTACCCATTTATTCCTAGATCTCCTGTCACCGTTATAGGTAGGTGCTTTCCGTACCATCTAGTTTTCATTCTCAACTCACTTGTTGGCTCAACAAGTGATTTGGGGTCCCATGGGGAAATTGCCTTCAGTAACCACTGAACCAGAAAGAAAGGGGGGAAATTCATAAAGAAAAGATTAAAGGGAAATATTCAAGTCCCACGTGGATTTTGATCCGTGTTCATAGAATCTAAACATCTAGTCCATCTTCCTGCTAACATAGGGCTGTGTGCTGTTATAAATTTTACTAATGGTTTTATTCTAGTTTTTAAAATATTCCAAGCATCTGGGCTTATGCTTAGGGCCTGCCAAATTTATGGTCCACTTTGGTCAATTTAATGGTTATAGGATTTTAAAAATCATAAATTTTCTTATTTCAGTTATATAAATCTGAAATTTAACGGTGTTGTAATTGTAGGGACCCTGCTCCCAAAAGGAGTTGGGGCGGGGGGGTCGCAAGGTTACTGTAGAGCTGGGCAGCTGGAGAGCTGTGGCTACTGGCCAGGAGCAGCGCAGAAGTAAGGACAGCAAGATATGGTATTGCCACCCTTACTTCTGCGCTGTTGCCTGCAGAGCTGGGTCCTCAGTCAGCAGCCGCCACTCTCTAACCACCCAGCTCTGAAGGCAGCAGTGCAGAAGTAAGGGTGGTAATACCATATCATGCCGTCCTTACTTCTGCGCTGCTCCTGGCTGTGGCTCTGCCTTCAGAGCTGGGTGTCCAACCAGCAACCTCTGCTCTCTAGCCATCCAGCTCTGAAGGCAACACAGAAGTAAGGGTAGCAATACCACAATGCCCCTAAAATAGCCTTGTGACCCCCTTACAACTCCCTTTTGGGTCAGGACCCCCAGTTTGGGAGATGCTGGTCTCCTCCCGTGAAATCTGTATCGTATAGGGTAAAAGCACACACAAGACCAGACTTCACGGTCCGTGACATGTTTTTCATGGCCATGAATTTGGACAGCCCTACTCATGCTGATTCCCTGGGAAGACAATTCTACAGTCACTTAGAGCTTCATGTCAAGAAGTGTTTCAAAACTGTTGGGTTTTTTGTTTTGTTTAGGTACCGGAAGTGGTTCCCTTTCTCATGCTATCATCAGGACAGTGGCTCCAACAGGGCATCTGTACACAGTCGAGTTCCACCAACAGAGGGCAGAGAAGGCGAAGGAGGAGTTCCAGGAGCATAAAGTAGAACACCTGGTTACAGTGAAGAATCAGGATGTCTGTAAAAACGGGTTTGGGGTCTCGAATGTTGCAGATGCAGTGTTCCTAGACATTCCGTCACCGTGGGAAGCTATAGGACATGCAAAATCAGCATTAAAAATTGAAGGTATCTTCTCTTGTGTACATCGATCTGTATTTGTGTGGGCATGGGGTGCATGGTTTCTGCCTTTGAGCCTACATGTTAGGGGTATCCTCATTCTGTTGTGTGATCTCCATTCTGATGTCAAGTGTGGTTTTCTTTTTCTCAGACTACAAAAAAGTCTTCACATTTACAGAGAAAGATTTAGCAGAAGAAAAACAACTTTCTCCCACAGGTTTCTGTGACAGCTGCTGCAGCTGTCATGTGCCACATATAAAAAGCTTTTGAACCTCTGTCAAGCATATTCTAACAGTTCCAAGAGTGTGTGGGAAGAACTAGTAACATAACTGACGAAAGCAAATCTCTGACATTTCACTGAAAAGGTGCGTGTGGTTTTGGGTCGGAGAGATTCAATAAACAGCACGTATATAATCCCTGGAGAGAAGTGGTTTTACTTAAGCATGCTCACTTACTTTCTTTCTCTATCCTACCCCTTTAGAGTTGGTGGGAATTTTGTCATGACGTCAATGAGAGTGGGACCCTAGGGCTTTTCTTCATGGGAAAATTTTACCTGTTACACTGGTACAGTTATACTGATATAAGCCCCTGCATGAACACTCTTATTCTGGTATAAGCAATATAACGTAAACTGAATAAAGCCACTGTTATACTGGAATAAGTGTATTAGACCAGTCTTTGTTGGTTTACAGCAGCAGTTCTCAACCCGTGGGCTGCTTGTAGCCAAATCAGCACACAGCTGCAGCCCATGTGACATCCTCAGGGCTATACAAGTGGTGTAAATATATTGTGTGGATGCGGCCCACATAACAGATAGAGAGCTGCATGTGCGGCCCACAATGGTAAATAGGTTGAGAACCACTGGTTTACAGTCACACCTTAGCTTATAACAAAAAAACCATTCCTGTGTAGACAAGGCCTTGGATGAGTTGTGATGTCCTTACCAAATGCTCTAGTTTAGCCACAGAGAGAGTTCTCCTAATCAAGAGTCTGTTCCTGCACAATGCAGAGCACCCCTTGCTAGAGCCCTGATTCAGCAAGAGACTTAGTTGATCACATGCTGAAGTCCATTTCTGTTCATTAAGGCACAGAAAAGTGTGCCTAATTTGAGGTACATTCTTAGGTCACATTTAAGGCAAGGGGACTTTAGCATGTACTTAAAGTTCAGCACATGTTAAGAACCTGGCTGATTCAGGGCCTATGTGTGGAGTTCCCTCAGCTGCCACTGAAAAATTTCTAACAGTTTGACAAAAGCAACATAGACTTTAAAATTACAAACAAATAAACAAAAAAAATCCCATAGTGTCCTGTGCTTGCAAGGGTTACAGCTGTATTCATAGCTGCTTCCAGTGTCTGCTGAGAGAGAAACTAATTCACACTGCGCTGTGTAATGCCCTTCCCATGCTCAAATTATCTAATCCAGTGAGCATAATACTCAGCTGACCCCTCGGTTCAGATGAAGGAGCTGCATTGCGCAGTACAACTTGAATTATTTAGCCAGTATATGTTGAGACTGCTAAGTAGCCATGCTTGAGCCTTTCTAGGCTTAGAATCCTTGGAACATTCCAGTGTTTGAGATCCTGGAAAGCTGATTTATTTATGTAGATCTGGAGCTATGCCTTATTGCGTGCTGTAATATAGCATCCACTTACCCCGTGCAAAGTAGAAAAAATGTCATGTGGTTGCTTATAGGTTTCTGTGTATTACATACAAGTAGAAAGGCAAAATTGTCAATCCCCATTTGTAGTTAGGATCATTGTAAACAAACCACAGTACCTGAGAACTGACAGTGCTCTAAAGGTATGTCTATACAGCACACTAAGCCTGGATCAGTGGCGTCTGGGCTTGTGGACTCGGTGTTTCTAAGCCCGCACTTGAATGTCCAAATTGCTTTGTAAACTTGGGTTTACAGTTGTGGGACCTGGGTTTCTCATCCATGCTAATGTGTGCATACTGCACTATGCAGACCTTCTGACTTGGGTCTGTAGCTTGTGCTACGTCCACACTGGCAGGGCTTGGACTTGAGGCACAGCAATACTTAGGCTCTGACACCATTTCCCCACCCCCCACAATGTTCTAGGAGCCAGGTCCTGAGCGTTTGCTGACCTGAGGCAGACTGATTTGTGTGTGGATGGAACAGGGGCTGGGACTCAAACCTGAATCCGAGCCCAGACTTAGTGTGCAGTGTAAACATACCTTAAGACTCATCATTTGGGTTTTGTGCCAGCTTGTTGTGCTGAAGATTGATTGATTTATGCTGCAATATGCAGTAGCTTTTCCATTATCAGTGATCAAAATCTATTACTTTTGTGGGTATAGTACAACTAGAAACAATGGTGATTATTTATATATTTTGGAAAGCTAAAAAGTGCTAGCAAGGTGACTGACAACCCCCAACAGAATATTTGAAGGTGCCTTTTGTTTGGCTGATTTCACATAATCAAAAGCTATTCTGCAGTGGGAATACTGGGTACACTTTAGAGTCTTTACTCACCTAAACTCTCAGTGATGAGCTGAGGGTAATTATCATTAGAGAAAATGCATTCTCACACATCCCTCTCTATGTGCGGTCACATATAAGCTATTCATAAAGGAGATTTTATTCTAAGTAAGATTGTCACAATGCATAATATAAAAATTACAACAATGCTGTTGGATAGTAGTCATTTTATTTCTTAAAGTCTTAAGAACATATGCTTAAAATGAAGACTGGAATAAGCAGACAACTCTTGGACAACACCATTTTCTGGT
The DNA here is from genome assembly GCF_965152235.1 of Eretmochelys imbricata. Lineage (NCBI taxonomy): Eukaryota > Metazoa > Chordata > Testudines > Cheloniidae > Eretmochelys > Eretmochelys imbricata. The sequence continues at coordinate 113,140,922 of NC_135577.1, forward strand.
CTCCTCCTTAAAAAACAAAACACAACAAAAACAGGTTTCAGAGTAACAGCCGTGTTAGTCTGTATTCGCAAAAAGAAAAGGAGTATTTGTGGCACCCTAGAGACTAACCAATTTATTTGAGCATAAGCTTTCGTGAGCTACAGCTCACTTCATCGGATGCATAGATCTTCTGTATTTTCCACAGTATGCATCCGATGAAGTGAGCTGTAGCTCACGAAAGCTTATGCTCAAATAAATTTGGTTAGTCTCTAAGGTGCCACAAGTACTCCTTTTCTTACAACAAAAACAGTATTTGTAATAAAAATAATACTCTCCTAGATGATAAGAGCTAACTTTTAGAGTACATGGTCAACAAAGCCTTAAGTATTTATTTTTCCTCCTCTACTCAGTCCCAAGCTCTAAATATCTGTAGTTCATTATTTTCATAGGCTGAAGGTTAATAGTCTTGTTTAAAGGATACATTTATCACTCATGATTGTCCTGGCCTCCCATTTAAAGCGCTGCTATATTGTAGAGAGCTCGGAGGATAAAATGGCCAGTGGGTTTGTGGCTCGAAGGCCCTTATTTGTTGTTAATGGTGGGCTCTGTGCCCATTCAGACTCCTCTGCACCTTAGCTACATCCTTCTCACTTTTCATACTTTCAGCAAAAAACATTGCCTTCTAATATCTCAGTGACTCAGCAGTGCGTCACTGCCGTCTTGCTTCCATTCCCAGATCTGTGCTCTTTCCTTGGCAGCATCTGCTGATTGATGGTTTTTCACAGTAATGGCGGCTGTTCACAGTGTCTGACCTTGATTTTTGGCAAAGATCTTATTAACTCCTTCAGGCTGAATCAAAAAAACAAAGCTAGAAATCTGTCACTATAGCGCCATAATTTAACAAAAATAACCTGATTGTATATAGTTCCTAGATATTCTGGAACGCGTTACTTGCAGAAAACTAACAGCTGAATAGTGTTGAACCAAAGCTTTCTAATATTAATTTCCCAACCTCCTTTCCCTCCATCATAAATGTTATCCAGTGCTTTCAAGGCTGCAGAAGACTAGTCAGAAGCTTGCTTCTATAATTGTGTTCATGCAGACTTTTAAATTTTCTTGTAATGATGCATGCAAAGTGCAGCTGTATGTTCAGTGGGTTTTACTCAAGATCCTTGTCTTATAAACCAATTGTTGATGCTGCTTAGATCAATAGTCTCAGTACTGAACTTATAGAAACAATCCCTTTTTTTGTGTGTGTGTGCGTGCAGTGTTAACCCTTTTATCCAGACTTTCTGCTTCAACTTAAATGTCGTACACCCGTTAATTAAAAGAGAGAAAATTGCACAGTTACTCTTAAGATATCGACTGAGGCAGATGACACAGTGTTAGCAGGTTAGCCTATTGTGGTGCTTGGCCAGGGCAGGTAATTGGTCCACTGAGGTTATGCCTTATCAGTGAAAGGTTCCTCTGAAAGTCTTCCTCTGAGGGCTTATGTCTGTTCCTCTACCTAAAATACAGTACAACTCCGGTGTTCTGCACTTCATCAGAGTATTCTTTCTTTTTCTTCCCAAGAACTTTGTTTTCTTTGTTCAAAATAGGTTTAAAAGAGGGCTTTTGCTCCTATTTTTCCCCAGCACGACAATATAGAATGTTGTGTTGTAATCATTATCTGTGAGGCCAAATTATTCTCTCAGACAGCATCTATAAAAATATTACATAATCCCTCCCAACAGGCCTGTGAGGAAGGTAAGGAATTATCTGCACTGGGCTTACCTCAGCTTTCAGTTTTAAAGAACCTTCAGTGTACATTGTTTCCACCATGTGAAAGGTTTCACTGACTTTCTTTCCTAAGCCTCATAGATTATTCATGGTCCCCTGCCTACAGCCATCTAGGGTTGGCCAAGGGAGAAGTGAAAACCATGCCATGGGTTTTTCCCAATTTGGGAGTTGGTGAGGAAGACTCCTGACCAGACTGTGGTGGGGAGAAGAACTCATTTACGTAAGGACTGATGCTAATAGTAGTAGGGTCTGCTGCAAGCTCCCTCCCAGCTGGTCACCTGCAATTGAGCTGATTCCTCTACTGGGCAGTCACTGTGAACTTGAGTCACAGAGGACTTGTCTACACTGGTTAACCTCAAGTTGATTACTTGCCAATTAACTAGAGGTTGCTAACATGTTTTTACAGTCTAGTACAGACACTCTTGGCCATTATAAATACTGAAGACCTTGTCATTGTGGTATCTGAGCACCTTGCAGTCTTTTATGGGTTTATAATCATAGCACCCCTGTGAAGTAGGGAAATGCTGTTATCCCCATTCTACAGATGGGGAACTGAGGCACAGAGCGACTAAAAGACTTGCACAGGGTCACACAGAGTCTGTGGCAGGGCAGGGAATTAAATCTAGCAGACAAGCACCCTAACTGGAAGACAATCCTCCCCAGGGCACACAATACTCAAACTTGTGGTGATGCTTTCGTCGCCACATAAGTTTGATCCAGGATCAACTACAAACATTTGCCCCCTGGAATAAACCTTTGTAGAGGGTCAGAGCTAGCCTTTGCAAATGTGTTAGCTGCCTTGAATTAAACAGCAATCTATTAACTTGAGGTTAAAAAACCCTATAAACAAAGCCACAGAGGGGAGGCTGTAGTGTGAGAGGCCATATGGTCTAGTGGGTCAGGCACAGGATGGAGAACAAGAGTCTCCTGCATTCTATTCCTAGCTGTGACACAGCCTTCCTCTTTGGCCCTGGTCAAGTCCTATAGCCTTCCGGCCTTAGTTACCCCATTTGTAAAACAGGTATTCTACACACTTCACAGGGATGTTGTGACACTTAGTGATTACAAAGCCCTACATAAGTGCTCAGATTCAGCAGACTCCACATAAAGCCCCACAGTAGGTGGGAGCCTCACAGCAGCACCAGTCCCACAGCTGTGGATGTTTATTAAAATACAAGTAACTATGTATGAACCACAGGCCCAAGCAGTTGAGCTATGCTGCTCCTACAGCAGGAAACAGGGATGGAACAAACCTGAAATACCCCCCACGCAACCCCCTCAGGCCAGCCTTGCACACAGTGGTGCAATAACAGCTGACTCTTATCCAGTGCCTTTTGGGAATGCACCCACCCTCAAAAAATATTAAAGCCAGGTCTGCGGAAAATTGTACATAAAACTCTGGTTAACAGGCTGGCAAATGATTCAGTGAATATTTTCTGAATCAAGAGATCTTTCATTTTCTCTGACAGCCGGACCCTCTAATTTCATTGCATCACCCACGTGCACACTTGCTTAAAGGACATCCTGTCCCACATTGGAAATGCAATATTTTTAGTGTCCTACTAGCACAGAGTAAATGCCATAGTGATGCTTTTCTGTGACACTGCTGCCTTGCCCCCACAAGCTATTAGTGCCTGTTTTTTTTTTCTGGGATCCTTGTAATTTAACGTTCTTATTGTGACACTACACTGAAATCTCAAAACACTGTGAATTTTGTTCTTTTTTCCTAAGAAAAATAAAATGACATATTGCGTCTCCTACATCACAGAATCACTTTCAAAGTTCAGAATAATTGGCCCCTTCATGTGGAACTTAATGGTGCTTTGCTAACTCCAGATGCTCTGCTCATAATCTTGCAGAACACATCAGTGACAAACCAACCTAGTAGAGCTCCTATATCTAGAAGAGAGAACCTGCAAAAGACAAGAGTGCATACTTTGTGTTTATATTATGTATCCTTTCGAATATTAAATGTGCATTAGAATTCTTGTGAAAGGGAGGGGGGGCATTGCCAGTTTTTCTTTTTTAACTGGGGCAATATCTAGAAATACCAGCTCAGAATTTTAGCAAAATCCTCTTGACTGCAAGGAGATGTTCATCATTGCTCAGGCAAATAACCAAGAGTCAAATTCTGCTCTGCTCTATTTCAGTGTAAATTTGGAATTACTCTTGAAGTCAGCAGAGTTACTCTAAGTTTTCACTTAAGAGACGGAGAACAGACATTGGCCCTTACAAAGGATGTCAGGATGTGTCCCTTCATTATTAATTAGATGTCTGTCCAGTGCTTTGAACATACAAAGCACTATGCAGGTGTCAAGTATTATCTCTTACCCCCACCCCCTTTTTGTATCTCTCTCTCTCTCTAATCTTTCCAACCTGAGCTGTGCTTTGACTTCTGTAAACTCTCAATCCCCTACTTATTTATAGTGGCAGCCAGCCACCCTATGGGCTCATCCCCAGCCTACAGCCTGGTGAGATTTAACCTTTGCGTTAAACATTTCCAACAAATTCACTACCTGTAACATGAAGGGGGGGGCGCTTTCATACAGATTCATTATTCTCTTCCCCTCAGCTGTAGTACTTGTCAGATGCATTATACATGAATAAACATACATTTTTAGACAGCGCCTCAGATCAAAAAGCTCACACAGATTCCCAATGTGAGCAGGATTAATCTCAGATAATTACTCTATCAATTTATGATGACACACAGATCTCATTAAACAAATTTAGTAGCAGTAGATTTTCTCAAAGGAAAGCACTCAAATGAGCCAAACTCAGTTACGAAGTTTCAGCTTTTGGGTCCAGTCCACCCCGGTTGTTCAGAATCAGAGCAGTGTGCATGCAAGCGAATGGGGAGCCTGTGTCTTTACTCCATTTATGAAGGACTCCTCAACGTGGCAGAACAAAGTAAAGCAAAGTCCAGTCTCTTAAACTCTAAATGCCTCCCTGTTTAAAGGACAACAGGGCTCATAAGAACTGTGAATGCTGGAAACTAGATTTACATCTTTTATGACAACTGTAATGTACCCAGTGTTGCATAGCTGATAATCCAAAGGGTATGACGCACAATGCAACCCACTGTCGGGGGAGTTCAAAACTATCCATCCCCAGCACTTCCATAACTTGATGTGGCGGGGGAAGCCTTTCGACCTCTGTCCTATCAGCAAGCCTCACTTCCTTTCTTAAGCTGAGCCAGTTTTCAGATGAGCAGTTATGTGTCTCAAGCGCCAGTGTTTTCCCTACTGCAGAAATACCATGTCAATCAGACCTTCTCAGTCTTTCATATTGTTTCCCCCCACCCCTCAAATCTCTTATTTGCTTGCAGAATGGTAGCCTAAATCCCTTCCAGCCTTTCACTAAGCTCCACTGAACTCCCCCTAAGCAAGTCCAACATCATAAAAGTCAAATCCGTCCTGCTGGCTGGTCTGTACAGGAAAAAGTATGTGGGACCCTTCTCCCAACTGGTAGAAGACTTAAAGCAAGATGCTTTGTGGTTACTGCACCTAGGCTTCTTTTTAGGTGTGTTATCGGGTACACCTTCTATTTAATAACAAGAGGACACAGGTAATCCAAAATAGGTAGAAAAACTGAAAACAACACACAGGTTTTTATACCACCTTCATGACTGTAATATCTGCACGCCTTCCCATAGTGCACTAAGCAATGTGACCCTTGTTCTGCACTTCCCTTCTGCATGTTATCTTAGTTACTTCAAACACGTTCTTCCTTTACCACCAGGTGGTTTGAACACACGATTTGTGTAATCCCCCTGCTCTCTAAACAGTCTAGTGTGTGGGCGGTCAGTGTTTGTTTTGGTAATCATGACCAAATTTGGTATAGACATTCTGTGGTCAGCTAACCACCCCAGGAAACAAAAATGCATGTTGTTGTGGTTTCAAGGATTGATAAGAATTGCCAGTGACCAGGGTTGCAACAGCTGCTTGCAGGCTTCATCTTTTTGGCAAGTAATGTGGATTTGTGTATCTAAAGCCATCGTGAAATCTTCGGAGTCCAAATAAATCAGCAGAATCTTTACTATAAATATAAAGCACTTTTGCTTTGTTGCTTAAACCACCAAAAAAGAAAAGACTGAATGAAGCACTAGTAGAACACGGATTTCTCTGCAACTTCTTTCTCTGAAGACAAAGAGTTGATTGTGAAATGACATTTAACTAAGTTAGACACTTGTTTGGTTTCCTACACAATGAGAATGTAATGTCTTTCTTTACAACATGCATATATCATACTAGCTTTCTAATTATATAATAGAAATTCCCCTCCCAGCTTCTCCTCTTTGCAGTAATGTCTACAAAGACTAGTTGTCTTCCCCCCCAACCCCAAAAAAATCCTGTCCGCTTCAGAGTAATTTTGATTGCCACGCAGGTTAATCCATATAACATCTTGTTTCATTGGTATTAGCTGTATGGATGTGCAACTAAATTGCAATCATCAGGCTTTGTGGATTACACAGCATCCCAAAGTCACTTTTGCAGGTGATTATTTGATTTGTTTTTTTAATTGTGACTTCGGGGAATTGCTTGACAAAAGGCTGCTTTGTTTTGAAGATGTGTGATAAGTACCATTGACAAGGAAGACTCTATTAGAAGGCTAAAATAAAATCCAATCTGAAACCTATTTACTGCAGAATGGATTAATGGTCACGGAAAGAATTCTCCCCCAATTACCATCCGGCACATCATTGCTGCACAGTGACCGGGCCATTACAGCAGCTCTTGCATTCAAACCTGACACGGTCTTTTTTTAGATCTGTAGCTTTAAAAACAAAAAAAAAAAGTCATAAACCAGTCCTTGTGTGGGACCAGTTTAGCCTCTATTTTTAGCAGGATGCTTTGCTGTCAAATACTTGGGTTCTTTAACTGCTTACATAACTGTGCTTAGGAGGTTTGCCTGGATTAGTAGACGTGGCGCATGAGAGAGAGAGAGAGATGGGAAGGAATGCAAAGCAGATCGATATACATCTGAAAATATTATAGCTTCAGCTTTTGTGTTCTTCCGTCATTCCCCTCCCCCGATATAAATTTTCAGTAAGGTCAGTTGCATCATGGGACATTACATTATGTGTGAGACCACATGACCTGGATTTATGGTAGACAGTGTCTCTATAATTCTTTGATCTTATTTGGCTGTGGCTTTTTTAGAGTAAATCTGAATCGTTCTATTCCCAGCTCTAAAGGTGACATTGGGGCTAATGAAAAGGTGGGGAGAGGGGCTAAAAATACTCAGTATTTAAAAGCAAAGGCTGGGGGGTGCTTCAATGGGAAGGAAAGTAACAGTATATAATTTGAAGTCTTGTCTTGTAGTGCAAAGGTTTTGATGCATATGCCATGAAGCTGCCTGATCTAACAATCAGTAAGCCCACACAGGGTTGCCTTTTACAATGTGTTTTGAATTTAATACTCAGGAGACACGAGAAGAGCTTGCTTGACTAGAAGGGTGAAGCTTTAATAACACTCCATCTATGGACTAGAGATTACTTTATTCTGTCTACACATACCATCTCTGTCTCAAATAAACACAGCCAGTTTTGTGTGTGTGTGTGCTTGTATTATAAAGGCAATGCTGTAATGTGGAGCAGAGTTAGAAACTAACTTTCATCTTTGTGCGTGAGTTAACTTCAGTTTAGTGCATCAGTCCAGGGGTCATATGTGTTGATTCCAAGAAAATTCAGCAGTCTGAAGTGATCAGCTCTACAGCCGAACCATGAATTAAAATCATGGACAAGTGTGTATTCCAAAAATGGATTAATCTGTTATCATATTTGTACTTATAAAGTGGGCTGAAGCATCTTGTAAAATCATCTTGTTAGTCTCTAAGGTGCCACAAGTCCTCCTTTTCTTTTTTGCGAATACAGACTAACACGGCTGCTACTCTGAAACCTGTCATTTTTATGTTGACTTTTTAAATGGCATAGTTATCTCCTTGGAGATCTTTATCTCTTAGGCATATTCGGTCTTTTAATTATGTATTTGCGCTGTACTAAGAGTTATGCTTTGCATAACTGAGAGAATTTGGCTAAGATTAATTAAGTTGTTGTTTTCCTCTCTCCCACGCTGCCTGTCTTATTTTGTAGGTGGACGCATCTGCTCCTTCTCCCCTTGCATTGAACAAGTTCAAAGAACCTGCCTGGCTATGGAAGAACATGGTTTTACTGAGATTAACACTTTGGAAATTCTGCTTCGAGTATACAATGTTAGGACAATTAGCTTGCAAATCCCTGACCTTGGAAAAGCAGCCGAGGATAATTCTAGCACTGGGTTTGACAGCAGCAACCAATCAAATCAAGGTAGCTTATATGGTATTCTGCAGCAGGGAACTGCCCAGTTTAAAAGTGGTGTGCCACTCAAGGAAATGGTGGGTCATACTGGATATCTGACCTTTGCTACTAAAAGTCTATTTTAGCATACTTTGGGTTTGTTTGTTTTTTAAGGTCATCCAAACTTTTACTCGTCAGGGAATTCCATATATAGTCAGATCCATTTGGAATATGCTTTGTTTAAATAACACATGAGCACTAACCAGCCCAGCATAGACAGAAAGTTGAAGGTCTGGAACAGCACTCTGTTTCTGTCAGAGAGGAAAGATAAATTAATAGCTAATGGCAATTCATTGGAATTTGCAAAATAAAGCCACTTGCTGATAAGTTTTGTTTAAAATTGTCTGTTTTCTTTTTACTTTTTGCAATCCTTTCTTGATTTCCCCACCCTCATCAGACACTGTTTGGGGGGTTTTGTTTGGTTGGTTGGTTTTTGCTTAAGTTATTTAGTATTTATGTCATTCTTTGGATCTTTGGAAAGATCCTCATTGACTCATTTTAGATGCTGAAGTTGTGAGCTCAGACAGCAATCACATTGAGCAGTCACAGAACGGGTGTTTCCCTGGAACAGTATTTGGCTGCACAGAAGATTATTTGCAGTGTGTTCAAGAACATGGTTTCTTTCTCCCATCCCAAACTGGCATCTAGTAATCAGATAGATTATACTGAAGTCTCACAAGCATGGTAACTGTTGGATCTGGTTTATAAGAATATATTGGGAACATCATTATAGAGGCTTCAGCCACGGTGGCTCATTCATACTAAAATCTTATGATTGAGCAGCTGCTTTCACTTTTCGTAAGTCAATTGTGACAATTTACCACAATGTGTTTTAATGTTACTTAAACACCACTTTGTAAGCAATGTGTCTGAGTTCTGTTGTTTTTTGTTTTTTACTTGACCCTGCTACAACTGAATGATGGAAAAATCACGATTGGCAGGATTTATCTCTTAATAAATTGTAACAGTGATGTAAATGTAGTAAAATCATAAATCTTCATTAGTAGTAATTTACTAGACCACTTATTATTTGGTCTCTTATATAAAGCTGGTTGGTGTGGTTGATCTATTTTGAACCTCAGATTAAATTTTGTATTTACGGATTTAAAATTATTGTACATATTTCTGAGGCTCTACATGCCTCTTTCCTTTTTTTTTAATAAAGTATCTATTATGTTCTTCTCAGCCATGGTAATATCTCTCTGCTCATTGCTTCCCTGTATGTTGTATTTTCTGCAAAACAAAATACATTGGTCCATGCTGGGCACGTTCTTTTTATATTGCAAACTGCTGTATGAACATTTGAACCCGGTTTCTCTGTGTTCTTGACAAAAATAAACAAAGCTAAGCTTTTAACGTGTCACAGCAGAACACTAATCTGTAATGGTTAAAGAAAGCTCAACCAACCAGGACAGCACAGATAAACGGTTGAGCAGATTAAAGGCAGAAAGCAATTCTGTTTAATTCAATCTGTTGTAAGAAGTTCTACAGATGTAGCTTTCCTCCTGAAATGATATGATTCTATTCTCTATGAATGTTAATGGCCTTGGAGGAAGCAGTAGGTGGGTTGCTATACCATTCGCTTAGATATGTAGTTATAGAGTGAGTGAGTCTGTGTGCGTTTTTAAACGCAGAGCTATTGAAGTAATGCTCAGGACCTAACTTAAACCAGAAAAGACCAGAGAAATGCCAAGTTAAGACTGCCAGCCTGTCCTTACCCTACCTTGTTGAGCAGAGGTAGTGCTGGGTCTCTGAACAGTGACAAGGTTTACATTCCACGTGTGCTGAAATACCTGGGACCGACAGGGTGAGTTAAGAATGGGATTCTAGGATCCAAATTATTTCTTTGATACAGATATTTTTAATGACTTAACATTTAAATTAGAACAAAAAAGGAAAAAGCCAAGTTTCAGTCCCACAAGCAGACTTGAAATGGAAATACTGAAGGCCCTTATAGAGTGACAACCAAGCTTGGCTCTGTTATATCCTGATCCAAAGTCCCTTGAAGTCAACCATAGTCTTGACATAGACTTTACAGATCATTGATTTGGTCCCATATTGAAGAAGAGCAAATATTCCAGCAGAGGAGAATGATCTTCTCTACCTTTAAGGTGCTCTAATGGTAAAAGGCCTTTGTGTTTCAGATACCAACCACATTAATTCTTGGAAAGCCAGGTCCAGCCCCATACCCCTTCCTGCTGTCCTTTATGCTGAAGGAAGTAGAGAGAATTCAGCATAGCTTCCACTGATAAGGGGCTGTGTAACTGGATATCCGCTGTGCAGCGAGGAACATCCCTAATTTAAACACCTTTATGATCTCCCTTATTATAAACTTCTTTTAACACTCAATGCTGCCAAAGCTATGTCCAGCCTCCTGTTCTGGGTAAGTCTGACTGGTGTCACCTTGTTTATGTCCCACACATTGCGGCTCTGATGTCCATTTTGAATCCATTTTTAGTCTTCTGTCTAAAACGAAAGGTGTGTTCATTCCTCGTCTCCCGCTCCACAATTCTGACCAGTTCAGGTGGGCGCGAGCAGCACCTGCACTTCGTGCGCTGATTGTCAGAGGCGCTACTTCAGTTCGCATTGTTGAACTTTTATATTGCAGTAGCATCTAATAGCCACAACCAGCTTGGTATCCATTAGGCTGGGTGCTGTGCAAATATATGATGACAGTCCTGTCCCAAAAAGCTCCCAGTCTAGGAGATGGGAAGTACCAAGTTGAGGAGATGAACAGGTGGGATGGGGTAGCTTGGGGCATATGGGCATATATGGGCAAATATAACAGCATGGGCACTGTATTATTATTATTTTGGTATAATAATGGTAATGTCAGTCATGGAGCAGGCCCCCACCGTGCAATACTTTGCCAGTGATCACAGCTCATCGCCTGCCTAGCTGTTATCATGTAAGTGCAAGTTAGCTTTTAATGTCTTTGCTGTAGACAATATGATCGTAAAAGCCCTTTAACTGTCTTGAAGGGGGACAGGGCAGCACAAAGTTAGTCAATATTCTTCCCCTGCCTGCAGCAAGCAGTGTACATCTTCAAGGAGCATTCTTCTCCTCTGGGTCATGCAAGGCTGGTTTTCAGAGGGGCTGTGCACGCGAGGCTCCCCATTGACGTCAGTAAGAGCCGCAGAGCCTCTGAAAAATCAGGCCATGTGTTCATTTGTTTTAAAAAAAAAAGACTGATTCTGCTGTTGCTGCACTTGGAGCACCAGTCGTGGAAGACTGTAGGCCAGGGATGGTGACAGCAAGTTGTGCGGATGTTTCACAAATCCAGTGTATTGCATTTCTGATTATACCGAAGTGCTGACAAACCAGGCCTGGGATACTGCTTGTGTTCTCCTGCAGCCACTGGATTGTAGCAGCTGCTCCCGATCACTTGCTGTGGTGACAAAAGATGACGTTAGGCTTCCTTCTTCTTTAATAATGGGCAGCGCTTAAAAGGCAGATAGATAAAGGGTAGGATTTTCATAAGCATTCACCAGTGGCCTAACTCGGCTCCTGTTGAAGCCAACAGTAGTGTTAGTTGCGGCGGGCATTTAAAAAATGTATCCACTTTTCAGGAACTAGATAAAGAGAAAAGACAATAGAGGAGAATGGGAGAGACATTGCAGTAGAACTATAAGACGGCAACACTGTACACACAAATGTGGCAAGTCAAATAAGGGGGGTAGGAGGGACACCACAACAGAAAGGTCTATGTATGCATCAGAAGGAAATAGTTCTTCTGTCTCAACAAGGAGAGCATTTAAATGGATCTGGTCACTTGTTTGTATTTAAATAATCGTTTTGTTCAAGTTTCAGAAAAAAGAAGCCAGATTGTGTTATTTCCTTTCTCTGTACGTAATTTCTTCTGATTGGAATTAGTCTGTGTTAGTATGAACGTAGGGAACAAATGAATCGTCCATGAAGCTGGTTTAAAAATAACACTGATGAATACCCAGTGGGCGTCATAGGCAGCCCTTACCTTCACCTATGACGCAGTATCCTTTTGTTGACAATATCAGCATGTAACGCTGTTCTTCTGATTTCCATTGGAAAATGGTTTCGAATTTTTAGATTAACTGTATGAGAAACCTGTAAAAATAATTACAGGGACAAGCTGAAAACACTGAAGTGTGATGGTTCCCTAAATAGCTAAGTAACTTCATATGCAGAATGAACACATGCTGGCTGGTTGCTTGGACGGAATGCCTGTTGCGGATGTCATAACTGCACCTCCTTGCAACTGCGCTCTCCCTTCCCAACATTGCCTGCCATGAGCTTGTCTTCAAGCAGAGGTTGGCAGGAATGTGCTTCTAGCACATGTGAGGTCCAAGGTGCTGCTCCTAGGTTTCGCAGGTGATTGATACAGTGCAATCTGTTTCTTTGGCAGCCACAAGTGCTCTCCTCTTCCTTTCATCTGCTGTCCAGGTCGGGGTTGGGATGTCGTTTGACATGCAAGCATCAATGTGTCTACTTGTAAAGACTCAGATGGCACTGCTGTTGGAGAGTAGAGCACCTGCAGAGAAGATGGCACTTGCAGCGTTAGCAAGGTTCCCTATCTGAATCCATCTGCAGTGGGCTAGCTTTTATACACCCTTGTGAAAATGGCATGCCACCTTGGCAACAAGCATAGTGTTATCCAAAGGGATAGTCATCTATGCACATCCCAAAATACATGTTTGGTCTTGGCTTGACCAGAATTTAAAGGTGCATTGCTAGATCATGTAAACTAAACACATTTTAAAAGCCTAGTGTAGCCAGGCAGTGTTGATTTTAATACATGCTAAGTTAATCGAGTTGTAACTTAGGTTCTCTTTTGGTTTTATCTAGCGTAGGACATGCTAAAGGGCAATGAGCTTTGCCTTGACTAGAGTTTAGAAGATGTTAGATCAAGCTAGCAAACTAGAGAAAAATGTAGCCTAGACAAACCTACTGTAAGGTGAGTTTCAGAGTAGCAGCCGTGTTAATCTGTATCTGCAAAAAGAACAGGAGTACTTGTGGCACCTTAGAGACTAGGCTGGAAAACCATACTCATGGAGTAGTTATCAATGGTTTATAATTGAGCTGGAAGGCCATATTGAGAAGGGTCCCACAAGGATCTGCCCTGGGTCCAGTTCTATTCAATATCTTCATAAATGATTCAGATAATGGCATAGATAATGCACTTAAAGTCTGTGGATAATACCAGGTTGGGAGGGGTTGCAAGCATTTTGAAGGATAGGATTAGAATTGAAAATGATCTTGACAAACTGGAGAAATGGTCTGAAAGACATAGGATGAAATTCAATAAGGACAAATGCAAAGTACTACACATAAGGAAGAATAATCAGTTGCACAAATACTAAATGAGAAATTAATGTCCAGGAAGGAGTAGTGCAGAAAAGGATCTGGGGATTATAGTGGATCACAAACTAAATATAAGCCAATAATATAATACTGTCACCGAAAAAAAAGGGGAACATAATTCTTCCATTCTACTCAGTTCTGGCCACCACATTTCAGGAAAGATGTTGACAAATGAGAAAGTCCATAGGAGAGCATTAAAAATTATTAAAGATCTAGAAAACATGATCTACAAGGAAAGATTGAAAAAATGGGTTTGCTTAGGCAGAAGAAGAGAAGACTAAGTGGGGACAGGATAACAGTCTTCAAGTATGTAAAAGGTTGTTATAAGAGAAAGCTGATAAATTGTTCTCCTTAAACTCCGAGGACAGGACAAGAAGCAATGGGCTTAAATTGCAACAAAGGAGATTTCAGTTAGACATTAGGAAAAACTTCCTAACTATAAGGGTGGTTAAGCACTGAAACAAATTACCTAGGGAGGTTGTGGAATCTCCGTCATTGGAGGTTTGTAAAAACAAGTTAGATAAACACCTGTCAAGGATGGTCTAAATAATTCTTAGCCCTGCCTCAGTGCTGGGGACTGGACTAGGTGACCTATTAAGGTCTATTCCAGTCCTACATTTCTGTGATCAACACACCTTTAAACCCTAGGCTAGACCATGTCTGCACTAGCAAACTAGCCATGATTCTCTACCAGTGGTAGAAATGCTGGAAGTATGTAGTGTGTCATGACTTACGGGTCTCAAACCTAGGTCTGTAGGAGCAGCCATGCTCTAATCCCCCATTTGCTCTAACCCCCCCTCCATGCTGATGCTCACTTATCTCAGATCCATGAAGCCTAGTTGCAGTTTGAGGCTCCACCCCTGCAATCGTATTGGCCGAGCCCGAGAGTAGCTGATTAGCCTGCTGGCCCTACTTAAGCCAGCAGCAGGAACAGGAAGCTGCCTGAACAACTGGGCTCCATACTGTTCTGGATTTTGTTCTTTCCTGGCTTGATTTCCGGACCCTGAATGACTCCTGGCATGTGATTCATGGTTCTGACCTCCAATTTGTCTCCTGCTTCTGACCTGTTGGTATCCTGACCCAGCTGACTCCTGTCCTGTGACTGTGGATTCTGACTATTAGGTCTAGCTGCCCATGACCCAGATGTGACATAGTGTAGTCAGGCATTAAGTGTTTATGCCACCATGTTGTCTAACCCTAGCTGCACTGATGGTGGTTTATGGTTACGGTAAAACATGCATCAAGAACCACCTGCAATAGGCATGTCTCTTTCTCAAATGACTACTGTAAATTGTCCCCAAGATTTCCTCTACAACTTTGACTTTCAAGCTGTGTCTGCACTAGGGCTGAACCAGTGGGAGAGTGTCACTGGTGCACTGTCTACCCTTGCGATGTTCTTTTGGTTCCAGGTTTTCCCAGCAGCCACCCTAACTCTGTGCTACATTAGAGCAGTTGTTCTGCCCTATACTACCTATCCCACAGTTCTTGTTACAAATTCCTGACACAGAGACCTATGGGAGATTTCAAAAGCTCCATATAGCCTAGGAAATTTGCACGAGCACCTTGGTGGTCATGCTGTTTCCTACTCATTTTCTCGAAAGAGAGACCTGGATGAATGTTCTTGTTCAGCAATAAAAGTTTGTGTTGAGAATTTCAAAAAGTTGTGAGCCATCTAGGTGGCTGCAGCAAGGTGATGGAGGATGTTGTGGCAGCAATCAATACCAGCAGACCTTAGTTATTGCTGCATTGACCAGGTACCCTTCTTCCCCACTCCCATCATCAGACAAGGCGTGTTGATCAAGGATTATATTCACCGGACGGAGCATCGCCTCTGGGTCTAAATCACAAGCATCAGCTGATGGGCCTGAATTGTCATGGAGGTGTCAGCTGAGTGGTAGCTGCTGCATACCTTCAGTACAGGTACGAGACTTTTTTTCTGTCCTCCTCCAGTGAATGAGCCTTGTCATTGTAGCATCAGGCTTACAAGGAGGGAAGTTCCCCTCCACATGGAAAATAGTGGTGATTGCTCTGTGGAAACTGCCTGCCTCAGATAGCTATTGGTGAGTAAAGCATCAGTTGGGGGTGGGGAAAGCCACAATGCGGCTTCCATGGAGGCGTTCATGGAAACACCCAGTGTGCTGTACAGAGGTGTGTTATCAAAGGGGCAAACTTGCCAGAGACCAGTGAGGGTTTGTATTCTTGAGCTGTGCAGGAGCTACTGATGGAATCTGTGTGCTTGTTGTGTGTTCCCCCAAGAAGTTTAGGACTATATTAACAGGACTCACTGGTGATGCAGGTCTTAGTGGATCATCATGGCAGGTTCCTGAACATGTACAAAGGGTGGCTGAGCAAAGTATAATATTCCAGGATGTTCAGAGTCTAGACTTTTTGGAGAAGGGCTCATTGACAATTATAGGGTTTGTTCCCTCAGTGCTTCTGGGTGAACCCTTGTATCCATGTTTACTGTGGCTAATGAAGCTATTCCTTAAGCAATCAGCATTTGCTGGTTAATTGTCTGGTTGCTTAAGACTTATTGCACTGTTTCAGATATTCCCTCTCAGCAATGAGTAATGCACACTGTATCTTCCACTGTCTCCTCCTCGTAACTCAGCAGCAAAAGTAAATATTCATGTCCATCCCACTTGTTGGCTCTTTTCTTTTCCTCTGTAGTCAAAGTTGGCTGCCCCACTACATTCCCCCCACGCACACCTTTCTATTAGCTTTTTTATCAGATGCACTGTTCTATAAATGAATAGACACCAAAGTGAAAGTGAGTCCAGATCCCTGAAGCACTCTCTGCTACTTTAGAGCTGGGGGATCTTGAAGAATGCATGAAGAGCAGAATGCCTCAGAGTACATCAGCTGTGGAGACGTGAGCGGAGCAATGGCTGGAGCTGGAGGGTGAGAAGGATGAAAAAATGAGCCAGATAAGCTGGAAGGAAGATTTTAATCAGAAAAATGTGAATTATAATTGGGAATCATTAAAGAACACTTTACTAGATGTCCAGAAAGCCACAATTGAGGAAGAAGGCTGTACAGTTTAAAAAACAGACCAGGTTTCGAGAGAAAGTGAAGGTATAAAAAATAATATATAACAAATAGAAGAAAGGGATATTAATGAATATACATCAGAAGTTAGGAATTGTAGAAAATTGATAAGGAAAGCAAAGGCACACAAGGAGAAATGTATGGCCACAGAGTTATGGACAAAAAGGGCATTTTTAAATATATTAGGAGGGAAATGAATCCTGACAATGTTATTGGTTCATTACTAGATGGAAATGGTAGAATTCTCAATAATAATACAGAAAAGGCACAAGTATTCACCAGATATTTCTATTATATATTTTGGGAAAAACATGACACAGTCTTATCATATGGTAACACTCTTTCCATTCCACTGGTATCTCTGAAGGATGTTAAACAGCAGCTACTAAAGTTAAACATTTTGTAAATCAGTAGGTCCAGATAACTTACATCTAAGTATTTTAAAAGAACTGGCTGAGAAGCTTGCTGAACGAATGTTGATTTTTCAATAAGTCTTGGAGCACTGGGGAAGTTGCAGAAGACTGAAAGAAAGCTAATGTACAATTTTTAAAAGGGCAAGTGGGATGACCTGGGCAATTATAGGCCTGTCAGTCTGACATTGATCCTGGGCAAAATAATGGACCAGCTGATATGGGACTCTTTTTTAATAAAGAATTAAAGGATGGTAATGTAATTAATGCAAATATACATGGGTTTATGGAAAATTAACTATATCTTTTTCTAATGAGATTGCAAGTTTGTTTGATAAAGGTAATAGTATTGACATACTATACTTAGACTTCTGTAAGGTATTTGACTTGGTATCACGCAACATTTTCATTTTTAAAAAAACTAGAAGGATATAAAATTAACCTGGCACATATTAAATGGATAAAAACTGGCCAACTGTTAGGTCTCAATGTAACTGTAAACGGGGAACTATCAAGCAGTGTTTCTGGTCGGGTCCCACAGTGATCGGTTCTTGGTCCTATGCTCGTTAATATTTTTATCAATGTCTGTAAGAAAATAAATTCATCACTGACAATTTTTTTCAGATGAGACAAAAATTGGGGAAGTGGTAAATAATTAAGATGACAGGTCACTGATTCAGCCTGATCTGGATCGCTTGGTAAACTGTGTGCAAGCAAACAGTATGTGTTTTTAATATAGCAAAATGTATATATCTAGGAACAAATAACATAGATCATACTTACACTGCTTCCCAGGACAGAGTCCTCCATCCTGTATTGGAAAAAGATTTGGGGATCATGATGAATAGTCAGCTGAGCATGAGCTCCCAGTGTGATGCTGTGGCCAAAAGAGCTAATGTGATCATCAAATACATAAACAGAGGAATCACGAATAGCAGTAAAGAGGTTAGTTTATCTCAGTATTTGGCACAGGTGTGACTGCTGCTGGAATACTGTGTCCAGTTTTGGTAAGAATGTTGATCAATTGGAAAGGGTTCAGAGAAGAATTGTGAGAGTGATTACAGGATTAGAAAATAAGGCTTATAGTGAGACTCAAAACCTCAATTTGTTTAGCTTAACAAAAAGAATGTTAAGGAGTGATTCGATTACAGGCTATAAGTATGTACATGGGGAACAAATATTTCATCATGGACTCTTCAGTCTAGCAGAGAAAGACATAACACAATCCAATGGCTGGAAGTTGAAGATAAACAGATTCAGAATGGAAATAAGAGGTACATTAACCATTGGAATAATTTACCAAGGGTTATGGTGGATTCTCCATCACTGACAATTTTTAAATCAAGACTGTATGTTTTTCTAAAAGATCTGCTCTAGGAATGTTTTGGGGAAAGTTCTCTGGCCTGTGTTATACCGGAGGTCAGACTCGATCAGAGGTCGGCAACCTTTCAGAAGTGGTGTGCCGAGTCTTCATTTATTCACTCTAATTTAAGGTTTTGCATGCCGGTAATATATTTTAACATTTTTAGAAGATCACTTTCTATAAGTCTAGAATACACAACTAAACTATTGTTGTATGTAAAGTAAATAAGGTTTTTAAAATGTTTAAGAAGCTTCATTTAAAATTAAATTAAAATGCAGAGTCCCCCAGACTGGTGGCCAGGACCCGGGCAGTGTGAGTGCCACTGAAAATCAGCTTGCCTGCCACCTTTGGCACGCATGCCATAGGTTGCCTACCCCTGGACTAGATGATCAGAGTGATCCCTTTTGGCTTTGATGTCTATGACTCAGTGAAACCAGCTGAACCAGCAAAGGGGCTGAGCAGCAGGAATGGGAAAAAGAGAGAATGAGAATGTGGGGAAGGGGCACAGAACATAAAGGAAGAGAATGAGAGGAGGGCTGTTTGAAGGATTCTCTGCTTCTTCTTGCATTCATCAACCCTTGACTCTATCCAGGCATGGAGGGGATCTTCAGTGCACAGATCTCTCTTCCCCCCCCCCCCCCCCGCCACAAGGAAGCGGGCAGTCAGTAATCGCCACACCTCCATTGCTGGGACCCTGCGGAGGGCTCTCCATGGGGTCTGGGATTCTGCATGTAAAAGGGGAGGGGCAGAATAGGGGACACACGGGATTGTGGTATATATATTATTCCTCTGCCCCCAACTTCACAGGGATTCTGCACTGCAGATAGGGCCCTGGCTGTATGCCACCCTTTACATGGGAACCTCTCTGCACTGGAAACTGGCCCCCTCCCCGTTAAAGTGCTGCCCCAAAGATCCACTCATTAAGGGGAATGAGCAGAATTTGAACCCCCAGATCTGCATATGGGGGAGGGAGAAGGGCAAGGGTTGTTGTGAAAAGAGTAACTTCACACATAGGTACTTGGAGAAAGCTCCTTCCTGCCTGCCTAGGGCTTCCCAGGGGGTTTGCCAATGAAGGACATGTTCTCAGAAGATTCCTATTTATCCCCTTGTCTAAGCACCAGAGATCAGAAACCTGGTCAATGAGTCAGGAAATCTAAATCTTGCATTCCCACTGTTTTGTTTATTTAGACCACTAAATATGTGTTTTAACTCTCTGAATAAGCGGTGACACTGCTGTGATCTAGAACTGATGGGGAGAGAAACAAAGCTTCTTAGTCACTCCATTCAAGTTAGCATGTTCAATATGCTAATATGCAGGCCATGACTCTGTGATCCTGCCACATTGCCATTACAAGACAGCCACAAAGCAGCCCCAATAAGCTTTGGACTACATGCCCTAGGAGGGTTGCCGTCTCCTTTGATGTGCATGATCAGCAAGACGAGGACTACCAAGACTCAGACATGGGCATTGGGTGAGATCATTGGACAAAAGGTAAATTTCGGTTATCTACCTCAATGGGTCTATTTCTACTGAACTGACTCTAACTCCATTCTGGTGGGCAGTTGGGTGGGTTGGTTTTAATTGTTTTGTACTTGTATCCAGAGACAAATGTGGTGGATGCATTTAGAAAATAACATTATTGCATATATAACCCCCACAAAGGCATACAGTCATTTGCATATTAGGAAGGCTGCTTGTTCTTATGGACCAGCACTTCCAAATTATTGTTAATCTTCAGCCAGCAACAGTAAAAGAATGCAAAGTTACACAGTATCTGCTTATATACAACTAGCGTACAAACCCGGCTTTTGCAATGGTGACAAACATCCTCAAGTGTTCACTGTAGCCTGGGGGTAGGGGACTTGTGGGGGCTATAGCCAGCCCAAAATTTGCCTGTTATCTTTTTCCCCCTCCCCCACCCTGCCCCAGCAGCTGCTGCTCCCCGACCACTCGGCTCTGAGGGCAGAGTGGAGACAGTGGCAGCTGCTGGCCGAGTGCCCAGCTCTGAAGGCAGCAGTGTCACTGCCAGCAGCAGCCCCGGAGTAAGCCCAGGCAGCGGGGCCGGCATGCTGCCCAGGGCAGATGGAGGGTCTGGTGCTGCCCAGACCCACCCGCCCCAGCCTGGGCTTCTGGGCCCCGCCCCCCACAGTCGCTGCTCACCGAGGGCTCAGCCGGCTCCAGAGCCAGGTCTCTCTGCTCTGGCGGCTGTTACTGTCTGCGAGCAGTCAAAGGCGGCAGGGAGCTGAGGAACAGCCACAGCCAGGGGCAGGGTCTTGGGGCAAGGAGAGGAGGAGGAAGTACTGGAACTTAGGAGGAGCAGGGGGTGGGGCCATGGAGAGGGGGACAGGGACCCCTCCAATTTTCTGTCTAGTCCACCTCAGTCCTTCCCACCGGGAAGAGGCTGGAGCCACCCCTGTGGGAAATACACCTCCCAGCTACAAGGGAGATGTACCCATAGTGAGAGACAGTCCTTACCCCCACTAGCTTACTATCTAAACAGGTCGACAGACAAGAACCGTAGCGGAAACTGAGGCATGGAGCAGTGAGGTGAGTTGCCTAAGGTCACACAACAAGTCAGTGAGAGAGCCAAGAATAGGACTCAATTTTCCTACTCCCAGCTCTGTGTTTTATCCACCAGACCACGTTGCTTCTGAAAAAACATGAAGGATTCTACTTTCTCTTCAAATCTGATGGACTCCTTTACATCTTCCTACTCCTTGCTTTATGTCACTTCTGGTTATGGAAACAGAGGTATCAAAGTCAATGTGAATGCAACATTCCTCCTGAATAGAACCAAATGTGGTATTTCAATAAGATAAAGATCTCTCTGGCACAAAGGTTATTTCTGATCCATAATGAAACATCTACTGTAATTTCTAGTACAGTTTGGGCTTGATCCTGCAAACATTTAATCCTCTAGATAAGGATTTGCCTGATCAGGGCCTTAGATGGAAATGTTTGTAGCTGTAATAAGACCTTGATATTTTGGGTGGTGCTCAAGTAAAAGGATGAAGCTAAATGAAATCCTAAAACAAATAGTTACAGATGGCTAATATTGTGTCCTTCATATCATGTGTGTTTTACTGAAGGATCTCAAACCATTTCACAAATACTAATTTAGGTGGAGATGTTCAGAGGAGCTGAAGAAAGTCAAGAGCACAAGTCCTATTAACTTTCACTGGCAGTTGGGCACCTAATTCTCATAGGCTCCTTTGGAAACAGTAGCCTCAGTCTCACAGCAACCCTGTGCAGCAGACACTTATAACATTATATCCTCATTTTAAGGGTAGGGAAAACTGAAGCACGGGAGTGCTAGTTGTGCAAGACCACGAGTCAATTGCAAGGTCAGAAACAGAACCCAGGAGTCCTGGGTCCCAGTGCTGTGACTAACAATTATGCTCCTTCCTAAATAATTACAACTTTCTAACATCCACCAAGTATTCTCATCCTCTAAAGCAAAGTTATTCCCACTCTCCCATGATAGGGATGGCTTTGCCCACAAGCTCCTACAGCACCTGAATGATGACTATGTAATTAGACAATTTTCACGGTGTCATGACTCACTACCAAAGCAGCATGCGCAACCATATCAATGCACAATGATTTTCTAAAACTCTGATTCATTTTACTCAATAGTCACTTTCATTAATTAGCTGAATTAATTTAACACAAGATTAAAATATTTATGGCAATCTCTTCTTTGAAGCAGAAAATGTTTTTATTTTATGTTCTTTCCTAAGCCCATAAATACATATTCCCCCCGCAAAAAAAATCAGCTGTTCATGGCTGGTCTTGTAGCAGAAGAGATGAGTTAAAGAAGCTTATGTGATGTGGTGTTTTACTGGAGCTACAAAAATAATATTCCCCAGGAATTAGAAGGATCAGTGACTATATATAGCTCCCACTCTTTTTCCATGTAAAGCTAAATTCACAGCATCTGCCAGATGAGACATGGTCCTGGTTTCAGCTCTACTCTGTGACCCATATAATAAAGCCAACAGCGGATGGTCATATTTTGTTTTACTTTTATAGACTGCAAGACAGCACTTAATTTCCTCAGGTAAAATTAACGAAGCAGAAATACCAAATAAACTTTTTGTGATTTGAAACCTCATGCAATCAGCAGCTTCCTTCTCCCACTCCCATTCCACCGCCCCCACCATTTATTTTATGGCACGTAACAAAAGCTCTATTAAATTAAACACTAAAAATTATGTTAAAAGAACATTATTCAGATTGCAGAATCAAGCATTCAAAGGTGAGGAAATGCCAGAATGAAGGTTGCTGGGGCAACCTTAATTCGGTCCCTTTGCGTGTACATATTATGAGACAGGCTTTAATTACATGATCACATACCATTATTTGCACTGGACCCCTGCCACATTCAATGCACAGAATGGATGGCGCTCATTTCATGAGCAGCTATTCAATATTTTGCTTGCTCCTCATTGTTCAGTGTGTGACCCCTGCCTTATTTACTGCGCACTATTCAAACCCAAAAGCAAACTGAAAAAAACAGAAAATCCATTGTGTAGCACCATATTGTCAGCCAGAGGGGTCATCTGCAGGGTTGGAACCTTTCGATCCTGTGCACAGACCTCTGCCACTTGAGCTAGCAGGGTAACGGATAGCAGCAGTAAATTGTCCTCGGTGTGGAGCAAGTTTGGGGGCAGGGGATGCTTTGCCAGGGGGTTTCACAGGGTCTTTGCAGACAGCGGAGGAATGGTGAGGCTGAGGAATCTCTGATTCCATTCCAGGCTCTGGAGTGGAGTGTGCTCTCAAGGGAACAGATTCTTCTGCCCCCCCCTCCCCACTTCTGCCCCCATCCCTGCCAAGCTGTCCCTCTCCTGTCACCTCCCCAGGCGTGTCTCCTCGTCCCAGTCCTGTTATCCTTGCCTACCCAGTTCCAGTCTCCGCTCCTCAGGCTTCTCTTCCCAGTCTCTTTGCCCAGCCATTCTCAGCTCTTACCCATGCCCTCAGTTCCTTTCTCCTTGTCTTCTTGCCCAACCAGTCCCAGTTTCCCCCCTCCTGGTGCCTCATCTGATTTGGGTCTCTCCCTCCATTTGGCCTCTGCTCACTGTTCCTTCCCCACATCCCTGCTGGCTCCCCATCCCAGTTACTGTTTCCCAAGTTCTTCATCCAATCTATCTCCTCCCAACTACTGCTCCCAGTCCCTGTCCCTCCCATCTTTGCCCCAGGCTTCCTGTCCCAGTCTACCCTACACCCACCCCACACATAGAATCATAGAAGATTAGGGTTGGAAGGGACCTCAGGAGGTCATCTAGTCCAACCCCCTGCTCAAAGTAGGACCAATCCCCAACTAAATCGTCCCAGCCAGGGCTTTGTCAAGCCGGGCCTTAAAAACCTCCAAGGATGGAGATTCTACCACCTCCCTAGGTAACCCATTCCAGTGCTTCACCACCCTCCTAGAGAAGTAGTTTTTCCTAATATCCAACCTAGACCTCACCCACTGCAACTTGAGACCATTACTCCTTGTTCTGTCATCTGCCACCACTCAGAAGAACCGAGCTTCATCCTCTTTGGAACCCCTCTTCAGGTAGTTGAAGGCTGTTATCAATCCCCCCTCACTCTTCTCTTCTGCAGACTAAATAAGCCCCATTCCCTCAGCCTCTCTTTGTAAGTCATGTGTCCCAGCCCCCTAATCATTTTCGTTGCCCTCCGCTAGACTCTCTCCAATTTGTGCACATCCTTTCTGTAGTTGGGGCCCAAAACTGGATGCAATATTCCAGATGTGGCCTCACCGGTGCCAAATAGAGGGAAATAATCACTTCGCTCGATCTGCTGGCAGTGCTCCTATTAATGCAGCCCAATTTGCCATTAGCCTTCTTGGCAACAAGGGCACACTCTTGACTCATATCCAGCTTCTTAGCCACTGAAATCCGCAGGTCCTTTTCTGCAGAACTGCTGCCTAGCCAGTCAGCTCCCAGCTTGTAGTAGTGCATGGGATTCTTCCATCCTAAGTGCAGAACTCTGCACTTGTCCTCGTTGAACCTCATCAGATTTCTTTTGGCCCAATCCTCCAATTTGTCAAGGTCACTCTGGACCCTATTCCTACCCTCCAGCGTATCTACCTCTCCCCGCAGCTTAGTATCATCTGTGAACTTGCTGAGAGTGCAATCCATCCCATCATCCAGATCATTAATGAAGATGTTGAACAAAACCAGACCCAGGACCGACCCCTGGGGCACTCCACTTGATACCGGATGCCAACTAGATATCGAGCCGTTGATCACTACCCGTTGAGCCCGATGATCTAGCGATCTTTCTATCCACCTTATAGTCGATTCATCCAATCCATACTTCTTTAACACTCCAACTCCCTCCTCCCACTGCTAGCCTCCAGTGCCAGTTCCTGGCTCTCCCTCCCACCCCAAGCTCCTTGTCCCAATCTGATATGCTGTGAAGAAAGAATTTCAAGCCCTCTAATCCATAGACTGTCCAAGAAAACAGGAAGATGAGTTTCAAAGTTCCCGGGGCTTTAGAGGGGGAGGGGTGGATGTCTGTTTACCTGGCAGCAGAGCTCCTGGCCAGAGTGGTCCTAGGCACTGTGGGATATCCTGTGGAGGCGAAAAGCTCTGTAAACAGGAAGATCGTGTCTTCACTTGCACATCACCACAAAAGCATCACCGGTAAAAGCTGTACACCGCTCGTGGAGGTGATTTTCTTTTTGCGGTGAAACTTCTACGTTTCACCGCAAAAAGTCATTGGCAAGTGTAGACGCTCCCATGGTTTTTGCACAAAAAAGGGACTTTTTCTGCTTTAAATGGCAAGTGTAGACATGCCCTAAGTTATGTACTCCTCTACGTATCCCCACCCTTCAGGCATATCTTTACTCACCTTACTGTCTGCCCTGCTATTTATATCCTTGCTGGTGTGGGGGCTATGTGCATATGTCCTCTGCACACCACCAAAAGAAGCATAAAGTTTTGACATACCTATACAGCCAGATTGCTATATCCTCTGGACCCAAAACTGGGTTGCCAGAATGTTTCAAAGGGTCAAGCAGCAGCTCCTGTGGCTCTTGTCCCATGGGCCTGGCTGGGACCTCTGGGGTCCCAGCGCCACTCAGGGTTAACCCAGCAGTCATGAGGACAGGATTCCAGGTAGACCAAATTTGAGTGAGCGGTACTACAACCCCATGAGCCAGCTCACAACTCCACTCACATGAATTTGGTCCAGTCAAGGGGATGGGGCCAAACCTGAGCGGCGCTCCAACCCTGGAGGTTGCAACGCCTAGAGCAGAAAGCCAAGGCCAGCCAGTCCCAGAGCAAAGTTGCTGTCATTGTGGGTGAGTGCTCGGCAGGTCCCGATTGAAACCAGCCCAGGACCTCCACCCCCAGACTATTTACTTGGTTGTGACAGACCACAAACATTTACAAATGGGCCCTGAGGCCAAATGGGTTGAGAACCACTGCTGTAGACCCTTATTCCCTGAGTAGCCATAGTCAATGGGACTGTTCAAGGTACTATAACCATTCTGGCTCTTAGTAGCAAGATAAAACTTCTCAGGTCCCCATCCCACTTGCCATTTTAAACTTCCTAATGAAGCACAGAAGAATGAATGTAACTAATCTATGGGCCCAGCTGCCATTTACACTAAGGCTCTGGTAGTGCCATTTTAAAGCCCACTGACACAGCCCGAATAGGGTAATAGGCCCTTGGTGTCTGTGAGAATCAAGTCCCAAGGCTGTTGGCTGGCATGCTGCTCTAACAGATCATATGTTGTTGTGAACCAAAATTGTAGTGCTTCTTAGCAGCATATTTGCCCACTTGTACGATGGGAGGTTTTTCATTATTATTTGATTTCTTGAGCATTTAAAACCCTTTGAAAAGTGCTGAGCTCACTCAGCTGCATCCATAAACATTCAAATTATGCTTGGCTTATTTTCTACCCTGTATTTATCTTCTAAATGAGCTTGTCCTGGTAGAAAAGGAGATCAGCCCTGTGAGATGACTGGTGTTACGGAGGAAGTGGCTATAGCACAGTCAAGGCAGTTACTCAGCTGGGTTCTATTCCTGACTCTGCCATTGACAACGTGGGCAAGTTGTTTAGCCTCTAGGTGCCTCAGTTTCCCCTCTTATAAAATCAGATGATTTGAGGCTCTATGCATTAGGACCTAATTATTACCTTCCTGCACATTCAAGCACAGAAGATTCCCCTCTGTGTGGATCTTCTCTAGCTGGCACAGAAGGAAGAGGACATAGGCCTTTGTATCAACGTCCTTCGTTGCAGGATCTTACAGAGAAGCTCAATGTGGGAAGGTGGGGCAGAACCTGTGTGTGGGGTGAGGAGATACTTTATTAGCTTTTCCAAACCTTCAGGGAACCCTAAGGAAAATACAGTATATGAATGTTAAAATGTTACGTTCAACCCTCCACAAGCCAGTTCCCACAGGAATCCTGTTCACTGATCTTTCTGTCTCCTGCGATTTTTTTTCTGTGAACATCAGGAGGTGAGGAAGCTTCCCCTAGGACACCCTGAAGAGATTAACCATCCGGTGAATGCACCTTTGGGATGAACTCCAGTATACCAGAGTTACTACGGGAACCATGTATTCATAATATCAGGGAGCTGCCATGTTTGTCTATCTCCCCACACTCCGACAGCTGGAGTGACCTTGTAAAATGGCACAGTGCAAAAGATGCATTTTTATTCACACCCTCTGGAATACTTAACAGTTCTGGGGTTTTTTAACACCCCTCTGCATAAGGAGCAAGCAACACAGCAGTGGCTGATAATCATGCTCTGTGTTGTGAAACACCCCACTTCAAATCTTCCAATGGAGCCACACTACCGAGAAACTGGACAAGGCCAGGGGTCCTAGCATCCAGCAAGTCCTTTAGATCTGTGTGTATCCGGGGGCACAGCTAGAGTTTGGTACTAATCGCCCCTACTTCTCCCATGGGACGAGCAACTTCATCTTTTGTGGAAGAATTTGAAGGAAATTCCATAAGAGGAACTCTTTCCCCAATCCCTCCTGGGAGTTTTGCCATAGGAAATGGTGATCTGGGATTATCAGCTGAAAGGTACGGGATGGTAAAGTATTCCTATTCTTATCATTCATGATTAGCATTGCCTAAGGCAAGTCGGCATCGGCTGATGACTACTACATTCTGACCTTCCTTTCAGATTAGAAAAAAATAATAACAAGGAACCTGCACTGCACCTTGGCTGAGCGTTTTAGCAACAAAAAGCTAAAATAAGTTTTTTACATTTTTGTGATTTATTAACGATCATTATTGTAACGCACACAAGGCCTGAAGGGGTAAATTAGGCCAATTAATCTATTGGCCACACCTAGAGGAAAGTGAGGGAGTGCTAAAGCCTAATTTGCTGATGAAGTCCAGCTGGGGGAGGAGCTGGGTCAGATTTATAAAGACAGGAAATTGACAGCAGAAAGGGACTGCAGGAAAATGGTGTGTAGCCACTCCCTTGGAGTAGAAAGTTGTGTTTGAGGGTACAGGATTCAGTAGTCTACAGCTACTCCCTGAGAGGAGGGAGTTGGAGCTGATACACCTGGGGTGGGGAACTAGAAGCTGTAGGAAGGAGTCCAGGAAAGGACCAACAGGCCTGCGGGAAAGCAGACCACAGTTGGACTGGAACCTCAAGTAGAGGGCAGGCCCAGGTTTCCCCACCAGCCACTGGGGAAGTGGCACGATCAGGGCAGTGCATGAGAGGAGTGCCTGAGACTGGGTGTGGCAGGACTTTGATACCCCAGATGAGGAAGACTATAGTGACCTGGCCAGAGGCCCAAGCCGCGACGACAGAGAACCCTGAGTCACAAGGAGAAAAAGAGAGATGGATGGAGAGACTGCCAGAGGAGGGCATAGTGTCTGGAAGGATCTAATCCCCAGAGTACCCAGGAGGAGGTGTCTCTTGCGGCGAGTAGAGTTCCCCGTGACATGATCACCTATGCACTTTTTTTTGGCCTTTTACTAATGTAACAATTTGTGGTATTTCAATTTGAGCTGTAGCAATTCTACAAGACTTCCTGATCTGCCCTGCAGATCATGCAGAATAAATAAGAACACCAAAAGAGTTTTGGATTTCTAACTCAGAGCTTTGGAAAAGGTTAGCAATGGAAGGGAGGGAGGGGAATCATTGCAACCACATAAAGAAATCCTGCCCTCCCTCCCCCCCACACACAAAAAAACCAAACCCTTCTGCAATGTAGATAAATGCTGGAGAGGTGGCTGGGAATTTAGCTATATGGCAAGTTTCTGCTTAAGGAAAGCAGAGAAATTAGGCATTCAAAGAAAATTAGTACTTGTGGCACCTTAGAGACTAACCAATTTATTTGAGCATGAGCTTTCGTGAGCTACAGCTCACTTCATCGGATGCATGCCATGGAAACTGCAGCAGACTTTATATATACACAGAGAATATGAAAAAATACCTCCTCCCACCCCATTGTCCAGCTGGTAATAGCTTATCTAAAGTGATCATCAGGTGGGCCATTTCCAGCACCAGCAGGAGAGTGAACTTGTGTGGGGGGGTGGAGGTGAGAAAACCTGGATTTGTGCTGGAAATGGCCCACCTGATGATCACTTTAGATAAGCTATTACCAGCTGGACAATGGGGTGGGAGGAGGTATTTTTTCATATTCTCTGTGTATATATAAAGTCTGCTGCAGTTTCCACGGCATGCATCCGATGAAGTGAGCTGTAGCTCACGAAAGCTCATGCTCAAATAAATTGGTTAGTCTCTAAGGTGCCACAAGTACTCCTTTTCTTTTTGCGAATACAGACTAACACGGCTGTTACTCTGAAACCTGTCAAAGAAAATGGAAGGTTGTAAAAATAATAAGAAAAAGAAAATGACTACAGTAGTGGACAAAACTGAGAATAAAGCCAAGATCATTCTGCAGAGCTATGAGAGAAGACTCCTTCATCCAGATGCATCCCTGTAGTCATAGGAGAAGCAGCTGAGTGGATCACCAAGTCACAAAGATGGTGTTATAACAGATGTTATATTCAATGATGGAGAATCAGAAATCATTCACTACAGGTCTGGGCCAAAGACCACTGCAGTCAATGGAAAGTCCCCCAAAGATTTAATAGGCTTTGGATCAGACCCTAAATTCACTAAATATTTGAGGAAGGGGTAAGAGACTGTCTGTCTTTCTGTCTGTCTGCATGAATGACTGAAGCCATGATATTAATTAATAAAAAAGGGAAATCTGAATGCCTCAAGAATGAATGTTCCATCCAAACAACTGTTGATATCAAACAAGAATTTGACAAATGCACTGACAAATTAGGAATTATAACATTCAAAAACCAGTAGGAGAACACTTCCATTTCCCTGGTCACTCAATAACAGACCTAAAAGTGGCAATTCTTCAACAACAAAACTTCAAAAACAGACTCCAATGTGAAACTGCAGAACTGGAATTAATTTGCAAACTGGACACCATCAAATTAGGACTGAATAAAGACTGGGAGTGGTTGGGTCATTACAAAACCTAAACCTAATTTCCCCCATACTAATTTCCCTCTACTGTTACTCAGACCTTCTTGTCAACTGTTTGAAATGGGCCACTCTCATTACCATTACAAAAGTTGTTTTTTCCTCCCTCGATATCCTACTGTTAATTGAATTGTCTCATTAGGCTGACCTCACACTTGGTAAGGCAACTCCCATCTTTTCATGTATTTATACCTGCTTCTGTATTTTCCACTCCATGCATCTGATGAAGTGGGTTCTAGCCCACGAAAGCTTATGCGCAAATAAATTTGTTAGACTTTAAGGTGCCACAAGGACTCCTCGTTTTTGCTGATACAGACTAACACAGCTACCACTTTGAAACCTGACAAATTAAAGTGTAGTTAGTGCTGGTTCTGGAGAAAACTGCTGGACAAATACTTCTGAACAGGTCTTTGGGCACATCTTTTACAGGCTATGGAATTGGTGGAACTTCACTTGATGGAAATTGAATAGTAATGGAAGAACAATGTGTGTGTGTTTTGAAAGCTATTTTTAGAACTCGCACAGTACTAGTCTTGTCATTTGCGCTGTGACATTTAGTCACATCTGAGCTAAATTTAAGAGGTTTGGTTTTGATTTTTTTAACGCATCTTTTTGGCCTGTAGTAAGTTGTAAGTTCCTGATTCTGATCCCACTTATGCTGGTTTTAGTCTAGTGACATAATTGGAGTCCTGATTTACACTAGTGTAAGTAAAATCTGAATAAAGCTTCTGTTAGGCTTGTAAAATTCTGTTAGTTTATCTGATTTGATTAATCTCTGACCATTTCACCTTGAGGACTTATTCCAGTAGATGTACCTATATTATATAATTATTTTCCTCAATAGTTTGGATTTTCCCTTCATGTTTACATAAGGACTCTTCTGTTCTTAATGACACTTAACAGTTATTGAGCAAACTTCATCCCTAAACTTGGCCCATGATCTTTGAAATAAAAAATAAAATGGGGAGTGGGGGGAAAAAAGAAAATGTCTAAAGAGATTCGAGGGACCATTTTCTGATCTCTGTAGTACTGGATTAAATCCCATGCAACTCCATGGGGCTACTCTAGATGTACACCAGTGTAAATAAAATCAGAATCTGGCACTCGGCGTATAGAATTCTCTGAACTGAGTAGACTTGCAGGGGAACAATCAGTAGGTACCAGAACAGCATTGCAATGAATTTCTGCTCAGTTTAATCACAGCTTCTCAGCGACTGATTTTATGTGAACAAGAGTGTAACCGGTTGATATTGCAAGGAGTTAAATATAAGGGAAAAAAATATTTTCCTACCTCTTCAGGATCAGTATTGTGTGGCAGTTGTCTTCTGCAGAATGAGTGGTAACCCAGTGAACTTCAGTGTCTTCCCAACAGTTAACATACCATCTAACCACAAACGCTTTTAATTGGGATTTAGTAACTTGGGGGAGCTGGCAGGACCTTACTAATCTCTAATGAAATCTACATATTTTAATACCTGTTTCCTTCCTTCTGCTAAAAAAAAAGTTTTGAAAAGAAAACTAACAAGTTAAATGCCACCCTATCCTGGAGAGCCTTCCTATAATCTTAAATATCAGTAGAGACCTTTTAGTTAAACAGGAAAAACAATATGAAATTAGGATTCAAAATTAGTCTATCCTCTGGGCTTTTCAGTGTGTCCTGTCCTGTCTTCTCTGTTTTGTAAGTTTTCTGAAACAGGGACAGTCTTGTTTTGTCTTGTGCTGTATAGTACATTTTTGTTGCATAGCAAATCAATAATACTAATAAATCCTGTGTAAACATGTACATTACAAACATGCTGCTTTTCCAAATTCTGATAATTGCTATATGTAAAGGCATTCAGTGAAATAAAGCTTTTTTCAGTGATGGAACAAATATATATTCAGTGGCCTTGAGCCCCTATTGCATTTTGAACTCCATCAGGAATTCACTTTTCCAAATAATTATGTAGAAATATAGATGGTAGGGTGTACATAAGCACCCAGGTGATTTCAGAGCACGTGTCCCATGGACTTCTAAGCACACTTCAAAACCAGATCTATAGCTTTTAGGTTTGGTCTGTAAGTTTTAATAAACCATTTAAAAACCTTTTCCAGGCCGTTTTAACACTGCATGTTGACTTTAAAGGTCATTCTTGAAAGGAGCAATTCAAAGTATTCTGTTTGCTGTGCCTTCTCATTGGCTCTCAGTGATGTCATGGTTTTGCACACTCATAAGTACAGAGTAGGTCAGTCCTATGTCCTGAAAGCAGATTGACACTTCAGCATATGTGAATGTAACACAGTCAGCAGTCTTTGCTTTATCTCCTTGATCACCTTTATTGCTTTAACTGACTGTACCGTGTACAGAAAACTCAGAAACCAGTTTGTTCTTTTCTGCTTTAAAGATTTAGCTTTGGGAAACTAAAGTCATACCTCAAATACACAAACCTACACTCCTTAATGGATATGAACTGCAAATCAAATGATGTCCAGTAGCCCAGTTATCACTGGAGATAGAAATCCCTCTCAGTGCCATAGATTTCAGTGTGGTAATGAGCAGATTCCATGCTTTCACCTTAAACGATGAGGTTATATGTATTGGAAAAAGCCTGATGGAAGGAGTAGGTAAAGTACTGTGTGTATGTGTGTACGTAAATCAGTCCTTAGCATTATTCTCAACATTCCTGAATTTTCACAGTTGAAGTAATGTCACTCCTCCTCTGTCACATTGAAGGAGCTGTATGTGGCACTGGCAATAAGCTAGGGACCACGAGAATCTGCGGCATCTTGAAAAACTGCAAATCTCAGAGCCTGAAATTGGGAGGTTTGGTTTTTCTTTTCCTTGATGAAATTAGTGCCATTGCTTCGCTGCTCCACCCTTTTCCTTCCAACCAAAACTCCTATTTTAAAGTATAGAAAACCAGAAGTGCTAGTTGTAAAATAGATCTGGGCCAAACTGATTCCTTTTTGTGTGTCTGGTTTAAACAATGACTCCATCTGGGTTTGGGTAGTACTGACCTGGTCCTGCTTGCTCAGTTTCTTGAGTAATTCAAAGAAAAGAAATCCAGAAAAATATTAATACACATCCATGTCACTTGGTAGCTAGACCAGGAGCCAGGTGTCACTGCTTGGCTTTGTCCACGGATTAATAATGTGACCTTGGACTAGTCACTTAGGACACAGTCCTGTACCAGGATCCTGGGACTCTGCACAGGTGCAGCCTGGCATCTACGTTAACAGATTTTGCTGCAGGATCAGGGCCTGAACAGTTTTATGATTCAGTTAACTGTTCCCACTAAACCCTCTAAATGTTTTGTTTTGTTTTTGTTTTAATGCTTGCCTACCTTGCATAAGTCTTATGAGGGTTGCTCAATTAATGCATGCTGATAAATAATATATTTATAAAAAAGATGATGAGAGAGGTGCTTTATAAGTGCAAAGTATTTATTGTATTATTCATTTATTTCATTATTTCTTATATGTAATGAAATTAGCGGCAGCTGTGAGCCACATATTTCACACCTGGGATTTAGATTCAAATTTCCCCAAAGTCCAGAAGTGATCAGATGCAGTTGATAATTCAGTCTCTCCTCAATATGAGACAGGCAATCAATATTGTTTGTCCTCTTAGAAATTTGAAAGCAAACCATTTAGAGGTCTCTAAAGCATTGTTGCTGTAGCCAGGATCACTTAAATATGTGCACTAGGTAGGAACTACATTAACCTAGCATCAGACAGGATTAAAGAAGAGGGATGTGTGCGTGTGCCATGTATACCTGCTTTGTTTGTTTGTTCCTTTCTCTTTTATTCCCATCAGTCAGCTGAACAGTGACAATGAGCCCGAATGAAGTCTTTCCACCACTTTCTATCTTTTATCAGCTTCACAGCTTCATTTATCTTCGCTGTATCTATCCAATGCATCCTCAGTCTTCCTCTGTTTCTAGTTCCTTGCTCTCTGGTATGTATCACCAGGCATGGTATCCTTTCCAGGTCTATTCTTGACACATGTCCAAACCATCACAGTCAACTTTCTTAAATCTTCTGTAACAGATTTATTTCTTTCCCAAACTGTTCTCTTATCTTTTCCTTTCTTTTATTGTCTGCAGTCATGAAATTCTCATTATTCCACTCAGTCAATCCTTTTCTGCAATCAAAATCTTTAATTCACCAGCTTTCCTCAAACTCCAGCATTCCAACCCATACAGCAATATCGGCATGACAGTTTTCTCATATACGCTGATTTTTATTTTTATTGTGATGTCTTTACCCTTCTGGATCTTGCAGAGTTTTCTGATGCAGAAGCTGCTAGTTCAATTCTTCTTTTTGTCATTTTCACTATTCCCATTCTTCGATACTAGTCCTCCAAGGTACGTAATTTTTTCCATGCCTTCTATTTCTTTATCAGAGTTTGAGCTGTACCTTTTTGTCTTGTCTTCCAATTGCCATAATTTTTGTATTTCCCATGCTGATCTTCAATCTGAATCTTAGGCTATCCCAGTCTGCCTTGTCAGTTATTCTCTGTAAATCTTCCTTGTTCAATGCTGTGAGTCAGTCTAAAGTTATGTGCTGTCCTACCACATAACATGACTCCTCCTGTTTCATCTCTCAGTGCTCCAGCCATTACTAATTCCAGTACCAAGTTGAACAAATCTGGTGATAATGTGCATCCTTGTCTCACTCCTACAGTCATCCTCAACCATTCCATCAGCTTGTTTGCCTTATGTTAATTGCTCCCAACTAACCTTTAGAACATCGGTGCTATTGCCCAAAATGAGGGTGTAATGACATCCTTCTCTGAAGAGCTCTCACCAGCTGAATCAGTTCTTAAAATAATGTGAAGAACCTTTCATGAGTTTCTAATTATTTTTAAGTGCATAAATTATATATCTTAAATCCTTTCACAAATAGCACCTGATTGTGAAACACTGCAGTCAATAAGAGCCTTATCCAAAGCTTATTGAGTCCCATTGACCTCAGTGATATTTGGATCAGGCCCTGGAAGCTTTGCCATTGTCTTCAATGGGCTCAGGATCAGACCCATGATGGAAAAGTCCATCCAGCATTTACGCGGTTCAAGCTGGCATCTCAGCTCCCAAAGGAGGGGTTAGAATATTCAGCCAGTGGAGCCACGTTATTGCCCAGAATATACTAAGATGCTTGTCTTATCAAACTCCTGGCGATTCTCTTAAGCAATATGTTATCTAATAAAAGATGTCAGTGAACAAGATGTTCATTCATTTTAATTTTTAAAAAACAGCCTGAAAATGTTCTCCAAATACAGCCTGTTCTCACTATAAATACACAGCAGCAGAGTTGGATGAAAAAGCCACTTCTTTGTAACACGGATGTTCTAGGTGGTTTTAATGAACATCGCCTCTTCAGGAGAACCTTTTATTTTTTAATAGAATATCATTTAAAACTGAAATAAAGTTTTTGTGTGTTGGCATATTTCCAAAGTAAGAGCTTCTTTTTTCACCCCACCTCCAAATCATGCTTCGTCTGGAAAAGAGCATCAATTATATATAGCACTGCATCTAACTCTACCAAGGCAGCTCAGCAGGGCTGTCAAAATGCTGAGTGGAGCCAGTTAGGAAATATCACAAGGGAACATCCATTTTAATTAGAAGACACCTAAAGACAAAGGTCCTGATCCTCCTACCACTGAAATCACTGGGTGTTTTGCCACTTGCTTCCATGGAAATAAGGTCAGACTCTGAGAATTAATCTATTTTATCAGCGTGACAGTGCTAGGAGCCTGGAGCTGACCCAGCACTCTGATCACTAAGGCCTTGTCTACACTATGGAGTTTGTTGATGCAAGTTAGGGCGACAATCAAAAACCTGTATAATTACATCACTTGTGCATGTTCACACAACACTCCTTCTGTCAGCTGGTGTATCCACAGTTGGTGCTCTAGCATCGACAGTGAGAGCAGTTCACTGTGGATGCTATCTCATTTTGCTACTTGCCACTTGCTGCAGCTAGGAGTTGTGGGAAGGCAGAGTGGATCGCAGTGTATCATGGGTGCAGGCTCAATGTCACATGATGCGGTTCTTTTTGTCCCAATATTCCATGGGCTTCCAACTGTCTTTCCCTGCATTTTTCAACAGCCCCTGTTTACTGTGTGCCCGCCATCTCTGTCTGAGAGGATGAATCTCCTATTGCTCTCTACTGTTGTGGTCACTGTT
Organism: Eretmochelys imbricata; assembly: GCF_965152235.1. Lineage (NCBI taxonomy): Eukaryota > Metazoa > Chordata > Testudines > Cheloniidae > Eretmochelys > Eretmochelys imbricata. The sequence continues at coordinate 113,176,834 of NC_135577.1, forward strand.
ATAAACACATCACGGACGGTCATGCAGTATATCCTGAGCTCCCAATGTGAACAGAAGTCAGAGTTGCCTGACCTGCTGTGCGCCATGGAAAGAGAACACCAGTTTGGTTTTGGCATTTACGGTGCAGCTGAACACAGTTGACTGTCACTTTGGGGCTCAGAAAACAAGCACTGAGTGGTGGGATCACATCGTTATGCAGGTCTGGGATGACGAGCAATGGCTGCAGAACTTTTGGATATGGAAAACCACCTTCCTGGAACTGTGTGTGTAGCTCGCCCCAGCACTGCAGTGCAAAGACACCAAAATGAGAGCTGTCCTCTTGGCGGAGAAGCGCATGGCAATTGCTGTGTGGAATCTGACATCTCCAGGCTGCCACTGATCAGTCACAAATCAGTTTGGAGTTGGGAAGTTGAGCATAGGGGCTGCAGTAATGAAAGTGTGCAGGATCATTAATCGCATCCTGCTACAAAGGGCTGTTACTCTTGGCAAAAGTGCGTGAAATAATTAATGGCTTCGTGGCAATGGGATTCCAGAACTGTGGTGGGGCAATAGATTGGCACAGATATTCCAATTTTGGCCCCAGACCATCTTGCAACGGAGTACATCAATACAAAGGGGTACTTCTCTATGATATTGCAGGCACTTGTGGATCACCATGGGCATTTCACTAACATCAGTGTGGGGTGGTCCAGGAAGGTGCATGACACATGTATCTTCAGGAACACTGGCCTGCACAGAAAGCGCCAATCAGGGACTTTCTTTCCAGACCAGAAGATTCCAGCAGGGGATGTTGAAATGGCCACAGTGATCCTGGGAGACCCAGCCTACCCCTTACTCACATGGCTCATGAAGCCTAACACAGGAAACCTGGACAGCACAAGAAGCATTTCAACAATAGGCTGAGCAGGTGCATGATTGTTAGCTCACACTCAGCATTGAATCATTATAGTAAAATACATATCTTTTAATATATGAATCACTTTCTCACTGTCCCTTCGCAAGCACACAGCTCAGCGAATGGCCTAAACATTGTGAATTCAGCCTTGGGGGCGGGGTAGGCATTGGGCGTTCGAGATTGGGCATAGGAGTCTAGGTGGTTTTTAAGGGGATCACTGCTAGTGACTAGGGACAATATTTAAACTCTGCCACCATTTGCCACAGGCGCAGGTCACTGAAGCTGATATCTCACTCCTGAGGGTAAGCAAGGATGCAAGGGCGCAGCTCCTGCATGCCTGCGGCTTCAGACCCGGTCCCTAAGCTGCTCACCTGTGTGCCTCTTTGGTCCCTGCACAAGTGATTGCCAAGTGGCTTGGGAAAGTTTCCTACAAGAGGGGAAGGAACAAAGCAGCTCTGCCAAGGAACCTTCTGCAGAGGATTGGCGAGTACCTCTAGGAAACTTTCCTAGAGAGCTCTGTGGAGGATTCCCTTTAAATCCTGGTGTGATTTAAAACACTGTTCCGGCACACTGCTCAGCTGCACAAGGGAATGTGGAGCACACTCAAACAGAGCTAGTCCTGTGCATTTCTATCCTTCACCCACTTCTAGAATATACAGAGCAAATGACAGCTCCACCTCATAATCGAGGAGCATCAATTCAAAAAGATCAGTTACCAGAGCTCTCCTCTCCTGCATCATGTGCACCAGAGACAGACTGCTGGGACTGGCCAGACCTCTCTGCAGCGGAAAGGGGTCCTGACTCACTGTGCCACTGGACGACCCTGTTGTGTGCTCCACATCGTCCCCCAACTCGACCTCCTCATCCATGACTTTGTCCTCATAGTTGAGTCCACTGTCTGCTGTCTCCAGCCCAGCCAAAGTATCCAGGATGCTCTTGGTGGTGGAGGTGGAGTCGCTACCAAGGATGGTGTCCAGCTCCTTACAGAAGCAGCAGGTCCTCAGCAAAGCACCCTTCTGGCATGCCTTTAACTTCCCATGGCACTGATGCATATCCCATTTATAGCCCTTACCCAATAAGCCATGAGAAATCTGACTGTAGCTATCTAAGTTTCTATGGCTGAAGCGGAGCTGGGACTGCACAGCCTCCTCTCTCTACAGTATCAGCAGATCCAACAACTCAGGTGTGCTCCAAGTAGGAGAGCATTTGCTGCGTGGAGCCGTCGTTGTCAGCTGGGAAGATGCAATATGAGATGTTCATGCCTAGCAAACAGGAAGTGGAATTTCAAAAATCCCCAGGCCTTTAAGGGGGGAGATACTTGGGTGTGGGGCAGCAGAGTTCGAAGTGCTGACCAGAGCAGTTGGGATGGGCATTATGGGACACCACATGGAGGCCAATTATAGTGACATAACCAAGCAGTGTCTACACTGACACTTTGTCACTATAACTTTGCCACAAAAAGCTCTACGCCTCTCGTCGAAGTAGCTTTATTTTGTCGGCAAAGCAGGAGAGTTTTGTCAGTGGAAGGAGCATTGTAGTGTGTACACCTCCACTGTTATATCGACAAAAACCTGTAGTGTAGACAAGGCCTAAGGTACTAGCTGTTTTCCCCTCTGGAGTGGATGTAATTGCGAGGGATAGATGCTCAATGGCTTAACTAGACAAGAGGCTGACAAGGTAATGAGAGCAATCAACCTGTGGGGTGAGAACAGTTAAAAGGACAGGAAGGCTGTGCAGGGGAGAGGCTGGGGGATACAGGATTGTGTGAGCTCTCCCTTTCCAGAGAGTGGACTAAGGGGGAAGTTTACTTCCAATTGGATGTTGCTATGTACAGTTTACTGTTGTAAGGGACCCAATAAATAACACATTGGGGCCTATAAACTTGGAAGCCTCCAGCCTGGTTTCTGGTGATTCAAAGGGTTGAAAAGGAAGCCAATTACAAGAAGCACTTGTGTCGAGTTTCTCCCAACCTTCATCTCTAAGGCCCCGGTCTTGCATCTTGTTGTATGTGGATAGTCTGCTGTGCCTGAGCAGAAAGCTCACTGAACAAGGCTTGTATGCAAAGAGTTGTAGGACCAGGGCCGTAAGTAGAATTTTCTAGCCGCTACGATATGTCTTTAGCTATAGCTTTTAGTGTAATAACTCCTGTAAGTGTGAAATAACTCCCCATTCCTATCTTCTCAGGCTGCGTGGCCATATATTGCTGGAGAACAATGCCCGCGTCACAGCAGGGATAAAGATCTTCACAGAGCTTTTGCCCTTGTTAAGCAAAGTGAACTTTGCTTCTATGGTAACACACTCCAGATGAAAACTTTTTATTTGCATACATTTTTCTTGCTTTAGGCTGATAGAAAATGTAACCATTGACCTTCAAACTCCTTTTAATTCATGTGTTGCCAAGAAATTGCAAGGTGAGTGCCTGTCTTTAAATTCACTCCTTAGCCCTGCCTTGGTCTGCTCCACCCTTGAATTTATAACCTTCAATTGTTGACTCCTGTCTCGCTGCTGATATTTTCACCACCTGCTGTCTAACTCTTTGAAATGCCTTTCAGCCACATTGAAAATAATGGTACCAGTGACTGAGCGGCTGCTATTATTATTTTTTGATAAAATAATCTAGGATGTCAGGAGTGTCAAGGGATCTCTCCAGTTCTGTCACTATTTTATTCGAGCATATTTCACCACAAATCATGTAAAAATCCATCCTTTTTGTGCATATAGTTCTATCAACAGATAAATCTGCATGTGCTCCCAGTCCCAGCCATATTAGATTAGGGTATCATGATCCAACGGTAATGCATGGTACCAGGCTGAGTGGTGAACTATATACACGTCACTCAATGATATATGGATACTTCTTTGACTGGAAAGCCGTGTGTTAACCTCAAGATCACCTTGTCATACAGGTTTTCCAAACGGTTTACCGCAGCATTCTGTTCTTCATAGAGAACCATGGGACTGGCTCCCCCAGCCTAGCCAAGCTGTGCTCAGCACAGAAGAACAGCAAGGGGAGGAAAGCTTTAAGATTTTAATCCTTGGGATGGCTAGGAGCCAGGCCAGTCCAGTCTCAAGCATAAATTAGATCAGTGACAGGGCTGAGGTAATTTACCATCAGCTTCCCACAACCCCAAGGTGCTGTTTGGTAGCCACACTGCTGAGGTGCTGGGACATCCCAGTTATGCTTCCTTTCTTGCAGACAGGCTCCCTACACTGGGGGCTGGGAATGGAACAGGTAATATAGTAGCCTGCAGAGTAGTTTCCAAGGCTGCCATATACGTATGATGTGTGTGTTTTTCAACTAACTAAATTGAAAGGATCTAGTGGTAATAGTCAGGCTTTACATGCCTGATCCAAAATCTTTCCATTGACTTTAGTAGTCTTTGGCATAGGTTCCATCCAAATCTTCCTGTATGATTTCCCAGTCCTTCTCTAAATTGGCAATACCTCTCAGCTTTGTATCATCCGCAAACTTTATTAGCACACTCCCACTTTTTGTGCCGAGGTCAGTAATAAAAAGATTGATTAAGATCAGTCCCAAAATTGATCCCTGAGGAACTCCACTAGTAACCTCCCTCCAGCCTGACAGTTCACCTTTCAGTAGGACCCGCTGTAGTCTCCCTGTTAACCAATTCCTTATCCACCTTTCAATTTTCATATTGATCCCCATCTTTTCCAATTTAACTAATAATTCCCCATCTGGCACGGTATCAAACGCCTTACTGAAATCTAGGTAAATTAGATCCACTGCGTTTCCTTTGTCTAAAAAATCTGTTACATTCTCAAAGAAGGAGATCAGGTTGGTTTGGCAGATCTACCTTTTGTAAAACACATTGACCTCAATGTCCTTAACTACTTTCTCCTTCAAAATTTTTTCCAAGACCTTGCATACTACAGATGTCAAACTAACAGGCCTGTCTATGAGTAATAGGATGAAATTTAATAGTGAGAAGTGTAAGGTTATGCATTTAGGGATTAATAACAAGAATTTTAGTTATAAGCTGGGGACACATCAATTAGAAGTAACGGAGGAGGAGAAGGACCTTGGAGTATTGGTTGATCATAGGATGACTACAAGCTGCCAATGTGATATGGCTGTGAAAAAAGCTAATGCGGTCTTGGAATGCATCAGGCGAGGTATTTCCAGTAGGATAAGGAGGTTTTAGTACCGTTATACAAGGCACTGGTGAGACCTCACCTGGAATACTGTGTGCAGTTCTGGTCTCCCATGTTTAAGAAGAATGAATTCAAACTGGAACAGGTACAGAGAAGGGCTACTAGGATGATCCGAGGAATGGAAAACCTGTCTTATGAAAGGAGATTCAAGGAGCTTGGCTTGTTTAGCCTAACTAAAAGAAGGTTGAAGGGAGATATGTTTGCTCTCTATTAATATATCAGAGGGATAAATACCGGAGAGGGAGAGGAATTATTTAAGCTCAGTACCAATGTGGACACAAGAACAAATGGATATAAACTGGTCATTGGGAAGTTTAGACTTGAAATTAGACGAAGGTTTCTAACCATCAGAGGAGTGAAGTTCTGGAATAGCCTTCCAAGGGAAACAGTGGGGGCAAAAGGCCTATCTGGCTTTAAGATTAAACTCGATAAGTTTATGGAAGAGATGGTATGATGGGATAACATGATTTTGGTAATTAATTGATCTTTAAATATTCATGGTAAATAGGCCCAATGGTTTATGATGGGATGTTAGATGGGGTGGGATCTGAGTTACTACAGAAAATTCTTTCCTGGGTATCTGGCTGGTGAATCTTGTCCATATACTCAGGGTTTAGCTGATCACCATATTTGGGGTCGGGAAGGAATTTTCCTCCAGGGCAGATTGGAAGAGGCCCTGGAGGTTTTTCGCCTTCCTCTGTAGCATGGGGAACGGGTCACTTGCTGGAGGATTCTCTGCTCCTTGAAATCTTTAAACCACGATTTGAGGACTTCAATAGCTCAGACATAGGTGAGAGGTTTTCGCAGGAGTGGGTGGGTGAGATTCTGAGGCCTGCGTTGTGCAGGGGGTCGGACTAGATGATCATAATGGTCCCTTCTGACCTTAATATCTATGAGTCTATAGGTTCCAACTTGTGGCAGGGGGTACTCCGCCCCAGGCCTGCCCCCACTCCACCGCTTCCCCTAAGGCCCCCACCTCTTACTGCCCTGTTCCACTCCCTCCCCTGAAGGCGCCCCACCCTTGCTTCTCCCCTCGCCCCCAGTGCCTCCTGCACATCGTAGAACAGCTGATCCACAGTGGGCGGGAGCTGCTGGGAGCGAGGGGGAAGTGCTGATAGGGGGGCTGCCAGTGGGCGCTCCAGCGCTGAAGCACCCACGAAGTCAGCGCCTATGGTCTTTGGATCAAACCCTAACTTCTGTGGGTCATGTTGGCTTTCCAGTTGGAGAGGAAATTTGTATTGCTTTCCAGAGTGTATTTATAGAGTTTACCCTCCCGTAGAAATCGTTCTCAGTTTATTAGTGAGATGGGATTTGGAGTAGCTGGAACATCCTTCATCCCCCTGCAACGAGTAAACTTTCCTCTCTATTATTAGTACATTTATATGTGACAGTTAATTGCTTTTAATTGTTCAGGTCCTAAAGGTTTTTAATCACTGCTTGTCGTATCCTGCCTATCAATATATCAGCTTGCTAAATTAAAACATTATTTGCTCCTCGGGCAGCCAATAACAGGCCGAAAAAGCAATCAATAAATGTTCTTATACAGAACTCGGTCTACAAGCAGAAGTATTGTTTAAAAAATGTGGGACCAGGAGAATGAGTCCTTTTTTTTACCCCCCTCCCCCGGGCCATTGTTGGCCTTTTTAAAATTATTCACTTGGTCTGCTTGTCACTTCCTTCTTAGAATGTCCCTCTCCCAAAGTACAGCAGATGGCAGGAGGAATGGTGCATCTGGGGAGTAGATTCTAACGGGTATCAGAAGGGAAAAGTCAGAGAGATGAGCTCATCTTATATGGGTGACCCACAGCACTTAGGCCTCCTCCACTAAATCCCCAAACTCTCTTTCAGTAAGACTGTTAAATGCATGTAAATCAAAACAGCACACCCCTCATGAGTCAGTATGGACCTGAAAGTCCTGATTCTGCTCTTGCTACAACCAGGGCCTTTGGGATTAACTCACTTTAGTCAGAGGAGTTACACTGGTGCAAGTGAGGAAAAATTGGTCCCAAATCAATTAGCCATCATGCTTCCTCCATCACACTTCCCCTGGTCTGCCTCCATCCTAGCTTCAGTTTCCTCCTCTTTGTCTCCTTACAGCTTCTGAACCTGCCTCCAGCCCTGACAACCCCAGAAGTGCTTACTCCACTGTAACTGAGAAGCAAAGTCTTCTGGGGCACACTGGCACTGACAGCTGGAGAGGCAGAGAAGGGAAAACAGACAAGGTCAGGCAATCTGGAGCCTTTAGTGATGCTGCAGGCAAGGAAAATAAATGTCTAAAAAACAGGAACAAAAAGCACTTAATTTTGCTCCTTGAAACTTCACATTGATGGGAGGGGTGGTAAGATACCTGGAGAGACCCAAATCTGGGGGAGTAATTGCTACCAATGACATTTGTGTCTACAGCTTAGGATCATAGTTACTGCCCTGTTAGGTGCATCTAGATTAATTTCCACTTTCCAGCAGCTGCTAATGCCAGATGCTTGAGAGGAAACTTAAAACACCCATGATGCATGTAATTGTGCTGTACCACACCACTGGGAGCTGGGGACTTCTTCCTGACTCCAGCTGGTGAGAGGTTTGTGCCCTGAAGCATGAGGATCAATAACCATTGTCACTTTCACCCTGACTAACCGTAACTACAAATGCTATCTGTAGTCTCATAAATAGCTATTCCTCCTAATCCTACTTTAGTTCTTGTTGGCTGGTATTCTCTGAAAGCATATAAAAGTCATTCTCTCTCCAGCTGTCATCCTGGAAGCTTTTTAAGAATATTCTTCCTACTAATGCTTGAACAAAGTGCCTATAATATAGCAAAGTGCCTATAATAAAACAAAAATTCATCCCCTCCTGCAATTAAATCTATCACTCTAGACTAGAGTTTTTACTCCTGTTGTAACTTGTGTTAATTGACAGTTCACTCATGTTAACCAACGTCTTTGTAAATGCTAATCTAGAAACTCCACAAACATTTCTGGCCTGCCCTAGGCTGAGCCTGATGTACAGGTTTGATATAGACTTGTAAACAATTTTGTACAAGACCGCGGTGAGGTAGGAGAGTATTATCTCCATTTTACACACACGGAAACTGAGATTCGGCCACTCACAGAAAGTCACATAACAAGTCTGTGGCAGGGCCAGAACTGGAACCCAGATCTCTCAATGCCCAGTCTGCTGCTTTAACTACAGGGCCAGACTTCTTTTCCTGTTCTGCAGCTCTGGAGAATAAACCTTATGCTCTGTTTCGTGCATGTCTCCAGGTTCGTTATTAGGGAAAAGCAGTTCATCTCAGTTTGTTTTGCTAAAACTGCACATTCTTGTCAAGCTAGGGGACATGAGTCAGCAGTCAACTTCCATTTTAATTCAGCCAGAGAAATGGAATTTCCCACAAGTAATTCATTTGAAAAAAGTGATCACAGATTGAAATGACTAAAGGCCTGACTCCCAAACACTTACCAGCTGGGATACTGCTTGCTACGGTGAATAGGCCTCTTGTACTCAGCAGGACTGCTCACAATAATAAGATCTATGGGCCAGATGCAGATACCCTTTTTCATGCTGAGTAGCACTTTACTCCACAGGTAGCCCCATTGATGTCAATGGACCACTCATGGAGTAAAATACTGTATACTAGGGATTAAAGGGATCAAAATCTGGCCCTATATCAGTAGCAAGTGTTCGCAAGATTGGGCTCTGTGCTTGAGCGGATTCAAATGTCCACTGTTGATATCTCATTAGACACACAGAAAATGCATCAACCATATGGAATGGGAGTGTGTGCCCGCTGTTTTACCCAAGATGCATTATGATAATCACCATATAAATTGCATCATAGTTCGTACATTTCAGCCCAGTGAAAACTAACAGTGTCTCCTTTTTACACACATACATAGGTTCCTGTCATTTTAGGACAGAAGACCCAAAGTTGGTTGCATCTTCTTGCTTTCTGGATTATGCACTTGTATGCTTGGCTCTAATGGCTTCTTGATGTTGTAAAATCCTCGAGCCTCATGTGGTGTAGACTTATGGCTTGTTCTATTGCTCTGCATGCAGGTGGCATATTATTTTGCATTTCAAGCCTTTCCCTTTGTCTGCAACCCCTACTAAGCATTATTCAAAAGCTGACTCCAGAGTTGACCTACTATACAAAGCTAGGCAAATTAGGTTATGTCTACACTGCGTACCTTACAGCCAGGGCTGTCCTTACCCATAAGCAAAGCACGTGCTGCTCCAGCCCCTGCTCCAGCTCTTCCCCAGGGCCCCGCTCCTGCCCCAGCTCCCCCCATAGCACCCACTGGCGGCGTGGCTGAGGCCGGGTCGCTGCTCTCCCGCTGCTGGTGAGTGCAGGCCCAGCCCTGCTCCCCTGAGCTCTGCAGCCAGGCTGGGCCTGCACTCACCGGCAGCGGGAGAGCAGCGACCCGGCCTCAGCCACGCCGCCAGTGAGTGCCGGGGGGTGGTTCCCCCCCTGCCCCCCAAAGTCAGCCCTGCCTGCCCCCCGTGGAGGCCTGGGACCCGTCCCCCTGCTTCCCCCCCCCCAACGGAGGCCTGCACCCCCCCCCCGGGGGGAGGCTGCGTAGGGCCGCAGAATTGCTAAGGACGGTCCTGCTTACAGGAGCACAGCTGTGCCGCTACAGCCCTCCCGCTGTAAGGTGCGCGGTGTAGCCGCTGTTTGCCAGCAGGAGAGAGCTCTCCTGCCAGCAACATAAAACCACCCCCAAGGAGGGCTGGTATCTTTGTCAGCGGGAGAACATCTCCTGCCAACGTAGCGCTGTCCACATGGGCACTTTTTGATGTTAAAACTTTTGTAGGTCGGGGGGGGGGGTGTTGTTTTTTTCACACCCCTGACCAACAAAAGTTTTAACAACAAAAGTGCCACGTAGACATAGCCTCAGGGTTGTTTCATAGCCAAATACAATGAAACAACCCTAAGGCTATGTCTACACTACCACTTATGTTGGCAAAACTTACATCACTCCGGGGTGTGACCATTCCACCCCCCTGAGCGGCATAAGTTACACCACCATAAGCACTAGTGTGCCCAGTGTCTACCACCGCTCATTGGGGGTGGATTAATGATGTCGATGGGAGCTCTCTCTCCCGTTGGCATACAGCAGCGACACAAAAGATCTTAAAGCAGCGCCACTGTATGCTCTCTAGTGTAGACATAGCCTTACTTGTGGGAAAACGTGCTTCTCATGAATGTTCCTTTTAAAAGAACACTCACGTTAGAAGTCATACATGTATAAACAACCAATAGTCTTTCCTCATAACACTTTAGATTATAAACCGTAAATTCTATCATGGAAAAGCTAACTTATTTTTCACTATTTGTGCTGTTCAGAAGCTGAAGATACCATTCAGTTATTTATTTGTTCATAATTGCTGTTCTGGTAGCTCCCAACAGCCCTATTATGGGTGCTGTACAAACATACACAGAGAAAGTACCTGCTCAGATAATTATAGATGAGGGATCTGACCCAAAGCCCACTGAAATCCATTGAAGGATTCCCATTAACTTCAATAGGCCTTGCATCAAATCCTAAATTAAGACAAGATGCAATAGTTGGGTGATCCAGGCAGTTGAGCAGCGTGGGAGGGAAGACAAGAGGAAGAGTAAAGGGAAAAATAAGATTACATAAATCAGCCTTGTGCAGATGATTACTTCCAGGCTTCATAGATTCCAAGGCCAGAAGGGACCAATGTGATCATCTCGTCTGACCTGTACAACACAAGCCGTAGAACTTCCCCAGAATAATTCCTAGAGCAGATTTTTAAGAAAAACGTCCAATCTAAGTTTAAAAATTCCCAATGAAGAAGAATCCACCACAACCCTTGGTAAATTGTTCCAATGACTAATTACCCTCACTGTTAACAATCTACCCCTTTTTCCAGTCCAAATTTGTCTAGCTTCAGCTTCCAGCCGTTGGATCACGTTATACCTTTCTCTGCTAAACTGAAGAGCCCATTATCAAATATTTGTTCCCCATGTACATACTTCTACACTGTAATCAGTCACCCCTTAACTACCTTCTTGTTAAACTAAATAGATTGAGTTCCTTAAATCTCTCACTATAAGGCAGGTTTTTCTAATCCTTTAATCATTCTTGTGACTCTTCTCTGAATCCTCCAATTTATCAACATCCTTCTTGAATTGTGGGCACCAGAACTGGACACAGCATTGCAGCAGTGGTTGTAGCAGTGCTACATACAGAGGTAAAACAGAGATTCCTCTGTTTATGCATCCCAAGATCGCCCTAGGCCCTTTGGCCACAGCATCAAACTGGGAACTCAAGTTCAGTTAACTATCCACCACAATCCCCAAATCTTGCTCAAAGTCACTGCTTCACAGGACAGTCCCGCATCCTGTAAGTGTGGCCTTTGTTATTTGTTCCTAGTTGTATAAATTTATATTTAGTTGTATTACGCCACATAGTATTTGCTTGCAACCAGCTTGCCAATTTATCCAAATCTCTCTATTCATGATCTGTCCTGTCCATTATTTACCACTCACTCCCCCAATTTCTGTGTCATCTGCAAACCTTTTCAGTGATGATTTTGTTTTCTTCCAGGTACTTGATAAAAATGTTTAATAGCATAGGCCCCCAGTCAACCCTCTCTCAAACCATAATACATCTTCTACTCAAGTAATCTTACGAGATTCCGTTCTGCCTCCTTTCCCCTCTGAGATCTTTTGCCGTTCTCACAACTGAGTCAGACACAAGAAGATGAGGCATATTGTTCACTGTTGTGTTTGCAGGTAGGGAGAACCACATCAAAGTAAACAAAAAAAAAAAAAAAGTCAGGCAATCCTGGCTGATGTGCTTATATACAACAAACTTCAGCTGTTAGCAGTAAGACATGGGGGTACCTTCTCCTCTCATGCACTAAAAATCACAGCACTATGCACAGGTATCTGAGGGCAGAGTATGATTCACACTTTTTAATTAATTACGTTTTTCCTTTCTCCATTTTTCCCCCCACCTAGCCCACAGTTTATAAAATCAGTTAAAATCCTTGTAATACAATTCCAAAAGTTCCAGGAACTTCCATATTCCTGGCTGGTTCTCGCAATAGTAATATTGCACTGTGGCACCTCTCAGACACATACAGGAGCGTGAGAGGATGATTCCACCCTCGCCTGCTGGAAGAAAATATGTCTTGTCAGCTAAGTTCTCAGATAACAATAAGTGTCGCATGAATCTTAAGGATGTCACCCAGAGAACACCATTAATGTCAGAGAGAATAATAAATAAAGTAAGGAGTGTGGATGAGTGCATACAGGAATGCCGTCGCCCTGCTATTATTCCAGTCACTAGTATGTTGATGGATTTAAGAAAGACAGAGGAGTGAGCCACAGTTGCCAACTTTCATGCGGTGAATAAGCACCCCGACTTTCACAATAAGCCAAAAATCAAGCTAATCCCATTTCAAAGCAAGCAAATCCCTAAGAACCCCAACACTCTATGTGACTAGATTCCCCCCGGTGTGCAGTCTGGGACTGTGGTGGCCTGCTGTGCACCCCAGACTTTCTCCCCCACCCTTGCCCCTACTTGCCCCCCCTTGCCCTGTTTGCCAGGAGCCAATCAAAAAAAAAAGAAGAAGAAGCAACAAGCTGCAAGGCAAACAAGCAACAAGCTACAAGCCAAAAACTAGCCAACAAGCAACTCACAAGCCAATTAAGCCAAAAAAAGCCCAATTTCTGCTTTTTTTTGGAGCGGGGAGGGGAGGTTGGCAGGTCTGGAGTGAGCACAAAAAGACTGGCAGACTGAAAAACTTCCTCCCCATTTCCAAAGGATGTATCTAGAGAAGGAGAGAGCCCATGATCACCATGCTATTGGGAGTGTATTTGCAGGGAAAACAGGGCTATGAATATATATTGAGAAGGGATGAGCAAGTGGGTTAAGGCATGAGGGACACGGGTTCAGTTCTGAGCTCTGCGACAGACTCCTTGTGTGACCTTAGATCAGTCGCTTGATCTCTCTGTGCCTCAGTTCCCCATCTGTAAAATGGGGGTGATAATACTCCCTTTCATTGACCTTTTGCCTTCTTGGATTTTAAGCTCTTTGAGGCAGGGCCTCTCTTACTGCATGTATGTACAACATCTGGCACAATGGAGCTCTGCTATCCCCTGGAGCCTAGAGAAACCACCATAATGTAAACCGTAACAGCAGAAACGACATCTCACTGGATCAGCTGTATGAGCAGTGAAGTATAAAGCTTCATAGAAAACCAGAGGTTAGAAGAGCACTAGTTGTACTAGTTGGAATGGGAAGATATCACCAGAAAGCCAAGGGGGCTCTTCTATTTAAATAGACATGTGATTCCCTCTTCCAAGGAGTGTCCTTGAAGCACCAAAGATTCCCTCCCTTCTTTCCCACCATTCTCTCCACACTAAATGTCCATATCACAGTAACTGTCCTTTTAGCCAAGGTCTGGACCTGGCTCCCTCTGGAGCCTGTCAGTGCTGTTTTTAAGCCATGTGGAAGGATCACTGTTGAGCAATGTGAGGCTCTCCGTCTTCTCATCTCCCCTACCTGGAGACTGAATGTGTTGCCTTCCTATTATGTTAGTTCCATCTGATCTGGAATTGGACGCCTGATTCAGATCCTGACTCAAATCCTCCTGATCTGAGAGGGAAGGCCAATTTCAGAGTCTGATTCAGATCCTCCTGGTGTGAGGGGGGAGGGCTATCTTGATCTGGGAGCGAAGGACTAATTTTACTTATGATTCAGATGCTCCTGACCGGGGACGGACTGATTCAGTAGCAGATGGTGTTATAGCTGGAAGGCTGGGCTGGCTGGCCACTGCTAAGAAAACACTTTACAAGTGAATGTCCTGCTAGTGAAAAGGGATGACAGCCCTAGACCCTGAATTCCTGTATTGACAGAAGGGCTGCAGAATAGTTACCACCAATGCAAAATTCCTTATGCTGCCCTAGCAATGTGCCCCACCCCAAACCTGGATTGATCACCTCTGTGGCTGAGCAGATTTTAAAGTCCCATGCCCATTCAGTCTTCAACCGCTCTGCTAAGACTGCCCACTAGGTGCCAGTTAGTGGCACTTGCAGTGATGTGTTTTGGGATGTGATATGGACATCTGTCCATTAAGAACTGGACTGAGACTCCCAATTCCTTCCAGAGAAGCTACACAGTAGTGTTCCCTAAAGATATAAAACTGTTCAGACTGACAAACCAGGCATTGCAGTTGTCCAGCCAGACAGTGATCCTCATGACCCTGGAAACCAGCAGAAGGGACCTATCTAGCAGAACCCCTTGTACCGACGCAGTGCCAGGTCTTACTATGCAGGCTCTCCTGGATAGGATTCCCTCTGTGCCCAAGCAATTCTTTCTGAGGGAGTCCAGATCTTTTCCAGCAAGGTTATGGGCCTGTTGCAGGAGTGGGTGGATATGGTTCAGTGACCTGCAATGTGCAGGAGGTCAGCCTAGATGATCCTGATGGTTCCTTCTGGCCTTAAAGTCTGAGTCTATCCCCAATTCAGGGGGGTTATACCTTGTGCTTTCATTTACAGGACCTGACCGTGGCCCTTTAACTATTAACCCCTGTGAGGAGCAGACTGGAGTTTCCTTCCAACTCAAAGAATTCTGGGCTGGAATGTTTCTGGCCCTTGAGTGTATGTGGAGCCAGGCACAATTGCAAGCCCCTTGCAACAGTGTTATTACTGCAAGGCCCCATGTCTTTTGCAACAAGCTGGACCTAAATTTGGTGGCAAAACTCCTTGTATTCTCAGACAGCCAATGCTGAAGAACTGAAATTCCTTCCAGGTTCCTTTTAAATAGAAAATGGAGATTTGTATTGAATTTGATATGAAAATGGGCAATACAATCAATGCAGCAGCCCCTGTGTTCAGTTTGATTTTTTTTTCTGTCCACTTTTTCAGTGTCAAACATTTGTGTCTGGACAACACATAATTGTGATCAGTGGAGACTGGGGCTTTGGTAGCTGAGTATGAGTCAGCTGGGACATGTAGCACCCAGAAATGTGAGAAAAGTGCACTAGCTGGATGATTCTGCTAAAATAATCACCAGTAGAAAATGTTGACAACATTGATATTTACAGTCACAGAGAGGTTTTGGGGTCAACAAACAAACTGAGAAGGGTAGGACAATTCACAGCTTTGAGAGCTATTCTCTCAGACTCTTTGCAGACTCAGGAAGACAAGATTGAATTTGCTTACACTCAGTTCATATTTTTGAAGACTTTGCAACAATGACAACTAAAAACAGCTTTATGCAAGAAAGCTTGGATTCTGAAGCACAATTCTACATAAAGGGCTAGATTTCACACAAATTGCAGCATACAGGGGGCCATGACTACCATGTTTGGGGCTATTACCATAGAAAAGCTGCAGTAATTAGGAACTTTATAGCAAGAATTGCACAGCTCACATCTGCTCTTTAAGTTTTGCTTATGTACAGTAGATTCTATCTCAGAAGGGGGATAAAATGTCTGGCATGCATGAACACACTGTTCTGAGTAAAAAGTACAATCATCATGGAAAGAGGCAGTGTTTTTCTTGGGTACTGTCGCCCTGCCACTGTTTACCTTATTACAAAAGTGCTGGTGGCTTATCTTAACCCTATAAACACTAGCATTTTCCATATGGCAAGCCCATGGAATGCTTAGGAGTATGAGTGTGATATTATTTATTATGTGACAGGTTTCAGAGTAGCAGCCGTGTTAGTCTGTGTCAGCAAAAAGAACGATGAGTACTTGTGTCACCTTAGAGACTAACAAATTTATTTGAGCATAAGCTTTCGTGGGCTAAAACCCACTTCATCAGACACATGCAGTGGAAAATACAGTAGGAAGATATATATGTATATACACAGAGAACATGAAAAAATGGGTGTTGCCATACACACTATTACGAGAGTGATCAATTAAGGTGAGTTATTATCAGCAGGAGAAAAAAAAAACCTTTTGTAGTGATAATCAAGATGGCCCATTATACCTTCTTGTCAACTGTTGGAAATGGGCCATCCTAATTATCACTACAAAAGGTTTTTTTTTTCTCCTGCTGATAATAACTCACCTTAATTGATCACTCTCGTTATAGTGTGTATGGCAACACCCATTTTTTCATGTTCTGTCTGTGTGTGTGTGTATATATCTATATCTATATATATCTTCCTACTGTATTTTCCACTGCATGTGTCCGATGAAGTGGGGTTTAGCCCACAAAAGCTTATGCTGAAATAAATTTGTTAGTCTCCAAGGTGCCACAAGTCCTCCTTGTTCTTTTTATTTATTATGTGTGAGCACTGACAGGGAGTTTAGCACTGTACAATACCTGTCTCTCCTGGGTCAGTACAGGCACATAATACATCAGTCTGCCACAGGAGAATCCAAGCTGGTGTGATTTATTTATATAGGGTAGAATTTTCAACAGCACCCAGGTGACTAAGAGCATGAGTCCCATCGAAAATCTAAGCTCCTAAATCACTGAGGCATTACTGAAAATTCCACCCTTATTAAGATTTGTTTCCCTGGCAGATTATTCATCCTGTTTATTACTGTAGTGCCGAGGGACCAACCAAGATTAGGCCCCACTGTGCTAGGCACTGTACAAACACAAAGTAGCAGACAGTCTCCTGCTCTGAAGAGCTTACAAAATAGAAAAGACAGACAAAGGATATGGGAAAGAACATACAAACCACGCAATCAATGCAATGGTGGCAAATGGCATGTTAGTGCCCTAAATATTTTTGAGGAGGAGCTAGTTAGAAGCGGAGCAAAGGGAAGGGAGATTGGTCAGAGAAAGGAGGGAAGGAAGGTAGGAGAGGCAGCTGTGGAGTGAGGCACAGGTGAAGAGATTATCACTGACGGTCTCCAAGGGAAACGTGTGTATTAAGGGGAGATTGAAAATATATACTCCACACATGAAGAGAGCACTCCGTTTCCTCCTGTGCTAAATATGCAGTTACGTAGCTCATAGTATTTTAAAAATGCAGCAGGGCCTTAGATTGACTTTATCTGGTGATACTTATATAGCCTCACTCTCCAAGAGTTTTCATGCAAAACAAATCTTCATATCCTCAAATAACTCCTGGTCTAAAAGAGGCAGCTGCATATTTGTCCTCTGAGTTCATTATAACTAAGCTGCTTGGAAGTAAAATTGTTGGAATCAGATCACGATGGATTGATCGATCCCACTACTGCTGCTGCCTCCAATTTCCTTCCCCCGCCCCAACCTGAGAGTCAGGGTTAGTTGTTTGCCTTCAAGTTACCTGCCTCTCAGATGGCGACATGATCAATGGAGTTTCACTTCCCTGATTTTGGAGATAGGTTACTAGACAAGTAATATGTATCAATTATACTACCACTTTTTCATTGATTCAGTTACTGTCGCAAATCAATATCAGCTAGAGTACAGAAATTCACACAAATGGCAGAAGTAATAGCAGGGCTGTTGTAACATTTGCAATACTTCCTATTATATCCAGTAACCTTGGGCAACCTTGTTAATTAAGCAATGCACTTAGTTTATCTGAGCAGCGTGCAAGCCAGAGGTAAGTCTGTGTACTGTAAGCCGTGTCTGGATAGTCTTTAGTGAGTGACATAGTTCTGTGTACCTTTTGTATTAAAATGCTTCTTGATTTTTTTAGGTGGCTTCAAACCTGTCTGACCAGGTAGAACAAAGATATGTACAGTCAGCCTGAACAACGTCAAACAAAGGACTAGCCATGGGTGTAACTACGATGAATTAGGAGCCACATCCTCAACTGATTATAATGGGCACAGCTCCATTGACTTCACTGGGGCTATGACCATTTATACCTGCAGTGAATCTGGCATCAAGCCCATTTTCATTAATTTACATTTGATCCGGCACTCCGCTCCACTGAAGCTAATGTCCCCCTGAATGGGTGCAGGGGTCTGTCTGCCTGTACAAAACAATGAAAGAAAAAATGGTGACCAGGGAGATGAAGATAATATATTATCTGATGTCTCCTTCCCTCAGAATAATATCATGTAGGAAAAGTTCTGAAACGATGGAAATGAATGTCCGTTTCAACAACAGCAGCAGTATTGGATTCTAATTCTTGAATTAGAGTCAAATCCAGTGTGTTTGTTCTAGGTCAGTATCACTCTCCTCTGGACAAGTCTGTTGTCCAACTTCTTTGGTTTGGATTAACTTTTGCTGAAAGAACCTGTCTATTCTGAAACGTTCCATCAGTGCTCTCCTTCCTTACCAGCTGCACATGGTTGATTTATTTGCCCTTTAAGAAAACCTTCTGTAGATGTCTTCCTCTAATTAACAAAATCTTTGTTTCCTCTCCTCTCTCTGACAAATGTTATTTATACCCACAGCTGTTAAAGTATCTTCTTTCCAAAGGCAGGTGGAGCAAATTCCTATCATGCCACATTCCATGAAAATTCCAGCCAATAATATCTTTTCTAAAGCCATCCATGCTACCTGCATTTTGCCTTGCAGGAAATGCCACTCCATATCATTGAAGAGGGTATTTCCTGGGTGTGCAGGAAATGGTGTGAACTTCTTTAGAGAAGGAGTAGTGCAAATTAAGGGAAAACACTATATTAGATCTTCGTTCTGGTGTAGCAACCCCACTGTAGCTGCACCTGAGCACACTCCCAGCATAGATGTATTGCATCAGTGTAAAATTGTTTCAAACTGAATAAGCCTCATTCTGCATTATTGCAGTGGATCTATACTGGAGGCTTTCATGAGTATATCTACTCCAGCACAAACATCCCCCTGTCATTGCAGAATTCATATTTCCAACTACCACCAGCAACAACACACACCATCCTCCCTCAAGTTCAGGGATTTCAAGATCTAGAGTTCTGGTCTGGCCCATTATAGAACTGAAATTCAGCTCTGGGTCTGGATTGCAAGTATTCAGCTCCTTTTTTTGGTTCATGCCATCTTCAAAGTAAATGTGGTTAAAATTGACCCGTTTGTTAGCCTTTATACTGATGCTTTTTACTTCATTTTGAACGCCACTGAAGTAAAAGTACTTTACTTACCTTTGGCTGATTAGGGCATGGAAAAGAGACTATGCCTTTTTTTTATTTTTTAAAAGTAAAATAAAACTAAAACACTGCAACTAAGAGTGTTTGCTGCCATCGTGGTGTTCGGTCTTCTTTCCTGTTTTCCCCCTTACCCTTTGTCTGTTGTGTCTATTTAAATTGTAAGCTGTTTGGGGCAGGGAGTGTTTCGTATTCTAACCAATTTATTTGAACATAAGCTTTCTTGAGCTACAGCTCACTTCATCGGATGCATACTGTGGAAAGTGTAGAAGATCTTTTTATACACACAAAGCATGAAAAAATACCTCCCCAGGATAGGTTCCTGGGTTAGTGGTTCTGTTGTGTGGTATGTGGTTGCTGGTGAGTATTTGCTTCAGGTTGGGGGGCTGTCTGTAGGCAATGACTGGCCTATCTCCCAAGATTTGTGCTGGAAATGGCCCAACTTGATTATCATACACATTGTAAGGAGAGTGATCACTTTAGATAAGCTATTACCAGCAGGAGAGTGCGGTGGGGGGAGGTATTTTTTCATGCTTTGTGTGTATAAAAAGATCTTCTACACTTTCCACAGTATGCATCTGATGAAATGAGCTGTAGCTCATGAAAGCTTATGCTCAGATAAATTGGTTAGTCTCTAAGGTGCCACAAGTACTCCTTTTCTTTTTGCGAATACAGACTAACACGGCTGTTACTCTGAAACCTTTCTTATTCTGTTTGTAAAGTGTCTAGAACAACAGGGTCCCGTTCTCATTAAGCCCCTAAGCACTACCCTATTAAACATGAGTAACATAAAAAAGATCATTCCAGACAATTAAGGAGCTGTGTTAATTAAGAGGCTCAGAAAGGAATCCTAACCCAGGTTGCCTTGACTAGAAGGATGGTGGCTGCAATGTGGGAACTTGAGGCTGAATCATGAGACCGGTGGGGTCCACGAAGAACAGTAACAAAAAACTATTATAGCCAACCTCAGCCCTTCCACTCCAGAAATAATCAATGCAATATGATCCATGGTGGGCACAGTCCTGCAAGCCCACCTATAGAGGATTTTCACAGAGGTCGTACACAGAGCCATTCCAGAACTCAGCCTTTAAAATACATATTAATACCATATGCAGTTATCCATTTCAATGCCTTAAAAGTTTGAGGGTTGCCTGGAGTGCTGAGAAGAGAATGAAGAAGCTGAAATTCCGCTAAGCGAGGTCGATAAATTACACCCAAACCCATTTGCCAATCTGATTACTTCCTAGGCTGGCTTATCAGTTTCATTCCAGGCCCTAACCTGCTGCAGCAATCAGTTTCAGTTCAAGTGCTGGCATCTCCTGCTCTGTGGGGGGCAGGTCATGTGAAACTGACAAGACACGTCATGGCTCCGGGAGTTATCTGCTTGACACTTTCTTCCAAATACTTTATAAAGGGATGTTGATGCAGAAACAATTGCTGTGAGGTGTCTGTGCTAGCTGCAGCTTTTAGCAGAGCCTGAACCTGCTCCATTAGGGGCTCCATAACACATGAGCACATTGGCAACCTGGGCAGAGCCCCAGAAGTGAAGAAAAATAAAAAGAGTAAGATGTGGATGAAGGACGTGTCCTGCAGGGACAACTTGAATTGATTTAATGTGTTCCTCTTAGAGAACAGAGTATAAAGAGGGGGCAAAACTATATACAAAAATACTGACAAAAGCAAGGAATTATCCAGGGCAGACATATGAAAATAAATCAAGATACAACAGTTAGAAGCTGGAAAATGTAAGATTGTTCATACACAATATTAGGAAAAAATCCCTCACAGAGAGGTGAACCATGGGCAATAGAATAATCTCCAGAGGGAAGCTGAAACAATACTGCTAGATATATTTGACAGGCAATTGAGTAACCTTGTATATAAGGTTTCAGAGTAGCAGCCGTGTTTAGTCTGTATTTGCAAAAAGAAAAGGAGGACTTGTGGCACCTTAGAGACTAACCAATTTATTTGAGCATAAGCTTTTGTGAGCTACAGCGCTCAGATAAATTGGTTAGTCTCTAAGGTGCCACAAGTACTCCTTTTCTTCTTGTATATAAGGAGACTCTCAAACTGTATTAGCAATGTCAGGGCTCTGAAAATACCCCAGGAAGGGAAACACTTACCATACTTTGTTACATCTGCAGTGCCAAGCGAGCTTGCCAATCCACATGCAGTCACAGAATTATACCAGTTAGCTAATGTTCATAAAGCACTTTGAGATCCCTGAATGAAAAGTGATTATAGATATAAGTACAATTAGGGGTTGAGGGGGTGTGTGAATTATCTTATTTCATTTATTATTTATTTAGCATGTGCATAGTCGTCTAGCCAAGTGATGGCATCTTCAGTGGCGTGATGCAGTTCTTCTAGGCCACCGCTGACCTTAGTCGTCAGGCATTCCTCAGCAATGTGCGTCATCTTCTGGCTTGCGCCACAGCTGCCCAAAGGGCTGTCCCAAAGGCCCCAGCGATACTGGTTGGCTGCACAGAGACCTTGCACAGTCCAGAACCTGTTCGACAGGGACCATTGGCGACAGGGCAGGTCAAAACTAGGCGGGCAAATTGTGGGGTCAGCGACAAGGGACTGGATGGGGATTAAAAGAGAGATCCATTCCTCTTGCTCTAACATCCTGGCATGGCGGATGAGACCATCATGGGCGACGTAATGGTGAACATGCAGCTGGTGGTTTTAAAAGCTCATTGTGCAGTGGCAGGCTTGAGTTGGCGTGTACTTTTTCCAGTAACTTGCCAGTGGCAACCTCTTGTCTGATATGAGGAGGAGCAATATTGCTCAGAACTGGGAGCCATGGGAGTGAAGTCGGACGCAGGGTACTGGAGATGATACGCATGGCGTCATGCAACTGTGTATCCACCAATTTGGTGTCTGACGATCCACTCCATACTGGGGTGCAGTGCTCTGCCACTGAATAGGAGGTGGCAAGAGCTGACGTCCGCAAAGTTGGAGCACGAGCACCCCATGACGAACCTGCCAGTTTGCTAAGAAGATTGTTGCGTCTCTTAACTTTAGCTCCTGTCTTCTTCAGGTGGGCATGGTAACTCAGTGTGCGGTCTAAGATCACACCTAGATAGACCGGTTCTACTTCATGCTTCACCTTCTAACTGTTCAGATAAACATCCAGGTCTCGGGTTGTGCTGGCGTGATGAAGATGGAACAAACTGGAGGCTGTTTCTATGATGCTTGGCTGGAGGCGCCAAGTCTTACAGTAGTCAGCTGACTCTATCATGTCCTGGTTTAAGGTGGCATCAAGCTTGTGAAACATCTGGGCCTGGGTACCACAACAGATATCGTCTGCGTAAATGAACTGTCGTAACTCCATTGTTGGCAGGTCATTGATGTAAAGGTTGAACAGGGTTGGAGATGGTTACAGAATCAACAGCTTTGACCTGTTGTGCCATGTGGCACACTCGAAGCATGCCCGAGACACATACATTCAGTCTGATATTGCAGATGCCATTCAGCTGATGTCTACTGAATTCTGTGACACCATCCAGGTTGGCAGTTTCTGGCTGGCAAAGCCTACCAAGCGTCAGCTGGAACCAACAGGTTCTACCAAGGCTGCCACACCCAGCTGTCTACGTCGGAGACTTCAACAGCCATCACACAGACTGGAGCCTTAAGGAGGTTGACACTGACGGCAAACAACTTGCAGACTGGGCATCTCGAAATGACCTCACCCTTATCCATGATTTCATTTATTATTTGAACCTAAAAGCCTAAATGTTCAAGTGACTAGTGATTTGGGGTTGTCTCTGTTTTGGGGTGTCCAGCTTGAGACACTTTAAATGCACCTCCCTGGCAGAAAGTGCTGAGCACCAACCCTCTGAAAATTAGGCCCCTTCGAGGTGTCTCAGGTTGGGCACCCAAAATCACTAGTCACTTTTGCAAACTTAAGCCACAGGTGTTCGACATTAGACACTGACATCATTTGTACTACCCAGCAACATACGCCTGCTCAGATGGAACTCACTGGCAACAGTCCCACCGACTTCAATGCAAGCAGGAGCAGGTCTTGCATGGGCTGGTTACATTGGTGAGTGAGTGCCCTTTGTATTTGTTGTTGCTTGTTACCTACTTTAGTGCAATGTTGGTGACCGATAATTATTCTTTTTTTTTTTTTTTTTTTTTTTTGTAAACAAAGGGGGGGGTGTTTATTGCAGGCAAAGCCTGACTTTCCTGGTAGGAGCTGCGCTAGCAGGGTGAGCAAATGCAGCACAGACCTCCCCGTGGTTAGAAGAGCTATGCTGCTGCCACAGAGCTGGAGGCAGCTGCACCAGGTGATCAACTGCACATTGCTGCTCCTTTGAAAAGATGCAGCATGCCCTGCCCCACCCCACCTCCCCCATGCACCACACCCACCACATGTGTTGCAGATGGTAACTTGCATGCCAACCAGCTATGTGGGGCACCTCCTCCAGCCAGAAGAGTACCCCCTCCTGGAGGCAGTGGGTTACCATTCAGCACGGTAGCCAATTCCCTCTCTTGAGCTCTCGGTGTGAGCCCTGGCCTGCTGCTGCAGCAAGGATTGGCTCCGTCCAGTACTCTCTTCCAGTGAATCCACCCATGCAGCATAGATCGGGGTAAGCCCTATACTTGTAACCACACTAAAAGCCAGATTATAGCTGGCCATTGTATGGGACAGCAAGGGAGAAAGGGTTCAAGAGGTCTTCCTGCCCTCCCCCCCCCCACATATACATGGAGGCTGCTCACATTTGGTGCCCCTCTGGCCTACTGAGTGCCCCACATTGGCTAACCTGTGGGGGAGAGCCACTCCAGAGGGAGGGGGATGGGGGGGTGCTTCCTAGGAGGTCTGTCCTGCTTCAAATACAGGCCTGTACCAAATAGACAGAACAATGGCCCTCTATGTTCCAGTCAGCCCCTAATATCACAAACGTTCCCATTGGCCCCAGCCTGTTTGTCAGGGTTAATTTTGTATCACTCAGACATGGCAGAAGACTTTGTATTGCTATAGCCCAACAGTTGGCAAGGTCTTTGGCCCCTGAGCACCTATGGTACCAGAGCTGTCCCTCCTTAAATGAAATGGCTGGTCCCCTCCTCTCACTAAGGGCTTTGTTTGATTGTGCTGATACCGACTGACCTAATTTTTAGCAGTTTCCCGAAAGGTGACACACAACCCTCCAGATTGTTGTGAACTGTGACAAACAAACCCCATAATAGTGTTTAATAAACAAGACTCACCTCCCCTTTAATGGCAGCCCAATAACTATGTACATGAAATCCCAAAAGTCCTGTCCCTTCCTCGTGCTGATTTGACTATTGGGTCATGCAAGTGTATGCAGCAGCTCTGGCTACAGGCAGCTCACTGCAATATTATTATTTGGGACTGAATCCCCAAATTACTTCAATATAAGCGTACCTCTTCCTTTGCTGCCTTTTGCCTCCCTTTGACTTTAAAGAGCACTGAAATCCAGAGTTGCTGAAAGAGCGTTTCACTTAAATTGTGCTAGGACTAGGACATTTCAAAGTCAGGACTGAGAACAGTACTAAATGAGAATAGATGCCTGGCTCCTTTTCTGCTCCATATATAATGGCTACTAGAATAACACCAAATGCAATGAAATAGGTCATCATTGCACTTTAATTCAGCAGCAAAAGCCCCATTTTAAACAAACCTAATAAGCCTTGTTCTATGCAAGCCTTTTGCATCTATTAATTTAAATATAGAGAGATTATTTGGGGCCACGTTCTGATAGGCTCTTACATGGTTGCATAGTTGAGGGGGGTACACAAGGATCATCCTCCCACCCACAAACCTCATGCAAGGACTTGTCAGTGCTATATAGTCTACAACCTAGGAAGTACAGGGTTACTCACTCTGTGCAGCCCTTGGGGACACACGTTGGCCAAAGGAGGCAGGGTCTGTGGGCAAGGGGCAGGGCCACAGCACCCTGTGAAGAAGGATAGTAGCAAGGGCACTCCCATAACACACCAGGGGCCTCTGGGGCACTACAGTGATGGGCTGTTTGGAAATGCAGACAGATGAGCTTGCTTCCTGGAGCTTCCTTTGGAACAGTGGCATATGCCCCACCCCATAACACAGGGCTATATCTAACAGGCACAATAGAGCTCTTACATATACAGCTGGCAAACCAAAACTGCTAGCACCAAGGTGGTGCACTGGGTATCTCCAGGCAGGAGGTTCAGGCTGCTTGTTGCCTGAGGCCTCCAGCCTCCTGATTTACAGTTACATTGGCATCGGACTTGTAAGAGAATACTGATCACCTGCTCTCTGGGATGGAGGATGAGCACCATGATTTTCAACACCTAGAATCAAGCAAGTGGAGATATGGGCTCAAGGGCAGACATTACTTAAGCCCCAGCAGGAAAGAGTCTGTAGAGGAGGAGATTATATGGTCTAGTGCAGTAGTTCTCAGATTCTGCACTGCACTTGCCGTTGGTCCACAGAGAGGTAATTGGTTACATGGTCCCGGCTCTCCTGCTTGTTTCGAGTTGCCTCTACGGGTGTTAAGGTCTTTCATTGCAAAGAAGAAACTGGAAATCTGTAAAAGCAGCTGGCAACAAGGAGATGGAGCCAGCCTTCCTGCTTTAGGAGACAAAGGAGGAAACTGGAGCTGGCCTCAGAGGTCACAGGCACGGTAGCAGTGGGATAAGAGTAGTGGATGGCTAGGGCAGGGGACCCAACCAATCACATGTAGTGAAGAGGTGGAGAAGGGGACCAGGCAGCAGAGAAATATGAGAAGAGAGAGGATCAGAAGAGGCATGAAAGGGAGACAAAATGAAGAACCAAATGATTACCTTTTTTCAAAAAGCACAAAATGCCTGTTTTGTTTAGCAAAGTATTTAATATACTTATAGCTGCCCTGAAGATACTCTTCTAGATACGCAACTGTCGTAGTTGCCACAGCAATATTATGCTGTCATGAATGGGAGAGGAGCTGATTTGGTGACCTTGAACTGGGAAGGGAGGTGGCCTGTTAGACAATCTCTCTCTATTTTTTGTATATTATAAATCAAAATAAATAAATGACTCTCAAAATATGGTCCCTGCTAAGAAAAACTTGATGAATGCCTAACCTAACAGCACTGGGAACCAGTAGGATTCCTGGCCATAGACTCACTTCACTGTCTGGGGCAAGCTATTTGGACCTCATTGTGAGAAACTCAGAAGGCTAGGTAAAAATGCCAGGACCTTGCTGAAAGTTAGATACTGCATCTCAGCTGAGTTTCCCTGTACCAATTAATAATAATTATCAACACTACAGCAATCCGCTGACTTTTTATCCTAAACAACAACCGGGGACCTGCAGCAAGAACAACCAAACTTTGCCCAACTGTGGGCTGCATGTATTTTGCATAAAATGAAACGGACTACTGAATGGCAGCTCACAAAAATTGCAGTAATGCTCCATCTTGGGCAAAGTGCCCTACCACTCAGGTCAAAATGGAGTATTGCATTGTGGGACCCATAGTCTGTGCAGGCCACATTGCTCTATTAACGGTGGTGGCAGCCATGGCCTATGTAACGATATCTTTATTTGCACAATATTATTCTATGTGCATAGAGCTCCAGGCAGGGTGTGGTCCCTGGTAAACAGAGAAGACAAAGATGAAACTTAAGCTGGGTGGAAGCCTATTGGTCAATAATTTTGAGGTAGGCTTTTTGGTTTTGTTTTCTTAAAATAAATGCCTCCTGTTTAGGATGAACTGCAAATCCACATATCTGTGACAGACTACAATGCAGCAGTATATAGGTCACTTAGCTCTATCTAAATAATCTATGATATTTCCTTGCGGTACTTGGTCTCTCTCTTTCCAAAGTGCATTGGTATATTTTGATACCAGCAAGAATAGCAGCGTATATTTAAGCACTAAAATATCTCTTGGATCTTGAATTATTTTTTGACCTAAAAATGGAACATTTATTTTATCTGGAAGCAATACTGTGTTTTGCAGTGTCAATTTTAAACAAGCACTCAGAATCCCAAGTGCTTCTTCTAGGCTAGTGAAAAAAGTGACTATTAAATGAACCCTAGATTGCTATGTCTGGTTCTATAATTTCAAGACTCCTTGTGATCAAGTGTCTGAAATACTCTAAATGCATTTATCATATAGCACTGCCCCCTGCTGTGGATTCAGGATTCTCACATTCTTTATTCTCAGTAAACTCTGCAAAGGAATCTGTGACATCATGAAACACCACAATATTGATTGTATCTTTAAATGCTGGATGCAGCCCTGGGACTCTAGCAAACATGGAGGTTTCCCAAGATATGAATAAGAAGAAATAAAATTTACCCCGCAACACTACAAGAGAGAGAAATATGGGACAAGGAATTAAATAAACATATGTCTTTTTGTAAAAAAAAATCCCTGACTGATACCTGACGGCTGCAGGCACCCAGTAGCAGCTGCAAACCAGCCTTTGACGCCATGGCTTAAACAAACTCTTAAAGTATGTTGCATGACTAATGTGACAGGCAGGAGTGTGCAGGACAAATTTACAGCAGGGGCAAAAGATTTTTGTTGTAATTTTGCAATCTGATACCCAGATGAAGCAGTCAAGTAATTTTGTTTTTCTGTGATGATGCGGGATATACAGCATTTAGGGAGATGCCAAAAGGCATCACACTTCTGCGTGCTAATAATGTGCCCATGGCAGGTATTTGGCCAGACTTCTCATCCATTGCTAAGCAAGTTGTATTCTTCCTAGACAGCAGTAGAAAAGCATTGCCATTAAGTCAGTAACCCTGTCTGCACTGGGAGCAGAGCATTACTGGTTGCAACCAACTTGAATGATAGTTGTTGCTCTCAGGGCTCTAGTAAAGTTTTCCCTATCAGTACAGATAGGAATTATTTTGTCTAAGAACTTTATTAGAATTCCAATGATATTAATACAATATAATGTAGTTTAATATCCTGTAGGTAGCTGCCCAAAACCAGAAGAAACATTTCTGTCCACCCAGATCTGGGAAACTGTGCTAGAACGCTGCTGGTACCAGCCATGTTTTAAAATGGCCGTAGTTCCTTTAACATTGTTCTGCTCTCCGTGTTGACATGACGGATTTATAGACCCTTACGTATAAATTAGCAAACAAAGCTAAGTTTAAGTCTAATTTCTCGTAACTAGCTCTTACTGAGTAGCTCTGTGTGACTGATCTGTCTATAGCTATGCTGTTCTGAATGGGTTGGGTAATTTTCTTGAAGGCTAACAGAGGTGATTCTTTTTCTCTCATTTCTGAAGCAAGAAAATAGTTTTGCGCTTGACTTCAATGGGAGCTGGTTTGGGCCTTTTTATTTTATTTTATGTGTAAGGGTTGGTCTATTTGTAATAATGAAAGAAACCGACGTAGCACAGTTACTAAATGTGGAGCCTCAGTCATGAGTCCGAGCCTGTTGCAGATAGGGGAGCTGCAATTCTGTATAAACAGAAGTTACCGAGAGGACAGGAAGTTTACAAGACAGTATGCATTATAGATTTTAAAAAGATTAACATTTATTTACCCTGAGTAAACAATTGAAACATCTTGACAAAAATCTGTCCTACAGGTTTTTCAAATACAAATTGCTAAATGACAAATGTGGAGAAATTCACCCTTGATTGGCTGATGAGAACCTGTGACTGTTATTCGCACTATTAAACCCCTGGAAAACATGCATTGCAGAACAATCTGAAGCAATAGCTTGAAGGAAAGGAAGGATTGATAAGGGATCCCTATGCTGCAGTGACAGACGCTTTGGAAATGCAGATGGGCTCGATTTAGAAAGAGCTTTTTACCAGGAGGATAACTGATGTGTGGAACACAGAATATCAGGATCAAAGAGTTTCTAGATAGGCTGTCTCTATAACTGGAAGTTTCATATCTCTGCTTATAGCTGAGGAGAAGTAGGTTAGCCCTGCTGGGAGAAAACTTTCAAACCAGAGGCTTTATAGTCAATGCTGTATGCTGCCATGTGAGAAATTAAGCTTTGCTCCATGAACATGGCATCTTATTCTGTAGGTTGGCAATGGTAGCCCCTGGCAGAAGAGAATGCCATGTGTCACACCATAGTGACTCCTGTGGCTGAGTTACTAGCGGTGACAAGAGGCTCTGAAGAAAGTCTGTCTCTCAGCCAAGGAAGGTCACTGAAGTGATGGGGAAAGGAGTACATTTCTACCACCATTTCTACCGTCCCTACCCATATGCAAAGTACGCAGCTGCGTAGGGCACCAGGAAATTTGGTGGTGCCCTACACAGCTGCGTGGTCCTCCAGCCCCTGCTCCGCCTCTTCCCCATAGCCCCCGCCCCTGCTCCACCCCTGCTCTGCCCCAGCCCTGCCCTCACTCCACCCCTTCCCCTGAGGACTGCAGCAGGGGTTGGGCCTGTCCTGCACTCACTGGGCAGCAGGAAGTGGAGTGACCTGCCTCCCAACCCACTCCACTCTGCCGGCTTGTGCTGGGGGGCAGTTTCCGCCCGTCCCCCAAGCCTGCTCCTCCCCCGCTCCCCCCCCCAGAGAGGCCTGGGGCCGGCTCCCTCCCCTCCACAGAGTCCTGGGGACGCCCTCCTTCCCCCCCGCCCCACGGAGGCCTGGGGCTGCGTAGGGAACCAAAATGGCTAGGGACGGCCCTGATTTCTATGCTCATTTTTTCAAGACCTTCTCTTCCATGAGAGTAGAGCAGAAATAGTTCTTTTCCCCGTTGTTTATTTTGTTGGTGTGACTCATTGTTGACATTAAATTAAATGTATCCAGTTCAGAGGAGAGCAAATGGGCCTTTGATGCTATATTTATCCAAGGGTTAAAAATATAGAAATGTTACACAATTGAACAAATTATTTAGCATTCTACAAACAGTTGTGGAACAATGCATTTTGCTGAATGGCACAAGTAGTTGTGTCTATGGGACAAAATCTGTCCTAAGTCACAACCAAGAAAATAGCTGACAAGGAGGAGGAATACTGGGATAAAATTAGGAGAGGGAAATTATCAGGAGATCTAATAGCCTGTGAAATAACCCTCTAAGGGGTGTGATGGAAGCCCCATTGCTTGGCACATTTGAAGCTAGACTGGACACAACACTAGTAAAGGCCGGATCCTGCACACAGTGTATAAATTCATGGCAAAAGTGAGACGCAGGACAGGAAACCTGACCATGCATTAATGAGAGTATGGCTTTCAACTTAAGTCTGCTACTAGTCAGGAGTGAGTCTTGTCAGGGGAAATGCATAGCCAAGCATTTGAGCTCATCCCCTGCCAATGTCCCTCTGCTTTTTTTTTTTCACACTTCCCATTTGTGAGGAAGGGGGTGAGTATACAGAGGGCCTAAGACTTGCTACCCTCAGTGCAGCGGGCTATCCCTAGCACTTCTCCTGTGCCCCTGTGTACCGTTCTCCTACAAACATGCTAGACAGCACCACAAAAAGACCAGCGGTATCAAGTCCTGATGAACAACAAGCAACCACCCCGAATTGTCAGGTGAATGACCTGGGTGATCTAACTAGTGTGTTCCCCTCTAACAGCTAGGATTCTATGGCTGAGATTTACAGAAGATGCTTTCCAGAAGCCAGATCTTCAGCTGGTGTTCCTGGATTTTACACAAGCTGAGGAGCTGGTCAAAAATAGTCTTTTATGTGTGAAGTCCAAAAATGGGAAAGATCTTCTTGTTCAAATAATTTGTATTAAAAACTTGAGGACAGCAAGGTCATTGGGCTGGATTCAGCCACTTTGCCTAGCAGCAAGTAGTACCTTACTCTGCCACTAGCCCCAGACATTTTAAAGTGGTCGGCTTACCAACAGGTTTAGTAGCAGTATAACCATGTCAGATAGGGGGTGTGAATTTTACCAATAGAGTTATACTGGTAAAGCTCTAGTGTAGATGCAGTTATACTGGGATAAATGTGCTTTTACTGGTATAGCTCATTTCCCTTTCCATGTGGGAATAACTATTCCAGAAAAAGCATCTTTATACCAATTCCACACAAGAAAGGGTTGTATTGCTTTAATTACACCAATAGTGTGTGTGTGTGTGTGTACACAAGACCTTAGAGGCCACTCAACATGGGCAAAGTTGGCACAATCTAACCCTTAAATGTTTTTTCAATTCAACCAAACTTGGTCCAAAGCAATGAAGTGCTGTTTTAGCAGAGAGATTGCTATTGATATGCCTGTGTCTTGCTGCCAGTGATACTCTCTGTACTTAGAACAAACTCATGGGAGGGTGACCAAGAGATAAAACCAGCTGGGAACCAGGGAGGCGTTTGCCAACTAATATCTAGAGATATCCTTCAAAGCAAGGGATAGTTCTTTTCTCCGGTGGAGATGGTGGGATTGTTGTTTTTTTCCCCTCCAAACAGCAGCAGGTAATTAAGATGGCCAAAAGTACGGCCCCATTTGGCTGAGTCAGTAACAGCCTGAATAGTTCTCTCACGTTGTTCTGCTGTAGCAGAATCCAGCTCACTCTGCTGCGTGATACACAAGGCCAGAGTATAATGGGTGAATCACCCCGTTACTAAGGATACCTCAGAGCAGCTTAGGAGATTGCTGCTCATTAAACATTCTTCTAGAGGTTTGCAAGCAGCTGGGGGTTGCTTTAAGCAGTCAGATGCCTTGTCTCTGCTTGTGCCCTTGGACTGACACCTGTCTGATCCTGTCATTCCTTGCTGAGCCAAGACTCTTTCTCAGCATTTTACGCCTTTGATATGAATGCTGCCTACTCTTATTTTTGGAAGATTTAATAACTGCAAAAGAAATCTGCCTGTTCAATTTCCCTCTGAAAGCACAAATGCTGCCTGCATAACTAACCAGCAGAGTGTTTGGTACTAAATTATCGAACATAGCCTCTTTTGTAATGAGGGACCGATTGTACAGTTTTTATGGGTGAATAAAAATAGACCAAAAAATGGAGAAGGCCAAGCCAAGGATAACATAATGCAGCAACAAACTGCCTTTGATTGAGATTGGTTTCTCCACTTGCAGTCATGAGGAATTAGTAAAGAAGGACCTAATTTCTCAGATGTACAGAATTTAAACTATATTTATGCCTGCGTCCTTGCTCAAGCAAACTCCCATTGAACTCTATAGGCATTTGACTGTGTAAAACCTGAACAAGGACCTCCGAAACTGGCTCACGTAACTTATCTGGCCAGTCACCACACAGCTCAAACCATGAATCCATAAAGAT
This sequence comes from Eretmochelys imbricata, assembly GCF_965152235.1. NCBI lineage: Eukaryota > Metazoa > Chordata > Testudines > Cheloniidae > Eretmochelys > Eretmochelys imbricata. The sequence goes on from NC_135577.1 coordinate 113,209,068, forward strand.
AACTGTACGTGATCAATCCATAGAGCTAAAAAAGAAAAAAACAAGTACTTTCAATGAAATAAAATCCCAGGGAATCACAATCTGCTCACAGATATTCCAGAAGCAGAAAGAGGCTAACTCAGGGGTGGGCGAACTATGGCCCGCGGGCCAAATCCGGCCCCTCAGGGCTTTGGATCCGGCCCATGAGATTGCCACCCCTGTGGCATCACGGGCTCTGCTCCGGGAAGCGACAGGCACCACGTCCTGCCCTGAGCCCCCTCCAGCACCCCGCAACCCTCCTGCACCACAACCCCCTGCCCAGAACCCTCTGCTGCACCCCTTCTGCACCCCAACCCCCTGCCCTGAGCCCCCTCCCGCACTCAGCATCCCTCCCTGCACCACTGCCCTGAGCCCCCTCCCTCACTGTGCACCCCCCCTACACTCCAACCCCCCTTCCCTGAGCCCCTTCCTGCACCCTGCACTCCCTCCCGCACCCGAACCCCCTGCCCCAGCCCTACATTCATGGCTCTGAATACAATTTCCCCACCCAGATGTGGCCCTCAGGCCAAAAAGTTTGCCCACCCCTGGGCTAACTCCATTAGGGTACATTTGAAACTGGTGTAAATTGTCCCAGCTCCACGGACTTCAATGGAGCTATGGCAACTTAGACTACCTAAGGATCTGCTTCATTGTTCAAATAATGCATTATGAATTAAATTATGTGCCCACTTGTAGGAAAGATTTTGGTCATGGTGTTACAGGTGGGGACAATAAGGTACAGAGAAAGAAATACAAATACTATAAACTTAATCTGGTTTGCTACTAGTTACATCTGGAATTTTTAAACCGAGTTGCCATACTAAATAGACTATTAATAATGTCTGAATCCCTTCCCCATCCTCTGTGAATTTTCACATTGACAGTTGTTATTGTTTGCTTTTTCTTAATGATGAGTGAAATATTTTTGGAACTTATGTCTGGTTGGTTTATTTAGCAATAACAGCTGAAAAAAATGAATGATTATGGAGATGAAATATAATTAAAATAGTATAAAACTTCTGGCAGATTTAGAGTAGGAAGTAAGGCAATGGTTCTTTTACTTAAATGCCATAATTTATTCTCCTGCAGTTTACACCACTGAATTACACTAAGGATGAATTTGGCCCTTTGACTTTACAAGTTTTAAATGATTCTGGAGCATGTTATTTAGAAAAAGGCAGAAGGTTTTTAATGTGACTACTAGATCAGGGAAAGAGAGACAGAGAGTACAAATTTCACCCAAGTCAGTCCTACAAGGGACGCGTGATGACTGACCTCTGGCATAAACACATCTCTTTCTTTCTCACAGTCCCTTGGCCCTTGACCCAGCTCATTACTCACATCAGGAAATTTATCTTTCCAAATAAGTTTTGCTTGGCTCTACTGCTGCCAAACTTCTCACAAGACAAACCTTCAACACAAAAGATCCCCAAAGAACTTTGTACTTTAAAGTAGCCCACCATCTACAGTTAAATTTGTCTCCTCTCTGTGAAGGTATTAATGGTGTAATGGACAGACATAGTTTTTCTAATAGGGGAGTCATTGTTGCAGAGTCAGGGCCAAATATACTGCTGGTGTAAATCAGGGAATATCCTAATGGGGATGCACCAGATTACAGCAGTACTGAATTTGAGCCACAAAAATTGGTACATGGTAAATTTATAAATGCCTCATGAGTATAACTCAAACTCATACTGGGTTCTTAAATGTATTTAAACTAATGAAATAAGGTAACAAAGTGCAGTAGAGCATGGTATAGCTCCTGTTCCAAATTGCCAGGAGAGTACAGATATAGAATAAAACTAATGGCAAAGATACCATCAATGCCGGGGGAGAGAGGTGTAAAATATGCTTGTTTACTAGCTCCAGTAGCCCTACCCAGGAGTTTTGCATAGGAAGCGAACAGCAGATAGCAATTGAAACCACAGGGGGAATTTAGGTTCAGTGATCGTGTGGTCTGGAACTCAGTTTTATGTCTTGCCTTAAAGATGGCGCTTCCGGCCATGCAATGCTGAGGCATTGACTCAGTAATGAAGAGTTACACACAGCTTCCTGTAACTGCTGGGATTTCCTTAGGAGTCTTCCTTACAACTTACAAGTAATAGTAAGGGCCAGACTGTGCCTGGCCACAGTATATGTGAGCAGGGGAGGGAGTGGGGGATCCCCTCATGCAGCTGATAGGCATGTTTGCTGTCTCCCAGGAGCTCAAACCACCCTAAAGAAATTGGGAGAGGCCACAATATATTTTCCCATGTTGGAATTGGGCCCAGACACCAGGGCTGTTTTGCAAAGTACTCTTCGATCTTTAATTAGCAAAAGTGGACAGGACCTAATTTAAACATTTTGGCAGGGATTTTCAAAAGAGCGCAAGGGAGTTGGGCACCTAACTCCCATTTTCCTTTGAAAATGATGGCCTTCCCCTGAAAGATGGTCTCTCTCCAGCCACACAATGCCTTTCAACATTCTATTGTATATAGGTTTTTTCCACACTCATTATCATAGTATCTGAGCACCTTCCAGTAGTGCATTAAATGATGACCAACCTGTGTCATGTGTTGTTTGTTCTCTCCTCCTCTTCCCAAGGGGAGAAGCGTGTGTAGCAAAGCGTTTTCCTTTGCAATGTTTTTTTTATACACGTTGCAATGTGTTTATGTTAGAGAAGGAAGGTCAAAGGAATATGCTTTGCACTTGGGAGTGGAAGGTGGTGAGGTTTGTGATGGTCCTTGCTTCCTGGGGGACTGACAAGCTTTACCCTTGTGGTAGAAAGTTCCATTGTAGCAAAGGAGCCAAGCTATTGACCATGGTCCTCATCCTGGAGCTTTAGGGAGTCTTTTAGACAGCCTGGGCCCAGGCTATGAAGCACCTGGAAGAAAAGGACTGAGACCTTGAACTGATATTCTATGGGAAGCCAATGTAGGGAGCAGAGCTAAGTTCCCTCTAAGCTGTGTGGCCGCACAGCCATGCAGCTGCCTATTAAGCACCGTGCAGGCGCTCAGGGCTGCGGCGGGCAGAGATGCCTCTCCTCAAGCCCTGGACCTGCCACGGCACCCCTCCCCTGGCCCCGACCCAGTCCAGCCCCAGACCTGCCATGGCTGGGGAACAGGCGCCCCTCCCCCACAAGCCAGGTGCTGCTGCAGGGAGAGAAAGCTAGGCGGGGTCCTCTCTCCCCACCGTAGCCCTGGGGAGCCCCACTGCACCCCAAACCCATCATCCCCAACCCCATCCCAGAGCCCACACCCCCAGCCAGAGCCCTCACCGCCCCCCCCCCACACACACCCCAATCCTCTGCCCCAACCCTGAGCCCCATCCCAGACTCCAAACCTCTCGGCCTCACCCCACCACATGAATTTTGTTATGTGCACCAATATGGAGGTTATGTGTCACACATCACCTCCATATTGGTGCACATAACAAAATTTATTCCTCACATGGGTGGGAAAAATTAGAGGGAACACTCGAGCAGAGTACAGGTCTGATGTGGTCATGATCACCTGTGCTGCTGAAGAGACATGCTGCAGCATTCTGTACTAACTGGAGTTTCCTTAGGGCTGAAGGCTTCATAGCCAAGTATTGCATTGCTGTAATCCAACCAAATGGTGACAAAGGCATATATAATAACTGAGGTCTGGGCGTGCTCCACCAGGAAGGAATGGAGTCTCCTAGCCAAGGGGAGATGGTACAGAGTGTTAATCCTGGTACTGCTAAGTGAGAACTCAGCGAGGAAACTACGACCATGGGGGTGTACCTTCAACCGAAGGAGACAGCACCACAGCTTCAAACTCTTCAAAATGCATTCCTCTGCCCACCCCCATCACCTCTGTCTTGCTCTGGTTTTGCATCAACCAGCTGCTCTTAGTTCAAGAATTGATCTCATCCAAGCATTTGCCATCCTGGTGGTCTCTTACAGTGGACAATGTTGAATGCTGCTGAGACATCCAGGAGTCGATGTCTGCACTCTGTTCTTTGACAGGGGGAGAGCATCCATCAGTGCCATTAAAGCAGTTTCCATTCCATCTCCTGACCTGAATCCAGATTATGCCAGTTCTAGGAGATTAACTTCACTTAGATGAGTTTGTAGTTGGCCTTTTGCTAGCTTCTGTGTGAGCTCGGTCAGGAGAGGGAGCTTTGACATGGGGTGGTAGTTGGCTAGAATGAATACATTTAGGGAGGGTTTCCTTCAGTATTGTTTGGACTACTGCATGTTTGAAGAAGGAAGAGAAGATTCTGAGAGAGGCCCAGGCTCTGTTTGTATGACTGTCAGCTATGTCTTCTAGCAAGCAAAACAAGAGCAGAAAAATCAGACCCCCCATCAGGAAAAATTCATGAGAGTTTCACACAAACATTGGGAAGGGGGGGAATAGAGCATGTTGGAAATCAGGTGTCATTACTTCTACTTTGGAATTTTAGTGATCCAGTGTGTACAAATGCTAATAATAAGTGCAGCGAGAAGTTGATATCTGCCAGGTTTGAGATGGCACTTTTCCATACAAGTAGCAAAAAATGGATCATGTTTAATTTTAGCTTAATGGGAGACCTATATGGAATACAAAGCTCAGAGTTTCCTAGTTAGCTCCAGTACACATCAGATACTCATGTGCCTGATTTGCAAAGGGGAAATCAGTAGCCCACAGGAGCAGACTCCTCTCTCCCAGGTCCAGCTAAAGGATGGAGAGTGGTGCCATTTATTGAAGAGGGTTTATTTTGATGGAAATACTAGTCTCTGGACCTGTTTATTAGCTAGGTGTTCACATGGCACAATGAAGACCATGGAAGTGAATTTCAATCTTTCCCAAACAGCTGGTTGCAGCTAGACATTGAGTTACGGGGGACATGAGAATAACTGTACTGAAGCTATGGTGACAAAGCTATGGTGACACTTCCTGAATGGAGTGTTGGATTACGAGACTAGGTTTCACGTTTTTCACAGCATGCAATACATTTTAACAGAGGCATGTGGACACTATAACCTCCTGCTCTTGATCACTCAAGCCACCTTAGTCACTATCCCTGCACAGAAATGTCAGTTGAATAACTATGTTCAGTATCTGCAAATAACAACTGTCATGGGGAAATATTTTCTCAGGTTAATTTCACTCTTTATACCTTAAGTGCCCTTTAGGTCATCAAAAAAGGGAGTGTGTTAATAGCCCAGCACAAGAAAATATTTCAGGCATGACCTCAGTCCTAGAATCTACTGTTCAGTTCATTATTTCCCTAATGGAAGCACTCTGCACTTTGTGGAGCAGAAATCTGCAGTCATTTGCTTTCTCAATTCCCGAGGCAGTCTTGCTGTTTCTTGACAGTATCAATGTTAGTGCAGTACTTCTTCTGGAGGCTAACAGGATTCTAAATGGTTCTTCACAGCCCACTGGCACAATATCACTCATTATGACCTCCTGACTTTTCAAGCCAACATGGAATCAACAAAGCATAATGAACAACCTGCCAGCTTAAAAAAATATGAACCAAGCTGCAAACATCTTCATAACAAAAAATAGCGTTCGCATTTAAACAGCCAGAATTGTCATTTGTCCCCAAACTGGCTCTGTGCTCTAGTCCTTGGGGTACTTGAGACTGATTCCCTTACATCATGTCACTTGAGAAGCAAAGGGGAATCTTATGTAAGTTTAGACAGGCTCTTGGTAAGAGCTGACATAATTTATGTTTAATAAAGTTTCTTCAGCTCCAGGAAAGTGGGGCCCTGCCAAATCACAGGCCTCTTGCAAGCCTATCCCATTGTTATGCAGCCAGGAACACTTTTTAGGTTCCGTCTCCATCTTTGTAAACAAAAAGACAGCTGTATGCTTGGCTAGCTCGGGATGTGACTCTTTGTGTGCGATTAGTACCCTGCTCACATCATTCATAGCTCTTGAATAAAGATGACCTCTCACTGGACAAAAGGGGGGGAGAGTCTCTTTGTTCAGTGGTATTTGAATGAGCACATTGACAATGAAACCATTCCTTGGAAGTCACAGATAGCACTGTAGAAACAAACAAACAAACAAACTACATGTTTTCTACAAATAAACTGCTTTCAAGATCCAGGAATTGGAAACTCTAAAAAGCCCACAGTTTCAAACAAGTTATATATACACACACTCAAGCATGCGCAGTCCCTCACTTACTCACACTGAGCTCCTGTTTGCCAAGCTTTATGCCTACTGCTAGAAAACTGCTTTGTCCATAGGAAGATATGGCACAGAAGGAAGCAGAACTGAAGGATTCCCTCTGTTGAAAGTGAACTAATTCTCGACACCAGATCTTTAAACCAGTCCCTATCAAGGCAGCGTTGAAGCATTTTAGTATTCCAGAGACATTACTTAGTGGCTTCTTGGATTTTAGGTTAGAATTACATAATGTGCTTTTAATTTGTCTGAATTTTGTCTAGTTAGATTAGCCGTGTATACCTTCTTGGTTCAGTCAAGCTATGCATCTATGTCTACATGAAACAGACAGCTACAGGCATAATTTTTTTTACATGCAGTGTTTCCCTGCTGTTTCAGTGTAGTTCTTTGGATTATCATCATCTATGCTGCTGCAATTAACTACCATGAGGGCTGCAGCAAATCACGTTCCCCTCCTACTGTTTATTTCCCTCTCTCCTCTCCTCACAGGAAAAGAATGTCTCCACCCCCCAAACAATCAAAATCCTTACACTTAAGAGTTGAGCTGCATGGATTTCATTCTGGCCCACCAGCCAGTGATGTGACTGTATAAAACAGGGTATCCAGTCCACCAGCCCCAACTTTCACATCAGATTCAGTTTTCACCTGACGATCTACTGTGCTTGGCCCTTGTAAACTTGTGTGTCTGTCCTAGCAGACTTAGCAACAATCAAGCATCTTGGATTTGGCCATAGACAGCCGACTTGACATGATGCAGGTTTCTCTGATTGTAACCTCTACTGAAATTACAAAAATTGCCACTTCTTATGATATTATTGTGACTCTTACAGTATTTGAAATTTTTTGTCAACCTTCAGCTCCTAGAATCAAGTGATATTGTGAGAATGATAGAGTTTGTTTTTTTAAAAAAATAAGTTCCTAACCTTCTTGGTTGCAGAGAAAAGCCAGCATATATATGTGACCCAAGTGCAATCTAAAGTCTCCAAACTCAGAAAGCAAATAAAAATAAACATTTTGATATAATTTTAAAGAGCTGATTATTTTAAATCAAGCTCATGATTTTTAAGCCCTGGTGGGTGGCAAAATTATTAATAAATAAAAGCTTTACATGTAACCTTAATTTTTTTTCTTTAAAAGTTTTATGAGGCCCAAAGGAAACTGCTGCAGAGAAATATTTATTTAAAAAACACAAAGCAAGGCTATTTGCTGAGGTGTTATCCCAATGCTCTGTAGTACTTTGTGGCAAAGATTATAATACTAATAGTTTTTAATCATACATTTCAAAGGTGATTATAATTTCTCTCATATACATAAGTAGAGGTAAGTGACATGGCCATGGCCATGCAGCTAGTCAGTGGAAGAACTCAGAGTCCCAGGCCAATGCCCCTTCCAATGAGCCATACTGTCATATATACCAAACCACCATTTTTTATCTGGAGATAAGATTCAAATTACTCCCAACTGAGGGATTTTCTGGTTTGGGGTTTTTGTTCATGCCTCTTTACCATGTGAGAAAGTGGAGCTCAGTTACTGTCCTGTTCTCTCATTCCCTAGGTTTGCAGTTGTAACACCAACAGACCCCGGTCATCAGCAGGCGGGATCGAACCTGCAACCTCTGGAGCTAAATGCATGAGCCTTTACTGCATTAACTAAAAACCACATGGCTCTTAGCTAAGGCTGTAGAGCAGACTCAATCTCTAAGTGGTCTCACTGCCACTAGAGGGGACAGAGCACCACACCCAGGAGGTGTGTGGGTTACACAGTGACTGATTGGAACAGTGCACAGGACCCCAAAAAGGGAGAGGAAAAGAATTTCCCATCACTTAGCAGTGCCCCGTTGGTAATTCCTCCTCTTCTGGATAGATGGGGGGCTAAATTCATCTCTACCAGTTCAGAGCACATCACAGGAATTGAAGGGTTAGCCGGGCATGCATTTGTGCCTTCCTGATCTTGGGGCTGTTAGGGATCAGTTCAGCCTTTGGCACTGATTAAGCTATGCCTCAGGACTGCTTTAATTTGCTCCAAGTTGTAGACTAGCTGGAGCACAGGACCACTTTAGCCCCATCCATGGAATGCCCCTGCTCCAGAACCCCCATGCCAAGGGTTCTTGCAGGGAAAGCTCTCTGTGGTAGCTGATTGTTCAGTAGCAGCAAAATAGATACAAATACAAAAGACAAAACAGCGCAACCAAAGTATTTCCTGCCAGGTCATAAGAGTCTGGGTCATTCTGGTTATTGAAAAATTAACCTTGTTGTCAGTCAGCAAGACAGCCAATAGATAGCATATGGACGCTGTGGTGCGTAGGCCTCCATAGGACAAAGATTTGCCTTCTTTTCCTTTTATTCATAAAAAACACCTATGACAAGAACATCATATATTTGATTTAAGAACTCTGCCAGTGGATGACATTTTAACTTCTGGGATATATTGTTGTAATAGGGGTCCTAGTGGGGAGCCAGCTGTGGTCACGCAGTTAGGGTGAACTGCAAAGAACGAGGCAGACAATCCCCAGAAAGCTGGTGGAGATTCCAATATTAGATTTACCAAGCCAGCTTAAAATAGCTTTTTTATTACCTTACTGGTTATTCAGAAGTCCAAACAACACAGTTCCCTTAAAGTGATCCAGCCTCAGGCCTCCATCCAGGTACCCACGTCAAATATGATGAAAATTTCTGTAAATCTTATTCATCATATAAAAGAAAAGGTTCTATCATTACCTCCCAGGTTAATGAATTTTTCAGATCTTACCCAAATACACACTACAGCCAATTCTTATTAACTAAACTAAAAGAGAGGGACTATGGTTAAAAGATCAATATACATACAGACGTGAGTTCAGTTCATTGAGATGCAAATTCATAGCAGAGACGGTGAGCTTTGTAGTTGCAAAGAGTTCCTTTAGAATTCAGTTCGTAGGTTATAGTCCAATGTCCAAATATCATATTTCAAAGAGAGATGAATACCGAGATAGTCCGTGTTTGCAATTCATTTAAATTCTAGGATGTTCTTTTGATCTCTGAACTATCAGAATATAGCATAGCCAGGGACTGTTGATTACATTGTCGACCCTACTCATACATATGTAAATACACAAAAACACAAACATTATCTCTCCACATGTCTTTTGAAGGTTATTTATGTTGCAGGATGTTTCTAGCTATGCATCACAATTGTATGAACAAAGATATTTTCTTTTGCAAAGTTACCCTTTGGTCTTGGATTGACAGAAAATAGGCCATTGAAAAATATCTCCCATGAAATACAATTGTTTAGTTGTTCCTCCACCCCTGCTTACCAGCTTTGTTCTGTATATTCTTGTCATGTAAAAACTATAAAACCCATTGTGTCCATGGATTTGTTTACTAAGCCTGTAGCTGTATTTACAGCAGTGGTATGTGATAGGGGACCGCGATGGGAAATCAGCTTTGACCAATTAATGGTTCTGTTGAATCATGACAAATCAAAAAAGATGTTCCTAAAGTTTTAAAAGGGCTAAACCTTAATGCAAAGCTGTGATTGTCATTGTGTATTTAAAAAAAAAACCTAAAGTGCTTAAAAGGAGAGAGGTGAAACTGAACCAGGGGTTCCTGAGCAGTGTGTCAAGTGACAATGGGAAAGAATCTCAGAAATTTACTTTTTTCTTACACTGGACAAGTAATTTTATTTATAAGGGAACCATTATTATCCTTATAGCTCATCTGCCTCCCTGTTTTACTGTAGAGCTTCTTTATGTAGTACAGTCTATCTGCCTCTTTACAAAATTTAATGACTTCACACTCACAAGACTGCCAGGAGGTAGATAGGCATTGCTATCCCTATTCCACTGAAAGGGAAACTGAGCAATGGAGTTTAAATTACTTGTCCAAGGTCACACAGGAAGCCAGAGAGAGAATCCAGATCTCCCAATGTATCCATCCTCCAATATTAACATTAAACAGAAAGAAAACAAAATGGAGCAGTTTCAGACTACAGAGATGTTGCCAATTTGATGAGAAAAGACCAAAGAAGGCAGAATGGGTGGTGAAGGACTGCACCTTCCATAGCAAAGGGAAAAGGTCACCAGGTGAACCCAAGAGGTGAGAATATAGCCCTGTAAGGAACATAAGTGCCCATTAGACCCTTCGATACCAAGGTGATAGGAAGCTTATAAATACTTGAGATAGCTCAGTAAAAGCACCTTATATAGATGACGTGAATTTGGAAGACTGTATGGAGGATCAGAGTTCCAGAGGCTGTGAAACATAGCATATTCCTTCACCACTTCTCATTTCAGTGCATATGGGGCAGCAGGGCATGAGATGCTGCATGTGCTTTCAAGGGGCATGGAAACGCTCCTGATGAAGGACTATATCAGTGCCTTGTAGGTAGATGAGCTTCTTACTAGGATGGAAGGAAGATGTCTTTAGAGGGGAAAGACATCTAATTTCCCTCACTGCTCCAGTGACAAGACTTGTATCCTCTCCTAGCTGTGGAAAGGCATATATCCACAGGAAAGGTTGCCAATGGCTGGGATAAGGTAGACTCCAAAGTCGGAGCATGGTTGTGACTACCACCCACCCAAAAAGTAAAAATAAGCTAGGGAAAATGGGTGGTGGAATGTGACCTTCAAGGATGGATTAGTTTGTACAGCCAGCATCTTCCAGAAGCTGTTAGTTACAGTATTCTGCACCCAGCATATGATCAGCCAATGAGAGTTTAGGCTGAAGATGTAATGCTTCTATTGTATTTCACTGGCTGAGTGTGTCATTCAGTATCCTCCAGGGTGGGAGGGTGGAGTGCTGGAATCAGACTGGATGTTCCTTCACCATCTTGAACATACAGTTGAATTAATCTGCCTTAATAAAAGCATGTGTTTCTTTGCACCTTGCCTGTGAACTCTTAACTGGGGGAGTGGGTGTGCTACTCAAGGTTTCCTCAAGGATTTAGAAGAACTCCTGCCTCTTTCCCCATGACTCCAGTAGTTACCATAGTATATAGCAAGGGCTACATCACTAAGTTGATAATGTAAAGTAATGGTCATTGGGAAACATAATCCCAACTATACATACAAAATGATGGGGTCTAAATTAGCTGTTACCATTCAAGAAAGAGATTGTGGAGTCATTGTGGACAGATCTCTGAAAACATCTGATAGACTGCAGCAGCAGTCAAAAAAGCTAACAGAATTTAAATAATAATTTTAACAGGTAATAAGACAGAAAATATCATAATGCCACTATATAAATTCATCGTACGCCCACATGTTGAATACTGCATGCAGTTCTGATCATCCCATCTCAGAAAAGATATATTAGAATTGGAAAAGGTACAGAGAAGGGCAACAAAAATTATTAAGGGTATGGAAAAGCTTCTATATGAGGAGAGATTAAAAAGACTGGAACTTTTCAACGTGGAAAAGAGACAACCAAGAAGGGATATGATTGAGGTTATAAAATCATGACTGGTGTGGAGAAAATGACTAAGGAAGAATTATTTACTCCTTCACATAACACAAGAACCAGGGGTCACCCAATGAAATAAATAGGCAGCAGGTTTAAAACAAACAAAAGGAAGTGCTTCTTCATAGAATGCACAGTCAACCTATGGAACTGGTTACCAGGGAATGTTGTGAAGGCCAAAACTGTAACGGGGTTCAAAAAAAGACCTAGATAAATTCATGGAAGCTAGGTCCATCCATGGCTATTAGCCAAGATGGTCAGGAACGCAACCCCATGCTCTGATTGCCAGAAACTGGGAGTGTACAATAGGATCACTTGGTGCTTGTCTGTACTGTTCATTCCCTCTGAAGCACGTGGCATTGGCCACTGTCAGAAGACATAATATTGAGCTAGATGGACCACTGGTCTGACCTAGCATGGCCGTTCTTATGTTTAGGCCAGGGTATAAACTAATCATCTTTCAACTTCAATCATTCACTTTGGGACCCAGAAACACGGTAAGTTACAGGAGCACTAAGAAGCTGAACTGGTCTTTCTATTCTGCTTCACTCTTCTCTCCTCTAACATTTGTCAAAACAATTTACAGTATTTTAAAATGTGCAACAATGTATAGGACCCTCCCATTTCTTTCTTCTGTGACTCTGAGCTCAGGAATTTCTGAGTCAAGGAAGAAAGTGCTGCATGCCAGAATTTGTGGAGCTGACCCTGTGGACTTGTGGCTATCTTCACCAACACCCTCTGGTGGCACTGATGAGCTAAGTTACACACACCGACCCCCCCACCAAAGGAGAAAGAATTGTGATGTGCCCCTTCAAGGGGAGATGAGGGTGGTCAGTAACGGGCTCTGGAAGTGTTTTGAAGACTCCTGAGACCTTGAACTATAGCAGTATTAGCAAAATGTGTGTCATTATAGTACAGGACTTAATATGCATCCTCTGAAGCATAGATTTCAGTGCTGCATCCAGCTCTGCCATTGTGCTAGCAGGAGACCGCCTGCTTTTTCCCTACCTCCTGCTGAGTTAGTGTGGAGTCTCTTTAGATATGTCAGTGTTTTTAAATTATCCTGCTTCTTATTTAAAAGCCTTTGTTACCCTCAGGAGCTATGAATTCAGTTTAGTTTGCTGTACATACTGCATGCGCAATATTAGCAAAAGCTCACACTTTCTAATGAGCAGGCATTTCTGTATCGCTGTCTGGAAATAATATCTCCCAGAACCTCTCTGTTCTCTGCGTTGGCTGCCATGGTGGTATGTCTAGAGTGAAGGATAGGAACAGACTCATATTTAGGGCTCCTTGGGGTGAGGGACATATCTGGCAGGACTCTAAGGATGAGATGTATCAGCTCAACAAAAACCAGACACTGTTCAAGATCACAGAGAGCTCCCAACAAGCTTTACTACCACTTTTATTCAACCTCGTACAAGATTGCAAACCTAACACAGCATCTTTGCTTCCACTGTAGGGAATGATATCAAAGGGGTGTGGGGAGAAGGGCTCTGTAGTTACAGGTTCCACTGAGGCCTGACCAAGTTGGGTTTGAGGGAGAAACCTGGAGTTAAATCCTCCATAGAGATCTAAGGAAAACAAGAAACTTTGTCCTTTAAAGGACATTAAACCCATTGAGAGGGGATGGAAAAAACCTTTCCCAAACATATTCACCAGAAATATATATATATATACACGTCACTGATGTAGCACAGTAAGTTCACACAGTGCTTTACACACATCCTAAGGCACAGCTTGACAAAACAGGGAGCAAATGTGTCAAATATCGGGGCATAATGCATGGTTTTCTTTGAAAAAAACAAAACCTGGTCTTTGGCTATTGCTAGCTTAAAACTGTAAGTAAACCCCCTCCTCTAACTAGCTGTTCCTTCATCCCTGTGGCCTATTTCTTGGTCTTTTGATCAGGAGAAGTACATAGAGTTACACTGCCTCATCCAGGAGAGCCGCAGTACAAGCACTCAAGTTGGAAATGAAACTAGCTACTTTGTGGCAGAGATTATATGGAACAATTTGATAGTGTTTGGTTCAGGAATGTGAGACTCTCCTGCAAGCACAGCTTTATGGGACTGAAAGGGATGATGAGCCAGAGCTTCTGCAGCCCCAGTGGGGATGAAGTCAGCACACTGGGCTTTCCAGTGTCTTGCTCAATACCGATAGTTAAATAAATTTCAGCCAGTTATAAAATTTCTGGTCTCTAGATTTGTTATGAAATGTTTTCCTCCAATTTTAGATTCTTTGTGTTATATATTTATAGATCAGGGGAATCTGCTGTATCACCTCCTCTTTTAAAGGCCTTGCTGTGTGTCACTATACTAGGGAAAGCATTTCCCCTGCCCCACCATCTCCAGTGTGGAGCAGCTGTCATTGCTGTAAAAGGATGAGGCAGCAGGGACCAAAGGTCATCCTCCATTTTGGAAGATGGGGCTGACTTCAGACTTGTATTTGAGCTGTAATCACTTCCTGTATAACAATAAACTAGGCAACGTGAGTTCAACATCGGAGCAGCAGCAAGGAGCTATGAGCTCTAATAATCCCAGATCTGATGCTAATTTCCTTCTGCTCGTTTGGGCAAATCAGTTACCCACTCTGTGACACAACTGCCTTGGGTGTATTGGGATAACACATCCCAACCTCAGGGATGTGTTCTGAGAATTAGTTAATGTTTGTATAGCACTTCACATATGTAAGTGCTAAGCACTGTTATTAAATAGTCATGTTTACTAATCTACTATCAGATGGTGAATCCCCTTTTAGTGATGAGAATTTACCTGAATAATCTTATTGACTCATATCACTGTGATTAAGGTGTTCACAATTTGCTCCAAGGGATAGTTTATTTGGGGATGGAGTCTATGGTGCCTATGCTATACATCACATAGCTGGAGCCCCTATAGTACTCTATACATTTATTATTTACTATTTTCACCATAAGAGTTTGGCCATTTTGCTAAGGTACCATTGATTTTTCTATTAAACAAGGGAATGTATTTGTAATGTAAATATCTATCCATATGTTTATTAACTGTCAGCTGGGATGGTTCCTTAGGGTGCAGAAGAAGCTTGGTCTTGCCTGTTTTGAGCCAGATACAGCATGATCTCTGGCTGCTGCTGGGAATTGGCTCTGAACAGGATCTTTAGGTGCTAGTTCTGTTTACTCACTCTCACATGTCGCCAGCTATCACCCTGTGTTAGACCTGGCTATTGAATTATGCCTATGGGTACTGATGGAGGCTTCACCACCACAGCTTACAGCTACAGAACCTTGGCAATAACATTCAGATTTTGTGCCCAGCAAATGCTTAAAATCAACAGAGAAACCCACCCTTTTTTATGGAGTGTCACCATACTGGGTCCAAACCCAACTGCCATTAAATCAATGGAAACACTCCAATTGATTTAAATTGAGTCCCTAATTTGTACTATTCTACTTTCAGAGCTGAGAGTTGGTCTGATTCTGTAACAGCAATTAGTCTGTAGCTTCATGTTCTATTTTCGTGCCATCCCTTCCAAACCTCTCAACCCAGAGATGTAAAATGTCTATGAAAAATCATCCCACATACAGACACAATAACAGCATCATTTGCATGGTGGCTCATAACACTGATTGATATTGAAATTGAAGAATCTGGCATTGTTTTTATAGTCTTTATCCAACTTTGCCTTACAGGAGGCAGAAAGGGATGTTGTGCTAAAAGCCTTCCCTACTCTCTTCTCAGGCATAAAGAAAAGAGAAAAACCAACCCTGATTAAAAGCATTTTTCTAAAGCAGGCTCCACAGGCAAAGATTTGGTTCAAGGAGCATTAAAATCACTGTCGTCAGTTCAGAAACAAGAGGCTGGGGAAAATCTAGGACATTGGCATTGTGTGAGGGTTGCTATGGCAATTCTAACAGAAGGGTTGCTTAATAGGCTTTATTCCCAGGAAACTAAAAACTGCAGTTAGCACTCTGCAAAGCATCACAAACTATGTTCATGAATAGCGTCTCTGTGGAAAATTTTGCTGGCTGTTTACATCATTCTTTCAAAACGGAGCAGCGGATGAGGTGTTTGAAGAATCACCTACTGGTTATTAATGATATAAGCAAACTATAGGCAACCTTTGCATAACAAGTCACGTTCAGATGCAGCAGTGCAAGAGGAATGCTAAATTTCCCTGCACAAGACTAGCATTGTAATGTACTTAAGGACATATATTTGTGATACACTGTCTTTGTGGGCTGATAAATGTGTTATTAAACAGACAATATTTACCAGTAGTGTTTCCTGAATTCCATGACTTTGCATAGTCTTGTCCCTGAAAATAACAAAACATTAAATGCACTCTGTTGGCTTTTTCACATACTATTTACCACTCATAAGCAAGGCATTCACAAATCTTGGCTGATCATGCTTACTTTGGATTATGATGCATTTGAGTGTCTCCAGTTCAGAGGTTACCTGCAAAACAACTTAAATATGGAAACTTTTATCTTCATGGTGGGAGACAGCAGGACTAATGGTTAAAACACAGAGATGGGAGTTCTAAGTTCTATTCTTTGCTCTGCCAGAGCCTCACTTTGTAATATTTGGCAAGTCTTTTCACCCCTCTGTTGTTCAATTTTCCACCCCTATCCATGTGTAAATTGGTGACAGTATTTACCTGCCTCACTTGTGTATTCCAATGCTTAATTATCTAAAGTATTTTGAGTTCCTTGAATAAAGGATGCTATTAAAAATGCAACTTATTGGAATGATCAGGTTAATACACATGTATCACTGCATTCTAATAGATAGAATAAGAACTGCTCAGTTGTGTGTCATGGGCCCTATATTGCCAAAAGAGATTCTCCTTTATCTCAAGTGGTAGGTGCCCTTTGCTTCTGGATGGTCTGAGTTGCAACACTGCGTAAGCCAGGAACTTCCAAACAATATAGTCTTAGATAGTCACAGATTGGCTATAGTAATTATATATTCTGCAGTTGTTCTATTATTTGCTTAACTTACACCCATTCTAGATTAATTAGTTAATTATTTGAATAGACACTGGATTTAGCTTTTAAAATGTTCCAATAATACAGAGAACTTTTAGAGAGGGTAGCTGTTTTGTAGATGGGAGATATATGAACTCTCTATTTTTTTTTAATGGACAACCATAAGAAAATGGCTTCAAAGGGGTTTATCTCAGTGGAGAAATGATAAATAAAAATGTGAGAACTCTCCACTCTCTATTCAGTTTACTGCCTCGTCAGTTCACTGCCATTTCAGTGTGTTATGTAAACAGATTATTGTATTGTCCTAATTAATAGCAAAGTTCAGAGATAGGCCTGTTGGGGTACCATTAAAAGCAATGAAATATCAAGGTCCTAAAATTAAGCCAACTTTCAAAATGTATTCACAGGAAAACATCTAATGAAGTTTCTTTGTAATGACTCACAAACAAAACTGGACTTTGAATGAAAAACATGTTTAAAGAAGATAAGAAATGTTGACAGTAAAGAATCATAGCGTGCTCTCCAAACTCCCCTCCCCAAATAGCTTAAGGGGATACCATACACTGACTTACAACATTGAAATATAAGATGAAGGATTGTTCAATGGTAAGATTAAAAGCTTTGTTAGCTGTATTTTAATGATTTGCAATTATGAATAATGAATTAATACAGATGAGGTAACACTTAGGCCAAGGTCTTGCTGGCAGAAATGTGGTTTTGCCAATTCTTTTACACAGAATTGCTGATCTGCTTAAAATGTTGTTACTGCTGACAGAACAAAGGTAATAGATTGTGTTAGGAGATGCAAGTAAAAGCTACACAAACATGCAATGATAAATTTTAAAAATCCCTTTTCTGGGAAGGCTCAATAACTGGAGAAACACCAGACCAGAAACTGAAAGATAGGGCTGAAGAATCAGACCAAGGGATCAGAGAAGGCAATGACTATCATGGACTTCCCAGTGCCCCAGAATGTTGTAACTTGGGCTCGTTTACCAATTCTACCTTGTCTATTATTATTTGTCTGGTATAAATATGTGTTCAGACATTATAAGTGACAATAATTCTGTCTGGAATTGTATAAATAAAGGCAAAAATCGATTAAGCCTAAATTGGGTGAGCAATGACTCAGTTTCCCAAGTTTTACCCCCAACAGATCTGAGGTAAAAAAATTTGGATCTGGATCCTGGTGCAGATTCCAAAACCCCACCTAGCAAAGTGTAAGGGCATATGCAGCTGGGTTGGTTTTTTTTTCAGGTTCAACTCAGTTATGGTGGAGTTCTAAAGGGGAAACACAAAAGGGAAAAAAATGGGTTGGGCCCTTTTGCTTTTCTACAGTTCGGCTTTGGCAATATTCAATTTTTATTTTAATAATTTCAACAGCTATAGATGATTATTTGGAAGCATTTTCCCCCCGATTTTTATCAGT
The DNA here is from genome assembly GCF_965152235.1 of Eretmochelys imbricata. Classification (NCBI taxonomy): domain Eukaryota; kingdom Metazoa; phylum Chordata; order Testudines; family Cheloniidae; genus Eretmochelys; species Eretmochelys imbricata. The sequence continues at coordinate 113,227,053 of NC_135577.1, forward strand.
TTAAAGCTTTATAATGTTTAAAACACGAATTGTCAACATCACGTGTCAAAGGAAATATCTTTAAATCAAACTTATAAGTGGTTCTCAAACAGCAATTTTTTACTTTGCCTTTCTGAATATTTTTATTATAGATGGACATTTTTTGTCCATTTGTGTGTGTACAGGGAAATAGATGTTTACTGACATTTACCAATAAACATATAATCCTGCCTATATGAGTCTTGCGATTGACTTCAGAGGACTTTGAATCAAACTGTTAGAAAGGAAAGTATCAATATCCTGATTTTTACAGATTGGGACATTGGAGGTATAGAAAAGTGAAATGACTTTCCCAAGGTCACACAGCAAGTGGGGAGCAGACCTCAGAATAGAATGGAGGTCTTCCCACTCGCACCCTAGCATCCTGAACCCTGGGCTCATTTCTTATCTAGATTATATTGAGATAAAAAACATCTCATGTTATTTTATGCTTTCACACACATGAAAATATAGGATGGAGTTACAGCCCCAACTGGCAAACACGACCCAGTTGTATCCATGGGAAAATTCGTGCTGGTCTGTACTGCTCTTGCTAGTAAACATCTGCAGGATCAAGCCCTCAGTTTGCCCTTTGGTTGTGTTGTCTTTTCATGATCTCCAGCTGATCAGTGCATAGCATCCATCAAGCACTGGATTGCAGGGAACCAGGTTGCAAGGCACCATTTTATCCAAGTTTTCTACTTCACAGCTTGAGCAACTGGTGGAGCAACTGCATTGCTGAAATGCTCTACACTGAAAGCAAAGCTAATCCAATTAAAATGGGTCATTCCCATACAATTATAACTCATCTGCATGAAAAGCAGCTGTTAGAGAAATTCTCTGACAGTTTAAACCTCCGTAAATTGTATCTTTAACTTCAAAACTTGCCAATTTGCATTTCTTCTTTTATCACCTTTGTTTCACTTCAGTCCTGAATGTCAAGCGATGAAAGGATTATCTAAGTATCAGATTGTATAGATGCTCACAAACTATACTCTGATACTGCTTCTCTAATCCTTTGAGAGACTTTGCATTTTTAACTGAAACTGAACTGTATTATATTAACAGCCAGTGTTTCCCAGCATTCAGAAATCCTATTCTTACATCAGCTATAAGGCTGCAATCTACTCAATTTTACTCTATGAAGATTCAACCCAAGTTTGTGAAGCACTAGTTCCCCTGTACACATTCATAAATTGCCACAAAACTTCACTTTGGAAGAGTAGCCAAAGCAGTAGAATGACTACAATGGATGAGCTCATGCCCTGCTTTGTAACAAGCACTGCATTGTTCATGCCTTTGGAGATTGGAGTTTTGTGAATGGCTGGGAATATATTGAGGTTTTGGGGTCAGATGATGTAGGAGTAAGAACTGAGCTTTAGAATATTTAAATGATCTTTTCAATGATCAGACAGGGAAGTTAACAAGTAGATTTTTACAAACACAGGGAGAAAATGACTGAATACTCCTGTATTAAACTCTGTTGCAGGCCCCATTTTCTTCTTGCAATGAATTATATTTGCATATGTACTAAATACACACCCTTTGGGCCTGATCTTGCTCACATTGAAGTCAATGACAAGATTCTGGATTCAATAGCAGCAGGACTGGCCTGTTCATTACATGGCTGTTATGAAAGTGAAATCTACAGAGAGATTATCAGGAAGGACAATCATAATATCTGCAATAGAATTTGTACATTGCTGTCAATGGTACCTTGTCACAGTGCTAGTTTGTAGTCATTATCTTGTGTTGTCCTTTGCTTTACCACAATACATCAAGTTCCAGGATTTCTTGCTATTTTACAGTGACTTTCTGTGGTGCTGATCAGCAGTTCTTTAATGTGGTCATTCCACTTATCCACTACCGTCCCTTCAACTTGATTGCAATAACAGTCATGCAGGACAGTAGCTAATAACTACTTTTATGTACAAGTAGTAGATCCTCCACTGCTAAAGCAAAGGAATTCAGTGGAAAGGCACTTCAAATGCTGTGTTCGGGTCTATACATTTAATCTTAGAAAAGTGCTGGAGCAAGTTGTGATATTTTTTTTAAAAAAACAAAAAAGAACAAGGGAACGAAATTCTTCCTAAATTGAAAGCTCATACAGCACAAGAGAGGAAGACTGTAAAAAATAAAGTTACATCGCCAAAAAAATTAAGAAGGGATTTGTGTGAAAAACCTGGAGATCATGAATTAAAGTTCTTATTTTGAGATCAACTAGATGACAGGAGAATATTACATTAAAAAAAAAGATGCCAAAAAGTGCTATTTTAACGGCAGAAAATGCGTAGAAGAACGAGGATGTTAAGGCAAAACTGTTAGAGTATATAATAAACAATTAAGCAAGGGCACATCAAGAAAACAGTGAGTTAATGTGCCTTCTTCTTTTCCCCCTAGGATTTTGAAACACTGAAATAAATGTAACATCTGTCTTAGTAATTATAGTTTCATGGAAATGTACATGAAGGAGTGCTACCCTTAAATTAATCATTATTCATCTGGTTTAGGTTGTGTTATTGGATGGAAGGAATTTCCTCAAACACCTTGAAAGTTTTAATTAAAACCTCAGCTGAACTATATGCTGAGACTGCCACCTTGTGGCATAATGCTGTCTTTTTTCTTCCCTTAAAAATGTCCATGATCCTCCATCCTCACATCTTCACTGTTGAACTAAGAAAAAAATACTCTTTATTTCAATCATTAAAATGTATCTATCTAGACAGGAATATCTCTGGTGTCATATTACTATGAGCTGTGATATTGTCAGACTTAATAAATTAAGCGGATTGGTCTGGGTCAGTACTTTAATGGGAAACTTCTAGGGACAAATGTGCTCCAGTAGTGATTCAGTAGGCACAATGCTTGGAAATGCTTATTGTTGATTGGATGAGATAGGAAAGTGAGGCCCTGGTGCCATGTGGTCATTCAGAATCCCACATCATTTTCACAAGAGTAAGAGGTAACCCTGGTGTCTCGAATACCTCACAATTTGGATAATGTTCCATTCTACCTAATATTTCTCTAGAGTTTCAAATGGAGAAGGACTTGTTCTTGTGCAGTGTTGCTGTATGAGCTATTTAAAATACACCATGCTGCTCCCCAGCTCTGGCTGAATTTTGTTGATGTTATATAGAGAACATGAGATTGGGTCTGACTTCTGCAGAGAGGGCACAAGGAGTCTCTTCCTTCCTCCCCCCCTGTGTCAGGGATGATGGTAGTCCTGAGAGCAAAGTCATTCCCGGTTCTCCTCCCCCCCTCCCCGCAGCATCATTGCATGCTCTAGCCCCCATAAAGCAGCAGTAAAGAGGTGGTCCCATGGTCCAAACTTTCTCTGCACCAACCAGCAGAGATTGCTGGCCTCAGGGGAGAATGCTTGCTCCACCCTTTAAGGGATGTAGCAGTGGGCACGCTCCTATGGGAGGTCTGAGAGGCAAAATGGAGAGGGCGAGATCCTGGCCCCCCTGTAGTCAATGGCAAAACTCCCACTGAATTCATGGGGACGGGACTTTTCCTTATTTACCTCACAAGCCTCCTAAAGAGCATGGTTCTAGTTCTACTTTAACCCCCTCATGGGCCAGTGTCTAACAGACACAATTTAGCCCATGGTTTGGCTCTCTAGATCATAGAATCATAGAATATCAGGGTTGGAAGGGACCCCTGAAGGTCATCTAGTCCAACCCCCTGCTCGAAGCAGGACCAATTCCCAGTTAAATCATCCCAGCCAGGGCTTTGTCAAGCCTGACCTTAAAAACCTCTAAGGAAGGAGATTCAACCACCTCCCTAGGTAACGCATTCCAGTGTTTCACCACCCTCTTAGTGAAAAAGTTTTTCCTAATATCCAATCTAAACCTCCCCCCCTGCAACTTGAGACCATTACTCCTCGTTCTGTCATCTGCTACCATTGAGAACAGTCTAGAGCCATCCTCTTTGGAACCCCCTTTCAGGTAGTTGAAAGCAGCTATCAAATCCCCCCTCATTCTTCTCTTCTGCAGGCTAAACAATCCCAGTTCCCTCAGCCTCTCCTCATAAGTCATGTGTTCTAGACCCCTAATCATTTTTGTTGCCCTTCGCTGGACTCTCTCCAATTTATCCACATCCTTCTTGTAGTGTGGGGCCCAAAACTGGACACAGTACTCCAGATGAGGCCTCACCAATGTTGAATAGAGGGGAACGATCACGTCCCTCGATCTGCTCGCTATGCCCCTACTTATACATCCCAAAATGCCATTGGCCTTCTTGGCAACAAGGGCACACTGCTGACTCATATCCAGCTTCTCGTCCACTGTCACCCCTAGGTCCTTTTCCGCAGAACTGCTGCCTAGCCATTCGGTCCCTAGTCTGTAGCGGTGCATTGGATTCTTCCGTCCTAAGTGCAGGACCCTGCACTTATCCTTATTGAACCTCATCAGATTTCTTTTGGCCCAATCCTCCAATTTGTCTAGGTCCTTCTGTATCCTATCCCTCCCCTCCAGCGTATCTACCAGATGAAAGAGGCAAAAGCAATGTCAATCATTGTTTATTCCAGAGAGACTGATAAACTAGCTAATGTATCAAATGATAGTAGTTATGGAATATTTCTTTGATTATTTAAATTATAAACTGATGGGTGTAAAGGCAATGGTGAAGCACAGTAAATTATCATTTTATCCTTCCCAAAAGGGATAGGGATAAAATTGGTGGATTTGTTTATCTTAAAAGTTGAACCATTTTATTTAGTTAATTTTTAGAACATACAGTAACAGGACAGCAGAGGAGCAAAAGTGAACCCCCCCCCCCCTTACCTCCTTCACCTTCAAAGAGGAAGCAGAGAAGGAAGTAGAGGTCTGTAGTAAATATTCATTAAATAGGGAACCAACGTTAAATACAGTAACTCTGAACAGACCGCTTATGTAAGGATTTTTAACGGCAAAATGTGGATCTCTCTAGGATCTCATTATGCAGGTCATCATTACACAGCCCTCATTTCAGAGTTCCATATTTTATACAAAGAATTAGGAGAGCCAATTTTCTTCAGATGTAATCCAGTGGCTAGGGCTCCCAAGTGTCATGCTGGGCAAAATTTTCCAGCCAAACAGTTTATGCCAAAAAATGCAGTTTTGGTCAAGTGAAACTATTTGCGAATTTGATCTGATTAGTTTCAACTGGGAAAATGTATTCCTGGTCAGCAAAGTGGGTGGGAGTCTGTCCCTTATAACATTTAGCACCATACTGACCATCATTTTCAAATTAATTTCAGAGAGATTGAGTGAGTGGCATTGTGTCCTGTCATACAGGATTGTAGTGCCATTCACGTTTGGCCCCGCCAAAAAGCAGTCATGTTATGGACCCAGGTGTCCCCTACTTCCTGCTCCGCAGCCTCTGCTGATGTGCAGCATGGCTGATGCATATGATTCTGAGTAATGTTGTTATATTTTTTAATTTGGCATAAATTGATGCTTTTTGTTATTTTTATGCAGGAGATAACACTATTAAATCGGGCTTTTTTTGTTGAAAACAGGAGTCTCCCAGACATATCAGAAGATTTGGTCAGTATGTTCATCACAATGGTTAGGACGCTTGCCCGGAATGTGAAAGACCCAGGTTTGAATACCCATTTTAGTGCAGGGACTTGAACTAAGATGTCCCCATTATAACGTGGGAATCGTGCCTATGGGCTATAGATTATTCTGGAGTAGGGGGAATCTCATACTTTCCTTTTGACACTGTTCCCCTTTGTAGAACTGTGTAAATATTCATTGGGCCAAAGAAAGAAAATGACTCTTTCATGCCGTGGTTAAGACCATGTCTACCCTACAAAATGAAGTTGACCTAACTTACATTGGCATACAGTCAACGCAGTAATTACATCACTTTGCTCCTTATGGCAACAGGGAGCATCCTCACCAGGAGTGCTTGCACCTATTGTACTGTCAGTGTGGGGCATTGTGGGAGGGTTTCTGAAAGCCGGAAACAGTCAACGTAAGCAACTCAGTGTCTACACTGACACTGCATCGACCTAACGACATCAACATTGACTCATGTAAAGGTGGAGTTATTAAGTCAGGATAGCAGAAAGTTCTGTCAGCAGGAGCAAAATTTTAGTGTAGACACTTACATAGTTAGGTCAATGTAAGCTGCTTTGCATCAACCTAACTCTGTAGTGTAGACAAGGCCTAGGGCAAACACCTGGGGGGTCGAAGATTTGGATTCAAATCCCTTCTCTGAATCAAATAGAGAAGAAATTTTAATCCGCATCTCCTACCTCCCAAGTAACTACACAGAATTATAGAAAAGTAGGGCTTTTTTTGCAACAGCATCACATTGTTGGCTCATATTCAATTTGTGATCCACTATAAACCTCTGATCCTCTTTTGCAGCACTATTGCCTAACCAGTTATTCCCCATTTTTTAGTTCTGCATTTGATTTTTCTTTCCTAAGCATAGTGCTTTGTACTTGTCTTTATCGAATTTTATCTTGTTGATTTCAGACAAATTCTTCAATTTGTCAAGGTCATCTTGAATTCTAATCCCATCCTTCAAAGTACTAACAACCCCTCCCAATTTGGTGTCATCCACAGATTTCATAAGCATATTTTCCGTTGCATTGTCAAACTCATTAATGAAAATATAAAATAGCACTGGACCCCTGAGAGATCCCACTAGCTACTTCCCCCTACATTGACAGCAAACCATTGATATCTACTCTTTGAGTCCGGTCACTCAATGGGTTGTGTACCCACCTTATAGACCACATTTCTGTAGCTTCCCCAGTAACCCTGTCAAAGAAGTAAATTAGGTTCACTTGGCATAAGTTATTGTTGACAAATGCATGTCAGTTATGACTTATAACCTTATTATTCTCTAGGTGTTTCTAAATTGCTTGTTTAATAATTTGTTCCAGTCTCTTTCCAGTTATTGAAGTTTGGCTGACTGGTGTATAGTTCCCTGGTCCTCTTTGTTCCCTGAAGGGTTCATGTTTAGTTATTCCACCTGGAAACAGTCAGGGCACACCCTGACTGTTTTGTAGAAGCAATGCACACATTGGTCTATCCAAGGACAAGGACTAGATATGAACCATGAGAAGTTGATTAAAAGACAGTGACCGTGGGAAGCTTTCTTAGCCTGGGATCAAGGCCTGAGAACCAGGATTGTAGTAGATAAAAGTTGGTAAACAAGTATATTAATCAACGTCATACATTCCTTTGTGTGTCTTTTTGTGGTAGAAGTATGTAATGCATAGGGGGGAGAACTATAATAAGCCCATTTCAGCTGACCAGCCTGCTTGCTTGCATAAAGCTGTGTTCTGTCTCATCATTGAACCGCCACAACTGGCGCCCAACGTGGGGCCCTCAGCACTCACCTCGTCCGGCAAGGGTTTCAGACGCGTCACTCATCCGCTTCGTGGATCCCGGTGAGTATTTTTCATTGTGGTAAGTATGGGAAGCTCCCTCTCTGCTTTGCAAGTGCAACACCGCAATGAGCTACAGTATTTGCTGCGTAAGGCTCAGCATGACTGCCCCGCTCAAGCACTCACTCTCCTGCTACAGGAGGTGCGTGCCCAGTGCCCGTGGTACCCTGAAGCCGGAACCCTTAAGCTAGCGGACTGGGAGCGATTGGGCCAGACATTGCACGAAGAGCCTCAGGCGCCCGTGCAGGCTTTACATGCCTGGCACCTCTGCCGCGACGCGATACAGCGTGTCGCCTCGGACAGGCCCTCTCTCGCGAGGCTGGTGATCTCGCCACGCCTGTCGGCTCCTGCAGCCATCCCCCCTTCTACCGATGCAACACAGTGTGTCACCTCGGAAAGGCCCTCTCCCGTGCCAACAGAGGGGCTGCCGATCCCACCACCCCCGTCCGCTCCTGCAGCCATCCCTCCCCCTGCTTCGCCCCCAGTGCCTCTATTACCACCGCCTCCCTGGCCTTCCCCACCGGAGCCGGTGTGTGATCACCCTCCCTCCGTGGGGCCCCATGCTTCGGGGCCCCCCAGAGGGTCGTCCGCGTCTGCTCAGCAGCTTTCGCTGGTGCAACAAATGGTTCACGCAGCGAAGACTCACTCAGATATTACAGCGGAGGAGCTGGCTGATCTGGTCTCAGTTTGTCCGGTGACCTGGCAGAATGATGACCAGGGCAACCCCGTTGGAACCTGGGTCATTTTGCCTTACTCGGTGATTAGAGAGGTAAACAAAGCAATTCGCGAGTTCGGCCTGACTAGCACCTTTGTGCGTGGTCTCATTGAAGGGATAGGTACTGGGTACTCCCTAATCCCTGAAGATTGGAAATCGCTGTTGCGCATGATGTTAACACCCAGTCAGTATGTTATTTGGATTAGTGAGTATCGGCAGATGGCGGAACACCAAGCCCAGGTATATAGAGAGCAAGGTATCATTTATGAGCATTTGGCAGGGGAGGGCCAGTTTGCTACTGTTGAGATGCAGTCTCAACTCCCTCAGGCTGTCTTCCCCGTTATTTCCACCTGCGCCCAGCATGCTTTCCGGAAGGTCCCGGATTCAGGCAAGCCTACCAAAAGCTTTGTCAGTATCTGTCAGGGTGCATCAGAGTCCTTTCTGGATTTTACCAACAGATTGCAGGAGGCTATCCTCCGACAGGTGGATAACACTGAGGCAGCTCAGAAGATCCTGTTAAAACTGGCGGTTGAAAATGCAAACGAGGATTGCCGCCGTGCTCTCCAGACGGCACAAGCCTCTGGCATTTTAGAGCTCTCAGATATGCTGCGGGCGTGCCAGAACATCGGCACACAAGCCCATAAGGCTGGAGTTCTGGCTGCCGCCCTGAGAAAAACCAGGAAGGAGGGGAAGCGTTGTTACCACTGTGGTAAAGAGGGTCACTTTCAGCGGGAGTGCCGCTCATCAAAGGCACCCGCCTGACCCTCAAAGAAGTACCCCAAGTGTCGGAAAGGTTATCACTGGGCTAATCAGTGTCGTAGCGGGTCGGGAAACCATGCGACGGGTCCCCCCCGAACCCAGGGCCAAACGGGGGTGTTTCCCACTCAGACAACTGTTCCTCTGCCTTAAAATCCGTAGACTCTATGAGGGCGGCGACTGCTGGAAGTGCAGGGCTTGATTTGATCATGCACGAGGACACTGATTTTCGGCTGCCAGGGGAGGTCTGCGCCATACCTACGCAGGTGACGGGACCTCTCCCTGCCGGCTTTGTGGGTCTCATTCTCCCTCGCTCACATGGTGGGAAACAGGGCTTTTTTGTCATTCCAGGGGTCATTGATGCCGATTACACCTGCATTATTAAGGTTCAGGTGTGGACTCATCTTCCACACTTGCTCCCGCGTGGACGGTCAATTGCACAATTGATTTTAGTCCCCTATCAGGTGCCAGCTGCAGAGGATCGAACTCGGGGCGGAGGCAGCTTTGGATCAACGTTGTCTCACTCGCCGTCTCACAGCACGTCCTCTCCACTTGTTGCACTGACGATGTCAGTCCGCCCCTCGAAACCTCAGTTAACACTTCTCTTAAATGATGTTCCTTTTACAGGGCTGGTGGACACTGGAGCTGACATTATGGTGATTCGTGATCCGGAGTGGCCGGTCAGTTGGCCTACGGTTCCTTCTAAAGAGTTGTGGGGGATCGGGGGTAGTAAACCCGGGCGCCAGAGTTTGTCTTGGGTCACAGTCTCTAAACCGGGAGGCCGTGCCCTTGTTACGATCCGCCCTTTTGTGCTCCCTGTCCACCTCAATATTTGGGGCCGTGATTTACTTACAAAGCTGGACACCACCCTCGATATTAATATCTGATGGCCCAAAACCCTCCCTCACCCACCGTGCCCTCCGCATTACCCTTGGTATGGCAATCCTTAGAGCCCGTATGGATTGACCAGTGGCCCCTCCCTCTAGAAAAGCTGAAAGCGCTTCATTCGCTTGTGCAGCAGCATTTGCAGGCCCAGCGCTTGGAGAGCTCCACTAGTCCCTGGAACACCCCGGTGTTCGTTATCAAGAAAAAATCTGGTGCTTGGCGGCTGTTACATGATTTAAGGGAAATAAATAAACGCATCCAACCTATGGGCCCCTTGCAGTTTGGCTTACCAAATCCAAATTTAATTCCTCAAACCAATCAGCTTTGTGTGTTAGATTTAAAAGATTGTTTTTTCACCATCCCCCTTTGCCCACAAGATCGCGAAAAATTTGCGTTTACGGTGCCACAATATAATAATCAGCAACCCTCTCAAAGGTATCAGTGGAAGGTCTTGCCCCAGGGAATGCAAAATAGTCCAACCTTGTGTCAGCTTTTTGTGGATCGGGCCCTCGCCCCTTTCCGTGCCCGGTACCCTACGCTACAGGTCTACCATTATATGGATGACATTTTGCTTAGTGGTCCCCAGGTCATGGCACAACACCTTGAATCTTTGTCTCAGATTCTCGGCCAAAATGGCCTGTTAGTGGCACCAGAAAAAATCCAACGCTCTTATCCCTACCACTACCTCAGACATAAGATTTTACAAACCTATGCTGCTCCAGTTTGTCCGGAATTAATTCTACCTCAACCCCTAACCCTTGTTAAATTACAACAGATTTTGGGTCATTTAAATTGGATTCGGCCCTACTTTCGTCTCCCCACCTCAATGCTGCAGCCGTTGTTCGAGCTCCTACGTGGAGCCCGGGCACCGGGTGCAGTTATTGCCATCACTGAGGAGCACATTGCCTGCATTCGACAGATCAATGCAGCATTGAGTCAGCAGTTTGTGGACAGACTCCCAGAGGTCCGTCCCCTACGGTTGGTTCTTCTTGCCACCCCTCATACGCCCACTGCAGCTCTGTTTGTACCCCGTACGGACACAGCCATCTCTATCATAGAGTGGCTATACCTCTCATCCACTCCTCCTTGGAACATTTATCCATATTTAGATGCCCTGTCTGATCTTGTTCGTAAAGCCCGCCACCGTGCAGTGCAACTCACTGGCACTGATTTAGTTGCCATTGTGTTCCCCTTGTCCTGTAGTGAATTTGATTCTTTGTGCCACACCTCCTTGGCCTGGCAGGTTGCTCTTTGTGATTATGTGGGAGAGATTTCTTATAATCCCCCAAAAGATCCTCGGTTGGTAATTACCCAAAAGGTGCCCCTAATTGTCCATCGTCTTAGCCGCTCTCAACCCATTGTTTCCGCTGTCACTCTTTTTACTGATGGCTCTCCACACCGAGGTGTAGTCACTTATCAATTGGGTAAACCCCCTCGTTGGCATTCTCGTTTTACACTGCCTCAGCGTTCCGCACAGCGTTCAGAATTGGCTGCTGTTATTTTGGCCTTTCAACTTTTTGCTGATTGTCCCTTTAATTTAATTGTGGATACCCATTATGTTTATCAGGTAATTGATCATTTACCCCTTGCCCTCATTACCCCTCAGGTCGATGCAGACCTCCTTCGCCTGTTTTTGTCTTTGCAGTATCTCATCGCCACTCGTAATTTCCCTTATTTTGTTGCTCATATTCGCAGTCATACCCCTCTGCCTGGGCCACTCACTGAGGGCAATGCGCCCGCCGATCGCGCGTTGCGTGGTCAGGTAAATTCCCTTTTTTCTGACCCCATTGAAAGCCAGGCCTTTTTTCATCAGTCTGCCTCTGTTTTGGCCTGGCAGTTTCACATTCCTGCTGATCACGCATGTTCCATTGTTCGTTCCTGCCCCCACTGTGCCGCTGCTGCCCCTACCTTTTCTTATGCCGTTAACCCCAGAGGTACCGCAGCGAATCAGCTGTGGCAAATGGATGTCACTCATGTGCCACAATTCCGCCCCTATTCGTTTTTACATGTTTCCATTGATACTTATTTGGGGTTCCTTTGGGCAACCCCACAGCGTGGGGAAGCCACTGCCAAAGTTATTCACCATTTGCTGGCCTGCTTTTCTGTTACGGGTCGCCCAAGCCAGATTAAAACGGATAATGCCCCAGCCTACTGCTCCACAGCCCTCTCCACCTTTTGTGCCCAATGGGACGTCCGTCTTAAACACGGGATCCCTTATAATTCCACAGGCCAAACCATTGTTGAACGTGCCAATCGCACGCTCAAAACCTTGCTAGATAAACAATTAAAACAAGGGGAGCTGCGTCTCCGAACCTTAGGAGACATTCAACAACAAATGCATATCCTTTTGTTTACTTTAAATAATTTAACGCTGAACGCAGATCAGCAGACCCCTGCGGATCGGCATTTTCACAAATCTGAGGTACTGGAAAGACCGCGTGTCTTTTACCGTCAGCTGCCCAATCCACAGTGGCTGGGCCCAGTACCTCTAATCACTTGGGGTCGGGGATATGCTGCTGTGTCTCTTCCTGCAGGACCGTTGTGGGTTCCAGCCCGGTGTGTGCGACCAGCACTGAAACAGCATGGCATGGCACCAGGGGCTGTCGAATCCCATACCAGAGTTTCAGCTGACTTTGGAGGAGACCGCGTTGCCTCCCGAGTCGGCAACGGCGGGACGGAAACGGAGGAGGAGTAGCGTCCCAAGCCGGCCCGTGACATGGGGAGCAGTAAAAGCATTGGTCGCCGCGGCTCAACGAAGACTGGCAGCAGATCAACAACCAGAGGCTCCTGAGACTTTGTGGCGATTCTCGCCCAAATCACTGCTAATTCTGTGATGATTGTATGCCTTTTGTGCCTGCTATTTCCTGTAGGGGTTGGCTCGGGAGCTCTTCCCCCATTACGAGCCCGAATGACATATAACATATGGGAAAGATTGGCTTCAATAGCAAATGTTACCCACTTTTGTTTATCTGATTCTGTAGCAGCCGGAGATTTGTTAGGTACATGCCTTATTCCAGTATGTCATCACCCTGAGGAGATAGGGGATGAGACAATGCTCTCTGCTTATACAAATCTCTCTTCCCAGTACTCTGGCATGGCTAATTGGGGCCAGGCCAACTATACTCTGCCTCACACAGCTATATCTCTCCACACACCGTACCCGGCCGGGGCCGACAATGTCACTTGTGCGCGTGTGATTAACTGCACTAGTACAAAGGTGCCCTTGGGCTATCGAAAAATTTCTCAATCCCTTTTAAATTGTTCCCATGCTGTCAATGTTTCATACAATTATGGCCATATCATCCTACCATCAGGGTGGTTTTTTACTTGTGGTTCACGCACCTTTAGTTATATTCCCGCAAATTTAAGTGATGGCACCCTTTGCTGTCTTAGTAGAATGACGCTTATATTGCCTTTTGCCGGTCAAAAGCGTAGTAGAAGAAGTGTACCCCTTTCAGATAATTGTGTTGCAGATGTTGAGCTTTTTAGTCGTGCTGAGTATACTGCTTTAGCGGCCTCTATTGTTAGGGTCCCCACGCTTGCCACTTATACAGCCAGAACTTTAAATACCCTGGCATGCTTTGCAGCAAAGGCAATTAATACAACATCCCAGGCAATTGCCCTACTTAACACAGAGCAACATGAATTAAGGGATGCAATCTTGGATAACAGAGCAGCCATTGATTTTCTTCTCTTAAAACATCACATAGGCTGTTCCACATTTCGGCATATGTGTGTTTTAATTTAACTGATAATAGTTATTCCATAGAAAGTAGACTGGCCGAATTGGCCAATCTTATGGCACACATACACCAGGATCTGGGGTTTGAGGGCTTTTGGAATTGGCTTACAGGTTGGCTGCCCTCTCTAGAATGGCTGCGACAACTTTTCGGTTATGCTGTATTTGTGATCATTGGGCTTATTTTTTGCTGCTGCTGTGTACAATGTATTCCCTCCTTGCTAAGACTTTGTGGAGATTCGCCCTGGCAAGCTCCCTGAGTTATGTCCTTGTCTGTCTGGGAGTTAAATAGCATGCCAAAGCAAATTGATGGCTACCATGAGATGGCCGAGTATAATTAAACAAAAAACGGGGGGATGAAGGGTTCATGTTTAGTTATTCCACCTGGAAACAGTCAGGGCACACCCTGACTGTTTTGTAGAAGCAATGCACACATTGCTCTATCCAAGGACAAGGACTAGATATGAACCATGAGAAGTTGATTAAAAGACAGTGACCGTGGGAAGCTTTCTTAGCCTGGGATCAAGGCCTGAGAACCAGGATTGTAGTAGATAAAAGTTGGTAAACAAGTATATTAATCAACGTCATACATTCCTTTGTGTGTCTTTTTGTGGTAGAAGTATGTAATGCATAGGGGGGAGAACTATAATAAAAGGGGAAGGTGGAAAGCTGGGGGCAGCAGCCCATTTCAGCTGACCAGCCTGCTTGCTTGCATAAAGCTGTGTTCTGTCTCATCATTGAACTGCCACAGTTCCCCCTTTTAAAGATAGGAACGATGTTTGCTTCTGCTCCTGCCTTCCTGCACAAATGGCTCTGACACCTCCAGTTTGTAACCACACCTATGTACTTTGTGTTATATCAACCACTACCTTCTTATAGACCTGTGCGGCAATTCTATACACAGTGTCATACAATCATGAGAGTGAGAAGAGAGTTCTCAAAGCAGAAATCTCCCTTTACTCCTGCCCGTCTTTTCACATTTCTTTCATGTGCTCTTTTTCTATTCTTACAGTTAATTGGCTAATTATCATCTTAGCTCTCCCCAGCCCAGGCTGATCTAGTAATTAGCCACTCCGTCCCTCAGTCAGGCCCTCTGGGGAGGAGGGGATTGGATTTACAATTGCCAGAGTGCTGATTCAGCTGCTTGTTCTCAGCACTCTGTCACACTGCCCTTCTCCAAGCCTCTGGAACCTTACCTACCCTCCATGAGTTCTTAAAGATAATTGCTAAGGGTTCCAAGATTGCTTCAGCTAGGGTACATTTCATCAGGCCCTGCCGACTTGAATACATCTAACTTATCTAAATATTCTTTAGACTGTTCTTTCCCTATTTTAACTTATGTTCCTTCCCCCTTGTTGTTAATATTAATTGTATTCAGTATCTGGTCACCTTTTATTGAAGACTGAAGCAAAATGGGCATCAAACACCTCACTCTTCTTCAAGTCACCATTATTAGCTCTCCTTCCCCAAGACCTTAATTACCAGGCTGTAGAGTTGTTCTCACACTCTCTCATTGGCTCAGGGAATAATTATGTATTTATATAAAGTAGAACAACATGAACAGGAGAGACTGAGAGCAGCATAGCCTAGAGGTAAGGGTGCTCACCTGGCAGGGGGAGAACCAAGTTCAAGTTGCTGCTCTAATAATAAGTAGTTATACACAGCTTCAACAGGAGAGACTGAGAGCAGTCTATCCCAGTATATCCTAGTGATTAGGCTGCCCACCATAGAGCTAGTAGAGCTGAGTTCAACTGCCTGTAGACAGTGAATTTAATTTTGCATCTCTCTACAGAAAGGTCAAATGGATCATGAAGCAAGTTTGTAGATGTTTCACCTAGCAGTCATGTTAGTTAGTTCCATCCTGTTAAGAAGTGACCCAGGATGCTTTGGCTGAGGTTAAGCTCTGTGTGTGATCTTTGATTATTCATCCCCTGTAAACTTCACCCATAGACCATTTCCCTCTATCCTTAAAAGCCTCCAAATACAGATATAACTTGCCTCTTAATGCAACTCTGCCAAAAACAAAGTTTAAGGGATAGTATGATTCAGTCAATCCCACTGAAAATCCCCAGTGACTGGTGGTGACTTTTGCTCACTGACCATGTTACAGTTCTTCTCAGGTACCTTCAGCACACAAAAATCGAAGTCCTCTCAGGGAGAACGCTCACTTCGCACCCTTCAGACCTGGGCCCCTTTTCATTTTCTGACTGCAAAGCCTTTTTATAAATGCAGCTGCAGGTGAGTTCTAGCCTTGCTTCTTGTTGGGGTCTGTATTAACACCTTTTCTACCTGAATGGTGTGTTGGGTCTCTGACACCATCATAAGGCAAACTTGAGGTTGACATAAATTATGAGTTCCCAAGAAAACTTTTAGAAGCTTTGTCCCAGAATTATGATAGGACCTGAGATCCCCTGGTTCAATATTATATTTATCATCATAGTTACCATAATTTTATATAGAGATTTTTAAGATACACATCCTATAACTATAATCACATACATGCACTGGGTATCTTCCAGTTAATGAAGGTTATGTGTTTGGTTACATATTTCAATCCATTGTTTATCAGAGAATTCCTGACCTAGATCCCTTTCCTGCTTGATTTCAGCTTTCAATTTGCCTACCATTATAGTTAGTCATAATAAATTGATATAAATTGCAGTCTTTATACATAATTAAAACTATCTACAACAGCATTGTTCTGTCAGTGCTCGGTATTCATTAATGTCTAATAGGACATAAGCATTCCCTTAATTTAAAATGTTACTCAGCGGATTAAGAATATAGGATGCAATATGATGGTCTGTGGGGGGATAACAGCAAAAACTATGCAGCACAATAAGTAGCATATGTGCACACATAGGCAGAGGTACAGTGAGGAGAGAATAGGCGAGATTGGTACTCTGCTACAAAGTCATCTTCTGAAGTAGTACTGAGCAGTGTTACAAAATATGTTGCATTTCACACTACAAATGGCTGCAATTCAGTGGTAAATTAAGTGACCTCTGTATAGTTTCAGCTTCTTTAGTTTTCAAAGAACTTTAGAATACATTGGAAAGAACAGTATTACATAAATGTATATTATTATTGATCATTATCCTATCTCAGCACAAACCTCAGAAATACCTGATTATCCTCTCACAAGAAGTCTTGGACCTCTGTCTCTCTCTCAAACAGATCCACCTACTTAAACACACTCTGTGCCTGTTTTCCTCCCTCAGCGGCTGTACTTTACACCTGGGAAACCAATAGTGCAAGGCTCCTGTTGGATTGCATCATTTAGAAAGGTGGCCTGGCCTTCAGCCCTTTTTTGTGTGTGCAACACAGAGGTAACACAGAAAAGTCTAAGAGGAAGAAAGGTTGTTTTAACCCATATAATACTCCTAATGACTATCTGAAGGCCATTACTGCATTGCATCTTTAAC
Organism: Eretmochelys imbricata; assembly: GCF_965152235.1. NCBI lineage: Eukaryota > Metazoa > Chordata > Testudines > Cheloniidae > Eretmochelys > Eretmochelys imbricata. The sequence continues at coordinate 113,243,981 of NC_135577.1, forward strand.
TCTTTCTATGGAGAATTTAATCATGGATGCTTATCCATCAGTGACCCCTAATGTTCAAGACTTTTTGCTGTAACAATATTGAGGTTCTGCTCTGTTTGGAAATTAAAGTCCAGTCATTCCACTTTGACATGTACAGATACGCTGGTGTCACTCAGAATACGGCATCTTTAAAACCAGTCACTATGAAAAGCCATCTGGCATTTTCTTCACTGTGTTTCACAGGAGGGGACCCAGGGCTTATTCTAGGTGGCCTGCTCCTCTTTTCATCTGATACTTTGTTTTGGATATCCCTTGAGGCCGTTGGATAAGTGAGGTTCTACAGCAGCACTATTGTAATTATTTGGTATTGTTACTTTTGAAGACAGCTCTTTCTTCAGGCTTATACATTACAATGAGAGCTCTTCTGGTTTTGAGAAGAAGCACTTCATAGACCTGAACATGCACAGGACTCCTGAAGTCAACAGCTAAGTCACTCACCAGACACAAAAGATATATGCCACATATAGAAGTTGTGACATCAGCCCTACACTGAAGAGTTTACAATCCAGGAAATAAGGAAAATAGTGGCATGCATTAATGCAACAAGCTCATTTTACAGCACATTGAACATCTGTAAAATAAAACTACTATGATTCTTAAGAACAATCCAAACTGTTAATCAGTTTATCTCCCACAGAAGGAAGAAGGGCTGAGTTTACCTTGCCAAGATCTAAATCTATGGTTCCAAGGAATGCAGTTATGCCAAATCTGATGCTTAGACCTCTAAACCATTCCCTCCATTTTATAGAAGCTGTTGGACTATCAGTATATGCTCTTCAGAATGCAAGACTAATTGAAGGCCAAAAAACTCCAATGTAGATGTAGACCCTCTATACTAGTTACAAAAGAGCTATTCATTGTCACCATAAATTATTCCAGAGCACATCTCTTTCTATTTTAATTCTGTTGGAGTGGCTGTTGTGATTGCCAAGGATGCCTTAGAGCCATTTTATGCGTTAATGGAAAGAACTGATTTCAGCTATAAATTGAATCCCTTACATCACTAATACTTGTGTTGGCTTGCAAAACTGCTATGTGTCTCAGCTGGAATCACTGGTCCAAAGCTGGCTTGAAAAGCAAGGATAACAGGAAATAGAAACCCTCAGTCAGCTTGCATCAAAATGAATGCTGCCTCCAGCATGGCTATGGCAATTTGTGTTGGCTGACCTCCTCCTTCCCTCAGCGTATGGCTACATGTCTCCCATTCAGACACCAGCAATGTTACTGAAGAACAAAGTATCAATGTAAAAAGTATAACTGGTTACACTGCTAAATATGCGCATAGGTGTGTAATGGGTCTTACCTGAGGTTCCTCCAAGGAAGAGTTTCGTGTATATCATTTGTTATCATGCCATTCAAGGAAACAGAGCTTGTGTACATATTGTACATAAAGAAATGATACTAAGAAAATATCCTGATTCTGTATCCCCACTTTCCGTTCCAAACAGGAAACTCCAAGGCCCCAAAAATCTCCTACTTCTTGACAATGGGGCACCAGAAAAACACCCAAAAGCCCCAGATATGTTCAAATTAGTGCAGTTCAGCTTATCTGCCTGAGAAGCAAAGAGCTAAGTTCAACCTGTCTGAATTTGAAGGTATGGTGCCAGGCAGTCTGGGTGTTTAAAACTGATGCTTAGATCACTGAGCCAACCCCTCCAGCTGCAATTACTTGATGCTGTGTTTAGCCTAAATAAAACAGAGGTGGTGGTGATTGCTTGGGAAGTATAAATGGATGAACTGGGAAAGAGTATACCTACGAGTGTCCATATGTCGTTTGTTACTGAAGTTAACAATCTGATTAGATTCCCAATTGGTGGTTATGTACTGCAGTGGCTAGGGTGGCCTTGTTTATCAACATCTGGACAAGAGGTTATATAAACCATTTCTTTTGTCTGTGGATCTCATTACCATGTTCCATGCCTCTATTGCTTCATTATTAGACTATCGCAGTGTACTCTATTTGGTATGTACTTTAATTCTCCTTGGAAACTGAAGCTGCTTGTTAAGTGATGCAGCTCATTGTAAACATATTTCGCTGACACTCAGGGATCTGCATTGGCTGCCTGTGGGTTTCCAGCTATATTTGAGTTTGACCTAGAAAGCGCTAAATGACATGGGACCTGAGAGTTGACCTCTCCCCACATGATACTGCTGCAGACGACATCAGCAGGGGTATTCTTTGCTCAGAAACTCATATCCTCCCACATCCCTTGGCCTGAAACTTCCCATACATGACCTTTGGGGCATGTTGCAAAGCTCATCTCTTTGCAGGGGATTTTCTTGAGGGCTGATGTAAGGGGAAGAGAAAGGTATTTTCATTGTACTATAGGGGTTTCTGCTTATGGGAAACATGTGGCCTAGTGGATAGTGCACTGGACCAGGCCTCAGGAGACCTGAGTTCTATTTCAAGCTTTGCATTTGGCCTACAGCATGACACTGAGCAAGTCACTTCCTCTCCCTGTGGCTTAGTTTTCCCCTCTGTAAAATGGAGATGATGACACTGACCTCCTTTGTAAAGCGCTTTGATTTCTAATGATGCAAAGAGCTAGGTATAATTGTGATTAATATAATCAAATGGTGAAGAATAGCTGCTGGGTTGGTCTTTATTATGTGATGTGTTTCTAAAGAAGCATGAAATCTGTGCAAAGCAGGGGTCAAGAACTTTTAAAAATATTTTCTTGTTCATCAAAATAAACAATTTAACGACATTAAAATACTCCCAGAATTAAAAAAAATAACCCAGGAAGGATTTATCTCCCCTTTCCACATTCATCACAACCTGGGGTATCTGAAATGCATGACAGGATCTTTGCAACAAATAGCAAGTGGATGTGGAAGAGCGAAGGCAAAGTGAGACCTTCTCCATCTGTCTTCTGTAGCCTGACCCAAAGTTGGGTATATATAATTGTAACTTGAGGATTAACAAGTTCTTGTCCCAAAATCAGGCCCAGTAAGATTATTGTAAAATTATCATATAACTTGGGAACCCTGATGTGCACAGGTGCAACTCACACTATAGGAACTCTTTCTATATATAAATATATGATTTATTAATAATTTAGCCAAGTTATACACACACTTAAACTCAACAAGGCAGATAGAGATAATACAGAAAGTACATTTGGACATCCATACTTACACCCTTATCTTTCATACCTAACCATTATTTTTCTCATCACCGTCATTGTCCTCATCTTTCCCGATAGCCATCATTCTGGCCCCTCCCAAGGTCTACATTTCTCCAACCTATCTGCTGCCTCTGGGATGTTACTTTTATAGTAGATTACGCTGATGCTGCCACGTCCAATGCATATTTAATAGAGATTCTTATTTGTATTTCCTCTCCTTCAGGTGTCCGTTTTCTGTAGGTTAGTATATGTATGATGTTACCCTATTAGCATACATGTTAATTTGCTGTCATGGCACCATTGCGGTTGGAGGTTCTGTCCGGAACCTTCCGGATGCTGGTGTCAGTGATGTTCTGTGGGTGGCGGATGTCAGTATTCTGGACAAAATTCCCCCTCAGGCATGCAACTTTCAGTTCCCTATAAGTTACTTAAGTTTATCTATGCCAAAGGTTATAGGCCTCAAGCCTCACACCATCTACTAAAGCCAAATCTTACAGGATAAAAGCCTGTAGGTTCCTTGCATTACTACTAAATATAATAAAGCAGGAAAACAAAGCAATGAATGTAATACAGGTAAGCTAGCCCACTGGGCTACGTCCCCCCTTGATAGGGTGATTGCCAGTGAACCCTCTCACATACATCAGGGCCTTACTGTATGTTTAAAGCCTGTGCATTACATACACTAGATGACTGATGGAAGCACCACCTGCCCAATCAACATGTGGGTAAAAATGCCTGGGGGGTGTAACAAAATTTAATGTGACCATACACTCCAGTTGAGCATAAAAATAATTTGATATTTGGTTATTGCCATACTCACCACTTCCAATATATGTCACCCTCTATATACTTGGTTAACCAGGCGGGTTACCAATGATGAAGATGATGATGGATCCCATTGGTACATTTGTTCTGGCCACACTGCAGTGTGTTCACCTCAAACGTTACTCTGATGCACTGATCCCCTTGTTAGAACACCAGGCCATTAGTGAAATTTTCCACATTGGGAGGAATACAGTACTACCAGAGGAGGTACATTGCTGTGATAGTTGTAGACATTATCTTCAAGGTGACCTACTGAGTAGAGCTGCCAAATGACCAAATACATCCCCCAGTTAAGGATGTACCATAATGTAATCTTAGTTAAATAAGAGTTTTAATTAGGGTGTAGTGTCACAGACCCCGTATTTGAGCTGCTGTCAGTAGAGAGCAGTGGCATTCCTCAATAAGGATTAGAGCAAGTGGCTCTTCCTGATTCATATTTAAAAACAACTTTAATACCACTATTTTATCACTATATATATTTTTGATTAAATGTGGGGCTTTTCCAACCCATAATTATGCTATATGTTTTTCTGTATACAGAAATTGATATATGACATATGGTTTTCATTAGATCTTTGATATAAGTGTAGCCACCTCCCACCCTGCAGTTACTGATGAGAGGATGGGGTTTTTTTCCAAGTTACTACAGGTGACATGGTTACATTTGTTAGTTGAGGGTTACACCTTTACTTGGTATACCCTTTTACCATATGTTTAGTTTTTATACATATTGTATTTCAATACATATATGTACATTGATATTATTAGGTGAGGCAATAAACTTAATACTGTTAGTTTTGATTATTAATTTTCCCCAAGTTCGACATACTGGGGATGAAATCATATGGCTTCAAGGAAGGCACCCATGTACCAAAGAGTGTCCTTGTACCAGAGCAACAAAGAGTGTTCTTATATCCTTCAGCCCATGGTTACTTTAGCATTAAGAGTTTATCATTTGGAGGTTTACAACGAAGTTTGTTTTCTTTGCTTCCTTTATATGGTACAAACACTGGAGCTTGTGAGTTTGCCTCTCTGAACAAACTGTTAGGACCTCAAGACTGCTGCAGAGGAGGACCAGTGCAGTGTCAGCATAGTGCTGTATGCCTGATGTGGGTCCCCTCTGAGGGTCTTGTCTTATTGCTGAGTACCTGTAAAGACATGTCTTTCTTCTGGTACAGCATAGTGAGATTTCATGTTATAACATTTACTAATTTAGCAATTTAATGTCTTTTGCTATTTTTAAACAAAACATTTTACAACAGCAAATCCACAAATAACAAATAACTAAATAGTTAACAAGATTACTTTTACTAGACATATACACCCCCCTTGTTGGGGTGATAGCCATGATGGTTTAATACCAGGTTACGTTAGCTATCTTATAAAGCACTATAGCTATAATATATTTATTAATTATACAGTAATAGGATGATGGTCTGCTCAAGGAACTTTTAAATTGTAATTTGGGTTTTGCCAAACAGCTGGCCGCATTGCCTGACAAATTCCAAATTAAAGCCAATTATATATATAAAGTTAGTTCCACATAAATTGTTCATTGAGACAAACATACCTTTATCTTTGACTGATTTTTTTGGAAAGATTGAACCACCCCAGGTGTCATAGAAGGACAGACACCATGGTAGTTAGATTCTAATTTTACTACTGAAATAGTGTGGTACCACAAAGAAAAAATATTACTAATAATTGTGCAAAAGATTATTGTTGCAACAAAAACTTCCGCAACATGTGAGGAGAAAAGAAAAAAAGAAAAATGGTTTAGTCACGTGACACAAAACATAAAAATAACTTTAAAAGAAAAATAAGTTTATAAAAAGTTTAAACAAGTAATTACAACATACCACCAATGGATTAAACATTGTTATTTTGAGCAGGTCCAGGAATTCTAAGGGTTGAAATTATTAGGTATATATATATTGTTTTAGGTAAATAGCCTTGGTTTGCCTATAACGTAAATGTGATTATTAAGTCAGGAACCTGCTTTTCTTGAATCTTTAGAGCCTAGATTAAAACAGAAATGGGTAGGAAAAAAAAAGAATTAAAGCAGGTGCTAATATTTTTCAGGAAATATGGAGGCAAAACTGTAATTAGATTAATCCCACATTTTACATTGATGAATAAGGACCTATAATGATAAGCACAATTTATCTTGCGGGTAGTAAAGTTTGCTACATGTTGAAGAAGCTTCAACACTTCCTTAAAATAATGATTCCTGCATAAAGCAGAAAGATTATATGTTGCCAGCTTCCTTTCTTGTTTGGATACGTCTGGAGTTGCAATTAACTTGATACCTATGTATGGAATAATAATACACAACTGATTATCTAGATTAAGAAGGTATGTAGAATATGAACATGCAAGTAACAAGTACTGAAAGCTTGAACTTGTCCTAAAGGCATTACCTTGCTTGCTCCCACCACTTACAGGTTAGGAACAGTAAAGGTTTTCTTACCTTGTACGTGCGCATTAGACATATTAGACATGACCTTTTTTTTTTTTTTAATCTAAAAGGAATCTTTTTTACTCTTCCCCTCTGCAACATCCAGTTGTTTATTTCCTAAAATGAAAGTATCTGACTTACTTAATTCCTCGTCTAGCACTGTTGCCAGAGGACTTCCCATATACAATTAAATGTTTAGGGGTTTTTAATTTTAATTATTTGTTATTATTTAATTATTAATTAACTGCTAACCTTGGGTTAGAAGCAGTTTGCTTTGCCTATTTCCCTTTTTTCTCCCAAGCTCAGCCCTGGTCTACACTAGGACTTTAGGTTGAATTTAGCAGCGTTAAATCGATGTAAACCTGCACCCGTTCACACAATGAAGCCCTTTATTGCGACTTAAAGGGCTCTTAAAATCAATTTCCTTACTCCACCCCGGACAAGTGGATTAGCGCTTAAATCGGCCTTGCCAGCTCGAATTTGGGGTACTGTGGACACAATTCGACGGTATTGGCCTCCGGGAGCTATCCCAGAGTGCTCCATTGTGACCGCTCTGGACAGCACTCTCAACTCAGATGCATTGGCCAGGTAGACAGGAAAAGAACCGCGAACTTTTGAATCTCATTTCCTGTTTGGCCAGCATGACAAGCTGCAGGTGACCATGCAGAGCTCATCAACAGAGGTGACCATGATGGAGTCCCAAAATCGCAAAAGAGCTCCAGCATGGACTGAACGGGAGGTACGGGATCTGATCGCTGTATGGGGAGAGGAATCCGTGCTATCAGAACTCCGTTCTAGTTTTCGAAATACCAAAACCTTTGTCAAAATCTCCCAGGGCATGAAGGACAGAGGCCATAACAGGGACCCGAAGCAGTGCCGCATGAAACTTAAGGAGCTGAGGCAAGCCTACCAGAAAACCAGAGAGGCAAACGGCCACTCCGGGTCAGAGCCCCAAACATGCTGCTTCTATGATGAGCTGCATGCCATTTTAGGGGGTTCAGCCACCACTACCCAAGCCGTGTTGTTTGACTCCTTCCATGGAGATGGAGGCAACACAGAAGCAGGTTTTGGGGACGAAGAAGATGATGATGATGATGAGGTTGTAGCTAGCTCACAGCAAGCAAGCAGAGAAACCGGTTTTCCCGACAGCCAGGAACTGTTTCTAACCCTGGATCTGGAGCCAGTACCCCCCGAACCCACCCAAGGCTGCCTCCTGGACCCGGCAGGCGGAGAAGGGACTTCTGGTGAGTGTACCTTTTAAAATACTATACATGATTTAAAAGCAAGCCTGTGAAAGGATTAATTTGCCCTGGCATTCGTGGCTCTCCTGGATGTACTCCCAAAGCCTTTGCAAAAGGTTTCTGAGGAGGGCAGCCTTATTGCGTCCTCCATGGTAGGACACTTTACCACTCCAGGCCAGTAACACGTACTCGGGAATCATTGTACAACAAAGCATTGCAGTGTAAGTTTGCTGGCGTTCAAACAACATCCGTTCTTTATCCTCAGGAGAGTGAGATATAATTCATGGTCACCTGGTTGAAATAGGGTGCTTTTCTTCAGGGGACACTCAGAGGAGCCCGTTCCTGCTGGGCTGTTTGCCTATGGCTGAACAGAAATGTTCCCCGCTGTTAGCCACGGGGAGCGGGGAGGGTTGAGGGGGTAGCCACACAGTGGGGGGAGGCAAAATGCGACCTTGTAACGAAAGCACATGTGCTATGTATGTAATGTTAACAGCAAGGTTTACCCTGAAAGTGTGTAGCCACTGTTTTATAAAATGTGTCTTTTAAAATACCGCTGTCCCTTTTTTTTCTCCACCAGCTGCATGTGTTTCAATGATCACAGGATCTTCTCCTTCCCAGAGACTAGTGAAGATTAGAAAGAAAAAAAAACGCACTCGTGATTAAATGTTCTCCGAGCTCATGCTGTCCTCCCACACTGACAGAGCACAGACGAATGTGTGGAGGCAGACAATGTCAGAGTGCAGGAAAGCACAAAATGACCGGGAGGAGAGGTGGCGGGCTGAAGAGAGTAAGTGGTGGGCTGAAGACAGGGCTGAAGCTCAAATGTGGCGGCAGCGTGATGAGAGGAGGCAGGATTCAATGCTGAGGCTGCTGCAGGACCAAACCAGTATGCTCCAGTGTATGGTTGAGCTGCAGCAAAGGCAGCTGGAGCACAGACTGCCACTACAGCCCCTGTGTAACCAACTGCCCTCCTCCCCAAGTTCCATAGCCTCCACACCCACACGCCCAAGAACGCAGTGCGGGGGCCTCCAGCCAACCAGCCACTCCGCCACAGTGGATTGCCCAAAAAACAGAAGGCTGGCATTCAATAAATTTTAAAGTTGTAAACTTTTAAAGTGCTGTGTGGCATTTTCCTTCCCTCCTCCACCACCCCTCCTGGGCTACCTTGGTAGTTATCCCCCTATTTGTGTGATGAATGAATAAAGAATGCATGAATGTGAAGCAACAATGACTTTATTGCCTCTGCAAGCGGTGATCGAAGGGAGGAGGGGAGGGGGGTTAGCTTACAGGGAAGTAGAGTGAATCAAGGGGCGGGGGGTTTCATCAAGGAGAAACAAACAGAACTTTCACACCGTAGCCTGGACAGTCATGAAACTGGTTTTCAAAGCTTCTCTGATGCGCACCGCATCCTCCTGTGCTCTTCTAACCACCCTAGTGTCTGGCTGTGCGTAACCAGCAGCCAGGCGATTTGCCTCAACCTCCCACCCCGCCATAAACGTCTCCCCCTTACTCTCACAGATATTGTGGAGCACACAGCAAGCAGTAATAACAGTGGGAATATTGACAGGTTTCAGAGTAACAGCCGTGTTAGTCTGTATTCGCAAAAAGAAAAGGAGTACTTGTTGCACCTGAGAGACTAACCAATTTATTTGAGCATAAGCTTTCATGAGCTACAGCTCACTTCATCAAGTGAGCTGTAGCTCATGAAAGCTTATGCTCAAATAAATTGGTTAGTCTCTCAGGTGCCACAAGTACTCCTTTTCTTTTAGTGGGAATATTGATTTCGCTGAGGTCTAAGCGAGTCAGTAAACTGCACCAGCACGCCTTTAAACGTCCAAATGCACATTCTACCACCATTCTGCACTTGCTCAGCCTGTAGTTGAAGAGCTCCTGACTACTGTCCAGGCTGCCTGTGTACGGCTTCATGAGCCATGGCAGTAAGGGGTAGGCTGGGTCCCCAAGGATACATATAGGCATTTCAACATCCCCAACAGTTATTTTCTGGTCTGGGAATAAAGTCCCTTTCTGCAGCTTTTGAAACAGACCAGAGTTCCTGAAGATGTGAGCATCATGTACCTTTCCCGGCCATCCCACGTTGATGTTGGTGAAACGTCCCTTGTGATCCACCAGAGCTTGCAGCACTATTGAAAAGTACCCCTTGCGGTTTATGTACTCGCCGGCTTGGTGCTCCGGTGCCAAGATAGGGATATGGGTTCCGTCTATGGCCCCACCACAGTTAGGGAATCCCATTGCAGCAAAGCCATCCACTATGACCTGCACATTTCCCAGGGTCACTACCCTTGATATCAGCAGATCTTTGATTGCGTGGGCTACTTGCATCACAGCAGCCCCCACAGTAGATTTGCCCACTCCAAATTGATTCCCAACTGACCAGTAGCTGTCTGGCATTGCAAGCTTTCACAGGGCTATCGTCACTCGCTTCTCAACTGTGAGAGCTGCTCTCATCTTGGTATTCATGCGCCTCAGGGCAGGGGAAAGCAAGTCACAAAGTTCCATGAACGTGCCCTTATGCATGCGAAAGTTTCGCAGCCACTGGGAATCGTCCCAGACCTGCAACACTATGCGGTCCCACAGGTCTGTGCTTGGTTCCCGAGCCCAGAATCGGCGTTCCACAGCATGAACCTGCCCCATTAGCACCATGATGCATGCATTGGCAGGGCCCATGCTTTCAGAGAAATCTGTGTCCATGTCCTGATCACTCACGTGACCATGCTGATGTCACCTCCTCTCCCGGTATCGCTCTGCCAGGTTCTGGTGCTGCATATACTGCTGGATAATGTGTGTGGTGTTTAATGTGCTCCTAATTGCCAAAGTGAGCTGAGCGGCCTCCATGCTTGCCTTGGTATGGCGTCCGCACAGAAAAAAGGCGCGGAACGATTGTCTGCCGTTGCTCTGACGGAGGGAGGGGCGACTGACGACACGGCTTACAGGGTTGGCTTCAGGGAGCTAAAATCAACAAAGGGGGTGGCTTTACATCAAGGAGTATTTCAGGCAGGACTTCACGGAGGGTTCCAGTAAGAAATGGTGCACCTAAGTTATTGTTCTTATTGGAACAAGGAGGTTAGTCTGGCCTCTGATTGATACATGGCTAGATTTACCTCACTGCACCTTCTCTGTGAGTGACTGCAGTGTGACCTAGAGGAATGAGTCCCTTGACGGGGGAGAGGGGGGAAGCAAATGAGTACAAAACAAATCTGGTCTATTTCTTGTTTTGTTACACTCCACCTATCTTTTACATCTTTGGCTGGGCAGCACACGGTGCAGAAGGACTGCATGCCATCCACATCTCAGGGCTGCTCGGCAGAAGATGGTACAATGCGACTGCTAGCCATCCTCATCTCTTGCCTGCCCGGCAGAAGATGATGCAATAGGACTGCTAGCAATCCATATCGCCTGCCTGCTCACCATAAGATGGTTCAATGGAACTGACTGCAGGACTAAAGAGAATGACTTGATCAAGTCACTCCAAATTTAGTCCCTGCGCCCATGTCTGCCCAGGCACTCCTGATCGACCTCACACAGGCGACCAGGAGCACCTCGGACATGATGATGATGGCTACCAGTCCTATTGCACCATCTGCTGCCACAAGGCAATGGGTTGCTGCTACTGTGTAGCAATGCAGTACCGTGTCTGCCAGCACCCAGGAGACATACGGTGACGGTTACATGAGCGGGTTCCATGCTTGCCGTGGTATGGCATCTGCACAGGTAACTCAGGAAAAAAGGCGCGAAACGATTGTCTGCCCTTGCTTTCACGGAGGGAGGGAGGGAGGGAATGGGGGCCTGACGATATGTACCCAGAACCATATGCGACAATGTTTTAGCCCCATCAGGCATTGGGATCTCAACCCAGAATTCCAATGGGCAGCGGAGACTGCGGGAACTGTGGGATAGCTACCCACAGTGCAACGCTCCAGAAGTCGACTCTAGCCTCGGTACTGTGGAAGCACTCCGCCGAGTTACTGCACTTAATGCACTTAGAGCATTTTCTGTGGGGACACACACTCTCGAATATATAAAACCGATTTCTAAAAAACCGATTTCTATAAATTCGACCTAATTTCGTAGTGTAGACATACCCTCAGAGTACAAAAGCACTTCCCCTTTTTAGCAACATATTAGCTGCTGGTCAAAGCCTCAGTGATTTTTGCTGCTGAAGATTTCTTTGACATTACAAGTTAAAGGCACAGAAACTATTGGCTTGGTGGATTACATGATATGGTATAAAGGCATGGTTACAAGGTCTTTATGACCTGTGGGGGAACAAATCTTTTGGTACCTTCTGGTAACGATTTTTCTGGTTTCTTTAATACCTCTTAATTAACCAATTTTACATTATTATTTAATTTAGTCTTCTGGAATTTTAACACCTTGCTTAGGTGGAAGTTGGACTTATACCTATAGCTGTGCTTAGACAGTTTTGTAACTATTTATTTATTTATTTTATTAATTATTATTTAATTAATTTGAGTTATTACTCACCAACAAGCGTTAGTTGGTATATTACTTTATATAGATATAGATATACTTTATACATATGATCATATGATGTATTAGACATAGGATATATTAGATGTATAATTTTTATATTTTATATGATACGGTTTTGGTTGACCACAGAATTCTCAGCAGAATTCTCTACTTTACTTTCTTTAACTTCCACTTAAAACTTAAGTAAATTATATTACACATACACACATATATACAGGGACGTCTCACCTTAAATAATCAACCCCTTAACCGGTTCAACAATTACTTAAACAAGTCTCAAGAAAAACAGAGGGGAGGGGAGTTCTGCTCCCTCTTTCTTCCCTTGGTGGATTAACTCATGGAGAAGTATCTCTTCCCCCAATGGACCAACCCACCGAGAGGTATCTTTGTTCCCAACTTCTCTCAGGCCTTCTCCCGTACAACCCCTCTAACCTTTTCAGGGCCTGTGTGAGGTACACACTCATCACATTGTGCAATTCCAATACAGTAGTCAATACTTAGTGCCCGCTTGTGATCTCAAACCACTAACACCCATTCTTCTGGTCTCTCATTTTGTATTAGAACAGAGCCCACATTCCCACAGATTGCCAAGTGACCAATTCTTGTCACTTGCAGAATCAGCAGTTAGAGGTCTGTCAAATATGCTCGACATTCATTCCTCCTAGAATTGAACGAGCAGCCTAAGGGCAGATCTGCTTTTGTAAATCATTTGTACACAAAATTATGTAACATAGGTTTTTTGTTTTGGTTTGGGGGTTTTTTTTGTTTTTTTTTGTTTTTGTTTTTTTTGAGGTCAAGAAGAAAATCTAAGAGTGGCAAAATCTGGGCTGGAAGTTCAGGAGATCAAGAGCAGCTAGATAGATTTAGATTTTATCTGAGCCAAGTCAGTACAATTATAACATCTGTTCTGTGCCCCATATTTATGGCTAAAAAGAAATACCAGTGGTAAAACTGGTCAAACAAATGCTTTCTCCTCAAATTAAAAGGAACTTGCTGTTCACAGAGGATCAGCTTATACTTGGACATCAAGAGATACCAGATACCTGCAGCAGGTGCTGAGAATAAGGACATAACTAGAGTGGAGCGGGAACTGGATTTTTTAGTTTTATGGGAAATTTTGAGATTTTGACATTTTTTCCACTGCAAAATGGAATGAAAAGAAAAAAAAACAAATTTCTTGTGAAACCAAATTCACCCCCACCCCCCAAAGCTGTTTTGGATCTATCAAAATGTTTTGTTTCCATAAAATTGAAACAAAATATTTCATTCTGATTTTGACTGATATTATTTTATATTTAAAAATTTAAATGAAAAGTCATTTCTAAATGGAAAAGCAAATGCTCTGTGCCAAAAAGATCAACAAGTTCCATTTCGACTTTACGGAAATGCTTTCTTTCTTTCTTTGTTTGTTTGTTTATTTATTCATTCATTCAATTTTTCTTTCTACATGAAACCTCATCAGAATTGACATGATTCCACAAAACCATTTAACTTGCAACTATTCAGCATTTTCCAAAAGACAAATACTCAGTTGGAAAATGTCCAGCCTTGGTCCTTATACGTTGCTCTGAAAGAGTGTCACAGAGATGGAGTGAGGTTAAACATGAGAATTAACGCAATTCTAAATAGGAAAGATGGGCACTTTTTTTAAACAATTCTTTGTGCTTGAGTATGTTTGATCACGGCATGCCCTAGGCTCTCTTTCTGCTACAAGGACAACCCTGTTGGTCTGACATTCTCATCTGACCTATTTACAACACACACCCTGGAGCTAAAGCCACAGAGCCGCTTTTTTTCCACAGCATAAACCCCATTTGTGCATCTGTTCCTATCACAGTTGCCTAATTGTGTTGGTATCATTGTATTCCGAGAAGATGGGGGCAGCTATCCCACCCTCTCAGCATGAGAGGGAGGGCCTGGTTCTCCAGCCTCCTGCACCTTGTGTAATCATTTGCACCCAGTGGTGATCTGGAGCTAGTTCGCACCAGTTCACGCGAACCGGTTGTTAAATTTTGAAGCCGGTTTAGAACTGGTTGTTAAAGGGTGGGAAAACTCCAGCCTGCAGGACCATCCTGTCCGGCCCGCCTGAGCTCTCAGCTGGGGAGGCTCCCCTGAGAATCCCTTTTTAATTTTTCTCACTCAGCGGCGCTCCGGGTCTTTGGCAGCACTTCAGCGGCGGGTCCTTCACTCACTCCGGGTCTTCGGCGGCACTTCGGTGGTGGGTCCTTCAGTGCCGCCGAAGACCCAGAGCGACTGAAGGACACGCCGACGAAGTGCCGACGAAGACCCGGAGCGACTGAAGGAACCGGTTCTTCAGCTTTTGGCAGCTCATCGCTGTTTACACCTGTGTAAAGTAAGTCAACTGCTACCAGTTCAGAATAGTAGCCTGTTACATCAACTTTGCACAGATGTAAATGACTACACAAGGTGCAAGGCAATGGAGAATGAAGCCTAGAGCAGCATTTCTCAAATGCGGGCACCCAGGCTGTGTGCATCCACCAGTGGATTTTTTGTGGCCACGACAGCCTCCAAAGCATGGGCAGAGATATGGGAGGGGGGGAGAGAAAGCAGTGGCCACTCCCTGCAGCATCCAGCTGTTGCTCCTGGATGCACCGCCTTGGTGTTTGCACTGGTGCTACCAGGAGGGATCAGCACCTTCCACGATGCAGCCTCCTCCGGGGCTCTGGGCAGCACCTCTGGAGACACATGGGGCTGGTGTGCACAATGCCAGAGGAATCTGGCACTCTGCAGGTGGCTGGTAAGTTCCCAACCTATCTTCCCTGGGGTGCTGGGGCTTGGGCTTGGGCTTTGGCTTCAGCCCCAAGATGCTGAGGCTCAGGCTTCATATTTTAGGAAAACCTGTCAGAGCAGCCAGCAGGAGTCACCAAAAATTTTGTTGTGAGAACTCCTGACCTACAGAACAGGCATAGACAATGACAACAGCAGTTCATGGGACAGTGCTCCCTGGCCTCTCCTGCTATACACATAGTTGTGAGGAGGAAGGGCCAACCAAACTGGTTTCACTGGCACAGTTACGGGGTCCTGTCAACAATGCAAAAAACCAAAACAACAAAAAAACAGTTCACCAAACCAGGTACAGGAAGAAAACCACATATGAGCCTCAATCACTGACAAGAGTTGTATTAAATTAGATGGAATATATGGGCTAAAGGTATTAACATAACTCTCGATATATCTATACTGCAATAAAAAACTCGCAGCACTGAGTCTCAGAGCTCAGGTCAATTGACTCAGGCTAAAAATTTCAGTGTAGATGTTTGGACTTGGTTTGGAGCCCAAGCTCTGAAACCCTGTGCATGGGGAGGGTCTCAGAGCCTGGGCTCTAGCCTGAGCCCAAACACCTACACAGCAATTTTAGCCCCACGGTTCAAGACCCAAGCGCCTGTATCAGTTGATCTGGGCCAGCTGTGGCCATGCAGAGGGTCTTTTATTGAAGCGTTGACCTACCCTTAGTTATTGTCCAACATTAAACAGTTTTAAACAAGGTTCAGGGGTTGAGATGCAGAGACTTTAGCCTGCATAGTACAATGACAAATGCACTATTAATTTTGTAAACCTTTTATTAAAGATACAGAAAAGAAGGGAAACAGTTAATGCATTTGAAATGTAAAATATTAAGTGAGGCTGTTATTTCAATGTTATTTGTTCCCTTTCCCCATAGCTGGAGAGAGTTTTTAGAAGTAAAAAACTCTTGTCTGACAGTTTTTTAGATAGTATTGAAGATGGTAATAACTGTCCTTTTGTGGAAAAGAGAAGTCGTTAGTCAAGATGGGTTGGAGCTGTTGTTATTGCTGCTTTGTTAAAGTTTGATGCTAAAGTTAAAGTTTAACTTTGTTAAAGTTTCATTTCCTAGAAGACAAACCAAGACGAACACATGCAAAAGGGCAGAGAAAAGAGCAACAAAGACAGAAAATGCAGCTGCTGTTTCTGGTGTTATCTTTTTGCTTGCACTCTCACTGATAGAGAAACACAGGCACTGCACCGGCTCTGATCAGCTCCTCCAAAAGCTGCCAAACTCATACCAGCATCAGGCTGTTGAGGGCATTGCTTTTAGCTGCCTATTCTGGTCACAGGCTTACAGCAGCATTTCAAAACATGTCATCTTGGCGAACTAAGCCAGACTATTAGTAGGCAGCAGGAAAAACAAGGATAGGAGAGAGACGAAAAAGGGTGGAGAGGAAAAGGATACACAAGTGTTGGGGGCGGAGACAATGTGTCTCACATCCCAGGTAGCATTTGGGATTTAGTCAAAGCTGGTGGACGCGACAATGTCAGCTGGCTCCCACTCTCTGGCCTGGTCTGGTTGGGATATCTTTCAGGACTGGCTGAAGACGATCCAGAGTCCCAGGAGACTGGAGTTGGCAACCACGATAGTGAAGCTCACTCTATAGCCAATTTTTCTCCAAGTCTCTTTCTTTAGGGACTGCCAAAAGGAAGTGATGGATAGAGTAGCTTGTCTTCTCATTATTTGGTCCACTAAGTAGGCCTAATTTCTGACACGCCAATTTTGGTTTGTTGATTTTTTGTCTCATACTTTGTTCTCGTTTACCAGCCATGATTTTAACACAGTCCTTGAATTATATCAGTAAACCTTTTTGTTTAGACTAATTTAGTTTTTCTCTCTCCCATTTGCAAACATTCCCATTATCATTTATTGGTATAACTTATTTTGACACCTTATGAACTTTCATTCACTTTTTGCAGTTGAGCTCACAGTTAGGGTAAATTTGTAAGCCAAGTTATTGTAAGACTGTAGTGCTATTAGCTATCATTGTTACTAACTGAATTGATCATGTGGGCACAAACCATGGGCTAAATTCTGCCTCTTGCTATGACCCCCTGTACATCACTCCAGTAGCATGAATGAGCCATAAAGGGGATAGAACAGCTCCCAGGGGAATTCCCCTAGCACAGGGTACACAGCCAGTGCTGCCCCCTCACAGCCTCCTACAGAGAGGCATGCCATCAGAGGCTGTTATTGCTGTGATGTAGAGATATCTGGATACACCTACTTTTCCCTGGGAATGACCCTATGCTGGGGCCAAAAGAAGGTGACATAGAAGTCACTACAAAGGGGGTGTCCCCAAGGAACTAGATCTGCCAGCTTTAGGGCTGTTTTGTGCCATGAGAGCTCCACAAAGTCGCTGGAGTAAGGCAGTGGGTATGGCCTATGGTAGTTTACAAGGTATGTAGAAAGATTATCTTGATTTATTTGAACTATTATAAAAACAATATAAGAAAATGTCCTGGGATTTGCATCAACTTCCCCATATGCTGAAACTGTTCCATCTGCCACAGCAGAGGAATGAAATCTCCATTTCTATGCTTGGCTTTGCCAGTGCAGATTAGACAGAAACTTTGGATTGGACCACATTTTCAGGTTAGGCTTCCTAGCCTGTGTGCCCAGTTTTGCACATGCTAATGACTGTGCTGGCAAAACGTGATGAGTACCCACTTCTAAGGGTGTAAATAGCTAAATGATCCAAGTCACAGGCTGCCTTCAGGTTGGCTAAAATTTTAGATTCATAATATTTGTAAAGGGACATTATCAACATAAACCTCTTATTTGTTAACAATACCTTTTGCTCTGTTCCTTGCACCATCTGGGTTTTTCAAAGGATTTTTAAGTTCTAAATTACTTTCCCGCATTTATGCAGCTGAATTACAGTTTAGAAATTCACTCAGCATGGACCATAAATATAAATTAGTTTCAGTTTATTTTATTTTTGCACAATTACAAACTCTTTTTTTAACTGGTAGTGTGCTGTCTAAGGCTTGATCTACACTAGCAACTTATGTCGGTGTAACTATGTCATTCAGGGTGTGGAAAATCCACACCCCTGAGCAACGCAATTATATCAGCCTAACTCCTGGAGTAGACAGCACTATGTCAACAGGAGGGCTTCTCCCGTCAACATAGCTACCACCACTTAGGAAGCTGTATTACATACGCCGAGGAGAGAAGCCCTTCCATCAGCATGGGTAGCATCTTCACTGAAGCACTGCAGCGGCACGGTGTAGACAAGTGTAGACAAGCTCTAACTCTTTATCAGATATCTCACAGGCACAAGAATTTAACAATTATTGGCCAGCGTCCAGGGCCAAAGACACATCATCACCCTTACAGGCATCAGTCAGTTCCTTTGTGGTCTGATCAGCAAGCTTTCCTCCCATGCATGGCATTCTGACATGAGTCAATGGGAGTTGGAAGTTTTACAGAACTGAGCCCCTGACAGGTATGCACATCCAGCAGGAGGTATTGAAGTGAGAAGAAAGGATACTTGGAGCTGAGTTCTTCATCTAAATAAACTGTTGGGACCAATCCTGCTCCCAACAAAGTCAATGGCAGAATGCCCCTCAACTTCGATGAGCACAGAACCAGGCCCAGTGTCTAAGAGCAGCAGTTACCAACATGCCATTAAGGTACATCTGTTTGATTAGATTTACTATTTTTGTTTTGTGAGGAGGTGAGGGAATTAAAGGAGTAGAATCCCTGCTGCTTTCAGTAAGCAGACTTGAAAGTCTGATTAGCTGGCAAAGCACTCACGGAAGTTGCAAAGCTAGGACTCTGCTCGCAAATTAATGCAGCAATTGCTGGGTAGTGCAGTTTATTTTGGGAAGTGTGTCATGCATTCCAGTTGTGTTTAGAAAATATCATATTAGGCGGTGCCTGGTTTCCTTCATGATGCTCTTGGGTTTAGGGGATATAATGTGTCTGCAGCTTAAGTGAAGGAGAATGTCAGGCAGAATTGAAAAATACAAAATGAAACAGCTGAAATGGAGGTCCCTACAGTGGTGAGGTGGTAATCGCATGAGAGGAATTAAATTATTTAAGATCTCTATGCACTGAGGGATGGCAGGACAGAAACAGAATCCTTCCTTCCCCTCACCATCAAACTGGAAAACACAGCAGCCAGCAAACAAAGCACATGGATTATTGCTTCAAAGTAGAAATGTCCTTGTGATATAAAAAGAGACACAGCAGATACCGAACTGGAAAGAGAATCTCTGAGCTGCACAGAGCACTCTCGGGTCTTGCCAAAAACGGCCAGCCACCTGTGCCGAAGACAAAAGATATGAGAGAGCCCACAGCAGAAAGTGAACTATTGCTGCCCCAAAGGAGGGCACTTCCTAAGGGAAACAAAAGACTGCCTGCAGCAGACAAAACGATGAATCACACTGTGCTAGAAGTGCCTGAGTGTCATATTGTAGCCACTGTAAAAAGGCTGAGTCCTGCTCCCTTTGCAGTGAGAATAAGTGACCACTTTCTTGTATATAGGTTGCACAGAAAGCACCTGAGTGTAGAGTGAGCTGCACTGGTTCCCGGAGCCGGAAAAAGAAATTGATAATGGAGTCTGATACCTTTGATCCATTTTTGTGTATTTACAATGAATGGACACATTTCTGATTCCTGGAACACAGGAGGAATCAAGCAAAAGGAGGCAGCTTCCTTGCTCACAGGATCAAACATCTGTCAGCCAGCACACATCAAAAGCTTTTTCTAGGCTTTTCTCAGGATTATACTACCAGCTGCTTGTCCAGGTTCTCTCATTTTCTGCTTCTTGTGTCTGCGTGTGTGTCCTCTTGTGCTGGCTTTCTCTTTCTCTCTCTGTCTCTCACACAAGAACACAAAGTTCCCATCAATCAAACCCTACCCCCAGCATTTGAAACACGTTGGGGGGCATGGTTCGCCTTCTACTCAATCTTCATCGTGGGCCCATGTTTTGGGTGCTATTACTCTTGTTTCAGCCACTTCTTTACAATAGCTTCTTTACAGTTATCCTGAATATAAGGCAGCAGTTACACCCAATCCATAAATATATATTTATGCTTGACTGAGAGGCAGATGAGATTAATGTAAGGAAAAGGAAAAACAACAAATCTAAATTTAAAAATTATATCCAAACAACAGAAAGTGAGCCCAAGTGTACTTTCCACAGTGAGGAGGTTGCTTTGTTTGTTGCTTTCATTTGTTGCATCTTGTCTTAGGGCTAGACCCTGCCACTAGATCTACCAGACACACCAAACTCTATGGCTCAGGCCCATTATTAAATGCAGGTGTGGAGTGGAAAGTTAGTGTTCCGCCTGGGAAGAGAGGGTGCGGGAGCCACTCAATTCATGTATGTGGGTAGCTGAAGCCCTTATTATTGTTATTTATTACTTCTATTGTGGTGGCACTCAAAGGGCTCAGTCAAGATCAGGGTCCCACTACGTCAGAGACTGTACAAACACATAGAAAGACATAGTCCCTGCCCTGAAGTATTTATGATCCAAGGGTTAGATCCTGTATCATGCTCTGTCAGGGCACACAGTTGTTCTGACACTCAATATTATGTTCAAACTACTAGATACCATCCCCTCCAGAAACAGTAAAGAGAAATTACACAAGACTCCACCTTAAAAACAACCAGATACATACTATCTGAGGTGACATAATGCACAGTCCACCTTGGTCCAAATCTTATTGAAAAAGCTATTGCATTTGGTGTCAATGGACTAAACATGCCTACAAAATGCAAGAGAACTCTTTATTACCTAAAAAGACCAGCATGCAGTACAACAGGAGACAATCCTATTGTCAGCAGCTGAACATCTAAAACTAAGAAAGGGTGTGGTAGAATAAGAAGAAAGCTCAGGGACTACCAAAGAAAGAAAGAAAGAAAGAAAAAGAAAAAAGGAGCCAAGATTTTCAAAAGTGGCTAGAGTTTGGGTGCCTCAATTTTAGAGTGCCCAACTTGAGCCACCTTAAAGAGTCCTGGTTTTCAGAAAGTGCTGAGCACCCACCGTCTGAAATTCAGGGCCCTTTAAGATAGCTCAAGTTGGGCACCCAAAATCACTAATCACTTTAGAAAATCTTGGCCAGAATGAATATATTGTTTTTACATCTGTTATTGTAGCTATTTAGATGCTTATTCCATGGTCTACATTTATTTTACAACAAATGGCAAAGTATGAGTCAGTCCCCTGAAAGATGAGTGAATACATATAAATATGTAAGGGAGTAGCATTAGCATAGATACAATAGAACGGGACAAAAAGTAGATGAAGAAGACCAGTTGTGACAAAGGCCACAAGTTATGGATACAGTAGAACCTCAGAGTTACGAACACCTCAGGAATGGAAATTGTCTGTAACTCTTTGGGGGAGGCATAGCTCAGTGGTTTGAGCATTGGCCTGCTAAACCCAGGGTTGTGAGTTCAATCCTTGAGGGGGCCATTTAGGGATCTGGGGCAAAAATTGGGGATTAGTCCTGCTTTGAGCAGGGGGTTGGACTAGATGACCTCCTGAGGTCCCTTCCAACCCTGATATTCTATGAAATGTTTGTAACTCTGAACAAAACGCAGCTACGGCTCCAGCAGTTCACGCTCTGGGACAGTTTCCAGAGGCAGCTAGTCAGCTTCCTTGCAGGCAGCTTCTTTCACAGGGCCCAGGCAAGCTTTGAGTGGGAGGGGGTGCTGGAGAAAGTAGCAGGTGGGTGAAAACAGCAGACCCCGTCCCAGCCAGGGGAGGGGAGGTGAAAACAGAACCCATAGCTTACAGGAAAGCAGTGTTAGACCCCAATGCTGCTCGGGCTGCCTTGGGCTGGCAGCAGGGGCTCACAGCTTTGCCTGCAAATCTCAGCATCTTCAACTCCTAGCTGTAAGTGGGTGCCAATTTAAGTGGGTGTAGGGGTGGGGGTAGGGATAGGGATGGGGACAGGCAGCCCAGATGTGCCTACCTTTAAGATGCAATATAGGCACAGTACAATATTTGTTTTTGTTTTGTCTCCACTGCTGCCTGATTGGTTACTTCTGGTTTCACATGGTGTCCAGTTGACCGGTCAGTCCCTAACTCAGGTGTTCGTATATTTGAGGTAGTCTAAAGAGATTGCCATAGCAAACATAAAGGTAACAAATAGTAATATCAATGCAGTCTAATAGATCAGTTTACCAGACACTTGTCAGGAAAACATAGTAAGAACAAGTACCTCTTTCCATTATAAGGCCCTGCTTATAACTTTGCCAGACTTTAACCATTTGAGCTGAAACTTTCCATTCTGGGTGTCTGCCTCAAGATAAATATTTTGGGGAAGATTCAGGTTAAACAGTTCAGCCATTTCTCAGAACTACACAGTCACATATGTGAAATGAATTTTTATTTTTTATTTTCTTTGAAATAAGGCGTTAAACAATTACCTGCTGAAAGATATTAAGATGACCTGATGTCCTTAAAAGCATTATTTTTAGATGCCTTTTAGTGGTGTATTGAAAACTGTGTTAAAATTACAAACTATCACTTTAATATGTAAGTGGTTTCCT
Organism: Eretmochelys imbricata; assembly: GCF_965152235.1. Classification (NCBI taxonomy): domain Eukaryota; kingdom Metazoa; phylum Chordata; order Testudines; family Cheloniidae; genus Eretmochelys; species Eretmochelys imbricata. Next base: position 113,266,503 of record NC_135577.1, read on the forward strand.
AGTCATCCTTGCAGGCTAGAGGGCTTTGTAGGGAAGTGTGCAATCAGAATCAGTTTCCAGCAAGTCATCCTAGAGTAAGGTGGGCTGAGGTATACCTCTGCATTTTAGGGAAAAGTCTGCTTTGTCTCTTTCTGTTTTGGGATTATTGTTCTGAATCTAACAAATAAGATAGTGTTATGATGCACCTTTCAGCAAGAGTCTTTAATACAGGTTGAACCTCTCTAATCCGGCACTCCCTGGTCCAGCATAGGTGCCAACTCCATGGGTGCACCAGCCCCGGAGCACCCAGGGGGCAAAATTTGTGGGTGCGGAGCATCCACCGCAACCACGCACCCTTCTCTGCTGTACTCCCCCCGCGCGCCGGCATCCCTGCGCTTACCAACTCCTCCTCCTCCCTCCCAGCGCTTCTGGAGTACTGCGAACAGCTGATTTGTGGCGTTCAAGCTCCAGAAGGCGGGGGAGGACCTGGGGCCGGCGTCTGGGACCTGGGGCCGGCATCGGAGCCCCCAGGTCGGGGGCCAGCGGCTGGGACCCTGGGCGGAGGCAGGTCCCCACACTGTGCACAAAGCCTGGGGATGCTGCAGCACCTCCCACCCCTACTTCCCATGCCTATGGAGACCTGTTGGCACTCTGCATTGACTTCCCGTGGTTTGACAAATTCTCTAGTTCGGCACTGGTCAGGTCCTGAGGGTGCTGGACTAGAGAGGTTCAACCTGTATTTTTATCTAACTTCTCTACATGTATGCATTGAATATAACACTTTTAGAACCTCTGAAGATCTTGAAAATCAGAAATAGCAGTAGAGAGTTCACCTCTGTTTCACAGGCCAGATTTTCAAAAATGCTCAACAATCCATTTAGGCATCAAATTATGAGCCAGATTTTCAAAAGAGCGTAGTATGCTGAGTGCATGGTGAGTCCTGAGTGTCATACTGGGATATGCTGGGTGCTGAGTATTTCTGAAATTCTGGGTCTTATCAGATGCCTAACTGAGAGCTGAGCTCTTTCAAAAATCTGATGAAAATTGTGGAGGTTTAAAACTTTAAAACTGACTTTAAAATCTGGCCCTTTATCAGTATTACTTGAAGGAACCTGTGACACAGAGGCCCCTTTGCAAAGGGTCCCCTGTTCTTTGCAAACACTTCTCACCTCAGACCTGACAAATTTACTGCACCAAACATGTCTTACAGAATATTTATCCATAAAGAGCAACCTGTAAGTTGTCTACAGAAAGCTCATAACTTGTCAAGATTCATAATCATTGTGGGGTGTACATACGGACAACGTTTAAGGAATAATGTATTTATATTCAAAGTATGCTTTATGGCTTTGGAGTATAAATTAGTCACCAGGAGATAATGTATCTTGGTGGTGGCCCATTCAGGCACGGGGGAGTTGTTACCCCCACTCTGTTTGGCCAGTGATGGAATTCAAGGCTCTCTATTGTTTAGCCTTGCACAACTGAAAGGCTATGTCTACACTACATACTTAGGGTGCCCCTCTTGTTAACCTGCAAGGTGAAGTTAGAGCTGGCATAGCAGGTTAACCACTTGAGTGGCTGAAAAGCTGGTGGTGTCAGGGAGCTGACACCCAGCTATGCGAGTCTCCCTCTTACTAGAGGCAAGGGCTAACACTGTGACTCTCAATGCCCTGAGTACCCTGGACTCTGGGTGCCGCAGAGAACCCTTCAGGTAAAACATAAGCATGTGTTTGCCTGCTGGTAGGCTATAGACAGAGTTGATGAGGAAAGAAAGAAATTAATTTTATGAATATCATTTCCTAAAAATCCTAAGGAAACCCTTAGACCAGATGTGGGCAAACTACGGCCCACAGGCCACATCCGGCCCACGGCACCCTCCTGCACGGCCCCTGAGCTCCTGGCCCTGGAGGTTAGTTCCCGGCCCCTCCCCTGCTGTTCCCCTTCCCCTGCAGCCTCAGCACGCCGTGCCGCTGGCGCAACGCTCTGGGCAACCAGGCAGCGCAGTTGTAGAGCCGCGGCCTGACCTGGTGCTCCAGGCAGTGCAGTAAGGGGCGTTGGATAGAGGGCAGGGGAGTTCGGGGTGGTGGTCGGGGTCGGGGGTGTGGATAGGGGTCGAGGCGGTCAGAGGGCAGGGAACAGGAGGGTTGGATGGGGCAGGGGTCCTGGGGGGGCAGTCAGGAATGAGAGTGCGGGGTTGGATGGGGAGACAGGTGACAGTCAGGGGTGCGGGGTCCAGGGGTAATCAGGGGACAGGGAGCAGGCGGTGGTGGATGGGGCAGGAGGCCCGGGGGCGCTGCAGGGGACGGGGGGGTTGGATGGGGCTGGAGTCCCAGCGGAGCCGTCAGGGGGCGAGAAGCGGGGGGGGGGTGTCAGATAGGAGGCGGGGGCAGGGCCATGCGTGGCTGTTTGGAAAGACACAGCCTCCCCTAACCGGCCCTCCATACAATTTTGGAAACCCGATGTGGCCCTCAGGCCAAAAAGTTTGCCCACCCCTGCCTTAGACTATACTTGTAATATTGTACTCTTACCTGGTCTCAGTTACTGTACTATCCCTTTAGATTACAAGTTTGTTAAGGCAGGGACTGTATTTTGTGTATTGTACAATGTCAACCACACTGGTAGTGGTAGGAACAAAGGAACTGCCATCCTGCTTCAAACTAGTGTAGGGATCTCAAATTCAAATCACCATGAGGGCCACATGAGGACTAGTATCATAGAATCATAGAATATCAGGGTTGGAAGGGACCTCAGGAGGTCATCTAGTCCAACCCCCTGCTCAAAAGCAGGACCCATACCCAACTAAATCATCCCAGCCAGGGCTTTGTCAAGCCTGACCTTAAAAACTTCTAAGGAAGGAGATTCCACCACCTCACTAGGTAACGCATTCCAGTGTTTCACCACCCTCCTAGTGAAAAAGTTTTTCCTAATATCCAACCTAAACATTGGCCCAAGGGCTGCATCACTGAAACCTTTTCATACGACGATACAAAATATAGTCAAAAATGAAGAGTAATATAGTATGCTATTAAAAGTCAATGTATTAACTTTTTTAAAACTGTAACGCGAAGAGGGGTTTAATAAAATATAAACACTCAGTAATGCACCTCACTCAAACTACAAAACATGCATTTACTTTTAGAATTACTTCGGTTAAAGCCTGCCCCCACTCCACCCCTTCCATGAAGCCCTGCCCCTTCCACACCTCTTCCCACCCCCATTCCAATCCCTTCCCCAAAGTCCCTGTTCCAACTCCGCCCCCTCCCTGCCCCTATTCCAACCCCTTCTCCAAAGCCCCGCTTTCCGCCTCCTCCCCCCTCCCTCCTGGAAAGTCCTAAGTGCTGCCAAACAGCTGTTTGGCAGTGGGAAGCGCTGGGAGATAGACGGAGGAGCGGGGATGTGGCGCTCTCGGGGAAGGGGGGAGGAGAGGGGGTGGGAGCTTGGCTGCCGGTGGAGTCAACGCCTATGGCGGGCCACTGGAAATAACTCCACGGGCCGCACGTGTTTGAGGCTCCTGGACTAGTGGCCCATCTAGTTCAAGATCTTGTCTCTAATTACCATTGCAAGATGCTTCAGGGATAGGTACAGTAACTATGCCATAGGCCGGGGTGGCCAAAATTACTGACCCTCTGAGCTGCATCCAACAATCTTCAGAAGTTCGAGAGCTGGAGCACCCCTGCTGGGGCTCAGGGCTTCAGCCACGTGGAAGGCACCTTCTGGGGCTCAGGGCTTCAGCCCCACAAGAGGTGCCTGCTAGGGCCCAGGGCACCCTGTGGGGCTAAAGCCCCATGCACTGGCAGGCGTGCCCTGTGGGGCTGAAGCCCCAAGTCCCTTCCTCACCCCACCCCATTGGGCAAGCAATGGGGTCACGTGTCCCCCACCCCCAGATTTTTGCCAGGGTTTGCTGGCTCTGCTCAGTCACATGGTCTAGCTGGGCCTCCTCCCTGCATGACAGCCTGAGGTGCCACTTTTGATGTGATCAGTGGGGGGAGCAGCAGCTCCCCCTCAGCTATGCTCCCCCACCCCTAGGAGCCAGAGGGACCTGCCGGATGCTTCCTGGGAGCTGCCCCAGGTAAGCACTGCCCGGACTCCCCACCTCGCCCCCCCGGCAGGCGCCTCTGGCTTTTAGGGGTGGGGTGGGCACCCATTACGGTAGCCCACGAGATCCTCCTGCCCTGTTCTGGGGGCAGTCAGGGGACAGGGGAGGGAGGTGGATGGGGCAGGGGTCTGGGGGGGGGTGTCAAGGAATGCAGGGGGGTTGGATGGGGCAGGAGTCCCAGGGGGCGGGGGTGGGCAACAACCCCCTCATGGGGTGAGGAGGGAACCCATTGTTAAGATTTTGGCAGCTCATCACTGGGGTTACCATACGTCTGTATTTTCCCTCCCGGTTGGCGATTGAAGAACCAAAAAGTCTGACCTGTCCGGGAAAATACGGATGTATGTTAACCCTGCCTAAAGTTCTTTTTTAAAAAGATGGGTCTGAACTAAAAATGAGCTCCGTTTCACATGTGTGGGTCCCCACCACTCCCTGGGGGTGTGCTAGGGTGACCAGATGTCCCAATTTTATAGGGACAGTCCCGATTTTGGGGTCTTTTTCTTATATAGGTTCCTATTACCTCCCACTCCCTGTCCTGATTTTTCACACTTGCTGTCTGGTCACCCTAGGGTGTGCACGTGTGGGTCCCAGCTTCTCCCTGCCCCCCTCATTGAAGCAGGTGTGCAGGGTTACTGCCCTGGGAACCGCAGGGCACCAGTGGACGTAGGGCCAGCTGCAGACAGGGGCATGGGGCAGGGCTAGCTGAAGGCAGGGGGAGCAGGGCTGGCAGGGCAGGGGGTACGGAGCTGGCTGGAGACAGGAGGGTGCGCGGTTGGCTGGAGGCAAGGGGGTGTGGGGCTTGCTGGAGACAGGGCAGGGGCTGACTGGAAGTAGGGGCTGGCTGCAGGCAGGGCAGGGGGGTGCAAGGCTGGCTGGAGACAGGGGCTAGTGTGGGCAGGGCAGGGGGTGCGGCAGGGGCTGGCTGCGGGCAGGAGGTGCGGGGGTGGCTGGAGGCTGGGCAGGGGGTGGCTGGAGGCTGGGCAGGGGGTGGCTGGAGACGGGGGCTGGCTGCGGGCAGGGTGGTAGGTGCTCACGGGGAGAGTGGCTTGGAGCAGCCCGAGCAGCAGGACGCGGCCCAGGCCCAGCAGAGCAGCCGGGGACCCTCCAGGCAGCAGCGGCAGCCCCTGGGCCAGGGGAGCAGCAGCAGCAACAGAGCTCGTGCCCAGGGCCAGGCAGCAGCTCACATGGCTCCCGCAGTGCAGCGCCCCCGGCGGCCAGAGGAGGAATTACATCACTTCCCGGCCAGAGCCCATCAAAGCCTCAGCGGCCCCTGCAAGGAAGCGGGTTAACAACCGGTTCTAAAACTGCTTCAAAATTTAACAACCAGTTCACGCGAACCAGTGCGAACCGGCTCCAGCTCACCACTGCTTATACTACTCATTTGTATTCCTGTATCGTGTCCCCTTCACTAAACTAACATTCCTCTCTATCCAGTTTCTCTTCCTAGGGAGGTCTTTCTATGCTGTTAAAAATTTTCACCACCCATCTGTGGGCCTCCTTTTTTCTACTGGTAGGTTTTGCGGGGGGGTTTTAAGAGAGGATAATTAAAACTGAACAATATTTTGGGTGGAAGCATACCACTAAGATATACAATGATTATTTCAGTATTATTTAAATACATCATACTATTTTTAAAGCCACCATTTTATGCTTGACTGTGGTTTTTACTGAGTTGTTCACAGTGACACCTATGTGGAAAGAATGATTGTCTTTTATAAGGTAATAACAGATTATACAATCAAAAGAGAACCAAAAATAAGAGAATCCATGGACAGGTTTGCACTGAAATAAAGCACAAATTAAAATTGATTTAATTATTTTGGTGCACAGTCTGCATATACAGCAGACTGAAGAAGCAAGATTTAAAATGGAGATGAATGAATCCTACAGAAAATTTAGTTTCTTTACTGTGTTTTTTTAGGAAAATAAAGATGATAACACAAACTTGCCTCTTTTTCTTTAATAAAAACTCAGAGCTTCCTGTCAGGGAAATCAGTTACATTCTGATAATTAACATTCAAAAATTTAAGGAAAGGCAATAGGATAGAACATAAAAGTCAACAGCAAGTACACTGCAGCAAAATATTTTATTAATAATTAAGGATACAATAAAACAATATTTAACTTTGAATTTATACCAAGGCCGTATAATGCATACAGATAAATTTGGATATATACATTTTAAAGAAGATTTACGTACAATCATTAGTTACAAACTTTTCCATTAAGCATACTTCAAAAAAAACAAAACAAAACAAAAACAAAAAAACTCCACTAAACTGCAAAGAAGGAGGGGGGAAATGGTTGTGGATTACCACAAAATCGACACTGGTATACTTCAGATCAAACTTGCTCGTAAATCAATATAATCGGCAAACAAGTATCATGATTTACAACTTTCTCAAAACATAACAAAAAATACATCCATTCATTTCTTTTGCTAAGATGTAACAGCACAGCATGCACCAAAGCCTTTACATTCCACTTACTAATAAAAGTAGATTTTTGTGAGTTGGTCCTTTTACATCTTGCTGGATGGTTACTTACCAGAAAGCAAGTGTGTTCCCCAGCCATCTTGTATACAACACAAAGAAATTACATTCTGCAGCACAGACACAGGATTCTCTAAAATCCATGCACCATACTTTTTCGGTTTGGCTTATTTAGTTTACTATCCATGCACAAACTGCTTACAAATACTGCACCAGATAAGGATTTCCACAAATCTTAAATGCTGCACATTTAACTCATGAGCAGAAGACTGTTAAATATGCAAAAAGCTAAGATCACACAATATGTTGGTACTGGAATCTATTGAGTTAATCATTTTTCAATCCATCTGATGCTTTTGCCTTTTTAAAGAATCAACCTTTCACAAAAGCTGAGATGAGCAAATCTTAAATAAAAAAAATATAAACTATTTTCTTCACCTTTACAGAAAAAATTTAGAAATGTTGAAAGCTTCACATGACCTACAGAGGAATATGAATGCTTTGATTTTTTTAAACAATGGCTGTACATCTAACCGTTGAAGAGACCAGACAGTCACAATTATCATAGTAATTAAACTTAAATATAATAAGCATTATCCGATTGTTACGTCATGAAAGTTGCAAGTGTATATTAGAAGTTATGACTACAATTTAAGTACTTAGCAAAAAGTTTGAAATGATCTTTGTAAACATTAGCAAAATAATTCAGATGTGTAACACCATTAATAATCACTTTGTTTTAGCCAACAGAATAAGAAATGCAAAAGTAGATCAGTTAAACTGTAATTCCAAGCAGATCTGATTAAAAAATAAAATAAAGGGAAGAGATGGGTACAGGTAAGGCCTCACATGAACTCAAAAAATAGGGAGAAGCATCCGAAGAACGCATCCTCTGTACTGGGCTATGACTTATCAACTATAGTTAATTTAAAAAAAAATTCCTTGACAAATAATTTGCAAAGAAGTCAACAGTAGAACAAAAATTCAGTGAATCAAAATAATCATACTTTGAAATTACATAGCTTGTTTCATCCAGAGATTTCAAAGCACTTTATAAAGGTGAGTAACTATTATTATCCCTTTCTTCCAATCAGAGGCGCTGGTTGTCTTGCGCAAGGTCACTAAGCAAGTCACTGTGTGGGAAGTTGGGAACAGAACCAAAATTTCCTGAGTCCAAGTTCCACTCTCAAACATCTAGTCACAGCTGAACCCTAACAGATCACTTTATTTAATTTGATACATATTATAGCTGAACTGTAAACAGAAAAATCCAGTTGGTATTGATGACTATAAATGGATCATGCTGCCATTAGACAAACAGTTCCTGTATCTATCTAAGGTGGTGTAACTTTAAGGTGTTATTAAAAGGCACTTGTCTCACAAAAAATATTTTGTTTTCTCTAATTAATGTGTATTTAAAATATAAAATATCTGAAATTATTTACATTTGTTAAAATGTTGCAAATAAATAAACCACTACAAAGCAGTAATTTATAAATCTAACATGAAAGGAGCTATGTGGGAAAACAGCTATTTTTTAAACACATTTTTGACCCATTATTCCATTTAGTGTAGCATTCTGTAGGATATTTCTACAGTAGCACACTTTTGGTATGATTTATATTGGCTACTAAATTCCTATATCCACAAAGGAAGAGGAAAGTGCATGCAGAAATATGATCAGGTTTATTTAACAAGCTGCAAAACTAACCTAACTGCTTGTGAGTTGAAGGAAGAGACTTCACACCATAAGCAAGCCTTTTCTGAGTCTTATGTCTGAGATCACATATGACCAGTATGAAATGTGACATATAAATTATGAACAATTTTGTGACTAACTATATTTACAAGGTTAAATCAGAAGTACCCACTGACTTAAGTCATTTTAAAGTGATTTCCGTTCTCACAGGTTGCTGAGAAGACCCATCAAATCCAGATCCAATAACTGAGTTAAAATACATCTAAATGGCAATTAAAGATAATCCAGTGCAGTTTTCAGGGATTTATGGATGGCAGTAAAAAAACCTCACATTTATCTGATCTATAAACTCACATTTATCTAATGCTATAGTTTTCCTGTCTTTCAAGTCTCATAGCTACCTTCTAATAAGATGACAGCCTGAATTTGAGGGACTCTTTCCTAGATGTCCAGTACCACAAGAAAATGGACACAGCCAGTCATTATGTAAGTAAATGTTAATTTCCAACATGTATTATAATACTGCTACATTGTAAAAGCAAAAATGCAATAAGGTGAAATGGATAGAACCAAATCAAACACAGAAATGAATAGCCAACAGTTTTTTGTATTTAATCTTTTGATTAGAATAACACATTAAAAGTATGTCCATGCTGCTGTAAAGTTGATGGATCTAACCTTGCATTTGGCCAATAATCTTAAATTCCCAGTCTTCTTTTCATAGTTTTTCCAGTACTGTATTTTAAGGAAATTCCTGCATCTTTGAGAAATGTGCATTCTCTGACTTTTGCATTAGGTTTCTTTAAAAAAACAGTTTGACCAAATATTAGACTCTGATACTTATACAGTTCCTCAAGAAAGCCATATCTCCCACATAACATGGTGACCAAAATTGAAAAAAAGGTGTACTGACAATTGCCATGGCAAGTGGGTGAAAGTGTGGGATAGCTGCCATATAGTCAAGCCAACTATTTACACAATCTCCACAACCCGAGGGAATATAAAAACACAACTTTTAATCATGTGCGGCTCATGGGAACTATCAGTCTACATAAAGTGCAAAAAAGAAAGCAATATCTAACATGAGGCCACTGCTTTTCTAGTACTCCCACTCATCTGTTTTCATGTCTAGATAGTAAAGAATATTCTGTGCAAGCTTTACTGCCTGCTTTCTGGCAACTTTAGATCGCTCATCTCCTTGTGGATCAACAGCATCAAGTGCCAAAAGTTGCTTAGTGAGGAGCTCTTCTAGTCTCATGTAGTTCTTATCAGTTCTGTTTCCATCAAAAGAGAGCACTTCCCTCTGAATCTGAGACAAGTGTCCAAGAATACTCCAGACTGCCTTATGGGATTGGTGTTCCACAACAGTTTGTTCACCATACATTTGTCTTTTTTCAAGTGCTTCCTTTAAATCAATATATGTTATAAGAGTTTGCACTTCTATTACTGCTCTTCTCCTGGCTTCTCTGATACACGGGTTCTTTCCTGGACTCACTTCATCCAAGTGGGCAATTAAACCTTGCAGTTCTGCCTTGCATCCCAAGTACAAATCAGAAGCATTTTCTGCTCTGAAAAGTAAAGAATGAACTTCTTTCATTTTTTTGCGGATCTCTTCTATTTTTAGAATGGATTGATTTTGTGCCAAGTCATAAGCATGAGCAGAGTCTGCTTCCTCCTCCAAATCCAGATATTTCTGTAATTTATTGATCTCTTCCACCACTTCCTTTCTGTAATTTCTTATTTCTGTATGACCACAAACATCCAAAGCATCCAAATCTGCAATCAGACCTGTAAGCACACAGGATAAATGCCTGCAAGTCTCATTGTTATTTACTCCCATTAAGACTGCAATAAGAGTTCCCCTAGCCTTGTTCACATCACACATAACAGAGTTAATTTTTGAGACTGAAGGATGTGCATCACTGGAGAGTGGCAGGGAAGGCTGCTGCTTTATACAGCTTTCTATAATCTCTTGAACTGCACAAACTTTTGTCAGAGTGCGATATCTTGCTTTCCGTAACGAGATTTTTCCTCCAGTTTTCACTTGAGTGAGTCTCAATACGATATCCTGAATACCCTCTTCAAATTCATCAGTTATACAGTTGCCACCTTTATAAAAAGGTGTGATCTCACGTTCCACCAATGATTGAGCTTCCTTATATATGGCCTCTATTTCCAGTCTGTGTGGATGGTTTGCATTCTGCTCCAATTCCTTGAGTAGTCTCTCTGTTTCCTGGGCTGCGCGTTTTCTCGCTTGCTGAATGTCCCCTTTTCCTTCAGTATCTACAGAATCTATTTCAAAAAGCTGTTTAGTCAGAGTCCTCTCCAGTTTCTTGTAATCCCTGTCAGTAGATAGGCCACTGAAAATCATCACCTGCTGTTCAATATCTCTGACTTCTTTCTGTATTTCTTGCAGCCTTTTGATGGAAGGGTGTTGGTTACCCATATCCATTATCTTATTTCCTCCAGTTCCAACTGAGCTACAAATAAAGCAAGAATAAGAACTATGACAAAATTATGTCAGACGCTGACTGACATATTTCATAATACTACCTTTAACAACTTTTATAAAGCCTCAAGTCACTTTAATAAACTAATTTGAGCTAAAAAGCTGCAGAGACTTTATTTGCTGGTGTAAGTTTAAAAAAAAAAAGAGTGAACCACTTAACTTCAAAACATACAGTATTTCCCTGTTCTTTTGTGCATCTATTTCTAATGTTGTCTGCAAGCTTCTTCCTATTAAATGATATGCACTAAGACTGTCAAGCAATTAAAAAAATTAATCGCAATTAATCGCACAATTAAAAAAGGTTTCAGAGTAGCAGCCGTGTTAGTCTGTATCTGCAAAAAGAAAAGGAGTACTTGTGGCACCTTAGAGACTAACAAATTTATTTGAGCATAAGCTGTAACTCACGAAAGCTTATGCTCAAATAAATTTGTTAGTCTCTAAGGTGCCACAAGTACTCCTTTTCTTTTTACAATTAAAAAAATTAATCATATTCTTAAATAATAGAATACTATTTATTTAAATATTTTGATGTTTTCTACATTTTCAAATATATTGATTTCAATTATAACAGAATACAAAGTGTACAGTGCTCACTTTATATTTTTAATACAAATATTTTCACTGTAAAAAACAAAAGAAACAGTATTTTTCAATTCACCTAATACAAGTACTGTAGTGCAATCTCTTTCTCATGAAAGTTGAACTTACAAATGTAGAATTATGTACAAAAAAACCTGCATTCAAAAACAAAATAGAAAACTTTAGAGCCTACAAGTCCACTCAGTCCTATTTCTTGTTCAGCCAATCACCCAGACAAACAAGTTTGTTTACATTTGCAGGAGATAATGCTGCCCACTTCTTGTTCACAGTTTTATTTGAAAGTGAGAACAGGTGTTCATATAGCACTGTTGTAGCAGGGGTGCAAGATATTTACATGCCAGATGCACTAAAGGTTCATATTTCCCTTCATGCTTCAACCACCATTCCAGGGGACATGTGTCCATTCTGATGACGGGTTCCGCTCAATAACAATTCAAAGCAGTCCAGACTGATGTATGTTCATTTTCATCATCTGAGTCAGATGCCACCAGCAGAAGGTTGATTTTCTTTTTTGGTGGTTTGGGTTCTGTAGTTTCCGCATCAGAGTGTTGCTCTTTTAAGACTTCTGAAAACATGCTCCACACCTCATCCCTCTCAAATTTTGAAAGGCACTTCAGATTCTTAAATCTTGGGTCAAGTGCTGTAGTTATCTTTAGAAATCACACATTAGTACCTTCTTTGCGTTTTGCCAAATCCACAGCAAAAGTGTTCTTAAAATGAACACGTGTGCTGAGTCATCATCTGAGATTACTATAACATGAAATATATGGCAGAATGCGGGTAAAATAGAGCCGGAGACATATAATTCTCCCCCAAGGAGTTCAGTCAAATTTAATTAATGCATTTAAAAAAAAAAAAAAAAAACTAAACAAGCGTCGTCAGCATGGAAGCATATCCTCTGGAATGGTGGCCAAAGCATGAAGGGGCATACGAATGTTTAGCATATCTGGCATGTAAATACCTTGCAATGCTGGCTACAAAAGTCCCATGCGAACGCCTGTTCTCACTTTCTAGTGACATTGTACATAAGAAGTGGGAAGCAAAATTGTTTTGTTTCTGAGTGCAGTTTAGAGGTGAAAGTAAGCCAGTAAGGGCCGGTACAGTGTACCAGTAAGAAAGTGGCTGCCAGTATGGGCCGGTACGCAGCCGACATTAAAGCAGCAGCAGCCGGAGCCCCACACCCTTTAAATCACTGCTGGAACCCCAGCTGGTGTGGGCCAGGCAACACTGGCTGGGGGAGTCTGGCCCCAGCCCCGCCCCTTCTGCTCGAGGCCTTGCCCCTTCTGGGGGCCCAGAACCACCCTCCCACCTTGCCCAGGACCCCGGCCACCCTGCAAAATTACTTTCACCCCGGTACAGTTATGTAACCAAAAAAAAAAAAAATTCTACATTTGTAAGTTGCATTTTAAGGCTAAAGAAATTGCACTACAGTACTTGTATGAGGTGAATTGAAAAATACAGTTTCTTTTATCATTTTAACAGTGCAAATATTTGTAATCTAATAAGTAAGCAGTGTACACTTTGTATATTCTGTGTTGTTATTGAAATCAATACATTTGAAAATGCAGAAAACATCCAAAATATTTAATAATTTTCAATCGGTGTGCTATTAACAGTGCAATTAAAACTGCAATTAATTGTGATTAATTTGAGTTAATAGCATGAGTTAAATGTGATTAATCGACAGCCCTAATATGCACTTTTGAATTTTCACCAATAGAAGTCTTTGTTCACTTCCTCAGCTGTAACGATTACAAGCAACGCAGAACAAATTGGTTCCTTCAGTAATGAAGACAATTAAGGAGGCAATTTCCAATCCTTAATCTTTTAGTGCAATATTTATACCCACCACCCCAACTGGTAAATAAATACACCCTTCCCAATCATTTGCATTATTCAGAACAGGGATTATAAACTGTTGAGACAACCAACATTGTCAACCTTTTACCTACATCTATCTACCACCAGCAAGCCTCACCAGCCTCCTCCACCATCCGGTGCCCTTAACGCGCAGCCACCTACCCCTGACAATCTACACCTGTTTCTACCACACCCAGCGCCCTTCATCCCCCTCCCCTCCACCGCCCCCGCCCTTCACCTGCGCCCACCTGACCCTGGCACCCCTCTCCTGCCTCATTCAGTGCCCTTCACGCCCCGCCCCACCACTCCCGGCACCCTTCACTAATCACTTTCACTCTTCACCCTCCCCCGCCCTTACAGCGCCACCTGTCCTCAAGCAGCATCCATAACCATCCCCAGCCGGCACCGCGACCCCTCTATGCAGGGGGGGAGTGTGAGATGGCCCCTAGTCCCAACACACCGGGATGACCACATGGCGCCTACCCCAGCCAACAGCCTTGGGGGAAGACAGTCCCCTGGAGCAGGCCTCGATCCCCCCGGAACCCGGACTCGCTACATCCCTGCAGGAGGGGCCGGGATACGCCGGTCCGCGCCGCGCCACCCCGCCGCCGGCAGGTGATGACTTCACAATGGGGGCGCCCCGGGGGAACGGAGAGTGAGTGCCGGGGCCCAGAGCCGGCTCCCCCTTAGCGGGGACGGCAGCGAGAGAGAGCCTGGCCCTGGGGCCACAGGTGGCTGCGAGTCCCCACCGTGGAGATCCCACCTCCCCCTCTCCTCAGTCCCCCCCGGCAGCCCGGAACCCTTTCCCTACCAGCCCCCCGCCGCCCAGGCCCCGTTCCCCACCAGCCCCCTCCTCCACGCCCCCCGCCGCCCAGGCCCCGTTCCCTACCACCCTCCCTCCTCCACGCCCCCCGCCGCCCAGGCCCCCTTCCCTACCACCCTCCCTCCTCCACGCCCCCCGCCGCCCAGGCCCCCTTCCCTACCACCCTCCCTCCTCCACGCCCCCCGCCGCCCAGGCCCCGTCCCCTACCACCCTCCCTCCTCCACGCCCCCCGCCGCCCAGGCCCCGTTCCCTACCAGCCCCCCTCCTCCACGCCCCCCGCCGCCCAGGCCCCGTTCCCTACCAGCCCCCCTCCTCCAGGCCCCCTTCCCTACCAGCCCCCCTCCTCCACGCCCCCCGCCGCCCAGGCCCCCTTCCCTACCACCCTCCCTCCTCCACGCCCCCCGCCGCCCAGGCCCCGTTCCCTACCACCCTCCCTCCTCCACGCCCCCCGCCGCCCAGACCCCCTTCCCTACCACCCTCCCTCCTCCACGCCCCCCGCCGCCCAGGCCCCGTCCCCTACCACCCTCCCTCCTCCACGCCCCCCGCCGCCCAGGCCCCCTTCCCTACCACCCTCCCTTCTCCAGGCCCCCTTCCCTACCACCCTCCCTCCTCCACGCCCCCCGCCGCCCAGGCCCCCTTCCCTACCACCCTCCCTCCTCCACGTCCCCCGCCGGCAGCCCAGCCCCCTTGTCATCCGCTTCCCCCACTCTCCAGACAGCCCAGGTCTCCGACCTCTCACCTCAGGCAGCCCCTGCTCTGCTCTTCCCCGCGACGTCCGCCCCCTCACGCGGCTCAGCAGACGCTATTCTCCCGCACACACAACATGGGCCGGCTACAGAGTGTGTCCCCCCCTCCCCGCAGGCCTCTCACCTGCGGGCCGCCGGCGGCTGTCAGCAGCCCGCAGGCCAAACGGCGGCTAACCCGAGGACCCCCGTCCCCGCCCTCACGAGGCGGGGGCCGCAGGAGGAGGGAGCGAAGGGCAGCCCGAGCTGCGCAGCCGAGAGACCGATCGAGACGCTCTATCCCCCGCTGCCGCCGCCCAGAGGCCGCAGCTGCGCCGCCTGCCGCACCGCAGGGAGAAGTTTTGGGCGGCCCTTCTCCTTGCGACAGGGCCGTAAAGCCGCCGCCAGCGGGGAGGGGAGGGGCGCGATGGCGGCGGCCGCGCCGAGAGCCGGCCTGCGCGCGTGGACCAGGGCGCGCCGCTGCTTCTCCCGAGCCGGCGGCGGCGCGGGGCTCCTGGCCGCGGGCAGGGGCCACGAGCCGGAGAGCCGGGTAAACCGCCAGAGGGGGCGCAGGGTGACGGCGGGGAAGGTCTCCGCTGGGAGCCGGGCCCCGTGTTGGGAGGGAGGGAGAGCCCGCCCCCGCCGGGGTTGTGTTGCTGCGTGGGGGGGTCGAGAGGCAGAGCGGGGCGCCAGAACTCTGTAGCCCGCCTCCGGGAGGGTGGACTCCACCCCTGCCTCAGGCTCCAGACAGGGGCCGCTGGACCTGCGTGGAGCCCCATGGTTTTGGGTACAGGTTTGAGACCCCTGCTGGGTGCAGCTGGGTGTCAGGACTCGTGCGCTTTGTTCCCGTCGGGGGGAGCAGGGAGCCTGCTAGAGCCGGAGCAGGGCTTCTCCCTCTCTGCCAGCACCTGATTAACTCCTGAGAGGATTTTACTTGCATTTCCTGTTGAACTGTTTGAAGAGATTTTTGTAAAACGGTCGGTAGTATTTGGACCGCACTTCTCAAGAAACGAAACATTTTCCAAGGGTCTCGGCAAGTCCCGTAAAATCTCATTAGCCGCTTTTTAATTGCATGTGGCTCTGGATTAGCAAATAAGTAGATGTGTTGCTTAGTAAGGTCTGGCGGAGCCAGCAAGTGATTTGGAATCAGACCCTCTGCTGCTGCTTCTGATTGATTTCTTTTATGGCCTTGGCAAGTTATGTTGCTCTTCTGTGCCTTGTTTTCTCCAAGGATAATATTTACCTGCCTCTTGGGCTGATGTGGGGATTAATATTTGGAGATTTTTTTTCATAAGAACTATCTAAATGTCAAGTGTTAGTGTTGTTTGGGTTTAAAAAAATCTAGCGGGTCTTGAACTATTATACATACTGTTTTATATTTAGGCTGGTTAGAATTCAACTTTTTTTAATATATAATTTTGATGGATAATGATTATTTTTAAACATTTTTTTTCTCTTTTTATCTATTTAAATTTTCAGAGTTGCAGGAAATTAAATGGCGGGGGGCAGTCCAGCAACAATAATGTAATGATAGTAGATGCTGAGATTCAAAAAATTAAACCTTTATTACTATTAAAACACAAATTGTGAACATCATGTCAAAATAACAGTCTTCAAATTATGTTAAGAGCTGTTATAAAAAAGGTGGTGATCAATTGTTCTCCCTGCTACTGAAGGTAGGCCAAGAAGCAGTCTGTTTAATCTGTAGCAAGGTAGATTTACGTTAGATATTAGGAAAAACTTTCTAACTATGAGATTAGTTAAGTACTGGAATAGGCTTCCAAATGAGGTTGTAGAATGCTGCTTGTTGTTGGTTTTTTGAGAACAGGTTAGACAAACACAGGGATGGTCTAGATTGGGGTTCTCAAAATTCATTGCATTGTGACCCTCTTCTGACAACAAAAATTATGACACCACACCCGCAAGGGGACTGAAGCCTGAGCCCACCTGAGCTCTGCTGGCCCAGGTGCGGCAGCAGGGTCAAAGCCAAAGCCCATGGGCAGTGAGTGGAGTCCCATCCCCCACCCCGGGCTAGCCCCCAGCTCCGCCCCTTCTGCCCATGCCCTCCCTGTGGCCAGCGGAGCCCTGAGACCCTTGTGTGCAGCCACCACCCCATGACCAGAGCTACAAGCCCCGCCACCTGTCCAGAGGAGTCCCGGGCCAGCGGAAGCCCCGAGCCGAGCCTCCCACTGCCTGGAGGAGCCCTGGCCGGGCTGGCTGAAGCCCTGAGCCGAGCCTTCCTCTGCTGGGAGGAGCCCAAGATTGGCCACAGCCGTGCCTCCTCTCCCCAGACCTGACCTGCCCAGGGGAAAAGCACCTGTAGAACAGTCGTTTTCAAAGTTCGGGTCGCGACCCAAAATGCAAGGCACTGGGTCGCCTTGCTCAGCACCCAGGAATCCTGGCGGCCGGACAGTAAAAACTAGTAGTGCCTACCTGTTCTGACACCGTGCTGTACCCCAAAAGCGGCCAGTAGCAGGTCTGGCTCGTAGGCAGGCGGTCTGCACCCACCAATGGGAGCTGGGGCGTGTGGGGGCAGTGCCTGCAGGCAAGAGCCGCATGGAGCCGCTTGTGCGCCTCTGCGTAGGAGCCGGACCTACTGGTTGTTTCTGTGGCACAGCGCTGTCCACTGTGTCAGGACAGGCAGGCTTCCCACCTCTGAACCCTAGCAGCACTGCTGACCAGGAGCCGCCAGAGGTAAGCCCGTGCCCCAACCCCATGTCTCTTCCCCAGATCTGAGGCCCCCCGGCAGAGCCCCTTCCTGCACTCCAACCCTATCATCCTCAGCTCCACCCCAGCCCAGGGCCCTGACCCCCTCCCAAACGCCACCCCCCTCCCCCAGCCCAGAGCCCCCTCATTCCTGACCCCACCCTGCAGCCCTCACCCCTGCGCCCCAACCCTCTGCCCCAGCCCTGAGCCCCCTCCCACACCCCAAACCCCTCATCCCCAGCTCTGTTAGGTCGCAGGCATCAACAATTTTCTTCAACTGGGTCGACAGAAAAAAAGTTTGAAAACCACTGCTGTAGAAGACACCTTTGATATATCCCATGCAGGTTCTGGGGCAGCTGAGGAGGCAGTATGTGCCTCCTCAGCTGCCCTGGAACCTGCATGAGGCATAATAATAGTAAAAACTTCGCTGCCAAACCCCACAACTGGGGGTTTGATGGCTGTTATACCCCACTGGCCTGGGCCGGGAGAGGGGGGCATGTCCAAGGGCTTCAGCCCCGGGCAGAGGGCCTGTAACTTGACCCCTACTGCGCAGGGCGGAAGCCCTTGGGTTTGGGCTTTGGCCTGGGGTGGTGGGGCTCAGGCTTTGGCTCTGGGCCCCAGCAAATCTAAGCCAGCCTTGGCGACCCCATTAAAATGGGGTCCTGACCCACAGTTTGAGAACTGCTGGTCTAGATAATGGTTAGTCCTGCCTCAGTTCAAGGGTCTGGAATAGATTACTTTGAGGTCCCTTCCAGCCCTATGTTTCTATGATTCTGTGAAAATAGACAAAGTAAATATCCTTAAATCAAGCTGTAATACATTCTCAAGTAACATTTTTCTTACTTTGCTTATCTGTAAATTTCAATTATTGATGGAAATATTTTTGTACTGATTTGTGCCTATATGGTGAAAGCAATATTTAAACCTGGATTTGTGCTGGAAATGGCCTAACCTGATGCTCACTTTAGATAAGCTATTACCAGCAGGACAGTGGGGTGGGAGGAGGTATTGTTTCATATTCTCTGTGTATATATAAAGTCTGCTGCAGTTTCCACGGTATGCATCTGATGAAGTGAGCTGTAGCTCACGAAAGCTCATGCTCAAATAAATTGGTTAGTCTCTAAGGTGCCACAAGGACTCCTTTTCTTTTGACATTTACCAGTAAATATCTAATCTTTCCAAGCCTATTTATATTGTAGTCCAAGTCTAGACTGTTAATTACTACATTATCATACAAGTAGAGGCTAGAGTTTGAGAATCTTTACACAATCTGAATTTCCTCAGTATAGCAAAATTAGTGAAGTTCTAAATGTTGATTCCACAAGACCTGTATTTAGAATTTTTTTTCTAAGCACGGTGCAGGGGTTACCTGTTCACTCAGCTCTCTAACTAAAGAACATCAGATTAGGGACCCAATCTTGTAAATATTTATACATGCACTTAACTTTGCACTGTGCATAGTCCCACAGCAATCAGTGAGAGTATTCATGAAGTGTGAACCACGTATGGGCGCTAGTTTACCTGCCTACGAGATACAACTAAGATTAATTATAAATGCAGAAATAAGAATGTGGTGGTGTTTAATAACTTTGTCCCTTTTGAAGCTTAACTTTAAAAATGCTGGTTGCATACAATAATTTATATTTCTATAGTGCCTTGTTTTTCATCTTAGAGTGCTTTACATACTTCAGAATGCTTCTCTGACATAAATAAATATCACCCTGATTTTGTAGATTGGGAAACTGTGGTACAGAGAAGGTAGGTTACTTGTCCAAACTCAAAAAGTGAGTCATTAACAGAATATGTTAGTAGTCCGGAGTTCTCCCTACTCTGCCCTCAGCAAACCACTGGTTAGTACCTCCTTTGTGCACTCTTACAGGCATACACAAGCAAAGAATAAACTGCAAGGAAAACTGCAAATGAAAATATATACGAGGCCTGTACCTAATAATCTCCTATGCTACCATCTAATATATTAACAAGACAGAAGATCCATGACATGAAGAAGTGAAAGTGTGATCTAAGTGTTTCTTTAGTCTGTGTCTGTGATTGTATCCCAGTCACTTGTGCTTCTCTGACAGATTGATAAATATATCGTAAAAGTGAATTACTGATGTAAACTTAAATCAGGCTAACCTGAACTCTCACAGTTTCTGTGTTTTCATTATTGTGTTTTAAGGTTAGACTCAGCTGTGTGAAACATTATATTTTTCTAAGAAACACTATGCAAACTTTGTTTAAAAATGTTTTTTTTGTTTTTTTAGGTTTCAAGTTTCTGCCCTCCAGCGCATTCTTGCAATGATTGGATTGGTCCTCCTGACAGACATTCAAATCTCCGACCAATAGTATTTCATATTCCTAAAAATGAATCGCCACTGGGACGAAGACTTAGGGAATTTAGACAGGAAACTCAAGTTTGGAACCAACAATTCTGGGCAAGCCAGAATGTGTCATTCAGAAAGGTGAGCATGTAGATGAGGTACTAAGCCACTTGGTGGTGCTGAGTTTCCTTAAGAATTTGCAGCATTAGCAGCTGATAGAAAACATGATTCTGTTCAGCTACATGAAAGATTTTTCACAATTGCATTGTATAGTGACATTGAACCATGATCATTTTGTATTATATAGCTGTTCAGAATACCTGAGAGCACTACAACTTATTATTTTACCTTTATAAACTATTAGTAAATGGTGTGGTTTTGAAATTATTTATCCCTTGCTTTAAACTGATTTTATAGCTGATTTTAATATAATAGTAGAGCTTTCTTTTTTGCCATTAAATAGGCTTATCAATATTGAGGAATGCATATAATGATGAGCTGCAAAGCTAAAAAGTGTGTGTACTTTACTGTTGCTTGAGGATGTATAAAGAGATTCTCCAAACTTTTTGCTGCTTATTTTTTACATTAAAAATACACGGTTGTGACTGTTCTCTTTTCTGGAGGATCTGGAATGTGAGATTAAAGCTGGTTACTGAAAACTGAGCTACTGTTCTAACTCCAGTGGCATAGATGCAATTACTGAGGGGGAAATGAGGGACATATCTCCAGTGGTGAGCTGCCAAAATCTTAACAACTGGTTCCCTCCTCACCCCACGAGGGGGTTGTGGCCCACCCCCAGACCTCCCATCCACCCCTGTCCCCTGACTGCCCCCAGAACTGGGCAGGAGGGTCTCGTGGGCCACCGTAGTGGGTGTCCACCCCACCCCTAAGAGCCAGAGGGACCTGCCGGGGGGCGAGGTGGGGAGTCCCGGCAGTGCTTACCTGGGGCAGCTCCCAGGAAGCATCTGGCAGGTCCCTCTGGCTCCTAGTGGCAGGGGAGCATAGCTGGGGGGGGAGCAGCTGGTCCCCCCACTGATCACATCAAAAGTGGCGCCTTAGGCGTTGACTCCATGAGTGCTCCGGGGCTGGAGCACCCACGGGGAAAATTTGGTGGGTGCAAAGCCCCCACCGGCAGCTCTGCGCCTGGCCTCAGCTCACCTCACCTCTGCTCCGCCTCCTCCCCTGAACGCGCTGCCCTGCTCTGCTTCTCCACCCCCAGCTTCCCGCAAATCAGCTGTTCGCGCAGGAAGCCTGGGAGGGCTGAGAAGCAAGCGGTGGCTTCGTGCTCAGGCCCAGGGAGGCGGAGGTGAGGTGGGGCGGGGAGCGGTTCCCCTGCGAACCTCCCCTTCCCCCCCCCCCCCTCCAGGTTACCTGCTGCGGCATGGGCGGCCCTCCTCGTGCCCTCCTGCCCCAGCTCACCTCTGCTCTGCCTTCGCCTCCCTGGGCCTGAGCATGAAGCCGTCGCTTGCTTCTCAGCCCCCTAGCTTCCTGTGCAAACAGCTGATTCGCGGGAAGCTGGGGGAGGGTGGAGAAGCAGAGCAGGGCAGTGCATTCAGGGGAGGAGGAGAAAGTGGAGGCGGGGCGGGGAGCTGCTGGTGGGTGCTCTGCACCCATCAAATTTTTCCCGTGGGTGCTCCAGCCCCAGAGCACCCACGGAGTCGGCACCTAAGGCGCCACTTTTGGCCAGTTAAATTTAGAAGCCCTTTTAGAACCGGTTGTCCCCACGGGACAACGGGTTCTAAAAGGGCTTCTAAATTTAACAACCGGTTCTAGTGAACTGGTACGAACCAGCTCCAGCTCACCACTACATATCTCCCCTCACCAACTTTACTGTCCTGTTGATGTGTTTTTAAATAATGGTTACAAGCAGTGCATTTCACTCCTGGTCCCTCAATTTTTTTTTCTTACGTGGGTAGAATATGTTGAATTCTAGGTTCGGAGAAGACCGACTCCTCTATTCACCTCCAGCTGTGATGAAAACTATTTCTTTTTTGTTTGTTTGTTTTTTAAAAAGGTAGAAGACATTTTTTTTAAACTAAAATAAAAGCAGCCAATTTTTAAAATTCTGTTAAGTAACTATGAATTTATTTTAAAAGGCTTAAGATCTTTCTGTGAATTCAGCCGTAATGTGCATAAGGCAGGAAGACCTCAAAAGCTGATATGTTGCCTTATTTAAAACTTACAATGTAACGTCCTGATTCTGAAAACATGTAAGCGTATGCATACCTTTACTCACATGAGTAGTGCTTACTTCAGTGGGACTGTTTTCATGAATAAAATTATACATTCTTAAGAGTTTACAGGATTGGGTCTAAATGATTGTTTCCTGAAGAGGATCCAGCTAACTGATTATTGGTTTAAGTAGAAAACACTGTAGTCATTATCTGGTTTATAAATATTGCTCATATTTTTGAAACTATTGATCGGTAAGATAGCTGACTTCAAGAATTAAATATATTTAATTATAATGTATTTTAGGGAAAAGAAGAATTCATTTACTCAAGACTGAAGGCTAAAGGTCTGGAAATGAAAGATGAAACAGGTTAGTGATTGTTTTTAAAATTTAAAATGCTTTCTGAAAGGGAGGGTTCTGGTTAGCTTTAAGTTTTCACTGGATAGGTTAAACTCTCCTAAAAAAAAACTTAAGAGCAAATCCTGCCACGGCCTTCATGCAGAGCATCACTTGGCAGTACTGCCAATGCAGTTCTGTAGCACAACAAGGCAGGGTTGGTCAGGGTTTGAAAGGCTGTGCAGGGATGTGGTAGACCGCTCATCTCTACAGTAGCTCTTTGCACAGTGGTGCCTGTGGGGTCAGAGGACCTACTCTTGCATAGCTCCTCCTATCTTTGCCCTCCACCATTCTCCAGGGGTGGGGGTATGCTGTGAGGCTAGAGCAGAGGTGGGCAAACTACGGCCTGTGGGACTGTCCTGCCCATCCCCTGAGCTCCTGGCTGGGGAGGCTAGCCCCCGGCCCCTCCCCTGCAGCCGTGTGGGCAGCGTGGCTTGCGCCCGCCCATGTCCCAGGCTTTCCAATAAGACTGTCCTGCTGTTCTGAGCAGCATGGAAGGGGATCCGGGGGTTGGATAAGGGGCAGGAGGTGTTGGAGGGTAGTTGGGGTTAGGGGGCGGTTGGATGAGGTGGAGGTTCGGGGGCGGGCTGTCAGGGAGCAGGGGGGGTTGGATTGGGGGTTGGGGTGTTCCTGGGGGGGATGACAGGGAGCAGGTGCGTTGGATCACAGGTGGGGTCCTGGGGGGGGCAGTTAGGGATGGGGATCCTGGGAGGGGGTGGTCAGGGGACAAGGAGTGGCAGGGAGGGTTGGATGGGTTGAGGGGGCTGTCGGGGGCCGGGGGTGTGGATAGGGGTCAGGGAGCAGGGGGGGTTGGATAGGGGGTGGGGTCCTGGCGGGGGTGGTTAGGGGCAGGGAGTCCTGGGTGGGGGCAGTAAGGGGACAAGGAGTGGGGGGGTTGGGGAGGTTGGATGGGTTGGGGGTTCTGAGGGGGGCAGTCAGGGGGTGGGGAGTGGGAGGGGGCGGATAGGGGACGGGAGCCAGGCTGTTTGCAGAGGCACAGCCTTCCCTACCCGGCCCTCCATACCGTTTCACAACCCCGATGTGGCCCTCGGGCCATAAAGTTTGCCCACCCCGGGATAAAGGCTCTTGCAGCCTTAGGGGCTGCATTAGCTTCAGTGTAGCAACTCCATAACTATTCTGTGTGTAAGGGGAAGATTTCTTCTTCCCTCTTGCACACCATCAACCCAGTGAGCTAGTTGATTTCAGTTTTGGAGAGTTTGTCCTTAAGTGCATGTTATGCTTGGGTTGATGTTTCTATGCTAACACACGTTCTCAGGCTCTTGCTCCAGTCCCTGAGATTTATACAATTCATATAGTACAATAGAACTTCAGAATTACAAACATCAAAGTTATGAACTGACTAGTCAACCACACATTGGAATCAAGGAACAGCAGAGACCAAATAAAGTACAGTGCTTTGTTTAAACTACTTTTAAAAAAAAAAAAAAAAAAGTCCAAGGTAAGGAAACTTTCTGTGCTTGTTTCATTTAAATTACGATGGTTAAAAGCAGCATTTTTCTTCATAGTAAAGTTTCAAAGCTATATTAAGTCAATGTTCAGTTGTAAACTTTTGAAAGAACAATCATAACGTTTTGGTCAGAGTTACCAAAATTTTAGAGTTACAAATAGCCTCCATTCCTGAGGTTGTTCATAATTCTGAGGTTCTACTATATACATCCTTGAAGAGGGAGCCAACTTCAGAGGAAAGAGCAGATGCTCACCAAGCTTCCTGGCCTCAACACAGTTACTGTAGAATGGCCGACTCTCAAACTTGTGAGATGTAACTAAAAATAAGACATTCATAATGCAGTGGGTCTTTACAGCATGACAGTAAGTGGTTTGTTTGTGTCTGAAAAGGATAAATGTATAGTTTAAGGACAGAAGGGACCATTAGGTCATTAGTGTGACCTCCTGTATACCACAGGCCATTAAACTTCACCCAGTTACACCTCTGTTGATCTCAATAACTTGTGTTTAATAAACCATCTAATTAAATTCTGTTACAAGAAACAAGGAGGGTAATCTTGCATTGCCTTGTTGTTTTTCGCTTTGTTTTTATTGGTTTATTCAGAATATAGAAGTAACAGGGATGCATCCGATGAAGTGAGCTGTAGCTCATGAAAGCTTATGCTCAAATAAATTTGTTAGTCTCTAAGGTGCCACAAGTACTCCTTTTCTTTTTGCGGATACAGACTAACACGGCTGCTACTCTGAAACCAGTAAATGTAGACATTCCTTGGAACTCCTCCACAAGTGTAGTTGCATTGGTTACACGTGTTGGAGCAAACGTTTTTCTACGCCATAGGTCAATCACAGTGAAGGATACTGCAGAACCAACATAAGACTTAAGTCTGTCCACAGTTTGTTTGGAAGTTGCCATTAAAGTCTCAGGCTACTGAGTGCAGTAGAATTTGTACATTAGTCATATACTTATTTTCTTTTTAAGGTTATAATTGAATCTGTATCACGCTGTCACCCGTCACTTCAATCCCAGAGAGGAGTTTGAGGGAATATTGGGTATAGTCTGCTATGGGAAAGAACCTGAGATTAATTATCAATTATAAGAATTATAATAGCATCCAAAACTCTGACCTTTTTTGCACTCCTCTGTAGAAAGAATCCTTTTCCTTGCATGTTCTGGTACTTTTGACCCAACACACCTTGTCCCTTTGCTTTTATTTTTCTTGTTGCTTCCACCAGTTTTCTTCTGCACCCAGGTTATCTACTAGATGGTTAGTAAATTTGGCATCTCGGAACATGTAAATATTGGTGTAGGTTACTTAGCAGGAAACAGAATTGCAGTATTGAGTCCCAGCACTTGAAATGCCTACTTAGCCATTGCCAAGTTTTTCCTCCTAGCTTGAGGGCAGGGCTTAATACTAGGAAGAACAGGATTTTTGAGTTGTTTTAAACAGTTTCTTTGATTCTGGTTAGCCTTTAAAATCCTAAAGACTAAATATGGATATTCAAGAACTTAATGACTGCTTTACTGTTTCTCTTTCTTTTAATGGGGATCCATTAGTGTTTTACAATATTTATTTTTTAATCAAGCTCAAAACAAGAAAGTGTTAAAGGGTTAATGGGTTATAAGTTTCAAGATCAGCCATGTTTATATCCACTGTAACAGCCCATCCTCTTCCCCTGTAGTTTAACATTCCTGCTTTGTATTTGTTTTTGTTTTTTAATTTTTAAGCTGTTTCAGACTTTGAGGCAGCAGAGCCTTGGCAGACTTAAAAAATAAAATCATCCCCATAAGAGGAGTTTAATAGGGACTGCATACTTTACTTGCCTACCTCCAAAAATCTAAATGCTTCAGATTTTAAAAGAAAATAAAAAGTGCCTTCATATTGATGGGTTTCTTGCCAATAATAAAAGGTAGTTTTGAATTGCTCATTTTCAATTTTTAAATTGAGATTTAAATACAGTACTGTATGTTGTAATATTACATTTGCCTTACTATTATTACTGTCTGATGTGGACATGTCCAAGGCCTATATATTATTATCTGCTTTATATTTATGTAACTACATGTGGTACAGGAAATATCACATTATAATGACTAAATGGAAAAGCACTCAGCACAAGTAAATAAGTTTCCTTGGAACTTAAAAACTAAACCTTGAATAGAAAGTGAAGTACAATCTAATAATAGCAGACTTATGTTTCAAGTTATTACAGTAATGCCTAGAAGCCTCAAATCAGATCAGAGCCCCGTCGTACTGTATAGACACAGTGACAGACAGTCCCTCCCCCCAAAGAGTTTATAATCTAAACAGACAAAACAAACAATGGGAGAAAGGGAACAGTATATGAAACTGTGATACTAAGTGATTTGCCCAAGGTCACACACGAATTCTGTAACAAAGCAAGATTTCCTAAGTCCCCAGTTCAGTATATTAATCACAAGAACAACCTTGATGTATTTATGTTGAAATTTATTTTCAGGTCAAAAGGTAACATTGAGTGCAGAAGAAATGGCAGATTTTTACAAGGACTTTTTAAGAAAAAATTTTAAAAAGCACATGTGTTATAACAGGTAGGTGTGGCTCTTCCTGTTGAGTAATACACATAATTCATCTAAGTGAAAGGGACACCATCAACTTAGATCGCTCTTCTGTCTGAAACTTTTTTTCTGCTGCTGTTAGAAGTAGTACCTAAGGTGGTTATTGCTGAAAGAGATTAGGGGGAAAAAAATACATTTTTCCCTTAAATTTGTTTACTTTGCATGTGACAGAACTTCATGTATAGTCACTTTGAGCATTTCCACTATTCATAGTTAGATCCAGTTCCCCTGGAAATTAATCAGTCTCTCCATGGACTTAGATGGGAGCTAAATCAGCCCTCAGTCAGTTTCCCTTTTTATTGTATGGGTCTTTCACCCAACAATGGGAGAAAAAAATTACAATAGGGAAATGTGATTATAAAACCAGTTAACTTTTGAAAAAATTAGTAGACTTCTAGTTGACTGTGTCCCTTTTAAACATTGAATTAAGCAGTGACAATCTGTGAATGTTTTTGCACTCAATAGAAAATTTTGCCATGTGAACTAAATATTTAGCATTTGTACTTATTCTTGTTTTTTATTTTTGACCACTTTTACCTATAAGCTTACCAAACTCAAATTGATTAGTTTTGTTTTGTAGGGTGAGGTACTTGAAGTTGTATGGGTTTTTCTTTGCTGTATGTGAACCCAATCCAAGATCACTCCTGAGAGAGATACTTAGCATCTTTACTCTTGCATGCAGCATCTTTCTCCTCTGTTGTGCTGAACAGTATTGGACCCAAAAGTGTTAAGGTGCTACTAGAACTAGTGTTTTTTCTGCTACAACATTCTAATCTTTAATATTACACATTTACTATGAATTGTGGTTTGGAGTTATGTGTACAGTAACTTTTACCATAAGAACCATTTAAAAAAAATTTCTTAATGTTCATTAATAGAAAAACACAAAACAATAGCCTTAAAACAGTGACACTCAGAAATGCTGTGGTTATTTTGAATAAGATGGCTACAGATGTAGCAAATGTACTGCCTGGTGCTTGGGAAAGCAGACCGTGCTGCTCCCTGAATTGGCCATCAGAAGGCTCACTGTAGTGAACTGTGGCTAATATTCCACCTATCAGGTAAGAGTTCAGAATCTCTTCCTGAATTAGTCCTTGTTGCTATGCTGCAATCAGCTCAGCCGGCTAGAATTACATCATTTTAATTATAAAGTGTAATTGTACAGCCCTGAAGATAGCAGTGCTTATTATAGGCATTCTGATTTCTGAGGGCCTAGCTTGTAGAATCTGTTGTTCATGCATTCAGTTGTACACTCTGAGCATTGCCAGCTGGACTGGGAGTTGTGGCTGCAGTAGTGTTGAAATTTGAAAATTCATTATGCTTTTTAGTGTAGTTTAAAAATTAACTGATACTATGACTGCATTGGCTCCATGAATATGCATTTAGGAATAGTTATACTGAAAACACTAATTAGTTTTAAAAACTGGAGTAAAAGTGTAAGCAAAGGAAATAAACAGAAAATGAGATCGAAGCATATATATAATTCTCATTGTGGAAGTAAAGGGGAAAGAGAAACCATTACAATATTATTAGTGTGACCTGTTGATTTACATGCATTTTAAGAGATGTGGGGTTTTATCTTAGTTACATTTTATGTGTAGTTTGCTACTAATTAAGGCCTGATCCAGGGTCAGGCCTTTATTGTGCCAGGCACATATATAAAAGCTTTCCCAGCGAGCTCTGCCAGTTGATTCTGATCAGTAACATCACTGCTATTCCAGTGCTAAGCCTGTTTTGACCAGATCCTGCAGTGCAGTGTTTTGTGAAATAGACAGATGCCCACTGGGAATTAGAAAGAGATTTCAAATCCTTACCCTTCTCACAAATGAAAGTATGTTTTGTTATGAGTTATCAAGAGGTGAAATACTAGTGCAGACTGTTTTACCCAGACCCTGAATTACTTAAAGGCATGTTTCCCCCCTCTCCCCCACCAAAAAAAATGGTTAAAGGAATAGATATTATTTTTTAAAGACTATGAACTTTGCAAAGCATAATAGTGGCTGAATAAAATATATATTGCATTTGTCATAATGGATCAGATAATTTGACCTTTCAAGATTGACTTGTTTTTTGCCTTTGGCAGTGGTCAACTCTGCCCATCCCAATGCATGCATATACACATACACCTGGCTAATAGTACAGTGCTGTATAAGAAGGAAATTTCTCCCTGAATGCTTGATGATCAGCTTTCCCTCTGAACCATGATACTTGATTGCCCTTATCTTAACTTGCATAAGTTCAAATGTAATTGGTATAATTGGCCATAAAACTATTCAACCCTTCTAACTCTAGTAGAGTATTAAACTGGGTGCCTGCAGCCATGCATTCCATAGACTGATTACACAATGTGTGACTTCTTTTTAACCATGTACTTAATAGTAATACTGACAAATTTTCATAGGCAAATTAGCCCTAACTAGACAGGGGAAGCAATGCTGTGAGGAAAGAAAAGGTAGGTCATAACTGAATTGTTGTGTCAATGCCTGTAGAACAGCTAATGCAATTTACCTCTTTGTTTCCCCCCCACCCCCTCTGTTTTTTCTTCTTGTACTGATTGTTTTTCTGGTGCTGGAATCTAGAGAATGGTACAAACGTAATTTTACCATCACATTCCTCATGGGACAAGTGGCCTTTGAGAGGGCTTGGAGTAGGCTTGGCTGGAAAAAGACAAAAGTTGGAAATTAACGCTCACCACGTCATATAGAATACTACAACAACACAGTAAAGCCTGTTGGAGTGACACACTGTCTGTGGTCACATTCAGACTCTGAATTACTGCCACCGCAACTACTGTTTACTTTGTATATCAGGCCACATGAATGAAAATAGCTGCCGATCTTGACTTTTGAATGTTCCAGTGTAACATGGTAATGCAAAGTATGCCCAGCCAAAAGCTATATTGGCAATTTACCAACAGTCTAAGGGTGGCACATAAATTTACACAAAATGGAACAGATTGCAGCCACCCTCATCTTTAATCTGGCGGTGCAGCCCATAGAGACTATATGATCCAACATACCATACTTCTATCTTGTTCCGCATCCTGTAGTTTCCATGGGCCATATCAGTGTATAAAAGATGGAAGTGGCCATGGTCTGCACTGACTACATGGGCTACAATTTTGCCACCCTGGTATAATCATCGTAGAGGTAAGTGCAGTTTGATTATACAATGATTAAATTTAACTTAGATTTTTAAACACATTCTTACTTAAAAGGGATTCTAATTACTCTAAATAACACTTAAAATATTATATAAATTTAATACCCTTATAAATGACCAAAACAACCGAATCTTCTTAATTGATCTATTCTTGTGAAAACAAACTTGTTGACTAAGTGATTTGTCTCAGCTGTCAGAGCTCAGATGAATACATTTAAGATTTTTTAGTTGACAGTCATTTAGCAGCTATGATAGAAAGGGAGTTGAATACAGAGGGTGAAGTGTTAGTAAATGCCAATTCATGCCTGTTAATTACCCTGAAAACACTTGCTGCTCTCACCAGGTTCCTTGAGCACCCAAAAGTCCTGCTAGCATCAGAGGGATTTGGGTGCTCAAGGAATGCTGTCTCATTGGTCAGGTGTGCTATTTAAACTAATTCTTGCAATTTAATTGTACCATTTATGTATTATTTAAAAGAAATGACCTTCTACTGAGGGTGTTTCCTGCCCATTACTGAAGTTGAACAGATGTGTCGTTTGCTTTGGTACCTGATAAGTGGATTCTGCTGAATGGAATGTGTATGGACAAATGTAAATGTTTGAATTCCAGGAGTGATATTTTTGATATAATAGTAAAGAGCAGTAGAACTGCAAATATTTGATGGAAAACAATATATAATTCATTCTTGGATTTGAAAAAATCCACAGCAGATATATGAAGTTCTCAGAGCTAGCCAAACTTGTTACCATTCTCACCCTTCCAAGTGGTCCCCAGTGGTAGGCACCACCTCCTCCCAGTTGTTTGGCGCTCAATCACATGGCCACTGCATGCTTGACCAATTGCTTGGGATCAGCAGGGGTAGCAATCCTCTGCAGGTAGCCCATATCTCTATTAAAATCAACCAAATATACAGCCAAAATATATTTCCTCAAAACTCTAGGTGGGAATGATCACCAACACAATATTTCCTTCACATGCATGTGTGTACACACACCCTCCAGCCCTGCAAAAGTTACTTTGTGAAAACAGAGTATTTGGAGTTCTGCAGGTTAGGGGATGGGTCCGGGGAATGAGGGGGCATGGCCAAGGGACATCATCTGCTAGCATTTGTTTTCATGCTGTCATACCCCCTCAAAGAAGGTGTAAAAGCCAAGGCTTAATGATTCAGCCCTCTAGACATGTTTTGAGATCCACAGAATAATATTGCAGTACTCGGGAATCCATGAATTTGGAAGTCACAGCCCATGCAAGTAAATTATTAAACATGCAGCTTTTCTTTATCTTTCTGTAAAGATTTTTCACATAAATCCCATGTGTGGTTCCTGCATTGACCCACTAATGGCCCCATAATCTGGTCTACTTATGTCAAGGCACCCACATAATGACTTAATGGTCTGTTGGCTAAATAATGGTCTGGCTAAATAATCTGTTAATTTTCAAGTTGTGACTATGAGCCCTGATACATATTTCAGTAATATTGTGATCTGACTTAAATCCATAAGAGAAAGTTTTGCATGTAAATCTAAATACCCAGGTAAACTCTCCTGTTTTGGATTTTTTTTTTCTGTCAACACAAAAGCTGTGTCGACCTGGGTTTTGATCATTCTTTGCTCTTTCTATCTTTTAATACCAATGTAATAGTGCTATCTTTCCTTGGACAAAATGGTTATGAAAGTTACATATTACATAGTAGTTTAAGCTTGGAATTGGCCCTGCTGTATATTTATTACAATATTTTGTTTGAAATGTCTTATCCTTTTCAGAATATTGTTTTTATCTTGAAATAAAGCATTAGACACGTTATGTATAATACGCAATCTTTTCATGAACTCATAGTTGCAGTAGATTTTTTCTACAATCCAGGTTAGGGTAGCCTTTACATTTTCTTGAATTTTAAAGAACCCAGTGCTTAAAAACAAGCACAGCCCTAATAAAAGGCGTTTGTTCACATTTAGCAGAGTGGGGGAATCAACACTCAGGTTCAAAATCAAAGTACAAGCCTGGTAGAGAATTACTTTAGAGTAGCAGACACCGCTTACCCTTTCCCATCCTAAACTGGGACAAATAGATGTGGACTGTGCATGAATCTGCTGGCCTCTTGGCTGATTTGTCCATATTTACCTCTCTCCTTTGCTTTATGGAGAAATGTCAGTCTCATCTGGCAACTGCAATAAGGAACTATATGGGATATCTATAATTTTGGGGTCCGTCATTACTACTGCATTGGCCCCTAATGCATCCATGTAGTGGGATTAGGATTGAGTCTAAGATACTTACAAGGCAAAGTTTTCCAGCTGTACTTCAGCTTTTCCATTGATCTCTTGCTCAACAATAGTTGGTAGGTTAGATATACTGTCCATACAGGCGGGGAGAGAGACACCACTCGTGGGATTTCTTGGTGACTTCAACAGGACTGCTCTCATACATAAGCTTAACTTTAAGCAGGCAAGTGTTTGCAAGATTGGTGCGTTAGACATTTCACCTTTCCCTGTTCACCACTGTTGGTTTGATCAGCTGAGATGCTTTTGCTTACAGTCCTTTCTGAGAGTGAGAAACCAAGGTCAGTATTTTCAAAGGTGGCTACTAATCTTGAGTGCCTCTGTTTTTTGGGAGTGGGCTCACATCCTGAAACACTTTGATTCGTTCTTTCAAAGGTGAAGAGTATCTGCTGTTCTCTGTGACTAAAGTGGAGCTGCCAGCTGTGCAGCACTTCTGAAAATCAGGCCCAACCTGTCTCAAGTGAGTCATCTAAAGTCAGTGCCCACTTTGAAAATGCTCCTAGTCACTTTCAGTGAGACAGGCCCACTTTTAGAACTCCCTCTGTAGCTCACCAGAGCCTGATCTTACTGAGCATTTTTTTTTTAAATGATGGACACAGGAAGTAGGTGATGGAAGCTAAAGTCTCATTCCTGCAATAAGCTCCACATGGGCAGACCCTCTACACACATGTGCAACTCTATTTCCTTCAGTAAGGGTGGAGGGATCTGTTTGTATGGATCTCATAGCAAATAGCCTAAGGCCTCAATCCTGCAAAGTGCAAGATATTAATTCAGAATATCCAAAAAAGCTACTGTGAAAAGATGTTAAAAATAATGCTTGTAAAATTTTCTCATTAATTTATGGAGACAGTGTTATGAGCAAACAGAGGCCATATCATTTTGCCAGCATTACATTTATTGGGGGGTTTTTCTTCAGGCAAGGCACAGTTATGATACCTGCTGTGTTAAGATTTATCAGTAATATCCGCTGTGCATCAAATCTAAAAAAGAATATGGCGCTTCCATTGGCTGTTGAAAATAAAATTCTTGTGTCTATAAAGAACTATTATAACAGAAGCTGGTGGAAAGATCAGAGCAACTTCTCTGTGCACCAGCTCTCACTATGCGGGGGGGGGAGAAATGCAGAGGAGCTATTTTACCAACTAAGTATTAAATTAATCTTATTGAAATAGAATACATTTCACATAGCATCATGTACTGTTTAATCTGTCTCTCCTTTGCAAGGATCTAATACAGCAACATTTTGGTGTTGTTCAAATGTTTAATAATTTAGGTGATTTATACTGTGTTGGGAAATGGTTATGTTCAGCAGTCTTTGTGTTTCCTGCTATTTGCTATACTTCTCTATAGTGAGACATATATTTCAGTAGAATATAAGAGGATGTATCAAAAAGGAATGAGAAGGGAGATTAAAACAACAAGGAGTCTGGTGGCACCTTAAAGACTAACATTTATTTGGGCATAAGCTTTCCTGGGTGAAACACCACTTCTTCAGATGCATGGAGTTTCACCCACAAAAGCTTATGCCCAAATAAATCCGTTTAGTCTTTAAGGTGCCACCAGACTCCTTGCTTGTCTGTATCCACAAAAACAACACGGCTACCCCCTGATAAGGGAGATTAAAGGCTCCTTTGTAGGGCTTGCTGTGATTGTAGCTCCTTTGTGATTAATAGAGAAAATTTATAAATCTCAAAATAATTTTATCCAAGGAAAGCTTGAAATAAAACTCCCCAGAAATCTAGTAGGAGAGTAATGTCAGCTCCAATTGTGATATTTTTTAAGTTTCTATGAAAATTTTAAGTGCCCCACCAAAAAATCACTAGCTCAAAAGTCAGAGTTGTCATTTGTAAGCTAGCACTTTTGGATCATATGTTTCATAAACTCGTCATTTTAGGAGGGACTGCACTTCAGCCAGTTTTCAGCTTCACAGGTCTACTGCTAAGCAACAAAGAATGTCCCTTAGGACAACCAGACTTAGCCTAAATGAGGCTTTCTTTTGCAGTTTGCCAGGAGCCTAACAACCACATTTTTGCATGAAGCCAGGTAAATTGAAACTTAACTGCAAGATGGAATATTGTATGGTGGGAGCTGTAGTCTATATCTCTACAGTAAAGATACCAGTACCAGTGGGCCACTAATCTACTAGTTCTCCAAGAGTAGCCCTGAGCTCTGGGAACCCAAATTCTCAGAACAGAAATAAATGTTAGTTTTCCATATTTGTTTTAAAATCATTTTCTCATACAGTCTGTTGAATTTTAAATACAATACACTTCAGACTGCAATTAATAAGTTATTTATGCAAATCAAATAACCTCTTTGTGCCTCAATTTTATGTATGTTAATAGGGTTAATTCTCCCAAGTGTTGTGTGGCTTAGCTGATTGACATACTCAAAGGAGAGATGCTGTAGAAGTGTAAACAGTACTAGTGGCCAGAAATAATGAACATAAACAGAATAATTTCTCTCTAAATATGATTAATATTTCAGTGCACTAGTACTTCTGAGACTCCAGGCCCCCTCTTAAAACATGTTGTACAAATACATATTAAAACATGGGCTCTTCCCCAAACAGCATATAATCTGATTTGCCTTACTGGATCACAATATAGGTCCATTTAGTCCAGTATTCTGCCTCTCTGGATATAGGAAATGTACCATGATCTTCCTGTGAGAGAGACACAGGTGCTCATCCTCAGATCTGGCGAAGTTGTGTTCAGCACAGGGCCTTGGATGGAAAGGGGACAGTAAGGATGGTGGTATGCCATCTTTTGCACTCCCTGATCCCTAGGATTCCCAGGGGCCACTTTAGTCCCCAGCATAAATTAGAGAAACCCTGAGGGCTACTGTTCAAAGAACTACTATACCAGCCAGGGATCACTGGAGCGCAGCAGTGCTCTATCCATGTCTCTTCCTCCAGAGAAACTTCTGACATATCCCTGTGCTAGGGATGGCTGGGAGGAGGAAGTGGCATAGAATTGGCTGTATGTTACCCAGGGATTTCTCTATCCCAGGAAAATCCTCAGATGCTCCATGAAGGAGCTTTACAGACCCTATGTCATCAAAATCTAGGCATAACTAGACCTAAGACAGACCTCATTTCTCAGTGGGCATGACTGGGAAAGTGAATGGAAGATTAAGTTGTAAATAAGGGTGCAATGCCTTAGGCTAAAGTAAAGGAGTACTTGTGGCACCTTAGAGACTAACCAATTTATTTGAGCATAAGCTTTCGTGAGCTACAGCTCACTTCATCGGATGCATACTGTGGAAACTGCAGAAAACATTATATACACAGAGACCATGAAACAATACCTCCTCCCACCCCACTCTCCTGCTGGTAATAGCTTATCTAAAGTAAAAAGAAAAGGAGTACTTGTGGCACCTTAGAGACTAACCAATTTATTTGAGCATGAGCTTTCGTGAGCTACAGCTCACTTCATCGGATGCTGTAGCTCACGAAAGCTCATGCTCAAATAAATTGGTTAGTCTCTAAGGTGCCACAAGTACTCCTTTTCTTTTTGCAAAGACAGACTAACACGGCTGTTACTCTGAAACTTATCTAAAGTGATCACTCTCCTTACAATGTGTATTATGATCAAGGTGGGCCATTTCCAGCATAAATCCAAGTTTAACCAGAACGTCTGGGAGGCGGGGGGTAAGGACAAAGTCACAAAGTTCAGCCACCAGGTTAGCCGTGACATTATCGGGGATAGTGTTCTTGACGGCTTGTAGTCCATCTTTGTGTGGAATGTTGGTGTAGAGGGCTTCTACATCCATAGTGGCCAGGATGGTGTTATCAGGAAGATCACCGATGGATTGTAGTTTCCTCAGGAAGTCAGTGGTGTCTCGAAGGTAGCTGGGAGTGCTGGTAGCATAGGGCCTGAGGAGGGAGTCTACATAGCCAGACAATCCTGCTGTCAGGGTGCCAATGCCCGAGATGATGGGGCGTCCAGGATTTCCAGGTTTATGGATCTTAGGTAGTAGATAGAATATCCCAGGTTGGGGTTCCAGGGGTGTGTCTGTGCGGATTTGATCTTGTGCTTTTTCAGGAAGTTTCTTGAGCAAATGCTGTAGTTGCTTTTGGTAACTCAGTGGGATCATAGGGTAATGGCTTGTAGAAAGTGGTGTTGGAGAGCTGCCGAGCAGCATCTTGTTCATATTCCGACCTATTCATGATGACAACAGCACCTCCTTTGTCAGCCTTTTTGATTATGATGTCAGAGTTGTTTCTGAGGCTGTGGATGGCATTGTGTTCTGCATGGCTGAGGTTATGGGGCAAGTGATGCTGCTTTTCCACAATTTCAGCCCGTGCACGTCGGCGGAAGCACTCTATGTAGAAGTTTGTGACTTTGTCCTTACCCATAACTATTTTACATTTGGGGACAATGTATACCTTCAGATCAGCGGCACTGCTATGGGTACCCACATGGCCCCACAGTATGCCAACATTTTTATGGCTGATTTAGAACAACGCTTCCTCAGCTCTCATCCCCTAACGCCCCTACTCGAGCTATATTGATGGCATCTTCATCATCTGGACCCATGGAAAAGAAGCCCTTGAGGAATTCCACCATGATTTCAACAATTTCCATCCCACCATCAACCTCAGCCTGGTCCAGTCCACACAAGAGATCCACTTTCTGGACACTACAGTGCTAATAAACAATGGTCACATAAGCACCACCCTATACCGGAAACCTACTGACCGCTATCCTACCTACATGCCTCCAGCTTTCACCCTGACCACACCACACAATCCATCGTCTACAGCCAAGCTCTGCGATACAACCGCATTTGCTCCAACCCCTCAGACAGAGACAAACACCTACAAGATCTCTATCAAGCATTCTTACAACTACAATACCCACCTGCGGAAGTGAAGAAACAGATTGATAGAGCCAGAAGAGTTCCCAGAAGTCACCTACTACAGGACAGGCCTAACAAAGAAAATAACAGAACGCCATTAGCCATCACCTTCAGCCCCCAACTAAAACCCCTCCAACGCATTATTAAGGATCTACAACCTATCCTGAAGGATGACCCAACACTCTCACAAATCTTGGGAGACAGGCCAGTCCTTGCCTACAGACAGCCCCCCAACCTGAAGCAAATACTCACCAACAACCACATACCACACAACAGAACCACTAACCCAGGAACCTATCCTTGCAACAAAGCCCGTTGCCAACTGTGCCCACATATCTATTCAGGGGACACCATCACAGGGTCTAATAACATCAGCCACACTATCAGAGGCTCGTTCACCTGCACATCCACCAATGTGATATATGCCATCATGCCCAATGGCCTGTGATGGGTTTTAGATGGGGTAAGATCCAAGTTACCTGGGAAAGAATTTTCTGTAGTATCTGGCTGATGAATCTTGCCCATATGCTCAGGGTTTAGCTGATCGCCATATTTGGGGTCGGGAAGGAATTTTCCTCCAGGGCAGATTGAAAGAGGCCCTGGAGGTTTTTCGCCTTCCTCTGTAGCATGGGGCACGGGTCACTTGCTGGAGGATTCTCTGCTCCTTGAGGTCTTTAAACTACAATTTGAGGACTTCAATAGCACAGATATAGGTGTGAGGTTTTTTTTTGTAGGAGTGGTGGGTGAAATTCTGTGGCCTGCGTTGTGCAGGAGGTCAGACTAGATGATCATAATGGTCCCTTCTGACCTAAATATCTATGAATCTATGTGCCAGCAATGCCCCTCTGCCATGTACATTGGTCAAACTGGACAGTCTCTACGTAAAAGAAATGGACACAAATCAGATGTCAAGAATTATTACATTCATAAACCAGTCGGAGAACACTTCAATCTCTCTGGTCACGCAATTACAGACATGAAGGTCGCTATCTTAAAACAAAAAAACTTCAAATCCAGACTCCAGCGAGAAACTGCTGAATTGGAATTCATTTGCAAATTGGATACTATTAATTTAGGCTTAAATAAAGACTGGGAGTGGCTAAGTCATTATGCAAGGTAGCCTATTTCCCCTTGTTTTTTCCTCCCCCTACCCCCCCCCCCCCCCCCGACGTTCTGGTTAAACTTGGATTTATGCTGGAAATGGCTCACCTTGATTATCATGCACATTGTAGGGAGAGTGGTCACTTTGGATGAACTATTACCAGCAGGAGAGTGGGGTGGGAGGAGGTATTGTTTCATGGTCTCTGTGTATATAATGTCTTCTGCAGTTTCCACAGTATGCATCCGATGAAGTGAGCTATAGCTCACGAAAGCTTATGCTCAAATAAATTGGTTAGTCTCTAAGGTGCCACAAGTACTCCTTTTCTTTCTGCGAATACAGACTAACAGGGCTGTTACTCTGAAACCTGTCCTTAGGCTAAAGTCATTCCAGCTGAGATAGGCAGGAACATGCTGGTACTAGGGACAATGGACAAGATAAACCTGGAATGTAGAGATCAAGTGATACATTACAGCATTCTTTATCCATGTAACTGGTTCTTGAAAAGTAACCAAGCCAGGCATGAACCACATGATGCAAAGTATAGCCAGGAATGCAAGAATAAAGATGCTTTTATGAAAAAATTCTGCTGTGTAACTTTGGATTTGCACTGTACCCTGCATCCATCCTCTGCGTTTGGGCCTGGCCTGGCCTGCTTGTGCATAGTGTTGTTGTATGCTAGTTAAAGGTACCTGAGTGACAAATTCCAGAATCAAACTGAGTGGAAGAGGGACTTGGGGATCCCAACATACAGCAGCACAAAGGGGATGTATCACAAAACTGGCATTTAATAATCTAATATTCCATATTTATGAAAGGGACTAAAGAAGAATTAATTTCAACCCAATAAATGGATCATACATGTTATGTCATAAGAAAGGATGTTTATTGTATAAGCAGTAATAAAAATGCCATCTATTTAAAAAGTCTTCCACACTGAGGGTCAAATCCTCCATTGTGGAACAATGAGAATTTACACTACCTGAGGCTTTGCTTCAGATTTGTATTTTCTCTGTTAAAGTCTTTGAAGTATACTGTTAGAGATGAAACATTAGGATTATTAATTGCATCTCATTGTTAAAGCACTTGGTTGAAAGGCTTTAAATATGCTATTGAGATAAAGGCCTCTCCCTGAACGAGTTGTCAAATGAAGATCGTTATGTAATGCACATTGTCCATTTTAGAACATTTTAAGAGGAGATTTTCTTAGTTACTGTTCTAGGATTATTTGAATAATTTGTCTGATTTGTGTGCGTATATATCAAAAAGCACAAGCTTTAGGGCCAGTAACATCAAAAGACAAAGTTAATGAAATAGCTGTCTAACTTTAATACAATTAGGGATCACATTTTAGGTGTGCTAGTCACAAGATGGATAGCATGATACAACATAAAATCAACATAAAATTTTCTCTGGAGATCTAAAGGCAAGATCAAACTCTGCATTGTCCACACCGATAACTCTTGATGCTACCAATATTTATGTAAGAAACTGTTTCAACTGTCCAAACTATCTGGAAGTGAAGAAAAGATGAAAGGGGAGCACAGCTCCAAAGGATATTTAAGAAATGAGGCAGGCACCTCTCCCCAATATTAAGCAAAATCATATCTGCCCTCAACACCAACCTTTGAAAAGCTTCCAATTTCCTAAGGCATAAAATTATAACCAGAACAAAACCCCACATTGGCTATGATATGAAGGGCTTGGGTGACCTAGCTGTAAATAGGCACAAGTGTGGGTTCCATGCCAGGGGAGAAGTCAAAAGAAAACACCTCGCCCAACTTCCAGTTTTGTCATGGGATGTTTTAGAGCATCCTGAATTGAGGAAAGCTCTTACAAATTACAAATTTCAGAGTGGTAGCCGTGTTAGTCTGTATCAGCAAAAACAACGAGGAGTCCTTGTGGCACCTTAGAGACTAACAAATTTATTTGGGCATAAGCTTTCGTGGGCTAGAACCCACTTCATCAGATGCATGGAGTGGAAAATAAAGTAGCAGGTATATATACATAGTATGTGAAAAGATGGGAGTTGCCTTACCAAAGGGGGCGGGGTCAGTCTCACGAGAAACTCTTAGAGCTTAGTTCCTCACCTGCCATGCTCCAATACTCCTCTATGCTTAGTTCATCTATCTCCCTCATTTTAGGGTTCTGTAGCTTGTGTGGATTACACCAACCTGGAGTAACTCTCCTAGGGGTGGATGACATCCACTACTCCAGCCAACTGAGTTGTTTGTGTGTTTTAATTACATTTCCAGCAGTAAGAGAGCTTTTCTCCTTCCCCAGTGATTTGTCTGCTACTGCTACAGGAAGCGCCGGGAGTATCTGTCAGATCTCAAAAGACTTACTGAGCATGCTCAATAATTCCCCAAAAATTATTGCTATAAATCTGGTTGATGTTTGTATATGGCAGTTGGGCTGGGAGGAATCAACAACTCTGCTCTTGGGAGAGGCTGGCTGTAGAATAGCCATCAGATAAAGGATACTAGCTTTCTTAGCACAGGAAGTTTTCTCTTGAAGTCTGGGAGGTTTTGCATTGTTTCTGTAAAACCAGCAGTCACAGAGGATTATTGTTTGCCGGCTTGAGCCCATAATAAGCACAGTCATTACCCAACAGCTAGTCAGCACCCTGCACTTCATTTATCATATAATTAACAATTACATTCTAATTTTTAGTTCCATTATACACTTCTGTGGAAATTAGAACAGCAATTACACGTATTTACAGCATGAACTTCTTAATAAAAGCCCCATATATTACATTTCATAAACAAAAAGGAAGAAAGTAAATCAAATTAAATAATAGTGCCCAGAACACTGAATTCTAATCCTGGATTAGCTCATGGTCCCAATTTAGAGAAGAAGGAAAAAAAAAAAAAGAGAAATGTGTAAAGAGAGAGAAAGATCCTCTCTTTATGAATATAAATGTATATGTTCCTCCATCAGTAATGAATTCCAAACCTCGCGGTCACATTTTCACAATTACATCGTAAAACACAAGGGGGGGGATGTTAAATTGCTGCACATAAAGGGGTCCTTTGTTGGTAGATTTGTGGTCAATGTTGTACAGTAATGAAGGTGAGAAACCATTATTCTTCAGCCTGGTTTTTGAACCATGAGAGTTTTCAGACATATGGTCGTGGTGTACTTTTGTGGCCCTGCAGCACATATTAATAGCTGTAACATGATGTATGCACAGCACATTTCACTTTCATTATTAATGAATATTTCTTTCTTTTGTTCCCAATATCCATTTAGAACACATTAAGGCACGTTTTGGTTTTCTAAAATATAATTACAGTTACAATGTTATTTCAATAATGCTGATTCTGTAGATGTATTAGAAGAGAACATAACAAAACCAGAGATCAAGGGGACAGACTAAGGTTTTTACCTTTAATTATTTGTCCTATGGAAAAAGATCTGTGCCTCAAAGTGTCAGTGATGTTGCATCATGATGCAGTGACCCACATGTTGATAGTGTAACTGCCTCTTCCCCAGTGAGTTTCAGAATAACTTATGTTAATTAAGCCTATCCTTTATGGTGTGAGGAAAACTTTCAGAATGTGACCTGACACAATCCTGTGGGCCTGAGTCTGCCAACAAATTAAGGGTGAGATTCCCCCTCCCACCCCAACTCCAGCTCCCTTACACTGGGTAATGGGGCAAGAGTAGCATAAAGTGACCCCCAAAGCCCTAGATCTGGGTGGGAAAGGATTCCACTGGTGGAGGAACTGAGGTGGACAGCTGCAAGGCTGTCTTCTGAAGACGCCCCCCGCAAGCCCTGGCATCGGGGGAATACAAAGGGTGGGGTGGCACTGCAACACTGTGGTGATTCTGGCCCCTCTTTCATTATTTAAGTACAGCAGAATAGCTCCAACAGGAGAGAGACTGAACCCTCACATCAAAATATCCCATAGCTCAGAGGTCAAATCCTTTCTCCTCTTCTAGCAAAGAGGGCAGAATTCAACATGGGTCTCCCACGTCCCAGCTGAACGCTCTAACCCAGAGCCACCCACCCTTATTACACAGTAGGGCCACATAAACCTGAGCACAACCTTGTGTGGGCCAAACAGATTATATATTAAGATTAAAAGTCACCTGTACTGGTTTATTTTTTAATTTCAGCTTGTTTCCAGGGGCAGCAGGTTTGTATAATTTTTGGTGGTGCCCAGAACTGGTCCAAATCCTGCCCCCATCCTTGTAAGCTGATATATATATTTTTAAATAATGTAAAAATGTGAGGGCTCTGGGGTGGGGCTGGGGATGAGGGGCTTGGGCAGAGGATTGAGGTGTGGGGGTGAGGGTTGCGGGGTGGGGCCGGGGATGAGGGGTTCACAGTGCAGGGGGGGGGCTCAGAGCTGGGGCAGAGGGTTGGGGTGCGGGGGGGTGAGGGCTTTGGCTGTGGGTGCGGGCTCTGAGGTGGGGCAGGGCCAGGGATGAGGAGTTTGGGGTGCAGGCAGGCTACCCCCAGCTGGGGCCAGAGAGGACTCCCCCCAGCCCTCCTCCGGTCAGCAGCAGTGAGCTCCGGGGGAGGGGGCCCGTCTCCTCCTCCTCCCACTAGCACACTCACCTCACGCCACTGTCACTGCACGTTCTACTAGGGCCCCTCTCAGGTCCAGGAAGCCCTCTCGCCTCCCCTGTGGTGGGTGTGGGGATGGGGGCTGCCATCATGTGTGTGCCTCCTCCTGCTGTTGCCCCTCATTGTAGCCTAACTGGGGGTGGGAGATGGGGCTACCCCTTGCCCAGCATAGGGCAGGAGCGGTGACTGTGGGTGTGGGGGGTCCCCTCTGCTGATGGAGGGTCCTGCTGGAAAAGGGAAGGGTCCGTCTGTTTGAGGCGAAAGGGCAGGGGCAGCCTGTCCTGGCACTAGTGGTTGGGGGGTTCTGGGACCCTGGGGCAGCAGTTGATGCCGGGAGCCAGCAGAGCCTGGCACCTGCCCGCTGCCCAGGGCATAGGCAGGGACGCTTGGGGGAGGCATGCAAGGGTGGCAGGCAGGGCCGGGGAGAGACCCATCCCGGAACTTATTCCCATTTTTCTGTGGGAGTGTATCCCTATATATATATGTCATAAGCTTTTCCCCTTTTTGCTAGAAAC
The DNA here is from genome assembly GCF_965152235.1 of Eretmochelys imbricata. Taxonomy (NCBI): domain Eukaryota; kingdom Metazoa; phylum Chordata; order Testudines; family Cheloniidae; genus Eretmochelys; species Eretmochelys imbricata. The sequence goes on from NC_135577.1 coordinate 113,309,436, forward strand.
TTTGGCTTCAGGGATGTTTCTCTTTTGTGCCTTACCACTACTAGAACTGAAATGGAATCCAACTGCACATACTTCTTGTGTTCTAGCTGCTATAGCTCTCATTCTTTTAAAGGAAAACGCCTCGTTTCATTAAAAATAAACAAATTTCAGAATTTATTTAGCTTTCACTTTAAAAACAATAAAATTGTACTATGTTTTTTCACATCAATATGTAAATCATGTTTTCTTTTGGAAGCTACCACTTTCTGTGACGGAGAAACAGTTGTTTCTCTAATCTCTTTCTCTTCCCACTACATAATACCCCACCGAATTCCTTTCCCTCAACACGGCATTAGTAAATAGATCCCTTGGTTTATACCATTAATTTCCAGGAGGTAGAAAGCTATGCTATGGAAGTGGTTTGAGAAAGGGAGAGGAAAAGTGAGGAATCTGGATACTTGCCAAGAACAAAAAGGATGGTGTTGTAAGAAAGGAGTTCGCAAGGAAAACCTGCAATTCTTGTGAGTTATATCAGAGCAAGGTTTTATTTATTCTGTATTGGGCGGTGGTTCTCAGCCCGGTGTACGTGTACCCTTGGGGATACACAGAGGTCTTCCAGGGGGTACATCAACTCATCTATAGATTTGCCTAGTTTTACAACACACTGCATGAAAAGCACTAGCAAAGTCAGTACAAACTAAAATTTCATATAGATAATGCTTTGTTTGTACGATACACTGAAATGTAAGTACAATATTTATATCCCAATTGATTTATTTTATAATTATATGGTAAAAATGAGAAAGTCAGCAATTTTTCAGTAATAGTGTAGTGTGACACCTTTTTGTATTTTTATGTCTGAATTTGTAAGCAAGAAGTTTTTAAGTGAGGTGTAACTTGCGGGTACACAAGACAAATCAGACTCCTGAAAGGGGTACAGTAGTCTGGAAAGGTTGAGAGCCACTGGTATTGGGTATGTGTGGGTTTTCTTTTTCTTTTTTCTAAAGCTGTTCATGGTTTCATGAGCAGCTATGCTTAACTTGTGGGGTTTTTTTGTTTGTTTGCTCTTATTAAAAAGGCTGCTGTCTGCCATTGTTCTCAATGGGATGGAAGTTAGTCTGCCATCAGTAAAGATGGCATCCTGTGTTCGATGAGTTAGAAATTTATCAAGGTGCAAGGAAGAGAAAATAATTTAATGGAGTAGGATGGGGACTAGATTTTTAAATCAAAAGATATCCCATCTTTTGGGGTGGATGGGGTATGATAGGTACCACATTCTGCACCCTTGGGATGAATGGGGAAGAGACCCAGGAAAGTGAAAATGTAGGAGAATGAAAAAGGAAAAAATGACCCTGTGTCCCAGTGCTAATGGGCTAAGTGGAGTCCCATTCCATTTGGAGTTGGCTTCCTCTACAAACGTGGGTTTTTTAAATGCAATTTATTATTTGTAAGTCTTATTTTTTGGCCAATTCTTGTAATTAACTGTTTAAACACTCTGCATATATTCTAAACACACTGTATAATTTTTGTTCTTGTCAATTACTATATGCATAGTAAAGATTACGGAATAAGCACACTAGCTATTATTGGCAAAGACTTTCTACAGCTACTTGTAATACTGAAAAAAAGAAAAAAGGGAGAGGGGAGAATTCACTTATATAGAAGACAGCTACGCTGACTTTAAGTGGAGCAGAATCAGGACCAATGTTATCTTTAATGAAACCTTAAGTAACGGGTTTCCTATGATATGTTCAGACATCTTGATTGTTCTGGCAGTGAATCAGACAGAAGTTTCCTGCCAGTCTAAATAGTTGTGGTTTTTTTTACTCCAGTGCCCCTGACCTCAGTGATACCAGTGTAATTCTGCCTGTAATAACTAGAAGACTATAATGTAATATATTCACAGAGGGATAGGGTTACGGTTTTTTACATGGAACTGTGAACTTTGCATTTTCTGACTCCTGAGTGCTTATCTGTGCATATTTACTGTTCTCCTAGCACAGACTTTGTTGTATAGAATATTTATTAAAGCTCTGTGAAATTGGCAAGAAATCATGATCAATAAAGTTGATAGCAGCATTAAACATTGCCAACTTAAGGCCTGATAAAGCAAAAGATATCAGACAGGCTGCTGATTCTGGCTTTTAGAGAACTAATGTTGCCTGGACACGTTTAAACAGCTGCTGCATTTCACCGATGGGTGAAGTTATTCCAGTATAATTCCGTACTGTAGCCCATATTAATATGTTGAAGTCAGTTGGAATCTTTTGTGTGTACAGACTGCAGGATCAGGCTATGTTTATAAAACATTTTGTGAGAATATATATAAATTAGAAGATTACTTCTGAAAATCAAAATGGTATAAGTTAACAGAATGGGCTATTTTTCCCTCTGTATTTGATTCCCACTGACATGAATATGAATTTCTCTGTGAATCAAAGACTGTCTATACCCCAGAGTGTCAGACAGGCTGAACTCTGAATTTCCTAGATTAGTTGGTTTTGTCACAGCTGTTGTTATTTAAACACAGGTTTTTTATTGGGTTGCTTGAACTGTTTGCTACCTTTCCACAAATAATTCATGTGTGAAACATGCACCTCAGATTGTGAGTTAAAGGCACAGATTTCTTTCTGGGAAGGGAGGGAGTTTTACACACCACATCCCCTCCTCCATCATCTCCATGGACCAAACTATCACATCCAGTGGGAAGTCTGCACAGAACCATAAGGTCCTCGCCTATCACTGTAATAGCTCTCCCCTCCACAAGGGTCTCTAGGCCACTTCACCCTAAAAGCACTGTTCTGTGCCCATGTTGTTCCTTAAGAGGACTTGGGAGAGCAAGCAAGGAAAGGATTTACTGCTCGTGAAACCAGAATTAATTCCTATATAAATGGTCATCCCATTAGGCCCTTGGGGTATGTCTACACAGCAATAAAAACCCAGGGCTGGCCCATGTCAGCTGACTCGGGCTATAAATTTGGCTTAGATGTTTGAGCCTGGGCTCTGATACCCTCCAAGGAAGGAGGAGCCCAGGTTCCAGCCGAAGCACAACTGTCTACACCAGCAGTTCTCAATCAGGGACTTGGGGCCTATTGGGGGGCTGCAAGTAGGTTTCATGGGGTCCGCCAAGCAGGGCCAATGTTAGACTCACTGTGGCCCAGGTCAGAAAGCTGAAGTGCTGCTATGCAAGGCTGAAGTCAGGGGCCCTGAGCCCTGCCACCTGGGGCAGAAGCCTCAGCCTCAGCAACTGAGCTTTGCAGGGCCCCCTGTGACACAGGGCGCCAGGCAATTGCCCTGCTTGCTGCTCTCTAACACTAGCCTTGGCTTTTATATGCAGAAAAACAGTTGTTGTGGCACTGGTGGGCTGTGGAGTTTTTATACCTGGGGAGGGGCTCAGAAAGAAAACGATTGAGAATACTGCTCTACACTGCAATTTTATAGCCCCGCAGTCTGAGCCCAGCTGGCCCAAGTCAGCTGACACCAGCCAGCAGCAGGTGTTTTATTGCAGTACAGAAATACTAAGCCCTGGTGTACACTACGGGGTTAGGTCGAATTTAGCTGCGTTAGGTCGATTTTAAAATGAATGCGTCTACACAACCAACCCCGTTCCGTCGACTTAAAGGGCTCTTAAAATCAACTTCCGTACTCCTCCTCAGTGAGGGGAGTAGTGCTAAAATCGACCTGCTGTGTCGAAGTTGGGGTAGTGCAGATGCAATTTGACGGTATTGGTTTCCGGGAGCTATCCCAGAGTGCTCCAATGTGACCGCTCTGGACAGCACTTTGAACTCCGGTGCACTAGCCAGGTACACAGAAAAAGCCCCTGGAACTTTTGAATTTCATTTCCTGTTTGGTCAGCGTGGCGAGCTCGGCAGCTCAGGTGACCATGCAGTCCCCCCAGAATTGCAAACGAGCTCCAGCATGGACCGAAAGGGAGACACTGGATCTGATTGCTGTATGTGGAGAAGAATCTGTGCAGGCCAAACTCCGATCAAAAAGAAGAAAAGCTAATATATATGCCAAAATCACACAGGGCATGATGATGAGAGGCCACAACAGGGACACACAGCATTGCCACGTGAAAGTAAAGAAGCTCAGGTAAGCCTACTAAAAGACAAAGGAGGCAAACGGTCGCTCTGGGTAAGAACCCCATTCGTGCCGCTTCTGTGATCAGTTGCATAGCATTCTAGGGGGCAACCCTACCAGTACCCCACCACTGTCCGTGGACACCTGCAAGGGAGGAGTCTCACACAACAGGGAGGAGGATTTTGTGGATGAGGAAGAAGATGATGAGGAGGAGGAAAATGCGCAGCAGGGAAGTGGTGAATCTGTTCTCCCCGGCAGCCAGGACCTTTTCATCACCCTGGAGCCAATACCCTTCCAAGGCGGGATCCCCGACCCTGAAGCTGGAGAAGGCCGCTCTGGTGAGTGCACATTTGTAACTACAGTACAGGGTTTAAAAGCAATAGTATTTAATGTTTGATTTGCCCTGAAGAATTGGGATGCATTCACGTCCAGTACAGCTACTGGAAAAGTCTGTTAACGTGTCTGGGGATGGAGAGGGAATCCTCCAGGGACATCTCCATGAAGCTCTCCTGGAGTTACTCTGAAAGCCTTTGAAGAAGGTTTCTGGCGAGGGCTGCCTTATTTCGTCCTCGACGGTAGGACACTACCACGCCAGGCCAGTAGCAAGTAGTCTGGAATCACTGCAGCACAAAGCATGGCAGCGAATGGTCCTGGGTTTTGGTCGCATTCAAGCAACGTTCGGTCTTCATCTTTCTGTGTTAGCCTCAGGAGAGTGATATCATTTATGGTCACCTGATTGAAACAGGGGAATTTTTGTAAGGGAACAGTAAAAGGACCCCGTTCATGCTGGGTTGTTTGCGCTTGGCTAAAATGGATCATTCCGGAGAATAGCCATGCGGTGGGGGGAGGGGTGAAGGGATCATCCCAGAGAATAGCTATGTGGTGGGGTGGGGGAGGTGTGTGCTGCAGCCCCTCCCTTTAAATGTGAAACCCAACTGGCATTGCTTGCTATGGGAAAGGATGGCGTTGCAATTTGAAAGCATTCCCACATGTTATGAAGGTGGAAGAAGCCAACCCCGTGTACCAAAAGGCTTACCATGGCTGATTGGAAACCGAATTCTGTTGCCCAGCCGTGTGTGATGTGTCACCATACCGGCAGGCACTCAATATAAAAGGCAAAATACAACCTTGTACCTAAAGCACATGTGCTGTCTGCTGTGAATTGCTTGATTCACTGTGGAAGAGTCTCCCTTTTGTTCTCAGAAATGTATCATCTTAAATTTTACTCTCCCTTTTTATCTCCCCCCAGGTGCAAATGTTTCTATGCTCCCCCTATCATCTCCGTCCCTGAGGTTATCGCAGATTAGAAGGCAAAAAAAACCCCACACTTGCGATGACATGTTTTCTGAGTTCATGCAGTCCTCCCGCACTGATAGGGCACAGCTTAATGCATGGAGGCATTCAGTGGCAGAGGCCAGGAAAGCATTAAGTGAGCGCGAAGAGCAGAGGCAGGAGGCGATGCTGAGGCTAATGGGGGAGCAAACGGACATGATGAAGCATCTGTTGGAGCTGCAAGAAAGCCAACAAGAGCACAGACCCGCACTGCATCCATTGTTTAACCGCCTGCCCTCTTCCCCAAGTTCCGTATCCTCCTCATCCAGATGCCCAAGAACGCGGGGACGGGGGGAGGCTCTGGGCACCCGGCCACTCCACTCCAGAGGATGGCCCAAGCAATAGAAGGCTGTCATTCAAACAGTTTTGATTTGTAGTGTGGTTACAATAAGCAATGTGGTCTTGTCCTTCCCTCCTCCCGCACCTCACCCGACCGGGGCTACCTTGTCAGTTATCTCACTTTTTTTTTAATTAATAAAGAAAGAATGCATGGTTTCAAAACATTAGTTACTTTATTTCCTTTGCCAGCTGTGATTGAAGGGGGGAGGGTGGTTGGCTTACAGGGAATTAAAATCAACAAAGGGGGTGGGTTTTCAGCAAGGAGAAACACACACAGCTGTCACACTGTAGCGTGGCCAGTCATGAAACTGGTTTTCAAAGCCTCTCTGATGCGCAGCGTGCCTAGTTGTGCTCTTCTAATTGCCTTGGTGTCTGGCTACTCAAAATCTGCTGCCAGGCAATTTGCCTCAACCTCACACCCCACCTCAAATGTCTCCCCCTTACTCTCACAGATATGAAGCACACAGCAATAACAATGGGAATGTTGGTTGTGCTGAGGTCTAACCTAGTCAGCAAACAGCGCCAGCGAGCTTTTAAACGTCCAAAGGTACATTCTACCACCATTCTGCACTTGCTCAGCCTATAGCTGAACTGCTCCTTACTACTGTCCAAGCTGCCTGTGTATGGCTTCATGAGTCATGGGAGCCAGGGGTAGGCTGGGTCCCCAAGGATAACTATTGGCATTTCAACATACCCCAAAGATAATCTTCTGGTCTGGGAAGTAAGTCCCTCCTTGCAACTGCTCAAACAGCCTGGAGTTCCTAAAGATGCGAGCGTCATGCACCTTTCCCAGCCATCCCACGTTGATGTTGGTGAAACGTCCCTTGTGATCCACCAGTGCTTGCAGCATCATTGAGAAGTACCCCTTGCGGTTTATATACTGGTTGGCAAGGTGGTCCGGTGCCAAGATAGCAATATGTGTTCCGTCTATTAGGGAACCCCACCGCAGCAAAGCCATCCAGTATGACCTGCCCATTTCCCAGAGTCACTACCCTTGATAGCAGATCGTCAGTGACTGCATTGGCTACTTGGATCACAGCAGTCCCCACAGTAGACTTGCCCACTCCAAATTGATTCCCGACTGACCGGTAGCAGTCAGGTGTTGCAAGCTTCCACAGGGCTGTCGCCACTCGCTTCTCAACTGTCAGGGCAGCTCTCATCTTGGTATTCCTGCGCTTCAGGGCGGGGGAAAGCAACTCACGAAGTTCAAGGAGAGTTGCCTTACGCATGCAAAAGTTTCGCAGCCACTGTGAATCATCCCATACCCGCAATACTATGCGGTCCCACCAGTCTGTGCTTGTTTGCCGGGCCCAAAATCGGCGTTCCATTGTATCAACCAACCCCACTGCCACCAGGATGTCCCTATTGTCACAGCCCGTGCTTTCAGGAACGTCTGTGTCCATGTCCTCATCACAGTCGTCCTCGTGCTGGCGTCTCTTAGCCCGGTTCTGCACTTATTCCACAATAATGCGTGAGGTGTTTACAATGCTCACAACAGCAGCGGTAAGCTGAGCGGGCTCCATGCTTGCCGTGGTATGGCGTCTGCACGGGTAACCTAGGAAAAAAGGCGCGAAATGATTGTCTGCCGTTGCTTTCATAGAGGGAGGGAGGGCGACTGACGGCTTGTACCCAAAACCATCCTCGACAATGTTTTTGCCCCATCAGGCATTGGGAGCTTAACCCAGAATTCCAGTGGGCAGTGGAGACTGCAGGAACTGTGGGATAGCTACCCACAGTGCACCACTCCGTAAGTCGATGCTAGGCATGGTATTGAGGACACATGCCGCCGACTTAATGCACTTAGTGGGGAAATACACAATCGACAGTATAAAATCAATTTCTAAAAATCGATTTTATACTATCAACCTAATTTTGTAGTCTAGACATACCCTTAGAGGTCTAATCCAGCAGACCTTTGATGGGAGGGCCTTCTGTTGTGTCTGAGGTCAGGTGGAAGCTTGCTGCAGAGGCACATAGGGTATGTCTACACTACGGAATAAGGTCGAATTTATAGAAGTCGGTTTTTTAGAAATCGGTTTTATATATTCGAGTGTGTGTGTCCCCACAGAAAATGCTCTAAGTGCATTAAGTGCATTAACTCGGCGGAGTGCTTCCACAGTGCCGAGGCTAGAGTCGACTTCCGGAGCATTGCACTGTGGATAGCTATCCCACAGTTCCCGCAGTCTCCGCTGCCCATTGGAATTCTGGGTTGAGATCCCAATGCCTGATGGGGCTAAAACATTGTCGCGGGTGGTTCTGGGTACATATCGTCAGGCCCCTGTTCCCTCCCTCCCTCCGTGAAAGCAAGGGCAGACAATCGTTTCGCACCTTTTTTCCTGAGTTACCTGTGCAGACGCCATACCACGGCAAGCATGGAGCCCGCTCAGGTAACCGTCACCCTATGTCTCCTGGGTGCTGGCAGACGCGGTACGGCATTGCTACACAGTAGCAGCAACCCCTTGCCTTGTGGCAGCAGACGGTACAGTACGACTGGTAGCCGTCATCGTCATGTCCGAGGTGCTCCTGGCCACGTCGCCTGGGAGCGCCTGGGCAGACATGGGCGCAGGGACTAAATTTGGAGTGACTTGACCAGGTCATTCTCTTTAGTCCTGCAGTCAGTCCTATTGAACCGTCTTATGGTGAGCAGGCAGGCGATATGGATTGCTAGCAGTCGTATTGTACCATCTTCTGCCGGGCAGGCAAGAGATGAGGATGGCTAGCAGTCGTACTGTACCATCTTCTGCCGAGCAGCCATGAGATGTGGATGGCATGCAGTCCTTCTGCACCGTCTGCTGCCAGCCAAAGATGTAAAAGATAGATGGAGTGGATCAAAACAAGAAATAGACCAGATTTGTTTTGTACTCATTTGCCTCCTCCCCTGTCTAGGGGACTCATTCCTCTAGGTCACACTGCAGTCACTCACAGAGAAGGTGCAGCGAGGTAAATCTAGCCATGTATCAATCAGAGGCCAGACTAACCTCCTTGTTCCAATAAGAACAATAACTTAGGTGCACCATTTCTTATTGGAACCCTCCGTGAAGTCCTGCCTGAAATACTCCTTGATGTAAAGCCACCCCCTTTGTTGATTTTAGCTCCCTGAAGCCAACCCTGTAAGCCGTGTCGTCAGTCGCCCCTCCCTCCGTCAGAGCAACGGCAGACAATCATTCCGCGCCTTTTTTCAGTGCGGACGCTATACCAAGGCAAGCATGGAGGCCGCTCAGCTCACTTTGGCAATTAGGAGCACATTAAACACCACACGCATTATCCAGCAGTATATGCAGCACCAGAACCTGGCAAAGCGATACCAGGCGAGGAGGTGACGTCAGCATGGTCACGTGAGTGATCAGGACATGGATACAGATTTCTCTGAAAGCATGGGCCCTGCCAATGCATGCATCATGGTGCTAATGGGGCAGGTTCATGCTGTGGAACGCCGATTCTGGGCTCGGGAAACAAGCACAGACTGGTGGGACCGCATAGTGTTGCAGGTCTGGGACGATTCCCAGTGGCTGCAAAACTTTCACATGCGTAAGGGCACTTTAATGGAATTTTGTGACTTGCTTTCCCCTGCCCTGAGGCGCATGAATACCAAGATGAGAGCAGCCCTCACAGTTGAGAAGCAAGTGGCGATAGCTCTGTGGAAGCTTGCAACGCCAGACAGCTACCGGTCAGTTGGGAATCAATTTGGAGTGGGCAAATCTACTGTGGGGGCTGCTGTGATGCAAGTAGCCCACTCAATCAAAGATCTGCTGATATCAAGGGTAGTGACCCTGGGAAATGTGCAGGTCATAGTGGATGGCTTTGCTGCAATGGAATTCCCTAACTGGGGTGGGGCCATAGACGGAACCCATATCCCTATTTTGGCACCGAAGCACCAAGCCGCTGAGTACATAAACCGCAAGGGGTACTTTTCAATAGTGCTGCAAGCTCTGGTGGATCACAAGGGACGTTTCACCAACATCAACGTGGGATGGCCGGGAAAGGTACATGATGCTCGCATCTTCAGGAACTCTGGTCTGTTTCAAAAGCTGCAGGAAGGGACTTTATTCCCAGACCAGAAAATAACTGTTGGGGATGTTGAAATGCCTATAGTTATCCTTGGGGACCCAGCCTACCCCTTAATGCCATGGCTCATGAAGCTGTACACAGGCAGCCTGGACAGTAGTCAGGAGCTGTTCAACTACAGGCTGAGCAAGTGCAGAATGGTGGTAGAATGTGCATTTGGACATTTAAAGGTGCGCTGGTGCAGTTTACTAACTCGCTTAGACCTCAGCGAAACCAATATTCCCACTATTATTGCTGCTTGCTGTGTGCTCCACAATATCTGTGAGAGGAAGGGGGAGACGTTTATGGCGGGGTGGGAGGTTGAGGCAAATCGCCTGGCTGCTGGTTATGCGCAGCCAGACACCAGGGCGGTTAGAAGAGCATAGGAGGGCGTGGTACGCATCAGAGAAGCTTTGAAAACCAGTTTCATGACTGGCCAGGCTATGGTGTGAAAGTTCTGTTTGTTTCTCCTTGATGACACCCCCCGCCCCTTGGTTCACTCTACTTCCCTGTAAGCTAACCACCCTCCCCTCCTCCCTTCAATCACCACTTGCAGAGGCAATAAAGTCATTGTTGCTTCACATTCATGCATTCTTTATTCATTCATCACACAAATAGGGGGATGACTACCAAGGTAGCCCAGGAGGGGTGGTGGAGGAGGGAAGGAAAATGCCACACAACACTTTAAAAGTTTACAACTTTAAAATTTATTGAATGACAGCCTTCTTTTTTTTGGGCAATCCTCTGTGGTGGAGTGGCTGGTTGGCCAGAGGCCCCCCCCCCACCGAGTTCTTGGGCGTCTGGGTGTGGAGGCTATGGAACTTGGGAAGGAGGGCGGTTGGTTACACAGGGGCTGTAGTGGCAGTCTGTGCTCCAGCTGCCTTTGCTGCAGCTCAACCATACACTGGAGCATACTGGTTTGGTCCTCCAGCAGCCTCAGCATTGAATCCTGCGTCCTCTCATCACACTGCCGCCACATTTGAGCTTCAGCCCTGTCTTCAGCCCGCCACTTACTCTCTTCAGCCCGCCACCTCTCCTCCCGGTCATTTTGTGCTTTCCTGCACTCTGATATTATTTGCCTCCACGCATTCGTCTGTGCTCTGTCAGTGTGGGAGGACAGCATGAGCTCGGAGAACATTTCATCGCGAGTGCGTTTTTTTTTCTTTCTAAGCTTCACTAGCCTCTGGGAAGGAGAAGATCCTGTGATCATTGAAACACATGCAGCCTGTGGAGAAAAAAAAAGAGACAGCGGTATTTAAAAAGACACATTTTATAAAACAGTGGCTACACTCTTTCAGGGTAAACCTTGCTGTTAACATTACATACATAGCACACGTGCTTTCGTTACAAGGTCGCATTTTGCCTCCCCCCACCACGTGGCTACCCCCTCAACCTTCCCCCCTCCCTGTGGCTAACAGCGGGGAACATTTCTGTTTAGCCACAGGCAAACAGCCCAGCAGGAATGGGCTCCTCTGAGTGTCCCCTGAAGAAAAGCACTCTATTTCAACCAGGTGACCATGAATTATATCTCACTCTCCTGAGGATAACACAGAGAGATAAAGAACGGATGTTGTTTGAACGCCAGCAAACATACACTGCAATGCTTTGTTGTACAATGATTCCCGAGTACGTGTTACTGGCCTGGAGTGGTAAAGTGTCCTACCATGAAGGACGCAATAAGGCTGCCCTCCCCAGAAACCTTTTGCAAAGGCTTTGGGAGTACATCCAGGAGAACCGCGAATGCCAGGGCAAAGTAATCCTTTCACATGCTTGCTTTTAAACCATGTATAGTATTTTAAAAGGTACACTCACCGGAGGTCCCTTCTCCGCCTGCCGGGTCCAGGAGGCAGCCTTGGGTGGGTTCGGGGGGTACTGGCTCCAGGTCCAGGGTGAGAAACAGTTCCTGGCTGTCGGGAAAACCGGTTTCTCCGCTTGCTTGCTGTGAGCTAGCTACAACCTCATCATCATCATCTTCTTCGTCCCCAAAACCTGCTTCCGTATTGCCTCCATCTCCATTGAAGGAGTCAAACCACACGACTGGGGTAGTGGTGGCTGAACCCCCTAAAATGGCATGCAGCTCATCATAGAAGCAGCATGTTTGGGGCTCTGACCCGGAGCGGCCATTCGCCTCTCTGATTTTCTGGTAGGCTTGCCTCAGCTCCTTCAGTTTCACGCGGCACTGCTTCGGGTCCCTGTTATGGCCTCTGTCCTTCATGCCCTGGGAGATTTTGACAAAGGTTTTGGCATTTCGAAAACTGGAACGGAGTTCTGATAGCACGGATTCCTCTCCCCAAACAGCGATCAGATCCTGTACTTCCCGTTCGGTCCATGCTGGAGCTCTTTTGCGATTCTGGGACTCCATCATGGTCACCTCTGCTGATGAGCTCTGCATGGTCACCTGCAGCTTGCCACGCTGGCCAAACAGGAAATGAGATTCAAAAGTTCGCGGTTCTTTTCCTGTCTACCTGGCCAATGCATCTGAGTTGAGAGTGCTGTCCAGAGCGGTCACAATGGAGCACTCTGGGATAGCTCCTGGAGGCCAATACCGTCGAATTGTGTCCACAGTACCCCAAATTCGAGCCGGCAAGGCCGATTTAAGCGCTAATCCACTTGTCAGGGGTGGAGTAAGGAAATCGATTTTAAGAGCCCTTTAAGTCGAAACAAAGGGCTTCATCGTGTGGACGGGTGCAGGTTTACATCGATTTAATGCTGCTAAATTCGACCTAAAGTCCTAGTGTAGACCAGGGCATAGAGTCAATGTCTTTTCTGATACACATGGTTAGTAGAGGGACTTGTGTGGCCCCTTGGTTCCAGCAAATTAGAAACCTATCTGAGTGGAAGCTTATGAAATATGTACTACTTAGGAAGAGATCAAAACCATATATATATGTTTCATTAGACAAAGTGCATTCTGTATCTGAGCATGTTAGAGTAGTTGCTTTGTTCAGAGCCATTCAAGTTTCTGGGGCAAATTAGGAACTGCAGAATTATTATTTTTTTAAATAAATGGGTGACAGGGAGGAGGTGGTGAATATTGTTTAGCCAAAAGACAGAAGCAGCTTCTTTGTATCAGCTCTCTTGCATAATTAGGATGTGTTCTAATTTTAATTAAATCTTATGCATATTCATGAAAATGCATTGAACTTCCAGACCAAGTAGATCTGATCCCTCTACCTCTTTTAATGTTTAGTTTGGATATAGGGTTTTCCTCTATTCCCTCCTTCTTTTACTTTCACATTTCTGTAGAAACACACAACTAGCTCCCATAATGTGAAGAGTCACAACCTATGACAGCTTCCTATCTATTGCTAATGCTAGAGCTCTGTTCAGTAGCTCCCTGCTACAAATATCAATAGATAACAAACCATTAACGTGAAATTGCCAAATGTGTGTGTGTGTGTTTAATTGAGACAAAGGGCACAAAAATTTCTGCTCTACAGAACTGATATTTAATTTTCCATCAAAAAGCAATCATGATCTCTACAACATGAAAATCAGCATTACCTCTGGGATTTATTTTAATGCCAACATCCTTTTTGACGTCTTAAAAGTTCTTCTCCATAATTTCTCACAGCTGCCATTGGCAGCACCATCCATCCACTTTTTCCTGAGTTTTTTTATTAGGCTTCTGTGACTCTCCCCTTGCCTGGTTCTCCTACCTCTCTGACCACTATAGTATTGCCTTTGATCCTCTTTTCTCCCATCTTCCACCTCTGTTGATATTAATGTCCTTGGTACCCCCCTTTTACACTTGCCATCTGAGCAATCTCTTTCATTCCTATGGTCTCGTCACATTTATAGTGATTTATACTGATATCTAGCTCTACCTCGTTATCTAGCTAGGTACTTATATAGTGATGCACCATAGCATCTGAGTGCCTGTCCAGGCTTAGATACATACATAGATGTATGATACAGACTGTTCATGTCCCTCTGATACCACCTCCTCATGGAAATCCTACTGCTTCTTCATATTAAACATGTAAAAAATAAATTTCTCGTCTTTCCTTTTAAACCATCTCTCCTCCCATCTTTCTTCATCACAAGGATTGGTCTCTGTCCAAAGGTGATTGTTTTTAATTTTGGGCAAAAATGGTTCAGACAATTTTTAAGTACAAAAGTTGGGTAAATATAATGTGACTCCTTTCTTTGATGGCCAGAACAGTTGGAATGAAAATTTGAAAGCAGGCATTAAAAGTAGTTTTCAAGTGTCACAAAGTGTTATGGTGAAATTTGTTTTTGGTCTGACCTGTGGCCATCTGAAACTGTAAACATACAGTACATTTTGCATAGGTCTTTCATTAAGCTCAAAACATGCCAAGTTCCATTGTGTGGAGATAATTTAGCTGCACAGCAAAAGAGTACTGATGCTATACATGGGCTAAAGTACAACCCTCACAAGAAGCCTTGCTGGTCTCTTGTGCACCTTAAGGTGCAAAGGTGAACAGGAGACAGGCTCTGTTCTGCAGATTTTCTAAGGTGTGCATGTTCCAGTGGTGTCTAGCCAAACAGTATGATTACAGGATTTACATGTGCTACTGTCAGTCTTTTTTGCAAGCCAGTGAAGCTTGGAAAAGTCTCCTTTTCCAGATTGTTCTTTTTAAAGAAATTAATAATCTAGGAACTGTCATACAAAAAACAGCCAAGAGAACATTAAGACTGCATGGATAGACATTCAGGAAATGCCAATCAAACTCTGCCTTTCATTGCACATGAATTGCGGCCTTGCCTAGACTAGGATTTAAAGCTTTAACTCAACTAATTTAGCACACATTAAAATTGATGTACTTTATCTACATTATACTTCTCAAATAGAGTTCCAGGCATCTGGTTTTCGACCGGAATGCCTATTCGAAAAGGGACCCTGGCAGCACCAACCTAGGCGGCTCAGCTCCAGAGAGACAAGTGCAGCCCCACAGGTGGTGGGAAGTAGAGACTGCCTGGAGCCAGAGGTACACTGGAGTCCAGCCAGGACGCAGAGAGAAACAGGCGGGTGGGGCCAGGGCATGGAGAGGAGCCCTTGGTCACCCAGTGGGCAGGCCGAGAGGAGTAAGTGGTGGGCAGGGGGTGGGAGGGAGCCAGCGGGCTGGCAGGGTCTCAGGGCACAGTGCAAGCAGAGCTGACCAGGCCTCTTCTGAGCATGGGTCCGGCTCCATGGCACCACTGTAAACCTGGCATTGGGTGCAGAGCAATGGGCTGAAATGATGCGAAGACTGAAGAGACAGGGTTGATTGGGAGGTTGGGAGCAAAATTACTTGCTAGGCAAGGAATCGGCAGATGTGGGAGGGAAACCTCCTGCAGCAGGGGCCAAAATCCCCTTACCCAATGAATTTGGGAACTTGGGCAATGCTAAATGTGCCTCACACACTGGGCATTGCAGAGTCAGAGCGAAACAAGCCAATGCAAACCTCTGTAAAAATCTCACCACTTCTGGGGGCCGCTGCGTGATTTTTGAACTGAAGCTGGCAGTACTGCTCACGGCCAAGCTTTGTCTTGGTCAAGGAGGACAGCACAGGCTAGAGGCGGAGTAGGGAGAGGCGCAGTCTCTCCTCTTCTCTTTGGGAGCGCCCCGCAGCAAGTGGGGGCAGTGGTCAAGATGAACTTGTTTAACCGTTATCTCCCCTCCCCTCCGCAGCATGAGTCTGGTCCTGCCTCACCCGCCAAGCTGCCCCTGCCTGCAGGCGGACTCTCCTCCCCGGGGGGTTAGACTAACCCGGCTGCTACTCTGAAACCTTTCCCACATATGTCCAGCAGAGGGGGCTGTGCTAAGGGTGATGGGACACGGGGTGGTGTCTGGGGAAGGGACATGGGGACTCAGCCCTGTGCCTGTTGGGGGCTGGAGCTGTGAGGGAGGGTGATGGGTCACGGGGTGGTGTCTGGGGAAGGGACGTGGGGACTCAGCCCTGTGCCTGTCGGAGGCTGGAGCTGTGAGGGAGGGTGATGGGGCACGGGGTGGTGTCTGGGGAAGGGACATGGGGACTCAGCCGTGTGCCTGTCGGAGGCTGGAGCTGTGAGGGAGGGTGATGGGGCACGGGGTGGTGTCTGGGGAAGGGACATGGGGACTCAGCCCTGTGCCTGTCGGGGGCTGGAGCTGTGAGGGAGGGTGATGGGACACGGGGTGGTGTCTGGGGAAGGGACATGGGGACTCAGCCCTGTGCCTGTCGGAGGCTGGAGCTGTGAGGGAGGGTGATGGGGCACGGGGTGGTGTCTGGGGAAGGGACATGGGGACTCAGCCCTGTGCCTGTCGGGGGCTGGAGCTGTGAGGGAGGGTGATGGGGCACGGGGTGGTGTCTGGGGAAGGGACGTGGGGACTCAGCCCTGTGCCTGTCGGGGGCTGGAGCTGTGAGGGAGGGTGATGGGACATGGGGAGGTGTCTGGGGAAGGGACGTGGGGACTCAGCCCTGTGCCTGTCGGGGGCTGGAGCTGTGAGGGAGGGTGATGGGGCACGGGGTGGTGTCTGGGGAAGGGACGTGGGGACTCAGCCCTGTGCCTGTCGGGGGCTGGAGCTGTGAGGGAGGGTGATGGGGCACGGGGTGGTGTCTGGGGAAGGGACATGGGGACTCAGCCCTGTGCCTGTCGGGGGCTGGAGCTGTGAGGGAGGGTGATGGGGCACGGGGTGGTGTCTGGGGAAGGGACGTGGGGACTCAGCCCTGTGCCTGTCGGGGGCTGGAGCTGTGAGGGAGGGTGATGGGACACGGGGAGGTGTCTGGGGAAGGGACGTGGGGACTCAGCCCTGTGCTAAGACCCCTGCCCCGCCGGCCCTCGCGCTCTAGCTGGCGCACGCGCTCCCTTGGAAGCTCTCGAGCTTCTGCCCCCACCAGAGGGGTGACGTCATGGGCTTGGCCGTGGAGCATTGTGGGTCGGGAGGGGCCGCCATTTTCGGTAGGGCGGAGCGAATCGCAGAGGCTGGGAGCCGGGAAGGGGGCGCGCGGCGGCGGCTCTCATTGCTCGCAACTGTCAGTGCCGCTCCCGCGGGCGGGGTCTTGCGGCGGCAGCTGTAGTAGGTCCCAGGGCAGCAGGCGGGCGGGGAGGCCGCAGGGGATCGTGGTGCCGTCCCGCTCCCCCTGACATCCCCTCCGGTCCCTTCCCGGTGTGAGCGGCCCCGGCCGCCTCGCCAAGCCCTGCGCGCATCGCCGCAGCCTGCAGCACCCGAGCGGTGAGTGAGGGAGGGGAAGAGGCCGGCTGTGCCCAAGCCCTGTGCCTGTCGGGGGCTGGAGCTGTGCGGGAGGGTGATGGGGCACGGGGTGGTGTCTAGGGAGGGAACATGGGGGGCGAGCCCTGTGCCTGTCGGGGGCTGGAACTGTGCGGGAGGGTGATGGGGCACGGGGTGGTGTCTGGGGAGGGGACATAGGGGGCGAGCCCTGTGCCTGTCGGGGGCTGAAGCTGTGCGGGATGGTGATGGGGCACGGGGTGGTGTCTGGGGAAGGGACATGGGGACTCAGCCCTGTGCCTGTCGGGGGCTGGAGCTGTGAGGGAGGGTGATGGGACGTGGGGTGGTGTATGGGAAGACTGTGGGGTATCGGGTGGGAGTGGGTAGGTGGGGTGCGCAGTGAGGGAGCAGGAGGCGGTTGACAGGGGTGAGGGGGTTAGCTTGTGTTTTGCCATTTTCCAGGAGCATTGAACCTCACCTCCTTTCCCTTCTCCCATGACACAAACAGAACAAAAGGCTGGGCAGGTCCTGTTGGCCTGCTGGTCCTTCTGTAGCTCATGGTTACAGCCAGCCCCTTCAATGTGTGTCTGTCAATCCAGTTAATTGTAACATTCTCTGGCAGTGACTGTATTGGTGACTCTGCTGCAGAGATGCTGAGAGGAGGGGATCCTGTTTGCCTGGATTGCCATCAGCTTTGCTTTGTTCCTCTTCCTTTCTTGCTCTTTCCTGGCTTCCCCCTGTTCTGCAGTTTGGGGCAGAGGATGCCCAGGGAGTGAACCCTGCACAGAGTTGTGAGACAAACAGGAGCTATTCCCTTTCCAACCTCTTTCTTGTAATGTCTTTATTTGCAGGGTGGATAGATCTGAAATAGTGAAAGAACAATTGTGACAACCCTAATGCCATTTTTGTGTGTAGTGGCTGGCTTTATAAATTACAGGGGCACCAGTCATGGTATAGATTGCATCATCATTCTAAACCTCTCTCTTTTCAAACTTTAAGACTCTGTGTATGAGGTCTTGGTCCCAGGAGCTAACCATAGTTAGGAGATTTAAAAACAAACCCAAAACACAACTCTTCAGTAAGCTATACTCAATGTGAGCAAAATAACAGTAATACACACCAGGTTTTGTAGTTTCATAGGTCAAGTTAGCAACTTTTCTGGTTTGTCTTCCTTTCTCCACTCCCTCCTCCCCATTTAGTCCATTTAAGGATATGTGACTTTTTTTTTCCCAGATGACATATTAGCTGTCTAATATGTGTATCTGCATATTCAATTTAATAAATTCTCAAAACAAAAATGTAAGAGCTCCTTGCATTTCTGTAGTAGTCTTTGTTCTGGGTATCTTGGGGATCATATCTTGATGACTAAAGGGATTGTATCATGTAGATTAAGTCCACAGTGAATAATTTAAAAAAAAATTACAAAAGCATATGTTTCTATTTTAATTTTTTTCTTTTATTTTAAACTTCTCTGTAGTGTTTGAAAACTGAACATAACGGCAAAGCAAAAAGCAAAACTTTTGAAACACATGTGAAATTTGTTTGCATTATTTAAAGTGAGAAATAAAAAGTAAGCAAATATCCTAGATAGTATAAATTAATTTACACTTTCATTTTTAAATATGGAAGATATTACAAAAAAGCAAAGATACTTAAAATATTATATTAACCTATACTTGCAATGACACTAGGACCAGGTGTGGGATGGCATTTTGTTTGGGGAATGTCTCATTAATTTTGTTTATGGACACAATTTTCATAGGAAACATGCATCCAAATTAGCACACAAGGATATGCTTTAAACATCTTTCCGGATACAAATCATTGTGAAAAAGTTGGCTGCAATTTTGAGTTTAGCTTTGATTCAAAAATTTTATTTGGCAAATAATTTTATTTTAATTGGTTATGAATTCCATAGCTGAGGTACAACATGACTGAAGATAACATAGCCATAGGACTAATGCTAGCATTGAGTAACAAGCTTAGCGTTCATGGACAGAGCGGATTTGATTTAAATCACTAGTCAGAAAGACTAGATTTAATTATGGATTTTTACGTAAAAGTGCATTCTTGTTGATTGTTATAACCTTAATACATATTCTTCACAACTCAGAGATAGATGTAGCTTTCATTTTTAGAAGGTACACATTATACATTTTTAAAGTGATTTATTTTGAAAACTTTTCATATTAGTTTTACAGCTATATCAGAAAATGAATGGTTGTTTGGTTATTTCATTTACCCAAGGTAATTGAAGCAGATAGTTCACCTCCCAATGACTTCATAAATATCTCCAATTCAACAGGTTAATCATTAATATTTGGAGGATTTTCTTGCCATGCTGTATTAGGAGGAGAACATCACCAGACAAACATTTAAATTGTTTTATTTAACTAAAACAACAACGTTCTGTATTCTGGATATTTTTCTTCAACAGCAAACATAATATTTTAACAAAACAAGCATATGCATTTTTGAATTTAGTTCAACATTCAAGTCTTTTAAAATCAGGTTTGTTTTTGTTAAAATTGTCAGCCAGGTCAACATGAGAAACTTAAAATATTGGCTTCTGCAGCTAACTCAGTCATCTTTATCTTCATTTTCTTGTTGGTTCATAATCTGGAAAAGAAAAATGAGCTTTCCTGCTTTTTCAGGTCCCAAACGATTTCTCAGTTTGGAATTAGTCCAAAGGAAGAAAATATTCTTTCTACACCAGCAGAAGAAGCTACTGCTGTTAAAAGTGAGGTTATCACTTCAGTAGTTTCTGAATCCAAGTGCTTAAGTGACTTCCACCAGTTCACTGGTGTGACTTTCTTTAAAACATCATCAGAATATTTCTTTAATGGTTCACCCTTAACTCTGAAGTTTCTTATAGTTGGCATTATGGAGAGATGATTGTTGGATGTCCAGGTCATAGCCAACTCCTCTTCTTCAACAGTTAGGGTTTGACCCTGATACCAATATTGAGAATATTTGCAAGAAAATGAGCTGGACATCATGGTGCTTGTCCAGTTCATTTTTTTTAATGCTTGTAATTTAACTCTGTCATTGCATATTTAAGATCTCACTCAGTTTCTTCCAAATTTCAACAGTGTCAGCAATAAAACAGTTATTTTCCTGCATTTTGTTCAAGGCTACAGAAATAGGCTTCAGGGTACTCAGCATGTGTTCAACATTTCTCTTAAGCCCAATGTTGAGAACTTTGGCTGTGACAGTGCCATCTGTTTTTTCACGATTTTGTTCAGACTCTCATCAGATTAGGCCAGTTCTTGATATAGTGCTCAAAACAGTCCACTACTGAGTTCCATCGCACATCTTGTGGGAGAGTTAGCTTGGTTCCTCCCACTTTTTTCAGAGCAGCTGCTGCAAAGTGGTTGTTATGGAAGTATTTGCAATTTCAAGAACATTAGCCTTTATTTCTGGAACACTGAAGTCTTTGGCTAGGGGGTACATCAAATGAGCACTGCAACCATATTTTATTAGCTTAGGACTCTCCTCTAAATTTTTTCTCATCTTGGATACATTTGCAGCATTGTCTGTGACCAAGCTGCGTACTAGACGTTTGCATTTTTTTCCCACAGTTTGTTATAACTTTTACTGCTACTTCTTGTAAGTATTCTTCTGTGTGTGCATTTCTTGATGTATCAATCGTTTCTGTAAGGAAGACATTCCCTACTTCTGTTGTCACACAAGCATATACAACAGGATCATTGTGGGCGTTGCTCCACCCATCAAGACTCAGGTTAACAATTTCACCCTCTAGACCTTTTGCACATGGCACAATTTCTCTTTCATACACTTTATCCGGCAATTTGCCTGTGACATCTGCTCTGTTGGGTGGACTCTATCCTGGTCTTAATGACTGAATCATGTTAATGAAGTGTGGGTTCTCAATCATACGGAAAGAAGAGTTTGTTACATAAACAAACTGGGCAATTTTTTCATCAATTACCTCTTTTTGTAATCTGCTGGGTCTTATCCCAAACTTATCTATGGTTGTTTCTGGATGATGGAGATTTTTTTTTCTTTTTGCTACAGGTGTTATACTGTGGCTATGTGACATACATGATGTGACTGAAACACTATCATTGGCAGATAACACTGAAACTATAGAAAATGATGGTGATCTTGAAGTTGGATGGTCTTCAGAATCCTGTATGTTGAGGATGGATTCTCCTAAACAAAATAAGTCATTGCAGTTATTTAATTATTATTACCATACTGCTTGCTCATTTAGTATTATTCATTGCATTCACTGACCCTCAGTACTACTTTAAAGGTGAAATTGTAAAAGGAAGATCTGCCTATTTCAGTTATTTTTTATCACAACTGTATCTAAAATGATAGTACTATAGAGTAACAACTATATTTTTTGCTCAAACATGAGAATTCAAGACTAGTCCAGAAGGTAGACAGGCAGTCCTTAAGAAAGAAGTATGAAATAAAAAAGTTTACCAACCTGAAGATCCTGCATGTACAGACATGTTCCTTTCATCATCTTCAATGCAGCTTCCTCCTGAGAAAGAACACTTCTCATGATGTTGTTTTATTCTGGCAACCGGGCCTTGCCTTTGTTTGTTGCACTGTTTGCATTTTACACGCATGCCTGTCTTACCCACAGGTAGAGGAACTTCATTAAAATATTCCCAAACTGGGTCTCTTTTATGGCCTGCTGCCATTATAGGTTTCCCCTTCTAGTGAGAGAACAGTATGGTAGATCTTAAATCAATGAAGGCTACACTCAAAGACCTCAAGACTTCGGGAATATGCTGCTCAAAGAGTTTCACTTTTGTTTCTACTGCCTGTCCCTCCCTTCTCACATTTATCTCCAGACTTCTTCTCCTTGTCCAGATATATTCGGCCCCCAACAATCTTCTATTCATTGAACTTTTAGAAACTTTGCACTTTTAGAGAGAGGTAAGGGATTGACTCTGTGTACACAAATTTGCAAAGGGACAATAGGGTTGAGGTCTGTTATTTCTCACCTCTATGTATTATTTATTTAAAAACATTTTTGCTGTTAACAAGCATGTAATCTCTGGGGAGACAAATCCATAGTTTCAGAACTGTAAAACTAAGCCTCTCTGATGGTATCTTCTAGACTGGGGTGGGCAGACTTTTTGGCCTGAGGGCCACATTGGGGTGGCACAATTGTATGGAGGGCAAGTAGGGAAGGCTGTGCCTTCCCAAACAGTGTGGACCCATCCAACCCCCCTGCTCCTTGACCCCTGATCGCCCCCTCCCAGGAACCCCTGTCCCAACCGCCCCCTGGGATCCCACTCCCTATCTAATCTCCCCTCCCCCCCCCCCGGCTCCCTGTTCCCTGACTCCCCCTGGGGACCCCCTGCCCCTTATCCGACCCCCTGCTTCCCACCCCCTTACCAAGCAGGAGCCAGCCGCGCTGCCCAAGAGGA
The DNA here is from genome assembly GCF_965152235.1 of Eretmochelys imbricata. Taxonomy (NCBI): domain Eukaryota; kingdom Metazoa; phylum Chordata; order Testudines; family Cheloniidae; genus Eretmochelys; species Eretmochelys imbricata. Next base: position 113,331,777 of record NC_135577.1, read on the forward strand.
GCAGCAGGCCAGTGTGCTGCCCATGCGGCGGCATGGCTGTGGGGGAGGGAGGACAGCAGGGGAGAGGCTGGAGGCTAGCCTCCCCGGCTGGGAGCTCAGGGGCCTGGCAGGACGGTCCTGGGGGCCTGTAGTTTGCCCACCTCTGTTCTAGACTGAGCACTGAGTCCCATTGGGTGGATAGGAAGATTAACCTAAATAATCTATACAGAAGCCCCTGGAATCCCATAAGATTGGGTCCATAATCCATTAACTATTGGAACTTATTTACAAAACTTTTCTTAAACATTACATTAATATACTGTATTGTGTAATACTATAGAATTAGAATTTATAATCCCTATTCCATGATGAGGTATCTTTGAGCTATAGTGTATCTTAATTAAAACGATCTTTATATAGTTTTTTTCCTCAAAAAGCATTTTATCAAAACAATCAGATTTAATTAAAAAAAATCCGATTGATTTTTATCCACCCTGTTCATGGACAGTGGAGAGCAAGCAGATCCAATAGATGAAACTGAGCACAAGGCCTTAATGTTTTTTTCAGTCAGCAGGACAATTTTATAGTTAACACATTGCTTAACAGGAAATTGTTGTAAAATGATTGCAAATCTGGAGAAGTATTAGACTAAGCACTCTCTCGCATTCGGAACTGTGCAGATAATGCAGAACCATATGGGGAAGGGCAGAGAATTACAATTGTCAATTCCTCAAAGTCACACAAGAATGCAGTATCACTTCTGCATCATGTTGCAGTTAAAAACTTGGGAAATCTTTCTATTTCTCAGATCAAATGAAAATGACCGTCTCCTTTTTCCTTGTAGTGACAGTGCATAGCTGTAGGCTAGACTCTTGATCCTAGCTAAAATGATTCTCCTGCACTTGCAGAGCACCTTTTCTTTTATTGGTGAAGATAAATACAATGATTTGCAGTATATTGTGAAATTCTCTCAAAAAAGTAGAATTCAGGTCATACAGGTATTTCATTTCAAGATAAATTCCATTTTTTAGCAAAACTGAGACTTAAAGCATAATTAATATGCAGATTAATCTCTGATCACATGCCTTATTATACACAAACATCACACCCAAACACAGATTTGTTTCACATTCACAACAGACTTCCTCTCTTGCATCATGAAGACTCCCACAATATATAAAGCAATTTCTCAAAGTCAAACTCAAATTCAGGTGATTTAATTAAGGTAATACCAGACTTCCCAAGTAAAAGTATATTGGTGATTTATTAATCTTTCCGAGGTAGCAGTTAACGTTGTACAGTTGACTACTGCACCACTCACAATAAGTAACTCAACAATGGTCCATAGTCAGTACATGATTGACTAGAAAGATGTGGATTACCCTTTGTATCCCTATGATCGCTTAGATCAGCTGAGATGCCTCTGTTGACATTCTCTACATGTGCGCTCCTGGGAACTTGAATTGGACACATTCTGTGAGAAGATTCCCAGAATTGGAGCAAGAACCACTTATGGATCCTTGAATGGTGCAAGACACAATTTTTTATTTCTACAGTGTGTGTTGCGTGAGAAATTCTACTGACTCAAGATGATAAGGTATTTGTCTCTGGAAACTTAGTCTATATTAGACAGATAACAAAAGAAATAATGACAGGCAAGGGTGAGGACAGGCAAACCTCTACACAAAAGATGCCACCCCAGTGCCCAAGATTGTCTGTCCAGGGGCTATCTTTTATCGGGCCAACTTCTGTTGGTGAGAGAGACAAGCTTTTGATCTTACACAAAGCTCTTCAAGTCTGGGTGCATTCACATTAGATAAAACTAAAGAGCTCTGTGTAAGCTCAAAAGCTTGTCTCTCTCACCAATAGAAGTTGGTCCAATACAAGATAATACCACATATCTAAATACCAATATCAAAAAATTTAACTGGGCAGGTTGGTTATATCTGTCATGCTGCACAAATGGTGGGATTATATGATAGCAGTGAGCCACACCATATTTAAGGGTACAAGTTTATAATGCATCCCATAAAATTGTTTTAAATGTTAGCATTACGTCACTCAAATTCAAACATGACAAGAAAGGATGTTTACTTTGAATGTCAGTTAATCAGATCTCAAGATACCAGTACACCTTCATGAAAAAGATGAAGTAAAGCTGGAAAAACACATGCACACATTGTAAAATTAGATAAGACTGCACTATTCTCTGCCAGAGACACTTCTATCAAAACCCTATCTCCCTATTCAAACCTCAAAATAGAAGGTTGTGAAACTCACAAGATTATTAGATCTTAAAAAAAAAATCTTCAGTTTAAAAAAGGACCTCTCTAGTAAGTTGGTTCTCGTTGGTACATTTTGGTGTTCTTATCAACTGTAACTACATCTCAGAATATAAACTCACTGAGTTTACTCTCCACCTCACAGAAAACATGGATGTACTAGTTTGCTGTGGGACTCAAGATGTCAGTGACATTTCAGCATAGGGAAGGAGTGCAGATACTTACATTTTTTTAATCTTAGACTGTTAGATCTGCCACTGAAGATCAATTTTTGGGCAAAATAACTGACTGCCTTAAAACGTTTGATCAAAATAATTTTCCTTCTAATCCAGTTTACAAATAATAGTTCGAGATCACATATAAAGCATGTAGCGCTACGATTATAAAATGTTAAACTGAGACCAAGATATAACTAAGTCCATAAGAAAAATGGAATGCAATAAAATATTCCATCTTGTCTTTATGAATTCTTGTGAAAATCTTTGTTTTTTAATAGTGTATTACAACAAAGCAAATGTAAATACAATTTACTACTGTGTAATCACTTAATTGTTGGTTTCCTACACATGTGGGAACATTGAACTTAATCTGCATATATACAAGCATTTTGGGGACTTTTAAAACTGTCCTCATTGTTCATTAACATACACATACTGTGTGGAGCAGTAAGCTGTCCAATACAGTGGTCATATTTTTTTAAATGAATCTTATTCTGTATTAAACTATTGAAGACAGCCATGCTTTTTTTCAAGTATGCATCACTGTGGATTCCACTGTAGGGGTGCATGAATGTAAGATCAGAACTTTTGAATGGTAGTGTCAGTCAGGGCTGTGCATGTGCTCTCCATATGCTTCTGTTTGAGGGCTTAAAGGTCTGAGAGGCTATGAACCTCCCTCAGTTCTCTCTCACTGCCTGTGGCAGTGAGATGGAACTCAAGGAGTATCCAGCCCACTACTCTCTTTAGAGTAAAACTATTTTTCAACTTTGTGGGACAAATCTTATCTGCACACTCCTATTGAATGTTTAAATAAAGAAACAGAAATAAGAAAAGAAGATTGGTGACCCGTCCCTCCCCCATACACTTCCCTGTACAGCAGGGTGAGATGCTTCATTCCAGCCACCACCTCTCATGGCAGACTCCAAACCTTCATGGTTCAAACTCTGCCCCTACTGTGACTGTCTGATTCCTGCCAAGGATGGATATAGCCCAGAGGTGGGCAAACTATGGCCTGCAGGTCACAGTTAGGGACGGGGGTCCTGGGAGAGGGCAGTCAGGGGACAAGAAGTGGGTCGGGGGGACTGTCAGGGGGCAGAGGTGTGGATAGGGGTTGGGGCAGTCAGGGGACAGGGAGCGGGGGGTGGTGGTTAGGGGCAGGGGGTCCTGGGAGTAGGTGGTCAGGGGACAAGGGGCAGGGGGGGTTGGATGGATCGGAGATTCTGAGGTGGTCAGGGGACAAGTGGGAGGGGGTCAGGCAGTTTGTGGAGGCACAGCCTTCCCTACCTGGCCCTCCATACAGTTTCACAAGCCTGATGTGGCCCTCGGGCCAAAAAGTTTGCCCACCCTGATATAGCCAATGCTTTTTCTGCCTAGGGGAGAGCCACATCCCAGATAGGTCCTCTTTAGGACCTGCAAAACCGAAGCTGAAACTGCGTCTGGTAGAGCAGTCTCTTTGAACCCAACATGGTCGTTACCAGAGCAAGTCTGGATAAACCAGGCCAGCACTCCCTTGAGTGCACATCATACTCTGCGATTGAGCAGTGGAGAGAAAAAAGACAGTGCTGGCACCAGACACTTTGAGGTTGTCCACCTCAGCCCCAAAAACCTCTGCACTGACAACTTTGGCCCCAGAGGCTGCACTGGCCGCCCCAGTGCTGGCTCTCAAATGAATAAAGCCAGCATCCGTATCCATAGAAAGGTGAAACTAAATCACAGAATTGCATGTAGCTGAGACATAGCTCCAAACTTGAAGAAAAGTCCCAAAATGAGGATGTGAAACATTACTTCTCCAGGACAGAGCTTGTAAATCCTCATTCAGAACTGGAGCAGCACAGGGAATGAGGGGCCAGGTGCCAACTCTCATGTTTATGATGGAACCCAACAAGGGCCCAGTAAAAGGAGAAATCTGTATCATTTTTTGAGACATTTGTTGTGCCGAAGAGGCAGATGAAACTAAGATTATAGTCGTCGTCCTCATCATCATCCTCATCAAAGTGCTCCTTAGTGGCGTGAGGCTGGGATCCCTCTCCCACCTTCAGAGAGTGACCATAAGGAGAGTACCATGGAGCCCTAAGGTTTGACCCTGGGGCTTGAGTGGAACTGGGCTGGCCAGTCCCAACCAGGCCAATACTCGTGGCATGCCAGCTTGGCCATAATGGCCCTGTTGGGAACTGACATCCCATGTGTCCAAGAACAAATCGCCCTCCCATGCTTCCAGAAAGAGGAGGAGATCCTGTTCCCCAGTGGCATTGCTAGCCAGGCAACCCTCACCAGAAGCAGACATGGTTCCCCAAAAACAGAGAACAAAAGAAGGATTATATTAACCTCCATCTCCACTAAAGGAGTTGTCCTTATTGACAGATGAGGCAGTTACACCAACCCTGGCATTGGTGATTGATGACTTTAAAGATTTATAGGACCTCCTGTCCCATATTGTGGATGTGACGGGTTGGATCACAGAAACCCCCTTGGGAACTGCCAGCTGATGTGCCAAGACTACTTCTGCCCCTGCTTTCCCTGCCAGTGTGAGACTCCAGTACCCTGTCTTGCTGAGCCAGACATGCCAGTCTGCTCCAACACAGACCCAGGGTCTGAACCATGTGCCCCAAAACTGCAGACTTAGCTAAAAGCAGCTTAAGCAATGTTCCTGTCTTTGACACTCAGATGCCCAACTCCCAATGGGTTCTAAACCCAAATAAATCTGTTTTACCCTGTATAAAACTTATACAGGGTAAACTCATAAATTGTTCGCCCTCTATAACACTGATAGAGAGAGATGCACAGCTGTTTGCCTTCCCCAGGTATTAGTACATACTCTGGGCTAATTAATAATTAAAAAGTGATTTTATTAAATACAGAAAGTAGGATTTAAGTGGTTCTAAGTAGTAACAGACAGAACAAAGTGAATTACCAAGCAAAATAAAACAAAACACACAAGTCTAAGTCTAATACCGTAATAAAACTGAATATAGATAATAACCTCACCAGTTCCAGTAAGCTGCCTTTTACAGACTGGTCTCCTTCTAGTCTGGGTCCAGCAATCACTCACACGCCCTGTAGTTACTGTCCTTTGTTCCAGTTTCTTTCAGGTATCCTTGGGGGTGGAGAGGCTCTCTTTAGCCAGCTAAAGACAAAATGTAGGGGTCTCCTATGGGCTTAAACAGACTTTCTCTTGTGTGTGGATCCCCCCTCCCCCGTGTAGAATCCCAGCTACAATATGGAGTTTTGCAGTCACATGGGCCAGTCACATGTCCCTGCATGACTCAGAACTACAGGTAGCAGCCATGGTTCACATGCTACCTTGAACGTCCTCAAGTAGATTTCTAATGTGGATTGGAGCATTCCAAGATCCATTGTTCCTTAAGCCCTTCTTGATTGGGCACTTAATTTACACATTCCTTTCTCAAGAAACTGACCAAATGCTTTACAAAGGTTACTTAAAAATCAAGCCAGTACACAGCCAATATTCATAACTTTGAATACAAAAATGATACGTGCATAAAAATAGGATTAATAGATTCAGTAGATCATAACCTTTACATAGGTTACATGGCATATGTAGTATAAAGCATATTCCAGTTATGTCATATGTATTCATAAGCATATTTCCATAAAGCCTTATGGGGGATACCGTCACAGTGGAGACCCTGGATGTTGAGGTTTTATTTATACAAGAAAAATATCAAACTTTTAAATATTCTGAGCACCACTATGCTGGCCAGAATTGCCCTCCCTGATAATAAGGGCATCCTGGAACGAGCTAAAGGACTGCACAAACCTCAGTCACTTCTACTCCCAATCATAGAATATCAGGGTTGGAAGGGACCTCAGGAGGTCATCTAGTCCAGCCCCCTGCTCAAAGCAGGACAATCCCCAACTAAATCATCCCAGCCAGGGCTTTGTCAAGCCTGACCTTAAAAACCTCTAAGGAAAGAGATTCCACCACCTCCCTAGGTACATCTAAGTGAAGAGCAGCTGGTTATCACTGAACCTAGGCAAGATGGAAGTGATGTTAGTGGGAAGAGGAAGACCTTTGGAAGAATTTGCCTAATCCACAACATCACCCTCCATCAAGGCCATCTGTTCTTGGATAATCAGTCTGCACCCTGAGGTTTTGCTTAGATTTCCCATTCCTATCAGATGTCTAGATAGCCACAGTAGCCAAAACTGCCCACTTCCAGCTGGAGAACTGCATCCCATCCTCTTGGGCACAGTCAGTCATGGAGATCCATGCACATGTGACCTCCAGGATTGTTTCCAGACAAGAGTTCAGATGAGATCACAGTCTAATGTATGAATGAAATCAGGAGGGCCAAATCGCACCTGGAGCTGCAGCTAGCGAGAGATGTCAAGAGTAACAAGAAGGGTTTCTTCAGGTATGTTGGCAACAAGAAGAAAGCCAAGGAAAGTGTGGGCCCCTTACTGAATGAGGGAGGCAACCTAGTGACAGAGGATGTGGAAAAAGCTAATGTACTCAATGCTTTTTTTGCCTCTGTTTTCACTAACAAGGTCAGCTCCCAGACTGCTGCGCTGGGCATCACAAAATGGGGAAGAGATGGCCAGCCCTCTGTGGAGATAGAGGTGGTTAGGGACTATTTAGAAAAGCTGGACGTGCACAAGTCCATGGGGCCGGATGAGTTGCATCCGAGAGTGCTGAAGGAATTGGCAGCTGTGATTGCAGAGCCATTGGCCATTATCTTTGAAAACTCATGGCGAACCGGGGAAGTCCCGGATGACTGGAAAAAGGCTAATGTAGTGCCAATCTTTAAAAAAGGGAAGAAGGAGGATCCTGGGAACTACAGGCCAGTCAGCCTCACCTCAGTCCCTGGAAAAATCATGGAGCAGGTCCTCAAAGAATCAATCTTGAAGTACTTGCATGAGAGGAAAGTGATCAGGAACAGCCAGCATGGATTCACCAAGGGAAGGTCATGCCTGACTAATCTAATCGCCTTTTATGATGAGATTACTGGTTCTGTGGATGAAGGGAAAGCAGTGGATGTATTGTTTCTTGACTTTAGCAAAGCTTTTGACACGGTCTCCCACAGTATTCTTGTCAGCAAGTTAAGGAAGTATGGGCTGGATGAATGCACTATAAGGTGGGTAGAAAGCTGGCTAGATTGTCGGGCTCAACGGGTAGTGATCAACGGCTCCATATCTAGTTGGCAGCCGGTATCAAGTGGAGTGCCCCAGGGGTCGGTCCTGGGGCCGGTTTTGTTCAATATCTTCATAAATGATCTGGAGGATGGTGTGGATTGCACTCTCAGCAAATTTGCGGATGATACTAAACTGGGAGGAGTGGTAGATACGCTGGAGGGGAGGGATAGGATACAGAAGGACCTAGACAAATTGGAGGATTGGGCCAAAAGAAATCTGAGGAGGTTCAATAAGGATAAGTGCAGGGTCCTGCACTTAGGATGGAAGAATCCAATGCACCGCTACAGACTAGGGACCGAATGGCTAGGCAGCAGTTCTGCGGAAAAGGACCTAGGGGTGACAGTGGACGAGAAGCTGGATATGAGTCAGCAGTGTGCCCTTGTTGCCAAGAAGGCCAATGGCATTTTGGGATGTATAAGTAGGGGCATAGCGAGCAGATCGAGGGACGTGATCGTTCCCCTCTATTCGACATTGGTGAGGCCTCATCTGGAGTACTGTGTCCAGTTTTGGGCCCCACACTACAAGAAGGATGTGGATAAATTGGAGAGAGTCCAGCGAAGGGCAACAAAGATGATTAGAGGTCTAGAACACATGACTTATGAGGAGAGGCTGAGGGAGCTGGGATTGTTTAGTCTGCAGAAGAGAAGAATGAGGGGGGATTTGATAGCTGCTTTCAACTACCTGAAAGGGGGTTCCAAAGAGGATGGCTCTAGACTGTTCTCAATGGTAGCAGATGACAGAACGAGGAGTGATGGTCTCAAGTTGCAGTGGGGGAGGTTTAGATTGGATATTAGGAAAAACTTTTTCACTAAGAGGGTGGTGAAACACTGGAATGCGTTACCTAGGGAGGTGGTAGAATCTCCTTCCTTAGAGGTTTTTAAGGTCAGGCTTGACAAAGCCCTGGCTGGGATGATTTAACTGGGAATTGGTCCTGCTTCGAGCAGGGGGTTGGACTTGATGACCTTCAGGGGTCCCTTCCAACCCTGATATTCTATGATAAAAAATGCCCTGTCTTGTCTGCTTAGCATCACAAGTCACCAGTAAACACATCACCCCAGTGCTCTACTCTCTATATTGACTCCTCTTGAGTACAGAGTGCAGCTTAAGGCCTAGTTCTGATTTTCGATGGGATTGGCCCTATCTCCCTCCTTAACCATGGCCTCTCATGTTAGCTACACTCCATGGGCCCAGTGTAATGGTCATCCCTCCAGCATGCTCTCCATAGTGCATGACAGGGCCTCAAAGAAGTGAGACCTAAACTACTAGAAGAAGTCTGTTACTACTCTCAGTGGGTTCAGACCCAAATGCAAGACTCATGTCTGACCTAGCTTTTCCCACAAGAACTATACATGTCTTTTTTTAAAACATACATAGGAGGTATTAGATACTGATGGTGCTAGTGTAACTGTCCAGATACATACAGATAGCTTAACTCCTGATATTATATAGTTGTCTAAGGGAGTGAGGTCAGGAAGCTGCTGAAAAGGATAGACAGGATCCCCTGCCTCTCTTTGGGTTGGATAAGCAGCCCTCTCCCTCCATTTGGAACTTCTCCAGCACCACATCCTTGCTTCTTTCACTACTTCCTTTGTTTGCATAGCTCCATAGGGTGGAAGTTCCAGCCTTTCTGCAGTAGCTCCCAGCTCCACAAAGAGCAGCTGATGTGGTGCACAACTCAGTCCCCTTTGCTTAAGCAGCAAGAGAAAATGCAGTGCAATTCAACCTCTTCTACTAGTCAATATTTCCTCATCCGAAAGAAGAAAGGTGTTCTTTGTTTTATGCTAGAACTGAGGAGACTGGATAATATATATACGACCTCGCATTCAGGATGGTAACACTTGCCTCTTTTATCCTATCACAGATGATAGGAGCCTGGTTGGCAAGTGGGTACCTTCCTGAAGACAGGTTCCCACTTGGGCTGTCAAGCGATTAAAAAAAAATTAATCACAATTAAAAAATTAATCATGATTAATTTCACTGTTAAATAATAATGCCATTTCTTTAAATAGTTTTGGATATTTTCTACATTTTCAAATATATTGATTTAAATTACAATACAGAATACAAAGTGTACAGTGCTTACTTTATATTTATTTTTTATTACAAATATCTGCACTGAAAAAACAAAAAATAGTATTTTTCAATTCACCTAATACAAGTACTGTAGTGCAATCTCTTTATCATGAAAGTAGAACTTACAAAAGTAGAATTATGTACAAAAAATAACTTTTATTTTTGAGTGCAATATAAAACTTTAGAGCCTACAAGTCCGCTCGGTCCTATTTCTTGTTCAGCCAATCACTCAGACAAACAAGTTGTTTACATTTGCAGGAGATAATGCTGCCCACTTCTTCTTTACAATATCACCTGAAAGAGAGAGCAGACACTGTTGTAGCCAGAGCTGCAAGATATTTATGTGCCAGATGCACTAAAGATTCATCTGTCACTTCATGCTTCGACCACCATTCCAGAGGATGTGTCTATGCTGATGACTGGTTCTGTTCAATAACCATCCAGAGCAGTGTGAACCAACACATGTTCATTTTCATCATCTGAGTCAGATGGCACCAGCAGAAAGGTTGATTTTCTTTTTTGGTGGTTCGGGTTCTGTAGTTTTCGCATCGGAGTGTTGCTCTTTTAAGACTTTTGAAAGCATGCTCTTTGCCTCGTCCCTCTCAGATTTTGGAAGGCACTTCAGATTCTTAAACCTTGAGTTGAGTGATATGTCTGTCTTTAGAAATCTCACATTGGTACCTTCTTTGTGTTTTGTCAAATCTGCAGTGAAAGTGTTTTTAAACTTAACGTGTGCTGGGTCATCATCCAAGACTGCTATAACATGAAATATATGGCAGAATGCTGGTAAAACAGAGTAGGAGACATACGATTCTTCCCCCAGGAGTTCAGTCACATATTTAATTAATACATTATTTTTTTAACGAGCATCATCAGCATGTCCTCTGGAATGGTGGCCAAAGCATGAGGGGGCATATGAATGTTTAGCATAACTGGCACGTAAATACCCTGCAATGCTGGCTACAAAAGTGCCATGCAAATGCCTGGTCTCATTTTCAGGTGACATTGTAAATAAGAAGCGGCCAGTATTATCTCCTGTAAATGAAAACAAACTTGTTTTTCTTAACAATTGGTTGAACAAGAAGTAGGACTGAGTGGACTTGTTGGCTCTAAAATTTTTACATTGTTTTGGTTTTGAGTGCAGTTATGTAACCAAAAAAAAAAATTTACATTTGTAAGTTACTCTTACACAATAAAGAGATTGCACTACAGTACTTGTATGAGGTGAATTGAAAAAACTTTCTTTTGTTTGCCATTTTACAGTGCAGATATTTGTAATAAAAATAATATAAAGTGAGCACTGTCAACTTTGTATACTGTGTTGTAATTGAAATCAATATATTTTAAAATGTAGAAAAACATCCAAAAATATTTAATAAATTTCAATTGGTATTCTATTGTTTAACAGTGTGATTAAAACTGCGATTAATCACAATTAATTTTTTTAATGACGATTAATTTTTTGAGTTAATTGCATGAGTTAACTGTGATTAATTGACAACCCTAGTTCCCACCAATGCAGTTGCTAAAGAAGTGAGGAAGAGAGATCAAATGCCCTAAAAGGGCTTTGAGCACTTTTATGCCCAGTCATATCCAGGGATCCTGGTTGTTTTAGCAGTGCAAGAAAAATTTAAGTCCACTAAAGGCACTTCTAAGAACAAAGATCCAAAAAGTTTGGAATTATTTGGATGCAAGGCATATTCATCAGCCTCACTGCAACTTTGGGTGGCAAACTACCAAGTCCTGATCACAAAATACAGTAGAGACCCGTTTACGCACGAATCCGCTTAACGTGTGGTAGCGCCATGCCTCCCAGTGCTACCTATTTAACATGTGAGACTCGTTAACACGCGGCACAGGAACTTGCTATGTAGCGCTACAGATTTGCTCACTAACTCACTGCCATAGAAATAGACAGGAAGTGCAGAGTGGTAACGTGTTGTACATCTTTACCGATATTGTTAAAGACGTATTATGCATGCTTAGTCATTGTCACGCTAGAGAGATATATAATATATAGTAGTTATATAGTAATATATATTACATGAGAAAATTTTAACCGTAGGCCTAATATAATGGCAGAGGGCAAGTGTCAACGTTCCTACACTGTGGAAGAAAAGCTAGCTGCAATATATCGAGTAAATAGCAGAGAAACCCAAGCCAAAATTTCAAAAGATATCGGGATTGCCAAATCTACTCTCCGAGGATGGCTAAAAAAACAAATCTAAACTGAATGGCTTCGTACAAAATATTGATTCTGCCGCGGGGCTTAAGTGAAAATGTGTGCACTATTCAGCAAAACCCACAATAGACAAAGCCATGCGCACGGGGTTTGCTCAGAAAAGGCTGAAAGAAATGCCACTAAGTTGGCCAATTCTTCAAGCCCAAGTGACAAAATTTGGAAATTTAACGGGGGATGAATCATTCCAAGCCAGCAAGGGGTTTATATGTTTTTTTAAAAAAGTATCATGCCATAGTGCAGGTATCGATTTCTGGAGAAAGCCGGTCAGCTGATGAATCAGCTGCAAACGCGTTTCCCACCGAGTTAAAATCTATTTTACAAAACGAAGACTACCGCGAAGAACAACTTTATAATTGTGATGAAACAGCTTTATGTGCAAAACTGCTACCTGATAAGACTTTAGCCTTTAATTACGAGACACAGAAAACAGCTGGATTTAAAAAGATAAATGATCGTGTGACTTTTTTTTTTTTTTTTTTTTTTGTAATAATCAGATGGGCAGCCAGAGGACAGATGAAGTGCTTCTTTCCCTCCAGGACTCAAAGGCCACACTGTGGTCTGTGGGAATCTGCCATCTCCTTATAGGAAACCCTACAAGTACCATCACCAGTAGAGGGCAGCATCCTACTTCTGGGTTCAATAGCTAGGGTACCAATGAAGAGAGAGGCTTAGGTACTCCAGGTGATATCTATCTTCTGTCTCCTTGGTCAACTCTGCATCAGATTTGACCAGAGCCCCAAAAGTTATGCTGCAACGTATCTGGAGCCTGCCCCTACTTTCAGAAACTGCCTTGCCCCATTTTACTGGGACTGGGCAGCCATCACAGCTGACAAATGGGCATTAAACATCATTGTCCAAGACTACCGTATATATTTCCATTCTTTACCCTGTCCCTACTCACCCCTCTGCCCTGTCCCTCTTTAAGAGAATCTTCTGATGAGAGAAATAGAAGTGGCCTAACTGCTTTGTCTGGGAGCCATAGAGGAGGTACCACAAACATACAGGGGAGGAGGCTTCTACTCCCAATATTTCCTTATCCCAAAGACGAAAGGGGGTTTTTGTCTTATGCTCGAACTGAGGACACTGAACAATACGTACACCGCTTTACATTCAGGATGGTAACACTTGCCTCTCTTATCCAATCACAGACAATATAGTTCCTGGATTGACTCCAGATAGGAAGAGTGTACCTTCCTGAAGACAGGTTCCCACCAATGCAGTTGGTATTTTTCAGGGTATTATGAAACCCAACTAAGACGGTACAAATATGGCAGCATTGGTTAGGCCATGTTAGTGTGCCCTTATGTGGTGATGGTTGCCAGATTTGAACTACAACCTCTCCAGCTCTGGCTCAGTTTGGCCTATTTGAAAACCAACCAAACAAGAAGATTGTGGTTCTATCTCATGTCATTGCAGAACTGAGATGATGGAAGGAATCCACAAGTGTGCAGTGGGGTACTGTTTTCTGCTTCTGCCCTGGCAAGGACTTTAATCACAGATGCATTAGGGACAGCTTGGAGAGCACACCTGGACCATTTGCAGGGACTTCATCCCTGGAAAACATGGGGGCCGCCATCATTAATCCCAGAGCTAAAAGCAATTAGGCTAGCCTGCATATATCCTTCCTGTCTAGTCTTCAAAACTCCACAGTGCAGCTCCTGACAGACAACACAACTGTGATGCACTGTATAGACAAACAAGGAGGAGAATGTTCATCTCCCCTCTATCTGGAAGCTATCAAGTTCTGGACATGGTGCTACTGTGACCCATAAATCCCTCAGTGCCAACTGGCAAGGGTGTGAAAAAAATATCCTGATCCTGGTGTTACCTGCTGGTTCACCAAAGAATATCATGTGAGATGTTAAATGAAAATCAGGGTTGTGCTGGTCATTAATATAATTGTACAGTGTATGTACTGCTACTGGGTAAGGAGTGGGGTGTGTGTGTGTGTGTGTGTGTGCGTGCGTGCGTGTGCGTGCCACAGTTGACCAATCAGCTGCTGGTCCAACTCCTGGATTCCTGGACCTGCTTTGACAGGACCATTGCTAGAAACCACATCCAGATCTCAAATAACTGCTCTGCATGTCTGTTGGCTGATTGAGTAACACGGGCAGAGACTGTTCCATACCGTCCATGAAATCCTGGTACAGAACAGGAAACCATTGAACAGAAGAAAGACTTATTCATGTAAATGAAAATGGCTTTTGATATGGGCATCCCAACATACTCTGGACCTGGTTCAGGCCTTGATACCAAAGATCCTCAGTTACTTGTTGTGCTTCAAACTGCCTGGCCTTTCATTCAGTTCTGTCAAGCTTTATGTGCTCTGCCTGTTCTTGCTCAATATTATTGAAGTTCCTCAAAGGGCTCTGACATATTTACCCACCAGTCAGAGAACCAACTCCTGCCCAGGACCTCACATAGTCCTCCCTGAGGCTCAAAGAGCCTTCCTTTTGAACCTCTTTTGGAATGCATCTTACACTACTCATTCTGAAGAGGATATTCCTAGTGGCTGTCACTTCAGCCAGAAGAGTGAGTGATCTTCCGGTGGTTGTGATTGAACCTCCATATACAACATTCTACAGGGATAAGGTGGTGCTAAGATGTCACCCAAAATTCATCACCAATGTGGTCTCACAATTTGATCTACCTGTCGTCCTGAAACCACACTCTGCACGGGGGGCGGGGAAAGTTGCACAGATGAGATGTCCGGACTTAACTGTATTACATTACAAACTGTTCAGACAGTCTCCCAATCTATTTTAGTGGCTATAGCTGGGTGTTCTGAAGATCAGGCCATCTTCTCAAAGAGAATATCCAAATGTATATGACAGTGTGTATCACTATTTCCAGTTAACTTGTGTAACCCTCCCACCAAACATCAAGGCGCTCTCCACCAGAGCTCAAGTGACATCTTCCACCTGCTTTAGGAATGTACCAATATCAGAAATTTGCAAAGCAGCAACCTGAAGTAACCAGCTGACCTCTGTCAAGTAGTATGCTTCAGACTAAGCTGCAAGGTCCAATAACAAGTTTGCGAGAGCAGTTCTTTTTCCATTGGCGTTTGACTTACACAGTTGAGACTTCTCATTCCCATCATCCTTAGAGAATACTACTTCCTGTTACTTACAGTGGGATCCACACTGATGCATACTCGAAGAAGAGTACTTACTCTGTAGTAACTGGTTCTTCAAGATTTCAGTTTGGATCCCACAACCCACCTTCTGTCCCTGCTTTTGGAGTCCTCAGCTAACACAGGCTTTGAATTGTGAGGCAACTGAGGGAGGTCGCAGCTGCTCCATTCTTTATGCCCTCACAGAGGATCAGGAAGAGGCACAGACCGCATGTGCAGCTCTGGTGGAGAACGCTAGGCAAAAACCTCCAATTCTGCATACATGCGGCACATGTAGACAGTAGAATTCATACTGACAACATCTTGAAGAACCTTGGTTAAGTAGGGTTAGTAACTGTTCTTTTCTTCCTTGTTGTATATTTCTGATAGTATAAAGAGGCAGAACTTAAAGGAATGAGATCCTCACCTGAGCTCTGGCCGAATTATGGCACTCTGAGCCTTTCACGTGGCATAAAGGGTTCCCAAAACCACTATAACCAGCGGGGGAGGATTCCCTAGCATAGGTAATGTGAAGGACAGCCATAACTTCCAAGGATCCCTTGCATGCTCTGTCATCTGGGGCAAGAGAGGCATGTTGCAGTGGGACCAAAGCACTCAGCTTCATTAGGGAGATTCCAGGCAAAGTTGCAGCCCATAAGGAGCCCAGGGAGCCTGTTCTAATGACAAGACCAGAGTCTGGGCTGTCAAAAGGGCTTGTGTAAGCACAAAAATTCTACTGCTTAATTTATATCATGATAGTTGAAGCGGTATAGACTCCCAATGTGGACACAGTTAGTTATACCATGTATAAAGGAGCTTGTATAAGCATAGCTTGCCTTTGTGAGGGAAGAGGAGTAAGTTATGCTTATATAAGGCACCTTTCTATTGATGGAACTATTTTGGTAGAAAATCACACCCTTACCAAAATAGCTAAATCACTACAAAAAATGCATGAAGACCAGGCCTAAGTTATTCTGGGGCTCGCACCAGCCCCTAGAGCAGCCAAGAATGGGAGGTCCAAGGAGAGCTCAAAAGCCACCTAGCAGAAGGGCAGTCCAAAATCTCCCCCAAAATAATTATAACATTTCATTTCTGAAATTAGTTCAATGATTATCCTTGCATATATGTAATCAGCACACAGAAATAAGAACAGATTGTATTTCACGAGAATTGGCTAGCTAGAGCACAGAGCAAGTGGCTTTAAGAATTTATTAAAGATGTAACCCCTTCCCCTCCCCCGGTCATAGCTTAATTGCAGTTTATTCAAGAAATTTGTCAACCTTACTGTAACTGGATTTATAAAGGTTATTTTTCTATCAAATATTTGGTTTAAACAAAACTATCCTGGTAAATTGTCTGACCTCTGTTTAACATGAAAAAAAAAAACTGAATGAATCTTCACGGTAAACTTATGTATTTACAGATTAATTCAGTAAAGTAGTTCTTAATATCTGTTAGTTTCCTAGGTTTGGGGGAGTGGGGCTTGTCGGGGGGAGGGCAGGGGTTTGGTGCCGGTTTGTGTGTGTGGCTCATCGGGAGGGTCAGGATATGACCCAGTCAGAGGGTATGGATGCACGGCAGTTGGGTGGATGAGGGAGCAGCTCCCCGTACAGTGATCCTTCCCCCTGGAGCTGAGGAGCGATTGGTGCAGGAAGTGCAGGGGAGGAGAAGGGGAGAGTTTGCAGAGCTTCCTACAGCCAGGGGAGAAATCTGGGGGGATGGGTCTGATATGACCCCAGTTGCTGTGCAAGGGAAGAGGAAGTCCCGTCCTCTCCAGCCCAGCTGGGACTAGCAGCTGAGCCCAGCACTGGGTAGGAGCTACCAGCCGGGTCTTTTCCGGTCCTGCCCCCTGCCCCACAGTGACTTACCTCTCTGCCGGCTGCCCTGGGTACCCAAAACATACTGTTGGGGAGGGTTGCATGACCGCTCTTGTGGCTTCCCTTTGCTTCCCTATCAGAAAGTCATTTTTCTGCAGGGAAGCAGAGAAATCTGCTGGGGACACTAATTCTGCGCATGCATGGTGGTGCAGAATTCCTCCAGGAGTAACAGTGTGTATATGTGTTGTTATCTATATCTATTTCCCATAGTGCTTGTAGCTGGTCATCTCAAAACATACAACTTGACTAAACCTTAGAACAGCTATGATTTTATTATTAATTGTGTGAGGCCTTATTTTCTAATGTTCAAATGTACATGCAATAGATAAGCTATTCAGAAAAAGGTTCACTGATGATTTAACTTGACAAAACATTTAGCATATTTACTAAACTTTTTCAGAGTATACTAGAATGAGAAATTCCAAAGCATTAAATACATGAAATACATGAAAACTATCTAATTTAACTTAATTTAAACTTCTAGTTCTACATCTTTTCATAGTTATAAGCATAAAGCATGGGCTTTTCTAAAGTGCATAAGGTAGAGACGAGGTGCTCAACTCTCTTTGACTTTCAAAATCTAGAACTTTAAAAAATTGTTTGTCTCTTCTGCAAGTAGGGCCCATGTGCTAAATCCTGCAGTCTTTACTTGGACAAAATTGCCATGGGAGTTTTCTAAGTGAACAAAACAGAATTTGTTGCTTAATGAATAGTAATTGCTATACATGGCAAAGATTCATTTTGATAGATGCATTTCAGCCTTAAGGAAACAGAGTGTAGCTACAACTATTCTTTTATTGAGAATCTATGTGCAAATTACAATTAAGTGTGTGGGTCTAGGTGTGAAATTTTTACATGAACTGTCTTTTTCTTAAAGGTGATCTAAAGGGGTTGACTTTTGTATAGTTTTTAAAGAACAGGATAAAAACATTTTGTGTGTGCGTCTTTGCAAGTCATCTTTAAATGGTAGTGTTCATGTTTAAGGGCTAAACTAACATTTGTTATTTCAGTCTCTTTAATATATGTACATTTCAGATTTAAAGCACAAACTGGAATCTCTTGAACAAAGTTTAGTGCAGTTCAAAATGCATGGTTTTTTTTCTTTCAAGTGCAGGCAATCAAAATTAAGTTGTGATGTGACTAACTGTGCACTGTAATGTCTCTGAAACCTTGTGATTGAGCTAAGAGATGATAAATCTTCTTGTCTCAGCATCCAGAGGAGTTAGTCTTTGAGACAGCTGTTTAGAATGTTAGTGAATATTTATATACCTCATAAAAGATTCAGTACCTTTTATGTCTGGTGCAGACATCACGCTACCCTTGTTCAAATCACTGCCTATTCTTCTAATTTATTTATAGCCAATATATCAAGGTTATTTGACCGTTTTTATAAGGGTCTAGAGTGGAGCTATAAAATTATTATAGAATAGCATTCAGAAGTTTTGGATTATGTTTTGGAACTAGTTGTGTTCACTAGACTGTATTTCAAATATCAGCACACTTCTACAAGTACAGTAAACTTCCCCCACCCCCAGGTCTCTTAATTTTTTTTGTGAGTAGTAGTTCACTTGTAGATTGTCTCCCCCTGCCCTCTCCTTTTTCATAATAGTAGGGCTGAAGCCTTCCTGAGCAACAGTGTGTCAGGCAACTGTTTCGGTAGATCAGGGGTTCTCAAACTTCATTACACTGTGACCCCCTTCTGACAACAAAAATTACTACACGACCCCAGGAGGGGGGACCAAAGCCCAAGCCCGCCCAAGCCTGCTGCCCCAGGTGGGGGGGGTGGGGTGGGCATAGCTGCCCCCTGGCCAGGGCAGAAGCCCTTGGGCTTTGGCCTTGGCCGTGGGCGGTGGGGCTCAGGCTTTGGTTTCACATTGGAAAAACACCAGTCTGGCTTTTCTAGAACCTATTAATAAAGCATTGTTTGGCTGAAACTGGCCACTAAAATTTGCTTCAAATTTAATGTTGCCCAGTGAAATTTGCCATGTTGCTCCGTGAAAATGGCACCCCTTTTCAGGGGTGGGGTAGAAGAGGAACAGCTTTACATATAATACTTGCCCTTCTCACACAATCTTCATAGCCTATTTACTAACTAAACTCCAAACCTACCCAAAGAACAGAACAACGTAAGTGACCAAAAAAACCCACAAACCCAAAGATATTATGCGTATTTAAAGATGAAGCCTTAATTATATAGCAGTCCTTCCAGAATATATTATAATACAGATACTCATTCATTAAACATCGATACCATCAATATAATCCATAGTTTCCATATGTTATCAAATATATCTCCTTTGTCCTCTATTTTGTAAATCATTCTCTCAAGCACTTTGTTTTTCAAGTTGAATTGTCTTGGCTAATTCTGACAGGATTTGTCTGTCTTCACTGTAGTTTCAAGGTTATTGTACACCTAAATGTTATTTAAGTGGCCATTCTCTTATATCCCATCCACAAAGATGGAGTCTGTTCCTTTCCTGGCAGGAGAGACACATTAGAATTCTGAATATTGACATTCACAATTGAGGAGATTCTGAATGCTTCCATCCTGCTGCTTTGTCTCCAGATTGTGGATTTGTCATGTTGCCTTCAAAAATCCCCCATTTCATCTCCTTGGGTTGGTAATTCACAGGTCATAGATATCAGAATCTGGATTATATCTTTCAGAGTAGCAGTCATGTAGTCTGTATCCGCAAAAAGAAAAGGAGTACTTGTGGCACCTTAGAGACTAACAAATTTATTACATCTGTTAGTATTCAGTTTTAGAATCTGATTGCCTCCCTTTTAAAACCCCAGGATTGGAGCAAATGTAAAGTCAATAATATGTTTTTAGGATAATTAAAGTCCGGTCTGCAAGTCATGACTATGTTGTTTTAAATATGTTTGTCTGCACTGAATTTAAAACTTAATTCTAAACATTCATTAATTCTAAACCCTTGTCTCCTGAGGGTTCCTGTTCCGGGTAGGTCAATTTACAAGCTGCTCTGTTGGACCAGATGCAGCTGCTGCTGGGTTCGAGTCTCCTAATTACAACTTTAATGTATTCTCTCAGAAATGTGTGCCAGTTTCTTCATTCTTTATCAAGCCTTTTCCCCATAGTAACAAGTCACAGCATCCATTTTGCATCTCCGATTTAATTGAGCATACAAATTGTGTCCCATAGGAAAAACCCCAGTTAAATGACACACACTATACAAACTAGTTCATTTATTTTTTCCACTCCAGGAGATTGACCACTTGCAGTGTGTCTCACTTTATAACAGATTTGTTATATTTTCTTATTATATGGTACCATTTTTATCAACAAATTACTATTCAGCTGTCTGTCTTCGTTATCTGGAATCCAATAAACTTTTGTTGCAGTGGTTAAAATGTATAGCTCAGCAAAAACATTCTATTCTGTCAGTTTCCTGTTGCTGTCGGTTTCTGTTACGGCATACTAGACTCACCACCCTTTTTCTACAGACTATGGGGACATTTTTGCATGCAGTCTGCTTTTGAAAATTTCAGAAATATCCCAAACATCTGAAAAACACTTAATCTTTAAAATCAGGCTTTTCAGAGGTTCTCTAATGTGAAATGAAAATCTATAATGGCCAGATGTCTTCTGCTGTTTACCTTCATTTCCTTACTGACAAGGATTAAATGAGTTTGCATTCAGCAGGGAAATAATTAATTTTAGGGAGAAAGGGAGCATGTCAAATTATGTGTGGGAGTGGGCAAAAATAAAAATTGGGTACTGGTTTTATTGTAATCATCAATAGTAAAAACACGATACCTATGAGGTTACAGTACAGTTATTACCTCTTTCATTGTTTGGAAAGTTTATATAAATTAAAACATTTAATAATTTCTCATATCTTTTCTTTCTGATGCATCTCTTTAAAATCTTATGTTAAATTAGTATTTACTTAATTTTAAAATAAGTTTTAAGAGTATAACATTCTATTTGTATATTTATGTCAAAATTATATCAGAATGTGCTGGATTTTTAAAAACATGATACTATAAGGCTGCTAGTTAACATCTTGCTCTTTCTTTTGTTTATCAGTTTCATGAAATAAAACATCTTACTACAATATTCGGCTAATCAGTAGTTGATAAGCTTATTTACTACACAGTGCTAAATATGTTGATTTTAATATACAATTTAGCCATTCAAACATAATGGCCAAGATTGCTCAACTTGAGACATCTTAAACTTGCCTAATGTTCAGAAGGCATGTGCTTAGCATTCTGGAATTCTAGGCCCCTTTTTAAATACCTCAAGTTAGGTACTCAAAGTCATTATTCACTTTTGAAAGTCTAGTTCAATATATTTTGAGAACTTTAGTTTTAAGCAGTATGTGTAACTTCCACCTACTTTGTAAAATCCTTCCCTGTATTGAAGTATGTTTGTTTGATTTAAGCTGTCATCCGTAGGATTTCTTAACCATTAGCAGAGGTTTGCTGAAGTAGAGTGATGGTATTGCTTGGTATTCTTCCCCTCCTAGCATCTACTCTGTCACTGTATCAGGGTGTACTAAACATACAAATGTCACCTTGCTAGGTGCAGAGGAACAATTTGTCTGTTCTACTGTTACATTAATTTAGAATGGAAGAGGTATACAGGACATTCTGCTTAGGATCTGATTCTTAAAAGTGATAGGATGTCCTATGTCTTCTGTTGTTAATTCCACATCATGCTTTTGCTTCTCATTTTATTAACTGAAGATTTTACATCATACGTATCCTTTTTGCGTTTTGTCACCTTTGTCTTACCTCTTTGTAGTGTAAAATATTGCTTGTTACTGTTCCTCTTAATTCCTTTCAATAGTGAACTTCTGAATTCCTTCAAATAATTGGGGCATTAAAGTATTTTATGAGCTAGTAATATAACAAAATGAATTGGTGATTAGTCATCTTCAAGCATTGTGATATTTAAGCACTTTCTTACATAATATGGAAACTGTTACGCCTTTTTTTAAATAAGAAATTTAAAAACAGTTACATCTAACAATTAGATGTGCCAACAGTTTCAGATCCATATGTACCTTGAGGTTACCACTACTTTGACTAGACTAGAATAATAAACTTAGGCTAATCTTAGAGTCCTGCTTTTGTTTTATGATATAAAGGGAGTGTATCGTTCCTGGCTGCTGGGAGGGAGGGTGTTCTTCCTCCTTTCTTCTCCCCTCTCAGTAATGAAAGAGAATTCTGGTGTCAGTCAGTCAAGGACAAATGCAATTCCCTGTGTTTCACTGATTGTATGTTTGTGGAAATATGTTGTGGCAGATTCTGGTCCTCCATCCCAGCTTCTATATGCTGTTGAAAAGTAGCCACAATGGACTGGGGAGAATCCTCCAACATAGAGCTGACAGATGTGGCCCCATACTGCTTGTCTTTATGAACTGCAGCATAGAGGAAATGGTAGGGTTGGTAGTTGTGTACTTAACACCACAGGGATTATGGGCTCTAGTACATGGACAGCTGTGAATGAAGGCGTGGTTGTAAAATAGAGGAGCACAGGGGCTGCTCTAACTTATGTCAGGGACCATTTTTGGTCTCTGCAGCAGCACAGAGTCTATGAGAGACAGACAGGTGGTTTAAAGGAGAGAGAATCTGCCCTGTTGAGTGCTAGCTGGAAATTCTTCTACCATGTATTGATATATTTTTGGTTTTCAGTTCTTTTGCTTATGAAAGTATCTAAATATAAACTTTGAACAGAGATAAAAAGTTGAGCACTTTTGATATTCAATGACAACATTTAGAAATAGTGCATGCAGTGTGGAAGTGTGCGATATGCAGTACGTAGACACATAAATATATTTTGAATAAACATCTATTCATGCATAACTTGAATTTAAAATGCACATGTATGCAGGCTTTATTAAAACTAAAACATTAATATTCAGTTGATTTTGTTGATTATTTTATTTTTGTATTTGTTATTCACTGTTGTACTTTTTCATTACAGAATGTATGACAATATGTCCACAATGGTGTATCTAAAGGAAGAGAAGTTGGAGAAGCTTACTCAAGATGAAATAATTTCTAAAACTAAGCAGGTGATTCAGGGACTAGAGGCACTGAAGAATGAACACAATTCCATTTTGCAGAGCTTACTTGAGACATTGAAATGTTTGAAGAAAGATGATGAAACTAATCTGGTGGAAGAAAAATCAAACATGATTCGAAAGTCGCTGGAAATGTTGGAACTTGGACTTAGCGAAGCACAGGTAAAATTGAAGCAGGGGAAATCGTTTCAAGCTGTGTCTGCAGTTATGATATGAAAGCAAATGCAAACTTATGTCTTTTTGGACTGTGCTTTAGTTAGAGGTGTAGAATTGAACAGTTGGATATCAATTCTTAGACTTACACAGAATTTATTAAAAATTAGCAGTGTCAGTTTGCATTCAGAAGTTTTTAAAACCTGATTATAGCTTGTAGGGAAGTAGGTTGAAATAACTATATAGAGTGACTGACAGTGGTGGTTTTAGTGCATTATGCAGCTAATTATGCATTGAGCATTAAATCTTGGTCCACTGAAGTAACACACAGCTATTCTTTGATTGACTTTAGTGAAACAAGAATTTTTATTTTATATATAGGCTTTCTTGTGGCACTTGCCATGTAGTGTCTGAGCACCTCACAGGTATTGATGATGCTCACAACAACTCTGGAGAGTTAGGAAAATGTTATCCTCACTTTATATATGGGTAACAGAGGCACAGAGAAATTAACTAACTTGCCTGAGGTATACAGAGCTGGGAATAGAACTGCTGAGTCCCAGTCCAGGACTATAATTTTAAGACCATCCTTTTTGTCCCTTGAATTTAGGATTATTTTTCTAGTACTTGGTACTGGTAGGGCATAAGGGTCTCTAATGTTCACCCAACATTTTAGTAAAATTAAAAAAAAAATAGTTTTGAGGGTTGGCTAAAAATTGAGTACTGAATCAGAGGAACTTTCCTTGTTTAAAAGAGAGAATCCCTCTACTGACTTTTTATGAAATGGCTTGGTTGCAAAAAATGTTGTTTCGGGGAAGGTGGGCAGATGCTGAAAAACATGATTTGTGTGTGCATGAGTGAGGGCCAGAGAAGGGCATGTGATCTGCAACAAATTAGTTTGTGACTTCAGACTATTTTAAAAATATTTATTTTCAAAATGCTTTTTTACCAATTTGAATTCTTTTTTTTCAAGTTTAATATGCAAAGTTGCAAGAGATAACAAGAATGATAGGACAACCAGTCTTTGGAGAGTGTGAAACCTTCCAACCCTTGTATAAGAACATATCTGTTGGCATTTTTTTATCAGTTATGTGGGGTCTTTAAAGTTAGCTTGTGTGGGTGTTTGTAGAATATCCTTATAGAAAAATAAAGAAATAGAAAAGGAAAAATGCTTAAGGCACTGGATTTAGACTCAGGAAATGAGACTCAATTCCTGGCTCTGTCAGAATCTTCCTGTGTGCCCTTGAACAAGTCTTTGAATATCTTTGTGGTTCAATTCCCAATATGTAAAATGAGGATAACGGTACACCACTGTGAGATAGAGAAACTCTGTGTGTGTGTGTGTGTGTGTGTGTGTGTGTGTGTGTGTGTGTGTGTGTGTGTGTGTGTGTGTGTGTGTGTGTGTGTGTGTGTGTGTGTGTGTGTGTGTGTGTGTGTAAATTCATTAATATTTGTGTGACACAGATTTTTTTCCTCTGAAGATAATACTCATTTTGCTAAAGGAGTAATCTAATTTCTCCTTTCACTTTCCCACCTCCACCAAAATTTCTCTAGAGAGTAAGTTTACAGAAGACTTCAATTCATTGTAGTATGTTATAAATCTGATAGCTACAGGCATTGTGAATAAACTGGGCAACATTTTTGCCTGGCTTTCCCAAATATACTTGAAATGTTGTGTGTACAACTGGTTACATGCAGATGAGCTAATTACTTATCTGTATTTTACATGTGTAAAAAATGGCTAAGTTTGGAAAGACCTGCTGAAAATTTGATCTTCTATGTAGATGGACTGGTGTGTGTAAATATTAAATATCAGCCTGAAATTGATAGTTGTTTCCTGAAAGTTTATTCAACATATGAATACATTTACCCTAAAGATATCCTTTAAAGAACGATGTGACCGTCTGAAAAACTGAAATTTTAGTTAACATGAATCTTGCATATAAAAATATTCAGGTTCTGAGATGCTCAAAGCTAACTTTAAAAGAAACCTTTTTATGAAATCAAGGAAAGTGAGAACATAAATCAAGGTGCCAAACTCCTTCTCTGTGTATAGCCAAATGATCTCTTTAATTATATATAAGCCAGGCTTACAAAAGTGAAGGCCATAAGGTGCCTGTGATCCATACCAGTTTTCACACTGCTGTCAGTGGGAGATTTGCACAAACAATGAATGTAGAATATGGTCCTTACATAGTAGTTAGTAAAATTACTTTTTACTCCTGAGGGCATTTTGCGCCAAAAAATTCTGCGCACAATATCTTAAAATTCTGTAAATTTTATTTGTCAAATAAATGTGGAGGCTCCAGCATGGCATTGGGGCTCACAGGCCACTGGCTGCACAGAGGTGGGAGATCACTCTGCAGCTCCTCCCCACCCCGCAGGACATGGACTCAGTGGTGAGGCTGCACCCAACCCTGACAGAACACAATGACTGAGCCTGCCCCCAAAACACCCCAGAGCCCTGCCCCTCCATGCCAGGTGTACCAGCTGTGAGCAGACAGGCTCAGCCCAGCAAGATGTAAATGTGGAGGGACTTAGTGTGTGGGGGGAATCCAGGTGTGGGTTGAGAGATTCTGTGGGGGGCAATATGGGTGTGGGTGGCTCAGTGGGGAATCTGGGGGTGCAGGAGATCTGGATGCACAGGGGCTTGTTGGCGGGTTCTGGGTACAACGCTAATGGGATGGACTGGGCAGGAGGGGTCCAGGTGAAAGTGGTTGGGGCTCAGCAGGGGTGTGGGCGGGGATAGAGTCTGGTTCAGTAGGGGGGTCCAGATGTCTGGGGAGTGGGGCTTGGTGGGGTGGGGGATCCGGGTGTGGGTGGCTCGTCGGGCTGGTTCATGTGCAGAGAGAGAGTGGGGCTCACTGCGGGCGGGCGGGTGGTTCAGAGTGCAGGAGGGGGGTGAGGTTTGGCGGGAGGGTCTGGGTATGAGGGGGTGTGGGTGCACGAGGGTTATGCAGATGAGGGAGCAGCTCCCCATACAGTGATCCCTGCCCCTGCAGCTGAGGAGTGATGGTTGTAGGATGCGGGTGGCGGGGTAGTTTGCAGAGTTTCCTGCAGCCTGGGGAGAAGTCTGGGATAGGTCTGACTCGGCCCTGAATGCCGTGCAGGGGAAGAGGAAGTCCTGTTTTCCCAGGCCAGCTTGGACTAGCAGCTGAGCCTGGCTCAGGGTAGGAGCCACCAGCTGGATCTTTCCCCTGCCCCACAGAGGTTTACCTCTCTGCTGGCTGCCCTGGGCACCCAAAACATACTACTGGTGAGGGTCACATGACTGCTCTTGTGGCTTCCCTTTGCTTCCCTGTCAGAAAATCATTTTTCTGTGGAGAAGCAAAAAAAACTGCAGGGGACATGAATTCTGTGCATGCGCAGTGGAGCAGAATTCCCCCAGGAATAACTTTTGCACTTAGCAGTATTAATGAGAAAAAACAATGCAGGAGGTTTTTAGATAGACACTGCTCTTTGTCCTTTGTTGGGTATATGTGTGTGCAATTACCTGTCTTGTATGAACAGTTGTAATTGTACATAATTGTATATGCAGGTCAGATGTACAGTTGCACACCTTAGATTATTTGAATCCTATGATTATTTCCCCTTGAAGCATTATTAGGCTGGAGAATTAATACCCTATTGAGATGAATATTGGCATAAACCTACCTTCACAGACAGTTTGATATAGGTGCTCAACTACTGCTCTATTTAGGGTTACATTTGGAAGGTTTCTTTGCAACCATACGGGCTAGAAACTTAACACATATATTAAAATGAAAGCTTACATTCTGCAGAATGTGAATTTTTCATGGAGGCTGAAAAACATAATCAATTATGATTTAACATTTGCATTTCACGTTCCGGTTTGCAAACTTAGTTGCATTTATGTAGGTTTTTGCATACATGTTAGGTACTTTGTGACCTTTGTCCAGCTATGCCAGAAGGATAGGAGACTTGATGATGTGATTTAATTAGGGCACAACTTTATTCCTAAATGTCTGGGAATCCTGGCAGAAAAAACTGCAGTGGAGGTAATTCCATAATCATTTACATATATGCGGGGGGCTACTGTCAGTCCTCCTTTTTTACCCATTCTAGTATGCAGCCAACCTGCTGCTGGGACCTCACCATCACCCCCTCAAATGAGAGTTCAGGGGGCTATTGAGGGGGAGAGAGGTTGATTCTCTGCTATACCTGTCATAGGAGCCCTGAAAACCCCTGATCACCTTGTTCGTGCCTTACAGAGTACCTGCACTGGGTATCTACCCCAAGCTTACATAATAAGTTACAACATCATAACCTAATCTCGGTTCCATATTTTTTGCCCTAACTAAGCTCCCAACCCACTGTGAGGAATGTGGATAAACCCCCCACCTCATGTTGGCCAGTCTGGTGAGGGGTCAGGGGGATGGGAAAGAATTTTTCTCCTCACCAAGAAAGGAGCGACTAGTATAATGGGTACAGTGAATCATGAGTAAGGCAACTAGTTTGTCACAGAAGTTATGGATTCCGTGACTTTCTGTGACCACTGTGACTTCTGCAGCAGCTGGTGCACCTGGCCCGGGGGCCACCTGAGCAGCTCAGGCAGCCCCGGGGCTAGTCGCACTGGCCGGTTCTGGGGCAGGCTCGGGCCACCATGCCCCCCCCCCCCCAGCAGCAGCAGGAGTTTGGGTATGGGAGAGGGCAGGGATTTGGGGCACGGGATGGGGTGAAGGCACTGGGTGGCGCTTACCTCAGGGAGGGGGGCTTCCCGAACCAGCGACATGCCCCTCCCTCAGCTCCAAGATGGAGGCATGGCCAGGCAGCTCTGCACGCTGCCTAGGAGCTGAGTGCGGAGGGGATGTTGCTGCTTCTGTGGAGGTACAGAGCCAGGTAGGGAGTCCCCCCGGCTACCCTCCCCCATCACCTGTGGTGGGGAGCCCCCCTGGGTCACCCCCCGAGCACCTGGGCTGACACCCCTCCACCCCCAAGCACCTGTGGTAGAGGCGCCCCCCCCAAGCATCCACAGCTCCTATCCTCCTCCCTCCCCCCCCCCAAGATTTAGTCAGGGGTATATAGTAGAAGTCATGGATAGGTCACGGATTGTGAATTTTTGTTTACTGCCCATGACCTACCCGTGACTTTTACTAAAAATACCCATACCTAAAACGTAGCCTTAACCATGACAAAACCTGGTATTTTAACTACTACCAAGGATGGCAGGGTATGTGCTGCTCCGCCTTGTTCAGGTAAAAGAGCATTTTTCCTGCACCAGCATGGACATAATTGTCCCCCTTCTCTTCTGGTCACCTGGTGGGGATGGTTCAGTGTTCCCATGCTGACCTGGTATGAATCTGCCATAACAAGTAATTCTGTGGCTGTGTAGCCCTTAAAGGGGCCACACACCATTTCGGACAAGGCGGAAAACAGCCTGTATTACTTCACTTGTGGAGAGGTGGTTCCCAGCTATCAAAGTACATTACTATAAACAGCATTCAAGGTAGCCAACTTATAAAAGCTGCTGTATGTTACATCTTTAAAAACAATCACACCACAGCATAGGGGTAAGAATTTCTTCAGATTAGTCTCAGCTGAGCAGCAAGCAAAGCTGGCAGAAGTAGAGAGAAATCAACAACCAAATGGAAATTATGAAAAGGGCCAGACAAACATTAACAGATTTCACAAGTGCAATGGTATCTATGCATGAAAAGCCTTATATGTTAATACTAAAGGAATGCATTGTACAGGAAGAATGTATTGTAATCTCTCGTGCTTTTTAGGTAATGATGGCCTTGTCAAATCACTTAAACGCAGTGGAATCAGAGAAGCAGAAATTGCGTGCTCAGGTTCGCCGGCTATGCCAGGAAAATCAGTGGTTGCGTGATGAACTAGCCAGTACTCAACAGAAATTACAGAAGAGTGAACAGTCTGTGGCTCAGCTGGAAGAAGAAAAGAAACACTTGGAATTCATGAATCAGTTAAAAAAATATGATGATGATATTTCTCCATCAGTAAGTAGATGTACATTCAAAAGCATTGTGTCTTTTTGTTAGTAAGCTGCCAAGAGCTTTTTATTCGCAGATATGAATTTTTAGCAGTTAAAACAGGCATTTCATATATAGATTTTAATTTGTTTATAGATTGATTTCTTCATATATTTATATTGTCCTAATCTTACGTAGTTTATACATTCACACAATAGAGAACTGCTTCCCAGAATCTTTATTTCAGGAAGGCCTATATTTTATAGATGATAGAGTAACTACACTGTAGACTTGAGGGGGTAAAAGTCCAGCATATAGTAAAACACTTATACCTAGCAACACATTAGCTTAAAAATTTACTTGGAAAATTATCTTCAGAAAGCCATAAAATGTCTGTTTTAAACCTCACAATAAAAGGAGAATTGAGGATACGGTGTATAAATTGTAGATATAAAAGGAAACTGCATTATCTGGAGCAGTCTGGAAGATGATTTTGACCTAGATAGTGGTCTCACTATTTTTTATTATTTAATATTTGTATTAGCACTAGAGGCTCTAGTCAGGAAAGGGGCCCAATAGTGTTAGGCATTGTGAAAACACAGACACAGTCCCTACACTTTACAGTTTAAGAGGGCAAGTGACATATGAAGGGTTGGGAAAATAGGAGTGCAAGCAAATATGTACAGTTTTAATTTTATACATATGTATACCCTTGCAAAAGTGATTTTCATAATTTTAAATAAAGTAAGTGCTTGGTAACCTACCTGCCCCTCCAGCCATCATTGGTTGATTTATGGGCATTATCACAGAAATGGATCTCATCTTGTAAGTTGTTACAGTCCAGATGGTGTCTATGTCTATTTCAATCAGTTGTTTTATTTTCTTCTGATCTATTATTGCAACAGTTCAGGAGTGGCAAAATGCATTCATTTAGACATGCTAATCAACTGCTAGACAAACCCTTTCTAGCACAATGTGAATACAGTGAATTGTTTTGGTCAGGTAGTCAGCTGCATGCAATGCAAGGAAATCTAAAAAAGCTAAAATTTGTTTTAAAAGGAAAAAAAAAGACCAGTGAAGGCTATTTTTTTGAGTCTTGGTTCATAATTATGTTCTTAAGCATATGGAATACTACCTAAATAATAGGCTAAACAAGGAATTATAATCTTCAGACAGGATAAAATATCCTAGCACCTCCATGCTTTCGAGCAAAAAACCTTAAAATTTGGCAGGCGCATAGTGTGAGGTCAGTAGTGCCCCTTTTCCTGTCCTTACAAAGATCCACGTAGATCTGACTGAATTAAAAACCTCTGAAATAAGATTGCCAGTGCAAATTTAATTCAGCTGTCTTGTGCATATGCATTGAGATAGTCTTGCCCAGCATCACATAGGACATCCTGTATGCATATCTTTAATAATAGATTTTTATATATAATTGTATATAAATGTTTTCACTGATTTTAGATTTAATAATGTAACATTTTGTTTGGGACTGGGGTTTGTATAGGAAGACAAAGACACAGATTCTGCCAAAGAACCTCTGGATGACCTTTTCCCCAATGATGAAGATGACCCAGGGCAAGGAAGTAAGTGAACTTCAGATTATATAATTACAGTATATTTCTGCAGAACAGAAGCTTGGTTTTATCTTCAGGGAAATAACCAATCATCAATTCCTAGAGTGCTCTGGTCCAGACACTGTGCAACATAGACAACAAGGGCAATTGCAGCTTTTAGGATTTATTGTATGCAGTAAATTATGATATAATGAAGATAAAAATGTTTCCCTGATGCACTTTTCTGTAATTTCTTACTCCAGCACTGACTATGTTCATCCCTTCCAAAGGGTGGAAGACAGGAAAGCTGATTTATGAGGATGTTGTTCCCACTACATAAGAAGGGTGGGCTAGTCTAAGCTGTTTTTTTTGTTGTTGATTTTGTTTTTAAAAAGCTTGCTAACTACCCCTGACCTCATTAGGAGCTAATTTCAATACAAAATTAGGCAGTAGCTTGCTAACTTAGGCAGAGAAGCTTTAGACTCCCAGTGTCAGGACCTGTTTCAGTCAACCTTGAGACTTGGTAATCTGCCCAGGTAGTGGGTTCTATGGTGACCTGTATGGTTAACTTCCCTGGGCAGGCTTCCATATGCAGCCTCATCAGTTCAGTTTTGTCACTCGTAAGGACTATGATTTTTGCAGTTAATACTCCCTCCAGAGATGTTATCCTCTCAAGGCTGAAGGGTTGATGAGTTGGATATAACACTTGAGTTACACCTTTATCATTATTTATGTTACATAACAGCTAGGAGCCTCAGTTATGGACCAGGACTCCATTTCGCTATGTGCTTTATGAGCATAGAACAAAAAAAGATGGTTCCTGCTCCCAAAGAGATTACAGTTTTACGTATAAAACAGGAAACAACAGATGGATACAGACAGACCATTGGGATAGGATAAGGAAACAAGACAATATTGGTCAGCCTATGGTGTCCGCACACCAGCGGCCTTAACCATTGGCAATTTTTTTGTAGGCATCAAAGAAAAGGAGAGTTTTAAAGAGGATAATGAGGTAGCTTTGCAGATAATTACCAGGGAGCTTCTTCCAAGTCTGCAAGGCAGCATGGGAGAAAGCGTGATGGTGCTTGTTTGAAAATTCAGCAAGTGCGCAATAAAAGATGTCATGATAGGTCCGATAGGCATCTTAGTCGACCTCTAGATAATAAATGATAGATGATGGTCTCTTAAAGGGCCTTGAAAGTGAAGACCTGTAGTTTGATCCAAAAAGGAAGGGGAAGCGAGGGGATGCAAAGAGACGGGTAACATAATCAAAGTGAGAGTTTAGAAAAACATAGACAACAAAAAAGCAACTGCAGCTTTTAAGATTTATTGTATGCAGTAAATTGTGATCTAATGAAGATAAAAATGTTTCTCTGATGCGCTCTTCTGTCTTTGCAGCAGCCTTCTGAATGGATATGAGTAGGGCAAGACTGTATTGTCAAAGCCAAAGAAAAGGATGTGTGGTGGTAGCAGGCATGAGATGATGAGGATGTTAGCTGTGTGGATGGATAGAAAGGCTGTATATTAGAGATGTTATGCAGAAAGAAACAGTGGGATTTAGTCATAACCTGGATTTGAGGATCTAGAAAGATATGAGTCAAAGATAATGCCTGTGTTACAGGCTTCAGTGACAGGCAGGATGGTGGTGGTATACAGTGCGGAAGCTCTGTTTTAGCCATATTTAGATTGAGATGACGGCTAGATTCCATGAGCCGATATAAGAGAGAGAGAGGCTGAGATTTTAGTTTGGACAGAAAGAGGCAGATCTGTAGTAGAGAGGTAGCTCTTTGAGACATCAGCATAGAGATGTAGTTGAATTTGTTTGTAGATGAGATTGCCCAGATATAAGATGAGAGGAAGAAGAGGGGGAACCAAGACAAAACACTGTGGCATTCCCATAGAAAGTTGCAGGCTGGGAAAGAGGAGGATCCTCTGAAGGAGCAGTAAATGGTAGGGGAAGAACCAGGAGAGGCTAGAGTTACAGAAGCCAAGGAGAAGCATGGTCGACAGTGTAAAGGGCAACTGACACATCAAGGTGGATGAGGATGGAGTACCGATAATCAACAATCATATAAATGGAAGAAAGGGGAGACGGGACAGGGAGGAGAAGGCTGAGAGCTAGGCTAGGAAAAGGCCAGAACTTTGGCTAGGGAAAGGTCATAAGACACTTTGGCAAGAGCAATTTCAGTTGAGTGTAAGCCGCGGAAGCTGCATTTGAGAGGCTCTAGGCACTCCAGGCAGCAATAGTAAACAGCATGCTCAATGAGTTTAGAGCTGAAAAATTGGGGTGGTAATTGGAGAGGCAAGTGAGGTGAAGGTTGGGCTTTTTAAAGATAGGAGAGACTAACATATGTTTGCATTGTGAGGGGAAAGAGCAAGAGGCTTAATAAAGAGTAAGGGAAGTGATGAGTGGATGCAAGGGATTTCAGGAGATGGGATGGTGTTACTGGTGCAAGCGGAAGAGTTAGATGGGAACAGCAGATGAGAAACTTCTGCGTCTGTGACAGGAGACAAGGAGGTAAGAGTTGTAGGAGGGGGTAGGGAAGGTCATGTTGTAGTTTGTCAGTTTTCTTGTGGAAGAAATTGGCAAGGTTCTATGCTGAGAGAAGAATAGGATTTGAGGAGTGAGTCAAAGGTGGCAAAAAGTTGGCTAGGATTGTGGGCATGGGATTCAATTAAATTGAAGAATTAGAGTTGTTTAACTAGGATGATGTCAGAACTGACGGAGGAGACAAATTTGTAGTGGAGGAAGTCAGCCTGGTCATGGAATTTCTGCCAGAGAAGATCTGCAGTGTCAGAGCAGGAGCAGAGGAAGTGCATGTTGGGGGTGAGCCAGGGCTGGGGATTAGCAGGGGGAGCTTTGTTATGGAAGAAAGGGGCAAAAGAAGTAAGGGTGGAGGAGAGCGAAGCATGGAGATAATCAACAATCATATAAATGGAAGAAAGGGGAGAGGGGGCAGGGAGGAGAAGGCTAAGAGCAGATGACAGTTCTTCAGTGCTGATGGACTGGAAAGCAAAGAAAAGGAAGGGGACTAATGGGCGATGCAAAAAGAGACCAGGTGGTGGTCACAGGAGAGACGTCACAACATAGGATCAGAGAGAGCAGAGTGTTTGGTGAAGACCAAGTCAAGTGAATAGCCATTTGGGGCGTGGGAAAGTTGAACCAGAGCTTGGGGCCAAATGAAGAGGAGAGGGTGAGGAAATGCATAGCTAAAGGATCAGATGAGTCATTAACAAGGAAGATGAAGTCACCAAGAATGAATGAAAATCTAAGGAGAGAAAGAGCCAGGACTGTAAATCGGAGCAGAAGTCTGATGGGGAGGAGAGTGTGGGAGAAGGAGAGGCCTCCGTAAGAGAAGGCAACTACAGAATCAGTGTAGGATCCAGGTCTCTGAGAATCAGAAGCTAGAGGGAGCAAGATATGAAGTGGTTGTGGATGACAGATCTTTTTAGAGATGGAATGGGTGTTCCAGAGACAAAGAGAGGAGCGGAAGAGGTGAGGAAATGGAGCAGGACAGGTATGAGGTTAGGAATGGTGACAGAATGGGTAGAGTGGATGGGAGGGAGAGGTGTGGGAGGTGAAGAAGTTGATGAGGGAGGGAATGCCAGGATTGGGACAAAGGTCACCAAAGATGAGGAGGTGGCAGCAGATGAGGTGTGGATGTGTGATTTGGATTTGTGATGGTGGGAAGAGAAGGGAGATTGGAATAGAGAGAAGAAGAGAAGTAGGTATAGTTAGTGAGAATTGTTATGGGGTGAGGGTAATAAAGGAGGGGAAATGGAGCTAGTGTGAGGGGTAGAGGAGGGAGGAAGAGAAGAGATGTTGTTGTGATGCAAAGAGAAGAGGGATGTGTTGAGAACCATAGGAGAATGACAGGGGGATGAGGTAACAACAACAAAAACTCCAAACCCGACCTGAGTTCAAAAAATATTTTGAAGGCATGCTTGCATGTCCCCCTGCTAGATGGCTGCAGTGCTTCCTCCCACCCTGCAAAGGAGGAGGGGAGTAGCCATCTGGGGTCCAGTGCTGGGATGTCTCGGCAGTGGGGGGTGTTTCCTTGGTGCTTGTAGTCCTTATATGGTAGTTCAGTTAAATTGTTGATGGTTAGGAATTGTTTACTGAAATACCGAGGCTTTAAAAAATGTAAATCAACAAGAGTGTGAGACTGGTTCTATAAAATCTAAAACAGAATTGCTATGGAGACCTGTTGGTGATAGTCACCTGAATCAGGTTTCTCTTCAGATGCAGCAATTGTGATGTGTATTGTGTGGGGCTTGAAAGGAATAGTAGAGAAAATCATTAAGATTTTATTTTGGGCTGAAGCTCATCTTCTAGGCTTCTTTGAAGTCCACATACTGGTAACACTTATGTTGAACTGCAGAGCCATACCCACAGCTGTCCAGTCCATCCACCATTTATTTGGTCAGCTAGAAAGCAGGACGGTCTTTAGGTGACTCTTTTGACCACCTGTCGAAAGGTGCTTGTGTTCTTTAGATGCCTGGTTTCATCCCTGGATTATCAACTAAGTCTACATCTTCCTCCCTATGCTAGGCAGGGTGTTGAATTTGTTAGAGAGATAGGACAGGTCCACACTACAGACCTATATCGATATAATGACATTACTCAAGGATGCGAAAAGTCCACATCCTTGAGCGATGTAGTTATACTAACCTAACCCCCCGCGTAGACAGTGCTATGTTGACGGGAGAGCCTCTCTAGTCAAAATAGCTACTGTCTCTTGGGGTGGTGGATTAACTACGGTGACAGGAGAAGCTGTCCTGTTGGCATAGGAGCATCTGCATTAAAGTGCTACAGTAGCACTGCTACACTGGTGCAGCTGTAGCATGTACATGAAGAGAAGCCCATAGTCCTCATGGATGTCAAGATGTAATTTGATGAAGGCAAACCCGAAGGGGATAGGTGGAATGGGGCTAGAAAACAAAGGTATAATTACAAGAACATACAGATGGTTTATCATATGCATCTTGTTTATCACATATTTGAAAGACAAAAACATAGTCATTAATTTTTTTGCTTGTTTGGGTTATCTTAGGAATGGAGAAGGGAAAATACTAGTAGCTAAAGCAGTGGTTCTTGGCCCGTGGGCCGCTTGCAGCCCCATCAGCACACAGCTGCAGCCAATGTGACATCCTCAGGGCCATACAGGTAGTATTGGATATGGCCCACAGTGGTAAATAGGTTGAGAATCACTGGAAGGGAGGGCAGTGGGCAGAAAGGGGAAGAAGATCAGAGTGTGAAGTATAATGGGCATGGAGAGGAGGGTTGGGCAAGAATTTGCAAATGTAACAGCAGTAGTTTGTTTTGAACTGAATGATTCCACTGACATTAGAGTTTGCCAGGGCTGTGAAAGTGTCCCTTTGTTTGGTAGGGGCAGAGGAGCGCAGAAAGCCAGGCTGTCACTGCTGGAGCTCTGGTCCTTTGCTTTCAGTTTCTGGAATCAATGTGGTTCTACATTGGAGGAGACCTTTATAGCCCTCACAGAAACTTGTATGGAGAGGAGGGGGCAACAGGCTATTTCTTCCTGGTTCTGGGATGGAGATGCAGCTGCCATGAGTTGGGGGTAGAGAACCAGGTGAGCAGATTTCAAAGGAGTAGCAAACAAATTGAAGAGGCTGGTTGTAAAGGCTTGCTTCCCTTTTCTCTTGCTGCTACCGCTATTGGCATCCCTTCTAGGGTAGCATAGTGCTTTTATAGGCCACCACTGAAAGAGCGGTTGGAGAGGAGGGTAGGGCATGCGGAAGAAGATGACTACTGAGACTTCATACTCCTGGAGCAAGGGGATAAGGGAGGAAGAGTGGACGAACTCTAGTCACCTTCCTGTGGCTGGCTGGTGTTGCTTGTCTTCCCCTCCTCTTCCCCCTGGGTAACTTGGACCTTTAGTAGCTGTAACTGAGGACAGAATTTGGCCCTAAAATTGGAGCTTTGTTAATAATTCCATTGCTGTGTAAATCAGAATAGATCCCACCTCTCTCTCCGTAGCTTTTATTGGCTCACAGGGCTAAAAGGAGTAAAAAGTAGTAAAAAATATATACTTGTTCATAACTGGAATTATACTGTATTACATTACCTGAATTCTCTTTATCTGAAAATCTTAGTTATCCAAATCCACAGTATGTCCCCCAGTTAGCCCAATGTTAATAACTTGCTAATAACTTCTCGGTTAGCTTGAAGAAAAGGAGTACTTGTGGCACCTTAGAGACTAACCAATTTATTTGAGCATAAGCATCGGATGCATCCGATGAAGTGAGCTGTAGCTCACGAAAGCTTATGCTCAAATAAATTGGTTAGTCTCTAAGGTGCCACAAGTACTCCTTTTCTTTTTGCGAATACAGACTAATTCAGCTGTTACTCTGAAACCTGTTGGTTAGCTTGTAGCACTAATCAACAGCTTTGTATTTGTATATTGGTTTTGAGTGGTTACCTGTTGTTACTGAGGCCTAATCCCATTTTATCAGCAATAACACATTGTCAGGACATATTAAATTGTTTAATTTGAATTAATCAGAATAAATGATGTCCACAGTGGTTTTAATACAGTTTTGGTGTTTTTAATTTACTCAATCACATTAACATTGTTTTTTACTCTTTACTGAAAGTACAAAATATTAAGCAAACATCAGCATTACTCCCTTCGCTCCTGTATTTCTAGATCAGTGGAAAGAAGAGATCAAAATAGCACTTTTGTTTATCCGAACTCCCAGTTTTCCAAAACTTTCAGATGTCCCCCAGGCCATTTGGATAAATGGGAGTGAACTATGTGTCAGTCGGAATACTGACAGGGAGAAAATCTGCTTAGTATGGGAGTGCCATTTTTTATAGTCGTGTTTCAGAACAGAACCACACTTTAAAACAATTAGATTAATTTTAGGGTCTAGTTTCTGGGGAGCATGGATTTTTATTTCAAAATGGTTTCAGATAGGTTGCCTTCTTTTTGCAGTTCAACAGCAGCATAGCAGTGCTGCAGCAGCTGCTCAACAAGGTGGCTATGAAATTCCAGCAAGATTAAGGACTCTTCATAATCTGGTTATCCAGTATGCTTCCCAAGGTAGATACGAGGTTGCTGTACCCCTGTGTAAACAAGCACTTGAAGATCTGGAGAAGACTTCAGGTCATGATCATCCAGATGTTGCCACTATGCTAAACATACTTGCTTTGGTGTACAGGTTGGTATTCTGATATACATTTAAATTCTCCATTAACTAAACTTCTTTGTTTCTGTAAAGTTGACTAGAGGCCTTAATGCTGGAACTGCTATAAAAATGTTTTTGACAATTTTGTAGGTTCTAAATTTTTTATTTGGTATCACATGGGCACTTGACCTGCTCTGTCATGCCATAGTACACCAGGGTCTGGATGAGTTCCTGAATATCCTTCCATACCTCAGTTTTTGGAATGCTATTATTCATTTTGAAACTTAAACTATCCATCCATCCTAGATCATTGAGAAGACAGTCAGACAACTACCTCTTAGGTTATGCTAATGCTGTTGTAAATTGGGTGGCAAGATGTACATGTGCAGATAGTTCATTTCCAGTCCCTCAAAAAACTACTTAGTTTTTTGCACTGAGTCTGCATTTGAACCCTTCTCTTCTGTACTACAGCATTCCTACCCTGACACTGAAGTCAACTCCTACTTTTGCCGTTTATTATATTACAAGATTTATTTGCATGCTAATTCCTTTTTTTGTGAAACAGAGTAAAGTGTTAATTATGGTTTTCTAAAATTTAGGGACCAGAACAAATACAAAGATGCAGCAAACCTCTTGAATGATGCCTTGGCTATTCGTGAAAAGACTTTGGGCAGAGATCATCCAGCGGTTTGTATATCTGATTTTCATATTTTTAGTTGTGTTTTTCACTGACACTTTTTTTTTTCTTCCCCTGCCCAACTTATTCTAATATTAAACTCAACAGGAACATTTAAGATCTGGCTTGTCACTAAACAGTACAGGTAGGAGGCCACAATATAATATTCTGTGTTCTTTTAATATTTAACCTGTCTTTGAGCATTTTATTCATTTAAAACTCTTTCACCCCAAAATTACTCTGCTGCCACATTTATTTGATTATGAATCGAGTTGCATGGTCTGTATGTGGAAAAAATTAACTTCTGAAGGAATATTTTAATTAGCTTATTTTAAACAATTCAGTTGCTGAATTCATATAGAAATTGTACTTCTGATTTTACTGCCTCTGTTTAAAATAAAACAGATCATTCCAATCAAGCTGTTGGTGCTCAAGTCACTTTTAAAATTTAATTTGGTGATGTATTGCTTCATATAACCTATGTTACAGTGGGCAACTCTGTGAATCTGGATTTATGTAAAATAGCTTTATTTCTGAGTTGTCATATATAGAGCAAATTTATGCATTTAATCACATTTCAGCGGGCTAATTAAATACATTTCACAGTTTTCTGTGTTCTCATTTAAGAGTTATTTCTTAATGCAGTGATTTTTGCAAGAGGCCTTCACTGTACATAGAGGATATGAATGCAGCAGTCCACTGTAAATATATTTCAACTGGTTCATTCTTTCACCAGGTATTCACTTCATATTTAATGTTTTTCTGCTGTTGACAGGTGGCAGCTACCCTAAACAATCTTGCAGTGCTTTATGGTAAACGAGGAAAGTACAAGGAGGCAGAACCTTTGTGTAAGAGAGCTTTGGAGATCAGAGAAAAGGTACAGAGTAAAAAACGGAAGCCTGACAATGGATATTTATTTTTTGTGAACTTCAACTTCTGCTTTTTAGAAAAAACTCAGTCTCTCGTATTTTGGTTGATTAGACGTACCAAGCAATACTAAATACCTTGGATAGAGTTATACAACTTCTTAAAATACAAAATTGTTTTAAGAAAATTAACTTCAAAATCTTGAGAGACTTTGGGTGTATTCTAAAGTTGTGCAATAACTGTAAAGTAAGAGCAACGCTGCAGGAAAAGGACATTTAGATATGTTCCTATTGGGTTGACTAGAGCATTTGAATACAAAATAAATGTATGCCATTTAAATATCTCAAGTTGTACTGCAGCAGAGAGTGAAAATGCTTATTCCAGTGCATTTGTCTGGCTGTCTGCACTGCAGTATGTTAAAACTGGTTAAGTAAGCTGTATGTTTTTGAAGTTATTCTATTACTTGAAAACTACGTCTCCTGTTATGAATTATTTTGTTGCCCCCCAATTAGGATCTAATTGAATAATCCACAGATATATAAAAAAATGTTAGGCTTTTTATAGCTATTATAGGGAAATCCTTAAACTGTGGTAAGTGCAAAGCCATATACATGCTGATTAGTTTACTTGAATGCTGTTTAAAATGTTTTAATCCTGATAGAGATAATTGTTGACCTGGCATTAATGTAAATAGACTAACTCAAACAATTGTTTTAGAATCCAGGAAACAGGAAGAATTAAGACAAAAAAAATTTCCATCTGATAGGAACCCCCCCCCCCATTACTCTGTACTTTCTGAGTAATCCATTTGAAATAGAGAAGTCTGCATCAGCCTCAAATATTATTGAAAATGAGGTTTTTACTGAATTAAATATGAAAATGAATAATACAGTTGCTAAAGTAATCCTGTGATATTTTAATCTGCTGTGCAAATCAATTTGTTTCATACTGTCTGTAAATTTTAATGCGGTGTGAGATATTGTATTGCAAATACATAACTATTATAGAAGTTGTCAAAGGAGATGCAGGGTTATTATTTGGGAAAAAAACAACTTGTGCTTTGGTCACCTGGAAAAGTTGAGGGGCAATTTTCATTTGTCAGGTAAGCCTGTCAACTTGATATTAAAATGATCAACAATGATAGTTACAATGTTAAGATTTAAATTGTACTATCTGGACATCAGAGTTCATAACGTTGAAATGAATGGGGTAGTCCTCATTTCTCAGGGCTACTGTTTCAGGCTTCTTGCAGACTTCTATGCTGAAGTTTTGTGTCAGTCTCCCACTGATGCTAGCTGTAGTGTGAGTGCAACTGTAAATTGCCTGCTGGAGTTCTTGCCACAATGTTTTTTAATCCTGTTCACTAGCACTCCAGCTATTGCTGACGTTGGTGGCACTTCACTGAAAGTAGAGGAGTTGTGGGAGAAAAGTGGATGGGAACCTGGGAGGCCGTGACCATGAGATGGTTGAGTTCAGGATCCTGACACAAGGAAGAAAGGAGAGCAGCAGAATGCTGACCCTGGACTTCAGAAAAGCAGACTTTGACTCCCTCAGGGAACTGATGGGCAGGATCCCCTAGGAGAATAACATGAGGGAGAAAAGAGTCCAGGAGAGCTGGCTGTATTTTAAAGAATCTTTATTGAGGTTGCAGGAACAAACCATCCCGATGTGTAGAAAGAATAGTAAATATGGCAGGTGACCAGCTTGGCTTAATAGTGAAATCCTTGCTGATCTTAAACACAAAAAAGAAGCTTACAAGAAGTGGAAGATTGAACAAATGACTAGGGAGGAGTATAAAATTATTGCTCAGGCATGCAGGAGTGAAATCAGAAAGGCCAAATCACGCCTGGAGTTGCAGCTAGCAAGAGATGTTAAGAGTAACAAGAAGGGTTTCTTCAGGTATGTTAGCAACAAGAAGAAAGCCAAGGAAAGTGTGGGCCCCTTACTGAATGAGGGAGGCAACCTAGTGACAGAGGATGTGGAAAATGCTAATGTATTCAATGCTTTTTTTGCCTCTGTCTTCATGAACAAGGTCAGCTCCCAGACTGCTGCACTGGGCAGCACAGCATGGGGAGGAGGTGACCAGCCCTCTGTGGAGAAAGAAGTGGTTCGGGACTATTTAGAAAAGCTGGACGAGCACAAGTCCACGGGACCGGATGCACTGTATCCGAGGGTGCTAAAGGAATTGGCGGATGTGATTGCAGAACCATTGGCCATTATCTTTGAAAACTCATGGCGATCAGGGGAGGTCCCAGACAACTGGAAAAAGGCTAATGTAGTGCCCATCTTTAAAAAAGGGAAGAAGGAGGATCCTAGGAACTACAGGCCAGTCAGCCTCACCTCAGTCCCTGGAAAAATCATAGAGCAGGTCCTCAAGGAATCAATTCTGAAGCACTTAGAGGAGAGGAAAGTGATTCAGGAACAGTCAGCATGTATTCACCAAGGGCAAGTCATGCCTGACTAACCTAATTGCCTTCTATGACAAGATAACTGGCTCTGAGGATGAGGGGAAAGCAGTGGATATTCCTTGACTTTAGCAGAGCTTTTGTTACTGTCTCCCACGGTATTCTTGCCAGCAAGTTAAAGAAGTATGGGCTGGATGCATGGATGATAAGGTGGATAGAAAGCTGGCTAGATTGTCGGGCTCAAGGGGTAGTGATCAATGGCTCCATGTCTAGTTGGCAGCCGGTATCAAGCAGAGTACCCCAAGGGTCGGTCCTGGGACCGGTTTTGTTCAATATCTTCATTAATGATCTGGAGGATGGTGTGGACTGCACCCTCAGCAAGTTTCCAGATAACGCTAAACTGGGAGGAGTGATAGCTGGAGGGTAGGGATAGGGTCCAGAGTAACCTAGACAAATTGGAGGATTGGGCGAAAAGAAATCTGATGAGGGTCAACAAGGACAAGTGCAGAGTTCTGCACTACAGAGTAGGGACCGAATGGCTAGGCAGCAGTTCTGCAGAAAAGGACCTAGGTGTTACAGTGGATGAGAAGCTGGATATAGGTCAGTGTTCCCTTGTTGCCAGGAAGGCTAATGGCATTTTGGGCTGTATAAGTAGGGGCATTGCCAGCAGATCGAGAGGATGTGATCATTCCCTTCTATTCAACTTTGGTGAGGCCTCATCTGGAATACTGTGTCCAGTTTTGGGCCCCACACTACAAGAAGGTTGTGGAAAAATTGGAAAGAGTCCAGCGGAAGGCAACAAAAATGATTAGGGGTCTGGAACACATGACTTATGAGGAGAGGCTGAGGGAACTGGGATTGTTTAGTCTGCAGAAGAGAAGAATCAGGGGATTTGATAGCTGCTTTCAACTATCTGAAGGGGGGTTCCAAAGAGGATGGCTCTAGACTGTTCTCAGTGGTACCAGATGACAGAACAAGGAGTAATGGTGTCAAGTTGCAGTGGGGGAGGTTTAAGTTGGATGTTAGGAAAAACTTTTTCACTAGGAGGGTGGTGAAGCACTGGAATGGGTTACCTAGGGAGGTGGTGGAATCTCCTTCCTTAGAGGTTTTTCAAGGTCAGGCTTGACAAAGCCCTGGCTGGGATGATTTAGTTGGGGATTGGTCCTGCTTTGAGCAGGGGGTTGGACTAGATGACCTCGTGAGGTCCCTTCCAACCCTGATATTCTATGATTCTATGATCTTATTTCAGAAGAAAATGGAGTGTAGAGAAAAATCAACAGGACATCATTGCATTGGCTTACACTCAGTTCAAGTTTGTAAGAGTTTCTTCATAATCGTAAGAGCTAGAAACTGTTTTCTTTCAAACAGAAGTTTGTATTCTAGAGCAAATTCCATAGCCATGGAATTGCAGAATACACAAGACCCTGGTTATATACAGTAGTATAGGAATTGGAGAATAATTAAATGTACACATTTAGAA
This sequence comes from Eretmochelys imbricata, assembly GCF_965152235.1. Classification (NCBI taxonomy): domain Eukaryota; kingdom Metazoa; phylum Chordata; order Testudines; family Cheloniidae; genus Eretmochelys; species Eretmochelys imbricata. The sequence continues at coordinate 113,375,010 of NC_135577.1, forward strand.
AAATTCTGTTGTGCTTCCCTCACTTTCAGGTTGACTACTCATTGGCAAAACAACATATAAAATTGCTGACCAAATGATTGTGTATAACACAATGCAAACTAGAAAAAAATAGAATATTTCTTCTTTTTGAGACTGAAAGATATCCTAAAACTTATTGGAATATATTCATGCAACGGACTTTTTGGAAGCCGTACTGAGAAGTTTATTTAACAAACATTAGTTTCTCTAATAAATTGTAATCTTAGCCTATAAAATTTAAGTTTAACTTTGAATCTTGATTGAGTGCACAAAAGAATCTTTTAAAATTTACTATTAATGGAAAATGTCTAAACAATGTGATTTTTGTGAAAATGGTTGAAAATTAGATGCCTAATTGAGACCTTATTTGCCATGTCAGCCAAGAGGAGTCTTAGTGTTTACCTAATGTAAACGGGGCCCTCCTCCACTCTCAACTAAAAAATGGAATTTATAATGAAAATAGTGACTAAATCTTAATTATAGAAAAGTATGAGCAGTGTAAACTGCTAAAGTAAAAGAATGTAGTCTGATATTGAAATTAGAAAGAAAAAAGTTGTGGAAGATCATTTTAAGATTTTGCTTCTTTAAAATCTAATACAATAAATGGGGAATGTTTAATGTATGGTACCTTCATTTCCAGGTCCTGGGGAAGGATCACCCAGATGTTGCCAAACAGTTAAATAACCTGGCCTTACTGTGTCAGAATCAGGGTAAATATGAAGAGGTGGAGTACTACTATCAAAGGGCACTTGAGATCTACCAAACTAAACTAGGACCAGATGACCCAAATGTAGCAAAAACAAAGAATAATCTGGTAAGTTTGTAACATAAAGTAAAAATAGGAAAACTTAAGCTTTGTTTTTTCTGATGTGCTAAAATAATTACTCCTTGGCGCAGAAGTCATATCTTCTGTAGATTTCTTGGCTCCCCTGAGAAATATGGGGAAGCAAAGAAATCTGAGGAACACCCCCACACACCATTCCCCAGCAGCCCTGGGGTGTTTGCTGGGAGCAGCTGGCAGCAGAGGAATCACTGGGGTGGGAGGAGGGAGGCTGGGCCTACGTATGTCCCTGGAGAGATGTTAAGGGGGTAGGTCTTGGTGCATGCAAACAAGTCTCAGGGCTTGTTTGCATTGACACTTCGCAGCGCTGCAACTTTCTCGCTCTTGGGTGGGAAAAACACACCCCTGAGTGCAACAAGTTTCAACACTGTAAAGTGCCAGTGTAGACAGTGCACCAGCGCCGTGGTTCCCAGCGCTGGTAGCTAGGCCCCTTGTGGAGGTGGGATTTTTTAGACCTCTTTAATGTTGCCAGTGTAGACTAGCCCTAAGGAGGCAGGCTATTAATGTTCCCATTCTTAGTTAATTGTTCCCATTCTTAGTCAATTAAGGCTCCTTTACCTTGCCAGAGTGGTGTAAAGGAGCCTTATTGTAAATAACAGTAACTTGAATCCTCAGCTAGGAAGGTCTATGTGCTTTCTGGCTTTTTTTTTCATGTGCCAGAGAAGCACAATGGGGTTAGATTACAGCTCAGGATCTATTTTACTTTTCCATTTAAAAAAAAAAAAAAAATACAGGACCATGATAAGCAAAACTGTCTGACTTTTAAGTGTGAAAGTCTGAGCAATTTAAAGCGACATTCTACCCTACAGAACACCGTACACCAAAATTAAAGTAATGTAATTTAAATGAAAATCCAGGATTATAACTGGAATGCAAGGTATTGGTTACCAAGTATTTGTAACTTAACTTTCTTGTGTTTAGGAAATGCTGAACTGTTTTATTGTGATTTTTTTTCTGTATGGTAGTAAAAATAAATTACCAAAAAAAGTGAAACTGGTGTGATTATATTGCATATTTTATTTGTCAAAATAATGCGAATTTTGCATTTTTGGCTCAGAATTCCCCCAGGAGGAAATAATGTTGCTTTATTCAACAAACATGTAATTATGGATACGTTCTGTCTTTAAAAGATAAATCAAAAGTTTTCCTATGCTGATACCTTTATATTATTTTTTAGGCATCCTGCTATCTGAAACAGGGGAAATTTAAGCAAGCAGAAACTTTATACAAAGAGATTCTTACTCGTGCACATGAAAGGGAATTTGGCTCTGTAGATGGTAAGGATTTGGTGTACAACTGAAAAGTAGGATTTATTTTTTATACTTCTCAAAATAAATTTTAGATTTTATTGAAACATACTGCAAAATCCATCCTAAGGAGGAATGACTTTAATGACTGCATAAAAATTAATCCAAAACGAGGATTTTTTTCCAAATAGTGAGACTTAGCAAGTCTATGTAACAGACTACTTTTCTATCTAACCTACTTTAGGATGTTCTATAGCACCCCAAACTCTAGTGTCTAAGAGCTAGTATACACACAGGACTACGTTTGTCATCTTCTAGTCAGTGATTGTAATACTTCAGTATAGGATTTTAGATTACTTGGTAAAAATAATGGTCAACTATTTGAGCTCATCTGCCAAAACAATTAAAGAATGCAGAAAAACTTGGCCTTCTTAAATTGGACAGACTGTAAATTTAACAGCTAAGATGTCAGCAGTCTATTTGTACATTGTTCCAGTAGAATGCATTTTATAAACTACTAATTGTAATGCAGTATTTTCATTTCATTGCAATAAGACTGTTACTTTTGCAGCATTTAGTGGCTGTCACAATAAAAGAAAGAAATGCGTGTATTCTAGCAAATGACTAAGCTCTTGTCAGTATGTACTACCACCAACTTGGTTGCATCAAAGTCTTTTAGAAATAGCACTCTGTCAGCAATTTTGTAATACTGACTTCTAGGTATCTTTTATCTTCGGAAGCCAGTTAAAGGTAGACATGTGTGTTTTGTTAGTCTGTTTAGTCTTTCTGTAATGTGTCAAAAATGCTAAGTGTGCTGCCAGAACCATTATTTTTGTTGGTCTTCAGCTTTCTTCAACCTGAATGTTAATGTTCTTTCACTGCTATTATAAAATATTTATTTTATATTTTTACCAGATGAAAATAAACCCATCTGGATGCATGCTGAGGAGAGAGAAGAATGCAAAGTAAGGACATGATTAAATAATTGTTTTCAGAACTTCTGTTGTTAGTTACAGATTTATATTTTAACACGCTGTTTTCAATTTAGGGAAAGCAAAAAGATGGCTCGTCCTTTGGAGAGTATGGTGGTTGGTACAAAGCTTGCAAAGTTGATAGGTAGGTATATTATTTAAAGTATTTTAACTACAGAACATATAATACTTAGAAATGTCAGTTTGAAAATCACACTTAAAAATAAAATCCTCTTATCTGTGTTACTAATATTAAAACTGATACCTAAGAAATCCAAGGCCCATGTTTGCTGGCCACAGCAGAGAAGGTGTCTTTGGGGATCTGATTGTGACTTGGTTCTGAGGCCTTTTTTATCCCAATTGAGGCAAATCTCTAAATTCCAGTGGCTAGTAACAGCACCCAAAAGACCATCTGTCAGTTGGAGATGAGTAGAATGCAGCAAACTCTGGACATGCCTTTTCCCCCAGTTTCAACATACTTCTTATTCCAGGAATTACAGAGGAGGGGTGATATAGGAGTTTATTATACCAGCTCTGTGCCTGCTGGGAACTCCTATATGCTGTGCATGTGATCAGTCTCTATTCTGACTATGCTATTGATGTGCAGTGGCACAAAGGGAGTAGAGCAGGCCACATAATCTGGCCTCCTACCTACTTCAACTCCTTATGTTGTTCTCTGTTTTGTGTCGTTGACTGTGCAAGTAGATTAGTCTTGTTTTGGTTATTTACTTTTTGATTCTCATGCTCTACACAGAGCTACAATGTTTGAATGGCAAAATCTTGTGAGAAATGGCTTTGTTTGGCTTTAAACATTTTCACTGAAATTTGAAACAACGAACACTTTTCTTTTTGTATTATGCTTGGTAAAACTTTTTCTGTATTGTGACAGGGTCAGGCTAGATGGCTACAGGAAAGTGATAGAAGGCAGATACATTATCCCCAGGTTAAGTAGGTCCCTTTTCCCTGGGTAAGGTAACAGGGAAGGTTCCAGAACAATCAGGAACTTTCTGGAAACAATTAAGGCGGACAGGTGGATAAGAACACCTGCAGCCAATCAAGAAGCTGCTAGAATCAAGACAGTCAGGCTAATCAGGGCACCTGGGTTTAAAAAAGGAGTTCACTTCAGTTTGTGGTGTGCATGCGAGGAGCTGGGAGCAAGAGGCACAAGAAGCTGAGTGTGAGAAGGTGTACTACTGGAGGACTGAGAAGTACAAGCATTATCAGAGATCAGGAGGAAGGTCCTGTGGTGAGAATAAAGAAGGTGTTTGGGAGGAGGCCATGGGGAAGTAGCCCAGGGAGTTGTAGCTGTCACGCAGCTGTTACAGGAGCCACTGTAGACAGCTGCAATCTACAGGGCCCTGGGCTGGAACCTGGAGTAGAGGGCGGGCCTGGGTTCCCCCCATCCCTCCATCCCCCCCTACTTGATACTAGAGGTGTTGACCTGGACTGTGGGTTCCACCAGAGGGGAAGGTCTCTGGCCTGTTCCCCGATCCACTAGATGGATCAGCAGAGACTGCGGGGATTGTTCTTCTTCCTTTTCCCCATGCTGACCAGTGATGAGGCTAACTGAGTGAACAGCATATTTGAGCCACGAAAGCGGCCAAACAGAGGGCTGCCGTGAACCTCTGAGGCGAGCAAATCCACCAATAAGCGCTGGACCCACCAAGGCAGAGGAGGAACTTTGTCACAGTATCAAATTTAAATTTTGAGTCAAAACTATCATACTGTGTGTGTGTTATGTATAATATCAAAATCGTCTGCACAAAATAGTTGACACTGTTAATAATGAGATTTATTTCTGTATTCATCTTAGCATTTAGTTGGGGGATGTAGTAATACAAATGAGACTTTTAAAACTTAGTAAAACTATTGCTGGATCTAGTAAACTTATCTGTTCAGTCAAATATGACATAAATATGGAGGAGAACGGGTAACTGAAGTATTGAGGAGCATGCTGATCAGGAATTTTGCCATGTCATAAATGTCTCCTTGCTCCTACTTCTCTCTCTTGTTCTAAACACTGTGTGCCGCAGAAGTAGTCATAGCCTGCTATTTAAATAGCAGGCTATCTTATTGCTTCAGTGTTTCTGCTCAAATGCTGCTGGAACAAAAGCTCAGCAAGGGTTTTGACTGGTTTAAGACTTATAATAAACAGTTCTGGTATATTGTTGAATCAGGTTTTTTTTCCTGTTGGGGTGGGAAACACAATTCTCAAAGAAATTCAGAATGGAATTTGAAATCTTACCCCTCAGCATCATTGGTTCAAATCTGGATGAGGTATGCAGCAACTGAAAGTAGCTCCCAGCGAGAGGCCGAGAAAGGAATTTTTGATCTCAATTAAGTGTCTAATCCACATTACAACACCCACCATTGATACTGGCACTAATTGACATATTTTTCTGGTCGTTTCACTGGTGGCCAAAGTTTGACTGTATTTTGGAGACTGAACTACACTCTCACCACTAGAGGTCTGGTCTGAGGCACCCGTTGCTGCTGTTCATGTAGCGTGGCTCCAGAGGATAGTTATTGTATTAGTTTTCAGGACCATTAAGCAATCACTTTTTGTGAGTCTCAGATGCATTTGAAGGATATTTTTAATGTGTCTCACATATTTAATGCTAGTATAATATTTTAAAAGATGATTCTCAGATAATATTGATGATACTGATGGTATCTAAGCTTTTATCTCATGTTTTTGAGTTTTCATGTGTTTGTAAGTTAAGAATAATTTCAATGTGTTTTTTTTAATAGTCCAACAGTAACAACTACCTTAAAGAACCTTGGAGCACTTTACAAACGTCAAGGCAAGTTTGAAGCTGCTGAAACATTAGAAGAGGCAGCAATGAGGTCTCGTAAGCAGGCAAGTATGAAAATTCCCCTTTGTTCTTAGTAACGCTATTTGTGGTTTGTTTTCATTAAAATTTTGACTTCCACTTGATGTATATTTTGCACGTTTGATGTTTTAGCTGTTCGGTAGCTGGCAGGTTTTGAGAGATGTATTGCTGTATATATTTGCCAATTTACTATCTATTATGTTAACAAAAAACACCCTTAGTTTTAGTTTAAATTTAAAATATATAGGCTCCATGTTAACCATTAGTAAACTGGGTAATTGCTAGGATGATGATACCAGGAACTGGTGGAACACTAAGTGTTCTGAGGTGCCACTGTGTGTGCAGGAGAACAGCAGCTGGTAACTGTGCAGTGCAAGAATGGCACAACCGAGTGGGGACACTTCTTGGCCTGGGGTGACAGCATGAATGTGAGTGGCATAATTGGGGGTGAATCCTGTGGAGGGCATGAGGGAGGACAGAAACAGCAGGCTTAGACAGCAGTTCTCAGCAGGAACAGTGTGAGGAGTTGAATCTTTGGGGGTAAGTTTGGACCATGGAGGGACTATAGCTAGGGAAGCCATTTCTGAGGAGGGAGACCTGTTAGGGAGAGGATCAAGAGGGGAGCCTTGGTTGGTGAACTCTCTCTCCGATACTTCTGTGTGTTGATATGAGGTACTCTTCAACCTATTGAGGAGGAACTTTTGTGACTCTCTTAATGTAGACAAAACCTGGAGCTGGTGTCTACAATGAATATTTTTAGAAATTCTCTAATCCTAAAACCTGTCAAATGACCACCTCACCTTTCCACATGGGGAAAGAGTTGTTTTTTTTCTTGAAGTAGAAGGAAAGCTGAGTGTATGTTTGTGTTTTAATATGGCTATAAATGTAAATGTATAAATCTATGAAAAAAGAATGTAGACTATACTTACAGAATAGGGGATTCTGTCAGCAAAATATTTGGTGGTCATGGTGGATAATTAGGTGAACACGAACTCTTGAAATTCAGTTTTTAGTAATTTTGGTGGCAGAAAAGTAAGAATTTTCTCTTGTAAAATGATGTTTTTGTGTGGACACTTTATAATTCAAACCGCAAGTAAACTACTTCAGAACAAAGATATTAGTCAAAATATGGCAGGCTATATCTTACAGATAAAGTACCTCTTTTTGTTGTAAATACACCAATTTGTAGCTGAAATGTTTCAAAACCTATTAGTACATGATCCTGATCCTGCAATATTTTTTGCTGCTGTAGAAGCAGACTGCCAGGAATAGGAAAGAGTAAAGGAGTTACTGACAAACCTTATACCCAAAAATGTGCTGATGACATCAACATTGGTTGATTGTTTAGACATACAAAGAAGAATCCAATCCATTCCTCCATGACAAACAGAAGGAAAATCTGAGTGTTTGCCAAGTAGAAAAGGACAAAACCAGTAAGCTTGAGGGAAGATACTAGAGAAAAAAAATCTTGATATCCCCTTTTTAATATAAATACACGAAAATGCTCCTGCATAAGGTTTTTGATATACCTTTTATCCAAGTGAGATTTTAAAGTAAAATAGCAGTTCTTCAAGTAGTGTCCTTGTAAGTGCTCCACTTAAGGTGCACTTGTGCCCTGCGCCTTTGATTGGAGATTTTTGGTAGCAATGCCTGTTCAGCCCTCACATGCACCCCATGCATTCTCGTGCATCATGCTGAGGCTATATGGCATTAAACTGAGGGCAGTTGGCCTGTATCTTCTCAACCACCATTGACTTGAGACGGAGTCTGCAATGAGTGCCTGTTCTCTGTTTAGCATTTAGAGAGATAGTTTTATAGTTACTTACCTTTTAGTGTTTCCTTTTTCTTTTCTTTCTTAATAAAAAAATTCTTTTATTCTTAGATAGATATTTGTTTAGTACTGCTTCTTGGGATTGTCTCATTGTTTTTTCTTGGGAATGGTGGGTTCCCTAGGATTTGAGAGGTGCCTCTTCTGCTGTGAGGCTATTCCAATCAGTGACAGGCTTTCCCAGGCTTTATCCTCCACTCTTTGGGGATACCCATATTCCTAGTAAGTGCAAGATCTGCACATCCTTCAAGGGTAAATCCCGAAAAAATAGGGAAACCAAATTTAAATGTCTGATGATGGAGGAAGGCTTATGTCCAGCTTCAGATCCAGGGGTGGAGGATCCCACTGTGCATAGACCTCCCAGTAGTGCTATTGCTCTGTCCACATCAAGATCTCAATCACCAGAAACCGTGAGAGTGGTAAACAGTACCATGGTACTAAGTACTTCTGTTGTACTGAAGTCCTCATCTGCATCTTCCTCTAAACAGAAGAGGTAGGGAGTAAAACTGCAAGAGGATCTGTCAGTGACACAAGAGGACTATGGAGATCTCAGGTCCCAAGGGGAGTTCCATGTAGGCTCTGATTGATGCTGGTACTGCAAAGGCAAAGAAAAAAACTCAGTCTAAGGCAGACTCCATACCAAGTTTGGGTACCCAGACGCTAACTGGCAGAGATATGGGTGAAAAGTTATCATTCCATCCAGGAACAACACTCAGTACCAATATTGAGGAAGTCAGCTGTAGCAGGGGTGGCTAGACCTCCTATGGTACTGAGCTCGTAACTGATGTGCTCCTGGGTGCCCAGCACGTGGTGCCAGCTACATCAGTACTGAAGCCACCCTTCACAGAGTCTCTCCTGGGCCAGTCTTTGTTACCATCAGCAGGTGTTCAGGTAACTGTCACATTCCAGGTTGCTGTCCACTTGCCTTGAAACCTTGGGTGCCTCACAATGCTTTGCTGTGATAGCTCCCAAACAGGGCCACTCACAAACAGCATGCAGGTCACACCCTGAGTGCCTGTGTATAGTTGCAGTCCTGGTCCAGCAACTCTGACATCAGCAGCTTTTCAGCAACTATACTCTGGCTTCCAGGAGCCTTGGTTACTTCTTGCCGGGTGACCCCAACACGCTCCTAGTCCTGAATTTCCTAAATGTGTGTTCTGCATGGCCGAGCCCTCTCTTGGACCGTTCAGATATTATACGTCTATTGGCCTTGTAAGGGGTCAATATTCAACAGTTTACTGGTTTAACTGGAGTTACCCAAACATTTCAGTTTAAACACAACACTGGATTAGTTTTGATTAAAAATAAAAAAGTTTATTTAACTTCAAAGAGAGAGATTTGAAATGAGTACAAGTATAAGGTGTTAAAGTCAGAAACGATTACAAGAAAAATAAAGATAACTAGCTTTCTAGTATCTAAAACTTAAATTAGACTTAGTTCAAGGTCAAATCCTTACCACATGTTTCCAGCAACATTGCTGACCAAATTCTCAGGTCAGGATCCTCCTGCCCCTCCCCCCCGCACCTCCCTGGAAGTCAAAGGAATGGTTCCTTTGTTGTTCCTTGCTAAAATGCAGATCCATCTGTTCTTTCCCCTGACATGCGATTGCCAATCAACTTTGACTCCTGGCTAGAGATGTTAACTTGTCCTTTGTCTTTGAGGAACAGGTTTACCCTCTCCCCAGATTTGTCTGGTAAACACGTCAGTCATATTTTCAGCTTCTGTTCATATAATATTGCTGCACACATTTCACCATGATATTACTGACCAGTGAGTTATTAGTTTTCAAATGATACCTCACAAGGCATATTTTGTACAAAGATTATTACAATAGTGGGTAGTATGTGGGAGTGAACTCTTCAGATTTTCACATCTCAGTGCAAAGTTTCCCTGTCTATTCTAAAACACATCACTACCCCTCCTACATTGATGTTTTACAAGAGACTAGACCTTAAAAGGACACCCTCATGGCAGGAACACAGATGCCTCCATCTGTACCTTTGGGCCCTGCCAAGTGGCCTTGCTGGGATCCGTGGTCGTTCTATCGCCCGCAATTTGCAATAGGGTCTTCACGCCACTGGAGGGAACAGAGAAGGACCGATTTTCCTCAGTCCCCTCTACTACCACCCATGTCAGAGGAAGAGCAAGAAGCAAGGATGGACAAGGGAGATGACACCTCATATGAATATTTCCTCCTCTTTACCTGATGAAGCTGTGATGCTTCCATCACCTTCTATGGCAGATAACTTGAGACAGTTTCAGGAACTGATGAAGCAAATTGCTTACAGGCTTCAGATTCCCTTAGAGAGATTTCAAGAGCCCATAAACTCCTAGATATTTTACAAACTTCATCATCCATGAGAATTGCCATTCCAGTGAATGAAGCTCTTATGGAGCTCACTAAGACTATTTGACAAACCCCAGCTTTGACACAGTCTACCTGCAACAGATAAAAAGTATTATGTTCCTGCCTGGGAATCAGAGTTTCTCAAACACAACTCTGAACTCTCTAGTAGTAGGGGCCATTAATGAAAGAGGCAAGCAACATAGCTCTAAGTCCATCCCATACAGCAAGGACCAGAAGAGGCTCGATGTTTTTGGCTGCAGAATCTATGCTTTAGCCACAATTCAGTTCTGAATAATGAACTATCAGGCACTCATGGCCAAGTACACTTAGGCCTGGTCTACACTGGGGGGGATCGATCTAAGATACGCAATTTCAGCTACGAGAATAGCGTAGCTGAAGTCCACGTATCTTAGATCGACTTAGAATCACTTACTTCGCGTCCTCATGGTGTGGGATCGACGGCAGAGTGATCAGGGATCGATTTATCGCGTCTACACTAGATGCGATAAATCGATCCCTGATAGATAGATCCGGCAGGTAGTGTAGACGTGGCTTCACATTACAACACATGTAATTCCTTTATTGAGCATCTGTGAGAGGAACATCGTAGCCAGTTTAAAGCCACCATTCAAGAGGGTCGGCTGCTAATGAAGACATCGCTCCAGCAGGGGCGGCAGGTTTGTATAATTTTTGGTGGTGCCCAGAACGGGTCCAAGACCTGCTCCCCCACACACACCTGCCTTATAAGCTGATATATATTTTTTTTAAATGTGAAGGCTCTGGGGTGGGGCTGGTGATGAGGGGCTTGGGCTATGGGAGGTGCTCAAGCAGAGGGTTGGGGTGTGGGAGTGAGGGCTTTGGGGTAGGGCTGGGATGAGGGGTTCATGGTACAGGAGGGGGCTCAGGGCTGGGGCAGAGGGTTGGGTGGGGGGGGTGAGGGCTCTGGCTGGGGGTATGGGCTCTGGGGTGGGGCAGGGTCAGGGCCAGGGATGAGCAGTTTGGGGTGCAGGCAGGCTGCCCCAGGGCTGGGACCAGAGAGGAGGACTCCCCCCAGCCCTCTCCCTCTTGGCAGCAGTGAGCTCTGGGGGAGGAGACCCCCTTTTCCCCCCCAGCAGCACACTCGCTTTGCACCACTGTCACTGCACATGCTCCTAGGGTTCCTCTCAGGTCCAGGAAGCCCCCTTGCCTCCCCTATGGGGGGTGTGGGGGTGGCTGCCATCACGTGTGCACCTCCTCACCTGCTGCTGCCCCTCACTGTAGCCTCACTGGGGATGGGGATGGGGCTGCCCCTGGCCCAGCAGGGGCAGGAGCGGTGACTGCGGGCAGGGGGGGCCCCCTGTGCTGGTGGAGGGTCCTGTCGGAAAAGGGAAGGGTTCGTCTGACTGAGGCAGAAGGGGCAGAGTCAGGGTCAGCCTACCCTGGCAGTAGTGGTTGGGGGGTGCTAGGACCCTGCGGCGGCAGTTGATGCCGGGAGCCAGCAAAGTGGAGTGCAGCACAGAGTTGCAGGGTGCAGGCGACTGCCGCCCAGGGTGCAGGCGACTGCCGCCCAGGGTGCAGGCGACTGCCGCCCAGGGTGCAGGCGACTGCCGCCCAGGGTGCAGGCGACTGCCGCCCAGGGTGCAGGCGACTGCCGCCCAGGGTGCAGGCAGGGAGGCTTGTGGGGGCAGCAAGCAGTGCCAGGGGAGAGACCCAGCCTCAAACATTGTTGGAGTTGTGCCCCCGGGCCCTGAATATTGCTGGAGCTTGGGCACCGTGGGCCCATATAATTCACCGCCCCTGTGCTCCAGGCCTCCTTAGATGCAACATATACTGCAGCACAGTCTATATTATCTGCAGTGGTCATGAGAAGAGTGTCTTGGCTGCAGATGTTGGGCTTTCCGAAAGAGGTTCAAAGTACCATTGAAGACCTCCCATTTAACTGTCACAAGCTGTTTGCAGGTTAAACGGATACCTTTTAAAGGACTTGAGAGTCACGCTGAGATCCTTTGGAATCTATACTCATGTAAATAAGAGAAAATACAGTAGATCTTAAATGACACAAAGCGCACACCCAGCCCTGTATTCAACATGCCATAGACCTTTTGAAGCCCTGGTCAAGCGACCTAGGTACTCCAAAAAAAGAAACCCCTATCAGCTACAGCTACATTCTCCCAGCCATCCATGTCCTCAAAGTGACAATTTTGATGGCTTGGTCAAGAGTCTCAATCATCCAGTTGATGGGACTATACAACTGCAACGTCCTATCCCCCTCCCTCATTTTGGATGCTGCCTTTCCTATTTTTAGAATGTGTGGGAGCATATAACTTTGGACAAATGGGTTTTGGAAGCCATAACTTCTGGTTACACTATCCATTTCCAGGCCCTCCCTCCTACCCATCCCCGTCCCTCTTCAGGGACTTCTCTCATGATCAGTTACTAGAACAAGAAGTGACCTCACTTCTAAGTTTAGGAGCAATAGCACAAGTTCCTGTGCAACATAGAGGAACGGGATTCTCCTTAAAATACTTTCTTATATCCAAAAAGAAGGGAGGGTGGAGACCGATTTTTAGACATCAGGTCTCTAAATGGATACATAAAACAGCAAAAATTCAGGAGGGTGACATTGGCAGTAATAATTCTGTTAGAATTAGATTGGTTTGTGACCCTCGACCTACAAGACACAGATTTTCATGTCACTATTCACTCATCATACAGAATGTTTCTTTGTTTCTTAATCAATAGCAAACACTATCAGTACAGTGTGCTTCCTTTTGGACTATCTTTGGCACCAAGGGTGTTCTTAATTATTCTGGCAATAGTTGCCGCCCTCCTATGTTGTTTGAGCATATTTATTTTCCTGTACCTAGACAATAGGATCTGCCTTTGAATAAGCCAATCGGGAGGTGCTGAAGTCAATAAAGATCATGTGTTCTCTGTTTCACAGTCTGGGCCTTCAGATCAGACAGTCTATTTTGACTCCATGTCCGTGTCTAGATTTCAGAGGGCTTCTCTGTATGCACTGACAAACAGCATACTTACCCTCCAGGTTATTTCTCACACTAGCTGACCTCATCTCAAGGATTCAGGGCAGTCCTCAAGTTGCAATAAGAGATTGCCTTCAACTGCTGGGACACATGCCCACATGTGTCTTTGTAGTGCACCATGCCAGGTTACATCTCCAAGGTCTACAGGGATGGCTTTGAACGGTTTACAAACCCAGCAAACATAATATAGGCAGGTTATTTTGTGTTTCCCAGTGGATTCCACACTCACTCAATCGGTGGAAGGGTTCAACCAACACTTGCACAGGTGTTCCTTCCGTTTATTCAGATTCCCCCTACTGTGATGATATCAGGTGCTTTGCTTTTGGGTTAGGGGGCACATCTAGGATCTCAGAAGATGTGGGGCAAATGGTCACTACAGGAGCAGCTTCTCCACATATTCCTTTTGGAATTGAGTAGTCAAAAATATGTGCATAAACTTTCTACCTCTAATCAGACTGAAGTCAGTAAAGATAATGAATGACAACATGGCATGTGTGCGAGGAGCGCCAGGAGCTGGGAGTCCTGGTGCCACAGATCAGATCTGAGGACAACACCATCGTCACCCTGAGCGCCAGGGGCATGCTGGAGAGGACCCTGAAGGCAGCCATCCACTCGCTGTACATGGAAGCCCTGAAGCGTAAACTGGACCAGGGTAAAGCCTTCGAACTGACCAGCAAGTGGGACGCCAGCAACTGCTTCCTCGCCGGGGGCAGATTCCCCCCTTTTCGATGACTGGCGGTTCATCCACCGCGCCCGGCTCAACTGCGTCCTGCTCAACGGATCCGTCCGCCACAGGAACCGAGACAAGCGTTGCAGGAAGTGCGGCTATTCCAACGAGACCCTGCCCCACGTCCTGTGCAGCTGTAAGCCCCGCTCCAGAGCCTGGCAGCTGTGCCACAACACCATCCAGAACCGCCTAGTGAAAGCCATCGCACCGCACCTGGGGAAGGTCGCCGTGAACTGCGCCATCCCCGGTACTGACAGCCAGTTGCGACCCGACGTGGTAGTCACCGACGAGGCCCAGAAAAAGATCATCCTCGTCGACATCACGTTCTCCTTCAAGAACAGGACCCCGGCCTTCTGCGAAGCCCGAGCTCCTAAGCTGGAAAAATACGCCCCTCTGGCCGACACCCTGAGAGCAAAGGGCTGCGAGGTGCAGATGGATGCCCTGATCGTCGGAGCCCTAGGCGCTTGGGACCCCTGCAACGAGCATGTACTGCGGACCTGTGGGATCGGTCGACGCTACACACGGCTCATGCGGTGCCTCATAGTCTCAGACATCATCCGATGGTCCAGGGACATCTACATCGAACACATCACCGGCCACCGACGGTACCAGGAGGTGTGAACCGGTACGACATCGTGCATCAACTATGGGAAAGGGACTGAGAGGCTTTTTCCATTGGACCATATGAACTGGAACCATAAACTCACTGAACATTAAATCCCACCAAATGAGGGTAGATCCATCCCCGTCATTGTATCCACTCATTATACTCCACACCTGAACGTAGCCATTATATGGACAAAATACCACCATATCTCAATGTCTGTACTTTGACTGGTTAAACTTTTACCCCCAAGGAGATTGCAGATTATGTATTCCTTATGCCACCTGTTCCTAAACCAAATTTCGCACCCCTTGATAATCTGTACCTTATTCCCTGATAACCAGAAACTTCTGCGCTTAAATTCTGTACCATTTTCTTTTTACTTCAACATTATCTTAATAAAATTATTAAATCTGTTCTTATCAGCTGTCAGGGAGGAGCACCATTCCCCATCTCTCTGTGCCAAAGCAATAAAACTCTGGAATTGATGCACAACCAACCACATAGTCATCTCTGCTTCTTACATCCCAGGTATTCAAAACACCATGACATACTATTTCAGCAGATGTTTTTCTTATGTATGAATGGGAACTAAACTCCAGAGTCCCTCACATGATATTCTCAGTTAGGGGTTCCCAGAGGCAGACCTGTTTGCCACAGCAGCCAATTCAAAATGAATCATGTATTGCTCCAGAGGGGGTCTTGATCCTGTATTCCTTGGAAATGCATTTGTCATAGCATGGACAAAAGGACTTCTATGTGCATATCCAATGCTGTTATTATTGAACGTTCTAAACAAGATTGGGCCAGGGTTATAATGATAGCACTAAAGTGGCCAAGACAAGTCTGGTATCCCTATCTCATCAGAGTCACCTGTTGTCCTTCTTGGAAACTTCCAGTCAGTCCTTACCTACTGACTCAAGATGCAGGTCAAACACTTCACCCCAGTTTACGGATTCTGTGGTTCCAAGCAGAGAGAGAGTTGGCAGGTCCTATGGGAAGCAGGTCTAAGGGGAAAAACAGTTCGAGAGAGTTGACAGTTTTTCAAAGAAACATTAAGGACACGAGTAAACTATCCCACTGCGTAGAAATGATAGGAAGTATAGCAAGACGCCACTGTGGCTTAACCAGGGGATCTTCAATGATCTGAAACTCAAAAAAAGAGTTCTACAAAAAGTGGAAACTAGGTCAGATTACAAAGGATGAATATAAACAAACAACACAAGCATGTAGGGACAAAATTAGAAAGGTCAAGACACAAAACAAAATTAAACTAGCTGAAGACATAAAGGGTAACAAAAACATTCTACGGATACATTAGAAGCAAGAGGAAGACTAAAGACAGGGTAGGTCCATTACTCAGTGAGGGGTGAAAGACAATAACAGAAAATGTGGAAATGGCAGAAGTGCTAAATGACTTTTTTGTTCCAGTTTTCACCAAAAAAGTAAGTAATGGTTGGATGTCTAAGATAGTGAACACCAGTGAAAATGAGGTATCATCTGAGGCTAAAATAGGGAAAGAACAAGTTAAAAAATGTATTCAAGTCAACAGGGCCTGACAAAATATATCCTAAAATACTCAAGGAGCTGACAGAGGAGATATCTGAGCCATTAGCAATTATCTTCAAAAACTCAGAAGACTGGAGAGATTCCAGAGAACTGGAAGAGGGGAAATAGAGTGCCAGGCTATAAAAAGGGGAATAAGGACAACCTGGGGAATTACAGAGTAGACATCTTAACTTCCTTCTCCGGAAAGATAATGGAATAAATAAGCAAGTAAACAATTTGCAAACATCTAGAAGACGGTGATAAGTAAGATGAACATGGATTTGTCAAGAACGAATCATGTCAAACCAACCTAATAGCTTTCTTTGATGGGGTAAAAAGCCTTGTGGATGGGGAGAACCAGTAGTTGTGGTATATCTTGACTTTAGGAAGGCTTTTGATACTGTCTCACATGACCTTCTCATAAACAAACTAGGGAAATACAGCCTAGATGGAGCTACTATAAGGTGGGTACATAACTGATTGGAAAACTGTTCCCAGAGAGTAATCATCAGTGGTTCACAGTCAAGTTGGAAGGGCATATCATGTGGGGTCCCACAGGGATTGGTCCAAGTCTGTTCAATATCTTCATCAATGATTTAGGTAATGGCATAGAGAGTACACATATAAAGTTTGCGGACGATACCAAGCTGGGAGGGGTTGCAAGTGCTTTGGAGGATAGCATTAAAAGTCAAAATGATCTGGACAAACTGGATAAGTGTCTGAAGTAAACAGGATGAAATTCAAGAAGGAAAAATGCAAAGTACTCTAATTAAAAGGAGCAATTAATTGCACACATACAAAATGGGAAATGACTGCCTAGGAAGTAGTACTGCAGAAATGGATCTGGGGGTCATAGTGGATCACAAGCTAAATATGAGTCAACAGTGTAACACTCTTGCAAAAAAAGCAAACATCATTCTGGGATGTATAAGCGGGAGTGTTGTAAGCAAGACACAAGAAGTAATTTTTCCGTTATACTCCGCTCTGGATAAGGCCTCAGCTGGAGTATTGTGTCCAGTTCTGGGTGCCATATTTCAGGAAGGATGTGGACAAATTAGAGAAAGTCCAGAGGAGAGCAACAAAAATGATTAAATGCTTAGAAAGCATGACCTCTGAGGAAAGACGGAAAAAACTGGGCTGGTTTAGTGTAGAAAAGAGAAGACCGCGGGGGGATATAACAGTTTTCAAGTATGTAAAAGGTTGAAAATTTGTTCTCATAAACCTCTGAGGTTAGGACAAGAAACAATGGGCTTAAATTGCAGCAAGGGAGATTTAGGTTGGACATTAGGAAAATCTTCCTGTCAGGGTGACTAAGCACAGGAACAAATTGCTTGGGGAGGTTGTGGGATCTCCACTGCGGGTTTTTAAGAACAGGTTAGACAAACACCTGTCACGAATGGTCTAGTTACCAAGTAGTCTTGCCTTGAGTTGCAGGGACTAGAGTAGAAGGCGGATTGCGGTCCCTTCCGGTCTTACACTTCAGTGATTTGATGGTTCTTGGGGATAGAGGGCCTTGTTCCTCAAATGCACAAGAAGTTTTATTAAATAATAGAAAACTATCTACAAGAAATACTTTGGAAACAATACCATCTTTGGTGTAACAGTCATCATATTTCATCAACTCAGTCTTCTCTTCATGGGGTACTGGATTACCTGTTGGAATGGAAGACGTTTCTGTGAATTGTATTAAGGTTCACTTAGCACGAATAACAGGCTTTCACACACCCAGGGAGGGTATTTCTCTCTTTGCTCACCCAACTACATCAAGATTTCTGTGAGGTTTGTCAAATATGTTCCCACAAATCAGAAACCCTGCTCCTAGCTGGGACCTGAACCTAGTCCTTAATGACCTTATGAAGCCTATGTTTGAACCTCTAGCTACATGTTTGTTTTAAGATTTATTTATGAAGACAGCCTGTCTGATATTGTTCTCTTCTTCCCAAAGAGTAGGAGAATTGAGGGCTTTAATGGCAGACTCCCTATTTCAGTGTTTTCCAGAGAGAAAATGTCGCTACAGGCCTATCCAAGATTCTTACCTAATGTGTCCTCAGAATGCCACATTAATCAAACCAGTCATCTCCTGGTTTTCTTCCAGAACAACATCAGATTAGTCAAGAAGCTATAT
Organism: Eretmochelys imbricata; assembly: GCF_965152235.1. Classification (NCBI taxonomy): domain Eukaryota; kingdom Metazoa; phylum Chordata; order Testudines; family Cheloniidae; genus Eretmochelys; species Eretmochelys imbricata. Next base: position 113,393,123 of record NC_135577.1, read on the forward strand.
TCCATACTCTGTATGTAAGGAAGGTGTTAACTTTCTGCTAGACAGGACCAAACTATTTAGAAAATCTCCTGTTTTTGTCTATAATGGATACAAACAAGGGTTTGGTAATTTCGAAACGGAGATTGTCAAAGTGGTTCTCTGGTTGTGATATGGTATGTGGTATGATAGAACTCATGTCCAACCCCCTTTGAGAGATTTAACACGTTCTACAAGAGCACTGTCTACATCAATTGCATTACTTAAGGACGTACCAATTGTAAACATATGTAGAGTGGCAACTTGGTCCTCTGTTTCATACTCTTGTCTGATTATGTCGTGGTGTCTTTGGAAAGATCAGATGCGGCTGTGGGCAAGTTAGTTCTCTTCTGTATTGAACTCTGCGCTGAACCTTCTGCCTCCTTTGGGGGATACTGCTCAGGAGTCATCTGAAGTTGAGAACCGAGAGGGACACTACTCAAAGAAGAAGAGGTTACGCATCTTGTGTAGTAACTGGAGTTCTTGGAGATGTGTCCCTCTGTTGGTGCTCCACTATCTGCCTTCTTCCCCTCTGCTTTGGAGTCATCCTCATGGGACTTTGTGGTGGAGAAGGAGTTGAGGGCAGTTTTCCCACACAGCCCATATAGCTTCTTCTTGAAAGATGAGGATGTGTGGGGTGCATGGGCGGGCTGAATGGGCACCTCTACCAAAAGTCTATTATCAAAGGCGCAGGGTGCAAGTGCACCTGAAGTGGACCACTCACAGGGACACCCATTTCAAACAACTCCATTTACTGCACAAGGTCAGTAACCTCTCTGTATGCCTATTGTCTCCTGAGCAACAAAACTTTCACTTGGTGTTTTGTTCTGATTTGGTTAATATCACTTCATGTGATTACATGCATATTAGAAAAGTTATGACATAGTTAACCAGGTAAATGGCAATGAGTATAAGAAATTATAGGCATCACTGGCAGGTAGGCCTATAGTTGTTTGCCTAAGACTTAGCATTATAAACCACCACTTTTAGTGGCTTATAACTTCGCCTGAATGGTTAAAGTCTGGCAGAATTTTCTTTCTATGCATTTTCCCTGCATCAGGATGGATTTTTTTTAAATGTTTCAGCACAAAGGGTTCAGCTGTTTCTGAGAATAAGGTTAGGTGAAAGTATTATTTAAAAAAAAAATTGGCAAAACAAAGTTCCAACCATTTCTTAGAAGATCTCTAGTGCCGTTCAGATTTTGGACCAGAATTTGACATTCGGTAGGGAGTTTCTTTGTAGGATCAAAGAAATGCTTTTTGATGTCCCAGAAAAATCAGCCCAGATATGGCTTAGTAATAAGCGTCTGAAAATCACCCCTTGCACATGATCAGTAGAGCTTGTTAAAGGTTTCAAGTATTAGAGTAGCCGCTGTGTTAGTCTGGATCTGTAAAAGCGGCAAAGAGTCTATAAGGTGGCACCTTATAGACTAACAGACGTATCGGAGCATAAGCTTTCGTGGGTGAATACCCACTTCGTCGGATGCACGTTAAAGGTTTGCAGCTGAAATCCCTGAATATTCCATTTGTATGGAGCATGCTCTAGTCCCACAGAGCTCCAAAACATGCCAGCTGCATTCACAAGCACAGAGCTAGTTTCAGATATGGGGGTTGATGCATTTACTAACAGCAGCTGCCACTGCCCTGTTGGTCTAGATGAAGGCACGTGTTAAAGTAAAGGGGAAACAGGGTTGGACTGCCACCCTCTTATGCTAAAAGTAGAGATAGTTCCCCCTCTCCCCGTGGGCTTGAGGCAACAGCACTTCTTGGCTGGTGTGCTGAGAGTGCCACCTTCTGTTTCAGTTTACTTTCACTACGGAGGTAGGTGTGCTGGACTCCAGGAAAAGATTATGCTTCAAGTCTCATCTCTTTCATGGACTAATGAAGTCTTGTGCAATTTGCATTTCTTATTGAGCAAGTCAAGCAGTAAAGTATAATTCTCCTAATCTTATATTCTGCTAAATGAGGTTGCACGTGTTCTGTTCTGTCAGAACTGGAAATAGAACCCGGTATTGCATCTGTCACATGGCTCTTTAAGCCACATTTATGTCTTCTGGGTTGTGGGCTGCCCCGGGGGCTGGTGCAGCCCTCGGACTAGGTTAAAGCAGCTTTGTGGGATGCTCTAATTTACAGCAGCCTGTTGGCTCACAGTCCAGAATTGCAGAGTGTTGCAGCCACGTCCCCTGCTAGGGGGTTGGCCCAGGATCCCCGCTGGTGCTGGCAGAAGGGGAGTGCCGCATGGCCCAGGACCTCCGCTGGCACTGGAGGGAGGGGGATGGGTGATGGCGCGTGGCCTGGGACCCAAACTGTGGGGAGGGTTGGCAGGGCTCGTAGGCTCTCTACCTGTGTCCGCGTGAATGAGGAAGGGCAGCCAGGGGGGCACTGCGTGCTGCCCACCACAAGTGCTGGATCCACAGCTCCCATTGTCCAGGAACTACAGCCAACGGGAGCTTTGGGGATGGTGCCTGCGAGCAGTATGTGGAGCCCCCTGGGCCCTCTGCCTAGGAGTTGCAGGGACATGCCAGTGGAAGCTGGATAGCTCCCCCCCCACAGGTAAGCGCTACTTTGCACCCCAACCTTGCCCCAGCCCTGAGTCCTCTCCCAAATGCTGAAGCTGCTGCTGCTGCAGAAGTCATAGAGGTCCTGGAAGGTCACAAAATCTGTGACTTCCGTGACAGACACGCAGCCTTAATCATGGTCTTGTGCTTCCCGTGTGCTGGGGGAATTAACACTGTGTTTTTAGAATGACTGTGCCAAATCTGTTATGTTTTTCTGTGCTCATTGTAACCACTAGAACCCCACTCCCCTCCAGAGCCAGCAATAGTACCCAGGCTTTTGATTCCAGACTTCTGTGTGCTGTCTGAAAGAGTTGGGTAAGCCACTGGCAAAGTGTCATGTTTCCCTCTAGTGACTGATGGACATAGAGGATTACACACTGCTAGTGCAGTTAGTTAGTTACACTTTTAGCTCAAGTAGTAGAGATCTGTGTAATTGATTCAAAGGTTTTGGGTTTCAATCCTGTTAATGACCCATACAGAGCGTCTTTATGGTTCCACTTGATGGAATTTCTGTTTCTTCAGTTTACTTTTCTAAAAAACTAGGCATTTGTGTACAAAAAGCTACTTTTAAAATGTCAGTTACAAAGTGCAAGTACTCAAAATTAAGAAATGCCCCAATTAATGTTTTCTATGTGACTTAGCTTCCTTGTCTGTATATTATGATGATCTTTGTGTGATCATATACTATTTGACCCATGCTTCATTCACTGTGCAAGGTGGACAGTGAATGAGGCAGAAAGTTACAAGAGAAAGGATGTTCTCTTGTGACAAACTTACTGAGCTGGGTTCTGTTCCTGGCTGAGCAACAAACATCTCTTTGATGCTGGGTAAGATTATCATAATGCGTATGCACAGTAGCTCAAATTAAGCTTGCAAGCTTACTTTTGGCATTTCCTGACATGATTTGTTGTCTTAGCAACTTAAATGTTTTTAGTGTAGTTTTTTGTATCTAACATACTTTGTATTTCTTTCAGTAATCCTTTTAGAAATTCAGAAAGTGTACCTGATGTATCCTTTATCAGGAAACTATCTATTGCACTGACAAAAGATTGGAGTCAATAAAGTCTCTCCTTTCCATCTCTACTTTGATCCTGTTCTATGGTTATAATTAAATTTTCATAATAAAATTCATTACTGTTAAAATTTTGGCACATGAGAACACTTTTTTAATAGAAAGCTTATACCACAGCTGGGTTTTTTTTAATGTAATACTTTGTGTTGGGCTTTTTAAACATGAACTCAATGTTCTTTACAAAGATAGGTAAACATTACTAACCCCATTTAACATATGGGAAAACCAAGGAAAAGAGAGCATGTGTTTCCATGTTAGTGATCTAACAGGCGCCTTAGTACCAAGCAGATATGTGAAATGCTTGAGGTAAGTCACTAACAGTCAGGAGAAGAACCCCAAGCCTGCTAACTCCCAGGCCTGTGCTCAGTCCAACTGTTTTGCTTTATGTTGCATTGATGTTTGTAATAGATCAGTTATAAAGTATTGAAAATTGTATTAGGTTCAGCGTGAGTTTAATGTGTCACTGATTTTTTCGTTAACTTGGTTACCATGCATATTTATGATAGTGTACATTATTAAAACCTATACTGATCAAGTAAAACACTTTTCCCCCCTTTGCCTGCCTCACAGGGTCTTGACAATGTTCACAAACAGAGAGTTGCTGAAGTGCTAAATGACCCCGAGAGCATAGAAAAAAGGCGAAGCCGAGAAAGCCTCAATGTCGATGTGGTAAAGTACGAAAGTGGCCCTGATGGAGGCGAGGAAGTGAGTATGAGCGTAGAATGGAATGGGGTAAGTACAGTACACAGTTGAAGAAAATAGTGGTAAATTTTCTAGACTATAACAGGAATTCCTTTGTCCAGTTGTCATTCCATTGTGTTTTCAAAGTAGTTTTCCTACTTCATCAACTTTACACTTTGTAATTCTGCAGAATTAAGAATTAAAGAATAAGATCTTGCATTTAGTAAATTCTTTTTTAAATTGTCCACAATGTTTTGTCCTGGAAAGTAAAATTTCTTTAGGAATTTCAAGAAGCTGGGCTTAACTATGAGTATTTGAATGCTGATTGAGTGTCCTGGTGTTTGTTGGGTGCATAATCCCTAGTCTGTGGTTTTCTCAATAGATTGGCAATTAATTTACTTCTGCTTATTTGCTCTCTTTATATCATCCTTGCCTGTAGGTTAAATGCGTCCAGCAGGTACCACTATGGAATTAGGGATATTAAAACATCACTGATTTTTAAAGTAAATAAAAACAATCAGTTTAAGACTTAAAAAATACTCCAGTCACCCCTCTCCCAACCTTGTCAGAGAAAACGACCTGTAACTTCGTTTCCAGTTATGGAAGAAGGGTGATCCATAATCTCATTTTGTATGTTCTGTCATTACTGGGTCATGGCAACTTGACAGCAAAGATACATTTTTTTAAATGAAATGTATATGTCCACTTCCCATGCACTCCTTTAGAATTTATAATTAAAGTGAGGCCTTATTCTATCTTGTGATGTCTTGTTCCACTACCTAACATAACATCTGTGTCACGAGTTAGAACAACAAAAACTTTTAAAAACAGATATGTTTGTAACGTGTAATTAACTATGCATTTTTTACCCTTTTTTATGTTTTTCATGCTTTTATTTATACTGTTTACTTAATTTTGTTTGCTCCGGTTACTGACTTTCTTATTGTGTATTCTGTTGCTGCCAAGGGAATGTACTTAGTGCAGGCAGTCAAACTGTTAATTCACTGTAAGCTATAGTTCTGCTAAAGCACTGATACATTTTGCCAAATTGCTGAAGTGATAGGTTTGTCTGACTACTTTTGCTTTTGCTTTAGGGTGTTTATCCTACTTTATAAACTAGAATGCTTCTAAAGTTCATTTCTCTTACAACAGTTTTTCAGTCACTTGCAAGAAGCTTTTAAAGCCAACTTTTTAAAAAGCTTAACACTTGCTGAATTTGCCTGGAGAATGTTCTCTCCATCTTTGGTTGCTTTTGTCATTTATCAAATGACATTTTCTTGGCATTGGTATTCACCGTTTCAAGACAGTCAATCAGCATCTGTTGTGAATAATTAATGTTGCATCATTAGTGTCCCACAATAAGTTTTGTAACTCCTTTTATCTTAATTTTGTCCACTCAGCATTAGAACTGTGTACTGTACTCCTCCCTTAATTTCTGCCGTACTTTGCATGCCTTTGTGTGTTCTAAGTGAATAAAACCTTTTTTTTACTGTTTGCTTTTAATTAAAACAAGCATGCAGATTTTGGAATGATAAAGAACCTTCTGGAAAAATACAAAATGGTATTTCTAGGTCAATATTTGAATGAAACCTAAACTGATAAATATCTGTTGACCTAAAAAATTAATTTTCCTTTAGGGACCAGAATTAAGGAAGTGTTGATTTTTATAAAGTCTGGGAATTGCACCATTCATTTTAAAAATGTGGCATCACTTTTTCTGATATACATAGGACTATCCTTGAAGTCTTTAAACCATGATTTGAGGACTTCAGTAGCTCAGACATAGGTGAGAGGTTTTTCGCAGGAGTGGGTGGGTGAGATTTTGTGGCCTGCGTTGTGCAGGAGGTCAGACTAGATGATCATAATGGTCCCTTCTGACCTTAATATCTGTGAATCTATTTACAGTCCACATTTTCTTCCTCACTTGAGAGAGTTTGTTCATACACAAATGAAAAACAGGAAACTTCCCGGCATTGTTTTCTACCTTATTTTAATGCTGCTCTTTTCTGTACCTGTAGGATGTGGTGTCACCTTTCCCTCATCTCTTCTCTCCACACAGATATTCTGCTTCTCAGACAGGAAGTACTATTGAATTTCTATCATAGGCAATTTACTTTGTTTACAGAGACCAAAGGAAGTGCCTGTTTTGGTAAAAACCTTCTGATGTGCATCTGTACTCTTGAGTTGGCTCAAGAATTTGGCTCTCAGACAAAACAGTGTTAGGGTTTAGGAATAGTGCAATTTATAGAGTAGTTGAATTTTTTTTTAAATTTGACTTTTCAGTGAGAAATGTTCTGCAGTTTTTGAACAGCAGTGCACAGAAGTAGTAATTTTGTGAGGGTATACACAATAAAAGAGGATACTGCAATTAAAGTAATTACCCACATGTAGTATAGCTTAGAAAAGAACGGTATGCTTTTGGGGTATTGTCCTATAGGAACTGAAAAGTCTGTTTTTAACAAATAAATCTATAGCTAAATACTAAGACACACTTTGTTTAGTAAAATTGATGTAATGTATATTGTATACTAACGCTTCTAAAACTTGCACATATTTATGGAACAATACACTGTTCTCATAACTTTTGATCAGTTTTAAACTTTTACAATTTGAAATTGTAGTTAGAGAGTTCCTTTCATAAACATTTAAAAAATGTTTTCTTATACTGACTTTTCCAGATAAGCCTGAGCTCTTGCCCCATGTCTGTCTCAAAAACTGAAGGAGATTTTTTATACAGTGGCTATAAAGCTGAAATTCTGGCTAACTTGAGAAATGTTGATGTGAACATGCCTATTTTAAGATGCAAGGAATAATTTGCCTTTTTATTCATGGAATCATGTAACTAAAATATAGAGTTCAGGTTCAAATAGGGTGACCAGATATCCCGATTTTATAGAGACAGTCCCAATATTTGGGGCTTCTTCTTATATAGGCTCCTATTACCCTCCCACCCCGGTCCCGATTTTTCACACTTGCTATCTGGTCACCCCAGATTCAAAGCTGCTGAATTTCTATAAGCACTTCTTGAATCATTATAGCTGAAATGTCTTTATGTAATTCTAAATAAAATATAAAATCTAATTTTATAATAGACCTCTGTCATCAGGTGAAGATTTGATTGCAACTCCCAGTTAGTTTTCAATCGCTGGTAGAAGGGCATTTTTTTGTAAAATATCTTTTATCGGTATTCACTCTACTTCCTACAGAGAGATGCCATCATCACTAAACAAAAATCTTAATTGATATCCTTGTCCATTTTCCCAGAGTTGAGAAAGAAAAGCCTAAGAATTCAACTACCCAGTCACTTCTGTAGGTGGTTCTTTCAGTTCAACTTTGAGGTCCCTTGGGCAGGGCAGTGTGTGGAAACTTGCGTGTTAGTATTTTCCTTATGAATTTTATTTTTTAAAAATATATACATGATAATACATAAACAGTTCCATGGATTCTTATTACCTCAAAGAAGTAGATGGAATTTTATTTGTTTGTTTGGAGGGGTGAGGGAAACACTTTTCCTTTTTAGTGTTGTGGAGAAAAAAATTCCTGACAGAAGTTAAAGCTTAAATGAATGCACCTTGTTCTGTTAATTTCTTTTAAATCTTGTATTAAGTTTTTCCTTTTAATTTTGGTTTTTGTATTCTTTTCAACTGAAAAAAAAGCATTCTTTCCCCTGCGTATATTACACGTGATGTGTTTATAATATAAAAGCAATTTCTGGCTTTTAAAAATCTGCTTTTCTCTTATTTACAGATATTAATTTAATAAAAGACTGGATCTCTTTTGGTAATTTTTGTATGATACGTGTTAGTGAAATAGGTTAAAGTATGTAAACAAACAACTACCTTTTTGGTAATTGCAAGGATCTGTGAATGGCAGCACTTACAGGTGCAATCCCAAATCTTTAATTTAAAAAAGGACCTCCAGCACATGACCTAGAAATACTGTAAACATAACTGTTCAAAATTGAAAACTGTTGAACTTTTCCCAACAGTTTCATTCAGTTTTTCTCTCTCCATTTCTGTCTGACAGGCCTAGATGCCTTTTGTGATTCTTATACTGTCTCCTGCATGACGGGCGTGCACCATCTTCAAGCTTTAACTTCTCTCTTCAGTACTGACTGCTGTGTTTTAGAAATCCCTTACGATTTTTGTCAGAGCTACACTTCCTTGTAAACTGGCCATTCCTTCAGTGCTATGTCTTTTATTCGGTTTCTTATTTCTGTACATGTGTAGCTTTGCTAGATATGTATCTAGTCATACAGAATGTGTTATTACAACCATTTGCTGTGTAATACTTAAGTAAAAAGTAAGAATGAACTTTATAAATAGCTGTTCACTATGAAAAAGGTAGTTAAAAGTATCACACAAGGTATTATTAAAATAGCATGATGGTGACCTTTACAGAATAAAACGTAAAAGTAAGGCATGTGCTCCAAGTGCTTTAAAATATATTTAGAGACCTATAATGTGGTTAACATCAATATGGAACTCTGGATGTCTTCACTTATGATTATTCTAAAGTAGCATTGCTGTTTAGTCTTTGTGTGAAATTTTGGCAATTTATGCTTTTCTCTACTAATCTTGGTGTTCAGTGATTTGTGTATCTGTCTTTCTCTAATAAACTCACTCCAACTGATGTCTGTCTTTGTCTGCTTAGTAGTACTTTCTCCTTTTACAGTCCTTACTTTCAAACAGTAGCCATACAGGATTTCTAGATGTAGCAAGTGGTTACTTATCTTACTAAACTGTTGATTTTTTAAGAGAAAACAATAATTCTTTGGCATACAAATTTGATATGTACTTAAGAGTTAGAAACTTCTGTGGGCATAAAATGTGAATTTAATGTGCAGAAAGTTGTCATTTCATCTTGTTTTATATTTTTCTGAAACATGGTGAAAGAAAACTGAAATATAAAAATCTAAATATATATTTTCTGATCATAAATGGTTCCTAAGTTTTTAATAAACTTAACTTATAGAATTCACTAAATATGTTTAGTGCACATGGCCTAGATAGTTGAACAAAAATAATAAAATAGTTCATTCAGACCTTGATAGAATGCTTTTGCTTGATACTGTACTCACCTTTCCCATATGACTGCATCAAAGTAAACATGAAATGTTATGGTGGTGGTGAAGGTGTTGGAATGCATTTGTGAGTCATGTATACTTTGAGATTATTTTTTTAACTGTTATGAATTAACTATAAATTGATAGATTTTCATATTTCTGAAGTCCTTGTGATAAGTAGGCACTGTTAAGTCTGAATGCTGACAGTAATCTTCTTGATAAAATACAATTTATATGTCATTTTAAAATATTTATATAATTTGGCGCTATTACCTATCGGTAGCAGAACATAAGTATTTTGACTATACATGTTGTTGTTGTTGTTAATTCAGCTGTGGGGGAGGGGCAAAAACTGTTGCAGTTTCACATTTGTTCAAATTTTTTTCAGGATGGCACTGGATCTTTAAAACGCAGTGGTTCCTTTAGCAAGCTCCGTGCTTCAATTAGACGCAGCAGTGAGAAGCTGGTTAGAAAGCTGAAGGGAGGAAGTTCACGAGACAGTGAACCAAAGAATCCTGGGTAATTATTTATTCTTAGATGAGCTGGTGCGCTCCCAGTTCGTGCCCATTTTGTAGCCTAGCACTGATCAAGGTAGCCTTTTCTCTTGTGGCTATTATCTACCTTTACTGCATGTAGAATTGTAGTTCATAAAAAGGTCTTAAACATATTGTATTCCTTACTGAAAAGTGATATAGGGAATAATTTAACTCTATGCTGACAGTTCCTTAATATTAACAGTGGAAAAAAATTAATTTATTTTAGTATTTATTGCTCAGTTGTTGTTTTTCACAGAACTTGCAACTTCTTAAAGGAGGATGCTTAGCATGATGGCAGCACTAAGAAAAAGCTTTATTTAGAACATGTTTATATAGTCAGAGTATTATTGGTGCACTTTATTAAATTGCTAAATTTCTTTTTTCCCAGAGAATAAATTAAGTTGCCCATACTTTATTCTTAAGTACTGTAGTGGGAAAAGGGGTGTGGGGGCAGGGGTTGTTTGTTTTTTGGTGTTTTATTTTTATTTTTTGCTTCAGTAGAACTCACGACTAGCATAGCATTATGAATAGTTAATGTATTAAAAATAAAGGTCAGTGTTAACACAATTTGACATCAGACTTTTTAAATCTAAGAATCTGGTTCTATACAAACAGAATGTATTTCACATATTGTATGTATTAATTTTCTACTAACATTTAAACTTGCTCTTTATCACGAGTATAGAAGTGGAAAGCTACTGTTAAAGCGAACAAAATGTTACCTCTCAATCCTTAGTGTTGAGGGAAAACGTTTACTGGAAGTCAGCATAAACAATCATTTTTAGTCATGCTTCACTTAGAAACTAAGGCTTAGTGTACCTAAAAAGTTAGGTCAACTCAGCTATGTGACTCAAGGATGTGAAAAATCCACAGCTCTGAGCAAGATGGTTAAGCTGACCTAAATCCTGGGGTAGACAGCACTAGGTCGATGGAAGAATTTTTCTATCAACCTCGCTACTGCCTCTTGGGGAATGGGTCACCTATGTTATGGGACAACCTCTCCTGTCAGCTTAAGCCTTAGGTAGTGTCTACACTGAAGTGCTACAGTGGTGCAACTGCAGCGTTTCAAATGTAAACAATCCCTAAGAAGGATTAACTACTGAAACATCCACATTTCAAAGGGCAGAAAATAGTGTCAAAAAAACTCTTAACTATTAAATATATATGTACTGTAAATTCAGTGAATCAAGAATTTTACCACATGCTATTAGCTACATGTTATGTGTTAAATTCTCACACCACTGAAGTCAGTGGCAGAACTTCCACTGAATTTAAGGAGGGGAGGCACTGTGTATTTTCATGGCTTTAAGTGTATTTATAATTCCTGCTGATGCACAAAACGATATGTTCATCTGTTTACGTATTGCACTATGCAAACTGAAACATTCATCACAGAATTGAGCATAAGCATTACCTTTTTCCTTAATAGTCTTACAGTTCTAGCAGCATATCAGGTTTAGCCTTGAATACTTTTTTCACTTTGGAAAACAAACCAATTTGGTTCCCAGCTACAACTGTTAGAACAGCATTGCTTTATTGAGCTTCTGTTTAAAAGTTCTAAATAAGAGAACTTGGGTTGTCTTCATCTGCTGGAATAACAATCTGAATGAGTGAGTCCATATGATAAATACATTTAGAAGTATTTATGTAGTAATATAAATTGGTTTGTGATGTCTGGGGCAGGGACAGGGTCATGGGGGCATATCATAAACTGGTGTAAATTATCATAGCTCCATTGGAGATCTGCCACATTATTTTTATCTGCTTGTAAAATATCATGCACACCCATGATACTATATAAATAATTTCTGTTGCTATTTAATTATCATTTTTTGATTACTTACCTCATTGATATTTGCTTTGAAGTGTTTTCAACCTTACATCTGACCAGTTAGTATCAATCGTTAGTAAAAATTCATTTCTGAGCGGGTGAAGATGAGATTCTGTGCCCAATGAAGTCGGTGGCAAAACTCCTACTGAATTCATTGGTGCACAAGCAAGCTGTCAATGAAAGGGTGTTTTTTCAATGAAGGTAGGGTGGAAGACTGGATTTAAAAAACAAACAAACCCCCACACAACAGTATAATGGAAGAAATACAAAACTGCAAGATAGTTTAGCAAAACAGTGCAAATACAAGCCCAGAATGAGTCTTATTCTTCCAACATCCATAGTTAAAAAATTTGTAAATGTTTCTATCATTATTAACTCCCCATATTGCCAAGATTTATCATTTGTTTTTATAAACTATAATTTATATCTAATAACTATTTCCTTTACCCCCAATATTTTTGGGGAGGTTTAAAAGTTTTTATGACATTTTATGGAACCAGGTTCCTATTCCTGGTATCCTGCAGTTAATAATAGGGAAATATATGGACAACTTGTTTTTTATAAATTGTAAATAATAGCTAAAGGGTGTTTCTACCATATTTTGAATATTCACACTTACTTTATTTGGCATTGCAATCTGCTGTAAACATCCTCTGAATGTGTGCTGCATGTAAGTAAAAGTACTCTGCCCACATCAATATGAACTGTATTTTTGACCCTATGCCACCTAAATGTGTGTGTTATTTATATTCATGAAAAAGTTAGTGTAGAACAGATGCTAAAATGCCAACATCATTCTTGGTTTCCAGTGTTCATAAAATGTCCTGTGCTCTTTGAAAGACTGTCTGATATTTGAAGGTAAAATTCTTCATTAGCTTATCTGTTATGTACATATTCCACAAATAGTTCTGATTTCAGAATCTTTCATTGCTGGTGATCATGTAGTGCCGGCAAGAAAAAAATTTCATTTTGAGGTCCTAGGATGAGTGTGCCGTACTGGCACTTTTTTTTTTTTTTTTAAATTAATCTTTTGACTAGTAAATGTACAAATTCTATCTGGAAGTTGATGAGAATACCTGTACAACCCTTGTTGTTGTAGATTATAAAATCTTTTAAAAATCTTTTCATTTTCTTAGCTATTTTAGGAAGAAGTTAAATATCTGGTTTGTAAAATTTAAATTTTTTAACCCTTTCATGGTTTTCTAGATCATGGAAGTGCAATTTAGAGGATAGGATTTAGTAAAATATGTACATATGTTTACACAAGAATACTTTCCAATAACTTCTTTATTCATAATAGGTTTTTTCAACTTCATTTCCAGTAGTAACATTGCTTTCCATAGTAATTTGCTACATTTAGTTAAAACGGCTCTGTTTTCTTTTACTGCCATTTGATTTTTAAAAGTGACAATCTGATGTATATATTTTTATATAAACACACATTTGTGTTTAAGATGTTGCAAATAACTGAATACAGTATTGCTAGTGTATATAAAGATCTACTGACTTCTCAGAAAAATGGTTTGTAAATAGAATGTTGTTCAAGATTTTCCATGAGAAATCATGTGTTTTTTTCTTCTCACCACTACCTCTGCCTCTTCTGTTTTCTGTGAAGACTATGTTTTTGCTTTGCAGTTCACCTGTTCCTGCTGCTTTGTCCTCACTTACAGTCATAGTCATTGATCATGCTGTCAAACAAGGATTATGATTTCAAATGAGGAATATATAACAGGAATAGATGAGCTCCAAAGCCTTAAAAACCCAGTCTTCAGACATCTATTCAGAGAAAATTGAGGGAAGGAGGGAAAAAACACGTATCAAATTATTTATAGGTAAAATGTTTTCGATAAGGTGATAGAAGGTCTGTAAGAGTTAGATGTTACAAACATACAATACTTGAAACTTGGTGTGAACTACTTTCCATGGACATTTACTTTTTATTTGATTTCAGATCTTTAATTTTACATCTATTTTGCTCTCCATTGTTTAAAATTTGACCACAGAACAAGTTAGCTAAGTTGTTACAGCAAAAATAAAAGCAAAGCTTTTTTAAAATAGCTGTTTGTTATAACACAAAGAAAAATTATGCATGTATTTTGAGTATTTTTAGTCTTGTTTTTTACTTGAAAAAAGTTACAAGTGCATTTGCCAAACTAATTTTCATCTGTAGATGAAAATCTAATTTTACTTCTAAAGTAAATTGGCTGCTAATAACTTTTAAAAAGTTGAAACTTAGTGATGATATTTGTTTGTTGAGGTTCATTATTAGCACTGGAGCGAAAGTATACAAGGCATTTAGGTAGATTTATACCTGTGGATTTTTTTTTTGTTTTCCTGGAGTTTGGATTTTGTTTTTAATAAACCTTTATGCTCTTACTTTTTGAAAAGAGATTTTCATTTGTGATGTTTTGTATGTGTGTTTTTACTGATTAACATACTTTAACTTTCATGTGTAACCTTAATTGTATATTTTATGTAAATAAATAACAGAGAGGTATAAACCATGCATGATTCATTGCTTCTTTTTTGTTGCTAACACTTATGTCATATTTTAAATTATGTGCATTCTGCTATCTGAAACATTCAAAATTAATTGCTTTAAAAATGTAGTATACTTACATTGTGTAGCTGCTGCCTGCATTTATGTGTATAGGTATTTTGTATTTTAGTTTCAGTATTCCAGACATAACACATTATTTGGGCTCAGATCTATCAGAGCACTTAAGCACATTCTTACCTTAAGCACATGCTTACCTTTATGTCTGAGTAGTCCTGTTGATTTCAGTGGGACTAATGACTTGCTCATTGTGCAATATGAGCTCTGCAGAGAGACCTCCACACATGGCTTCAGGGAGCCACCTCTGCAGATCACACTGCAGGATTGGGGCTTAACTTTGTTGTTAATAGCGTGACAAAATAATTTTATTTAAGGTGCTCCTTTAGAAACTGACAAATCATAAAAAGACGCGGTGATCCCTTACCAACAGAGCACTATGTTCTAGGTGACATACAGGTATTTGGGATGGGGAATAGCCAATTCATATTGTACCATTTCAGTAAAATCTTCTGACATTGGGGACTATTTAATACTCTTAACTTAAAATGTATATAACCTCACATTTAAATATTTTAGTCTTAAATGTTGTAGATGTTTGAATAATCTTTAGTAAAGATCAAGATGAAAGCAATTATTAATCCTTATCCTCAAGAATGCAGAAGTTGATGATATAAAATAGTTAATACAGAGTTATCTTGATTAGCAGTAGCCCTTCTAAAATAACAAGGTCTTAAATTGATTGTGTTATCTTTGTGGTGTATTGCTTTCAGAAGACCATTTTAGATTTTAGGACTACCACTGATTGAAGCACGTTATGGCCGCAAGCATGACAAAAGTTAATAGTAGCAACAATCTTGTATTGTCCTTCATTTCAAAATAGACTTAGCAAGCTTTTAAAAAAATCTGCTATAAAAGCAATGTTTGTGGTAACCTGTTAGTTTTTGCCTTATTTATGTAAACCGAAGTTTTTCCATAGTTTTTACTAGTTAAGTACAGCTTATTTGATAAATTTATTAATATGTATTAATATTTTCACAAACATTTCCTAAACAACTACATTTGAATAATTTGATTTTTTAAAATTAGCTAAATAACTTGAAAATGAGCATTAAAGTGGAGCATATGTTAAATTAATGTATTGATTCAGCAAGATGACATTTTGGAAACTGAAATAATTTGAACCATTAAAGATATGAACATCAAACACGTAATGTGCTTAAGTACTATGGGGCTGGCAATTATTTTGATACATATCTTAGAATTAAAAGAGAGAAGGAAAATGTGCAAATATATATAAGTAACTATAGAAAGTATTTCTCTTAAAGAGCATACTTCATATTAGGTTTCATAGGTTGTGTTAAAACTCCCTTAAGTTTGCCTCACTATTATTATACTTGTGTGTTTAGAGTTTAGTTTTCAATTATTCTGATTGGTTTATCCTTGCATGTTCACTATCCTGGTTGCAGCATGAAGCGTGCCAGTTCTCTGAATGTTCTTAACATGGGTGGCAAGGCTACTGAAGATCACTTTCAAGTAAGAAGCCCTATAATATTCTTACACAAGTAGATACCAGTAGCAGGGTTTGGGCTGAAGAGCTTGAGAAACAGTAAAATGATAAACCTCTTGGGACCCAATAAGACTCTCAGTATAGCAAAGCACTTTAAGCATGTGCTTTAAGTCCACTGGCATTCAGCAAAGCACTTAAACACATACTTAACTTTAAGCACCTGCTTAAGTCCCATTGATATCAGTCAGTTAAGCAGATGCTTAACTATTATGCTGAACTGGAGCCTGAATGAGAATATTGGAATGGCTAGTAAGTTTTTTTGAATCTTATAGTCTTGTAATATAATTTAAAAAGGCATACTTGTAAAGCTCAGATATTCTGTATTTTTGATAAAAGAAGCTTCTCTCAAAAGGTGTTCTTCTCTCACAACTAGGTGTTGTGTGCTCTCAAATCCCTATTACTTCAGTAGGAGCTCAGGATGCACAGGAGCAGGCCCTAAATTTATCTGATCTCTTAAGAATTGCTTCTACCAAAATTTAAACTGTAAATATTTTGCCTAACTATATTCAGTGTATCTGATCACTACTACACATAACTGTTTGTACCTAATAAGTCACCATTGCATATGTTGTCAAGCAAAGCTAGTAATGTTCTGTGTTCTAAACAACGTTGTGCATTTTACTAACAGCAGCTGTGACTAACTTTGGGGGGAATATTAATTGCATCAATGCCAGCATACTGTATTCTGTAGTATCTTTACCTTTATGTGCCCCAAGGCTTACAATAAAAGCACACGCTGCATGGATCTCTTTCACTGTTGTGTGGCATAAAGGTATCTCCTTAGTATTATCCCTAAAGAGTCTACTGCAGTTTTTTAATTCTCTGAAATTTATGCAAAGATTCATTAATTTATGTGAACTTTGACCAAAAAAATCCACCAAGGTAAATCAAAAAGCACTTTGCAACGGTAATACAAAAAGTGCCCAGGGCTTTCAAAATCAGATTGTCTTGGCCTAGGAGTATTTAACTTTATAACTGGTTTTCTGTACATTCCATAATCTGTACTTTCTCAACAAGCTGTGCTTACCACATGCGAAATGTATAAAATTAACAATGTGTTTACAAAAATTTTCCCTGGTTTGCCAAGTAGACACTTGCCTAGGCAGTCAGCCCCTTCTGTAATAAATATCTGTTAGGAATGCAAGGGAAGTGCTCAGATATTACTACATTTGTTCAGTTTAGCTAGTTGAAGTAAAGATAGTTATTAGGATGTGAAAAAAAATCTTATATAATCTCTCTGACTAAAGTAGGTAAGCAATACTAGTTTCCTAAAGTACACCAATTGTTCAAATATTTGTTTTAGTTTTTAAATTTTTTTTATCATTCTCTTTATGCAGACATCCAGGTTGCTCAAGCATTTTAATAATTTTTTTTCATTTTTTTCACACAGGAACGAAATAATTGTCTGACAGACTCAAGAGCTCTGAGTGCCAGTCACACTGATTTGGCACATTGAAGTTCTTGGCCAGAAACTAGCTAAAATTTCTTTGTGAATAAAGAAGCACTGAGACTCTCAAAGCTTTGGTTCCTTATCAGTCTCTATAGGAACATCTAATTTGTAGACTCTTTTGCAATGGACTGCTGTTTTTACTTTTCTAAAATAGTAATGACATTTTTAAACATAGTGTTAGTGGATATTTTCTTCTAAAGAGAAATGATATATATTGCTCATTGCACTGCTGTCATTCGTGCTACGTATGTCAATTTCTGTTAACAGATCTGAATATCCCAGCAGCTGAAAACTGAAAAAATAGAAATGCATATAAAACATACCAAAATGCAAAGGAGTATAAAGGGTTCTCTATATTGATATTTGAAAAAAGATTAAATGAAATGTGTAGCAGAAAATATATACAGTGCTTGAATGAGACAAGTGTCGGTTATGTGCATTACTGTATAAATTCAGAATGGGGTATACTGTATTGGTGTGACTTTGCCTTGCATGACTGAGAGTCACAATTTCAGATATCTTGCCTGAAAAGTAGAGCTTAATATTGGATTCCTTAACCAGTAGATCTAGAAAATAAATTTTGTAATGGAAACACTTAGACTACCTTAACTATAGGTGGCATGCTTATCAATACCTGTAACTATGAAATTTCCTATCTTATTTATTGATGTAGGTCTTAAGGCCCAGTAATCAGTGGTAATCGTACAGTTCATTTTGATCAGGGGGAAATGGCAAACGTTTTGGCCTGTATTTTTTTTTTTTTTTACAGTAGATGCATATTGAAGCTGTGGGGTGCAACTGTCCCAGAGCAGCAGCTGCTGCTTTAATGCAAAATATTATGCCTCAGGTTGCTGACACTTTTCGTGCCTGTCCGCTGAAGTTCTTATCCCTTAGTTCTCTTTAGGCTAAAACTACTCCATTGTTTCTTCATGCTTGTTTCAACTCTTGCCTCTCTCCATATTAGTTGATGGCAACAGGAGCAAATGAAGCAGGTGACTGCATGCTAGGCTGTTATACTGTGGAATAGCTGCTGTGCAGAGGACCTACTTGTGAAACTCTCCACTTAAGTTTGATATGTTTAGGGCCCCATCAGAAGCACTAGATGCCCTTATTTGGCAGACAGGTCACATTTTTGATCAGCCATCCTTTTTTAATCTGTATACAATTAATAGATATGCTGTCTGTATTCAGGCCTGCTGCTGGGACTAAGTATGTAATGTTTAAGTATCTTGTGAACACTAACATTTTCAGTTTGTTTCTTCTGTAAAATATGTGATTTTTAAAACTCCACACTTAAAATTTTGCAGGCAGGTGAAAACTGTTATTTACATGCAAGTGGAAGGAGAAGGTAAAAATGTGCATGTGTTTGTGAATATAGAGAAATAATTGAAATATACAGAACAAAAAGATAACTGTGGGACAAGCTGGAATACTAATCCAAGACTAACACACATTGAGGTAAGATAGAGGAAGGTAAACAATAAGTTTTGGTATTTGATCAGGCTGTGAAGAACTCACTAGACCGAATACTTTTATAACTGCTTGACCAACTTGCATCTGGTTTTAAAGCTTATTTTAATGACTGATGCAACAAGTTATATGTGTAATGCACTTATGTTTACTATGAGGTACTTCATTAGCATCTCTGTAAAGAAGAAAATTGTATATATGGTATACTTGCCATAAAAACAGTCCAGAAATGGAAACAAGATGCTGCTAATGTGTAGTGGTTTTAGCGCAGACTAGTGCAATTCATTGATGAACTTGAGAACAAATTGTTGCTCGGTTATTTTATAGATGTAGACATAATGTGGGCTCGAATTTTAATTTTTTTTTAGAGATCTTATATTATTTTAATAAAACATCACATATATGTTTGGTGGATTCATAGTTCTCTGCACAAAGTTTGAAGTAAACTAGCTTTGCCCGTGGAACTAAACAGCAGTTGTTGGGTGGGTAAGAAGATGGTATCCATTGCTAACTGATGGGCAGGCCACAGGGCTACCACAACTGCTTTGTGTCAGCTGTCCCTTTTGCAATGACTACGAAGGATTTCTAGTGCAAAGGCCTGCCCTACAAGTCAGTCTTTGCTGGTATAGGAGGAGATACCACAGTAATAGTGGCTCAGAGGACTTTTTACAGGCCCTTTACATCCAACGTGACTTTCACCAACGTGAAGAGCACCTATAAAGGTATGACTTTGTAGAAAGGTAGCTATTCTAACCCAAAGATGACTTTGAGATTAGATATTTGGTGCAATCTAAGAACTTGTTTCCAAGCCTTTATCTTTCAAATTTGAATTAATGTTTTTGCAGCCTCTCAAAGAACTGGAACTTGTTGTGTAAATAGAAATCTGTTTAAATATTTAAAACTTAATTCAGACCTGCTTAACTATACATTTTATTAAATGGTCTTTAAAATTCAAGACTAGAGTATGTCAGACGCTGGTGTTAGTGGAATCTCAACTTTAGGTTTTTAAATAGCTCAATAAAATATTGTAGGTGGTACTATTAGTACTGTGCTTACAGATGTGACTTGCGTGCTTTATGTTATTTAAAGAAATCCTGTCAAGGAATCATAAGGTTAAAATGTTGACCTACTTTTCTATCCCACACCGCCTTCCCAAACAAAACCACTCTTTTAACAACTTGCAAAATCTATGTAATTTTTCTGTGGATTTTGGTATCAAACTTCCTTCTGTTTAAATGATCCAAAAAATTACTTTGCCAGTGTATGCATCTGTTTGTTTTTAAGTGGACTTCTGAGTTTACTTTTAAATAATCGTTGACACTTCCATTTTAATTTTTTTTGCTAGACTCTGTCATGTTGTGCACCATTTGCAATCAGGACTGTCACTATTTGTTCTTGATTGAAGATCTAATTAAATATTATGGTAAAATTTAGCAGTGATTCATAAGCTCCCTTTGTAGATGGGTGACTGAACTAGCAGTTTACTGTTTGTAAACGATGTCCCCAGTGGTAGCAAAGTATTTAGAACAAACTATGGATGAACTACGTTTGACATTTATTTTCATGCTTTTGTATTTTGTTAAGGATGAGTGGTGGTAATTCAAAAAGGTTTAAGCTTGAAGTATCTATGGTTAATCTGTACAGTTAAAGGATTCCATTGACTTAAAAAACAAAAGAGAAAACCAAGCATGGTTGTGTTATGTATGTACCGTTAAAATGGGGTGTGCATGCAGTGCTTCATCTAATGTATGTTTACAGTATTTGATAGGTTCAAGTGTACAATTTTGTTTTTGTCAAGTTAGGTCACTTACTTTGTCTGAAAGCTGCTAAGTGTATGTATTGCATTTTAGTAATCAAAGTGTCTGCCTATATCAAAAGAATAAATATTGGAAGGAAAGCATGAACGTGTAAAGTTTAGTTTTATAGTACAGACTTTGCATTATGATAAAAATGTATTTTTGTAAATGCATGGGTATAAATACTCTTTAAAAAGTAAATGGTTAATTTGTGAGGGGAAGTTGTGAAAGTTTACATTTGTTTCAAATCATTTGTCGTCTGAGTACTTTGAGTGGAAGAGGTAAGTAGTGTGTTTTTTTTGTTTTTTTTTAAAGTCGAGCTAAATGAAAAGTTACCCTCACATTCATCACCCTGAGTTCAGCAGCCCTAAAATACACCTTCTTGGTGAAAAAATGAAGGCTTACGTGATAGAGTGGCAAAACTCTTTATATCCCTGTAATACAATTGTTATGACTGCTTTAAAATAGGAATAATTTAAAAGATCATAGCTAAAATTCAGTGGTTAACATTCCACCTGCATTTTAAAGCACTGAAGATGCCTAGGACTGTAAAAGTATGGCAGATTAGTTCTACTTTGGTTTTGTTAATGTATACTAAGAACTACATACAATTTGATATAAAAAGAATACTAAAAATTGGTAAAATAATGAGGAATCTTCAGCATCTCGATGTATTCATCAGACACTGTCTCCAACTTAAAGCTCTATGAAGTTTTTTAAAATTATGAAAAGTATTTTCCTATGTAACTTGGAGGCTGGTGTAACAAAATTAACAAATTAAGAATGCACAGCTCAAGTTCTATTAAATAACTAAGGGTATTTTGGTTTTGTTGGGTTGGGGAGGAAAATGGAGGTTAGTAACATCTTTTAAAGTAGAGCTCTGCTCAGATATAAAATTTGTATCTACATCTGGTCCACAGATATTAGCAGATTTGCAGGGCTCTGTCTTTAAGGATAGTAATGGACAAATTGGAGACGAATTGGAGGATTGGGCCAAAAGAAATCTGATGAGGTTCAATAAGGATAAGTGCAGGGTCCTGCACTTAGGATGGAAGAACCCAATGCACCACTACAGACTAGGGACCGAATGGCTAGGCAGCAGTTCGGCAGAAAAGGACCTAGGGGTGATAGTGGACGAGAAGCTGGATATGAGTCAGCAGTGTGCCCTTGTTGCCAAGAAGGCCAATGGCATTTTGGGATGTATAAGTAGGGGCATAGCGAGCAGATCGAGGGATGTGATCGTCCCCTTCTATTCGACATTGGTGAGGCCTCATCTGGAGTACTGTGTCCAGTTTTGGGCCCCACACTACAAGGATGTGGATAAATTGGAAAGAGTCCAGCGAAGAGCAACAAAAATGATTAGGGATCTGGAACACATGACTTATGAGGAGAGGCTGAGGGAACTGGGATTGTTTAGTCTGCAGAAGAGAAGAATCAGGGGAGATTTGATAGCTGCTTTCAACTACCTGAGAGGTGGTTCCAGAGAGGATGGTTCTAGACTATTCTCAGTGGTAGAAGAGGACAGGACAAGGAGTAATGGTCTCAAGTTGCAGTGGGGGAGGTTTAGGTTGGATATTAGGAAAAACTTTTTCACTAGGAGGGTGGTGAAACACTGGAATGCGTTACCTAGGGAGGTGGTAGAATCTCCTTCCTTAGAAGTTTTTAAGGTCAGGCTTGACAAAGCCCTGGCTGGGATGATTTAATTGGGGATTGGTCCTGCTTTGAGCAGGGGGTTGGACTAGATGACCTCCTGAGGTCCCTTCCAACCCTGATATTCTATGATTCTAATGTCACCTTTCCCTTTAAGTCCAAGTAAAAAAAAAAAAAAAAAATCTGTGGATTTAGATTACAAACATTAGTTTTAAAACCTTCAAAGACTGATTTTGAGGGTGCTTGTGTTGATCTTAGCTCTCAAATACTGTACAGTATATTTCCAACTGTTGAAGGAGAAACAGAACCCTGAATTCCTCTCTTGAAGGGTAAGAACTGAAAAGCTTCAAAATAAAACAAAACCTTAATCGTAACAAATATCAGTAAATCACTGTGATTTAAATGCAGAACTTGTCATGAAGTTAAAGGTTAGGCTTTTTAACTAGATCTGTTGTGTTAACACTTTAGTTCCGTAAATGCACTTTTTTATACACCAGTGTCTTTACAGTGCACAGAATAACTGTCCTACCATTCTAATTTTCAACAGCAATCTGATTCCAGAAGCATATCATGTTACCACTGAATGTCTCTTTACTTTGTATCTGTTACAGAGCTATGGTTTGATTTGATGATTATTTTCAAAGTGCAAAAATAAAATATTTAAATGTAATCTTACAATAATTCTATGTAAAATAAAGATGGGTGTATTTATGCATTTTAGAATGTAAATCTTTCATGTAAAAAGCACTTAGTCATGTATTTTTCCTGTACAGAAGCAAACCTCAGGTGTGAAACCCAAAGATTAATAAAGCTATAATAAGGGACAGTTCCTAAATAAAATGCATTTATTACATAAAAGAAAAAACTTCTGGAACAGCTGTGACTTACAATGGAGAGTTACAGTATGTTCCTGTATTGCTGATAATATTCTGCTGAAAAATAAGGAACACCCACAAAATAAATACTTAGCACTGTATACAGATCTGCTTTTCATGGGTTTTACACCACCTAACTTGTATTGAATTAAAGTGTAGTTCATAAATGCAATTTTAAGATATGTGAACCCTCTATACAGCTATAGCTGATGAAATAAAATACAGTAAAAAATTCTCTTAAACATTGACTTTATTTGACTGTATGATAAGTGCTTCACTGTGAACAGTGGAGGGTTTTTTTGTTTTAAACTCTAGAATCACTTTCTTTTTGTGGGTGCAGAAAGCTCAAGAAAATTATTATAAACTGTTGTAACCTGCAAGATCCAGGACTATATTTGGATGTTCAAATAAGGACTACTAATTGACTGTGCTGTGGGGTAATTTCAAAGAGGTATTAAATCACTAAATCACTGGGATAAGAGGGAATGTAATGTTTTTGAATGTTAGAATTCTTGAAGTCTGATTTGTGTCCATTTATTCTTTTACATAGAGACTGTCCAGTTTGGCCAATGTACATGGCAGAGGGGCATTGCTGGCACATGATGGCATATATCACACTGGTAGATGCGTAGGTGAACGAGCCTCTGATAGTGTGACTGATGTGATTGGGCCCTATTATGGTGTCCCCTGAATAGATATGGGGACACAATTGGCAACGGGCTTTGTCGCAAGGATAGGTTCCTGGATTAGTGTTTTTGTTGTGTGGTTGCTGGTGAGTACTTGCTTCAGGTTGCGGGGCTGTCTGTAGGCAAGGACTGGCCTGTCTCCCAAGATCTGTGAGAGTGATGGGTCATCCTTCAGGATAGGTTGTAGATCCTTGATGATGCGTTGGAGAAGGGGCTGAAGGTGACTGCTAGTTGCGTTTTGTTATTTTCTTTGTTGGGCCTGTCCTGTAGTAGGTAACTTCTGGGTACTCTTCTGGCTCTGTCAATCTGTTTCTTCACTTCAGCAGGTGAGTATTGTAGTTGTAAGAATGCTTGATAGAGATCTTGTAGGTGTTTGTCTCTGTCTGAGGGGTTGGAGCAAATGCAGTTGTATCATAGAGCTTGGCTGTAGACAATGGATCGTGACAATTAGATGTCAAGAATTATAACATTCAAAAACTAGTCGGAGAACACTTCAATCTCTTTGGTCACTCAATTACAGACTTAAGTGGCAATTCTTCAACAAAAAAAACTTCAAAAACAGACTCCAATGAGAGACTGCTGAATTGGAATTAATTTGCAAACCGGATACAATTAACTTAGGCTTGAATAAAGACTGGGAGTGGATGGGTCATTACACAAACTAAAACTATTTCCCCATGTTCCTCACATGTTCTTGTCAACTGCTGGAAATGGCCCACCTTGATTATCACTACAAAAGGTTCCCCCCCCTGCCCTCCTCCTGGTCATAGCTCACCTTACCTGATCACTCTTGTTACCGCACACACTGTAACACCCATTGTTTCATGTTCTCTGTGTATATACATCTCCCCACTGTATTTTCCAATGCATGCATCCGTTGAAGTGAGCTGTAGCTCTCGAAAGCTTATGCTCAAATAAATTTGTTAGTCTCTAAGGTGCCACAAGTCCTCCTTTTCTTTTTATAAACATGGTATTTCCCTGCTAGAGTCAGCATTTGAAAGTACAGCTGGCCTACTTCAGTAAGTGTTTAAAGCAGGCCAGCATTTAGTATAGGCTGCATCCCAAAGATGCAGGTAATATTTTATTAAGATCCCTTCTTTTCCAAGATAGATGCATCGAGGGGGAAACCTAACTGAACCTAAAAGTAGGTACAGAAATCTATTCTCTATCACTGCTTCTGTATTTTCTCAGAATATGGTTATAAAAATGTATTGTCCAAGTAACATTTTCCATATACATGTTAGGCATCTTTTTTTCTACAGATGAAAAAAAATTAGGCAAATGGCTTCTTGATTCACAATCTTTTATATCTATCTTTGGAGTATATAGGTATGTAACATTTTCACAGGGGGGTTTTCACTTTTACTCCTTTCACACCTTCCAAATTTACTGCATAGCAGCAAAAGGACTGAGGGAGATGAGGAGCAAAAACCACACTTAAAGTCCTCAAAACACTTCCAGTGTGCTGTAATGCACCTCCAGGTGACTGTTCTGATTGTGTTGTTCGACTGGCCATCAATCTCATCAACAGTTGGTTGGACCAGGTTAGCCCAAGTGCTGGAGAAACATTCTTATCCAATAAGCTAGAAGGAAACAGTGTTTTATAAGTTTTTGCATGCATGAAACATAAGATGCTTCACACTAAATTGCTAATTCATTTTAAGTAGACATACGTTAGAAATTACACTTCAACTATAAGTAGCTGCAATGCTTCACAGAGATGGCACTTGTCTGGACAAATCCTCTCAAACAATTTTCAGCCACTTAAAATACAAATTACAGGGCCATCTACCCTGGGCTCCATCAGAGGCAACATTACATAGGGTAGGGTAGATTTAACACCCTCAATTTTTTTTTCTTGATTTGTTGTTTATAAAATTTGTTTTAAAGGAAAGTGGAAATAACCCTCCAGTAGCTAGGGAATAACCTGCCCAAAGAAGAAGTTTCTCCCTATCCCCTGTCAACAATGTCATGCCCTTGAAACACAAAATTTATATCTCCTCTTCTAAATATATGACCTTATGTCTGTGGGAATGTTCTCATTCATATAAATGTCAAGGCCTTATTTAAATCCTACTAATCTTTTGGCCTCAAAGGTATCTTGCAGCAATGAAGTTCTGCTGGTTAATTATATCTTTACATTTTTTAAAACAAAACAAAACAGGATTTTAATAAAGTTTTAAATTTATATGGAAAGTGACAACATCCACAGTTACATCAGACAGACAAGAGAAGATATAATCCCACATGTGCTGGAGTGTAAACCAATCACTAATACCTGATGATTAAAAAAAAATAACATGTCCTAGGAGCAGATTATTCCATAATTGTATCCCATAGGATTTCTTCCACTTTCCTCCAGAGCTGGTACTGGTCACTGTCAGAAACAGAATGCTAGATAAGATGACCCCTGGTCTGATGTAGCAAGGTAATTCCTATGTTCCTATATATTATACTGAGGATAAACTGACAAAAGAAGAAAGAGTGCAGGGTTAAATCTTCCTTGTGTGTGTGTACTATTATTACATTTCAGTTTATGGAGAACTACTTACCCAAAATTGCTCTGAGAAACATCTGTCTCATCCACTGCATCCGTTACCTAAGTAATAAACAGATTTTGAATGAAGTTGTACTGTGAATATATATTTGCATTTACCCAAGGAAAGGTGGGGAAAGAGGGTGACACACACAAAAGACCTTATATTGAATCACAATTACTTAAGCTAAATTAAAAAAACAAAACAAAAAAACCCAACCCTTAGTTATCCAGGCTGAAATTGAAGGGGTACTATGGGGTATAAACTTAGTCCTAAACACAGTAACTATTCACTAAGTCACAGCTTGTACCAATCTATTAATTAAAAATTAAAAAGGGCCATAGAATAGTTTCACTAGATAGTACCATCATCTGAAGAACTATAAAAGAATAAACCCAATTTTACATGTGTGTAAGTGAAGACACTGAGCGAGTGATTACGTGACTTGCCCAAGTTCACAAACTCAGACTGTGGGTAGAGCCTGGAATAGAACTCAGGTGTCCTGCCTCCCAGGAATGCATCTCAACCACATTAATTATCTTCCAAGATGAAACATATAAAAATCTTTGTTCTTAACATCTTTCTGTTGACAAAAGCACAGTAAGTTAAAAGAGTTGTTGTGTTTGTATGTAGCCCTTAGTATACACTAGGATTTTTTTCTTAGAAGCACAGCTTGAAGATACAGATGAGAAAAAAATTATTACATTCACAGCTCCCTCCTGTAACTACAATTTTTGTAGCCTACTGGATATGCTACATGTCTTATTTTAAAAGGAGTCCAGTTAGTTATTTTTAAAAAACTTTTAAATTAAAAATGCATTTGCTTTCTGGATCCTGACCTCCTCCTCAGAGGACTGGACTGCATTTCTCTCTCAGCAAATACCAGGGACAGTTCAGACTGTCCATGAGGCTTCACCCTTCCACCCTTGTGTCAGATTCTATCTCCAGCATTTTAAGCAGAACGGCAATCCAGCATTCCCAACTTCTAAAGATGAATTTGAGATTATAGCAAGCAAACAACAGTCCCGATCTCCCAATTCGTCTTTGCCTTTGGGGTCTGAAATTTCAGGAGCCTTATTCCCCAAATGAGCCCATCCACTGGGCTTCTGCACTTCACTTGTTTCTTTTTACAGCAGAGCAGTCCAAATGGAGCAATTCAAAAGCTAAGAGATGCTCAAGCTGCTACGAGACCCTTTCTGGACACTTGGAAGGGTAGTTCTTCCACAATTGCTCCCTATCTGCAGAATCTTGCTTTGCCAGGAAGAGAGACTTGGTCTACATAAATCTGGGACCTGTGCATCCCACCACATCAGCAAAGACTCCTCTAAAGACAATTTCTCAAGGGCACATTGGTTCTCTTCAGCTCTTGGGAGTCAAACCAGACCTGCCTGAGCAATTTCTTCAGTCCTAAGGTCAAAATACTACTTGGAACTGAGGGGTCCAATCCACCTCTAAACACATAAAGCACTACAGTTCAATCTCAAGTTCTTAAGTGATGGAGTCACTTGGAAGAAATCTAGCATACTTTCTGATTCCTTTGCAAAAGGAAGGTCCTTCTGCAAAAAAGATTTCCTAAACAGCCAAAAGCATAAGAAAATAACCCAATAAAGCATTCCAAATCCAAAGGTGCTCCCCAAAGATGGAGGACTTTGGACCAAAATAACAAACACAAGAGAAATTCCTCCCCCAGACTATTGCTGCAATATCTAGGAAACTTTTTTTTAAGCACACCTACACAAATTGTCGATCAGTACAAAATATTACCCATTCAACCTTTCCTTTCCTCCCAGAATGTTCAGTAATAAGCACCTGGCTGAGGAGCCTGTAGGCTACTCTACATTCATTTTTAGACTACACATTCATCAGAAGATAGTCCTTAAGGATGTCCCTCTTCGGGTAGCATATAGCCAAATGGAAATCAGTCTATTTGGGACAGGTCAGTGCAAACCTTAGGGTTCTCTAACCTATGCTCGGGCCAGAGCCAATCTACTGTTCCATGATTCTCAAGACAGATCTAACCAGCACTCAAACTACCTCCGATGCAGAGCAGAGAATCTTCTCAATGCAGAAGAGTTTTGAAAAGATACATACTTGTCCTGCCCTTGCCTCCTTGTCAGACACCTTATTTGCAGCATAGCTGCCCCAGAAAACCCTGGAAAAACGGCCAAAAAGAGCTGACTCCACAATGCACAGTCCCATTCTAAAGGATATCCAAGGGACCAGTGGCAGAATCCATGACAAGGCTCTGCGGGAACTGCACTGTAGAGGAGACCAGGACAGAGGGTCCTAGAGCAGTGGTCCCAAAATTTTTACCTCATGCCCCCCTTTACCCCTGTCGGTGTCCCATCCCCCCGAGCCGGGAGCGGGGCAGCAGCTCCCGGGGAGGAGATGCGGACAGAGGTAAGGGGACCAAGCCTGGGCTACAGCTGGGGGCAGGGCCAGGAGAAGAGCCTCGGCCAGGGACCTTGGCCAGTAGCCAGGGCCTGGGGCCAGCAGCAGATCCCTGAGCACAGGGCCGGCAGCCAGGAGCAGAGCTGGGCAGCACTCCCTCCCTGCCGCCTGTGGGGGCTGGCCTGGGCCCCAGCCTCACCCCCGCAAATGTTCTTCCACACCCCAATAGGGGGGCACACCCTACAGTTTGGGGACCTATGTCCTACAGTAAGTGCTGAGGCTTGAGGGGGCTTCACATCCCCAGAAATCCACTATGTTTAGGGCCTGAATCATGCTTCTGAGTACAGATTCTACCAAGAATTCAAAGGAAACTTGAGGGAAGCCTCAGCTTCACACCTCCTGTGTCCTCTCCAGAGGTGGTTCTAGTGGGGAGAAGGTCTCATCTTATAGAAATAACTTGTCATTTTCTAGTACAGCCATTTAAAATTAATAGCAGCTTAGTGAAGCAGAGCCCTAGGTTTAGGTTTATCAATCTTATCATGGACTAAAGTTAAAGGGATGCTACCATCAACTTGCTGAATCATTTCTGTTTGAAAATTGTTACAAGTGATCCCTAAAATTATTAGATCTGAAAGACGTTGCCTATCTAAGGCTTTTTTTCTGCTGCCCATCACTGTAGTATTCCAAGTGCCTTCCATGTAAAATCAATGGCATTACCTGACTTCATGGAGTATCTAGCACTTCTCCTTTTTTCAGGATAAAAATATGGGTTTTTTTGGTTTTGATCCTTTAGATTTTCTTTCCTTTCCTTAGATGGTGGTACAAGGAGGTGTCACCATTGTGTCATCATTATGGAGGAAAAAAAATTTGAAGACAGTTTTGCAGTGTTTTTTAAAAGGTGGTCAGATTCTGGATTTGCCCAATCTCTTCTGGAAGTTTGTTTCATAGTAGGTCCCCTTGACTGAGAATGTTTTATCCCAAGCTCTCACAAACTTCATCCTGGGCTTCATTTTCTGGATTGTCTCAGAGGACTGCAGCTGTCACGATAGTTCATAGACAGAATTTTTGTCTTTAATGGAGTTGGAGTTTGATCCACTAGTTGCTTTGTTGATTAGGACCAGAACCTTAAATTGGCATCATAAGTTGACTGGGAGCCCATGGAGGGACTTCAGCATAAGCCTCTTGTACTCAAGGCAGCCTCCTAAACCACAGACATGCAGACAGCCACATTTTGTAACAGCTAGAGCTGATGCACTGTCTTCACATTCAGCTTCAGATACAGTGAATTACAGTAATCCACCCTAGATGTGACAAATGCATTGACCGTTGCCAGGTTCTTGTTCAGAAGAAAAGGAAAAAGTTACCTAAGAAACTGGAGATGAAGCTAGTTTTTTTAGATACTGATGGTACAAGGTCATCTAATGAGTCAAACTAGAAGCCAAAGCTTCACACTATTTTGATGGAGGCTTTATGTCATCAATGGAAGGTAGAAACAATGTCTTGGCTAGTTCTTCAAAATGTTTCCCCTCTCTGACTAGCATCACTTTGGTCTTGCTGGGTTCAGCTTGAGCCAGCAGACCTTCATCCAAGAACCAATGTCTTGTAGGTATTCTGACATTTTAGTAGTGACAGTAGTTGCATGAATTGTGAATGAGATATATAGTTCAGTGTCATTAGCAGTGTTGGCAGCTAGTTCGATAACATCTCCTATCTCATTAGATATTGAAGAGAAAATGGGATAGTACAGGTCCCTGTGGGACCCCTTCAAAGTTAGCGTGAGTGAGAGAAATTATCTTTTTTTTCAGTCTGATCACTTTGTGCAGTTTACAATGCTTTACATATGGTTACTTTCACTTTCTCCTCTATATACTTTCACTTTCTCCTCTTCTCCTCCACTTTCTCCCTTAGCAAAAAAAGACCCTTGCAAACATTAACAGCGGAGGAGCAAAAACATTTATAAAAATATTTTTTTAAAAAATTTCAGGACATTATTTAAAGCCCGCCTTATTAGCAACTGGAACATTTCAGTTAGTCATTATGATGAAGTTGATAATATCCCTTTAAAACAAGACAATTTTCTCACTCAAGCAGCCCTTTTTTCCTAATGTACTGAGCACTAACTTGCAAAATCAGATTTTTGGGACCTGGGACCTTTAGGCACTACCGTGATACAAATAACAATAAAAATTGTCTCCAAAAGTGTTCCAAAAATATTAGTAGGAAAAAACCAAGCTAAAAACAGATCAAGCTGCATAAGCAAGTCTAAGATCCAATGCTTCGTCCCAATTTTAAAGAAAATATTTCCATTAGTTCTCTGTACTGATTGTTCCCTTTTGGCTCATTCTAGTTTCTTTTAATACCTCAAATATTTTTTTAAAAGTAAGATTATTTTCCTACATATGTTACTCAAAAAATTAAGCTTATGACTTCCTTGGGCCAACGTTAAGTGGACTAAGTTCCACATCACAAAGTCACCATAATGGCCACTGGTACTGCCTGGGTTGTACGTGTTCTGTTGATAGAGGCCTCCAGAGCTATCATAAATTGACTAGATGTAATAAAAACCTAAAATGTTGGAGAGGAAAATATTGGGACATACTGACTTTCCTAGTTCTTATATAGGTTTTTCAGTTTCATGGGAGAAGGAAATTGTTGTATTAATACAAATATGTTTTCACTTCCAGAATGTATCAATTGGCTTGTATAACATTCCTACAAATACTTTCAGGCCAACAGATGTCTCAATACTAGTGAATTTGTTTCTGTATGATAAAACTCCTCCATTAATCCTTAAATGATCATAGACCAAAAGTGTGTGATCAAAAAGAATACTGTCAGGTTCATTTCTGTTTGTGGTTCTTTTCAAGAAGTCTCTTTTATTTTGTTTGTTCAACGGTTCTGCAGAGTAGGAAATAATTTCTGGTTTCATACCTGATTAATGCACAGTATTGGCGTTCTGAATCTACTGCTTAAACTGTGAAGTTTTGCTCCGAATGTCTGCAGATATCTGGCTTTCATAACTGAATCTTTTGCGCCAAATTCACATCGAAACAAAGCAGCCATAGAATCAATGACCACCAAACGCACCATGCCTCTTGAGAGCAGTACGGAAATCCTTTTAGCAATGCAGTTGTAGAATGTGTCCTACCACAAAATGCAAACATTCAATATTAGAACTAGTTAGAATGCTGGTACCTATAAAATTCTAAGACAGATACCTGTCATTTCACTGCTTGGCTCTGTGGTTATTTATGGGAGGTTATATTCATAAGCCAAGATTATGGATCTTTGACACAATTGTATTCTTCTGTGTAGGTCTGGCTGTCTTGCTTGTGACTACTTTTAACAAACAACCAACCCTCCAATAAAAAAGGATCAACTGCAGCACTAGTTTACACCACATACAGCCTAGCACAGTCAAGTAAATGGGGCTGCACAACACATAATAGGTCAAGAAAAAGGTTGGCCTGGATTTTTGAGTCACCTATAGAATTCCAGTGTTACCTAAGAACATAATAGTGCAGTCCTACTCCATGGCCACTCTGCATTCATTTGAATGTTGAGGAGTTAATTCAAGGCTAGCATAAGTCATCAGAGTATTGATAAATGAGAAAAGACAGTGTTCTTTCATCAAAGGAATTGAGATAGTACTATATACAGCTATTATATCAGACCCTCTATTAACCAAAACTTCTGGTAAAAGTTAGTAACACCTGAAACTCCTGTTTCCTCCCCCATTGATAAAAAATTCCATCATCTGAATGTTTCTGAAGTCCCCAAAATATTTTAGATAGAAGTTACACTGGGTGCTTAGTAGTTTAATTTTCTTCTATCACATGTAACACTTGTTCATCTTAGCAAAGAGGGAATTCTCTTGACACCCTTGCACTGTTCGTGTGGAAGACACCATTCTTCACACATAAATACGAATACACAGTTAAAGATTTATAAACATTCTGCCGGGATTAGAGGTTACACACTGATGACTTTCTACATTCCATGTCTGTCAAAATTAGATTGAATTTCTTGGAACTGGATTATACTAGGATTCACCTTACTGATTTGCTCTTCCCACA
The DNA here is from genome assembly GCF_965152235.1 of Eretmochelys imbricata. Classification (NCBI taxonomy): domain Eukaryota; kingdom Metazoa; phylum Chordata; order Testudines; family Cheloniidae; genus Eretmochelys; species Eretmochelys imbricata. The sequence continues at coordinate 113,425,935 of NC_135577.1, forward strand.
AATATCATCAGAACTGTGTGTTTCTAACTGTTGAAAAGAATTCATTCAGCAGAATAGATGACCTCTTTAGAGAGACTTCTTACTGTGTTCACAGTACACTAAGGGTGGTCTACACTGCATTGGAGAGGTGACTGCAGTTTAGGGAGCCATTGCCATGAGTTTTAATTTAGCTACTGCAGCTAAAAATAGCAGTGAAGATTTAACAAAACAGACCCCAGCACCAGTTAACAACATGAGGACGTACCCAGAGTTCTGGGTGTGCTTGTACAGCCCGTGCTGTAGCCTGTGTTGCCTTACCTTCACTGCTATTTTTAGCTGCACTACCTAAATTAAAGCTAGCATAGGTATGCCCACCTGAGCTACAATCACAGCTCTGACTGCAATGTAGACATACTCTTAGTGGAACATCTGTCAGTTATCAAAAAAATACTTTGGTCTTTTTGTTAACATCCAAAACTTACTCTCATCAAGGACACATGAACAACTGGATTGTTCAGCATGCAAGATGTCAAAGGTTTTAACAAGGAAGGGAGTGGAGGATGTAAAATAAAATAGAGATTGTTCCATTTCATAGTGCAGCCAACAAAGTTGGATTGGATTTTTATTTATTTATTTTTAATAGTTTCTTACTTTCCCCGAGACAAGCAGATTTTCACACACACAGTACAGATGCCAGCAATGACTGTCTTTTTTGGGCAGGGAGGAGAAGCAGCACCAGGAGCAGCTGTCACTGGAAAAATGTGTATGCTTTAGGTTTAAATTTTACTTCTATTGCTGCAATTTATTGCCTTGTCAGTATGTGTAACATTTATTATTTGAGGGGATACTTTGGTTCTATGTATATCCTATTATAAGATGTTTCTCAGAACTCCTGCTGTTATTGTGCAGACTTTCTCCATGATAAATGCATTTTATAATTTCAGAGGACTGGAATAAAATCTTTACCAATGTTTCCCAACATAGGAGGGCCAATTGTTGTGTGGACTGCAACAAATGTGACATTTAGATTAGAATTTGCAATATTATCAGCATATACAATGTGTTCTTATATTTACTTTAAACCAGAATGTTTAAAATACTGATCTAGTACTTTGAACAAATGTTATTTTTAACCTTTAGAGCCCATTAGAAAATGAAGGTTACTTATCCACAACCAGAGTTCTTTGAGATGAGCCTCTGGATAGTCACACTTCTGGGATGAAGGTGCCTGAGCTGGAAGCTTCTGGAACCTTCTGGAAAGCGGTGTCCACTGGGGTTACTTGCACCTCCTCCTCACTCCCAACCTGGAGGGTTCTGAGAGTATAAAAGGGGAAATATCCAAGCCACCCCTCAGTTTCTTCCACTAATTTGGGAATTCCTAACCTGAGACTCTGAAGAAGTGGAGAAAGTGGGCTGGGAGTGCGAATATGCAGAGGCTTATCTCGAAGAACTCTAGTTTTAGGTAAGTAACTTTCATTTCATCTTCAAATGGCCTTTGCATATTCCTACTTGTGGGAGTGTAGCAAGCAGTAAAATGCCCAGGAAAGGGGACTGTGTTCTAGGTAAACAAGGGTCAACAGGACTGCCAAACAAGCATCAGCTTTGGATGCCAGGTTGAGAGGAACAGAAGTGACCGATCTTGCTCTCCCAAAACAAGTCTTAATGATGGAATATTTTTGCTAAAAACACATATAGCTCCAGTATCCAGTGTTCTTGTAGCTGTGTTGGGCCCAAGATATTTGAGAGAAAAGGTGGGTGAGAATTATTTTATTGGATCAACTTCTGTTGGTAAGAGAAATTTTAAAGCTTACATGAAGCTGAAAAACTCTGTGTAAGCTTGAAGGCTTGTCTCTTTCACCAACAGAAGTTTGTCCAATAATAGATATCACCTCAGCACCCTGTCTCTCTAATTTAGCTGCAGTATCAGTCATGCAACACGATCTGATGACGACAGCATGAGGGCATGCCACAGACATAGTCTCTACTCTGGATGAAGACTGACAACTTCCAGGACGTTGAAGCTGTGTCAGGTCATGACAATTGTAAAACACAGTGTGACAGATGGACAACCTTTGGCTCCTCGTGTGAGCTCCATTTCTCCAAAGGATTGGGGAAACTTGTAGATAAGCTTTGGCCTGATGTATATAATGACAATGTTCTTTGAATATGCAAAAATATGATACCTGCTTCCCTGAATATAAAAGAGGCTCAGGGACAGAAACAGTCTAGTGGTCTGAAAGAGATGGAAATCGCAGACATCTTAGATTCTTGGGATGGAGATGTGGGCAAGGCCACCTGTTCTGTAAGAATGCAATTTAAAGAAGTTACTGAAATACAAGCCTAATGACTATCTGAGTATCAAGAATGGAATCTTCACTTAAACAGTGTAAAATAACAGTTGAGAAGGACCTTATCAGATCTACTCACTTAAGAGATGACCAGATGGGAGATCTCTTTCAAGCCATAGATCAGATTTGACTAATCAAAAATTCATGTTTTTTCACTAGATTCTTTTTGACCTCAGCTTAACACTCACAATCAACACACCAAGCAATCTAGAATCAAGATGTCAACCAGAGAAACTCTGAACCTTGGTGGAGACTCCCACCTCATCTCACAGGCAGGAGACTCAGTAGTTTGGAAAAAATGACTTTATAGACATTAATATCATAGTGTAAATGCCCCCAATGGTCTGGAAAGCCTGGGGCTAAGCCAATCCTGATTACAGGACAAGCCACATTGGGGTTGAATCAGCTAGTCTAATATAAAAGACAGCAGGATGCTGCAGATGTGGGACTGGTTGAGAGAGTAACTGAAATTGCCAGAGGCAGGAAACCTATTGAATAAGCAGAAGAAAGATCTCCAAGCAGGGAAGCCTGGGTGAGACCTTCTCCAAGAAGCAAGGTAGAGACTGAGACACAGACCTCATGAGTTTATATTTTGTTCTTCGAGGACTGTGTGTCATTTTTGATTATTGTGTGAGAGACTGAACAGGAGTTGAGGTCCAGAGGGCAAGAGTATGACCAAAAACTAAATAAAGAGGATCCTTTGTGGGGATTGCTTTAAATTTCTTTTAAACTTCGTGAGTTCTTAAAGGGACCTGAAGAAGGGAAAACAGGAGCAAGACACTGTGAAGGCACCCATGGCCACAAGGGGGCACTTACAAGGCAGCCAACCCTATGACACGTCTCTATGATATTGATGACAGAATTGCCAATCTTTAACCATGGCTAATGATAGCAACTTGGTACCAACTGGAGCAACATTTTTTTTTTTAAATCATCTCTTAATTCAGTAGAATAAGGGTCAACATATAGTTAAGTTCCTGCTCTTGGTGCAGGAAAAGAGTGCGATATTCATGTTAGGATGTGTTTGACTTTGGATCACAACCATACGCAAGCATTGTTTTCCTGTTGGGAATTAACTGGTATTTACCCACTTGTGGAACAAAAGAATATAAAATGGAGCCTGGTTTCAGAGTAACAGCCGTGTTAGTCTGTATTTGCAAAAAGAAAAGGAGTACTTGTGGCACCTTTAAGACTAACCAATTTATTTGAGCATAAGCTTTCGTGAGCTACAGCTCACTTCATCGGATGCATCCGATGAAGTGAGCTGTAGCTCACGAAAGCTTATGCTCAAATAAATTGGTTAGTCTCTAAGGTGCCACAAGTACTCCTTTTCTTTTTGTAAAATGGAGCCCTCGCTAATGCACTTGTACTGTTCAATGAAAATTATTCTCAAAGAATCTACCAATAATCTTTCACTGGTAGGTGAGATATTAGACCCATCCAATGAGGACAGTGAATTTTTTTAAGAGGAAATTTCCCTGACAACTGGTTTGAGCAAACCCCTCGAGTGATCTGTGTAACATACTCACATAATGCTGTCCATTACAAATTTAGACAGATTTGGATTTTATGAAGGGAAGAAAAGCCTTGCAAGTCAGAGAAATAGCTCTCAGCTCCCGTATCTTTATGTGGAATCACATCTTTCACTGAGATCACAAACCTTGGAATGGATGGAAATCAAGTTGAACAAGCCCTTGCTTACACCCTCTAGGAGTGCTACTGCAGATGGCAGGAAGGTGATAAGGGAACTCCCTGGGAGCATGTTCGTACTCTATCTTATGAAATAAGGCATCTGGAAAATACTGAGCGATTACGAACACCTGAGCATCAAGAAAAGGCGGCAAAGTCATACAGTGCCTTGGTGAGACCTCACATATAGCATGGTATTTAAAGGTATCACATAACTGTGCTAGTAAGGAATCTCTACACTACAGGAAAATTTTCAGGTCTAAAATATATCAAGGCTTCAGTGATCACACATCTTCTAAATTCGCATGAAAATACCCTTGTTTGTGCCAACTACTAGAAAAGAACCACCCAGCCACGCTACTGAGGGTAAAGTCTATTCCCAAACAGACACCCAACCATTCAATGAGACTAATCATGACAGTAGGCATTTAATGGAACACTTGCTGCCACAGAAATGCCTCGGGGTATTGCTAAAGGTCTTCTTTGATGCAGAGGTATATGTAAAGAGACATGTGACCATGGCAAAGAATGGGAATACTGGAATATTTCTGGAAATTAGAGTTCTGCCTCTGGAATTGTGATGGGGTGTACAAACCCCACACTGGAGAAGTAGGGGCTAAGGAGCTCCTCTGGGCCCAGGCAGCCCCACCCCACTGCACCTGTAAAGCCTGTCCATGGTGGAAGTAGAGCTTAAAAATGGAAGCAGAGTAGCTCAATGGAAGACAGATGAATAGAGCCCTGCACCAATACAAAAATTGTATCCACATCCAATCCGCGATCTGCAAAAATGCAACACCTTTCTCCTACAGAGGCTGTGTAGCAAAAATCTTCAGATCTGTGACTCTCAGAATCAATAGAACTGAGATAGGTATAGTACCCTTACATCCTAAGGAAGCCTTTGATCATAGCGTCAGTTCTCAGCCTGCCAGATTCTCATAAATCTGGTTCTGGGCAGCTAAATTAGTCCTTAGGAACCTAAGAGAACCTCAACAGTTCCTGCCCAAAACCAAGTGAATTCACAATTTCTGGAACAGGTAAACTGCGTTTTACAATTTCTGATAGTAAAAGAGTCTAAGAATGGATTGGTCCATCTCTTCTCGCATACAGGGAGAGGGTCTGATAGATGGAGCATTGAAATGGGAAAATCTCCCAGGCAAGCAGGGCTCACAGAGAGAGAGAGAGAGAGAGAATGTGTGTGTCTGAAAAAGGCCAAACAGGAAGCATAATGTGAAAACTATCCTCTAACTGAGAGATCCACCATTTCAGATCTGATCAGAAGCTTGTATTGCATTTCCCCTTTCCAGTGTTGCAAAGACCTTTCCACTGGCCTGATGTGCTACTCATGAAAATGGGAGAGACGTCAAAGTGGCTTTGGCTGGGCATTTAGATCGATACTTTATAAATTATTTATGATTCAGGTTATAAATAAACAGTTCACTAAAATATTGATGGACTGGGAATGCTTCTCAGAAGTTTTGGATGTGGAAAAGCTACCCTAAATTTTTAAAGCAATTATTTGATATTTTAAAAACTTCTGATCCCACATAGCATTAAATATAATTACAAAAATCCATACATGAGGGAGGCTATGTGCAAGAGGAAAATTAAACCAGTCACTCATCTATGCTTATATAAAACATTGATGAGGTGACAAAAGGCAACTCAGATGTGTGGTTTTTGAAATATCATCAATTACATAAGATCAGCTCAAAAGAATATGCTGCTGTAACTAGAGCTGAACCTAGGAGAGGGTGATCAAGCCCATGGGTGCCAACATTCAGGGATACAAATCCTTGCATTTAGGAATGCCAAACACATGAGGTATTTTTTGATTTTGCTTGTGCCTTTGAGGAGGGTGGAGCGCTGAAAACATTTTCCACCTTGGGCAACAAAACACCTAGAGTTGGACCTGTCTGTAGTTCAGTTAGTACCAACAAGTTCTCTAAACACTAGGGGCTTGGCTACACTTGCGACTTAGAGCACACTAAAGCAGCCCCGGGCACCCTAGCTCACTACCCGTCCACGCTGGCAAGGCACGTAGAGCGCTTTGACTCCACAGTTAGAGCACTCCTGGTACTCCACTTCGGTGAGAAGATGAACGCCTGTTGTGCCTTGGTGAAATGCCTGGGCATTAGTGTGAATGAGGTGTAATGCCTCATATACTAGAAAAAGTATAATGGATTTTGGAAGAATTTGAATGTTAGTCTGTACAGATCTCTTGTCCTTTTCAAAATGAAACTTTGTATGAGACAAATCTCTGAAACCTTGGATCAGTCTCCTCAATACAATATGAAGAGACTGGGAAGCTGGTATACACAGAAAATCATCTTGATTTATTTGTCATCTTTGTGAGCGCTACTGCCTCAGTTAGGCCCCTGTACTATTTGTTTGCATCTGCACTAATTGGATTTAGTGTTCCCAAGTAATTTATTTGTAAGTCGCACTGTTACTTACAAGGTCTGCGGCATGCTCAATGAAAACACTGTTTCCAAATTTTATTTTCTGTATGACATCAAGTGGAACATCTGCCCTAAATTTATGTTGTTGATCAATCAGTTGCTGCAAGCGTTTATTTGGGAAAACATCTTCTGTGCAAATGTAGACAGCACCTGCAATAAGAAAAAAAAAAAAACAAACAACCTCTGATATTACACGACTCATATACATATATATTTTAAAAATTAATTCCTTTTTCTGCTTAGCAATGAACACTCAAATTAGGGAATATTTTCTTCTTAGAACTCTCTCAAAATCTTGGTAACGTTAAAAGGACAATTTTTACTTTTTTTACTTAAACTTGATAATCCAACAAAAGATATAGCTACAATCACAGCAGTCTTGCCAGCTGTTCTTTTGGTGCCCAGTGCAATGATCACATCCTTTGGTTTCACAGACTCCTCTTTGCACTATTCATTGACCCAGCAGATGACACTTTTATTGTTTAGCTACATAACTGTCTGACACTCGGTGTCTTCTTCAAGGTCCCTTTTTTTGACCCTTTGACCTTCACACTTGTCCTTGTTATTTTTTCTGTTGTCTCCCCGTAATTATATGAGTCCCAGGCTCAGTGGATCCTCCCGATAGGCTGGGGGAGGGTCCTTTAGCTAACCTACCCAGAACCCAACAGGACTGAGGAATGGTCCCTGGCTTATGCCTTTGCTGCGTAGACACATTATGAAGATCATATCTCAATGACAAATACACCAATGCTGCATCATTTATTTTATATACCAACAACACCGATCAAAAAAACTCATCCTTTGCATCTTTACAGGTGTCAAATGGGTGTGCACTTTTACCATACTTTACACACCAGTAATCAACCCCTCACTGGATTTAAAGAAGTCCAGTCATACAAACCCACTCCAGCTGTTCTTCTTCGAGTAGGTGCAGCCATGTATTCTATTTTGTGTGTGCGCGCGCACCCAGTGCATCAGAGCCAGAGAATTTTGCCTAGCAGTATCCATAAGAGCAGCGCTTGCAGCTCATGGCCAGAGCCCCCCCACTAGCTCTATGAGGTGGTGCTGCCCTGGCTGGAATCATTCTAGGCTGACCACCGAGGAGGGAGGACACTTGGTGGAGCCTCCAGCCCAGGAGCCGCTTCAGCACTTGACTGTGGGAACCAGAGATCCCAAAACACTGATCTGTGAGAGACACGGTTGATGTATGTGTTCGTGGAATGAAAATGACTGTTCTTTCCCTGTATTTATAAAGTTTCATTCAGTTATAAATATGTCTGTTTGCTTGGGTTTGGAATAAAAATTTAGTTATGGAAACTGAATTCATCGTTATTATTTCACAGTATATGCTGGGTGGCTCTCACATCATTCAGAGATAATAGCAATAGGTGCATGTGCAATGTTATATTACTACACACACGGCACTCATTACAAAGTTCATATTGGAGTGCAAAAAACACTGCCAGGGAGAACACACTACAGCAATACATATTACTGTGGCTCACTATTAAAATTGTCTTTCGATGCCTCCCTGAGCTGTATAGCTTACTGCTGAGCTCTTCTTATAGCCCTGGTATCTACTAGGACGAGGTGCTAAAATCTGGTCTTGTAAATGAGCATAGATCTGAACTTTTGACACATGTAACACTTAGTAGCATCCAAGGAAGGAACTGAAGGGGAGGACTAAAATCATATATGCTTCTGCTCTGATTACTGATATAACCTAGAGCGAAAAAATGTAAGCCAAGGACTAATTTCTGCCAGAAAAGCCATCCCTGCCTTTTGACTTTTCAAGAATTTTCCATGTGGTTGGACACAGTAGGAAACAAGTTGAGCAAGTTTCGCACAGCAAACTGTGAGAGCTTCGAAGTTAAACACGATGCTGCATGGGAGGCAGAACAACATCCTAGCCAAAACATTAGTCATAAAGAAGACCAGACTAATGAGTTCTCAGAATTGACATAGGTTTCTTCCTCCCCAACAAAGTACAAAAATGCAAACAAAAAATATAACCTATCATTGGCTCTACAATAATAATGGTTATCTACTTACTTGCACAGAAGTGGGAAAATTTAGGGTACAACACAATGCCTATGACTTTTTTGACTATATGTCCATCAGTTTTGTCCTGTATATCATGACCAGCTCCTTTGGGATACTGTAACCCCTGTTTTACGTAAGGGATACTTAGCACATTCCTAAGATATTAATGTAAAAATAGCTATCATGTGGACTGTTTTGTCATGTAAGTTTTCATGAAGAGGCAGGGGATGGTCATGATGCTGAAACCTAACACACTCCATCTTTATATGTCTTATGTATTTTGATTAACAAACTTCCTACTACCCTTGATCACTGAGGGAAAAAGTCAATCATAACTCAGTGGAAAGTCATGTCTGATTCTAGCCACACAGGCACCCTAATCTGTGTGCCTTCAGCAGCCAGTAGTAAGAGTGGAAAGTATTATGTGGAAATGTACACAGCATGCTTTTCTTTTCCAAATGCCCAGTTTCTCATCTTACTGCTAATGATGCTGCAAATGATCAGAAATCCACTGATACAAATATTTACTGCAATACACAAATTACTTATCTTAAACCTAGCATACTTCTTAAAACAATAAGTAAATCAGAAAATGTATTGTACTTACCAGATTCTAATCCTCCATATTCATAAGGATACTGCACAGAAAGGCACAGCTGCAAACTAATCTGAGTCTTCCCAGCAGAGCTCTCACCAGCAAGTTCTGTGATCCCCACCACAGGAATGCCACCTCTTAATAAGCTATCTAGTAGTGAGCAACCCAGGCTCAGTTTCTGGTGTTGGGATGTGCAGTGATCTTTGTCTTGGTACAGCTGAAGTGCTGGAGGATATTTTTTAAAAGAAAGAATTCTATTTAGCATTTTCTTAATAAGGGACAATATAACATAGCTGCCACAGTCTAGATAGCTCTATGATTGACATTTTTTTCCAGATGTAAGCATGATTCAGCCTGTTTTCCCCACAACTAACAATCTACCAACTGAGAAGTCTGCTTGTAAATTGGTACAGCTTGCATTTATGCTGATCTCCTCCATGCTCTGGAACTCTCCCCTCTTCCTGTCCTTTAAGGAGACTTTGGGGGACAGCTCCAGCAAGGAAAATCTTGTCTGCATGACTTCAATGAAGCAGATATGACCAGGAAGTGGAAACAGAGTTGCGACCTTTCTAATAGCTGGTGACCAGACTCCTGAGGCAACGCCCCCTGCTCCGCCTCTTCCCCCCCAAGACCCCGCCCCTGTCACTCACACCCCACACTTCCCCCTCCAGCTGGGCTCCCTCTGCTCCAGGACTGAAATGAGAGCTGCTGCAGCCTGACAAGGAGCTTAACTGCAGGTAGAAGGTGGCCCCGGCTGAGCAGCGCTGGCACAGGTTAATGACCCCATTCTTCCCCCTGCCCCGCGGTAACCGGACTTTTAGTGTCTGATCAGTACAGCTGACTGGACACTGCCAGGTCCCCTTTTCGACTGGACTTTCTGGTCGAAAATCGGACACCTGACAACCCTAAGTGGAAGAGAGCTGCTAAGGGTCAGGAAGCAGTGTGAAAACATAGAAGGCTCTGTACTTCTGGATGAGCTTTAAAGATCCACACAGATAACAAGAAATGGGGGGGGGGTTCAATTGCTCAACTCCTAGCCCATTCCGTTAGAGGAGGGCAACCCCTGCCCTATGAAATATTCTGGTGGAAATTCTAAGAAGGGAATCTTGCAGTGTCCTGTCCCCCAGCCAAGATTTCCATGTAGGGGAATTATTTGACCCTAGAAGGCTGAGTAGAATCCACTTCTATTTACATTCAGCACTTCACTGGATCAGGCCCTTTCAGACTATAAAAGCATCTACTAAAGAGTAACAGGAATTTACAGCTTTTTATTTCCTGAACAATTGACTTAACTTTGAGAAATAGTTTATCAATAATTTATCGATACTATTACCTGCTATAAAAAAATGGTGTATTCTACTTCAACAACAGATCTTTAAGCGATAAATGTAAACCTTTAATTATAGCTCAAAAGTCTAGAATGGTTTTTAATTATGTAAATTATCTGTATTTACAGTATTACCTGTAAGCACACAGCTTTTCCTCAGTGTACCAGAGACTGTTTTCAGTAAGCACTGTACATCCATACTGGACAGTTTTGTCAGCCTTTGCAAGTCTGCTCCAGAAAGATTCAAAATCTCTTTTATTGATTTTATATTAGCTGAAATTAGAGAAATTCTCATAAATGCTTTTGGATTGACTATAACCTTACAAAAGAAAAGGACTTCCACTTATGGTTAATTTACTGAGAGTACTGGTTAAAAAAAAGTTACAAGTTTTGTTTATATTATCATGATCATCAGTGATTTTGAATGGAAAGGGACTTTAATGTTTTTTGGAAGGCTTTAAAGCATTATCTTCTTTAACATCAGATGGAAGTGGTGCTTGAGAGAAGGCTCTGATAGAGAAGCAATTTCACTATAATGTTCTTCTGGTGCACCAAAATGGAGTTACTTGTATGTAAACTCTGTGACTGCTTTTGATTTTTAACTTCTTCTTGAAGAAGACAACAGAAATTAAATGCACATTGCAAATAAAATTGACTAGACTAGAAAAGGATAGCCTGTGTCCATCCATTTCTTTCCTAATAGAACAAACTCCAGTATTCCAACCTCTTCCTGACTGCTTGGAAGCCAGGACACTACTCTTGACAAGCTTTCGACATGGAAGGCAGCATGCATTTGGGGTTTATCAAAAACAGATTATAAACTGTTTGGAAAGATCACCATTGGATCACTGGGAGAAGAGGGTATCACTTGCAAATACACACTGTCTCACCAAGTATTTATGTTACATTTCCAGTATGGATATGATTATGTACAGATAGATACTATGGTAATAGCAAATCAGGAATGTACATACAGGTGGATTAAATTACCTTTCTTAACAGCAGCTATCACTTTGGGGTTCATGTCAAACTGGTCCCAATCCATGTCTTGATACAGTACGGTACTGAGTACAGAGCCTGCTGATTTCCTGTAAAATGAAGTCTTATCAAACAAACATGAAATACAGAACATAAGTATTTATTTCATTTGACCAACTCTGTGGAAAAATGGACATTCAAATACTATTAATTCCTAAAAATATATTTGTCTTTAATCTATAGCCCAGAATGTAATTAGCCATTCACATGATGGAAATTCTCCTCAGATGGCTCTTTGTCTACACCTTACTGGAGACAGATTACAGTAACACTGATGAAGGGAACAGTTGGTAATTATTTCAATTGCCTGTAGATGAGTTACAGCTGTACACCTCCCTAGCTTTTCATTTTCAAAGAGAAATAAAATCATACAAATGTAATATAAAATAATCCATGACTGTTAATATTTCTGTTACTCAGAACTGTTTTGATTTATTAAAACATGGGGTGACTAAATACTACAGCATAATGCAATCCAATTGTTTTTGAAACTTTGATCTAAAAAAGAAAAGCCGAGTCATGTGCTATAACTATATAAAAAGTAGCATTATAAGGCTTGTTACTATTTATATAATGGATTGTGCAATGTAATGGCAGACAAGTATCAAACATATTTACCAGAATTAGTTCCCCAGTTAATCTGCTTTTTAAAAACAAGGGTCCAATTATTTGGGTACATATACATAATATATGGAAATGGGTCCTGAGAGCAGGATTAATATATAAAAAAGGCAGTGATTTAAACATTATTTCATTAAAAATTAAGACCTATTTAAAAGAAACTTATGAGGGCTAAACTTAATATAATTAAAGATGGGCACAGTGCCCTTAGACCGAAAGGATCCCAAAGCACTTTACAAACTTTGCATTTCAATGATGCTGTATAGGTAGCCACCGCATCATACAAGTGTGAAGGGAAGGGAAATTTTGAGCAAGACATGAGGACAAACATGTCTGCTTATGAAGTGCTTTAGGATCTTTAATATTCACATGGAGTAGAAAGGATCTTGGCTTTTAAAATCTAATTCACATGCACTAAACTACATGGTATGGAATGCACCATCAGAGAAGGATGAAGAGGAGAACCAGCTCAGAAGGTATTTGAATTTATGGTCCTGGGGAGTTCAGATATTAAACTGGATATTTAAACCACTGAGCTAGAGAGACCAGGTCTTCAAAGTGAAAAACCTGAATACTTGCCAAGGAAGGATGTGGGCACACAGGAGGTTGTTTTGGTCAGCAGTAGAGAACTGTGTGTGGAAGAAAGAGAAATAAATGGATTTCCTTTCCTTTCCTCTTCTCCTTGGAGCCCTGACCAATCTTCTGAAGCACTGTTTTGCATTTGGTGGGTCTGACCCTGCTTGAAGGGGATGTCACGAAAGACAACTGATGAAATGCAAGGCATTGAAAATGTTATTGCAATACAAAGCAAAACAAATAGACACAAAAAACTCCACACTTCCCCCCCATTCCCTGCCTATCCTTACCCTTCAAGGACAAGTATTGTCTGTCAACCTCAAAACATCCACACAAATAAGTTATACAGGATAATTGTTATCAGCACTACTCTCTTACTGTTCCATTTATTCTAAAAGTAAGGGGCGTGTGAAAATCTTGGACTTCAAATAAGAGGTTGAAAAATTTAAGAGATTAAGAAACCCTATCCTATGCCAAACAACCCTGCTGCAGCTGTCCCCTGGGACTCCAGGGGTGGGACAGACATGGCAAACCTGTGAGAAAAAAATGCAGAAATTGCGCTTGTTTTTGCCTTAATTGGCTTGTGAGTTGCTTGTTGGCTAGTTTTGGCTTGCAACTAGTTGCTTCCTTTTTTGATTGGCTCCTGGCAAGCAGGGGCAAGGGGGGGAGAGAGTCAGGGGTGCACAGCGGGCCCACCAGAGTCCCAGACTGCCCACCAGAGTCCCAGACTGCACACTGGGACAATCTAGTCACATACAGGGATAGCGTTCTTAGGGATTGGCTGGTTTTGAAATGGGATTAGCTCCATTTTTGGTTTATTGTGGAAGTCGGGTGCTTATTCACCATGTGAAGGTTGGCATCTGTGGGCTGGGGCTGTCCCCATGAATGAGACACACGAAAGCTTATGCTCTAATGTCAAGATTCCTCCCCCACTCTGAACTCTAGGGTACAGATGTTGGGATCTGCATGAAAACCTCCTAAGCTTACTTTTACCAGCTTAGGTTAAAACTTCCCCAAGATACAAATTAATTTTATCCTTTGTCCTTGGAATATCCACTGCCACCACCAAACTCTAACTGGGTTTACTGGGAAATGTAGTTTGGGCACGTCTTTCCCACCAAAATCCTCCCAACCCTTGCACCCCACTTCCTGGGAAAGGTTTGGTAAAAATCCTCACCAATTTGCATAGGTGACCACAGTCCCAAACCCTTGGATCTGAGAACAATGAAAAAGCATTCAGTTTTCTTACAAGAAGACTTTTAATAGAAATAGAAGTAAAGGAATCACCTCTGTAAAATCAGGATGGTAGATACCTTACAGGGTAATTAGATTCAAAAACATAGAGAATCCCTCTAGGCAAATCCTTAAGTTACAAAAAAGACACACAGACAGAAATAGTTATTCTATTCAGCACAATTCTTTTCTCAGCCATTTAAAGAAATCATAATCTAACGCATACCTAGCTAGATTACTTACTAAAAGTTCTAAGACTCCATTCCTGTTCTATCCCCGGCAAAAGCAGCATACAGACAGACACAGACCCTTTGTTTCTCTCCCTCCTCCCAGCTTTTGAAAGTATCTTGTCTCCTCATTGGTCATTTTGGTCAGGTGCCAGCGAGGTTACCTTTAGCTTCTTAACCCTTTACAGGTGAGAGGATTTTTCTTTTGGCCAGGAGGGATTTTAAAGGGGTTTACCCTTCCCTTTATATTTATGACATCGAATAAATTTGTTAGCCTCTAAGGTGCCACAAGTACTCCTGTTCTTTTTGCGGCTACAGACTAACACGGCTGTTACTCGGACACCTCTGAGGAAAGCCCACTTCATAGGAGACAGTGCCACACAGGGCCCCGCAGTGCAGCTGTCACCCGTGGAGCAAGAAGGGGCGACACCGAGCCTGGTCTACCCATGGGACTTGCCCCCCTTCAGCCACCAGCACGGACCCCCAAGTCGCAGCACAAACCAGAGCAGCCGGGGGCACCCACTGACACCCCAACTCGGGGGCAGCAGTGCCCCCCTCCCAGCAGGGCGAGATGCCCCCCCGGGGAATTACAAAGCCCTGGGTGAGGCCCTAGGCCCGCCACGCCCCTGCCGGTGTCGTTCAAGGAGGGCCCGGCCCGCCCCACAGCGCAGGTAGGACGGCGCTCCGCCAGCGTCACTTCTGACGCGGGGCGGGGAAGGGAAAATTTCCCTGCCCCCCGCCCCCACCCGGCCCCGCCTCCAAAGTGAAGCCCCGCCCATTATTTTCCAGACGCTTCCTTAGTACTCCACCCTCCATCTCTCCCCCCCGGGGGAAGCCTCGCGACTGGCGCTCCCGGACCACACGCCGCGCACCTAAAGCCGAGTCCACAGCACGGGCGCTAGGGCTAGCCAATCGGGGAGTGACTTGCCTGGGTCTTCGCACGGCCGCGGCCAACACGCTGGGCCTGAGCCCACGCAGCTTGCCAACCAATCAGAGGGCACCACGCCCAAGAAGGCTAACGGGAATTAGCGCCTTAGAAGTTACAGATGGCCGCTAACGCGAGGACAGTTTGTCTGCACCCGCGCCAGGCGCACACCAATCAGAGAAGCGGTCGAAAAACCCAATCAGAGTGGGTGTGAGGCTAGCCAATCCCAGGGAGAGCGTTCGGAGTCGTGGCCTTGCCGATGTACCAACCCTTGGTTCCACCCCGCGCACATTCCGATTCGCTAATTGGTTACAGGATGTATCCGGGTACAGCCACTGGGGTGCGAGTGAGACGGGCTCTCCTCCTTTTTCGGGGTTACCGCCTGGTTTTTGGAGCTGCGCATGCGCCTTAACTGCGGTTCTACATTGCGATAGGGGATTGGCTGAGAGTTTGTGGAGGCCACATTCCATTGGGTGAACGTAGTAGTGGGCGGGTCACTAGTCGGAGAGTTTCATTGGCAGAGAGAGGCGTCAGTTTCAGGGAAGTAACGGGAGATTGGGTGGCGCGCTGCTGCTCTTTGCTTGGGCTGGTAGCGGTGGCGCTGCGGGGAAGATGTCGGGCGGGGAGGCCTGCGACGGAAAGAAGCTGGTTCGCTCGTCCAGCGGTCTCCGCATGGTGCCCGAGCACCACGCCGCCCGCAGCCCTTTCGGCCTGGACGAGCCGCCTTGGGTGCCTGATAAGGACGTAAGTGGAGGAGAGCGGACCCTTCTCCCGGCCCGCCAGCGGGACCCCCCGTCCGCTCTGACCCTCCTCTCCGCCAGTGGGACATCTTCTCTCTCCCCCCCCCCCCCGCCCTTTCTGCTCTGACCCTTCTCCCCCACCGCCAGCGGGACATCTCTCGCCACCCCCCTTTCTGCTCTGACGTTCCTTCCCACCCCGCCTTTGCCCCCCCCCCCATTCTCGACACCCCTTGACCACCGGCCCTCGCCTGTGGGTCCGTCTTCCCCTTCACTCCTGGTTCCAACAGCCCCTGACCCGCCTGGGTGAGCCCCTTTCCCCTGCGTCACTCCTTGCATTGAGCTGCTTGGACTCTGACTTCAGCTACCCAGCTGCACCTGTGGTGAAATCTTTTCTAAGGTGCCTGTGGGGATCCCAAGGCCTTGACCCACCCCGGGGCGTTCGGGCCGGTCCCTTCATTACGGTGGAGCTCAGTATTTCCCCTTGTGTTGGGCTCTGCAGAGACCCTTCCCTGGAGCGCTTACAGTCCCATGGGCAAAGGAGCCTGTCCCTCCACCCTACCCTCAAAAACCCACTTCACTTATGTGCCTGTGCTCTGGCTTCTCTCTCTCCCTCTTGTATAGGGCACAGCAAAGCAGCCTCAGTGGCCTGGGATGGAAGGCTATTGGGGCGTTGGGGTTTTATTCTCCCCTTTTTATTTTATCTTATCACTCCTATCTTGAGGCTGGCTATGTCTCTTGTCCCATCTTGTCAATACATGGTTCCCATATTTGCCAGCAGGAAATGCCCTTTTAGCTGAGGCAAAGTAATTATAGGCAAAACCTCATGTAAGTGCAGACAGCTGTCTTGCTGGAGAAATGGCTAAGGAGAGGGTTCTGTTGGGTTGACTTAAAAAATATGAGCAAATCTGCTCCCTAAACAGTTGTGGGGGAAGGCAAGTGAAGTTAAAGTCCCTTTTTGCTGCTGTTTGATTTTGTTAGAGTTCACACCTCGTTCTGCTTTGTTTATCTCCAGAGTAATGTGCTGAAAACCTGGCTTAGCCCATGTTTTAAAAACTGACAAGCCCGCAGATTCATCTCATTTATCTGGCTGTGCGTAGAGTGTATTTCCTTTCTGTTGTAAACAATGCACAGTATTTCACTTAGCTTTGAGGTGGCTTGGGTAGTCACGGCAGGGCCCTGGGAGAGAGCTTTCCCAGTGTTCAAAAAAAAAAACCCACCTCCACAAGAGGCATAGCTACCGGCCCTGGGAGCGTGGCCGCCAGCCCTGGCGCACTGTTTACACTGGCGCTTTACAGCACTGAAACTTGGTGCACTCAGAGTTGTTCTTTTTTTTTCCACACCCCGGAGTGAGAAAGTTGCAGCGCTGTAAAGTGCCAGTGTAAACAAGCCCCACAGGATCGTGGATCGGCAGTGACATTGGAAAATTTAATGTTCCTCTGCAGCATGAGGTGTGGGTCACTTGTCAGGATTATATGGCTGCATCTCACTTAATCGTTTCTCTGCTATTGCAGAGGCCTCAGGCATTCGTGCACCTCAGACCCTCCTGTTCTCTTCCTGTGGCACATAATAGTTTAGTCTCCTGTGGGCTATTGTACTTTGGTCTAATTTTGGTTGTTGGCTTTAGTATGTGGGTGGTATTGGTGGCCTGTGATATACAGGAGATCAGACCAGATGATTTGGTGGTGGTCCCTTCTGGTTTTAAACACTGACTATAAAAAGGATAGGGAGAGTTATTTTCCAGGGTCGTCATATTCTAGGGATTCCACCACAAAAGTTACTGAGGTTCCTGATGAGATTAAAATGCTGTGAACTAAGAAGCCTGATGCACTTAATGAAAATACTTTTTATTCTTAAATGCATTTAAAAAATAAAACTAATTTCTAAGATTGAGGCCTCTTATCCTTGAAATAAACTTTTGCTTACTAAGATTGAAAAAGAAAATGGTTATGAATGTATTTATTTAATATGGATGAGTACAAATACCTATCTAGAATAAGTAGTCAGTGGGGAACTCTCTGGTTTGGTAAAATACCCAGCCGTGCTAGGATGTCACGATAGGGTCAAATGCTGTCAGAAAAATGCATCCACTTCTTCTTCTTTTGATGGTGATAAATATTACTTAGCTTGACACATCTTGCACATAGATGCTAGCAAAGATAACACACATAATAGTAGCCTGTTGCAATAGAGATAAGTGTAATCAGTATTTTATAGTGTCTTTTGTTACCATTGCTTTATGAGTGGATATGTGCTAATACCAGTGTTAAAAGAATGACCACTTTAGATAGGCCTACTAATCCAATTGTTTAACTTCCAGCACTAGATGCTGATTTTGGTATATTTTGTATGAAAATTCTTGTTCTTGAATGAAGTGTCTGAGGTCTGGTCTATACTTAAAAAATTTTTACTTGCACAGCTACATTAGCTAGGAGTGTGAAAAAATCAGATGCTTAACCAATGTCGGTGTGCCAGCAAAAGCCCCAATGTCAATGTCATTATACCAGCAAATAAGTAATCTTGCTGGAATAACTTGTTTTGTGTAAGGAACTGATACAGGCTATACCAGTAGAAGAGTAGGTATTGTATACCTACACCAGTACGGTGCTCCTAGTGTAGACATGGCCTGACACATTCAATCTGTAAATTGACTCTCCTGGTTTTTGTTTTTTTTGAGCCAGGATCAAAGCATTACAGTATTTGAACATAATTCTTCTGTATTTAATATACTGTGGCCATTACTGTTGTGAAGATGAAAAAGTGAATTTGTTTATAACATGTTATTACATTCATGTCCATGATACTTAATGCGAAAGTAAAATATTCAGTTAGGAAAACCTCGTTCTGTGATGTTTAACACCAGGGGCTCTTCTCTAATATCAGGCATGCTAATGATGGCAAGGGAGCATTTTTTCTTTTCTTTTCTTTTCTTTGAATGGAGGTCGTGACTGTGAAATAAAGAATGTACAGTTACTCCTTATTGGAGAGTAAGGTGCACTTTTCATCCAAGCTGTGCAGTTAGCATAATACAATAATACCTAACTCTTTTTTATATAACATTTTTCATCCATTGACCTCAAAAGTGGTTTAAAGAAGGTTAGTATCATTGTCCCCATTTTACAGGTAAGGAAACTGAAGCATGGGGAAGGCAAGTGACTTGCCCATTTTCAGCCAGCAAGCCAGTTTAAGAGCTGGAAATTGAAGCCAGGTCTCCTGAGTCTCACTCCAGTGCCCTATTCACTAAGCCATACTTGCGAAATGTGATTTCTGTAATAACCTCCTGCTCTTGTGGTATTTTCCATTGTTTTATATTCCATTTTTTCCACTTTCTGCTTTTAAAAGCTCTGCACTGAGGGGAAAATATCAGGGAAGTAACTATAATTTGTTCTTGAAATTGCTCGTTAAAGTGTGTGATCTATTGCTCCATCTTAAACAGTACAAATTGAATTAAAGGATTTAATGCATTAAACTAATAATTCAGTGAAGGTAAAATGTGCATTTCTGAAGCCATTATGACAGGGGTTTGATGATAAGTACATCTTTTGAAAGAACTTTCATCATTTGAGAACAGTTCTGATCATCTGGTTTTTAGGAAGCTTTTAGAAACTTATTGGTTCTTGTACCATTTTTTAATTTGAACAGTTGAGCAATCTCTTTAATTGGAACTGGCTAGTTGCAGATTAAGTGCAGGTACTTGAATTTGCCAAATTTCATAAGTGATTTAACGCATCAAGCTGTAGTTAAAAGTAGGTGGCTTAGGAATTTGAGGTTTGTATATTAGCTGATGTGGCATTTCTTGGGTAGTATTTGCTATTGAACTTTGATACTGATCTGGAACCTGCTGAAATATCTAGAACTTTCTGAAATAGATCATGAAAGTTCTAGTTACATTAAAGAACTTTAAAAAGTAAGGAGTTAAATACTGGGAGCATGGTAACAACAGGCAAATAGCAGCTCTTGTATGCTCAGCAGTTAGCTCGTTCTCAACCTTGAACATTACAACCTGCTAGGGTGACCAGATGTCCCGATTTTATAAGGACAGTCCCAATTTTTGGGTCTTTTTCTTATATAGGCTTCTATTACCCCCCACCACCTGTCCCTATTTTTCACACTTGCTGTCTGATCACTCTACAACCTGCTTTATTTTAAATTCTGATACTCTGTTTTGGAGCCTGTTGAAAGGGGATATTAACTGAGGCACAGTGTCTTATCGCACAATTTTTAAAATGGTCCATGAGAGATTTCACCTGAATGATCACTGAAGGCAAGAGAGATCTTGGCTTAATATATCATCTGAAAGACAGCACTCCTAACTGCAGTATTCTCTTGCCCCTCTCCACCATTTGCCCCTTCACCTCCCAACCCATTGCCTTGTGCTCTCAATTTTAGATGCTTTTATATGTATTGCACTGGCATCTAGGGGTCTCAGACAGGGATTAGGCCCCCATTGTGCTAGGCATGGCACAAACATAAGATGATGATGGGCTCTGGTCTAAAGAGCTTATAGTCTTCATAGTTCCAAAAGCTAATGCAGAACCTGAACATACTACAACCTGTCCCAGATGTTCAAACACAACATTGCATTAATAGCCTAGCAGATAAACCTGATACTACCAAGGCTTTGTAACTGAAAAATTATCTGGTATTATGTGTTGGATTGAAACAATGTAGAAATGAGGGTCTTGCAGAAGATGCCAGTGATGTAAAATAGTGCTGTAGATCAGCATGTTAGTGGGTGGGTTTTGTTAGTATCTGCATAGAAAATGCCATGATAATGACCACATCTAATACTTATTGAATAAAGTTTCTCTCAAGCACTGTTACCAATTTAGACGACAAAGCCCAGAGCAGGTGGCTCTTATCAAATGTTTAATGAGAGGGGGAAAAGAAATTAAAGTGACTTCACATATATATAATTTTCTTTCACCAAGCTCTTTCTAGGAAAAAAGTTCTAAACTATCAAGTGAAATTTTGCCGATATCGATTTAGCCTTCATGGTTGCAGCAGGGAGGAGGGAACAGAACTTCCAGGATAAATATGCTATTTTTCAGATATTTTAACTACTGATAATGTTGTTAAAGTGCATAAACTAACAACACTTGTGAGTTAAAAACAAGTAACAGTATAATAAATGAATAACTTGTATTGTATTCTATGTACGCTATACAAATTTGGAACACAGAAGTGGCCACATAGCCTAATGGACTATGCAGGAGATTGGAACTCCTGAGTTGTAATCCTGACTGTTACTGGTTCACTTTGTGCCTAGGGAAAATCAATTTTTTTTTTGCTCTTTCTTCTCTGTAAAATGTGGATAGTACTTGCCTACCACACACATGTTCAGAAGATTAAGATAAGTGAGAAACAAGCATTACTTAGATATTGTATGGAAATTCATTAGCTATTTAACTTCCTAGAAATTACTCTAATATGTTTAGTCTTGTGCATTGTATCTGGATAAAGATGTAGATAAATCTTGTACTCTTTACTGTTTTCTAGTGTCCAAGATGTATGCAGTGTGAAACTAAGTTTGATTTCATAACCAGAAAGGTAAGAGAGAGCAACAAAACGTAATAGCCTAAATACATTACATTGTGGAACTTTTTTTGTGAACTCTTGTTTTGAAATGTGTTGAAACCTGTGTTTCAAAAGGATGCTGTCAAGTACTTTACACCCAAAATTTGACATGCCTTAAAAATAGCTTTTGGTTCCCCCCCCAGGAATATGTCTTCATTCTTTTTAATCTATTATTCTGCTGTGAAATTTAAAATAAATGCCTGTTTTTAGGACTAAAATACTTTGCTAGTTTTGAGGCAACATGTAAGTAACACTTCTCAAAATGTGCTGTTGTCAGTAATGCTGGCAAGTAAACAACAAACGTTCATTTCAGTACACTCAGATTGCATAAAAAATTAGTTATGTGAGTGAAAGAGTCTAATATTAGGAAAACTTATTTTCAGGGCTTGGATTCTAGGGAGAGCCTGTTTATAAAGTAATTGGACAAAATGTGCAAAACAAATAATGGGTGAAGATGTTGGCAAAAGATGCAATTGCTATAAGTAAAATTTAGTTCTTTTGTTGAATTATGAACAGTAATTCATTGAAATTAATGAGGTGGGCTGCATTGGGCATGTAATTCAGTCCATCCATATAGAAGTATTTTAATTAACTTTTATGTTGTCTTCTGTTGCATGAACTTTTACTAGCAAGCAGCATAGAGAAGATGCTGTCTTACTGGGAACTACCGTCAGAGGAGACGGAGCATTTTGCTGAAGGAGGGGAGGCAGAATTGTTTTAGATAGCTAGAATGATTGTCCTGCTGACTTTTGCACAAACTAGCAATGAATAACATTCCTTGCATAACTACCTAATTACACAGACATTTTGCTAGCATACACTGATGGAAAGGAAGAAAGATGGATGTAAGATGCATCTTGGGTTGAAACTCTTGTTTTGCAATTTGTTGTTTGGAGTATAAAACCCAACAGATACAGTGTAACGAAATGGAAAATAAATCTAATTAAATATGGGATACTGGGAATCTTCAGGACTTAGTATTAGACTGGTAACTATGGTAAGTAAATGTGGCTGATCAATGAGGAGAATGGGCATATTGGAGAGGTTTATTGGTGGTTCTCCGCACATAAGTTTTGCTCCCTAATTAAAGAAATATTCAAAAACTCAAGCTATTGTTTGTTAACGTCGGTGGTTGAAACTTACTTTGATCCATAAGTTGGTTGCTTGATATGCTCCATCTCCCACGGAGAGTTTTACTTAATTTTCTCTGTGATCTCAAACCAGGAATAACTATTGTGCCTGTCATCGTTTCCAGTGGAAATAGTGATTTGGGGTCCCACTACAAGCTGAGAAATTGGAGCTTTTGCACGAGTGCTATTCCACCAGCTTTGAGGACCTCCATGGGGATGCCATCTGGGCCTGGGACCTTGTTGTTTCAAGTCTGAGTGATGGCATGCCAAACTTCCTCAGGAGATGGAGGGTCAGCAAGAGGTTCTATTACTGAATGCTGAGGAATGGACTGGGTGGTGGCAGCTGAGACTTCAGATTAGCAGTTCAATAGCGTCTCAAAATGCTCCTTCCAGCATTGCTTGAGGGTTACATTGCCCTTAAGAAG
The DNA here is from genome assembly GCF_965152235.1 of Eretmochelys imbricata. Lineage (NCBI taxonomy): Eukaryota > Metazoa > Chordata > Testudines > Cheloniidae > Eretmochelys > Eretmochelys imbricata. Next base: position 113,448,864 of record NC_135577.1, read on the forward strand.
GGAGGAGCTGTCCTGAGATTGCAGAGGGGTTGTGTCCTTTGAATGTGGCCTGTAAGTGGCTTTTGTTGGTTGAAAAAAGCGTCTCATGTCATGTGGATCAGTGAAGCTCTGGATCTCCATGGCCTTTGCTTGCCACCACTGATTCTTGATGTCATGCAGCCCCCTTTGAACTACAACTTTAAGCTGATAAGTGTCTCTCTTTGCTGGATAGAGGGTTCATTTTACCAAGTGCAAAATGTGCTTCTCTTCTGATGAATAAGTGTTAGGATTTCCTTGTTTTCATCATATCCAATACGGTGAGTGGAGTATATGCCTTGTGAATTCAGCATATGCCTTGTGAATAATGGTCTTGAACTCCTCCCAATGTATTTGGATGTCATTGACTTTGTCAGGTAGGTCAGAGAACCTCTCAATGAGGCATTGTGAAGAGTCTCGCAACTGGCACGATTCTGAAGTTCATGAGAAAATTCTACCCAATCTAAGGAGTGACTTGTCCCGTTTCTTAAAAATGGTCACAATATTGGCAATGTGAGGGAATTATTGAGGCATTGCTCTCTTCTCCATTGCGGGGAAGTTCCTTGTTCAAAAGGATGCGAGCAATCTCCTGCCTCTTACCAAAGACATCCTTCCGGAATCCCAAGGTGGTCAAATTGTCATTCTATGTCGGGGCACCACCGACATAGAATCATAGAATATCAGGGTTGGAAGGGACCTCAAGAGGTCATCTAGTCCAACCCCCTGCTCAAAGCAGGACCAATCCCCAATTAAGTCATCCCAGCCAGGGCTTTGTCAAGCCTGACCTTAAAAACTTCTAAGGAAGGAGATTCCACCACCTCCGTAGGTAAAGCATTCCAGTGTTTCACCACCCTCCTAGTGAAAAAGTTTTTCCTAATATCCAACCTAAATCTCCCCCACTGCAACTTGAGACCATTACTCCTTGTTCTGTCATCTGCTACCACTGAGAACAGTCTAGCGCGATCCTCTTTGGAACTCCCTTTCAGGTAGCTGAAAGCAGCCTTCAAATCCCCCCTCATTCTTCTCTTCCGTAGACTAAACATCCCCAGTTCCCTCAGCCTCTCCTCATAACTCATGTGTTCCAGTCCCCTAATCATTTTTGTTGCCCTCCGCTGGACTCTTTCCAATTTTTCCACATCCTTCTTGTAGTGTGGGGCCCAAAACTGGACACAGTACTCCAGATAAGGGATCACCAATGTCAAATAGAGGGGAACGATCACGTCCCTCGATCTGCTGGCAATGCCCCTACTTACACATCCCAAAATGCCATTGGTCTTCTTGGCAACAAGGGCACACTGTTGACTCATATTTTGTTGCACAAAAAAATCCAAGAGAAGTGTATAGAACAACACCAGCCACTGTTCATGGCATTTAGTGACCTAACTTAGGTCTTGGATTCCCTCCTTTGTGAACTGTTATGGAAGGTCTAGGTTTGGCTGTCCGTTGAAATTCATTCACGTTCTCAGGTTACTTCATGATGGGTTGACCGGCACTGTCATCTTTAATGGGTTAGAGATGGACCCATTCACTGCCTAGACTGATGTCAAGCAGGGCTGCGTTATTGCCCCAATCCTTTTTTCCCATCTACGTTGCTGTGATCTTGATTCTTATTTGTGACTGCCTTACTCAAGCCCAATTCTTGAAGAATCACATGGATGGCCAGCTCTTCAACCTGTGGCATCTTCATTCTAAAACAAAGGTCATTAGAACTGTTATTATAGACCTTCAGTATGTTGACTGTGCTATCCGCATGCACACCGAGGCTGACTTGCAATCCACCCTAGATTTTTTTTCTATGGTGCTATCATAGCCTGGGACTTTCCCACAACGTTGGGAAGACTAAGATGCTCCATCAGCCTGTCCCAGGATAAGTTGTCCCCCTTCTCCCACAAATTGTCATCTGTGGTTAAAGCCTGAAAAATGTTGAGCATTTCCCTTACCTTGGTAGTTATCTCTCCCAGACAGCCAATCTTGATGTGGAGATCAAACATAGGACTTGTTGTGCCAACACATCCTTTGGAAAGTTGCTCTGTCATGTCTTTATTGAGAGAGAGAGCTGCGAATGGAAGCTAAGATCCTCACTTCCCCTTATGGGTGCGAGACCTAGGTGACATACCAAAGCCATCTTAAGCATCTCGAGTGGCACCTACAGTGCTACCTTAGGAAGATTCTCTCTATATCAGATGGGAAGACCGTTGCACCAGTGCCAGCATTCTCTCTGCAACTAACATCACCAGTGTTGAGGCGAAGGTTATGAAACATCAGCTTCGCTGGGCTGGTCATTGTGTGTAGATGGCCAATACTTGTGTTCCAAAGCAAATCCTCTTTTCTGAATTTAGTCATGGTAAAAGGACCCACGGGGGCAAAAAATGCTACAAGAAGTCACTGGAAAGTATATTTGAAGAAGGGAGGTGTTGACCCCACGAATTGGGAAGAGCTGGCTGGCAATAGACTGCAATGGCATTGCATCATACATCAAGCCTCAACCATTTTAAAGAGAATTGCTTTGCTCATGAGGCTGAGAAACAGCACAGGTAGAAGGAAAATGTACATCATCCCGGCCAGCAGTTGTGCTCTCTCCAAGCAACCCCCTGTCATGTATGTGGAAAAACCTGTAGAGCACAGATTGGACTTGTCAGCTATCTTAAGTTTCTTCCTCCTGGCAGGTAACATCCTTGTATTGAGGGATAGCCGCCACTGCTGACTTGCTGAGAACTTAGAATTGCTGTGACATAGGCCTTATCACACTGGCAAATGATTTGCCATTATCTCAACTTCACTGGACGCTTGTAGGATTTTTCTTGTTCTACTAACTGTTATTTCTGATTTAATGATTTTTATTTTTAATCCTGTCTCTAAAACCTGGAATTGGTTCTGTCACTGTTTAGACATGGAATTAAATATTTGGAGAGAGAGGCATGGGCTAAAGATGGAACCCAGTGGCAAGTGAAGAGGACATGCAAACCACCATTATATTTTGCAGTCTTTTTGACAGTGAGGACAAGGATTTAATGGTCCATGGAGACTCCTTTTCATCCTTTTTCACTCTGGTCAGACCTGAAGCACAGGGCTCGGGTATCTGGAGAAGCTTGCACTGCTATTGCTCATGCTAGACCGTCTTTAGTGTTCCAGTCTCCAGAGATGTCATTTTAGCACTTCTTACTATCTCTAGAATCACGTGACACTTAATTAGCCATATCTAGTATTTTTTTCCCCTCTGTGTATCTTGGTATTACTTGCACAAGAGAAACTAGGCAAGCATGCCAATGCTTTAGGAGTACTAGTGTTCTTGATGTGGTAACATTATCAGCTCTGTATTAATTGCATCTTTTGTAATATTAGTATTTTTATTTTATTTTATTTTTTGCCTAGCACCACTGCCGGAGATGTGGGAAGTGCTTTTGTGACAAGTGCTGCAGTAAAAAAGTGCCTCTGTCTCGTATGTACTTTGTAGATCCTGTGCGTCAGTGTGCTGAATGTGCTCTCATCTCTCAGAAAGAAACGGAATTTTATGACAAGCAGCTTAAAGTGCTTATGAATGGTAAGTACTGCATGCACAACTGTTGTTTTGATCTTGTACATAGTTATTCTAGTGAGTGTCAAATGAGATAAATAGCAGATCTAATTCCCTTGTGTTGTCAAGTAAGGCGCTATGTTGCAGTCTCTAGAAATCTCCTTTGAAATACTTTCCCACTGTCATTTTTTTTTGTTTGCCCATTATTTTGTTATCCAGCCAGATCTGTTCTTCGGAGATGAGATTTTTATTTTTATATATTTTAAAAGTTCTGCTTCTACAGTCAAAGGAACTCTGCCTCTTATTAGCTGATGAATGTGTGAGGTCATGATAATAGCTCTCTTGTAGTATTGCACTTCATTAAATCACAATGTGGATCAAATACACTCTTAACAGTAAAAAGAACAATTTTGAATTCTTCTAATGAGAGAGAATACATGCTTCAAACTTCATTTCAGCCTCTGATCTCTTCTTCCTCCCTAGACTGTGTAGGTGGCTCTGATTGTCACTGAACTGTCAATTGTAAATAGATTTAAAGAGTAGTATGAAATATAACTGGAGCCCTGATTGCACTATTTTTAAAAATGAAGAATCTGATGTCTTAAATTTTAAAAATATTCTGTGACTATTTATAATTGGAAACATGCCTTTCAAGGGATGCTGAATGTGACTTTAATAGGTATTTTCAGTAGTTAGGCAAAAGCACACCTCCTAATTAGAATGCATGTTCCACGTGAGATGTCCTACAGCTCCATGAGCTTAGGAAGGAATGTACCAATTTCTATAGAACACTTACATTTTAATTTTAACACTTTGATCTCTTTGGTTGTGAAAGACTGAACCAAAATTAGTGCTCCTAATGGGGAGGGAAACATGCTCTCCGAACACATCTACACATGGATTACGTATAATATAATGCACTGGTTATTCTATAATGTGCTCTGGGGGTGAGGCACGTAAGGCTTTTAAACAAACTATTTGTAAGAGGATTATTTTATTTTTCTCATGTACAGCAGTATAACTTCATTGACTTTGATGGAGTCCTGACTTACACTGGTGTAACTAAGAAAATCTGAGCATGGGACAGTCCTGAATTGAACGGCTACCTGCCAATAAAATCTTTCTTTCTGTATATTCTGTACATTTCTTTAAAAAGTTTCTATAATATTTTTACTAACTGCAATATTTGATTACAAAAAATGGTCCAGTGTAGCTGCAGGAAACTGTCCAACAATCATTTGATACTGTCCTTTGCCTCTTGCTTTGAGGTTGAGGGTGTGCCTTAAATCCAGTAAACATACAACAATCTACACACATTACTCCTAGGGGAATTCTGGGCCAAAAAATTAAAAATTCTGCGCACAGTATTTTAATATGCAGAATTTTGCATGTTTTGTCTAAACACAGTATCACACCAGTTTCAATTATTTTTGGTCATTTATTTCAAAATACGTGTCGGCAAGTATGTCTGTAACAATACAGACAACAATAAAGATTCAGGAAATCTTTTGACAAATAGATTCATTACTCGGCATATTGATACACAACTCTCAGTAATTCATATAAACTACAGTACAGAACCTTATTTCCTGCACCCCTCAGAAGCAGTGCAAATGCTTGTGGGAGTCGGGGGTAATGGAGGAGCTGAGGGAGAGGGAAGTAAACTGCTGGGAAGGAGCCTTTGTGTGAACTTGGAGGGTTGTTGGGTATGAGTGGGAAAAGTATGTACAACAGGTTTTTGGGGGGGGGTTGGAAGGGATGGTTAAAGAGCATCCCCCATGCAGACCCTGGCTGACACCTAGGCTCTCTCATTCAGTCAGGCACATCTGCCCCTGTCCCCAGATCTTCCTGCATCCCCATGTGGCCCTGCAGCCCCCTCTCCCAATGTCTCTGTACCCCCATTCAGCCACCCGCTGTCCCTATGTTGCCCTGCATCTCCCTCTCCCATCACCATGTGGCCCTGCACCACCCTTGGCCCCGTGCCTCAACTCCCATTCAGTCCCTGCCCCAGTCTGTCCTCCCCAGCAACCCCATGCTATCTGTTTCCCCATTGCCCCTGTTTCCTGGGCCAGGCCGGGCAAGCAGTGCGAAGAAGACGGGCTCATTTTCTTCCCTCGCTGGCTGGGAGCTGCTGCTGTGTTCCTGTGCCACAGTGCCCTCTGGTGGGCAAAAGGTGGAACTGCATCAGCATTTCAGCAGAAGCTTTTTTTCTGCACACACAAAAACTGTGTGCAGCTTATTATGTGCGCGCGCAGTAGCACAGAATTCCTCCAGGAGTGACACACTGGAGAAGAAATATTAACTGATCGCAGGATGTTTAGTTACAACTGCACCATTTTGCTGTTGATGGTGACAGTGAACTCTTTTGATGTGTTTTTCAGGATTAGACTTTTTAAATAGATTGGGTAAAATGGAGAGCATAACGCAGCTTAAGGTGTTCAAGCCATTAGGATAGGTGCATGAAGTGCAAAAGTTTATAAAAGTTCTTGATACGCTAACTTTGCTTCTTTCTTAAATTACAAATTTAGCATTTGAATAACTGAATAAATTTTTGGGAAATTTTTTCTACTAAGGTGCTACATTCTCTGTTGCTCGGGGAACATCAGAAAAATCTGAGATGATGGTTTGTCGACTTTCCAACAACCAGAGGTGAGAAATGAGAATGGAAACTGCACTTGTTAAATCTGGTTAGGTTTTAAAATTTTTATTTAATCTCCCCATCCCCGCTCTTCTTGAGGTCTTGTATGTTGCCTCTACAGCATTCCTGCCGGTTTGTGCTCTAAAATGTTTCCAGAATCAGCAAGTGAGTACATGGTATGAGTAGGGCCCTACCAAATTCACCGTCCATTTTAATCAATTTCATGGCCGGAGAGTTTTAAAATTAGTCAGTTTCACGTTTTCTGCTGTTTACATCTGAAATTTCATGATGTTGTAACCGTGGGGGTCCCAACCCAAAAGGTACCCAGAAGTGCCTGCCTGCCTCCCCCCTCTGAGCTGCCATGCAAGGGAAGGACAAGTCATCTCTCCCCCGAGCCCAGCAGGGACTCACAGCTAAGAGCTCCCTGGCTGGGGTGCTCCCAGGAGCAGGAGTATATCCAACTGCCTCCACAAATCTCCTCTAGCTGCAGGAACCCTTAGGGCTGGAGCTTTCTGGAGGAGGGGGGAGGCAAGCAGGCACTCAGTGGTGGGTCTGATCTCCACCAAGAGCTGCTATATAAGGGAAGGACAAGTCCTGTCCTAAGTTCTCTGTAAGCTGCGCAGCCATGCATCAGCCTATTTAGTGCCGCACAGGTGCTCAGGGAACCCACCCGGGAACCGGCCAGGGGAGGGGTGCTCCTTCCATGGCTTTAACCTAGCCTGGCTCCCAACCTGCCGCGACGGCCCTCCACTGGCCCCAACTCTGCTGCGGCCCAGCCTCAGGCACGACCGGGGCGGCCCAGACCCGACCTGCTGGGGAAGGGGCGCCTATCCTGCAGCCCCAGCCCTGGAGCTGCCATGGTGGAGAGAGGCACCTCTCGCCCACAGCCCAGTTGCTGCTGTGGCGGGAGAGAGCTGGGGGGAGTCCTCTCTCCCCACCATAGTCCCAGAACACCCTTCTGCACCCCAAACCGCTCGTCCCCAGTCCCACCCCTGAGTCTGCACCCCCCCCAGCCAGAGTCCTCACACCCCTGCACCTAACCCTCTGCCCCAGCCCTGAGCCCCTTCCCACACTCCGAACCAGTCGGCCCCACCCCCACCACATGAATTTTTGTTATGTGCACCAATATGGAGGTGATGTGTCATATTGGTGCATATAACAAAATTAATTCCGCACATGGGTGGAAAAAACTAGAGGGAACACTGGTCCTGTCCCTCCCTAGCCCAGCAAGGACTCACAGCTTAGAGCTCCCTGGCTGGAGTGCTCCCAAGAGCAGGGGGATATCTGACCCACCTTCACAAGTCTTCTCTAGCTGCAGGAACCTCCGGGGCTGGAGCTTCCTGCAGTGGAGTGAGGCAGGTACTCCGAGGTGGGTCTGATCTCCCTCTGAAAGCGACAGTGGCTGTGCATGGAAAAGACAAGTCCTCTCCCTCCCCGGTCTAGCCAGGACTTGCAGCCAGGAGCCCCCTGACTGGGGCACTCCCAGCAACAAGTGGGAGATCAGATTTCATGGGGAAGGGCTTATTTCAGAGTCAGTGACACACTGCCCTGAAATGGTAGGGCCCTAGGGATTAGCAGAGGGTAAGCCCTTTTGGGCTTATTGTCATATGATGCATCATCAGTCTGGTTGTTTTTTGTTTTGTTTTTTTGTTTGTTTTTGTTCATGAAACCTTGCAGATCACAGCAAAAATTTACACTAAAAGTATGTCTACATTGCAAAAAATGACCCATGGCAGTGAATGTGAGCCTGGGTCAGTTGACTCGGGCTCATGCTACAGGGTTAAAAATAGCAGTGTAGATGTTCCTGCTTGAGCTGGAGTCTGGGCTCTGAGATCAGCCACCCTTGTCAGGTTTCAGCCAGGCCTCCAGCAGGAGTGGGAATGCCTATGCTGCTATTTTTGGCCCTGTAGAGCAAGCCTTAGTCAGTTGACCTGGGCGCTGAGACTCACTGCTTCAGTTATGTGCGTGTGGCGGGGTGGGGGGGGTGTGTGTTTTTTTTGTTTTGTTTTCTGTTTTGCAATGTAGACATACCCTAAGAAGCTTGGATGGCTCCAGACATTAATGTTGGAATATTATGAAGCACTTTGCATGTAAGTCATTAATTTGAATCTGGCTAGGCAGGTAGTGACAGACTGTTGCTGTCTGCTAGCTGGTTATCTAGAAGAAATGAGTTCTGTATACTGTGCCTACTGTACAGTCCACGTGACTAGTCTCATTTTTATTTGTGTACTGGTAGCTTGCAAAACCATTAGATGTACACACAAAGGAAGATTGTCCTTAACCCCCCTCTGAGCTGTTAATCTGCAAAAACTTGCATCAGATGAATGTGGGGGATAAAGAGGTACAATATACAAGCAGAATCCTCAGGATGATGACAGGTACATGTCTTGCAGAGTTAAACTGGGAGAGGACCAGCGTGTGGACTAGGAGTTTGGTAATGGATACTGAAAAAAGGGTGAATTTTAGAGTTCTTCGGAAAGAAGAAAGCCTGGCTCTGGAGGAGGAGAGGAGAATCTGCTGACCCCCAAGGTTGTGGGGTTTGGTAGGAAGAATGGAGGGGCAGTGTAGGGCCCCTCACCTCAGTGGGGGTTGGAAGTCATTGGTAGTGGACACCTGGTGTGCAAAAGACCAGGTGAGTGTCCTGTCCATTTCTTTGTGAGAGATGAAACGGCCAGGGGGGTACCTTCAGATAATTTTGGCAGGTTCTTAATTTAAACTCCTACAGCCAGAGGGAGGTGAAGTATTCCCCTATTGGAGGTGAACAGAATAGAGGGTGGGTTGGTTGGTTGATTGTGAATAACAGTGGAAAGAAATTGAGTGTATCTTAAACTGCCTACTGTCTAGTATCAGGGGGGTAGCTGTGTTAGTCTGTATCCACAAAAACAACAAGGAGTCTGGTGGCACCTTAAAGACGAACAAATTTATTTGGGCATAAGCTTTCATGGAAGAAGTGGGTTTTTATCCATGAAAGCTTATGCCCAAATAAATTTGTTCGTCTTTAAGGTGCCACCAGACTGCTTGCTTGCTTTGTTTTTTTGCCTACTGTCTGTAGTTTTTGTTCGTTTTTTGTTTTAACCACGTTGGGGTAGGTGCAGTCTTCTGTTGTATGTTTGTATAGTGCCTAGTACAGTGGGATCTCAACCTTAGATGACTTGTAAGTGCTATTGGAATATAAATAATGTGTTGCCAACAGTAATGGGAAGGGTACTGGTTGAGAGGGCATGAGAGGAAAAATTTAACCATTGAAAAAATTGTTTCAAAATGTTTGTTTTAAAAACTGAACTCATGCATAAGGTTCCAGCCTCCACAGAGCTGAGTGTGATCCTCAGGCTATAGATGGTTAGACAATCTCTTTCAAAATGTCTCAGTCGCTTTTCCTCTTGAGGATGCTCTGCAGGAAGTTTTGCAAGAGGCACCTGGCAGTCTGGCCCATAGCTTTCAACTGGCTTTAACTGAAGATCAGAAGGTTGGTGGAAGGTGGTGTTTCTTTGGTTGGTTGGTTTTTGTGTTAAAAGCTTTTCTTCCTATCTTTACAGCTTGTGATTGTCTGTAGGAATTAATTCCTGTGAGGTTTGTGTTAAAGTACATAAACTGCCAGGATACTGTTGGTAGAACCTGTTGTTTCTCTTGAATCAGACTTAATTTTCAAGTTCACAAAATGACACACTTGTAAGAAGCAATGTTTTCTTCTGTTGTGTAGATATCTGTTTCTGGATGGAGACAGCCATTATGAAATTGAAATTGCACAGATTTCGACTGTCCAGATTCTTACCGAGGGATTTACTCCTGGAGGTAAATCTTGCAATGAATCTAAACTAATGGTCATAAGTTACAAATTTGCAACGCTTTTCCTTAACCTAATAAAACAATACACCTTCTTTTGCACTGACAACTCAGATATGGGTGCTTCATTTCACTCGGAGTACAACAGCAGCATTTGGAAGCCTATCCTTGTGGCTGCTGACAGTAGCATTTTAGAAAAAACTCAAGAATTCAGAATTGATTTCTGACCTTTTGATCCTCATCCAGTAGAACTTTGTATCTTGAAGGAAGTGACGGTGGGCATCTGCCCTGCTGCCACTTCCCACTGCCTGAACCATAGAGATGCACTCTTGATTGAGTACGGGTAGTGGTGGAGAAGAACTTTAGTCATCAGAATGGAAAGTATCAGGACACAGCTGTGGCCTGCTTTTGCTTGAAGCCAGCATTATAAGGGACAGACTCCGGAGTTAATGGGAGTGCAGTGTCAGAACCACAGATTGGGACCAATTAGTATTATCAAATTAAACTGTTACCAGTTAGATGTAGTTATGTGGCTAACCAAACAATTATGCAGAGTTTTACTTTTCACCTGACCCCTGATTGTGGCCAACCAAAATCTGAATGGGGTAACTAACTTTTACCCAAGTCCTACAAAATATGCTCATCAGGCGCAAACCCAGTATTAGAGTACAGTAAATAAAAAATGGGAACAAGGATTTCGAAAGTGATTCTTTACCATTAATAATTTTGTCAAGTACTACTGGACTTCCATTGTAAATCTCACATCTGTGGAATGTGGGACCAGTGTAGTCAATCAAATATGTGGCCATTTGAATGTGTCTTAATGCTCCTTCAATTTCTTTATTCACTGCTCTTCTGACTAATTTTTCTTCTCCCTGCTTGCCTACCTTCTTGATGTAGAAAAAGATATTCACACTTATACCAGCCTTCTGGAGAGCCAACACATTACTGAAGGTCAGCAATGTTGTTGTGAACTTGATTCACCTGAGCATGCTGTTATGATGCCCTTTTCAGTGCTGCTTTCTTCCTCTCCTCTTTGCCATCTGTAGATCTTACTAAAATTAATTTTGGGCAACCTGTGTTTAAAAGTGTTAGATTTTAAACAACATGTATTTTGTGTGATGCCCTTAGAAAGAATAGAAACACAGAGATTATCAATCTAAATTCTAAAGTGGAGAACATTTTGACTATTGGAGGATGACTTAAAATACTTCTGCCTTGATCAGGGCTCCCTTAAATCATATACTTGTGGCTATTCTCCTTGCTGACAGGCACTATGCATAGCTCACTTCCTGTTGTACAAATGGGTGAGCACTAGAGTGTTCACTTCCTGAAGTGACCAAAGTACTGCTGCTCAAGATGGGAGGATGGGTAGAGGAAGAAACGTGTGGATGTGTTGAATGTTGGTTATAGAATAAATGAGGAAGCAGAGGGAATGAATGAATAAAGGGGTAAATGGAAGGAATAAGTGGTGGAAATGGAAACGGAAGAAGTGACCAGTATTTAGTATCGCTTTGGAGTTGTAGGTCTATAACTAAGACAGTTCAGTTTCTTCCACTTATGTCTCTTGAAGAGAATATATTGGTGCTTCAAACAGTGTGCTATTGGGTCAGTTTCTAGACCAAAGCAGTAGTGAAATCACAATAGTGAGCACAAGTTGGAAGCTTTGTTCCAGTCCTCATAATGAAATATTGTAAATAAATTGATTTTCTTTAAGTATCTTTGATAACAAATACATGGGCAAGTGTGCATATTCAACATGGATTATCATCTTGCTATTATGCTTCAGTATATGATCTTAACGATCGTCTTGTGTAGCTGGGTATGTAGAGTATATGTACTTGAAATGTACTGCAAATGTAATTAGCACGTCATGAGATTTTAAAAATGGATATTCATAAAAATCTTAATTTTGGATAGTCAGTACATTTGGCATGACTTTATTCTTAAGCTAAGGATTGTCTGCCCTTTTGAGGGAGGGGAGAAGCTATTTATTTTATGCCCAAGTGGTGTGGGAGGCTTTTTTTGGGTGGAAAGATGGGTTTGTGACTAAGTAAGTCATAAAGAGAAAATACAGGTCACTATATTTGTTTTTCTGCTGTCTTGCTGTGTGCTGTATCGTTTATGTAACCTACTACTGACTTTTGCTTACTGGTAGATCAGATCAGTGTCATGTAATCACATTTGCAACAGTCTGAATTTGGTCAAGGTCTCAGTACATTGAAAGTTAGGTACTCAGTTTTATAATCCAACTAGGTAAATTGGAGAGGGCAGAGGAATCCAGTTGCTCCTTTTGCAAAGAGATTGAAAAACATGTTAACTCATAACATGGTGCTTCAGAAGCTTAGTGCAAGATTATCTTTCTGCCTGGATTTCTCTTGGATGGTGCCATAAGGACACTGACCCCTTAGGGCCCTACCCCATCTGAAGAGAATCTTTTCATTGAAATAAATGAGGCCTTTGTCTACATAAGGCACATTGGATCAGGCAGGTGAGGTGACCTGCAAGAGGATTGGTTTTTGAAGGTTCTGGTGACTTAGTTAATCCTAGAATAGTGTACTAAATGCCCCAAACAATAAGGTGCAAAATGTTACAGTACGTGTTTATTCCATAAGAATCTTTCTTGACTTTTAGGCTAACCTGATTCCAATGTGCGTTCTTCACTTCCCTCCTTGTTTTCACTGGGTGGCCTATTAAGAACAACACATCTTAAAATCACAGCTAGAATATAAATTATATAAGGTGGTGTACTCTCCCACACACTTCCTTGAGTGAAGCCATCCTCTGTGGTGGACACACCCCATATGCTGATACTTTCAGGAGTTATTTGGCCTCATAGTAGGTTTCCACCATGAGGCCACTTGTCCTCCCATCTATCTGGTGGAGACCAGGAAGCTTTCAGACTTCCTATCAAGAAAGAACCCTTCTTTTTTTTTTTTTTTTTTTTAAAAATCTGACAAGAATAACAACTTCCATTTCTTTGCAAACTGCAAGATACTGTGGTGAATTACCATGAATTTTATTTTTAAGACTTCTAACACTTAGAAAAATACCAAGCTAGAAAGGCGTTCTTGCAATGTCAGTATATAAATAGCTTTGTTTCCAGCAATAATTCCCTTTGCTGCTAGCTTCCCTGAGTGATCTTCTGACCGTGCATTCTTGGCTTTGGGTTGTGGTAACACATTGTGGTTCATGCTCGCACAGCAGCAGACAGTAGCAGCAGCTGTTAATGCAAGACATTTAAAGCATTTAAATGGTGTTGGGAATGAGTTATCTTGGTGATTTATGGACAGAGCATCCTCTTCTTTCGTTTCTTAGGTGGCTAAATACTTTGCTCTCCTACTGCTTGTTCAGGACTCTACTTTAATTTTCCCTTTTCAGGAGGCAATACTCGTGCCACAGGTATGCTCCTGCAGTATAAGGTACCAGGGTCAGAGGAGCTCACACAGATGAAATTTACTGCCAGTGAAGACTTCAATTCCAACAAGAAGCTGTCAGCAGCCTGGCTAGCAGCTATGCATAAGGTAACTTGTATAAAATACATTTAATGTTTAAAATTGATCACCTTAAGTTTGGTCACCATTTGTGTACAAAACAATTAGTTGTGACTGTACTATAAATATAATAGGGCCAGAACCCATTTTATACTAGATAGACCATACTCTGACTACAGCACTGGCTTCTGCTGAGGTCTAGAAAACATGCTGGTTTGGCATCTAAATGGGTGGGGGGAAATTGAGTGGTTACAGCAAGCAAGGGAAACTCTCTTTACTCTGGGGCTTTAATATTTGGTGGTACGTGGATTTCCAGATGCCATAGATTGATTGATACTCAGCATTTGACAAGATTACAAACTAGAGCCTTCGCTTCCAAGGGTTTCATCTTGTATGCCCACTAGACAGACACAGACACACACCCTGAATTAGGTTTCCATTAGTTATTATGTAATAATCCTGGAATCCAATGTAGTTCACTTTCGTAACCCAAAAAACTGTAATATCAATGGGTAAGAACAGTGGACTGTGTGTTCAGACCTAAGTAACTGGGGGAGTGCGATAATATATAAAATATATCAAACAGCAGCAGACAGGGCATGTTGTTAGTACGCTAACAGAACACCAGCTGCAGGGGAAGAACATAATCTTGCTAAACCTTAACGTCTACATTGTGAAACAGTTATAAATCAGTGAAAGTAGACCAGATGGCCATATCTTTCATACTGTAACTTTTTTTTAAAAGTTCCAAAGTTATCTTTATTCTTAATACTCAATTGATAGAGGGACCTTGGAATACTTCATAGATTTTAAGAACAGAAGAGACCATTGTGATCATTTAGTCTAACCTCCTATATTATGCAGGCCATAGGACTTTCCCGAAATAATTCCTAGAGCAGATCTTTTAGATAAACATCCAATCTTGATTTAAAAATTGCACAGTATTCCAGCAGCAGTTTCACAAGTGTCAAATACAGAGGTAAAATAACGTACTACTCCTAATTGGGATTCCTCTGTTTATGCATCTGAGGAATTCAGTAGCCCTTTTGTCTACAGTATTGCACTGGGAGCTCATATTCAGCTGATTATCCACCATGAGCCTCAAATCATTCAGTCACTGCTTCCTGTACTGCAAACTTAGCCTACATTATTTGCTCATAGCTGTATACGTTCACAGTTGGTTGTATTACCAAATGATCCAGATAGGGTTGTATCAGTGACCTGTCCTCTTCATTATTTATCACTCCCTCAACCTTTTTGTGTCACCTGCAAAGTTTATCCGTTGATTTGGTTTTCTTCCAGGTCTTCAATAAAAATGTGAATCTGTTTTGCATTAACTAGAATTAGTAGTTGGGTACAGTTAATCCTGGGGTATAATGAACTATACAGGGTGAACTGACAAGTAAGGAGAATAAACATCTGCCTAACTTGCAAAAATCTGTATAGTTCATAACTGCTCTGAAACACTGAATCCTCTATAAGATCTGTTTCCTGATTCCTGGGTTTTTAGAACTTCTTTGATTCCCAGCTAAGATGTTTGGTTTGTTTTTTGTTTTGTTTTGTTTGTTTTTTTGTTATCCAGCACAATGGGACCCCAATCCTGATTGGGACTGCTGGGGGCTACCATGATATATATGCTGCTCCAAATAGTTAAATTCATTTCACAAATCAGCCCGAACCTTAAGGAAATCCCAAATAAAATTTTAGTTTTGGAAACAAGTATTGAAAACAGCCATAACACATTCTGAAAGGATTTTGGATTAAAGGTTAGATTAATGTTGGAAAGCAGAGTGGATTGATTTAAATCAAAGTGACATAAATCAGGTTTAAATAATTTAAATCGGCAAGCGGAAAACTTTGATTTAAATCTATTTTAATCTTATTTTGCATTTGTCCTTATTTTCCTAATAAAAAGTTTGATTCTTACTGGTTGGTAACCATTAAAACATGTTGACTGGCAAGTAACTTCAGCCTTTACACTAAATATGGTGGTACTTTTTGCTGAGGATACATTATCTGTACAGTGTAAGCTACATAGTTGCAATTATTCAGATTATTAACTTTTACATTTGTTAAAATGATGACTGATACATTTACTAGACTTGGGTAAAGCTCCATTTGGATGAAAATTAGAATTCAATTAAAAATGCACAAACATCACTTTTTAATTTTTATATTAAATCAAACTACCTTAAATGAGCTGGATACATAAGAAACGGGATTTCCAATACAGTTTTGATATACAAAACTAAGTGACTTATTTAACAAAAGTATTATATGTTGCTAGTGAGTTGAACTGATTGTTTCTAGTCACCATGTCCTTCAAGATCTTAGAACTATAGACCAAATCCTCTCACACCTCACTTTAATTCATTGATTGAAAGAGGGGAAAACAAGCTTTACTACTTTTAATTCCTGTTTCTTAACTTTGAACTAGTAGAACAAGCTGAAAAGAAAATATTTCCTCTGCACCTGCAGAAGAGGCTACTGCTGTCAAAAGCTAGTTTAGCACTTCACCGAACCAAAGTTCCAAGTGCTTAACCAGTGATTTCCACCAACCAGTTCAGTAGCTTTTCTCCCCCGCCCCTTTTAAAACTATGTCAGCAAAAATGTACTCTGTTAGAGAAGAAACTATATACTGTCATGTGAGTGGGGTTTTTTGTTGTGTTTTTTTTTAATTAAACTGCCTTAATAATTAAAGGCTAGATCCTCCTGCTTTCCAAGTGTGGGTCAGTGAGCACTGCCCATGACTGACTCACTCCTCCACACTCCAGCAAAATGTCAGAGCGACTTTTTCACATCTGCCCTGATCAGCCAGGTAACAGTCTCTTTATCCTAGATGAGCCTGAGATTGCCTCCACATCTGATATATGAACGAGGCAGGTTCTTAAGATGCATTAATTGTCTAACATGTCAATCACGAAAGCCAAGAGCATACTACTGTAACAGTTTCTTTCAGGTGGCAGTGTGGCTTCTCCAAAAGGAAGGGGAAAGCTGCAGAGTGAGTTAGCATTATTGTAATGACTAGATGGGTGTGTTACATTTATTTTAAGCTGCACAGCCTGATATATTCAACTTTAATATTCCCCAGCCACCTTCCTTAAGAGTATTTCAAGAAAATCAGAAGTCAAGTTCCCATCCATCTTAAACTTGACTTCCTCGGTGTCCTGAAATCATATTGAAAGCTTCCACATTTTCATTTAAGAAATTCTCTCCCACAAAATCAGTCAGTTGCTACTATGGAAACTTCCATTTCTGTGCCATTATTAAAGCTGTTAAGTGGGAGGGAAGAGTCACTCCATGCCTATTCTTCCTCTGCTTCCCTTTTCCTGAACTCTAGATCAGTTAGTAAAAAACCTAAGACTCACTGATTTGAACAAATATTTTAAAGTTCAGCTTGAGAGTATTCCTAAGCAGGAAAATAATAAAATTCCAGTAGGGAGCCTCATCTTAAATCTTAATAGAATGAGGGACTAGAGCAGTGATACTCAGACTGAGGCTCTCAAGCCACCAGTGCCTCTTTAATGCGTCTCCTATGGCTCTTTGCAGCACATGATATTAAAATGCTGGCTGATTTAATTATTAACCACTCACAATGCTTTTACTACATTAACCAATTGTAGTTGATAAAATAATACTTTGGTCAGTCATTTGTGGAGGAGGGTGTACATACGTACACACACAGTAACTCCTCACTTAGTCGTCCCGGTTAACGTTGTTTCATTGTTACATTGCTGATCAATTAGGGAACATGCTCATTTAAAGTTGCGCAATGCTCCCTTATAACGTTGCTTTGTCCACTGCTTGCAGGAAGAGCAGCCTGTTGGAGCTGGCAGTGGTGGCTTGGAACTAGGGTCGACCGGCAGCCCCCCTATCAGCTCCCCACTCCCCTAAGTTCCCTGTGCGGCAGCTGCACAGCAAGCTATCAATTGCTGGCGGTTCAGCTGTCCCTCCCCCCACTGCCATGTGCTGCTCCTGCCATCTGCCTTGGAGCTGCTTCCTGAGCCTCCTGCTTGTTGGGGTGGGGGCTAATGTCAGGGTGTCTCTCCCCCTCCCCCCCACGCCTGCACCCTGCTTACCCCTTCTCCATAGAGTAGGGGACACAACAGGACTCAGGATGGAGGGAGCTTGCTGGCTGCAGCTGCTGTCTCAACTTCCTGATCTACTTAAAAGGGCAGTGTACTTAGAGTGGTGTCAGCCTACTTAAAGGAGCAATGCGCATCTCTCTCTCTCTCACACAGGGTGTGTCTCTCTGCCACGTTGTCTCCCCTCCCTCCATTCGTGCTGCCTTGTAGAGTGTGAGGCTACATTAACAATGTGTTAACCCTTGAGGGCTCAGCTGAATGCCAGTTCATCATTTAGCAGTAAGGCATTCCCTGGGAACTATCCCACCCTCTTCCACCCTCTAACTTCACCACCTCAACCAAGCTTCACAATCGTCATTGCTGTGTATAGTATTAAATTGTTTAATATATAGTTTCTTGTCCGGTGAAAAAAATTTCCCTGGAACCTAACCCCCCCCCCCCCATTTACATTAATTCTTATGGGGAAATTGGATTAGTTTCACTTAGTCACATTTTTCAGGAACATAACTACAATGTTAAGCGGGGAGTTACTGTATATAATAAAAATAGTAAATAAAACAATGAATTCACACTATTATCTTTTGGATAATGTTGATTGCTGATTTGGCTCCTGAACCACTGAGGTCTGAGTATCGCTGGGCTAGAGTGTCAAAACTGCCAAATCCAAGCTCTGCATGTTGGGGTACTGGCAGTGAACGTTCAGCTCAGCCATTACCACCTCTTACAAGGGGGCAGACAATCTAATTTTCATCTGTTCCTCTATTTGATATAAATGTGCTTAAGTTACCGCAGTTAGCAGTTGATCTGGGATGCAATCAGTAAAGAATTAAAGCACAGTAACATAATACCAATCACATGGTTTTATGGAAGAAGTCTTGTCAGACTTTTTTTGGAGATTACAGTTTGGTTGACGAAAGTAACTGGCGTACTTCTGTAAGGCATTTGATTTAATACTTTATTTTATGTGCTGCAGATTCTGTTTTGTGCTATATCACAAACTAGCTAGCTCTATAAGTAAGTGGGAATCATAGTCCATTGGGAGGGTTTCCAGTGCAATTTGTTCTTAGTCCACTGCTGTTCAATATCTTATCAGTGATCTGGAAGTGGTCAGTCAGTCTTGGTAAAGCTTGCAGATGGTGCAAAATTGGAATGGTAAATAACTGGTCGGTTCCACAGAGTGATCTAAGCTGGGCTCACTTGAATAACGTGGTTTTATACAGCTTAAGGCGAAGTTCTACATCTAGGAACCAAGAAAGTAGGATGGGGGAAAAAGTATTTTTAAAAGCAGTGATTGGGAAAAGGACTTAGGGGTCATGGGAGATCACCAACTGAACTTAAGTTCACCGTATGATGTTGGGCTAAGAGCAAATGCAATCATTAGATGAATAGGGAGTGTAATGGATGTATGGGACATATGTCTTGACTAATTGTTCCTTTTGGCTCTCAAATTAGAAAAGCTGTCTACCTCTGTTTATCTCAAAATAGGATCCACCTATGAGGACAATAAGAAAATGGTTCACATCATGTGACAATAAGGACCCACAGATCAGCCAAGGTTGAGTGTTCCCCTCTCCAGCTACAGAACTTAAAATAGCTAAATAAGTATAATCACCTAGGCAAGAATCTCTCCTAATATGAATATGTATAAACCTCTTTCTCTCTCCCTAGTTAAAAAGAATTTCAAGTTTCCAAACAAAAGTGGCCTGTTGCACATTGCGTGGGTCAAGAAGTGACGGGTGGGGAAGCTGCAAGTTGAACAACTAAGAACTGTGGCTATAAAATTGAACGTTAAATTGGGCTGTTACCCCAAGAAATCCAAGCCCCATGTTTTCATCCCAAATTATAAACTGTACATTGTTTCCTTGTAAATCAAATTTATTGTGAATAATCTTTCACCCAAAATTAGAAATAGCACATTTGTTTGCATTGTGAGTCAGATCTATATCCTATATGTGGAAAATGACACTTGTTCAGTTGTAAGTCCTAAATAATGTGAAATGCATATTGTAATCAAAGAATGTATGGAGTATGTTGTCCACATTTAGAAGATTACAGTAAAACCAACAAAATCCTTTCAAATTGTTGAGCTCTTGAAGTAATAGGAAATGACTGGCAGAAGGAAGGAGAAATGTAAAGATATACAGCAGGGTAAAACTTTGGGATATTAAGAGAAATTGCTCAGAGTGGGGGATCCCAAGTGGTTGTACAGGCAAATAAGTTTTTTAATTGATTCAAACTTAAAGCCTCTGCTAAGAAGGATGAGGGGAATTTTGTTATACACCAACAACCATGTACTAGATACCAATAGAAGCAGCAGAGAAACAAACCCGAGCACCTTTTTGTTATGTCTCCTATAGGAATTGGAGGGTGGCCCTCTCCAATAGGCACTGAAACTAGGGTGTATAAAACTTAGGTTTTGTCAACTCTGAGTACATAGTGGCCTAACACAAGGAGCTGCAGAATCCTAAATGCAACCAATACCCATTTCAGTCGTCACGTGGAAAGGACTGTCCCTCATCCCGAGGTTAAGAGGATAAGCAGAGGTGGTGAAATTTAATTTCAAAGATTGTAATTCCCCTTCCATTCTTTAATATAAATAACTGTAGGTTAGCATGCTGAATCTACACTCTTCAGTTAGTGTCTCAAGTAATCATATTTTAGATCAATTTGTTTGGATTTCTAAAGGAATTAGAGATTGAAAAGAATTGTTTTAAGCAATTGCTTTTAATATTCTAAACTAGTCCCTTTTGGACTAGTCTAATAGAGGATTGTGGTTAGTGCCTTTAAAACAAGTGCACCTTTGGAAATGTGATGTTTTAGGTACTAAAGAATTGAGAATTGTTGATAAGTAAATGTAATAAGAAATATTGGTAATTTGACTGGTCTTTGATATAACAACTGAGCCTCAATTCTAGTCTGTGATAATTGCTTGCAAGACTATTGTGTATATGTGTGGTACACACAGTTGATTGTGTCTGTTTGAGTAGTGAGCTGTTGATTATATACTGATGTGGTTCTCGGTAATTTAATCAGTTCTTAGTTAAGAATAAGCAAGTGTCCCGATATGAGAAATACTGTTCAAATTAAAAATTGACATGACAAGACCTCAGTGTTCAACTAGTAAACTAACACTTTCTGTACTTTGAGATTATCCCATTAGATCAGGGGAGGGCAAACTATCTGGCCTGTTAGGGCTTTCAGTCCAGCCTGCAGGATTGCCACCCCCATGGTGCAGCGAGGTTAAGGCAGGCTCCCTGCCTGCTCCCGGAAGTGGCTGGCATCATGTCCCTGCGGCCCCTGGGAGGGAAGGGGGGGGCAGAGGGCTCTGTGTGCCAGGAATGGGGAACCGCAGTCAATGGGAGCTTTGGGAGTGGTACCTGCAGGTGAGGGCAGAGCCCACGGTGGAGCTGCCTGCCCCACCACACCCCCAGGAGCCACTGCTGGACATGCTGGATGTTTCTGGGAGCGGTGCAGGGCCAGGGCAGGCAGGGAGCCTGCCTTAGCCCTGCTGCCACCCTGGAACCGCTTGAGGGAAGCAGCACTGGGATGGAGCCTGCACCCCTGCTGCACCCCAACCCCTTGCTCTGAGCCCCTTCCTGCACTAACCCCTTGTCCTGAGCCCTTTCCTGCACACCACACCCCCTCCCACAGCCTGCACTCCCTTCTGCACCCCAACCCCCTGCCCCAGCCCTACATTCATGGCCCTGCATACAATTTCCCCACCCTGATGTGGCCCTCAGGTCAAAAAGTTTGTCTACTCCTGTATTAGATCCAGTTCTATATTGGCAAACCTAGTTTTAGATTTCAGTTTTAAAATCTAAGTAGCACCCTGGCAAATTGATAAATTGACCCTCCCCTCCCCCCTTTCTTGGGATGTCCTCCTAGAACTAGGGAAGTGATATTAGCCCTCTGGCATTAGTGAGATCATTACTGGAACAATATCAAGTTGGTGTCCCAAATTTGAGAAGGATTTAGAAAAGAGCTAGACAGGTTTGAGCTCTGGAAAACCTACCTTATACTGAGACTAAAGCTGCTCCATCTGTTTAGCTTAATTTTCCATTTTCAGAAGTGACTTGATCAGAGTTGAAGGGTATGTCTACACTACGGAATAAGGTCGAATTTATAGAAGTCGTTTTTTTAGAAATCGGTTTTATATATTCGAGTGTGTGTGTCCCCACAGAAAATGCTCTAAGTGCATTAACTCGGTGGAGTGCTTCCACAGTACCGAGGCTAGAGTCGACTTCCGGAGCGTTGCACTGTGGGTAGCTATCCCACAGTTCCTGCAGTCTCCGCTGCCCATTGGAATTCTGGGTTGAGATCCCAATGCCTGATGGGGCTAAAACATTGTCGCGGGTGGTTCTGGGTACATATTGTCAGGCCCCCTTTCCCTCCCTCCATGAAACCAAGGGCAGACAATCATTTTGCGCCTTTTTTCCTGAGTTACCTGTGCAGATGCCATACCACGGCAAGCATGGAACCCACTCAGGTAACCGTCACTGTATGTCTCCTGGGTGCTGGCAGACGCGGTATGGCATTGCTCTACAGTAGCAGCAACCCATTGCCTTCTGGCAGCAGACGGTACAGTACGACTGGTAGCCATCCTCGTCAAGTGCCAAGGTGCTCCTGGTCACGTCGGCTGGGAGCGCCTGGGCAGACATGGGCGCAGGGACTAAATTTGGAGTGACATGACCAGGTCATTCTCTTTAGTCCTGCAGTCAGTCCTATTGAACTGTCTTATGGTGAGCAGGCAGGCGATACAGATTGCTAGCAGTCGTACTGTACCATCTTCTGCTGGGCAGGCAAGAGATGAGGATGGCTAGCAGTCCTACTGCACCATCTTCTGCTGAGCAGCCATGAGATGTGGATGGCATGCAGTCCTTCTGCACCGTCTGCTGCCAGCCAAAGATGTAAAAGATAGATGGAGTGGATCAAAACAAGAAATAGACCAGATTTTGTTTTGTACTCATTTGCCTCCTCCCCCGTCTAGGGGACTCATTCCTCTAGGTCACACTGCAGTCACTCACAGAGAAGGTGCAGCGAGGTAAATCTAGTCATGTATCAATCAGAGGCCAGACCAACCTGCTTGTTCCAATAAGAACAATAACTTAGGTGCACCATTTCTTATTGGAACCCTCCGTGAAGTCCTGCCTGAAATACTCCTTGATGTAAAGCCACCCCCTTTGTTGATTTTTAGCTCCCTGAAGCCAACCCTGTAAGCCGTGTCATCAATCGCCCCTCCTTCCGTCAGAGCAACAGCAGACAATCGTTCCATGCCTTTTTTCTGTGTGGACGCCATATCAAGGCAAGCATGGAGGCGGCTCAGCTCACTTTGGCAATTAGGAGCACATTAAGCACCACATGCATTATCCAGCAGTATATGCAGCACCAGAACCTGGCAAAGCGATACCAGGCGAGGAGGTGATGTCAGCATGGTCACGTGAGTGATCAGGACATGGATACAGATTTCTCTGAAAGCATAGGCCCTGCCAATGCATGCATCATGGTGCTAATGGGGCAGGTTCATGCAGTGGAATGCGGATTCTGGGCTCGGGAAACAAGCACAGACCTGTGGGACCGCATAGTGTTGCAGGTCTGGGACGATTCCCAGTGGCTGCAAAACTTTTGCATGCATAAGGGCACTTTCATGGAACTTTGTGACTTGCTCTCCCCTGCCCTGAGGCGCATGAATACCAAGATGAGAGCAGCCCTCACAGTTGAGAAGCGAGTGGCGATAGCCCTGTGGAAGCTTGCAACTCCAGACAGCTACCGGTCAGTTGGGAGTCAATTTGGAGTGGGCAAATCTACTGTTGGGGCTGCTGTGATGCAAGTAGCCCACGCAATCAAGGGTAGTGACCCTGGGAAATGTGCAGGTCATAACGGCTAGCTTTGCTGCAATGGGATTCCCTAACTGGGGTGGGGCCATAGATAGAACCCATATCCCTATTTTGGCATTGGAGCACCAAGCCGCCAAGTACATAAACCGCAAGGGGTACTTCTCAATAGTGCTGCAAGCTCTGGTGGATCACAAGGGATGTTTCACTAACATCAACGTGGGATAGCCGGGAAAGGTACATGACGCTCGCATCTTCAGGAACTCTGGTCTGTTTCAAAAGCTGCAGGAAGGGACTTTATTCCCAGACCAGAAAATAACTGTTGGGGATGTTGAAATGCCTATATGTATCCTTGGGGACCCAGCCTACACCTTAATGCCATGGCTCATGAAGCTGTACACAGGCAGCCTGGACAGTAGGCAGGAGCTGTTCAACTACAGGCTGAGCAAGTGCAGAATGGTGGTAGAATGTGCATTTGGACATTTAAAGGTGCGCTGGCGCAGTTTACTGACTCGCTTAGACCTCAGCGAAACCAATATTCCCACTGTTATTACTGCTTGCTGTGTGCTCCACAATATCTGTGAGAGTAAGGGGGAGATGTTTATGGCAGGGTGGGAAGTTGAGGCAAATCGCCTGGCTGCTGGTTACGTGCAGCCAGACACCAGGGTGGTTAGAAGAGCACAGGAGGGTGCAGTATGCATCAGAGAAGCTTTGAAAACCAGTTTCATGACTGGCCAGGCTACAGTGTGAAAGTTCTGTTTGTTTCTCCTTGATGAAACCCCCCACCTCTTGGTTCACTCTACTTCTCTGTAAGCTAACCACCCTCCCCTCCTCCCTTTGATCACCGCTTGCAGAGGCAATAAGGACAGGTTTCAGAATAACAGCCGTGTTAGTCTGTATTTGCAAAAAGAAAAGGAGTACTTGTGGCACCTTAGAGACTAACCAATTTATTTGAGCATGAGCTTTTGTGAGCTACAGCTCACTTCATCAGATGCATACCATGGAAACTGCAACAGACATTATATACATACAGAGACCATGAAACAATACCTCCTCCCACCCCACTGTCCTGCTGGTAATAGCTTATCTAAAGTGATCATCAAGTTGGGCCACTTCCAGCACAAATCCAGGTTCTCTCACCCTCCACCCCCCCATACACAAACTCACTCTCCTGCTAGTAATAGCCCATCCAAAGTGACAACTCTCTTCACAATGTGTATGATAATCAAGGTGGGCCATTTCCTGCACAAATCCAGGTTCTCTCACCCCCCTCCAAAAACCACCCACACAAACTCACTCTCCTGCTGGTAATAATTATCCAAAGTGACCACTCTCCCTACAATGTGCAAGTTTGTGTGGGTGGTTTTTGGAGGGGGGTGAGAAAACCTGGATTTGTGCTGGAAATGGCCCAACTTGATGATCACTTTAGATAAGCTATTACCAGCAGGACAGTGGGGTGGGAGGAGGTATTGTTTCATGATCTCTGTGTGTGTATATGTCTGCTGCAGTTTCCACGGTATGCATCCGATGAAGTGAGCTGTAGCTCACGAAAGCTCACGCTCAAATAAATTGGTTAGTCTCTAAAGTGCCACAAGTACTCCTTTTCTTCTAGAGGCAATAAAGTCATTGTTGCGTCACATTCATGCATTCTTTCTTCATTCATCACACAAAGAGGGGGATGACTACCAAGGTAGCCGAGGAGGGAAGGAAAATGCCACACAGCACTTTAAAAGTTACTACATTAAAATTTATTGAATGCCAGCCTTCTTTTTTTTGGGCAGTCCTCTGTGGTGGAGTGGCTGGTTGGCTGGTGGCCCCCCCACCGCATTCTTGGGCCTCTGGGTGTGGAGGCTATGGAAATTGGTTACACAGGGGCTGTAGTGGCAGTCTGTGCTCCAGCTGTTGAGCTGCAGCAAAGGCCATACACTGGAGCATACTGGTTTGGTCCTCCAGCAGCCTCAGCATTGAATCCTGCCTCCTTTCATCAAGCTGCCACCACATTTGAGCTTCAGCCCTGTCTTCAGCCTGCCACTTACTCTCTTCAGCACACCACCTCTCCTCCCAGTCATTTTGTGCTTTCCTGCACTCTGACATTATTTGCCTCCACGCATTCGTCTGTGCTCTGTCAGGGTGGGAGGACAGCATGAGCTCGGAGAACATTTCATCTCGAGTGCGTTTTTTTCTCTTTCTAAGCTTCACTAGCCTCTGGGAAGGAGAAGATCCTGTGATCATTGAAACACATGCAGCTGGTGGAGAAAAAAAAAGGGACAGCAGTATTTAAAGAGACGCATTTTATAAAACAGTGGCTATACTCTTTCAGGGTAAACCTTGCTGTTAACATTACATACATAGCACATGTGCTTTCGTTACAAGGTCGCATTTTGCCTCCCCCCACCACATGGCTACCCCCTCAACCTTCCCCCCTCCCTGTGGCTAACAGCGGGGAACATTTCTGTTTAGCCACAGGCAAACAGCCCAGCAGGAATGGGCTCCTCTAAGCGTCCCCTGAAGAAAAGCACTCTATTTCAACCAGGTGACCATGAATTATATCTCACTCTCCTGAGGATAACACAGAGAGATAAAGAACGGATGTTGTTTGAACACCAGCAAACATACACTGCAATGCTTTGTTGTACAATGATTCCCGCGTACGTGTTACTGACCTGGAGTGGTAAAGTGTCCTACCATGAAGGACACTATAAGGCTGCCCTCCCCAGAAACCTTTTGCAAAGGTTTTGGGAGTACATCCAGGAGAGCCGCGAATGCCAGGGCAAAGTAATCCTTTCACATGCTTGCTTTTAAACCATGTACAGTATTTTAAAAGGTACACTCACCAGAGGTCCCTTCTCCGCCTGCTGGGTCCAGGAGGCAGCCTTGGGTGGGTTCGGGGGGTACTGGCTCCAGGTCCAGGGTGAGAAACAGTTCCTGGCTGTCGGGAAAACCGGTTTCTCCGCTTGCTTGCTGTGAGCTAGCTACAACCTCATCATCATAGTCTTCGTCCCCAAAACCTGCTTCCGTATTGCCTCCATCTCCATTGAAGGAGTCAAACCACACGACTGGGGTAGTGGTGGCTGAACCCCCTAAAATGGCATGCAGCTCATCATAGAAGCAGCATGTTTGGGGCTCTGACCCGGAGTGGCCGTTCGCCTCTCTGGTTTTCTGGTAGGCTTGCCTCAGCTCCTTCAGTTTCATGCGGCACTGCTTCGGGTCCCTGTTATGGTCTCTGTCCTTCATGCTCTGGGAGATTTTGACAAAGGTTTTGGCATTTCGAAAACTGGAACGGAGTTCTGATAGCACGGATTCCTCTCCCCATACAGCGAACAGATCCCGTACCTCCCGTTCGGTCCATGCTGGAGCTCTTTTGCGATTCTGGGACTCGATCATGGTCACCTCTGCTGATGAGCTCTGCATGGTCACCTGCAGCTTGCCACGCTGGCCAAACAGGAAATGAGATTCAAAAGTTCGCGGTTCTTTTCCTGTCTACCTGGCCAGTGCATCTGAGTTGAGTGCTGTCCAGAACGGTCACAATGGAGCACTCTGGGATAGCTCCCGGAGGCCAATACCGTCGAATTGTGTCCACAGTACCCCAAATTTGAGCCGGCAAGGCCGATTTAAGCGCTAATCCACTTGTCGGGGTGGAGAAAGGAAATCGATTTTAAGAGCCCTTTAAGTCGAAATAAAGGGTTTCATCGTGTGGACGGGTGCAGGTTTACATTGATTTAATGCTGCTAAATTCAACCTAAGTACAGGGCTAAGTACCAACAGGAGTTGATGAAAGGCATAACAAGATGTAAGGGCTGGAAACTGAAGCTAGATTACACTAGAAAAGGGTGCACATTTTTTAAGAGAGGGTAAAAATGGAATAATTTATCTAAGGGCTAGTCTCTACTAGAAGTGCTACAGCAGTGCAAGACTGGTGAAGATGCTCTGTACTGACTGGAGGGAGGTGGTTTTATAATGCTGATGGGAGAGCTTTGCGAGAGCTGCTTCTGCTGACAGCACTGTCCACACTGGTTTTAGGCTAGTGTAATACACATCACTTGTGGAGGTGGCTTATTCGCACTCCTAAGTGACAAATTATAATGACATAAGTGGTAGTGCATACAAGCCCTAGGAATGTGGTGAATTCTCCATCACTTAAACAAGATTGGATGTCTTTTTTTTTAGATTTTCTTGGTCAAATAGACTTTATGGGCTTGTTGTAGGAACCAGTAGGTGAAATTCTTACCTAAATTATGCAAATTAGACCTCAGAATAGTCCCTCTGGCCTCAGTTTTTTTTAATACTGAAACTTCATACAGTTGGGACATACTAATGTCCTTTGCTTGTCTCTCAAAAAGCTTCTTGCTACACCTATTTTTACCGTGCAGTTAATTTCCATGTTGCTTCATTTGTGTTTCTGAGGTGGTCCTTTACTCCATGAAACTCCTTTCTTAGGAGAGGACAAGATTAAGGAGTTTGCTTCTTCCTTTAACATCTCTCCCAGAAGGCCCAGCTTATACTGACTTCTGCTTTTTGCAAGGCACAGCTGTCTAATAGACTTTTTACTACCCTAAACAAGCATGGCTGTTCACTACTTTTTCCAGGCTGACTTCAGGCACTCTCTGGGCTATGTTTTTATTAATCCTGGTTTAGATGGGGGTACAAGAAACAGTATATAGTACCTCAAACTTAATCAAGAAATCAGAGTTGAGAATTTCTGGCAATCCTCCCAGACTTTGTAAGCCATCTTGAAATCATGTAAGAAGCTTTCTATAATCATATAAATCAACATTTCTTATGGCAGTGAACACCAGGCTTATGAAAAATGAGTTGCTTAAAAAGAAAATACATTGAATTATTTCACATGGAAACTGGCCAGATCACTCATGTTGTAGAAAGGCCATTTAAAAGGTTTTTTACCACTGTACTCACTGTTTAATAGAATACCCCTTTACCCCCTCCCTCCAACAGATAGCCTTGGTATTAGCACTGAAAAATGCACTAATATATTATTCCTCAGAAATATTTCTTGAAATACAAATGACAAATAAGATAAGCAACTTGGTTAGAAAGCTGTTACCTAGCCATCACTACTAAACTGATCATTTCTTTTTGAGAAGTCATTATCTGGCAGTTCTATCATGACACACTGTTCTAAAGATTGCAACATATTTTTATGAAATTCTGAAGTTTTACCCCTTGAGAATCCGATTAAAATCCTGATGGATGTGCCCTGACAGTAAGCTCTAGAATATGATTTAGTCTCTCTCCCAGGTAAGAAAACTATACATACGTAGAAGAGCCAGGATTTGATAACAAGTTACAGCTTTTGGCTTTACAGTAGTTTCTAGGGGAAGATAAGAGACCTTAAGTTTGTTGTTTATCACTAAGGTGCCTATATAGCAAACTGCAATGATGTATCTCGTTTTTTGTAATCATAGGCAGCAAAACTCCTTTATGAATCCCGGGACCAATAACAGCAGCAAGTTGTCTGAGCTCTGACGGAAGAGACCAGCTCTATGAAAAACCGCTTCTCACTAGTTACTTTGATCCATGGTAATTGGTATTATGAACCCCTCTACCCCAAATGTGGTTCATTATGTAAGCACTGGCAAATGCAATGTGAGTATTTTGGAACCATGAGTATTCACTTATCTAGTGTGCAATATGTATACAATTAATGCTTTAAACATAGCCTCATGTTTAAGACTTCATTATTTTGTTAAATCTTATTGGCACTTAATATGGAAAACGAAAGTATGACCTGCACTACAGCTAAAATGTATAGCACAATTTTTGTAGTACCAATTATGTATACTATATGTATTTAATTTGTTGGCTACAAACAGCAAACAAATGTATTTGTAAGTCTCTTCTACAGAGATCTCAGGTGTTTTTCTTATCCAAATGTTGAAGATCAATGTACAATGAAATCTGCCTTAGATACCCTTTTATAGAAATAATCATTTTGGGTTCTTATCATGTGATCAAACACTTAGATAAGTTTCACCAAATACCACAAACTGGGTTGTATGAACATGACCTCTTGGAGCCACCCGTATGTAGGAAAATACAAGCTTCCAGAAAATGATTTTGAAGTTTTGTATTCACTTTACTTGTTGTAATGACCTTTTGCTAATTAATCTGATTATTGTAACTAATGTTTGGACATACTGTATACAGTATTTTAAATGTACAAGTCTTATGGATCAGATGAATTCATACTTATTGAAAATAAGCAAAATGCTCAAGATAGCATTTACTTTAACTTGCTAAGCAACTTAAGCTAACTTTCAACCTTAAAGACTTCAATATTCTTGGTCTGAGTGAAGGAGAGAATAAAAGGCTATTTACAATACCCAAAAATGTCCTGTGCCTCCTGTCCAAATGGTACACTCTGTTCAAGCATTCTAGCATGAACTAGAAAATCTCATATATTCAGCTGTACTAAGAAAACCAACTAGGAGTTTGCTGGCTGCAACTGGTAGTGAATGAAGTTCAAACATTCAGACTGTCCTTGAAGAATAGAAGCTAGCAGTTTAAGGTGAAAAATTGTTTTTAAGTGAGAAAGCCTACCTAGTCACAGAGCAACACCTCTTGGGTGTGTGCAGCACCTTCAGCCTTTTCTTCTTTGTATTGCCAAGCTAGCCTCTTAGTACTATGCACACCCAATTGTGACTAAATTATCCTCATTCAGTGTGGATTAGTTTTGCAGGTTAGGTGGACAAAGGTTACAGTACTTTGCCATTGCCTAACATTAGTTTAAAATAAACACTTCAAAATGCAGCCATGCCTTAGCAGTATTTTATTATACACTAATCCAGAGAACATGAAAATGTGCATCATAGGCTCTTGAAATTGTCACATTCATGTACCAAATGTTCTTTAATAATATCCTTTCACGTTTCATCACCACAATATATACAATTAATGTTAAATGGTGGTAAAAGCAAATTACAGCGCTGCATAAATGCTATATAAATTATACACAAGACTTGTACATGAGTTAAGCCAACTGGCCTACACTTTAATGGAAGAAAAAATGCAAAACACATGGCTACAACTTATGAGAAATTCAAAATATATTTCTGGTATATAAAACCATGTACAATTAACTCCAGTGAAGTGCTTTGCGCTTTTTTTTTTTGCTTGAAACTACAATGTAGTGGAAAAGTTATTGCATAACTCACCCTGGCAATAGGTGTAGGGCTGCCAAGAACCACAGAAACTGTCCTTACCAAAATAGCAAATTATTGCCATTCTCAAATCCTTCTCGAACCCCTTGTTTCTCCTTCCTGTCATTGACTCTCAATATTAGTACAACTAGCTCTCCACTTTTTAGTCCTTCAACTACTCAGGCAGACTTCAAGTTAGTGTACCTCTTAGCTTATCAGACTCTTACCCTTCTCAACTATTGCACTTTCATCCATGCAAACATACAAATCCTTTAATCTGACTGCAAATCCACTGTTATATGTTCTTTTGTTCCAAACAGACAAGTTCACAGGTTAGTGGGAGTGGGACCTGTAACTTAAATTAGTAGAGGTAAAACTCGTGTAATAAGCTGAATACCAAGAAAATGAACAAGTTGATTAGTGTAGGGATTTTGAGAAGTATACAAACACTAGTTTTGATTCTTTTAGCTTGTCATTTAAATGCAAACAAAATCTAGATCCTAGCATCTCTAAAGCTTCTGTTTGAGCTTTGTAAAGGGTATCTTTACACTGCAGCTGTGCTGCTGTAGCATGATGCTTCCTCCAGTGAGGGAAGGGGTTTTTCCATTGCTGTAGGTAAACTACCTCATGCAATAGCTGCATGTATGGTAGGGGTCAGGTCGATCTAACTGTCATACAGGATGTAAAATTGTTCACAGCCCTGAGCAATGTAGCTAGGTTGACTTAAGTCTTATGTGTAGAGCAGGCCTTAGACTAGGACTTAAAGATATGTTAACTAATGTTCTATTTCTAAATCCTAGAATATGTGTGTGTGTGTGTGTGTGTGTGTGTGTATATATATATATATATAGCCTTGGTTACTGCTTATGCACTTAGCATGTGAAAGTCTTCTCTGTAGCACACAGTCAGTAATGAGTAAACAACATTCAATGGTGTCAAAATATATCCAAAATCTTGACACATGGGACAGTTATTGTAGGACTAGAACAGACTGGACAGCACATCTGCAATTTGGAAATGACATTTGTGAATATTTAACACAAACCTCCACCTGTGGACTCTTCTATAAGAATATTTTTGGTATTTAGAGTAGAGTTGACAAAATACTGTAGACTGCAAGTACCTCTCCCAGTCAGTGATTGGTTACATGGAATTATCTTCATTTACAAACTGCAGATTTTTAAATCCTTGACTGCTGTCCACTAACAAGAGAGAGCACCATTTAAAAACAAAGATTATAATTTTATTTCTCCAGTTGAAATGTGATAGAAAAGGATGACTCCAGTGTGGGTTTAAGCTTCCAGTTACCAGCCACGTATTACACTGCCAAACAACTGAATTCAAGCAAGGGTTCGCTGCCTAGGCTTTATTCTTGGATATAGCTGCAAAACAAAATCAAAAGTAAATACCCAAGCTTTAGATGTGATAACTAGAAAATCAAGTCTATAATTAACATATAACCTGCTTACAGCCAAAAGGCTATTTCTGATTACACATGAATGGATTGTACAGCAAAGGGTAAGACATCATTAACATGTTGTCCACTGGACATATTTAGTACATTTCTTTAGATTACAAAGTGACATGCAAGTCTGAACAATTCAAGAGGAAACTCAAACCTTTAACAGTCTCCTAACCTAATTAACTAATGCTATTAACTATTTTTATTTTCGTCCTTCAGCAGGTGGCAGTAAATAGGTATAACTTTCCATCATTTTATGCAGTCAAAGTGAAAGTTTACCAGTTGCATAATTCCAATCTGCATTTTAGCCACATCTACCTTCTTGGCAGGTAAACAGAACAAACTCCCACCAGGAGTGATCCATGCCACAAACTTGTTACATCCCAATTATTTAAATATCTTCGTGTGAGCAACCCTGATATTTGGCACAACAGCCACCATACTATACTTAGGGAGACAGTTTGATCTCACGGAAAACACCACTATTAGTATGCTAAAGATCAATTAAAAAGTTATAACCTAAAAAAATTTAAGGCAGCCTAATGATTACTATTCTTTTTACTGTCCTGGGTTAAATTCCTAACTACAATCTGTCTTTCTTCTACAGCAATAATAATGCTCAGAGAAGGTGCACTCAAGCCCCGGGACAGAAGGATTGCTTTCTTTGTGTCACTCTGCAGCAATGATTTACCTAGATGTTGCACTGATAAGTTCTAGAGGAAGTTCCCTCTAATCTCCCACCTAAGGAAAAGTGTAACAATAGGTCAAGTTCAAGGGAGAAGGAAGGAAGGAAGAAGCTTAAAGTAACTTACCCCCAAAAGATTTTTAGGCACATAGCCTTCTTTATCATTGAGTCGAGCCCACCACCATTCTGTTTCATTATCATCCTTGCGTCTTAGGATAGTAATGGCATCTCCTTCATGGAATGACAACTCATCATTATTCTGGGCTTCATAATCCCACAGAGCATACACTACTCCTTTGTTCATGACTCCCAACTTCTCCTGTACTCCTGTTACCAAGAAACAAAAGGTAAACGAACATTACAGATGGTAGAGTACCTTGACTTTATCCACTTGGGATTTTGGGTCCTCCTCTCCAGTGGGAAATCCTGAGAGACTTTCATTCTGCTGCAATTTAAGATTCAGTGTTTCCATTATACTTTTTTTTTCCCTCCCCCTCAGGAACTTAACTGAAGATTAAAACCTGATATGGCATAAAACTTGTCATAGAAGTTGGGAATATGTTTTCATTGCACGGTGTATTTGAAAATTAGTTGCCCTTACTTTAGGTGAAAATTAGGGCTCTCAAGTGATTTTAAAAAATTGTAATTAATCATGCAATTAACAAATTAATCACAATTAATCATGCTGTTAATAATAGAATACCATTTAAATATTTTTGTATGTTGTCTACATATTCAAATATATTGATTTCAATTACAACACAGAATACAAAGTGTACAGTGCTCACTTTATATTTTATTACAAATATTTGCACTGTAAAAAGTAGTATTTTTCAATTCACCTAATACAAGTACCTTAGTGCAATCTCTTTATCATGAAAGTTGAACGTACAAATGTAGAATTATGTACAAAAAATAACTGCATTTCAAAAATAAAACAATGTAAAACTTTAGAGCCTACAAGTCCACTCAGTCCTCCTTCAGCCAATCGCTTAGACAAAAGTTTGGTTACAATTTGCAGGAGATAATGCTGCCTGCTTCTTGTTCACATCACCTGAAAGTGAGAACAGGCGTTCGCATGGCACTGTTGTAGCTGGCGTCACAAGATATTTACGTGCCAGATGCGCTAAAGAGTCATATTTCAGAGTAACAGCCGTGTTAGTCTGTATTCGCAAAAAGAAAAGGAGTACTTGTGGCACCTTAGAGACTAACCAGTTTATTTGAGCATGAGCTTTCGTGAGCTACAGCTCACTTCATCAGATACATACCGTGGAATAAACTGGTTAGTCTCTAAGGTGCCACAAGTACTCCTTTTTTTTTAAAGAGTCATATGTCCCTCCATGCTTCAACCACTATTCCAGAGGACACATGTCCATGCTGATGATGGGTTCTGCTTGATAGCGATCCAAAGCAGAGCAGACAGACATGTTCATTTTCATCATACTAGACAGATGCCACCAGCGGAAGGTTGATTCTCTTTTTTGATGGGTCAGGTTCTGTAGTTTCCACATCTGAGTGTTGCTCTTTTAAGACTTCTGAAAGCATGTGCCACACCTCATCCCTCTCAGATTTTGGAAGGCACTTCAGATTCCTAAACCTTGGGCTGAGTGCTGTAGCTATTTTTAGAAATCTCACATTGGTACCTTCTTCGCATTTTGTCAAATCTGCTGTAAAAGTGTTCTTAAAATAAACATGTGCTGGTCATCATCCAAGACTGCTATAATATGAAATATATGGCAGAATGCTGGTAAAACAGAACAGGAGACCTACAATTCTCCCCCAAGGAGTTCAGTCACAAGTTTAATTAACACATTGTTCTTTTTACAAGCATCATCAGCATGGAAACCTATCCTCTGGAATGGTGGCTGAAGCATGAAGGGGCATAGAAATGTTTAGCATATCTGGCATGTAAATACCTTGCAACGCTGGCTACAAAAGTGCCATGCAAATGCCTGTTCTCACTTTCAGGTGACACTGTAAAAAGAAGCAGGCAGCAGTATCTCCCCTAAATGTAAACAAACTTGTTTGTCTTAGCAACTGGCTGAACAAGAAATAGGACTGAGTGGATTTATAGGCTCTAAAGTTTTATATTTTGTTTTTGAGTGCAATTATGTAACAAAAAAAAATCTACATTTGTAAGTTACACTTTCATGATAAAGAGATTGCACTACACTACTTGTACGAGGTGAATTGAAAAATACTCTACAAATATTTGCACTGTAAAAATGATAGTCAAAATATATAAATATATATAAATAAATAAATATATATAATATAAAGTGAGCACTGTACACTTTATTCTGTGTTGCAATAGAAATCAATATATTTGAAAATAGAAAAGCATCCAAAATTATTTAATAAATTTCAACTGGTATTAACAGTATGATTAATCATGATTAATTTTTTTAATCACGATTAATTTGAGTGAATAGCCGGTGTTAACTGCAATTAATCGACAGCCCTAGTCTCATACATATACTAGTCTCATACACATTCTCTAGCACAACAGGTTTAGAGTTCTTCTTGCTCAGCCTAGTTATTGCAGCATTTGCTGTATATCTCATCACACTGCAAATCTGCCTTAAGGGGTATATTAAAACCCTAATGAAGTCTTTATACTCTCTTTGGTGTAAGTTAGAATCTTAATTTTATTTAATTGCTGCTTCTGGAAAGATGCTTCTCTTGTGATATATGCACTGAACTTAAAAGCTATAAGTCATCTGTCTCATTAATTCAGTGAACAAAACATGAATAACTACTCATAATAAGGAATTCAAGTAAGTTTAGATCTTCAGCCTCCTAGTGTGGTCTGCTAGAAGTTTGGGATATCCTTACAAAATTCCATGTGAAATTTACATGGCAACACCCTTCTAACTCCAAAACCCTATCATCATCAGAACCCTTTCCTAGAAAGGAAGGAAGAGATGTTTAAAAATCATGCACAATGCCACAGTGAGCTGACTTGAAGAGGGAGGGATGACATGGCCAAAGAAACGGCCAAGAAAATATTCTGGCAGTATTCTGAATGGACGAGAGTGGGGGCAAGGGCAATGCTAATTTCAAAGACCTATGTAGAGGATACAGAACTTAGACTAGCAACTTGGCAGTCAGAACAGAGAAGAAAGGTTGAATTTCAGAGAAGTGATAAAGGTCTGTAAAGGGAAGTATCAAGCATATACACTTGGCAACCTACCGTACAAGAACTGGGAACACTGAATATAACCCTCCTCCATCTCCTCACACTTGTCCGCAGCAGTTTCTATATCACTTATAGTTGAAGCAAAAATTGCTGCTCCGGATTCTACAAGTAGTTTACAGAGATGAACACTATTGCAAGAAGCTGCACAATGCAAAGGCGTCCTGAAACAAAGCCAACATTTAGACATCAAAATAGGCCAGGAATCCTACAAATCCAACCTGGAACAAAGGGTTCAGTCATCCTTTAGAAGTTACTTTTGAAAGAAAATTAACTTTTATGTGGAGAATGTTTGTGGCACAAGTAAAAACGTAAATAACCTACCTAAAATTCTGACCGCACTGAAGCCAAATGGGGCAAACAGATTTTAATGAGAAAGGTAAGTTTTCATGACATTTTGCAAGGCTGCAGTACGTTAGTTTTAAAGGGCAGAGGGCAAGGCAAGAAGGGTGAGAAATAGCTCAGCAAGGCCAGCTCTCTAAATTCCTCACATACACTACAGAAGTGCTGCAGGACAAGGAAATGTTACTCACCATGTAGTAACTGGAGTTCTCCGAGGTGGGTTCTCCCAATGTAACATGCACTTCAGGTTTGCATGTGCACTTCATGTTCCCAGGACCAAAGATTTTTCCCTAGCAGTGTCCATTTGCTCCATGCATGCACTCATGCTCTGCCGTGAAGCTATAAAGGGGGCTGCCAGGCTGCCACCGTTTTAGTTCCTTCTCTACCGCTAGGCCCCACTTAGGGAAATTGAGGTAGTGGGGAAGGAGGTGGGTAGTAGACATAAGGACACTTGTCCCTATGTGTCATGCCCCACTTCAGGTGATTCAGAAGCAGTCTCTCTCTCTAGGAGGTGGGTACCCACAGTTCAATGTGTCAACAGAATGCAAAACTGCTCTACCCAGGGAGGCATCCGAAGCAGCTGCTTGTACCAGTGCATAATGTCTTGCAAAGGTATGCACAGAACCCCATGTTGCTGCTTTGCAGGTGTCAATAATAGATACACCCTTGAGGGAGGCTACTGAGGCTGCTTGGACTCTTGTTGAATGTGCTCTCACACTCCTCTCAAGAGGGACATTATTCAGCTCGTAGCAAAGTATGATGCATCCTGAGATCTATTTTGACAGCTTCTGGGTAGAAGTGGCCTCTCCTTTCATCCTTCCCACAAATGATACAAAATGTCTAGGATATTTCCTAAATGACTTCATCTTCTGTAGGTAAAAGGTAAGGGTCCCATGCACATCCAAGAAGTGCCACATTACCTCTTCCCTATTGGTGTGTGGTTTATAGTAGAACACAGGAAATGGATGTTTTGGTTAATGTGAGAGTCTGACACTATCTTAAGGATGCACTTCAGATGCAGTCTCAGGAATACCTTATTCTTGTGGGAAACTATTGGAGGGGAACAGAGGAGGTCTGCCATGACTGCTCCTAACTCCCCATCTCTTTTGGCCAGTGATTGCGACTAAAAATGCTACCTTCGTTGAGAATTGCAGTAAAGAGTAGGGTACCAGAAGCTCAAACAGTGCTTTTGTCAGAGTTGCTAAAACCAGGTTCAGGTCCCAGACTGGTGTAGGTTTTGCCATGGGAGGGAAAAATAACCTAACTTTTCAGGAATCAAGATGTGACTGGGTGTGAAAACACAGAGTAAGTGTCCACTTGCCTGTCTCTGCCTACTATGTTTGGTGGCTCCTGACACTAGCTGAGAGTTGGGAGGCAGATGACAGAATTGGTATTCCAACCCTTTCACAGGTACAGAATACATCTTTTCAGCCTGCTTATCTAGTGGTGGAACTGTGGTAGGTATCTGCCGAAAGTGTCTTTGTAGGTTTGGTGATGGCTTTGGTGAGCACCATTCCACTCTGTCCTCAGCCATGCAGAATGTCTAGCAGTGCACAGAATGTGTAATGCCTCTGCCACCAGTTTAAGAAAGTCGTGGAAGACCTTAGAATCATCAGGGTATGGCAGGGAGGCAGGAATCACTGCTTCGTTGGGAGACAAGGACAACAAGATCAGCAGCATGATGGCATCTTGTTCCTGTTGGGCCTCTCCTCCAGATTGTTGTTGTGACTTCTGAGGCTGAGGGTGCTCTTCCTCTACCCTGAGAGCCAGACATCTTTGCAAAAAGAAAAGGAGTACTTGTGGCACCTTAGAGACCAACAAATTTATTTGAGCATAAGCTTTCATGAGCTACAGCTCATTTCATCGGATGCATGCAGCGGAAAATACAGTGGGGAGATTTTATATACAGAGAGAACATGAAACAATGGGTGTTACCATACGCACTGTAACGAGAGTGATCAGGTAAGGTGAGCTATTACCAGCAGGAGAGAAAAAAAACCTTTTGTAGTGATAATCAAGTTGGGCCATTTCCAGCAGTTAACAAGAAAGTGTTAGGAACGCCGGGGGGGGGGGGGGGGAGGAGGAGGAGGAATAAACATGGGGAAATAGTTTTAATTTGTGTAATGACACATCCACTCCCAGTCTTTATTCAAGCCTAATTTAATAGTGTCCAGTTTGCAAATTAATTCCAATTCAGCAGTCTCTCGTTAAGAGTTGGTTTTTGAAGTTTTTTTTATTGAAGAATTGCGACTTTTAGGTCTGTAATCGAGTAACCAGAGAGACTGAAGTGTTCTCCGACTGATTTTTGAATATTATAATTTTTGACGTCTGATTTGTGTCCATTTATTTTTACTTGGAGACTGTCCGGTTTGGCCAATGTACATTGCTGGCACATGATGGCATATATCCTCTGTCTCATAACATGGGTATGTCAGGTGATCGTGACCTCATATCCCCTCGGAGCAAAGCCCCAGGGTGATAGATACCAATATGTATAGGGAGTGTTCTTAATTGCACAGGAGTACTGAGAAACTCTGGACAATACAGATACCCTCTCTGAGCTCAACCCCTGCTAGACACCCTCTGGGAAGTAATCCGGGATGGGTATCCACTATATTCTTCTGACTCCAATCCCAAATTCAGCAGGAGAGCTCTTGGTCCTAGAGGAGGCAGTGATGGCCTCCCTCTACGATACTGGCAACGGTATAGCTTGACTGCAGAGATATCTGTACTGAATGATATCTTGGTACTGGACATGGGACTCCAGAGAGTATCACAGTGACTCTAGTTCCATAAATACAATTAAGTCACCCACTGCTGAGAAACGGGCTGGAGCGGAGAGAGTAGTTTCTGTAATTCAGCCCATTGGTGCAGAAGAAGCCAGAGCCGGCAGTGCGGATGCAGCAGCTGTTGATGGTGCCAAAGTACCACTCTTGGTTCTGGAACGTGGTGTGGCCTTACCTTCTGATAAAGTCCCAGTATCAGATGGCCCCACTCTGAAGCACGAGGTGTCTCCTGACTTGGTGCAGGACAGAGACTTTTGCCTCTTCTTAGAGAACTTGGATGTGGAAGGACAAGAGGGAAGATTATGGGAGACTTTTTGTCTCCCTTCCGTTTGCCTTCACTCTCCTCACCCGAATTTGTCGGAGCTGGTGGGCGGTGCCTTGGAACCAGCCAGAGCCACTATAAGGAATGTTCCTACCATCTTAAGACATTTGGGAGGGGGATCTCCCCAGTCAGAGCCTGTGTCCGCTCTCATAGACCTCTCCATGAGGAATCTTTTAGGTTAGAACTCCCTTGACTGTTTTGTCATCCTTGGAAATGACCTGCAGATACCGCACCTAGAAGGGATACGGGTTTTCCCAGGCAGTCCAAGCAAGTGTTGTGATAATATGTAACCAGAAATTACTTCTGGCAGTCTATGCAATTTTTGAAGCCAGGGATCCTTGGCCTACTCTCCACACTGCCGTTGGAAGAACTAGAGGGTGGTAAGAGTAGGTGAGTGAGTGTGTGTAAATAGGAATTATGATGTGTGGTACAGGAATCACATTGCTCCACATGCCATGGGTGGGATTCCCAAAGTTTAGGAAATCAAACCCCAAAAAGCTGTACTGATTAAAACAACTAAGACTAATTTTTAAAAATCATCTACAGGGAAAGCTGAAGTAGTCAGCACATACACTAAAACTTCATCCTAAACCATGAGCAGTAAGAAGGAACTAATATGGTGATGGTCTGGCAGCTCAGGGTGAGCATGAGGAGAATGGGGGCTCATGTGAGGACCAAACAGACTCTGGGGAAAAATCTTCGGTCTTAGGCAGATGGAGCACATGCACAAACCTGAAATGGATTACACATAGGGACAAACACTCGAAGAACTATGGACTATATATTATATTCCTGGGGGAATTCTGTGCAGAAATTAACGTTGTGCACACAGAATTTCCTTTCCCACACAGAAATGGGCTGCAGTACTGCTAGCCGGCATTAGGAGCCACTGGACTCAGCAGAGCCCAGCTTGCTCGTAGAAGACACTGCTGGGGGAAGGAGAAGGAGCTAGAGGGTTCCTGGCAGCTGCAGTTCCCAGTATGCCCTGAGGGAAGGAGAGGGTGGCGCACAGGAAACGATTGCTCAGTCCCAGGCTTGCACAGAATCAGGCTGTTTCTCCCTCTGGATTCCTGGGATCTTGGGGGACAGGGGGACGGGTGTCTGGGCAAGAGGGCAGGCCCAGTGGTGAGCTGGAGCCGGTTCGCTGGAACCAGTTAAATTTAGAAGCCCTTTTAGAACCGGTTGTCCCGCAAGGCAACCGGCCAAACGTGGCACCTTAGGCGCCAACTCCATGGGTGCTCTGGGGCTGGAGCACCCACAGGGAAAATTTGGTGGGTGTCCGGCCCGCACCCAGCTCACCTCCACTCCGCCTTCTCCCCTGAACGCCCTGCTCTGCTTCTCCACCCCCCGCCCCCCCCAGGCTTCCCGCAGGAGGCAGAGCGGAGGTGAGCTAGGGGGAGGGGACGGGACACGAGGAGGGCCGTCCATGCCAGAACAGGTAACCTGGGGTGGGGGGGGAGCAGCAGAACCACTCCCCACTCCACCTCACCTCCACTCCGCCACCGCCTCCCTGGGCCTGAGTGCGAAGCCGCCGCTTGCTTCTCAGCCCTCCCAGGCTTCCTGCGCGAACAGTTGATTCGCAGGACGCCGGCGGTGGGGGAGCAGAGAAGCAGAGCAGGGCAGCGTGTTCAGGGGAGGAGGCAGAGCAGAGCTGGGCTGGGAGCTGCCAGTGGGTGTTCCGCACCCACCAAATTTTCCCCCTGAGTGCTCCAGCCCCGGAGCACCCACAGAGTCGGCGCCTAAGGCGCCACTTTTGATGTGATCAGTGGGGGGGGGCAGCCGCTCCCCCTGCTCGCTACACTACGCTGCCCCAGGAGCCAGAGGGACCTGCCG
This sequence comes from Eretmochelys imbricata, assembly GCF_965152235.1. NCBI lineage: Eukaryota > Metazoa > Chordata > Testudines > Cheloniidae > Eretmochelys > Eretmochelys imbricata. The sequence continues at coordinate 113,490,007 of NC_135577.1, forward strand.
GATGCTTCCCAGGAGCCATCCCAGGTAAGCACCGCCAGGACTCCCCACCTCACCCCCCAGCAGGTCCCTCTAGCTCTTAGAGGCAGGGTGGGGCAGGCACCCACTACGGTGGCCCACGAGACCCTCCTGCCCGGTTCCAGGGGTAGTCAGGGGATAGGGGAGGGAGGTGGATGGGGCAGGGGCCCTGGGGCGGGAGGCATCAAGGAACACAGGGGGTTGGATGGGGCAGGAGTGGGCCATGACCCTCTTGCAGGGTGACGAGGGAACTGGTTAAGATTTTGGCAGCTCATCACTGGGCAGGCCCCACAGCTGGGCTGGGGGGGGGGGGGGCGGGGGGGGGTTGGGAGGTTCTGCAGGTATCTGGGCCGGGGAGGCCCCATGGCTGGGATGATGGGATGTGGGTATCTGGGCTGGGGGGACCCTGCAGTTGGGCTCTGGGGATGAGGGGGTTTGGGTGTATTGGCTGTGGGGAGTACAGGTGGGCCCCGCAGGGGAGGGGTTGTGGGTGTTTGGCCCCCCAGCTGGTCTCTGGGGATGGTGGGGAAGGGGACAGAGAAATAGGAACTGGGTTGTCATAGGGGTTTCTTTAACTCTCTACTCCTGGGGGAATTTTTGTGTGTGTCTGTATTGTTACAGACATACTTGTTGACAGGTATTTTTAAATAAATTACCAAAATAATTGAAACTGGCATGATTATGTAGTGTTTCTTGACAAATAAAATTTGCAGAATTTTGCACATTTTAAAATATTGTATGCCGAATTTTTAATTTTGGGGCATAGAATGTCCCCATGAGTAATATTAGGATCAACTTTTTAAAAAACTTTCCTTTTTAAAATCAATGGAAAGTTTTAAAAAATTGAGGACACAAAAAAGACCTTATAGAAAAGTATATATATTCATGTATTTTTTAATAAAGTAGTTCATTACTAATACTGCGAAATTATAACAATCCACGGACAAAGGTTCCAAGAAGGTAAACCCACTTTTAGATAAAAATGGGGAAGGCTGTGTATTTCAAGTCAAAATTATTAAACATATGGGACACAAATTAGAACTATACAGTTAAATATAAACAATACACAATAGCATTTACTTATTATTTGGAAGAGTTTGTACATTACACTTAGGTGAACGTTTAGTAAAGTCACGCATTTCAATACCTCAATCATTAAACCTATATCTACACTAGAGACCTTACAGTGATACAGCTATACTGATGTAGCCACACCACTGTAAGATCATGCTGCTCCATGCCAACAGGAGAGAACTCTCCTGTCAACATAATTAAAGCATCCCCAATGAGTGGCAGTAGCTATGTCGGCAGGAGAGTCTCCTGCCGACATAGTATTGTCCACACTGGCGCTTCTGTCGGTGTAACTTAGATCAGTTGGGATGTGTGTGTGTGTTTTTTTTCATATTCCTGAGCGACATAAGGTTTACTGACAAAAGTGCTAGTGTAGACATACCCTTAGAGTTTACAAAAAACTCTATATATTTACCAAAGAGTCATTTAGTAAATATATAATAATCTGATCCCTAGATAGCTCTCCACTAAATTTCATTATTTCAAAACTGACTGAATTGGGACTTTGAAGTTAAAAGTGCTAGCACACTTACCATCCATCACTGTCTGCTGCATTCACATTAACACCAAAATCAAGCAGGAACTTTACAATGTGGTGATGACCAGCACACACTGCATTATGCAAAGGGGTAATTCCTTCATCATTGGGTTTGCTGGGATCATCAACCTATGCGAAAAAATTGAAATACTTAAGCCCAAATCATTTCCTTCACTGAAAAAACGTGGAAGAGACAGACTACATTTAGAAAAGTTCACCTCATAAATGATCCTCTGTACCAGATCAAATTCTCCCTCCAAAGAAGCATCAAGCAGGAGAGCTAAAGGGTTGAACTTTACCCTCAAACCGTGACCAGTTCGTTCAGAGTTAGGTTTCTTCAGGTTGGTACGTTTAGTCTGAGTGAAAGAAAAAGTAGATGTCATTCCAAGTTGCATAAATAGCATAAAATATTCAGCTTGTTTTAACCAAACAAGCATTACTGTGCCCCCAAAGTGCTGATTAAGATTTGTCAGCATTTCCATTATAAAACCACAGTAGCAGATATGAAGCCCTGAAAATACTAAGTTTATCATGTGGAAATCTGACAGTCATTCCAACACAACAATAAATTACTGTTTAAAAAAATGGTTAGAAGGTACAGTAGGTTAATTCTTAGTTCATCCCACATTTCTGAATATAATAGTTTTAAATCTCATCTGACATCACAAATGAAAGCAAGTCTGGTGGGCTCATCCTAGTCTCTAGCAAGACTTTGGTCTCATTACAAATTAAATGATTCAGCATGACTGGCAGTCTCTGCTCGGGAAAATCTCAGGTTTGAGCTAGCAGGAGTGTTCATTACAGGTTAGGACTGAGATGCATTAATTTGCTACGCTGTTTGCGGTGAGGAAGGAAAGCTTGCACAGCACTAGACTATTTTATGTGTTTTTCTAACCAGTGGTTCCAGAAGAAACATGTTCACAAAAACTGAACCATTTTAAAATTTGTTTTGTTAAACAGCATTTTACACCACTCATGCATTTTTCCCAGGCTCCAGCAAAATGTTTTAGCAATTTATGCTTTATGTGGACTACAGGCTGAAGGGTTTTGAAATGTGTGTTTTAAATTTCTGTTATACTTAAGTTTGGGGAAAAAAGATTATCTCCCCCTTCTCCCCAAAATCACTTTCACCTGTTCCCATAGGGGATACATGCAAGGCCGTGTGTACTCCGTGGCCAAGCTGGACCTAAATTCTTCAGCAAGGTCCTTGGATTCTATGACAGCTTTAGATAAATGAAAAAGTAGATGTGCTCACTGTATTCAATATGAAAGTGAAAATACAGTCATTGTAGCTGAGTAATATTTTTATATTAAATCCAATTTATTTTATGCTGTCCCCACATTTTCAATTCTCTACATAGTGCAGATTTTGACAAGACAAATAGTGTTGTAGACGTGCCAAGCTGAAACTGGAGGTTTTAGCAGCTGGAAGGGGGGCAGTTGGGGGCCGTGGCACCTGGGGAAACATGGAGGGTAATTTGGATTGTGGGATAAGCACATTAGATGGATGTTTCTGCTAAAATAAATCAGCAATGTTGACATTTATGTTGTCATTTTTAGGGTGTTGAGGTAATTCCCCATTGAGGGGAATATGGGTAGTTCACACCACCCAGAGCTGTTTTTTCAGACTGCCTGCAGAACTAGAAAAGCATCAGCGCAGCAGTTCCTACTCAGGTTCATGTTTACAGTTATCTTTGCAACCCTGAGGTCTGAAAGCATTTTTTAAATTTAAGTCTGATTCTGGAATTCAGTTCTTGGCAAGGGGTAATTTCAGATAAAGTTCTTCAGAAAGATGATACACAGGACCCTGAACATGCAGGATCATCTACAAAGTATGTGCATCATTTCCTTACTATCTAGCCAGAGTTGCATATGAAGTAATATTAGTACAGAAACAGCATTTTTGTCAACTTATCCATAGGAATCTTCCATGGTGCTATGTTCATTTTCCCTTTATTCCTTTGATACCATAACCCTTATGCTATTTAGATTATTTAGCATAATCCCATTGTCTTCCAGTCACTGCAGGAATAATTGACTGTATAGCAACTTCCAAAGGCCAAGAGCAATACGCAATAACACTGCATTTCTGCCATCACTTACTGGAGGAAGTGGAGGAGGAACAGCTGGTGGCACAGGAACTTCATCTTCTGTTGGGGAGCTGACCTCAGGTATGGGACTGGGTGACTGTTCAGTGGAAGGGACTACAGCAGGATTGTTATTATTGTCTTCAGTTGTCTCAGAGGTTTGGTTAGTGGTTTCAGTGCTAATCAGTTCCTCAGTGGCAGGAGAAGGTAATTCATTATCATTGGCATCTGATGAAGGAGGAGGTTCATCAGGAAGAGCAACCGTGGGTTGCACAGAAATAGGTTCTTCAACATTGCCATTGGTGCTAGTATTGCCATTATCAACATCTGCTAAGTTGCCTATAAAGTCCTGTGGGTTGCTTGGTTGATAAAAAGGAGCACTTTCTATTCCTCCAGCAAGTGTATTAAAGCGCTGATATAACAGCTTCTGTATATTTGGTCCACTGGGCCCTTCAGGTTCAGTGATAGAGCTACGCTTCTTTAATGGCCTAGGAGCATTGGCTAATTTTCTTCTAAGAGCTTCAAGATCAGCATCACTTTGATATCGTAGGGGTGAATGCACAATAGGTGTAAGCTTAGTAGGACTGAGAGGGCGAGGAATGTTTTCCACATTGCTATTTTCACCTGATGGTGGAATGTTTTCCAGCTCTTGATCTTTTTCAGTGAACTCAATCTGAGGCTGAGATTGTGGCTGTGATGTGTGGGCGGGCAAAGATCCATGAAGGAATGGTAAAGGTGATGGAGAAGTTGAACCAGACTGTAGAACAGGTTTTCCATAAACTGAAGAGGAGAAAATGAAAGTGAGGGACTGTTCTGAATTTATATCAAAAAGGTCATGCAATAAGCTGCTGGATGCGCATGCTGCTGTTTGTTCATAAATCAATATAGAAGAAAAATATGTCAATAGCTAGGTTATGTCATAACCTATCACCCAGTTGGCTGATCAAACTAGGATATCAATACTCATCTGTTAGCGATGGAGATACTTCTGATAGAGTTATAAACTATTCATTGACAAACGGAAAGAGAAGGGTTGTTGTAAAGAAAACCCTGCCAGAGACTATTTCTTTAATCAATCTCTGTAAAAGTATCTGGAATACAATGTATTACATCTAATATAATCTATATTGTTCCAATAGTTAGTTAGTATGTTTTAAAATAAAAATGTCTCTCAGCACATGCCTATTTGCCACCTCAAAAACTACAAATGGGGTTAAATTAAATTGTGGTGCCATACTGTTTGAATAAGAAAAAGCAAAATCCTCCTCCTTTCCTCTAAATTTAGACAAGCTATTCAAACAAAATAATGCTTTTAAGGTAACTGTATTTACATTAATCTCAATTAAATTATTATTTATTACAAACAGATCAAAAAGCAAGTCTACTGAGTAGGTCTGAGGTAATAGTAGCCTATTTCAAAGGGAAAGGCAATAAATATATATATTCTACCTGCTTTTACTGATTTATTTAGGGTATTGTATACAGCCTGTTGATAGTTCTTTGGTGGTGTTGCTTGCTGAAGATACATTGAGTAGATGGAACTGGAGTTCACTGTTTGAGGTCCTTTTCTTGGAGACTGAGGCCTTGATCCTTTATCAGCTAGAAAAGGCCTGATAGCCACAGTTAAAGGGAGCTCAGGCCTGCCATCTCCGCCAGGAAATAAGGAGGGACCAGAAGGTTGATAAGAAGGGCTAGGAGGTACAGAAATTCTCTGTTGTATCTGTTGTGAGGAACTAGGCTGATGTATATTGCTCGATGGTGGTAATGGAATAGGTCTTTGCCGATTTGTTATACTGGAGCCAGGTCTTGGTAGGCTGCCATCCTTCCGCCTTTCCAGTGAATTTGTAGAACCTGTTCCTAAAGGAACAGAGCTTGGATAGGTTCCATAGTTTTGAGGCAACTGCTTACTTACACCAGGGATAGTAGGTGGCACTTTCCCCATATCAAGGCCCTAAATAAGAACAATACAAGTATTGTATGAAAAACTGGGCAGACTGCACCATCTCACAAATAAAATAAAAATAACCACGAGCAAAAACATGCACATCTTAACTAGTCAGATTCATAGTCCTGAAGGACAAGGAATAAATTATATGTATTTACATATATACACACAATTATAAAGCATGTTTTATAAAATTGTATTAGACATTATGCTTTTAAGAGAATTTTCCACAGAAGACTCAAAGATCAAGAGAACCAATATGTATCAGAGAGCGAAAGAGTATGCACACATCTTACAAGCCCATTGTAAGATATCTCCAATTGCAATATGTAAATATGAATCAAAACAATATTTGCATCATCAAGGACTCAATTTTCAAACTTAAGCGCATATCTTTAGGCACCTAAGTTTGCAAGTTTGACCCCAAAATCCATTTGGTAATAAAGTGCAGTAAATCTACACGGCACTTCAAGAAAAGAAATTAAGACAAGGTCATCACTTGTCGGAGCTTACAGTCTAAGAAAAATACAGACCACTGGGCAATGGTGCAAACACCAGAGGACACAAAAAAGACAACACTGGCAGGCTCAGTGTATGATGGATTTGAAGATTATTTTTTTAAAAAGGATTTTGAAGGAAAAGAAGAGGGAGGGTGATTAGTGGAAAAATGGGAAGTTATACCAAGCAGCAGCAAGTGGCAACATGAAAGGTGTGAAACTGAGAAGGGAGGAGGAGACAAAACATGTAAAGGGAGAGAATTAGGAGTAGGAAAGGGCTTGAGGGGGAGAGTGGGAAAAAGTGAAAGCAGAGATGTACATGAATGACAATACACAGAACCCTGAAGGTGAGGGACAGGAGTTGAAACTTGATGTGATAAGAGACAGGAAGACAGTGAAAGAATTTGAAGAAGGGAGATGAAGAGGATTTTATTAGCGACATTTTTGATAAATGGAAGGGAAAAAGTGAGATGAGCAGAGACCTGAGGCAAACCCTGCTAGAGAGGCCAAAGCCATAGTCAAAAGTTTTAGCAAAAAAGATTTATAAAAATACTACACAATTTTGGTAGACATTATGAGTTTACTGGTTTTTATATGCTGCAAAACAAAAGAGCACCACATACGAAACCCACCAGCTTATCAGTACTTCCTAATACTGAAGATGGCAAAGGTTGACTGGATACAGTTCCTTGTTTTAAAGCAGTATCCATGCTTGATTCCTTCCAGTCTGCATTGGAGATTTGAGGTGGTTTTACCACAGGGGTTGAACTCTGTTTAAGCGTTGGCCAGTTTCCATCATTAGCTTGAAATAGAGGGAAAATGTGATATTTATGGTTACCAATGTCGATCACTGTAAACAAACAAAACATTTGAAGTGGAATCCATTATTCAGATTAGTTTAATCACAATGGGATTAATATGATGCCAAAAATCAGATAAGCTCTCATTAATGTTAGTGTCTGATCCAGAAGAGCAGAATAAAAGCTTAACAACCAGGAACAACAAGCTATTCGTTACCCTTTGACATGCAAATTAATTGTATTAAAATCAGCTCTAATGACAGATAGTGAATATTTGGGTACTAACTGCAATTTCAGTTATCATATTCCAAAATTAAACTTTTTTTAAAAAAAGTTCATCTATACATAGAAATATGCCATTAGCATTCAATATTTGATAATTTTTGGTGAACTACCAAGATACAAGGCTAAATTCTGCAACGTATCAATTATACCAATGTATATCATGAGTAACTGCATTACTTCAGTGGAGTTTTTCCAAATTTGCACCTGTAGAACTGAACACAATTTGGCCCAGAGTCATTGATATGCAGTCAGTTGTAAGTAAAGACCTGTTGTAGCTACATTAATTCCAGAAAACAAAAATCTCCCAAAGTGTACATTAATGTCTTTCTCCTCTTCCCACTACCTTCAGTAATTATAATAGTGTCTCCCTGTTAAAGATTTAATTTTTCAGAAATTCATCTTAAATCAGTTGAAAATTTCAAGCCACAGGCATATTTATTCATTGCATGCAAAAATATTATGCACAATTGCATGTAAATTGAAGTAGCTAGAACTTGACTGAGTCCTTAATGCTTTAGTGTACAATTTTAGTAACTGGAGGAAACAATTCACTTTCTATTTTCCCAACTAGGATAAAAGTTTTAAAACTATCTGAAAGTTAGACCTATGCTGTTACACTGTAAAACAGTTTTGAATTAGTGCTTTGTTCTCCTGTTTAAAAGATCATATTTCAGTTGCTAAACTCACTCTTGCTCTATGAAGTGGATACGGTTGTTTTCGTTCTCCCACTGTTCTATAGTGACCACAGCAAAACAATTTAATAGTAGTATTGATGGCCTGTGAAAGAGGCACATACAGCCTTACTTTACCAGAGGACGGTAACTGAAATGCCAAGTCTTATGTGGAGAAAAGGGAATTTATTGGGATTCCTGGAACCTCACTGAGAGAAGACCAAATGAAGGTCAGCAATACTCAGTGACAAAGCCTTCCACTTCATCTCAACTTTACAGAGAAATTTTATCTAGGCCTCTCACTGATCCTTTTTTCCATTTCCAGATTTGTTACCATACTCCATCTTGTACAGTTTTTTTCAAAAACTATTTGACTGCTACCCCACAAATAGGCCACATAAGGGTGTGATAGATGCAACGCAGTTTACCTCACTCATCTTAGGGCTTATGAACCTGAGCCACTTTTATTTAACATCCAATTTCTAAAGAAGTTAGACTCTGGAGACTGTTCAGCAACCCATATTTCCACCATGCCAGCCCACATTCAGAGTTTAATCAGCTCGTGAATCTGTCTTTATCCTAGCCCACATGATTGTGATCTATTTTCTATCCTTTACTCATTTGCAAGTTACACTCTCTGCAAGTGAACTGCCCTAGTAATTATCTTTTAAATTACCTTTTCTAAATGTTCCACACTAAAAAGTTATAACAACATTTTAATTTCAAGTCAATCTTGGTTGAATTCTGAGAGATAATTATGTTGGGATAAGAATGCTTTTCTGATTGTTAATTTAATACAGTTAAGATCATTGTAGATTTTTTTGCCCAAAGCACTTTGTGTAACATACAGTCCAGAAACTGCTTTTCAGAGTTTGTAGAATGCCAGGAAGTGCTGTAGTCAGGGCCGACATCAAGTTCTGACACTGTCCATAAACTGTGCACCTTGTTTTTATTATCATCATCTAAGTGACAAGAGTAAGACCAAAAAAAGACAAAAGTAAAAAATACGCGCCTCTAAGTAAGGGTAATTTTTCTAAATGTGAACAGTGCATTGGATTAATATTTACTATACGATATACCTAAGATGTTTTTTAATTCTAGCATGTTTATTATGGTTACAGTTCATAGTTCAATTCCAGCAGTTCCTATATCCTATTTACACTAAACAAAGGAATGAAGATTTAGATTTAGTAGTTTAGATTTAGATTTAGTAGGTAAGAATGAAAAGAAGGAAGCACTAAACTTATTTAAGGGGTAAGAAATAGCAAGACATCATAAAACATATTTCACTCTTATAAATACACATGCACATAGGTTTAAAAAGAATGCTCAAAGAGCTAGACATGCATGGAGACTGTCTCTCACATTACCACCTAAACTGCGTGTCACACATTCAGCTAAACTGCAGTAACAGCCTACAATTACAGCTCTGGCCGCTAGAAGCTGCTGTGGAGAGGTGCTAAGCTGCTGCTGTCTGCAGCTCCCTCTGGCGCATCTGACCAGAGAAGGACCAGCTGTTAGGAACAAGCAAACCCTGACAGTGGCAGCGAGGGTTGCCAACCTTCCAGGTTTGTACTGGAGTCTCCAGGAATTAAAGATTAATCTTTAATTAAAGATATGTGACGAAACCTCCAGGAATTCATCCAACTAAAGTTGCCAAACCTTGGGCAGCAACAGCAGCAGCAGCAAGCGGAGGCAAAGGCAAGGTCAGAAGGTGAGAAGATGCAGTACTGGCCCTAGGCTCCCCTATTCAGCAACCAGCCAGTCTCCTAACTTGGACTCCACCATTCACCAAGCTGACCTGCTCCCCTGACAGGTCCCTGCTACCCCCTGCTCCTACCCAGCCCTCAGTCACCCCACCCAGTTGCCCATAATTCCCTAAGGTATCACAAGCCACTTCCAGCTACATCTTTCCCCAAGACACCTCCACCAACCCAGCGGTCCCCTGCTTCCTCCAAACTATCAAGTTATCCCCCTGGATCCTCCTAAAAGTCTAACTATCCAGCTGCCCCCAACACCCTTTGTAACCCCAGCCATCTTCAAATCCTTCCCCTCCACCCAGGCCTCCATCTTCCCTCAGCCTCTGAGCTTCCCCCATCTTTCCCTACCCAGACGCTCCCACAAACCCAGCTTCCCTTAGCTAGTCCCTCCTCCAGCACTCCCAACACTTCTGTTGCCTTCATCTTCTGCCCATGCACCCCCAAAAATCCAACTTCCCTTCAGTATCTCTGAGCCACTCCCGCTAACGCTATTGCCCAGCTTCTCTCTCTCTCTCTCACACACACACAATTTCATCTAATTTGGTCATTTTACTAGTATATTCTAACAGTAACCATATACTGTAAACCAACAATCTGAAGATTCTTGATTTCACTATTACTATTATATTTGGGCCTTTTATAGAACTTTGTATTCATAGATTTCAGACCACTTGATAAACAGGAGATAATACTTATTCCATTTTATTTACCCACAGTCATGTAGAAAGTGAATTGCAAAAGCAAGGGTGAAATCCTAGTCCCACTGAAGTCAATGGGAGTTTGCCATTGACTTCAATGGGGCTGAGATTTCACCCAGGACCAGAAATCAGATCTCCCAATTCCCAGCACAGCAGACTATATAAACCCTCATAGCCTCACACATAATCCTATCTCCAAAGTAAGCCTACATATGCCAAGTCTCCCCAACTTTGTGAATCCACCCTAATTTATAGGTTGATGACCAATACAAAGTTTCTAGTAAGTTTTTGTAACTATTCTTTCAGTATCTTTTTAGACCTAAACACTCAATGGGCAAACTCATCTGGCAATACTCAAGGGATGAATTAGCCCCAAATCCATTTATTTCCTTTTAATCCCCAATTTAGCCTCCTAGAAAGTTTACATTACAATAGTGTATCTACTGCATACCAGGACACAGCACAATTTCTAAAATTGCTGTTTAATATGCATCTGTATGCATGAGCTCAGATCACCATTTTAAAAACTGGCATTCTTAGCTAGCCAGCTATCATCTACACACTCACAGTGCAGGGTGTCAGACAGAGTAGGTGCCAGGAGGATGACACTTTGAACAGCAGACTGAAGAGAGGAAGTGGGAGGTGACAGAATAGGATCCACTATTATGTCTAAATCAGAAATCTTCCAGGTTCCTGGAGATTTTTTCACACACCCATAATCTGTCTCTACAGGACAGGCAGATTCAGTCACACAAAAAAAGAAAGAAAAAAAGTGGTGGAAAAATTACAATATAATGGCAATGCAGAAATTAGAACAGGAAAACTCAGAAATGCAGAAACAAACACGACACTTGAAATAAAAAAATCTCAAATTTCATTTTTTTTCCTAGCACTGGACAGACAATATTTTCATATACAGCTCTTTTGAAAAATTTGCTTTAAATACTTTACATGTTTATGATTGTAATTGTAAGAACCAGTCTACACTACAAAGTCTCAGAGAGAACAATCTCTCTTTTACAGTCTGAAAAGGTCTAATGCAGAATAATCCCTCTGGTAGAATACAGCAGCTTTAGAAGTACATATGCAATTATCCAAAAAATACAGTGAGATTTACAAATACCAAAATGGTGTTTGCATATAAACTGCAACTTATGAATTGACCCTTTCCACATGATAAGAGACTTACGTGCAACAAAATAGAAGCCAACACGAAGGAGTTGCTAATCTGTCATTTCATTCCACATTTAAATCACCATAAATATCTGATTTAAATTTTCCTCAAGGACAGGATATGCACACCCCATCATTGATTAAGTGAGGAAGAGTCTAGAAGATTTTGTACCAACTTCCAGAAAGTGAACAAAGTGTCCATATTTGATGTCAAACCTATGCCCAGGTTGGAATGAGCTACTAGATATAGTAGGAAAAACAAAATACCTTAACACCCTTGATATCACAAAAGGATATTCATAGATCACTCTAATACTACAGCTGAAGAGCAAGGTTTATGGCCAATCCATCTAAACATAGTTTGCATTCATCCAAAAGCAAGTACTTAGGGTATGTCCTATGGACTGGTTCAACTCCCAACCCAGGGAGCAAGGTCCAAGCTTTGAGTGGGTATTCAATTCCAACCATCAAAACATAGGTGAAAAGAAAAGGAGTACTTGTGGCGCCTTAGAGGCTAACCAATTTATTTGAGCATAAGCTTTCGTGAGCTACAGCTCACTTCATCGATGCATCCGATGAAGTGAGCTGTAGCTCACGAAAGCTTATGCTCAAATAAATTGGTTAGTCTCTAAGGTGTCACAAGTACTCCTTTTCTTTTTGTGAATACAGACTAACACAGCTGTTACTCTAAAACATAGGTGCAGTACTGCCTAGCTATTACAGATGATTGGCTCAAATGTCTCCTCCCACCCATTTTTGGATCTCACTTGAAAGGTGACCACAGTATGTGGATTGGTGCATTTCTCAGTCTTAAGTCTTTGTTACCAACCCATTCTTCAGAGTTTTGACTTTACTAAGACAAACTGCCAGTGCAGAGAGTTCAAGGAGAATGTGAGCCAATAGGCTCAAGCACCCATGGCACAGATGACATGGGTGCTTTCCTACACCAGGCCCCATATGAGAAGGAGTATTACAATATGGACAGAATTGTTAATTATGGGATACCTGGAGGCTATAGTGTTGAAGAACATATTATAGGTATGACTGCAGAGAAGCTCCTTCATTAGCCGCAGTCAGGAAGGAGCTGGCAGTTGGAATACTAAAGGACATTCCACTGCAGAAGTAGCACAAGACAGACACACCCCAGAGCCAGAACCAACCAACCATTTTCAAACTTATTTTGGCAAGCTCTCCTCTTTCTGGGGAAACAGACCTGAGAATAGAAATCTATTACAACTTCATTTTTTGCGAAGTAGTGTATTTTGCCCAATTAAATACTACTTAAATTAAAAAAAATTAAGACAAAGCAGAATACTTTTTTAAACAGATGAAAACAAAACGCTGCAAAAATTAGTTGTATTATATTTACAGATTAAATTGGAGTTACATACTGGATTTTAAAATACAAACGGATTTAAAATCCATTATTTAGAAGCAAACACTCGTAGAGCAGAATTATTCATGGTCATATTTCTGACAATTGCACTTCCTCTTTTGTAGGTGCCCTATTCAGTTCATTAGCCATGTAAAAGACTGGAAAAGCCGTGGAGACAACATACACTCAGCCTCTTAGGAAGAATGAGTGAGAAGAGACAAAAATACCTCAGATCTGTCTTGAATGACTAATATGCCCAATTCACAGAACAGCACTGAGAAGCCTAGCTCACTTTGACCAGAGAAGATTGTCAAGACATGCAATCTCCAAGGACCACTCCTTTGCCTCCTCCTACCCCAAATGTTTTAATAACCATTACACTTAAATACTTACCAGATTTTGATCTCCCATGAGTCGCAGTGGAAGCGATGGTGAGAGACTGTGGTTTCACTGGGTCTACTGGTACAGCATAACTGCCAGCACTAGGAACTTGGATGTAAGGCCCCACTGCTGCTACTCTTCCTGAAGCACTCAGAGATGATTGGGGCGATGATGTTCCATTAATACGATTTAACTAAAATAGACAAATCAAAAATTATGTAAATGTCTATTTATCTAGGTATTTCTAGTGTGTTAAGAAAAAGTATAGTTGAACAATCTAAAATTATGCACTGTAGACAAGTCACCTCAAATTTGTTAATCAAATTTGAACCGGAAAAACAGATTTCTACTCCACAAAACAGACTTCGTCCACCTGAAACTATACAGAGTTCTCAACCACAACTATATTTTCCACAAGAAAAATATTTTCCTTCTGTTTAAGGGCTTGCTTCACCTCCAGACATTATAAGGTTGGGGCCCTAATAGGGCACTGAAAACCAAAAGTGAATCTAACTGTAATGGCCCCCTCCATCTGGGCCTTTACCTGGTCATCCAGAGGTACATACCATCAGAAAACAAATGTACAGTTAGGGTGACCAGACAGCAAGTGTGAAAAATCGATTTGGGGTTGAAGGGGGTAATAGTTGCCTACATAAGACAAAGCCCCTAATATTGGGATTTCTGGTCACCCTACATAGAGTATCCAGCATGCAGTTGACCACCGTGCTTAATTTGTAACAAAAGAGGTGCCGGGCTCAAGCAATTTTTTTACATTTATAACTGATACAGCAAGCCCAGAGGTGACAGGGCTACGAACTGCCAAGCCTAGAAGTGCCGGGGCTCAGCCTTGCAAGCCCTGGCACAAATTAAGCACTGGTTGTCCAGGTTATTGAACTACGGGCAGATCATCAAACCACTTAAATAAAAGTCACCTTTCTGCTCCATCCTTGGAAGTGGTGATTTTCATATTTGGGAACAAATATTTTACCAATTATCCAAACCTAACAAATGCCATGATGGAAAGCCAAAAATTAAGCCCTCATTTCTGAAATATTGTTACTGTTGCAATTTTTAAACAATATCCTAGTTCCTAACATAAAAATAAAAGGAAACACACTGCAATCTAAGCTTTTCCTAATGTCAGTGGAAAGAATGACAAAATTCTGGATTTCTAAAGGTTACTATTTTCAAAAGAAGTGTTTTTGTAATTGTGGTTTTTCAGCTGGAGAAAAAAGTTACATTTTATGACTCTCTTAGGTTGTTGAAACCACTAAAATGTGGCCCTTTTAATAGTTTATCTTACAGGAATGTTTTCTTTTTGACGTGCCTCAACTTTTTTCTTGTATAGTCGCTCACGCAGCTCATTTATACGCTTGTCCATCATAGCCACCTCCATGTTACGTTTGTTTAAAAGTTCTTTCTGTTGCTGAAGCTTGGAGTTCTGCTCCTGGTTAAGCCTATTACGAATCTTTAAAAATGCAATTGTTATAATTAAAGTAGATAATTTGACAGCAGGTGAAATAAAGTATTTTATAAGATATCCAAAGACATGAAGTAATGTAGATTAAGTTCTTGGCTCTAAGTCTACAGTTCTACATAGCCTGTAACATTTGCATTGAAAGACAATTCTTTAGAATAATAAGAAGAAAATATATCATAGGAAGCAATTGTACATTCATGAGCATATGATGAATCATCTAATTTATGGCAACTCCAAGCATCTAAGCATAAACACGTTTCATAAAGGAACACTGATGAGATAAAAACCAAATCATATATAAAATGTCATAGTAAGCTCATCTTTTTAAACCTTCTTAAAGTCAGTCAATTTTTAACTACCTGGATGGTAAAAAAATATATATATATTTAAAGAAAATGTCAGTTTCAACAACAGAAGCTATGCTACTGATTCTGCTTCCAATTCCAAATGAAACCTCTTGATACATGAATGGGATTCTAACTGAAATGCTGGTGCATAGGCTAGACACTGATTTTCCTTTCTATGTGGGAATTAAGGTGAAACCTTCATTTGAAGGCTTCTAAAGGTTAAGGGGGTGGGTTACCTCTACAGTTTAAAATAAATCATTGCGTCCTTCATAATTATTTTTCTTGTCTCCCCATTGGCTCTCTTTGGCACCTTCAATAATTCTGATAGTTTGTCCCAGTTCTCCACTTCCCATGTTGATTTTACATGCAAAGATTTTACATGAGGCAAATTTAAATCTTGATAAATATGTCGGGGGTCAAACTGACAACGAGCAACAATACAGACCGCAGCAATCTGTTAAGCATCTTTGCACTTAGAATTGCTCCAGAAATAGAGATGCACCTAGTGTAAGTGATGGGGGAAAAAAGCTACTTCTTTTTCAATTAAATAAAAATGAAAGAAAGATTAGATTAAGCTTCAAATTGTGCAACCTTGTATCATACTTTAAATGAAGTTTCCCTCCACTTCAGAGAAAAAAATTATATTATATTTTAGGTTTCACAGTAACAGCTGTGTTAGTCTGTATTCGCAAAAAGAAAAGGAGTACTTGTGGCACCTTAGAGACTAACCAATTTATTTGAGCATAAGCTTTCGTGAGCTACAGCTCACTTCATCGGATGCATACTGTGGAAACTGCAGAAGACATTATATACACAGAGACCATGAAACAATACCTGATCCCACCCCACACTCCTGCTGGTAATAGCTTATCTAAAGTGATCACTCTCCTTACAATGTGTATGATAATCAAGTTGGGCCATTTCCAGCACAAATCCAGGTTTTCTCACGCTCTGCCCCCCCCCGCACAAACTCACTCTCCTGCTGGTAATAGCCCATCCAAAGTGACCACTCTCTTTACAATGTGTATGATAATCAAGGTGGGCCATTTCCAGCACAAATCCAGGTTCTCTCACCCCACCCCTTTCCAAAAACCACACACACAAACTCACTCTCCTGCTGGTAATAGCTTATCCAAAGTGACCACTCTCCTTACAATGTGTATGAAAATCAAGGTGGGCCATTTCCAGCACAAATCCAGGTTTTCTCACGCTCTGCCGCCGCCCCCCACACACAAACTCACTCTCCTGCTGGTAATAGCCCATCCAAAGTGACCACTCTCTTTACAATGTGTATGATAATCAAGGTGGGCCATTTCCTGCACAAATCCAGGTTTTCTCACCCCACCCCTTTCCAAAAACCACACACACACACAAACTCACTCTCCTGCTGGTAATAGCTTATCCAAAGTGACCACTCTCCTTACAATGTGTATGATAATCAAGGTGGGCCATTGCCAGCACAAATCCAGGTTCTCACCCCCCCACCCCCATACACACACAAACTCATTCTCCTGCTGCTAACAGCCCATCCAAAGCGACCACTCTCCCCACAATGTGCACGATAATCAAGGTGGGCCATTTCTAGCACAAATCACAAATCATGGTCTCTGTGTATATAATGTCTTCTGCAGTTTCCACAGTATGCATCCGATGAAGTGAGCTGTAGCTCACGAAAGCTTATGCTCAAATAAATTGGTTAGTCTCTAAGGTGCCACAAGTACTCCTTTCCTTTTCTTATTATATTTTAGTGATTGTTAAAGAGCATATCCCAATTACATGAAATCATCATACAAGAGAATGTCCCCATTTAAAAAAAAAAAAATCACGTCAATCTATACTCAAAGGTTCAGAGCCTAAGGATAAAAGAAATACATGCATGTCAAGAAAGTGAGACTTGTTGAAAAGCATTACTTGTATTTCACATTTTTAAACTAATACATGGTAGAGCTCACATCTCAACCACAAAACACGATAAGCAAATTATAAAATCGATGAAATTCTGGCAAAATGGCATGTAGTTAAATATTTGTAATTTCATACATATAAACCAGAAACCATAGCAATGTAAACAAAATACTTTACCTTCTAAATTAGTAAGAGCTACACTATAGCTATAAAGGTATACTTAGAGAAATAAGGTAGAGAGTAATTGCAAATTTTTATTGTATTTGCAGTTTATATTTTACTTCTGGTGATTCTGTTAAAATATAATCAGGACGGGCTTGTTATTTAGCCCCTACACATTTTAACTATATCATATATTCACTATTATGTTTTCATACTGCATTTTACAATGGATATTTCCACTGCTTAATCATACTTTCTAGCTATGAAAGAAGGTTACACAAGGTTTGCTATACCTACTACCGCACAAAAGAGAAACGATTAAGATCTGAAATTAGTCTGAGATCATAAATTTTAGAAAAAAGGAAAACCGAAACAAGCACTAGTTTTACATGCAGAGTTCAATTTTTGCATATACATTCTCTTCACTGCTGAGTAATCCTCTTCAAATCATTTATACAGGTTATTATATTATTTACAAGTTATAACAAAGTGGTGATAAAAAAGTGGTTTTGAAAATTAATGAAGTTCCCTTACCTGAGGTTTATTCAGTTAATGTGCCCTTACAAATTAACACACACATTCTATCATACTGGTTAATGGGGTTTCCCAAAACCAAGTACAACATGAGTTGCAACACTAGGTGGGGGAAGTATTATTTTTGTTAATCTATAGATATTGTGAAAAATGTCTCAGTTAAAGGTTTACCTGTAGTTCTTGGTACAACTTTTTTAATTCTACAGCAGCAGGTCCTGTCATCTGTCCATTATAAGACTGGAATCCATTCAATTTCCCTTTCCTTAAGTCCTCCAATTGCTGAGTTAACTGATCCACTTTTAACACTGCTGCTTGTAACTCCTGCTGCTTCTCCTGGAACATGGCACTGATATGCTCAATTTCAGTAGCTATGATTTACAAAAAAAACACACCACAACAACCAAATGAAATACCAGTACAACTGTCTTGTGTGTTTTCACGGTTCTAAACATACAGCTATTGGAAACTGTAGTCCTATATACGGATACTTTTCCATCAATTTAACATAGCATATAAACTTATGCTTATAACATGCTAACATAATTTGCAAAAAGCTGAACATATTTACTAAAATTTATTATTTAATTAATTCACTTGTGAAAGACCCTTTCTAAAAAAAGAACAGATACCCAATTCAATATCCTGTTGCTATACTAATATTTGCAAGTTACGGTACAAAACAGCATCAGTGAAATTAACAATGGAAATAGATTTGAAATATCCACATACACAGATTGCCATTCATTATCTTGCTGTAGTCCACTTGTCCTCTCATGGCACGTATTTTTTTCAGCTTTGACTCCTGGGTCTCCACCCGTTCTTTAAGTTTTTGAAGCTTTTCACTCTCAGAAATAGACTGCTGCTGACGGCGTTCTTGCTGCTTCAGATAACGTAAACGTTGTTCCTGCCAAAACAAGGAGAACATGTATTCTAATTTTAGAGGAATTTTTTTTAATAGGTGAATAACGGCAAAACAAACAAACAACAAAACTTGACTTTAAAGAAACCCAAACTTCACTATCAACTTTGGATGGTTTTCTTGCCTATACATCTTTTCTAAATAAATAAAATCACACATGATAGTAAAATGTAATTAAAATATACAACACTACTCCCAGAAAAACCTACTATAATTTGTGCCTACACAAATTTGTCTTAAAAATAGGAACAGGGCACACTGCTTTTGAAGCTACTAAGTCAAACATCAAATGTACACCAAAAACAATTTCAGACTAAACATTCATTCCAACACATCTGTGAAGCTTCCGCAAGCATTTGTTTCCTGCTGCTAGGAGCATGCTTCCTGCTGTTGCAAAATGTCTTCCAACCGTCCATTACTTAATTTCCCAAAGGAAGCAAACAATGGTCAGTAGAGGATTTTAGACAGGCAAAGATAAGGAGATCTGCTATAAGATAAAGTTCCAGCTCTCTAAATGACAGCCCACGCACTGAGCAAACACGGGAAATGTTTCTTTTTTTTCCAATATAATTTCTTCCAGAGAACTGCAAATACAGCAAACTCTGTTAGCTTAAATCCATTTAAATATATTTCAGTCCTGCAGTCCAAGCATGCAATAGGTACTGTATATATTATATAGCATCATTAATAGTGTCACAAAATGCTTCACAGAAATACAAAACTTTGAACATACGTTCATGTTTATATATTCGGAAGGGAGTCTAATACAAAGAGGTAACAACAATATACTAATCCTTTTAAAGATGCATATAACTAGGGAGTCATACTAATTTTCGATGTCTACTGTTTATTAAGCTGTAGTGTTCTATATTGCCTGGATTTAGAAGTATTTATTAATGCAGCAGATTTCTCAGGCTCTTTTATTCAAAATGTTGTAGTGTATTTTTCTAAGTTCTTGAAAATTATATATGCCTATGTTGAAGGAAATCTATATATAATTTTATCTATGAACAGCCTAAGTCTTTCAATTGTTGCAGTTTGTCTCTTTTCCACTCCTTTGTATTTTTACCTTAGCAACCAACATTTGCTGTTGGTTTTCAATCTGCTGCTGTTGTCTGGCAGCCATATCTTGAAGTTCTGAAAGCGTGAGTTCAACACGTGGATTCCCAACCTGTAGAAAGCACAAAGCACTACATTAAGATGATTATTTGTTTACACACATTGAATTTTCTGACATCAAAAACCAGACATCAGTAGTCTAGAACGTTTCTAAGTCCCAATTAAAATCTAAAATACATTTTCTTTTCTTTTCTTCCTCTGAGCTTTGCCAGAGTTTTACGCATTTGGATTGCAGCTAAAAAGCAACCAGCAAAGGGATTACAAATGCCACAAATCAGATTTTCCAGAAACACAAGATCAGAATTTCATAATATGTAATTTACTTGTTTGTTTTCTGTTTCTAGGTTTCTGAATACCCTTGGTTCTATGGGGGCATTTGTTCTATATGTTAGATTTGGTACATGGCCAAGAGATAACAAATACTTGATGTTCCTGGGTAGTTTTTTTTGTTGTTGTTTTGTTTTGTTTAAGATGAGACTTTTTCCTTAATTATGGTGAATTATGTATTTTGTGAGCAAAAGCACATGCAAGAATTAGTTTCTAACAATTATTATTCGAAGTGTAGTCTCTTTAAAAATCTAAGAGTCTTTCAGGCTCTGAACCCTGTGGGGAGAGATGGGCTTGAGAACCCGAGCTCCAACCCAAGTCCACATCAAAGCACTGTCCTACACAGATATTTTTACAGCTCTAAGTCTGTGGACCAAGGCTGGAATGCTTGCTCTGAGAGGCAGTGCAGACATGCCCACAGAGGGGCAGTAAGAGAGGCACCCCATCCCTAATAAGAGCTCCCATAACAGAAGAGGAAGGATGGACCTCTATAAGAAGGAAGGCAGTGGGAGGCAGAAGATAGATAATACCATGGGGAGAGAATAGAATACAAGGTGGAAGAGAAAAGTTAACATGAAAAAGCAAGGAAGTGGATGAAGAAGAGAAGCAAATATGGAAGACAAAGAACGAGGAGAAAACAAATGCTGCAACTCAAAGAAAGAGAAAAGAGAACAGGAAACAGTACACAAAAACAAAAATGGTACAATGCCACAAGAATGAGTAAGACAGAAAGAGACAAAGGAGGGGGGGGAGATACAGAGAAAAAGGGAAAAGCTGGAATAGATACATCTTTTAGGTTCAATAAGTATTTATTTTAAATGTGTTTATTTTTATTGAATTTCTATGGCAGATTTCCAGTTTCTGGCCTAAAGGTTGTCTCTCCGCCCTTATTTAAACTGAGCAAGTTACATGTGATGTCATCATGAATCATCTCAGTGGTCCTCTCTAAGAAATCCTAAAGACAATTCTGACTTTTGCCAATACATATATAAGAAAGAATGCACACGGGGCTTTCTTTGTTTTTAACTTCCCAGTGAAAGTAAAGATTTTCATGCTTCAGACAGTCATAAAAATTCCTCATAAGGATTACACACAAGATGGTCATCACAAGCTTTAAAGAGTTAAAAATCCTATTTTTCCCCCACAACAGCACATGAAAGCAGTTTTTCTCTAGTGGCAATAAATATTAATAGAAATGAGAAAAATATATAAATAGAAAAGCCTCCATTTTTTGATGACCTAGTACTGCTTAAGATCCACTTTTTGGCAGATTTAATAAAAATTAAATTGAGGCCAATAAATTACTGTGCTGTGTTTTAACAAATTTTGCTTGTGAAAGGTAACAAAAACCTTCACAAAACTGAAGCCAAATCATCTAATATTTGGACAATTTTAAACACTTTGTTAATGAGGAGCAATTATTGAATATTATTTACAATTTGTAAGGCACTTTGAAGATATGAAATGCTAAGTATTATATTGTTTTAACAGGAATACAATTACTATTCAAATTATTTCAATAATTTCATAATCTTTTATTAAAAAAACCCAAGTCATTTGTACCTACACGCTCAGGCCTTCTACTCTGTGAAACATGTTCATAAAAAGAATTTTTTTAAAAAAGTGGGAGTAAAAAAACAAAACGAAAGTAAATTCCAAAAGTCAAAACTGCTCTATATCTCTCACCAAACATCTGCTCTGCTACGCTTAGATAAATGAATGTTGCAATACCAGAACTTCACTATAATCTTGTCAAACAGAACATAGTATACCAACACCTGAATAGTAGGAAGAGTTGGTAGGCGAAAATAGTGCAACTTTTGTTACAACTGGTTTGAAATGTAATGCAATCAGCAAAGTTTAGTAATGAAACAGGCAGGCTATTGTGCTGGCAATGTAATCATTCTACATTCAATGCAGCATTTGAGCCAATGCGTAAGATTACATTATTAATAACAAAGTTAATGTACAACATATCCTACCCCATTACAATCACTCTCACAGAAAAATCAAAGGAAGTTAAAAAACGCTCCGGAAGTGTTGTGAGATGAAACTCAAAACAATGCTTACACGAGGGAAGAGAGGTTTTAAGATTCATAGACAGGGCAAAGCAACAATCACAGGGAAATCTAAGCCAAACCCCACATCTCCTGGCATCTGAGAGGAGACCTGGTTAAGAGTCTCTGCTCCTTGGTCCTCCCAGGTTGCCTTGCATAGTTCTGTAATGATCTGAGCTGCCAACAGATCCTGCCATACCAGTATCTTTCCCAAGAGAGGAAAACTCCTGCTCTGAAATCCGCCAGGTAACAGAGAAACAGGGCACTTGAGTAACTGACCTCCAGCTCTGGTACACACTGCTCTGAAAGCTACAGATCTCCAGTCTTTGTGTCCCTGCAGAGTAGTTTCTTTGAGGTGCAAGTAGTGGGGAATGGAAAACAACGATTTTGACAAGCTCATATTAAGGTGGGCTTTCTGCTTCTTTGTTGCCCTTCACAGTATAGAATGAAAAGAAGCAAAAAATTTCCCTAGTCAGAAGAACAGACTTTCATAAAACTACTGTATATTCATACTGCAACAGGGATTGCTGCCTAGGAGGTGGGGGGAGAGGGAGAGGAGGAATGGCAAATAATGCCATTTTAACTTTTTTATATTTTATGTATAACAATATCTTAACAATATCACTGTAACTTCATAGTCTTCCTAAGAGGTCATTCTTTACAACACGGAATATTTAAAATGTTCCTTTCAGGTGAGTGTCCTTTTTATCCATTTGCACCCAGTAATAGCATAATAAAAAGTAATATGCACATAGTCATTTCCTATTGTCAAAGCACCGCACAAACACTTAGCTAATCCTTCAAAACATTCCTGCAAGTTAAGTATCATTCCCATTTGACAGATGAGGAACAAACAGAGAGGGTAAGTACTTGCCCAATGCTACATACGAAGTCAATAGCAAAGCAAGTATCAGAACTCAGGAAGGTTTCATATTCTCATAACCAAACTTATTCCAGTATACTATTCTGCCTCAATATCTGCTAATTATTTCAAACTTTGAATTAAAATTGAACTCTGAATCACACTTCACTTTTATGTAAAGGGAACCCAAATTATTTCCATTCAAGTTTTTATTTTATATCCATCCTGAAATTCAGATTGGAAATAATTTTTATAGACATATTTTAATTTAGAATACAAGCTGTTTGTCTGTCATCACTTATCCTACCGTAAATGAACAAATGTGCAAGTTTGAGTTTAACTATTGAGTTTAACTGAATATATGAATTGTATATACTATTACATACACTCACACACGAAATCAGCTCAGATGCATGAAAGCAGTTCAGGCACTAGGGAGATCCAAATTTGGAATATTTCCTTTGCAAGCTGCTAAGGCATCAGTATGGTATAGACATGACTTACTTAAATTCCAGAGGAGAAAAAGACCGTCCACTCGGTGAACACCTCCTGCTGGTCATATTATGGAGCAGAATTAGAGCAGAATCATATTGGAAATAGTAGCCCAAGTAACCCTACTCCTAGTAAATGTCAGCATCAATGGAAGCTGTTTATAAAAGATGAATAGGTGATGAATAGGGTAGGGTATGGAATAGTGGCCCTAAAACAAAGGGGTATAAAAATACTGGCATAATGTCTAGATCAGATACAGAACACCTTTGTATTAATTTGATTTACCAAAAAGAGAAAATCCTAGATAGTAGTTTGTTCTAATTTTTTAAGTAGCTTGACTGTAACAGACATCTTTTCCACAGTATTCTCCCTTATAGGTCTCATACCTTGCCTAAGCTTCCTGCTTACTATTACCATTAAATGGCCAAGACATTTTACAATGAGCTATATATTAAAGCAGGGCTCAAAATGGAAAAGAAAAGTAAGTTCCATCCACAAATCAGCATATGTTCACTTAAAAACACAAAGATAAGATACCAAAATGAAATGCTGCTCCTAGTATATTGTGTACATGTTGAAAATAATCACAACTGCTCTGTTGTGTTCCTTGGGCATGACTCCCTGTCAATAGGGCTCAGATACTCTCTGGGCTCAGCTGATCTTCTTGGGCTTGGATCCCCCAGCTGGGCTCAGGATATCCCTGATCTTTGTTGTGTTTGGTGGATTTCAGACTTGGCTCCTGACTGGTAGGGCACAGATGCTTCCTGGTTCTCCCTGCTTAATGGCTCCAAGGGTCAGAATGGGAAAAACAGGTAGTATTCTCCCATGCACCACAGACTTTATACCAAAATGAGATACCACTTGCATTAAACTGTGCAGATCTTCAAAGTCCTTCCTTCTTGTATGCTTTGATCAGCAGTCAAAGTTGGCAATGTTGACATTTAAATTATCATCCTTAAACTTCAGACTGCCCCCTCTCTTCCTGCCTAAGACATATGGACGCAATCCACACCTCTCAGAGCTATTGTTAAGAATGTCTACAGACTCAGGAAAACATCACTGCATCAGGTTATGTCTGTTCACATTTTCAAGATCATCATCCCAACAATAAGGCTAAACACATTTGTTTCAAAATGAAAGCTCAGATCTTGGAGTACAAAATGACAACCTTTAAGAAAATAATTGATTTTCAGAGCCGCCACAAGCCATCCCCAGTTTGACTCCCGATAACTAAGAACTCAGCGCTGCTCTAGATCAGTATGTTTTATGCATATCTTTTAAAACCTATTATTATGCTTAAACACATGCTACATACAGAACAGGAGAGCATAAATTCATACATTAGCCTCTCCATATAGAAACCTCCGAGAATATTTGTATATAAACTAATTTTATAGTGCAAAAACATTTAACTTACATACATAAAGGTTTTAAAAAGCTATTTATATAATCTGCAAAAAAAACAAACAAACAAACAAAAAAACCGATCGCCCTGACAGCCTGCATTTTAGATACAAATCTTCTCTAAAACTTCTAAATATTTATTTTACTGAAAACTATTATGGCTAAGTGCCCTTCACTATTAAAATAACTACACAGTGTTGCGGAGGAGAAGAAGGGGAGGGAGGAGATTTAAACCTGCAATTTCACTCACTGCTGCTGCTGCCTCCTTTTCATCCATATGATAAATGAAGTACAGAAACCAAGCAAGATTCCTCTTCAGTTTCAAGTTAATTATTTTCAGAAAGATAGTAAAAACCAACATATGTTAGATATCCCAAGTATAGTAGCATAGTCTTTGAAACAGCAGGAAATTTAGCAAAAAGGCAAAAATTCCAACATATTTTCTCTGTCAAGATCTAGTTGAATAAATCAGTTTGTTTCAACCACTTTATCTTTACTGATGTAGTTTATAATAATCTGTATTCAATTCAAGCAAAACTACTGTGAAAACACAGGAAAGTTTGGAACAGTTAGTCAGTCAGTTCAAGTCCTTCTTCAGAAGTAACTGTTGTGTTACAGTATTATGCAAAACAGCACAGTATGTATCCTTAATGAGATCATCATCCTTCCAATACATTTCTTCTACTCATACTAGCTATTACATGGTGTCACTCGCCTTTCACAACAAACCTGAACCTATTACATTTAAGCCATAAAACATCTTCCTATTCCTGCAACAAGGAAAATCTACCTCCTTTGGGATTGCACTTTTTACAACAACAACAACAAAAGAGCACTGCAAATATCTCCTCCTCCAGATTCCATAAATTCACTTGCAATATAGTTATAAGTTCCAGGAGGCGGGTCTGCTGAACTGTAACTTTCTTTACATTCATCACTTGGGAGTCTTACACTCTAAAATGAACTCCTAAATAAATATTGTTGGTTCAGTTATTAAACATTACAGATGTGTAACAAACTACCTCCCATAAACAAAAGCGTTCACAAAGTAGTTCCCATCTATGCCCACGAATTGCTTACAGGTAGTAAACATTTTCAAAAAATGTTGCACCTGTTTTGCTCATCGTATC
The DNA here is from genome assembly GCF_965152235.1 of Eretmochelys imbricata. Taxonomy (NCBI): domain Eukaryota; kingdom Metazoa; phylum Chordata; order Testudines; family Cheloniidae; genus Eretmochelys; species Eretmochelys imbricata. Next base: position 113,516,041 of record NC_135577.1, read on the forward strand.
ATCTCGAAAGCTCATCGGGCAAGAAGAATTTGCAACAAATAACAAGGCTTGAGGAGAGGAAGGATATCCGAGTGGTTGGGGCAGGGGCTTGGAATATGGAAGACAAAAAAACGGTTGCTTACTTTCTCGTAACTGTTGATCTTCGAGATGTGTTGCTTACGTCCATTCCACATTAGGTGCGCGCGCGCCGCGTACACGAGCTTCGGAAACTTTTTCCCTTAGTGACTCCTGTCAGGCCGGCGGGCATCCCAAGTGGCGCCACTGCGCCATGCATATATACCCCTGCCAGCCCGACCCCCTCCAGTTCCTTCTTGCTGGCGACTCCGACAGAGGGGTAGGAGGGTGGGTGGTGGAATGGACGTGAACAACACATCTCGAAGAACAACAGTTACGAGAAACTAAGCAACCGTTTTTTCTTCTTCGAGTGCTTGTTCACGTCTATTCCACATTAGGTGAATTACAAGCTTACCTCTGCAGGAGGGTAGAAGTCACGGAACAACTGCTCGGAGGACCACTCTGCCAACTGCCACGTCCTCTCTGGCCTGCTGGTTGACCGCATAGTGGGTTGTGAAGGTGTGCACCGAGGACCAGGTGGCTGCTCTGCAGATCTCCTGGATCGGGACCTGTGACAGGAACGCCGTGGAAGTCACCTGCGCCCTGGTCGAGTGGGCTGTGACCGCCGGGGCCAGAACACCTGCGAGCTCATAGCACGCCCGGATGCAGCTTTTAATCCAAGACGAAATCCGCTGCACCGACACCGGGAGGCCTTTCATCCTCTCAGATACGGCCACAAACAGCTGTGTGGATTTGTGAAAGGGCTTGGTTCACTCCAAATAGAACGCCAGCGTTCGACGCACATCCAGGGTGTGCAAGCCGCGGTGACTCGGGTCCATATGGGGTTTCAGGAAGAACACCGGCAGACAAACGTCCTGGCCCAGATGGAATTGGGAGACCACCTTAGGAAGGAACTTGGGGTGCAGCCGGAGGTGCACCTTGTCCTTGTGAAATACTGTGTACGATGGCTCAGAGGTAAGGGCCCTCAGTTCGGACACCCTTCTGGCTGAGGTAACGGCAACCAGAAATGCCACCTTCCAGGAAAGGTGGAGGACAGAACAAGTAGCAAGGGGCTCGAAAGGGGGTCCCATGAGTTTAGAAAGGACCAGATTAAGGTTCCATGGAGGGACTGGGGGGCGGGAGTACAGGAACACCCTCTCCAACCCCTTAAGGAACCGTCCCACCATTGGGTGAGAAGATACCAAGCCCCCCCGAGAACCCCGGATGGAAGGCGGAGATGGCTGCCAGGTGCACTTTGAGTGAGGAGGGGGCTAGCCCTTGCTGCTTGAGGTGCAGGAGGTACTCCGGAATGGCCTGCACCGGGGCCTGGCCCGGCCACACCTGTCAGGGTTCACACCAACACGAGAACCTTTTCCACTTGGCCATATAGGCCGCCCTAGTAGATGGCTTTCTACTGCCAAGCAGAATCTGCTGCACAGGAAGGGAGCACTGGCTCTCCAGGGCGTTTAGCCACAGAGCCTCCACACCATCAGGTATAGCGACTGCAGGTCAGGGTGGCGAAGCCGCCTGACGTCCTGTGTAATGAGGTCCCGGTGTAGGGGCAGGACTACTGAGGCCTCCACCGACAGCTCTAGGAGCGATGGGCCCAGGCTGGGGCGATGAGGATCACCACCGACCTGTCCCTGCACACCTTGTGCACGAAGGGGAGAGGGGGCAAGGCATACATCAAGCCCCCTCTTCACGGGATCGCAAATGCGTCCACAAGTGAGCCCCGGGCTGCGGCCCTGGAACGAACAGAACCGCAGTCACTGGGCATTAGCCCTGGTGGCAAACAGATCTACCCAGGGAAACCCCCACCTGCGGAAGAGCGAAAGCATGACTTCTGCCCTGAGCGTCCACTACAGGGAGACCCTACACTACAGGGAGTCCACCAGCTCGTTCCGCACCCCCAGGAGATAGGACGCCTCGAGGTGAATTGCATGGACTATGCAAAGGTCCCAGAGGAGGAGAGCCTCGTGACAGAGTGGTGAGGAACAAGCCCCGCCCTGTTTGTTTATATAAAACATGACAGTAGTGTTGTCTGTCAGAACTGTCACGCTGTGACAACTCAGAGTGGCGTGAAAGGTCTGACAGGCAAGACAAACCGCCCTGAGCTCCTTCACGTTGATATGGAGCGAAAGCTCTCCTTTGGACTACAACCCCTGCATCATGAAGTCCCCCAGGTGAGCCCCCCATCCTTGGTCTGATTCATCCATTACAGCATCAGGTCCGGAAGTGGGGCGGCAAAGGGGATGCCTTCGCAAACCACAGGCTGGGACTGCGACCACAGCAGGGAGTCCAGCACATCCCTTGGGGCTGTCACTATCAAGTTCAGGAGGTCCCTGCCTGGGCGGTACACCTGAGAGAGCCACGCCTGCACAGTCCTGACTCTCAGTCTGGCATGCCTGACCACGTGCGTACATGTTGCCATGTGGCCCAGCAGCCACAGGCAGCACCTGGCCGTTGTCATTGAAAACTGGCGCAGGGAGGCCATTGCTTTTTGGATAGCCCGGAATTGGGATACCGGAGGGCTTGCCCTGGCCTGCATCACATCCAGGACCGCCCCTATGAATTCCACTCTGTGTGGGTACGAGCGTGGACTTGGGGACGTTGACCAGGAGCCCCAGTTTGCGGAACAATCTCAGGGCCACCTCCACATGGTCCCACACCTCCGCGTCGGATCGGCCCACCAGGAGCCAGTTGTCGAGGTATGCGTACACCCAGATTCTCTGCCTCCGTAAGAAGGCCGCCACCACCGCCATGCACTTCATGAACACCCTTGGGGCCACGGCTAGACCGAACAGGAGAACCACAAACTGGTAATGTTCTCGGCCCATGGTGAAGCGTAGGAACCGTCAATGTGCTGGGGCGAAGGCCCATCTAGGATGGGGCGAAGGCCCCCTTTGGCCTTGGGGATGAGGAAGTACCGGGAGTAGAACCCTTTTCCCCTTAGGCCATGAGGCACTGCCTCTACCGCCCCTAGCAGTGAGCCAACTTCCTCCTCTAGGAGATACTCGTGAGAGGGGTCCCTGAAGAGGGACGGGGAATGGGGAGGGGAAGAGGGGAGGGAGGCGAACAGCAGCAAGTACCCGTTCCGCATCGTGCGTAAGACCCAACGGTCTGACATAATGGTGGACCACGCACAGGAGAAATGGGACAGGATGTTCAGCAAACAAAGGGATGAATCCAGTGACTGGTCTGGTACGCGGTCCTCGAGCGCACCTTCAAAAGCCTGGCTTAGTGCCTGGCTGGGGTTTGTGCTGGCCTTGGTTCTGGCATGGCGCATTATTGTTATTGCATCATCGCCTGTTATCCCTGCCTCGCCTATGGTAAGGCTCATGCCTATGGTGAGGCTGGTACTGGCGTTGAGGGGGAGGCTGTGGCTTAAAGGGCTTCCTCTGGGTCGCCGGGATGTGCATACCCGGCGACTTGAGCGTAGCGCGCGAGTCCTTGAGGCTATGCAGCCTCACGGCTGTCTGGTCCGAGAAGAGCTCGGACCCTTCAAAGGGCAGGTCCTGGAGTGTATTCTGGACCTCAGGGGGCAGGCCTGACTCCTGGAGCCACGCCGAGCACCTCATGACCACCCCGAAGCGATTGTTCTCGCCACCGCGTCTGCCAAATCCAGGGAGGCCTGGAGAGAGAGGTCTTGGCTACTGACTTGCCCTCTCATCCACCAGGCCCGTGAAATCCTGTTGGGAACCTTGCGGGAGGTTGTCCTTAAACTTCCCCACCACCGCCCAGGAATTGAAATTGTGCCTGTTGAGGATGGCCTGCTGGTTAGCAGTCCTCAACTGAAGGCCCCCAGATGAGTACACCTTTCTACCAAAAAGGTCCAGGTGTTTCGCCTCCTTGGCCTTTAGGGCTGGGGCCTGCTGACCATGGCGCTTCCTTTTGTTCACCCCCAAAACGACTAGGGATCATGGACTCGGGTGGCAGAACAGGAACTCCTAGCCCTTAGATGGGGCAAAGTATTTACGCTCCACTCCTTTAGCCGTTGGAGCACTGGAGGCTGGGGTCTGCCATACACTCTTATAGTTAGACTGGATGGTCTTAATGAGCACTAATCTGGATGGACCTTCGGGGCTCAAAATGTCCATCATGGGGTCCTCCTGCTCAACCATCTCCTCGGCCTGCAACCCCAAATTTTGGGCAACTCTGCGCAGCAGTTCTTGGTGGGCTCTAAGGTCTATCAGTGGAGGGCCGGACACCTCTGTACCCACCACCACCTCATCGGGCAAAGACGAGGAGGTTAGCTACTGCTCGACCCCTCTGGTTGGTCCTCCTGCTCCCCATTTCCCATGGTAGGGGCCTCCGGCTCAGATCAGGGTGGGAGTCCATGGGATGGCACCGACTCGGTGCCGGACTCTCCAGTCTATGCTGGGGGAATGCTGGAGGCCTGGATACTGTTGCCTTCGGCACCATCTGGCATCAGTGCAAGGACCGGGACCGCTACACCAAGTAAGTTGCCCTGGACGGGACCCCTTGGTGCTCCTGATAGTCCCATTGAGGTTGCCAGCTCCCTTGAGGGTCCCTGCTTTCTGGCCCTGGTGCGGGTAGCTATAGCAGCCGGAGCCGGACTGCAGCAACGCCAATCGTGAAGGCCATGGTGGTGCCAACGATCTGTGCCGGCAAGAGAACGAGCGGCTCCTGGCTGAGTGGGACTGGGAGCGGTACCAGTATCACCGGGACCGGGACTGGGACTGGTGCCGTCTGCGGGAGACCTCTGGTGAGGGCCGTCTCAACTCCTCCCGGTGCCGGTCTCTAGGCGGTGCCGGAGACCGGCATGCCCTTTCTGGTGCTTTCTCGCGTCAACTCGCTGCCGGTGCCACAACCTCCTTCTGGGACGTTGGCAAGTGCGAGTCTGCAAAGTCGGAGCTCGACCGGGACCAATGCCGGGATGGTGTCTTCGAACGGCACACCATTGCTGGCTTACCCCTCGACAGCACCCGAGGCACGGGCACCAGAGGGTTCTCCCCATACAGGAGGGGACTCACCACCGACAGCTCGATGAGGTCCTTTGCAGCCTCAAAGGTGCCAGGCATAGAGGGCTGATCCATTACGCCCTCGAGCCCATCGTCCGCACTGAGCTCACTTAGGTCTGGGCTCTGTGGGGCTTGTGCTGCTGGGACCACCTGTGTCAGCACTGGTACCGCGGGCTTCCCGCTCTTGTCGGCACTCGGGGCCTTGGGAGGCATCAGCCTCCTGTGCGGGGAACGACCATGCCTTCTTTTAGGCTGCACCGGGGGCCGCACTGGGGAGGACGATCGGTGCCGGGGCCTAGCCTGGCGCTCCGGGGCCAACAGTTTATGGTGCTTAGCCGGTGCTGGGTCTCTCGACGCTCCAGGGCACTATGCACCGAGGAAGCCTGAGCCGGTGTCTGGCACTCCAGACCTGCCGGCTGCAATGCAGTCTCCATCAACAGTTGTTTTAGGCGAAAGTCTTTCTTTCCTTGTCCTTGGTTTAAATGCCTTGCAAATCCCACACCTTTCAGTTTGATATCAGTCCCCCAGGCAACGTAGACACAAGTCGTAGGGGTCACTAACTTGCACAGGTTTGCGGCACATGGCGCAAGCCTTGAAGCCGTGGGCCTGCGGCATGCCCCGCAGCCCAGGGCAGGTGCTGGAGGCCTCCAAGCACCTAATAACTTAAGTGTCCACAATCTGTATGTAAACTAACTGATGACAGCTACTCTAAAGGCTAAGGGACTGCTCTTCTACGAGAGAGAGAGAGGTTGTTCCAACACCGCCACGGATGGTAAGAAGGAACTGGAGGGGGTCAGGCCGACAGGGGTATATATGCACGGTGCAGTGGCACCACTTGGGAGGCCCGCCAGCCCGACAGGAGCCGCTAAAGGAAAAAGTTTCCGACGTTCGTGCATGCGGCGCACGCGCACCTAATGTGGAATGGACATGAACAAGCACTCGAAGAAGAAGATTCAGTTTCCTGTTCTGCCAGTTCCCTGTGTGATCTTGGGCAAGTCACTTAGCCTCTCTATACCTCAGTTGCCCATCTGTAGACAGGTATTGCCAGGATAAAAACTGCCCATTTGAAACATCACGAAAAAGTGATGTCCCTATGAGCTGGTCATGGAACACCTACGTACAATGAGGCTTGAAATTTTAATTTCCGATGTATGACTCTCCTGCTGGTGGCTACCATTTTGCGGAACACTAATATCTGTGGCACTGGCAATGAGAACCAAAAGTCAGATTATAAACCAGTTCTGTACTATTCTATTGCTAAACCATCCCAAGAACTGCCTTACCATTTAAACATTTTTATCATTTATAAAATATATAAGTGATTAAATAATTACTTCCACATTTCAGTCTGGGTACTCTGAGGTCTATTTTCTTGATCCTCTTGTTTCTTCTCGTCTTCCTTTACTTCTATCCCAAAACCATGCTGTATCTCTCCAGTTGTCTACCCCATCTCCTGGCATGTCTCCCTACGTCCCTAATTTGCTTATGAGTCATAAAGAAATGGCTCATCTACAGGCAGCCTGGAAGACTGGCAGAGGAAATTCTGTGTGAGTTCAGATGCAGTATTTCTTCAACAACCAGAACATCTGTGTAATACAGACAGACATTGTTAATCAGTGAAGATAGATCCCAGGAGCTTCCATCCAGCCCATTTCCTAAGACCCTATCCTTCAACTTAAAGTGAGTATCTCAGCTGGCTGTTAGCTGTACTGCCAACCCCAACTACTCAAAAGTTGTAAGAAAAGCCCACAAAACCATGAGATTTAAAAAATACACTGTGCTGGGAAGAAGCCTTCTGAGTTCAGTCTGGTCACATTTTCCAGGTTTTCTCCATAACCACAAGGGAAAAGAAATGAAATACAATGAAATAAAATAAAAAATAAAATAAAATAACCAAAGAATCTCAGGATTCCAGGAGCTGTTGCTTGAGGAAAAACAACAAATATTTTGCAACTCATAATACAGTCACAAGAACTGGCAGCATGTGTTAGCTATAGTAGAGATATCCATTACAAACCCTTAACCAGTAATTCCTGTCCACCCTATTCTCCCCCTCCCCAAGGACAGAAAGGAGATGAAGATACTGACACTGCTTTTTCCCTCCCTAGAGTTCTGGACCAGGCCAGTGCAGCCTCCAGTATCGCCAGTCTCCTGAAATAGGTGGCTGTTGCCCAGGGCTCCACCTTTTCTCAGGTTTTCTTGCCCCTATGTGCTACCTTCCCCTCCCCATCTGGTCTGCTGCCCCCGAGCCCAGTACTGCCTGCCCCCATTCCCTCATTTACCATGTTAGTACCTCAAATCCCCTGGATGTGGTGCTGCTGCCCCTCTACACCCACACCTAACCCCAAGTCCCAGCTCTCTCTTCCCTAGAGGTATCTTCTGAGACAGTTCACAGTTGGGAAGTGGGAGTTTTCCATCAATGTGTGTAGCACTTATATGACTGGCTGCCCTTTTCTCACAAATGGGGTATTAGGGAAAAGCAGCCAATCTACATTAGTTTACCCTCAGAGGCATGTAGAAGGGCCTAAAAACCCATAATCAACAGGGAGACTCCACAGAGTTGGCAGTGGGAGTGGGTAAAGGTGCTTGTAGAATGGGCAGATTTGGAATGAGTGTGCTGAATGAGTGACTTCAGAATGGGGGTGTGCACATGCACATGGCACAAGAGGAGTTGTAGAATGAATTGGGGTAGGTGCAGAGTTGTGCCTGGCCAGTGAGGTCCAGGCTGGAGGCAAGGCTTCCAGAATCCTCAAACAGGTGGCTGCTGTCCAGCCCCCGACCACATCCCTTATGCGCTTCTTCCCCCTGCTGCATTCATAGGGGAGGGAGGAGAGAGCAGTTTTGGCTGCTCCACTGCCCGTTTCCTTGCCACACTGCAGAAACCTACAGAAAACAGGATAGGGGCCTGCCTGTCTGCTGCATCTAACAAAGGACGGCTACATTCCCCCAAACAACCACTCAGGACAGGGAAAAGGAGGAGAAGCTGAGACCCACCAATCAAATATAGCTTTCCAATTCTATGCCTTAGCCCTACTGCAAGCTAAGGTACCCTGGGGGCTGCTATGGACTTAACCTAACTGGCAATGGTGCCCAAGAGACCATAGCGCAGTTGGGAATAGCCAGAGTGCAGCAAATTTTAGCCACCCTTCCTCAACACACCCTTTCCTTAATGCCAGCGGCAGCAGGGAGTGTGACGTAAGAGTTGGTTATTCTGGCTATTATATCCACTGAAACTTCCAAGTTGTTTCTGTTGTCTTTTTACCAGCTGAACAGCACAAAGGAAGCACCACAGAGCAGAGAGTCTGCTCTGAAGTACTTACTGCGGCCAGTTGACCTTTTGAGGTAATGTTCAGCCCCCGCCTGAAAAGCCTGGACACCACCGAGTTAAAGACTTGATAATCCCCTCCCCACACCCAAAGTCTAATTAAACAGTTTAATCCTTTGTGACTTCCCTTGCCTGTATTTCATATAGGAAGTTGACCTTGCTATGGTATGGTACATTTTGGAAGTCTTGTGAACAGACCCATACTTAACATTATAGAATGATTATCTGGTTCGATTTTAACTAAAATAGAATGTTTACTGATCTCTGTGCAGATGACATTATTTCCAGTTTAATGGTTTATCCACAATTCTGCCTTGCATTTTTTAAATTAGGTCAGAAAACGCCAGCAGCAGAAATCCATTTAAAAATCCAATGCCTTTTTTAGGCTTATGGAGATGAACAAGCTAACCAAACACGGATAAAGCAAACATAATTTCAGAAATTAAAAAATAAAGAATAACGAAGTTAACAAATTATCTGCAGACAATCATTACGTACGATTGTGTAGTACAACCTTCAATCTAACACAGACTTAATCTGGTCATTTTATTTAGACACCTACAATGGAAGAGCATTCAGTTATTTTATTTTTGTGCATTAATTAATACTTAATTACTTTAAAATGCAAAATATTATACCAGCTGTACTGCCTCACAATTTGCAGACGAGTTTCACTTTTCCTACATTTGTCAAAGTCTCGACAGCTCTTCCTAAAAAGGAGTATTCTGTTAGCAACCCCCCTATTTCATGCTGACACAATTGGATCAGTCTACAAATAAAGGTTTTAGGCTACTTTAAGTCCCAAACTTCAGAGCCAATCACTTATTAGTGTTTTCTCCAATGTTCAGAACTTTCAAGTGTAATGACCACTTATTTTTCTCTGGCAAGGCAGACCAGCAGCTACCCTGGTATTAGTTTCAGAAAACAAACTAATTAAACAAAAACAGGAAACTGACTCCAGGACTTGGTCCTGCCTGAGCTCAGGGGACTGGACTTCTTGAGGTTCCTACCAACCCTACATTTCTATGATTCTATAACAATTTCAAAAGCTGCAAATGGATGTATTTATCTATTGTATAAATATATAGTGAGCACATGTTAATAAGTATACGATAAAACAGGATTGCTTACAACTATTTCTACTGTATAAGGAAAAAAATAAATGAATTCCAAAGAACTCAGAAAAGAACACAAAAAACAAACTTTTTATTCAGCTACACATGCAAGTTGAAGATACCACTGTTTTTACTTGCAGCAGCAGCAGCGGCGACATATACATTTCCCCTTCTCATCCTACTAACTAGAAACATATATCCATTAAAAAAAAAAAGAAAAAAGAAAAAAAAAGAAAAGCTTTTCATGCATAAGCGTGGAAATAACTTGCAGGAGACCAGTTATGTATAAAACTTTAAACTTGTTTATGGTACCAATCTTTTACTCAGAGTAACTATGAGTCATGTCTCATTAAGCTTTCAAAGTAAACACTGAGTTTCTTTAAAAATAAGCTTTTGGATCTAGATTTTCTGGGTATTGAAGAAGAAAAAACATCTTATTTTGATATGCCAGTCCATTATGGTTAAAAAAGCATTTCATTACAGGTCTCTTAAATAATATGGTTAGTATCAAATGTGTTTATTTTTCCCTTAAGTAATGGTTTCAAATGCTATGTTTTACAGTAGTGATGTCATACTGTTTACATGATAATGATACAACAAAACATTTCCAAAAGCAAGTCCAAATGCATTGAAAAATAAGTAGCCTGTATTTGAAAGCAATTTTATGACTTAGTGTATGACTTGTACTTCTCACAGATAGCTCCTAACATTTCTTTTTAAATAATTTACTTGTCATGTTTTAAAATGACTACAGTTTTATAATTTACATTTGGCACCTTGTGTGTTATCTGTATGCCAAACAATAACGTCTTTTTCAGAACTGCATTTTCAATGCTAAAAACTATAGTTATTAAAACAAACTAGTTTGCATTTTGGTCATGTGACTCCAAAACCACAATAATTTAAATTCAAGTGAAAAAGTAATATAGTATTTTGTTTTGCAAGCAGTTCATTAAAGTATTATTTAAGTGTAAAACTAACAATTTTTGTAAAGTAATTACCTGCTGGATACTTTCCCATGTAATTGTAAAAGAGCACATCTTTATTTTGCTGCATTGCCCATCAGCTGTAAACTCTTGCATTCCTTCAACCTGCTTCAACTCCATTTTTTCTGCTATTCTCTACTTACAGCAACCACGTTAATTGTTTAAGCCAAGTTAGCCAATGACCACAGAAATCCTACAATATGAGCCCTCTCTCATGCCTTCGCAGCTAGGTATAATCAATAACAAGTAAGGTTTTTTATCTTTTTCTACACTAAAAAGAGGGATTTCCCCCCCATCCTTTATCAATATGGAAAGCTGTCTCTCTGCATTCATCAGCAATCAGTGAACAGAAAAGGCTAGTGGATTTTGCCAGCAGTGAAAGACCTAATCATGGCAAGATCAAGCCACCTGTCAACTGTAATCAGCTTGATGTATTGCACTTTTCCATAGCCAATGGAAAATGTTGAGCAATACTCTTTTCTTTCACAGTTAGTTACAGGGTTAAACTGAAAATACTGAAATGCAGACAATTTTGATTCTAAGAGACAATAGAATGTTTGTTTCTTTTTTAGTTTTGTAATATTTACAAATCAATGCAAAAGTCTGGGTATCACAGGTTGTGAAAAGTCATTGTCCCCCTGTCTCCCTGCAATATTTGTTGTTTAGAGTAACAGAGGATCATGTTGATTGAGGTGTACTGAAATCTGTATCTTTATTGCGAGAAACTTACAGTACAAGACACAAAGTAAACATCACATGCAAAATGAACATGGTACAATTTTGTGGAAGTTGTCAATTCTACGCTTAGGGATTTTCTCCTCCAAACTTTTATTTGTTCTTAAAACATGCACAAGATGAACAAATGAAACAGCCAGCAACACAGCATTCGTACAATACTAGCCAAGAGGTAGCATCATACAAAAGACTATCAAGCCAAATCTAGACCCAAATGTTTTCAATTATTTAAATCAACTCAATTACTTCCAATTCCTCTGTAAACCCAAAACAAAATACTGAATCTCATTACCCATTGCTCATTCCCCAATTCTGTCCTCCAGCATAGCACACTTCTAACAATATAGAAGATGAAAACATAAAAGGCTGTCCATGTTTTACAACACACTCCTCCCCACCCACCCACCCACGCACACACTGTCCTTCCATTCTTTCAGGAAGGGAATTCAGGCATAAACCTGATTCAGGCTTACACAAGAGGTCCAGCAAAATTGATCTCCATCAGGATATGGAAAAATCATGTATCCAATCCAAGCACAATAAAATATATTTTCTGGCTGCATAGAATCAGACTTATTTTTAGGCAAAAGAGATCAACTTGGAGCTACAGCAAGATCCCCCAGTAACACCATGTGAAGATGGATAACAAAAATTAGGTTTAATTCCCTTTCTCCTAAATCAGCCAAAAATAGACTCCATTTTACTGCTACTTGATGTTAAGAAGATGGTTTGTGGAATAGAAATGGCAACAATTGGAACAGGAGGAGGCTGCAGAGGCAGCAAAATGAAGGCAAGGAGGTTCTGTTGGTTAGAATAAGGTACCTCCTAGAGCATTGGGGGCAGGGGAAGAGATGTGACTGAAAGAAGAGATCACCTCCGGATCCCAATTACAGTTGAGCTCTTGGAGTTCAGCACCAAGACAGCTGACTCTACTATGATCTCCATATTCAGAGACCTAACTGGCACTAGGATTACCTCTGCATTTTGAAGAGGACTGCTGACCTGTCTACACCGTGAGCAACTGACTCATGCTGCTGTGCAGAAGAGATGGAATTCAAAGTAGTTCCAAGCATCAGTGCAGCGACCTGTGCCACAAAGAGCTCTAGTAGATTCCCCTTTCTCAGACATCAGGGTTTTGTAGCTGAAGAGAACCTCTTGTGGACCTGTAAAGAACCATGGCCGGTTTATTTCTGTTCCAAGGCCTGAGCCTAAAGTGCTTCCTGAATCTTTCCAAGCAGCTAAAAAAGCTAAAAAAGTCTCCCAAGTTTGTTACCCTGAATTAAGAAACTACCCTTTATGAAAAATCTCAAAGAGATCAGGGAGTTCTAGTCAAGCAAGAACTCAAAAACCATTTTGGATGCACTAGAGTTGGTTTTCAAACTGTAAGCTTGTAGCTTCCTAATTCTTATTTTTCCTCCAGTTCTAATAGGTTTGGTTAGTTTTTATGTCTTGTGAAGTACAGGACATTGCAAACCATCTGGGAAATAACCTGGCTTTAGCCAGGTATAACAGGGTATGCTGGCCTTTTAAGACTAAAAAGGAAAGCCTTGGGCTATTAAACTGCGTTTCAGGGGGTTTTCTGTATTCAGATCCAAGAAAGTTAGGAGGCAGCCACTAAAAGAGAGGAAGTGGTCTTGGGGTGGCAGTTTGTGATCTGAGGAGAACCCAGGCTGCTAACTTGCTGCAGAGCCCAGGAGGAGAGCCTTGAAGTGTAGGAGAAACAAGATTCCTAGATCTCTCAGCCAGTGGGAAGGGATCCTGGGAAATTAAGTCTCAGTCACTCAGATATATGGACCATTCTGTGAAAGGAGGCAGTATAAAAAACAACCTCTTTGCATTAGAAAAGAGACACTAAGATGAAGTGCTGTCAGTCTCCACCAGAAAACAGGAAGAACTTCATTTTGACGTCCAGATTTGTGCATAGACTCTGGAAATCTCACAGTATTTTAAAAATTTTAATTTCTTTATATGAAATTTCTATATGAGCTTGTTTGTTTGGATTTTGGACATTCCAGACTCTTCCCCAGAAGTCTGGTGGCAGAATAAGAAACCCTGGGGACAGCTTTTGTTTTGTTTGTTTTTAAAAAAGAACTCCAGAAGTGTGACCTTCTTAGAAGGCCAGCCTGTTATAGCACTTATATTCTTTCACACTGCAAGTGGCAGTAAGAGTTTAACATTAGAAATATTTAATGGTGCATATTTACATTAATGTTTAACGTAGTTCAGATCTGAAGAACTGGGTCTCTTTCTAAACCAAGCTCTTGGCTCTTCAACTTTTCCCCGCCTTCCAAAATTGTTTTACTGCATACAGAAAGTACTACACATATTTTCCATATCAGTTACTACAGCCGCAAAGGCCCAGGCTTCTTAGAGAAAAAAGGACAGAGAAAAGGATTGCTTAAATATAGACTACTTAAACTTTGAATCCCTAGCCTTATAAAAACCAACATACAGTTAACGGAGGGGGGAAGCTTGGGGGAGAGGGTGGAGAGGCATGAGCAGCAGGGCCTCGGCGCAAGCGAGGGTGAGACCTCGGGCACAAGAGGTGGAGCATGGTCAGGAAGACGAGCAGCGCGGGTGGGGCCACGGAGAAGAGGATGAGCGGGAGTGGGGCTACAGCCCAGGCACCCTTTTGGCAGCAGCATCCTGTTTGGAGAGGCTTAGCCTCCTCTGGCCTCTTATATAGTCTGCCCATGGTAAGGCATGTTTTCAAATCCTTTAATCATTCTCGTGGTTCTTTTCTGCACCTTCTCCAATTTATCAACATCTTTTTTTAAATTGTGGACACCAGAACTAGACACAGTATTCCAGCAGCAGTTGCACCAGTGCCAAATACAGAAGTAAAATAATCCCTCTACTCCTACTCAAGATTCCTCTCTTTATGCATCCAAGGATTTCATTTGTCCTTTCCACCACAGCATTGTACTGGGAGCTCATGTTCAGCTGATTATCCACTCTTCCCAGGATAGTGTCCCCCATCCTGTAAGTATGGCCTACATTCTTTGTTCCTAAATGTATACATTTACATTTATGTATTAAAATGCTTGTTGTTTACTTGCGCTCAATTTACCAAGTGATCCAGTTCACTCTGAGGTTGGTGAAACGTGTTCCAAAATGCTCAGTGTGGTGGGGAATAAAGGAAATGGAGCAGGACTCCACGGGTGCTCCTGCCAAGATTGGCTGGGAGGGTGACAACTGGCTCCCGGAGTCTCCTCTTCAGGGTACATTGTAGGGACAGACATTGGAAAGGAAATGTAGTTGAATCCTGGGTGACTATATCCAATTCAGAAGACATGTCATCCCCTGTGTCCAACGGAGAAGCTAGGGGGTGCCAGTACTAGCAGCCAAGTTGGTACCGGTGATTAAGTGGGCACTGGCAGCCAACTTCTCATGAGGAGAGAGGAAAAGGGCTCCTCTGCTATGCAGAGGTCCTTGAGGGAGAGGACTGATGTCAGTACCAGCAAATCCAGGAAGTATTTTCCAATCTGATGTGAGCCTAGTGGTACCAGGGATGGTACGGACGAGCTGTCCACATGCTCCTTATGCCCACAGCCAAAGTCAGAGCCTGTGTTTTCTTTGAGGAGCCCCTGCATTCAGAGGGTTCCAAATGTACCAAGGATGGTGTTAAGTATGATTGTTTGCTGAGGGACTTTAGATTAGACAATCTTTTCAGCTGTACTGGTCTCTTGTTGACAGAAGAATCAGGAGCCTTGTTCATACATGGAGCAGGACACGAAGTCTCCTCAGACCCTGACCACCAAGGGGCGGATTTCTCCCGGCACTCCAACTCCCTATCAGGAGACTGAGGTTTCTTCTTACTGGAAAGGCTTGGGGGGGCCTCAGAAGATTTATCTTGGTCTTTGCTCCCCAGAACTGGAGCTGAAGTTGAGAAGGTTGCCACAGTACTGCGAGAGGCCAAGGCCAATGTACCAAGGGGGAAGGGGTCAGATCCCATGGATCTGAGTGAGCATTCCATTAGGAATAGCTTGAGTCTGTCCTCCCACAGCTTCCTCAATCTGCTTTTGAAGCCAGTGCAGAACTTGCAGTTTGACGGGATGTTGGACTCTCTGAGGCAGCTGGAATGCCCATCACTAAGGGATTGTGAGGACTCATCCATGAGGCCCCTCTGAACCAGAGCCTGCCTCAGCCTGATGAGTCATCCCTGACCAGAGTGCGAGATGAGTCAGAGGCAATTACCTGAAACTCTTGTGATAGGCCATGCCATTCAACCACGGTTCAGTCAATTCATAGGCAAAGACCCACCTATGTGATTTCAAGGCAGATATATAGGAATCTAAAAGAAGCAGTCTCTCTAGTCTGCTCAATGTTGCTACCTGGCCAGGAACATTTCCAATGTCTAGTAGTTCAGATAGACTGCCTGTGCTCCTGCTCCAGCCCACTCCTACTTCATGCTCTACCCCAGGCCTGTTTCCTTGCTAGCCAGCTTCTGCATCTGCTCCTGCCTTAGCCAGCCACCTAGCTATTCTGGCAGGAGGAAAGTCCTCTAGCAGATCTGGCAGGGTTTGAAGACCAGATTTCAGACATAACCTGCAGTTTTGGGCATAAACACACAGGGAGAAAAGACCGCAAGTAAGGGAAGGCTGAGGGCAGCAGCCCTAGCCATGGCCAGCAAAGGTGGGTGGGGAGGAGAGAGGGGCACAAGGGCACAAAACTTGTGCCAAAAGGAAAATATAAGAAAGGAAATAAAACAAACAAGACAAAAAAAGATGCACAAAGCAAAGGTAAGCTAGTGGACATCACAGTGCTCTGTCTGTAGCTGCAGGAGACTGAGAAGAAACTTGAGCAGCAGTGGGTATGTCTCTCCCTACATACCCACTGTGTGGCGCACAAGGATGTTTAAGAAGCGTGCAGAGACCCATGGACAATGCTGATGAAACTCTCAAATCGAAGGAACATAGGCACGGGCATACAAAACATTGAGCACCCATAAGGACATATACTTGAAGATCTAAAATTTCACAAGTCTCATAATTGACAGCAGCTCATTTCTACTACAATCAGAATGGAATGTTATATAGAGCCAGTACTTCAGACTGATTACCTCTAGCCTATGCTCAGTAAACGGTTACACGGGTTTTTTTAATTTTCCAAATTAGGTTCACAAAAAATCCTGATAAATGAGGAGAAAAAAAGGTATGTGTGGGTGGGGTAGGAGTGGGAAGTAACACATATAGTGAACTGTTATTTGGATTACTACTATCTATATTTAGATTTAATTCCTATTTAAGATCTTAGATATCTTCTGGAAAGCTGTAGCTAAAGGAAATACATTCTTTTATTTCCTTACACTAGAAATAGTAACTATTTTTCTCCCTCCCACACCTACACTAGTTTTAGAATCAGTCTGAAAAGACTACATATTTTTTCAGACAGTAACTTCATTTGTTTATGCTATCATTTTAAGCAGGAACATTTCAACAAAATTATAGGTTACAGACAGATTGTTTTCAGGATTATGTCACCACAATGCTTCTAGTATTTTTGTTTTTAAATCCTGCTGCATATGAAGTCCTATACTTAGGTTTAATAACTTGACATATTTG
The DNA here is from genome assembly GCF_965152235.1 of Eretmochelys imbricata. Lineage (NCBI taxonomy): Eukaryota > Metazoa > Chordata > Testudines > Cheloniidae > Eretmochelys > Eretmochelys imbricata. Next base: position 113,532,802 of record NC_135577.1, read on the forward strand.
CATGTATTAATGTACAGCTATATAGCTGCACATATATTTAAGATTCATAAACTATTATGCTAAATCAACCTAAATTTCATTGTCATTTAAGAAGCCACAATAGAATGTATCTCTTACAATAAATTGAAGTGGCTCAGCAAACAATTTTTTTTTTTTTTAAATAATAAAATATTGGCCATTACAGCAGCAAAAAGCACCCTGGTAGACCAGGGTAGAATTCTAAATTGTTGTCTTGCTTTCGGTCTTGCTCGCTCAGTTCCCAGAGTTTTCAGCATTCATGTATGGCCCTGGTCTCTGGTGTAGTAGAGGACCTACAGATCTGAGAGCTAACTTTATTGCTGCTGCTGCTTCTTCAGAGGGGCAACCCTTTCACTCCCCTCACTACCAACAGAAGGATGAATAAGAAATTCCATATGGAGAGATGATCTAGGAGATCTAGATTTAGTTCTAATGTTCCCCTCTGTCAAATCAAATATGAAGAATAAGAAAATAAACTTAGAAGGGAAAAACTGTTTTCCTATCTGAAAACTGAAGATCTCTCCCAGTCTGAAGCTACTGGGTTGCTTATTCCATCCTCCTCACCCTAAAGCATTTGAATTAACCCGCTTGTCAGGATGTTGGTACAACATTCACCAGTCAAAACTCAAAAACAAACTTTCATCATCTGCCTACTAAAAGATACTATCAATTCCCATTTGTATCTCCTGGTTCGGTTGAGGTTTCCAGACTAGGGAATCTTAAAGGAATTTAACTTCCAGTTGGTAGGAAAACAGAGTTTCCTGTTTTCCTTGAGATTCCCCTAGACTGAAACGAACATGATTTACCTAGCAGGACTCCAAAACCCTTAGGGAAGGTAAGATCAGCCTCAAGTTCTATCCCACACTGCCCAGTAGCAGAAGTTCTTCCCAGTATACATCCAAGAGAAGGATTATTGAGCTCGTCTCCCTTCTCCAAACTAGGAGAGAGTTCTGGCATTAAGAAAAGCAAAATAAACTGTAGCGAGACCTACTCTATAATCTATACACTGCCTTCCTTTCCTCTTCTTAGAGAAAGCTTTCATGTCAAAAAATTCTGAGTTAGGATAAAGAGTAGGGATTTTTTTTTTTTAGTGGTTGTCACTTCTTAACAAAGAGACTGTCCCAGGCGCCACCTCCAGTCCCACTTGTGTTCTCACAGCATCCCTGTGCAACTGCAGTAATTGCCTACATGAAAAAAAGTATTTTTAATCTGTATTTAACGTTATCAACACTTTGTCCTTTTTGATATGTGAATCACACTAACTTACTTTTATTCTGCATTACTTCTACCACCCCCCCATCCCACCCTGTTTCCCTCCACCATGCTCTTCTGTGCTTGGCCCCTTTCTCCTCTCACCATGTACCTCCAACATCCATTTGGCTCTCTTCTCATTTGGACGTAACTGGACACCTGGTCCTCTTCTTTCTGCTCCCCTCAGATAACTCCCCAGCTACTTTTCCTCCTGGCAGACAGAAACTCCACTCCCAATGGTGGCTCATTTCCTCTTCTGTGTTAACAGTGGCCCCTAGTGGAATCTGCTATTATTGTTGTTCCTCCCTGTTTCCAGACAATTTGCAATGAAGAGCTTAGATACCTGTAAAAACAACGAGGAGTCCGGTGGCACCTTAAAGACTAGCAGATTTATTTGGGCATAAGCTTTCCTGTGTAAAAAACCCAGTTCTTCAGATGCATGGAGTGAAAATTACAGATACAGGCATAAATAAATATATATATATATGCCTGTATCTGTAATTTTCACTCCATGCATCTGAAGAAGTGGTTTTTTTACCCAGGAAAGCTTATGCCCAAATAAATCTGCTAGTCTTTAAGGTGCCACCGGACTCCTCGTTGTTTTTGTGGATACAGACTAACACAGCTACCCCTCTGATACTAGATACCTGTAGAAGCAGCTGGCACCATATGAGCAATCAGCTCTTCACAGACCATTGTTTTGAAACCACTAATATAAAGCAACAGCAGAAAACACTAATATAAATAAAGCAAGTGGACTGCTAGGATATTGAAGTCTTGACAAAACTATCTCAGGTATATGAGTGAGAGGAAAAGAGAAGCAGCTACTCATTAGTGTGAATGTTATTCAGCAGCAGAATCAGGATTACTCCCTTCTGCTCAAAAACATTGGTTTTCAAACTTTGCTACCTGTAAGTCTCCCTTGAGCCAAGAAAAATCAAGGCTGTCCTGGTACCAAATCCAATATTCATCCCTGTTCCAGAAGCTAGATTCATCATGAGTAGGGCCCTACCAAATTCACAGTCCATTTTGGTCAATTACACAGTCATAGAATTTTAAAAATTGTAAATTTCATGATTTCAGCTATTTAAATGTGAAATTTTCACAGGGTTGTAATTGTAGGTATCCTGACCCAAAATGGAGTTGTAGGGTTGAGGGAGTCACAAGGTTTTTGTGGGGGGGGGGGGGGGGGGGTGGATTGCAGCACTGCTATCCTTACTGCTGCTGGCAGTGGCGCTGCCTTCAGAACTGGGCAGCTGGAGAGTGGTGGCTGCTTGCTGGGAGCCCAGTGCTGAAGGCAGAGCCACCGCCAGCAGCAGCACAGAAGTAAGGACACCTTGTTATGCTATTGCCACCCTAACTTCTGTGCTGCTACTGGCAGGATATTGCTTTCAGAGCTGGGCACCTGGCCAACAGTCACTATTCTCTAGCCGCCCAGCTCTGAAGGCAACATAGAAGTAAGGGTGGCAATACTGCGACTTCCCTGCAACTCCCTTTGGGTCAGAACCCCCAATTTGAGAAATACTGATTTTCTCGTGAAATCTGTACTGTATAGGGTAAAAGCACGCAAGACCAAATTTCATAGGAGGAGACCAGATTTCACAGTCCGTGATGCATTTTTCATGACCGTGAATTTGGTAGGGCCCTAATCATGAGAGTGGCCCCTCTCAAAAATTTAGGAAGTGAGAATTTGAAAGGCAAGATTATCTACCAGCCAAGCCAGCTATAAAGTAACATTCCATTCATAACATGACTTTAATCTTAGGACAGCCATACACCTTCTCAAATGGCAAATTTTGAAATAAACTCATTATTACACTAATTAGGACTTTTTGGCTCCGCTTTGTCTTAGTCATGTTCTCAAGATAGCTATTTTACACAATTTAACCTTTTGAAGGACAACCTTGATTTGTTCCATCTTCTCATAACAAAGGCCACATTAACAAACTAAAATAACAGAAACAGCAGAGTTTTCCAATGTTATTCATAAGGTTGGCAATAAGGCAAAAAGTCTAATCATATAATTAAAAATATTAATCTTACATTCAATTCAGGAATATAATTTTTCACTGAGGAAACTGGAAATTTGGTATTTTACAGAGGAAAGAAGAACTGATCTTGAGAAGCCACCCTCTTCCCCAGGGCTCCAGGCAAGGGGAAGAAATCTAGATGTATGAATCCCGTATCCATAGGGACAGGGAGAAGTCGTGTCATGAGAAAAATGCAATTCTCTCCTCCAAGGAGGAAAAGTTGGTAAGACTGGAAACAAAAGCCAGGCCATGACAATCTATACTCAGTCTCTGACACCTAAGAAGAACCTGGCAACAAATGCTACCTTACATAGGCCTTGTTTCATTCTTATGGATGATAAATATTGCTTTTATAGTAATGTATGTTTGACCTTTTGAGGAGACTTGCTCTACTATTAATAATGAAGTCTCCCTTTTGAAAATAATCTGATAAAAATCAAACAGTAGTTTTCCTCCTGACTTTAAAATCACCACTACTGATGATCAAAAGTAGTGATCATGCAAACAGAGAGCTTCACAGAACAGAAAAGCAATTGCACACATGACTAATACCATAAAATTATTCAAGCTGAACTCTAATAAAACAGATTTACTGTGATTTCATCCAGCAGTATTGATTTAAACACCAAGACAAACATTTTAATCCTACTACACAGCTTTCTATGCATCAGTTACACTTTCAGCTTTCTCCAGTTAATTATATTTGGCAAAATCAATATTTCAATAATGTTAACACAATAAGAGTACAGTAAAAATATACCTGATTATAGAAAATTTGCTAACTAAGTTTTGTAAGCTTCTTCAGTGTTCCATTGTATTATATTTATTCTAGAGCAGTACAATATTCAGCATTTCAGTAACAATGAATAAGCCTAATGCATTACGTAAGAATAAGCCTATTAAATCCTTGAGCCTGAAACCACGTCTTTCCCTCCTCCCCCTGCAGTTTGAAACTTGTCACAAACAGAATCTTAGTTTTCTATGCTTCTCAGCACTTGCATTATTCATATCATTAGCATGTGTATTTTTATATATACACCACAAGAACTTAAATCAGTTTAACCCCTTAATGTCAATGGGATTTAGTGCTTATTGATGGGAAATCTTGAATTCAAACAAACACAAATTGCCATGTTTCACATGAGTTTAAACAGCTCATTATAAATTCTTCCTTTGTGGCTAAAAGCAGAAGTTTGATTATTTATTTATTATTAATTATTATTATTTAAACACTGACGCGAAAATCTTTTTACAAAAACTTAAATCAATCATTTATCATGTTATGAACCTGAGTCATAAATGTAAAATTAACATCTGCATGCTAAATTGGACACAAAGCCATACTTTCATCGACTTTAATACTGTCAACAGGTGGTGATTAAAGGGAAAATTGTGTGTGTGACTCTCTGCTTCCAGAGGCATAGGAGGTCCCAGATGAAGTGGAACTAGTGCGGTGTTCCTGCATACGGAGGGCAGGATTTGGGGAGCTACATAGGAGCTACCCCGAAACTTTATGAAGGGCCGGGTAGGGAAGGCTGTGCCTCCCCAACAGCCTTTCCCCGGCCCCATCCCACTTCCTGCCCCCTGACTGCCCCCCTCAGAACCCCCAACCCATCCAACCGCCCTGCTCCTTGTCCCCTGACCGTCCCCTCCCGGGATCCCCCGCCCGTAACCGCCCCCCCAGAACCCCACCCCATCCAACCCTGCCTGGTCCCTGTCCCCTGACTGCCCCGACCCCTATCCACACCCCAACAGGCCTCCCAGGACTCCCACGCCTATCCAACCGTCGCCTGTTCCCTGATCGCCCCCCTCCTCAGAACCTCCGTGCCATCCAATCGCCCCCTGCTCCCTGTCCCCTGACTGCCCTGACCCTATCTATACCCCCACTCCCTGACAGGCCCCTGGGGACTCCCACACCTATCCAACCCCCCCATTCCCCATCCCCTGACTACCCCCCCACTCCCAGAACCTCCACCCCATCCAACTGCCCCATGCTCCCTGTCCCTGACTACCCCCCGGGACCTCCTGCCTCTTATCCAACGCCCCTGCTCCCCACCCCCTTACCATGCCGCTCACAGCAGCAGGACTGGCAGCCGTGCTGCCCAGCCAGAGCCAGCCATGCCGCTGCGCTGCCCAGCAGGAGCTCACTGGTGCGCTGGTGGCACTGCGAGCTGAGGCTGCAGGGGAGGGGTGACAGCCTAGGAGGGGACGGAGACTAGCCCTCCTCGGCCAGGAGCTCAAGGGCCAGGCAGGACAGTCCTGCGGGCCATAGTTTGCCCACCTCTGCATTAGGAGGTAAACAGCAGGGAGGGAGGAGAGAAAAAATTACTCACCTTGCAGTAACTGAGGTTCTTTGAGATGCATTCTTTGAGATGGGTGCTCCACTCCAGGTGACAGTGCGTCCCGGCACTGTTGATCGGAGATCTTCGGTAGCAGTGTCTGGTCAGGATTCACGCGCTCAGGTGCTGTCTCACTGTCTCATCAGAGTCTGCCTGAGTGCGCGCATCCCGCAGCCCCCTCAGTTCCTTCTCTACCGTGGAGACCTCAGAATAGTACTCTAAAGTAGAGGGGAGGAGGGCGGGTAGTGGAGCATCCACAGGGACACACATCTCGAAGAACCTCAGTTACAGCAACATGAGTAACTCTCTCTTCTTCTTCGACTGCTGTCCCTGTGGTTGTTCCACTCCAGGTGAATGTGAAGCAGTACCCACTAAGCTGGTAGGACTTTGGAGTTGTGGCAGTGAGTTCTGTAGACAGTACTGTATGGCCTACTGTGGTGTCTGCCGTGGTATCCTGCGTGAGAGCACAGTGTTTAGTAAATGTGTGTTCAAATGACCACGTGGCCACCTTACAGATGATATCAGGAATGGGTACATTATGGAGGAAGGCAACGGATGTTGACATGACTCAAGTAGGAGGAGTTCTGATGCCTTCAGGCAGTTGAGCATTCTGAATGCAGTAACAGGATCTGATGCAGTCGGAAATCCATTTGGAAAGTCGTTGTTTAGAAATTGCTGCACCCTTTGATCTCTTGGTGGAGACAAATAATTGCGAGGATTTACGAAATGGTTTAGTCCTGTCTAAGTAGAAGGCAATTGCTTGTCTGACGTCGAAGGTGTGCAGAGTCACTTCATGTGGAGTCTCATGAGGTTTGGGTTAGAATGTAGGTAAGTATATTGATTGGTGAAGGTGGACACCACCTAAGGGAGAAATTTAGGGTGTGGTAGCAAGGTAACTCTGTCTTTAGAGAAGGTTGTGTAGGGAGGGTAGGCCATCAGGGAGCTTATTTCCCCTACCCTCCTTGCTGATGTTATAGCAACCAAGAAAGCTACCTTCATGGACATATGAAGAAGAGATGAGGTAGCTAAGGGCTCGAATGGAGGTTTCACAAGACCACGAAGAACGAGATTGAGATTCCATGCAGCTGCCGATGGATAAATCTCGGGGTAGAGATTTTGTAGGCCCATGAGAAAGCGTTTTATGGTGGGTGGGCAAAGAGTGAATAGCCATTTAACAAATCATGGAAGGTGTTAAGGGCCGCTAGGTGTACCCTGATAGAGCTGAGCAAGAGTCTGTCCTGTTTTAGTTTCAGAAGGTAGTCTAGGATATTAGGGAGGGTCATGGTATGGGGTGATAAGTGTTTGTTTGACCACCACAGGGAAAAGCGCTTCCACTTCTGCAGGTAAGTTTTACGAGTGGAGTCTTTTCTACTATGCAGGAGGACATATCAGACTTGCTCAGAACAGGCTAATTCGTGGGTCTGGAGCCATGAAGGAACCATGCTGTCAGGAGGAGTTTCTGGAGCTGAGGGTGAAGAATTCGTCCATTGTCCTGAAAAAGCAGATCTGGTCTGTTGGGGAGAGTCCATGGAGGATGGGCGGACATGTGGAGCAGGTAAGGATACCATGTCTGTCTCAGCCAAGCTGGGGCAATGAGTATGACCTGGGCCTTGTCATCTCTGATCTTCTGCAGGACCCTCTGTATCAGAAGGATTGGTGGAAAGGCATACATGAGAGAGTTGTTCCACAGGATGAGGAACGCACCTCCTAGGGATGCGGTCCCGACTCCCGCTCTGGAGCAAAATAGGTGACATTTGCAACTCTGGGTTGTGGCAAAGAGGTCTATTGACAGGATGCCCCATTGGGAGAAGATCTGTTGTAATATCGTGGGGTGCAATTCCCACTTGTGTTCTTTGGAGAAGTGTCTGCTGAATGTATTGGCGGTAGTGGTGTGATAGCTGGATAGGTACGACGCAATAATTTGTATGTTGTGTAGTATGCACCAAATTCCATAATCGGATGGCCTCCATGCATAGGGAGAGTGATTGTGCTTCCCCCGTCTGTTGATGTAAAACATACATACTATATTGTCCGTTAGGACCCGGATAGATTTGTTCTTTATGAAGCGAAGAAAGTGAAGGCAAGCTTGTCTCACTGCTCTGAGCTCTAGGAGGATTATGTGTAGACGCATATCTGGCATGGATCAGCGGCCTTGTGCTGTGTGTCCCCCCAGATGCGCTCCCCAACCGACCAGGGAAGCATCCATGGTGAGCATGAGCATGGGGGATTGTTGTTGGAAGGGAACTCCCATGCAAAGGTTCTCTGGTCTTACCCACCATTGCAGGGAAGCTAGTACGTTCGCTGGAGGAGTCAGCAGCATGCAGAGGCTGTGCCTGCTGGGTTTGTAGTTTGAGTTGAGCCAGCCCTGAAGACATTTCATGTGCAGCCTGGCGTACTGGACCACGAAGGTGGTGGCTGCCACGTGGCTAAGGAGCGGTAGGCAAATTCTTGCCTGTATCCTGGGATGAACAGAGAGCGTGCATATGAGGTATAGGATAGTGAGGAATCTGTTGTGTGGTAGTGAGGCTCTGGTTCGAATTGAGTTCAGGTGAGCTCCAATGAATTCAATCTGCTGTGTAAGCGTCAGGGTGGATTTTTGGACATTTATTTGCAGGCCGAGGCTGTCGAAGAGGGAGATGGCGAAATGGGTAGCTTGTAGCATCTTGTCGTATGAGTTGCTCTTGATGAGGCAATCGTCTAGGTAGGAGAAAAGTATGATCCCGTATCTGCGGAGGTGGGCCACGACTACGGCTAGGGACTTGGAGAATACTCTCGGTGTTGTGGAGAGTCCAAAAGGGAGTACGCTGTTTTGGAAATGGTCGTGTCCAATTATGAACCACAGGAAGCATCTGTGGGCTGGATGAATGGATATATGAAAATAGGTATCCTGTAGGTCGAGGGCTGTGAACCAGTCCCCGCTCAGGTATTATTGTGCCCAGTGTGACCATTTTGAATTTCTGTACTCTTACGAATTTGTTCAGTCAGCGTAGGTCTAGTATAGGCCTCCATCTCCTGGTCTTTTTCTGGGTCAGAAAGCAGTGGGAGTAGAACACTTTTCCTCGATGTTGTGTCAGCACGGGTTCCACTGCACCTATCCATAGAAGGTGATCCACTTCTGCGCAAAGTAGGTGCTCATGAGAGGGGTCCCTGAAGAGGGATGGGGAAGGGATAGTTCAGTCTGGTTACTCTATTTCTAGGACCCAACAGTCCTGTGTAATCTGCTGCCAGGCATAGTGGAAAACCTGGAGGTGGTGGCCAAATGGGTAAGTAGGCAGTGGAGTCAAGGAGTCGTCATGCAGACCCTCGACCAACGCTTCAAGATTGTTGTTTATTTCCCGATGGGTGGGAGGTAGCTGTTTGCGCTCGTTTTGTCTGCGCCTAGGAGGTCTAGGGTAATTCCTGGGTATATCGTATGGTCTGTTCTGAGGCTAGTGATACTGTTGTGTGCGTGGCCTCTGGTAAGGTTGATACTGTTGTTTCCTGGGAAGGGATGAGTAAATGTCCAGGGTGCGCAGGGTCGCTCTAGAGCCTTTCATTGTGTGAAGGACTTCGTCGGTTTTCTTGGAAAAAAGTTTGCCTTTGTCAAAGGGGAGGTCCTCCACTTTGGTCTGCAAGTCTTTGGGGATACCTGATGCAGAAACCCAGGAAGATCTGCGCATAACCACAGCAGTCGCAGTAGTGAGAGCAGCGGTATCCGTCATGTCCAGAGATCCTTGTAGGGCCGTTCTGGAAACAAACTGGCCCTCGACAAGGACTGACTTAAAGTCTGCTCTCCTGTCTTCTGGAACATGGGAGGTAAAATCAAAGAGTTTATTGTAGTTATCAAAATCATAGCTTGCAAGTAGGGCGGAATAGTTTGCAATTCTGAATTGCAGAGTGGAGGAGGTATAAACATTGCAGCCAAAGGTGTCAAGACATTTGAGGTCCTTGTCTTGCTGGGTGGGCCGGTAGTGCAGCTGTTTCATCCTCTGAGTCGCTGCATCCACTACCAGAGAATTTGGTTGTGGATGAGAAAATAAGAAGTCTACGGCCTTAGCAGGAACATAATATTTGCGTTCAGCCTTTTTGCAAGTTGGTAAGATAGAGGCTGGGGTCTGCCAGAGTGTGTCAGCTGGTTCTAGGAGTGCTTCATTTATGGGAAGAGCAATCTCTGAGGGTGCAGAGGTGGTTGTAGGATTTTGAGGAGTTTGTGTTGTGTCTCCTGGACCTGCTCTAAAGGGTTGTCTTGGCTGAGTGTCACCCTCTTGAAAAGTTCCTGGAACTGTTTGAGGTCGTCCACATTCTGTGGAGGCAGAGGCATGAGGGCTCTGTCTGGAGCTGATGGAGAGTTGGGAGTCAGCGAATCAGGGTATAGTTCCTGGCCCTCCTCTTCAGAGGGGAGTTCAGGCAGCCTAGAAGTAGATGGAGGCACAGAAGGAGCTTGTGGTCTGGTGGAAGAAGCATGAAGGTGAGTGGCAGTAGGAGCTGGCCAAGGGTACCAGTGAGGCCAAGGCATTGGGTAGGAAAAGTCAGGTGCCGCCCACAGGGAGGGCGAAGTAGGGAAACTGAGGCTGGTGGTTGTTAATCGTGATCTGAGGCGTAAAAGGTTCCGGTGGAGGAGGAGAGGCAGGTGGGGAGAACTCCTGCTGTTGCTGCATATCAGGCTCGCTGTCAATAAAGGTAGCCAGGTCAGATGGAGAGAGCAGCTGGTCAAAGAGTGAGCACTGTGTGTCCAGCAGTGGAGAGTTAGGCTCAGGTGCCACTGAAAGATCATCTTGACTTAGGAACTGTTGTTGCTGTTCCCTAGGATCTGAGTCTGCTGCATGCGATCTGTGCTCAGAGACGTGCACAGACTTTTGCTTGGCTTTTCCCAGTGCTGCAGGTCTCTTGTATGCACCCTGTGGGAGGTCTGCTGCTGTCACGTGAGCAGCAGGCAGGCTCAGTGCCGACGTTCTTATCAGCACCAGAATAGAGCGCACTGTTGGCACTGGGTCTATTTTTGGTGCTGAAGGGGTCGGTGCCAAGGAGATCTTCCCTGCACGGGAAGTCGGGTCCCTGCCTCTACGTTCCATGAGAGCCATGGCTGAGGTGGCAGGATGGTTGGAGGCGCCTGACTTCGGCACTGACAGCTCTGAGGGTAAGGATCTCGCAGGAGACCCTTTACCCTTGTGAAAGTCTCTGCTTGGAAACAGTTGGGCTTCTTGCCTCTCTGCCTGAGAGGGTGAAGCCATGCTCCCAATTGGTTCAGATCTGGCCGGGGAGCGTGGGGTAGAGGGTTTGACAGTGTCAGTCTCCAGTGGCTTCTCATGCAGAAATTTCTGCAGCCGCATTTTCAGCCGCAGGTCCCTGTCATGACGAGCCCTGGTTTTGAGGCTCGTGAGGTGGACACACTTAGCAGGCCCATGTGTCTTGCCGAGGCACTTCACATAATGTGAGTGTCCATCGGACCTTGGCATAAAGTCCTTACAGGAAGCACATTTCTTAAATCCTGAAGCCCCTGGCATTATTGAGCTTGGAGTGCCAGGGGAGAGTGTCTCCGCGGGAGACAAACTTGAGGAAAAAAAGGGTGGGGTTTTTTTTTTTGTTTTTTTTTTTTAAACTAAGTAACTATTCTAAGGGAAGAGAAACAACTGGGATGTTACTATTTCTATACTATTTGTAATTGTTTCCTTCAGAGACCAGGGAAGAGGATCAGCACTGCCCCGAGTCCCGTCTTCAGTCAAGGACGGTTGAGAAGGAACTGAGGGGGGCGCGCACTCAGGCAGACTCTAACAAGACCACGAGACAGCAGCTGAGCATGTGCATTATGACCAGGCACAGCTACCGAAGATCTCGATCAACAGCGCCAGGACCCACTGTCACCTGGAGTGGAGCACCCACAGGGACAGCACTCGAAGAAGAAGAGCTATTTAAGCTAAAGGACAATGTTGACACAAACACATTTGGACATAAACTGCCTATGAATAAATTTAGGCTGGAAATTAGAAGAATGTTTCTAACCATCAACAGAGTGAGGTTCTGGACCAACCTTCCAATTGCAGTAATGGAAGCAAACTCCCTGTCCAATTTTGATGGAGCCTGATAAACTTATGAATTGGATTATATGACATGGGTTGCCTGTGGCAATATAGGACTGGACTTGACGATCCAGAAGGTCCTTTCCAGTCCTATGTACCAGTGATTTCAGGTCCCAGGTTTGAGTTTTTTAGGCTTGGCGGTCAGAAAAGCGTTTTTACTTGTAAAGAGGAAGTTTAAATGTGGAAATAACTGAAACACAACAAACAGGGAATCTCCACAATGCTATTTATGTGTGAGAGAACCTTCAAACTTTGAAGTTTTACTAAGTTAAACACAGGAATAAAACAAAAAAACCAATCTGCTATTACAAAGCATAAAACAATATAAATAGAAGTGGCTGTGAAATACGGCATGTCGAAACTTTCAGCTAGTAGGAAAACGCAACGTACTTCACCGCTGTCTAAAAAGGTACCTAATCCATAGATATATGGTTCAATTTTGACAGGCCTTTAACATGATTGCTAAATCAGGAACCAGCAGTAGAGAAGCAGTTCATGTAAGAACAGATGTTTGGCTAAGTGGTGCTGAGGGACACCACTGTCTCAAAGTAATCTGGAAAAAAGAACAGGAGTACTTGTGGCACCTTAGAGACTAACAAGTTTATTAGAACATAAGCTTTCGTGGACTACAGCCCATTTCATCGGATGCATGGAATGGAACATAGACAGACAGACAGACAGACAAAGATGGAAGTTGCCAAACTGTAAGAGGCTAATGAATTAAGATGAGCTATTATCGGCAGGAGAAAAAAAAAACTTTTGTAGTGATAATCAAGATGGCCCAACTAAACAGTTGACAAGAAGGTGTGAGCATACTTAACATGGGGAAATAGATTCAATGTGTAATGACCCAGCCACTCCCAGTCTCTATTCAAACCCAAATTAATGGTATCTAGTTTGCATATTAATTCAAGCTCAGCAGTTTCTCGTTGGAGTCTGTTTTTGAAGATTTTCTGTTGCAAAATTGCCACCCTTAAGTCTTTTACTGAGTGGCCAGAGAGGTTGAAGTGTTCTCCTACCAGTTTTTGAATGTTATGATTCCTGATGTCAGATTTGTGATCATTTATTCTTTTGCGTAGAGACTGTCCAGTTTGGCCAATGTACATGGCAGAGGGGCATTGCTGGCACATGATGGCATATATCACATTGGTAGATGTGCAGGTGAAGGAGCCCCTGATGGCGTGGCTAATGTGATTAGATCCTATGATGGTGTCACTTGAATAAATATGTGGACAGAGTTGGCACCAGGCTTTGTTGCAAGGATAGGTTCCTGGGTTAGTGTTTTTGTTGTGTGGTATGTGGTTGCTGGAGAGTATTTGCTTCAGGTTTGCAAATAAAGCTTATGCTCTAATAAATTTGTTAGTCTCTAAAGGTGCCACAAGTACTCCTGTTCTTTTTGCGGATACAGACTAACACGGCTGCTACTCTGAAAATAGCAATCTGGGTGGTTCTTTATCAAACAGGCAGGGGAGGAGAGGCGGGAACCAAAAGGACACAATCAGCAGTTGGCAGGACATTAGGCTGCTTTTGAGGGACTGAGGAGAAGATTAAACTTTCTGGAGGACAAGCTATTCTCTATGTTCTAAGAGTTAAACTGTACTCTCCCATTCCCTTTCAAAAATACAATATTGAATCTTCAGCTTCAGGATATTTCTTGCAGTTCCCAGCTATAAGAGATGAATTTAACAGATGGTGTTAAATTTTAAAATAATGGCAATTTTCAAAAAAAAAGAACACACTGTATTTATCATGTGTTACATACCCCATTCTCTGTACGTTTCTCCACAGGTATATTTATTCCATTTCTTTGATTTTGGGTCTGACGCCCACCTAAAAATAAAGTATCAATCTTATTAGCAAGGGGTATTTTTTTGTTTTTTTTTAATTCAGACGGTTTTCGCTGCAAAACTACAATGTATCTGTACAAATTACAATCACTCTTTAACAAATCAGCTTTTTGTAAGTTTAATTTCCTTCCTTACAAACTACAACAACTATATATTTGTCATTTGGTAAAAAAAGTTCAAAAGCAATTAAAAATTGATAGATTATTAAGGATTTTTCTTCTTCTTTTGGGAGACGAGGGAGCAGGTGTTTTTGTTTTTAATACAACGGGTAGTTAATCAAGTTTACTTGAAGCTAAGCCAAACAGCACCGAGCTTTTTTCACAACAATACTGAAGGGATTTGTAAAATTAAGAATTACTTAAAATATTCTTTCTAATCCTCTACAAACCACTCCATATGTATCAATATTTATTACAGTATCAAGTTTGTTTTGTTTGTGTTTTTACAATAATATTCCAATGCCTTTAAAAAGAGGCAACAAATTTCTCAACAGAAGTTCAGCACTTCAGGAACTATTTGACAAGACAGGTTTATCAAAAGAATAGATTGACTGCTTTAGTTGTTGCCAATATTCATTTTAACATGGAACTATTCCTCTTGGTTATGAGCAAATAAAAGTTTCCTTTTATCTGTAATGTCAATTCTGCCAATTCCTACTGTATCAATACAAACCTTTGGCATTAGGTTACTCTTTTTAGATTGCAGAGTCCGCAAAAGTAGAAAATGTTGACTTCATGGCCCGCCTGTATTAAGATCTGTAATATGCGGCTCTATATTTTTATGCCTCAAACAAGTTTTGTTGCCAGAAACATCCAAGAAATAGTGTTACTTAAGTCAGTGAACTGAGCATCATATTGTCACAGTTTGACTGCTAAAGCCTCATATTTCTGTACCCACAAGAAACAATAGTTCTGGCTGAGTACATTGCAAATGTATATATTAGAGGCCGTTTCCCAGATGCCTTCCAAAGTTCCTTAATTTAAAGCTTGATTAATCTTACCATGGTTGATTTAGAAGCCTTGCATGCCTGATTTAGAAAGGACAAGCATGTTTTCCATGTACGTAAAACTCCAGGCCATGTTTAAAACATATTTAATACATATACATTTATATTGCACTTTAATCACAGAGGATGGTTAAGCACTTTACAGTTTATACAAATCAGTATGTATTGACATCCCTTCATGCACTACTGGACTTCATCTAGTCAAAAAACAAGGAGCCATTCTGCACCACTATATTCTACAGCTTTCAAGAGAGGTAGTGGGGAATCCCTTATTCCACTGAAACTATAGAAATAATTTTGGTGGACAGGGTATGTTTGTTGGAACTTGGCTATGGCATCAAATCCACCATCTTTCTCTTGTGAATAGAAACACAGAATTAATTTCTATGACCTCAAATGGTCAGTACCTCAATTTTAAGTCTAATCATGACTCATATGTAGAGCAATATCCCTTAGTACATAAGGTAAAAGTTAATGTAGGAACTAAACCTGGGCCACTTTTAGTAATCTAAATCATCATCTATGCCTCACCGTTGTAAAACTAATGAGTCAAAAAATAATACATTTAGAAAACTTTACTTATGGAACAACCCAAGAAAGGTTCAAAAGGAGAATTAATTAAAGCAATCAAGACTAAGGGCCTGGCTACACACGAAACTTCAAAACGCTGCCACGGGAGTGCTCCCACAGCAGCGCTTTGCAGTGTGAGTGTGGTCGCGCGCCAGCACTGGGAGAGAGCTCTCCCAGCGCTCCTGGTCATCCACCTCCATGAAGGGATTATTTTACAGGGGATTAGCTTTACACTGGCGCTTTACAGTGCTGTAACTTGCTGTGCTCTGGGGGGGGGGGGGGGGGTGTTCACACCCCTGAGAGAGACAGTTGCAGCGCTGTAAAGTGCCAGAGTAGCCATAGCCTTAGCTGAGACGTAAGAAACAAAAGTTACTTGTTAGAGATGGTCAAATTAACTGAATTGAGTCAAAACAGCCTGAGCATACCAGTAGGCATCTCAACTGGTGATTCCTTCATAGCCTTCAGACAGATTAACTGAGCATGACAAAGTGAGTACATATACAAGTATAATCTCAAAGTTTTCTTGTAAATTAACTATCATCTATCTCTGTTTGATTAGAGAAAACAGATTCTATTACCTACACCAATCCCTTAAGGCTCTCCTGATTTAATACTACACTCCTTGATAGAAAGCTTCTTTCTAAAAGTCAAGTAGACCATAGCGTTTTCATGACAGAAATTGCTATTCCATTTTTGTTTTAAATATAGCTACATGAAGAGTAGGAGTCTGTCAGGGATACTTTGCAAAATAGATTTTCCTCCCTCTCTCTCGGATCAAAGTCATTTGCTTGGAGATGCACAGTGCCCTCTTTCAGGGAAGTAAAACAAGGGACCTTGCCTTTAATATAAAAACTGCTTTAAGCCTTGCATACCCATCAGCATTTCTGGATCAGTATCAAAAGGAACAAAAAACTGCTTTATGAAATAAAGCAAACCATTTTTTTTGTTAAGCTGTCCTCATAAGAGGCAAGTCTAATTGTTTCCCACTTCTCCTCTGTCTTTTGATATGTGGTACTTATGCTCTGTTGTAATGACAGAAAAAGCATTCAGCATTTTAACTAGTTCTGGAGTGAAACATTTAAAACTCATTTATGTCATTTCTGGCACCAAAGCATGCAAGTCACAGGGAGGAGGACTAATGTCCATAACTATTCTGATCAGATTTTCTGCCAAAAGAGTGAAAAAAATTAAGGTAAATATATTTATCATAATAATGGTTACATTTTATATTAGAAAAGCAAAAGTGAATGCCTAGGAATCCCCTTTATCAGTTTTAAAGGAGACAAATGTGATTTCAGCAGCTAACCTGTAACTGTACAGTAAAAAAGAGTAGAAGAAAGTGAGAAATTTGTGCAAGATACAATTACGTAGAAAAGGCAAGAGAACACAAGTTAATTGTCTCAAGGATTATTGGAAGAAGAAGTGTACTTCTCCAGCTAGGCTACTACTGTAAAACTGTGAATAGTCAAGTGAAGCAAAATAAAGAGCCGAGGCAGCTGGTCACTAGGAGCTGCTGCACCTGAACCTGATCAATAATTCCACGGCTATTAGCCACACTAGGTACTATAGTGTGTAGCTGATACTGCAAGTTGCAGTACTGCCTGTTGCCACTAATAGACACCTGGTCCACTCTTGGAAGCTCCAGCAGCCATTGGTGCCTCACCCTGACTTAAAGTCATTTTCATCATATACAGGGTTTACAGTTTGGTTCAATGGCACCCCCACTGCATAAATTGTTCCAGCACCTCTGCCAGTGGCTACAGGGTATCTGGCTATTACCAGGAAACTCCTGAAGGGAATAGTTCAGAGAGGGGCATTCATGACTGGAAAGATATTTATGGCAGGGATTCTCAAACTTTTTGATCACGAGTCACTTCTTACAGAGTGTATTGGGGACACACCTCCCCTTTCCATCACAGTTGCATAATATCCTTATGGGAACTACAGTAATTTCTTACATGGAGAAATATTAGGAAAGTAATGAATTTTTAGGAGTCTTTGAATGTGGTTTAGCAGAAAAGGATGCTGAATTTATATACAGAGTTTATTTTAAGCAATAATACTGGTTTTAAAGCCAAGTTTAATGCATGCTTGAATAACTGAATGTTGGCAGTTTTCTAGCTTTATTTTATTAAAATTCTCTCTCAAAAACAAATGATGTCACTTTCCAGTGGAATTCTGATTTTTGTTGTTCTAGTTCTCCGCTTCGCTGCCCGCACCCCTAAATGACCTCTCTCTCTTGAGTTTTGGATTACCACTGTTAATGGATGGCGTAATACAAAAAAGAATTCCCAGGATATATTTTGGAATAAAATGAATAATTCTGAATTTGTGACAAATTGAAATAATACATTTAGAAAATGAAAATTAATTTTACAAGACATTTCCAATCTAAATGTTGCAAAAAGTTATCACACTCAGTCATTAAAATTTTAAGTAGAAAAACAAAAGAATTTAAAATGTCACCGAATTCTAATCTGTGACTAACAAATTCCTATACCAGATGAAAGTGTTCAAAGTCCAGAGTTTTTGGTTTTTTTAATTAGTCAGGAGTGCCAAACATAACATTTAACACATTAACTGAATAAATATATCACAGAAGAAAAATAAATCAATGGATATTCAATAATTCCTATATGAATGCTATTCTTATATACTGCAGGAATGGGAAGGGGAGCCTTTTTAATGTAACAGTCAGTTTCATCCTATGGAAAAAAAGAGGACATATATTTTTTCTTGATTTCTTATATTTAGCATGAGGGGCACGTATACTATCCCATACTCAAACAGCACGTAAGTGAGGGGAAGATAATATTTCCTGGTAAACACTTTCAAAGCCATGGTCAAATAAGCCTTTTCGCAACACATTTTATAAAATTATACAATGTGCATCAATAAAGTGTATGAATAATTATGTATTATATTAGGCTAATACAGTGTTGTGGCAGATATGGCAATTTCCTGCAATATCTTGAACATACTTTACTGAATTAAGTTAAACCTTCATTGTATTAAAAATGCAAATGTTTACATATTATATGGGGATTATGTGTCTTAGAGGAGACGTGACTAATGTAAATCCTGGTAAGTGTTATGAGCTTCAAAGGACTATTTGAAACAGTGCAAACTTTTAAAATGAAGTGGGTTTCCCATGAAATCTCTAAGGGGAGGGATATGCACATGTAACACCTCAAGTTATTCAAAAATCCAGCCTTTTGAAGCTAGGGACCTGAGGAGAAGAAACTCATTGTTTACGAATTACCTCTTCCCAAATCAAAGATTCAGGCTGTACAAAGGAAGGACTAAACTTTTAATGTGTGTGCCTGTTGTGAGCTAACAGCTGTGATGGACTTGTAATCACAGAAAACCCGCTTTGGTAAGGTCTGAAGGACTGTTCACCTGCCAGAGCCTTTGTGGGTGTTGGGGTGATCTCTGCTAACCTTGTCAGCATGCATTTGGATTCTTTTATTGTTTTTAATAGGTTTTCTCTGTAATGCTTTTACCTTAAGAAAAAATTGCTTAGAAAGTGTTATGTGGTAACTTAACTGAGGGCAATTATGCCATTTATAACCTCTACAGAGAAGGCAAAACAGGCCTGCCAAAGCAGTCTGAGTTGCTGGGAATTCACAGTGTAGGCATGGAACGTGCAGCCTGGAGATATCCTCATTAGGAAGAAGGGAGACATGTGTCTCTGTCCAAGAGAGGTGATGACTGGGGAGCCAGAAGCCTAAGAGCGGGTGCCCTTACTGGACCATGAGGGGGAATACAGGTACAGCTGCCCTGAACTGTGACAAAATGCTAACTATTTTAATACATTCCTGTAAACAATTCCATAAAACAATTTGATTAGTTAGCTTTAGTTATTATTAAGGCTGCAAGTCTGTCATGGAGGTCACGGATTCCATGAGTTTGTGTGACCTCTGTGACTTCTGCAGTGGCTGGTGCGGCTGGCCCAGGGGCAGTTCAGGCAGCTTCTGTGCCAGTCACACCAGCTGCTGCAGTGGCAGTCTCGGGCCACTGTGCTCCTCCCCACAGCAGCAGCAGAATTTGGGTGTGAGGGTGGAAGGGGTTGGGACACGAGACAGGGTGAGGCAGGCTCTGGGTGCCGCTTACCTGGGGTGCTCCCCAGAAGCAGCAACATCCCCCTCGCTCAGCTCCTAGGCAGAGGAGTGGCCAGGCAGCTCTGTGCACTGCCTCCGCCCAGAGCACCAGCTTCGCAGCTCCCATTGGCTGGGAAATGGGAGCTGCAGAAGGGTAGAAGGGGGGTGCCTGCAGGTGGAGGCAGCGTGCAGAGCTGCCTGGCCATGCCTCCGCCTAGGAGCTGAGCGAGGGGGATGTCGCTGCTTCTGGGGAGCCCCCCAGATAAGCACTGCCCACCTCCCCTGCCCCATCCCGCACCCAAGCTGTGCTGCTGCTGCTGCTCAGGTGGGAGGCGCAGAGCCAGGTATGGAGCCTGCCAGCCTCACCAAACCCACACCCCCAGCACCAGCGGGGGTCCCAGGCCGCGCGCCGCTGCTCATCCCCCTTCCAGCACCAGCAGAGGTTCCAGGCCGCACACTGCAGCAAGCCCCCCGCACCAGCGGGGGTCTCGGGCAGCGTACTGCTGCTGACCTCACACCCGCACCCCCACCCCAGCACCCACAGTGGCCCCAGGTAGCCCCCTCCCCCAAGGTTTAGTCGGGGTATATAGTAAAAGTCATGGACAGGTCATGGGCTGTGAATTTTTGTCTACTGCCCATGACCTGTCTGTGACTTTTATTAAAATTACCCATGACTAAAACGTAGCCTTAGTTATTACCTGTGTAAGGTAAGTGTACTTACTCTGTTCATTGTTTTCAGCTGGAGATTCCTCATGCCGAAGAAAAAATTTCACTTCTTCCCTACGGGGTCCCCACTTCTGTAAATGGTCATACATCATGTGATCAAAGGGTATAGGGCGTTCTGGAAATATAGAATAAAATATTTCTGAGTCCAGCAACTTCTTACAAAGTACACCGGACCCTCGCTAGAACACGCATCTATATAGCGCGAATTCACATATAAAGCGGTCGCAGCCATGAATCTCATATTTAATTACTTTACTTGGAATTCATTTTAACGCAGTCCCCGCGTTAACGCGGTACCGCGCATGGATCCCAAATCCCACGTTCTAGCGAGAGTCTGGTGTAACATTAAAAAAAACTGCTTTAAAATGTGGGTGCATTTTTGGCACTTCAAGCAGTCATCTGACAACTTAACACGTAGAAAACGAATTCAAAATAAAAGCAGAAACAAGAAGAAAATAACTGTAACAGCATATTAACATACTATTAAAATAACTAAGTTAAGTACATAACAATAGCAACAGTGACAATTTTAGATAGTACAACCACCTACATAATTTCAAAGTTTATAATCCTATTATGCACTCATTTAAATTTTGCCAGGAATTCTCTATCACCTTCTGTGACATTATATGATTAAAATACAACCACGTAGATCAGGGGCAGGCAAACTTTTTGGCCTGAGAGCCACATTGGGTTTCGGAAATTGTATGGAGAGCCAGTTAGGGGAGGCTGTGCCCCCCCTGGACTCCTGCCCCATCCAACCCAATCCCCGGCTCCCTGTCCCCTGACCAACCCCAGAACCCCTCCCCCTGACTGCCCCCCACCGTCCCATCCAACCCCCTCTCATTCCTGACTGCCCCCCCGTTCCCCACCCTCTAACCACCCTGACCCCATCCACACCCCCTGATCACCACCCCAAACTCCCCTGCCCCTCTATCCAACCCCCCCTGCTCTCTGCCCCCTTACCGTGCTGCCTGGAGCACCAGTGGCTGGCAGCGCTACAGCCATGCCACCCAGAGCATTGCGCCAGTGTAGTGTAGTAAATTCCTCTCCATAACTGCTACCAGTAGCACATTCCTAAGCAGAGCAGTTTAAATACACTACACCAGCAGCATGGCGTGCTGAGACTGCAGGGCAGGAGGAACAGTAGGGGAGGGGCCAGGACCTAGCCTCCCGGGCCAGGAGCTCAGGGGCCAGGCAGGAGGGTCCCACAGGCCAGATGTGGCCCGCGGGCCATAGTTTGCCCACATCTGATATAGATCATTGTTGCTACCATTGTTATACAATGCAACAAATCTTGTACAAAGTATGTTATGTAAGGTATCAATGAAAAAGTTATGGTTTGCTGAATGTGATTATCCTATTTGTATGCATGCATCATTTTTGTATCCAAAATTATGAATTTTGGCCATTTAACTGCATTTCAAATGTGTTTGCTCCTTGATAACATCCACAAGGTATTTTGCATCCAGTCTAGCCAGCACACTGTGAAGGGAATACTTCTATTGACGTCCCATCAAAGAACACAATGGGCCATGAAAGAAGCTTATCCACACCTGATGGACTTTCCTGAGACCATTTTAGCTAGAATATGAGTAAGGTCCCTGGTATGACTCATCGAAGCATGCAAGAGCATGTGACTAGATCATGTGGTACTGAACTCCATCTTGTGTGCCTGTATTTTTCCAGAAACTGTGCTGAGGGCTCTGCTTCGAACACCGAGTTGCCCTCGACATAGGAGAGCCTATAAAAAGCCCTAGAAACATCTCCATTTTGCTTCTTCCCTGCTCTGATCTTTGGCTTATGGATTTATACTAATGGGAGCATTCTAACCAAGGGACTAAGGGCCTTCAAATCATTTGGAAGCAACCGGAGACTTAAAAGCCAGCAGTTTATGCCATCACTACTTGAAACCTGATCCAAGAACTTTGCAATTTTTGTATGTATTTGATTCCTTTAACCAATTTAAACTCTTACCTCTTTCTTTTCTCCTATAAATAAACCTTTAGATATTACTGTGACATTACTGACATAATCTGGGACCGTATAGATCATCGTTGCAACCAAGGTCCTGTAGTGGCACCAAATCTTATATAAAGGGGGTCAAATGAGGTGTCTAAGACAAGGTTATGGTTTGCTGATTATGATTATGCTGTCTATATGTATCATTTTTGTAGTTGAAGTTATGAATATTGGCTCTATACTGTCTGTATTTCAAACTTATGCTATCCTTCTGGGTGACAACCCCAGAAAAGTTGGTGTCAGCTCTGCCTAGCCTGCTTGATGGCCCATTAAGGACCATCAGCTATACAACTGATCCACTGAGAGAAGACAGTCACTCCTTGTGACTCAGCAAGGTGTACAGGGACATGCCTATGGACAGCTCTGAGGTTTTTCCATGCCATGTGATGGACAGCTTGTCTTTGGAACAAAGAAAGAAAGACCACATGGCAAGAGAATATAAAAAGCTGCTGCAGATCCTCCATCTTGTCTTCAATCCTGCTTCATACCTCTGGAGGAACTTTGCTACACTGAAGCTTTGAACCAAGGACTGAAAGACCCATCCCAGCTGTGGATGTACTCCAGAGACTTGATTTGAACCTGCAGTTTATTCTATCACTGCTGCAAGCCTGAACCAAGGACTTTGCCATTACTGTATGTAATTGATTCCATTTAACCAATTCTAGCTCTCATCTATATCTTTTCCTTTTATGAATAAATCTTTAGATTTTAAAGGAGTGGCAACAGCGTGATCCGTGGGTAAGATCTGATTTGTAGAGTGACCTGGGTCTGGGGCTTGGTCCTTTGGGATCAAAAGAACCTTTTTTCTTTTAGTGGGATATTGGTTTTCATAACTATTTGTCCCCATAACGAGTGGCACTGGTGGTGATACTGGGAAACTGGGATGACTAAGGGAATTGCTTGTGTGACTTGTGGTTAGCCAGTGGGGTAAAACCAAAGTCTTCTCTGTTTGGCTGGTTTGGTTTGCTTTGGTGTGCACAGAACCCGAGCCTTGGGCTGTAACTGCCCTGCTTTAAGCAATTTGTCCTGAATTGGCACTGTCAGTTGGGTCCCGCCAGAACCAACATCGTTACAATTATGTATTTAAGAGTTGGTAACAAGATTATTGGGTAAAATATGAGTTATATAGTGACCTGGGTATGTGACTGGTCCTTTAGGATCAGAAGAAAACTTTGATTGATTAAATTGGTTTTAATTAACCACTCATCATTAAGTCTAATGTCTGGATGTTGAATTCAGGACTGGAATACCTAAGGAGGTTGCATTTCTGACCTAGTGTTAGCCAGGGTCATGGGACAGAAGTTTTGTTGCTGGGTTGGTATATCTTACGGAATAACCACCACCAGTTTTGGGGTGTGTCTGCCTGTAGGGGGGGTGGCTACCCTACTCCTAAAATAGAAGGAGTTAAAAGCAGCCCTGGAGAGGGCTGTGGCTGAGGATGGCTGACTGGGGAAGCAGCCACAGCTGGGGAAGCAGCCACAGCTGGGCCATGCCCCAAATCAGGGCCCCAGCTGGCCTGTATAAAAAGGCTGTGAGCCAGAAGCCCAAGGACTCTCTCTCCAGGCTAAGAGAGAACAGGGCTGCCTGACAGGGTACTGAGGGTAATGCAGTGCTGGGGAAGGAGCAGGCTGAGCGGGGGCCCTGCAGGCTGGCAACTCCCCAGACTGTAGGGCCTGGTCCACGGCCCATAGAAGTACTGGAAAGCAGAGGAAGGCAGCAGGTCTGAACCCACTTGCCTATGATAAGTGGCCTTTACACTGCAGTCTGCCCCAGGGAGCGGGGGCTTGGTGATGACTGGCAGGAGCCTAGACTGAGGCAAGGTAGGGATAGTGGGTTGGGGGTTCCCCAGGAAGGGGAGACCCAGATGCAGCATGTGGGGGTACTACCAGGGGGAGAACTGCAGAGAAAGGGGCACCGGGGGTCCATGAGAGAGACAGGGGCCAGAGCTGTGCGGATCACTGCTTGCAGAGGGTGCTCCAGGCTGGAAAAGAGCTAATTCCCAATGACCAGCAGGAGGTGCCGCTGGGGTGAGTCTGCTCCTTTACACTGCCCTGTTTCTCAGCAGTTTGTCCTGAATTTGGTATTCTCAGTTGTGACCCACTGAGGCATGGTGATATTTAAATTTTGCCAGGAATTCATCAGCTACACCCTTTTCAGAGAGTTAAACCTTTCAACTCTGTTCTCCTTTGCCAATTAGGTTTTCTGTTCCTGTTATGAAAGCACCACACTCAGTCTGAACCATAAGAATTCCAGTGAAGTCCACCAGATTAATGCCATATATAATACACATGTAGAATGATAACTAAATACTTAAGGATGAATTATGTGCTACCACTCTAAGAGTAGATTACACAATAGTCACTAATACAGCAGAAACTGGTACAAAATGGCAGTAACCAAACAAATCCAGGAGTAAAATATAGACTAAATTTTCTGCAGTATTACAATTAAATCTCTCTCTCTCACCAAAAGAGAAGCCAGATGTCAGGAAGATAGCCCTCTTTGGCTATAAACCCATGTTTATTATCCCTAAATGTGTCTTATCTAGACCAGACATCTCCCCCAGTATAAATACCAGTTTGGTACAAATGTAATCCTTAAGAAAACAAACCATGTAAAGCATTAGGAAAAGACCTAAATGTGAAAAGGAATGTGGGGTTCTTTATCAGAGCAATAAATCTAGGTGTTAATTGGGTTTTTTCACTCTTCCACAAAAAAACTATGTAAATCCACACAATTTTCAAAATATCCTAGCTGGAAGGAATTTTATTACTCTAGAAACATCTGATTCTGTCCTTAAAAGCCTCTAGGAAAACAAAATGTAGCTGGAAACATTTCAAACTCAGTTTATTTCTTAAACATTGAAGAGTCATTAAAAAAATATTACATTTCATCTAGCAGAGAAAGATGTAAAACAATCCAATGACTGGAAGTTGAAAGTGGACAAATTCAGACTGGAAATAAGGTGTAAATTAACAGTAAGTAATTAGTAAGGCTGCGTGTCTGTCATGGAGGTCACAGAAGTAATGGATTCTGTGACTTTGTGACCTCCGTGACTTCTGCAGTGGCTGGTGCTGGGGCAGCAGCAGCAGTTTGGGTGTGTGGCAGGGTGCTCAGGGCTAGGGCAGCAGGCTGGGGTACAGGGCAGTGCTTACCATGGGGAGAGAGGGGGCAGCTTCCTGGCTCCCACTAGCATGTCCCTACAGCTCCTAGGCGGAGGGGCAAGAGGGCTCCATGTGCTGCCCCCGCCCACAGCTGCTGCCCCCTTTGGCTACTGTTCCTGGCCAATGGGAGCTGCAGGGACAAGCCGGGCAGAGATGGGTAGGGAGCCTGCCAGCCCCACCAACCCTTCCCATCCCAACCCCCAGCACCAGCATGGGTCCCAGTGTGACATTCTATACCTTGGGGGAGCGTACTGTAACCCCCTTATTCCTCATTTTCATATAATCATGATCCTACATATAAAGCATGCTTTGCAAGGTATCAGAGGAAAGGTTATGATCTGGTGAAAGTCATTTCTCTATCCATATATGTGTATCATTAATGCATATGAAGTTCTGAGAATTGTGTTGTATGGTGATCACTAAAACGATGTAAATTGGGGAATCAGCTAGATATTATTACAGGTTTCAGAGTAACAGCCGTGTTAGTCTGTATTCGCAGAAAGAAAAGGAGTACTTGTGGCACCTTAGAGACTAACGAATTTATTTGAGCATGAGCTTTCGTGAGCTACAGCTCACTTCATCAGATGCATACCGTGGAAACTGCAGCAGACTCTATATATACACAGAGAATCTCTGTGTATATATAGAGTCTGCTGCAGTTTCCACGGTATGCATCTGATGAAGTGAGCTGTAGCTCACGAAAGCTCATGCTCAAATAAATTCGTTAGTCTCTAAGGTGCCACAAGTACTCCTTTTCTTTCAGCTAGATATTAGCTTCCCAGAGGCAACAGCAAGGAAAGCAATCAACACTTGGGTGGAGTGTCAAACAACTAATCAATAGCCATTCTCCAGCAAGGGAGCTACAATGCAATGACTCACCCTGCATGCGGTGACGCCAGGGGAATGCTCAACCTTGCTTGGAGAGACTCAGCAATACCCCCTAGACATGCCTGGTCTTGTGCTCCCCAAGCACATGGACTTAGGGTATAAAACAGACAGAGTGGACACATACTGGGCCCTTCTCCTGCCCCAACCTTCGCTGCAAGCAACTAAGACACGGAGAAGAAGACGACGACAAGACTCCAACAGGGGAGATTGGCCCATGTTTAAGGAACAAATCTGTATATTAAGAAAAGGAGTACTTGTGGCACCTTAGACTAACAAATTTATTTGAGCATAAGCTTTCGTGAGCTACAGCTCACTTCATCAGATGCATGCAATGGAAAATACAGTGGGGAGATTTTATATACAATATGAAACAATGGGTGTTACCATACCCACTGTAATGAGAGATCAGGTAAGGTGAGCTATTACCAGCAGGAGAGAAAAAACCTTTTGTAGTGATAATGAAGGTGGGCGATTTCCAGCAGTTGACAAGAACATGTGAGGAATGGGGTGGGGGAATAAACATGGGGAAAGAGTTACCTACTACAGCCCAGGCCCAACGAAGAAAATAACAGAATGCCACTAGCCATCACCTTCAGCGCCCAACTAAAACCTCTCCAACACATCATCAAGGATCTACAACCTATCCTGAAGGACAACCCATTGCTCTCACAGATCTTGGGAGACAGGCCAGTCCTTGCTTACAGACAGCCCCCCAACCTGAAGCAAATACTCACCAGCAACCACACAACAAAAACACTAACCCAGGAGCCTCTCCTTGCAACAAAGCCCGTTGCCAACTGTGTCCACATATCTATTCAGGGGACATCATGGGGCCTAATCACATCAGCCACACTATCAGAGGCTCGTTCACCTGCACATCTACCAATGTGATATATGCCATCATGTGCCAGCAATTCCCCTCTGCCATGAACATTGGCCAAACTGGACAGTCTCTATGTAAAAGAATAAATGGACACAAATCAGACTTCAAGAATTATAATATTCAAAAACCAGTCGGAGAACACTTCAGTCTCTCTGGTCACTCGATTACAGACCTAAAAGTCGCAATTCTTCAACAAAAAAAAAAACTTTAAAAACAGACTCCAACGAGAGACTGCTGAATTGGAATTAATTTGCAAACTGGACACCATTAAATTAGCCTTGAATAAAGACTAGGAGTGGATGTGTCATTACACAAAGTAAAACTATTTCCCTATGTTTATTTTCCCCCCACCTACTGTTCCTCATACGTTCTTGTCAACTGCTGGACATGGCCCACCTTGATTATCACTACAAAAGGTTTTTTTTCTCTTCTGCTGGTAACAGCTCACCTTACCATACACACTGTAACTAGAGTGATCAGGTAACACCCATTGTTTCATGTTCTCTGTGTATATAAAATCCTCCCACTGTATTTTCCACTCCATGCATCCGAAGAAGTGAGCTGTAGCTCACGAAAGCTTATGCTCAAATACACTTGTTAGGCGCTAAGGTGCCACAAGTACTCCTGTTCTTTTTGTGGATACAGACTAACACGGCTGCTACTCTGAAACCTGCATATTAAGGACTGCAATATACAGTGGGGTGAGGAAAAACTGCTTAATCTAGATGTTGTCCAGTCTAATAGGGTTGAGAGTTTAGACTGCGTGCTTATTTTATTTTATTTTTTGCCTATCACTTAAATTAACTACAAAGATAGATTGTTTGTTCTACCTGAAACAGTGCGTTTGGTTTAAAGTCAGAGACTCCCCTTGGGATAACAAGCAGGATACATATCAATTTCTTTGTTAAATTGACGAACTCATGAGCTTGCAGCGTCCAGTGGGCATAACTGGACACTGCAAGACGGAGGTTCCTAGGGTTGGCCTGGGACTGGAGATATTGGCTAGTGTCATTCATTTGCACAATCCAAGGAGCAGCTTACATGCCAGACGCTGTGAGTGAACAGCCCAGGAGTGAGGGCTCTCACAGCAGAGCAGGGTAAGACTGGCTCCCAGAGTCAAGGATTGGAGTGACCTAGCAGATCACTGGTCCAGATAACACCAGGGGAACATCACACCCGAACCACGCGCCACCGCCACCCGCCCTCCCACAGCAGCACCAGCAGGGGTCCCGGGCCATGCAGCACTGCCTGGCCCCGACCCCAGGAGTCCCAAGTCAGGTGCAGCCGCCTACCCCTCCCCCAGCATGGGTCCCAGGCCACTCTCCGACACCCTCCTACCAGCATCAGCAGGGGTCCTGGACCACATGCCACCGCCTGCCTCCCCCCAGCACCAGCCAGGGTCCCGGGCCATCCACCCATCACCCCCAGACTGCCCCTCCACAACACCAGTGGCCCTCTGGCCCAAGTTTTAGTTAGGAGTATATAGTAAAAAAGTCATGGACAGGTCACAGGCCGTGAATTTTTGTTTACTGCCCGTGACCGGTCCATGACTTTTATACAAATACTCATGACTAAATGTAGCCTTAGTAATTAGACCATTGGAAAAATTGACCAGGGTCGTAGTGGATTCTCCATCACTGCCAATTTTTAAATCAAGACTAGATGTTTTTCTAAAACATATGCTCTAGGAATTATTATTTTGGGGGAAGTTCTATGTCTTTTGTTGTACAGGAGATCAGACTAGATCACAATGGTCCTCTCTGGCCTTGGAATCTAGGAATCTATAAATGGCAAAAACCTTTGTGAAATGCATACTTGCAAACTGCTAACTGCAAAGCTCCTAATACCGTTGCTATGTAAATGATAAAATGCCTTATGTACCAACCTCAAATTTAATTACCTTCTTAAACAGAATACTAATACAAGAAGCCATTTGAGTATAGAATATTTATATTAACAATAATTACTGGCAGTGCTCAAACTCCCTCACTTAACTCAGGAAGACAAGAACCATCTCTTCAAAAATTGTTAAAGAATTAATTTCTTTAACTCTTTAAGCTAAAGATTTTTTTAAGAATTGTTTAATTTTAAAAGATGGTTTTGAAAACTGAAAACATAAGTACAGGAGTGTTTGGACTTTTTAAAAACAATTTCATTACATGTCATATGCTAATAAAATTGAACAAGTATTTCAGAAAATGGACTGAAAGAAAGTTAAAACTAACTTTAAAAACATTTCTTAGAATCTCCTGACACAAGTACAAAGACAAGTAGAAATTATGTATATCCATTAAAGAGACTGCATATTCGAAAACTGAAGGTATCAACTAAGCCACTGCCCCCCACCCCCACCATGGAGTCAATGAAAGAGTGATAGCAACAAACTTCAATCTAAATAAGACTGACAGATGCCTGTTTTCCTATTGAATGGAAGTAGGAGGAAAAAAGTATAAAAAAAACCTGATGCGAGAGCCCCGCACACACTCACCCCTCTGCTACTTTGCTTCAACAACAAGGAGTCTACAACTCATCCTGTCCATCTGTACAAATAAACTATCATAGACAGTTAAGAAAAACACAAAAGACAAAGTAATCAACCCAAGGAAAACCTCCCCAAGACTTCAATATGGATTGATGAGAGAAAGTTAACTAAGATCCTGCCAAAGGATTAGATTTACAAACTCTTGTAATGATTTTACTAGAATACTGAAATGCAACTGTAACTTAAAATATTAACAACTTCTCCTGTTGATCATCAGATGGTTAGACCATATACTCCTGAAGATACAACAGGGACTAAACAGTGGTAAACAGAGAAATAGTGGGATTTAACTGGATTTAAGTTTCTTAATATTGGTTCATTGGCCTGTTTCAAGATAGAAGAAGCCATTTAAGGAGCTACGTAACTGATTTAAATAGTTTATTCGATTTCATAGGATTTAGTTACAACTGTTTTTCCCAATTTACAAACTGGATGATTATTATTAACAAGACAGGTTTCACCTTCCCTAAAACAAATTATTTTGCCCATACATAAAGGTTTTAAGTGTTTAATAAGATGAGACTGAATTTACAATATTTTAGGAAACAATATATTTTGGACTTAATTTCCCAAACGAAGAACATCCCCGCATGGGGTCTACTCTCAAAGGTGTAATCACTGTTAAGGCTCTACACATAAGGCTTGGCTACACTTGCGAGTTACAGCGCAATAAAGGAGCCCCAGGCGCACTAGCTCTCTACCTGTCCACACTGGCAAGGCACGTAGAGCGCTCTGACTCCGCAGCTATAGCACTGCTGGTACTCCACCTCGGTGAGTGGAATAATGTTTGCTGTGCCCCTGCTGGAGTGCCGCGGTGCCAGTGTGAATGAACTGTTGCTTTACTGAGCTCTGATCAGCCTCCGGAAACGTCCCATAATCCCATTAAGCCAAGTGGCCACTCTTGTCATTGTTTGGAATCAGCTGTAGGAATGCGGAAATGCCCATTTAAAGCTCAGTTTCCGACAGCCAGCTGCTTATCTCCTCCAAGACAAAGCAACCATTACTGTGGAGTGCTGTGTGTTAGAGAGAGAGGTGGGAGAGGAGGGAGGTCTGCTGCTGTCTGGACTTACAGGACAGTATGCTGACATGCTCTAAGCCCCCCAAAAACCCACTCTCCCCCCACATACACACAACATACTCCCTATCACACTCCACCCCACCCCCATTTGAAAAGCACGTTGCAGCTACTTGCATGCTGGGATAGCTGCCCATAAAGCACCGCTCCCAATGCCGCCGCAAGTGTGGACACACCAGTGTGCTTGAAACCATCAGTGTTGACAGCCTGCAGCACTTTCCCTACTGCGCTCTACAAAGGCTGGTTTAACTCAAAGCACTCTACATCTGCAAGTGTAGCCATGCCCACAGAGGCAGACAGAAGAGATTGTAATAGAACACAACTGACAACCAGTTTATTTCAATCATTTCTGTTTTGTTTAATGATTTCTTATCTTTAATAATAAATCAGACCTAGTTAATACTTGTGATGCTTTTGCTTGTTTTTAATCATTGTCCCACCTAAGGCATGGAAAAGGATGCCTGTGACTATAATAGTGGGAATCATATACCCTGAGATAGCGTCATAATTGCATGTATCAATAATTAGGTCATAAGAACAGCCATATTGGGTCAGACCAAATGGTCAATCTAGCCCAGGATCCTGTCTTCCAAAAATGGCCATGTATGGGGAGACTTTGCCAAACCAGTAAAATGCCTGAAACCACTATGGCTTATTGCTAAAAGCAGCCAAGGCAGCAGGCTGTAAATTGGCCAGATCAGCAGGCTTAGCTTAACCAAGGTGGGGGGGGAGGGTGTCTTTGGGTGCTACAGAGAGGGCAGCTTGACCCCGTGTCCTTCCTGATAAGAATTGTGAATTGTGTTGAAGTGGCTGATACATGCATTTTTAGAAGAGCAGGATGTGCCCCAGGAATGTCTATTGGGGCCTCAAGGCTGCAAACTCTGGAAAATCCCACACCTGGTTAATTGATACTCAGAAGGAACCTCTTGCTTGACCACTGAAACTGCTTACTTAACAAATTTTCTTTAAGGGACATGTCATTCTATTACTAATGTATAAATAACAGGGAAAGTTTGAGGTAGTTGGACTCTTTTTGGACTCTCCCTCTGGATACATCTTGCAGTCCCCACTGGCAGACGGAAGATTTGGCCCCTGGACGCCTGCTGCTGTGTCATTCAAGAGCCACACTCAGCTTTGGTAATTATCAAGGGTTGGAGTGTTTTACTAACCTTTTGCAGACGTGTGTAACTGTTTGAGACTAAGTAAAATCTAGCTTTAAGTGAAAGCACTCGTGTTGTCCTGTTTGTGCCAGCCACCTATCAGTCAGATGTTCATGTCTTCCCTGATTTATTTCCTGACACCACCTCACACAGAGTAAAAGTTACCAAGAGCTTTGGGTTGAAAGATCCCCAGATAACAGCCAAGGCCAGGTGCTTCAGAGGGTACGAACAGAACAGGCAATCATCAAATGATCCATCCTCTGTGGTTCACTCCCAGTTTTTGGCAAACAAAGGCTAGGGACACTTAGAGCATTGTGTTGCATTCCTGCCCATCCTGGCTAATAGCCATTGATGCACCTATCCTCCATGAGCTTATCTAGTTCTTTATATGCCTGCTATAGTTTTGGCCTTCACAGCATCACCTGGCAATCAGCTCCACAGGTTGACTGTGCATTTATGAAGAAGTAGTACTTTTTTGTTTTAAACCTGCTGCCTATTCATTTCAATGGAGGACCCTTAGTTCTTGTGCTATTAGGAGTAAACAACATTTCCTTATTCGCTTTCTCCACACCAGTCAAGATTTTATACCTCTATAAGACCTCTACCCTATCCCCCTTAAGTCCCAGTCCTCTAAATTTCTCATATGAAAACTGTTCCATACCCCCTAATCATTTATTTCTGTTACCCTTCTCTGTACCTTTTTGAATTCCAGTACATCTTTTTTTAAATGGGGCGACTAGAATTGCATGCAGTATTCAAGATGTGAGCGTATCATGGATTTCTATAGAGGCATTATATTTTGTCTTCTCTATTCCTTTCCGAATAGTTCCTAACATTGCAAACTTTTTTGACTGACATTTCACATTGTCTGAAAACAGCTGCTCAACTATCCACAACAACTCTAAGAGCTCTTTCTTGAGTGGTAACAGCTAATTTAGACCCCCATCATTTTATATGTATAGTTGGGATTATGTTGTCCAATGTGCATTAGTTTGCATTTATCAACATTGAATTTTATCTGTCATTTTCTTGCCCAGTCACCCAGTTTTGTGAGATCCCTTGGTAATGCCTCACAGTCTGCTTTGGACTTAACCATCTTGAATAGTTTTGTACTATCTGCAAATTCTGACACATCATTGTTTACCCCTTTTTCCAGATCATTCAGAGTATGTTGAACAGTACTGGTGCCAGTACAGACCCTGGAGAGACACCCACTATTTATCTCTATTTCTGAAAAACATTTATTCCTACGTTTTGTTTGTCTTTTAATCAGTTACTGATCCAAGAAAGGACCTTCCCTCTTATCCCGTGACTGCTTACTTTGCTTAGGAGCCTTTCATGAGGGACCTTGTTAAAGGCTTCATGAAAGTCCCAGTACCCGATATCCAATGGATCGCCCTTGTCCATGTTTGTTGACCCCCTCAGATAATTCTAACACATTGGTGAGGCATAATTCCCTTTACAAAAGCCATGTTGACTCTTCCTCTGCAAATTGTGTTCATCTATGCGTCTGATAATTCTGTTAATACAAAAATTCAACCAATTAGCCTGGTATTGAAGTTAGGCATACCAGCCTGGAATTGCCTCTGGAGTTTTTTAAAAATTGGCATCATATTAGCTATCCTACAGTCATCTGCTTCAGAGGCTGATTTAAATGATAGGTGTTTCCTTGATTTGGTAGTAAAAGAAACAAGCAGTAAGAGCTGGCCTTCCTTTTCTTGTTGCTCTGGACTAAACATTTTAACAGAATTTGACATCCAATTTAAAATTACTCCTTTCTACCCCACAATGCATACTCATTTAAATTCCATCTCAATTCACACTGCAGTTCAAACTTGCTTCCATTCCTTCCACTAGGAATTTTCATCTCATTTAAAAAAAAAGCTACAATTTCCTTGAATATAACAAATGCAAGAAGGATGTTGAAGCCTTCTTCTAGTGCATATACTAATATGTTGCCAAGGCACCACCATTTAAACCTAAACAAAATTAGTTGTGTTTGGAGTATAAGTGTTTGTCTTGACTAGGATTTAAAGGTGCTGTGTTAAAGAGTATTAACTAACCTGTTCTAACACTAATGTAGACAAAACAGTGTATGATTAACATGAACTAAACAGACCAAGTTAACTTGAATAGCTTAGCATATGTTGAAGTTACAATAACTTGCTTGTGCTGGAAATGGCCCACCTTGATTATCATGCACATTGTAGGGAGAGTGGTCACTTTGGATGGGCTATTACCAGCAGGAGAGTGAGTTTGTGTGTGGGGGGGTGGAGGGTGAGAAAACCTGCATTTGTGCTGGAAATGGCCCAACTTGATGATCACTTTAGATAAGCTATTACCAGCAGGACAGTGGGGTGGGAGGAGGTATTGTTTCATGATCTCTGTGTGTATATAATGTCCGCTGCAGTTTCCACGGTATGCATCCAATGAAGTGAGCTGTAGCTCACGAAAGCTCATGCTCAAATAAATTGGTTAGTCTAAGGTGCCACGAGTACTCCTTTTCTTTTTGCCCACACTAGTGAGTTTTTGAACTTCTCTAAAATGGATCCTGTGACAAAGTTCCTGCTCTACCTTGCTGGGTCTTGCGCTTATTGGCAGATTTGCTCACCTTGGAGCTTCACAGCAGCCCTCAGCTTGGCTCTTTCTGAATTCACAGCCCAGGTTGACTCCTCCTGTGTCTGACCAGGAGTTGGGAGGAACCCAGGCCCGCCCTCTACTCTGGGTTCCAACCCAAGGCCCTGTGGAATGCAGCTGTCTAGAGTGCCTCCTGGAACAGCTGTGCGACAGCTACAACTCCCTGGGCTACTTCCCCATGGCCTCCTCCCAACACATTCTTTATCCTAACTATAGGACTTCCCTCCTGGTGTCTGATAATGCTTGTACACCTCATTCCTCCAACAGTCTGCGTTCTCACTCTCAGCTCCTACTGCCTCTTGCTTCCAGCTCCTCACATGCACACCACAAACTGAAGTGAGCTCCTTTTTAAAACCCAGGTGCCCTGATTAGCCTGACTTAATTGCTTCTAGCAGCTTCTTGATTAGCTGCAGGTGTTCTAATCAGCCTGTCTTAATTGTCTCCAGAAGGTTCCTGATTGTTCTGGAACCTTCCTGTTACCTTACCCAGGGAAAAGGGACCTACTTAGCCTGGGGCTAATATAGCTGCCTTCTATTACTCTCCTATAGCCATCCAGCCTGACCCTGTCACAATCCATAAGCCTAAAGCTTGATCTACATTTAGAAGGTAAGTTGCCATAGTTACATTGGTCAGGAGGTATGAAAGACGTACACAAGCTCTGCTAACAACCTCCAGTGCAGAGACAGCTATGTCAATGGAAGAGGACATTTGTCAACATCACTAATGTAATTCAGGGAGATGATTTATCAGTGCAGATCCTGCAGGTCCACAGCACACTCATTGCAGGGGTCCCAAAAGCCCAGGGCTCTGACGATCAGGGCGTCCAGCTGCACCTCATAGCCCTTTGCTCTCAGGGTGTCGGCCAGAGGGGCGTACTTTTCCAGTTTCCGAGCTCGGGCTTCTCGGAAGGCCAGGGTCCTGTTCTCAAAGGGGACCGTGATGTTGACGAGGATGATCTTTTTCTGGGCCTTGTCAGTGACTACCACGTCAGGTCGCAGCGGGCTGTCAGTACCAGGGATGGTGCAGTTCACAGCGACCTCCCGCAGGCGCGGGCGATAGCTTTCACCAGGCGGTTCTGGATGGTGTTGTGGCGCAGCTGCCAGGCTCATGCAGCTGCAAGCCCTGCTCCAAGGACGTGGGGCAGGGTCTTGTTGGAGTAGCCGCACTTCCTGCGATGCTTGTCTCGGTTCCTGTGGCGGACGGCTCCGTTGAGCGGGACACAGTTGAGCCGGGTGCGGTGGATGAACCGCCAGTCGGCAAAGCGGGTGAAGCCGCCCCCGGCGAGGAAGTGGTTGCTGGCATCCCACTTGCTGGTCAGTTCAAAGGCTTTTCCCCTGGTCTGGCTTATGCTTCAGGGCTTCTATGTACAGCGAGTGGATGGTTGCCTTCAGGGTCCTCTCCAGCATGCCCCTGGTGCGTGGGGTGACTATGGTGTTGTCCTCAGACCTGATCTGCAGCACCAGAACTCCCAGCTCCTGGCGCTCCTCGCACCACTCCCAGCGGCAGCCGATGCGCTTTCCCAGGCGGCGCGTGGCATTGCAGGCGCGGGACCACAGTGAAGCAATGTCACCCCCGTCTCGGCCAAATTTGCCATCCAGGGAATTGCTCAGGAAGCTGGTGGTGTCTTGGTTGGAGGGGGCTCTGCTGATCCGCTTTTGTGTTGCGTCATGGAGGGCTTTTGCTGTGATGCTCTTTACCATGGCATCGGGACATGTCAGCAGGCGGAAGGCATGGGTGATCACCGCAATGTCACACAGGTCACCCATGTGGGGGACATTGGCACCGCCATGCCTGTGGGTGATATAGACCAGCTCATTGTGGGCTCTCTGGGGAAGAAACAACCACTTCTTCACCGGCTGCCAGATGATCTTATCTGCCTTGTTGAGGGGTACCTTTACCATGGCAGATCCCCTTAGGACAAACGAGCTGCGGGGGATCAGGAAGGTGTTCAGGGCGTTTATCTTTTGCCGCGGTGTTAGCAGTGAGGTGTCGATCTTGGCAGCATCCTGTAAGATCTCTTGGATGGTGTCCTCGGGTGTCTGCCGGACACGGAAACCCATCGGTGTGCCGAGGTGTCGGTAGGCCTGCTCCTCTGCCAGGGGGATGATGGGCTCGCTCTGGATCTGGAACTCCATTGCCTGCACCGAGTCCCTTTTGCTGCCATCGATGTGGAGGGATGCGCACTTCTTTGCATTGAAGCAGAGCCCCATCCAATTGGCAGCTCGACTGGTGGCATCTAGCATATGCTGGAGGTTCTCTGGGTCATCTGCGGTCAGGACCAGGTCATCCGCGTAAGCCAGGACGCTCACCCTCTCACCGTGGAGGTTGAAGCCATCTGCGCCCTTGGAGATTGCTCGCAGCAACGGCTCCATGGCGAGGTTAAAGATGATGGGGCTGAGGGGACAGCCCTGCTTAACTCCGCTCCGGATCGGGATCTTGGTGGTCTCCCCTTCGACCAAGCGAATGGTGGTGCTGCATCCCTCGTACATCTCTTGGATCACACGGAGGAAGTTCTCTGGCATCCCAAACTCCTGGAGCGTGGCAAAGATGTGGTGGTGGGGCATGGACCCAAAGGCGTTGGCCAGGTTGAGCCCTGCTACCGTGCACTGCCTCTGCACCCTTCTGGCCATTTTGATGATGGTTTGGAGGACAAAGTTGTGTTCATAGCAGCTCTTGCAGGACATGGAGCAAAGGGGGCAGGAAGCAAGGTGGGGGTGTGGAGCCAGGGGAGTTTCTGGGCATGGGTCTGACCCAGACCCAGCCAATCCATGCAGGGGAAGTGCACTCCTCCCCCACCCTCAGCCCAGCTAGGACTAGCAGCTCAGCCCAGCAGAGGGTAGGTAGCAGGCCAGGTGTGGAGGGCTCCAAATGCAGGGGTGAGGCTTGACATGGTGAGGCTCGTGGTGGTCCGGATGCATGGATGTGAGGTCTGCCAGCATCACAATAAGCATATATCAAACAGTTTGATAGCCCATACAGCAGAAGCTACATGTCTACTTTGAGAGATTGTTCAAGTTTTTACTAATCTTTGTGGGAGGATCATATTCTAGATAAACTATCAACGTCAGGATTTTTGCCCAAAGTGTTCAGCACATTGAAAAGGTCATGAACTACAACCACAAAATTGTAGTCTTTACTGGATCCGAGTCGTTATTATAGAAAGCTTGTGCCTATATTTGTCACACAGGCTGTACCCTGCCATTCTCACCAAAACATTAGAAACTAAAAATGTCCAGTGAGTGTCTGAATAAATCACTTGCCAGGTAATCTTTTGTAGCTAGTTGATACTACATTCTCTGAACAATCCAATAAATTCATCCTTACTTCGGATACTTTGGAGGTACAGACAGGAACAAAGTGAAGGGCTAAAAACATTCAAGATATTAGACTGATTCCAGTGGTGTCAAACTCCTTACTTGTGGTCCACTTTATGTATTTATGCAGTCCACATGACATTCAGATTCTTAGGAAGACAATACCTTCAGTTACATTTGGTTCGCATTTAGAAAGTTTTCTGTGCATCCATGAGGGTTAGCAGCTTACTTCTTAACAATGGAAGTGGATATTCTTAAGGCTGTGGACAGTTTGTAACAATGACTCAGGTGTGAACTTCCCCATCTTTCATTAATCTAACTGAAATGTTTAAATGACACTTAAATGTCAGCATTAACTATTCTATTGCTGATCTTTAAAAAGGGAGAGCCATTCAGAAGGAAGAAATGAGAAGACACAAAGAAAAGAGAAAAACAAAAGGAGGGATGGACCTAAATGTAATCATCTCTGCCCACTGAGTGACATGAAATTTGACAATAATGCACTTAGCAGTAGTAAGTAAAGTTAAAAGCCCTATTCTACCCCCAATCCTTTGCAAACCTTCCACTGATATCACTAGGAGTCCTGCTGAGGCTTGAGGCTAGTATGATTGAGACTTGAGCTAAATTTATACTCCAGCCCTTGGACAATTCAAAATGGAATGTAGCCTCTACACAGAGCCATGAGGTAATTAAGACAAATACTATACAGCACTGTGGTGTTGGGGGGTGGGGTGGAGAAAAGAGGGGAGACACACATTAGACCTCACAGTGCCAGTCACAGGAGTGTGTCTAAAGAACTATAGAGATATTTTAAGTTTTGCTTTTTTCTCCCCTCACAGGAGAAATACTGCACAGTACATTTATACTTAAGCTTGGAAATATATTACTAAAAGCCCAGTATTGTACACACCCATCCTGTGAGTTTAACTCAACATGGGAGCTGTGCAAATGGAAGAAAGGAGCATTTAAAAAAAAGTTAGATGTAGGTTCTGAGGTCGTAGGAGAAGACACATTGAGATACCTCTCACTTCTTTAGAATCTTGAAATTAATGAAGAGAACAGGACTTCAGTATTATCTGAACAGCTTATTCTGGAAGGGCTCTACAAATGTCTGAAGAATGCCACCCAATCTTCCCCAATCCTAAAGCAAGGCTAGAGAAGTTAGGAAGGGAGATTTCATGGTTTAAGATAAACAAGGAGACGGAGACATATGGAAAACCACTTATTTATGGAAAATTAAATACAAGACATCACAACCCAGAGCCAGAAGCATTGGCTATCACCAGAAATGAAGCTTCCATGAAAAGAGGAAGATAGAGTGCAGAAGCACAGCTGAGCTGTGCTGCATATATATCCATTGTCTCAGGCAAGTTTGTACTCAGCATGCCTCAACCATGCCTCCACCCATGCTATGGTAGCTACACTGCTATTTGGGCTATAAGAGCTAGCATGTACATGAGCAAGGAAATCACACCCCTAGCTTGTAGAGCAGCTGTAGCCTTAGATCCCAGTTGGGTTTGCAGGTTTGATAATTGGGGGGGGGGGGGGGAGGGGGGAAGAGAGACATTTTAGCTTAAAAACCAAGCCCAAAATGAGTTCACTAAACTAAATTTCTGCTTAAGTAAAATGTTCAGTTTAACTGTTTATTTAAACTAAAAATCTGAAATGTCTCACATAACCTTAGAAACACTTATTGTTTGTCTACTACATTTCATAAAAATATTCCAGCTGGGAAGGGACAAGGGAAAAAAAAAATCAGCAAGGGCTGTATTTATTTTTACAGCTGTGACCATTTGATATCTTAATATTCAGCAAAAAATTCTCTAGAAAAAGCAAAATAAACTAAAAACCAGTAATAAAATCTACATTTGTATCTTAATAAATATGATGAAATGTACATCTGTTACCAAGGAGCACTTGGCTTACCATTTCCACGCCACACTTCAGCCAGATGGCAGCTTCCTTCGCCGGGTTCTTTGCAGAACTCCACAACATCTCGACAGGTTGTTTCTGGTGTAATTGGAACTTCTGTCAAAATCTGTTCATTGTTGCTCAAGAACACAGTTAATATCATCTGAAAAGAAGAATGATACAACAATTAAAAACACCAAACGGAAACAGAGTCCAGTTTTATACAGTCTTCCTTTAAATTGATATTAAGGACACAGACACTTCCTATTTAAAGACCCCATTTTCAATTCCTTTAACTGTTTGGGCTGAAATGTTCTATGTTGGGTGTCTGTATCAAGCTGAATTTCTTTTTTTTTTTTTTAAGAAAGGTCCAGCCAGAATGGTTCAGCTCTTGCTGAAAATGAAGTGAGGACAAAACAATATTTCTCTGTTTTTTCCCCCCTGTATTAAAAGGCTCTCAAGACCTTTTCTTTGAAATATTCTAGTACCCCCCAGTCTTTGGAGCAGGAACTTGAAATTTGGGGGTGCCTTTGTGTCAGGTATTTGCTTTTGCCATCCCGGTGAAAATCCACCTAAATCTGACCAACCTATAAATCGGGGGGGGGGGGGGGGGGGAGGGAAGAGATAGAACAAAAGCACCGAGTTTACACATGCCCAGCAAACTTGCTAGCATCTAAAAACTAACCGCTTCTAAGAGTCCCTCACCAAGCTCACTTGAGCCTCTCAGCTGCTAAAGCTAACCAGACTGAGCACATGCCATTCCCACAGAGACTGAGCATGTTCCATCCATTCCCTTGCAGCCCCTATTTGCGAGCCATCCCACAGAACAACTGAGCATGTTCACTCCAACTGGGGACTACAGGAGTGAAGCTAAGACTTTTCCTTGTAATGGCCACTGCCTCCAGGCCAGGGCGTGGCCAGGCCCTAGAAGTAACAGCATAGGCAACAGTTATAATAGGCCACGCCAGGCTGTGCCTCCCCTCCTGAGATCACAGCCATCTGCATCTCTTCCCAACAAGTCACCTGAGCTTTTCATATGCTCCATGCAGGTTCCAGGGGGGCTGGAAGGTGTATCAGTCATCTCCCTGGGGAGAAGCAGATACTGCCTTCTCAGCAGCACTGGAACCTGCATGGAACATATAAAAAGCTCAGGTGGTTCATCGAGAAGAGACGGTTTTCCTATGAGGTGGCTGTAGCCTCAGGAGAGGAGGTGAAGCGCAGCTCGGCAGGGGGCTCTGGCTGGCCCAGGGCTCCTCTGGCCGTGGGGGGTGGGAGCTTGGGGCTCCAGACAGCCTAGGGGCCCTCCAACCACAGGGGGACTCCACTGACTGCCCAAAACTGCCTGCCTGTCTTTTGCTGTCAGTGACACACTGACACTACCCACTTCCAGTAGGTGCCAGCATACAGGAGGAGGCTACCAGATTCAAATACAGAGGGGACAATAACTGTGCTGGGGGGGGGGGAGGGGAGAAAGGAGCAGAAGGAAAGGTGATACAAAAAGATGGGGGGCAGGGGAAACAGACTGTCAGGAGTAAGGCCCTCAGGTGCACCTGCTCAGTATTTACTATGCCCTAACAAGCCAGCTAGGTTGCTTGATGGACTCCCCTGCTTGACTGGCTGCAAAAGCCAGCAGGCAGGTTCTTAAACCTAGCAACAGCAGTAGCTCTCTGGCTGCTCAATGTACGTGCCCATGTATGTTCTGCCTCCCTTTGCTCATCTCTTGAAGCCCTACTCCTGATCTGCTCTTCCACCACTCCAGGCCAAAATCCTGCCCTTCACCCAGCCTTGGTGCTGCCTCAGAACCAGCTCTGCTCCTGTCTTCCCTGACTCCCGATAATCCAGTTCTGATCTGCAGTTCTGCCTCACTTAGCTCCAATGTTCAGGCTCTGATTTCAGCCCTGACCTCCCCCCCAGCTCCCACCACTAAGCACGGCTGCCTACAACCCGGTCCACTGACACAGGCAGAGAAACTGAGTTTGGAGGGAGAAACTGACTGGCTGGGCAAGAGAGGGGACTCTGGGACTGCAATTAGAAGCCAGTTGGCTTTCAGAGGAGAAGGTATGAAGTCTGAGGATATTGGGATTGGACAAGGAGCTAGAGTACATGGGGACAGCTGGAACTGGCCATGCAAGGAGCTTGAGTAGGAGCCAAAGAAAGGTTAGGGTTAGAGGAAGAATGAGCCAGTGGATAGGGTGCTAGCCTAGAACTTGGAAGACCTAGGTTCAATTTCCTGCTTCACCAAAGATTGCATGTGTGATCTTGGGCAAGTCACTCAGGGCTAGGTTCACACAGGTACTTAGGAGTGGTGACACTCAGTGTCACCATATCTTTTAGGTGCCCAGAAAAAGAATCACTAGGATTCATAAAGTCTGAGTTTGGTGCTCAGGCCTCCTGCACAAGGAATGGAGGGATATGAGCCTCAGAATGGAGATTTACAAAAACCAGCACACTAGGCAGCTCTCCACCTAAGCTAACCAAGATGATGTCAAGTCAAGGGGTATGTACTAAATCCTGCACATCTCAGGAAAATTGGCACTTAAGCCCAGGCTGCAGGGAAGCACCTCCCTCTGCTTTCAGATTTTCAGCTATAAACCCTCACCTATGACTTTTGCAAGAAGCCAGGGAGGGAGAGGAGAGGAGTTCCCTCATAAAACTTTTAGCCCAGAGGCTAGGGTACTCACCGGGGATATGGGAGACCCTCAGTTTCTCTGAGGGGGGAAAGGGATTTGAAAATGGGTCTGCCACCTCTTAGGGGAGTGTCCTAGGCACTGGGGTATATTGATGTGGAGTTCCCTCAGTCTCTCCTATTGAAGCTGTTCCACTGTAGATAAATAATGCAAGAATCGTTAGGCAAGAGAGAACATGTGTTCAAGTATGAAAATGATTCTGGAGCTTGGTGGCTAGACCATTCATATGAGAGGTGGGAGGAGGAGGATCAGGTCCCCTGGCTCCTCCCCTGCAACCCTCCACCACCTGTTTTGTGCCAATTTGCAATCAGGTCTCAATCCAAAAGGTGAGTGCTGAACATACTTACCTGATTAGTCCCCGCAGGAGAGTTTAACAAAGGAACACCTATCTTCCCTTGGTTCATGCATAATTCTGGGGCGTAAGCGTCCAGATGCCAAGAGTGAGGCTGTCCCATACATGCCCAGAAGCAGAAACATAAGCAACTAAGGAATTTTATTACAAAAATTTAGGCAGAGTTTAAGTGCCTAGAGGGTTTGGCAGCAGCAGCAGAGTGTGGGTTTTGTAAAACCCAGAATCAGGCTCCACTAGCAGTTAGGCAGCCAACTCCTTTTGTGAAACTAGCTCTCAGTCACTGTACTTCAGTATTCCATTAGTAAAATGTGGATAAAACAGTACTTCCCTACCTCAGAGGAGTGTTCCATTAGCTCAGATACTATGGTTAGAGGGGCTCAATAATACTAGGATAAACAGATAAGGGGGGTGGGGGAAGGAGAGACTAAATGAGGAATGAGTTAACTGGGACTGGCAGGGCAAGTTAAAACTGGGCCTGGATGTGGGGAGGGAAAGAGTTGGGGCAGGGGAGATGGGACTTGGACAGTGAGTACAAAAGGGAGAGAGAGACTACAGCTACATGGGCAAAGAGGCTGAGAAACCTGAGTAACAGAGACTGGGACTAAGTAGGTGAGGAAAATGGAACTGCTACAAGGAGCCAGAGGTAGGGAGAGACAGGAATGGGACAGGTTAGAGGCGAGAGGGTAGAAAGGGTCTAGACTAGGAGAAACAGGCAGAAAAAGTCAGCGTCCACTAGACTCTAGAGCACTCTCCCTCAGAACCTACAATGGAGCCCAAAATTCCAGAATCTTACCACTCCACTCCCCCTACTCTCCTGAAATCTCTGTCAGTGGGTTTCTCTCAAAGTGCCCCCCTCCTCTGGTACTGATCCACATGACACATTATTAGTGACGACACATTATTAGTGCGATCAGTTACTCCAATAGTAACGGTGGCAGAGATCTGTCTGGTGGATCTAAAGATACCAACTCTGCTGATGATCACTGTGGACATCAGTATGCTGTTACATGATGAAATTTGTTTTTTCCAGTACACTTCTTAAAAAGCTAGGAAGCTACATGCACACAACCACACTGAAATATTAGGATTACAACTTCAAGCATTCAGAAGTTACGAAGTGTCACAACTACTGTTACCTATGTAGCCTTAATTCAGCCCCCATGTGCATATGCATTATGCTACAGTTTGTAAGTAAATTATCAGATACTATTTTTTCCACAGTGCAGAAGATGGACCTGCCCTGGGTATGAATCAGGGTTGTTTTAAAGGAG
This sequence comes from Eretmochelys imbricata, assembly GCF_965152235.1. Taxonomy (NCBI): domain Eukaryota; kingdom Metazoa; phylum Chordata; order Testudines; family Cheloniidae; genus Eretmochelys; species Eretmochelys imbricata. The sequence continues at coordinate 113,576,651 of NC_135577.1, forward strand.
TCTTGTCTGTAGGACCCCTGCCTTATTTGTTGATGAAGTTGAAAGGTGTGTAGTGAATGACTTTGGAAAGAAAAAGGAAGGTCTCATGGGTAAGGAAGTTGAATACTGTCCTAGTGAATTGGATTCTATCCCTACCTCTGCCACAGAGTTCCTGTGTGATGCTAAACTACTCAATTAAAAAAAAAAAATCAAACTTTTTAGATAGTCACTAATTGCTTGTTCCTCATTTTATGGGTGCCCTACTAGAGACTCTAAGGTCATATCTGCATAAGTGCTGAGCACTTAGGGTTGCAGCTGAAATCAATGGCAGCTGGGCTGGAATATACAGGGTGCTATATAGTGTTAAATTTTCTGAAAAATCAGGTCCTAGGTAACTCAAATTAAGCACCTCAAATTAGTGGATACTTTTGAATAGAATCTCTGCGCCTCAGTTCTCCATCTATGAAAAGGGGATAACACCATCCCCTTACCTTACAGGATTCAGAGTAACAGCCGTGTTAGTCTGTATTCGCAAAAAGAAAAGGAGTCCTTGTGGGTGCCACAAGGACTCCTTTTCTTTTTACCTTACAGGAGTTTTATGAAGAATCAACATTTGTGAAATATTACTACGGCCATGAGAGCCATATAAGAGTTTGAGGAAATTATTAATTCTGTCTTCAGAGCAGGGTTTACATAGTACGCACTGTGCGGTAAGAGGCCAAGGGCTACACATTGAACAATGAAGATTAAACAAAATATTAAGCAGCTTCTCAATCAACGGATTCTCATTAATCCATCCTAATAGACTTAAATTCGATCCTTACACTCATAACAAATTTTCATTCACAGACCTCACACAACTTTCTAAAAGGGGATGATATTTGCATAGTTTTAGTGATTCAAAACTGTAAACAGAAACCAAGTGTCCTAGCTTTTAGCTCAGTCCTCTATACCACTGTTGCCCCCTGCCTCCCTTCAGCCACCTCCTTCCCAATATACTGAAGCTTAAGGTCTTTGAAATCAATACACTTCCGTGTTGGAAAGGTAGTAATCTAAAGATGAGGCTACACTAGACAAATTCAGACCTATGGCTCTCCACCAGTGGTAACAATGTTGGAAGTTATAGTGTAGATAGGATGCAGCCATCTTTTGATTAGATAACAGTTGTAAAAAAAAAAAAAAAAAAAAAAAAAAAAGCCTGTACCTACACAATATCTTCAACTGTCATTAGCACTGTCAGTGAATTAAATATTTGACTTTTCCTAGGGTAGACAAGGCTCAGACATGATCACAGTATTCCATGGCTGTAGAATTTATTGCAGAATTCACCCCCTTGTACCTGAATAGTTTACTGGAATCTTGAGTTTTAATTAAAAAAATTCCCAGTCTTTCCAATTATGAAATTTGTAACCATGACATGAAACTAGTGTAAATCAATACAACGGTACCTGACTGCATCTGCAGACAGCCTAAATCAAACAGCCTTGTGAAGTATGATCTGCCCCATTAATCTCAAATTGGGTCACCATGAATTTTACAGTACGTAATTTGATATTTTCCCCACTATGGCATAGAATTCAGCCTGCCACTGAATTCACCATTTTTACTGCATTTAAGTGCCCAATATATTTTTTTTTTCTATCTGCCTGCCCTGCTAGGACCTGCCTTCAACTTTCTGTTGCTCTGCAACTTTCACCAGAATGCTCCTTGGACTGTTCCAGATAGCCAGGCAGGAGGATGGGGAACCAGTGCTGAGTCTAACTTGCAACTGGGGACCAGAAGTATAGGGAGCAAGCTAGGCAGCCCAGAGAACAGTGCAGCAACTGAGGCCTTCAGATCGGCAGATATGCTGCTGAAACCAACTATAAGCATTCCAAATACATATGGATGGGAAGGAGCTGTGGAACAGATCACCTAGAGAACACAGGGAAAACGTTTTCAAACACAATTATGGTTGAAAGTAAATCAACAAATTTTGCAGAGTATTTTCAACTGTGAGCCATAGCTATATGTGATTGGGTGTGGATGATGGGATGGTAATGACAGTTCATGATGACAGAATAAATGAATGTTGCTTCAGAACTTAAGAGCTTCCACCTCAGATTTTGAACCAGTGTGTCCATGGGGCCTTGTCCATATGCAATTTTTTACCCTTATGAAAAAGGCTTCTTTAACCTCTTGACTAAAGTATGGAGGAATTAGCAAGTCCTTATCTATGGATAATGGATTTTCAAATGGAAGCCACTGCAAAATACCTGCTCCCACTAAGAGATTGTTCCTGTTCCTGATAAAGGAGGATTTAGACACTTTAATCCATGCTTTCATATGCTCCCTGCTTGATTAGTGCAATGCATGATACTTGGAACAATGCTCCAGACAATGAGGCAAAAAAATTCAGGAGTAAACTATCTCCAGACCGCAATACTTTCATTTGTTCCTCACTGAATACCAAGTTAGGTTTCAGATATTGCTCTTACTTTCTTTGCTCTCCATGGGCTGAGGGTCTCTGAGGAATTACCTTTACCTCTGCACTTAAGATTTACCACATGAGCTACATGTCTCAGGAACATCATAACTATCTAGATCAAGAGGAAAACTGACAGGACAGACCGCTATGTTGGCAGTTGGCCTATGACAGTGAAAAACTTTCCTTGAAGAGCCAAGAAAAACCACAACCCTTAACTTCAGAATGAAATGCCTCTCCACCATCTTTTCCCACAGTAACATGATAATTATTAATGAGAAAGGGAGGAAAGAACATACAGTATTGTTTGAACTACTCACGGGATCTTGTACTCAAACACTACTTCAACACACACAGCAGATAGAGATATATATATATATATATATATATATAAATAATATCTTTTCCACTACATAGGACTTCTTATTTAGAAGAAAATATTTAGTTCAAATATTTTTCATTACAAATGCTAGGTTTTTATTTCTCCAAGATCCAAAGGATTAGATTTGCTAACTAAATGTCTTAAACTGCAAGTTTAAAAACAGTACATAAAATCCTTTTGCTACCTTACCCTTCAGTGATATTTATCAACTTAATCAGTTAACATGAATAGCTTTCAGGCTTCAGTGCATTTCAACACAAATGCATGCTTTCTGATGTTCATAAAGTATTTCAGTTTCAGAAAGTAGGACAAGCTGTCAGAATGCAAGATAGTGCTATGCTATTTCAAGATACTTGAAAATCATATTAAAAACATAAGTCACATGATTCTTTTAACAGGATTCCTACTTTTGACCTAACAAATTGGAAAAAAGTTAAATTGGTGGTGCTATGGGGGATGAAGGGAAAATGATACAAGCCTTTTAAAAAAGTTAATACTACATGGTTTTGTTTTACAAATAACTGGCCTTTCATCTAAAATTTCATTCCATTTAAATCTGAGGTTCCTGACAAACTGAATTATATGATCATTACATTTTCTGCATGTAATCTATTTGGAAATGTTAGATACATTAAGGATTACAAAAAATCCCACATAACAATAAAAACCAAAAAAAACTGTTGAAGCAATGGATAGAATAGATTAAAATAAAAATACTAAGGCAGTCAAATGATTTTAAAAATGAATCCTAATTAATCGCAGTTTTAATTGCGCTGTTAAACAGAATACCATTCTGGAGGGCACTTCAGAATCTTGAACATTGGGTTGAGTGCTGTAGCTATCTTTAGAAATCTCATATTGGTACATTCTTTGCATTTTTTCAAATCTGCAATGAAAGTGTTCTTAAATAACGGCTGGACAAACTTTTTCGCCCAAGGACCACATCTGGGTGGGGAAATTGTATACAGGGCCATGAATGTAGGGCTAGGGCAGGGGGTTGGAGTGCAGGAAGGGGGCTGAAGACAGGGGGCTCAGGGCAAGGGGTTGGGGTGCAGGGGCCTCAAGCCAGGGAGTTAGGGGAGTGGAGTGCAGGTGTGGTTTGGAGTGTGGGCTCCAGCTCAGTGCCGCTTACCTCGAGCAACTCTGGGGTACAGCAGTGCGCAGCAGGGCTAAGGCTAGCTCCCTGCCTGCCCTGTCCCCGTGCTGCTCCCAGAAGTGGCCACCATGTCCAGCAGTGGCTCCTGGGGGTGGGATGGGGTGGAGCGAGGCAGGCAGCTACACTGCATGCTCCCCTCACCTGTCAGTACCACCTACAAAGCTTGTAGTGGCCACTGTTCCTGGTCAATGGGAGCTGTGGGGGGCAGTGCCTGCAGGCAAGGGCTGCACATTGAGGGGTAGGGGAGGGCTCTAAGGGCTACAGGGACATGGTGCCGGCCACTTCCGGGAGCAGCATGGGGCCAGGGCAGGCAGGGAGTCTGCCTTAGCTCTGCTACGCCAGAGGGCTGGCAATCCTGCGGGCCGGACTGAAAGCCCTGATGGGCCAGATCCTGTCCGTGGGCTGTAGTTTGCCCTCCCCGGTCTTAAAATTGACCATATGCTGGGTTGCCATCTGAGATTGCCATAACATGAAATATATGGGAGAATGAGGGTAAAATCACAGAGCAGGAGACACTGAACTCCTCTGGGGAGAGCTGTGTCACAAATTAAGGGTTTTGTTTTTAAAAAACAATCAGCATGGAAACATGTCCCCTGGAATGGTGGTCGAAGCATGAAGGGGCATACAAATGTTTAAAATGCCTGGTATGTAAATACCTTGCAATGCCAGCTACAAACATGCTATGGGAACACCTGCTCTCACTCTCAGGTGACACTGTAAATATAAGAAGCAGGCAGCATTATCTCCCATAAATGTAAACAAATTTGTTTGTCTTAGTGATTGACTGACCAAGAAGTAGGACTGATTGGACTTGTAGGCTCTAAAGTTTTAGATGACATGCAAACACAGAAGTTATATAACCACCACCACAAAATTTATATATAACCTACATTTGCAAGTTTCATTGTCACGATAAAGAGATTGCACTATAGTACTTGTATGAGGTGAACTGAAAAATACTATATCTGGTTTCTTTTTGTGTAAATATTTGTAACCCAAAATAAAAGCAGTGTACACTTTGTATTCTGTGCTGTAATTGAAATCAATATAGTTGAACATGTAGAAAAGTCATTCAAACATAATTTAAATTGGTATTTTAATCACACTGTTAAACAATAATAAAACTGATCAGTCAATTTTTTAAATTGAGTTAATTAGTTTTGTGATAAATCACGAGTTAATTATCTGGTATTTTTAGGGCTGTCAATCACAAGACATTGAACAATAACAAGATTTTCCTTCTTGTTGTCCCATTTATCTTTTCCATTTTTAGATACAAGGGTAACCAAAATGATGGTCAAGTCGTACAAGGTAATTTGGTAGAAGTCATTAACTTAGGAAGCATGATCCCAAATATAAACTATGTTTGTGGCTAAACTCTTGTACATATGTATTACTACAGTTATCAGATTGCTCCCACACTCACTGTTGTTGTAGTCTGGAGGCTGTGGTGTGGAAGGGGCAAACAGAGATAATGCTCCTCCTTTTCCAAAAGTTAGAAGAAACAGGGTGAGGTTGATTTGTTTTCAAATTTATCAGGTGTTAGCCAGAGGCTGACAGAGACAGTAGACTAAGCAGAGTTCAAAGATACTTCCATAGTAGCAATCCCACTTTCCTCTATTATGTGCCACTGCAGGAAAACCTGGACATTACCCCTACAAAGGTCATGACCCCATACAAAAAAATCTTGGTCCCCACCTTCAGGGGACTTAATGGTTGGGCCTAAGGTATCTAAAATATTGCCTGAAGCGCCAGGATGAGGACTGATCAGCAAATGCTGTCTGTGACTCAGTTGTCCATTACAAGATAAAGAGAATTTGTGCATGAGATAGACCTTTCCTGAGACTCAGCCCAAGACTATAGAACAAACTTCCATGCACTCCCAGAAACACCATAAAAAAACACCCCAATTTCATTTCAAGTGCAAGGCACTCTTCAACCTTGCCTTTGCTAACTACAGCCCTGCTACTTGAGGTTGCATTACAAAGTTCAGTTTTACCAAGAGCTTTAAATCTTTATTTTGTAAAAAATAAAGTGACAGGGCATAAACCAAAACAGAATATAAACATTATGTTCTATTTACTATTCACTTAGGAAAGAAAAATCAAATGCACAACTACAAAACGGGAAATAGCTACACACTGATAAATTTCTTGGAGTTACAGTTGTTATACCAATAAAATAAAAACCAGCAGGATCTTATTAAAGGGGAAAAGGCAAAATACCACATTTATTGTGCATACAGAAAGAATCATAGTAAGCAGTTATAGTTATAACATTCCATTCAATCTCATATTTATTCACACATTCGTTCATACAAACACACACACACACACACACACACAGGTTCTGCAAGGTTATCATAGTTACCAGCCTTAGAGTTGCTCATGCCAAGCCACTGGCCAGGTGGCCTGGACATGAGGAGGGAGCAGGGCCTTGTCACATGCTCATCTGATACTTCTGGAAGTTGGTTTGCAGAATCAGACCCCAAAGTTCTCACTTTTTAGAGTCTATTTTTATAGGAATTTCTTCCTATGGCAGTCTATGGGAATTGCTTCATCATGCTGTTGCTGAATCAATCAATCAGCAGATAACACATTCCTGATGGCTCCAAGATGTTATCTTGTTCTTTGGTTCTCCCATTCTTGACGCTGTTGGGTGGATTCCAGTCTGCCCTCGGGGGGGGGGGGGGGGGGGTCCTCTGGTTATTTCCACTTGACACCTTCAGCCGATGGACACTGGATTCTTAGGCTGGCACCTCCCTGATCATTCAGTTATTATCCACACCAAGCATCCATCCACATACATCCTCTATCTCTATTTTAATCACAATTGTTAATACAACAAAAGGGCGGGGAGTCTCTGGGTGCTGTTTCTGTTGTTACAGAGTATTGCGTTGAGTCTCTCTCTGTGAATTGCTTTGAGAACAGACTCTGTCTTAGAATGTACTAACACAATTAGCAGCTTGCAAGTTTCACACAGAGGGAGAGAAACAGTACCAAAAACCAAGAGACCTCTTAATTAGTAATACCCTGGAACTTAAACTATGGGGAATCAAACTCATTTGTGATTTTAACACAGAACTTCTTTAATATGATCCAACACAGTGGATCAGAAAATTAAATGAGTCAGTGCGATGCAGTTACAAAAAAAGTCTAATATTCTGGGGTGTATTAATAGGAGTGTTGTACGACAGACATAGGAGATAACACTTGTGCCCTCAGCTGGTGTACTGTGTCCAATTCCGAGTGCTACCCTTTAAGAAAAAGGTGGACAAATTGAAGAGGTCCAGAACAACAACAACAGTGATAAAAGGTTTAGAAAAACCTGACCTATTAAGAAAGGTTGTGGGTGGGGAGAGGGGGGTGTGCGCCACGGCATGTTTAGTCTTCAGAAACCAAGACTAAGGGCAGACCTGATAAGTCTTCAAAATATGTTAAGGGCTGTTATAAAGAAGATGGGGATCAACTGTTCTCCATGCTCACTGAAGTGGGACAAGAAGCAATCGGCTTAATCTGCAGCAATGAAGATTTAGATTAGATATTAGGAAAAGCTGACAGGTTCCCCCTAGGGTGCCACCTTGAACTGGGGTACCACTGAGCCCTCTGACCCACCAGCCTGGGCTCCCTCTCACACTGTGCTGCTGTGACAAGTTGCAGAGCCCCCCCAAGCTTTCACTAGCATTCAAAAAGGTAGGGACACATCCAGCTGCAGTTACATGCAGGCTCTCTAATCACCAGCCTCTGATCCCAGAGCAGTACTGTCCTGCCCTGGTTAAATCTGGCCAGTATAAGGGTTTATCCCCTGGTCTGCCTCTCCCTCAATGTGAAGACGCCGATGCACACTTGCGGTAACCAAGCTGAGATTTTTCCCCCAGACACCTTAGTTAAAAACGCACACTGGTTTGGATTAAAATATAAAATAAATTTATTAACTACGAAAGGATTGATAAGTGATAGTAAACAGATCAAAGCAGATTATCTAGTAAATAAACAAAAATGCAAAGCTGATCTTACCATACTAGACAGGTGGGATATGAATATGCAAAATTCTCACCCCGAGTGATAAACAGGCTGGCAGACTCCTAAGGCACAAGCTGCCTTGGCTTTGCAGCTTGAGTTTCCCATACACAGGCTAGAAATCCCTTTAGCCTGGGACCATCACTTCCCCCAGTTCAGTCTTTGTTCCTTAGGTGTTTCCATTGTGATGTCATTGTCCCCCTTTTATATCTTCTTCCCACTTGCTGGAAAACTCTTTTCCTGTGATCTGGGTCAAACAGTTCCCATTGCATAGTGCTATCTGAGTGGTTTCTGTTGTACACAGTTCCAAGGGTAATCCTTGTGTGCGTTTCCTCAATAAGCCATTAACATTGTTTAGCTTTTATTGTTTAGCCTTGTTGGAGTCTGTTTTTGAAGTTTTTTTGTTGAAGAATTGGTCACTCGATTACAGGCCCAAAAGTGGCAAAGAGATTGAAGTGTTCTCCGATTGGTTTTTGAATGTTCTAATTCTTGAAGTCTGATGCGTGTCCATTTATTCTTTTAAGTAGAGACTGTCTGGTTTGGCCAATATACATGGCAGAGGGGCATTGCTGGCACATGATGGCATATATCACACTGGTAGATGTGCAGGTGAACAAGCCTCTGATAGTGTGGCTGATGGGATTAGGCCCTATGATGGTGTCCCCTGAATAGATGTGGGCACAGTTGGCAATGGGCTTTAACCCAGGAACCTATCCTTGCAACAGTGTTTTTGTTGTGTGGTTGCTGGTATTTGCTTCAGGTTGGGGGGCTGTCTGAAAGCAAGGACTGGCCTGTCTCCCAAGATCTGGGGGAGTGATGGGTCGTCCTTCAGGATAGGCTCTAGATCCTTGATGATGCATTGGAGAGGTATGGTACCTGCCTCAAAGAACATACAGTCTAAACACAAAATGAGAGACTCCAATGGCTACCGACAGACTCAGAGTACAAGGAAACAGTGAGACAATAATGGGTCAGCAGGATAGGCAGTGGTTTCAGTACACCAGCATCCATGATCAAGTTTTTTTTTTTTAAGAGGCATCACAAAGGAGTTTTAAGGAAGAATTTCAAGGAGATGGATGTAGCTAAACATATTCATAAATGATCTGGAAAAAGGAACAAACAGTGAGGTGGCAAAATTTGCAGATGATACAAAATTACTAAAAATAGTTAAGACCCTGGTAAACTACAAAGAGGTACAAAAGGATCTCTCAAAGCTGGGTGACTGGGCAACAAAATGGCAGATAAAATATACGCTGATAAATAAAAAGATATGCACATTGGAAAGCATAATTCTAACTATACATATAAAATGATGTATAAATTAGCTGTTACCACTCAAGAAAGATCTGAGTCATTATGGATAGTTCTCTGAAAACATCCACTCAGTGTGCAGCAGCAGTCAAAACAGCAAACAGAATGCTGGCAATAATTAAGAAAAGTATAGATAATAGGACAGAAAACATCACGTTGCCTCTATATAAATCCATTGTACGCCCACATCTTGAATAATGTGTGCAGATGTGGTTGCCCCCATCTCAAAAAAGATATGCTGGAAAAGGTTCAGAAAAGGGTAACAAAAATAATTAGGGGTATGGAACAGTTTTCATACGAGGAGAGATTAATAAGACTGGGACTTTTCAGCTTGGAAAACAGATGGCTAAGGGGAGATATGATAGAGGTCTGTAAAATCGTGACTGGTGTAGAGAAAGTAGATAAGGAAATATTTACTCCTCCTAACACAAGAACTAGGGGTCACCAAATGAAATAGTCAGCAGGTTTAAAATAAAAAGGAAGTATTTCTTCACACGGCCAACCTGTGGAACTCCTCGCCAGAGGATGTTGTGAAGGCCAAGACCATAACAGGATTCAAAAAAAAAGAACTAGATAAATTCATGGAGGATAGCCATTGATGGACCTATTAGCCAGGATGGGCAGGAATAGTGTCCCTATCCTCTGTTTACCAGAACCTGGGAATGAGCGAGAGGGGATGGATCACTTGATTACCTGTTCTGTTAATTCCCTCTGCGGCACCTGGCACTGGCCACTGTCGGCAGACAGGATACTGGGCTAGGTACACCTTTGGTCCTACTGGGTCAGACCATTCTTATGTTCATGGGAAGATCCTAAAGCATAAGGGACAGCAAGGGAGAAAAGCATGAAGATGTTTGTGAGAAAATTTAATTCATGGGCTTTGGAGGCAGGCATCATTTGCCAACTGATGAGGAAAAACTGACATTTCAATAGTAAATGAGGAAAGGATAGCTAGGGTAGGGATACGTCATAAAGGACTTGAAAGTGAAGACAAACAGCAGCCGCAGAACTTTTGGATGTGCAAGGCCACATTCCTGGATCTGTGAGCCCAGCTTGCCCCAACCTTCCAATTGCAAGGACACCAAAAATGAACTGCAATAATACTGGAGAAGCGAATGGTGAACGTACTGAAAATATTTGCAATGCCAAATGCCTACCAGTTAGAGAGAATATTTTTAGCTGAAAAATTCACTATGGGGCCACTGTCATGCAAGTGTGCAGTCATTAATCATCTCCTGCTATGCAGGACTATGACTCAGCAACGTGCATGACATAGTGGATGGATTTGCAGAAACAGACTTCCATAACTGTGGTGCAGCAATAGACAGCATGCATATCCTTATTTTGACATCAGACCACCTTGCCAGAGTACATCCACAGAAACGGCTACTTTTCTATGGTTATGCACACATTGGTGGATCACTGGGGACACTTTACTGACATCAGTGTTGGGTGGGCAGGGAAGGTGCATGACACTCTTCTTTAAGAACACAGGACTCTTCAGAAAGCTACAAGCAAGGACCGACTTTCCCAAAAATCGCATTACCATTGGTGATGCTGAAATGCCAAGAGTGATCCTGGGTGACCCAGCCTACCCCTTGTTCATGAAGCTATACAGCAGCCTCCTCGACAGCACCAAGGAAAGGGTTGAACTACTGGCTGAGAAAGTACAGAATGAAAGTTGAATGCACTTTTTAATAGACTGAGGGATGCTGGTGTTTACTCAAGATTGGATCTCAATGGGGGAAAAACTGCACTGGTTATAGCTGCCTACTGTGTTCTGCATAGTATTTGTGAAGCAAGGTGGGGGAAGAGAAGAGTTGCTGCCAGGGTGCAGGGCAGAGGTGGAATAGTGGCTGCTGAGTTTGACCAGTCAGACAAAAGGGCTATTAGACGAGTTCAATGTGGAGCTATACAACTCAGGGAGGCTTGAAAGAGCACTTTGACAGTGAGCCACAATAATGTGGTTTTTGTGTACTGTGCTCTATCTGGCACTGCTGTTTTGGGGCCCTGTTATGAATTGTGTGGTGCTTGGTGTACATCTATAAATATAACACCTTCAATGTACCTATTAAAAACTTTAATAATCATGAATATACAGTAAGCACAACAAACAGTCACTGATCCTATGAGTTGTGTCACACTGTATAGTAACAAGTGGGTGCTTTTTGAACTGCTAGGCACTCTGCAGCATATGTTGTGAACTAATAAAGGTGAATTATTTTCCAAATAGAATTTTATTCAATAATAAGACTAGTGCAAAAAGTGTACAATGTAAGAGCAAATACATTAAAACCTTAAGAATGGAACAGAACTTAAGGGGAGAGCATGTTCACATCCATTTTACCTACAAATACAGCAACTGTGGCTTTCACAGGTCACTGTACATCAGGGGTCTCAAACATGCAGACCGCATGCGGCCCATGGAGTTATTTCCTGGGGGCCCATTGCAGGCATAAACTCCACCAGCAGCCATGCTCCCCTCCCCCCCACCCACCCCTCAAGCATGCCATGTCCCTGCTCCTCCACCTACCTCCAAGTGCTTCCTGCTGCCAAACAGCTGTTTGGCAGGACTTTCTAGGAGGGAGGGGGAGAAGTGGGGATGCAGTGCACTCAGGGGAGAAGATGAAGAGGCAGGGCTAGGGGCAGGGCCTCATGGAAGGGGTGGAGTCGGGACAGGGACAGGGCCACGCTTTTGTATCTTGGTATGAAAAGGTTTCAGTGATGTGGCCCTTGTGGTGATTTGAGTTTGAGATCTCTAGTGTACATGAAGCTATGGTTGTCCTTAATGTCCCCCAGGGTGGAGTGGTAGGGATGCAGCCCCTGACGCCATGTGGATGCTGAAGGGAGGTGCTGTAATGGAGTTCTCCGTGCAGTGCAAAGGGAAATGAGCTGGTGATTGTTGAACCTGTAGGTCCACAAGAGTCAGCAGCATCTGTGTTTGCTGCTGGAGAAGCCCCATTATGTCTGGATGCATCTCCCCCTCCTTTTCCTGCTGGGACTCTCTTCTTCACTCTTTCCTTCTCCAGGCCATCTGCAATGTTCACCCTCCAGGCACTTTGCTCAATCTCATGCAGCACTGGCTTGCAGAAACTCACTGAACATATCATTCCAAGTCCTCTTATCTGGTTTAGTCACTCCACACATGTGAAGGGAGAACCCCTCAAGGCCACAGCAACCGCAGATGAAACACAGGAGGTACCATGGTCAGTACAGTCACAACAGAAAGCAAAAAATTAAGATTCAGAACTCCCTTCCCTTGCTCCCCTAAAGTTTTTTAAAAAAAAAAAAAAGACATGCTTATCAGCATTTTTGCTTCAGAGTGCTTGTGCACAGAAGTGCTCACAGCACCAGCCCTGGTGAATGTGGCCTGCCTGGGATGAGGGAAAATGATGAGGGAATTGTTCAGTTGCATGAAACTGAGTGAAGGGCAACGGCACTGAATACTGGCACCATTTTCCAGACAGCAGTGATTGTAGCTGATCTCACTCTTGAGGGTAACAAAGGCAGAGAGAACACAGCTGCTGCTGGTGTCCCAAAGCCAACTAGACCTGAATGCTACTTGCCTGTGTATGCAAAGGTGCCTCCTGAAGTTACTGTTGACTGATATGGGTGTGTGTTCTACACTGGAGGAAAAAATAAGGCTGCCATCCCTAAAAACCCTTCAGAATAGGATTACAAAGTACCCCCATGAAAGTTTCATTAAGATCTCAGCAGGATTCAAGGGACATTCTGTGTACATAAACTGCCTCATGTGCCCTCCCAAACCTCTAAAGAGGAGTGAAAAGCAGACATCACTACCTCTTTAGTAAGAGTAAATTAATGAAAAGTCAATAACTGTGTCCTGTTAAGCTGCCCCGCCCCCCAATCACTTGTAACAAGAAATGAATGTACACACTTACCGGAGGATCCATCCTCCTGCATGGGACTTGCCCATGCTTGACTGCTAGGACTGAACTGAGTGTAGTCTCAAACAGGTTGAGAAGGTTCCTTCCCCACTCTGAACTCTAGGGTATAGATGTGGGGACCTGCATGAAAACCTCCTAAGCTTACTTTTACCAGCTTAGGTTAAAACTTCCCCAAGGTACAAGCTATTTTACCCTTTGCCCTTGGACTTCCAAATGTTTATCTGGGTTTATTTATTAGGAAAAAGTGTTGTTTGGAAATGTCTTCCCCCACAAAATCCTCTCAACTCTTGCACCCCACTTCCTGGGGAAGGTTTGCTAAAAATCCTCACCAATTTGCATAAGTGACCACAGACCCAAACCCTTGGATCTTGAACAATGAAAAAAGCATTCAGTTTCTGAAAAGAAGGATTTTAATAGAAGTAAAAAAGAATCACCTCTGTAAAATCAGGATGGTAGATACCTTACAGGATAATTAGATTCAAAACACAGAATCCCTCTAGGCAAAAACTTAAGTTACAAAAAGACAGACAGGAATATCCATTCTATTCAGAACAGCTTAATTTCTCAGCCATTTAAAGAAATCATAATCTAACGCATATCTAGCTAGCTTACTTACTAAGTTTTAAGATTCCATTCCTGTTCTGTCCCTGGCAAAAGCATCACACAGATAGACCCAGACCCTTTGTTCTTCTCCCTCCTCCCAGCTTTTGAAAGTATCTTGTCCCCTCATTGATCATTTTGGTCAGGTGCCAGTGAGGTTATCCTAGCTTCTTAACCCTTTACAGGTTAAAGGGTTTTTCCTCTGGCCAGGAGGGATTTTAAGAGGTGTTTACCCTTTCCTTTATATTTATGGCACAGGTCCTGGCTTGTGGCTTAGCTGAACCCCTGGTTACATCACCCATTATCCTCCTCACCCTTCATGTGGTGAGCCCACGACTCCAACTCCTTGGAGGGATCCATGGTGGTGGGCTCTAGCAAGGAGGACATACACCTCTTTGTAAAAGCAGTAGGTTTGTGGTTCAGCATTGGGATGAATTGTTGGCCTCACTAGTCTTCTGATAACCTGATGCATTTCTTTCACTTTCATGCAGCACTGCTGCTAGTCCCTCTGGTAGCCTTCTTGTACATCCCCCATGGCAATCTGCTCATAGATGTCCACATTTCTACACTAAGTCCACAGCTGTCCTTGGACAGCCTCTTCTCCCCACAGGGCCAGGAGATCAAATATCTCGTCTGCTCCAAGCTGGAGCGCATATGAAGCATGTAGTCAGCATGGTCAGTGGGGCAGTTGCACACAAAGGAAAGCTGCTAGGTGTACTTGGCTAGCTGGACAATCAGGAAAAAAGGTATTTAAAGGAGATAGGTGGGAGTGGTAGGAGGCCTTCTGGTCTGTGTGACCCCTGGCAGTGGAGTTCACAATTGTGACCAGAGCAGTCAGTGTCAGGAATTGTGGGATAGCTACTAGAGAACTGTTAGGGTTGACATAAGTAACGCAACATCTACACTTATGCTGCATTGACCTCAGCATATCAACTATAGCTCAATGCAGCAGAGGGAGAGGGTGTTATTGTACCACTGTAAACGGGACACTTACACCAGTGGAAAACAGATTTAAGTGTAGAAATATGCACAACTAGGTCAACGCAAGGCAGCTTACGTTGACCTAACTTTGTAATATAGAATGGACTTGTGACTGAGAAAGATGGGGGGGGGGGGAAGAAGGGTGATGGGATCCCTGGTGTTCAGCCGGAGTCTGTGGAACCGCTGTGCCCCCTTAGCCCAGGCTGGAGGGAGGGAGAGAGAGAGTTCTCTCACAATGCCTTGCTAGTTACCAGCAGCAAACCCCTCCATGAACTGTTATAACTCAGCACAACCGCATGTGGAGTCCCACACCCAGTTATATTTTATGAATGCTCCAAGAGCCACTCATGAATGACAGGGAAAGGCACCAGCCCAATCCCCCAGCTGCCAGCCTTGCATCTCAGGAATACGCAGTCTTGAGCTGTTCAAGACAAGCAATGCAGATTTAATAATTGGTTCACCACTTCATCAGTGGAAAGTGGATATACACCAACCTTTGCAAAACCTGAGCAGATTTAAACTGGGAATTGGTCCTGCTTCGAGCAGGGGGTTGGACTAGATGACCTTCAGGGGTCCCTTCCAACCCTGATATTCTATGATTCTAATTTGCCACACACTTCATACAAACTCACTGGTAAAGAAACAGTAAAACAAGTTTGATTACAAAAGATAAATTGACTGACTTTTTGCCTGAGTTAGTTACCAAAAGAAATAAAACAAAGCATGCAGTCTAAACTCTCAACCCTATTAGAATGGGCAACTAGACTAAGCAGTTTCTCTCACCCCACTGGATGCTGCTGTTCATAGTACACAGATTTCACCCTTGAAATCTGGGCCCAGGCCCTTCAGTTGGAGTCTTCAGAATGTCCTTGTTGCTTGCAGTGTAGGTGGGTGAAGGGTATAAAAAAAGGACAAGCATACCCTGTTCTAAGTCCCATGTGCTTGGGGAACACACAAGTCCTGGCATGTCTGGTGGGAATTACTGAGTCTCTAGACAAGGTTGAGCAATTCCCCTGGTGTCGCCTCATCTAGGTGAGTCACCGAATTGTAGCTCCCTTGCCGGACAAGGGCTGTTGATAGGTTGTTTGGCATGGCGTCCTTGCTGTTGTCTCTGGAGGGCTAATATCTGGCTGATTCCCCAACTTAAAGCATGTTTTAGTGACCACCATACAACACAATTGTCAGAACTTCATATGTATTAATGATATACATATGGATAGAGAAAAGACTTTCAGCAGATCAAAACCTTTCCCCAATACATATAAAGCATGCCTTGTAAGGTAAGATCATGATTATATAAAAATAAGGAATATGGGGTTCACAGGACACTCCAAGTTATAGAATGTCAGAGGGAAAGTTAGGAGCTCTTTCTTAACCATGTTGAATTTGAACTAATGGCTAGCCATCCACAAAGAGAAGTCAGAGACAGGCTAAGATTTTAGTTTGGATAGAAGGAGACTAGTCTTTTAAATCAGTGTGTCAGAGATGATAGTTGAATCTGTGCTTATGGATGAGATTATCCCAAGATCGGTCCCCTTTTCCCTCAGCACCCTAATAGAGCTCCATGAATTGTCCACAGATGGCTGGTGGAGGGGGACAAGGGAGGATGTGGGACACGCTTAACAAGCCTTTATGAGAAGCAGGAGAACCAGGATAGGACAGTCACAAAAGCCAAGGATGGACAAGATTTCAGGAGGAGCATGGTTGAAGACAGCTGAAGGTTTAAGGAGGACGAGGATAGATCACTGGTTCATGAGTTACATAAAATTTGTTAATTTACTTAAAGCTGCAACTTCAGGAATCACTTGACTGCATGAGACTCTCAGCTTTCCTTTTAGATAAAGGAAGTTTCTAGCCATCATGGTGAACACTAAAGACTCAAGAACCCAGATGAAATTTTTTTAAGTGATTTTAAGCCACTTTATATATATATATATATATATATATATATTTTTTTAAAAGGCCTAATTCATGATTTTTGAATGTTTGGGATCTTCAATACTGTAGTCAGCTTTGAAGGACCATGCATTTTGGGTAGGATTTTAACACACAGCAGGACTGAAGAGGGAGAATGGAGGCAACTAATTGTTTTTCTGAAAGGAGGCACAATCTTCAAAAGTTTGCATGAATAGCATCATCATTTAACAGACTTCTTACCCTCCTCTGTAGTATGAGGTATTTTAGGCAAGGTTTGGGACAGTGAAGAAGTGCTGTTTGCTACAGTCCCATGTCTGGCTTTGTGAATAATCACTGAAAGGTCACACAACTCCCACTAATTTCCAGAAGTGACTGACCATGTACTCAGGAAATTAAATTGTATGGACTTCATGGCAAATAGCTGTCTGACAAGATATGCAAGGCTACTAGTACATTTAATGTCTCCCTCCTTATTTCGTAAGACTGACCCACAAAAAAAAATGTATATACAAAGTAATAGTTTTTATTAAAGGTACTATACCTCTCATTCTACCATACCTTCAGGACTGCCTTGTTGAATTTCAACACTTACATGCTCCAAGCAAGCAGCAACTTCTTTAAAATGTATAAGCACAGACCCTGCTGCAAGTAGACACAGGCATTCTAGACCATTTTCTTTATTATCAAGCACTGACATAAGAGAAGTTGACAGCTTAGAAACTTGTTAAAAAAAATTAATAAGTGGTTTGGTAGGCTGTTTTAAGACTGTAGCAAGCCCTTGATCTTGGATATATTGTTTACCGGCTTGAGAAGTATTTAAAAAGTGAAACCAAAGATCCCTTAGAAGTCAAGAGACTGTCTGAAGACAGACCCTTCCTTCTCATACTCCTCGGGTGAGTTGCAAACCACTGGTTAACAACTCTGCTAGAGCATTACAAAAACACTGTAGCTAAATTTTAGTTGAAAGCAGAACAAACATAAAGCATCTGTTTTGTTCTGAGCACTTAAATTTAGCTGACTACTTTTTAACTTCAAAGTGAACTCAGAACTGCTATTTTTAGGCAATTCACATAGGAGAGGGCTGTTATCAGGCAAATGTAAGCTCCTAAAAATCAAAGGAATAAATCCCACCCACTTATAAGCTTCAAGCCATCATAAAATTTCATGGTTAGTCTTTATAAAACATGGTTACAAATTAAAGTTGAGTTTCAGAGCAAATACTATAACAATATAATCCCACCTTTTTTTTAATTACTTTGTCCATTTTCTTACTTTCAGGCTTCAGTCCAATCTTTTCTGGTAGCCAAGATTTTTCTTTTGACTTGTTTATAATACTTTGAAGAACCATTCTTAAAATATTCTTCATGTGCAGAACAGTAAACAATAGTGAACATAAAAAAGTATTTAAATAGGTGATGTATTGCTGAAGTCTAAAATAGTTTCTATGCACCAGCGGCTACACTGAGAATCTGCTTAAATGGATGTCCCTTTGGTCTACTGGCATATTAATACAAGTAATGACGAGCAGTGATAAGATGTTCTAATGAGAGAAGACAGGCCAGGGCTGTGACAGGAACAAGATATAGAGGATCAAGTTTCACCTAATTAGGCAAACTTGCACTAGGAGAGTTCTACCATCTTATTGTGCAATATTCATCTTTGCTTGGGATTATAACAAGTGTTGGCAAAGATTAAGTATTTATGTTAAATCATTACACAAGACTCTTTCCATCCTTGTTAGAAACCCACTAATTTTTTGTTAAAAAGATGCTAAGTTGCCCCAAAGAACATTAAGAATGGCTCTAATGTCAATGTTTAAACATGCTAACAAAGCAGTTGAGAATGAAACCCAGTCTGTTTGCTTAAAACAAAACCCATATACATATACACACACACATACATATACACACACACACACACACACACTTTTCAAGCCCTGTCCATTTCTTGGCAGAAATCTGCCTTCTGTTGGATGTGGGTCAAACAGCTACTGCAATGACTGGTAAGCTCTGTTTATTGCTGCTTCTGCACCTCAGAGGCCAGAGAGTGATCATCACCATCCCACTCCTCAACAGACCCTCTTCTCTACCACACAGGATCCAAAGCTGCAGGAGACTCCACCTATGAACCCAGTTGCAGCTCCCTAAAGGCATCAGAAGAGCTACAGCACATTTTCCAGCCCCTCCATTCCTTTTGTTCTCACACTCGGAGAACCTAATTAAAGGCGGAAAAGAAGAGGCTCTGACAAAGTATCCCCACAAGCAAAAATAGGAGCCACCAGTGGATCTCACATATCACAACCCTCTGACATGCTGAGCTACACATCACCAGTAGCTCCTGAAGTGTGTTCAGGGTGGGAGGGGGTGCCAGGGAGCAGAAGGTATAGCTGATCCAAGCAGTCTCCCTCCCTCCTCAGAAGGAGGCCTTCATGGGTGACAGGTCTATTAAAAACAAAAGAAATTGGGAGGATCACAGACCTCCTTTGAGGGAAACAGAACCATTTAACTTGTTAGAAAATGGGAACATTTTATAGAACTAAAATGTTACCTTTTGATTTTATTTGAAGGAATGGGAAATTTAATTCTCCAAACCCAGGACTGTCACAGACAGCAAATTTAGTTGCCAGTAAAGAAGATTGAGGTTTTTCCAAATAATCCATAATTGAAGAGAACATATTATGTTAAATAGGGGAAACACGGTGCCATCACTACACTACGCATACTTGCTCCATTCTTGGAAACAGGAAACATACTGAAATTTAAGAAACCTTCTCTAAGAGGTATTGTGGATAGAGGCCTTGTCTACATTAGAAGTGTAGATGTGGCATATCCCCACAGAAGGGGTTTTTCCTGCCAGCACAGTAACGTCACATCCCTGAATGAATGACATTACTTATGATAACAGAGGTACTGTTTGCATAGCTGCATTTACACTGGGAGTTTTGCCAGGAGAACTATGTTGGCTAGGTGGCTTCTGGCTTTTTCACATCTCTTACCAACAGTTATGCTCACAAAACCTTGTGATGTAGACTTGGCTGGTGCCTGTGCTCATGCACACACAGGCAAAACTTCACTGATAGGTTTAATTCTAAGTCTGTCAGCTGCTCTTCGGTGTTCTTTTAAAGAAAACCATGAACTAAAATAAACCTTTTTAATTCAGCAAAGAAGGACATCAGAAGGATGAATAGCACCTGTATCTAAGAACTGCTGATTTTACCCAATAAACTATGGAGCATGCCTTTGGGAGGTGCAGGAACGTGTCAAGGGAGGCATAAGCTATTTTTTGGTAGCTAGGGCTCCTGCAAAAGGGCCATCCACAACCAGGTGGCAGAGATAAAAGTAGATGCTGGAGACTGGGCTTGCCTTTCCCTCCCCTGCACCGCTCTTCCCTCACAAGGAGGCAGCCCAGGCTTGGGCTCACCTCTTCCCCTCCAATCCATCACTTTTCATATTGCCACCCTTATTTCTGTGCTGCTGCTGGCACAGCCCAGCCTTCAGAGCTGGGTGGCAATATATGTACTTGTGGGAGGTGGCATAAACAACTACAGACAAAGAAAGGAGAGGGGAGCCTGATTAAATAAATTTGAGAACCGTTGGGTTAAATAATGCAGTAATCAAGAACTGTGCAAGCACAGGGTAGTCTCTTCTACTCTTTCCCAAAACCCTGATCCATAGTTGCACGGCTTCTGAATCAGAGCTCTTGGCCCAAGTCATTTGCCTGTAAGATCTAAAATGATTAATATTGTTCCTAAGTAAGGGATTTTTTTAATAAACACTGGACAGCAGATGAAGAGGGTAGTTAAAGAGGTCCCTGACTGGCTGATTTGTTGAAGTCATCAATAGGGTCCTACTTCAGAGAAGTATCAGGGTACGTAAAGAAGTTATTTTGCATGAATTCCCCCCCTCTTCCCAAAGGGTCAGATTCTGAATTAGTTTTAAGGAGAAGAGACGGGTATATACAACCTACAGCAATAGGTTTTGGGATTTCAACTCTGAATTAGATACAAGCCAGGTAGATGCAAGGTCCAAGAGGCTCATGAGAGTCTCTGAAATAGTGGTCTTGTGAAATAAAGTCCTTAGTGAGCAAAACATTGGGATGGATAACTGCAAGGACAGGACATGCTCTACTTGTTCCATAATCCTAATTAAATGACATAAATCACTGAGAAATACAAATGTGGGCCCTAATCCTGTTGCATTTTAAACAGGCAGAACCTTATGACCCCCTTAGAGTTCCACCAAAACCAACAGGGATAGATGGGAAAAAGAGGAAACAGTAAAAGTATTAAAAAGAAATTTTGAATAGTCACAAGTTAAAATGAGTCAAGAATTATTGAGATAAATGAATACAAACAGACAATGTTTAATAGGCATGGGCTAAAAATGATTACTTGAAGTATGCAATTAAAAACACAAATACACACTGGCAATAAGCAAGAATTAAAAGTTACTTCAAAATAGTGGCAGTTCAAAAAGAAAGAATAGTGAGACCTGTGTAGTACTACCTAGCTAACCCATATTTTTGTTTTTATAACCTTTGCCCCCCAATCACCTTGACTCCTCCTACTGTTTTCATTTCCTTCATCTCATCTTCTTGCATCTCATCTTGCAAACTCTTATGCATATGTTCATATGAGTAAATCTGCACAACACACTTAAAGTTTGCAGGATTAGTGTTTCAGATTGCAATATGAAGATGACAGATCTCCTACTTTTCTTTAAATAACTTTCTTCCACCAAGATGGTTGTTGAATCTGTCCATTCCTCACTCTTACACCCTTGACTCCTTTAACCTCACTCTCCCATCATGAGATCTGGCTTGCCCATTCCTCATCCCTGGGCTCACACCCACATTTCCTCTGCTCCTACTGTGGGAGGTCTGATGGAAATCCTGTGGCCAGCCTGAGTTCCTCCCTTACAAATTCATTACTTTCCTCTTAGTTCTGCCATCTTTCTAGCTAAAGAACTCTACTTCTCCAATTTAACTGAATCCCAGGCCCCACAATCCCAGCCACCTTTGACTCACTTCTCATATCCTGCCTTCTTCCTCCTCTAATTTTTCTCTGAATAGAATCACAAAGGATTTATTTCGAGAAATTTACCTTCCTCCTCCCCTCAGCTTGCCTTTCATTCTCCCCTCCCACGTCACAGATGCAAAAGGTTCTCATCTGCTTTCTTCCACTAACCCCTTAACATGTCACAATGACTCAATTCCATATCCTAACCTGCCTTGTGTCCACTCTCCTCTGCACCCTTACTCTTCCTTAACTTCTCTCTCTCCTCACCCCACCCTATCCCAGCTCTTTCACATCACAATACAGTCATACTTTAGGCTCTCCCAACTTTAAAATCCCACTCTACTCCACTTGTATCTCCAAGTGCCGCCCATCTCCCTTTCACCTTTAAGGTCATTGAATGTGCTATTTACAATTACTGTCTGGAGTTGTAGGAGAGGAAGTCCGTCCTAGACCCTACTGAATCTGGCTTACACTCACTGCACTCAACTGAAACTCCTCTTGCCACATCTCTAATGACCAGTTCCTAGCCAAATCTCAAAAATCGGTACTCCCATCTTCATCCTCCTTGATCTATCAGCCACTTTAACAGTTGACCATGCTGCTCTTCTTGAAATCACATCTACTCCTGGCTTCCATGACTGTCTCCTCCTACTCTAATTGCTCCTTTAGAGTATCCTCCCCATCCCCTTTCCAGCTTTGTGGGTTTTCCACAATCCTCTGTCCTCAGATCCATTCTCTTATCCCTCTACATGTAATCTCATCCACAAACACAAATTCAACTACAATCTCTGTGGAGGATTCCTAGAGCTCTCTTCCCTAGACCTGTCTAATTTTGTCCAAACTCAGCCTGTCTCTCTGCCATCTCCTTGTGGATGTTTAATTGTCAGCTCAAGCTTAACAGTTAAAAACTGAGCTCTGTAACGGACTGGGTCATAGCCAGTCTGACCTAGCCATCACAGCTGGGCCCAGGTATGCAAGAGCCAGTTCCCATAAGCAAGAGTCAGGCTGGAATTAGAGACCAGAGATCACAGGCAGTACCAGGCTAGATTCAGGGAGCAGGAATCAGGGAGAGTAAATGCTATTAATATTAGTAGGGCCCAGTTATTCTTGGATGTACTAGACAGGTTTCTTCAAGTTGACACTGAACCAACAGAAGGTGATAACATTTTAGACTTGGTTTTAGTAAGTAATGAGGATACCATAGAAGAGCTGGTCATAGGAAATAACTTGGATTGAGTGATCTCGAATTGATTCAGTTGGAATTAAATGGAAGGATAATCAAAACCAGGTCATCAGCTATGGGTTTTTATTTCAAAAAACAGATGTTGGGAAATTAAAGGGAATTAAAATAGTCATCATTTGAACTGAAGAGCTCAAAGACTTAAATGAGAAGGCTTGGAATTTCTTTAAATCAACCTCACCAAAAAAAAAAAAAAAAAAAAGCACAGCTATCTGAAATTTGGATCCCAAGAAAGAGTGGGGAGAGGACTTGTAGGGAAAGGCTCCAGACCCAGCTGGATTAATAACCACCCCCAAAAGGTTATTAGGAGTAAGCCAAGAGCCTGCAGGGAATAGAAAAAAGGGATTGATCAGCAAAGAAAGCTACATCATGAAGGTTAGAAAAACGTAGGAATAAAATGAAGAATCTAAAAGTCAAGCCAAATTAGCTTTTGCCAAGGAAATTAAAAAAGGTATTTTAGTTATATAAATAAAAAGAAGAAAGGATAAAGGTGGGCTGCTATGCAGTCTGGATTGGAAGGAGATTAAAGATCATATACGTATGGCCCAAAAACTAAATGAATACTTTGCCTCAGATTTCAGTAACAAGAATATGGAACTTGTGCTCGAAGGCAGTACAGCTAGAAATGGAAAATTACCACATCTGAGATGGAAAAGCTTGAAGAGTTTAAGGAACTCAAATTGGGGGAAGGGGAGAGGAGTGTCCAGATAATTTCCATCCCAGCATGCTGAAAGAACTGGAACACAAGAT
Source organism: Eretmochelys imbricata (assembly GCF_965152235.1). Lineage (NCBI taxonomy): Eukaryota > Metazoa > Chordata > Testudines > Cheloniidae > Eretmochelys > Eretmochelys imbricata. The sequence continues at coordinate 113,600,375 of NC_135577.1, forward strand.
TGCTAATCCAGTAGCTAGGATTTTTAATAAATCTGTCTAGTCAGGGGTAGTACCATATGACTGGAGAATATCATACTTGTATTTAAGAAAGGAAAAAGTGATCTGGGCAGTTACAGATTTGTTAATCTGATCAATACTATGCAAGGTTTTAAAACAAAATGTGAAGTAAAGAACAATTAAATTAGAGGTAAATGGCAATGCAACGGGAGTTCAAAGGTAGATTGTGCCAGACTAACCAGATTTCCTTCTTTGAGAAAACAACTGAATTTTTCAATAAGGGAAGTGCAGTAGCTCTAATCTATTAGGACTTCAGTAAAGCACTTGGCACTGTACAACATGGGAAATTAGTCTAATTAGGGAAGATGGAGATCAGTACAAGCATCTTAAGGGGAGACAGCAATGGGTTGTGCTGCAAGGTTATCTAACTGCAGAGAGGTTACTAGTAGAGTTCCTCAAAGATCTGTCTTGGGACCAATCTTATTCAACATTTTTGTTATTGACCTTAGCATAAGAAGTAGGTGGGTTTGCTAATGCTACAAAGTTGGAAGACATTGTCAGTACAGAGGAGGATCAGAATATTATACAAGAAGATCTGGATGACCTTGAAGACTGAAGAAATGGGATGAAATTCAATAGTACAAAGTGAAAGTTCATGCACTCAAGGTCTAATAAGACTTCGTAACAAGCTAGGGGCTCATCAACTGGAAGTAAGTGACAAAGGAGGAGAGACCCGAGTATGTGGGTCATTCATAGGGGGACTACAGCCATCAAAGTGATGCAGCTGTGAAGACGACAAATGCGATCCTGTATAAGGCAAGGCATTTCCAGTAGCAATAAAGTAATATTAATGCCATTATCTGAAGACCTTCATTTGGAATACTGTGCATAATTCTGGTTATTCATGTTCAAGAAAGATTAATTTAAAACTGGAACAAGTGCAGAGAAGAGCTACAAGGATGATCAGAAAATGGTGGGCCTATCCTATGAGAGGAAACCTTAAGAGCTTGGCTAAAGAAGAGCTAATGAAGGGACATGATTGCAGGGTGGATAAAAAACTATTTTTTAAAAAAAAAATTGATTTTTTTGATAAATGCTTCCCCTCCCTCAAAAAGCAATCTAAAGATATCTCATCATGGAATAGGGATTATAAAGTCTAATTCTATAGTATGAGACAATATATTCATGTAATGTTTAAGAAAAGTTTTGTAAATGAGTTCTAGTAGTTCATGGATTAGGAACCCAATCTTACAGGGTGCCACAGGCTTCTGTATAGATTTAAGGTAATCTTTCTACCCACCCAATGGGACTCAGTGCTCAGTCTAGAAGATACCATCAGAGAGGCTTAGTTTTGCAGTTCTCAAACTGTGGATTTGTGTCTCCAGAGATAACATGCTTCTTAACAGCAAAAATGTTTGTAAATATACATACATAGAGGTGAGAGACAGACCTCAACCCTATTGTCCCTTTGCAAATTTGTGTACACAGAGTCAATCCCTTACCTCACTCTAAAAGTGCAAAGTTTCTAAAAGTTCAATGAACAGAAAATTGTTGGGGGTGGATTAGATTTGGACAAGGAGAAGAAGTCTGGAGATAAATGAGAGAAGAGAGGGACACGCAGTAGAAACTAAAGTGAAACTCTTTGAGCAGCATATTCCAGAAGTCTTGAGGTCTTTCTGAGTGTAACCCTTAATTGATTTGAGATCTACCTAGAAGGGAAAACCTATAATGGTAGCAGCCCATAAAGGGAGACCCATTTGGGAACAGTTTAATGAAGTTCCTCTACCTGTGGTTAAGACAGGCACATGTGCAAAATGCAAACAGTACAATAAAGAAATGCAAGGCCTGGCTGCCCAAATGAAACATCATGAGAAGAGTTCCTTCTTAGGAGGAAGCTGTGTTGAAGATGATGAAAGGAACATGTCTGAACATACAGGATCTTCAGGTTGGTAAACTTTTTTATTTCATACTTTAAGGACTGCCTGTCTACCTTCTGGACTAGTCTTGAAATCTCATGTTTGAGCAAAAAAACTATAGTACTATCATTTTAGATGCAGTTGATAAAAAATAAATAGCTGAAATAGGCAGATCTTCCTTTTACTATATCACCTTTAAAGTAGTTCTGAATAATAGTAGTCAGTGAATGCAATGAGTAATACTAAATGAACAGTATGCTAATAAATTAAATAACTGCATTGACTTATTTTGTTTAGGAGAATCCATCCTCATCCTATAGGATTCTGAAGGCTATCCACCCTCAAGATCACTATCATTTTCTATAGTTTTGGAGTTATCTGCCAAGGATAGTGATATGTTATGGAAGTATTTTGCAATTTCAACCACCACCACTTTGCAGCAGCTGCTCTAAAAAAAGTGGGTGGAACCAAACTAACTTCCACAAGACCTGTGATGGAACTCAGTGGACTGTTTTGAGCACTATATCAAGAACTGGCCTAATCTGATGACAGTTTGTGAACAAAATAGTGAAAAAACAGATGGCACCAGAACAGCCAAACTTCTCAACATTGGGCTTAAGAGAAATGTTGAACACATGCTGAGTACCCTGAAGCCTATTTCTGTAGCCTTGAACAAAATGCAGCAAAATAGCTGTTTTATTGCCGATGCTGTTAAATTGGGAAGAAACTGAGTGAGATCTTAAATATGCAATGACAGTTAAATTACAAGCATTTAAAAAAAAATAAAACACAAATCGGACAAGTACTATCTACAGCTCATTTTCTTGCAATGATTCTCAATACTCGGAACCAGGGTGTGACAAGTTTCAATCGGTCCACCGAGCCCCTAGGGGGCAATGGAGAGCTATGGTCCCATGGGCAGGCCTTAGTCACACCTTTTGGGTGCTGGGGAATTAGCGGAAAGGGAGCGCCGGCACAAGTCAGCAGCGCGCCCCTCAGCCAGGGGAGTGCCGGGGTAGGGGAACGCAGGCCCACCCAACTCCACTGTGTTCCAGCCCAGGGCCCTGACAGTGGCGGGAGGCGAAGGTCCTGCTGCTGGGTCAGCGGGGGGCCATCCATGCCTCGCTGACCAAATACCCCTACAACACACAGTGCAGTTCTGCCCAAGGGCTAATTCCTACCCGGTCTCTCAAGCGGGCCTCTCTGGTCCCTCCAGCTCATTCGGGTATTCAGCTGCTGACAGCTCCAGCTCCCCGTCTATGTCGGGCTCATGCTGGCCTGGGTTACAGTCTGGCTCCTCCAGGTCCTCTGGGTACTCAGCGGCTGGCAGTCCTGGTTGCCACAGGCCTTCCTCCCGGTCAGGTTCCTTGTGGCCCAGGGCCTCCCTGGGTAGGCAGCAGGGTCTGGAGGGAGCAGCCTGTGTCTGTCTCCCTCCCTGGTGCTTCTCTCACTAGGCAAAGGGCCCCGCCCTTTGTACTTCCTGTCCCACCCCTCCCCTCCCCAGGATTGGCGTAAGCTTGGTCTGGCCCTGCCCACTTAGGCTGAGAGGGTGGCTCTTTACCCTCTGGTTCAGAGGAAGCCACCCTGGCTCCCTACACAGGGTCAAACCTGATCGGCTGAAGAAGAGGAGTTGGCTATGACCTGGACATCCAACAATCATCCCTCCATAATATCAACTAGAATAAACTTCAGAGCTAAGGGTGAACCATTCACGAAATGTGTTTGCTGATGATGTTTTAAAGAAAGTCACACCAGTGAACTGGTGAATCCAAGTGCTTAAGTGACTTCCAGAGACTGTTGAAGTGATAATCTCACTTTTAACAGCAGTAGCTTCTTCTGCTGGTGTAGAAAGAATATTTTCTTCCTTTGGACTAATTCCAAACTGAGAAATCATTTGGGACCTGAAAAAGCAGGAAAGCTCATTTTTCTTTTCCAGATTATGAACCAACAGGAAAGTGAAGGTGAAGATGACCAAGTTAGCTGCAGAAGCCAATATTTTAAGTTTCTCATGTTGACATAGCTGAAATATTTTTAAAAAAATCAAATCATTTAATTTAGTTAAAAATAACTTGAATAAAAACAAACCTGATTTTAAAAAACTTGAATGTTTAAATTCAAAAATTCATGCTTGTTTTGGAAAATATGTTTGCTGAAGGAAAAAAATCCAGAACACACAACATTGTTTTAGTTAACTAAAACAATTTAAAATGTCTGTCTGGTAATGTTCTCCTCCTAATACTACATTGCAAGAAAAATCCTCCAAATATTAATGAATTAACCTGTTGAATTGGAGATAGTTCACCTCCCACTCCCAATGACTTCGTAAGTATCTGCTTCATTTACCAAAGGTAAATGAAATAAAAAATCATTCATTTTCTGATACAGCTGTAAAACTAAAATCAGAAAAGTTTTTATAATAAATCATTCTAAAAATGAAACCTACATCTTGGAGTTGTGAAGAATATGTATTAAGTTTACAACAAACAAGAATGCACTTTTATGTAGAAAACTATGATTGCATAGAGTCTTCCTGACTAGTGACTTATATCAATTTGATTTAAATCAAATCCACCCTGTCATGAAGAAAACCCTTCAGAGCATGATCAGAAAGGACTCCAGGAGGATCCAGACGCAGACCAGTGGAGGAACTGAAGCCGAGATAGGAAGTGGCCCAGGGAGCAAGTACGGGAGCACCAGCCCCCTGACCACACAACTGAATTGTCATAGGGCCCTTGGGCAGAACCCAGTGGAGCCGAGCGGGCCAAGGTTTCCCTACCCCCAGCAATTTACTCATCACTGGGTGACATGGCTGTTGACTATCACCACTGGGCAGTGTTGCCAGGTCCAGACTTCAGCCTTGACAGTTATACAAAACTAAGTTATATCTTTCACAATTGCAAGAATTTCACTATAGAGAGACCTCATTAAAGCCACTTCCAGCTCAAAAATGGTTACCTGCCATTATTACAAACAGCTAAGATTACTATAACTGAAGAAAATTAAGTGTAACCTTCACACCTTCTGGGTGGGGTGCTGTGTCCCATCTAGTGGCACAGAGACCACTTAGAGAGAGTTAAATGAGTCTGCTCCACAGCCCTGGCTAACAGTCAGCTGGCTTTTAGCTCAAACAGTAGAGGCTCATGCACTAAGCTACAGAAGTCCCTGGTTCGATCCCACCCGCTGACAAGCAGGGTCTGTCAGCATTACATAAGCACAGAGATAAAAGTTATATTTAAATATAAGTTACCTGTCACTTTAAATGCTACTCCTTTACAATAAGCCAACAATACTCCAATTGTGGGTTGTGACCCCAAAGTGGGACACAAGTTTGTTTTAAAAGGGTCACCAGGGTTGCCTGTGGCCAAAGCCTGAGCAACTTGCTTCATGGGGCCATCCATGGCATGGGGCCCCAGGCAACTGCCCTGCTTGCCACTCCTGAACACCAGTCCTGACAGAGCACTGGGGTCATATAGTAATTTTTGTTGTCAGAAGGGGGTCATAGTGCAATGAACTACAACTGCCACCCATCCTCATGTAGGTTCACTTTACAATAAAAAGAGTGGTGGACTGCGATTCCCTGTTCCCCCTACATAGATAATCAAAACAGTGAATCAAAGGGTCTACCACTTGAAATAAAAACAAAAAACAACCACACAAGCAAATACAATTACCACCTGTCAAGGTTCCTTCCCCACTCTGAACTCTGGGGTACAGATGTGGGGACCTGCATGAAAACCTCCTAAATTTACTTTTACCAGCTTAGATTAAAGCTTCCCCAAGGTACAAACTATTTTACCTTGGATTTTCGCTGCCACCAAACGTCTAACCAGTATTATTATTAGGAAAGAGTCCATTTGTAAACGTCTTTCCCCCCAAAAAATCCTCCCAAATGTTACCTCCCCCCTTCTGGGGAAGGTTTGATAAAAATCCTCACCAATTTGCATAGGTGACCACAGACCCAAACCCTTGGATCTTAAGAACAATGAAAAAGCATTCAGTTTCTGAAAAGAAGGATTTTAATAGAAGTAAAAGAATCATCTCTGTAAAATCAGGATGGTAAATACCTTACAGGGTAATTACATCCAAAACATAGAGAATCCCTCTAAGCAAAACTTTACATTACAAAAAGGCACAAAAACTGGAATATCCATTCCATTTTTTGTTATTTCCTGTGGTGGTATGAAGCCACCATAGCACACCAGGGTTGGTTTGCAGGTGGAAGCTCTGTCCTCAAACATATGGGCGTAGCTTTTCTAGAGTGTAGACAGTGGCGTAACATTCTTTTTCACTAATTCTTTGACCAGTTGCTTTCCCTCTCAGAAAGTTTTTTACTGAGAAACACTACAGGGTGGAATTCTTGATCTGGTCCTTCCTGCATTAAAACTGCTCCCACACCACGCTCAGACGCTTCTGTGGTTACTAGGAACGGTTTGTCAAAGTCTGGGGCCCTTAGTACAGGGTCAAACATGAGTGTTGCTTTAAGCTGGTTAAAGGCCTTCTGACACTCTTCGGTCCACTGAAAGGCATTTGGCTGTTTCTTTGTGGTTAGGTCTGTCAGTGGGGAGCTGATTTGGCTGTATTGTGGTACAAATCACCTGTAATAACCGGCCAAGCCTAAGAAGGGTTGAACCTGTTTCTTTGACCTTGGGACAGGCCACTTTTGGATAGCATCCACTTTGGCCTGTAGGGGGTTGATAGTTCCTTGACCCACCTGGTGTCCAAGGTAAGTCACTCTGTTTAGGCCTATTTGACATTTCTTAGCCTTAACAGTTAGTCCTGCCTCACTTATGAGCTTGAGGACTTTTTGTAGATGTTCCAGGTATTCTGCCCAGGAATCCAAAAATATGGCCACATCGTCAAGGTAGGTGATTGCACATTCTCCTAATCCCACTAGGAGACCATCTACAAGTCTTTGGAAAGTGGCAGGTGCACTCTGCAGCCAGAAAGGGAGTACATTAAATTCATACAGTCTGACATGGGTGGTGAAGGCTGACCTTTCTTTGGCAGATTCATCTAGCAGTACCTGCCAGTACCCCTTGGTTAATTAAGTCCAAGGTAGAGATGAACAGGTCCCCATGTCTGTACCCTAGAGTTCAGAGTGGGGAAGGAACCTTGACATGGTGGCAGAAGTGGGGATTTTAAAGGTGTTTACCCCTCCCTTTATATTTATGACACCACCCATCCTCACTTTTTAGTTTATTGTAAAGGTGTAGCATTTCAATTGACAAGATTCAAATATCACCCTCACATGAGTAAACTGACAAGTCAATTTACACCTTTCTTAAATATATTCTGCTTCAATGAAAAAAAATTCATGCCTTATTACACCATAACAGTTGCAAACCCAATACTCCAAATAGGATATGATCTCTGATGACATTTGGCTTTTACAGTCAGAGCAAACAAACTTAAGGTAATCCAAATTATTTCTTCCCCTTAGGTGTCTTAATTATGTTCAAACAAATTTAATTATATAGACAGACACTTTTTACATGAACAGATATCCTACCCAGCATACTTTAAGAGTTTTTGTTATTAAACCACCTCCCCCCAGTGATTTTAGAAAGACAGACTGTTTGAGTGGCTATGGTCTAAAACAATACTAGTACCAACATACTATTACATGAAGGGACATACTGACTTGGTATGAATGTACTGAACATCTTTCGAAGCATGGCAGAGAGGATAAGAGAAGAAACTGTTTTCTTACCCTCCCCTCAACCCAAAGTCCAAGGGGCCCACTGCAACAGTTCAATCATACTCTACCTACATCCCTGAACTTGGGTGAAGAGAAGAGGGGGGCCCCTGAGGCCCTGCCATATGAAGAGATGCCTTTTTTTTTAAGGCACTCAGAAAAAGCTTTCAAAAGGCCCTCCTCTCTTTCTTGCTTCTGAAAAGACAGCAAGTACCTGCACACCTCATAAAAAAAAAATTCTAGATTTTGTGGCAAAAACACTCTACATTCTTCAGCACTCCAGTGTAGCAGATGGAAGCTTCTTTGACAGCTCCAGGCAAGAATTTATTTAAAATTTCAGTAATGCCAAGAAAGGAGCCCCAGTCATGTCCACAGCCCCAAACATAGGAAGACTGAATAATTACTACTTGCCTCCTCATTTAATTTGATGTTAAATTTAATTTAGCTTACATTGCCTGTAAATTCTCTTTTTTAATAGGCTACAGAAATGTGTACTGTAATACATAAAACTGTACTATAGTAAGAAGTCAGGTGAAGCTGGACATTTTGGCAGTTGAGGCTTCTGGCATCTGCAAAAGTCGTTTTAGCATTGACATGTTATCCAAGTATTAAAATTAAAGTGAAATAGTTGGTGTTGACACCAAAAATGTAAATCACTACATTTCAAAGTTAGACTCCCATTCCATGCAGGGATGAATGGGGCAATTAACACTTCAGAGTCTGCACTAGTTTAAATTTAATTCATGTGACATTAGTACTGTCACGTTTACAAAGCACTTGGGTACTACAGTGATCAGCAACAATATACACTCCTGGAGGAATTCTGTGCCACTGCGCAATGCAGAATTTCACAAAATTCCCTGTTCCCCCTGCAGAATTTCCGGACGCCATTAGGGGCCACTGGACTCTACAGAGCCCAGCTTGCAGTGAGCAGAGAACCCAGCCTGGAGGGACTGGAGGCTGCATTCTTTGATCCTCATTTTCCCAGGGACAGGAGAGGGTTTGGGAGAGAGAGCCAGCTCTCGCAAAGGGTAAGGAAGGGTAGGGCTGCATCACACTATGTCCCCTGGCAGGACAGGGAAGAAATTTGGGGGAGTAAAGGTTCCCAGGGTGCTGGTGTCTGGGCCAGGGGCTCTAGGAGGAGAGGGGTGCTGGTGTCTGCCACAGAGCCCCCTCCAGCAGTCCATTACTGGAACTGGGTTGTTGTAGGAGTTTTTTTTTAATTCTCTACTCCTGGGGGAATCTTTTTTGCTCATCTGTATTGTTGACAGGTATTTTGAAACAATCACTCCAGTTTCAATTGTAATTTGTGTTATTTTGACAAATAAAATATACAGAATTTTAAAATATTGTGTGCAGAATTTAATTTTTTGGTGCAGAATTCCCCCAGAAGTGAATATAAAAAACTCTAAGAAACAGATTGTTTGGATGGTTTTCTTTGCAACCACATGGGCTAGAAACTTGCTGGTTTTAAAATGAAAGCATGGATTCTTACGTACACTTTTACAGTTCACCAGTAGCATAATTTGCTGAAGAATATACTAGATTTTGGTGTTAGGAAAGAAGGAAGGAAGTTGGGCTAAAAAACAAAAATAGGTAAGGTCTCTAAGCAGTCACTCCTCATGCTTGTACTTAAAAATGTAACTTCCAAAGAAGAGAGACATTGGATTTGTCCTTGTGTGTTTCTTTATGCTGTATTAAAGAGACCTGAATGTTGTTTTCGGTTTTTTAGAACATTTTATTCTACTTGGAGTTATTTTTACATTAGAGATTTAAGTCTTCTAGCCTAAACAAGACATGAAGCCCTTATCTGCATGTTAGACAATTTAACACCTAATATATACAGTAACAAATATTAGATTATTAGTAAAAAATTAGATTCTACATCCTGGTTAGCCAAGAGGATATTGGAAAGCTTTATAATATTGTTTTTTTCTAGGGTAGAGATGACCCTTAATGACTGGAAAATTAGTGAAATTGTGACATCACAAGACATACATAAATAAAATTTAGTTGTTAAGAGGGAAAGAAACCACCTAACAATTTAAAATTAATGTGTTTGTTTTTTGTTAGGACCTGTTTAACTTCATAACTAAGATTTTGAAAAGACTATGCATTTGTTAAAGATTTAATGCCATTGCTCATTCAATTAAGACCACGTCTTCATTATGGAGCCTATAGTAGGATAGCTATGGCACTGTAGCTATGCCAGTATAACCCTGAATTGTGATGGAAGGGGTTTTTCCTGTCACTGTCAGACCACTACCTTCCTGACCGATGCTAGCTAGGTCATCTGAAGCATTCATCCATCAATCTAGCTATGTCTACAACCAGGGTAAGGTCAGTATAGCTACAGCAATCAGAGGGTATAGATTTTTCACATCCCTGAGCATCATGGCTATGTCAACCTAATTTAAGTGCAGGCCAGTTCTGAGCATGTAATGCCTCAGACCAAGCTACTTTACACTTCTGTGGCTTGTTGGAGAACCACTGAAGATCAGATTTTACATTCCTAGTATATAAGAAAAAAACAGTGAAAATATTTAACTACTTTTTAGGCCTTTCATATATACATAAGTTTATATTTTTAAGTTAGAAAACCATGACAGTTAGTGGCCAGTTTGGCCTCCAGCCTACATTAGATCATTTTAGGGCTGCTATAGCTTAAGGCGCTATTGTAGCATTTGTTGGGAAACATCAAATCACAAGTCACACTTGGCCTACACTAGGAAAGAAGGACATAGAGCTAGTTTGGCTGGCTCTATGCCAACGAAGAATTCCCTAGTGCTGATGGAATCTCCACCTGCCCTCATATGGCAGCTTTTAGATCCCTTTTTGCCAAAGGAGGAACCATGGATCAGGCCCTAAGTTCTTCCCTTCTTTCAAGATAGGAGAAAAATAGTAAGTTGCAGAATAAAGCAGGTAAGCTACAGCATTAAAAAAAATTTAGAAGAAGACAGCTAACACAAATAGAACATGCTGTCATGTCAAGTGAGATGGTGTCTGTTTTAACAAACAGTCTATGGGTGTGGCTTTAAAATAATTAAATTGATTCGGACATGATTGAAGAGCACAGAGTAGGTCTCCCACTACAAATCTTTCACACGCCAAAGAATCTGATTCAAACATCTTCTCCAAAACTTAGACAATTGTGGACAAAAAAGTAGTAATCCTGCAGACATGCTGAAATATTCAGAGCTGCATGCAGAGATGCTTTCTTTAGACAATATTAAAAGATACAGTGAACACTAATCAAAGTATCTTATCTAATCTTCAAAAATACACAATCCAGTTGGTTTTGAGCCCTAATGCTAGTTAACACACTAGTTAGTCTACAGAACATATTAAACAGCCTGTGAAATAAAAAACAAGCACTGGTAACCATAGAGAAGGAGGGAGTTTTAAATGCCTTCATAAGGCACAAATAAATATCAGGCTTCACTTATTTGCCTGTTATTAGTGCCAGTGGCTTGTCATTTTTAAAATACAATATAAAAATTAACTATTTGACTGAAAGTTATCTACCTATTTGAATACTAATTGGTATCTGAAGGAGTCTGAAACATGATGCTTTCATATTTTATGACTAAGACTAAAGATTTGAAACATCCATAAACTAACTGTTAGCCTCTTGGGTATGTGAAGGATGGTTGCCACAAGTGGATCCTGGTGGTCTATTTTACAAACAAATCATGACCGTTTCCATCTTGGGTGGTCCAATCCACATGTTGAAGCACAGTATTATTGGTTAAATTCATATGCATCATAACCACACAAGTCAGAGATGTTTATTTCCCATGCTACCCACCACACTGCATGTCTTTGCCAGATCCTGAGTCATCACTGCCACTCTTCCAAAGACCCAGGTTATCAAAACAATGTTCTCTCCCCATCCTCAGTCAACCCCTTAAAGATTGGTTAAATTTCTCCCTTATTCTTGAAGAATTAAAATTTAGCTTCTTGCAACAAGTCTATTCATGTATTCAAACATAGAAGAATGAGACTTTATATATTTGCTTTCATCTTCTCAACAGTATTACAAATCTAGGTGCTTCATGTATTATAAAATTGATTTCTTTTATTCAATAAGAAACCTAAAAACTGCACATTTTAATTAAAATATAGATTAAAATTCAAGTTCTGCCCACTAACTCTACCACTACAAAATTATGGCAATATCCCAGGATGTAACTGAAATCTACAAAACCTAGTCTTCATGTACTGATACCATTGCTTTATTTACTTGGCTCAATCATTTTCTTTTTGAGCTGGGTAATGTCAAATTAATTTTCTGTAGCCTATTTCCTAACATTGCTTCTGAAGTAAATCTTTTCAGAACCTAAAGTTTGGCTGAACAGGATTATACTGGAGATCTATTTATGGTAAATTGTGTGTTTAAAGAATTAAAAGGTCTCCCCATACTTTTTGTAAAACAGTCTGCAGGAAACCTAAGATTTCATTACAAAATGAAAAGGAGTATTTGTGGCACTGTAGAGACTAACCAATTTATTTGAGCAGGAGCTTTCGTGAGCTACAGCTCACTTCATCGGATGCATACCATGGAAACTGCAGAAGACATTATATACACACAGAGAATATGAAACAATACCTCCTCCCACCCCACTGTCCTGCTGGTAATAGCTTATCTAAAGTGATCATCAAGTTGGGCCATTTCCAGCACAAATCCAGGTTCTCACCCTCTGCCCCCCCCCCCCCCCACACACACACAAACTCACTCTCATGCCCACCTTGATTATCATACACATTGTGAAGAGAGTTGTCACTTTGGATGGGCTATTACTAGCAGGAGAGTGAGTTTGTGTGGGGGTGGGGCGGAGGGTGAGAAAACCTGGATTTGTGCTGGAAATGGCCCAACTTGATCATCACGTTAGATAAGCTATTACCAGCAGGACAGTGGGGTGGGAGGAGGTATTGTTTCATGGTCTCTGTGTGTATATAATGTCTTCTGCAGTTTCCATAGTATCCGATGAAGTGAGCTGTAGCTCACAAAAGCTCCTGCTCAAATAAATTGGTTAGTCTCTACGGTGCCACAAGTACTCCTGTTCTTTTTGCAAATACAGACTAACACGGCTGTTACTCTGAAACCTGTCATTAAAAAATGAAGGCTTCATTTGTAAATGTATTCTTCAGAATGCAAATTGAAGAAACATTACCTTAAAGTAGACATTAGGGACAGGAATCAGTAAACCAACATATATACATGTCTCTTAGTTCAAAGTTAATATCCCCTCACACAGACACCGCAGTCTGTTGCCCAACTGAATGGCACAAAGTGAAAGCAGTACGCTCTTACTTTTATTTCCACCTCTTAAGAGCTAGCCTAAAGAACACTATGTCTACACTCCAAAAAAATATCCACAGCAGCAAGTCTCAGAAGCTGGAGTCAACTGACCTGGGCTCACAATCCAATGCTAAAAATAGAGTGCAGATATAGGGGTTCAGGCTGGAGCCTGGTCTCTGAGACATAGCTCAAAAGCCAGCAATGGGGGTGAATCAGTTGATCCAGGCTCTTAAAGGCATGTTTACATTACAATCTTAAGTGGGCCTAAGCTAGGTCGACCTACAGCCACCGCAGGAATTAACGTGGTGGCTGTAGATGTCCACACTAACCTCCTTCTGTTGGTGGTGCACATCCTCACCAGGAGTACTTCCACTGACTGAAGAGGGGCAGTGCGGGGGGCTGAGAGCCAGGACTCTCAGCCCCATGCAGCTCCCTACTAGGAACCCAGCTGGCCCCAAGGCTTCTTGCCTTCCTGTTCCCAGCTGGGGGAAGCTGCCCAGGGCTTCTCACCTCCAGCAGGGAGATCCACACCCAGAGTCCAGCTGACATGCTCTCGGTGGGGAACCAAGAACCAGACCAGCAGGAGGTGGACAGCTGGGCTCTGAGCCAGGAGCCTCAGTGCAGCTGGGCTCCCTGCTGGCAGCCAAGAGCTGGGACTTGGGGGGAGAGAAGGGGGGGGCACAGTAGGGAGCCCATGGAGAAGCCCAAGCTAGCAGCCTGGGTGGCAATCTGGCTTGGAGCAGAGACCTGGTGCCAGGGTTTCTTGTCAACTTCACTGCTCCAGCCTAGCCATGAAGTTGACTTACATCAGCTGTTGGCTGTCTTGTAACGCAGTGCCCTATCTACACCAACACAAGCCCTATGTCTGTTGTGGAGGTGGAGTTATGATGTTGGTGTAGTAGGGCACTTACATTAGCAGGAGCAAGGCTATAGTGTGTACACTGACATATATCGACATAAGCTGCCTTATGTCAACCTAACTGTGTAGTGTAGGCCAGGTCTTGGACTTGCTGACTCAGGTCTTTTTTGCAGTCTGAAACATACCCATAGTGGAATCAAGAGGATGGGGAAGAACAACAAGAACAGGCATAAATCAGGATGAATGCAGTACTGCCAACTCCAAGCGTTCAAACTGAAACTGAATTTACGAATGTCAAGTTGACATATGTACCTCTACAACTAGAATACAGAACAGTTGACCTTGCTGAGTAAAAGGAAGTCTAAATCAAGTGTATATTTATTCTGATTTAAATTAGGGTCAAGCCATGCCCACATTTGACTTCTTGGAAAATATAAATTTAAAAAAATTAAATGTTGTCTGCACCTTTATGACAGTGTACGCTTCTCAGCATTCATCTGAAAGCCAACTTTCTATATATAAAAAGAAGTCCTGCAGGCACTTAATACAGAAGTAGACTCCTTTGGGAAATTTTATTTAAAAACAGTTCCGTTATATATGCAGTAAAGATTTTTTTGTTCTTGTTGTTGTTTAAAAAAAAACGAACAAACATACATTAGGGCTCCAGACTGCGACTGACTCAAACTTCATATACTTAGCCACCACGCATTTTGGAAAAGGGATATAATTTCAAGTACTACCATACTAAGCTGCAAAACACAAAGGAACAAAAACCACAAACACTAAGTAACTGATTAGCCCTCACAAAAAAAAAAAAAAAAACACAACTGAAAAGGCATCTTAACTTTAGATCCAAAGTTAAGGTTTCATCCTAACCACCACAGGATTCTATCCAGACAAAGACAGCTGAAGCCTTCCAGACCACAAGACTACAGATACTGGCTATCAGCAGGCCAACCTATCCAAGATAAAAATCAACACCTAGGCCAAAGTTCCACAGAACAAAATAGATTTCCCCCATCTTCTTCAAGCAACTCCTAAAATTCATCTCAATGAACCCCATGCATCACAACAACATCTTTCTTCCATGTCTCTCTACTAAAGGTGCACAGCCCACAAGTATTCATTCCCAAGCCATAGAGATGAAATCCACATCCCTGCATAAGATGTGGAAGTGAGAACCTACCAACAACTACCTAGAAATCAAATGGTATATTGGAGGAATACTTTATGTCTGTTGCCGAGCTCTACTGTAGCAGCTCCTCCCCAACCACATCTCCTCTTGTGCAGGAAAGAAAGACACTGGTGAGTCGAAAGGGAAAAGGGCTGATAGTAATCTGCAAGGTCAGGTCACTTTGAAGCCATCAAAGGGAATATGCAATTAAAGCACTTCTCCTTGAAGATGTCTTCCCCAGTTAACTCTGTCCCCCGACCTCACAAACCTTCAGTTCTAGGTTTCACAGTAACAGCCATGTTAGTCTGTATTCACAAAAAGAAAAGGAGTACTTGTGGCACCTTAGAGACTAACCAATTTATTTGAGCATAAGCTTCCGTGAGCTACAGCTCACTTCAATGTAATAATGATAGACTAAGAATTATACAGTTGCTGATGGAGCAGAAGGGGTGATGGAAAAGAAAAGTAGCCTCCTCAAAACTGGTTATGGTCAATGCAATTGCGTTGCCAGGAGTACCCACAGCACTTTTGGAAGTCAACATTCATAATGGCTATTTTAACCTGTAAAGAGCCACATTAAGTTAGATGACGAAAAGGTATCAGTTACTGGTTTTGTACATTTTGCCTTACCACTAAGAACAATCAAATCAGACAAAAATCAAAGATGTTTTTACTTCTTTTGGTGAAAGTAGGTCAGTGATATCAACCGTTTATAAAAAATGGACATGTATGTCTTGATTAAAGTACTTTGGGATGGGGACTACAGTCTGCAGAATCACTGACTTTTTGTATTCATCATCCATATTTCTAGCTGGAGACCCAAAAGTTTACCATTTTTGCTCCTGCATAATATTTCCCAGCTGAGCAAAACTGGCAAACTGCATGGTGTTCTGTCCATTTCTCATTAGTAGGGTAGATTAAAATTTTATTTGAGTTATACTAAGTGTGACAGGGTCAGGCCAGATGGCTATAGGAGAGTGCTAGAAGGTAGATACATTAGCCCCAGATTCAGCAGGTTCCTTCTCCCCAAGTAAGATAATGGGCTGTTTCAGAACCATCAGGAAGTTGCTGGAACCAACTAAGGCAGGCAGGCTGGCTAATTAGAACACCTGGTTTAAAGAGGACCTCACTTCAATAGTAAAGAGCATGCGAGGAGCTGGGAGCAAGAGGCGCACAAGGAGTTGAGAGTGAGAAGCTGTACTGCTGGAGGACTGAGTATAAGTATCATCAGGAGGAAGGTCCTGCGGTGAGGATAAAGGAGGTGTTGGGAGGAGGCCATGGGGAAGTAGTCCAGGGAGTTGTAGCTGTCATGCAGCTGTTACATTGTAAGGAGAGTGATCACTTTAGATAAGCTATTACCAGCAGGAGAGTGGGGTGGGGGGAGAGAAAACCTTTTGTAGTGATAAACACCCATTTTTTCATGGTTTGTGTGTATAAAAAGATCTTCTGTACTTTCTACAGTATGCATCTGTGGAAGTGAGCTGTAGCTCACGAAAGCTTATGCTCAAATAAATTGGTTAGTCTCTAAGGTGCCACAAGTACTCCTTTTCTTTTTGCGAATACAGACTAACACAGCTGCAACTCTGAAACCTGTAGACAGCTGTGATCCATAAGGCCCTGGGCTGGAACCCAGAGTAGAGGGTGGGCCTGGGTTTCTTCCCCCCACCCCATCTTCCTATTTGATACAAGAGGAGTTGACCTGGAGTGTGGGTCCCACCAGAGGGTAAGGTCCCTGGCCTGTCCCCTGACCCACTAGGTGATCAGCAGAGACTACGGGGATTGTTCTCCTCCCCTTCCCCATGCTTGCCAGTGATTAGGTTAGGTGAATGAAAGGCAGGTTTGAGCCACTAGCAAAAGTGGCCAAACTGAGGGCTGCCATGAATCTGAGGCGAGCAAATCTGCCAATAAAGCGCAGGACCCACCAAGGCAGAGGAGGAACTTTGTCACATAAGGTTTATTTTTTAAAAGAAGATTTAAAATTAAATATGAATTTAACACAACATATTAAAGGTGTCAAGGCCTAAAATGATCTCTCAAGCGATATAAATATGTTCAATCAAGGAGCCTATCAAAAATTTTGAGTTAAAGACATCAGAGGAAAATACCTAGCGTGAGGTCAAGCTTTACAAATATGGCACAATTGATCATGCATTGTATTAAGGGCTTGCTTTAATAAAATAAATTTTATATGCTGTTGCGTTTAATTAAATTCCAGTTACCATCTTAATGCAGTTTAACACATCACGAGCAAAAAATTATCTAGTAAATAATATAGTATTTACCATTTTCTAACATACTAAAAATGTACAATTAATAAGAACCTGGAAATATTAAGCTACATAATTGCTTAAGTAAATATACACAGTTACGGCATAACCAGTGTAAAGGCTCTAGTTGTAAAAATCAACTTCTTGTAACTGTTAGATCAACAATTGGGAATGCACCTTTCTTTAGAAAATAACTAAAATATGAATGGAAAAGTTGATAACAGATTTATAACCAAGGCTTTTTACTTGGTGATTTAAATAATTTAAAATCACCTTGATTTAAATCAATCCACTCTGCACCATTACTACAGGGAATTCAACCACCCAGGACCACAGGAAGCACCAACTGAACAGTTACTCTTGTATTCCACCAAGATGTGGCAGAGTAAGGAAGAAGAGTTTCGAAGGAGGAGAGAAAAGGTGTGCAAATGGCAAGAAGATCCTTATTGGTAAAACCTCTTTCTGGAGAGGATATCCTCCCTCTTCCCTTTGTGTGTGGGAGTGGGGGAGGAGAAGCATGGAGGGAAGGTAGAAAGGAATCATGCTTCCCCATCAAGTTGAGACATTTAGGAATTAAGGATGAAATCCAGTTTCAACCCATTAGCTGTCAAGTTTACCATTCAATTCCTGGATATCTGATCCCTGAGTCAACAGAACAGATGGATACAGATTTCAATTATTTCTAAACTTTTCTATTTACCTTGTTAAAACATACTGGCTAAACAGCTGTTAACCACAGAGTGTAGGTCTGGCAATATGTAAAGTGTCTTGCAAACATGTTTTTGTTCACTAATTATTCAAAAGCTATTTCATGAAGGAGAAATCTTTCATTAATTTGTTTAGGAGCTACCTCATACAATAAATTAGGGCATTATCCTTTCACTCCTGAAAATCTGGGCTCAAAACCTATTTTGAGTCACAAGTGAAACCAAGTCTAGTCCCATTCCAGTCCCCCAGATCATCTGCTCACAAAACTAGATCACTACACAGAGAGAATTTGGTATTTGACATTTTTGTAGAGGTCCAAAAGTAGAATATCCAGGATAAACTAGATCAGGATTGAGGTGCACTCTCAAAAAGTTATTCAAGTACACATATGTGCTACATTATGGCAGATTCAAGTGAGTGTTATTTATTAATTTCATTACCACAGGATTCACTCAATTCTTCAGAAAGGAAAACAAATCAAATATTTCAGAATTTGGATTTAGTAACTTCTAGTTTTCAAAACTGAAATAGCTGTTGTAAGGGAATTTTTTGTATTAAAAGACATCAATACTAAAATACTTTGAAGTAAGTTTCAGAAACATAAAAAAGAGTTACCTCAAGACTACCACAAGCAACTGCAATATTTAAAACTAGCCTGGAGTGAATACAAAACATTCAGACTAATCAAATGGCCTAGAAAGAGTCCAAACACTTCACTTCTGAAGTGAAGTTCTCCCAGTCTAAAAATCATATGCTAACAGGAGGCAATGGCAAACAAGTATATTTAAATCAGAGATTTCCATGACCTATAGTTTACATGTTATCTTTTCTGAAGCATAAAAGCTGATAAAATTACCAGTCATTTTTTCCCTCCACTCTCTAAAACTGCACAAGATCCATAGGTTTATGGACTACAAATCAATTATTCTTATTGTCCCTGTTTTACAAGAATTTTTTTTAATCTTAATGGAATCCTTTTGTATTTGGTAGCTGAAAACTAGATGAAAAAATAATTTAAAAATATCTCATGGTAACCACCACCTTGTACTGGTCAAAATGAAAATTTAGATCTAATTTACTCTTAGTTTCTGAATTTCCTCTCAAGCTTGAACAGAAATAGTTTTAACTCAATTTCACTTCCATATTCTCACTGACAAGCAGCCTGCTGCAGTGTTCTGGCTACAGGGTGGAGGAATTTTAAACTTAAAAATACATTTCAATTCCAATTAAAAAAAACAGATCAAAATAAGACACCCAATATGAACTTTTTAGAAGCTAGTTTTTAATAACCCAAATTTGAACTTGAAATCAGATGAATATGGCTGTGTTACTCAAGTTTCAAGACAGGTTTCAGAGTAACAGCCCTGTTAGTCTATATCCACAAAAAGAAAAAGGAGGACTTGTGGCACCTTAGAGACTAACAAATTTATTTGAGCACAAGCTTTTGTGAGCCACAGCTCACTTCATCGGATGCGTTAGTCTCTAAGGTGCCACAAGTCCTCCTTTTCTTTTTTCAAGTCTCAAGAGTTAGCCACAAACCTAATACCGGCATCAAGCACAACTCTCTCCTGGCCACTGCACCAAACCCACACGCAATCTCCACTCTTATGTTGTGAGAGAGGCAAATTAATTTGTTTATTTAACTTTTAAAAATAAAAAAAAAAGTTAAATAATCTCCACACTGAAGTTGCAAGAAGCAGAGAAAGGAGACACGGGAGAGATATCCTGCCATCCTGAGGTGGAGAGGCTGAAGATATAGCTGCTCCATGGACTCCTCCTATCAGGAAAGCGCATGAAGCCGCTTGAGAAAGGACCAAAGATGTACCTCCTACCCGAGAGAGCTCTTATTAACCCTTCTTCACACGTGGCCGATGAAAATGTGTTTAAAGAAAAACAAACAAGGCTTCACGACAAAAAAAATCCAGCCCACGCTGTAACCGCTGAGGAACCACAGGGCTCGAACCTGCTCCCCACGGATCAGCAGGAAACTAATGTACCACAGAAGCACGAGTGGTCTCCAGAGCGCGGAGACCTGCCATGCAGTGCGGCGCGCGAAAGCCACAGGGTCCTTGGCCCGTCACGCGCAGGGCTGGCTGTCAGACGCGCGGCCCCAAGGAGGCTGAGCAGCCCCTCTGCCCGCAGGACAAACGGACAGGGACAGACGAGGCTGCCGCCTTGCTCTGAGAGAAATCTCCTCAGCCAGGCAAAGATGGGGGGGGGGGTGACATGGGGCCCCACGCCCACCCCGGGCACGGGGCATTTCAGCCCGCACCGGGGGTGTAATTGACTGGGTCCCCCTCCCCCACCACGAAGTGGCCTACACACAACAGAGACCGAAGAGGGGGGCTGTGGTGCCGAGCGCCTTTCCCAGCCTCACCGCCTGGCTGGCCATGCCCGGCCAAGGAAATGAGCACGGACTCGGCTACGAGGGAGGAGGAGCGCAGCCGCCCTCAGCGCGGGATCGGGGCGCCCTGGACGAAGCGGGTCTCGCACTCACCGGCATCATCTCCGGAGCGGTTCCTCAGCCTCCGTCGCTCCCAGCCTCCTTAGCTGCCGCGCGGGCTGCTTCCCTCACCGGCCAGGGGAAGCGGAGACCGTGGCCGCAGCGACGAGAGGCGCCTCTCGCTTCCCCACAGGCCTCGCTTCCCGGTGGCTGCTGCCCACAGTCGGGGAGAGGGCGAGGGCGGCGGCGGCCGGGCTCCCCAGCCCCTCGCTTCAGCGCTTCCTGCTCCGCGTTCCCTGCCGCTCCGCCAGGCCAGGGGTTAAACGACAGCGCCGCCTCCCCATTGGCCGGGACGGAACGCCTCGATCGAGGAGGGGGATGGGGCGGAGGGGGGGGGGTAAAAGGCATGCGCGCGCACACACAGACGCGCGCGCGGGGGGGGGCTTTAGCCCACGTGACACCAGCAGCGCGCGCGCGCTCTCTCTCTCTCTCTCTCTCTCTCTCGCTGTGCTAGTGTTGTTATTATCCGCCCCCAAGCGGGGCCCCGCCCCCGGGCACCTAGGTTCTCCCCCCTCCCATCCGTGCCCTTTATTGTCAGGTGTCCTAGCCCTTTCCCCTGTCTTCTGCGCCTGCCTTGTCACCCCAGACCCTCTCCCGTCTTCTGCTGCCGGGCTGTGTCCGCTCCTCCGCTGCGTCGCCCGGCCTGTCCTAATTTTCCATCCCCAGGGCCCGGCCCGCCACCACTTTTCCTCACGCTCGTGTGCAGGGCCTGCTCTGCCCCCCACCCCCACCCCAGCCGCGCTCATTTTCTGCTGACGCCGCACCCTGGGCCCGCTGCAGAGGCAGACTGGGCCCGTCCCCGCCCTGTTCCCAAGGCAGCGGACCTGGCCTGCGACTTCCATCTCCCGAGCAAACGTAGGCTGTCCCCGCCTCCCCCCGCTGCTTGCCATGTTCTGTGTTACTGTTGCTTCCCATCACTGAACCGGGGCGCTAACAGGCGCTCTGGGGTCCAGGCTCTTGCCCCAGGGGGGCTGCAGGAAAAAGGCCACTCTACAGGGCCATTTGTCGCAGCGGAGCTGACAGGCTTCCCACAGACGTCACCCGCTGCTGGAATGTGGGGAATGCGGATTTGCAGGGGCAAAGTCCTCAGAGCGTCCCCATCCCCGCCTCCTCCTGCCCTACACTGAAAGCAGGCTGCAGCGACAACTGCAGGAAGGAGCCGGAGGGCCCTCACTGAAGGTGTAACCCTTCTGATCAGCGCTCTCCGGAGGTGCGGGAGTGCGGCGTGCGACGTGAAGCCTGAAGGACAAAAGCATCCTCAAGCAATCCATCTGACAATAAGTAAATAACAGAGGTTGTTTAACTGTTACAGGAAAAAGACGAGATAAAATAATGCAATAATATTTATTTATTTCTAGCACCCTGTCCCTGGGCATCCTACAGGATCATAATAGCTACACTGCCCTTGAAACAGCTGGCTGCTGTCCGCCATACAATAGTGCATAACAATAAGGGATGAGAAATGTAGCCAAGGACACCGATGTAATGATTCTATGGTTCTCATTGTTCACAAATAAGTTTCAAAGGCTTCTTTGGAAATCACTTCGTGTAGCTTTTAAAAATTGTTTTGTTTTGCAGAACTATAAAAATAAAGTTAATTTAACAGCTCGGAAGATGTTAATCTGTTATGAGTCAAAGCAGCAAAATAAGCCTATTCTATTACGTATATACAAATATCATATGGTTATGTAAGTCTTACCAACATTTCTCTTAGTCTAGAAAAAGATTAATTAGTCATACTGTTGGATCTACTGTATGGATAAAAAATCCTCTTTTGTTTGAACTGCTGATTTCTGTGTTCTTCATTTCTTTCAGCATATACCATGTAAATTGTTTGTCAAGACACTGAATACTTAAATATAATTGGAGGTAATTTTTAACATGTTAAATAGAATAGGCTGTTAAAAGGTAAATTAAAGATTTTTAGCTGAGAGAGCCAGCTGGAGATTTGATGACTCTTATGAACCCTTGGAGCCCACAATACAACCAAATAATATTTTATTTTGGTTCTGCAGGTAGAAGAGAGTGGGCTGAAAATCCTAGACTGAAGGTCATGTGGTAACTTCAGCTGCTTATTTAATATACCATAAATTTATTCTGACCTTTTAGCAGTGCGCATAGCCTTAAAAAGACAGTTCATAAATATCAAAAATTGTATTGCATATCCATGTGTCTCAATGCACCAGTTCTCATTGAGAACTCTCATTGGCTGGGATGATTTAACTGGGAATTGGTCCTGCTTCGAGCAGGGGGTTGGACTAGATGACCTTCAGGGGTCCCTTCCAACCCTGATATTCTATGATTCATCTCTGTTTTGAATGTTGTAATATGGCCACCTTTGAGTTGCCACCTTTGAATAAAATTGTCCTGGTGGACAAACCTGTTGGCATCATAACACAATGTTTTGTCAACCTACAATTATTTTGCAAGTATTATGCAAAGTGCTACTAGCTGGCAGTAAGATGTAGGACAGCGACATCCTTGTAAACTAATTCCACCTCCCACAAAGATTTAGGAATAGGAAAGACTAGGATAATGGGACATAAGAAAAAGACAAATTCAGATTTACTCAGAATTGCTTTATTAACCTGGAGCTAGGCAGATCTAGAATAAAATACACTATACATTACCATAATTATTGATATACCTTAAAATAAGCAGTTATTTAACTATATTCTTCCTCAAATATTTTCTAAATATTTTTAACAAACTGGTAAAAACCATGAACAATAGCAGTGAATGGAGTTTCCCTACCTCTCCCAGTGTTTATATTGCAAAATCCTGAGTCTAATTGTGGCTAAAGGACCATTTTTGAAATTCTTTGCCCATCTTTATTTTTCCAAATGTATGCCCTCCTTGTTATTCAAGGTGAAGTTTGGTCAATGGTTCTCAAACTATGGTCTGTGGACCACTTATTGGTGGTTGTGCAGATAGCTGACTGGTGGTGATTTCTCCTCCTTGTTTTCAATAATAGCATTAAAAGAAGTTAAAAATACAATAAATACTTTAAAAATATTATTTTGCCATGTAAACAATTGCTATATGTGCTGCTGCTAATGCTACATGAGTGGTAATGCTACATGAGTGGTAATCAGAGAGGAGGTGGTCCTGTGGTTAGGGTACTCGCCTTATAGATGAAAAACCCATGCTCTTGTCCCTTCTCCTGTCAGACAGAGGGGGAATTAAACTGGGCTCTCCCATGCCCCTTGTGAGTACCCTAATCACTGGGCTAAAAATTATAAAGGAGACTGCTGCTGCCATTGCCTTCTTTCTGCTTCCTCCCGCAAGATCCTTTTGTGTGGAGCTGGCATGCACTGCTGCTGTTCTTGCAAGAAAAGAGTTAGGTGCTGTGGATCCCAAACAGAGATATGTGCCTCCCTCCAACTCAGACTTAGGTGCTTAACTCCCCAAGAAGGTTAGGATTTAGGCTACACCCCTCTCCATCACATCTACAATTATTTAACTTAGGCAGCTCAGACTTTTCTGGATCTCATTCTCGGGCATCAGTATGTCTCCGACTCCATGCATTGTATAGAGAGCATAGGCACCTAACCTAGAGTTTGTGGATTCCACTGGTTGGCTGGGGGTGCTATCCATGAAGCAACTTAGATGTCTAAACTCCAGGTGCCTAACTCCCTGTATGCAGCACCACTGTGATCCACAAAATTCCTATTTGGCTGCTGCTTAACTTTCAAGGTTCCTAATCTCACTTGTTGCCTAACTTTCCTGAGTAAGAGTTCCTGAGGTGCTTAAGTTTTAGACCCTGATGCATGCATGCTGCTGCATCTCTCTGGGCCCGTGGTTCCCAAACTTGTTCCGCCGCTTGTGCATGGAAAGCCCCTGGCGGGCCGGGGCCGGTTTGTTTACCTGCTGCATCCACAGGTTCGGCTGATTGCGGCTCCCAGTGGCTGTGGTTTGCTGCTCCAGGCCAATGGGAGCTGCTGGAAGCAGCGCGGGCCGAGGGACGTTCTGCTCTAGGCACATGGGTGCTTATCCCCTGCCAAATCCCAGAACTAGTCACAAACGGAAAAACAGGCATTAGTCCACCTAAGTCACATGCAGGGCCTGATTTGGTAGGTGGCTTCCGAGCATGCCTACTAGGTCAGGTCCCATTCAAAAGCTGTCTGGATGACATGGTGGTCTTATAAGTTCTGGCCTCCTGGTTAGTGCACTTACTGGGGATGTGGGTGACCCAGGTTCAATTTTCACCTCTCTCTGAGAGGAGGAAGAAGGATTTGAATAGGGGTCTCCCACACCTTTCAGGAGGGTGCTTTAACCACTGAGCTGGAGGTAGTAGAGGGTTCCCTCAGTCTCTCCTCTTTAAACTGTTTCTCTCTGGATAAATATTTAAATAGCTATGGGGCCAGAGAGAGAACAAGTGCAAGAATTACTCTGTAGTTCAGTGGTTGGGGTTCCTACATGGGAGGTGGGAGACCCTTCAGCCAGTCCCCCTTCTCCAATTGTTCTTTCGTTATTTAGCCCCAGTGAACAGTTTCATCAGGAGAGACTGATGGAGCCCCAGATCAGAATATAACAGAGCTTAGTGATTAGAGAGCTCTCCTGAGAGATAGGAGACCCTATTCAAATTACTCCTGGGGACTTCTGTGCCA
Source organism: Eretmochelys imbricata (assembly GCF_965152235.1). Lineage (NCBI taxonomy): Eukaryota > Metazoa > Chordata > Testudines > Cheloniidae > Eretmochelys > Eretmochelys imbricata. The sequence continues at coordinate 113,625,406 of NC_135577.1, forward strand.
AAAAATTAAAAATTCTGTGCACCATATTTTAAAATTCTGCGTATTTTATTTGTCAAAATACAACATAATCACACTTCTGCTGTCAGCCCCAGGCGGCTGGGGGTCCTGCTGATAGCCCCACGTGCCTCGGGCTCTGCAGTCAGTCCTGCTTGGCTGAGGCTCCTGCTGTCTGTGGGAGCCCCAGCCATCCATGCCAGGTGCAGATAGGAGTGTTGGGAGAAAATCACAAATGCTGTGGGAAAAAATAAAATTCTGCAAGAAACATTTATTCTGTGTAAATTTTGCATTGTGCATTGGCATAGAAGTATCAGTTTTTTTCCCTCCCCCTCTGACAGAGGGGGGAATTGAACTGGGGTTTCCCACCTCCCAAGAGTTATTTAAATACTGTGCTAAAAGTTATAAGGTGGGCATTGGCACCATCACCTCCAGCTGTTTTGTGTGCAGCAAGACAGGTGCCAAACTCATGTTCACACGTGGCATAGGGCATTTAAGCCCCCCTGACTTCAGGTGGCTGGTTCCTGTTCATGGATCACTAGCAGAGATAAGTGCCTGTCTCTGAGAGATTTGTGAGGCTTACCACACACACCTATTGTTGTTGGCATCTCCCATTGGCTAGTTTTGGCAACTCCCTGTCTAGCATATTGGCTTGTGTGGATCATATGCTTCGGCTCTTCTCTCTCCCCATTCATTGTATAGGAAACCTATGTGCCTTACTTTGCTTTGTGAGTCACAACGTTGCTCCTGAGAGTTTCTAGGCCCCTAAAAATTAGGTGGTGTGATGTGAAGCGGTGCAGTGTCTAAGGCCCTTAGTGGTTCAGGTCCTACATACATAGCTTGGCTGCATTGTGTGTGTGGTTGCCCAAAGTATGTGAGGTTGTATGAAATAAGTCACAAAGTCATGAGTGAGTCATGAGAATAGTTAGGGTAGAGAGTAGGATGTGGGAGGGGACGTAGGCAGTAATGAGGGCAGAGATGGAGAATCCTAGCCTCTTTGTTTCCAGGTGCATTGCTAGAAAAGAAGGGACTGTGTTTATGTGGAAAACTGCTTGATTTTTGTGTGATTGTAGCTTCTGTTTTCACATCTAGCCCCACAACTAAAGGAAGTTCTGTTCCTCTTCCTTTCTCAGTGCAAAAAAATATTATTCTTGCTAGAACTGCTGAAATAAGAGGTTTCACGAGATGGATACACTCACACTAAATTAATAACCAGAAAAGGCAATTAATTATTGCTAGCTACAGAAATGCACTGAAATCTAAATCAGACTTTTTGCAGGTTTAATTTACGTCTGTTTTAAATAAGATTTGTGCTGTGGGTATAATTTTGCTGTTTAAAGTTTGCCGTGCTTTGGGTTGTATTCTCTTGAGCCATTTTCTACGTCCCTCAGCCCGTGCCTCCAACAGCTCCCATTTGCCTGGAGCAGTGAACCACAGCCACTGGGAGCTGCGATCGGCTGAACCTGTGGACACGGCAGGTAAACAAACCGGCCCCAGCCCACGAGGGGCTTTCCCTGCACAAGCAGCAGAACAAGTTTGGGAACCACTGGATTACATTTTAGTAGAATGCAAAATAGTCTTCCATTTAGTCTGTCATCAACACCCTGAAGAAGAGCTCTGCATAAGCTTGAAAGTTTGCCTCTCTCATGAACAGAAGTTGGTCCAATAGATTATATTATGTTGCCCATCTTGTCTCACTAACAAAAGTAGGTGTTAGGGTTTGTTTTTTTTAGTAATTGTTTTCCCATTACTTTCCAAGAAATCTGTCTGCGTAGTATTGTTTATTATAAAACTTGAGTTCCTTGATGCAAGGGCTAGGACTTCTATTTTCCAATGGATGGAGGATATAAACCAAAGGAAAAGAAGAAACTTGGGCAACACCTTTTTCTGTGAGAGTTGATAGCCTATTTCCATGGTGGATTGATTTAAATAATTTATTTTAATCTTGTTTTCTATGTGTACTTTTCAATTATTTTCCTGAAGAAAGGTTTGTTCTTATTGGTTGGTGTAACCGGTTGTTGAAAATAAAAGTTTTAAATATAGCCCTTAAACTAAATTTGGTATTTTTTGCTAACCAGAATTTTTTTCTATATCTACATAGACACACACACACTTACTTAAGCAATTATATATCTTAATATTTATTCAGATTCTTAATTTTTCCATTTTTATTTTAGAAAGTGAGTGATATATTTACATGATGATTCACTCAATTTGTGTCAAACTGCATTTGAATGGAAATTGGAATTAAAATTAAAAATGCATGAAAACAGCATTTTAAATTTTATTTTTTTTACATAACATAATCTTAAATATACTGGACATGGAAAGAGAAAAAGTAAGTTTCTCAAAATATGTTTTGCATTTAAAAATAAGGACACATTATCTGTAGTTGGTGAATTAATGGGTAGTTTCTGGTCACCATGGGCCAGATTTTCAGAAGTATTTAGGCACCTAAAGATGTCCTTAGGAGCCTTGTGGGATTTTTAAAAGCACCTAATCAGGTTCTGAACCTAACTCCCATTGATTTCAAATATCTTAATTATCTTTGAAAATCTGGCCCCATCTCCTTCAAGTTTTTAGAATTAGTAGATCTCATGCTCTCCTACCTGGTTTTTATTCATAGATTGGAAGAGGAAAACAAACTTTCCTGCTTTTTCAACTCCCAACCAATTGGTTTCTCAGCTTCGAACGAACCAGTTCAAATGAACAAAATATTCTCTGCCACTGCTAGCTAACATGAAAGCTTGATTCAGTTCCCCCCCCTTTACCTGATGTGGAGAAGGGATTTGAAATATGGCTTTCCCACATCACAAGAGAGTGACCTAGCTACTGGGCTAAAGGATCTTGTGATGTAGGACTGGCTCAATCTCTTCTGTTGAAGCTGTTCCACTGTTTATAAATGTTTGAATAGTCATTGGATCAGGGATTTGAATTAAAAAGCAGCATGCTTTAACTTATTAAAATGTAAGGAGGGCTCATTATCTATGCATTTTATATTTATTCAAATTATTTTAATTATAATAAATTTAGGCCTTTATATACGTTATTTCAAATTTAATTTTAAACAGGTTATTGTTTAAAAGAAAAATGTATTTAAATTTAATACATTATTTTGTTTGGAAAAATAATTTTTATCCATCCTGCTATTTTGCCCAAGTAAGCTGGTGGAAGAGCTGACTCTTCCAACTAAGTTGCCGGAAGCCTGATTTTTTATTTACTTCTGCTAACTAAAGCATCATTCGTTTGATTCTGGGACTAAAGAAAGCCTGGCTTTTGGATGCTGGCAGGAACAAATTTATAGCTTCAGTGAGACAAAACTAACACTTGCACAAATGTCTTTTTTCATGGCATGTATAGTGCTGGATGGGTAGGTTGCTGTTTATTTATAAAGGTGCAGGCAGGGTTTTCTTACATTGAGAGCTATCATAGGCTTTCACTAGACTAGATATGGAAGAACTGGGAATCAGTGTTTCTAACTTTTCCGCCTGGTGCTGGCTAGTATTGTTAGCATAAACATTGCTGTTTCTTCCCTTTATTATTAAGTAAAACAGCTTTAAAGGATTAATTTATGAGAACACTTTTTTCCAGATTATGCCATATACTATACCAGGCATAGTCATGAACAAACTGCTTATAAAATGTATCTGGTGTGAAAAAGGGCCTAAAATGTGGCTGCTGGTTTTGAAGGGAAATGGAGGGTTTCCTTTTCCTGGTAATTTACCATTTTGTCTCTGCTCACTTGCTAGTCCTTTAAACAGTGATTGTTCCTCTCCTTGTGAAGGAACATTCACAGAGTTCAGACATTAACAGACCAACCACACTCCCCAAAAATTGGGTCTGGAAAGCTATTTGTTGTAAGCCTTTATTTTGTGTAAAGTTTTTTTGTGCATCCCTTCTAAAGAACCACATGTACGTCTCACTTAATGTGAGGTATTTTCCTCTGGAAAGTCACATTTCTTTCTCTTATTGTAATGCTGTGAAAATTGGCCACAAGTAGGTAAGCAATTATAACAACTGAGTCATGTAGGTAATAATAACCTTGTTAAGCAGTCTGTTGCAGGTGCAGTGTACTGTAACAGATGATGTCAACAAAGGAAGACTATGAATCTCCGGGAAAGTTGCACAGCAGCAATTGTGAAATAATTTTAGACAATACTTCGCATACAAGAGTCTGTATGTTAGACAAATTAAAACAAACCCTTTCTTCTATGATAGTCCCAGTAATCTCACACAGAATCAAGCTGAATTTCAGAGACTGCAAAAATGACAAGACTATGTACTGGTCAATAATCATGTGCTGAACTGCTCAAATTCATAAACAGAGTATATATTTGGATCACCAGCAAACTAGCTCAAAGGGAGATAAATCATAAATCATGTAAAATGGGAACATTCAATTGTTCATTCTGTACACAATCTCTGCAATAAATGAACAGGAGAAAAGTCTTACTTTATATTACCGGAACAGCTGGCTGATATTCTAAAGTTTACACAGTATATAACTCAGTCAATGTTAAATTCTGAAAATAAGTGTCAGAGCAGGAATGAAGCCATATGATTTGTATGCATTATTGCTGCATATTCTCACTAGAGGTTTGAATGCCTGACGTCACATTTTCAGCCCTGTGCATAGTGGATTAGAGATGCCATTTCTATTAACAATAACATCAGTTGTAGGGTTAATCCTATGCACACAATGCTGCAAATGTGCACGTAAGCAGTAGAGAATCTGCTGGGTTGAGTGTGGATCTGGTGATATGCAGTCTTCTAGGATCCTTAGACTGATGGTCACATTGCTCTTTTATGCAGTAGCTGCTTGGTATGAATGTGTCAGCTTGTACTAAAGATTAAATGCCATCGTGTGTGTGTGTGTGGGGGGGGGGTTTCCCCATACATAAAAAAATCCAGTTCTGCTCCACTGTAATTTAGAATGATGCAACAAGTAACCACATCAGAAAGACTGGAGAAGACAAAAACAAGAAAGGAGAGGTTTTTTATTTTTACATATTTAGGCATATAACCATGTCAGCTGTCACATTAATGTCTTGGGTTTTCTTTTCTTCAGTTGTAATCATGAGCGTAGCAGAGGGAGCATACAAGCATAGCTAAGCATTAGCTGTGGAATATTATCTGAAGATGTGGGGTAGAGGAGAGATTTAGAGGACAATCCGTTCATTGACATTTAGTTCTGTTCTTCCCAAGGTACCATTTTGTGTGGGGTACATTCTTTTCCCTTATTTCAGAAACAAAAAATAGGGTTTTCTTTTTAGTATTTGATCTATTGTTGCATTTGATGTAACAAGTCATAGGGTTGTTTTCAATTAACTCAAACATCTATCAGGGAAGTCAGATACTTCTCTACTCCCCTTTACTGTTTCCAACTGCTTCAGATACATACATTTTCTCAAAGGTCTCGAATAAAATCCTACAGTATTCATATGAGTTCTTTAGACATACTGCTAACAAATTGTAGCTAAATCTACCACTTTTTTATAGACACCCAGCATCAACCCTTAATTTAAGAGGGGACGTCCTATTTTATTCATCTGAAGTTCACAAACAACTGTTTTCCTTCCTGATAATTAATGCTGGATGCGGGCTTGTCTACACATGGAGTCATTCTGGAATAGCTACTGTGCTTTAAATTCACATCCTATCTTAATCCAAATTGACTTTCAAAGTGTAGACTTTCAAAGTGAGACAAGGTTATAAACAGAAGAGGTAGGAAGGGAGAGACACACATATAGAAGAGTGGAAGAATATGTATATAGTGGGAGAAAGAAGAGATTATACATCAATTAAAATGAGTGCTCCTTTTGTAACCCATACACCTTCTGGGTGTGGTGTTCTGTCCCATCTAGTGGCACCGAGACCACTTAGAGAGAAATTAATGAGTTTGCTCTAAAGCCTTAGCTAACAAGCATTTGGCTTTTAGCTCATGCAATAGAGGTTCATGCACTAAGCTCCAGGAGGCCCCACCCGCCGACGACAGGGGTCTGTCGGCATTACACTTGCATTTATGCTACTATGTTGATCTCACCCGCCGACGAGGGGGGTCTGTCGGCATTACACTTGCATTTATGCTACTATGTTGTTTATACTCTCTTTCCAAACTCCAATTATATAAAAGCTCCATATAATTAGGAATGCACTATAAGACATAAATCAGTCTTTTACAAAGTAGTATGCAAGTAAAAGAGATGTATCTTTGAAAAAGAAACAAACAATACAATAGTGTCTCCTGTTGTTTATATAAAATGCCATAAAGATTTGACGCAAGTTAAGGCTACATGTAACCTGTAGCTCTATAAGACAGAAACACGTTTGTGACATGTATTTTAAAAGCCTGAGTGATCACTTTTCAGAGCTTTGTGTGACTGACAAGAGAATGCTGAATTGAGAAGTGTGAGAAAGGGCATGGGTGCTTCTTATATTTAGCTACCCAACTTACTAGGAATCTCAGTCTCTAGAACACAGAATGCAGAAAAGTGTTTAATTCTAGATGGTGAATTCGGATAAAAGAGCAGCAATGGTAGGATTATCTAACCAGCAGAAAACTGACTTTAATTTTTTGTAAAGGTATCTGCAATGCCTGTCTATTACCATAACATCCCTTCCATAATACAAATAAAAATATTCAGGGTTTCTAACTTAGGGTTGTTTGAGGATTGTCTCATTATTATTTGTATAAATCATATAAAAATGGTACTCCATACAGAAGAACTGAAAATACTGAAACTGTTCAAACATTAATGAGAGCTGCAAGTTACTGGTGGTGATTAGAAAAGGAGTACTTGTGGCACCTTAGAGACTAATCAATTTATTTGAGCAGAAGCTTTCGTGAGCTACAGCTCACTTCATCGGATGCATACTGTGGAAAGTGTAGAAGATCTTTATACACATAAAGCATGAAAAAATACCTCCCCCCACCCCACTCTCCTGCTGGCAAGAGCTTATCTAAAGTGATCACTCTCCTTACAATGTGCATGATAATCAAGGTGGGCCATTTCCAGCACAAATCCAGGGTTTAACAAGAACATGGGGGGGGAGAGGAAAAAACAAGGGGAAATAGGTTACCTTGTATAATAACTTAGGCTTGAATAGAGACTGGGAGTGGCTAAGTTAATTGTATACAATTTGCAAATGAATTCCAATTCAACCATTTCTATTCATTTGCAAATTGGATACAATTAACTTAGGCTTGAATAGAGACTGGGAGTGGCTAAGTCATTATGCAAGGTAACCTATTTCCCCTTGTTTTTTCCTACCCCCTCCCCCTCAAATGTTCTTGTTAAACCCTGGATTTGTGCTGGAAATGGCCCACCTTGATTATCATGCACATTGTAAGGAGAGTGATCACTTTAGATAAGCTCTTGCCAGCAGGAGAGTGGGGTGGGGGGAGGTATTTTTTCATGTTTTGTGTGTATAAAAGATCTTCTACACTTTCCACAGTATGCATTCAATGAAGTGAGCTGTAGCTTATGAAAGCTTATGCTCAAATAAATTGGTTAGTCTCTAAGGTGCCACAAGTACTCCTTTTCTTTTTGCGAATACAGACTAACACGGCTGTTACTCTGAAACTGGTGGTGATTAGTGCATCATCCTATATTTCATATCTATATTTCTATAGAGCAGGCTTTATTTGTGGTGTGATGCTATAGTCAAAATGTCTAATATGATCCTTAGATGTATAAATGGGAATATCAAGTAGCGATAGGAAGGTTAATTACCCCTGCCTGTGGCATTGGTGAAACCACTACTGGAAAAATGGAGAGGGTTCAGCAAAAAGCCATAAGAATGACTGAAGGACTTTGGAAAATGCATCTGCAGACTGAATTGCAGAATCAATTTTTAAGCTGATTTCTTCCAGGAGGGTACCCCATATGATATAATGCGAACAAGTCTGATAAAAACTAGTAAAAGGACTACTATATGAAACATTGGATTTCCCCCTAAAGTCCATTTATTGTGTGCATCTTCCAATGCCAAGAACATTATTCCTACATGATACGGGAAGGGGTGTGAAACCGCAACACAAATCAAAGTAATGTGGATCTTCTTTCTCTGCCCTCCAATCAGCTTTTGAAAGTTCCATACAATTATTTTCTCACTTTCCATTTACGTCTCTTTGGGCCCAAGGGTGAGTAACTGAAGGAGTATTCTGTGTTGGAAAGGAGAGAGGTGACTGGATAGTACTAACTAGAACGGGTAACTTTTTTTTGGGATAGACTCCTTTTCTTGTTGTATTATACAGCAAGATTTAACTTCAGAAATTTGCTGGAAAGAATGTTTACATTCCAATTTTTATTGAAATAGAGCAGAATCCTTTATTAAAATGGATGTGCCTCCAGTTCTCAATTGAGTTACTGAATGGAATGCACTGTTTACTTTAAATCTCTCCAGTTTATCTAAACAGGAGATCTTGAAGTTAAAAAAAGGAGGCTAGGAGACCATTTGTCAAGCCATATTGTAGGCAATACTGTGAAATACAATTTTGCTGCTAGAGTAATATAAGAAAACTATTTCTAATCTCAAACTACTGGAGAGATTTAATAAGGATATTTTGGGTGCAATAAACTAAGTTATATGGTAGTACTATAGGTAATAGGCATCACAAGCAGAACCCATCCATAAACAGCATATTGTATAATTGTTTTAGAATACTTCAGATGTCCTCAAGATACAGAGCTATCTTTATTAAAGTAGAAATATTTCAGATACAGGTTTATTGTTATCTTGCTTGATATTCTTGTGCATGCACCCAATACTCAGTCATATTCTAATCTAGCTTGTTACTTGTTCCTCCCCCAATAATTCTATAGTACATAGACTAAATGACAAGTACAGACAAATCCTGCTATTGTTTATATAGTGTTTTCCATCCTGAAATATGCCACAGGATTTCTACCTATATTCAAGAATTCACCTCTTACTTGCAGCAACTCTTTTAGCATTAGCACAAAACACTATACACAACAGTTTAGAACATGAAATGAAGGCTACTATATCCAATTGACACTGCATGAAGAAGTCACATGGGCAGAATGTAATTATCCCAAACAGAATTCACCCAGTATGCCGATGTTAACTATACAGCTTCTGCAGCAAGTCTCACAGGTCAGGAATTTGGTTTTACGTCTCATGAGACAGACAAGCAGTTCTAGCCGTACAATACTGTGCAGGGATATTGGTTATGTGCGAGCCCCGAGGGAATAGTGCCACCTACAGAATCACCAGTATTATTTCCCATAGCATAACTTGTTAGCTGTGCGGGAACTCCAGCTATTTTCTGTATTATGATATGGTTGAACCACTACAATGATATGGATGTTAAACAGCTGAAGAGCACACCCATTTGAGAAGCAGAATAGTTAAATGCACAGTGTGACAAAGTTCCCCCTCTGCCTCAGTGGGTCCTGTGCTTATTGGTGGATTTGCTTGCCTCAGAGATTCATGGCAGACCTCAGTGTGGCCACTCTTACTAGTGGCTCAAACCTGCCGCCCACTCAGCTAACCTCATCACTGGCCAGCATGCAGGAAACAGAGAACAATCCCCACAGTCTCTGTGTCCCACCTAGTGGGTCAGGGACAGGTCATATCCCTTTCCAGTTTAGGCCTTCCCTTCTGGTGTTTCTCAGAGACCAGCTTCAACTCCTGCTGTGTCTAATCAGGAGTTGGGGGAAGGGGGGGGAACCGAGGCCCACCCTCTACACCAGGTTCCAGCCCAGGGCCCTGTGGATAGCAGCTGTCCACAATGTTCCCTGTATCAGCTGCATGACAGCTACAACTCCCTGGGCTACTTCCCCATTGCCTTCCCCCCAGCACCTTCTTTATCCTCACTGCAAGATCTTCATCCTGAAGCCTGATCACACTTGAACTCTTCACTCCTCCAGCAGCATACCTTCTCACTTCCTACTCCTGACACACCCCCCTTACTAACTGATGGGAGCTCCTTTTTAAACCAGGTGTCCTGATGAGCCTGCCTGCCCTAATTGAATCTAGAAAGTTCTTAATTGGCTCCAGGTGTCTTTATTAGCTTGCCTGTCTTAATTGGTTCTGGCAGGTTCCTGATTGCTCTAGGGCAACCCCTGCTCTGGTCACTCAGGGAACAGAAAACTGTTCATCCAGTGGCCAATATATTTGCCTTCATCCAGACTCCTGTATCCCACTGGTCTGGGTCTGTCACAACAGTAACATGAAATCCCCAAGGTGACCGTGATTAAAAACTACTAATGGATGTTATTTCTATTTTCTGCCTGCTCAGTGTTATTCAGGTTTAACAGATTCTTTCTAGTAGCAACAGGCACTTGTACTGACATAAACAGTGTATTAAACAGTTTACGTCGCACTCCCCATCAGTACCCAGCCCAGGCCAGGGAAGATAATGATCCAACTAGTGGACCAAATTTGGTGATGAATCCTGGTCATGTGCCACCTGAGGCATGTTGTGCATATGCTAAGAGGAAGAAAGAACCACTGCCACACTTCCATAAACTTTCCTTTTTAATCCTAAATACCTCAAAGAGGTGTCATGGCCTTTCTGCATGTACTGAGTATTAGCATAACTGTTTATTAAGAGAAACCATCTCCTTTGTTGTGGGCCTGGTCCTTTGGCCTAATTAATTTGGTTGGATTATAGTCCAGTGTCTGAAACACAGAAACAATTGTGCTGTTACACACTAGATTTAATACCACCGAGAGATTATAAAGGAGGGAAAGTTCTGTGTGTTTGGTGCAGCCCATGATGACATTCCGGACCTCTGAACAGCGCAGGGTGCTGCATTCTTTGTACTGGTTTGAGTGTTGGCAACAGTACCAGTCATTATAGGAGAGAAAGAACTGAATATATACATAACTTGGCAGGTACTAGGAAGAACTAATGTTCAATTATACATGTATATATTCATCTGTACATCTTTTCTTGCAGATATGAAATTTAAGTTTTCCATTCAATACAGCTTTGGTTCTTTTAACCTGATCCCACAGTTTATATGGTAGGCAGCCTACAAATTAAGAAAACGAGGTTGTCTCCGAGGATAAAGGATCTGATTTGATGCCAGCTGAAGTCAGTGAGAGCCATTTAATTGGATAAGGCCCAAAATTACTACATAGAAAATCCCCTCATTTATCCATTAGTACTTTACTTTTCATATCCTGATTCCCATCACAATTGTACTGCTGCCATATTTGGATTCCATCTCTTATGTATTAAGCTCCAACCAAGGTAGGCGCTTTATAAATAGCTACAAAGACAATGACCTTCACCTGGAGAGCTTATGGTTTAGTAAGCAGGCAACACAGGAGGAAAATAGTGAAAAACAATATGATTAAATGGTGACATTAAGCACATCTTGCTAGTTCCAAGGGTTACAGTTTTCAGTTTTGTTTACGTGCACATTGTTTTCAGTAAATGAAGGAGGTGAAGATGGACTAGGATTTATAGGTTTTTGAGGAAGTTTGATTTCAGGATGGAAGAAGAAGGTGGAAGTCAGCCAGAGCAAGAGAGGGGAGTTCTGGTCTATAGGGAGGTCCAGAATAAGGCCTCAAGGCAAGAATGAGAGAAATTCACAAAGGGAGCATCAGTTATGTTGATTGGGGTGAAGAGGGCAGCAGAAAGAGAGGAAAATAGAGAATTAAGACTGGTCTACACTAGAAAATTAGATTGATCCAGCTACATTGCTCAGGAATGTGAAAAATCCACATCTCTGAGTGATGTAGTTAAGCCAACCTAAGTCCCCGTGTAGACAGTGCTAGGTCAACAGAAGCATTTCAGTGTAAACATAGCCTTGTACTGGAGTAAGGTTGGATAGGGCCTTGAAGGAAGATGGACCTTAAATGACCCTTTACACAAGGAATGGGTGGATAGGAAACCAAATTTCTAAAGGCTGTAAATATTAACACACTACATTAGCTTCCCCATTACTGTTTTAATTAACAGTTGTGTTTTTCCCTTATAGGAAAAAACACAGCATCTATTGGAAATGCAAACACACAGCTGGTAAACCAAAGATGACAAGAAAGGAAAAACAGACAGAGTACAGCAGTTAGATGAATATTTTTAACAGAGATTACCACAATGGGGTTGTGGATCTCAGAATTAGCTGACCTATTCCTTTAGTTCAATTGGAACTTGTATATCTAATAAATTACATGTTTATTTTCCATATCTAATAAATGACTTAGCTTTATTGAAGTTTCCAAATCATCATCACCATGGCGGTCAGTTCATTTTAAATATGTTGGGGGAAGGAAGACACTGCTCTTAAGTGACTTGCCTAAAGTAGCACAATAAATCTGCAGCAGAATAAGGATTAGAATCCAGGAATTTCTAGTTCTGAGTTCTCTTTTCAAACTATAAAACCACACTGCCTGCTCTAGACCACTTTTTTCCTTTCTACTGATTGCTGAGAGCTCTAACACGAGGGTATGAAAAGTTTTCTACACAAGGATTAACTTGCAATTTCTTGCTATTCTTTCACCTGCCAAATTCTTAGTCAACATATTCAGTGCTTAGAAGAGGATCTCCCATCTTACTACTCTTTCCTTCCTAGTAGATTTACAGATTTCCGTGACTGGAACAATAGAGATTCCATATGTTGATTTCCTCATATTTTTTTAGCTTCATTTCAGCCACCTGGTGATATGAGATCATACATAATCTCCTCTGTCTGACAGGCACCTGATAGTTTCCCTTCCTTAGAGACAAAAATGAAATTACACCAAAAATGTGACCATGTGTCGTAGTGTATACTTCTAGCCTAATCTAATCAGCAGTTTACTGTCATGATTCATATATATACACACAAAAAAGAGGCTCATTAAACTGTTTTAGTATGTTTAGATAATTTCCTGCAATTTTCTTCATCCTCCCCGCACACACACACAAGAAAGTTCATCTGGCATTTTTCATAGATTGCTAGTTATTTATAGGGAGCTTACGTAGGTTGGTCCCATGACTAATGTTTCTTTGGCTCATAAGCATGGCCATACTGGGTCAGACCAATGTTCCATCTAGCCCATACTGTGTCTTCTGATAGTGGCCAATGACAAGTGCTTCAAAGGGAATGAACATAACAGGGCAATTTTTGAGTGATTCACCCCATTGCTCACTCCCAGTTTCTGGCAGTCAGAGGCTAGGGGCACCCAAAGCATGTGGTTAAAACCCGACCTTCTTAGCTAATAGCCATTGATGAAGCTATCCTCCATGAACCTATCCAATTATTTTTTGTTCCCAGTTATAGTTTTGGCCTTCACATCTGCTGGCAATGAGTTCCACTGGTTGAATGTGTGTTATGTGAAGAAGTACTTCCTTATGTTTATTTTAAACCTGCTGCCTATTAATTTCATTCAATGACCCCTGGTTCTTGTGTTATGTGAAGAGGTAAATAACACTTCCTTATGCATGTTCTTCACACCATTCATCGTTTTATAGACCTCTATCATATCCTCCCTTAGTCGCCTCTTTTCCAAGTTGAACAATACCAGTCTTTTTAATCTCTCCTCATATGGAGGCTTTTTCATACCCCTAATAATTTTGGTTGCCCTTCTCTGTATCTTTTCCAATGTTAATATACCTTTTTTGAGATGGGGCAACCAGAACTGTACACAATATTCAAGGTGTGTACACACCATGGGTTTATATAGTGGCATTATCATATTTACTGTCTTATTATTTATCCTTTACCTAATGGTTCCTAACATTGTTACTTTTTTGTTACATTGCTACTGCTCATCGAGCACATGTTATCAGGCAACTAGCCACAATGATTCCACAATCTCTTTCTTGAATGATAACAGCTAATTTAGATCAGTAGTTATCAATCAGGGTACATGTAGCCCTGGGGGCACGCAGTGGTCTTCCAGGGGGTACGTCAGCTAATCTAGATATTTGCCTAGTTTTACAACAGGCTACATGAAAAGCACCAGCGAAGTGAATACAAAGTAAAATTTCATACAATGACTTGTTTATACTGCTCTATATACTATATGCTCAAATGTAAGTACAATAGTTATATTTCAATTGATTTATTTTATAATTATATGGAAAAATGAGAAAGTAAGCAATTTTTCAGTAATAGTACACTGTGACACTTTTGTGTCTTTATGTCTGATTTTGTAAGCAAGTAGTTTTTAAGTGACATGAAACTTGGGGTACATAAGACAAATCAGACTCCTGAAAGAGATACAGTAGTCTGAAAAGTTGAGTGTCACTGATTTAGACCCCATCATTTTATATGTATAGTTGGGATATTTGCTTTATTACTTTGCATTTATCAACATTGAATTTCATCTTCCATTTTGTTGCCTAGTCCCCCCCCCCTTTTGTGAGATCCCTTTGTAATTCCTAGCAGTCTGCTTTAGACTTAACTATCCTCAGTAATTTTATGTAGTCTGCAAACTTTGCCAACTGTTTACCCTTTTTCCAGATAATTTATAAATATGTTGAACAGGTCTGGTCCCAGTACAGATCCCTGGGGAACACCACTATTTACCTCTCTCCATTGTGAAAAATGACCATTTATTCCTACCCTTCATTTCCTGTCCTTTAATCAGTTACTGATCCATGAGCAGACCTTCCTTCTTCTTCCTTAGGACTGCATACTTTGCTTAAGAGCCTTTGGTGAGGGACCTTGTCAAAGGCTTTCTGAAAGTCCAAGTACACTACATCCACTGGCTCACCCTTGTTCACCCGTTTGTTGCCCCCCCTAAATAATTTAGTAGACGGGTGAGGCATGATTTCGCTTTGCAAAACCCATGTTGACTCTTTCCAACAAATCGTATTCATCTGTCTGATAATACTGTTCTTTAATATAATTTCAACCAATTTGCCTGGTACTGAAGTTAAGTGTTACTACCCATAATCAGCAGGATTGGCTCTGGAACCCTTGTTACATACCAGTTAGTAGTTCTGCAATTTCATATTTGAGTTCTTTCAGAACGCTTGGGTGAATACCATCTGGTCGTGGTGATTTATTACGGCTTAATATATAAATTTCTCCCCAAACCTCCTCTATTGACACCTCAACCTGGGACAGCTTCTCAGATGTGTCACCTCAAAAGAATAGCTCAGGTGTGGGATTCTCCCTTACATCCTCTGCATTGAAGACCAACGAAAAAAATGAATTTAGCTTCTCTATAATGGCCTTGTCTTCCTTGAGTGCTGTTTTAGCATCCTGATCATCCAGTGGCCCCACGGATTGTTTGGTTGGCTTCCTGCTTATGATGTACTTAAAACATTTTTTGCTGTTAGTTTGAGTCTCGTTAGTTGTTCTTAAAACTCTTCTTTGGCCTGCCTAATTACATTTATACATGTGATTTGCCAGAGTTTATGCTCCTTTCTATTTTCCTCAGTCAGTTATGACTTTCAATTTTTAAAAGATATCTTTGTGCCTTTAACTGCTTCTTTTACTTTGTTGTTTAGGTATGTTCACACTTTTGTGGTCCTATTATTATGTTTTTTAATTTAGGGTATACATTTAATTTGAGCTTCTATTATGGTGGTTTTTAAAAAGTTTCCATGGAGCTTTTAGGCATTTCACTTTTGACACTGTTTCTTTTAATTCCTGTTTAACTAGCTTCCTCATTTTTGTGAAGTTAAATGCTACTATGGTAGGCTTCTTTGATATTTCCCCCTTATAAAGATGTTAAATTTAATTATAATTGCTATTTCCAAGAAGTTCAGCTATATTCACCTCTTGGACCAGATCCTGTGCTTCACTTTGTACTAAATCAAGCGTTGCCTCTCCTCTTTCGGGTTCCAGGACTAGCTGCTCCAATAAGCAATCATTTATGGCATGATTTCCCTTTACAAAAGCCATGTAGACAGTTTCCCCATCTTTCAAAAAGGGAAGTACTTTTGGGGGGTATTACACAATGCTACATTAACATTTATAGAATCTTTGAGTCTCAGCTGAAAGGCATTACAGACAAGACTTGAAAGATTTACTGGATGTCTGAGTTAGAGGTTACTGGCCAGTCTGGTAAGTGGAGGGAAGGACCCTGGATTGCAGGAATATTACTTCAGGCTTGCCATCTGCCTCCTACCCACCCCTCCAGCAGCAGCACTCCAGAAGGAGAAGAGGGGATTGAAGACCCTTCCCTGATCAGGAAGTGTTACAGCTGGAGGGAGAAGCTTTAGGTCACCCAGGACGAGATAGCGGGATCCTGCAGCCTCTTTTTCTGAGGCACACCCTTACAAATGGCACAAGTCCTCAGCTAGAAGACGCAGACGTGAGGCTTGTTGCTAAAGCTAGTTTAGGAGCCTAGGTGCTAGCACAGCTCTTGCAGCAACTCAACCCCAGTCCCTCTACAGCAGAAGAGTGAGTATGGAACCAACCTTTACAACACAACACTTCTGCTGCTACCTTCTCCCCCAGCAGAGCTTGATACGCCTGAACGGGAGATGGGGTGAAGGAGGTGGGAGCTGACGGCCTGTAGAGTGGAGATCCAGATCCTCAGAGGTACCTAGTCACTGGTCCGCTCAGCACTGCAATGCATTACTCCGAGGTAGCATGCTCATAGTGAAATCTTCAGGCCTAAATTAGGTACTCGGGCTTCTAGTATAATGCATAGGGAGAGGAAGAGATTCTCAGAAGCCAGCAAGCTGAGAAGGGAGCCACTTAAACAAGTCAGGAGTGAAATGCAGCAGAAAGGGGAAGGGAGATGACAGAGGCGTAGTCCACAGAGAGGCAGCTTCCTACAGTTGGCATCTTCCAGCTGTCCTGGAATAAGGCACCTAAGCCTCTTCAGCTGCTTAGGTAGCCCATCCCCTAGTAGCCACAACTGCCTGTCTACTACTTATTGGAAGCAAGTGGGAAACAGTTTTCCCATCCCATGAGAATTTTCAAAATATTTGTTTTGACACTGGGCGTGGGAGACCCAGGTTCAAGCCCTTGCTCTGACTGCTTTGGAACAGGGATCTGAACCTACCTTCAGATCCAGCCAATGGGTTATAGAATCTGTTTCTCTCTCTGGCCCAATGAATAATTTATACAAAGTAGAACAGCTCCTGCAGTAGAGTTCCATCCCACAATAGCTGAAAAAACATAGTAGTCAGGACATGCAGCTGGCACATGGGGGACCTAGGCTTAAATCCCTGCTCTGCCTGAGGTGACCGACCAGAAGATCATCTCCTCCCTCCTCCCCCAGTTTCAACAGATAGTGATTTTTGTCACTTTTGCTGCTTCCCAGAGGACAGAACAACAGCAGTAAAGTTGTGACAGGTTTCAGAGTAACAGCCATGTTAGTCTGTATTCACAAAAAGAAAAGGAGTACTTGTGGCACCTTAGAGACTAACCAATTTATTTGAGCATAAGCTTTCGTGAGCTACAGCTCACTTCATTGGATGCATACTGTGGAAAGTGTAGGTCTTTTTATATACACACAAAGCATGAAAAAATACCTCCTCCCACTCCACTCTCCTGCTGGTAATAGCTTGTCTAAAGTGATCACTCTCCTTACAATGTGTATGATAATCAAGGTGGGCCATTTCCAGCACAAATCCAGGGTTTAACAAGAACGTCGGGGGGGGGGGGGTAGGAAAAAAACAAGGGGAAATAGGTTACCTTGCATAATTACTTAACCACTCCCAGTCCCGACCTGGGATATTCTATCTACTACCCAAGATCCATAAACCTGGAAATCCTGGTCGCCCCATCATCTCAGGCATTGGCACCCTGACAGCAGGATTGTCTGGCTATGTAGACTCCCTCCTCAGGCCCTACGCTACCAGCACTCCCAGCTACCTTTGAGACACCACTGACTTCCTGAGGAAACTACAATCCATCGGTGATCATCCTGGCCACTATGGATGTAGAAGCCCTCTACACCAACATTCCACACAAAGATGGACTACAAGCCGTCAAGAACACTATCCCCGATAATGTCACGGCTAACCTGGTGGCTGAACTTTGTGACTTTGTCCTCACCCATAACTATTTTACATTTGGGGACAATGTATACCTTCAACTCAGCGGCACTGCTATGGGTACCCGCATGGCCCCACAGTATGCCAACATTTTTATGGCTGACTTCAAACAACGCTTCCTCAGCTCTCGTCCCCTAATGCCCCTACCCTACTTGTGCTATATTGATGACATCTTCATCATCTGGACCCATGGAAAAGAAGCACTTGAGGAATTCCACCATGATTTCAACAATTTCCATCCCACCATCAACCTCAGCCTGGTCCAGTCCACACAAGAGATCCACTTCCTGGACACTACAGTGCTAATAAACGATGGTCACATAAACCCCACCCTATACTGGAAACCTACTGACCGCTATTCCTACCTACATGCCTCCAGCTTTCACCCTGACCACACCACACGATCCATTGTCTACAGCCAAGCTCTGCGATACAACCGCATTTGCTCCAACCCCTCAGACAGAGACAGACACCTACAAGATCTCTATCAAGCATTCTTACAACTACAGTACCCACCTGAGAAGTGAAGAAACAGATTGATAGAGCCAGAAGAGTTCCCAGAAGTCACCTACTACAGGACAGGCCTAATAAAGAAAATAACAGAACACCACTAGCCGTCACCTTCAGCCCCCAACTAAAACCCCTCCAACGCATTATTAAGGATCTACAACCTATCCTGAAGGATGACCCAACACTCTCACAAATCTTGGGAGACAGGCCAGTCCTTGCCTACAGACAGCCCCCCAACCTGAAGCAAATACTCACCAGCAACCACATACCACACAACACAACCACTAACCCAGGAACCTATCCTTGCAACAAAGCCTGTTGCCAACTGTGCCCACATATCTATTCAGGGGACACCATCACAGGGCCTAATAACATCAGCCACACTATCAGAGGCTCGTTCACCTGCACATCCACCAATGTGATATATGCCATCATGTGCCAGCAATGCCCCTCTGCCATGTACATTGGTCAAACTGGACAGTCTCTATGTAAAAGAATAAATGGACACAAATCAGATGTCAAGAATTATAACATTCATAAACCAGTCGGAGAACACTTCAATCTCTCTGGTCACGCGATTACAGACATGAAAGTTGCAATTTTTCAACAAAAAAACTTCAAATCCAGACTCCAGCGAGAAACTGTTGAATTGGAATTCATTTGCAAATTGGATAGAATTAACTTAGGTTACCTTGCATAATGACTTAGGCTTGAATAGAGTCTGGGAGTGGCTATCTCCCCTTGTTTTTTCCTACCCCCCCCCCCCCGCGACGTTCTTGTTAAACCCTGGATTTGTGCTGGAAATGGCCCAACTTGATTATCATACACATTGTAAGGAGAGTGATCACTTTAGATAAGCTATTACCAGCAGGAGAGTGGGGTGGGAGGAGGTATTTTTTCATGCTTTGTGTGTATATAAAAAGATCTTCTACACTTTCCACAGTATGCATCCGATGAAGTGAGCTGTAGCTCACGAAAGCTTATGCTCAAATAAATTGGTTAGTCTCTAAGGTGCCACAAGTACTCCTTTTCTTTTAGTAAAGTTGTGTTAATTTCAGTTGCTAATGCTTGGCAAAACTACCAGAAATAGCAGTGGAGCAGCCTGCAGACTCAGCTATGACACCAAATTGACTTAACCGTCCAAAAGTGAAATGAATGTATCTTTACAATCATGAGGGCTAAGGTTGCAGGGTTGTTGTTTGTTTTGTTTTCAGAAGAAAAACACAACTTTAAATTCTGCATAAACAGATTATTTAGGTCACCACACTTTCCAGGCAAAGTTTCTCATGTGCCTTAGTGAGTGAATTTATCAAGCTCTAATTATTCAAATGCAAAGTTATCATAGCAAATATGTATCACATATGGAGATGTCATGGTTATCAGAGGGAAATGAACCTGGAACTTTCAATATTAAGAAGATGATTTTTGAATAAATGAAAAACTCCTTTAACCTTGAATAGGTAACAAGCTGTTGCATTTGCTGGGGCCAGTTACTAAAGGGAGACAGTTGCAGCACCACTTACCCAACCCACATACATTTTCAGAGGTTACATTAATCAAAATCCTTATGGGTAGTATAGGCAGAGCAGAGCAAAGCAAAGCAAATGAAAAAGTAGTACTCTGTTTAAGTCCACTGAAATACCCTGAACCAGCTAAAATGCAATCAGAACATACTCATGACTTAAGCCTTTTATTAGATCAGTAATGCCTACTTCCAGTGCTTAAACAGAACGCTACATGTAAGAGACTGAAATGTTGCTTGTAAGCTGCAGTACCAGTAATGCCACAGATTTAATATTCGATGTGTATGTGCTGAGTATATATCTTCTCAGAAAGTCACTGTATAATTTAGGTCCTGACAGTCCCCTCTAATATAGCCAAGCTTTTATTCAAATAAAATATATTACTTTTTACTTTGAGTAAGTCAGTCACCAAGATACTGGATTGCCCTCAAATGCTACTAGTGTTCCATCCCATGTAATATGTATAACACATGGCTACTTTTAACAAACATAATTTTGTTGGAAGAGGGGAAAATGTTAGAAGTCAGTTAAATGCGTATTGCATCTACAATGCTTGTAAATATTCAAGTTTGTATCCAAATAAAATATATCTTGTTTGCAGAGACAATGAATACAAAGATGAGCAATGCATATATTTGACACTAACAGCTCATCATCTTATTTTCCTCAGAATTCTGAGGTAATGCAGAGCTGATTTTCAGAGGCATAAGTGGCAGTTGGCTGCCCAGTTTGCATTAATTACCAATGGGAGATAGAGAGCAACTAGTTGCCTGTTCCTTTGAAAGTCACCCCCTCAGACTCGGAGGTTCAACAAAAAGAACAGGGGCAGTCAGGGGTACACCTGCCTTATCTAATATGTCCCAAATGCTCAGTGCTGTGAGATGAAATCCCTGTGGCACCTAGTGGGCATCACTTTTCTAAAAATTTCCAACTCCTATAATGCCCACAAGCGAGAATAATGCAGGGTACACCTTGAAAAAGAAGATTTTCTTATTTGATAATACCATTAAGTACTATTCTCTAACGGAAACAATTATTAATTTTATAAGCCTGTTCAGTGTAGCATCTTGCAATTGCTCCTATAACAAAGGGGATGAACATCTGAACCGCGATAATCCACTAGTTCTATTAAATGTTCTCTATTCTGAACAGAACTGTGTCACTACAAGTTAATGTCTAAGTTATCTTTTGAATAGAGGCAAAAAAAGGGTGGAAATTATGCAGAAATTTCAGAGGCATTTTCTGTGACATTATTTTTGTAACAGTACTGCTTTTGGTGTCTAATTTTTCTTCAGAATTATCAAAAATATTTTTTTAAATTTAAAAATTGATTTTTAAAAGAAAAATTGCATCTAAACTTTGAAAAAAAATCCCACCATACAACTAAGCTGACCAATCAGAGGTTTCACAGTAGCAATAAAAATTCACACATGGAAAATGTTGAATACACTGAGATATTTTGACAAAAAAAAATATATAAAATATATAAAATATATAAAAAAATAAAAAATTCAACCAAAATGTTTGTTTTTAAGTTCCGACCTGTTCTACTACAATATATTTAGTTTAGCAACATAGTATTTACTTCGATGTGCTCTTTTGATACAGTTTGTGGTAACATGAAAGTTCTTATGAAACTGTACAGAGCAAAAAGATATTAACAATGTTCTTAAATTTAAGTTAGAGTATTAAAATACACTCCAGAATACTTCTTGCTCAACACATTTATTCCTCCTATGCAGTACAGTGGATTATATACAGTTATAGGACTGTACAATGCTTATGCGGTCCAACTAACTTCCCTACGATGGTAGCTTGCTTCATTTATAGCAGAGATGACAGGTCATGGAATGCATACCCAGTGAAGAGCCATTTAATGATGGCCAGGAACAGAGGATTCTGAAACAAAAACACAATTTAGACTGTTCAAAAATTAAAGTAATATAAGTTAGAAGTCTGAAATTCAGGACAGATACAGTTAAGTATCCACAGCCATGAATATCCAAAAATTAGATGAATCAATATGTCAAAGTATTTGAAAATTCTTCATATCTACAAGTGTAGCCTAATATTTTAACATTTACATCATCAATTTTATTGGTTAAATATGATTTCACAGGGGAAAAAGTTACCTCTAAACTCAGGATATCTTTATGTGGGGTAAATAGTTATTGCCGTACAGTGCAATGGGAGGTATTTTCATTTTAACTGTAAGGTTAGATAACATATCTTTATGTACAAAATTGACTCAATTTGGAGCAAGTAAATTGTCTATCTTTGCAGTCAGAACTGAAATAGAACAATTATATTAGCAGAAGAGAAATAAGAAAATTATGACTTTAAAATAGCCACAAGCAATGATATACTTAAAAATCTTATTTTATTTATTTTTTTTTTTTGTAAAAGTTTAATATGGAATCAGTAAGTTAAAATGAACTAGTTTGTTGATAGCTAAAAATGGTAACCTAGTTAAACTTAAG
The DNA here is from genome assembly GCF_965152235.1 of Eretmochelys imbricata. Taxonomy (NCBI): domain Eukaryota; kingdom Metazoa; phylum Chordata; order Testudines; family Cheloniidae; genus Eretmochelys; species Eretmochelys imbricata. The sequence goes on from NC_135577.1 coordinate 113,647,842, forward strand.
GTCTACCTGGTTAGATTAAAAACCCTCTATAAAATGGTTAAGCCCATTGAATATATCTTTTAGAACTCTTATTCAAAAAGTTATGCTCCTGAACTCCACTACTGTTCTGTGGCAGAGATTAACTTAATTTATTACACAAAGGGAAAAAATATCAATGAAAAGTGGAGCATTTTACAGATGTACTGCTACGTTACCAGGGTTGTAAACACTCTGACAATGACATCAGAGTAATAGAGAGAACTGTAACAAAAACTGAAGGTTCCCTTTAAGGTCTACTTTGCAATATCCATAATATAAAAACAAACTAAATTTAAATTAAAATTAATATGTTGGTCTATTTGCTTTAAATCTTATTCACAGTTAAAATAAACTATAGAATACTCTGCTGTATAATACAAATACTTACTGTCTGCCACTGCTTTTTTACCTAGAAACAGAAGAAAAATTGAAAAGGTACAAAATTTAGCTTTGCATTTTTCACTTTCATTTCAAGTTTTAAGATCTTGAAAAACTAGTAAGCAACCAAACTTGGACCAATTTTCAGTGATGACAGGAAATGTACAAGTGAGCTGTAGCTCACGAAAGCTTATGCTCAAATAAATTTGTTAGTCTCTAAGGTGCCACTAGTATTCCTTTTCTTTTTGCGAATACAGACTAATACAGCTGCTACTCTGAAGTTCTGAAAAGTTAAGCTTGTTGCAAAAAATACTTTGTTAAAGTAACTATTAAAACAAGCTGTTTAAAAAAATCAGGATATATTGTAATTTTTTTAATAAATATAATAAAGTGCTATAAGATCTCATTATAGCCTGCTGTTAAGTCTTTGAGATGCAAAGAGTGTTTCTGGAAGAATTATGGGGACCATAAATTAAGGCTTTTAAAAATACATATTTATACACATTAAGACTTCTAACTGTAAGTTCACAAGTTACCAAGAGGAGAAGATTGCACAAGTTTGTATACTCATATGCTGTACATTTAGAGACATTTATCCCAGAGACATTTATAGATTCTCTGGTGACATATGATTACTTTGGGCCATACTGTTGGTTTATCTGACCACAATGAAGTTTTTCCTAGTGCAAAGGTGTAGAGCTAACAGCATAAAACCAGCATAGTAGTTCCTACTGCACTCTGCCTCTGGCAGGAATGGAACTGTGGTCGGATATCCTCTATGCTCTCATCCTTGTCTGCACTTTACGGCTATTAGCAGTTGGCACACGAAGTGTCTTTAGGGGGCCAGCACAATACAAACCAGACTGAAAATTAGGGAAATGCAAAAGTGAGCTTAAAACCAACTTTGTAGTACCCTCCTGCGTTGGGCTGGGTGCATTTTAGCCAGACCCCAGGATCTGGTATATTAAAGATACACATTTTTACACAACACCTCGGAGTGGTTTGCAAACCTGCAGTTTTTCTGTGAAATTTGCTTTAATAGCACCAAATTACCACTTGTTCAAAATATCTGCTGCGATACTGGAGGTGAATACCCCTCGCCCAAATTCATTAATACTAGGACTGTTGATTAATCTGAGTTAACTCACACGATTAACTCAAAAGTTAATCATGATTAATCGCAGTTTTAATTGCACTGTTAAACAACAGAATATCAATTGAAATTTATTTTGGATGTTTTTCTACATTTTCATATATATATTGTATTCTGTGTTGTAATTTAAATCAAAGTGTATATTTATTTTTGATTACAAATATTTGCACTGTAAAAATGATAAAATAATATTTTTCAATTCACCTCATACAAGTACTATAGTGCAATCTCTTTATCGTGGAAGTGCAACTTACAAATGTAGATTTGTTACGTAACTGCACTCAAAAATAAAAATGTAAAACTTTAAAGCCTACAAGTGCACTCAGTCCTACTTCTTGTTCAGCCAATCGCTAAGACAAACAAGTTTATTTACATTTACAGGAGATAATGCTGCCGTCTTCTTATTTACAATGTCACCAGAAAGTGAGAACAGGCATTTGCATGGCACTTTCATAGCTGGCATTGCAAGGCAATTACATGCCAGATATGGTAAACAAGTTGTGACAAGGTGGCTGATGTTCATATGGTGGGTCCTGCACTTTTCTTGGGGAGGGGGCTAAGACGCCATCCCTTGCCAGTGCTCTTGGGCACCGAAGGCCCTGCTAGTGGCCCAGGAAGGCGATAGAGGAAGGAAGCGGGCGAGAGGTCTGGGTTTGCTCCTCGCTCTGAGTCCCAACCCCTCTCAACTCCTGCGGGTTTCTTACCCTCGTCTCCCTTAGGTGGAGTTACCCTCGGTCCTTAGACGCTGGGGGAAGGGAGTCTCCCTGTCCTGCTGGGCCAGGGTCTCCCATACTTCAGTTTTCTGGTCTTCCAAATCTCACAACACACCTCCAGGCTCTGTCCTCTCTCCTTCCTCCTCCTTCTCTGACTGCCTGAAGTAGGGAGGTTTATTAGGTTCCTGACAGGGCCTTAATTGACAACAGGTGCTCCAATTAACCTGTAGCAACCCTCCCTAGTCTAAAGGGAACCACGCCTGGGGCTTATATATTTCCCCTCTAACACTGCTCCCTGGCCCTCCTGTATCACAATGTGTATGCTCCTTCATGCTTTGGCTACCATTCCAGAGGACATGTTTCCATGCTGATGACAGTCGTTAAAAAAATAACGCATTAATTAAATTTGTGACTGAACTCCTTGAGGGAGAATTGTATGTCCCCTGCCGTTTTACCCACATTCTGCCACATATTTCATGTTATAGCAGTCTCGGATGATGACCCAGCACATGTTGTTCATTTTAAGAACACTTTCACTGAAGAGATGATGCAAAGAAAAATGCAAAGAAGGTACCAATGTGAGATTTCTAAAGGTGGCTACAGCACTCAACCCAAGGTTTAAGAACCTGAAGCGCTTTCCAAAATCTGGGAGGGATGAGGTGTGGAGCATGCTTTCAGAAGTCTTAAAAGAGCAACACTCCAATGCGGAAACTACAGAACCCGAACCAGCAAAAAAGAAAATCAATCTTTGGCTGGTGGCATCTGACTCAGATGATGAAAATGAACATGCGTCAGTCGGCATTGCTTTGGATTGTTATTGAGCAGAACTCGTCATCAGCATGGACGCATGTCCCCTGGAATGGTCGCTGAAACATGAACAGACATATCAATCTTTAGCGCATCTGACACGTAAATATTTTGCGACACTGGCTACAACAGTGCCATGTGAACACCTGTTCTCACTTTCAGGTGACATTGTGAACAAGAAGCAGGCAGCAGTATCTCCTGCAAATGTAAATAAACTTGTTTGTCTGAGCGACTGGCTGAACAAGAAATAGGACTGAGTGGACTTGTAGGATCTAAAGTTTTACATTGTTTTATTTTTGAATGAAGGTTTTTTTGTACATAAGCACTTTTTTTTTTTGCTGATATAAACTGTATCTGCATGAGGAGGTTTGCTGGTATAGCTTTCTCAGTAAACCTTTTCTAGTGTCTGGACTTAGTGAGGTGATAAAGCAACTGCTGATTATTTTAAATAAAATATTTGGGCATTTCCAGACAATTAATTTAAACAGTTTTATTTACAACAAAGGTTTCAAATAAAGTACACTAAAGCTAAGATTGAAACAATTTAACTTACCACCAAAGGAAATTTTGTAATAGGCATAGGTGGTTAAGGCCAGCCCAACCCATATTTCCTGGTAAACCTTAGTGTAATAAATCCTCATGTTGCTCCATGTCCTACTAAAATATTGTAACATCTGAAAGTTATTAAAAAGAAAAAAAAAAAGAAAAAAGGTCATGATGATGAATTTTGCTATTACAGCCTCACCTGATGTTTTACATGAATAAAGAAAGTATTTGTTGCCTCTTGAATCAGGAAAAAATAAATAAGGAACTTTATAGTTAAAGGAAACATTTAATCGTATCCCTAAATAGGGTTTAAAAATAGTACCCGTTTAACCTATTAAAATTCTATCACTTAAACGGTTAACCGTTAAGCAGTTCATATAGGGTATTACATGGTGCCCTGGCTGCCAACCCCGCATCCCGGCTGCATGCCAGCAGCGGAGTCCTGGGCGCAGGATCCTGGGCGGCAGCAGAGTTTAATTATTAACCGAAACCGATAAGATTGATGCTTCTATATTGATATTTCCCCTCTAACACTGCTCCCTGGCCCTCCTGGGATACCGATAAGATTGATGCTTATTGGTTAACCAGTTAAACTTCTACATCCCTATCCCGAAGCTGAATTTAGTTTAATTTCCTATGTTTTTATTTTAAAATGTATTATATTAAATTAATGTTTGTGAAAAGTGCACATATATACAGACCTCTGGGAACCGAAGTTCTCTATTGCCAACCAAAAAACTGTATTAGATGGAATCAAGGTCAAGAGTACATATCAACAACAAAGGTAAAAAAAAGTAGAACAACGTAGTAATTATCCCCAAACCAAACATTACAAACCCAGAAAATTCAGAGCTAAGGTTACAAAAGGCTGCTGGGTGCTACCACAATAAAAATAATGATGAATAATGATAATGGGTCAAGTAATTACCACTGAGAGCTCTTGACACACGTCCACTTATCCTAAGGCCGCTCACGACTCATTGAAACCAACAGAATTGTTGCTTACAAATTAGACAAAGTGTGATGATTCACTGAGTTACCTCGGATATCACAATACCATTTAGAAGTTACCTGAACTTTTGATCTGATACTGTCAATATGTAATCATAACTAGTGACATAAATAGTTGGTAACATCTTATTTACAGTCCAGTTTCTTCAAATATAACTTATGTACAGATTCCAATAAATTTTAACTACATGTAAAGTTTGAAGAGTTTTAATCCTTGATTAAGATCAAACTCACTTGGAACCAGGCTCGCTGACCGGGGGGGGGGCGGCGCGGTGGCTGTAGGGGGAAGCTGCCAAGAGGTGCGGGTGATGCAGTAGTGGCAGCGGCCAGGAGCCCTGGGCCCTTTTAAATCGCCTGGATAGGCCTCAAGGCGCCTAAGCGCAAGAGACAGCACCAGGCTCTGCGGGCTGATGTGGGTGGTCCTGGAAGTGACAGATTCGTCACTTTCGCCCCAGGCCCCACCCCCCCCAGCCTGGCGCCTGGAATTTCTGTTGGCGGGCCTGTTTGGAACAAAGAAAATACTAACATGCTAAGTTTCTTATAGGACACATTTTAAAATTAATGTTAAATTAGTGAATTTAAGAATTGCAAATTTTCTGAAAATTCACTCTATACTGTGGCAGTGTTTGCAACATAGACACCTCTATCACTAGAAACTGGGCTAAGACCAAATATTTCGCACAGGCCACCTAATAGCCACCATGAGTCACAATGGGCTTGCCTTCACAGGGAAAAGAGGTGTGTTCTTAATTCAAATTAGCTAACTCAAGGAAAAATACTAGTGAAGACAAGGTCCTAACGGTGAAACTGATCCTTACACCCCCATTTTCCTATACTGTAATATTGTTATATCTGGGTAACAAGGATTTTTGGGGGACTGGGAGGAAGTAATTTTAAATTAAGAATAATCAAGATCCTCCTCCTCCCCTTACCCCAAGCCAAAGTGAAAGAGCAAAGGGTCTTACCTAGATTTACTTAAAAATAGTCGAGAGGGGAGATGGAGCAAGAACATGGTCCAGAACAACAGATGCCCATCCCTGTTCTACTGAGCTTTATTTAATTAAATTTATTTATTAAGAGTCTAACATTTCCCCTCAACATGGCACGTTCACCTTTACTCAGAAAAACAGAATATATAGAGTTATAGGAGGCTGCTGAAAATACCATCTGACAGACGTTTGGAGAAGATTAAAATTAACACCATTACTCCAAGCACTCTATCTTTGAGACATGGCCAAGCATCAAGCAATCTATCAACATGTTTAATACTTGTTCTGTCCACAGATTTGATATTTACAAATATTTTTGTGAAAACCTGAGATATTTTAATATAACTTCTTCCCAACACTCCAAAAGACATGGGGATATATAAGAGAACCACACTGTATAATACTTTAGGCTTCTCAAGGTAAAATGTTATGGAAATGTAAAGCATTTAAGAAACTATACACACAGCACACCTAAACCAATCACATATGGATAAAGGACAGCAGCTAGAGCACTGGAAAACTGTAAGAAGGAAGGACAGAGTTTGCAAGGGACTTTGGGTCCAGGTTCCACAGACCTATTTGCTAATAGTAAATAGGAGGCTCTTCCTGGCACGTGTGTGGGGAGGGAGTGGGAGAAGGGGAAAAGGAGGTGAGACTAATGTCATCTTCGAAGCAGAGACCATCTTTTTTTTTGTTGTTTGTTTACAGTGCCAAGCAAAATGTTGCCCTGATCCATTACTAAAGCTCCAAAGCATGGTGCTACCACAAATAGGCAATATGTAAGCATTCATTTAAAAGGCCATTTAACCCTTACTGCTGTGAAAAACTTCTGAATACACAGCAATGCAATGATGTTTTCCCTGAACTGTGGAGAGACAGCTCTATTACATCTGTTACCTTTCCTGATATGAAGCAGAATGAAAAAACTAGTGTTGTGTTTTCAAAGCTGCTATTCAGAACTATGAGAAAGACTTCATACATTTCAAATGGCTTCTGCTTAGAACAAGCATTAGGAGGCAACGCAGACATATATATCTATCAAAGCAACAAGAGGATCTGATACAAAAGGGAAAAAAAGAAAAATATATGGACAAAATGCTTTTTCGCCCACTAGCAACCAAATAAAGCAGAGTGTATGACTTCAAATGTGTACTGCATTAACAATAGGCTCAAATGAAATCCCCACTGAATAAACACACTAAAAATCCCAGCACCCTTGAGCTACTGAGCCCGGGGGGCGGCGGGTAAGATCCGGGCATCCTACAAGGTATTGGCCCATCTTTTACATCTGCTTCTGGCTACTAAGTGCCTGCTACAGCGCCGAGCCCTGGCCTGTTCACTCGAGGAGTGCTTTGGGCTCTAAATCACCTCTGCAGAGCAGGGAAGGCCTTTGCTAAGGACTCACCCAAGAGACCCACCTGCCATCCCGTCCACCCACCCCGGAGAAGGAGGAACGTGCATCACCACGGAGGGGACCTCGAGGCTGTAGGCGAACAGCGTTAACTTGCTACCCTCCACCCCCGAGGAGCAGGACAGACGCGACCGATCTCCGCGCTCCCCCTCCCTCCGGCATTGCTAGGGCGCAGCCCCCGGACTTCTTCCCCAACGGCTGTCCCGGGCCAGGCCACCTCCTCTCCTCTCTCCGTGGCCCGGCCTTCTTGGCAGCCGGACCCGGCTCCGGCACGAATCCCCCGGGCTTACAGCGCCTGAGGAAGGCCGCAGCCGCGCTCGCTGCAGACCCGGAGGAACCCGCCCTCCCGAAGCTCCCTCAGCAAGACCAACCGGGCCGAACCCACCTTGGAACCGGTGACACACGGGCCGTTGGCGAAGGTCACGGAATGGAACTGCCGCTACCGCCGCGCAGGCCGCTGGGAAAAGAACCGCCAACGAGAGGAGTGCCTAGAACGTCTCCGGCGGTGCCCCTCCCCCTAGAGAAACGGGAGCGACAGGCACCCTAGCAGGCCCTGCTACCCCAGCTAAAGTGCGCTCTGCTTTCGCCTCAGCGCCCCCTGCCGGCAAGGACCCCTCAGCGCCCTTCGCCCACAGCGCCCCCCTGCCATGCAGCCTGCTCAGTGACCTACCTCCCGCACGGCAATCCCTGCAAAGGAACCCGCGCTTCCCAACGCCCTGTCTTCTGTTGCGCCCCCTGCCGGGAGAAACCCGCTAAGCCCTCTGCCAATTGCCAAAAAGCCCGCTCGGTGCTCTGCCGTCCCCACGGCACCCACTATTGCGGAAGAGCCCGCTCAGGGCCATGCCCGCCATTGCTCCCCCTGCTGACTAAGAGAGATCCCCCTCCAGTATAGGAAATAGCTCAGGGCCCTGCCGTTCCCCTATAGCCCTTTGCTGGGGGGGGCACGCCCAGCTGTTCCTTCAGTGCGACTTCAATCCAGCGCAATATCCCCCCTGCATTGCCCCGATGGAGAGGAACCCCAACAGCCCTTAGGAGGGGGAGTACTGTACAACCTGTGTCCTGCGCGGCCTTCCCCAGGCAGTCTGGGGGATGGCTTGTCTTCGGGCAGGAGCGGGATTTGCCAGGTGGGAGTCATACGGGTTATGGGGTGTGTGTAACCTATGGCGGTGGTTAGGGGGATTTGCTGACAGTGGCTGCTGGGATTCAAGGAGGGAGGGGCGCATTACCCTGGGATGAGGGAGAGGTTGGCTGGGATCAGGGAGGAGAGGGTGCGGTTGGTGCCCTTCTAGGTGTTGGAGGGGAGGACGCTGTAGTGGGGGCTCATCCTTGGCACCGCAGGAAGGATTTGGAGGGACCAGGGCGATGCGAAGGGAACCTCACTGAACGCAGCGCGGGAAACTGAGCAGCTCACGTCCTCGCCGCGGCTGCGCAGTGTGAGCACGTGGCTGCAGGGGGTGGGGTCGGGGCTGGGCGGAGCCGGGCGAGCGCGCGGCGTGCACGTGCAGGCGCCCCGTGAGGTGTGGTCCGGCCAACTGTTGCGGGGAGCCTCTAGTCCTTTCCTTTGCGGTCCCGGCCCCGCCATGCTGCGGAATCTCACCCTCGACCAGATCAGTGACTGGTTCACTCTCGGCAAGACGGTCACTAATGTCGAGTTACTGGGCGGTGAGCCTCAGGCCGCCGTGCCTGCCCCCCGCCGCGGCTCCAGGCCCCCCGCGTGGGAGCCGCCCGCCGCCGGGTGAGTGTAGGAGCCACCCGGGGACGGGACGGGAGCGGTGCTGTGGTTTGACCCCGCCGCCGGGCCGGGATTATTCCCCTGCCACGGATCTGGAGTGGCCCGGCCCCACTGCCGCGGCTCTTTCCTTGGGCAGAGAGGTGGTGGGGAGCGGCCTGGGGATCAGCGCCCGCCAATAGAAAACTTCCTCTGCCGTGGTACAGCAGACGGAGACCTCTGGCCCGCCTGAGGCTCCTGAGCGGGGGAGGGGATGGCCTGGCCTCGCTGTGGGGCTTGAACTGGGTGTGGGCTAGTACTCGGGCAAAACTATCATGAGCCAAGACAGGGACAGATTTGAGAAACGTAGCCATGGGTGGGAGCTCATGTAGAGTGAAGTTCTTGAGAGACCATTAATTACAAGAGTGAGGTTATCTTAGCACATTTTTTTGCCAGAAGATGTTAGTTCTCCACAAGCCACACGGTGGGTAGCAGGTTTGTTAGCACTAATAGAGTTTTTCAGCCATTCAGTATGCTCCTGTTTATCCAATACCGTGTTACTTGGGGTTATCCAAACCTCCTCCCTGTTGTCTGAATCCCTTCCTTTTCCCATATGTAGTTCATGTTGAGGGTGGGGGAACACGGACTGTAGGGGGCAAAGAAGGGATTCAGATAACAGGGAGATTTGGGTAATAGAGTAGGTACCCCGGCCAGGACTTTGAGGAGGAGGATGATGAGCCTGCCTCCCTAGGTGTGGGGGATGCCAGCCAGCCTGCAACTCTGATGTCGTGGGGGTGAGTGAGCAGGGCTGTGACAGGTTTTCTGTGCTGCCACAGTGCTGGTCACACCTGATCCTTGAAGGCTCCAGGTTCAAGGAAGGCTGTGGACTTGGCAGGGCAGAGTCCTGGCTCGCGGTTGGTCTCTGCTTCTCCAGAACCGCAGCCTTACCCCCACATTGTGCCTGCAATAATCAAGAGGGCAGGAGTGGCAGCAAAGGGAGCCCTCTGCAGCCTGCTGTTACAGGAGTGAATGAGCAGGGCCATGACAGTGGAGCTGCGGAAGGCTTGCTGCCACTCCTGTACTTATCCAAACTCCCAGTTACCTGAATAAAATCTCTGTCCCCCATGCTGTTCCAATAATTGGGAGTATACTATACTCATAAATCTTTGTGTCTAACTGTGAATACTGTGCTGTTGATCTCATATTGTTTGAGGCTAGCCTTCTTTGGAAGTCCATGTTAGTTATGTACTGCAGCAGAATGATGGTTTGACCACTAAGTGATAGATTTTTCAGCCTTGATACCCTGACCTAACAAGGAAGTAGTTTTGAAACTCCTTTACCATTTTTAATTAGAAAAGGGCAAAATAGAAAGATACCACTATTTAAGTGGACTCCCATAGCAAAGGTCTATTGCATGTGACCAAAATTTTCATCATATTAAAGAAATTAGTTTTGTTTTTTTTTGAGCTACACCAGAGAATGTCAATTCTGGAACGCTTAGTATAGCATGTCCAAGTCCTGGAATTGTAAACATTCAATTACTTTTCACTTTCTCTTGCAGAGAGAGAGAGAGAGAGAGCTCAAAGTATAACTTCTTGGGCATTTGACAATGGAAAAAAAAAAAGTCCATCAAAAGGCTCAACAGGTTAATCCCCTCTCTTAGATCTCAGGAATCATAGGATATGCCCCTTTTGCTTCTTCCTACCAAAGTCTCCCTGTTCTCACACAGTCATCTCTCCCTGTGGAATTCCTGAGAATTATAGGAAAGGAACTCTGCTTCTACAGACCTGAGTGTTGCATGATGTTGAGGCTAGAATGAGTGATCAGGAGGATGTTCACTCCCTTCCTTTGGACCTACTTGATATGCTCATTAGTTTCAGGAGGTTTTTTGTAGGGCTGCTGCCACTATGAGATGTAAGCTCATTGCCCCCCCTCCCGGATATATCCACACAGCCTGTGGCAGTGAGTCTCAGAGCCTAGGTCGACAGACTTAAGCTTGTGCTGAGGTGCTACAAACAGTTGTGTAAACCTTGCAGCTCAGTCTCTAAAGCCCAAGTGCAGCTGTTTTAGTGCTTTAGCATGAGTCTGCATGTCTTACTTGCCTCTGGTTGTAGCCTAGATATACTCTCTGTGCCTTAGGATGCTTGTGAGGGTTCACTCTCGTTTCCCAGTGTTTGTCATAGAGTCTCCAATGAGTTACTAAATATTCTAAAGCTCAGAAGGTATGGGGAGGCCTGTTCCTATGTGTGTGGAAAACTATTCCATGTCTAGAGTTATAGGCAGTTATAGGAGTATAAGCTCTTCGGAAAATGAGCTCTTGGTTAACTAAACTTTCAGAAAAAAAGAAAAATTTTTTTAGACTGTCTTGCAAAGCACTAAATGAAGGCAGAAGATAGTGACCTTTATCGCATGAGTCTGTTTTCCAGTTAGTTTTTCGTACTTGGAATGTTCTTTGTATTTTCAAGCTTTTCAAAGTTTGAGTGTTTTAAAAATTCTAATGTGTTCTTGTTTTGTCTACTCAACCTTAACTTCATTATAACCTTTATTTTTTAATCTGGAAATCTGTAAATGAATATTTCTCAAAGCTTCAGTTGTCCTTTCTCTACGTGTTGAGGAATTCTATTGAAGTGTCTTACTGGTATACTGTAGAAGGAGAATAAGCAGAGGAACTGTTTCTCCATAGTGCCTTTGTGAAAAGACACTTAGAATTGGAGCCAATTTTTCTTTTTTAATGGTGTGACAGACTAACAAAAGAAAAGAACATCTGGAGGAAGAAGCTTTTTGTGTAACAAAAGTGTGCAGAAATCTTCCTTCTGTGATGGTGGGAGTCAAATCTAGCCCTGTCACAATTGCAGCAAAAGTGGGTTTTTGCATCATGATCATTGATTTTTCTGCTCTAATTGTGCCAGTTGAGGCCACAGTTACTACATGTCAGTTGAGTCTAATACAACTTTATTATGATCCCATATTGATGGCTTGGGGCAACAACTAAAAGACTTTTATGTCTGTTTTTTTAAATTTCAAATGCTCAAGTAATGTATAACTTCTGGAACAAGTTTTCAGACTCATTCACCACTACAGAAAGCTGATTCTGTAAGATACCAAAATCACAAAGTTATTCTGCAGCCCTGATTAAGAATTAACTTTTTCCAAGAAAAGCAAGGAGATGAAGTAAAACCATTTTTATTTTGAAATAAAAAGGTATCTCTAAGTCTTTTCAACGAGCCACTAAAGCTAGTTAAATATCCAGATCGTTTCTCTTCATTTGAGGAGCTTTGCAGTATTGCAACATATGCAGAAAACAGTTCAGAAAACTAACCATAAGCAGTACAGACAATGTTATAACTTTTGATTATTTTTACAAGTTCTTGTTGGACTTGTGTAATAGTTTTCATCATCAGAACTTCTCAGTTATATTGAATAAATTGATTACTGTTTTAAAGCATACCTCACACACTGTATATTGTTTCCTAAGAAGAATCTCAAAAAACTATGTAGACTACTGAACAGAAGTCCCTGTTAACATTTTGCACAGTGATCGGATTTTGAAATATGGAAAATGGCTATTGCTTGTTACAGTAGATGTTATAGGTACAGTACAAATAGGATAGTTTCAACATTTTTGGAAAGATCTACGGTTATATTTTTCATATCTTTATATTAAAAGGTGCCCTTAAACACAACATCCTTGGAATAGTAATGGTAAAAAGGCTAATGATTTTAATTAAAGTTTGTAAAATGTATAGATACTATAATTAGGGATTTAAAATTCTGAGCTTGCAACAAAGGGGAGCATGCCATATTTCTTATTCCTATATGTTTTTACGTCTCTGAATTGGGATGATAAAAGGGAACTCAGATAACTGAAGAAAAATTTTAACTTGATGGATAGTAATGTGGAAGATTCCAGATTCGGTGAGAAAAAGTGGGAAACATGCTCTGTGTATTTTTGTCAACGTAACTTGAAACTGTGGGAATTTCATCTTTGTCCGATTTGTTAGAGCTGTAACCAGGCACTGTGAAATGTTCAGAGCAATTTGTATTCCATACATCTACCAGTTGGTCTTGTTGGTTTTCCTTCTCAGTTGTAGTTAGAAAATCTTTTAAAACTTGCTTGAATATGTAGACTATTTCCCATGGTAAGACATCATTTTCTGCCAAAACTTCACGAAATCTAGAAACAAAAAAAGAATTGAAATGTAATTTGTCAGTGCTGAAAACTATTCCAGAACACTTTTCCTCCTCTTCCTTTTTTTAGGGGAAAAAACTACTTTCTGGCCTCACTTGTTTCCTTTATTCCAAAAAAAGAAGAGAAAAATAAAAAAGCTCCTACAATGCATTTGGATGTAGTACAGCTGTTAAGATTGGTGGATACTATTTTTTTTTTTTTTTTGTATTAAGCTGTCTTGGTAAATTGATTTAAACTGACTTTGCCCTCAAGTATTTTTTGGGCTTTAAAGGGATCATAGGTTTGTTCTATTCTTCCCACTCAGCCCAGGAAACTATATTAAAAATATATCATTTGGGGAATTTACATATAAAATATCACGTAGAAAAAGTTAATTATTGATGTGTGTTTTAACTAAATGTTGGGACATGCTTAATTGCAATCCCTTTAAAATGTGAAGAGACTGGAGGCTTGTATATAAAATATTGTGTTAATACTCTAACTCAATTCTGTGGTCATCAGGTAAATGATGGGTGTCAGATGTCTAAGCATTATATAATCTCTCTGGTGCTTTGAAGATCATGCAATAAAAATATAGAAGACCTTTAGTCAGTATACTGTGTTATGAAATTAAAGAGTTATTTCTAGAAAAGCTATAGGAAGCTATACAAATAAGTCTTAATTTAAATTCCTAATCATTGTTACTTTGGGGAAAAAAACACAACCAAATTTTAACAACTTTGAATTGGAATGTTGAACAACAATAAGGAGAACTTAATTGTTGCCTAGAAAGTGACAATTACAGTAACAAGAAAGAAAAATTGTTACCTGCTAAGAACAGTTCCAGTTTGGCAAGGTTGAATTTGTGAACAAAGGACTTCAAGCTGCCTTTGTTCAGTAGCTGGGATTGTGGCTTGAGGATTTTGGTAGTTCTTCAGCCAGTTGTAATCCACACCATTTTTCTGGACTCTTTGTTCATTTTCAATCTCTTGTACTAATCTTTCACGCTCTTTCAGGTGCCATTTCAATTCCCTCAGCAGGGTCTTGGTCACTACTTCTGAGCCAGGATATTTGGCAGATTTGTAGGAATCATTTTTTGACCACTTCATCCAACCAAAAAGTGGCATTTTTTAGCTATGAGAAGATTGAACATTATAGTGCTTTGTATGGTAAACTGTAGTGTTTGTTTTCCATGAAAAAGATTAATAGAAAATTCAGAATGCTTTTTGTGGTGCGTTTGATATAGATGTGCATATGCTCAATGTTAAAATAGTTTTTTAATACACTTTAAGATGTAACTGATCAAAGCCTCCAACCTCAAATTAAATATGACATGTTACCATTTTTACAAAGATGGAAAGAGACTGTTGTAGCAGTTTATCTCTTCGGTAGTTTTATCTGCACCATTAAATCATACTAAAATTTACTAGACTTTGAAACTGAATTGTCATCCTTAGTAGAAAATATCATTTGATAAATTGTTATCCTGAAATGCTTTTAATATATGATGATCAAAATGATAAACTTTCAGTTAAAGGAATTCCTAAGCAGTTGTTGTTCAATATTTAGAGATAGGTAGTGTGATTCTGCATTTGTCACTCTTTAAAATCCCATACCTGTATTTTATTTTAAATACATTTTTCTTATTTACTCATTAGCATCTGGAAAACTGTAACAGAAATTAAATTATATATTTTTGTTATATAGGTGTAACTTTGTCACATTTATTACAAAACAGTACACTAACTTGGGTAAAATAACATACTGTACCTTTGATGCACTTGTTTGTGAACCAGTTGTTGCGGTTGAGTTTGCTTGAATTGAGATCTCTTCTTATTCTAGCATACTCGGTTTCTGAGCTGTAGCCACTATTGAAAGAAAAAAAGTTTTCCCAATTTACTCAAACTGTGCTTGGAAGAATAACTGTCTGGACTGAGCATGAGATTTCGATTCCTTCTGCTTTTAAGTTTAATTCATCTTGTAATGTAGAGAGAAATCCTGTTGACCTAGCATTGGCAACTAAGTACTTTCCACAGAGTCCATTAAGGTCTCCTACCTTTGAATTGAGTTCTGCCTATGGCAGCAATTTAAAAAAAGATGGCAGCGATTTCAGATGCTTTTTGCTAAATACATCCAAAGGTATTGTTGGTCGTCAGACGAATAACAATATCTGAAGCAACTACAGATGCGCTTCTAGCTAAAGTTAAGACTGTCGCATGATGTGATGATTGGCTGTGCATAGCTGTAGGTCAGAATTTGGTGCTGTATTTTTATACCTTTAGAGCGCTAAAAATAACTGTTCCTTTTATTGTCTGTCTAAACTTTCAGGTCACTTAGATGCTAAAGATTTTTCGTATTCTGTTAGTGTGGGGGAAATATATATGAGGCTGTTTCTTTACAGTTGTAAATGTGTAACAGTAATCATTTTCTGGTGAGATCTTGTGAAAGCTCTTAACTGAGCAGTGACAGTAAAAAGCAACTTACAAGGTAGTTGCTCAGAGATTTTTAGGCTATCATAATACTCTGTTTTCTGATGAATTTCATCTCATGGCATTAAAACTGTTTTTAGTTGTAGAGTTTAGCTGTTAGCATTTTTAATTATCATTTCAGATGTAGTTAAAGAAGCAACTTCGCACCACTACAGTACCCCATGGAAAATATATTAATCTAATAATAATAAAGGGTTAGAACAATGGCGTAAATTAAACTCAGACTGAAGTAAAAACAGGATTTTAAGTCTTACCATAGACTTTTTTTTCTCCCTTAACTGAATGTGAATCTCTTGTTCTTTTTTCTTGTTGATTATATTGAAAATATCCACTTCAGGTTTCATTTTCAGGGATGATATTGTGCATGCTAAAGGTCGCTGAAGCAGCCATTTTCCGTTCCAGTTATCAGGTCTGTTCCTATTAATCTAAACAGCAGGCATGATATATAAAATGCCTTCTGTTCTTCTCTCTGTATTGTTTGTTTTAGTGACTCTCTCTTCTGCTGTAAGTATTGTTCTCTCCTCTTTTACCTCTCCACTGTTTTGTTGAATTGTTGGAAGAACAGGGATTGTGTAAAACTGTTCCAAATGTCATGCAATATAAAGGATGATGTGTATGGCTGTTATTAAAGCTGATACTACTTAAACATTGGAAAAATTCAGATGTCAGCATTAATCATCTTCAACTGGAAGGTTTTCACATTGCATTGTATATGGTACTATGAAAAAGGAAAAGAGCTGGGCTTATAATGACAGAACTGTCGTCACAAATTTTCAGTTGAAATTAAAATGTTTCCTGCCACCTCTCTTCCAGTACAGTTAGTGTGTCACCACTTTTTTTTCGAAAAGTATATCAGATTGTATTGTATCAGAAAATAAACTGTTGTACAATACCTGGACAATATAAACTTTAAAAAGCAAGAAGGTGAATACTGGAAGATACATGACTTTAAAACCACAGTGAGCAGCAGTCTTTAAAGATATTGTATCTACAATGCTTTGCTTGTTACCTTAATGTATTTTGTGGGGATGTAAATTGAAAATGTTCTTTAACATTGCATTGACATAAAACAGTGAAACTCAGCATCCATACTATATATGCCTTCATATAAACTTCAAATCCCTATTCAGTGAGGCTTTGAATTAGGGATGATTCAAAGCAGATCAATAGTTAATCTAGTCTGATATCCAGTGGCCAATCCTGAATGCTTCCTCGGGAGGCATAATTCCCCCCACTTACTACAGTACCATTAGGTGGACATTTGTGCTTGGCCTCAGCTGGTAAATTGGCTTATACCCTGAAGTATTAAGGAATTTTATCCTAATTAGTAAATTAGAGAATAAATTCTTATTAAAAATTATTACGTTGTTTGCCTCAATGATATCCCTCACGTAGTTCCATAGTTAAAATACACATGGCTCAAAGTATTTCCTTCTTAACATTAAATTTGTGGCCATTTAATTGTGAGTGCTCGCTGGTTCTTATCTTATTGGCAATAGATGCATCTAACTGGCTTTTTCGAGATCATTATGTTAGCAATCTGTACTATCTCTCCTCACTCTTGTTTTTCCTTCCTCACTTAGTAGACCTAGGGAAAAATTTTCAAAAGCACTTAAATCACACTTTCAAAAGTAATTTAGGCACTTAGGTATCATTGACTTTAAGACTTAGGAGCCTACGTCACTTCTGGAAATGGGACTTAAGTGCTTCTGAAAATGTTACCCTTGCTCCTTTAACCCCCTTCTCTTCACCCATCCCTGAATCAGTACATTTTAACCATTTTCATTATCCTTCTCTGAATCTTTCTTGGTCATTTTTAAGATACAATGACCAAAACTGTGTATAATACTTAGGTGAAACCATACCATCAGTTGATAAAATTCTGTATATTTTTCCTATCTCTTGCTCAATACAGCACAATTTACTTTGGTGCTGCAGATTGAGCATGTGCCTTCAATTAGTTTTCCACAATATTTTAGCTCTTTCCTGAGATAAACTCATCAGTGTATAGAAAAATCTCAAATTGTAGTCTTACCTTGAAGTAAGTAGTAAAGTAGTCTTACCTTTCTTTTCTCTAGCTTCATCTGCCCGTTGTGTTGCCCAGTTATCTAGTTTGCTTAGGTTCTTCAGGAATTGATCACAATCCTTCCTATAAATTTACTAATTTAAGTTCTGTAATCAATTTGTTACCACACCATTCACCCCCTTTTCTAGATCACAGTAAATGTATGGAAAACTATTTCTAGTATTTTACTTGGGGTGCCCCACTGTTATACATGCGGTGAATTGACTATGTACTTATCCATTCCTGCTTCTCCATTTTAATTAATAATAGCCCTTTCTGAACTTCAGTTGTAGCTCCTCCTGTTACGCAGATTAGGCCAGAAGGTAGCCAGTCACCTTTTGGACTCAATAGTCTTCTCTCCCATCTCCATTTCCTAGATTTCCTCTTGACTTGTTTAGCCGGGCAACTGTGTGTTTGTTTGGTCGCTCGCTCGCTTGCAGCAAGAAGTGCAAGTGCCAGAGTGAACTACTTTTTTGAATCTCTTCAAGCAGTTTTGATAAGATCCTTCATTATGAATGTGTTGATCAGAATTGGTCCCAGTACAGACCCCGGGGGCCATCACTATTTACCTCTCTCCATTCTGAAAACTGACCATTTATTCCTACCCTTTGTCTCCTGTCTTTTAACCACTTACTGATCCATGAGAGGACCTTCCGTCTTATCCCATGAGTGCTTACTTTGCTTAAGAGCCTTTGGTGAGGGACTGTATTAAAGGCTTTTTAAAAGTCCAAGTATGCTATATCCGCTGGATCACCGTTATCGACATGCTTGTTGACCCCCACAGAAAATTCTATAGATTGTTGAGGCATGATTTCCCTTTTCAAAATCCATGTTGTCTCTTACCCCAACAAATCATGTTCTTCTGTGTGTCTGATAATTCTGTTCTTTGCTATAGTTTCAACCAATTCGCCTGGTACTGAAGTTAGGCTTACCGGCCTGTAATTGCCAGGATTGACTCTTGAGCCTTTTTGAAAAATTGGCATCACATTAGCTATCCTCCAGTCATCCGGTACAGAAGCTGATTTAAATTATAGGTTATATACCACAGTTAGTAGTTCTGCAATTTCACATTTGAGTTCCTTCAGAACTCTTGGGTGAATGCCATCTGGTCCTGGTGACTTATTACTATTTAATTGACCAGTTTGTTCCAAAACCTTCTCTTAATGACACCTCAATCTGGGACAGTTGCTCAGGTTTGGGAATCTCCCTCACATCCTCAGCCTTGAAGACTGATTCAAAGAATTCATTTAGTTTCTCTGCAATGGTCTTACTGTCCTTGAGTAGTCTTTTAGCATTTTAAGTGTCCAGTGGCCCCACTGATTGCTTAGCAGGCTTCCTGCTTCTGGTGTACTTACATTTTTTTTTTTTGCTGTTACTTTTTGAGTCTTTGGCTAGCTGTTCTTCAAATTCTTTTTTGGCCTTCCTAATTATATTTTTACACCTCACCTGCCAGAGTTTATGCTCTTTTCTATTTTCCTCAATAGGATTTAACTTCCAATTTTTAAAGGATGCGTTTTTGCCTCTAACCACTTCTTTTACTTTGGTGGCACTTTTTTGGTCCTCGGTTTTTTTTTTAATTTGAGGTATACATTTAATTTGAGTCTCAATTATAGTGTCTGCAGTGTTGGTAATGGACGCTTCAGTATTATAATCCAAGGCCTTTAGACACTAACCTTCATGTAGCTGTTTTGGAATTTAGCACAGTCTGCCAGGCCTACAAAGTTAGCATTCCTTTCCAGGGCTTGATTTAGGCTGAGTTACTCTTAACTTAGAAGTCTGCTACTTTGTTCTCTAGGATCACTTTTTGTTTTATGAAAGTTTCTTGGCTTTATGCTTGTGAAGAAGACCTTGTAAAGATGAACAGTGTGTACCCACTATATAGATGTCTGCAGAGAGTCCGAAACGATAGCTTGAGAGAGGGAAACTGCTCTGTGCATCTCTATGATGGATTAATTTGTATGGTGAGTTACAGTAATTTAAATGTAAACATTTCAATGATTTCACCTATTAAAGCATGTAAGAAAGGAGAGGGACAATTATGGTATGAAGGGTTACACAACCTGCTGTGACAGCTCATTTTAGTATCCTGAGTGAGTAGTTCATGAGCGAATACTGTTGCTCTTCCAAATTGTCCTGTGGAACCAAAAGACCAGAGGAGAAAAGATGAAGCCCAGAGATCATAGAATCATAGAATATCAGGGTTGGAAGGGACCCCTGAAGGTCATCTAGTCCAACCCCCTGCTCGAAGCAGGACCAATTCCCAGTTAAATCATCCCAGCCAGGGCTTTGTCAAGCCTGACCTTAAAAACTTCCAAGGAAGGAGATTCCACCACCTCCCTAGGCAACGCATTCCAGTGTTTCACCACCCTCTTAGTGAAAAAGTTTTTCCTAATATCCAATCTAAACCTCCCCCACTGCAACTTGAGGCCATTACTCCTCGTTCTGTCATCTGCTACCATTGAGAACAGTCTAGAGCCATCCTCTTTGGAACCCCCTTTCAGGTAGTTGAAAGCAGCTATCAAATCCCCCCTCATTCTTCTCTTCTGCAGGCTAAACAATCCCAGCTCCCTCAGCCTCTCCTCATAAGTCATGTGTTCTAGACCCCTAATCATTGTTGTTGCCCTTCGCTGGACTCTCTCCAATTTATCCACATCCTTCTTGTAGTGTGGGGCCCAAAACTGGACACAGATCACAAAGGGGAAGCCAATTCCACAGAGCTCAGCAGGATATCCCAAGATTCCGCTGATCACAAAGGTCATCCTTCCCTCCCAAACCTCTTTAAGTAGCAGGGGTGTTGCCTGCTATTGTGGTGAATGTGTGGCTTTCTCCTTGGAGTTAGTGGCTGCTACTCTTTCTTTTGCTGTAGAGTAGGCAGGATACAGAAGGTCTCAAAGAACTATTGTTATAGTAAAAAGCTGTTATTTTTCAGACACTGAAACTAAATTGTCTTGTCTGAAACCAAAAGTTTTCTTTTCCATTCTTCAAAATATAAATATTGTGGTGGGGTTTGGTTTTTGGTGCTTATACTTCAACTGAAACGTGTAGTTGTGCCAATGGACTTTTTTTTTACTTGTAATTTCCTAAGAGGAGGAAAGTTAAGTAACTAGCATGAGAAACATCTGTGCAGTCATTTAATATTTTTAAATATAAAGCTTTTTATTTTGAGAAAATGGTATGTCTTTTAAATTTTGAAAAATCCATTGTTACAGAGCCTTAGGGAGTTCAGAGCATAAAACTCATTGACTCTTAAAAATCCTTACCTTAGTTCAGCTTTTATATTGTGTAACTCAGTTTTTGATGGCTACACTGCCCTAATTCAGAACAGTAATATTTCCACTAGTGGCTTCCTGTTGTAGTGCTACCATTTTCAGTTTTTTTTTTTATTTAGAATGTAAATATAAAGCCCTGAAGCTGAATTTCTAAAATCATTCTGCATGCCTTATAGGATTGAGTATTAGGACTTTTGCCTGGCTGTACATTTTCTTTTAAGTTAGCATATCTTTGTAGTTAAGATTACAAACTCAAAGTATTGAATATCAACTGCCAGTAAAAGGAAAGACACTTTTATTGTGACCTTCAGCAAACCCTAGTTGAAGGTTATTCGCTGTTATAGCAAATGTTCAGTTATGTAAAGTGTCACATTATTTTAGCTTCAGAAAAGAGGCCATGAAACAGTCTGTGTGTATTATACTAAAATTTTAAAGTAGTAGTACTGCTCCCTATACAACAGTTCCTTTGCAGCTTTAGGTTTCTGTCCTTTTTTCCTGAGGTTTGTGTGAAGAGGAGAAAAGAGGAAGCTATGCTACTGGGAGAGAAGTGGGAGAGCATTCTTGTACTGGATAGCAACAACTTAGTTCAGACCATTTCTTTTTTGATCTAGAAAGTGAATCACATTAGTTTTTAAGTATAACTCTTAGTCCCATACTAACAGCAGTGTTCTGGTGAATGAAATATGGAAATTAAAGTGGGAAAAATAAGTGTATCAGAAACATGACAGTAAAGTGTTTTTTGTAAACCTCATCCAAGAACACTTTGTTTGTGATCGTTCACTAACTATTTTGATTAAGCTTATGCATGGTATCCAATTTAAGGTGCATTCACATCTTTTTTAAGGTGAAATTAATGGCAAATCCAAGACTGGAACAGTTGCAGATTGTTTGTTTGGTTTTTTTTTCCTTCTCCACAAACAGAGTTGTATTAAGTGGAAAATTACAGTCTCTTGCTTCTTCCCCAGAAAGTATCTTCCTCCTTAAAAGGACACATCCTTAACAATTTTTGCTTGTCATTACGCTTAACATTCTCTTCATAGGTCAAGCACTTGTTGGGGGAATCAGTTATTTTTCAGGGAACGTCATTATGTATACATCTTTGCATTTAACAATTTTTAAAATACTAGCACCTAAAACGCACTATATTCAGTGTGTATAAATATTTTAGTATGTTTCATTAAACAAGACATTTTCCTTTAGTTGGGCCTGGCATGTTAATGTAATAGTGGCTGAGCTTTGTCATTTTTTCCATTGTGAAAACTGTTCAAAAGAGTCTGTTTTGTCTGATATTTCAAAAGAGTCTTCTAATTTAAAATTTACTGAGTGATTTCCTTTTGTTATGTTTGCCAGGTTGACCTATTGGAGGTCATTTTATAGCTTCAAGTAAAGGAAGACCTTTCTCTTGCTGAATTTATTTAAAGCAAGGCGCCCTCAGTGCACTGAGAGCATTTACAGCTGAATGTGCCAACAATTTCTCTTGTTAAACTGTGTTTCCCTTCTAGTAATTCTTCTGAAATGACAGTTGTATTTTGTTCATTTGACATTAATTTTTTTATATTGTTTGGATTTATAATACTACCACAAAGGTGTCTGTTCCAAACATGTGCCAATAAGTTATTTAAAAACAGTTGAAAACAGTGAAAAAAATAAAATCAGTACCAGCCCTGCAAAAATGACAGTAGTTAAATCATATAGCAAAAGGTAAATGAGGAAAAGTATCCCACCTTCTGTAAATATTTCCCCTTAAACATCACCCAGGTGCCTTAATAGAGTACATCTTGCCAGCCAGACTTCTCTTTGGTTAAGTCTGCCTGCTGTTAGACTCCTGCAGTGGGCCCCTGACGGAGGCTCATGGGGCCCAGAATAAGGGGCTGTTTAATTGTGGTGTAGATGTTTAGGCTCCGTGTGCAGCTAGAGCTCTGGGAACTACCCACCCCACAGGGTCCTAGGGCTAAGGTTTCAGCCTGAATCTGAACATCTACAATGCAGTTGAACTGCCCAAGCCAGCTGGCACAGAGCAGCTGCAGGTATCTAACTGCAGTGTAGACATATCCTTTGAGGCCAAGGAAGCTCCAGCTCAGGCTCATCCACTGATCTAAAGTATTTCTAAAAATAGGCAGGTCACAGGCTATTTAGGGCTTCATTGGTATATACTAACATGTTATGTTCCAACCACAGACAGCCATGACAGATCATAGAGCATTTGTATTATAGGTGAGGGCATTAGTATTCCCTATAATTAAGGTTGCTTAACACTTCCTATGTAAGGCACTGTTTTCAATTGCGTATAACTAAGGCTACGATTGTGTCACGGAGGTCATGGAATCCATGGCTTCCATTGACCTCCATGACATTTTTTCCCCTGGGGCTGGAACTCCCAGCCAGCAGCCCTGCAACTCCCGGCCCTGGTGGGGGAACCCCCTGCAGCTGCCCTGGGGTGAGTGGTCCCAGTGTTCTGCTTGATTGTTCGGGCCAAGGAAATGTATAGACTAGATGATCGTACAACAAAGTGTTTCTGTGAGAACGTCATTGGAATATGGTTTGAACTAACAATGGACTGAGATTAGCAATGGACTAAACAGAAGTAGCAGCGGGTGCAGAGTGCTTGCAGTAGTATCTAATTGCCAGAACATAGTTTTGATTTATGGGTTTGTAGTGGTGGGCTGGGGTAGACAAGAAACTGAAATGGTAGACTGGGAAGGGAGCAGAATGATTGAAACTGATGACAGACTAATTATTTTGTAGTCCAAGCAAGCAAACAGCCATTATTAGAAAGGAATTATCACTAAAACTTTTTTTGCTGTGTAGATTTTGATGTATCACTCCAACAATAAGCCAAATTGTTCACTTTTAATTATTCAAACTTTTAAATTCTTTACTGTACATCTGCTGCTCTTGTTTCGGAGGGGATCCAGAAGGCAGCTTGTTCATGCACGGGCTGAAACTGTGGAAAAGCAACATCACTTGCCCCATAACCTCAGCCGTGCAGAACACAATGCCATCCACAGCCTCAGAAACAACTCTGACATCATAATCAAAAAGGCTGACAAAGGAGGTGCTGTTGTCATCATGAATAGGTCAGAATATGAACAAGAGGCTGCTCAGCAGCTCTCCAACACCACTTTCTACAAGCCATTACCCTTTGATCCTACTGAGGGTTACCAAAAGAAACTACAGCATTTGCTCAAGAAACTCCCTGAAAAAGCACAAGAACAAATCCGCACAGACACGCCCCTGGAGCCCCGTCCTGGGGGTACTCTATCTGCTACCCAAGATCCATAAACCTGGAAATCCTGGACGCCCCATCTTCTCAGGCATTGGCACCCTGACAGCAGGATTGTCTGGCTATGTAGACTCCCTCTTCAGGCCCTACGCTACCAGCACTCCCAGCTATCTTCGAGACACCACTGACTTCCTGAGGAAACTACAATCTATCGGTGATCTTCCTGAAAACACCATCCTGGCCACTATGGATGTAGAAGCGCTCTACACCAACATTCCACACAAAGATGGACTACAAGCCGTCAGGAACAGTATTCCCGATAATGTCACGGCAAACCTGGTGACTGAACTTTGTGACTTTGTCCTCACCCATAACTATTTCACATTTGAGGACAATGTATACCTTCAACTCAGCGGCACTGCTATGGGTACCCGCATGGCCCCACAGTATGCCAACATTTTTATGGCTGACTTAGAACAACGCTTCGTCAGCTCTCGTCCCCTAATGCCCCTACTCGCGCTACATTGATGACATCTTCATCATCTGGACTCATGGAAAAGAAGCCTTTGAGGAATTCCACCATGATTTCAACAATTTCCATCCCACCATCAACCTCAGCCCGGACCAGTCCACACAAGAGATCTACTTCCTGGACACTACAGTGCTAATTAGCGATGGTAACATAAACACCACCCTATACCGGAAACCTACTGACCGCTTTTCCTACCTACATGGCTCCAGCTTTCATCCAGACCACACCACACGATCCATTGTCTACAGCCAAGCTCTATGATACAACCGCACATTTGCTCCAACCCCTCAGACAGAGACAAACACCTACAAGATCTCTATCAAGCGTTCTTACAACTACAGTATCCACCTGCTGAAGTGAAGAAACAGATTGACAGAGCCAGAAGAGTACCCAGAAGTCACCTACTACAGGACAGGCCCAACAAAGAAAGTAACAGAACACCACTAACCATCACCTTCAGCCCCCAACTAAAACCTCTCCAACGCATTATTAAGGATCTACAACCTATCCTGAAGGACGACCCAACACTCTCACAGATCTTGGGAGACGGTCCAGTCCTTGCTTACAGACAGCCCCCCAACCTGAAGCAAATACTCACCAGCAACCACACACCACACAACAGAACCACTAACGCAGGAACCTATCCTTGCAAGAAAGCCTGTTGCCAACTGTGCCCACATATCTATTCAGGGGGCACCATCATGGGGCCTAATCACATCAGCCACACTATCAGCGGCTTGTTCACCTGCACATCTACCAATGTGATATGTGCCAGCAATGCCCCTCTGTTATGTACATTGGCCAAACTGGACAGTCTCTGTGTAAAAGAATAAATGGACACAAATCAGAGGGAGAACACTTCAATCTCTTTGGTCACTCAATTACAAACCTAAAAGTGGCAATACTTCAACCAAAAAAAAATGTCAAAAACAGACTCCAACAAGAGACTGCTGAATTGGAATTAATTTGCAAACTGGATACAATTAACTTAGGCTTGAATAGAGACTGGGAGTGGATGGGTCATTACACAGAGTAAAACTATTTCCCCATGTTTGTTCCCCCCCACTGTTCCTCACACGTTCTTGTCAACTGCTGGAAATGGCCACCTTGATTATCACTACAAAAGGTGTGTCACCCCCCCTCCCCCATGATCTCCTGCTGGTAATATCTCACCTTAAGTGATCACTCTCGTTACAGTGAGTATGGTAACACCCATGGTTTCATGTTCTCTATTGTGGAAGTATAACATTGTGTAAGGGGACATGCTGGATACATTGATATGAGAGGGCATGCCAAAACATGTTACAAAGTATCTGAGGGAGCACACGTAGGGACAGTTAGCTTTTGAATGGAGAAGCAATTAAGATAGAGCCAGCACGTCTGAGAAGCAGGCATCAGAATGGAAGGTGTGAAGGGCAATTAGTTAAGTTAACTGGAAGCTGTTAAAGGAGATTGTTAAGGGTGGCAGGTAATTGAAGATACGTGACTAGTCTCAGGGATCTCAAAGGGTGGTGACTAAAATCTTTTTCTTCTTTTGTCTGTAACTTCTCTGTAACTTGTTCTCCAAAAAACTGTATAAATTAAAAGACACAAGCCCCACTCGGGGGCTCACTTCTAAATGTATTAGCAGAGCAGCTTTGCTAATAAAATAGAGTGGTCTGATACATTGTGAGTCTGAGTCAAACTTTGACACTATGTATATAAATCTCCCCACTGTATTTTCCAATGAATGCATCTGATGAATTGAGCTGTAGCTCACGAAAGCTTATGCTAAAATAAATTTGTTAGTCTCTAAGGTGCCACAAGTACTCCTTTTCTTCTTGTTCATATTGTTTGCTATGTGTTATGTAGAACAGAATACTTTATGAATTGGCAGGATGTAGAAGGTATATTCCTGATTCTTAGACATAACTAATATAACTTTTAGGATTTCAGGTGAGGCCATTGATCTAATGCTCGTTAATAGTGTTGTTCTACCTCCTCCCCGCAAAAACAAAACAACCCCCCACCCTTTTTTTATCTCAAGGATAACAAACTTCCTTAAGGCTGCAAATATGATCATATTTTCTCATGTTACTATTCTACCTCCAGAAAATCATGCAAGATGGATATTAAAAAAGAATAATAGTGTTCTGTTTAATCCTTTCTTGGCAGAATTATCTGGGCTTTTTGTCCAAAAGAAATCTTAATTTCTGTTTTGATGGGAAAATTAGGACTAAATGGTCAGCCCTCCTCCCCCACCATTATTGGTCACTCGGGGGGTTAGAATTCAGAACGTAAGGATGTTCAGAAAATGTGGTGCCATAACCAGGATAGCATCTAAGTACCAGGGACAACATTGCTGCCTGGGTGGTGCATTCTGTAGGGTAGATCCTGCCATAGCATGATGTGGAGGCCCTGAAGTTATTGAGTAACCCTGTTGTCCCCAGAGATTTGTTTATCATTTTCCTTGAGGCTAGAAAGGATACATTAACTTGTTTTCATTTCTTTTTCAGGGTACATAACAAAGAGAATGCTGGAGCTGAATATATTGAAAAGTACAGAAAACTGGAGGCGCAAGAATTGGACAAATGTGATAGCGTTCACTTTGGACCAGGTGAACAATGAATGCTCTTTGCCCACTCCTGATCCTAATGTTAAAAAAAAAAACAAAGAGCTTAAACTGTGTGGTCTGTTTGTGACATATTATGTCTGCATTTGTTGTATTTTGTTTAAGGATGGACTGGTATTAACAAGTGAACAGTTGACTTATGTGTATAAGTGGGTTGTGTGCAGATGCAAGTGCACAGATACAGTGCGCTTTAATAAGGTTATATACATTTAATTTAGGATTGCAATATATGCATATATTTGTGTGAGAAGGTTTTTCCATGTATACTTAAAGAGATGGTTTGTGGTAACATTTTGGGCCTAGTAAGCCCCCAATTGTAAGTCCAACTGTTGGAAAGTGGACTAAATATAAAATATTCCAATCATCTGTGACAAATGTTGATGGAAAAAGCTACAAATGGAAGATGGATTGAATTAGTCCAAACAAAAAGGCCTACTGATATAACTCGAGCACTGTGTTGAGATGTCATGCCTGGTAAACAAAAGGAGTGTGGGACTGGAAACTAATGGCCCAAAGTTGGTGGGTTGTAAATTAAGCCTAATTGGTAGATAAAATGAGAGAATGGGCTCTTGTCCCTATCACTTTTCTTTGTGGCTTTTTTTGGGGAGAGACTCAAGTAGGTTGGCTGGGAGACTGGTGGACTGGAAAGAGTGAGCTTCACCATAATGGCTGCCACTTCCACTGTGGCCTGGGACCTTGGGATTCACCGTCAGACCGTTGGGCCTTCTCTAACCTGAGCCTGAGGGATGTACAGGCCAGAGAGAGGGACCCAGATGACATTGCCACCTCCACTGGCTTTGGCTAAATCCTGAACACTGCCTGGAATGTGAGTCTTTGTCCACCCCCTGCCATGCTTCCCTCACCCACCATATTTCTTCTTTTGTATCTTTTTGCCATCTCTTTTTAAATTAAAGAGTCTGGCATAGCGAGATAAGACTGTATCCTTTGCAACACTGGTGAAAGCCTCATGACCAAAGAAGCAGCTAAAGCAATCCCCTAAATAGCCCTGATACTGGTAAAAATTTGTGAGGTTTTGAAGTGGTTGATGAGACTGTTTGCTGGGCTGTGTTTCTCTAGCAGTGAGGTTGCAAATAGGAATCAGCACCAGAGACAAAAGCTGCATTTTCTATCTTTGCTGTTCTTTGCTCTTCCCTTTTATGTGTTTTTTTTTTTTTTTCCCTAGGAAGCATGGTCTGGAGCTGTTAAAGTCCAGTTCTCTCAACTGACTTTTCTTCTTCCACTCTGCCCCCCAAAAGGACAGTTATTACCCTCTTTAATACTATCGGAAAAACTGTCCAACAAGGATTTTTTTCCTTTTGAAAACTCTATAGCTAAAGTGAAAATGAATAAGGAATATTGTTAAAATGAAAGTCTTAATTAATACTTACATTTCAAATACTAACTGTTTTTCCTTTTTCTGTATCTTTAATAAAAGTTTTTTAAAAATGTAATGGTATGCTTGCCATAGGACTAAGCATGTCGAGGTCTCTGTGCTCAAAACCTTAACCAGGACTGTTTAGAGTTGTACAATGACTGCGTCTCATTAGTACCTTTGACTTGCTTGGCTCATTTAATCAATCAAAATTAATACAATGGGGCGTCTTACAAGTTACTAATATCGAAATTAACTCTTTATTTTGTATTGTTCCAGTTACCAATCCAATTGATTGTTGTTTTTCTTGGCCTCTTTTCCTGCACTGCTGTCATCCACTTCAATTTATTTCTATGTATGTGTGTCTCCCCCTTCAAAATGCCCTTAGTAGAGGGAAATTTGGCTGCACCACTTTCCCAGCAGTTCTGATAGGAGTGTGAAACTGACTAGGATTTCAAGATAGCTCAGCTTCAAACAGTTACCATGCTACTTAACCTCAGAATAAGTTAATGCAGGACAGCCCTTTTTTTGATAAAGATACAGTGTATGCCCTAGTCTTCTCATCTCTTTCAGTGACTAGGTGAGAGGGCATCAAGTTGTCCCCAGTATGTGAAGTTTCATAAAAGAAATGAGCTAAATAGTCCTTTAATTGCAGAATGCCTAGTTATGCCATTATATATTAATAGTGATTATAGACAAATATTTGTCATTTGTACACCTTTTCCCTTGCTAACACAAGATTTCTACCTAAAGTATATTTTCTAGTGGTTTCACCAATTTATTTTTAAAAGAGATTGGTGCTTGCAATACTTTTCATGAAAGAAATAGGAAGTTTATATATTCCAGCTGAGAAATCTTTACTGATATTCTGCCTGCTAAATTTATCTTTTCCTAATATTCTTCCATTTCTCCTATTTCTGTTTTCTTGGTCTTCTCCTTCATGTTTATACCCTCAATATACTATAAATAGTTACATCCCTCCTTTAATTTGTCACTTACTGAAACAGCATTTATTAATTATCCCACTGAATATAAATAAAAACACAGAATAGCGTATGGATGCTCTCCAGTTATTTCTCTCTTGTCTTTTCGTACTGTTCCACTTTGTCATGGTGTGGGAGCTCAGTTCATGCAGATTCCTGTGTTGCAGTCAATCTCTTCTGATCAGTGTTCTGCCCCCAGCTGTATGGTATAAATTGCGGGGAAACTAAGCAGACTGGATAGTGATGGGACTAGAAGACGGCTTGTGGCATTCTGCGACAAAGTGGCAAAAACCTAGCAAGACTTTCTGTATCACAAAACATTCAAGACATTTGAAATATATGCCACCACTTCTTCCAAATAAGCAGATTCAAGATTCCTATGGCTGGATAGTGTTAAAAAGGAAAACGGCGTCTGAGTTTGAGAAATGTGAGATTAATACCTCAATCATAAATGTTTTTTTTTAAAGGCCAAACAAAGCACCTATCTTAAAATAAAATTTACGGATAGTAAAATGTTAACGACTGCCGATTTTAGGAGGGCTAAGACTCAGTTATAATTAACAGTTGTTTTTGTGACACTTGTTTTACTTGATTTAGGGATATGGGAATCATCCTAGTGAAGTAGACTGGTGGAGTGGTCCATCGAGTTCAGCATAGTGATCCAGAGGGAAGGTCCATGAAACCTTGCCATAGGCATTTAAGGAATAACCTCTCCAGAGCAGAAGCTTCTTCCTAACCACAATTAGTTACTGGCTGGTGTGCACCTAAAGCATGAGGGTTTATATCCCTTTCAAAGCTTGTTTTTTGTTGTTGTAATGTGGAATGTTCTTGTTATCCATATAAGTGGCTAGTCTCTTTTTTGACTCCTGCTAAACAGTTGGGCTCAGTGATAACTTGTTGCAGTTGTAGCTAACTGCATTGCATTTGTAAAGAGAGATCACTTTCTTCTTGGTTTAAATTTGCTGCTTTTCAATTTCATTGAATGTCCCTGTACCTTCATATTGCAAGAGAGGGTAGCTAGGAATGTCCAAACTGTCTTTTCTGTATGGAGAGCGAAGGCTACTGAGTAAATCCATTTACAATCTTGACCCATGCCAGGCACTATATAATAGAATACAGGTCATATGGCAAGTTCAAGCAGGTTGTGAAGTACAACAGGAGGAAAATACCTTTTTGCCAGTGATAGTGAGAGCTAATGCAGAGTCAAATAGCCACTCTCTTTTGCCTCGGAGCTATATACAGCTCCACAGTGTTAAGGAAAAGTTAGCACATGTGACTCCATTTTGGTTTGGGGCCCACCATTGTCTAAAAACAAGCACATCATGCACCAGGAGGCGTGTTCCTTAGATACTGCTTTCCTGTGAAAATCCTCCTCCTTGTCTCCAGCCTGCCTTGACTCCCAGTATCTGTTTTGTTTTTTTTTTTGTCAGTCCCTAACTCCCTATCTCCTGGCCTTTGATGTGAGGCCTCCCATCCTGATAATAAAAGTTACTCTTGCATGGCTTTAGGACCATGCTGTGTAATTAACATACTGGTTTAGCACGAGGAATGCACCAAGCAGGGGTAGATGATAGATAAGAAAAGGATTTGTTTATTGGCTAATGTTTCCGATGCACGAGGGCAACAGGCTTTGCTAAAAAGTATATAACCTTTGTATAATCTGTATTCGGGGTCCCCTCCTGGCTAGCAGGAGGGCACCACGCTCGAGCGTAATAAACTTAGTGTTTTTTGGGAACTCTGCAGTTGTGGACTTTATGTGCCTCAGCCTAGATTCGAACTGTGCGTGTCCTATCAGGTGTAATTCGCAGCATTTGTGTGCGTGTCCTATCAGGTGTAATTCGCAGCATTTGTGTGCGTGTCCTATCAGGTGTAATTCGTAACAACAGTATTATCAATAAAAGACTCCACTCCAAAGCCCCCGCCCACGATAGGGGATACTGCTGTGAAGTCACATACAGAGGAGCACCCATAGGGACAATATTTGAAAAAAGAGGAGGAAGTTACTCATCTTGTGCAGTGATGATAGTTCTTTGAGATGTGTGTCCTTATGGGTGCTCCATGACCCGCCCTCCTCCCCTCTACTTCAGAGTTCTCAGTCAGACGCCAGAGTCCTTGCTGCTTGGTATCAGGACTACAGTACTGAGCATGTCCTGGTTGCCAGAATCATCAGCGGCATTGGGACGTTCACCTCCAGCTTTCTTATCTGCCCCACCCTATTCTAGCGAGGAGGCAGACAGTGACCAAGACGACAACCTCTCTCTGGCCTCACACCATGCCTTATCATTACAACAATCAGGATTTTCCCGACTACACTCACACTCCCATCTCCAACCCTCCTGGTATGGCCATCTGTGGGTGCTGCCACCCATGCTCTTTCCTTAGCACCAGTCGCTGTATTGGGACCCATGGGCAGCCTGTAGACACTATGCTTCTCGAGCATCTAGTGTCTCCTACACAGAGAGAGAGAGAGAGAGTGTCTACTAGGCAATCTCCTACAGTCACTGTGTCCAGAGCCCCAGAATTTCAGGAGGAAACTTTTGAGTAGCAGATGGCCAGACTAGAAGAGGAGACTACACCACTGGCAAATATCTTTTCCTCCTCACTGGATGAGGTGGTGATGCTCTCACCACAATCACTGGCCGATGGTGTTAAGTTTTTTCAAGATTTCACTAAGAGGGTTGCTGACAGACTGCAAATTGCCCTCAAAGAGGTGAAAGACATCCACTACGAATTGCTGGACACTTTTCACACCACCTCCTCCTCTTCAAGAATTGCCCATCCAGTCAATGAGGTGCTTTTAGATCCTTCCAAGGTTATATGGCAGACACCAGCCTCTATTGTGCCAACATGTAAAAGGGCATATGAGAAGTACTATGTGTCCCTGTCCCCACCCCCACCCCCCAAAAGAGGCAGACTTTCTTTTTATGCACCTTCAGCTTAACTGTATTTCATGGATGCTGTTAATTCACGAAGAAAGCAGCACTATGCTAAATCAACCCTTTATGACAGAGACTAGAAAAGGCTGGACTTATATGGGAGGAAAGCATATTTCTCGGCAGCTCTGCAGTTCAGGTTTTCAAACTACCAAGCCTTAATGGCAAAGTACGACCATGATTTATAGAAAACTCAGCACCTTTATTGACCACTTGCCAGGAGCACAACAAGAACAATATCAAGCCATCACCTGTGAGCCATCACCAGCTGATAGCAAGAACAGTGCTGCAGACTACACTGGACGCCTTGGATACAATAACCCTCTCAGTTTCGACGGTGGTGGTAATGAGGCTGGCTTCGTGATTACACCTCTCAGGGCTGCCGAAGGAAGTGCAGACAATGGTTGAGGACCTCCCTTTCGAGGGTTTCAGACTCTTTGCTGACAAGATTGATGCATCACTTCACACTTAAAAGGATTCCAGAACCACTCTGCACTCTCTAGGAATTTAAGTACCAGGACAGAAAAGAAAATTTAGTTCACAACCATCTCACAGATCCTGACCACCCCGGTCACCCCCACCGGTGATACTGTGAGCCGCAATGAAAAAGACATATGATGCAAAGCAGAAGCAGTCAGCCTGTCACTCTTGAACGTCTCAGCCCTCGATCTCAAAATACCAATTCTGATGCCTTGGTTGAGGCCCCTAGCAACCACTTGCTGCAGCATACAGACCTTCCACATCCCTTCAGATGTCACCTAGCTCTCGTTCTCTGGAATTGGGAAAACATCACTTCCAACAAATGGGTCATGGATATAATTTCTAAGGGTTACTCTGTCCACTTTACCACCCTTCCCCTTGTCCCTCTTTAGGGACTTTTCTCATAAGAGAGTGTTACATCAGGAAATAGACCACCTGCTATGCCTAGGGGCCACAGAACCAGTCCCTGTTCACCTCAGAGGCAAAGGCTTTTATTCCAGATATTTTCTGATTCCCAAGAGAAAAGGAGGTGGGAGACCCATATTAGATCAAAGAGCACTAAACACCCATGTGAAGGCGCAAAGATTCAAGATTATCACACTAGCAGCAATTATTCCATCTCCAGAGAGATTGGTTTTCAGCCCTTGACCTACAGGATGCCTACTTCGACATCTCCATCCTACTGTCTCAAAGAAAATTCCTCTGATTTACCTTTGGCTAGGACCATTACCAGTACAGAATGCTTCCATTTGGCTTTTGTTCGCACCCAGAATATTCTCCAAGGTCCTCTTGTTGTAGTGGCACATCTATGAACGTTAGGTATAGTTATTTACCCATATCTGGACAATTCCTTTGAAGACACCCTATGAGCCATCCAAAGAACTATGCACATATTTGCACAACTGAGACTGCAACTCAATGCCCAGAAATCATCTTTGACTCCAGTATAGCTTTTGGAGTTTTTAGGGACCAACTCGACGTAGTGCAAGCGAGAGCATTCCTTCCACTGCATAGATTCAACACCCTGACCAGTCTCATAGAGACCTTTCAAGCCATCCCACAAACACCAGCCAGAAATTGCCTTCAGCTTCTTGGGCACATCGCGGCGTGGACATTTGTGATATCTCATGCCTGATTACTCATGAGGTGTCTACAGACATGGCTCAGATCTGTTTACACTCTAAACAACAACAAGCTAAATAAGCCACTGTCAGTACCCTCCAGGGTCATACACATCCTGGAATGATGGAAAGACCCATCCAATGTCTGTTCAGGGATCCCCTATCAGCACTGATTCGAGTAGATGCCTCTCTGATAGGCTGGGGAACCCACCTAAACAACTGCAAACTTCAAGACAAATGGCCCCCATGGAAACTGTTCTCCATATCGACCTTTGGGAATTAAGAGCCGTCAGAAATACCTTCGAACATTTTCTCGCATTCCTCAGGGATACTTACACAAAAATCATGACGAACAACATAGCATGCATGTTTTACATAAATCACGAAGGGGGCCCCAGATCACCCTCCCTTTGCACGGAAGCACTAAAACTCTGGAATTGGTGCATCCACCACAATGTGCTCATATCAGCCACTTTACCTGGCAGGAGTATAAAAATATAACAGCAGACAGTCTTGACCGAAATTTCTCACACGACCACGAATGGAAAATGAATCCAACAGAGCTCCACAACCTATTCTGTTGATGGGGAACTCCAGCAATAAACCTGTTTGCTACTTATCAGAACAAGAAATGTCTCTGCTACTGCTCCAGAGCTGGACTGGGGAAAACAGTCGCAAGGAGATGCTTTCCTTCTTCAATGGGGCAGAGAGCTGCTGTGCGCCTTTCCTCCATTCCCTCTGATATTGAAGGTCCTATTAAAAATAAGGCGGGGAAAAAGCAAAAGTTATATTTATTACCCCCCCCAGCCAAGATAAGTGTGGTACCTATATCTGACACAGCTAACAATGTATCCTCCTATTCCTCTTCAACCCCTTCCTCAGCTACTCTCCCAAAACGACAGACGGATCCATCACCCCAACAGAGGCACTGTGGTAGGGAAGGAACTGAGAGCAGTTTGCCTGTGCAGCATTAGATAGCCTCGAGGCAGTGCATGAGAGAGGGAGGGTGTATGTTTGGCTGAATGGACGCTGCTATGTAAAATCTCCAATCGGGTGCAGATACACCTACAGTGGAGCACCCATAGGCACACACATCTTGGAGAACCATCGTTAGTGAAAAAGGTGAGTAACTTCTTCTGGTAAACATTTTGTACAGAGAGAAACCTGAAGCAAATTACACAATTATATAGTTCCTGGAGTATCTTGGATTCAGGACAAACAAAAATCCATGGTGCCAGGAAGGTCAGTCATAGGATTGATCATCAGCCTTGGTCTATTAGGTACAAGGTCCTACATCTGCACAACATCACAGAAGATGAAGATGACCATAATGGAAAACAAGTGGTGTCACAGAAACAAAAATCCAATTCTTATTGAAGCCTGTTGGGAATTCTGATCTCATGGATGGCTCCCACAACTGATGAATGCAGAGAACCTTTTTTTTTTTTTTTTTTTTTTTTAAGGGATCTTCCTGATTTAGTTCAATGGACATGGGCACCAGAAAGAGAGTGCAGTGACCACCAGCTGGAACAAAATAAGTCGAGCCTCAGAGAACTGCTCCTTCCATGGATTACAGATCTATTCTGGTTGCAGTTGTTAATGTGTCTGATAGAGTTTTCATCACAACCTTGGAAGAACATGATCAGCAGAGAGCCTATAAATCCGTCTGCCTTGGAAAAACGTGGAATTTGCATTTTTACAGACAATCTTTAGTTTTTATATTTTTGAAAAAACAACAACATATATTAACTAAATTTTATAGAAAGTACCACTATCACTTATCCAATGCACGCAACTTCCCCCTCTTTGTGGTTGATTTTTTTTGAATTTTTTAAAATTTACATAGCTAACCATA
The DNA here is from genome assembly GCF_965152235.1 of Eretmochelys imbricata. Lineage (NCBI taxonomy): Eukaryota > Metazoa > Chordata > Testudines > Cheloniidae > Eretmochelys > Eretmochelys imbricata. The sequence continues at coordinate 113,683,677 of NC_135577.1, forward strand.
TTCTAATAAACTGATTCTGGCGTATAGAAGTTACTCAACAGCATATAGGGGTTTATGTTTTAATGCATTTGAAATTACATGTTAGCCTCCAGATGTGAGTAATTAAAGTTATGAAAAGATGCTGAAACTTCAAAAAATACCCCTGAAGACCGTGTCACTGAGTTTGGCAAGGACAAATTTCACGTTGATGGTAATGTGCTGTGCTGTTCTGTACTCTATGTAGCAAGACTGTAGATTGTTAGAAGGCAGACAGTTGTAGAACACATGGAAAGCACTAAACATAAACTGAATGAAAAGAAACAAAAACAAGAGGGTGAAACAACAGGGCTATCGACAGCAATAAAGGAATAATGCACTGTGACTGGATCGTTCCAGCATTTTTGTGCATTTACACCCCCCCCATTTTCTGAAAATATAGAATACAGACATATACCAAATATTTCTAAGAAATACAAATAGCAATAATTGCAATTATATTTTATTATAATGATTGGAGGAGCTGGAAAACTAGGATCCCTGATAATCAGCACTACCCTAGAGAGAAATTCTCCTCCCATGGGCAGATCAAAGTTTCCTGTCTATGTTTACTGCCCACAGAAGTGGAGATGAACACTTATGTCATAAATATAAAGGGAAGGGTAACAACCTTCCTGTATACAGTACTATAAAATCCCTCCTGGCCAGAGGCACAATATCCTTTTACCTGTAAAGGGTTAAGAAGCTCAGGTAACCTGGCTGGCACCTGACCAAAAGGACCAATAAGGGGACAAGATACTTTCAAATCTGTGGGGGGGGAAGGCTTTTGTCTGTCTGTTCTGTGTGCTTGCAGGAGAGAGATCAAGAAAGCAAGCAGTCCAACGACATTAGAATTAGTAACTACTAGCAAGGAAATGTGTTAGTTTACTTTTGTTTTGGCTTGTGATTTTCTCTGTGCTGAGGGGAAGGTGTATTCCTGGTTTTCTTTTTTGTAACTTTAAAGTTTTTGCCCAGAGGGAAATCCTCTGTGTTTTAAATCTGATTGCCCTGTGAGATTAGCTTCCCTTCTAATTTTACAGAGGTGCTTCTTTCTTTCTAATAAAGTTCTGTTTCTTTTAAGAGCCTGACTGATTTCTCTGTTGTCCTAAGACCCAGTGGTTTGGGTCTGTGATCACTTTGTAACCAATTGGTTAGGATATTATTCTCAAGCCTCCCCAGGAAAGGGGGTGTAAGGGCTTGGGGGGATATTTTGGGGAATAGGAACTCCAAGTGGTCCTTTCCCTGCTTCTTTGTTAAATCAGTTGGTGGTGGCAGCGTACCCTCCAAGGGCAAAGAGTTTGTGCCTTGGGGAAGTTTTACCCTAAGCTGGTAGAAATAAGCTTAGGGGGTCTTTCATGCGGGTCCCCACATCTGTACCCTAGAGTTCAGAGTGGGGAGGGAACCCTGACAACTTATATGGTAGAAGTAAAATTAACAAAGTGGCTCCTGCACCAAGAAATATCTTGCTCATCATGAGTCAGTTTGGGCTGGTTTGTGACTGCTTTGTATCTGGAAACAGTAAAGTGCTCTGTAACTTCCCTGTGCTTCAGGATCCAGGATATGAGGTCGTGAATGACCTCTCGCAAAGCTGGGCAAGGCCCCTGTTATGTCTTTCCACTTTTCCACTGCTCCCCAGATCAGGAATAAGAATGCAATAATACTGTTTTATGCCTTTCTGGCTGAAGATGGCTCTCAAGCTTGTTTGACCTCACACTGGATCTTTGGATGTGTCTATTTCACAGATGAGGTCTGCTATTGCAAGACCAACCCTCCATCTGGGACCAGACAGGTTTAAAATGAATACATGACTGAAAGAAAAGTTAACAAATAAAGTTTATTCTTGTGGCTGGAGCAAAGTCCATAGTTTAAGTACCTTATCAGTGTAACACAGCTTTAAGTTCCCCTATGAGGACTTGATTTTGGATGTAATACAGTGTCCAAGTAAAAAGATCAACTCCGTAATATTATCGTCTCAGCATGATCACAAAAAAAGGTTTTGTACAAATGCCATCATTAAATGCTTTTCAGGACATCAGCCTTATTCCAGCCCTTCAAGATCATAGAGCCCAAACTTGAAACCTCATTCTGCTCCTTACAGCACTATCTGGATTGAACCCTAGCAGAAAGTGTTATACTTCCTATCTATTATAGAGGTCTTCCCAATGTAACTCAAATAAAAAAACCTCATTTGATTGGAAACTCGGAATTTTCTCTAATGAGATCTGATATTCTACTTTAATTCAGACAGGTAAACCTCACAACTGTCATAGTATTCATTCCCTAAGTAAATTCAAGAAATATTTTTCCATCAGTTAAGCATCAAAGTTAAGTCCTTAGGAGCACTGAAAATGTTTAGGCAGAGCAGTCATGTCTCCTGTATTCTGAGCTGCTGCCCACTGGCTGTTAATACAGAAGATTCACCAAATTCTGCATATTTGTTGTCCATTCTTAGCCAGTATTAACCTCTACCAAAGAAAGAAAATTTCTCCAATCTCCAGTGCCCAAGCAAAGTTGAGGAGATACTAGAGTGTACTGATAGCACCACCTTTTATTACGGTTGCCCAATACTTCACATTATAAGACTTGATTTTCAGTTGCTTATACCTTTTGCCAAACTCTAACCATTTGAGCTGAAATTTTCAGACATGTGTCTGCCTCAGCCTGAAGTACTTTTTTTTTGTTTGTTTGTTTGTTAAATTTCAGCCAAAATATTTCAGTTTCCAAGAACGAGGCTCGAGAAATACAGTGTGTTGCCCAATTTTTTTTAAAAATCTGACAACCTCTTTTTATAAATGCTTAAGTACCCCCATGTTTTTGGAGGAGGGACTTTGTGTCACGGATGTGCCTTTGACCAGTCCCTTTAAAATCTGGACAAATTTGGTCAAGTTATAAGTCTTTGAAAAATTGCTGTTGACACATAGTCGGAGACTTGCTAGAGCTTAATAATTAAAACCTCAGAAGATTTCATCCTCGCTGTCTCTCACTGCTCCTAGTGCTGACCAGGCTGCATGTGTTCCATCCACATAGACCAATTGAGCTGAAGTGGCTAAGAAGGACTTTTCCTTCAATGGCTGCTCTGAGCTGCTTTGGATCAGGGTGGGGCCAGGCACTGGAACTGAGAGCACAGAGCCTGTCTCTCTCTCGTTGTCTGTGTGCCCTCCCCTCGCCTTCTCCTCTTTCTCCCACCCCCGCTTGCACCCATGCAGCATGGAAGTGGAAGCTATCGGATTCCAAGGCAGAAGGAACTAAGAAAGATGGAAAGAGGTAGATTGGGACAAGAAATCTGGTGAGATTCGGGCTGGAGGGTGTGGGGGAGAGAAATTGTGACTGAGAATTGGGGATGGGGTGGGGACTGGGACTAGAATCTGATGAGGGAAATGGTGGGGATGGGACTGGAAGCCAATTGGCTGGGGAGTGGAGGCATTGGGATAGGATGAGCGAGACTGTCTGGAAAGGAAAATGACTAGGAACAGATGGTGTGGGAAATGGGGATTTGGGAGAGAAGAGACTAATTTGTCATGGTAATGGGGTGCTGAGGGAGAACTGGGGAGCTCTGGAAAAAGAAACTGGGACAAGGACCTGCGGGGGCTGATATTGGATAAGGAATCAGGGACAGGACACAGGAAGCCAGTTGGAATGGGAGGAAACAGATTGGATGACGAGCTGGGACTGTCTGGGGAAGGGAAGGGGAGAGACGTGGAGATGGGGATGACTGGGAGAGTGAGTATGGAGGGTGAATATGAGATTTGTTGGAGCCGAGGGCTGTGACTAGAAGCTTGAGTAGTGAAGACTGGGTAGGCAAGAAGACTGAGACAGGAGCAGGTTGGAGGCAGTGGTGTCAAAGGGATTGAGATTGGGGGAAATGAGCAGAAGTCTGTGCCCACTAGGGCAGAGGTTCTCAACCTTTTTTCTTTCTGAGGCTCCTCCAACATGCTATAAAAACTCCATGGCCCACCTGTGCCACAATCATAGGCGCCGACTCCGTGGGTGCTCTGGGGCTGGAGCACCGATGGGGAAAAATTAGGTGGGTGCTGTGCACCCACCGGCAGCTCCCCACTCCGCCCCAGCTCAACTCTGCCTCCGCTCCGCCTCCTCCCCTGAGCGCGCCACTGCGTCCTTCTCCCCGCCCCCCCCCCCAGTGCTTGCCCTGCGAAACAGCTATTTCATGTGGCAAATGCTGGGGGGGGGGGGAACACAGCGCTCTTGGGGAAGAGGCGGGGCAGGGCTTTGGGGAGGGGTCCAGTAGGGGTGGGGAGGGTCCTGTGGCCACAATAACTAGTTTTCTGCATATAAAAGCCAGGGCTGGTGTTAGGGGGTAGCAAGCATGGCAATTGCCTGGGGCCCCATGCCACAGGGCCCCCCACAAAGCTACATTGCTCAGGCTTCAGCTTCAGCCCTGGGTGGTGGGGCTCAGAGACCTGAGCTTCAGCCCAATGGGGCTTCGGCTTTCTGCCCTGGGCCCCAGTGAGTCTAATGCTGGCCCTGCTTAGAGGCCCCCCTGAAACCTGCTCGAGGCCCCTTAAGGGGCCCCAGACCCCTGGTTGAGAACTACTGCACTAGGGCACGCCCCCTTCCAGGGCAAGGAATGGAATCCAAGTTTCCTAATTCTCAACATTCCTCTTCTGTCAGCAATCTGTGAAACCCATTTCGCAAGCTGTCAGCTTCTTCTGGTGCTGATGCACATAGAGGATGACAACCTACTATTAAAAAGAAAAGAAGTACTTGTGGCACGTTAGAGACTAACAAATTTATTAGAGCATAAGTTTTCGTGAGCTACAGCTCACTTCATCAGATGCATGCAGTGGAAAATATTGTGGGGAGATTTATATACACAAAGAACATGAAACAATGGGTGTTACCATACACACTGTAACGAGAGTGACAGTGACTTGTTTATACTGCTCTGTGTATTGTACACTAAAATGTAATCACAACATTTATATTCCAATTGATTTATTTTATAGTTATATGGTAAAGACGAGAAAGTAAGCAATTTTTCAGTAATAGTGTGCTGTCTCACTTTTTTATATGTCTGATTTTGTAAGCAAGTAGTTTAAGTGAGGTGAAACTTGTGCATACGCAAGATAAATCGTAATTCTGAAAGGGGTATGATAGTCTGGAAAGGTTGGGAACTACTGATTTATAGGTTCCAGCCTGCTGATAAACCATGTGGATGTTATTGTGGTGCCACCTGATGGATTTTTCTATCCTTTTCAGTTTACTCTGTTAAAAATCTAGGAAATTAAATGTGCAAAGCTACGATGAAAGAACATTATTAAGTTTAGAAAGGCAAGCATTTTAAAAGTTAAATGCTCGAATGAGGGTTGCCTGTGCAATCTTAATTCTGCCCCCTTGAGAGTATGCGTTATAATACAGTCTGTTAATTTTGTGGTCCCATGCTATCATAATGAATCATAAGGTTTCACAGGCAACCTTAATTCTGGAATTTTCCAACTGCTGAATTTATTGACTTTGGAACCTTTTTAAAACATTTTTGTTCATAATTTATATATGCTCTAACTTATTCTGGATGTCCACCTTTAAAGGATAATCCTGTTTTATACCCTGGAAATACTGCCATTAAATCCTATTGTAAGGGATGTATGGACCTTAGCACAAAGAAGAATAGAGAAATTTATCAGTTTGTACCTGAAAGTTTCCTATCTTCAAATCAGAGTCTAGAAATCTGGCCCATTCCAGAGACAGTGGATCCTACAGACTGGAGAAGGGACTTTACATTCAAGGATTTGGGTTTATTATCGTTATGAGATTTCCCATATTCTGCAGTAGGAGAAATTATTGTGCTTTTAATGTGTATTAAAAGTATTAGTGTATTTAATGCTCTCTGTGATTTAGGAAAGTAGACTTGAATTGTCTTGGCTATAGAAGTTACCTCAATTGGAAGGAAATTCTTTGGGTGGGTTATTCCCTGGCTGCCAATGACTGACTGGTCTGCTTCTGCAAGTAGCTAAAGTGTGTAAATTGATCTGTGGACCTTATGACTTGAAGGGAAACTTGATACTTTTTCCTGTTGTGTGTAATCATTAAGAAATTTGAAATGTTATCCCTCAAGGTTAAATTGATCTTCCTGTTGCTCAATATATATGTGTAGTCTTATGGTTATTAAAGCCATTACTAGTATTGGCTCTGGCTATATTGAAGATCTGTTTGTTGAGATTGGGGTTAGCACAGTTATCTGTCAATACTGCACCTACCACTTATAACAGGGATTCTCAAACTGGGGGTCAGGACCCCTCAGGGGGTTACAAGGTTACTACATGGGGGGGTTGCGAGCTGTCCGCCTTCACCCCAAACCGCGTTTTGCCTCCAGCATTTATAATGGTGTTAAATATATTTAAAAAGTGTTTGTAATTTATAAGGGGGGTTGCACTCAGAGGCTTGCTATGTGAAAGGGGTCACCAGTACAAAAGTTTGAGAACCACTGACTTACAAGGATTCTGCCATTGTGTCTAAATTTGCAATATATTGTGCGTTTGCTATGTTAAGCCCTAGAGTGTAGAACTCATGCCATCTTTTTCCATCCCTTCCCACTCTTAAAGAGTACCATAAAGCTTCTTTTAAAAACTTGTCCTTAAAGCTACCACCACATCTATATTTATTACCTTTTCCTTTAGTTCCCTTCTTTACTTTTGGAATTGGACTTTCGTGCTTGTGTCCTTTATATTTTTAACAGGGTGCTGTTATTTTGTTTTTCAGTACTGAGTGTAATAAAATTATTACATAGAAATATCTTAAATAGCTTAAAAGCAACATTATTTTAGGAACAATGGTTTAAATACACTGATGCCATAAGCATTTCCCTAACAGCTTGAGACTTCTTCCAGTGTTGGTCAAATCATGCAGAGCTACTGACGTCTCAGTAGTGACATGAATGTGCCAGAAGGCAGCCAGTTATCCTTTGCATCATGTTGTTGTGACAGAATGCTACATGTGAGTTTTCCTGGGGAATATATTTAGAATCCTGTCCAAAAAGTCTTTTAGAAAAGGACAATGTTAATATTCTTTAAGGACTCTTGTTTTGATACCAACTTCTGTCTTGTCCATATTTTGTTGGTGCCAGCTGAACCAGTACATAGCAATTATCTGGACCTATTGATCTCATGTATTATGTAGAGTCTAGGCTTCTCTGTATCCTTTCCACATTATGGGAAGGATTGTTTGTGGAGAGTTCCTATTGACAGTCAAAACTATTCTAGAAGTGCCTAACAAAAACTCTCAGTGCTGCTTCTTGTATAATTGTCTTGTTTAGCTCTGAATTCTGATATGTTCGATGTTACCAGTATAATAATAGATACGTTACAAATGCATAGAAAGAGATTTATTTATAATCTCTTCTATAATAACATCTATAATATCAGAGTTTATAATCTAATCTGTGTTCTGTGAAAACATTCATAGTCATTATTCCTCAGAAAAGCAACGAAACTGGGAAAGTTATTCTTTGCCTGTTCATATAAGTGAATTTTATGACTTAGAGCAGTGGTCCCCAACCTTTCTTCTGGGAATAGCATATTGCTATTCCCAGAAGACTGTGACGGGCGCCAGACACCCCACCGCAGAAATGCCGCTGCCAAAAAGTGGCAACAGGCGGAAGCATCGCTGCCGAAATGTCGCTGAGAAACGGCAATGCTTTGGGTGCAGTGCGTTGGGAACCCCTGACTTAGAGTGAAATCCTGACCCTTCTGAAGTCAATGGGAGCTCTACCCTTGACTTCAGTAAGGCTGGGTTTTCACCCATAATATCTAATTGCACTTCCATAAAAGTATTTACCTACAGAGCAGGTGTTCTTGGGTTTTTTCCACCTGTTCTGAAGCTAGCATTTACTCTGTCTTTTACTCTACATGTGCCTTGGTGACGTGCGCATCAAAAGATTTTATGTTCTTCCATATTTCCCCATAGTAACTGTGCCCATAAATGGATTTGGAAATTCTCTTAGCTAGGTGTTCCGGCCATGAGACTGTAGAATTTACTTAAGAGAAAAGTTAATGATCAGATGTTAGATGAAGAAGACAGTGTTTAATATCAGAGTTTCATATCCAAATATGACTTTAGCTTGTAGTTCAGGGAAAAGGATTTCATTGAGAGGATGGGTGGATGAAAGGAAACAAATGATGCAAGAGTGTAATTGAGGGTCTTTCCATTTATCCAGCTGTTGGGAAGAGCTGGATAAATTGGTAGTTGCTCTGAAGACCTGGATATGATTCCTAGGAACTGGGATGGAAGTAATAATAGTTGTGAGGACTGTGCAGGATCTTTGGTTCTCTGGGGTAAAGAGGAAAGAAAAAAAGGTTTATGCAGAGAGTAGTTTCAATAGCATGTAAGATTGGAGAGTAGTGTGTGAGCATGATACTAGTGCATAGAAACAATGAGGTAAGCAAATGCTTTCTAGAATAACTACCAAAGAACCCCAACAGTTGCATATATGGAGAAAAGATCCCTTCAGTTTGTTAGAAGAATTACCTAATACATTTCTGAGTATTAATAAGCAAGTACATGACCTAAACATTGATTTTGTACTTCTGGTGGAATTCTGTGCCAAAAAATTAAAAATTCTCCACACAATATTTGAAAATTCTGCATATTTTATTTGTGAAAATAACACAATGTAATCATTCCAGTTTCAATTATTTTGGTAATTTATTTCAAAATATCTGTCAGCAAGTATGTCTATAACAATACACACCAAAAAAAAATTCTGGTAATTTTTTTTTTTTAAACAAAGGGATTCCTTACTAGGCATATTAATGCAGAACTTTGAGTAATTCATTTAAATTTTAAATACAGAACTGTATTTCCTGTCAGAAGTAGTGCAAAGGCTTGGGGGAGTCGGTGGTAATGGAGGAGCTGAGGGAGAGGGAAGGAGTGAACCTGGAGGGTGTTGGGCGTGGGTGGGAGAAGATTGTTTTTTTTGGGGGGTAGGTGGGACTGTTTAGGAGTTGGGAAGCCTCCCCAATGCAGACCCTGCCTGACCCCAACCCCTCCTATTCAGTCAGGCACATCTGCCCCTGTCTCCACCCTCCCCATCCCCATGGGTCTCTGCAGCCTCCCTCCCCCATACAGAGGCTGAACATTGTCACCCCATTAGTTTCTGAGCCCATGCCCCAGTCTGTCGCCCCCCACTAGCCATTCTGGGCTCCAGTCTGTGACCCACCAGCCACCCTGTGTCCTTCGCTCTGTCCAAACCTGGCTTCACAGGCAGGGTGCTGTGATGAACTTCTACTCCTGGGGGAATTCTGCAGCACTGGGCAGAGAATCCCCCCAACCCCCTGAAAATATGTTCTGCCCCAGAACTTCAGTACTGCTTGGGCAAAATGTATGTTATGCTTGAAAATACAGAATTAGGCGGGACAGAAGAATTCTGCACATTCGCAGATGTGAAGAATTCCCCCCAAGAGTAATGTAGGGTCCTTTGAAGAGTGTGCTTTTCAGATACAGCAAATGTATTCACTAGCTCACGTTTCTGTTGTTGTAACTACAGGAACTTGACTTTGATCCTTTCTTTCTTTCCAGCTACTCCAACACCAGTTCCATATGAATCCCATGATGTGACTTGTATACCAGTAACTAATTATAAATACCCTGATTTGCCCATAACCAGATGTAAGGAAGAGGTAAACTATAGTTATTGAATTAATTGAACTTCTGCTGTTAATGGACTAAAACTGCAAATCTACACTGATGGTATATTTCAGAAGGAAAATTTTGCTATTAAATTCATCCCAGATTAAATGTATGATTTCATTGAAAGGCTCTGTTTGTGGTACAAGGCCAATTTTTGCTATACTTTTTCATAATCGAAACATTTCAGTTACTGTTTCTAACTAGACATTATTCGCATGTATATATGTGCACATCACGGTTTGTTACCTTAAATGAGTTTTTAGAAAAATCTTGGAAGAAAATAAGGAAACTGTTAAATACTATTTGAAATTCTATGCTGAAATATTTTATGGTCTTATGAGCATTCTTTAAAAAATTTAATTTCAGATAGTTTCTTTGATAGAAAGCAGTTCAGTTGTAATTGTACATGGAGCAACTGGTAGTGGTAAAAGTACGCAACTTCCACAGTATATTTTGGATTACTACACTCAGCGCTCTACCTACTGCAACATTGTTGTTACCCAGCCTCGAAAAATTGGTGCCAGCAGCATTGCAAGATGGATTAGCAGGGAGCGATCCTGGGCATTAGGTGGATTTGTAGGCTATCAGGTATGCTAATGTTTCAAACTGTATAAAGTGCATGATTTGGAAATTCGGGGGGGAGGGATTCTTTTTCTGACTTCCTTTAGCATGTTGGTTATACCATAAGTAACCCAGGAGCAGTGTAAATGGCTTTTAAAGCAGAACTATGGCAGAACTGGAGGTTCTTAGCTAGAGTTTGTTATTAAAATCAAAACAATTTTCACTTTTTTTAAAGTTGCACAATTTAAATTATCAACCAGCAAATGCAAAAGTTAGACTCCAACAGACATTTTAAATTGTCCACATTGTGTAGTTATTACATTTTATGGCATAAATTTTGCAACATAAATAGTTTGATAACTATTGTTCAGGTACTCCCTAGCTGTGATTTCTTGTCATGATCCAAATCTGATGAGTTTTTGCTATCACCTGTCACAATTTTTTGGGGCCATGGCAAGAAACTGTGGCTTGTGGATATGGATGGGGGAGGGAGGGTGCCACCTGGTATGTGATGGGTTAGTGCTTCTTCCCTTCCCCGGGCACTTGCTGCTCTAGTGAAGAGCTGGCAAAGCCCTGCAAACAGCAGGGCTGTGGGACCAAGATAGCGGCACCTCACCACCTTGAAGTGGTGTTTCTCTGGAGCAGAGCATGGCTCAGGAAGGAGTAAGAAGTGTGAGAGAGGCAGGAGGATGAAGCAAAGGGTTTTTTTCCCCTCCTTCTTTCCTTTCCCATTGCTTGTTCTTTCTGTGTCTCAGCAGCTGTTCTGTTTCCATGATTATTTTTTTGGTTTCGCTCGGTACCTCAAGAAAATATGGAAACCATGTGGCCTTCCTCTAAGTATTTCTTCATTTAATCCTATTTTTCTTGAGAAATAGCGTTTTCTTTCCTCTTTGTAAAATAAAGGTTCTGTCCTTGCTGTCTCCTTTTTATCTACAACTCGCTCTGCAATCCCTTTTCCTATTAATCCTCTGACCACAGTCTCGTAATCCTCTTTAAAAGGGAATATTTTAGATCAGAGGCTCTGGCCTGAAGAAGTTGGGTGCCACAGTGAAGAGCACTACTAAAAACCTGAAAGTAGATGCTGAGCACGTTGTTGATGCTTAACAAATAACAAACTAGCTTTTGTCTCCTAACCCCATCCTCCATTTTTTCTGCTTCAGCACCCTGGTCTTAGACTCACTCGGTTCTTTTGGAAACTCACCTCCTATTGCAAAGTCTTGGCTTTCATAGCTCTTTTTCTTCTGTACTTATGAATCTTTCACTGGGTGTGTCCTTTTCCTGTTGTTCTGTTACTTTATTCAGTGGGAGCTATATTTGGTCTTTCTGTTCCTTTGAACTCTTTAGGTAACGTCGTCCATCTGCTTGGCTTTACCCTGTTTGTGTTAATAACTTTAGACCTACCTTTTCCTGTCTGTCCAAACTTGCAACTGATTGTCTCAAACATCTCTTTGTGGATGTCTTGGTACCAACAACTTCTCAACCTGTCATAAGTTTAACTTCTTTTTCCTCCTAAATCCACCCTTCCCCATACTTTCTCAATTATTGGAGCAGCTCCGTCATCCATTCTGCTCCACTTGGTTACAACCTTGGTGTCACTGTCAACTCCTTCCCCACTCAAATATTGTCACTAAATCCTATGATTTCTTACCCCCTACAATCTCCAAAATGTCCATTCTCACTTATAGAAGTTTGATGTTCTAACAGCAGTTTGAGAGCAGAAAATTCTGGGCCTGTGAGGTTGGGCATGGAAAGGCAGAGCTGACAGGAAAGAGCAGAGCTTCATTAGATTTTGCTTTGTGAAAGTTTTCAAGCATGTACTGTGCTCATTTTCAGTCTACATTTCTCTCTCCCCACCAACCATGCAAAAGTGCTGTAGTCCTCACTGAAGATTGTCCATGTAAAGTTTTGGATTTAAGCTGATTTTGCTGTAGCCTTTGTCAGAAAATGTGGGTAGATTCTCCGGTCAGAAGGGACCACGGTGATCCTCTAGTCTGACCTCATATACGCAAGCTTTATACCTTCCTCAGAATAATTCCTAGAGCATATCTTTTAGAAAAACATACATTAGGAGTCTTTACAGTGGAAAAGTTTGTTTTCACATAACTGCAAAAAAACTGAAGGAATTTTGCTCGATCTTAGAAAGAAATAAAGAGAAACACACCTTCAGGCAGGGAGCAAGTATGGGAAACTTCCACTCCCAAAAGTGGAAATTCTAAATATTTATGTAAAACTGATCTTATAATTGAAAACTGTTTTATAACTTTAAGAAAAGCGGACGCTGTTGCCTCCCAGTTATAATTTGGTAGAACCAAATACAACATTCCAGTTTTTTTATTTTTAGATGGGATCCTTTACCTACTGTGCTGATTGCAGAGTAGTAGCCGTGTTAGTCTGTATCCGCAAAAAGAAAAGGGGGATTTGTGGCACCTTAGAGACTAACAAATTGATTTGAGCATAAGAAGTGAGCTGTAGCTCACGAAAGCTTATGCTCAAATCAATTTGTTAGTCTCTAAGGTGCCACAAGTCCTCCTTTTCTTTCTACTATGCTGAGACTCTGAACTAAAAATTATAGAATTGCTAGTTGGTTCACTATGGGAGGAAAAGGCTTAAAGGTATAAAATGGTTGCATGTGTCCTATTGTCTTCAGGATATTTTTCATGTATGTTTTTTACTAGGATTTGTGTGGGCTGAGCACAACCCAAAGAAATAGAAAATAAGAAGCATGATTTTGCACTGGAAAACTGTAGCTGAGGCCTGTTAGCACCCAAAATAGTTAAGGTTACAAAACTTTTTAAATGATTAAAACCCCTCCTTTTAACCTAAATGTCCAGAACTTTCATCTCTTTGGGATTACCCAACCCCTGTTTGGTCTCTACCTGAAGATGGTGTCCTCCTCACTCCCTGCCTGGTTCATTTTTTGTTTAGTTTTGCGCAGAACACCTTTGGCCATTTTGAACGAAGATGAGAGCAGCAAAATTTTTTTCTCCCACTTTAAATATCTCCTAAATAACAGTTTTTCAGGTTGGGGCTACAACAAGAACAGCTGACGTTTCAAACTACCCTCAAATGGCCTTGGTTACATACATTTATGTTTGTGGTTCTGAGATTTGCCAAGGAGATGCTGTTCCATTCCACCTTCATTAATTGGTTGTGGGCTCTAAAGTTATGATGTATGGGAAAGACACGTCATTAATTGCTTTCCCAAGTTTAAATGGGCCCTCATAACTGATTTATACTGCATTTCAATCTGCGGTGCTTCAGATATACCTATTCATGGGAAGCATCTCACGTCTGTGCTTTTTACTTAGAATTTTGAACTGTCCAATAGCATGTCATGTATGAAACATATTTGGAGTAATGAAATATTTTCCCCCATGTTTTAGGTTGGGCTAGAGAAAGTTGCAACAAAGGACACAAGATTAATTTACGTGACAACTGGAGTGCTCCTTCAGAAAATAGTTGGTGCCAAAAGCCTTGCAGAGTTTACACACATCTTCATAGATGAAGTAAGTTGAAGATAAAATTAACCTCAATTTGAAGGAAAAGCTCATGCTGCTTTTATCATTATTACTCTGATTTAAATAATTAAATTAAGTTGTGAAGAACCCTTTGACACATTTATGAAGAACCTTATATGATTGTTCTGGGAGTATCATGGCTAAGTTCTAGAACTTCTGACTTGATTCAGGTCCAGAGTGATCCTCTGCATAGGGAAGTTAAAGGCTTGAGGAAATGTTTTGAACTGAAATGTTTCTGAGGTGGCATCTAACTCTTCAGACTTCAGTCATTTGAAGAGATGTGGGAAATCTACTAGGAGAATTTCTGCTGAGGGGCTCTTTGCTAGCCAGGCATCTGTTTGCTGATGTGGAGGGGATTACCTTGTGATTGTCGTTGCCTTAAACAAGGATCCGTGGTCTTCAAAGACCTCAGTACAGCACTAAAGGATGTATTGGAGAAAAAAATATGGCCCTCCTACGGCCAGGAGTACGAGCAAGAAAGAACCGTTAGACTTGCTTTGTAGTTCTCTGCATTTTATTAGATCTGGTAAAACAAGGTACCCTTTTTGTTCCTGGTTTATTCACTGATAAGAGTTTTCTCTATTGCTGTCCTGAAACAGTTTGAATAGATGCTTCCAGTCTACTCTCTCAAGAATGCCATTCATTATTTTGGGTACTTTTTGTAATGTCCCTTTTTATCCGCCTCTATTCTAAGGTAAACAGACCTGAACACTTTTATACAGCCAAATGCAAGTTCCTGTGTCTAGAAACAAATAATGTAGGTCACATTTACAAGGTACAGGACTGATACTTTTGTTTGCTTTGCAGTGACACTGAAAATGACTTAGGGTCATTGTACATAATAGATTGAACAGGAACAGTCGGAGTGCGATGTTGTAGCCAAGAGGGTGAATATGATTCTTGAGTGTATAGGCAGGGGAATGTCAAGTAGGAATAGGGAGATGGTTTTAATTTATGTATACAACATAAACAATACTATTACTGGAATAATATCCAATGTTGATGTCCAGTTTTCAAAAAGGATGTTGTAAAAATGGAAAGCATTCAGAAAGGAATGATTTGAGGTCTGGAAAAATGCCATTATAGTTAGAGACTTAAGGTGCATCCAGGAGAAGGTGTGATGGGGCCCTCATGCCTGGAGTGCCTCTTACTGGTCCAGTGCAGCTCTGCAATTACACATCAGCCTCAATTTCACTTAGTGAAAAGTCCAGTGAAGCTTATGTATGTTGAATAGAGCCCCTTCAGGGTTCTGGTTTTCTTAAACCAAAGGCAGAACATTATACAAATAGGCCTACATTCCAGCATCTTTAGCTGGAGGGAGAAGGGACTAACTTAACCTTAGTCCATCTACTCCACCTATGTCCAAGTCCCTTACCAATAGTGCCTTCTTGACCTGGTACCCTTTTCAGGAGTCAGGGCCTGTTGTCGTTAGCTCAGGAAGGGTCTCTCCACTTGGGTCAAGGTCCCCACAGGAGTCAAACTGTGACAACCCTTCCTCAGAACGGTATATAATTCCTCTTATCGGGGGCTTGTGCTGTTACTTGATGAAGTCCTTCCAGGTTTTGCTGAGATTTGGCATTCATAGTTCCTCCCTTTCTGAGCCTCTCCCACCTAGGAGTATTCTTCTTTTGTTTCCTTTCCCAGTGAGCTTCCTCATCAGCTTCCCCAAGGATCCCTCCACTTGCGGAGTTTCTCTTCCTGCATTTTGGAGACAGGACTTCTCCCCAGGAGCCTCTGTTCTCTCGCCAGACCCCTTTGGGGGTGGGGGTAGCTTTGTTTTATCATGCATGGGTGCTCCCTGCCTCCCAGTTACTCAGTGAGTTACTCAGTGACTTAACTAGTCCCAGGTGAACCTGTGTTGCCTCTTTCCCCCTTGTGGAGCCTGTCATTGGTAGGCAGAGCCCCTGACACCTTCAGAGGGCCATGTACATGACTAGATCACAGTGTGCAAGTACCTATGTGGGAAAGATTTCTGATAATAGATGGCTCTTTAATCTAGCAGAAAAAGGCATAATGAGATCCTGTGGTTGGAAGCTGAAGCTTGATAAACTGAGACGAGAAATAAGGTGCCTTTTTTTTTAACAGAGTAATTAACTTTTGGAAAAGTTTGCCTAGGAATATGGTAAGTTTTTCATCAGTCAAAGTCTTTAAATCAAGACTGGATATCTTTGTAATATACATGCTATAGTTCAAACTGAAGTTAATGAGTTTGATGCAGAAATATTTGGTTAGGTTCTATGTCCTCTGTTATGTGGGTGATCAGACTAATGTATAAATGGTCCCTTCTGACTTCAAAATTTATTAATCTCTTCAGTCTCTCTTCAGATGAGTCCTGTCTATGCCCCTCATCTTCTAGCTACTTATTTGAGTCTCCACTTTTAGTTCTACTGCATCCTTTGAGGTAGGATGACCAGAACAGAACACAGGATTCTCGGTGAGGGTGTACCACTGATTATATAATGGCAATTTTAATATCATTTTTCTATCCCATTCCTTATGCATCCTAAAATTTTGCTTGTTTTGTCTTTGCTGCTGTACTTTGAGCAGAAAGGTCTTTATTGAACTGTCAGTAGTGATGCCCAGATCTCTTTCCTCAGTTAATACAGTTTATATAGAACTCATTAAAGTATAGTACTAGTTCAGTTTATTCCCACCAATATGCATTACTTTATATTTGTCAATGCTGAACGAATAATGGCATTGAATATGTACTCTACCTCCAAGGGTAGTCTGATGCCAGCCCTTTTTGACTGTAATAATGCAGGTATTACTGTTTGACCTAGTGGCTAATGCTGATTATTAGCTATCTACGTTTACTCCTCAAAGTTAATTGTTTATAAAAATCTTTAACAGGAATTTTCAGATTGTCAAAACTGCTGTGCTGTGTTATAAGGCATGTTAACTTTGGTGATTTACAGGTGCTTAAAAAGACACACTTTCTGCCACGGAAATCTTAGTCTAAATTAGAAAAATGTAGAATGTGACATTAACCAGTAAAAGAGGTTAGGAAAAGGAGGAATGGGGGTTAAAACAAATATACCTGAGTTACATTATATATTATTTCTTTTTCTAGGTACACGAACGTACTGAAGAAATGGATTTTCTGCTATTGGTAGTCCGTAAACTATTGCGTACAAATTCACGATTTGTGAAGGCAAGTTTGAATTGCTTTCCACTCTTCTTTTCTAGAATAACATTCTCAAGATCAGCTTTACTCGTTTGCATTCTGCACTGAGTATAGTTTTTGAACAGCTGATATGAAAATAGTGACTCACTTTGTTAAAATATTATAGAGTACCTCAGTGCTAGTAAATAAGTAGGCTAATGGGCATTCTTCTTTGACCAGTATAATGTATTCTGAGATTTTTTTCTTAATGTTAGGATGAATTAATTTCTAAAACGTGCTTAGGGCTACAGAAAATATAAGATGAATATTTGACTGGAATGAAATATTGGATGTTGAGGGCAGTGCTTCTGCTTGGATAAATGTGATATTTTTAGACACACATGCATTTGTTATGCATATTTTTTTTAACGGAGCAAAATTCTTGAGGAAAATAGCAGAACTACAAATACTATATTACTGTATATGTACAAATCTGCTAATACAACATTATGGTTGAAATTTTCTGTGCACATATTAAGAAATAAATTTTAGTTTTCTCCTTTGTGCAAATGCAGTGTGTAAAGTCTTAGTGTGGAAATGTTCAACCAGGTCTCTGCTGTTTAAGTCTTACTTAAATTGCACAGTGGGCTGAGGTAATGAGACAGATCATAGGGTAGTTTTGCCAGCCTAAAACATGTAAGTGCAGCTCACTGTTTGTTCTAGAAAATTTGGGTCCATGGTTGATGTATCAATGCTCCTAATGATTTTACAACTCTGGCTCTATAGCTCCTGTGGTATGGTATGCCACTTAAATAGCGTGGAGCTGCAGAGGCACTATAGTCGGAGAACATTTGTTACTAGTAAGTAACAATCATATCTGTGTATGGTCTGGTCTTTATAAACGAAGAGATTTAATATCTAGAAGGGAAATAAAGATTAATTCTGAGTTATTGTACTGGGAGGAGTTACAAACACCTAGTAGAACAGAGAAATATTGCGAAGGGGCCCTGGGAGATTAGAATTATAGGCTGAAAGTAACAATGAGACTCAGTTTGGAAAAATGCAAATTAAGACAGTTGGGAAAAATAATATAGGACAAGTTCAGCGAGAGTAGATGTCTCAAAAGTTCAAATGGTGAAGTAGGAATAATACAGGATGGCAAATCAGATGAGTTTGAAATGAGAGTTGGAAACAAAATCAGCTCAGTTTTGAGCTGCAGAGGCATCATGTCACAAAGCAGAAGATATAGTTACTCTGTATAGCTTTGGGAGACAGAAATTGCAATACTGCACTCACCATCAGCGTTATGCTAAAAGAAGGATATTGTCAAATTGAAAGGAGGTTGGGGAATTGCAGCAAATGTGTGTGTGTGTGTGAGAGAGAGAGAGAGAATATAGCTTGACTAAGCAACTAGTGGGGATGTGGGGAAACTAGTCTATGGCAGTGGTATCCAACCTTTGATCCAGGGTCATTTATGCCCTTCAGGGCAACTGTTAAAAAGTTTGTTTGATCATGAAATAAAAATATACTCCTTGAGATGCACTCTGTGGGTTTTAAACAGAAGTGTATAAATCAACCTTGAGGCTAAAGAGCACCAGCTCCTCAACTGGCTGCCACTGCATTGCAACCCCAGAAAAATTTGTGATATGAGCTGGCAGCTCGCTGAGCAGCTGCCGTACCATTCCTGCTTCAGAGCTCCCAGGCTGGCCGCCTACTGCATCACAGTGGGAGGGGAATAGTTCTGTTACTCTATTTCTGTTCTGGGCTACAGGAGCCCTCATAGTGAACTTGACTGATCCTCGCCAAGTGTAGGGGAGTATCTAGCAAAAGATGACTTCCATCCACTATAGTTGCTCAGGGCATCCCAGGAGAGGGAGGAAAAAGAAGCTGAGAACTAACAGCCATTTGCAGTTCCCTGATTCTCTGAGGTCACAGGTTGTTCCAACCTGGGCTAGCAAACTCATGCCATCTGTATGCCAGCTAAGGATAGCTACAGGAATGTGCATTCCAGTCACTCGTTTGGCTTATCCTCAATAAGCTTTGTCCTTCACGGGGAGGAATGTATCTCAGCTGATTATGCTGGCTGTATGCCTGTTGATGACTTCCATGCCAGGGAAATTGCCAGCAGGTGACTTGTGGGTGACTTCTGCATCTTTTGTGCTGCTAAGCAGAACAGGATAGAACATCTGACCCTAAGTATTGATTCCATGGCCCCTTGTCGTCTTGAAATACGTTCAAGCCTTAGTGTATGTCTTCACTAGCAATGTTAAAGCGCTGCTGTGGCAGCACTTTAACATGGCTGTGTAGTTGCAGCACAAGCACTGGGAGAAAGCTCTCCCAGCACTATAAGAACAAACAAAAAAAACTCCACCCCCATGAGGGGAGTAGCTCCCAGCTAGTACCTTGTCTACCCTGCCACTTTACAGCACTGAAACTTGCACTGCTCAGGGAGGTGTTTTTGCACACCCCTGAGCAAGAAAGTTACAGCACTTAAAGTGGCAGTGTAGACAAGGTTAGGCAGAAACGGTCCACAAATATTCTGAAGGGTGCAAAAACCAAGAGGAGAGGAATTTAGTGTGATACCAGTAAGGAGTAGAAATTGAGAGGAAACTTAGGCCTTCACTTAAAAAGTTGATCAAGCTGTGGTGCTCAGGGATGTGAAAAATCTACACCTCTGTGTGACATATTATGCCAGCATAATCCCCGCCACTGTTGTTCAGGAAGGCAAAGTTTCTACAGGGACAGAAAACCCCGTGCCATCGCTGTTGTTTGCGCCTATGCAATGGAGTTACAGTGTCATAGCTATGCCAGTGTAGCACCCATAGTGTAGAACTTGGCCTTAAAATGATCTAGATATTTTAAAAAATATGTAAGGCAGATGTTAAACTAGGGTATAATTTTCCAAAGAGAGTGATAAGTCCCATCACTTGATATGCTTAAAACTAGATATTGGTAAATGAATCATAGGGAGTAGTCTTGCCCTTCTGGGGCAGAAGTCTAGGTGACTTGTGTCCCTTGCATTTAAATTTCCCTTTGAATTCACAAAATATCTGCTATAAGCTTTTCTTCTGTTAAGAATTGTGTAGGAATCATAAGCTAAAGAAGAATTAAATATTCAGTTAGGTTTTCATTCATAGCAACAACTTTGTTTACTCTTTTGAATCTTAGTGTGACGTGATGTGGATTACTGCTAATATTTAACTAAATTATACAAATTCCTTTTAACAGGTAATCTTGATGTCTGCTACAATCAACTGTAAAGAATTTGCTGACTACTTTGTGGTTCCAATTCGTAACAAACTGAATCCAGCCTACGTGTTCGAGGTGGAAGGCAAGCCCTATGCCATTGAAGAATACTATCTTAATGATTTGAGGCACATTAGTCACATCAGGGTACAGTGAACAATATTCTGTTTCCTTTGGTGTAACAAGATACCATTTGGGATGGGCTCTTCAAAAATAAGATGCCTTTACGTTCTAGATAAATTATTAAACTGGTTCTGAAAGTCTAGATACTAATTACAGTATTGCGGTGTTACAGGAATCTATACATTCTACCCAGCAACAGACTTTGCCAGTGAATTAATGCCTCCACCATTCAGGAAGCGGAATGAGAAGACCTGTGAATTAGCATGTAACCCCCTCTCCACCCACTTTTTGTTCTTTGCTTCCTGCATTCTGGGTGCATGCAATAGTGGGTACCTCAGTCCTTACACTCCTCTAAATCTGCCGCCTTCTTCCCCTTACAGCACAAAAAAGGTGAAGTTTTTGTTCAGCAGCGCACTTTTTCTCTAGAGGGTCTCCCTCAGTCTTATGTTATGCTCTGCCTCTGTAGTTACTATGTGTCTGAGCTTTACCACCACCCCTCCAGTCTGGTTTGCATCATAATGAAGGCACCTTTCATTTTTAGGAACATGTACCCACATTTCTCATAGCCTCAGCATCGTTGTGCTGGAGTCTTAGATGATTCTTTTGGACTTTCAGTCCCAGTAAACACTGCTATTCCACGCATCCTAGTCTGGTGTGACAACCAGACTGGGTAATTTGCATTCCCCAGTCTCCTGCCTCCCTCGTCACTCCCACCTGCATCTATTTATCTTAGTTCATACTGCACCCATCAACTTAGTACCCAAACTCCTTCCACCTAAAATCAATAGCAATGGTGCAATTCCTAGTGGGGTTTCTGTAGTTTGTGTCTCCTATTTTGGGGGGTAAAAACTCTGGGCTTTTTTGGTTGGTTGATTTGTTTGTTAAAGGGTTTTTTTGGTGGGGTGGGAGAGAGAACATTTAGGTAGTTAGGGGTGTCAATTTGAGAGGGAACCTCTCTATTCCTTCCTTCCCCAGTGTGATTTCTTTAGGCAAGGAAAACTCTACAGGACTTTGGAGACTTTGGGCCTTCACTTCCATGTTTTCTAGTAAATGTGTCAGCATTTGAGATCTACAAAAGCTGACTGATTCATCTCCAGCAAGAAGGCCCAACCAACCAACCAGCTTCTGGAAGCAAGTTGATCCCAGATTTTTGAAAGAAGCTTTCAGAAACAATTTCGGCTTGTTTGGCGGGTGGCCCCATCACTCCTGGTTCTATGACCTCGGGAGCATCACCTTATACTGTGCTTTACTGCTGTCACAAAGTCTGGTTGTTTTCTGTAACCCAGAATTCTTGGGCTTGACTGCCTGATGTTCTGCAGAGATGGAATTTTAACTTAAGTTTCTTAGGAAGATGCTAGGTGCCCAACCTGGAGTCAAACATACAATCAGTTTCAACTGAATACTCATTGATTAAGGCAACTTCACCTTCTGGGTGCTATAGAGAAGGAGATGAACAGTCATTCTCTCCTCCAGAATCACCTCAAGCTTGAAGTTGGGACTCAAGGTGAACTACCTGCAATGTATAAGAACATAGGAATTGCTGTATTTGGTCAGACCTGAGATTCATCTGGTCCAGTATCTTGTCTGACAGTGGCCAGTACCAGATGCTTTAGAGGAAAATGTAAGAACCCCACTGTAGGCAGATTTTTGGTAATTCCCCCACCTCCCCCACTTCCTTCCATATTAGTGTCTCATCCTAACCTCTGATAGGTAGAGATGGGTTTAAACCTTGAAGATTGAGGTTTAATATCCCTTACAAAATATTTGTTGTTACTAACTGTGATAACTCTGGGTTTTCTTGATATCCATATAAATTTCCAATCCTCCTTTGAATGTTGCTAAATTGTTGGCCTCAGTGACTTCCTGTGGCAATGAGTTGCAAAATCCAATGGCACATTGCGTGAAAAATTATTTCGTTTTATCAGTCTTGTGCTCTCCATGACATCACCAGCCTGTTAGCCACTCAAGCACTCTCTTCTGAGGTATGCCAGCCTTACTTTGCTTTGCAGATTAACAGTAGGTGCACCCTAGTCTCCAAGTATCTCTGAAGCATTCAGCCCCTTATCCACTGAACACAATCAGTGTCCATGCCAGATTGTATGACTGAACTCATGATCAGCACCTTGCTTAATGTCTCAGCATTTAGATATATTTATAGTGAAAACAAGAATAAGTTTTTCATCAGAGATTCAAGGTTCAAGTGATTAGTGAGTAAAAATATTGGAAACCAATGATTACATATAAAATAAAGTCATAACAGTCATGCTTTCTAGAGACTAAACTTAAATAAGTTTCTCACCCCCTAAGTTCTCTGGAGTGTTTCAATCAACGTTGGCTGAGATCCCATTTTCATGAATGTGAGCACTCTGCTCATTTATTTCTAAGTGTGGGATAAGAGGGTGTCTTCTTTGCCTTCTACTTATATGTCCAAAGCTCACTGTTTCTACTTAGAAATTATAACTACCCATCCTTGTTTTTCCTGTGTGCTGGTTCCCTGTTGACTTAACATCTTTTTGATATCTTTGTGTGTAAATGGGCGTCCGTTGTGTTAGCTTCTGACAGAAAACCTATTTTTCATCTCTGCTGATGACTCACGCCTTGATGCAAACTCTTAAGAACAAATTTTCAGTATGAGTCCATAAAGCCTCACATGCTATCCGTACATAACCTCGCACAATATCAATGGCCATTGTGACCCCAGCTTTCGTTTCAGACCTCACATGACATTCTTCAATGAACCAGAATATACCTATCGGAATGAGCAATTTCAGAAACCCCCTTGCCAGCTGGTATTAAGGGGTTCTCAAATCATAGTTCTTGAGTTTGAGAGGGGGAGAGAGAGAGAACAGACGCTCTCAGTGTACCTTCTCTCCTTTTATCATGTTCTCTCTTATTAGTCTCCTTTGTAAGGTAAGAACTCTCTAGATTTTGAATCTCTCAGTGAGTTTTCCCTTGCGCTTGGTCATTCTCGTTGTTCTGTTCTGATCGCCCTTCCCCAAACCCCGCTGTAGTTCTGTAATATCCTTTTTGAGGAGAGGTGCTAGTACTGTACACAGTATTTCAAATGTGGCTGAACTATTTTTTTATATAAAAGGCATAATTTATCCATATTGTTCAGTATTCTGTTCCTTAGCATCTTGTGTACCTGTGGCAGGGTGGATTAATTTTAAATCAGTGATTTAAATCACCAAGTGGAAATGTCATTGATTTTAATCAACTTTTCCATTTGTGCTTCAGTTATTCTCTAAACAAAGGTATATTCTCATTGGTTGATAACCATTAAAGCATGTTGATTTACAACTAAAAAGAGTTTTTACATTAGATTGGTACATCTTTGTGCTGCCTAGGTGGGTTCACTATAACTATATACATTTATTTAAGCAATTATATAGCATAACTTTCAGATTCTTATTAATTGTAGATTTTTAGTATGTTTAGAAAATGGGGAATGATATTGCTTATTAGATAATTAGCTCATGACTTGTCAAGCTGCATTAGGATGGTAACTAAAATTTAATTAAAAATACAAAACATATAGCATTTTATTTTTATTAAACAAAACAAACCCTTAATACAGTACATGACCTACTGTGCCATATTTAGAAAGCTTGACCTCAAAAGTTAGATGTTTTTCTCCTGATTCTTTCTTTATATAGAAAAGCAGCCTTTAACTCAAAGGTTTTGAGAGATGGCCAAGGAGTCATCCTATTTATATTTATTTAAATATCAATTTTAAGAGATTATAATAAATTTTAGGACTTAACATATTTTGTATTAAATTCAGATTTAATTTCAAACAGGTTTATTTTTAAATGGAAAATTTTTTGTAATTTAAATAAAATAATTTTTCAAAAAAATCCTCAATTTTTATCCACCATTAACTGTGGCAAAAATCAGACAGTGAGCAGAGGTCTTCATTGAGCTGTTACAATGGTGCCACAGTTTATACAGGTGTACAAGTATCTTAAATTTTTCCCTGCAGTGTGCATTACTTCGCATTTATCGACACTGAATTTCATTTGCCACCATGTTGCCCATTCACCTGCCTTTGTTAGGTGTGTTTGTCGTTTCTCAATCCTTTCTGGTCCTGACTAACCCTAATAACTTTGTCAGAGTCCTAGTTCCAGTTTGATTTCATCTTTTTTGAACATGGGTGACCACAATTGTACACAGTATTCCGGATGAGGTCTAACCAGTGCCTTGTACCATGGAATTAATACTCTATCTTTACTGGAAATGTCTTATTTAATACATCTTAGAATTGCATTTGCCTTTTTCGCAGCCACCTCGCATTGGTGGCTCATAGTCATCTTGTGATCAACCAACAAACCCTGTCACTTTAAACTGATGAACCCTCCAGCTTATAGCAGAAAAGGTGTTGATATGGGAGGAGGATAATTAACCATAAAAATTTATTAAACATTTCTGATAAGCAGAATCAAGTGCCACAAACCTTAGTAGTCACTTGTCCTTCCATACCCATCTGCAGCCCAGTGTGTGTTTTTTCTAACCTGTCGCATCATTCATAATTAGATTTTAAGTTCCTACGGGCATGGTACATCTCATTTGCTTTGGAATGGTGTTAGCACACATCATCGCCATCATCACAAATCCCGAAGGGATGTAGTCGCCTTGCAGATCAAGTGCCAGCCAGATCAATCTGTAGCAAGGTCCTTAAGGTGGTCTGGCTGGTGGTTCCGTTTATGTCCATCTTTGGCAATCTTATTAGGCCACTGAAGTTTTTGGTGGCAATGCGATCACCAGCCATGTAGTGGAATTCCTTGAGAAACACTTTATATTGTATTCACCTTCCTATTAATGTCCATTCCCACAAAGCCTATGAAACTGAACCAGTTCTGATGGAGGCAGTTGCTGGGTTCAGCTGTGAACATTCTCCATTACTGATCTTGTCCTGCTACTTAATATAGAGCAATTGAGTGGAAAACGTCCACTTGGTGTTCTTCTGCTTTCCTCATCACCTGTTTCACTAGTATACCAAGTTGGTATAATTCTTATTTTGTAGATCCACAGGTTCATAGCAAGCTAGATGTCATTATACCTCCGTGGAGGCCACTGAAGGGCCTGAAACATGGCAGCATCCACTGCTGTACAAGTGCCCACACCTTTTGAGCATCCTTAAGCCTTGCCTATGGCACCTAAAAGGTATTTGGCAGTTGCCACTTGCTCAGTATCCTGTTCAAAGAAGTTAATACCGAGCTGGTTGCAATCTGAAGTTGAAGGTTGCTTGATGGTAATGGCTAGGGACTTAGTTTTATCTTGATTACTAAACAGACCATTGCATTGTGCTTCTTGCCTGTCGAGATCAGCCATCAGTATCAGTGATTCACCAAACCGAGCCAACAAGACAATGTTATTGGCATATGCAAGATCTTAAAGCAGAGTGTGGTCAGCTCAGCGCCACCAACAACTGCATCCTCAAACTTACCCATCAGCTACAGTGCTGATATTGAACAACTATGGTGACAAAACACAGCCTTCTTGAGCTCATTTGGAAATAGGAAACCATGCTATGGATCAGCTATTGAATGGAACACAGCTGTTTGTTCCATTATAGACCTCTTTTGTCAATGATACTGTCTTCTCAGGGACACTGCGTCGCCTCATCAGACCCTGGAACTTGCTCAATGCACTGAATCAAAGGCCTGATGGAACTCTCTAAAAGTGCTTTGTGAGGTTTATTTAATTAATCCATCTTCTCAAAAAGCTGTCTTAAGGTAAAGATCTGTGAAATGAGATCTCAAGCTGCAATGAATATCCCAGTCTTTGCCATGAAGTGCATCATTGATTTGAGACATTAATACAAAAGCCAAGAGCTTCTCTGGGACTGACAAAAGCTTAGTACCTCTGTAGTTGCTACATTTGGGCTTATCAGCCTTTTCAAACAGAGGCAGAATAACAAATTCCTTCCAGTCGTTGAGGATTATATTTGTGGCCCAGGTGGCTTGGAAGAATCGATGTAGCAATGGTAGAACAATACTGTCAACTTTGTTAATCAGCTTAGGGGTAAAGTTACAAACCCCTGGTGCCTTCACAGACTTCAGCTTATGGAGTGCGATCCACTTGGTTGAAGGAAGGTATCTGCTGGAACTTCCTGCCCCATTTCAAATGGAAGAGGGACTGCAAGTAACAGACAATTGAGGAGTGTTTTTTGAAATGATCTTCCCATCTGTGCAACTGATCTTGTAGTCTCTGGCTGATGCTGCCATCCCAATTCTTTACTGGACAAGCTGGTGCTGTCTCTGCTCGCAAACACATCAGCATTGAATAAGGGCTGCAGAGATTGTGCCTGGTGGCAGCATATTCTAAACTGGCTTCTTGAGTCGACCCCCAGGATTCCATATCTTTTCTTACACAATGACTTGATGGCATTCCAAAGTCTAATCCATTTGGCCTTTGCTTTTTGCTCTTGACAAACATGTCTTTAAACACTTGAATTGTAGCCTTGCTTCTTTTCTTATCCCAAACTGCAATGGGTGTCTCTGTCCTCCTTGATCCATATATATATTTGAAGAGCTGTCGCCCAGTACTGAGCTGGCAGCAGTCAGCACTTATGACTTCAATTACAGTAATGCTGTTCCTCATCAGATGACAGAGGAAGTGAGGCTTAAGTCTCTAATGCTTCGGCAGTTTTAAGCCATTCAGAATGGAAAGCTGTCTGAGAGCTCAGCTCTAATAAGAGCTTTTGATTGAATTGGACTAATTAGCTGGCTGTCATAGAAGTGGAAGGCGCACTTTTGTCAGAAGAAGCTGATGTTTGGTGTCAAGTTCAGCACCTCTGCAAACTCAGACATCCATGACTATTGACTGCCAGTGATTTGTTAACAAGGACATGATCAATAACAATCCTAGTGAAGCCCTCTGGGCTGTACCAGGTCTGCCTGTGAATCTTTGAGTGACAGAAAAGCGATGATATTGGACACACATTGAGATTATTCTGAGTGCTGCATTGTGATACAAGGCTTTGTTGAAACATTTGTAAGGAAACTTATACTTGAGTGTCCTGTTTAACGTGATTGCATTAATTTATAGTGGCATGGTGTGAGATGAGAATAGAAAACATAAGTTAACAAGCTATTTGGGATAAAATGGAAAACCTGTTTCTGGACCTCAGTACAGTGATGGCCTAGACCGGGGTGGCCAAACTTACTGACCCTCTGAGCCGCATATGGCAGTCTTCAGAAGTTCGAGAGCTGGGGTGTGCATACTGGGGTTCGGGGTTTCTGCCCTGGGGGAGGCACCTGCCAGGGCTCAGGGCTGAAGCCCCACTCCTGCAGAAGCCCCTACCCCCGACCCTGCTGCAAGGCAGAGGTCCCAAGCCCCTCCCTCCACCCCCAAGTCTGGTAGGTGGAGAATGGAGGGGGTACGTGGAGAGCTCTGCGAGCTGCACTTTAACTGTACAAGACCCACATGCGGCTCGCGAGCCATAGTTTGGCCACCCCTGGGTTGGACCTTACTACAGGCATAGCCATTCTAAAAATAACTAGGATGTGGAAACTGTCAACCAAACTTGATTAACTGAAGCTATTCATATAATGCCCATCGAGTGACACACACTGCAGAAAATTGATGAATTAATAAAACTATAATATTATCTGATTTGTTATAGTTTCTACCATATCAAAGGATAAAGCCTATAGAAAAAAGAAAGGACCAGACAATTTGTAAGAGGGTTAAAAGAAAGATTTAATGGACTAAATTAGTCAGATGTTTTTCTCCTGAGCATAGTGACTACCAAAGAAACTAATAGATTCCTGCAGCCATCAAAGTTCCAATGCATCAGAAAAAGCCTGCAAGAAATGTATTATAACAATGTCCTGTCAGCATTCATATATTTAGCAGTGACATGTTGGCTCAGATGGACAGCATGGAAGAGATTATGTAATTTCTGATGTCTTTGAAAGATTCTTGATGATAGGTGGCAACAAAAAGATAACTGGGAAGTTCACAGAGAAGTCTGTCTATCAAGTTGCATTTATCAAAATTGTGGCAATTTATAGGTCAGTTACCACACATTTCAATCCAAAGATCGTGAACAGGGGGCAGCTACTTAAGATGGATAATTTTTTTTAAAGCATTTTGATTACTCCCCATATCGCACATGGCCTTTCATCTTTAATTCTCCCGACTTTGTTTATTTCTTACTGTTCTGCTCTTTTTTCCTCTTGGCTACAGCCATTCTTTGCTTAGTAGGGAGGAACAAACATAATGGTACAGGCAGTTGTATTTGTACCTTAGGGCTACTCAAAAGCACACACAAAACCTCTTGGTTTTTATACGAGCAAGATTAAAATAGGAAAGGAATTGTGAAGTTGTAGTTAACTGGCCTCATTGCACAGCTTTTTGCGAAATACAGGCTTGGAAATTACCTTCGGGTTATAGGTGGCAATGTTTATTAAGAGGGTGGGCAAAGGAAAGGCTTATGGAGAGAAGAGAACTGGAAGCTTTGATAGACAAATAAAAATGGAAGTGTATGTTTTGAGACATCAACATGATGTACTGTAACATTAGTATTGCCATACCACAACAGAAGTCCATCTATTACATTATTGTACTTCTGACAGTGACAAGTACCAGATACTAAAGAGAAGTTGCCAGTTGCTTTTGAAAATCCCATCCATAGGTGCCTAAATTTGGAGTTAGGAGCCTTAGGCTCCTGTTTTTGCAAATTTTGGTCTGAGTGTATAAAATGTGCAGTAATTTTCTTAATGGATTGAAAGCCTAAATAACATTAAAGCAATTCTCTTTTGAAGTTACACAATTTATGATTTTAATAAATACAACTTTAGCTCCTGATGCTACACTTCACATTAGTCCTATGAGTAACTTCATTTATCAGCACAGCACTTATAATTTAATTCATTATAAATTTTAATCTGAAATTGCAGTAACGTAAATCTTCAAATTAATTTTACAAAGCCTCAACTTGATTTAAAATCAATAATTTAAAAAAATAGGATGACTTAAATCACATCCTTGATTTAAATCAGTCCACATTGGTTTCCTAAAACCCCCATCTGTTACTTGTTTGCATATGCCCTGAAATATGAGGCTTTATATTTCTTTGTTTTAAAAAAAACCCAACCTCTAATGTAACAGTGGCTGTTCCTATTATCTGGATAAATGTCTAATCCTTTTTTGAATCCAGTTAAGCTCATTGTTTGAATGATACTTTGACAATAAGTTCCACAGATTGTTTTGTGTGTGTGTGTGTGTGTGTGTGTTTTAAAAAATGATATATACATATACTTATTTCCTTTAATCAAATTCTGTGTAAACATCTTTTCAAATTCATTAAATGTTCCCTTGTTCTTGTATCCTGGGAGGGTGAATAAGCGGGCCCAGTTGACCATCTTTATATTGTTCAGTATTTTGAGTAACTCTATCCTGTCCCTGCTTATAATAGCTCTTATGCTTTGGATAGGTGTATGCTCTTGGATCTGATGTATACATCATCTTCTTCTATCACTTTTCTTCTGGAGGAGAAAGGAAGAGTGTTAAGTGAGAGAAAGGGAAGTCACTTCTTCATAATATGTGCTTGTGTTTCCCAGTTGTGAGAGGTCATACAGAGGTGATGCTGGTCATTCATGACTGTAGGAAAGCATAAGTCATGATTTAGTTTAATTTCCTGAGGGAAGTATTTTTCCATTCTGTTGGCATGTTCAAGTATTTTATAAATTTGTTAGCTGTTTACTGTGTATTTAGCTGGACTGTTATTTTATTGATCACATGTGCTTGCATATCAGCTTCGGGAGATTGATAAACTGCAGGGTGTGATGGGGAAAGAGAAGAAAGGAATTGATATAAGCACAAACTTCTAAAGGTTAACTTACAGCCCTCCTGGAACATTTGGAATATTAATATATTCAAGATGCTGAATTACAGTTCCATTCTTATGTATAGTAACAGTCTCTCCAAAGTTTGACTCTGCAAGGACTTTTGTTCCTGGGTATTAGGTCATTGGTACTAGGCCAGTGGAACTCCTTCTGCTCGCAAAGATTTTTTTTACCTTAGATGGCAGTGGGCAATAAATAAGCCAGTGCCTGTGCAGAGCATAAACACTACTGCGACATTCTGTACCTCATGGGAACACCCGACACCCCCATATTCATCCTTATAATATGATTGTGTGGTATCTAATGCAAAGTTTGTCATGTTGGGTATCTTTGGAAGGCTCATGATGTACTGAGCATTGTTGTTATGGTAAAGTTATAGGCTGTAATTTCATGTCTACAGTTATGAGGCTGAAAATGTGTCCTCATGGCTTAAAGCAAGCCCAGGCAAAAACTTTTCAAGAGCAGAGGGGCAGTTCACACCTCATCAGGGCATGTATGGAACAAACCCAGCCAAGCCTCGCAGGAACAAAGGACACTCGCTTAGGCAACAACGAAGGATCTGTTGGACTCTCGATGAGTCACCCCCCTTCCTTTGGTCAGTTTGGGACTGTGATGAGGTAATGCTCACCTGACTCTGAAGGGGGGAGGCAAAGCCAAGAGGGAAGAAAGAACATGATAAAAGGGAGGGACACTTGCCATGCTCTTCTTCTCTTCCACCTCCATTTACAGAGGTCACCACGCAGTGACTGAAGTGCTGATCAAAGGGGAGAGCCTGGCTGAAGGGCAACCAGCCAGCCTGTGGTGAGAAACATCTAAGTTTTGTAAGGGTACTGAAAGTGTTAAGATCAGCTTAGAATGTGTTTTGCTTTTATTTCATTTGACTATATCCAACTTATCGTGCTTTGACTTATAATCACTTAAAATCTGTCTTTGTAGTTCATAAATCTGTTTGTTTATTGTACCTTAGCAGTGTGTTTGATTTGAAGCATGTCGGAGACTCCCCTTGGGATAACAAGCCTGGTGCATATCAATTTCTTTGTTAAACTGATTAATTCATATAAGCTTGCAGTGTCCAGTGGGCATAACTGGATACTGCAAGACGGAGGTTCCTAGGGTTGTGTCTGGGACAGGAAATATTGGCTCGTGTCATTTGGTTGCACTATCTAAGGAGCAGCTTACAAGCCAGAGGTTGTGTGTGAACAGCCCGGGGTGGGGGTTCTCACAGCAGAGCAGGGTAAGGCTGGCTCCCAGAGTCCAGGATTGGAGTGACCTAGCAGATCACCGGTCCGGATAACACCAGAGGGGAACGTCACAGTCCAAAGATTGACTCTGCGAGGACTTTTGTTCCTGGGTGTTAGGTCATTGGTACTAGGCCAGTGGAACTCCTCGCAAAGATTTTTTTACCTTAGATGGCAGTGGGCAATAAATAAGCCAGGGCCCATGCAGAGCATAAACACTATCCTCTAAATGTTCCAGGCAGTTCCTTTTTAAACATGGCAAGCGTTCCCTATCAGTTCACTTCTGTGTTTCCCAGATCCCTCCTCATGATCTAAGGCTACTTCTACATTTGGAACTAGGGTTGTGATTCCTGGCTAATGTAGTCATGCTTACTCTAGCTCTTGTTGAACTAGTGTAGCCATGATAACACAGGCAGTGGTAAGTGGTGGCATGGGCTAGCTGGCCTGAATACAAACCCACCTGGACCCCATGGACACATACTTGATTAAACTAGCCTGTGCAGATGCTCTCTCCTCCCTGTGCTGCTCCAGCTTTACTACCACCTTTAGCATGCTATGTCTACAAGAGCTGGAAATCTCACCCCTTACTTGAAGTGTAGACATGTAGTCTTCATGCCACATCAGTGGCACATAGTGGCTTCTTTCAATCTTGTACTGTTAAGATTTTTTGTTTGTTTGTTTTTTACTGTTTTGAGATGTTAGCGGGAGTGTTGCAGTGCATTTTGTAAGCAGCTGGACGCTACAAAGCCTGCACTGCCACCCGCCTTTGTTCTTCCTTGTTTCTAATGAGTAACTTTTAAGAATTAGCATGTTTCCTTTGAAAAATGTTGTGTACATTATTTGCAATGGAAGTTTTGTCACTTGAAGGTTTGTGTGAGAAACTGTATTTGGCAAAAGTAAAATAATGAAAGGTTTCAGAGTAACAGCCGTGTTAGTCTGTATTCGCCACAAGTACTCCTTTTCTTTTTGTAAAATAATGAAGACCCTTCTTACTTCTTTTTCTGGGGGTGACTCTTGTGTGTGTTGGATTGAATTTCTGGAATCCAGATACAAGTGAAGTGTATATATCAAAATCAGGTCTGTTTTTTGATGGGTTACTTCAAAAAGCTATGTTAGTACTTATGGATTTTATTCTTTGTCACATTGTTACCTTTTTATGGGCTGTGCGGCAGTCTTGTCATGTTGAGGAATAGCAAAGGGAGCTACAGTAGCTCTAACAAAGTGAAAAGAGAAATTTGAAAGCTGTTCAATCAGAGATAATTCAAAAGGCATTATCTTAGACTCAAGCAGCCAGGGGAGAGCAAGTCCACACTGAACATAAAGTACACTAAGAAAGGTACAACTTCACACCAAAGCCCTTGAAATTAAATTGATTTAAAAAAAAATCACTATACCCCCTACATTTCAAGAAGCTAATTAAACATCAATGGAAAAGTTAAATTATTCAAGTCCTAGTTACAGCATTCACATCAAGTGAACTTGTTGAATAATAGAAAGTTCATACGACATTTGCTTGTGTCCTGATGTAATTGTTCAGTCTGAATTTTTTTTAATAATCCTAGTTTTATGGCAGTAGAAGTGAAGTAGAATGTGGACAAGTGATAAATATATTCTTACTCTGTTCTCTACACTCAGACTATCCAAGTTTTGTTTATATGCTCACCAAATATTCCTCCGTCTCTCAACTTCCACTGCCAGTTTCTTAAGACTCTCCAGCAGTGCCTTGTTACTGTATTTTGCCTTCACTTAACATTAGCTTTTTCTCTAACTTATCCCACCATTGCTGTAACTGGTCTTTCTCTCCCAGTGGCAGCCACAGTGGGTGTGCTTATGCAGTCAGGGTTTCATGATGGACACTGCATTTTAATCAGTGTCACGTAATCCAGGTTTAGAGGATGCAATGCTTAAAATGCCAGTTCCTTGTCTTCTCTAGCATTCCCACTGATACTACTATTGGAATAGCTGAACTGGTGGTAACAACAAGCAGAGAAGTTCAAGCATAGATGAGGCTGTAATTCAGGATATGTGTGGTTTGCAGTCAGGAGATGCAGTTGCAGCTCCTGTAGGGATACCTGACCTAGATTTTATCTGGCTAGATCACTGCTAACTTGAGTGACAATAGCAGTTATCCATGGCAGCAGGGACAGAAGCGCATGAACCAGCCTCCTGAATATAACCCTACTCAGGACCCTGGATACATACTTGAATGGCTAGCTGCTGCCATTGCTACACTGTTGTTACTTTCATTGCACTGTGACCCCCTTTTGACAACAAAAATTACTACACAACCCTGGCATGGGGGACTGAAGCCTGAGCCTGAACCCTAACTTCAGCCCAAGGCGAGGGGACTGAAGCCCAAGCCCCAGCTTTAGCCCTGGGGGGCTTGGGCTTCGACTTCATCCCTGGGCCCTAGCAAGTTTACCGCCAGCCTTGATGACCCCATTAAAGTGGGGTCACGACTCACTTTGGGGTCCTGACCCACAGTTTGAGAACTGTTAAGCTAGATCAAAACTGGCTTGGGAATGCCTACAAGCTCATGTGCCAAAGCACACTGTTCTCTCTCTCCACTGACCAGACCTAGTCAGTTTTGTTTATATGCTCAGGAAATATTCCTCTTCACTATTCAACTTCCTTTGACAGCAGCTTAACACTCTTAGCAGTGCTTTGTCACTATGGGTGTGCCTACATAGGCTGCACATGTTCATAATGACAAAGCACTGCTTGAGAGTGTTAAGCAGCTGGTAAAGGAAGTTGAATAGTGAGGAACATTTGCTGACCAAATAAACAAAACTGGATGGGTCTGGTAACTGGAGAGAGAATACAGTGTGCCTTGGAGCATAAGTTTCAGGGCACACAAAGTTCATAAGAAGGAAGAGACTGTGCAAAAGAGACACTCAAACCTTCCATTTTTTTCAGGGATGTGTTAAGTGACTTTGACAATGTGAAAAGTTGGACAAATGTCTAATGAAGCATTTCAATCAGAAAAGCCATGAGTGAGCCAGACAGAGATTCATAGATTCATAGATTCATAGATATTTAGGTCAGAAGGGACCATTATGATCATCTAGTCTGACCTCCTGCACAACGCAGGCCACAGAATTTCACCCACCACTCCTACAAAAAAAACCTCACACCTATATCTGTGCTATTGAAGTCCTCAAATTGTAGTTTAAAGACCTCAAGGAGCAGAGAATCCTCCAGCAAGTGACCCGTGCCCCATGCTACAGAGGAAGGCGAAAAACCTCCAGGGCCTCTTCCAATCTGCCCTGGAGGAAAATTCCTTCCCGACCCCAAATATGGCGATCAGCTAAACCCTGAGCATATGGGCAAGATTCATCAGCCAGATACTACAGAAAATTCTTTCCCAGGTAACTTGGATCTTACCCCATCTAAAACCCATCACAGGCCATTGGGCCTATTTACCATGAATATTTAATTACCAAAACCATGTTATCCCATCATACCATCTCCTCCATAAACTTATCGAGTTTAATCTTAAAGCAAGATAGATCTTTTGCCCCCACTACTTCCCTCGGAAGGCTATTCCAAAACTTCACTCCTCTGATGGTTAGAAACCTTCGTCTAATTTCTAATCTAAATTTCCTAGTGGCCAGTTTATATCCATTTGTTCTTGTGTCCACATTGGTACTGAGTTTAAATAATTCCTCTCCCTCTCTGGTATTTATCCCTCTGATATATTTATAGAGAGCAATCATATCTCCCCTCAGCCTTCTTTTAGTTAGGCTAAACAAGCCAAGCTCCCTGAGTCTCCTTTCATAAGACAAGTTTTCCATTCCTCGGATCATCCTAGTAGCCCTTCTCTGTACCTGTTCCAGTTTGAATTCATCCTTCTTAAACATGGGAGACCAGAACTGCACACAGTACTCCAGGTGAGGTCTCACCAGTGCCTTATATAACGGTACTAAAACCTCCTTATCCCGACTGGAAATACCTCTCCTGATGCATCCCAAGACGACATTAGCTTTTTTCACAGCCATATCACATTGGCAGCTCATAGTCATCCTATGATCAACCAATACTCCAAGGTCCTTTTCCTCCTCCGTTACTTCTAGTTGATGCGTCCCTAGCTTATAACTAAGATTCTTGTTATTAATCCCTAAATGCATGACCTTACACTTCTCACTATTAAATTTCATCCTATTCCTATTACTCCAGTTTACAAGGTCATCCAGATCCTCCTGTAGGGTATCCCTGTCCTTCTCTAAATTAGCAATACCTCCCAGCTTTGTATCATCTGCAAACTTTATTAGCACACTCCCACTTTTTGTGCCCAGGTCAGTAATAAAAAGATTAAATAAGATTGGTCCCAAAACCGATCCCTGAGGAACTCCACTGGTAACCTCCCTCCAACTTGACAGTTCACCTTTCAGTAGGACCCGTTGTAGTCTCCCCTTTAACCAATTCCCTATCCACCTTTCAATATTCCTATTGATGCCCATCTTATCCAATTTAACTAATAATTCCCCATGTGGCACCGTATCAAACGCCTTACTAAAATCTAAGTAAATTAGATCCACTGCGTTTCCTTTATCTAAAAAATCTGTTACTTTCTCAAAGAAGGAGATCAGGTTGGTTTGGCACGATCTACCTTTTGTAAAACCATGTTGTATTTTGTCCCATTTACCATTGACTTCAATGTCCTTAACTACCTTCTCCTTCAAAATTTTTTCCAAGACCTTGCATACTACAGATGTCAAACTAACAGGCCTATAATTACTTGGATCACTTTTTTTCCCTTTCTTAAAAATAGGAACTATGTTAGCAATCCTCCAATCATACGGTACAACCCCTGAGTTTACAGATTCATTAAAAATTCTTGCTAATGGGCTTGCAATTTCTTGTGCCAATTCTTTTAATATTCTTGGATGAAGATTATCTGGGCCCCCCGATTTAGTCCCATTAAGCTGTTTGAGTTTCGCTTCTACCTCAGATATGGTGATGTCTACCTCCATATCCTCATTCCCATTTATCATGCTACCATTATCCCTAAGATCCTCTTTAGTCTTATTAAAGACTGAGGCAAAGTATTTGTTTAGATATTGGGCCATGCCTAGATTATCCTTGACCTCCACTCCATCCTCAGTTTTTAGCGGTCCCACTTCTTCTTTCTTTGTTTTCTTCCTATTTATATGACTATAGAACCTTTTACTATTGGTTTTAATTCCCTTTGCAAGGTCCAACTCTACTTGACTTTTAGCCTGTCTCACTTTATCCCTACATATTCTGACCTCAATAAGGTAGCTTGCCTTACTGATCCCTCCCTTCTTCCACTCCCTATATGCTTTCTGCTTTTTCTTAATTACCTCTCTAAGATGCTTGCTCATCCAGCTTGGTCTACAACTCCTGCCTATGAATTTTTTCCCCTTTCTTGGGATGCAGGCTTCCGATAGCTTCTGCAGCTTTAATTTAAAATAATCCCAGGCCTCCTCTACCTTTAAACCCATAAATTCTTCAGTCCAATCCACTTCCCTAACTAATTTCCTTAATGGTTGTGCTGGTTGTGGAGGCTCAAGATTGAGTGAATGTGCTTTGAAAGCAGAGTCCTGGGGCAAATTGCACTACTAGGCTAGGATGTATGATTGCATGTGGCCAGTGAAAAAGCTGAGAGTACAGAATTTAGGGGTAGTTCACTGTAAAAATGATAAACAAAAGAAATATTATTTTTCAATTCACCTCATACAAGTACTGTAGTGCAATCTTTGTCGTGAAAGTGCAACTTATAAATGTAGATTTTTTTTTTGTTACATACCTGCACTCAAAAACAAAATAATGTAAAAGTTTAGAGCCTACAAGTCCACCCAGTCCTACTTCTTGTTCAGCCAAAACTGCTAAGACAAACAAGTTCGTTTACATTTACGGGAGATAATGCTGCCCGCTTCTTATTTACAATGTCACCAGAAAGTGAGAACAGACGTTCACTTGGCACTTTTGTAACTGGCATTGCAAGGTATTTATGTGCCAGGTATGCTAAACATTCGTATGCCCCTTCATGCTTCGGCCACCATTCCAGAGGACATGCTTCCATGCTGATGATGCTCATTAAAAAAATAACGCATTAATTAAATTTGTGACTGAACTCTCTGGGTGAACATTCTGCCATATATTTCATGTTATAGCAGTCTCGGATGATGACGCAGCACATGTTCATTTTAAGAACACTTTCACTGCAGATTTGACAAAATGCAAAGAAGGTACCAACGTGAGATATCTAAAGATAGCGACAGCACTTGACTCAAGGTTAAGAATCTGATGTGCCTTCCAAAATCTGAGAGGGACGAGGTGTGGAGCATGCTTTCAGATGTCTTAAAAGAGCAACACTTGGATGCAGAAACTACAGAACCTCAATCACCAAAAAAGAAAATCAATCTTTTGCTGGTGGCATCTGACTCACGATGATGAAAATGAACATGCATTGGTCCACACTGCTTTGGATTGTTATCGAGCAGAAGCCATCATCATCATGGACTCATGTCCTCTGGGATGGTGGTTGAAGCATGAAGGGACATATGAATCTTTAGCAAATCTGGCACATAAATATCTTGCAATGCAGGTACCGTGCGAACGCCTGTTCTCACTTTCAGGTGATGTAAACAAGAAACAGGCAGCATTATCTCCTACAAATGTAAACAGACTTGTTTGTCTGAGCGATTGGCTGAACATGAAGTAGGACTGAGTGGACTTGTAGGCTCTAAAGTTTTACATTGTTTTATTTTTGAATGCAATTTTTTTTACATAATTCTACATTTGTAGGTTCAACTTTCATGATAGAGATTGTACTACAGTACTTGTAATGGGGGAATTGAAAAATAGTATTTTTTTTGGTTTTTTTACAGTGCAAATATTTGTCATAAAAAATAAATCTAAAGTACATTTTGTACTCTGTGTTGTAACTGAGATCAACAAATTTGAAAATGTAGAAAACATCCAAAAATATTTAAATAAATGGTAATTTATTATTGTTTAACAGTGATTAATTGTCATGAATTTTTTTAATCGCTTGACAGCCCTACTTATTTCACAACACCAAAACATGATAGCTGCTTAGGATATATATTTTAAAAAAAAACAGCTTCCTTTGATCCTTTTTAAAAGATGAGAAGTATTGGGTGGATAAGGGACAGAGAGATAAAGAAGGAAACTGATTATAGTAATAGGATCATATGGAGACTCTGTTCTGGCATATATATTTTTACAGATATGAGATGGAACTTCAGCTTTTTGGTATCTTTTTAAATTATCCTAGTTCTTGTAGATCAGTGGTTTTCAATCTTTTTTTCATTTGCGGACATCAAAAAAATTTCAAATGGAGGTGCAGACCCCTTTGGAAATCTTAAACATAGTCTGAGGACCCTCTGTGGACCACAGGTTGTAAACGATTGTTGTAGATGGTAGTACAGAAGCAAGGTTAAAAGTGGATTTAAATAAGGAGAGGAGGGAGTGTGGCTTGGCATTCAGGTTTTAGGAGGCATGCCACATGTAGGAGTATCCGTGATGAAATGAGCAGACATGGAAGAGCAAGGAAAGCACTCAGTGACCTTATGGAGGTGGAGCCAACATAGGTTTGGTTTGAGGTGATGATCTCTTGAGTAGCTAACACAAATCTGAGTCTACTTACCTGCTGATTCTTAATTACCACTTGAACAGGTCTTTCAGAGGCCTCTGCAATTAACTTGTAAAAAATCAACAGTCTTAGATTGTTTTGAGAACTAATTTATAGTCTGACCTTTGCAGCAGACTGCAGCAAACAAGGGGGGAGATTAAAAAAAAGTCCTGATCACTAATACTCCTGTAAAAAGAAATATAGCTTTAAGTGCTAGATGGTGCCAGCACAACATAACACAGTCCTGTATTGCTCATGTGGAACTGCACTTCCTATGGGAATTCTGAGAGGGATTCTTCCTCTCCTCGTATGAGGGTGAATCAATGCATTTCATCATCCTTTTGGATCCTTCAGTCTTATCTGTCATGACCTGCAGACTTTGCTGGAAGCTGGGAGTTGATCGTCCTTATCCTATGTAGATAACTGTTACAGGGAACATCTTGGTATTTTTTTAAAAATAGATGTACCCCAGAAATAATGTATTAAATAAGATGAGTTGTGGGGGCCAAAAGTTCATCCCTCTGAGTAGACTAATTTCCTTGTAAAGCTTCAGATTGACGTTAGTGTCTTCTCTATTGGAATGGTTTTAATAAATTCAAGAAAACTTGAAAGAATTCAAGTCAGGTGCTAGTTTAATTTTGGACTGTGAAAATGATTGGCAATCTACTCACAATATTTAGGCTTGAAAGCTTTAGTGTTAAATGTCAATATGTTAACATCAAGTTTTTTTTCCTCTCCCTCTAGCTTTCTCCTCAAATCTTTGATGAACCTATGATCGCTAAAGAAATGTATGAAGTTGCAATCTCTCTGATTCAATTGTTTGATGAGTTGGAAATGAAGGAAAGTGGGTAAGATATACTCCGGGTCTGTTTGTGAAGAACTTGTGACTCACTTGAAATGAAACTCGAATTAGGGAATATGATTCTTTGCAGTACCTCTATTAGAATTCTGACATGGCTTTAATTTTTTTGCACTTTTCTTCCTTTTGTCTTGAATGGTGATTTATTGGCTTGATTTCTGCTCAGATTAATTGTATTTAGACTCCTTCTAGCTTTTATTGAATTTCTTGAATTTTTAAAAATACTCTCCAGGGCACAATGTGTAAGTGACCATTAAAGCTGTGTCAGTTGAAAACTTTATAGACTTTTTGCTGCAGGCTGGAATTGAATGTTCTTTATATCAGGGCTTTGGAGCGGAGCCCGGAGCTGGAGCGTGGAGCAGCTCCAGAGCAGTGGAGCTGCAGGTTTTTGCCTGGAGCTGGAGTACAGCTCCAAAGCCCTGCTTTATATGAAACAAAGAAGCAGAACTCGGATTTGTTTTATTAACAAAGGAATGAAGGAAAGTGTAATACATAAGAACCTATGAAGGCTGATGTCTTTTCTTGTTTGTATTTTTTAGACTTTCATGCTTATGTACATATTAGGTTAGAATGTAGAACAGATTAAGGCGATTTCATTTGTCTTGCTCTATAGCATTTTGTAAATTGGTATTCAGTATCTGCAAGAATGTGGTAAAAAAAATCTAGAACTACTAGAACTCAGTCTAGTGCTGAATAGCAACTTAAAGCTACACTTTTCTGTCATGCTTTGTTCTGATTTTTTTTACACTAATTTATAAATATATATTGAAGAAATAACTTCACTTTTTAGACTGAAAGCTTTTTTTAATGTTTTGTGAGCTTTTGACGTTTTGGAAAAAAATCATGAAACTTACATTTTATAGTGCAATCTGAAAGTTTAAGTTTTGATGGGGATATTAATGTGATAAGTATGCGCTCATTTATCACTTTCATTATGAGGAATTTTTGATCTTTCTCCTTTTTTTTTCCTGAAGAACTGAATACTTCCTATAGTGCTGCTTTGTTGGAATATTTTAGAATACTAGGCAAAAGTACTATATAAAATGTTCTCATTACCAATATTAGTATATTATTGTAGTTTTTAATTTCAGAAAGGGGCACTGCTCATAATAGGAAGAGACATTAGTACATTCCAGTGAAAATGAACATTTCTGGTATTGATATCATTAAAATATTTGTTATATGTAGAGTAAGGGAATAGTGATTTTTCATGCTACATTTACAAAATATTTTATAACAGTATGAAGTTACTGCTACCAAGTGTAAGATTTTTGTATTACATTAAACTGATTTGTGGCCTCTGGTCTCTGTCACACACAGGCTTACGCAGAGTGATGTCTCTAGCCGTTCATGTCATGGCTTAGCTTATTAGTGCTTATGAAAGGAATCTGTTTGTTTGCTATTGTAAAACTAACTTATTCAGTTATAGCTCATCATAAAGAGCTTTGCAATTTTCCTTCCCATTACATGCCACTTACAATAGGAAAAGATTTTGTTAGAGCTATCTAACATAGCATTTTTTTAAAGTAAGGATAGAGTTTATGCTTCACAAATTTTAACAAAATGAAGTTAATACTGTATTAATTCTCAAGTAGTGATACTCAGAGAGAGTTTTTTATATAACAAAATTTTGTAAGGGAAACGGGAGTACTTTTACATGTGACATAGTTCTAAAGGCCATGGAGCAGATTTGCTTTCAGTATTTATGGACATGTTTTATGGAAAATATAGCTTTAGGTAATGTTTTGTATCGTGTCTCTTCAATGAACTTAAATAGCACAGCTTATAGGAAAAGTGCACTTTTGTTACTCTTACAAGATAAACATAATAGGGTGAGGTTAGTAAAGTGTGAAATTAATTAAAATATATTTTTAATATTAGGGAGAACAAAAATTTGGGCCTTGTGTCAGAGCGTGGCAGTGTGTTGGTGTTTCTGCCAGGTGGGTACTGACATTTTTTCGCTGTGGTTTCGCTGAGGGGATGAAGCTTGTTAGCGGGTATTGAAATGACAGCTTTTTTTTCTCTGACATCGCTCCTCTTCTAATTGATAACGTAAGCATCAGAACATATATCAGTCTTCCATTTTACCCCCCCAAACCTATATGAATATGGCAGCAAATAAAAAGTGACCTTCATTGTAAAATACTGTATTCTAACCTTAGCATTTTCAAATAAAGTTACCAACTCCCTCCCCCTCACAAATTTTCAGCTACTGGGTTAAATGTTGAATTATACCATATTTGAAATTCTGCATTCAGTTTCTCCATTCTATATAATTACACAGCTCCTTCATATGACAGTATGGTCAGTAGTGCCTCATATCCAGCCTTCATCTAGATCCTTGAAGTAGGAGTTAAGCTTTTTTTTTTTTCTGTATGTTGCTTAGCTCATTTTAAGCATTCAATAAAAAATGTGTAAGGGACCACACAGCATTTCATGTATGAACAAGAGGCTGTATTGTTTTTTTGAAGAACCAATTTAAGTTGAAAAAACTTAAACTTGCCAATTAACCTTTCCAAAAGTACAAATCTAGTTGTGTAACTACTACCAAACAAAAGCCACGTGTCAAGTAATTCCTGTAGGGCTGTCAAACAATTAAAAAACATTAATTGCGATTAATCACTAGATGAAAAAAATAATTGCGATTAAAACTGCGATTAATCACACTGTAAAACAATAATAGAATACCATTCATTTAAATATTTTTGGATGTTTTCTACATTTTCAAATATATTTATTTCAGTTATGACACAGAATACAAAGTGTACCGTGCTCACTTAATATTATTTTTTACTAATATTTTCACTCTAAAAAATAAATATTTTTCAGTTCACCTCATACAAGTACTGTCGTGCAATTTATTTATCATGAAAGTGCAACTTGCAAATGTGAAAAAATTTTTTTACATAACTGCACTCAAAAATAAAACTTGTGTAAAACTTTAGCGCCTACAAGTCCACTCAGTCCTACTTCTTGTTCAGCCAATCCGTAAGACAAACACGTTTGTTTACATTTGCAGGAGATAATGTTGCCTGCTTCTTATTTACAATGTCA
This sequence comes from Eretmochelys imbricata, assembly GCF_965152235.1. Taxonomy (NCBI): domain Eukaryota; kingdom Metazoa; phylum Chordata; order Testudines; family Cheloniidae; genus Eretmochelys; species Eretmochelys imbricata. The sequence goes on from NC_135577.1 coordinate 113,726,514, forward strand.
CCTGAAAGTGAGACCAGGCATTTGCATGGCACTGTTGTAGCCTGTGTTGCAAGGTATTCATGTGCCAGATATGCTAAACATTTGTATGCCCCTTCATGCTTCAGTCACCATTCCAGAGGACATGCTTCCATGCTGATGACGGGTTCTGATCGATAATGATTCAGAGCAGTGTGGACCGATGCATGTTCATTTTCATAATCTGAGTCAGATGCCACCAACAAAGTTGATTTTCCTTCTTGGTAGTTTGGGTTCTGTAGTTTCCATATCGGAGTGTTGCTCTTTTAACACTTCTGAAAGCATGCTCCAGACCTCGTCCCTCTCAGATTTTGGAAGGCACTTCAGATTCTTAAACCTGGCTTTGAATGTTGTAGCTACATCTTTAGAAATCTTACACTGGTACCTTCTTTGTGTTTTGTCAAATCTGCAGTCATCTGATACTACCATAACGTGAAATATATGGCAGAATGTTTGTAAAACTACAGAGCAGAATATATACAATTCTCCCCCAAGGAGTTCAGTCACAAATTTAATTAACACGTTATTTTCTTGATGAATGTCATCAGCATGGAAGCATGTCCTCTGGAACAGTCTCTTTTTAATCTCTCCTCATATGGAAGCTGTTCCATACCCCTAATCATTTTTGTTGCCTTTGTACCTTTTCCAGTTCCAATATATCTTTTCTGAGATGGGGCAACCAGAACTGTACAGAGTTTTTAAGGTGTGGGTGTACCATGGATTTATATATAGGCATTATGATATTTTCTGTCTTATTATTTATCCCTTCCCTAATGGTTCCTACATTCTGTTAGCTTTTTGACTGCCGCTGCACACTGAGCAGATGTTTTCAGAGAGCTAGCCATGATGACTCCAAGACCTGCTTCTTTAGTGGTAACAGCTCATTTAGATCCCATCATTTTGTATTTATAGTTGGGATTAAGTTTTCCAATGTGCATTATTTTGCATTTATCAACACTGAATTTCATCTGCCATTTTGTTGCCCAGTCACCCAGTTCTGTGAGATTAAAAGATTGAAATAATTGGGTTTTAATCTGGAGAAGAGAAGACTGAGGGGGGGACATACGTTTTCAAGTACATAAAAGGTTGTTACAAGGAGGAGGGAGAAAAATTGTTCTCGTTAACCTCTGAGGATAGGACAAGAAGCAATGGGCTTAAATTGCAGCAAGGAAGGGTTAGGGTGGACATTAGGAAAACCTTCCTAACTGTCAGGGTATTTAATCACTAGAATAAATTGCCTAGGGAGGTTATGGAATCTCTGTCATTGTTTAACCTGCTCTTAAAAATCTCCAATCACCTGTTGGGGATGGTCTAGATAATACTTAGTCCTTTTTTGCACGCAGGGGACTGGACTAGAAGACTCTCAAGGTCCCTTCCAGTCCTATGATTCTATCCCCTTTAATAAATCCTTCCTAAGGGATGTCTCTGTCCAAACCATGTTCTCCTCCTCACCTGTCATCTTTCCCCCAACCCTTAGTTTAAAAACTCCTCTGTGACCTTTTTAGTCTTATATTCCAGGCATCTGGTTCCATTTTAGTTTAGGTGGTGTCCAATCTTCCTGTATAGGCTCCTCTTTTTCCAAAAGATTCCCCTGTTCCTAATACACCAATGTCTCATCCATGCATTGAGACCCCGCAGTTCTGCCTGTGTAACTGGAAGCATTTCAAAGAATGCTACCATGGAGGTCCTGGACTTTAATTTCTAACATAGAAGTCTAAATTTGCCCTACAGGACCCCTCTCCTGCTTTTCCCTACAATATTGGTACCTATATGTACCATGACCACCAGCTCCTCCCCAGCACTGTACGTAAGTTTTTCTAGATGTCTCAAGAGGTCCTCAACCTTCGCACTCAGCAGACAATTCACCATGCGGTTCTCCTGGTTATCATAAACCCAATTATCTGTATTTCTAATAATCAAATCTTCCATTACTATTACCTGTCTCTTCCTAATAAGTTTCCCTCCCCCAGAGAGGTATCCTGAGTGCAAGAGGATACTCTGATGTCATCTGGAAGGAGGGTCCCAACTATGGGATTTTTTCCTTCTGCTCCAGCTTGATATTCTCCTTCCTCGAGACTTTCATCCTCCTTAACAGCACAGAGGTTGTCAGACTGGGGGAGGGACCACTCTGCTATGTCCTAGAAAGTCTTGTCTGCTTATCTCTATCTTCCTTAGCCCCTTCAGTTTAGCCACTCTGGTTTCAAGAGCCAATACTCGATTCCTGAGGGCCATGAGCTGGTTGCACTGAATATGCACACATGCCACCTGCCCACAAGGCAGGTAATCATACATGCTGCATTCAGTGCAATAAATTAGGTAGCCATCACCCAGCTGCTGGACCCCCCCGCCTGTATGATGTTTACTCTTGCAGAGGTATTGTTTGTACTTTGGGTATGTTTCTGGGGGTTGGGGGATATTGGCCTAAGTATAACGAATGTTTATTTGGTGTATCTGGATGTGTGCTCCCTCACAAAACTCCCCTGTTCACTTGCTCCTCTGGTTGCTTTCGAGCTGGCTTTTAAAATCCCTGTTCTCCCTGGGTTAGCACCAGCTCCTTGTCAAGGGAGTCTAAAGAAATTAGGGATTAAAGGATGGCAGGCTAGAGTCTTGCTGGGACTTGTCCTCTGTCTTGCCTAGCAGGCTGGTAGGATCAGCATGCAGACCACCAAGGAGACCACACTATAAACTTCAGGGAAGCAGAGACTCGTCAGGGAAGCAGGCACATAACAAACTCACCCAAAGGTCATGTAGTCCCTCCTCCTCCATGTGAAGAACTCCCTCGCAAAACTCCTGTCTGATCACTAGCTCCTGTTTATTCGCTAGCTCCTGTTCACTAACAATCTAGTGGACTACTTGAGCCGACGATCTGTCACAAGTGATCACTGTGGAGGTCTATTATCAACCCAGTATTTCATTTGTGAGGAATTCTCTTAATAGATTTGTTCACCACCAAAGTGGCCCAGAGGTTCATTACAGGACACTTTCATCCTACCATGGAATCAAGGCCTTGTGTAGACTTTGCTACCAATTCTCCTGATTTCCAGAGGAGACAGGACAGAGCCACGCTAACCCTAAGAACTCCTTACTGGCCAAGACAATTCTGGCTAATACACATCTCCAGATGGCTGTTCAGCGTCTCGTTCCACTTCCAGACTGTCTGGATATAATATTGCAGAAACAAAATTAGGTACTGCACCCAGCCGTGAAATCACTGTATCTGACAGACTTGGATGTTGGCTTGTTGAGTGCTCATGCCAGGTCCAAGAAATCCTTATGTAAACACAGGCCTCCCCAAAAAGGACTTTCTCAAAAAGAGCGCTTTTCAGTCTGGGCAGGTCAACATGCTTGTGACCCAGTACAGGCTCCTATACCAAAGATGCATGTCTACTTCCTGCATTTGAGACACTCTGAGCTTTCTTTCAGTTCCATAAAGATCTCCATGATCTTGCCATGATCTCTGCCTGCTATCCACCTGTTCAGTCCTGCTCAATCTCTTCACATCCCACAATATCAAGATTCCTGAAGGCGTTGTTATATATATACATACTGGTCAGAGAATCCTCCTCACGCATGGGATCTCAACATCATTCTTGTGAACCTTATGGTATCTTCTTTTGAGCCACTTTTGAAATACAGTGTACCCTGCTGTAACATCTTCTGGGAGGGCCAGCAAACTCAAACTTATGTCTGACGCCCTCCCAAACCCTTCTCAGTTTTACCCCTTTTGTCCCAAGTGGTTATCCAAATTCAGTGTGTTGTGGGTCATTCCAGTTACAAAATGAAATTGATGATGGAGTTAGGTATTCCTTTGGTGCAATCTTGTTTATTTACAAAGAATGTACAAAATCTTGTTTCCTTGAATACAAGAGAAACTAAACAGGAGACTGTTCCTTTGTTTGGTTTTACAAGTCCATCTTTTCAGTCAGCTCACTATACCCAAAAAGCTTTCTTTTAGCTTTCTCTCAGGGCCACATTACCAGCCTTCTGCTCTACTGTCTGCTTTGCTTTCTCTTGCTGGTGCTTCAGTTTCTGCTGTGTCTGTCTTATATGCTTTTCTGGTCAAACAATACCCAGCAAAGCCTTCTGCGCACATAGTTCTAGTTTCTGGGTGGGCTTACAGACCCCTTTTTTGCAGCCCCAACCCAAGACAGAGGATCCTGTTTCCTACAGCGGTCCTAAGTGAAGGATGTCAGGCACACCTATCATACTCAACGACATACCACACAATCCATAATAAAATTCTTCAAAGATAACATCATGTTCAGATTTCATCTGATGCTTATCCCTAAAGTAGTCATGGAATTCCATTTGAATCAGTCTATTAATTCATCTGTCTTCTTCCCTAAACCCTCTTAGGAGAGAAAAAGCTCCACACACAGGATGTTTTGAGGGACTGAGCATACTATATTGAAAGAGGACAGCCTTTCAAACTGCCTTTGCAGCTCTTCATGGCCATTTCTGGTGCTTCGAAAGTCATCTCCTCTCAGAGGATATCAAAAATGGATTATGCAGTGCTTAACAATCTGCTACCAAATGGCTGATTATACCTCTCCAATCCAATGTTAATGCTCACTCAACTATAGCAGAAACCTACCCATATCTGAAAACTGTAAGGTAGCCACATGGAATAACTCTCTGACTGTTGTTAAATGCAGTGCTCTTGACCTAGCTGCAAGATCAGATGCCAGGTTTGGGGGAGCAATATTACAATCTCTGTTCAGTTAGGTCAGTCAGAACTCCTGAATTTCACTTGCCAGATGCAGTGCTGCTTGTCGGTCAGCTAGAGTGGGATTCACACTGAGAAGAGAGAACGGTTACTTACCTTTACAGGAACTGTGGTTCTTCAAGATGTCGTCAATGTGGGTCCCACAACTCGGCCTGTATCCCCACTTTTTTAGAGTTCTCTGTATCTGTACTCTGAATTAGTGAGGGACTGGGGAGGGGTGGTTGGGGCCGCTCTGCCCTTTACCCCTCAGATGAGATTGCAGGTAAGAGAGAAAGGAGGGTCGTGTGGTTATGGCAGTTGAATGTCACCCTGGATAACTGGATTGTATCGCTGCCTCTGCCATAGAGTTCCTGTTCTAGTACCTCATTGTATGGGCACCCAACTTGCAGGGTTGGCAATTTTCCAGGAAAAACTAGTTTAGGAGAGGATGCTGGTAAATACTGAACCTGTTTTAAACTGGGAAAAATAATTAAATCAGTGTCCAGCAAGCACAGAACAAATTTTGGGTACATCCATTCAAAACCAAGGTATAGGCTCAGTGTATTCACTACATGAAAGTTGGTCATTTGCTCCAGAACGCTGCATGGCTAAATGCACCTGGACTGGTGGTAGGCAACTCTGCATGCTTCTGACTGCTTAATCAATGCTTCAAGCCCACAACTTTGCATTATTGTTGTTTTCATGTAATCGGATGTTCTTGACTTTTTGTTTATATAATGTTGAAAATTGAAATATGAGTCAAGACATGTATTACTTCTTGGAGAAAATACCAAACTAAAAATGTATACAGACATTCCAATGTTCAGTATTATAATTACATATATTAACGTTACGCCCACTGCGGTCTTACTTTTTATTTGTACGACCCTAAATTATTCTCTGAATCTACTTCATTATATAATCATAATTTGAACATGTAACTAAAATTCACTGTAATGTGGTGTGCATTAATAAAATGGTTTTTAAAATAGAAAATGCCTTAAATTGGAACTAACTGGTTTTTCGTGAGGTGGTAAAAACCACCTCTGGTGAATACTATGCCATTCTTGCTGACTTAAGACACCTAGGGCTTGATTTGCTGAAATGCTGAGGAGTCTCAACTGAAGCAAATGGGAGCTGTGCTTGAATAAAGTGGTATAAGTGCTAAGAACTTTGAAAAATCAGAGCCTGGGCATATCTGTTTGGGTACCCCAAATTAGTGGGCACTTGACAGTTTTGGACTTTATCTCTCGTCCTTAGTTCCTTATCTGTAAAACGAGGCTACCTCCCTACCTCACAGGGGCTATGACAATGAATTATCTCTAAGTCTGTGAAGCACTCAGTCACTATAGCTATGAGGGTCAAAGAAAAGACCATATGGAAACTAATCAGTATTCAGTGTAGGGTTTGGATGATGTGGTTATGAATAAGGAATGGAGCCGAACATTGAATGGTGAGGATAAAAAGAAATACCGAATAGCTACCTATTCAGTGAGCACTGTTTGTCCTATGCAGTATACAAGTCAGAGGTCCTGTGGAAAAATATTATGTGATCATCCAATTAAAGATGGCAGTACAATAGGCAACATGTAATTCTGGCACGTCCTAGAATTTCAATGCTTGACTTTACAACTTTAATTTTCTTTGAATATAGCTTTCTCATGGGGGAAAAAATATAACGGGTAGTGTCAGGCAACTTTAATTATGGGGTAGTACTGCCAGTCCCACATATAGTAAGTGTAGGTGTGTGTGTGTCATTTTATTTGGAATGTAATTTTATACTCACTTTTCATTGCATGTTTTCTATTTAACCTCTCTGTTGTAATTGTATATGAAAAGGGATAAAGAAATAGAAGAAGAATTAGGAATTAAGCAGAAATGAGAATCCATTTGAGAATAAAATCATTAATTTCTTTGGTTTTGAGTGAGCATCAAAATGTTTATTTTAACTCAGCTGTTTATTTCCCCCCTAGGTTTGGCTGAAATGAATTACATGCATGAACTTCTCACAAGCATGATTCACAAAAGGTAAGTTAAAATGAGTAACACACAGTAAAATATTTTCGTATGTACAGTTCTATTTTAATTAAATTCCTGTTGAGTATTTTAATATTAATCCTTCAGCTATGTGAGTTGTATTCCCAAAAGGGACCCCTGGGGTAATTATGCCCCTGACTATTGTGAATTACTGTATAGGTATTACAGTGATGCATTTCCTCTAGGTTGCAAGTATACCTGCTCCATTCAAGTGTGACTTTAGAAGAACAGAATAATGTGTTTTTGACTCCAGTTCCTGGTTACAGAAAGGTAAGCAAGTATTGAAACATGGCTTAATTTTTATAAAAGAAGTGGATAGTTTTGGCCATAGGCAACGTTACCTTCTCAGGCTAAGATGGTGGAATTATTACTAATATTTGAAATTATTAATATTCATATGGGAAACCACCAAACACTAATTTAAGCATAAATTCCTTTCTTAAATCCAAAGGCCAAATGGAATTTATACGAATGCTCTAGACATGCATAAAAAGCCTAAATAATAAGCAATTCACTACAACCAAACAGTAACAGAAGCATTTGATTGAGATACTTACAGATGGACTAAACCCAGGGGTGCTTAGACCCAAGTTGGTCGGCTCCAAAATGGTCAAGCAGGTATTAGCAATGAACTGTTTTAAGAGTTTACTTTTTATATCCTTCGACAAACAAGTAATGTCGTTGCCAATCATTGACTTCAGCTAAAAAGCAACTTGAGACAATTCACCCTTATTTCCGGTCTTAATCCAGATAATATTTACAGCCTCCTTTCTTCCCAAGGCCTTTCCTTTCTTATCTTCTCCCCCACTCTTTGCTTATCAGCAGAACAGTGGGAAGGTTGGGGATTGTTTCTTTTAAGACAATTTTTCTTTGTCTTGTTACTGCAACTCTTTATTTTATTAGTTACTTTGAAAACCATGACAGGTTTCAGAGTAACAGCCGTGTTAGTCTGTATTCGCAAAAAGAAAAGGAGTACTTGTGGCACCTTAGAGACTAACCAATTTATTTGAGCATGAGCTTTCGTGAGCTACAGCTCACTTCATCGGATGTGAGCTGTAGCTCACGAAAGCTTATGCTCAAATAAATTGGTTAGTCTCTAAGGTGCCACAAGTACTCCTTTTCTTTTTGAAAACCATGCATCCTTACCACACTACAAGTAATACTAATTCTCATGGCCTTCTTTTATTTGCTGATTGGGGCCTTCTTTACAACACTTACTTACAAATGTAAGTCAACTTTAATTCTTTAATTTTATTCTTCTCCTACAACTGTATAAAGGCAATCCAGCTTTTTCAAGTTCGAAACTGATCACTTTTCTGGTAGGTCAGAAAAGCTTTCTTCAGTTAATTTACAGCTGTGGCTGTTATCACTGTCCACAGCTTAAAAAAATGGACGGGCTATAATAGACTTGATGAAGTTATAATTAAACAAATTATTGTATATTTTTCCTGCAAAGTGAATTGCAGATGTGGATTCCTGCTCCTGGGTGTCAATAGTTCTCCATGCTGGATCATGCCCTATGTTTGTTAGCGTCTTGATTTCTAGTGCTGTTAGATTATTGAAGTGTTACAGTTAAAAACTTAAAATATATATGTACTATGAAGTTACGACAACCATTTCCAAATATTTTTTTACTATAGCACTCTTTGTTTTATTTTTAAGCACTAGAAAAATAAAATCAAAGTGTTGTGACACCTTTTGTTGTCTAGACACAATACTGAGGAAAATCACTTTGGAAAATGGCAGAGGGCACAAAACACAAATAGCATATTTCTATTTCATTCACAGTTTTTCCTCCCCACCAAGGAAAGTTATATAAATACATATATTAATATAGATGAGTGAACTTTTCTTTGCATTTTTTTTTCTTTTTGGACTTGAACTAGATTATTCTGTCTACAAATATGGCTGAGAGCTCTGTAACAGTTCCAGATGTAAAATATGGTGAGTATCCTATATTGTAATTAGGAATATGTGTATCCTATATGTACTTCACTTGCATTTCCCTACTTCGGTGCCTCCCATCCCCAATCGAAAAAGGCCTTTATCACTGTCTTTACTGTATAATAACTTTGACCGTGAGATTTCCACCCCCTTCCACTCTCCCAGCAGCAGGGATTCTCTTACAGACTTTCTTTAAAGGTAACAAGGAAAAGAGAGAAAAAATTAAGATTGACCTACTCTGCTGTATGAGAGTTAGGTAGTGATGGTGGTTGTTAAACGTGTCTGACACTTGAAATAGTTTTGCTGCTTGTGGATGTTGTTGTGACAGAGCTAAAAACAATTGGTATGTCTTTAAGGCATAGTAACTTAAGTAACCCTGTTAGAGGAATCTTTGTCCTGTGGAAAAATGCTTACATGTGGTGGATAGCAACATTAGACATGAACCATTTAAGCTATGTGAAGTTACACATTTATGATTGAGACTTTCAGGTCAACACGAGCACCTATCAACAAAGAGGACTCTCTGTCCCCCATAGATCTGAAAGAAGCATATCTTCATATCACATGTTAGCAGCTCACAGGTATATCTTCACTGTGCTTCAGAGTAGCAGCCGTGTTAGTCTGTATCCGCAAAAAGAAAAGGAGGACTTGTGGCACCTTAGAGACTAACCAATTTATTTGAGCATAAGCTTTTGTGAGCTACAGCTCACTCCTTACCCTTGGACTAGCAGCCAGCCCAGAGTATCCAGACACATTGTGGTAGTGTTGGTAGTAGCTCTGAGGTAGGAAAGGAAATACGTATTCTGATCAGAGCTCGCTCGGTAGATAAAGTATAGCAGACTATTTGGAGAATAACAAAATTTCTGGATTCATACAGACTTGTTATTAACAAAGATCAAAGCTGTCTCCTGGCATCCCAAGCTGTCCTTCATCTATGGGGGTAAAGATTGACATAGGCTCCCACAAGGTGTTTCTTTGGATAGCTGAAACCAAGGAAAAGTATAACTGAGTGAGGTGGTTGACAGTTCATTATCTACATAGGTATCTTTCAGTCGGCAAGGACCTTACAGTGCATCCTACTGTCCTTCCCCCATCATCCTACACAGAATGTAAAAGTTACTTGGGCAGTATGTTAGTCCCTTGGTGGATGATTGAGATGGGATAACAAAAGAGGAAGGGGACAAAGAGCCAGTGATATTGGGAAAATGTGTGGGAGCTGATTGATGACTGGAGGCTGTGGGGTAGGGGGTGGAGAGAGGGAGAACTGAAACTGGCTGGGCAAGGAGAATGGGGACAAGGAGTCAGGGCGGGAATGTGACTGGGAGTGGTGGAGGAAGACTGGGACTCGGACAGGGAGCCTTGAGGCACAGACTAGGACTGGCCAGGCAAGGAGACTGGGACAAGAAGCCTGAGGAGTGGTGACTGGGACTGGGTTGGCAAGATCAATGGGACTGGGACAAGGAACTACAGGTGAGGGAAAGGCAAGACTGAGAAAAGGACAGATTTGAGGGGATGGGAATGAAGGGGTGAAGCGTCAGGGGAGGGGATTCCAAAAGGAATAGCCATACGGTTATGTGCCAGGGAGACCACCCTCCCCTTTACAGCCTGGAATGGAACCTAAGATTCCTGAGTCTCACCATTCCTCTGCTGTCATCAAAGGTTTGTGAAATCCACTGTCAAAATGTTTTATCTTCTTCTGGTGCTGGTCCACACACAGGATGACAGCCTATTATTGCTATTAGTTACTCCATTAGTTCAAGTAACAGTGGTCTGTGCAGTGGATCTAAAGCTACCAGGTCTGCTGATGACCAGTATGGGGTGTCAAAATTCATAGTTCTGTAGATTCTAAGGCCAGAAAGGACCATTGTGATAATATAGTTAGACCTTATGTATAACTCAGGCCATGGAAGTCTCCCCAAAGTAATATGATGCCACATGGTGGAATTTGTTTTTTTCAATTTGCTCTTTTAAAAACCTAGGACCTGATATTTTTCAGAGTACTTAGAATAATATAGCAGTTTACATATTAAAGTTCAACTCCTGTTGATGTACACTGCAGCTGTGAGTCCTCAGCATTTCTACAAATCAGACTCCTGGGTCTCAAGTCAGTCACCAAAAAATGAGGAACACACAGTTTAGTGACGATCTGTGGAAAGTTTGGTTTTGGTGACTTGCTTAGCATCACATAGGAACTCGGTGGAAGAGACAGAAATAGAATCCTGTTCTTCGAGTAGTATGCCTCTGTGTGATCCACTGTGGGTGTATCTGTGCCTCTAATCAAAGATTTTAGGTAGCAGTGTCCATTCAGCCTGTACTTATGCTGTCCTTCCCTCCTGGTCTGCCTCCAGGCTATCTACCGCAGCTCAGTCGAATCCTCCTCAGTTCCTTCTCCACCGCCTTTGGCCTTGAAGGGAGTGAGAGTTGTCCCTTCCTTATCTGCATCATTAGCATAAGTAGTAGTAGTTTTTGGTTCTTTTGTTCGTCTTAATAGTGAGTGTTTCATTATCCTGTTGGGTTAAAAAAAAAAAAAAGAAAAAAAGCTTCCGTTTACCTTTTCCCTTTTTTAGGAAAGCCCTCCCTTTCGTCCCCTGGGGTGTTTAGAAGACATCAGGAGCTGTGGAAGCTCCCTAAAAGTGAGGAGGACACCAGCACCCGAATCATGGACCTGGCCCTCTGTGCTGCCCCTTCCCCTCTGCCCTCACGCCGTCCTTTTCCCTCAAGATCCTACCCCGCCATTCGCTCTTCTCCACCTCTTCCCCCCATCACTTGCCTTTACATCTAGTAAAAAGTGGTGGGGGCATGGCCCCCTAGACGCCCCCCTGGAAGAAATTCTAACTTCTTTCAGTTTAAAAAAAGGAAGAAGAAGAAAGACGAAAGAACATCTCTTCTGCATTCTTCACTGCTGGAGGGTAATTGTCCCCCCACCCCCCAGGGGCATGTGCAGCTCTCCAGGCTTCAAGAGATGCCTCTCCTGCAAGGAGTCGATTCCAGACACACACTGTGTCCAGTGCCTGGTGGAGTCCCATATCCCTCAGAAGTGTTCCCGCTACCAGCAGCTAAAGCCGAGGTCTTGTAAAAACTGGAAGCTGAATTTAAAACTCCTCCTAATGAGAAGGCACTTCAGCTGCCATGGGACTCTGCTGACCCCAGATCATCCCCCAGAATCTTCAACTTCAAAGGGGTAGAGTCGCCAAAAAACCACAGCAGATTTCCCCTATAAAGGTTCAAGGAAAAAGGGCTCCAAGCCCTCAAATCGAGTTGTTGGCCAGCCAGAGGGGTTCCGCAGTGTGATCTGCCACCTTGGTACTGGCAGCTCCGACGCATGGTACCCAGAAGGGGGTCTCCACTGTGAGTTCTGCTGCACCACCTAGAAATATCAGGCGCTCAGGCTCTCAGGCAGCGGTACCACCCCCTAACGAGAGAGACAATTACCATACTGTCTTTAAAAGAGCGGCACCGAGTAAACCTTCAATACTGTGTGTGACAAAGCTCCCATCTATGGAGCACTCTGTATGTTTACAAACGTTGGTACTGACCGTGTACCACAGACACTCTGCAGCAGCACCGTATGAGCTAACAGTGCTGCAAGAGTTTGGTACTCTAGTGACCTGACAGTTGGGAAAAACTGCAGTCCCCATTACTCTCTACCAGGGCCCTGGTTATGAGCACATCCTGGTCGCTGGAATCACTCTCGATACTAGGCTACGTAACGCACAAACCCTGGTCAGAGCCATCCTTACCCACTGACAAGTCTGACAGTGACCAGGAGGATCTCATTTCCCTGGCCTCTCACCGTCACAGCACAAGGGACCTCCTCAGTTCCATCGAGCTGACCCGCAGTCATGGTATGGGCCTCCTTGGGGACCTCCCCCCCGATGGCTGTACGGATCCTATTGAAGGTGCTGACTTTCCAATGTACTGGGGGGTGGGGTGGGGTGTGCTCGACTGCTGGCTCTGCCCCAGGCCCCACCCCTTCCTCCAAAGCCCCTCCCCTCCCCCCAAAGCATCATGCCCTTGCTCCTCCCCCTCCCTTCAGAAGCCTCCTGCACACCATGAAACAGCTGATCACAGTGGGCGGGAGGCGCAGGGAGGGAGGGGAGAGGCATCAATTGGTGGGGCCGGTGGTGGGTGGCAAACATTTGGTGGGGGAGCTGAAGGGGGGGCTGCTGGTGGGTGCTCAGCACCCACCATTTTTCTCTGTGGGAGCACCTATGGACTCAACACCTATGGATCCTGTACTTCGCGGGAATCTGGGGTGTCTCAGAGAGAGTCTGTCAGACGGTCTCCTACAATGTCACTGTCCAGAGCCCCTGAGCCAGGGGTGGAAGAACAGGAGGAAGGGCTCGAAGAGAAAGCTGCCCTTCCAGCAAGCTTCTTATTTTCACTGGGCGAGGCTGTGACGCCCCTCCTCCATTACTAGCTGATTTTAAGAACTTTTGGGATCTTACCAAGAGGGTAGTGGATGAGCTGCAAATTCCCCTGCAGGAGGTAACAGATACACATCACAAGCTGGTGGATATTCTCCACACTGCCTTCTCATTATATCTTATATCTTACAAGTGATTTACTTATTTTGTTCACATTGTTAGTGCTGTATTTTTAAAAGAATTTTAGCAGATAAAACAGAAGTATTAGGATAGAATATCCAAATGCAGAAATGGCTGCTTTGTATGTATATCATCCAGTGCGCACTAAGATTCTGTTGTAATTCAAAGTAAACACTGGAATTCTAGTTTGGAATGCTACTGAAGACATTCAGACTATTCCAAGTGTAATTGTGTATATGTAGAGCTTTAGCCCACTTTCTTTCAATTAATTGCGGTTTTTTTCCATTTAAGATTATCCTTTATGGCTACAGAAAATCAACCAATATTTGTTTTATTGCAGAAATTTGTCCTCAGTGCAATACTTGAATTACTGTGTGTGTTTGTTTATTTATGTATTTTTGTTTTAAATTGCAGTCATCGATTTCTGTTTGACTAGAACTCTGGTTTGTGATGAAGACACTAATTATCAGAGCCTGAGACTTTGCTGGGCTTCTAAGACTAGTTGTAATCAGAGGAAAGGTAAGGCATCAATAGTCTTATGTTAAGAAGCTTCAGAGAAACTTGTTAGGTATGGCATAGGAGTTTTGCCTTGGCTTTTAGCAGCATTAATATTAAATGAAAAGGCCATTTCACATAATCTTTGCTCTGTGTGTAGGTCTGTTGTAGCTTTTGGGTTATTTGATTTGTCACTGTTCCAGAATATTCAAATGTGATTTCGTAAATATGTTGATACATACTGCCCTGTAATGTTTTTATTTTTATTTCTTTTCATATGGAAACTTACATAACACCCTAAAACTTGGGAGGATTGCTTATTATACTTTTAGAATAATATAGCTTTAAATGGTACTTGGTTTTAAATGCAGAATTCTGTTTTTTAAAGTGAGGTATTTACTTCTTCCTTAACTCGTACACTGTGCTCTCTGAATAAATTTAAAATGACTACCTTGCTTTTTTTAGCAAAATTTATTTGCATCAGAAGTGTGATCCTATCTATTATTAAAACAGGACACAGAGTTCCTCAGGTTAAACATTGCCAAACTTACTTTAAATGTGTATTTCCATACTGATCCTGGAAAATGGATACATTCTTGAAAATGAAGGCTACAGCATGGATAACATTCAAAATATTCTGCTCAGATGCTACAATAAAGCCCCAGGGCCTTGGATTTGTGTGATATAGTTACATGCATTTTGCACTGTCCCTCTGCTTTGCCTGCCAGTCCTGTTCCTGTACACAGGAATGGCAATGAAATGTTCTAGAATGTTGCTCTGCTTGCAAAATAGCAGGCTTGCTGAATGGAAGAACAGTACTATATGTTCCAGCCAACCAAAACTACAGTTGTAGCTTGGTGTAATTTTCAGCATGACAATCTTGATCCTGTCAGTTCCACATATAATGGAAAAATCAGAAGTTATAGTTGTTAAAAAATCAGAAACTGTAAGTACTATATCACCTTTTTTTGTGTTAAATTTTTCACTATTGCTTTTAAGAAGCTTTAGATGGTGTAGGGATTAAAAGTGCCTAAACTAGCACTCCCAGCAGTGGAGCTGCACTAGTAGTGGTGGTGGTGCAGTTGTGGAAGAATTCTCAAAAATATGCAGATGTAGACAAGACTTAGATACTTAATTGCAGCCTGCAGAAATAAAATATACAGGGACATTGTCATGTAGTTTAGGCATTACATTTGGGTTTTAGGTCTTACAGTTAACTAAATCAGATATCAATAGGAATGCTTATATTAAATAATAATTAAAAAAGATAACTTTGAACCATTCTCCCTCCCCTCAAGCTTTCAGCAAACCTCTCTGTGAGCATATTGCATGATTGGTAATATACTGGTCAGGAGAAGGTAGCAAGATAAGGATTAGTTCTAGTGCTCCTCTCTGTATCTTGCAGATTTCCAAGAGAAAAGCCATGCTGGCAATTAAAGTTGTTGCAATCACAGCTAATTTATCCTTTATGCTCTAGGAAGTGGAGAATCAGTGGTAGCAAGGCTCACGAGATCCATGTTGCCAGGAGTATGAGGTTTAGATATATCAACAGAGGAGGCCAGCTCCCTGCATGATAGCCTCTGATCTGTTCAAATGTACTTTTATTTCTCAAATGAGCCATAACTCCATTTGGCATTTGCAGACCAGATCCTCTATCCCAGTGCAAGGTCAGAACCCTTTTCCTTTCAAAGGGGAGAATGAAATGAAGTTCTAAATTTCTAGCAGAATTTTTTTTCTTATAGGATTTTTTTTTTTTCATGGGAGGATGATCAAATTCTAAGGTGAAATTTTCAGAAGTGCTCAGGTGACTAAGGAGCCTAACTCCCATTTTCAGAAGTGATTTAGGAGCCTAAGTCTCACTGAAATACTTCGTCATTTCCTGTTCTGTGTGTGTATAAATGTGGAAACTTAACATGCTGCATAGGCTTTTTTCAAATGTTGTTCACTCTGTTTGCATTATATGAAATCTATGAATTATCAGTGTACTATGTGCTGTACAATAGAGGAAGTGTGCCTAAGAAGTCCCAGTTCCAAAGAGCTTAGGCTAAGGTGCTGATCCTGCAATGAGCTTTGCAGGTTACTCACTGCAGGATCAGGACTTGTGCACATTTTGCCACAAAGTGATATAATATGAAGCCAGATATTCCTATACAAAACAAACAGATGTACTCAGTACCGCTCATACACTTCAGGGGTTAGGTGGGTATTTATAGCAACCATAGTATTTGAGTCTGCCACACACTCTTTAATATATTTATCCTGGCAACACCCTGGTGAGCAGGGAAGCACGTTTTTTCCCATTTTATGGGTAGGCGCTGAGGCCAGAGACTACGTGATTTTCCCATCTTCCACGAGTCTGTGACAGAGCAAGAAATTCAGTCCAAATCTCCCAAGTTTCAGGCTAGCATACTAACCACTAGTTGTCCTTACTTCCATCTTCCAGATCCTGACTTTGGATCTCATAGGGTTCATTCTGCAGTTGCTGCATAAGATGGGGAAGGGGAATTAGACTTTAGATGGGATTTTCAGTTTGAATTTTCTTCTTTGAGTTTTACTCAAGTCTGTTACCTTTGCTACATTGTCTTGTTGTGAAATATTTGGAGTGTGTGTGAATGAATCTTTTAATTTTAGTATAACATGTTTAAGTCTGAGATTGTCAGTTTACAAATCATTGCCAAAGCATGCCTTAATCTGCTGTATTATTTAAAGGCCGTGCTGGACGTGTTTCCAAAGGGTATTGTTATAGGCTTGTACACAAGGACTTCTGGACAAACTATATACCGGAAAATGCAATACCTGAGATGCTGGTAAGAATTATTTTCAAATGTAATTTTTGTAATATGATTTTATCTGTGTTTAGTGATGCAAGTAGTAAGTGTGGCTACATTGTTGTTAAAAATAATGTATAATTATGAAAGTTATTGACATGTTCAGAGAGTGTAAAAATGGTTGACGTTTTGGAGTAATTTGACTAATATTTAGTAATATAGAATGAAGCTGGTAAAATAATACTTTCAGGATACTTCTACTGGAAAAATAGACATAATGTGTTAACCATTTTCTCTTTGTAGAGGAAGACATATCAGGTCAATAAAACTACATTATCTTGAATGGTTTGGTAGCCTGCTAAAAGTAGAATCTATCCGTAACTGTGGGAAATACGGTTCAGTTATCGAATAGATTTATTTGGTGGTCTATATCTAAAATGTGGCTTTTATAAAAGGAAACATTCCATATAGCAAGTTAAGCGAGTTAACTTCTGCCATTTGTGGAAAGATAACATTTACAAATTTATTTTTCCTTTCAGCGTTGCCCATTAGGAAGTACAGTCTTAAAGGTTAAATTGCTTGACATGGGGGAGCCAAGAGCCTTATTGGCAACAGCTCTATCTCCACCCAGTATAGGTGACATTGAGCGCACCATTCTTCAACTTAAAGAGGTAGGCACTGTGACCTCCCCCCCACCCCGGGGTGCCTCCTGGGACTGAGGTACCACTGAGCACCCTGACCCACCAGCCTGGGCTCCCACTCACCCTGTAATGCTGTGACAAGCTGCAGACATGCTCCCGGTTTCACACTTTCTTCAGCACACAGGTAGGGACACATTGTTAGCTGACGGCCAAGGATGTTTGGTGAGGTGCCAGCTATGCCCGTTTATACCATCCGTGACTTTAACCGCTAGGACGCACTGTCCCTTCGCGGCGGGCAGCCCGGGCTAGGCTGACGGATGCCCCAAGGTCCTAACCACCCGTGACTTTAACTGCTAGAGCTCAGAGCTCCTTCGCAGCGGGCAGTCAATACTGACTGACAGGTGCCCCAATGGCAGCACTAAGAGCCTCTCCACACCCGTGACTTTAACTGCTAGAGCTCAGAGCTCCTTCGCAGTGGGCAGCCAGGATTGACTGACAGGTGCCCCAAGAGTTTGCCCCGTGGAGGCGGCACAACTCAATGCTAGGCTCTTAGTACTCTCACCTAATGGCCAGGCTTTAGAGCCAAAACGGCTGAGGTTCTTTAACTGTGTTGGCTGCTTTACAGTAAACCAGAGAAAACAAGTCAGGCTTATGCATAAATGGTTACCAAAATTTATTAAGCTAGATTCTAATAATGTGGTTACAAAATTGCTAGTGCCTACTTATTTAAATGTAGAGATGTTACACACACAAACAAGTTACAAAACTGAAGCCACAATCCCAAAGAAAGAAAACAAAGTATAGAGCTCTATTTCAAAATATGTGTACACTAAAGATAGGAGATCAGGTGTGGGTGCTTCTTACCCTCCTTGCATCTCTCGATTCCAGCGGTGCCAAGCCAGGATCGGTCACTCAATTCCGCGGAAAGACGAATAAGGGACAAGGCTTAGGGACCCTCTTAGCTGCAGAAGCCTTGGGAGGCTGTCACTTATCTGACCAGCAGATAGATAGTGAAAAGCACTCAAAAATCATGGTGCTGTAGGTCCCCTACTTATACCTCTGTACTCCTTTATTCTCTTTCTCCTTTCTTATGCCAAATTGAGGCTGGTCTGTCTGGGTGACGCCAGCTTTCGCAAGAGTAGTTTACACTTGCAAGGGAGAGAAACAATAAGTGTCGACTACTGGACATTTCTTTTATCAGGGTAAATATTTTCCCACCTAGGATGTTGGTGTGTGTGCATCACGCTATTTAGTAGGGGCTAAGAGCCATGTCTGTCACAGGGCCTCTGACTGCTGTGAGCTTAATCGTTGTATCTGTTCCCAGAGGCACATTGTAGCAGCACACCTGTGCTTTCACAGCTTCAAAGGCTGTGCTGGAATATATGTTAAGTGCCCTGTTCCGGCTTCCTCCTGTGTTTCCAGCAATGCTGGTCTGAGGCGGGGGGGGCTGGCTGTCTGGCTACACACATCCAGCTGTAATAACATGAAAACAGGCTTTCTGACCAGCCCACATGGGAAGGCTATTTAGCTAGGGCACTTACTAGCTTCCAAGGTGTGCACCCCCCTCTGAAGAGTAAACCCCAAATTATACTGTCTTGCACTGCAAGGGAACTGTACAGCACAAGCTTGTGAAATTTGCTCCCCTCCTTCAGTGTGGAGGATGATATGCAACAACTCCTCCTCCCCCCCCCGCCCCCGGGTTATGATTTCCACACACCGGTTTTAGACGAAGCAAAAATAAACATATTAACTACAAAAGAGAGGTTTTAAGTGATTATAAGGGATCGCAAACCGATCAAAGTAGATTACCTAGCAAATTAAAAAAACACAATCTAAGCTTAATATACTAAAGAAATTGGATATGAGTAGCAAATTCTCACTCTAAATGATGATTTGAGCAGTTCACAGAGATTCTTGAGGGCAAGCCGCACCAGGTATTCCTTTCACAGACTAGAAATCCCTCTAGCCTGGGTTCAGCCCTTCTCCCCCAGTTCAGTCCTTGTTTCTCAGGCATTTCCAGCAGTTTTCTTGGGTGGGGAGTCAGTGAAGAACAAACCTGATGTCACTCCCCTGCCTTCAATAGCTTCTGCATATGGTGGGAACCCTTTGTCTCCAATTTTTTGGTTCCCTGCCTTTCAGTGGAAAAACACTGGTATTCTGTGATGGAGTCCAGTACCAGGTGACTAGGTCACATACCTCTGTAGGGCCATAGCAGCCATGGGTCAGAGACTGTTTTTACCATCCTCAGGAAAACTTCCCAGGCAGGCTCTGTGGTGGGAGATAAGCATCTTCTAAGACCTATTGTTTTCCCTGATGGCTCTTCCCAGGCAGCTATCTAGACTGATTGCTTTCTGTCTAGTGGGTGTTCCCCAGATGTAAACACATTTATAACAGATGCATAGACAATATTCCTAACTGCAGATACCAAAATGATACTTGCATACAAATAGGATAATCATGTTCAGTGAATCATAACCTTTTCAGTTATATCTCGTATGACCTATCTTGTATAAAATACATCATCGTTATGCCATAATTATATCATAATATTAGTATGAAGAATGTGGGGTGTAATGCCACAGGCACTTCTCCTAATTGTTTTGCTGAAGCCCAGATAGTCTAAATATACTGTAAATAGTCTGAACTTGTGTCTAATAAGACATTTAAAGAGGTACTGACTCCTCATGGAAAACTGAAAAAAAGCAAAAACAAAAAAAACTAAACCTATCAGTTTAGAAACACTTTCTTTTCCCCTCATTGGGGGACATCACTCCCCTTTTTAACATAATTTCTGCAACCATCAATTTTAATGTTGCTACAACAGGATTACGGCTTCATTTAGGAGCAGGCACAGATGACTATTTGGGAAATAATCCTGTTTGTAGACAAGCATCCTTAATAAGAAAGTATGAAAGAAATAGTAACGAAGCCATGTGCTGTAAGAATTGTTTATAAATAAAAGCCAAAGTTCTGTCCACCTCTTCCATTCTCGGAGAATGGTTCTGATATTGCGCAACTCTGCACAGGGTTTGTGCTTGCTGATTGTAAACACTGTGGGAGCATTAGTGACATTAAACATATCCTCCTTTCCCCCAAATGTAGGAGTAACAGTTTAAAAGTAGTGTAGTTCATTGGCATCTTCAATCTCTACCACACACGTTTTAGCTGCAAAAAAGTGGGCTTTTTAAATTTTGGTTTAAGCTTCCCAACCTTTTTTCTCCGCCAAGCACCTATAGTGGTTTCTGCTACTAATTTCAATTCTTGTTCTAGGCCAGATATTTTTTTTTTTTTTTTGATGCAAAGGTCTTTGATGTCGGCAAAGTTGAGTCGTGCTATTAACCATATGATTAATTTTTATAAAGATGGGAGCACTTGCAATTAGTGCACTTCCTGAAGAAGAAAATCCTTATGATGGTGAGCTAACCTTCTTAGGAAGAGTATTGGCACAATTGCCTGTGGACCAGCAGCTCGGAAAGCTAATAGTTCTTGGCCATGTCTTTGGATGTTTAGAAGAATGCCTTATTATAGGTAGGTGCGGGAACAAAAAACATTTAAGAACCATCATCATAAAACTACATCCGGATGTGTTGCAGCTCTTGATTTCCATCTATTTTTGTTACAGCTGCAGCACTTTCTTTGAAGAACTTTTTTGCAATGCCTTTCAGGCAGCACCTTGATGGATACAGGTATTTTATTTTCAAGATATTTAAGTTCTTGTTTTTAAAACAAATACCTAGCCAGCCATGCTGCTTCTCCAGGGAGTCTTGGGATTTTGTCTTCTAGACTTTGCGGAGAGGGTGCCGGGAGTTTGATCTCTTCTTGTCGATCACAATGCTGAGAACATATTACTTTGCCTTTCTACTATAAGAATAAAGCTAGCCTGTACAGAAAACCAAGCTTTCTCAGGACCAGACTGAAACACTGGAATGGACTTCCATGTGAACTAAATTCCACCCCCCCCCGCTCTAAATGCAAGCCACACTTTATCCTGTGCCTTCTCTAACATAAATACATAGCTGTGTGCACATTCTTAAAAAAAAAAAAAAACCTACTAAAACACTATACTACACACAGTTCATCCCGTGGGGTGACAATATGAGAGAGAACAAGCCACATGTGACAGTTGCTTAATGCACTGTTGGAGGGCACTGAGATACTACTGTGACGAGGGCAATATAAGAACCTTGCAGAATAGCCTTAAACTTATTCATTGTTTATCTTGTGATACCTTTCTGTTTGCATTCCCAGGAGCAAAATGAATTTTTCTGGAAATAGTAAGAGTGACTGCATTGCACTTGTGGATGCATTTAAGGTAATCATGTTTTCTAGTATTCTAATGAAAGGGCTGATCTTCCAATGAAATTTAGCAAACATAAAGATGTATTTACTTAGCCTTGTAGAAGCTCTAAAGTGTTAACAGGTCTAATAATAGCTGCTTAAAATATAATCTGTACAATGTTAGTTTGAGCTACTTATTTCATTGTTAATATCCTCGTTAGATGGTTTCCAAAAGAAGTTTCTATCATAACCCTTGTTTCTTCTTCAAGTATGTGTCAGTGTGGAACCCGCTGTAGGTGCACACCTGGCTCATGCACGTAACAGTGGCTTTTGAATAGCAGTTTTTGGTGGCACACCCTGTGATCCATCGTGCTTCCATGGGAGGGTATAAAAGGACAAATGACCCTCCCCCAGCTCGTTCTTACTGCCTGCGGCAGCAAGATGGAACTCAGTGAATATCCAATCCACTACTCTTTTCAGAGCTTCAAAACTCTGGGGTTTTTTTTTTCACAGATCTTCTAAGAACTTCTTTTCCTCCTTGCAAATCCCAGAATTGTACATTTTAAAAAAAGAAAAGTATTTGGTACCCCTCCAATAACTAGGTGAGGTGCTTAGTGTAGTGGCATGGCGGACTCTAAACCATGAGGATTCAAACTTTGCCTTGTTACAGTTCCATGCTGTGAACTATCAGGTCCTGTTCACAAAGTATAACTTCCTCACTTAAGAAAGTCACCCGCTTCCTGTCCAGAATCCCACAGGAGAATAGGGAGGAACTAAAAGATACCATAAGAGACCCAGATGGCCATGAAAATAGCATTTATGAGTGGCTATGGATGTGTCTGACATGGCCATGAGGTCAGTAGCCATGACTGTCATTGTTAGAAGGTCCTCAAAGCTGCTAGCATCCAGCATCCTGAAAGAGGTGCAATCCACCCTAGAGGACCTGCCCTTTGAATGGATAGAGCTCTTTAGCAATAGAACTGATGAAGTGTTCCATTTGCTTAGTGACTCAAGGACTACATGGCAATCTGGGGGGATCTACAGACTGAATCCTCATCTAAAGTTTGTGATACAGCAGGGCCAGGGAGCAATGGGAGAGTGGTAGAGGGGAGCTATATAAGCCCTAGGCTAATTAAGGTGTGATTCCCTGTAGACTGGGGGAGGTTAATACAGGTAAATTTGAGCACCTGTAGCCAATTAAGGTCCTGTCAGGAACGTAATTAAAAAACCCTGCTTCAGGTGGACAGGGGGAACAAGGAAAAAGAGAGGACTGGAGTTGAGATTTGTGTGGCTGAGAATTGAAAGACCAGAGAAGTGGAGGAAGGGAGATCCTGTCCCAACAGAACAGGGAGACTCCCTCCCCCAGTGTCATGGACCGAAGGTAACCCTACCCAAAGGGGAAGAGAGTAAGAAACCCACAGCGTTTGAGAGTGGCGGGGGCTCAGAGTGAGAAGCAAACTCAGATCCTTTCCCCACTTCCCTCTTCAACCACCTTCCCGGGCCACTAATGGGGCCCTCAGCACCCCAAGAGCAGGGGCAAGGGATGGCGTCCTAGCCTCCCACCACCAAGAAAAGTGCAGAACCCGCCATACCAACAAAGGCCATTTTGTCACAAGTTGTACAAATACCAACCCCAGCAGAAGTAGAGGACACTCTCCTACTCACAGGATCAAAAGCCTGTGTACAGACTGAGAAAACAACTCCGGTACTCCAGGGGATGGCGGTCACAACTGCCATACTCTCAGAGGCAATAGGTTTGATGGGGTTGTTGGTTGCCACATGAATGGCAGTCCAGATCCTGTTACCACATTTGCCTTTCCCCTTTTGAGTAGGCTTGGTCTACTATCATAGCTGACAAATGGGTGCTAGGCATCATCGCCCAAGGCTATCTCATCTGTATCCACTCCTTACGCTTTACCCACCCTTCTTCCCCATCCCTCTTCAGGGTTCACCCAGCTAGGCCTGTTGGTGAACGCCGTGAAAAATAGTCTTATCCAATCACACAAGATTGAGTTCATAGGGGCCGTGATAGATTCCAGGTCGGTCAGAGCATAGCCTCAGGATGGGTTCCTGTTGTTGAAGTCACCGTTACTAGAGAGAAAATCAAACCCAACTACAATAGTGTGGACTTGCCTTAGGTTGCTAGGCCATAGGTTAGTGTTCACATATATGGTGCTGGTTGACAGATTTCACCTGCTTGCCCTACAACTTTGGCTTAGATCTGTCTGTTCCCCAGCAAGATAGCAAATGAACAGAGGTCTTAGTGCCACCTCATGTCATAATGGAACTGAGGTGGTGACACTGGCCAAAGAGCTGATGCATAAATGGGTATCTCAAGTAGGGGGAGAGAGTTTATTTTACCTCTGGATTTGACACTGGTGCAACCGCAGCGGGAATACTGTGTCCAGTTCTAGAACCCAAAATATTCAAGGAGGATGTTGTTAAGGGTTTGTAGAAGAGACACAAGAATGATTAAAGGATTAGAAAAGATGCCTTAGTAATAGACTCAAGAGCACAATCTGTTTAGTTGAACAAAAAGGAGGTTAAGGGATGATTTGATTATAGTCTATAAGTATCTACACGGGGAACGAATATTTAATAATGGGCTCTTCAGTGAAGCAGAGAAAGGTATAACACTGTTCAGATGGCTGGAAGTCAAAGCTAGACAAATTCATAATGGAAATAAGGTGCAAATTTTTAACGATGAGAGTACTTAATCATTGAAATAATTCATCAAGGGTTGGTGGATTCTCCATCACTAGGAATTTTTAAATCAAGATTGGATGTTTTCCTAAAAGATATGATCAATCTTCTAGGGATTATTTTGGGGAAATTCTATGGCTTGTGTGATCAGGAAATTAGACTAGATGATCACAATTGTCTCTTCTGACCTTAGAATCTATTACTATATGTGGTAGCTAGTATCATTCCTTGTATGTTCTTGGGTTCTGTTCTTACTTTCTCTCCCCAATAATGGCGTTAATCCTGGATGTGTCAGGGACAGCCTAGGGAGCTCACCTGAACCACCTACAGATACAAGGGACCTCTAACTCAGAAGGGACTTCACATAAATGTCTTGGAACAGAAAGTCATCAGGCTAGCCTGTGTGGCATTCTTACCTGTTCTACAGAATTCCACAGTGCAGATGCAGGCAGCCAGTGAATCCAATAAGTACTACATATATAAGCAAAAAGGCACCCACTGATCACCACTCTCTATCAAGCTCTGGACGTGGTGCCAACAATACAAGATAACCCTCCTGGCTCTTCATCTTGTGGGAGTCAGCAACAACCTGGCAGACTTTCTGAGCAGACAATCCATTATCAGTCACAAGTGGTTGCTGTAGAGGTCTGTCATAGAACTAATATTCCATCATTTTGAGGGCGCATGTCCCCCTGGTAGATCTGTTTGCTACCAAGGATAACCTGAAATGTCAGAACTTTTGCCCCAGAGGGGATGTGAGCACAGGATCATTACCAGACCTCCTCCTTCTGCAGTGGAATTAAGCTCAAGTATATGGCTTCTCACCAAGTCTCCCTTCCCTATGGTGGTGTCCGAAATCACAAGACAGAGCCATGATCATCCTCATAGCTCCCTGTTGTCCAAGTCCAATTTTGGCTGGCAAACCTGCTACAGATGTTCATTCAACCACATTTCCAGGTCCTAGACTGCCTAGATCTGATTTCACACTACAACTGCCAGATACTCCATCCAGACCCAAAGTCACTGAATCTGACAGGATGGCTGTTTGGTTAAATACCAGCATGGACCGAGACTGCTCCCTGCAGGTCCAAGAGATACAGAGCAGGAAGATGTCTACCAGAAAGACTTAATCCTCAAAATGAAAGAGGTTCTTAGTTTGGGCAGCCCAGTACAGCCAGAGCCCTTGATACCAAAGATCCTTGACTACTGGTTGGATTTCAAATACTCTGGCCTTTTGTTCCACTCCATTAACGTCTGCCTTGCAACAATCTCTGTTTGCCATCCACCTGTGCTGTCATGCCTGGTCTTCTCCCGCCTGATGGTAAAAATGTTCTCAAGGGCTTACTGTATACTTATCCACCAGTCAGAGAGCTGCCTACTGCCTGGGACCTCAGTATCATTCTCCTGAGGCTCACTGAGCCTCCCTTTAGAACTTCTTTTGGAATGCTCCTTACATCATCTCATCCTGAAGACAGTCCTTCTAGTTGTCATCACTTTGGCTGGGAGATAGTGAGCTTCAAGCACTTAAGGCTGAATCTCTCTCTGACATTTCATATGAGCAAAGTGGTGCTGAAACCTCACTCTTAAATTCATTCCCAAGATGGTCTGAGTTCTATGAGAATTATTCAATCTCCCTGTCTTCTTTCCTGAATCCCCATTCTATACCAGAAGAGAAGAAATTGCATTTTGCATGTTTCCAGAGCCTTGCTTTATTAGATTGATAGAGCAAAACCGTTCAGACTATCTTCCCCAATAGATACTACTAATCAGATGACTTCAATCTCGTGTGCGAGGCGCATGCATATCTACAGTGGGATCCACACAGACAGCTTCTTGAAGAACCACAGTTACTATATGGTAAATAAGTGTTCTTTTCATTGTCTTGAACTTCCTAATATTCTTTTGAGTTTAATTTTCCATAGTTGTCACGCCAAACGATTATTTTAAGAACAAAAGAATGGCCATACTTGGTCAGATCAGTGGTCCATCTAGCCCAATATCCTGTTTTCCAACAGTGGCCAAAGCCAGATGCTTCAGAGGGAATGAACAAACAGGGCAGTTATCAAGTGGTCCATCCCCTGTCGTTCAGTGTCAACATCTGGCAGTCAGATTTAGGGATACCCAGAGCATGTGCTATTCTAATGGTTTCAGTACGCTCGGGTGGTCTCAGGAATTCCCCAACATGTGGCATCCCCATCCGATAAGTGATTGACACAAGCAGTTCAAACACACAATGCATTTTATTAACACACAAATCCCTACTGCAGTAAGCTAAAAGCACCTCAAATTGCAATTTCATACAGTCCACGGTGATGCTGAATGAGCAGTGCCCCGGTTCTGATGATCAGTCATTTAGAGGTCATTGGATGTTGTCTTCTCTCGTCTCATCTCGTCTCTTTCCTCTTATGCTTTTGGCTTATTTTATACTCTGAATTTGATAGCACACCAGCATTGTGGTTAAGCCCTTGCTGCTGCACTCAGTGTCATAGAATCTTGGCCCTGGTCTACAGGGGAGAGAGGGTGGATCGATCTAAGTTACACAATTTCAGCTACGTGAATAACATAGCTGAAGTCGACGTACTTAGATCGACTTACCGTGGTGTCTCCTCCACGGTGAGTCAACTGCTGCCGCTCCCCCATCGACTCTGCCTGTGCCTCTCATGGCACTGGAGTACAGGAGTCGACGGGAGAGTGCTTGGTGATCAATTTATTACGTCTAGACTAGATGCGATAAATTGTTCCCCGCTGAATCGATCACTGCCGATCCAGCAGGTAGTGAAGACATTGTAGAAGGGTAGGACTGGAAGGGACCTTGAGAGGCCTTCTAGTCCAGTCTCCTCCATTCAAGGCAGGACTAAGTATTATTTAGACTGTCCCTGACAGGTGATTGGAGATTTTTTTAAGAGCAAGTTAGACAATGACAGAGATTCCACAACCTCCCTAGGCAATTTATTCCAGGGCATAACTATTCTGACAGGAAGGTTTTCTTAATGTCCAGCCTAAACCACCCATTGCTTCTTGAACTATCTTTAGAGGTTAGAGAGAACAATTTTTCTCCATTTTCCTTGTAACAACCTTTTATGTACTTGAAAACTGTTATATCCCCTCTGTCTTATCTTCTCCAGACTAAACAAACACAATGTTTTCAATCTTCTCTCACAGGTCATGTTTTCTAGACCTTTAATAATTTTTGTTGTTCTTCTCTGGACTTTCTCCAATTTGTCCATAACTTTCCTGAAATGTGGTGCTCAGAACTGGATACAGTACTCCAGTTGAGGCCTAATCAGTGCGGAGTAGAGCGGAAGAATTCCTTCTTGTGTCTTGATTACAACACTCCTGCTAATGACAGGTTTCAGAGTAACAGCCGTATTAGTCTGTATTCGCAAAAAGAAAAGGAGTACTTGTGGCACCTTAGAAACTAACCACTTTATTTGAGCATAAGCTTTCGTGAGCTACAGCTCACTTCATCGGATGCAAACTGTGGAAACTGCAGAAGACATTATATGCACAGAGACCATGAAACAATACCTCCTCCCACCCCACTCTCCTGCTGGTAATAGCTTATCTAAAGTGATCACTCTCCTTACAATGTGTATGATAATCAAGTTGGGCCATTTCCAGCTGGAAATTACCAGCAGGAGAGTGGGGTGGGAGGAGATATTGTTTCATGGTCTCTGTGTATATAATGTCTTCTGCAGTTTCCACAGTATGCGTCCGATGAAGTGAGCTGTAGCTCACGAAAGCTTATGCTCAAATAAATTGGTTAGTCTCTAAGGTGCCACAAGTACTCCTTTTCTTTTTACTCCTGCTAATACATCCCAGAATGATATTTGCTTTTGTTTGCAACAGTGTTATGCTGTTGACTCATATTTAGCTTGTGATCCACTATGACCCCCAGATTATTTTCGACAGTACTCTTTCCTAGGCAGTCGTTTCCCGTTTTGTATATGTGCAACTGTTTGTTCCTTCTTAAGTGGAGTACTTTGGATTTGTCCTTATTGAATTTCATCGTATTTACTTCAGACCATTTCTCCAGTTTGTCCAGATCATTTTGAATTATATTCCTATCCACCAAAACACTTGCAACCCCTTGCAACTTGGTATTGTCCACAAACTTTGTAAGTGTACTCTGTATGCCAATATCTAAATCATTGATGAAGATATTGAACAGAACCAGACCCAGGACCAATCCCTACAGGACCCCACTTGATATGCCCTTCCAGCTTGACTGTTGAATTGCTGCTGTCGTGACATGCTACCTACATTCATTTGTTGTGATAGGCAATGCAATATGTTCTTGAGAACTAAAAAAGCTATTCATTATTTTAGGCATGGCAAGCCTGCAGACAAAGAGGAGAACTGAGGCATCCCAAGGTTAGTTAATGTTTTTTCCATCTACGGTAGAAGACTGGCACTGAAGTGTTGTATTTTCAGCACAGGAAGGAAGCCTCAAAGTAGTCTCTACATTAATCTTCAGCTTCACGTACTTGTAAATGGGAAGTAAAGGCTGAGTAATTTGTCAGTAGTTAGAGGGTACAATGTTCATTCAGAAACATGAATAGTGAGTTGCATTATATTTCACTATAAACTTTCAGTCTGTGTTGCAAATGATCCTGACTTTGCTCCCAATCCAGCATTAATAGGCTGTGCCTCTCTCTTAGCTGGTATCAGAGATGGTCCTGATTCATGACTCTAGGGCTTGATCATGCTGTGTCTGGTGGTGTAAATGTAGTGACTGTCCACAGTCAGCAGGTTTTACATCCGCCATAGTAGTAGTATATAGCCCACTTTTTGACTCCTGTCCTGATTCTCTCCCCTCCCCCCCCCGCCCCTTTTTCCCATTTGGTCATCCTTTTCAGTTGTGGTCCTTTCTCTACCATAATGAAAGTACAGAGTAAAATGCACATTCCAAGTGGAAGAAATACACCATGTTTAGGAAGCTTTTTTTCAGCAGTGCTGGTGAGCTCTGCCAAAACTGCTCCCAGCCCATGGACAGCCATGTTGCATTGAAAGGAGCTCCAAGTTCATCAAAATACTTGGCCTCTCCCGCACCTCAGATAAACTGCCGTTCCACCATCAGGGTACCTAACAAAGCAAGACACCTAGAATCAGGTGTGTGTCATGAGCTCCCTTCCAAAATCGAATGGGACAAGCTCCCTAAAGACAAGAAATCCAGCACCCCCCCCCACTCACCTTCTTAAAAAAGCCCTGGGGAATCCTCCTAGCCCAGTGGTTCTCAAACTTTTTTTTTTTCGCGGACCACTTGAACATTGCTGAGGGTCTCGGTGGACCACTTAATGATCTTTCCAAATGTTGCTGTACTGTTAGCTAACTATTGTAAAGTACTTTGGATAAATGCACTATATAAAAATAAAAAACCTTAATAATTAACATTTTTTGTTCTACAAATAAAAGAACACAACTCATATTTTAATACCAGTAGTCTTACCTTTCTGATGCAATGGATGTGCCCTCTCTCCCCTGTGGCGGCAGCCTCCGAGCTGGGGCTGGGAAGGAAGCGGGTGTTTCGCTCTCTCCCCTGCTGCGGAAGCCCCCAAGCTGAGGTTGGGAAGGAGGGACGTCTCTCCCCTGGCAGCCGCAGCCCTGAAGCTGAGGAAAGTTGCCTCTTTCTCAGGCCACCGCAGAACTGCATGTCCCAAATTCCCCCCACGCCCTCTTCTCACCCCACTTCCCCTTACATGTGCATCTTCTCCAGGTGCCTAATTAGTGGAGCCACGCTTGTGCAGCTCTACGAATTAGGTGGGTGGCCCTTCTTTCTCTCGTGTGTGGCTGCCCAGGCGTGCACCTTAGAGGGAACTATCTGCGAACCACCTGAATGGAGCTTGTGGACCACTGTTGGTCCACAGACCGCAGTTGGAGAACCTCTGTCCTTGCCTGTTCACCATAAAGGTTCACTTCCCGGGAAATGTTCTCCCCAAGAGATGGAGTTGATGGCTTTATCCCATAAATAGCTTATAAAGTTTAAACAGAAAAAATCAGGGAATCACCCCCCTTCCCCCAAAAAAAAAAAAAAAAAAAAAAAAAAAGGCTGTCCAAAAGATGCTTCACTCTTTATTCATCCTCCAGCTCTGGAGGAAGGGAAACTTGCAGAGTCAGAACTGGGAGGGAAAGAGACCAAGAAACAAAATTCTTTCTGCTACATATGTTTGAAATAATAGCCAGGAGAGATGTAGAAACAATTGAAATTCATCTTGATAAAGGAGAATCAAACCCAAGTTAAAGGTCATTTCCTTCTTTCTAAAGTCAAAGCTAGCTCCACCATTCCATTACACTCTTCCTTCAAGGAAGTCATGAGGGAAGATTGATGGATACCAGATAAAGGAAAAAAAGACTTGAGGCAAACTCTTGAAGTGGTTCTGAACCCAAGAACCTAAAGATACCTTTCACTACCTGTTGAAAAACAACTCCTTTATTGCCCCCATGGCAAGTGTCCGTGGTACCCACAGAGGTAACTTTTTTCCCCCATTAATGACCTCATCAAAAAACACAGAGCACGATGCGTTCAGATTGAGGCCATTTTGGCTTCTCTCGATACCCTTCTGATTGTTACGTACATCATGAGTACCAGTGTACATTTACTGAAGCTCCCTTGAGTAGCCAGGACAAATTATCCACAGGACCTATCTGTCTGATGTCTGCTAAAACTGTGCATCCAGAAAAAGTGAAACCCTGTTTTTCAGGGCAATGTGGAGGTCATGTGGAAGGTTTGGACTGGTAAGTTTATTTAAGGTATTTATATGGCCCCAATTGCTGTGGTATACGAGTGCCATAGTTATGATGTTTCTAATTGATATCTAGCGTCTTTACACCTTTGGAAATATATGACTGATGAGCAAATGGGTATGTAGATGGTGTGGCCTAATTCTACAGCTTCCTGTTGTGAATCAGGACTGCTTATCCAATATCTACACAGAGAGCGTCAGAGCCCATTAGTGGTAGATTGAGGAAGAAGTTGGGAACCAGTGTGGAAATAAACAGGTAACAAATATTCCCTGTTTGCATTATATCTCTAATTTTCTCTGTGTCCTTCAGGAAGAACTTGACTGGGGTCGATCAAATTATATTCAGATCAAGAGAATCAGAGAGGTGAGTTGAAATGAGCAACAGTGTTTGATATTTATCAAGTATGTCACTTTCCTAATTTTCTAAATATATTAGGACGCTGGATGAATCTGCTGCTCTTTAAAAACAATAATTAAGAATTAAGATATTATACTTACACTTTTTTTGGTATATCTTTGCAAGAAGACACTGCATTTAAAGTGAAGTAAAACTGATAAGTATTTAAAGGTCCTCAAGTATATATATCTTAACCTCTTTCCCCAAGATTTATTTGTTATACAGGTACTTGAAGTACACTGGCTGGAGTTGGAGTCTTGTGGATACTCCTTTTTCAATGCAATATAATGTTATGCTCTATAGTTAGAGCAATTTAAAAACAGTTATTAGGACAAATGTAACAAACACAGCTGTATCATGAGAATTAAAATGGGTAAGTTATATGGTATTTTGTTACTAAAGTTACTACAGTGGATAATGGAAACTGCTTAGTGTTTAGGAAACAGAAGTGCTTCAAGCTTAATGTGGCATGCTGAGAGAAAAATAATTAGAACTCCTGAATAACCTTGATTAGCCAAACATGCCTTTGCCCACTTACAGTTGCTAGTAGCAAGGTTCCTAATTAGGCAACTGCTTTGTTCTCTTTCACTCATATGCACATTCTCTCACACAGTCCAACCATGGTTCCATCACAGCATGCTCCTAGCATGAGTACTGTTTGAGTGCAGCATGCAAAGTGCACTTCTGAAATAATATTGGGTTCTAAAACACATAAAAAGAGAAAGCTCCCATTGTAAGCCATCCCATGAGGAATAGTGGTGAATGTTAAATGAAAGTACACTTATTTAGTTTGCGTATCTGTCACACTTCGCTATAAACTACTGAATTACAACATCTTACTAAAATTAGTTTCAAAAAATAAAGCTCACTGACAAAAATACCTGCAAATTAACCAAGAAAAAAGTAGAGATTTTTACATAATGAAAAAGGAAGTTTAAGCAAAAAAAGGCCTAGGCAATATATAGTAATATATAACATGTTAGGAGATTAAGATTGCAAAATTAAGCACACAATAGTTCAGACATGGTTGCCTGTGCAACCTTTAAATTGGTCTTATTATACATATATTGTATGATAGTCTCTAATTACATGACCAAATACTATTTTTTCCACAGAACTCTTGTCTCATTCAGCGTATAGGATGGATGGTGCTCAGTGAATGAGTTCAATATTTTTTTATCCTCTTTCAATGAGTGGCCCCAGGTCTTAGTGCACATACTATCCAAATCCTGCCCTGAATGCAGAATTAACTTCTTCATAGGCTTTTCTAGGACACTCATCACCACAACATCCCAGTGCTTCAAAATCATCATTAACTTTACAACATCGCTTTGAAGAGAGGTGATGTCATCCATCCCCATTTAACAGCTGGGGAACTGAGGCACAGAGATTAAGGACAAAATTGTCAAGTGTGCTTTAAATTTGGGTGTGTATATTGAGATGCCTAGACCTTGATTTTTCAGACTACTTACCATTTTTCTGGCACTTTGTATGCTCAGCTCACAGCACCCATTGAGTTCGGTTGCAGCTGTGAGTGTTGAACACTTATCCAGATTTTGGCTCAGATGTAACCGGTTAAACACCCAGAAAGTAAGAAGTGCAGAGTTAGTGGCTTCCTGTGGAAGAAACTGGTTTTTGTGAGTTGCTGAGGGTCACATGGGAACTTTGTGACAGAGGCAGGGATACAATCCAGTTCTCTAAGGCTACAGTCACCTGTCTTAACCACAAGACTGTTTTTTCCCTTTCTGCTGTCCCCTGCTTTCTTCAGCAAACCAAGTTAGGGTCCTACAGACAGCAGCCTCGTTCCCTGCACAACTCCAGTTTGTTCCCAGGGCACAGTCCATCCTATGCAATGAATGAGGCCAGGGTCCTGTGGGGAAACATAGTTTTTAATTACATGTTTACATACTGTCATAATGCACACATACAAAGGGGGTGAGATTAAGGTTGCATTGATCTTTCTGGCATTTCCTAATTTTGAGTACTTAACTTTGCAACCTCAGCTTTCCTTTTACTTTGTTTTTTGGATGTCGTTTCCTAGGTTTTTAAAAAAAAGCAAACAGAAAAAAATGACGTTTCACTGCAAGGAGCTATACTGACACCCCAACTCTCACATTTGGGTAATTAACAGGGTTGGACTTTTATAGCCACACCACAAACTTCCATCATGTGACCTAACTGAATAAGTGGTGGTATTAAGACTATTATTTTCTATATGGATCAGCAACTAAAGGTTGATGACAGAGTTTGCCAGTACATTTCAAGCTATTTTTAGGTACCAGAGGAATGTGAGACTCTGGAATTCTGGATTAAGTTTCAGGTTCTGGAGGGGAGTTCCCTCTGGTCATTATTGAACTGTTCCTACTCCCCTTTACTCCTATTTTTTCCCCGGCACCTGCTGTATTCTCCCCCCTCCCTTCTTCCCAACTCTTGTCTCTGTCCCCCTCTGTTTGAGTCAAGATGCTTCCTCTGCATCCTCTATGCTACCTGGGTACCAGCATAGGGAGCACTGAGAGCACAGAAGAGTCCTTGCTTTCAGTTCCAATGTCTGGTGCTGCAGCAACTCCCAGCAAGTTGGAGGAATGAGTGAAAGTCCTGCTCAGGTGCTGCAACATAAGTGATGATGGAATCTTCAGAGAATTTTTCTGGCTTGTGCAAATGGTGATTTTTCAAAGGCTATGTGAATGGATTTTCACCTACCGGTATTCAAGTTCCTGTTCCAAAGCAGGAGGTACGAGAGAGTCTCATTAAAATGACTGTAGGATTTTTTTTTTTATTAAGAATTGGTCAAAATACATTTCCCCCAAAACCTTGTTTCTGGCAATGGCTGAACTATTTTTGTTGAATTTTTGAAGAAAAAAACGTCAGGCAGACGCACACTTGCACAGCATGGAAAGTTTCAGCCTGACTACTTATAAATTTGCTAAAGTCAGTGTTTGAAAACAGGGCCGTAGAGTGCAAATGGTAGGCAACCTTAACTATAAGTAATGCTGCCAGTCCCACCTATAATGGAGATGTCATCTGGGTGACTCTGTATTTAATGGTAGAAATTGCAGAAATACTGAACAAAAAATAAGGATCCACCTGGGTAAAGTTGTGTGAAAGGGGAAGTGTGTTTTTAAAGAACCAACAGGATTGGAAATGTTACTAAACACTTTAGAAAATTTTAATTATATAATGGACACATTACCAAGAGGAAGGTATTACAATATGTGATGAGATGACAACAGATTATCTTCAGTTGAAGAACAGGAAGAGCTTGTGTCTTGCACAGGGATGCCTTCTAGGAAAGATGGTTTAATGTCATCCTTTTGGCAGACTGCATATGAGCCCTAGAGAAGTTCATGTTGACATAATGGTGAACAAGTCCAGTCTGCCCAGCCACCTCAGCGTCCTCCCACAGAGTGCTACCATTCCTCCAAAAAGTAAACTGGCTAACTTTTCAAATTGCAACTTTTAACTGTCCTATCCAGGAATGTGGGCTTATCAAGGCAGCCATCTTGATTGGGCTTCTGAGCAGGGTGGTTGTCCAAGAAAAAAACCACAGGAGTATCAGTTTCCTAGAACTTCATGCTGTGTGATGGGCACTGTTGATTCAGAAGGAATGCCTGATTGGCTACTATATTATAGTCCTGCTGGACAGCATTTCCACAGTTGCTTCCTTCAGAAAGCAATTGGGTGGGGAAGACGTTAGGTGTGCATTGTTGCACAAGTAAGACATGCCTCTTATTTGGTGGACCCAAGCTCACTTAGAGTTGCAGGGGCTACAGGAAAGTGATGAGCACTCATCTAGCTTCATAGAAAGCTTAACAGAACATAGTCTGCTAAATGCTGAAAGTTTGCTCACTGTTATAGCTACAGAGCCAAGCTATCCCTTAAGGCAAAGCTAGATGGGGTTCTTGGCTGAGTTCAGGATGCTGTGTGTTTGATCACTGCCACAGCTCCCTGAAGATGCAAACCTCTGTGTTGGCAAGTGTCCTGGATAACAGAAGGAAATGTAGGCTGACTTCTCACCATTGCATAAAACATTTTCTTCAAAGAGCACAAAAACCTTCATGTCAAAGGTTATTTCAGCTCTTCTTCCTCTATTTCTGTGCTTAATGCATGATGTACTTTTCGGCAAGGGAATTTTGCATTATAGAGGGCTCTCTTGGAGGATGGATCTTGAGCTGTTAATTGAGAAAATGCAACTCCAATTTTTTACCTCTGGGGTCAGTCAGTCAAATCTCTTATTAGGGGTTTGCTGGACAGCCTTTCTAGGAGTAGAGATATTAAGATATTAAGCGGTGTGAAGAAATATTTCTTTCATAGAATAGTGTTGATAAATTGTATAGTCAATTGTTTGACCACAATTTAGTTCGTTCTGAAATATACTCAAGAGCCCAAATAACCAGTGTCAGTCAGGTTCAGTAATATGGTACTGGAAAAAATTCTATACGATTCCAGTCTCCAAAGAACAGTCCCATGCAGCTATGTTCCTTCCTTATCTTTGTTTTGAATGCTAGCTTTCCAGATACTGGTCCCGGAAGTTACACCCCTATTTGGTACTAAGACATAGAATGAAATGTATCTTGATTTTGTCAAGTTTCCTATCTGCTTGTGCCAGATGCTTGCTTCAGCAAATGCCAAGTGTTATGGGATACGTAGTATAAGTGAACAAGATTATGATATAGGCCAGTTTAGGTTATATCACTGTTAGAATATTTGTGCTTAATGCTATTGGTGCTTAGTGCATGCGTGTGTGTGTGTGTGTGTATATGTGTGTATATATATATATATATATATATATATATAGCAGATAATACATATTATTAATGTGCTAGCCAGCGTATATTAACAATAATATATTGTATGAAATTGATGCCTTTGGTTCCTACAAAAATGGATAGGAGCTTCCCCATTTTGATTGACAATTTCTATTGTAGGTTTATATATTTCTTATTTTTGTTTGTAAATGGCTTTAATCTGTTTAGTCTTATTTAGAATTAAAATTTCAGGTGGCTGAATTGTTTGAAGAGCTGAAGAATCGAATAAAATCATTCAACATGTATATTAATACTCCACCTGTTATGGATCAGGAGTATATATACAAACAGCGCTTCATTTTGCAGGTAGGAGGATTAATATATATAGCTGATTTCTTGATTTTTCTTTTGGAGTGGCAATACTTTAATTTACAGTACAGTAGTTTATACTTACTAGCATCGCCTCGGTTGCCAGCAAAAAGTTATCTGGTAGTTGCTAATAAGCAGAAGTCAGGTTTGTGAGGCTGCAGCCAGGGAAGGAAGCACTGGGAGGTGCTTTCCCTAGTTGCAGCTCTGCAAACCTGCCTGCAGGGAGGGGAGCACCTGAGGTGTGGGGCAGGGTTGCAGCCTAGATGCTGGGGCTTTCTGTGGGAAGTGGGGACAATGGGACCCACAAAGCCGCATGCCTGTACCTCTCCCTGCGCTTCCTTCCCTGCGTGTGGTCCCACTGCAGGGCACAGTGTGTTAGGTGTAAGGAGATGCGTGGTGCAGCTCTGGCAGTCGGGCTGCAGCCCCGCTCCCTGCTACTGCTCTTACCACAGCTCTGCCCTCCCAGGCCAGAGCCCCTTATCTCCTGTTTGGTCCATGTGTGTAGGCAGGTTTCTTGGGCTGCAGCCCCAGAAGGAAGGGAGGAGGAAGGTGATCACTGACTGCACGCAAGTTTTGCAGAGCTGCAGCCAGAGAAGGCATGTCCCAGCACTACTTCCCTAGCTGCAGCCTTGCAAACCTGCCTGCAGGAGGTCTCTGCACATCCCGTTGCTTCCTTCTGTGGCTGCAGACTCACAAACCTGCCTGCCAGTGGTGCCTTTCTTCCAAAAAAGTTTATTCCTGAGGGAATTCTGTAGCAAAAAAAGTAAAAATTATGTGCACAATATTTTAAAATTCTGCAAATTGTATTTGTCAAATAAATGTGGCTCCAACATGGCAGTGGGGAGCACAGGCCACTGGCTGCACTGAGGTGGGAGATCACTCGGAAGCCCCCACCTGCTTGGGAACAGGGACTTGGCTGTGAGGTTGCACCTGACCCTGACACAATGCAAGAGCCAGGCCTGCCCCAGAAATACCCCTGGGCTCTGCACCAGGCACACCAGGTCTGGGTGGACAGGCTCAGCCCGGCAGGATCCAAGTGTGGAGGGGCTTAGTGTGAGGTGAGAGGTTTCGTGTGCGCGTGGCTCAGTGGGGGAGCTGGATACACAGAGGCTCATTGGGGGGTTCCGGGTGCAGTGGCAATGGGACTCTGCAGGGGATCCAGGTGAAGATGGTTGGGGCTCAGCACGGGGGGGGTGTCTGTGTGTGGGGAAATGGGGCTCAGCACAGGGGTGGAGAGTTTAGTGAGGGGCTCCAGGTGCTGGGGGAGTAGGGCTTGATAGAGTGAGGGGTCCAGGTGCCATGGGGTGGGGGTCTGGGTGTGGGGAATTCGTTGGGATAGGGCCTGTTTTATGGGGGAGCTGCAGCTACTGCCAAGGGAATGCTGCATGCCGTGCTCCCACTTCCCCCCATGATTTCCCTATCTCATTTTCTTCCCCATCTCATCTCCCTCGCCTACTGCCCCATGCCCCGTCCTCCTCCCCTCACTCACACATTCCCCTCCCCCTGCTCTAGTCCACCTCGTCTTCCTTCCCCACTGCCTCTTCTCCTCACCACCCTTCCCTTATTTCCCCAGCCCCATTGCGGGCACTCACTGTTGCACAGAAAACAGGAAGGCTCCCAGCACCCAAAAGGTAGCTCTACTGGCACTAGGACCCAGGAGGCAGCTTCAGCTGTAGAGTCAGCAGAGCCTAGGTGCATTCTCCTTCAGCTGGGCAGCAATGCGCTTGCAGAAATGAAGTGGGAGGAGTGGCACATAACCCTGTGTTCCCCCTCCATGCCTCACCTCTCTTCGGGGGGGGGGGCAATCCCCCCTCAAATATTGTGCCCTCGGTCACCCTCCCACCCCACCCCACCACGTGGCTTCCCTTTGCTTCCCTGACATTTTCTGTGGGGAAGCACAGGAATTCGGGGTGGGGGGGGGCAATTTCTGCTCGTGCGCAGTCCCACAGAATTCCCCCATAAGTCAAAGTTGCTAATAATCACCATGCCATTGCTTATATCCTAATCCTGTTAATGTTGATATTAATGGGATGGGATTGGTTCTTAGCTTCAAATTGTCATTAACTGGAAGTTGCTAATATCAGGATTGCTATTAAACAATCTATTGTATTTGTTTTTAGACTCTTTGGAGCAAGCTTTTTACACTTAAGTACAAACGAGTGCCCATCATATGTTTCAATTTAATTTTTCTCCCTTTAGTTTTATATCCCAGTTCATGTGGGATCATCAAACGTTTTTTGGTTTGTTAGTGTAGACAATAGAGCTACAATTCATGTTACTGTTATTTATGGATCAGTGGATCTGTGGCTATCCCTTCACTTCTGACAGTTTATCAAAATAAAACCAAACCTGATATGTCATTTTGCTGTGGCTGTCCAAATTAGTCATAAAAATAAACTAGTTTGGAAGGACACTCTGGGGGTAGAGAATAAAAATAAAAAATTTAGCAAACTAAACAGTCCAGGAGTGGGCTGCATTATTCCTGTGTGGAATGCTACATTTGGACCTTCATTGGCTGTGTAGTTACTAAAAAAATTGGATCACTTCCAAATTTTGTGCAGATAACCTCTTAAGTTCTCTGTCAAGTGAAATTGCCTCTGGGCTGATAGAGAGTGAGCTTATTTTCAGATAGGTATTGGTGATGTGAAAGACAACCCATTATTGAGTCTTCAGTGAAATTTTAATTCAGGTCTGTGCCATCAAACGCGTTGAGGTCTAATGTGAATATTGTTAGTGCAAAGTGAGTGACTCTTATGTGCTCTGTAGAACCCTGTTCATGTAGCTTGACTGTGAAAATCAAGAATATTTTCTGTGATGATTGAGACACGGGGCATTACCCACAATGCCAGTGGATTTGCATAATTTGAACAGATCATATGTACTTATATAAATACTAAAAATTGTTCTAGAGGGGAGTCCCTTTTTATGAAATCATTCTTTAGGAATCTATGCCTTGTAATTTTAAACTGAAATGTTATATTTTACAGTTGTTCCCTTAGAGAGGAGATAGCCACACACACAGCTTTCATTAATGAAATTGTTCTGCAATTGCATTGAAAGGCAAATATGTCCCATTGAGAGGAACTAAATACAATGTGTTGCATTTTAGCAAAATATTGGCTTTATTTCAGGTTGTAATGGCTGGTGCTTTCTACCCAAACTATTTTACTTTTGGACAATGTGATGAAGAAATTGCTGTGAAGGAACTGGCTGGCAGAGATTCTAAAACCATTGTAATGGTATGTTAAGGCAATGAGTAATCTACTGTGTATTTCAGTTATGTGAGATTTCAGTGTTGAGGGTGGTATTTTGCAGTTTCGTTCTCTCTTTCAACAGAAGAGGAATAAGAAAAGGAGTACTTGTGGCACCTTAGAGACTAACCAATTTATTTGAGCATAAGCTTTCGTGAGCTACAGCTCACTTCATCGGATGCATTCAAATAAATTGGTTAGTCTCTAAGGTGCCACAAGTACTCCTTTTCCTTTTGCGAATACAGATTAACACGGCTGCTACTCTGAAACCAGTCTTGAATATGTTGAGCATTACTTTGGAGGAAGCAGAGCATCATTAATCACAAATTCTTGGAACTTTGGGGTACCTATTTTTTTAAAATAAATTGTTTGATACAAGATCTACCTTTATTCAAAATAACTTCACAATTTTGATGGCATTTACTAAAGTTATAAATATTACATCTCTTTTGAATATTAGAGAAGACAAATACTTCAAGGCTCTGGTTAAATGCATAATCCATTAAAATTTTTAAAACTGCAAATATAAACTTTATTTTTTGTGACAGTTGAAGAACATTCCTCCCTATGGTTTCCTATACTATAAACAGCTGCAGTCACTCTTTAGGCAGTGTGGTCAAGTAAAATCCATTGCATATGATGGAACAAAGTAAGTAAAAATGTGTTATTTTACATATCATAATTATGAAGTAATGAGTGGAGACTAATTTAAAAATCATGTCACTGCTTTTGTTACCCTGTGATCTGTCTGCAACATTTAGTGATCTCTCCTGTGATGTGATCTGTATAAGTAGTTGAGGAGATATGTACATTGAAAATCAAATGTTGGACAGAGAGAAAGAAGCAGGCTTGAGACTGAGTATGTTTGTTTATTAGCTAGTAGTAGAGAAACCAGTCTTTTTACCCACCGTCGTCATTTTCTTCTTTTGTGTAACAGTAGCCCCCTAAAAAGGCTGCCAGTGTTTGAGAACCTTGGTAACATTGCTTTTCTCTGCCTTCTTCAGATTTCAACACCTTCATGATTAATTCTGTCGTATCTTCCCAAAATTCTTCCTGTTTATATTGCTATGTCTGCATTTACACAATAATCTTGAGCATGCTAGAATAATTTAATTATAGCCATAATTATATGTAAAAAAGTTCTAAAGGTACATAGGGACAGATTGAGCAGTGGCTGTGAGACTATAAACATTTTTGCATTTCTCTTACCTGCTCAGAAGTGGGCCAGGAGAAGAACTGATCCACTTTTTCCTCAAATAAAGTACGCACTGCAGGGGTTTGTTTGTTTTTTTGAAACAGAGCCTTTGTGGAGTTCTCTCGTAATCCAGCAGAGCGGTTTAAAATTCTTCCAGCAGTGTATATGGCACTTAAAATGTTCCAGTTAAGAAGTCTGCTTGAACTCAGTGTTCATCCTCCAGAAATGATTGAAGGAAAAATGGAGGGAGTGACATTTACAGGATTGAGGCACACAAGGTATTGCATTATGGAGAGAAACTAGTCTCTTCATGGTCTTAGGTTGGAACAAGGCCTCTGTTTTATTTTAAGATCAAGTGTGAACTGCCTCTGTCATAACCAAAACTAAACCAGTCCACTTCAGATATCAAAGACATAATCTTATGCCAGGGCAGAATTATTCTGGAGGGTTTAGATGACTTGGACAGAGTGTTAAATAAAGAAATTGTAAAATCACTAACTGAACACTTTTTTGGGGCGGGCCTACTTATAACTCAAAAATGGCTTGGTCTGGGAACCTCAGATTTGTATTTCTTCTTAGCGGGACTGGTGTGTTTGAATAGTTTTGGGGGTATTCTGTTGGTTAAAAGCAGTCTGAATGCATATTCAAAACCTGCAGAGTTCTTACCCATCTGCCTTGCCATATGGCGTTAATATGTTGTGAGCATCAGGTAGACATATGTGTATAGTGGTAGTTGAGGGGGTACTTGAAGACCAAAGGGGAGGAGTAGCAGCACATTGGGGACATTAGGGAAACCCACCTTTTGGTGGCTGGAGATGCAGTGTAGGCAGAAGTGGTGTCCACCCCGTGTTGCTTGCAAGCTCTGTTAGTGTCCTTCCACCTCTTGAAACCTCCACAGGGACTTGGGACACTGAGCTGACACTAACCATTCTTAAGTAGAAATGAACAAACCTTGATAAAATGTTTGGGCAAACACCTTTTATTCTCCTATGGAGAATCCATCAGACTGAAAGTGTAGACCACTTGAGTAGGCCATGTCCAGTGGTCCAGGGAAAAGGTTCTGCTGGAAGAATCTGTTAACAGTGGCTTGCCCTGGGTACTCGACCCCTATTCTTAGACACAACTTGCTGAAACATCCCTCTGCCAAATGTTCCTGTTCAGCTGCAACTCTGAAATTAGTCCGTAAGCTTTGGGTATGATATTTCAAAATGTTAAAATGGCTGAAGGCAGAATTATGGCCTTAAGTTCAGAGTGCATACACCTGCAGCTCCCATTGACGATACGGACTTTTCAACAAAGCTTATGTAGACCATAAGATTATTCGTAAGATCCATATGAATATTAATTATTAAAGCACCTTAAGAAGCATAGGCAGCCCATTTACATCTGAGGATTAATATTGAATTTCTTAACTCTTGTCAATTACTAGCAACTTCTGTGTTCTTAAAGAGAGAATATTTTGGAATTTATCCTTAGTGTAATCAACCTAAATATTTTTTTTCATAACTTAACCTTAAAAGAGACGCCATAGTGGAAAACTCAGTTATTAAATCTAGGCTTTTGTGAATTTTATAAGAATTTGGTAGGGCAGCTGCTACTTTGCATGTATCATTATTTGTTATGCCACAGCAGGCACATAAAACATAATTTCTCAATGGTCTGTTGGATTTTCATAGCGCTCCCCCATTCTACCTTTATTTATTTTAAGCACGGACCATACTGTAATATATGCATTTTAGGGCTCATATCTTTCTTGCTAGGTATAAATGCCTTAACTTTGTTTTAGACCTAGATAGAAAGTGACTCAGGTTCATTTTTATTAAACTGAACTTTAAATTCTCACTTCAGAAAAATCCCAGAACATAGTGCTTGAAGGATTATATTGTATTCAATTATGTTTTTTAGAGTAAATGTGGACTTTCAGAAGCAGACCGTAGAGCCTATGCAAACCTCGTTTGGTGCTCTAGAACAGTCACAGACAATTGCAAGCCTTCCCTTGTCCATCTGTGTCACAGAGGTAGGAAAGTTCTGTCACTAAAATGCTGACCATACCTCATAAATCTTTTAAAGATTCCTCTATACAAACACAGCTAAAAACTGGAAATAGTGGAGGAAGGGTTTGAAGCTTTTTTTCATGGAATAGGATCATTTGGGGAAATAAGCAACTTCTCTAAAATTTAAAACAGTTGTACGTAAATAATAATCTCGCTATGGTAAGGTATGGGCTGTCCCTTGTTTGTTTGTACAGCCACTTTAGCACATTTTGGGAGCGAGTGGAAACAAACAGTAAGTGGAAGTGAAATTTAAAAAGCAAATACATTTTAACTAGATATAACTCTTCAATCAATTTTTACATAACCTTAAATTGTCCTTTGTGTGATTGTCCATGTGCCCATTCTACTGATGGTGCACGTGCACCTCGTGTTACAGATCACTGTCTGTCATAAATATAAAGGGAAGGGTAAACACCTTTAATCCCTCCTGGCCAGAGGAAAAACCCTTTCACCTGTAAAGGGTTAAGAAGCTAGGATAACCTCGCTGGCACCTGACCAAAATGACCAATGAGGAGACAAGATACTTTCAAAGCTGGAGGGCGGGAGAAACAAAGGTTCTCTCTGTCTCTGTTGCTTTTGCCGGGACCAGAGCAGGAATGCAGATCAGAACTCCTGTAAAGAGTTAATAAGCAGTCTAGTTAGATATGCGTTAGATTCTGTTTTTTGTTTAAATGGCTAATAAAATAAGTTGTGCTGAATGGAATATATATTCCTGTTTTTGTGTCTTTGTGTAACTTAAGGTTT
Organism: Eretmochelys imbricata; assembly: GCF_965152235.1. Classification (NCBI taxonomy): domain Eukaryota; kingdom Metazoa; phylum Chordata; order Testudines; family Cheloniidae; genus Eretmochelys; species Eretmochelys imbricata. The sequence continues at coordinate 113,770,145 of NC_135577.1, forward strand.
TGCCTAGAGGGATTCTCTGTGTTTTGAATCTGATTACCCTGTAAGGTATTTACCATCCTGATTTTACAGAGGTGATTCTTTTACTTTTTCTTCAATTAAAATTCTTCTTTTAAGAACCCGATTGCTTTTTCATTGTTCTTAAGATCCAAGGGTTTGGGTCTGTGTTCACCTATGCAAATTGGTGAGGATTTTTTATCAAGCCTTCCCCAGGAAAGTGGGTATAGTGTTTGGGAGGATTTTGCGGGGGAAAGACGTTTCCAAGCGGGCTCTTTCCCTGTTATATATTTGTCAGACACTTGGTGGTGGCAGCAATAAAGTCCAGGGGCAAAAGGTAAAATAGTGTGTACCTTGGGGAAGTTTTAACCTAAGCTGGTAAAAATAAGCTTAGGGGGTTTTTCATGCAGGTCCCCACATCTGTACCCTAGAGTTCAGAGTGGGGAAGGAACCTTGACAGTGTCTTTTTAGCCATCGGTGCCTGTAGGGCATGTGTGTGCTCTCCAGTCGTCATCCTGTGCTGTGATGGCATATAAGGGCAGGGCATGCCCGCCACCATTCAGCTCCTCTCACCACTTCATGGCTTGACTGGCAACCTTCTTGATCGCCTTAGCTACCCAACTACAAATACAGTGTTATTTGTTAGTTGAATAGTTATTAGTTTGTTTGCCTGTTTCAACTTTTATTAAAAAGAAAAGGAGTACTTGCGGCACCTTAGAGACAAACAAATTTATTTGAGCATAAGCTTTTGTGAGCTACAGCTCACTTCGTCGGATGCATGCAGTGGAAAGTACAGTAGGGGGATTTAATATACACAGAGAACATGAAACCATGGGTGTTACCATACACACTGTAACGAGAGTGATCAGGTAAGGTGAGCTATTACCAGCAGGAGAGAAAGTAAACCTTTTGTAGTGATAATCAAGGTGGGCCATTTCCAGCAGTTGACAAGAACATGTGAGGAGAGGAACAGTGGGGGGGGGAAATAAATATGGGGAAATAGTTTTACTTTGTGTAATGACACATCCACTCCCAGTCTTTATTCAAGCCTAATTTAATGGTGTCCAGTTTGCAAATTAATTCCAATTCAGCAGTCTCTCGTTGGAGTCTGGTTTTGAAGTCTTTTTGTTGAAGAATTGCGACTTTTAGGTCTGTAATTGAGTGAAAAAAGATTGAAGTGTTCTCCGATTGGTTTTTGAATGTTATAATTCTTGACGTCTGATTTGTGTCCATTTATTCTTTTATGTAGAGACTGTCTGGTCTGGCCAGTGTACATGGCAGAGGGGCATTGCTGGCACATGATGGCATATATCACATTGGTAGATGTGCAGGTGAACGAGCCTCTGATAGTGGCTGATGTGATTAGGCCCTATGTTGGTGTCCCCTGAATAGATATGTGGACACAATCGGCAACGGGCTTTGTTGCAAGGATAGGTTCCTGGGTTAGTGTTTTTGTTGTGTGCTGTGTGGTTGCAAACTGGACACCATTAAATTAGGCTTGAATAAAGACTGGGAGTGGATGTGTCATTACACAAAGTAAAACTATTTCCCCATGTTTATTCCCCTCCCGCTCCACCCACTGTTCCTCACACATTCTTGTCAACTGCTGGAAATGGCCCACCTTGATTATCACTACAAAAGGTTTTTTTTCTCTCCTGCTGGTAATAGCTCACCTTACCTGATCACTCTCTTTACAGTGTGTATGGTAACACCCATGGTTTCATGTTCTCTGTATATATAAAATCCCCCTACTGTATTTTCCACTGCATGCATCCCATGAAGTGAGCTGTAGCTCACGAAAGCTTATGCTCAAATAAATTTGTTAGTGTCTAAGGTGCCACAAGTACTCCTTTTCTTTTTGCGGATACAGACTAACATGGCTGCTACTCTGAAACCAACTTTTATTAGTTATTCACTGTGGCGTTGTTGAGCTCACCTGGGTTTAAACACTGCCCATCATGTGAAAGAGCTATTCCAGTTTCAAATGGAGACTCAAAGTCTCTCTTGTCTGGGAGAGATGCACATTCCCAGTAAACATGTGAATTGTAAGTCTTTCAGCTCCACAACTAGGAAGGACAGGGAGGCCTGACTTCATGTCTTCCTAATGATCAAACAAATGAGACCAGTTTCCGAGCTAAGCTGTCAAATACACCCTGTATGTGAGCCTTCGGAATCTAAGAGTGGCAATACGGGCTTGTGACTTTGAGAGCTGCAACCTGAACATTCATTCCCGACTGCAACAGTTAAGTGAACCCCAGACTGCATGGGGTTATAAGCCCCAGAGATAGGTCACCCATCAGGGATTCCTCTAAGAGAAAAACCTCCGCACGGGGATTTTGCAGCTCAGAAGAGCTCTTGCTGAAACTCGGCGCTGAGCTGCTTCCATGCCACAACCCAGCACTTTTGCAGCCCAGTGTCTCTCACTCTTCTGCTACATATGGGTGATTCCCCTTCTGTCTGCAGTTTCTGGAGGCAGTTCAAAGCTGTAGCACAACCTGACCTAGCTATGCCCCTTTTTCCGGCCTGCTGCCAGAAATTCTGCCTTTGTGACACCTGTCCGTAATGGTTCTCTTTGCTTCTCGCCTTTCCTTTCTAATTTTTTTTCATTTTCAGGCAGTAGTGAGCAGCCTTCTTTGTTCTCTCCACCACCTGGACCGGGTATTTAGTAGCCTGTGTCTGAACCCACCAAGAGTCTCCGCTACAGTGCCTCTCTGCTGAGTTCCTCTGCCCCCTTTTAGGGAATGGCAGAGTAGTAACTCAAGCACTAGGCTGAGCCTAGAAAGTGCTCCATTTGCAAGGCAGCTTTAATAGGCTTTATAGTGTGAAAATCATGTCCTCCTTGTTCTCAGCCAACTGACCCTAGCATTGCTGGGGAATGGAACTTTTGAGTCGGACAAGCGTATTGGGACCACCCATCCACCAATAAACCGATACTCCACCATAGAAAAATCTGACCAGGAAACCCAGAGTAGGTCAGGAAGAGACCCTAAGGATGAGGAGGACTTCATTCAGCTGGCCCAGGTGGTAAATCCTGGGGCAATTCAGGACCACAAGGACAGGACCCTAACAGGGTTCCCAGTCCCCCCCCCAAGTCCTGACATGGATCCTAAGTACTCTGTGAGCCCTGCTTCTCTCCTCAATCACTCTCCACCCCCATCTTCTCTCCTCCCCAGGTATTGGATTCTGTGCTGTTCTCCAAGTACCTCTACTCCTAGCTCTACTATTCTGGCTTTGCCTGCTCTTCAGCTGGAACCTGGGCTCAGCTCTGGCTCCCCAAGTTACTGGTGTCTGGCTACAAGGAACAGTGCAGGGAATGTGCACTGTAGTCCATTAACTCTCCTTTGTCTGGAAAGCTGGAGAGCAAGAGGCAGGTCTCAGCTGGGCAAGAAGACAGGGAAAAGAACGTTGGGTAGCCTACCAGTAGGACTCAGACTGGGGATCAACATGATCTCAACAGTGGTCCATGAAGTTAATTGTAGCATTTTGAATAGACTCAGTGCGGGTAAGGTGGGTGTCAGGAAGACCCCAAAGAGGAGGAAGTTGAAGTAATCAAGATGGGAGATAAGGCTCTGGACTAGTATGTGGATTTTTTCAATTGTGTCCAAGAGGTTTTGTCTTGAAGATATTATGAAGATTTGGACATGGCCTGCATGCACTTTTAAAAAGTGAACATTTTAATATCTTTTCAGAAATGCAACTAGATTTCCCTGTTGGGGAAAGTGGGAAGTTTCATTACCTTTAAATACCAAAATTATTTTTAAAAATTTTAATATTTTGTAATTGAACAGTACAACCATCAGAGTCCTGCTTCTTTTTGGAGAGACCAACTTAGAGGGCTGATAGAGAGTGATTGATTTCAGTTTGTTTTACTACAGACAGATAATTCCTTTGTTTAATCAGTTTTAAATACAAAACAGAAGAGTGGGTGGGTGAGATTCTGTGGCCTGCGTTGTGCAGGAGGTCGGACTAAATGATCATAATGGTCCCTTCTGACCTTAGTATCTATGAATCTATTACAAAAAAAATTGTCAAATAAATGTGCATCATCCACCATTTTCTAATGTAACAATGTAAAAATTAAGAATCTGAATAAATGTATGTAAAGCTGTATAATTCCTTAAATGTGTATGGATATAATGTATTTTCCTGGTTAACAAAAGTAAGTACCAAATTTAGTGTCAAGGCTATATTTAGTTGCAAACCAACACATCTTAAATGCTCCCTAACCAATGAGAATTAACCTCTCTTTAGGAAAATAACTAAGAGTACAAATACAAAAGAAGATTAAAACTGAACATTTAAATCAGTCTGTTATGCCATCATGCCTGAGCTTCACCTCTTGTTATGTCAGATTTTACACCAATGTTCATATGATAATACGTCTCTTATTTACAGTATCTGGTGCAATATGGATGTGAAAGTTATGCTTCATCATTTAAGAAATACACCAGGTGTTTGAAAACTACTACCATAAATTCTTTTCAGGATTAGGAATGCTTTATTGTATTTTTCCTGGTATGCTGTGTAACACTAAAAAAATGTGATCAAGCATTGTAAGAATAAAAATCATATGAAATCAGATTTTAATATAAAAAGATGACTTAAAAAATTCAAAATATTTTAGCAAGTTGTATCCTGGTGTTCTTAGGTGGTGGAAGTTGGACACTTCTGGGGTTACCGAACAGATGAAAAAAATATGATTGTTCTCAAAAGGCTTACTACTGAGATTAACCACCTGGACCTGATGCCTCTACCAGTGTGTCCGTATCCTGATTTAGTTTGTCTGGCACAGTTTACTGATTTTGAAAGCAAAAGATACTATAGAGCCCAGATCTTATGTGTTTCTGGAGATTCTGCTGAGGTATAGTAATATGTTATGTTATATTGAATGGTAAGAAGTAATTGAATTAACGATCTTGTAGCTTCATATTTTTAATGAAATACTTTTGTGACAATTACAAACATCTTTATAAAGAAAGCAAATGTATAAAAGCAAACCTTAGCCAAAGTGACCCAGGAGCAAATGAATGATAGGTCAGAACACAACAGGGAAATTGTCACTTTGTGATATTGAAGGAGAATTTTGACAGGAGAGAAAAGTGGGTGGTGTAGTAATGTGTGCTGAAGTAGAAGGCTTCAATGAAAGTAGTAGCAAATGAAAAACTTAAAACGGGCTCCAATTACAAGATCTATAGTTTGGAGGAATACTTCAAAAAATGAAATTTTAAGTCAGCTTGATGAATCAGTGTCAGCATGTAACGACTGAGAAGGTAAATGTGTTCATCAGTGTGACCAAAAATCACAAGTTGATGGACTCACGTGTTCTCAACTGTATGTAAAAGGATGGCCAGTGTATAGTCCTTGTCAATTGGCTTCGGAGGGCTTGTCTTCACTACTGGGGAGATTGATGCTGCTGCAACTGATGCAATGAGTGTCGATTTAGCGGGTCTAGTGAAGACCCGCTAAATCGATAACAGAGCGCTCTCCAGTACTCCAGCTCCCTGAGAAGAGTGAGGTAAGTTGACCAGAGAGCGTCTCCTGTTGATGCAGCGCAGTGAAGACACCATGGTAAGTCGACCTAAGCTACATCAACTCCAGCTACATTATTCACGTAGCTGGAGTAGCGTAACTTAGATCGACTTACCCCAGTAATGAAGACAAGCCCTCAGAACAGTTGCATGCTACCTCTCTGTGGTGCCCAAAGGTTCCCCTTCCAAGAGCCTTGATTGCACTGTGGCAGTGACCCCTCACCACTGGCTTCCTTGAAGCTAGGTGCCCAGCTACAGCTAACCACTTCTACTTGTGGTAAAGCTTGTTTGAGGTCTGAATCAGGCCTGCAGGTAGGTTGGGTTCGTCCAGATTTCTTGGTCAAGGCATAGTCGACGTCCAGACTCCAGAGAAATAATTTTAAAAAACTCAGTAATGATGATGTTTCAGATTCTGGGGTCCATTCAGAAGCATCTGGCGATCTGGATTTGGCCCACAGTCCACCAACTGACTACCCCTGATGTAGGTGTAGCCAAAGGCATAGGCTGCCTGGGCTTTGTTCTAAAGCCATCAGCTCTCATCATAGATGTAGTGCCCCTCAAATGCAGACACAATTTCATTGAAAGCTAGCAATCCTTTCTTGACTTTGCTGTTCCATTCTTGGCAAGGACCACCTGTGACAGTCTTAAGGTGTGTATGAGTATGATTTTAATAGCTTCATGTGAGCACCACTTCTGATTGCATAATCAGTTGATGAAATCTGATCTGATTCTGTACATACATGCCTTACAGAAGTCAAGTAAATCTCCAAATCCTTGGAATCTTTTTGCCATCTCTGTCAGCAAGTGGACAGGCAAAGCAGCTGATCAGATAGTTCAGACAGGCTTGTCTGTTCCAGTGACATTTATTTTGCTTTGGATGGCAGGGGGTGAGTGTAATCCGTGGCTGTCACCCACCCCGACATGCCAGTCTGTGCAGTAGCTATCTGCCAATCCAGAGACCACAAGTAGTTGACTTCCTCCTCTGCTGATTTGAGGTAAGATTATGCAAATTTCAGTCTAAGCCACCAGCCCCTAGTCCATAATTGGTATGGGCCAAGAACTGTTGCCTTGGAGAAAAGTTTGCCTAATGCTGTCTCTAATTAGCAGTTTTTTGGTTGATTGGATGTGTAACCTAGGAGAAGATGGAATAATAGACAAGACAAAACTGACCTGTTTATTTTTGACACATTCTGCCTCCAGGAACCCATTATTCAAGATTCTGTAGTTTCTATAAGTATTTGTCTTTTAACTGGTTATGTAGTGTACTGTGCTACTGAACTGATTGTCTCTGTGTAGCTGATGTGTAACTATTAAAGAAATTTTATATACTGCAGTAGGTCCATTGTGTGCTTGCTACCTTACATCTGCTAAACTAGCACTTTCTTTGGTGCTTTGAAATCTCCACTGATTTTATATTTTCATTCCTTTCTTTGTCATCAAGGTTTTCTTTGTCGATTATGGCAGTAGATCAAGAGTGTTTTTAAATCACCTAAAGGAAATTCCAAACTATCTTCGAGAGCTTCCTTTTCAGGTAATGATAAATAGTGTTTGCTTCTTTTTAATGAATGTATTAATATTTTAGGCCAACAAGCTTAAGATTTTTTTAAACCTCAACAAATCTTTCCCAAATAATAAAGATCCATGACTGGCTACCATATTTTGCTAATCTGATGTATGTGAAAGCCTTTATCACTAGTCATACATAAGGTATGTTTGGAAGCCTAACTGTTTTCCACCAAGAGAAGACCTGTTTAATAAGTAATCTTGTTTCATGTAACTGTAAACAGTGGTGCCTAGCTTGTGGTTGGAATCATGTGTAGTCCTCAAGGGTTATTGTGTGAACAATGTTCGTATTTGATTATTAACGGTGATTAGCTCCCGCACCATGAAGCGCAGCCCCTGCCAGCACCACTCCACACCTGCCCGAGGCTTGCAGTTTGGGGGGGCAATGCTGGCCCTGTTCCCCCAGACTACTCCAGGCTAAAGAGTGGGGGGCCATGGCCCCCTGATTTTGGAGCCCTTGGTGTAGATGTATGCACAGTGACAGTATAATGGGATTTGTAGCAGTAGTTTTATGGCACCCTTAAGCACTCTCTGTAAAATAATGAATTTAATATTGTTAATGGGGGAAGTGTCACGCATGTGATGGTTTATCATTTTGATTGTTACTGACCCAAATTGTTTTGGTAAAAAAATCAAAATGTGTCTGTCACTTCTGGAGCTCATCATGCATTCTTTAATATGTTGTTTTAGGCTTTAGAGTTCAAGATGTGCAAGATGCGCCCCTCTGCGAAATCTCTTGTATGTGGAGAACAGTGGAGTTATGGTGCTAGCCAAAGATTTGCTTCATTAGTAAATGACTGTGCTCTTATAGTGAGGGTGTATTCAGTTGTGCACAGTGTTCTGCGTGTGGATGTTTACCGTTACTCCGGAATTAAAGAAGTGAACATTCGAGACGTGCTCATTGAAGAGGGCTATGCTGAGCTAGCAGAAGAATCCTATGAATCAAAAGTATGCATTAAATAAAAAGCAATGTTTTGCCATGCCTCTTTAGTTTCTTATGCTAATTTATTTAATCTCCTCTTATGACCTGATACATTGGGCTGAGATTTTGACAGCTATGTAAGTTAAGCAGGGTTGACTCTGGTTAGTACTTAAATGAGAGTATAATAAAACATGTATGTGTATGTAAGCCTCTGGTTAATACAAGTGGTCTTTGAGATAGTTTACATGTACTAAAGTAATCATAGTGTGGGGAGACAGGGACCTGAACTAACTGTTTTTGAGACTCTTCCAAACCGATGCTTCCCAGTGAAGGGTGTAATGCTTTAATTAGGTGACTGTCTTGTATTAAGTACTGCTAAGTGCTTTATGATTCAGTGGAAGGTGTTAAGGCAAATCACTGTTTTTGAATTCAAACTTGTGTTTGTTCACACAAATTTGTATACATTTTTTTTGCATGAACTGTTTTGTTTTAGTTTTTAAAAGTTTGAACATTTCTCAGTTTGTTCTAACTCTTTTCTATTTTTCATTTAGCAAAGCAATGAACTCAAAGAATTATATTCAAAACAAGTAGAAAATGAGGAGAATGCATCTGTAACTCCAAAAAAAAAAAAAAAGGAAGAAAAACGCCTCATTGAAATGTTGTTAAATCACTTTTCTGCCAATAAATTTGGTGCACCAAATTGTAAGGTAACTTCAGAAATGGTTTCATTTCTATATGAAACTATAAAAATATGATCTGTCTATGCCCGAGATTGAAAGCGATTTTTCCAACAAGATTTGATTTTCTGCCTTGAAACAATATTAACTTCAGATTCAGCTATGAATAAAGATAACATAAATTTTTAGGGTTCTTGGAGATAGATTTGTGAACCAGTAAGAGACCAGGATTAAATATTGTCTGAATTAACAGTTTTTAGGATCTTAAGACCTCTGTAGTATTGAGTGACTTCAGCTTGTGGTACAGCATGTGAAAAGCAATTTTATCCTCAACATTTTATTTTTAATGGAAATGGGTACTACCCTCATTTCTCCCTGTTTATATCAGTTTTTAATTCTTAAAAATACATGACAAAGGAATTCAAAATTTACGCCAGGTTTGTGTGCAGAATAGTAAGACTGTGGGAGGCAGGCAGTACAGATGCTTTAAAATTTACTTTTAAAATTCTGTGCATCTTCTGTGTTAACCAAGGAGACTCCAGAGTTAATCATTCAGGTGAATCCAAAATTAACAATTAATTCTTCTTTGAGTATATGCCCTTATGGGTGCTCTGCCATAGGATGGACGTGCGTCCATGCACTTTCAACTGGAGAATGCGAAGCAGTGTTCGCAGGCCTGCATGTGCACAGATCAGCACCTCCTGTCCCCAAACAAAGGCATATAAGGAGGAGTGGACCCATTCCACTCAGTTCCTTTTCAACCACCTGTGGCTAAAGACTAGCGATTCTGCCTCTGTTGATTCTCAGCTTCTCACTTTTCTTGTATACCGTTTATTCTTTATTCCCCGCCCCCATTTTCTTAGTTTTAGTTTTATACACTTGTGTTTAGAAGGGGGACTACCCTCTCCCTGTCTCTCCTTCAATCCGCTACCACTCTGGATTATGCTGAAAACTCTGGGATTTCAGTCCTGCCAGACCTGCCACAGGTCTTTTCCCCATAGTGGCAGGCATTCGAACTGTCTCTCCTGCCTTGGAGACACCCATGTTCTGTCTAAGTGTAAAGTCTGTATGGGATTTAAAGGCAGGTCTCAGAAAGAGAGGCAAGATTGAAGCTCCTAATGAAGTGTTCACTAGTCCCAGTAGGATCTGCTTCCCTGCTGTGTGTTAGCCTAAACATCCCAGGCTGCTCTGTTGGCAGCAGTACCTTCAGAGACTAGGACTTCTAAGAAGAAGAACCTTCTTTCACCTTCCAGAGAGCCTGAGAGGGAGGGGTAGGTCACCCCATAAATGCCATAAAGACCTCACATCCCTCAAAGGCTACAGCTCAGGTATCGTCTGAGCACAGTACCAAGCCACTGGTGCTGCACAAGAAGCAAGTGTGTGGACAAGTCTAAGACAACACAGGGAACAGTTTACCTCATTACCAAACCAACACATCAAGGCACTGAGATATGCAGAGGCCTCCTGTCGTGGCACCATCATCTCCCTTACACCAGGGCTCTGAGGTAGAGAAGCTCCTCTTCAAGCCTCACCAGTACTGCAGCCACTGTTTCGGCAGTACTAGGTCCTGGCATCAGTTCAGTCTTCTGGACACCAGAGCTTTCCAGCTCCCTCCAGATTACTTTCCCTGGAGGGCCTGTTTATATTGGAGGTAGCAGAGTCTCCCCTGCTACAGTCCTATACCAAGGTCACTTTCCCAATATCGCTCAGATGGATTGAACTTGATAAGACTTCTAGCCTTAAATACTGGCACTTTTGTCTGAGGTTCCCCCCCTACAGCCCAGGGGATGATTTTTCTTCAGACTCTCTGAGGTCTCAGTATAGGGTTCTTTTTCAGCATGTTACCACCACACCCTGTGAGACAGTATTCTGAAGCTTTTTCAGACCCCACCAGACATCCTAAAGCTAGGGGATAGGACTGTCTCTGGGGACCCTTCTTTTATCCCCCCTGGATTCCCCTCAGTGAACAATTTTATAGGGTTTCAAGCAGAAAGAGCGCCCAATACCTGCCAGTATGGCATCATTCACAGGCACCAAGTGAACAACCTACAGTGCCACAGGATTGCCTTTCAGTGCCTTATGCCCTCTCGGCACTGGGGAACACAGAGGAGAAGCAGGATCCCCAGATGAGGGCAAGTTTCTTCTATCAGCCAAGTCCTCTTCATTCCCAGATGAGATGGTAAAGCACCCACCAGCTTCTTACACTGTCCACTTTCAGGCCTTGCAAGACCCTGTGAAATGCATGATGGAATTCCTCCGGATCCCATTAGAGGTGGTCCATGAGTCTCAACACTCCTTGGTGGACATTTTAAAATCTCATCTGTTGATGAAATATCTCCTCCCAATAAATGTGACTCAGTTATCACCGGCTCACAGAGTCTGGCAAACATCTGCCATTATCCAGCTCACCTGACAGTGGGAAATTAAAAAGTACTATATGCCAGCCAAGGGAATGGAGAATTTCTTTTCTCACCTCACCCAACTCCCTAGGGGTGGACATGGCTAACAAAAGGAATAGACAGGCCCAGTCCAGACTCTCTCCTAATAAAGAGTCCAAATGTTTAGACCCCCTGGGTAAGAAAAGCTACTCCTTAGCAGTTCTCCAACCTTGTGCGACAAATATGTTGGCAAAATATCATTTCAGTATATATTCCAAGTTCACTCATTTTATTGAACATCTGCCATAGGACAAGAGAACAATTTCAGGCCCTCATTTCAGAGAGTCAGTTGAGAGCCAGAACCTCCCTCCAAGCTGCTCTAGATGCTCCAGATACAGCTTCTACATGCCTAACCATGATCATGGTTATGTGGAGAGCATCTTGGCTCCAGTCTTCCAGTCTCCCAAGAAAAGTGCAGATTATTGTTGAAGACCTTCTCTTTGAAGGGCCCAGGCTGTTCAGCTCTATATGAGTCTTCCCTCTCCACTCTGAAGGACTCGAGAGCTACCTTACAGTCACCAGGAGTTTACGTTCCTACAACCAAGAGACAGTTTAGTTGGTTGCAAATATCACAACAGCCTAGGCTGTTCCAGTACAACCCGCAGTAGGCCTTTCCCCGATTTTGAGACTTTCAGAGGAGGAGATCAAGACCTCAGGAAAGGGGACCACCCCCTCCTACAGAAACATCTCCTCTACTGTCCAGCAAGGGTATGTGGTGTGGTCCTGTCCTTCCTCACCTCTGTCCCACAGGAGGACTACCAGGCCCACCAAGACCTCCTAAAAAGGGTGGCAGCGAGCCTCCGCCTCCAGGCTGAGGAGATGGAAGAGCCCTCAGACAGTTCCTGTTCAATGTGCTGTCCCCTTCAGCAACGGGCAGGGTGGCCTTGTCGCTCCATGAAGGGGTGGCAGGAATTTCAAATGCCCTGTGGCAAACACCAGCCTCGTTGGCTCCCACCTCTAAAAAGGCGGAGCGCAAGTACTTTGTACTCACGAAGGGACACAAATATCTGCATACCCACCCGGCGCCCAACTCCTTGGTGGTCGAGTCAGTCAAGCACAGGGAGCGGCAGGGGCAACCAGCCCCGACACCCAAGAACAAAGACTCTCGGAGACTGGATACTTTCGGGAGAAAAGTTTATTTGTCGTCAAGCTTTCAGCTACAAGTAGCAAGCCATCAGGGTCTTCTGGGTCACTACGAGTTTAACCTCTGGGAATCCCTCCCCAAGTTTTGAGGACTCCCTGCGGGAGCACAATAAGAAGGAGTTTAAGGTGCTTGTGGAGGAAGGGGCGGCGGCCTCAAGGGCATCCCTGCAGGCCGCTTCGGATGCAGCGTTCCCGGCTACGTGGTCCAGGGCCTCAGTGGTGTCCATGAGACGGGCGTCACGGCTTCCGCTCTCTGGACTCTCCAGCGAAGCACAGTCATCCATGCAGGATCTCCCTTTCGATGGGAAGGCTCTGTTTGCTGAGGAAACAGACACAAGGCTGCGTGGCATAAAAGACTCCCGCGCGACCTTCCAGATCTTGGGCCTCTATGTCCCTTCTCTGACAAAACCCAAGTTCAAGCCGCAGCAGGTGGCTGCCCTCCCGAAGTATGAGGTCGCCCACAGAAAGCAGCGAGACTATAGAAAGCGCCCGCATCGGCAATCCCGGCCTGCCCCCAAGCTTGGGTCTTCTAAAGTCAAGCAGGCCGGCAAAAAGCGTTTTTGACGGGATGCTCCGGGGTACCCCACCAGTTCTCAGTAGGGACCTACCGCCAATAAAGCTCCCTTTCTCCAATCCGTTGTGTGCTTTCCTCCTGAATGGTCATGGCTCACCTTGGACCGATGGGTCCTCAACACCATCTCCCGAGGTTATACCCTTCAGTTTACCTCCTCCCTGCCCAACCGCCCTTCCCCCCGTCCCTCCTGGGAACCCCTCTCACGAGGCTCTACTCGAGCAGGAGGTGGGGCGGCTCCTGGACCTAGGAGCTATAGAGGCGGTGCCCAAGGAGTTCCTGGGCAAGGGGTATTACTCCCGGTATTTCCTTATCCAAAGAGGGGCTCAGGCCTCTCATGGACCTGGGAGGCCTGAACCACTACATGGTGAAACTCAAGTTCCGCATGGTTTCCCTGGCCTCCATTATACCTTCCCTGGATCCCGGGGACTGGTACGCTGCCCTTGATCTATAGGACGCGTACTTCCACATCCACATATTCGAGGGGCACAGACGCTTCCTCCGTTTCGTGGTGGGGCAGTCGCTACCAATTCATGGTCCTACCGTTTGGTCTGTCCACTGCCCCCGGGGTCTTTACAAAGTGTATGGTGGTGGTAGTGGCCTACCTCAGACACCAGGGGGTCCAAATATCCCCATATCTGGACGACTGGCTAGTCAAAGGCACCTCCCGGTCGCAGGTGACAGATTATGTGGTGCTTCTCCTCTCCACATGTACTGCCCTGGGCCTGTTGATAAACCACGCCAAGTCCACGTTAGTCCCAGTCCAATGCATAGAGTTTATCGGGGCGCTACTAGACGCAACATTGGCCAGGGCCTCTCTCCCACCAGACAGGTTCGAGACCCTGAAAGTGCTCATCGACTCGGTCACAAGGTTCCCGGTGACGACAGCCAGGGCTTGCCTGCAACTGCTGGGTCACATGTCTGCATGCACATATGTGTCCGTCACGCCAGACTCAGAATGAGGCCCCTCCAGCTCTGGCTGTCCTCGCAGTTCTCCCAGGCCATAGACGGAATGGACAAAGTCCTTACCGTGCCGAACTCGGTGATCACCTCCCTGCGGTGGTGGTCCGCCCCAAACAGCATGCTCCAAGGGGTCCCGTTGAGGGACAGGGCCCCGTCATTGGAGCTGGTGTCCAACGTGTCGGACCTGGGTTGGGCCCATGTGGGGAACTTTCAGACCCAAGGCCTGTGGTCTCTACAAGACCTACCCTTTCATATAAACGTCAAGGAACTCAGGGCAGGGCGACTGGCATGTATGGCCTTCGCTCGCACCTGGAGGGCAAGATAATCAGGGTCCTCGCGGACAACACGGCCTCGATGTTCTATATCAACAGGCAAGGTGGGGCCTGATCCTCTGCCCTCTGCCACGAAGCCCTCAGTCTGTGGGACTTCTGTATAGCCCACGACATCTACCTAAAAGCCTTTCACCTGTCGGGTGCCTGGAATGTGAGGGTGGATCGCTTGAGCAGGAATTTTTCCTCTCAGCACGAGTGGTCTCTACCACCGGAAGTGGCTCACCTGCTCTTCTGAAGGGGGGTACTCCCCAGCTGGAGCTATTTGCGACCTGGCAGAACCGACGATGCCCCCAGTTCTGCTCTGGGGGGGCTGAGGGAGAGCCGCTGTGTCCGATGCCTTTACCCTGTCCTGGTCAGGCCAGCTCCTTTACGCCTTCCCCCTGTTCCCTCTGATCAGCAGGGTCCTGGAGAAAATAAAGATGGACAAAGCCAGAGTCGTCCTCGTTGCCCCGGCGTGGCCCAGACAGCACTGGTACGGGACCCTCTCGGGGTTGGCGGTAGCTCCGCCATGGCAGTTGCCGCTCCACCCGGACCTGCTCTCTCAGGACCAGGGCTGCCTCCTCCATCCCAATCTAGCAATGCTTCACCTCATGGCATGGCTGCCCAGTGGCTAGGTGGCAAGGACAGGACATGCTCGGAACAGGTTCAGCGCATCCGCCTCGAAAGTAGACGGCCTTCCACTCACTGCTCCTATGTGGCGAAGTGGTCTCGGTTTTCGAGGTGGGCGGCAGGCGAGGGTGTTTCCCCAACGGCCGCCCCGATCCAGCTTATCCTTGATTACCTCCTCCACCTGAGGGCCCAGGGACTGGCGCCCTCATCAGTCAGGGTACACTTGGTGGCCATATCAGCCTTTCATTCCCCGATGCAAGGGCACACGGTGTTTTCCCATGCTATGACTGGCCGGTTTCTAAAGGGTTTGGATCATCTCTACCCATATTCCAAGCCCCTGGTTCCACAGTGGGACCTAAACCTGGTGCTGGCTCGTCTTATGGAAGCCCCGTTTGAACAACTGGCCACGTGTTCCTGGTTTCACCTCTCATGGAAGGTGGCCTTCCTGGTAGCTATCACGTTGGCCAGGAAGGTCGGAGCTCAGGGCCCTAACCTCCGAACCGCCATATACGTTTTTTCATAAGGACAAGGTTCAGCTCCACCCACACCCCGCATTCCTCCCGAAGGTGGTCTCCGCCTACCACATGGGTCGGGATGTTTTTCTGCCAGTCCTCTGCCCCAAGCCTCATGCGACTAGTGAGGAACGCCGTCTCCACATGTTTGACATGAGGTGTGCTCTGGCTTTCTACCTTGAGCGGACCAAGCCGTTCAGAAAGTCTTTGCAACTGTTCATTGCCTTGGCTGAGTGCGCGAAGGGTCAGGTGATTTCCACTCAGCAGCTTTCTAAGCGGATCACTTCGTGCATCCGTTCCCGTTATGAGCTGGCAATGATTCCCCTGCCGCCCATTGTGAGGGCACGCTCGACTCGGGTGCGGGCCTCATTGGCTGCTTTCGTGGCCCACGTCCCCATCCAGGACATTTGTAGGGCCACCACGTGGTCTTCAGTTCACACATTCACCTTGTGCTATGCGATTGTCTCCCAGGCCAGGTATGGTGCTGGGTTCGGCGGGGCGGTATTCCGTCCCGAGAACTTGTGAACTCCTACCCACCTCCAACAGATAAAACTTGGAATCACCTATTGTTGAATACACATGAGCAATCACTCGAAGAAGAAGAGACAGTTACCTTTTCCGTAACTGGTGTTCTTCGAGATGGGTTGCTCATGTGTATTCCACATCCCACCCTTCTTCCCCGCTGTTGGAGTTGTCTGGCAAGAAGGAACTGAGGGTGAGGGGAGCGCAGCACTCCTTATACCGCGCCAGGCGGGGTCATGGGGGGGTGCTCCCGCCACGGGTACTGGTAGGGGAAAAACTTCCGGCACCGGTGCACGTGGCAAGCACACACACCTATTGTGGAATAGACATGAGCAACACACCTTGAAGAACACCAGTTACAGAAAAGCTAACTGTCTTTTCTTTAACTCTACTCCTGGGGGAATCTCTTTAGTTGTTGTGTGTATTGTTGACCTAGTTGTTGGCAGGCATTTTGCAATAAGTTACCAAAATAATTGAAAGTGGAGTGATTATATTGTGTTATTTTGACAAATAAAATATGCAGGATTTTGCAGAATTTTAAGTTAGTGTGCAAAATTTTAAATTTTTTGGCACAGAATTCCCCCAGGAGTACCTAATCCACAGAGTTATTAATGCTGTGGAACTGGTGCATTTTCTGTCAAATAGAAATCCCTGCTATCTGTCTTCCAGACCAACAGAAGGCTATTGCAGACTTCCTGAGCGAATACTTCCTTCAGGTCCATGAATGGAAGTTCAACTGTCTCCCATGACATCTGTCAGGCTTGGGGAGCCCCAGAAGCAGATCTCATTGCCACCCCAAACAATGTGAAATGTTGTCTTTTTCTGCTGCAAGGGAGGATATGGCTTCAACGCTATTGGGTGGTGCCCTCAGAACACCAAAGCCAAATATTCTATATTGCTTACCCACTTCTACCTGTGATTCTCAAGACTTCATTTACGCTGCATCAGGAAAGAGCAAGGGTTATCCTCATAGTGCCATCCTGACCAAGATAAGTGTGGTAATAGAACTAGCTCCACCTCTCCATGGCAACACTTCTTCAACTTCCTCTTAGGAAGGATCTCCTGTCACGGAACTTGGGAACCCTGACCCCTCCCTACCTCTCATCTTTGAGCATGGTTCTTAGCTGGTTATTGAGCATGAAATTAACCTGTTTGCGTTAGGTCCAGTCAGTTCTCCTATCTAGCAGGAAACCTTGTACTCACAAAACTTACCTTCAGAAGTGGAAACTTGTCCACTCTTGATGTTCTCTTCATTCTCCCCAAGCCTCAGAGGTTTCACTCTCCAAAATCGTGGACTATCTGTTGGATTTAGACAAAAGGTCAGTCAATGAGCTCAGAGTACATCTGGCTGCTATAACAGCCATCAAAGTCTTCTCAGTCTTCGCCCACCCTAGTATAACTAGAGTCCTCAAGGGCTTATACATCTTGTTTTCTTCCACCCGTAGGGAACCAGGCCCTCCAATGGGACCTCGGTTTGGTTCTCAGCGCTCTGAAGAAATCTCCATTTGAAACCATGGCTACTTATTCTTTTGTCCATATCTCCCTCAAGACTCCGTTCCTCATAGCCTTCACTTCAGCTAGATGAATGGGAGAGCTTGGTACTGTTGTGGCTGACCCCCATATACTACCAGTTCTACTGCATCCCTATCCTTGCTTCCTCCTAAAGATTTCTTGGGAATACCACATAAGTCAAGAGATTTGCCTGCCAACGTTCTACCCAAAACTTCATACCTCCAAGGAGGAGACAGCGTACATACACGAGATTTCAGAAGGGCCCTTGCCTTCTACCTTGACAGGACTAAGACCTTACAGGCCACTCCTAGGTTATTTGTATCATTTGCAGAAAGGATGAAGGATCAACTTATTTTCACTCAAAGACTGTCCAAATGGGTTTTTGGTTGTGTCTTAACCTGCTGTGGATCAGCTGGGATGCACCACCCTCATGCTGTTGGCACATTCCACTAGAGCTCAGTCCACATCTAGAGCTCTTTTGAAGGAGAACAGAAATTTGTAGGATTGCAATATGATCTTCTATTCATACCTTTGTCAAGCATTACATTTTTCTTCCAAGATGATACTACTTTGGTGACTCAGACCTCCAAACCATCTTGGACTTACCTCCTCCGCACCCACCTCCCTCACTGAGTTACTGCTTGGGAGTTTCCTACCATGCAGCACCAACAGGGACACATACTTGAAGAAGAAGGAAAGGTTACTTACCTTACAGTAACTTGAGTTCTTCAGGAAGTCTTGTTCCAATGGGTGCTCCACCTCCCGCCCTCCTTCCCCTGAGCTGTGGAGGCTCTGCTTTGTAGTGAGAAGGAACTGAGGAGCGGCAGGTCTGCACCTCCTTACATGCCCTTGTTTGGAGGCACGAGGTGCTCTTCTATGCAGACACAGGCCCATGGACACCGCTATGCATTCTCCAGTCGAGAGAGCGTGGGCACACGCGCATCCTAAAGCAAATGCTGTGGTTCTGCACATTTATTTCTGATAACTTGAATGTAAATACATATGGAAAATAGGTTCTGCCCTTGGTTTCCTACTAAGTAGATGAATATAGATCTGGTGATGCAAAGTTACTGCAGCACACAAAGTGCTGTTGGTGATGCAGTAGATGGCTCAGGCAAACTCAAAACTGTTAATTTGGTTGCATCTCATAAGAAAGCATAGCCATAACTAAACAGTGAGTATTGATCATTATGTAAAAGTGTCATGTACTGTACTCTGATTTTGAGTTAATCCTCACTTTTATTTTTATTTGTGTGTGTGTGTGTATATATGTGTATATGTGTATATATATATATAATAAAAAATTTCAAATCTGGAGTCAGAAGTTAGACTCCTGATTTATATTTCAGTCTTCCCAACACCCACATACATGTTCAGTTCACACAAATGAGTGGCCCCATAGAACTCAATGGGACTACTTTCATGCAAAAAGTTAAGCATGTGCGTAATGTTTACAAGATTGGGAACCTAGACACTTAAATACAGATGGCCTTATTTTCAGAGGTGGTATGGAACTCCAGCTCCTACTGAAGTTACTGAGAAACTGTGATTGCTCAGCTCCTGTGAAAAGAGTAATTTTTATTTAGGTGCCTAGATATAAATTTAGGAACTTAACTTTAGGCACCCAGGTTTGAAAACATTGGATGTTAGTATATGCTCAATAAAGTATTAAAATAATATATTATTTTTTATTTATTTTCATCTAAAAACTAAAACTTACTTGAATTGTCTTGTTTCAAAGGCAACACTTCATGGCCCCTTCAATCCTTATGAGTTGAAGTGTCACAGCATGACCCAAATTTCCAGATTCAGGTATGATAAAGCTTTTGTTGTGAATGGCAGGCAAACCATAGGTCATTGTATTGTTATAAAAGTTACTGGAATACACCTTTTCACATCTTTAATTTTTTTATTAATTCACTGTTATGCTTAAATACTATGGAACTCTGTAGAAGTAAAAAAAAACAAACATACATAATGTTAAAAGTTCTGAGAAGAACGGGAGAGTTTATTGACGCAGTTCTAATGTGCACAGAAATTGTATTTAATATCTAGAATACAAGGCTGGGAGCCTGGATTCGTTCAAAACTTGACTCATTAACTAGAGTGAGTTTGATTGACTTTGCACACTTATGGCTGATTCATATCTTTAAAAGGATTTGTAGATACACATTTCTACTGACTTTTCTTTCTTATTGCCAGTTAATATATTTTGTCATTTTTTCCTAGGTGTATGTGGATAGAAAGGGAAAGTATAAACTCTGTAATTATCAACAATACTCCTGAGGATCCATTTCAGAAAATGTTGGTTGCTGCTTCTGTATCAGTAAATGCAACTGGTAATTCTAAATATATACTTGTGTTCCTTATTTTTTCCCTTTCTTTTCTTTAACTACTTAGCATTGTCCATATGAATAGCCATAGAACTAAATTTTATCTGTCCCTGAAATTCTGTCTACCAACTGCTTAGAGGTTGGTTGTGCTGTCAAGGCCTTCTGTTAATTATCAATTTTTATTCTTTTTTGTAATAGGAACTACAATGTTGTTAAAAGAAACATCTCTGATTCCTCCTATTCCTGGGCTACCAGCACTCCTCAGTATGTTATTTGCTCCTGTTATAGAACTCAGGTATATATGCATTTTTTAAGTGGAACAGCAGAATGGTGTGTTCTCTACCATCTTTCTACACTTCTCTTGTTTCTTCCATCCCTTACAGGCAGTTGCATATTATATTGCTAAGTTGACAATGTTGGATGTATATATGAATTTGGGATTCCAGAGTTTGCCTTTGTGAAAACTTGTATAAGTTCCTGAGATGTTGCTGCAACTCTAAGAGGAGGAGGAGCAGTACCTGTCTTAGATCTGCCTGGGCAACGGGAGTTTTGTGTGTTTTAGGGGCTGTTGAGGGACTAAGTTGCTGTTAAATTTATTAGTTTCACCTGTGTCAGTGTGATGGGGTGTACAAACCCCACACTGAGCAACAAGTGGTTAAGTGATTATTTTGGGCCCAACCAGCCCTGCCTCCCCCCCACCACCTGCAGCAAATGCTCCTTCTGTTGGAGGAATTAGAAGACAGGGAAACAGCTCATTTGGGGGCAGACCTGGAATAGAGCAGACCTGCAGCCCACAGTTTCAGCAGCACAGAGCAGAGAGAAGGCTGATGTCTCAGACCCAACTGCCCCAAAGGAGCCCTTCAGGAGGGAAAGGAGGACCCACCCCAGAAGCAGTCAGAGGGGGATGTAGACCCTCGACATTGGTAATCTCCTTTTATTTTCTTGATTTGGACTCACCCAGCAAGGGAAAGCCTTGGACTAAGCTGACCAGGGTGGAGATAGGAAGTGGCCCAGGGATGACAGCCTTAAGCAGCCTCGGTTGCCAGACCACTGGTAGCCTAAAGGATCCTGCGTCAGAGCCTGATGGAGTAGGAGGGCCCGGGCTTTGCTACCAACAACCCCCCTGCCAGTCATGGGTTGCAGCCTTGACCCCTAGGTCATGCTTCCCAGCCAAACCCCAAGTGAGGGCCATTACAGTCAGGGATACCTAGAGCCATGGATAGAACCTCTTTTAAAAAAAAATTATATAAAATCAAATAAATAAAATTAGAAACCATTAGGAAAGGGATCGTTAATAAAACAGAAAATATAATTTCACTACATAAATCCATGGTATACCCACACGGCGTGCCGTTCTGCTTGTCCCATCTCAAAAAAAGATCTATTAGAATTGGAAAAAGTGCAGAGGAGGGCAACGAAAATGATTAGGAATATGGAACAGCTTCCAAATGAGGAGAGATTAAAAAGACTGAGACTGTTCACTTTAGAAAGAAAGATGATGAGGGGGTTGGGATATGATAGAGGTCGAAAAATCATGAATGGTATGAAGAAAGTGAATGGGGAAATGTTATTTACCCCTTCACATAACAAAAGAACTAGGAGTCACCTGATGAAGTTAGTAGACAGCATGTTTAAAACAAACATGAGGAAGTACTTCTTCACTACAATGCCCAGTCAACCTGTGGAACTCATTGCCATGGGATAATGGGCAGGCAAAGCATATAACTGGGTTTTAAAAAAAGAATTAGATAAATTCATGGAGTTTAGGGCTCAATGCCTATTAGCCAAAGTGGTCAGGGATGCAAACCCATGCTCTGGGTGTCCCTAAGTTTCCAACTGGCCAAAGCTGGGACTGGACTTTCAGCTACCTGAAAGGGGGTTCCAAAGAGGATGGCTCTAGACTGTTCTCAGTGGTAGCAGATGACAGAACAAGGAGTCTTAAGTTGCAGTGGGGGAGATTTAGGTTGGATATTAGGAAAAACGTTTTCACTAGGAGGGTGGTGAAACACTGGAATGCGTTACCTAGGGAGGTGGTGGAATCTCCTTCCTTTGAGGTTTTTAAGGTCAGGCTTGACAAATCCCTGGCTGGGATGATTTAGTTGGTGTTGGTCCTGCTTTGAGCAGGGGGTTGGACTAGATGACCTCCTGAGGTCCCTTCCAACCCTGATATTCTATGGACGATGGGAATGGACCGTTTGAAATTGCCTTGTTCTGTTCATTCCCTTCTGAAGGATGTGGCAGTGGTCACTGTCAGAAGATAGAACACTGGGCTAGATGGACCATTGGTCTGATCCAATATAGCTGTGCTTACATTCTTGTGTTCTTAAATAGCACAAGATCAGATCCTAGGCTGACAAAGCGTTTGTGCTGGATAGCACTTTCAGAGCCTATCAGTGTCTTGCTGCTCTCCTGGTCAAACCCATCTTGGAAGAAGCTAGAGGAAGTTGGAAGCCTTTAAAGATAAAAAATTCATGAATTAGAAATTGGAGGAAATAAAAAATCATTTGATTCTATATATAGATTCGAGCTGAAATGTATAATGAAAACCTAATAACCACAGGTTGCACGGCATGGGTTATAAGCCTTAAGCCACAAACTGGGGTCAGTGCAGGTCACTATTTCAACACAAGGGATGCTGGGATTCCCTAAACTAAGTTCTGGTCTGTATATGTTCAGTACTCTTTAAGTATTGAGCAGCTGCTAGTCACAGCTTTGCCATTTTTAAACTAGTTATGCAGGGAAAATGTGAACACTATTTTGTTGTGATACTGCATCAGCATGTCAATACATTGTCCCAGCATCACGATGTAATGTCATGACAGGGTGTTGCATGAGCCATAAAAATTGTTCTGGGATCCTTACAAATCCCACAAGCTAGGCTGTACCAGTAACTTGGGTTTTCTTTGGCAATACAAATGTTTGTTCCTATGAGGGTGTGATTGCCGCTTGTGTAGACACACCTGAGCTAGCTTTAATCTAGTTAGCTCAGGGTTTGAAGCGATGAAGCCCAGAGTTCCAGCCATGCTTGTACAGCCAGTATTCTGCAGCAGCTTCACTGCTCTGTTACCCAAGTTATCTAGATTAAACTAACTTGTGTATGTCTTCTTGAGTAGCAATCAAAACCAGCAATTGCGGTATAGATATAATCTGAGCATCTATCTTCATATTAATGTGGGATGTAAATTAGATTCTTGGTGTTCCAGATGAAGTTGCTTTGTTTTCTTCAATTTCATCTTTCCAAAATTCCAGTTCAAGTTTTCATTTTGTTTAGGGTTGATAAAAGTGGAAGGAGTTTTACTGGTGTTCTTTGTGGTTTGGGGTGGAATCAGAGTCTTGGAACCCCACTGCTTCCAGAACATGACATGGAGCTGGCATTTGATGTGCAGTTTGGCGTGGATGACATAGTAGAGGTAAAACATACATATGGATTATTTTCGTTGTAGTAGTGCATGTCTGAAATCTAGCAGATGTCAGAAATTGTTAGCTCTTGCAATTGTATTACTTGAAGTCTAGCAACCTTTGGCAGAATTTTAAAGTTGTCTAATTTTTTTAGTGAAATTGCCTGTTTATAACCCTGAACTGATCTTGTGTGTCAGAAACTAAGTTTAAAAACCCTGAGGTGGTTTCATTAAACTTTACTGAACAAAGTCAAATATTGAATACAGTACATTATTATCTTTGTAGACAGTTGTATATTATTAAGCCAGTAACGAAGCAAATACAATTCTGTGCTAATCAACTCCTATGCAAGATGGGTTTTTTGTTTTTCTGTGTGATATTTAAACCTTTTAATTATATTTTTGGTATAAAATAATGCCATTTAATCGTAAAATCCATTTAGTCATAAAATATTAGACATTCTTATATAAAATTATATACGTAGGTTTTCTCAGATGTCTTTGCTAATGTTGATATAAAAATGAACTTTCAGTGTTAACTAAACCATTCTAGACAGACAGACATAGGCATGCACACACACACACACATATCCCTAATCTGAATTTAAACTGGAAATGTTCTTTGGGCTGCTCATTATCATTTATCATTGAAATATTCACAGATAAACATCCTAAGAACGGCCATTAACAAACTGGTTTGTGATGGCCCAAATGGCCCAAGGTATTTTGGGCAAGAGAGAATTGCACAGCTGCAAGAGAATGCTCGTGAGAAACTTTTAGGGTAAGACTACTTTTCTTGGTGAGAATTTTGTTTTCTTAGTTTATAGCAAAGCAGAATCCACATTTGTTTTCACACTTTTGTCTGGTACTAGCCATCTTGATTTACTTTGCTTGTTTCTAAAGCAGTAAATTCACTAGTTTGAGCTTTTGCTTTCAAAATATTAATTATTTTCAGCATTTTAATATAGGCTTTAGACTTACTGTTTCCATTATTTATAATTTTACTGGTACTGTAACACTAGGTCAACAGGAAAGCCTAACAGTTAATAGAATCATAAAAACTAAAGAGCAAAACCTGTTCCTCAGGATATAGTTCCCTGTTCTAGAGACTGACTGACAGGAACTCACATGGCTTCAGAACCTAGAGAGTTTCTTCCTCTCCCCCTGTGATGGAATCTCTTGGAGACTTTTGTTTCCAGATTACATTTGAGGTGTACACACTGCTGTCCCTCATCAAATCTGTGCCAAGAGGAGGTGTTAGCAGAGATAATTGCTAGAATTCTCCTTCCTTACCCTACCTTGTTGCATCTGTCCCAAGAGAAAGTAATATAGTTACTGAGGCCACCTGCCTCTTTCCAGCAATCCTTCCTTGATTCTTATGACCAAATCAAAGGAACTGATACCAATATAGTGCAGAGTACTTGGGGTATCTAGCATCAGTGCAGCTTGCAGTTTATCTGTCTCCTAAAGCTTTCTACGGAGCCAGCCCCAGTATGAAGAGTCACTATGGCAATTCTCTAAAGTATGTAGCTGCTAAGTGTCCTTGAAGCTTTGAGCAAGCCTGTCTGTTTCTGTGAATGTAGGGTAGGCATTTTGTGCTATATCTAAACCTTTAATAAACCTTTTAATCTCTGTATACACCTGTGTGATGAAACTGACCCAAATGCAATTGTTTGCAACAGCCATCCAGCAACCCTCTTTTGCAGTCATGCACTAACTATTACACAAGGTTTCCAATGGTACCTTCATACCTAGGAAAGATGCTAGGCTGTTTGCCAGAAGGAAATACCTTCCCGAAGCAACTGTGCATTGAGGTGGGGGCAATTTCATGATGCAGCTTCATGTCAAGATGGAGGAGAAGCTTTAAGTGGAGTTCCCCAGTGCAAAATGCAATAGGGAAACAGTGGTTGCTGTTGCATAGAATATAGAGAGAATTGATATGGGCAGTTTCTGTGACTCCCTTCTTTGATGTACTTGCTCAATTCAAATATATGATTTGCCACTGGTTACTGTCTCAACTTCTTTCATGTATGTGAGCACTAACTTGTCCACCCCAACTTTAAATCCACTCCACGCCTCTTGAGTGAAGTAGATTAGTAAATAACGGAAGTCAGGTTTTAGAAGATTAGGGTTGGAAGAGACCTTGGGAGATCATCTAGTCCAACCCCCTGCTCAAGGCAGGACCAATACCAACTAAATCATCCCAGCCAGGGCTTTGTCAAGCCAGGCCTTAAAAATCTCTAAGGATGGAGATTCCACCACCTCCCTCGGTAACCCGTTCCAGTGCTTTGCCACCCTCCTAGTGAAATAGTGTTTCCTTTATCCAACCTAGACCTCCCCCACTGCAACTTGAAACCGTTGCTCCTTGTTCTGTCATCTGCCACCACAGAACAGCCAAGCTCTATCCTCTTTGGAACCCCGCTTCAGGTAGTTGAAGGCTGCTATCAAATCCACCCTCACTCTTCTCTTCTGCAGACTAAACAAGCCCAGTTCCCTTCAGCCTCTCCTCGTAAGTCATGTGCCCTAGCCCCCTAATCATTTTTGTTGCCCTCCGCTGGACACTCTCCAATTTGTCCACATCCTTTCTGTAGTGCAGGGCCCAAAACTGGACGCAGTACTCCAGATGTGGCCTCACCAGTGTCGAATAGAGGGGAATAATTACTTCCTCGATCTGCTGGTAATGCGCCTACTAATGCAGCCCAATATACCATTAGCCTCCTTGGCAACAAGGGCACACTGTTGACTCATATCCAGCTTCTCATCCACTGTAATCCCTAGATCCTTTTCTGCAGAACTGCTACTTAACTAGTTGGTCCCCAGCCTGTAGCAGTGCATGGGATTCTTCCGTCCTAAGTGCAGGACTCTCCACTTGACCTTATTGAACCTCATCAGATTTCTTTTGGCCCCAATCTTCCAATTTGTCTAGGTCACTCTGTACCCTATCCCTACCCTCAAGCATATCTACCTCTTCCCCCAGCTTATTGTCATCTGTGAACTCGCTGAGGGTGCAATCCATCCCATCATCCAGATCATTAATAAAGATGTTGAACAAAACCGACCCCCTGGGGCACTCCGCTTGATACTGGCTGCCAACTAGACATCGAGCTGTTGATCACTACCCGTTGAGCCTGACAATCTAGCCAGCTTTCTATCCACCTTGTAGTCCATTCATCCAATCCATACTTTTTTAACTTGATGGCAAGAATATTGTGGGAGACCGTATCAAAAGCTTTACTAAAGTCAAGATATATCACATCCACTGCTTTCCCCGTATCCACAGGCTCTGGAGGGCCATGTAGCAAGAATTCTTTAGGGCATCAGCACTTTTCAGAGACTGAAAAGAGGCTGGAGTAGCCAACTGTAAGGATTTGTGCAACGGACCTGTCAGTCAATTGATTGGGACACAGAGTTCAGTGTTTATACTGGAAGTGTGTTTGTCTTAGGCAGCATCCAGCACCTGTCACTGTCTTCTGGTGAAGCTAAGCAGCCACTGTTGTCTGTGACATGGCAGCCCTTAGTGTTCTGTCCCACAGTGCTTTTGTGTCTCAAGCCAAACAGCTAAGATACAGCTTCATAATTGTTGCACTTCTGAGGCATATTGTACAGGTGCACTTCCTGGCAGGCGCATCAGGCAGAGACTTTACAGGGCAACCTCCTATTTTGAGACCTGCAGAACAGTTGGCAAAATTCCAGAGGCTAGAAAGAAGTGTTCTTGGAAGAATTTGACACACGTGCCAATGTAAGAGTAAACTTGAGTGACTTGAGTTATGCAGCAAATTGCTGCTTTGGGGTTACATAGCTAAGAAATGTACCTTCTTGAGTTTATACCATATTAGCTAGGACTCAAGCAAACAAAGACATAATCTGTGCTTTTAATGCAGTTATACCTACACATCTGGTATATCTTCAGAAGCACAGAGCATGGTGTTTTTAATCATACTGGCAAAAGTCATGAAAATTACTGGCTTAATCACAAAATCTACTTGCCTCCACTTACCGTAGTAAAAGGCAGGTGGAAGGAAACAGCAATTTACTGACCTGTCAAAATTTTTCCCCATGGGAATGAGTAAGAACCATTTTGTAAGGCTCCTGTATTTACAGACAAAACCAAGTAAAATCTCATTTTGGTGCTAAATTTACTCTGCCTTGACCAATATAAAGAATAAATAGAATATAATTGAGTCTTTACCAATCTCTTTCCTCTTTAAAATGTGATTTCAATCTGAAAAAATGACTGAAAATGGCACCTTCTTCCTCAACAGATTCTTCTCCCAGTATTCAGAGTCCTATCTAATAATTTTAATAATTGTAATAATTGTATTACTTTCAGAAATGCAGAGTACCTCACAATGAAACCAAAAGCTGCTCTAAAAATCAGTCTAAGTTGCTATTGGATTTTACTCCTGTTAATACTGCAAAGCCGAATACAGCTAAGAGAAATGAAACTGGATTCTGTTCATTCTCATTCATCAGAATAACGATTTATGAAGTTATAACTGCAAGACTAATCATTTGAAAACAGTCCAGTTATATAGATGTAGAGGGCAGAACTTGGCCTGCAGAGGGATGAATCCAGCTGGACTGTTGGGTTTACAAGGCTAGCATTTACAAAAACATTGTCTTTTTAAACAGAGCATATTTGATATGGACTTTGAGACTAGAACACTTTAACCCACAATCCCTTTTTAGAATAGAATCATAGAATATCTGGGTTGGAAGGGACTTCAGGAGGTCACCTAGTCCAACACCCTGCTCAAAGCACGACTAATCCCAATTTTTGCCCCCCGATCCCTAAATGGCCCCCTCAAGGATTGAACTCACAACCCTGGGTTTGGCAGGCCAATGCTCAAACCGCTGAGCTATCCGTCCCAGGTCTTGCACTTAAATTTATTGCTTATCCCCACAG
The DNA here is from genome assembly GCF_965152235.1 of Eretmochelys imbricata. Lineage (NCBI taxonomy): Eukaryota > Metazoa > Chordata > Testudines > Cheloniidae > Eretmochelys > Eretmochelys imbricata. The sequence continues at coordinate 113,798,068 of NC_135577.1, forward strand.
CTCTTCTTTGTTAGCTCTAAACCTCTACAAACTTGTGTCTGCCTCCATTCACATAGCTGTCACTTTTCCATTCGCTGTCTTCCTTCATTCTGTCTCTTTCCCTTATTTCCACCCTCTTCGTGCCTGCTTTTGCCTACCCCAAAACCTTTGAAATGCCAGTCTGTGATTTTTCCCAGTATTTACAAAACTTAAAAAAAAAAATTAATAGGACACGTCATGATGTTCAGTAGTACTGATTAATACATGCCTGAGGTTCATTAGTTAGTGATTCATTTAAAATATTCTTATACCATGTAAAGAAAAATCTGTCCAAATAAAAATAACTTCGTTAAAAGGCCAGAATCTAAAATATTACCCTACAAGACAAAAATGCTGAAGTTCTTTGATAAAAATTAATAGTCTTGTCCCATACTTCCTTCATCTCTGTAGAAAATTGTTCTGATGATAAATTTCTTGCCATACAAGAAATAGTGTTAAGATCCAAAAGCTTAAGTTATCCTGGTCTTAAGATTTGTGGATCATAGTTAGGGCCCTACCAAATTCATGGTCATGAAAAACGCATCACAGGCAATGAAATCTGGTCTTTTGTGTGCTTTTACCCTATGTTTTCCAGATTTCGTGGGGGGAGATCAGAGTTTCTCAAATTGGGGGTCCTGCCCAAAAGGGAGTTGCGGGGGGGTCTTAAGGTTATTTTAGGGGGTTGCAGTATTGCCACCCTTACTTCTGCACTGCCTTCAGAGCTCGGCAGCTGGAGAGCAGCGACTGTTGGCCGGGCACCCAACTCTGAAGGCAGCACCCTACCAGCAGCAGCGCAGACGTAAGGGTGGCAATACCATACCATGTCATACTTACTTCTGTGCTGCTGCCTTCAGAGCTGGGTGGCCGGTCAAGACCCCTACAGTGACAACACTGTGAAAGTTTTTAGATTGAAATAGCTGAAATCATGAAATTATTGATTTTTAAAACCCTGGGTCTGTGAAATTGACCAAAATGGACCGTGAATTTTGTAGGGCTCTAAACACAGTATCCAGAAACAGAATTTCAGAAGTAAATTTACATCTTACTTCCCTCTCACCCCCCAAGTATCAGAAGCTGAGCATACTCTGATTTTGAAGGAAGAGACCATCTGCTAGAATACTGTTGCATTGTTTATCTTATTTTTCTCCCTATATAAAATCTTTCTCCTCCTGTGTTTCAGTTGTTTTCTGATATTTTTTTGTTTAATGCACTGAAAAAAATGCCTTGCTGAAAAGACACTACATGCATAAAACTATTCAGGCTAAGTCTTTCATGGTTTCCCCTTTACAGTTTTTTTAAATTAACTGTATTTACAAGATGTCACCACTACTTAACAGTAAAATGTGTATTTGAAAAACACATCTAGACAGAATTAATTAAAATGTATCATTGTTGTACTTCACACAGCTTGAGGAAATAACTGGGGCATATAGACAATCTATAATAATTGAGTTGTTACGGAAAACAAAATGATCTAAAAATAGCGAAACTAGATCCAAATGAATAAGCGTACATAAATGTATGGAATCAATGACATTTGCAAATTGTAGCACTTTGTCAAATAGACAACTTATACCAAATATTTTTTCTCTCAGAATACAGTTTTAAAACAAACAGTTTCGCTAGGGCATGACTTTATTGGTGACTTCTCACACTGGAGAGATATAGTATGAGATAAATGAGCAAATTAGGCTAACATGAAAATGTTAGGTTTCCGAGTGGTAGCCGTGTTAATCTGTATCAGCAAAAAGAATGAGAAGTCCTTGTAGCACCTTAGAGACTAACAAATGTATTTGAGCATAAGCTTTTGTGGGCTAAAACCCACTTCATTGGATGCATGCAGTGGAAAATACTGTAGGGTGATAGATAGATAGATAGATATACACACACAGACACAGAGAGAACATGAAAAAATGGATGTTGCCATACACACTAGAACGAGAGTTATATTAAGAGAGAGATCAATTTAGGTGAGCTGTTATCAGTAGGAGAAAAAACCTTCACTTTAATTGATCACTCTCATTATAGTGTATATGGCAACACCCATGGTGTGTTTTTCATGTGTGTTTTTCATGGTATTTGTGTGTGTATCTATACCTTCCTACTGTATCTTCCACTGCATGCATCCGATGAAGTGGGTTTTAGCCCACGAAAGCTTATGCTCAGATAAATTCGTTAGTCTCTAAGGTGCCACAAGGACTCCTCATTCTTTTTACTGATACAGACTAACAAATTTATCTGAGCATAAGCTTTCGTGGGCTAAAACCCGCTTCATCGGATACATGCAGTGGAAAATACAGTAGGAAGATATAGATACGCGCGCACACACACACACACCCCATGAAAAAATGGGTGTTGTCATACACACTATAACGAGAGCGATCAATTAAGGCAAAGGTTTTTTTTCTCCTGCTGATAACAGCTCACCTTAATTGATCTCTCTCTTAATATAACTCTCGTTATAGTGTGTATGGCAACACGCATTTTTTCATGTTCTGTGTGTGTGTTTGTATATCTAGCTATCTATCTCCTGTATTTTCCACTACATGCATCCAATGAAGTGGGTTTTAGCCCACGAAAGCTTATGCTCAAATACATTTGTTAGTGTCTAAGGTGCCACAAGTACTCCTCATTGTTTTTGATGAAAATGTTAACATTTCATCCAGCACAGTAATGTAATAAATTTTCAAATATTTCATTAGGTGTTTAAAGTTAACTATATACCATTGGGTTTCTTAAAGATATTTTTATGAAATTTCAGTTTAATCTGCAAATCAAAACCTCGACAAGTAATTGCTTCCAAGTGGTATGGGAAACCATATGATTGGAATCAGGTAAGGTTACAATTTTCTAAAAAACTAAGCAAATGGGAATGCGTTATTACAATATTCCTTCATATCTGGAGACTTACATTAGGTTCGGATCTGAGGGTCACAATTAAGATGGTTTTTGTCTGTGTATTCCTTTGATGTCTGTTAACCTTATGAGCAGAGATGATCTGGATAACAGTACAAATATTGTTGGTTTGGATTTGATGTGCATGGACAGATCCATACACTCCATGTGGCTCTTGTAATGATTCCTGTTTAATTTTTTGACCCCCAATATTCATTATTTCCAAACGAAACTCTTCAGAAATTTGCCGTGAAGGATGGTTTATGGCAGGGAGTTGTCATTTATTGATTGCTGCTCAGTAGGATAAAAATTTTATTACTGTCTGAATATTTTTTCCCCTTTAGATATTAACCTTTTGGTATTTCCCATCAAATAGCATAAAATTAACAAAAGGAAAGGAAAGTTGGTGACTGGTGTATTTATGTTACTTGTTTTGGAATTGTTAGCTCACCACAGTATATGCTGGATTTTATTGCTGGCCATTGTTGTATAACAGGATTTCCTTTTTATACTTTCAGGAAACCTGCTGGTTTTAGGGTCACATAGGGAGGTAGTAGTCTGGAGATTTCAAAGGGTTTCCTGCAGCTCAGAAGTAGGGTTTTTGTTTGGAGTAAGTCCTAGTCTGCCCTGCTAGTCTGTTAGAAATCGTTCCTGACTTCCTCAGTGGGTCTACCCATGCAACCAGATTCCCACCACATTTGGTTCATGGCCAGCTTAGTGGTCAGTGAACCAGCAGGAACAAGGCAGGCCAGTGGGTATCATGTGTCTTTGAGGTGGAGGGAGCTGGGTGCTTTTCTGAGATGGGTAAGTGAGGGGTTTAGGTCTCTTCTTGAAAGGAAAGTCTGAGAAGATGGGATGAGCACAGAGGGCAAATATGCTCATCCTCTTCACTGTGAGGAGTGTTTATTTTCTTTTAATTTTGCTGTAAGGTTGTCCTATACTGATGTTATAGGAGTGTAAATGGACAGAAAATATCTGTCCTCTGCAGCTCTAGTACAGAGTATGCATATTGCTACCTTTTATACCTTGCATAAGCAGAAGTAGTGCTTGCTACTCATTTTTCAAATTTCAGTAGCTGTCCTCAGTGTCAAAATATGCTATTATGCCATCTCTCTCTCTCAGGGAAAACTCCACTTAATATTTTTTTAGATGCTCTTAAACCCCACAGTGCTGAGTTACCTTTAACAGACATACATTCTCCTTTCCCTTCTAAACTGTCTAAGGAGCTGAAAAAAACCTATGGCTGATCCTTATTTCATGGTGTATATGGGATATAAGCAGTGCTAAAGCAGTGCTCTATACTGATTCCTCTCACAGTATGCACATGTACATGAGTGTTCATTTTGACCTGACAATTCAAAGAACAGCAACTCACAGATTTTTATTTTTTTTTTACTGCAGTACGAAGAATAGCATGCCATAATTATATAGGGCAATGAACATGCTAGTATAACCTTTTGTTCATCTACATTGTTTTTAATTTTTCTTAAAAGCAATTTGTTGTGTAAGCCATATAGCAACATGTCAAGGTGTATTTGAATTCTGAGGGTCCAGGTCATCTTATTTTATATAATTACAAAATGCTTATATTATTAGTTATCCACTTGATAAGTAAAGCCTGTGGATCTGAAATGGAGAATTCTGACACAGGCATCCCATGATGTGAGTTTGGGTTTTTATGGTAATATTGATCTAATTTTTCAGCATGCCATACACAATTTGAGAAGTTCCTATGATTTGGAACAATCAAAAAGTTATTTGAAAACAAGATAGTGGGGGGAAAAATCTTGTGTTTGCAGAGTAAGAACGTATGAACTTACATCTTTCTACCATTGTAATTTTGCTTCTTTTCATCAGGTGGATTCAAAACTGATCATCGACCAGTCTGAAAGGGAGAATGAAAGAGGAAAGAACACTTTTCTTTACCAACTACATAAGCTGGTTGTGTTAAATACTTAAATATTTCTATAAATCCTTAAAAGAAAGAGAGGTTAAAGCCAGTTTTTAGTTTAATTTTACTGCTGTTTTCTGTATGATCCTTAAAGGTTGGCTCCACATCCCTCTGATCCTAAAGACGAAGGTAGTATTCAGTTTGGAGTGTCCTAGTGGGTGTATTAATAAGATTAAAAAAATACATTATGGCCTTTTCTCCCAAAGATTAAGAATGAAGGTACACACATACAGAAAATACCTTTCATAGAACAGATTTGTTTAGAGCAAGAGGCTCCTTTTCTTTTAATAATGTTTCTGAGACAACTTTTCAAAAAGCACCCAATAAACCAAAGGGGAGAAAATAGATACAGTCTGAGTTGTTTAGCTCTTTCACTGAAGTATACAACAGTGAAAGATGAATACGATTTTTTGTCTTTGAGATAAAATATATTGAGTTGCATGTTGAATTTTATGTTTTGTTTGTTTGTTACTGGTGTTTGAATAATAAATCTTTAAAGCAAATTTGCTAATTTGTATAATTAAAAAGTTAATTGACACTGATATTTTAGTTATGTACTGGTGACTTCAAGGCATATTTGTGTACAGATTTAGCTATAGTATATAATTAAAGCTCTCATGCTGGATATAATCACTTGCACGGTACACTTTTGACACAAAACATAAGTCATAAGTACATATTTTTTCATAGGTGGAGGGAAAATCTTTTTGAACCTCTGATTCACTATTCCTCCACTCTTTTTTCCTGTCCCCTAAAACACAAGGTCTTTACTGCTCAAAATATGAGGCTGCTAGCTTCAGAATAAAACACACAATTGGAAATAAGGTATGGTGTCTTTCCCCTTCCTCTTCACAAACCTGGTTAATAAAAATTGAATTTAATGACTGTTGGTGTGCCACTAGATTCATAATATACCACAGGTATTTTTAAAGTAGTTTAATTGTGTTAAAGCAGTAGCTGGTAGTGCCAATCACTGTAAATAGGCTAGCAGCTCGGAGAAACAAAGCTAAAGTGAAGAAATCTTAAAAGAACAGTAATTTTAGTGATACTGTGAGTCAAGGGAAACATCCATATAATAGACAATTGCAATGACCTAGTGTAACCATCACTTTCCTTTGCTCCCCTTTCAAGGGCATTTTAAAAAAAAAAGTTGACAAAATTCTGAAACCAGCTGTGTTTAATAACACTAACTTGCATTTCTTGCTGGGTGGCTCAGACCACAGCACTTCTGCGTTGAATTCAAATGCACAGTGTGTTGATTAAAAGTATATTACATCTAGTAATCACAATTAGAGATTATTGAAGTGTCAGCAGGGGAATGAGAATGGTACAGGTAGATGTATCCTCACTTTGTGATGTTACTGGTGAGAGCTTCTGCAGGACAGAGTACTCTATAATGTCAGAAATTTTGGGTATAAATAGTAAGATACTTTTGATTCTTATTAACAGTGAAGTTGAGATTTTGAAACTGGCTAAAGGACGTTCAGTAGGATTTGTGTGCCTTATTCACTTAAGCTCTCAAAATATCCCAGCCTGAGTCTAATGGAATGATTATTTTCAAATATATGTACTGTTTTGGAATGTCACTGGAGACTTGTTTAGTAGACTTTTACATGATCAGCTGTGCCAATACTACTCAGATATGTCTGTCTTCAGGCCCAATTCAGTACTCCGGTGGAAGGTTTTCTTCCCACTAACTTCAGTAGCTCATGTGCAAGCTCTTTTGCTTACTGTGGTCAAGAGGAATTGAATCTGGACTTGCACTCTTATCTCACGACCAGTATACCTGAAGTTCAAAAACAAGGAATGTTCTGCCAGTCTCGTACAAAGGAACTAGGACCCAGAGTGAGCTGCCTGCAAGATATCTTCAGAGAACCAGAATTATAAGAGAATTTTCCTTCCTTTGCGTGCTGGTCCCTTTAGGTATTCATTGTGGATGTGCAAGTGTTCTGAGTGCCTGGGACTGGAAATTCTTCAATAGCAGTGTCCGTTGGTCCATCCCTGCACCTTCTCATGCTCCCAACCAAGGAGATAAAGGTGGCATGGACTGACCACCTCTTCAGTTTCTTTTCTGTCATTTGCAGCCTAGGATGGAACCTCCTGCGTCTATTTCCTCTCTTCAGTATTCTGCTACATCAAATTTGTAAATATTGTAAAAAGTTTACAGTTTAGTTTTTAGTGCTAGTTAGTTAGTTGGTGGGAGAGTTTGGGGGTGGAGAGAACCCCGCCAATTCAGGCACTTATTTTACCCAAAGTTCCAGGTTTTAAGCCTTGCCTGGTCTGCCTTCATTCTTCCTGGTGAGCAACCCACATGAGACCTGCTTATATTGCCTCAGGGAAGTATACATTCCCTTGTGATGCAGCATCTGCCGTGCTTTCCTTGCACACACCAGGCAATCTCATGAATTCAGGCTCCAGAGGTACTTCATGGAGTGCCCTATGAACCCTATTCACATCCTGAGTCCTCCTGCTTCCCTTCCACCCATCTAGAGCACCCAGACAGCACCCCACCGGCATCCATTACCAGTGGTTTGGAGTCTTCCACCAAACACAGGGACTCCTTAAATTGGAAACGCAAGGAAGACCAGGACAAACACCCACACAAGAAGAGTGACAAATCTCCACATAAATCCTCTAAAAAGAAACCCGCTTCGCACCTTCCTCCAGCCCTGCTGAGACGCCACATCTTAGAATGGGTGCATCTGGAACTTGCAAGGAAAAGAGGGCATCAATGGTACCAGGAGCTCCCAGTGTTGTGAAGCCACACACTGAAAGGTCAGTAACAATGCCTGTGTCACCTAAGGCCAGAAGGGATCCGTCCATGCACAGATCCTTCACCTCTAAGATGGCATAAATGGCCAGGCCAAGCCTGAGACACCTGGCAGTTCACTTCTGGTGGGACCTTGATGCAATCTCCTGGAGGACCTAGCTATCTATGCAGACCCGGAGTCCCCAATTTTCTTGTAGCCTGTCCTGTCGTGGGAAGTGTCCCCATGGTAGTACCAGGGCCCAGCCAGGAACTGGAGGCTCAACCTCAATCTCTGTGCTACCCACCTACTCCCAATCATCCAGGATCAGATCCTACAGAACCACCAGCCCTGATATTGGAGCACAAGGAATCCATTTTCATTAGCTGAGAACTAGCTAGTATCGACAGGTTTGAGTAGCAGCTGTGTTAGTCTGTATTCGCAAAAAGAAAAGGAGTACTTGTGGCACTTAGAGACTAACCAATTTATTTGAGCATAAGCTTTCGTGCGCTACAGCTCACTTCATCGATTGTAGCTTACGAAAGCTTATGCTCAAATAAATTGGTTAGTCTCTAAGGTGCCACAGGTACTCCTTTTCTTTTTGCTAGTATCGACAGTCCCTCCTGCTACCTGGTGAATAACTGTCAGTCCAGAAGGGGCTTCCAGATCCATTATCTTGCTCTAATGTCCTTGTCAACAGCAGTTCTGGTCCAGGGACCAATGGTGTCCACATATGTACTCCTACAATCCATCTCATCAACCCTGTTGAAACCCCTGGGACCCATAGAATCATAGAATATCAGGGTTGGAAGGGACCTCAGGAGGTCATCTAGTCCAACCCCCTGCTCAAAGCAGGACCAATCCCCACTAAATCATCCCAGCCAGGGCTTTGTCAAGCCTGACCTTAAAAACCTCAAAGGAAGGAGATTCCACCACCTCCCTAGGTAACCCATTCCAGTGCTTCACCACCCTCCTAGTGAAAACGTTTTTCCTAATATCCAAACTAAACCTCCTCCACTGCAACTTGAGACCATTACTCCTTGTTCTGTCATCTGGTACCACTGAGAACAGTCTAGATCCATCCTCTTTGGAACCCCCTTTCAGGTAGTTGAAAGAAGCTATCAAATCCCCCCTCATTCTTCTCTTCTACAGACTAAACAATCCCAGTTCCCTCAGCTTCTCTTCATAAGTCATGTGTTCCAGTCTCCTAATCATTTTTGTTGCCCTCCGCTGGATGCTTTCCAATTTTTCCACATCCTTCTTGTAGTGTGGGGCCCAAAACTGACACAGTACTCCAGATGAGGCCTCACCAATGTCGAATAGAGGGGAACGATCACGTCCCTCGATCTGCTGGCAATGCCCCTACTTCAGCTCCTCTGTGATCCCAAGAGTATTTACGAAAGTACTTGTGGTGGCAGCCGCATACCTTTGCGGACAAGGAAGACTGATATCTCCTTACCTGGATAGGCAAGTTAGTTACCAGAAGTTACCTACTACAGGACAGGCCTAACAAAGAAAATAACAGAACGCCACTAGCCGTCACCTTCAGCCCCCAACTAAAACCCCTCCAACGCATTATTAAGGATCTACAACCTATCCTAAAGGATGACCCAACACTCTCACAAATCTTGGGAGACAGGCCAGTCCTTGCCTACAGACAGCCCCGCAACCTGAAGCAAATACTCACCAACAACCACATACCACACAACAGAACCACTAACCCAGGAACTTATCCTTGCAACAAAGCCCGTTGCCAATTGTGCCCACATATCTATTCAGGGGACACCATCACAGGGCCTAATAACATCAGCCACACTATCAGAGGCTCGTTCACCTGCACATCCACCAATGTGATTTATGCCATCATGTGCCAGCAATGCCCCTCTGCCATGTACATTGGTCAAACTGGACAGTCTCTGCGTAAAAGAATAAATGGACACAAATCAGATGTCAAGAATTATAACATTCATAAACCAGTCGGAGAACACTTCAATCTCTCTGGTCACGCAATCACAGACATGAAGGTCGCTATCTTAAAACAAAAAAACTTCAAATCCAGACTCCAGCGAGAAACTGCTGAATTGGAATTCATTTGCAAATTGGATACTATTAATTTAGGCTTAAATAGAGACTGGGAGTGGCTAAGTCATTATGCAAGGTAGCCTATTTCCTCTTGTTTTTTCCTACCCCCACGCCCCCCAGATGTTCTGGTTTAACTTGGATTTAAACTTGGAGAGTGGTCAGTTTGGATGAGCTATTACCAGCAGGAGAGTGAGTTTGTGTGTGTATGGGGGTGGGTTTTTGGAGGGGGGTGAGGGAGTGAGAGAACCTGGATTTGTGCAGGAAATGGCCTAACTTCATTATCATGCACATTGTGTAAAGAGTTGTCACTTTGGATGGGCTATCACCAGCAGGAGAGTGAATTTGTGTGGGGGGGTGGAGGGTGAGAAAACCTGGATTTGTGCTGGAAATGGCCTAACCTGAAGATTACTTTAGATAAGCTATTACCAGCAGGACAGTGGGGTGGGAGGAGGTATTGTTTCATATTCTCTGTGTATATATAAAGTCTGCTGCAGTTTCCACGGTATGCATCTGATGAAGTGAGCTGTAGCTCACGAAAGCTCATGCTCAAATAAATTGGTTAGTCTCTAAGGTGCCACAAGTACTCCTTTTCTTATTGCCAAGATGGACTTTTTAGTTCGATTTGTCCTGCAATTGCCACTTTAAAGAGGCCAAGAAGATGTGTTGGGGATATGGCTGCACACCGTAGGCAGTCAGCAAGACCCTACGATGAGGTAAGATGCTGACCCTAACCACCTCTTTAAGTGATTAAAAATTTAAGTGCTTAATGGACCTTGCTATCAGCTGGCTTCTTTCTGCTCTGCCAACATTTTAGGCAGGAGAATAGGAAGAGTTCCTGTACCCCTACCCAGAGACTTAAGACTTCTAAAGTCTTCCCAGAGGAACTGGCCTAACTTCCCTATGTTGTAAAAATTGTTTACACTGGTGTTGTTTTAATGTGCATCTCTTCTCATGTCTTGGCTAAGTTGACATTTTAAAATGTAGGTAAGTTTAAAATAAATTTGTAAAGTTTGTAAATTGACTGCATGATGACAACAGACTCGAGTACACGTGAAAACAAGTGCAATTTATTTGTGATCAACTCAAAACAGTGAAAGTCACCTCACTTCTTCTCTTGTAGTGCTTGAGCTATAGATAGTAATAATGAGATTTAGGATATTTAAATTCCAGAATATGATGGGCTAAAAATAATTAAGAAGTTATATGAAAACTGAATGCCAAGGAAATCTTAAAATAATGTGAGTTGATCCAGATTTTCATGAAAAAGATACCCAGAAGAAAGAAATGATATTTTGCTTCTCTCTAGTTAAAAGGGGATTGAAGTTTTGGCTTGTAATGGGAAACAAGATTCCACCCTAACTGTGGAGAAGCATATGTCTCCCTAATTTAAATATTTTTCTCTTTGTTATATTCACACCTTCACTTAGCGCTGACACTTTTTTCATTGCCAACAGATAATCTGCATTACTTACATTAGTGTTCTTTTTGAGTGAATCTGAACAAATGGAAAAATATGAAGGGATAGCTGCATAGAGTTTAAGGCCATAAGAGACCAACAAATCATCTTGTTTGATATATGATAGGCTATTAAATTTCACCCAGTTACCTCTGCATTGAGCTCAAAAACTTGTGTTCCAGTAATGGATATTTACCAAAAAGGCATCTAGTCTTGATTTGAAGATATCAACAGATGGAGAATCCATCCCTTCCCTTGGTAGTTTGTTCCAATGAATAATCACCCTTACTGTTTTAAAAAAAATTTTAAAAAAGTTTAATTTCTCATTTGAATTTGTCTGGCTTCAGCTTCCAGCTGTTGGTTCTTGTTCTTTCTAGATTAAAGAGCCCATTACTACCTGGTATAGTCTCTCCAGGAAGGTACTTAAACACTGTAATCAAGTCTCTTCTCAATCTTGATAAGATAAACAGTTTGAGCTCTCAAGTCTATCACTATAAAGCATTTTTTCCAGCCCTCACATCATTTTTATAGCTCTTTTGCTCCCTCTCCAATTTTTCAACACCTTTTTAAAAATGTGAACATTAGAACTGGACATAGTATTCCATTATCATTAGAAAGACTTGTAATAATACTTGAACTGGATAGATAGTCTCATGGGGAAGGGCATTATAGTACGAGCAGTTTATGATCTGAAAAGATATATCTAGGGTGCTGAAGGTAACTTGGCAATTGGACACCACCAGTAGAGTTCTAGAGTGGTGATATAATAACTGTGTGGTCATTAGTTGGCAAATAGAAATATCCTCCTTCTCCATTAATTAAATTAATTGTCTTTTAATTTGAACGAACTCCTGTAGGCTTCATTAGGATTTTGTTTTCTACATGATTGCAAGAAATATTTATTAAACCTGGCAGATTTTTACTATAAGAGTTCAAAGTTCACCAAGTAGAATTTATGCAAGTTGTTTCTTATAAACCAGAAATATTCCTAACTATAAGTAATTAATTCTTACTTATGAAGTGGTGTTGTATTATGCAGCTGCACCCTATCCTCCACTGGTATTAAAAACCATTCTATTCTTTTTCACCAACATTGCTTTAATCAGTAATCTTTCTAGTGGAAAATAGGGCTGGCTTTCTAAAATATTATTTTATAGAAATAATAAGTAAAAAAATATATCAGGCAAGTGTAAAGGGCATAAAAGGATGATTTGTAAAGCTTTTAATCCCACCTAAGGAAATGGTGGCATTTTAACCAAATAGTGTTTTATGTACATCTTATTGAGGGAACTCATTTGGAGGTACTAAGACAAATAAGTAATAAATTACTATGCTAATCTTGGTTTCAGAGTAACAGCCGTGTTAGTCTGTATTCACAAAAAGAAAAGGAGTACTTGTGGCACCTTAGAGACTTACCAATTTATTTGAGCATGAGCTTTCGTGAGCTACAGCTCACTTCATCAGATGCATACCGTGGAAACTGCAGCAGACTTTATATATACACAGAGAATATGAAACAATACCTCCTCCCACCCCACTGTCCTGTGTATATATAAAGTCTGCTGCAGTTTCCACAGTATGCATCTGATGAAGTGAGCTGTAGCTCACGAAAGCTCATGCTCAAATAAATTGGTTAGTCTCTAAGGTGCCACAAGTACTCCTTTTCTTTTTATGCTAATCTTGGCATTGTCAAACTAACCCTTTCCCAGAAAAGTAATAGAGTGTAATAGGCGGGTTTTTTCCCCTAGTTATGCACTCTGCACAGGGTGCACGCTTATTTATTTTGTGCAACCTTGCATTAGCAAAACATGTACTGGTGACATTGCTCATTCATGTCTCTAACATGGGTTTTAGCAGTATTTCTCTCTTCCTTTTAATTGTACAGCATATGGCAGCATATTTCCTCACAGGTTTAAGTAACTGTTATATTATGTCTACCATATTTTTTTTATACAGTCTGAATTTAAGTTGGTGCTGCTGCTTTTAAAACTTGGAATGGTGTATGCACAGGTTATATTTGAGACTCTCTGACTGATATCTTCACTCAGACATCCCAGCACTTCCTTCCTTGGCTGCAGTCTTGCAAACCCGCCCTTCCACTTTATTAGCAACTGCTGAATAATGTCAACTTTTTGCTGGCAACCAAGGGATTGCTAATAAGCAGAATCTACTGTATATGCAAAAGGAAAGGAAATACACAATTTTTGTTAATGTGACTTTTGAAAGCCACATTTGAAAACTGTAGAAATAATATTTACAATTTTATAATGTCTTTCATCTCAGGATCTCCTAGTTTATGTACTTCATACTGTCAGTAAAACTTAATGCTGGCACAACTGTTTTTGTATTCTCTGTAGCTGCTTATTATCAGGGAGGCTAGAAATCTGTTTGCCACAGAAAAATGCAAAATTAGCATTTTTGCAGAGAATCTTTAAGTTTTTACATTTTGTGGGGAAAAAATATATTATCTATTAACTAAATTTTACTGAAAGTATCAGTGTCACTTATTCAAAGTGTGCAACCCCTCCCTCTTGTGGTTGATTTTTGAACGTGCTTTAAATTTACATAGCTTAACATACTCCAATAAACTGCTTCCGGCATGTAGAGGTTACTCAACGGGGCATAGGGGTTCGTGTTTTAATGCACCTCCAATTTCATTTCAGCCTCCAAACGCAAGGAATTTAAAATAATGAAAAGATGCCGAAAACTTTAAAAATCGCCCCTAAAGAGACTGTCACTGAGTTTGGCAAGGACAGATTTCATGTGCTGTTCTGTACTGTATGCAGCAAGGCTGTAGATTAAGTTTGAAGACAGGCAGTTGTAGAACACATGGAAAGTGCTAAACATAAACTGAATGAAAAGAAACAAAAACAAGAGGCTGAAACAGCAGAGCCATTGACAACAGTAAAGAAACAGTGCACTGTGACTGGAGCATTCCAGTGTTTTACAACTGTTAATATATCAATAAAACGTTATGTTCAACTGATACCTATAAATATTGTGGCTAGGAAAACTAAAGTTTAGCATTTCATTTTAATCACAGAAAAATGTGGATTTTTATGGTTTTTTATTAGTTTTGTTTTTTATCACAGAAAACTAGGATCCCTGCTAATCATATGCAATATGTGCTTATATATATATTGCAGCGAGTAAAAGGAGTTCTTTCTTGGGATCTCGGTCATGTAGGAGTGATTTCAGAAGGTGATATGTTACCAGAAGCAGATTTGGCTAAGCTCTCATATATGTGGGCAAAAGCATCTTAGTTTTCTATCCATAGAGATTCTATGGTACTGTTTAATTCATTTAAGACTTTTACTGTATTTGACTCTGCTTTCTCTCACATATATTACCACTCCCCCACCAGCGCGACCTGCTCCATCATTCCGATGTATTTTGTACCCTGGTATAACCACAGCAATGGATTATCATCATTCCACCAAGTTTCTGTGAGGAAAGTTACCATTCAACACAAAAAAGAAAACCACACCATAAAAACTACCAAGCATTTGGGGCCATGGAAATCAGATGTTAGGGAATAATAATAAATGTTAAATATTGTAGTTAGTGGTTTTCATTGGTGGGTCTCAAAGCGCTTTCCAAAGATGAATAAACATTTCTGTTTTACAGATGGGAAACTGAAGCACAGAGTGATTAAGTGAATTGCAAGTCCAGTAGTAGAGCTAGGGATAGATCCTAGGTTTTGGGATTCCTGGCCAGTGTCCTATTGGAAAGACAGATAAACATTCAGATGCATTCACAATTAATTCAGTCAATTAAATCAGTGCCACTTTCATGTTGTCTACTGCTTTACAGGAGAGAAATCTCTTATGGACCACTCCTGCTCCAAAGTTACTAATCTCTTACTACATGGTTCTCAAAATACTTAATTTTGCAGATCAACAGAAAGGAGTCACATTTAATGACATTCACTGATGTTTGTTGGGCATTCAGATACTGCATTGTTCAGAGTTACGAACAACCTTCATTCTGAAGGTGTTCATAACTTTGAGGTTCTACTGTACAACCATTACAATTAGATACAACAGACATTAACAGGTTTGCTTATTTTTGTCCTATTTATTTTAATCTATTTCTATAGTAATATATTTTCTTCGAATACGGGCCATGCATGAGTTATCAAACAGATTTGACTGGAAAGTTTGAAGGGCTAGTAAGAAAGTTATTTTTGTGTGAGGGGGACACAAACATTAAATACAAATCAACATATATTGGTAATTTATAATAACCTGTAAATCAAAATATTGTAAACAATTTTCTCAATTGTGGGGGAAATACATATCTTTAGTCTCCAGAGCAAACATGGCAAATTTCAGGCCAAAGAAAATTTGCTAGCCAATATATATAGGGGCTGGGGTTAAAATAAGACCTATAGTATTTTAATGTTAATTATGGAATGGATAGTCTCTCCATGAGAGATTTCAGTGATGAATGTGTACTGTGCCAAACTTAAAATATTTGTGTTCTGTTCTCATATTGGGAATATTTAGTAGGTCTTTTCCTTGCTAATATAAGCGTGCTTGTATATATGCATATGTACACCCTTTGAAATAAACACAGCTGTTGACTGATTGGGCATTCATATAAAGGCAGTTTTTTTACTTCTGCTCAGTATTTCTAGGTATCTGGGGTAATGGATGTGCCACTTTTTCTCTGTGGAGAAACTCTTAAAGGATTTGGGACTAGTGGATGCACCAATTAATGTATCAGCATCTTTTTTTTTTTTTTTTTATGCTGTATCTATCTAGGTGTCCCACTGCTTTTGGGTGCCCAAGGGCGATGCTGATGTTTCAGATTGCTACTTGATTCATCCATCAATCAACATGCCTCGAAGCACAGTTATGTCATTTGTAATGGTCACCTTGCACTATGAACTCAGCTGACACCACCGATTTATTTCAGATAAGCTATTGAGCAACTATCAGATGTTAATGATGTTTGATCATTGCTTTCAAGATGATGACCTTAAAGTGTGTATCATTGTGTTAGCAGTCTCCTGAACCATCCAGCCTCTTGCTGTCTTCAGTACTGTGCTACTTGTTATTTCTTTCCTTAATAATCTGGAAAATTAACACCAAGATAAAAATCTGTTGTTAGTTGCCAGCTGTGTGGGTGTATTCTTTCTGTGTGCTGTCCCACCTCTGCGCAGATAGCTGACACAGCAGACCTCGATGGAACTCCCCTCAAAGATCTCAGACCTGTTTCCGTAGCAAAGGCATCCAACCAGGTTTATTGTCAACAAAGCACAGTCCTAGCATTCTGTAGACTTCTACAGGACCACTAACACATGTATGCCCATTACAATGGACCAGGTCAGTTCAATTCCCACCTCGGCTGGACAAAAGACACCCCCTCTGAGTCACCTGTTTAGATACATCTATACAAACAAGTTACATATTGCTCCTCTAACCTGGTTACTTAGCATCCTATACCTTATCAGTTGCTTTTGTCTGCATCCAAATGGATTGCAGATGTGCCCTTGCTTGCTACAGTTAACTGTTTTGGGGCAACTTGTGTTAATGCATCAATTTTAGGTGTTAAATTGCTCATTCTCAGTTTTTCACTTTGAAATTCTTTTTTAATTTGATTGCCTACTTACTTGTCCATATATGATAGACTGAGGTGTAGTTGGTCAGTCTGTTGTTTATAAAGCACTTTTTTCTTTTCTTGATGCTTGGGGGGTTAGTCCCTATGTAATTAGTTTTTCTGCAGAACTAACTTTTCTGCAGAAAAGGCCCTGGGGATTACAGTGGATGAGTAGCTGGATATGAGTCAGCAGTCTACCAAGCACTTCTTAGGAATGTTTGTGTTTTTGCAGTACCAGCCCTGTTGTTGCCAGGTTTTGTGAACTTACCAGTAGGCATGTTTTGTAACAGGACTTCTGCCCACAGCCTGACTTTGCATCAGCAGGGCCTGACTGCTTTAATTCAGGCCATAGTCCTCTTATATCAGGCCTTGTGTCTCAGGCTCTCTCTTTCTACTACTTTCTCCCATTTTCTCTCTTTTTATGGAGAGGATGGTATACGCATCATCCTGGAAAAGCATAATGCATGGACTGAAGATCACCCAGGGGGCTAAACACTGTTATGTAGTCACCTTATTTTATTATCCACACATTCATGCCCCATCTGTCCCTTGGTTTGCACATTCCTCATATGACTGGTGGACATATTTTCCAATTCATTTTTTTTATCCCCTATGGTGTGCCTGGGAATGTTAGGTCTGGGACTTTGATTGAGGAATGGCCTTTGAATGAGATGGGGGCCCCCCACTACAGAAAGGATGTGGACAAATTGGAGTGTGTCCAGCGGAGGGCAATGGAAATTATTAAGGGGCTGGGGCATATGACTTAGAAGGAGAGGCTGTGGGAACTGGGTTTGTTTAGTCTGCAGAAGAGAAGAGTGAAGGGAGATTTGATAGCAGCCCTCAACTACCTGAAGGGGGGTTCCAAAGAGGATGGAGCTTTGCTGTTCTCAGTGGTGGCAGATGATAAAACAAGGAGCAATGGTCTCAAGGTGCAGTGGGGGAGGTCTAGGTTAGATATTAGGAAACACTGTTTCAGTAGGAGGGTGGTGAAGCACTGGAATGGGTTACCTAGGGAGATGGTGGAATCTCCATCCTTCGAGGTTTTTAAGTCCTGGCTTGACAAAGCCCTGGCTGGGATGATTTAGTTGGTCTTGGTCCTGCTTTGAACAGGCGGTTGGACTGGATGACCTCCTGTGGTCTCTTCCAACCCTAATCTTCTAAGTTTCTAATGATATCTTCTGGAGTCTTCAGGGTGTGATATCTTCTGATGTCTTCAGTCTGTGGGATGCAACTTTAAACATGATTGCAAATCTGATACACAGATTGATTTAGTTTCTTTACAATGTAATAGGGATCACATATTTTATAATACAAGCTGTGCTTTTGCAATTGTTGTATACGCATTTATTTTCACTTGAGGTGCATTACTGTATTTTCAGCACTTATCTGGTGCATTACTTTTGCTGGCACTCTTCACAAAGGTGTATTTCAGGTAAAGCTGAGCAAAGTTTATTGGACAAATAGTTTATTCACTAAAAATTGAAGTTTTGGATGGACCAAAACTTTGTGAATTTGGGTTGAATTTGGCAAACCTTTTTTACCAATTTTTTTTAAAGTAAAAATGTTTTGAAAATTTTGATCAATTTATTTAAAAAACAAAAGTGTAAAATCACTCAAATAAAATGAAATTAAATAACTCGAAAAAAGTTCATTTGGGGTCCAAATAAACCACCATTTAGTTTGACCCAGAATGTATTCTTCTTTTGGCAAGAAAAATCAAGAAATTTCTGTTTTGGGTCGACCCAAAACAATTTTTTTTTCTGAATTCTTTGGTTCAGCCACCACATTGAAAAATCAATTATTTGCCCAGCTGTAGTGAGGAGCATCTCTTACGGGGAATAAAATCACCCCTTTGACCATAAAAGCCAAATACAGTGAACGATCAACTTTGACACATTTCATTGTGGATATTTTCATAGTTCATGCATGCAGCCATCACCATAGCATTGTTCTCCCTGTGAGATATGTAATCACATCAAAAATAGGTACCCTTTTTAGCAGTGAGCACAGAAACCAAACTGATTTCTTACAGCTGAAGCTGGACCCCACTTTTGAAAGCCAATATTTTTCAAACTTGGGTGGTTAAAGGTTAGGCACCTAAATCCATATTTAGACCACTAAAGAAAAGTGACCTAACTTTCCATACACACAACACCTACAAATAAATTGCCAAAGTGGCATCTTTCAGAAATTATACATTTATTTTTATTAGTTGCAAGTATTTCAAATGGGATGAGCAGTTTTACAAAACAAGTTGCAGTAGAACAGATTTTCATCTACATTTTCTTTTGTAGGAACTGCTCCTTCTGTTGCTTATCACGATTAACTTTGAGTGTGACAATTCAAAAAGTCTGGCTGAAGGCCCTTTTAATCTTTATTAGGAAAAGCTCTTATCCAAAATCATATCTGAAATCCTACTATTATTATTTTTAGAGAAAGATCTGAGTAGGAACTGTATTGACTGAGATATAATTACTTGATGGCTGGTTTTTTTGCTTTTCACATCTTACTGCTCACCTTCACCATTTCCTTTACATTGTGCCAAGCTGTAAAATGATTATAAAATATTTATATGCTTCTAGAGGTTGGCCTCCTGACTTGGAAATAACATTTCATATTAATTTATTTTTATTCTTTAAATTTAAGCCCAAATTAGGATTTTACAGGGTGAACTGGCTTTTTAAGGGATCTGAGCTTAGTCTCACCTTTGCCAGGTTTAGCCAGAGTTAGTATAAGAAAGATGTAAATACAAAAACAACAAGGAGACCGTTGGCATCTTAAAGACTAACAGATTTATTTGGGCATAAGCTTTCATGGGTAAAAAACACTTCTTCAGATGCATGGTGTGAAAATTACAGATACAGGTATAAATATACTGGTACATGAAGAGAAGGGAGTTATCTTACAAGTGGAGAATCAGTGATGACAAGGCTAATTCAATCAGGGTGGATGTAATTCACTCCCAACAATAGATGAGGAGGTGTCAATTCCAGGAGAGGCAAAGCTGCTTCTGTAATGAGCCAGCCACTCCCAGTCCATATTCACTAACACATGTATGCCCATTACAATGGACCAGGTCAGTTCAATTCCCACCTCGGCTGGACAAAAGACACCCCCTCTGAGTCACCTGTTTAGATACATCCATACAAACAAGTTACATATTGCTCCTCTAACCTGGTTACTTAGCATCCTATACCTTATCAGTTGCTTTTGTCTGCATCCAAATGGATTGCAGGTGTGCCCTTGCTTGCTACAGTTAACTGTTTTTGGGCAACTTGTGTTAATGCATCAATTTTAGGTGTTAAATTGCTCATTCTCAGTTTTTCACTTTGAAATTCTTTTTTAATTTGATTGCCTACTTACTTGTCCATATATGATAGACTGAGGTGTAGTTGGTCAGTCTGTTGTTTATAAAGCACTTTTTTCTTTTCTTGATGCTTGGGGGGTTAGTCCCTATGTAATTAGTTTTTCTGCAGAACTAACTTTTCTGCAGAAAAGGCCCTGGGGATTACAGTGGATGAGTAGCTGGATATGAGTCAGCAGTCTACCAAGCACTTCTTAGGAATGTTTGTGTTTTTGCAGTACCAGCCCTGTTGTTGCCAGGTTTTGTGAACTTACCAGTAGGCATGTTTTGTAACAGGACTTCTGCCCACAGCCTGACTTTGCATCAGCAGGGCCTGACTGCTTTAATTCAGGCCATAGTCCTCTTATATCAGGCCTTGTGTCTCAGGCTCTCTCTTTCTACTACTTTCTCCCATTTTCTCTCTTTTTATGGAGAGGATGGTATACGCATCATCCTGGAAAAGCATAATGCATGGACTGAAGATCACCCAGGGGGCTAAACGCTGTTATGTAGTCACCTTATTTTATTATCCACACATTCATGCCCCATCTGTCCCTTGGTTTGCACATTCCTCATATGACTGGTGGACATATTTTCCAATTCATTTTTTTTATCCCCTATGGTGTGCCTGGGAATGTTAGGTCTGGGACTTTGATTGAGGAATGGCCTTTGAATGAGATGGGGGCCCCCCACTACAGAAAGGATGTGGACAAATTGGAGTGTGTCCAGCGGAGGGCAATGGAAATTATTAAGGGGCTGGGGCATATGACTTAGAAGGAGAGGCTGTGGGAACTGGGTTTGTTTAGTCTGCAGAAGAGAAGAGTGAAGGGAGATTTGATAGCAGCCCTCAACTACCTGAAGGGGGGTTCCAAAGAGGATGGAGCTTTGCTGTTCTCAGTGGTGGCAGATGATAAAACAAGGAGCAATGGTCT
The DNA here is from genome assembly GCF_965152235.1 of Eretmochelys imbricata. Lineage (NCBI taxonomy): Eukaryota > Metazoa > Chordata > Testudines > Cheloniidae > Eretmochelys > Eretmochelys imbricata. The sequence goes on from NC_135577.1 coordinate 113,819,096, forward strand.
CAAGGTGCAGTGGGGGAGGTCTAGGTTAGATATTAGGAAACACTGTTTCAGTAGGAGGGATATTTTCATAGTTCATGAATGCAGCCATCACCATAGCATTGTTCTCCCTGTGGGATATGTAATCACATCAAAATTAGGTACCCTTTTTAGCAGTGAGCACAGAAACCAAACTGACTTCTTACAGCTGAAGCTGGACCCCACTTTTGAAAGCCAATATTTTTCAAACTTGGGTGGTTAATGGTTAGGCACCTAAATCCATATTTAGACCACTAAAGAAAAGTGACCTAACTTTCCATACACACAACACCTACAAATAAATTGCCAAAGTGGCATCTTTCAGAAATTATACATTTATTTTTATTAGTTGCAAGTATTTCAAATGGGATGAGCAGTTTTACAAAACAAGTTGCAGTAGAACAGATTTTCATCTACATTTTCTTTCGTAGGAACTGCTTCTGTTGCTTATCACGATTAACTTTGAGTGTGACAATTCAAAAAGTCTGGCTGAAGGCCCTTTTAATCTTTATTAGGAAAAGCTCTTATCCAAAATCATATCTGAAATCCTACTATTATTATTTTTAGAGAAAGATCTGAGTAGGAACTGTATTGACTGAGATATAATTACTTGATGGCTGGTTTTTTTGCTTTTCACATCTTACTGCTCACCTTCACCATTTCCTTTACATTGTGCCAAGCTGTAAAATGATTATAAAATATTTATATGCTTCTAGAGGTTGGCCTCCTGACTTGGAAATAACATTTCATATTAATTTATTTTTATTCTTTAAATTTAAGCCCAAATTAGGATTTTACAGGGTGAACTGGCTTTTTAAGGGATCTGAGCTTAGTCTCACCTTTGCCAGGTTTAGCCAGAGTTAGTATAAGAAAGATGTAAATACAAAAACAACAAGGAGACCGTTGGCATCTTAAAGACTAACAGATTTATTTGGGCATAAGCTTTCATGGGTAAAAAAACACTTCTTCAGATGCATGGTGTGAAAATTACAGATACAGGTATAAATATACTGGTACATGAAGAGAAGGGAGTTATCTTACAAGTGGAGAATCAGTGATGACAAGGCTAATTCAATCAGGGTGGATGTAATTCACTCCCAACAATAGATGAGGAGGTGTCAATTCCAGGAGAGGCAAAGCTGCTTCTGTAATGAGCCAGCCACTCCCAGTCCCTATTCAATCCCAAATTAATGGTGTTAAATTTGCAAATGAATTGTAGCTCTACAATTTCTCTTTAAAGTCTGTTTTTGAAGGGTTTTTTTTTTTTTGCATGATGGCTGCTTTTAAATCTGTTATTGAATGTCCAGGGAGATTGAAGTGTTCTCCTACTGGCTTTTGTATATTACCATTCCTGATGTCTGATTTGTGTCCATTTATTCTTTTAGGTAGAGACTGTCCGGTTTGGCCAATGTACATGGCAGAGGGGCATTGCTGGCACATATCACATTAGTCAGTGTGCAGCTGAATGAGCCCCTGATGGTGTGGCTGATGTGGTTGGTCCTATGATGATGTTGCTAGAGTAGATAGGGGCAGTGTTTTCCCCAGGAATTGAAATTAGGGGTGGAGGGGTGAGGGCCGATGAGGGCTGAGACCATGAGGGCAAAGGTGGGCTATATGGCACCATAGTAAAAACTGAAAAATGTTTCACGACAATTTTATTAGTTTTAACTCATGTTTAAAACCATAACAAAAATTAAAGTTGGCTACTCAAGCCTATTATGAAGCACTACATCTACATCAGTCTTGGTTTCTTGTTGTAATTTTGCACTCTTTGGTGTCGTCTTGTGTGTCCGTTACTTCCAGTCCTTCATAATATGCTCATTATTAGGCAGAAAGTGACTTCTTTCAGAACACAAAATTCTATTCAATGAGGAAAAAATATGCTCAACTGTAGCAAGAGATGAATTCCTACTTTCATCCCAGGAAACATAGCACAAAGATTGGGTCGAACCACTAGTAATGATAAAGAAGATGAAGTTAAATCTTCATTTGTTCATCGTATGATATTCCACTCTGTGTTCAAAATTCTCTATTCTGCCCTGATCGTATAGCAGCCCCGTTGCTGGTAGTGCCTCACTTCACTCAACTGTTGGTGTTTTAAAAGACAGGCATCTGTAAAAGCTACATGGAGGTTGAATAGAATCCAGAAATCTCTATTGTAGATTTGTAAGAATCAAGTCTTTGTACTTTTTCAGCTGGCTTAACAAACACTTCTTGTCCTCTTCACTTATGGAGTCAATATAAGTACCTTTATTAGATAGCTTGTGGACTGAAGTCTTTGCTTCTTCTAGTATATTTTCAATGGATATCTCTGATTGATCCAAGGATAGTTTCTATTTCTGGACAAAAATCTACTACTGTTGTAGCAGATGCCTGGATTACATTGTGTAATGACCCAAGTGGTTTCAACAGTAGACTTACAAGAGAGAGAATGGCGATAGTCTTCTCTGAACTTAGTAACAAAAGTAGTCCACCAGCTGCACTACTTAGATCTGTCCTATATTTGTGGATACTTTCTAAAGCCAGTAATAACAGTTGCAGTAACTTTAAGACAACTGCCAAGAATCACTCATGAGAAAGCCAGCAGGTTTTCCCAGGTTGGACTCATTTGAACTTCAGTCCTAGTGTATCTTCTATTTGTTTCCAAAATGTTCAGTCCTTTTGGACTCTTGCTGAACAAAGAGTATAAAAAAGCCATTAAATTTGTGGCTTTTATATGTCTTTTGAAGATTCTGCAGCTTGTACTAGTGCTAGCTGGAGTAGATGGCCTCTACAGTGTGTGTAGGAAAGATTAAGGTTACACTTTTCTCTGAGCAAAGCTTGTACTCCACTGTGTCTTCCAGAGAAGTTTGTAGCTCCGTCAAATGTACAAGCAGCCATCTTTGGGGTTCAATTTACAAGCATTTAACTCTTCTAAGATGTCACAGATGCAGCTGATGTGTCTTCTATAACCTGAACATCTAGAATGCATCTACTGGCCTACCACGGACATCAAGATAACATACTAATGACTTAATACTTGATGCCTATTTGCACTGTTGCATTTGTCGGCCATGTATGCACATAGTTTGAATATAGTGAGAGAATTCTTCACTTTTTCAACTCCTTAGTCTTTCACTGTTGCACCACATTTTTCAAGAGAGTCAGCTGAGTTTTTTGCAGAAAGATAGTGAGCATTTGCCAGTCTTGTTCAGAACCAGTGTCCAACTTTAGGATTAACAAGTGACAATGCACTTAACATAGGCCTCTAGTTTGTAGTGTGTGGTATCTCTTGCTTAAATAGAAAGTATGAGCAATAGCCATGTTGGTTCACATAAACTGAGCTGTGTCTCCAGCATTCTTAACAGCCTCATTAATTTCTTCTAAAATTGACTTTGACAGTGACTGGCTTATAAGGCTTATGCTCAAATAAATTTGTTAGTCTCCTAGGTGCCACAAGTACTCCTTTTCTTTTTGCGGATACAGACTAACACAGCTGCTACTCTGAAAACTATAATGAGAGTGATCGGTTAGGGTGAGTTATTATCAGCAGGAGAGAGAAGACCTTTTGTAGTGATGATCAGGATGGCCCATTTCCAAAAGTTGACAAGGGGGTGTGAGTAACAGTAGGGGGGGGAATATTTATTTCCCCATGCTTACTTTTCCCCCTACTGTTACTCACACCTTCTTGTCCACCGTTGGAAATGGGCCATCCTGATTATCACTACAAAAGGTTTTTTTTCTCCTGCTGATAATAGCTGACCTTAACTGATCACTCTCGTTATAGTTGGTATGGCAACACCCATTTTTTCATGTTCTCTCTGTGTGTGTGTGTATATATATACACATATCTCTTCCTACTGTATTTTCCACTGCATGCGTCCGATGGAGTGGGTTTTAGCCCACAAAATCTTATGCTCAAATAAATTTGTTAGTCTCTAAGGTGCCACAAGTACTCCTCTTCTTTTTGCGGATACAGACTAACACGGCTGCTACTCTGAAACCTGGCTTATAAGGCTTTCTGCATGTTGAGGCAGTCCAGAGGATTCGTGTTTTGCAGCCTTTTCATGTAGGTTGTCAGTGTGGCTTAGCTGATCAGTCTGGCAAACCAAGCTCCTCCACTTTTACTATATAAATCCATGACATGCCCACATCGTAAGTACTGTGTGTAGTTCTGGTCACCCTATCTCAAAAAAGATATATTGGAATTGGAAAAGGTACAGAGAAGGGCAACAAAAATGATTAAGGGTATGGAACAGATTCCATATAAGAAGAGAAGACTGGGCTTTTCAGCTTGGAAAAGGGATCATTAAGAGTGGATATAATAGTCTTATAAAATCTTGATTGGTGAGAAGAAAATGAATAAGGAAGTGTTATTTATCCCTTCACTTAACACAAGAACCAGGGGTCACCCAATGAAATGAATAGGCAGTAAGTTTAAAACAAAAGGAAGTATTTCTTCACACAACACCCAGTCACCCATGGAACTTTTTGCCAGGGATGTTGTGAAGGCCAAGACTATAATAGGGTTCAAAAAAGAATTAAATAAGATCATGGAGGATAGGTCCATCAATGGCTATTAGCCAGGATGGGCAGGGATGCAACATCATGATCTGAATGTCCCTAGCCTCTGTTCTCCAGAAGCTGGGAGTGGACAACAGGGGATGAGATGATTCCCTGTTCTGTTCATTCCCTCTGAAGCACCTGGAACAGTCACTGTCAGAAGATAGGATACTGGGATAGATGGACCATTGATCTGACCCAATATAGCCATTCTTACATAAAAATAATTATAATTAATAAAAAAGTTTAGTATAGAAACTCCCCAAGATAATGACCTCTTGAGATAGCGATAATGTGAAATAATGATCTTGGCAAATAATGCATTTTTAAAATCTTGGCCTGCTTGGAAATATATATTTATATAAAAAGAAAAGGAGTACTTGTGGCACCTTAGAGACTAACCAATTTATTTGAGCATGAGCTTTCGTGAGCTACAGCTCACTTCATCAGATGCATACCGTGGAAACTGCAGCAGACTTTATATATACACAGAGAATATGAAACAATACCTCCTCCCACCCCACTGTCCTGCTGGTAATAGCTTATCTAAAGTAATCTTCAGGTTAGGCCATTTCCAGCACAAATCCAGGTTTTCTCACCCTCCACCCCCCCACACAAATTCACTCTCCTGCTGGTGATAGCCCATCCAAAGTGACAACTTGTGTGGGGGGGTGGAGGGTGAGAAAACCTGGATTTGTGCTGGAAATGGCCTAACCTGAAGATTACTTTAGATAAGCTATTACCAGCAGGACAGTGGGGTGGGAGGAGGTATTGTTTCATATTCTCTGTGTATATATAAAGTCTGCTGCAGTTTCCATGGTATGCATCTGATGAAGTGAGCTGTAGCTCACGAAAGCTCATGCTCAAATAAATTGGTTAGTCTCTAAGGTGCCACAAGTACTCCTTTTCTTTTTGCGAATACAGACTAACACGGCTGTTACTCTGAAACCTGCCATATTTATATAAGTTTCCCAGTCACAAATATAGCTTCTGGAGAAAGGTCACTAAAACATAGTCCAATTAGGGTGACAAGAAAGCAAGTGTGAAAAATCGGGACGGGGGTGGGGAGTAATAGGAGCCTATATAAGAAAAAGACCCAAAAATCGGGACTGTCCCTATAAAATCGGGACATCTGGTCACTCTAAGTCCAATGCTCTGGCCGCTGTTGTTTGTTATGCCACCGTTCACTCTATTGTTCTGCCCCAATAGCCCTGCACTGTCACCTTCTGCTGCCACCTGCCACTGTGACCTCTGTGAGTCGGTCTCTCGCAGTTCCACCCGACTCTTAGTGATTTCAGCTCTTCGGGGTGGGGAGAACCTTAGTGTTAGTGCAGACTGGGCCATCTCTTCCACAGAAACACTGACCCACAGCAGGTCTAAGCACTTAGACCTGATTATCAGATATTTCAGCTCTAGTGGTCAGTTAACAAACCGAAAGACTCTCTATGAAGCCTAATCAGCTCTGTCTTTAAACAGGGGAGAGGGGCAGATCAAATAGTACTTGTGCCTCAAGCAGACCATCAAGCAAAACACCTGTCCCCACCCTCTCTCTTGATGCCCTCAATCAGCACAGGCTAAGGACAGTTCTTCTGCCCTTTGCTCGTAGAATAAAACAACAACATTTCATTACCTCCCTGCATTCAAGTGATTTGTAACCCAACCCTAGCCAGAATCTATCACTTGGGCAACATAGCTCTGTTTGCTGGATACCTAGGTAGATCAGGTGTGAATGTAAATACAATCTGGTCCTAAAGCCTTTCCCCCAGTCCCCAGCTCATCACTAGCTGTCAGGGAGAGCTCACTTAGACTTTGCTTACAAATCATAATTTGAAATTATTAGGTTGGCCAACATCGCCGAAATGAATGCACTGACAGTCACAAAAAACAAAAGCTGTATAGGGAAGCTAGTCTGTGTTCATACTTTTCAAATCTATTATACTTTTTCAGATACATGTATTTTATCATATACTTGATATGCTTTTAAAGTGTGTATTAATGTTTCAATTCAAATTTCCAAACAATCACTAAAGTGGCAACACTGCATGTAACTAGTTCACAAAACTGGGAGAGGGGGTTGGGAAAATTCAGGGGGGGTGTAGGGAAATCCCTGGATATGGGGACAGAGTAGGCAACGGGGTTTGTTACAGGGATTGGTTCCTGGGTTAGTGTTTCTGTGGTGTGGTGTGTCGTTGCTGGTGAGTATTTTCTTCAGGTTTGGGGGCTGTCTGTAACTGAGGGCTGGCCTGCCTCCCAAGGTCTGTGAGAGTGAAGGATCGTTTTCCAGGATAGATTGTAAATTGTTGATGATGTGCTGGAGAGGTTTTAGTTGGGGGCTGTATGTGATGGCCGGTGGTGGTCTGTTACTTTCCTTAGAATCATAGAATCATAGAATATCAGGGTTGGAAGGGACCCCTGAAGGTCATCTAGTCCAACCCCCTGCTCGAAGCAGGACCAATTCCCAGTTAAATCATCCCAGCCAGGGCTTTGTCAAGCCTGACCTTAAAAACCTCTAAGGAAGGAGATTCTACCACCTCCCTAGGTAACGCATTCCAGTGTTTCACCACCCTCTTAGTGAAAAAGTTTTTCCGAATATCCAATCTAAACCTCCCACACTGCAACTTGAGACCATTACTCCTCGTTCTGTCATCTGCTACCATTGAGAACAGTCTAGAGCCATCCTCTTTGGAACCCCCTTTCAGGTAGTTGAAAGCAGCTATCAAATCCCCCCTCATTCTTCTCTTCTGCAAGCTAAACAATCCCAGCTCCCTCAGCCTCTCCTCATAAGTCATGTGTTCTAGACCCCTAATCATTTTTGTTGACCTTCGCTGGACTCTCTCCAATTTATCCACATCCTTCTTGTAGTGTGGGGCCCAAAACTGGACACAGTACTCCAGATGAGGCCTCACCAATGTCGAATAGAGGGGAACGATCACGTCCCTCGATCTGCTCGCTATGCCCCTACTTATACATCCCAAAATGCCATTGGCCTTCTTGGCAACAAGGGCACACTGCTGACTCATATCCAGCTTCTCGTCCACTGTCACCCCTAGGTCCTTTTCCGCAGAACTGCTGCCGAGCCATTCAGTCCCTAGTCTGTAGCGGTGCATTGGATTCTTCCGTCCTAAGTGCAGGACCCTGCACTTATCCTTATTGAACCTCATCAGATTTCTTTTGGCCCAATCCTCCAATTTGTCTAGGTCCTTCTGTATCCTATCCCTCCCCTCCAGCGTATCTACCACTCCTCCCAGTTTAGTATCATCCGCAAATTTGCTGAGAGTGCAATCCATACCATCCTCCAGATCATTTATGAAGATATTGAACAAAACCGGCCCCAGGACCGACCCTTGGGGCACTCCACTTGATACCGGCTGCCAACTAGACATGGAGCCATTGATCACTACCCGTTGAGCCCGACAATCTAGCCAGCTTTCTACCCACCTTATAGTGCATTCATCCAGCCCATACTTCCTTAACTTGCTGACAAGAATACTGTGGGAGACCGTGTCAAAAGCTTTGCTAAAGTCAAGAAACAATACATCCACTGCTTTCCCTTCATCCACAGAACCAGTAATCTCATGATAAAAGGCGATTAGATTAGTCAGGCATGACCTTCCCTTGGTGAATCCATGCTGGCTGTTCCTGATCACTTTCCTCTCATGCAAGTGCTTCAGGATTGATTCTTTGAGGACCTGCTCCATGATTTTTCCAGGGACTGAGGTGAGGCTGACTGGCCTGTAGTTCCCAGGATCCTCCTTCTTCCCTTTTTTAAAGATTGGCACTACATTAGCCTTTTTCCAGTCATCCGGGACTTCCCCGGTTCGCCACGAGTTTTCAAAGATAATGGCCAATGGCTCTGCAATCACAGCCGCCAATTCCTTCAGCACTCTCAGATGCAACTCGTCCGGCCCTATGGACTTGTGCACGTCCAGCTTTTCTAAATAGTCCCTAACCACCTCTATCTCCACAGAGGGCTGGCCATCTCTTCCCCATTTTGTGATGCCCAGTACAGCAGTCTGGGAGCTGACCTTGTTAGTGAAGACAGAGGCAAAAAAAGCATTGAGTACATTAGCTTTTTCCACATCCTCTGTCACTAGGTTGCCTCCCTCATTCAGTAAGGGGTCCACACTTTCCTTGGCTTTCTTCTTGTTGCCAACATACCTGAAGAAACTCTTCTTGTTACTCTTGACATCTCTTGCTAGCTGCAGCTCCAGGTGTGATTTGGCCCTCCTGATTTCATTCCTACATGCCCGAGCAATATTTTTATACTCTTCCCTGGTCATATGTCCAACCTTACACTTGTTGGGCCTGTCCCATAGTAGGTGACTTCTGGGTACCCATCTCGCTCTGTCAATCTGTTTCCTCACTTCACCAGGTGAGTATTGTAGTTTTAAGAATGCTCGATAAAGATCTTGTAGGTGTTTGTCTCTGTCTGAGGGATTGGAGCAAATACAGTTGTATCTTAGGGCTTGGCTGTAGACAATGGATCATGTGATGTGTCCTTGATGGAAGCTGGAGGCATGTAGGTAAGAATAGTGATCCATAGGTTTCTGGTATAGGGTGGTGTTTGTGACCATCACTTATTTGCACTGTAGTGTCCAGGAAGTGGATCTTTTGTGTGGACTGGTCCAGGCTGAAGTTGATGGTGGGGTGGAAATTGCTGAAATCCAGGTGGAATTCTTCAAGGACCTCCTTCCCTTGGGTCCATATGATGAAGAAGTCATCAGTGTAGTGCAAGTAGAGGAGGGGCGCTAGGGGACGAGAGCTGAGGAAGCGTTGTTCTAAGTCAGCCATAAAAATAGTGGCATACTGTTGGGCCATGCGGGTACCCATAGCAGTACCACTGACTTGAAGGTATAAGTTGTCCCCAAATCTGAAATGGTTGTGGGTGAGGACAGAGTTACAAAGCTCAGCCACCCTGTGTGCCTTGGCCTCATCAGAGAGACGGTTCCTGACAGCTTGTAGTCCATCCTCGTGTGGAATATTGGTATAAAGAGCTTCTACATCCCTGGTGGCCAGGATGGTGTTTTCAGGAAGATCATCAATGCATTGTAGTTTCCTCAGGAATTCCTCAGGTGTCTCGAAGATAGCTAGGAGTACTGGTACCGTAGGGTCTGAGGAGAGAGTCCAAATAGCCAGATAATAAGAGTGCCAAGAGCTGTAAGAGTGTCAATGCTTGAGATGATGGGGCGTCCAGGATTTCCAGGCTTATGGATCTTGGGTAGTAGATGGTGTCATTTCTTTTGGTACTCCTCAGTGGGATCGGAGGATAGTGGCCTGTAGAATGTGGTGTTGGAGAGTTGCCTGGCAGCTTCCTGTTCATAATCCGACTTGTTCATGATGACTACAGCACCTCCTTTGTCAGTCCCTTTGATTATAATGTCAGAGTTGTTTCTGAGGCTGTGGATGGCATTGCGTTCTGTACAGCTGAGGTTATGGGGCAAGTGATGCAGTTTGTTCACAATTTCAGCCTGCATATGTCTGTGGAAGCACTCTATGTAGAAGTCCAGTCTGTCATTTTGACTATCAGGAGGAGTCCACACAGAATTACCCACGCAAGACTTATGCCCAAATAAATCTGTTAATCTTTAAGGTGCCACCTGACTCCTCATTGTTTTTGTGGATACAGACTAACACAGCTACCCCTCTGGTGTAAATACATTCATTCTTGTTCTATTCTGACTTCTTAATTTGTAATCTAAGCCAACAAGAAATATGTTTCATTTTCAAAACATTTTTGAGTGTTCAGGTCATAAAAACTTACTTTATATTCTGTGCTGCACACTTACTTTCAATTTAGGTTATAATTTGTCAGAAACGCTTATGTCATAGGATGTGCTCGTCAAGAGATTTCCTCCATATCAGTTCCTTAGTCTTGACTAATCATGCAGAGGTGATATTTTAAGTATTATACAATTAAAAACAAAAACCAAGAACTGATGGTCCAAAAACCTTTGGATACACTAAGGGACGTTTTATGTGTTGTAGCTACCAAATTGCTGTTCTTTTTTTTCTTTATAAATTAGTAAGGTGGCTGAACAAAAGGGTCTACTAGAATATTTATTTCACCACAAAATCATGTTCTCTCTTCTGTGTACTGTAGTAAACATCCTGGAGTTGATTTTTTTAAATTTACATACCTTGTAAACCAATGTATGTTGGAATGGGAATACCTATGGTTGACTTCTGTTCTAAGCAGCATTTCAGTTCCTCTGTTTACATGCCCTGAAAAGTTTTGGATTATAAGATTTTCTCCTCCATAGCCAGGAGGCAGAAAGGGAAGGAATATTTGTCTACTGATAGTAGAGTATTGAGTCTAAGGAACAGCTAGAAATTCTCTGGAGTTTTCCTGAGTCAGAGGATGCACTTTGTATTTTTTGTATCATGAGCCCCAGTGTAACTATTCAGGTTTCTATTCAGGATATCAAAAGGCAGGAATTTGGGACATCTGTCCTGAGGATGCAGAGATCATTTATTTCCTGTATATTCTAACTCCTTAGCGTGAACATTTCATATAATTAAGAACATAAGAACAACCCTACTGGTTTAGATCAGTGGTCCATCTAGCCCAGTATCCTGTCTTCCAACAGTGGCCAGTGCCAGATGCTTCAGAGGGAATAAACAGAACAGGACAATTGTCGAGTGATCCATCACCTGTCATCCAGGCCCAGCATCTAGCAGTCAGACGCTTAGCCATCTTGGCCACTGATGGACTGATCCACCATGAACTTAATTAATTATTTTTTTAACCTAGTTATACTTTTGGCCTTCACAACATCCTCTGGCAACTAGCTCCACAGGTTGACTGTGTATTCTATATAAAGAAATACTTCCTTTTGTTTGTTTTAAACCTGCTGCCTATTAATGTCATTGGATGACCCCTGGTTCTTGTGTTATGTGAAGATGTAAATAATACTTATTCACTTTCTCCACACCATTAATGATTGTATAGACTTCTATCATATCTCCCCATTACTCAACTCTTTTCCAAGCTGAACAGTCAGTCTTCTAAATGTCTTCTCATATGGAAGCTGTCCCATGCCAATAATCATTTTTGTTGCCCTTTTCTATACCTTTTCCAATTCCAATATATCTTTTTTTGAAATTGGGTGACCAGAATTGCATGCAGTATTTGAGATGTGGGCATACCATGTTTTTATATTGTAGCTTTTATTTTATTTTATTTTATTTTATTGTTAATTATACTTTAGTGGGTGCAGCTGTGACGGCTACAGTCTAAAGTTCAACAGAGTTATCTCTGTTTGGTTTGGATGTAGAGTCTATAGGAACACATGAAACCATAGGCAAATAACACACATTACAAGTGCATCTATCCAAGTTTTATTAAAGTTACCAACCAAGTTATAAATGTTACAGCATATACAATTTCTAAAGATAAGTACAATATACCAGTTATACCTACAGACATGCTTACATTTTCCTAGATGGTGTTTGTTGGCCCTTTTATGGATTGATCATCAATACAGGAGCGGTTCCTGCTGGAGTTTTCCATAGGAAGTTCAATTTTTCTGCTCTGGGCACCCTTTCTTATACTGTGAGTTTGTTTAATGTACATGCGCAAAATATAGGTATAAAGTGTTAACCCTCTCTGCTATTGGTCTGTGTCCCCTAGAAGCACAAGAGACCCAAATTCTATAGGCTGTGTAGGTTCTTGTTAATATTGACGTACCACCTTTATCTTGTGGTTAAGGCAGGGGTGGCCAGCCTGAGAAGGAACCAGAATTTACCAATGTACATTGCCAAAGAGCCACAGTAATACGTCATCAGCCCTCCATCAGCTGCTCCCCCACCCACCGGCAGCCCTGCCGATCAGTGCCTTCCCCTCTCTCCCCATACCTCCTGATGAGCTGTTTTGTGGCGTGCAGGGATGGGAGAGAAGTGAGGGTACGGCAGGCTCAGGGGGAGGGTGTGGGAAGGGGTGGAGTGGGGGGCAGGGCCTGTGGCAGAGCCAGGGGTTCAGCAGTGAGCACCCCCCGGCATATTGGAAAGTTGGCACCTGTAGCTCCAGCCTGGAGTTGGTGCCTATCCAAGGAGCCGCATATTAACTTCTGAAGAGCTGCAGGTGGCTCTGGAGCTACAGGTTGGCCACCCCTGGGCTAAGGCATGTGTTAGAGACTATATTTGTTGTTACAGCATTTCATAATTTAAATTCAGTCTTCCCAGCTATAGTTTTGAAATATTACCAGTTGGTACCTCTTTTCCCATAATCTTTAGGTTATTTCTGTCACTGATTTACGCCATCATTTCTTGTTCCCAGGGCCTAAAATAGCTAAACTAAAGTCTTGCAGGCCTCAGCCCACATGTTCTTGTGTTTCAGCTTGTCTTACTCATGTCTACTACCTAGTTCCTCTAAATACTAATCAGTCTTATACTTTCATAATCCTACAAATCAACTCTGATTAACATACAGTGGATATATGTAATATAACATATTGATTAATCATAACATCACACAATAAATGGATACTAAACTAAAATAATTGGCTACATTTCCCCCCCTGAAGGGTGAGTGTTAGCTCATCATCAAGCAATGATTAGATAATAGCCCTGTCACATACATGTGACGGTAATGATTAATAAAATAGCACATAACAAATCTAATTGATATGTTTAAATCTTATGTGTAACTTAAATCTGCATCCTAAAGATTATATATAACTTAACTCTATCTGCATGCCATTATTTTATATTATCAGGGATTGGTTCTTTCTCTAGGGACTCTTAACTGGTGGAGTAATTACTTCTCTGCATTGTGGTACATGGTTATAATAATATGAAGCTTCTGGAATTTGTGGGCTTATACTCTGCATTTCTTCATAAGTATTAACATCCTCATACTCTTCTCTCATATTACTTCTGCCCGCTGCTGGTGCTGTGGCAGTTAACAAGGGAAAAGAAACAGGCTGAATTATTATGTGGCAGAGAATTAACCCTTTTCGTATGTATTGCTCTAAGTTTTTCTCCCATGTGTCAGAGAGCAAGGATGGTGCACATAGTAAGGATACTCTGGCCAGTAATCCATCCTTTTACTCCAATTCCCATTTTTTTAGGAGTACTGTTTTATGAACTTCCACTATCTAAAATTTTAACTATTGCTTGATTTGCTTTATCCATGTTGTTACTAATCTCAATTAAATGTGAATATTTTTTCTAGTAATTGTTTTAGCTGTAAGATTAGTGGTGGTATATATGCATGAAAAACTGGAGTACTTTGTTTAGTCAAGTCCTGATAATTAGGGTTACTCAGAATAACAGTTTCATTTTTAAAAATGAAACTATTGGCGATATTGTTGTGTGACCAATTGTTTTAGGCACTTGTGGTTTAAAACAAAAATGTGGATTTGTGACCATACATCTATGCTGACCATGATAGAAGTGTTTGTGATTGGTTACTACACAATACTGTCCTTTTCTGCATAGGCTATTTGTTCCATAGGAGATTTCCATTTAGTTAGTTGTACTGGACATGATATTTGTGCTGCATTCAATACTAGTGAATCTCGTTGGTACCTTTCTGGCTGACCACATAGTGGAGTTATTACCTTAAACACACTACACCTACAGATTCATTCATGCCCCTTATGAGAGCAACAAGCCATGTGTGGGACTTTCCCTGTTTGGGTATTGTGATGATACACTATTATCGAAGATACTTGCATTTGTTCCTTGTAAATATAACTTTTTAGGTGGCCTATGGACTGGACAGTAGCCAATTGGTCAAACACATCCTTATCTGGATTGAACACGGGTAGCGATGGAGTGAACGAAACGTATAAGGTCTGTGGCATGTTCTTAAATAACATGTATCATGATTTGGATGTGGTGTCACAGATTCCAAGTTTCTAATAACCCCGAATGATATTTTCTTACATTTCATTTGGCATTCAACTTTCTCTCCTTTACACTTTTGAATATATTGTGGGCAATACCAATTCAAAATTTACTGGTCTCTAATTAATTCTGGTACCTTTTTCAGTTATAAGAATTGAAAGGTATTCTCAATAAGGGTGTTTACCATATTCTCCATATGCTGAACAAATAATTTTTTCCCCAAGATAATGATTTCTGTTTTTATCATTATTATCGTTTAGCAATTGATTGATTTTTCTCTTGTGTTTTATTAAACAATTTAGTGATTTCATGCATATTATACACCATAAATTATTCCTCAGTTGATAAGCCATAAATTCCTTTTAACATTGGATTAATCACTTGAATAGCTTCTTCCTGGATTACATAAATTTTGATTCTTTCAACATTCACCTTATTTCAAATTGACAATCCTGTACCAAACAATCCTGTACTACTATTTAGAATTAGCAAAAGCATTAACATGCTTAGTTACTAATGCCTGCACATCAGCTTTCCCTTCTGCAGTGTTTTTTAGGGTATACATTCCTGGTATTGTTACAGTTGAAACAATGTCACAAATGGAAATGACAACCAGTTGATTGTCTAATGCCTGTGCAGTAGTTGTGCATAGCAAGCGATTAGTCAAAGCTATAATGCGCCCATATTTCCTTAGAAAATTTACCCCCCATAAATCATAGGGTGGTGGGTTTTTTTTGTTTTTTTTTTCAAATTTGCTAGTGCAAATATGTGTATTTATGTCCCCTATTTTTATCACCACTGGTTTTGATAACACAGTTGTGATCTGGTTACTTGCAAATGTTGCTAATACCCTGTGTTGTCCTGATGATAAAGGGGATAATTCTGGATTGTTATAATTGATTATGCTGATTGAGGGCTCCAGTATCAATAATAAATCGAAAATGGCGGCCCCTCATCATTGCTGATACTGTGGGTCTCCCATTTACATCTTTTCCTAAAGAGGCTACAACCCTTCATGGAGTCTTTTGGCGTCACACATTCTGTTCTTCTGAGTCTATATTTTCCTTCACTTCCTGGTTTTTATACTCCATGCGTGGAGTTGAAATCCAGGATGCCAGTTCAGTTGCTACTACAATGGCTTGAGATGTGGTGTGTTGGCTGTCCAACATTATGGAATTAATTGGCTGCTTTATTTCTCACCCTTCACGCTTTTGAGAATCTAGTATTTCCCCTATCTGATGAAGTTCTTTAATAATCCTGTTCGTTTTAGGACTAGGGGGTCGATAGATCGGGCTTCTCAGACGAGCGCAGTAACGATTCATGTCAGGCACTAATTGTTTTCTGCTTGTGGTTGGTGAAGATGGTAAAGAGCATGTCACTATCCCTTCATTCATGTTTCTAGGTTATAGAATCTGGGATTTTGAATTTAGGGACATCGTGGTATGCCCCCTCCCTTGGGTCTGATCTGATTTTAATATTATTATCTAACCCTTTTGGACCAGGTGATTGTGCCTCTGTCACAGTTTGTGGGCCTTCTACTTTGGAAACACGGTTTACCCAAGGCTCCTTGAACAGTTGCTATAGGAGGGTGAGTTCTCTTGGAACCTTTCTGTTGGGTTTGAATATAACTATAGGCTTTAGACAATATGTCCAACACTTCTGGAAGAAGAAAAGGAGTCCTTGTGGCACCTTAGAGACTAACCAATTTATTTGAGCATGAGCTTTCGTGAGCTACAGCTCACTTCATCAGATGCATACCGTGGAAACTGCAGCAGACTTTATATATACACAGAGAATATGAAACAATACCTCCTCCCACCCCACTGTCCTGCTGGTAATAGCTTATCTAAAGTGAGCAACAGGTTAGGCCATTTCCAGCACAAATCCAGGTTTTCTCACCCTCCAGAGTGCTCCTGGGGTTGACATGCATCCTTACTTTACCCCAAACTGCTGGTAAAGAATTATTAACAAGCAAATTAATATACTGTGGTTCTGTTTCCTTTCCAGGCACTTTATTAGATATCCAAGCTGCAGAAAGTTTATTACGAAATTCACATAGTGACTCGCCTTCCCATTGTTTCGTGTTAGCTATCAAAGTAACTCCTGCCTGGCCTGGATGCATATTTCTTTCTAACAGCCGCAGTGTCCCTGAATGATTTTTCCCCTTCTCAAAATTCTGGTGGCAACATGTTCCATAAGGTGGCTCTGTTTACAGTTAACTGTAAAATCTTAACCAAATCCTCTTCATCTAACTGGAACAACTTCTCTGCTGTTTCTAAGGGTATGTCTACACTATGAAATTAGGTCGAATTTATAGAAGTTGTTTTTTTAGAAATCGGTTTTATATATTCGAGTGTGTGTGTCCTCACAGAAAATGCTGTAAGTGCATAAAGTGCATTAACTCGGCGATGTGCTTCCACAGTACCGAGGCTAGAGTCAACTTCCGGAGTGTTGCACTGTGGGTAGCTATCCCACAGTTCCTGTAGTCTCCGCTGCCCATTGGAATTCTGAGTTGAGATACCAATGCCTGATGGGGCTAAAACATTGTCGCGGGTGGTTCTGGGTACATATCGTCAGGCCCCCATTCCCTCCCTCCCTCCATCAAAGCACTGCACCATCTTCTGCTGAGCAGCCATGAGATGTGGATGGCAGGCAGTCCTTCTGCACCGTCTGCTGCCAGCCAAAGATGTAAAAGATAGATGGAGTGGATCAAAACAAGAAATAGACCAGATTTGTTTTGTACTCATTTGCTTCCCCGCCCCCCATCTAGGGGACTCATTCCTCTAGGTCACACTGCAGTCACTCACAGAGAAGGTGCAGCGAGGTAAATCTAGCCATGTATCAATCAGAGGCCAGACCAACCTGCTTGTTCCAATAAGAACAATAACTTAGGTGCACCATTTCTTATTGGAACCCTCCGTGAAGTCCTGCCTGAAATACTCCTTGATGTAAAGCCACGCCCTTTGTTGATTTTAATTCCCTGAAGCCAACCCTGTAAGCCATGTCATCAGTTGCCCCTCCCTCCGTCAGAGCAACGGCAGACAATCGTTCCACGCCTTTTTTCTGTGCGGATGCCATACCAAGGCAAGCATGGAGGCGGCTCAGCTCACTTGGGCAATTAGGAGCACATTAAACACAATACGCATTATCCAGCAGTATATGCAGCACCAGAACCTGGCAGAGCGATACCAGGCGAGGAGGCGACGTCAGCGCAGTCACGTGAGTGATCAGGACATGGACACAGATTTCTCTGAAAGCATGGGCCCTGCCAATGCATGCATCATGGTGCTAATGGGGCTAATGGGGCAGGTTCATGCTGTGGAACGCCGATTCTGGGCTTGGGAAACAAGCTCAGACCTGTGGGACCGCATAGTGTTGCAGGTCTGGGACGATTCCCAGTGGCTGCAAAACTTTCGCATACGTAAGGGCACTTTCATGGACCTTTGTGACTTGCTTTCCCCTGCCCTGAAGCACATGAATACCAAGATGAGAGCAGCCCCCACAGTTAAGAAGCGAGTGGCGATAGCCCTGTGGAAGCTTGCAATGCCAGACAGCTACCGGTCAGTCAGGAATCAATTTGGAGTGGGCAAATCTACTGTGGGGGCTGCTGTGATGCAAGTAGCCCACGCAATCAAAGATCTGCTGATACCAAGGGTAGTGACCCTTGTGCAGGTCATAGTGGATGGCTTTGCTACAATGGGATTCCCTAACTGTGGTGGGGCCATAGACGGAACCCATATCCCTATTTTGGCACCGGAGCACCAAGCCGGTGAGTACATAAACCGCAAGGGGTACTTTTCAATAGTGCTGCAAGCTCTGGTGGATCACAAGGGATGTTTCACCAACATCAACGTGGGATGGCCGGGAAAGGTATATGACGCTCGCATCTTCAGGAATTCTGATCTGTTTCAAAAGCTGCAGGAAGGGACTTTATTCCCAGACCAGAAAATAACTGTTGGGGATGTTGAAATGCCTATATGCATCCTTGGGGACCCAGCCTACCCCTTACTGCCATGGCTCATGAAGCCATACACAGGCAGCCTGGACAGTAGTCAGGAGCTGTTCAACTACAGGTTGAGCAAGTGCAGAATGGTGGTAGAATGTGCATTTGGACGTTTAAAGGCGCGCTGGTACAGTTTACTGACTCGCTTAGAGCTCAGCGAAACCAATATTCCCACTGTTATTACTGCTTGCTGTGTGCTCCACAATATCTGTGAGAGTAAGGGGGAGAAGTTTATGGCGGGGTAGGAGGTTGAGGCAAATCGCCTGGCTGCTGGTTACGTGCAGCCAGACACCAGGGCGGTTAGAAGAGCACAGGAGGGCACGGTACGCATGAGAGAAGCTTTGAAAACCAGTTTCATGACTGGCCAGGCTATGGTGTGAAAGTTCTGTTTGTTTCTCCTTGATGAAACCCCCCACCCCTTGGTTCACTCTACTTCCCTGTAAGCTAACCACCCTCCCCTCCTCCCTTCAATCACTGCTTGCAGAGGCAATAAAGTCATTGTTGCTTCACATTCATGCATTCTTTATTCATTCATCACACAAATAGGGGGATGACTACCAAGGTAGCCCAGGAGGGGTGGTGGAGGAGGGAAGGAAAATGCCACACAGCACTTTAAAAGTTTACAACTTTAAAATTTATTGGATGCCAGCCTTCTGTTTTTTGGGCAATCCTCTGTGGCGGAGTGGCTGGTTGGCCGGTGGCCCCCACACTGTGTTCTTGGGCGTCTGGGTGTGGAGGCTATGGAACTTGGGGAGGAGGGCGGTTGGTTACACAGGGGCTGTAGTGGCAGTCTGTGCTCCAGCTGCCTTTGCTGCAACTCAACATGCACTGGAGCATACTGGTTTGATCCTCCAGCAGCCTCAGCATTGAATCCTGCCTCCTCTCATCATGCTGCCGCCACATTTGAGCTTCAGCCCTGTCTTCAGCCCACCACTTACTCTCTTCAGCCCGCCACCTCTCCTCCCCGTCATTTTGTGCTTTCCTGCACTCTGACATTATTTGCCTCCATGCATTCGTCTGTGCTCTGTCAGTGTGGGAGGACAGCATGAGCTCAGAGAACATTTCATCACGAGTGCATTTTTTTTTCTTTCTAATCTTCACTAGCCTCTGGGAAGGAGAAGATCCTGTGATCATTGAAACACATGCAGCTGGTGGAGGGAAAAAAAAGGGACAGCGATATTTAAAAAGACACATTTTATAAAACAGTGGCTACACTCTTTCAGGGTAAACCTTGCTGTTAACATTACATACATAGCACATGTGCTTTCGTTACAAGGTCGCATTTTGCCTCCCCCCACTGCATGGCTACCCCCTCAACCCTCCCCCCTCCCCGGGGCTAACAGCGGGGAACATTTCTGTTCAGCCACAGGCAAACAGCCCAGCAGGAACAGGCACCTCTGAGTGTCCCCTGAAGAAAAGCACCCTATTTCAACCAGGTGACCATGAATTATATCTCACTCTCCTGAGGATAACACAGAGAGATAAAGAACGGATGTTGTTGGAACGTCAGCAAACATACACTGCAATGCTTTGTTGTACAATGATTCCCGCGTACGTGTTACTGGCCTGGAGTGGTAAAGTGTCCTACCATGGAGGACGCAATAAGGCTGCCCTCCCCAGAAACCTTTTGCAAAGGCTTTGGGAGTACATCCAGGAGAGCCGCGAATGCCAGGGCAAGTTAATCCTTTCACATGCTTGCTTTTAAACCATGTACAGTATTTTAAAAGGTACACTCACCGGAGGTCCCTTCTCCGCCTGCCGGGTCCAGGAGGCAGCCTTGGGTGGGTTCAGAGGGTACTGGCTCCAGGTCCAGGGCGAGAAACAGTTCCTGGCTGTTGGGAAAACCGGTTTCTCCGCTTGCTTGCTGTGAGCTATCTACAACCTCATCATCATCATCTTCTTCTTCGTCCCCAAAACCTGCTTCCGTATTGCCTCCATCTCCATTGAAGGAGTCAAACAACATGGCTGGGGTAATGGTGGCTGAACCCCCTAAAATGGCATGCAGCTCATCATAGAAGCGGCATATTTGGGGCTCTGACCCGGAGTGGCCGTTCGCCTCTCTGGTTTTCCGGTAGGCTTGCCTCAGCTCCTTAAGTTTCACGTGGCACTGCTTCGGGTCCCTGTTATGGCCTCTGTTCTTCATGCCCTAGGAGATTTTGACAAAGGTTTTGGCATTTCGAAAACTGGAACGGAGTTCTGTTAGCACGGATTCTTCTCCCCATACAGCGATCAGATCCCGAACCTCCCATTCAGTCCATGCTGGAGCTCTTTTGCGATTCTGGGACTCCATCATGGTCACCTCTGCTGATGAGCTCTGCATGGTCACCTGCAGCTTGCCACGCTGGCCAAACAGGAAATGAGATTCAAAAGTTCGCGGTTCTTTTCCTGTCTACCTGGCCAGTGCATCTGAGTTGAGAGTGCTGTCCAGAGCGGTCACAATGGAGCACTCTGGGATAGCTCCTGGAGGCCAATACCACCGAATTGTGTCCACAGTACCCCAAATTCGACCTGGCAAGGCCGATTTAAGCGCTAATCCATTTGTCAGGGGTGGAGTAAGGAAATTGATTTTAAGAGCCCTTTAAGTCGAAATAAAGGGCTTCATCGTGTGGACAGGTGCAGGTTTACATTGATTTAACGCTGCTAAATTTGACCTAAAGTCCTAGTGTAGACCAGGGCTAAACGTGCTGCCTGGGAACCCACTGGATCTCCTTTTTTTCATTGGCCCTACCATTTTTGCAATGGCTTGTGAGGTTTTTACATTGGTCACCATGGCTATTGGAGAGACATGATTACTGGATTCTACTGGTGGTTCCACATTAGAAATCTATTCTTTCTCTTTCACAGTTATACTAGGGAGTCTGGGTTCCTTTTCCTCTAAAGGGACAGGTATCTCCCAAGTTTGGTCAACTTTAACAGTAGACAATTTAGGTGTCGAGTTTTGCCGTGACCCTTTACATTTTCTTTTGGCTAGGGTAGGTGCCTGTAACTTAGGAAGGTCTGGCACTAGCATGGGTTTCTATGGAGATTCTGGTTTTGGCTCTAAAGAGGCTTGAAGTGGGTATATCAGATTCAAAATGAATTATGCATGTCACTTGTCCTTTTCATTATTTCTTCTGAGTTAGTTTTACTTTGTGAGTAAGTCAATTATTTCCCCATGTTTATTTTTCCTCCCCACTGTTCCTCACACATTCTTGTCAACTACTGGAAATGGCCCATCTTGATTATCACTATAAAAGGGTTTTTTTTCCCTCTCCTGCAGGTAATAGCTCACTTTAACTGATCGCTCTCTTTATAGTGTGAATGGTAACACCCATTGTTTCATGTTCTCTGTGTATATAAAATCATCCTACTGTATTTTCCACTGCATGCATCCGATGAAGTGGGCTATACCCCCCAAAAGCTTATGCTCAAATAAATTTGTTAGTCTCTAAGGTGCCACAAGTACTCCTGTTCTTTTTGCGGATACAGATTAACACGGCTGCTACTCTGAAACCTGTCATTACTCATCTTTGTCCCTCCTTTTCCTCACTCTCACAACACCTATTAATTGCTGTTCGTTCCATTTCATTTTAAAACTCTAATATTTAATTTCTTATCAAAACTTCCATTACAGTTGTTTACTTAACAATGAGATGCTGTTCCAGGAAGAAGGACTGCTAAGCAGAGATGGGGTCCACCTATTGAGGAAGGGGAAGAGCATATTTGGATACAGACTGGCTAACCTAGTGAGAAGGGCTTTAAAGTAGGTTCAAAAGGGGCAGGTGACCAAAGTCCACAGGTAACTGAAAAACATGGAGACCTGGGAGAAGGGCTGGAATTTGGGGGGAGCATGGGCTGGTATAGCACAGATAAGGAGGAGAGACAAGATGTGGGGGCAAGTGGGAATCAAATCAGTATCTTAGATGTCTGTATACTAATGTGAGAAATATGGGGAATAAGCAGGAAGAACTTGAAATGCTAGTAAATAAACACAACTGTGACATAGTTGGCAATACAGAGACTTGGTGAGATAATACGCATGACTGGAATATTGGTACAGAAGGGTACAGCTTGCTCAGGAAGGACAGGCAGGGAAAAAAGGGAGGAGGTGTTGCCTTATATAGTAAAACATATACACTTGGACTAAGATTGAGATGGAAATAGGAGAAAAGACTTGTTGGATCTAGAGTCCGTAGGAACACATGAAACCATAGGCAAATAACATATACAAGTACAAAAGCATCTATCTTCTAGTAGTTTTATTGAAGTTACCAACAAAGTTATAAAAGTTACAGCATATGCAATTCCTAAAAATAAGTACAATGTACCAGCTATGCCTACAGACTTACTCCTAGATAATGTTAGTCTTTTATGGATTGATCATCAATATGGGAGTGGTTTCTGATGGAGTTTCCCATAGGAAACTCAATTTTCCTTCTCTAGGCACCCTTTCTTATAATGTGAGTCTGTCTATGCCTACATTCTGCACATGTACATGAAAGTGTTAACCCTTTCTTTCTTATTCGTCTGTGTCCTCTAGAAATGCAAGGGATCCCGAATTCTATAGGTTGTGTAGGTTCTTGTCAATATTGATGTACTACCTTTATCTTATGGTTAAGACGTGTTAGAAACAATATTTGTTGTTACAGCACTTTATAATTTAAATTCCATCTTCCCAGCTATACTTTTGCAGTATTACTAGTTGGTACCTCTTTTCCTGTAATCTTTCAGGTTATTTCTCTGTCATTGACTTATACCATCATTTCTTGTTTCCAAGCCCTAAAATAGCTAAGCTAAAGTCTTGCAGGCCTCAGCCCACAGGCTCTTGCATTTCCGCTTGTCTTACTTATGTCTACTACCTTGTTCCTCTAAATACTCATCAATCTTATACTTCTATAATCCTACAAATCAACTCTGATTAACAAACAGTGAATATATGTAATATAACATATTGATTAATCTTAACATCACACAATAAATGGATACTAAACTAAAATCAATGTCTACAATATAGTGGCATTATGATATCTACTGTCTTATTATCTATACCTTTCCTTATGGTTCCTAACATTGTTACCTTTTTTGACTGCTGCTACACATTGAGCAGATGTTTTCAGAGAACTGTCCACAATGACTTCAAGATCTCTTTCTTGAGTGGTAACAACTAATTTAGACCCTGTCATTTTGCATGTATCATTGGGATTATGCTTTCCAATATGCATTACTTTGCATTTATCAACACTGAATTTCATCTGCAATTTTTGTTGCCCAGTCACTCAGTTTTATGAGATCCCTTTGTAACTCTTTGCACTCAGCTTTGGACTTACGTATCTTGAGCAATTTTGTATCATCTGCAGACTTTGTCACCTCACTGTTTACCCCCTTTTCCAGATCATTTATGGATATGTTGAACAGTACTGGTTCCACTATAGATTCTTGGAGGACCCTGCTATTTACCTCTCTCCATTCTGAAAATGGACCATTTATTCCTACCCTTCGCTTCTTGTCTTTAACCAGTTACTGATCCATGACAGAACCTTCCCCCTTATTCCATGACTCCTTATTTTGCTTAAGAGCCTTTGGTATGGGACCTTCTCAAAGGCTTTCTGAAAGTCCAAGTACACTATATTTGTACAATATACACTATATCCACTGGATCACCCTTGGAGGGGCAGAGGGACTGGCATGGCTGGGAGCTGTGAGGGCTCCACCAACCTACAGGCTCTGAGTCGAACCCACAAAAGGGCCTGCAGCCTGCCAAGAGGGCAGTGTGTGTGTTGTGAAGGTGGCTGCAGCCCCTGAGGGGCACCTAGCAAAGCAGGGCAGAGCAAGGGAGGTGGGCATGAGTCCTCCAGGGCAGGAGAGTGATGTGAGGCACCTGTGCACCAGAACACTGTTTATAGGAGGGGTGCTGAAAGCCTTTGAACAAACCTGTCAACACTGCACATGATGGAAGCCAGACATTCAGTTGCCCATGGCAAGCAGCAAGCACACAAACAGACAGACAGACAATAAACTCACCCCAAGGGTCATATAGTTACTTCCTCTCTCTTGGGGTACGTCTACAGTACAAAATTGTTTTGAAATTATTCTATTTGAATTTTTGGAAGCGATTTTATACATTCAGTCTTTTGTGTCCCCACTAAAGTGCATGAATTCGGCAGAGTGCCTCCACAGTACCGAGGCTAGCATCGAATGTCGGAGCAGCGCACTGTGGGTAGCCATCTCACAGTTCCCGCAGTCCCCGCCGCCCATTGGAATTCTGGGTTAAGCTCCCAGTGCATGATGGGGCAAAAACATTCTCGCGGCTGTTTCTGGGTGTGTGTCATCAGTCGCTCCTCCCTCCGTGAAAGCTATGGCAGACAATCGTTTAGTGCCTTTTTGGCGTGCAGACGCCATACAGCTTTCAGCAGATGGTGCAGTACAGTGCACAGCTTCTCTCCTGGTACTATGAATCCACCTTGCATTTCCTCTCATTTTTCTATGTAAGCTCTATATGTATCTACTCTTTCTCTTCCTCATCAACTGCTTCCACTGCCAATTCTGCTCGGCCATTGTGAACCGAGCAGCGCAGCTTCCGCCTCCAACTCTTCTCTCCCTCTCTTGCCGCACTGCCAAGCTTCTCCATGGTATCTGTCCTGGGCTCCTCCCTCTGTGAAAGCTACAGAAGACAACCATTTCCCTCCTTTTTCTGGCTATTGTGAACCGAACAGCACCTCTTCTGCTGCCACTCTGCTTTCCTACATTTCACTCCCTTTTCCCAAGATTACCCATGCAGGCACCATAGTGTGACAAGCATGGAGCCCGCTCAGATCTCTGCTGCAGGTTTGACCATTGTAAGTACCTCGTGCATTGTCCAGCGGTATGTGCAGTACCTGCAAAACCGGGCGAGGAAGCGACGACAGCGCGATTACTATACTGATGAGGACATGGATGCAGATGTTCCTAGAAGCACGGCATGTTGCGATTGGGAGAGCATGGTGGCATTGGGCCAGGTTTATGCCGTGGAATGCCAATTCTGGGCCCAGGAAACAAGCACAGACTGGTGGGACCACATAGCGTTGCAGGTATGGGATGATTCCCAGTGGCTATGAAACTTTCGGATGCGTAGAGCCACTTTCATGGAACTTTGTGACTTGCTGTCCCCTGCCCTGAAGCGCAAAGACACCAAAATGAGAGCAGCCCTCACAGTTGAGAAGCGAGTGGCCATAGTCCTGTGGAAGCTTGCAATGCCCAACAGCTACTGGTCAGTCGGGAATCGGTTTGGAGTGGGCAAATCTACTGTGGGGGCTGCTGTGCTCCAAGTAGCCAACTCAATCATTGACCAGCTGCTATCAAGGGTAGTGACTTTGGGAAACGTGCAGACCATTGTAAATGGCTTTAATGTGCTCGGGTTCCCTAACTGCATGGGGCGATAGACGGAACGCACATCCCTATTTTGGCCCCGGAACACTGAGGCGGCCAGTACGTAAACCGCAAGGGGTACTTTTCCATGGTGCGTCACAAGGGACGTTTCACCGACATCAACGTGGGATGGCTGAGAAAGGCGCATGACGCTTGCATCTTCAGGAACTCTGGTCTGTTTGTACAGCTGTCGGAAGGGATTTACTTCCCAGACCAGAAAATTACTGTTGGGAATGTTGAAATGTCGATAGTTATTCTCTGGGACCCAGCCTACCCCTTAATGCCATGGCTCATGAAGCCGTACACAGGACAGTAGTAAGGAGCAGTTCAACTATAGGCTGAGCAAGTGCAGAATGGTGGTAGAATGTGCTTTTGGATGTTTGAAAGTGCGCTGGTGCAGTTCACTGACTCGGTTAGATCTCAGCACAACCAATATTCCAATTGTAATTGCTGCTTGTTGTGTGCCCCATAATATCTGTGAGAGTCAGGGGGAGACGTTTATGGCAGGGTGGGAGGTTGAGGCAACTCGCCTGGTAAGTCAATTTCGCACAGCAAGACAACAGGGTGATTAGAAGAGCACAACAGGGTGCACTGCGCATCAGAGAAGCTTTGAAAGCCAGTTTCATGACTGGCCAGGGTACGGTGAGACAGTTGTGTTTGTTTCTCTTGAAGTTACCCGCCCCCTATATATATGAAAGGAAATAAAATCACAATTGTTTAAAACCATTCTTTATTATTTGTTGCACAACATATTGAGAGAAATCAGAAGGTAGACCGGGAGAGGGGGGTATTGGGGTTAGGGGGGTGGAGGAGGAGGGAAGGATAAGTCTACAAACCAAATCAAAATTTCGGATATGCCAGCTTTCTGCTGCTTGTGCAGTCCTCTGGGATTGAGTGTGTGGGTCCCTGTAGCCTCCCCTCGGCCCCGTGTTCTTGGGCGTCTGGGCGAGGAGGCTATGGAACTTGGGGAGGAGGGAGGGCGGTTATACAGGGGCTGCAGGGACAGTCTGTGGTCTTGCTGTCTTTACCACATTAGATCCACCATACAGTGGAGCATGCCAGTTTGCTCCCTCATGAGCTTGACCTTAGCATCCTGCCTGCTCTCATCACACACGTTCCTCCTCTCTTCATGTTCATTTAACGCTTTACAGGACTCCGCAATTGTTTTTCTCCACACGTTCAGCTGGGCCCTATCTGTGCGGGAGGACTGCATGAGCTCAGCGAACATGTCATCCCGAATTCTTTTTTTCCGCCTTCTAATCTGGACCAGCCTCTGGGACGTTTCTCTTTTTGGAACATAGTTCTGCCATAACAGATTCGTCTCCCCCACATGCGAGGAGATCCAGTATCTCCCATTTGGACTATGCTGGAGCTCGTCTGCGAATTCGGGACTGTGTGGTCTCTTGTGATGGTGGACTGTGCTGATGGTCACCTGTCCTGATGGTGACCGAACAAGAAATGAAATTCAAAAGTTCCCAGGGCTTTTACTGCCTATCTGGCTAGTGCATCGGAGTTGAGAGTGTTGTCCAGAGAGGTCACAAAGGAACATTCTGGGATAGCTCCTGGAGGCCAATAGCATTGAATTGCGTCCACAGTACCTGTAACCCGGAACTGCAATCTTGATTTTTAGCACTGCTCCACTTGCCGAGGTGAAGTACCGAAATCAGATTAAAGAGCCCTTTAAATTGAAAAAAACGGTTTGGTTGTGTGGACGGAATCAGTTTTATTTTGAATTAACTGGGCTAATTCTGAAATAACCGCATACTGTAGACCAGGCCTTGGAGAACTCCCTTGCAAAACCCCCGGTTGCTTCTCCTGTTAGCTAGCCAGAACAACCGATACTTGAGCATTTAAGTTATGATTTTCTGCAAGCATCTTGTGTGTGATTAAGTATCTCATAATATTCAATAAAAGTGGAGACAAGTTTGTAATGACCTAAGAATATAAGAATTTGCATCAATGTTGAAGTCTATACTCTACATTTATCCCAAGTGACACCAGGGGTGAAAGTAAGGCAGTACGGGCTGGTATGGCATAACGGTAAAAGGTGGCTGCCAGTACAGGTCCCTAGTGGCAGGGCCGCTGACGGGGGAGTGCAAAAGGGGCAGCGACGTTAAAGCGCTGCTTTATCATCGCTGCCTCTTTTGGTCTCTTCCCCTCTCCCCTCCCCCCCCGCAAGGCTGCCAATGGGGTGGGGAGGCAAAAGGAGCAGCTGCCCTGGGGCTGATGATTTAAAAGGGCCCAGGATTCTGGCTGCTGCTGCAGCAGCAGCAGCCGGAGCCCTGGGCCCTTTAAATTGCCGCTGGAGCCCTGGGTGGTGCGGGCCAAGCAGCGTGGAAGGGTTGGCTGGGGGACGCTGACCCCCCAGCCCCACCCCTTCCGGGGCGGCTGGAGCTGGAGCAGACCCCCGTACCAGTAAGTTTTAAATTTTACTTTCACCCCTGAGTGACGTACGTATGACCATTAGACTTTTCTGAAATAGCTGGGAAATGACTCTCTCTGAATGAAAATTTAACTTTTATGGAAATCACTGACCTCTGTGACATTCATACCCACTTCAATTTTCCTCGCAATAAGGAATTGGCTTTGATTTCCTGCAAATGACAAACTTCTTCTTGCATCATCCCAAGTTACACATCCCTGCATGCTTTAGAGCTTTTGGAAGTGGCCTCTTCCACACCTATCATTTATTTTTGCAGAAAAAGCTACAAGAGATCACATTCCTACCCCATTTCCATTTTCCAAATTCTTCTTGAATATTTACCAGCTTTGACTTCTTCTAAGTGACAAAATATCTTTCAGGTCACCTCAAATGACATGTCTGTGTCATTAGATCATTCTGAAGATTCTGCAGAGAAGCCTATGACTGTTAAGACACCTTCTTGACATGTGTGATCCTAGTAAGTAAACAGAGAAATATCCACTTAGTTTAGTAATAATCTTTATTACTAGTCTTGTTGTAGGAAAAAGTTAGAACCTAGTTTATTTTTCAGATCCTGTGGTGATTTTTTCAAAGCTGGCAATTAAGTAAACTGAGCAATTCTGATGTGGAAATTCTTGAGATAGTATTAAGAGCTTTTAGTCTCTTTATAATTAGATTTCTGCTGTAAATTGAAAGCCAACTTGAGCATAAGCTTTCGTGAGCTACAGCTCACTCAAATAAATTTGTTAGTCTCTAAAGTGCCACAAGTACTCCTTTTTGCGGATACAGACTAACATGGCTGCTACTCTGAAACCTGCTGTAAATTGACACTGTCCTCTAGTGTCTAAAAATGGAATAGCAAAGAAATTTCTACAATATGAAATATACTGTATTATGAAAAATGCAGAAAACAGCGTAGAGTTTCCTATTGTTTTAAATGCAGTCTAGATTTAGGAGAGCAATAAAGCACAAAATTTTACGGTCAATAATGGAAGCTGCTTTTACCCCGGTACTAATTTTCCAGATTTTAATACCCCACTGTGTGTTTGCTAAAATGGCAGATAATTAACTCCAGAAGGCCTAAAAAAGGAGTTGGTTGAATAAGTATAAAATCCAACATACTTCCTGAGCTTTCTCTGTTCATTTTTGGGTTATTTGCCAGGCTAGATTTTTCAAGTTCATCTCAATTAATTTTGGCAGATTTAATTTATCCAACTAATATTATGCTACTGAGGTAGATTGTAAATAGTATAATGTGGAAGGGGGAAGAAAGGGTTTTTTAAAGTACTCTTTGGAAGCTTTAACTTCTCCAGAGTCCTTTATTTGACACATTTTAATCTTTTTATGCATCTCCTCTCCTGAAGTAAAATTCTAATCAGTATTCAAAATTTCCGTTGTGCACGTTCGCAGTAGTCTATGTTGTAGCCTAATTCTATGCATCTTCAAATGTAACACGTTAACCATATCACACTTCTCAGTCTTGTACAAGTAGTCAGCCAAATGCTCAGGCCTGGCCAATTTGTGCTTGATACAGATTTGTGTTTTTGGGGGGATGGGGGGTAGAGATTGCAAGTGTAGCTTGGTCCTCTGAAGACTACTCTGCAGCTGCCAGGAACCCCAAAGATCCCTTGGCAACTGGGACTCAGGTGGATGCAGCAGCATCCTGACCATGTCCCCTTTCCTCCAGCCACACCACCTACATCTTGGACCAAGAACCTGGGGCTTGTAGATATTTTATGTCAGCTTTGTGGTAACTGTTCCTTAGGAGGCTGAAATTGGACCCTTATTCCCAGTTCCTTATCTAAAGGCTATTTTTAGAAAATTGCTTTCTGCACAAAATGCTGCCACATGATACAACCCTACTTTCAATTTTGTAACTGTTCCAAGAATAAGCAACTAGCTTTGACTCCCTGAACACGACAAACGATTTTTGACAGTGCTTTATATAGAAATGAAGCTTAGGGTTATGGAGTGTCAGGTTCCAGCTATTTCAGAAAGGTCCAACAGAACTGATGTGTCACTTGGGATGGCCAGTGAGCTAGTGTGCAGTTTTACACATCCTTAAATGTCACTTATTCAAATTATGAGGCAATGACAGTGGGTGAGATGGGGTCTTGGTTGTGTCTCAAAAAAGTATATTAATAAATATATTAAAATTCACACATTTGTTTTTATTAACCTTCTAAATATTTAAATTTATATTAAAGAGGCTTTTAATAAGGACAAGGGAATGAGGAATTTGGTAAATGAAAATTTTTAAACTCTATTTCAAGTTAATCGGGTTGCTTCCCTCCCCCTCCCCCTCCCCCAACCTCCTCGTTATTCCCTAGGATCCTGGTAACTCGGCGTCTGCTAGAAGGGTGCCAGTCCCAGAAGATGCCCACTGAACTGCCTTTTCTGCGGATGCCTGGGCGGCTGGCAGGATCAGCGTTCATACTCCCCGCTTCTCGCTGCTCCCCTGCCGGGCCGGTGTCTCCTCCGACAGGCTGTCAGAGGCCAAGCACACGGGCGGGGCGCGTTCCCAAGGCCGGGGCCGCTTCTCTTGGCTTGGCTGGTAGAGATCGCAGGGGCTGGCAGAGTCTCCTTGGGGACAACCGGCCCATGCGTTGGCTCCGCCCGCCGGTTGCGGGGGGCTGGGGCCCAGGGACCGAGGGGACCTTGTCACTGAACAGTTTCAGGTTGGAGGGGGTGCAATACCACCCCAGCCCCGATGTGTGGGTCTGTCTCCCCGAGAGTCCCGGGCAGGGCTGTGTGTGGGGGTGCAGTACCGCGCCCCCTTCACCCCCATTCCCGATGTGTGGGTCTGTCTCCCCGAGAGTCCCGGGCAGGGCTGTGTGTGGGGGGGTGCAGTACCGCGCCCCCTTCACGCCCATTCCCGATGTGTGGGTCTGTCTCCCCGAGAGTCCCGGGCAGGGCTGTGTGTGTGTGTGGGGGGGTGCAGTACCGAGCCCCCCCCCATTCCCGATGTGTGCGTCTGTCTCCCCGAGAGTCCCGGGCAGGGCTGTGTGTGGGGGGGTGTGGGGGTGCAGTACCGCGTCCCCCTCACCCCCATTCCCGATGTGTGGGTCTGTCTCCTCGAGAGTCCCGGGCAGGGCTGTGTGTGGGGGGGTGTGGGGGTGCAGTACCGCCCCAGCCCCAGTGTGTGGGTCTGTCTCCCCGAGAGTCCCGGGCAGGGCTGTGTGTGTGTGTGGGGGGGGGGTGCAGTACCGCCCCAGCCCCAGTGTGTGGGTCTGTCTCCCCGAGAGTCCCGGGCAGGGCGGTGTGTGGGGGTGCAGTACCGCGCCCCCCTTGCCCCCCATTCCCGATGTGTGGGTCTGTCTCCCCGAGAGTCCCGGGCAGGGCTGTGTGTGTGTGTGTGGGGGGGTGCAGTACCGCGCCCCCTTCACCCCCATTCCCGATGTGTGGGTCTGTCTCCCCGAGAGTCCTGGGTAGGCTGTGTGTGTGGGGGTGCAGTACCGCGCCCCCCTCACCCCTATTCCCAATGTGTGGGTCTGTCTCCTCGAGAGTCCCGGGCAGGGCTGTGTGTGGGGGTGTGTGCAGTACCGCGCCCCCCTTGCCCCCCATTCCCGATGTGTGGGTCTGTCTCCCCGAGAGTCCCGGGCAGGGCTGTGTGTGTGTGTGTGGGGGGGGTGCAGTACCGCCCCAGCCCCAGTGTGTGGGTCTGTCTCCCCGAGAGTCCCGGGCAGGGCGGTGTGTGGGGGTGCAGTACCGCGCCCCCCTTGCCCCCCATTCCCGATGTGTGGGTCTGTCTCCCCGAGAGTCCCGGGCAAGGCTGTGTGTGTGTGGGGGGGTGCAGTACCGCCCCAGCCCCAGTGTGTGGGTCTGTCTCCCCGAGAGTCCCGGGCAGGGCGGTGTGTGGGGGTGCAGTACCGCGCCCCTCTTGCCCCCCATTCCCGATGTGCGGGTCTATCTCCCCGAGAGTCCCGGGCAGGGCTGTGTGTGTGTGTGTGGGGGGGGGTGCAGTACCGCGCCCCCTTCACCCCTATTCCCGATGTGTGGGTCTGTCTCCCCGAGAGTCCTGGGCAGGGCTGTGTGTGTGGGGGTGTGCAGTACCGCGCCCCCCTCACCCCCATTCCCGATGTGTGGGTCTGTCTCCTCGAGAGTCCCGGGCAGGGCTGTGTGTGGGGGGTGTGCAGTACCGCGCCCCCTTCACCCCCATTCCCGATGTGTGGGTCTGTCTCCCCGAGAGTCCCGGGCAGGGCTGTGTGTGTGGGGGTGTGGGGGTGCAGTACCGCGTCCCCCTCACCCCCATTCCCGATGTGTGGGTCTGTCTCCCCGAGAGTCCTGGGCAGGGCTGTGTGTGTGTGTGGGGGGGTGCAGTACCGCCCCAGCCCCAGTGTGTGGGTCTGTCTCCCCGAGAGTCCTGGGCAGGGCTGTGTGTGTGTGTGGGGGGGTGCAGTACCGCCCCAGCCCCAGTGTGTGGGTCTGTCTCCCCGAGAGTCCTGGGCAGGGCTGTGTGTGTGTGTGTGGGGGGGTGCAGTACCGCGCCCCCCCCCATTCCCGATGTGTGGGTCTGTCTCCCCGAGAGTCCCGGGCAGGGCTGTGTGTGTGTGTGGGGGGGGTGCAGTACCGCGCCCCCCCCATTCCCGATGTGTGGGTCTGTCTCCCCGAGAGTCCCGGGCAGGGCTGTGTGTGTGGGGGTGTGGGGGTGCAGTACCGCGCCCCCCTCACCCCCATTCCCGATGTGTGGGTCTCTCTCCTCGAGAGTCCCGGGCAGGGCTGTGTGTGGGGGGGTGTGCAGTACCGCGCCCCCCTTGCCCCCCATTCCCGATGTGTGGGTCTGTCTCCCCGAGAGTCCCGGGCAGGGCTGTGTGTGTGTGTGTGTGGGGGTGCAGTACCACCCCAGCCCCAGTGTGTGGGTCTGTCTCCCCCGAGAGTCCTGGGCAGGGCTGGGCGGGGGGGCAGAGCCTTCCCGCCCCAGGACCAGTGTAGAAGACCACTCGTCCTGCCCCCTTCCGGGCCCGGCGTTGGTACGTCTCTCCCCGCCCCCTTTCCTGGCAAGCCCCTTCGAGGCCCCGCCTGTGGGGCGGGCGATCCGGAAAGGGGCGGTGCCGGCAGGTCCCCGCAGGGCATCTAGGCGCGGGACGTGGTGGCCTCATTGTGGCTGGGATGGAGGCAGCGGCGCGGTCGGCTGAGGGGCTCCCCCTGGGCAGAGCCCTTTCCTGCACCCCGCGCCCGGCCTGCCTGCAGCGCTCGGGCTCCCTGGAGCTCGGGGGCGGCTGCAGGGCTCCGGTGCGGGTGCGGGT
Source organism: Eretmochelys imbricata (assembly GCF_965152235.1). Taxonomy (NCBI): domain Eukaryota; kingdom Metazoa; phylum Chordata; order Testudines; family Cheloniidae; genus Eretmochelys; species Eretmochelys imbricata. The sequence continues at coordinate 113,852,556 of NC_135577.1, forward strand.
GCTGGTGATCAACACGGGCGGCACCATCGGGATGGTGGAGGAGAAAGAAGGTGAGGGGAGCGCCAGGCGGGGCAGAGGGGCTGGGGTGGCCGGGAGCTGGGAGGGCACCACCAACCCGCAGGCTCTGGGTCGAGCCCCCGAAGGGGTCCGCAGCCTGGGAAGAGGGCGGGGGTGTGTGTGGTGATGGTGGCTGCAGTCCCTGAGGGGCACCTAGCAAAGCAGCGCAGAAGGGGGGAAGTGGGCATGAGTCCTCCAGGGCAGGAGAGTGGTATGAGGCCCCCGCCGCACCAGAACACTGTTTATAAGAGGGGTGCTGAAAGCCATTGAACAAATCTGTAAACACTGCACATGATGGAAGCCAGGTATTTAGTTGCTGGTATTACTTCAAGCTTGGGGTGCTGCTGCTTTCCTAGTTCCAGCACCCCTGGGGGTACCCACCTGTTGGGGTGACTGAGGGGTGGGCATGAATCCCTTGGGGTGCACAGCAAGGTGGGGGAGATTCGGTGTGAGCTCCCAAGTGGAATCCAGAAATAACTAGCACTTTTTTAAACCTAGGTAGGAGGCCCTAAATAGCTGTTTGATTCAGATATCACTAAAATGATGCTGGTATGCTGGGGAAAGCAATCTGAAAACATAGCCAGGACTCTATCTCTCCCTATCATTGAGGGTGTATCGGACGTGATCCACCCAGACCAGACCTACACTGTCGGCCGCACCATATTTGACAACCTGTATCTGGTCCGGGACCTCTTGGAACTCGGGTGTAGGGATGGCCTGTCATTCACCCTCCTGTCCCTGGATCAGGAGAAGGCGTTTGACAGGGTGGATCACGGGTATCTCCTGAGCAGTCTGCGAGCGTTTGGCTTCAGACCCCAGTTTGTGGGTTTTCTCCAGGTGCTGTACGCCTCCGCAGAGTGTCTGGTCTGGCTCAACTGGACCCTGATCGAATCGGTCAGCTTCGGGCAAGGAGTACGGCAGGGGTACCCCCTCTCGGGTCAGCTGTACGCTCGGGCTATCGAGCCCTTCCTCTGTCTCCTCCGCAGGAGGTTGACGGGGTTGGCGCTACGGGAGCCAGAGCTGCAGTTGGTCCTGTTGGCATACGCCGACGATGTGCTCCTCGTGGTCCAGGACCTGGGCAACTTGGCGCGGATGGAGGCTTGCCAGGCCGTTTACTCGGCAGCCTCCTCCCCCCGGGTCAACTGGGTCAAGAGCTCTGGTTTGGTGGTAGGGGACTGGCGGCAGGCGAGTTCCCTCCCACCCGTGCTTCAGGCAATCCGGTGGAGCGCGGGTCCGCTGCTCTATCTCGGCATTTACCTTTCCGCCACGCATCCGTCTCCACCGGAGAACTGGCAGGGTTTAGAGGGCAGGGTGGTAGAGCAGCTCCGGAGACGGACAGGACTACTCCGGTGTCTCTCTTCCTGGGTCCCAATAAGATTGAGGGTGTATGTCCACAGCCGGTTACATCATCACTAATAGTCAGGACCAGAACTCATTAGGAATTTTCTGACAAAACAGGTTTTTGCTGGAAAATGCTAATTTTATCAAAACCTAAGTGGTGGTGTGAACAATTTGGTTTTAACCAACTTCCTCCGAAATGCAGGCAGGGTTCTGTCAGAAGCTGCCTGGTTTCCTGCCAGCTCACCTGGAATAACACTGAATAATAATCTTGTATCCACCGGCGTCAGGAGAACTGTCTTTCTGAATCTAGTGTCTTATAGCCCCCCTGACACCAATGAAAACAAACTTATTCAGTGTTAAAGGAATGCGGTTAAAAGAGAATTGTTTAGTCTGTTTTTGTGTTTTGTTCTGGCTAGTATAAATCATTAATGAATCATATTTTGCTTGATTAAACTTTAACTTTCTGTTTACACTCTTTACAGTGATACTGGTTTCATTCTGACTAAACAAAATTCTCAACCTGTCTCAACACATAACAGAAAATTTTCTGGTTCATCTCTTTCAGGATGTTCAGCTGTCTTTATAAGTAAAGTTTCTACAGTTGGCTTTAATACAAGCCTTCCTTTATATACCTTCATTTTATCTTGTTCTCCTTGAACTTTAGTCAGTGACTAGAAACTGCCATGAGTGTACTGTCTATTAATAACCCTGCATAAAAAAGCTTTTTAAAATGCTTTTATTCAAACATAAAGTAAACAAGCTTTATTCATGTATCTGAGGCAGGTGAATCATCACAGGATAAGACTAGGTCCTCCCACAGTAGCAGCTGGTTACATTTAAGGGAGCATGTAGCCCAATCATAGCACATCAGGTGTTGAACCCTATTCCCTCCCCCCAGCTCCCAGTTTCCCTACTTCTGCAATCAAACAAGGCACCACAATTGGTGCTTCTGAATTACTCTTCCCTCCTGTGGTGTGGCTTATTAACATAACAGTTTATCTTAAAGGTAGTAACTCCCAGCCTTCTGCTCCAATCCATTATGCTCTGCTTAAGTGTTTTGCTCCTGTTCCTCACTGCAGGTAGCTCCAGCCAAGCCTTTCCCTTTGGCTGGTTATGAAGAGTTTCATCCCCAGGCTTTTCTAACCCTGGGTCCCTTCTGGGTTTCCTGCAAGTCTCTCTACCTTTGTATTAGCTCTGGGCTATCACCATGTGATGCTTGGTCACTTGACACAACCACTGGCCCAAGCACAAACTCATCATGAGTGGTGGGGTGGATAACTATGCTCAGTTAAACTGTGGGGCTAAACTAGAGCTGGTTGGAAAATTTTTGATGAAAAAGAATTTCATTGGAATTTTTCACAAAATCAAGCTGGGTTTGACACACTCATGCCAAATCACAGGCAGGGTTCCATTGGTTCCCTGCCAATTCACCTAGTGAGCTACTGGGAAGCCCTGCCAGCTGGACAGCTTCAGGGTGGAGGATTTTAGGCTTTCAGGTTCCATGGTGGTAGGATAGCCCTGGGACTAGGGACACTGGGCTTCCAGGGTCCACAGCTCGGGGGCAACCCTTCCATGCCAGTGCCTTCAGGCTCCCTGTCATGGAACCAGGCAGTCTTGGAAGTCTTGGGAAACACAGCTCTAGCCAGGGGTCTCAGTCTAGGCCCGCAGCTCTGCAGCAGGGAGCCTGGAAACCCTCACGCTTGCAGAGCTGGGAGCCTGGAGGTACTGGGATAGATTCCAGGGCCCATGGCTCTGGAGTAGCCCCACCATTTGGACTGCCCTAGGGCCAGGAATCCCAGCGTATCCAGACTCCTGGGCCAGCTGGTGCCCCATACTGTTTGAGTCCTGAGCAGGCAGCCCTGAGGGACTGGAAATTCCTGGAGTCCCTGGCAGTCTGTATGATGGGGCTGCCCCAGATTCTGGGAGCTCTGACAGCCGCTGACCGAATTTGACATTAATAGTAGTAAAATTGAGAAGAATGTCAATTTCAGTGAGTCAGTCACTGGTCAGTGGAGTGTATGTTATTTCAGAAATACCATGTGTCAGACTTTCCAATGTGTAATTTGTTTTGGTTTTCCTGTTCCCAAGAAATTTTGAAAAATTTGGTTTTGTTACAAATAGGAACAAAACCAAATTCTGAATCACAGAATCATAGAATATTAGGGTTGGAAGAGACCTCAGGAGGTCATCTAGTCCAACCCCCTGCTCAAAGCAGGACCAACACCAACTAAATCATCCCAGCCAAGGCTTTGTCAAGCTGGGCCTCAAAAACCTCTATAGATGGAGATTCCACCACCTCCCTAGGTAACCCATTCCAGTGCTTTGCCACCTCCTAGTGAAATAGTGTTTCCTAATATCCAACCTAGACCTCCTCCCACAGCAACTTGAGACCATTGCTCCATGTTCTATCATCTGCCACCACTGAGAACAGCTGAACTCCATCCTCTTTGGAACCCCCTTTGAGGTAGTTGAAGGCTGCTATCAAATCCCCCCTCACTCTTCTCTTCTGCAGACTAAATAACCCCAGTTTCCTCAGCCTCTCCTCATAAGTCATGTGCCCCAGCCCCCTAATCATTTTTGTTGCCCTCCGCTGGACTCTCTCCAATTTCTCCACATGCGTTCTGTAGTGGGGGAGGGACACCAAAACAGGACGCAATACTGCAGGTGTGGCCTCACCAGTGCTGCATAGAGGGGAATAATCACTTCCCTCAGTCTGCTGGCAATGCTCCTACTAATACAGCCCAATATGCCATTGACCTTCTTGGCAATGAGGGCATACTGCTGACTCATATCTAGCTTCTCGTCCACTGTAATCCCCAGGTCCTTTTCTGCAGAACTGCTGCTTAGCTAGCCTGTGGCAGTGCATGGGATTCTTTCTTCCTAAGGGAAGTGTTAACATTTCTCACAAATCAAATATTATTGAGTTTTGGCCTTCTTTACTCAACTCCCCTTAAAGGACCAGCCCACTCTGTGACAAAGAGTTGCAGCTATCAAGAGATGTTAAGAGTAACAAGAAGGGTTTCTTCAGGTATGTTAGCAACAAGAAGAAAGTCAAGGAAAGTGTGGGCCCCTTACTGAATGAGGGAGGCAACCTAGTGACAGAGGATATGGAAAAAGCTAATGTACTCAATGCTTTTTTTGCCTCTGTCTTCACGAACAAGGTCAGCTCCCAGACTATTGCACTGGGCAGCACAGCATGGGGAGGAGGTGACCAGCCCTTTGTGGAGAAAAAGGTGATTCGGGACTATTTAGAAAAGCTTAACGAGCACAAGTCCATGGGGCTGGATGCGCTGCATCCGAGAGTGCTAAAGGAGTTGGCGGATGTGATTGCAGAGCCATTGGCCATTATCTTTGAAAACTCATGGCGATCGGTGGAAGTCCCGGATGACTGGAAAAAGGCTAATGTAGTGCCCATCTTTAAAAAAGGGAAGAAGGAGGATCCTGGGAACTACAGGCCAGTCAGCCTCACCTCAGTCCCTGGAAAAATCATGGAGCAGGTCCTCAAGGAATCAATTCTGAAGCACTTAGAGGAGAGGAAAATGATCAGGAACAGTCAGCATGGATTCACCAAGGGCAAGTCAAGCCTGACTAATCTAATTGCCTTCTATGACGAGATAATTGGCTCTGTGGATGAAGGGAAAGCGGTGGACGTGTTGTTCCTTGACTTTAGCAAAGCTTTTGACACAGTCTCCCACAGTATTCTTGCCAGCAAGTTAAAGAAGTATGGGCTGGATGAATGGACTATAAGGTGGGTAGAAAGTTGGCTAGATTGTCGGGCTCAACGGGTAGTGATCAATGGCTCCATGTCTAGTTGGCAGCCGGTATCAAGTGGAGTGTCCCAAGGGTTGGTTCTGGGGCCGGTTTTGTTCAATATCTTCATAAATAATCTGGAGGATGGTGTGGATTGCACCCTCAGCAAGTTTGCAGATGACATTAAACTGGGAGGGGAGGTAGATACGCTGGAGGGTAGGGATAGGATACAGAGGGCCCTAGACAAATTAGAGGATTGGGCCAAAAGAAATCTGAGGAGGTTCAACAAGGAGAAGTGCAGAGTCCTGCACTTAGGACAGAAGAATCCCATGCACCGCTACAGACTAGGGACCGAATGGCTCGGCAGCAGTTCGGCAGAAAAGGACCTAGGGGTTACAGTGGACGAGAAGCTGGATCTGAGTCAACAGTGTGCCCTTGTTGCCAAGAAGGCCAGTGGCATTTTGGGATGTATAAGTAGGGGCATTGCCAGCAGATCGAGGGATGTGATCGTTCCCCTCTATTCGACATTGGTGAGGCCTCATCTGGAGTACTGTGTCCAGTTTTGGGCCCCACACTACAAGAAGGATGTGGAAAAATTGGCAACAAAAATGATTAGGGGACTGGAACACATGACTTATGAGGAGAGGCTGAGGGACCTGGGATTGTTTAGTCTGTAGAAGAGAAGAATGAGGGGGGATTTGATAGCTTCTTTCAACTTCCTGAAAGGGGATTCCGAAGAGGATGGATCTAGACTGTTCTCAGTGGTAGCAGATGACAGAACAAGGAGTAATGGTCTCAAGTTGCAGTGGGGGAGGTTTAGGTTGGATATTAGGAAAATCTTTTTCACTAGGACGGTAGTGAAACACTGGAATGCGTTACCTAGGGAGGTGGTGGAATCTCCTTCCTTAGATATTTTTAAGGTCAGGCTTGACAAAGCCCTGGCTGGGATGATTTAGTTGGGGATTTGGTCCTGCTTTGAGCAAGGGGTTGGACTAGATGACCTCCTGAGGTCCCTTCCAACCCTGATATTCTATGATTCTATGAAAGCATATTCTGGGAAGCCTATTTAGTTCCATTTAACGTAGTGAATCATGAATGCTTGGAGCTACATTATAAACCAGTGGTTTCCCCTTTTTTTCAGATTGAGGGCCAAACACAGTATTTCACAAAGATCAAGTTGCCACAGTCAATACTTTGGAGCAGATGCTCTATCCTGTTCCTCTTACTTTATGCCACTCATATGGCACAGCGGGAGGTGAAAGCATACATCAGTCCCTTGTTGGGGATTTTCTCAACATAGTTGTTCCCACTCCCAGTGGGCATAGAGTTGATATAGTCAGATCCTATGCCTTCCTCCCCACAGTCCCTAGTGTAGGAGACATATTAGAGATGGAGACAATGTGGGATGTCTGTCAGGAGCACACTATGCTCTAGCTTCTACAGCTGGTATATGGTCCCTAGGGGACTGTTGCCCACTGATGCAAGTTAGAGGAGCTCCTGGACTTTAATTGGGGCTGGAGCAGAGAATGAGGGATCTATGAGAGACTTGTTCTCTCAGCTTCTCCTCACTTTCCTCTCTTCTGGGTTGCCTGTGCTGTGTGTGTGTGGAGGGGGGTGTCTCTCTTTTGCTAGCTGCTATGTTAGGCTCAGGCAGAGCCATTTGAGTTCCTGTCCTTCTGGGGTTCATATAATTCAGCAGCTGAGCAGCCAGAGCTAATCTTTCTTCCCTTCTTTGTGATCATAGGTGCTGGAAATGGGGGTGCTGCAGCACCCCCTGGCTTGAAGTGGTTTTCATTATATACAGGGTTTATCATTTGGTTCAATGGCTCTCGGCACCCCCACTACACAAATTGTTCCAGCACCCCTGCTTGGCTCAGGGAATGCAATTTTGATTTAGAATTAGATATCAATTTTCTTAACCTAGATATGCTCAAAGGGCCCCCTTTTAGTGCTTCAAGGGCCACAGGGCAGAAACCACTGTGATAAACAAGTGTGTGTGTGGTGGGGGGGGGGTTGTTTCAATGCTAAGTGGGTCAGCTCTGATGCTTCTATAGAATTAAGCCCAGCAAAAAGACAGTTACTTAAATTTGGTGCAAGCGCTTGCAGTGTCATTTGGTACATACTACAAAGATGAGTCATCCAGAGGTCCATTTAAAAGGAAGACAGATTAGCAAAGGACCTGAGAATATTAATGTGTCTCTGTTGTCAAGGTCCCACTACAGATATCTGGGGTAAATTGACCGCATGTCTGGATTTAGCTGGGTATCTGTGATATTAAAATCAGCAAATAGAAGCCCAAAACACTTGAAACTGTGAGCTGTGCTTCTAAGGTGGAATGATTCTATGCAACAGTACAGCAGAAGTGGCCATTTGTGATGAAGTTAGGAGCAGTATCTCCTTCACCGGAGGAGAGATTCTAATTGAACTAGTGAAATGTCTGAAATTCGAAAGCATGTTAAGTGTATTTTGTAAACCAAAGTATTCTGGCAATAGTCCAAACAAATCCAGTTAAATGCTGTTGCTGTCTTGTGAGAAAGTTGGCCAAAAAAAGGCCTGCTATTTAATTTAAGGCAAGCCAGGAAAGAGATTAGCAAGTGCCTAAAATGAGTCCTTCCATTAGTTTGGAAAGTGCACAAACCCCCAAGCTAAATGGGCATAGCTTGGCATTACCTAGTATGCACACAGTTTCTCTGCTCGTTTGGGTGTTTAAATAACAATAAAGGAGACTTTGGTATTGAATCTGAAAAACAGGGAAATTGTAGATGCTGGCTCAAATATGATTTTTAGGCCAGACAAACTGAAAGAGCTAGGAAGTGGAGAATCAAAGAAAATGAGTGAGCACTAAACTAACTGGCACTAACAATAGTCGAAAAACTGAGTTGTGAATTTGATTTCTGCGGTCTGAGAATGACTTCTGAGAAGTTGAAATAGGTTTACTCATGTTAAGTTTGAATTGAATTAGATAATAATGCCAATAAAGAGCGTTAAATTTAATTAAAAAAATGTTTCAGATGAAATGTCTCATAAGCAGTAAGACATACGTTTTTTCTAAAGTTTTGGACAGACTTTGGACTTCAGGTTTGGGACTCTAGAATTATGATTTCTGTTGTGCCTAAAATTGGACTTCCATACCCAAGTTCATGGCTCAATTTGGGAAAAATCTAAATGCATGCAACTGAAAGTATCATGGGTCTCAGATCGCTAATAGCATCTGAAATTCCTATGTGACAGTCATTGGTGAAAGATACAGTACTTCCTAAAGACTTGGATAGTGGGATAAAAAAAATTCTATCACACTGTGGGTTTACCAATCCCTTCCTATTCATCTCATCTAAACTCTTTGGCTACTATTTAAAGGTCTTGTCAGTTCAAGGCCAACTCTGCCAACTGCAGTCAATGGGAACTGCAGGGGCGGTGCCTGCGGGCAGCGGCATGTGGAGACCCCTCTGTGCTCCCCCGCCTAGGAGCTGCTGCCGGGGGGGGGAGGGGTCGCTTTCGGGAGCTGCCTGAGGTAAGCACCGCACCCCAGCCCAGCCTCCACACCCAAACTCCGTCCCAGAGCCTGTGCCCCTTCCTGCACCCCAACCCCTGCCCCAGCCCAGAGCTTGCACCTTAACTCCCTCCCAGAGCCTGCCCCTCAACCCCTTTCCCCACCCCAGAGCCTGCCCCCGCACCCACTCCTTCACCCCAACCGCCAGCCCAGAACCTGCACCCAAACTCTCTGCCGGAGCTCAAACCTTCACCCCTCCCGCACCCAAACTCCGTCCCAGAGCCTTAGGCAGGTGGGGAGGAGGGCGGACTTGGACCTGTTCTGGGCACGACCTAAAATTATACAAACCTGCCACCCTTGGAGCAAGGGCAGTGCGGGTGGACTTCCTTTTCTCCTCCCTTGCTTTTCCTTTCCCTCCACCCTTTCGAGGGAGCGAAAGGCGGCTGCTTTTCCCACTACCCCACTTCTGGCACTCGCCTCCCCAGAGCCAAGCTGCCTGGAACCGATGCAGAAGCTGGGCCAGTCTCGGCCAGTGTGTGTGTGTGGGGGGGTACAGTAGTGGGGGCTTGGCTGTAGGCTGCGGGGAGGGAGGGCTGAAGTTGCTGTGCCTAGGGGCGCATAAGGTGTGAATCCAGCCCTGATTATAGTATTTATTCTCCATCAAGATCTGGAATTAAAGGAAAATGGGGACAATCCAATCTCCTCCAACCCAGAAGGTTTTTATAGCTGGTCTGTTCAGAATGGACCTTGAATAACTATAACCTCTAGAGTGCAAGATACTAAATCTCCAAAATATAACAATTATAGGTAGAGAGGAAATTCTTCTTAGGAATTACTGAAGAAAATAAACTATGTTTTCATTTACAAGTTGTCAAGGTTCCTTCCCCACTCTGAACGCTAGGGTACAGATGTGGGGACTTGCATGAAAACCTCCTAAGTTTACTTTTACCAGCTTAGGTTAAAACTTCCCCAAGGTACAAACTATTTTACCTTTTGCCCTTGGACTTTCGCTGCCTCCACCAAACGTCTAACACCAGTATTATTATTATTATTATTATGAAAGAGTTCGTTTGGAAATGTCTTTCCCTCCAAAGTCCTCCCAAATCTTACCCCCTTTTTTCTGGATAAGGTTTAATAAAAATCCTCACCAATTTGCATAGGTGACCACAGACCCAAACCCTTGGATCTTAAGAACAATTAAAAAAGCATTCAGTTTCTTAAAAGAAGAATTTTAATAGAAGAAAAAGTACAAGGAATCACCTCTGTAAAATCAGGATGGTAAATACCTTACAGGGTAATTAGATTCAAAACATAGAGAATCCCTCTAGGCAAAACCTTAAGTTACAAAAAGACACAAAACAGGAATATCCATTCCATTCAGCACAGCTTATTTTCTCAGCCATTTAAACAAACAGAATCTAACGCATATCTAGGTAGATTACTTACTAATTTCTAAGACTCCATTCGTGTTCTGTCCCTGGCAAAATCATCACACAGACAGACAGAGAGGCTTTGTTTCTCCCTCCCCCCAGCTTTTGAAAGTAACTTGTCTCCTCATTGGTTATTTTGGTCAGGTGCCAGCGAGGTTGTCCTAGCTTCTTAACCCTTTAGAGGTGAAAGGGTTTTTCCTTTTGGCCACGAGGGATTTTAAAGGTGTTTATCCTTCCCTTTATATTTATGACACAAGCCTTTATGTTGAGTGCCTCCTAGTGGCTGGGTGTGGTTCTGCAGTCCTTTTCTCGCCCCTGTTGTGTCTTCAGTGGCTTGGCCCCCTGGCCAAATCAAAAGTCAAATAACTAACAGTCTGTTTGCCCTCACTAGGGTCTTCAGCCCTAGCTCTGGGCTTTTTAAATTTGGCCCTTTGTTTGGGCTCCAAAATAAGGCCTATCACTTCTTGGGGTTTATGCCACTTTACCTGGGGAGGAACCTGGGCCCACCCATTACTCCAGGTTCCAACCCAGGGACACTATACACAGCAGCCACATACTACTTATTCTAGTCCGTCACTGCTATTTCCCTGGGTCTCTTCCTACTCGGTCCTTTTAGCTTCACCTTATCTCAGGGTTAAAGTTCTTAGGTTCTCTCTCCCTGCAAACCAAGCTAAGCAAAATGCAGCCAGAAACCAACTCTGGCTATCCTTCAAGCACCTGTGGCCAGAAAGGAGCCCCATTTCTTGCCCCTCTGCTTCCAGCCAGGAACTAACCTGCTAAGGCCCTGCAACTCCTTTTATCTGAGTCTGCTGGGCTCTGACTTGCTGCTTTTGAGAGGCCTCTCTAGGCAGATCTGGAGTACCCATTTTCGCTGCTCCTTTTCTGTCAGTTCACTACTTCCTGGGGCACGGTGTAGGAGGACCGTGGGGCCTCCTGTAGGGAGCCACAAAGCCCAGGTGCACCCCATCACACTGCGACTAATCTGTTATCGCTTGTTACACAGATGGATGCTTTCCAGATTCCATCTGGAAGAAAAAAATGTGTTCATGTATCCGTGTCAAGCCAGGAAGACATTGCTGCAGATCATTGAAGCTAATAGTACGGAGCACATGTGTGTGTTCTAGTGGAACACTGTCTCACTCGTGCTTTGTATAATGTTTTGTACTACAATATTTTACATTTACTGTCATTTAAAACATCTTCAATGTCAGTTTGTGGGGTTTGGGAGATGAGAAATCCGGGCCTGATAATTGTCACCTGAGACTCAGACCCTAGATCTATACGGTCCTGACCATGTTAGTACAGTATAATCAATTTGGCTGCCCAGCACAGAAGGAGCCTGTTTAAAAATGTGGTTGAGACTAATCTGTAGACTGGAGGTAAATTTTTCAAAATGCTTAAGTGACTTAGGAGTGCAAGTCCTATTTTCATGAGTGATTTAGGCACTTTGGAGACTAAGTATAATTGAAAGTCAATTGGATTTAAGTTCCTACGTCCCTTAGACATTTTAGAAAATATTACTAGGAAAATCTGTATTCTTCTGGGCCCTTGACATTTGGGAACCAAGGGAGGATTGAGGGGATTTTGAGTGGCAAGGAGAGTGTTGTGCGACACCTCATAGCTCCAGAGATGCATTGTTGTCATTTGCTGGTGCCCTTGACATTAACTACTGGAAGTCTGGTCCTCCCTTTCCGCCCCTAAACTGAATCTCTAGGAGGAAGGGGAAGGTATTTATTTTCCTCTGGCTCTGACAGTTAGGGTTGCTAGGTGTCTGGTTTTTGACCAGAACTCGCGGTCGAGAAGGGACCCTGGTGGCTCCGGTCAGCTGGGCCGGATCATGGGCTGGGCCGTTAAAAGTCTGGTCAGTGGCGCAGCAGGGGCCTGGGGCTAAGGCAGGCTCCCTGTGGCTCCCGGAAGCAGCGGGCACGTTCCTGTGGCCCCAGGCTTTGGGGCAGCCAGGGAGGCTCTGTGCACAGCCCCCAGTGCTGTCTCCGCAGCTGCCATTGGCCAGGAACCATGACCAATGGGAGCTGCAGGGGGTGGCGCCTGTGGGCGCGAAGGCAGCGCAGACCCGCCTGGCTGCCCATGTGCCTAGAGGCTGCAGGGACCTGCCAGCTGCTTCCTCCGAGCTGTGGAAAGTGCTGCTGGGACTCCCCCCACACACACTCCCCCGCAGCCCAGAGTCCCCTCCTGCACCCCAAACCACTCATCCCCTGCCCCACCCGGCGCCCTCACCCCCCTGCACCCCTGCCCCAGCCCAGAGTCCCCTCCCGCACCCCAAACCTCTCACCCCCCCCGCACCCCAACCCCTGCACCAGCCCAGAGCCCCCTCCTGCACCCCAAACCCCTCATCCCCAGAGCCTGCACCCCCAGCCGGAGCCCTTGCCCCCTCCCACACCCCAGCTCCCGCCCCAACCTGGTGAAAGTGAGTGAGGGTGTGGAAGAGCGAGCAATGAAGGGAGGGGGATGGAGCGAGTGGGGGTGGGGCCTCAGAGAAAGGGCAGGGCAGGGGTATTTGGTTTTGACAAGGTTAAGGCTCTGAGTGGTGAAACAGACTGTTATCTAACCTCATCTCTTTAGACCAGGAAATGCAGTCAGGAGTTGAAGGTTTCTTATATATATGAAAAACATTTTAAACTTAAACTCAGACTGGGTTTAGACTTTGAAAGCTCCATCCACATTTAAAAATTGAGTTTCCATGTTTTAAGAGGCTGAGCATATCAGAGGTGCATGTCTGAGAATAAAGACTAGGACTGTCTATAATGCAATACCCGCCTTGCCTACTGGACTACCGACTTTATCCTCCTCTGAGCAAGAGAGGAAGAAAACTTAAAATTAAAAGTTCCTAGGATGCATGGGGGTTTTCAGAACCCAACTCCTGCTTGTCTATTACAGGTAGCATAGCAAGAAAGTTGCCTTTGGAGAACAGTGGTGGGGGTGGAGAGAGCACACAGTGTTTTAAATGATTTCTGAAATGGCTTTGGCTCCATCTGAGTTCTTCATAATCTGTCAAGTTAGTTAAATTCCCAGTTGCACAAAAAGCTAATGGATGAATGTCATTGGTGGCTGAGGGTCTTATAATATGGATAAAGAATCAAAGTTCGATGTGTAGGAAGGAGGTAACATCATTATTTTTTTTTTACTAAATAAAGGGTTCTCTTGTTTTCCTGATTCTGGTACCTGTCAGGGAAATAATTACAGAGAATTTGTTTACAGATTTGTTGACAATCTCTAAACCTGCTGGTAACTGATTTAAAACTGATCTGGAAGAGTGCATTATAAGTAGGATGTTTTCTCCTTTCTGATCCTGTTAAGGTTTAAGCAATGATAGCAGTTACTTTTAATCTTTCTAACCATGTCTATTTAATATTGAGTGTTCATTTGGGAGTAGATATGCTTGGGTTAAATCTGTGCTGGCAAATATACGAAATGTCAATGCAGGGGAGCAGAAGAAGCCAAAGAAAAATCAATGAGAGGGGAAACAGACAAATGAATGTTTCATCAGTAGTTTTTTCCCCCTTTATTTTCTAGGACTTGCTCCTGAAGCTAATAAGTTAGTAAAGGCCCTGAAAAAAATGCCGATGCTGCATGATGACGTATATGCGAAAGAAACCAAACTCTATGATTTCCACAAATTTCCTGATAACACCTTGGTGCTTCCGTAAGTAACTGAAAAAACATGTCTCCCCTACTTATATTGAGAAATTTTTGTAAAGTGTGCTGAAGTCTTAACATGAAGACTCCAATGTTGGTCTTGTGAAATTAGTTTAACATAATTTAAAATAACATAACTTATTTTATGAGTGCTAAATTGTTATACCTTGTTGGGTCATTAATCATGACCTTTTTAATTGGTAGAAGGCAAAATAATACCTTCTTGATCAAATTGTTGAGACCGTCTAAAATAAGTAATTACAGGTATTTGGTAAATTCTGGGATTTCAAGTAGATAATCCTCTGGATATGAATGTTTTTTAACAGTCAAGTAGTTCTTAGGCTTTTTTGTGGCCAGAGGGGAATATCAAAAGAGAATGTGTGGAAAATAAAATCTGTTCAGGTACCTGTCTTAGCTAGTGGAGTTACCTTTCATCCATGTTCTAACAGCTGATGTGTTAAAACCACAAGATAAATCCCTGTAGGGTTAGCAAAAATATTTATATGACATTACTTTAACATCAGAATGCCAAACACATTAGTTAACCATAGTATGTACTTATTTTGATCTACATAGTGCCTAATACAATCTCTACTAGTTGCCAAACACAATTATGTTACAAAATAATTATCAAAACCTAATACGCAATCAACCATCTCACAGTCAATGTATGTCATGAAGCTTAAACCTTTTCCCCCAAATATACACATGGGTGCTTATTTGCCATGGTACTGTCACATACTGTATAGAGCACTATGTGAATTATCTCCAGTATATGTCTGAAGTAGCAGCAGCAGCAGCTAATTATTGCAGCCTTGAACTGGCTTCATGCTTTAATTCTACAGTCCCTGATGCTGTGTAGAATCCCTAAAAGCCAATTGTCTCTTTCTGCCCCAAACTTATGGAACATCATGGTAATTAGATATGGGCTTTATAATTAATCTGCATGGCTTTTTAACTGTTGGGCAATGGTTAACAGGCTTATAGGTTTTATTTAGAGGACCATATGCTAATTTGATGTCTTCCCCAGCTGTGACGAATGACTGAATCCCTGTAAACATGTTACGTTACACATAGATTGCAGGAGTACATTTTACAAAATATTTGAAAAGTTAAATAGAATTATGGCTGTTTTGCTACAAGAAGTGATGAATGAGATTGATTATGGAAAATCATCTCTTTAAGGGGAAAATTAGGAGACACATAAACCAAGCAATAAAGTAAATTTTTTAGTTCAGGCCTCAATAAATTGAAGCACTTAAAACAAAGAAATTAGGACAAAGGAAAGTCCAAAGGAGACAATAAAAACATGAGTTTATGATATACTTGATCTTGTTAAATATTTTGGTTATTTTAAGAAAAATATGTTTTCTTACTGATAGATGACTTTTTATTTGTGCTTATAATTGAATAATTTATTAAAGACATTGTTAAAGGAATTTAAAGGAATAGTGGAACTCTACTGATGTGTCCTTTTTGTGTCCTAAGTGCATTTCATGTGAAGTGTACAGATAGGGGCAATATATAAAGTTTAAAAAATATGTTTCAGGTGAAGGACTGTCAAATAAAAATCTTTTTGGTTCTTTAATATTATTGATCACTGTTTCACGAAGGTTAGTGTGGCAAAATTTTGTTTGCCATTGTCCTTTTTATATTTCAGTGATCGCTTAGTGATATTTTAACTAGTCAATTGAGAAATATTATATGTTTTGGGGAAAGAAAATGAGAACATTTAGTGGACTTTGTAGATCAGTCTGATAACTCTAATGTAATGAAATGGAACATTCTGTTGACTCAAAGATTTGTTTTTGTGGAGCTATTTCCACCACTAGTAAAAGAATTGACTGACCGTACTATCATGTGTCTCCTTCTTAAACAGCACTGGCTCAGAGGATCTCTTTTCACTACTGTTTCTTGACTTCCCTTCTAGTTGTTTTAAAACCTTGCTCTCACAGAGTGTTTGTTTTCATAATGGTTAATGTTAACAAGGCAAAATCCTGTATGAAACCTACATTTCTTAGTTACAGTATGTCAGTTATGTAAGATTGAAAACAGTAGAAAGTTTGTTTGAACATTCACACTATAAACTATTCAAATATGCAGAACCACTCTGCAATGATACCTATAAGATATTAGCCAATTAATGATGGATTTATGGCAGCTGGGGATAATTGACTCCTGTTTTGGTTTATAAATAGTGTATATAAGAAATGTATACATCTGATTTTTTCTTCTCTCCCACCATTTGTATGTTTCTTGTAAGCTGCTCAGAGCAGGGTCTTGTTATGTTTTTGTACAGCACCTAGCACATGGGGATCTGATCCTTATTGGAGCTTGTGAGTGCTACTGCACTATAAATGTTAATAATAAAAGGTTTTAAAAAACTAGATATGGTAACTCCCCTCTATTCCATAATAAGCATCAGACTGTAACAGTACTTTATAAGGATGTACTTAATACTTAATCCTCAGATTCATAGGTTTATAGATTTTAAGGCAGAAGGGACGATTAGTCTGACTTCCTTCATGACACAGGCAAAAGAACCTTACCTGGTAATTTCTGCATCGAGCTCATACTCCAAATGACCATTCATCTTAATCACATCTGTATTCCAAGGGAACCCTGGACCTACCTGCTCAGAAGAGAAAATATCAAAAGCTGATTTGCCCTTCAAATATCTTTTATTTCAGCTAGCTTCTTGTGTGCCAGTAGCTTGCCATTTAGGAAGCTAGTTGAAATGGAAAATATTAACAGCGCACTGCAATGTTTTCAAATGTTTGGATATCTTGCCAGTTTAACCTTGTGACTGAATTTCCTTTAAGAGTTTTTACTAGAATGTACTCTCAACCTTAAAGTCACCTTAACAAATTTCCCTGCTTACCTGCGTTTTGCTGTGAGAATCTCCTCTTAAAAAAATACACATGCTTGCGTGCACACACACACACATTCCTAATGAGGACCAGGGGAGAGAAAGGGTTCTTACATGATGGGTATTCCATCTTATTCCCTGAAGTTTGCAGTGAGCCATATCCCACTTTTGGGGGCTGATTAATGTCTGAAGGAGAAGAGATTTGTTTCTGAAGCATTATGAGGAAGTTGTGAGGGGAGCAAACGGTTGCGTTGCTCTCTCCTTTAACGTGGACCGTATAAGGGCCACAAGAGACCCATTCAGGGGAAGCTTAAGGGGGGAAGTACTTCAGCTGCTGTAAGTGCTCCAACCCCATGGCAAGCATTAGAAGGCTTTTCAAAGCTGACCAACTTCTCTGTGTACTCCACAGGCAATGGGCAGATTGTGGAGCTGCTTGACCAGCCTTAGGAGTTACTTTAAAATGTTAACATGCATCCGACAAAGTGGGTATTCACCCACCAAAGCTTATGCTCCAATACGTCTATTAGACTATAAGGTGACACAGGACTCTTTGCCGCTTTTAAAATGTTAAAAAGAAAAGGAGTCCTTGTGGCACCTTAGAGACTAACCAATTTATTTGAGCATGAGCTTTCGTGAGCTACAGCTCACTTCATCAGATGCACTCCATACGGCTAAATGCAGTGCCTTGCATAATGACAGGTTTCAGAGTAACAGCCGTGTTAGTCTGTATTCGCAAAAAGAAAAGGAGTCCTTGTGGCACCTTAGAGACTAACCAATTTATTTGAGCATGAGCTTTCGTGAGCTACAGCTCACTTCATCAGATGCATCTGATGAAATGAGCTGTAGCTCACGAAATCTCATGCTCAAATAAATTGGTTAGTCTCTAAGGTGCCACAAGGACTCCTTTTCTTTTTGCGAATACAGACTAACACGGCTGTTACTCTGAAACCTTTAAAATGTTAGTAACTTTCTGAAGTAGAGTTTAATAAACTAACTTTTAATCTTGGGCCCTAGAGCTTGGTAAGGTGAGTCCAATAAACTAGGTTTCGTTTTTCCCTGCCTTCCTACTTTTTGGCACTTTACAGCAAAAAGCAAAAGTTAGGATTTTGTAAACTCTTTATAGTTAGGAAAAAGAAAAGGAGTACTTGTGGCACCTTAGAGACTAACAAAATTATTAGAGCATAAGCTTTCGTGAGCTACAGCTCACTTCATCATCGGATGCATACAGTGGAAAATATAGTGGGGAGATTTTATATACACAGAGAACATGGAACAATGGGTGTTACCATACAGACTGTAACAAGAGTGGTCAGGAAAGGTGAGCTATTACCAGCAGGAGAGGAGGGTGGGGGGAACCTTTTGTAGTGATAGTCAAGGTGGGCCATTTCCAGCACTTTACAAGAACAGTAGGAGGGGAAATAAACAAGGGGAAATAGTTTTACTTTGTGTAATGACACATCCACTCCCAGTCTTCATTCAAGCCTAAGTTAATTGTATCCAGTTTGCAAATTAATTCCAATTCAGCAGTCTCTCGTTGGAGTCTGTTTTTGAAGTTTTTTTGTTGAAGAATTGCCACCTTTAGGTCTGTAATCGAGTGACCAAAGAGATTGAAGTGTTCTCCGACTGGTTTTTGAATGTTATAATTCTTGATGTCTGATTTGTGTCCATTTATTCTTTTACGTAGAGGCTGTCCAGTTTGGCCAATGTACATGGCAGAGGGGCATTGCTGGCACATGATGGCATATATCACATTGGTAGATGCACAGGTGAATGAGCTTCTGATAGTGTGGCTGATGTGATTAAGCTCTATGATGATGTCCCCTGAATAGATATGTGGACACAGTTGGCAATGGGCTTTGTTGCAAGGATAGGTTGTATATGGTAACACCCATTGTTTTATGTTCTCTGGGTATATAAAATCTCCCCACTATATTTTCCACTGTATGCGTCCGATGAAGTGAACTGTAGCTCACGAAAGCTTATGCCCTAATAAATTCGTTAGTCTCTAAGGTGCCACAAGTACTCCTTTTCTTTTTACGGATACAGACTAACACGGCTGCTACTCTGTAACCTTTCTATTTAGGGTGTTGTAATTCACAAGCTCATGGTTCGCTGCACCTCTACCTTGATAGAAGAATTCTACCATGTCCGCAGGCCTAACCTACCAAACTTGATGTCACTATTCCATTGCGTATTTTTACACATGTGAACAAAAACAGGCTTACCATGAATCATTCATTCAGTTAAAAGTTAAAAAATTATGAGCACACAATAGTTCATAGCCTAAAACTTTTTCATATTCTTGTCCTTTTCAGTCTCTCTGAACAAAATAAAAGAATTGTCTACACAATTCTGGAACTTTCACCACTGCTTGATTCTTCTAACATGACGACAGATGATTGGGCTAAAATTGCCAGGAATATTGAGGTACTGTAAGTGTGAGAAAGCTTGATCATTTTTCAGGTGATATATTGCAGTTTAATTATTTTCACTTTCTGATAAAATAATTCACTTGTACTCTGCTCATATCATTTATATACTTATTAAAAGTACAGTACTATTCAGTATTTTACACAGCACACTAGATTGCTGATGAATTGTTCACTTTTGTGTGCTTATAAGAACTTGATGGAAAGATATATAATAAGTAATAGTTTTGCAAATAAGAGCCAGGAGAGAGATTATGCTTTGTGAAAATGTCAGATGTATTAGAAATGTTTGAGCATTTAGCTATCATTGAAATAATTTTATATAACTGATAGTTAGCTTATGCGATTTATTTTTACAAAATTATGTCAATTATAATTGAAAGAAAATAATGTATCTGAGGCTCTGTAGTACTAGTAGCATGGATGATTAGAACTGGGAAAAACGGATTAGTTTTTTTTTCCTGTCCCTTATCTTGGACACTGAAACTAGACTGCTTAGCTTCATTAGTCATTAGAACAATATTATTGTGGATGGATTTCTTACACTGGGAGAAATGTCTATGTGCACAAAAATAACTGACATTTATGAAAACAAACTTATGAAATTCTTGAATTTTGTGTGGTTTAAGCAAAAATCATCCTCATCCCCCAGTCTATATCAGTTGTGTGCTCTTAGGAAGCAGATCTGTTGTGACAAAACATTGGGAAACATGAACATGTAGTTATTAATGTGCAATCGTTTAGGAAATTAGACGTGACTTCTTGTAAAATGAATCATTATGAATTTGGCTGTAGAAAACACTGTGCTCTCCTGGTTCTGTTCACCCTGTACGTGGGTGATGACATTTCAGCTGGGCTTGTGTATAGTGTATCTTTTTTTCCTCCGTCACTGGAGTAGCACCAAGGCAGCTCCACCAGCGCTAGCAACTCTGGAGCCCTACTGAAGACCAGCTGCCAGTGTTGTTCCCGCCATGTCTTCTGAGGTGCAGGTGACATCACGGGCTGGCCACTCCCATTCTTGCTACCACCACTGGAGCTGCACTGCTACTGCAGCCATGAGGGGAAACTTTCAGACACCATAAGTGTAGATTGAGCCAAGATGAACATATGCCGCCTTCAGCTCACATTGGAATGACCTCAGTGGTTTATGTTTGACTTCTTAAAAAAATATTAATCTTTTAAAATATCAAATTGTTTATGAAGGCAGTTGCTCATGTAATCCACTGATGAATGTATGCTATAGGTCTCCCTCTATGCCTATGCCACAGAGGGTAGGAGTCTGTTATAGCCCCCAACCAGATAGTCTTGGCTTTTTAGCTCAAGATGTACCCCTCTCATGCTTTTAGTTCTGACGGTCCCTGATTCAGTCCTGTATGTCACACTGCAAAAAAAAATTAAACAAACATGCAGAGTTACAGCCAGCAGACTTTATATCAAAGAGCCACTTTTCTGCAAATGGGTGACTGTGAAGGATATTTGCACTCTGATTTTCACTTCTGCATGTTGGCCTCTCTCAACTGCAGTTCCAGTACAGAAGAGAGCACAACGCGACTGTATTTTCTTAAAAATTGCTTGTTAGCTTTATTTTAGCTTCAGCTCACAACAAAATCTCCTTTTTCATATGAGCTTTCCTGCTTGCTTATTCTGTCAAGGAACTCTTTCCTCTCTGTTAATCTGTAGCTCTCATTTAAACTTTCCTGCTTAAGTGCATGCTACCACAAGGTGGAGAAACATAATTTATCTTGAACATTTACAGAGCATAATGGTGGCATGCTGATGACTTGTCAAAGAGACACGCTTTATTTAAGAAATATGCATTTTTATTGTTTTCTATTGTTTTGGAGCATGAGAGAGAAATCAAGATACATCTTTTGATCAGTGTGCTACTCTTAGCTTCTGTATCATCATATTGGAAAACTGCCTGGAAGGAGGTGGCTAGTGGTGGTGGATTTGATCTTAGTCTGTGGGGTACATCCTTAAATGATGTAAATCTGCATAGCTCCATTGAAGTCAATGGAACTACACCAGTTCATACCAGATAAGAATATGGTCCTTAAAGTGAAGCTAAATTAAATTTCCACCCATGTGTTAGTAACACTTAGCAGTAAAGTACAAATAAAATAGGACCCTTATAGTCTGGTTCCATTCTGAAAAATAACTCTGTAAAAAATTGTGG
The DNA here is from genome assembly GCF_965152235.1 of Eretmochelys imbricata. Taxonomy (NCBI): domain Eukaryota; kingdom Metazoa; phylum Chordata; order Testudines; family Cheloniidae; genus Eretmochelys; species Eretmochelys imbricata. The sequence goes on from NC_135577.1 coordinate 113,873,752, forward strand.
GGTTTCACATTTGTGAATCAATGATCTTCAGATCAAATCTCCTCAGGTTACAAGTTAAAAGATGGTTTGTTTTTTTCCTAATTGCCAGCCCTTCAAACTCAGAATTTAAGTCAAGCTATGTTCTTTCTGGCTGATACGTCATTCTTAATAAAGATTCTGCCACTGAAACATCAGTTAACTATATGTTGATGATGCACAGGCCAGAAGCAAATCCAGCTCGCTCTCCCGTAGCTCTTTTAGTACTACAGTGCTAATGAGAATATTAAATAAAAAAATTTGCTTTTGTAATGTAAGCAAATGAGACTCTGAAAAAACACCGGGAGCATATTGGTTGAGTAAGAAGAGACTCCTGATTATTTTTCTGACCATAACCACAGTTTAAGCTTGATTGTCTTGGGCAGTCTTATCATGACATACCACCACAGTATCATGTCAGAAGTTAAGTGCGGACTTTAGCATGTTGCAATTTGGCATCATAACATGATGATTTGTCCCCAAAGAGATTTTTGAACCATTTTATTTCCTGCATGCTTAGCTTGCAGAACTGGGAATGGCCCCATCAAATTCTGAGTAGGTGGTAATAGTACTCATTTGAGTATCTGTAGGCAAGTACAGAGGTAGAAATCGGCATGTGGTAGAGGAGGTGATATTGTCGGATGAAATAGTAGTGCAAAACTTAAACTAATGCTTGCTTATTCTGGCAAGTAACATCATTAAAAGAAATATTCCATTTCATGAAAACAAACAAACATGCTCGTGCTGACTTCCATGCTGTTGCTGGCACATGCTCAACTGAAAATCAAAGGTAAAATAGTAGTTAAAAAAATGAAGAGAGCAGAATTACACTAGGAAATGTCTTGTATGAACAGCTCATTAAATAGGAATTTTGGCCTTCCTCTTCCCCCTTCTGAAATCTAGCAGATACCTTTATTCCAACGGAATCTGCTGTGAACTGTGTGCCTTTGTACTATTACAGCCCAGAATATTATGAGGCCTTCACATTCCTTATTTTTTAAATGTGTACATGTCTTGAATAGTTCACATTAACAATAGCAGAGGTCCTTTTTTGTGAGAGCTCTTTCAGTTTGTTACTTAGCCATGGACCTACAGTAGTGACAATTTCATGCTTGTTCATCTGCCTTTGTTAGAGAATGCAGATTCATAGAAACGTGACCAATGAAAAGTTAAACATCATACAATAGTTACTTCAGTGTTAACTTTTGAACGGAAGAGGGCACTCTTACACTGGCAAATTGCCTTTCTGCCGATTGGATTAAATGAGCTGTTTTTGGTGTAGTACGATTGTACTGGTTTGCCTAATCTGTTCTTGTAAATGGTATAATCTCCAGAGTAAAAACAGCTACAAGAAATCAGACTGTGCGACAGATTTGCATATGTTAACATTCCTGTTTAACGCCATTGCTAAACTTTTCTTAATTAGCAGCCTTCTGCTTTAAAAATGCTGCATTAATATGTATACATAGACTTTGACTCTTCCATAATTAGTTAGAAGAACTAGATTTTATGTTGATTGCCTTATTAACTCTTAATTATGTTAAACTGAAAACCTGGTCTTCTCTAGGAGGAAACATATTTTATATATAAAATATAGTACTTTTAACATATAGCAGTTAAAATTGTCACCCTGCAGTAGTAGAAGTAAAGCAATATGTGTCTGATTTGTGTCAGCACAGCATTGTTCTAATTCTCCTTAATGTGAAAAAATGTCTTTTCATCTCCAGAAATACTATGAACAATACGATGGTTTTGTGATCCTTCATGGCACGGATACAATGGCATATACAGCTTCGGCTTTATCCTTCATGTGTGAGAACCTGGGTAAAACCATTGTTCTGACAGGATCTCAGGTAAACCTTAATTTTAGTCTGAGGTCAAAATTTTAGGCATTTTTGTTTTAGTGTGTCTGTGTGTAAATTGCATAGTATATTGATTAACGCTATATGCTTTAGACTTGCAGGGGCAGATTCTCAGCTGGTATGAACTGTCACTTGTCATTGATTTCAATAGAGCTATGGCAGTTCACACCAGCTGAGGATCTGCTCACAGGTTCTTTTTATTGTTCGTGTTTCTAGAAACATAAGAATTGCCATATTAAATCAGACTAGTAGTGGTTCTAGTCCAGTTGCCAACAGTGGCCAGTACTGGATGCTTCTGAGGAAGGTGCAACAAATCCTGTAGTGGGCTATTGTGTAATAACCTCTTTATACAGGAAACAGCTGCCTAAAACCAGGCTGTTAGTGGTTTGTTTAAGCCCAGGAGCACGGAGGCTTATATCCCTTTATAAATTGTTATCCTGTCCTGGGGGGTCGTGTGTGGATTATTTTTGCATCTGAATGTAGCAATTGCCTATCTCTTTGTTGGGGGGGCAATGAACTTCAATATTCTTTGTCCCCATTTTGAACCCTTTTATGATTGCCAGAACAGGATGCATGTGGTCCCTTGGCCACGGTGTGTCTAACATGTGATAGGAGTGGGATGGCTTATGCCCAACTTAGTTGGGCATGCTTCCTTTAATTTATTAATCTCCGTCAGCCTGGTGATTGGGTCTTACCACGTTGTGTCTGAGGCTGACTTTTTATGTTGCACCCATGTGCATTTTACACCAGCTGTTTTGCCAGAATGGCCACTGCTGTTTGTTTAAACACAAAAGTGCAACTCTAGTCTTAAAAGTGACTTGAAAAATGGCATTGTGAGATTTCATCTTTTATCTCCCAGTAACTTCCACATCAAATGTGATCTGTTTGCAAATAAAAATAGCTCTGAAAAATGAACTTGAGATCTGAGGAACATTCATTTTCCCAAGTAATAAAGACCCAGGTCATATTATACTTTTATTGACACAACAGGTAAGCAGGCAGCAAGTTATGATTACCACTCCTGATTGACTAAGAATTATGCACATCCTATTATTTTGTTACCCTGTCTTTCTCAACCTGCTTGTTTGTTTCATCCATCCGTTATGTTATTTTTCTTTTTAGACTGTAAGCTCTTTGGGTCAGGGGTTATCCTTTCCTCTATGGTTGTACAATGTCTAGCACAATTGGACCCCAGCCTGATTGGCATCTAGGCACTATCATAATTTAATTAAATAACAATAATTGTGTATTCCTCTTGTTTTCTCTGGTTTTGTGCAGGAGAGGCAGTGTGGTCTAGTGTCTAAAGCACTGGACTGGGACTCTGAAAACCTAGGTTTTATTCCCAGCTGTGCTACTAATCTACTAGGTGACCTTGGGCAAATCGTGTCATCTCTGTGACTCAGTTTCTCCATCTGTAAAAAGAGGATAATGATACATACTTCCTTTATAAAGTGCTTTGAGAGATTCTGATGAAATGTGCTATATAAGATCTGAGTGTTATTATTTATTATATGATTGACTTTGTACTTGGGACTTAGTAAAGAATTTGGATGATAAAGAAGGAATAGAATTCAGGTCACTGTCTCTAAATTGTGCGGGGTCTGTAGGGCTAGCTATAGTGTTTCCTTTATAAAACAAAACATTAAGGGTTTTACTTTCATTTTTTGCTGTATTGTGTTCATGGTACATGAACCAGCAGCAGAGCATGCAATCTTAACTTTTGCATTGTTTAAAGGAGCTCAGATTCCTTTAAACATGGGGATGATTTTGCTAATAAAGATTTATTCTAAAAAAGGCTTAGGAGTTATCATCCTTTAAGTAATCACACTAGGTCTCTACATTTAGCCTTGTCCTACTCTGTCAATAACAAACTGCCCGTTTACCTTTTATATCCAGCCAGGAAGGGTAGGGCAAATTATATCCTCAGATGATGCTCCGGGTAACACTGAATGAAGTGAGGCTGTTGCTCATCTTACTCTCTGTACGCTTTTCTCCCACATGCTTCCTCATTGAAGAATTGAGTACACACATTTTTTGATATTGTTGCTAACCTGGCTTTCACTTCTGAAAGAAAATATGCAGTTGCTTAATAAGACCAGAATAATTTCTTTAATGAGATGTTTCTTTAAATATAGCTATTACAATAAGAGGAAAAATATGAAAAAGCCAATGATATATTTTATGAAAAAATTCTGTTTTACATTGAGAGGGAGCAATTCCACCATCTGCTTCTGTCTAAAATAGTTAGTTTGGATGAAGAAGTAAATCGTATTCACCGTAAATGATATAATGGGAGATTGCCTTGATTGTTAGCTTCTAAAATCATTTTGGGAGCTTCTAAACAAGGTTTGAAATCTAGAAGCCTCTGTTCATTGGCTGAGCCTCAGTCAGGGGGCGGGGCTATCAAGAAGGCCAGGGCTTTATAAAGCAGTGAGCAAGCGACCAAGGAGCTTTGTGAACAGGGACTGCTAACAGGGAGTTTCGAGAGGAAGTTGGAAAGGAGAATGGGAAGGGGGCAAGGTACACGTGCCATCTTTAAAACCTTTAAACTGAACTATAATCAAAACTTCTTGATTTAAACAAAAACCCTATCATTAACCTAGGTAACTGTAGGAGAAAATGCAGGCAGAAACCCAGCAGCAGAGTGGGGGCTATCCTGTTTATTGCGTTCGGTGTAGCATGTATGATTACCTGCCCTGTGGGCAGGTGGTGTATGTGTGCATTCGGTGCAAGGAGCTCCTGGCCCTCAGAGACCGTGTATGGGCTTTGGAGGCCAGGGTGGCGGAACTGGAGGAGCTAAGGGAGGCAGAGAGGTATGCTGATGAGGCTTTCCAGGACAGTGTAGATTTGTCCCACCTCCAGTCAGACAGCCCCTGCGCTGTTAAGAAGGATGAAAGGCCCAGAGAAGGAGAGCAGTCAACGGGAACAGAGGGAAACCTTCCCATAGTTGGGACATCCTCTCTCACTGAGGTTACCTCTCTGGGGACGAGAACTCCAGTCATTAGGAAAAGGCAGGTGTTAGTAATGGGAGATTTGATCATTAGAAACCTAGATAGCTGAGTCTGTGATGACTGGGAGAACCGTATGGTGATTTGCCTGCCTGGTGCGAAGGTTGCAGATCTCTCGAGGCATCTAGATAGACTTACGTGTAGTGCTCGGGAGGAGCCGGTGGTTGTGGTACATATAGGTACCAATGACGTAGGGAAGGGTAGGAGAGACATTCTGGAGGCCAAATTTAGGCTGCTAGGAAAGAGACTGAAATCCAGGACCTCTATGGGGCATTCTCAGAAATGCTACCAGTTCCACACGCAGGGCCAGGTCGGCAGGCAGAACTTCAGAGTCTCAAAGCGTGGATGAGACGACGGTGTTGAGAGGAGGGGTTTAGGTTTATTAGGAACTGGGGAAACTTTTGGGATAGGGGGAGCCTATACAGGAAGGATGGGCTCCACCTAAACCAAAGTGGATCCAGACTGCTGGACTTAACATTAAAAACTGCTCTGCAACCTTTTTAAACTAAGAGATGGGGGAAGCCGATTGTTGCAGAAGCGCACGTGGATCAGACAGAGACTTCTCTTAAAGGAGAGTCTATTGATAGAAAGAAAAGGAGTACTTGTGGCACCTTAGAGACTAACCAATTTATTTGAGCATAAGCTTTCGTGAGTTACTCTGAAACCTGTCTATTGATAGAGATTCTCTAGGTTTTAGTCAGGAGGAGGGGATGAAAGATGATAAAGTATGGGCCAGATCAGATGAGAAACATTCACATAAAGACTCGACACATCAGAAAAGGGCAGACAAATAAACAGTGACAAGTTTTTTAAGTGCTTGTACACAAATGCTAGAAGTCTAAATAATGAGATGGGTGAACTAGAGTGCCTCGTGTTAAAGGAGGCTATTGATATAATAGGCATCACAGAAACCTTGTGGAGTGAGGACAATCAATGGGACACAATCATTCCGGGGTACAAAATATATTGGAAGGACAGAACAGGTCGTGCCGGTGGGGGGCGTGCTAGTGGCACTATATGTGAAAGAAAATGTAGAATCAAATGAAATAAAAATCTTAAATGAATCCACATGTTCTATAGAATCTCTATGGATAGTAATTCCAGGCTCTAATAAGAATATAACAGTAGGGATCTATTATCGACCACCTGACCAGGACAGTGATAGTGACGATGAAATGCTAAGGGAGATTAGAGAGGCTATCAAAATAAAAAACTCAATAATAGTGGGGGATTTCAATTATCCCCATATTGACTGGGTACATGTCACCTCAGGACAAAATGCAGAGACAAAATTTCTCGATACTTTAAATGACTGCTTCTTGGAGCAGTTGGTACAGGAACCCACAAGGGGAGAGGCGACTCTCGATCTAGTCCTGAGTGGAGCGCAGGATCTGGTCCAAGAGGTAACTATAACCGGACCGCTTGGAAACAGTAACCATAATATCATAACATTTAACATTCCTGTGGTGGGCAGAACACCTCAACAGCCCAACACTGTGGCATTTAATTTCAGAAAGGGGAAATATGCAAAAATGAGGAGGTTACTTAAACAGAAATGAAAAGGTACAGTGACTAGAGTGAAATCCCTGCAAGCTGCATGGACACTTTTCAAAGACACCATAATAGAGGCTCAACTTAAATCTTTACCCCAAATTAAAAAACACAGTAAAAGAACTAAAAAAGTGGTGTTCCCCAAGGGTCAGTCCTAGGACCAATCCTATTTAACTTATTCATAAATGATCTGGAGGAAGGGGTAAACAGTGAGGTGGCAAAGTTTGCAGATGATACTAAACTGCTCAAGATAGTTAAAACCAAAGCAGACTTTGAAGAACTTCAAAAAGATCTCACAAAACTAAGTGATTGGATAACAAAATGGTAAATGAAATTTAATGTGGATAAGTGTGAAGTAATGCACATTGGAAAAAATAACCCCAACTATACATACAATATGATGGGGGCTAATTTAGCTACAGCTAATCAGGAGAAAGATCTTGGAGTCATCATGGATAGTTCTCTGAAGACGTCCACGCAGTGTGCAGCGGCAGTCAAAAAAGCAAATGGGATGTTAGGAATCATTAAAAAAGAGATAGCGAATAAGAGGGAGAATATCTTATTGCCCTTATATAAATCTGTGGTACGCCCACATCTTGAATACTGCATACAGATGTGGTCCGCTCATCTCAAAAAAGATATACTGGCATTAGAAAAGGTTCAGAAAAGGGCAACTAAAATAATTAGGGGTTTGGAACGGGTCCCATGTGAGAGGAGAGTAAAGAGGCTAGGATTTTTCAGCTTGGAAAAGAGGAGACTAAGGGGGGATATGATAGAGGTATATAAAATCATGAGTGGTGTGGAGAAAGTGAATAAGGAAAAGTTATTTACTTGTTCCCATAATATAAGAACTAGGAGCCACCAAGTGAAATTAATGGGTAGCAGGTTTAAAACAAATAAAAGGAAGTTCTTCTTCAATCAGTGCACAGTCAACGTATGGAACTCCTTGCGTGAGCAAGTTGTGAAGGCTAGGACTATAACAGGGTTTAAAAGAGAACTGGATAAATTCATGGAGGTTAAGTCCATTAATGGCTATTAGCCAGGATGGATAAGGAATGGTGTCCCTAGCCTCTGTTTGTCAGAGGGTGGAGATGGATGGCAGGAGAGAGATCACTAAATCATTATCTGTTAGGTTCACTCCCTCTGGGGCACCTGGGATTGGCCACTGTCGGTAGCCAGGATACTGGGCTGGATGGACCTTTGGTCTGACCCAGTATGGCCATTCTTATGTTACATAAATTATTCATATATTTATACTGGATTTGCATTGCATGAACTGGAATCTCTTCTGCAGTTTATGTATAAGAAATGGGGTGTAATTTCACTCTCTTCTTTTTAGGTCCCCATATATGAATTGCGGAATGATGGTCGAGCCAACCTACTAGGGGCGCTGCTGATCGCTGGACAGTTTGTAATTCCTGAGGTCTGTTTCCCTAGCATCAGAATTTGTTTTCCTGAACCTAGTAAAACCAAATGTTTACACTTTTAAAATGTATCTGTTAACCAACAAGGACTGTGCAATGATATTTAAAGGAACCCTGTCAAGGTTAACAGACCCCTATCTGACACAGTGCACACGCTGTTGTCAGGCTTAACTTACCAGTATGTTCCTAATATATTGTATAGACTTGTCATGTCTCTGACATACTGGCTGCAGTAGACTTGAAATCAAAGATTTTCATTTGCACATTGTGCTTGGTACTGGAAACAAGTAGTAGAGTGGTGGTGGTGGAGGTGGGAATAATTAAAATTGAAGAGAAGTTAAGTACTGGTGAAATGTAGAGAATTTCTGTCTCTGTGGAGACTGTAGTGCCAGTTATGTTAATAAAGGACTTCACACTCAGCAGCTGTGGAAGCTTCCCCACACTGCCTCACTAATATGCCTGAAATCTGACCAGCAGAACCCACCCATAAAGCTGAGAGAGAGAGTAGTACCATTTTCACCCTCTTTCAGTCTGTCTCTGTTCTGACACTGCCAGTTTCATGTGGGTTAAGACCAGCCGCTTACTGACTAAGATTTTCCAAAGTGACTAGTAATTTTCAGTGCCGTAATTTTTATGGAGTTCAGCTTGAGACACATTTGAAGGGGACTGACTTTTCACTAAGCATGGAGTTGCCTGATCCCTTATAGGCATCTTAAGTTGAGCAACCAAAAATGAATGTATCCAAAACCACTAGTCCTTTTGGAAAATCTTGACCATTTTCTGTAGGCCACCAAAAAGCCATTGGACTCTGATTTTCAGATGTTTATGACAGCTCTTTAAAAGTCCTCTCTTTTCTTTTCACCTACCTCCACTTAAAGATGACCAAAAAACCCCAAAGAAACAATCTTCACTGTCTTTCCTAGATTTTGCCTGCTCTTGTGAGGGAATTATGTAACTAGTTAACTTTTAACTTTTTACGAGTTAAGGAACAATCCATAAAGTGACAGGCATGCCACTTTTTAAAAAAAATTGTGTCAGAATTGTAAATCTGCCAACTTCTAAGTAATTCTCATTACTTTAAAGATTTAGAAAACATTTTAAAAGGGGCAGACAACAGTATCTGCTTATATCTTTAATTCCTGGCTTCTACACAGACATGTTTCTTTATTTTTCTTGTAGGTGTGCCTGTATTTTTATCATAAACTGTACAGGGGAAATAGGGTGACTAAGGTGGATGCTGGGAGTTTCAATGCCTTTTCCTCACCTAACCTGTCTCCACTTGCAAATGCTGAGGTTGATATTACAAGTAAGCAATTTCATCGTTTAAGCCCTGTAATTTATGACGCATGCAAAAGCACACTGCCTTCCTCAAGAGCTGTTTCAGGATTTGATCAGTACTTACACAATTGAGACACACATTTACTTACGTATGGATGTGATTTAAAAGCGTTGTGTTATGCCGTTTGTGTCTTGACACTGCTCCATGTGCCCTAGAAGCCGTTAAAATTATAGTTGTATAAGGTATAAGAATCAGCGATTAAACAGCAGGTAGATTTTGTACAGTACTCTATTATACACAGACATGGCTGGATTGATTCTTACTAAATATCCAGATTCTTGGGAGGGAAGCATTTTGGGAATATGCCCTTCTGCCACGAAAATGCTTGGTCTGGGGATAAAATAAGTTAGGGAAAAATGAAAAAACAAAGTGGTTTAATCTCTTTAATGATTACACTGGATCCTGAAATAAGGCACAGCAGGTGGGGCAGCATCTGTACACTTTCTGACAGATCGTTCATGTCTGCACTTTGGTTCGTAGTCATTTGGTAAGGCGCTTTATTAGGTGCTCCAGAAACTAAGATCCTTTTAAATCAGAGGGACACTGTTAATGTTGTTAGGTCTAAAATTTGATCTTTCTTCCTAATTTATTTAGATGTTAGGCAATCTGGATGTGTGTTCCTGTTTTTTTTTTTGTTTGTTTTTGTTTTTTAATTATTAAAAAAAATACACAAGGATTTCAGTACCAGTATGCAAAGTTACTGTCACAAATGATTGTATATATGTGATGGATGAAGTTCCTTTTTGGTGAAGAAACTTATTTAAAACGTCAAGGTGTCAAGGGGTTGCTACAAACCTTGACTAAGATATATGTCATACTCTGAAAATTATCTGTTAGTGCCGGTGTCCAGCTAATTTAAAAAATATACCTGGGGGGTAGAAGTGGTGCAGGGGATGGATGCACTAACCTTTCACTTCCTTCCCTCATTTCTGAGTTAAGTTTCAGGCTAGTCCCTAGTGGATGTCCACCTAACTTGAAAAACCCTTTCCTGTTAGTGTTGTTGAAAAGACTGGTACTGTGACCAAAACATTAGATTAGAATTTGGAAGATCTGAGTTCTATTCCTGGCTGTGCCACAGGATTTCTGTGTAACCTTAAGAGGTCTCTGTCCTCAGTTTTCCCCAGTTGAAAATGTAAGCTTATAATACTTCTCTACCTCAGAATGCTCTTGTAAGGATAATTCCATTAATGTTTGCACAGATACTATGATGATGAGCACTGTTAAAAAAAATCCTAACTTTAATTTATTTTAATTTTTTTCAAATAATTGACAGTCCATTCAGCCACATTCCAAGATTGGAATAGTAGGTTTGTGTCTCTCAGAACTGAGGTACATCTTGTGAGATTCCCCACAATAATTGCCTTCAGAACATCTGGGAGATAAAGGGAATCTCTTTCTTACTATAGCTATTTAGTTAACATTAACTCAGGCAAATAAATGACTTGTGCAGTTAAGGAAAAAATACAGCTATTTAATGTATTAGGTTAACCAGAACACTTTCCTTCGTACTATTTCTGTATACTAGGATGAGTTATCTTGAATTTTTCTCTGAATTTTTATATACTGGGACAAATGACATTATAAATATTCAGATTTCTGAATGATCAATAATGGAATCAAGCTTTATGTAAATTCCTTCTTGGGTTCAAATGATCTGCTTTATGAGTATCTGTTTTTGTAGTAGAAAAACGATAAAGCTATCAGTTACTTTTCCTGGCCATAATGTCCCATTAAATTTTAAGCAGAACTCCCCCATTGAAATCAATGGGGAGTTTTGCTTAAAAATTGATGGCATGAATTGCCCCATTATTACTATTTGTTTCAATTTATTGCACTGTTAGTGTAGTGTCACTTGTCCAAAGTGGAAGTGTCAGTACTGAATGATTGTTTCATTTTGGAAAAACATAGTTCACAGAATACAGACAGTAACTATAACCGGTGCAGCTTTACTCTGTCTAAAATAAATTGTTTGAAACATGGTTATTTTCCCTGAGTGCACTCTTAGAATCCTCATCAGAAGCTCTGGTGGAGAAAAGGAACCATTTGGGGCTTTTAAAAACAAAACAAACCAACCCAGCTATTTTTAACCTCTCAAATTGCTTGTGTACATTGTCTTCCTTCACTTTTTTCAGACAAATCCATTTCTTTTGCTGCTTCAGTATGCTGCCAATCTGCTCTCAGTTCCAGAAGGAGATATAGGCAGTCTACAGAGACTTTCCTCTGAGAATCCAGCTCCACAGGTCTACAAACTGGAAGACAGGCTGGGCTTGGAAGGTGTGAGAGACAGACTAGGCGGAGCTGATTATCTGTTTCCAGCAAGAGAATGGAAGGTGGGAGTATAATGAGACCAGAGCCCCCTGTGACTGATTAATTGGTGCAGAAGGACGAGGTGGAGAGTTACTGCTGGCGGTTAGAGAGCTATGGTATGCTGTATCTGTCTCAGCACCAAAGAGTGAGGCAGAATAGAGAAGGATAGTCTGCACTCTGCATCTGCAGCAGCCTCTTCACCTCCAGTTGCTCCTCTCATTTATTTCCCCCCATTGGTCCATGCTCCAACTGATCAGTCCTTGTGGTTGGTTTCTGACCTCATCAATCCTCTTTTCCTTTAATGCCCCTGGTCAATATTTAGAAGTTTCCTGTGGCTTTGTCAGCACCTTCCTTCAGTCCCTCCCATTGTCCATCTCTGGACCCACTGGCTATATCAACTTCCCCAAAGTTTTGGCTCTGGTGAACTTGATTCTTGTAGGCAGCGGTGAAAAGATTCCAGAGTGCTGTTCATGTGAACAAGCCTCAGGAAGCTCCCATGAAATACTTACTTTAAGCTCCTGATGCAGCATAGGACAAAAAGCATTGGAATACATTGAAAATATATTTGTAATATTTTCAGTGATCAAGAATAGACCTTGACTCCAGTGGTGCCTTACAGATTTGAACGGGGCAGACAAAAAAGAAGCCCAGGCTAATTACTAACTACAGTGTATAAGGACACAGTCTCTGTGCATTTCATAACTTATTTCTCACTTCAGCTACTCTTTATTGCCTGAAAGTATCAAACTAAATTATGCTTCTTTATTCTACGTAGTTTTTCTCAATCACACATGCATGTGGTTTATTAGCATAGGGATTCTGAGTGCTGAGGTTGTCATCATTGTGGTTTTGTTTGTTTGTTAAAGAAACATTGAAAGATTTATTCAGGAAAAATCAAGTACATAAAAAAATTGCTTGGATTTTGCAGATAGATACAACAGAGAGATACAAGAGGGAAAGTTGAGAGGATACACACTATCAAACTTAATAGCATCACTAATGTAAAAGAGAGAGGATGGCATTGGCCAGGTTACTGTGTTTTGCTTGGCGGGATTAGGCAGTTCCGGTTGTATATAGTTAAAAGCCCAAGTCATTTATTTATTCATATTATCAAGGTAAATGCCAGCTCTGTACATTGAGGTATTTTTTTCTTACAAATACAGACGTGATTATTGTAATGAATATTTAGTTGGGATAGACTCCTTTCAAAAGGTGTGTATCAATTATGACAAATTATTGCCAGAAAAAGGCGGCTGTATTTTTAGTCTTGCTTTCCACCTTTAAGAACCATCCATAAGTTGGTTTGTGCTCTCCACCCATTGGCTGTCACCCTGAATGCTCGTGAACACTGGTGTAGCTTATATAATGGTACGACTTGCCTGTCACTTTGCAGAGAAGGGTGAGAAGAAAGTGCTGCTGTTTTACTGGAGCTTTCAATCATTAAAAGCTGTATTTCTTGTTTGATTTCATAACTTTGAGTTCAGTCACCACACCTTAGGGAGGTGTCACTTTTAAAGCTACTGTACTTCTATAATAAATGAGTTTAAACCTGTATTGTGGCTTTTGTGTATGTGTTGCCTAACAAAAGTTTGCTGCTTTCTAGAATGTGTTGTATTAGTTTGATTTCTTTCCCTCTGTCCTGATGTATGGTCTTGTCTTTATTAGATTAGACCGAAAGAGACAAGACTTTCACTATCTGATACTTCTGTAAAGGGAAAAGAGGTTTTCACTTACCTTCCAGGACCTATGACCCTGGAACCTTCCACATTCTTACTCCTTTCTATTCAGTAATTCTAAACCTTTCAAGTGAACAACATCCTCAGTACAGACATTGTGACATCCTATCTTGGATATCTCAGATATTACACCTTATGGGATATAAAACACAAATTTAAAGTCTGCACAATATACTAAACCAACCTCTTCATATTTCTACTGGATTGTATGGTAACGGTGGTGTCATAGTCTGGTTTGTGCTGAGGCTTAACAGTGGAACAGAAGCTAGTCAGACTTCCGGACACCACCCCTCTTCTGTCCCTCAACCTCTCCTCCAAAAACAGTTTAGCATACAGTTATGTATGAAGGTCAAAACTTTCAAACTTGGCTGCTTAAAATTAGACTCCTCAAAAAGTGGCCTGATTATTTCAGAAAGGTCTGAAGTCAAAGGGAATTGTGAATGCTTGGCACATTTGAAAGTCAGACCACCTTTGTAGGTGTCTAATTTTTGGCACCCGATTTTGAAAACCTTTAAGGTTTACAATTTTTGTTTTTATATCTCATATGCTTTGGCCTATTTGCCTTCCTGCCCCAGGCCATGTTGGACATTTAGTACACTAAAATATAATTACCTAACTTTTAAAATAGTGTACATCCTCTTTAGGGGCTTGCCTGTTTCTGAGAAAGATGAGTAATGTGCTATCTTTGTTCCTAAAATAATCAGCTTTGTACTCAAATTTACATAATGCAGAGGAGTATGTATTCTACATCAGTTGGAAGCTTTTTTTTACAAGCATAGCCCATCCAAGTCAGAACAGGTTGCTCGTTATCTGTTGCAATGTGCCAAAAGCTCAGTGAATAACTTCACTAGTTATTCAGTTCATCATATAGGATTCCATAAAGTATTATTCTGAACACAGAAAGGTAGAATTTCTCATACTTCATCCGCCTATCCATAAGCTTCCTTACTTCATATTGGCAGTTCTTAAGATTATTTTCATCAAACAATCCATACAACCTGATGTAGCTGCAGAAGTTGTGGGATAGCGCGTTCATCCAACAGAATGACATAAATTGAGCCATTATATGGAAAATTTCTCCATTCCTTGGATGTTGTATATGGTAACACAAACAGTGCAAAAGAATTACTGAATGAGTTTGTGTACGGCTCTCTGCCTTTTTTGAAATGGCTCAAAACAAGCCTTAGCTGGACATGGAAGGATTTTACACTTTTGTTTGTTTGAGAACTAATCCGGCTCAGTTGGACTGATTAGCTAGGAAGCCAGAGCAGAATGTATGAGTGGTGGTAATTGCAGGATGGAAAAATGTCATTTGTAAAGACAATTGCTACTCTTATCCCTGAAGTCATGATCTGCATTAAGCAGATCGACAAAACTCTTGGTGTGGGGAATGATGCTAACTAGAGGAAAGTTTTCTGGCTATATTAGTTTATTTAAAATAGATATCTCTTCTGGGCTAAGTTACTTTCCTCCATTAATGCTGTAACATTTTGAACACAGAGCATTATTCAGTAGAGCGCATTTTCAGACATAGGTTCAGAAAATATAAGGTAAACATTAGACCTATCCTGGTTATCTCAGCTTTAGTCTTCTTATCTTGGCATGGATCTCTAATGAGAGATGGTTTAATCTTATTTTGGCAAAGTTAACCAGGATAGGTCTAATTCACTCGTAAGTACGCTGATAGTTTCCAAAGTAGGTAACATACATTCTGAAGGATATCTCAGCAAAGTCTAATCTTTGACTGATATGGAAGAAAATAAGCTTTCATGTCCTTTAGGTGACACTGGCTTTGAGTGTAGATGAGACTGTTCGTTTTTTAAAAAAACCCTCGTTGCAGGGGAAAAAGAGAAGTGAGGATCCTTGGGCATCTTCGTAAATAACGCTGCTGCTCTTTCTCCTCCCACCTATGAGTATGATGAACAGGGCTTGAAAAATTTCTTTAACACCACTAGCCTGGACAGCCTACTGGCCTGGGTGAGTGAGATTACTACCGCTTCAGCCCTCAAGGCCCTACTCCAAGCCACACCTACCAATAACTTTGCCCCAGTAAATTCTTCCTTGCTAAATAGAGTCAAGGGGTTGGAATCAAACTATGGGAGACTGAGTGATGGGGATTTACAAGTCTAGTTAATGTTTCGGTACAGTTTGTCACAGGCACATATAAGAGTTTCCCTTGACAGAATCCCAGAAAGAAGCTTTTGTTTGGGATGTGCATTATAACAGCTTCCAGATGGCTTCTTTTGTTGCAGCTTCTTTTGTAAACCTTGTAGGCCACTTTTCCCCTGTTTTATTTAAACCCTAAGAGTACTTCAGCTATTCTGTATATGAAGAGGAAGCCATGCTGGATGCAGGAAGGGGAACAGTTGGAACGTTGTGGGAGACAGAATCTTAAACCAGTGTAAAATGGTATAAAAGTGAGGCGAATAAGTGAAGCTCGCTATTATCATCGAATACTGGCTTGCTGCAGTAGAGTTGATCCATCTTCAAAGGCTAGGTATCGTGGTCTGTAGGGCTATTACGGTGGAATGCTTTTCGCTGCTGATTTAGGATCCTGCTTTGCAGCTGAAGTTTTATCAAACACAGTGTTTTTCAGATTATAGAAAGCATTTGCACGTTACATGATTGAACATATAGATGTGATTCATTTGAGCCATTAGGACTTGATTAACACTGAGCATCTGAGCATACATCCAGTGCCTTCTGTCTTTCTGCTATTAATTTTACTTTAGTCCATGGACCCTTCCTCTGCCCTGCTGCAGGAATTAAATTTTGTAGCTATACGTGCTCAGGTTGAATCTGCACATACATCCCACTGCTCTCTCTCATCCTCAGCAGAGTGGGGATCCATTTGCTCATGAGTGGCTGATTCTTTCACCGTCATGAATATCACTTTCAATCTGTTTCACAATGTATGAGTAAAAACATTTATCCATATAATCCCCTTGTTTGTTTTTTCTGTAAGCGCTGTGCTGAGACCCTTGTGACGTTTCTGCTATCTTACTTGCCAGGCATGGGATAGTGTTGGGAAGTTCATAATAACTTTATGCTTGTAGATGATATCAGATATGTATAGCCTGTCTTGATTGTTAGAAACCTGTCTTGTCCTAGCATCAATGAGGGGAAAATTGTTTTACTGGGATTTGGAAGGAGGCTTTTAAATATATTTTGGATATTCTTGAAAGCAGCTGTGACTATTGATTGCAAGAAATCGGGATAGTAGCTGAATGTTTTCAGGAGTGACTAATACTTTACAAGACACAGGACAAGTCTATAATAATATGTATCCTAATTTTTTATCTGTCCTTGCAGCCTAGAGGCTTCTCCATAAGTGAAAAGAAACAGCTCGTTTTCCATTGTGAGCTAAGTTTTACAGCATGGCCTGTGCTTTTCGTGAAATATGGTACTTGAAGCCATGGGTGGTTGTATGCCAGTGTACTACTGGTGGAATTCTGCACTACTGCGCATGCGCAGAATTCATCGCCCCTGCAGATTTCTTTGTTTTCCCTCAGAAAATGACTTTCTGATGGGGAAGCAAAGGGAAGCCATAAGTGTAGTCATGAGACCCTCCCCAGCAGTATGTTTTGGGTGCCTAGGGCAGCCGGTGGAGAGGTAAATCACTGTGGGGCAGGGGGCGGGACTGGGGAAGACCCGGCTGGTGGCTCCTACCTGTGCTGGGTTCAACTCCTAGTCCCGGCTGGGCAGGGGAGGATGGGACTTCCTCTTCCCCTGCATGGCATCCAGGGCCAGGTCAGACCCACCCCCAGATTTCTCCCTAGGCTGCAAGAAGCTCTGCAAATTCCCTACCCATTGCTCCTCAGCTGCAGGGGGAAGGATCACTGTACAAGGAGCTGCTCCTCCATCCGCCCAACCCCCGTGCTTCTATACCCCCCCCCCCCCCCATATACAGACCCTCCTGCTGAGCCTCACCCCACCCACATCCAGACCCTCCTACCAAGCACCACTCCCCCTGCACCACCCCAAGGAGCCACCCGCACCTGGATCCCCACTCTATGGTGCCTCAACTAGCGGTGCACCTGGATCCCCACCCCACTGAGCCCCACTCCCCCAGCATCTGGACCCCCACACTGAACCCCCCACACCCAGACCCTCCTGCCAAACTCTATTCCCCCACCCACAGATCCTGCCCAGCTGAGCCCCAACCACCTTCACCTGGACCCCCCTGCAGAGTCCTATTACTGTTGCACTCAGAACCCCCCAACAAGCCCCTATGCATCCAGATCACTGCCTGCACCCAGATTGCCCCACACAGAACCCTCTCCACCCACACCTGGATCCCCCCACACTAAGCTCCTCCACACTTGTATCCTGCCGGGCTGAACCTGCCTGCCCACATCTGGTGCACTTGACACAGAAGAGCAGGGCCCTGGGGTGTTTCTAGGGCAGGCTTGGTCCTTGCACTGTGTCAGGATTGGATGCAGCCTCACTGCTGAGCCATGTCCTGGGTGTGGGGGGGAAGCTGCTGAGTGATCGCCTACCTCTGTGCAGCCAATGGTCTGTACTCCCCAATGCCATGGTGGAGCCTCAACATTTATTTGACAAAAAACATTTGCAGAATTTTGCAGAATTTTAAAATATTATGCACAGAATTTTTTTTTTGGCACAGAATTTTTAATTTTTTGGCGCAGAATGCTCTCAAGAGTATTGCCAAAGCCCCTTCTACAAGTTGTCAGTTATTGACATTTCTCTCTTGCATTGGAGTAGTAAACTTTTTGAAATCCATAATGCATGATTTGGCTTTTAATAATAGAACACAAACAGACTATTAAACAGCTGGCATCTGGCTTTAAATATATAATCACAGTTAATTGAATCCTTGCTATTTTATTTAATCATTAGTAACTACATTATAAGGTCTGGAGATGATTAGTGGCAACAGTAACAACATCTGTCTTTAATATGACATTCGGAATTCGTGTCACATCTTTCATATTTGAGAAGATGTATTTTTTCTGACTTAGAGTACTTGTTGGTATTATTCCAATTACAAAGTAATGAAGTCCTGATTAGAATGTGTGAAAAATACATATTTCATTTACGTTAGACCTTCTTCATACCATTCTGTTGCCCCCAAACCTTCCGAGTATTCTAAACAGGTGAAGGTAGAGGGAGGGTAGTTTATAACAGGGGATAGTAATGATGGCATAGGTGTAAGTGTATTATTAGTCAAGCACTTTGCACAATCACTGAATTAACTTTACATTTTCAGAAGATAGTATTAGAATGTATTGTCAACGTCTTTTAACAGCAGATCATGCTGTTCATTAGTAAGGACCAAACAGATACACTTGCATTTAACATTTCTTGTCTTAAATTAGTATTTTATAACCAAGCTGCTGTATTAAAAAAAATCTCTCCTGGGGGAGTAATAATGTGGAAACTTTGCTGCTGAATAATATTGATTTTTTTCTGGAGATCTAAATTATTTGGAATTTTTAAAATATAAATATTTTAAAATATAGCATGTTAAGGCCTGACCTAATGGTTCCTTTAGATGATGTTGAAATATAGGATCATAATAAACACAGTGAGTGAGATCAGCTATTGTTGCTACTCTTGATTATCACTTCACTTCTCCTTTTTAATTTTTTTTTGTATGAAGGTCATATTAATGAATTATAGTACAGACTTTAAAAATAAGGAAGTGTGAGGTACTACAAATACACTTGATATAATGTTGTGAAGTTTAATTAAATGAGCAGTGAGACTTCTCTTTCTTTATGGTGTTCTATTTCTCTTTACCAGTTAACTGGGAGACAGTGTGGAGAGCCAACACCACAAAGAAGTTTAAGGTCCACACTAACATGAACAGGAATGTTGGGCTGCTGCGAATCTTCCCAGGAATTAATGCTGCCACTGTAAGTATTTTGTTTTTAATTGTTGAAATGGTAGAGAGAGTATCCAAACTCATGGCTGCTTGGTCTAACAGAGCTGCAGTGATGCAATATCTGTTGTTATAGATGGAAAAACTGATAAGATCTTTTTGTAAAGGGAAATCATGCCTCACCAATCTATTAGAATTCTTTGAGGGGGGCAACAAGCATGTGGAAAAGGGTGATCAAGGTCCCTCACCAAAGGCTCTTAAGCAAAGTAAGCTGTCATGGGATAAAAGGGAAGGTACTCTTGAGGATCAGTAAGTGGTTAAAAGATAGGAAACAAAGAGTAGGAATAAATGGCCAGTTTTCAGAATGGAGAGAGGTAAATAGTGGGGTCCCCGGGGATCTGTACTGGAACCAGTACTGTTCATATAATCATCAGTGATCTGGAAAAAGGGGTAAACAATGAGGTGGCAAAATTTGCAGATGATACAAAACTACTCAAGATAGTTAAGTCAAAAGCAGACTGTGAAGAGTTACAAAGGGCTGTCACAAACTGGGTGAATGGGCAAGAAAATGGCAGATGAATTTCAGTGTTGATAAATGCAAAGTAATGCTCATTGGAAAACGTAATCCCAACTATACATATAAAATGAGGAGGTGTAAATTAGCTGTTATCACTCAAGAAAGAGATCTTGAAGTCTTGGATAGTTCTCTGAAAACATCCACTCAATGTGCAGCAGCAGTCAAAAAAGCTAACAATGTTGGGAATCATTAGTAAAAAAGGAATAGATAATAAGACAGAACATATCATATTGCTTCTGTATAAATCCGTGGTACGCCCACATCTTGAATACTGTGTGCAGTATTCACCCCATCTCAAAAAAAATATATTGGAATTGGAAAAGGTACAAAAAAGGACAACAAAAATGATTAGGGGTATGGAACAGTTTCCATATGAGGAGAGATTAATAAGACTGGGACTTTTCAGCTTGGAAAACATGACTAAGGGGGGATATGATAGAGGTCTATAAAGTCATGAGTGGTGTTGAGAAAGTAAATAAGAAAGTGTTATTTACTCCTTTTTCCAGAAGATGTTGTGAAGGCCAAGACTATAATAGGGTTCAAAAAAGATCTAGATAAGTTCATGGAGGATAGGTCCATCAGTGGCTATTATCCGGGATGGACAGGGATGGTGTCCTTAGCCTCTGTTTGCCAGAAGCTGGGAATGGGCAACAGGAGATGGATCACTTGATGATTACGTGTTCTGTTCATTCCCTCTGAAGCACCTGGTATTAGCCACTATCAGAAGACAGGATACTGGGTTAGATGGACCATTGGTCTGACTCAGTATGATTGTTCTTATGTTCTTAAGATTTTTAATTGTTTTGGAAACAGCCTTGAGCAATGTACCCTAATTGTGTTGATAAACATTCCTAGTAGTAATATGACTGACCAGTCCTAGCATGGAAAACTATTTAGGAAGGTTTTAAAAGTACCTTTAACCTGAATCACATGGGCTTTGGAATTGATAATGTATCCCTTCCACGTGTTTGGAAGATGTATTTGACCTCTTGACAAGCAAGTGCAAGCTAGAGTGACCAGAAGTGCCTATTTGCCATACAGTCAAGTGTATATGTATAATATACACTTTGCCAAAGGTATGCATGCATATACAATATGGGAAAATGGAGTGAAGAAATCATGCCCTTATCTACAATTCATGCTTCTTCCTGCAACTGGTTTAAGGGTTCAGGGCTCTGATCCTGTTCTATGATATGCTAATGTGAACTCCTGCACCCCTGAGAACACCTGGAGCCCTATTGATAACAATGGGATTCCACAGAGGCCAATGCTAGGAGGTTGCTTTGCAGAATTGGGGTCTTACATGGTATGGACTAGATTCACGAGAGGAAGTTAGGTGCCTAACTGCTATTTTAGGCACCTCCATTCAACATTTAGGTGCCACTGACATTCACAACCCCCCGTTCAGGTCCACCTAACCCTGTAGGTGCCTAAAGTCCTTAAAGCACCTAAGATCCCACCTTAAAGTTCTCTAGCTGCCTAAATGTCTGCTGACGGGCATACATAAAGCCACCTAAGTCCTGACGCCACTGAGCAGCTTTGTGCCTAACTCACCCCTGGGCCCTGGCAGGATTCACAAACTAGGCATTTCCCCGGCCTATCTTGCCTATGGGGCCAAATCCAGTAGGTGTATAGAGAGGCCAACTAAAAGCACCTGACCAGATCAGGCCCTACACAAAATGTGGTGAAGTGGTGCCCCCCACCCTCCCTTATATACTCAATCGCCCAGTGGTTAGAGCACTCATCCAGGATGTGGGGCATGGGAGTTCAAATCCCTCCTCCTCCTGATCTTAGACCAGGGTCTTGAACCCAGGTCTTCCACATCTCAGGGGAGCGCCCCAACGCTTACTAGCCACGAGTCAGAGGGTATTTTGGGATAGGTCTGTCTCTCCTGTCTGAAGCTCTTCCACTTTGCATGAAATATGTAGGGCTTGTCCATACAGAAAGTTAGTGTGTGGCAAACTGAGGTGTAAATCTACAAGTGTTCTGATGTGCCGTGTGCAAACTGGCCAGGTGGATCTTGGGGCTGCATACTAAAAATTCCGTAGTGTATTTTGACCTACTGATGTGTCCACTAGGCAGAAGGGTGCCTAAAAGTCAGGGGTTGCAGAGTTCAGTATTGAAGCGCCTGTGTGTCTGTTTTTGAAGTTCCGCCAACCTGAGTTTTTATTTTTCTCATGGCCATTGTCAGCTTAAATTGCATCCAGTAGCTTAAGCAGAAATTCCTCAATTATACTAGTCTTTTTTTTTTTTTTTTTTTTTTTTTGGTGAATCTGAACAGATGGAAATGCAGTCGGGTGGTAGATTTGTAATAAAACTCCAACTGTATAGTTCGCCTCATAGGTGACTGTAATGTATTGCAAGTAGTTTATGTGGTCAACAAAGAAATATCTAAGTTGTCTAAAATAATTTCACTAGATGGCTACTTACATTGATGAGATACGTTAGCTGCGTAGTTACCAATTGGACCACAAAAAACTACTTCTCTCTCCCCTCGACCCTTCAATTAAATGAACTGTCTCTTGAATTTAAATTAATTCCTGCAGGCTTCATTATGATTTTGTTTTCTAATGTTTGGAAGGCATATGTACTAAACATGGTAGATTTTATCATTGTGGTTCAAATGTATCAAGTAAGAATTCTGTGAATACGTTGTTCCATTTATGAATATTTCTGTATTTACGTTTATCAAATAGTGTTCTGTCATCATGCAATTGCATAGCTTATGTAAGAGAGATAAGATGGGTGAGGGTAATACCTTTTATTGGATCAATTTCTATTGGTGAAAGGGACTAGCTTTTGAGCTCACTCAGAGCTTGAAAGCTTGCCTCTTTCCCCAGCAGAAGTTGATCCAAGAAAATATATTACCCTCACCCACCTTGTCTCTCTAATATCCTGGCACCGACATGGCTACACTACTGCAAAAACCTATGTAATATATTTAAGTAATAGCTTACCATCCTTTTCTCCCTAATGTCATTTTAATCAGCCCGTCCTGTAGAAAATTGCCATTATTTTAAAATATATGCCTCTGGGATTTTCATAGGAGTCTAAAGAAATTGTTTCCCAACTCCCATAGCCTTCTTTTTGAAAACCCCAGCCTTATTTTATAGAAATGATCATCACAAATGGCCAGTGTAGATGAAGGACTTTTATTTTGGGGGAGGGATAGCTCAGTGGTTTGAGCATTGGCCTGCTAAACCCAGGGTTGTGAGCTCAATCCTTGAGGGAGCCATTTAGGAATCTGGGACAAAAATTGGGTATTAGTCCTGCTTTTGAGCAGGGGGTTGGACTAGATGATCTCCTGAGGTCCCTTCCAACCCTGATATTCTATGATTATTTGTAAGACTCTGATTCCTGCGTGAGACATAATGGCATTTTAACTAAACACTTCTTTATGCACCTCTTATTGAGGGAACTTGTTTGAAAGTATCATGTGATTATTAGTAATCATGACATCACTTTTTGACAGTGCCCTTGCCTTGGAAAGCCGTGTGTCAGAAGTGGTATGAAAATAGTTTTTCTAGTTGTGCAATTTGTATAGGCCGCACCCTTATTTATTAGTTGACAACTTCACAAGTGTAAAACATGCCCTTGTGATCGTGAGGTTTCATTTTTGCAATTCATTTCTGCTTAGGGGTTCGAAGAGAGTTCTTTTTCCCCCCTCCCTGCAATTAGTTCAGTATTCAACTACATATTTCCTCACTGGCTTGAGAAACTCTAATCAAATTAAGTGTTTACCCTGTAAATGTTTTTATATTGACTCCTGTTTTGTAGTGATTGACTTTAAAGCTTTGAATATGGTTAATATGTTTGTGCTACTGTATGGTACCTTGGTGGGGATACTGTCTATAAATGCTGTCAATCATGGTAGCAAGAAGTTTAATTCCTTTTTTTTAGCTCGTGAGTGCCATCCACTGCTTTTGAAAGATCTTTTGAAAAATATGTATGCGGGAGAAAGGGCTTGCTAATCAAATTATATAGCATTAAAGACATGGAGTTGTAATATTTTAACACCTTATTTTAAATAGGTGAAGGCATTTCTTCACGCTCCAATGGAGGGCATTGTACTTGAAACGTACGGAACTGGTAATGCACCAAATAATCGAGAAGATTTGCTAGAAGAACTAAGGAAAGCAACAGAACGAAAAGTAGTGATTCTTAATTGTACCCAGTGCTTACGCGGGAGTGTTGCTGCAGTCTATGCAACTGGACAGGTGAGGGAAATACAGCAATTTCTGATTGCAATGTTATGTAAAAGAAAGTTTCACTGATGTGATTGGCTGTATGTTTAATGTGCTAGAAAACAAACATCTAGCTACAGGAAGATATTGTCTATAAAACAGCCATATTAGATTAGTTTTTAAATGGTTCAAGCTGATCTGCAAACAAGATTTTTAAAAAGCCCTTTATTCTAGACTGAATTCTGTAATTAGCTAGACCTGATCCCAGTTTACTGATTGATGGCTTCTGCTATGTGTGTGACACCCCAGCATCCATCTGCAAAATACTGTTGATGTCAATCCCAAAACAACTCCAGTGAGCGTGGAACTGGCTCACGGGGCAGACCAGTCAAGTAATGTCTTTTCAAGTTTGTAGTTACTTTAATAGTTACAAAATAAGGGCATTCAGTAAGGTGGCAAACTTCCGAAATATTCTAAACCTCATTGCTTACTTGACCCTCAAGACTCCCATTAGGCTATCTTCATGTGCCAATGAGTTCAGCAGTATAGTATGTACTGGGATGGCCCTCTGAATGGAGGCCGGTAGTCTGTGACTTCTGGAGATCTGAAAGCAGGTGTAGGCTAGTTTAAAGCAAATTTATATGCAGACACTGACATTCTTGGTATTCAGGGTATTCAGCATATTTTAAAAGAGTTTTCCTAACCTTATTTGCAATTCACAACCTTTTTGGTTAGTAAAAATATTGGTAGGACTAATGAGCCTCACAGACCCGACCAGTGTTCATAACCTGTGTGATAATTCTGAATTGTGGAAGGAAAGTTCATTTGTCTTGCTTAACTTTCCTCCTATTCCCTAGCCTATGCCTGCTTTCAGATCTCAATTGACTATTCAATGGCTAACCTTTTTAATAGTATGCCTTGTTTATAAATATCACTTCTTTGTACAGTAGGACTGAACTATTATTGTTTCTTATATATGGGATAGCTCAGTGGTTTGAGCATCGGCCTGCTAAACCCAGGGTTGTGAGTTCAATCCTTGAGGGGGCCATTTAGGGATCTGGGGCAAAAATTGGGGATTGGTCCTGCTTTGAGCAGGGGGTTGGATTAGATGACCTCCTGAGGTCCCTTCCAACCCTGAGATTCTATGATTCTATGAAATATTTTGATGCAGCTTTATTTATTTTTTGTTTCAACAACTTTTCTTATAACCTAATATATAACTGAGGAAAAAAGGAAACATAAATTGCGACATTACCCAGGGTACAATCTGGACTGTTGAACAGCTGTATCCCCTCAATTCTCCAAACAGGGTTTTACACCAGCCTTTTACACTGCTTTGCTGTGAGAGCAACCACTCCTGGTCTGCTCTCACACAGCCTCCAGCATGTAAATTACTCCGAGCTATACTATCTGAGTGCTATTGCCAGCCACTCTTGAATTACACTGTAGAGCAACACCAGCAAACTCCCAGTCCTAGACTGCCCCCAGAAATGTGCATCTTGGATTGCCCAGCCCTCTCCTGGACAATACAAACTCATATAAAGCCCGTAATTTTATTAATAGAAAATGATATGCTTAAATCCTGTTATCTCAAGTGAAGTGTCCCAAACACTTCAATCCAAGCACACCGGTTTAGATAAAACAAGTTTCTTAACTACAGAAAGATAGATTTTACATGATTACAAGTAATGAGGCATAACATTGATGTTTTGGGCTAACATCAATTGGGAATTTAGAGGGATTGCTTTGACCATCATGGAGCTCCCATACATTTTGGTTAATGCAAAAATATATGGAGAATGAAAAAAGCAATCGATAAACAACTGAATGTAAAAATGTTTACAATGTAAAGTTTGTTCACTAAATAATCCCAAGATACCCGAAATGGCAAAATTTCATGAGAAAAAAATCTAATTTACTATATGACATTCTGCTTCAACAAAAATGTGTATGGGGTGAGGGGAAACAATTTTTTCCCTATATTTTGGCTGAAAAATTCTCCGTAAGTAGAGCACCTCTGCAAATGAGTTCTTGTGTTTGAGCCAAAGTGCTGTTTTCGTAATTTGAGTCAAGTCATTAGCATTCCCCCTTCTTATTAAACCTTTATAGGGTTATTTAGTCACTTTCAGTCACTTGTTAATTCCTGGGTCCCAGCTTTTCAACGTGGTGCATGTATTATGTGGCTTCACCAACTTCCACTGATGGAGGCTATACCCTGTTTATATTGGTATCTGTACAGGAGAACTTTGCCAACATGTACAGAGCCATGATGTGTTCTGGCTGAATTCTACATAATTTATTTAATGCTGGTTTTTCACTGCCGTTCCCTTTTCAGAGTAACAGCTCTGTGGAGGAAACATGTTGTCTGAGTTCTGGAAATTTACTATAATATTAATTTCTTTCAAAAAAGCTTATATTAAATTTTTTATATTTAAAAAAAAGGTAAAAAACATTTTGTCTGGCTGGTAATAATGTTACCTTCACTACATATGGCATTATCCTGTCATTTGTACATATTTTAGCTAGTCAGGTGATTTAGTGATTAAACAATCACAGTTCATCTCAAACTCTTTTAATTAACTGAATATCTGGACTCTGATCCACCTCCTCAGCACAGATTATAATCGAGGGGTCTATGTGGTGATAGGAAGTGGGGGAAATCACTTCCCCTCCTATCCAGACCATGAAAAAGCCTTAGCTGTTCTTTGGCTGAAAACACTGTGTAACTTTCCAGCACAGAAGGAAGTTTTAAATGGTACATAAAGATCTTAAGGAAACCTCATTGGTCTTCACTCCATGGTTGGTATGCTCTGTAAATGTACATACTGAAGGTAGGTCAATTTGGTTTTGCTTTTGCATTGGTTCAATCATTAGTTAATTGCTGAATTGTATAGGGAAAGCAATCTTTCTGTAGCAAGCACTATTTGGTTTTTGCCAGAACTGTAATTATTCAGTCTAGTCTCATATCCTAAATCATGCACAGGTAATGCAGCTTAGAATGGTCTGACAACACCCGCATTGGTAGCACACTGCAGTACTGAAATACATCCAGGGAAATACCACATAATAAATTGGTCAATATGTTTGTGGGAAAACAACATATTTGGCAAATTTAAAAACACCACTGATTTTAAAAATTAGTAACTGCAGCTTTATAATAAGGGCTAATCTAACAACTGTTTACGTAGTTAATACACACCCATAACCTCTTTCTTTTAGGATAAAGAAATGGTCATTCTGGGTCTTTAGTAATCCCTTGTGCATCAATACTGTATAGAAGTGTTTCTGAATACTACACTAATTAAGTTAAAGTTTCTTTTCATTCACAGACTCTCACTGCTGTAGGAGTAATTCCAGGGGGTGATATGACACCGGAAGCAGCCCTAGCTAAACTCTCATACACATTGAGCAAAAGCCATCTTAGCTGGGAGGAGAAGAAGGAGGTAAATATTTCACTGTTAGTTTAGTAGACTTTTAATAGTGGTTGGTTTTTTAAATCAAATTTTTTAATGTTTACTGCACTGACTTCTGTCTAGTAAAATTATTTGACTTTTTATGTTAATTTTTGAGCATTTGCTTCCACTATCTAATGTGAAGGCATCACACCCTCTTACTTTATGCAAAATAATGTTGTTATAGAACTATGAAAATAGATAGATTTGAGGGGGGAAGAAAATCCTCAGACCTCTACATAGAGGTCAGTTGAAAACCAACACCGATATTTAAAACTTCTGCTTTTAAATTCAGCAGTGGATCTGTCCTGCAGCTTCAGCACAGACTCCAAATAAATAATGTGTGCAAACTGAAACTGAGAATGGAGGTGAAATCCGGGCTCCATTGAAGTCAATGGAAATTTTGTCCCTGATTTCAGTGGAGCCTAGATTTCACCCAGGGTTTATATTTGAGTCTTCATGTAGTAACTCTTACATCTTATTATGTTTGTCACTTTATTTGAAGTCTGTGAGTCTTGAGTGTCAATGTTAGATGTAATTTTGTTAAGATGAAAAGATTTGTATTGAGTATGTTCTTTAAGCACAGACCATTTCTCCGCGTCCTTGACTCTCAAGTGTTTATTAATTGACTATATATTTATAATTACTAGTTAATGACAGATTCTTTTTGGTTAATTAATGTCTTAGGTGTTGGGAAATAGAGAGAGTTAATACAACATATACAAATATATAGCCCTGTGTTAAACATTCTCTTTTCGGTGGTGGAATGCTAGCAACCGTATACACTAAAACTTTTGTTTTTATATGCAGCAAAGTCATAGTCCTGAAGGAGTAAAGTTGTTATCCTGATTTTTTGGATGATATCAACATGAGTCATTCTCTAGATTTAACCTATCAAACTAATGATTTTCCACTCCGTTGGATGTGCTAGGTAAAACAAAACCTGATCAGTTGTGGAAAAAAATCTATTTCAAAATCAATACCTTCAAATAATGTCTGTAAAAAAAGGTATTCTATAGGATCTTCATCTATGTGCATGGGGATGGAGGGTGGTGGCGTTTCCTTTCCTTCCAGCTTTAAATTTAAATAGTCTCCTTGTAAACTTTGTAAGAGATTTACTAGCTGTCTGAATATGAAATTTTAATATTTTTAGAACGGTCAGCCGTGTCTTTTTCTTACCACTATCTAATTTAATAGTTTTTTATTTTAAACATATTCTGTGTGTGTAACTTAACAAAACTTTGTCCTGGAAAGGAGGGGGTCTCCTTGCTGTGCGAGGAGCGACTGTGCACAACATACTTCATGCAGGAACACATTCAACAAAAGGTGTAGTAGAGAATATGGCTTATCGGTATCGCACCGCCCAAGAAGCAGTGGTAGTCCATATGTGACCCCACAGCAATGAATGCATAATTTCTACTTTGCCTTTTTAAAAAATGTATTTTTTTAATGAAAGCTCTTCAGTGGTGTCAATCTGAATTATGTCAGCCTGCCAAATCTGAAAATTTCTATGCACCATACATAACTTCCACTGATGTGCATGTGATGGGACTCTTCCAGCAGACAGTTACAATATTGTAAGTGTTTAGGGGTGGTTTTTTTAATAAAGGGCATGCCTAGACACAGGTAAATCTGGGGCACTCTTTCTTCCCACATCACACCTTGCTTTCTTGCAAACTTGCACAGTCCTGCTTCTTAAAATTCTAATTGAGACAACTTACTGCCTAATAGTTGTGGAAGCACCTTGACGAGAGAAAGCCAGCATATAAAATCATCAAAGTTGGAGAAACCAGTGGATTTGTTAATGTTCACGATGTTCAGATTTGTTCCCTCTTTCCTCAAGCTTTTATGGAACCTTATTTCTAGGTTTAGGAGTGTCTCTATGTAGGAATACTGGAACAATTTGTATAGTGGGGGTGCTAAGAGCCGTTGAACCATTCTGTAAACCCTGTCTATAATGGTATCCACTTCAAGCCAGAGAGTGCAGCAGCACCCCTAGTTCCAGCACCTAGGTCTCTGTTCTTCTCCAGTCTTGTTTCAGAGGCTGCTTCTGAGCAGGGAGTTTCTCATTGCTGCTTGATCCTGGTTAGTGCTAAGGCTCTCATCCTGCAAATACTAAATACATGTTTAATGTTGAAACACTGAAATCAGTGAGGCTATGCGCATGCTTAAAGTTAAGCATGTGTCTAAGGGTTTACAGAATCAGGGCCAAAGGTCCTGATTCAAAGCCTATTAAAATTGGTATGAATCTTTCCATTGATGAACCTTTCCATTGATTGGGCTTTTGATTAAGCGGTAAGTGTGCAGTCAGTGCAGGGCATACTAGTTAAACATTGCCTTGCTTCGTTACTCCAAAACACTGGACAAAGGCAGGATCTCAGAAGGCCCAGTGCTTTTCCTAAAGTCACCACTGGTCTCCTAGTTTTATTTTCTCATTCAGTCTTTTAACTTACTGTTCGTTTAAATAGGATGCTACTTACCATGCTGGGAAATCTTGACTACTTAAACCAAACTGTTCTCACACACACCCCCACCCCAAACATCTTGCTTCGCCTTCTGGATTTTCCAGTATGTTCTGACGTTTCTCTATCTTTTAGGTTATAAACTCTTTGGAATGATCACTGTTTTTACCTTTGTGTCTTCTCCAGTGCCACTTATACTGTGCTTAGCAAATAAATAATAGGCTATAGAAAATATTAAGTAATGTCAACTGTGTTCTTATTCTATGGGGCAAAACTAATTTTTACAGTAAATTGCACTCATTTGCATTTTCTGTAACTTTCTAGCTTAGGCTAGTAAAAATTAACATCATCAATCCTTTTTTCTCTTGCTTTTTACAATGATTTGATTGTTTGCTCATTTTTCAGATGCTGAGTGAGAATCTGAGAGGAGAAATGACTGTAGTACCCACGGGAGCCAAGATCTCTCTTACAGATAGCAAGTTTATTCAAGTTATTGCCAAATCTCTAAGTGTCAGCTGCAAGGAGGTACCTACTTTAAATATTTAAAGTCAACTCATGTACAGCAGAAAATTAACTTAAACAAGTATATCTTAAAGGTGAAATACAGTGCAACGTTGAAAATGAAACACAAATTTTCTTGCTAAGTGTCCCAGCTAACCAGGCCATGAGGGGGCATTTGGTACAACAATAAGTTAAACCTTGAATTTCTTTTCTATGTCTGTAAAATTCTCTTGATTACTCCTTGGTTCACTGATGATCTAGGCTATCACAAATACTACACAGGTCATTGTCATGCATGGTACTTATGGTGTGAAAGAAAATACTAAATTATTTTGAATTTTCTACATATTTCGACAGTATGGAACAATTCAAGCATAGAGGAAAAATACTGTAATTATAAACAAAATTATAAATGACTAGTACAATGGGAGGCATTCTGTGAATAGCTATTAATGCGGAGTCAATATTGGTCACCGTTGATTGCACAACAAATGTTCTATGGAGAACATTGCAAGACATAATTATTATGGTCTTCTCTTGGCTTGTTTTCAGGGAAGGTTTAATTTAATTTAATACCTACTCTACAGTGCATGGGGGTAGGAGAGAAGGAAAAACGGTGAGGGACTGGGGTCACATAGAGTGAGTTAAGCATAAAAGAAGTTGAAGACTAGGTTTAGAAGGTTACAAGCTCTCCTGCTCATTGAACTCATGGAATTGGCAAAAAGAACAGGAGGACTTGTGGCACCTTAGAGACTAAAAAAATTATTAGAGCATAAGCTTTCGTGGGCTACGAGAGTTTTAAAACAAACAAAAATAACCCCCCACTTATAGCAGGGACAGTGTGTTCCAGATTTTCTGGGGTCATTCTATTAGCGTCAGCGGAACTGGTTGCTGCTGTTCTTTGAATTTTAGGTCACTAAGCTCTTTATCATGCTTTATGAGATAAGATCTCGCTAATGACCCATTGAGGAGGCTTGGAATGACCCCAAATAAGACGCCAGGGCTTGGGTAAATACAGTTTTTGTACTGCTTTAACTTTATCATTTAGAAACTGTATAGTTAAATCAGTACAAACCTCTAATGTGGACACAATTATACCAGTATAAAGGTGCCTTATAGTGCTATAGCTTATAACTCTGAATGCTAGGGGGTTGTACAAACTTAACTATTTTGATTAAAAAAAAAAACCACACCACTACTCAAAATAATTAATTTGGAACAAAAACTGCGCATAGATCAGATCTAAGGAAGGGTACAAAGTAAAGCTATTGGACTCTTTGGCTCTTTCCTCTTTACGAAGTTGGTGTCTCCTAATAAAGTGTCTCTTGATAGTCCTATCAGAGATGAGTCAGAACCTTATTGACCACACTCATTTTAACATATGGCTTAGAGTGAAGTAGGAATGGTATGAAACTTGCAGGGGTGAGGTACATATTGAAAATATTTCTCTCTCTCTCTCTCATGTTTAGGTAGTATACAGGAAGATCAAAAGTATCTTCATGCTGCATTTTTTTGTTGGCTTTTGTGAATCATAGATTCAACTTGTGCTCTCAGAGGCTGAGATCAGAGAGAAATTTTGATAGAAAAGTATTAGCCCTGTGCTGTACCTCTGGGAGATGCTGCATTTTGCTCCTATTTTGATTTTAGGACTGGGAGCTGAGACAGCATCCTTATTAATCTGCAGGTCAAATGAGTGAATCTGCAGACATTGGGAAATAGCTTGCTGGTTCTGTTTGACCTGGATAACATCTGGTAGGCTGATAAATGCTTTGTTGTGGAACAGCTACACCATTTCTAATCTCACGCACCTCAGGTCAATAAATACATCTTTGGTGCAGTTGGACTGGATCAACACAGAGGTCTGTAAGGGGAGAATACATATATTACTTGCTTTTGGTAAACCCTGACCCAGCTGGTCAGACAAGGAGCTTAAGGACCCAAATGCCTGGTCCACCAGGGCTAAATGCAGCCTCAGGACTTGAAGCAGAAAGTTGACCATGTTAACTCAGTGCATGTGGGTGAAGGTATCTACCTGTAAGCCATGCCACTGAGCACAGTAGTACAATAATAGGTTAAATTTGGGAAAGGAGAGCCCTAAGAGACAACAGTGTGTTCCAGTACATATAAGGGTCTAGCATAATGTGTGTTAATGTTGAAGGCCTTGGTGGGTGCCTACGGAGTGTTGAGTGCACCAGAAATTTCTTGATGCTCAATCCTTGTTGCGAGTAGAGTTGGGCAAAGTTTTTTACAACACATTGTGTTTTTTGCTGAAAACTACATTTTGGGGGGCCTGAAACAATTTGCCAAATTCAGGTCAAATTTAATGAATACTTCCGGTTGGAAAAAAAAGCCTTTTAATTTCAAATTTGGCCAATAAGAAAGGTGAAGAACAGCCAAATCAAAACAAAAAACTAAAGGGGGAAAAAAAGAACAAAAAGCAAAATTTGTTTTGAGTCGACCAAAATGTTTCGGTTGATACAAAACGATTTTTTATTTTTTTTTATTAGACGAAAAAATGTTTTAGTGAATTGAACCAGATTTTTTATCCGATTTTTTTTTTCCGGTTTGGCCCAGAAAAATTCATTATTTGCACAGCTCAAATAGTGACTTATTGCTTAGTAACATAGATCTAATTTTTGGAGTTTATGCAGCATATTCTTCCACTATGAAAAGCATTTCCAAGCAGAATGATTATTAAAAAAACAAAAAAAAAGCCAGAGCAAAAGCAAGTGTTGCTGCCCTAGGTTCAAAACATGAGCAGAAACTTCTCAACATAGTATATATTAGCAAATGGTGTTCTATGTATACTTTAAAATGGAGTTCAGTACTGTTCTCATAGAATGTTCATTGGTTTAAAATCTCAAAAATGACCAGTGATTCTGGGATTGTTTCTATGTTTAGGTGCACCATTTGAGACACCTTATAGGGGTCTTACTTTCAAAGGGTATGTCTACACTACGAAATTAGGTCGAATTTATAGAAATCGTTTTTTTAGAAATCGTTTTTATATATTCGAGTGTGTGTGTCCCCACAGAAAATGCTCTAAGTGCATTAAGTGCATTAACTCGGCGGAGTGCTTTCACAGTTCCGAGGCAAGCGTCGACTTCGGGAGCGTTGCACTGTGGGTAGCTATCCCACAGTTCCCGCAGTCTCTGCTGCCCATTGGAATTCTGTGTTGAGATCCCAATGCCTGATGGGGCTAAAACATTGTCGCAGGTGGTTCTGGGTACATATCGTCAGGCCCCCGTTCCCTCCCTCCCTCCATCAAAGCAGCAGCAGACAATCGTTTCGCGCCTTTTTTCTTGAGTTACCTGTGCAGACGCCATACCACGGCAAGCATGGAGGCCGCTCAGGTAACTGTCACCGTATGTCTCCTGGGTGCTGGCAGACGTGGTACTGCATTGCTAAACAGCAGCAGCAGCCCCTTGCCTTGTGGCAGCAGACGGTACAATAGGACTGGTAGCCGTCATCGTCATGTCCGAGGTACTCCTGGCCACGTCAGCCAGGAGCACCTGGGCAGACATGGGTGCAGGGACTACATTAGAAGTGACTTGACCAGGTCATTCTCTTTAGTCCTGCAGTCAGTCCTATTGAACCATCTTATGGTGAGCAGGCAGGTGATACGGATTGCTAGCAGTCCTGTTGTACCATCTTCTGCCGGGCAGGCAAGAGATGAGGAAGGCTAGCAGGCCTATTGTACCATCTTCTGCCGAGCAGCCATGAGATGTGGATGGCTTGCAGTCCTTCTGCACCATCTGCTGCCAGCCAAAGATGTAAAAGATAGATGGAGTGGATCAAAACAAGAAATAGATCAGATTTGTAAGCCAACCCTGTAAGCCATGTCATCAGTCGCCCCTCCCTCCGTCAGAGCAACAGCAGACAATCGTTCCGCGCCTTTTTTCTGTGCGGACGCCATACCAAGGCAAGCATGGAGGCCGCTCAGCCCACTTTGGCAATTAGGAGCACATTAAACACCACACGCATTATCCAGCAGTATATGCAGCACCAGAACCTGGCAAAGTGATACCGGGCGAGGAGGTGATGTCAGCGCGGTCACGTGAGTGATCAGGACATGGACACAGATTTCTCTGAAAGCATGGGCCCTGCCAATGCATGCATCATGGTGCTAATGGGGCAGGTTCATGCGGTGGAACGCCGATTCTGGGCTTGGGAAACAAGCACAGACCTGTGGGACCGCATAGTGTTGCAGGTCTGGGACGATTCCCAGTGGCTGCGAAACTTTCGCATACGTAAGCGCTCTTTCATGGAACTTTGTGAGTTGCTTTCCCCTGCCCTGAAGCGCATGAATACCAAGATGAGAGCAGCCCTCACAGTTGAGAAGCGAGTGGCGATAGCCCTGTGGAAGCTTGCAACGCCAGACAGCTACCGGTCAGTTGGGAATCAATTTGGAGTGGGCAAATCTACTGTGGGGGCTGCTGTGATGCAAGTAGCCCACGCAATCAAAGATCTGCTGATATCAAGGGTAGTGACCTTGGGAAATGTGCAGGTCATAGTGGATGGCTTTGCTGCAATGGGATTCCCTAACTGTGGTGGGGCCATAGACGGAACCCATATCCCTATCTTGGCACCAGAGCACCAAGCCGGCAAGTACATAAACTGCAAGGGGTACTTTTCAGTAGTGCTGCAAGCTCTGGTGGATCACAAGGGACGTTTCACCAACATCAATGTGGGATGGCCGGGAAAGGTACATGACGCTCGCATCTTCAGGAATTCTGATCTGTTTCAAAAGCTGCAGGAAGGGACTTTATTCCCAGACCAGAAAATAACTGTTGGGGATGTTGAAATGCCTGTAGTTATCCTTGGGGACCCAGCCTACCCTTTACTGCCATGGCTCATGAAGCCGTACATAGGCAGCCTGGACAGTAGTCAGGAGCTGTTCAACTACAGGCTGAGCAAGTGCAGAATGGTGGTAGAATGTGCATTTGGACGTTTAAAGGCGCGCTGGTGCAGTTTGCTGACTCGCTTAAACCTCAGCGAAACCAATATTCCCACTGTTATTACTGCTTGCTGTGCGCTCCACAATATCTGTGAGAGTAAGGGGAGACGTTTATGGCAGGGTGGGAGGTTGAGGCAAATCGCCTGGCTGCTGGTTACGTGCAGCCAGACACCAGGGTGGTTAGAAGAGCACAGGAGGGCGCGGAACGCATGAGAGAAGCTTTGAAAACCAGTTTCATGACTGGCCAGGCTACGGTGTAAAAGTTCTGTTTGTTTCTCCTTGATGAAACCCCCCGCCCCTTGGTTCACTCTACTTCCCTGTAAGCTAACCACCCTCCCCTCCTCCCTTCGATCACCGCTTGCAAAGGCAATAAAGTCATTGTTGCTTCACATTCATGCATTCTTTCTTCATTCATCACACAAATAGGGGGATGACTACCAAGGTAGCCCAGGAGGGGTGGTGGAGGAGGGAAGGAAAATGCCACCCAGCACTTTAAAAGTTTACAACTTTAAAATTTATTGAACGCCAGCCTTCTGTTCTTTGGGCAGTCCTCTATGGTGGAGTGGCTGGTTGGCCGGAGGCCCCCCCCACCGCGTTCTTGGACGTCTGGGTGAGGAGGCTATGGAACTTGGGGAGGAGGGTGGTTGGTTACACAGGGACTGTAGCGGCAGTCTGTGCTCCAGCTGCTTTTGCTGCAGCTCAACCATACACTGGAGCATATTGGTTTGATCCTCCAGCAGCCTCAGCATTGAATCCTGCTTCCTCTCATCATGCTGCTGCCACCTTTCAGCTTCAGCCCTGTCTTCAGCCCGCCACCTCTCCTCCCGGTCATTTTGTGCTTTCCTGCACTCTGACATTATTTGCCTCCACACATTCGTCTGTGCTCTGTCAGTGTGGGAGGACAGCATGAGCTCAGAGAACATTTCATCACGAGTGCGTTTTTTTTTCTTTCTAATCTTCACTAGCCTCTGGGAATGTGATCATTGAAACACATGCAGGTGGTGGAGAAAAAAAAGCGACAGTGGTATTTAAAAAGACACATTTTATAAAACAATGGCTACACTCTTTCATGGTAAACCTTGCTGTTAACATTACATACATAGCACATGTGCTTTCGTTACAAGGTCACATTTTGCCTTCCCCCACCGTGTGGCTACCCCCTCAACCCTCCCCTCTCCCCCTGGCTAACAGCGGGGAACATTTCTGTTCAGCCACAGGCAAACAGCCCAGCAGGAACGGGCACCTCTGAGTGTCCCCTAAAGAAAAGCACCCTATTTCAACCAGGTGACCATGAATTATATCTCACTCTCCTGAGGATAACACAGAGAGATAAAGAACGGATGTTGTTTGAACGCCAGCAAACATACACTGCAATGCTTTGTTGTACAATGATTCCCGAGTACGTGCTACTGGCCTGGAGTGGTAAAGTGTCCTACCATGAAGGACGCAATAAGGCTGCCCTCCCCAGAAACCTTTTGCAAAGGCTTTGGGAGTACATCCAGGAGAGCCGCGAATGCCAGGGCAAAGTAATCCTTTCACATGCTTGCTTTTAAACCATGTATAGTATTTTAAAAGATACACTCACCGGAGGTCCCTTCTCTGCCTGCCGAGTCCAGGAGGCAGCCTTGGGTGGGTTCGGGGGGTACTGGCTCCAGGTCCAGGGTGAGAAACAGTTCCTGGCTGTCGGGAAAACCGGTTTCTCCGCTTGCTTGCTGTGAGCTATCTACAACCTCCTCCTCCTCCTCATCATCTTCGTCCCCAAAACCTGCTTCCGTATTGCCTCCATCTCCATTGAAGGAGTCAAACAACACGGCTGGGGTAGTGGTGGCTGAACCCCCTAAAATGGCATGCAGCTCATCATAGAAGCGGCATGTTTGGGGCTCTGACCCGGAGCGGCTGTTCGCCTCTCTGGTTTTCTGGTAGGCTTGCCTCAGCTCCTTAAGTTTCACGCGGCACTGCTTCAGGTCCCTGTTATGGCCTCTGTCCTTCATGCCCTGGGAGATTTTGACAAAGGTTTTGGCATTTCGAAAACTGGAACGGAGTTCTGATAGCATGGATTCCTCTCCCCATACAGCGATCAGATCCCGTATCTCCCATTCAGTCCATGCTGGAGCTCTTTTAGCGATTTTGGGACTCCATCATGGTCACCTCTGCTGATGAGCTCTGCATGGTCACCTCTGCTGATGAGCTCTGCATGGTCACCTGCAGCTTGCCATGCTGGCCAAACAGGAAATGAGATTCAGAAGTTCGCGGTTCTTTTCCTGTCTACCTGGCCAGTGCATCTGAGTTGATAGTGCTGTCCAGAGCGGTCACAGTGGAGCACTCTGGGATAGCTCCCGGAGGCCAATACCGCCGAATTGTGTCCACAGTACCCCAAATTCGAGCCGGCAAGGCCGATTTAAGCACTAATCCACTTGTCAGGGGTGGAGTAAGGAAATCGATTTTAAGAGCCCTTTAAGTCTGAAAAAAGGGCTTCATCATGTGGACGGGTGCAGGTTTACATCGATTTAACGCTGCTAAATTCGACCTAAAGTCCTAGTGTAGACCAGGTCAAAGCCTGGGTGATCTTTTGAAACTCAGACCCCTTTTTAAATTGTCTCAGGTTTGGTTCCCAAAAATGGAGACACCCATAGTTGTTAGTCCCTTTTGAAAATGAAGGCCTTGATCTCTTTAATCAACCTGAGTTTTCTATGAGCCTTATGATGGTGGATCCGTGGTATGTCCATCATATTTATATATTTTACCCTTCAGTCTGACCAGCTACCACAAAAAGACAAAATATTGTAAATTTCTATGTGAATCAATCAGAACAGGCCTCAAAATTTAAGAATCTTTAACAAATGTGATTCAAAAAGGTCACACCTTATCGATATTAGGATGTGCCATATTTTGCAGGATCCTACTTAGCTATGGGGCTTGTAAATACTGAAAAAGGTTGTTTAAACAAAGGTTGTTTAGTAAATAGCTGTTAGAATCAGCACAGTCAGACGAGAACTCAGAAGTGTCCTACTCCATATTGACTTTAGGAAACTGATATCTGTAGTTAGTAAGGAAGTGGTAAGTTTGATAATAATACAATTTTCAGGCATTTAATTTATTATATTTATCACTTCTTTATTATTTTGGTTTTTATTTGAAGTGGGAGATTGTTTTAAAATTAATTATCAAACTTTAAAGATGGCTGCCCTGGGGCTTTTTCATTTCCATTTGAACTAGAAGAACCGGTGTTCATTGTTCAGGAAAAAAGACTTTTAAAAATATGTTATTCCAGTTGCATATTGTTTATTGGCCAAATCTGGGACCAAAAATTTTCCAAAAAACTAATATTAGTTTGAGATGAGCACATCTTGATAATATGAGGGAGTTTTGCTATGTAGAATTCACGTAAAGACAGGGATGTCATTTGAGGGATCTGAAAAAAACTAATTAGCATGTGGGTCTGAAATAGCATAGTTTAGAAATCCTCTTTATTTAATTCTAGTATAACTAGGAAATG
Source organism: Eretmochelys imbricata (assembly GCF_965152235.1). Lineage (NCBI taxonomy): Eukaryota > Metazoa > Chordata > Testudines > Cheloniidae > Eretmochelys > Eretmochelys imbricata. The sequence goes on from NC_135577.1 coordinate 113,912,468, forward strand.
AGAGAAGTCCAAGTAACTATGGAAACAGGTTTCAGAGTGGTAGCCGTGTTAAAGTATACATGTAGCTTCTTTTCCCTCAAAGAATATGAACAAGATTGTTTTTACTAACTGGTATCCTCAATTATTATATTTGTATTATTAGATCTACAAGTAAACGTGGGTGCAATATTGTTCTTCTGATGTAGGTGTCAGTAGTTCTAAGGACACAAATAGTAAATAAAAAGATATGTATGATACTAAAACTTTTAAATTTTATTTTGTGTTTCTCAGGAGCTAGAAGCCATTAGAGATGCATTAATTCCTTCTTTGGCCTGTGCTGCAGCTAAAACAGGTGACATAGATGCACTAAAAGCCATAGGAGAAATGGTAAAAAAAATTAAACTCTTTACAAATCTTTTATTTATAGCTTAATACAAAATGCATTTGTAAGAGACTGGAAGCAAGCAATATGTCTGTATAATAGAGTATGATAGTAACACTACAATCAAGGTGAGATGACAAGCATTTATTAATAGGTACTTCAGTCTAGTCTTTTCAAAAATGCTTTATTTCATGTGACATCTTTCAGGCTTGTTCTCAGCCTGTCACTTGTGACTTTGTGAACTAAGATAAATATGCAAATGCATTCTACCTTCCCCTTAACTATTCATTTCCATACTTTTAAATGCTTAGGGTTCTTTTTAACTGCAACTTTCCTTTTATATCCATAGTACCCACCTTTATGTAGAGTTTAAACATGGTTTTGTCAATTTCCTTTTCTTAAAACAACAAAACAAAATACTGGGCTAAAGCAGAATTTAGCTCCCCATTTCCCCAGTAGTCCACTCTCTCCCTGCAATGTGGAGCTCTACCACATTGCTGGCATTTCCTGTCTTGTTCTGGCCTGTTCACATTTTGAGCTCTCCAGATAACACCACCCCACAGAGTTCTAAGCTCCTACTGCCATTCCTGGACCACTCTGATTCCCCAGTTTCCTGGCTCACGCTGCCATACAGCACTTTGGACTGATCCTAAAAAAAAAATTAGTTTCCCTATGCAGAGTTAATAAAACCTGAAATTCAACCCTAACTGTGCGCTGGCTGCTAAGTGATTCTGTGTTCACGGTAATTTGTAATTGACCATACAGTAAGCAGCTTAATCTGTTTTCTTTGTACTTTGCAGAAAAATTAATTGCACTATTAAACAATAATAGAATATCATTTATTTAAATATTTTGGATGTTTTCTACACTTTCAAATATACTGATTTCAATTACAACACAGAATGCAAAGTGTACAGTGCTCACTTTATATTTATTTTTGATTACAAGTATTTGCACTGTATAAAAACAAAAGAAATAGTATTTTTCAGTTCACCTAATACAGGTACTGTAATGCAATCTCTGTATTATGAAAGTTGAACCTACAAATGTAGAATTATGTACAAAAAAACCTGCATTCAAAAATAAAACAATGTAAAATTTAAGAGCCTGCAAGTCCACTCAGTCCTACTTCTTGTTCAGCCAATTGCTCAGAGAAACAAGTTTGTTTACATTTGCAGAAGATAATGCTGCCTGCTTCTTGTTTACAATGTCACCTGAAAATGAGAACAGGCGTTCTCATGGCACTGTTGCAGCCGGCATCGCAAGATATTTACGTGCCAGATGCACTAAAAATTCATATGTCCCTTCATGTTTCGGCCACCATTCCAGAGGACATGCATCCATGCTAATGATGGGTTCTGCTCAATAAGAATCCACGGCAGTGTGGACCGACATATGTTCATTTTCATTATCTGAGTTAGATGCCACTAGCAGAAGGCTGATTTTCTTTTTTGGTGGTTTGGGTTCTGTAGTTTCTGCATCGGACTGTTGTTCTTTTAAGACTTCTGAAAGCATGCTCTACACCTCGTCCCTCTCAGGTTTTGGAAGGCACTTCAGATTCTTAAACTTTGGGTCAAGTGCTGTAGCTATCTTTAGAAATCTCACATTGGTACCTTCTTTGCGTTTTGTCAGATCTGCAGTGAAGGTGTTCTTAAAATGAACAACATGTTCTGGGTCATCATTCGAGACTGGTATAACATGAAATATGTGGCAGAATGCAGGTAAAATAGAACAGGGGACATACAATTCTCCCCCAAGGAGTTCAGTCACAAATTTAATTAATGCATTACTTTTTTAACGAGTGTCATCAGCATGGAAGCATATCCTCTGGAAAGGTGTCCAAAGCATGAAGGGGCCCACAAATGTTTAGCATATCTGGTACGTAAATACCTTGCAATGCCGGCTACAAAAGTGCCATGCAAATGCCTGTTCTCAGTTTCTGGTGACATCGTAAATAAGAAGTGGGCAGCATTATCTCCCACTTGTTTGTCTTAGCGATTGGCTGAAGAAGAAATAGGACTGAGTGGACTTGTAGGCTCTGAAGTTTTACATTGTTTTGTTTTTGACTGCAGTTATGTAACAAAAAAAAATCTACAGTTGTAAGTTGCACTTTCACGACAAAGAGATTGCACTACAGTACTTGTATGAAGTGAATTGAAGACTATTTCTTTTGTTTATCATTTTTACAGTGCAAATATTTGTAATAAACAATATGCACTTTGATTTTAATTACAACATAGAATACTATATGAAAATGCTGAAAAACATCCAAAATCTTTAATACATTTCAATTGGTATTCTATTGTTTAACAGTGCGATTAAAATTGTGATTAATCGCGATTAATTTTTTTTGAGTTAATTGCATGAGTTAACTGCGATTAATTAGCAGCCCTAGCAATAATTCTTCCTTGCTGTTTTTAAATATGCAAGCTCTTTCTGGTTGTATTTAACATATGAATGCATATTTATGTGTGTGTCTGTATGAGCGGTGCACATTCTTAGATTTGAATATTCATTCTTTATGATGTGTAGTCAGGCATCTGGTAGGTATGGTCAGGCATCATGGTAGGTGTAGTTTGGCATCTGGACCTGTACTTTTCCATCCACAGGCTGTTCAAAGTATTGGAACTGGAGAATTCACCAAAGAATTTCTTAATGTGGTAGGGTATCTTTAGCCACTTGTGAAGGTTCCAGAGCAGGAGGAGGTGCCAAGGATGGTCTTGATATACAAAACTACTGTTTGGTTTCAGAGTAGCAGCCATGTTAGTCTGTATCCGCAAAAAGAAAAGGAGTACTTGTGGCACCTTAGAGACTAACAAATTTATTTGAGCATAAGCTTTCATGAGCTACAGCTCACTTCATCGGATGCATTCAGTGGAAAATACAGAGGGGGGATTTATATACATAGAGCACATGAAACAATGGGTGTTACCATATACACTGTAACGAGAGTGATCAGGTAAGGTGAGCTATTACCAGCGGGGAAGGGGAGGGGACCTTTTGTAGTGATAATCAAGGTGGGCCATTTCCAGCAGTTGACAAGAACATCTGAGGAACAGTGGCGGGGAGGGGGGAATAAACATAGGGAAATAGTTTTTCCCTTTTTGTAATGACCCATCCATTCTCAGTCTTTATTCAAGCCTAATTTAATTGTATCCAGTTTGCAAATTAATTCCAATTCAGCAGTGTCTCGTTGGAGTCTGGTTTTGAAGTTTTTTTGTTGAAGAATTGCAACTTTTAGGTCTGTAATCGAGTGACCGAAGAGATTGAAGTGTTCTCCAACTGGTTTTTGAATGTTTCATTATATCCATAGGTCTATGAATCTCAAAGTAGATACGTCTACCAGTGACTACTGGACACCATTATGAACTTGACTAACTAATTAGTTTCACATAAGCTTTTGAGAAACTGTCTCATGTTTAATGATTTTTGGTCATTGGATTCAAACTGTAATATTGGAGTACGTATCATTATGTGATCTGAGACCCTATACCAACCAGCCTCAAGTGTACTATCATTAGCAGTTGTTGTGTATATGTTGCAGGGTGGAAACTTGAGCTGTGAAGATTATGATGGTCGAACTCCACTTCATATTGCATCAAGTGAAGGAAATTTACAACTAGTTGAGTATTTACTGAAGTATGGAGCAACTGTTTATGCTAAAGACATGTTTGGTGCTACCCCACTGAAGTATGCAGTCAAATTCAGGTATTAAAAAAATACATTTTACACAAAGATCTATGAGAGAGTTAACCCATCTCATTTCAAATTTATGTCACTTTCAATTAGTGGGTTTTGTCAGCAATCTGCAATAGTGAAAAGCGGTGATCAATTCTTTGACAGCAAATTCTGTAGTTTTAAAGGATGTGTAAATGGTTTGGATATTTAGGACATTGTAGCTGAAGAAAACAGCCTTGCTGATGCCAAATCCCGGAGCTAAGTAAATCAAGATTGTTTTTTTATCCCTGCCCCCTACTCCAAGACTCCATTATTTGTGGTGAGATTTCTTTATAAAAGAAAAATTTGACTTATTGTTAATTTTATTTTTGCAGAAGGGAGAGTTCAGGAACTAGAGCAATAGGGAAGAGGGGGCTGTCTCTTTGTACCTTCCTTTCCTCGTCAGGAACAGAGGGTTTTAAAATAGAACAGGCTACTCCAGTAGGCTGAAGGGTTTTGTACCCATCCTTTGTTTCTGGGTCACCATTTCTCTGATTTCTCTCCCACAAACTCTACACATTTATCAGCAGAGGCATGCACAATAAGCATGTGCTGGCTGCCTCCCTCAGTGATTCTCTCTCCGTGTTGGCAATGACACCAATAATCCTTGAAGTTGGTCTCCTAGGTGGTGGTGGTCTGTGGGCCAGTCATTCTGCTGGTCTTTATCCTATTGTGTAGGTTCATAGTGCCATGGTTTATCAGAATGTAAAAAGATGTCAATTATTGTAGCTGAAATTAAGGCTTGTAGTTTGGAGATTTACATCCTTATTTGTCCTTCCACCCGTTTGAAGCTACAGATTGACTCTGTCTCTCACTTGCCTATGCTTTCCCTGTTTATTCATCCTATCCTTTAGGCCCTTATTATGTGTTTACAGTTTGTGAACACCATTTGTCTGTATTTTTGAGGGACAGTGCCCATTTTATATTTAACAAAATATTTATCCTTTTTCACTCTGTGCCTCCAAAAGGTCCCTCAAGTCCAGTGTGTGTCCTGGTCTTTCTCTACAAATATCTCTGTTATAGCTTTCAAATGTTGGCAGGTTCACCTGTCTGTGAGGGCTGGATCTGGCTCCCTGTGGAGTCTGACTGTTCTGTTTATCTAACAACTGAAGAAATCTCTGCAAAAAGACATAAAGCTTTCCTCCTCTACAGGAGCTCGGAAGCTGACTTAGCACTGATCCCAGTTTCTGCTAACCCAGGACCCTCAAAGCTCTGGATGGCTGCACATTGTGCTACTGCTAGACCATTGCGTGCTCCCCTACATCTTTATAGTTGTCACTGTCATTATCTTAGAACTATCCAAGCCTTTTTGACCTAAGAAATATTTATAAAAGTCATAACCCCCTCTCCCCACCCCACAACAACAAGAACTAGCTAAAAGCAAATCAAACAAACTTGCAGTTGAACAGAGGTGCCCCTAGTCCAGTGTGAGAAAGCCCTGCATCACTATTAGATGTTCCTGCAAATCAGATACCTGCATTTATTTTACCACACCCAACTACTGCCTGAGGAATTTCACATGAGTTTGTTGTTTGGATTCCTTTTCATTGCCACTCCTATATTTGACTCCTACGATGCCTCTTTAAACCTGTACACCCATTCTGAAATGAGGAGTGGTAAAATGAAAATGAATCCTAACTATTTTTAGTTTTTGTTGTTTGTACCCTTATCAGAATGAGAGGAAAAGCTAAATAAATATGCCATTTTATTGTCTGTAACAGTAGCTTCAGGCCTGTAGTGCTAAGATACTAAACTTTATACTGAAGCTGAAGTGGCTCTGGACATTAGAAATCTTGCAGCGCTAATTTACCTCTGATGTAGATAGGGATGTATGGAATCAAATATATGCTAAAAAAGTGTGATTACTACAAAATATATTTGAATTACATTCATAAAACAAATGCCTGTTGAAAGTGAAGAGAAACAATATTGATGTTAAACTTTTGCATTTTATATTAAGTATCAAAAGGGGGGGAAATGGCTGTTTTAAAAATTAATATTAATAAGTATTCTGTGCTTTATATCATGGTCAGACTTGCAAAATATAAAATTGTGCTTTTTGAAACAATCTAAGAATTTGCCTTAACTTCACAGAACTTTGCACTGATTGATTCCATGTTCTGGAGATTAATATTTTAGGTGAATTGGAATAGAATCACTGATTTATTCTGTTTAGTGTCTACTCCTCTCAAAAGCTTTGTTTTAACGTGTGTGTCACTTCTCTCAGTGATTTGGGGGTTTTTAGCTAATCATGCAAATCAGAAAAATGACCAGTGATTTCTCTCTTCCCTTATCATTAGTATGAATGGTCACGATTTGTGTTTCTGCCAAAAAGCATCTTAATGGAGCACTGTCAACCTGTAGGCAAACAAAATGGCCTATGTCAACAGTGGTCTCATGTTTAATCTCTTAAAGCTTTCCTTAATTTTTTAAAAATTAACTTGATATTTTCATTGCTGTTAAAATTAGAGTTCTTTTAAAAACTATAGTAATCTACTGCATGTCCATCTTCTGTCCCATAATACATGTACTCATCCTCTTTATTACTGTGTGTATACACATTCTCTTTATTATAGGGCACTTCACACAATATCTCACACCCAGGAGATAATGTAGGTCAGTTGTTTGGACCTATCAAAGTTAGCAACATCCCTTTAACTGCCATTTTCCCAGTGCCTTAATAGAGTGTTCATTTTCAAAACTGTAAAATAAATACTTTTATAAAGTAAACTTTTCTAAGCATGAAACAGAGGTCTCAAATCAAAATTTCATATATTTTATTTATTATAACCTTTTCCTTCTACTTTAAACTTAAGGACTAAAATGGCTGCAAAGAAAAAGTTGTATACAGTATGTGTTGCACACTGCTGTCAGAACATCAGAGATTATTGTTGGTAAAGTCACTTCCCACATAAACATGCATTGTAATACTTGAAATTTGCAAGGTCATGGTTCCATTATTTTAGTATCTCTGGGATAGAGGGAGAATCTACACTTCACACTGACTCTTTAAAATCACATTGTAGTCTGTCTGATATTATACATTGCTTCGGAGTTTGAAAATCATAGTGGTTCAACATTGTGAAAGTTGAATGAGAAAAACTGAGCCAATCCTGTCATAGCCATCATAGCTGCTAGAGAAGCAAGGATCAAAAAGAACGAAGCTAATCACGTTTAAACATATGTTGTACCTGCATTTCTTTAAATGGCTGGTGGAAAGTACAGCCCAAGGTCCTGAGCCTCGTATACATGGGCTTAATTTTGTTCACTCACAGTACATAAACTGATGTTCAGAAGTCCTTGCAGAATCCGTGTCTTAGTTACTTTTCTAAGGATCATGAAATAACTCTGATAACTCAGATTACCACCTGTGGTGAATATCGACTTTTCATTGGTGACCATGGTATGTACTGGTTTTTAGGGATCCCAAAAGATTGAGGGCCAGATCATTCTTCTTGATTTTAGCTGTAGAGAAGGAGACGACAAGTGAAAAGAACCCATGCAAATGGCCAAAAATTTGTCAGAGGAAGGGAAATTTGAGCCCAAGTAGCAGGAGCCCGTTTATGGCTTTTCGGGAGCTACTCTCTGCTGGCAAATGTGTGAGAGAAATACCCGCACAACTGAATTCTGACCATCAGCACAGATTCCCAGCCTGCACCTTCACACCTCCACATGGAAGGAGAAGCATGGTTTTGTGGTCCAGACATGATTGTAATGCAAGGAGAGCCTCGTTCCTGAGTTGTGTTACCAGTTAGAATAAAGAAAAGGAGTACTTGTGGCACCTTAGAGACTAACCAATTTATTTGAGCATGAGCTTTCGTGAGCTACAGCTCACTTCATTGGATGCATACCGTGGAAACTGCAGCAGACATTATATACACACAGAGATCATGAAACAATACCTCCTCCCACCCCACTGTCCTGCTGGTAATAGCTTATCTAAAGTGATCATCAAGTTGGGCCATTTCCAGCACAAATCCAGGTTTTCTCACCCTCCACCCCCCCACACACAAACTCACTCTCCTGCTGGTAATAGCCCATCTAAAGTTAGATTAAGGAGCCACGGGGACTAGCGGAGAAGGTCAGGCCCTCCATAGGGGCCCTGAGATTGGAAGGATTTCTATATGGATCTAAGGTCATCTGTGGGGCAGGAGGGCTGCATCTCCTACCACCTCTAAAGATCTTCAGACTCCATCTACTAGACGAGAAGCTGTTGCAGTGGAAACAGTTGGCTCAAGACCATTGAGGTTTCCACTTAATTTCAGTTTATTTAAAAAAAAAAATAAAACACACTTGCCCACACACACTTTTCTCCTCCTCCCACCCCTATGCACTCTGTTCAGTATATTTATTTATTGCTGCCAAAAAAATGCCACAATGGAGCAATGGTCTTTTTAGGAGTGTTAGAAATGCTGAGTACTCCAGGACAGACCACTACCAAGGAAACAGATACAGACACTGTTTGCATGTAGTCCTGTACAAAATACAAGTTTGTGAGTAAATGTAAAAGCTTTTCTGCTATAATCTGTTATCAGTTTCATTTTTCAAATGAGTACTGAACTGCTTGATATGTCTTGGTTAAATCATACTCTTATGAGTTGTATTGTGTAAAGAAAAGTAAATACAGCACTAGTTCCTACTTGCTGTCTCCAGGAGACTCTTACTGACAACCAGCCATGTCTCAAGGGACTCTTCTGATGAAATATTTAAGATAACTAAACCAACTTACAATATGTGCAGTTGCAGTAACTGATCATGCTTACTTTGCTGCAGAGAAACAAAGAAATGAAGATTTTCAGTTTCACTCTGAGCAAAAAACTGGCCGCATGATATAAATGCTAAAATTCCATTGAGTAACTGAAAGAATTTAATTTTTGAAAAGGCAAATTTTTGAAAACCTTGTCATAAAGTTGTTACCAGAATAGCTTATAAGGAAATGCAGATCTTATATCAAATTAAAAATTTTATATTTTAATTGGGCTTCATCATGATAAGCTTTAAAGTAACTTCTCTTTGTCAAGATGAAGATTCCAGAACACAAGCTGTTTGACCTACTGTCCAGTTCTAAAATAGGAAAGTATTCCAATCTTCAAGAAGAATAAGAAATGTAGAATAAACTGAACATACATTTGAACTTATTTTTTTATTTGTTGTTGAATTAATATTGAGTGACTGATTTGTTCCTAAGGTTTTGAATCCAGCCGTAGATTGTTGATTTGGTTAATGAGCAGCCTTGTATTTTTCACTTTCAAATGTTCCTATAGTCCACTCCAAACAAAGTCACAACAGATGTGGTTATACTTGAAATAGACATTCTGGAGCAGTTATATTTTGGGTGTGGGTTAAATTCTGCCTTTGAGTTTGGGAATTAGGCAGCACAATAAATTAACATCTTTTGGTCTCTTGAGATCTGGATCCAAATCCTACAGGGCATTAGGTCAAGTTCTCCCACTATCATATTTTGGTTGATTGTTTTCCCGCAGCTTGATATAGTGCCTCTTTATTATTACCCTTTTGGGTAATATAGAGTCTATTGTCAAATTTTGCATGCATCCCACAGCATTGTAATCCAAACAACAAAGTTTTAAGGGGCCATTGCAGTGGCCTCAGCAGAACTATTTCTGAGTTCTGTGGCTGAGGAATCGGAGCCAGGCTGGTCACATAGATCCTGTGATACCTATCAGGCAGAAGAATGTACTCACGGGAGAGGGCCAGCCAAAACATGATCATGGGTGGACTAGTAGGCCATGAAGAAGACTGTATCCAGTTGGGAATAAACTTAGCAGCAGAAGGGTATTTTGTGGGAGATTCTCCCAAAGGTCAAATAAGAATCTAAATGTATGGGTGCTTATATCATCCGTGAAGTCATAGGAACTTTGGCATCTCTCATTTTAACCTGCAAGGTTTCATTGCTAACATTTAAAAACAACAGAGATCTTACCTTGGAGAGAACCAAAACGCCTGCCCAATCTATCCCGTTATGTGGAAAATACACACAGAAATACTGTTACTCTGTGAATGCCTTCATTGTCTATCTGCATTTCAGTTCATGAATTAACAAGAGCTAGAAATGGGGACAGTCATGGGGACAAATAAATATAGAATCATATTTGAAAGATATTTATGTTCCTGTCTCTTTGTTTTGGATTCAGTAAGTGAAAATGTAGCATTTTTGTAAATTCAGTGTGCCAAGGTAGTTAAATGATGTGATAAGCCTTTGCTTCTTCTTTGCCCTACATCAGTGCAGAGGAAACTGGGTGGGGTTTAGTGGCCTGTGATGTGCAGGAGGTTAGAGATTATCTGTTGGTCTCTCTTGGCTTTAAACTCAGGCTCCTTGAATGGAGAACATACTCGTCAGTCTCTTTGTTTTGTTTTGTTTTTGGAACATACAAATCTGAAAAATGGTGTTTATGGAATACTTGTTTTGATCTGTAGATGTTTTCTCTCCAGGATATTTAATTGTTAAAAATAACTTTTTTCTTTTTATCAATTTTTTCATAAAGGCACGTAGAAGTGATTCAGTTACTGCGCGAAACTGGAGCTCACCTTTCCAGCCAGGAGCTAGAGAACATAGGAACCGAACTTTGCAGGTAAAGATGACATAAGTTTGGATACTGCGCTGTAGCGTGGTCCAAGTGTCAGGAGCACAGCTAGCTCCCAGCCTGGTAGCTAGGCAACACAGCGAGCTCCACTGGGATCAATGAGCCTTCTCCAAATGTTTGCGTTCCTGATGGGGCGGGGGAGCCAGCAGCCCGCTGCTTGATCCTTGCAGCAACAGTAGCACAGCAACTGCTCAACTCGTACCAGGCCCACAGCCGTTCCTGCCCTGCCGTGGCTTCCACCTCTTGCTCCAACCCTTGTTCCTGCTGTTTGACTCATGTCCGCTTCAGTCTAGTCCTTGCCTCCCTGCCCTTTTCTGACTCAGACTCTGATCTATGGCTCGCCTTCTCGATTGTGATTTTGGCTTACCCTTTGGCTTGATGTTCCCAATCCTGATTCTGGTTCTGACCTTTTGGCTTGGCTCCTCAATCTTGACTCTGGCTTCATCCTCGAATTGGCACCTGACTCCTGGATCTATGCTCGCCATTACTCTGGTCTGCCGCCACAACCACCAGGTAAGGTCCTGCTGCACCCACTAGGTAGGCCACCCATGCCCCGGCATCTTACACCAAGTCAGCTGTGCTAATATGCAGTAGTTACAGTTACATCATCATCCGGTTATCTCTATTTTCAAGGGTAAATGATTGAGTTGTTAATATGCCCAGGACTTACTTTGAAATGGGAAACAAATGGGGGGCTTATTATTGAAGCAAACCAATGTGGCTGGTTATAAATTACCGGAGTGATACAATAATACGTTAGCGCAAACTAGGAATCCACACGGGGGAGTTACAGCACAGCACTTTGGTGTTCACTACAGTTCGCACCTCCATAGTCTGAACTGTGGTACAGTGTAGAAAGGCCCTACGTGAGGAATTCTTGGGTTGTAATCTTGATTCTGACACTGCTGTGGCCTTGGGTATCTTTATCTCAGTGCCACAGTTACTCTGTCTGTAAAACAGTGATTTTTGATAGTGACCTGTTTCAATGAGTGATGTGAGAATTGTTTCTCAAATACTTTCAAGATGGAAAGCACTATATAAATAATTATTATATATGCCAGGGACCATTGGGTACCTGGCATAAACTATTTTGGGGCTAGAATTAATAACTAAAATGCAAGTAAAGGGACCAAATTAACCATTGACTGTGTGACACACCTGAAGGAGTATAGCAGAACTCCACAAGTGAAAGGGAGAGCTTTATGGAAAATGTGTAAATGGATTTGAAGCAAATCTGTCCCTCTTCCTGATACATTTTTATACATTTTATTACTATTGGGTTGTAGGGAACTTATGTTTTTAGTATCTGGATCTTGAGATTAGAGCAACAAGGACAATTTATACTGAAACTATGGAGTGGTTTTATTAAAAAAGAATAAATACCTGTATTATGGAGGAATGGCTTCAACCTTAACTGTAGAGCGAGAATAGCATCTGTCACAAGAAGAATAACAAGAAAATCCAATAAATATGGGTTCAGACCTGCAAATTGGTGGGAACTCTATCCCCAGTTCACCATATCACTTAAGTACATGCTTAACATTAAGCAGATACATAGTTCCATTGACGTCAACACTTTCCATACACTGCTTTTCCATACTAATTTTTCATTAATAAAAAATTGCAGTATTTCATCAACTTAAAAGAAAATCATATGGCTTTTTTTCAGAGGTGCTGGTGACTTGACCACCTGCAGTTCCCTCTGAAAATTGTCTCAGTAGATTCTACAATTCTTAAAGTAACAGGCCTTCCCTTCTTTCTTCCTCATTCCCCCAACAATAAATTAAATACTAGTCTCCTCACCCAGACAGAATACTGAACAAAATACATTGTACCACGTCTTCAAGGACTACAGCTTGGCTACCCCCACAGAAGATATGGATTCCACAGTTGAGGGCCTTCTACTAATTACACCTTGCTACCAGCTTTTGGACATGTAAATATAGGGACTCTTAGGTGGAGTTCCTCAACTGTTATGACAATATGCAGGAGAGAGACTCTCTGGCACATAGCCTGCATCCAAACCATATAGAGCCATACTACATATTTCCCAGAGCATTGCAAGCGAAGGAAACAATGGAAAGACTTTTCAAATTAAGAGTTTACTAACTCTGAGCCACCTGTCAGAAGTGTTAGGGGAGCGGCTCAAAAAATTACATTCTTTCACAAATAAATTGACCCGATACATAGCCCCCTCTACCCTCTGCATTTAAGCAGAACCTGCTTAACTGGCTAGCCTGATAGTAGTACTAGAAAAATGAGAGCATGCGGCTTTAAACAAAAAGTGAATGTGATGCAATTTGTGGTCGTACATTCAGGGAATATTGTGTACGCTGGATCTGTATTGTGTACATTGCGTGATCTCTTGTATTTTGAATGAAGTGGTAATGAACCCCTGAGGCTTTTGAGGCATTTTAAATTGGTTTTTAATGGTATTAAGCTAACAGAGGACAAAAAAACCCATTTGTTTTAAAGATCTCTCCTGTGCAGAGAGTGGAATATACATATGTGGAGAGGAGAATGAGTGGGTTTTGTGCATGGAATGATTGCATGGATTTCCTTGTCTTGAGACTTTCCACGACACAAAATGAACAAAGCATGAAACAGCTCTTTCACAGCCACTCCACACACAAAAATAGTGGCCTCACACCTATGGGGAACCCAGGACTACTGCATCAGCGTAAATCCTGTGGCCATGCCCCTTGCATTGGCCTACAAAGAGCTGATGTGGAGTCCGGTTCCACAATGCACATGGTATTGAGAGAGACACTGAACTTTGACTTATCAGCAGGGCACTTCTGCACAAGGGAACCACTTGACTTATACTGCTCTGAAAGGTCTTTGGTGTCCCTTTGCAGAGAGTTGAATTTCCTCCAGAGTGTATGAGCCAAAATGCTAAAGTGTTTGTAGTTAATATTGTCTTGTTGCAGGTATTCTGTCCTTCCAAGGTGTCAGGAATACTCACTTTGGGATATGACAGCTCTTAGATGATTTGAGCAAAACTCAGTGATTTATTCTTCCATGCTATTCAATTTCACGTTATCCTCCACCCCTGCACCATCTTCCTAGGGAGTTTTCTCGTACTAGGCGTTGGCATATTGGTGAGGCTGTTGCATGCATTCAACCTGGTTAGAGTTGCCTTTGGAACAAATAGGTGTTTTATTGACTTCTCCTTCTGTCTAATTTAAGTGACCGGCACCATGGCAATATGCCCAGCCCCCAGGGTGTGGAGAGCGAAAGCTGGTTGGTTCCTAAGTAACATTCAAGGACTGGGTTAGCTAATTTTAGCATTGTGTCAGGAGTCATCTTGTATTGTTCTCTACCTGAATTAAGATCCAAAAGCCAGTTTTTCTCACTGCTTCTCTATTGTCAAAATAATTTGGCTTTATTCTGTACTCGTTCATCTCCATGGCCAGTGCTTTTGCTGTTCTAACGTTAACCCCTTAATTTCCTTGTCTTTAGACATAAAATGATTTAGGATTTAGAAGTGTTCAGTTTAGTACATTTGGTCATCGGTTGATAACTGTAAAATGTCAGTTGAAATTCTTTGTAGTGCATCTAGTGTTGGAACTGTACTTGCAAACAAAACACTATCACGTTATCCAGTCTTTTAGCTGCCTCTTTTAAGGGTTAATTCATCCTGTTGTTTTTAGAAAGTGAGATGAGGAATTTGCATTTTTAAGACGTTTAGTTCTTTGATCTCACGTTTCCAATTTGTCAAGATGAGAACTAAGTTTTCTTACCTGTCGTCCCTTAGAATCTTCCAAATCTGTTTTCCTACTGCAGGGTCATTGTTGTCTTTATGCAAAACAAAACTGTGACAACTCCCAAGACATATAATGGTGACTCCCCAAATTTGTTCAGAAAGCTGCTCTGCTAGATCCAGTTTAGCCTCAAATTTGATTTATACTGGCTGGGTTTTTGACTGTCAATTAAGTGAATGTCACCTCTTCTGAACGTCTGTACTCAACAAGGCTGAAATAAGGGCCAGCGAGCAAGCAAATGAGTTCACTCACTCATATCCTCATATGTTAAAATATCAGTTTATGAAATCCAAGGATGTTCTTTTTCAAACCTGTTATCAGGATAACATACCTTTTTAAGTCTGATCCCAGATGTTGGGATAAATTATAGTTCGGAAGGTAGTAGGACCATGCTTCTAATATCTGGTTAACTTTCTGAAGAAATAAAATATGAAGCAGGCTTTTATAATCTTAATCTCCCATCTCTCCTTGCAGTTACGAAAAATGAATAAAAAGGCCTGGGGACACTGGATAATATGAACTGCATACTTGAGTACACCGTAGACAGAATTATTTTAGTCCCTCACAGAATCACTACCTTGCTTATCAAGAATCTTCACCAACAGAGAAACATAATTTCTTTACTGCCTGGGTGGTGCTGCAGCTACAAATATCTCACCATTTCCCAGTGGCTTTAGTTACACCTTGAACAAGCAGGATCCCCACATGGAACTGTGTGTAAGAGCCCCTGAGAAAGATCAGGTCCTGAGCTCACCATGAAAAAAGAACTCAGCCTCCCCACCCTTTGCAAAATCCCACAGATGAGTCATCAATACCTCATGGTAAACACTATCAGTAGCCGCTATGAAACTTGTACTTTCTTCTAAGCCAGTTAAAATGTTACCAACTTTTTATACATATTTTGCTGTCACTGCAGTGCGTATTTTGAAGGTCATGAAGCACTCGTAACAGTTTTTATGCTTGTAATCTAGTGCTACCTGCACATACTAGCTAATATTATTACATTTATCACTTTTCTGCTATCTTGACTCTTCTACAGTCATTTTGCCCATAATGGAAATTCCTGTATTATGTAACTGTTCTATAGTCATCCTTCCCAAATGTTAAAAAATCCAGTGGTTGGTAGTCTCATCTATGCTTCCTGCAGACTATATGGTAAGCCAAGTGGCACAAGAGCTTAGCAGTGTGGTGTTTTTCACACTCAACCAGTGCTGAAGAGTTATCTGTTTTGGAGGGTGGGATTTCCTTTTTTTAAACAAAAATATATGAAGCCTTGAACGTTTGAAACTGAGCTGGCATTAAAATATGTTCTGCACCAGACACACTCCCATTTTTCTATAGAGCCAGGCCCTTCCTTCCCGTGCTTTTCTGCATGTGTGCAAGAAAGAAGCTCCTGTCTTGCAAACCTCAGGATCACTTCAAAAACTTCTTGGGTTATGTCTACACTGCATTTGGGAGCAAGCCTTCCAGCTCGAGTCCAAAGACTTGTGCTAGCACGGTAAAAATAGCTCCATAGATGGTACTTTGATGTTGCAACTTGGGCTGGAGCTTGGGCTCTCGTGGCCGGAGTGGAGTTGGCAGTCTGAGCCCAAATGTGAAAGCACTGTCTGTTCATCTAGCATGAGCCCCACTAGCACAAATCTGTGGACCTGGCCAGAAGTGGTGTAGACATGCCCGTGCAAGACAAGCAGGAAGGTAGCTCTTCTGTTGTAAACTAGGGGAGTCTGTAGTAGGAGGGGTTCTCTCTTGTGCTCCTTTCAAGGCATGCCAGCGGCTCTCCTCTGTTGCCAACCTGTTAGGTGCACAGGAGGCTTCTGGCTGTGGGTAGGAGACCCTGCAAACCTCGGAAGGTACATAGCAGTGGAGTCCCTGTTGTGCAGACCTAAAGAGATTTCCTTTTCGGCACACCTCTGAAATTGGATTAAAGTTATTTAGAATCAACATAATGTCTGAGAGATGCAAGATGACCAAGCTACTTGCATTCTTCAAGCATATCAAATTGACTGACCCTTTAAAATTTAAAATTTAATTTAAAAATCAATTTAAAAATCTCACCTAGGTCTTTACCAAAACCATTCCTCTGAGGCAGTAAACCTCAAAGGATGCCCCTATTTAGCTTTTGATATCCTGGAGGAAAAATGTAAATTGGCTGTGAATTAATCAACAGAATAGAATAAAGTTCACATATAGTGACAGATGTGAAAACAAATAATAAACATTTATCTCACTGGTTTTGCTCTTGGTTAGGATACAGTGGTACTAAATTATCTGTGTGTTCATTACCCCTTTGAGCAATTGTGACTTGATAACCTGGCATTCTTAGTTTTGTTGGTAAAGACTCCCATCTATGATGATGTCAGCAGATTTGAACAAATCCAGACACAGAGATTGCATGTGTTCCACTACAGTCTTGAGGGTCAGCACCTTTTATTTGGCCTTGAATTAAAGCCAAACCCCAAAACGTTTTTTTCACTTCAAATTCTGTCATCCCACATCCCTTATTTAAAATCAGCATCTGAATTGTGGATGTGCAGTCGGTCACCAAACTGAAGCAGAGGAATTTCTTTGCTACATCCTTAGGCGAAATGCAGGGTAATCAGCTAAGTCTGGTTTATTTTTGGCTGGACAGTTATTCAGCAATAGTTTGAATTAGCAAACTTCTGAGGATGTGATTTTTTTAAAATTTGCAACAGCCATTCATTGTTACAAGAAATCCTGATCAGTGAAGAGTATTATTTTTGTTTGTTTGTTACTGACTTAGAAGCTTCATGGTTTCAACCTCTGTGGCAATTTTAACTCAGATTGCCCTTTCTGAACAAGAGCTTTGGGGTGGGCAGCATGCAAGTAACGAAAGCAATTTTGTTTGTGGTGCTTACTGTGATACTGTCTGAATTACCTGGGTTTGTTTGGTAACACGGTGTTTTTTAATGTGCTCTTCTTTGGGCATAGTGATTTTTTTGCTTTGCGCGATAGGTGAATGATAGACCCCTTTTTGGCAGCCCAGCACTTTCCTGTCCAGACTTTGAGAAGCTCTTGATTCTCATCGTCTGGCTTTGATTTTTATAGCCAGAGAATCTCACGGTGCCTATAGCAAAAGATGAATCTTCTGAAACAAATAAACTTTAACTTGTTGAATAGCCACTGCTGTGAGCTATTCATTTCCCTATTTTTCTAATACTCCTGCTGTCTTGTGCAATTTATAAGGGCTCTTCCCTTTCAACTCACTTTTAAACTCCCCACTTTGGTCTGTTGTCAGTGGGAAATAACCTTTTTGCAACATTGCTTTCCATTATGACAGGTTTCAGAGTAACAGCCGTGTTAGTCTGTATTTGCAAAAAGAAAAGGAGTACTTGTGGCACCTTAGAGACTAACCAATTTATTTCAACATAAGCTTTTGTGAGCTACAGCTCACTTCATCGGATGCAGCTGTAGTTAGTGCTTCCTCAACATTTCTTCTCTTACATATGCCAGCCTGCTCCCACTATTAAATTTCTCATACAAAACAAAGACCCTAACTCCTCTCCATCTGTCCCCTACCCCTTCACTCCATCTCAACAGCCAAAGGCACAGCCTTTCTCTTCTTCCCACCCTCTCAGGCTGCTGCAAGCAAAGACCTTAAAAAAGCTTTCTTCTCACTCACCCTCAGGCTGCTGCAGTTAGAGGCTTCCACTCCCCTTTAAAGATTTTTTTAAGTACCTGAAAATATTTATCAACAGTTGAGAAGTGGCCTCAGACTAGCAGGGAGTAACAACTTTTGCAGACTTGACTGCAGAATGACCCTTCTACAAGCAGTCCTGGCTGCCTGCTGCTGATATCTCACATGCCTTTGCTACATGTGACTCCTCCCTTACCCCCTCAAGTCTGCTGAGCCAGTCTACCACACTCAGGAGCCTTTCACCTTCCTCCTTATCCTTTGCCTGCTGTCCTCTGTACTCTTTTTCCTTCAGAGAGAGAGCGACATTCAGACCAGCAGGTCATATGCCACAGACGAAACAAACAGGCCTTTTCCATCCCTCATTTCAATGAGATCCAACCTCACTGGAGAATCACCTGGCTGTTTCTGTTCAGATATTCAGCAAGTCATCAATATTAACGTTTAAGGGCCTTACGGCTCCAGAGCTAACAGCCTCGTGAGATTGCTGGGGGTAGCCCCAGTCCTTAAAGTGCGTCAGGTCGCAGATCTGGGAAACAACCTTTCTAAGAAGCCAGCCAAGTTGCTGAGGGGTACACATTTTTAGTACTGTCTGGGGAGGGGAGCCCCGCTGATTGGTTGCTTTCCCCAGGGCTACTGCAGCAAGCAGGCAGAGCTCTCCACTCCATCCCCAAGCAACCTGCACCATTCTCGCAGGGGATGGGGAGGAAGTAGAAAGAGTCCAGCTGCTCATGACAGCTCTGCTCTCCTGCCAGTAATGGGACAGCTCCTCTGCTCCTTCCATCCCTGCATCCTGGGAAAGCAGAGAGGGGACCCCCAAGGCTTTGGGGGTGTGGTGAAGAACCCCTAGAGCTGGAGGAGGAGCAGAGGTAAGGTTGAAAGGGGTAGGATTGATATGTGGATTGAAGGGCGGGATTGATTTGGGGTCAGAAATAATTGCTGGGGGATACAGGCAGATGGCGGAGTGATGGTGAGACCCACCCACTTTTTTCAGACTACATGCTGCTGTTCTGTTATTTCAGCCTGTCTGCAGGTGACATTGCATTGGGGCACATCCAGGAGTTTATCACACCACAAGGGCTAGAAACACTTTTTTTAATTGAAAGATTAAGTTCTGCAGATACTAGTCGGGCTGCCAGCAGGCCTGCAAGAAACTGCCTGCTGTTGTCACACCAAAGATTTAAAATCCACTTTTGTCTTGATTCACTTTGATACAGTATAATGTTTGTCATCTAGAAATGGTGGGCATAGACCACCCTTAGCAGACTTTTCTTCTCGTTGTGTGTAAAATGGCTGTTTATTGGCACGGAGTTTTATAAATTGCCCTTAATTTAAGATCCAAATACTGTAGCACCATTGCAATTATCCAAATGGCACCACAGAAACATAATGCTGTCCTAACCGCTGATCATGACTATTAACATTCATGCTAGAGGCAATATTGTATCAGATATGTTTATACAACTTTTGGAGTTTGTTTTTTAAGTGCAATATTTTGTTAGCATGTCTGCTGTCACTCTCTTTATAGTAAAACTATTATTGAAAATGCAAAACTCTGCAACTCAAATGTGGGATAGGCCCCCCCCCAATCCCTCTTAGACTCCATTTCACAGGATATATATTGTGTTGTGAAATATGAAACTCCGTATCTTTTTTCCCCTTTGGTCATAGTCACACCCACTGGGTGAAACTAGCCTGTTGTAAGTTGCTTATAATACAGCCCTGTTAAGTTAAGGAACTGATTCATCAAGCCGTGTTGCTGGCTCAGCTGTTGAAAGCTTTTGTAAACTTCTCCCTCGCTTACTTGTACCCCCCCCCCCCCATCCTGGCAGTCATGCTAAGATTGTTGTTGGTTTAGTGTTCACATTCGTTTCTCTGATAGTTAAGAGAACACAGTATGACAGTGAGATGCCCTTACAGCTTTAGAAAAAGTAAACTATTCTTAATTGTTCTTTTTCCAGCCTCGCTGCTAACGGCGATGTGGAAGGGTTGTATGCCTGGCATCTAGCTGGTGCAAGCCTGGAACAAGCTGGTTACGACGGCAGAACTCCCTTACAAATCGTAAGTGTGGCTTTTGCCGTACTGCACGCGGAGCTCTGCGAAGCGTGTGCGTTACGCCGTAGCTGTTCTGACACGTAGGTTGGGCACATTAAATGCCACTTTGGTTCCCACAATTTTGATGAAAAAAAAAGGCTTTGCTTCAGATTTATGAGGGGTCCAGAACTCTTGTCAAGCAATAAGTCATTCTCCCAACTCCCCGCAAGTAATTAGACGTTTCAGTCAGGCTTTAAGTCGTTTTGCATGCACGTGTACATGCACACACGACAGGGCGATACTCTTTACATTTCTGTTTACAGGCAGAAGCTACAGGGCATGTGGAGCTCCTAGACTTTCTTAATCAACTGAAGATAAAGATGGTAATGGTTCTTCTGAAAGTTCTTGATTGCTGAAATGAGCCTTGGTTGTCTTCTGTTGTTGTTGTAGGATGGTTTTGTAGTTAAGGCCCTGGACTGGGCTTGGAGAATTCTGAGTCCAGTTCCTGGCTTTGCCACAAACTTCTCTGTGACCTTGAGCAAGACCTTTAACCTCTCTGTGCCTCAGTTCCCCATTTATAAAATGGGGATATAATCTAAATAGACCCTTTGGGGTAGGGACTGTGTCTATACAGCACCTAGTGCTATGGGATCATGAATTTCATCTAAGTGTTACTGTAATGCAAAAGATAGATAATTTACAAAGTAAAGAATGCATAAGTGAGTTTCTTCTCCACAGGTCTGACAACCGTTGGTACATGGATTTAAATTTACTTAAGTAAACCCAAATCAGGAATACTTCTAGTCAGAATCAAAGCAGACAGACAAACTACAACTATGCAAATACTTCAGAGTTTACATATTTCATTCAAAAGGAAAATGTTGCATTTTTGTAATGTGTGCAAATAGATTACGCTTATAGCAACCAAGAAAATACATTGAGTGAATTAAACATTCCCCAAAACAAGTATCTTGATACTTAAACCAACAAGTTCCTTTCATGTAACTGTATGGATCTGTTTTCATTTTATGTGACTTAAGGAGTCTTTAGACAGAGGATGAGTTTAATTAGCTAAACAATCTAATGACAGCACTAGAGAAAACAGCATCTTTAGGAAATATGTATCGCGCCTTCACCAGAAACTTAAAGAACAGAGTGACACTTCAGCTCTTTTTGCAACTGTTTTTTGGGGTATGTCTACACTGCAATTAAAAACTCGCAGCTGGCCTGTGCCAGCTGACTTGGGCTTGCATGGCTTGGGCTTTGGGGCTGTTTCATTGCAGTGTAGACTTCCAGACATTTCCATGTCAAGATTAAAAGGCAAGATGGGCTCATTTGCCAGAGCAACAACTTGGGATCACTTCGTAACATCCCACTCCTTTCTCATCTCATCCCTGGCACGGTTTTGATGGCTTATTCATCTGTCTTGTCTGTATTAGATTGTAAATTCCTCTAAGTAGCAGCCTTGCCTGATATGGATACCTATGGCACTATATAAATGATAACACACACTCTGGCCACTGGCTTGAGGACAGACTGTATTGTAGTTAGCCAGCACTGAAAACAAGTGGCGCAGATCTTCAGCTAGACTGAATACACCAATGACAATTTAGCCAGCAGAGCATTTGCCTCCGGCTATCCTAACTCAGGATTTTGTTCCTAATAATGTAATTTAGACCATCTGAATTTAAAAAAAAGAGAGAGAGAGAGAGAGAGAGAGAGACCTGACTAAGCACATGTTAGGAATTAATGACAATTGACAATAGACGACTTGAGTTTAAAAGGCCTTACAGATTCACCCTGCCATTGTAGATTCTGAATCAGGACAGTAAGAGAGATCAGGAATTTCAGAGACTGACTGAATTCTAAATTCTTTACACTGAATGTCAAAATTAACAGTATTGACATATATCTTGTCCAGCCAACAGTCAAATAAAACTGGGAGAACAGTCAACCAAATCTTAAATGATGCATGGATGTTTGGAGAAGATTCACCACTCAGCTTGCCAATATAACTGGAGGAATTTTAAACACTTACATTTTTTTTCAAAAAATTCTACTCTGATGCAATCATCTCACGTTGGAGATTAGATATCTCTCTTTTCCAGTGTACTGGAAAATCTAAGATATTGGAAAGGTTAAAAAAAACCAAAACCCTCAGGATGTTTAAACACTTTGGGCTGGATTTTCCACTGCTATGCACCTTGGGTAGTCATTTACACCTGTATAAAGTGGATGTAAAACGTTCCCATTGGTGTACGTGAGTGGGGAATTCTCATTGGTAGCATTCTATACCCACTACTCACTGATTTAGTGTTTCAGTAAAATTCAAAGATTTGTGGTGCCTTTACATTCACCTCAATTGAAATCAATATTTATTTTTAAATAAAATTTGATATCAGACTGAGAAGCATGTCACTTTAAATCTGTAACTTTCATATGGGCCAGCTCTTGATTTTTATTTTTTTTTTAATCTTCCCTACCTATAGGAAAGACAATCTGAAGGCATTCCTGAGTGTTGGATTAGAGTTTACTCTAATGTAAGCTCTTCTTGGAAAGGCTTCAGGCAAATTTGAAGTGGTCCACACTGCGTGTCTTAAAGCTAACTGTTTCTTTATATGATTTCTCCATAGGTTATGGAAACATTTCTGGAAAAAAGCCAGTTTTGAACAATTAAACAATACTGGGCAATAATTTTTTTTATTTAAAAAAGAAGAAGAATTAAAAAAAGGAAGGTGGAGATGATCGCAGTTGCTACTAGAGTATATTGGGAACCTAGAATTAATTTAGAAATAGATTTACTTTTTTCTTATCTTTTAAGATTATTTTCTTATGGCTGATATTTTAACTTTCTTTTAAAAAATGAAAACCTGTTACACTAGCGTGTCACATCTTAGTTCAGGTCCTTTTTCAGTGCCAAGTGTCTAAGCATATAGCTGTAAACAAATGAGACTGGAATGTCATGGTAGTGTGTCTCACTGTATAAATATTTTATTTTATTTTTTCTATAACTAGCATGCTGAAGTTTTTATTTTCTATAATTGGGACACTGAGTTTTTATCTAGTAAATCTATGGGGGAAAGGCTGCATGCAACCTGCACCATTTCTCTTATGGTGAATTTATATTTTGGGGGTGGAGTTCAAAGTTGATTATATATCCATGGATTTACATTAATAAAATCTCTGGAAATAAATGTTTTGTTTCACTTCACTGGTTTCTTGCAATAGTTTAGATTATGTCAGTAATAATAATTACAACAACTGTGTGTGTGTGTCAGCACAAATAATTGCATCAATCAAGAGCATCCGCCTGCAGTTCTGTGCTAATATTCACCGATGTGTCACTTTAAATTGCACTTTTTAAATGTATTATAAGGCTGACACCTTAAACACAGGGCTTGTTTGCACTGTGACACAGTGCAGACTACACGCTTCAGAATTGTGTGCCAAAATGTTGCTAACTGCTCCGGGTGGGTGCTGCAGGTGTGTTCTAAAAGGTACCCAGTTCACATTAACATGAACTGTAGTAAGAGACACTTTGATGCACTCTGCAATTCGAATCCCCATAGTTTGCACAGTGGCACAGTGTAGACGTAGCCACATTCATTGATGGGACTCTCTAACTGAACTGAGTTTCTGTAACAATGATTTTACCTACCTTCTGAACAGGACATAATCAGAAAAGCTATGTTTGACATCAGATTGTATCTTGAGTGGCTAAAGAATTAATAGATTTCTGGTTAAAGCAATAATGCTTCTAGGTATGAAAACCTAGAACTTGCAAATATAGAGAATACTTAAGGTAGATGCACAGATATGGGATACAACTTTTGATTTACAACTATGATTTCTGATTTTATGACTGCCTCAAACAAATGGCACCTTTGCTGAAGCAAGGAGGAGTTCCTCCCCCTTTCCATAGCCACCCTTTCCATGCAGCCAATGCTCCATTGATCCTTTCTGAGCCCTTTAGCATTGGAAGCCTTCCCAGGCCAAGTTACAGACCAGATTCCCCCAGGAATATGGAGTGAACACTATGCACATGATTGGAGGAAACCCCACTTTCTCTGCCAAACACAACTGTTCTCCTATGGAATATACTGTACACATATGATCCAATTTTCACACCTAGAAATACATGATCTTGTTTTATGCTAACATACATTTGGTGCATCCATTCACATTGGAGCATTCCTCTAGTCACAAAAAACATCTTAATGCATGTACAGAAATATTGTCTCTCATTACTACTGTATGAACCTAATCCAGTATGGGTATGATTGAACACTATTGGTGTATTAGGAACTTCTCTTACTAAGCTAACATCCTGACCCATTGCATTAATAAAATTTATTAAATGGCTAGCATTACATAGCAAGTAAATTATAGCTCTCACATTAATATGGATCAAGCTAATAAAATCCAAAGATAATGATTAAATAAACTTCAAAAGGAACAATGTCAAGATGTTTTAGGTGACAACATTATCATATCCTTGAACTGGTGAATTATAGGCGGACTTAACCATTTAAAAGCTATGTACATGTATTATCCTGATCATAGGGCACGAGAATAGCTTTATTTGCATAAGACCTAGACTGAGTGACATCTTAAGAATGGCAAACTTTCTAAAAATTGCTACACTGGAACAGGAAATCCCTCGCTAACAGTAATATGTCACTTGAAGATAAATTAAATTTGGGACTGAAATGGTGGAGTTTGGGAGGCGGGGAGGCCTTTAAACTGATTCTGGGAGACAAAATCAATTAATCCATGGCATCCATTCTTAGTGACACAGCAGAATTATTATTGCAATACACAGTACATAAGAGCACTTATTGGGAAACCCTCTAAGGACCGACATATGCTGTGGATACCATTCTATCTTTAGAAAAGAACTTTTAAAAAGCATATACGCTAAAGTAGAAAAACTGGTGATCACGTCTTTAAAGTGTACAATACAGCATATCTTTCTATGCCACACTTCCTGTACAAGCATCTTAAAGTGACTAAAAAAAAGTACAAGCCTTCAGCATTAAAACTGGGAAAAAGGTACAGTAAGTTATTGACTTTTTCCTGCACATTTTTAAAACACTTGGGGCCAAGTTTTCAGTCATAGTGTAAGTGAATTCTACTCCATTGAAATCAGTGGTGTGTTCAGCATTCCTGGTTAAGTTTGGGCAAAAGTTTAGAAACGTGATATAGTAAGAAATGGGTTTATATCCAAGAACTTAATAAAACCTTAGAACTAGAATGCAATACTCAAGTCACGTACGTGGAATGAACACTTGCCTGCTATGGCTAGAAAAATTATAATAATGCTTTATAACTGAAGAGAAATATGTCAAAACCAACTAAAATACAATGGTAAGCCTTTAACTCTGATGTAATATGCTGTTCACATTCTGCGTAAAGTAGCAAGCAAGTTCCAGATAAATTGCATCTGGCAAAGTAAACGGTCTGGAAGATCTGCAGAGAATGAGCTTTTAAATTATGTAACTGAGGTATATTAAAAGCATGAAAGAAAGGCTAAGAATTTACCTGAGACAGTAAATAGTAGTAACCTTTTTATATGCTAAAGATGACTGTAAAGGATTCATGATGTAATTAAAATGGCAAGCAAAAGCTATCACAGGAAGGGAACAAGGCAGGGCTGTGAACCTTTGTAGCAGGCTATTGATATTCCCATTGAAGGGAACTGAAAAGGATGAAGCTATAGTGGAACCTCAGAGTTACAAACACCTCGGGAATGAAGGTTGTTCATAATTCTGAAATGTTCCTAACTCTGAACAAAGCATTAGGGTTGTTCTTTCAAAGGTTTACAACTGACTTAATACAGCTTTGAAACTTTACGATGCAAAAGAAAAATGCTGGTTTTAACCATCTTAATTTAAATGAAACAAACAAGCACAGAAAGTTTCCTTACCTTGTTAAATCTTTTTTTAATTTTCCCTTTATTTTTTTAGTAATTTACATTTAACACAGTACTGTACGGTACAGTATCTGCTTTTTGGGGTGAGGGTCTCTGCTGCCTGATTGCGTATTTCCAGTTCTAAATGAGGTGTGTAGTTGACCAGTCAGTTTGTAACTCTGGTGTTCATAACTCTCAGATTCTACTGTATTCAAAAAGTAGCAGGGACCACCTTAAATCAGCTGTGGTGTTTGCTCAGACTTTGATTGAAAGTTACTTTAGAGTTAGATCCTAACTAAACCAAGAGTTGTTCTGTAGTCAGCTGAATGGGGAGAGGAGTAACCATGTGTCTCGTGAGTGTCACCATGATAATTATGCCTTTGAATCTTAGCACCCATGTGAAATATATATTGTACAAACAGTACAGCATAGGTCCTAGGACTCTGCCCTGTGGGACCTCAGAGTGCAGGCAAATCACTTTAAAACATATTGAGCTTCAATCACTGCAGCAGCAGTCCATGGAATTGGGGTTTTCCCAAGACCCAGTTTTACTTTGTTCCCCAAGAACTCTGTTCGACTCAAGGCTCACTGAGGTTCCTTTATCTGGCATACAGCAAAGTTACACTGAGCTGGTCAGACTCAAGCATAGCAGGTGGATATAGGGCATATCACACATCCAAAATTACACAGCAAAACTTTAACTTACATAGATTTTTACTAATGCTAGTAATGCATGCATTTTTAACTACACATTGCATTATATGCCTCATGATTGGCTTGGTTACTTTTCAGAAACCAATCCCTATACAGCATGATCTGTCCATGTGCTGGTCATGTGTAACCTGACTTTTACATTCCAAGTTTATTTTGTGCACTGGTCATAGCACCAAGGTGTTCCTGCTTACCTTAGCTACCACAGACATCCTGACTCCAGGATACTACTGCTTGTTAAGCACCTATTTAAGCTTCCATTCACCTTCCCAATCATGCACACTAAGGGTATGTCTACACTACGGAATAAGGTCGAATTTATAGAAGTCGTTTTTTTAGAAATCGGTTTTATATATTCGAGAGTGTGTGTCCCCGCAGAAAATGCTCTAAGTGCATTAAGTGCATTAACTCGGCGGAGTGCTTCCACAGTACCAAGGCAAGAGTCGACTTCTGGGGCGTTGCACTGTGGATAGCTATCCCACAGTTCCCGCAGTCTCCGCTGCCCATTGGAATTCTGGGTTGAGATCCCAGTGCCTGATGGGGCTAAAACATTGTCGCGGGTGGTTCTGGGTACATATCGTCAGGCCCCCCTTCCCTCCCTCCCTCCGTGAAAGCAAGGGCAGACAATCGTTTCGCGCCTTTTTTCCTGAGTTACCTGTGCAGATGCCATACCATGGCAAGCATGGAGCCCACTCAGGTAACCGTCACCATATGTCTCCTGGGTGCTGGCAGATGTGGTACGGCATTGCTACACAGTAGCAGCAACCCATTGCCTTCTGGCAGCAGACGGTACAGTACGACTGGTAGCCGTCCTCGTCGTGTCCGAGGTGCTCCTGGCCACGTCGGCTGGGAGCGCCTGGGCAGACATGGGCGCAGGGACTAAATTTGGAGTGACTTGACCAGGTCATTCTCTTTAGTCCTGCAGTCAGTCCTATTGAACTGTCTTATGGTAAGCAGGCAGGCAAAACGGATTGCTAGCAGTCCTACTGCACCATCTTCTGCCAAGCAGCCATGAGATGTGGATGGCATGCAGTCCTTCTGCACCGTCTGCTGCCAGCCAAAGATGTAAAAGATAGATGGAGTGGATCAAAACAAGAAATAGACCAGATTTGTTTTGTACTCATTTGCCTCCTCCCCCGTCTAGGGGACTCATTCCTCTAGGTCACACTGCAGTCACTCACAGAGAAGGTGCAGTGAGGTAAATCTAGCCATGTATCAATCAGAGGCCAAGCTAACCTCCTTGTTCCAATAAGAACAATAACTTAGCTGCACCATTTCTTATTGGAACCCTCCGTGAAGTCCTGCCTGAAATACTCCTTGATGTAAAGCCACCCCCTTTGTTGATTTTAGCTCCCTGAAGCCAACCTTGTAAGCTGTGTCGTCAGTCGCCCCTCCCTCCGTCAGAGCAACGGCAGACAATCATTCCGCGCCTTTTTTCTGTGCGGATGCCATACCAAGGCAAGCATGGAGGCCGCTCAGCTCACTTTGGCGATTAGGAGCACATTAAACACCATACGCATTATCCAGCAGTATATGCAGCACCAGAACCTGGCAGAGCGATACCGGGCAAGGAGGCGACGTCAGCGCAGTCACGTGAGTGATGAGGACATGGACACAGATTTCTCTGAAAGCATGGGCCCTGCCAATGCATGCATCATGGTGCTAATGGGGCAGGTACATGCTGTGGAACGCCGATTCTGGGCTCGGGAAACAAGCACAGAATGGTGGGACCACATAGTGTTGCAGGTCTGGGACGATTCCCAGTGGCTGTGAAACTTTCGCTTGCGTAAGGGCACTTTCATGGAACTTTGTGAGTTGCTTTCCCCTGCCCTGAGGCGCATGAATACCAAGATGAGAGCAGCCCTCACAGTTGAGAAGCGAGTGGCGATAGCCCTGTGGAAGCTTGCAACACCAGACAGCTTACCGGTCAGTTGGGAATCAATTTGGAGTGGGCAAATCTACTGTGGGGGCTGCTGTGATGCAAGTAGCCCAGGCAATCAAAGATCTGCTGATATCAAGGGTAGTGACCCTGGGAAATGTGCAGGTCATAGTGGATGGCTTTGCTGCAATGGAATTCCCTAACTGGGGTGGGGCCATAGACGGAACCCATATCCCTATCTTGGCACCGGAGCACCAAGCCGGTGAGTACATAAACCGCAAGGGGTACTTTTCAATAGTGCTGCAAGCACTGGTGGATCACAAGGGACGTTTCACCAACATCAATGTGGGATGGTTGGGAAAGGTACATGACACTCGCATCTTCAGGAACTCTGGTCTGTTTCAAAAGCTGCAAGAAGGGACTTTATTCCCAGACCAGAAAATAGCCGTTGGGGACATTGAAATGCCTATATGTATCCTTGGGGACCCAGCCTACACCTTAATGCCATGGCTCATGAAGCCGTATACAGGCAGCCTGGACAGTGGTCAGGAGCTGTTCAACTACAGGCTGAGCAAGTGCAGAATGGTGGTAGAATGTGCATTTGGACGTTTAAAGGCGCGTTGGCGCAGTTTACTGACTCGCTTAGACCTCAGCGAAACCAATATTCCTACTGTTATTGCTGCTATCTGTGTGCTCCACAATATCTGTGAGAGTAAGGGGGAGACGTTTATGGCGGGGTGGGAGGTTGAGGCAAATCGCCTGGCTGCTGGTTACGTGCAGCCAGACACCAGGGTGGTTAGAAGAGCACAGGAGGGCACGGTACGCATGAGAGAAGCTTTGAAAACCAGTTTCATGACTGGCCAGGCTACGGTGTGAAAGTTCTGTTTGTTTCTCCTTGATGAAACCCCCCGCCCCTTGGTTCACTCTACTTCCCTGTAAGCTAACCACCCTCCCCTCCTCCCTTCAGTCACCGCTTGCAGAGGCAATAAAGTCATTGTTGCTTCACATTCATGCATTCTTTCTTCATTCATCACACAAATAGGGGGATGACTACCAAGGTAGCCCAGGAGGGGTGGTGGAGGAGGGAAGGAAAATGCCACACAGCACTTTAAAAGTTTACAACTTTAAAATTTATTGAATGCCAGCCTTCTTTTTTTTGGGCAATCCTCTGTGGCGGAGTGGCTGGTTGGCCGGTGGCCCCCCCCACCGCGTTCTTGGGCGTCTGGGAGTGGAGGCTATGGAACTTGGGGAGGAGGGCGGTTGGTTACACAGGGGCTGTAGTGGCAGTCTGTGCTCCAGCTGCCTTTCCTGCAGCTCAACCATACACTGGAGCATACTGGTTTGGTCCTCCAGCAGCCTCAGCATTGAATCCTGCCTCCTCTCATCATGCTGCCGCCACATTTGAGCTTCAGCCCTGTCTTCAGCCTGCCACTTACTCTCTTCAGCCCGCCACCTCTCCTCCCGGTCATTTTGTGCTTTCCTGCACTCTGACATTATTTGCCTCCACGCATTCGTCTGTGCTCTATCAGTGTGGGAGGACAGCATGAGCTCAGAGAACATTTCATCACGAGTGCGTATTTTTTTCTTTCTAAGCTTCACTAGCCTCTGGGAAGGAGAAGACCCTGTGATCATTGAAACACATGCAGCTGGTGGAGACAAAAAAAAGGAACAGCGGTATTTAAAAAGACACATTTTATAAAACAGTGGCTACACTCTTTCAGGGTAAACCTTGCTGTTAACATTACATACATAGCACGTGCTTTCGTTACAAGGTCGCATTTGCCTCCCCCCACCGTGTGGCTACCCCCTCAACCCTCCCCCCTCCCTGTGGCTAACCCCTATTTCTGTTTAGCCACAGGCAAACAGCCCAGCAGGAATGGGCTCCTCTGAGTGTCCCCTGAAGAAAAGCACTCTATTTCAACCAGGCGACCATGAATTATATCTCACTCTCCTGAGGATAACACAGAGAGATAAAGAACGGATGTTGTTTGAACGCCAGCAAACATACACTGCAATGCTTTGTTGTACAATGATTCCCGAGTACGTGTTACTGGCCTGGAGTGGTAAAGTGTCCTACCATGAAGGATGCAATAAGGCTGCCCTCCCCAGAAACCTTTTGCAAAGGCTTTGGGAGTACATCCAGGAGAGCCGCGAATGCCAGGGCAAAGTAATCCTTTCACATGCTTGCTTTTAAACCATGTATAGTATTTTAAAAGGTACACTCACCGTAGGTCCCTTCTCCGCCTGCCGGGTCCAGGAGGCAGCCTTGGGTGGGTTCGGGGGGTACTGGCTCCAGGTCCAGGGTGAGAAACAGTTCCTGGCTGTCGGGAAAACCGGTTTCTCCGCTTGCTTGCTGTGAGCTATCTACAACCTCATCATCATCATCATCTTCTTCGTCCCCAAAACCTGCTTCCATACTGCCTCCATCTCCATTGAAGGAGTCGAACAACACGGCTGGGGTAGTGGTGGCTGAACCCCCTAAAATGGCATGCAGCTCATCATAGAAGCAGCATGTTTGGGGCTCTGACCCGGAGCGGCCGTTCGCCTCTCTGGTTTTCTGGTAGGCTTGCCTCAGCTCCTTAAGTTTCACGCGGCACTGCTTTGGGTCCCTGTTATGGCCTCTGGTCTTCATGCCCTGGGAGATTTTGACAAAGGTTTTGGCATTTCGAAAACTGAAACGGAGTTCTGATAGCACGGATTCCTCTCCCCAAACAGCGATCAGATCCCGTACCTCCCATTCAGTCCATGCTGGAGCTCTTTTGCGATTCTGGGACTCCATCATGGTCACCTCTGCTGATGAGCTCTGCATGGTCACCTGCAGCTTGCCACGCTGGCCAAACAGGAAATGAGATTCAAAAGTTCGCAGTTCTTTTCTTGTCTACCTGGCCAGTGCATCTGAGTTGAGAGTGCTGTCCAGAGCGGTCACAATGGAGCACTCTGGAATAGCTCCCGGAGGCCAATACCGTCGAATTGTGTCCACAGTACCCCAAATTCAAGCCGGCAAGGCTGATTTAAGCGCTAATCCACTTGTCAGGGGTGGAGTAAGGAAATCAATTTTAAGAGCCCTTTAAGTCGAAATAAAGGGCTTCATCGTGTGGACAGGTGCAGGTTTACATCGATTTAACGCTGCTAAATTCGACCTAAAGTCCTAGTGTAGACCAGGGCTAAGAAATTAGGTCTGTCTTACATCGTTACTTATGCCTACCCAAGCCTACACATGATCAATGAGTTAAGTTGAAGCAGTATGATCCAATATTATATGTGCTCAAACCACTAGTAAATACTAAGAAGGTTGGTCTCTATAAAAAAGAAAGCCTGAACCTTGTCAGACTTCTCAGCAAGGTCATTAGTTTGGAGGAAATGATCTAATTAGGTTGCCACCACTTTTTCAGCCTCTCATGTCCAAAAAGATCAGCTGTCAATGTTGCTGAGGACACAATAACGTCTGTGAATGCTAAAAAGTTTGCCCACCCTGGAGCTAGATGATACTCGTTGAAAGTTTTGGTGGCATTGGTGTTCAAGTGAGTTATTCAAAGGATTTAGTCATTTGCATACATAGGCTACTCTGATGTTTTCTGAGAACTCCTACTGGAGTACATAACAAAGAGAATGTGGCCCTTTGTAGACTCGTTGCTGTACATGGCTATGCAAGGGACAGAGGGGTTTTGCCTCATTCCTGTTCCAACGCTAGATGACATCCCTTCGGGCAAGGGTATTCCCCCTATATGCTGTCAGCCTCAAACCACAGGACACATCTAGGTCCTCTTGACCAGAAGGTTGGTGTTTGTGAGGGCCTCTTCATAGCAAGGGCATGCATGTGAGGCCGTGTAGGCAGAGTTTCTGGGTATGCATTAGTCCTGTTGTCGGTCAGAACAGGTAACGATGTGTGGGTACACAATAAATACATTTTATTGCAGTAGTGTCGGTTGGACCAAATCCCGATTGGGGCCCTATTGTGCTACGCACTGTACAAACACACAGTTAGACATGGGCTCTGCTCTGAAGAGTTTACAGTCTAAATTCAGACCAGATGTATGTGAGTTCAGTGAGCAACAGGGGAGAGCAGGGCAAGGGAAGCAATAAAACATGCATTTCCATAGGTTGGTTATTTGCATAACTAGATTTCAAATCATTTAAATTATGTATATATAAGCAAAATGATGATCCTGTGAGTTCAATAACCAAATAGCGTATCATGTACCTTACCAAAGCAGTCCAGGCTAAACTGAGAAGTAACAGCGATAATTACTTGCCTCTTGGTAAAAGACTATCAAAAGTGATTGTAATAAAGCCAGTCTAGGGAGAGCTTTAAATAGCAAGTCAGAGACTTGGACATGGAGTCTGTATTCACAGGGGAGCCAGTGCAGAGACTGGGTGCTGGGCTGATGTGTTACAGGGGCTCACTGGGCACAGGCTGCTGTGCTTTGTACCAGTTGGAATATTTTTCAGGGTGTGTGACTTCATTCCTGGACATGAGTTGCAATAATCAAATCTAGAGGTCCCACGTGGATCACTGTGGCCAGGTCTGTTTGATAAGATGTAATGCAATCTTCTGGCCAGATAGAAGTGGAGTCTGGACATGTGTCAGAGTGTTTGTGCAGCCTGTCTAAACTTTCAATTCCCATGTTGTAAATCTGTAAGATTAGCTTCTAACATAAAAGTTCCAGCCATTCATATAGTTGCTTTGGCGGCTTCCCATCTTTGCTGGCCACTGTGGGTATGGCTACACTGCAGTTAACAACCTGTGGCTGGCCTGTGCCAGCTGACGCAGGCTAAGGGGCTGTTTCATCACAGTGTAGATGTTCAGGCAGCCCAGGTTCTAGGACCCTGAGCATGGGCCAGCTGCAGGTGTCTAATTGCAGTGTAGACATACCCTGAGGGTGAGGTAAAATAGGTCAGTTTATTCATTAAGAGCATCCTGGACAAATTCTCCACCTGTAAACTGGTCCCCAATTACACTCATGCGCTTTGACTTGAAAAATTCCACCACAAAAGCCATGAAACCTGAAGAATCTGATGTCACGACAGCAGAGGTGTTGAAAAATGGTTTGTCATGCAAACTCGCCCCCCTGCCATTGTATTCTCTATGGCTTGAGCTAACAATCAGATACCAAATCTAAGGAGATGATCAAATTGCTAAAGAATAATGGCTTTTTGTCTAGGGACATTACCCAATAACAAAACATGCTGACTCTTCAGAATCAGCTGTGTGGGTGAACGTGAACAATAAGATTGGAATAAGGTTGGTAATAATTGTTGCATTTCAGAGTGTAATTAAAAATGTATTTTGTGCTTGGCAGCTAACTTTTAAATGTACATTTCTTGGCTAAGATTTTTCAGACGTGACTAGTGATTTTGGGTGCCTCAGTTTCCAGTCCCAACTTGAGACACCTTAAAGGGAGCTGATTTGCAGTGGGCAGGTGATCACTAATACTGGAAAAATCTTGTCCCCTGGCTATTTCATTGGTATTTTCTATTTCAAAATATCACAGGTTTACAAAATAGCTGAGTGTGTGGGACATGGGGGAGTTGGGCTCAATTTCTCTGACATAGGATTGGGTGTCCAGGATGAACTTCAGAACTGACTCAACAGATTCCATTTCTTTTACAATTCTGCACCTCTCAGGCTGACATCCTAAATGTTTGCAGCTTGCTGAAGTTTGAAAGGACTACCCTGAATGCTGGGGATACAATGGAAAGGTCACAGATCACCAATGTACAATGGGACTACTGGAAGTGGAAAAATATCCACGGATGATTTGAAATGTGCTTTTTCTAACGTTAGTGTCTTTGCTGCTTTTGAGATGCATGTAAATCTTCATCAGTGTCAAGATCTCAAAGAAAAGGATAATTACTCCCAGAGGATAGATCATGCAGATCAGTTTGACAGTTCTCAAGCTAACCCTGAATTGCAAGGATTGTCTTTAGCCCTGTTTTATAATTACTGATGCAAGAGCATAAGTAATTGTTGCAACTATTGATGAAACCTGTGTGCATGCAAAGTCTAGGTGGCTCTTTCTTATTCTATACCAGATACCAAAAGAACGGACTTGTGTAACAATGAACTAGAAGGCATCCCTGTTTGTTTACTGCTAGCAGTCATGTTTCTATACGTTTGATCCTGTGCTGTGTATTTTGTATTAGGTAATTTATACTATTTGGACCACTGGAATGAACAAGGCGTTAAACCAGAAACATACAGTATGTATCCTCTAGGGACTATATTCTGCATTGCCAGGGGATGAACTATACAACCAAGCAGGTCTTTTATATCACTATTGTCTATGTTTAACATACTAGATACAGATCCATCTTCCATTACACTAATTTCTGCGTCTGAGAAATGTCATACACACAGTGGCAATGTTTTCCAAACTAAACAGTGAATGTTTAACATCACATGAAGCTACTGGTTATTCATATTTTTATTTGTAGTTTGAGCTATAATTTATTTATATAAAAGTAGCAGCTGAAAATTCCATATAATCTTTACAAAAGTTCATAGTTCTCCAAAGTACGGCCACCCCTTATTTCTCTGTATGTCACTTCATTATAATAATTATTTAGGCAATCGTTTGCAGATGTTTCCTATCTGAAGTTATCAGTAAGTTTGGAACTGTAAATCCAGGTGTTTATTACCAGAAGATAGGTTACTACCATTGTATTGTTATACTGGCATGTGATACTCAACAGGTTGTTATACTGACAAATCAGATTACACTAACTAATGTAAACAAGAAGTGGTAGCATCAACATTTGTTATGATTATATGGAATGGTAAGTTCTAGGGGGAACAGCTAATCAATATGCAGCAATCTGCATATTATTTTATTATTTTTACAGCACTTAAGGTTGTGCTCGTTGCTTTCCAAACAACTAGAACTCAAGATCCCAGCCCCAAGGAATTTACAATCTAATTTCAGGTGACCCACAGTGAATGAGGATGGGCAAGCAAACAGAAGTGGGGAAATGATACGGAAAGTCAAAGGTTACAATAATAGGATCATGTGATTACATACTTAAGGCATGAACGCATCTTAATGGTTCAGACAGACACACACACAGAACGTTGAACAAACTCACCCTTTGTATATGACTGAGCCTGCAAAAATGACGCTTTTAGGAAGGATCTGAATGGGGGACCGAGGTGGCTTGGTGAGCTCTGGAAGGGTGTTCTATCCATAGGAGTGGTGGTGAATGGACACAACTGGAAGTGGGAAAAGGAAACAAAGGGGATGTCAGTGCTGCCACATTTGACAGTGAGATTGGAAAACATTGAAAGAAAACCAAGCAAGAGATGTGGAATAAGGCTAAAGCTTGGCTACACTTGAAAGTTAACAGGGATTAAGGTAGGATATGAATTTAAAACATGATAGGTCAAGCTAAACAGGAACAAGGCACTTGTTTTCCAAAATAAGTGTGTTCATGCATGGAGTTAATCAGGAACTGCTGTATGTGTAGACAAGCCCTAAGCGTTGAAGGCCTTAAAAGAAAGGACAAGAGATTTGAATTGAATATGCAGTGCAATGGGAAGCCAATGGTGGAGTTCAAAGAGGCTTGATGTGGTCTGAACTATAAATACTGTATGGTTACTGAAAGCAACTGGGACCACCACACAAGTCAGGTATCCCCATCCTCTGGCTTGCTGAGAGCGTTTCATTTTGGCTTATAATTGATACTATGCGGTTTCATAATGTAAACCACTAAACTTTGATTACACAAGTACCCACTATAACTCCATTTTACTGCAGGAATAGAAAGTGGGTTCAGTTTGTTTTGACAGCAGAGCTCCCACTTGTGGATAACACACACAATAAATATGCAAATTTGGACAGTCAGGATGCCCGTGCCCTGAGTTGCTCCTGTTGCATCCCAATGTAGTAAAACTGCTCAGACTAAAAAAACAAACAAAAAAACCCAAACCCACTTTCAGTTTATAAGAAAACAAACTGAGGATTAACTGAGACTCCTCATGAATCTAATCACAATCTTATCATTACAGCAAATACTATGCAAACAAAAATAATAGTATCAAACATACAGATTTCTTCAGTACAAAAGGTCACAGGCCACGAATCCTATGCATTTAAAACATGCACTGCTGATTTGCCATTTATGCCACCACTTTGTCCTAAACTGAACAAACAGCAAGTGCCCGGCTCTCTGACTAGGCTGTTAGCCTTCTCTTTGTGGTTATCTTCTTGCTGCAATAAGTAAAAGTAGGCCTGTGAGCATCAGCCTTCAGGACAGAGATCTTCACCTCCCAGCTGTTACTGCCATCTCCCTTGGAGTCCAACCCGCCCTTTTTTTTTTAAACTTGGGAGTGGAATTGTCCCCCACCCTTGGAGATGCATGAGCATGCTCTATGGGTTTGTGAATGTTTTTCCCCCTGCTAGTCCCAGACTAGTTGGAGTCAGTGGACACCTGCTCCACTCTTCTGGCAAAAAAACGCGCCCAACTACTGCTGTTTAAAGGAAGTATGGGTTACAATAACACACTTGGAAAATGCTTGTCTGTGATCATTTATCACACCCTTCTCCTAACTCTGAACATATCTCCCACTTTTACTGAATCTCTCTCTCTCTCTCTTTCTCTCTCTCTTAGTGGGCTTCTCCTTTTCCTTCTGCATTAGTGTGTGCTTATGGTAAGAAAAATGGCTATGCAAAATGGCACTTTCTTACTCAGCAGATCTGCTCCCTCTGTGTTCCTGGTTCCTGAGGCCTACTTGCTTGCTTTGATGACAAAATAAGGCTTAACTGTGTTTGGTCCTGTTAGTACTACTAGCCCTAACCCCCTAAGGCAGAGAGCTGGATTTTACTCCTTTTGCACATCATCGTCAGCAATCTATGGGATAAGAGAACAAACCACATGTGAGTCCTGTCTCTTAGCGCACTACTAGCGTGCAGATGCTATAGTGAGGAGCAAGGCATACGACCCTACATAAAATAGAAATAGAAGGTGTATATCTCCCTTACTCTTTAGTTACATTGAAAAACGGCCTCTGTATAAAGGAGGGCTACAAACTCTGCCTGCGTCTGTTGATGTGCAGCTACGCTTTTCTACCTTTAAAGCCTTCAGCCTCTTCTGTGAGACTGTTTCTTCTAACTAACAGAAATAAAAGGACATTAGGTAAGGTCACGGTTTTATAAAGGAAAAAACCTGAGGCATTTCAATAAGAACAAGTAACTGAAGTTGTACTGTTTTGTTCAATGTAGCTGCAGACATTATTTATAAGGAGAACTGGGGTTTTCCTATAATTATAGAATTTGTATTAATTATCTAAAAGAGCATATTTGTCCAGGTATTGAAGGGAAGGTTTATGCACCTGCTGCATGGATTGGGCCCTAGTTGTTTCCCTGAAAGTAATTTTAAATAAACTATCACCCCAGAGTATAGCCAATAGCTCTTAGCTGTCTTTCATTATCCTCTTTCCTGAAAATAATGACCTTAAAATTAAGTCAGTAAAAGGCACCAGCGCGCACTAAAAACTACACAGTGCATGAGGTTTATATGCCTATCTGACATAGTAGCAGCGGGGTCAGAGTTTATATACCTGACTAGTTATGGTAAGTATATGTGTGTTATGTACCTGACTTGTATGGTAGTGTGGCTTATACTTGACTAGTACAGTAGCAGTGGAGGAGAGGGGTAATATACTTTACTGGTATCAGTGGGATATTTATGTTAATACTCCATAAAAACCTGTGACAGGGATTAAGGCCTAATCCTTCAAAGAGATCAGTGTGGGAACAGCCTGGCTCCCACCGTGTCCCATTGGGTAAAGGGGTGTGTCCTTTACTGACCTCTTTGTTTGCAACATATCAATAATGCACCTCCCACTGTTAGTTGGGGACTGTAGGAGGACTCACTCAGGGATCAGGTTTGCCAGGAGACGTGGCATAGATCTCAGAGCAGTGTCTCTGCTCAGGCATGTTCAGATGACTGATGCACAGACACTGGATTGGGTCACGCCTCTCCTAGTCACATGATACCTACTCCAATAGGGCATTTCTCCTGGTCTTGACCTTATTGTCTATATATATTTTAACATGACAGTCGTCATAGTATCTAGGTGCCAAAATAACAATATTTACGTAGTGCTTTAAATGTTCAAAGCTTTCTACAAACATTAACAAAGCTTCATAACATGCTGGGAGATAGGAATGCATTTCCCCCATTTTATAGGTAGGAAAACTGTGGCAGAGAGGTGCGGTGAAATGACATGGCCAAGCCACGCGGTGAGTCATTGGCAGAGTAGGGTTTAGCATCCTTGCTCCCCACCTGTTGGTCTTTTCTCCACATCACAATCATACTGTGAGGTAGGAACAGCAGAGTCACCTCTGCACTGGCTAGAGGGACTGCTGTTGAGCACCACGAGGACCTCCCTGCCTGCTGGGGTTCAGCACTAACAACTGGGAGTGACAGACTCTAATGAGATTGCTGGGCAGCCCATTTGACACAAGTGCACTGGCTACTATGAATCCCATGCCAGATGCTGGTGGGTGTAGGTCTCTAAAGCATCCCCTTGGCTCTAATGTTGTGGACCCTGGGGATTTTCCCTGCCTTGCACAGACTGAGGCTCAGCAACAAGACATTAGCATATTGTGTATTTCTGATGAGTTGCCAAACCATTTAGAAACCCAAACTTTCTTAGGAAACATCAATGCCTTTTTGCATGAAAGGACAGTAGAAGTCTTACAGGGATAAGACTTCCCTTTCTAATGGCACCTTCCATCCCAACATAACAAAATACTTTGCAAATATTAATAAATATCCACAACAATTCTGTGAGAAGTATCCCCATTATTGTTCTTTTGCACATGAGAAAGCTGAGATTCAAAGAAGTTAAGGCCAACATTTTCAAATTTATGTGTTTCACGTTGGACTCCTAAATCCAAGGTTTGGGGCCTAATTAAAAAGGCCCCCATTTGCTGAGGTACAAAGTGTCCTCCACTACTACTGAAGGCAATGCAAGCTGTTGAGTGCTCAGGACCTTTGCAAATAAGGCCAGTTACAGAGGTTTCTTGAGCCTGATTTAGGGGCCCAAGTGGCCTGATTTGTAGGCGGTTGTGCACCCACAACTCTTATGAAAGTCAGTGGAATCTAATGGTGCTCAGCCCCTCTGAAAATCAAGCCACCAAGTTTCTGAAGCCTAGCCTAAGTGACTTACTCAAGGTCTCACAGGAAGTCAGCCCCAATGCTGGGTGTCGAACTCAACTCTCCTGACTCTCAGTAACTCTACCTTAGTCATAGGACCCTGCCTTCAATACAGTCCAGCACAATGGATAGACTCTTTCATAAGTTGTCCAAAACTACTTTGTGGAGATAAACTATAGGGCCAACGGTTTCAGACTTTGGTATCATAACCTGAGCATCTAAACCCATAGTTAGGCACCTAAATAAGCCACTTGATTTTTCAAAGGTGCTGAGCAACCCTTAGCTCCCATTGACTTAAATACGGAGGTAGGAGCCTAAACCACAGAGCCTCAGGTTTAGGCATGTGAGTTTGAAAATGCTGGTGAGGAATGTATGCAGAGGGGTAAAGAAATGATGAGACCAAGACCCAAATGTTCAGAGCTGAATGTTTACAGTTGGGAGGTCACATCTAAATGGCCTGACTTTCAAAGGTGCAGCTCCCATTCATTTCAGTGATGTTTGTGGGTGTCCAGCCATTCTGCAAAGCAGGGTCTTTTATACCTAGGGGCAGTACTTTAGGTAGCCTAGTTACTCTAGTCCCTACAGTGAAAGAGGCGTTTTCAGCTGAGGTTTGTAAATAGATGCCTAGACACAAGCAGGTGTTTATAGATGGCAGGAGTTTTACTGGGGCATCAGAAAACCCTCCAAGAACATTAAAGACTAGCCTGGTGTCAGGCCAGGAAAGCAAAGGAAGCTGCCCGGGGAGGCTGCCAGTCAGTGGGAGTTTTTTGTGGCAGGAGGCTGCTGGGTGGAGTTTCTTACTCACCTTTCTGAGCTACCTCCAGCTTCGGTGAAACCTGCAGGGCGGGGTGGGGGGTGGGGGGGAAACGCGCCTCTTGGAACAGGTTTGTCTTTTCCCTGCTGACGTGTTACTGCCCCAGATGAGCGTTTGAAACAAAACCACCCTGTCCGCGCAACGGCAGCCTGGAAAAACTGGTCACGTCAGGGGCGAGGGCTGCATTCCTGGCGGCGGCGGCTGCAGGGGACGGCAGGGAGTTGGGCAGGTATATAAGGGGCCAGCTCAGAGAGCCTGAGCAGAGAAGGGAGCCTGGGGAGTGCGATGGGCGCCGGAGGAAGAGCCAAGCCAGCCCGAGGAGCAGAGGGGCTGCCCGGCTACCTGCCTTCCTCCAGGCAGCTTGGCGCGTGGGGAGAGCTGGGATCCCCGCGCTGCCTCCTGCACCAGCTCTAAGGGCCCAGCTGGCTGCAGCCAAGCTGGGAAACCCCAGTGCAAAGGGGGGTGGGAGGAGGGATCCTCCCTGGACCGTGGCACCAGTAAGTGGCCAGCTGCGTGGGGCAGGCCGGGGCGGCGCGGGTGTGTCTCTCTCTTGTTTGTTTTGTCTCGCACGTAGGTCTGTGCGGCGGAGCCAGTGCAAGCCCCGGCGGGCGGCCTCCTTGGTGCAGTGGTTCTTAACAGTTCAACAGTTCTCTAGCATAATTGTGAAATGTTTAGGACCACTTGACCCGGGAGGCCCGGGCATCCGGCGAGGAGGAGAGAGAGAGCAGCGGACGGCGGAGCCCTCGGCGGCCCAGGTGGGAGGGCAGCCGCCCCCTGCCAGGGGGTAGTCTGCGCCTGGGACGGGCCAGGCTGGGGTGGGGGGCCCTGGTGCGCAGGAAAAGGGATCGCGGCTCGAACTGGATCGCTGAGAAAGGGCTGCCCATGCCCCGCTCTTAACCGAGCAAGTGACCTGCTGGGGGCTGCCTCGGAAAGGAGCTGGAGTCGGAGCCCGAGAAGCTGGGCTGGACGCTGACCCCCCAACCGGAGCCGGGGCACTGCAGGGTGGGAGTGGGAAAATCCGGCAGACTTTCTCCAGGATCCCAAGTGGGAGCCTCCCGAGGCCCCTCCGGCCTGTGGGTCACTCCAGCCCCAGAGCGGGGAGGGATGCAGCCGGCCGGCTGCCCAAGCGCGACTTTTCTTTGTTCTGAAGTTTATTCGAACGCCCTCCTTTAACCGAGCCTCCGCAGGCGGGGGTGGGAGTCCGCCCGTTCCCCCCGCCGCGGCGCTGCAACGGGCGGGGGGCGGGGACTGGGCTGCACAGGGACCCTGGTTCACTTGGCAGTTCTTTCGCAGCTTGCCTGGGCTGCTTCCCAGCGGCGCTGTGCACAGTACTGACAGGTGCTGGGTGGCTGGGAGGGAGGGTACCTGGCACATGCAGAGTGAAGCTATAGGCAAATGGACTAGCTTTAATTGCAGAAAGAAGAGCGCACACACAAAATAGGCTGCAAGACCAGCTTATATGCCTATATTTCCCCCTCTGTACATGCCAGATATTCATACATTCTAATATATAGTTATGGATAACGCCCAGTGAAAATGAGAGTGACAAAGAGTAATACCAATGGAAATGTTTTTAAAACGTTATTGTACCGTGTGTTGTAAGAACTGAAATGTGGCTAATCGATAAGGAACAATTGGGGTACATGCAGAAACGAAAGGGTTTCTGTTGTCTTTCTGTTCTCTCTTAATTCATATCCATGTTCTGTTTCACAACCATTACGTGATTAAAAAAAAAAAATTAAATGAATGTACTGCCTATGGAGGGTCTGTCTTCAGAAGTCTGATCTTTACATGCATGTTGGTGTTGGAGATCTGCCAGTCCACCTGTTGGTTCTTTAGCAATCTTAATGTTGTTTTGGACTCTAGCGTCACCTTTCTACTGCTGTACTTCATGTGGTCTTATTTTCAATATATACTGTTGTTTTAGAAATTTAGGGCCCAATCCAACTTTAGTTACAACTCAGGCAAATGACTTCGGTGGGAGTTTTGCTTGAGTTAAGACTGCAGCACTGGGAACCCGATCCAAAGCCCACTGAAGACAATGTGTTTCATTGACCTTGTCTGCCTTTGGATCAGGCCCTGTATTCTTAGAATTTAGCTGCAGATTTCTCGGAGTGGAAAATCTGGCAAAGTTTCAGTTTCTAAGACATCATTTTAATTTCAAGACAATTATTTCTGTCATAATTAAATTCTAAGGTTACTCCTCCATATCTCCCCCCACCCTCCTTTGTTCATATACATCCAAACAAAACAAAAAGAGGAGGCTTTTATTTAAAATGCAATGTTACCATTTCTAAGTCTTTAATGGGAAGGGATATCTGCCTGTGGGTTTTAACACCAAACCAAACACACACCGACATCTGTGGCACTCTGCTTGCTTAAAAAGTTGCCACTGTTTTATAGCAAGCACGCTAGGTGCACATGTTCTATTGCTGCGCGTGAAACTCTGGCCCCATTGAAGTCAATGAGAGTTTTGACATTGATTTCAATGGGGCCAGGATTTCACCCCTGTGTTGTTTCGGTGGGACAACATCCAGGGGAAACAAGATATCTGAATGCGGATAGGCAAAAGTGCCACGAATGTGCTGCTCCGGGACAGTTTAGAGCAGTAGGTAAAAATCATACCATCTCTTACTCAGAACAGGTTGGGCAGGGTTAATTATGACATAATGGGGTTTAATATAGCTGGAAGTCAGGGAACGGTGGCCCTCTAGCAGTGTTTCTCAAACTGTGGGGCTGGCCTCCTTAGGCAGGCTTAAACAAGCCCAGGTAAAATGGAAAAACAAATTTTGTACAGGACTTGGCAAAGATTGAGCTCCATATTCATTAATCAGGAT
Organism: Eretmochelys imbricata; assembly: GCF_965152235.1. NCBI lineage: Eukaryota > Metazoa > Chordata > Testudines > Cheloniidae > Eretmochelys > Eretmochelys imbricata. The sequence goes on from NC_135577.1 coordinate 113,955,907, forward strand.
GATTCCTCGTTCACAGAGACAAAAATTGAAATGGTCTAGCAAGGAAAAGATTAGCAGCCTATCCCGTTTAAAGGTCTGATGATTCAATGCTATTCTATCTAGGTTCTTTTATATGGCACCCATCATCACAGTCTCCAAGCACCTGCCAAATATTGAAAAAGAAACAATAGTACGATTCTGTGCACCCAGTTCTCTTTAACGTCAGTAGGTGTTGTGAATGTTTAAATAGTGCAGGGCTGAGCCTTGAAGTGGTGAAATTATACTTGCAAAACATCGTGGGCCAGGTTCCCTGGTTGGTGGAAATCAGTGTAACTCTGTTCATTTCAGTGGAGCTACACTGATTTACATCAGCTGGGAAATCTGACCCAATGTGTTTCCTCACCACCACAAACAATGGACCTGATTCTGTCATCCTTCCACATCCAGCCTGCCCGCTGAAGTCAATAGGAGTATTGAGTGCACAAAAATGTGGGATGAGACCTCTTGATATCAATGAAGATGCTTCCCTCTTGCTCCATTTAAAAAATATTACCATACAGGTCCAGATGAGTATATTTTTTCTCTGCCTGAGCGCAGAATGCTCTGAGACAGCTTGAAAAAAACCCCTGCTGCCTGGTAGAAAAGTGGGTGTTTTGTTTTAAAAGAAAATCTCTGTAACAATGGCAGAGTGAACCTGGGGGAGTTTGTACACACAGAAAGAAAGAGAAAACGTAATGTCCTGTTTTGCTTTGTCAAACTAATGTCAAGACAAAGCTTTCCTGATTACTCATGGGAACTGATGCTTTACTCTAACCCTTTCAGTGGAATCCGGGAGGGTCACTGCTTTATTGGAATGTCTTCTCCATGCATGTTTTACCGTGCATGACATTTTAAATGTTCTGAATTGGATTGATGCTAACCATTGTTCTTTTTTTGTCAGACGCGTTGAACTCCTGATGACAGGCTTGTAGTTTTCATAAACTGGGCAACAAGCCATTTGGATAAACAAACAAACAAAGCTATGCAATGAAATATTAAAATATGCTGGCAAGTAGCTCTTCCTTGTGATACATTGCCTGAGCTAAGTGAAAACTTGAGGGGCATAAGCGAGGGAAATCAGACAGCTACTGCTCTTTTCTGCCTAAACTAGTAAAATGTTGCCGCACAGCATGTCTTCAGCTTGAGCCATTAACATGTAATGTTTGAGACTTTAGGGCAAAACGTAAGCTCACCCTGCTCTGTAGCCAACATTTTGGCTTCATTTAATGACATCTGATATTAAGCACCTGGCTGAAATGAATAGTGAAGATATTAAAAGGCTGGTTATGGCCAGGATAGAAGCAGTGGCAGAGTAAACCTTGGTACTACCCTGGGCTCGGACTAAAGATGCATTTCTCCTAGCCTGCTGTGCCAAAGAGCAGGAAGTAAAAAACATTTCTCCTTTCCTCCTCCCCCTTTGTGTGGGCTGCTTTTGCTATTGGTGCCTAATATTTTCAGTATGCACAATAATGCATTGGACATGATAGCTCAGTGGTCAGAGATCCAGCTGGCAGCCCATAGCAAAGCTCGCCAAGCCAAGCCAAATAAAAATAGAATGCCTGAATGAAGAAATCTATGTATTCTCTCTCTCTCTCTTTCAATTTCTGGATGCTACCCCATGTACGTGGATGACCTAGGCCTTGTCCCACTCTGCTCATTGATTAACATTTTGTTGAATGCAAGGCATCCTTGATAGCATCACACTTAAGTTCTTAACTAAGACATAGTCACACCTCTTCAAGCCCTTGAAGTAATCGCATAAAACCATTTTGTTGTTGTTAAAGCTAATAAAAATATTTTTACTTCAAAGCATCTATGAGCAAAATTTTCAAAGGGGACTCAGCGTGGCTGCTAACTCACACCTGCGGTTTTGTGTATGCAATCATTTGCAGGAATAATGATAAAACTTTCATCGTTTTACTGCCTGTTAGTGGCATGAATTGTTAGGCCCAATCCAGTTCCTGTTTTCTCACTGGCTGCAAGAAGAGCAGGATTTGACCCACGGGTGCAAAGTTAGTAGGTAGTTATTGATGGCCAGATCCTCAGCTGGTATAACTTGGCCTGTCTCCTTTGACTTCAGTGTAGCTACATTGATGTACACCAGCTGAGGATCTTGCCCTGAAATTCTTTCTCTACACAAATTATTACGAACACAAAATTATAGATGCAAATGGTCCAAGTGTATTCCATTTAAAATACATGAGAGTGGATGCTGACAATTGAGAGCAATGGGGCGGCCAAGGCCTGTCAGCATGACGATAACGAGAGAATGCACAGTCAATCTGTGGAACTCTTTGCCAGGGGATGTTGTGAAGGTCAAAACTATAATGAGGTTCAAAAAAGAACTAGATAAATTCATGGAGAATAGGTCCATCAGTGGCTATTAGCCAGGATGGGCAGGGACGCAACACCATGATCTGAGTGTTCCTAGCATCTGTTTGCCAAATGCTGGGAGTGGACGACAGGGGATGGATCGCTTGATGATTATCTGTTCTGTTCATTCCCTCTGAAGCATCTGGCATTGGCCATTGTTGGGAGACTGGATACTGGTCTGACACAGTATGGCCGTTCTTATGAATGATGTGCTGATGAAGTGGGCTGTAGCCCACGAAAGCTTATGCTCTGATAAATTTGTTCGTCTCTAAGGTGCCACAAGTCCTCCTTTTCTTTTTGCGGATACAGACTAACACGGCTGCTACTCTGAAACCTGAGGGTTAATATGTTTAGTCAGGAATGTGGCAATTCCCTGCGTTGGCATCAAGTCATACAAAAATCCAGCCATTTCAGAATTCATATGAGTCTCATTTCAAATGTGCTTATGATTTTTAGACACTATTAACGGCAGCCAATGTGGCAGTGCCCAGATTAAGCATGACCCCCAATGCTATCTGGCCTGCCTCCCTCCATCCCTGCCTGGCAGTTAGACACCCCTTAGTCACTTCTATCCTCCTGCCATTCTGGCTTCCCTTCATCTATATAGTCCCACAGGTTGCAGCTTGCTCCTTGATGGTGGGTATCAGAGTCTGTGTTAGACACCTGCGAGCGCCAATAGCTGGTATGCATGCAGCTAAATCCCAAATAATTTGATTCTTCCTTACTCCAGTTTTCAATCTGATTTCTTTTCCCTGTTCTTTAATGTCAGACTAGTGACTCCATCTTTCCGCTAGGTACAGAAAGCTGGAATGGAAATGTTCTGCACACTGTATAGTATAATGTATTTTATAAGACAGTTGGTTAGAGTCCCCATGTGATGACTCTTAACCTGAGATGAGCATATCTGGCCAGAGCTGTAACTCTTTAGTCTCCTTTATGGTAAACATCACTTGTTCCTCATGTGCTGGAGTTACATGAATTACCTTTGTCTTTCTTCCTGGAGTGCAACAGGAAGCAATTTTAAGAACATGAAGCACTAAAATTAGAAATACTTCAATGACATTTTTATGGTAGCCACATGCAGGGAATTCATTTTCCTACCTTGTTTAACCTTCACAATATCATAAAGTAGCTCTAAAGTCTTTTTGATGTCAAGATGAAATATATTTAAAATAATGTTTAGTTCCTGCACTTCATTAATCATGCAGCAAGCTACATTTCCAGTATTTTTATTTCTGAATTCATAAGGAAGCTGTGTGTGTGTGTGGGGGGGGGGAATGAACCAATACATAACCCATATACTGTGAGACTGTCAGGAAATGCTGCAGGTAAATGATCTAAGATATCTACTAATACACAGCACTCTACTGTCTCTCATTCCATTCTTTTCCTTTATGCTACTCTGGCAAATGTTTCAACTTTTCCCACTGTGATAGAACAGTAGTTAGAATTACTTCATCAAGCTGGTTAGTGTCCATGGTATGTTGTGCTGCCAATTCTTGCAAGTTTATGGTGAGTCTTGTGATAGCAGGTGTTTTTCCTAAAGCCCTGGTTCTTGGATTCATGTGAATAGTGGAGAATTTCCGCTGTCTTTTGTCACAAGTGCACCCTAAAATCTCAGTGACCAGAAGGTAAATAGGAAGAATTCAAATTGCATTTTATTTTTTTAATCTAATGATTTTTAAGTCAATCTCATGATTTGGGGAGGGGTCCTGCCTCATGATTTTTGAATGTTTGGATTTGGCAATACCAAATTATAAAAAATCTGGTAAAATGTAGCTCATTAATGTTAGGAAATCAAGACATTAGGTCAGTTCTTTTTTCATTTGCACAGGTGTAATTCCAGAATGACTCTAATGGCTTGTGTGCACTGGTGTGACAGAACCAGAATAGAAAGACACTGATTTTGTAGCAGTGATCCATGTCTTTGCCATCTAGACTATTGCAATGTGCTGTATGTGGGGACGTAGCTTAACTCTTTTTAGAAATCTCAAGCTAGTGTAAAATACGGCTGCCCATTTATTAGATGCTGTTTCATGCAGACAGCATGTCATGCTGGTACTTTGGGGTGTGCACTAGATTCCAGTTAGTTTCTAAACTGAGTTGATTCATAGATTTTAAGGTCAGATGGGACCCTTATGATAATCTAGTCTGACCTCTTCCACGACATAGGCAGGCTATAGAATTTCACCCAGTGGTTCCTACACTGAACCTAATAACTTGTGTTTGAGCTGGAGCATCTGTTTTAGAAAGACCGGCAGTCTTGATTGAAAGACTCCAAGTGAGGGGGTTATAAACATTAGGTTTACCATGGAAATTCCAAATGGTTTGGGATCCAGTTGCCTTAGAGACTCTCTCACTACCAGCCCCAAGTGAGATCAGCAGGAGTAGTGGAGCTAACAAAGCCCAGGTTTAAAAGAAAGGGAGCACTTGGTGGGGGTTTTCTCTAAAGAATTTTTTTTCTGGAATTCATGCCCTACGTGGTCCACCAGTGTCAGATTTTGTTGATCTTCAGATTGCCTTCAGGTTCAAAGTGCCAGGCTTATCCATTTGCCCATGCTTTCTGAGTAGGCTTGGTAAGTAGGGGAGGCGACTCCTTTCTGTAGGTTGATTAGAGAGGCAATTTGTATTCTGGAAGATGAAATTAGTTTTGACAGGGATGGCTAGATCTTCTGTGTTGGATATTTAACCTTTTGGTTCTATGTTTTGAATATGTACGAGTACCTACAACTCTGGCTAAACTTACATTGCCTCATCTCTGTAGTAACTGAGCATCTCCCACGTATTGGTGCATTTATTCACACAACAACCCTGTGAGGAAGGAAATTATTACCTCTCTTTCACAGATGGGGAATAAAGGTAGTGAGAAGATAATACCTAGCATCACACATAAAATCTGTGGCAGAGCTGGGAATTGAATCCAGGTGTTCTGAGATCCAGTCCAGTACATTAGCCATAAGAGCATTCTTCCTGACTTTTAAATATATATGAGAAATACTGAGAATAGTGGTTTCCTCTAAAATGCTTTAATGAGTTTAATCTTTCTACTTGCCAGAATAATATTAATTATAGATTAGGGATCTGAGCCCATGGTTCTTACCAGGCAAAACTCCCATTGATTTTAGTAATGTAACAGGCTAGAATAGAAAAACATTGACCATGAGCCAAATGTAAATGGTTAAATAATTATTGTAATTAAAACAATACAGGCTGTCTGATGTCTTTACTATCAATATGCTCTTTCCAGTATCAATGTGACCCATCTGCGTACTCTGTGCTGACAATTCTAGGAGACAATTGGCCACATTCCCCTCTGTCACAGCTTTGCAACACACATTGAGTTCAGTGGAATTGTGCAGATGTGACTGAGAGCAGATGTGACTGAGTGCACTGAAGAGTCACATCCCAGCTTGCTGTGCACTAACTCACCATGTAGACAAGCCCTTAGGAACTCTCCAAAATTCCACCCATTGAAACCAAGCTTTTCAAATCTGAGTGCTTAAAATTAGGTTCCTAAACCCATATTTAGATGCCTAAATATAAGTGGCCTGATTTTTAGAATCATCGAGTACCAAAAATCCAACTGAAGTCAATGGGGTGTTCTTAGAAATATCAGATCATATGAGTGCTGAAATATGGATTTAGGAGCCTCACATTAGGGACACAGATTTGGAAAGTTTGGCTTGGTCCAGTAGAAACTTCAGGTAAAACGTCAAACTCTACTTTGCATCCTTCCAGACTTTCAGGCCAAAACTCTTTCACGCATTCTTTGGAATAACATATTCCTTATATGTTCTATCTAACCTTGTACATACTCCTGTGTCTCCAGTGTGTGACTGAACCTGTGAATTCTTAACAAATAAAGTCGACATATGAGACCATTAACAAACAAAAGAATTATATAAGTTCATGGAGGAGAGGTCCAATCAATGACTATTAGCCAAGATGGTCAGGGATACAACCCCATGCTCTGAGTGTTCCTAAACCTCTGACTGCCAGAAGTTGGGACTGGGTGACAGGGGATGGCTCACTCAATATTTGCCCTGTTCTATTCATGCCTTCTGAAGCATCTCGCACCCACCGCTTTTAGAAGACAGGGTACTAGGCTAGATGGACCATTGGTCTGACCCAGAATGGCCATTCTTATGTTCTTACCATATTTTAAAGAGTGTCAGCATTCACTCATGTAGGCACCTATTATTCACCCCTTGTTCAATAACCAGCACACATCTGGCCTGGTGTGAGCTTGAGCACTGACACACGACTGTAATTGTAGATGCTAAATATTATAGTGCTCAATACATTTTGTTTTCTATTATGCCAAGTTTATCCTATGAATTTCACTCCAAGGCGCCATAAAGAATTATTCTTCACTACTTGTTGATCCATAAACGTACCACAGAAAGCGTTTGTATCACAGCATATATCTATGGCAAAATATTTCACAGAGAAAATAAGTAATTTGATGGGTTGCTTAACACTCTGCAGTTGAGTAAATTGATAATCTATAGGAGTTCATTTACAGATTAATCCCAGAGATTATATGTAGTAATATGACAATTGCAGGGTCTAAATAGTGTCTTCTGAGATGCACTTTAAAGCTAAATTTAAAAAAAGTTGTAATCTACATTCCTGCATGAGGTGACTTTGCAGAAATTTTAGATGCTGCATAAAATATGTCCCCATCAGATTGGCTCTCACTGTGCTGTCTAACATCCCAAGGCAGAAAGGCCAACATTTTCAGGTATCTACATTTAGGCTTCTAAATCCACATTTAGGCTTTGTCTACCCTTGGGCCTTGTCTGGCTTTAAAAGATTTGCCACTTTATGCCAGCATAGTTAAAGTGGTAAAGCCACCTTAAGGTGGCTGTAGTTAAACCAATATACAAGTGCTTATGTCAGCATGATTTATTCTGGTTTGGTGAAGCAAAATAAACTATACTGACATAAATTGCCTTACTTGTATAACTATGTCTACACTAGGACTTTTACTGGTATAACACTGTTGTTAAAATAATTTTACCCCAAGAAACATAGTTATATTGGTAAAACTTAAGTGTAGACTAAGCAATAGGTACCTGAATGAATGCCCCTATTTTCACTCATGGGTATTTGGGTGATAAGTAAAAACCAGGCCATTTATTTAGGGCCTTTGGAACCCACCAGTAAAGTTCAGTAGGTAATTGTTACTCTCTGTGTCCAGGCCACAGAGTATGTGCGTCATTACACCCCAGATATGGAGGGTGGCTCTTGAGCTCGGTTTGTGCACACTCATGTCTTTGGTTCCCTGGTTCAATCCCTGGTGTTGGACAAGTCAGTGGCCATCACACCTATGTGTGGATATAAGTGCTTAACTTTAGAAACACAAATCTGAACAACTGGACTTATTCTTTTCTACAGTCACCAGCCCTGCCTGGGCCTTAAAGCCAGAGCTCCGTGGACCTTAACCTGGGTGTAAATTTGACCTCTGCACCCTCTGTGTTGCCTGACAACCCATGGCCCTGCAGGAGCTGATGTTGCCTCTCCCTTCCTTGGCTTGTGTAGTGGGACTAGGGAAAAAAATATCAAGGAGCACAAGTGGTGAAAGCAAAAAATACAACACTAGAGGGGGCAGGGAAAGCTGCCATACACCCACCCACAGATCAGATCAACTCCCACTGTGCCATGGATTAGGGAAAGTGGTGGGTGGTTCCTTTTGCTCCCCTCAGCAGCCAGGGAAATTTCTGGAGCAGCTTGCTGCAGGATCAGCAGAGGATGGGGAGGTAGCTAACACCTTACCTGGGGACGTAGCATATGGTGACAGCAGACTGTTTGGCCCACAACCAGCAGAGGGGTAAATGGGAAGAACCACTGGATATGAGTCTGAGGAGAGGGACTGAACCAAAATTAATGGGGAGTTTGGTTAAGAGGGACATGTTAGGGAATGGGAAGTGGCATAAAGCCCTTCTGTGGCGACAGTGTTAAGCTATCATTAATTTAGGGTACGATTCATGAAGGTACTTAAGTGCCTAAGGCCCATTCTTAGGCGCCATTGTGATCCACAAAACTCATGCTCAGCTGCCACCTAAACCTTGTAGGTGCCTATGTTTCTGCCTCTAGTGCCTAGCTTTGGCCTAAACCCAAGAGTGATTCACAAACTGGTGAAGTTAGGCCTAAGTCATGTGTTGGGGCCCATCTGTGGGTGGGCTCAGAGGATCAGGCCTCTCAGGATCAGTGCCTACTGGATCAGGCCTCTCAGGCAAGTTCATGCAAAGCAGCTGGTGGGGTGAGGCATGAATAGGGCATCCTTTATAAGCTTTAGCCTAATGGACAGGGTATTCATCCCAGAGGTGAAAGACCCTCAGTTCAACCCCCATCCTCCTCCTGAGAGGGAGAAGAGATTTGAAGGAGCACTGACCACCTCTCAGGTGAGTGCTCTAACCATTGGACCATGGGACAGCCTGACGTAGGGTTCCCTCAATCCCTTCTGTTGATATTGTTCCACTTTAATTAAATGATGGTGTAACTGAACATTAATCAGGCCACAGAGTGAACTCTATAGACCAATGCTACATCACTCACCTGAGAAGTACCCAAGTGCTGTTCAGATCACTTCTTCCTCTCAGGCAGTGTGAGTGTTGGGGGAATGGGGACCTGAACCTGGAGGATCTATGTGCTAGGTGAGTACCCTATGCACTAGGCTGAAGGTTACAAGGGAAGGCTTTTTTCTCCCTCTGCCCAGCTACTTTGTTTTGGGAACCGCAAGTGACTTAGGTGGGTGAACACCTATCTTCCCTTGATTGGTGGAGCTCAGGTACAAATAGGCACCTCCCTGCAGCCTAGACTTAGGCATCTCTTATCAGTGGCTCCCATTGGCTAGCTAATGCGCTGGTTTTGTGGATTGCCATCTAAAGTGCCCAGCTCTCCCCATTCGTTACCTAGGTACCTAACTGATACCATACACTCAGAGTTTGTGGATTGTAGTGTTGTGCTGGTGATTGTCTAGGTGCAACAATGCCTTAGTGCTTTGTTGTCATATACTGAGGGGAACCCATTCCCTGCTAGGAACGCTGCTGTTTCTCTCCTTTGTTGTTATTTCCTTGTATCCCTTTCTCTGTTTCTCTCCCTCTTCCTGTCATTGTCTCTCTCCTTTCTTTCGTATGCATCTTCTTCCCACCTACAACTTGGAAATCTCACCTGTGAGCTTCACTCCGACCTCTTACTCAAGCCTATCTGGAGCATGAATGAAATAGTTAATGCTGACATTAAAAAAGTAATTGTGAGGCTTTAGAGTTAAAACCTCGCTAAAATGAATAGGGTAGAATTAGGGGGAGTTCACCTCTCTGAGACACTGTTTGAGTCTGTAGCAGACTTAGGTAGCCATCATTGTATCAGTTCATACTCATTTCCTGTTAAGAAGGCTTTTCTTCACAACCACTGGAGCTTACTTTTATTTTGAATAAAAATTGAAATTCTGATGAATGTGTCAGGTGTGCCACAAAAATACACCACATGGGTTAGATCTGAAAAGCAAGTAGGTGTTTGACACATCTAACCTAAAATGTTTTAACTCTCTGCATTAGATGCTAGATGACCACCAGATTATGTGACTGTCCATAGGCAGAGGTGCAAGAACATAGGAAGCCATGCTGTTTCCAAGTGCACATGTCTGTAAACATTGACACAAATAAGCATTTGCAGCCTGAAAATATCTGGGCAAAAGTGGGTGCAGAGTGAGTGGATCTTCCAGTTTAATTGACCATTTGTATGTTTCAATGGCAATATTAAGCAAGAAACTCTAATTTATGCTTGTTCATGTCATAGATTCTCTTTCTGTGTTTTACCATGCTCCAATGATACCATCAGTCCATGTTTCTCCTTTATGGGTTTCATGTAATATTATATTCATTATACTTTGTCTTTCTTTCAGGCTGTCAAAGCATCATTCACTGATTCATCCTTTGTCTCATAGGGAAGAGTAGCAGGTATGAGGAAATGGAGTGAATAATGTACACCTGAACTTCAATGTAAAAAGTTAGTAACCCTGAAAAGAGAATTTATTGCTACTGATGCCATTAGAATGAATTCTGTCTATTACAGTTAAAAAACATACTTTGTAAAGCCTCTTGGCAGACTTCAATAAAAAGCCACTACATAAATACAAGCCATTATTAATGTTACTGTTATTTCATTTGTTTATTTTATTTTGTATTTTATCCGGACTTTTTCTTTCAAATTCTGATATTTTGGTAGCAAAATATATGATTAAGCAGTATTATATATTCATACGAAGATCCTCTTGCCCATTAAATGATATGGCTTAGGGTGACCAGTCGGCAAGTGTGAAAAATCGGGACAAGGGGTGGGGAGTAATAGGGGCCTATATAAGACAAAGTCCCGAATATTAGGACTGTCTCTATAACATGTATGGATGATTTAGTTGGTGTTGGTCCTGCTTTCAGCAGTGGGTTGGACAAGATGACCTCCTGAGGTCTCTTCCAACCCTAATCTTCTATGATTCTATGAAAATCGGGACATCTGCTCACCCTAAATTGGCTTAGAGGCAAATATCTTACTTTCCTTTTGTGCCTAACTATTCTCAGATAGAAAAGGAGGACTTGCGGCACCTTAGAGACTAACAAATTTATTTGAGCATAAGCTTTCCTGAGCTACAGCTCACTTCATCGGATGCATCCGAGTCTCTAAGGTGCCACAAATCCTTAACACGGTAACACGGCTGCTACTCTGAAACCTATTCTCAGGTATTATTTTTAAAAGCTTTTTGCAGCCCTACAGTCTAAATCGTTAATAGTTTCCGTGACAGTAATTGATGGTGCAGCGCCACCTGCTGACAAATGCGAAGTGTAAATAGTAACTCAATACAACAGCACCTCAGATTAGCAACACATGGGGGAACTGAGATTGTTAGCAACTCTGAAATGTTTGTAACTCTGAACAGAACATTTTTGTTGTTCTTTTAAAAGTTTACAACTGAACATTGACTTAATACAGCTTTGAAACTTTACCATACAGAAGAAAAAAATGCTGTTTGTAACCATCTTATTTTAAATGAAACAAACACAGAAACAGTTTCCTTACCTTGTCAAATCTTTTTTTTAACTTTCCCTTTACTTTTTAGTAGTAGTACCTTTAACACAGCTCTGTACTGTATTAGTTTCTCTCTCTCTCTCTCTGCTGCTGCCTAACTGTGTACTTCTAGCTCCAAATGAGGTGAGTGGTTGACCAGTCAGTTGGTAACTCTGGTGTTCCTAAGGCTGAGTTTCTACTGTATATACATTAAACAGAGAGCTGTCATAAAACTATGGTGATTGGATGTTGATCAATAACCTTAGTTCTAAATTGAGTAGCAAATTGAGATTCAAGTTTCTCTTTCAAAATTAACAACATTGCTGTGATAAAAAGACCAGTCAAAAATCCCTGTCACTTGCTGGGAGTCAAAGCCACTTGTCTCATATAACTGATAGGTTCTTTTCAGAGGGATAATTTGCTGTTAAAAAGTAAAAACCTGCTCTATTCTTTACCTCTTTATGACAAAGCAACATAATTTTAGTGGAATTGCACACTTTTCTCATTCCAATCAAGTATGTTTAAATATTGAATTAAGAAAATGGAATAGTTCTGTTTGTTCAAGGGATTAACAATGTACACAGATATGGACAGAACAGCAAATAATACACGTTCATGTTCAGATGCAGTAAAAAGAATTGGCCAGTCCCTCAAGGGGGACAATGCATCGGATGAGCAAGACAGACATTTCTTGAGAGGACCGTCTGCGAGATCTTTCTGGGAGGCGTCTGATGACTTCGTCCCGTACAATACAATCTTGATTGTAAAAAGTATGTGGACAAAGTAGTCTCTCTCGCTGAGCCCTCCCAGGATCTCACATTCTGTGTGATGAGGTCACGAAGAATAGGAAATGTTTCCTTTATGTGTGACTGGCAACTCTGCCTCCTTCTGTTGTAACTTTTTAGAGCATCTCATTTGATAAAGACTTTTTTGTGAAATATCTGTGGTAATCGTTTAATAACAGACCTCAGGGAATGCCCTCCGGTCTGACCGGTGTTATAGGGAAAAGGGAACTATTTGATTAAGCCCGAGTAAAGAACAGCAGTCTCATCCCTATGAATACAGTCTACGCTTACCCCATCTGCTACATATGCCTATGCTTTCCTAGTGAGAGGATCTCATTCAGCTCTCAGTTAAAAAACGGGATCATCCTAGGGCTGTGAATAGGTGTTACTCCTGATTTACACCTTTGTAACTGAAAGCAGAATTTGGCCCCGGTGACATCTGACATCACAGCCCCCCTTTTAGCTCTACCGCTTTAAACAGTGGGCTTCACAAGCCTGTAGGGACCATTCAGAAAGGAAGTAGATTGCAAATCAATTTGCATTTGCCACATCTAGTTCCGAACCAGATTGTCCTCTAGTTTAAACTTGGACTCGTTGGCAGAGCAAGAACATCAACACCGCGATTGCCGCAGCAATCACAGAGGAGAGTTGTGGTCTGGTTCTACGGGCAAAAGAGCTCTTTTAAAATACCGCATGACCTAAAGCCTCCTGCCAGGCTAGTTGGCACCATCTTAACATTCATTGTGTAATATAGAAGTGATTTTGACGTCAACCATTTTTTTTCATGGAGACAGTTGTTAAAAAATAAAGGGGGAAGAGCAAAAGCTTCCCCCGAGCTCAGTAAGAAGCTGGCTTTATTACCACGTCAAATTAGGAGGTGGGCTCTCTTTGGCCGTTGCTGACTGGCTGCATGGGGAACGGAAAGTCCCTCTTTCATAACTATTGTATTCTTGGGGCTACGTTGTGCCCTCGGTTACAGTCAGACGTGGGTACACAGTAGGCACTGTTCATTTCTACCTGCTTGGTCACAACTACCCCTCAGAGAAGGTCACCTGGAGAATATTAGAACTGCCAAAATCTCCTCAGCTCCTGAAAGAGGCTCTTTACTGAATAAATCCCACTGAAGTAGGAGGGTGCATTGTACTGAGCTAATGTTTTTCTACAGGGCATGAAAAAGGGCTACGGAATATCCCAAGAGGATATCCCCACTTTGCCTAGAATGTATTACATGAGCTCTCTCCCTAAGAGGCAGATAAGTACCTGCGATCAAATTTATACCGTGATTTCCTTTTCTGCCCAGAGGTTAGCTGCCCGTCTATAGCAATACGGAGATAAAGGCAGATGTTTCCTGCGCCAGGGACCACCTGTTTCCATCCCAGCTACAAGAAAAGGCACCTTCCGGCGGGGCTGTAGGTGCTCTGATGAATTCTCGCCTGGCCAGTCATGTAAACGCTCACGAATGTGAGGTGGGAAGCAGTAATTGATTGTTCCCACCATTCTGATCTGGTCGGATCGTTCCGGGTTACAGGGCCGAGCGCTGTGTCATTAAATGCTCCAGCTGACTCTGGGCAGCGGGAATCCCCCCGGGTCCTACAACCAAGCGCGAAGCAGCAGCTGTGGCCGCAGCGCTGGGACCTGTGGCGCTGGCCCAGGTGCTGAAAGATCATCAGGGCTGCTCCCAGCTCCAATTAGAGTAACTCTCTGCCCCCCCGCCCCCGCTCACACGTACACTCTGACGCTCTCTTCCACACCAGGCACACGCTCGCACTTCTTGACTCTCCCTTCCTCCCTGAGAAAATGAGATCAGATTAACAGGAACCCTTCCTGGAGATAAATATGAGAATCCTGTCCCATGCGCCTTAAATCCCGCAATGATCCCCTGAGCTGCGGATAATCTTTGCTGTCGGAATCTCTTGAGGCGTGCGGAACGCAGCCCCAGAGCAGGCAGCAAGGCAGAGGGTGTATCCACATGTTTCAGGCACCGCAATAGTTCTGACCAGTGCAGAGCTTAGGGAAACCTATAGAAGTAACACAACTGAAATAAATGGACCTTCGGACAACACTGGAGAAACCCGTGGGATCTTTACCTCTTTTATTTCCCCCAGTTTCCTGATGCTCAAAAGCCATTTGGTCAGAGGTCATTTAACTGTTAATAAAACTCAGCCTCTTTAATGGTGGGCGCGGTGAGAGACAGAGACTAACACCGTTTGAGTAAGTAGCGTTTAGCTGCCCAAGCGTGAGAGGCATCCAGGCAAGCAAGTGAGGGTTAAACTGGCATGATTAGGGTGACAAGAAATTGACTGGAAGAGCGTGGATTACAAACTGTCTCTCTTTATGACTTGCAAATTAGAATGGAAATTAAAAAGCTCGAACACAGCGATCCCCACGCCTCCCTGACACGGCCAACTGAGCAAAGGATGGCCCACAACTGTCTTACATTAGGAGATGTCAGTCTTTCCTAACCCTGACCTTCACCAGTTGTTTACAGTAGGAATTTCAATCGCTTTCCTAGTAGATCAGGGCTGGCGACGACATGGACTGAAGCGAGGACTTGCTTAGGAATCTACTTTGGCAAAACAAGATGTGGTGAGATTGGGGTTAGGGATCAGTGCTGGATGCCAATTTTAAAAAGAGCCCCTTGAAACTGATAATTGAAACAGACTCTCTTTGAAGTCATATGTACTGAAACCCTGAGAGGATTGATGGTCCAGGGGTTAGGGCACTAAAATGGGATTTGGGCAACCGGGCCACACACTCCCTGTGCGCCCTTGGGAAAATCACCTAGTCTCTCCGTTCCCCATCTGCAAAATGGGGATAATAGCACTGCCTTACCTCAAAGAAGGGGTGTGAGGTGCTCAGAAGGGGTCATAAAGGTACCTAAGATATTCAGAGGGGCCAGCTTTCATGATGGGTGTAAACTCTAACACGAGGATTGAATCCCATTCACAGCCATGAACGACTGGCTTGCAAACAGTAAGCTCAGGAGAGGAGCGGGAAAGTGAGGTAACGGCCATATTTCCAAGTGGAAAGGGAAAGTGGGGAGGTTAACAGGCTAACCCCAGAATTAAATGAAAGGATAGAGCAGAATAACAGCACGCTTCTCTCCAGACTCGCTGACGGATAGTGGTGGTGGTGATGAGTAGTTTACTGTTAATATAATCCTTCACTTTTATTTTTATTTTTACATATTTTGTCAGTGCTAGAGATCCTTGGGTGACACCAGAAGAGATTTTTTTCCCTCCTGGGAGGCAGTTACAGAGAACTTCTTCAGGAGACCCCCCCCCCAAGGAGCTCCTTCCGCCCCTACTGGAGTCAGGGAGAGCTTTGCCTCTGATTTCAACTGGCGCAGAATCCTGAGCCATGAGATTAAACCACCTCTCAGCCATTTTTGCCCTCACAGATTGTCCTCTTACATACAGTCCAGCCATTATCCTTGAACGATTTACTGCCAAAAAAGTCTGCAGCTTGAAACTTCAGAGCGTGCGTTATTGAAAATTAAAGGCTAGCTAGTTCATCCTCTTACCGGCCTGTCTGCTACTATACGGTAGGCTATTTTCGGTACCTATGTGGAGTGGAGTTTTGGTGGGCTAGGTTCAAACATACCCGGAACAGTTAGGTTTTTGAAGCCCCCAGGAGGAGGAAGATGATATGGCAGGAAGGTTATAGTTGTGTACATACATCTTAATGCCTGATACTAACTACAGAGCACACTGCTGCTCGCGAGTGATTTCTGGCATAAGGGGTGGTACAAAAGTGCCAAATACCTTCACAATCTGGGGGTGGGGGGAGGGATAGCTCAGTGGTTTGAGCATTGGCCTGCTAAACCCAGGGCTGTGAGTTCAATCCTTGAGGGGGCCATTTAGGGATCTGGGGCAAAAATTGGGGGATTGGTCCTGCTTTGAGCAGGGGTTGGACTAGATGACCTCCTGAGGTCCCTTCCAACCTTGATATTCTATGATTCTATGACTTACTCTGAGAGGAATCCAAGCAACACGTGGTGTGGGAGTTTCTAGCTCTAAAAGTTGTGTATTGTCTCTCAGATGTGGTGAGCTTCCCTCCCGCCCCCTTCAGTGTCCCTGCAGGAACTTTATTTCTCTCTGGGCCTAACAATCGCTGAAGGCTTACTTTTTTGTCTCAGCAGTTGTAGCATTACAGGTCAATGTTTTTTTTAAAAATCGAGCATAGACTCAAGGACAAGCTAAAAAGCAGACAGATTGTGTGATTCAGACTTGCTGGCTCTTTTCTTACACTCCAGGGAAGCTGCAGTCCCTCATTATTAAACAAAACATTTATAAACAGTGGAAACAAGCAATGAGAACTGACTGGCCTGTTCTAGATTCCAGTTTTTTTTGGGGGAAAAAACCAACAAACCAGTAGTTTATTGATGAGGAGACATCTGAGACATTACATCCTGGATCAATAGCTCTTGCTCCATTACACCACGTCTGTGTATTATATAGATGTTTGTGGTGGTGCGTGCATGTTTGGGCTATATTTGATTAGAGAGAGAGATTAAAATACTGGAGGATAATCTCCTCTAGGAATATATGTTAAATTTTCTGGTTCTGTTGTAGTCGTTAGTAATACTGCCATATGTCACCGATAAATTGAAGCCTATGGTGGCTATAGAATTCTATTCGACCATTGAATTTTGGGAACATTTTGGTATGCTTAGAAAGAAGAGTTGCCTGTATCCTAAGGCAGTGCTTCCAACCTGCTCCACTTCCTGTAACTTCCATTTCAGTATCTATTTTTGTATTTTTCACTCCATGCATCTGATGAAGTGGGTTCTAGCCCAGGAAAGCTTATGCCCAAATAAATTTGTTAGTCTCTAAGGTGCCACAAGGACTACTGGTTATTTTAAAGGGATTTGTTGAGTTATTTTCCTAATCTTGCTTTATTTAACTATGTATGAGCTATAAGTGTCTAGGACTAGTCTTGTTTTGCTTTCCTTTCTTTCCACTTGCTCTGATGTCCTTTTGAATAGCATGGGAACAAGATCAAAGGATACTTTTAGCACCTCCATCCGCCCCATGCAGCATTTGCTACAGGGAAAAGGGTGATTCATTTTAAAAACTCTAACAGAGAGAGAGAGACAGAACATTCCCTCTGATTGAAAAAAACCAAACCAAAACCAAACCAAAACAAACCAAAACAAAAAAACAAACCCCGCAAACACCCTACCTGAACTTTAAAGTGGGCCCTATTATCACGTTATTTAAAGGTCTGATAGTGTCAGGTATCATACCGGAGAAAAATATTATGTCTGACAAAATGCTTATATTTTCCTGTGGTATTAATGAGAAGCTTGCCCTGGGCTATTTCCCCATCTCAGAGGGCAGCAGATGCGGAAAGTCCTTAGGGATCAGATCTTTGAAATTTCATCAGCATTCATGGGTGACCTAGCCTTTTGAAGCACAATGATAGACATGATAAATCATCTTTACAACGAATTCTAATTATCCTTTATGTGGCCTGGGTGCCTCTTGAAAAGCAGAAATCTAACACTTTTCCTTCATTGCTTCCAGATTTCTATGTGGGTGTCAAACGTGGTTTGTTCTCCTCCTTTCCCTCTGTGGATTGCATGAGTCCCAAACCGGTAAGTGTGCAGGAGTCAAACTACTCTATTAAGTTACACGATTGCCTGTATTGAACTAAATTTAATTCTCTCCCCACTCCCAATGAAATTACGTGGCGCGGTGTAAAATAAGATTAGAAGTATACCATTATAGCAATTAATACTATAATGCCTCCATGATTAGTGTGCTACATTGAATTTCATGGATTTTTGCTCACTGTTGGCTAGATTTCCCTTGGGTCCTCTAGGCCAAACCATTGTATTCTTAGTAAATTAAATGTGAAATCACAGCGATATACTTTAAAAAATCCACTATAACCTGTATATCATATTAATACATAAATCCAATATAATCTGTATGGCATAACATTATACCCTATATGATCGGGGGTGGGGGGTGCCTTTTCTATAAGGACCACTCTTAGGTTATGGAAGTCCTGAGTGTCATGTGCCATAAATGGCTTGCTGGGTTTATAAGGAAAGTGTGTGCTCAGTGAATGGACCTTACAGCCATTTAGCGAGAGACAGCACTTTGCAAGGCCAGCCTTTCAGAGTCCCCTGCGGTGCAGTGCTGGTGGGGGGTGGCAGGCGCTGCCCGGCTGGGATGGGGGCTGTCTGTGCCCCGAGATTCCAGCGCTGCCCACCCATATGTGCCGAGCAGAGGAGACCGCCAGGGGGCTGCCCTGAGAGGAGCGCGGCTGGAGAACAGGCTGATGGGGCCGCACAGTGCGGAGAACAGTCGAAGCGCCACGTGCCCAGCGCAGCATTTTGTACCCAAGGGCCGGTCCAGTTTCTTTCTACCGACCGGCTCTGGCTCCAGCGGGCCTTGGATCGGGCCACGGCTGCCTTGTGTTTTGCCAGAGCTCTCTGGCACCCCAGTTCTTGTAGCAGGGACACGTTGCTGCAGGGTCATTCTGCACGCGCCCTTCCGGACGGCGCCTCACCCCTCCCAGCAGCGCAGCGCCCGCCTCCCGGGGATGGAGCTGGATTGCAGCCAAGCTACATAGCCTAGGGGGCGGGGCGGCGGAGCAGAGCCCCAGCCGGCAGCCTTGCCCGCCGAAGCATAACGGGGGGGACAAAGCGGAGGGAATGGCAAGCATGGGCCAGGCCTGTTCCTGCTACACACCGGAGTCACGGACTGGGGGTGTGGGGGTCCCGCACATACGGCCCCATGCTGCTCTCTCCTACTAACGCGGCCACCTCTTAGGTCTCACCTGTGTAACGCGGGCACCCGCCTCTAGCGTTGTGCAGGGCCTCTGGGGGCCTGCATCCGTGCGAAGGTGCCAGGGAATGTCACGCCCCCCGCCCCAGCTGGGCGAGTGCTGGGCTTTCTGCGCCATCCAGACTTTCTCGCGCCTCCCCTCTCCGCGCGGCCTTTGATCCAGAACTATTCACGATGCGGGGCCCGCGCACCTGTGGGAAAGGGGGGGCTGGGCTTCTGGCCCTATAAACCACACCGTGGTAACTGGGGTCACGTGGGGGTGCTCCCATTCCTCCGTTCCACCGGGACCAGGGGCTTCCCGGGCTCCAATAGTCTTGCAGACGGCGCGGAGTTTACCCGAGGCTGCAAAACTTGAAAGGCGCCAGCGGAGTGGCAAGGTGCTAATCGGTGGGAAGCAGCGTCTGCGGGGCTCTGCTTTGGCTACAGAGCTGAAGGGGAGAATTCCTCTGTTCTGTTCCCTCCTAACACTTGCCAGCCCGCAGATGCTCTCCCCCTCCGCCCCCCGGAGTGCCTTTAAAGAGGAGCATGTTTGAAGTGGCCCGGCCCCTGATGGAAATGCGGTTATTGCCGAGGTACGGTAATGGCTGTCTGGTTATCTGGAGCCAGGACTCTGTGGCGAGGAGATAAGATGGTTATTAAGAGACCCGTTTTAATGCTCGGGGATCGCTTTCAGAGCGCCCAAGAAAAATGGACTTTATCTAGTCTATTATTATATACAATCGCGCCGCTGATGTTTCTCTTCAGTTTAGAGCCCATGAATAAAAGCTAATAACTTTCCCTTCTGCCTGTTTATCGCCTGGACACCTGGGGGATTTTTCACTTTGTCAGAGCTTATTAAAGGGATACTTTTAGGGGTTAGAGCTGGGGGTATTGGGGCTCTCGCCTCCTCGGGGCTCACTTAATACCTGCCATTAATTACTGATGTCGCACACAGGACTTTTAGAGAGCGGCTGGCTAAGCCAAGCCTGGGAGAAGGGCTCGTGGTTACTGCGGGTGTAGGGATGGGGGTGGAATTAATTCCTGCTGGGGCTGAGGTTTTCGCTGGCAAAGGGGGTGAGGCTGAACTCCGGTAGGATTGAAGACATGGGGGATTGGGCGGCGGGAGGGAAGCGCGTTGCCGGTGGGACTCAGGACATGGAGAGTGAGTCTACACTGCACTGTTAGCCCATAACTGGAACTCAGGTTCAAGCCTACCCCGCCCCCCTTCTGTCTACACACAGAACCTCACAGGGTGGAGGGTCTGAGCCTAGGTCCCAGGGCTCAAACCCTATCGCTTTGCACTATCTATACTTTGCAGCCCCGCTGGACTCATGCTCTGGGAGTCCCCCCAAAGCATTTCACAATCCCACAGGATGACTTTCTTTGTCCTATGGACAGTCAAGTTTCCCCACACTGCACCATGAACAAAGGGCTAGAAGGCCACATTTTGGAAGGCGCTGGGAAGTCTGGGGTATGGGTGGTTGGACTTGGGCCTGAGGAATGTAGTACAGATGCTGGAGCCACAGGTTGTGACCTAGGATTCAACAATGGATTGCAAGTGAGTGTAGCCTGCCTTAGCAAACCCAGGCTCTGCTAACTTTAGTTCTACCAGCTCCGGGCTTACATTGCAGTGTAGACATACCGGGAGAGGCCAATGGAAGGAGACCTAGGGTGAAATCCTGGCCCTTTTGAAGTCAACAGCATAACTCCTATAGACTTCAATAGGGCTAGGAATTCATCTCTGTTTCCCTGTGGCAGTGAGGACGTGGGGATTGTGGTTATGGCAGTAGGCAAGGGACAGGGGCATGACTCTGGATGGAGGGTGTGGGGCACTGGAGCAGTAGAACTTTGGAAAATTCACTACCCTGCCCCCTAATAAATGTCCAGCAACATTTGTTACCCTTTCAGGGGGTTTAAACTCCCTCCTTCTGCCCTCAATTTACTTAGATTGTAAGATCTTTGGGAGCAGGGACTGTCTCTTTATTTGAGTGTACGGTACCTAATACAGTTGGGGCTGGGACCTCTAGGTGCTAAGCAATACCAATAATTATAAGGTTTATTTATTTATTTCACCATTCTGATGAAATTGCTTCTCTCTCTTCCCCCATGGAAAACTAGCAATATTGCCCATGCTCATGTTCCCAACAGGAACCTCATCTTCCTTGGGGAATGGGCCCATGTGTTCCTTCCAGACATTTCCCACCAAAACGGGTCCCTAAAAGCATTTGTAAGGAGAGCCAAGGAACCTTGACTGGTGAGAAGTTTGGAATTTCAGGAGGAGTATTTCACAGGGAGAAGGGACCTGAGCCTGGTGGGTCTGAGGACCTGGGGGGATAGGATGGGCTTGGCAGGGGGCTGATTCTGGGTGAGATTGTGGAGGTTGAGAGAGAGGCTAGACTTGGCCTAAGGGCAAGGGATTGATTCTGGGTGGGAGGACTGAGGACGTGTTCTGGGCTGGAGGGGGGGCTTAAGGCTCTGACTCCCGGAGGACTGGCTTGGAATTAATAGTTTCGGAGCCCATTGAACCACCTCAGTGCAACTCTGGAGTCAAACGCCTCCCTGAGGAGGAGAGGCGGTAGGAAACCCCACATGGTGGGTTTTTCCTTTCCCCAGACACGTTTGACTATTTTGTCCTCATACAAATTTCCATCCAGCGCCTGCCTCTGGATCCCAGATTCCATAGCCATTATACAAGCCGCTGCATTCATTGGCTGCTGCTGCTGTCTAAAACAGTGATTTTCAAGCTATGGTCTGGGGGGGTCCGCAGACTATGTCTAAGATTCCCAAAGGCGCCCCCCATTCGAAATATTTTAGGGTTCCACAAATGGAAAAAAAATTGAAAACCATTGGTCTAAAATATATGCTTTTTAATCAGCTGGAAGCCTGAAATGGGAGACCCCGTATATTTTGGGGGTAACCAAGAGCCAGGATGCTTTTTAGTGCCATTTCCTTTGGCAAAACTTTTGTTTATACTAGCAATTGATTAAACCCGGCAGGACCCAGGGTAGATCCGGTGTCCTATGGCTTGGCAGATGTGTGAGCTCTTACACAAGGAATCACTTTAGGCACGCGCAGCTCAGTGTAAACAGTGTACCCTGGACTGGAGACTGGCTTCTAGCATTCATAGGAAGGTGTCAAGAGTGTAATTTTTTTTGGGGGGGGGAAAGAGAAAAGCAGAGTGGTGACAGTTTGGATCTCTTACGGAATCCCGCCTCTGCGAAGGCGTGAATCTCGGGACTGCGCTGCTGCTCCTGAGTACTAGAAATTAAAGGCGCGTCGACAAGGCTGAGCTCGGCGACTGTGGTCCCCCTGCAGAGCCGGGCTGCATAGTTTATTCTGCTCACTCGCGCTGGAGACACGCCGAAGCGGGGACAACGCTTTGGGAGTTGTTTGCTTAGGAGGAGAAGTACAGGGAAGGGGATTAATGCGCTGCCTAGCGCCCCTGCCCCCTTGGCCGCTCGCTCTCGCCGCCGCGCGCCGGGGCGCTGCCTGTCCGCCCGGCACCGCAGGCTGATGTCACCGTGGCTGCGAGCCCCGGCGGGATTGGCTCGGGCAAGGCGTGGAGGGGGCGCGGGGCTCCTGCAGCCCCAGGCAGCGGCGGCAGCAGCCCGCGCAGCTCCGGCAGGCAGGGGAGCTAGGCTGGCTCTCGGTGAGACCCACCCCGCCGGCAATTAGCCTCACTTTTTATACGGCTCCCATGTAGGCAGGGCACCCAGGCAGCCGTGCCAAGGCAGCTCTAGGCCTGCCTCCCTCCCTCCTCCCTTCCCTCCCTGCAGGCGACTTTTCAGGAGGAAGCCACCAAATGCAAAAGCTCTGCCTCCAACTTTCCTCGTTAGCAGCAAAGCCGGGGGGTGGCGGTGCGGGGAGCTGCGGGGAGTACCCTGGCTGCACCCCGGGAGTCAGATTTAGGGGCGGGCGGGGGGAGCTTGCAGGGTTTCCACGTGTCCTCTGGGTCTGCTGGACAGGGCTTCGGAGAGCCAGAGAGGCCGAGGGGGGATGCATCTGCCACCGCTTGCCACTGAAGTCGCTCTGAAGGCAGCAGGCACGCGTCTGTGGCGGAGGAGAGGCGCTCGCCCCTTCAGCCCAGCCATTAGAGACCCGTTCCTCGCCCCCGATGAGGAGCGGAGCCAGCTGCTTGTGTGACTCGGGCTCTCTGGTTAATAACAAGCTTTTAGGGGAGCGGTAGCCCCGGCTGGAAAAGTATTTCCTCGGGCGTTTCCCTTCATCCCTTGCTAACTGTCATCACAGACTTCACAGGCAGCCCTGCCTTCCTGGCACTCCCCCGGAGAAATCACCAGTGCATGGGGGAGGCAGGAGAGAGGCGCTCCGGGTCAACGGCAAGGGCATCCTCAGACGAGCCCGATGCGGGCTGGGCGCTGATGGCCGGCAGGAGCGAAGCAGGGGACAGAGGGAAAGAGGCTGCGGCTCTGATGGGACGCTGAGCGGAGCTGCTGCTGCTCGCCCGCGGGAGGAGCCCAGCAGACCAGGTGCGCTAGAGGGGGAAATAAAAAGGAGCGAGAGATATTGGTGGGTTTGCTGCCTGGCTACTGGCTCCCTAACCCCCAGCCCTGCGCAGCCTGCCAGTATGAAGGAGTAACTCGCACCCAGCGTGGTTCTTGGCCATCGCTCAGGGAGCCGGATATTTCAAACCAAACGATGGCTTTTCAAAAATCACCCGATCCCTCCAGCGCCACCAGGAAAAACCCCAGCCTGCTGGAGATAGGCGCTCTCTGCCTGGACTCGGACATCATCTTCGGCTTCACCAGCCACCTGCTGCGGAGGAAAGGCAAGGTAAGAGAGACCACCGCGGCTGGGGGTTGTTGGGACAGGAAAGCGCTCGGGGCCAGGGGCAGCAGTGGGCGAGTTGGGTTTGGCTGCAAGCACCGATTTCCGCCCCGTTGTAGACCGAAGCTAAAAGAAAACTTGGTAGGGTTTAAGTGTCTCCTAGTTCCTACGTATAAAGTAAATTCCGAAACGTGCAACGAGCCCACGTGCAGTTTCAGCACCACGAACAGTCCAGGCTGCACAATAAAAGTCCAGCAATTAAATCCGGGAAAGACACCGCTGCTTAGAAACACCCTTCCCAGGGCTCCTCTATGACCGTCTCAATGGCAAACGCGCGGAATACAGCAAAGCTACTGAATGATCCTTTCTGAAAGGGATCCGGGCGGCTCCCTCGGATCACATTGCTTAAAGCGTGGAGCGGTTGGCTTCAATCTACAGGAAACCTTCGAAATGGGGGTGTCTTAGAAATACCTGTGTCTATCCAAGGTGTTTTTAAAAAAGCACCTGATTAGTTCTAGCAGCATGACTCGCAGCGCAGAACCGGAGCTGGACCCAGGGCCCACTCCCCCTTTCCAGCTGCAATCCAGCCCGACACTGTGAGTCGAAGGAGGCTTTTGCAGCCATTACTCAGACGCATGAAATATTTAAGCAAGTTACTGAAGACCTGCAGAGCGCATTGAGTAGACACGGTAAGGAGACCGGGCACAGCACTCAGAATCATGCGTGTGTCTTTGTCTCCTCTGCCCCCAGGTTAATGCCAGGGACAAGGTACTAATGAAGCGTTCCCAGCTGCGCACAGTGCAGCGCCCCGGCAGCAGGGCAGCTAAAGGTTCGCAAGGGCGGGCTGCTTGGGGGCCAAAGGCATTGAAGTTTGCCATGGGCATCCCTGAGGCTGTGAGTGGCCAGATGGGCTAGTTACAGTGGAGGGTCTCCGGCCAGGATCTTTAACGGCTGCTGTAAATTAGGCCTGGAGAGTCACATTTTCCGATTTCACCAGCCTCCCCTGATGGATGCATTGTTTGGCTTGTGCGCGTTTGTGATTTGCGCGCATAAACTCCGCGGGGGACCTCGCCTGCAGCAGGAGATGATGGGGAATGGCGGTCATCAGAGGCACATGGAGAGATGCTGGGCTCCCACCGGGAACAAGAGCTTTGCAGAGCTGCCTAGTGCACGCGTGAGCCAGCTGGGGCGCCGGAGCTCGCAGGGGAACCGCTGCCGCCCAAGAGAGTCTGGGGAGGTGGCGCATCAAGCGGAGCGTAAGGGAGCTAGCGCGCAGTCGACAGAGTTCAGAGCCATTAAGCGTGCATTTAATAGCTTTCATTACGGATTAAGCGTCTGGGATAAGTCTGCCTGGTAAAGGCAGTCTCCCTGATGAGGCGACACGCATTATAGCGCACCCTGATCACTGCTTGAGCGCCTGAAAATCCAGGTGCAAATCTCCAGGAGCTAAAGAGCGATTAAAGTCACGCGGCCAAAGAGACTTTCCATTTAAAGACCTTTTATCGGCAGCCCGCATTTCGGGCTGTGGCTCTTCACTCACCTGTGTCCAAAAGTGAGCTGCAAGAGGCGCAGCGCGTTATTATTATAACCATACTGAGTCAAACACAAATCACGCGAGTGTAATGCTGGTACATATCGTTGTCCTGTATTTAATGGGGATTATGTGTGCGCAGAGGGGAACCGAAAGTTTCCAACCCGCCTGCCCAAAGTCAAATGCACGCATGCGAGGCAGTCTAGCGGCTCTGCAATGAGGCACACTAAAGAAACCACTTGTGGCTGTGTGTTTCCGGAGTGAACCCCCTCCGCCCCTTCTAAGTGGGTCTGGGGAGCGCAGAGTGAGAGCGTGTAGACTGAATTCGCGGGGGACCTATGCAAGCACATGGCCAAGTCTCTGCCACCAAAGTGCGGAGTAGCACGGGGCCAGCAGATGGCGCTCCAATCACAGGGACCGCTCTTAGCCTGCGACCAGAGACCAGAGTATATTGCCCCAGCCCTCGCGGTTGCTTCATTCAGGTACTTATGCACTGGAAGGGCTCAGACTATCCGGTGCGAGAGCAGTAGCTGGACAGGGCAAGCAGGTCTCAGACACATAAATAGCAAAGACCCAAGCCACGCAACTACCCTGCCTGCGAGAGTGAAGTGTGAAGCCACTGCCCGTCACACTCTTGCAGGTGTAAAACGCATCCAGATCCTCTCCGCGGGTCAGAACAGAACCGGCGGGATCTTTGTTGTCCTGGGGGGGGGGGGGGGTGAAGCGTAGCAATCAGGGGCAAGGAAGGGTTCCACCCGTCTGCCTGCCTGCAACACAAGTGCTAAGGACAGGAGGCGGAACGGCAGCCAGGGAGACAATTAGCTGAGGAACGGGGATTTCTCCACCTGTCGGGTCAGCTGTCACATGCACATTCCTAAAGAGCTGATGGGAGCGGGCGGAGCGGTACACAGACTCCAGCGTGTGTGTGGGGGCGAGAGCGCGGAGAGTCACCTGTGCAAGGTGCGCGAGGCTCTCAAACGCCACCCGAGCACACGTGGCTGGGGCCAGGCACCGAGCTGCAACGGGAGAGATTCCTCGAGCGAGCGAGCTCTCCAGGCACGTGGCATAAAACAAACGGCGAGAGTAACTCAAAGGACGAGCTGTGCCTCCTTTCTTGCTAGTTTGAAGTGCAGAGCCCAGGGTTCAACCCCATTTCCTTCGCAGGCACCCTTCCCCCCTCCCATGATGTAGCAGTTTAAAAGCCGGATCCTGAGAGTTGTTTGGAAAGTTTGGCTCGGGCTGCCCCATGCACACTCCCAACAAGCAACCCCCTTGTCACTGTTGGGGAAATTTTTATTTGAAGGGGCTCGCGCGGCAGGCACCCCACGAACGCTCCGGAGAGTTTGGAGCCGAACGGAGCCTGCAGGGTCAATGTGGCAAAGAAACGCTCAGACTCTAGCGGCTCCCACCTCGTTCACCCCACCCCACGCGGAGCCCCTCCTCCTCTCGGAGCAGTTTTTCCTAACGCGCTCCAGTGCGCTCGGTCCCTTTCTGCCCCGAGGTGGGGAGCTCACTCCTCCTCCGCCTTCTCCTCCCGCCTGCTCCGCCCGCTGGCTCAGTCCGGGGCTTCTCTCGCGAACTTGCAACCCAAACTTTACTCCTTTGAGTTCCAACAACATGGGAGGAAACATTACGTAGCTCCAGGCCGCCGCCCGCCGCAGCAGCCGCCCTTGCAAGTGGAAACCAAGGAGCCGGACTTTGCAGCCCCCGGTCCCTGGACTTGGCAATGGGCAGGAAGGTCTTTCAGGACAGCTCGGGACTGCGCAGCCCAGTGTAGCTGCAAAGAGCTGGGATCTGGGCGCGCGGGTGGGTCAGGGTCCAGGTGACAAAAACCTGCCTGGTCCGGAACCATGATCCGGGCTGCAGAGAACCCAGGTGGGAGAAGGTGTCTGGGCTCTGAACACCGGGCTGCGGGGGTAAGTTGGGGCGGAACTTTTCAGCGAAGGCTAATGGAGCCTGGTGCAGAGCGCGAGAGGTTTCACCCTTGCCCTGCGCGCGCGGATCCCCCAGGTGCTCGGAGTTTGTTGCTCCTGAAGTTGGCCGCGCGCTTGGGAGGCACGAGGGGACTTTGCACGGGAGGCTGTGCGAGCAGCGTGCGCGGGAGCCGGTCAGTGCACCCGGCCGTGGGCTACAGAGTTGACTTTTTGCTCCGGTCCGGCCCGGAGGCTGCTCTTTGCAGGGTTCCCCTCCCAGGCGCAGGGGCCCCTCTTTGCAGGCTGCCCCAGATAACGGGAGCTGCTGGCTCCTTGCACCGTCCTGAGTCCTTCTCTCTTTGCAGATCGCGGAGGGAAGCTCTGGGCGAGAGCCGGCCCCGCTGTCTCTGGAGCTCGCCCCTAGGAAGAGGCTGCCGCCTGCCGCCGATGAGGACCGTTGCGGCAGCCGCCCCGCTCCGGAGGGAGCTGGGGCCGTCTCGCTGGCCGAGCTGGGGCACTTCGAGAGAACCGGGAAAGGAGGATGGTGCAAGAACTGCCAGGTCAAACTGGCCGAACTCAAGAAGCAAGCCGTGAAACTGGCCGCCAGCAGCAGCCCAGCTAACTCCCTGCCGGTAAGCCGGGCCCTTGCCCCCTGCCCGGGCACAGGCTCACGCGGAATGGGGTTGCGCAATCGCATCTGGAGCGCACACAGCTGGAGAGCTGTGGGGCCCTTACCTAGAGCTCTACACTGTGGCCACCCAGTACCTGGCTACAGCTAGATCTTTGTATACTACACAAATCTGGGTGAGGAGGGCTGTCTAACACATAGCATGTGTAGAGCTGTGCAGCCAAGGTTCCTGGTACCTCTCTAGAGCTCAGCATCTGCAACTCAGTGCTACTGCTATCTAGCTTTCTGCATAGTACTTTTCTGGGTCTCTGCGCTGTTTTAGAGTAATAGATCTAGCTGCTAGGCTGCAGAGCTAGATCTCTGCATAGTAAATACCTGTGTCTATACATAGTGCAAGTCTAGATCTTTGCATAGTGCTGATCCAGAGCTGCAAGGGGAGTAGAGGGGGCAAAAAAAACCTAACTAGTTTTAAGACTGAGCTTGATAAGTATATGGAAGGGATGGTATGGTAGGATTGCTTTACAGTGGCACGTGGCCCATCTGTGACTGCTAGTGGCAAATATCCCTAACAGCTGGAGATGAGACTCTAGATGGAGAAGGCTCTGAGTTACTACAATGAATTCTTTCCCAGCTGTCAGGCTGGTGGGTCTAATATATTTGGGGTCAGGAAGGAATTTCCCCTCAGGTCAGATTGGCAGAGACCCTGCAGGTTTTCACCTTCCTCTGCTGTGTGGGGCACTGGTCACTTGCTGATTTAAACTAGAGTAAATGGTGGATTCTCTGTAACTTGAAGTCTGTAAATCATGATTTGAGGACTTCAATAACTCAGCTGGAGGTTATGGGTCTATTACAGGAGTGTGTGTGGGGGGGGAGGAGGTTCTGTGGTCTGCAATGTGCAGGAGGTCAGACTAGATGATCACAATGTTTCCTACTGGCCTCAAAGTCTATAAGTCTATGAGTACAGATCTAGGGCTCTATATAGTATACATCTAGATCACTCTATGTCTGTACTATTTTGCATGTGATTTGATTATAACATGAGTGATTTCAGTACTAAAAATGGTTAAAAACATTTCAAAGACTTCAGATTTCAAACTCTTCTTTAGCACAATGAAATTGCAGCCGTTGCAAACTCACCCAGTACATACAAATAGCTGATTGCCAACATTACTTTTTGCTGACAGTGTGAGCTGGAAAGTAGATTAAACATTGTGTGGCATGCAGTCAGGAACACACACTGTATCAGAGATCAAAGTCAGTCCAGACTGTGCAGTCTTTCCTCACACTAAGAACATGAAGTGCCAGAAGTGCCCTTTGTCAAACTTGGTAGAAGTTGGTGTAAGTGGCCTGTGTCTCAGAGCCCCAGTCACATAGTTCTGGAGATAGTCTGAGCTGAAACGGCAACTGTGCTTTACAGGACATTAATTTGTTCTATTGCAAGATCACTAACAATTGGCAGTAGCACTAAAGTGGCACTAACAATTGCTCATTTCATGGAGGCCATAAAATGCTACCGAACGTTAAACTGTGATGTTCCCGATGTGCCTACATATTTCATTCACATAATTTGGAAAGAAAGTTTATGAAGGATGGTTTTGCTAGGCCCTAAATGTCTGGATGCTTGAATACACATCTCTGCTTGGTGGGTTGACTCCTGTTCTTAATCTCACCAGGGCAAATCTTGGTCACATCATATTCTCATGCATTTATGCCTTCTACTAGACATTGATGAATATCTGATAATGAATGAGTGTATAATGCATGAGTTTCTGGGGCTTTCATTTGCCATATGCATTGCTTTACCTATGGGTAGTGTGTTTATCTGCACAGTCGTCGTCTTCCTCTGTGTATATGATATGCATATGTTAGTTGCATTATATTATTAATATGTTCTTCTAGCAAAAGTATGTGAAACATCACTCTTAAAAGCCATTATAAGTAAAAAGCATATACAATCATGACTAGACACATTAAGAGATCACAAAGATTAGGTAGTGGGACAACATAGAACAGAAAACCCTAGTAGTTCATTTACAAGGCAGACAAAATGTGTATTACATTTTTGATAGCATTGGAAGTAACATTGTTTTCCAAACAATGCTTATCTGGATGTTTGCAAGAAGGAGGGGAGAGGTCTGCAGAGGAAGCCAAACCCTCTTGACCTTCATTTTCATTCAAAGAGTTCCTGTATGATCTGCAGAATTCCCATTGAATCTAAATATAGTTTTGTTTGGAGGTGCATTGTACTGCAGTGTCAGTATGCAAAGTTCAGATTATAGTACCTTAGGGCTTGATCTAAAGCCCTGTGAAATCAATAGGAGTCTTTCCATTGACTTCAGTGGGCTTTGGATCAAGTCCTTGTTTCTTTAGTGTAAAATGTCATGTGCTTTATCTCAACTGACGGCAGCACTATTGGACCTCCTGTTGTCTGGATCCCCATGAATGGTGAATAGAAGTTTAATTTCCTATTGTTAAGTGTATGTGATATACTGGCTTTAAACGAAGCATACAATGCCTGAATCCTTATTATTCTTATAGGAGTTTCTGCCTTTATTGGAAAGTAATGGGGTCCTATATTTAGATAGAAAAGTAAATGGATCTTTGTCATGGGAAAAAATACATATGCTGGAAAGTCAATGGGTCTTGCCCAGGTGTTCAGGTGAAGAGACCTGTCTCCAAAGGCCTGTTTGTGTGGTCTCATTTGTGTAAGTCTCCGGGGAACCTCCCTGATAAGTACTTGATGATGGGTAAATTAATCCCCCTTTTCTTCAGGGTTCAAAGCATGCACAGGAAAGTAATAATTTAATAGCTGTCGCAGTGTTAAAACCTTGACAAACTTGTTCTTAGAGTAATAGATACAAAGAGTGGTTAGTTTATTGAGTAGAGTATGATAATCTCAAAGAGCTGAAGCTGTAGAGTTACAGGATATTTAATGGTTGAAATTGTATTTTCAAATGCCCACAATACATTTAGTTCAGCAAATAAACTACTTAGTACAGAGGAAGACAACACAATCAACAGCAAGAGTCCCTATTAATTTACTGTACACCAGTGCACTTTGAAGGCAACAGGAGATAATGGTCAATGGTCCCGATCCTCAGCTGGCGTAATCTGGCATTACTCTGAAGTCGGTGGAGCTATGTTGATTTACAACAGTTGAGGATCTGAACCAGTGTGTTGGCAGGTTGAGCATTTTATAATGTTTCATAATGTGCTAGCAAGGCAGCTTTTATTTTGGTTTCTTGTTTAATTACATAACAATATTTTAAAAAGCAGCTTCTCTTTCAGACAGTGGCAAGTCCATACATTGAAAATAAAGATAGAACTAATGACAAGGAATTAACATACTATGGGATGAGTAAACACAAGAAGGCTACTTCTTTGAACTTGCTATGTGCTCAAAGGATTTGTGGCCTTTGCCATGATAATTAAGGAATCTTTCAGCACAGATTCAGAAAGGTCTCTATACCTGGTACAGAGGCTCTTTGGGAAGGTGGGTGGGTGGTTTATAGATGAAAGAAGGACATAATTATTGATGAAAGAGGGAAGTTGCATTCTCATACATGGTGCAGCTGATAAGGGTTTGAATTCAAATTAGAGTAAAAAGTCAAAATATTGTTTGCTGTCCAAAGGATGAGTTTCTGTAACCTGCCTTAAAGGATAATAATTGTTTGAGAATACTATGATTAATTTAACTTTTGTGCTGCTGCCCTTTGAGTAAAAGGTAACTTAAAATGAGGTTTCAGTGCTAGAGAGATATTCAGTGTCTACTGGTACACATTTGTTGTGTTATCTTTTTAAAGTCCTGAAAGTCCACTGACCATATATGGACAACTGTTAAGAAAAATATTAATCTTAGCCTCAGTTAAAACTCCAGAACCAAGTTCTTAAACAAGAAATTTACTACACTCTACACTATCAATTCCCTTCTTTCTGTGTTTTCTTTACTATTTGCTGTCACAATGATACCTGAAAGTGAACTAAGATGTAGTTTTAATCAAGCATGTGTAGAAGCAAGCAAAGTTTAATGTGGAAGTAACACAGATTAGCATTAAATATTGCAGTATCAGTGTCCGTTTACTGGGCCATGTACTTATTCTGTGTAAAAAAATAAAAAAGAATGAGTCTTGGTTTATCTCTAATAAAAAGTTTTGTATTTGTCTGGCAGACTGGATGCCTCAGGGAATTGGTAATGGGATACAGAGTCTTTTACTAATGGCGTTCTGGTTTGAATTGAGACCCGGTTGGTAATGACTGAAAGTTGTTATAATTTGACAGCTGTTTGGTGACCTATAGGAAAATACTTGGTGGTCACAGTCTCATTCCCATTTGGCAGATATCCTCATCACAAACCACAGCACAACAATTAGCACTAATTGGCATAGTTGTTGGCAGTCACACAAGAGAGGCCAAGGATTGAATGGGCATGTAGATTTAAATAATAATAATAATAATGCTTAGTGTTTAAAATCTTCACAGCACTTGACAAATGTTAATTAATTAATCCATTCAATGCCCCTGTGAGGTAAGTAAGTCTCATTTCTAAAGAGATGTCAAAGCAGCATATGGACCTCAGAAAGGAGGGAAACAGGCAGAGAGGTTAGTGTTGGCCTACACACAACAGTTATACCTCCTTACTTATACTGGTATAGTTAGAGCAGTACAGTCCCCAAATGTGGATGCAGCTATATAGATGTAAAGGTGCTTTATACTGTCTGTCTGTCTGTCCATCCATCCGTCCGTCCATCCATCCATCCATCCATCTCCATTCCTGTATGGGAAGAGGGATAAGCTATACTGGGTTAAGACACCATTATGCCAGTATAACTATGTTCACAATAGGCCCGTAGTTATACTGGTATAGTTAACTCTTTCAGTAAAAAATCACTTCCCTAGCACAAATAGTTATATTGGTACAAACTGTGTGTTTAGACCAAGCTTAAGTGAGGCCAAGAGCACAGGAAGTGCCAGTTTCAGAGCTGGGATTGAAACTGAGGCATCCTTAGCTCCTTTAATGGTAAGAGTGAGTCACTGGAGAGAGCTGAGTACCAGCTTCTTGTATTCAGCCTCTTGTATTCTCAAGAGGTGGACTAGCTATATGTTGCACAAGTTACAGTCTCTGAGTGGCCGTGACTGCTCTCTCTAGAGGCGGGAAATATAGTAGTCCAGTATTGAGTTGATGAACATTTGTATCGTGGTTGGTAGGTCCTTGTCTGAAAAGAAAGGCTATAGTCTCCTGACAAGCAGGAGATGAAGCACATTATCCTGATTACTGTTGATATCTAGTTATCAAGGAACGGTGATGAAACTAAAAATACTCCAAGGCCTCACACTAATTCAGCAAACAGAAGGAGATTCCTTCCACAGAGAGTGTTGTCAGGGTCTTGGCTAGTTCCTCAAAGTTTGTTTTCCCCTTCCTGCTAATAACTCTTTGGATCTTGCCTGGACTGAGCTCCAGCCAGCTTGGTTTTCATCCAAGTGATTATTTTGTGCAGGTATTGTGACACCTTTGTGATAGCATTAGTCATAGAGATGCTGATGACACTCTATTCTTCATATTGGTGACACTAGAACCTGGGGCATCACATGACCTTCCCCAGGGGTTTCACATGTATGCTAAAAAAATAGAGAGGGTACAGGTTTGAAGCTTGGGGGGCTCAGTATGTGAGGGCGCTTGATGACCAGTTGCCCATCATCACTTTGGGTGCTATCAGAGTATGGTCACAACCACTTAATTCAGTCAGTTTGCCAGGGACAGGAAGCTTGGAGATGGGGTAGTCGTTTGTGAGATCTCTGGCTTCTAGTGTTAGTTTCTGAAATATTGGTTGGACTATTGCATGCTTCAGGGATGTAGGTTAATAGTCTTCTCTGAAGAAGGTTTAAAGGAGGTCATCAGTAGTGGATCCAGGTGAGCTTCCTTGGATTTCACTCAAACAATTGAGCTTACCTGGATAAGCAAGGATCCAATTCACATGTGAATGACCCTCACAACTTCTAGTGCCTCTGAGTGTGTAAGAGATCTGAACTTCTTAAGGAGGGTGAGGTAGCCCTTGTTCTCTGTTGTGAGTTGGCTTTCTTTCCCTCCATATTCAGTTTATCTTTTGAGCTCTTTAGAATGTGGGGCAGTTGGGTCTGGAATTTGGTGAAGTCAGCTGATTGTTTGGAATGACTTACCAGGCCTTGACTAACCTGTGATTCATCTTTATTTTGCTGTGGGACTATTTTAACCCCGCAAACTGTCCCCGCTGTAATAGTGTTACCACACATTGGGGGAATGGTATGGGGGAAGCTTGTGCTAACACTCTGTACTTACCCGGTGGAGAGTAGGGAACTCCAGTTTTGATGTTCCAGTTTTTAGTGCCTTTTATAGCACTAAATTCCCTTTAAAATGTTTCATATTTAACATTTCAAAAGATGCCTCAGTGTAGAAGGTGCATCTTTGTTAGTAAATATGAGCTACAGGGCATTTTTTGGATGCATCTTTAACATTTAATTCTGCAACACGGAATCTTGCATAGACTTGGCTGTCGAGTGCTTCAGGCTATGAGATCAGATGCGGTTTTCAGGTACATGTGGAGCCTAATAAAGGGGATAGTGACAATGTCAGATCAAACGTACTGAAATGAGCAACCAGGTAAGCTAGTGTGTCCTCAGCCCTGCAGTAGTCCCCATGCTGTGTAAAAGGCTATGAAAGCTCATGGGACTGAAGCAGGGTTGTAATCAGCTTGCCTAAAACATTTTGGATTGTCAGGCATGCCCTTCTAAAACACAGGTGAGCAGGATTATCATGCAGCGCTGATGCCTGAGGCAATTGGTCGTCTCACAGGGGGATCTGAAATGGGGGAAGTTATGATTCCACAATTAGCTCCTGAGACTGCAGCCTCCTGGGCTGGTGGAGGGTCATTAATATTGCTCTTGCTCTTTCTTGAGCTAATTTCTTCAACACCCTGGCCTATTAGACAGAAAGGGAGGAAACACATAAACCAGTTAAAAATTGCAGGGGTGTGAAAGAGCATCTGCTCCTAACATCTGAGGTTACTTTGAACCTGTTGAAATATGTAGTATTGTTTTATTGTTTTTGCCAAGAGTTCCACCTACGTGATCCCAACCAACTTCTGACATGTTAATAGCAAGACTGTGGGAGGCAGTGCTCATCTCTCCTGCTGCTGCAGATTGTGACTGATTCTCTTGACTTGACAGTTCAAGACTCTTGGAATGTGGGCTGACAAAATCACCAAGAGATTTTTCTCTACCCAGAGCAGGATCCTCCTCACTTCTTTCTCCATACCCTTGATACACGGACCTCCAACCCCATGGAAATGGCATTATCTGAGTCCAAATCACTCTACCTACTGAGAACACACTGAAACAGGGGAGGGCAAGCTTAAACTGGCCTGCTCTTGAACAGATTTTTCCTATGAAGAGACCACTATTTTACACCATCCTTTCTAGAAGGAAGAAACTTTCTACCTGGATTTGTATACATTTCCTGAATGGAATAATATTTTAGAAAGGCTCTGTTTTCCTTCTTTGAACTGAATTACCTTCATGACCTAGATCTGGTTGGATGTTACTCAGGTTAAGAGTGGGGGAGGTCTGTGTAATTAAGGTTATCAGGCTCTCTTTTTTTAGTATAGGTGAAAATCTGTGGAACTCAACTTATCATACATACTATCCCCATCCTCTGACCTGGAACCCCTAGTCCTAGAAGGAGTATTCCCTACTTACATTGCCAATGTAGTCGAGTAAAGAATGTACTGATCAAGAAACTTGAGTTCTGTTCCTGCCTCTGCCACACTCTGTCATCTTTGGGAAGTCACTTAAGTCAGAGTTTTCATATGTGTCTGCTAATTTTATGTGTCTGTTTTTGTGTGCCCAACGTGAGAAAACTAGGACTTTATTTCCAGAGCTTCTAAGCATCCACAGCTCCCACTGAGTTCAAATGAAGGAAGAATGGTCTATGGTTAAGGCACTGGACTGTGACTCAAGAGATCTGGCCTTAATTCTCAGATCTGCCACAGACTTCCTGTGTGAACTTGGGCAAGTCATTTAATCTCTCTGTGCTTCCATTTCCCATCTGTAAAATGGGGACAATAGTCTTTTTTCCTTCCCTTTGTCTGTATTGTCTTTGGGGCAGAAACTGTCTCTTACTATTTTTTTGTTTTCAGTGCTTAGCACAAAGGGATCTGATATTAGTTGGGGTATCTAGGTGTATCATAATAAAAATAGTAATTAATAATAAAAACTGGCACCGACAGTGACAATTGGATGCTGCAATAGGGAACTTCTCACTTGCAACTGGGATGCCAAGTCTGGTAGTTTTAAACTGGGGGTGAGGGTGGGGGCTGTCTAGCTGGGGTCACTGGTTGCAAGTGGGTCACTATCATTTGAAGAGAAAAAATGCTTTAGGAACCGGAAACAAAGCCAGGAACCTTAGGAAATAATCCATTAGAATTGTAAAAATGAGTCTGACTTAAAATAGCTCTGAAACTTGACAGCTAACTAGCAGGGACCCGGCGAATCTGTGGAACAGGAAGTATGGGGTGGTGCAGAGTGTGTCAGGGCCAAGTGGAGCGTGTTTAGGGAACAGATAAGGGTTCAGAAGAATGAGAATGGATTAGAGGTTTAATGATGACATGGTAGTACCTAGAAGATGCTTATCTGCATATTGCAGTGGGCTCTTACTGTTGTATTGTTAGATTACTGTATTGATGAACTATGGTGGATCCTTGCCAGATTGCAGAAACTATTGTACTGTTGTATTCATCCAGTAGCAAAGTGATGCTGTTATGGAATTGTACTAAAAACGGGTTATCTTGTTTTTTCTTAATAAAAATGTATTATTAAAAACATGAAAAGAAGAAAATGTTTGTAGAGATGCACAAAATATTGTTTTCAAATGAATATTACCAGCAAGGGGTGTATGTAACTTTGCATAATAACTGATTTTTCTTCCAAGTAAATTAAAATGAATATAAACCGTTGGTGTAAATGTTATTTTAAAAGATGCTCTGGGTGATGCAGTAGCATAAGTGGAATAGTCTGTATTGCAGGGGGTTGTGTTTGAAGGTATAATGCATGCTTTTATTGAACAGCACACACATCAAACTTGTTTAACTTTATGGTTCATACTTAATTATTGTTGACCCAAGACTATAAAACCTTGGACACCATCCTTTCTTTAAAACACATCTGTATCTACACACACACAGACAAGTAGTCCATTTTGACTGACTTTTCTCTAACGTTGAAGTTGCACAAGCTTTAAGGTAGTCAATTATTTTTTGTCAAGATCCAGATTTCTTGGTCAAGGTATACTCAAGGTCCAGACTCTAGAGAAAATAATTAAAACATTACAATAATGATAACAAGTAAATAAAAAGATTTCAGGGTCCGTTCAAAAGCATCTGGCGGTCTGGATTTGTCCCGCAGTCTGCTTATTGACTACCCCTGCTTTAATGTAATAATTAAGAGATGTTCATTTGCATGTAGGAAAAAATGTTTAAATGATATAAACAAAACCATTCATTTTAAACAGCCACATGTTCATGTTCATTTTTGCGTGTTTACTTTTAGCACTTAGAATCAGGCTTTGTTGCTTACATATTGTGCTAATGCAAATTGCATTAATGCTTATGGCAGGATCTGAAGATGTGCCAACACTAAAGGTTAAATATACAGAACTATTCCTCTTCCCATGAATCATGCCTTAAATTCAGGCTTTATTCAGTATTCTTGGAATTTAGTAAACTGATCTGAATTTCTCATTGAGATGGAGGCCAGTATTACCATATGTCGTCAGTACTTGTACAGAATTGATTAGAACACGAGACGGGAGTGGGAAAATGATCAATTTTCATTTAGCTCTTAGCAAATCTTCTGCTAACGTTGTTGGGGGATTTTACACTACTCAGTGACTATGACATGAAAGCATTCTGAACAAAACTGAAACTTGATACCTCTATTTAGGGTGAACATTGAAAGGCTCTCAGCATTAACTGTGGAAGCAAAGCATTAGTTCTAGTTTTCACAGCATTCAAAGGATTATGTTTAAAGTGTATCCGATTTTACCACAACATACAAATGTTGAAATGTATTTTGTGCTACCATTAAGGTAGGTAGAAGACTTGTAGAGTTAATATATTGGTCAATACTGATCTCACTGAGAATGGACTGATTTTGCTGGAGTGTTTTAATAGGCATATTCAGTTCATTTTACCCTCTCTTTTTAAGCGTAGAATCATAGAATTATAGCAATGGAAGAGATCTTGAGAAGTCATCTAGTCCAGACCCTTGTGCTGAGGCAGGACTATGTAAACCTAGACCATCCATTGCAGGTGTTTGTCCAACCTAATACTTAAAAACCTCCAGTGAGGGGGATTCCACAACCTCTCTTGGAAGCCCATTCCAGAGCTTATCTATGCTTATAGTTAGAAAGTTTTTATTAATATCTAACCTAAATCTCCATTGCTGCAGTTTAACCTGATTACGCCCTTATGCTACTTTCAGTGGACCTGGAGAACAATTGGTCACCATCCTCTTTATAACAGCCCTTAACATATTTGAAGACTGTTATCAGGTTCCCCACTCAGTCTTGTTTTCTGAAGACTATACATGCCCAGTTTTTTAAACTTTTCCTCATAGGTCAGATTTTCTATATCTTTTATCATTTTTATTGCTGTCCTCTGGACTCTCTTCAATTTGTCTGCATCTTCCTTAAAGTGTGGTGCCTAGAACCGGACGCAGTATACCAGGTGAGACCCTGCTAGTGCAGAGTAGAGTGGGACAATTGCCTCTCATTTCTTACATACAATGCTCTTGTTAATACCCCCCAGAATCGTATTAACAATTTTCTGCAACTATATCACATTATTGATTCATACTCAGTTTGTGATCCACTATAACCCCCAGATCCTCTTCTGCAGTACTACAGTCTAACCAACATATTCCCCATTTTGTAGCTGCACATTTGATTTTTTCTTCCTAAGTGTGGCACTTTGTACTTCTCTTTATTGAATTTCATCTTGTTGATTTCAGACCAATTCTCCAATTTCTCAAGGATACAGTTTGTCTGATGATGCCCTAGCTTGTGATATTTTATTTACTTGTTATTGATTTTGGGTCTGGATTACACTCCCAATGAGAATTGGAGAGCACTCAGCGTTTCTCATTGTAGGAAACAAGGGTGATGTCATGGTAGGGGGTCTACTACAGACTATCTATCCATGAAGAAGAGGTGGAAGAGTCTTTTTTTTAAACAACTAAGAAAATCATCCAAAGCATAGGACTTGGTGGCGGTGGGGGACCTCAGCTACTCAGACATCTGTTGGGAAAATAACACAGCAGGGCACAGATTATCCAACAAGTTCTTGGAATGCATTGGAGACAATTTTTTATTTCAGAAGGTGGAGAAAGCTAATAGGGGAGAGGCCGTTCTAGATTTGATTTTGACAAATAGGGAGGAACTGGTCGAAAATTTGAAAGTGGAAGGCAGCTTGGGTGAAAGTGATCATGAAATGGTAGGAGGGAAAACAGCACAATAAAGATAATGGATTTCAAGAAGTCAGACTAGCGTATTCAGGAAGTTGGCTGGTAAGATCCCATGGGAAGCAAGTCTTAAGGAAAAAGCAGTTCAAGAGCGCTGGCAGTTTTTTATTAAGACATTATTAAGGGCACAAGAGCAAACTATCCCACTGCATAAGAAAGATAGGAAGTATGGCAAGAGAGCACTTTGGCTTAACCCGAAGATCTTCAATGATCTGAAACTCAAAAAAGAGTCCTACAAAAAGTGGAAACTAGGTTAAATTACAAAGGATGAATATAAACAAATAACACAAGTATGTAGGGACAAAATTAGAAAGGCCAAGGC
Organism: Eretmochelys imbricata; assembly: GCF_965152235.1. NCBI lineage: Eukaryota > Metazoa > Chordata > Testudines > Cheloniidae > Eretmochelys > Eretmochelys imbricata. Next base: position 113,995,654 of record NC_135577.1, read on the forward strand.
ACAAAATGAGATTAAACTAGCTAGAGGCTTAGGGTTAGTGCATCTGGCGAAGACATGCTATACCAACGGGAGAGCATCTCCTGCTGACATAGTGCAGTGTAGACACTGCTTTAAGTCGATGTAACTTATGTTGCTCAGGTGGGATGACTTTTACACACCCCTGAGCAACGTAAGTTACATCGACGTAAGTGGTACTGGAGACAAGCCCATAAAGGGTAACAAGAAAATATTCTACAAATACATTAGAAGCAAGAGGAAGACCAAGGACAGGGCCCACTATTCAATGGGGTTGGGGGGGGACAATAATAAAAAATGTGGAAATGGCAGAAGTGCCAAATGACTCTTTTGTTTCAGTTTTCACCAAAAAGATAAGTAGCGACTGGACGTCCAACATAGTGAATGCCATTGAAAATGAGGTAGGATCAGAGGCTAAAATAGGGAAGGAACAAGTTCAAAATTACTTAGACAAGTTAGATGTCTTCAAGTCACCAGGGTCTGATGAAGTACCTCCTAGAATATTCAAGGAGCTGACTGAGGAGCCATTAGCGATTATTATTGAGAAGTCTTAGAAAACAGGAGAGATTCCAGAGGACTGGAAAAGGGTAAATACAGTGCCAATCTATAAAAAGGGAAATAAGGACAACCCAGGGAATTACAGACCAATCATCTTAACTTCAGTACCCAGAAAGATAATGGAACAAATAATTAAGTAATCAATTTGCAAACATCCAGAAGATAATAAGGTGATAAGTAACAGTCAGCTTGGGTTTGTCAAGATCAACCTAATCGCTTTCTTTGACAGGGTAACAAGCCTTGTGGATGGGGGGAAGCAGTAGATGTGGTATAGCTTGGCTTTAGTAAGTCTTTTGGTACAGTCTTGCATGACCTTCTGATAAACAAACTGGGGAAATACAGCCTAGATGGAGCTAATATAAGGTGGGTGCATAACTGTTTAGAAAACCATTCCCAGAGAGTAGGTGTCAGTGGTTCACAGTGAAGCTGGAAGAGCATATCGAGTGGGGTCCCACAGGGATCAGTTATGGGTCTGGTTCTGTTCAACATTTTCATCAGTGATTTAGATAATGGCATAGAGAGTACACTTATAAAGTTTGCAGACGATACCAAGCTGGGAGCAGTTGCAAATGCTTTGGAGGATCGGAATGTAATTCAAAATGATCTAGACAAACTGGAGAAATGATCTGAAGTAAATAGGATGAAATTCAGTAAGAACAAATGCAAAGTACTCCACTTAGGAAGGAACAATCAGTTGCATACATACAATATGGGAAATGACTGCCCAGGAAGGAGTACTGGGGAAGGGGATCTGGGGGTCATAGTGGATCACAAGCTAAATAGGAGTCAACAGTGTAACACTGTTGCAAAAGAAGCGAACATCATTCTGGGATGTAATAACAGGAGTGTTGTAAGCAAGACACGAGGAGTAATTCTTCCGCTCTACTCTGCGCTTATACGACCTCAACTGGAGTATTGTATCCAGATCCGGGCACCACATTTCAGGAAAGATGTGGACAAGTTGGAGAAAGTCCAGAGAAGAGCAACAAACATGATTAAAGGTCTAGAAAACACGACCTATGAGAGAATATTGAAAAAATTGGGTTTGTTTTGAGAAGACTGAGTTTTCAAGTACATAAAAGGTTGTTACAAGGAGGAGGGAGAAAAATTGTTCTTCTTAACGTCTGAGGATAGGACAATAAGCAATGGGCTTAAATTGCCGCAAAAACTTCCTCACTGTTAGTGTGGTTAAGCACTAGGATAAGTTGCCTAGAGAGGTTGTGGAATCTCCATCATTGCAGATTTTTAAGAGCAGGTTAGACAAACATCTGTCAGGGATGGTCTAAATAATACTAAGTCCTGCCATGATTGCAGGGCACTGGACTAGATGACCTCTCAAGGTCCTTTCCAGTCCTATGATTCTGTGATTAGGCCCTTTCTGAGTACCTGCTACCAGAGCTTTTAGGTACTATGACAGAACATATCAATGAAAAGCATAAAAACTACTACCCATGCTGCAGCTACTGCATAACAGAAGCCAAACTACTATGAACATCAAGCACGACAGCCAGAAAAAAAATAGCCAGGCTAAACCAAATACACGTGCCTGTCGTGATGTTCACATAGGCTTTGGTAGACTTCCAGAGCTAGTTCCAAAGGTGAAGACCTTCTACTGTGAAAGTGCTATTGTTGTCCTGGGGAATTCACTTACAAATGGAAACCAGAGCATCCCAGATGACCTTAACTGTTATGACGAGGTATAGGCTGAGAGGCAGTCACTTGTAGCTGGATTCCCAAATTGGCCTATTAAATACCTTCCAGCATCTGTCTAAAAAACTCTCCTTTATAAGGCTTAATGATGTGGGGTCAGATCCTCAGCTGGTATAAATGGCCATTGAAGTCAACTGAACTTGTCTCATTTATTTGGGAATAATGTGTTACTGCCCCTTGTATCCTAACTATAAGAAATTGTTGTATGGAAGCCAGTAAGTGAGCTGTTTCCATGTGGTTCATGGTAATGGCTATCTAGTATCTCACACATACTACATTCAAAATTATTTTAAGAAACATACTGACTTCTTCCTGTATTATGCTTTCTTCTATTACTGTTTTTAGAGCATCAGAGCTGAGTTTAGTTTCTAGGCTGAAATTGGGAAGAAGAAATGCTGAGCAATAGAAATATAGGATGTTCCTCAGGATGACTTTATTTTAAAAGTACTAGCAATGCCACCCATTTTGTGAGCCTTGTGTTAAACGCATACACCGGTTGCAGCAGGGTGTTGACTGCTTGGAGTATAAAAACTATGATTCCAATAAAAGAGAAGGGGCTGAAGACAATTTAGCTTCTGATGAGAAAGTCAAGTAATCCAAATTGAAGGCCAAATTCTGCATGCACCGGTAAGAGGAGCAAAAGTCCCATACTGTCTTGTAAGCCTGTTCTGCACTGAGCCAACTGGTCCTGAAACTGGTAGGAACTAGTCAGTAGAGTGGAGAGAGGGATTTGCTCCTGATCCATGTTAGGGAACCACAGCGTGGTTTGAAGGATTGGGAGAGAAGATGTTATACAAATGTGCTTCCTGCCTCTCTCTGCAGGCCCCCACAGATCCTGACCCTACGCCTTCGTTGCTGGGGCCATAGAGTTTACTACTAGGCCTGTATTAACCCATGTGGATCTTGTGCTGGGGGAGAAGGTAAGGAAGTGTCTGGATTAGGATCCCGGCAATCTCCTTGCACGAGGGCTGGGGGTTCACTGGAGGACTCAATGCTACCCTCCCATCCCATCACCATGGACTGGGAATTTTCAGATCAAAAGATCCATCTTCTGGCTGAAAATCCAGGTTTAGAATGATCACCTAGGAGTTTGCTGTTTGGGCCAGTAGACGCATTTGGTGTCCAAGATGTATTACTCACTCATGGAGCAATCCACCTTCATTGGGACATCAGGTAAGCACTGCTTTTCCTGATATGACTTCCAGTGCCCCAACTACCATATATGATTGTTGGCGACAGGGAGTAGACTCCACTTCTTGAGACGTGGAGGAGTTGTCTGGCCCCAGATGTGCTATACGCCCATCCGCCTCCAAGGGGAGACCTCTCTCAAGATCCACATTAATCTCTGGTGAAGTGGCACATCCATTGGCTGTGAAGATCTGGAAAACTCCATGCTGCAGATGGACCATGGGCTAGGATCTTGCCCATAACTTGCGGTTAAAGGTTGGCTTACAACCTCCAGTTAAAATGTTGAGAATGGTGGTGCAGTTTGCATGATTGTGATCAGAGCAAGCAGTTTTTCTGTTTTGTTGTAATAAAGGTTTTGTTGCAAAGAAAGAAGAGTGTATTTGACATTCCTCAAACAAGCTTTCAAAAGGGGAATTTTGTTTGTATGACTGAGTAGCACTGAAATGCTGTAAGATATTGTCCTTTTGTGGGTTTTGTAAAGAGGAGACATAGTTGGAGTAATTGATAATATGCCCAAGGTCTCTCAGTCTGTAGAGAGAGCTTCCTCCAGCAATTATCTCTAAAAATAAAATAAAACCCATTTATTATTGATAACCCATGTTCCACATAAAGAAATACTTCTTTTGATAGTGTTAATTTTTTATTTGTAGGCTCAAAAAGAGTCTAGAGTAAGCCAAATGTGGAGGATGAAAAGAATATATATGAGTTAATGTATTAAGTTTACATATTTTTGGTTTGATGGATTTATGGCTTTTAATTACATCTTTATGCCTAGTCACTTGAATTGGGATCCCTTGGGGGCCTTTCTGTAGAATTTCATGCTTATATTCTTACATCTACAAGATTCTTTAACCTATAACCTTGTGTATTCTGAAAGCCACTTGACCGGCCTTTGCTGAAGTTGCCTTTTAGTCATTAGTTTTAGGTTTCAAAACGTTAACCAAGAGTAAAATAGGTGGAAAATACTTTTGTGATTGAAAGGTTGCTCAATATGCATGACACTGAAGCAGTTTGATGTACTATAGCTATGAAATATAGGCGGTGAGTTGCAGCTCTTCCATCGGGGGGAAGGGAGGGGTTTGTGTTTCCCATATTCTCAGGCTATTCAGGGGGTCTTTGTAAATCGGAGCAGCCCCAGGCTGCTCTTAGCTTATGTACTGGTTACAATAGCTCCCATTGGCCTTCTGCTTGCAGAGAATAGCCAGAACACGATGTACCCACCACTTCTCTGACATGCCCTTCCTGGGCTGTGAGTGGGACTGGGTAAGAGCCTCTAAGTTTCACAGGTCTATAGTTCTGAATCTTGCAGTGTACATGCTATTACTTCCAGCTGCTGTCAGATATAGGGCCAGGCCTCATCTCTTGAAAAAGTAAATCAGGAGTGATTCCACTGAAATTGGAGTATAAAACCAAAGTAAAATGAAGAGAAAATCAGGCCCATTGACTTCAGTAGAGTTACTATTGATTTACACCAGTGTAACTGTGACATGGCGGCCCATTGGTAGGTCACTATTCTGTGTCAGCAATTCCTGTGAGGTTTGACATACTGGTTTCAAGTTAGGTATTTAAAAAGTGGCATGTAATATATCATTTGATATCTGATAACACACTGGTCATTAATGTCACTGTGAAATGTTTGTAACAGGATGGTAGGTGAAGTTATGGATACTCTCTGATATTATGTTTTGGAGACTGAACAGATAAAGGAGGCAAAACAGGGTTTTTCCATATAAAGGGGAAATAATATGGTGGCAGATGCTCTGCCCAGGAAAGAGGGTTCTGACCTGCTGCCCCCAGGTCAGTCAGTGACTAACCCTCCTGCAGTTTTGTAATGAGGGCGGTGTGATCCTAAGAGCACCCCATGCCATCTGGCAAGGGATTCCTATATGTAGCAGTGAGTTTCAGTGGGCTGACCAGCTCAGTGTAACCCAACTCACTGTTGTCTTAATCTGTATCTAAAATGTGTTCATGTAAGGTATCATATGCAAACTGGTGACACACAGGTGAATAGTATCATTGTGAAATATATGTATTAACACTATGTGAGGCATTAAAGGTACTCACTAATATTATGCTTTAAAGTCTGTGACCAAACAAAGGGAGCGAAAAAGGTTTTATCCCAGACAGGAGGGAAGGCAGCTGTCTACTTGTCTTCTCTGTAAATTAAGCAATGGGGAATCAAAACAATGGGAGCCCCATTGACATAGAAATCAGCAGGGGGATGGAAAGTCCACAGGAACAGAAGAACAGCAGAGGTCACCCTGCCTCTAGAAACATGGGTCAATGAACTTTGGGAGATATAAACAGAGATAGAAAGCCATTTTGGCATCTTTCACCTAGGAAGAAAGGGAACCAACACCTTGTACTTCTGTGGAAAGTCCTGACTGAGAGAAAGTCAGCCATGGCTATAAAGAAGAATGATTGATAAGAAATCGACCTTGAACAAAGACTATAGCTCGCTAAGTTAAGTCTTACCCAATAGAAAGCGCATTTGTACTTTTTATTTGCTTGTAACCATTTTTGTCTTTATCCCTTTTACTTGCGCTCACTTAAAACCTCTCTTTTTAATTTTGTTTGATTAAATAAACTTGTTTTATTTTTAACCCAAACCAACCCAGGGCTATGTTTGAATTGAAGTGGTGGTTAACGCCAGTTAAAGTAGTAAGCTGTGCTTTTGTCTCTTTAAAGGAGCAATGACCCTTTTGAACGAAGTTCTCTGAGTGTTCCTGAAGAGGGCTGGACACTTGAGGGGCAGACAGCTTTGTAGAAATTTGGGCCTGGGATCATGTTGGGGTCACTCTTCAAGTAGTAACCAAGGCTGGTGGAGACCAGGGGCTGTTGTGTGGTAGGCAGGCTGCTGTGGTCAGAGTGCTGATCCTGGGTGGCACAGCACACAGACCCTCAGGAAACTGCAGGCTTGTTTGCTGGCTGTTGGTGTCCGGGCTGGGAGCCCTAGCAGGAGAGCATTTGAGGCACCTATAGGGCAGGTGGTGACACAACCTCTTACTGGACTGGGTTGAGCCCCAAAATGTTACCGTAACTGATGGGGAAATCAGACCCATAGAACTGAATCTGTGTCTATATTCCATATTGGTCTCTCCTTATGTGGGGGGTTTGTGTGATCTATATGCCTCATTTTGGCTAATCCAGAATGATTTTCATATTAATTTTTTCACTGGATGAGGAGCATGGTAAGTATGATTAGTTGTATGCAAAGAATAAAAAATGGAGGGTCTATTTGATGTATAGCTGTGAAACAGCTGATCCAACAGGTGTACAACCAAGAAATGTAAAGTACAAACCTTCTGAAAAAAGTTAACCTTTGGACTGACACTAGGCATGTGAAGTTTCAGCCCCCGTGACACATTTTAAAAGAAGCTGGAATGAATGAATATGGGTTCCTAATGAAAGTGGAATGTCTCTCTTAACCATAGAATCTGTAACTGTGAATGTTATAAAAATTCTCTTTGTCAACTAGACTGAGTGAATAAGTGATATTTTTGGTTCAGTGGCTGAATGAAAATATCTGATATCTCTGTGGGAAGACATGGCTTTTCTGACTTGAAAAGTCTTTAGTGAGCAACATATTACTACAAAAAGGCTTGATATCAGTGGAGATTCTGCCTTGGCAATAAATGCAGAATATGTAGAAGAGACTCTTAATGTAGAGCTGAGATTAGTATTTGGTCCTTAAAAATGAATACAAATCAAAATATCAAAGAGTTGTTTGCAGAGTGTGGGCTTTCAGATATCTATAATTTCCAGTGTTTTTCTGTTATACTGTGATTTCCATTTTAATTCTTTTGTTGGTCCAAGTTTCATCTGACTTACTTTCTTCTTCACTACTGCAGTGGTACTCCTATTTGCCAGTGTGGGAAACTAGCCCAGCGCATCTCCTCTACTTATAAAGGCTGTACTCCTGCTTTCTTTGATTCTGAGTAGTGAGAGGTGTGGAATAGATCATTATCTCATTAAGTGTAATGGTACAGAAGCCGCTAATCCACATCGAAGTGAAGTGAGCTGAAAAATGACTATGACTGTGCAGAAAAAAAAAATGCAAACCGGCTAACTGGACAGTCAGCTTTTTTCATCCTGGTTAACAAGACCCTTTAAGCAAGGAAAAGAACAAGGAAAAGAGGCGGAGTCTGATCTTGGACTGGTGTAAGCCAAGAGTGCAGTAGCTCATCTGAAGGCAATGGAGTTACAGAGGAGTGAAATCAGTGTGTGATCAGAATCAGCATCAACATAGTCAAAGCATGATGAAAGTCTTTAGAAGGACGTGAGGGTTGCCTAATGGGTCAGGAGTTGCTGTGTTTGCAGCCAGGTCTCGAGAATGATCTCAGGCAAGCAGAAGTTGTTAGCATTAAGGAGATCATCAGTGTTTCAGGTGGAGTATTGTATACATTTTCAATGTGATTCTCTGTCAGTTACGCTCTTTGGCCAGATCAACTCCCTTGCTTTTATGTATATAGGGTATAGAAACAGCAGAGGATATGCAGAAATTGCCTATATGATTTTGGAGGGAAAGGACTGACCTTAAGCAGCATCGTTCTCTTCTCTTGCCAACTTTGAAGAAGCCATTGCATCTCCTTCATGCTTCTGTTCAGTATTATCTTGTGTCCTGCCTGGCACTTTCAGCCCCTGAGGGTGAGAAGGAAGTACTTGCCAGGTGAACAGGCAGGCGACCAAAGGAAGCATGACTTCTGAGGGAGACATATTGCCATGGGGGATGGGCACCTCAGGAAGTAGCATGAAGGTGAATACCCTGATATCACAAAATTTTCCTCTTGCTCTTGGGATATTCATTCCGTGCATTAGCAATGCCACTCCCTGACAGAATGAAGCCTACCACCTATGAAGTTTTCTGTCTCCATTTTGTGCTTCCATGTTTTTTACCTCAGGAGGACATAATTTAGCCCTAAATTCCTGATAATTTTCAGGGAGCTATGAAGGGTAGCTCATGAAGGGTAGCTCATGCTACTGAAAATATACCCCTAAAGCTTAATGTCCTCTAGTGGGTGATTCAACACAATGACATAGATATAAAGGGAGAATGAAACTGGGCATCCTACTTTTCTGGCTATCTGGTTAGTACTGCAGGGCTGGGCAGAGTATAAAGTATGGTCCTCAGATGTGTGACAGGAGAAGAGAGACTTTGTCACCATATGCTCCATCTCCACTATGAGGTAGATCCTTGAGGGGGAAGAGTCAATGCTCATGTCCGAAATTTAATGGGCGATGGAGAACCCGAGGAATCCAGGTTCTTGAAGTCCACTCCTACTTACAGATCTTGGGACAGTATCATTTATATTTTTCCTACCTTTTAAGAACTTGGTTTGATAAACTTCAAATGTGCTCAATCGCAGACAAGTTAGGTGGGTTTAAAATCACAGGGATAAGTGAATACTATCCATACCAAAATGTTGTAGCTATCACCCTCTGTTGGAAGGAGAAGGCGGGTGGTGGTGGTCGGGGACTCTCTCCTCCGGGGGACTGAGTCATCTATCTGCCGCCCTGACCGGGAAAACCGAGAAGTCTGCTGCTTGCCGGGGGCTAAGATTCGCAATGTGACGGAGAGACTGCCGAGACTCATCAAGCCCTCGGATCGCTACCCCTTCCTGCTTCTCCACGTGGGCACCAATGATACTGCCAAGAATGACCTTGAGCGGATCACTGCGGACTACGTGGCTCTGGGAAGAAGGATAAAAGAGTTGGAGGCGCAAGTGGTGTTCTCGTCCATCCTCCCCGTGGAAGGAAAAGGCCTGGGTAGGGACCGTCGAATCGTCGAAGTCAACGAATGGCTACGCAGGTGGTGTCGGAGAGAAGGCTTTGGATTCTTTGACCATGGGATGGTGTTCCATGAAGGAGGAGTGCTGGGCAGAGACGGGCTCCATCTTACGAAGAGAGGGAAGAGCATCTTTGCCAGCAGGCTGGCTAACCTAGTGAGGAGGGCTTTAAACTAGGTTCACCGGGGGAAGGAGACCAAAGCCCTGAGGTAAGTGGAAAAGCGGGATACCGGGAGGAAGCACAGGCAGAAATGTCTGTGAGGGGAGGGCTCCTGCCTCATACTGGGAATGAGGGGCGATCAACAGGTTATCTCAAGTGCTTATATACGAATGCACAAAGCTTTGGAAACAAGCAGGGAGAACTGGAGGTCCTGGTGATGTCAAGGAACTATGATGTGATTGGAATCACAGAGACTTGGTGGGATAACTCACATGACTGGAGTACTGTCATGGATGGTTATAAACTGTTCAGGAAGGACAGGCAGGGCAGAAAAGGTGGGGGAGTAGCACTGTATGTAAGGGAGCAGTATGACTGCTCAGAGCTCCGGTACGAAACTGTAGAAAAACCTGAGTGTCTCTGGATTAAGTTTAGAAGTGTGTGCAACAAGAGTGATGTAGTGGTGGGAGTCTGCTATAGACCACCGGACCAGGGGGATGAGGTAGATGAGGCTTTCTTCTGGCAGCTCACGGAAGCTACTAGATCGCATGCCCTGATTCTCATGGGTGACTTTAATTTTCCTGATATCTGCTGGGAGAGCAATACTGTGGTGCATAGACAATCCAGGAAGTTTTTGGAAAGCGTAGGGGACAATTTCCTGGCGCAAGTGCTAGAGGAGCCAACTAGGGGAGGCGCTTTTCTTGACCTGCTGCTCACAAACCGGGTAGAATTAGTGGGGGAAGCAAAAGTGGATGGGAATCTGGGAGGCAGTGACCATGAGTTGGTTGAGTTCAGGATCCTGACGCAGGGAAGAAAGGTAAGCAGCAGGATACGGACCCTGGACTTCAGGAAAGCAGACTTCGACTCCCACAGGGAACGGATGGCCAGGATCCCCTGGGGGACTAACTTGAAGGGGAAAGGAGTCCAGGAGAGCTGGCTGTATTTCATGGAATCCCTGTTGAGGTTACTGGGACAAAGCATCCCAATGAGTCGAAAGAATAGTAAATATGGCAGGCGACCAGCTTGGCTTAATGGTGAAATCCTAGCGGATCTTAAACATAAAAAAGAAGCTTACAAGAAGTGGAAGGATGGACATATGACCAGGGAAGAGTATAAAAATATTGCTCGGGCATGTAGGAATGAAATCAGGAGGGCCAAATCGCACCTGGAGCTGCAGCTAGCGAGAGATGTCAAGAGTAACAAGAAGGGTTTTTTCAGGTATGCTGGCAACAAGAAGAAAGCCAAGGAAAGTGTGGGCCCCTTACTGAATGAGGGAGGCAACCTAGTGACAGAGGATGTGGAAAAAGCTAATGTACTCAATGCTTTTTTTGCCTCTGTTTTCACTAACAAGGTCAGCTCCCAGACTGCTGCGCTGGGCATCACAAAATGGGGAAGAGATGGCCAGCCCTCTGTGGAGATAGAGGTGGTTAGGGACTATTTAGAAAAGCTGGACGTGCACAAGTCCATAGGGCCGGACGAGTTGCATCCGAGAGTGCTGAAGGAATTGGCGGCTGTGATTGCAGAGCCATTGGCCATTATCTTTGAAAACTCGTGGCGAACCGGGGAAGTCCCGGATGACTGGAAAAAGGCTAATGTAGTGCCAATCTTTAAAAAAGGGAAGGAGGAGGATCCTGGGAACTACAGGCCAGTCAGCCTCACCTCAGTCCCTGGAAAAATCATGGAGCAGGTCCTCAAAGAATCAGTCCTGAAGCACTTGCATGAGAGGAAAGTGATCAGGAACAGCCAGCATGGATTCACCAAGGGAAGGTCATGCCTGACTAATCTAATCGCCTTTTATGATGAGATTACTGGTTCTGTGGATGAAGGGAAAGCAGTGGATGTATTGTTTCTTGACTTTAGCAAAGCTTTTGACACTGTCTCCCACAGTATTCTTGTCAGCAAGTTAAGGAAGTATGGGCTGGATGAATGCACTATAGGGTGGGTAGAAAGCTGGCTAGATTGTCGGGCTCAACGGGTAGTGATCAATGGCTCCATGTCTAGTTGGCAGCCAGTGTCAAGTGGAGTGCCCCAGGGGTCGGTCCTGGGGCCGGTTTTGTTCAATATCTTCATAAATGATCTGGAGGATGGTGTGGATTGCACTCTCAGCAAATTTGCGGACGATACTAAACTGGGAGGAGTGGTAGATATGCTGGAGGGGAGGGATAGGATACAGAAGGACCTAGACAAATTGGAGGATTGGGCCAAAAGAAATCTGATGAGGTTCAATAAGGATAAGTGCAGGGTCCTGCACTTAGGATGGAAGAATCCAATGCACCGCTACAGACTAGGGACCGAATGGCTAGGCAGCAGTTCTGCGGAAAAGGACCTAGGGGTGACAGTGGACGAGAAGCTGGATATGAGTCAGCAGTGTGCCCTTGTTGCCAAGAAGGCCAATGGCATTTTGGGTTGTATAAGTAGGGGCATAGCAAGCAGATCGAGGGACGTGATCGTTCCCCTCTATTTGACATTGGTGAGGCCTCATCTGGAGTACTGTGTCCAGTTTTGGGCCCCACACTACAAGAAGGATGTGGATAAATTGGAGAGAGTCCAGCGAAGGGCAACAAAAATGATTAGGTGTCTAGAACACATGACTTCTGAGGAGAGGCTGAGGGAGCTGGGATTGTTTAGCCTGCAGAAGAGAAGAATGAGGGGGGATTTGATAGCTGCTTTCAACTACCTGAAAGGGGGTTCCAAAGAGGATGGCTCTAGACTGTTCTCAATGGTAGCAGATGACAGAACGAGGAGTAATGGTCTCAAGTTGCAGTGGGGGAGGTTTAGATTGGATATTAGGAAAAACTTTTTCACTAAGAGGGTGGTGAAACACTGGAATGCGTTACCTAGGGAGGTGGTAGAATCTCCTTCCTTAGAGGTTTTTAAGGTCAGGCTTGACAAAGCCCTGGCTGGGATGATTTAACTGGGAATTGGTCCTGCTTCGAGCAGGGGGTTGGACTAGATGACCTTCAGGGGTCCCTTCCAACCCTGATATTCTATGATTCTATGACCCTATAACATTGATTTGGACTGTCAAGAGCTCCTCATATAGGGCTTGATTCTTCTGTCACTTTTTACATTTATATAATTCTGTTTGACTGCAGTGGAGTTACTCCTGATTTACACCAGTGTAAATGAGAGGAGAATCAGTGTATAAAATGCTGTGTAAAAGACTCAGTTAATTTAAATGTAAATCTGTCACAGTCTAAAAACACATTCTACAAGAAAATGTATAGCTCTTTGGTTTTCCTTGCTTCTATAAAAATACTCTTGAAAGCAAATTTATGTCTCCTCAGCACTTTTGTTTAAAGACAGGGAATAGAGATATGGAGTCCCAGACAGACATATTTTTGTTATGGGTTGTTTTTGAGCACTCATTTGATGGTAAGTCTTTGTTCAGTCCAGTGCTTTGTCATTAATGACTGTAGAGTAACTAGATATGCAGAGCTAGAGGAAATCCTGTCTTATATGTTCCTATTCTAAGGGAGCCTTAGAAAGGATAACAATAATGCCACTTAGGTTTACTTAGTGAGGTAATGTGTAAACATAGTTACAAATAAAAACTTGCATGATCTCTACAGAAATAGAAAAATAGCTTATGAAGCATAATGTTGCCCCTGCTACATGTAGCTAATCAGGCCTGTTAGTGCATGTGGAATAAAATACAAGCTCAAGGAGCTGAAACAATTTATTGCAAGTTACCTGTCTCTGTGGGTGTAGGATTTAGGAAGTTGGCAGCAAATGTTAATGTCAACTGAAAAGGTGCAGGGGCCTGATCTAAAGCCCATTGAAGTCAATGGACAGACTCACAGTGACTTCAGCGGGCAGCTCATTGCTGTTTGGATTGTCTAGGCTCCTGTAGCATGCTATCAGGATTCAGCCAGCTCACCAGATCCTGTGAAAGGGATAGCACATTGGAAAATGTTGTTGGGGCACTCTAGATTCAGGCCCATCCTCAGTCAGAATCTCATTGAGTCCCTCCCAAGATTCTCTGGGAAAGGGAAAATAGAACTGTCTCCGGCTCACTTTCACTTGCTGAAAGAATGGAATTTATTAATAACTTTTAAAGAGAGGAAGAACCTAATGATTTTTAAAGGACTGTGGGGTGTTTCGAAAGAGTCAAACCTGAAGTTCTTACTCAGCTCTTACTGCAGTCAATGAGATTTTTGACTGGATAATGGGCTTTAGGTCTTGGCCAATAGATGGGGAACTGACAGGTGGAAAAATAGGATGAATTTTTCGCAACAATTTTTGCAACAAATTTGTCCCTGTTATTCGTCAAACATTTTTGAAATTTGAATTGTTTTGACCAGCTCAATCAGCAGCATGGTCGAGAGGAATGAGTGGGGCGTGAGAGTTAAAACTCCAGTGTATTAGTACCAGCTCTGCCACAGATTTCTTGGGGGGCCTTGGGCAGGTAAAATAGACTGACATTTTTAAAAGCATCCACTTACTTTTGCATGTGCACACTACTCAGTGTGCACATGCAAGTCAGTGAATTGCATGTGCATATACCTTAGCTCACATATAGCCCCTACATACATGTGCTCATTGGCTTTTTGTGTGCTCAACTTGGATGTGTGCTCTTAAAAGCTGGGGCATTTATCTCTCTGTGCTTCAGTATCCTTGATGGTAAAATGGGAATGATAAACTACTGTACAGAGATGTTGTGAAGATCATGTGTTTAAAAGTATTCGAAGATATAACGCTCTATATAATGCTTATTATTTATCTTGTTTTATTTTACTCGCATCTCTAAACGGCACTTTAAACTGTCTCCCTAAGGATTGTACCTTTTCTTTGGGAGTGAGACCGATGGAGAGAAGTCTCTGTGATTTTCTTTCCTGGGTCCAGGATTTGTAAAGAGATAATCCATCAAAATAGATCACTTAAATCAGTACATTAAAAAAAGAATATAAAGGAAATTATTAACTTGCTCTTGCTATATGTAAACTTTGGATCTGTTTGCCCTGTGCTGAAAGCATCACTCACTTAAGAATTTTGTTTGTAGCAATTTTGACTGGGAAACGAGTGTGTGGCAAGAGTTGCGCTTGGTTTTCTTTTTGCAACATTAGCTTGTCACCAGGCTCTGTCAGTTAGAGGAATGAAAAATGCTCTTATATGCTTTTCAGAGAGAAATAGTAGCAATTCTGAGGAGGGTGGAGAAGTGTCATTTGTGCAGGGTAGACCGCCCAGGAATGAGGGAGATTCCATGTGCATGATGGGCTAGTGATGTATCAGTAGAACAGTTGTTAGACCTGTGTACTATCTTGATCCAATTGATATTTTTCCATCTGTGTGTGCCCAGTATTATCAATCAGTCACTGAAGAGAGGGCTGCGCTGGGAGAGGCTTTTGAAAGAAGATCTGGTGTAGAAGACTGTACTCCCTGTTGTCTCCCTTCTGTGTTTGTGTGTGTATGTGTGAAAGGTCAGGCTCTGATAAGCCCCACTTCTCATTTTCTCTTGTGAGGATGGGGTTACACCCATTTCTTTCCTTCATTGTGTTGTGGGAAGGGGGTCTGCCTGAGGAAGGTTATCCCACAAGGGGCAGGAAGAGTGATGGGTGTGAGGTTGTCTGGGATGGAGTGAACATGGGGAATTGGGTGTAACATGGATGGGAGGCAGCCTAGGGAAAGAGGTTGTATGGGTTTTTTGGAGTGTGGGGGAGTGCTCATGCTGGGATATGTCTAGAGAGAGCAGGCATATGAGGGATGAGCATGTGTCCGTATGCCAAGCACATGATTCCATGGGGTTGAGTGCAAAGGGAAGATATAATTTTGTGTTAGTGTAGCATATCAGCTTCTTCTCCTCCGACCTGCTAATAGTTATGCTGTTTCCAGTCATATGGAGGAGAGGGAAGCTGTCCATCAACAGCCACCCTTCAAAAAGCCCTCAGATAGGCCCTATTTGTGTGTAGCACCTTTTGTATATCTTGTTCATTTCATGTTATGTTATGATGGAAATCCTGATTATTTATCTTTAATATTTTCAAGAGCATGATGTCTGTAGGTGCACCTACTGCACTCTGAGATTTGTCATCAAGATAAGAGATGTGTTTAGGAAATTTGTAATGAGAGAAAAATGCTTAATTAAAAATTTCACTTTGGAAGGTAATCCATCTTCAGTTAGTTTGCTGCAAACTGAAAGGAGTCTTACACAATGGCAAGTGGTGGGAAAATATACTTGGCTTTCTACTTTTTAAACAGGAAGGAACTTTTTAAATGCTAGACTCACAATAGTAATCAGGGCAGTTATTTGGGAACATTATATTGCATATTGTAGCTGCAGAGTGTTGGGGGTGTATGCTTAGTCTATATAAGATGGTATTCTGCTTTCTGTAATGAATATTTTTAAAACAAAAGAGGCTTAGTTGTGACTTTTTGGATCTACAGCAAAAAAATTGATTTCTTTTACACTGAACAAGACTTCCAAATGTAACAGCTAATATATTCTGAGGTCATGGCAGTCACACAGTTAACAAATTCTTCGTTTCCTGAGAGGTACAGCTTTATGTGAAAAGTCTTAAATTCAGAGTCTGCAATAGAATTTTAGCTCTTCGTCCCCAATGACCATTATAAAATTGCCATATGCCTAAAAATATGCTCAGCACAACTGTGATTGTTCAAACTCTGAATTCACTCTCATTTTATGACATGATCCTTAGTTTAAAATAAAATTATTCTTCTTCAATAGAGGATGAAAGCCATTTGGTTATATATGGTTCATTATAAAATGCGGTAACTGTAAGTATTTTGAACAGTACACATGCTTTATTTGAGTTTTTATACCACTTTTGGTGAACAGTAAACTATAACATGTTGTCATTTTTGTCATGATCAGTCCATAAAATCAGTTATCTTTCTCTTTGGTCCAACTTATAAACACATATAAAACTGAAGCAGATGTCAGAGCGATAACCAGGTGTACATTGCAGTGCTTTGCAAAGTTTTAATTGCAGCATGCACGTTAACATGTTTAATGGTTTTGGTTAGTAAGTGTTTCTGTCAGTTGTGTCTTGTACAGGTTGTTTAATTATACTCAATATTTTTCAGACTGAATCTTACTATTTCATTCAGACAGTTTCTGAATAAGCTTTCTCTCTGTGAAGTATTTTTTTTGTCATCATGCGTACAGCACTGTGGACTTCAGAGTTGCCGTAGCTCTATA
The DNA here is from genome assembly GCF_965152235.1 of Eretmochelys imbricata. Classification (NCBI taxonomy): domain Eukaryota; kingdom Metazoa; phylum Chordata; order Testudines; family Cheloniidae; genus Eretmochelys; species Eretmochelys imbricata. Next base: position 114,012,227 of record NC_135577.1, read on the forward strand.
TGGTACATTGGGGTGAAATCAAAATGTTTTAGATTGTAAATCCCCTGGGACAGATATTTTCTCTTTTCTAGGTTTGTATAGTTCCCAGCACAATGAAGCTCCACTCCCAGTTGGGCCTATGGACAGTACCATAGTATAAATATTTACTACTACTGCCAGGTTAGTATAAGCCCCAGCACAGACAGTGTGCTGCTCCCCTGTGTGGTAGGGGAGCAGAGCCAAATTGCTGGTGGAACCGTGGAGGAAACAGAAGCTCATGCCCCTCCATTGGGCCTCTGGTGATCCTGGCCCTTGTCTCTCCCCTTGTAGGGACATGGAGGCAACTGTTGCATGGGAGAAAGGAGGCTCTGCGGGGAATGTGTGTTTGGAGAGGGGTCTGGGATTTGAGAGGGGCTCAGTCACAGAGCTCAAAAACATTACCGTTGCGTGGGGTGGGGAGCTCTTTGGGATAATGAAGGTGCTGACAGTATGAGACCTCCATGTCAGAGCTGTCAGCCAGCTGCAGCTTAAACTGCACTGAGTGGGAGCACCCACAGCTTCCATGTTGTCTCTTCGGTTTTCACTTTTTGCTGGAGACCCCGCCTCCAACGCTTAATTTGTAAGGGAAGCGGTGCCAGGGCTCAAGAAATTAGGTGCCAGGGCTCAAGCCATTTTTTAACATTTGTAACTGATGTAGCAAGCCCAGAGGTGCCGGGGCTATGAACTGCTAAGCCCAGAGGTGCTGGGGCTCAGCCCTGGCAAGGTCTGGCACAAAATAAGCCTCTGTGGCCACTCCCTGGAGACCCCACTGCCACACACGGCATTGGAGTGACAGATTCATGGACTCTGCCTCTAAAGGCAGGTGACCTGGCTGGGAGGTCTCCAAGTGGCTCTGTGGCCACTGCCCAGAATAGTGACATGGCAAGGAGTGGGGTGCCCATACCTCAGGATCTCATGACTGTGCCAAGGGCATGGTGCCTCGCTTTTCTACCAAACACACCATGTGTTGTAGAAATGCCTGTTTGCCTCTGTTCCCTGCACTTACAGTAACTACATTAATTTTTAAGGTTTTTGTAAGTCAGTGGAAAACTGCATATCAATCTGTCTGTATGTGCTCAATTGTATTTAACTCTTTATAAGCCCAGTACCCAGTAATGGTGTTTTGGTGCTTTCAGCGAAGCCATTCCAACAGCAGTTAGTATACAGCACAGATTTGGATTTTGTATAGTGGGGCCTTTGTTAGTTAAATAAAATAAAATAAATAATGGATAAACATCCAGCCTGTCTTTTCTATCAGTACATTTTCTCACCATACAGGTGCCCAAATATACTGCTCAGCTGCTTTCTGGAGCTCTGAGATGTGAGTGCCTGCGACTGATTGGGTTGTGATTAAAAAGCAGTGACTTTTAATATGCGATGCTTCAGGGTGAAAAGGAGTCACTTTCATTAATGGTTTCTGGTGTGGGAGAGCAGAAGAGCATTAAAGCCGGGTTTTCAAGGACAGTGAATTGGCTGAGGTGTTAGTGCATAAAGATGTTTTGATCCAGTTGTAAGTAGTAGCTGCTAGTTCCTGTTGTTGTTTCTGTTTTGATCAAGAGCCACTTTGTGTGTGGCAGGGGTAGGAGGTGAAGGCAAGGAAAGGAAGTAACTGTTCAAAGTGCATCTCCTGTGGGAAGACAAAAACATGAGTAGCGTGGTGGAATCAAGGTTAAAAAAATTACTTACTTTCCTTTGGTCTGCATAGTGCATCCATCATGTACAGTTTTCCACATGTTGGGTAATGGAAAGTTGAGCCCCAAAGGAAGTTCTCTTTGTAAGTCAAGATGGGATCATAAAATTAATCATTGTTGGGTCACTAATTGGTGTGCAAGATAGGAATTTCCTAAACTGTATGATAAGTTCATTGGCTTTTTGGCAGGGAGCTCTTTAGCGAATGATATTCTTTCCTGGTTCTGTTGTTAACGCAGGAAAAGCATCAGGTCATTTATAGTTACACCCAGATCACCGCTTGTTTTTAAATAGAAGGGAGAAAAAAAGAAGTTGGCTGTCAAAGAGAATCAAAATGTTTCTGACGAAGTTTGTTTTCATGTCTCTGTGGCATAGTAGTAAAGCTTGGCAGCCACATGATAATCGTGAAGATTGATTGCTCTCTCTCTGTTAAGCATCTCACATCTCTGAATTTATGTTAACACAAGCATTATTCCAGCGGCAGCATCTGGCTCATTGGCAGGTTCCACAGACAGTTGTTCTGATGGCTCTGGAGATGCCTTTGGGCTGTCATGTAGTTAGGTGGCTGAGTGGGCTGGCTGTGCTGCTTTGTCATTCCCTTTTTTTATTTGTTTGACTTGCCTTTGTTTGTGCTGAATGGCTCTTCAGAATATGGGCTTTCGCCACTCTTGCCTAACCTGTACATGCATGAGCTTTTATGAAATACCCAGGTTAATTTATATACCCGTGCTTCTTTGCTGATCAGAGCTGGAGTTACAACATGCCAGTCCATAGCTTCCATGCAAGCTTTCCCCGTGAATCATGGCCTCAGTCTTGTGCAATAAAATGCACATTTTTGAGCATAGTGCTGCATAATGAGTTTCTCTGAGAACAGAACTACAAGGATAAATCAAATATTACCATTATACAGTCAGTGTCCTGAGGGGGCTATGTTGGGAGCTGGGAATTCAGGAAGTCATTCAGATTTCTCAAGATGACAATATTTGTGTCTTAGGTAGTAAAGTTTTGGGGTCAGAGCCACAGCTCATGTAAATTGGCATGGGACCATTGACTCCAGTGGAGCTATGACAATTTACACCAGTCGCGGATCTACCCAGACATGTTTTTATTGTACAGTATTCACATTCGCTGTAAAAACACCACTCCTTTAAATGCGCTTTGTTTTTTGAGGGTATGCAGGTGTGAATACAAGTGCAATTTTAAGAGATAGTGAAGTGTCCTTTTTATTAAGTAGGATCATTGGGGTCACTGGTTCTTCTGGATGAAGTTCTTTGGCCAGACTAGATGATCATAATGGTTCCTTCTGGCCTTAAACTCTGTGGATCCATGGAACAGCTACACCATAGTCACAACTGGAGCTGTCTTAGCGATGTCTACATAGCAGCTGAATGGCGTAATTCCCATTGTGAGTAGACATACACTCACTAGCTCCGCTTGAGCTAGCATGCTAAAAATAGAAGTGTGAATGCAGTGGCATGGGTGGTGGCTTGAGCTGGCTGCCTGAGTACAGATGCTCCCCAGGTTACGCAAACCTGACTTACGCAAATCTGAGCGTACGGAAAAACTTCTGTAAGATAGAAATAGGAGGGGTTTTTTTTTCTTTGGCGTAATGGCTGGAGATACGTTTCTGACTTACACAAATTTCAACTTACGCAAGGTGTTCTGAAACGGAACGCTTGCATAAGTCAGGGACTGTCTGTATATACCCAGGAGTTGGGTAGGATTGTACTTGGGCAGGTAGTAGGGTTGCCACCTTTCTAATTGCTGATAACCAGGCCCCCACGGTGATGCTCCTGCTCCGCCTTTTCCGCCCCGGGCCCCTGTTACTCGCTCCTCTCCTTCTCCCCTCCCGTCGCTTGCTGGATAGTCTCAAGGAGCCTGCCTGCAGGTAGGAGGTGGCCCCGCCTGAGCAGGGGCTGTCGCGAGTTAATGACCTGGCGCCTCCCTCCACCCTGTGGGACCTGGACTTTTAGTTTGGGTGCCATTTAGAGTTGCCAGGTTCCCTTTTTGACTGGACTTTCCAGTCAAAAACTGGGCACCTAGCAACCCTAAATGGCAGCTGGACACAGACACCAAAAACTGACTTTCGGGGTAAAACCTGGATGGGTAGCAACCCTTGCTGGTAGCTTGAGCTGCTGCATTTGCTGCTGTGGCCATACTGCTATTTTTAGCACGCTAGCTTGAGGAGAGCAAGCATATGTAAGTCGATCTGCGCTGGGAAGCCCACCTCCTAGCTCCTGTGTAGACGCACCCTGGCTTTCAAGTTTTATCATAACCATATTAGCAAGACATATATATACACAGATTTTCTTTTTTCAATGTATATTTCCTTTTTATAATAGCAATAAAACATAGATCATTGAGTTTTTTATTGAAAAATTGAGACAATAAAATCTAGTGCCACAGTATTTCAGTTTTAAAGTGGGAGGAATTTTCCATCCAAAAACTCTGCATACATTTGTTGCATGAACCTCCACCGAAATAAATAGACAGCTCAATGAAATAAAAATGTTCATAGCTGATTTTGGGTTAGGCTAGGGATGCTTGTCTCCTTTATAGTCGAAGGAGTTTTGCCTTTGTCTTCAGTGGGACCAGGATTTCACTCTGAGGCTGTAATTTCTCTTCTTAAAGAAACCCTCCATTCACTAATACCGACTATTTCTTCCTAACATGTGTTGAGTTAGGTTTCTTTCTTCCAGAAGGGCCTAGAAAACAAATGACAATAAAAACATTCCACTGTAATTCAGGGGTTCCCAAACTTGGTTCGCGGCTTGTTCAGGGGAAGCTACTGGCGGGCAGCGCCACTTCCCACAGCTCCCATTGGCCGGGAACGGCAAACCACGGCCACTGAGAGCTGTGAGCGGCCGTACCTGTGGATGCTCAGGTAAACAAAGCATCTTGTGGCTCGCAAGGGGATTACCCTGGACAAGCCGCAAACCAAGTTTGGGAACTCGTGAACTATATGATAAATTCAGGCTTTGAGTAACACAATTCTGCACTATGGTATCAGGCTATAAGGTCTCCATGCCCCATCCTATGTATTTATTTTGTGTAACGTCTATAGAAGCTACATTCGATAACAGAATTGTTTAAAAATCCTGTAAGGGTGACTAGATGGCTCAGGAGAATGGTAATTCTCATTCTCTGGTTTTAATATGACCCGGGTCAGTTTGGATTGAAAGTAGTTACCAGTTGTTTGGTTGCCTATGTGAAATGTTGGAAGTCTTCGTGGGATTCTTTGTAGTCAAATGTCCATGTCACAATAACAGGTTTCAGAGTAACAGCCGTGTTAGTCTGTCTTCGCAAAAAGAAAAGGAGTACTTGTGGCACCTTAGAGACTAACCAGTTTATTTGAGCATGAGCTTTCGTGAGCTACAGCATCCGATGAAGTGAGCTGTAGCTCACGAAAGCTCATGCTCAAATAAATTGGTTAGTCTCTAAGGTGCCACAAGTACTCCTTTTCTTCATGTCACAATAGGCACACCCATTTCAACAATACACATCCTGAAGTGGCCTATATTACTTTATTCTTTTCCCTCTCTAGCTTACTTTATTGTTGGTTTAAGCAGTCACTGTCACATTTCGTTGTGGCCGTCTTTTCTTTTTCAGGAAGGCTCTCAACAATGGGTTAAATGTTAGTTCCCATAAAGATTGGGTAGCAGCCCTCAGTAGTGTACACTTTGTCTCAGTTCCTTTTTGGAGTTGTTTATCCCTAGACGGTGTGGGGTATTTTAGAGCAGCTAACAAAGAAATCACAGAAATGTAGGGCTGGAAGGGATCTCAAGTGGTCAACTAGTTCACCCCCTACGCTGGGATAGGATTAAGTATCCCTAAAACAATCCCTGATATGTTGCTTCCATTGGAAGAACTCCTGTGCCTGGTAACTCTTTCTGGTTCTGCAAGACTTGATGGATCAGCTTTTGAGCCTTAGAGAGGTTCTTATTTTAAAGCCAATGGGTGAGAGCCTCAGCTGGTGTAAACTGCATAGCTCCTTTACTCCAGCAGAGGATCTGGCTCTGTGTTGTGAATGGGTTCTTCCTTTGGGAGAAGTGTAGAGGAGTTGTATGGGATCCTTATTTCACTTTTCATGAAGACCAAGTCTTATCTAGGGCGCTTCGTTTTTTCTCCCTAGAACGCCCAAAGATGCTGTGTGCCCACAACTGCTCCCATTAAACTCAGTGGGAGTTGTGGGTGCTCAGTTCCTCTCAGGACTACACCCTCTGTATGGCAGTCCTGAAAAGATCCTGGTGGAGTTCTAAAGGATGCTCTACTGTTGGCTCATGTGTGGCATCAGGGAGACTTTGCAAAGGGGAGTCACTCTGCTTTGTGTGGGACTAGATTCCGTTCCACATAGACTGTGCAGGGTAAGAACTTGAGCTTCTCTACAAACTTTGAATCAGCATTAGTGATAGCTGTTATCCACAAAGGTATTGCAGGTTACCACTCCATGATAATCCCACCTATATATTTTTGATTTACTTCGGCTGGCATAGGAGAACAGCCAATAAGGTAGTTTTTTGTCTCTTAGGTAGGTAGGTTCCTCAAAATAGTCCAGACAGCCCAAACACCTCAGTCAGTAATTTGAAGGGGTTAAAGCTGAAGTTTGGTTTATTGCCCATAGTTATTGTAGTTAGTATAATTGCGCCTAGACTATTCAGCTGGAGATTAGCAGCCAATAAGCTTCTTATGTAAGGACAGTGTTTTCTTTTTTTCCCCTGCCTTCACCTGCTGGAAGGGAGAAGCAAACAGCCTGTCTGACCTGGCATAGGATAGAAGTACTAGAAACAACTTTATTTAATAGGTAAGAAATTATCCTGTGCTGTTCAGTTAAGTGCAGATATGTAAATAAACAATGATAATAATTCTTTATTATTTTATTACCATAGCACCTGGGATCCCTAGTCATGGGTCAGGACTCCGTTGTGCTAGGAGCTGTACAAACACAGAAAAAAAAAGAAGAGTTAACAATCTAAGTAAATAGTAATATAACAATCTGGGATTTTTTTATTTTTTTGGGGGGCAATCCTAAAATGATAATCAATCTCATTATCCCTTGTTTTCATCTTAAATGAGAGATCTTCTGATACCTCTGTCTACCCATCCTATATGTATGATGGAAAACTTACTTTTGTTACATGGTATCTGTTCCTCCTGAAAACATGGAAGAAATGTCTCTGGGTCTGCTGAGCAATGTGTTTACCTAGTAAACTTTTCATGAAGATGTGATAAAATCCACAGTAGGGAGATAAGCCTGCAGATGGGTGTCATGCCACCCTGTTGTCACCATAACTGGTGCTTCATCAGCTCTCTTGTGGATGTTTTTCCATTTATAATCAAATACTGCTGGTTTACTTTCTCTCACAGAGCATCTGACTTGGCTTTTTAATGAGCCCCCTACAATTAGCTATTCTAGCTGAAGGTACTGAAGTTGGCGCACTTTTATCAATTCTGGTGCCTGGTTATTTGTAACTTGGAATATTGTGTTCAGTTCCAGCTAGTTCCAGACAAACTGGAGAGAATGAAGAGAAGAGCAACAGATTTGAATAGGTGGCTGGAAGGATTCATTTGTCTACATGTGTACATCTTGGCTAGGCAACTGCTAAGGAGTGTGGGGGATTGTGATAATAGACTATGTAAATATGTAGGAGATGAGGAATTATTTAGGGTGTACAACTAGGAGTAAAAGCAGAAACTTAAGGCAAGAAAAATGCAGGCTGAAAAACTTGCTGACATTGAATTGCATGGGTTGTGAATAGCCTCCAAAGGGAAGTAGGGCATTTAAAATCTATCCTGTTGGCGCCTCTGTCCTCCCACCCATGGCACCTGAGCACAAATAGCAGGTCAGTCTGCAAGACTGTAGTCTTCCCCTGGCATGGTGCTGTGCATAGAAAGTATGTGTGGTCAAAAGAAAAGGAGTACATCAGATGCATCCGATGAAGTGAGCTGTAGCTCACGAAAGCTTATGCTCAAATAAATTGGTTAGTCTCTAAGGTGCCACAAGTACTCCTTTTCTTTTTGCAAATACAGACTAACACGGCTGTTACTCTGAAACCTGTCATTATGTGTGGTCAGTATCTTGCTTAATGAAACTGTAGAGAACAGTCCTGCTCTGAGAGGGGAGAAACTGGGTTGTTTAATAAGTCTTTTTCAGCTCCCATTTGTGTGACTGAGATCATTATCTCCTGGCCAAGGGATTTTCTTAGAAAGGTTCTTTGATTCTTTGGGGGATGATCCCGCATGATCTATTTGCATATTTTCCCTTTGCCACACGGGACGGGGAGTCAGCTACCTGTATGGCACCAGAGGCATCTGGAGAAGGATTTGGCCCTGGCAGTGTGACTGTAATGCCTCTCCACATCACTTAAGACCCGCTGTGGGGCTGTGATGGAAAGGGGTAAGTGGAGTGGTTGCAAAAGCGGTGTCTGAACCACCTCTGAAAAGTGCAGAACTGTCTTCAGGGGGCGGGCAGGTGGAAAGGCCATGGAATCTATGCTTATGCAGTGGCTCAAAGGAGGAGTGGAGAGGTAGGGTATGTCTACACTGGAAACTTCAAAGCACTGCCGCAGGAACCCTGTGCCAGTCAAGGGACTGGGAGAGATGGTCTTGAAGCCACACATGGGTTGTCTGTAGGTTTGGGGAGTTAGGATTCCATCTCCTCCTCTTTCGCCCCCTCCCCTCCTGCTTAGTTTTCTTAACAAAGTCCAAGTGGGAAGGAGGGGGAAAAGTCTCACCCCACAGAGAGGATGTGATCCCCACCACTGTAAATTTAAAGTCAAGTCAAGCCAGCAAGTCAGTTTTTGCTGAAGCAGTGACACTTTAATTATCGTGTGAGATACATTGTTTCCGGAGATAGACCTCCTGCTGTGCTAACTAGCCATCTGCATATGGCAATTTGTAGCTTCTAGGAGGAATACACAATAGGCAGCCCTGGCTATTCTGAAAGCTTGAACCATTCCCTTATATTCCTCAAGTGTTCATTCACTAAAAAAGTAATTCATAAAATGAGCAAGTGAAAGATACATTAAATGGGTATGATGTTATGCCATGTGCTTTTAAGGTGAAATTAAATGTATGAGGAATTGTTTTATGAAAAAATTAGGAAAAATGTCAACTTCCTAACTTTTGGTGTTAAGCATCCATTTAGTTGGATTGAGATGGCTTGACTGGAACAACACAAGAGTCTGTATACTGCTGTCCTGTGTACTCCAAGCATTTTTTCCAGAGAGTCATGTCCAGGTTTTCCAAGTTGACATTTTCACTGAGGTAGGAATCCAGAAGCTTTGAGCTGTACAAATAGAAAAGTCCAGATGTCCAGCCGATATAAATGAACATAGCTCTGTTGAAATATGCATCCTTTATACCAGCTGAAGATCTGTCCCAAATTGTTGTTCATCTCCTACCTCTCCAGTGCCTGTATGAAATGGGATGTTGGTCTCAATCCTGTTTCTTGTCAGAGATGACAAGAAAAACTTCTCAAAACTGACCATCACAGTCATCGCTTTCAGCAGAGTCCAAGGACTGAATGGGTAGAGACTAAAATATCCTTTTCTCCCTGACAAGGTGGTTCCTCTGAAGCACATTTTGACAGAGCAGTGTGAATTGTGTACACTGTACAGATTCTAGATCCCTTACTTGCATTCAGTAGTACCTTACTACTCAAACAGTCCCATTGAAATCATTCGCAAAAAGAAAAGGAGTACTTGTGGCACCTTAGAGACTAACCAATTTATTTGAGACTACTCATGGATTAAGGCACTACTTTGCCATGTGTAAGGGCATCAGACTCTGGACTTCTGTGGTTCATAGAGGACAGTCTTTAGAGATGTCAATCTAGCACGTTTCACAAGTACTACATTTGCTTTAAGCAAAAAGAAAAGTTTTGTTCTTCCATGCAGTTCAATAGATGATCAAAGTTAAAGCACTAATACACCAGTGAGAATTCACTCCCAAGCCTCAAAGAGGAAAATAATTAAAAATAGAAAACCGATCAAGCTTCATTTAAGATATCCAATTTCCCTTAAAGGTTTTGTCTAAACATTTTTTTTAAAATTAAGATTCAAAGGAGAGCTTTTGAAACACAGCGGATTAGCTATAAGTGCAGTGATGGCTTTATAACTATTTTCCAAAACGTTCATATTGTAAAAGATGTTACTATGATAGAGAAAAAGTAGCGAATGGATGTTGCAAGAGCACATTTTCATCTGAACAAAATCAGTGCTGAATTTGCATTGTGAAGTTACAGTAAGTCACAGAATAGAGAGAGAGAAAAAAATTAAAGGTTTACTTAAAACCAACAATAAATGTACAAATTAAAAGTCATCATTTTAAAATGAAGTTGTACTCTATTAAAATAAGCATAAAATTGCATACTTGTTTGGATGTGTAGTTTATAGAATACACAGAATACTAAAATTGACTCAAATGCAAGTAAAATATCTGTTTAATTAGATCGTAAAGAAAGGAGATTAAAAGTAATATTTTGTAAGATAGTAATTACTGTTTCCAAAGTAGTCTGGTTCCTGTGTATTGACTTAAATTTAATTGTGATAGGGGATCTCTTTGGGGTTCTACATTTTGTTTGTGTCTTTTAATTACTTTAAATCACAACCATTACCTTTATTTTGTTTTCTTTCAACTAAATACACTGCAGGGCTTTTTGCTTCAATAGCCTGCCTGTTCACAAACACAGATCTCTGAGCCATCAGCCTCTACCTTTTCATTGTGAGAGGTTACAAGTCAAATCCTTGCAGGGACCTATGCAACAAGATAACAGGAAAGGACCTTGTAACCAATGGGGAGTAGGCTGAGGTGCTGATGGGCGTCTGAGATGTAAATAAACCAGATTGCTCTCATTTCCTGTTTCCACTGTATTATGCATTCCAATAGCACAATTCATCTTTATGACACACACCTATGGCTTTAACTTTACTGCAGGCCACTAAAGTACATTAAAGTGGGCAGGAAATGGAATTAAAAAGAGCTCAGTTGAGTGTTTAGAATAACTAAACACATTGCAATCGTTTTTAGTGTAAGATGACAACTCTTTTCAAGAAGATTTAACATAGCGCTTCACTTTGCTTATACAAATGAATGTCAGTGTAAAGGAATGCAATATATTTATAAATTAGGTATTCAAATATGCTCAAATCAATTTTCAAAATTCTCTGGGTTAGCTACAGTTAAAACACAAGATCGAGGGCCAGGCCTTCAGCTGGCTGAAGTCAGCGGAGCTATGCTGAGGTACATCAGCTGAGGATTTGGCCCCCACACGGAATATGAAATGAATGTTTAAATAAAATTTGCAGACTTTTACTACTGACAGCTGCACAGGGAGGACCAAATTCTCCTGCCTTAAATGAATAGTCCCATTAAAGGTAGTGTGGTACTCATGTGGGGAGAGCAGGCAAGATTTGGCCTTTAAAAAGGCATGTAGTTGTTTTCAAACTTAGGCACATTTTAGTAGCTCTGAAGATGTGGTGCACAAGCCTCCCTGTTCAGAGAGATATTTTCAAGTACATTTACAATTTTCAGACACATTTAGCTTTTTTAAAAAATGATGACATCTAGTCAATACTTTTCTTGTGAGGGTTTTTGCAAGTTTTTTTCTTTACTGCATATATACTACGAAGAGATATGGCAGGAGGATTGTGAGTTTACAGCATGGGTTACTTGAACAAACATAACTCATATTCTCCCTTCCATAGGATAATTAGTGCCTGCCCTATGATGTCACTTACATGATACTTGTGGTTGAGGTTTTTCAAAATGAATCATTCATCCTGCTCTTTCTCTGATTACACTGAATGGCCTCTGGTTTTGCTGAGCACTGTGTTCTTTTTTTCTATCAGTGAATAGATAATTGAACACAATCCTCAACCTTCAAACTGTTTATCAATATAGAAGATATTAGTGGATATTGCACAATGTCATGTAAGGTAAAAACTAATTTGTAAGCAACACAGCAGAAAGCTGGAAAGGCAATTAAGTTAAAAAGTCATTAACATTGATCCTTTTGCACTGAGAAAGTACATTCACATTCCTTTCTCAGAAAGCATCTTTGAAAAATGTCTTGCACCTCGGTCTATCTTTAAGGTAATAATGACATTTAGTTTTCTTCAAATATTTTGCTTTTAAAACAAAGAATTTAGTTTAATGCAGCATATTGTTCAAGATTCACTTGAATTATATGAACAAGGAGAAACCTGTAGGTAATTAGTAAGGATGGTTGCTGGCTGTTTCTCTCATCATTTGTTCACACTACAGGTATAAATGCTCACTGAAAGGATAAGGTTACAAGATGGGTGGGTATTACTTCAACGATTGCAGCTTCTTAAGTGAAAATCCAGATGCTTTTCTTCTTTCTCTCCTGTTGGTTAGTGTGGGCATATGAAGTAAATAGCTGAAGGTAAGATTTAAAGATTAAACTTTTTCTGTTTTGCAGTGGCAGAATAGCCAGTACTGCTTCTTGGGGTTGCCTAGACAAAAGTACCCATCTGCAGACTTTAAGTAAGTAAATGCACATATGGGGCCAAAATTTCAAAAGAATTCAGAGCCAGATTGTCAAGGGCTCAGCACCCACAAGTGGGGTCAGATTTTCAAGAGAGCTCTGCTCCTATCAAGGCATATAGGGTACTGACCTTTTTTACAATTGGCCGCTTATTTTGATGCCTAGATGGAAGTTTAGGTTCTTCTGAAAATTCTGGACTTAGGGCCTGATCTAATTACCATTACAGTGGATAGGACTATTCCTATCAGCTTCAATGGGAATTTAGTCAGCCCCTTGTATTTTACAGTTGTGAGGTATGCTTTGAAACCTTTATTTAAAAAATATTAACTAAAGAAAACACATGCTTTCTTTTTTGTGGCAAATGGAATATATTGCAGCCTTATAGTCTGCAAATTCATTGGTCCTTGTCAAATTTGATTAGGCAGAAATGCAATAGCTGAGACAGAAATCAGAGAAGTGTGAATTTAAAATTACCGATCTCTCCTCTCTCTCTCTCTTTTTAAGCTACCTTTTCATTACTTGTGCTTGTTGTGAAATTATTTTTATTACTGTCATCAAAGATAAAACCTTAAGGCAAACTTTGGGTCCAGTCCTGCTCATGTTGAAGTAGATGAGAGATTTACCCATAGATTTACTGGGAACAGAATCAGGGTATTTAAAATCTACCTCCTTACTCTTCAATCCTGCAGCTGTTGCTTGTGTGAGTAATCCTCACTCAGGTGAGTAGTCCCACTGAAGTGAGCGAGATTACTCATGTGAGCAGGGACATCTCACTTAAAGGTTGGCAGGACCAGGCCATGGATCTTATTCATGTGAATAGTGCTTACTTCCTGGGACTTTATGGAGCGTTGGATTGGGCTCTCTCTCAGTGCAATTGGCTCTAATAGGACCACCTGTGTTTGCTGGATTGTGCCTTTACTACAGGTTGATTATGCCCTTCCAGATTTCACATACAGTAGCAAACAAGCTTAAAAGTGAAATTAGGTTTTCAGAAACAGGGGAAACTATCAGTGTAAACTGCACTGTACCATTCAATTCATTCAAGCATTCTGCAGATAATTACTAATGGTGTACACAAAGTAGCTATAGAGAGGTAGCATGATAGGTGTGACAAGTACTGTGTGGTTTGTTAATGCGCTTTGAGTGAAAGATCAACATATCAGTCTACAGCGTAAAAGACAACTGCTCCATCCTTTGTAGTGTAACAGATTAAAATGTTGTTGGAGCACTGCTTCGTCTTAAATGTTGAGGTCCTTATCATACCACATAACCTTCCTTGTCTGGCTCTTTTCCTTCTGTCTGTGAGGCAGTAATTGTGGTTGGAATTCTCATTCCCCTTCCCCCCTCTTGCTTGCAGTGCACAGAGCACATTTGGTCACTTTAATTTCTTCCCTCTGTAAAACATGTGAGTGTAACTTCCCCATAAGGCTTATTAGAGCTGAGGCTATTGAAGTGGAGATTCACTAGGACTCAGGATTGTCACAGGGTAGTGAAATCCCTTTCATTGGGCTGGCTTAACTTTTAAGTTACGTTTAATGTTTTTAACAGTAACTTGTGTTTCCTTTACCCTTCACACCCATCCGTGAGCCAGGTGTTCTTGTCACACTGAGTGGAAAAATAAAAGTAATCCAACTGTGCACAGCTGGTACCTCAGTGAGAAGCTGGAGGAGGATGGGCTGAGCTTCAAGAAGTGATTAGAGAAACTGCTTGAGTAGTTTAAACGGCCTCCTGCAACTGCTCGATAAAATCCAACCACTGGAAAGGGGAGACTGTTTTTATAGTGAATTACGATATTTAAATCTACACTACAATACACTTACGTGAGCGGTGTAGTGTAATTTCCTAAAGAAGTTGTTTTCTCAAAACATTTTTGTATCCCCTTGATTTTGTAACTTTGCACATTTGATTGAACTGGTGTTACTCACTTCACATATCCATGTGTGATGGGCTTCATTCTGTTCTCTCTTACACTGGTTTAAATCAGGAGTAAGTCTATTGAGGTCAATAGTTACCCTGCTGGAAACTAGGCGTAAGGAGGAACAGAATTAGGCTTACTGATTTCTGTACATCAGAAGCACATTTTTGATCAGAAAACATTTTCATGTAGTAATTTGCTTATTTTAAATATTTAATAGCATTTTAGCATTGCCCTATTAGTCACATAATGCCAGAGCTTGGAAACACTGATGCTTGGGCTTAACTTTAGTCACATGATTAGTCCCACTGACGTAAGAGAACTAAATAGCACTATACCTTGAAAGTATGTGTTTCTTGTGGGACGACTCAAGTGAGTAAAGCTAATCAGGTGTGTCATTGTTCACGGGGTTTGGCCCAGAGAGTTCTATCCTGGAAACACTTGCTACTGAGCTTAGTGCCATTTAGTTTTCTTAGTAGACAGTGAGAGTATGTTCAGTATTTATTTACAGTGCTCAGTAGTGTGTGCAGGATTGTCCCGAGAAAAACTAGACTTTTCATTTTCTATTTGTCAGGGTTCATTTCTGCTTAGGGGTGGGTTAGAAGATCCTAAAATATTAGGTTTCAGAGTAACAGCTGTGTTAGTCTGTATTCGCAAAAAGAAAAGGAGTACTTGTGGCACCTTAGAGACTAACCAGTTTATTTGAGCATAAGCTTTCGTGAGCTACATCTGATGAAGTGAGCTGTAGCTCACGAAAGCTTATGCTCAAATAAATTGGTTAGTCTCTAAGGTGCCACAAGTACTCCTTTTCTTTTTCCCAAAATATTAATTGCTCCTTCCTGCCTGATCGGGGGTTCTTTATTTACGTGTTATCATCTCTCAGTAGATTGGGGAGGGGAAGGGTTTCCTCTGTCATGACTGTGAGCAACTCCTGTAACTTCAAAGATCATTTTACTAGGGTCAAGCTTCATAAAAGGAGCAAAGCCAAAGTAAAACCAGCACCTTTATTTGAGTCCATAAATCAGTTTAGTCATACAATGTACTGGGGACATAATTGTCCAAGCATAGCAACAGAGCTTCTTTTTCATTCTAATGGTGTAGTGCTGTCGGCACGAATACTTTATAATTCCCAAGGCTTAGACATATCCGTGTTTAGATATTCATTTAAGGGGCAATAATTTAGGAGCATAATGAAAAGAAGTACAATAGTTAATGATATTAGCTAATGAATGGTGTGATGCTAAATACTCTCTTAACAGCTTCTATCAACAGCAGTGTTGTATTTTGTGAGATACGTTTAAGAAAACATTGCAAGAGTACTCCAGCAGCTGATGATGAAATCAAGTCCAAGATTCCGCCTGAGTTGTTAAATAGTGTTTTTGGACTTTTTACATTCAAACTGCAGGGAAATAGCTCCCTTGGAAGAGAATAATAAGCAAAGCAAAAATATCAATGCCAGGATTTTTAAAAACAATTTTTACTGATGTATATTATAATTAAAAATCAGATATGTTGGTCTTCCAGTAAGCTGCTCATTTCCTTGAGAGCAATCACAGCTTAGCATAAAGTAGCACATTTTTTAAAAAAAAGGGTACTAATCTGGTTACACTCTAAGCGCACACACGATAGGACTATGTTACTAGCTTTGTCTGCCCTCATCATTAACAAGCAAATTAAACATTTTTTCACTTTTTTTTAAATTAAACAAATAAACCTTGGGCTGCTCTGTGATCTTTCATTAAACCCTTAATTGTCTGGAGAACTCAACATGAGTGCTTGGAGTTGGTCAGTTTTGTTGCACAGCATTAGGTATTCGGTAGCGGATTAACAACAGAGCTGGATTTACTCTCTTCACTAATCCTTAGAATAGTCTGTTGGGGAGGAGAGGCAGTTGCGTGTTTTAGGAGATAGGTTACTGTATCTCTGAACTGGAAGCACAGCGATGGGTTTTAAAGTGTCTGGACAGGCATGAAATGACTTTGAAAGAGAGAAGCTTATTTAGTGGAAACAAAATAGGTGTTGCTTTCAAATCAGCTTCTTGGCATGCCCACCTCTGAAGGTTGCGGTAGGCTCCAAATGTATTTTTCATCAAAGCAGTTGTAGCGTAAGGAAATATTGCCATCGCCTAGATCACAATTTTCAGAAATGACAGGTTTCAGAGTAACAGCCATGTTAGTCTGTATTCGCAAAAAGAAAAGGAGTACTTGTGGCACCTTAGAGACTAACCAATTTATTTGAGCATAAGCTTGCAGTTGCTTCCGATGAAGTGAACTGTAGCTCACGAAAGCTTATGCTCAAATAAATTGGTTAGTCTCTAAG
Source organism: Eretmochelys imbricata (assembly GCF_965152235.1). Classification (NCBI taxonomy): domain Eukaryota; kingdom Metazoa; phylum Chordata; order Testudines; family Cheloniidae; genus Eretmochelys; species Eretmochelys imbricata. The sequence continues at coordinate 114,028,675 of NC_135577.1, forward strand.
GTGCCACAAGTACTCCTTTTAATTTTCAGAAATGTAGTTCCCAACTAACGGAGGAGCCAACTGCGGTCAGTATCTGGTAAACTAATTCTGATGCTGCTTGATTATTCAACACTGAGGGCAAGGACCACAAAATATTTACCAGGTCACGCTTTAATCTGTTTAGTGCTCTGCGGTCTAATTTTCATGGGTTTAAGATGATTGCATGCCTTTGAAATGCATTACGATATTAGTAGGGTCTGCACCATAAACATTGTTGCAGAGCGAGAAAAACATGGGCACACTTCAAAAGGAGAGTTAATTAGAAGGGTAAGTAAATGAGTAGTTATCAAGTGCACCACGAGTTCCACTGTTAAACTCTGATAATAATTTTCATGCTGGGCATTATACAAATGAAGCTCCTTAACACTGATTAATCAGTTATGGGCTGCGAGTCTGCCAGGATACTCAGCTGAAGCCTAAGAGTTAGCAAGATACCTTCACTACAAGTACCACTAAGGATGAAGAGTGAGTTGTAGACTGTATTTCCTTTTTTCTGTACTTGTCTTGGACTGATTTTCTTTTTTCTACTTTTTTTTCCCTTTAGGACCCAAGATTATCAGCTTTAATTTTTGACAAGCTTCAAGTGCCTGACTATTTACAGAAAAACAGGAATGAAGGAGAGAGCAGATGTGAAATTTGCGCCACCCACCTGAATCAGCTGAAGCAGGAAGCCATTCAAATGATCCACACCCTTAATCAAGCCAGCTATCAAGAAGTACCTGGCCTCCCTCAAAGTTCTGGAGCACTGACAGGTGTCTTACCAAGGATGGTGACTGTGTCATCCCAAAGGGATTTGCCGCTTGTTTCTGGGCAGGTGGGTAGACAGTCTGGAAAATCAACAAATCTTTTCTCTGGGACAGAGAGAAAGAAGGGACTTGGATGGCCTCAAGGCACAAGCAGTTTTCCAAACTCCAGTGTTCAAGTAACTGTGGCTCCCAGCGGCCTCAGTGGTGCTTTGAGCTCCGTGACTATCCAGGCTCAGCAATACCTTGAGGGGATGTGGAGTATCTCCAGGGTGAACAGCTTTCTTCCGCAAGCTTGTCTAGTAAGTACTGGCAACTCTGATAAAAAGATGATTAGTTTTTTAGGGAATCAGCTCAAATTGCTTTGAACCATGTCTTGAGAAATTAAGAGTTGAAAGGAGCTTTAAAATGATGATTTTTTCCAGCATATATAACTGTTAATTTGCTTCTGATCTCAGGTGATAGAACAACCTTTTTGCAAATCTCTTTGCACACTTTTCAGCTTTGCCTATAACAGATGGTGATCTTAACTTTCACACACGAGGTGTCTGGGTTTAAAATCACCAGTGGCTAAATTCATCCATGGCGTAACTCCATAAACATCAGGGGAGTTATACCAAGGATGAATTTGACTCATGATTCTGAGTATGATGCTGAACTTCTGGAGCCCTGTTGACTGCAGTGGAAGTTATTCATATACGGTAGGGGAGAAATAGGAACTCTGAAGTTTAATTTATTGTAGGACAGTTACTACTACAGAAGAAGGCTGTTCAGAATGTTCATATATTGCTCTGTGCCCATTAAGGTTGTATTTTTGACTCTGAATTCCAGTGATGTCTGTTTTTAAACAACTCCTGTATTATATGCATCTCTCTATATAACATGGAAAATCTGTCTTTGGAAAAAAGCCATATAGAGAAGTTTGTTACCTTGAAAAGAGTGTCCATTACTGTCAAGGTTCCTTCCCCACTCTGAACTCTAGGGTACAGATGTGGGGACCTGCATGAAAACCTCCTAAGCTTACTTTTACCAGCTTAGGTTAAAACTTCCCCAAGGTACAAACTATTTTACCCTTTGCCCTTGGACTTCCACTGCCACCACCAAACGTTTATATGGGTTTATTTTTATTAGGAAAGCATTGTTTGGAAACGTCTTTCCCCCCAAAATCCTCCCAACCCTTGCACCCCATTTCCTGGGGAAGGTTTGATAAAAATCCTCACCAATTTGCATAGGTGACCACAGACCCAAACCCTTGGATCTTAAGAACAATGAAAAAACATTCAGTTTCTTAAAAGAAGAATTTTAATAGAAGTAAAAAGAATCACCTCTGTAAAATCAGGATGATAAATACCTTACAGGGTAATTAGATTCAAAACCTAGAGACAGGTTTCAGAGTAGCAGCCGTGTTAGTCTGTATTCGCAAAAAGAAAAGGAGTACTAGTGGCACCTTAGAGACTAACCAATTTATTTGAGCATAAGCTTTCGTGAGCTATAGCTCACTTCATTGGATGCATAGAAATCTCTCTAGGCAAAACCGTAAGTTACAAAAAGATACAAAGACAAGAATATCCATTCTATTCAGCACAGCTTATTTTCTCAGCCATTTAAACAAACAGAATCTAATGCATATCTAGCTAGATTACTTACTAAGTTCTAGGACTCCATTCCTGTTCTGTCCCCAGCAAAAGCATCACACACACAGACAGACCCTTTGCTTTTCCCTCCCCCCAGCTTTTGAAATTATCTTGTCTCCTCATTGGTCATTTTGGTCAGGTGCCAGCGAGGTTATCCTAGCTTCTTAACCCTTTACAGATGAGACAATTTTTCCTCTGGCCAGGAGGGATTTTAAAGGGGTTTACCCTTCCCCTTATATTTATGACAGTTACTAATTTTGTATGATCTGTATTGGTCATTAAAAGACCTTCAAGAAAACAGACCAAAAGTTGTTTGCTATGTAGGAGACACTCTTCTTAAAAAAAAGAAAAAAAAAAAGTAAAATTTCATACTGACCTAATACCCCATCATTGTGCTGCTGGAGGTGCCCCCATTCAGATGAGATCTATACAAATTGAAGTCTACTGGTGGCCATTTTAATATCCTGAAGCAGATTTTGCAAGACTGGAGCTGTTGGCTCTGGACAGATTTCAGATTGGCATGCTACTGTATATCAGTCTACATCCTTGTACATAATCATTGCCTAAGGTTGTTTGGTAGTTTCAGCTGATTGAGCTCCAAGTTCAGCAGAACACTGCCTTCTAAAACCACTGCTGTGTAATATTGCAGTTACAGAAACACTACTGTGTTTGCATCCTAGAGGGGGTGACTTTCAGTGGTGGGTGAAATGATCGAACACACACACACACACACCTACCTCTGTTACCCTGATGTAAATCTGCAGTATCGCCATGGAAGTCAGATGGATTTACCCAGTGATGAGCTGCCAAAATCTTAACAAGCAGTTCCCTCCTCACCCCATGAGGGGGTTGTGGCCTGCCCTGGGACCCCTGCCCTGTCCATCCCCCTCTCCTGTCCCCTGACTGCCCCCGGAACCAGGCAGGAGGGTCTCGTGGGCCACCGTAGTGGGTACCCACCCTACCCCGCCCTGTCCCTAAGAGCCACAGGGACCTGCCGGGGGGCAAGGTGGGGAGTCCCAGCGGTGTTTACCTGGGGCGGCTCCTGGGAAGCATCCGGTAGGTCCCTCTGGCTCCTAGGGGCGGGGTAGCAAAGCTAGGGAGCAGCAGGGGGAATGGTCGCTCCCCCACTGATCACATCAAAAGTGGCGCCTTAGGCGCCGATTCCGTGGGTACTCTGGGGCTGGAGCACCCACGGGGAAAATTTGGTGGGTGCAGAGCACCCACCGGCAGCTCCCTGCCCCGTGCCTGGCCCCAGCCCCAGCTCACCTCCCCTCCGCCCCTGAACGCGCTGCCCCGCTCTGCTTCTCTGCCCCCCGCCCCCCCCCCGGCTTCCCGCGAATCAGGTGTTCGCGCGGGAAGCCTGGGAGGGCTGAGAAGCAGGCGCGGCTTCGCGCTCAGTCCCAGGGAGGCGGAGGCGAGCTGGGGCGGGCAGTGGTTCCCCTGAGCGCCTCCCCCCACCCACCCGGGTTACCTGCTGCAGCGCGGGTGGCCCTCCTTGCGCCCCCCGCCCCAGCTCACCTCCACTTCCCTGGGCCTGAGCGCGAAGCCGCCGCTTGCTTCTCAGCCCCCCAGCTTCCCGCGCAAACAGCTGATTCGTGGGAAGGCGGGGATGTGGAGAAGCAGAGCAGGGTGGAGCATAACTCAGGGGCGGGGGCAGAGGCGGAGCCGGAGCGGAGGTGAGCTGGGGCCAGGGGCGGAATTTTCCCCGTAGGTGCTCCAGCTCTGGAGCACCCACGGGGTCGGAGCCTAAGGCGCCGCTTTTGGCCAGTTGATAACTTAGAAACCCTTTTAGAACCTGTTGTCCTGCGGGACAACCGGTTGGCCTACCCATGTGCAAAGTACAGAGCTGCGTAGGGCACCAGGAAATTGGGGCACCAAATTTCCTGGTGCCCAACGCAGCTGCGTGCTGCTCCAGCCCCTGCTCCGCCTCTTCTCCATGGCCTCCGCCCCATCCCCTGCCCCCACTCTACCGCTTCCACAAAGCCCCCTCCCTTGCTCCGCCCCAGCCCTGCCCCCACTCTCCCGAGGACTGCAGCAGGGGTCGGGCCTCCTGCACTCACCGGCGGCGGTAAGTGGAGTGACCCGGCCCCAGCCTGCTCCGCGTTGCTGGTGAGTGTTGGGGGGTGGTTCCCCCCTGCCCCCCAAGGCTGGGAGCCAGGGAAGCAGAGCGGAGCAGGCTGGGCCTGGATAGGGCACCAAAATGGGTAGGGATGGCCCTGCACACTTTATTTGAAAGCACCATGTATTGGTGTTTTGGAAATGAAACTTCTGCAAGATTTACGGTTTGTGAGAAGTTTTGAAAAATGTGGATTCATAGAGTTTAAGACCAGAAAGGACCATTAGATGTTTTGGAGTGAAACCAAATTTTGAAACGCTAAAATTCTGGAAATTCTGACTTTTGGCCAGCTCTAGTTCATATACAGGATGTGTAAGAGAGGATCCTTCTTGAAATAATGTGTTTACTACACTAAGTGGTAGCTTTCTATCCAAGGAGCTCAATGTGCTTTACATGTATTAATGAATTAACACTCACTACAGCATGTGAATTAGGTATTATCCCCATTTTAAAGACTGGGCAATGGAAAGGCTAAGTGACTAGCTCAGCAAGTCTGTGGCAGAGGTGTAACCCTTCAAGGTTACAGATAAAAGAGCCTCAGAGTGTATGTTCATAGAGTTCCATTATGTTCATGAGTTCATGAGATCCATTATGTACGAACATATTTTCTGTATGTTAATAATTTTCACGCATGACCAATTTCAAGGACAATATAGTAAAAATATTGTCTGGGAGACAGAACAACTATGAATATTTTACAATAATCTTCAAATCAAAGTGTTCCCTCGTAAATACCCCTCTCAAACTCAAAGTATTGCACAATAATGCCCACCTGTGAGCTGCAGTGTTTAGTGAATTGCTGCAGTTCTTATATGGGTTTGGAACTCAGATTGTAAACTTTTGGGACAGGGATGCATCTTTAAAGCATCTAGTAGACTTTGGGTGCTGTATAAATTATAATGTTATGTGTTGCAGGATCAACTATTGGGGAAAAACAGTTTGGGAACCAGGACAGAATAAAATGTAGGGGGAAAAACATAGGGAATAAGGTTCAAAAGATGCAGATACAATTCAGTTGTGAGATAGAGTCTTGTGATCAGTTGCTTCAATTGATTGCTCTCTGGTCAACAGTTTAAAAAAAACTACTGACCAGCTAGAGATGTTCCTTTTGGGGTGATATAACTCTGTCTAAGACAATTGATTTGTGTCTGGCTGTTGAAGAGTGTGAATATTATTTTTAATAGCCCTTTTTGTCTCAAAGCTAACAAATTGAATACAATTTCACCTCTGGGGTGAAACGTGACAAAGGTCCAACAATGCATAGCATCACTACACAAAAGTTTAGAATAGGAATGAAGAACTGCACGGGGAAGCTCAGGCATGCCAAATGTGATTTACCTATGCTGGAATTTGGTCAGGATGCTAATAAATCAATGTAAATATATATAAACCTTTTAGAAACGTGCAAATATATGGACTCAGGAAAAGTTATGTCTTTCTGTACATTTTCAGGTAAATATATTTATATACTACATTAACCAGTTTAATGTAGCTATCCCCAGTGCAGTAAAAACATTACAGCAAATTGTTTTCCCTTGCATTTTATGCCAAAACATAAACAATGTGACATGGGATTTGAATAGAAACAAATGGTACCGGTTATATTGCAAAAATATTGCAGCTTCTTAAATCTTCTAGTTCAGGGGTTCTCAACCTTTTTCTTTCTGAGGTCCCACTCGATATGCTATAAAACTCCAGGGCCTAGTGGGGGTGGGGAGGCCTCGGGGCAGGGAGGGGGTAGCTGGGGCTGTGTGCAGATGGGGGTAGCTCAGGGTTCAGGGAGGAGGGGTAGCTGGGGTGGTGTGCTGGCAGAGGATAGCTCAGGGTGCAGGGAGGGGGGTACTAGGGGCTGTGTGCTGGGAGGATTCCCCTGCGGTCCCTGTTCCCGAAGGGGTCTGCCAGCCACAGAGCTGGGCCTCCCCACTCGGGGGGGGCTCTTACAGGCTGCCGCTGCAGGAACAAAAGGGGCTGGGAGCTGAGGAGCAGCTTCAGCCTGGGGTATGAGCAGGCGACAAGGGAATGCTGCCGCTGCCTGCTCCATGGCACCAGCCAAAGCAGCAGCTGCCCTGCACTGCCCAGCTCTGGCTTCTTGCCTCCAACCTGGCCAGGGGGTGAGAAGGGGGGCGGGGAGGAGAGGTATGGAGCTGCCACCAGGACTGCCAAGCTCTTGTGCTGCAGTTTGGAAGGTGGGGGATTGCCCTCCATGTCACCAACTCTGCCCATCATGGGCTCAGGGTTTCTGCTCCACAGGGAGCACCAGGGCTCGGGGCTCTGGCTTCAACCCTGCTGGGGTGCAGTGCCAGGGATCGGGGCTTGAGTCACAGGGTCTTTCGGCCCCCTTGAAACGGCTCGCGGATCCCCCGGTTGAGAACTGCTGTTCTCGTTTGCTTTAAAAAATTCAGTGGGAGAACTGGAAAATTGGATTATTAGAAAAATAGAAGTAACATGCAGAATAAGATGACCAAATATATGCCCCTGTTCAGCAAGGTGCTTAAGCACACAACTGCCAGTAAACACATGATTAGTCCAGTTGAAGTCTGTGGAATTATTCATATGTCTTAAGTTATGCATGTGTTTAAGTACCTTGCTAGATCAGCCAGACACGGCCAGATCCTCAGCTCGTGTAAATCAGTATAGGTCTATTGAAGTCAAAGAAACTATGCTGATTTACCCCATCTGAGAATCTGGCCCGGTTATTTTAATCACAATTCAAAGTCTGTCCTTGAATTCTCAGGCAAGAGTCTCCTATTTACTTGAATGGGATTTAGGTGAATACATATGAAGGCAGAATTTCCCACTCAACAAGTGTATCCTAAAATGTACATCCCGATGGAGAATCTTCCTCTTCTCACCCAAGAGGTTTTAACCATGTACTTCCTTTGCTGAACTGATTTTGACAGGGACCTTCCCTGTTCCTATTCATCCAGCCAGTTTCCATTTCTTCTGCTTTGTCATAAGTCACTTGCACTATTTATGTGCTCCTTTATGATCCCCGGATCAACTAATCATTGCATTTGATCAGAACATCCCACTCCCTTTTTTTCAATCTTCCCCGTGAGAAAGAAATCCAGCTTCAGTCTGGACCTCAGAAAGGTCATCAGATATCACATTTTTTAGATCAGAATCTGTCTAAAACCCAAAACTTTTTTCATCCCATAAGGTGTGAAGGTCACTGTTTTACATGACTTAATTTGGATATGAAGGAGTTTTACATTGGCTCTAACAGAGTGACGCCTCAAAGCATTTAAGCCCATTCCACTAAGATTGTAGTGGTATTGCCAGTAGGACTATAGTAACAGTATTGTCAGAAATAGAATTTCTTATTGAAATTTGCAAAGCTGTTACTTTGTTCATATTTTGGTTATTCAGCAAGCATTACAACAACATTTCATTGTCTGAATATTCTACTTTTGGATACTGTGAACTGCAGGCTACCAGTGTTAGCTTTTTGTTCTCTTAATTTTGGTTTACTTACCTATTTTTGTTCCTACCACTCATGTCCCAGTGGTAGTAAGGCTTTTGATAGGTGGATATGTGGACCTTACAAATAGGACAGTTTTATCTTGGCTGTTTATTGGTCTTATGTCTAGGTCATCCACCAGTTAGAGGCCCCTTCACCTCTCTTCTCCTTTGTCCTCTCCCTATAATTGGTGCACTTGTAACTATTTATATACTTACTATTTATATGCTTTGTGGATATTTGGAAGTTGTCTCCTAGGGTCAGTCTCCAATAGGCACCCTTCTTCAGAGGTGGGTGCAGTATAATAAGCTACCTGGCTTGACAGGGTCATCTGGAACTCATCGGCTTCTACCTGAGCGCTTGGTGCAAATATAACTCACACACCTGGGTCTGGTGTTCTGTCCCATTTAGTGGCACTGAGACCACTTAGAGAGAGAGAGTAATGAGTTTGCTCTACAATCTTAGGTAAGAGCTGTATGGCTTTTAGCTCATGCAGTAGAGCAGAGGTGGGCAAACGTTTTGGCCTGAGGGCCACATGGAAGTTCCAAAACTGTATGGAGGGCTGGGTAGGGAAGGCTGTGCCTCTCCAAACAGCCTGGCCTCTGCCCCCATCCGCCCCCTCCCACTTCCCGCCCCCACCCTGGGACCCGACCCCTATCCAACCCCCCTTGCTCCCTTTCCCTTGACTGCCCCCCGCATCCACATCCCGGCCCCCAGGACTCCCACGCTTATCTAACCACTCCCTGTCCCGTGACTACCCCCTTGCCCCTTATCCAACCCCCCCTGCTCCCTTCTCATGCCACTCAGAGCACCAGGACTGGCAGCTGTGCTGCCTGGCTGGAGCCAGCCATGCCTCCACACAGTCTAGAGCACCGGGGCAGGCCGGCGGCTCTTGCAGCTGCGCTGCTCAGTAGGAGCTCGCAGCCCCACTGCCCAGAGCGCTGGCGGCATGGCGAGCTAAGGCTGCGGGGGATGGGAGACAGCAGGGGAGGGGCCGGGGGGCTAGCCTCCCCGGCCGGGAGCTCAAGGGCCGGGCAGGACAGTCCTGTAGGCTATAGGGGGGAGGGATAGCTCAGTGGTTTGAGCATTGGCCTGCTAAACCCAGTGTTGTGAGTTCAGTCCTTGAGGGGACCACTTAGAGATCTAGGGCAACAATAAGGGATGGTACTTGGTCCTGCTGTGAAGGCAGGGGACTGGACTCAATGACCTTTCAAGGTCCCTTCCAGTTCTGTGAGATAGGTATATCTCCATATTAAAAGTTTGCCCACCTCTGCAGTAGAGGCTCATGCACCAAGTTCCAAAGGTCCCAGTTCAGTACCCCCCTCTGACAACTGGGGTCTGTCGGTGTTACACAAGAGAGAATCTTTCAGACCTGTGAGGACTTGACACAAGTAGTCTTGGGCCTGGACTGGTGGATGCACTTGATGGGAGAAAAATAATTTTATAGATGGGACAAAATTTTCTCATTTGTCTAATCGTAGAACTGGAAGAGACCTCGAGAGGTCATCTAGTTCAGTCCCCTGCACTCAAGGCAGGACTAAGTATTATCTAGACTATCCCTGACAGGCGTTTGTCCAACCTGCTCTTAAAAATCCCCAATGATGGAGATTCCACAACCTCCCTAGGCAATTTATTCCAGTGCTCAACCACCCTGACAGTTAGGAAATTTTTCCTAATGTCCAACCTAAACCACTGTTGTTGCAATTTAAGCCCGTTGCTTCTTCTCCTATCCTCAGAGATTAAGAAGAACAATTTTTCTCCCTCCTCCTTGTAACAACCTTTTATGTACTTGAAAACTGTTATCATGTCTCCTCTCTCTTCTCTTCTCCAGACTAAACAAATCCAGTTTTTTCAGTCTTCCCTCATAGGTCATGTTTTCTAGACCTTAAATCATTTTTGTTGCTCTTCTTTGGACTTTCTCCGATTTGTCCACATCTTTCCTGAAATGTGGCGTCCAGAACTGGACACACTACTCCAGTTGAGGGGCTTGAATCCTCGACATACTCTTTAAAAGGCCGGTGAAATACACCATTGCCCCAGCACCTAAGCACCAGAATCATGACATTCTGAGTGGTGGAATGCTATGATACATATCAGGGTCATGTAACATGGACAAAAACACCGTGGTAGTAGACGCTTTTCCCTTTTTTTGGTTTAGTTATTGAAACTCAGACATAAAAAGCCATTACAAAACAACTGTTCCATTAAATTAAAAAAAATAGAGAGAGAATTTATAGTATGTAGCTAGAATGCCTAGACTTCTCATGCATTTCATATATGTATATTTAATGGAATTTATTGCCGGTCTACAGAACATGGTGTCAAACCAACTATGTTAATTGAAAAAGATTTATTGTATTGTTAATGTTGTAGCATGGTTCTAGATGGTGTATAAAATAATGCTAGTTGAAATGGCATTAATGTATGCATTTAAGTTCCTTTTTCATTTATGTGCATTATTGATCTTACTTCATTGTTGGGGAGGTAATGGATATATAATTAGAATACACTCTCAGTAATCAATGATGGGATTATTAGGCTTATAAATAGAATTTTAAGACTAAGATGAGGTAATTTCCCAGTGTAACTAAGAATCAATAATTAGAGGCTTGCCTTGAATCTTAAAGTAGTACTTGTAAGATTAAAAATATAACACTTTTAGAGAAGTAAATCTATGTATATTTCTTAACTGTGTTACACAAAGATATGGTTTATACAGAGTTTATATTTAGTTCTTCTGCAAAGTTAGCCCTTCTTTTAAGTTTGACTCTCTAACGCTCTCCCCAGCTGTGCAGTCATGAAGGTTGGCTGCCCAAATTTGACCTTGTTCTAGGGGCTGGAGTCATCCTGCCTTGCCCAGTTGCCATATGTTTGCAATCAGGCTTGAGGGAGTGACATCAGAAGATTCACTGAGCAAATCCCTTGTCCTAACACAGGGTAGTAGGTTCTTTCCTGTCTGACTTCATGCTCTTATTTCAGGGCAGAATTTGAAAGAGGCCACATGATGACTGGGAAGGCTACTGACTGACAGCTCAGTGCTGTTGGACAAAGAGAGAGGCTCAGCACCCATTCTGTCACGTCTCTCAAACTAAAAGTGATGTATCAGGGTAGGAACTCAGATGGGATGGTGGTGAGGGCCATGTAAATAGCTGGATGGATAGATAGGGGAAGGGACTCTTCCTCTGATGACTGTGTGGGGAAGGGGCAGTTTGTCCATCCATGCATTGGCGATGATCCCTTGCATCACTTTTGATACCCTCCCCTTCTGACCCTCTCCAGTGATCGGAGGTGGCATGTGTGAGTTCCCGCACCTCCTGCTAACATACCAAGGTTAGAAAGACTCTGGTCTGGTTTTAAAAAGAACCAACACAACCCCGATCAAGAACTGTTAAGTCGCTGTGCATCTGTGTTAATCGAGCTCTCGGGCTGTAATAAATTCCACAAGCTGCTTGACTCTAGAGGAGTAAATAAAGAGGGCACTGACGATAAAGGAGTTGCACTGCACGCATATGAACTGTCCATCCCCTGCCTTGGAACTCCAGTGTTCTTTCTCTTTGATGGCTTTGCCTACTGACCAAACTCTCTTGGGGTGGGCTGACTTAGTGAGGAGTCAGCATGCATGTAGCCCAGAGGGCAGCATAAATTTTAGGCCTGTCACAGAGCCTTGTTTAGCAGCTTTGAGTGTGCTAAGGGCCCAATTCTCCCCTCAGATGGCCAGAGCTTGTACATTTTTAAGCAAGATACTAGCTGCACAGTGACATGTACTCTGGTACCTGACAGGAAGGTTGCTCCCTAAAATTGTTTTCTTTAAAGTAGTTTAAATTTAACACACAGGCCCAAGCATGATCAAAATAGAAATTAGGAATGAGTGTCTCCCATTTTTGCCTTTTATTTTCTTTATTGGGATTTCTATGCTGCTCATGATCAGAATATCTGAGCACCTCACAATATTAATGAGGATGTTCTCGGGTAGGAAAGTATTGTAGTCTCCATTTTACAGATGGAGTGAGGCACTGTGAGATTAAGTGACTTGCCTAGAATCCCATGGTAAGTCTGTGGCAGAGCCAGGGGCAGGCCACCCCAGGTCTCGTGATTCAAAGTCCTGTGCCTTGCATACATGACCATCTTTCTTCTCTTCCTTTAAAGAAATATCGGGCTATTGGAAGTTTGCACTAATGGAAAGGCCTTTGCTCTGATTTGTCTTATGTGAGGAAAACAAATCCTAAACTGATGTAAATGTATATTATTTCAAGCTTGTAAGTGCCTCCCTTTGCTTTCAACTACCGACTTCTGTCAGTGTAGTCAGGGGAGTCGACCAAGAAACCATGGGCTGCAGATTTGGGCAAACAGTCCATTTTTAATTGTGACCAAAGTGGTAGTTTAAAACATTTTGGCTTTGGGAAGCTGCATTCATTTCTAATGTGTGTTGATAAAACATGTCAGGTGAGGTTTTCTTGTGGCAGACAGATCCCAGTTATTCAAGCATAGGCTTTGTTTACTCCACTGAGACTGTTTGGAATCCATCCCCCACAAAGTAGTGATTTGAAAATGAGGAATATCCAGCAGGAGACTCCTTTCATTTGGGGCTGCCTTTCCTCTGTGATCCTAAATCTGAGGGTGCCAGGTTTATACAGGGCATCTAGGAGGGCACACAGGTTTCTCAGAGTTTATTTGACAATGTGTTAATCAGCTGGTAGAGGTAAGAAAGATTCCGCTGGATACTGAGTGGCACAGAGCTGATTTTTCCACTGCCTGGGACTGGGTGTGGCCATTTACCCCGGTGTGAAGTGGCTGTAGAATGCTGCTAAATGAGAGTGGTCGCATTTTACACCCACTTTGTATGAGTGCAAATGACCACACAAGTGGCTAGATTTCTCAATGCCTGACGGTCTGTTTGCACTAGCTTCAGTGCTGTAGAACAGGCATAGCCATTCCTCCCCAAGGAATGCCCTGGAGGGGAGCCTCTGCAGCAGCTCTGGCCTCAGCGGCATTCCAAAGCAGGGACCTGGGCAGCCTAGAGGAGAAGCAGGCGTTTCAGGGGGTGGACGAGAAGTAGTGACTGTGGTGGCCCCACACCCCTGCCATAGGCATAGTTTGACCTCTATATTGGTGGGGATGGGGGGAAGTGGGCATACACATACGGACACACCCATGTGCATGCTGATACTCCTGGGGGAATTCTGCACTACCGCTCCATGCAGAATTTTGCAGAAATTAATGGTTTTTGCATATAATTTCCTTTCCCGCACAGAAACGGGCTGCACTGCTGCTGGCTGCCACTACAGGCTGCTGAACCTGGCAGAGACTAGCTTGCAGATAGAATACACTGCAGGGAGTTGGGGCGGGAGGCGGGGGGGGGGGGAGAGTAGAGAGTTCCTAGCAGCTGCAGCTTCCAGTATGCCCTGAAGGAAAGAGACGATGGTGCGAAGGAAACTCCACACAAGCCTGGGGCCCCGTAACAGGCTGTTTCTCCCTTTGGATCCCTGGGTGGCAGGGAGAGGGTGTCTGGGCTCGGGGTGGGGGGGGGCACGGTTGGGCTCTGGGCAATAGGGGGAGGGTGTCTGGGCTGGAGAGGGGGGCACAGCTGGGCTCTGGGCAATAGGGGGAGGGGCATGGCTGGACTCTGGGCAGTAGGGGGAGGGTGTCTGAGCTGGGAGGCATGGCTGGGCTCTGGGAGGGAGGGGGTGCAGGTAGGTGGGCTGGGCATCCCCCATGGCTGGGCTCAGGAAGGAGGGAGTTCAGGCGTATTGAATGGGGGTGTGGCGCCATGGCTGCTCTCTGGGGGAGGGGTTGTGCGTGTCTGGCCCCCTGGCTGGGCTCTGGGGGGAGGGAGGGGGCAGAGAAACAGGAACTGGGTTGTCATAGGGGTTTCTTTAACGCTCTATTCCTGGGGGAATTTTTGTGTTTGTTTGTATTGTTACAGACATACTTGCTGACAGGTATTTTGAAAGAAGGCATGATTATATAGTATTATTTTGACAAATAAAATTTGCAGAACTTAAAAATATTGTGTGCAGAATTTTTAATTTTTTGGCACAGAATTCCCCCAGGAGTAATACTGAAGCCAGTTTCCTTGGCTCACTGGCTCTTTCCCCTGCCTGGAGTGGTATCTGGGCTGCTGGTGCTCGGAGGGGGAGGAAATTTTCCGACTTAACAGGGGAGCCCCAGCTGCTGCTGGCGGCCACCCCAGCACCGGCTGCTGCAGCCATGTCACTGCTGTGGTACAGCTGTGACCACTTCCCTGCTGGGGTGGCTGCTGCTGCTAAGGGGACTTCACATGCCTGCTCCTGCTCCCCCCCCCCCCATTCCTGTATCCCCTTCTCTTCCCCATCCTCTCCCCACTTTCCCCTGCCCCATACCATCTCCTATACCACCTGCTTCCCCACTCTCACTTCTCCCTGTCCCCCTGTAGGCATTCACCTTTGTACAGTAGAGCGGCGGGCACTAGGACCCAGGAGGTGGCATCCAGCTGCCGAGACAGGGACCCAGAGCACAGGAGAACAGATGCTCCGCCCCGCCCCCTCTGCTCCCTGCCAGCCGAAACATGGTGGGGCAGGAGGAGGGGGCAGCATGGGAAGCACAGAGCCCCTCTCCCTCACCTATCTCACTCAGGTAGAGCAGAGCAGGCCCTCCAGGGCAGGTCGGCTAGGGTTGCCAGGCACTGGTTTTCGACCGGAATGGCCAGTTGGAAAGGGACCCTGCTGGCTGTGGTCAGCAATGCTGGCCAGGCTGCTAAAAGTCCGGTTAGTGGCGCATGGCTGCCAGAAGTGGCTGTCATGTCCAGCTCCTAGGGATAGAGGTGGCCACAGGGGCTCTATACAGTGCCGCCACCCTGAGCACTGACTCTGCATCACGCATTGGCTGGGAACTGCGGCTGATGGGAGCTACGGGGGCGGCGCCTGCGAGCGCAGGCAGTGTGCAGAGCCCCCCGGCCCCTCTGCCTAGGAGCTGGGCATGCTGGCTGCTTCTGGGAGCTGCGCTTCTGGGAGCTGCAGGGTAGGCAGGGAGGCCTGCCTTAGCCCCACTGCGCTGCTGACTGGGAGCTGCCCGAAGTAAGCGCCACCTGGTTGGAGCCTGTGCCACGACCCCCCTCCCATAGCCCAGCTCCCTCCCCCATGTCTGAACCCCCTCCCAGACCCTAACTCCCTCCTGGAGCCTGCAGCCTTCACCCCCTCCCGCACCCCAACCCCCTGCCCCAGCCCTGAGCTTGTTCCTGCACTCTGAACCTCTCATTTCTGGCCCCACCCCGGAGCCTGCAGCTCCAGCCGGAGCTCTCACCCCAACCTCCTGCCCCAGCCCAATGAAAGTGAGTGAGGATGGGGGAGAGTGAGCGATGGTGGGAGTCGGGATGGAGTGCGTGGGAGGTGGGGCAGGGATGGGGCTTTGGGGAAGGGGCAGGGCAAGGGTGTTAGATTTTGTGCAATTAGAAAGTTGGCAACCCTAAGCTCTACACTCACAGAAATGGGGGGGCGGGAATGGCACATGACCCCCCTTCCCCCACACCTTTTCTCTCTTTGGGGGAGCAATGCCCCCCTGCACCCCCCAAAAACTACACCTATGACCTCATTGGGATCTCTGAAGCAGAGGCACAAGCCCTAATAGCTGCCCTAGCCTGTGCCAGGGGCAGGAATAGCCCCCATAGACTCTAAGCAAAGGCAGACACAAGCTGTCTCCTCTCCATCCTTGCACCGGCACAGGCATGAATCTGGCCCAAAGTGCATGACCGTGAAGAATCAGGCCCCACTTCTGTGCTCTCAGCATCTGATTCTGGACATATTGAATTCAGTTACAACATTCCCAGTGACTTCAGTGGGTGCAAGGACTGAGCCCTCAATCTCAAACATTAATCCAAATTCTGAGGGCCCTGAGTTTGCTCATTATTTTGAATCTCCTATGAGGTAGCTTGCTGCACTGCTGTGTGAGATGGTGGACAGACCCTCCTATTTCTACTAAATTCTACCTCTGCTTTTTTTTCTGATGTAATTTTCAGGATGAAACAATAGTGAGGTGTTATAAACTCCCATTTGTAGCTGGCAGTGGTGCCTTTTTTGGGATAACTCTGTATTTGATTCACAGAGAGAGTGTGATGCACATAAAAGGCCGACACTGCAGGTTTAGGTACAAATTACGGGAGACGGTATTCTTGTTAGCACAGCTGCAGGTTGTAAAACAGCTACAGTAGTGTATTTTAGTTATAAACTGCCCTACTAGTTTATAACAAGTCCCAGTGGAAACACACTCGTAAAAAGTTTATCCCAAACATGTTTCAGTTCAAATGGGCATTTACTTCATGATACCTTTACATGAGTCTGAAAGGGAGAAATTTCACTTCCAAGGTATGTGCACCCTGTCATCCATGCTTGGGGGAAAGGAGGGTTTACAGTCTGAGAATTACCCAGATAGTGATTTACATCAGATTTGTTCCAGTTAATGGTAGTAGGTCATAGAGTTTTAGCATGAATTGCTTTTGGGTAAAATTATTTATCATTATTTCATGTACAAACAGTAGCTTATATAAGATGCAAACTTGTTAGGCCAAGCAATTTCGACAATTTAATTAGCTGTTACCACTGTAGTTTTAAAGTGGAACTTATTGGATTAAAGGGAACCCCCCTGAACCCCCCCCCCCGCCCGCAAACTCCAGTGCAAAACCACAGGCCCAATCCTGCAAGAGCACCACATACAAAATCCGCATTGTCTTCTGTTGGAATTCTGCATGCAGAATTCTTGCAAGATTGGCCCAGTGTTTGGAAAGGAAACTGTGTCCAATTCTGATCTCACTTATGCTGGTGTAAATCAGGAATAACTCCATTAATATGAGTAGAGTTACATATATGTAAAACTGCATTAAGTGAGAGGACAATTGGACCCGTCCACTTTAATTTGTGTCCTTTTTATACTTCTCTCCTAAATGAAGCTACCTTTGGTTTTTATGTTTAGAAATCCTATCTGTTTCCTTTCTCTTACACCTCCACCCATTTTTCTTGGGATTTTCCTTTCTGGTTTTCTTCTACCTTCATTTTATTGTCCACAAATTTATTTGTCCTTCTCTCTGCATCTGTGTAAGCTTTTATATCTCAACGTTTGTTTCTTCTCTGTCCCCAGTGCCAGTTTATGCACATGATTTTACAGTTACTATTCCACTGGAGCACAGCAACAGTAGGCTGGCTTTTTGGGTATTTCTGGGAAATTCTGTGGCCTGTGTTATCCTGGAGGTCAGACTGAATGATCTCAATGGTCCCTTCTGGCCTTGGCATCTGTGAAACAATGGACAAAGGCCAGTGTCCAGAGACTGGAAACATTCTGGATGAATTTTTGGCTTTGGACCTCAAACTTATTAATAAAAGTTAAGAGCTTGTTAGAGCTGTAATTGTTACTTACTTTGGTTATAGGTAGACAAAATCTTATGAACCTGGATATCTGATACACTGTATTGTGAAATTATCTACAATATAATTTTGGAAAAGTCTGATGTATTTGAAACTAGGTAGATGTTTCCAGAGCTCCTGCCATACAGTCGCAATAGAGAGCACTGATCCATGTATGAGTATACAGAGAAAGGCCTCCGTTCCCTGGTGCTCCTGAACCCTAGTGAATGTACCTGCAGAGTGAGGGAACATGTGACACCATCTTTGGCTTGTTCTGCCCCTTGAAGCAAATTGGATCAGCCGCTCCCTCCCTACCCCCTCGCTTGCTAATCCCTCCCCGCTTGATTCTGGTTGACTCCCTGCCTGCCCATTTAGACATCTCCTTGCTAGTTCTTTCCCCATCTATGTTGGATGGACTCATGCTCCTGCCTGCCCCATCTTCCACCTGCTTCAACAGACCTGCTGCAATACCTTTACCTCTGCCTCAGTGGAACTGCCTGTTATGCCCTTAAACCAGCCTGCTCCCTGGTGTCGTGTAAAGAATTACAAGGACTTTTTTCAAACATATTAAAGAAGACAAGTAGCTGGAGTTTGAGCCATCAATTCTGAATTAGTCTTTTTAAACCTCCTTATGGTAGTGATTGATATCTGGCTATTACTATGATTGGCACCCTATGAATACCTAAGATATAAACCCGCACAGCAGCTCCATCCCAACTCTCCTCTGCTGCTAACTGGGGTGAGAGATGGGGTGGGATGTGTAGGACTGTACCAGCCCAACACTGAGAGGCTATGCAAGAATTGCTAGGGTGTTCAGTTTCTTCACCTCCCCAGGCCCCCAGGTTCCTGGTGCTCACCCCATACTCTCTTTAAGACTCCCATCCCTGTCGTATTTCAGTCTTCTAATTTAAAAAACAAAATGTATGGCCACTATTCGCAGCTCAGATAATTTGACTTCCAACAGGAGCACCATGGCCAAAGAGCAGTGCTTGTGACTCTGGTGTGTGCATGTCCTCATGACTGGCCCTGGGACCCAGCAGGTCTTGACCTTACAGGCCAAGAGAGGTTCCCCACAGTGAGAGGGCAGATTAGGTCAGGAGTCCCGACCTGGTTGCTCCAGCCACTGGCCAGCTTTCTCCCCTGCCACAGCACCTTCTAGAGACGCCTACAAAATCTCAGGCAGCCTGTCCTGAAGTGTAAAACACATGGGGTAAGATTTTCAGAAGTGTCGGCCTACTTCTGCTTTCATTGAAGTCAATGGGTGTGTGACTTATAGAGGGAGTGGAGTTAAATCCAATGCTGAGCAGTTGTGGAAATCTCTCCCTTGAGGATTATTCAGTTTCCAAAGGGTTAAGGTTTTTATTTTATTTTTATAAGGAACCATTAATCTTGTGGAGCAGAAGCCTATGGCAGTTAAAATATTCAGTGCAGTCAGTAACACATTATAATGACAAGGTTGTGATTTCTGCACTTGATCATGAATGATTTATGAAAATTTAGTAAACAGCGAAGGCACAGTTCCCTTTCAGCAGCCTATTGAAGTCATCTCCTTGTGCAGACTTGTGTAGTTTAAAAAAATGCCCCAACAATCAACAAACCTGCTCCCATTCCCCTGGAAAATGATATTTTCAAAATACATCCTTCAGAAGAGCACTGTGGATGAGGTAATTCTCACGATTTAAAAGCAACACCTCCTTTCATTATCTTGCTTTAATCCTTCAGGGCCCATAGCTGAAATTATCCTGAAATTGTTATTTGTGACAAATTGCAGTGAATGGGAGGTTCTCCAAGTTTTTTGTTTTTAGTTTTCATACCTCAGGGCAAGTGACTCGGACCTGCTTGATTTTCTAATGCCTGAACTGGCATTTCTTGAATCAGCAACACTTCTTTTCTCTGATGGCTGGCACTGGCAGAACTTACTTGTGCATTAGTCCACCTTCCCTCGTACTTTGTTTCTTTTCTGCTTTTCTCTCCTTCCTCTTTCATCTCTGGCTTCTCTCTCCTCCCACGCTCCATTTTTGCCTCTCTACTTGCTTATCAGAGAATGGTCTAGAGAATTTCTTTGCTAGCAGGACCAGTAGACACCATACACACTCTTGTTCTCTGCCTTCCCTAACCCCTCCTCCCCCTTACCTCTCTCTCCATCTTTCTCCCAATCATATCGCCACCATCCCTTTCTGTACCTTCCCTCCCCTCCCTCTTTGCTTCACACTTAGTTAGAAAACATTCTCTCTAAAAGGCTCCCTGGGCTGGTTGTGAGTGTCCATCTTTGGGAGCATTCCCTGCTGTGTGGATGCTGAGCCTGCCCCTGTGTGAAGCACTTATTACAATCAGTTCTGGTCTCCTGTGACCCATCAGCAGAGCCAAGGAATGGGAAGTCAGTCCCTGATTAGAATCAACACTTCAGGAGCAGACCACTTCTAGTGCCAAACACTAGTAGTGCTTACTGTTCTCTAACACTAATAGCACTTTTAGGGCCTGATCCAATGCCTGTTAATTTAGGTGGGAGTCTTTTCACAGATATCAATGAACAGTGAATCTGGCTCTTAAGGCAACATTTTGAAAGAGCCTAAGGCCCAAATTTCTAAAGGTATTTAGGCATTGTTGTGCTCAGCGTCACAGTGTCTATCATTTTTCAAAAGGGGTTTAGGCACTTAGGCTGGGATTTAGTCTCAAACTGACTTAGGGACTTAGGCTCCTAAGTCTAACTGAAAGTCAATGGCATTTAGGCTCCTAAGCCACTTGGGTATGTCTATACTGCAGTTAAACATCTGTAGCTGGTCTGTCTCAGCTGGCTTGGGCTTGGGCTACAGGGCTGTAAAACTGCAGTGTAAACATTCTGACTTGGGCTGGAGCCCAAGTTCTGGGACCCCACAAGGGGGCATGCTGGCTCAGGATGGTGCAAACACTATTTGAAATGAATCCTAAGCTTTGAAGAACCTTTTTGTTTTTCTCTGTCAATATATGGCAAAACTGATGTTACCTCTGAGTTTAAGAATACTAATTGAGTAATTAAAGACTTAATGGAAAGGTATGGATTCTCTTTAAATACATTATTTCACTGATTAATTTATCGTGCATGCCTCGTTCTCTTTTTTTTTTTTCCTTTCCAAGAATCAGTGCACTCTCCTTTGGGTCCCACCTGTCGTTTGTTGATATAAATCTCTCTCTAAGAGGCAAAGAGTAAAATCATTTCACTTACTAGGCAACTGCAGGCTAAATTTTCAAAGCGACCTTTTGGGCACTGCAACTTTTGTGTGCTGAACTGGAGACCCCTTGCGGGGGACTGATGTTCAGCAAGTATAGAGCATTTGCCTTCTGAAAATCAGGCCCCATTAAGGCCTCTCAAGTTAAGGACTCAAAAAATTGAAGTGTCCAGAATCACTAGGCAGTTTTGGAAGTTTAGGCCTGTGGATTTTGAAAGGGGTAAGAGCTGGTGGGTATATATCTGCATTGTTATCCATTATCTGTATAGGGCCACATGCTATAATAGCTTCAAAAAAGGTGTGATAAATCCACTTTCATTATATGCATACTAGACATAAAAATATCTCATTCAGCAATAGAGCTGTATTAAATGAATAGCTGTTAAGAGATGTAACCTACTGTAAGACTAGAAGTGTGGCGCAAAAAAAGGTTATCCACTCAACAGGTTCTACTGAGTCATCATAAATCTCTGTTATCTGTCGCCTTGAAATTCCATGAACTATCATGTTAGCTGTGCACATTTCACTTTTAGCTTTAGATTAAGAAGCGTCTGCCCAGAAAATCCAGTAGTTCATAAATCTTTGCTTCTTCTGTAATACTTTGTAACTTAAATGTATGATTCTCCTGCTAGCCACAAAACACTGTTGCGTAAATTCCAGTGCTGTAGAACTCCATGAAGAAATTTTTGTGAAATTCAATGGGGACCAGGCTTTGGCCCTATAGTTTTAATTTGTAGTAACAAAAGGTGTACATGGAATTTATGGATTGCCTTCTGGAAGATTCTTTCTTGGAGTCAAGTTTCCTAAATCAGTCTGTAAAAATGTTTTTAGTGAATTGCTATGGGGAAAAGCATCAACCACTTAACAAACCCCACCACCCAAACTCTGTAAGCATCCGATCCTTAGACTTCAATGGGAATAGCGGGTGCCCAGAACCTGTCAAGATGCACTTAGCACTTTTGAAAATTGGGCCCGCAATGAAACTCCATGCAGCACTTCAGGTGTGAAGTGACTGACTAGAAAGGAGTTGCTTGACATCTGAAGAATTTTGCCACTCCCACTCTGATGAGAGAAGCTCAGTTTGGATTTTTCAGAGTGTGACAAAGCTGAGGTATTGACTGTAAGTTTGGATGCACTATGATGTCTGTGTAGCAGATAGTTCTTTAAAACTTGATCTGTGGTGGCCTAGAATTTAACATTTGGTGGCATCCCAGGGAGTATTTAATTGCATTTGTGCTGCATTACAAGGCTGTCTCCTTTTCCTGAATTTATTTTAGTTAATTAGTTGTAAATGTCAGAGGAGTATTTCAAATGACAGAAAGATCCTATATTATCATACATGAAGCAATTAACTCTTCTGACAAATATTTATTGTGGTGTCTTCTTTAATTAAGCTTTTTGTACTCTTGGAAATACAGCGTGTTCTCCCCAAAAGGACACTTTTCCAGCTCTGTGGTTGTGTATTTTTGCAGACTGCCATGGACATCACAACTAGCTTAATGAAACTTGGCAATGGAAGAGTTAATAGGCCTACACCTCAGATACTTACATGACACTGTCTGTTTCAGAATACTGATTTCCCTGCTATTTTGGCCAAAAAACCAACCAAACAAAACCCCAAACAAACCAAAACCTCCCCCAAACACCACTGATTTGGGACTTTACACTGAAAATGATTAATCCCCAGGCACTCTTGTTCTTTGCACAGATACCATTTGCAGGAGAAATGTAACATACTTGTGCCATTGAGACCGATGATGTTGGAAAAACAGCAGAGCAGAGGCTTATAGGTTTTTTGTTTAAAAAATTGATGTTTTTACTTGTTTCTCGTTGCTGCTCATATGAAAACAAGTTACAAATATGACTGTTTGTTTGTTTAGCTCCTTTTAAACAGATAGGTCTCGTAGTTGATGTGCCACTGAGAAATAATTCCTGACAGTTATAACTGAACCAGATAAACAGTTCTGCCATCCGCAAAATAACACGGTAAAACAAAAGGGTTCTGCTTATCGTTTTCCATTTCTTCATGCTTGTCAAACTGTTTAACTGTGCATTACCCAGAACAAAGGGTCTCCGTATTACTCTGCTTGTCTGCTGTGGTCATGGTTTTAACCTTCTCCACTGCAGGGTCCTTTATGGCATGCTTGTCCACATTCATTACTTTTTCCTTGCTGTGGCTATGTTTTAAGCACAGGCTGTCATACATTTAATCTATGTTCATATGTATACATCCGCATATGTATCTTTAAAATTTTTCTTCAGGCAGAAACGGCAACAGAGGGTGGACGGGAAGGTCCTAACGTTCACGTCGCCTCAGGGCTGAACAACTGTGACCAAACTGGAACAGGCGGCTCACTGACCTCGCAGAGTTTGGTTGCTCCTGCTGGGGCCTCTGCTGGTACTTCAGCTGCGGCTTCGTTCTTCATAAGGTAGTGTTCATCTTTACAATTTACATAATTGCTAATGGATATTACGTGGTTATATATTGAAGGTTCCACTGTGAATAACAGTTCATGTTAGTGTATGGTGGCAATTGCTGAGAAGGGAGGTAACCATCCTCTCCGGACACTGGCCTTGCACCATCGCTGAGGTCATGTTTTTATTTCTGGAGACCTAATGGGTATAGTTACATATAACAAATCCACCACATGATAGGCTTCCTCTGAGCAGGGGTTTTGCTGCTTTGTACTGGCAGAACTGAGAAGAGATGCTTGAACATCATCTACATCTATTATAATTTGTACAGTCATCAATGTTATGCACACAATTGACATACATTTTCAGAAACTCCTCAAAAGAAGTACTAAAACTTTGTGGATTATTAATGAGACTGAATATGCCCTCTTTATGCCAATCCAGCTTTTGTACGAGTGCATGAAGAACTCAGTTGTGTGATCCGAAATGCTGACATGTACCATAGTATAACTTGTAAAATCAGATGTTGTTCTTGTTCATGCACGTCCAGCTGCTGATCTAAGAATTATTTTGGGGTAGTTCTCTGGCCTGTGCCATACAGGGAGTCAAACTAAATGATCATATTGGTCCCTTCTGGCCTTATAAGTTACATATCTACAAGATGGTATGTGTGTGTATAACCAAAGGAGCAAACCCTTCATTCCATATGCTAATATTGCTTATCAAAAATTTGCTCATAGTGGTACCATATTGACATGCATCCATGTTTGAGCTATTTTTTCTTCCCATCTACCCCAAAGGGTAAGTCTATATTTTGACATTTGAGATTATTTGAGAAAAATGAAAAACACTTTTTATTTAGGTTGTTGTACAGTAACACAGGGTTTCTCAAACTTCATTGCACCCCGACCCCCTTCTGACAACGAAAATTACCACACGACCCCGGAAAGGGGGATTGAAGCATGGCAGCGGGGCCGAAGCCCGAGCCCTGACTCCCAGAACAGAGGCCAAACCTGAAGCTTGAGGGCTTCAGCCCTGGGATTGGGGGGCTGTAACCTGAGCCTTGCTGCCCATGGCTGAAGCCAAAGTCTGAGCCCTGCCACCTAGGGTTGAAGCCCTCGGGCTTCAGCTTCATCCCTGGAGGGCAGGGCTTGGACTTTGGCTTCAGCCCCGGGCCCCAGCATGTCTAATGCCAGTCCTGGCGACCCCATTAAAACAGGGTCGTGACCCACTTTAGGGTCCCGACCCACAGTTTGAGAACTGCTGCAGTAACATAACATACGCCTGTAAATAGCATTTCCCCCCCTGTAAATGGTAACAAAAATAGGCTCTCTGGCTAAAAGCTTGAATTTCAAGGTATAGCCTGTAATAAATTGTTAGGACCAACTGGCAGAGTTTTCACAGTAGGGGTTCATTGTGAAAATGGTTACTGAACTATATTGGTGAAAATGCTGGTGTTCTAATTGCTAATGTTGCTTAAACGGAAAACTGTTGAGCAGATAGTAAGTAAGTTCTAAAAAAAACCCCAAAACAAACTTTCAGGGACTCCTTCGTGCTTTTCAGTTTCTTTTCTATACAAAACTCAATTTGTAACATTCTGTTGGGAAAGTTCAGTGTGTTCAAATGTTCAAGTTTTCAAATAGTATTAAGAAATTTTCATGCTGGGAAAACTCGCTAATATAATGCACACAGAACATCCTTTCTTTTCTCCTTTCAATATCTTTTTGCCAGATTTTCTGATGTATTTGAGTTTAAATGAAGCCTTTGCTTCTTCCCAGGCCAACTTCTCGTGACATTACGCCTCATATTCTTCATAGAAATATCGCTATGATAGGAAAAAGGTATAACTAAGATATGTTTTATGGAAGATGGGTCATGTGAGATATCATTGGAAAGGTTATGATTTTCTGAATGTGATGATCCTATTTGTATGCATGTACCATTTCTGTATCTGAAGTTAGGAATATTGACTATGTAACAATTACAACTGTGTTTTCATCTGGGGAATGCCCACCTGACAGTATGCAGTCAGCCTGGAATGGGCCATTAGGGAGATTAGTATCTTCAAAGTCCTATTGATGTCCCTCCTTCCTGGGATGCTGCTTTGACACTGCAGGGTCATGTGATCATGTCACCTGGTACTGGACACCATCTTGGACTTCTAATGTTTTCCCTTAAGAGGGGGCGGTGGTCAAACTGAGTAACAAAGGATTCCCGCTATATGCAAATCCTATTTAAGGCTGGGGAGTGAGTTAATCTAGGTTCTTCTCCGCTGCCTCCCCGCCCAAGCAGGAAGACTGCTGAAAACACCTAAAGAAACAAAGGAGCTAAACTGGGGGAGGCCAGGGGTTGAGCCCAGGTGATCAAGGTCTAGCCTGTGAAAGGAATACCTGGAGATTTAAGCTGCAAGCAGTGCAGTTTACCTTCAAGAAACTCTGCAACCTGCATAAAACAAAATTTAGGTGAGAATTTGCTACTATTAATCAGTTAATTTAATGTATTAAGTTTAGGTTTCGTGTTTTGTTTTATTTGCTCAGTAATCTGCTTTGTTCTGCTTGCTGTCCCTTATAATCACTTAAAATCGACCTGTTGTAGTTAATAAACTTGTTTTTTGTTTATTCCAAAACCAGTTTGTGCAATTCATAACTGGAGGGGCCGGGACGACAGGAAAAGCTGTGCATATCTTCCTCCACATTGAGAAAGGGAGTGGATTTCATGAGCCTACGCTGTATAGATCTGTATCCAGTGCAAGACAATATATTTTTGGATTTGCACCCCGAAGGAGTTAGGCAATCCCTTATCTGAGTCTTCCCACACAGAGCTGATCTCAGTGTCTGTATGCCTTTGCAGCTGGGTGTGTCCCTACTTGTGTGTGTGCTAGAGGAGGCTTGAGGGCCTGGCACAACAGGACAGGGTGAGAGAGCCCAGGGTGGTGGAATGGGCGGGCTCAGTGGGACTCCAGTACATCAGGTGTGGGCGAGCAACTCCTCACACTTCTCTTCTTCCATGATCCTATCTAAAGACAAATACTAGTCTGAATTCGTGTCCTGTTATGACTGCTGCTCTACACACAAAATAACTATATTAGAGGGTAATTCACACCCTTCGTTGTGCAAATTCTGTGTGTGGGCATTCTTACTTTGATTTAGTTCAAGTTGTTTTGGATTTATTTCAGTGCAAGTTTGTATGTACACAATCTTATGCAAGTACAATGTGATAACTTCACTGCAAACTCCAGAAGACAGAGAAGTAGGACTTAAGGGAGGAAAAAATTCTTACTCAATCTCAGATATCTGAAATCATGGGGCGCAACTGTCCAGATAAATTGCCTTCTCTTTAAGAGTGTAGTTTTGGTTTTTTTTTAACCCTGGTTTCTTCTTTAATGATTTTTATTGGCATGATGCAAAATGAATTGAAGTCAATGGAAAAACTCCCATTGACCTCACTGGGTTTTGGATCAAGCTCTAAATGCTTTCTATAAATCCATCTTTGTTTCCACTGAATCAAAATTTTACCGATTTAGCACTTAAATTCTGGCTAAAACATTTAAAATCCATTAGTTATGCTGCTTGTTACCTATCATTATTCCTTAGGAGAATGTCTTTTGTTCAACTGTTAACTAAATAACAGAGTGAGTTGAAATTTTTTTGCAGAATTTTCTTTTTTAATGACTTTTATCAAAAATGAAACTTCTTGAAAAACGATCAGTTATCAAAATTTGCTATGATGTTTTATTGAAATTATTTTAGGATTTTTTCATATACAAAAACTTTCATTCTCTTACTGAAAACCAGGTTTTCAGCAAACAAAAATGTTTAAAAACAACTTGAAATATGATTTTTATAAAAATTTAGGCTAAAATATTATAGAAAATTTCCCCCAAAATGGAAAATAGGTTAATTTCAAACCCTGTGAATCAGAAACAACTTCAGAAGCAGTTAAAGCAGATACTGCTGCCCAGGGCCGCACCTTCCTTCCAGCACTCCTTGGTCCCAGAACTGGGCAAGGAGATCCCCCATTTGGGGGCTAGGACTCATGCAGCACCAGCCTCAAATCCCCCAGCCACGTAATATTTAGGAAAAAAAGCCAGGCAGAGATTGAAGCTGACCTGAGCACCTGCAGAAACAGCTTAATCAGGGACTACTGGCTATTGATGTCATTGGAGTATTTTTTTATACTTTTGGTCGGACACCTGGTGCTGATTGGCTGTTTGCTCTAACCGCCACCCACCTCCTCCCTCAATCTTTTTGCCTCATTCTATTCTTGCCTTTCATACCCTCCAGCTTCCTCCCCTTCCTCTTCTTCCCTGCCCTATTCCCTTCACTCTCTTCCTTTTATGTCCCCCCTCCCTTCTGTTGTCTTTGTGTTTAGCTAATCTGCCTCTCAACTAAACACCATTCTCCCCTCAATAAAACAGAGAGGAATAATGGCGTCAACATGTTGTTTGCTGCCATCGCATTGTTCACTCTGCTTGTATGTTCTACTTCTTTCGCCTATCTTGTCTGTCTTGCCTATTTAGATTGTAAGCATTTTAGGGCAGGGACTGTCTACTACCCTGTGTTTGAATAGTGCCTCATGCAATTGAGCCCTGTTCATGGTTGGTTCCTAGAAATGATTGTAATAAATATGATTATTAATAATAATTTGTCGGTTTGTGCAAAATCATTTTCCTTCTTTTTGACCAGCTCTCCTGACAGTTGGAATTTTTCACTCACGTCCTTTTTGTTTAGTTTTGGGAAAAGATCTATTCTATTAGTCATAGAAATAAAGTAGATCAATAAAAGTATGCCTGTAAGCTAAATTTTAGCATATTGCAGATGTAGTTTAAATTACTTTGAAATACAATAAAGCCCAAATAATGAGTCTACCTTTACCGAGGTGAGTAGTACCATTCACTTTAATGGGATTTCTCACATGAACAAATATTTCCAGGCTCAGGCTCAGTATTATTGTTCTTAGGGAAACAACATTTATCTCAGTCAGGAAGGCCAACTAGAGGTATGCAGGCATGTTTGGGCAGCCTTTGGTTGGTTCATGGCTTTACAGCCCGCTCCAACCTTCTGGCATCTCTGCTGACATTAAAATCTGCATCTTTACTGAGTGTTGCTCTCTCCCCTTTTCATTATTGTATGCTTAGCCATGCCTGGGGGGAGGGGAGAGTCATCTGTACTGTGTTTATTTGCTTATGTTTGTTTCTTACCCCAAATTATAACCCTGTATTTGTAAGTTCACAATTAGTTGCTCTGAAGATAGTAAACAGGAGAACATGGCTTCAGGTGGGTAAATATAATTTAAGTTCTGCAGCAAAATATTTTTCTGGGTCTACAATATATGCATGATTCCAAATGAAGATAATTTAAGTAGCCCTTGTACAGAATGCATTTCTTTGGTTAATAAATATGCAATCTGAATCTGCATATTGAGTAAAGAGCTCTTTTTCATTTTACCTGCTTGCTCAACTTCTTCAAGCTTAATTATGTGTTTTGCTTTTTTATTTATTTTGTTATTTTATTCATCAGCTTGAAATGCAAAGATCTCTGAAGTGGAGGTGCTGAGCATCCAAAATCAAAACCAAATAATTAAAACCGTGGATGCAAGTGTGTCAGCAGAATAAAGTCAGTTTTAATCTTTCCTCATCCCTTGCTGTATTACAAGAAAAACGTTTTGACCAATATTGGACTCTGTCACATTCAGACCTGAAGAAGAGCTCTCTGTAAGCTCGAAAGCTTGTCTCTCGAAGCTGGTCCAAAAAAAGATATTACCTCCCCCACCTTGTCTTTCTAATATAAACAAACTGTCAGAACCTGCAGTCTGTAATCAGTGCGAGTGTTACCTCAGTAAGGACTACAAGGTTTGGCAGAAATAACAGATTTCCAGCAAGAAACTGGCAGAGTAAGAAGGCTTTCCTCTAATAAAACAAAATAAAAAGGACAGATACAGAGCCAACTTCTGTTCTCACTTCAGAGAAGAGGCTCCTGGTATAAGAGGAGTAGAACTGTGTCCCATATTGATCAGATTTAAGAAAAGTACAGTGGAACAGATCTGAAGTCTAGTATTTGTAGAACTGTCAGGGAATGAACTCTGCCTAGCTTTAGCAATCTGAATTTTATAACCATTGCCTGGCTGGCTGGTTTTTTTTCCTAAAGAAAGTGATATGAAAAGCTTTGTTCTTACTAAATGAAACTCTTTATAGTTACAGTACTACTAAGTGGGCCCAGTCCTGTTGTCACTGTTTCTTATGGGGGTACCATATAAGGCTGTTATAAGATGTAAAACTTTTGTTGACTGAACACCTCAGGGAGAGGGAGCACTGTAATTTCCAAGAGCAGGAAGGAGAAAGGGAGAGAGGAAGAGGTTAGGAATGAGAGTGCACTGGGGGAGAGGTTAATTGCCTAGTTACCAAAAGGGAAAACACCACTCCCCTGAGAGAGAAAAATCAAGCCCCCTAAAAACTGAAGCAATCACCATTAATCTGTGACTTCGGCCTGTTTGTGACTTGTGACAGTTGTGGTGATTTCTGTGTTCCTCGATAGGAGTTCTACTTCAATGAAGCCATCTGTGGCTGGCCCTGACACAGAAAGACAAGACTGAAGTAAGATTTGAGCAGTGGCAGGATGTTTATTGAAGAATCAGAGGGATTTAAACCCCTAGTGTAAAAGGCTGGATCACATGATGGGAGGAGGAATAACAATATATAAAGTAATTCTTCCTAAATCTTTATCTTGGTAGATTTTTGGAATAGCCCATCTTCTTTTCTTCCTCCCAAATTAGCTTATGAGGGATGTTATTTCTTGCATACTATATGTCTCTTACACTGCTAAGAGCTTTTGCAAGGTGTTTGTGTATGTGCCAATTAATCACGTTTGTGTTTGCAAAATGACTTCCATCGAAAGTAGGATAATTAACTGTAGTTGCAGTGTCTTAATACCCATGCTACCATTTTTGTTTTATCAAATATCTTTTTAATTACTGTGTTTACTTGGGTTACTGAATCACTCCATTGTGATATAGGGTAAAATTCTAGGCTCCTAAATAATTTATGCACTTTTTGAGAGTTTTGCCTATAGGGCCCAATTCACCAATATATTCTAATTTTATTCTGGGGTAACTCCATTTAAGTTAATAAAAATGGAGTAAGACAGCATTGAATCAGACTCATTATTTTTCTGTTGCCTGCCTACTCTTGAGTGTGCAAGAAAACTCTCCATTTATATGCATAGTGTTTTTTGCTGTTTACCAGGAAAAATACTATTCATCAGTCCATTTGCTTATCAAGGTCATAAAATATCCAGACAGTGAATAGTATGCATTATATTTAGAAACTTAGTAGGCTTTTTGTAGATTCAGGATACTCAATCATATTTTAATTCATGTGAGTCGTGGATTAAAGAATCTAATTATTCACTAATGAGCAATAATGGTACATATAAACTAAGGGTCACTATCCTATTACAGGCACCTGATGGTTCACTGATAACCATTTGGTCGTTAGATTGACCATAAAATACAGTCAATAATTGAGGTTACTCACAGAGCAGACACCTTATCAGCTTTAGGCATGGTGGGACAGCTTGTCAGTACTCAGTATACTGATTGTGCTGTGACTGAGCATATGATTAGGGTATTGAAGCAGTGTGTATCTAATGAAACTTCAGGAAAGGCATAGCAATATTACCACAACCATTAAATGACTAATGTGTTATTGTTCCAAGCCTCAGATGCTTCAATTAGTTCCAATAAACTGTATCTTGAATATTTATTTTAATGTGATCTAGTGTAGCGGTAGGCTCGGGACTTCAAAAATTGTGTTTACAGGCTTTACACTAGTCTAAATTTGGAATGTTTGGGGGATAGATACAATGGTTATGAAATCTGTATGGCTTTGAATGAAAACCTAATGGAAGGAATAAAGGCTATCATGCCGGTTCCACATTTTGCTGTTTATTTTTGCATTTTTATATTTAAAATACTTTCTGAAAAAGTCAGGCATCACCTATTGCATAAGATTAAAGCTATCTGTGGCAAAATTTTATAGCCCTATATTCTGCTCTTAGATTCATCCATGCAACTCCCATAGACTTGCATGTGTGGATCTGAATTCAGAATTTTTTCCTTAGTATATTTTGCCATATGAATAGTCAAAATGTTCTAATTCATGAAGCCTTCTAGGGAGACTTCATACTGTATCACAATGCTTTATACTATCTATGAGAAATCAGACCTAAGATCCATTTTTTTTTTTACTATTATTTTTTTCCATGACAATACCTTAACTTTCATAAATTATTTAATACAGCAAAGGATGCAAACTGCCTTTTGTCTTTCTGAACTGCTATTCAAACTTCTGT
Organism: Eretmochelys imbricata; assembly: GCF_965152235.1. Classification (NCBI taxonomy): domain Eukaryota; kingdom Metazoa; phylum Chordata; order Testudines; family Cheloniidae; genus Eretmochelys; species Eretmochelys imbricata. The sequence goes on from NC_135577.1 coordinate 114,060,004, forward strand.
GATGTGACCTTGGAAAGTAACCATAGAAACGTGTTAAAAGCGTTAACCTAAAATCTGTAGTTCACTATGACAGTGATGCAAATTCCGTGAAAGAAGATTATGATGTATTAAGAATACTAGTGGCATATTACCTGTAACCTATTAATATTACCTGTAACCTATTAAACCTGATTATTCCATGACTATCAGTACTTTCAGAATTTAATGGAGGGGAAAAAAGCACAAAACTCTAACATTTTTAAAGTTGCTATATTAAAAAACTGTAGCTAAATCAATCTAATATGTCAGTCTAACTTGCAATCCTATTAAATACAGGCATTATTTTTCTACTGAGTTCATAATACAGTTCACCAGTTCTCCATATTTAATAGCTGTAAACTTTTACTCTCTACCTGGCTGGGGTTGACTGGCATCATAGCTTTGAGCAGAGTTGGTATAATTTAAATCTTCTTGACAGATAAAGTGGATAACTGGGTTAAAAGTTATGTAGTTCACTAGAAGGTAAAGGGAATTTTTGACTCATCAGATACTGAATTAGACCTTTTAGTGCTGGCTTGCTGTGGTGAAGACTAATTTGTAAGTCTGAAACAGAAGTCAAAAGTAGTCCTTGATATTGCTAAGAATAACAGCAATGGAAGTCCAGCTGAATGAGGGGGAGAATGAAGCTAAGTCACTTATTATTAATTTCCTTATTAAGCACAATCCACACCCAAGAAATCCTAAGCTTTCTCTTGGTATGATAGAAAAAAAAATTGAATTAATTAGCTAGAAAAACCCAGTACCAGCACATCCCAATTAAAGCTACCCTACTGATAAATATATCCCTATCCCCATGTATATTTCATCCTCAGATTGCCATTTAATAGCAATAATGAGCTAGGTACAGGGCCATTCCTGGGGAGCAGTGACTGACTAGTATTAATGGTCCTTGATTACTACTTGGAACATTAACCCTTTCTCTTTAATCCCCCTGCAATGCCCCGGTCTCTATTGTTGCTGTTTAATTTTTGTTTGGAAGGACATCTTCTTCCTTAAGTTTAATAAACCACAACATTTACACCTGCACTAGAAACTGTAGCACATGCACCAATTTGGCTGTGTGTGTGTATTTTAAGCCACATCCCTGTGGTGTTTAGCACAGTGTTATGCCATCATGGAGAAGTGACAATAGGAAGAGCAGGGACTATAGAATTGTACGATATCTTGTAACATTTTAGGGCAATTTATGAGTTCCTATTTGCGGTGGCAGCATAATACTGTCTATAAATAAGAGCAACAATGGATGTGTAGGTTGCATCCTGTTTCATGTTAACACACGAGGGGGATTCTGTGATGAATCCGAACTAGACAGTCATGTTTGAATCAAGCAGGCTTTGCTCTTTAAGGCAGAAATGACTCTCAGAACACCAGACCAAAGAGGGAGGGAAGATCAGAAGCACATTACTGATAATATCACTAATATAGCACCATACATTTACACAGTAAGCCAGGTTTCCTGCCGTGAAGAGCTTGCAGTCTGAGTTTAACAAGGCAAACAAAGAAAATACACAGAACAATAGTTCAGGAAAGGGAGAGTGTAGAGGAGTTGCAGCAGTCAGGAGAAGAGGTAAGGTAGATTCCAAGGCATCAACAGACTGAAGCTGAGACAAAGAGAGCAGTAGAAAAGTCAGAGAGGTTAATGGACTAGAGATCAGAAAAGGACAGTGATTAGACAGGGGTGGGGGAGACTATGCAATGCTGGCAGAGAGCAAATGGTGATCAGAGAGGGGGGCTTTAGAGAGATGAGAAAGAGAACAATCAAGAGAGTGACTGTCATGAAGAATGGGGGAATCAGTCCTCAGCTGCAGATCAGGGTTAACAAGAGGCATATAGAGCCGGGGGATTAGAAGGGTCATCAGCATAGAAAATGAAGTCAGTGAGGATGAGGGAAGGGGATCATAGCAAGAGCCAGGGAGAGAGCGTGCCAGGCATCCAAATCAGGGAAATAGGAAGGAAGAGCAGTTAGGATGGAGATAGGAGAGAGGGGTAGCTAGCCAGAAGGCATGGACCGCAAACAAGAAGAAGTGGGATGGGAAGGAGGGACAGGCTGGAAATGGGAAAATGGAGAGAAAGAGGAGGCCAGTGCAGCAAGAGAAGGAGGGGGCACTCAAAGAAATGGAAACAGCAGAGACTACGTTGGAGTGAAAGAGCCAGGTTTTGGTGAGGTGAAGTAGGTGGAGGTCAAGAAACCACGGAGGAGGTGACCAGATTCTCAAAACAAAACAAAAAAAAAAATGGGGCACTTTTCACACTGGGGCTGTGTGAGAGAAGGGGGGCATATGGATGGGAACAGGCCCCACTTCTGGTGGTGATGCAGGTGCCATCTATCTGTCCCTCATTTTTTGGTGAGTGTGGGGGGTGGCCCCTCCGTGTCTCTGGCCTGGAAACGTTGCGATGTCTGTGCCCCTGGGTAATATGACTGGGTGGGCGGGGGGAACGGTTTCCCAGACTGTCCACCATGCCCCCAACTGGGACGGAAGAGTCAGAGGGAGTTGCTGATTATAAAATGAGACATTTAGATGACCTGTTGTAAGGCTCCAAATTTCTGGGACTGACTGTTGACTAGTCCTGTCCTGGGTTGGGGGTGGGGGGGAAGAAATGAGACATTGGGTCACTTTAATCATTCATAGGGATGGAATAGGGACTCCAAAGGGAGCAGGAGGCTGAAAGGGAAAGGGCAGAGGAAGAAGAACCACCAGGCTGGTAAATATTAGAGTCATTATACCTGGTAGAATGCTTTAAAAATCATTTGCAAAGTGTACAGCTCACCCATCCAGGCTGGATAAATACCTTGGAATGTGTTCGCTGCACACTTGCTAGTAGCTTCCTAGTAACAATAAATGTCCTGTGTCTTTTTATTCAGTTTTGTGACACAATAAATACAGAATTAGTACTCAACAAAACACATCCAGTCTCTACAGCTATCCATCCAGTTACCTTATAGATCCTTGTACCTTGAGGCTAATCCCTCAGGAGATGAGGGCTGACTTTCATCAGCACTAAACACAGAGCAGCCTAGCTAAACAAAAATGAGATTCTGGAGCACAGGATGCAGCCTCCGGGGCTTGCTGAGCTGGTTCAGCCGAACGCCTATTATCTATAGGAGCTGATGCCGGCATTGCTGCTGGGAATACATTTTAAACCACTTGTGACATGTGGGAGAGCTAGATAAAATCAGTTGAAACCAAATGTCTCATAAATATGTGGAAGGGGAAAATCTAGTATCAGAACTCCACGAATTTGAACTTCTAGAGAATGACAGAACGGGCCAGAACAGGGTGGGTATAGTGGAGTCAGTGGAAGGGATTAGCAGTGTTGCAGAGAGGGTGGCGCTTATGGCTTTTTAATTGGGCAGAGCCTGATATATTCAGGAGGAACCTTGAGTCCTATCCTGTGGATATTTGCATTTATTCGCTTTCTGTTCCCTTAACACTAGATTTATTTATCTAAGTATATTTCCCTTTCCCTCTGTTCCCATATTTCTCCTCTTCCTAACTTCTTTCTTTCTTCCCTTTTTTTTCTGCATTTTTGGTCTTTCCAATCTGCCTTTGCTTTTTTTTATTGTGTTGCCTTTTTAACTCCCAAACTTCAGCCCTCGTTTTGTTTCCTATATTTAGGTTTTTCCACCCTTGGCTCAGCAGCAGTGGCAGCTGCACTGATGATTTTGCTTCAGTAGGGATGCAGCGTTCCATAGGTAAAATGATAATCGTGACTTTCCAGCAGGGCTGTAATTTGACAGTTTGCACCTGTTTCTTTTAACTTTATTGGTGACTTTTACATTCTTATATGCAATATATATTTTAACTAATGTAATGCTTCGTTATAACTGACAGACTCTACAGTCGTAATGATAAAAGCTGCCTGCTGCTTACTTGAATATTTGATTCTCATTGTTGAGTTGCAGCATGCATTACTGGATAGCTTATCATGTACACTATGCAATCTTCAAGGCAGACTTCTAAGTAATGTGGATTGTATTCTAGATTGCTTTGCCCCTGTTAATGTTTTCAAAAAGGATGCAGTGTATGTTTTCAAATATCTTTAATCACAACATAGTTGATAGACATCACATATAAGTGGCAATGTAACCTTATCCAAAAGGAATACTCCAGCGGTATCATTTCAGTGCTGTTCACTTCATATGCGAGCTGTTCGTCCTACAGAATTCTCTTAATTTCAGTGGGAATTCTGTACCGGGAACATCCCTGAATTTTTGGGCCCTACAGCTCTTGCCTGTGTTTATCTAAAGCTGTGAGGAAGTCTAAGACAAACTCATTGGAGGGAAACAACAAAATGAAAGTTCTTGTGAAAACAACTTGAGTAGCGTGAAAACAACTTGAGTAGCATGAAATCAACCCAGTTTCAATACTATTAATGAATCTAGCTACAAGGAGATTGTCCAGCTACAAGTCCCAAAATGTTCTTTCATAGTGTAGAACATGCAGTATCTCTTTTTATAAGAAAAAGAAAAGGAGGACTTGTGGCACCTTAGAGACTAACCAATTTATTTGAGCATAAGCTTTTGTGAGCTACAGCTCACTTCATCGGATGCAGATGAAGTGATGCATCCGATGAAGTGAGCTGTAGCTCACGAAAGCTTATGCTCAAATAAATTGGTTAGTCTCTAAGGTGCCACAAGTACTCCTTTTCTTTTTGCGAATACAGACTAACACGGCTGTTACTCTGAAACCTGTCTTTTTAGAAGATTTTCCTTGTGAAAGGAATTGGTGAGTTCTTTTGCAGTTCAGTAGTGGTCCATACTGCAGAAGCAACTACATCTCTTTAATTGGTTAAGTGCTTTTTCAGTGGGAAAGTTGTCTGTCTTTGCTGGAATTTGAACCTAGGATCCTTGGATCCAAAAAGCTTCAGTGCCTCTCAGCCATAATAATAAAGATACACACTTCACAGGCCTATATATAATCACAAGAGGGGAAGGCTATTTCATTTCTCTGCTAGGTAATATTTTAAATTTGAGTGATACAATTTCAGTCCATTATATGTCCGAGAAGATCCGTTTTAGAACTACTTTGAATTAAGTAAATCACAGCAACTTCATATCCTAAGAAGCATCCAAGTCCCTCGTCCATTTAAAAATAGTTCATTGTGTGGGCCTGGAGCTCCTGCCTTTCTATGATTTCCACTGAATCATTTAATACTGTCGGTGCCTATTAAACCTGATCAAACTAGGGATAACAAATGTCCCCCTAAGTAAGTTATTTTGCTTGGCAGTATAGATAGTGTCAATGCCCTGACTAAAACTTCGCTGATGCTAGGAAGGGCCCATTACTGTATTCTCAGATGTGAAGTAATCATGGATCTGGTACAACTTACGGAGAAGAGAAATACAAAGGGTTTAAGGATAAATATCACTGGATTTTGTATGCTAAAATAGGCTCTGCATTAATACACGTTGACTCGTCCATACTATGGGTGGCTTAGGATCATGGAAACACTGGATCAGACTGGTCCATCAAGTCCATTTTCCTAACTGACAGTGGCCAGTAGCAGATGCTTCAGATGCACCCATCTTAGCCGTATCTTACTCTTCACCTCCTATCACTTCCCCTGCAACAAATGCCTCTGCTCCTCCCCCTGGTCAGGGTGAGTCAACATCAGCCAGTCAGAATGCCTTTGCCCTATACACCTGATGTGTGTTTGATAAATATCATAGAACATAACACACTATAACAAGTAATTTATTGCCTGAAAAGTCATTTTAGTATTGGCTCTTTTTTTTTTTGTTTACTACGACTGGTATTGCAGGGCAAAATGCTAAGTGCTCTGTGTATATAATTACTTTAATAATGAATGGTTAGTTAATACAGTTGTTTCTGTTTCATTACTTTTGAGCTTTAAAATGGCTTTATTGCTTTTCCTGGTTGAATAAAAATGAAGCTAAAGTTCTATTTTCTGAACCATACCATCTGTGCAGGAGGCGCCGTTTAAAGGCTGGGAAATAAAGTCCAACTTTTTGTCTAGGAAGAATGCTGGGATTGGATTGATGTAATTCTGCCTGCGTTAGCTTGGTTTGTTTATGAAATAGGGGGATATGAAAACATTGTTGGCTTTGAGGTAGCTAAATTTTCTATATGTAGTTATGTGCTGTACACAAGTTAGGAATTGACATATATTTTTATATTCAATGTTGACAGTTTTGCTTACATAAAGATTAACCTACACAGGTTTCAACAGTTTGTCGTATGGAGCAGCAGTAAATAGTGAGTATAGAAGTACAGCCATGTGTACATCTGTGCTTATTTCATTTTACAGCATTTGTGAGCAGAGCTAGACTGGTAGAAGCAGGGCATAGTTACTGGCTGCTACCATGGAGTATAAATTAGCCAGTTTCTCAGTCTTAGCTCTGGCTGTGGAGGTCCAGAAAGCTTGGACCCTACACTCACTGCAGTTGAGTATCTGGCCCATAATTCTTGATGTGGAAAAAGTATAGATCCTAAGAATAATACTGTGATGATTCCTTAGATCACAATAATCAATGAGAATTTTTCCGTTCACTTCACTGTGAGCAGAATTGGGCCTTTACTGTGTTAACTTAGTTGATTTCTCTGCCATTCTGATTTAGTAGATGATAGCCCCAGCTCCAAGTGAGAGAGCTAAATTTAAACCTGGAAGGCAGGGTTATCCTACCTCATGGAGCAATTGTAAGAGGAACTTAACCTTAAACTGACATCTTATAAATCTCTATCAAACTGCATTAAAGGCGGCCCTTCTAAAAAAGCCACCCTTTGATGCCTTACATTGTGATCCAAATACAGAATTGTCCCCTGAGCAAGGTGACCGATGGAAATAGCTGGCACTAACGGCTTGTTCATTGCTTGACTGACTGGCTAAATAAACAAACGTTTGGTAGCCATGCCTGCCTGAAGATTCTAATATGAGAAAAGTCTTATTGCCAGTGATTGACTGTGTAAACAAGCAGTCATGTTAAGCATGTTTTAGTGGGAAGAGCATAAAACCATAATCCAGGAACTCTGTATCCCTCTGTACCAGTGACTCATTGTTCATCTGTAGACCAGATTGCTCTTAGATTAAGCCTTCTATATGAACACTAGTTCACAGCAAGCTAGGGTGTAAATCTATCTCACACAATCTTGCCACACAGTAAGGGTATGTTTACAATGCAACTATAACCCCTCTGCTGGCCCGTGCAAGCTGACTTGGGCTGGCTATGTAACTGCAGTGTAGACATTCAGGCTTGGCTGGAGCCCAGGCTCTAGGCCCTGTGAGGTGGGAGGGTCTCAGAGTTCAGGCTGCAGCCTGGGTCTGAACATCTACTCCTCAATTAAACAGCCACTTAGCTTGAGTGCGAGTCAGTTGGCATGGGCCAGTCTTTTTTAATTTTGGGTTTTTAATTGCAGCGTAGACATACTATAAATAGGGTTGCCAGGCACCTAGTTTTCAACCGGAATGCCCAGTCGAAAAGGGACTTTGGTGGCTCTGGTCAGCACTGCTGACTGGGCAGTTAAAAGTCTGGTTGGCTGCTTGTATTGGGGCAGGCAGGGTGCCTGCCTGGCTCCGCGCAATTCCAGGGAAGCTGCCAGCATCTCCCTCTGGCCCTTAGGCATAGGGGCGGCCATGGGGGCTCCACGCGCTGCCCCGTCCCGAGTGCCGGCTCCGCAGCTTCCAGTGTCTGGGAGCTGCGGGGGTGGTGCCTGCAGGCTGGGGCAGTGCATGGAGCCACCTGGCCGCACCTCCACTGCGCCAGAGAGACATGCCACCACTTCCTGGGAGCTGCCTGAGGTAAGTGCTGGCTGCAGCCTGCACCCCCAACTCCCGCTCGTGCCCCAACTGCTTGCCCCAGTGCTGAGCCCCCTCCCGCACCCAAACTCCCTCCCAGGGCCCGTACCCCTCCCACACCCCAACCCTCTGCCCCACCCCAGAGGCCCCTCCCTGCACCTTGAACCCCTCATTTCTAGCCCCACTTCAGAGCTCGCCCCCCAGCCCAGAGCCCATACTCCCTCCACACCCCAACCTCCTGTCCCAGCCTGGAGCTCCCTCCCACACTCCGAAGCTCTCGATCCCAACCCCCAGCCCGGAACCTCCTCCTGCACCCCAAATCCTTCATCTCCGGCCCACCCCAGAGCCAGCACCTCCAGCCCCGTGAAAGTGAGCGAGGGCGGGGGAGAGCTAGCGATGGAGGGAAAGGGGATGGAGTGAGCGGGGGCAGGGCCTCGGAGAAGTGGTGGGGCAGGGCAAGGGTGTTTGGTTTTCTGCAGATAGAGAGTTGGCAGCCCTAACGGTAAGTGTCCATGTGACCTTGCTGTCATACGCTAAAAGTTCCATGGTGTACTTTAATGTGCCTTGCTTTGGGCGAGGAGTAGATCAAAGTGCACTAAGGAACTCTTACTACATGGCAACAGGGTTCACTTTGTGCACGGCAGCCTAGTGCAGGTATATTTACACCCCAGCTTGCTGTGAACTAAGGGTTTGTACAGACAAACCTACCGAATACTTATCAGGATTAACTCATGAATGTTCATACAGTACTTCGAATATGTAAAATGCTGTATAAGTGCTAAGTAGTGAGCATTATCATTATTATTAAGCAAGGATCATTTGGATTCAGGCCCCCCAGCTAGAGGGAATTGGGATGGACTAGCGAGTACAAGCCCTAATGTCTGTATGATTGCTAATGGCCAGCTGGCTGGAATGCGCGGTCTCATTAGGGAGCAATATCCTAGGGGTAAAGCTCAGAGGTCCACTGAAATAAATACAGCTCTGCTGATTTTTTTTTCTCCATCTGTGAATTTGGCCCAGAGATTGTGGAAGAAATCAATTGTTCATGGAAAGGATGAGAAAAGAGGTTGGGAGGACAGGAAGAGCAAGATCCTGAAGTTTTTTTGGAGGATCCAAGTCTTACTGAGCTCTAACATGCAGTATCCCTTAATCTTAATATATCTCATTTATCCTTAATCTAGTCTTGTGTAGACACAGCCTGCTGTCAGCCAAGAAATGAACTAAATATAGAAATCTATGCCACTCAAGGGGTCATTGTGGACAGTTCTCTGAAAACGTCCACTCAATGTCAAAAAAAAATGTTAGGAACCATTAGGAAAGGGATAGATAGTATGACAATAAATATCATAAGGCCACTATATAAATCCATGGTGTAACAATCTTGGGGTTCATTAAATAACAAACCAGTGAATGAGAGAGTAATAAAACTTTAATAAAACAAATTGGAGAGTGTTTCTGGTGAACTGCTGCACAAACCAAGTGGAGTTTCCAACCCCAGGGCACATCTCCAAATTGCCACACTCACAACACAGTTCCTTATGAGGGAATGTCTCCATATCACAATCTTTCATAAACATGTCTCTACATCTTAAAGAAAAATTAATTCACTCTTATCTACATATATAAAAGCAGTTAACTATCTAATAACACATACATTAAATTCTCAACCCATCTAGTACATTTCTATAAACCCAATGTGTCAGCTACCTAGAGAGGAGAGGTTACCAGCATATCTTTCTGGAGTGAGTATTTACCACTCACTTTCCCCAAATACCCCTTCTCCAGGCAGGCTAGCAAATCATTTTCCCGCTCTGATCCTCTCAATATCCGCCTTTCATTAGAGTCTGAGTTGTTCTCTTGTTCCTTGGCAGTTTCTCCTTCGTGTGTTGATGATAAAGGATCAGTCAGATGGGAAATGCCAGAATCCACATCAGCTGTCAATGTGTTGGATCTTTCTGGGATTACTCGTAGATCCCTTCGATTACGTCGAAATGTGCCCCCTCTTCCCAGCCCCCCCGGTCTATATAAGACCTTGGATGCAGCTGTTCTTTAATGGTACTCTTTGGCCCCAAGTATTAGAGGTGTGAGTCCTCAGGCCCACTCTGTCACCTGGGTTCAGAGATGGGAGCTCACACGCCCTTTTGTCAAAATAATATTTCTGCTTCCACTTCTGATTTTCTTTTCATCTTCTGTATGGCTTCATTGTGATGAGATTTCAGCAAGTTCTTAGTAATTGGTAAATTAGATCTGATCCTTCTTCCCATTAACAGCTGAGGTGGGGAAAAGCCATTCTCCAGAGGTGTACTTCTGTAAATTAATAAAGCTTTATACAAACCATCCCCACTGTGAAAAGTTTTTTGCATAAGATTCTTTACTATCTGTAGACCTTTCCACAAGCCCATTTGATTGGGGGTAATTTGGACTCGATGTTTTGTGATGAAAATCCCAATCTATGGCAAATTGCCTAAAATCTGCACTGGAAAATTGTGGCCCATTATCACTAAAGACTTTATCTGGAATTCCCTGTCTGGAGAAGATTCCCTTCATGCCGACTATCACTGACTTACTGTTAGTACTGTGCAGTGTGCATGATTCTTCCTCTTCTGCACCCCAATACCATTCATTTTTATTCCCTAGGAATTTTCTCAAAGCTGCTGCTTTGTGGATAGATTAGGTATAATTTCCTGAGGTAATTAACCATTCCCAGGAACCGTTGGACAACTTTCTTTGACTGGGGATGTGGCATCATTTCAATGGCTGAAATCTTCATCTTATCAGTTTTTACATCTTTGCTGGAAATAATATCCGCAACAAAAGTCAGTGCTGTAACCCCTAAAACACACTTCTCCCTATTTAGTTTGAGGTTTGCAGCTCTAGTTGCATCCAGGAGTTTCCAAATTCTACGATCATGCTCCTCTTTCGTTGAGCCCCAGACGATGATGTCATTAATATATCCATAAATCATCTGTCTGGTTTTGTGGTACATTTCTGGTGCTGAAGCTATGCCGAAGGGGAAGCGAGAGGAGCTGTATCTTACAAATGTGCATAGTTTTGAACTTTCTTCAGTTAATTGTCAAAAGTGCCAAAAGTGTGGGGACGCATCCAATGTATTGAAATACTGAGCATTTGAAAATTGAGCCATAATCTCTTCTCTGCTTGGTAGTTTGAAATGTTCCCTTTTTATAGCCTTGTTGAAGTCTTGGGGATCTAAGCATATGTGTAGCAGCTGGCCATTACCTTTCTCCACAGTGACGAGGGAGCTCACCCATTCAGTTGGCTCCTCAATTTTTTGTATTACTTGCATTGCTTCCATGCTTGCAAGCTCAGCCTTGAGTTTATCATGGAGTGCAAATGGCACCTTTCTAAATGGATAGATAACTGAAGGCACCTGCCAGATTGTATGTTCACCTTGCAAGCAACCCAAATCTTGAAACAGATAATGATATTCCTGAAAAGAGTGCCTCATAGCAAAGTTCAGTGTGATCTTGTAGTGAGAGCACGCATTTTACCAGATTGAGTATCTCACATGCGTCCAGGCCTAAATTTGGTGTCACCCCTTGGCACTACAATGAAAGGGAGCCTATACATGGTGTCTTTATGGTTGATGCTAACGACACACCTTCCCTTCACTGGCATATTTGTTCCAGAATAACCAGTTACTTCTATTTCTTTTGGTCCCATTTTTGGTGTTATTTTCAGTCTCTCATAATCTTGTTCAGACAGAATATTAACCTGAGCTCCTGTGTCCAATTTCAGTAGAATGATTGTTCCATTCACTGTTACAGGCATATCCAGTTCCTCTCGTCAGGCTTGCTAGAGCCCAGTAAGTCTATGAAAAACTCCTCAACCAGATTGTCTTTACTGAATAGACTTGATTTTTCTGCATTTGGCATCTGCAGCCTTTTGCATAATGATTATTTTTCCCACATTTATGACAGTTTCCCAAAGCCAACACACTGTTTGGGGCCAGGCTATGATCCATACCTTCCACATGACTGTCTGTACCCAGTCTTCCCCCAGCAGTGGTTTTCATAGCGAGTGGTTCTACTCTTTGGTTGGACCTATTCTGGCTATATTCTTTTGTAGTTAGTACACTGATAACCCCTTCTGGTGAATTCAGCTCTTTGGCTTGTGCTTTCACAGTTGCTGCTGCCCTGCATATTTGAGGAGCTTCTTCTAAAGTTAAGTCTTCTTCACTGAGCAGTCTCTCTCTTAACATGTTGTCTTTAATGCCACAAATGATTCTGTCTCTGACCAGAGACTCTGCCAGCTCATCAAAATCACAGGTTTTACAGAGTTTCCTTAATTCTGTGACGCACTGCTCTGTGGTGTCATAAGTTTTTTGCATGCATGTAAAAAAATGTATGTCTCAAAGGTTTCATTTCTTTTTGGCAGTCTCAAATTTAGTCAGCATTTTACTTCATGCTTTCACCTTCTTCAAACTGAAAGCTGTAAATATCCAATGCTTCCTCCCCAACAACATGCAAAAAGATTGATGTTTTTGCTTTATCATTTTTCTCCTCTGCCTCATGACTGCTAAATACAATTCAAATCTCTGAATTTTTTCCAGTTCTCTGCAATGTTGCTTGACAGTTGCAGACTGGAAGGAGGTTGCAACACCTCCATTTTTGGCTTTTCCCCCTTCGTAAACTAGCCAAGCTACTATTGTGCTCCCAAATACATGCGAAAATCTCTGTGACTGCTACTCCATGTGCTTCTCTGGTACCTCCCTTTGTCTCTGCTTTCAGTTGCAAACACAGGAATTAACTTCAAAATGACTGCAGTTTCCTTCTCATTCAGCACTTCTGATGCCATGTAACGATCTTAGGGTTCATTAAATAACAAACCAGTGAATGAGAAAGGAATAAAATGTTAATAAAACAAACTGGAGAGCATCTCTGGTGAACTGCTACACACAGCCATGTGGTGTTCCCAACCCTTGCCTCCAGGGCACATCTCCAAATTCCCAAACTCAGAACACAGTCCCTTATGAGGGAGCGTCTCCAAATCAATCTTTCATAAATAATCTCTGCACATAGTACGCCCATACCTTGAATACTGCATGCAGTTCTGGTCACCCCTTCTCAAAAAAGATATTTTAAAACTAGAAGAGGTACACAGAAGGGCAACAAAAATGATTAGAGTATGGAACGGCTTTTATATGAGGAGAGATTAAAAAAGACTGAGACCGTTCATCTTAGAAAAGAGCCAATAAAGGGGGATATGAGAGAGGTCTATACAATCATAAAGGGTGAGAAGAAAGTGAATAGGGAAGTGTTTTTTAATCCCTTCACGTAAGACAAGAACAAGGAGTTACCCAATGAAATTGATAGGCAGCGGGTTTAAAACAAACAAAAGGAGGTACTTTTCACATAACTCACAGTCAATCTTTGGCACTAATTGCCAGAGAATGTTGTGAAGGCCAAAAGTATAATTGGGTTCAGAAAAAGAATTTAGATAAATTAATGGAATTTGATAAATTCGTCAATGGCTATTAGCCAAAATGGCCAGGGCTGCAACCCCATACTATGGGTGTCCCTAAGCTTCTGACTGCCAGATGCTGGGACTGGGTGACGGGGGTGGATCACTTGGCGATTGCCTTGCTCTGTTGATTTCCTCTGAAGCATCTGGCATTGGCCACTGTCAGAAGGCAGGATACTGGTCTAGATGGACCATTGGTCTGACCCAGTATGGCCACTCTTATGTTCTTATGGATGTCTGGGATTGCAAATCTTTCATTTAACTTGTAGACATTCTCCGAGTTTTGTTAAAGTTATTCTAGGAAGACCAGGCCAATGTTGTTTGGGATTTTTTTTTTTTAGCAAGTTTTCTGTGCTACATTTCCAATTTTAGAAGCACAGATCAAATACGAATAGCAATAATATTAGTAATAATGCCAACAAAGTTTATCTGTTTGCTGCGGAAGGCTCAGGATAGACTGCTAGAGGGTGTATTGTAAGGACATCCGTCTATTTATTGTCAGTATTGACGAGTAATTAAGGAAACAATAACTGGAACTGCAGATACAAAGACGGGCTCTGTTACTTTTCCTGGTGCTTCCTTTCAAGTTGCTTTGCAGTGGAAAGCAGGTAAAAGAATAGCTGTTAAACAACACAGTAGTAATTGCTAAATTTGTTCTGGCATTGTTAGATGGGAATTGGGGAAGAACAAATGAGTATGGTTTTTGAATAGAGAGTAGAAATGGTAAAGAGTAACCCAGATCCAAAACTCCAAAACCTTTTTTTTATGGGGGGGATTGAGGGGGTTTCAGAATCCAGATTAAAAATTTCTCTATAAATATCTGTAATGTGCCAAACTGAAACACTGCATGTGAACACTTCAAAATGAAGGATGTTTAGTATATGGACTGAAATTTTATGGCTCCAGCTCCTCCCTACCCTTGATCCCCATTGAAGCCTCCAGGAACCACTGCTATGCAAATAATAAAAATTATCTCTGAGAGATATGGATAAATAATATAGATTTGAAAACAGAGTGCTAAAGCTCTGTTAAAAATATAAGTAATTACGGGTACTGAAATGTATCTTCTGTAGTTTATTTTTGGCAGTGTGGCTTAAGAGCTAGAATCAGGACTCATGGGTTCTATTCCTGACTGCCAGCGGTTTGCTCTGTTTCCATGGGCATGTCACTTAAACTGTCTATACCTCAATTAACCCATCTACATAATGTATAAAATGTAAGTTTAAGAATACTGCTGTGAGGAAATGTTTGTAAAATGCTTTGGAATCTTCTGATGAAAGGCATTACATATTCACATAGTTTTAATAAAGCCTCTATTCTAGCTTTTTTTTTTTTATGGTATAGATATACATTACAAGGGAGTTCAATTACGGCACTTACTCTCACAGCTATAATGTCCATAGCTTGTCTAGTGAACTTAAGCTTTAAGAATCAGTATAGAGCAGGGTTCGGCAACCTTTGGCACGCGGTCCGTCAGGGAAATCTGTGGGCCGGCTGGGATGATTTGTTTTCCTGCAGCGTCTGCGGGTTCAGTCGATCGCAGCTCCCATTGGCCGCGGTTCGCCATTCCAGGCCAACTGGGGCTGTGGGAAGTGGCGCGGGCCGAGGGATGTGCTGTCTGCTGCTTCCTGCAGCCCCCATTGGCCTAGAACGGTGAACCGCGGCCAGTAGGATCTGTGATCTGCAGAAGCTGCAGCTAAACAAACTGTCCTGGCCTGCCAGCGGATTTCCCTGACGGGCCACATGCCAAAGGTTGCTGATCCCTGGTATAGAGCCTTTACTGTACAATTAAATGTCTGAAATGTCACATTAACTTTTAAAAATGTGTATTTCTTTAGTGGGTAGGGTTTGTAGCTGCGTTTATTCTACAGCCTTGCTCCCTTTGTGCTAAACGTTACCTAATTGATCTTCTCATCCTTTGCCTTGTTGCCTCATCCATGCACAGCGGAAAACCTTATATTCTGTAAATTGTGTGGAGGAAGGAGTAGGTTAGAGACTGTCCCTTGTCACTGATATTTGAGTGCTCCTTCATGTGCCATATATTAGTTTTATTTTCTTCCATGACACATAGCTATGAGGAAAGAACTCTCCAGAGTGTCTTAAAAGACAACTTCTATTAAAGATGAAAAGAGTTAAGCAAAATGCAGCCAGTAGATCTCACAGCTAGAAGGAAAAATAATATACACCAGTGTCTCAGTAGCTTTAATTGGAAAGGGAGAGAGGCATGAGCGTGCGGAGTCCAAGGCTTAGTTCCATTGCAAGGATTTTTGATAGAGGATTAGATAAACAACATAAGTTAGATGGGGAAAAGGAAAAGGAAAAGGCTGGGGTGGGAGAGGGAAGCGTGAGAGCATGTGTTTGTAGTAAAGCTGCTCAATGCTTGGAAAACCATCATAGATAGATGATCATAATACTTAACTTTTACGTAACGATTTTCTCCATAGATCTCAAAGTACTTTATAAAGAAGGGTAAGTATTGTTAGCCCCATTTTGTAGGTTGGTAAATTGAGGTTCAGAGAGGCTCAGGGGGTCACCAAAGGTCACCCAACAATGTGGTGGTAGAACTGAGAACAGAATTCAACTCTCCTAATGCCTGCCCCTCTGCTTTAACCAGTCGACTGTGCTGCCTTCCAAGATACAAAAGGACAGAATTTTCAAAAGCTAAATTTTCCCTTTTGCAGTAGCAATTTTGTGGGCACAAATTAGACCTGCAAAAAGGAATGCTGGGCTAGGGTTTGGCTGAAACTTTAAGCCAGATGTTCTGTACTGGTTAGTTGGGTACAAGTTATGGAAAATCCAGCATTTTTAAACATTTCAAAAGTAGTTTCTTATGAATATATACGCTGTTATGAATTTTCCTCAAGAAGAAGTGTTGGTGAAGTCTGATGGGGTTTTGCTATTTATCCAGGCCTACAGCCATACCATTTGTGGGCTGTGTTTTGGACTAGTTGGGATTTGGATGGGGGACCACTAAGCAGAATGCTGGTGCTGCAAGAAGTGATGTTGGGGACTCAGTATGTGGCACTGCTCCCCTCAGGTTTGTTGTTGAAGTCCAAGTATGGTATTAAGTGTACTGCACTGCTGGCTTTGGACTGAGATATAAATTACTAAGATTCTGACCACTTGTGCTCTTTAATGGACTGATGGCACTCATTGCAAGAGCTAAGGATAAGGAAAAGCTCACTCTCTTATCCAAATTCCAAACGCCGATAATTACATTTCACTTATCTAAATCCCTCATGCCTTTTCAGCTGGATCCATTACTTTCATCTTCTGAAAACACTGATGTGACTGCTGTAGAATGTCTGTGATGGTTCCATCCCATAAGTGGCTGCATTTCAGCATTGGGCATAAATGTGTGTGCAGGTGTAGCCCACTAAACTTTGTTTATAGTACACAAGCACTTCGGGGTGCTTTTTGGGTAGAAAAGATGCTGTATAAACATAAGCCTCATAAAAATATCTAGTACTGCAAGTGCCCTGGTCCTTGTTATAATGCTGATTATTCTCTAGGGCAGCTATTCCACTTCCTCTCCTTTTCTTGTTTTCTGACTCCCTATGTGGACATGCAGTCCCTGTGCCAAATAAGTATTATACTCCAAATTCTTAGGAAGAGAATATATCAGTACTAAAACACTTAATTGCTTGATCTAACGTATGGCACTGTGCCTGTTTAGATTACACAAAGGGTGGAGATGCACAGTGTGTGTACTATACAAGGGAACAGTCTGAAATTTGTTCTTTCTCCATATGATAACTTAAAAGGTTAGGCCCAGTGGTGTTGTTTTTCACTTGCCTTTTTAAATGGACAGCCTTCTATAAGCTGGCTCTTTTGGGAGATATCACACCTCAGTACAGCTGACCTGTTTTTTTCTAACTTGGCCTTTTTTTGTGCACCTTAAGTTATCTATTGGCACTTGATCTGGGTGCCTGAATAAACATGGGATGTGTAAATCCATTCTTTATATCCCGTTCTCTTTCACATATGATTCTCAAGGGAATTGCTGCAGCAGACTTTATGGAAACAATAATTATTTCATCAGGACTTCATGTATATCTTGATTGTACTTTGAAGACATTCTCGAGAGCTGTTTTTATAATTTCTGCAGTGGATCATAGTGTGAAAACAAGGAAATAAACATTATCTTTCATATCAATCAGCAACATGATTAAATAACTACAAGAGCTGATTGCTGCGTGGCTATCGAAAGTAATGCCAAGTGTGGTACCACAGTGGACGTACCCAACAGATTGAGTCTCTTTGCTATACAGTAAAACCGTATATTTATGACACATTTAAGTTTTAAATTTACGGTTGCAACTATTGTGCTCCTGAGCATTTGGTTTGTCTCAAATCCTGCTTCAGAATTTAGATATGCATTTTCAGAATTGACTGGGATTTTAGCGTCATAACTCCCATGATGGGATTTGTGCAACTAACTCAGGCTGCACTGCTACTGAAAACTTAAGGGTTCATTATCACTGCTTAGAAAGTCCAGTGGGTATAGAGATTGTTCATTGGCATTTATGATTCCCTGGAGTTTGCTGCTTTTATGTTATGAAGAAATGCAACTGGTCATTGTGCTGATCTCTGTACAGAGAACACAATCTATTGTTTAGAGCTAGGAGATCTGCATGCCAATTCCTGGCTCTGCTACTGACTATCTATATAACTTTGTGCAAGTTTGTGCCATATTCCAGAGATAATCCTGGGACAGGGCAGTTATGTGCCACCCCCTTTGACACAATCTGTCTCATAACCTCTCTCTGCTTCAGTTTCTCCATTTGTACAAGTATAATAATTATACTCCTTGGATGAAAGGTATGATACAAGTGTAAATTATGTGTCAGGGTTGGGCCAGATGGCTACAGGAGAGTGATAGAAGGTAGATATATTAGCTCCACGTTAAGTAGGCCCCTTTTCCCTGGGTAAGGTAACAGGGAAGGTTCCAGAACAATCAGGAACTTTCTGGAAACAATTAAGGCAGACAGGTTGATTAGAACACCTGCAGCCAATCAAGAAGCTGCTAGAATCAAGACAGGCAGGCTAATCGGGGCACCTGGGTTTAAAAAGGAGCTCTCTTGAGTTTGTGGTGTGCGTGCAAGGAGCTGGGAGCAAGAGGCGCAAGAAGCGGAGAGTGAGAAGGTGTACTACTGGAGGACTCAGAAGTACAAGCATTATCAGAGATCAGGAGGAAGGTCCTGTGGTGAGAATAAAGAAGGTGTTTGGGAGGAGGCCATGGGGAAGTAGCCCAGGGAGTTGTAGCTGTCACGCAGCTGTTACAGGAGCCACTGTAGACAGCTGCAATCTACAGGGCCCTGGGCTGGAACCTGGAGTAGAGGGCGGGCCCGGGTTCCCCCCATCCCTCCATCCCCCCAGCTCCCTACTTGATACCGGAGGAGTTGACCTGGACTGTGGGTTCCACCAGAGGGGAAGGTCTCTGGCCTGTTCCCCGATCCATTAGGTGGATCAGCAGAGACTGCGGGGATCATTCTTCTTCCTTTCCCCATGCTGGCTAGTGATGAGGCTAACTGAGTGAACTGCAGATTTGAACCACGAAAGTGGCCAAACTGAGGGCTGCCATGAACCTCTGAGGCGAGCAAATCCGCCAATAAGCGCAGGACCCACCAAGGCAGAGGAGGAACTTTGTCACAACTATTAACAATAAAATGATTAATACTAGCCTCATACTCATGAAATAATGAATTTAGAGTGACAGGCTTTTGTATAATGGGCCCAATCCAGTGAATGATCCATCTTCAGAACTGGAATGTTGGCATATTTATAAGGTTGGGCCCAAAGGTGTCAGAACTATAACTTATTGCATCTTTACTTATTTTAATCTTAATAGGGGTACAGACATTAAATTGAGCATCTCTTGGCACTGTTGCAGAATGTGTCTCTGTGTGCTCTCCACTGATGGTCTCTGGGTCAGATCCCACACTCCTTATTCAGGAAATCTGGCCAGTGAAGTTGGGAGATTTACTCGTATAAAAGTGTTCAGATCTGCAGCCCGTGGATACACTGGAAAACTGGTGAGCAGAATGGGTAAAATCCTTGTGCCACTGAAGTCAGTGGCAAAACTCCCAGTGACTTCAGTGGAACCAGGATTTCACTCCCTAGGCATGTGGAACATGCACGTGAATGTATCTCTTGTGTTAAGTTCACAGGTTGATTTTTAGAACATATGGGTTTTACTCCAGAGCCTAAGTTTTATTTTGGTTCCTTGATATCCTGCTTGGTGCCATCATTAAGGATTAGCAGAAACCTTGATTCTAATCCCATTCTTACTCACAAAGAACAGAGTTACAATTTTAATTGTACGTTTTAAATGTTTTCCTTCTTCATCTTTTGTGTTTTGAAATTCTGCATTTCAAAAGCGGGATCATTGTTTGGCACGTTAAAGCATGTCTCTTTAACGGATTTTCCTTTCAATGAGGAAGAATGGAATTAAGGGGGGAAAAAATCTGTCTTGAAGGGATTCTCTTTTATCTAATAGTTTTCAATGCAGCCAATGGTAGAGAGACTTGCACTCATCTGATTTGCAGTCTATTGGAATGTCATTTTTCTGTATCGGGTAACTTGTTAGCACACAAAACATCACTTTCATAAATGTGATCACCAGCAAAGCCCATCTGGTCCTGCTAGTGACAAGGGGATGATTTTAGGTTTTTATGATGTCAGTGAGATTTCAGCAGTCTTGGACTCATCTGCCAAGCTGTTAGGGAAAAAAAGTTAAGACTATAATTGGAACTCTGTTGGGGGAGAAATTAAATGAATATCTTGCCAACCATATTTCTGCCCATATTTCCTTCGATTAGTCTCCTGATGGTGTGTCCTTATGAAATCTGATTAGAATGAAATGACTTGATTTGTTAAACAGGCAGTGATGACAATGAACATCTGTTTTACTGCTCTAAATTGCATTGAGCTCAGAGTAACATTGTCCTTTCTTGATATTACTTTATACAGAGCAGCACAGAAGCTTAACCTGTCCTCGAAGAGAAAGAAGTACCATCCGCCCCTGCCACGCTCTCACGACTTCTCTGTCTATGCCACCAACTTTAGTGGCATACTGCAGTTATGCTCTCCCCCAGCACCGCCATGCCTTTTGAGAGCAGTGTCAAAAATCAAGGACAACCCTGGCATTGGAAAGGTAATTCGAGATCTCAGTCTCTTTACAATTTCCTACCTAATTTTAAGGAGCCATACATTTTAAAGCATAGAGGCAGGGATTAGGTGGCTCAGGGGAGTGGTGCTGGGATACAGAGTCTTGCACATCTGTTTAGATGTGACTGTGAGTAGACTCTTGGGTGGCCTATAAAAATGAGTTGGTGGTCTCTGTCCAGATTCCAGTGGACAAGTGTCAACTTCATAAAAGTGAAACGAAAGGAATAAGTGAGAGGAGAAACAGGCCTTCCGCCTCCAGCCATGGAAATCTGGCATCTTTTAAAAGTGCTAAATTGTCAATTTTGCACTAATTTTACTTAAATAAAATCAGGTAAAACGTAAGACAATTATTTAGAGTTTAATGTATATTTCTGACATGTTAAAAGCACAAGCTACAGTGTCTGAATACTTATTTACATAGGTTACAAGAGATTAATATTTCAAGGTGGACCTAAAGTACCTAACGTGCAGAGGAGAGTTAAAAATGCACCTCAAGTAACCATACAACTCAACATTAACATAAATAAATTGTCTGCCTAAGTACTTTTAAATGACACTCTGTTGTATTGTATTCTGTTAAATCAGTGAGTTGAAGGAGATAAAGGTTTTTGCCAGTGTATTTTTGCTAAATGGAAGTGAAATGTCTGTAGCTTTACCATTCTATGAGACACGTTTTTTAAGAGGACATTAACAAACGAGAATGTGATTTCTGCCCCGATTTTTTTCATATATTTGATAAGAAGCAGGCAGATGAATTTTTGAATGCAATAAATTAGCAAGTAGTTTAGTACCTCTTACCTGGGAGTCAGTGATGAGGGAAGGGAGAATTTAAGAGACTGTTTCTACATTTGCAGCATATGCCATTTACCCTGTCTGCCTCTTCTCCTGCAGACTTAGGGCTAAGTTGTGGCATTAAGCCACATCCTTGTGTTAGGGATAGCGCAGAGTTATGTTGCCTTTGGGGGAGCTCTGCAAGATATTGTGTTTTGTAAAAATACGGTGTCCCTAGAGCTTGCAAATGCTTGCAGGAGCCATTTCTGTGCACCTTAAAGGGCTTCAGACTGTGCACCCTTCCATAGCTGGCCACCTCTGACAATGGCCCTGCCTTCTTCCCATCCCTTTTGGTGGAGCTGGTAGTATTAACTAGGACCACTCATTTTGCTGAGGGGAGTTCTGTTTTGTCCAGTATCCTCAAATAGATAATCCAAATATAACTCATGATCACATACAGGATTCCAGATCAGTAAAATGTCAGGGGAATCCTGCAAATAAGATAATCTTGTACAGATCACTTTTCTGTCCATAAGCAGAATGGAGCAGAGCAGGGGGCAACTAAACAAAGAGAAAAACCCTGATAGAAAACAGCAGATCCTGCTAGAAAGCTGGACCATTCTGCACAGAACTAGACTGAGCTCTAATATTTAGGATCTTGGGCTTCTCCTAACAAGGGAAGTATGTAACACACTGACGAAGTGTCATATTCCCCTGTAGTCACTGGTACTGTAGACTGTAAAAGATAACATTCTGCTCTAGCCACCTACTCATGGAGTTACACCTTTAGTTGAATGGAAGGGTCCCGTGGTGTGGCGTTGAAGGCCTGGGTTTAGAAACCTTGGTCATGCAGAAGGCAATTATACCAGTCTCTCTGGCCCTTGATTTTTAATCTGGCTGTATCCCTTTAAGCCAGTGGTCTCCAACCTTTTTACGCGCAAGATCACTTTTTTAATTTAAGTGCAACCCAGGATCTATGCCGCCCCTTCCATGAGGCCCTGCCCCACTCACACCATCCCCCCTCCATTGCTTGCTCTCCCCCACTCTCACTCACTTGCAGGGGGTTGGGCTGTGGGACGGGGTGGGTAGGGCCGAGGGGTTCGGAGTGTGGGAGGGGGCTTTGGGCTCAGCCTGGGGCAGGGGTTGGGGTGCAGGAGGGGGTGAGGGGTGCAAGCTCTGGGAGGGAGTTTGGGTGCAGGCTGGGGCAGAGTTTTTGGGGGGCAGGAGGGGGTCCGGGCTCTGGGAGGGAGTTTGGGTGCAGGAGGGGGCTCCAGGCTGGGGCAGAGTGTTGGGGTACAGGGTGCTGGTTCTGGGAGGGGGCTCAGAGATGGGGCAGGAAGTTTGGGGTGCAGGAGGGGGTTTGGGGTGCAAGAGGGGATATGGGGTGCTGGCTCCGGGAGGGCGTTGGGGTGAGGGAGGGGTGTAGACTCCTGCTGGGTGGCACTTATCTCGGGCAGCTCCTCGTCAGCGCTCCCTGCCTGCCATGGCCCCATGCTGTTCCCGGAAGCAGCCAGCATGCCCCAGTGGCCCCTGGGGGAGCACGTGGCTCTGCGTGCTGCCCCTCTCTGCAGGCACCACCCCCGCAGCTCCCATTGGCTGTGGTTCCCCATTCCTCGCCAATGGGAACTGCAGCAGTGCTGCTTGCAGGCAGGAGCAACGCGCAAAGACCCTAGCCTCCCCTCACCACCACAGTGGCCTCAGAGGGGTGCTGGCCAGGGCAGGCAGGGAGCCTGCCTTAGCCCTGCTGCGCCGCTGGACTTTTAGCTTCCGGAGATTGCGATGGACTCTCAGAGGCTCCAGGATCAACCAGTCGATTGTGATCGACCAGTTGGTGAACACTGCTTTAAGCGTTGCTGTAAAGCAGTCCTTCACTGGGAAAACTACTTTCTAAAAAACATCTTCAAAACAAAAATACCTTAGCTGCTTGTAAAAATCATGATTCTGCATAAAGGATTCCTCATTTAACTTAATGATAATAGTCATTGGGCAGAGAAAAAGAATCAGCCCATGTATGTGCTATAACACTTGATGTTTATATCTCCACCCTTCCATATCAAAATGATAACGAGCAAGTAGTCTTTGGTGGCATTTATCCCATTGCGCTGTAATACTCTTCCTTTATATTTTCCCCTTTCACCTGCTAGCTCTTTGTGGGCAGATACAGCCTCAGGCTGATAGAGTTTTCTGGTGATGGTGACAGCAATGGGAATAAATAACCATTTGTTTCTCCCTCATTTTACTTTAAATATCAATGCAGTTAACAAACAACGAAAGTTGGCAGATGCCTCTAACTTCATTGGTAACTGAAGAATCCTGTCTCCTCTTGCCATCATTGTACTTAATACTCTTCCTGCTCAACACTGACTTCTGCTTTTTCTTGCAGTCTGGAGAATAATACCAGATGGCTCACTCACACAGGGGATGTGCTTTGCAGAAGCTGGACTCTGGCATGTATTTTTCTTACTGGAACATCCAACATCTGTCTTTGTGGCAGGCTCCCTACTTTCTTTGATGGTTCCAGAGTCAGCTGTGTGCCTGGCCTCATTGCTGGCTGTGGTTCTGTGTATGTGGCTACCTTGGGTTAGGCAGCTGCTAGAGCAGCACTTTCCTTCCTCACTCCTAATTTGGTGCTATTTTGTTTCATATGCTTAGTCTTGACTGAGTTGCCTTTAACTCCTTTAACTTCAGTGGTTGTTGAGGGTCCTGAGTACCTTCCAGGAGGTGCTCCATACATTGCAAGATCCCACCCACGGTGGATAAGATGCATCTGTAAGTTGAAAACCAAATGTTTGCATTTGAGCCTGGATAATTTAAACACAAGCCAGACATGTACAGAAAAGGCCAACTCTCTGCCCTGGGGAGTGTCATATAACAGACAAATGTGAATTTTCACTGGGGAAAGTAATGTACAAAACCTGTGTTTCCCTTACAAACAAAAAAAAGCACTATTAGAAGCCCTATAATACTATGATCAGAATGTTAACAACGTAATATTAAATTGTAATATCTGTATTGTGGTCTTTGATGGAAAGCTAATAGGAGTTCTATGTGGAAGGGGCTTTCAAGATTGGACCCTTTATTTACAAGATTCAATTAAAACAGCATGGCTAAAACTTTTGATTTTAGATCGATTCACAAAAATTAGAGATGGAAAACAGACCTACGAGCTCATCTAGTTCCCTGACTGCCCGCAGGTTCCAGTGCAATATTCTGCCATACAGCACGTTTTCCAATGCTTTGATATTAAGTTGTGTAATGGTATAGACAAATCATATTCAGCACTGACCTCAGTGGGAGTTCTGTGTTCAGAATGTGCAGTAGGAATCTGCATATGTGGGTCAAAGGGGAGAGGCAAATGTTGCTGTGAATATAGAACGCTAATTCAACTAGCATAAAAATTACAGCTACTTGTAGGGCAGAACATGGCTACCATTTGGCACTTCTGATATTACCCAGTGATTTTTAGGAGGCAAAGTGATTCTTAGCTTCTCCAGTTGAAACCACAGGAGGACGTTTTAAGGTAGGGAAAATGGGGCAGATCATCCATGATGAAGTCACTGTGGCTAAACCAGGGACGAATTTGACCCATTGTAATGACCTAATTTGTCCAGGTCA
Source organism: Eretmochelys imbricata (assembly GCF_965152235.1). Classification (NCBI taxonomy): domain Eukaryota; kingdom Metazoa; phylum Chordata; order Testudines; family Cheloniidae; genus Eretmochelys; species Eretmochelys imbricata. Next base: position 114,084,835 of record NC_135577.1, read on the forward strand.
AACCATCCCTGCCCTTCAGTGACCTCAAGTAGCCAGGGCTTTGGTTTTATGTCTCATCCAAAACACATCAACATAGGTTCCTCTAGCACCATTCCAGAATATTTTTAATTCTGATTTGCCCATATCAGTTGTGCAGCACCTGTGTTTTTCTTTATAGGTATGTCATCCCACTGTGGACCATGCCTGACCTTGCTATAGCTAATGAGTTCAGGAGTGACCACAGTTCAAGGTGTTGCTACTGTGATGCCCTGTTAGCAGTCACCACGAGAGCTGCAGTGTAAGAAATGGTGTTGACTATAATTTATGAAGAAATACTTTAATAATTACAAAACATATCTGCTTCTTTGCTGCAGACACTCAGAAGAATCAGCTGGTTTGGTCTTATGAACAGCATGGAATCTAAACATATGTTCTTTAGTGAATCAAGCACATAATATTTAAATGACAGTCATTCATTGTATTTTTTGCTTAGTATTCTTTTCCTTGTGAGATACTTCTGATAAAGGACAGAAAGAACTAAAGAAACATATTACAAGTTGCAAAAATTTCTGCCCCCCCAAGTGTATGTATCTCTAAATGATCTTGTCAGATGAAATTTAGCTCTGTGACTGAGCTAGGAGAAAGGTTAGCTTTTTAAACTTCAGAACTGTAGAGGGTTGCAGGAGTCCTGGAAAGGTAGTTGTGGTTCATAGTATTATCAACATATTTACCACTGTTATAGCAAAATGTACTGTATCCCAATATGGCTAAATATTTTTTAAAATAGATAATTTAATTTCAACATCTGGACTCTAAAACCCTTGTTTGATTGTGTATTTCCAAAACTGACCCATATTTTATGTCATGCCTAGCATGGAAAATCCCTGGTGGCTGAGGCCTCAATTCAGCAAAGTGCTTAAGCATGTACTTATCTTTAAGTAGGTGCTTAAGTCCCATTCATTGGCTTCACGGTTAAGCTTGTGTTTATGTGTAACCCTGAATAGGGGTGCTTCCTGAATTGGGGCTTCAGTCAGTGGGACTTAAGCAGCGACTTAAATTAAGCACATGCTTAAGTGATTTGCTTAATGAAAGCTTGAATGTCTGCCTTAGGTTTTTCTCTAGTGACTGTCCTTATATTGTAGAATCTAACTGCTTGGTCCTATCATTCATGGCCCAGCTGGGTCCTTTTGCTGGCTGGCTTGATGGAGTTTCAGGAGAGGGGGAGAGGTTCCCCAAACCCTGGGAGCTCAGCAAAAACCACTGATCTTATGTGAGCATGTGTGTGTGGAGAATCAGGGGAGAAGCCCAGAGTGCTGAGTAAGCTGTGTTAGCTCAGTTTAGGTGCAGAATGAGAGGCTGCTGTTGAGAATTTGGCCTAAAGGTTGAAATTTGCTTTCAGCCCAACTGCATTGCTCCTCGTCACATGAGTGGGAGTTCTGCTATGGGCTGATGGCAACATGTGGGCTATATGTGGATTGAATATAGTACTTCTTGTAAATATATTTATTAAAGCAAATTTCAAATACTTTAAAAAGCATTTTAATTTCTATTTTGTCTTCTTCATTGTTTCCAGTGTTCTCTAAAGGGAAACCAGCCCAGATACACAGACGTGCTAGCTCTGGTCAACCTAGCCCCCTATTAATAGCCATGTGGACGTTGTGGCACGGGCAGTGACGTGGGCCAGCTGCCTGAGTACAAGCCCAAAAACCCACTGGCAGCGAGCCTGTGCTGCTGTCCATGCTGCAACGTCCACCCTGCTATTTTTAAAGCGCTTATGTCGAGCAGAGTGTGCGTGTGTCTGTCTGCCCAGTCTGGGGGGCACGCCCCCAGCTGCAGCATAGACATTGCCTTCGGAGTATCTTTTGTTCCATTCCAAAAACCACCTATTTTCCCTGTTCATCGGAGTTGCATCTGGAGCATGTAAATCTGCCCCAGAATGCAAATCCCTGATTTTACATCTAAGCCTTTGTTTAGAGATAGATGGTCCAATTTGTTTCTGTACCTATAGTGTAAAATTTTATACAATGCCATAGGTGCTAACAAGTGGCTTGAATTTTTAATAATGTCAGGTGGAGGAAAAGTTTAAACTTTCTTAAGTTATAATGGAAAGGTTTCCTTGGGACCTGTGTTTAGTATAATAAGCAATACCTACCCCCCCCAGGCACAAAAAAATCCCATTACAAATGGCATACTGTATTCTGAACAGAACTTTACTCACTACTGAAAAATGTTATGTCGCAAATTATATCTCTTACCCATGAATCTGCCGAAAACACCAGAGTCCAAATCATTTAGTTGAATCCTGCTTAAAAGGCAATGATCCTATGCAGTATGATTCTTTTAACGGAATCATTTTTCTGGTCTCACTGGGTGTTGTTAAATTTAATGTCAGAATAGTGGGAAAGATGTCTGAAAGCCATTTAATATTGTCACTGGAAAGAAGTTAGATTATGCTCAATTTCTGACATTAATGTGCTACTTAAGATAATTTATCATATTGTGGTATTAAAAAGACATCCTTTTTACAGTGGCTGCTGCATAGCATTCTAATTTGCTATTTTTCTTTAGTGTGGTAGGAAGCCTTTTTCATGCAAAATGTTTTTTCCAGGGTTCTGTTCAACACACTCTTTATAATACTGCATCACTTACAAGAGCAACTTTAAGTGCTTGTCTCTTCCAAAGATCTTGTCAATTTTTTTATGTTAGAATGACAGAATCCTTCTACATGAGACAATTGATATGGAGCATTAAGAGGGAGAATTTGAGTTCCCAAACTGGTGTCTTGGAAAGGCATATTCATATTTTCCTTCATTTTTTATTTGCTTTAGACATTTACTTTCATTTATATTTTTTTCCCAGCCTATAGTCAAGGTACCTCTAACATGATTTACTGATGATGTAGACTTTTCTTAAGTGTACTGTATACAGCACTCACTTGTTCTTACAATAGTTTGATGATGAATAACAAATAGGTACTTAATTTTGCCATCTTTATTGCTGCTTGTTCCTAATGACTAAAGTATTATTTCCAATATACATCATATGTCTTACTAAAAGGTCTTCAGTCTATGTATGCAATTTTGTAGAACCCATGACATACAGATCCCTGCTGAAGGAACATATTAAACACAATGCAGAAAATTATATAAAAATACACTTCTTTCTTTTTTCCCATGTTTAAAAAGGAGTAGTTTTGTGTGGTATCATCTGGGAATATAGAATCAATTCTTGCTTAATAGAGGCCATTTTCTAAAGAGTACAATATAGAAGTGCTTTTTTAGGTTCTCCCAAGGGAGCTAAATAGTTTATGCTAGCATAGCAGTTTTGCATATAAATTTGCTATATAATGGTAGTGGCAGAATGTGAAAGGCTTGTAAGAACTATCCACAGTAAACCAATTTTGTAAGGGTTGTATATCTGTCAGTTACAATTAAATCCATGAAAAATATTGGCTCTGAACTAAGACTTTTGTAATTTGATTTACACAGTAGTTGAGAAATAAGCAATTTCATTGGAAAATGGCCAGTAATGAAAATGAATTCTGTGTAATTTCTTGGTGAGAAATCTTAATTCAGAATGGTGTATATATAAATAACTTTATTCTATTAATTTGCTATAACTCACCATTCTGAAAACATTGAACAAAATTAACTTCCCTGTCTGGGCAGTGCCTGTTATGAATGCAAGTTCCCAGGGAATTTATATTGACTGTTCAAATATGCTATAATGATGTTTATTGCTAAAGACCAAATTGCTTGTTCATTTTAAGGATTATGATACTGTGATCATGCTGCGCATCACCAAAATTTCTAGAATAGATTTCAGTATAATGCCAATATAATTCCTGAAATATGACTAATAAAATGTTCAAAGCTCATTTTAATAGCAAGGTCTGGACCTGCAAACTCATACACCAAAATGTTATAATTCTTCTTTAGCATATACTTTCTTGTTTTTCCTTCTTGTTCTGTTTAATTTTAACCTCAACATCTCTGTAGGCTCCAGTCCAATAAAGCACTGAAGCACATGCATAACTTTAAACATGTGAATATGGTAGATCTATTGACTTCAAAGGGATTATGCACATGTGTAAAGTTATGCATGTGTTTAAATATTTTGCTGAATCAGAGTCTTAATTCCCTTAGTATTCACATTACTAATGAGCAAACTGGTTATTCAGAGAATTAACGTTGTCTTTCCTTGTACATCTCCCTAAGGTTAAACACGTAAAATATTTGGTACCTCTTATTGGTCATCTAGAAAAATAATGGCGTAATTCTCTCCTGACTTGTATATTTTGTAGTCATTGCCTAAGGACACACTTGAAGTCTGTGGCAGACTTGGAAATGGAGTCCAGCATTCCTAGTTCTGTGTCTTAGCCACAAGGCCATCTTTCCTACCTCTTTGATTTCAATCAGCCTTGCTATCTTGCTTGATCATATGGCACAATTCAGTGGAGTCATGGATATCTTCCTCCTCTGCGCTTTCCTATCTGTCCAAAGATCCATTTTCATGACTGGCAGTCGGTAATTCTCTTCTATTAGATCTATCTGTTATAATGCTCCTTAGGAGAGTGTGTTATTGGCTTTGTCATCTCTTCCCCAAATGGCACCTTTCTTCCTGAATTCACCTTTGGAAATCACTTCTATTGGGATGAAAATTCCTGCACTGATGCATCTTCATCCTCGATTTCTACCAGCTTCATATCTCATCAGCTTGTGGCTTTGAACTATCTTCCTTCAACTTAGAACATCCAAAATATATACCCTACTGATTGCTAAGATGAGCAGCCTGAGACAAAACTCCATCTCCATCTTGACCCAGGGCACCAATCTCATATTCACTCGTACTTTCAGAAACCCTAGAGATTTGACTTGACTTTTTCTTTTTTCATGCCTGTTAATCTGTAGAAATATTTCCCATGTTCAACACCGTCTTGACCACTCTTACCCACCATTCTTTTGTCTCAGTTGCTATAATTCCTTCCTTTGTATCCTGCCTAATCTCCAGCTCCAGTCTGTTTTAAACACAAAGGAAAGCCTTGAAGTCAGAACAGTGCCTTAGAGTTCTTTCTTGGATCCCTGTGCATTCTGGAATCAAGGATAGACTCTCCCTGATAGGCTTCAGGACACTTCATTGAATTGTCCCACTGTTCAACCTCATTGCTTCTATTTTCCAGCCTACTCTTTGGGTTTATTGAATGTGGGGCTTCTTTCTGTTCCTCTTCCCTGTCTCTCCTCAAGCAGGTGGCAGACTCCTTTTCCTTTACACCTGAAACAACCAACCTGACTTTCTCTGGAAACTGCCTCAAGACTCTGTTTTGCAATTTGGTCTAAGACTCAATACTCTCCTACCTGCCATAAAACAAACACGTCACACTCCCAGAGCCTCACTAATTCCTCATGTGTAACTCTACATAATGTGACCTTGGTATCCTGTTTCACACTCAGTCATGCCATTGAGGCACCGACCTGCACTGAGAGTTATGCGTAGCTACACAAAGTTCCCCTAGGCACTCCTCAGCACAGAGTGGTAACAGAGGAGTAGATGGGATCCTACCTGGCCCTGTATCTGTGGATCTGATTTAACATGTGGATATGACCTACTCTTTAGAAATTGGCCCATAATGCAAAATTCAGATCCAGTTCCAGACTTCCCCCCAAAACTCAGGGATGTTTTGGTTCAGAACTGTAAAATATGAGTCCGGTTCTGATCCACCCAAAGTTCAAGAATGTTCAAATCTAGAATTTTGGTTCAGGCCTATCTCTACCAAAAGCATGAACAACATTTGGGTGTACTGTCTATAACCATTCAAATGTTCTGTAATATGTTTTCATATGAAAGGCTGTATATCGGGCTTTATGGGAGCTAGCATTGTCATCAACACAAGTGGGTTGTTTCTCTCTGACTCTGTGGAGCCTGAATTTTGAGCAGCCATCAGCCTTTGTCTGCTTACAAGTCTCCCTTAAATCTGTTCTGCACATGCATAAAATAGCCTTTTAAACATTTTTTTTGCACTCTTCAGCATCCTTCCACTTCATTTGCCATTAGATGGTAGAAGTGAGTGAATTTCAGCTTGCAGATGTTTGCTTTGATAACCTTTCTTTTCCCTGACTCCTACTGTAGGCTGACAAATAGATAAATGTTAAAGGAAAAAAACAAATTCCTGATTACTGTGAATCTTTCTCCCATCCTAACCACTGACATTTACAGTCCCGCCCATTGTTGTACATGGGGCAGGCACACCCTGACCTCATGCCACCCATTTCCAGGGCTTTCCAAATTATTTATTTATTTATTTGTTAAATTCTTCATCTCCTGTGGCATATTCAGGATATGTTTATCATCTTCTTTTCCCAAACACTTTTGATTTTAATAGGATTTCCTTCAGCAATTCTGCTGACCTCCTGATTCCTGCAGAAACATGAATTTGGAAAGTTCAGCAGTTTACTATTAACCCATGGTGTTCAAAACCCATGAGATCACAGAGCCAGTTAATTAACAAGATACTAGATTTGCATGATACAGAAGGCTTCATGATTAAAGAAAAATATGAGTTATACGGATGTGTAGTGGTGTTTTATGTGTGTATTTTATTTTAGTTTTGTTTGTAGAAATCAAATGGAGGTACAACCTGCCCCCTCCCCCCATTCTTATTCCTCCTCCTAATCTTTGCAAATGGCCACATAGCCAATACTGACACCATCTCTCTCTAGATGTATATTTATATCCAACTTACAACGTTTTTTCCTACTCAGTGACTTATAGTGACACTGAAGAGAACAGTTTAAGGTGATATGCCTTACTTTCTATAAAGAGAAAGAAAGGACAAGAGAAAGAAAGGAATCCACTAGAAACATTCAAACCTCAGCAGCATTACCATATGAGTGAAAATGTCAACCATATGCTTCATTTAAAGGAATATAAAGTTGGCAAAATCACCGATTGTTCTATGCGTTCCTATAGGGTTGGCTCTGAAATTCTGCAGCAATCTTTGTCTGCTGTTTGTGTGGTCATTGTGAGTACTGTGAGGGAGTGGGGTGTAAAATAGTTTTTTATGGGAATAAATTAGCATCCCTCCATTATTTTTATTGTCCTCATCTTTGCCAGGGGCTTGACTCTCTCTTCTTGTTTAATCCACTTTCTGAGGCCTGAAATGAGTATTGTGGAGCCAATATATCTTGTCTTTCTTGTCTTGTGTTTGTCTCTTCTGCTTTTTTCTCTGTCTGCTGTTATCTCTCCTTTTGTCTCCCCTTTTCTCTTTCAGGCCAACTTTCTTCCCTTCCTACTTGTTCCCTCTATCCCACTTCTAGACTCACTGACTCTCTCATATTTTTACTACTCCATCCAGTGTAGCAGTTAATATCCTTTAATAGCCATTGGTAGTTAATATCCTTAACTACCCCATTATAGCCTCTATGGTGTACATCTGGGGTGTAATTCCAGAGCCTGAAATGGACGCTGGTGCACTTGACTCTAGTTAGTTTTAAATTAACCTACCTACTTTTAAATTAACCCAGTTGTTATTTGTTTGGTATGCAAGTCACTGCTGCACCAAGGTTGCGTTAAATCACTGCTCTTGTGAAAATATTTAATTTTGTAAGTGAATAAATGCATTTGACTGTATTGCAGGTATGATTGCTCCAATTCTACATTTGCTCAGCCATCAGTGTACATAACCAGGATTGGACTAAGGGATTAATGAATTATGAAATATGTATCTCGTGCTGAAAGATGCATTTGCTTTACTTTTCAGGGTGGTGATGGCCTCAGGTACTGAAACGTGGGTTTCTCCTTCACTCCAATTGAGTGGGCAGGCTATATCCTCATGATGTCTTGTTTAGCTCTGAGGCAATGAACTTGGGTTGTTGGGGTATCAACCACTCTTCTAGTTATGTGTCAAAATGTTTTTTGTGACCTCCAAGCTCCTTCTTCCTGTGTTATTTTCTTTAATCCTCTCCACCCCATGTCCTCACATCTAGATGACTCTCTTTCCACTGGGAGTGGCTCTCTCCAGAGCACAGCATGCTGTTTCCAGGAGAGTCAGATGGGGTCACACATGAGAGATTCAATGGACTTAATTCTTACAGCAAGGAGTACGCTGCCTTTCTAGTGCTCCTAGATCTTGCCTGTCATAAACTCATATTCCTACACAATAAAGCATTGTACTTTTGGTAGACCAGTAATTGTGAACCTCACAGGTCTCTAGGTGGGTTGACATAAACCTGCTCCTGACCTTCAGTCCCTTGAATCTGGGCCTCAGATGTTATGTGAAACCATGTAACATTGTGCTGATTCTCATTGTGCTTCCTGTTATTCTACATGCCCTTATCACTGCAGTATCTGAGCTCCAGGAAGATGGGCACAAAGAATACTGGAGCGGCATCTCAGGAGGAACAGTCTGTGAAGAAGTTGAATGTGGGGTTGCTGGAGGACTCCTATGCTAGGCAGTCAGGATAGCATTATTTTCCTTTGTTTCTAATATCATATTCCTCTTCCTTCTTAAGCTGCATCTGTATCATAGCACAACCCTTGCAGCTGAGAATATGGACCTTGTCAAACAAGGCGGGTTCTAAACTAGAGGACATGGAGAAAGATACATGAAGCAACAAAGTGTTCTGTCATGCTCCCAGAAACACATGCCTGAATCCAAGATTAGCCATGAACCCCTTCCTCCCGTGTGGCTGGTCCGTTACTATTGCAGTCCTTGCTTATGCTGGCAAGTGTTTACATAAGCAATTTTCTTCTATTCCCCAGTGAAGTTAATGGGCCCACCCATATAAGTAAGAGTTACACAGTCTAGCCCTACATTTTCAGGTGTATGGCCTTTCAACAGTGATGGGTAAGGCATAACTGGAGTAAGGCACAGCTGAAGTAGACAATCACATTAGCTATCATTTAGATTCAGATGTACCTGGGAATGGGAAAATGTGGTTAATCTGAAGTCAGTAGTTTTCTGCACATACACAAAACCAGTTGTTACAGACAAAACACTAAAAAAGAAGGCACCTTCCCCCTCCGTTTCTCTTGAAAGCTTACTTTCACTTTAAAAATGAACATGACCCCGGAGGCCAGATAGACGTAGAATCTGATCCATTATGGTGAGAGATTTCAGTATCCTCTGGCTCCAGAGAGATGGACTTGAAAGGCTGACTTGATGCATGTTGCTTTTTCTGAGGGTGAAACCTTGTTTGCTTAGGGACTAGCATGCTGCTACTGGAGGTGACTTGCTGCTGAGGTCATGAGCAAACCAATTTTCCTTTTATACCGGCGCCTCCTGCAATAATAATAGGTGTAAGAGAGAAAGGAAAGTACAGTTTATAGATGCATTTTGAAAACAGCATACATTTTAAAGTTCATTTTAATCAAGTAATTTTGAAGTGTGGTGGTTTTGGTTTTGTTTTTTTTTCATCAAGAAGGTTATTTACTGAACATCCTGGTGATATGTCAAGGTTGAGGGAAGCACTCTAGCACACAAAGCTAGCTTCATGCAGCTTTTATGGGGAATCAGCCTTGAAGCTGTCACCTGTAATGCACTTTCCCTTTTGAAGCAGCTGTTTCATTTATTTTAAGGTTCGCTTATTTTCTAGGACTGTCTTTTCATATTCAGATCAGTACCAAAGAGAGAAGAAAGCAAAGCGTTGAGATCAGGAGCCCACTTACCAGGGCTAACCTGTTCGGAGGATGCAATATTCCCCTCCATGAAGCCTTGTGTAAGGTTTACTTGAAGGGCCTATAAATAGGGTGTTGGGGGTTTTTTGGTTTTTGTTTTAACCTCTTCGTTCCTTTGGAGAAATAGAGGAAAGTTTTCAGGGCTAACTTTTGAAAAATAACTCCTGTGATGCCAAAAATGGGTATTAACACCCCCTGTTTGAATATACGGGGGTGCCACACGCGGTTAAGCGTTCTGAACTGAGTGTGCTATGCAAAATAGAACTGCAGGGCATCTAAACACAACCTCCAAAATACCTTAGCCTCAACAGTTAATAAGGACGCAGGCCCCAATTCAGCAGGGTACTTTGGGATGTGTCTAACCAAGTCTGTCATTAATCCCATGGGCTTGGATGACCCGTCTACACCTCATAGGGGACAAGGCTCTATCCCTCCTGTCCTTGCAGTGCAATCCTAAATAATGGCACAACCTGCTCAATTCTCCTGCATATTGGACTGCTTGGGTGCCATTCTGAGCTGCAATCCATACTGAAGCTCTGCACTGCCCTCAGCACAAATGAGTGTCTTAGCCCTGGTCTGCACTGGGGTGCGGGGCAGAGGATTGATCTAAGTTACACAACTTCAGCTACGTGAATAATGTAGCTGAAGTCGACATACTTAGATTGACTTACAGTGGTGTCTTCACCTCAGTGAGTCAACTGCTGCTGCTCCCCCGTCGACTCCACTTGCGCCTCTCGCGATGGTGGAGTACAGGTGTCGACGGGAGAGCGCTCGGGGGTCGATTTATCGCGTCTAAACTAGACGCGATAAATCGATACCTGCTGGATCGATCGCTGCCTGCCGATCCGGTGGGTAGTGTAGACATACCCTTAAAGGCATAATCTGGCGCTTTACGTTTTGTTTCAGCATCAATTTAAATAAGCTTGGAATGGCAGTTCATTTTCTTTTTGGCTGTTCTTTCTTTTGAATGAAAGGGGAAATGGCTGGGGTTAACTGCTGTTTACACAGAACAAATGTAATAAAAAGAGCCGAAATCTTTAAAAAAAAAAAAAAAAAAAAAAAAAAGACAAAAAGAACCTATGCTAATGTTGTAAATAGACATAATTTGTTAACAACATTATTAGAACACTGTGGTTGTAATAAACTAGTGTTGGAAAGCCTGGAAATGCAAAGCTAAGGTCAAAGTCAACAAATAATTGTCAAACATTAGAAATATCCCCAGTCAGAGTTCTACAAGTTTGACTTTCTTTTCCCACCCACCATTCAAAGCTGTCCTGGCGTTATATCTGAGTCAAATCTGCAGGTTACAAGTGTGTGCTATATTTGGCTTGGTATGTATTTTGGATGGTTGATCAGGTAGATATTTAGGCTCTTTTGGATTCATAGTGGAAAGGTTGCTAGCAGACAGTTACACCTGGACTGTGTAAGGATAATTAAAAGGAGGAGTATTTGGTTTTTATTTACTGTCAATGGGTGTTTTGAAGTGGAGAAGGCTCAGGATTGACGCCCATTGTACAACTGGGCACCTGGGGACAGATGGGGGCTCAGATGGTGTAAATTGTCCCAGCTCCATTGGCTTCAATGGCATTATGACAATTTACACCAGTTCAGGATCTGTTCCATAATGTAGAATTAAACGCTGACCAGCAGTGGTATCTCATACACAGCAGGATTTTCCTGTACTTGGATTAGGACATAACTCTACCATTCTGCTTATAATTTAAACATGTCACACAATGTACATAGAGTCCCACTGGTGGAACACGTCACTTCTCTTAGTTTTGAATCTGCTAGACAGTGGTGCACTGAGGATCTAGGGCCTGCTGCCCTGCATCTTGTGTAGTCATTTGTACCTGTGCAAAGAGCATGTAAACGACAATAACGCTTCCGGTCTCCAGGGAAGACCCTAGCAATAAGTTATAGCTGCAAAAGGCTTCTGACCATGTGGGTTACAGCAACAGCACTTTTGTATTGGCGGAATTGGACTTAAGATATGTCAGCGGTTAGGAGGAGAGAAAGTGAGAACTCCGAGGCCTTGTTTCTTACAACATCTTGTTTCATTCTTGGTTTATTCAAACAGCTGTTCAGGAAGGATTTGTCAGTACATTAGGTCACAAAGTCTGTGAACATTAAGGTCCTGATTTACAAAAAGATCTTGCCACATTCTCCTTTTCTGTGGACACAATTTTTCATTGAGCGTTGATTGTGCCTGCAAATCAGGGGTGTGTGTGTGCGTGTGTGCGTGTAGTCCGTTGGTTCGACGGTGACGTTTTCATGCTCTCTCGTTTTGTGGATTCTGGAGTGACTCTGAAGTCCAAAGCATGACACGCATGCTCATGAGCGGATCGGGCAGACAAAGTAATTGGTGAGCGTCTTGGTCACTATAGCAGTAGTATGATGCTTTTCCCTTGCAGCTAACAATCGATTTATTTCTGTCTTCTTCAAAGGCTTGAAAAGCTCTGAGTGCTGTGTGTTGCCATGCTGATCTATTTAACTCAGCCTTCTTAAGATAATCTGGTTTTATTGCACCATAGTGTGTGGTTTTTTTGATGCTGTCCTTGTAATGCTTGCTGTCCTTGTAGTGCTTTTCCTTGTAGACACTTGATTCTGGTGTCCTTGTGCCAATTCTCCATAGAATTTTTCTCTGGGGAGTTAATATTCAGGCATCCTAATGATGTGTCCAACTCAGTGTAGTTGGGCTTTTATCAGCATGGCCTTGATGCTTATGGCATTTGACTTTTGGAGAACCTCCAGGTTGATAATTTTGTCCTGCCAGCGGATCCCCATAGTGGCGTGCAGAGGCCACATATGGAAGGCCTCTAGCTGTTTGATATGCCATTTGTATGGTGTCCAGGTCTCACAGCCATAGAGGAGAGATGTGAGCACAAAAGCATTGTAAAGTTTTATTTTTGTTGAGAGGGTTATGTTGTGGGATTTCAGGACTTTGTTATGTAGCTTTCCTAATGACTGAGAAGCTTTCAGTATCCTGTTCATGATCTCTTTGTCAAGAGATCCATCATTAGACATCTAAATGGTAAAGTGAAAGTGAACCCTTTTAAAATTAATTCACTGCAGGCACAAGAGTGGAAGCCAGTGCTGAAAATCTGGCTGTAAGTATATGGAGAAGTCATTCTGAGTCACAGAACTGTTAAAAATGTACAAGTTTTGGGAGCAGGGAATAGTTTGGGGGGTGGGATACTATGCAATTATTTACATTAGCTGTAAGTAGGAACTAAAGCTGTCACTTTCCTTGTAACTACTTGCAGGTGAAGGTGATGGTGAGAATTTGTCCCTCTCAAGGACCACATGACACGTCCGAATCCATGTCTTTTCTAAAGGTAGATCCACGAAAAAAGCAAATCACTCTTTATGATCCATCTGCAAGTGGACCATCCAACTTAGGTCACAGGAGAGGAACTGTTGCTGTCCCAAAGATGTTTGCCTTTGATGCAGTATTCCCTCAGGATGCTTCTCAGGTACTGGAGATAAGCATTTAACTCTAACAACTCTTCCCGTGGGCACATCATTTTAATTCATATAAGAGTTCCTTATTGCTTCTGGGAAATTTTGTTTGAATGAGTTAGTATAATTCCTGGAAAAACATGGTAATTTAATAGACAGTAGATAAACTCTCACATGGTTTCAATTTAGCCCAGAAGTGAAGCTACATCCATGGAGATAAATTTGCTGAATGAATACTTTCCCTGTATTTTTAGTGCTGCTTAAAGGCACAGTCAACTTGAAATTTACATTTTTAACTGAATATGTTGTAACCCTTTTTAAATCAATAGGATTAGGAGTACAACCCCATTGACTTCAGTGCTTTGCTACCTAGGGACAGATTTAAGCATGTGCCTAAAGTTTAGTGCTTTGCTGAGTCGGGACAATGGTTACAACTAACCCCATAAGATTACTATAATTGAAAGAGGGCAGGGAAGATTTTTATTTTTCTCTCCTTTTTCAGGTTTACATTTCACATCACTTCCTGAATAGTCAGTTTCACTGTTTTGTTGACCATGCATGCCCTTCTCCAGGCCCTGCAAGGCCTGTCTTATGCACAATAACAGCAGTAGAGCTGAAACTGGACGGGCAGCAGGCAGACATGTGCACAGAAGGAAAGGGGATATGTTTGGTGACGTTGTAGTCAAGACCACCCAATGGGAGCAGAAAAAAAACTTATAGTAGCTTTAAAACAAAGGATTTTTAAAATAAATCTGGACATAGACCAACCTTTACATAGTTCTCTATCAGAACATTCAATTTTATGAAACTCCAAATAATTCATGTTGAGAATGTTACTTTACAGCTTGAATGAACAAGACAAATTTTGGCTAAAAAACATTTTTCATCCTTTTTATCTCAGGTACTGGATCAGTGAATAAGCATATTGCGGTCTTAATGTCTGGCAAGTGCATAGGAAAAGGCATAACTACGCACTCAGACGCACAGCGCAATTGCAAATGCCCCAGTAGTGCAGCCCTAGGGACCAGTATAGTCTATTTGTACTGAAAGTTGCAATAATCTATGTGGGTGGTTGTGCACAGCAGCTGATGATGGTTTGGGTGCTGCACATGCAGTACAAAAAGGAGATGAGGTAAAATTTTGGCCTGATCAAAGTCAATGGCAAAACTCCCATTGTCTTCAGTCGGGACAGGATTTCACTCTGATCTCTGGGCCACACTCTTCAACACTCTCTTGGAGGGCCTTTGAGGTAGCATTTCTCCGCTGTTTCAAGGTGACTAGAATCAGAGTGGCCAACTTCCACCTGCACCATCATTGCTATGGGCAGGCTTGCTGGCATGTATCTATGCTCATTGTTCACTGGTGTATGGCCTTATATGTGTATGCCATCAATTGCTATATTTAATAAATCATGGTATATATTTCAACCCCTTACATACACTGATAAATTGTTTTTAGTACACTTAGGGAATTTAGCGAATTCCCTTTACCAATTATATTATTGTTTTCATAGTAAATGGAAATCAGATACTTAGAAATTCTTATTCAGGGATCTTCAATGCATTTTCTCCAGTATGAATGGCTTTTTAATTTCTACAAGCACTCTTTGGCTGGCTTCATTTCACTGAAGCTGTTACTCTTACTGAAAACCCTTGGCTAAGCTATTATACCAGCAGCAAGCTTGGTTGGATAGTGTTCAATTGCTACATTAGTCATAGAATCGATATTCCAAGGGAATTGGTATAAAGAATTGAAAACTATTTTAGGCTGCTATAGCAGCTTTTATTTTTTAAAAATGGAACATAGTTGCTAAAATAGTAGAAATAATGCCATAAAAATGGGCAAAAGTGTTACGCTTCAGAAATATTGAATCATTCTTTTCATGTAGGAGAGAAGTAAAGAGTGAATTGTGTAACTTATTTGTCTCCAATTGTTCTTTCAGGCTGAGGTATGCTCTGGAACAGTAGCAGAAGTAATCCAGTCTGTTGTGAATGGTGCAGATGGTTGCATATTTTGCTTTGGTCATGTCAAGCTTGGTGAGCTCCCAAATTCGTTACAGTTAATTACTATGTCAGTCTGGTAATTACATACTGTCAGCTTCTGGAACAATAAATCTGGAGTATACGAATAGATTAGAATTTCTTTTTAATTAGCTTTGCCAACTTATCATGGTTTATTTCTACACTGGGATCTTAAATTCTAATTTGAAAAGGTAAACTGTAACATCAGATTAGTTTATGTAGGAACAAGCTTTTAGAGGCATGTTACGATGAAAATCAAAAGATCAGAGATACTTTAAAAATTAATTTGCTTTGGGTTTGAGTTACAAAAATGGCAAAATTAATTGAATAAATACTAACTGATTAATAATTAAATACATACAAATCATTTTTGCATTTGTTAGCCCAAGCTATCTGTACAGCACATGGCATATAATGTAAATTGGGAGCTGCATAAGAAGAAACTGTTTTATTCTTGAAAGATAAGTTTTTATATTTTCCTTTCCTTTCCAGGTAAATCTTATACCATGATTGGCAAAGATAACTCCACACAAAGCCTTGGTATTATCCCCTGTGCAATTTCTTGGCTCTTCAAGTTAATCAATGAACGCAAAGAAAAAACTGGGACTCGTTTCTCTATTAGAGTATCTGCTGTGGAGATCAGTGGCAAAGATGAAAACCTTAAGGATTTGTTAGCTGAAGTAGCCACTGGCAGCCTTCAGGATGGTCAGTCTCCAGGGGTTTATTTGAGAGAGGATCCGATATGTGGAACCCAGGTATAATGGCTATCGCAACATAGGCTTTTCAGCCTGACTTTCCTCTGTTTTTTATTTCCTTTTATCTGACAATGATGATGACAATTTTTAAGATGGTAAATTTTTTTATTGTCTTTAATATATAATCCCCACTCCCATGGTGTACATATTTGTTTCTCTTATCGCCCTAGAGACTTAGTATGATCAGCAAAAAACATTCCCCCCTGCCTTAATTAGCCATTTTCTTGTTTATATTCAAGCTTCAAAACCAAAGTGAGCTTAGGGCCCCGACAGCAGAGAAAGCTGCCTTTTTCCTTGATGCTGCAATTGCTGCCAGAAGTACCAGTAAACCTGAGTGTGATGAAGAAGACAGGAGGAATTCACATATGCTCTTCACTCTTCACATTTACCAGTATCGCATGGAGAAGAGTGGCAAAGGAGGAAGTAAGATCAGTCACTCCAAATTCGATGTATTTATTTAGTTTGAAATAAATATTTTTACATTTAGATTAAAAATAATATGCAGTATACTAAAAAAGAACCCAACCAAGCCCCCCAAGCAGTCGAGAATGGACAAACCTTGGTAGATGTGGCTAATATCTTCTTTGTTCAATTCACATGTAGCCCCGTTAATATTTAATTCAGGCATTACCCCACACTGCATTCATTATTTCTGTCATTTGAATAAATTCTGCATAGCTAATCTGCTGTGAGTCCTTTTGCTCAGGTGAATGTGTGTATAAACGTTGTTTTGTTTTAGTGTCCGGAGGACGGAGCCGTTTGCATCTGATTGATCTAGGAAGCTGTGAAAAAGTGCTGAGCAAGAGCCGAGATGGGGGAGGTTCCCTGTGCCTGTCTCTGTCTGCCCTGGGCAATGTAATTTTGGCCTTAATTAATGGTGCTAAACATGTACCATACAAGTAAGTACTGTGTACATTGCCTTAAATATAGCTTGCAAAAAAATTATATCAAGGGCCTGCTAATCTATTGCACTATGTCAATGGAAGTTTTGCCAGTCACATATATGACAACATATATCTGGCCTCCAGTACAGTTTTTATGACATTTATGTTCATGTAATTTATGATAAACCCTGGGTGGGATGATTAGTTGGTGATTAGGTCCTGCTTTGTGCAGGGGGTTGGACTAGATGACCTCCTGAGATCTTGCAACCCTGATATTCTATGATTTTAGAGTCCCATAATGTGGTGGTGGTATGCACAGCGGTCTGAAAAATCATATGCATTGTGGCATATACCTAAGTTGGATGAAGGGAGCTTGTCCACTTTGAAAAAATTGCAGAAATGTTTTTCTTTTTTTGTGAAATGTTGAAACTTTGAAAAATTTTGGCCAGCTTGTTGAAAACCAGGGGACATTTTATTTCCCTGTTGTTGTTTTTTTCAAATTTAGAGGTCTTCTTGAAATTTCAAGAAACATCAACCAGCTTTACTGTGCATGTAACAGAATGGTGAGGATCGTATCAGTAGTGCTATAAATAATATGCCCTGTTCAGCAGGTTGCACATATGTATGTTTCCAATAAAAACTGTGCATTTAAATACATTCAGGACCATATTCTGTTCCTGTGTGGAAAAGGGAATGGTAACTTGACAAAAGTGAGCATCGATGTGTGCTTTATAGAGTGTGCTTGGTGGTACTGTCATGGTGAGGGAATACATTCACATCTGCAGGGGGCCCAGTCTAAAGAGGACATCCCTGCCACAGACATCACTGGTAGAATTTGGCCTTTCATACCAGAGTTTAATTGTTGCTTGCTATGATGAGTTGAAAGTTAGTGCCTCATTTATTTCTCATGTCATTTCACATATTTATCCAGTGTGGAATACGGAGCAGGTGCTCTTTCATTTTGTATTAGGTGAAAGCAGGTGTTTTCCTTAGGCCAGTTGCCAGCTGAGCGAATGGACTAGAATAGTGAATGGCCAGAGCCTCAGGACCAAGCCCTTTGCCACCAAGCCCAGCTCAGTGAGCAAAGGCGTAAAGATGACTTCCTGACACAGGCCACTGGGTGCTGGGCCAGTTCTGAGGAGCAACTTGTAGCAGCCTCAGGAGTGTTCTAAGTTGTGCCAGTTGCATACAGCCCCTAAGTAGCTTTTCTGGCAGCTGTGGCATTCCAGAGCATGATGACTCCTCAGCTGCACTGGCTATGGCTGAAGACCACGTTGGCCATACACCATCTAATGATTCCCCAAGGGAAATCCTCGGACAGCCAGTTAAGCTAATTTCCCACCGGATTTGTGCTGCCAGAGCAGAGTGGGCAGAATGGAAGCCAGGATCTGGCCCTAAATCTGCACCTAAGCCACACAGAAGAACTATAGCAAATGTCATAAGTACTTCAGTGTATGAGCATTGTGAT
Organism: Eretmochelys imbricata; assembly: GCF_965152235.1. Taxonomy (NCBI): domain Eukaryota; kingdom Metazoa; phylum Chordata; order Testudines; family Cheloniidae; genus Eretmochelys; species Eretmochelys imbricata. The sequence goes on from NC_135577.1 coordinate 114,103,076, forward strand.
ATAGCTGTATCCACCCAAAAAGACGTGCACGTTATGGTATATGCGAGCTTATAGCCACATCCATAGCCACAGATCGGGCTATAAAGCATGGATGAGTGTTTGAGTAATCAGACTTTTCAAATAGGTGGGCATTTAAGGCATCTCTTTTCTCCCTTTGAATAGTGGAACATTCAGTGCACTGCTGCATCAGGCAGTGCAACGTCCAATGGATGGCTGTATTGTCACTTACTAAGGGGAAGCTTTGTGGAATTCTTTCTTCTCAATGCTACAAGGTGTGGATCTGGTGTATGGGCTCCCTCCTCTGTGAAGACAAGGAGGACAGGGAGATTTCTTTGCACCATGCTCCTGGTCAGAATGTCCAGGTCATGGTCTCTCTTTTAAAATGGGAGAGGAAAAATTAGGTGGGGCAGGGCTTAAACGTATCTTTGATGCCTAATAATATATTTGTTAGGGTATTCTTGGCTGTGTCTGTTCAGCAATGTAAAGTTATTTTATTCCTTGTTACACGAACTGTTCATCTGTAGGTCATGTAGGTTAGGTAACATGGTGATGGTGCATTCAAAGTACCAGAGATTAGCTCTAACGAGATAAAAGATAGTACTTGTAAGCTGTTTGGGTAATACTAAGTATCATGATGAACTGCCAGTAAAGTGAATAGTTCTTGGATTTGCCCAAATTAACAAAGAATTTACACCTCTAAAAATATGCAGGTAGAGGAATAAATTTGTTATCTCTGTGTGTGTATATATGCTTAGACATGTTTTAAATATGTACAGATCATGTATATTTCAGATCTACCTATACCATACATACATGTACACTATAAAAATGAAACCATAATACTTGGTATTTTAGAAGAGTCTGCAAAAGGAACTAGAATTCTTTTAAACCATCTTAGTATTATTATTTATTACATAGGGACAACAAGTTGACTATGTTGCTGAGAGAATCATTTGGGAACATCAACTGTAGAACAACCATGATTGCTCATATTTCTGACTCCCCAGCAAATTATGCAGAAACTCTCATGACAATTCAGCTTGCATCACGAATCCACCGAATGAGAAAGAAGAAATCCAAGGTTGGTGTACAAGCAAGCTGCAATTAATTTAATTGAAAATTTATTCTCTGAACCCCTTGGTGGGGGAATATGGGACTTCTAAACAATGAGGACTAATACAAAATGCATCAAAGCTTGGTAGAGAAATTGACAAACGTGTTGGCCCAAAGCTGTTGTTATTCCACTTGATTATTAGTCCTGAAACATTTGTGTGTTAATTTTATGCAAAGGCACGTTTTCTCTCTCTCACACACACACACACACACACACACACACACACATTCCTTTGATTTTATGTGGGATTATTGCAAAAATTCCTTTGATTATTATATGGGGCTATTGCTAAAGGTTCAATTTGTTTTAATCAAAAAACAATAAGGAAAGAATGTAAGATGCTAAGATTGAAAGACAACATAATATTTTGATGTTATGAAACTTATCTGTGGTAAACCTATTAATATAATAATCATATCATGTTTAAAATGTATATAGGTAAGTTTTGTTATTTAACTTCATATTGTAAAGGTTTCCACTAGACACAATTGTGGTTGATGGTGAAAGCAAAGCAGAGTACATAATGAGCCCAAGATTTCCTCTCTTATTATAAATACATTTAATAAAAGATTTTCTTTTTTTATAATTAACAGTATGCATCCAGCTCATCTGGAGGAGAAAGTTCATGTGAAGAAGGCCATGTACGAAGACCACCTCACTTGAGACCCTTTCACCCAAGAACTGTAGCACTTGACCCTGATCTTCCTGCACTGAGTATTTCTAGTGATCCTGATTATTCCTCCAGCAGTGAACAATCTTGTGACACCGTCATCTATGTTGGTCCAAACGGTGCAGCTTTGTCTGACAGGGAACTAACAGATAATGAAGGGCCTCCAGAGTTTGTTCCCATAATTCCTTCCCTTAACAAAAAGAGAAGCAAGGACAACTTTGCTATTGCTAGAAGTTCTGACAAGGACCATTTTAAGTGCAACACTTTTGCTGAATTGCAAGAAAGGTTAGAATTCATTGATGGAAGTGAGGAACCTATAAAGTTTGCTTGTGGAGAAACACCTGTTGCATCAAATTGCAGTCCTGTGACAGTGATAGAAAATGTGCAGTCTAAACTGATAAATGAAAAACCATCTTCTCCATCTGGAGCGTATAAAAAATCTGTTCCACAGGAAACAATGTCTCCAAAAAAAGGACATAATCTTCATTTCCAGGCTGCTGTTCAAAGGGGTGGCAGCTGTCATGAAAAGAACGCCCCTCACATCAAAGCGGAACATTCCAAATTGCAAACCAAAGCTGAAGGCAAAAAACTGGGCTCAGCCTCGGATGGCGAGAAAGAGAAAGAGACAATCACAGATTCGCTGAAATCATCGAAATATAACCCTACTAGGAGTCAAGAGCAGAGTAAGGCCACAGCTGAACCTGTAGTGAAAGAAAAGTTCTCATATGTGAAGCGACCTTTACCAAGCCCTGCGCCCCCACCTCTACAACAGAGAGATCAGACCCTCAAGTCCAAAGAAGCATGTTCAGAGTTGGACAATAGCAGTGCAATCCGGACTCCTCCTGTGGGAATGAGTAAGCAAATGACTAGCAAACCTGAGCACAACTTGGTAGGAAGCACATTTCTAGTTGGCAGTAACACCCAGAATCAATCTGGCGCTATCGAGGTACATAGTTTCCACTCAGCGTTCAAAGGTAAATGTTTTGACCGGGATATACTGACCACCACAGTGACTTTGCAGCAGCCTGTGGAGCTGAATGGAGAGGACGAGCTTGTTTTTACAGTGGTAGAGGAACTATCCATCAGTGGAATTTTAGATAATGGCAGGCCTGCCAGTATCATTAGCTTTAACAGTGACTGCTCCCTTCAGGCTCTTGCATCAGGTTCCAGGCCTGTTAGTATTATTAGCAGTATAAATGATGAGTTTGATGCTTATACCTCACAGGCAAGCTCTACTGGCGTAAATATTGATATTGTTTTGCCCTTTGCTGAGGATCCGTTTTCCAGCAGCAGACGTTCCTCCATCAGTTCTTGGCTTAGTGAAGTTAGCATTTGTACAATTGAAAGTGATGGAGCCCAGTCCAGTGACAGTTTTGTTGCCAAGTCATCTTACAGCTGTAATAAGTCCAAGGAACCTTTTAATTTGGATTTGCCCAATGTAACCACCCCATTGAAAAGCTCCCTGAATGACAGTGGATTTTGTTTCTCAGAGCTGGAAACTGAGAGTATAAGTTCTAGCAAAATGTCTTCAGGCATCAACAAAATCCCCCAAAACTCTGAATTAACCAAAGCATCTCAGATGAAAAGTGCTTTTTGTGTAGCTGATCAGCCCCTAAAAGTTAAATCTAGCAATTCTCGAGGTACACCGGTGATAGAAACAATACATTCTAGTCTTCCTAGGAAAACAAAAACTACCTCATCTCCGACTCACAATGATGCCACTGTAAGCTACAGGGAACAGCAGAATCCACACACTATTTTTGAAGATCCCTGGCTGGTGCGCATGGATAGTCACTTGGAAGCAAAAGCTGCAGAATCTCTGCTGTCTCCAAAATCTCACACATTTGGTACTGATAAGCAGCCAACAAAAGCTGCCCAATACTTCAGCAGTGCAACCAAGCCAACTAAGTCTCAGACTATGCTTGCATGCTCTCAGAGGGTTGTAGATGGTTGTGAAATGGCTTGCAAATCTTCCAGTGAAGCCACTAAAAAATCTGAAGCAGCAATGAAAATGCCACAGCTTAAGAGAGGAGCCACTACGCTGGGTGTGATGCCAGTAGCACACAGTAATAGTGCTCCATCAGAAGGTGTGAGCAGGGGAAGTTCTGAAGCTGCCTTTGCTGTTGGCAGCCTGAAAACATCCTTGGGAAAGAAGACTCTGCCACAAAAGTCAAGCATGCTACCTAGGCCAAATGGGACCATACCTCCAACACCTCCTGTACGTAAATCAAGCCTAGAGCAGAAAAATGTGGTGGTCGCAAATAGTGGAGGCAAAGCTGCAGGCCTAGACTGTCCTAGAGTTGTAACAGCAAAAGCTGAGGAAGAGGCAGAATTGCGATCAAAAGCTGGATCTTGGGTTAGTGAAAGTACTAGCAGTAAAACAAGCCTCAAGGGGGACCATTCTTTGCCTAAAATGACTTCAAGTTTAAAGACTAAGGCATCTAAAAGTGAAGCTGTTCATCGATATGAGAGTCACATGTCTCTGGAAAGATGTGATAGTCTGACATCGGTTGGATCCAAAGCAAACACAACTAGGGAAAATGGCAACGCTAGCATCAACAATGGTAGAACGGGACGATCGGTCCCACGGCTGGGAGTTCCCCCTGTAGCTTCCACTGTGACTTCACCACCATCACATACTGCACCTTTACCCTGTAAAAACAGCCAGGCAAAAAGTACCACTAACCAGAAGGCTCAAGCAGGTGGAAACAAAAACCGCAGCCTTTCTACCAATGGGTCAAAGTCGCTTAGCTCCTCTGTAAAATCACTGACTCAGTCTATTGGAAAAAGCTCTAGCATTCCTCCAAGTGGGAAAACAATCCCTCGATCTGTGCAGGGCGTCAACAACAAACCTGGCAGAGGAACTATTATGGGGACAAAGCAAGCAATTAGGGCAGCCAACAGTCGGGTTAATGAGCTGGTATCTGGCAGTTCTGTTAAAATGGGGCATTTCAGAGGCTCCACAGACTCTGATAGCGGGAATGACAGTGGTATTAATCTCAGCGATGAAAAATCACAAATTCCAGTGTTGCCATCTCCTTACAGCAAGATAACTGCGCCCCGGAGGCCTCAGCGGTATAGCAGTGGGCACGGCAGTGATAATAGCAGTGTTTTAAGTGGAGAACTGCCACCAGCAATGGGAAGGACAGCTCTTTTTTACCACAGTGGTGGCAGCAGTGGCTACGAAAGCATGATTCGTGATAGCGAAGCAACAGGCAGTGCCTCTTCCGCACATGACTCAATGAGTGAAAGCGGAATGTCATCACCAGGACGCATGAGGAGTTTGAAGTCCCCTAAGAAAAGATCGACAGGTAAAAAATTAACACGACTCAGGCTTGCGTTTTCAGCCATCTTAGAAATTCATTGATATTCTTCTCATATTTTAGGATGTTGAGTTTTTATTGTGCTTCTTAAGTAAACTGGTAGGTCACTTAGTTTGAATTTAGATGCCTAGCCACGTTAAAGATATACATATGGATAACAGATGCACTAAATTGTAGATGAATGCTGTTAATTCGTTACAAAATTATAGGCTTTGTAGTTTTTAAAGCAAGTTTTAAAGCTAAATTATGAAAGAGATAGAAGCCTGAGGCCTGGTCTACACTGCGGGGGCGGGGGATGGATCAATCTAAGCAACGCAACTTCAACTACGTGAATAGCATAGCTGAAGTCGACATACTTAGATTGACTTACCGTGGTGTCTTCACTGTGGTAGGTAGACTGCTGCCACTCCCGTCGACTCTGTCTGCGCCTCCTGCGGCAGTGGAGTACAAGAGTCGATGGGAGAGTGCTCGGGGGTTGATTTATCGCGTCTAGTCTAGACTTGATAAATTGAACCCCACTGGATCAATCGCTGCCCGCCGATCCGGTGGGTAGTATAGATATACCCTAAGTAGTGTAACTGTTTTTGTTCAGAGAGGTGTGACTTCCGTTCACTTACGTTTGTCCTAAATCTTCTAAATCCACCACAAAACCAGAGTGATTGGCTGCTTAACAAGGGCTAAATTCCGCCACCTTTATTGACCTTCAGTGGCATTTACTTGTTGGCTTCATTGATGCTGCTTGTGTGGGTAAGTGGTACTGAATGAGAGTAACGGCTTCAGAATCAGGGTTCTAATGTCCAAGTTTTGGAAATAGTTTTTACTATTCCAGCCAGAAATACCATGTTCGTTATTGGGGATTCACTGCAATTCATGCAATGATAGCTCCTGACTGAAAGGCTGCTCCTGCAACCTTTAACTTCTAGTAGCACTATGTGTGGGAGTAGGGTAAGAACTACTCCTCTGAGCATGGGCTTGCTGAATCTGACACGTCAATTGGAAAGGTGTAATTATTGCAGTCTCTGTAGGTGCACATGATGCTTGTGCCAGCACAACTAAACGAGTTAAACTGATGTATATGTTGTTGTGCTTTCTGGTCAAAGCAACTGAGTTGCTTTGATAGGCAATAAATCAGTTCAGAGACCTTGTGCAACACTTGCAGCAGTTCTTTTTTCATAGCACATGAAGCTCTCCTACAAATCAATATTAACAGCTGTGTAAAGTTGCACACGTATTGAGAAGGCATTACTCACTGATGGATTTGTATTTGTTTTTGCCCCAGGAAATGCTTAGGTCTTTAAAAATGACAAATTATTTCTTTTTCAGCTGAAATTGTCTTCGTTGGTAAATTATACCTTACTTTTTGAATGCTTCATACTCTGACACACTAATATATTTTATACATGAAGTGGGACTTCATAGGAGTTTTATTCAATATTGGACAAACAGGAAATGTTTGATAGACCCATTATTGGCCTAAGTATTCAATAGGAAATGTTAGCCATGTTCCTGGGGTAACTTAATACTAACCTGTCAAAGTGGATTTGAGACTTGCTTCTGCTGGATTTTAGCTCTTAGGAAAGCAGTGCTAGAGAAATTCATCCTGGGAACTGATCCTAGTCCCATCAAAGCCAATGGAAGCCTAATCCTTAATCCTGCAACCCCTTCTGTGTAAGTAGTCCCCTATGTCCACATGGAGCTCCAATGACTTCACATTGGGACCACTAGGTACCATGAAGTTCATCTGCTTGTATGCGATTGACTGCATCTGTTTATTGACTTCAGAGGGCTTCCAGCTGCCGGAAGGCAGTTGCAGGATTGGGATTTTAGTTCATGGGGAGGATCAGGCCTGACACAGTCAGATTGAATAACTTGAGGTTGTGGAAAGGGTACCCTGTTGATTACATACCCAAAATAGACTAAATTGATGTGGCCCAGCTGCCTGGAGGTCCCATATTTGCAAGGATTCATTTATTAAGAATATTTATACCAGGTAACTCCTTAAGCACATACAGCAAATATCTCACTTTCAATGAGGCCTGGTGAGCTTTCATCTCTTTATTGACCATTCGTAAAGTTTATAAAGTAACTGACCTGATCTCATGGCACTTGACTCCCATGTAGGAGACCCAGGTTTGGAGATGGCCTCAGTCATACTCTTCTAAGCAGCAGTGAAATGTTGCCCTCTTGATGCACTCAGCTGCAGTCAGAAGAAGAGAGGCAATAATTATAAGATGCCATACCTCTGGTTTTCTCCCATGAGACTCCAGACACTGAGGATAATTTTACTTCACTTCTCCCTCAAAGATTCCGTCCTGCAATGGGAAAATTTTGGAAGCAACTCCTTTCAAGGAGTGCAGTGTTCCTCTGAATCTCCATTAAAAGGGAGTCACTAGAGGGAATGTACATTTCTCCCACTGAGCTCTGAATCAGCAAGCATGAAGCTGCTCACACTCCCCATCACAAAGCGACAAAGAGCACAAGCAGTAATATCACTCTTACACTTCAACTTGTTTTTGTGTCATTGGCTCCAGTGATCTGGGGATCAGTGCCACTGGCTTCGGTTTTGCCTGAACATGGCTTGTACACTTGTTGGTTAATTACAGATGCATCATTAAGAACTAGTCTCTCAAAAAGTAGAGGGTGACACATGACTGAAAAAAATGTCTGCATCAATGCACTCAGCTTTGTATGGGCAAATACCAGCACATGTCTGGATGCCCATTTTTTTATGGGTACAAGACAGTCTCTGCCTTGTGAAACTTTTGCCCTGATGCATCTTGGTAACAGTAAAAAGAACAGGAGGACTTGTGGCACCTTAGACCATAAGCTTTCGTGGGCTACAGCCCACTTTATCGGATGCATAGAATGGAACATATAGTAAGAAGATATACAGATAAGTTGGAAGTTGCCATATAAACTGTGAGAGGCTAATTAGTTAAGATGAGCTATTATCAGCAGGAGAAAAAAACTTTTGTAGTGATAATCAAGATGGTCCATTTAGACAGCTGACAAGAAGGTGGGAGGATTCTGAGATTGGGGGGAATCTTAGATTCCCTAATGACAGGTTTCAGAGTAGCAGCCGTGTTAGTCTGTATTTGCAAAAAGAAAAGGAGTACTAGTGGCACCTTAGAGACTAACCAATTAAGTATCCTCACACCTTCTTGTCAACTGTCTAAATGGGCCATCTTGATTATCACTACAAAAGTTTTTTTCTCCTGCGGATAATAGCTCATCTTAACTAATTAGCCTCTCATAGTTTGCATGGTAACTTCCAACTTATCTGTATGCATATATATATCTTCTTACTGGGTAACAGTGTTGTTCTTAAATCTGGGAGACCCTTGTTAAGTAGCAAGTGAATTTCCTGGTTCCCTGGCCTTTGCAGCTCTGTTGCATTGTGGAAGTGATGTGCTTGGACACGAAAGAGGAGAATTACGGTTGTAGCATAGCTAGTTGCTGCCCTAAGTGCCAGAAGCCTTCAACTTCCACTGAAATAATCCCACATCATTTTGCAGCTTGGATGCTGAGTTTAGAGGAGGCCATGTGCCAGTCCAGTTGGCCAACAGGCTGTTGTTACGGTAGAAGAAAAAGGGGGGTTGGTTATGCAATGGGGTGGAGTGAGGGTGGTTCTGTAGAATGAAGTGGAGAACCTCATCTGAACAAGTCTTGCTTAGAATTAACCTAGGCATAGAACAAATAGCCTGTCAGAATCATCAAACGTTATCAGCCTCGTCACATTACCTAGTTGACTACTTTTGCCAGAGTGAAGAAATGAATGAGATCATACTTGCTCACAAAAAAGAAAGGTACTCACTCATGAAAGTGGGCAGACAAAATTTAGGAAGGCTGGCATAAGGAACTGATGCTTAGATGGCCCTTGGGAGAACTACTACTGCTGTTTACCACCACTAAACAAACAAGGACCGTGCCAAAGCCCATCAAAACAGTAAGGCCCAGATCCTTAAAGCTATTTAGAAGCCTAACTCCCATTGATTTCAGATTGCAGTTAGGTCCCTAATAACTTCAAAGATCTGGCCTAACTGCCTTACATTATTAAAAGAAAAGGATTAAAAAAAAGCATTTCCCCCAAAGTATCCTGAAAACCTATATATTTTCTTTGTTTTGTCATATTTTGCAATACACTAGTACTCCTAGGTTTTGGATGCATAATGTCCCATGTGATGCAAAATACTTTAAAAAAAATTTATTTAAGGTCTCCAGCGTCGTAGACTGATTCCTGCTCCATTGCCTGATGCTACATCCCTAGGAAGAAAGCCCAGTGTCACTGGCCAGTGGGTTGATCTACCACCTTTGCCAGGCACTTTAAAAGAGCCATTTGAAATTAAAGTTTATGAGATTGATGATGTGGAACGATTACAGCGACACAGACAAGAGGAAACTGAGGTCAGTACATATTTTACAACAACTCCAGACAACTTAAATTACAATATACAGGCAGAATCACTGCTTGAATGCTAGTTTGGCATTCAGGAAATTGATTGCAATTAAAGCACTATAATTATTAATTTTACAATTCATATGTTGGGGTGCCCTTAACGTAGAAAATGAAAATAATTACTGTCTACAATTAATTGTGTTCAACATGACTGATGGCATGAACGGAGAACACCAATGAATACGTTATGAGAAGACTTTATAATCTTAGCCTGCCTGATGAAACTTTACAGCCTCTCTCTACTACAGGGTCATTAACTCTTTATGTAAATGACATAAAGTATCCTGGTTAGAATTCTATTAAATCAGGGATATTGAGAGTTTAATTTACTTGTAATTGGAAAACAATTCAGTTAATTCTATTTTGGAGACCAGAGTTCTGTATTCTTCTGATGCCTTTTTTTCCCCCATTTTTTCCAAAATAGCCTTTCCAGGATGTTGAAAAGGTAAGAATGCTTTTATATAACTACAAATTCTTATGTCTTAATGTTCTTAAAGAGTTCAGAGTTTCATTTAACATGATTAGACTGTGTTTATTATTTGCAGTAGTAGAGAAAATAATTTCTCTACAAACAGTAGCAATTTCAGAGTATATTAGAGATGTATGTTAATTTAGAAAAGTGCAATAAATGCTTAACTGATTGTGGCATGCTGTTTCTGTAGATTAGAATCCATTCATGCACATTTCAAGTGAAGAGAAAAAAAACACTGTTAAATGTTACAATGTAATGAGGTGGGTAGGATTTGGGTGGTGCTGACAAAGGCCAGGCCAGGCCAGACAGATTCATGAAGTGGTCTTTCTGTGCCTTTAAAGGGTCTGATGTATTTCAATACCAAGCTGAAGATTTTAGAAAGGCGCCATCAGCAGATTAGAGAAGTGAAGGCAAAACATGAATGTCTGAAGGAAGAGTTGGAAGAGACAAAGTGCAGATTGATGATGGATCCAAATAAGTGGAAAGAAGAGTGTAAGTATTTCGCCAAAGTCACTGTGAAGTCCAGATTCAGCAAGAAACTTTTGCACATGCTTAAGTTTAAGTAACGAGTAACTTTAACTTATTTAACTTTAAGCATGTGCTTAAATTGCTAGCTGAATTGGGGCCTTAAAGAACTTTGCACAGCAATGAAGTTTGGTATGGTATGGGATTGCTTTGCAATACTGGGGTACTGTAAGTAGAATTCAGAAACTAGCAAAACTATATGAAGACTGAAATAATAATAATAATTAATAATAAATACTTTATATAGTGCTTTATAGCCACAGAGGTATTTTATACCAGGAATAAGTATTATTACCCTCATTTTGCAGATGGGAAACTGAGGTGTTGAAATCAGAGCCTTATTCCAGCAAAGCACTTAAACATATGCTTACATTCTTTGCTAGATTTGCTAGATTGGAGCCTCGGGCTGGAAGTCTGACTCAAGTGAAGCTAATGGCAAAACTCACTTGAGCTGAATGGGGACAGGATTTTACCCTAGGACTTTGTTTCTTATGTGATGATACCAATAACTGTTGACTGAAGATGGTAAATTCTGCATCTGAAATAATTTTTTATTGTACACAGTTTCTCATATAAACATTTTGGTTTTTCGCAAACAGTTGAGGTGGACCCTCACCTTGATAAGGAGTCTCAGGAGTATCTGGAGGCACTGGAACAAGTGACAGAGGAACTAGAGCAGTGTGTTAATCTGTGCAAGTCACATGTCATGATAGTGACCTGTTTTGATATTGGGATGATATCCGATGTGCAAGATGGAGTTCGAGAAGTGGAAGTTTGAAGGTGGTTTTTCAAGGGACTTTAGGAAGTGGAGCCAAACTGTCCAAAACGAAGAAGAAAAAGGATTAGGAAGTGAAAGTGGAAATGTGAAGACTTAAAGCCACAATGAATGTTGTAGAGACAGATACAGATGAGGAATTGGAATGTTTATAAATCATTATGGTGCCTCTACGTGACCTGAACTGTACAAGGATAAAAATAGAAATAAGCATTGTTTCTAACCGAGAAAAGCAGAAAAATCTAGTACAAACCAAGACTTTAAAAAACAAACAGAAAACAATGAAAGTGCCTTTAAAATTCATTTGATTTTCATTTTGTATTTGGTGCTAGAATTAAAGCCAGCAAACCTAAGCAGACCACAAAATGTATTCCTATGAAATATTTTATACTGTATAGTGTATTTATGACTATATGTAAAAAAACCAACATTGTAGCACAAGCAATAAGTAAATTATGTTTTCATACCTGAACTTGCCTTCTTGTTTAATAGAAAAGCTGTTTTATGTAGCAGAACTAAAATTGTATTATAATTGTTTTCTTGGTTAGGATTCAAGATATTTTTATGAACAGTTATCTATTGAAGAAGTGTATTATGGAATTTCAAGATGATTGTTTTATGTTCTGTTTTTGTATTATTCCTTTTTCAGGTCAAAATAAATGTTTGTGTTCCATTTATATATAAATATATATATAACTGCTTAACTACTTCCTTGGTTACTAACCTCTGTTTTCATGGATCCGATCTTTTTAGAGTTGTTAACCGAACTCGAGGAAGTCTAGAAGGGCATTGTGGTTTGTTTTTCTCTGACTACAGGAACTGAGAATTATGTTTATTACCAAAACCATAAAACAAACAAGCAAAAAAAAAAAGTTAGTTTTTGTAAATTTTAAGTTAGGTCCATATTTTTATATAGTTTTGACTATAAATAAAGGTTTTTGCATTATGAACTTTAAGACAAATAGTATATCTTTTTACAGTTTTTCTAAGGAAGGCAAACCCTCAGGATCAAGTTTATACATGCTGCATGAGATTTGTGCTTTTTTGAAGGAGACCACCTAAGCGTGGAAACTATTGATAAATTTGTTGCCAAGCGAATACTTTTGAAAAGGTTTAATAGTGTATGTAATATCACATTTCATAATGAATCATATTTTCTGATCATCTTGCTTTTTATGGGTTTTTTCAAATCCTTTGTACAAATGTGTATTATAACAGCTTGCTTCAGCTTTTATCTGTGAATAAAAGATACATCTATTGTTATCGATTGCTTCTTATTATTTCCATGATTTTCTCTATGCTGCAATACAATGTAAGGAGTGCAAGGCACAATTATATAGCATTAGGTACTTAAATACATCTTAAAAATCTAATCATGCATGTCCTTCCCCTGGTCATACAGGAAATGTGTGGCTATGCTGGGAATTGAACTCAGTTCTCCTGAATCCAAGTTTAGTTTTGTTAAATATTATTTAAAACACACTGACTTCAGTGGAGCCAGGATTTCACCCAATGGGAAGACTCCTACCCAAGGTGATTTACGGTTTATTGGGCCAGATCCATCTCCACATGGGAGGTGGGTTCAGTTGTCTCTATGGCACCTGAGTCTCCATGTCTCCTGAGTCTGTGCATTGTCTTACTGCTCCCTCCCTCCAACTAATTAGCAGGGAATTTGCAAGAAAGTTAACATACACTCCTCCTCCTCATTAAATGCAGAGTTTCTTCAGGGGTAGGAAGCTCTGGCAATGTGACCTGGAGAAAAGTCACAGGTAGTCCAGAGCCTCCAGCAAATTGCAGGGGATCTGGGAGGTTTGGATATCTGGGTGGGATTCTTTATCCTGCAGATAGCAGAGTTTGCAAGAAATTCTACAAAGGGGAACCAGGGTGTTCCTTCCCTCTTTCCCCTTGATTTTCCCAAGGAAATGGTACAGTCCAGCTCATTTTTATGTATTGCACATTGAATCATATTTGGTGGTGCACAAACTATAGATGGAATGTGGGGGCCCAGTTTCTGTGTTCCTCTATTGCTGTGTTAGCTCTTTTTCCAGGTCGTGGAGCAGGTCAGCTTGGATTCTGGTGTAAAGCTCTGGCAAAATGGGACTGTATCCCATGCCTCATGCAGACAATATTCTAAATAGCCAATGCAAGTTAGATCTATAGAGCCCTGGACTGTGAGAAGAGAGATTGATCTAGAAGTGGCAGAGCTGTTACAAAGTGTTCCACCCGATCCAGCGCCTGCTGATTTCAGTGGATGCAGGATGGGGCTATACATTCAAATTATTTTTACAATTCTTTTGAAACAATTATAGGAGTAGCAATTATTCCAAAGATGAATAGCTTGGATTACAGAATCATTACACACAAGCCTATTTATCAATTAAATAAATCTATCCCTGCTATGAAAAACCCTCAAAAAAGACAGTATAGAGTCAGCAAGGTCAAATACCTTTTAGCAAAAATGGAAAAACACATAATTGCATAGGTGCTGGAACTAGGGGTGCTGGGGGGTGGGCGGTGGTGCAGCTGCAGCCCCTTGCTTGAAGTGGTTTCCATTATATACAGGGTTTACAGTTTGGTTCAATGACTCTCAGCATCTCCACTATGAAAATTGTTCCAGCACTCCTGTATACTTGGCCAGACAGCAGTACAACCTGGGATTCTTGCTATATGAAGTGAAAAGGCCAAGGAAAGATGGGCTCATATTTTGAAAAGGAAACAATGTTGTTTTTGGTGGATTAATGTTGATAGGCTCCATGGTGCTGACTTTGCCAGTATGACTATCCAATGAAGATACATGGCCATATCCCACCACTGATGACAAACTCCTGCTGAAGTGAGTTTTATGCAGAAACTGATCACAGGATATGGCCTATACACACAACTGGGCCAGGTTCCAATCTCCATTACACGAGTAATGTAAATCCAAAGTAATTCCTAGAACTGCAATCACTTATTCATGAAACAGAATGAAACCCAAGAATCTAACTAGTACATAAACTATCACAATCTCGACTGGGTACGAACCTCTTTGTTACGCACTCCACGCTCATCCTCAAAAGGTTTATTTTTTCAACTATTACAAATCTTTAAACAACAAAAGCTCCCCCAAATTATATAAACATAATGGAAAAACTACAGCAAAATAATTTGGTTAAATACACAACTGTACATTGTTTGTAGATCACCCCAGCGTCCTTTTATAATTCCCTCCATTGCATCTAACTATGCTTATGTTTACCACATAGTAACTACAGAAGGAGCATTTCAGGGTTCCTTGGTTCTGTGTCCACATGCCAATAGTGCCTTTCTGCTCCAGCAACAGCTAAGATCCAGCCTCAGTTTCATTTAGCCTCTGGCTCAGTGACACAAACAATACACGGATGCAAAATGAGGTGAGGCACCATGAATGAAAGTGCAAGCTTGTCTTCATGCAAATCCTGCCCTTTGTGATTGTGGACAGTAAATTATCTCCCAATTTTTTTTCAATTACCCTTTAGTTTATCACACTCCTTCCTTTCTAGTTACTTTTGCAGTTCTGGCCAGTTAAAACTGATACAAATATATTCTATGGGTATGATTCAAGACTTTTTTTTGTGGAAGACTTCATTATATAAGGTCACAAGTAGTAATTGCAAAATGAAGCTGGATGGTTTATTTCATTAATTTTCCATGGAGATTTAATGATCTAAGAGGGCCATTAAATTGCATACTTAAGGAAGTGATCTTGTTGAATTTGTTATGGTATAAAATGAAACCTTGGTAACCTACGATGCAAGAAAAATCATGCGAGTTACTTCTGGCAGGGCTAATTCTTTCTAGACTGACTCTTCTCTGTGCCCAACAGGGCTGCTTTGTTCTGTGGACTGCAATTTTGAATTCCTAACCTCTTCCACATGCTTAATTTCTATCTAAAAGGATTGCCTGAGACTCTGAAGCTGATGATAATGATACTATGTAGCTAAGAGGAGGTTCCATGGTACTGGAAAAGCTCTCTCTTCTAGTGGTGTCCCTAAGGGTGTTCCATGTCAGATATGCATGCTCCTCTTAAGCCCTTGAGTGGAGATTTTAATTAGTGTCTGTTTGGCCCACGCATGAACGCTATGCCTCATTGTGCTGGATACTGAGGCTGAATAGGTGTGTGCAGTAAACCACCCTGAGCTCCTTCTCAATTGCCTCGACCTGAGATGGTGCCGTAGCAAGTCTATTTTTCTAAGACAGTTGTTGTTATAGTTATAGTTAAATACTGAGAGGTTTATTTTCTTTCGCTTCCCTCTGGTGGAACTTGTTTTCTGGGCAGGGCATATCTGGTTCTCTAGGCTTGAAACGCCGCCTCTCGCACTGAGATGCTATACCTGTGAACGATGGCCACTCTAAGTGTGTCTGTTGCTTGAGGGAGTTCCATGTCTCCCAGCAGTGCAGGTTCTGCCTGGCCCTCAAGTCCAAGGCAAGGAAGAACAGGGAGATTAAATTCAGACTGTTAATGATGAAACACTCCCTTAAATCAGCTTCTGAGTCAGACAGGAGCCCCCCCCTTCCCCCCACCAGCATACATCTGTCTCCAGAGAGATTTAGCACCCCATCAGCCTTAGTGCATATGTCCCCTAAGAAAGGGAAGACTTTGGAAACATCAGGGAAAGCTTCCAAAATTCCATTTGAAGGGGTCAATTCATAGTACAGACTGTTGGATATTTTGCAGTCAGCAACACCCTCCAGGGTGGTCTTACCTCTGTCAGTGAGGCGCTCCTAGATCCAGCTAAGACAGTGTGGGAGACGCCTTCCACTATCCTGCCCACAGATAAACAGTCAGATAAGAATTATTATCTCCCACCTAAAGAGTCTGACTTTTTGTTCTCCCACCCTTCGCTTAACTCCCCAATGGTGGATGTGGTAAATGAGCAGGGTAGACAGCACTTCTCTAAGTCTACCCTGTATGACAAAGACCAGAAAAGATTTTGATGAAAGGCTGATTCATCAGCAACCCTGTAATTAGGATAGTGAACTATCAGATGGTCATGGCCAAATATAATTTTACAAATTATAACCAATTCAGAGCTTTTATTGAACACCCAGCACAAGAATATAGGGAGCAACTCCACTCCATCATCTCTGAGGCCAATTATTGGCCAGAATGGCTCTTCAAGCATCCTGAGATGCTGCAGACACTGCTGCCAGGTCCATCTCCACATTGGTAGCAATGCACAGGGCATCATGGCTCCAACTGTAGGAGTTTCTGAGAGAAGTACAGAACACAGTGGAGGATCTACCCTTTGATGGCCAAAAACATTTCCTGGAAACCACATGTGGGTCCTAGCACGCTCTAAAGGACTCTGGGGCTACATTATGGTCACTGGGCATATATACACCTACACATAAGAAAAGGTTTAGTAGGTCACAGATAGCCCAGAGATTGTATCCTGCTCAGTTTCCACTGAACCCTGCTAAATAGAGACATAGATTTCAAAGAAAGAGGGCCACCCAACTGCCCTCCACATCCACTCAGTCATCTTCAAGGCAACAGTTGATGGGTTCGTCGAGGATTCGAATCCTCCATTGGTCCTCTCCCCCCTCACTTTGGAGCCTGCTTTGCCTAGTTCCAGCATGTGTGGGGGAGGATCACTGCCCGTCATCATGGGCAAATCAGTAAGGGTCATGACGGAAAATATATCCTGACTATTCTATATCAACAAGCAGGGAGGAGCAAGATTCCCCCCCCCCTTTGTGCTGAAGCCATGAAATTATGAAATTGGTGAATAGCTCATCAGATCCAAATTTCAGTAGCCTACCTCCCTGGTATTCAGAATACTAGAGCCAAGATCCTCAGCAGGCATTGCTCACAGGACTATGAATGGGAGCTAGACACCCAAGTTCTCCACAGTATAGTCCCAAGAAGGGAACTGCCAGAGGTGGATCTGTGCCCTCTTTTCTGCTCACAAGAGGGCCTGAGCCACCAATCCTTGGGAGACACCTTTCTTCTATTCTGGAAGAAGGACCTGTTGTGTGCATTTCCTCAGTGCTCCTCATACTAAGGGTGTTGAACAGGACCAGATGGGACAAGGCCAAAGTTATTCTTATAGTGCTAACCTGGCAAAGTCAAGCTTGGTACCCTTAACTGCATCACCTATGTGTCCAACCATTGCTCAAGCTCCTGACTATTTCCCATCTCCTGTCACAGGATGTTGGTCATGTGCTTCATCCCAAAGTAGTGGTTCTCCACCTCAGGGCATGGCTCCTCAATGGTTCATGAGGTTAGAAGCCTCCTGCTGTAGAGAAGTACAACAGGTGTTACTGAATTATCGAAAAAGGCCAACCTGCGCAACTTACCAGCAGAAATGGAAGAGATTCTTCCGGTGGTGGTGTTGTCACTGCTTCCTGCCTGATTTGGTGCCGCTTTCAGTTATCCTGGATTATCTGTTGGATCTGAAGAAATTGGGGTTAGCAAGTAGATTGATTAAGGTCCATTTGGACACAAGATCATGCTCTTGTAGGAGGATTCTCTATATTTGCTTACCCAGTGTCATCTAAATTCATTAAGGGATTGAGGCATTTCTACCTGCAGATTAGAGACCCCACCCCAACCTGGGACCTCAACCTGGTACTCAATTATCTTATAAGACCTCCATTTGACTGAATGGCAATTTGCTTTCTGCTCCATTTGTCTATGAAGATGGCCACCACTTTGTCTTATAGGCTTGGGGAGATTGGAGCACGAATGGCAGATCCCCCTTTACAGTATTCTTCGAGGACAAGGTCTCTTTACACCCCCCACCCTAAATTCTTATCAAAGGTTCTATCAGAATTCCACTTTAACCAATCCATTCATCTACCAGTGTTTTTTCTGAAGCTGCATACTTCTCTACTTGGAATCCTGTTTCCATACCCTGGATCTTAGAAGGCTTCAAAGCATATATTTTTGAAACATTACACCCTGATCCATGCCAACAGATCCAATGCGGCACTTGGTTTTGCAATACTGTCTTCAATGCTGGACTCTATTCTGAAGCTTCCTCCTCCATCTGGGGATACTGGTTGAAAGACACCTGAAGTGGAGCCAGCCAAAGGGACACCACTCAAAGGTGAAGAAGAAGTTTCTCACTTTGTGCAGTAACTATGGTTTTTCAAGATGTGTGTATTACACCCGCAGACCTCATCGGCAGCAGGCAAGATTGAACCTAGGACTTCTGGAGCTAAATGCACGAGCCTCTACTGCATGAGCCAAAAACCACATGGCCCTTAGCGAAGGCTGTAGAGCAGACTTATTAATATCTAACTGGTGTCAGTGCCATTGGAGGGGACATGTGCTCCACTACCGGCCCTCCTTCCCCTCTGCTTCAAACTGTTCTCTTGGAGATGTCTGGGTCAAGAAGGAACCGAGGGCAGTTTGCCCGTGCACGCCTATATAGCCTCAGTGTCTGGCACAAGGAGAGCTAGGGCACATGCGCAGGCCTAACGGACACGCTACCTGAAAATCTCTGATCAAGGGCTCGAGAGGTGCATGTACACCCGAAGTGGCGCAGCCATAGGGACACACATCTCGAAGAACTGTACAAATTGAGTAACCCCTTCTTTGTCCCCTCTTCTTCCTAGATCCTTCCACCAAGTTTAGGAATAAGTGACCTCAGGTTACTCCAAAACACGTAACTTCTGCAGCACAGCTCTGCTGCAATGCTAAGGATTGCTGTACTAGATCTTCATCTCCCCACTGTCAGAAGGTGAAATTCAGCTCTCCACAATGGGCCAGGCGCAAAATGCCAATGCACTATTCCAGCCCTATTGTGAGGCCTCATGTGGAACTTGAGTGGTGCATAGTTCTTGGCTGGCCATCTGCACAGGCATAAATTTCACCCAGAGTGAGGGGACTGGGTGATAGTTTGGATCCATGGCCAGACAGTGCGCTTCAAGCAGAGCTGGCACATTCAGCAAGGGAAACATTGCACCAGCCCATGTTTTGCAAGCCTGGATGAACAACCAAGTAGTCAGTGAAATTAGTTGTGCTGAAGTCTGGTTTAAGCAGCACCCATCTATGGAACTACTGATAGGTGAGCTTTGGAGATAGAGATTAAAATGCACTTCTCAATTGATGGATTTTCTTCCATCTCTTTGCACAGTGCAGGTAAAACATATTTTACATATTTGTGAAACCTTTCTATTTACAGTACTGCCCAGCTAATCTTATCCATCTAACGGCATTTCTAGGCCACTCATCACTGTCGTATCTAAGCACCAGTACTAATGCAGAATGGAATATAAATATGAAATTATCTGTTCTTTTCTCAGCATGAGAAAGACTTTTCAATTATCTCTATCTCAAGGCTCTAGGTATTTTGATTCTAGTTTATAAACCCTTGTTTTCCAGACACTTTTATTTTTAACATAATGTGTGAAACATAATTCCACAGACAACTGTTCTGTGTTGTGGCTATATGCAGCGTATTTAGGCAAAAATGCCAGTCACAGGGTGGGCTCCAGATCAGATGTGAAAGCTCACATAACTGGATACAAATTAAAAATGCCGATGCATTGAGGCCCTCATTCAGCAAAGCACTCAAATTAATGCTTAAAGTTAAGCATGTGGGTAATCCTATCCATATTCACTAACGCACCTAAACATGTGCTTAAATCTCCTTGACTTTGCTGAATTGAGACCTAAGTTATGCATGAATAAAATAATAATAAAATAATAAATAATATGCTTTATAGAGATTATTCTACTTTTAATACAATCAAATAAACATTTTATTATCCCCCTCTTGAATGCATAATATGTGTGTGTGTGTGTGAGTGTGTGTATTGGGCCACATCCTCAGCTGGTGCAATTCAATTTAGCAGCATTGATTCCAATGGAGCTACGTTGATTTACACCAGCTGAGGAACTGGCCCATGATTTTCTTGTTAACAATAGCCTATGAGACAACAGAAACATTTCTTTTTCTGTTGCTGTGTACATTAACAGACAGAAACTTATGCCAAGACTTTTCCTGATACATCTAATCTAATCCTATCTATCTAGCTAATGTATGAAAGAAGCTGCTTTATGCAGAATATGACTTGTAGGATCTGTTGTTTGTGAAATGCATAGAGTAAGACATCACTCTTGACAAGGTATGTGTTTGTACAGATTTATGACTATACTTTAGGGGGAACTGCCTGATAGAAGTGTGTGTATTGCACCATATGTCTTTAAGACAGCTCACTTTAGACTACATCAGTTCACTTATTATTTCCCTTCCTCCGATCATTCCAACAGGTCAGATGTTGGGGGAACTTTTAGAAGCACAGGGTGAGCCACATACAGGCTCTGTACAAAGTGCCCCTCATATCCTTTCCTTCCAGATTCTTGACTTCCACCGCCCACTGCTTCATTTAACTTTAGAAAGGATTTACCAGTGGTTACTAAGCATGGTGCATGTGCCCCTGGCTGAGGTTCTAGCCCAATGTTTTTTCACTTATTGCAAATGTGTCCAGAAATACGATAGGTGCATATTTGATATAAAAAATGAATGTAGCCCCTTGCAACACACTGCCCACATTAACTGGCATGTTGTAGACACTCTTGGCAGGTCAACATAGCCTGGGAAAAGCCAGGCTTTCCCCCAAAGGTTAAATTATATACCCAGTTACACTGGTGTAAGTCCAGAGCAACTCTGTTGAGGATCACTAGACTTACCCTGGGTTTACATCAGAGTAAATGAGAGCAGAATTTAACCTTAAAAGTTTACGATTGGTGTCCCTAATTGTCAAAGAACTAACTGTGCAACTCAGTCCCATTGAAATCAATGGGCGTTTTGCCATTGACTTCAATGGGAAAGGGACCAGGTTATTACCTAGCTTTTGACACCATATGTAGTGTATCACCAGCAAGAACAGAGCTTTCAGTCCCGGGGACATACAGGAGTGTGTGATGGGGTATCCACCTCACACATTGTTTGAAATGGTTAAGGTGGCCAGGTAGACCAATTAACTCCCTAGGCTGCACCTGGAGGAGAAGCCAGGGAGCAGGGAATTGACTGGAAGCAGGCTCAGCTGGACGGGTCTATATAAGTCAGGAAGCTGGCAAAGCAGAGGCTGTAGTTACTCCCTGGGAGGTGTGTTAGGGGCTAAAGGTTAGTCCACAGCCCTTCCCTAAGAGGAGGGAGTTGGGAGGCTGGTGAAACTAGAGAGGGGGAAAGCCAGGAAGGTAGGAGAAGGCTCAGGGGAATAGCAGCAAGGAAGAGCAGGGTAGGCCTTGGCTGCTGACTGGAGAGCCCCTGAGTTGGAATTTGGAGTAGAAGGCGGGCCCAGGTTTCCCTACTAGTCATGGGGACATGGCAGCGGACAGATGCAAAGGACAGTAGACAGCTTGAGATGCTTTGTTGGGGAAAGACTTAGTTACATCGTCCCTGGAAGGGGACACGTATGGTGATCTTGCCAGATGGCTGAGTCACGAAAAGGAGGCTGTAGGTCCTGGAGTGAGAAGGGTCTGCAGGGTGAGAAGATGGCCAGGAGGTGGCCCCACTAGTGGTGAGTACACCCCATCATAAAGCAGAATGGATGACTCATTGTAATTTGGCTTCTACCACCCTACGTTGTTGGATTGCCCAGCCTTCTGCCCTTCAGAATGGCATGGGCTTAATCCCTTTTGCAGAGCTCTTGGCACGACTCCTGTGATTTGATCTGAAATGCATTTTAATTGATCTGACCTTGTATTGGTAATTCTTTTAGAATTGCAATGTGGCTGTGAGGTGCTCTCGACACTCTAGTGAATAGGCATCATATAAACAAGAAGATATTTTAGAGCTTGGAAAAACTGGCTTTAATTTACAATGCTGGCTTTTCTAGATTTTTCATTTATTGCTATGGCAACATCAGTCCATTTGCCAGCACATGCAGCACAGACAGGCCTTACAACGATACCTCACCTTGAGGGGTGTCACTCATTTTATTATTTATTGTTTACGAAGGTTCAGGTCATTCTCTTCCTTGGTGCAAACATGAGGCACTATACTTCCAGAAGGATTTGGTACCGCATCATTGTAACAGCAAGTGGTACTCTAGGGTATGTCTGCCCTGCAGCACTGTGTCTCAGAGCCCGGGTTAGCTGACTCTGGCTCATGGGGCTCAGCCTGTGGGGCTAAAAATAGCTGTGTAGACATTTGAGCTTCCACTGGAGCCTTGACCCTGAGACCTCATGCTGTGGGTCTTTTATTGCACTATAGATATATATATTAATGATCAGAACTTCACCCCCATATAATTTGTTGCACCTTCTGGCTTGGTGTCTCACTGTCCAGAGTCACACTCAAATCGCCTTGCCTTTGTTCTGCCATGATAGCTCTCATGGGGGGGGGGGGGGAATAGAGGGTTGTTTCCCATTGCATTCCCTCTGAGAGAGCACCCCCAGCCTGTGTCCACACCCCCTGGGTTCCCCACCCTGCTGAGGGGAGGTGGAGGGTATATGATTCCGCTTTGAGGAGGTGGGGACGCAGGCCAGGAGGTGCTCAGGCCCCCTCACCACAGGCAGATGGCGGGTTCTCTTATCATGGCCGGGCTGCAGTTCCAAGGCCACCCCTCCTCTCCCCCCCACCGGCCTGAGCTGTGTTGGGGAGAGCCGCGTGGGGAGCCTGGGTCTCTACACCCACCCTAGTGGGGAGCCTGGGACATGGGCACGGGGCTGCTTTCAGCCCTGGCTTCTGGCTTGGCCGGGGACATGGCCTTGGGGAGTGGGGGCCCTTGGCATCGCTCACTTTGGGGAGGGCTCTGGCACCCTTGGCTCTGGGCTGTAGCTGCCATTGATTAAACTTTGGCTTAACTCTTCTCCATTTTGATGGCATTTCCTCCATCGGGGTCGAGCTACCCTCCCAAGCCACTCACCCATCCAAAGCCATTAACACTTCCTGAGGCATCAGCCAGTCACCAGGGGGTAAAGTTGACTGCCATTATGGTAACAGGCTACAATACAGCCAGACTCGACCTTACATTATGTTAGTACCTACAGGGTTCAACTGAGATTGACATCCCACTGTGCTAGGTGCAGTACAAACAGGTAGTAAAAGACAGTCCCTGCCCTAAAGAGCTTACAGGCTAAACAGATAAGGCAGAAAAAGGGTGGGGAGGGAAATAGAGGCACAGAGAGGGAAAGTGACTTGTCCGAAGTCACATAGCATGTCAGCAGCTGAGCTAAAAATTAGAACCCTGACTTCCAGTCCAGTGCCCTGCCCAGTAAATCCACTCTAGACCGAAACATAATGATGATCCGCACAAATCTGGTGAACCTTTTTTTACATTCAAAAGACAGTTTTGTGACACTGAGGATACAGAAATGATTAGTTACACAAAAGGAATGACTCTCACAGCATATTAAGTTTCCTGCATGAATCATTTTTTTTTCTCTCTCATTTTGGGTCTTTGTCACCTATTGAGTCCCACCTTTGGATTTTGGCAGGTAAGTGCAGAGCTTAAGTCAGGAAAGGATATATCTTGAGCCCGGATCAGAATTAACATTCGGAAGCCTGTGCATTTAGATTCACACAGTGCAAAAAGAGGAAACCAAACTCCTCACACATTTTTTACCAGTGCCAAAAAGCTTACACAGCTGCAGCTGAATTAGGACAGGGAAGAAGATCTGAGCTGGGATCACCAAGGACATGTAAGCACATAGGAGCCACGGTGGGAAGCAATTTCTTGCATTATGCTAAGTATCTTTTTTTAAGGGTGGAGGTTGTGCAGGATCACAGTAAGGCAGGGTGATCTTTTGGCATCTCAAGTAAGTTATTGTTGCTACTGCTGTTCCAAAATTTGGGTGGAAGGAATTACTTACTGTAGGTAACCATTTTTTTTAAACATACTTTAGTCACATACTTCAGTGTTTGCGGAGCAAAACCTCTACATATGGGATGCTGTAAAGTTCAAAGAAGGCTTTGAATTGTGAGTCCCTCTTTGAAATAATTAATTTTCAAAGAGCAAGACATTGTCTTCATTTAAGACAGGAAATGAGGGGAAAAGAAGAATTTTCCCTGCAGCTTTTTGGGACAGAAACAAAGGGGAGGGGAGAAACTGCAATAACATAGACAAATAAACATATAAAAAGAAGATGCCAAAGCCTGGTGCATGCAGATTTCCTTGCAGAAGCTGTGTGCAGTGATTCCTATAAAGTGCTGTTGACAGCTCCAGGCCTCCCTGATCCTTCCCTCTTCTGATTCCTCCTGCTCAGCTGGGCCTCTTCAGTTCTTGCTGCTGTGGCCTCTTAGGCTGTGTTGCTAGGTCTCTGCCCTGCACCTTGGTGTCTAAAGCATCTGCTGCATTCTTGCCAATTGTTCCTTATTTGTATTACGGTAGTGACCAGATGATCCCATTGGGCTAGGAGCTATACAGATCCATAGTAAGAGACAGCCCCTACCCTGCCAAGATAGACAAAGGATGGGAGGGGAAAGTTAAACAGCAGGTGAGTGGCAAAACTGGGGATGGAATCCAGGTGTCCTGATTCTTAGGCCCACACCCTGTTCCCTTGACCATACTGCCTTAGTAGTTATGTTTAAAATGATGCTGCCTGTGTTGATATGCCTAACAGACATATTTAATGGTGATGATTGTGTATCACAGGTCAGAACCTCAGCTGAGTGAAGTCAACAGAGCTATGTGATTTACACCCGCTGGGGATTTAGCCCTATATTTTCATATTAACTTGTAAGGCCAGTGCATTAGCTTGTTAAATCCAAGTGAATTAATGTTTAAACTTGTTTCGTGGTTTTTTTTCCTAAAAAAAAAAATATTGAAAAGGTGCATTCCCTTTCACATACCATATCCTCTGGAAAGATACAGCCAGACAGCAACTTATTTGTATATGGTTTATCTATCTGGTAAATATTTAATGGCTGTAAGTAATGGGTTTTGATCCTGGAAACCAAATGCTTTTCCTGGCTTACTAATTCAAGACCTGATAAAGTTACTTTATTAATGCACTGTTTCCAAGAAAACAAAAGGTAAAACACAATGAATCAGCAAACTTCATTCAGTTATATTCAGGAACACCCAGGGCTCCCTTCAGAATTCATGGAAAAAACTCCTCTTTCTAATATGTGTGCTGAATCTACTAGTGGAATTAACACGAACAAGTAACTGGTTATGTAGCAATATCCCAGGGAGCATGAGTCTTCCATTAGAAGTTTTATTTTTGAAAAAGCCCCTATGGTTTTTCCTTTTTTTTGTAAAGAATTTTCTACTCTAAATAAAATCTGTAGAAACTGTTCTGATTAATCCTACTGAAATGGGCTTCAAAACCATACCATGTGATGTGTCATTGGAAAAGTTATGGTTTGCTGCATGTGATTTTTCCTATTTGTATGCATGTATCATTTCTGTATCTAAAGTTAGTCAATATTCCTATGTATCTGTATTTCAATTGTGCTTACTCTGGGTGACACTCACAACTAGCCTTTTTGTACAACAATGAAGAAACCAGACAGTGCCCATCAGCAAAGACAATGGACCCTGGAAGGAAGAACATAACCTTCCTGTGAATGTTCCAGACAGCCTGTAAGTAATGGCTGCTATGACTCAGCAAGGTATGCAAAGGCCTGTAACCAGGCCACATGACTCTGGACTCCCTCTTGGGATGTCAGTGTTTTTCTACAAACTGAGGTATGGGACAAAGGGTTCCTGCCATATGCTAAAGCTGTACAAGGCAGGGAGTGACATCATCTCTTCTTCACTCCCACACGAGAAGACTCCTGGAAACACATGAGGAACAAAGACTGAACTGGGGGAAGTGCTGATCCCAGGCCAAAGAGATTTCCAGCCTGTGTATGAAAACCTGGGGATTCCAAGCTGCAAAGCAAGTGTAGCTTGTGCTTTAAGAATCTTCAGCCTGCTTGTATATTCAGACAGGGTGAGAATTTGCTAATTCATATCCTGTCTTTCTAGTATCTTAGGCTTAGTTTGCATTTTTGTTTATTTGCAAGGTAATCTGATTGGATCTGTTTGCTATTACTTATAATCACTTAAAATCTATCTTTTGTAGTTAATAAACTTTTGTTTTTTGCTTTATCTAAACCAGTTAGTTTGAATGAAATGCATGAGAAATTGTAAGTGCAAGGGGCCAAGGCTGTTGCATATTCCTCTCCACATGGGGGGAGGGGAACTCTCTGATCTTACACTGTACAAATCCCTGTGCAGTGCAAGATGGTATAATTTGGGGTTTATTCTCTAGAGGGGGGGTGTGCTCAGGGAGCTGAGAGTTACGTTGGCTGAAGCCTTTCTACTGTTGCTTCATGCAGTGGCTGGTCAGAGAACTTGCATGTAACTGCAGCTGGATATGTCCCTACCTGTGTGTATGTTGTTAGAAGTGTAAGACTGGGAGTGGGTCTGCAGCTTGTCACAGCAGCACAGTGAGAGAGGGAGCCCAGCCTGATGGGTCAGAAGACTCAGTGGTACCCCAGTTCCAGGTGGCACCCTGGGTGGAACTCTTCCTTCCTCTCTTTCTATAAACCTTTAGGTATTAGATACTAAAGGATTGGCAACAGCGTGATTATTGGGTAAGATCTAAGTTAGCTATTATCCTGGGTATGTGGCTGGTCCTTTGGGACCACAAGAACCCTTTGATACAATTAGTTTTAAATAACCACTCATCACTAAGTCTAGTGGTGATACAAGGACTGGAATATCTAAGGAGATGACTTTTCTGACTTCTTGTTAGCCAGTGTGGTGAGACAGAAGTTTCCTTTTGTTGCTGGTCTGGTACATCTTATGGAAGAATAACCACCAGTTTTGGGGTGTCTGCCTATTTCTCAGCAGTTTGTGCTGAATTTGGTATCCTCAGTTGTGACCCACTGAGGCACGGTGACAGCTCCATCCTGCTTTCACTGATGTTATCAGCCATTGACTTCAACAGCCACATGATAGGGCACTGTAGATGACATGGTGCTTCAGGAACTAGGTGGATTTTTGTTGTTAATTTCAGATGGTTTATTTGTAACTGTTAATTGTATGGCATGATGGGTATTAATTTATTATTAATATGGATCAGATTGCAGCCATGAAGGTATGGTCTAGGAACACAAATTCCAGCATGCACTTGTTCAAACAGTGGGAAATCTGTAATCTTTGTGTGCAGTGTTTCTCTACTAAAGACAAGACTAGTCACAGAGCACCCTTTCTCTGTGCTCATTAGGTTAGGGCCTGTCTTCCTCTGTGTTCATGCAGTGCCCAGCACAATGGGGCCTTCATTTCTACTGGGACCTCCAATTGCTACCATATTAAAAGGGGAGGTTCAAGCTGGTCCTGAAATGTCTGGGCTAGCAAAGGCTGGGAACACCTGTTTCTATCTTGAGTGACTCTTCCTAGCTGAAGCCAGAAGGCACTGGTAGGTTTGGACAAGGACAAAGGCATGATCCCTGTGACACTAGGCCTTGAAAAGAGAGGGGAAAGAACATGAGGCTTGCCAGAAAACCTCCTCCCAAATACACAAAGGCCATCTTGTAAAGCTTTTATGGCCAGTCTTTCAAGTGATGTAAATCAGCAAAACTCCACTGGCTTCAGTGAAGCAAGACTGATTTTTTTTGCATCAGCTGAGGCTATGGCCTGCTATGCGACCAGCGTAGTTTTAATAGTTTAAAAAAAACTTTGCTTTCTCCTTGTCGATACTCCATAAAGAATGGATAGGTTGTTAATTAGTAATAATAAAATTTGATACTGTATTTCATCCATGTTTCTCAAAGTGCTTTACAAATATTAATGAAGCATCAATAAACCAGTGTTTGGGGGGGCTTGGGGATTTGGGGAGGGGATTTGAAGGTGATGGGAATAAGGGAATATAAAGGGAACACTTCACTCCCCACTGAAATGCAACCATGTATGAGGTAAACCATGGCAGTTACTTAACGATTCACATAAACACTTTATGACCTATTAGAACAGGATGTGCTGGAGAATATGGCAACCAGTTGACAAATCAGAGGGGAATTTAGGTCAACTCAAAAAACAAACAAAAGACCAAGGAGTACTTGTGGCACCTTAGCAAGTACTCCTCGGTTTTTTGCTGATACAGACTAACACGGCTACCACGTTGAAATAGGTCAACTCAGATTCCCTGAGTCTGGAATGCAGTTAGGACAATGGGGCTACACTAACTCTTGTAAAACGTGCAATGGGGTGCTAATTAGAGCGGGCCAAAACTTGGAATTTCCAATTCACAGCAAATTTCAACGTTCTGGAATTTGGCTTTGTTCTAATTCAGAACAAAACCATTTTTTTCCCCCAAGATTTCTCTGAAACCAGAAATTCTGTTAAGTTTTTGTTTTGGAAAGCCTGACACAGGGTCAAAAGTTCATTGTGTTTCCGGGAAACATTTTGGGTTTGACAAATTGGCATTTTCCCATGAAACCGTATTTAAATGGAAAACTCCCAACCCGTTCTAATCTTAATGACTATCAGCAACCAGGGTGCTGATTATAGATATCATGTATAGTACAGCACCTCTAGCCTAACACCAAAAGAGAGAATGAGGTCAGAACAAAATATGATTAATTTCAACAGCAGCAAGATGTACCTTGGGTGTCTCCCATCCAAGTACTGAGCACACATAACCCTGCTTAGTTTATAAACTCAGACATCACTTCACAAGAATATTTGGCCACAGATAATTGCTAGGAAATGTTGTGTGATGTTGGGGAATTTGTCTATGTGCACTTTATGAATTCTGGTTGATGTTATGAAACTGCTGTATTTCTGAATAGCACTCTATGTGGTATTTGCTGATAGGGGCTGTATCGAGTACCTACCAGACTAGATATAATCATTGGTCGTTAGACCTAAAATGGTCACCTATTCCGGTGGAAACACCTTGGGATAATGGATTGGCTGAAACTTGTGGAAACCAGTTCAACCAAGTTTCTCTGCAGGGAGCTGGAGAAGTGTAGAACCAGGTGTTGGCGGCAGAACATATAAAGTCTAGGGACTCACTGGAATTTGGACAGGTGAAAAGGGCATGCTTTTGTAGCAGGGGGGCCTGTTTAACTGCAGGACCAGCCAAGGTGAAAAGAAGCTGCCTGGGAGGAGGGAGAGAGAGACTCCATGATTTGGAAGAGAAGCCACATGCAAGATAGGAAACCTGGATGGCCCTAGAGGATACTGCCCTAAGCCCAAGAACCCTCCAGCATGGTAAGGAAACTGAGGCAGGGAAATACATAGAAGTGTGTTTATTATTTTGTCTAGCTCTATGTATTGCTTATGCTACACAGTAAAGTAAAGAGTGAGGGCTTTTAGAATCCTATGCCATCTGTGTATTGGTTTGCTTCACTTATTGTGTTCCCCTGAAGAGTTAAACAGGTGGGATTCTGAGAGAGGGTGTATTTAAACTATGGGAAGCCTGAGGGGTCAGCACAGCCTAGGCAGTTGGACTGTGGAGTCTCAGAAAAGGTTGCTAGACAGAGGATCTGCACCCCAGAGTGTGACTAGAGACCCCAGCTGGGGCAATGCCTTGACTCCATTCAGACACCAGAGGCTTAAATAGCACAGCGGGCCCAGTGAGGTGGGTGCCAAACACAACAGCCTAGTGAGAGGCCAGCCAGTGGGAGCTCTAGCAGGGATGTGTATATATAACAGATACAGCAATATCCTGGCCTGATTCTCTTCTCACTTATGCCAATTTTATACCCGTGCAATTCTGTTTACCTCAGTGGAGTTACCTGTGATTTACACCAGTGCCTGGTTCATAGTAGCTATATTTTCTCTCTCATGTTATCTCCCTCTGTCAATGTCTTATAGAATCCTATTTTGAAATCTGCAGTGTTTTTATACAAATGAGGCCCAGAGTATGGAAACTGATGCAGCAGACAGTGAAAGGTATATGGAGAAGTATGAATATGGTGAAGCATTAATTTTAATCCTTCACTTTCAATACTCAGTGCTTAGGATGTTAATAAATCAGAGAAATATTTAATAAAACAGACTTCATTTCTGAGAATGATTCAGGGAACTTCTGATTTAAAATGTGAGACTGTTTTGCTTCTCTCGAGGAAAGTTGGTAAATAACTTTCTCTCAAGCTGGTATGAATAATCAGTAATGGAGAAAGTAGGATGTTACTCTAGCTGATAAATCCATGTTTGTTGGAGGTTACAATCACGCAAAGTAGCCTGGTCATGGTATTTTCTTATGACCCCATTTATTCCAGATTCTGACCTTCGTTACAACAGTGTACATGTGAAACAATTACACTGAAGTTAATGCAGTTAGTCCAAACTGAAACTGGTACTGGTGAGAACAGACTTTGGCCCTTAGACCCCAGTTCAGGAAAACATACCTATTTAAGAAGGGTACTTAAACACCTGCTAAATTTATTTAAACATGAGAGTCAGTGCTTTGCTGAATCAGGGCCTTAGTATGGACTTGTAGAATGGCAGAGAAACAGCCAGCGGTGAATAAGGCCACTCAACATTTCAGGCCAAATCCTCAGCTGGTTTAAATTAATGTAGTTTCATTGACTTTAAAAGGGTTAAGCTAATTTATACCAGATATGGATCTGAGTAAGGGCCGGTTGTGTTGCTTTAGGAATAGACAAAAGGCCGTATTGTGTCTGAGTCACAGTGTGGTCCCTGGTTCCTCCCTGGCTCCAGGGGCAGTAATGTGCACCAGTTCCACACTTGGCACAGATTATTCCTCCTCTGTACTGACCAGAGCGTTAGAAGGGCAGATCCAAGGCTCCCCTCCCTCCCTCCCTGCTTCTGCCCACTTGCGCAGGGGAGAGTAGCACCTCTGTGGATGATGATCTTCTACCAGTGCTTAATTTGTAGTGAAAGAGGTGCCGGGGCTCAAACAATTATTTTACTTTCATAACTGACACGCCAAGCCTAGAGGTGCTGGGGCTCAGCCCTGGCAAGCCCCGGCACAAATTAAGCACTGTTTTCTGCATCTCCCATGCTGTTGCTCGCCATATGGGTAGGCCACACGGGGAGATAAGTGGGTGCCTTATTTCCTGTTACTCCCCTGAACAGATGTGTAGGACAAATGACAGTTTTGCTCTTTATGACCAGTCCTAAAGTGAGTGGAAAATTACAGTGGTCTAAGGTTCATTAATGTTTTCCATACTGGTTTGAGTGTTCATGGTAACTGTGACCAACCACATCCTAGCTTCAGATGAGTTGTAGTTACAATTATTTTTTTAAAAAGTCACTAATTGTGCAGGCCATCTGCTGTGTGTGTGTGGGGGGCGGGAAATCCTAGGTATTGTCTTTAGTGTGCATAATCCAATTTTTTGTGTGAAGGCAGACTTTAATCACTAGACTAGCAAAACGAGGCATCTGTTTCTAAATTTAAGTAGCTGAGACTAATCAGAGTAATTCAAGTTTTTCTGCAATAGACTTAATTGATCACCTAATTTCTCTGCAGAAAGGGGCTAATTGTTTATTTACCTATTTAGTTATTATTTACAGAAAGAAGAGTCTTAGTCATTTTGCAGACTAATCTTTATTTGAAAGTTATGTACAAGACTTGTATAGAAACCTACAAAATGCAACTAAGTTTTGATTGACAAACCCAAAGTCTGAAGTCATGCTAAATGTAGGAAGAATAGTGCTGATGATAATACCACCAGAGGGTCTGAGCATCCATCAGAGTGTACTTTTGTATAAAGTTGTGTTCAAATACAATTTAGTTTGAAGTGGCTATTAATTCTTCCAATATAAATTAGATTAAGAGTTTTACAGTAAACTGTTTCTCAAGTTTGGTTGGCACTCTTGAGCAGCTTTCAGTTCTCAAAAATGAAAATCAGAGTCATAGAAATGCAGGGCTGGAAGTCATCAAGTCCAGATCCCTGCACCAAGGCAGAGCCAAGTAAATCTAGACCATGTGTGACTGGTATCTGTCCAACCTTCTCCTTAAAAACCTCCACTGAGGGGGATTCCACAACCTCCTTTGAAAGTGTATTCCAGAGCTTACCTATCCTCATAGTTAGAAAGTTTTTACTAATTTCTAAAATAAATCTTCCTTGCTGCAGATGAACCCAATTACATCTTGTGCTACTTTCAGTGGACCTGGAGAACAATTGGCCATTGTCCTCTTTAACAACCCATAACATATTTGCAGGCTGTTATCAGGTCCCCTCTCAGTCTTCTTTTCTCAAGACTAAACATGCCCCGTTTTTTTTTTAAACTTTCCTCATAGGTCAGGTTTTTCTAAACCTTTTATCATTCTTGTTGCTCTCCTTTGGCTTCTCACCAGTTTGTCCACATCTTTCTTAAAATGGGGCACCCAGAACTGGATACAGTACTCCAGCTGAGACCTCACCAGGTCTGAGTAGAGGGGGACAATTCTCTCATGTCTTACATACAACACTCCTGTTAATACCCCCCCGAATATTAGCCTTCTTTTGAAATTGCATCACATTGTTGATTCATATTCAATTGGTCATCCACTGCAACTCCTAGATTGCTTTCAGCAGTACTACTGACTAGCCAGTTATTCTCCATTTTGTAGTTGTGCACTTGATTTTTTTTCCTTCCTCAGTGAAGTACTTTGTACTTGTCTTTACTGAATTTCATCTTGTCAAGGTCATTTTGAATTCTAATCCTGTCCTCCAAAGTGCTCGCAACTTCTCTTAGCTTGGTGTCATCTGCAAATTTTATAAGCATTCTCTCCACTCCAAAGTCATTAATGAAAATATTGACCAGTACTGGACCCAAGACTGACCCCTGTGGCACCTCACTAGATACATCATCCCAGTTTGACAGTGAACCCATTACAGAATGATAATTATGGTGATGCTTTGCTCATATACTATGTAGCGCCTTTCATCTCAGATTATTTTACAAAGATCAGTTCACCAAGGGTACACCTTCACTACCCGCTGGATTGGCGCGTAGTGATCAATCTATCGGGGATCGATTTATTATGTCTCGTCTAGATGCCATAAATTGATCCCCGAATCGACACCTGTACTCCACCTCGGCACCTATCAAATAGCGTAGCTGAAGTTGCGTATCTTAGTTTGGACCCCCCCCACACCCAGTGTAGCCCAGGCCTTCATCTCACAAAACCCTGTGAGCTAGGAAAGTACTAATAAATCCGTTTTATGGATGAATAAACTGAGGCAAATGATTTGCCAGTGAGTCAGTGGTACGATGGAATAGAAGTCAGAAGTCCTGGCTCCCCCTTCATTGCTCTAACTACTGGAGAACATTCCACAGTCTAAAGGCAAACTGCCGATTTGGCATTGGAGAGTTGCAAAAAACCCTACAAACCTTTTGTAAATACTACTCGTGCGTTTGATACCAGGCATAATATTGATATTTCTCTAATTAGCAAGCCAAGCATTTCATTATAAAACTGGTGAAGTCCACTGAATCCATCAGTTTCACAGTTGAATGTTGCCACTTTCACAGCAAAATCTGATTTCAGTTTTCAGCCTGCCAAAACTGCTTGTTTTCACACACAAAAATCAAGGAAAGAACATGGGTTCGAAAATCAAGTCCCTCACAAAAATTGGCATTTCTGAATTGCCTGTTAGTAAGCAGCCACTTGCTGAAAAGTAACAGTGTTTGTGACATTGGAAATATGGGAATTCAGTGTGCTAAGAGACCATAATAAAGTCTCCATCATATTTAAGTACTGGCTTAATAATCTTTCAAGGCACAGTTCTGATCTCTGACTTGGAAAAGCATTGCTCCAAAGATTGAAATAGTCAAGGTGTTTGAGAGACTAGAAGCAGCTTTCTACTTAAAATGATTGCTTTTTCAAGATTTGACACCCTTTTGCAAAGCAAGTTCAGTCTGCTATGTGTGTCTAACACACCTGTGCTCAAACAGAATGAAAACGAGGCATGGTATGAGCAAACATGGAAAGTTGTAGCCTTACTGTTCTAGCCTGATTCACCTGTACTTGCCTGAAACTGCTTAATTGATCAGTTTATAAAGTGAGCCTGTTATGAAACTGTAAGAATGTCAACCACCTGAATTTAAGAACAAATGATTACTGTTAGGGCTGTAAAGCAATTAAAAAAATTAATCATGATTAATTGTGTGATTAAAAATATTAATCGTGATTAATTGCACTGTTTAATAAGAGAATACCATTTATTTAAATATTTTTGGATGCTTTCTAGATTTTGAAATATATTGATTTCATTTATAATACAGAACACAAAGTGTACAGTGCTCACTTTATATTTTTTATTCCAAATATTTGCACTGTAAAAACCAAAAGAAATAGTATTTTTCAATTCACCTAATACAAGTACTGTAGTGCAATCTCTTTATCATGAAAGTTGAACTTACACATGTAGAATTATGTACAAAAAAACTGCATTCAAAAATAAAACGTAAAACTTTAGAGCCTTCAAGTCCATTCAGTCCTATCTTTTGTTCAGCCAATTGCTCTGTGTAGCAGGGTGGTCACCCAGCTCTGGCCCTGAAGGGGTTAGAACAGCCTTGGGAGAGGGCTGCCCTGGGGAACCAATAGTAAAAGTAGCCCTGGAGAGGGCTGTGGCTGGGAAAAGGAGTGAAAACACTGGAGTAGCTGACCCCAGGTGTCGCCAGCTCAGTTAGGACTCAGCTGGCCCTGATAAGAGGGCTGGGGGCCAGGAGCTGAAAGGAGTCTCACTCTAGCCCTGGAGCAGAAGGGCTAGCTGTCTGGGAGCAAGGTACCTGAAGTGGAGCAGTGCTGGGGAAGGGCAAAGGGAGCTGGGGAGCTTCAGCCTGGTAAAACCCCAGGCTGCAGGCCTTGTTGAAGACTTGTGAAAGGTACTGGGGCTGCAGAGGGGTAGCCTGGGGATAAGCAAAGGCAGCAGGTCCTACCCCCTTGCCAATGATGAGTGGCCTTTACAGACCGCAGTCTGCCCCAGTGAGCGGGGGCTAGATGATGACTGGCAGTAGCCACTGAGGCAAGGTGGGTTTAGAGGGTTGGGGGGGGAGACCCAGAGCGAGGGGGTACTTCTGGGGCAGAACCCAAGGTAGAGAGGCACCGGGGTCCGGGAGGGACATGGGGCCAGTGGCAGGTGAGACACCGGCCTGCAGAGGGCGCTTTGGATGCTCGAAAAGAGCTAATTCCCAGATGACCAGCAGGAGGTGCTGCACCAGTTAGTCTAATTTTGCTACACTCTGACAAATGAGTTTGTTTACATTTGCAGGAGATAATGGTGCCCGCTTCTTGTTCACAATATCACCTGAAAGTGAGAACAGGCGTTCTCATGGCACTGTTGTAGCTGGCATCGCAAGATATTTACATGCTAGATGTGCTAAAGATTCATATGTCCCTTCATGATTCAACCACCATTCCAAAGGGCATGCATCCATGCTGATGACAGGTTCTGCTGGATAACTATCCACAGCAGTGTGGACCGACGCACATTCATTTTCATCATCTGAGTCAGATGCCACCAGCAGAAAGTCAATTTTCCTTTTTGGTAGTTTGGGTTCTGTAGTTTCCACACTGGAGTGTTACTCTTTTTAAGACTTCTGAAAGCAAGCTCCACACCTCATCCCTCTCAGATGTTGGAAGGCACTTCAGATTCTTAAATCTTGTGTGGAGTGCTCTAACTATTTTTAGAAATCTCACACTGGTACCTTCTTAGTCAAATCCGCTGTAAAAGTAGTCTTAAAATGAACATGTGCCAAGTCATCATCCGAGACTACTATA
Organism: Eretmochelys imbricata; assembly: GCF_965152235.1. Lineage (NCBI taxonomy): Eukaryota > Metazoa > Chordata > Testudines > Cheloniidae > Eretmochelys > Eretmochelys imbricata. The sequence goes on from NC_135577.1 coordinate 114,139,009, forward strand.
ACATGAAATATGTGGCAGAATGCAGGTAAAATAGAACCGGAGACATACAATTGTCCCCCAAGGAGTTCAGTCAAATTTAATTAACACATTATTTTTTTTAACGAGCATCAGCAGCATGGAAACATACACTCTGGAACGGTGACCGAAGCATGAAGGGACATACAAATGTTTAGCATATCTGGCACATAAACACCTTGCAAAAGTGGCATGCGAACGCCTGTTCTCACTTTCTGGCAACATTGTAAATAAGAAGTGGGCAGCATTATCTCCCTTAAATGTAAACAACAAACTTGTTTCAGCGATTGGCTGAATGAGAAGTAGGACTGAGTGGATTTGTAGGCTCAAAAGTTTTGCATTGTTTTTGTTTTTGAGTGAAGTTATGTAACTAACAAACGTAGATTTTTTTTAGGTTGCACTTTCATGAGAAAGATTGCACTACAGTACTTGTATGAGGTGAATTAAAAAATACTCATGTTTATAACTTTCACAGTGGAAATATTTGTAATAAAAATGTGAGCAGTGTACACTTTGTATTCTGTGTTGTAATTGAAAAACAATATTTGAAAATGTAGAAAAACATCCAAAAATAAATTTAATTGGTAGTTTATTGTTTAACAATGTGATTAAACTTCAGTTAATTGTGATTGATTTTTTTGAGTTAACTGCAATTAATCAACAGCCCTAATGACTATTATTTGTATTGTTAGACTAGAACCAAAGGGACTCACCTGAGAGTGGGGTACCATTGTGCGAGGTCCTTGCAAACATGTAGCAAGAGGCAGCTAAAGTTAACAAGCTAAATAGGCAAAGAGTGGTGGTGGGGAATAGAGGTGAATTGACTTGCCTAAGGGCCACTGCAGCGCTGGGAATACAAACCAGATCTCCTGACTTCCTGCCAAGGGTCCTCTCCACTAGACTATACTGCCTCTGCCTACAGAAGCTACTGCTAAAATAAGACTAAAATACTTAATGCCAAAATACTACCGAATTGGTGGTATTGTAATTAGCATCAGCTATTACTGAGTCACTTATTATGAGGTTAACTATGTAACCCAACCACAAGAGAATTCCTAGATTTAAACCATCACTTTGAATTATAGCTGGAAATGAGCTGAGCCTGTGATCCACAACTTGGCAGCTAGCTGGAGTTTCCAAGTTGCCTTCAAATTTAGCTCCACGAAGAGCATGTTGCAGCCTGGAGGCAGGACCGGCTGTAGGCACCAGCAAAGCGAGCAAGTGCTTGGGGTGGCACAATTCCAGGGCTGGCATTCTGGCCACCTTTGTGTTTTTTGTTTGGGCAGTTGTGCTCTTGGAGCTTGGGGTGGCAAATTCTTTGCTTGGGGTGGCAAAAAACCTAGAGCCGGCCCTGCCTGGCGGTCACCATGGGTTAGAGTTCTGTGGGAAGGCCCAAAAGGAGTGGTTTCAGTCTTCTCCTAGCCTGTCATCGATGGAAAATAGCACCACTCTTGCTCAGTGCTGGTGCCTTGACATCTGGAAGCAGCTGAGAGTCCGACAGGACCCCTCGATTGTGAACTTTAATAACACAAGGCACAACTGAAGGAGCAGATGTTTCTGATCCCTCCTCTTGTTACTTCCCTCAGCTAGCTAGCATCCCCTCTTCTCTGGACTGAATTGGAACTAGCTCTCATCTAAATACCAGTCTGAATCAGATGCTGCTGTATTAGCCAAATACTGTATCAGCAAATCATTCAACAAACACGGGTTGTTACATGTGTTTGAAATAAACAAGAATCCTGAGCCACCTCCTCCCTATGTAATCCCCAAAAGCTGTCTTACAACATGTCATTGTGTGCATCTTTCAGATCCAAACATGAAATCTAGCCTGTAGAGATGTTGTAATGCCTAGAATAGGGTGCACTAGAAATGCAGATAGGAATACGTGCATTTATGACATTCTCTGGGAGAGTTGGGATCTATAAATCAATGACTGTTTTATGTTAATCTATACTGCATGTAGTTATTTTTACCAGGAACAGAATCAAGCATGGAATAGACTTTTCAATATTAAATGGAACTATTGGACCAAGTCTTTGAAAAGTCAGCGGTACACATGGCGGGAAAAGTGAGAGCTCTCTCATGCATCCACATTTACAGGTAGACACCCACACAAAACTTGTCATCAACAGGGGTTGAGCAAAATGGGACACAGTTCTCGTTTGATATTTGTTCAAATTAATAAAAATTAAGTTTGATTAGACTGTTCAAAACCCTATTGTGTTCACTTGCACACAGATCTGTGTGGTTTAACTTTATTAGTGAAAATTTAACTTTAAATTCAAATGCTCAAATATCTGATTTATGGGTAGAGGGAATGCAAAGGTGGTTTTAAGTCAACATGCCAGTCCCCTAGGGTGACCAGATGTCCCGATTTTATAGGGACAGTCCCAATATTTGGGGATTTTTCCTATATAAGCTCCTATTACCCTCGCACCCGCTATTCCAATTTTTCACACTTGCTATCTGGTCACCCTACAGTCCCCTGGCATAAATTAGAGCAGTCTAACTTGCATCAGCTGTGGATGGTTCCAAAGAACAGCTGTCAGGGATTGTTGAGATGCAGGGACACCCCAAACCTGCCCCCTCCACTGGGACACTGGCTCAGCACCAAAGGATCTCCTTGTGGTTGGAATACTCTGGGCTATCTCCTCAGCTGGTATAAACCACCATAGCTCTATTGAAGTCAGCGGAGTTACAATGATTTACCCCCACTGAGAATTTGCTCCTTGAACTTTAAGGCTGCTTTTTTTTGCCAGTTGGGAAGCCCAAAGCAGCCTCAACACAGCCATGCACTGGGGTCAGCACTTGCATACACTGATTCTTACCTCATCAATTATCAGATCATATAGGTGAGCAAAATAGGTGCAGTTTTCCTTTAAAGGAATTATTTTCCCATGAGATGCCAATGCTGAGCACAGAAAAATCCATCCTTCTCCAACTTAAATAAATATGATTTCTATGGAGGACATTAATAATTTAGCTTCCACAAACACTTCCATTTCTTGAAAAGATCTTAATACATCCCTGATGGAATCAGAACACCTTTTCCCAGAGAGTGTAGTGGATGGATGTAGATGTCATGGGGTCTTTAATTTTCACTCCTTAGATTTATGGAAATGGAGAACCAGGGCTACTCTTTTTTTCCTTCTGATTGACTTCTCTACAGGGGTCTGCCTTTTACATCATGCCAAATGGAGTGCTTGGGGAGACAGACATAATGTTCTATTAGCAGCCTCTGTTCAGTGCAACTTTGCTGGTCCTGTGGACTAAATATATTAAGAAATGTAATTCCCTTATGATGAACTGACGAGTAGTGCTTGCTTGCTTGGAGAGATGTAGTGGAACATGCAGACTATGGGAAGAGGCTGGAAAAGCCAAACACTCCCGGTTTTCTTTCTCTGTCTAATGCTTGACCCAAGGATCTTTCCTATTAGTTCCAGGATTTTGCTTTCAGAATAGGAAGGGAAACGGAACTTCCAGCACACATGGAGAGCCTCTGATAACTGACTGTATGAAAAGGTTTAATATAACTCTCTCTGTACGATTTGTACTTTAATAGTCCTGAGAATTTCAGAGCAAGACTGAGATCAACAGGCTGTACTATGAGGAATGAGGTAAGATACAGAGAATCAAGTCATGCTGAGCAAGATAATGCAATAGAATTCGAATGGAGCATTACATGGTGGAGTTACAGGGAGTGTGACAAAATGGCCAGTGTTTGTACGGTGGGTCCCACGCTTTTCTTGGCAGAGGGGCTATAATGCCGCCCCTGCTTGTGAGGCACCAAGTGCCCCGCTAGTGGCCCAGGAAGGTGGTAGAGGAGGGAAGTGGGGAAGGGGTCTGGGTTTGCTCCTCACTCTGAGCCCCAGCCCCACCTAACCCCTGCGGGTTTCTTCCCCTTTTCTCCGTGGGTAGGGGTACCCTCGGTCCTTGATGCTGGGGGAAGGAATCTTCCTACTCTGCTGGGGGAGGGTCTCCCTTCCTCCAGTTCTCTGGTCTTTCAATTCTCAGCCACACACCTCCCAACTCCAGTCCTCTTTCACTCCACCCTGTCTGCCTGAAGCAAGCTTTGTTTTTTTTTTTTTAAAAGTTCCTGACAGGGCCTTAATTGGCTACAGGTGCTCCAATTAACCTGTAGTAACCTTCCCTCCTCTACAGGGAACCACACCTTAATTAGCCTCGGGCTTATATATGTCCCCTCGACCACTCTCCCACTGCTTCCTGGCATATCACAGGACTATGAGACTAAAAGCAATTTCAGTCCATTCCAGGCCATCCTTAAGGTGTCAAATTATCTAAAATCCAAGTGCAAAATGCTCATTGTAGAACCATGGAGGGATGCATCTTCCCCCACTGAATCTAAGAGATGAGATAGAGTAAAGAATTGTGAAAATGCGCCATACTTCGTTCCTTTCTCCTCTCACTCCCTTATTCTGTGTTTGTGTGTCTCATGTCTCGGTGTCCTCTCATATGAACACTACCCTACAGAACTGCACAATGGGCATTTGTGATGGTGCGATTGATCTGTTGCAGATTGCGATGGTGCAGGGTGTCCACACTAGCTATCCTGTTCCAGTTGCACACAATACAACATGTCCATACCCCAAACTCATTTGCTGATGATGCTGTGTTTGGCTGAACAGAATATCTTCCTCAAAGGACATTGCTTGAAACATGAATCCCACCCAGTTTACCTCAATAACCATAGATTGTTCTCTCACATATCTTAACCACCTGAAGAAAACTGCAGCAAGGTGAGCATGTGTAACAACTGTCTAAGCAAATTGGCTGGCACTTTGTGGGGAGCAAACACTCAAACTTTCTGATCGTCCCGTTTAGCCCTCTGTTACTGTGCAGCAGAATCCTGTGCTCTGGTCTGGCTCCATTCATCTCACGCCAAGTTGGCTGACACACGACACTCAACCATGCGCATAGTAACTGGGATGATTTGATCCACACCGGTGCCGTGGCTTCCTGTGTGAAGCATCACTGCTTCCTCACACTTCTGTCGTGAGGAGGCTACAGCAAGACTGATGGAGAAGATCAGGGCAAACCTGAGCCTACCATTATACACAAACCTTTTTGTACACCCGAGAGAACGCTTGTTGTCGAGCAGCCCATTGTGGCCTCACCTGCCCTCCCCAGGTTTCTCTGCAATGTTGATGTGGCATGAAGAAAGGTCTGCAGCTGACATCAGAAACCAGCCTCTTATAACTGACTGGACCATGTGTGTACCTGGCTTTGATTTGCATTGCTGCTAATGGGCCCTTTTGAACCAGTTTTGAATGGGCCAGGGTCAATATGCAGCCAACCTTCCTACCTGGGCCAATGAGAGAATCCCACATTAGGCTCTGGCCAAAGATAACAATGTCCCACATCACTGACGACTGCCTTTTCATCCAATTTGATGGTGGTCTGAGGGCTCTGCATTTCACTTATGAGGATGCTGCAAATTGGCCTGGCAAGTTCTGCATCCAGTAAGGAGCAAGAAGACTGCACTCATTGTAATTAATGCAGTAGCAATGCAGTTCCCATCCACAGGAATTAATGGAGATACACCAGTGTGAGAAGGGAATTGGGCCCTATATGCATAAAATATATGTGCTTGTATTTGACAAGTGAAGTATCCTGTCTCTTATGGAGTACAGAGCTTTAATCAGAGTGGTCACTAGAAGCATATCAGGGGCATTGGGGGACTATGCTTTGAGGAACAATTGCAGCTGTGAAGGTGAAACACCAATCTGTTCTATCCATCTAGGTATTGCAACAGTACAGTCACCTGACCCAGGATGCAGCAGGAGCGAACCTTGCTGACAGCAAGCACAAGTTCACCTGTTCTGGCAATACTTGTGCGTAAAGCTGGTCAGGAATTTTATGACTTTGCTGGAAAGTGCTGATTCATAGCACCTGAAAGATTTTGTGGCAGCATCTCGGGTTTGATGAACTTCCAGCAAATCAAAGACAGGGTTACTCAGTGAGAGTAAGGGGATCAGAATCTCTGGCCCTCAATAGGAAGTACAATAACGTCTTCTGAAGTTAAACTCGTCTCCTAGACTTTTGGAGGTTTACGGCTTGCTCTTGCAGGCTGTAAAGAGATAAAGAAATAATTTCCGAGATTTTCCTTCAGGCTTTTGAAATTCCCCAGGACTGACTAAGGTGTGGTGGTACTACAGAGATTCCAGGCTGTAAATGCTGATGCTGCAGAGTTTTTCTGGGCCAGGAGGCCACCCTGGAAAATTGGCCTATTTTTTTTTTTTTATTGTTGCCCAAAAATCCCTTGAAGGGTTTCAACTGGTTTAAATCTCAAAGCATTAACTTTCCTCACCACACACAATTCTCAGCAGTCAGCCCAGCATTTCTCACTCACCAATATTTAGTGAGACTGTGGGAAAGAGCGTTATCATACGGTCAGAGTCAGGGGGACAAAGGGTGGTACAAACTGGCTCATCTCTGTTTACTTCCTATGGAGTTTTGCCCACTTACACAAGCAGAGAATTTGTCCTGTTCAGATCAATTATATTCTGTCAGTGCTTAGAGATCCCAGGGCCTTCTTGTGCTAGGTGCTGTACATACACATAGTAATAGACAGACAGTCCCTGCTCTGATGATAGTAGTCTAAAATAGACAAGGCAGATGAAGACTTAGAGAGAGAGAAGGTATTATTTAGTCCCTCTCTACATATGAGGAACTGACAGTCTGAGATTAAGTGACTTGCCCGTGTTCCCAAAGGACTCTATGACTGAGCCAGGAAATGAATTGAGATCACCCGACTAACTAGTCTGGTGCTTTAACTGGAAACCATCCTTTCTCTTCATTATTACTTCCGAAATCTGCTACCGTCTTTGTATGGAACCTTGGGGGAGCTAACTTGTCAGCTTCAGTCTATCCACCTGGGAAACAGTGTAGTAATACTTACCGTACAGGAATGTCCTGAGGCTTTGTTAATATTTGTGAACATTGTTGACATCACTGAGTGAAGGGTGGTATATAAAATGTAATGCAATAATGGTGTTGTAATATCAAAACCAGAGGTCAATATCTAAGGACAGAGGTTAATAGTAACATTCCTATTGATCAAAAATGATCATTGAGATGCTATATCTTTTCCCCCTTAAGGCTGAGTAACAGTAATAACCCACCAATCATAGTCCATTCAACTGCCAGTTGCTTATGGGCCTTAAAAGATTTTCAGTTAGATATGTCAAACCATGGTATTGTATTTAGGAATTTTCTACCCAGTACAGAATAGACAGGCTGTTGCATAATTCCACTTTTATGAAGTCACATTGGCAAATGTAGGCCAAGATTATTATTATTTTTTTTAAAAAGGGTGTTGAAAGTTAGGCCTAAATCCAAGTTTAGGCACCTATATAATGTGGCCTGATTTCTTTTAAAAGCACTTTTGTGAATCTGGCCACTCATTTTTTGAAAATCTTCACCTTGGCCTATGCAGGAACCGGGTAGCGGCAGGAACAACAACAAAGCGTATGTGTTTAAAATTAGAATTTCAATCAGAAATTTGGGTTCTGAAGTAGAAATGTGTATGTGCTCTCTGGGCTGATCCTGTAAGCTCTCCATGCAGAACTCCCCTTCATGTAACATGCATTATTGTCCTTTTGTGAATCTCAAGTGTTACCTTAAAAGTTTTGCAAGGGCCAAATGTTAAGGCTCGGTTCCTAATTCTTGATCCACTATCAGCATGTCTCCCATTAGCTGTTGCAGTTCCTGATCACTCAGCCAGGGTATCATCCATCGCCTGTGATGAAGACTGTACCTTCCTTAGGAAATGTTCCTTAGGAACAGATTTGTACTGGAGATAGTAAAGGTGCTTGATTCTTTGGACAGCTTTTGAGGGACATTAGGAATAACAGTCTACTTTTACAGATGATCTGTCAATGCAGAGGATATTCTAACACTGAGTTATTTATATTGATTAGTTTTCAGAGTAGCAGCCGTGTTAGTCTGTATCCGCAAAAAGAAAAGGAGGACTTGTGGCACCTTAGAGACTAACAAATTTATTTGAGCATAAGCTTTTGTGAGCTACAGCTCGCTTCATCGGATCGTATTGGTTAGGCACTCAAGCTCAAAGACAATATAAACCTACAGTCATTGCTTCTAACCATTCCCCCTATTGTAGTTTGTCCAGATTTTCTTTATTGGAATTATTTCCTATATATTTCACATTTTCCGGTCTTTAAAAGTAAAATCTATGGGAAAACTTTCCAGGTTTCACCATTCTGATTTCTAAAATGCCAGAATGGCTTAAGCCAGTGGTTCTCAACCTTTTCCACCCCTCACCCCTCTATTTAGCCAAGAATTAGCAATATGGTTGGTCCAGGATCCTGACACCTGTTTGCAACCTCCATGTGGAGAACCTGTAGCTTAAATAATAACTCCCAAATACTCACATTCTTCCAATCCGATTACTATGGCACAGCATCATAGAGGGACTGATTCTCTGTCACTTCCATCTTTAAAGGTGCCTGCATAGCAGATAAAATTCATTTCTGCTGTAAACTCCCATTGCTATCAATGGAAGTTGCTTCTCTCAGTCTGAATTGGTGCCTGGAGTTCTCCCACATCAGTCCCCAAAGTCATGTAAACCAAACACCCAATTTAACTCTCCTGATGCACCAAGGGAACAAATCGGTTAAACTTTTATTTAAACGACACACTCCCAGATCAGAGGCTGCTGTAAAATAGGTGAGCGCTATGTGTGTCTATAACTAAGGGTGGTTTTATGAGCATACTTCTGTTAACTAACTGCTCTGATCTTGCCTATTTAGTCTTGAAATTAATGTGTAAAAGATGCCCATGAGCAACACGCAACTGAACTGACTATGATTAGGTAGATTATTACTATTACTCACCTCAACAAGTTGCTATTTGTTTCATATGCTCCAGAAAATGTTGTAATGCATGCAAGTGGAATAATATCCATGTGGGTTGATGTTAAAAATCCCCGTACAAATATACTGGGACTAGAGAGTGAATATGGACTCATGCGTACAAGCGAATTGCCTGTGTTAGGAAATCAGGTGCTCACTGGCAATCGGATATAAACTCAGACCCTCTCACTGTGACTTTTTTAAGTTTCAAACACTTACTTGTTGTTTACTTCCAGTGTTAGGAAACAGGAACTGATTTATCAGAGCACCATGCTGATTAAGAAGAGCTTATCTGTTGTAGGAGTTTGTTTGAAGTGTTCCAGGAATTTGTCTGAATTACTGTGTGCTGTGCCGAATCCTTTCTAGTAATTAAATATTCAATGTGTACGGTTTTAAAACCTTTAAATTTTTTTCTCTTAACTTCTCCTTGGGATTTGAACCTATGTAGCCCTTTGTGCATGTACATCCCAGAAAGCCAGATAAACCTCCCTGGAGTTAAAGTAACCATCTTGTGTATCCAGCCAGGCAGGGTAGAGAACTGAGAGAGACCAAAAATGAGTTTGAAAACCACAATTTTCTCTTGTGAATAAGAGGGGGAATTGATTGGGAACTATCTTGTCCACCTCTATCTACTTCCATGTGCCACAGTGCTCCTGGAGATCCCATAAACCTTTGGGCCCAGGACTGGGCTCCAGTGGTCTCATGCAGTATGGTACATGTTTTGATAACTGACTTAAGTTTCAGGACACAATTTATCGCTCACTGTCTGGGAGAAAATGGATCCATTTATAAATGTTCAGACTGTAAAGACTGTGTTTAGCTAATAAGACAAATCCTTTTCAATCCATTATTTCCGCTGTTTTTAGGAGCAATTCTAAACTGCAAGACCCAGTTTGTTATCAGAGTGTAAATGAGCCAAACTTGCAGCTGCATAGACCATTAGGTATGGAGAAAAACAGAAAACCAGCCTTCTCTGATTTTACAACAGAGAGGAGAACTGGAAGGCAGCTGCATTCAAAGCTGTGGGAAAGGCTAGGGGACTATATATTTGCTGATGGGAATGGCAAACCCTTTGGCATGTGATGGCTGGGGAGCCAGCCATTGGTGTTGGAAGCAGGCATAAATTAAGACAAGATAATGAGAGAAATGCTAAAATGCAGCAGCCTCATGCAGCTCCTGCCTTCTGGGTAATTTGGCTGGATGATACCCCATATGAACCAGCTTCCATGATTTAGTCATGGATGTCACTGTATAATGCTGCCCTCACCCAGTTACACCTTTTGTGGTCTCCGTGTTGCCCAATTTATGTCTATGTGCAGTGTTGTCTGTTTGTGCAGTGAAGCTCACAGCTAATTGCATGAAAGGGACTGATATGCTGCATGGCCACAGAATGGTTCTGGAGACTCTGCCATCACATGGGCACTATGATCCTCTGGTTACAGACGGTGTTTTGACCTGTATCTGATTGTATTGATCCATTTTGACCTGGTACGTGGGTACTGATCTGTGCAGTACCTTATATCTCAGATGATTGCTTGGATCTTTTTGCTTAGGTCAGGGCAGCTGGGTAGTTTCTGGGTTGCACATGCCCATATCTCCTGGGAGAGCTATGGAGGGTTCCCGTGTGCTTCCTGTGCTTGGATCTGGGTAGATGTATCTTCTGGCTCCTGCTGCTCCTTCTCTGCTGGATTTTGGTGGGTATGATGTATAGAGCAGCAGATTAAGGGATATGATAGGCAATCCCTTCCTGCCCACTGTGTTGGTTGTGTGGGGATGAACACATGTCAGCATGGGGGACGGGGTGCAGTGGCTGATTCCTGGTCTTGCTGTGAATGTGACGTTGACTTTCTGTGCTGCCATCATTTAGCAGAGTAACCAGAAACACTCCAACGGTGACCATAATTGCCGTGCATCTCAGTACTGAATTAAGTTGCTGAGTCTCTTTGTTGAGCGAATACATAAAATAAATAAATGAGACTGAATTACTGTGGGGACTTTGCTTATTGACATAAGCTAGTGAGTAAAGCATTTTGGACGAGAGCCATTTGAACTCTAGCTTGCAGCGAACACTGGAGGTTTGTATGAATCCCAGTTACAGGCCTTGTAATTAACTTTTGTGCATTTTCTGGGCATGCCACACCTAACATAATTTCTCCAATAATTATATTAATACACAAAACAATGTAACTCACATCAAGGTTTGGACTGAAGAAAACAAAAGGCTTTACACGTGTTGATAATTTTAATACTGACAATGCTGAGATTGGCACTGAAGCACAAAGTGTGTAACGTGGTCAGAGCACCTAATGAGAAGATTTCAAGATGGAGTGGAGTACCAAAGCTTTTTGGTGCTGACCCTGAATCTGGATCTGCTACTCAGCCCCCTCTGGCCATGTGCAGTCCCAGCTGTAAATTAAATACCCAGAGAAACAGGGTTTCTTCTGGAGATGCTGACAGTCTTAATGATATAGTGCAACTATAACAGAATATCTTCTTGCCGAGACAGTGTGGTGTGGTGTTGTGTGTGGTTTTTTTTTAACAGTAGTGCCTAGAGGCCCCATCAAAGATCAGACCCCATTGTATTATGCCCTGTATCAATGCGTAGCGAGAGATGGTCCCTGTAGCAAAGAGTTCACAATCTAAGTAGACAAGCCTGAAAAAAGGCATGCGAGGAAACAAGTTAGAAATGGCATACCCAAAGTCCCCCCCACACGTCAGCAATAGAACCCATGTCTCCTGCCTCCTGGTCCCCACTGTCTTATCCACTTGATTACACCATCTTCCAGGGCTACCCAGTTGCCAAGTTCTTTCACATTTGAATCTGAATCTTGAAATAGGAGCTATAATTGTTATGACATTCCAACCATACATTCCACTGAATATTGCATAGCTGTGAAACAAAAATTGAAGGCCAAAGATTGGGATTTAGAGGCATTGAAGATACTCTGGCTGACTGAAAGAGGGTTCCTTCATGCTTGGATTTTTGTCCTCTTTGAACACATTACAAAACATGGCTTGACATGATGATAAAGCTGTTGAGCTGAAACAAAGACGACAACAAAATGGCACTTAAACAGCCTGAAGAATAACCATTCAGTACATAAAACCCAACTAATGAAGTGTGTGAATCTAATGTCTGAGTTAATTTTCAATCATATTTGTTTTAAACCAGCTGGTCAATATATTTTAATCATGTTGTAAACTATCAAACGGTCAAAAATCAAAATAAACTGCCTTTTTAAAAGATGGATTCACTTCATTTGCAAAAATGTACTTAGAGTGCAGGAATTTTGATTTTTGTGAGAACTCTGAACTTTCATTTAAATAAGATTTCCATTTGTATTACATTAGAGTTGACAGAGGGGAAAAATGAATAGCCATCTGCTAATCAGTTTATTTCTTATAATGAGAACAAATCTACAATTTCACTAATCTAAAGGGCACAGAGAAAGAACTATGTGGGGAACGAGTTTCTTGCACTTCAGAGAGCTCAAGACCAATTTGCAGGAAATAACAGTTTGCAAAGGTCCTAAACTGTGAGGCGATGATGCTGGTTGAGTGGACTAACCCTGCTCTCCTTGAAGTCAATGGCAGTATTCTCCTTGATTTCAGTGTGTCAGGATCGAGCCTGATGTGTGAGCAAGAGCTTCTCATATTCTAGTTTTAGCTTGGGCTAAATGTTACAGGCCAGATTCTTGTTTACACTAGGCTATCGCTACACTGCTCTGGCCTTAAAATGGGAGTAAATTATATTGATGCTACCTGAGTAGTGTAGACAAATCTTAGTGTAAAGCAAGATCCCTGCCCTACTACTCCAGGTAATACTCATCTGAGGCTCTTAAAGAGTTTTACAAAAGTTAAAACTTGCATTGCCCCTGTAATGTTGTTATATCAAGTTACAGATGGGTAAGGGTGATGTAGGGGTCGTTTTGTTTTATCCAGCGTCCCTCAGGAATTGGAGAGAATGTCATCTCTGCCTAGTTAAGATTACAATAAATTGTAACAGAGAGCTGGCCTATAAACATAGGCATGGCCAGTGCTCTGCTACAGGTATATAGCCTCGTAAGCTTGAGGATTGCTGGGAGTTGTAGTCTTCAGACATGCCGGAGAGGGGTCAGCTGACTAAGTGTTATGGGACCACAGATTGGTGACTATATAAAGGAAAGCACTGGCCAAATCTTGAGAAGGTGAGGGCAGAGGCAAGACTTTGGGGGCAGGGGAGAAAGAGTCTTAAGAGACTGTCGGGAAAGGCTACCTCGGGGGAAAGTTGTGTCCTCTGTGCTCCTGGCTGCTGAAAGCTGGAAAGGCCTCTGGTGGCGGGGATGAAGTGCTTTGTGTTGCTCTGCATCTCTTTGTAATAACAAAGCTGGCCCTGAGGAAACAGCCGAAATGTTGTGTGAACTTAAGTCTACCTTTCCTGGCTGGTGTACCTGCCCAGTGGCTTACAGGAGCCCTCAGCGATAGTCACTTGTGTCTGGTGTTGGGGGTAAAATAGTGCATCTTGGTTCTATTATAGGTTTTATTGTTCTCTAAATTAGAACAAGAAAAGGTATTTGAGAGACAGAATGGTCCAGTGGCTGGGGCACTGGACTGGCACATAGGATACCTGGCTTCTATTCATGGCTCTGTCACTGACCGATGCTTCACCCCATTTCCCCTCCCACCCTCTCTCTGTCTTGCCTATTAGGATTGTAAACTCTTCAGGACAAGGAATGTCACAGTATGTTTATACAGTGCCCTCCCCAATAGGGTAGTGATCTTCTTGGCTGCTACAGTAATATAAATAAGTTTTTGATTGCTGTCTGGCTGGAGTAGACGTTTTCCTTGTAAACTTCAAGTACCCGATTAAACGGATTTGAAGTTTCCATTTGTTAGAAATTAGTCCATTGGCACATCTGAAAAACACACTTTTTCAGTCATCTCACTTTACATTGGAATGCTTCACGCACTTAAAGACTTTCCAAATGTAGCAATAAGCACACAGTCATAAGTAAGGCAATGGGGGAGAAGAACAATTAAACATACTTTGCTCAGCTCTAATGTCTCTGTCCCAATCTGCAAAGCTGGTGTTCAGAGTAACAGCCGTGTTAGTCTGTATTCGCAAAAAGAAAAGGAGTACTTGTGGCACCTTAGAGACTAACCAATTTATTTGAGCATAAGCTTTCGTGAGCTACAGCTCACTTCATCGGATGCATACTGTGGAAAGCGTAGAAGATCTTTTTATACACACAAAGCATGAAAAAATAATAAAGTTTGCACTGGCACTGAAAAATTTCAACTTTCAAATGCTGCAAAGCACCTGCCAACATGCTGGTGCAAGGAACCTTCCAGCTTAAAAGCTCTAGTGGGCAAAGTTTTCCTGCCAGCAAGTTGGTAGAGGCCACCACTTTCCTTGCCAGCACACTGTGCAGGGAATTGCTTTCTAGCTCAACTCCTACAAACATTACACTTTAGCAGCGAAAAATGTATGTGCTGAACAGTTACCATAGTGACCTTGCACAGGGCTGCTGCCGTTACCATCCCCAGGCAGAATCAAATGTGGGTTACTGGACAGGTCCCTTCTCAGATGAACCAGTCCATGTGATATGCTTCAGATTCTGAAGGACAACTGCAAAACGCAGAAGCTCATAGAAACCAATGCTTGCAAGATCAGCATCGGTCCTGGATCATTTCCAAGCATCACATGGCCTAGAGCAGATGGGAAGAAGTGTGGGCCCAGGATTTCACACTTGCTGTTGGATGGAGGGAGGATGGTGGCATCTAGGACCACACACAACTCAGTCCACGAAGTCTTGGGTGTAGATGTCATTATGACCTGCTGTTTAATTGCATGTAATGCCATTTCATATGAATATTTCTGCACAAAAAATAAATCAACCCATAGTTTTCTGCCTATGACATTTTGCATGATGACTGTGATGTATACCCTAGCGCATGAATACTTTGGGGGAAAGATGAAACCTCATGATCTGAACAGTGCCCGTTTTTTTCTTACACTCAGCTGCCACTGATCTCTGTGCTAGAAATAAAGTCTGGGGTGCTGGTGCTGTAACTCTTACCAAAGACAGAAGCTGATGAGCCTTCAAGTCCAATTGTTGTCTATCTGCATCTTATCAGCACCAGCTGGACAGGGTCTGCTGTCAGACACTGTGGACAAGAGAAGCCTTCCTTATTTTCATCTGGAATGGGGAGACGACCAGAGAAATAATCAAGATTCATAGAGTCCAGGGCGAGGAGGGACCACTGTGATCGTCTAGTCTGATCTCCTATATTACATAGGTCATAGAACTTCCCCAGAATAACATCTACATCCAGATTTGGTGCCTCAAGCACATCTCTGCAAACAATGCTTTTGAAGATCTGCAGCTTTGCAACACAGGGCCAGATTTTCAAAGAAGCTCAGGGCCAGGTTTTCAAGTGCCCAGCACCCAGCCACTGCCATGTGAACTGAACAGATTTTCAGCACCCTACCACTGAGCATTCGGAAAATCTGGTCCCAAATGAGCACTACTGAAAATCTGGAGAGAGAGAACAAGCTGCCCATGTCAGCTAGCTGCTCTCCATCACACTGTGCTGTGGAACTGGAGAACTCACTGGAAGAACTGACAAAGGTTTCTTGGACAGTTATATTGTCTGCCCTTAAGGCTAGGGAGGAGCATTTAAAGAGTTAAAAACTGTACCCCACAAATTGTCAAGCTAGAAGTCTCCTGTGGGTATTTAAATAAGAATCTGCTGTGAGTGGGCAAGGAGACTTGTTTTTTTCCTGAAACTGAGAGCATGGAGGTGTTCTCACAGGCACTTGTTAAGGAAAATTCACTGCTAAGCAAAAAGCTGAAGACTTTGGAGAATAATTTTACAAGCAACAGCTTTTGGGTATTGAGAATCAAAGAAACTGCTGAGTTCATGTAAGATGTGTGGAATGTATTAGTAGCCTTGCTAGAAAGGCTATATTCTGCCACCTAGTTTTATTCAGGACTTTCCCATTGGTTTCGATGAAGATTTACATACACAGATCAGTGACACGACGTGACCTTAAAATCATGGAGGATTTAACTGTGGATATTGCAAAAGAAGAGTCTCTTCAGATATTTGTTGCTGCCTTTTGATCATCAGTAGGTAATTTTCCCTCTGATTCTGTAATTCCAACAGGACACTTTTTTTCCCCAGCAAATGTCAGTCTGAGTAGATTAGGGGAAGCAAAGATGGTTATCAGTAAGAGAGGATGAGCCATATAATCTATTTAAAATATTCTAGTTCGTGTAAGCAAAAGCATATTTACTTTGGTTTTGGTACAAAATGTCCCAGCCAATTCTGTAACTGTAAGTTGACGTAATGCAATGTGACACAATTTCCTGCTTTGCCCTGTCTGGACAGGAACACTTTCTTTTCCCTCTCCTTTGCTACCCAATTTTAACTGTTCATGGATATTGTTCATGCAACTTGAATGAAGCCATTTTTATGATCCCTGTAAGAGAACCTAGCAGCAATCCATTTCAAAAAGAAGGAAACTTACCCATTTAATTATCAATTAAGGTTTGGATTTTCTAGTGTGTACCGACCTCTTCATTGCAGAAGTCTTTCTGTTTCACCTCCACACTTTTATTAGCTGCATATTTTTACTATGTTATTAGAAAATGAATTGGTCGAATGAATTCTAAGGAAAACAGATGTTCACTTAAATAGTCGCTAGAGATGGATCCAAATCAATCCTCCTTGACCCAGTTCTGAACAGTCCTTGAACTTTAGGAAAGATCCAATCATGATTATGTGTGGCTTGACCCTCTCTCGGTAATGGAATAAACCAAAGTACCAAATACAAACAGCCATGAACTCGGAAAGTTAGGATCTAGTTCTTGAACTGAACTCGGTCACTGAGGCCCATACTGAGGCTAGTATTTATTCCATTCACATGCATTCTTACCCTGCAAGGTAAATATGTGATCTTGTCTGGAATCACTCTAGTGTCCCACCACTGGGCTGTCAACAGGTAAGGAGATGAGACTCAGGGATACATTCAACGGAACTGATCAACCTGCAAGTCACACAGCAGTTCTGCCAAGTCCTCCACATAGAATCTATACTCAAATATGCATCAAACCATGAGGTTTGGCAGGACTTCTACCTCTAACTGCTCAAGTGTATTTTCTGCATATTTGAGTAGACATTGGATTTTTGCACTGTTCTTTTGGCATATTCTTGTCATCCATGTTTAGCATAATCTACTTGGTGAAATTTGGAAGTCTTTGAATTGAAGCTCTGAGAGGATTCATTGCCACGCCAATTAAGATTCAGTAATATATTAGATAGTCCTCTCCTTACAAGCTTCCATTTTACTATCAGTTTAATGTGCATGTGGTAATTATCTATTTTGGGGTGACATTTAATAGACTGCAGTTCATTGCTGCTCATTTCATCCTTTTGTATACGGACTGCTGGGAAAGAACCTGCATTTAACATTTTGGGATTGACAAAAGAGGAGAAAATTATACCCCTTGGCTATACCCTTTTGATCTTGTATATTTACCAAGGTGAAAACAAGTGTATGTTAGACATAGGATACAGAGTGTATTTGGGATCATTGCCTCGTTTGTTTTACATTGTATTCATTTTGTGTTTAGACTATGTTAAAAGAAATGATCCTAATCCTTAAAATTCTGATCAGAGAAGCATTTCTTTCATGCAGGAGGAATTTTGTGTGTGTGTGGGGGTACCTAGCCAAATTCTTTTCTGGACCATTTTGCTTAGACTCTTCCGCAGTTAGAGTTTCGCGGCAGCTGGCAATGCAGTTCAGTGTTTGGGGCTTATTGGACGTAGATCTGAAAGGCTCTGTGTACATTAAATCCACTTATATATCTGGATTTAAAATCTGTACCCAAATTAAAGGATTTGGGGGTTTTCCATTTCACATAAAGAGTATATTAACACAATGGTACTAGTGATTTTTAAATGAGTGTAATTAGTAAATATCTAAAAAGTTATAAGAAAATTAGGGGCCTGACTGTCCTCTAATTTACTCTGGTATAACTTGGGAGTAGTTGAGTCTGGTCTACTTTTGTGGCCGTCCTCAACTGTCACATATGAAGAGCATGTTACAGGAATGAGCTTAGCCGTATAACACCTGTGGGAGGTGGAGGTGTATTACTATAGACAGGGCAGTGAGGAGCAAAGAGATAAAGTAACTTGCTCAAGATCACAAAAAAAGCCCATGACAGAGCCAGGAATTGAACCAAGGTCTCTTAAGTCGCAGCCTAATAGCTGAGCCACAAGGTCAGCCCCTTTCAGCCTTTTGGAATTGTGTTGGTGTCAATGAGAGGAGAAACAGGCCTATTGTATCTAAAAATGGTGTCAAATACCTTTTCTGGTCTTACAGATTGCATTGTGTCTCAGAGGCAGCACACCTGCCTGCAGGTAGCTTACACAGTTCTGTGGAGCAAGAAAGCCCTTCCTGATGCAATATACATAATAAAAAGGTGAGCGTAAAAGAGGAATGTGCAGCTCCCACATTTGCAATAAGAAGGCTTGAAAGGGACAAATTACAGCAAGCCTTTTCTCTGTCTGGGAACAAGCTATGCAGCAACAGGAAGCTCTTGCAAGGGATTTTCTTTTGCCTGGTGTTTGCTGAGAGGAGAGTGGAACTGGGTTTCCACACACAGAATCAGACAAGTGGCTTGGAGAGCACAGGCAAGAAATACAGCTTTAATATTTTTTAGTCTTGCACAACATCATTAAAAAGATGTGGTTGCCTAATATGCTCAAACTATCCAAAAATGCATGTTACAAAACATTGGCCTCTGAGAATGAATCCTAGGTCCAGATTTATGTGGAAGAAAACCTCAGGCCAGATCCTCAGCTGGTTTGCATCAGCGCCACTGGTGTTGGTAGGACTATGATGATTTACCTTAGCTGAGGATCTGGCCCCCTGATGTTTCACTGGCACTGTCTGAAGCCTTAAGATATATTTTATGGGCCAGATTCAAAGCTAATGTGACTTGATTTAGTTTGGTTGACGTCAATGGAGCTACAGCCGTTTCAACCATTTGAGGTTCTGGCCCTATTTTCTTAAACTAATACTGTGTTCTCTTCTCCAGGATTGTTTTGAATGGTGCACAGCCAGTGAACCCCACTGTTGAAATAAGGGTAGAGGCTCATCTGGTGTAGATCAGCATAGGTCGACTGATGCCAGTGGAGCTATGTGGATTTACATCATTGTAGAATCTGTCTCTAAGTTTTCATCTGCTGATCGTCTAGTTTAATAACCTAGTAGGTGAATAAAACATGAAGCTATTAAAACCGTCGACTGCAGTAGACGTCGCACATAGGAGCTTTACTTCCACTAGGAAAAAAGAAAAGGAGTACTTGTGGCACCTTAGAGACTAACCAATTTATTTGAGCATGAGCTTCCACTAGGGTGACCAGACAGCAAGTGTGACAAATCAGGATGGGGGTGGGGGGTAATAGAAGCCTATATAAGAAAAAGACCCAAAAATTGGGACTTTCCCTATAAAATCAGGACATCTGGTCACCCTAGCACAAATATATCTGCCCTGAATACTGTCCAGAAAGAATTGTACCCAATTCTGTTGACTTTGAGAAGGCAAACTATAGATGACAATAATCCATGCTGATTTAAAAAACAAGACTGGGTAGATTAGTGCAGAGTGCCCTGCACCCGGTTCAGCTGAAATAGACATAAAGAAAAGTAATTAATTTTTATAGCCTACCCTAGATTTGCTTTAGAGACGGAGGTTTTTGGTAAGTAAGCAGTGTCCTCTCTACCGTAGATGGAAGATCAAACACTTTCCTCTTCCAGTAAGAAACTTGGTTATTAAAACGTTTCTTCAGAGTAACTTGTCCCTGTCAGAAATCGAAGGTCATAAAGGAAGAAGTCGGAGTTTATTTACTTCCACCCTACTGCTCTAATTAAAGGGCTGAAGCTTGGTATCTCCATTTGATTCTCTCAATAAGCCCCTACAATTTATTCTGAAGAAGGAAGGAGGAGGGGAAGTAGCCATGTCCTCCTGATAGTGATCAAAGACTTTAAAGATTTCAGCAATCTGCTTAGTTTTTATCTGCTTCACTGAGGAAAGAGCAGTTCACAATTAAACAGATGCATTTAAACAGTAACCCCACGTCTGACTCAAACAGAAGGAAAGGTAGGAAGAAATAATGGTGATGACATGAGTTACAGAAAGAACTGACATTAAGTGTGTGTTTTTTGGTACTGAATGTCCTTGTGTCTCTTTTTAACAGGAAAAAAAATCAATCCGGGAATTTTTGGAAATGTGTATTGTCCACAGCAGCCGCAGTACATGATAGCTGCTCGATGCATTTTTAGTTGACTAAAATGATGCTTTGGAGGGGAAAGGGATACAGCGTACAAGTATAGGGTCCAGGCTGCAACATTCTGTTGATCTAGGGCTGGATCTTGCAATATATTAAGGTTTCTTTGTGCTGCCGGATTGGCACAAAGGTTCTATGCCACCATGCTGCTGGGGTCCCACAAGAGCAGGAGGTGGTGATTACAGGCTAGACTGGGCAAGGAGAGAGTGCATGATCTTCACCAGTGCAATAGTGCTAGGGGGTGATTGCAGGCTGGCAGAAGTTAGATCAGCTCTAAGGCTGTTCTAACATGTACTAGGACCCCCTCTCCTCAGCTGCGCTGGGCTCTTCTCCAAAGTAGTTTAGGATTGAGTCCTTTACTTCCTAACAGCACAATTGTATAGCCAGGAAAGACTGAATGCATGTGATAGGAAGTGAATTAAAGTGATACTTTTTTTTTTCACAGTACATCGTTCACCTGTGGCACTCATTGCCACAAGATACCACTGAGGCTAAGTTCTTCGTAGGCTTCATAAAAGGATTAGACATTTATGTGGACAATGAGAACAACCTCAGTTACATTCAATAGCATCAAAATGGTGTATTGCCTGAAAAATGAAGTGCTAAGGCAACCTTTAATAGGTGGAGGTTAGAAAGAAACTTCTCCTTTGGGCATGTTATTCCATAACACTCCATTATTAGGTGCCAGCGTTGGAAATTTCAGCTCTCCCTGTGCAGAGGGCCAGCACAAAACAGGGTGAAATTCTCTTGATCAGAGTCAGAGTAGGAATTAGAACTCATATCTCTGGCTCCTACTCATGTGCTCAGGCCATTAGACCACAACCAGAGCTAGAAACTTGCAGAAAAGGATCTTAAGAGTCTAGATTGAAAGTCCGACAACATGGGCCAAGTCCTCAACTTGTGCAGCTCCATTAACTTCAGTGGAGCTATCAGCATTCCCAGCTACTGTGATTTTTAGCACAGATCTTGCAATGTTTAATGTTTTCTTAAGACCACCGCTCCTGAAGTCAAGAGAATCTCCGCTTGCTTTTTTTTTTTTAAATGAGTTTCTAACCCTCATGGTTGTGAAGAAAAGGTTAGAAATGTGACTGCATACCCTAGAGACTTTATTATTTACTTCACTTATTTTCACAAATTCAGAAGATTTTTAAACCAGTCTCCTAATTTTTGGAAAGCTGACTCATGGTTTTTGAATGCTTGGAGTAGACAGCACTCAGCTATGCCAATTTATACCAATTGAGGGTCTGGCTGTTCTGGTTTCCTCATTTGTGAAGCTCAAATCTTGCCCTGTTTCAACCTTTTATTCCCCATTCACAGGCCTGGCTCCAGGCACCAGCGTTCCAAGCAGGTCCTAGGGGTGGCAGTTCCTCCTGCTGCGGCAGCAATTCGGTGGCAGCTTCTCTGTTCCACCAGCCGCGGTGACAAATCATCATCAGCTTCTTCCTTTTGCCGTCCGCGGTGACAGTTTTTTTCCCCACTGCCTGGGGCGGCGCAAACTGTAGAGCCAGCCCTGCCCATTCAAAATATCAAAAATTAGCTATGTCGTGCACTGTTTGCATGCCAGCTTCCATTATTTAAATTAAAGCCAGGTTTGAGAAGATCAAAATTGCACCACAGAATTAAACTTGCTACATTTCTTACAACTGCCAAACGTCCAAATCCATTATTATTTTTTAAATTGGTAAGAAAAACATTGTGTGTCAAATCTGAGCTCAGGGAATTTTACTGGATGACTTAAAACCCTGAAAACAGGGGTGTATAACAAAGACCATTTAACTATGGAGTCATGATCCATGATGCTATATAATACCTTAAAAATACTTAGAGCCAGGCTGTTGGATAGCAACAGACTTTTTAAGACATTCAAAGATTTGCCTTTTATTCTGCTTTGGTGGAATCTGTTAAGTCAAAATTGCTCAGAGGGAACGTGGAAGAAAGCACGGTGGAAGTAAGTAGAGCCCAATCAGTACATATCTAACTACGATGGGCATTGCAGCATCTCACCTATTATTTTAATTTGGGTGGAAAGTACAAAGCATGCCAAGCAATGTACTTCTCACATGTGGAGTGGAGAAAGGAACACTCCTACAATAAGCAAGCATATTGCAGCAAGGTAAAGGCAAGTTGTCTTCTAGGCGGTGCCTATCAACCTTGTTAAATGCTGATGTTCTGTCCTTTTAATTAAAACAAGCTGGCATTTATCGTCTCATGTAATCAAGAAATGGAAGATTTTATAACCTCTTTTTATCTTCTGACATGTGGTGAAAGAAAATATTACTCTGCTTTTACCCAAGCACGTCATCTGGAGGAAGGAAAAGTTTGTCCAGTTTTTACATGCATGTGGCTTTTCATTGTTTGCCTTGTTTTCCGGAACTCCAGAATTACCTGACTATATCCACTTTTGAAGTGAGCCTAATCATATGCTGTTAGGTGATGAGTACCAGTCTTCCACCGCTCTGTGTGTAATAAACCAACTGTGCATGCATTGTAATGGCATGTTTAGCTGAGTGGTCTTACTCATTTTGCTGTGCTTCCTTCGCTGCTGGTAGTTTCAGGCTGCTATTACAGGATGCATTAGCTAGCACATGAATCATTCCCTTTCCCATGCCCCCGTCCATAATCCAGGCTTTGCACTGGGGTGAAATGACAGTCTGCAATGCTTTCATGTGCATGATTTCTTACTATAAACAATATTTTCCATTCCAGGGTAACCTCTATTTTAAATGGTTTTTCTTTCGAACATTCAGTGCAGTATTATATTCATACATCTTATTCATGTTCTTTTTTAGCTTTTATGCCCACAGTTATGTTCTTTTCAAGAGATCCACAGTCATTACTCGAACAATGCTTCAGGCTCAGCATTGCTCATTGGACTAAAGAGTTGCAAGTTCAAAAATGGATTCTTGATCTTTGGGCTGGCAGAGATTGCAGATGTCACACAGGTGGCATGTTCTGTCTCAAGGGAAGCAGTTGTCCTGTATTGTATGGGGATTCCCAGTGATGGTTATGAATGAAGGGAGAGTAACAGGTCTACTCTTCAGCGAAAATCACAAAGAAATGTATACGGGAGGGGAAAAAACAGTTATTAAAAGCACACAGCAGGTAAGTGTGATCCTTGTGACTGGTGTTTTTAATGTATATGGTAGCCATTCAGTCCAGGGGAATTTGTGTTCCTTGTGACATAAGGATAAAACAGAACTAAGTGAAGTGATGTTGTGATTCAAAATATAGGGCCTCATTTTCCCTGTACTCACAGCAATTTTATGCTGGTACAACTCCACTGATTTCAGTGCAGATACTCCTGATTTATATCCCTGTAAATTAAAGGAGAATTGGGTCCATAGATCTTTATTTGATCCTGAAGTTAGATTTTTTTAAAACCATTCCTTAGAGATATGCTAAAAGGTAAATACTCCAAACCTCCAATGTCAGCAGTGTTTTATTTTTACTATCTTGAGCAAACTGCTGTCTACATTCTTTATGGCCTGGGATTGAAGAATGCAGTGAGCTGCATGGAATTACTAGTTGCTGCTATCAAAGTAGAAGAAGCTTTTCATTAAGTCCTGAAGGTTGTTTAAAAGTACATCTTTCTGTAAGACAGGAAACTGGAAAGGCTTTTTAAAAACAAGTAACAAAGCAAGTAAGCAAACCAACCAACCCCCCCTCTCCTCCAGCAACCTCTTCAGTGGTTCTGTTGACAACTGTCTCTCTTCTCAAGGTTTCTTTGATCTAAAAGTGACACAGCCTATAGCTATTGTGAGGGTTTATCTTTACACTGTTAGTCCTCTTAAGAGCTGGGGTTGGGAATGATGGGGCTTTTCCCTGAGCTAGGATGAAGAGTTCTCTTCCCGGCCCCTGATTACGAGTGTGGAAAGGCCAACTCTGTGGTCTCTCCATCACCTTGGCTGAGTTCTAAGATGGAGTTAGGGAGACACTGTGTCAGGCTGTGGGTCCACATGAAAAGTGACCTGCAAAGAATTAAAAACACCATCACCCTGGCCTAGTGCTCTTTGTTGCTTCTTTATAGTGGATGAAGAAGGCTGGAAGGAGGGTGGGGTAGCCTGAGTAACATGAGTAATATCATGTCTAGACTTGCTGGTTTTGGTGAAGGAGCTCTACAAGGTCTCGGGGATGTTTATTGTGAGCTCTTAACACCACACAACTCTCTTGGGTGACTGCGAGAGAAACAGGGAGACCCTTCCCTTCTGTTCCTCTAGGGTGTTGGGAGTAGGCCCCGGTCATGGAATCCTAAGTGACAGGTATGATCTAGTGGATTGAAAACAAAGCTGGGCGTCAGGAGACTTGGGTTCTGTTACCAACCCTGACACTGTGTGATCTTGGGCAACTCATTTAATCTTAGCTTCCTCATTTGAAAAATGAGGAAAATAATGTTCCCACTTCTGTAAAGTGCCTACTTTTCTGCACAGCCATGTTAGGCAAATCACAGTCTCCTCCCAGTCCCCTCCCCATCCCTTCCTCAAGCCCTGTGCTATTCTCACGCAGGGTTTTAATCTGTGTTTTAGGTTGAAATGAACTGTGTACATTTACTTTGCTACAGAGTTGGAGCCTTAAACATAAGAACAGTTTATAGTATCCCACACATCAAGTCTGTACATAGAAACTTTCTGCAGTGCTTGCCAGAAAAGAACCCCTTTAAAAGTAACATACTGGATACAAACTTAAAGGATCATAACGATTTGTAGACTAGTGGAACTGGTCTAAACTGGAGGAAAGAGGAATTTCCCATCAAGGGGAGATTGAAATTTTGACCACCTCTAGTTGCTGTTCCTTTCCCATATCCAGAATAACATATCATTCATTCTAGGTGCACTCCACAGTTTGTGGCTATAATGAAATGCTGTTAAACTGACTGATGTATCATTCATTGGAGCATCTTACTTAGTGGCTAACATACATCTGAACTGCCCCAAATTTTACTGAAATGGTACTTCATATTCTCCCAGACACAAGTCTGAAACCAAATTTCTTATTGTTCCTATGGATTTTGATCCTGTGAATGTTTGTTTGGTATTGAGGGAATAGATATTCTTTGTGGGTGAAATTTACTTCTGGGCAAGAGGGCCAACAAAGGCCTGGACACAATTTAAATCCTCAAATTGTTATTCTCCTGTTTTTTAAAAAGCTTCAGTCATCCCAGTGATTTAGGTGACCAATCACACACTACAAAGAGTCAAAATGAGTGGTAACAACCCATAGGTTGGGACTGATTTACACAAACTATTCAGCTGCCATAACTGACTGAGTCACTGAAATCAGGACTGATTTGCAATTGGAAAAATGGGATGAAGTCACTGAATAACTTCTTCACAACAAATAATTTGACTAGCTTCACATATCAGGAAAGATCTCTCTCTCTCAATGTGCCTTGGAGTTCTGTATCAACTAAAATCAAGAGATTTACTTGCTTTGTAGAGGTGTATTGTTTAAATGAGATGGTCTAGTTGTTGGAGGACTTTGCTTCTCTTTGCTTGGAGGTTGCGTGATATGTTTTGTTTTGTTCAAGTTTAAATGGCTCTTTTATCCTCTGATACAGAAATAAGAAAGGAAACTATTTAAAAAGCCAGAGCCTCAGAGCGTGCAAATTGGTGTAGCTCCTTTTACTGTGCTGATTTACATCAGCTCATCTGGCTCAAAAATTTCAGAGCTAGTCCAAAAATGAACAAAAGTCAATAGAGAGAATCCTCATGTTCCTCAACCTCAAACCTCATTTTCTAAAAGAAGGAAATCAGCTGCTGTCCTGTGCATTCACAGCTCATATTGGCTGATTATGGCTCAGTAACTGACATTGGCTGTGAAGGCAGCCACTTGGCTGGTCCCTTGGCTAGTGGAGAGGAAATATTGGCTGCCAGCTTGCCTGAAAGAGAAGAGCCATAAAATGAGGAAATAATTAAAAAAGGATAACGCTGCAAGGGTCACAAAATATTGCAAATAGGAACATATTGAGCTTTTTGGTATGTTTAAAGTGCCTGGTGAGTTGGTTGGCTAGCCAGCTCCCTGTGTGTGTGTGTAACTGGGTTTGCATGTTCAAGGTGACAGGTAAAGGAAAATGGAAATTATTTGTGCCCTTTTAATGTATATAAGGACATGAAACATGTTTTTTCTTTAAAATGTTTTTTTTCCAGCAATTTTTACAAAAGAAATTAGTTTTGTCTCTCTCATTTTTCCTGGAAGACTCTGTAGATGGCTGGAGAACTAGCAGGATTATGACTTAGAACGTAAACTCTTTGGGGGTAGGGGCAGGGATCAGGACCATTGGTTTTTATGTTTGTATAGTGCTTTGAACAGTGGGGCCCTGGTCTGTGACTGGGGCTCTCAAGTGCTACCGCAATGCAAGTGATGATCCTGCCTGAGTAATTTAAATCTTGTTCAAGGGGAAAACTGATTATTTCCTTTTCTTGGGCAGATGCAAATTTAAGGATTGCACTACGTCTTTAGTCTGGCTCTGGAACACAATAGTTTTATGAGCCTTGTGATACTTCGTTGTGTTTAATCCCATGTAGTATTTCCCCCAGGTCTGTGGCCTAACACATGGTCCTAACAATGCAAATGATTAATAATAATACTATGACATATTAGAAGTTGCTGTGCCATGAAAGTGAAACCTGAGCAAGTGACAATGGAAGATTGTCTAAAACTTTTGGCCAAGATTTTCAAGAATGGGCGCGTAAAGCCAGGCTTGTCAGTCCATATGTGTAGGCACTTCCGTAACTAGCTTAGTGTTAACATTGCTGAGCATTCAGCAGATCCCACTAGCTTTAGATCCCATCTGAACATCAGGCTACTTGGTTAGGTGCCTAAACATAGACTGAAGAGCTATTAGGCTCCATTTTTTGAAATCTTGGCCTTTGTTTTGGTTAGCACCTATTTAACTAAGTTACTGACAAATGGATTAAAAAAAAATCTTTATGGGAGAGAGTCAACCCACTCATGCTTTTAGTTGGAGACTTGTGCTCCATTTCTCTGATGCTCAAAGGACTCTTATAGGAAAAGCTGGGAAGACAAAACTTGATATTCCTGCTATTTTCAAGGTAAGAAACGCCACACAAAAAGTGGGCACAGAGCTGTTTTGTTCAGACCACCTGCCATTGCACTAGCAAGTGGATGAGTAACAGGCACAGATTGAATCCAAGACCCATGGAGTGAAATGCATGAGCCATGATTGCTTTTGTGAATGGCCCAGCTCCATATATAGTTTGCAGTGGTGTTGTCGCTGTGTTGGTCCCAGGATATATGAGAGAAACGAGGTGGGTGAGGTAACATTTTTTTACGGGACCAACTTCTGGGGAGAGACACAAACTTTCACTGATAGAAGTTGGTCCAATAGAAGATATTACTTCAGCCAACTTTGTCACTCTTAAATCCATAGATAGTCTTCAGTAAATGTGATTGAGCCATGGTCTCAAAACGAAAACATATGCTCTATTCATCACATTGGATATGTACAGCTGGTTGGCTACCATGAAGTCTGTGTAACTGCCATAAATTGTTACATGTAGATAATCTGATTATTCAATGTAACCTCAAAGGCAGTGGAGCTAGTAGCAGACACATAAACTGCTTATGTGAACTACACACTAAAAGGGACCAAAAATCCACAGAAGATTGCACACATTATTATTTATATTATTGTAGCATCTTGGAGCTTCAGCCATTGACTAGAACCCCACTGTGCTAGGCACTGTACAAACACAAACGAAAAAGACAGGTAGTTGGGTACCAGCCTGCCACAACTGTGTGAGCTAATGGCTGCTGGCAGCCACAAAACAGGTGGGCACTCACTTTTGCCATCTGTTAAGCACCCAAAAGTGGGCCCCCAAAACTGGAATCTGGCATGAGCTGAATGTTCAGTCCTTAACTTAAAAACACAGTTAACAAACACAAACAATTCTGTAGATGCAAAGAGTTGTCGGTAGCAAAATCAGCATCCAGGAATGGAAGTTAAGTTGAAAATTTGACACCTCATGCCGTAATTTCCCCCCAAAATACCGAAGTTTCTCGCATAGGCAAAACAATTAGACTGTACAATGCTTAATTCCGTTCAATGGAGTTTATAGGAATTGCCTTGGAATATGAATGGAAACTTGACAGGGGTCCCCTCCCCCAAGGCCTCAGGATCAGTATCTCAGCTTTCAAATGCTTTTTTAGAGCTTGGTGTAGTTTTCTCTTTCTGATCTTTTAGAGACTGATCTTTGTCATTCTTGGGTAATGGAAAAAATTGGTTGTATTATTTTTCTCTCCTCCTTTTTGCTCCTTGCTGCGGCGAATTGCTGGAGAAGGCTTTTAAAATATAGACGTGCAAGGAAACAACTGGAGGGCACAGCAGTTTGAGACAAATCCAGAAACGTTTGATATTTCTGCCTGCAGCAAAGATTGGCTTGAGGATGAGCCCAGGGGCTCCTGTGGTATCTGTCTAAATAAGTAATTTGTCTTGTTTGGGGAGGGAAAACGGATTGTTTCCTTTTCTTGGGCAGTTGAAAATGTAAGGAGCTCTTCACAGAAAACCTCATTAATCTCGCTCTGGAACGCAATAGTTTTATAGGCCTTGAGATACTTTTTTGTATTTACTCCCACTTAGTCACCTCCACTAGTATGCAATTCCACCAGGTCTGTGGCCTAGCAGATGGTCCTAACTAATGAAAAGAGCCCTTTTAATTAGTCCGTCTGAAGACATTTATTCACATTGGTGGGCGCTCCCAATAAAGTTTCAATGACAAAGATCAGTGTAGCTGGCTTCCAACAGTTGCCATCTGCTTGGTGGCAGAAACTGGCTATGGGATCACTGTTTGTATTTCCCACTTCACTGAGCTGGAAACAGGTTTAAGGCTTGGGGAAGAGAGGAAAAAAAGTCTCCCGGTTACTGCCTACAGCAGTTTGAAAGCTGTGGTATCCCTGCTTCCAGAACTAGGATTACAACAGCTTATCCTGCTATCTCCAACAACAGTTTCAGAAAGCGGATTTAGAAACCATGCTCATTTCCTCTGGCAGCAGATTTTCAATATTTGAGAATATCTTCAGTTTATTTGCTAAGGCTGTTACGTAGACTGTTGGCCTGCTTCTTAATCTGAGCATTTTTAAAAAAAAATCTCTACTTTACTTTTAATGACCACTACAAAATAATCTAAAAGGATTTAAAAATGCAGCACAGAGTCTCGGTAAGGCCTGTCCTAGGAGCCTAGGAGTTTGCATACTAAAGGAGACTGACTGCATATTAAAATGGCACCACTTAATAGCGACCTTGAATAGAACTGGGAAGGAGCATGGAATAATAGATGATTTGCAGGACTTTCTGCTCTAAAATTATCCCTCATTTTATTTGCTGTGAACTGAGGAAAATGTCCATTGCATATTGGCAAATTAATTTAGGAAAACAATGCTGCCCATAACAAAATGGAGACATTTTATAGATTGCAAGGCGAGAAGGGACCATTGTGCTCATATAGTCTGACCACCTATATAACACAGGTCATAGAACTTTTCCCCAGATAATTCCTTTTGAAATAGAGCATATTTTTAAAAATGTTGTCTAGTGGTAGGAGCAGGGAACTGGGAATCAGGGACCCTAAAAAATTCTTTCTGGCTCTTTAAATGACATTGTGTGGATTTGGACAAAAATACTTAATCTTTAGGAAACTAAAAACTTTTATTGACTACAATGGGCTTTAGATCTGGCTTTTAATGAATGTTTGTAGCATTCTTTGAGATCAAAGAAAAGTGCTATAGAAGTGTAATGCCTTATTAATACATATTATATTAATATATTAAATAGACATAGTATATATTAATATAATATACAAAATAGATGTTAATATATTATATATGAATATTAATTATATTATATTATACTATTAATAATGTGAATCAATAAAACATTCTTAATACATAGTTGGATCTGGCTAGCTCAGATGCAGTCTGAACTTTGAAGCTCGTTAGTTCTAAGCCATATATTACTAGGCAAAAAAAATCTTTTGAATCACTTTGTAAATTCTGTTGAGGAACATCTGTGTAAAGTGTGGATGAAAGCTTGCTTCCCTTTTTATGCCTGGAACTTTCAGTCAGAAGTCTTTTTAGGTGCAGTTTTGCACTGCCAGTTATCAGTGGTCAGGTAGTACAATTTCAGATCTAATGCACTTAAAATGGTTTCTCCTTTAACAGACAGCATTAGTTAGGTTGAAGTAAATATTGTTTTCTGAAAGTCGCTCAATATTTGAGCTATTTCCATAAATAAAACTCCCCAAATCACAGAGTTTTTATTATACACGTGAAAATATTTTTCATAAAGTTTTCTGTGTTAACTCAGCCATGTGATCTTATTTCAGTATTGCCAACTCCAAATATTCAAAAATCATGAGATTAGCTTAAAAATCTTGAGATTTTAAAATATAAATACGTTAAATTATTTTTATTTGCCTTCTGGTTTCTGAGCCTTTAGGGTTCACTTGTTTAATGTTTTGGGGCTTTTTTTTGGTAACCATGAGGGCTACATACTTATTTTTTTAAAGTGAAAGATGATGCAACATTGATTTCAGCAGATGGGGCTTTAAAAGAAACCCTAAAACTCATGAGATTCATGATAAAATCACAAGAGTTGGCAACGCTTATCTCAGCGAGCTGCAAAGTACTAGTAACAGCAGCAGCCATCTTGAATCATTCCACTAGTGTGCATTTTTATTGCTAAATTATACTTAACATTCCCAAACATGCTGCATTTGATGAAAAGATTAACAGCTGTGTGTATTGAGCATTTTGCTTAAGGACTTCATTGTTATTATATCCCCTGTCACTGATAGTGCCCACAATTAATACTTTTATTATTTATGATTATGAACAAGTCGTGTTATAGTGCTTAGGAGCTCTATTCATGGACCAAGAACAGGGTCCTGGTCCATGAACAAGCCTTTTAAGCATTATAATAGCACAAAAAATAAATAAGTGTTAATTGTGGTTGTCACCTGGGGTTATCAGAACCCCCAATACGGGCAACTTAACTATTTTATTTTAGGCGGTGTAAGGAATAAATTAACAGGAACTTAGCAATTCTGTCTGATCAAGGAGTAATGCAAGTAAGCGTGCTTTTGTCTAACACTGCAGTTCATTAGATTTAAGCACACACAAACATAAGCAATAGGTTTAGAACATTTTACTATTTACCTCTATTTTGAGATAGTATTGAGGAATTAACGACAGGTCAGTGCTGGCCAAACGCCTCCCTGCCGGGGAGTAAAGCTGTCAGGAGAACGTTTTTTTTAGGATGGCTCCCGAGGACTGCTTTTAAATATACTTTATTATTTAAACTTTTTATATTTTTTTTATAAAACATATAAGCTATAATGATTGTATTAAATGATTATTTAAATTTTAATACATTTTTATTAGAGATGTTTAGACTTAAGGCTGTTTATATATAAAATTTATTTTTAGAGTTTTTTTTTTAAATACTGATTAGCAAAACTGTCAGTTATGATCTTGCTTCTGAAAGCCTGCTTTTAAATTAATCCTCTAACTATGTGGTGGTCTATTTTATAGTGGCTGAGTGCACCTAATATGGTTGCAATTAGCTTGATCACATTCTGGGGTATATACATATACACCCCTTAAAGCCAGGGCAACAGTGGGCACTACCAGCAATAGGGAATATAATAACAATGCTAGGCACTGTACAAACACAGAACAAAAAAGAACGTCCCTGCCCCAAAGAACTTACAATCTAAGTAGAAGACGAGGCATTAGATGGGTACAGACTTAATGGGGGAGTACAAGCAAACAGTGAGATCTTATTGGTCCGCATGATAGGTCTTGGTACACTAGCAGCCCAACCATTGTCAAGGGTGTTTTTTTTTTGGGTAAGACTCCAGAAGGGTTTTTAAAGGAGGGTTTTGAAGGTGGACAATGAAGTAATTTTTGTGGATGTTTATGGGGAGCACCTCCCAAGCATGAGGGTAGTGTGGGAGAAAACCCATGAGGGCTTTGTTTGAAAACAGAAGTGCTTGTTTGAAAACTTAACAAGTGGGCCATTGAGGTTGGTGTGATGGGCTGTTTGGAGGCAGGAGTCTACCTGTTGATACTGAATAAGAAATGACAGGTAGGGTGGGGATCAATCATGAAGGGCCTTGAAAGTAAAGATAAATAAGTTTGAAATGATAGAAGAGGGAGCCAATGGAGGGATGCAAAGAGAGGGATGACATGATTAAAGTGATGGGACAAGAATGTGATCTTTGGAGCTGCAGTTCATCAGCAGGGCAAGGTTGCATTTCTCAAGGCCAGAGAAAAGGATGTTGCAGTATTTGAGGCATGAGATGATGAGACATGGATGAAAGTTTTTATTATGTAGATGGAGAAGGCTGTATCTTAGAGATGTTATGCAGAAAGAATCTGCAAGACTTAGACATTGCCTGGATGTGAGGACCTAGAGAGAAATCCAAGTCAAAGACGACACCCAGGTTACGGATCTGACAGGCAGAATGGTGGTGTTATCCACAGTGATTGGAAAAAAAAGATAGCTTGGAGTGCTTGGGGGTGAGTTGGATGGGGGGAAATTTGGAGCTCTGTTTTAGATACATTTAGCTTGAGCTGATGGATAGACATTCATGAGCAGATGTACGAGAAGCAAGCCGAGATACTAGTTTGGACTGGAGACACGTATGGAGTACAGAGTTAGATCTGTGAATCATCCACGTTAAGATGGTAGCTGAATTTTTTTGCTGATATTGCTCAGTTAAGATGTAGCAGGATAACAGAAGAGGACCAAAGAGGGAGCACTGTGGAACCCAGTTATGGGGTATATAAACTCCACATGGGGAAAGAATGGATTAAGGAGCAGTTCTGGACTCTGGGGCTCCACCTCACTACACCTGCAGAGCCGGTTCCAGCTGGAGGAGGAGCTTAAAAACAGAGCTGGGCAGCACAAAAGGGCAGCAGACAAGACAGGAGGACAAACTTATACTGATAGCTCCCAAGCAAGGGCAGAGCAGAAGCCCTTAATGTAAGGGAGGAGCCTGCAAGCAGCAGCTACCACAGGCCTTAGAGTATAGGTTCTCAAACTGGGGGGGTGCACCCCCCTGGGGAGCACGGAATGTATTCTGGAGTGGGGCCTGAGAAGCTTTAGGAAAAAAAAATACTGCACGTATTCAGAGCTGGGCATCCAGAGAGCGGGGCGGCTGGCCAGGCCCCCAGCTCTGAAGGCAGTGCTGCCACCAGCGGCAGCGGAGAAGTCAGGGGGCATGATATGGTAATGAGATCCTTACTTCTGTGCTGCTGCTGGCGGTGCCAGTCCCTTCAGAGCTAGGCTCCGGCCAGCTGCTGCTGCACTCTGCTCTGCCTTCAGAGCTGAGTGGCCAGAGAGCATTGGCTGCTGGCCGGTTGCCTGAGGTGTGGGACCGTAAACTACTACAGACAAAAAGAAGCAGGGCATGATCAAATACATTTGAGACCCTAGAGGAGGGTCCAGGAAGGAAACCCAGGTGAGAGATAGCCGAGAGCTTTTTCTCTTGGGCTGAGAGCAGACTGGGAGGCTGAGTCCTGAACTGGGAGCCTGACTAGAGATAGGGGCTGATCAGGGATTGTAGCCTGCCTGAAACCACAGGTTGATGGAGACTGTGAGAGCCCCTGCACAGTGGGAATTAAACCAAGGAACTTGGGTCAGTTTGAAGGTGGGGTTAGCATGCAAAGAAGGCTACCAGCTGAGCCTAGCTCGACTGAAGATTCAGTTGTTTTTGCTATTTTCTGTTGGACTTTAAGTGAAGGACTTCAAGGTCTTGTGGGCAAGTGAGTGGTGGGAGGTGGCCCAGGGAGGCAGGCTTGAAGCAAAGCCTTGATATCTCTGTCTCTCACAGAACCCTGGATTGGAGCCTAGGCGAGAGGGAGGGCCTGGTCTCCCCTACCAATCCTGTCTCACGAAGGGGACACAAACCTCTTCCCCCTGGCGATAAGGGAGATAGACATTGTAAGGTCAGGCTTGACAAAGCCCTGGCTGGGATGATTTAGTTGGGGATTGGTCCTGCTTTGAGCAGGGGGTTGGACTAGATGACCTCCTGAGGTCCCTTCCAACCCTGATATTCTATGATTCTATAAGTCCTGAGGTAAGGGCATGCAGCCCACAGAAGCCTGGACTTGGCTGAAGACTCTCTTTTGTGAGACATTGGACTTATGTTACTCCCTGCATCCTCTGCCTTGGAAGGGGGTGGGGTCAGTGGTAACATGACTAGGGGGCCAAGTCACCCTCTACTGGAAAGGAGAACACCACTGTGCCAAAGTGACCCAGCAACAGGGGATGCTATAGACAGGGGCAGAGTTATGATCAAAGTACCTAACTTCTATGCAGTACCACAGGTAAGTGTTCCCCATCATAAACCCCCACAGAAAGTTGATGTGGGGGGGGGGGGGAGAGTATGAGGAGGATCTTCTAAAGGACATGCTAAAGGTGATTAGAGAGGTAGGAGAAGAACCAGCAGAAAATAGAGCGATGGAAGCCAAAGCAGAACAAGATTTCAAGATGGAGCATGGCTGACCGTGTCAAAGACAACTAACAGGTCAAGGAGGATGGGAATGGAGATATGACTGGGAAGAGCTCATTATTGACTTAGGCGAGAGTGATGTCAGTGGAGTGCAAGGGGTGGAAGCTGATTGGAGAGGGTCTAGGCTGGAACTGGAGGAGAGGAACTCCAAATTGTGAATGGTGCATTCAATGAAGTTAGAAATGAAAAGAAGAGGTGGCAGTAGCTGGAGAGGCAAAGTCAGGATATTTTTAAGAGGAGAGAGACTAAAACATGTCTGCATTGTGAGGGGAAAGAGCCAGAGGAGAGGCAGAGGTTAAAGAGATGAGTAAGGGAGGGGATGAGATCAGGAGATGATTTAGGATGAGGTCACTGGGGCAAGTGGAGGGGTTAGAGGAGGAGAACAGATGAGAAACTCCTGCGTCTGTGACTGGAGAGTAGGAAGGGAAGAGAGAAGGGAAAGCAAGCTGAGGGGAGGGAGAAGATTGTTTTGTATTTTGTCAATTTTCTCTTGCCAGAAATTGTTGAGATCCTGTGCAGAGACACATGGAGGCAGGCGAAAGGGAGGGTGTAGCAGGGTGATTACCGGCTCCGGGCCTGATAGGGCTGGGGCTGTGGGGAAAAGCCCTGTCTGATTAAGGGAGCAGCCACAGCTGTGGCCAGTTCAATCAGGCACAGCTGGCCCCCTATAAGAGGCAGTGAGCCAGGAGCCCTGTCAGTCTTCCTCTGTCTGTAGAGGGAGAAGGGCCTGGCTACAAGGTGCTAGGCAGGACACCCACATTGCAGCAGGGCTGGGGAAGGGCTAGAGGAGTTGGGAGCTCTAGCCTGGAAAGCCTCAGGCTGCAGGCCTGACTACAGGCCAAATAGGTGCAGGGTTGCAGATGGGTAGGTGGTGGCAGCAGGTCCAAAACCCCCTTGCCTGTGATGAGTGGTATATACACTGCAGTCTGCCCCTGATACAAGGGGCTAAGTGGGGACTGGCAGTAGTCCAGACTGAGGTGAGTTGGGATTAGAGGGTGGGGGTTCCCCTGAGTGGGGAGACCCAGAACCTGAGAGTGTAGGGGTACTGCCAGGGGGCAGCACTCCAGAGAAAGGGGCACTGGGTCCTGGGAGGGACATGGGGGCCAGCGGTAAGGTGGATCACTGACTTCCAGAGAGCGCTCTGGTGGCTGGATGTGCTAATTCCTGACTACTACCAGCAGGAGGCGCTGCCGGGTGAGTCCGACCGCTTAGAAGTGGTGGAGAATGTGGGCACATGCGGTCCGCCCCTGATACTAGGGGCCAGGGCAAGGACAGTAGGATTGTTGCCCAGAGACAGAGAAGGTGGAGAATGGATCCCAACTACACTGGGGTCCTCTTTGCCGAGACTCCGGGTGTCATCCCAGCATGGGCCCTGGTATCAGCGTCCCAGAGGAAGGGGGCTGACATCCTGCAGGGAACCCGGGAGGCCCAGGAAGAATTGTGGAAGGCGCAGGAAGCCCACCATGGACAGATGGCTCAGCTAGCGAGGGAGTAGCGGGCCCTAGTGCAACTCCTTTGGCGGGAGTTCGGGAGGAACTGCAACAAGCCAGAAGAGGAGACAAGGGCCAGGAGGCCTGGTGCGGAACAAAGGATGTGTTACGCCTGTGGCAGGTGGGGACACTTAAGATTGGACTGTCCCTACGGGGCTGAGCTCACCCCAAAACAGGACAGCGCCCAAGCAGTCTGCTGGGTGAAGGAACCTAGGTAGCTGCGGGCGTGTTGGGCCTGTGGGCAAAGGGGACACCTAGAGCGGGAGTACTCTGCCTGGAGGAATATGGCCGAGGGCAACCCAGGGAGGGTTGGCCTGGTGAGGGGAAAAAAGAAAGATGCCGAGACCCGGGGCAGCATGGAGGCGGGATGCCTGCTGGGGCTGCCAGGCACCTGGCCATATAAAGAGGCACTGCCCCCTCAGAGGAGCTGAGGAGAAGCCAGAAGAGGTGCCTGTGCAGCCAGAAGGGCCCAAACTGATAGAGGCGGCAATCGGGATGGAGAGATCCCTGCGGGAGGCAGGAACCCAGGCTGTCCCAGGGTTAGTCGCTGAGGGTGAGACCCAGACCACATGGGCCCAGCAGGAGGCTGGGACCCAGGTGAGGGTCGAGCAGGTAGCAGACCTGGAAGGAAGAGGGCCTGGGGGACTCGGACCTGCGTGCGTAGCTGGAGACGGCAGAACAGGCCCATGTTGAGGTGGGGCTCCAAAAAGCCCACCAGTAGAAGGAAGATCTGTCCTGCAAACTGAAAGACAGTGAGGAGAAGCGAGCGTGGCTGGCAGGACATCTCCGGGTTGCACAGGCTTGAGGACCCCCCCCACTCCCCAGGGTGTGGGATTTTGAGGGAGGGTGTGTGTTGCGGGGTGGTTACCCGCTCCAGCCCTAACAGGGGTGGAGCCAGCCCTGGGAGAGGGCTGGGGTTGTGGGGAAAAGCCCTGTCTGATTAAGGGAGCAGCCACAGCTGTGGCCAGTTCAATCAGGCACAGCTGGCCCCTATAAGAGGCAGTGAGCTAGGAGCCCTGTCAGTCTCCCTCTGCCTGTAGAGGGAGAAGGGCCTGGCTGCAAGGTGCCAGGCAGGACACCCACATTGCAGCAGGGCTGGGGAAGGGCTAGAGGAGCTGGGAGCTTTGGCCTAGAAAGCCTCAGGCTGCAGGCTTGAGTACAGGCTGAATAGGTGCAGGGTTGCAGAGGGGCAGCCCATGGGTAGGCGGTGTCAGCAGGTCCAAAACCCCCTTGCCTGTGATGAGTGGCATATATACTGCAGTCTGCCCCAATACAAGGGGCTAAGTGGGGACTGGCAGTAGCCCAGACTGAGGCAAGGTGGAATTAGAGGGTGGGGGTTCCCCTGGGTGGGGAGACCCAGAACCTGAGTGTGGTGGTACTGCCAGGGGGGCAGCACCCCAGAGAAAGGTGCACCGGGTCATGAGTGGGACACGGGGGGGGGGGGGGGCTGGTGGTAAGGCGGATCACTGGCCTGCAGAGGGCGCTCTGGTGGCTGGATGCACTTAGTCCCGATGACTACCAGCAGGAGGCACCTCCGGGTAAGTCCGAACACTTACAGAGGGTTTGTGCCAGGTGCTGCAGAAATGCAAAGGAAGACTTTATAGTTTAAAGGCTTGATCCACAGCCCATGGCAGTCACTAAGCATTTTTCAGTAGGCTTTGAAACAGGACCTACTGCTGTTATGCTGTCATCTGAAATGGCAATTCTATGGAAAATTAATAGAATTTAGAGACCCAACAGTTACTTTTCATGATACTGAAATGGTTAACATTTTCCTAATGTCATATGTTTTTATTACATTTAGGGGGCCATCTGGGCTCACTGTGGTGCCTAATTTATTGAGAAAAGCCAGTCATGTTCTTGTAATCATCGCCTACAGCACTTTGACTCTGAAGCCCATGAGTTCAGGTTAGGCTGGGTGTGTGTGTTTCATGATCAGATTTACTAATATAATTTTTTCTCTTTGCATGAGATGTAGAATGGCCATATTAAACAATACAAGCCAGCTTGTCTTCCTCCCTAGAGTATGTAAAAGCACACACAGGAATCCCTTTTGAGGGGAGAATGTATTCCTCACTTTTTGCATACCCAACACGTTTAAATACTGATCCCTTGTCTTTTACAGCATTGTGTGTAATTTAAGTGTTGGTGGCAGCCAACAACCCCAGAAGCTGAAGCATTCTGTTTCATCAAAGAACAAGATGTGACAGGTTAATCCTTCCCACATGACTCCACCAATATC
Organism: Eretmochelys imbricata; assembly: GCF_965152235.1. NCBI lineage: Eukaryota > Metazoa > Chordata > Testudines > Cheloniidae > Eretmochelys > Eretmochelys imbricata. The sequence continues at coordinate 114,177,518 of NC_135577.1, forward strand.
CTGTGTATGAAGGGACCATTTAGAAGTCTCTGTCCTAGAGTAAGCCACTGTTTCTATTGTTTGTGTAGCTACCAGCACCATGTCTACACTAAGTGAGTCGGGATGACACATCTTAATATTCCGGTGGATGCATGTGTTGGCTGTACTAGAATTCTCGCTACTACCAGTAGAATTGGACAAATGGTAGCAATGTTGGGAAACTTTAAGGAAAAGTATCTAGTGCCATAAAAACCTAAAGATAAAAGGGTAATTCATTTAGTCAGATCCTCAGCTGGTGTGTGTTTGAAATCATGGAGGTACACCAGCTGAGGATCTGACCCTTCATATCCATGAAGTCCTTAAACTCCTTACTGAGACTGCTTACTACCATATGATGCAATCTGTGAAGTTAGCTGTCAAGGTTCCTTCCCCACTCTGAACTCTAGGGTACAGATGTGAGGACCTGCGTGAAAGACCCTGTAAGCTTATTTTTACTAACTTAAGTTAAAACTTCCCAAGGTACAAACTTTGCCTTGTCCTTGAACCGTATGCTGCCACCACCAAGCGTTTTAAACAAAACAGGGAAAGAGCCCACTTGGAGACGTCTTCCCCCAAAATATCCTTCCAAGCCCTACACCCTCTTTCCTGGGGAAGGCTTGATAAGAATCCTCACCAGTTTGTACAGGTGAACACAGACCCAAACCCTTGGATCTTAAGAACAATGAAAAAATCAATCAGGTTCTTAAAAAGAATTTTAATGAAAGAAAAAGTAAAAATCACCTCTGTAAAATCAGGATGGTAAATACCTTACAGGGTAATTGGATTCAAAACATAGAGAATCCCTCTAGGCAAAACCTTAAGTTACAAAAAGACACAAACAGGAATATACGTTCCATTCAACACACTTACTTTACCAGCCATTAAACAAAAGGAAATCTAACGCATTTCTAGCTAGATTACTTACTAACTTTACAGAAGTTGTAAGGCTGTATTCCTGATCTCTTCCCAGCAGAAGCATCACACAGACGCTTTGTTCCCCACTCCCCCCTCCAGATTTGAAAATATCTTGTCTCCTCATTGGTCATTTTGGGTCAGGTGCCAGTGAGGTTACCTTAGCTTCTTAACCCTTTACAGGTGAAAGGGTTTTGCCTCTGGCCAGGAAGGATTTTATAGCACTGTATACAGAAAGATGGTTACTCTTCCCTGTATGACATTAGCTAATGTAACACACCTGCACCCTGAGTAACTCATGTCAGGCTGCTGAGCAAATCATCAGAAGATAACTTTTGGCCACTACTAGAGCTGGCCAGAGAACAACAGTTCTGTTTTGTGACAACTTTTGAGGTTTTGAAATTTGTTTTCTTTCTGCATTGGAACAAAAGCAAAAGCTTTCAAATGTTTTTGTGAAACTGAATTGTGTCAAAACAGCTATTTTGGATCAGAAAGGTCAGGGTTGTGATTTGGGTCTGTCTCTCTCTGGAAGTGAGCAGAGTCCATCCCATGAAATGTTTTGGCTTTGACGAAACAACATATTTTGATGGAAGAACATTTAGTTGAAAACATTTTAACCAGCTCTAGTCACTACAACCTGGCTTGGACTGGAACTGCCAACCTCAGGGCAAACGGCTCTAGAGTCTATTATGAGTTGCCTAAGCCATCTACTTCCACAATCATTTATTAGTTCCTTTTTAATAATTTTTCAGATGAAAAAACTGCAACCGTAGCACAAAAGAAATCTTGGCAACATACAAAACTCCAAAAGGAAAAGGGAGATCAAGAAGGTGGTGGTGCTAAGAACAGTACAAAAGAATCCAAGGTTACGTCTACATTTGGAGAAGGGGATGTGATTCCCAGCTTGCATAGACATACTCGCTCTACTTCTCCTCTAGCTAGCACATTAAAAATAGTAGTGGAGCTGTGGTAGCCCAGGCAGTGCTGGCATGGGCTTGCTGGCATGGGCTAGCTGCCCCAAGTAAAAACCCTGGGAGAACCTGTGTGTATGTGCTTGGGGTGGCTAGCCCATGCCACTGCTCATGCTTTTACAGCTACACTACTATTTTTAGGTCATGTCGAGGCTTACCAGGGATTGATGCTGAGGCGATCAATTTACTGGGGGTTGATTTAGAGGGTCTAGTGAAGATTGCTCTCCCGTTCAGTACTCTACAGGAACAAATGTGTAAGGTAAGTCGATGGGAAAGTGTCTCCCATCGACCCAGCACGGTGTAGACACTGCTGTAAGTCAGGCTAAGCTACATTGATTCCAGCTATACTGTTCATGTAGCTGGAGTTGCGTAACTTAAGTCGACCTACCCCCGAAGTGTAGACAAGGCCTTAGTCTGCTATCTGGATGAGATTTATCATGCGTATGTCTACGTGAGCTGGGAATCCTGGCACTAGTTCCAAGCCAATGCTAGGAAATCTTTTCTCTTTCTATAGATATCTGTCTGGGTTATCTTTTTCCTTTTCTCTCTCATCTATTTTGTACATTAAGTATTTTTTAATGTGATGCACATGCAGAAACTGGCTAAGAATGTAATTTTGGCTTTTGTGACTTATGTTCACATTTCATTTTCCTTCAGATGTTCCGCACAGCAGGACAGGCAAGTTGGAGCCATGGGGTTCTGCCCACAGAACATTACTAATATGCAGCTGGGCACTAGCATCTGGATAGTTTGGCTGAAAGCAGTTTGAATACGAGCATGTTAATTCTTTTTTTTTTAAACCATGCATGGGGTGGAAAATAGCATGCAATGTGTTCCATGGGCCACTGGCTATATCCTGTGCATGCAAAGAATGGACTCAATGCTCTAGTGGGTCTTTTATATCTGTATGATCATTTAATAGCCTCTTCCAGTGTGGGTAGTGCACATGGACAGCTTGGATTCATGGGGGGGGGGGGGGGGGGTGGAGTATAGCTAGAGCAAGGCTGACCAATAGTATACTACTGCTCAATAACCGGATGATGATGTGCTAAAATTATGACTGAAATATTAAATTGGAATCTGTGAAGTTATTAAAGAAATTCAATTTCTCTCAGTACAGTGACACTAGTGGCACATACAGTAGTTTTCAGACGGTGAGTGTTTATCATTGTACGTCTTCTGGCTTGGGACCACCCTGCCTTCTCCTTGTCTTACACTGTTTCCTTTTCTCCTCCCACCACCACCACCTTTTCCCTTCTCTATCAGTAGTAGGCAGGTGAAGCTACTAGGTTTTCGGCAGCTCTCATAAATGCAACACTTGTGGCTCCTGTGGTTGATCTTTGTGAGGCTGAGCACGGGAGCCAGGCTTTCTGGGACACTCTCTGATACAGAGCTCTTGGCTGGTGGCCTGGAGCACTAGTGGAGATGCTCTAATGCGAGGTGCTCTCAAGCTAGGGAAGGTGGTGGGTTTTTCCCCCCCCCAAGAGCTGTTTAGGAGGAAGATATGCCAGCAACTCTTTGTAGGCAGGTGATAATCATTCTAAACCCTCAGGCCTAGATCCTAATTGGACATCTTCCCTTGCAGATTGTGATGGCTTTCTTTCTCTTATAGGGCTTGAACCAACTCCTGCTGACCGCAGTAAGAGCAGGATGGAGCCTTTATGCACAAGACTATGTCACAGATAATAAAGTTATTCATACAGTGGCCTGTGGAAACGTGGTTTAATGCCACCCCATTGGATAACTACTCATTTCCATGTTTGGTTTGAGATTGTTGTGGCTACAGGGATCCCATGGTTAGACCTGTGGCCACATCATCATCTTAGCATATGTGCAACATGCCTCAGGCGGCACATGACCAGGATTCATCACCAAATGTCCGCTGGTTGGATCATTCACTTCCTTGGCCCACGCTTGGCACAGACGGGAGTGTGACATGAACGCTGATCCATGCCCCCTGGTCCCATAGTGATACTGTGGTATGGCATCCTTTATCTCTTTTTTTCTTCTCTCTCCTCAGCTGTTTTCAGTTGAACCTAAATCTTTAATCTACTCTTATTTACACAGTTCATGCTTGTCTGGTGGGTAAGTGTGTTTTTTTTTTTTTACAACATATTATAGCACAGTGTATTTCAGTCTGCTAAAATTGTTACCTCACAGTATCTGAATGGACTCCATGGGAAATGCTCTGTCTATAAACTAGAACTATCTAGGGTCACTGAAAGGGGAACCAGTTCATCCCCTTGCACCAGTATTTTCATTGCAGGTTGCTTTGTCTAGAGAGAACTGCACTAAGAGCTGTGGAGAAGAGCTTTGTGACTGATTAGATTGCTGTTTTGATCTTTCTTGGAAACTTGCTTCTTGGAAACTTTAGTTGAGGAAATCTGAGTTGGTGACGTTTGTCAATTTCATAAAAATATTTTCCTGGAAATTATTAGTAATTACAGACTAATTTTTAATAAAGCTCTAAATGTTTTATAACTATGCGTCTAGGTAGTGTGAATGCAACTTCTCATGAAATCAACTCCAATAAGACTACAAGTGAAGAAATCTCAATCCATCTACAGCTGGATCATAGCACAGTAATTGTTTACTTATGACTAATAAGACTGCAGTTCCAGAGTTAGTTTTGTTGAATCTCTGGATAGTGTTTACTACTGTTGTCCATAGGAGCTTGTTTCATCACCTTGGATGTTACTGTGGCCATTTGGGACATTCATACTTTGGTTGTTTTAGTGCTTGGTTACTTTGGTGCATTTCTACAGTCTCAGGAAAAAAGTACTGTACGTGTTTGAAAGGGTAAACAAAGGGACAAGGCCCAAACCTGAAGGATCATTTATATGGCTCAATGTAGACCCAAAGAGGGCCATTCAAATCCAGATCCTGTTAGGTTTAGGTTAGTGTTTTGAGCTTGACTTCAAAGCCAGTGCTAGGCTTAGTGTTTGGTCTTGAGTGCACCAAAATTTTGGTGCACTCATCTTATGAGATTCCTGCCTCAAATGATGATGAAAATCCCAGGAGGTCATCTGAGATTCCTACTACATTTGACTGTTGGAAAGTTCAGCTCTTCTGGCAGGATTCCCATAGTTTTGGTCAGTATCAGAACAATTTTTTTTCTTTTCCCATCAGTCAGGGCTGATTGTTGCCACGCGTTCTTGTCCAAGTGCATCTTCCAAGATGACACCAATTTGTTTCATGTCCTCCTTCAGCATCTCAAACCACCTTTTTTAGGTCTTCCTCATGGCCTTTGTCCCATGACTTCTATTTCCTGTACAGTCTGGCCAACATATCTGACATCTTGTTGTCTCGCATGACCCAGCCATCCCATATTCCTTACATCTTACTGTGATGGGGGCTACCTGCATCGTGGCTCATATCGTTTCACTACCTGCATTATGGATCATACCATGTGTGACAGGTTGGATCACAGAAACCCCCTTGGGACTGCCACCTGACTGCCACAAGACTACTTCTGCTCCTGCTTTCCTGCCCTGTCCGCTTAGGACTTCAGTGCCCTGCCTGGAATAAATCCATTATACTCTGTATAAAGCTTATACAGGGTAAACTCCGAAATTGTTCGCCTTTTATAACACTGATACAGATGCACAGCTGTTTGCCCTGCCCCCAATTATTAATACATACTCTGGGTTAATAAGTAAAAAGTGATTTTATTAAATACAGAAAGTAGGATTTAAGTGGTTCCAAGTAATAGACAGAACAAAGTGAATTACCAAACAAAATAAAATAAAACACACGTCTAAGTCTAGTACAGTAATAAAAACTGAATACAGATAAAATCTCACCCTTAGAGATGTCTTCAGTAAGTTTCTTTCACAGACTGGACACCTTTCTAGTCTGGGCACAGTTCTTTCCCTGGTACAGCCCTTGTTCCAGCTCAGGTAGTAGCTAGGGGATTTTTCATGATGGCTGCCTCTTTGTTCTGTTTCACCCACTTTATATATAAATTTGCATAAGGCAGGAATCCTTTGTCCCCCTCTTGGTTCCCACCCCCTCCTTCTCAATGGAAAGCACCAGGTTAAAGATGGGTTCCAGTTCAGGTGACATGATCACACTTCACTGTAAGACTTCATTACCCACTTGCCAGCACACAGGAAGACTTACAAGTGAAACAGAGCCATCTACAGACATTGTCCTGGTTAATGGGAGCCATCAAGATTCCAAACCACCATTAATAGTCTACATTTTGCATAATTACAATAGGCCCTCAGTTTTAATTTATATTTTTAGTTTTAGATACAAGAGTGATACATTATAGAAATAAGATGACCACACTCTGTAGATTATAAGATTTGTAATGATACCTTACAAGAGACCTTTTGTATGAAGCATATTCCAGTTACATTATATTCGCACTCATTAGCATATTTTTATAAAATCATAGAGTGCGTCACACCATGTCATTACTATCAGAATAACTAGATATGAAGAATTGCTCTCCCCTCAGGTTTTGGGTCTGAGCTGGAATGAAAACCAAAGGTTAGGTAAGGTTCAGATCCAGGGATTAGAATCCAAATTTGGGGGGCAAGGGTTGGAAGAGATTAATCTGAATATAACCCAGTATTTTGACTTTATCTCCAGTTATGGCAAAGATTTTTCTGCTGTTTTTCAGGTGGCTTAGTTACAGTATATATTTTGTAACAGTCCCTAGTGAGGCAGGCTTGCATTTGCAGGATTAGAAGTGAGCTGTAGCTCACGAAAGCTTATGCTCAAATAAATTGGTTAGTCTCTAATGTGCCACAAGTACTCGTTTTTAAATTTGCAAAGGTTCATGGCTAGATGAGCTTTATTTGGTTAAAGGGATTTGATTCTTGGCAGTAAAAATCGCACAACCAAAAATCAACTCCATGAACTCTTTGGGACAAAGTACTATAGCCCATATCTGTCAATTTGGGAGTTACTCTGGACTCAGCTGGCCACTTTAGATGTAAACACTTAAAGGCTGTTACTCTTTTTTTTTCTATTTTATTAATGTAGCAAGGATTTAATCCTGCTTGACCCTTGGAAGCTTGAAAATAGTTTTACATGCGTTAGTGACATCCAGATTGGATTAGTGTAATTCCTTGTTTGTAGCTCTGCCAGCATCATTGTTTTAGAAGCTGCAGCTTCAAAATGCAGCAGCAAGAATGATCTCTGGCACCACAGAAAGGAGCATATTAAACAATCCAGACATCTCTTGTGTGACTTCCAGATTTAACAAAATTGGCTTGAACATTTGTCTTCTGTTTTACAAAGTCTAATGATTTGGTCCTTAATTGTTTGACTGAATGCTTGTGCACACACAAACCCAGCCATTTATGAGTTAATGCTGGGCTTCTGGCAGTTTAAAGACAGTATCGAATGTTTGTGCAAATTCATTATATTATAAAGTGCCTTTTTTCAATAAAATTCCTTTGAGGAATTTTCTGGCAGAGTTTGTTAAATTGACTGCTTCTTTGTTCTAGTTCAGAACATCTTTTCTTTTAAGTCTATCATGGAATCTAGAATTTGATATTCTAGCTATATTTGGGAACTCTTTTTAAGATGTAATACTGCTTTTGTGAAACTTTTGGAGCTATTTGAGAAGCAAGGGCCCTATACACAAAGGACATGCACATGCATGCCTTACTCAAGCAGGACTTCCACTGAATTTAAGGACTAAATATATATGCTTCTATTATATTTGCTAATATATTGTCCTTAGGCCCCAATTCAGAAAAGCACTTAAGTGTATTCTCATGTCCCAGTGAAGCATGAACTTAAAGTTAAGTATATGCTTATGTACTTTCCTGTATAAGGATGCTTTTCTGAATTGGGATCTTAGCTTCTAACCTTTTTTGGACAAGGATCCTTATCCCACAATTGAGGAGGAAGACCGTGCTGGTTAAAAAACCAACCTAGGTTAGAGGGGGAAAATGAAGGCAACTGTGTTTAATAAAAAAAAAAAAAAGGGGTGTGTGTGGAGTAATAACAATGAGAATGTAAATCTGAAGTTAGGAATTTATAGAAAATTTGATAAGGGAAGCAAAGGGACACATGGAGAGTTAAAGACAATAAGAAGGAGATTTTTAAAAAATATATTAGGAACAAAAAGAATCCTGACAATGGTATTGCTCTATTACTGGATGGAAAGGGTAGAATTATCAATTTCAACAAACATTTCTGTTCTGTATGTGGGGGAAAATAGATGATGCAGCCTCCTGCTAGAATGCTAATACTCTTTCCATTCCACTAGTGTCTCTGGAGGATGCTAAACAGAAGCTACTGAAATTAGAATATTTTTAAATCAGCAGGTCCAGATAACTTACATCCAAGAATTTTAAAAGATCTTGCTGAAGAGCTTGCTCGTCCATTAGTGTTGATTTTAAATAAGTCTTTGAGCACTGGGGAAGTTCCAGAAGACTGGAAGAAAGCAAATGTTGTGCCAATTTTAAAAAAGAGTAAATTGGCTGACCTCGGTAGTTAGAGTCCTCTCAGCCTGACCTCAATCCTGGGCAAGATAATGGCGTGTCTGTTATGGGACTCTTTTAATAAAGAACAAAAGGAGGGAAATATAATTAATGTAAATAAATCTTGTCAAACTAACTTGATCTCTTTTTTGATAAGATTACAAGTTTGGTTAATGTAATATATTTACACTTCTGTAAGGTGTTTGACTTGGTACTACACAACATTTTGATTAAAAAACTGGAATGATATAAAATTAACATGGCACACATTAAATGGAGTACACCTGGCTAACTGATAGGTTTCAAAATTTAACTGTAAATGAGGAATCATCATTGAGGAGTCTGTTTCCAGTGGAGGCCTGCAGGGATTGTTCTTGGCTCTATGCTATATAACATCTTTATCAATGACCTAGAAGAAAACATAAAATCATCACTGGTCAAGTTTGGAGGTGATACAAAAATTGGGAGAATCATAAATAATAAAGAGGACAGGTCCCTGATTTAGAGCAATCTAGATCACATGGTAAACTGGGCACAAGAAAATGATGTTTTAATATGGCTAAATAGCCACAAAGAATGTAGGACATCCTTACAGAATGGGGGATTCTATCCTGGAAAGCAGTGACTCTGAAAAAGATTGTGGGCCATGCTGGATAATCAGCTGAACATGAACTTCCAGTGTGATACTGTGGTCAAAAGACCTAATGCAGGGGTCTCAAACATGCAGGCCGCATGCAGTCCGTGGAGTTATTTTATGTGGCCTGCCAGCTCCCCGTGCACGCCCCCCCCATTTACCTAGAGCGGCTCTGGCCCAGCATGCACCGGGGGGCAAGGCAGGGAGCCTGCCCTGTCCCTAGTGCACGCTGGGCCGGACCCGCCCCCTGAACCCCTCCTCTAGCCAAACCCCCTGCCCTGAGCCCCCTGCCACAGCCCTCCTGCACCCCTGGGGCCAGGGAGGGGGTAGAGTTGGGGTGGGGTTTTCAGGGAAGGGTTTGGAATGAGGACAGGGAAGGGGTGGGAAGCGGCGAGGCATGAGTAGGGCCTCACCAAAGGGGTGCAGTGGGGTTGGGGCAGCAGGAGGTGGTGGTCAGTGGTGCGGCCCTCAGGCCAATGCACTAGTCCTCATGTGGCCCTCGTGGTCATTTGAGTTTGAGACCCCTGATGTAATGTGATCCTGGGGTGAATAAACAGGAGAATTTTGGTTAGGAGTAGAGAGGTTATTTCTCCTCTATATTTGACACTGGTGTGACTGCTGCTGGAATACTGGTGTTCACAATGCAATAAAGATGTTGATAAATTGGAGGGGGTTCAGAGAAGAGCCATAAGATTAATTAAAGGATGTGAAATCAGTGACGGACTCACGATGCTCAATCTCTTTAGCTTAAAGAGAATGTTAAGAGGGAACTTGATTACAGTCTATAAGTACCTTCATGGGGACAAGTGTTATAGCTGAGTTGGTCCCAGGATATCAGAGACAAGATGGGTGAGGTAATATCTTTTACTGGACCAACTTCTGTTGGTGAGAGACAAGCTTTCGAGCTTACACAGAGCTCTTATTTAGGTCTGAAGAAGTCTCAAGAGGAGCTCTGTGTAAGCTCAAAATCTTCTCTCTCACCAACAGAAATTAGTCCAATAAAAGATATTACCTCACCCACCTTGTCTCTCGACATAGGGAATTAGTACTTAGTAATGGGCTCTTCCATTTAGCAGAGAAAGGCATAATAAGATCCAATGGCTGTAAATTGAAGCTACTCAAATTCAGACTGGAAATAAAGTATAAATTTTTAATAGTGAGAGTAATTAACCATTGGAACAATTTACCAAGGGTTGTGGTGGATTCCCCATCACAGACAATTTTAAATCAAAATTGGATGTTTTTCTAAAAAATATTCTAGGAATTATTTTGCAGAAGTTCTATGGCCTGTGCTATGCAAGAGGTCAGATGGGATGATCACAGTGGTCCCTTCTGGCCTTAGAATCTATGTATTTGAGAAAGATGGGCTATCAGAACAGAGGAACATGCCACAATATGTCTCTTGACTACCATATTGCTATCAATGTCATGTTAGATGTGAATGTACTTCTATTCTACCGAGACTGACTGTTCTGTCCCTGACTGTTCTATTAAATTATTGACCCCAGAATGTGAGATCATAAAAGTGTGGTTCTAGAAAACTTGATCCATCTGTATCATTTCCGATTTCCTCCACTCATATTTTGTACTGTATATCTTATTCTGAATCTGTCATACAATATGAAGACCAGTGGATCATAGGGATTTGATTTTTGTGAGCCATGGGTCACTGTTATTTTAAGCCCATTTAATGTGCCTAGTTTGGTATTTGACAAGGAGGCAGGTAACAAATATACAACCCAAGCCTTTCCAACAAACAGACCTTAAGTCCAGCTTACTCAGGATGAACTATGTCTACCTGTGGTTGCATTTCCTGGAGTGTGTCACTACAGGGTTTCTTAAAGGCACAGTCTACACCATATTTCCTAAAATGCTGTTCAACTGCGTGGCTAAGTTTTGTCCATATAAATGAAGGTAGTTAAGAAACCTATTCCATTGCTTTTCTGTGTGTGGACAGTGTATGTTGACATTTGTTTGGTGTCAAGTTTTTTTACATGGTGACTATTTTCTCATAATGCAACAGCAATTTTCCCAGAAGTGGAAGTTACAGATGCTTTGAAATGTGTGTGTAGAAAATGCAAGGACATGCTTATTTCAACCACTAACAAACCAAGAGTTGCCTAATGCTGTGGGTATCACGTTGCTCTTAATCCTCCATGATAGATTTGTAGTTTTAAAAAAAAGACTTAAATATTTCTGAAAAATGGGTGGGTATTATACCTAGCCGCAGATGGAGTTTTGCTCAAGTTTTAGGTGCTTTGTCATTCTTTTCTCAGCATATTTATGGAAGGAGGCCCATTATGTCGATGAAGACATTAATTTGAATTCACTTCTTGGGGGAGAGTGTACATTGACTGGACTGTCAGTTGACCTCCTTTTTTAAAACAGGCATATAAGCAGAAGATAAGTCAGCTTACTCCTGATCATTTACAGAGGAAACGCCACTTTGGACAAAATTCCCCCCCAGTAATGAAAGACAAGGAATTATAGTAACAGTGATGGAGAACAGCCACACAAATGTACCACAGGATGCCAAAGCTGCTACAAATGGGAGAGGCAAAAAAGCAGAGGCCGCTATTGTTGAATTCTGTTGTTAATTAAAGTGCTAGTGGGCCAAATTCTACCCTTTGTAACAGGCACACACGAATCACTGGCTTCAGTGGGAGTTGTGTAAATCTGAGTAAGCACACGGTTTTGTCTTGTACCCTGTACTCGGAAATGATGGTGAAAGGCTCCCTGGAAGTACTAAGATTGATGGATAGGTGCATGATGTGCATGCATCAGTGAAAATGACATAAGACTATGTGGGTGACTTATCAACTCCCACAGGGGGGCCAGATTGCCCCTTGCACCAGCTTGGGTGCATAGTAGCGGGTGAGGGAGGTGCAAGGAGTCAAGTGATGACACAGCCTGAAAAGGTCTCCTGTGTACTGGGGTGGAAAGGTGCTTCCTGAAACATAGTCCCTCTATGATTTTCCTGTGGGGTGGTCCAGTTGCATGCTATCCCGATGTAGAGTAGTGCCTAAATGACACCATTTAGTTCAATGTGTATAAAATGAAGGTTAAGAAAAAATTGTGTACATCATACCCCCCCTGACTTCAATGTATAGATTTTATAGCATATTTTTAAACACATGATCTATATTGCAGCCCTTCACTTAAAATTCCATTCCCCAAAATGACTTTAAAATGTTGCAATAATTCAGTTGGGAAATGTACAGTAAAATTTCTTTCCTTTTAAGGGTTGAAAGGTCCTTATCTAATGTTTCTAACAGTTCATCTGTTAGGTTCTTACCAGCTCAGATTGTGCCTTTTATTTCAAGAGAAATTGCTACAGATTTAATGAAGGGAACATTTTGAAACCAATTTTCAGTATTCTTTTCCTAAAGGGATTAAACTGCTAATGTAAATGTTCACAATAAAAGCAATACTCACACATATGATGAAATTCGAGATCCAATCACTCTGGCATTCACACACTTGGAAAGAGTTGATTGAAATTAGTGCACCCTTCATGTGCCCCTGCCTTCTATCTCAATTTGTCACACCATTGTGAGCATCATATAGAAATTTCATTGGATTTTAACTGACAACCCCTTTAGCAGCCATTGACTAGTTCACAGAAATTGTAATGAACCTCCAATGCATGGGGGTAAAATGAAGCTTTGTAAATTGTAGCAGATTTAAAAAGAGACACAAATTTTGGGGGCAAGAGATTTTTCATGGTCTTTATCAGTAGAAACAGAAAGAAACATTTTTTTAATGAAAATGGGGGGAGAGGGAATCCCATCTTCGGTCAGGGGTCCAGTGTAGTTTGTACATGTTCATAATAGATTTCATTTTGATGTTTTGTTAATTTTAAATCAGCCGACAAATTCCACGCTGTTGGCTGGAGTCAGATCACGATCATAGATTTTTTTTTTTCAGGGAAATTTATTTTTCAATTTATTCTGAAAACTAAACTTTTCTCCTTCAGCTACTGTAAATGTTAGAGAAAGAGCATCAAGAACACTGCTGACTTTTATAAAGTTACTTGTACTTCACATATGCAGGTTCTCCACAAGTGGAATTTGCCTGGGTATTGGTAAAAAGCATCACTATTCTGTAACGGGATATCACTCATTTCTAAGTGAGTAAATGTTACCTGGGATTAGGAAGATATTTTGTACAACCAACCAGGAAAATATCTGGGATTTTAAAACGTCAGGACACAAAGCTGACTAGGATAGCAGGCAATATTGCTGAGGGATGATATTGGGTCTCTCAAGAGAAATGTATTGTGGCTTACACAGCAGGGACACTATGGAGAGAAGCTGATGATGAAAAAGGAGGTGGTAGTTGCTACAGACCTTCAGGACCGTTAGAAAAAATAGTTTCTGAAATGTTTGTATAGATAAGAGGCACCTGAAAGGAGGCCTGGAGATTGATTGTAGGGGATTTAAATCACTCAGATGTTGACTGGAATAATAACCATACAAAAGCTAAGGAAGGCTGTTAAAGGTACACTAGGATAGAATTGTTTTATAATGCAGTTTGTTGAATGGTCAGTATAGCCTGAGGACATTTTGGATCTATTCCTTGGAAATGAACCAAGTACTTTGATTTAATAAGGTTGGAAAATGGGACCATCTCGGATCTAGTAAACCCTCAGGTGCTATCATCCAATTTGAAACACTTGTTTAGGTGGGAGTGCTAGATGAAGCAACATAAAAGTGACTTTGAGAGATTGTGAAACTCCCCGAGGTGTTTTGATTAGAATTCATTAATTTGTAGCACAGGTGCAGGCCAGCAGTTGGAGGGATTGCCACTGACATTCTGCCCGGGGGTACAGAAAAAACTACATGGGCAAAAGAGCCGCAGATACCACTGTGGAAACTGGGAAAACCATCTGAAGGCAGGATGGAAGCAACAAGTAAAAGGCTTTAAAAATAAATCTACAATTTACTGTGTAAACAAATCAACTGTATCAATAACTAAGAGCAAAAATAAATTCTGAACATGGGGAACTGTGCAGCATATTTCAGTCTAGGATCAAGGGATTTTCAAATACATTTACAGTACCCAGAAGACATATGAGAGAATTAATTCACTGGGGGAATGTAGACAGAGAATGAGGAAACAGTGGATTTTTTCTTAACCACTTACTTTGTTTCCGTCCTTAGAGAGAACGGAAATCAGGAGTTGTGCAGGAGAGGAGTATGTTAATCTCCTCCGATGAGCGTGGGCAAGTTAAGACAAGTGTGGACTGAATAGAGTGGCAATGGTTATCAAAAGATGGGATCCTCTTCATCAGTAGAAGAGGAACAAAAGCAGAAAATAAAACCCCTCAATTGATCCGGTACAAAAACAATAGCTAATTGGACCCCACGGAAAGGATTACTGATGAAGTTTTAAAAAAAAAAGGCCTGTGAAAATGGACTTTGGATTTGAAACACTTGTTTACAATACAGATCAATGTTTGGGGTAACAGTATCAAGAGTCTGATTTTAAAGCTTTAATTTTACCACAATTGGAACTATGTGCAGTAGTGAAAACCAGCCCAACTGGATTCTGAAGGATTTAGATGGCTGCTTAAGTTCCTAGAAAATACAGTTTAACTTTGATAAATGTAAAGTAACACAAAGCAGGATTAGACTCCTGTAAACAACAGGACACTCCAAACCCTAAAGGCCTTTTTGATCATGATTTTCATAGAAATTATATGAAAGCAAGAACATAGATGTCATAAATATAAAGGGAAGGGTAAACCCCTTTGAAATCTCTCCTGGCCAGGGGAAAGCTCCTCTCACCTGTAAAGGATTAAGAAGCTAAAGGTAACCTCCCTGGCACCTGACCAAAATGACCAATGAGGAGACAAGATACTTTCAAAAGCTGGGAGGAAGGAAGGAAACAAAGGGTCTGTCTATATGCTGGTTTCTGCCGGGGATAGACCAGGAATGGAGTCTTAGAACTTTTAGTAAGTAATCTAGCTAGGTATGTGTTAGATTATGATTTCTTTAAATGGCTGAGAAAAGAATTGTGCTGAATAGAATAACTATTTCTGTCTGTGTATCTTTTTTGTAACTTAAGGTTTTGCCTAGAGGGGTTCTCTATGTTTTTGAATCTAATTACCCTGTAAGATATCTACCATCCTGATTTTACAGGGGGAATTTCTTTATTTCTATTTACTTCTATTTTTATTAAAAGTCTTCTTGTAAGAAAACTGAATGCTTTTTCATTGTTCTCAGATCCAAGGGTTTGGGTCTGTGGTCACCTATGCAAATTGGCGAGGCTTTTTACCCAACATTTCCCAGGAAAGGGGGGGTGCAAGTGTTGGGAGGATTGTTCATTGTTCTTAAGATCCAAGGGTCTGGGTCTGTAGTCACCTAGGCAAACTGGTGAGGCTTTTTACCAAACTTTGTCCAGGAAGTGGGGTGCAAGGTTTTGGGAAGTATTTTGAGGGGAAAGATGCATCCAAACAGCTCTTCCCCAGTAACCAGTATTAGTTTGGTGGTGGTAGCGGCCAATCCAAGGACAAAGGGTGGAATATTTTGTACCTTGGGGAAGTTTTGACCTAAGCTGGTAAAGATAAGCTTAGGAGGTTTTTCATGCAGGTCCCCACATCTGTACCCTAGAGTTCAGAGTGGGGGAGGAACCTTGACAATAGATAAAAGAGAGGATACCTCCCTGTACCGAAGGCAAAATTCTCTCCTATTTCAGTCAGTTTGTGCCACTCAAATGGCTGAACTCTGCTCCTAAGTGGCCAGCTAAAAATTCCCTTGGTGTGGGGGAGCTCTCAGCTGGTATAAAGCTGGCAGAAGTGGCACCAATGCCAGCTGCCTCCTGCACCTGACTCTAATGTAAAGATTGCATCGGGCATGTCAGGGGTGGGGCGGAGCCTGCTGGCACTCTGTTATGTCTCAACTGGCATAATGTGCCACGATTGGGGCAGCTCCCTGACTCTGCCCTCCCGCCTCTCCCTACTGCTGCACTGAATAGATGTCAGCACAGAAAATAATCAGATCCAAAGATTTTAAATTCAGACACCCTCTGGTTTCAGTCTGGAAGATAATGCTGCTTGTTCACAGCCTGCAGCTTCTGGAATTCTTATTAGGAATTTTTCCAGCCCACTGTTCCCTGGACCATCTTCAATTTGCTCACACTAACCCCTTTACATTTTATGTGTACATTACAGAAGCTATATCTTTTATTTGTTGAACATAAAAGGCTGGTTATGTAGAAGCTTTATTTTTCTAGTAAATGTCATGCCTCCCACCTGATTTTTATCTCAGGCAGGTGGAAAATTGTGGTTTATTGGGGTAATGGACCAAATTAAGGAGTATGTATTGAATGGAATAGTCATGCTGGTGTGACCAGGAAAAGTATTTGGGGAGGAGTTGTAGAAAACCTGAAGCCATCAGCCTGGTTTATGACTGCAGTTAAAATAAGAAAAGGCAAACAGAATATTGGCATGAATCTAGAGGGCCAGAACAAGAATAAAAATGCAGTACTGTTGCTGTACAAAGTGCCGCTTACACTCCATTTAGAATACCATGTTTAAGCTTGGTCACATTTTTCTGTGGAGAACTATGATTGCTTTTGAGAGGGGATAACAAAGGGCAGCCAGGATGATTTCAGGTCTTAAGAGTCTCTCCTGTGAGGAAAGGCTATCATGGAGACTCGATTTATTCTTATTGGTGAAGAGGATTTGAGTCATTAACTGTGTATGGCACAATAGCCTTCATGTAATTTGTTATTTAAATAACTGTAAACAATGATAAACATTTCATTTCTTTAAGGGGCCTTTTCATCCCCTGCACAACTGTTTACCTATACTTATTTGGGGAACATTTATTTAAGGCTCTGTGCAGCAGTCTACCCGTGTGAAATTAAGGGTGTGATCATGGCACTGATAAACAATGCCTTGCTCTGCCAATATGTCTGTTGCTTTGTCAGCAGCTTACTTAAAATGATGAGCCTTGCTGTGTGCCCTGAAAATCAATTGGGTGATTTCAAATATTGAACAGCGTGGTTGGTGCTGTATGGATGAATTCAAAGTGTAGAACCACCTGGAGGTGTTTACAGTCTAAACAAACAATGAAAACAATAGATAAAGATAACACAATGTCTTTATTTACAATAATCAGCACTTGGTTGCTAAATTCTCCTCCATATGTGACTGGTTTGGTCACTTGTGTGATATTGCAGCAACAGGCTTAGACAATCATGTACAGAGATGTGAGGATCAAATAATAATTTGATAATTGCAGTCATGTGAGGGTCCTTATAAAGGGATCCCTGAAAAACTGCTCATAATGAGGCCAGAATGAGAGCTGAATGAATAACTGACTTTTTTCAGTTTGTTGGCAATTCTGAAAAATCGAATTTTTTTTATTTGACCTGAAATGGAACTGAAAATTCCAAATAATTTCAGCAAATCAAAACAATTGACAAACATTTCATTTTGGGTTGAATAAAACATTTTGTTCAATACAGTAGAAGCTCAGAGTTACGAACATTAGAGTTACAAACTGACTGGTCAACCACACACCTCATTTGTAACCAGGCACTCTCGAACACAATCAAGCAGCAGAAGAGACACGCATAGACAGAAAAAGGCAAATACAGTGCTGTGTTTAATGTAAACTACTAAAAATATAAAGGGAAAGTTTAAAAAAAAAGTTTGAGAAGATAAGGAAATTGTTTCCGTGCTTGTTTCATTTTATTAGGATGGTTAAAAGCAGCATTTTTCTTCTGCATAGTAAAGATTCAAAGCTGTATTAAGTCAATGTTCAGTTGTAAACTTTTTTGAAAGAACAACCATAATATTTTGTTCAGCATTACAAACATTTCAGAGTTACGAACAACCTCCATTGCCAAGGAGTTAGTAACGCTGAGGTTTTACTGTATTTAACTTTTGCGTCTAGACATTTTAAAAATAAAAGCAAGGGAAATGAAAAGCTAGAGTCACAAAATGGCTGGCACAACAGCTGCTTCCCTTATAACCTTTAGCCCAGTGGTTAGGGCACTCACCTGACATGTGGGAGATCTGGGCCTGAATTCCCCTCCTCCCCTATGTGATGTGAAGCAGATTTTTAAAACTGGGTCTCGTCTCCCACATGAGTGCCCTAGTCACCAGTTTGCAGGGTATTTTGGGAAGTGTATCTCTCAATTTGTCCTGTTGCAGCTGTTCCACTTTGTATAAAATACTAGAATAGTATAAAATACTTGTATTGTCATTGAGCCAGAGAGAGATTCTGTTACTCCTGGAGGAATTCTGTGTAAAAAATTAAAAATTCTGCACATAATTTAAAATTCTGCATATTTTATTTGTTGAAATAACAATATAATCATGCCAGTTCCAATTATTTTGGTAATATATTTCAAAATACCCGTTATTATGTTTGTAACAATACAGACAACAAAAAAGATTCAGGAAATATTTTTTGATGAATAGATTCCTTACTAGGCATATTAATATAGAACTTTGAGTAATAATTCATTTAAACTACAATACAGAAATTTATTTCCCGCATCCCTCAGAAGCAGTGCAAAGGCTTGGGAGAGTCAGGAGTAATGGAGGAGTTGAGGGAGAGGGAACTAATTGCTGGGAAGGAATCTAGGAGTGAATCTGGAGGGTTGTTGCGTGTGAGTGGGAGAAGGATGCAACCATTTTTTGGTAGGGGAAGGGATTTTTAGGGAGTTGGGGAGCCTCCCCCATGCAGACCCTGGCTGACCTGTAACCTTTCCCATTCAATCAGACACATCTGCCCTGTCCCTGCACCACCACTCATCCACCCCCATCTGGCCCTGCAACCTCCCACCTCCCATCCCCATGTTGCATTGCACCCCCACTCCCATTCAGCCCCTGGCTCAATGTTGTCTCCCCACTAGCTCCTGTGCCCTCACCCCAGTCTGTGCCTTCCATTAGCCCTTCTGAACCCCAATCTGTGACACCTCTAGCAACCCTGTGTACCCTGCTCTGTCCGTCCCCTCCATATCCCGTGCCTTCTCACCTGGCCCCATGGGCAAGGCATTGTGAGGAAAGCAGTCTCTTCCCCCTCTTCTCCCCTCTCCGCAGCTGGCTGCTTCAGCCTGGAGCTAGCGGTTCTCTCTTCTGATGCCAAAGGAGTCTCTGGTGGGTGATGGGTGAAATTGAAGAGCCTCCCGATCAGAATGTATTTTCTGTGGGAGTGAAGGAAATCTGCAGGGGACATGATTCTGTGCATGTGCATGGCACAGAATTCCCCCAGGAGTAATCTGTAGCCTGGTGATGAGAGCACTCAGGGGTCTTGAGTCCTGAAAGCCACATGAATTTTAATGTGACAGATTATTTCTCTGAAAATTTATATCAAAAATACATTTTAAAAAAAATTATTCACTGTTCATCAAGTGGCATTTCTTACTCTTCTATTTAAAATCTTTCAGTCATCTAGTCGGGGAGCAGAAAGAACACCATGTGACTTTAGTGATCAATCACATAGTCAAAGTTCTTGTGATCCATAACCTAACCGCTATTTGCCTAACAATTCACTGAATACTTACTCATATCACGATCAGTTTATGAACGATTTGCAAACAGAAGAAAAAAGCTAAATTTGCAATTTTATTTGTTACAAATAATTTGACTATCTCTAATCTTGAGCAAGCAGATAATTCAGACAGCATTATTTCACACTAAGAAGACTGAATGTTATACATATTGTTACCAAGCTGTTTCTTTCAATGCCTTGCATGAATGCACTTGGCTCAACATTCTTTTGGAAAGAGCACAATAAGAAATCAAACAGGTTGGTATAGTATTAACATAGATGTGGCAGTCTTTTTGAGACAAGTGGCCTTTTACTGTCCTACAATTATTTGTACTCTTGTTACCACTCCTGTAAATGAGAGTTCTAGCAAAAGTGTCCTTGAATGCAGTGCAAAAAGGCCTCCTCTAATTAAAAGTTTCCGTACACACACACCCTGTATTGAGGGGGGTGTGTGTGTGTGTGTGTGAGAGAGAGAGAGACATATCAACTTTCAAAGAAAGCCATTGTCATTGCTTCTCACCAGGTGAAACATAAATTAGAGATGCAACTGTGACATTGGCAGACCGGGTGCCAGTTCATACCAAGGCTCAGGGCCTCACTGAATACTGACAAAGGCATAGTTGGAAACCAGCCTGGTTTACTTAGATTAGTATAGTTAAACTAGCTATTAAGAATGTGTTTAGTGAGTAGACTTTATGGAATGCTTGTAGGATGCTGCATGTATTTAGCCTACTTATCATATCTGTGTATTCCATGGTATAAAGTTATACTGAGTGTTTGTATTGTAAACCTCTGTAACTGTGTAAGTCACTAAACAGGGAAAAAGCATTCATTATCGTAAAGTGCTTGTCCTGCACACAAGATGGCCCATTGCTACACAGTGCCTCATTTGCCTTCATCAAAGGACGGAGACCTTGTTGACTGCATTCCTAACTCCCTCCAGGAAGAGGAGGCCTGCATAGGAATCCTCATCCCATCAATGTGGAATCTGGAGTGAAGGGTATAAAAAATCCCTGACAAGGAGAAACTGGATCTCTCTTTGCTGTCTGGACTCTGACATAAGCAAGAGATCTCCATGCTGCGTCTCATGGGTCTGTCCTAAAGGACATGTAGAGCTGCTTATTATAGAATATTTTATATTACCTTTTAAAATCTAAGACTGTAACTCATTTGTGTGTGTATGTTTCCTGTTTTAGTCTTATAATTCTCATTCCTTTTCTTAGTTAATAAATCTTTAGCTAGTTCATTACAGGATTGGCTACAGGTATTGTCTTTGGTTTGAGATCTGAGTACAAATGACCTGGGGTGATTGGTCATCTGGGACTGGGAGTAACCTGAACATTATTGTGATTTTGGGTGTAAAGTGACCATCTATCATATAATCCATCTTGCCTGGTGTCGTGCTGTCTGGAGTGGCTCACAACCAACTGTGAGTGCCAAACTCAGGTCAGACTGTCAAGAAGCAGGGAAGAGATCCCAAACTGGTTGTATGTTCTATAATATTTCACCAATCCAGTAACATACTCTTCACTTTATCGCACTATATCAGATTCAAAACATCTTTTCCTAGAGTTTCCAGGCCTTGTCCTACATTGAGGAACAAAGAAACACAGTGAAGATAGGAACTGCCATATTGGATAAGATTAGTGCCCATGTATTCCAGGATCCTGTTTCTGACAGTGGCCAGTACAGATGCTTCAGAGAAAAGCATGATAAACCCCATCATGTAGCCTGCCCATAGAGGAATTCTCGGAATAATCCTTGTCAGTTAGCAATTGGTTTATGCTTTGGAGCAGGAGGCATTCTATCCATTATCAGTTATTTTTATGCTTTCTAATGTAATTGTAGATATATCCATTAGCCATATGTGTGTGTGTGTGTGTATGTGTGTGTGTATATATATATATGTGTATATATATATATATATATATATATATATATATATATATATATATATAAATGTCTAAGCCTTTAAAAATCCCACTACGTTTTGGGGGTTTGTGATATCTTGCTTCAGTGAGTTCCACAGACTGATTATGCATTGTGTCGACAAGCATCTCCTAGTGTCTCCTCTCATATTCCCTCTCTAAACATTCCACCCTGTTTAACAGCACCCTTTGCCCATGCCTATGTCCATATTACTTTTGATGTCACCCTTTATGCGTGGAGTAACCTCCCCAATAAGATATGCCAAGCTCCCTCAGCCCTGGTCTACACTAGGAGTTGAGGTCGAATTTAGCAGCGTTAAATTGATTTAACCCTGCACCTGTCCACACAACGAAGCCCTTTTTTTCGACTTAGAGGGCTCTTAAAATCGATTTCCTTACTCCACCCCCGACAAGGGGATTAGCGCTTAAATTGGCCTTGCCGGGTCGAATTTGGGGTACTGTGGACGCAATTAGACGGTATTGGTCTCCGGGAGCTATCCCAGAGTACTCTATTGTAACCGCTCTGGACAGCACTCTCAACTCAGATGCACTGGGTTTAGCAGGCTGTTGATTTCACAGAGGGAGGGAGGAGAAAATGAATACAAAACAAATCTGGTCTATTTCTTGTTTTCAGCCACTTCATCTATCTTTATACATCTTGCTGGCAGCAGACTGTGCAGTACGACCGCTAGCCATCATCATCTCCTGGGTGCTCGGCGGAAGACGGTGCAGTATGACGACTAGCCATCATCTTCTGCTAGCTGGAGGTTAAAAGACAGTGCACTGCCGGTAGGACTCAATCGCCAAGAGACAAAACAAGGGAAATGACCTGGCTGAGTCACTGCCATGTTTGCCCAGGCGCCTGGTTAAAAGAGCACCCAGGACTATGTCGATGACGGCTACCAGTCGTACTGCACCGTCTGCTGCCAGAAGGCAATGGGTTGCTGCTACTGTGTAGCAATGCCGTACTGCATCTGCCAGCACGCAGGAGACATACGGTGACGGTTACCTGAGCGGGCTCCATGCTTGCCGTGGTATGGCGCCTGCACAGGTAACTCAGGAAAAAAGGCGCGAAACGATTGTCTGCCCTTGGTTTCACGGAGGGAGGGAACGGGGGCCTGACAATATGTACCCAGAACCACCCGCAACAATGTTTTAGCCCCATCAGGCATTGGGATCTCATCCCAGAATTCCAATGGGCAGCGGAGACTGCGGGAACCGTGGGATAGCTACCCACAGTGCAACGCTCCGGAAGTCGACTCTAGCCTGGGTACTGTGGAAGCACTCCGCCGAGTTAATGCACTTAATGCACTTAGAGCATTTTCTGTGGGGACACACACTCTCGAATATATAAAACCGATTTCTAAAAAAACGACTTCTATAAATTCGACCTTATTCTGTAGTGTAGACATACCCAAAGAAAAGCACCAGCTGGTGGAAATTCTTACTGTGATGAAATAAGGGGGTTGATAGCAGTCAGCACCTCCCAGGATTAGGCCTAAAAGCAGCTGGGCTTGCTCTAAAATTCCTTTTAGCTCACTTTTGTGGCTGAGTTTAACTAAAGGAAGCTTTTATTCCTCCATGCCTTGATAAATGAGTCTTTTTAGCGTGATGAGTGGAACTGGAGAAAGAGGTTCAGGTTTCAGGAGTGATCTGGTTCAGTGTAGCACCTGAGGGCTCAGCAATTCAATCTGAATCCACGCTGCCACCCCTTAAACTCCAGAATCCCAGCATGTTACACCGGGCACTCAGCATTGTTAATAAATATCTTTCCTACTACAATTTTGCCTCTCTGCCATGTCTCTTGTTGTTAATGGAACAGTCTTGAGCAGAAACAGGTGAATCATCAAAATAACCAACAGGTAAATGTAGTTATCCCCGCATAAGCAAAATGTAGCTCTGTGGAGGCACATACACACTGAAAAGCGGGGAGCCCAGGTACATGTCCTTGTGGAGCATCATGATTTTTATCTATAGTGACAACTGGCTAAATTAACAAAGTGCCACCTGCCAGAAAAAACTGAAAGCACAGAAGTACTGTACAGTGTTTGGCAATTTCATTTCTCCTATCATGTATAGTGAGACTGAACCATCCTTTGGGCCAGATGCAAAAATACAGAATGAAGGTCCAACATAAGGTGAACCTGGGAGCACAATCTGCAATGAATAATTTATTAATTGAATATAGCCCTACTTCCTGTTCACTAACATTTTTCATAAAAGTAAGTGTGTGTGTTTGTTCATAATCAAATCTGTTTTATGCAGACACTTTGCAGACTGTCGGTTATTTGCAGCAAGAACTGCTTTGAGTCTTCAATATTTGTAATTCAGAATGTACAGTGTTGCCAGTGCTCACAGCTTCATAGATTCATAGCTTCCAAGGCCAGAAGAAGAATCTAGTCTGACCTCCTGTATAATATGGGCCATAGAACCAATTGTTTTGTGAGTCTCACAATAATTGGTATTTTTCTAAAAGTCATGTGAACACTGAAAAATCTAGACTTTTCAAATTTTTTTTTTAAAAAGTAAGTTTCTAGCCCTCATGATTGCAAACAAAAGCATGAAAATGTGACCCCCTAGCACATTCCAGAAGCTCAAAAACAGAAGGCAGGTTTATTAACACACTGGTCCCTCCCCATAAAAAAGTCTTTAAGACAAACTTCTGGCTTTAAAAGAAATCTTAGATGTTTTGAAGCCTGATTGATTTTTTAAAATCTCTTTTTGGTTTGGCAATATAGTTCTTTTGATTGGGCCTCCCCCCCTCCCAGATTATAGTATGGCTTTCTCCCTGATTGGGAGAACATAACACGATCAGGTGTTCTGGGTGAATATGTGCATTCAAAATTTTTGTTCCGTGAATATTTTGCAATATTTAGTGCTTTGAACATTCCTGCCCGTGAAGCTTTTTGGCAGGCAGTAGATTACTTGTAGAAGGTGAACAAAATAGTCAGAGAAAGATTAGATAAAAAAAATTAATCAAATAATATTTTTGGAACAATTGCTAAATAAAACCAAGATGAAAGGCAGAATGGAGTGGGCTGTAGGAAGAAAGTCTTTGAGTGCTCTGTTAAGTGTTACTTCAGTGGTGACACAGGTTGATTTCATATCTACTAAAACAGCAATGGGCATAATGTGTGTCACTACAACCATAAGAAATTATTTCTACTGGGGAAGGAATAATGGCCCACAGTAAATCAGCTTGGTTACAAGATCTCACAGGATAGAATTTACGTGAGTTCTTATGACAGACAGAAAAGGAACCCCAGTTGTCACCGTACTTGTGGAAGCTGAGATCTGATTGGAGTTTTTTGTAGCGTGTGACCATTCAGATGATATGGAAGGCAGATTTTCCAGTGTAGTATGTCTGCTCTGTATTGCACTGCTGGCACAATCTGGTCCCTACTGGCATTTTATAAGTAGCCTGTCTGATCATCCCTATGTAAGAATGATCCTTCAATGGCATAGAGCCAAAGTAGGGATTCTTATGTTATTTCCCCACAATGACTGCCAACATACCAGTGAAAAAGAAGGTTTGTCTGGGACACTGCTGTGACCTGCTGTTCATTGACTATGTCCTCCAGGATCCATGCAATACACAGTGAGTTAGAACAGCCCTGAGGCTGCTCTAAAATGGTGCAGCAGAGCCAGCCTTGCACAGAGATGCAACAGGATCAGAAGAGTGTGAATGTGGGAATTGACTTGTATTCTGCACACTTCAGCTACAGCCACAGGTCTGGTCTATAGCCTTTCACTACCAGGCTGCTAGTGAAAATCTGTCCCAAGGCTAGTAGTGACTGAAAGTTGATGATCTGACTGCTTAGCTACCCATGGTGTAATGAAAGTGGTGGTCAGTTTTTTCCCCTTTCATTCCTAATGTTTTAAAAAATACTAAAAGAGACGTAGAGGTGAAAGAAGATGACAGCGAATTATGTATGAGTTAGTTGTGCAATATGACAGCAAGAAAGGCCATTCAAAAGTACTATGCCACAGAGCAAAAAAGGCATTAAGGGCTGGTCTAGACTACCACTTAAGTCGATGTGTCTTACATTGCTCAGGGGTGTGAAAAAGTCACCCCCCCTAAGCGACATAAGTTACATTGATCTAAGCACTGTACATGCTGGTGCTACGTTGAGGGGAGATGCTCTCTAAGAGTTAGACTCTAGACACCTGATCCAATGCCCATTGAAGGCAATGGGAGTATTTCCACTGAATTCAGTTTGGATCAGGATCTCTGTGAGTGAAGAATCATAACTGCGTTCCGTTCTCGGCATTTCATTACCAGAATGGTGTAGACAAACAGCAGTCAGAGATGAGCAACCAACATTATTAAAAGGTTGGAAGGAGTGACTTATTTGGAAAGATTTAAAGAGCAAAGTCTTTGTCTTAGCAGAGGATGGAAAAAGGGGCGAGGGTGAAATGGTGGGAAGTAGGATAATTGGCTATAGAGATTTAATTGTTGAAAATACCAAGAAGGGAGATTATTCATCTTGGCACAGAGGAGTATATGGTAACAATGAATAATTAAGAACAAGAAAACTTAGGCTAAATATTGGAGGGAAATATCCTGACAGTGAGACATTAGAGCCCAGATATTACATGGATGAGCATGGTATAGTAATAGATTTATACAGCTGTGGAACAGTCTTCCATGAGAAGTGGTGGAAGACTAATCACTGGAAATATTTAGAACTAAAGTGGAAAGAGCAGTAGGAATATATTGAAGAGAACATGCCTGCACTGACAGGCCTGGGCTTAATGGCTAACGAGGTCTTTTCCATTTTCCTGAAAGAACTGCCCCAAGCACTGAAAGAACCCTGCTTGATTTCTAGGTCCCAAGCTGAGTTTGCAGGACCAGCAGTTGCAGAGATAATTGAATCTGGAGTCTTTGTGGGACAATAAACATGGAATCCTATGATACCGTATTTAAAGTGGTCTCTTTATAGCGGGACTAGTCCCACTGAGGAAAAAATGGTTGAAGTACTGAGAGACCTATGACAGGTTTGAAGGATGTGCCTCAGACTGAAACCCCAGAGAAAGATTCTAGCTCTATAGTTGGAATTTTTATCTGGGGTTGGGGTACCACGGTGTTGGATGTGAGCATATAGCAAAATCAATTTCACTTTTGGTTGTTGTAATTACAGCAAACCTCAGTGCCAGAAGCTCAGATTCCAATGTGGTTCCAGTATATCCACAGTTATGTTATCTAATAGTTTATTATTCAAAGACTATTTGATGCTTAATGGCAACAGAAATGTGAAAAATGCAGCATTTGAAAACCCCCTGGGGAATCAAATTTTAATAGTCATGTCACAAGTTTCTGGCAAGAAGTGTGTTTGTTATTTTTGTAATAGGGGAACTGTTTTTAATCCCCTCACACACAATTCAAAGGAAAAAATGAGGAGCTGACAATCCACAGTATATAATTAAACTAGCAAATGCAGAATTTAATTAAATTCTGCTTCAGTTATAAAATGCTGGACTTCCTAAAACCTCAGAAATCATTATTGATCAAATACTCCACCACTTCTGGGTTTGTCATCAGCCTGAAGTAGTGAATTATTCATAAATTCGAGCTTAATAGAGTAATTGTTCTTTCTGATGACCAGTGTCTGTGTGAAATGTCTAGACATGAGTTGCTTTTATTTTTTGGTGACTGCACACCAGCACTATCTTGCTAATGCTATCTGCTTGTCACTCTAACAGGCCAAGTTCTGCAGTCCTTGCTCAGGCAAAACTCCCAATTACTTTTATGGAAATGGTGCCTGAGGAAAAAGGAGCGTGGATTGCAGGGTTAGGCCCAATGTGGAATCTATGGTAGCCACTCCCCATGTTATACATTTCAAATTAAGAAGCAAACCACTCACAATTAGGCTTCACCTAAAACAGCGGTTGACAACCTTTCAGAAGTGGTGTGCCGAATCCTCATTTATTCACTCTAATTTAAAGTTTCGTGTGCCAGTAATACATTTTAACGTTTTTAGAAGATCTCTTTCTATAAGTCTAGAATATATAACTAAATTATTGTTGTATGTAAAGTAAATAAGGTTTTTAAAATGTTTAAGAAGCTTCATTTAAAATTAAATTAAAATGCAGAGCCCCCTGGACCGGTGTCCAGGACCCAGGCAGCGTGAGTGCCACTGAAAATCAGCTCACATGCCGCCTTTGGCACGCGTGCCATAGGTTGCCTACCCCTGATCTAAGAAAAACCCCAAGCCCCTCCAAAACGCAATAAAAAACATTTTCATTTACCACAATATTTACATATTTTGCATTATGCTAATGCAAACTGAAGAGATTTAGTCCTGCCTGTGGCATATTTTAAAAAATGCAATTTGTTAATCGCCTTCGAGCAAAAATAAAAATCAACAAAAAAATATAGCCCTTGGTAGGCACATAAAATTTATCACCTCTGCTCCACTCATATAGTTTATGAATCAATACACCCTGAGATTATTTGGTAGCAGATCTAGTCATTTCAAAATAGTCTAAATTTAAAGTTCTCCCTTTTATTTTATTCTCTGTTTTATTTGGCAGTTTGTTTGCTGTCCGAGCCAGTGGGCATAAATGATTTGTGTGTGTGGGAGATGAACTGCCAGTTGGAGCATGACCAAAACAACAGCAGCTGCCAGTCTCCCAGGAGTCACAGTGAGTAATTCAAGATTAACTACAAAAACTATTTGTCAAGTTTACTTCGAAAAGTTTCACCTCAGAGTATGAGATCTCCCTGCAAAGGACAGATCCTGATGTGTCCCTCTAATACTATGATTTTTGCAACAATGGCTGTTGCAAAACAGTAAAGCATTTATTCAGGGATATGATAATAGCCCTGCTGCTTGTTTAGAGTTGGCCGAAGAACCATGGTGCTGCTACAGAATAAGGATCTTCGTGCTCTCTGATTGCATTCCTAATTGCTATGGTACCTCCTTAATAGTGATGTAACTTTTCTACACTAAGCACCAGTGATAATACTGTTGGTCTTGTCAAGCAAACCCTTTGCTTTCTTTGTAACCTTGTGCAGCCTGCTGATGCTCTATGCAGATGTTAAATAAACGCAATACTGCCAGAGGGCTCTATGTATCTTTGTATTGGAATTTTGTATCCCTCTCCTTCAATCTTTCCTGGTTTTCCATTCTCTCTCTTAAAGATGCTGCACTCCCAGTAATGATGGAGTTTCGATTAAACTTTTAATTTAACCCATTAGGTTCAGAATTAGGCAGGACATGTGAGACTGTTTCCCATTCATCGTTGACTTTGACGCCTGAGCATAAGAAAAATTGTGGTAGCTTCTCCCTCCTTTTCTGTGGTATAATTCTACATTGTTTGCCTGTCCAAAACGCCAGCTCCAAGTAATTAGGGAAGGAATATAGAACTGGGTCTCTAAGCTAGAGGTCCAGATGGAGCAGTGGGCAGGATGCTTATTATATTCACAAGGAAACTATGTGAGGAGACATCCTCCTCCTTGGGCTGCAGAGCTGCTCCACAGAGATCACGTCGGCTTTGTGACCTTGGTGTATCCAACAGGAGGTGGTGGCAGAGGATCTGTGCAGCAAAGCCTGGAGGATCTGTGCAGCAAGCAAATGCTTTGGCCCCCCCGTTCCCCCAGCCCTCCTCTGCCTAGGTTCCTGAATGGCATCATCGCAGCTGGCGCTCTCTATGCACAATGGAATCAGATAGATAGATCCCTCTGCCATGGGTTACTCTGCAGCTGTGATGGAAGGAGCTAGATTTCTCCTTCACTAAAAATTACATATAGATTTTGTTTGCTCTGTCAATGACACACACTGATATATGGAGAATATAGGTCGCTATAAGTTGTGTGGGCTGGGAAGGATGAAAGATTGCAGCCCTGGTGTGTGAGGAGGCCTGCAGCAGCAAGAAGCTCAACCAGCAGTTGGTGTAATACAGAGGATAAAATACAGCCTTGGGCTATCATAAGTCTGTCACGCTGTCCCAGGATTTCTATGGTATATTGTCAGAGCAGGTTTTTCATGGACAAATCCTTCTCACCACTCCCACTTCAGAGACCCGGGTTACAACAAAGCTCCTTGCAAGATTTTGCAAATTGAGTAGTACTATCATTTAGTCATTTTCAAAATAAATTCTCCACACAGATGTCTTTTTTAAGATACCTTTTGGTATGTTTCTTGAACAGTGTTGTTATCCAGGGAAACTTGCTACAATTTGACATCTAGTTGTGGCATTGCACTTCAAAGTAGATCTCCCCAAAATGGGTAACCTTCTAGCGTCTCTTGCTGTAAAAACACAGACAGGAAAATAAGATTTTAAAATACAGAATGGAGGAGAAATGCTTTAAACATAGCAGTAGCTCAAAGTGGCTTGTTGGTTCTTCTTGGGGAGAACTTTGTAGCTTGTTTACTATGCAGAAATCTGTCTCTCTCTTCACCAACTGCTTTGCAAGATGTCTGCTTTGCCTAAAAATTTCCTCTTGGTTCTTTAATAAGATTTTGCTTCCCTTCCACGATCGGGGAGTTTTGTTTCCGTGTTTGTGATAAGCCACCTGCTTCATTTTTTACAGCACTGTTTTTACTCCTACCTTTTATGTCATGTAGTAACCTTTCAGAGGAAGCAGGCCTTGCATTGACTTCTGCATCCCTTCTGCAATATGTAGACTGAAATTCTTCAGCATAGGTTGGGTAAGAGGAAAACACTGGTGGGAAAATTCACAGAACCCTTCTGTGCTGTAACACTTCACAGTTCAAAATATTAGTTATAAATCTTGATTGGTGCCTTAGAGCTGAAGTACCCACAGCTGGGATGAATACTTTGTTGATCCAGATGCAGTGGAGTCATGCAATAAACAGGTAAAGCATTGTACCTATAAAGCACCAAAACAATTTACACCTCTTGACAACAGCAAGCCTTTGTCAGGGTCAAAAAGTTTCTGTTGCTTTCTAGTCATTATTTCCCACGTGTTTGTGAAGTGTTATGAGCTGGGTGTTCAGAACCAGTAATGACTGAAAAAAATGGGTTTGTTTAGTCTGGAGAAAAGAAGACTGAGAGGGGACACAATCACTGTTTTCAAGTACATAAAAGGTTGTTACAAGGAGGGTGAAAAATTGTTCTCATTAACTTCTGAGGATAGGACAAGAAGCAATGGGTTTAAATTGTACCAGGGGAGGTTTAGGTTGGAATTTAGGAAAAACTTGCAGTCAAGGTGGTTAAGCACTGGAACAAATTGCCTAGGGAGGTTGTAGAATCTTCTTCACTGGAGGTTTTTAAGAACAAGTTAGACAAATGCCTGCCAGGAATGGTCTAATTATTACTTAGTCCTGCCTTGTGTGCAGGGGACTGGATAACCTATTGAGGTCCCTCATGTCCTACACTTCTGATTCTATGTCATTCTTACACTAAATATAAAGACAGCAATCAGGTTCGCAACAAAGTAGGAATCAAATTAATTCTGTTTACTTTGGTGTTTTGTTTTTTCTCCAAACCCATCTATCCTGGGTGTGATATTTATAGAATCACAGGATTAGAAGGGACCGCAAGGGTCATCTAGTCTAACCCCTGCCAAAATGCAGGATTTGTTTTGTCTAAACCATCCAAGACAGATGGCTATCCAGACTCCTTTTGAAAACCTCCAGCAAAGGAGCTTGCATGACCTCCCTAGGCAGTCTGTCCCATTGTCCTGTTGTTCTTACAGTTAGGAAGTTTTTCCTGAGGTTTAATCTAAATCTGCTATGCTGTAGTTTGAACCTATTGCCTCTTGTCCTGCCCTCTGTGGCAAGAGAGAACAACTTTTCTCCATCTTTTTTATGTTAGCCTTTCAAGTATTTGAAAACTGCTATCATGTCCTCCCTCAGTCTCCTCTTTTCCAAAACATACCCAAATTCTCAGCCTTTGCTTGTATGGCTTGCATTCCATCCCTTTGATAATCTTTGTCACGGTCCTCTGGATCCTTTCCAGTTTCTCCACATCCTTTCTATACATTGGTGACCAAAATTAGACACAGTACTCCAGCTGAGGCCTAACTAGCACCAAGTAGAGTGGTACTATCACCTCCCATGACTTGCATGCTATGCCTCAGTTTATGCAACCTAAAATTGCATTTGCTTTTTTTGCAATAGCATCAGATTGTTGACTCATGCTGAGGTTGTGACCCACTACAACTCCAACATCCTTCTCAGCAGTGCTGCTGTCAAGCTAGTTATCTCCCATTCTGAATTTGTGCATTTGTTTTTTCTTCCCTAAGTATCAGTATAGTGATGATGATCTTACATGAGCTTCCAGATGGGCCCCAAAGCAATTTCTAACTGATTGTGCAAACTTAATATACACTAGTAATTGAAGTGCAGCCACTGCTTGGCTGAATTGCAGCAATGATTACAGCATAAGAAATGTTAGATGACAGGACATGACGTGGCATGAGGACTACCATATCCAGTTGAAATTACAAAGGGAAGTTAGATATAATGTAAATTGCCCATGTTTGCATGTTTTCTGCAAAATCAAAATTTTTGATGGGAAAATTTTGTTTGCAGAATTATATTTATTTTTCAGTCAGGAAAATGAAAACAAAATATTTTATGTCGGGTCAACTAGAATAAAACAAAATGTTTTTATCAGATAATATTGGGATGTATCACCTCAGTTCAGTGTGAATCTATCTCCCTGACTGGCCATGGTGCCTCATGGGAATTGAAGTCTGGATGCCTCGTGACTCTGTTATCTCCTATGGGCTTCACTCCCTAGCTGGGCTACACCTCCCATAATACACCAGGTTCTCCCTCTGGCTCAGCTGCCATGGGATAGTCCAACCAGGAAGCGTGGCCCATAGAGGAGAATGAGGGCATGAGGCATCCAAATTACAACTCTGATAAAGAATCAAGGTGCTCAATATGGACACAGGTTTCAGAGTAGCAGCCGTGTTAGTCTGTATCCGCAAAAAGAAAAGGAGTACTTGTGGCACCTTAGAGACTAACCAATTTATTTGAGCATGAGCTTTTGTGAGCTACAGCTCACTTCATCAGATGCATTCATTCCGATAAAATGAGCTGTAGCTCACGAAACTTATACTCAGATAAATTTGTTAATCCCTTAGGTGCCACAAGTACTCCTTTTCTTTTTGAGGTTTCAGAATGGTAGCCGTTCAATGTTGAACTGAACTGAAATGTTTAAAGAGAGAAGGTGAGTGAGTTGGACCAACTTCTGTTGATAAGAGGGACAAGCTTTCAAGCTTCACAGTGCTTTTCCTTAGGACTGGGGAAGGTACCCAGAGTGAATCCGTTATGCTTATCGATCTGTCCCACTTTGTATTTACCTTCCCCAGACCTGAGGAAGAGCTCTGTGAAGCTTGAAAGATTGTTCCTTCCACCAGCAGAAGTTGGCCCAATAAAAGATATTACCTCACCCACCTTGTCTCTCTCCTATCTCTCTTCAGCACAGCTACAACAATACTGCAAACATGAAATGTTTAGAAGTTTATGAATCAAAATTTTTCAAAAACTCTAATTTTGTGAAAAAATTGATATTTTGGCTTCTCACCCTGATCTGGGACCTAAACAAGTGCCGAAACATTGGAATTTTCCAAAGAACAGAAATCTTGATTTTTTTGGATCAGTGCTACTGCTTCACTCTGCTTAGCCTGTAAAATCTAGCGAGCTCATTTTCCAGGTATCATGGCTTACTTTTATTAGCTTCCTATTTATTAAAAATTCAACCTTGAAATACATCTTCCCTCTTGGATATGAAGAGATATATAGGAGAGGCAAGTGATTCTCATTGCACTTTTTAGTTGGTGAATACAATTCATGATTCTAAGTTCACTCACTGATTTGATAGTTAGAAGTCTGTCTGGGCTTTATTTATAAGATTTTCTTTTTAAAGGATTTAAATTGTGATTATACAAATTTGCTGGAGGCGAAAACTTGGTATATGTAGGCTCAGCCTGGGAGCAGTGATTTGCCACATATGGTTTAAATTGCTTTAGATGTTTCAAATGTTTAGGCTTTCATTATGCAGTTAATTCTTTTGTGTGATTTCAGTGCTTTTCTGCACCTCCATTTTTGGACAAGTAAAATTTGCTGGACTTTAATGCCTTAGATCTTTTTTTATAAAGACAAAATGTTGCCAAAATACTAGTGTGTATACATGATAGCAATGTGTTGTGAGGAAGTTTACCACAGTTAATTACCGCAGTTGAGCGTATGGACTATGCATGTTACACAGATGGACTGTATGATATCCAGATACTTTAAGTATGCAAATTCCCATTGAAGTGACAGAGCTTAGTGACTCTCTTGGATTGAAGCAGCTACAGTCTATTGTATCAATAATCCAGGGATTAAGGAAACTCTAATTGTAAATATGATGCACAGAAGAGCGATTTATATTTGGGACAAGTTTAGCACAGTTCTTTGCAGTCTAACTTTCTGCTCTCCCCAGGATCCAAATTTGAATCTCAGCTGTGATTATGTTCATGTCACACATGGGGGTCTGATTTCCCCGCCACCCTCCTTACTCACACTACAGTAAACTAGGAATAATTCCATCAGTGTAAAGTGAGCAGAGAACCAGTTCCAGTCTTTTCAGCAATGAAAAGTAGTAACTGCTCATCAGCCTACCTTGCTCAGTGTCTTGTATTGTATGTTGCTACACTCATCAGCATTACATGCTTCTTTACTCTGACCTACAATGATTAGGGACTATAGGAAAATCACATCTAGGGCTCTTTGTTTTCCTCTTTAAACCCTGCATGTAAACATGCCCAGAAAAAATCTGGGTTTGAAACTCAAATGGGGTTAGAGTTAAGGCCTCCGTTTTTATCCTTAACCAGCCCTGTCATGTTAAGGTATTGCAGCATGTGCTGTATCTGATGTGTAACCTCACCTGCCAATTGCTCTTCCAGACCTAGACATACGGTAATAGGGTGAATGAATGGCATGTTAACCTTCACTGGAAATTTGCTTAGGTTGGTTAAGTCAGAGCATTAGCACACTTGCAATAATTAGTTTGTACTCTATTTGGAAGAGCTGGATTCTGCAGGACCTGCAGTGCATGTATTGTAGAGGGAGGTACTGGGGAAAGGGGATATCAGGAGTTTTCCTTCACTTGTTGGCCCATACAAGGGCCAGGCAGAATTGCAGTCTGTGCACGTAGGTGAGCACAGGGACTGCTTCACCTCCACCTCTGTGGACTTATACCATCCTAAAGGAGATAGTAAGGTGGCCTCCACACTACAAGGGGACAGGATGCTTTCTGTCTCCTGTTGCCCCACACTGCCTTTTACCCAGGTGCTCCTACTGGCACAGGGGTGAAAGTAACTTAAAGGATTTACCGGTACTCCGGAGTCCTGAGCAAGGGGCGTGGCCTCGATTGGAAGGGGCGTGGCCTCAACTGGAAGAGGCAGGGCCTTTAAATACCCGGGACCTTTAAATCAAGATTTAAAGGCCCCAGAACTCCGGCTGCGACGGGGAGCCCTGGGGCCTTTAAATCACCCCCAGAGCTACCAGCTGCAGGGGCAGCTGGGAGCCCCGGGGCTCAGGGGCGATTTAAAGGGCCCCGGGCTCTGGCCGCCGCCACCGCAGCAGAGCTCCAGGGCTCCTTTAAATCACCGCCGGAGCCCTGCCGCCGCTACCCCGGGGCTCTGGCAGCGGGGCTCGGGGGGCGCTTTAAAGGGTCCGGGGCTCCCCGCAGCGGCCGGAGCCCCTGGCTGTTTAAAGTGGTGCCGGAGCTCTGCCGCCGCTGCCCCAGGGGAGCCCTGGGCCCTTTAAGGCACCAGCCTGGGGAAGCCGGTCTGGCACGGCATACTGGCTCTTGCTGGTACGCCGTACTGGACAGTACTGGTTTACTTTCACCTCTGAATGGGCATAATCTAAAGAAACAATGCCTGCTGCTGTGTCTACTGCAGTCAGACTTTGGTATCAGATTAGCATTCCCAGTAAGTATTTTGTAATACTTGGGAGACACTGAACTCAGCCCTGTGTGAATGACTACACATGGGTATTACCTAATTCTTAAAGTATTAAGATAATTAGGAAATGTGATACTCCACAAAAAGAGACAGCTAGTTGTGTTAAAGGTATCAAAGATGTTCTGTCTCCCATGTCAATTTGAACAGTGCTCTTGGCTACTACATTACAGTAATCAGCTTAGCTAAATTTGTTTTGCATGTCTGATGTTAATGAGCGATTGGTTGTTATTCTTTTAGGGTGAAATCCACTGAATCTGCATAAAACAGGAGCCCTTGAGCTCTAGGCAGGTGGAAGGCAGAGGGCCCAGTGTCAGGCAGCACCCCTAGAGAACAGAGTGTTAAGCTGGAACAGTAAGCATATACCCTCTGTGGCAGTTGCATGGGGTGGATTTGCATAAACATGGATTCTCTGACCCTACAGTAGGCCCATTGTAGACTTCCTCTCTTGACTAAGCAGGGTGCGTAGGTGACTGCTCCACTCCTGGTCCCTGTACGCAGGTGTTAATGGTGTGCAGGGTCTCAGCTCGTGTCAGCTCTGGTGCTTTCTATGAATGATGAAGAAACAATACATAAAATGATGAAGAAACAAAATCTCCACATTTAAACACATTTCAGCCAGATTTATGCAACACCATGCAAGACGGAATTTCAGAAAAGCTTCTTTCGGATGCTTTAATAGATGATTCAGATTATAACCCATCTTTGCAAACATGCCATTTCTAATTGATTCCATATGCTCCCCGTCCCTTTCCCTCCCCCTCTCTACTCTTGGGATCGTTCTGTTCAGCCTGGAATATGCCATTCAGCAGCTTATCTAGGCCTGGCTAATGTTACATTGCATAAACAGGAAAGGGTCTAGGACTGGATGCCATGTTTAAAATGTGGTGTGAATAATCTGTGGCTTTGCAGCTCTTCATTCAAAGTAAAGCCCTGCTTCAGTCTGACACTGTTGTGGCTGCCAGAAACCTGTTGGAGTGGCTCTGATCATGCAACACAGTTAATTCCTCATGGAGAGATCAA
Organism: Eretmochelys imbricata; assembly: GCF_965152235.1. Taxonomy (NCBI): domain Eukaryota; kingdom Metazoa; phylum Chordata; order Testudines; family Cheloniidae; genus Eretmochelys; species Eretmochelys imbricata. Next base: position 114,213,891 of record NC_135577.1, read on the forward strand.
GGTTACAGCTCTTGTATAGCAGCAGAAAGCCTGAGAGCTAATAGGATAGCACCAGAGAGGCTGCTTGAGAAGCAGCAAAGGTGCCCACCCATCAGGGCTACTCTAGCGCTTGATAAACCGTAACTCATTGCTTTCCTCATTCATCATTAAAATGAGATTTTTATGCTAGGTCTGTAAAATGCCATCATAGTGAGTTATTTCAGCGAGGTTACTGAGAACAACGGCCACCTTTTATGGCATAGGAGTCCGGGAAAGACTTCTAAAGATTATTGCTAGTTTACGGCCCACACATTTTCTCTGCCCCACCCTCTCTTTCTGTCCCTCCTCCCACATATTAATCCTCATTTAACATCATGAGGAGCTGATGAAGGATGCCAAGGTCATTTCTGTGCCAGCAAGATTGCTCATATATGGCCAGTCACCTCTCCATGCTGAGCGTTCCAATATTGTATTGTGTAACCCACCAGGAGGTTCACAGACATGATACAACTTTCCCATAATGGTTCTACTGAAGCAACTGCAGTCTGCAAGGTCAGGTGCAGTGGCCAAGGCAAAATACTCCTCTCTTCTCATTTTCAAGGTGTGTAATTGAAGATTTCCTAGTGAACTGTCCTTTCAGTTCCAGATTAACACAATTAGAATGTAAGGCAACATGGTGCCAAGAAATGAGCACAAAGATTGGAGTCAAGAACTACCTTTGCCACAACCCTCGTGTATGATCTGGGGCAAGTCACTTCACCTTTCTGCCTCTCTTTCCTCTTCTAAAAGCGCAGAAAAATAATACTTAGTTGTGGCCCAGTAAGGTTAATATTCATATGACACTTAAAATAATAGTTAATATGTTCTTCATTTGTATTCACATTAGCTGCTCTGGGCCCCAAATATGATCAAGATCCTAGTGTGCTAGGCACTTCACACACACAGAGTCAATGACAGTCCCGGCCAACAAAGAGTTTGCAATCTAAATAGACAAGGCAGAATTCCCCCATTTTGCATTGGGGAGCTAAGGCACTGAGAGATTTAATCACTTAACCAGCCTCACCCAGGAAATCCATGTAAGTGAACCCCTATCTAAGTAGTGAACCCCTGTCTCCTGCGTCCCTGTTCAGTGTCTTAATCACAAGACCAACCTTCCTCTATAAAGTGCTGCATAAGCACTAAAGTACAGTAGGCCTGTTTTAAGGAACCACTGAGGGAATCAACCATTTGGTTGCTCAGTGGAGGCAATTCTTTTAATAAAGATGGAGCAGCGTTGTACTCAATTGGTCAGATACTCCACCACATTACTCCAGCTTTATACTGGTGTCACTCTGTTCAAACAGATGGGACACACCAGTATAAACCAGTTGTAACACCAGGGTGCATCAGGCTCAATATATAGAGAGACTTAAGGGGCTTTCTCTCTTAAGAAAGAAGGCTGTCTAATAAGTGTGGTTTCTTGTATATTTGTTTGTTATTGAGAAGTGGGAACAGACCATTTAAAACACTCCTACCCACCCATATCCACACCAACATTCGAATGAGGTCTGATTTGGTTTGGGTGAGATACTACCCATGATCATTTAGGGTCAAATGAGCCATCCACAAAAGTGTTCTACCTACAGGTATGGATGTCACGCCTCTTGCTCTTCTTAAATCCTGATTTCAATCAATCAGGAATTTATTGGACTGCTTTGCCAGATTACAGAAACTAGTTTGTTAATGGACCAAGGAGAGCAGATGGGTAAAGACATGGGAGATTGAAACCATGTCATGTGTAGCATGGCTCACTTATGAATGGGGGAAAGTGATTACTGGGGTAAGAAAAGAAAAGTATCATGTGCATTGATGAAAATGTGTTTTTTGTCATTCTGCTGGAGTGATTTGAGGTGCTAGTAAAAATCCTGCTTAGTGAGGAGATCCATGTTTATAAACTTCCACATATATAATGTCCATTTAGTATCGAAGTGGACATGGGTGGGCACTGGAATAGAAACCATTAAAACTTGCCTGACCACCACTAATGAGGACTGACCTTTGCAGCAATATATAAGGTCAGTTTATTAAAGCAGGGGCAGAACAATCTCCAGGCCCTTGGTCAATGTAGGTTGCTCGGGGCTGAGGAATTTCTATTTAAAATCTCTCTTCAGGTGATAAAGACTGATTCAGTAGAGATCAGCTAATAAAGAAAGTGCTGGAAGCTACTATTAAATTCTAGCTTCTGTCAGCTTAATAGCAAAAACTTTTAATGAGGAAACCATTAAAGTTGACCTAATGAATCAGAAATGCTTTTCCTTGCTGGCTAATTATAGAGTGCCTGGAATATCTTCCGACATATGTAATTTAGAAAATACTGATCTATTGAGTCTCCTTGCTCTCAGAGGAAACCTGTTGCATGGCAGTAGGTGAAAAATGCACTTTATAGCTTTCCTGAGAGGATGTGGGGCTTGACCCAGATTCACAAAGGAACCTCTGTGGAACAGGTGGGATGAATACAGGGGAGGCGGGAATTCCTAATGCTGGTGGCCATCTATCAATAGTGTTTCACATAAAGCATTCCAGTTACAGAGAAACACTGCTGCTTGCAGCAGAAGGATTCAGCTGCCTGGCAGGGAAAGATTTGTGCATGCGTTTGGCCTAAAATAGAGGCCTGTATATAAATGGCTCAGTCAGTGTGCTGGAAAACATAAGAAAATAGCCTTTTGGCAATGGGAAGATGAGATAGCTAAAAGGAAATTCAGAGGCACTAGATGTCATTGAGGGAAGCTGATCACTGCTTGCTTGAACTTTTCTGACACTGGCAGCAATATTTTCTCTCCCCATCTCCCCCACAGTGTAATATTACCCTTTTGAAAATACAGCGGTATGCAGAGTGGGCCCATCGCACTAGGCACTGTACAAACCCATCAAAGAGACAGTCTTGTCCCCAGAAGCTTACAAGGCTGACAACAGAAGGGGTTGTTATCCTCATTTAACCAATGGGAAACGGAGGCACAGAGCAATTAAAGCAGTTTATCCAAGTTTACACAGGAACTCTGTGGCAGAACCAAGAAGTGAACCAAGTTCTCCTAAATCGTAGTTCTGTAGCTTGACAACACGAGCATCTTCCCCTTGTGTTACTCTGGGTGTTGCACAGAGAGAGAGAGGATTTTTTTTTTGAATACCCTCTTTATAATTTGTTTCCTGTTTCATTTGGCGCTCTTTGCACCCCAAGCTGAGTCTAGAATTTTTCCCTTCAACTCTTTTTCCATGAAACTTTGAAGCATGGCGACTAACATATGGCTAGGGGAACCTGCATAGAACTCCCTTTGGGGAATCATCAATGCCAGCCCTAAATCAGGCAGTTTCCTCTTCAGAAAAATTAGCCTTACCCTCTGCTTGCGGCCGATGTGGTGCCCTGGGTCCTAGACCATGTTTTCCTGTGCTACTTCTAGCTTATTAGTAAAACGGTATTATTATGTCTGCTAGTACCTTCTTTTCTCTGTAGCCATGTGTTCTGCGGAAAGGGTCTCCACACCAGCCCTTCATGGGCCACTGGGGACAGATGCAGTTAAAGAGAAGTGGTATGTGGCATGAGAGGATCAAGGTGACCAAATTTACACAAATCCAGTGACCAACACCGCACAACTGGTGTGTAGTCACTGTGATGGCTATTGAAGGGATTTGGCTGGAATAGTGGTGATGGTGGGGCTGCATTGTAGTTCTCAATATTGCCAACCTGAAGTATTCAAAAATCATGAATCAGGCCCCCTAAATCATGAGATTTAAAATAAATAAAATGTTGGGTTCTTTTTCTTTGATGTATGGTTTTTGAGCCATTGGGATAGACATAGGTCATGTTTTCAAGCTTGTCTCTGCAACTATTGTGTGTAGAAATTTACTTTTTTAAAAATGAAAACTGAGAATCTCACATAATAAATGTGACTCCGGGAGCTTGGACTTTAATAAAAACACTAAATGTTGAGAGACTCGTAATAAAATCCCAAGAGGTGGCAACACTGAGTTCTACATGGAGCATTCCCCACCAGTCCTGCACTCTAGTCATTTAGAGGCCTGTTCCTCAGGTTTATGCAAGTGTAGTGATTTATCAAGTCCATTCTTAATCTTCTGAGGAGATTTATTTGCCCTGTGTAGTTCATGTGTATATAACTTCCCAGAGTTTCTTGCTAAGCCTTCTGGTATTGTTTATTTATTTAGGACTGGTTTCAGGCTATGGGCATTAATAATTTGATGACTGAGCTTTCCTAACAGATGGCTTTATGGTCTGTATCGGTCACAAACAGTTGTATGCAGGTCATAGAAATCTCTCATTTTATTGAATGTTCATCCACATAAGGGAGTAGAAAGCCCATCTGAGAGGGGAACCAAAGGAAAGCCTCTGAACAACATCTACTGTGCCTTCAATCTATGCTATAGTGCCTTATATAATTAGTACCATCCAAAGGAACCACCCAGTTGTGTGGCTCACTAAAAAGGTTGATATATCAATGGCTTATGTGATACCAGTGTGTGTGTTTTCAGACAGTACATGGTCTACTCCTCAAGAAAACATCAGCCCACTAATATTGCAGATTTAGTGGACTTGTGCAAAGAAGTAATGAAGAACACCTAATTAAAGAAGGGTCTGATCCAGTGGCCATTGAAGTCAGTGAAAAGACTCTCATTGACTTTGGTGGGCATTGGATTGGGCACTATGGAGCCCCCTTTTGTTTCATTACTGGAGAAAAACAGGGATTGCTGTAAATGATATAAGGGATCCTGTTATGTGGGGTCCACCTCGCACAAGCCCTGAGTGGGTTTATGTGGATTAGAAGGGGCCAGTTAATCATATATACTGCACCTGGAGGGAAACCAACGATTAATAAAACATAATGGCAGATGAAGCCCAGCTGAGGGAGGAGCTGGGCTAGGATTATAAAACAGGAAGTGAGAGCAGGGAGGGGAGCTACAGTCTCTCCCTAGAGGAAAAGGGAGTTGGTCAGGGATAAGGAGGAGATTCAAGGAGAAGCTAAGCCCTAGGGGCCTACCTTGGACTATGGAGCCTGGCAAGAGGCTGAGAATGGGAGCAGAAGAATCACCAGTCGTAAACCCAGATATAGCCAAGAAGATAGAGAGGTGGGGTAGGAAGGGGTCCAGGAAACAGCAACGGGGTCTGAGACTGAGCAGACCTGGATTGCTAGTCATAGGGTCCCTGGGCTAGAGCAGTGAGAAGGCCCATGTTCCTCTCCTAACCATGGGGAAAATGGCTGGAAACTTGGAAGGGAAGACACTCTGAGATTGTTCACACAGCTTATCTGGTGGGACTCTGTTTCCCTGAAAGAGGGGGTATGATATAATGAGCTGGCTGGAGGGCCGAGTCATGAAAAGGGAGTACCCTGAGTCACCGAGAGCAAGACTGGCCATAGTGCAAGCAGCTGATGGAAGGGGGCCCCAGATGGGGTGATAGCTAATTACCAGCCACAAGGAGGCGCACCTGGGATGAATGGACCCGATCTCAGAGCTGCTTTTAATTTCATTATCTTCTAGCACAAGAGAGAATCCAGCTCTTTAGACAGTAGAAGGTATTCAGGACAGAAGTACTAATGGCATCAAAGCAGTGTAGATTAAATTAATCTTGTCTAATAATCATGTATGAAAGAAAAACAGATGCAATAGTGCTATGTAGGATCCCTCAAGTCTAAACTTGGTGAGCTGGTTTATAAACCATGTACTGATGATAATGTAATGGTTATAAAAATGCTATGCAGTGTGATTATAAACAAAATAAATGCATATTATAAAATCTGTTGTTCTATTAAGAATAAAGGATTTCCATGGTAAAATCAAGTTGCATATATGGTCTTTTCTCCTAGTTAATCATTTGGAAATACCAAGGGTCTGATCCTCCTCACTTATACTTGACTGGCATAATCAGTTGCTTGAGTAACTCCTGTTAACGCAGTACACTTATATTTGGTGTAGCAGAGAGGAGACTTTGCTTCCTATTGTCCAGTACATATTATCTGAGAAGAATGATGCAGTACTTGAGCTGCTTATGATGTAAGAAAAGATATTTGAAGAAAAAACAGAAATCTCTCAATTTTTTCCCTTTAAGTTGCATATAAAGTTATGCACCCATTAGTAGATTTCAATGAGTGTGGGAATGTGCAGCAAGGTGTGTGGATATATGCTTTCTCTGCACCTGCTACATTTAGCTTTTCATATGTCACTACTACTGTCACCAGATCATGGTGAGTTCTCCATTATCTGATGGCTTGCCTTATTCAGAACCATTTAAAAAAAAAACAACCAAAACCCTCTTCCATAAAATGGACCAGTTCTAAAATGACAGTCATTAGGAAAATCCACTCAAATAAGGTGCTTGAATGGTAGTGACACTATAGTCTGCAGTATTGCTCTGAAAAATTCAAGTGCTGATTAAATCAGAGTGCTAGAACCTGATTTCTCTCCCAATCAATAGAAGCCAAAAAACATGTAAGGTTTCAGTCAAAAGTGTTTTCAGTGGCTCAGAACTGGAGGAAGTACTAGAAAGAAGTCTGTCTGTGTCCAAATGCTGACACCAAGGAGAAAAATACTTGCCTAGTAAACATAAATTCAGATAAAGAGGTTGGTGAAAATGAAGACCTGTTGTTGTGCTCAGAGGCTTGCAGATGTGTAAAATACAAAGTCTGTGCTGAGGAAGAGTGGAGATGTAAGTGGGGTGGGATAGCTCAGTGGTTTGAGCATTGGCCTGCTGAAGCCAGGGTTGTGAGTTCAGTCCTTGAGGGGGCCATTTGGGGTCTGGGGCAAAGATTGGGGATTGGTCCTGCTTTGAGCATGGGGTTGGACTAGATGACCACCTGAGGTCTCTTCCAACCCTGATATTCTCTGATTCTATGAAGTGTTACACTAGAGCTTAGATTGTGATCAGTTGGAAGCCAATACAGAGCATGGAAATTAATAGCAATACCAAGATGGTCTCGGCAACTTGTTTGTATTTGTAAACATGAGACAACCTTTGTACCAGGGTGAGCAGTTATATGACACCTTAAGCTCTGGCTGACAGAATAAACCAGAATCCTCCCCTATAACACTTAATAAGGTCGGGGGAGGACTGAAGTCTAAAGTTTTTGGTTTGTAGAGGAATATAACAGAACAATTGGGATGTCATCTACTCAATCCCTCTCAATGCTTCAGGATGTCTGGAAATCTGGCTGACCACTTAATGAGAGGTTTCAGCTTGCCACATGATCCAGTGTTTGAAAGAAAGCCATGCAAGTATTAAACTTTTAATTGATTTCATTAGAAGGCTTCAGTGCCCTTCAGGGAAAATGTACAGCTTGTACAAATTAGTGCCCAACACTGCATGCTGTCGAATCTTCACTTCCATTTCTCTTGGAAGGAAGTGATTAGTGAGCTGTCAAAGAACCGTTTTTTTAAAAAAAATCCTGATGTGTCCGGTCTTGCTGATATTTCTATCAAGTGGTTCCATGATCATTACAGAAATACTGCTTCATGTGAAGGTACTCATCAGTACCAAACACACACACTGAGTGTGATGTCTCTCTTTGATATCTGCTCCTACAGGTGTAGATGCTCTTCCACCACTAGAAGTGTGATGCATAGGTGATTCTGATGACTCCTTCAAGAACAGCTGGATTGGTTGAGCCTCCTTTCTATATATGGATTCGTATAGCCTCCTTTCTAGGCTATTCATATAGCCTCCTTTCTTTTCTTCTTTTTAATCCGTGGATAGATTCCAGGTTGCACAAACCCAGAGCCTGATCCTGAAAGGGGCCAAGCACTTGCAACCCCACTGGGAGATGTGGATGCTCTGTTGGGGCCTGATCCAATGTTTGTTGCAGTCCATGGAAGGATTCCCATTGACTTCAATGGATGTTGGATTAAGACCCAGCGGTTCAGCTCCTCTCATGATCAGACACACAGATGCCATTTCCAACAGCTTTCAACTGGCTGCCATGTGCTCTCTTTGAATAATTCTTATGTCTGAATGGGGCCAATGCGTACAACAAGCAAACGTTTTGCTGACTTTGCAAGTAGATATAAAAGGGGAATAGTGGCATTGCACCTACCCCTTTCTAGTATAAACAGCTCAACTTGCAATATGACAGCATGAATATAAAATATTTATACCCTGCTCAACTATGCAATGATGACTGCAAAGAACATCACTCCTTCACAAGCTTGTCAATGTACTACTCATGCTTTGTACTGTTGATGTCTGCATACAGTATATTAAAGTGTATGCTGTGTATTCTAATAAGGGCCCTTTTCATGTTCAAAGTTATGTCTCATTGATGCTCAGTTTTTGTTGAAGTTACATGGGAAAATTGTGTTGATCTTCACCATGTAAAATGTACATGACAACTAAATAGGCCAACCCTATTCATACAGTGCTTTTATCTTGATTTAGATTAGACTGTTAGTAAGCTTTTCCCAAATAGTTTGTATGAAATTCACAATAGGAAATGTTCTGTCAGTTAGACTGAGGTATCCTGACATTAAGATATGTATAGGTCTTGTGTTCAGCTCACTAGACAATGTCTAGCCTGTAGGGATTACTAGTGTCATTAATACTTTGTGTTTGACTCTTTTTTTTAGCTAACAACATTGACTTGGAAGCTGCAAACTGTGCACACGGCAAGCCAGCTCTTCAGTCAGCATCGCTTCACCCACTTCGGTAGCATTACCCCAACAGACATCCAAGAAGGATCTGGTTAGAGCTGTGTGCATAATTGTTTTTGTTTGTTTGTTTGCTGGCTGAATGAATGGATGAAAAAAAATCCTTTCAGTTTGAACAAACAACATTTTTTCAAATTTTTGGTGAAACAAAAAGTTTAAAATTTTCACTTTGGGTCAGATGAAATGTTTTGCTCAACCCAAAACAAGACCCATTATTTTGATTTCAGGCATTTTTATCAGATATTTAAAATGATATTGAAGGAAATTTGGCAATCCCATTCACAAAACAGGTGCTTCTCTTATGTCCGATAGCCCCATGATTAGAGTGCTCACCTGAGATGTGGGAGACCTGGGTTCAACCTCCACTTTGTCTGATTCAAGCAAGGATTTGAACTTGGGATTTCTACATTGCAGGTGAGTACCCTAACCATTAGGATATACAGTATTCCAGGGTGGGGAATCTCTCCTGTTGAAGCTGTTCCACTTTGTGTAAATACTCAACTATTCATTGGAACAGTGACTGGAACCCAGGTGTCCCCCTGTCCCAGGTAAACTCCCTAACCTGCAAGCTGGTTTTGAGCCTAAGTCCCTTTGAGAATCTAGCCCAAAAAACAATTTGGGAGGTTAAAACTAGAAGTAATTTGAGGGATTAAGCAAATTTGACATGACTTCACAAATAGCTTTAGTAAACCTAAAGATGCTGGTTTTGGTGAATAAACTATTTGTCCAGAAAATTTCTCCCAGCTCTAATAATACTTCCTTTGTCTGTATTGTCTAGTTAGGTTGTAAGCGGTTTGGGACTTGATCTCTCCTACTTAGTGTGTGTACAGCACCTAGAACAGATGAGGAATGAAGTGCTTTTCCTAAATCTTCCAATGACCTCTCTTTCTTTCTTTCTTTCTTTCTTTCTTTCTTTCTTTCTTTCTTTCTTTCTTTCTTTCTTTCTTTCTTTCTTTCTTTCTTTCTTTCTTTCTTTCTTTCTTTCTTTCTTTCTTTCTTTCAGTAGTTATGAAGTTTCCATAAATGTAATAAAGAATCTTTTTTTATTACCCAGATATCTGGAATACTAGATCTTGTACCTCTCTAATATTAAGGAATCCAAGTGTAAAGTTGTATAATGTCAATGGGGATGATTGTTAATCTAGTTTCAGAGCCACTTGATATACTGGCTTTTTTCAGGGCAAAAGGTTGTTTTTGCATCCTGTTTTTCATTTGATGTTTTAACTCAAAAAGTAAACCAAGCCAAAATAATCTATTTGAACTTTGCTTTCTAGTAGTACAATACAGTACTTTAAATAATACTCAGGATACACCACTTCACTAAACTGCTTGCAGTTTGCACCACACTCTGGCATGTTAAGATCCATTAATATTCTGGCTATACATAATGGACAATTAATACAGGTTACTTAATATTGGGTGGCAAACTATATAGGGTATTTAACAGTGATTGACGTTCATTGTACAGTGAGCATATACAAAGAAGCATCTTTGACTAAACTGAAAACAGGTGCAGGGTGGAAGTTAGGCATTGATTTCTCTCTGATTAATACAGAGCCTCAACTGGGCATGAACACTCTAAACGCTGGGAAAAATAAGGGTTGGTGTCGCCCCAAGCCCCCCTGCTGTCTACACACAAAACCCTCTCAGCCTAGTTTGATGGTGCTGTGACATTACACCCCATATTATTCATAGAAATATGGTTATGGTATGATTATGGCATAACTAAGATATACTTTATGCAAGATGGCTCATGTAAGATATCGTTGGGAAAGGTATGATTTACTGAATGTGATTATCCAATTTGTACGCATGTACGCATGATTCTGTGACACCCGAGTAAGAGGAAGGCATACCCCTAAAATGCAGATGTAAACCCACTGGTGAGTGTGTTATGCTTCCCCTTCTGTGCCTGATCCACAGAGGATGTGAATTTATTACAGCCTCTAGCTAATAAGGCCACTTCTGTAGTTCAAGTTGTAGATCTAAAAGTCTCTTGTTCATCACACAGTATCAGCGAAGATGGCAGCTGTCACAGAAGTGGGGGCTTGCCCAGCATTTGAGCTGCTGTGGACTTCAGTCTGTAAAAGCTCCCAGTTACAATGCCTCGCTGAGACTTGAAGTCCTTGGGTCAATTCACAGTATTGGCCGAGACGGAAGAGGATCCTGAACATAACTTTATATCATTCTTCAGGAGAATTCCAGCTTCAAGTGAGGATTTGCCTTTTTCTATACCAAAATTAGGATTAGCTGATTGAATCAATGTGCTGGGAAAACAGAACCGATTGCTCTGAGACAGAACTGCAATTTGAAGCAAGGTTATCACCATTTTATGTTAGTGTTGTGCAAATTTATCAATGCACCAAAAAGACTCAAATCTCACTGTGAATGAACGTGAAAAGTTCATACCCAAGCAACATAGGATAATCTGCCACATCAAGGACAGAACCCATAGCAGAATTGATTTAATTTCTTGTGAACACATGACAGTATTTGTTTTTATGGTTAAATGATATACATAACCTTTGTACAGAACTTGGGTATCTTTTCATACTTTCATTAGTAAAGCTTTGTAAAGTGATTTGAATGGTAGCTCTGTCTGTTTATTGCTCTTCTTGGCACCCTTCCTGTCTTGCACAGAAGCTGCCTTATTTTAGTCTGGCACTCAAGGCCCTGTCTATTCAGGGAAAAGTTTCATCTGGGACCTTTAAATGGCCTGAAAACCAGTTTGGATCAGACCACCTTAAAACACGTTTATGCTATAGGCGGGATTCTCTCTCAGTTTCTGGCTTTTTTGTGCCACTCAAGAGGTGTGAAAAGCTGGAAACTGACTGCAGCTGGCCAGCAGAGAATTCTTCTGTAGGATGGGAACTCCCTACTGGCACAGATGTGCCAACTCCAGGTTTTACACCTTTAATCTCTCCCTTCCAGAATAAGGAACTCATTGGAGGTGGGAGATGGCATCTCGAGGTAGGGTAAGGGCCATAAAAGAGCAGAGAAGCTCTCTGCCATCATGACCATCTTGCACTTAGTATCTTAGGAACCTAACCCAGCTGTACAATGTAAAGGTGCCTATCAGCAGCTTTAAACTACCTCAGGGCTGGGCTTGGACCTGGGAATTGGGCCACTTGGTGCAGGAGAGAGTCTAGCCCAATGGCACTAAATCTTTAAAACTGGTTTAGCTTAAATGGTTTTCAATCCAGTTTGAAAATGTCCCCACTATAGACAAGCTCCCAGCCTCTGATATGGCAGTTAGACATCTAATAGTGAAATTTACAGTACCAGTAACACAAACTTTGAAAACCCTTGCACAATGGTTACCCTTCAAAACTTGCCAATGGCCTTGGATAAGTGTCTTCATGTAATCTGTCTCACAAATACCCATTATAGTTCATTAAAAAATTACACTACTGCAAATTCTGGAGGACAATAGGGTTGCACCCTTATAACTGAGAAGAGAATCTGGCTCATTTGTATGTAAGGTGACCAGATGTTCCGATTTTATAGGGACTGTCCTGATATTCAGGGCTTTGTCTTAGGTAGGCGCCTATTAACCCTCACCCCCATCCCGATTTTTCACACTTGCTATCTGGTCACTCTATTTGTGTACAATATAAACATCTCTCTCTTTCTAGTAAGATATATGGCAGTATTCTAAATATATTCTAAGTATTTTGAAATTAGCTATTTTCCCAGTAATTAAAATATAAGATGACACAACTTATTGTAAACACATTTAAATGTATTGAAAATATCCTAGTTCATACTATTTAATTTACTTTCAATAGCATGATACCCTGGTTGTTTGTTTACAATGTACATATGAATGGCTTGCACAGAAGATGTTTTGTGCCATATAGTACACATTAGAGTACAAACATAAAAAATCTATAGTGAGTTGTTCGACTTCTGGTTTCTTGCTATGTTTTAAGGGTTCATGTTACCTATGAAAGCAGGTGGCACAATGGAAAAATGAACGGACAATCCAAATTGTGATTAAAATCTGATTTCAGGCAATTTCAGTTATCCTCTTTTCATGCAGAGGCCTTTCTGCTTTGTCCTAATTCTTCTGTCCTTGTAGCGTGAGTTTGTGTGATGGCACTGGTGTCCCCATAGTCCAGCCCTTCCATTGCTGTGTATTGCTCCTGAGTTGCACTGCGTCTTCACTCCTTGAGCAAGGTCATTCTTTGTAGCCCCAAAAGGACTGACAGAGGACTGAGGAAGCAGTCTTTAACTTTTGCTGTTACAGTTCCAAGTATATCTGTGCTGGGATATTATAAATGCTGGACTTGCAGCAAGTTCTCTTGTATTGTAAACTTATTTCACAGTGACTTGAGGCCTCATATCAAACCTATTTCATCTTCCCCCTCTTTGAGTACAGCATTTACTTCATGCCTCTTCCTTTCCAGGGCCCTGGAGAGCCAGTGAGAGAGCCTCTACAAAGTGTGGATGTGTGGCATAGCGTCCCAGTTGTTGCAAGCACTTTAAGGGCAATGTCTAGGAAGCGAGGCATGGGCAGATGCACGGGAACAGCTGTGAAGATCACCTTGTCTCCCTGAGGGGGATGGGCTATGTAAGCTATTGGACTGAAGTAACCTCTATTAAGTAGTTTCACAACTGCTCATTACCTTGGACATAGGATTTCTTTCCAGGCCCCTGCACATCTCCCCAGTGCCTGGCCTGTCTACTTAGGCAGGTACTGGGGTCAGGATTTTAGCCCTAAAAATAAATTTGTATTAAGGTGGTCCGCAAAGGAGGGGAAAATCTTGTGCCATTTTCTGTTTTTATTAGTGATAGGTAAAGCAGGTATGATATAGGGTTTTTTTTTAATATCAGAAATTCTGTCCTTTTAAAGACTATGATGAATGGAGAGTGGGAGAACTGATTACAAACTGAACAAATGAGTGGGGGAAGGGATTTCTAGATAGACTGGCTAACGCCTCTGATATTAAATGGTGTTATGAAAAACGATTAACATTTTAGAGAAAAGATATTTGTTAAAGAATTGTTATCCCCCACAAGTTAGGTGTCAGAAGGATGGCCTAGGGGCTGGGTTGCTAGCCTGGGACTTGAAAGTTCTGGGTTCAATTTCTTGCTTCACCCTGGGCTTCCTGTCTGACCTTGTCCCAGTCATGTTGCCTCTCTGTGCACCAGCTCCCCATTTGTAAAGTGGGGATAATAGCACTGTCCTTCCTCACAGGGGGGTTGAGTGATACTCAGATATCTCTGCCTTAGACAGAGAGCTCACAATATCATCTAGGGATACTAGACTTGATATTTCTTGGGCAAAAACTGAGCAGAGCTCCCCTCACCTTTTTTTTAAAATGTTTTTTAAAGCAACCTCTTAGGCCTTTTCTACAAATCATAAAAGAGCACAAGCCCAGTTTTAAAAAATGCCTTTGCAGGTCAGCTTTAAGAGAATACAGTTGGTAAGGGAAAAACTTCATCATGCAGTAAGGCTTAGGGTTTCCTGAATTAAAGGTATTTTACCTATGATATGCTCAGTCATCAATATGATATGATATACTCTGAGTTGATATACTCTGACAGATTCTCTACCGTGTTACGGGCCCTTTAGATTGCTCAGGCATCGCAAAGGGACTGTGATCTGAATGCAAATGCCTAGAAGAGAATTCCACAGGTGGAGAGGAACTTCTTGCTGGTCTAAAGGTACTGCAACTAGGTCCTGTACCTGTGCCCAGCATAAGGGGTACGTCTGGAGCACCTGGGGAACATTGCAGTACAGAGTTCCACTATGACAGTCCTCCACTGGTGATGGGCCACATTATGGACCGTACAGCAATGGCACAACTTAAAGTAGTCCAGCAGCTGCTCTAAATCATGGTGGAGCTGGGGCTGGCATTGTGAAGCTGGGAAGCCAGATACCTCCGCTCTACTTTTTGGTGCTGAGGGAAGCTCTGCACTGGAGAGAATCTAGTCCTATAAAACGCCTTCCATATGAAGCTCTAAAGACCCTGTGGACGTAGTATGTGATGCTTTCTCTATACCGCACCGTTAAAACAATCCTTTAATACAGTCACTTCAGAAGTAAGTCTTCCTTTTACGCTGTGGTCACCTATTGAAATATGCAGGATTTAACCCCCTCCCGCCACCCCAGATACACACACAATACTCTCCGGGGAACTGCCCCAAAAGTGTAAGAATCAAGAACATGCAGTATTGAAAACCTTGCACGGCTTGGGAAAATGGATGCATATCTCCTCTAGGAGCTTTGGGGAAAATATTGCAGATAAGCATTTAGAAGTGTTGGAAAATCAACATGATTATGTTAGCCTCCGATCCTAACCTGATCTACTTTCACTAATATTGACTTAACGTTGTATCCCACTAGAGCTCACAATGGCAACTGAATTAAGCCACTGTACTTAATTTTGATATATATTTTCTAAGAGAAAAAGAAAAATATGTTATATAGAAGTCATTACATGGGACAATACCCATTCTAGGTTTTTCTCCTGTCATGGCTCCAAACTAGTTGACCATTATATATCAATCTTCAGTGTAACTCAGGAAAAGACAAATCAGACGTTCCACAATAAAAATATCAAAACAACATATTGAAGAGGTCATTAATTTTACAGCAACGTCCATATATTGATTTTACACTCTCCAGGTAGAGTATGGATAAAGACAGCATTTCAAAATTGGACAGAAATTATTCTACTGTGTTCAGAATTAATCATTATGTTGTTTTTTCCCAAAAAACTACATTAGGCATGGATATAATCCATAAACCTCTAATGTTCTCTATTTATCAAACTTTTCTCTAGGCAGCACTACTGATGAAGCATTATATCCAAAGGTACTGTAAACAACCTGAAGCTGATCTAGGAGACTGACTTACACACCACTGGTAATGGACAGCTATATATTTTTTGGAGATAGTGAAGTTAAAAAGCAGCAAATTTAAAATTAAGGAAATACAATGCATGACGGGATATGGTTGAGGCCAAAAATTTACCAGGATTAATACAATGTATGTGATGTTTAAGTGAGTAGCAAGAACATCCATAGTTTTAATAGTAAATATTAAAATAATAATTTAGGAAGGGATACAAACCCTCATGCTTCGCACCGTAAACCAACTTCTAGGGGCTTAAGATGAAACTTTACTTGGGCATAGACTGCATGGTTCTTGCATCTTTCTCTGAAGAATCTGGTTATCGCCCATAGTTAGAGACCTGATAGTCGACCACTTGTATGAGTCAATGTGGCAATTCCTGTGTTCCTGGAAATGTTAGATTCCTACTTTCCTTTATCTATTCTAGAGTCCTAGAGATGACTTTGTTCTGTTTAAACTGTGCAAAATGCTAATGAAGGACAAGACACTGACAGGCACTAGCTGTGCCATGTTGTAGTCAGTCCAATGGTATCCTTATTCATCATCATAAAAAGGAATGGCATTTGCCTATTTATAACTGGTCCTATTAGCACACTGAGCTGAAAAGAAAGCCAAAAGAGCCACTGGAATATTTAGAATTTACATATTCATGAGACTTAATTAGCAAGTCATAGGGCATTTTGGGAATATGTATGCACAGCCTTTGCCTCTTTTTTTTTAAATAAAAGGGGAATTAAAGGCAACAGCCCAAGGCATCATATTTTACATTTGTCTTTTTTATAAGGTAATAAAATTCTGCACATTGTAACACAGGTGGGTGACTAATTGATATGAATGTGGGGGATTGGCATCCAATCTAGAGACCACTTAGCCTTGTTTAAATTTGTTTCTATTGTTGACAGCCACGGCAAAGTCTAATTAAGGGTACAATCAAATGCAAGGATTTTGTGGTTTAGGTGGATCAGTGTTGAAGCTTAATAGGTAGTTTTATTTCTAGCATTTTTTGGGGGCGGGGGCAGATCAGGATTTAGATACAATTGTCCTCATTCTGAATTGATTTTACCCTTGAATCTCAATAGATTTTACACCCTACTTTATATTTTATAGGCTGGAAAGACACAACTTTTTTGATGGGGGCTTTAATATATGTGTTAATTTGATATCTGACATTCAGGAAATGACGCGACCACAACAAAGATGATGATTGCTTTTTACCAATTTAAATGGACCCTGACATGGGATATTAGGCCAGCCATTTATGTTACCATCCTAAAAGCATCTGTCAGTCAAGCAAATAGCACAACTGGTAAAGCCAGGAACAGCATAAACTGTATGTGAATTTAAGCAATTAATTTTCATATTTTCGAAGAGAAAATAGACGGAGTGGCTTTGATCTCTGTCATTTTCCAAGAGGGAGACCCCAAGCAGTTCCTGCTAATTTATTTTATGGCTTCCCTGGCCTAGGAAAGTATTAGGTTGTGCAAATTAAACAATTCACCTGGACTTCCTGGAAAGTCTCCAGATTAAATTTTTTTTTTCTCACCGACTGAGTTTTGTAATTTACTAATTTCACACATCTCGTGCTTTGCTATGAGTCTTTTTCCTTACATAACATAGCCTTAAATTCTTCACTACTCTGTCATTTTAGAGGGAGGCTGAGATGTGTGTTCATTGTTGTTCTGCTGAGTTGTTGCTCGGCACATGGAGAGGCACCTAGGATGATGAATAGGTAAGATGAGAATAACACCGTTGTAGTCACAAGATATCAGCTTTGTTGCTGACAGGTTTGTTACATTGTGGTCTTGAGCTAATTTAGGCCAGTCAAGGATTATCATTTCCCTTCATCCCAATGAGGTTCTCAAAGCCACAAAGATTCAAAGCTGTTATTTAGGTATTTTGGAGTACTGTGATTATATTTGGAGAGGAGCAAATACCTCTACATTCCTGCTCTTCCTTATCATTACTGTGACAGATAGAGAGAGACACACACAATATGTTGTCCTAGAATTCATGCTGTTCTGGTACCTCTGATGTCTCTTTGAAACCCAAATCCTTCCAAAGACATCTGGTGTATAATAAACACTTCAAAATCATTGGGTGATGGCAGCGACACAAACACATTTATCATAATATTTTATGACTGTTCAGAAACCTGTCTAACAAAGTTGTCGTGTGAACCTGAGCCCTTTGTGTTACACTGTCGTGTGAAAGCTCCTGTGCCACATAAGAAGCGGGTTCTGTTAGCTGGAACTATCGGGATAACATATTCTTGTGCCTTCTGATAGTTTAGAAACGGAACCTCTCTCTCTCTTCAGAGAAGCAAGTTACAACAGAACAAGGAAGTTCAGTCCTGAAATCTGTGACAATGCCAGTAACTAGAGCAATTTGTGTTTGGAGAGTAAATGTAATGCGGTTCTGTCAGCTGAGTCTTTGAGAATTTCAACCTTTTTACTCAAACTCCCTCTCACTGATGGGTTGCCATGTGCCCATATCTATTTGCATGCAGTAACACAGAACTCCTTATGATTTCCTTTTACAGTATAATCTGTCCTGTTGTACTTTTTTTCATGTTTTAAAAAATAAAACATTCCTGCAGAATGATATAACTCTCCAACACATTATTCCAACCTGTGACTCCTTGGGAAGAATGAATTTTGAAAGCTTGGTCCTGAAATTCCTTTTAATGATATGTTTCAGGAAAACATAATATCTTTATGATAATCACTATGAGTAACTGCAGGTGGTATGATGCACTAGATGCGATGTAAAAGATGGACTTGAGTATATGATCAGCTGGTGATATAGTCAAGGGATTTTAAATGATGGAGTATTTATTCAAGACTTCTATGTTATTTTCTATTGCTGGATCAGAATACATATTTTAAAATCAGCAATCCCTCTTTTCAGGACCAAGTTCGCTAAAAATGCTTTGTGCCTGTGTGTGTGTTTGAGACTCAACCCATTCCCAAAGAGAATTTGCTGCAGATTTCAGTGCTGGATGTTAATTTCCTTGGTGTTAAAGGCAACACCCTTAGAAAATACACAGATCTGTTTCTTCCCACCGATCCCCCCACCCCTCTCCATGTAAGGTTACTGTGTACAATCCTATTAATGCAAAGAAGCTAAATATAAATAACATTCAGATGATGGTTTACAAAAACAACTCCTTGGCTAAGGAGGTTGCGGCTAGGATATAACAGGGTTTAAAAGAGAACTGGATAAATTCATGGAGGCTAAGTCCATTAATGGCTATTAGCCAGGATGGGTAAGGAATGATGTCCCCAGCCTGTTTGTCAGAGGGTGGAGATGGATGGCAGGAGAGAAATCACTGATTATTACCTGTTAGGTTCACTCCCTCTGGGGCACCTGGCATTGGCCACTGTCGGTAGACAGGATACTGGGGTGGATGGACCTTTGGTCTGACCCAGTATGGCCATTCTTATGTTCTTATGTTCTTAATGTCCTCAGCATGAGAATATTTGCAATGATACAGAAAAATATGTAATACTTGGATGGCTGAATGCCAAGTATATGAAGCTAGGTGGCATTTTGCAGTGAAACACACACATGCCAGAGGCTTTCCATGGTAAGTGAGGAGCCCTGGCTATTAGAACTACAGGATCTATATGTTTTTTTCAAGCTGGAGAATCCTAGGCAACTGCATTAACAGTCACTGCTTAAGAAACCTTCCCTCTGGGTTACTGTCCGTAACGTGAGCAAAAAAACTCTTATTCTGCTAATTAATCAACTCTGCTGATTGGGAAAAAAGGGAAGGGATGTGCGTAAGGTTGAGTGTGTTCATTATAGGTACCATTCATAAAAGTGTGGATTTGTGTCTTGTGGAGTGAATGTTGTGTCATGTAATGGTTCTCAAACTTATTTGATTATGCCTCCCTTCTTTGTGTCTCTAGTCATTTACCACCCCTGCTCCTGCCACACAAGTACATATACCGCTGCCCACCTCTGAAGGCAGAGCCACCCTTACTTCTCCTCTGCTGCTCGCGGTGGCGCTGCCTTCAGAACTGGGTGGCTGGCCAGCAGCTGCTACTCTCTGGCAACCCAGCTCTGAAGGCAGAGTAGCTTCTCATGCCCCCCTCCGGTGTAAATCAGGGGTTCTAAAATCTTTTTTTTTAATGTAGAGCTCATTTTGTTGAGAGAGTCTCATAGACACTGCCCTACCTGACAACAGCAACTGCTTACATGGAAAGTACTCGTTTCTAACTCTCTAATGTGATAAGTATTTGTATCTCCCTGGAAATAAGTTCATCTCTATCTAATTTTGCTCTTCATTTCAATTCCCACTCCATCTGTTCTCTCACTCCTTGCTTCCTGTACATGCTTCCTCAAGTAATTACGCTGCACAGTGGCTTTCGGAGGGGATGGAACCTGATTGTAAAAGTATGGGTCTGTACCTCTCCAATTAAAGGAGTAACTCCGTTACTGTGTAGCAGCAGTTGGCTCTGATCCTTTTGTGTTGACCCATCACTAAAGTGGGAACTAGAGCTGGTTTGGAAAAATGTGGTTTCAAGGATACTTTTTTTCTTTTGTGAAAAATTTCATTTGTTGAAATTTTTCATTTAGTTTAGTGACGATTTCAAGACACAAATTGTAACAAATTCTTAATTAAAATTGTTTAAAAATTTTGGTAATGCTTCTCTTTCTCTCCCTCTGGCTTTTTAAATTGTTCTTTTTTTTTCCTGCTGGAAAAAGGGGAAAACATTAAAAAAAGAGAAACAAAATTTTTCAATTTTTTAAAAATGTTGCTTGGAACCATTACTTGGAAACATGAAAAATATTTTGAAGAATTTCTGGGGCTGGTCAAAATTTTTTGAATGAAACATTTCGCCATTGAAAAATGGGGCTTTGTTGAATTAAAAAGTTTCTGTGGGAAAAGATCAATTGTAGGTGGAATTTTCTACTGGAAAAATAAAAACAAAATATTTTCTTTTGATATTAAGCTCTGCATCTGCCTAAGCCAATGTAGTGCTCATGGGAATTGGAGTTCTGGGACTCTTACGTTCCTGTTTTCTCCTGTGGGCCTAGCTCTGTAGCTGAACTACATCTCCCATGATACACTTTGGTTTTTCTTTATGCCTTAGTATTTTGAAAAATCAGAAAACATTTACCCTTTCTTGACCATCTCTAGTTGGGACCTATCACAAGGCCACTTTAAGAGAGAATTGGGTCCACGACAGATGAAAAAAAGCAGAGAACAGGAAAGGGGGAGATTTTCTCCACTCTGTCCATTCCAAATCTCTTTACCTTATGTGTTGGGTTGACTAGCCCTTGTATTTCCCAAACAATATCTTTCATTACCTACTAAAAATACAGGCCTGTTGCTGGTAGTGACATGAGATAATGATTTATAATCCTGAGAGAGAATAGCAGTAGTAGAACTCAAGGAAGTTTGAGTTAGACATTAGAATCACTGAGTAAGGGAAAGCTCTTTCCCCAAAGGCTTACAATCTAAATAGACAAGCCAGACAATGGGTGGGATAAGGGAAAGATTGTCCTCATTTGGCAGAAAGAGAACGGAGGCATAGAGAGATTAAGTGATTTGCCACAAGATCACATAGGAACAAAGGGGTGCACAACAAAGGGGTGCCACAGCCCCTCCTTGGCCATAGATACTACATATCTCTGTACAGGGCATGCCCCGGGCTCTGCAGCTGGGTGTGCCCTCTGGCGCTCCCCCAGTGTCTGGGGCAAGAATTGGGGCGGGATGAATTTGGGATCATGGCTGGATGGGGTCAGGGTGACGAATCCACAGGAATAGGCCCCTGTCCAGGGGCTCTGGCTGCAGGGCATGAGTAGGGCTCCAATGCCAGTGCCCAGTGGGAGGAGCTAGTCCCAGGCCAGGGGCTCCTTTCCTTCCCTTCCCTGGCTGCAGAAGCATCCTCTGAGCCAATACGTCCAGCATTGGCACCTATGCAAGGGGCGCTCAGTGGCAGGTAAGTGTGTAGGCAGCCTGGAACGCTGCAGCTGGGACTGGGCAGAGGAGTGTGGGGGCCAGGGCTGTTGAAAAAACAGTGCCTTTTACACTAGAGTATTTTCCTTCTGTTCTAATCAACAGCTGCATCTGCCTTAGGAGTGTTCCCTCACAATTTTATAAGAAGAAAAAATGGGTGTGAAATACCCTAACCAGAAGGGACATTTTATGTTCCTTTTGTGGTTTGTTCCGATAAAGAAAAAATCTTCTTCAGTGTGGAAGAGGTTGAAACCCCTAATTCAGAAGTAAGAAAGAAAGTATGAAAATAACTGTTCATATATATTAGCAAGTCATCTGCTTGTCTTCTATAGCTAAGGAGAACATATCTCCTGAAAGAGAGTGAGCAGGAGCTGTAAGAATGACTTTTGCTTTCAAGTCCAGCATTTTCTTTTAGAACATAAAAGGATTCAGACAGGCATTTAGTGTTATGTGAAATCATGTCCCATTTAGTCCCTTAGTGTTGCTTTCTGTATAATTACCTTTTTGTTTGCTCAAAGTAACATCCTTCACAGAAAGGAAATGTGGTGATTAAAGTTGTGGTATAATAATTCTATAATTTATTTCTCTTAATATAATTAGGTGATTTTTTTAAAAACATACATTAAATTCTTTGTTCATTAGCTTCATTTCAAAGCATGGAGACTCACTGAGGATGGTCATTGGTCAAATAGACTCAATTAATGCTCAAAGTCAAGAGTATATTATGCTGACAAAGTCCTGGTTGGATAGAAACATTCATTCCTGATTAAGAAAACCTTTGTAGCAAATGAAATTATAGTCCAAGAAATCTGATTGTGTCTGTGCTTGAGTGAGGTAGCGTCTCACTGCTCAATTTCCCAATGTGCATGCTGCCATATGCTGCAGGAATTCAGGAACTTTTTCAGTGGGAAAAGGAAAAGGAAGAGCCTAGGGCAGTGGATGTGACACTGAATGAAGAAACTGTTAATAGGCTGAAGAATGAGAGAGGAATTTCCTTTGGTGACAGAGCTACTTTGCTAGCCCATTTTTTAAAGATGAATTGAACACGGAGCTTCCGCCACCTTTTGCTGTCTGTCGGTCTGAGTGCAACACCAATTGAGAAGAAGTCAGGAGCAGGCTGTACTGGGAAAGGAAAGGAAAGGAAAGGAAAGACCAGTTCCTTAGCTGGTTTAAATGAAGTCAGTGGAGCTAAAGCAATTTACATCAGCTAAGAATCTGACCCCCAAATTGAGATGCGGAAAGGAAAAAGTTTTTACTATCTGTCCAAGGTATCTGAGCACGTAAATAATTTCAGTTGTGTTTCTTTGGCTCTCCCAATCTTTAATACAGTTGCCATATAGTCAGACATTGTTTAGAATCATTGTTTAGAAGGACAAATACAGCTGATGATGTAACGGACACAATCAGGAAACAATTAGAAACCCTTCTTTACTAAATGTTTTACGAGGCTGAATTTGCATCTGGGGAATATTAGAGTAAATATTGTAAGGGGAAATTAGTTTTAATTTCATGCTAATGGAAAAATTTGGTTCTAATTACGTTATGATTTATAGGATATAATCAGGCTGTCATTTTAGTACTTTGATTAGATTGTTCTTTTGTTTATTTTGTTTGGCCTAAATAAGATGAATACTGTTTCTGATGATGCACTTAAATACAAACACCTATTGGCAGCGGAATGCATTTCATCTGGGGGGAGCTACTGTAAGCTCCTTGGGGGAGGGACTGACTTTATTCTGTGTTTGTACAGCACCTAGCATCATGGTGTCCTGGCCCATGACTCAGGCTCCTACACACTGAGGCTCGTATGATAATACAAATAATATATAATAATAGTAGGTCCCCTTGTGTGTGTTGCAGGGCAATACAAGTATGGAAATTGAACTAGATTTGTCATAGCTTCCTTAATTCAGTCCACTGTACTATGTATTGCAACCTGTTTGCCATATAAAATTATCCACTGGTCTGATACCCTGTGTTAAAAGACCTCAGACAGTGGGGTGAGTTGAGGACAATATAGCCGCCTAGACTAACAGTTTCATTGCTTTATTAGTATGTGTCTGTGAGAGTCAGGGTCCAGACACTCCAAGGGGAGAACAGGGGGTCTGAACCCCAAAGAATAAGCACTTGAATCAATTGGTTATATACAAAGTTATTGTGTATAAAAATATGCCAGGTAAGGTCTTTTATGAAAACTTGTAATATTCTGGACTTGATGGTCATGATGAAATGTGTATACAGACTGGGGTTATGAATCTATGTATTTATGTATATAGAATAGTATGCTTATGGTTGGTGATGCAATTTCAAGTACATCTCAGCAGGGACCGGATCCTCCCAAGCCAGTTTATATAAAACTAACTTCAAGTACACACCCATTGACAATGGCGGATCATTAGAGTTAATGGGAAAACACTGAGACAGCTTGAAACTGAACAGGGAACCCCTGTCTTGGAAACTTAATAGAGGGGGGAATTTCACCTACCATGAATCACGGTTGCCTGCGAGAGATGGGAAAAAACCTGTAGACCCTGAAAAGAGAAGAGGTTTGAAGTGAAGAACATCTGGAAACTGAGGGCCAGCATCTTGGCAGGGCACTGTTTGTGAAATGCTGGATCCTTTCTGTGGCGGGGGAGCACAGAGAAAATGTTCAAAGGTAATAGGTAACTTACATTAGAAAAAGGAACGTCGTTAATATAGAAGTGTAAAGCCTGAAGTTGCGTCTTTTGCGTTTATTGTCTGTGTGATTTCTATGTGTTTTGCTGGTCCTTACTATTTCATCTTCCACTGCATGGATCCGATGAAGTGAGCTGTAGCTCATGAAAGCTTATGCTCAAATAAATTTATTTAATCTTTGACTCTCTGATTTTTCCATTAAATAAACCTTTTATTTATTTTTGGCCCACACAAGTCTCTGTGTGCAAACTGTGTAGATCATAAGTGCCAAAATGAACTGATAACTGGGGGCGGGCTGTAACAAAACAGAGGGGAACAGTCCGAGTGTTTGGTAGTTATGAACTTAGAGTAGATGGATCTGGGGAGACTCGGGACTGGAAGGGCTGTTGAGGTCACCCTGCATGGAGTATGTAGGCTGGTGAAAGCTAGCGTGAAGCCTTTATGCTTGTAGACTGGCTACTGGTGCCAGGTATTTGAGCCATAACAACATAGCATTAAAGCACCCAAGATGGTGACAAAACCCTTTGCTGGTCTGAGTGAGCCCCAAAATGTCACAATGGCTCAGCCTTAACTTTAGTGTAGCCCACTAAGCAATAAGACTTAGAACAGCTTTTTATAAAATTCAGTCCCAGGAGACTGAAAGGCAAATCACAACAGAAAACTAAGGCTCTAGTTTTCAAATCTGTCTTTGAAAATCTCACCCTAAATTGGTCTGCCTAGCTGTCTTAAAGCATAGAAATGATGGATTAATATATTTTTGTCCACTCAACTAAAATGCATTTCATATGACATCAGAGCCCTCTTAAATTGAGGCTAGGTGAAAGAATGGTTTTTAAATAAAAATAGGTGACTCGTTTTCATAGATTCATAGTTTAAGGCCAGAAGGGACCATTAGATCATCTAGTATGACTTTCTGTATAAAAAAGGCCATAGAATTTCACCCGTTTACCCTGTATCGAGTCCAATATCTTTTGTTTGACTAAAGCATAAGTTGTGTTTCTCTAATGCATATATTAATGACATCTACAGAGCACTTCTGGATTGTAACAGAGGTAACCATTGGCCAAACTGCACCCTGGCTGAATATTCGGGTCCATCGTAAATACTCATTTCCAAATGTGGTGGTTAATTATGCCTAATGTTATATCTTTTATAAAAGTGCGAGTGCCAGGGTCCGCTTCTCATTGTCATCTCTACATTGTTATATGGGTCTCTTCTGCTTCTAAAAGAAGCTGCTTCTGCGTCTTTCATTTCAACAAATATGAAACCTTGATTTGTCTTGCAGACAGGCTATAGCTATTGTGCAGGTTCACTTCTATTGCTTGGCCTTTGTGGTGATCCATATTGAAAGCCAAAATGGGGCTGCTTTATTTTGAGTTCTCAGTGTTTCCAGTACACCTACTCCATCTTTTTTGTGTTTTTCTGTCCCTTTGACTGACAGGTGCCTTTACTGAACACTATATTATAATCAAAATGTCTTGTGCAAGAGCTAAAACCATCAAAACCAGCATTAAAAATTAATATGGTTGTCAATCAGATGTCCACTTTTGCATGCAGTATTGCTTGAGGTAAAACATGGTATTATTTTGAAGAGAGCTATGATTTGGATTATTCCTTAAGATATACCCAGGCTTTTGGCAGGTTGCTCATAAGTGTTGGTTATATATAAAAAAAAAACGTAAAGAAAAGCAATGAATGCCTATACTACTGGTAAGGCATAAAGATCCATTTAAAATAAATGAGCAGCAAAAGCAGAAGAAATGGGGGAAGGAAATGTGAGGTTTTGCCATTATGTTGCCTCAGATAGTCAACATTAGAGATGTCTGATAATTTCTGCACAAAATTAAAATGCACTTATTGGTTTGTGTTTGACCTGTGGATGTGAACCAGCAGTGACTAGAGCTTTCGATGCCTTTGGGATAGTTAATGTGTGTTCTTACTAGATATCTGAGGTGGGTTTTTTTTGAAGGCGAGGGTACTGTTCATGGTGCATTTGAGTTTCATCTGGTTTCACTGGGATAAATGACCTGAAGAGGTAGTCACGTATTTTCAGATATGGCCCATAGTTGCACTTCTTGGAAACCCAGTGTGAACCTGTGTGGGATGTGCACAAACCCATCAAGTTTGAATATGGATTTGTAATGAGATTAAGCTATATGGGGGTGGGGTATCAAATTAGTCAAATCATTCTGAGTTTTCAGGTTTGTAGACCAGACATATGAAAATTTGTGAACTCATTTCAGACTGTACTTGGGAGGCTCACAAGTGTGGGTGGAGGTTGAATTATAAGAGAAAACTGGACCACTGATCATTGGAAAGTTGTAAGAGTCTGTTGGATAAGGGGCTGGGAAAAAGTATTTTGGGCCATATTATTAAAAGTATACTGGTAGCTGAAAGCCCATGTTGTTGCATGGGTATAATTTGTAAAGTCAAAATGCCTGAGAACTTAAACATTTGCATGTTGCCACTCAAGTTTATGATTTTGGTAACTATGAGTGAGGTAGGGGAGTAAATCTATTGTGCTGGTCGATTTTTCTTGATTTGTGCGTGTGGTGAATGAGGTGTGTGCTGTGGTGAGGGGCAGGAGCTATGTATGTTTGCGTTATTGTGGGTATTGGTTGTATTATTGTGTAGGTTGTTGTGCTGATTTGTGAATGGGGGTTATGCTCGGAGATTTTGTATTGATTTTTTTGGGGGGGATGTGTGGGTTGCATTGGGGAGCTTGTATTGAGTTGTACAGGTGGTGAAACACCATTTCAAGAACTGTGGCAGTTGGGACAAAAAATCCACCATATGTGCAGTCTCCCTCATATTACTGACTCATTACAACCAATGAAAATTGTTGTATGCAAATTGCCTGTAGGGTAAGGGTCGTGATTGGTTGAGTAACCTCTGACATCACAGTGGTCTAGGACTCTTGGCATGGCATAAACACATGTCTTACTGTCACAGTCGTGTAATTCGTAAATCAAAATGGCTGAGACCTTAAAAATTTGATGGTAAAAGACTGCAAATTCCAGTGATGTTTAGAATATCACCAGATTCAATCAAAAAAAGCTCTCAACCGTACTTGTAGCTGTTTTCATCACTTCCTACTGACTAAAAAGACATTCTAGGCTACAGAGTGACAACCCTGGAAACTTATTATATAGATAGTCACCTAGTGGGATTTTCAGAAGTGCCTAGTTCCCTAACTCCCACTGA
Organism: Eretmochelys imbricata; assembly: GCF_965152235.1. Taxonomy (NCBI): domain Eukaryota; kingdom Metazoa; phylum Chordata; order Testudines; family Cheloniidae; genus Eretmochelys; species Eretmochelys imbricata. The sequence goes on from NC_135577.1 coordinate 114,241,262, forward strand.
AATCTGAAAAACCCTACTAGATGCCTAATTACATCTTTAGGTGCCTTAATAACCTTGAAAAATCTGGCCTTTTGTGCATGGAGTTTTGTGATGCGCCCAAGATGGAAAATCCTTGTTTTTACCCAGAGATGAAGTAATTATAAAGTTAAAACTGATGCTATGAAGCGTCAGTAACTATTAAAATGCTGCATGCGTCATGATCAGTATTGTGATAGTGAAACAGACTGTTGGAACTCCCAAGCCCTACACACCTCAGCTTCCTTGCAGAAAAAGCTATCCTTTCCCCCAGATATAGATATACATCCACCTTCCCTTCTGAATGCTTAAGCAAACACTTTTCTTTCAGTCTCACCAAAGAGCAAAATAGATATAATTAATCTTCAGACTTTTTTTTAGGAAGAAGTAAGAGTTTATAATCTTCCATTTGAGAAGAAATGTGTTAATATTTGTATGATTGACACATACATACCCAGGTGATTGGCACATTAGAAATGTCTCACAGAGAGAGAGAGAGGCAAAGTGTGTGAGAGACAGAATAGATGCATTTAATGAGAGGGTGAGCTGTTCAAAAGAGATTCAAATTCCTTTAGGTTCTCTAAAAAATTTCAGGCTTAGACCTGTTTTCAGGTTTTAGGCTTATGTTGTGGTGGTCTAAGATCTCCCAAGACAAATGTTATTTTCAAGGCTGACTCCCTACCTTGGTTTCCATGAATCAATCAAAGACAGAAATTTCAATTCCTGTCAGTGGGACAGCCTTGCACATGCAGCCATTTGCAGGACAGAGAACCAGATTTTCTGCTTCTGCCGAGCTATTCCTGGCTCAGAACGAGAGGGGAGAGGTTCATGCTACTCTTGCTTGCCACCAATGTTGTTAAACTTGTTAAACTCCTTGTTAAACTCTTATGCCCATGGCAGCAAGAGATTGTCCAGACATAATGTACTCTTCTCCCTGGCTATACCCATCAGGTTGAAGGCTGGCAGGGTTGTAGTGTAGGAGCTGCACTTCTGGCCATATGCTACTTGGAGATTCCCCTACACAAGCTTTCTGTTTTTTTCCCCGCACTGGAAGGTCCAAAGCAGTTGGGGCAGGGGCAAGAATTTGGCCTCGGGAGCCTAATTCTCCATTCTATTATAGGTTTCAGAGTAACAGCCGTGTTAGTCTGTATTCGCAAAAAGAAAAGGAGTACTTGTGGCACCTTAGAGACTAACCAATTTATTTGAGCATGAGCTTTCGTGAGCTACAGCTCACTTCATCAGATGCATACCGTGGAAACTGCAGCAGACTTTATATATACACAGAGAATATGAAACAATACCTCCTCCCACCCCACTGTCCTGCTGGTAATAGCTTATCTAAAGTCTAAGATAAGCTATTACCAGCAGGACAGTGGGGTGGGAGGAGGTATTGTTTCATATTCTCTGTGTATATATAAAGTCTGCTGCAGTTTCCACGGTATGCATCTGATGAAGAAATCTCATTCTATTATACTGGTTTACAGCCAGTGTAATTCTAATGACATTCAAGGACTTACACAGGTATAAAATCAAGGGAGCTTGGGGTCAATAGAAATAAGTCTGGGTACAGCGGAACTGGAAACCTAATATTCTGAATATCAGTGGCAAGAAAACAAAGTAGGAGTGAAGAGTGGTGCACTGATGCTTCCCCAAAGACTCAGAGCTGCGGAGGAGAAGATCCAGTAAACCCAGATCCACAGGAAGCTGAAAGGGGCATACTGAGAGGCACTGTGGCTATTGCAGAAGAAAAGGGGAAGCAGGAGAATGTCATGAGCTGGCAGAGCTTTCTTTATTCTTTCAATAACCAAACAAAAATCACAGAGGTCTGATAACTGTGAAGTAGGGTCTTTGCTCTCATTACTAGTATTGTCTGGTGCTTGGGTTGCCCATTTTAGATATAAGATAGTGAGTTCAGTGGTTCCAGAGTAACAGCTGTGTTAGTCTGTATTCGCAAAAAGAAAAGGAGTACTTGTGGCACCTTAGAGACTAACCAATTCATTTGAGCATAAGCTTTCATGAGCTACAGCTCACTTCATGGGGCTGTGCTGATTTGTAGCTGAAGATTTTGGACCAAGTCTGGAACATTCTGGTACATTTCTATCCTTCCCCCTCCAACAAGCCTGTGACTGGAAGGCTTGCTTTAAGGCTTGGGAGGTCTGGGGCTGGTACTTGGGTAAGGTGTGGGATATAAAAGGAAGAAAGCCCAGCAGTAGGCAGATGATTGTGGAAGGAGTGTGGACTGATTGCTCTTTCCTGAGAGCCACAGCCTGTTGTCAACAGCTGGCTGAGAAGAGGCTGGGTGGAGCAGGGACTCTCTCCAGTGGAAGACTTGAGGGACAACAGATGTTAGGTCTCTTCTGGCAGAGGCCTGGGGAAGGCGTCTGTGTGAGCCTAGAGCTAGAAGCCATTGAGAAGACCAGGGTTTGCCTGGGACTATTGTGAACTCCAAGAGCTAAGGGGTGGGGGATCCAAGATGACTTTCTGGTGAGAGGGCTGTAGCAGACCCCTGCAATCAAAGGGAAGAAGGAATGTGGTGTTGCCTGATATAGGGGAGGAAGAAGCATTTACAGGTGTGAGTGTAAGGTCTGTGTACATGGGTACTCAGGAAGGGATGGTACTAAATATGACTTAGCCAGAGGGCTAAGTCAGTGAAGCAGCCCTGAAGACATTGGGTGGAGTAATGGAAAACCAAGGGGAAACTGAAGGAAAACTGCTGAAATGCCCCACTGTGTAGTGAAGAGGTGCTCTGGGACAGTGAATTTATAATGGGTCCTAACGTAATGTCCACTGAGATCAATGTAAAGACTCTCATTGACTTTTATGAGTCTTGGATCTGGCCCATAATCAATAGAAGTGTGAATGTACATGTTAAATAATCTTTCTCTTCAATTTTCTCCTGTTTAAGGATTCACCTTCGTTTTTCCACTTCTGCTGTCAATTACACAGGTGTAAATTGATTTAAGTGGAGTTACTCTGAATTTAATCCCATGTGACTGAGAAAATAATGTGTCTCATAGAATTCACTCTGGCCCACGTGCCAAATTCCCTTGTATTGAGTAGCACCCTGTTCCACGAGTGGTCCAGTTGATTTTAATGGAGGTACTTGTAGAGGATAATGAATGGTGTCCCTAAGTGAAGTGGCAGCAGATGCAATTCTGATAGGCTTTTCAGTGTTGGAGGGAAAAGTGAAAACTAACTGTAGGAAAAAGTAATGACATGGGGTTTAACAAATGGGTAATCGAGTTTTTAATTGATTTACCCTTTTAAACATTGCTGTACCTGAGTTAATCCTGTCTCAGATCCAGCTACACAGAGAGAAAGGGTTTGAGGTTGGGAAGGAAAGGTTGAGCGTTAAAAGAGGCTATGATAGTTATGATAGTTAAAAGTAAATGACAACCATGAGGAAGAGACCATGGAAGAGAAGATTCACAAACATTGTGGGAAATTGCTTTATTGTTCCAACCTATATATCTTTGCTGTGAAGAATGTGTACTACCAATCCCACATATGGGATAGTTCTCTGTGATAAGAGGAAACTTTAACAAGTTGATTGTAAACATTTCCAGTGTATGTCACATAGAGGAATTGTACATAAAGTCTGGAGTGAGGACAGCTACACACCTCCTGAGCTCATTTCAAGTAATCTTTCCCTCTTTTATGATCTCTGTGTTGTATTTACAGGCCTAATATGTTGCACCAGCTGATGTTAATATGACATTTTGAAAAGCTGCAGTCAGTGTCTTCACCCTGAACCAAAGACTTAATGGAAAAAATCAGTGACCTGTTGAATCTGTAGGTCAAGCAAATTGTTACTTTGCTGAAAATCTGTGTAAGAATGTCAGGGTTGGTTTTTGTGTGTGACATTCTCTAGTACTGGATCCTTTGGTAGGCACACGGGTCTAATGAATATCAGTGGTGTGTGACCCATGAAATCATGTATGTAGAAAACTGTCAAGAACTGTGGTTAGTTCCGGTTAGTAGAAACACACTGTTTACGTCCTGTTGTTTCTCCAGTAAATCAACCAAGCCAGTCATTTTAGACTGTATGGACTGGAGCCTCAGATGCTGTTTTACTCCAGCTAAGGATCTGACCCTTTCTTTCTGCTGTTTAAAAATGGTGTTGAAATGTACTTTGTTGATTGTACCTCCTGTGATAATCTAACTTCCTCATGCATAGTTTAATTGAGAAGCAGTATACCATATTGCACCTCTTTTACATTGTCAAATGAGTGCTGGAGCTTATTGGTGTAATGTGAAGCAGTTAGACATTTTGTAATGTTCTTTCTAATAATTCTAGAAAGAATTTATCTGCCAAGTCACATCACCTCGCTTATCCCAGCTAGTGTAAGAAGGGGCAAGAGAATCAGTGTAGATTATTGAGGGTAGTGAGCGCTGGGGCAGGTTCAGTGCCCTGGCCTACATCAGGGGAATTCTTGGCAGCCCTTTTAGGGCAGCTCTCCATCTCCTTTATGCTGTCAGCATGGCACAAAAGGAAGAGACAGAACTAGGGGCCAGGATCTGGTCCATATTTTAAGGAATTATGGAGATCAAGCCCTAACGGAGGCCATGCATGGTGGAGAGAACAGGGCCTTCAGTGTATTTCCTTGAAACAAAAATTCACCCACCATACCTTGGATTCTCCTAAAGTTAAGTGATGTCTGGTGTAAGGAAGGGGTATAAATAATCTACAGGCAATAATTTATTTTTTTAAGTTTTGGATTATGGGGTAAAGCGTTTTTCATAGCAAAAATGAAGATGCCCCTACCCCTCTCAACAGATTGATATTGACTTTACTCACGTTTTCTTTCAACAAAGCACAATATGTTGTTGTGTATGGTCACTGTTTTACAGTCAAGTTGCTGTTTTGCTGCAGGGCTGGGGAGTTTATGGCACAATTCTGAGTAAAAATTGCAGTTCCATGTACAAGTCTGTGGGCAGAGTTAATTTACAATTTTCTTTTCTTTTTTCATTAAATATGTACCATTTTTTGCTTTCAGCTTGGTGCACCCTGCTTATCTCTTGTCTGCAAAACCAGTAAAATTTCCTCTTCACAAGGGAAACCTGAAGTATTAGAAGCATGTTGTCTTTTGCTCAGCAAATCAAGATTTATTTTTTTTGGCCTTCTGTCTCCTGTAAAAGTTTGTAGAAAACATGGAACAAAACTTCTTCATGGATCACATTAAGTAATTAAAAAAATATAATTTTACAAGCCAAGCACTCGTTACCAAATTATCTTTTATGAGTGCAGAAGAATCTCTGGGTAATAGGCATTTGTACCAAAACAAAACAGTTATTTGTTCAGGCTATGGAAGTTATTAATTATTTACACCTACTACTACCTCAGTGCTACCTCTAGTTAAAATTCATGGCCTAGGCACTCATCAAATATTGATTTTTCCCAAAGTTGATGCTTTCCCTTTAACATTATTATAATGAGGGATAAAAATCAAATTGCCTTCGCTGAAACTCAATCATTCTTGTGTGCCATCTGCATTGATCTTTTTTCTAGGCTTTACCATAAATTATTCTATTCAATTAAGTAAACCCCACACATAATGACATTTTGCAAACTAAATAATTTATTGACTATTTTGAGCAAAAATGATCAAACGCTGATACAGAGTTATTTTCATAACATTAATGGCAATATATAACCCTCTGCAGTTGAACATTTGTCGAAGTCTTTGTCTGGAAAGGGGAATCACTTCATTTACAAAAGAAACAAATCTTGGCGTTGTTATATGCAGAGTCACTTGCTGCCTCATCATTAGCCAAACAAGGGGGTTTGCATGAGATGCTTTTTGATGACAAAATAATTGCAAAATAATTTTCTGCTGAAAATTGTGCTATTAGCAACAAGGAACATAATTAAATTGGTAACAATCTGAATGGTTCACAGCTCACTGATAAGCCAAGAGCTACTGTTTTGAGCAGATCTTGCATGGTGCTGCCTTCCATCCCGACTGAGAAGGCTGCAATAGAAGTCTATTTGATACGGAGTCTTGTCACCTTCTGAGTGTTCCTCTGGAAATCTGCCCATTTCCTAAGTGAGTTTTGTTCCATGTCTGAAAAGAAGTTTTCCATCACTGAGCCCCCGTAGTTGGAGTTTTTCAAAAGAAAGAACTGCTTGCAGCTCCTGTTGAATTCAGCTCCCTGATGTAGGGAGCTGGATCAGTCCCTGCATCGGTAATTGTTTTGTTAAAAGAAGTTGTATTCCTGGTATGCAACATTGTCAAGGTTCCTTCTCCACTCTGAACTCTAGGGTACAGATGTGGGGACCTGCGTGAAAACCTCCTAAGCTTACTTTTACCAGCTTAGGTTAAAACTTCCCCAAGGTACAAACCATTTTACCCTTTGCCCTTGGACTTCCACTGCCACCACCAAACGTTTATCTGGGTTTATTTTTATTAGGAAAGCGTTGTTTGGAAACGTCTTTCCCCCCAAAATCCTCCCAACCCTTGTACCCCACTTCCTGGGGAAGGTTTGGTAAAAATCCTCACCAATTTGCATAGGTGACCACAGACCCAAATCCTTGGATCTTAGAACAATGAAAAAGCATTCAGTTTCTGAAAAGAAGGATTTTAATAGAAGAAGTAAAAAGAAAAAAAGAATCACCTCTGTAAAATCAGGATGGTAAATACCTTACAGGGTAATTAGATTTAAAACATAGAGAATCCCTCTAGGCAAAACTTTAAGTTACAAAAAGACACAAAGACAGGAATATCCATTCCTTTCAGCACAACTTAATTTCTCAGCCATTTAAAGAAATCATAATCTAACGCATATCTAGCTAGATTACTTACTAAATTCTAAGACTCCATTCCTGCTCTGTCCCCGACAAAAGCATCACACGGACAGAACCTTTGTTTTTCCCTCCCCGCAGCTTTTGAAAGTATCTTGTCTCCTCATTGGTCATTTTGATCAGGTGCCAGCAAGGTTATCCTAGCTTCTTAACCCTTTACAGGTGAGAGGATTTTTCCTCTGGCCAGGAGGGATTTTAAAGTGGTTTACCCTTCCCTTCATATTTATGACAATCATCAAGAAGCTTAGAATTGTATCCTTGGTACAATAGATGTGTGATTGGTATGGGCAGTAGCTGTGTCAAAAAGCTTAGAGATTGACTAGATGGGAGAGAAGAGGAGTGTGATATACAAAGGTTTTTATCACCTCACACTTTACCTCACATCCCCTCAGTCCTGTGAAGTGCAAACACATGCCATTTTCTCTGGTAATCAAAGGGCATGGAGGACGGTACTTAGTTATATATGAAAAGTTTCTGTCTATTGTCAAGTAGGTGAGACTGTGGTGGGGGGGGAGGGGTGAGAGCAGCCCCCCAAGAGACAAATACAATCAAACTGTTTTTATAAAGTAACAAACAGTGCAGCTAGATGTTGAGGGTGGGGAAGTACAGGTCATGGGGATGCTGCTAGGATGAAAGCTCACTAAGAAGTGCGGGATTGTTTGTAAACATGTATCATGTGCACCTGGGCCAGGGAAGAGCTTAGAATCGGTGTTGCCAACCCATGACTTTAGCATGAGTCTCGCGATATGGAGTGTTTTTCTTAAAGCCACAGCTCATGGAGTCAAATAACAATCGAAAATGTCAGCTTTCATTTTTTTTAAAAGTAAGTTTTTAGTCCTGATCCTTGTGGAGAAAAGTTTGAAAATATTAGCTGAGTGCACCTGAAAGGCTCAACAGCCAGAAGGCCAAATAATTTAAAAAATCCCCAGATTTACTATTTTTAAAGATCAGTTGACTTTTAAACCAATCTCAGAATTTTTGGGAACTGACTCATGTTTTTTGAATGTGTGTGGTTGGCAGTATTGGTATCTGGTAGGAGAAGTCATACTCTCATGTAATGGGAAGCTGGGGAGAAAGACCCAGAAGTGTGGCCTTTGAAGTCTGCTGGAGGCAGCTAAGAGGCAGAGCAGATAAGCAAAAGGGGACCATCCTTCAGGGGTGCTGGAATAATTTGTAGAGTGGGGGTGCTGAGAGCCATTGAACCAAACTGTAAACCCTGTATATGATGGAAACTACTTCAAGCCAGGGGGTGTGGCAGCATCCCCAGGACCAGCACCTAGATTCCAGCACCTATGCCATCCTTTCTTCCTTCAGAAAGTTCCCATATGGTCCATTTAAATGATGGACCATATGGGACTCTTCATAGTAGATTCATAGTAGATTACTATGAAGAGTCCATTTGTATCAGGAAACAGATCTTGTTCATTTCTTTCATTGCTTGTTTAGATTCTTATAAAACTAAAGGATCATGAGGTCACAGCTTTAAAATTCCCATAGCTCCTCACAGGGGCACGATTGCTTCACCATAGTCCCTTGCAAAGCTCAAGTAAATGGTCTGTACATAGGAGATTTGTAGATAATAATGAATAAAAACTAAAAGTTTTTCTGCAAACCCACTACTTAGTAGGGTTACTTTGTGGCTCACATGCACACCACCTCTCTTCCTTGTTTGGTATCTGGAATTATTGTCGAGAAAATGTAAAGTGTCTTTGTGATTAAGTCCAGGTTTTTGCCCGTCACCTTTTGGTTTCTGTTTAAGAATAAGAAGCATTTCAATGTGCTATGTTGAATATCAGCTAACCCATGCTGTCCTATTCCCACCCTCCCATTTGTGAGCACTTACTGATGCAACTAGCCCCACTGAAAGCACTACTGCTTACCAGAGTGAGGAAGGATTGAACATTCGGGCCGCTGGTTTCCCTCATACAACCCGTACACTTGCCCTGGCCTGTCTTGCATACTCCAAAAGAAAAAAAAAATATTGGAAAGAACTCCTGAAGCAGTGATTTCACTTGGATCATTACCATACTGTGTGTATCAGTCAGCAGCTCTGTTGGCTTAATTAATGTTAATGGAGACTTTTAAAGACAGCAATAAATAATGCCAAAGAAAAGACCTGAATCAAAAGTATTGCCTCAGCGACCATTACTTACAGTGTCCCATGCTATTTGCTTGCCCAGCAATAATTATTGGACACCTTTCACCAAAAAGAACAGGAAACATAAAGCACAAAACTTTTCTTGTACCTGTTTTGTATAGAGTGAGGGCTCTGTCTGGGAATATATGCATTAGTAATTTTGCCGGTATCTGGACCCTAATTCAGCAAAGCACTTAAGCTTATGCCTGCCTTTCAGTATACCCACTGAAGTCACTCACATGCTGAAAGTTAGGCGCACGCTTAAGTCACTGAATCGGGGCCCTGATCTAGAAGCATTTCCTGGGAGAAAAATATGATAAAATTAATGGGACAGCAAAGAGAAGAGAGAAAGTGAATAAGTGTAAGAGGCTGGCTTTAAGGGGTCTGTTCACCAGAATTCACCAACAGGGGGAGCTCTTTCGAGGAGGTTTTTGCTTTACTCTTTACTAGAGCTGTGTGGAAATGGAATGTCCCTCCCACAGAAAATTTTGCATTTCTGGAAGAAGAAGAAGAAGAAAAAGAAGAAGAAGAAGGGTTGTTCTGACCTGGAATGAAAAGTCAGGTATGAAACATTTTCCTTAGGAGTAATGTTAGGATATAGATATTCAGGCCTGTCTGTAAAGGCCTATACTCTAAGAATTTAGGTGTATTCTTATCACTTGGCTAGTGATAGAGGTATAAAAGAAAGAATCAAAACCACTGTCTGCCAGTGTAAGGGCCTTCTCTTACTGTGACAGTTTGTGGCCCTGTGCTTAGGCTCAGGCCTTTGGCTAAGCAGCAGAGGCAGCCATAAGCTGGGAAGCGAACGGTCACATCCTCACATTCCAAACTAGTCACACTGAAATAAGGTGCTATTGGGCTGTTAGGCACTATCAGGACAGGATAGTTCCTATCACCTCCAGAGAAAGGGAAGTGCCTAGACAATGTAAAAGGAAACTTAGTTTGATAGCATCCTGTCTGGCAAGAACTCACTTATCAATAGCTGGGATGTGAAATCCTCACTTCTGTATTGTTTTGTCATTATAGTTCCCACTTTGCTGTTGTTTGTCTGTATAATCTCTGTCTGGTTCTGTGATTGTTCCTGTCTGCTGTATAATTAATTTTGCTGGGTGTAAACTAATTGAGGTGGTGGGATATAATTGGTTACATAATCATGTTACAATATGTTAGGATTGGTTAGTTAAATTTCAGGAAAATGATTGGTTAAGGTATAGCTAAGCAGAAGTCAAGTTTTACTATATAATCTGTAGTCAATGAGGAAGTGACTGGGTGTGGGTGTGGGTGGGGGTGGGCATGTGGGTGTGTGAGATGGGAACAGGGAATGGGGGTAAGAAAATTGGAATCATGTTTTGCTAAAGGGGGAAATGAGAATGGGAGTAAGGAAGTTGGAATCATGTTTGGCTAAGGGTAGGAATGGGAACAGGGACACAGGTGTAAGGCTCTGTGGTGTCAGAGCTGGGAAGGAGGATACTAAGGAAGGAAACTGGAATCATGCTTGCTGGAAGTTCACCCCAATAAACATCGAATTGTTTGCACCTTTGGACTTCGGGTATTGTTGCTCTCTGTTCATGCGAGAAGGACCAGGGAAGTAAGTGGGTGAAGGAATAAGCCCTCTAACATCTTGGTGCCGTGACTCGGATGCATCGCATTGGATAGGTGAGTGGCAGCCTGTAAGTCCCCCTCCCCAACAGTCCGCGCAGCTGCTTGGAGGGGGTATCGCGAACTCTCGTGATGGTAGTTGCGGGTTCTGGCAAGCCAGGGTAAAGGATTTTTTGGATGAATGGATAAGGGAGGACCAGGGCCCATACCAGGTACAGGGGTCAACCTGGGATAAGATTAAAAAGGAAATGGAGGAAGTGTTAGGGGACCCAGAGGTATGGGGGGTGGCTGAGGAGCCCACCCTCCTTGGTATATGGGTAGGGGAAGAAGGTCCCTGCCCATGGGGACTGAATGCCTCCCAGGGAAAAGAGGCACTTCAGTCTGCTTGAGAGGTTTGAAGTAAGGGCAGCATTATGGGAAGCTGCCAGTAATCTTTCAAGTTTGGTGCTGCTTCAGCAAGGGCTGCTGAAGGGTTGTAAATTAGTTAGGGGTAGTGAAAGATGATTTGGCACAAAAAGGTTTAAGGTCAAAAGCAGAGTTAACAGACCACCTTTAGAGACTGGATCTGAGACTTGGTCCTGGGGGAGTGGAGAAAAAAAAAAAATAAAAGTTTCAAAGTGCAACCTGCCTTTCCACACTCTTTTGTTTTTCTGAAGTTTTAATGGAGGGTACTTTGGATACTTATGTGAGATGTCAAGAAGGAAGTTTTTGTTTAATGATAAAACCCAGTTATATAAATGTAACTGTATGTGCAACTCTGGGCAGTCACATTGGATGGAAGCTTGGTAATTAGATTATCCAAGGGGGTCAGGTCGAGTGGCTACTACCACCACTATGCTTCTGTCCCCAGAAGCCTTTATAGCTATTCTGAGGGAAAATGGGCCCTTTTCCCACAGAAATGGTCTATAGGGGACTGCTGCAGGCAGCAGGCAGAGAGAGAATCTGAGCAAAATTATTTGACTATTGGGTAATGTAATCAAAATCACTAAAGGATGGAAGAGGTTTCTTTTGGAACTTAACTTGGCTGCCCCTAGTTGTGTCTAGTTGTACAAGATGGAAGTGTAATCAGGGTACAGTTGTGTAAAAAAGAGTAATCACAGTGCAAGGGATGTTAGGCAAAACAGAATTTTGTGTGTGTGTGCACAGGTAAAAGAAAAGGAAAAGGGGAGGAATGATGGGAACACTGAGCCTTGGGATGCCTCTGGGGGATTAGATTGTTGCTTTGGTGGGTGTGCATGAAAACTCTGTAGGCATGGGGGAGGCAGTTATACCTTGTGTAAAATTAATTTGGCTAATATGATGTTATGGAGGTTAAACTATATGGAAGAAATTTGCATTTTCCCAGGACATGTGCAGTGTATATTGGAAAAGGAGTAAAAGAAATGCAAATAAAACATGGTACTTCATTAAAATCCTAATAGGGCTCCAAAAGGAGCCACAATAGGTTGTGCTTTCTTTTTCAGATCACTGTGTTTTGGAGCAGGAGATGAAAGTGGAAAGTAATCAGAACTCTGGTGGAAGTAAAATGCTTCCCTTTTAAGACAGTGTCTGAGCTGCTAACAGCTTTGGATCCAGAAGCAAGCTAGTAAGCCTCTGTGTGTAAATGCAAATTACCTAGCTGATGGGCACAAAGGAGCTGCAAATAATGAATACATCCGGTCAGCAAACAAGCTACTAGAAGACTCAGATTATGGCCCTTCAGGAAAGGGAGGTGAAAAAAAAAAAAAAAAAAACAAGTCAAGCCTGAAAATAAGGGGGACAGGTTAACCTTAAGGGGTGTGTGTGTGTGTGTGTGTACAGTGCTAAAATCTGAAGCTGTGTCTCAGCTATTACCTGAGAATAAACTTAAAGCTTGGTACAGCAGAGAAACTATTGCAAACTTGGTCTGTTGTACAAGAGGGGAAACTGAGGTACACCATCTCATGAATTTCATAAATGACCAGTGAGTGAGGTAATTCACTAGCCTGACTATAGAACAAAATAAGGACAGTCTGGAGGTAATTCTTCTGTTTTTCCTGCAAGTAGCAAGGACATTTGTAAAAGAAAGTGGTATTATTATTAAGCAATAATCTGTCCCCACCATGGGGAAGGAAATTGTTTCTTTTGTTTTTCAGACACTCTACAAGCAAGCTGGCGCCAGCGGGAAAAATAACCCAGAATACCATGGATCTATGTTTTGTGTTGTTTGTCTGTGGTGTTTGTCTTGTTGCTAGCATTGTTGTGTTTTAATGAACAGAAAACCTCATGATATGGGTGGGGGGTGGCTTCAAAAGGCTGGCCTTGGGGGGGGAAGATGTGTATGGGAATGCAAATTCTCAACTAGGAGGCCAGGACCTGTGTAATAGCTACCGTGGTACCTGGAAATGGAATGGCAACTAAGGTGGCCCCCACAAGCCCTATGGAAATAATGAAAAGGGGAGGAGCTCACTGGGAATTAATGGAGGGGTGTGTAAAATAGTGTAAATCAATAGAAGATGTTTGGATGTGCCCCTCTCCTATGACTATAGAGGAGCAGGATCAATGGCCTATGCAAGGGGTGGACAATTGGGTGTACTGTGTATAAGGTGTTTTGCTGGGAATGTACATATTACTGGGGGCACAATTACACCGGCCCATAACCAAACTACACCCATCTACATGCTGCTATATGGACTTTGGTGCACAAATGGATCTGTGAATCTTATTGCTGTGAATAAGCCAGTGCCTACTGCCTGATTCCATACCAAGTGGTCAAGCTGGTTTGGACAATATCCCATTTCTCTGTGAACATTCAATGGACTTGTGATATGGACAAAAGCATACAAAACTTGCAGGAGCAGCTTGTTGCAACTGCCAGCAACTGGACACAAGATCGTGACCCCATCGAAGGAGGAGAGGCAGTATTTTGGGGGTGTCTCGGATGTTGGACCATACTGCAGTGGTCAGGACTCGGTGTTGCTGTGGATTTTGTATTGTTAACTATACTTGTGTTACGTTGCATAGGGAGATAACCTATTAGGAATGTAATAAGCCCTCCAAACCCTGCAGTGTACTAGACAACCCGGACCCAACCTTCTCAGGCCCACTCTAATGGGAAGTCTGGAACACTAATTGGAATAAGTGTGGTATGCCCGTATGAGAGAAGGTGCAGGGCACAATACTACACAAGGGGCAGTGGGACAAATGGAATATCGACACCTTCCACCTTGATGCCTGGCCCTATCAGGAAATGTGTCGCCATATGTCCTATGCTTTTCCAGGGATACCTGGGCAGGAGGATCCCAAAAGAAAAAGAAAAAAAAAAGGGGTGGAGTGTTAGGATATAGATATTCAGGCCTGTCTGTAAAGGCCTATACTCTAAGAATTTAGGTGTATTCTTATCACTTGGCTAGTGATAGAGGTATAAAAGAAAGAATCAAAACCGCTGTCTGCCAGTGTAAGGGCCTTCTCTTACTGTGACAGTTTGTGGCCCTGTGCTTAGGCTCAGGCCTTTGGCTAAGCAGCAGAGGCAGCCATAAGCTGGGAAGCGAACGGTCACATCCTCACATTCCAAACTAGTCACACTGAAATAAGGTGCTATTGGGCTGTTAGGCACTATCAGGACAGGATAGTTCCTATCACCTCCAGAGAAAGGGAAGTGCCTAGACAATGTAAAAGGAAACTTAGTTTGATAGCATCCTGTCTGGCAAGAACTCACTTATCAATAGCTGGGATGTGAAATCCTCACTTCTGTATTGTTTTGTCATTATAGTTCCCACTTTGCTGTTGTTTGTCTGTATAATCTCTGTCTGGTTCTGTGATTGTTCCTGTCTGCTGTATAATTAATTTTGCTGGGTGTAAACTAATTGAGGTGGTGGGATATAATTGGTTACATAATCATGTTACAATATGTTAGGATTGGTTAGTTAAATTTCAGGAAAATGATTGGTTAAGGTATAGCTAAGCAGAAGTCAAGTTTTACTATATAATCTGTAGTCAATGAGGAAGTGACTGGGTGTGGGTGTGGGTGGGGGTGGGCATGTGGGTGTGTGAGATGGGAACAGGGAATGGGGGTAAGAAAATTGGAATCATGTTTTGCTAAAGGGGGAAATGAGAATGGGAGTAAGGAAGTTGGAATCATGTTTGGCTAAGGGTAGGAATGGGAACAGGGACACAGGTGTAAGGCTCTGTGGTGTCAGAGCTGGGAAGGAGGATACTAAGGAAGGAAACTGGAATCATGCTTGCTGGAAGTTCACCCCAATAAACATTGAATTGTTTGCACCTTTGGACTTCGGGTATTGTTGCTCTCTGTTCATGCGAGAAGGACCAGGGAAGTAAGTGGGTGAAGGAATAAGCCCTCTAACAAGTAACATTTTTTAAAAATTTCATTTTGGAAGAATTGAAACAAATTTTTTCAAAACTGTCCAGTCTTACCGCCCTGGGCTTCCTAGCTCTGCAGCAGCTACTGAGAAACGTGAGAGCAGGGTCCTGGCTCCATTGTAGACCCGCCTGCTTCCTGTCAAAGGTTTAATCAAAATAGATACCTTCCCTGTGGAATGTTTTGATTTTAATGCAGCAGCATTTTGCGATGGAAAAACTTTTCACATGAACATTTTTTGGCCAGCTCTGCCCTTTACAGCATGGAGTGTCCTTTTGGTAATTTTGGAGGTTGGGGCATGAAAAATTGTTTTGTAATTGATAATTAATCTGTATGTTGGCCTCAGCTGCCATTGAAGTAATTAAGCATTGGGCAGTGGCTGAAATGTAGCGAAATAACAATAAAATCCTTGCCCTAAGGACCTTTACAGGCTAAAGGCATGAGGGGTGCATAGCAATGCAGTGCAGAATAGAGGAGGGTGTAGTCTTTATAGGTGGAATGCTGGGGTGTCTGTGCATGTGATTTGAAGCAGAGATGACACTGCTCCAATCATACAAGGCAGAGTAAAAGAAGGAACTTAAGCTACTTCTACACTGAAGCTGGGAGTTTAACATGCAGCTTGTGTGGACGTACCCACGATGTTAGTTTTACTCTAGTTAGCTCGCTAAAAGTGTCAGGTAGGAGCAGGCCATGTTAACCAACAGATGCAGTCATTTCACATTGTTTTGTACCTTACAATGTCCGAGCCTGGCACTTTAGGTAAAGCCATGTGGTTCATAGCTGCTGTGACAGGTGAATGAAAAATGGCCAAGCTTATTTGCGCTCTACTAGGTCTTTGCTTCTTAAAAATTCCTTTGACTTTTGTGGAGTTTGGACCAGGCCCTTAGGTTTACTTTCTCTTCTGCAAATTTCTTTTTCTTTCCTACTCCCTTCATTTTCCAGCTTTAAATTTCTGACTATGTATGGCTACATGTGTAATACAAGGTTTGCTTAATTTTACTTTGGCTTTATTGGCACCTAAGGGATTTGGGGCTTTTTATTTTTCACTGCATTTGGAATTCTTACTGCTGAATTAATAGATATTTTGAATAAATCATTGGGAGGTGTGCCAGAATTTGTTCTAAGAAAAAGAATCATCATGCCAGTATATCTGAATAGAATTCAGATATATCATCCACATGCCTTGAATGACTATTACATAGATAACTAAATGAGCATTTTTTTTCTTTGTGAACCAGAGAGGGACCACACATCTGACTCACATACATAGGAATTGTGGAAAAGGAAAGGGACCTGAGAACATTTTCTTTCTATCAGATACTTTATCAGTAAAGGCCTTAAAATTTGGACCACTGATGCTTTGAAATGATGCTTTGCTGATAAATATTTAGGGGGAGGTTGCTTTTCTGTGCCTGGAAAACCATCAAAAAATAAATTTGATTTCACTATTTGTCATCTTTTGGTTAATTGGAGTTCATTGTTGTTAAAATTGAACTAGATAAATTCAAACTGGGAAATATTTTGAAATATTAATTATAGAAACATTGGATTGGCTTGAATTGCTTATTAATCATGAATAGGAAATTACTGGAAGCAAATGAACAAAAATATTAAATGTATCACCATAAAGCCACTGAAGTGCTGCAAATAGGTAGTGCAAAATTTCTATGGAGATTGATTAAAACCTCCAGTATCTAGCCAAATCCCTTTCGTAGTGAGCATCTGTCAACGTGAGGATGTGGGATAGATTTTTCACATATTAGATGGGCAGGGATAGGTGCAGCTCCGCCTATGCTATGTAGCAGAAGTGTTTGCAAAGACCATGATCTGCACTGAGTAGGGTTAGACAATGCGATGGTAAAAATATCTGTGACTCGTCTGCCCCACTATTGCGATTGCTGCTGTAGCTGCACCAGTTCAACACTAATACTAGGAGAATTTCTAAACATTCTCATAGGAGTCACAGCTGTGATGTGATGAAAACCTGGATTGTGCTAATCCAGGCCATTTGGATTTTTCAGTGTTTGACACTCAGAAATGTGGGGATGTTGGCTTGTCGTCACCTTACTGTCACGTATTGTGACAGAACTCCTACTAGCGATATGTTCTGGTTGATTGTTTAATGTTTAGAACCAGCTAACCTTGGTGTGATGGTGTGAGACTTCCATTTTGACTATATGGAGTCAGACTGGGGGAGAAAAGATAAGCAATGAACAGGGAGTTTCTTTGTAAATGTACAATTACTGGATTTGAGCAGCTCAGGAATTTTTTCTTAAATGCTTTTTGGTCGTAAAATACTGATTAGTTGAAACTGAAACTTACTGGAAACACGTCTGTTTTGGCAAAACTTTCATTAAGAAGGTTTCTTAGGTCCAGGATGGAATTTCTGGAATGAGAGAGCGTGACACTCCAGAATAGCCCATAGCCCAATGGTTAGGCCCCCCTTACCTGGGATATGAGAGACCAAGGTTGAAATCCTTGCTCTGAATCAGATAAAGCAGGGTTTTAAACCTGGGTCTCCCACCTCCTGGATGAGGGCCCAAGCCACTGAGCTATTGGCCATTCTGGGATGGTACATGCGCGCTCACTTTCTCTCCCGTTTTTTCACGAAAATTTTTGAGAAGTCTAGTTTTCATTCTGATGAAGAATTAAAACAATCATTGAAACGTTGACATTTTTAACAGAACAGATTTTTTTTGTTTCCAATCCACCCCTATACTAGATACACAGTTAATTATTGTAGAGGGAATGGCAGCATAATTTCCATTTGAACACACTTGTGTCAGTCACTCATAATAGTTCTGGATAATAATAAAAGATCAGGCTATGGGCTAATCTGATGCCAATTGTAACCCTTGACTAGTAATGTCGGGGTGTATAGTGATCTCTCATATAATTTATGATCTTGGTATCCAGAAGTGAAGAGTGTGATGAAATCTTAGCCATGAGTAGAGTAGCTCCACGTTGCACAGTAAGCATTGGTAGCCATTTATGAAATGGTTTATTTATTATTTCTCCCATAGGTTGTGTATATTTCCAGTTTTGGGTTCCATTTAAATGTACTGTTTCCTCTTCTAAGAGTTGCACAAGCTGTTTCTGGTAAACCCCCTGTCAGAAGTTTCAAACAAAAGTCCTTAATAAACGTCTCAGCTGTAATTTAAATGTCCCCAAACAGCCAGCTGAAGAGAAGATGGAATAATACAAGTGTAAGATATATACCAGGGGGAGTTAGTGAGATTGATCTGGAACAAGGTGTTTGATGCTGGGCTCATTATTTTCTGGTGTTAGTGACAATTCCACAAGCAATATATATGCATTCCCAGTAAATGCCTTAATGGTAGAGGCAGAGAGAGTTTTACTAATGCTACCTTCTTTTTCCATGGATAAGTCTTCTACTGATCCCCTCAATCTTTTTGCTTACAATAGGAATGTGCAAGGATCCAGATACAGAGCTTGCTTCTACCCACTGGGGAACAGTATAGAAATGATCTGCAGCATCTGGTGAAAATGAGAAAAATTAAAATTCTCATACGCAGGCAGAGGGACTGTTCATTAAAAAGGGCCTCTTTCTTTAATTGTTACCACTGAATTAAATTTTTGCAGAGGAGAAGAGCAGCATGCTCTGTGTATATAACTCTTTACAGATGCTTATGGGCTCAGAAACCTGGTCCATTTTGACCTAGTGGATTGCCCTAGAACATTGCTGAGGAAAAATGGAGAGTTCTGGTTATTAAAACATATACGGGCTGATTCTTATCTCACTAATACTAATTTTATACTAATGTTACTCCATCAATGCAGTTATTCCTGAGTATCACTGTTGTGACCTCAGAATCAGAATATATATATAAAATTAAAATATATGTGCCCTACCTTTAATTATGTTGAGCATTGCTTTACCCTGGGAGAAGCACCATGGAAAACAATAGATCTAATCCTGGAGTAAAATACTACTCTATGTACATAAGGGTGGAACAGCCTGGCCCCAAATGAATGCTTAAGAGAATGAATTGTATGCATGTCAGCCATCTCCAAAGGGCTAGCATGTTGGAGTCTTCAGCTAACATGGCACACCAAGTTGTGTTCAGGATGTCACACACATTGCTGAACCCAAACCTTTTGGACAGCAAATAGTTGTCTGGAAAAGAGTGTGGTTCTGCTAAATCTCATCAGTAGTGAAAGCCATGAGTGAGTTACCTGGATCATCCCAAATTGGTGCCAATAACATCTTTATTCAATACCACACCATTATGTTCAATAGATTATACAGAAACCTGTTTTAGAAGCTTTTATTTGGACCTTTCTTCACATCTGGGAGTCTGTAAAACCAGATGTCTTCATTATGAGTCCAACCGTACCATCTATGGAGGGGCTATTTTTCACCATGCCTACCCAAGCCGCACTGATCACAGTTTTGATGCACCTAAGGATTGAGCCCCATGGTTTCAGGGAAGAATATGGGTCTTTTTTCTGCCTGGTTTATTATGTCTATGTTATGGTGTGTTCGTATTAGAGATGAATGAACGATTCTCAAACAAATAGTTTATCCAATGAATTTAGGGCTTGATCCAAACCCCATTGAAATTAGTGAAATGACTCCTATTTACTTCACTGGGTCCTTAGCATCTTTTTCGGCTCGCTGAATATACGTAAGCAGATTGTGGTTTCCTCAAGTTTATGTTGACAGAATTTGATGGTTTTTCTAACATTTTTTAACTCCATGTATTGACTGAAGTATTCAGTACTTGATAGTCTAAAGTCAAACTGTGTTGCTTATATGTGATTGGTTAGGTAAGTCACATGCTATTGTTTCTCTGGGTACATATGCACTAACAGTGCAAAAACGTGTAAGTGCAAATTTAAAATTCAGTTTCCCTGAATTCATGCACATGATACTTTGAAACTTTCCCTCTCTGAATATTCATGCCAATAAGGCCCCTGTTCTGAAACTTGTACCACTTGGATGGACCCATGGCCCATGTACCACTTGGATGGGCCTGTGTGTGGAACTCCTATGGCTTCACCAGGGCACAAGGATCTACTCACGAGTTGCAGAATTGCTCAAATGTTTGTGAAAAGCAAACACATAGAGGGGCGCAAACATTTTAAAACTCCAGCAAATGCTTGATGACCTTTTTTTTGCTGTGGGTAGTGAAAGGGAACATTTTTGATACTTCCTCCAGAGATAGCTAATTATACAGAACATTTTTTAAAAAACGAACCAAACTGGTGCATTCCAAGGAAACAAACCCTGGCATTTAATTGCAGAGCTTTGCCTGCTCAGATGCAAACAAATTATAAATAAATGCTGTGTCTTAAAATGAATGAAAGAAAGACTTTCACAACGAGCAGAGAGACAGTATGTGATCGATTTACTTGGAGCAGTTGTCTTTATTGTTAGCAAAACCAACTCGGCAATAGCGTGGCTCCGGTTCTCTTTTCCTTGGTGCGAGTCTAAAAGGAACACTCTGTGAAGGGATAGATACCCATTAAGGGAGTAGAGGAAATCCTGCTGCTAGAACTAAATGGATGGTTAGTCGAAAGCAAACCTGTTGAGGCTGGGTTGGTGGAGGGAAACCCTGATGACCGTGTTGCTACTTGAACTGATGGTCCCGATCCTTTCTGTCTTTTTACATTGTATTTGAGAGGAGAGAGCAAGAGGGAAGGGAGGGATGGAACCCCCCTCCCCCAAGATGATGGTGCTCTTGAAATCACACATCTCATTTTACAAAGGTACAAGGTGCATTTAGGAAAATGTATGCTCATGATTGACTGAAGTTATTTAATGCGGAGGAGAGTCTCAAATGTACCTCAGAAGGCATACAGCGTAACAGCTTGTGACCAGGAGCCATCTGAGGTCACTCAATTAGGGTGAACTGCAAAGAATGGGGCAGTCAATCCCCAAAGCTAGTGAATATTCCAATACTTAGATTTACCAAGCCAGCACAAAACAGCTTCTAATATACCTCACTGGTTACTTTTGACTCAGAAGTCAAAAACACAGTTCCCTTTAAGTAACCCAGCCTCAGGCCTCCACCCAGACACCCAAGTCAAAATGATGAGAATTACTGAAAATCTTATTCATCATATAAAAAAGGTTCTACTAATCCCAAAGGATCCCTAAGGATCCTTCCAGGTTAATGAATATCCAAATACATACAGTCAATTCTTATTAACTAAACTAAAATTTATTTAAAAAGAAAGAGAGAGAGAATTGGTTAATAGAACAGTATATATACAGACATGAGTCAAACTTGAGATTCAGATTCATAGCAGAGATGGTGAGCTGTGTAGTTGCAAAGAGTTCTTTCAGAAATAGTTCATAGGTTACAGTCCAATGTTTATATTCAGGGCGGTCCAGTCAGGACTGGGATCTCAGTCCTTGTGGCTTAGGCTTCCCCTACATGAAACCTCAAGCAGATCTGAGATAAACAGGATCAGGACCCAAGCCATTTTTATACAGTTTCAGGCTTTCTTTGACAGCTCGGAGTCCCTTGGTAAACAATAGACACTCATTTCCTAAGCATTGCCGGTAATTATGCACACAGATCAACATAAGGCAATTGCCTGTTTTTCCACCATTCGCAGATGATTGGCTATACATTTCAAAGAGAGATGAATACAGCAATATCCTATGTTTACAGTTCATTTAAATGTTAAGATGTTCTTCTGATCTCTGAATTAACAGAGTACAGCATAGACAGGGACTGTTTGATTACATTGTTGACCACTACCAATATATATGTAAATACACAAAACCACAAACATTATCTCTGGATATGTTTGAATTGAAGTCATTTATCCTGCAGGATGCTTAACCATTTCTGGTCATGTGTCACACAGCTACATCTGATTCTTCTCAGGGAATGATGGATTTAGGAGCAAAAATGAAAATCAACAAGGCTGGTGCTCCTAAATCCCATATGCACTTTATAAATCTCCCCCCCCCCCGAATGACCACTGCACATTATTCTTTTTGGAGACCATTTATTGAGATCCACTGTAATTAGCACATGATAGGCTGGATCTGACCTCAGTGGAGCTAAGCCCATTTACACCAGCTAGGGGTCTGGCCCCATATGTTAAAAAATGCAATTAACTGATTTGTGTGGAAGATGAGAGAAGAGCCACAACGGTGTGTGAGGGAGACATTTCTTGAAGTGAAGGTACAACTGGCTCCTCATCTATACATCTCAGATGGAAATGCTTTTCTCATACATGATTCAAGGTACTGGCTGCTATATTTTTAGAAAGTGTGTTTATTATTAATAGGCGGGCAGACAATGCACTATGAGAAAATGTCTTTAAATCAGGGAGCATTAAGAAATGGATGTGAGGGAGGCACACGGGGAAGAGGGTTAAACAAATAGATGATGAAAGAAGAATTTCCTTTCTGGTAGGAAAAGCAACAGTCCCATCCCATCAAGCAACTAATACTTAGGCAAATGAAGACACTGGCATTTGCTTTTCCAACCACTGTTTTAAATGTCACTATTCATTACTTTTTTTCTAAGCCAGAATTGCTGATGCGCCAGAGTGTCTCACTATGACAGCGGATGATATTTCTCTTTGCCAAAGTGAATTTAGAAGAAAACCAATCCTGAGGGCACTGCAGATTGACTGTAGAGAAAAGCACTTTCTGAGGCATGTAACTGCAGTCGGCGGCAGCTCGTGGCATTCTGTGTGCAGGTTTTCAGGGCAGACAGGCAGAGCTGATGAGCGCTCCTGGGTTGCTGGATAGGAACACACAGTGACAGCTAAATCTGGTTATTCTCAGGGAAGAAAAGAAGAAGATTTAGATAAGTGAAAAAGAAGAAAGCTGGCTATTACAATTTAAACCAAATACCCTGCAGCCACAGCATGAAAGCACTGACCAACGTATTAATGCAAAATAATCAGGCAAGAGACTCCACCTAAAGACAACCCAAACTATTTGCAACAGTAAACCCAGACTTCAGATGGAAAACCCAGACCTCATCATTGAACAAAGGCAACTTTCCTCCTCTTCCCTCCATAGATGGTTAGGGATCAATCAGTTTAATTCAAGAGGAGCTGTGATTTCCCCCTCTCTTTCACCCACCTCCAAATTCAAGACCCATGGGACTGGCCTGATAAAACAGGATTCCGTGTGACCTGAATTCCTGTGTGGAACAAAAATAAATGTAGCATGTCTGCAAAGGGTGTAAAACTGGCATGTGTTTAACGAGTTAATATATTTTCTTATTATTGTCAAAGTGGCCCCGAGCTGGCTGAATCCTGAAAACAAAAAACAAAAACAAACCAGACTGTGAATATTGTCACACTTCCTGACATCCTTTCTGGGCCTAACTTATTTTATTTATGGGAGGCAAGGTGAACTGGGTAGGAAAATATCCCTGAAAACAAGGTGAAAAAAGCTCCTGAAAAAAAAAGCGTGAAGTAATTAAAATTAGGGAATGAAACAGGCTCAAAGCCCCAAAGGACCTGTTGTTAAGGGAAAAGAAACAAGGGGTGGATGCAGCATCGCTTTCTCTCACTGAGGAGTCTGCTGGGGGACTCTACTATTACTTCCTTAGCACCAATAATTGCCCTGGTAGGGAGTAATAACCCAGAGGCAGCAAAGGGGAGAGGAGCAATGTCTGGAATCCTACTGCCCAAGGGCATTTATTGGCATTGCTGAATTAAAACTAAAAGGGAGTTTCAATCACAGTGACTGAGGAAATGAAAGGAAAACAAGTCACAGACCCCTCCCCCCACAGGTGTCAGGCTTTCCGCAAGACTCCACTGAACAGGTGTCAGCTACAGAGTGGTGTTGGCCCATCACCCTGCTGCAGTATTGCGAGCCATTGAGGGCTTTGTACTGCTCACAGGGTCGCTCAAGCATACTGAGGAATTCCACGTGGTCAGACGCTGCATCTCATGCTTGCGCTGGTACAGGGGCAGGCTGCTCTGAATCTATAGCTTTAGCAGAGAGTGATGAGCACTGTAGGAAGTATTAATGTGCCCACAGGTTTAGTGTGTGTGTTTTCTATAGTCCCCTTCATTTTTATTTATTATTTTATTATTAGTTAGCATACATAGTGTGATAGCACCTAGAGGTCCCAACAGAGATCAGAGCCCCATTGTGCTTGGCACCCTACCATCAGTGATCCCTCGAGGTTGAGGATGATCTCTTTCACAGGTTTTATTTTTCATGGGTCCTTTGGTTACTGAGGAGTCCGATCCTTGAGCCACAGGCTCATTGACAGACATTGCAGGTGATGTTGGAAGACAGGGTTGGGCCATGATTGCTGCATGACAATTGTCTTTTCTTTCTTTTGTGGCATTTTTCTGCAACCAGGGCAAGGCAGTTTTCCTCAAGAGTGGACGTTCCCTCTCTGACAAGTCTTTGCCAGTTATTCCTATCCTAGGCTGCTGTCTCCCAGTGTGTGGCGTCAAAGCCACATCTCTTGATGTTTATCTTGAGGGTGTCTTTAAAGTGTTTCTTTTGGCCTCCCCGTTTCATTTTTCCTTTGGTGAGTTGGGTGTACAGCAATTGTTTTGGTAAGCGAATGTCAGACATGCGAGCCCAATGCCTGCTCCACCTCAGCTGGTGCTGGATAATTAGGGCCTCAACACTGAAGATGTTGGCCTCTGTGAGGACACTGACATTAGTGTGATGATCCTCCCACTTTATGTTGAGGATCTTCCGACGAAAGTGCTGGTGCTGGCGTTCCAGGTTTTTCAGGTGTTTTCTGTAGGTCACCCAAGTCTCACAGCCATAGAGGAGAGATGGGATTACCACCGCCTTATAAACTAAAAGTCTAGTGTGTGTTCTGATTTTGTGATTGTTAACTCCTGGCGAGACAGTCTGCCAAAGGCAAGGCTGGCGCAGCAGATTCTGTGCTGAATCTCAACGTTTATGTCTGCACTCTGTGAAAGATGGCTGCCAAGATAGGAAAAGTAGTCTACATTTTCCAATTCTTCTTTGTCGATATAGACCTTCCTTGCTGGGTCTGATGATTGATCGGAGACTGGCTGGTGGAGAACTTTTGTTTTGCTGATGTACAGAGTTAGCGCTAAGCTTTTGTAAGCTTCAGAGAAGCAATTAAGGGTTGTTTGTAGATCCTCCTTTGAGTGTGCGACTACAGCACAGTCATCCGCGTATTAGAGTTCGGTTATTGTTGCCGATATTACTTTAGTGCTGGCATGGAGACGGGAAAGGTTGAAGAGGTGGCGGTCAGTCTGATATTGGGTGCCAATGCCCTGTGGTAGAAGGTCGTCGGTTAATGTTTTCATAGCTGATAAGAAAATGGAAAAGAGGGAGGGTCCAGTACACAACCTTGTTTTACACCAGTTCGGATGACAAAGGGCTCAGGGTTAGAGGCACTGCAGAGGATGGAGGCAGTCACATGGTCGCGGAGGAATCTTAAAATGGTGATACATTTTATCAAGGTCAGTGTAGAAGGATTCTTTCTGTTCATCTTCAGCATCAAGGGTTGGTGCATATGCACTGATGATAGTGGCAAATGACTTGTTGACCAATTGGATGCAGAGGGTCATAAGGCACTTGTTGATGCCGATGGGGAGCTCACTCAGGTGGTTGACTAGAAGGTTCTTGATCGCAAAACCAACACCATGTAGGCACTGTACGGACACAGACTAAATAAGAGTCCCTGTTCCAAAGACAGACTACTGTTTTAAGGCTCTCTAGGTCCTTTATAATCTATAGCATATTAAGAAGCCATGGATAATCCAGTAGTGTATGAAATATGGCATTGTCAGTGTACAAGCCCCTGCTTTGGGTATTGATAGATGCACACTCAAGGTAAAGACACTTATTTAATCACTAGGAGAAATCCCATTCAACAGTGCGGAAGGTGCTGGGCTGGGCAGTGGAATACAGAGACAACGCGGCTTAAAGATGGGACCCTGGCAGTCTTGGCCAGGGCCGTGCAGTAGACAGGAGAATTATGAGGGTTTGGGGATTATGCTTTTTAGACCTTAGTGATGGACAGTCATGTGGGACAATGGGCCATGTTTTGCCTCACAGTTGTTCCAAGGAGGGAATGAGCACAAGGATTCTCTTACTCTTTGCACCCCCAAAGGATGGGCCAGCCACAATTGGACTGCTTGTGCTCAGGGAATACAAAGATCCGGCCATTCTAGCACCCTACCTGTGCTATCCTCTCCATGACGTGTGGGTAAAGCCACTGGCCCACAGAAATGGACGGGCTCGGACTGGAACACCCGCTGCCCTCTCTCTCAGGATGGTGCAGTGGTTGTCGACACCAGATAACATGAAGGCATGCCAATGGCACATTTTCTCAGCCACTGCAATGAGGTAACAAGAGCTGATCCACCCACTAGTTCTGACATGTATCTTTGACAACACAATCACCGTTTGGATAGGAATTTCAAAGCTGCAGTGTCGCTTGCCAGGAAACACTGGGTGGCAGATGTAGAACCTGGATATATCTTGCTGTATACTGGGAAAGAAAGATCCTCCTCTAAAGAGAGGCGTCCCCACTACTCCCAGACAGGCATTGTGGTCCAGGTAATAGGGAACAGGACTGGGTCTCAGGAGACCTGCAGTTTATATTTTGGCTCTTCCACTGACATATTGAATGACCTTTGCCAAGTCACTTCACATCTTTTTCCAGAGCCACCCTTGTTTAGATTGTAAGATCTTTGGGGCAAGGATTGCCTCTTCCTATGTATATATAAAGTGACTAGTATGATGGGATCCTGGCCTCAGCTGGGGCTCCTAGGTGCTATTGTAATACAAATGATAATCGTTCACAAATGAGTGGTCAGATATACAGTACCATTCTTTTACTCATAATGTTAGCAAAACTGTGAACACTGCTGCTTGAAGAATAAAGGCACTTGGCTCACATTGCTGATATTTTAATTGGGATTGAAAATTGTTAAAGAAAAATTATTTTTTTCCTGAAAAAACGTGATGAAGTGAAAATCCTTATTCTCACAGTTCGGTCTCAAAAGGTCAGAGGCCACATATTCAAATATGAGCGTCTAAAATTTCACATTTGGTTGTTACTGTGCACCATTTGCATTGGTAAAACCTACATTTGCATACATACCATTTGGTAGTTGGATGCACAAGCGCTTGATTTGCATCACCAAATGTGAGTAACGTGGCTCTCACCATCTGAAAATGAGGGGCAGACAGTCTGACCTGTGATAGAGGTTACGTAAATGACAGGCAACTACAGAAAGGATCTTAATTCTAAAACAAAATGATACCATTGTTATTTGAGAAGCAGTCAATGCCCTTCAGTCTTAGAGAGATTATAGCTCACCTTAGGAGCTATCAATTAAGTAGCTCTCATTGGTATGAAGGAGCAAAGCTATACAAAGTCTTAAGGATAAAAATAAGTCAATTTACTTCTTTACTACAAGCCAGGGAAGGATTCTAAATTTAGCAGATTCAAGCTGTAGTGAGTTTTCTGGTGCTAGAGATTACAGAAACTGCAATTACTAGAGGGAAGTAGTTGGGAGACTTATAAATAATGAATTGCTGTAATCCCATGAGGTCGTCATAAAAGATATGCACAAGAGTCTTGGAAGGATATAATGGGTCACAAACTTGATAGATGCCTGAGATGGTAGCAAAATAGGCAAACTGATTAATGTGAGCCTCGGAAGAAAACCTAGAGTCAAAGATGTCTTCAAAATTACAAACTTTGGGAAAAGAGAGAAATACCCAAACCAATAAAATAGGGCGGGGTCTGGGGCAGAACAATGATTTATGTAGGAAAGGACCAAACCAGCATCTGCTCAATCTTGTCAATTTAAAGAGTTGCTGTGTCCTGTTGTGGAAATGTAATTGCAGAGACTGAGAAGAGTTGTCACTATACACCAGACAGTGGAGCTCATGGTTATCGATAATAGCTGCCCAGAAAAAATAGACGTGTGCTGAAAGAATTGGACTCAAGATAGATAACTGGAAGCAGCAATGGCAACAGAAGGATCCCAAACAACCCCTGGATGTACTGAATAAAATGAGAGACAGGTTATTTTAAGTATTCCAGTGGTGCGATGACCGCTCATCAATCATATAAAAGATCATTTGAAGATTGAGTGTTAGCTATAGGAAAACGTGTCGACATACTCCTACAGAGACATACATGAAAATGCAGTCTGAATGCTACCTAATCAGAAGCCAGACTGAAACGTATCTGGTAAGGAAATAGATTTGAGAGATTTCTTATATGTCTGGCAATCACCTTCCCAATGATCTTTGATGAAACAAGGAGCAATTAGCAACCTTTTCCTTAAAAAGCTATTGGGGAAGAAAAGAAGTATCACCACCATCAGCTAACAAATATGGCAGAAAGCTGCTTCCAGAAAGGGAAGAGCTAACAGTGTTGTTGGTAATGTATGGTATCCAAATACTTCTTGAGCATCTGAGTGGGTTAGAGAGCTAAGTCCTGGTCCAGCCAACATGCTTAATTTTAAGCACATGATTAGTCCTATTGAAGCTAATGGGGCTACTTCTGTGCTTAAGTGCTTTGTTGGATCAGGGCCCTAGTAGACAGGAGGCTGAAAGCAAGATAATTGTTTAAAGCCTTCACATGATTGCTGAGAAAATTCTCAGGGGGATCATAGACAGACTGATACAGCCTTTGATTGTAATGTTATGAGCTGAGTTAAAATCTCATTGGAACGGATGGGTGTGAAGATAGTTGTAAGAGACAGTTAAGGAGCCACACCCTAAGGCATAGTGGAGTCTGCCCAGAAACTAGCTCTATGTGTGTGTTTCTGAAGAAGACAAGCTGAAGTGCAGACAAGAAACTGAGCCCTAATCTACACTACAGAGTTAGGCCGACATCAACCTAACTCTGGAGGTGTCTATACTACAATGCTCCTCCCACTGCTTTAACTCGCCCGCTATGCTGACCTAGTAAAACCACCTCTATGAGAGGTATAGCGCTTAGGTCAACATAGTTAGGGCAATGCAGTGTCAGTATAGACACTTGCGTTGTGTTGCGTTGACCTAAGTGGCCTTCGTTGACCTAAGTGGCTTGCGTTGACCTAAGTGGCCTTCAAGAGGTGTCCCACAATGCCCACCATAACCGCTCTGGTCACTGTTTTGAACTCCACTGGCTTGCAGCCAGGTACACAGGTAGACACCCCTCTCCTTTTAAAGCTCTGGGAACTTTTGAAATTGCTCTTCCTGTTTGCTCGGCATGGAAAGCTAAAATAGCAACTGCCCAGCTGACCATACCGGCTCCATGCAGAAAATGCACTCCTGCCAGGGATACACCCAAGATGGTGGATCTGGGTCTGTGGGGAGAGGAGGCTGTGCAGTCACAGTTCCGATCCAGTCATAGGAACTTCGACATCTACAGTCAGATTGCTCGGGGCATAGAGGAGAAGGGCTACAACAGGGACACACAGCAGTGCTGCATAAAAATCAAGGAGCTGCAACAAGCATACTAGAAAGCAAGGGAGGCAAATTGTCACTGTGGTGCAGAGCCGCAGACATCCTGCTTCTGCAGCACCCCCATCTCCTCCGCCAAGAGCCCCATGGATACTTCGGGTGGGGGCTGGAGTCACAGGCCACCGGAGTGAACCCTGAGGATGAGGTGCTGGATAAGAAAGAGGAGGAGAAGGAGGATGGAGGACAAGCGAGAGGGAGATCTGGTGGCGTGACTTTTTTTGACTCCTGAGCAGTATAGCCACTCCCAAGAGTCCAGCTCTGGTGAGGCTGATGCAGGCAAGGGAACCGCTGATAAGTACTGTTTTCTTCAATACTGCAGGGATACATCTGCTCAGCCACTACTTTTTAAATCAGGCTAGAAGAGTTAGTGACATAACCAATACTAGTACAATTGCTATCTGCTTCCCATTCCCTGTTCAGCTAGGCAGAGGGGGCCCTCCAGAATAGTTTCTTTATGCACACCAGGATGTCACATGAATCCTCCGTAGAGATCTATTAGAAACTTTCCTGAGGTAATCTGCAATCCTCTGCTGAAGGTTTCTGGAGAGGGCTGCATTGTTTCTTCCTCTGTGGTAGGACACTTTGCTATGTCACTCGGCAATTACTTCAGCAGGCACCCTTGCAGCATACAGGCTAGCAGAATATGGACCCAGTCTGCAGCCAAATGCATGCAGGAACTGCTCCCTTGCAGCCTCGGTTACACTCAGGAGTGAGATATCAGCTACAATCACCACTGCCTGTGGAAAGTGGTGCCAGTATTATATACAATAGCCCTATGCGCTTGTACTGATGCCCCAGTGCAACCCCTTCCCTCTGGGCCGTACTCACCATGGCTGGTGGAGAGGGAGTGAGACAAACAGAAGAACAGCCGGAACAAGCATAGTGAATAGCCCTGGAAGAAGTCAGAGGGAGGGTTTCTGGCGCTGGCTAAAGAGATTTGGGGTGGTAAGCAAAGATACTCTCCCCTGGTTTTGGTTTCTCCTGCATTCAGAGAAGCAGGACTTTGTACATTCCCTGTAAATAAACAAGATTCCATCAAAGAACATACCAGACTCTATCACCAGTGTCTACTCCCAACTGGAACAAGCTTCAGGGCCCTGAACTTTGACTAGCCTCTCAGGTTGAAAAGGGGGTAAACAGTAGTAACGGAGTCTTGAAATACGATCATGATTTGTAATTAGGAGAAAATATGCTGTTCTCAGTGTAGGACTGGGGCCTATTTTAACACAAAATTGGAAAGAGTGAGGGTGGGAGGCTGAGGTATCAGCCACAGGAGATTCATGACTGTGTAGACTGACTAGATGGTTTTAAGTTAATATCCTTTAGTTTTTATCATTTTTAAGGGTATAAGTAAGCAAGCAAATACATTAGATATCTGCAGTCCCTACTGGCCTTCTACTTAACTGTCATCAGCTGGAACTGGCCATTTCCCATAGGCATTATGGTAGAAGTGGCTCATTGGATGTGTACTAACACCCTGATGGCCGACACCCTGAGAGCCCAGAAATACGAGGTCCAGATATATGCCCTGGTCGTGGGAGCCCTTGGCACGTGGGACCCCCACAACGAGCCGGTACTGAGAGTGTGCGGAGTCGGTCGACACTACGCCTGGCTCATGAGACAGCTCCTGGTGTCCGACACCATCAGGTAGTCCAGAGACATCTACACGGAACACATCACGGGACACCGCCAGTACCAGGCTGAGTAATCGAGATCGCCGGTCAGGGAAATAACCCACTTCCTTCCCTGACGAACCAAGGGACGCACCCCACCTGTGTACTTATTTGCTACACCACTACTGACTTGGACTCTAAATACATTCTAGGGGTGGCGTACCCAAGATCACTTATCCACTGAGTCTTAAAAACTCCCGCACCCTAATCTGGGTTTATGCTGGTTATGTGCTATATATATATTTTATGAACCCTGTAACCGATACTTGTAATCCCTCATAACCCAAGCCTGACCCCAGATGTACAGTACCTTCCTTCTTAACTTGTGCAAATCTGATTTTAAACATTAACTTTAATAAAAATTTTCTCTCCTCAGTAACATTGCAGCAAATGGCCTGCATTACGCCACCTCCCACCGCGCCCCCCCCCCCCCGCACCTTTCAGCAGTTCCTTCCTTTGCTGCCCAAGCCCTTCTTCCCCTCAAGGAGTTTGGCTTCTATTGTGTGGCAGAGAGGGGTAGAGATGAATGGAAACCATCCCTGTAGAAAACAAAAGTACTGTGCCTGTGGCAATGGGCTGGAGAGAGGAGACTGTCAAATGGGAAATGGAGCGTGAGGATGGAAAAGAAAAGGGGGGTGGGTTGTATTTGTATTGGCACGTGGCAGGCGGCTTGCATGCTTAAGTGATGCTAACTTCCTCTCCATAAGTGCCTCTGGCAGCCTGACCCTGGCAAACACAAACAGAAGTCCCTAGGCAGTCCAGCCCTTCCCAGTTCCCTGCAGCATCAACATCTCTTGCACACAGGATTTTTCTTAACAAAAAGGATTCCCTCCATGCCCCCTTTGTTTGTTTACAATTTTTTAAAGCTATTTCGTTTTTTCCCCTCTCTCCAAATCAAACCTGAGACAGATTCAGAAAGAAAGGTAGAGAGAGGCTTGATACAGTAACTAGTCTAGCTCACTGCCACCTCCTGCCATTGACAGGCTAAGATTTTCAGTCTTTGTTTAGGTTTCAGAGTAGCAGCCGTGTTAGTCTGTATCCGCAAAAAAGAAAAGGAGGACTTGTGGCACCTTAGAGACTAACAAATTTATCTGAGCATAAGCTTTCGTGAGCTACAGCTCACTTCATCAGATGCATCCAGTGGAAAATACAGGGGGGAGATTTTATACACCCATTGTTTCATGTTCTCTGTGTATATAAAATCTCCCCACTGAATTTTCCACTGCATGCATCCGATGAAGTGAGCTGTAGCTCATGAAAGCTTATGCTCAGATAAATTTGTTAGTCTTTGTTTAGGATCCTAAATAAATGGCTTGATAAGCACAAGTAGCAGCACCCTTTGAAGTCAGTGGGAGCTGTCTTGGTGTTTGAAAATCAAGCCATTTAGTCAGGTGCCCAAATATGGGCTTAGGAGCCTAAAGTCAGGCTTCTATTCCTTGCATAATGACAGGTTTCAGAGTAACAGCTGTGTTAGTCTGTATTCGCAAAAAGAAAAGGAGTACTTGTGGCACCTTAGAGACTAACCAATTTATTTGAGCATGAGCTTTCGTGAGCTACAGCTCACTTCATCAGATATCTGTATCTGATGAAGTGAGCTGTAGCTCACGAAAGCTCATGCTCAAATAAATTGGTTAGTCTCTAAGGTGCCACAAGTACTCCTTTTCTTTTTGCTTCTATTCCTGAAACTCTTGGTCAAAATTTCCCACAGAAATACATTTGTGGGAAATTAAAGAAACAGAATAAAGGATAGAAATTTCCAAAACCAGCTAACTGACGTGGAGCCTAAGTGAAAAGTGACGTAGGGTGCGTCTACACTGCAAAAAAAGACCTGCGGTAGCAAGTCTGAGAGCCGAGGCCAGCTGACTGGGCTTATGCTATGGGGCTAAACATAGCTGTGTAGATATTCTGGAGCAGGGAAAGGTCTTGGAGCCTAGGTTCTAGCCTGAGCCTGAATGTCTACAAGGCTATTTTTAGCCCTGTAGCCCAAGCCTCCGTCAGTTGACTGGGGCTTTGACAGCCAGTCTCAAAGGGTGCTGCTGGATTCTCAGTATTTTTGCTGATAAGGCCATTTATTAAGGTTCCTAAACCAAGACTGAAAATCTTGGCCTCTCACTAGCATGAGGTTACAGTGGGCTATATTGATACCTATATCAACCCGCTCGCTCTCTCTTTCTTTCTGTGTCTGTCTCAAGTTTGAGTTGGGGAGAGGGGGGGAAATGAAATAGTGTAAAATAATTGTAAAAAAAATAATAATAGCAGAGCGTGGAAACCTTTTTGTTGACCTGAGTTCTCAGGCTCCCAGCTGTGGGTTGTATTGTTGTTGTTGGGTTGTTTTGCAGTATAGACATCCCAGTAGGCACTTGGGAGCCTAAATCTAATCAAAAGTCAATGGGATTTAGGCTCTTTTTACCCAGAGTCTCCACAGTAGTTCAAGTATCTCCTCTTAAGTCCACCACCATGCCACAGCAAGGGCTATCAGGATCAGGTGGATAAAAGAAAGTGAATCACTTTAGCCAATCATGTTGCCAGCTATGTCATATGGAGAGCCAGAGCTTCCAAATATATTTTTTTAAAAGAAGTCCACTCTTAGGGGCAATAGACTATAGTGCATAGAATAAGGGAGAAATCTCTGTTTTTTGTGAAGAATCTGACTCAAGTGCTCTGCTTCCTAGAGGCCCAAAAATGCTGATTGGTAGCTACAATGATTTTAAAACATGATGTGCTCCTTTCCAAGTCCTGCAGGGGAAAAGAGAAGGCATCCAGCAAAAGGGAAATGGGAGAGGTGGTAGTCCTGTTCAGCTGTTTAATGATACACCCTTTCCTCACAGTTCCTTCCTCTATTTGAGATAAGTAATGTTAGAAGCCAGTGGCAATATGTGCTATCTAAGCTATGAATAGGGGAGAGAAACAAGATAGGGTGGTGCCTCAACCCTAGAGAGGTTGATGCCCCCATGTTGAGATTAACACATTTTCAATCTCTTTGGAACATTTGTAGAATTTGTCTGGGCATGTTCATGGCCACTTTGGAGTTTTAATAATAAATCCCTTCCTTAGCTACCCAGCAGGCAGTGTGCATCAGTTCTCCTGCTTGTTTAGAGATACCAGAATTTTTGGACAGACTGATTGGTATGTGTGTGCTTTGCCATTGTTATTTTTCTGTTGGGCATACAACTGGAGAGCTGCTTAAAGCTTGTTCCTACATTTTTATGCACAGCTGTATAAACCTTAATTTTGTCTGAGTATTTTACTCTTAGAACCCTATTCTGCTTTCATTCATGCACCGTGGATTGTAGATTTTCATGTAATTTAAACAAGCTTAAACAAGTGTTTAGTATCTATCATTTAAAATATGCCAAAATCAATATTTTGCTGTCAGTAATGTCAGTGTATTTCTGTTTCCCTTTGACTTTTGTGCACATGATTAAGGGGGGTAGGGAAAAAAAAAAGACGATTGCAGATTTTGTCAGTGTGTCTTTTTACCATAAAAGGAGAAAAGTGGCTTTCCCTCCATGACAATATATAAAATTGTCTTAGATGCAGAGCTGGCATAATCAGGACCCTGTCATTTATTTTCTGCCTTTTCTCTAAGAAAAATCTATAACCCAGCAGATAACCCCAAATCTATACTTAGGGCCAGATTCTGATTTAATTTCCCATTTAGTTCAGTGAGACTTCTTGCACTGCTTAGTTTGAACAAAGGTAGCAAAACCTGTCCATTAAAACTAGTGTAGTGGTATCTAACCAAAGTAATGCTTTCTTTGGCTGTATGTGAGAATGGAATAAATGTTACTTGCATTATACATAAAGTTAGACTTAATGAAGTCAAAGGGACTACTCACATGAATAAGGGAAGCAGAATTTGGTCTGTCAGTGCTGATATGTTTTTATATATATAACACATCCACTAGAATAACTGAGTTTTTCCTATTCTTTCACACCCTTCTGTGAAATGTCTCCGAGTAATAAGCTTGCGTATTACTGCAGCTTGCAAGTAAGTTATCTTTCATAACTATCAGGTTGAAATATTTTGCACTATAACATTTAAAAAAATACATTTTCACCTAGGTCTAGTAGTAGTAACTTTGGCCCAGATTCTCAAAGGTATTTAGGCACCCAACTACAGTGAGTTATATCTTTGAGGATCTGGGCCTTTCTGTACAATTCTCCCATGATCTTATATAACAGAAAATATGTAAGTCTGTTCCTTATTGATGCACTGTTAGAGAGATTCTTTTAATTATGTTAAATAGACCGCCTTGGTATTCATTTCAAAATTTCCCCATCAGTTGTGTTTATTTTTTCTTGTACCTCAACTATCCATAGTCCTTAATTAGTAAACATTAAAACTGGTTGGAGAACAGAAAGTAATTTTTGAGAGAATTTTCACAAAAATGATTTTCAGTTTTGATTGAGATTTTGAAATTTTCCGAATGGCCTTTAATAAAATTAGGGCTGACAAGCAATTAAAAAAACAATCACGATTAATCACGCGATTAAAAAATTAATTGTGATTAATTGTGCGATTAATCGCACTGTTAAACGATAATAGAATACCATTTATTTAAATATTTTTTGATGTTTTCTACATTTTCAAATAGGGCTGTCGATTAATCGGAGTTAACTTGCGTGATTAACTCAAAAATTAATCACTATTAATACAATTAATTGCGATTAATTGCACTTTTAATTGCACTGTTAAACAATAGAATACCAATTGAAATGTATTTAATATTTTTGGATGTTTTTTCTACATTTTCAAATATATTGATTTCAATTACAACACGGAATACAAAGTCTACAGTGCTCACTTTGTATTATTATTTTTTATTACAAATATTTTCACTGTAAAAGATAAACAAAATAAATAGTATTTTTCAATTCACCTCATACAACTACTGTAGTGCAATCTCTTTATTGTGAAAGTGCAACTTACTAGTGTAGTTTTTTTTGTTATATAATTACACTCAAAAACCAAAACAATGTAAAACTTTAGAGCGTAAAAGTCCACACAGTCCTACTTCTTGGTCAGTCAATTGCTCAGACAAAAAAGTTTGTTTACATTTGTGGGAGATAATGGTGCCCTCTTCTTATTTACAATGTCCCCTGAAAGTGAGAACAGGCTTTTTCATGGCACTTTTGTAGCCGGCATTGCAAGGTATTTACGTGCCAGGTATGCTAAACATTCGTATGCCCCTTCATGCTTCGGCCACCATTCCAGAGGACATGCTTCCATGTTGACGATGCTCATTAAAAAAAAATGTGTTAATTAAATTTGTGACTGAACTCCTTGGGGGAGAATTGGATGCCTCCTGCTCTGTTTTATCCACATTCTGCCGTATATTTCATGTTATACCAATCTTGGAGGATGACCCAGCACATGTTGTTCATTTTAAGAACACTTTCACTGCAGATTTGCCAAATGCTAAGAAGGTACCAATGTGAGATTTCTAAAGATAGCTACAGCACTCAACCAAAGGCTTAAGAATCTGTAGTGCCTTCCAAAATCTGAGAGGGACGAGGTGTGGAGCATGCTTTCAGAAGTCTTAAAAGAGCAACACTTGGATGTGGAAACTACAGAACCAAACCACAAAAAAAGAAAATCAGCTTTCTGCTGGTGGCATCTGACTCAGATGATGAAAATGAACATGCATCAATCCACACTGCTTTGGATTGTTATCGATCAGAACCTCATCAGCATGGACGCATGTCCTCTGGAATGGTGGTTGAAGCATGAAGGGAGATATGAATCTTTAGCACATCTGGCATGTAAATATCTTGTGATGGCTGCTACAACATGCCATGCAAACTCCTGTTCTCACTTTCAGGTGACACTGTAAACAAGAAGCAGGCAGCATTATTTCCTGCAAATATAAACAAACTTGTTTGTGTGAGCAATTGGCTGACCAAGAAGTAGGATTGAGTGGATTTATAGGCT
Source organism: Eretmochelys imbricata (assembly GCF_965152235.1). Classification (NCBI taxonomy): domain Eukaryota; kingdom Metazoa; phylum Chordata; order Testudines; family Cheloniidae; genus Eretmochelys; species Eretmochelys imbricata. The sequence continues at coordinate 114,278,184 of NC_135577.1, forward strand.
CTAAAGTTTTACATTGTTTTATTTTTGAATGCAGTTAGTTTTTGTACATAATTCTACATTTTTAAGTTCAACTTTCATGATAAAGAGATTGCACTACAGTACTTGTATTAGATGAATTGAAAAAATACTATTTTTATTTTGTTTTTTACTGTGCAAATATTTGTAATAAAAAATATAAAGGGAGCACTGTACACTTTGTGTTCTGTGTTTTAATTGAAATCAATATATTTGAAAATGTAGAAAACATCCAAAAATATTTAAATAAACGGTATTCTATTATTCTTTAACAGTGTGATTAATCCCACGATTAATCGTGATTAATTTTTTTAATTGCTTGACAGTCCTATTTTCAAATATATTGATATCAATTACAACACAGAATACAAAGTGTACAGTGCGCATTTTATATTTATTTTTGATTACCAGTATTTGCACTGTAAAAAAACAAAAGAAATAGCAATTTTCAATTCACCTAATACAAGTACTGTTACTGCTGTAACAGAACCCGCCATTGGCATGGACGCATGTCCTCTCGAATGGTGGTTGAAACATGAAGGGAGATATGAATCTTTAGCGCATCTGGCATGTAAATATCTTGCAACGTTGGTTACAACAGTGCCATGCAAACACCTGTTCTCACTTTCTGGTGACATTGTAAATAAGCAGAGGGCACCATTATCGCCTGCAAATGTAAACAAACTTGTTTGTCTTAGCGATTGGCTGAAGAAGAAGTAGGACTGAGTGGACTTGTAGGCTCTGAAGGTTTATGTTGTTTTGTTTTTGAGTGCAGTTATGTAATAAAAAAATCTACATTTGTAAGTTGCACTTTCACGATAAAGAGATTGCAGTACAGTACTTGTATGAGGTGAATTGAAAAATACTATTTATTTTGTTCATAATTTTTACAGTGCAAATATTTATAACCAAAAATAATATACACGTTGATTTCAATCACAACACTTCATACAATATATATGAAAATGTAGAAAAACATCCAAAATATTAAATACATTTCAATTGGTATTCTATTGTTTAACAGTGCGATTAAAACTGAGATTAATCGACAGCCCTAAATAAAATATATGAGAAAAAATAATTAATCCAAAATAACTGCAGTGTGGGTGAATAATAATGTCATCAGTCCTTGAGTCATCCTCCAAACCTTTATGAGGGTGGATTTCATCAGTCCCTATAGGCCATGGGATCTAACTGAGGGCAATGGAATTTCATGAGACATCAGTTAGCACTGAATTTGGCTCTTGTGTTATAGAATGGGTGTTGTGAAATCTCTTTCCATGCAAGATTGTTTTAATTTCAAGTGATAATATGATTACTTGGTTAACACTGCATACCTGAATGGGTGAAGGGACTTCAAGAATTTTCATAATTCTTTGGATCTAAATGGTAATTCCTTCCACATTCTTTGTGGTTTCACAGTGTTTATAATAATTCTGGCTTGGGATCCAACGTATACAGTTTATCCAGCTGTGCCTTTGATGTCGGTCCTGTGGCCTCAAGGGACAAAAGCCGTGAATGAGTGGTTAGTGATAGACACCCCCGGGGTTATGACATCTTTAACATATACTCATCAGCATAAGGGTTTTCCACTGCAATGGATTAAGCAATTTATTTGGCTATAAAACAGAAAACTAGTTAAGTGAATTTTACTGATGAATCAATAGAATAATAAGTAGGCTGTAGTATAACTTCAGCTGAGTCAACGAGCTTTGTCCCTCTTCTCTTTATAAATCAGGTATCCTATCCTTTCTATTCAGTATTTATGAATAGCCACAAGTTATGATGATGAGCGAAGTGAAAAAGTATACTGAGAATTCCTTGAGAACATAATTTCTGTAATGTGAAATCTTGCTGTCTTTGCCTTTGCACAGACATAAAACTGAATCCAGCCAGAATTTCATTAACTAAAAATTTAACTTAAACTCAGTTTTGTGTTCTGCTAAATTTTCTCCATTTATGTTTAATAGAATAGCTCCCTAATCCCATTTGAGACATGCCTGTAAGCTAAAGATAAAAATGTAAAACTTACCTTTGAATCGAAGGGTGTCTAAATATCACCTCTTTCCAAAAAATGATAATAATATTAGGCCCCTTAAGACTCTATCCTTTACAATGCTTTAGATTTTACACACAGATTGCAATTATTGTAATGTTGTGTAGGATCCTCTGATGACTGGAGACAAATCAAACGTAAAAGAGATGTAATTTGTCAGTTTGTTATAAATATTAAGGAATGATAAATTGTTAGAACAAAGTAGACCATCAGACATTCAGTAATTCATTTTTGCATTTTAGAGTGCATTAGCTAGGTTTAGCAATGTACACATTTAACAATTTAATATTACATGATCTTCAAAGATGTTTCTTTCCAAAGCATTATCAAAACTCATCAGTCAGAGCCAAGTAATTTTTCACAGAAATATGCTCTCTTTGAAGGAAAAAAAGCACTCTCACACTAAATACCACACAGCTAATAATTGCAAGAAGTGCTAAAGCATACTGTCACTGTTCAGACAAGCTTCGATTTGTGTGTACAGTAATGTATACATATTAACATCCTGGGTTACTCTTAAAAAGGGCAAAAAAATCAAAAATCTAGAACAAAGCTAAAACTGGGAGATATATTGAAATGAATTTTCCTCTCCTGCTATGGTCTTGAATGTTTCCAGGAAGGCAAGCTGTGGCCGGTAAGAATGAGACTAACATTTTGTGGTCAGTGATAAAGATGATTGCAGTGGAAATGATGCTGCACTGGAATTGGAAAAAAATAAAACTTCGTCTTATCAGTGATGTAAGCTAGCTCACACTGGCAATCTACTTGTTTGAAGAGTGATTTGGCAGGGGAAGAACACAAGTAATACTTTTGTATTTCTGAGGGGGCCTGATTATCTTCAGAGATATTTGTGCCTAACTCCCAGGATAACTGAGCCACAGGAATCTAGTAAGGTAGGATCAAGAAAACTGACAGCACAATATATCTTGGGTAACTTGGTGATTTGGGTAGAAATTAGAGCTCATTGGAAAATGGGATTTTTTTCCCTGTGGAAAACGTCAATGGTAATGAAACATTTTCATGAAAATTGTCCACGGAAAATTCCAAATTACTGGCAAAAAGTAAAAAAAAAAAAGAAAATATTTTGGCTGAAAACTGAAATATTTCAATTCAGAAATGCTTTGCTGTGGTGCCTCCCGGCAATTGCAGCTTGGGTGCCTCATGCTACCATTCTCTCATCTCTCACGCTGCACCAATCTTCTCTTATGGTGAGAGGAAGCTATGGCATGATGGGAATCTCTGGCTACGGTATATCATGGGAAATGCATTTCAGATGGCCAGCTCGACCTATAGAGGAGGATGGAAACTGAACTACAACTTCCATTAGGTACCACCAGAAACTGTGGGACAGGGGAAGCCCCTCCCCCGCAGCGGCTTCTGACCCTGTCCCCCGCAGAAGCCATGGGATAACCCTAACCCTAACCCCATCCCTGTCCCAAGCTGTGAGATGGGCCCCCCCCCACACCCCAGCCGCCGCCAACTCTGTCCCCAGCAGAAGGCCCCAGTGCCCCGACCCATCCCCCACAGAAGAGCGGTGGTGGTGAAGGAAGCCCCAGCACCCAGACCCCCACTGCGGCCCTGGTACTGGAGGAGCTCTCACTCCCCAATGTGCCCCAGGGCCATGGAGTGGGGACAGAGCTTCTCTGGTCTTGGGGCCGCAGTGGGGAGGGAGGAAAAAAGGAGCAAAAGGGTTGCGGGACTGCACTGGGGGAAGAGGAATGGGGGGGACCCTGGGTGGAACAGGGGTGGGCACCCTGGGGAAGGGGCAGAAATGGGTGGGGCTGAAGGCAGAAGGGGTGGAACGGGGGTGGGGCTGCAGGTGGGGAGGGGCCCCCCCACTTGCTCTGGCGCAGGGCCCTAGGAAACCTTAATCTGCCTCTGGGTACCACAGCAGGATATCTTAATTGAAATATGTAGTTCTTCATCCAAAATATTTAGTTTTTAATGAAAAATAAAAATTGTCCATGGAATTCAGATCCTTTATATGGAAAATTTGGTTTAGTTAAAACTCCGTTTTCCATCAAAAATCAGTTTGGATGGGAAATGTTTCACCAGAGCTAGTGAAAAGATGTGGGCCATAGTGAAGGTAGAATAGTTCCCTGCAGAGAAGAAGAAATGTGTTAACATTGCTCAGCTATAGGATGAGGGCTGGAAAGATGCTGATGGTGGAGTGGCTAGCCAAAAGGAGCCAGGCTAGCCAATGAGTGACCTAACTGGAATTGTGCCAGAAATATGCACCCCAGATGAAGCTGATGAAAAATCCTGTTACTTTGGGAAATGGGGGCCAAATTTTTCATTATGGCAAAATGCAGTTTCCAGAGCTGAAAAGGATTTTTGCTTCTGTGAACTGACTCATAAAAGGAAACTGTGATGCAAGCAGCACCATGATTGCTGGGTGGCTGAATTAATTGGAGTAAAAGGTTGAGCTCTAGATAGAATGTGTCATGAAGTGGGATTTCCTGTTAAATCACTGGTGTGGGGCATTGCAATACCAAGATATTGTCTTGGGCCAGATCCTCAGCTCGTGTAAATTGGCATACCTCCATTGAAGTCAAGCTAGCTACTCCAGTATATACCACTTGGGAATCTAGTCCTGTGTGTGTGTGTGTGTGTGTGAGAGAGAGAGAGAGAGAGAGGTTGGCTTGCATGGGCCTACAGCTGTGTTGATCTAAATACTATACAATGTAGTATAAAATAATCTGGAGGCCGGATTGTGTGTTGTTTTTCTGCCGGAAGGATGTGGGTCCAAAACTTTGCCTGGGACCAAATTTATGCAAGAGCTGTTTTCACTGTGAGAAATGCATGAAGCAAAAAGAGGGAGTTTTGCACAGCTTGAAACCAACAACACAGCAAGCAAATTATGACACCAGTGTTAGCAATCTGCCAGCTGGAGCCATCACTATGGAGAGTGCTCCTGGGGGAATGCTGGCCACCTAATGTGCCAATAACCCCTTGTGTATGTAAATAGTTCAGGGCTCAGTTCTGCATGTGTATAGCTCTGAAAATAGGAATGACCTATGCTCAATTTCTTGTGCTCCTAAAACCATGTTAAGATGGCTATGGTGGTCTAACTTGTCTGTGGCTCAGATGTCCTGAAGGGACGTGATTTCCTCCAAAGTGGGAAGTTTCAGCCCTGTGCATCAGAATTCATGTACTGCTGCTGCGGACAAGTGTTGCTGTGACCCATTTTATGAGTGCAAGATACTCCATGTGCTTGCTGGAATAAACAACACAGGGGTCTCCTCAGATGTGTAGCCCATAGGGAGCTGTCTGCCTAGCTGTGATTCTACATATCTAGCAAACTCAGAAATCTAAATGTAAAATTTGGCACTCAGGGACATCACATGGATTTGAGCTGCTCTCTGGGGGACTCTGGGTCTGTAAAACAATGAATGGATTACACAGTGCTCATCCATATATGTAGTTTTTCATCTGTGGCAGATGTGATATTGATAAAAATCTTCATTCAATGAGTCATCCAAGTATAATTCAGTAGAAGTTGCTAATCTTCATTTGAATTAACTGTTTCAGAATACCTTGTGGGAAAGAACACACGCAAATAGAAACACAGTGTAATGTGGAGGAAGGATGGTCTTGGGGCCAAGGCACAAGGCTGCGTGTCAGGAGACATAGTTTCCGGGCTTGGCTCTACCACAGGCTTTGGGACTGATTCCCCTCTCTGATTTACACCGGTGTAGCTGAGAGGTAACTCAGGTACCTGGCACCTTGGCAGCTGGTGCCCTGTGTGCCCCCTACCCAGGTGCGAGTGCTTTTGCGTGTAACTCTGCATAAGTCTCATAGTCTTTGCTGTCCCAAGTTTCTCCTATGTAAAAGGAAGATAATACCTATTTCTTTGAGAGGGTCGTAAGCCTGGCTTGGGCTCAGAGTGAGGCCCATAGTGAATGTAGTCAAAGGCATGGGTCAAACACCATCTATATCTGGCAAAACAATGGATATAGAAACCCTGGGCCAGATCCTCAGCTGATCTAAACTGGCATTACTCCAGTGCAGTCAATAAAGCGACATCGATGTGCAGCTGACGACACCAGGCCTGTTGACGCGTGTCTGTCAAAATAAGCAACACTGTTGATGATCTAATTTGTGCTGGCCTTAAGGCTCATCAAGATGCGTCTGATTTTTGCCATCTCTGAACCAAGTTTAGAGTCAAACTGGGTGTGTCAAAAACGGTATAGAGCTTGCTTTGGTATTGCAGCTCATGCTAACGCTTGGGCTCTCAAGCCCCTTCCCCATGTTGCCTTTGGTATGAGAGCCCAGGCTCCAGCCTGAGCTGCAACATAGACACAGTTATTTTTAGTTTGCTAGTGCAAGCCCATAACCACAACTCTGTGGACCTGGGCTGCAAAGCTCGCTCCCAGTCACAGTGTACACACTGGTGAATCCTGTAATTTAGTGGAAACAATTCCTGTGTTATGCCTGAAGCAAAGATCTGTTATGAGAATATCAATTTATGCCAATGAACAGACTTGCACACTAACCTCTGTGTGAAAGATTGCACCTTATGTGGGGCATGTATGACCTTGCCATAGTAGAGGATGTTGCTCAAGAGAAATGATGCATCACAAGAGAAATTATGGCTCAAGGAGCTAGGAGAGAAGTCTATGAACTCATTGTGCAAACCGGAGTTGTGTCATTCAATGGCCAGCACATTGCAGGTGCGTAACAAACAAACAAACAAACATAAAATGGAGACCTGTATGGAAAAAGTGCCCGTAGCTGTTGGTGAGTCTGAGCTCAGCTTGTCTACACGTAGGAGAAGGGAAGGGGAGACCCACAGAATGAGGATAATCTGATGAAGACTTCACAACTTGCCAAACTGCGCAAGGGACCAAATCCTCAGCTGGCTTAAATGATGTGGCTCTATTGTGTTTACATGGGCTTCAACGGAGTTACATCATCTTACATCAGCTGAGGGTGCAAACCAAAGTTATGGTCATCTCATGGGACCGTGCTCATCCAGTTATGGGGATTTGTTCATATCCATGTGCTGACAGTTGATACTAAACCACCTGAGAGGACTGAGCACGGTCTGCTTTGCTGTGTGTTCACCATGGCTAAACTGGTGTGTAATATGTATTCTGGTGTAAACTGGTGTTTACTTTAGGCTATTTAAATGGTCTGGATGAAGAAACTATCCTGGAGTTTTTTTCTCTTTTATCTTGATGGCTACTAATCAGCTTCCTTAGGTAGCTCACGAAAGCTTATGCTGAAATAAATTTGTTAGTCTCTAAGGTGCCACAAGTACTCCTGTTCTTTTTGTGGATACAGACTAACACGGTTGCTACTCTGAAACCTGTTCATACAATGTAATTTTTAAATCTCTTTGTGTACTTTCAAGAGTCAAAAAATATAAAATAATAACTAAGTAATGTGCCTTTTAGTTTGGGGAATGGAAGGAGGGTAGGAATCTATCATTCCTTTTTTGGCTAGAAGATCACAAATGAGACGGCAACATAATCTAGGCTGAAAAACAATAAAAGGAAGTGATAACGCCGATAATTATATTATTCAAACAATTCAAAATCCTTTGAGGATACATTTTTTAACGACATTGTAAACTGAATTGTATTTCATCACATTGGAGAGTCATAAAACAATAAACTAATTAAGACCCCTATTGTCTCTGCTGCTATCTGCCGATGTGTGTGGTCAGTGGAGCTCTGTGGGCAGCTCAGCCTTAGCAAGGTTTGAGAGTGTTCATTTGCAGTGAATATTGCCGTTGCCACTGTTATTGCCGTTCCAACAGCAACAGCCTTGATCAACACAGGGTTGCGTTCCTGCATGTTGTAAGTTCACAAGTCACTATCCCTCAGATTCTCTTTTCAACTGCTGAGATAAACTGCACAACAGTTTAAATCGTGCTGCATTTGAAGCATGTGGTTTTAGGTATATTAACTGGTCATGCAACACTCGGGGGGGGCGGGGGCGCAGAAGCTCCCTGTGAATGTTGGGGAGCTGAGGGATAGGAGGGGGAGTGAGGAGAGTTATTGAGGCTTGGTTGGGGGTAGAGTGTAGCCAGCTCCAGGCTGAGAAGGGACATCCTGGTAGTTCCTACTGCCTTTCCTATGGTAGTTCCTCAATGGCTGATGCCCTGTGCACCCCCGTCTCCCAATCAGTGCCCTGTCCTTTCCCTGCCCCGGTGACTGGTGCACATGCTCACGTCCCTCTCCCAGGCCAAGTGCCTCCACCAGGACCCAAAATGCCTGAAGTCAGGGCTGAGCTAGGCTGGAGAGCCCTACCTTCTCCCCGCCCCACCACAGCCTGCCCAATCTCATGTGCCATGATGGCTGCTCTATCTCCATCTCTGGGTCGTGCTCTGATCTTGGTCCCCCCTTCCCAGAACATATTTGGGTCCCACTCTTGCCTCCATGAGAATTGGGGTGAGGGTGGGATGGAGACATAAATCCATACCGCAGTATTTCTATTGCTAGCTCCGGTGCCCACCTGTTCCCCACTCCCGTTCCGGCATCCTTGCTGAGGGTCAGATCCACAGCGGATGTAAACTGACGTAGCTCCATGGATTTCATACCCGAACATTGTACTTTTCTTGACTATGCATTTGAAACAATTGAAGGTAATACCTTCCTTTGATAACCAATTCAATACTTGCATCATTCACATGCCCTACTTAAAACTGCCATGGTGTAAAATGTTGGGGTAGAGAGGGGGGTGACTTAGGTTTGTGTATAAAAAGCATTAGACATATGTAAATTTTCTAATCTGCTTCTGTGATATTTCTGAAATACTTTGTTTTACTGAAAATAAATAAAGCAATAAAAGGATGTCAGTGGACCTACACCTTTCTACACTAGCTGCAGATCTGGTTCTGAATATTTTCGGTCTGATTCTCCTCTCCATTATAGTAGTTTTCCACTGAATGGAATTACAGTGCAATTATGCCAGTTGGTAGAACAAATCTAATTAGTCCTGTGTTAGATTGCATGGTGTTACGTGGGTGAATGTGGGCTTTAGTTATAATACAATTGAAATTTGTAAAGCCAGAGAGGTGAATTTGGTAGTCAAATCAAGGGACCAATACTGCTTGCCTTACTCATGTGAGTTGTCCGTGAATATAAGGCAAACAGGATTTGGCCCAAAACCATATCTGGGCTTATTTATGCTACTATTAGTATTGAGAAAGCATCCTTTAAGCTTCTGGATAAATTCCATTTTGCCACTTTGCAAAACAAACCTTATGCTCCTGTTTGACTCAAATAACTTCTCTTTGTGTCCCACTGAAAAAATCGAAAAAGGTCACTTGCCTGCCATACTTCTGTGTTTCTGTATTCACAGTCTGTCCAGGTCTTATCAATTAAGGCTTCTTTAAGAAGAAGGGGTTCTTAACTTTGTATGAGCACCTGTGTACCCACTAGGGATAGAGCTGTATGGATTAGGGTTATGGGGATCTTTAGGAAAGTATCTTTGTTCTGGGATCAACCGGTAATAGGGTTTTATGTAGAAGGAGCTGAGAAAATTCCTAGGGGATTCATTCCAATTATATCTCCAATTAGGGGAAATGAGTTTTAGTTTGGTTTGGTTTGGTTTCTGCATTCTAAGCAGTTTATTTTAAACATTTGCTTTCTTGGTATCTGAGGCATCAGTTAATATTGTTAAAATTTACTACAGTACCACCCCTCAATAAACAAACAAAAATGTTCTTTGTTCGCAATCAACAGTGAATAAATTGTATTTTTGAACTGACATTTTAGACCTTAAAGAAACAATAACAGTTTCAGGCTTGGATAGGAAATGTGGATAGAGTACTAGCCATTTACCTCTAAGGATTCCCTTTTAGGTGCTTGTTTATCGTTTGCATGGTATGAAGTCTTCCTTTAAATGGTATTTTTCACTGTTTTCTAGAAAACCGTTAGTGCTTCTTCCTCCCACCCTTAGTCTGCTGTTAAAACCCATCCTCCAAACTAGCCAGAGTTATATTGTTGGGTTGGTCTTTATTGGCTCGTCAGTGAGCAAGAACTCGGGATCGTTGTTCAACACCAGGAAATTCTCCTCATAAGTCCCTCAGCATTTTTCTTCTCAGCTTTTCTAAATAAAATGGAACTCTTTGATGGACCATTAAATATAAATTTGAGGTGCTGTGAGTTCAGATTTAAACCTAATTGGGTATTTGTGAACCAAATGTAAAACTGCTAGATACAAGTCAGTGCTTTGGTGTCACTTTGATATCTCTTTTAAAAGATTACATTCTCCGTTCTGAAGTGCATGTGTGTATGCAGTGTTATTTCTCTCTGCGTGTACGTGTAAATTTCCAAGCAAAAAACTTGATCCAGCTTCACTTAAAGTGATCAAGATCAATCAATTATTAACGGGGGAAAAAATCCTTAAAAGAATGTAAGCATTTTCTTTAAAAGACACAAATTTTAGTAAGCCTGGATTAAAAGTTGAAGGTTCCACTTAAACATTAGGAAGTATGGAAATACATTGTTAAGGCGACAAAAACCACCTCAACTCTATTCCATAGCCCCACTTACCTTTCCTTCTATCCCACTAATGACACCTTATTGATAGAAGAAGGAAGTCTGATGGACTTTGGTTCTGATAAGTGCCTTGAGAATTTTGTCATCTGCAGTTGTAGGCAATTAGCTCACATTCATCAGCAGGCTGCTTAAACCAAGTCTATGGCTGCTTTATAGGTGCAGAACAGCCAGAAAGTATTGGTGAATTTGGGCTCTTAAATATGCTAAATTGTGTTTGCCTCTGAAGCAAAATTTAAGCACACGCGGAAGTGCTTTGATGAGTCAGGGCCTAATTTATGAAGTCAGTGGGGCTTCATGAAAATGCAGGGATCTGTCCACATAGCTCTTGCTGCAGGGTCTGGCTCTAAATTATTAACTGTGAACTCTCCCTTCAGCTCTGTTAACTACAGTTAATGCTGTGTAATATATATTTATTAGTGAAATTCCGAGTGAGGGTGGATCAACTCTACTAGAGTCTTGAAGCAGTGGATCAAAGAAAATAGGGAGTAGAAGTATACTTTAAAAAAATAAAAATACAAATCACAGAAAAACATGTAGAGGAGAAGAAGATACATTCCCTGGATGAGAAATTATTGAGCATTTAGAGTCAAGAGACTATTGGACATTTAGAGCAAGAGACTAGAACATTTAGGGTCTGATCTTGCTTGTTTGCCATTGAATTCAATCTGTGCAGTAAAAGAGAGAATTTCCCAAGCTTTCCTAGTGTAAGTGCATATCTGTTGCAAACAATTTAGGGCAAATCCTCTGCTCAGCACCTGATGTAAGTGGGGAGTGTGTGTGTATATATATATATATATAATGTAAGAATCCCCTGTCTCAAGCTGTGGAGCAACTGTGTGGAGACTATTCCAGCACAAAGACTAGAGTGAGGATCTGAGGTCCCATATGCCTCAGCACACAGTAGTAGATTCACTGACTCAGCCCTTTCCCTGGTCCATTCATACTCCACCCTCACTTGTCCCCATACCAAGAGGTATGCATGCCTTAGCCCTGGTCTACACTACGGCATTAGGTCAAATTTAGCTACGTTAGGTCAGTTTTAAAATGAATGCCTCTACACAACCAACCCCATTCTGTCGACCTAAAGGGCTCTTAAGGTCTGTATTCCTCCCAGGCAAGGGGAGTAGCGCTAAAATCGACCTTGCTGGGTCATATTTGTGGTAGTGCAGACGCAATTTGACGGTATTGGCCTCCAGGAGCTATCCCAGAGTGCTCCAATGTGACCGCTCTGGACAGCACTTTGAACTCTGATGCACTAGCCAGGTACACAGGAAAAGCCCTAGGAAATTTTGAATTTCATTTCCTGTTTGGTCAGCGTGGCAAGTTCAGCAGCACAGGTGACCATGCAGTCCCCCCAGAATGACAAACGAGCTTCAGCATGGACTGAAAGGGAGACACTGGATCTGATTGCTGTATGGGGAGAAGAATCTGTGCAGGCAGAACTCCGATCAAAAAGAAGAAATGCTAATATATATGCCAAAATTGCACGGGCATGGTGGAGAGAGGCTACAACAGGGACACCCAGCAGTGCCATGTGAAAGTTAAGGAGCTCAGGCAAGCCTACCAAAAGACAAAGGAGGCAAATGGTCACTCTGGGTCAGAGCCCCATATGTGTCGTTTCTTTGATCAGCTGCATGGCATTCTGGGGGGGACCCTGCCACTACCCCAACACTGTCCGTGGATACCTGCAAGGGGGGAGTCTCACACAACAGGGAGGAGGATTTTGTGGATGAGGAAGAGGAGGAGGAGAAAGCGAATGCGCAGCAGGCAAGCAGTGAATCTGTTCTCCCCGGCATCCAGGACCTTTTCATCACCCTGGAGCCAATACCCTCCCAAGGCGGGATCCCCGATGCTGAAGCTGGAGAAGGCACCTCTGGTGAATGCACATTTGTAACTACAGTACAGGGTTTAAAAGCAATAGTGTTTCATGTTTGATTTGCTCTGAAGAATTGGGATGCATTTGCAGCCAGTACAGCTACTGGAAAAGTCTGTTAATGTGTCTGGGGATGGAACAGGAATCCTCCAGGGACATCTCCATGAAGCTCTCCTGGAGGTACTCTGAAAGCCTTTGCAGAAGGTTTCTGGGGAGGGCTGCCTTATTTCATCCTCCATGGTAGGACACTTTACCATGCCAGGCTAGTAGCAAGTAGTCTGGAATCATTGCAGCACAAAGCATGGCAGTGAATGGTCCTGGGTTTTGGTCACATTCAAGCAACATTTGGTCTTCATCTTTCTGTGTTAGCCTCAGGAGAGTGATATCATTCATGGTCACCTGGTTGAAATAGGGGAATTTTTGTAAGGGAACAGTAAAAGGACCCCGTTCATGCTGGGTTGTTTGCACTTGGCTAAAAGGGATCATCCTGGAGAATAGCCACGTGGCGGGGGGAGGGATGAAGGGATCATCCCAGAGAATAGCCACGCGGAGGGGTGGGGGGAGGTGTGTGCTGCACATCCACCCGAAAACCGCAGACCCTCCTTTTAAATGTGAAACCCAACCGGCATTGCTTGCTATGGGAAAGGATGGCGCTGCAGTTTGAAACCATTCCCACATGTTCTGAAGGCGTAAGAAGCCAACCCCATGTACCAAAAGGCTTACCATGGCTTCCTGGAAACCGAATTCTGTTGCCCAGCCGTGTGTGATGTGTCACCATACCAGCAGGCGCTCAATATAAAAGGCAAAATGCGACCTTGTACCTAAAGCACATGTGCTGTCTGCTGTGAATTGCTTGATTCATTGTGAAAGAGTCTCCCTTTTGTTCTCAGAAATGTATCATCTTAAATTTTACTCTCCCTTTCTATCTCCCTTCAGGTGCAAATGTTTCTATGCTCCCCCTATCATCTCCGTCCCTGAGGCTATCGCAGATTAGAAGGTGAAAAAAACGCACTCACGATGACATGTTTTCCGAGCTCATGCAGTCCTCCTGCACTGATAGGGCACAGCTTAATGCATGGAGACATTCAGTGGCAGAGGCCAGGAAAACATTAAGTGAGCATGAAGAGCAGAGTCAGGAGGTGATGCTGAGGCTAATGGGGGAGCAAACGGACATGATGAAGAGTCTGTTGGAGCTGCAGGAAAGCCAACAAGAGCACAGACCCCCACTGTATTCATTGTATAACTGCCTGCCCTCCTCCCCAAGTTCCATATCCTCCTCACCCAGATGCCCAAGAACGTGGGCGGGGTGTGTGTTTCGGGGTACCCAGCCACTCCACTCCAGAGGATGGCCCAAGCAAGAGAAGGCTGTCATTCAAACAGTTTTGATTTGTAGTGTGGCTACAATAAGCAATGTGGCCTTGTCCTTCCCTCCTTCTGCACCCCACCCTACCCAGGCTAGCACTTTTTAAAAAATTAATAAAGAAAGAATGCATGGTTTCAGAACAATAGTTACTTTATTTCCTTTGCCAGCTGTGATTGAAGGGGGGAGGGTGGTTGGCTTACAGGGAATTAAAATCAACAAAGGGGGCAGGTTTGCAGCAAGGAGAAACACATACAGCTGTCACACTGTAGCCTGGTCAGTCATGAAACTGGTTTTCAAAGCCTCTCTGATGCGCAGTGTGCCTAGCTGTGCTCTTCTAATCACCCTGGTGTCTGCCTGCTCAAAATCGGCCGCCAGGTGATTTGCCTCAACCTCCCACCCCGCCATAAACGTTTCCCCCTTACTCTCACAGATATTATGGAACACACAGCAAGCAGCAATATCAATGGGAATGTTGGTTGCACTGAGGTCTAACCTAGTCAGCAAACAGCGCAAGCGAGCTTTTAAACGTCCAAAGGCATATTCTGCCACCATTCTGCAGTTGCTCAGCCTATAGTTGAACCGCTCCTTACTACTGTCCAGGCTGCCTGTGTACGGCTTCATGAGCCATGGGAGCAAGGGGTAGGCGGGGTCCCCATGGATAACTATTGGCATTTCAACATCTTCAACAGTAATTTTCTGGTCTGGAAAGTAAGTCCCTTTTTGCAACTGCTCGAACAGCCTGGAGTTCCTAAAGATGCAAGCGTCATGCACCTTTCTTGGCCATCCCACATTGATGTCAGTGAAACGTCCCTTGTAATCCACCAGTGCTTCCAGCACCATTTAGAAGTACCCCTTGTGGTTTTTGTACTGGTTGGAAAGGTGGTCCGGTGCCAAGATAGGGATATGTGTTCCGTCTATCACCCCACCACAGCAAAGCCATCCAGTATGACCTGCCCATTTCCCAGAGTCACTCCCCTTGATAGCAAAACGTCAGTGATTGCATTGGCTACTTGGATCACAGCAGTCCCCACAGTAGACTTGCCCACTCCAAATTGATTCCCAACTGACTGGTAGCAGTCAGGTGTTTCAACCTTCCACAGGGCTATCGCCACTTACTTCTCAACTGTCAGGGCAGCTCTCAAGTTGGTATTCCTGTGCTTCAGAGTGGGGGAAAGCAACTCACAAGTTCAAGGAAAGTGGTCTTACGCATGAGAAAGTTTTGCAGCCACTGTGAATCATCCCATACCTGCAACACTATGCGGTCTCACCAGTCTGTGCTTGTTTGCCAGGCCCAGAATCGGTGTTCCACTATATCAACCAGCCCCACTGCCGCCATGATGTCCCAATTGCCACAGCCCATGCTTTCAGGAATGTCTATGTCCATGTCCTCATCAGAATCTTCCTTGTGCTAGCTCTCTTAGCCCGGTTCTGCACATACTCCAGGATAATGTGCGATATGTTTACAATGCTCACAACAGCAGTGGTGAGCTGAGTGGGCTCCATGCTTGCTATGGTATGGCATCTGCATGGGTAACCCAGGAAAAAAGGTGTGAAATGATTGTCTGCCCTTGCTTTCACGGAGGGGCGACTGATGACATATACCCCAAACCACCCTCGACAATGTTTTTGTCCCATCAGGCATTGGGAGCTTAACCCAGAATTCCAATGGGCAGCGGGAACTGTTGGATAGCTACCCACAGTGCACTGCTCCGTAAGTCGTTGCTCACCACGGTATTGAGGACACACTCCACCGACTTAATGAGCGTAGTGGGGACATATACAATTGACCGTATAAAATTGATTTCTAAAAATTGACGTCTATAAAATTGACCTAATTTCGTATTGTAGACATACCCTTACAGATCTCTTATTAATTTCTATGCCACCCCCCTCTTGCTCAGTAGAATCACATTGATTCCATTACCAAGGGGGGACTCTCTGTTGCCTTTGAAGGAGGGGAATGATTTGCTCCTTAAGATCAAATCCTACTGTCCATAATTGAACACCCCATTCATCTGGGCCAAAGAATATACAACATATCTTCAGCTACATACAATCTATTGCATGCAGTGGTTTATTTTTAGGAGGGAAAACAAGGGGCAATTATCCCTTAAGGTTTCTGATTTCAGTGGGAGTGGTGCCTGAGTAAAGTCTGCAGGATTTGACTAGCTATGTAAACTGATCTCCAAATACAAGATAATGAAGCATTACAAAATCTGTACTAATTATCATCACTGTTCATATTTTATTTTCTTCCATGTTTATCTCACTCGCAAAAATAAGTTGCCAAATTATTCTCTGCAGTACCCTGGCTAACTGCCCCGCCCCTACATTTCATTCATTAGAAGTCCCTGATTTATTTCCTTCCCCTGAGGAAAAGCAATAAAACAGCTGTTATCTAGGGTTATTCAGAAAACCTGTTTCTGGTTTACTAGATGAAATCCCAACTCTCTTCCTTTTAGTTAAATATTTATTTAGATATCCAAGGGGGAGAATTAAAAAGCTAGCCCTGAGACTCTGCACTTCCAGAGAACTTCCGCAGTGTCAGTGTTTAGGTTGCATTTCTTTAAACCCAGTTGGAAGAAAAGAATATAGCCAAATCTGAGGCAAGCTACCTTTGGCTATCTATGCCTCATAGCATGTCAGTCATGCACTTAAGCTGTCTGCACAGCTGGTACTTTGTACACCACAGGGAGTATTTTTAAACACTAAAAATATGAGCATGACAGGTGCACATTTTATTAGAACTTTTTTTGGGGTAATTGTGCATTAGTGGAGAGGAAAAAAGCTAGCAGCACTTTTTAAACAAGTCTCCGAGTAAGTGGGAAAAGAAATGAAGGTCTGTGGTACATATTGACGTTTGTTCACCAAATATGGGTAATTCAGAGCAGTCTATTCTTTTCCAAAAAAAGCTAGATGAATTTTGAGCAGCTTGCACAGCCAGAACCACTCATTCTTTTTTATGAGCTTCATTTGCATTTATACTCTTTCCTGCTGTTGCGGAGTATGCCCCTTTCACTTGTCCTAAATCTACAACTGCACTGGGTGCACTTAAATAGCTGCTTCCTACTGATATATTGATTATCACACTAATTACACCCTGGATCTGTACTTGGGCTCACAGAACCGATTTATTTGAATTTTTTATCGGGAGAAAACGCCGCACAACTAATTAATTCTACAGGGATGCATTGTTTGTTAGTTAGCGTCCATTGTAAGTTTCTGATCAGGTAAGACTTACTCTTAAAAACTAAATAAATATACGGTGGGGACATTTTAAGTGCACAGCCTTGGTGTTCAATCATTTTCCTTTTTTGTGTATAGGACTACTGCTTTATTAGGAGCATTTCAACCTCTTCACAGTAGTTTCTTATTAACAGTTTATTAGGCCCTGCTCACGCAATGAACTCCATGTGGGCAGACCCCTAGGTCCACCTGGAGGCCTATTGACTTTAGTGAGGCTCTGCATGGTTGCGACAGTCTGCATGAATCATGTTCTTTGGGGGCCTGGCTGTTACACCTCACACTATAGCTAAGGTGACACGAACCCTTTCACAGTCTCAGTTGCAGCATTTCAGACTTGGGCTGTATTCAGTTTGTCGTAGAAATGGATAACATGGAAACAGCTTTTTTTTTTTTTTAAGTTGCTCAATAAGTTGCTCAATAAAACTTTTCAATGGTGATTTTTTTTTAAATTACAAAAACTTTCTGATGCTTTTCTGACCAGCTTTATCTGAAATTGCCTCACGTAAAAAATCCAGCTTTTAAAGGATATGGATCATTCAGCGGGGCCTTTTTGCAGTGTGAAAAAGGATGTTCTAAAATGGCAAGGAAATTGACGTTTCAGAGCAATCTGTCAGGGAGAACTGAATAGCTGGAAGGATTGTCAATGTAATGAGACAATAGACCCTTTCACATCTAGGGCTCTAGTTTGGATCCAGCTTTGAAAGCTCCTATCTGATGGCAGTTTGGTGGCCTATGTAAGTAGATCTACCACGGCCAAGAATCTGCAGCTAATGGATTCTAATGGTTACCCATATTGACAGCCTCAGTAAAGAGGATATGGACTGAATGGAGCATGGAGACTGTATTATCTTCATAGTCTAAGCCTCACAGGTGGTATCGCTAGGTCATAGTGGAGGAAGCTTCTATGTTCATTACCAGTGCTTTAAAAGTTCTGTGCCTTTCACCTGGGCTCCAGCCTAGGTTACCATTCATGAACACAAAATGTAGTTAAACAAAACAAAGACTCTAGTGCACTCAGTTACTTTTCAGACTTTTTTTTTTTAAATGGTGCCTTAGGACAAGATTACTTGTTTGCCAGTTGACTTGAGAGAACAAAGAGAGCTTGGAGTTCTTTTCCCGTTCAGACGTGTCAGGGAGAAGAAAGCTGTAAAGATACTTCACTATCACAGGAAGATTTTTAAAACTGATACAATGATATAGCATCAGAAGGTAATTTAATGAGTACAGCATGGGAAAATTAGGTCACTGAGTCTGAAACAAGTTCAGGGAGAGGTTTTGCAACAGCATTTTGGATGCAATCTGATCTGATAATTTAGACTTGGGGACGGGCATCTTAAAAAAAATTACATTTATTTAGGCTGGAAGACACCAGAGTATAAATCATAAAGTTTCCATCTCAGAGAAGCTTAAACAGCTCCTAAGGTTAAGTAGAAGATGTAAAACTGTTATGATATGTTTGTTATGGGCCTTCAAAGAAAGTGGTGAAGCAAGCAGGACAGCAAGGTTACTTGAATATCATGGGGAAAGATCCCACACAAACTAAGTGCAGCTGGTGGGAAGATCTAACATACTGGTGGACTGGGCATTGCAGGTGGGAAATCCCAGATAGAGTTCAAGAGTTATCCCAAGGGCTGTACATAAGAACAATTTTATTTAAAGCTCAGTGCTAGGATTAAACATATTGTGAGTCCATAAAGCTAACAGAGTTACCTGCAGAGTTACCTACTTGAAAACCCATTCAGAGGAAGGAGCTATGTAGCCATCATCTTCAGCCCCCAACTAAAACCTCTCCAACGCATCATCAAGGATCTACAACCTATCCTGAAGGATGACCCATCACTCTCACAGATCTTGGGAGACGGGCCAGTCCTTGCTTACAGACAGCCCCCCAACCTGAAGCAAATACTCACCAGCAACCACACACCACACAACAGAACCACTAACCCAGGAACCTATCCTTGCAACAAAGCCCGTTGCCAACTGTGCCCACATATCTATTCAGGGGACACCATCATAGGGCCTAATCACATCAGCCACACTATCAGAGGCTCGTTCACCTGCACATCTACCAATGTGATATATGCCATCATGTGCCAGCAATCCCCCTCTGCAGTGTATATTGGTCAAACTGGACAGTCTCTACGTAAAAGAATAAATGGACACAAATCAGACATCAAGAATTATATATAACATTCAAAAACCAGTTGGAGAACACTTCAATCTCTTTGGTCACTTGATTACAGACCTAAAAGTTGCAATTCTTCAACAACAAAACTTCAGAAACAGACTCCAACGAGAGACTGCTGAATTGGAATTAATGTGCAAACTGGATACAATTAACTTAGGCTTGAATAGAAACTGGGAGTGGATGGGTCATTACACAAAGTAAAACTATTTCCCCTTGTTTATTCCTCCCCCACCCGCCACTGTTCCTTAGACGTTCTTGTCAACTGCTGGAAATGGCCCACCTTGATTATCACTACAAAAGGTTGTCCCCCCCCCCCCGACCCTGCTCGCCTGCTAGTAATAGCTCACCTTAAGTGATCACTGTCGTTACAGTGTGTATGGTAACACCCATTGTTTCATGTTCTCTATGTATATAAATCTCCCCACTGTATTTTCCACTGAATGCATCCGATGAAGTGAGCTGTAGCTCACGAAAGCTTATGCTCAAATAAATATGTTAGTCTCTAAGGTGCCACAAGTACTCCTTTTATTTTTGTGAATACAGACTAACACGGCTGCTACTCTGAACTCTATTTGATGGTTTAACAGATTTGCAGTATCCCTGTGCATCTTATTCTGAACCCTGCATCCCTGTTCTCCTTGCGTCTTACTTTCTTAAACCCTCTGTTCTTTTTCCTCCCTCTCAATTTTCATCTCTAGCTTTCTCTTTAGGCTCGTTAGAGTCACACAACTAAAACCCCTGACAGTTCTTTGCAAACGTCTTTTTTTATCCCTAGTTCCCTTTCACTCTTTGGATTGAAACAGGCTTTTTGGAAAGCAATCATCCCCTCTTGGAGTATGAAATTATATTGTGAGGGGCAATTCCACACAGCAGGGGAGAGTGGAAGGAGTGTTACAAAAATACATGGTTAGAAAGGCCAAAGTTGCAAGAATGATAAAAGGATAGTGGGAGGTGTGATGTCACTAAACCAGTCCCAGGAGAGGAAGAGATGGTAGAGAGAGACTATGAAAGAGAAGGGGAAGATTTTATGCTGAAGGAAGGAGAGAGAGAGGCTGGAAGAACAGATTAAAAATGAGATCCATACCTTTTATGAAATAAAAAATAGTAAAATTATTATTATTTATTTATTTGTATTGTGTCAAGTGCCTAGGAGCCTTAATATTGGATTGGGGCCCCATTTTGCGGAGTGCTGTATGCACATAATAAAAGGATGGTTTCTGACTCAAAGAATTTACAATGAAAGACAGTATTACTGAACATTGAAATACTGGTCTGAAATTACAGTAGGGTTCTGGTGACTTGAGCTGAGTGGAGAATGGATACTCCATTTCACAAAGGATTTTGAGGTTTCAAAATCTGACTTTGTTCTGAATCAGAGTAAAATCTGCAAAGGAAAATTCAGAAAAAATATTTTCCATTTGGTGAAAAGTTTCAATTTTGACTTTAAAATGTTGTACTATAAGACAAAATAAAAACAAAGCAAAATAAAAAGTGGTTTCAAAATGAAAAAAAATGAAATGCTTCATTCTAAAAATGTGGAAGGGGGTGTTTTAACATTGTCCAGAACTCCCCTCTCTCCACCCCCATTTTCTTCTGAAATGAAACTCTGGTGAAACTGACCCAGCTTCATGAAGCATTTTGAATTTGACAGAACCACATGTTCTGACCGAAGGTGGTTCTGTCAGAGTTTCTCCAATTCGCTCTTTTACTGGTTACAACAGCAACCACTCATGCTCCTGGTTTGTGAAGTAAAGGGAGCCACTCACACTACTCCATAAAATCAGAAGGCCAGAGACGATGATTTACATCGGCTGAGGATTTGATCCAGATTCTTTGAACTTGCAGTTGACTGTTTATTCTATCTGCCATTATCAATCCTGAGCTTCAAAGACTAGCAAGAGCCTTCTTTAACAGAGTTGGCATTCATTTACCCAGCTTCTCCCTATCTTTATTGCTTCTGAGGTATAGCCTCCCATAGTGAAATTAAGTAAGGCTATGATGTATCGGGGCTTTTAAAATTTTGCTAAGCTCATCAGGATGGGTTGAGAAATGTCTTTTTATGAGTTTGGGCCCATTACAAGTTGATTACAATAACACACATGAGTTAATGGTAAAAAAACGTTAGACCAATCTTTAGAAATCATAGTTATTTATCGTTATGGCTTAACAGAGTTCTTGTACATGTCACTTCTTCTACAGAATGCAGGCTAAGAGCCTGCTATCCATTGGTTGGCTTCAGCAATCTGATCTCAGTGAGCCAGGCAAGGCATTTGTGCCTGTGAGTGAGTGATTCTGAGGGGAAGAGAATGCCAGAATAAAGGCCATTTACAGTGGCTTTGTGGAGCTGTTATGTCTATTTGGATCAAAGCCTGGATGTGCCTGGGACACTCATAGTGGTTGTGCCACTTACATTACTCTTCTGCAGATATGAAAGGGGAAAGGACTGGGATTTGATGTGAGAAGTCAAAGGTGATGGTGGGGAAAACAGTTTTCCAAAACACCCTTGCAATGTTATGTATCTGCAGACAGTAAAACTGAGAGTTGGACTGTTAGTGGCTGCTCTGTCAAAATGCTGATAGAATTAAGGGTTCCGATACTATGGGGATGGGCAGCAGTACAATTCCATAAGAGCCATAAGGCAGAATTAGAGATGGGCGAGAACAAATCCCCCGTTGTTTGAGGGGGAAGAGGTGGAATGCAGACCCAGATCAGATTCTTTTTCACTGGCCTCTGGCTCAGAAATTTGTTTATTTAAGCTCTGACAGAACAATCAAGACACTCCCTGTCTGTTTTATACACAGTCATATTCAGGGGAGAGGGCCATTGGGATAGCCAGAGAAGGGAGTGACTTGCTGTTTTTGTATTTATTTGCTTCTTGTGAGCAACAGAGAAGAAGCAATATTTTAAGGGGGATCTGAATGGAGTGAGGGTGGCATCTTGAGCAACCGGAGATGGCAGGGCATTTTGTACATAGGAGATGGACTGGAAAAAGACACAGAGAAAGGAATGGGAGGAGATGAATAAGGTGTTGAGAGTGGTAGTGGAGAGGACAGAATGGGATGTGGTATGCGATGAGGTCTAAGATGGGATGGAGTAAATGTGATGTGAGATGAGATCTGAGATGGGACAGCGTTGGGTGTACAAGGACTGAGATGGGATGGAGTATGAGACAAGGTCTGAGACAGGATGGGTTATGAGATGAGATCTCAGGTGGGATGAGGCAGGATGGGTTATAAGATGAGGTCTGAGGTGGGATGAGGCGGGATGGGATGTGGTGGGATGGGATGTGAGATGAGGTCTGGGTGAGGTGAAGTGTGATGTAGGAAATGACATGAGCCAAACTCGGAGATGTACCCCAGGCCAGATTTGGGCAGAGTGTTAAAGGCCAAACCCCAGATCTGAACTCCTTAAATTTAAAAATTCAGATATTGGATGAAATGCTGTGGCTTGGGCCCATTTCTAAACCAGCCCAAAGCATTTTCCACTTCAGCCAAATGCCTACATATATACAGTCTTTTGGCAGCTTAAGGAAATATACCTTTGCATTTTAGAGAAACACTCCTTACATTTAGTTTTATAGTGATTGAGGGTCCCTCCTGGAGAGCAAATTGATTTTTGAAACATTTGTTACAATAAAAAATGAATAATGCTTCAGTTAACAAAGACAGAAATCCTGTGAAAGAGGCATTCCCTCACCACAGCAAACTGAGGGGAAACAAACACAGGGCTTTTAGTTTTGTTTACTACCATACATTATTTGCCCTTTATTTTGCTTGTCACCGATGCTAATTTTATGGTTAAACTGGGACCTTCTTCCTCTAGCTACCACAGACAGCTGAATCACAATTCAGAGAGCAGCAGCACTGAGCCAAGTACTGAGCTTCGTCATCCAGCAGGCAAAGCCAGGGGTCCTTTTCCTTTTCCCAAAAGGCAATTGAAACTTCACCATAAATTGTTTTCCCACATCAGACTTCCTGGTTATCGTGGCAAGACTATGGCTTTAACATCAAAGGCAATTCGGCCACTGAAGAGCACAGATATTGGCCCACTTCTCACATCTATACAAGCAGCCGTTGTGGTAATAACAGTACAGCACAGTAGCTTCTTAGGGATGGGCCAAGCTGCGGAGGTCCTCATTCTGGTGAGAGAGAGGGAACGTTAATGTGGGGGGAGGGGGTATCAGAAGCTGAGATATTTTTGGAAGAGTCAACATTCTAATCTTTTTTGCCTTCACAAAACAGAAATGTTGTCTGTAAAACTGATCACTAAATATTACATTAAACTCCTTCGGTGGAAGAGGAATTAACTTGACTGGGGTGATAGGAAAAAACCAAGGAATGAAGCGGGGGTGTGTGTACAGAGGAAGGGACTAGGGAGTCATAATTCTGGGGTTGTCTTTCCAACTTTGCCAATGACTTGTTGTATGACACTGAGCAAGTCAATTTTTCAGATGTGGGTATTTAAGGTGACAGCCACACCAAATAACGGAGAGGAAAGAATAATGTCTCCTTTCATGCTGTCAGTATGGATCAAGAGGAATGCCCCAAAGAGAGAGATGGCAAGCATCTTGTGTGTATTCACAAACTAATAGATGTGGTCTGAATGTATCTGTCACCAGTTTAACCAGGATCTCGCTTCCAGTTCAGGAGAGGAATATTAATGGAGGGCAGCCTTCAAAGGCTCTGTTCCTGTGGCCAGGTACCCCATCCTGCCAGCCTCTGAATAGTCAAAATAATGGAGCACAATAACCTGCCCTCAGAGTCTAACCTATTGAAGGTAAAGGGAGTCTTTCTACTGACTTAAATGCGGTTTGCATCAGCCCCTCAGTGCAGTATATTTCATGACAGGCATTGCTGCTCCAGCGGCACATGGCAGCTATAAAGGCACCACAAGTAGTTTTGGGGAAAATTCACTTAGCACAGGAGCTGCATAGGGATTTAGTAAGTGGGGCAGCCTAGCCCGAAGGTAGGAGACTTGCCAGTGTAGGAAAGCACAAGGGTTCTGGGGGGGTATAGTTTAGCATTGACTGCTAAGGAGTATGTTGGGCTATAGGCAGCCCTGGGAGGCTGTCATAAATTAAAACAGCCTCCAGGATGGTTCCAGAGAGTACAAAAGAGGCATAAAAGCCACCTTTGCTCTTCCTCCCCTGGGCTCAGGCTGTGCCTCCCAGGAGCACACAATCTGTCCCATTATGTATGAAGGATACTGTGACAACATAAGATAGATTGTGCCTTATTCGCAGTTAACTGGAGAGCAGAAACCATGGCCTCTGATAACAACAAAATATTCATTTATTAATTAACCTTAATACTCCATCCTGATAGCAGGTTAGAGCAATTAAGGGGTTATGAGATACACAGCCAAATGGGGACGCAAGTCTATTTGATGATAACAGGTTTCAGAGTAACAGCCGTGTTAGTCTGTATTCGCAAAAAGAAAAGGAGTACTTGTGGCACCTTAGAGACTAACCAATTTATTTGAGCATGAGCTTTCGTGAGCTACAGCATCCGATGACGTGAGCTGTAGCTCACGAAAGCTCATGCTCAAATAAATTGGTTAGTCTCTAAGATGCCACAAGTACTCCTTTTCTATTTGATGATAGAGTGCCACAAGCAAAGAGTGACTTTGCCAATGAATACGCAAGTAAAATGTAAATGGTATTTATCATAAATACTGCAAATGCTCATTGTGAGGATAAAAAACCAGCAAAGGTTGGGATAATGACAGGAACTGGTGTTTTATACCTTTTTCTGGAGAGTTTTAAGCCTGGCAAATCTGAGTGTAATGTGACCCTAATTCTTTTTCAGGAGGCCCGAGAGTCCTCTTTAGGAAGCCACTGAAGTGTCAGATTCTGCAGCTCATTCTTTTGAAATAAGGAGGCTGGGTCCATATCTACATTAGCTGCAAAACAGCGACCATATTTTTGATGTTTGCCTCTAGAGCTTGGGATTGATAATACTTTTAGGGATATATATCTATATTTTAAAATCCTGGCCCATTAAAGACAATGAACATTTTGCCAGTGCCTTCATTAGAGCCAGGATTTCACCTACAGTTTTCATGTTTGAGATATTTTCCTCTACTAACATAATCGTTTCAGGTTCTCATTAGCAACCCAGTTAGAACTGGGTCAAAATTTTCAAAAATTTGATTTTTTCCATCAATCTTTTTCATCAAAATTTTAAATTTTGAAGCCACGATGTTTGATGAAAGAAACATTGAAAAAAAAGTGTTGGCAAAATTTTTGCAATTCCCCCTTCTTGTGTTTTTCGACCAATTGTAGATAATTTGCAGGGCATAGAGTTAAGCATTAGTGTAAGTCTTTGCCGAACCTTGGTCATAAATTTTCCCATTTCCATTCTTGTATACTTTTATTTTTCTTAATTCTGAATGTGACTGAAAGCAAAATGACCAAAATACCACAGGAAAGTGTGTTCTGGACACAAAATATCAGAAGAAATCTTGTTCTTGTGAGGCTTTTAGTCCACTTACACAGATTTGGTTTGTTCAGATGATTTTGACAATATTCTGTTAAACTTTTGAAGGGTTGGGTGCTTCTTCTAAATGACTTGAACCTCCTGAGTCCATTCAGGTTTTGCCATCACTAGTCTACGTAGGAAACAGAGTAACCCATTGCTTTTCCAGAATCTTTTCTTGGTGGGTTTTTATTATTATGGTTATTAACTTTAATACTTCAAAATCAGTATTCAGAATAAATCTTTATGTGCTCTGATTTCTAGACTTAACTTGCAAGTTTATATTCTTAAAGATGAACTCTTGAGACTACGTTAAAGAGATTTCATTGATTGAATAATTTAAATGTCTATGTGAAATGAGTCAATCCATAAAAACTGGTGAGGTTAAATTATTCTCTTGTTGATTGTGTCAGAACTGTGTGGGTAAGGAATGGTGTTCCTAGCCTCTTGTTTGTCAGAGGGTGGAGATGGATGGCAGGAGAGAGATCACTTGATCATTACCTTTTAGGTTCACTCCCTCTGGGGCACCTGGCATTGGCCACTGTCGGTAGACAGGATACTGGGCTGGATGGACTTTTGGTCTGACCCAGTATGGCCATTCTTATGTTCTTCACTATAATATTTAGTGTGGTGCCTGAAAGATATGAAACACCAAGTTAGAGACTGGTTCTGCAAGGTGCTGAGAACCCTAAGACTGGAATACTTCTCAAGAGGTGTCTGATATCCCGGGAAGTAAACTCACTTCAGAAAATAAAGCCCTTCATTCCAGGTTAAACTAGAGAAGGGGAACAGATAAAAAGGGAGTGACAGAGAAGAGAAGTTTCTGATTTGTCCTTTTCTTTTTTTAAACACACCCCATATAGCCCATTAAATGAGCATATGATGATTTTTGCTGGGAGATCCACATTGCTCTACACTGCACACTTCCCTCTCTTCCTCTCCCTCCCCTGTATACACAGGGACGTCTAGGAAAATTAACCTGAATTAATTAAATGGGTGAATTTTAAGTGGAATAGTTAAACCCCATAAAATCCCTGTGTGGATGCTGTTATTCAGAATTAATCCACAGTGAATTAAACTAAACTGAATTAAGGCCACTGTAATTCTGAATGAAGATGTTTACACAGTGGTTTAATTAATCCACTTCAAATTCACACTCCTTAGTTAATTTGGATTAATTTTCCTGGATGTCCCCATGTAGACAAACCCTCAATCTCTTTCTGATATTTCAGTATCAGCTCCTTGCAATCTCCCTATATGGCTTTGGGCAAATCACTCAGGGTCCATCTACACAGCAAGCAGGATCCTGTGGCAGTGAGTCTCAGAGCCTGGGTCTGTAGACTAAAAATAGCCCACCCCATTCCCTAGGCTTCAGAATCTGAGCTATAGCCTGAGCCCAAATGTCTACACAGCTATTTTTAACAATGTAGTGTGAGACCTGCTGGAACTGCGAGCCCAGGTCTGTAGGTGTGGGCTCTGAGAGTCACTGCTGCAGGATCCTGCTTGTTCTGTAGACGATACCCTCAGTCTCTCTTGCCTCAGTACCCATCTGTAAAGTGGGGATAATAGCACTGCCCTACCTCACAGGAGATGTTGTGAGGATAAATACATTCCAGATCGCGAGGCACTCAGATCCTATGGTAATGGAGATTGCAGAAGTATAATAGATAGAGTTCTGTCCATAACACACATCCGCCTCCTCCAGTTTTCTTCAGAGAGGAAATGTTTGCTCTCATTAAGAAAGCCTGTCTTGGAGGAAATATTTCTGTGTGTGTTTTCAGCAGTTTCACTGACTCTCATACTTGAAGCAGTTTGAATTTCCGGAGTGCAAACCTTGGTGAAAGTTTTTAGATTTGTTCTGCACCAGAGCCCTGGTGATGGAATGAATGAATGACAGCTTTATGGAGTGCTTTGTAAGGGGAGTTCCTGGCTGGATGGCAGTCAGACTGCAAGTTTCGCAGAGTTCAGGTGTATGTGTGGCTTGAATCATTAAATCACAGATATTTCATTGAAAAAGCTGAATGTGCACAAAGTCACTTTCAGCATAGCATGTCTAATGACTTGGGGAAAGCAATGACTGCATGGAGTAGCTATTTGATTTAAATGCATGTTTGGTCATTTAATATACAAGAGACCTGACATGTGGCTGTATTCATTAGGACAAAGGGAATGATGCATGGTGGTTGTAGATATTTATGTAAATACTTTTTTTCATTTGCATTTTTTCATTCCCTTTAATAAATATCTGCTGAAGCCACAATATCATTGATCATAAGTATACATGAGGCTAACTGGTATAAATTTGAAATATCAAACAATTAAAAGTGTTAAACATAAAAATGCTTTGTGTTTTTAAACAAAGATCATTTGTTGTAGAACTGATAATGGAATGGAATCTATCTGAGGTAAGAGATAGAGTAATAAATGTATACTGCATGTACCCAAATCAAAATGACAATCATATTTTCATATATAAACACCCCCCCACACAAATTCACCCACACACTCATTAAATGTGTGCAATGGGGAAAGAAATAACACTTTTTTGTGTACTTTGTTTTAAGTTTTTGGCATTTAAATACCGAAGTGATAGGCACCTCAGAAATGGCTCAGACTGGCCCAGGAACAATGATTCCAGAGAAGAACTAGAATAATTTCCCCATCATAACCAGTATGCCAAATCACACAATCTCAGGTGCCATCTCAGCCAAAGTAACATGCCTTCCTTTGTGTATCACACACACACAAAGAATAACCCCATAGCACCCCAAAGGATCAAGCACCACATGGGCAGATTTTAAATGTTAAAGGAAGTGATTTTCCTTTAACAGCAAGCTGACGAACAAAGTCATATAATTAAAAATCATAAAAACTGCTCAGGGCCTATTTAAGAGCAACATATTAATAACAAGGATTGTTTTTTTCCTCTGAACAGAACACCAAAAAGTAACAATTGGAGAGCAAGCCCATTGTTACTCTTATTTATTATTGTAATATTTATGATGGCTAGGTGTTCAGTATCAGGGGGGTAGCCGTGTTAGTCTGTATCTACAAAAACAACAAGGAGTCCGGTGGCACCTTAAAGACTAACAGATGTATTTGGGCATAAGCTTTCATGGGTAAAAACCCACTTCTTCAGATGCATGGAGTGAAAATTACAGATGCAGGCATTATTATACTGACACATGAAGAGAAGGGAGTTACCTCACAAGTGGAGAACCAGTGTTGACAGGGCCAATTCAATAAGGGTGGATGTGGTCTATTCCCAATAACTGATGAGGATGTGTCAATTCCAGGAGAGGTAAAGTTGCTTTTGTAATGAGCCAGACACTCTCAATCCCTATTCAAGCCCAAATTAATGGTGTTAAATTTGCAAATGAATTTTAGTTCTGCAGTTTCTCTTTGAAGTCTGTTTCTTAAGTTTTTTTGTTCAAGTATGGCTACTTTTAAATCTGTTATAGAATATCCATGAAGAATGAAGTGTTCTCCTACTGGCTTTTGTATGCTACCATTCCTGATGTCTGATTTGTGTCCATTTATTCTTTTACTTAGAGACTGTCTGGTTTGGCCAATATACATGGCAGAAGGCGTTGCTGGCACATGATGGCATATATCACATTAGTAGATGTGCAGGTGAATGAGTCCCTGATGGTGTGGCTGATGTGGTTGGGTCCTCTAATGGCGTCGCTAGAGTAGATATGGGGACAGAGTCAGCAAAGAGGTTTGTTACAGGGCTTGGTTCCTGGGTTAGTGTTTCTGTGGTGTGTAGTTGCTGGTGAGTATTTGCTTCAGGCTGGGGGGCTGTCTGTAAGCGAGGACTGGCCTGCCTCCCTAGGCCTGTGAGAGTGGGGGATCATTTTCCAGGATAGGTTGTAGATCGTTGATGATGTGCTGGAGAGGTTTTAGCTGGGGGCTGTATGTAATGGCCAGTGGCGTTCTGTTATTTTCCTTGTTGGGCCTGTTCTGTAGTAGGTGACTTCTGGGTACCAGTCTTGCTCTGTCAATCTGTTTCCTCACCTCCCCAGGTGAGTACTGTAGTTTTAAGAATGCTTGATAAAGATCTTGTAGGTGTTTGTCTCTGTCTGAGGGATTGGAGCAAATTCGGTTGTATCTTAGGGCTTGGCTGTAGACAATGGATTGTGTGATGTGTCCTGGATGGAAGCTGGAGGCATGTAGATAAGCAAGTAGGTAAGGTGTTCAGGACACTCTATAGGTAAATAAAAATGACAAGTCCTTGCCTTGCAGAGTTTACAGAGTGGCAAGGGATGACATTCAGTCCTGGGAAAAACATTTACAAAGTTTTCACAACATTTTTGTCTTTCTGTCTTTGACATTAACAAACAATTTCATATAAATTTTGAAATGTGATTGAATGTTGACCGGCCAAATTGAAGAGCTCTGTAATGTCACATAAAGCTAATAGCAATGGACTTGGTCCTATTCCTACTAAAGTCAC
The DNA here is from genome assembly GCF_965152235.1 of Eretmochelys imbricata. Lineage (NCBI taxonomy): Eukaryota > Metazoa > Chordata > Testudines > Cheloniidae > Eretmochelys > Eretmochelys imbricata. The sequence goes on from NC_135577.1 coordinate 114,308,370, forward strand.
TGGCAAATCTGGGAACAGGCTCAGTATTTGTAACTACGTGTGCTTAGATAAGGGCAATCAGCTTTTATGCTTCAGGATAAAAGTCAGTCCCATGCGGATGACAGCATCAAACCCTATGCATCGCTGAAACCCTTAAGAGTTGAAGTGGGAATTAAGGGGCTTTTGTGTGAGCCCTATTTGTACTCAGGGGAATTTCACTCAGTGGGGGGGTGGGCTGGGGCTGTCAAGAAGGAATTTTACTGCTCCCTTCTGTCATGGGGTTCACTGTGACACCTCCTTGTGGCTATATATGGGGATTAAATCTCTCCTGGTCTGGTGGCCCTTCCTGTGGTCACTCGTGCTGTAGCATCTCTTGCTGTCTAGGAGTCGCAGTGGTTTTCCCTTCGTGGCTTTGCCCTCTGGCCAGGCCACTGTAGGGTTTTCCCCTTTTGGGATATCAAAGTCTCAGCAGACAGCTATCTGTGCCCCTTCCAATCAATCTTCCAACTCAAGACTGTGTCACCTCTCCAGTGGCTGGTAGGGGAACCAGACCCGCCTGCTACTCTGGGTTCCAGCACCAGGAACCTACAATCAGCAGCCAAGGTCTGCTCTGTCTCACCCCTTGCTCCCATTTCCCTGGGCTTCTTCCTACTTTGTCCTCTGCAGGCTTCCTTTCTACCACCCCTCTGGGTAAATCCCTTCCTTCAGGATCAGGATCCCAAAGCTTCTGCTCCCCCCCCCCGGTTTCCTCCCCTCACTAGGCCCAAAGAGTGACTTCAGACCGCCACACTGCAGCACCTTCCATTCTCACTTCCTGGCTTTGTACCAGTCCCCGCCTACTCCTGCCCAGATGGGCTCCATCTTCAATTAGTGCTTGTGAGTCAAGCCTAAGTCTCCCACTAGATGCAGTCTATCAGGTTAATTAGCTCTTTCTGAGACATCTTAACCCCTTCTGAGGTGGTGTGGGGTGAACACCCCATCACACTTTCCCACTGTGCGTGGCATTCTATACCTACCTCCTGGGAGTTCTCTGAAGCTGAGAACTGACCACTGCCATATTCAAGTTGCCAAACTGTAATGGAGCAGTGGTCTGTTGGACTGTGGTGAATCCCATGTGCCTACTTTATGCTAATTATTCTCCTGGTTTAGATATGTTTCTTCTATGATAACGTTAGCTTAGTAAAAAACACTTCCTTTGAAAAGTTTATGGTGGAACTGATGCATTTCCCCCCACCCTCCAATTGGTTTCTCTGTAACTGAGTTCAGATCAATTATAGACTGCAATAATTAACATCAGAGATCCTCTGAGAAACAAATTACTTTACAAATGAGGAAATAATTAAGCCTAGATAGAATTGTCTGAGTTGAACTCAAGCAGGGATATAAAAAAACGGTACCAGCTCGGCCATGTTGCACAAGCAAAAAAATCCAAGGCACTCTGGCTGTTTCTAGCTTAAGTTGTTTTATGGAGCGTCATTACATCTGACAGGCAGTGTGTGTGTGCTGTGTGGTATGAAGAATGCAGCACTGGATAGGATGCTGTTATCATATACGAAGCCAGAAGCAGCAAGAAGAAAGGCTTGATCTTTTGTCCTCTCTTTCTCTCTCTACCAGCTACCAGAGCAATTGCTTTAAAAACTAAAACACCAGATAAGATACTTGGAGAAAATTAAGTTATTTTTAGCTTTTTGTAAATCTCAACATATTTCCTATTATACTCTAATGAGGGATTTTCTTTTCCTGTCTGAATGGTATTTTTTGGAGCCACACACCCAGTCATTACTTGCTGCACAATCTTCCTGTCGCCTACCTAATGAGTGTGTCACACGGCCACTGATAGCAGTTGAGGCTTTAGTTTAGCAATGGCTTGTTTCCAATGCTTTCTGCAATGGCAGACGTGCCTGGTGTTATTTTCAGAACCCCCTTGCATCACAAAAAATGTGTACATGCAATCATGTGATTGCACACTCATTGCATAATGTGGCATTTGCACGTATGTCTGCATTTTTGCACAGGAACCTCTCCCCTCTTTAAAAAGAAAAAAAATTAACCCACCCTAGCCAAGAATGATAGGGTGCTGATTTACTAACATAACCTTGCTTTTTTTCTGAAGGCTGTATGAAACTCCCACAGATTAAATGGTGCTATAGACCCTTTTATCAATTGGTTGCTGTGTTTTAGGCTAAGATACGTTCATTCTAATTGCAAAGGATAGTTGGAACTGAAACAAGAGGGTGGGCAGTTGTGGGGCTTATGTTTTAGGCCCTGATTCAGCAAATCATCCTTATGCAGCATGGCACTTACACACATGCTTGATTTTAAGCACATCGTTAAGTCCCATTAAAGTCAGCGGAACTTTAGGTTTGTGCTGAAACAAGGATGGACTGAAACATGTTCTTGATGCATTGTTACCTTAGACTCTGCCAGGCAAATCACTTAAGCACATGTTAAAGATTAAGCGCAAGAACAGTGCCATTGACTTTAAGGGGATTACTTGTGCTTAAATTTACACATGCACTTTTGTGTTTTGTTGAATCAGGGTTTTAAGGGCTGCAATATCAGAGTAAAATGGAATAGATTTTAAGGCTGTTTCCTATCTCTGCTAATGGTGAGGTTGTACATGCACCATGGCATATCTCATTACACCATCAAATGTTTAACACTGCACCTAAACGTGTTTGTTTTCCTTTTAACAATAATAGAAAGGAGAAAGAAACATTAAATGGGGGGAGTGAGGTGTTAAATTGACCTACTGGGAGTACAGTCCTGGGAAAAGAAGCCAAAAGTTGAATGAGTGGATCCCTGTGGCATGGCTATGAGAGTTAATGAGAAACAAATATACTCAAGAAAGAGCAGTTATAATATCTCTGCCCTTAGTTTATTCAATCAGAAAAATAAAAATGTGAAAAAAGACATAACACTATGGGCATGAGCATTTTATTAGAAGAGGGCACTAATTACTTTTCACGTATGTTTAAGCGGATATCAACCAATTATGAATAAGGCAAGTATTTCTTTATACACTTGCTTTTAACGTTTTTATTAGCTCAGTTGTAGAGGCAGTCTGAAGCCCAAACCCTGGATCTGAGCAACTTAGATCTTTGGAAAGTTCAGATTTGGCCCCAAACAATGCCCTATCCTTCATCAGTTGGTTGGCTCGGGATTCTCCCCAGTTTTTTAGGGAAAAGGAAAAAGGCTTGGTGCACTGGTTCAGATTAAATAAGGACCAAAGCTTGAATCAAAATCTGAACCTTTTTCCAGCTCTGAAAGTATTTAAACAAAGGCTCGTTTGAAGAAAAAAAAAGTTTGTCAAGGTTTTAGCTCTTCCTGGTTTCACCATGAACTTAAAGTATTAATACAAGAAAGTATTCTTCAGTGACCCTAGAAATTTATACTTCACTGACTCTTCAAAGCTTTTGATGTTGGTGCAACATAAAAACAAAATGTATAGGCTAATAGCAATATTAAAATGGCCACAGATCATTCTATTATTCATATTATGTCAATACCCTTTTGCTTCTCATGTTGCAAATGATAAGTGCTGTGCAAATTCCAAAGGGTTTTTAAAATATCTTGCTCCATAATCAGAGGACAGAGCATTTCACTTTAGGACTGTGGACTGGTGAGGACCATCACTGGTAATAAAGCTTGGAGATGCAAATTTTCAGGCTGGAGTGCTGAGCTTTTCCAGTCCCACTTCAATCAGCAAAGGGGCTAGCTTTGCAGTAATGATGAGATAAGTAGATGGTCCCTAAGACAGAAGAAATATTAAAGGTTGAAAATCCTTAGGGAATCACATGCCCTCCTTGTGAACTACTGGAAATATGCTTGAACATCAAGAGCATTGTGGGGGTAGATGCCAATTATATGAAAGCCCATCTCTCCAAGATCTGTTAGAGCCAACTCAGTGCTTGAGGCCTGAAGGATAATAGAATATGCTCTTTTCTTCTCTGACTAGTAAAGCAGCACAAAATAGAATTATTAGTATAAATACGCATTGCCTACAAAATGTAAATCCAGCAATTAGACTTTTCCCTTGTGTAACACTCTAATGAGTGTTACCATATTCTTTGTGTTGCTGTAGGGAAGCAGTGGGTGTATCAGAGGGAGCTGGCTAATTTACAAAGAATCCTCAGGATACATTTAAAATTTTTTTTTATAATCCAGGAAAAAGTATCTCACATTCGAAGTAACATTTATCTCAGCATTTTGCCTCTTTAAAGTACAACACTGAGAGCCTTATAATCTACAGCATGTGATACGATGTGTCTCAATCCTTCCTACATGAACTAGCTGGGTGAGACTTTATGGTGGAGATGCTAATCCGCTTTAATCCTGAGAAATGTCACATAGGTGCCGGCTAGAAATATCTCATCATTCCACTGAAAGCCCTGACAAAGGAAGAAATTGGACTCTTTGAGATGTTTGTGACTCTTTCTTTGTGTTGAATGTATTACTTTAAGCCTTCACTTTGCAGAATTGGTATATTGCTCTGTGGCCATATGCCATGGTCTGTATTTTGTACAGTCACTGTATTGTAATTATAAATGTAAAACTCTCTTGATAAAGTCACAATAGAAAACATCCCTAATCTAAGAGGAACATGCTGGGCCCGCCTTGTCATGCTGGCACCAGGGCGTCACATACCCTGGTGTGACCTCTCAAGAAAATCGACCCATGGTAATCTGATTATCATTTGTCGTGATGAGCAAATAACAAAGTAAGTATTGAACGAGGCCGATTGCCATGTTCACTTTAAGAGAAGGCTCTTGACAGTGTTATTTCACCAAGCCCAGTTACCCAAACTGTTTTTTTGACAAGAGTTAGTATGCTGGTAGTAGAAACTTGCTGGTGTAAGCATCGAGTCTCGCGGGCACTGGATGACAAATATTCCCTTGCAAATCAGCTGTTTTCACTCTCTAAAACCTTTCTGCAGTCACTGGAGACTTTGGTCAATTAGAAGTCTATGGGAGCTGTGAGTGCTTGGTGCCTCTCAAAAACAGGTGCAAAGCTGAGGGGCTGGGGACCCAAAAAATTGAAGCACCCCAAATTAGTTGCTGCTTTTGAAAATGCTGGCCATTATTGTAAGATTAATATTCTCACCATAAATATAAGTTAGATGAGAGTTAATGTAACATAGGAGAGTTGAATATACATGTTCATACGTTATAAAGAACAATAGGAATTATAGAAGGAGTGAATGGAAGCTGAGGAGAATTTTTGTTCTGAATGAGAATGAATGTATTGGTTAATTAATTACCAAACTCCTGTGTAGACTTCATCATACCATCCTAAAAACTCTATGTAGCCCCTCCCCCAGGTGAGGCTCAAATTTCCTCCCTGGTGTTTGTGTTACATGGTGTGGCTTCTTCCCTCATCTCATAGGGGGTTGGGTCCTGTTGGGCTGGGTTCCCCAGCTCTCCTCCCTCCCCCACCCCCATGTCTGGGACACAAGGAGTGCTGTTCTTTGGGAAAATAAGTAATACTACTGTTCTTAACGAAGAGTATGACCCATTACACAAAGAAGAAAATTCTTTAATACAAACTCCAACAACATGAAATGAAACACCCAAAATTAACAATGTAACAAAGAGGACTATATTGAGGTGAGGAAACAGAGGCTCTAGGGAGGAAAGGGTTAAGATTAACTGAGATACTAAAACTTCAACAATATAACAATTTCCCTGCCTCCCACTATTCACAAATGTACCACAACCCCCATCTCACCCCTTGGCCTCATCCCAGGCATATAGAAAGTGTAGGATGCGTCGGAGACAAATGTAGCAGTGTTACAGATGTTGGCTGGCTTTCACCGTGTTTTCACCTCTGAGTTGGGCAGGTCAAATCTCTGCCTGTCAGGCCACTGTCCTGTGCAGGGTTGGAGCAGTCTGACCACATGCTAGATCCCACAGCAGCTCAGTGTTTCCCTTTGAGGGGAGGGAAAGTAAATCAGAGACTCCCTGAGCTGTTCTGCTTCTCTCACAGATCCAAGCTCAAACCTGAAAAAGCAAAACCAAGCCTAGTTCCTTTGTCTCTGAATCTGGCTGTCCCCTTGCAGCGAGGGATTGAGCACTCCTGGCTCTTAATTGGCCCGATAAACAGCCTATATAGATCACTCCATCAGAAACCTCCCTTGGCTTTTGCAGGAGTTTCCAGTCTATTCTGTTCCCATCCCAGACTCCATTGTTGCTGGAAATGGTGGCAGAGGACCCTGGAGCCGTTGTTGTTGTTGTCCATAGGATAGGTCTCCTAGAGGCTCAGTCCAGCATTCCAAGAGCAGCAGAATCCAAAGATGGGGTTACATCTATTATGTACCCTGGGGACTAAGCCCTTCTGCAGTGTGGATGCAGATGACACTAAACTGGGAGGAGTGGTAGATATGCTGGAGGGTAGGGATAGGACACAGAGGGACCTAGACAAATTAGAGGATTGGGCCAAAAGAAATCTGATGAGGTTCAACAAGGACAAGTGCAGAGTCCTGCACTTAGGATGGAAGAATCCCATGCACCGCTACAGGCTGGGGACCAAGCGGCTAGGCAGCAGTTCTGCAGAAAAGGACCTAGGGGTTATGGTGGACGAGAAGCTGGATATGAGTCAACAGTGTGCCCTTGTTGCCAAGAAGGCCAAGGCATTTTGGGATGTATAAGTAGAGGCATTGCCAGCAGATCGAGGGACGTGATCGTTCCCCTCTATTCGACATTGGTGAGGCCTCATCTGGAGTACTGTGTCCACTTTTGGGCCCCACACTACAAGAAGGATGTGGAAAAATTGGCAAGAGTCCAGCGGAGGGCAACAAAAATGATTAGGGGTCTGGAGCACGTGACTTATGAGGAGAGGCTGGGGAAACTGAGATTATTTAGTCTGCGGAAGAGAAGAATGAGGTGGGATTTGATAGCTGCTTTCAACTACCTGAAAGGGGGTTCCAAATAGGATGGCTCTAGACTGTTCTCAGTGGTAGCAGATGACAGAACAAGGAGTAATGGTCTCAAGTTGCAGTGGAGGAGGTTTAGTTTGGATATTAGGAAAAATGTTTTCACTAGGAGGGTGGTGAAGCACTGGAATGGGTTACCTAGGGAGGTGGTGGAATCTCCTTCCTTTGAGGTTTTTAAGGTCAGGCTTGACAAAGCTCTGGCTGGGATGATTTAGTTGGGGATTGGTCCTGCTTTGAGCAGGGGGTTGGACTAGATGACCTCCTGAGGTGCATTCCAAACCTGATATTCTATGATTCTATGTGACATTTTCTTCCTACAAAGAATGCAGCCACACTGTACATACAATGGTTGCCAGATCGGGTGATGGTTTCATCCATTATGATGAGGCTGCAAAATTCTCCCCATATTTATAGCAGAAAATGAATAAACACTAGAGCTGGGGAAACCTGAAACCTGAGTTTCAAGCAAATCTATGCCATATTTTGAATGAATTTAGGCCAAGATTTAAGTAAAAAGCTTTGGTCAGCCTGAGTCAAATTTCTAGCAAGTGTGGGTCTAGTTTTGAGTGAGTCAAGCAGGCGATATTCCAACAGTTATAAGACCTGGCAAAATGGTGGTGGTTTCAGCTATGCTTTGTTTTGTGATTTTGGATTTGTTTGAAATTCAGGAGGTGAGGCCTGAACCATGGTCTGTTCCTGCTCCCATGGAAGTTAATAGAAACTTTATCTTTGTTTCAATGGGAGCAGGATTGGCCTTCAGGACTTGGATCTGAGTTCTGGATCCAGGTCTGGGATTCAGTCTGAGTTTGCAGCTTGAAACCATCTCTGTAATGAGACAGATCTCAAGACTGACTCCATACTCGCCTAACTTTGGAGACAGTGGCGTTGGAACAATTTATATAGTGGCGGTGCTGAAAGCCATTGAATCAAACTGTAAACCCTGTCTATGATGGTGCACCCCCACCACCTCTAGTCCCAGCACCCTGTCTGAAGATGTTAGGATAGATCCTGATTTTGGGAATGTTCCAATTCCAGGTTTTTTATTTTGCCTATTGTGGAGATAGCAAGTTTGGATCTGGACCAGGAAGTGAAGTTTTATTCATTATAGAGAGATGAAGTGCAGATCTGGATGAGAATTTTGGATCCAGGGTTTGACTAAGCCCCTTCTGAACCAAAACCAAAAAGAGATTTGCACCAATCCCAGCAAATAGCAACTGTAGAGTTTTGTACTAAAGCCCACTCTCTCCTAAGCTTCCCTTTTCAAACTGACACAGATATCAGTGCAACAAATTGAGTAGCATAGAAAATGGCCCATAATTTTCACTAGCTGAAAGTATCCATAGTCTCTGATGAACAGACAATGTCAGCAGTGGTCAAAGGCATTAGCTCATGCTGTATCACAGAGGAGGGTCAGAAAGACAATATGGAGGGCAAATATTAATGAAGTGGGATAGGCTGAAATTCAAAAGGCATCTGCAGTCTGTTCTTTCCAGGCTAGGATTCTGAACGAGTGCTGTGTCTGAACTTTGCCAGGTGATAGGTGAATGCTGGATGTGATGCATTCCCCAATTAAAAACTGCATGGTGCATTTCTGTCATAAAGAGCAAACACCAAGTGATTCCAGACACTCTTGACTTCTGAAGCCCTGCAATGAGGAGGAAATTATAGTTGTTGCTTTGATTTCATTTTTATTGAGAAAAGGACCGTCATGCAAGCAGATAGTTGCTCAGATACATTGGGCTGCCTCCTACAGTACCTACAAACCTTTCCCTACCTTGTGGCAACCACCCACCATGGTGACATTTTTAAGCCGCTTAGAAGAAAATGAAGCTGTTCTGCATTTGCCATGCACTGAATATCTACTGGGTGGGGAGGCTGGGAGCGACCCGAGATGGATATAATTTATTATGTGGAGCCATTCCTATAGTGCTCATCAGCCTAGTACTGTAGATAGGGCTGTGGTGTGATAATAATGAAATACCAATGTGGGCTAGTCTGAGGCAGCATCAGCAGTGACAATGACTGAAATGACTTAAAAAGCAAAAGAAAACAGAACTGCTGAAGCTTTGGGAGGCTGCTGGGTTGAAAATCTGCCGCTGCTTATCTGAAGGCCAGGAACAGGGGTCTGGGGGGGATGGGAAGGGCGGGCTGAGAGAGAATCAGAGGCAAGGAATAGAAAAACCCTGTGGCTGTTGCTGGGTGCTGGGATCTGGAGAAGAGCCCATGCATCAAAAGAAATTGGCTGATGGTTTGTAGCTTTAAAATGAATTATTTTAAGCTACCTATGCAGAAGTAAACTGAAATGTACTCAGAAGTAATTATTAAAGGCTCTCCTCCCCACAAAAGACCTGCATGGCCTCTGCTCTGGGGTAGCCATAGAAGATAACAAAGCCTGGCGTTCCCGTGGTTAAATGGTTTGAATGCAAGCACTGCCCTGTGCGCTCCAGTTGTGTGCTATTGTAGAGCTTGGTCTCTGTCCTTCTCCCTCCACGCCTCCCTTCTGGCTTGCACAGCTCTGTTTCTCCTCCTGCCCCTGATCCTAGATACTTCCCTTCAAATCCCTCTGCATCAGCACTAGATAAAACAGCCATGAAGGAAGAGTTACCGTAAACATATGTTGAATGGAATAGAATTAAAAAGAAAAACGATACAGAGTGACAAATCCATGGTGTCTGATACGTCCTAAGCAATCCTGTTTTCTGTCAGGCTTCCATCCCAAATGGCTGGTGGAGGTTCCTTTCTTGTTCAGCTCTTTGGGGAAGCATGGGGAGACTTTGCATAGCAGCACCGTGTTCTCAGATGCTGATCATTTTGCTGTGTTGCCTCCTGTTTAAAAATCTTGCAATATTGGCTGTAGCTCTGGCAATCAAAAGTTAAAGGGAGCTGAAGGGACCTGGGAAACAAGTTATTCACATGCAGATACATGTCACAAAATGTTTATTTGGATGCAAAAGCTGAGCTTTGCAGAGGCTGTTGGCACCCACACAGTGAGTGTTGGGCTTTTCTGTCTACAACGTCCTCTGATGAAATGCCCCTGAATCCTTCTCACTTGTGCACGGGGTGAATCACCGGTTTTGTATCAACAATTTAATTGAAACCAGTGACCCAGCTACTTAACTCCACAAGTAGCACCATTGCCTTTAGTTGAACTCTGATGGAATAAAGCTCTATTCAATGTGAGCAGAGACATTAGCATCTGGCTCACAGTGATTTGGGCTGAGATCCACAAAGGTATGTAGGCTCCTAACTTCCATTGAAATTCCCCTATTTCTGCCTCCCGGTTCTTTGCTACCACCGCTAGAATACACTGTCTTCCAAGTACTCTACACCTTACATCCTTACCTCCCCCCCTCCGCACACTCACTTTCCAAGGTGACAGTGTAACTGCAAATATTCCTAGCAATTAAAAGAGCCAGAAACAGATACTATAGTGCATGCTTAGAATGGCTGTTTAAATATTAAGGTCTAAGAGCCCATTTCTGCCGCCCAGAAATAAATAAACCTAACACAGATTAGAAGCCCCCTCTGAAGTTTTTGGGACTTCTCATATAAGTAAATATTACGTGCATGAATAGAGGTTGCAAAATCAAGCACTAAGAGCTGTTAGTACCCAGGGCTAATTTGCCTAACTCTGTTTTACACCGTTTGACTTTATTCCCATTGTACAGAGCCTTTCCATTTAAATCATCAGTGATCAGGCAAACTCCAATATACCATCCAGCTCCACTGAAGCCCATCATCCACTCATGTGCGATCGTAGTACGAAGTGTGAATATCTTTACAGAGAAGCTGTGCCACATTATGAATATCTTTAGTCAAACACTGGGTATTTGTTATCCTTCTACTTCCTGGGCACATCTGACAGGATTCCATTCCTCTGAAGTGGCTCAGGATGTGACAAATCAGCAGAAGGAAAATCCTGGGATGTCGAAAGCAAAATTTATTGTGAAGAAATGGTGCTCAAACTATTGTAGGTTTTATAAATAGACTTTGTAGTACATAAATCCACAAGCTTTAGGGTACCAGATAAGCTGGTGCAATGCATCTGTAGTAGTTCTAGAATGACAAATAATATGGAGCTCAAAGCAGCCAGAGGTTTTGTCAGTATGACAGAACGGTCAGCTACCGATGCTTTTTAAAGACACAAAGACTGGTTTCCTCTTTCACTGGGTGGCTTTGGCTAAATGCTCAACTCGTGACTGAAGGCCACATTTAAAGCCATCAAGAGCCGTGTCTCCCCTGAAGGCTGAATTTTGCTGTTCATAGTGGAGATGATAGAATTATATTTTACTGCTCCTCTTCCCAGTGTGCTACCTGAAAAACAGAAAAGCAGAGGCCAAATTCTGTCCGTAGTTACACACAGAGGCTCTGCCATCAATGGCTTTGCATGGGCATGTCTGATTTTCTTTGGATTGCTCCAGGGTAACTGAGGTCAGAATTCCTCTGTTGCAGTTTGATCCTGATCCTGTTGAAGTCAATGCAAGCAGAACCCAGGCCCTTAGTGTATGATGCTACCTTAACATGAAAATATGACAACAAAACATTTGCTGGAGGGAGGGGAAGAGACAAATCGAGGGCCAGGTTCTCTTCTGTGATCTGTCTTCTTCGTTCTGCTCAGGTGGCACAATGGATCTGGCAGCTGGCTGTAAGAAATCAGATAACAATTCCCCTAGTGAGGGCAGTTCTCAGCTGGGGTAAAGCCAGTGGAGCTAGTTCCTTTAACAGACATCTCATCCCACCCTGGCATCGCTATTCTGGGGAAGGGAAGGAGCATATTGGGGGCTAAAAGGGGCAGGACAGGGGCAGGGCAAAGCATAGTTCTAGTTTTGCTGATTCTCATCTGGCATACGGTCCTTTAAGGACCATGCAAACTTGCATAAAGATGGAGTAGATCTGTGAATCTGAAGACACAGCTGCTTAAAGTTATACTAGGTCCAGAGCAGCTGTGTCTTCAGAATCAGGGAGTCCTAACCAGCCCCCTGACAATCTCCTCCCCCCGCACCCCCCCGCCCCGACTCCTGTAGGCAGCAAGCAGATTTCAGTGCAGGAGAGAATCTAGTGCCTGAATTTAGATTTTCCTTTTCAGCGGTGTTTCATTCCATTGCCAAGAATTATTGGCTATTGATCATATACAGTGCAGAAAGTGCACTGCAGTTTCAGGGCCGTAGACCCCCCCCCACATCATAATTCCAACATGGTTTCATTGCAATCAGGCTAAAACACATAAGAGTCATAAAAATGATGCAGGGCAGAGCTCATGGTAGCCTTTCTGGGAGCAAAATGCAGAATTGATGCATTCCAATTGACTAGTTCTCCTTTTAGGTATTTGATAACACGAGCTCAGCAGGGTGACGCAAATGTTGGCAGCAAAAAGCAATGTTTCATTTTTTGCTGGCTCCATCCCATAGCCTAAATTTGCTAATTGCAATAGTTTTAGCTACCAGAGACAAATTATACAGGCCTTCTGCCAACCTGGAGGGGCCTTTACTTTTTTTACACACAAGGGATTTGAACAAAGAATTTCGTATACAATGAGTTTGTTTAAAAATAAGAAGGATGTGGGGGTTCAGAAGTCTATATACTAGATTACATTTTTTGAATCTCATTAAACTCTAGAACTAAAATGGTCAGAGTTGTTGTTTGAGCATGTTGTGTGTCTATGGCCTGATAATGATTCAAAGTCAGAGGTAGGCAGTAAGATTAAGTGGCTTTGCCCTGAGCTTTCTCTGTGTTAGAAGAAGAGTATGCAGACCTGTCTGCTTCTGGCTAGCTTGGTAGCAAATGCAGAATTAAACACCTGTGTTCCACATATGCATGTTTGTATGTTTACCACTGCTGATCCATCTGTGGAACATGGCAAATGCCAGCAGGGGCACACACAGGGGGTATGCAAAGCATGTGGCACATGCCCAGTCATAAAGAGCTTGAGCAAACAATGCTACATGCCATTAAGTGACAACAAGACATCCAAGAGCTGGTTTTATCCTCTCAGCATCTCAAGCACTAAACACCTCTGCGAAACATGTGCCTGACCAGGGGCAAGTACCTCCTGCTTCATGGCCCTGTGGTATTACAACTGCCAGTCCAGTTTCTCCTATTCTCAAATTGAAGCCATGGGTGGTGGGCTGGGAATTCAATTACCAGGATTAAATACTTTAATAAATATAAGGAGAGGTGTCTTCCTCAGCGCAAGCCTTGGTTAGGGCATAAGGAAAAGGAATCGAAGGGGCCATTGGAAAATGATGGCTTACATACAGTGGGAACATGTTTGACCCAACTGTAACAGAATATTTAATTTTTCTTGACATAGTATCGAATACAAAGTGGTGGATGAGGTCAGGTGAGTCAATGAATTGGGATTGCCAGGACCCAGATTTTCCTGATCAAACCCAACAGCTTGAATTGTGCCCAAAACCACAAGGAATGTTAGAGGAGGAGCCTATGAAGAGGCATTATGCTCCGTCATATAACTTACACGGCTAAACAAATGTGTCGCTACATTCTCTACCAGATCATGCTTTCACATAGGCATAGTAGGAAAGGGAAGATGTTCAAGTAGTTACAGAGCTAGTCTAGTATTTGGGAGACCTGGTTTCAATTCCCTGCCTTGTCACAGACTTCTTGTGTGACTTTTGGTGAATCACTCAATATCAGTGCCTCAATTACCCATCTGTAAAATGGGGGTAATAGTATTGCCTTACCTCACAGGAGTGTTGGGAGTATTCCTAAATTAGCAGTTGTGAGGTGCTTAGATACTCTATGGTAATGAAAGCAGAAGCCATTTTAGTACCGTAGACAGATACTCTTTGAGGGCAACCTTAAATAGAATGCACTGCTGTATGTGTATATTTCCTACTCATTTTGATAAATATATGATGGTAAAAAATCTGTTTTCATTGATCCAGGGTGTTTCTGATTCCCAAGATCCCTTTGAAATAGTAAGAATGCAGTTATTTTAGATCCTTCATTAAGTTTATTATTTAATCCCACACACTATAGCTTGTTTCTATGCTTACGAATCTACTTTACACTCAGTGGGAGCAGAGAGCTATCCCAGAGCTGCACATCTGAAACAGAACCCCCAGGTACAAATATTTGGTTTAAAAGAATCTGGGATATATTTATCATGGAAAAGCTCTCAGAAAATGCAACAAAATCCTAGTGCTTTCTATCAAATTTGCCTTTTCCTTCTTAGACTTTGAACAAAATAATCTTAAAAAATGACTAGAAAACATGTAAACTTTATCTTGTTTTTTTTATTCCAACTTAGTAGTAATCTTCCCATGACAGTAATTAGACCACCTATTGGATTCTGGTTTCTTCTTTTTTTGCCATATCCACACATCTATTTATTGGCTTTTCTGGTTGGATCAGTCTCTCCCATTCTCCCTGTTTGCTTTCATCTGTTATTTCTGGAAAGACATATAGATATTTTAAAGAATCAGTCTCTTGTACGGAGCAGAATTTACAATACCGTTTGTTGAACGGACACGGTTAAAATGTAAAAAACTTACAAATGAAATGCTGCCTCATTGCATCCCCCTTTTCTGAAATCTCTGTGGCTGAATTTAGAATGTATTTTTCATGTCTGGATTTAAAGAAGAGGCCTCTCAGGAGAGTTAAACAGAAACCAAATAAAACCACAACATCTTTGTTTGAAAAAGTGTCTGGGAAAGATTATGCAGTGTTTAAATCCGGCTCTGCAGTATCAGCTTTCGTGGATGTCAGGTTGGTGAAGTATTTTTTTTAAACAAGAAAAAAATGTTCAACTTATTCCTCTATCTGTTAAAACAGACTGTGGAATCTTTAATGTTGGAAAGACAATTCTGTTACTCTATTTGCAATAACAGATCATTTTCTTTTGCATTAAAATAGGTCTCAAAATACACAATCATATAAAAGACAGTGCCAGAGTAAAATGGCTAAATGGTGCCATTCTCTGCATGGGGCAGGAGGGCTCTACAAGAAAGGTTAGGGAGCCTTTTACTGCCAGTATATGGAAGTTGGAAAATGGCTAGTTCTCTCAGCAGAACTTAGCATCTACGGAAGACCTGGTGCTGCAGGGGCAGGGCCAAGACTCCTACTTTGCTAATTTCAAAACATTTCATTTTGATTCTGACCTTTTTAAATTTTTCAGCTTTTTTTAGTAGAAATCAATGAAATTTAGAACAAAAAGTCATTTAGAACCCAAAAAAGAAACATTTGGTGTCTAAAAAGTTGGAATGAGATGTTTTGACAATTTCAAGACTTTTTTTCAAAATTTTTTCAAATGAGAGATTCGGCGAGAGTGCCCAAAAGTTTTTGTTTTGATGAATTCACATTTTCTGACACAAAGTTTTGCTGGAAAGTTCCCAAGTCTAGTCTGTATGGCTATTTTCCTTCAAACGCTTGACCTAACACCCAACTCGGTAGGAGTTAGATCAGGATCTATATGTTTACAGATTTGTTTCTCATAACATTGTCACATTATTTCACAAAGGGTAGAAACTGGAATTAGGTGCTGAAGCTTTTCAAAGCTTCCTAGAGATAGCCAGTTCTCATGAACTGCACTGGGATTTGGATGTTCAAATCCTTTAGGCAGCACTGAACATCTCAGTCATGGCTTGGAAATTCCCAGGATCACTCTTCTTTTGTGACTTAAAAATCTGAACTATATTTCCTTCCTTCTTCTCATGCCTCCTGGAATAGAGGGGAACGAAGGGATAGACTGTGACTCTGTCATAGCCCAGTTCCTGGGTTGCTTCTGGGGCAATGCAACAATGTGCTGACTCTGACACGGGGCTTGTCCAAAGCCACAATTTTAACCTAAATATTTTAATTACCCAAAATTTGCTTTCTGAATAATCAAAATTTACATCACAAATGTAAAGCTAGGGTCATTACATCATTTTTAAGAGTATTCCATGGCCCGCTAGCCAATCTTCTGCAGGACAGTTTTTAAAACGAATAATATATAAAAATGCTTCCTATAATAATCATTAAAGTCTTAATACCAGTAGACCTCAATGCAACTCCCTCTTATTAAATCTTTGCTAAGCAGTGAGGAGAGGCCATTGGGGTTTTGTCTGCAAATTATCGGATGTGAAGTGCAAATTAGCACGGTTCTATTGCATATACAATTTCCTCTAGCACATACTAGAATAGAATTATGGGTGGATCAACCTCATCGTCAATGCATGTGCATACACAGATGCTTTGGGGGCTCAGGTATATATTTCCTCCCTCTTTCAAGGGTAGGAAGCAGTTTTAAAGCTGTCAAGTGCACACACAGTCTTCTGTCTTTGCAGTGGGGTCACACCTACCTGATACAAAAGCAGAGGGGTTGCAGTAATAATTGCAGATGCTATGGTAATGCATATATTAGGGCTGGCATGCTTGTTTTGTCTTTCTTTTAAAACTGTATTAACATTTGTGATTTATATTACTGTGGGACCTAGGAGCCCTAGCCATGGATAAGGGCCCCATTGTGCTAGGTGCTATACAAACAGAACAAAAAAGATGGTCCCTGACCCCAAATGTAGCCCTTAATATTATTTTAACATTCTTAAAAAATCAATTTCTGTTTTTATTGCTGACAGTTAATAGTAGAAAAATAGGCAGAAATAGTCCCCTTGACATAGTGAGGAATACTTGAAAGATGCACAGAGCACCACAATGAGAAGCGGGAGACCTGCGTTCTATTCCCAGCTCTTCCGCTGATCTGTTGCACAACTTTGGGCAAGTCAAATCACCTCTCTGTGCCTCTATTTCTCCTTCCTCTATCCTATTTAATTAGATTGTCAGCTCTCCAGGGTAAGGGCTGTCTTTTAAAATGCCTCTGGACAGAGCCTTGCACAGCAATAATAATACCTACCTCTTCATCAGTAGCTCTCAAAGTGCTTTACCAACAACGTTAGTACCATTAGCCCCATTTTGGAGATGGGGAAACTGAGGTACAGAGCCCCAATGTGCTTTGGCCCAGGTCACCCAGTAGCAGAGCCAGGAATAAAATTCAGGCCTCCTGAGTCCCAGGCCAATGCTCTGCTCACACTAGGCCACACTGCTTCTTGCATTGCCCCTCCTTGATTGGGGCATCTAGGTGCTACCATAAAATACATAATAATCGGGAAAGGATTATTGACATGAATAATGGTTTACAGGATTAATCTCCACTTTTGTGAAAGATAAAGTCAATTACTTCTGGGGCGAGTCCTCCCTAGCTGTTTGGTTCACGGTTTAGTAACCCCCCGCCCATTGTACAAATGGCATGCAGGCACGCTGTTAACCACGGTATCGCGTCTGTGCTACAGTACATGACATTTAATCAGAAAGCTACTTTCATTTCTTTCCATTTCCATTTCCAACCCATTTGGCCGTCTCTTAACACCTTCAAATCGTCTGTGAGGAATGAGGTCAGAGATGTGGTCACTTCTGCTGCTGCCTCCAGCGCTCTTCACTAGCTGGTCAGTAAGGACTATTCCTGCGGTGGGTGGCCAAACAAGCTTCTTCTGGCTCGAAATGAAGAACATTATGATTTCACATGTAGTGAGAAGGGAAGAAAATCTACATGAAGTACTCCAGGGTGATATGATGCTGCCTCTGTGATCTAATTTGGTTGACAGTGTGTATCTGCTGAGTCTTCTAAATTCATATTTGACATTTATTCTATCCTTCAACACAGCAAAGTGAGAAAATATATAATATCCTCCCCTAATAAAACTTATTAGTTCATCCAAAAATATCCACCAAACTCATTGGGTATCACCAAAACACTGAAGGCCTGATTCAAAACCTGTTGAAGTCAACGGAGAGTCTCCCACAGACTTCACTGAGCTTTGGATCTGGCTATAATTCCTAGTGAATTGCAGTGCTTAAAGCAAAGGATGGTGTTCTACATTGTTCTAGTAAACTGTGTTATGCCAGAAATGTATAATGAAAAGGGCTTTTATTTTGATAGGGACACAGGTACTTTCGTATACTGGATAATTTATTTTAATTATGTAATATATTTCCAAGCTCCTACTGTAGTATACAGTGGTTCTGGACTAACCTTCTGCGTTTGCTTGATATAAAGATTCAGAAACACTGCCTGTGTTTCCTTTCCCCATTTAAAATGTCCAGGGGAATTCCCTAATGGCACAAATTAAAGGAGGCGCCAGTCTTGACTCTGAGAACTGTGTCTCTCTTGCTCTTTTTTTTTTTTTTTTTACTGCACTTGTCAGATTCTGAGGAGAAGATAATCTTCATTTTACACCCAGGGAATTGGATGCAGTGGAAATGTACCACAGCAGTGAAAAAAGAATTGACAAATAACTGCCCCCAACATTGTGTTCAGATATAAGGTTTTTATTCTTCCCCCCCATCCTTGCTGTTCTTGTTTCTGAATGATGAGGAGAGGAATAACAGTACCTCTTTCATCTCAGAGCAAGAAATCAGCAACTATAATACATACATATGCATAAAATTCAGCAACAGGGGCTATAGCCAATTTAAACCATTGTTCTCCTAATTTGGGGAAATAAGTCTGTCTTACTGTCCGATGAAGTGAGCTGTAGCTCGCGAAAGCTTATGCTCAAATAAACTGGTTAGTCTCTAAGGTGCCACTAGTACTCCTTTTCTTTTTGCGAATACAGACTAACACGGCTGCTACTCTGAAACCTGTCCTTATAGTAAAAGCCTCAAACAGATTAGGTCAAACGTCTACAGACAAAGTAATTCTGTGGTGCTTAAAACGATAGGAACTAATCTCCATGAAAGCGGAGTCCAGGGGTATAAGCTATTAAAGATATCTATATGCTATAGGCAGAGGAGAAGATAAGAGGTCCAGCTCATAATGAGAAACGATAACTCTACACACTTTGTTTACAGTTTACCCCAAAGACCACAGATTAACACAAATCTCAGAGCATCTTTATTATGGCACTGCACTGGAGTGGGGGCTGCCAACAGAGGATGGAATTGCTAAGTAGGCTGGGACCATCTGTCCTCTCAGGGAGGTGAAAACGTGCATGATTGAGTGACACCTGCTTGTCAAGTGTGGCCTGCTGGGAAATTTTCTCGTGGCTCACTGAGCTCTGAGTTCCATTACCTGCATTAAAATCAGACAAGCAATCTCATAAGCATCATGCATTTGAGCCCACACAAAGAAATATCAAAATCAAACATATCTGTGTATATATATACACAGATATGTTTGATTTTGATATATATATCAAAATCTCTGCTAGAGGAACACATGTTTGTCTCATATATTCACATGGTTAGCCTTTGGTATGAACTGAGCATTTTTTAAAACAGTCAGTTATTTTAAAGAACATTGGTGAGGAACCAACAGGCAGTACAAGATGGTATTTTCCCTCCTTTGAAAACAGTGAGTTCTCGCCAAAACTGGTTGTTTGTAGACTTGACATGAATGAAAACTTCACCCTCTGAAGTTGAATGATTTTTGTTTGCACTTTGCCTTACACAAGGAATGGTTCCCTTGTAAATATTTAACGACCTCAGGACATATTTAATCAGTGTTTAATAAAACCACATAAACAAGAATATGAAAATAAGGGATGACACTTCAGCCATAACTCATGCTGGGGGGAAAAAACAACCCTTTGTCCCTCCCTTCCAAAAGGCACCCTAGCATGAGTCAAGGCCAGAGTGTCATCTTGAATTTCCAGCATAAATCCTGAATTTCCTTTCTTGTGAAATTGTAATTTGGGTCACCACAGCCAAATCTTGATCCCACTGAAGTCATAGGTGGTTTTGCCATTGGCTTCAGTGGAGCCAGGATTTGTCTGATAACATGATTCCTTTTTTTTGTAATTAAACATTCTTCTGTTTTTTTCTTTGAAAAATATTTTACAATGATTTTTCATACCATAATAAAATACACAATGCAGACAACATTCAGTGCAAAGAGTTAAAGACGAGGAGCAGAACAGCTTCACTTGTACAATGAGCCACTGATTCCTGTAAATTAAACATAAAGGATAGCATGCTGAATTCCTTACCTAGGCTTCAGTACCATTAAAATGGTGCCACAACAAGGACTGCAGAATTTGACTCAATAATAAAACACAAACAAAACCCAACCAGTTGCCCAAAGAGCAATAACCTGAAACAACTCTCTCAGTACTAACTTTATCGTCAAAGTATATACACCAGGATAGTCAAAGTTTTCAGTCATTGGATTCCATCCACAGGATCCTTTACAGCTACAAGCAGACAAAAACTAATATGAAATAAAAACAAAGAGAAATCAAATACGAGAAGAAAACCAAGAAGAGCTATAGAAGGATGTGATCTGAAGTGACCACACACCTACCATAAATAACTGCTCTCTCAAAACAACCTGCATTTCTGTCATTCATTTATTTAATAAAGAAGAAATCCCTTAGGACCTGATCCCAAACTCATTCAAGTCAATGGAAAAACTCTCACTGACTTTAGTAGGCACTGATTCAGGCCCCTATAGCATTGCTAGTGTTGGTTCTAGTTCGGTTTTCCATTTTCAAGTCAGTGAATAACACATTTCCTGCCTGACATCACAATGGATAACCATTTACATTTTTTGATTGTGCCAGATACTGAAGCAACCTACTGGCTCTGTGATATGTAAATTCAGAAGCTCCAAATTTCCTTCTATTTCTTATGGTACACTGGAAAACCAATATAACAACAGCAGGACTGGTCCTGCCTTCAAATCGTACATCCATGTGTACATCTCCCATTGACTTCAGTAGGGGTTGGATGAGTGTATAACTTTGTCTCAAAGTACTTCCAAAGGCATTTTATTTTTATCCTCATGTTGAGCCCAATTCAGCAAAATTGGTGCTGTGCCACTTGAATTCCCAGTGGCCAGGTTCTAGAACTGAATGGGCTGTAACTGAATCCTAGTTCCAAAGCTTTTCTCGATAAAATATCTAACTTTTAAAAATAAATAGGTGGGAATAATTAATATCTATCAGTTGCCATGACAATCTGGAATTACAATTCTGTTGTGTTAGTCTAGGTTTTATAAGGATAAAAGGTCAAGTAGGTCATCAGCCTTATTCCATGGTTGTCCATGATGAGGTTACCTCTGAGACATGTCCACTGTACTTCAGCTTCCCCCCTCACCCCCAGTGTAATCCTAGGGCTAAAATTCTGATTTGCTTGCTATATGGCTATGAAGCCTTCTCATAACTCTGCACCCTGGATAGCCTCTATGTCTTTGGAGTGCTCTATGGAGTCTCTATGGAGTGCTAATTAGACCCACAGACAGCAGGACCTTGGCAGTTGCTCAGTGGCTGCCTGGATACTGATACTGGATCTACAACCTATCCTAAAGGATGACCCAACACTCTCACAAATCTTGGGAGACAGGCCAGTCCTTGCCTACAGACAGCCCCGCAACCTGAAGCAAATACTCACCAACAACCACATACCACACAACAGAACCACTAACCCAGGAACTTATCCTTGCAACAAAGCCCGTTGCCAATTGTGCCCACATATCTATTCAGGGGACACCATCACAGGGCCTAATAACATCAGCCACACTATCAGAGGCTCATTCACCTGCACATCCACCAATGTGATTTATGCCATCATGTGCCAGCAATGCCCCTCTGCCATGTACATTGGTCAAACTGGACAGTCTCTACGTAAAAGAATAAATGGACACAAATCAGATGTCAAGAATTATAACATTCATAAACCAGTCGGAGAACACTTCAATCTCTCTGGTCACGCAATCACAGACATGAAGGTCGCTATCTTAAAACAAAAAAACTTCAAATCCAGACTCCAGCGAGAAACTGCTGAATTGGAATTCATTTGCAAATTGGATACTATTAATTTAGGCTTAAATAGAGACTGGGAGTGGCTAAGTCATTATGCAAGGTAGCCTATTTCCTCTTGTTTTTTCCTACCCCCCCCCCCGATGTTCTGGTTTAACTTGGATTTAAACTTGGAGAGTGGTCAGTTTGGATGAGCTATTACCAGCAGGAGAGTGAGTTTGTGTGTGTATGGGGGTGGGTTTTTGGAGGGGGGTGAGGGAGTGAGAGAACCTGGATTTGTGCAGGAAATGGCCTAACTTGATTATCATGCACATTGTGTAAAGAGTTGTCACTTTGGATGGGCTATCACCAGCAGGAGAGTGAATTTGTGTGGGGGGGTGGAGGGTGAGAAAACCTGGATTTGTGCTGGAAATGGCCTAACCTGATGATTACTTTAGATAAGCTATTACCAGCAGGACAGTGGGGTGGGAGGAGGTATTGTTTCATATTCTCTGTGTATATATAAAGTCTGCTGCAGTTTCCACGGTATGCATCTGATGAAGTGAGCTGTAGCTCACGAAAGCTCATGCTCAAATAAATTGGTTAGTCTCTAAGGTGCCACAAGTACTCCTTTTCTTTTTGCCTGCATACTGTCTCTCCTCTGCAGCAATGGGGGCAGAGATTCTGTTGCCCCTCGCCATTGTGTAACATTATATAAGGCAGCGTGAGTGCTGGGAAATGATGTCTGAAGGGAGGCAGTGCCTATCCTGATGGGGTGGTGTGGCTGGTGGGATCTGGCAGATAGTTCTGAGGCAGCTGACAGTTCTGAAATTAAGCTGTTAGCAGTAAAGAAGGCTCATCAGCCAGACCGTCTCTCCTTCTTCTTGGTAAGTAGGGTGTGGGAGGGTGGCAGAACTCCTTCTCCCATCATCCTCCAGCTTCCCAATCACCAATTAACATTATGTGGCTCTTGCTGAATCCTACCCTCACTGGGACGCCTCTCTCCCTGCATCAGAAGCACTCCATAGGGTGGGTAGCCCCAAAGAAATCAGTGGAGATACAGGGGAGAACCAGGCCACTCACTATTAAACAAACATCTTGCTTCTCTGGAGTGGCCTTGCTGGCTGAGGAACTGTTGTATTCAAAGGGCTTAAATGCTTACATTAACCTAATTGTTTCTTCACTTATCATGTGTGGGCTGTTTCTGTGCTCACCTGTATGTACAAATATAGTCTGATTGGCTGATGCTCAAAGAGGAAGTGTGGAAAGGTCTCATCAGTGGAAAAGAGCACATGCACACAGCTATTGTTCTTTGTCCTAAGCTGTTTTGAATGGAGGGCTGGGCTGGCTTTTGAACTGTCTTCTGCTGAATGGGGTTAAGAAGCAGCTCACGAGATCCTACACTGGCCCCTCTGACTCTCTCATCTTTAATACAGAGCCAGAGACAATGGAGCATAGCAAACAATGCTCCTTTTTGGCCACTTGGATTGGATGTAGGATTGTCGTTTCCCAAGAGACGTAGCTACCTATTAAAGATGAGGTTGGCTACAATCTGATCCATTGTACGCAAATCAGATATGGGACCAATGTCTAGGTAGTTTGCCAAGGCCCCCCCTCAGAAGGGCAACGGTCATGTGCCTGTTCTACAGCCTTGTTGAAAGCTTGGTATTCCTGGGTTTTGACTTTGAATACTTCACATATCTCATTTTTATTTGTATGATGTCTTTAAAAAATATTCCCTTTCAAGTGATTGAGCAAAAAATCACTACTATAACTACTAATAAAAAAATTAATATGGGGAAGACCCTACACTTTTAGTGAAAAAGATGCATTTGAAATTTTGATTTTATTCTATCTGGGTTTTTATACCTCTTTCATAACCATATATATAGGAGCCCCTTTCAGTAGTGTATTAAGTGACATGACTGACATCTGTCACGTGTGGTACGTTTTTGCTCATCCTCTCCCATGTGGGAGAATCCTATGTGCAGAGTAGTTGTGGTCAGGTTTTGGTTTTGGTTTTAAATGTACACGCTGCCATGTGTTTGTGGTGCAGAAGGAAGGCTGAAGAAGTGTGTATTGCCCTTGGAGCTGAAGGTGGTGAGTAGAGCTGCTTGGAAATTCTCCGACAGAACATTTTTCCATCAGGAAATGCTGATGAACTGAAATCGAAACATTCTGTGGAGATGGGTTGATTTCAACATAGGTCCAACAGAAAGCAGGAGGGCTTCCATTGGAAACCTGTCTCTTTTCCTTCCAGGTCACTTGCCTTGTTCTTTAGCAGCCTGCCTGGTGAACTGATGTGGGGTCGAGAGCCTGTAGTCCTGGGAATTCTGGCTTTCAAGCTTCTAGGCTCCTCAATTCCTACACAGCTTGCCAGGCATGCTGCTGCAGAGTGGGGTTCCTGGGTCTTCCAGGATCCACAGCTCCAGGGCAACCCCCAAGCAGACTGCCTCTGAGCCAGGAACCCAGGGCTTCCAGGGTCTGTGGCTCCAGGGCAGCCAGTCAGCCAGTCACAAGTCCCAAGGCTTCCATGGTCCACAGCTGTGAGGCAGCCTGGCCTTGAGTCAGAGATCCCAGAGTTTCCCGGGTCCGTGGGTTGGATACAGCCAGTCAGGGGACCTTAGGGCTTTCCCTTTCGTGGAGAATTTTGAAATGTTTTGGGGTTTGTGTTCCAAATCAAAACCATATTTCAAAGTATCGAAATTCTCTGTGAAATGAAATTACTTGTCTCTGCACAGCTCTTGTGGTGAGGTTTGTGGTGGCCCTTAGTTCTTATGGAGAGTCATTCCACAACTTCAGACAAGCTCCTGAAGAAGGCTCTGTCTCCTGCACAGATCAGCTTTAATTCATGGCTTTATTTTTAGGACTATTACATAGCTAAATGGTAGTGGGGGTGGGATAGCTCAGTGGTTTGAGCATTGGCCTGCTAAATCTAGGGTTGTGAGTTTAATCCTTGAGGGGGCCATTTAGAGATCTGGGGCAAAAATAAGGGACAGTACTTGGTCCTGCTGTGAAGGTAGGGGGGCTGGTCTTGATGACCTTTCAAGGTCCCTTCCAATTTTATGAGATAGGTATATCTCCATATTAAAGGCAAATAATAGTTAATCTAAATCCATTAGAAAATCAGTGTTTTCCTCTGTCTCCGGAACTCTGGACCTGATTCCCATTTACACTGAAGACACTTTACCCTACTCCATCTGTATAAAAGGGCCATACAGTGAGTGTGAATATAATTTACTCATACACTGAAGTCCCTTTAGATTGCCAGAGCATGTAATGTGACCTCAGTGTATATGGGAGTCAGTTTCTCTGATTTCAAACACATTTCATTTGGTAATGAAGCAGAAGGACACCATGGGCCATGTTCTCCTCTTATTGACAATAGATTTACACTGGCCTAACACCAGTGATTTCAATGGACTTCATCCTAACCTACACTGGTGTAAGTGAGAGGCCCTTTGTATTAGAACTGAAAAGACAGACAATCACTAGAGAGAGAAACATGTTTTCCTTGGCCACATTAGTGGCATCCTCATATTGTCTCGTGCTTGTATTTGGCTTTTGTTCTTGTTTAAATGAGTTTTCATTTGTCTGAATAAATGGGCCTTTAAAAAAAACTGCATTCAAGCAGATGACTCTTGTTTGAACAATACTAAATGAATACGGCCACGCACTAAACAAGCTGAAACATGCCTTCAAAGCTGCTTGTCTCTGAAATGCTGGGACTTTACTCCGCCCCCTCTGTTCTGCTGTTGTGGGCTTGAAAGCACCTCAGGCAAGAGACTGATGGAGCAGTGAGAGCTCTGAAATTTTTGTTTGCATAAATTCATAATTAAATACTCTGGTGTGAAAGAGAGAGAAAATTGTTTTCCCTGCTGGTTTACAATTCTAAATTAGTTGATTCTTTCAGGTGGTTGAGGGCAGTGAGAGATTTTCAGAGCAAAAAAAAAATTCAGTTTATGTGGGAATGCAAGGAAGATCTCGCTCTTGTTCTACAGGTACAGGATATACATTATGAGATGAGCTGAGGGACTGTATCATTCAGGGGAGGGTGTCTGTGGAACAATTAATAATTCAGGCCTATTGTACCCTGACATACATAATGGTGTGGCATCAATCTGCATGAAGGGAAGGATGGCCCATCAATCACTTTGTGCTCTCAACTAATTTTTAACATTTTTTTTTCTGGTTTTCTCTGGACAACCAACCACAGCTGACTCTCCAGCCCCCTCTTGCACTCACTGTAGTGTTTAACCCTGTTCTAGTTCAAGCCCTCAAAATCCTTTTGCCTCCCGCGTTCTCAGGTTAGTTATGGAGAGTGACAGTTCAGTCGACAGTGAGAGTCCAGATTTATTTCTGTTGGATACTGAGGGGAGGCAGCTGCTTCTGGAAACACAGAGAATATTTGAGATTCTATGGTCTGAGAACAGCCTTGCCATTTGAACTGGCTGGAGAACAAGAAGTCTGTTTCGTGGCCGCTTTCAGGGCTTCAACATTTGTTTTGGTTCTGCCCTGGGACGAAAACAAAGCCTTTTGAACCTTGTCACCAAAACATGATTGTGTCAAAACGTTCACTTTCAGATCCGATCCAGAACCTTCTGATCCGAGGAGGAAGGTACGTGCGTGTCCAGGCCTGGTTAGAGTGCTGGTGTAAGATATAGGAGACCCAAGCTCTACTTGGTTCATAGCTGAGTTTTTCATGCCACATTATTACAAATCAGCCTGACAGGGGACTTGAACCTAGGTTCCCCTCTAGTACTGTAACCACACAAGTATCTCTTGGTTTTTCTCTCATATTTTGTTCAAAATGTTCCAACCAGCTCTGCTTACTGTGCCCTGACCAAAATAGAAGCCTCCTATCCTGGAGAAGAGCCCACGTTTGAAAAAGTTTATTAAAATGCACAAAAGAGACCACTGCCTTTGGGACAGCAGCTGAGGAGGGCCCTGTTGGTGATACTATGCCTGCTGAGTCACAGCATGACCCAGTGAACAGTGCACTGGACTAGAACTCAGGAGACCTGGGTTATGTTTGCAGCTCTGCTGCTAATCTGCTGTGTGACCTTGAGCATGTAATGTCACCTCTGTGCCTTTGTTTCCCCTCCTCCCCTTTATCTGTCTTGAAATAGGTTGGAAATTCTTTGGGGGAAAGGACTATCCCTGTGTATTTGTACAGCACCTAGCACAATGGAGGCTTCTAGGTGACACTTTAATACAAGTACACAAAATAATAACACTGGTGTTCAAAGAATTTAGGCTTCTTCCTTGGCCAGTCTGCAAATAAAGTCTATATTTCACTGGAAGTTTTACTTTGAATGATTTTAGTTGCAGCCTGAATTCAGGCATTTTCAGACACTTGTGATCTCCCTCTCTCTGTCTCTGGGTATTTCTACACTGCAAAAGAAGACCTGCAGCGGCGGGTTTCAGAGCCTGAGTCAACTGACTAGGGCCGATGAGATGGGGCTAAAAATAGCAGTGTAGATATTCCTGCTCAGGCTGGAAACCTGGACTCTGAGATCTTCCCCCATCACCAGGTCTCAGAGCTCAGGCTCCAGCCTAAGCCAGCTCCAGCCTAAGCCAGAACATCTACATTGCTATTGGTAGCCCCATAGTCAAGACTGCATCAGTTGACCTGGGCTCTGAGACTCACTGCTGTGGTTTTTTTTGGCAGTGTAGCTGTACCCTCTGTTTCCTGGACATGCTGCAGCCACTCTCAGGATTTGTTTAATCAGTGGCTGCTTTCAGTCACATCACCCAGCTGAATTAAAACTTGGGTCCAGCTGAGGTGACGTACTGCAGGTAAACAAGACAAGACAGATTTACAATTTCCAATGACAGCAAAGGTCGCTTTGTCCACCTTCTCTGGACATCTCATCCCTTATTTCAGATAGCACCTGAAACATTCCGGAGGAAGAAAGGAAAGAAAATACCAGGTTATGATTACAATGTATCTTCCCCTAAGCATATGAAGGCATGAGACAGACAGCCAAAATCTGTCACATGTCAATCAAGTAAAGAAGAGGAAGCATATGCAGTACAATTGATACTCTCAGAAGAACTGGTTTCAGGGTATTAATTACTAATAATTTTGAGATTCCTCACCAGGAGCATAACTACTAAAATAGCCTATCTTTATCTACATGGAAAATGAACACAATTAGGAATAAGGCACCTTCCTAGAGCTGGAGATTGGTACTAACCAGGCCAATATGTATAGATTTGCTGGCACCTGTACAAAGACTTCTGCCCCTTGAAGGTGGATCACTTGCTGGTAGTGATGCACACTAAAGGTACATTGATCTCTTTTATCTTCAGACCAGTGGTAAAGTCTGAAATACCAGGTGAACCAAAAGACCTCATTAACTTTAGCTATCAACAACACAGAATAGTGTAAACCCCCCCACACAAAAAAACCAAACCGTTAGAAATCCCAAGCATCGTCTCAAACAGTCTCTCTCTCTCTCATTATCTCAGGCCTTCCTGGTGAAGATCAATAAACAATTTGCATATTTTTTATCAATATTTAATGTAATGCAGCAGGATGCTTTTGATGGCTCAGGTCCTTCTGTGCACTCTTTTAACATGACAGGGACTAAGAGCCCAGCAGGTGCTCAGGTGCTGGGGTCAGTTTCTAGTTAAAAACATTAGGGATTGGTCTGGCTAAATAATCTACAGCTGCCCATCCGAGGGCAGGAATGAGAGCTCACGGAGCATGGTGATGAATTTTAACGATCTGGGAAGACAAATGAGCCTGAGCTGCCATGCAATTAGTGGGCTGTGGAAAGATGTGTTGAGCCTAAATGAGGGACATGATCAGCTCTTGACTCTCAGTGTGGAAGAAGCCCTCCCTCTGAAAGCCATAATGAGGAAGGTAGATGAGATCCCAAACAGGTTGACAGAACAATTAAGGGGAAGATGGGAGTTGATTCAAAATGAAGCAGTCCCATCAAAGGAAAATTTAGATGCAGAATGATAGAAACATAAACCTTTATTCATGTTCTGTTACTTTAAGAAATATGAGTATGCAGAGCATTCTGTTCGCTACTCACAGATTGACATTATCTTTGACTTGTCATTTATATAATTGAATTTGCACTTAAAGAAATACAAAAATATCGCTGAATGATGGGCCTGGTTCTGATCCCACTTACACCAGTGTAAATCAGGAATAATTCCATTGAACTCAATGTTAATGAGAACAGAATCTATCCCACTCTGCCTTGTAAAGAACAGAACTTGTGCAATACACAAAAGATCATTTCAAAGCAGTGGTCACACTGTTGTTGTAGGATACCTGATCGGTACTGGAAAGCTCTTTGATATATGTGAAATCTCAGAATTGCTAGGGGAGAGGTTCCATGGGTCTGTCAGGTGAAAACATCAAGCTTTTCATCCAGCTATGAAGACATTTTTAAAAAGGTATATTTTTAAATGTACTGTAAGAAAAAGCCCATTCTTCTTTTAAAAGTTGAAATTAATAATGCTTACAAATAAATCAACTCAGAAAGTATTTAGAGGACCAAACTGTTTTATTGGAAAACAAATAAAACTAGAGTTCTGCAAATAATTCATAATAAATGGTGTATTCACTGAATTTAGTCTAATTTTTCTGCTTGCAGAACATCATGAAAAAGTTTGTGATTTCCTTGAACATATTCATTATCTGAACTTCTTCATCCAATTTTGGATGAAGAACTTATGAACTGATTGTAATTATATAATAATTGAGTTGTGTCACTTTGTTGTGATTGGTCATAGAGATCACATGGTATTGTTTCCATTCTCTGGATGAGCTCACTTCCAACATGAACACTTGCATATGCAAATTTACAGTTTGCAGTTTGGTTTCTACAAATATTTTTGCATGTTACTCTATTGTAGTCCATTCTGCTCTAGTTCTCATGCTGTCAATGTACTTTTAATGAATTTGCCAGTAAACGCCATTGCTGTAATGTTTGTGTCAGCAGATACACAGGAAACATAAATATGGTCAAACTGATTTATTCAAAAATTCAACTCAGTAATCACAGACAAGTGTTTACTATATTTACCCAGCTCTAAGGACACATAAAAATGATGAGCTTGATTGTTACTTCAGCCTTAGCAGTCACATAGAGGAGTAAATCACCATCTTGCCATGGTTATGTGGGACCTCCCTGGCTCTTGCGTCTGGGTCAGAAGAGGAGAGGCTGTGTACCTGACATTCACCCTCATGATCAAGTAGGCGGGGAGGATGTGAGCAGAGACCAGGGAGGGACAGAGCAATGGAACCTTTCCAGCATGTGCTGGTGAGAGAGCTTTTGGATGCAAGATGGGGAATATGCTTCATCTTATAAAGGGCTGACACAGCACACTTCCCCCAAGCCCCAGCAGCAAAGCAGAACTCCAGAGAAACTAATAGGGGAATGACTGAGGCACAATATCTTCCCTGATCTCCTCCGATTGGCACCACAACACGCAGCTCCATACACAGAGCTGAGTCTCCTATCGGTTAAGTCTAACATTATGAGAGCAATTCAGGCCCCATACAACATTAGTATGGTGAACCACTCCTTTAATATATTGTAGACTAGAGACTTAAGGCAGAAAGCAGCCAAAGTATTGGTCCATCTGTAAAATATTTCACTGAAAAATCAAACCCCAACCAAATAAAAGGCTCCCTCAGTTACAATCACTATTATCATGAAATTATCACTTCAGTGTAGGGTGAGTTTTCTGACAGGTTGATTTAACAGACATCTCACTTAAAAAATGGGCCTGCTTTTGTTCCCTGAAAAGACTTCACCTTAATAAACAGTATTTATAGTAGAGAGACAAGGTGAGGTAATCTCTTTTATTGGACCAACGTCTGTTGGTGAAAGAGACAAGCTTTCAAACTCCACATAGCTCTTCTTTATAGTACTCTTTCTTTAGGCCAGCTAGATACATACTCTCATGCATGCACATTGGCTTATTTGTTGCACATTTTCCAGTCACCTCACTTTATATCCAGACACACTGATTAGAAACTAGTGAAGATACCTGTGATGCTCAGGGATCTACTTCCATTTAGAGCAGAAAAAACCCCAAAACAAAACAACAAGCTCCATGAAACACAAAATGAATGCGTCAGGTTAATTTCACGCACCCCTCACCTCAGACCAATTAGTGCAAATTAAATTTTGTACTAATTGAACAGAGTTGTTAGAACATTGCATGGAAACCGGTGATTTCCGTTGTTTGCAGTACTACTGTATTTTGCACTATTTGCTGTCTGAGTAGCGGGAACATATTTTTACCACAATAATGAAGAGACTTACAATAATTTGTCGAATGATGAACATTTCCAGGGAGTGGAGCACATTCATATTAGATCTCAGTACAGTGGCTGAATGAAGCTTATTAAATGGACTAACTCGCTCATCCTTGGACTTACGACACAATTGGTTCCTAAACATTGCGTCTTAAGTCAAAATGTCGTAACTTGAATTTCCCATCGTAACAATGGCAGATGGAGCGTCGTAAAGTCGAAATCAACGTCATAAATTCGAAACACAATGACAATTTATAAATGTCGTTAATGCTGTTCGTCGTAATTCAACTGTTGTAAAGTCAAGGACAGCCTGTAGTTCTGTACATTTTTGCCTTCCTGGATAAAACTTTTTATATATTTAACCAAATCCCAGTTAATGACACTCTTGGCCAATGATGTCTCCTAAAGTTTACTGCACCCCGAGGATGGCAGTCATACGTAGAAGTCAAGCAGAGAAGAACTGTCTTCAAGTGACAACATCCGTAGGAAAGCACAGAGCTGTGCACAAATGAGGCCACAGGCAAGCTCTGTGATTATCCAATGTTCATGTGTCACCTGAGACCACAGGTAATGGAAGTTCAACTCTATTTAGAGTCACATTTACATCTTGCATCAAGTGTGCTGGACGTCATCGAGAAGGGTATTCTTGAATCAAATAATGGTCTTTCTGCAAGTGTTCCCAAACCAAAGGTAAGTAGATGCTTTGGAAGAATGACTCACTTCTGGAGGGAATTCCTAAAAGCAATTAGGGACCTAGCCTTGTGAAATGCTAAGTGCCTGCTATCAGATATTTAGTGTTTCAACTCCTGTTAAGACGAGAAGAAGAAGAAGAAGAAGAAGAAGAAGAAGAAGAAGAAGATTGAATATTACTTTTCCTATTTCCAAGGCCTGGTGATGTCAATATGCTCACTGAGTCAGTGGGGAGCTGAGGGACACAGTTTCTCACAGCAGCAGCTCTGCCCTAATGTTGGATTCAGTGTGACAGTTCTACCAACCTTTATCTATGGAAATACATGACTATTATATGTGCCATCCAAATGTGAAATTAAGTGGATCCTTAGAATGTCAGTGTTAGCAAAATGGAAAGCATCTGAGCTAAGGGGACTGTGGGACCTGATCCAAACCTCTTTGAAGCAACAGGAGACTTTCCATTGACTTCAGTGAGGTTTGGATCAAGATTGAATGCTCTGCTGATGCTGACCTCCTTCTTAGAGTGCTTTGAGATCGTAATTATTATTATTACTGTTATACTGAAAACAATTTTTTACAAAATCTAAAAACCTACAAATATGAGCAGATCTGGAACCATTTTTGGACTTAACTTATTGAAATAATTTCATTGCATGCCAGGTAGAAGCTGTCTTGCTAACTTATAGGCACTTAAATTACTGTAGTCCTCCACCAGTATTATCTATATTAATTGTGGCCTGATGGTGGTTTGGTTGCATCTTGCTTGACATTACTGCTCCCTATCTTTTTATTTTCTCCAAAGACACAACGAAAGAGGTTTTTTTCCTATATATGTCACATTTTTTCCAGACATTCTACAATGTTACTAATGTTATTTTATCTTTTAGTCATGGACAGCTAAACTGTGAACATTTTGGTGCTGTTAGTGACTCCTTAATCACCAGAGTAGTCCCACTGAGTTCAGTAAGACTACTCTTGTGAGTAACTGGTTCTTCACTTGGAGTATGGGTTCACCATCTGGCCCTAAAGCATGATGATGTACTTATGTTACTAACAAATACACCAAAATGCAGATCAGGATGCTTGCTGTAACACATAAGGGCTAGATTCACACATCCATATTCATGTTGACTAGTATCTTACGCTGCAATAGATTTCCTTTCAGAGGAAGGTGAATAAAAGGTGGTAGAATTTGGCTCTATTATACTTAAGGATGTACATTTCAAATACCCAAAGGCTCTGGATAGTATAGTTTACAAAATTGTCTTATAAGTTCAATTCATTATACTAATAGACTTTAAAATGTAATAAAATGTCATTACAAATAGACATATTTGGATTTCCCGTGCATGCATTATTAGGTAATCCTGTCCATGTGCTAATAGCTTTGAAGTTGTAGATTTTTCACATACAATTTTAAAAGTATGACAAGGGAAGCTTGTGAATTACCCCAGTTGTATTAAAGCCATATATATGAATGTAGCAAGGTCTCCCTGCTTTGGACCTGTCTCTACCTCCATTTCTTTTCTTTGACGATCATCTACTGGCTTCCTTCGCTAAGGTGACTCGGCCCTCTAGCCAAGTCATGAAAAGTCCACCGCCTCTGAAGTGTAAACCAAAATCTGAACACAACCCAAATCTTCTGCCTCATCATGTGCTGGGCACAGCCCTTCCTCTTCAAGGGGCTATTGTCTTATATGCAGCTGTCTTTTGCCCTTCCCCAGGGCTCTATTCAGTCCCTTCTTCCCTTTACACGCAGGGTTGCTGTACCCTCTCACAAGGTGGCAGCATAGGGGGAATCCATGTCCAGCCTCTACTATGGTTTCCCAGCCTGCTAACAACTAGGCTGTCTGTCCATAATCCAAAACTGCCATGTCTTCTTCCAAGGGGTTGAATACAGGACCAAATTGTGACACAGCCTCACAGTTCTAGCTTTACTTTCCTCTTGCCTCATGAGAGAAGTAATTGGTGCCAGGCCTTTTCATGGCACAGCTCACTTTTGCCTTCAGCACTGGCTTAGCTATGCTCGCCAGCACATTATGAGGGAGGAGCCAACTCCTCATGGCCACCTGTTTATTTACTGTCCACTTTCTCAAAGAGGGGAGTAATCAACCCTGGCTGCTGTGGGAGATTGGCCTATTGCTGAACCAGGTGAAGAACTGCGGGACCTAAAGCTTCCTTTTCCCCCCTGCCTTCTTCTGTCTCCCATTCTCCAGTCTAGGTCCTGAATCCAGTGCAGTTAGGCCAGACCAGAACATCTGACCTAGAGATACTAGGGGTTCTTTTCCCTGCTATTCTGAGAGAGCACACATGATGAAGCCCTTTCCTCTGAGAAAAGAAATGCAGTGGCTTCTTTCTAAGCTTCCTGAGCTCGCAAGATGGATTTAATCAGAGAGTCAGAAGTTATTCAATCTAAATTCAACTAACTGATCATTGACAACTACCTAATCTCAGGACTCGCAGTACACTGCTAACTCCCCACCCCAAAAATTTGTGTATAAATTTGGCCCAAATTTTGTGTGTGTGAACATTTCTAACGTATTGCTGCGTATTCCTACAAGCAGCCCAAGTGGTAAAAACATGCTGTTTTGGTCATCTACATGTTACTGAAGAAAGAAGGCTGTCCTGTGCCTATGGCATTGGATTGCAGCTCAGGAGATCTGGCTTCAATTCCTGGCTCTGCCACAAATGTCCTGTATGACTGTGGAGGAGTGAAGAGAAACACTTTATGCCTCACTTTCCTATGTGAAAAATGGGAATAATAACTCTATCTTGTCTATTTTAACTGCAACCTATTTGAGGAAGGGAATGGCTGGCATTATATGTTTGTACAGTTTGCACAATGGGGCCCTGATCTAGGTTGGGTCTCTAGGCAATACTATATTACAGATAATAATGATTTCATACAGCTCTACTCATGTTATCAAGGGATGTTGTGAAGGCCAAAAGTGTAACTGAGTTAAAAAATAACTAGATACATTCATAGAGGAGAGGTCCATCAATGGCTAGTAGTCAAGATGGTGAGGGATACAACCCCAGGCTCTGGGTGTCCCTAAGTCTCTGACATCTAGAAGATGGGACTGGATGACAGGGGATGGATTGCTCAATAAATTCCCGTTATCTGTTCCCTCCCTCCGAAGCATCTGGCATTGGCCACTGTTGGGAGACAAGATACTGGGCTAAATGGGCCATTGGTCTGACCTAATGTGGCTGTTGTTATGTTCTAAATACGTTTGATTTCTGCTTTTCACACTGTTATGTCTCCTTCCTTGAATTTTCTGCACTTTCTTTAACGCTTCCAGTGAATTCTTCAGTTTCCATTTCTGCCATTTCTTTTTCTTCCTGGTAATAATTATCCCCTCATCATGTACGAAAGCATATTTCAGTCCCACCCACAGTTCACTGGATATTTTTTCTGCTTCTTCTTAATTTGCCAGGTCCTCAGACCTTGCTCTTCATCTTGATTATTTCTAAGTGATATGATTGTTGATGATTGTATGATCTAAGTACTAGAGATTCTAAGTGATATGATTATTTAATGTATTTGAAGCAAAACTTACATTTAAGGGGAAAAATAGCTGATGATTGGAATTGTTATTGACTCCTAACAAAATTGTGTAGTTGTCCCCTGATCAAAACCTCTCTAAAGTCAATGGAAAGTTTCCCACTGACCTCAGTGGGTTTTAGATCAGGCCCTGAGTAACGCTGGCTTACCATCTTTTCTGCAGTCAATCTTATTTCTGGGATATTTCCCCAAATATATTTCCTCTTGCTATAATTTTGACATAAAGTGTTTGCAAGAATAGTGACATTCAATGAAATCTTGTCTGGGTCTGCTGATCTCTTCTAACTTCTGTCTCCTACGTCCTGATCCACAACCTTTCTCCTTCATGTTAACTTTGACATCCTGTGGCAATAGCCACCGATCATCTTTTGGCACTGGAACTATGTGTCCCAGCAGCTGGCTGTAAATTCAGTTTCATTATTCTTAGTAGCTGTAGATGGTGCACAGTTATGACTGACAGATTTATGGGAGCTCCTTTGAGGTGGATTGTACTAAGTCTGGGTTTGGCTTGATTATATACTGTCGTAGATGCTGATGCATCATTATGCCGAATAAATGCCACTTCTCAAAGAAGGAAATTAAAGTTTATTCAAGGATAGTGAATTGATTGGTACTAATCCCTTTGAACTGCACAAAAGCCTGTGTTGTTCCTGATTGCAGGAATTGGCTCCTGAAGTACAAAGTACAGTCATCCTGAGCAGTGCAGTGGGAGAATTTCCAGGCAGAGAGCATGTTTCTTTTTAAATAGCCACATGCTGCATTGGTGAGTGTTGATATTGTCAGGAGAGATGCTTTCTTAAGGACTTTGTTCTAACATCATGCATTACTACAGTACTAGAGATTCAGCTTTAGGAAGATGATGCCTGATTTGAGCAATGAGGGGCTTATCACTTAACTTCACAGAGCAGCTTTTGAACCTTATTGTGATCCATGAATTCCTTGGAGAGGGTAAGGCAGTGATTCCAGTATCCTTCCAAATACCCTTATGTATTGTAACATCAGGAGAACCCAAAGGAATGCCTAAAATCCAACAAACTTTAATGCAGCCAGAGCTTTAATACAGAAGCTTCTGCCTCCCCTAAAGCTGGCTACAGGCAGCACCAACCACTGAAAGAACATTTTGTTTTAATTCCCGTTCCCGCAGCCTCTCACTCAAATCACAGCCATCTGCAGCTCCAGACAGTGGAGGAAAAGATGACCAGAACAATATCATAGGTGGCTCTGGTAGTGCTACCTATTCCTAAGGTTGCCTGACACATTCCATTATAGGACTCTGTTTTCGTTTGCTTTTAACTTTGCCTAACTGTAACTATTCAGGCTGAACTTTTTCATGCCAGATGAGGTCTACCTATGGTTCCTTTAAAAAAAGTAATTTCAGTTAAAATTGCTCAGCCCTTTCCAGTAATGATAGTAGAGGTGAGGGGAAAGGTTTTGCCCATATTAAAAAGAATTCTTACAGCTATTGCATAGAGAATTTTTAGCACTGCCATGTGTTGGAGCATAGACTGGAAATTTAGCAGGTGGGTTGCCTGGGGCAGAGACATGCCTTTTGCCATCGGAGTGAAAATCTGCCCAAATTTGGTCAAGTTATGAGTGTCTGAAAATCTCTGTTAGCACATGCTGAGTATTAACTTGGTAGAGTTTGGCAGCTAAATTCTCCAAAGATTCCATTTTCAGTGCTCCTGCGCCAACTTGGGGATGCAGGGGCTGAGCAGAACTTTCCTCTTGATCACTCCTCCTGAGAAGGGGAGGCACTCTGGTGCCAGGCACATGATATGACAGCAGGGATGCTGTCTCTCTTGTGTGCCCCATGGTCCCCATGCAGATGCCCAGGCAGTGTGGTATGTACAGGAGTGAAGAATGAGGGAGCGGGAGAGGATGGAGGGAGAGAAAAGGAGCCAAGAAGAGATGATGGAACAGGAGCTGAGATGGGTGTGGGAGCAGAAGGGGTTTGGCAGAGAGAGACAAAAATGGTGGGATGTGTAGATAGGAGCAGAGGGGGAGGTTAGTTGGAGCTGGAGGAGTATAGTAGGGGGCAGGAAGGGAGGACAGGAGCCAGAATGGGGGAGGGAGCAGAAGATGCAGGTTGGTGTGGGATGAAAGGAGCAAATGTGCAATGGAGACGGAGTCAGGATTTGGTTAGCGGGTGGATAGGCGAAGAAAAGTAAAGGGACAGGAATCAAGGGTTGGAGTATGGTTAGCAGGAGAGGGGGACAGGGACAGGAGCCAAGTGGGGTGGACAGAAGCAAAGAGGGAAAGAGACAGGCTTGCAGGAGAGGGAAGAGCAGGGGCAGGGTTGCACGAGCAACCTTAATTCTGGCATTTCTTAACTTTTAAGTACTTGATTTTGCAACCTTAATGTTCTTTGAATGTTTGGATTTAATATATTTCTACTGTATAAAACAGCGGGGGCCAGAATTTCATAAGGGCCCTGGGCCAGATTTTCAAGAGTTTAGGGCCCACAAAGTATTCTAGTTCCTAAATGGGAGCTGAGTTTCTTTGAGAATCTTCCCACATTGGTAGGTGCTGAGCACTTCTGAAAACCTGGCCCTTTGTGAGCCAAAGACACCTGAGTTGGCATCAGTTGCAACTTCCAGAGCCAGAAGGAAGCACTGTTCTTCATGAGTAGAGAGAGAGAGAGGGAGAGACAGAAGGGCTAAGATCCCTTGGAGGCCTACTTTAGCTATGTCTACAGGAGTTTCTGTTGTGGGAGGTTGCAATGGGGATACAATGAATCAGGGCTAGAACTGGCCAAAAGCTAGAAATGATGTCCTGTGGGATATTCTGAGATTTTAAAATTTGGGTTTTGTCCAGAATCGGGACGAAAAGTCAAAATCTCTGAATTTTTCATGATACCATCTATCCTGAAATATTTTGTTTTGATATCATAGAATCATAGAACTGGAGCGCACCTCGAGAGGTCATCTAGTCCAGGCCCCTGCACTCATGGCAGGACTAAGTATTACCTAGACAATTCCTGACAGGTGTTTGTCTAACCTGCTCTTAAATCTCCAATGATGGAGATTCCACAACCTCCCTAGGCAATTTATTCCAGTGCTTAACCACCCTGACAGGAAATTTTTCCTAATGTCCAACCTACACCTATGGTCAAAACGTTTCATTTCAACATTATTATTCTGACTTTAATATAACGTACTAATACAAATCCAAACAATGATGTCAAAATGAAATATTTTGACCTCATTGAGATGAAAGGTTTTGTTAATTGCCCGTCAAAAATTTTGATGAAATCAATGTGTGCCTACAAAAGGTTTTGTTTTATTTGAATCAGGATTTTCCAATGCCAGAAATTTGTTTTGCTGGAAATTTTTCAACTAGATCTAATCTGTGCATCCTTGGCTACAGGGGAAAAACCTGGTCACTTACAGGCCTCATGGTGAAGGGGCTTACTGTGGCTGTCTTGCATCAACATAACCTCTCGGTTGCTGGGATTTATAGTTCTGATACATCTCTGTCTTGCTTTCAGGGTCAGAGCAAACACAAGCCAGGAATGAATTTAAGCTAACATGTACACTTGCTCTTTGCATCTCCAAAGCTCTGTACAAATATGGACTAGTGACTGCACATGCTAACATCGGTGTGTCTGACAGACAACAGATATTTATGCACATTTATTTTTATTTCTTTACTATGCAATTTTACAATGCGACTGAAAATGTTTCAGGTTTTTGTTGCTGTTTCTCTTTTCCAATTCTTGGTGTTTTCAGTACTTGGCCAAAGTAGTCATCCAAATAAGCAATGCGAAGGAAAGGAGAGTGACGCAATGGCTCAGCAGGGAACTAAGAGTCCAAAGTCCTGGGATATATCTTTGACTATGTAATAGATTTGCTATTTGATCTTGAGTAAGTTGCGTTTGGCCCAGGTTTCAAACTTGGGTGCATAAAGTTAGGCACCTATATTCAATTTTAGGCTCCTCCTAAATCAGTGGCTTAAAGCCTTTAGAAAGGAGCTGCTCCAGAGTCTTCTGGCTGATTCCAGTAGAGATACCACCATGGTTATGCCTGTAACCTGGCCAGACATACCCTATTTGTGGCATGGAGTGTTTCTGGACTCATTGGCTAAACCCAGAGCTAGCACTGAAAGGGCTGTGTGATTCTGTCTGCCTCCCACATGGATACACTAGTGGAGGAAGAATCTCCACTCTCCCTTCTGTGCCATGACAGCCACACTTTAGAGTCTAGACCATGGCATCTAGATCAATGATTTCTCTTTCTTCAACTGTCTGCTTTGGAGAAATATTTTCACTGAACGTAAGGGGAAAAAGCTACTGTGCCTTTAAAGAAAGAGGCATACTAAAAAATAATGCCATGCAGTTTGCAAGTTAAAGACTCCAACTTCTCCCTAGTGTACTTGTGTTCACCAGTTTTGTCAAATATAAAATAAATTATAATTTCCCAGGCTATTCTGTTTAACAAAGCTTTAGAGACATCAGTTATCTTATTAACATTTACATTCCATTTTTATGACTAATATTGTCTCAGAAATTAAATAAAGCTTATTAGTATTTGAAATAGTGAAAAAGAACATTTTTAGTGTTGTTAGCCCTTAATGAATTCAAGCAGCATGGTTGAAGATTCATAGGCTTAATGCAGCCACATGTTTCTTCCTTTCCTCATGCTTTCAACATTAATAATGTTTTTTATTGTTGTTATTATGCGTTATTATTTGGGAGGATGGGACTCAGCCTTTTAGAACTTTTTTTTTTTTTTTTTTTGGTTAAAGAAACAGTGTAAATTTTCCAAGATCTCTTTGGGAATACTGGATTATCGCCGTTCTCCTCCTCCAGACAGTATTGTGAGGACACACAACAGCAGTTTAGCTTTCTTAAAGCAAGCAGTCATCATGCTGGTATCAAAACATTGCTGCTAAAAATATGGAACAACAAAAATAACTTCCCACCATACCACCTAGTGTATGTAGACTCTTTTATCTCTCTTCAGAACCCACTGTCTCTTATAAAAGAGAATAAAAATGAGAATAGCTAGTTTGATATGAGACAACAGGCTGTCCTCTAGCATGACCAGACTAGCCTTTATAAACACTGTTCGTTCTCTTCAAATCTCCCTCATCATATATGTGTTAATTTTATTTATCTCCTCCTGGCCTCATATCTTGTCTTTCCTAATCTTTTGTGACTACTACAGTCTTCACTGTCGAAGTGACTAATATGTCTATATCCAGATGGAACCAGCAAAATGTGCTTTTCCTATGATTAAACCTTCCTTTTCAGAGGCAGATTTCTCAATGGAGAAGCCCATTTGGCATATGGATATTCAAGAGCATTAGTTAGGCTTATCAGGCTAGACAAAAAACTCACCCTCCCAAACCTAGAAATTGCTGTTTTATGTTAACCTCCCACCCCTTCTGCTCACTGGGTATTCTGAACTGTATAGGAAATAATCCATGTAACACCAATCACGCATTGACTTCAGTGGGAGTTCTGGGTGTGTGAGGGATACCAGAATCTGGCTGTAACACCATAAATTCCTTCAGGAAGGGATCATCACCATATACCTCTTGTTAGTACTCAGGAATAATTAAATATAATAATGAATAGTAGTATCTGTTATATATTGATCATTGTTTCCAGTGGCGTTGCTGCATTCCATAGGTATTGAGAAATAGCACTCCACATTTCATGGTAAATCAGCAGATAACTCCCATCATCCCCCCTTGTATTTATGCCTGACACAGTCTAACTTGGGATTCCAATACCATTTGAGGAGGCTCAAAAAGACACTGGCAATGTTTCTATGTGGTGTTTCATTTTAGGCTGCTGGGAGCGCCTCTGAAACGGATTATTTTACAAGTTAGTCGGAAGAGATCTCAGATAGCTTTTCAATGTTCTAGTGGAAAATTTCAAATAAAATGTATTAAGCAATCACTTTCTCAAATTCGCCACTACATAGATCATATATCGTGATTTAAACTCACCACTCTGATGTTTATTCTATCTTTTTTTTCAAACGACAAACAAAAGAGAATCTTTGCTTTTGCTGTTCAACATTTCCCACTGGATTATGCACCAATAAATAAGCACTCCCCCCACCCATCTTTCCCAAGCAATGAGCTAGGATGAATAGAATCAATAAAATAAATGCATATATAAGTAGTAGTAATGTTGCATTACCCCATTTTTTCCAAAGGCATATGCAATGGTTAAACTGTGCAAAAGTAGATGAAATGGTTGCACCTATGTATATCTGGGTACTGGACCCACAGCTATCTGTCTGCATGTGCAGTTACCTGTACCACATATGCATATGCAATGTTTTGCAGCACAGTGAGCCAGATCTGGCCCCCATCGATTCTGTTCTGGGCTTTTCTGATGGCATAAAGCAGACATAAAACTGGCCTAAGTGGTGAGTTGTGCATTCCCCTTATAGAAGAATGCTCCAGTGGCATAAGGCAGAATGCTGGGGGCTGGGCTGGTAGAGGAAGGCCTGGCCAGAAGCTGCAGCACTTTGGTGGTTCCCCAGCTGCTAAAGCCATATGGAACTGCTGCAGCTGGGCATAATGTAGAGCGGTCCTGAGGCTTCTCTAAATTGTACCAAGGAATGAACAGGCTGAGGCTGATGACTGGGGACTCCTCAAAGTATTTAGGCTCCTTCTGTTGATTGAAATCAATGGAAGGTAGGTGCCTAAATACCTGTGAGGATCTGGGCCTATAATATTAACTTTGTCCCCCCATTTGGAGTTCTGT
The DNA here is from genome assembly GCF_965152235.1 of Eretmochelys imbricata. Lineage (NCBI taxonomy): Eukaryota > Metazoa > Chordata > Testudines > Cheloniidae > Eretmochelys > Eretmochelys imbricata. The sequence goes on from NC_135577.1 coordinate 114,350,283, forward strand.
TCAAAGAGCAGCTTAACTAGACCCAGTGATTGGGTCCAATGGGATTCATACATTTTGTGCAGCTCATATTTTGTTTGGGTCTTTGAAACTTTGGTCTATTATATTACACACAGCTTTTCTCTAATGTTTTATGTCAATTTTTTGCTGGTAAATGTTCCAGAGTGAGAGACATGGCACATGAAGTCCTTTATCTACCAAACAGTGCTGTTAAGCACATTTCATACAGATAATTCTGGCGTTTGCAAAACTTAGAAGCAGTGATAGTTAATATGTCACAGTAAAAATCCTAATTCAGCACATTCTAATCCAGCAAACAGCATGATCCTACTACGGCGATAGACACTAAGTGTCAGACCCTCAGAGATAGGAATGCTGGGGGTGCTGCTGTACCCCCAGCTTGAAGTGGTTTCCATTATATACCATTTGGTTCAATGGCTTCCAGCACCCCTGCCCTCAGATAGTCCAAACTGACAGAGCTCCACTAAATTCAATGCAAGTGTGATGATTTAGAACAGTTTACAATCTGGCCCTAAATATCCACGAAGCAGACTCTTAATGCCAAGGAATGAAATATGTAAATATGGTGTTAGCATGTGAAAAGCTAGTAAAACTACATAGCATAAAAACTATTCATATTGCTACTTTTTCTGGCCCTTACCTGAAATTTACCATCCATCGTTTATTATTATAGCATGTTGAACAGTTAGAGCACTTGCTGGTGTTTATCCTTAGCCATTCAAAAGCTGAAGTATTTTCTGAGAAAGATGCTAATGCCAGAGCTTTCAGATATTTGTGCTCACTTGATAGAAAAGAGAGGGGCATAATGTTAAGACTTTTTCCATTTATCAGCAAGTCTTTTCTTTACCAGACACAGCTGAGAAAATCCTTAAAAACAAACAAAAAACAAAACAAGAAAACCTCTCATCTGTGAGAGAAAAAATACAAAGTAAAATATAATTCAGGATTAGTATTTCTTTGCCAAGACTTCCAAAGTCCTTTTGGGCAGAAAGTCCAAATCTACATTTAAATGGAACCATTCTGAAAGTATGTTCTGCATGGTCATGCACGGATCAGTTTTCTTTGTAAGGACAATGGAAAAGGTAAAGTTATATTGTGAAGAATGATTGATACAGAGTAAATTAGGCATCAGGAAAGAGACACATCATTTGAGGAAGGACAGCATAAATCACCAAATCTTCTGATCCCCTGTAGGATTTATATCCTATATACTTGCATGCTGAAATTGAGATTATTGAATGTCTGGGTTGGATTCCAGGTTTCAATCAGTCAAATTCTGTTGTATTAGGAGCCTGTAATATTCTTGGAGTCAAGGGGCTTTGAACCCAGCATGCTTTGGAGCAGCTTGTAAAGTGGTTGGATTGGAATTATCTCACCTAAAGCACCACTAATGTTAAACACTCCCAAAGCAATATGTTTAATTGCATATTCTACTAAAAAGGAGGTCTAATTGGTCTCAGATTTATGCTATACAAAGAGATTACTTTTTGGTTTCAATGGAAAGTACTGTGTGTGACCTCTGATCAGCCAAAATCTTCTTGAAATAGAACAAGTCTTGTATTGCAATTGCATAAATGACAATTGCTAATATCAAAACAATTACTTCCAATAGAAAACTAATCCAGTTTTCTCAAGAAAAATTCAGTTGAATACTTTGTATGCTATAGTATAATGTTATTAATAAGATGGCTGTTTCTGTTATTGCCTTATTTTATTCCTTGTAACATACTGTAATCAGGAATGCTACCCTTGCTCATTATCGTTTCTGTAAACAATGACAACCATATGTATTATACAGTGCAACTGCATACATTCAGATAGTGGTTTTGTGGTGGATCAATCTGCTCTAAAAGAAAAAAAAGCTAAAAAATAAAAAAGGGGCTATTCTGCATCCCTTTTCTCCTTTAAAGAGCTAAAATAACATGAATGAAACATCATAAAACAAATGTACTGCCATAATCCTCAAGGTCCTAAGATATTTTATCAGCATTTACACTGAAAAGAACAAATAACTGAATCTCAGAATTACAGTGGCTCAATCTCTCCCCCGCAACTTCCTTTCTGTTTTTTATTCATTTCAGAGAACTGCAAGTTGCAATTCCCAGTTCTGTGCAGGTTCTATTAGGGAGAAGCCCTAATAAAGGGCTGATTTTTTTTTTCATGGCACAGCAAAAGATATTATCTTGGTAATTCTATATTCACTTCGTTACACCTTATCCCAGCAGCCCAATGTGAAACCAGATTACCAGCCCTGCCTTTCAAAGCCTTTAAGTTATTTTCCTTGATAAATTGGGCACAAGTCTAAAATTGAAAAGAAATCCTGTTTTATTATTGGAGACAAATCTAGCAAGCAGGAAGCATATGTTGTGCTTTGGACCACATGCTGGGGAGAGGGAGCTTGAGGCTCTCACACCAATCAGTTACTTCAAACAATACCCAGCATCCACCTGGGACAGAGGCTGTGCCATTAGTCTTGACTGGAGGAGTCCTCTAATGCCAGTAGGCAGCCCTGAGGAGCAGAGGAACCAACTGACAAAATGTCACAAGAAAAAAAAAGGAAAAGAAATAATCAATCTGTTCAATATTGATTAGCATTTTTTTTACAATTATATACCAGAATATGTTGATTAAATGGGGTGCGGGGAGAGGTGTGTTTTAGGAGCTAGCAAAGGGCTTATGTGAAAGCTTTAATGAGACTGAGCTAATGCAAAGATCACAATAAATGCATGGCCCAGAAAGCTCTGTATTTTTCAAAGGGCAGTGCTGGGTATTGATCTGTATTAGAAATGATAATGAGGTTATTTTATGCCTCAGTGAAATACCTTAACTGTTTCAGTGCTCCAGATACATCACATCTAAAGTGCTTGAGCCTATGAATTTTTAATGCCTCCCAATTCCGAAATTTTCTGTGTCTCTCATTCAGCTTTTAGCAAGTGCCTCAGTTTTGTATTCCTGGGACATAGTATCTAGTATTTCAGATGGCCTTAGCTTTCAGTTTAACTTTATCTGCACACGAGTCAACAGTCTCTGAAGTTGAGTCTGATGTAAAGGGAAGCTTATGTCCTAACATATTGTAACGTCTTTAATGTTTAAAAATCAAAACCTATTTGGGAAGCACTCAGGAGGTGCTAATCCTTTCAGCTTTCCCAAATATAGGTGATTGTTAATGCTTCCAGAGATGCTTATTCATCCGGGAATTGCTTTGGATTGGTTTGTCTTGATCAAATAGAAAATCCCTCCCTGCATCTTCCTGAAAAAATTTACTTCTGCACAATTCTTCTTCCCGATTTTTATAGCTAATATGTGAATGGTTCGCTAAGTGACATGAGTAAATAATTAACGTGATGGTTGGATCTGTATTCAGTACAAGAGCACAACATTTATAATTAGTCTAGAAGAGGTAGTGCAAAGCAATCTACAGCATGGCACAGAAAGGGAAGCTCCGTTATTACAATTTTCTACCAAGAGGTTCAAAAAGATCTTATCACAGTATATGATTCCCAGAAATATCTCCATCTCTTATTTCTGATGAATATCTTTTGTTTTTTCATCTAACTTATTTCCAACAGTTGGTCAGAAAGCTAGATATGAGATAGCACAGACAATTTACTTCGGATTCACCTTTGGTACTGTATATTAAAAGATTTTGTGATTATAATAGATCTGTTGTTGTACTGAAACTAGTCAGATATCACAAACCTATTTGGCTAGCTAAATATATAATCCCTGGCTAGCATTCTAGATGTTAAGCTGTCATTGTTCCTTTTTCTTCCTAAATGCTTAAATAAAAACTATCCAGCAAACAAAAAAACGCCCTTAGGTATTTTCAGATCATTTCAGGTTAATGTCATCTCTGTTTCATTCAAAATTAATAGCTGCCAAAAGTTTAGTATTGGGTAACCTGACTCAAAATTGCAGTAAAGTTAAGAGATGTACATACAGTAACATGGCATTGATCATGTAATTTTGTTCTGAACCACGAAGCTGAATTTTAAAAAACATATTTTTCACCTAATTTCATTAGATTTTATATATCCCAGTGTTGCAGAGTAGCAGAAAACAGTGCTTCATCATGGGGATTTTGGCTATATTCTGATTTTGTGGACGAGATCCTTAGTGGAGCCTAGAGGATTTACACCAGCTGATATAGCTCAAGTGGCTACATTGTTTCTAAGAAGCGTGGTTTGTAAATAACAAGCACAGTTTAAGTATTCTTTAGGGTGAGCTATTTGAAAACACCCAGCGTTGGGAGGTGAAGTCAATGGGAGTTTTGATGTCATGGGGAGCAGTTAGGCCACTACTGAGCACTTTTGAGAATCTCACCCTTAACGTTCTTATTTAATGTTTCCTTTTACTGATGAAATTAGAATAGTGATGGCCTGATTCTGATCTTGCTTGGTTTTATACCAGTATAGTCCATTGGCTTCAGTTTAGTTATTTGTGAGCTGTCAGAATAAGGCCCTAAGCTTAATTCTCCCCCTCAACCCAACACCATTTTTGAGCTTGTCGATGACAGTGAGGAGCTGGCATCCATACTGCATCAAAAGTACTTTGGTGTTATTTTTAAGGTAGGCTCTGACATCTAAGGTCATGCATGGAACTCTCTTGCCTAGCTACTTCACTGATTCTACACTAAAATTGTCATAGATGGAATCTTAGTGCATGCAGCTGTTCCAGCTTTTCAGTCACGTTGGGGAGGGGAAGGTGGAGGGTAGCATAAAGAGGAGAGAAGCATTCCAAAGCTACTCCCCTGAAAAGCAGCTTTAGGAATGTGAAAGTAAAGAAGCTGCAAAATAAATTGCCTACAATCCTAGACAAGAATCGATGTGAGGTAGCTGGTGGAGAAAGCCCCACAGAGTGTGTCTTCCCATAAGCAACGTGATCAGAAAGGGAAAAAAATACGATAGTTCACTGAGATTTAAACAATCAATTCCTTGTCGACCAAAGAAAACGCTTTATAATGTTAAGATTAATTATTGATCAAAGGTGGCTGTGTCCAATTGTTGCGTCATGTTTTTTGACATAAAGTTCAAACTGAAGTTTATAACACAGCAGCTACGCTTCTCCAGGCAGCAGTGACACCCAATTTATCATTATCGCTATCCAGACATATTTAGAAACAGAGATAAGCCATTAGCTATTAGAGCAGCAGCGTTCATGAGTTCCTTTTACTGATTTATAGCCTGCCCTGATGTGCCTAGGTATTTACAGAGGGTCTAAGAATATTGGTTGATTTTACGGCCCCTATTGAGGGTCTCTCATTGTTTTTAGTGGTGCCATGAACATAAGAGTGCTATACTGGGTCAGACCATGGTCTTTCTTGTATTTTGTCTCCAACAGTGGCCCATTACCAGAGTTTCAGGAAGAGTGTTAAGAACAGGGCAGTCATGGAGTGATCCACCCCTGTCTTCCACTCCCAGCTTTGAGTAGTTAGAGATTTAAGCATGAGGTTGTGTCCTGGGCCATCTTGGCTAACAGCTGTTGATGGACCAAGCCTTCATGAACTTATTCAGTTCTTTTTTTAACTCAGTTATACTTTTGAACATCACAACATCTCATGGCAATGAATTCCATAGATGATGCGTGAAATTGTGTGTTGTGTGAAAAAGTACTTCCTCTTGTTTGTGTTGAACCTGCTGCTATTAATATCATCTGGTGACGACGCCTGGTTTTTGTATTGAGTGAAAGTGTAAATAACATTCCTCTATTCACTTTTCCCACACCATTAATGATTTTATAGACCTCTATTATACCCCCTTTAACACCCCTCTTTTCTAAACTCAACAGCCATAATCATTTTAATCTCTCCTCATCCGGAAGCTGTTCCATACCCTGGATCATCTTTGTTGCCCTTCTCTGTACTTTTTCCAGTTCTGCTATATCACTTTTGAGATGGGGCAACCAGAACTGGACACAGTATTCTAGGTGTGGGTGCACCATGGATTTATATAGTGGCATGATGATATTTTCTGTTTTATTTTCTGTCCCTTCTGCAAATCACTAATAACTATATAGAACCACAATGGTTCCAGTACTGGTCCATAGGATTTCCCACTGTTCACTTCTCTTTACCCTGAGAAAGAGCCATTCAGTATTACTCTTTGTTTCCTATTACTTAAGCAAGTTTTATTCCACAACAGGACATTGCTCCTTGTCCTCTGGTTATTTATTTGCCTTAATAGTCTCTAGTGAGAGACCTTGTCAAAGATCTTTTGAAATTCTAAGTAATTTACATCCACCAGATCTCCTTTACTTACTATTTTATGAACTCTTAAAAAGCTTTCTAATAGGTTAGCGGGCTTTGATTAACCCTTGCAGGAGCTGCGCTGATTTGACCCTATCCATTGTTATTTATCGAAGTGAAGCATTATTCTGTTCATAATTGCACACTCCATCTGTTTTCTCCCAGCACTGCTGTGACTCCCACCAAATTGGCTGTTAGATGCTTGCTAAAAAGGCAATTCCTTGGGAATACCCAGTCTAATTTTAAGGAGGGACTGGAGATCTTGGAAATGATCTTTGCTCTACATTACTTCAGAAGGGCTCTAGACATCTCATAAGAAGTATTAATTTTAGAACACTTTTTAAGGAATACAAAAGGTATCTTTCTTCATAGGCAAAAACACCCAGAATCCAATAAAAATATCTGCATATTGACACACTGAAGAATAAATGAAATAATCTCTGATTCACAGACCTCCCCCAACCAAGAGATTGATCTACCTCTCAGGTGATACAGGATTCAGTGGACAACTGAGTCTATTGGAGATGCTTTGAGATCACATCTCTCTCTCTTCATTCCCACAGCTGTATGCCTCTGTTTTTATTACAGGCATTCTCAACCTGAAGATCACAACCACCCTATTCTCTCCATATTGCTAAATGGGAGGTGGGTCCCCGCTAGATGGGAAAGAGATCTTGGTATAGAAAAAGGTCTCGGTAGGAAAACATTTGAGAACTTCTGTTCCATGGCTCTTGCTTCCCCTCTCTTTAATCCAGGGATCTTTGAAGGTTCTGCGTCTCTCCTTTCAGCTCCCTGCCTTAAATACAGGACTATCCTTCTTTCATCATCTCTCTCTCTTTTAGGACCAATCCCTTGTCTAAGGCACTCTTTTTTGAAGCCACATTCCCCTGCCCTACTCCAATCTCACTGTTCTAGTTCTATACTTCTTTTCTGAGGCCATCTCAGCATTTACCAAGACTTTCTCTGAACTGGGTATGGTCAGTGCTAACTCTATACAGCTTCCCACCAATGTTACTTACCGACACCACACATCACTTTGCCTGTACTGCTTACCACATGATTCTGACACATACTTTCTCTTAGTACCAAACCTGCTCACCCTTGCTTGGGTCCAGAGTGATCAGCCAGTGATTCAATTGTCTCACACGTGCCCTCACACCTGCATCTTCCTCAGCCAGCCTTGAAGTATTCCTTCAAATAAAACTCAACAAGATAGATCAGAAGCTCTTCTGGTGAAGGCCTCCAGTAATGTGAAGCCTTCCAAGAGGACCTCACTGGCAGTGAGCAGTTTTTGAAGTGGTGACAGTGAACAGACTATTAATTTAAAATGAGGAGGAGGCTAGTCAAAAAACATTGTTAAACACAGTGACTTTGGAATGGTAAAATAATACTTCCCCCATAGCTCCAGTGAAATATGCAGAACAAATATTAACAAGGGCATGATCCTCATCTAGAGTAAACTGGTCTAACTCCATTGACCTCAACACAGCTATGCCAGTTTACACCAGATGAGGTTAGGGGTGCAGAAGATCATTAGAAAAAGTAACCTTTCCTGTTCTTCTGCAGGTTTCTAATAAGAGCTGACTACCTCAATGTGCTTTATGTTATGGATGCATTGTTAATCTCTGAAAGAAGAAAAGAACTCAGACAAAGATTCAACAGAATTTTTTATAAGCATTTGCACCAATTATCTTAAACTCAAATTGTTTCACAAAATCCAAAGGGAATTAAGATTTTAATTTCTTTCTTCCCTCCTTGTTTTTCTTCATTATTTGTCAAAGCCTAGTGACTAATCCCATCTTAAACATGAATATAAAATAGGCCTAACAGATGTTCTGTCTGCTGCAAAACTTTATTTAAGAAGACATGGTCTGCATGAAATATAAATGCAAAGGTCAGAGCTTTGGGATCACTGTTTATAATTACAAAGCTATGTCATTATTTAGTTATTATTATTATTTGTAATTTTGTGCATGAGTTTTGTGAGTGATTAATGATGTTGGCTTAAATCAGGCATAATGCTAGCAGGCATCATGAAAACTTCTACACTGCAAATGAACCTTAATCCTGACCTGGAGCACCTCTACTATTGAAGTTCTCGGTTTCTCTGGAACAGAGGCTGCCAATCATGCTGAGCTGTGCCAAATGGATTTTATTTTTCTGAAAGCCACAGCATCTGGAATGAAGCTGTCAAATACATTTTGACCCAAAAGCCTGGAATACCAAAATTTTTCCTGGTTCTGCCACAACGTTCTGAAAATGATTTATTTTCTTGTACATGCCTTACGTATGTGAATTCTATTTTATTCAGACATGTACTGCATGTGTTTTATATGTTATCAGCTAGTTTGTGGTCCTCTGAACATACGGAAGGTGAACTGAGGATACAAGGAGATTCCCCTATGTTTATGTCCCTGCATGGGGTCTGAACAGTATCCCACAGGGATTTGTCATACGGGACAGGGAGGGCTATGGGCCCACTCAGCTCCTCAAGCCAACACCAGCCATAGAAGTGGCCACACAGGAAGAGAAGCATACCTTGAAACCTATTAAACGGTGATGTAGAAACTATGCTCTCCTAGCTCAGGTCAGGTCTGCTGAGGATAGTGAACTTTTAGTTGAACCTGGGTCCAATTTTGAATGAACCAGGGCTGATTAATGGCATTGCATGGAAACTGTAAAACTCAATGGTTTCACACAATTTTAACCCTAAACAAGGCAGAGCATGTTGGTTTTGAGTAGAGCTGGTCTCTTTCCCTTTCTCTCCTTTTTTTACTTTTCTCGCCTTAAATACATTTTTCACACATTTTTCACACATTTTATTGTTTTCCCACTAGAAAAAAGTTATAAACCAGTTAAAAAAAAGTGTGAGAAAGTGGGAAAAATCATACTTTTACCATTATTTTACTGTTTTCCACCTGGAAAAAAATTTAAAACAGTAAGAAATGTTATAGATCTTTATCTGTTTCAAAATTACTTGAAGAACATAGATTTTTTTTGACCACTGTATTTCAACTGGATATTGTTCCCATCAAACTTTTATAGGAAATATTTTGTTTTTATGCACAGTTCTAGTTTTGAATATGGTTTGCTTTGTTGTTTCAGGATTTGTTTGAAGGAAAAACTCAAAGGGAAACTTGCAGAAACTACACTAGAAACAGAAAATGCTCAGTTTCAAACTGCTGGAATCATGACTTCTGTCTAGAAATGAGCCCAATCAAGCTAAGGAATTTGAATGAGAATCCAGATCCATATTTCAAGCACCTCAAAGTTCAGGTTGGCTCATTACAGCAGTGCAATCCAGATCCCGGATTTTGAATGCCCCTAGATTTAGGATTTTTATTTGAGCTTCTCTACTTCTGATGTACCGTGCTGAGGACATCCTTGATCTTTGTATGCATCACTTCCATGGTCTATATTGCACACTTGCCCATTGACTTCAATGGCCTTTGGATCAGGCCCTAAATGAAAATATACATTTCTCACTGGCTTCATTTAACAAAGTCTGTTCATTTTTATTAAAAAAGTAGCCTTATATCCTTTTTTGCCTTGTGACGGGGCAAGGCCAGAAGGCTATAGAAAAGTAGTGGGAGATAGATATATTAGCTCTAGGCTAAACAAATCCCTGGAACCAGGTTAAGTGAAATGGAAGCTGCTCCAGGTCAATTAAGACACCTGGGGCCAATTAAGAACTTTCCAGAAGGCAGGGAGAATGCTAGGTTGATTGGGACACCTGAAGCCAATCAGGGGCTGGCTGAAACTAGTTAAAAGCCTCCCAGTTAGTCAGATGGGTGTGCATGTCAGGAGCTGTGGGAGGAAGTTGTGCTGTTGGAGAGGCTGAGTAGTACACACCATATCAGGCACAAGGAAGGAGGCCCTGAGGTAAGGGTGAAGTGGAGCTTGAGGAAGTGAGGGCTGCTGTGGGGGAAGTAGCCCAGAGAATTGTACATGTCATGTTTCTAAAAGGTCAGCTACCATAGCTGACACTATTAGGGCCCTGGGCTGGAGCCCAGAGTAGAGGGTGGGCCCGGGCTTCCCCCTCCACCTTTGCCCCCTGATTAATCACTGAGACTGGCAGACAACAGAGACTGTGCAAGGAAGGATAACTTCTCCTCACCTCCCTTGCTGGCATATGATGAAAATGGCTCAGTACACTGTGACCCTTGTTTCTAGACAAAGAAGGGTTACGTAGAGGATCACAGTGAGCCTCTGAGGCTAGAGAAATCTGCCAGGAAACGCGGAACCCACGGAGGCAAGGACAGAGCTTTTTCACAGCCTAGTTAATAACAATGAGTCACCTGTATGGGGTTGCAGTTTTAGTAATGATGGAGCTATGTCACTAACAATGTGGCATATTACACTAAGCCACTTACCACCTTCTTGGTTAACCTCCTTTCCGATCCTGCGTTTTGGCCGTTTTCTTGAAGATGCTACCTCTGCCAAACTTTTCCTGGCTGCTTTCCCAATATTGGAAGAAAGCCTTTCAGGCTGTTTGAAAATTTGCAACCAGATCATGTACTGTATGGCTTTGAAAAGAAGAAAACACAAACAGAAAGACAGAGACAGAATGTGATAGAATTTTACTTAATGCATTGGCATGAAGTGTAAATACATACTGCATACAGATACTAAACTTCCCCAGCTCTGATATGAAATAATTACCCTGGGGAACTCTGTGTAAAATAAGTCCTATATAACCATTCAAATATGGATGATGTGATTCAGGTGACCTCTTCTTAATACTAAAGGTCAGCTATCAAGTAGAAATGTGAATGTTTATTTAGTAACATTATTATAGTTTACCCTAGAAACAGAAGAAAATTATGTTTAAATCTGTAATTTCAGTAACTATTATTTGCAGAAAGTATGGGAGAGACAATATGTATATAACATCAATGATTTGGTTTCTTTGTGCATGCTCTTAAATTCAGCCGATCAGTCCCATTTATAGAGTTTGTGTACTAAACAAAATGGTGGACTAACCTCATAAAGATCTGTGTCCAAAGCCAGTTAATGCCGCAAGAGTAATTAGTTTTCATGTTCGGGCACGCAATGGATAATACACCACAATATATGGTAGAGCAGCACAATCATTTGTCTTTGTTTAGAAAGATGCTTTGAATCAGAGGATGAAAAATCCCTTTTCTCATGAAGAGGAGTATCTGAGACTCATATTATATGCTGCATTGGTAGATTTCTGCATGGAAGCACACTTGATTTCTAAAAGTCATGTTGAAGATCTTTAATTTTGTTACTGACCAAACAAACAAACCAACAGACAGACAGGCAAAACAAGGATCCTTCTGGATATAAGAATAGCCATGCTGGGTGAGACCAGTGATCCATCTAGCCCAGTTTCCTGTCTTCCAACAGTAGCTGGTGCCAGATGCTTCAGAGGGAATGGACAGAACAGGGCAATTATTGAGTGATCCATACCCTGTCATCCAGTCCCAGCTTCTGGCAGTCGGAGGTTTAGGGACACTCAGAAACATGGATATTTCAGGTAAGCTACTTAACCTAGTTTAATGTTACTAATCTCCTCTTGTACAAGGCAGGGTGCAAGTCTATATGGAACAATGTGGTCTGAACATAGAACTGGAAACCTGATTTTTAATCCTGTCTCTGAAACATCTAGGTCTAAGGAAAGTCTCTTAACCGTTCCATGTCTCAGTTTTTCCATCTGTAAAATGGGGATAATAATATTTCTCTGGCTCCTGAGAGTGTTTAAAGCAAGGGCTGGCAACCTTCTGCACACGGCCCATCAGTGTAATCCATGCGGGCTATGTGACAGATGCCTCTGCTGTTGAAGTCCACGGCCAATAGAAGCTGTGGGAAGCGGCGTGGCATGCTGGCCGCCACTTCCCGCAGCTCCCATTGGTCGGGAACAGCAAACCGTGGCCACTGGGAGCTGCTGGGGGCTGTGCCTGCGCATGGTCAATGTAAACAAAATGTCTCGTGGCCCACCAGCGGATTACCCTGGTGGGCTGCATGTCAAAGGTTGCTGACCCCTTGTTTAGAGGATGATTTAGCTAACTTTTTTGAAGCACTTTGAAGACATAAAATGGAACAATATGTAATTGCAAAATAGCTATTATTGAGGCTGAAGGATCAAATAATTCTTTAATAATTCAGCCTCAATAGCTAAACCATTGCCTTAATGAATTCAAGTGGCGATTTGGCATTGACGTTATGATACCAGAATTTGGCTCTAAGAAGAGATGGGTCCAAATCACAGTAGTATGTGATAGCTATCAACACCTTTCTAATATGCTACAGGTGTGACCAGTAGTGCATTAAGGTGACAATGAAATGGAGTCACTGATCCTCTGATGAGCCCCACCGCCACTCTCAAAATGGGGTTCCATAACATTTTTATCCCCCAGTAGCATCTCATATAGTGGGTTTTTTTTTTCACAGTGACACTTGCTTTTCTCAAGCAGTACTGCGACCCTCTGTTTGTGAGTGAATCATGCCAGGTTTAGTCTATCTCTGGGCTGGCAAATGGTATCTCCAAAAAGCCTTACTTCTATAAATGCTGTCATACTGCCATCTGAGTTGGATTAGCCACTGTAGCAGCATCGTTTCCAATTTCTGAGGTAATTCTTAGAGGACAATGGCAAATGATAGCATTATACATTATGCTTCAGAATGGATCTCAAAATATTGGTCTTTACTTAACGTCGCCTGAACAGTCATGTTACTGAAGGCAAGCAACGTATTTTATAAGCTACTTTCAACCGTCTCTGGTTTTAGTGCCACATTTTATTCTGGTTATAGGGACTAAAAAAATCTCTCTGTTCTCTTTATCTGTCTTTCTCTGCTATCATTATTCTCCTTTCCCAGAAAAAAAAAACAAAACCCTGACTAAACTGAATGGAAAAGAGAAATGTTCAGAAGAAGACTGAGTATTCCTCTGTAATTTAAATTAATTTGGGGGCTCATTCAAATTCAAGCTCAATCTTTGCATTATCTCTTTGTGATTCTTAGATGACATTAACATACAGAAATAGCATAAACTTAAAATTTTGATTAAAAAAAGAATATTGAAAATAACTTAAATAACATCTAGATGAAAAAAAAATCAGTACAAGAAGAAAGAAAGAAAGAAAGAAAGAAAGAAAGAAAGAAAGAAAGAAAGAAAGAAAGATATTACCCAAATCTTAGTCTGAACTTCAATTCTGTTCCAGCAGGGTCAGCAAAATGAAAGGTCAGAAATAAAATAACAGGGGAGGGAGGGTGGGTGGGAAGCAGAGGGATGGAAAAAGAGATCAATGATTAAAAAAAAAAATAGTCTGGCAGAAAATAGAAGGTCTTGTGTTTTACAGGAGTGAAATAAAAGGCAGCTAAATTAGTTCCAATTTATAACAGAGACCTTTCTAATGCTCCTTTTTACATGTATTTGCTTTACCAGGGAGGAAGGAGAATTGCAAGGCAATTGACACACACATTACGCACTTTAAAAAAAAAAATTAGGATTCTAGAGGAACTGGAAGAACACCCATATGGACCTTAGTCCCTGTCTCAATTCATAAAATGAGAGAAAGAACAGAAAACAGAGGATGGAGTCCTAAGGTACGTGTAAAAACAAGATAAAATGAATCAATTTATTTCAGCAATAGCAGAACACGAAGGGAAAAATAGGTGAGGCACCAGGAGGTATAAGGCTGAAATAATGTCAAAATACTAGCAGCCTATAGAAAAAATAAACACGCATAATAATAAATGATGGGTGTATTATTGCCGGATTGCACATTCATTAGGCTCCAAAACAGGAAGCATGCTCTTGGCTTAAGAGGAAAGCATGTGAGTTTCAGATTGCACAGAAAGTGACAGTACCATATGCAGTGGTTAATGAGTTTTTAGCTTGCTAACTATGCCTAAAAAGGTTTTTACAGCTGTTTAGTGAGATCACCTAGAAAAAACTCTTTAATATTCCTGGTGGATAGTTGATCCAGAGACAGAAGTATTTATAAAATCCATGAACCAATTATTATTGTTACTTATTATTTATATTACCAGAGAGGTAATAGAGGTCATGGACCAGGACCCGACTGTGCTAAGTGCTTTAACAGAACAAAAAGACAGTCCTATCCAAAAAGTGTATTGATAGGGCCCTATTCTCTCCTGCACTTATGTAGCTCTGTTGGGCCAGATCCTGAGTTTTTGTAAATCTGCATAGCTTCACTGACACTCAAACTCTAATACATCTTTTGAATGTTCATTGACTTTACACCAGCTGAGAATCTGGCCCATTTCCTACACTGAAGTGATGCCTAATTAATTTGCACTAGTGTGATTGAGAGGGGAATCAGGACTGCAGACTTCAACAGAACGAAGTTGTGAGTACTTCTGAAATTGGGCCCCAAGATCATTATAATTTTTGGTCTCCTTTCTTAGCATTGGCCAAATTATTATGAAACCTCTGTAGATAGTAATTGCAGAAATCAAGTCATCCAAAATTGGAAACATGGTCAGGAGGGCTTTCTCCAGACCACGACATGAAATTGCTGAAACAGCTGCAAGGAAGAACAGAGAGATGTATGATGTATTTGGATTGCAGGGAATTAATAATCAAGATTTTGATTATCATAGGCAGGTGCAAGAGATGTGCTTTTCCACAGTTACTGTTCAACATATATATTGACCACATGGTGCATGAAAGTGGATCAAGTAAACCTCAGTAGAAGTGTAAAAAACGAACAACATAATGACTACAGAAAGAACAATCTGAGCAAGGAAGAATAGATTAAGGCAGTCTTATTTGCACATAATTTGTTCCTTTGTGAAAGTGCTGAAGATCTTAAAAGCCTTTATAAATGCCTTTAAGGGAATATGACAGAAAAAGGACCTAAAAAATCAATAGTCTTGATTCTTTTTCTCCTAGTTTGCATTAGTGTAACCTACTAACTGAGCCTATGTAATTTGGATGTCATCTAAATTTGCAGTTCAGACAGACTGCTAAATGTAGCTCAACAAGACAGAGCCTTGTCTGTCTGATTGTGACTAATGTAGAGAAAATGAGGTGTCTGATAGGGAGCTCAAAACTGCCATTCCTCATGTAAACTGGAGATTTCAGTTCTTTATTCCTTTTCAGTTACAAATTACATCAGGAAACAAAGTGCACACGGAAAATACACAGGAACTCTGCTTTTTTTCGTGGCTCATTTCTGCAAATGTTTCAGACCTTCTTTGATATCACAAAAGATCAACTAATTAGTGAATTAAAGTGAAAAAATGATTTTTTGTGTCATTAATCAAGATTACTTCCTTTTCCCTGGGGGGAGGAAATACCACAGGCAACAAGCTGTAATAATGCTCAGTGAACACTAATTTATTTGACAGAAGGTTTGAAACTTCTAGCTCATTCTGATACAATTGTGCCTGCTCTCAAAATGTCTCAGGACTGGCTGAAGAAATTGTATGGGAAATTAGAGAGAGTTCCTTTAATGGCAGGAGTGTGGGGGGATGGAAAGGGATGTCTTTAAAGCAGTGAGGAAGAAATGGGTTGACATAATGACAACCTCTTACACATCTCTTCTATTCAATACAGGACTGCATAAGATCCTTTAATTACTCACTTTCTACCTGCTATAGAGGACAACAGCAGGAACAAAAGAGGAAGAAACAACACTTGTCAGAATGATCATAAGGTTTTAATTCTAGCAATAGCTTGTGAAATAGGACATTGTTCTTCTCTGACATGTTAGACTACAGCCCCATCTTGTCTGGTGAAGAGTATGAAAATGATGAAGAAGTGTTAATCGTTTAAATGGCCTTCTCACTGCAAACTAGCACTCTGATCCTGCAAACACTTATGCACATAGTTTGCTTTACTCACATGCACATTCTCATTGAAGTCAATGGGATGTGTCATGAGTGATGTTAAGCAAATGAATATTTGCAGAATCAGGAACTAAGTGATCATTTGACAAGCATATGATACTAACTTAGAAAAAACAAATTAAATAAGCATAAAATCTATGCTTAAAGCTTCTGGAGTATCAATGCACCTGCTCTTGTTCAATGTCTATAAGAATAGTTTATTCCTTGTATGTTTTAAAAATGGCCCCAGTGTAAAAAAAGGGTGATTCTAATGGAAAATACTGTATCAGCTGTCAGAGAAAAACCAAGTCTTTCTGTTACAACACTGATCTCTCTCTCTCTCTCTCTCTCTGCCCCTGAAAGCCAGTGCAAAGACTCCCATTGACTTCAATGGGCTTTGGATCAGGCCCACATAAATCAGCGGGTTAAATATCCCATATACACCAAAGAATTGGAAAATCAGGAGTGGATCAATCTAGTTTGGATTTATGGGGTCCCTCTGAAATTGGGAGCATCTACTTATCCATTGATATAGGTGATTATTGTACTAGCCTTTCCCCAGATTCCATATGACAACTTATTTGGTCAAATATTCGAGATTTCCCCCTGGAGGAGACAGAACTTGATCCATCACTCTCTACCCCATTCTGACCCTGACAAAACTCCCAGGAACCTCTTTGCTTTTGGCTGGCTTGAAAATCTTCACACTTCCTTTGCCCTGTGATATCTCCATGACTCCTCCATGTTACTGGCCAGCAATTTTGGTTTGTTGACAGGCAATATCAGGAAGATCCTCTGACCCTTAGGCAGAGCATGCCCAAATGTCTTTAGGTTTTACACAGTTTTAAAGTAGCAGTGTACACCTGGAAAATAGAGTTGGGTTGTTTCTTTTGACTTGAGTGGGGTAGAAGTGGGGATGGATCCTTAGGCTTAGAAAAAAAGACAAAATGAAATCCAGATTAATTCGTATCAACACATAGGGCCATCTTGTGCCCAGATTAACAACACAGTTTGGCCTCTCAAGTGTGGGCTTGGAATCACCGAGTCCATAAGCCTGGGTCCCACAGGCCTGGTTTACAATGCAGTGTAGACATACCCCCTGAGTAGGGCCAAGGTGGAGCCAAGGCTCCGGCCATTTGCAGCCTATTTCTCGCACCTCCCTGTCTCCCACCCCACTACTTCCAGAGAGGGAGTAAGTAGGTAAGGGGCCTCTTTTATCCCTGTGTGCCTGGACACAAGGGAGCCAAAGCTCTAAGGAGTTCTTACCCTGCACAGGTATGTAGCCCACAGTACAGCCAACCTCAAGCATTCAAAAATCATGAGTCGAGCCTCAAAAAATCATGAGATTGGCTTAAAAATAACAAGATAGCTAAAAAATTACTAATTGTAGAGCACTTTTTCTTTGCATTCTGGTTTCTGGACCCTTTATCTGTGCTCAGTCATGTTTTCAAGCTTTTTTTCTACAACCATGATGGGTATTTATAAAAAAGAAAGTTGAGATTCTCACCTAATCACATGCCTTCAGGACCTGGAGATTGAAGAAAAACACCAAATATCGTAAGAGTCATGATAGAAACATGAGAGCTGGTAACACTGAGTTCAAGACACAGTCTAGCCCAAAGCAAATTCATTCATTTTGTTTTGCTTATGGTGCTTGGTGGACATTCCTTGCTGGGTCAGATTTTCAGCCAGCCTCCAATTTTGCACAGCCTGGTTTGCACACACAAACAGAACAGATGAACAACCAGGTGCCCAAACTGCATCACAAATGGCTGTTTTTTCCCATGCATCCACTTTAATGGTCACCATCAGTTATCATTGCACTCAGTGTGCAAAACTGGATGTGCATAATCAGAGGCTGGGAGCAGGGGTGAAAGTAAGTCTAGGGACTTACCGGTACGGGGCTGAGCAGGGACCGGCTCTGGCCCCTAGAAGGTGCGGGGCTTCGGACGGAAGGGGCGGGGCTGGGGTGTGGTCAGAGCCAGCTCCAGCCCACCCTGTACCGGCAAGTGCCTCCTTCCCCATCCCCAGGGTAACAACGGTAGGCAGGGGCTCTGGCAGCGGTTTAAAGGGCCTTGGGCGGTAGCGGCGGATGGAGCCCTGGGCCTTTGAAATCATCCCTAGAGCCCTGCCACTGCTTCCCCAAAGCTCTGGCAGCGGGGCCCTGGCAGCAATTTAAAGGGCCGGGGGCTCCAGCCGCTGTTGGGAGCCGCAGGCCCTTTAAATTGCGGCTGGGGAAGCCGATCCACCCCCGGTACGGTGCACTGGCTCTTGCCAGTACGCCGTACCAGGGCATACCGGCTTACTTTCACCTCTGGCTGGGAGTGAAAATGTGGCTTTCTGTGTCTGCACTATGCGTATAAAGCAGAGACTGCCACAGCCATGTCAGAGGTTTCCTGGGGTCTGCTGCAAAGCCCTGTGAAGTCAATGGAGGGACTCCCATTGATTCCAAAGAGATTTGGATCAAGCTGTTTGTGTACTGGGCAGGATTTCTCACACTATATATCAGTGCTGCTTACAACAGTGATTTCATTTAAAGCATCTCCATAGGAAGCATTTGAATATCAAATATCTGAAAGTTGAAGTCAAACTGGAACATTATTGGGTTCACACTGCAAAGGAGAAGTGAAAGTGAAGTAGACAATGCGGGAGAGAAATGGAGAAACAGACAGTGTGAACACTGTGGAAGAAATCTTGGCCCCACTGAATACCATGGAAGTTCTCTAAATTACAAGAGAGGAAGGTTCAGAAACCTAGACTAGCTCTGTGAACCCAAAGAACAGTTGGCAAAGTCCACCTGTCCCCAATGTCGATCCCTAAAGCAAAGCAAAAAAGGAAAAGAAATGTTTATTTCTAACGGAAGTGACACAGGGAATGGAATTTAGTTTCCTTTCTGAATGGACAAAATCGAAAGCCTTTACTCAGTTTTTTGAGGGGCAACCTTCCACTGAGCTTAATGGGTTTTCTTTTTCCTGAGTAAGAACTGAAGCCAGATCATGCTTGGCCATAAGGTACCAGAGGATACAGCTGTTGGGGCATAGGCAACACAGAGGGCATGCATATCTGGTACTCCTCCCTCTAGTGTGGCCAGAATTGCATCATCTTAGTCATTCCCAGCCCCTTATCACTGGGGTCTAGGCGAGGGGACTAGGATTCAGGAGACCTGGGTCCTATTCCCAGTTCTGCTGGTGACCTTCGGGAAGTCTCCTCACTTCCCTGTGCCTCAGTTTCCCCATCTGTAAAAATGGGGGTGATGATGCTCACCTCATTTGTAATGTACTGTATAAGAGCTAGGTATTATGGTATTATTACTTTCCTTGGCACAAGGACTGGCACAAATGTGGAATTTCTGGGCATGTCTGTGTGAGCATTGACATCATTTCTTCTTCTTCTTTCCTTTTCATTTCAGATTCCTCTGATCTATCATATAGTCTACTTTTTCATCTTTTTCAATATTTTAATGACAGATTTTCTGGGGGTGTCTTTTGCTCATATTCTCACCATAGTGCTTTCTCTTTTCCTGTCTTTCTTCCTTTTTTTGTCTTTTATCTCTGACTCAGAGTCCTCGTCCCCCTTTTCTGTCTGTTCAGTTGCAATTTATTCCTTTTTTTCCTGCATATTTTTCAGCATTTGAACCTTCCCACATTTTCCTTGTGCTCTTTCTTTACTTTTATTTTATTTTATTTTCCAGAGCCAGCCCCCTTCCTCCCCATTTTGGTACAGTTACCTCTCCTCTTTTCTTTCATTCTCAGTGCTCCATTTCATTGGGAACTGTAATGAGAGGGGAAAGAAAAAAGAATTCTGCTCAGTGAACAGCATTTTTGCAAGGATCCCTTGCCCACTAAAATTCATATTCATTATGTGTCTGTAAACTATTTGCAGTGGGAACTGGGAAACCCCTTTAGCTTGTTTTATGTGTCTCCATTGAGTTTAAATGGTCTTTAATCATTTCTCTGTGTGCAGCTTAGCCTGTTTTGTGTCATTGTGCTGCAATGCCCTACATGTTCTTTAGTCCCTTGACAAATTCACAGTCTTTGAGTTAAAGTTGCATGACAAAGCAAAGTTATATGTGTGCACAATAATGCATTCTTTAAATTTACTTTAAAGAAAAAAACCCTCTTTGAGCTTGTCAAATGGCCGGTGTTCCTAACTGAGGGAGTCTTTTTCTGAGCTTTATGTGCAGGCATCACGACTTTGCTGCAGTGTCTTGCTTGTATAAAGGTTTTCTATTGAACTCGGGCACACTGGCTTGCTCTAAGTGCCCAACTGGCTCTGCTGGGAACTAGTTTTCTGAGTGGCATTGACTAGGTTAAGTATAGATAGATTTGTGAGTTACCTGCTGCTTGGAGACGGCTGTCATCGACGAAGCACCTTGATGTAAGCCAGTGTTTCTAACACTTTGCCTCCAAAGTACAAAAAATAGTCAGGCTTAGAATTTTAAAAGGGAGGCTCAGAATAAAGTGCATCCTACTCTGTCGAATCATATAAATAGAGTGTAGTTTGGTGATTCTTTAAAGTAGAATTTAAGGCCTTCAACCTGCATTCCTTGCTCCCCTAAAACTCACCTGGGAGTTCGGGCTGTGCAAGGAATGCAGTATCAGGCTTTAAGCAACCACTTTAATATCCCCATCCCTGCACCCCCCCTTGCTTGCTCATGTCTGCTCAGGATTCAGCAGGAGCTAAATCATCTGCAGAATAGTCAGAGTCCAAGGGATGTTTCAGCTTTTGCTAAATCCCAGACCAAAAAAAAAAAAAAATAAATATATATATATTTTCTCCATTTTCTCTGCTTCCTTGAGCCTCCCTAGACGGAGTGGTTTCTCTCTTAGGAGACAGCTTCAACACATGAGAAGCCCTGCTTACAGATAACTATGTGTGCAGTGTTGGATTTTCCTTAAAAAAACCCTCTCGTATTCTGGCACTACGGGGTATACTTCACCCACCACTCCTGTGTGACATAAAGCAGTCCACTCCCAGACCTAGCAACGGCATAGTAATAGCATTTACCGTACATAAAAGGTTTCCATATGAGGAAAAGCAGATATTTGTTAATGTTATTTATGCTTTGTTGGTTTCACCTCCTGATAAACAGAACCACTATATGTGAGATCACTCATAGATGTGGTCATACATTTATTCAGTTACAAAAAAAGTTATATTCCTTGAACATGTGCAAATTTGGGGAAGCTCTGACTGTACATGATAAGGACTTAAATTTGGTGCACAGATGGTCCAATAGGCTTTGTAATTATTGTATTGCACCATAATGCACACAAGGGTTTCATTCATTTAAGATGTATTTTTCTTGTAATTGGAATCTATCTTGGTGTGTTGGCTTGTATATTTGCTACTGGACAGAATAGTCATGTAACAGGGTTACTAGCGTAGGTTTGCTGCTGTGTAGGGAAGGTTTTATTTATTTATTTATTCATTTTTCTTTTCCACCCTCTGATAAAGAATAAAGTCTGGTGTAATGTATGGTATTGCTGGATGATTTAGTGTTGTCATAAAGATAATGTGTCTATTGAGAGAAGCACTATGTGTGAGTCAAGTGATTTGTTCTTAGAGAGAGTTTCCTATTAACATTAACAAGAGAAATACTAATTATTTGAAAACTGCTTGTTAAACCCACGAGGAAGCATTTTTTTCTTGCTCTGGGGAGTAAGAAGCAAGCCTCCTACAAACAGGAGATAAAGAAAATAACTCTAAATCATTCGGCTAAGCAAAACATATCCATTTTTGTCAATTGCTGTGATTTAATTAAAACACAGAGGTTGATTCCAAACCAAACCAACCCCTAGTTATCACAAGTTTTTAATTACAAGTCTTGCTTTAACTGAATGACTAATAGAACTGGATGGCAAATGCTTTCCCAACAGCAAACAGATTTTCTGACAAATGAAGCAGGATGCAAATTGAGGGCATCTTCTAACCTTTGGAATCCTGCTTTACCACTGCTGTGAATAATCACTGGGAAATGTTTTAGTCAATGTTAGGGGCTGTTTATCAATACATTCTGCCTCCAGTTTGCTCAATGAGAAGGGGAGAAATGGACAACGGGTGGGGGAAGCACCGTAATCCAGGAATCCTTTTCTTTCCCATTACACATAGAGATGTGAATACTGAATAAAGATCTGAATACAGCCTGCTAGGTGCGTGCTTCCAGTGGGCTACTGAAATAAAGTAGGAGTTAAAATATCAGCTGCAAGCCTCAGTGGTCCTAGAACAGAGACATTTATGAAGAGTTTATAACTAGAAGTGGTTTTGGACAACTGTGAATGCCAAAAAAGTACCTGCCTTTACAAACCATTCCATTCTCTGCATACGCACACACACAACCAGATGAATGACAGCCACAGCAATGACAAGCCTCATATCCTTTTGTTTTTAAACAGGCAAGGATTTTTGTTCCATTTCTCTTTCTTGCCAGTGCTAGAAACCACCTCCTCCATTCTGCTTGGTGTATGAAACGAGAAAGGGCTGTGACAAACCATTTCAAATCACACAGGAAACTTCGGACAAGGTTACACTAGGTTCAGATGTGAGGACTTCAAATATGCAAATGGTGCTTATCTTAGACAAAAGTATTTATCTGCAGCGCTTCAGAGGGTAAGGATGGGGAGACCAGGAAGTCAGTATCTCCTCGCTTAAAGTTGTAGTTATGGCCCTGAAAAATGCGACTTTAAGCGAAACGATGTTATAGCGAATCCAATTTCCCCATAAGAATTCAAGTAAATGCCGGGGGGTTAGGTTCCAGGGAAATTTTTTTCACCAGACAAAAGGCTATATTATGTGTATAAACACACACACACACACACACACACACACACACAGAATAAGTTTTAAACAAACAATTTAATACTGGTACACAGGCATGATGATTGTGAAGCTTGGTTGAGGTGGTGGAGTCAGAGGGTGGGATATTTCCCAGGGAATGCCTTACTGCTAAATGAAGAACTAGCAATTGGCTGAGCCCTCAAGGGTTAACTCGTTGTTAACGTAGCCTCACACTCTACAAGGCAGAACGAATGGAGGGCGGGGAGACAGCATGGCAGACAGAGACAGTGACACTTACTGTGTGTGTGAGAGAGAGATGCACATTGCTCCTTTAAGTACGCTGACCCCACTCTAAGTACACTGCCTTTTTAAGTAGATAAGCAAGCTGAGATTGCAGCTGCTGCCAGGAAGCTCCCTCCGTCCTGAGCCCTGTCGTGTGTCCTCCCTGCTCAATGGAAGATGAGTGCAGGGTGCAGGAGCAGGGGGGAGGGGGACACTCTGACATTCGCCCCCTTTTCCTCCCCCCTGCACAGCAAGCAGGAGGCTCTGGGGAGCAGCTCCAAGGCAGAGGGCAGGAGCAGCACATGGCAGTGGCGGGGAGGAACAGCTGACCTGATGGCAATTGATAGCCTGTTGGGCGGCTGCTGCACAGGGAAGTTATGGGAACGGGGGGCTGCCAGTCCACCCTGGTTCGAAGCCCCCACCAGCTGGCTCCAACAGGCTGCTCTTCCTGCAAGCAGTGGACAAAGCAGGCGGCTGCCAAACAACATTATAAGGGAGCACTGTGTAACTTTAAACAAGCATGTTCCCTAATTGATCAGCAACGTAACAACGAAAACAACGTTAACCGGGATGGCTTTAAGTGAGGAGTTACTGTAGATTATTTTAGCTGCAACTTAACCTCTGATCCTGCAAACTTTTATGCATGTGTTCAACTTACATGGCTCGCTCCACTGAGGTCAATCGAATTACTGACATGCATAAAGTTAAGCACATACATGAGGCTTTTGTAGGATTGTGGCCTGGGGGCTTCACAACAAAGGAGGCACCCCCCTGTCCTATTTCAATCCCTCTACTTTTCTTCTTTGCTCCTTGTTCTTGGTGCTCAGACTGTACAACACATTTCAATTCTTCTAAACTGAAGATAAGAGAGTTTTGATTTAAGTGTCATTTCAGGCACTGTTGAGCAGACATTTATAAGGAATTCCTTGCCATTGGAAGGTCCTGGATTTAAGAAAAATAACAAGAGTCTAACAATACTTTAGATTTATATCGTGGCTTGCAGTGTGGTGCCCTGATGCGCTTTGCAAACATCAGTGATGGTAACCTCAAACATCCCGCTGAGGCGGATAAGGATTATCACTCCCACTTTACAGAGGCGGAACCAGATGCAGAGGGGTGGAGGACTAAATGACTTACCCTAAATCTACATGGTAAATCAGTGGAGAGCCGGGAACACAAATCAAATCTGCTGACTCCCACTCTAGTACTCTAGCCTCATTTTTAGGACGCCTTATCCTGTGCTTTAAAAACCGATTCCATTCTTATCTATGGTGGGCTTGAGGGCTACAGTAAGACATGAATGTTTCACTGGGAATCTGCTCCCAGTAAATGCCAAAATTAGTCAAAAGTGACTGATAGGATTGCCGTGTAGAAACACAATGATAGCGTGTTCATTTGTTCTTGACTATCGCTAGCGTTGACATTTAGTCATTACAATCTTAAACTTACAATGAAAGGATCCCCTTGGATAGAGCACGAATGATGTCTGGCCAGGTTTGGAGCTTTGTTTGCTTACCTGTGCTCCTCGTTTTTCCTTGGTTATTGTGGGAAGTAAAGCTGCCATTCTCTTCTAGGTGTTGTTTCCATAGTGGCTTGGCTCTGCTGCTTATTGATCGACCATAATGAATGCCAACTTAACTGGCGTCAGTTATTTCCCTCCTAGTGGGCAACTGTTGCAAGGAATAACCTTTTCCTGGGCAATTGAGATCCAGACAGTCACTGCTAAACATGCAATTTCAAGTCTTAATCCGACTGGCGCCACTGGGAATTGAATGGCATGCTCTTCACTGGCAGTGGGATCACGCATCAGCCCCCCAGTGTGCCAAAGCATTGCCTCAGCTACTTAGCAGCAGCAGTTTTGTATAGTTTATATTCAGATGAGCATAAGTTCCACTATGATTTTACACCGGCTTTGTCTAAATTAGATTAGTGCAAATCAATAGAATCCTTCTTTGAAAGAAATAATTTGTTGCAGACATCTTGCTGGATCCACTACTGAAATGGGATCAGTTGGTCCAGTACTCAAAAAGGTTGATTGGCTGTGCTAAAATGGAGTTAGTGGTTTTGTGGTCATAAAAAATATCTATTACTTCTTGTACATTCTGTGCCAGATGAAATCCCTTTTTGAATACAATTCTGGATCTGACAGGGGTAGTCCAACGAAGCACTTATTATTTACTGATGTTGGGTATGCAGTTTGGAAAAGATCTGAGTTGGAAATCATGCAAGCATCTGTTACCTAGTTAGATTAAATAATGTAAATGTTTAGAAAATGCAAATGAAGCTCACGATAATTAGTAATGATGCTTTTCTACTGGTATTAATAAGGTAATGCTTCTGGCAGTCACATTTACATTTCATGTGAAGGTTCAAAGCTCTGGAACAATTTTCTGTTATCTAGAAGAACAGATTCCAGTATGAACTTGCTTAGCAAGCTGTACCATGGGCTTGTGACTGAGATGGGAACTACAAGTCTTTATTTCTCATGGCTAAGCTATTGCCTTTTTATTCATACGGTTGATTTCAGGAGGAATGAGACCCTTATGCGATTGTGAATGATTCTGTTGCAGCCTGTGTACGAAGCCTTTTGTAATAACATTGTGAAATGAAAAAGGGAGTCCTCTATGCATTACTTCTAAGATGTAAACAGATAAAGCAACATCTGCCATGTGAAAGGGGGAGAAAACCAAAAGAAGATCAAGCCAAAGCAGCCTTAATATGTAATAGTTTTAATTTAAAAATACATTTTCAAAACAAGTGCTTTCTGAAATGCCTAGAACCTGCTCTGGGTTGACATCTAAGTCGGTGTTATTGGCATAAGCTGGTCAAAAATCCTGGCAGAGGTACAGAAAGGGAAGAATACAGAATGTTAACAAAGGTTTCATTAATATTGATGTGTAATTCACATGGCAGCAAAAAGCTGCATTATTAGCCACCATTGTTATGGTTCTGGCATTAATATTCAATGAGGATGTCTGGGTATTGAAATTCCCTGACTTCTGGGTAGCCCAGTGATACTATAAAAAAAAAAATACTAGAGCTGTGGGAGTTTGGAAATATCTGCCTGGTAAGCAAGCTCCACTTTATTTTTAAAAAGTCTCCAAAATTAAAAGATCAAAGAGAATACTACAGGAATGTTTTTTCTAGCATGGCAGACTATGCCCGCCCGTGCTTAGTTGTTTCTTCAGGAGCTTCCTGCATCCACAGATTGAGCTGGGACATGTGGAAGCGACAGTACTGGAGTAACGTTACCCTTTTCTTCCCTCCTTGCGCAGTCTGCCTTGCATGCCTTTTGAATAGAACAGCAATGGGAGTTATTTGTAGCCCAAAATATCAGAAAAACCCATTGCTACCTAGAAAAAAAAGTGCTGCAAAGTCAATACGTCTTTCAATCTGCAGTATAAATAGGTTGAATTTTGGTGCAGAGGTGAAGTGGTCACACTCACAATCCCCGTGTGCGAAGGGCCAGCCCCAAGGCCTGTGCAAGTCCCACTTGGGTCCTGGTTTGAAGGCTTCAGCAGGAGATAAGTGGTGCATAGGACTTGCATGAGTCCTCCACACAGTGGCAAATCTCATCCAATGTGATTAGCCACACCTAATGAGCATTGTTTGGACCAACAGCTATCAGAATTAAATACAGCTTTATTTCATCAAGCCATAGATACAGTGATTTCCTCCTCCGCACCCTCTACCCCCTCTGAATTTTGCCAGTGTAAAAGGAGACAGACCAACCCCAACTTTGCCATTTGGGATGGAACAGCAAGCTCAGTCTTTGGTAGGTTCAAGTGAATCCCAAAACTCAAAGCAAAACTCAGCTGAAACCTCCAAGCTAACCCAGAGATGGTTTGGGGATGTGTCCCTCCCCACCTTGCCTTGTCACACCCTTTTGGGGTGTTCTGCTCCGGTCGCAGCCCTAGGCCTCACCTCCCCACTGCTCAAGAAACACTACCTGAAGTTGTGAGGCTGCCGTCTGCCTGACTGTGCTGTCAAGCAGAGGCAGTGTTAGCCCATTGGGGGCCCTCAGCAGGAATATTCTTCCTGCCCCGCCCCGCCACAACACCTTCTAAAAATAGGGGGGCCCCTTGAGCTGCTTGGATTGTTTAGTCTGCTTATGCCAAGCACCAACTCTGGCTGTCAGGGTGGGGCATCCCTGCACTCTCTCTTTTTTCTCTCTCTCCACCCCTCTGGAGAAAAGCGCGGGTCTCCTGTCTTTGCTGATCCATCACAAGATGCTATCAGAAGAATGACGTTGCCAAAGTCACTTCCCAAGACAAAGCCCTGAGCCTGAGCCTGCCTGTTTTCCATGTGATCAGTCAATCTCCCCATTACTGGCCTTTATCACATTCACCTCTGCCCTGCCAGATCTCTAGAGATGTTTCGTGGAGCTTACACACTGTATTTAAAAGCACAGTGGATTAAAAAGCATTTGTGATTTTTTTTATATAAAAGGTGCTGTACAAAAGCTGATGTTCTACAGACTGGAATTCTCCAGTGCTTTGCTAGGTGACTAGTGCATTTCTGCCTGCTTATCTGCACAAAATATAGCTAACGAACAGCAAAGAGGCTAACAGAGGGAGTTTGCCTGGGAAGAGCCCACTGAGGCTTACATCTTACCAGCTTCTCTGAGTAGTTACTGAAACTCCTGAGGAATCTCGTAGAAGGAAGTTAATATGGATGGGGAGTGTTCAGCTGTTGTGACCTGCACTGGATGTGCCATGTTTGTCTTTCTTCCACAGGACAGAAATGACTTTGTCTGTACAAAGTGCAAGCTGGTCTCCATACTGGAAGAGAAGGTTCAAGGTCTGGAGCAACAGGTATTGACCCTGCATTGCATAAGAGAAACTGAGGATTTCCTGGACAGACATCAGGATATGCTTCTACGGACACAACATTCTGAAGATTCAGAGCAGGCTGCATTGCAGGGACAGAAGGACGGTGAAGAAATTTGGCAGCATGTGACCTCCAGAAGAAGAAAGGGGAACGTCCATGTACCAGCAATGCAGATACAGGTAAGTAACCGTTTTCTTGTTCTCTCCACAGGTACTAACGCGGAGAGTGGACTAGATGATGCATCTGAGGGAAGGGAACAGAAGGAGACTCCACCAATTGGAAGGCATGAGATGCACTGTCTATCTGCCGTCCCGACCGGGAAAACTGAGAAGTCTGCTGCTTGCTAGGAGCTAGGAGAGACTGCCGAGACTCATCAAGCCCTCGGATCGCTACCCCTTCCTGCTTCTCCACGTGGGCACCAATGATACTGCCAAGAATGACCTTGAGCGGATCACTGCAGACTACGTGGCTCTGGGAAGAAGGATAAAGGAGTTTGAGGTGCAAGTGGTGTTCTCGTCCATCCTCCCCGTGGAAGGAAAAGGCCTGGGTAGAGACTGTCGAATCGTGGAAGTCAACGAATGGCTACGCAGGTGGTGTCAGAGAGAAGGCTTTGGATTCTTTGACCATGGGATGGTGTTCCAAGAAGGAGAAGTGCTAGGCAGAGACGGGCTCCACCTAACGAAGAGACGGAAGAGCATCTTCGCAAGCAGGCTGGCTAACCTAGTGAGGAGGGTTTTAAACTAGGTTCACCGGGGGAAGGAGACCAAAGCCCGGAGGTAAGTGGGGAAGTGGGATACCGGGAAGAAGCAAGAGGGGAGGGCTCCTGCCTCATACTGAGAAAGAGGGAAGATCAGCGAGTTATCTCAAGTGCCTATACATAAATGCAAGAAGCCTGGGAAACAAGCAGGGAGAATTGGAAGTCCTGGCATAGTCAAGGAATTATGGTGTGATTGGAATAACAGAGACTTGGTGGGATAACTCACATGACTGGAGTACTGTCATGGATGGATATAAACTGTTCAGGAAGGACAGGCAGGGCAGAAAAGGTGGGGGAGTTGCACTGTATGTGAGGGAGCAGTATGACTGCTCAGAGCTCAAGTATGAAACTGCAGAAAAACCTGAGTGTCTCTGGATTAAGTTTAGAAGCGTGAGCAACAAGGGTGATGTCGTGGTGGGAGTTTGCTATAGACCACCAGACCAGGGGGATGAGGTGGACGAGGCTTTCTTCCATCAATTCACGGAAGTTACTAGATCGCAGGCCCTGGTTCTCATGGGAGACTTCAATCACCCTGATATCTGCTAGGAGAGCAATACAGCGGTGCACAGACAATCCAGGAAGTTTTTGGAAAGTGTAGGGGACAATTTCCTGGTGCAAGTGCTGGAGGAACCAACTAGGGGCAGAGCTCTTCTTGACCTGCTGCTCACAAACCGGGAAGAATTAGTAGGAGAAGCAAAAGTGAATGGGAACCTGGGAGGCAGTGACCATGAGATGGCCGATTTCAGGATCCTGACACAGGGGAGAAAGGAGAGCAGCAGAATACAGACCCTGGACTTCAGAAAAGCAGACTTTGACTCCCTCAGGGAATTGATGGGTAGGATCCCCTGGGAGAATAACATGAGGGGGAAAGGAGTCCAGGAGAGCTGGCTGTATTTTAAAGAATCCTTATTGAGGTTACAGGGACAAACCATCCCAATGTGTAGAAAGAATAGTAAATATGGCAGGCGACCAGCTTGGCTTAACAGTGAAATCCTTGCTGATCTTAAATACAAAAAAGAAGCTTACAAGAAGTGGAAGATTGGACAAATGACCAGGGAAGAGTATAAAAATATTGCTCGGGCATGCAGGAGTGAAATCAGGAAGGCCAAATCACACCTGGAGTTGCAGCTAGCAAGGGATGATAAGATTAACAAGAAAGGTTTCTTCAGGTATGTTAGCAACAAGAAGAAAGTCAAGGAAAGTGTGGGCCCCTTACTGAATGAGGGAGGCAACCTAGTGACCGAGGATGTGGAAATAGCTAATGTACTCAATGCTTTTTTGCCTCTGTCTTCACGAACGAGGTCAGCTCCCAGACTGCTGCACTGGGCAGCACAGCATGGGGAGGAGGTGACCAGCCCTCTGTGGAGAAAGAAGTGGTTCGGGACTATTTAGAAAAGCTGGACGAGCACAGGTCCATGGGGCTGGATGCACTGTATCCGAGAGTGCTAAAGAAGTTGGTGGATGTGATTGCAGAGCCATTGGCCATTATCTTTGAAAACTCATGGCGATTGGGGGAAGTCCCGGACGACTGAAAAAAGACTAATGTAGTGCCCATCTTTAAAAAAGGGAAGGAGGAGGATCCTGGGAACTACAGACCAGTCAGCCTCACCTCAGTCCCTGGAAAAATCATGGAGCAGGTCCTCAAGGAATCAATTCTGAAGCACTTAGAGGAGAGGAAAGTGATCAGGAACAGTCAGCATGGATTCACCAAGGGCAAGTCATGCCTGACTAATCTAATTGCCTTCTATGATGAGATAACCGGCTCTGTGGATGAGGGGAAAGCAGTGGACACGTTGTTCCTTGACTTTAGCAAAGCTTTTGACACAGTCTCCGACAGTATTCTTGCCAGTAAGTTAAAGAAGTGTGGGCTAGATGAATGGACTATAAAATGTACAGAAAGTTGGCTAGATTGTCGGGCTCTATGGGTAGTGATCAATGGCTCCATGTCTAGTTGGCAGCCGGTATCAAGTGGAGTGCCCCAAGGGTCAGTCCTGGGGCCGGTTTTATTCAATAT
Organism: Eretmochelys imbricata; assembly: GCF_965152235.1. Classification (NCBI taxonomy): domain Eukaryota; kingdom Metazoa; phylum Chordata; order Testudines; family Cheloniidae; genus Eretmochelys; species Eretmochelys imbricata. The sequence goes on from NC_135577.1 coordinate 114,381,027, forward strand.
CTTCATTAATGTTCTGGAGGATGGCGTGGCCTGCACCCTCAGCAAGTTTGCAGATGACACTAAACTGGGAGGAGAGGTAGATACGCTGGAGGGTAGGGATAGGATACAGAGAGGCCTAGACAAATTGGAGGATTGGGCCAAAAGAAATCTGATGAGGTTCAACAAGGACAAGTACAGAGTCCTGCACTTAGGACGGAAGAATCCCATGCACCGCTACAGACTAGGGACCGAATGGCTAGGCAGCAGTTCTGCAGAAAAGGACCTAGGGGTGACAGTGGATGAGAAGCTGGATATGAGTCAACAGTGTGCCCTTGTTGCCAAGAAGGCCAATGGCATTTTGGGATGTATAAGTAGGGGCATTGCCAGCAGATCGAGGGACGTGATCGTTCCCCTCTATTCGACATTGGTGAGGCCTCATCTGGAGTACTGTGTCCAGTTTTGGGCCCCACACTACAAGAAGGATGTGGAAAAATTGGAAAATGTCCAGCGGAGGGCAACAAAAATGATTAGGGGACTGGAACACATGACTTATGAGGAGAAGCTGAGGGAACTGGATGATTTAGTCTGCGGAAGAGAAGAATGAGGGGGGATTTGATAGCTGCTTTCAACTACTGAAAGGGGGTTCCAAAGAGGATGGATCTAGACTGTTCTCAGTGGTAGTAGATGACAAAACTAGGAGTAATGGTCTGAAGTTGCAGTGGGGGAGGTTTAGGTTGGATATTAGGAAAAAGTTTTTCACTAGGAGGGTGGTGAAACACTGGAATGTATTACCTTGGGAGGTGGTGGAATCTCCTTCCTTAGAAGTTTTTAAGGTCAGGCTTGATAAAGCCCTGGCTGGGATGATTTAGTTGGGGATTGGTCCTGCTTTGAGCAGGAGGTTTGGACTAGATGACCTCCTGAGGTCCCTTCCAACCCTGATATTCTATGATTCTATGAACGAGAAGCCTGTTTATTCTTTTGTGTTCACTGCAGACTGGATGTTCTCTTTTAATCAGAATTTTAAGTGAGTGCCATGCAATCAGAGGTTTTTAGAGGAAAGTAAGACACTCCTCATTTTATTCGTACCCTCAGTATGGGTGTTCTGCAAGCAACAATAGCACTCTTAGCCTCAAGCAGACACCTCACAGTAAATACTCAGCCAGCAAGACTAATGCGGAGCAGCACATTTTGCTGGAGCAAATTTGTAATCATTGATGTATTCTTCTACGGCTATAGACAAAGATTGACTCCGGCTTGTTAGCATTGCCCAGCTCTCTGGGGCTGGTGAGAGCTCAGTGCTCTCCATATGTTCTATTGTTCCCAACAATTAGAGGGTTAAAAGTATTTTATATGGCAGTGGCTGAGGTTGCTGTCATTTTATTTCAGCAGGCCCATTTTTCAGGCACTTGCTTGGATTTACTGTCAGTAAATTCGTGGGTCTGAGGTGCCCTTCTACCTGGAAGAGGAAACTGACAATGAAAAGGAATGTGGTTTCCAGGGTACAAACAGGAAGGGCTTCTTTGTTGTTACCTTTTTCCATGCCTAAAGAGCAGTTCTGTACTTTCCGCCTGCATGGAGTTTACTGGAGATTAATGAACGACAACAAAAAACAAAAGCAAAGTTGCCTTGAGACTGCACAGTGGAACATGTGGCGTCAAATCTGCATTGCAAGATGGCAGCTGCCTCTTATACATTTAAAGGTCCAGTGCACAGAAAAGAAAATTATCACAGTTACATACACTACGTGAATCAGTATCTGGCTTTATGAAAGCAATGGACTTGTAATGCTTCCCTGCCCTCCTCTTTTAAATTCATCTTAAGAATACAATATAATTTCATTCTATGCAATTCATTTTCTCAGTTGACCAAGGTACTGATGAATAAGATAGCACTTAACCAAGTATTACACTTAAACCTTTCAAAACATCTCAGGCAACCCAAATATTACTTGAGCTTGGACCACCAACTGGTTAAACTCTCTTACCTGAGTAAAACATGTTACTTGTACGTGTTGTACTACAAAAACGTGCATACCCAAGATATTGTCGAGCTAATAGCTGTTATTTCTCACTTGATAACACTGTATTTATATTTGTAGAAAGTCTGCCTGTTTGTTAGAGCTGTGGGAAATTGGATGTAAAATGAAATGGAAATCTATGTTTTCTACATATCATTACAAGCTCAAAAAATGGCCTACTTTCATGGTGAAGTTTGCACATTTTTGCTTTGATGAAGGAGGCTACACAAGTGCAAAGATTCTGTAGTAATAAACAACAATATCTTTATTATAATTAATTGTTTTCTCAGAGGACTAGATGCCTGGATTATTCTCTGACCATCATGTCTCCCTTTTGGAAAAAAATCCGAACTGTGTAATTACTGTTTTCCACATGTAGATTTAAAGGGAAAGTGTAAAATTTTCAAACATGCCTATGTGACTTAGGAGCCTGAGTGTCATTGAAAGTCAATGGAATTTGGGCACCTCAGTCACTTAGGGTGCTTATGAAAATTTTACCGAAAGCCTAATTCAAAATGAAGTGGCGAGCCCAATGGTTGTTCCTTCCCATATGAGCAATCCAAAAGGGACTGATATAGAGAGGCCCTATTTTGCATTTGCCTAACTTGCCTACCTGTGAATATGCCCCTATGTATTCTGCGTCTGCTCATAACTCTTCTTGGTTTTGGTTTTGTGTGATGTTGGTAAGGCTGGCCAAAATCAAAAGGGCAAATCATTTTATATAAAAACAATCACTATTAAAGGGCTGGTTGGAAGAAGCCTCATGATATTATTTTTGGAGGAAAAGTTGCAATCAGTCAGTCAGTGATCACTCTGGAAATTCTGGCTCCACTGATCTCCTGCCCTCATTGATATCATCCCTGTTATCCATTCCACCCTTTCACAGAGCAACAGATTCCAGGCACTACAACGTACTTGAACACAAGTTAGACAGCTGCAGGAAGTCAATTGAGCATTACACACATATAGAATTATGATATTGTCTGGTTTTCTTGAGCAACATTTTGTCTCCCCATCTCAGTACATATATGGCATACATCACAAGTATATGAGCATCCCTTAAGTATTTATGGACCTAACCACGTAGCTTCAAGGGACTTCCCGGAGGATCGACACTGCTGCAATCAGTGCATCGGCGGTTGATTTAGCGGATCTAGTGAAGACCCACTAAAACAACCACCGATTGCTTTCCCGATCGCTCTCCTGTACGCCACCTGATCAAGAAGAATAAGGGGAGTTGACGGGAGAGTGTCTCCCGTTGATGTTGCGTACCGTGGACCGCACTGTAAGTAGATCTAAGCTACTTTGATTTGAGTTACGCTATTCATGTAACTCAAATTGTGTAGCTTAGATCAACTTTTCCCTTTAGTGTAGACAAGGCCTTTGAGGCAGGGAAGAGTAATCCTAATTTTATTAGGTGGGAGGTCTGAAGCACACAGAGAGTTGAACCCACAGTTCATGAGTCCCCATCCTATGCTTTAACCAAAGTGCCAGCCTAGAGCAAGGTCAGGGAATTTGTGCCTTTCTGCCTTAAGGAGCAGCCTGCTTTCTCCTTTACTCTTGTTTTGGTTCTTGTATGTTAAGGTTCTGGATTTTAAGAAGTAAGGTAGTATTAAATTGCAACCTTCCAGAAAGAGTATTTTATGTTTTTATCTAATTTCTCTGTCTGGTCTGAACATTCTTCCTCCAACTTAAAACAAGAGTTAATGAGAGCCAATGAATAGGACTTTAAAAATAGGTCTACATGAATATGTGTAGAGATATAACACAGTATAGTCTCTGTATACTGTTGGTGAATTAGTAGCTGGTATTACACAGTTGGCTCTGTACAATTGTATAAAAAGGCAATGTCAGATTTGACAGATGCATATCACAGGTTTTATGATTGCATTGTGTCATTGTGCATTTAGATAATAGAAAAAGAAAAAAGCAACAGATGAGAGGGGGTGAGGGAAAAGATTGTATATTTGTATTATATGGCAGAAATAAGAAATAAGAGCTGTTTAAAGGTCCAGAGGCAGAGCGGATAAAAAGTGACAATTTTTAACAGTAAACAGATTTTATGGGAAAGAGGCAAAGCATTGCTGTGTTTAACTATGCTTACAATTAATTAACTTTTAATTCTGTTCATTAAGTTTCATTATTTATGCAGCATGAAGGGGTAGGTTTGATGAAAATTTGAAGTGGGGAGATTCAGCTACAAAGCCACCACCTAAAGTATTGAAGCCACACTTGGAAGGGTTCAGCTCCATTAAATCCAGTGGAGTGGCACCCTCTTTCATCAAGTCTGAAGTAAGACAATTATTCTGGTTGCTTGGGCCTTCTCAGATGCTTTGTAACAAACATACTAGTAAATGCAATATTCATAAATAGCTATGACTAGATTTGTCTGATTGGAAAGCAACTGTTGTTATAGTGTAAATCCCTTCATCCATCAATCTATCATTTTAGATATTGCAGCCTCACCTCAGTCCCTGGAAAAATCATGGAGCAGGTCCTCAAGGAATCCATTTTGAAGCACTTGGAGGAGAGGAAGGTGATCAGGAACAGTCAACATGGATTCACCAAGAGCAAGTCATGTCTGATCAACCTGATTGCCTTCTATGATGAGATAACTGGCTCTGTGGTATGGGGAAAGCAGTGGACGTGATATATCTGGACTTTAACAAACCTTTTGATATGGTCTCCCACAGTACTCTTGCCAGCAAGTTAAAAAAGTATAGATTGGATGAATGGACTATAAGGTGGATGGAAAGCTAGCTAGATCGTTGGGCTCAACAGGCAGTGATCAATGGCTCGATGTCTAGTTGGAAGCCGGTATCAAGTGGAGTACCCCAGGGGTCTGTCCTGGGGCTAGTTTTGTTCAAGATCTTCATTAATGATCTGGATGGTGGGATGGATTGCACCCTCAGCAAGTTTGCACATGGCACTAAGCTGGGGAAGAGGTAGATATACTGGAGGGTAGGGATAGGGTCCAGAGTGACCTAGACAAATTGGAGGATTGGGCTAAAAGAAAAATGAGGTTCAACAAGGACAAGTGTAGAGCCCTGCACTTTGGATGGAAAAATCCCATGCACCGCTACAGGCTGGGGACCCACTAGTTAAGCAGCAGTTCTGCAGAAAAGGACCTGGGTATTACAGTGGATGAGAAGCTGGATATGAGTCAATAGTATGCCCTTGTTGCCAAGGAGCATTGTCAGCAGATCAAGGAAAGTGATTATTCCCCTCTAGTCGACACTGATGAGGCCACATTTGGAGTATTGCATCCAGTTTTGGGCCTCCCACTACAGAAAGGATGTGGACAAATTGGAGAGAGTCCAGCGGAGGGCAATGAAAATGATTAGGGGGCTGGGGCACATGACTTATGAGGAGAGACTGAGGGAACTGGGGTTATTTAGTCTGCAGAAGAGAAGAGTGAGGGGGGATTTGATAGCAGCCTTCAACTACCTGAAGGGGGATTCCAAAGAGGATGGAGTTCAGCTGTTCTCAGTGGTGGCAGATGACAGAACAAGGAGCAATGGTCTCAAGTTGCAGTGTGGGAGGTCTAGGTTGGATATTAGGAAAAACTATTTCACTAGGCGGGTGGTAAAGCACTGGAATGGGTTACTTAAGGAGGTGGTGGAATCTCCATCCTTAGAGGTTTTTAAGGCCCAGCTTGACAAAACCCTGGCTGGGATGATTTAGTTGGGGTTGGTCCTGCTTTGAGCAGGGGTTCGGACTAAATGACCTCCTGAGGTCTCTTCCAACCCTAATCTTCTATGATTCTATAAAAAATTCAGCAGTATATTTATGTGACAACAATGGATCATTCTTGCATGACCCAGGTGCAATTCCAAGCTTCCAGTCTCAAGCAGCCATGTTCACAGATTTCATAGCATTTAAAGCAGGTTTCACTAGATATAGGAAAATTGGGGTCGAGTGATATAAGTCTCGGAGGATGGGCTCTCCCTTCCCAGTGGCTTCTAGTCCAGCCCCAAGCCAGAGATAAAAGCTCTATTTTCGTCCCTTGTAAGGGTAGAACAGGGTCCAAAATAAAAAGTTTATTCAGCTCTAGAGACCAGCAAAGAGAGCCAAGTGCCTTGCTAATTCTGAGCTTGCACGGAGTCTGAATTCAAGCCCAGCTCACTCCTTGCCTCCCCTTATGCCTGTCAGCTGTAAATATTAAGTTAATTAGACAGCCTCAGGTGCTTCCACTTAACCCCATCCTGTCTGGTTCCAAACCCTGCAGACTTGACAAGGAGAATCGAGGTTTGGCTCTATCTATGCAGCCACAACTCAACTGCCCTGAAGCATGCTGGAACCCAGACGGATAGTACACCCTATCCCAGTAAGTAAAAATGCTTGTTCAGTAGATGGTTATGAAATGGGAAAGCCACCTCTCCCAGGCTGAACATCCAGCTGTTTCATTCTCTATGTGTCTTGAGTACCATGGACTTTATGACTGAACATGCCTTTAGGTACGGCTTTGACTCCCATTTACTTCAATAGGAGCAGTAGTGGCCCTTAGAGTGTGTATAACTACCATCACTACTTGGCTGCATGAAGCTGAACACAAAGTCTGGCCTCAGGAACTGTACGGCTCTAGCTGTCTCTGGATCCCTTGGGAAAATGGCTTGTGAAATCTTAATGATGCTCTGGCTTAAGTACTGCTGCTGCTTTTCTCTCGCTCAGATAAGTATGTCTTCTCTTTTGCAATAGGTGAGGAACAATATTTAGTACAGGCCAAAACTTGGTTACCTTATTGACACAAACAGCCTCATTGAGAGCCAGGGATTACTCATGTGAGTAAACTGAACAGGATGTAGCCCTCCATCACTATTGCTGGATGCAGTATTAAATTCTGCAAATGTTCCCGATATTGCACAGACATTCACATTTGAATTCTGTTAGCTCATGAAAACTTTCAGGCTTGCTAATGCAGTTTCTTTTTATACTTCCTGACCGCAAATTTCATTTAATCTCTAACACACTGCTAATTAGTAGGGCTGGCCGGAAAACAACATTTTTGTTGGACGAAAAATGTAGGGATTTCAAAATATGTTTTCATTCCAATGCGGAATAAAAATGAGACCGTCACAAATTTTTGAGGGAAACTTTACAGCTGGGTGGTTAGTGTGCTGGCCGGGATTGTGAGATACCCAAGTGCAAGTCCCTGCCCTGCCTGATTTGGAGCAGAGACATCTACATGCCAGGCAAGTGTGCTGAACTCTAGCCTATATAGTCAGTCCCCCTTCTCTGGCTCAATGACTATTACATTAGTTATATAAAGTGGAACATCTCCAACAGGAGAGATTGACTTTTGTAGCCTCGTGCTTAGGATGCTTACCTGGGGTGTAGGAAATTCAGTTTTAACTCTCTGCATCGAATCACCAGAGCAGGGGCTTGAAGCTAGGTCTCCCAGATGAGTACCCTGGCCACCAGTCTATGCTGTGGTGGATCTTTTGAGCCTGAAGTTCCATCTTGGACCTAAAAAATATTCGTAGAAAATGATACATTTTCAGGATACAGCATTTTTCAACAGGAGAAATGTATAGTCTGATATTTTCAACCAGCTCTATTAATTACCTCCTATCCTGGAGCCCTTGCATCACCCCCTGCAAGTTCCGATCTGTTACTCCACACTCCAGAGAAGTAACCTCTAGTGTTAGTATTCTCTATAACTGATTAAAAAACAGTGGGGGCTTTTAATGTTAGTCTACATTAATTTGTAATTTTGTACTTCAGCTGTTACTGCTGTATCATACACTGTCAGGGCTCAAGTGTGTTTTTAGCCACTGGCCTATGTTGGGTACAGTATGGAGCTGCACTGTCTTATAGGGATTTCTGAGAAGGATTGTATCTGAGGGAGAAACAATCCCTCCTGGAGATACCAGGAACACAAGGGGAAGAGCCATCACTTAGGAAGATGAAGCATGGTCTCCTTTTTGAGGCTGGCCAGTTCCACTGGTGAGTGCAGAATGGAAACAGGGCCATTGTCCAAATTACTCCTTGCCCACTCCCTACCACTATAGCTTGTGCTCCATAGGGTACTACCAAACAGCAGTCTTCAGGAAAGGATTTGGTCGGCCCCTACACAAGAATAGCTGAGAAAGAAAAATCTGCTCACATCCCCAATTTGCATGCTTCAGCCGCAATGTGTCATATAAACTGTCTTGCTGAATCCTGAGATGCTCAGCAAAGACTTCTGCTAATATTAAATAAAATCCCTGGGTTTGGACCAAAGCATAATTAAAATGAATGCAAAGACTCATATTGCATTCACTGGGCTTTGGATCAGCTCCAAACAGCAAGAAAGCAGAAGTTAATGGGATTAAATTGCTACGCAACATAAGGTCGGCCACAGAAGATATCCAAAGGGATAATCTAGATGGGAGACTATTTACAGTGATGAAAAATAAATGAACAAACAATATTTCTATCCTAGCATCCATGAAAGCTTGGGACAGCTAAGGGCTAGATTCTGACACCTTACTCATATTGAACAGTACCTTACTCCATTGAAGTCAGTGGGACTATCTGTGGAATAAGGTGATACTTAACACAGGTAAGGGTGTAAAAATCTGGCTATTAAAAAATTGGAGCTGGCTGAAAATTACCATGAAATATTTCTAATATTTTGCAAAAAATTGCCTGCATTTTCCAACTCATTAAAGATGGGCTTGGAGGTAAATGTTTGCACCAATGTTATTTACCGCTGCAAACTCATTCCTTCTCAGAACAATAAGCTGTAAAACACAGGCAGAAATAATGAATTGGGACTGACTTCCAAGTTTGCAGTCTCAGCAGTTAGTTCTGGAATATTAAAGCTACCTGCACGTATCTTCCATTGACGCTGAAATCTGGCAGGAGGAGAGGAAATGAAACAAGCAACAATTGAGGTGCAATGTGTTGCAGTTTGTGAAAGTGAACACTGCTATCAGGTAACAATAGCTTTTCTAAATTATGGCAGAAAACCTTAATCACAGCAATCATGGGGAGAACAAAACTTGGAATAAGACCCTGAGGGATAAAAAAGAAAAACAATCAGACTGGTACTACCAACTTAGACCAAATTTTTATATTTATAAAATAAGTAGGGCTGTCAAGCAATTAACAAAATTAATCATGATTAATTGCACTGTTAAACAATAGGAAAAATTATTTAATAAATTTCAGTTAGTATTCTATTGTTTAACAGCTCAATTGATTAATTTTTTAAATCACAGTTAATTTTTTTGAGTTAATCGCGTGAGTTAACTACGATTAATTGGTAGCCCTAAAAATAAGGAATTCATTTGTTTTGGTACCATCTAATTTCCAATGAATAAGAATTACTTTCATGCCAGGTTTGAGTCAGATGGGATTTAAGTTGAATTTACCTTGAGCTATATGAGTATTATAAAGTGAAACCTTTTTTCCCATAGATATGAGTCTGTTCAGAGCTTGTATATTACAATTTGCCTTATTACTTCTCATGGATTGAAGCCTTAGGCTCTGTAAATGAGTTGCCCAAAACTGAAGGACCCTTACAAGGCTTTGACAACCAACAGCCTGCATTAACAAATGATGTGGGTATTTCATTTGAAGTGGGAAGAATAAAGGAAAGACTTTCAAAAGATACACATGTTAACGAGTTCCTTCTTCAAGTGGTTCCCATTAATTTTCCCTTTTGCTTCTCCTTCTCTGCAGCACACACTGATCAGGGAGCGCTACCTTCATTAATGGCTGAATTAGTACAGTCTGACTGTGTCTCCTGTGCTGGCCTAAAAAAGGAAGCAGATCTGATGGAGAATTAAGTGGTTTATATGACTGTGACTGGGTGGGTCCTGACAGTCTTGTTTTACATTAGGAATCTGTATACAAGAGCCAAAAATCAGTGCTTAAACTTAGGCTTTTCAATCTTTATTTAGGTTTCAGAGTAACAGCCGTGTTAGTCTGTATTCGCAAAAGGAAAAGGAGTACTTGTGACACCTTAGAGACTAACCAATTTATTTGAGCATGAGCTTTCGTGAGCTACAGCTCACTTCATCGGATGCATACTGTGGAAACTGCAGAAGACATTATATATACAGAGACCATGAAACAATTACCTCCTCCCACCCCACTCTCCTGCTGGTAATAGCTTATCTAAAGTGTAAGGAGAGTGATCACTTTAGATAAGCTATTACCAGCAGGAGAGTGGGGTGGGAGGAGGTATTGTTTCATGGTCTCTGTGTATATAAAGTCTTCTGCAGTTTCCACAGTATGCATCCGATGAAGTGAGCTGTAGCTCACGAAAGCTTATGCTCAAACAAATTGGTTAGTCTCTAAGGTGCCACAAGTACTCCTTTTCTTTTTGTGAATCTTTATTTAGACATCTAAATTAAGTAGCCTGATATTCAAAAGTGCTAGGCATCCAGAAGCCCTCCATTAACATCAAAGGGAGGCTGCTGGGTGCTCAACACCTCTGAAAATCAGGCAAGATATTTACTTTAGGCCCCCTTTTTTGAAAATCTTGGCCCACATTCCTCATGACTGTTCTATGATGCAAATTCTTAACTCTGTGCTCAGCAGCATCACACATGTCTGTTAGACATCCTTGTAGCAGCGAATTGTATGATGGGCTACGTTCCCATGATGAAGTTGGAATTAAAGGGTTTGTGTTCTGTGGTGATCATTAAGAATGTGGTATAGTTATCATGTAACTGGAGCAATGCACAAGCTCATGCTTCAGGGTCTCAGCTGACCACCTGCAGGGGGCAGGTCCCTTAGTGTAGTCCATCAGAGATGGCTGCAGCTGGAGATGGGACATTGGATGGGGAAGCCAGGGTTCATAGAATCATAGAATATCAGGGTTGGAAGGGACCTCAGGAGATCATCTAGTCGAACCCCCTGCTCAAAGCAGGACCGATCCCCAACTAAATCATCCCAGCCAGGGCTATCCCTCCCCGCATTGAGCTATTCCCCGCCCCCAGGGTTCTGAGGTTGCATTGAACATTCCCTCTCTCAGGTACTCGACCTCTGGTTCTTGCTCATGTGCTCAGGGCCTAACTGATCACCATATGAGGGTGTGAGGAAGGAATTTTCTCTTGGGTCAGATTGGCAGTGATCTCGGGGGGGACGGGATTTCACCTTTGCACCTTGATCCCTTCTAGTCTCTGCGGGTAGCACATAATCTCCTGTGGGCTCTAATGGTTTGGTCTAATTTTGGTTGTGGGGTTTAGTTTGCGGGTGCTGGGTCGTGTTGGTGAGGTACAGGAGGTCTGACTAGATGATCTGGTGGTCCCGTCTGACCTTAAACTCTATGACTCTATGAGGTAGCTGAACAATTGATAAACTGGTCCAAACACAGAAGTCACTTCCCTGAATTTACAAAATGGTGGTCCAATGCAACACAACACAACATGTGGCATGTGGTCTTTGAACCACTGGAAGATGTTTAGCATTATTCCACAGTCATTTTGATGTTATTTTATATACAGGGGAAAGTAACAACAATGAGATACATATATTCAGCTAAAGAAAATTAATAAATAAAGAAAAGAAAATAGCTAGAGTAAGAAAAGATGCTGTTCCAGAATATTCAGGAAAGATGAGTGAGAGGGTTTGGAGATATGTCAAGAATGGTCCCGGAAATGGTAGTATATGTGGTGATACATATCAGAGAGCAAGGAACTAGAAACAGATAAAGACACAGAATGGGTTAGATAGACATAGTGAAGAGTGATATAGAACGAAGATGTTTTAAAGGTGAAAGAAGCCGTGAAGCTGATACAAAACAGAAAGTGGAGGGAAGATTTAATTTGGCCCCATTGTCACTGCTGAGCTGATGGGCAGGAATCAAAGAAGAAGATCTTCAGTTGACACAATGTGATCTCACGGTTCTGTCTCATCTCAATCCCCTGACTTCCTCCAACCAAAAAATAACCCCTTTGTGTCAGAGCACTAGCAGCAGCAAGGAGATACTGCAGCTGTAGAGCAGGTTCTGGATTTAAAGTAGGGTGATTGACCTCTCCATGGAAATGCAGTGCCCGACAAGTCTAAAGGGCTGTTCTTTACAGCTCTATGTAGCAAAGCACTACACAGTCTTCAGCGTTTTTCTAGACACATTAGCAGTACTAGACACAAGGCTCTTCTGCTCCACAGGGGATAAAAATAATCATCATTGAAAACAAGGACTACCGTAGTTAGGTAGTCTCTGAGGGAATGGGAAAGGGTACATATCTTAAACTGAAGACCATAGGCAGCAAGTAAGAATGGGAGTCATTTGATGCTGCCATTTAGGAGAAGTTCTCCTAGTGTTTAGGGATAATGGGCCAGATCTCCGATAGTGTACATTGGAGTAGTTTCATTGACTTCAACAGAGTTATGCTGGTTCACACCAGCTGAGTACTTGGACCAGTATTACTTCAACAGTAGTAAAATAAAGTTTATCATGGGCTATGATTAATGGCAGGTCTGAGCTTTCACTCTGAGGATTCACCTATGACACTTTATTGATTTAGGGCCAGATTTTTAAAGGTATTTAGATAGGTGCCTAGTGGGATGTTAAAAAGTACCTGGGATTTATGTGTTTGGACACTTTTGAAATCCCCACTACCTGTCTACCTGCATAAATACCTTTTAAAATCTGGCCTTTAGGGCCTAACCCAAGTCAATGGTCCTTTTTCCATGACCATTGAGTCTGAACCTTGGCCCTTCCATTCTAGCCATATAAAGGTAGAAAATACTGCAGATGTGGAAAGATGAATATTAAGGGGTAACATTTAAAGCATTGTACAGGAATTTATTCATGTAAAATCCTACTGACTTTAATGGGTAATAAAAGCTCACCCCAGACTCTAATAGTGCAGAGACAAACGGAGCCATGCCCTGGAACAGAAAAATCCAAAAGTAAAAACTCTGCTTTGAGCTCAGCCTTCATCTTACTTTTCCTCTACCTCTCTCTGTAAAACAATTCCTGGCTTTAAGCTCCCCTAAGCACCTCCTCTCAAACCCTGTTCAGAAGCTTGCTGACATGGTCTAATGTTGTTTTATGGTACAGCTGTATCCTGTTTCCTATCGTCGCCCTCTGAAGGAGCTTGTGTTACCGCCCCCTGTGAGTTTTCTTTTGTTTACATCTCTGATGTGATAGGCTGAAATATTTTTATTTGTGCTAATTTATGTTGCTGCACATTATTTTGTTGTATAGCATTTTTGTCTGGTTTGGTTTGTTCTGGATCGTTTGCTTTTAGTTTGTAAGGGATGGCCCTGAACCAAAGCTCTGGATATGAAATTCCCTAAACTGCAGGTTCAGGACTGGATCTAAATCTTGGTCCAAGCTTTGTTGCTCATGCTTAGAGCTGCTTGAATTCTTCATTGTGATTTGTTCATTATTTAAAGTGTGTGCTTTACAAAGTGTGTGGGGACAAATTTTAGCCAAAGGATTGTTGTTTGGACCACACGGCTGGTCATCTAAATCACCCAAAGTAAAAGATCTCTTTCTCTTAAAAAGAATTTTTCGTATTTAACAATCTCACAGTTGGCCTACAGAAAATCAACTGATAAAGTCACTGAATATTTAGCCACCTCAAGATTTTGGTGTTTTAATAAAACTACTACTAAAGGTGCTGAAATGGTTGAAAAGCCGGATGCATTCAAATTAGCCACAATTTTTTTTTAACAGTGAAAGCTATTGACCATTTGAACAAACTACCAAGGGAAGTGGTGGATTCTCATCTCTTGATGCCTTCAGATCAACACTGGATGCCTTTCTAAAAGATATCCTTTAGCTAAACACAAATGATTGGGCTCAATGCAGGGGTAACATGATGAAATGTAATGGCCTTTGATATACAGGAGGTCAGGCTAGATGATCTAATGGTCCCTTCTGGCCTTAATCCATTAAAAAAGCACTTTGAGATCTATGGATGAAAAGCTGTACATTAGAGCTAGGTATTAGTTTCACATCTCTAAGGTGATTGATGGTGGTATCAGATATCCCTGGGGTGGTTAGATTCACATGTTGGTATCAGTCAAATATTTTTTCTTTCTGCAATTATTATTTTTACATACTATATAATGGAAACTAATCTCTCCTTCGGCTTCTAAAGGCCTAGTCTCTCATGTTTGGCTTACAGAGCACCCTCCCTCCCCCCCGCCCTGCACTCCTTCAGACTCTCTCACCCTCTGGTTTAAAGAGTTGAACTTCATTCATTTTACTTTCAATGGGCTTCCTACTCTTGGCCCTGTCAAGCCTTCTCCAGCTCAGATGCAAGTCTATCAGGTATTTCCAAGGTGCAAGTCTCCAGTGTCTCCCCACCATTACTCATTTTCAACAGGCCCATCTGATTCCTCATTGTGACCTTCAGACTTCAAACATGCTATGAACATTAAGCCAAAGCATGAGGTCCTAGCTCAGTTTTCGCTCTGGCAAAGTCCCACCATTGTCAAAAGGAGTTTCGCTCAGTAAGGTTGGATTGAGCAAAAACAGAGAATGGGCCAAATCCTGATGCCATTCCCTCATCATTTCTGTTTGCTGGCATTGCTTCTTTCTCTCCTGCCCGTTAGCCAACCATCTGCAATGTTACTGGCAGGCTAGGGAAGCAAGTGATGTGTAACTAGCAGCTTTCCTCCCGGTCAGCCAGACAGAGGGGGACAAATACAACTTCTAGTTCGAAAGCCTTGGCTCCATTTGAAAGTATCAAATGCAGAATAAGTGAGTTTGAATATCTCCCCAAACCCTTTCTGATTTCCATGACAGTATTTGGTTCACAACGACGACCAAAATAGGAAAGGAATGTTAAAGTGCCTTCACTCTGAACTAGGGAGAATGATTTGTCCTTCCACCATAACCCTGTTCATTTGCTATTATTTTGGGATGGGGTTCAGCAGAACTCTTAGGCATGATCAGGTATTGATGCTGCTTTTGTTACTGTACTACTATCTGAATCTTCCCTTTTTTATATATTTCTCTCCGAGCACAAGTGCAACTGTCCCCTAGGCCCCACAGTTATTTCGACACCTTCTGTCTATTATAATTCCAAGCTGTTCTGTGCGGCCTATTTGTGCAAAATTACAAGTATCTGCCAAGTCACGTGGGAGTCTAAGGCAAATGCTTCATTCTCCCCGCATGATGTAGTAATGTCAATGAGGAAATAATACAAAGTGACTTGGTTTACCCCAAAATATCATAAATTCTGATGTCTGAGGTTGTTAATATTAAAAGCTTATGGCATTTTGTTGAGCTGTGCATAATAAAATAACGCAGTATGCCAAGCAGCAGGCAGCAGGCTATAAACACATCCACCCTGCTTTTCATCTCTTTTACGCCACTTGAAATCCAGAGTAGTCCTACTAATTTCAGCAGAGTATCTTTGAGTTTACACAGGTAGAACCGAGATCAGACCCTGATCCACTCTTCTACTTTGCCTCTGGGAAACTTACTGTTAAATGCAGATTTTCAAAAACTCGCAGGCAGCCCTTTATGGCAAGACATTATGTACATTATGCATGCAACCCTCCAGGTCAGAGAAGTCCACCTTAATTTTCAATGGCTAGAACAGGTGTAAAATGAGTTCGGAGGCTCTAGGCCCAAGCACAGTTGGGGACACAGTGATGCCACCAACCATACGTATGTATTGGAGGTTCCGTTTTTCTTGTGATTTTCAAAGATTATTAACATCATCCCAGTTTCTTAGTTATTAGTTTCAGCTCTCCTTAAATGGGCATGATTAGCATATGCAAAGGGTATCTCCATCTACTGTTGTGCAATGTGAGCTCTCTCTTTGTACTGAAATGCTTAACAAAGCATACAACCCTAAAGATGAAACAATTAACATGACTGTATTAAACAAATGCGGATGTGTAAAAGATACTACACACACTGTGATGCACTGTTCAAAACAACTTGTGCATTTTGAAATATATCCCGAATTGTCCAGTTTATTTGATTCATAATACTACTACAAGCCTGATTCTCTTCCCACACCAGTTTTATGTTCATATAACCTTATTCGACTTCAATGGACTTACTCCTGTAAGTGGAGATCGGAGAAGAATAAGGCCCCACACATCTAAGACAGGGCATTGTCTCTTAATTAATAAGGAATAAAACAAGTCTCATACTTTGACATGATTTATAGCTGTGAGATTAAGCCCGATAACAGTCTGGGTTCAATCTATAGCTCCTAGAACTGATATATTATCTTGTTTTATTAAATTCATGCATGGCTTGCTATTGAAGCTGTATATAGAAGAAAACAAATACTGTATCCTTATATCCTGCTAGCTATTCCATGAATAGATTTCCTCATGCATCCTAATCATTGGTGAACTTGGTATGAAAATCAATGAGCAGCTAAGGCTCATAGTGACCAGCTGTCCTGAGAACAGCATCTCCATATTAATGTCACATTCAGAGAAGGCCCCATTCCTATTCCCATTGAAGGCAATGAGAGTTTTGCCATTGACTTCAATCAGAGCAGGATAGGGCCCTAATACTTTTCACTTAAGGTCACAGGGCTGTCATTTCCTTTACCCTTAAAGGTGGAAAGCTTTTATGCATTTGGCTTTCAATTTTGACAAGGATCCAAAACCAGTCCTCTTGTCACAAATGTGAGGTCAAAAAGAAATAGTCCTTCTACTCTTATGGTATTTACTGGTATTCATCCTGGATCCAGTTTGCTTACTGATCCTTTTGAGTTCTGGTGCCCACAATTCAAGAAGGATGTTGATTAAATTGGAGAGGGTTCAGAGAAGAGCCACAAGAATGACTAAAGAATTAGAAAACATGCCTTATAGCGAGAAACACAAAGAGCTCAATCTATTTAGCTTAACAAAGAGAAGGTTTGGGGTAACTTGACTACAATCTATAAATATCTACATGAGGAACAACTATTTAACAGGGGGCTTTTCAATCTAGCAGAGAAAGGTATAACATGATCCAATGACTGAAAGGTGAAGCTAGACAAATTCAGACTGTAAGTAAGATGTACATTTTAATTATGAGTGTAATTAACCATTGGGACTATATGCCTAGAGTTGTGGTGGATTCTCCATCACAGGCAATTTTAAAATCAAGATTGGATGTTTTTCTCAAAGATCTGCTCTAGGAATTATTTTGGGGAAGTTCTCTGGCCTGTGTAATACAGGAGGTCAAAAAAGATGATTACGTTGGTCCCTTCTGGCCTTTGAATCTGTGAAGGAGTCCTTTCCTTCTAATCCACACTTCTAGAAGCATTCTGTCCATTCACATAAATAATCAGCAAGTATCCGGCAGTTATTTACACACTTACAACATTTTATATCATTATCTGTTTCACTTGTCTTCTGAATAAATTTTCCCAGCCTGAGGAGAAGTGGCCCATACCACTGGCAAACTGAATATCCCTCCCCTGCTTTGGCAGAGTCCATTCATGGTACACACATTGCAATATTCCTCATTCAACCTGTTCACCACTCAGGTTGGAGCAGTGCAGAAATGGCCTTGCACACAGGCATGTAGAGGTACAACTAATAAGTGGCTGAAAAATGTCATGCACATCTCATTCTCTGAGTGGCAGCCTGGTAGGGTGACCAGACAGCAAATGTGAAAAATCGGGACAGGGGGTGGGGAGTAATAGGAGCCTATATAAGAAATAGACCCCAAAATCGGGACTGTCCCTATAAAATCGGGACATCTGGTCACCCTACAGCCTCGGCAGACCCTTATGTATATAAATCTCAGGATTTTAGAGGCACAGACCAGAAGGGTATGTGAAAGGTTAGCTTGACTTCAGCCGTGTTTGCAATGAAACATGGCTCCATGAGTTCTTGGCTATATTGCTAGACAGTTTGCAATAAAACAATTTTCTTAGATATGTTTCTTAGAGTAATTAATTAGATGTATGTTTGACCTTTCTGTTCTTTCCCCACACCTTGGTGTAGAAAAGACTATTGTGTGGAAAGAACAGGTTACAGCCCCACAGATTTTAATTGCTACACATAAGAATTTATTTTAAACTGCAATCATCACAGGACTTGCCATCAGTGGCTTAGAAATATAAAACCTTCACGGGAATTGGGGTCACAGTGTTAAACTGCTACCCCTGTGGGTGAAGAAAATGACTAGGAGTGAGCTGTAATGGCTCGAGCAGAAACCCTGCAGGCGTTATTCCATATTCCAGGTAACATTATTAACCAGGCTATATGGGAGGAAGAGAGAGAATGAAGGAGCCAGGAAAGAATTTTTAATTGCTACTCATAGTTTTACAATAACAGCCAATATTTAATGTATTGCTATTTCTGCTAGAGCAGCGAAAGCTGAAACAAGTTCTCTGGCAAACAGGCTCTCTGTCTTTCTCTTTGTCTCTTGATGTGTAACGATGGAACCTCTGCAAGGGCATGAGCCAAAACAGGACTTTGAGCAAGTTATTTACTGTTACATTAAAATAACCATACTCACACCTTGAGGCAGTTGTGAGAGGGATGGGGGAAAAGGGGAGGGATTGCTCCTGAGGAGAACAGAGAAAGGGGAGAGAATGAGGCTAGGTGGAGAGCAAGGTTGGGCAGGGGGAAAACAGGACAAAAGAAAGGGAAAGGGAGATGCAGCCAGAGGAAAAGATAGAAATAAAAGATGTTTAGGACCCTGTGAGGGGGGTCTTGTGGTTGTTCTTGGCAAGGGGCTTGCATTCTGACTCTGTGCTGAAGCTACATTCCAATGACAAGGGTTTCAAAACCACTATCCCCTGCACTCCTGATGCTTTGCTGCCCTGCTCCCAGACTCAGGTTCTTACCTTGTTCCCCATTTTGAGTCATAGCTTCATAAACATATTTTGAATAAAATCCATGATTTCCTTCCAAGCTTTCTTACTTGTTGAGGATCCCCAGATATTCTCCTTTAGGATCATGGTTACAATTCCAGTCAGAATGAGTCTCCTTGTGTTTTCCCTTTACTCTCCCCATAGCTGAGTCTCTCCATAAAGCTCTCTTAGGGTCTGCCTACACTGCAATTAGACACCCGTGGTGGGCCTGTGCCAGCTGACTCAGGCTCATGGGACTTGGGCGAAGGGACTGGTTAATTGTGGTGATGATGTTTGGGCTTGGGCTGCAGCCCTGAGTTCTGGGATTGTCCCACTTCACAGGGCCCCAGAGCCCGGGCTGCATTCCAAACTCGAATGTCCACACCATAGTGAAACAGCTCCTTAGCCTGAACTTGAGTCAGCTGGCATGGGACAGCTGTGGGTTTTTAACTGCAGTGTAGACATACCCTAAAAGCCATCCCAGTTCCCAGAAAGTTTTCACATGTTTATCTTCTTCCAAGTGTTCCTCAAACAAAGCTACTGCTCTGTGAGGACAGTTCTGATAGATACTTTGAGAGTACAACTAGCATTGAGACATGATTTCATGTCAGCAGGCTCCCTTACATGGATGGTATATATGAAACAATCAGGTAAACTCAGCACTAAGGAATACAGTGAGTCAGATGCAAGTAACACAGAGGAACAGAACAATTAAGCTTGGCCTATTGCGTGCCAGCTGGCTTGCCAGAGTTTGGCAGTAGCCCCAGTTTCTAAGTCTAAGAGGTGGGCAAGGCTGTGGAGAAAGCGATGTGCCCCCAAATGACATGTTGCTGCAAGGTTCTGCACAGCAGGTTCAATAGGCTGGATTTATGTTCAAGTAGGAAAGGCAGGTTCCCAAGAACCCTTCCTCCTTACTTCCCTCCGCACCTGGTCACATTCCCAACTACCTCTCCCATCCTTGGTTCATACTCCTGACACCTGTCTCCACTATGTCCTCCATCCATATTTTCTCCACCATCAACATGACCTCATCAAAACTCTCCGCTGGCTCAGTCCTCTTCCCACTGTGCTCTTGATCCTCCCTTGGATTGGCAGACATGGGCAGAACCATGCCCATATTTATGAGACCTGTTAGGCTCTTCAGACTGCTTTTCAATTTGACCATTTAACAAACACTTTAGAGAGACAAGGTGGGTGAGGTAACAGCTTTTACTGGACCAACTTCTGTTGCTGAGAGAGATGAGCTTTCAAGCTTACACAGAGTTCTTCTTCAGGGCCTGAAGTATCTTCAAAAGCTTGTCTCTCTCCAGAACAGAAGTTGGTCCAATAAAAGCTGTTACCTCACCCACCTAGTCTCTCTAATGTATTGGGACCCACATGGCTACAGCAACACTGCATATAATAAATACTTTAACAGAGCTGGAAATTGTGCAGAGAGCCTGAGAAGAGGAGAAAGTGGCGAGAGCACCACACCTCCTATCCTGTGTGGATTTCCACCCACTGGCCCTGGTATGTGCCTATGGCAGTTCCTCTCTAGAGAAGCACTGACACCAAGCAGAATACTTACGGGTCTTTTATCAAGGCCTCACCTTTATACATATTACTTAGAGAGCGTGGTCCTTCGTTCTTGTGAGCAGTCCAACGGAATTCAAATTCTTCCACCACTTCAGCATTTCTTTAGAAAATGATGGCACAAGCCCTACTCTTTGACCTTTGTACTGAAGTCCTCACCACTTCCAACCTTTTACTGACCCTGTGAAGTCCTCCTTAAAATAAATCCCCTGTTGTAACGCAGGATGTGCGCATTCCCTCCTCTGCTAGAGACTGAAGCTGCTGGTGGTAAGTTGCGAGGTCCGGAAGACCAGAGTCGGCAGAAAGAGCTCAGCTGATGGAAGTAGTGAGTCAGCCAGGTCTGCCCCTAATACTCACTTGGTTGTGAGCTGGAGGATAGGAGGAGGGGATGGAGACAGTAGGATTAGGCAGCCAGAGCACAGTCAGTGGGGAACAGGGTTGGAAGCAGTGAGGCCTGGGGCCCAGAGTGCGAAGAAGGGGAAAGGAGGAAATTGGAAAGTGAAGCAAGGGGAGGCTAGAAGGGCAGACAGGGAAAAGGGACCTGGGGATGAGGGAGAGACTGAAAGAGCATGAGAAAAAGGGAGAGAACCAAGGGTTTTGTTCACAGGCCCCAATTCACCAAAGCAAGTAAGCCCATATGAGCTAGGAGCTTGTGTTTAAGTTCCGCTGAAGTCATTTCAATGGGACTAGAGGTCATGATTTATTGTTTTGCTAAATAGGATGGATTTACGCCCCTTGCGGATTTCTGGACCTGCTGGTTTTTGTTTTTTTTTAACATGAGGGTAAATCTAAAGTAATTCCATTGATAGGCCCAGCAGGCAGAATTTGGGCCAACGTATGAAGGTGTTGTAGGGGAGGAAAGGAAATGGTGGTGTCATAAATATAAAGGGAAGGGTAAACCCCTTTAAAATCCCTCCTGGCCAGAGGAAAAATCCTCTCACCTGTAAAGGGTTAAGAAGCTAAAGGTAACCTCGCTGGCACCTGACCAAAATGACCAATGAGGAGACAAGATACTTTCAAAAGCTGGGAGGAGGGAGAGAAACAAAGGGGTCTGTGTGTCTGTCTATATGCTGCTTTTGCTGGGGATAGACCAGGAATGGAGTCTTAGAACTTTAGTCAGTAATCTAGCTAGGTATGTGTTAGATTATGATTTCTTTAAATGGCTGAGAAAAGAATTGTGCTGAATAGAATGACTATTTCTGTCTGTGTGTCTTTTTTGTAACTTAAGGTTTTGCCTAGAGGGATTCTCTATGTTTTGAATCTAATTACCCTGTAAGGTATCTACCATCCTGATTTTACAGGGGTGATTCCTTTATTTCTATTTACTTCTATTTCTATTAAAAGTCTTCTTGTAAGAAAACTGAATGCTTTTTCATTGTTCTCAGATCCAAGGGTTTGGGTCTGTGGTCACCTATGCAAATTGGTGAGGATTTTTACCAAACCTTTCCCAGGAAGTGGGGTGCAAGGGTTGGGAGGATTTGGGGGGGAAAGACATGTCCAAACTACGTTTCCCAGTAAACCCAGTTAGAGTTTGGTGGTGGCAGTGGATATTCCAAGGACAAAGGATAAAATTAATTTGTACCTTGGAGAAGTTTTAACCTAAGCTGGTAAAAGTAAGCTTAGGAGGTTTTCATGCAGGTCCCCACATCTGTACCCTAGAGTTCAGAGAGGGGGAGGAACCTTGACAGGTGGTGGTGGTGGTGAGCAGGAAATGAGTTTAATATAGGTTTTAAAAAAGAGTTGATGCAAAACAAAGAAGCAAAATCATGGGAAAAGATGGAGCAGTGAATACACCAAGATATACTGCAGAGGGCAGGAAAAGCAAAAGTGTGATACATGAATAGGAAGGGGAAAGGCCAATGGGAGCAGTGGAGCTGATGCTTAGGATGGGGAGTGCGCAGTGCCCCCATGGCCGCCCCTGCGCCTAGGAGCCAGACATGCCGGCCTCTTCTGGGAACTGCATGGAATGAGGGCAGACAGGGAGCCTGCCTTAGCCCCGCTGCGCTGCCCACCAGACCTTTAACAGCCCGGTCAGTGGTGCTGACCAGAGCCACCAGCGTCCCTTTTCAGTTGAAAACCGGATGCCTGACAACCCTAATACTAGCTGCTTTTTTCATAAGACTGTTTAGCTCCGGGGCCTACCATGCACATGCAGCAGGGTATGCATATCCCACAAAGCATTATTTTTAAAATATCCAGTGGTCTGGTGCACCAGCCAGCCATAGACTGACGCTCTTTAAGTACCCATTGACATGGATCCGAGCCCTTATCACCTCTTCTAACAATTGCCTATAGGTTATAGGAATGTCTTGTATGCGTCTACTGAGATATTTTCCCTTTCCTTCAAAAACAAAACAAACAAACAAACAATCCTGCCATTAAAAAACCCACAGAAAATTAGAAAACAAATTATATGCCCAGCATACCGAAATAATTCTATCCTTCCAGACTATAAACTGTGAAGGTTTCCACTCAGTCTTTTACTTGCCCTGCAGATGCAGTCTTGCAAAGCTTTGTGGATTTTAAATCAGACCATTCATGTTACTTTAATGTAATTTGATGTGTGTTAATAATGTATAGATATCTAATTCAATGAGAATGCTACCATATCAGGGGTTGGAGAAAATTAAATATGTGCATCTAATTAATTTCTAGTTAATAGGAACAAAGAACTATTTTTTTCTGATTTTTTTTCAATATTTTCCTGCTATTTTCCTTCTTTTCTTAACCTGAATCTTAGTGATTTCAGTCCTTCTCTGGTCCATTTCATATTGAATTTATTATTTCCCACTGTTGTGAAATGCTCCTTTGTTTATTTTATTTTTTATTATTTTATTTTGTTCTAGTTAAATGCAAAGTGCTCATGCAAAACTAAAGCTATAGTACTGGCAAAATGCCCTGGTTTTCGAGCCTGTAAGTAAAACCCAAATAAAACCAAAGTCTTAAAATATTCCTGTTGTTTCTTGCATGGGATATTTCAATTCCCAAACAATTCACCTGTATATTAGCTTTTCTGACATTTAAAATTGTGTTTAGGACAGTAAAGATTAACCAAGGCCAAAACACTGATTTAGAAACTGTGGATCAGATCCTCAGTTGCTGTAAATTGGCATGGCTTCAATGGATTTGATTTACACCTGCTGGGGATTTGGTCTACTGGATCTAGAAACGGATGCAAACAAGAAATTTTGAGGGAAAACTGTTTCCTTTGGCTCAGTAGATTATATTGTAGTGCAAAATCTTATGATATGGGGAGCTTTCAGGGAGTCCTTCTTAAAACACCCTCAACACCAATGCCATTGTTTATAATCTCAGGACCCAAGGTACTGTGTTGATCAGACAATTTTTTCACTAAAAATCCAAGCAGGTGAGGCGCTGCACAATGTCAATGCCCATTGAAGTCTGTGGGGGTTGAGGTCACAAAGGGCCTAATCTTGCTCCCACTGAGATCAATGGACAGACTGCTATTGCCAACCGTGGGAATTGGATCATGCTAATGCACTTTCCAGGTGGGCAGCAGCACATTGGAGGACTGGGCCAAAAATATGTAAATCCACATGGCGGATGAGAGGGGGTGGGAAAGGGAAACAGAGAGAGGGTTGAATACAATAATGTGGGTTACTGTGCATGGCACTAAGGGGGCAGCTTTTGATTTGACATAAAATTATTTATGCTCATAGGCACTTATAACAAATGTAAATTAAAAAGGTTGCCTCTTCAAGCAGAATGTGCTGTGCATCAAATGGATTTCCCAAATACTTTTGGTGCTGCAATAATCCATTTCATGATTTAAAAGCCTTGTAAACATGTCAAAATGGTTGGTTGTTCTACCATCTTTGTACCATCTATTGCACCAAAGAAATAAAGGGAAATACAATTTATTCTGCAGTTTGGAAGCTCAACATTTCTCTTCCTGTTGGGTGACAACGAGTATCATATTTATTGTCAGCGTGATACTCCTAAGTATGCAGGTGATGCATTGTGAGGATTTCATACCGATAAAGCCATCAATAACGTCCTACTGGACCTGATTGGCTCAGTTGAATCAGCACAGCTGGCTTGGATATTGGGGAATAACTGATGAAAGACTGAAACAAAAGATAGTCTAGGAAAGATCGTGGTGGCTGACTGGGTTTATTTTTAACTTAAAAACTAAAGTTTGGTGGGGCTTGCTGAAGTCAAAGCCTGCAGACCCCCGTGCATTGTCCGCAGTGTGGGAGTTAAGCACGTGGAAAGATTACAAGATGAGGCCTCTGACATCCAAGCACGATTCAGAATAGATTGGAGAAATAACTTGCAGCAGCTATTGCAAACTATTTACTGCCTAATCATTCTGATGTAGGTATATTTTCAAAGCCAACATTAAAATGAAAATAAAATAAAATAAAAAGGCCTCTCATAGGGCATAGTTGAGTGGAGGTGAAGGCTCTGTGATCTCCCAGGGGCTTACAAAGTCACTGTGCTGTGAGACGCTGAGGAAGCTGTCCTGCTTTTGCAGCCTGTCAGTTTTGTGTTGAATGTTTGTATAGGGTCTTTGATCTCTTATTTACACATATTTCTCCAGGGCAGGGAAGCAGGCCGAAATAGACATTCTATTTATATAGTTCTTTCTGTGTCCCAGAGGCTGAGAACAGCAAGGTTTCAAACAAAGAGGAGGAATTTATCTACTTTTCAAGACTGCAGTACTTGCAGAGATGCGTGTTTTAGATGATAGCTCTAGATAAGGCATAAATGAAGGTACCAACATCTAGTCAAATTCATCCGTTGGATGACGCCACTGTAAGCAATGGAGTTAAACTGGGAAAGAATTTGGTTCACTATCTGTGTGTGTGTGTGTGTGTAAGACACTGAACCACACTTAGTAAATGTTATGTAGGTAGGTTTCATATACAACTTGCACTGTCAGCTAAGCCCCTCAAATCACTTAAGCAATTAAGTCAATGGGGCTCTGCACAGGGCTCTAGGTCAGTTACAGGATCCAGGCCCATACTGTTAAAAAACATCCTAGAGCATTTACTTGTCCTCTGAAAAGCAATTGTGTTACATTTGGAGATTTAATTAAATCACAAGCATGTGAGGAAGAGGAATTTTAATCCAGTTGTATGTGAAAAGCTCAACCTTAACTGTGGAATCACTATGCATGCCTCAATCTTTTGTTCTTTCCTTAAATAATGAGGCAGCACTCAGAGAATTCTAAGAGCCTCTGACAAATATTTTTAAATACAGTGAATCAAGAAGTCCTCTACAACTCCATAACATACTAGGAAATACTAGCAAATAACCAAGCAGCATAAAACTAAACAAAATTCCCCATTTTCTGAGAACATTGTCCCCCACACTATTAGTTTCATCAGCAACCCTCTTAAACAGATGTGCCTTGCTTCATGTCTTGACAATTAGCAGCAGACTTGGGCTATTTTGGACCAGGGTGGGGATGTGCATTCCAAAGGGGCCGTTACAGACAACAGCAGGCAAGTGGTCCTGTCCAGTTTGAGTGTCATCACGGATCTCAACTACAGCTCTACGGCATGAGAGAGAGGTGGTCTCCCAGTCAGCTAGATCCAGAGTTAGTTAGGACTTTGTAGATCAAAGTCTATCTTAAACACCCACTGGAAAAACATAGGAAGCCAGTGCATATCTTGGGGCACCATTTAAAGAAATAAGTAAAATTAACTGAAATACATGTAATGTCTCTGTTTCTTATAGAGCTGGTTGGGAAATGATTTTTTGTCACAAAAAAAATTTAGATGAAATCAATACCTTTTTTTGTTTGTATCAACATTTTCCCTCAAAATACCAAAACGTGAAGATTTTGGATTGAAATTTTGGTTGTTGAGAAGCTAGCAAATTTTAGTTCTTGTTTTCTGACGAAACCCAAAATATTTTTGAGGAAAATGGATTTTTTTTTTTTGGTGAAAATTTCTGCTTGGTCAAAAAGCCACTTTCCACAAATAAACCAACAAACAGTGTTTTGGTGGAAAATTCTCTACTGTCTTCAAATTATAATGCATCTTATCTCAGAGGAGAGGCAGCGTACAGAGATGAAAAAGACAACATTCAACAAAACCAGTTATGATCTTATCATAATAATTAAACTGCCACCTACACACATATATAATAATTAGCAATTAATACAGTGCAAAATAATCAATTAAGAACTTGACGGACTGATAATCTTGAAGCCTATAAAGTGAGTTTATCTGATTTGTAACAATGGATTATGACATCATGCCTTTGTTTTTAGGAAATAAAATAAGCCATGAAGAGCATGTTTCTGTCATTTATGGGAAATCAAGTAGGTTAATCATTTATGATTTTTATGCTTCAAGGCTTATGTGTGCTACATGCTGTAGAGAGATCTAAACCATTACTCTAAAGCCCATTGTAGCATATATGCCCCCTGCTGCTGAAGAGCCAACCTCATCAAACTGAGCTTTGTCTAAAAGATATTGTAAATATATTATAGGATGCAAGGTACTGCCTGATTATGCAAAACCAGCAGAAGATTGCCACTTAGCAAAGCTACACAGTTCTGGGTATTTATTTCCTCTGAGAGCTCAGATAATCAAATCCACTAGCATTTATAGAGTGACATGCTGCAAACAACAGTCTGGAATATTAGGTGTCAGTGAGGTTCTGGGAAGATGAAACATGAAGCTAAACTGAACATCCCTATCCAAATGGCTCATTTCAAGTAGCTCATGGCTATTAAGTACACTCTTCCCTCTGGGTGGGTATGAAGACTAGGAAATGATCTTGCAAGCGTGGAAAAGAAAAATGTGAACCACATTAACATAATGAACCATAAAAAAGCAGGGCTGGTCTTTTTACTTGTCTCTGATGGTGCACCGATGTGTTAATAGAATTAGTTTACTATTAACAATTGCACCAACTAACTAGGGAGCCAGATCCTGGTAAGTGCTGAGTGCCTCCTTTGACTCGTTGATCGTCCTTGGCTCCCAGTGCAGTTGCTTAGTGCCTTGCTCAGAGGTCCAGCTCCCCAGGAACTGTTCTGCTAAGCAAGTCTAACTGATGTTAGAATTTCTGCTCTCAGTTGCCCTTGTGAAATCATATAGTTAAAGGGATTGCATAGGAGTGATTGAGGAGGGAAAATGGCCATCTTTTTCTTAAAAGCATGCTTTCTGGATCATATTCTGTTCCATTTACAAGTATCCAACCCCACTAACTTCAATGGGATTCCACACGTGGAACTCAGGGCCCAATCTTCTGCAGGTATAATTGGCATAACTCCATTACAGGCCACCAGATTTACACCAGCTGATGATCCGGTCCATAGTTAAAGCAGAATATGACCGTCCATCAGACTCAATCTCCCTGAAGCCATTACCAGCTGGAGTGAGGGTTTTGGTTTTGGCGAGATGGAGTTTTAGGAGTAGAGCAATTGAAATGACCAGGTAAAACTGGAGACTATGGTTCCTTCCGGGGGTTCCTGCTGAGTGAGCAACATCCAGAGTACAACTGCGTACACATCTACCCACATGTTCCATAAATAATATGTCTAAAGAATTTAATTTTCTATCAGTAGTTTGCATGTTTATGAAGTGTCATAAATTGTGGGTGTTTATGCCCCTCCACTTGGCACTTTTGCAACAGTGGATAATAGCTGAGAAAATGCTAGATCGAATGAATTCCTCCACTGATTTCAAATAAACCTTATGAGTTGGAGCAATAAAGAATGTTAAACAGTGTGTACAAAATAACATGCTGTTAGTTACCGTATATGCTGCTTCAGTAAACACTAAAGCATTTTAATCTTGGCTCCAATACAGTAAACAGCAAGTTAATAAGCTAAGGGACAATGCTTATCTTTAAAATTCTTTCAGATTCCTGTGTATAATGTTACCCTGCCCTGGTGGGCTGCTGGCTGACTCGTCTGTCATTTTATTTCTGTCATTGTAAAGTTCAGGTGATCATTTTAATTTGTGCTGAAACTTATTACCGTAACTTAAAAATTGTCAGCTGATGCACATTGGTGTAGCTCCATTGAAGTTACATTAATATACTCCAGCTGATCACCTGGCCTACATATTTAAAAACAATCCCCAAAGTGTACAATTACATAAAAACAAATAGACGTATGTTATAATCAGAGTATGAAATAATAAAAGTAACAGTGGCTTCAAATACTCAGGACCTGATCATCAGCTAGTGTAAATTGAAAAGGAGTACTTGTGGCACCTTAGAGACTAACCAATTTATTTGAGCATGAGCTTTCGTGAGCTACAGCTCACTTCATCGGATGCATACCGTGGAAACTGCAGAAGACATTACATACGCACAGGTTTCAGAGTAACAGCCGTGTTAGTCTGTATTCGCAAAAAGAAAAAGAGTACTTGTGGCACCTTAGAGACTAACCAATTTATTTGAGCATGAGCTTTCGTGAACTATTACCAGCAGGAGAGTGAGTTTGTGTGTGTATGGGGGTGGGGGGGTGAGAAAACCTGGATTTGTGCTGGAAATGGCCCACCTTGATTATCATGCACATTGTAGGGAGAGTGGTCACTTTGGATGGGCTATTACCAGCAGGAGAGTGAGTTTGGGGGGGGGGGCGGAGGGTGAGAAAACCTGGATTTGTGCTGGAAATGGCCCAACTTGATGATCACTTTAGATAAGCTATTACCAGCAGGACAGTGGGGTGGGAGGAGGTATTGTTTCATGGTCTCTGTGTGTATATAATGTCTTCTGCAGTTTCCACGGTATGCATCTGATGAAGTGAGCTGTAGCTCACGAAAGCTCATGCTCAAATAAATTGGTTAGTCTCTAAGGTGCCACAAGTACTCCTTTTCTTTTTGTATATACACACAGAGACCATGAAACAATACCTCCTCCCACCCCACTGTCCTGCTGGTAATAGCTTATCTAAAGTGATCATCAAGTTGGGCCATTTCCAGCACAAATCCAGGTTTTCTCACCCTCCGCCCCCCCCACCCAACACAAACTCACTCTCCTGCTGGTAATAGCCCATCCAAAGTGACCACTCTCTTCACAATGTGTATGATAATCAAGGTGGGCCATTTCCTGCACAAATCCAGGTTTTCTCTAGTGTAAATTGTCATTGACTGATGTTGATTATGTCACCTGAGGACCCGCTTCTCAAAATTCTAGATTATAATGCATGGTTAGAAGGAGCAACAGCAGTGCTGCTCTCTTAATTAATTCTCCAAAGACTTATATTTAATGCCGTCACTTCTCCAACCTGTTTGTAACGCGACAATATGGTGCTGTATTTTTCTAGATATTCTTTAGGCTCAGCCTCCACAACATAGCGTTTTATTTTCATTAATTCAGAACACCCCACCCTTTTTATTTAGACTTAAAGCCCCTCACCTGTTTCTTTGTCACCTCACACTGTGTACACAAATTGGCATTCGCCACCCACGCTGCGCTCGTTTAAAAAGCTATATAAGGTGCAGGGTAATAATGAATAGGGTCCCCTATTCTTCGAACCTTTGTTTAATAAAGATTAAGGGTCACATCTTCAACAGGCATAAATCAGCCTGGTTCCACTGAAGTCAACAGAGCGATGCCAATTATCACTTGAGGAGTTGGCCCCCAAAAGCCTAATTTAGCTAGAGAAAGGATCTGGGAATGTGGAACTTTCTCCTGCAATTTTAAACATGGCCTGCAGTGTTTAAATGCATAATATCATCTTCCAACGCATTAACATATACTCCCACTTACTCAACACTATACCATAACCGGCAGTCAGACTGCAGGCATGCTGGCTTTTAGGCTCTATTAATGGGGATGTATCAAGTAAAGAATTTGTCTACAAATAGAATGTTAAATGTAGCATATTCAGATTGTTATGCAGCAGAAGCATGAATCCATCTGTGCTGATTACAGACATGCTACTACCCACAATAGCATTTGGGGGCTGAGGAAGGTTAAATCAGAAAATGTTCCTGAGTCTGAAAGCTGTAAAACTTGCAGTTTTAACTGAGCAGTGACGAAATTGTAATATGATGCTTGGCATCTCCAAGTATTTAGGGTGTTTTCTCTGTCCTTATTTCCCTGATTAACCTGATCCAAAACCCATGGAAAAACTCCTACTGATTTCAATGGACTTTGACTCAGTCCCTAATTGAAATATCTTCTATAAAGAGGCAAATGGATTGAATTGTGGTGAGCATTGTGGAATGGAGGAAAAATGTTAGCTGTTAGAATAACTAGAGGTACCGTGTGAAAAGACATCTTGAAGAGATTGGGGATGAGTCCTCCTAGGGTACTACTTTATGTAATCTGGGAACTAATACTTATTGCATTTAGTCCACCTTCAGCCACCTTCAGCCAGCCTTTTACAATGGAGCTGATTGGCAGAGGCTTTCAAACATAACTTAGAAAGCAAATATGTGAGCATTGTGCAGGCAACTGCAGTGCAAGTGCATTGACCCACTGCTCCATGAGTTTAAATGTGGCTCCAGTGGCAGGTTTCATCATGCTGTAACGAGGCAGCTTGCTTCTAGGCCTGAACTGAGACATGCCGTGGGCCTGCATTCAGTGAAGTGGTGGATGGTTGCCCCCTAAAGGGAAGGGAAAATATAATTCAGCCACCTTCACACTGTTTACATCATGTTTCCACTGCTGATCTCTGGGTCAAGTCTGGCAGCGGCTGGCTATGGGAATCCCTAATGTAGTCTAACCTGGCAACACTCGTTATAGGACCAGCCTAGGAATGCGACCAGAGCAGAAAGTCAGAGAAAAATGATCCTGATGCCCTAGATTTTAGCTTATCCATAATAAATCAGCCAACTTCTTACTTATTAAAGGTACATACTAAAATCTTATACTGAATACATTTGTAAATGTGGCATAACAGCCCCCTTTGTATGGAGTCTGAATAGCCGAGAACATGACTTCACAAAAATCTGGACCTTGAATTTGAGTGTCAAACGGAAGCAAATGGTCCGTGCAATGTTTCCAGTGCTACAACCTCATTTAAAGGAGATTTCCTTGAGGGGATTGATCTTTATGGTTAAAAAGAGATCCCTATTCTTCTTCAGAATATCTGACTAATTATGAATTAACATCATCTGCTTTTATCCTAGCTCCTTGTGTAAAAATGTACTGGGGGAGAAGCACTTTTTTCAACTCTGACTGTAAGGTGACCCTACTTTACCATATTCGTGGGCTGCAAGCAATTTTCATGCTATTGGTACAGATGGAATGGATAAGACCCTCTTCATCCTTTAGAAGTAAAACCAGTGCTGGTATCTGCGGTGTTTAAATAATCTGGCTTTAAAAGAAACATGAAAACACCATATGGAACCAGACAGCCATTTCCATCAGTGTATTTTGTGCATTTGAGTTTACTTTAACATGACATCTAATAAATCATGTATCATGTAGTGACCATATCAGGTAGGCGCTTATTGAAAGGATATTGGTGTGGAGGACTTGCTGTGCCTGGGTATTTATTAAGGAAATGAAAGATCTCTACAACATATGATACACCATGTGTTGCTGAACGTTATTAGTTTGCAAACAGAAAAGTGTTTCTTTCTCTCGCCCTCCTGTGCATGCAGGATAAAACCCTGAAATAAAATTTGCCCTTGGTTTAAAGATGAATAGGGTACACATCCTGTTGGATTCATAGCTGATTTGACAGTGTATTCTGAAGTCACTCCCAGGTTCACGTGCTTATGCAGGAAGGAAACATACCTGTGGAGATACCCTCAGGCAGTGGTCATTAAAATATGACCATGTGCCACCTGACCTTAAGGCATATCACTGCTTCAACCCTTCACCTTGCAATTGCTGGGCTTGGCTTATTAACAAAGGGCCATCTAAATGTAAGAAATGAGCTGGGGGAATGAGCCTGCCATCTTTCTTTTGAAGGGCAACAATAAGCGATAGCTTGGTTAGTTATGTGACAATGTAATATCTGTCCATTTTCTGCCATGGCAGCCGCAGTATGCCTTAAGCTGGATGTGCAGCATAATGAATCTATTAGTTTTGCAGTGAAAGTGCAAAAACAAATGCAGTGACAGGAGAGAGAGAGAGAGAGAGAGAGAGAGATCACTGCTATATGCTCTCTGTATCAGCCCCGCCAGCCCGATGCGGGTTGGTGCACTCATGTAATAAAGCATGAAAATGCTTCTTTAATTTTCCTACATGTGACGGGCTGTTAACTGGGGAGATGTGCCAAATGTTTCAGAAAAAAAACTGATTATCTTGTGGGAGAACCAGCTGTCTTGTAGGGAGAGTGGCTACTTTCATGTGTGACCCTCTTATCACCCATGAAAACATTTAGATACAGAGCACTCAACCTGTATCTCATTATGGGCGCGTAATGTAATGTGACAACGCTGTTGCAACCTGTTGTGATTTACCATACTATGAAAACAATACTAGATTTTCTTCAAACTGTGCCTAAAGAAAACATGATTTCTGAAAAAAGAAAAGGAGGACTTGTGGCACCTTAGAGACAAACCAATTTATTTGAGCGTGAGCTTTCTGAGTACCTTTCGCAAGCACTACATTCACTCCAAAGGGAGATGAAACACAACACAAACAAAATGAAGTGTTTCCTTTTGGAAAGAACAAGGGAACGCTTAACAGCACTGTATCTTTTCCAAAGCATTTTACAACCTTTATTAATTAATTCCACAACACCCCTATAAGATAACTCTATTTCCAGATCCCCACTTTACAGATGAGGAAATGGAGGCTGTGAGATGAGCTCAGGGGAGCTCACTGCTCCATTTTCAATATTTCAATAAATATTTCAGCTCTGTATTGGGGAAAAAATCAGTTGATGTAGTCAGACCGTAGATTCATAGCCCTGGTCTACACTAGGACTTTAGGTCGAATTTAGCAGCGTTAAATCAATGTAAACCTGCACCCGTCCACACGATGAAGCCCTTTTTTTCGACTTAAAGGGCTCTTAAAATCCATTTCCTTACTCCACCCCTGACAAGTGGATTAGCGCTTAAATCGGCCTTGCCAGGTCGAATTTGGGTACTGTGGACACAATTCGACGGTATTGGCCTCCGGGAGCTATCCCAGAGTGCTCCATTGTGACCGCTCTGGACAGGACTCTCAACTCAGATGCACTGGCCAGGTAGACAGGAAAAGAACCGTGAACTTTTGAATCCCATTTCCTGTTTGGCCAGCGTGGCAAGCTGCAGGTGACCATGCAGAGCTCATCAGCAGAGGTGACCATGATGGAATCCCAGAATTGCAACAGAGCTCCAGCATGGACTGAACGGGAGGTACGGGATCTGATCACTGTATGGGGAGAGGAATCTGAGCTATCAGAACTCCGTTCCAGTTTTTGAAATGCCAAAACCTTTGTCAAAATCTCCCAGGGCATGAAGGACAGAGGCCATAACAGGGACCCAAAGCAGTGCCGCATGAAACTTAAGGAGCTGAGGCAAGCCTACCAGAAAACCAGAGAGGCGAACGGCCGCTCCGGGTCAGAACCCCAAACATGCCTCTTCTATGATGAGCTGCATGCCATTTTAGGGGGTTCAGCCACCACTACCCCAGCCGTGTTGTTTGACTCCTTCAATGAAGATGGAGGCAACATGGAAGCAGGTTTTGGGGACGAAGAAGATGATGATGCTGATGAGGTTGTAGATAGCTCACAGCAAGCAAGCAGAGGAACTGGTTTTCCTGACAGCCAGGAACTGTTTCTCACTCTGGACCTGGAGCCAGTACCCCCCGAACCCACCCAAGGCTGCCTCCTGGACCCGGCAGGCGGAGAAGGGACCTCCGGTGAGTGTACCTTTTAAAATACTATACATGGTTTAAAAGCAAGCATGTGAAAGGATTAATTTGCCCTGGCATTCGCGGCTCTCCTGGATGTACTCCCAAAGCCTTTGCAAAAGGTTTCTGGGGAGGGCAGCCTTATTGCGTCCTCCATGGTAGGACACTTTACCACTCCAGGCCAGTAACACGTACTCGGGAATCATTGTACAACAAAGCATTGCAGTGTATGTTTGCTGGTGTTCAAACAACATCCGTTCTTTATCTCTCTGTGTTATCCTCAGGAGAGGGAGATATCATTCATGGTCACCTGGTTGAAATAGGGTGCTTTTCTTCAGGGGACACTCAGAGGTGCCCGTTCCTGCTGGGCTGTTTGCCTGTGGCTGAACAGAAATGTTCCCCGCTGTTAGCCACGGGGAGGGGGGAAGGTTGAGGGGGTAGCCACGCGGTGGGGGGAGGCAAAATGCGACCTTGTAACGAAAGCACATGTGTGCTATGTATGTAATGTTAACAGCAAGGTTTACCCTGAAAGTGTGTAGCCACTGTTTTATAAAATGTGTCTTTTTAAATA
Source organism: Eretmochelys imbricata (assembly GCF_965152235.1). Classification (NCBI taxonomy): domain Eukaryota; kingdom Metazoa; phylum Chordata; order Testudines; family Cheloniidae; genus Eretmochelys; species Eretmochelys imbricata. Next base: position 114,415,615 of record NC_135577.1, read on the forward strand.
CTGCTGTCCTTTTTTTTTCTCCACCAGCTGCATGTGTTTCAATGATCACAGGATCTTCTCCTTCCCAGAGGTTAGTGAAGATTAGAAAGAAAAAAAAATGCACTCGTGATGAAATGTTCTCTGAGCTCATGCTGTCCTCCCACACTGACAGGGCACAGACGGATGCATGGAGGCAAATAACGTCAGAGTGCAGGAAAGCACAAAATGACCAGGAGGAGAGGTGGCGGGCTGAAGAGAGTAAGTGGCGGGCTGAAGTCAGGGCTGAAGCTCAAATGTGGCGGCATCATGATGAGAGGAGGCAGGGTTCAATGCTGAGGCTGCTGGAGGATCAAACCAGTATGCTCCAGTGTATGGTTGAGCTGCAGCAAAGACAGCTGGAGCACAGACTGCCACTACAGCCCCTGTGTAACCAACCGCTCTCCTCCCCAAGTTCCATAGCCTCCACACCGAGACACCCAAGAACGCGGTGGGGGGGCCTCCGGCCAACCAGCCAATCCACCACAGAGGATTGCCCAAAAAACAGAAGGCTGGCATTCAATAAATTTTAAAGTTGTAAACTTTTAAAGTGCTGTGTGGCATTTTCCTTCCCTCCTCCACCACCCCTCCTTAGCTACCTTGGTAGTCATCCCCCTATTTGTGTGATGAATGAATAAAGAATACATGAATGTGAAGCAACAATGACTTTATTGCCTCTGACAGCAGTGATCGAAGGGAGGAGGGGAGGGTGGTTAGCTTGCAGGGAAGTAGAGTGAACCAAGGGGCGGGGGGTTTCATCAAGGAGAAACAAACAGAACTTTCACACCGTAGCCTGGCCAGTCATGAAACTGGTTTTCAAAGGTTCTCTGATGCGTACCACGCCCTCCTGTGCTCTTCTAACCGCCCTGGTGTCTGGCTGCGCATAACCAGCAGCCAGGTGATTTGCCTCAACCTCCCACCCCACCATAAACGTCTCCCCCTTACTCTCATAGATATTGTGGAGTGCACAGCAAGCAGTAATAACAGTGGGAATATTGGTTTCACTGAGGTCTAAGCGAGTCAGTAAACAGCGCCAGCGCACCTTTAAACATTCAAATGCACATTCTACCACCATTCTGCACTTGCTCAGCCTGTAGTTGAACAGCTCCTGACTACTGTCCAGGCTGCCTGTGTACGGCTTCATGAGCCATGGCATTAAGGGGTAGGCTGGGTCCCCAAGGATACATATAGGCATTTCAACATCCCCAACAGTTATTTTCTGGTCTGGGAATAAAGTCCCTTCCTGCAGCTTTTGAAACAGACCAGAGTTCCTGAAGATGCGAGCGTCATGTACTTTTCCCGGCCATCCCACGTTGATGTTGGTGAAACATCCCTTGTGATCCACCAGAGCTTGCAGCACTATTGAAAAGTACCCCTTGCAGTTTATGTAGTCGGCGGCTTGGTGCTCCGGTGCCAAGATAGGGATATGGGTTCTGTCTATGGCCCCACCACAGTTAGGGAATCCCATTGCAGCAAAGCCATTCACTATGATCTGCACATTTCCCAGGGTCACTACCCTTGATATCAGCAGATCTTTGATTGCGTGGGCTACTTGCATCACAGCAGCCCCCACAGTAGATTTGCCCACTCCAAATTGATTCCCAACTGACCGGTAGCTGTCTGGCATTGCAAGCTTCCACAGGGCTATCACCACTTGCTTCTCAACTGTGAGGGCTGCTCTCATCTTGTTATTCCTGTGCTTCAGGGCAGGGGAAAGCAAGTCACAAAGTTCCATGAAAGTGCCCTTATGCATGTGAAAGTTTCGCAGCCACTGGGAATCATCTCAGACCTGCAACACTATGCGGTCCCACCAGTCTGTGCTTGTTTCCCGAGCCCAGAATTAGCATTCCACAGCATGAACCTGCCCCATTAGCACCATGATGCATGCATTGGCAGGGCCCATGCTTTGAGAGAAATCTGTGTCCATGTCCTGATCACTCACATGACCGTGCTGGCGTCGCCTCCTCGCCTGGTATCGCTCTGCCAGGTTCTGGTGCTGCATATACTGCTGGATAATGCGTGTGGTGTTTAATGTGCTCCTAATTGCCAAAGTGAGCTGAGCCGCCTCCATGCTTGCCTTGGTATGGCGTCCGCACAGAAAAAAGGCGTGGAACGATTGTCTGCCGTTGCTCTGACAGAGGGAGGGGCGACTGATGACATGGCTTACAGGGTTGGCTTACAGGGAATTAAAATCAACAAAGGGGGTGGCTTTACATCAAGGAGTATTTCAGGCAGGACTTCACGGAGGGTTTCAATAAGAAATGGTGCACCTAAGTAATTGTTCTTATTGGAACAAGCAGGTTGGTCTGGCCTCTGATTGATACATGGCTAGATTTACCTTGCTGCACCTTCTCTGTTAGTGACTGCAGTGTGACCTAGAGGAATGAGCCCCTAGACGGGGGAGGGGGGGAAGCAAATGAGTACAAAACAAATCTGGTCTATTTCTTGTTTTGATCCACTCCATCTATCTTTTACATCTTTGGCTGGCAGCAGACGGTGCAGAAGGACTGCAAGCCATCCACATCTCATGGCTGCTCGGCAGAAGATGGTGCAGTAGGACTGCTAGCCATCCTCATCTCTTGCCTGCCTGGCAGAAGATGGTACAGTAGGACTGCTTGCAATCCGTATCGCCTGCCTGCTCACCATAAGATGGTTCAACAAAACTGACTGCAGGACTAAAGAGAATGACCTGATCAAGTCACTCCAAATTTAGTCCCTGCGCCCATGTCTGCCCAGGCGCTCCTGGCCAATGTGGCCAGGAGCACCTCGGACATGACGATGACGGCTACCAGTCGTACTGTACCGTCTGCTGCCACAAGGCAATGGGTTGATGCTGCTGTGTAGCAATGCAGTACCACATCTGCCAGCACCCAGGAGACATACGGTGACAGTTACCTGAGCAGACTCCATGCTTGCCGTGGTATGGTGTCTGCACAGGTAACTCAGGAAAAAAGGCGCGAAACGATTGTCTGCCCTTGCTTTCACGGAGGGAGGGAGGGAAGGGGGGCCTGACGATATGTACCCAGAACCACCCGCGACAATGTTTTAGCCCCATCAGGCATTGGGATCTCAACCCAGAATTCCAATGGGCAGCAGAGACTGCAGGAACTGTGGGATAGCTACCCACAGTGCAACGCTCCGGAAGTCGACTCTAGCCTCGGTACTGTGGAAGCACTCCGCCGAGTTAATGCACTTAATGCACTTAGAGCATTTTCTGTGGGGGGACACACACTCGAATATATAAAACCGATTTCTAAAAAACCGACTTCTATAAATTCGACCTAATTTCGTAGTGTAGACATACCCATAGATTCCAAGGCCAGAAAGTTCTGGTGCCACAAGTCAAGGAGAATGTTGATAAATTGCAGAGGGTTCAGGGAAGAGCCATGGGAATGATTAAAGGATTAGAAAACCTGCCTTAAAGTGATAGACTCAAGGAGCTCACTCTATTTAGTTCAACAAAGAGAAGGTTAAGGGGTGACTTGATTACAGTCAATAAGTACCTACCCGGGGAACAAATATTTAATAATGGGCTCTTCAATTTAGCACTGAAAAGTATGACATGATCCAATGGTGGGAAGTTGAAGCTAGGCAAATTCAGACTACTAGAAATATGGTGTAAATTTTTGACATTGAGGGTAATTAACCATTGGAACAAATTACTAAGGTTGATGGTAGATTCTCCATCACTGGAATCTTTTAAATCAAGATTGGATCTTTTTCTAAAAACATATTCCCTAGGAATTATTTGGGGGACATTTCTGGCCTGTGGTACACAGGAGGCCAGACTGCATGATCACAACAGTCCCTTCTGGCCTTGAAATCTATGAAAAGTATTCAGCGCAGAATTTCTAAAGAGCTTAGATCCAATTAGGGCACCTAAAAATACCCAGTATCCAACAGCTCCCAATGTGATGCTTATGGCCATTTTTTCCCAAGAGCTCAGCACTCAACCTACTAATCCGTCCTTAGGTGGGAAACCTCAGGGGAACACTTGGGTGCTGTAGGAAATGGTGTCACTGATGATTCAGTTTATGGAATACTTTCTTCTGAGTCAGGAGCGAACGAGTGTCCCACTAACTATGCAGGGTACATATAAAAGCAGCAGCGATTTTCAGTGGCACAAATGGCCGTCAGGCACCTAACTCCCATTGAAAGTCTCCCCCAGTCTGTGTCATGTTTAAAGTCTCAGACTTGGAATCTAGATTCCTGGGGTCTGTTTTTTGCCCAGCTACTGAATCACTGCAGCATGAGGGCCTAGCCAGCTAAGCTCTCCATGCGTCAAGTGTCATCCAGGTCTCAAATATGTGCAATGATAGCTTGCAGGGCTGTTGTGAGACTTAGTCCTGGTCTACCCACAAAGTTACTCCAGTTTAATTAAAAGTGTAACGTCACTCCGATTTAGCTAGAGTGTGGATACTGACATTGGTGGAGCCTGCCCCTGTTACATAATATAATCATATGATCCCCGTTTAAACTGATGTCCCCAGGCCAACTTCCATCAGTTTAAACAAATTGTGTATAGACAAGCCTTTCATGTTTGCACACTCTGAGTCCAGGAGACAAAAGGAAATTATAAGTATAAAGCATAGTTGATGGCTGTCTGTCGTATGAGAGCTGGCTGTGCTTCCCTTACACTCTCGTTTGTTTGCTTTAGCAGTGCAGCTGTTTACATGCTCTGTTTTGTAGCTGGTCGTCATCCCTTTTCATTCACATTGTATTTCCTATAAATATCTGTGCTCTGGTTTATGTATTTTTGTTTAAACCCATGTTTACTTCAAAGACAGAGGGGCTTCAGATATCCTTTGCTTACTTCTGGCGGGAGACTTCAGACATCTGGCTTTCTTTTGCCCCATGTCGTGTACACCCAGAGGGCCAAGGCAGTGACTCGGTCCAATTTCATGTCCTATTTTAACCGATCAGCTCATCCTGGGCTGACTTTGCTCACCTCACCCTTATGATCCCACCATGGCCTTCTCTACGAGAAGCACCAGAAATGTTGTGCTGCCTGTTCAGTATCTCGCTATGGCCAGATATGTGGGAATCATGAAAGCTCAGTGCAAGCTACTTCTTCTGATGCCATGGGATCATCACTGCTTTTTCCATGACAACCACAGTCCCACTTGGTCCTGGAAACATGAATCTGAAGATGCTCCTATATGGCAGCTAGATAACCATAGCCCCTGTATGGGATGTCCAATCCAGGCTGCACCGAGCAGTCCGTTTAGAGAGCTAAAAACATGCACATGAAACAATATCGTCAAAGCAGCCTAAGACATTCTCCATGCTTGTGTCCATGTGGAACAATAATTGCCTTGCTTCCAGTTTATGGTCCAAATCTATGCCGGTTGAAGATTAGATTTTTGCCAGAGATGAAAGCAAGTGATATAGAGATCATTTGGTCAATGCAAACGCCAGCAACTCTCTAGCAGTCAAAGGCCAGAGGCTAAGGGCTAGATTCTCAGATGATGGCTGATTAGGCACTTAGATTCACAAATCAGCCTCAAAACCAGTAGGGAGATGCCAGTTTACACCAGGTGATGATCTAGCCCCCTGCTTTTATAACATTTACAGTAATTCTTACAGTTGCAATTTAGGAGGGAAATGTCACTAAAATTTTAGCCCATCACCATTATCATATTTAGATAGCTCCATCATGTTAGTAGCACTATTTCCCACTTGCTCGAATGAAACAGGAAGATCCCTACAGTCCTGTATAGAAGTCCACAGGAAACAGAGAGTTAAATGCGTGCAAATTGCCTCTCTTTTACTCCTGATATTCTAAAGTAACGAAGGGGCATTGAAGAGAAGATTGAAAAATAAGAGCCAATCCTTAAAACAGAGTTGTGATCACTAGAGCATAAGAAGCTGTTCAGAGTAAATTTTATAGAATTATAGGCAAAAAATCCGTTCAGATATGCATCACAGATTAAATAGAAAACAAAAAGCACACAATGGGTATACTGTTATATTTTCCAAGGGAAAATGTATTATCACATCTTAAAATGATAAAATATCAGAGAGATTTCCACTTCACAGTGAATTATTTTGTATTAGAAAACTTTTTAAAGTGCTTTGGGCTGCGTTCAGAAGGGAAATACTTTGGGTTCATTATTTGATACCAGCGTAGATCTTTTCCAGGCAAAAGAGGGCACACATTGTCCTTCTGGTACGGTGCTGAAACAGGATAGTTTATATGGACCTGCTATAGGATGGGATTTTCTGAAGTGTGTAGTGTTGGCCAATTGTGCTCCCATTGAAATGAATGGAAGTTTCACCACTGACTTCAGTGGGACCAGTTAGGCCAATACTAATTGCTTTTGAAAATACTCACCCATAATGTTTCTTCCTCATCTGTGGATGAGATTTAGTTGGGATGAGAGGTTAGGTGGATAGGGGTTAGTAAGGAATCATCCCCCACCAACCTCATAGAGAATCCACCAAGGCGTTAATACCATCAGAGGCAACATGCATGAATTTGTCTATTGTGGAGGAGTGTGAGGGGTCTTGGTTTCCCTCCTACCTAAGGGTCTATTGAGGATACACAGCTTTTGCTGGATCCTCTTTAATCCCCCTGTTGTAATCTTCCCAAGGGTCTGATAATAAGGGCTTTACAAGGTCTGATCCTCACCCGTCTTTTGGGGTGTGGGAGAAGGAAAACCCACTTTGCTATTCCCCCAAAAGCTCACCCCACTTCCTGTGGGGTTTCTGGGTCTATTCCTTGGGTGGTTCTTTGCTCAGCCACTGCTGAGGAGCTTCAGTAAGGTAGACCCTAGCCTCTCTGGTAGCCATCATCTTTTGCCTAACCTGCAGCCTTTTATCTCAGCAGTTGCTCCTCTGTAAATCAGTCTCAGGTTGGGAAATAGCTGTTCTGTCCGTTAATCCCTTTGTGGCTGTTGCAGTGTAGAGTTTATACTCTCCATCATCACAGGGAGAGACTGCTGCATGCAGGTGGGAGCCCAGGATACCCTACTTCTAGAAGCAGCACGGCAAGGAAGCTGAAGGGGGGTTGATCAAGTCATGAGAAAGTGAAATGAGCACAGAGCCAGTGTGTAGACAGTCTGGGCTTCTGGTGGGCCCTATAACCATAAACAGAGCTGTTAAGAAACCAAATACCTATCCCATGGGAACTTCTGATATTTCAACATCTGTTTCAATCCAGAAATGGGACAAAGTCAAAATATTGATATTTTTTGAGGAATGGGAAGTCGTGAAAAACGCCAGTTTGAAAACATCAAAATGAAAAATGTTGAGAGAAACAAAATGTTTTGTGTTTAAAAAGTTGACTTTTTTCTATTTGATATTTCAAAACATTAAAACAATAGTTTTTTTTAATATTCTCATTGAAAAATGGGAAAATTTCATTGAAATTGACATCTTCATGCGGGAAATGTGGATGGCTCTGAAACCCCATAGTTCATCAGGACAAATTTTCAGTTGAAAAAGTCTGACCAGCTCTAACTGTGAGGTTTGGGGATGCCATTTCTGTTTGTTCCATTGTGGAACAAGTTAATGGAAACCCCTTAGAAGATACTTTGTGGGTTTTAGTCCCCTTTGTGGGCTTTTCATAGATTCATAGCTTATAAGGCCGGAAGGGATCATTGTGATCATCTAGTCTGACCTCTGTATAACACAGGCCAGAGAACTTCCCTGAAAAAATTCCTGTTTTGAGCTAGAGCATCTTTCAGAAAAACATTCAGTCTTGATTTAAAAATTGCCAGCGATAGAGAATCCACTACAACCCTTGGTAGCTTAACCAGTGGAATAATTACCCTGACTGTTAAAAAATTGTTCTTTGTAGGAATGGCTCTCCCTTTCCACAGTGGGTAGAAGTTAATAATTTATGGGAGCTGTTGGTGCCTAATGAGCCATCAAGTGTAACAAGGGCCTGATTCTTCAACTCTGATGTATATTTTGTTAGTGTCTAAGGTGCCACAAGTCCTCCTTTTCTTTTTGCAGATACAGACTAACACGGCTGCTACTCTGAAACCTATGTATATTGAGTACTTGATGGGACTACTCTAGTAAGGAAGTATTACTCAAAGTGAGCTGGGCCCTAAGTTAGTTGCTATCACAGATTTCTTTCTCTCTCTCTCTATCAAAATATTATATAATAGAATTGCTTTCTGCACCATCGGTACTTTGAGAAAATCCATGGGCCTGCTTGGTTTTTCTGATTAGTTGGGGAAGTTGTATCTCAGCTGATCCTCTATACTGAGCCATCTTTCCCACCCTGCTGATCCTGGGAGAGTAAATTCCAGTGGTGGAAAATAGTGCTGTAAAGGAATTGAGATAAAAATAGCCTTTAGTGCCCTTAAATAATGAAGTGGAGTTGTGTTTTTGCTGTTCAGGATGTGTGAGGATTTAGAAAGAGACATTTTGGAGAAATATGGAGCAGAGAGGATTGACCTGACCAGTATTTCCGATGCAACCCATTTGCTTCTGTAAACATAAGCTGTTTCTTCTAGAATATGAATCAAATAAGCTGCCAGTGTGTTAAAGTTACTTAACTATTAGGAGAGGCTTCTGGTATGTTAGTCGTTGTGGCAATAAAGTCTCCTTAGGGAGTGAAATGAAATTTATGACCTATTACTGGAACATGTTTATAGTTTGCAGACCTGGCTCTGTGTGTGGTGTGTTCTTCTGCAGTTTCATCTGTTAAATGTAGTTAGATTATAGCATTCCTGCCAAATAATAAAGTTAGAAGAGTAGGTTTTTGCTTCTTTCTGTATCATCAGGTATGTTTGTTATCTGAAACCAAGTCTGGATCTTAATTTTGCAAATTGCCTCTATCTTACTAGTGCACTGAACTAAAACCGTAGATCCAAATGTTCCTGGACTCTGGGGTTTTGAACTCTGGATCTAAATTTTGTCGTTTGAGCCCATAGAAGAGTGGACTTGTTGCTGGAGTGCCTCTTTGTGGCCAGATGTGGCATAGCAGCTCTCTCCCACTGGGCACCCCCTGCCAACAGACATTCTGGCCCTTTTCCTGTGACTCGACCCTCTGGCCAAGTCAAGATTTGTTTCCACCCTTTCCGGGGTCACAGAGTCATTTTAATCAGTCCAACAGATGTATAAAAGTAACTAAATCTTCAGCCCCAGTTGGACTCAGCTGTCTGTCCCTTATCTGTCAGGCAAGCCTCAGCTGTAATGTGACCTCTTCCCACTGTCCATGTTGTGCCTCGTGCAACCCCCAGTGTAGGGCTGGCACAATTTTCCACCTTCCCAGGGCTTCAGGCAGGCTGTTACCCCTCAGTGGTTCCTGATCTTCCCTGTGTCTTCAGGCCCATCTCAGGAGCAGCCTGTATGCTTCTCTGCCCATCCAGCTTTCTTAGCCATCTATCAGGCCCCTTGCCAGAGAGAGGGTACTAACTACCTCCTCTCCCAACTGACCTTCATGCTCCTCTTCTAAGTACAACCCCTTCACCAGACCACACCCTCCCCAGCTGCAATCAGTGGGGTGACTAGCACTCTTAGGCTCCTTTAACCCTTCTGGAGCCTGTGTGGGACTTGTACCCCATCACCGAGCCCAACCTCTTTTGCTGAAGATATCTTTATTTTCCAAAATATGCCTTTAAAAAGGGGGTTTGAACATCATGGGCCCAGTTTGTTCCTTGAGTTCCAATGGTGGACTTTGGCCCCTGATAACAGAAAGCCTGACTGGGATGGGGATGCAGCAGTGTAAGCTACATGCAACTCCCACTGGGCTGGCACAGGTAAGAAAATGGGTGAGGCCAGCCAAACAGGTAAAAGGGCAATGCAATGATCCATCGCCTCTCCCAGACAGCCTCCACTGGGGGGACTCTCTGGAGTCTAAGCTGCTCTTCTCTGGCAGGGGGGAGTACTGCTACAGGATCCCACTGGGAAAGAGCTAACACTTTTTATGTGGACATGTGCTAAATGGTGAGGAATAAATATACTTCTGACTGCAAGTGTGGGGCGGATGGAGGTCCTGAGAGCATGGTACCAAGAGTTGCACTATCAGGAAGCTTGAGGGGGTTTGGGAGCGCCAAGAGAAAAAGAAGAGTCAGGAGGTGAATGGAGCTTTAAAGCTTTCTATTTTCTATTTTCTTTTCCTTTGTATATCCCAGCTAGGATCCAAATGTCCAGCATTTAGTCCTGGGAATCATTCTTTCCTCCAGTTCTTCTTTTTGTATCATAAAAAGATACACAAAAGCTGTAAGGCTTTTTCAGTCATTTATTTATTTGAGTTCAATAATCTCTTTGCATCAATTTTCATTGGGTAATGTAGCTGGCCACCCCCTTTGAAATTAGTGTGGGGTACTAGATCCCTCACCAGTGAGCGCTCCTCCAGCCCTCAGCAAATGTCAAAGGCTGCTTGCTGTGATCTAAGAGGTTAACATAGAAAATGCAATTCAGTGCTTTCCAATAAATCTTCGCTAAATGGTCTTAATCAAGCCCAGAAATGTTCAACCTTTTTTCCTCCCTGAAAAGAGAGAGAGAGAGAGAGAGAGAGAGAGAGAGAGAGAGGGCATTAAATGCAACTTTATCCGCTCTCTGGGGATTTTATTAGGTGCTGCCCTATATACAAACTTCTTAATTGAAATCACTGGTATGCAGTCCAACGTCGGCTTCCAGGAGATGAGATTCAAAGCAATTACACATCATCCTTTCTGATAGAGCATATTAAGCTTTTTAAAGCATGGACGCTAGAGGAAGAATAAAAGTAAATAAAGAGATGATCAATCCATTCTGTCTGCACTGAGACCAATAAAGTAAATAGAGATTTCCTTGCCCCATACCAAAAAAAAACAAAAACAAAATTATATCCTAAAATTATGAAAAGAATCATGTTGATTCCCAGTCTGAGAGCTACAAAATGATAAACCTTGGGGCTGGTTCTGACTGAGGGAAGCTTTAAGCCATGCTACCAAACAAAGAGGGGAAGAAGCATCCCACACTGCCACATTTCTGAAGTCTTCCATTATTTACCAGAAGTCATTAACCATTCCTTTGTTAGACCAGACTGCCTGCTATAGCAAGTTCAAACAAATTCACTGCTGTATCCAGTACCATTTACACAGGGGAGCTACAGCTGTTTGTGCAGATGCCATTATGCTAATGCTCGCTTGCCTCAGTTAAAAGTTTAGTCAACAGGACAAATAAGAAGATGCTGATTGAAATCATTTCTTTGTTTTGCTTGTCTTTCCTTTGGTACAATCATGAGTATAAACTTTATATCCATTCTTTCACTTGCTTTTTCTTAATCCTTTGCAAATTAAATGGAAATAGAACTGGTTCAATATTAAAATGTCTGGTTTGTTCTAACTGCCAGAGAACAAGAATCTTGTAGAGATCTAAACTCTATAGCTATTCATTTTGCAAAGAAAAAGGCCCCTTACGATACAGGAAATCAACTGTGTTTTCTTGAAATGTATGATGAACTGCACAGTTGTGTCTTCCCAAGCTAATGAGCTTCCTGGTTGCCTGTGGAAAAATGCCAGAGAATGTTTAGGGCGTAGATTGTGATTTCTTTTTCAAAGATGATTCTATGGGAAGTTTGGGTGCTCAGCGGTTCTAAAAAAGGTCTCAGACGAATAATCAAACAGTTACAACACGCTTTGATTTAGCACTTTCACTGCTGAGTTTTGTCTCACCATCCGTGTTACAATGGAATGTGGCAGCACCTCTCTGAGGCACCAACATCCCCTAGGCAAGTTGGTGCTGTAAAGTGACATAGCTGGTATCTGGGTCAGCTTTTGACCCGCATTTTTCTTCATTTGGCTCACAGGTTGTTCAGCAGGTGGGGGGTAATAGGCGCTTCTATAAGAAAAAGCCCCCAAAATCGGGACTATCCCTATAAAATCGGGACATCTGGTCACCCTAACTCCATGTAACTGGCATATGGAATCTGCAGCTGTTGCAGCTCAGGACCAGTGTTGTTCAAGATATTTATAAATGAACTGGAAAAAGGAGGTGGCAAAGTTTGCAGACGATACAAAATTACTCAAGGTAGTTAAGTCCAGAGCTGACTGTGAAGAATCATAAAAGGATCTCACAAAGCGGGTTGACTGGGCAACAAAATGGCAGATGAAATTCAGTGTTGATAAAAGAAAAGTAATGCACATTGGAAAAAAGAATCCCAACTATACATATAAAATGATGGGATCTAAATTGACCATTACCACTTAAGAAAGAGATCTTGGAGTCATCGTGGATAGTTCCCTGAAAACATCCGCTCCATGTGCAGTGTTAGTCAAAAAAGCTACAGAATGTTAGGAACCATTAGGAAATGGATAGCTAATGAATTAGAAAATATCATCCTGCCACTGTATAAATCCATGGTACACCGACACCCTGAATACCGTGTGCAGGTCTGGTCACCCCATCTCTAAATGCTATATTAGAATTAGAAAAAGTACAGAGAAGGACATAAAAATGATTAGGGTTATGGAACAGATTCCATATGAGGAGAGATTAAAAAGACAGGGACTAGTCAGCTTAGAAAAGAGGCAACCAAAGGGGGATATGATAGAGGTCTATAAAATCATGACTGGTGTGGAGAAAGTGAATAAGGAAGTGTTACTTACTCCTTCACATAACACAAGAACTAGGGTTCACACTATGAAATTAGTAGGCAGTAGTTTAAAACAAACATAAAGAAGTACTTCTCATAATGCAGTCAACTTGTGGAACTCATTGCTAGGGGATGTTGTGGAGGCAAAAAGTATAATGAGGTTCAAAAACAAGCTAGATAAGTTCATGGAGGATAGGTCCATCAATGGTTATTAGCCATAATGGTCAGGGATGCAACCTCATGCTCTGGGTGTTCCTAAACCTCTGACTGGAGGATTCTCTGCTCCTTGAAGTCTCTAAACTATGATTTGAGGACTTCAGTAGCACAGATATAGGTGTGAGGTTTTTTGCAGGAGTGGTGGGTGAAATTCTGTGGCCTGCGTTGTGCAGGAGGTCAGACTAGATGATCATAATGGTCCCTTCTGACCTAAATATCTATGAATCTAAGACTGGCAGGAGCTGAGAGTGGACAACAGGGGCTGGATCACTCGATAAATTGCCCTGGTCCATTCATTCCCTCTGAAGCATCTGGCACTGGCCACTGTCTGCAGACAGGATACTGGGCTAGGTGGACCATTATTCTGACCCAATATGATTATTCTTATGTTCTTAAGAGTTAGGCAGTTGCAGCAACCAACATCCTGGTCTTTGGCTGGAGATGTGATTTTTACCTCCTTAATCTATCTGCAATTCATCCTCATACAGCTTGTTCCACTGCACATTGAAGGAAATGAAGATAGTTCCACTGATTTCAATGATCATCCCTGGATTGAGTCCAAATAAATAGATGGATCCGATTTCAGAAAGCAAATATAAAAGGAGTATGAACACAGTCAAAACACATTTGTCTGTTCATGAAAAAATGTACTGCAGTCAAGTAGCCAATAAAAAAACACCTACATGGTTTTAGGGCTGGATCTTCAGCTTCAGTGAAGTGACATCATTCTGTGTACACCAGCATAGAATCTGGTCCTGTTCCTTAGAGGAATCATTTTTCTTTCTTATGTTTAGTGTGGCCCAGGGCATAAAGCACATTAGACTAGGTTCAGGAGACCGGGCCTCTATTCCCAGCGCCTGTGTGCTGTGTGCTGTGTGCTGTGTGACTGTGGGAAAGTTGCATCACGTCCCTGTGTCTCAGTTTCTCCTGCCACTCTTTGGCTTGCCCATTAAAGTTGTAAACTTTCTGGTACGGGGCTGTCTCTTCCTTTATGAGTGTAAGGCATCTACTATAAAGGGGCTCTGACTTCACTTTGGGACCTTGAGTGCTATTGTAATAGAAATTTAAAATAATAATACAGCACTCACTGTGCTTTAGAATAGAGTCACAAAAATAGATACTGCTCTTGAGAACAGTATGCCCTGCTTTCCTGTATGCACATCAAATTCAGGTGACCTACTAGCCACTCGAGTCACCCACTCACAAAACCCCAGTACGCTTCAGGTGTGAACAATCAAGTAAGCAAGCTTAATATCTTCTTTCTGCATGTATTCATGAGACCAAGACTTGATTGCTTGAATGCTCACAGGAAGTGAATGCTCATGGGGCATAAGAGCATGGCCAAATGAAATCAGTTTTAAATTGGAGCAAATGCTAATGGGTACTTTTTGTGAGGTATTCATCCTGTTCTATTTAATATGCAACTCTCTGTCTTTAGACCATGAACATCATTTGTTTTTAAGCTTCTGTTCACATATGTAAGTTTCTTTGCTTTCTGCTATCTCTAAAATACCTTAGTGTGATTTCTTATTATTAATAATATAATAACCATAAGCACGATAATAACCATCCTCATTTATACAGCACCATTAGTTGAGCCTTACAAGTAGTCAGATGTCCCAGAGAAGGAATTAGATCCCTTCATTAAGAAGCTAACAAACCGAAGGCGTGACAGGGTAGAGTATAATATCTACAACGTGAACAGGGTCTTGAAAGGGAACATAGGAACAGTGTATGTTCATTATAGCTGGAGATCTCCTTGGAAGAGGTTGGGTTTCTGGAACTTCTTAGAGTAGAAGGGTAAAGGGGTTTGACAGACATAATCTCTCCAACACAGAAACCTACGGGATGATTTTCAAAGGCACAAAGTGCAGTTAAGGGCCTAAGTCCCACTGGAGGTAGACGGGAGTTAAATGCCTATCTGAACTTTGTGTCTTTGAAAGGATAAGGTGCAATATGTTGGAATCCGTGTAGGGTAATGTTCCACTTCCACATTTGTGACTGTAAAAGACTCTCCATTAGAGACTGCAAACTCTGATCTACCCAAACCAGACATTCACTTCAATCCACTTTTCTCTAGCTCCAGGAATAAAGGGGAAGATTCACTGGAACGCTCCAGCTCCATTGTGTCACTCTTGAATGTGTTTGTGACTGTTTTGCATTGCTGGAGCAGTGCGGTATAGCAGAGAATCTAGCCCCAAGTCTATAACTTAAACAGCTATAGCAGCTTTTGTCTCATAGTATCCCAGAGAACAGAGCAAACTTTACATATGAATGAGGTTCAATAATGTTAAGAATTTGAGATCCCCAACTGCTATGAGTGTCCCAGGTAGCATCAATGTCCAGAAATATTTTTTCATGAGCCTAGTACAATGATTGGGACTATTTATCTCAGATTTCCCTCACTCCACTTATCTTCTTTTCCACTTCCTTTCTGTTTGCTTATGCTCTTTACTTGTTCAGCTGTAGACTGTAAGCTCTTTGGGGCAGGACCACGACTTTATTTGCTTCTGTGTAGCATCTTTGGAAGCTTTTGTGTATTCTTTGGATGTTCAACAATAATAATATGTGACGTGTCAGTCATCCATGCCTTCGTTACCTCCAGAAAGAACCACTGTACTGCCCTTGGGCTACCCTGTTATGGGCCACTTGTAAGCCAACACTGATGCAGAATGTAGAGGGCAGCATACTAAGTGGTGTAAGGTGCAGGGAGTATATTACCCCAGTCAATATCCGCAGACTGCGCGAGCTCCAATTGTGAAAGTCTCTCTGTTTACACACACATATGCCTGAGTGATTGATAGTGGTGTATATTGTGTTTCCAACTTCATTTTGGGGTTGAGTCCATTTCTATTATGACATTTATCATATGTTCGTGTTGCATTGTTTTACAGCATTTCTGGGCATGCACCCAGAGAAAAACGTGATGAGCATCTTTAAAAAAATAATATTTAATAAAAATAACAACATCTGCTTGCATTCCTACTTGCCTAGGTGCTCCAGAACACTGCCACAGCGCATTTATGTTTTTCTTTATTACTATAATAATAAATATTCATTGAAATTGCATCAGGTTTGAAATCCTCGTCCTCACCTTCAAAGATCTGCATGGCTCAGCCCCACTGGCATGTCAGCTCATTTCCTACTAAAGCCCTATTCTATCCTGTTTCCTTTCTTCTTAGTATGACTTTGTCTATTGCTGTCACTCTCCATTTTGTATCTTTTACTATGCTACACCCAAGGCTTGAAATGGCCTCCTTCTTCCTGTGCTTGAAAGGTCTTGAACAATATATAGGTTTCAGAGTAGCAGCCATGTTAGTCTGTATCCGCAAAAAGAAAAGGAGTACTTGTGGCACCTTAGAGACTAACAAATTTATTTGAGCATAAGCTTTCGTGAGCTACAGCTCACTTCATTGGATGCATGCAGTGGAAAATACAGTGTGGAGATTTATATAAACAGAGAACATGAAACAATGGATGTTACCATACACACTCTAACAAGAGTGATCAGGTAAGGTGAGCTATTACCAGCAGGTGAGCGGGGGGGGGAGGGGGGGGAGAACGGGACCTTTTGTAGTGATAATCAAGGTGGGCCATTTCCAGCAGTTGACAAGAACATCTGAGGAACAGTAGATGGGGAAATAAACACGGGGAAATAGTTTTACTTTGTGTAATGACACATCCACTCCCAGCCTTTATTCAAGCCTAAGTTAATTGTATCCAGTTCGCAAATTAATTCCAATTCAGCAGTCTCTCGTTGGAGTCTGTTTCTGAAGTTTTTTTGTTGAAGAATTGCCACTTTTAGGTCTGTAATTGAGTGACCAAAGAGATTGAAGAGTTCTCCGACTGGTTTTTGAATATTATAATTCTTGATATCTGATTTGTGTCCATTTATTTTTTTACGTAGAGACTGTCCAGTTTGGCCAATGTACATGGCAGAGGGGCATTGCTGGTACATGATGGTATATTGGTAAATGCGCAGGTGAATGAGCTTCTGATAGTGTGGCTGATGTGATTAGGCCCTATGATGGTGTCCCCTGAATAGATATGTGGACACAGTTGGCAACGGGCTTTGTTGCAAGGATAGGTTCCTGGGGTTGTGTGGTGTGTGGTTGCTGGTGATTATTTGCTTCAGGTTGGGGGGCTGTCTGTAAGCAAGGACTGGCCTGTCTCCCAAGATCTGTGAGAGTGATGGGTCATCCTTCAGGATAGGTTGTAGATCCTTGATGATGCGTTGGAGAGGTTTTAGTTGGGGGCTGAAGGTGATGGCTAGTGATGTTCTGTTATTTTCTTTGTTGGGCCTGTCCTGTAGTAGGTAACTTCTGGGTACCCTTCTGGCTCTGTCAGTCTGTTTCTTCACTTCAGCAGGTGGATATTGTAGTTGTAAGAACGCTTCTTCCTGTGCTTGAAAGGTCTTGAACAATATACAATGACCATTGAAGTCAGTGGAAAGACTGCCCAGTGACTTCCTAGCCTTTCCCCTGTTAAACCCTCTTTAAAACTCATTTTTTTTCACATAGCCTTCCAGCACAGATCTCTTTGCTGGTATTGCCTGCTCCCAGTCTTGTGCTCTGAATATTAATAAATTTGTTCGTCTCTAAGGTGCCACAAGTCCTCCTTTTCATTTTGTGAATACAGACTAACACAGCTGCTACTCTGAAACCTGTCATCTAGAGTGAAATTCTGTGGTTCTTATTCAATGGAAACTTAGTGTGAATTTTGCTTGATTACTGTAAACTCTTTGGGGCAAAGGCCTTGTCTTCCCGCTCATCTGTAAAGCCCCATGTGTATTGATGGAGATAGATAGGAAATAAAAATCAATATTAATAATGATTGCTTGTGTTCTTACTTGCCTCGGTGCTTCAGTGCACAGCCGCAGCAGATTTATTGTTTTTTTCTTTACGAGTGTCAGCAATAAATTTATTCTTTTTAAATAGTCTGATGTGTTGCAAAATGAACTTGAATAAAGAAATGACTAGTTAGGCAGAATGATGAACAATCTTTCCTTTCTCACTCACTTTGAAGAATCCCTTCTTCATTCATGCACACGTACAGTACATTCCTTTCGCATGCAGTTCAGCCCCTCTGGGCCTAACAGACACAAGTTTGGTGTGCCGGTGCACTTTTTATAACCACCATGTAATTTCTCCCCCATTACAATTATGATAGACACGGTTCTACTGGTGACCAGCCATACAGAATGAAGCTTCTCTTTCTGCCTGGGAGATCATACATAATTACATAGTTCCAGATCTCTGTCATGAATTTCAGAGATTTTAAACAATACAACCACCCTTATTATTTTCTTCTGGTGTCTCTAGGTCGTCATTTGCTATCATATACATTTTGCCTATAATGACATTATGCAAAGAAGCCATAAGGTATATAGTTAATTCTAGCCCAACTTGCTGTTGAGAATTAGGCACACTAGCAGGAACTGCATATGTGAGCAATCTAAATGCATAAAGCACGTATTGCAATAGTCAGTTTGTGCCATAGAAAGATATTAGCTCTGAGCTGGATTTGTATCCTGTATATCAGGGTTGCACATAACAGAGTGTGACTTCAAATGTATTGACAGATTGGAGAGAGTTCAGAAAAGAGTGACAGAAATAGACTGGAAGGACTGATCTCTACAGAAATATTAAAACAGTTATATTTAACATGGTTGAGTGATGGCTTGGGAAAGATGGTGACAGTCTACAAATAGCTGAAGGGTGTGAATACCAAAAAGTGAATGAATTATGTAGCACAGTAAAAGGAAGCATAATGAGGAGCAATGGGACAAAATGAAGGGAAAATTTAAGTCTAATATTGTAGTAAGCACCTGCTTTGCTGAATAGAGAGAGACTTAAGCTCTGGGGCTTAAGTACTTGGCAAAATCAGGGTTTAGTTTGTATCACACGCTACAGTGAAATACAGGGACACCAGCCCTCAGTTCCCTTCAGTCTGCATAGATCTCTTCTAAATAAACAAACTAACTTTCCTCTTTCTGACATAGTTCTGAGTAATGTGATGACAGTATCTCCAAGATCTCCAAGGGGAAGTAATGATTTTCTGATCAACATCTCTCCTCCTAATGTACTTAGTAAAAAGATACATTCTTTTGCATACATTTAATTACAGATTTTGTCCAAATAATTAGGTAATTTAAATAGTGCAGTCTTTCCCAAAGAACTATATTTAACTTTCATTTGAATGTAATTTACACATCAGAGTCCCCTTAAGCAATTCTGTAAGCCAAAACACTGATTAAATATTTTTTAAATGTTAAATGCTGCTTAATTGTGGCTAGCACCAAATTTGTTCTTAGTAATAACTGCTTTTGATCGTGTGCTATGTTGCTTCTTTTCCATTGTCAATTTTTTGTTCATCAGTGCTTTCCACCAACTGTTCAGTGCATACGATACCAGAGATTCTAGACAACTGAAAAATTCAAAGAACGTATGTGTCTCTGTGTGTGTGTGTGTGTGGCAGGAAGGGGGGGGACTTGAAAAGTTTGATGAAGTATTAAACAGGATACTGATTAGTATTTTCATACTAGAGACCAGCTGCTGAAGAACATGTAAGAATATAGGCATTTTTAAATTCAAGGATTATTAAAGGATTAGAACATGTTGCATTACATTGGTGGCATTGTAAAGTATAACCTCATAATGAGACACAACTTCCACCAGTATAAATCAGCATAGCTCCACTGAAGTCAATGGACCTACTCTGATTTATGCCAGCTAACTATTTGGCCCCTTACATCAAACGTATCCTACACTACAGAACAATAGATCATTTCTTTCTGACTTGCTCTCTCTTTTTGCCCCTGTAAATTACTTATATGAGATTCACAAACAGCGCGGTAAAAGTAAACAGCAAGAGCTGGAGCCCCAGAGTTTGAATGAGTTATAACACAACCATAGTAGGTCTGACCTACATTAAACCAGTTCAGTGGAACAAGCTATGCATGAATTGGCCTGTCTTTCAAGGTTGATTCTTAATAATAAAAACAGAAATGATTCCAAAGGGTCCTGATAGTGTTACCAGTCCCGTTGGAACAAACAATAGCAAATGTATTCTCCACAACTCGGCCATTTAAAACAATGGAGCAGGAGGTCTTTCCTGTAACAGCATCTCCCACTGCGTGATAGCAGTTGAAAGTACTTACGATGATTATGATTAATTTCATTAGTGCTCAATTCACTTTAATACTTCTCTCTCGCTATCTCTGAGTGCTGATAATTTTTCCCAGCAAGTAAATCCAGGGTGACAGTTTAATAGGCTCAGACATGCTTAGACCTGAAATGAGACTGTAATATTAATATACTATTGACCAGTTATGGATTAAGCAAACTGAGGGCACACTAAAGTAAATGACTTCAGAGGGACAAGTTAATGTGCTAAGTGGCTCACATGCAATGATTAAAAATATTCTTCATTTACTTGGAAATGAACAGTTTTTTAAAAAGATTAATCTAATAAAACCAGCCAATGCTATGTTACAAATGTATCGTTCATTTAATGGGAAGATGCTGAGCTAACAGATGTTAAGTCCCTGTGTTTCTTAGAGTAAAAGGGAAACAATAATAAACAGAGCCATTGATGCGGACACAGTGGCAAAATGAGGACAGACATATGGATGGATTTTAACCTGCAAGTCACAACCTTTATTAAACTTAAACACAGAGTAGGGGCATTACTTGCCTATCACCCATACTCTCCTATACCAGGCATTTAATTGGTTCCAGTGTGGGGGGTTACAGGGTTCCTACCATGTAACCCATAACTTGGGGTAGGCTTTTCTAAGTTTACCCCCCAGGATTCAGCTCTCTCTGAGACCTACTCCTGTCCCACGAGGTGGACAGAGGCTGCAGAAGGCTGGGACCTCCGCCCAGGAGGGCCAGAAGGTCTTACCCTATCCTATTAGTCCAAGGTCCATTAGCAAAATCCCGGGTCTTTTACCTCTGGGAACAGTTCATTTGATATTTTTAACCTCACTGGAGACTGGCTGCAAGTTGTGACAATTTAACAACACAACCAAGTACCACAGTTAGGTGCTAAGTGCACTTAACTGACTGTGGCTTGAAGGTGCTGTGAGGAAACCAAAAAACTCCCCAGTCCTCTGCCAATTGGCCTCTTGCCCCAAATGGGTGATTGGCTAGAGCTGCAGCATCTGTCCAGCTGGTTTCCCATTGCTAATTCAGGGTAGGTAGGGTGGGTCTGGAATGGAGCCAGAAGAGGCTCCACGTGGCCTCTGCTCCAGGTTAAATCCTGGGAGAAGGGAATGCTGTCCTGTCAGCACCCTTCCTCACCAACTGGCCAATGAGTGCCAGAGAGGCCAACGCACAGGGAGGATCTACCTGGTGTCCCTAAGTGAGTGATTCTGTCCATCACTGCTGGGGCTGTCCACTTTCACCACGAGTCCCATCATGTTCCCCCACCCACTGAGGTGCATGGGTAGCATGTCTCGTGGCTTTCATGAAATCTCACCAGCCTCACATGAACCTGTGGTCACTTTCTTTAATGTAATTGCTGGCGTCACACATTCATTGTGTGAAGGATGTTGTGAATCTGGACCAAAAAAAAAAAAAAAAAGGCTAGGTACAAACTTAATAGGCAATACACTTTCTTCTAGTGTCACTGATATAATTGAAAACCTGCTCTACCCTCCTGCCAATGACCCCTAATCAACCAACCAATCAAAAAACAAACCAAAACCGAACTCCAATAACAAGCACAACAATTAACCCTGCTCTAAAATGAGTTTTTACTCTGAAAATGGAGAAGAGGAAGAGACTCTTTGAAGTCCACGAGGGACTTTGCTATTGTTATTTTTTTACCGTGGAAGGCATTCTGATACTACAGCAGTGGGCAGCAGTATAAAACTCTTAAGAGCTTGGCTACACTGTGGGATAATGCACACTAAAGGGGTGTGGTTTCTAAAGCATATTAACATATTGCACATTAATTGGTCTGCAAAAAGAAAAGGAGGACTTGTGGCACCTTAGAGACTAACAAATTTATTTGAGCATAAGCTTTTGTGAGCTCACGAAAGCTTATGCTCAAATAAATTTGTTAGTCTCGAAGGTGCCACAAGTCCTCCTTTTCTTTTTGCGAATACAGACTAACATGGCTGCTACTCTGAAACCTGTAATTGGTCTGTGTAGACCCTGCTAAATTCCTTAGTGTGCTGAGTGTTACATTAAATTTGACTAGGGGACTTTTTAGTGCACACTAGCAGGGTCTACACAGACTAATTAATACACAACAAGTTAGGGTGCTTTAGTAATCACACTCCTATAGTGGGCACTGCATAGACAAGCCATCAGCTATTATCCCTTTACCAACAACTTTATAATGGGAAGGTTAGTATAGTTTTTAATACATAGCTAATGTTCTTCTTATTTATTATTTGTATTGCAAACGTGTCTAGAAGCCCCAATCTACTGGACAAGAGAGTCCTAGCCCCAAAGTGCTTGCGTAATACACTGATTCTTGAAATCTGTAATTGTTGCTATGTTGAATGGCCTTAGGTACAAGAATCCAAAACTACTTCCTGCAGCTGTGCTCTTTTGGATGCAATGCCGTGCTCACCAAACCCCTCTGTGGACACTCTCACATCCATGGGAATTCACAGAGAGTCTGGGAGTCACCTAAAAGGGTGTGTGTGAATGGCCTGCCTAGCCTGACCTCTGAGTGGCATGCCTTACCCTGCCCTGCCCAATGGGAAAACCTTACTCGGAAACTCCCACTGTTTTCAAAGTAGTGCTAGCCCTCCTTGGAGTTCCCTGTGTTCATATAGCTGATAAACCTAGTTCAGTGGTTTTCTGAATCTTGTTTAGCCAACAAAAAACTTCTTAGTTGCCTTTTGATCCCCTTGCCAGACCTTCAAGTCTGTTGTTCACCCTCATTCTAGTGTCTAGGCCTGACCTCACCATGGAGTCCTTCTGGAATCCTTTCATTTCATGTAGAAGGAAAGTTAAGGAGTCCTTGATTTAACTGTCAGGCACCGATGTGTTATGAAGCAGTGATCCTGTACCCTGGGACCAAGATTGCCACCTTTCTAGTGCATCTGGTCTTCCCAGTCTATTCCCTGTGCCCTAATTACTGCAGCACTAGTCTATTCCCTCTGTTCCCAATGGTTTTAAAATCTTCACTGTCAAATATGAGACTCCGCTCAGGCTTTTATTACCTGAGCCGTAGCAATTCATGTAAGCTATGAAAAATGAGTATCTTCTCATTACAGGGCAGAGTGGCTTTCCAATATTTCAGAACTTACACATTTCTGCTTTCCTGTCAGAATCCTCCATGTAATCAGTGAACTAGTGGCAATAAGTGCCTGCTAATGCAATGTAAGTATGCATTAACCACAGGAGGAAAAGAACCCAACAATCGGCTCAGGGCTTCATCTTACAAGCTCTACTGAACCAAGTTACAGCAATCATTTACATTTGGATCTTTCACCCCGCCCCCCCCCCCCCCCCCGGAGCATTTGCATTGGGAAGCTTGCGAAGTTTTTCAGCGTAAGTGTGTTGTTATCTGATTAAAATATGACCCTATAGATCATTGTTGCAACCACTGTTATATATTTGCAACAAATCTTGTACAAAATGTGGCACGTAAGATGTCTATGAAAAGGTTATGATTTGCTGGTTATGATTATGCTACCTGTATGCATATATCATTTTTGTATTTGAAGTTATGAGTATTGGCTCTACACCTGTATTTCAAATGTTTGCTCCTGGGGTAATGCTCACAAGGTAGCTAGCCAGCACATCTTGGAGGGACTATTCAAATTGAGTGGCCCATCGAAAGAACATTTAACTGACAATGGACCTTGGGAGACACCTATCTACACTTAATGGAATTTCCTGCTGTGACTAGGCAAAATGCATGGACATGTGACTTGCCCAGGTGACTCCAAACTCCACCTTGTTGCTGTAATTTTCCACAGTAAGAACAATGGGATTCCCTCCACATGGCAGAAACTATAAAAGGCCCTGGAAATACCTCCATTTTGCCTCTATCCTGCTCCAGCCTCTCTCTTGCCCAAGCCTCTGGATTATGAATTTATACTAATGGGTGCATTCTAACCAAGGAATTGAGGACCTTCCAGTGATTTGGAAGGAACCAGAGACTTATCGAGCTGACAGTTTATTCCATCACTGCTACAAGCCTAAACCAAGAACTTTGCAATTACTGTACGTATTTGATTCCTTTAACCAATTTTAACTCTCACCTCTCTTTCTTTCTTTTTATAAATAAACCTTTAGATTTTAGATACTAAAGGATTGGCATTAGCATGATTTTTGGGTAAGATCTAAGTTATATATTGATGTGGGTGTGTGGCTGGTCCTTTGGGATCGGAAGAGCCTATTATTTGATGAGACCGGTTATAAAGAACCACTTATCTCTAAATCCAGTCTTTTTGGTGGTGACATAAGAACTGGAATGCCCAAGGAAATTACATTTATGACTTCTTGTTAGCCAGTGTGGTGAAACAGAAATTTACTTTTGCTGTTGGTTTGGTATATCCTATGGGGGATTAGCCACCGGTCTTGGGGTGTATATGCCCTATTTCTCAGCAGTTTGTCCTGAATTTGGCATCCTCTGTTGTGACCCGCTGAAGCACTGTGTTACAGCAAGTAGTTAAAAATTGCTGCTGGAGCCAAGGAAATCTCTTTTTGGATTTGTTCAATCTACCTTTGGTGTGTGTGTGCGCGCTTTCAGCTTGCAGACAGGCAGCGAGATCCTCAATGGGTGTAAATCAATATTTGAAGTCAATGGGCCCCCTTAAATTTATATTCGCTGAGGATCTGGCCCAGATGGCAGTATAGCGCTGCACTTGGAAAACCTGAATATGGCTGTACATGAAGGAAAGCTAAGCGTGATGTTAGTAGTCAGTCCCATTTGCTTTCGTGTGTCCAGGGCTGCTGGAGAATGGTGCCCATGGACTCATCTGACCTACACATTTTATCTGTTCTATACTGGCAGTGTGAGGGTTGGCTCACAGCCATTACCTTCTCTGAATGTTTGAGGCTGATCTGAGCCACGGAATGTCCGCTTCTTAGCATTTCAGCTGAGGGTGGCCAGTAAAATGTATAAGCGTCATGTTAGGCACTTCTGTTACCGAGCCTCAAATGGAGCAGCCGGCTCTAGGACTTGAAAAGCCGTTCTTTCAAACCAGACCACCAGAAGAAGAGGAGCTGTTGCAGGCACACTTTGCAAATGTACCTCCTCTTTCAGAAAAGTGAGGGGAGACAATCTAGTTTCCGTGGGTGTCTGAAATCGAGTGAGATGGGGATGCTTTGCACCAACGTGTTGACAAGCATATATATGAAGTGAAGGAGGGGATTTCATTAAAGTTGGTTTCATAGCTGTGATTCCTTAAATTCTTTATTCCAGATGATCAGATCTCGTAGACAGTGGGCCTGCAAAGCATTACTTGATTACAGACGATATGGAGGTTCATAAATCCTTGATGTGCAAAGGACACATGAAGGAGGCAGCTTTTATTCCCAAACTTGTTGGGGTCGTATACCCTCAGCCCTGTTTTTGCCTGAATACATGTGCTTTAATGAGCGATTGGGACAGAAATGTTAATGGGAAGATCATGCCAAGTATAATCCCCAGGCCCTACCCATCTTGCAAATTGGATGCTTCAGATATTAAGCTAGCTTGAAGATGAGGGGCAGACCCCACTTGGATGCCACATGGTTTAGTGAATAGGACCCAAAGCTGAGTCAAGAGAGCTGGGTTCTAGTTGCAACTCTGCTACTGACCTGCTGTGTGCCTTGAGCAAGTCCCGCCATTTGCTATTTACACTGCAAGCTCTTCAGGGCAGGGGTTGTCTCTTAAATGCACTTGTGCAGCACCTAGCACAATGGGGCCTGATCTCAGTTGAAGCCTCTATGTGCTCCTGAAATATGCATAATTATAAGATCCTCAGCCACTGTAAACTGGCATAGCCCCTTTAACTTCAATACAGGTGACACCAGCTGTGTCTCTAGCCCCAACTTCTCATAAAATAACATAGTTCTTTTTAATCTAGGAAAGGTAAAACATTTCTTCTTTTACACCCTCTGACAAGGGAAGTGACTCAATTCCACATAAGCTCAGGAATCCAAGCTTTGCTAATGGCTGGAAATTGATTAAACACACACAGATGGTTGCTGAGGGGAGCGGGTAAACTTTGCTTTGCTTCAGCTATTAGTTTTTAAAGCAATGAAAGGTCAAAGTAAACCATCCATAAACATGGCAGCGATTAACACATCACAAAGGTTATTACACAGCATGTAATTATTCAGCCTGTGTCACATAATAAAATCATAGGGCAAAACCTGGCCGGAGCTTACTTGCATTGGAAGGCACATACACACACACACACAGTTTTCCGTGATGTATATGAAGCTTACCTACAGCTATGTAGAAATTTATATTTATTTATTAAAACATTGGCTGTTTAGAATTTGGTTGATTAGGGGTTCGTCACTCAGCCATTGTTAGAGTTGTGTGATCATCCTCCTAAGAAGGAAGTAGAACATAGAATGTGATAATGGTCATGTCCGATGGAAATGCCTTTGGAAAGGCTGTCTAGCATGGCAGTTGGCTATGCCTTTTTGCGGGTATCTGTGGTATGAAAGTGTTGCCATCTGTGAGCAATGTTGAGTAATGCCAATAATAACGTTATAGTGAAAAGAACTGAGCTTTCCATTTCAGCCACAGAGAAAGCGGCCAAATTTCCAAAGGAGCTAGGTATTTTGGAAGCTTTTGATGTATGTTCTTTTGAAAATCTGGCCATAAGGAGAGCTGCTGGGTACTGAAAATATGGCTGTAATTGTGGGTACTGAGCTATTGAAAATCTGGCACCACACCATCCCATTGTCCATTATACCATACCATACCACATCATTGTCCATCATGCCACACCATCATTCATTCTCTCTGTAAATATTCACTACACATCCAGTAAGCCATGCACACTTGTCAAACACCGGACCTTTTATTTGCGTTTGAGATCAAAGGGCTTCTTCTTCATCGTCCCCTTTATTGACTAAAGGCAAACCCTATCCCCAGGAATCATGGTGTACAGATTATTGTCTGCAACATAATCTCTTTCTTCTGTCTTTGGCAGGACAGTTTCCAAACCCAGAAATCTAAACACTGAAAAACAAATGTTGCCTCTTCTGTTCCCCAGATTCTTTGTTTCATTTACCACTCTGCCAAAGCTAGTTACCAGCGTGGCAGCTGATGAATAAAGAACAGGCTGCAATTTGCTCTGCACCTTAAGTACTCCTGGTATAGCCTTTACTATATCCCATGCTACTGGTGCCCTCTCCCCTAATATGTTCTCTGAAACACGCAGCTGTTAATGTGGCTGTTACAGTAAATCCGCCCCAGAAAGGCCCTTTTAAAAGTTCATTCCCTCTGCTTGCTACAAAGACAGCACTTCCACTACCAAAAGATGCAGGGCCGGATCCAGCTCTGTGCCATTGGGGAAATAAGTCAAAATGAAACAGGCCGGCATTTTTGAAACAGCACGCAGCCATTGAATAAGTGCTCTCATTCTGGGGTTAGGTAAACATCAAACCCACTTAAACATTGCTAAGAATATAAGTGGAGAAGAAAGCAGCAGGTGAATTGCAATGCAGGCTAATATTTGGTTTTGATTGCTCTGAACATCTAAGTACCATCTTTCCCCACAATACACCTAATTTCATTTATACCTTCCTAGAGGATTTTCACACTGTAAGACCCCTTCTCTCTAACAAGCATTGGGCGTTGCGCCTTACCTACAGCTGTATTCTGCAGACAGGGCAAGGGAGAGAATGGGGATGCCTGGTGGCATTCGCTGCCCTAATAGGTTGGTGTGCCCAGCAGCTCAGCCACACGGTAGGCACGAACAGGGAAGGGTCCAAGGCACAGTGAAGTCAGTGAGAGTCTATCCATTGAGGTCAAAGGGCTTTGGATCAGGCCCACAATGGAAAAACTGACTCTCCACCAATAGTTCTGCCAGATCATAGAATCATATAATAGAATATCAGGGTTGGAAGGGACCTCAGGAGGTCATCTAGTCCAACCCCCTGCTCAAAGCAAGACCTAATCCCCAACTAAATCAGCCCAGCCAGGGTTTTGTCAAGCCTGACAGTAAAAACCTCTAAGGAAGGAGATTCCATCACTTCCCTAGGTAACCCATTCCAGTGCTTCACCACCCTCCTAGTGAAAAAGTTAATATCCAACCCAAACCTCCCCCACTGCAACTTGAGACCATTACTCCTCGTTCTGTCTACTCCTTGATCTGCTAAACCTTAGTCAGCTACTGGGGAATGGAGGTGACATTCACCAGGGGATGAGAGGATGGCCTGGGCTAGCATAGGTGAACTCAGGGAAAGGGAGGGGTCTGTTTCAAATTTTTGTTTGGGACACCTTTGAATAGCATTATGCCCCTGTTTGTACATGTGGATCGAGGGCAATATGGTCCCAATGCTAAAACACGGTGTGCCAAATTCCCGCCCTCACTTATACCTGACAGCCATTCTGGATTCTCATTAGTTCCGAAGTACTCGCTCATCTCCCTATTACTGGCTGGTCTGGAGTCCTGTTCTTCCCATTGCACAAACCCACCCAGCCCCTTGTAAGCAAAGCCAATGATGTCTGGGAATTGGCTCTTTCCCAGAATGGGGATTTCCTATTGGGAACAAGTGATGCTTGAAAAATGATGCATGAGAGGTAGAAATATCGCAGGGAAACAGGAATCTGCCTCATCTCTTCCTGGTCCCCTATTTGATTACATATATTACTGAATTTGTTCAGATGATTAGTGAGACAAAAGCAGGAAACAGAATTCTTACATGGGGACTGTACACTGTCCTATTTGAGGCTTGCTGTCCACAAGAAATATGGACTTGGACACTTAAAATCGCCTTGGATGTGGCTGAGGATGGAAGCTTGCACTGCAAATCACAACATCTAGACCTGGCCTGTTCTTGGGATTGGCTCCTGTTGCAATCACCCCTGCAAATACTTAGGATTATCAAAGCCACTATAAACTAATTTGCACATGTGCAGCCATGCTAGGGCTGGAGGACGAACAGCCGAGATCCTTGGTGTAGACAAGGCCTCATTCTGAAGAGCTGCCTGAACCATGAAGCCTCTCTAATGTGTTTGGCCATCATGCTGAAGAAACCAGGGTAAGAAGGAGCTACGTGAATCTGGCTTTGATGGATAGGAGTTGGTGTTGGCCCTTGGGATGATTTAGGTAATCTGCACAGTAATGGAAATCCCTCCTTGGGAGTGGGATTCGCAATTGTGAAAACTCTCCAGTTTAAATGGGGTTAAGCTGGCACTTGCCAACATGCCCACCCAGTCCCCTTGCCAAACCGAGGTGAATCCCTATAGCTGAATGTCACAATGGTCCCTAGTTGACAAGCCAAGCTTGGATTCCCTAGAATTCTTTCAATGTCTCCCTTTGACCTTACCTGGTAAAAGGGGTCGAGGAGAGTCTTGAATTCTGAAAGGTGGTTGCTGGTGGCCTGAATGATTTCATCCATCGTTTCACTGCACAAAAGCCATTTACTTTGTGTGAACTTTCTAAAAATAGGCTGAGGAAAGAACATGCTGTTCAGCTTCTGCAAAGCAAAGTCTAAATGCAAATATGTACATAGAGATTTAACATCTTATACAACAGGTGTGCATGGTGCTGTACAGAGAAATTAAAGATGGCCTGCTAAAGGAGAAGGGGTGAATGGGGGTTGTGCCAGTTGTCTCCTTACTAGTAAATGGCAATGTTGTTATTTATGTATTTCCATTAAATTAGCACGGAGAGGTACCAGCTATTGCCCCATTGAGCCGGGCACTGCACATACACCGAATAAAGCATAGTCCCTGCTCTGACCATATAAATAGACACAAAAGACAAAGAGTGGAGAGAGGAAATATTATCATCATTATCCCCGGTTTACTGTGGGGCAGTGAGGCATGGAGAGGTTGTCAGGATCCGTCACCAGGGTCAAATTGTCAGTGAGTCTCTGCTCCCATTTAGGGAATGAAAACAATTGTGAGTGCTGCTGGACACACTGGAAACATTGTCTCGAGTGACTTGGCCAAGAAATTATGTGGCAGAGGTAGGATTTTAACCCAGGTATCTTGAGCCTCCCCTTAGTGCCATACCCACCAAAGCATCCTCCCTCTCAGACATGAAGAGCACTGGCTGGATGCATAGCTGAATGGCAGAGGTTCAGCAAGGAGGCGTACAGGAGCAATGATGGCAATTGCAATTAAAAGGTCGTTCAGCTGAGTGACTGAAGGTTTGGAATAGCAGAGCCCCTCTGAAGTATCACTGGGAGGCAGAAGGAGAGAAAGACCATGGAGTGGAAATGAAACCTGCCAGCAGAGAAAGGGACACAGAAACAGAGCCCAGAAAATCAAATGAAGGCTTACTGGTCTTGGAGAGACCTGGTGGGACTGAGGGAGTCAGGGATGGTGGATGTTAAAGATGGGAGATCAAGAAAACCAGCAAATTATCTGGAAAGAGCCGTGGCACATTAGCTCAATTGCAAATGTAGGATTTAATTCCAGCCTTCACCAAAACAAAGGGGAAACAGATGAGACAGGCTAATATTCTGGCAGCACCTGCCTTCTTCTGAAGAGGCAGATGCTGCTAAGATGTTAGCCTGTTACCCACTTTTGTTTTTCCTTTTCTTTTTGTGGTGGATTGAATTAAATTTGGGGCTTAATACTGACTGGCTGTGCCAGGGCTCAGCTCTTGATGCTAGGTTTTATGAATGTGTTTAAAAATTCCATAGGGTTTGGTCTTACTAATGCCATTCTCTTTTGGTTTCAGAGTAGCAGCCATGTTAGTCTGTATTTGCAAAAAGAAAAGGAGTACTTGTGGCACCTTAGAGACTAACAAATTTAGTTCTTTTGGAACTGGGCAAGAGGTGGCCTGACAGCAAATAGACAGAAAAGCCTCGGGGGGATGGAAGTGAGGGTGGGGGTGGAGAATGATTGACCTTGAGTAGGGCTAGCACACCAGAGAGTGAGAAAACTTTTATCAGTTTGTGAAAGAAATAGGCAGCAAAATTGTAGAGGTGTAACCCAGTTGAACAACATGTTCCTTCCTCTGCTTATGTAAAGAAACTCTGGTAGGGGGGAGAGGGTGTAGCAGGCCAGAGTTGTGTCACTGACAGAGTGTGATAAACACAAGAAACTGGGACCACTTGGTAGCTGTGTGAGATAGAAACATCCCTAGCTACAGATAGGGAAGGGGAAAGTTTGTTAGCTGGGAGAAGGAGGGACAGGAAACTGCTGGTTTCAGGGAAGAACAATGGAGCCACCCTCTGGTTGCCTTAGGGCTCGGGTAACATTCCTATGGCTGCAACCCCCTTCTATAAGCCCCCTACCCCGGGCTGGGTATGGTCACCCTGCTAGCAGAATGGTCTGGAGGAATGGGCACAGGGCCACGTGTCAGGCAGTCTTGAGCACTAACCATGGCTCTGTCAATGACTCACCAGATGGCACTGGGCAAGTCACTTCACCTTTCTGTCTCAGTTGCCCCATCTATAACATGGGGACCCATTTACCTCACAGAGGTTTCGT
Organism: Eretmochelys imbricata; assembly: GCF_965152235.1. Classification (NCBI taxonomy): domain Eukaryota; kingdom Metazoa; phylum Chordata; order Testudines; family Cheloniidae; genus Eretmochelys; species Eretmochelys imbricata. Next base: position 114,446,972 of record NC_135577.1, read on the forward strand.
GACGGTTAATTATTGTCTGTACAATGTTGTGAACATAGAAAACACTCTAACAATCCTGCTTGCTTTACCCCTCTGAACACCACCACTGAATCGATGGGCCTATCAGATGGTGGTCAGGATATGTCCCTGTATGTATTCTCATGGGTGGTGAGTATAGTAGGCCAGTGGAGGCTAAGCCTCCCCAAAGAGGACGCGGCGCAGCTCCCTTTGGAGATGTGCTGGTCCACTGCCTTCAGAGCGCTGCTGCCAAAAGGGTGCTTGGGCCGTGGCCCCGCTCATGCTACTCCTCTTCCTGCCCCTGCTCTGCCTCTTCCCCTGAGGCCCCACCCTCGCTCCCCCTCTTTCCACCCCCTCCCCTTCCCCCAATGCACCCCCAACTGCCACTCAAGCCTCTCCATGCCAGGTGGGAGGGGGGGAGTTGAGGGTGGGCACAAAGAGGCATGAGTGGAGGTGGGGCTGCCCTCGGGGGAAGGGGTGAAGAAGCGCTAGCAGCAGGCGTGGGGAGTCTTGGGGGAAGTGGTGAAGAGGTGTGAGTGGCAGCAAGTGGTTGGGTGGCTGGGCGGGTCCTTGGAGGAGGGGGCAAAGAGTAGAGCCCGGCGCGGATATAAAGTGGTATCCGCGGCACTGTAGGTCTCTACCGGGAACCGCACAGGTTAGAGCAGCAACATGTTGGGCCACCACTTCCAGGAGCCGGTGCCCTGCACCGGTAGCTCCTCCAGTGTGGCTGTAATGCCCCCAGTCCCGCTCACTGGGGTGGGCACCATACTTACTGGAAGCTGTCTATGGTCACACTAGTGTGTGCAAGTGGCTCACATACCCCTGGACAAAAGTCCCTTCCATGCACAAGTGGTGGGGAGCTTTGGAGGAGGGAGCAGAGCGGGACCTTGGAGGAGGGGGCAAAGAGTGGAGGCAGGGTAAGGAGTGCAGGGTGAGTGGAGCGTGGGCAGGGCCTTGGCGGGAGGAGGCTGAGTGGGGGCAGGGTAGGGAGCGTGGCCCACACTTCTAGGGAGCTTCCGGCACTCCCACCCAGCCTCCCCAAATGCAGGTCATGCATCACCAAATATAATAATATTTTCCATAATGGCAAACTAAGCCCTGAATAATCTGTTCCTGAAGCCCTTATTTAGTCAAAATTCTCATTGGCTTCTTGGGATTTGTCTGAGAAAGGTAATGCAGCATTGTTACCAGTATGTGCAAAACTACAGAATATCATTTTTAATAATGTATGTTTCCATTTATACTACTATTATTATATACAAAGAACCTTTTTACTCTCTCTAGGCACCAAGGGGGCTATATATTCTATACTCTAATTCTGAGGCAGGGCGAGTAGCCAATGATACAGTGGACTCTAGGGCAAAGACTAACATTTGCACTAAGCAGCGGAATATATAGGCATGCAGAACCTGTGTTAGGCTGTGAATTTCTATAGTGCCTTGAGGGGGCCTAATTTCTTTTGCACTGCATGAACAGTTTGGGTGAGAAGACCAGGTGGCAAAGCTGAACTGCTGTATCCTGCACACACACACTGTGAAACTAGAGAGAGGCCGAGTGCCCTGGGGAGTCCATATAAAAAGCTGTGTCCCTGAAGTTTTTGAACAAAGAAGTTGTGAGCAGGCATGTTGCCTAGAAATGGAGCTGGTGTCTTTGTCTTTTTCCCAGCAAAGCAGTGTAAATATCTCTCTTAATTCATATCTTTTTCTTAAAAACATAAAAAGCTCTCTGTTACTTTGAAACCTGGGCATCATGGCTTTCCTATCTATTTACATCCAGCTCTGATTTTTGCACTAGGTAATATTTCTTGCCTTTCTGGTTAGCAAAGTGTATGAGAAACCCCATGAAAATAGGGCAAACGTTTACTGCTCCGGGCTCCTCTCAGTCAGCTGGATACATTAGTCAATCAGTGTATTTGGTGGCTCATTCAGATTTAAGAACCTGAGGCCTGGTCTACAATACACAGGTTGATTCAAGGCAGCTTATGTCAATCTTGCAGTGGAAGTGTCTTCATTTAAATTTGGCTCCCGCTGACGTAAGTGCCCTGCTATTCCTATTTAATAACACCACCTCCCTTAGCGGCGTAGAGTCATGGTTGATGTAGTTGGGTCAATGCAGTGAGAGCATGGATACTGAGTTACGTACATTGACAATTACTGGCCTCCAGCAGCTGTCCCACAATCACTGACCCTGACCGCTCTAGTCACTGTTGTGAACTCCGATGCCCAGGGGCCATGTGGACAGGAAGCCGCCCCTTCTCATTAAAGTCCCACAATTTTTTGAAATTCCTTTTCCTGCTTGCCCAGCTTGGCGAGCACACCTAGCAGCTCTCCATTGTTGAGTGTAACTGTCCAGTTGACCATGGCTGGCTACATGCACCAGACGCACTCCTGCCAGGAGATACTGGATCTCCTGGGCCTGTGGGGAGAGGAGACTGTGCAGACACAACTCTGATCCAGCTGAAGAAATGTGGACATCTACAAGCAGATTGCTTGGGAGATGCAGGAGAAGGGCTACGACAGGGACCAGCAGAAGTGCTGGGTGAAAGCCAAGAAGCTGCAGCAAGCAAACCAGAAGGCCAGCTCAGCACAATTGATCGAGTGCTGAGCTGCAGACCTGCCACTTTTACAAAGATCGGCATGCCGTACTTGGCGGAGACCACCACCCCTAATAGCACTGTGCACCCGTCTGGGATCCCAAGTCACAGGCCCCTGCCCTGAACAGTGAGGAGGAGGAGGAGGAAGAGGGGGAGTATGGGGGAATCCCACTGCACAGCAAGGCAGGACCTGTTTTTGACTCTGCTACAGTGGTGGCTGTGTGCTTATGTAACTTAGGTTGGCATAGCTTTGTAGACATGTCCTGAATAGAATACACTAAGTGTGTTGTTTAACTGAAATTCAATATTAAAGCAGCTGATAGATAAACTTCCTGCCATTTGCCACTCCCACTTCTCTGAGAAAGAAACCACCACCACAACAAAAGACAAGATTCTTTGAATTATTTAGAGTTGCCAAAGGTGTTGCAATATGAGCTAATTAAAAAAGCTATCTGCAATGCAATGCTATAAAAGAATAATAAAATTCAAATCTCATTTGTTCCACTTCAGGTTCCTCATATGCACAAAGCTCTATAAAAGACAGCATCTGTGTTCACATTGTATGCTGAAAAGATATCACACAGCCACTAATTCAATTGACATATTTAACCGTTCATTGTAGCATATATTTCCATTTACTAGATTTTTTTAGACCCTCTTAGTGCTTCCCATATAGAACATGATAAAATAAGATAGAGCTGTTTACTTCCATAATGAGATTGGCAGGGGAAACTGACAGAGCATTGAGCTGTCAGTTTGAGTGCTAGTCATACTTAGAGGTTTAAAATAGGATTTTTAAGCATTCGTTCCAGCCAGATATTGTATTTATACCGTGCTAGTTATAAGAATTTGTGTTGCAAAGGAAAGTATGATGGGATATTATCTTATTCAAACCAACAATTTAGAGATCACTCATCTGTTATGATTTGAAATGAAATAATATATTGTAACATCAACAGTGCCCACAGCTATCTGTTAAATATTAAACATTTAGAATTTGGTGATAAAAACTGAGGCCACGTTTTGATTTTCAGTGGGCGGGATGTAGGGATGATTTTATACTCCCATTCCCCACACAGTGCAGGTCCTTTGCGTATGTACTTAAAAAGGCAAGCCTTGACTGCTCAGATTATTGTTTCATATGACAAACTCCTATTTAAGTCAATGGGAATTATTTGTTTAGGTTAGGATTAGGTTGGAATGTACAAATGGCACCCGCAGAAAAGGCACGTGGCTTGTATAACATGAGAAGATTTATACAAAAGACACAAGTCTCATAAGCAGATTTTCTGGTCAAAAACATTTCAAAGTAATTTTGAGAATTATATTATTCGGAAAAAAAATCAAAATGAAATCTTTGTGGGGGAAAAGTTAATTTTTGCAAGCTATGGAAAAATGCCCACCCTCTTTTTTACTTTTTCCCCTCCTCCCCTAGAAAAGTGAGAAAGCGTTTTTTTTAAAAAAAGGTGAAATGTGATGCTTTCATTTTTAAAGATTACACTTTCACTTTGAAGTGTTTCCTTACCACATAAAGGTGAAAGTGTTTCTTTTTCTCAGAGCACTTGCAGAAAGAAAATATCACTTCTGCTAAAAGCAATCGCTCCAACTGGCAAAGGCTGGAAACCAGTCAGACGGTAAGGGAGATGCAGGATTTGCCACATTCTTAATTTTTTTGAATTTTTCCATGGGAAAACGATTATTTCTCAATGGGAAAATTGTGAATGGAAATTATTCCCTTGGAAAAAAAAATATCCCATTTTCCAGCCAGCTCTACTGGTGAAGCTGGCTCCTGTGGCATTTTCATCATACTCTCTGTGTAGGGAACATTACTTTAACTCTGCATAGTTTGTAGTGGTTCAGATTTTGCCTTCCCTGCCCTAAAGGGGACAGAGTGAATGGTGAGTGGTATGTGGGGAGCATTACTTAACTAATACATTTCCTTGTTTTCTAATGATTATTCAGTGTTGTGTTGAGTGTATTCTCTTGTTCTGAAAGATTATTATTTTCAGGTGTCACCTTCTTCATTCTGGAGTGTGATGAGGCATTACTACAGAACTTTAATTCCTATTTAAGGAAGGCTTTCTTAGTGCATATATTTGTTTTCAATTCAATGTGCCTCATTCAAGCTCTCTGTGTTCATAGAATCATAGAATATCAGGGTTGGAAGGGACCTCAGGAGGTCATCTAGTCCAACCCCCTGCTCAAAGCAGGACCAATCCCCAACTAAATCATCCCAGCCAGGGCTTTGTCAAGCCTGACCTTAAAAACTTCTAAGGAAGGAGATTCCACCACCTCCCTAGGTAATGCATTCCAGTTGAGATAACGTTACCCATCATAGATTATCAACTATGACTGAACCTTGCCCAACTAAAGAATGGCCCTCTACCACTTGAGCTAAAAGAACTCCATTAGAGAGTAGCATTAGCAGGTTCTCATTCTCTATATGGACTACACACCCTCACTGTGATAGACAATTGCTGAAGCACCTTTACACTTGCACAGGAAATCCCAGATCAGAACAGATGACCCAAATATTTGTTATATTGGGATTCCCACAGGCACTGCTTTCCAGATGTTACATATCCTTTAAAAATCATTTTCAAACGTTTCTTATTTTGAAAACAAAACAAAAACACAAACAAAGCAATTTGACACAATTTTTGATACTTTTTTAATAATGATTTCATAACAAATTGTAAAAATCAAAATATTTCCATGAACCATTTTGGAATTGAATAAAAAGAGCACTTTTTAATGGGAAAAATTATCTGAAGAATTTAAACCAAAGCTGGGTTTTGGGGCCAGATTCCTGTTAAATCTGCTTTACACCAATTCGGGGGTGCAAAGCATGCTTAAATCTTGCTTGTCCCCTCTCGTAACTTCTATGCTGCTCTCCCCTGTGTAAGTGGCATGTTGAGGTAAGAGGGAGCCTGGCAAGAAAGCTGTTTTGGAAAAGCTGAAAATCACGCCCTCAGTTTCTAGGCTGAGAACATTTGATATGGCATCAGTGAGATACAAACAACAGAGAAGCCCACGGAGCCATTTTGCCGCTTTGCAGCAGAAAATGCGCTTTCCTACTAGCAGGGGGAAAGCATGTCGTGGGGTTCTTTCCTAGACGGCCATTATCATGCTGCTCCTTGTTGGGAAGTTAGCTGCAGAAGCACAAGAACCTCGTTATTCTTTGCAATGCCCCAGATTGCCAACGCTAACCTTTTTTTAGGTGGGTAGTATTTGGACTAAAACATCTTTGACCCCTTAAGCATGGATATCTGACAGCACATTGCAGAGGCCGTACAGAAAGGGGGAGTCCTGCTGATTATCTGAAATATGGTGGAATAGAGCCACATGTATTGCTCCGTGTGGCTGTAAGCCCGACAGTCACCAAGCACATGCCATTTCTCTGGGTTCAGTTTTCAGGACAGAGTTCAGTCTTTAAATTGATCACAATACAGATGATACGGTCAAGACTATGAGCTTCCTCCAGCTTCACTGAACTCAGTGGGAGTCTTTTCATTAATTTCAGTGGAGGATGGCTCAGTCTCTAAATCCTGCTCTCACTAGGACAATGACAGGGAGTGGAGACCTGGCTTGGTGCATCCTTGGCAAAAAAACAAACAAACTGTTGGCTTGCTACAAAAAGTATTCCTCATGTCAGGGCATTTTCCTGAAGCCAGAAAGCTCTTGTTGCTGATCACAACATAACCAAATAATACCTTCCACAACCCTCAGGTCGCTTCCCTTAGGGATCTGACATGGAGCCCAGTGCACTGGCCCTCTCTCCTCGTCTGCTCTTCAGAGCTTTGGAAAGACTGAAGAAAAATGTCCCTAGCTCATGAGCAAGGGGGAAGAACTGAGCCCTATGTTGTTATTAATTATTATTAAACTTTTTCTGGAATAACATCACAATACTCCAGTCACTAGAATGATTTTTTAAATAAATTTTGGTGCTTAAAAAGGATTTTTTTATAAACTCCCAATTTTATTCCTCGTGTGCTGTTCTTCTGTATCTTTGAGTAGAAGAATAAGTCTAATTCAGAGAGAAATCAATTCTTATTCCCCCCTGGGGGACTCATCAGCTCTACTGGCCATGATTGCTGATAGCTTTAGAAAGACTTGCCTTTATTAGCTGCAACTGCAGGCATTTGCTTCTGCTTTTGGTGTGTACACCATATCCTAGTTAACTTCTAATTGTAATTTGGGAGGGAGGCAGTGGAGATGAATGGCTTATACATAAATATATTCTCAGGCTGCTGTTGCTGGCCAAAGCACTCCTGATAACACAAGCCGCTTATTTCTGAGTTTACTCAGCACAAGGCAATTACCACTGTAATTGGCAACATTTGTTAATTTCAAATTGGCTTCATTTATCTTCAACAGCATAACTATGAGGGATAAACTAACACATTGATATAAAATCAACCTCCTCCCGACACAAACTTTTGCCAAAAATAGGAACTTGAACCTAAACTGAACCTTTGTTCAGACTCACAAAAAAAGTCTGATGAATTCCCAGTATCCCCCATTTTAAATCTCATGTCCAGGTTCTGACAAGACCAAAAGGAGTACTAATCTCACAGGAAAGGGTGATCTCATCGTTTTTTTTTTTTAACAGCCCAACCAGAAGCTGGAAATACCAGCAATCTCATGGGGGGGATCCTGTTTTGTCATGTTTCCAGTCCAGTTTTACAGATCTTTACAGAATTGGAATAAAGTCTGGATAAACACTCAATCTTTTGGACGCTTTTCTGATCCATACCTCTAACCCTTGTGAGTTTTGTACTTCAGTGTTACAATCAGAGCTGGCCAATTCTGTTTTGCAGTAACTTGGAAGGTTTTGAAATTTGTTTTCATTTTGGAACAAAACCAAAACCTTTTGAACATATTTGTGAAAATAGAACTGTGTCGGGGAGGGGTGTATGTATGTCTCTTTAGGCTGGTGGTTAGGGCACGAGGCTGTACCTGTTCCATGAATAAAAAGACGATATCGGTCTCTGTAGGGTAGCAAGTCAAGCACCTTTTAGGAAGTCTGAATTCACAAGCACAAACGCAGAGACGACCCATACCATAGTGGGGGGGCAGAGTGAGGGCAGCGACTTCAGCAGATGTTACTGAGCATGCTCAGTCCATATGAGCATGCTCAGTACAAGCCAAGCAGTAAATCTGGAGGCACGTGACCCCATATGCCTCCTCATGTGTCACCTCTGCACAAAAATAATGAGTAGAACCTCATTCTCCTCCCATTTACGCTACTTTTACGCTGACATAACTTCGCTGACTGCATTGGAGTAACTCCTTATTTGCCCCCAAGTAAGATGAGAATCAGGGAGAAAGAGTTCATTTTTACATAAAATGCAGAAAATTACAGCCTACAAAATATATGTACAAAGTCATAGTGGAGACCCCAATTTTGATTTGTCTGGTAGCAATGGAACTATAGAAAATGACCAGACTTTCTCTATGCCTTTTCTGACACAAAGAGCAAATGGATCCTTTCCATATGAATTACTGTGTTTTTTTACAGTTACAGAGCGAGAAAGTGCAGAAGTGACATTTGCAAGGGAGAGAGCACAGTGTGTGTTTCTCCTCTATTGTATGTTACAGTGATTCTTTCCAAAGTGGCTGCTGAACTCTGCACTCAACTGTAGTTCTTAGAAATGCAAAGATGCATTGTGCTGCAAACAAAAGTTTTATCACAATATTCATCCCACTCACTACATAGATTTTAACAAGAGCTGGTTAACACATTTGGTTTTTTTGCTGAAATTTTATTTGGGTGAAATATGTTGCTTTGTGAAAGCTGAATGTTTCCACAAAATTTATTTGTGAAGGTTTTTCGGTCTGGAGAGAGCAAGTGGAAGTCCCTGCTCTTCCTGATTTGGAGTGATCTGGGATGGAAATCTACACTCTGAATCAAGCAGGCAGACAGTTGAACCTGAGCAGTTCTAGCTGCCTCATGCCCTCTCATCATCAGAATGCTTCAGCTCTGACGTGGGAAGATCACCTCTCAGACAGCTCCGTCTCAGTGCACGTTTACGCCTTGGCTTCTCTTCTCAGTCTCCCCAGAAAACTGTTCATGACTGGTGGCATTTTTTGTGTGTGTGGGAAGTATCAGTTTAATGGGAAATTAACTGACCACCAAATTTATTTTGCACAAGCCTTGGAACAGCCGTCAGATGGCAACAGCTTTCTGTGGCTATTGACCTACGTCAAAAGACTCTATGTCCTGTTAACAGTGGCTTGAGCCTTCCAGGTCCTTTTAGAATAAAGGGCTTGTCTGCATCATGGCTGGCTGTTATTGATGTGATTAAATTATGGCTTAAATGTTGCCTTTTGTAGTGTGCTCACATAGGCTGGATACTTTCATATTTCACCTTTGATCATATGATTCAACACAGAGTCCTGACTGAGGGCAGTGTACTCCTAGCACTTCCCCGGGAAAACAGAAACAATTAAAGGCATGATCCAAAGCTCACTGAAGTCAACGGGAAAAAATCAAAGCATATGCCATCAGAAACCATGTCCTTCCTTTCTTCTAAACCTTGTGCTCTAACGTTGTCTTAACATTGTGTCCTGTCCAAACTTAGCCCTCAGTCCCGCAAGCTGATCCCATGGGTGCAGAGATTTGACCATGCAGGACTGGGGCCTTAGACTCTAACCTCAGGGCTGAGACTGTGTTATTTGTCTGTGCAGCACCAGGTACACATGCATTGCTTTGGAAATAAAGTCAACCAAAATAAGAATAAACAACAGTCTGAAGTCATGCCTCAGCACTCTGCTTAAGCACGTGGCTAACTTTAAGCATGTGAGTAATCCCATTGGTCCCAAAATAGCTGGAGACCAGTTGTGTACTATGTGGTTTTCAAACTTTTCTTCTGGGGACCCAGTTGAAGAAGATTGTTGATGCCTGCGACCCAATGCAGCTGGGGATGAGAGGTTTGGGCTGTGGAAGGGGCTCTGGGCTGGGGCAGGGGATTTAGGTGCGGGAGGGGGTCAGGGCTCTGGGTTGCAGGCGCAGGCTCTGGGTTGGGACTGGGGATGAGGGGTTTGGAGTGCAGGAGGGGCTCTGAATTTGTGGGGGCTCAGGGCTGAGGCAGGGGGTTGGGGTGTGGGAGGGGGTCAGGGCTCTGGGCTGGGGGTGCAGGCTCTGGGGTGGAGCTGAGGATGTGGGGGTTGGGGTGCAGGAAGGGGCTCCAGGTTGCGGGGGGGCTCAGGGCTGGGGCAGGGGCGTGGGGTTGGGGCACATGCTTACCTCCAGTGGCTCCCAGTCAGTGGCGCAGCTGGGGTGCAGAGGCAGGTTTCCTGCCTGTCCTGGCACCGCGGACCGCGCTAAGCCCTGGAAGCAGCCAGCAGCAGGTCCGGCTCCTAGTCAGCAGCTTCGTGCAACTCTCACCGGCCCCCGCCCCCAGTTCCCATTGGGAACCGGCCAATGGGAGTGCGGAGCCAGTGCTAGGGGTGGGGGCAGCGCACAGAGCCCCATGGCCCACCTGCCTAGAAGCCAGACCCACTGCTGGCCACTTCCGGGGCGCAGCGCAGTGTGAAAACAGGTAGGCACTAGCCTGCCTTAGCTGGGCAGCACCGGGGACGAGACTTTTATCATCCTGGTCGGTGGTGCTGATCAGAGCGACCCAGTGCCTGACCCACGACCCAGTACTGGGTCATGACCCGAAGTTTTAAAAACACTGTACTGTGTCATTCATTTAGCAGACGGAAGAAAATACCATTCGTTACACCTAGATGCAGCAACGAACCAATTATCTTTTGACAAATATCGATTTCACGCTTTGCAAAAGCGGGGTGGGGAAGAAAGGAAAACTTCTACTCATAACTGAGAAAATGTTCTGAATAAACAATCTGTAGGTGCAAGGAATTCTGTACAGGAAGACTTCTGAACACCAGTACTGCATACTGAATAGACATTAACTTCTTTTATTTAGGGCTTGTCTACACTTACATTTTATAGTGCTCTAACTTGCTGGCTCGGGGATGTGAAGTGGAGCAAGTCGCAGAGCTTTAAAGTGCTAGTGTAGACAGGATCCCAGCGCTCGGCACTAATCCCCTCGTGGAGGTGGCGTACCAAGAGCGCTGGGAGAGCTCGCACTGCAAAGCGCTGCCTTGGGAGCGCTTCCGCAACAGCGCTGTGAAGTTTCCAGTGTAGCCATGCCCTGAGTTGTATCGTGCTGAATGCACCATAGCAGCTACGGACTTATTTGCAACAGGCCAAATTGTGCTCTCTGATTTATGCATAAAGTTCCCATTCAAGTCAACGGGAATTATGCATATATAGCTGAGGGCAGGATTTGGCCCAAAGCCAGATAATATACCGTAACACACCTAAAGCTATCTTATGTGGAACTCCTTAAAAGAATGCTAGTGCCTCTTGAAATCTTACCAACTATGTTGTCGTTTTGTCAGGAATGAACAAAGTAAAAGCAAAATTATAGCCCACTGATCACTATATGTGGGCTCAGGAAGGAATTTCCCCCCTAGGTCAGATTGGCATTGACCGTGCGGTTTTTCTGCTTCCTCTGCAGTGCGGAGAGTGGGTCACTGGCTAGGATCATCTGGCTGTATGTCACTTACTTCCCTGTCATTGCCGTGGCCTCGGACATTGGTGGCTCCTCAGTCCCTCCTGTTCTTTGCCTGTGGCACGGAGTAGTTTAGTCTCCTTTGGTCTATCTTTTGCTGTTGGGGTTTAGAGGGCGGTGTTTGGTGGTCTGTAATACACAGGAAGGCAGACTAGATGAGCTGGTGGTATCTTCTGGCCTTAAACTCTATGAGTCTATAAAATTAAAGTAAAATAAATCTCTCCCAGCCAGCCTTTAGGCTTGCTAGAGTTGGACCATTGAGGGTGTACATTCCATCGGAAGGTCCTTAGCTGCTGGTCTTGGAGAGTAAATGGTAAGAATTGACCGTGAGAGCCTCATTATTCTTATGTGACTCATCGTTAGGTTTTGCTTATTGGCCCACCAAGAGCTTTTCAATGCAAGCTGAGGAAAGAACAGGCCTCTCAGAAAATTGTGGCAATAATAGAGAGACAGATTCAGAGCCTTAATCACAACACACTTTGAGGGCGTGATCCAAAGATTATTGAAGTTGGGGTTGGGGGAGGGTTTTTACATGGACTAACGATCAGGACCAGGCCCTGAAGCCGCAAAGGAGAAATAAACCCCACATAAATGGATAAAAAAATCCCTGTTTGAAAATGAGTTCTGGATGGAGCTCAGGAGATAAAGCTCAGTTGCCCCATAACATCTGATTTCTGCTGACAATGCTGCAGGGTTCAATAAATACACATAATCTGAACATTATCATCAAAAAGCAGCCTTATGAAAGCTACACAGTTATTTTTGTCAGAGGCAAAATTCAGCAGTAGGATTTTGCTCCAGGCAAATTCCTACTGTCCTTCTGCAGTGACAAGTTTGAGTGAGATGGAGCCTGCATGCCGAGAGCAGAAATCCATTTCATACTCCTTGGAAAATTGTTGCCCTCTGCTCTTGTCTCATTTACCTAATGGATTTTAGCCTTTCCCCTCAGCAGTAGATAATGTGGGAAGCAAACTTTTTGTGTGAAGCATAATGCATATGCATTGCATGTTTATTTTTGTATCTGGTTTCAGAAAGCTGGTTAACTTTAAGTAGTCTACACCTAAGGACTGATCCAAAGCCCATTGAAGTCAGTGAAAAGACTCCTATTGACTTCAGCGGACTGTGGCTCAGACCCCTAGGGTGAGATTGTGACCCCACTGAAATCAATAGCAAAATTCACTTTGGCCTCAATGGGGCAAAAAATTTACTCCTAGTGCATGGATGCTGAAACAGGTTAAGAAAACAGACAATTAAACAAATTACCTCAACAATTGAAAGTATAGCAAAGATGATCAACGGTCATATTAGAGATGATATAAAAATAAGAGGCCAACATGATTCAATTTTATATTTTATTTCTGCTCTGTAGACAGACAAAGGAATTTACTTCCATTTGTTTGGAATAAGATAGAATCCCAGTGCATGTTACAACCTGGAGAATTAACTTAGCAAAACACCAGTCTGCAAGTGTATTATTTTAACATGGCACAGAAAAAGACAAAGAGCATCTGGTACATTTTTGCATCTGTAAAACTAGGCCTTGAAATATTCTTTGCTTCTTATGTAATTCTGACAAGAACAAATTTTGCAACATTCAAGACGTTCAGCTTTCCCTCTGTGTGTGTGTGCACACGTATCTTTCTCTCATATAGCATATGATGAGTCACATAATATAATTACATAGATAGAAAGTTATTTGATGTTTAATTTTGCCTAGACAAACATTAGTTGCTTCCTAAGCAGCATTTTAGTCCTATTAGTATCTTCCTAATAGCTGTGGTTTTTTAATTACTGATAATTAGTATTTACATAAAGCCTTATGCAAACAATTCATGAAGTACTTGTAGTAATTACATATGTAAATTGTTATGAAAGCAAAATGTTCGCAGCTTAATGAAACCAATGCTGGTGAAGTAAGTGGTAAACAGGGGTCAAGTTTTAATGTTTAAAAATCTTGTTAGAAGGAGCAAAATGTCCCTCATTTATTTTCTGCTTCACTACTTGTCAAGTTCTTTTTAACAGGATAGAAGTGGAAGACAAGTTTGCTGATTTTGCTGATGATAATGGTGGGAAAATATTTCACCAATTCCTTCTGTTAGACTGGCATGGTGGTCCCATTTAAGGGCTGAAGGAAATGCCTGGCTGACACATTGGGCTCTATGGGATCCTGCCAGGGTGAACAGGAATGTGGAAATCAAGATTCAGACAAAGGGGATGAAGCAGATCAGAAAATTTAAGAACCTCTGTGAAATGTTCCTCTTGTAAAATTCAAACAGCTCTTTACCAAAATTTGGAAATGTCTGAATATTGGAAGTGGCAACCTTGTGGGAAAGCCAGTCCTGGTGGGATTTCTAGTCCAGTTTTGTTGTCTCAAGAAGTTCAGATAGATAGACAGACTTACAGTATATAATACATGTGTGGATGGATATACAGATACAACCTTATCATATCTACCTACATTGTCTGTCTGCCATATTTGTCACCTATGCAATTTGAGGATCTCAGCAGGATCAAAGAGCCCAAAACTTTTGCATGCCAATTGAAACTGAACTCATCACTATTTCAGACTTCCTTTGCATTTGTTGTAAGAGGCTGTTTTTCCATTACAAGTGTAAAATGGTATTCATTACCTGTTATAGAGATAAAAGCCCTGGGTGGGCTGTTTTTGGTTTGATTTTAGATGTCTTAGGAACCTGCTGAGCTGATCAACTCTGCCTTCTGATGAGCATTCTGTACTGACATGAGAATTAGACGAATTAAAGACTTGGCTTGACTCTCATTTGATTTATCTCTTTCTTTAGTTTTTAACAACCTAAAACTGCATGACGGATAGGCAAATAAGAGGTCAGATCAGGTCTCCAAGACAGCTCTCCACTAGTCAACAATCACTCAGGAGTACATTCTATATGAACCTCACACAGATCATATAGCATATTCCATTAGTATCAATTATTAAAACACAATGATATTTTACAATAAGAGTCTGCAGACCTAATCTAAAATAATCCCTTTATTCCATTATGAGGCAATAAACCTTTACATTTCTGAGAGCTCCAGTCACTTATGCTATCTAATTCAGGAATAAATATATTCAAAGGTTTGGAGAATTTACTTCCATCTCTGTATCCCACTGCATTCATATTAATCAGGCTTGCCTGTGTGTGACAAGCTGGATAGCAATCTAATGCTTCTTTCTGGAGAAATACTGTTTACAACCAGATAGACACACAGATAGCATCAGGCCTAGTCACTGGATAGAGCCCTAATCTTCCCTCCTGAGGCATAAGTGCTCTGGCACCATAGATTTGGACTCATAGCCCGATTGATGCATAACTTTACAGTAACATGTTTTCCAGTCTCCTGATTGGTGCCTGTCACATTTGTTAGTGGTAGCTGGTTAATCTGATGGATACACCAACCTCTCTAAATCTGGGATCGGAGACAGGCTAATCTCCCTCTGGCAAAAGAGTGGCAGACAGACAGTGGGAACTGTGCTAATTCTGTGCTTTCTGCTTCACACTGTCATGAGCTAGCTCCTGATTTTTTTTTTTTTGGATCCTCTGTTGTGCTTTGAGGGCCCAAAAGGCTGCTGTAAAGTATGGGGGGGCAACATGAACCAGCAACATTTCGTGCTATTATTTTGAATTCCTTCTTTGATAATGATTTTTATCAGCAGTAGCCACAACTTTAGGTGAAGTGTTTTCAAACATTTCGTACAGAGGATTATCATTTGCATTTGGTACACAGCATGGCTTTGCTGCAAGTTACTATTACCCGGACTGGATCTTATTAGAGATGAGTAAAATAAGAGATGGATGAAAAAGAAATTGTAAGTGAGGGAGAGCCTTAAAACTCGGTCATTTTCTAGACTTTCAGCTGTGTGTGTGTGTGTGTGTGTGTGTGTGATCGGGGGAGGTGGTAGTGAACCCTATCTTTAGGTTGTCTAACGTTTTCCTTTATAAACAATTCCCGTGACCTTTTCTTAAAAGAAAAAAACAAACAAAAAAAAAACCCCAAACCCACCTACGCCCCCATTGTTTGCAGCAAGCTTTTAATATTCAGCAAGGGCCTTCTCCTCAAGCTACAGAAGTGCTTTCTTTCCGCCCTGAAATCCTGTTCAGCTTCTGCTGAGATATAAACTGTTAAAAATCACCATTTCCCTTCTCTCACTTTCATTCCTCAGGAAAAGCCCTGGCAGCCTGCCAAAATAACAATGGAACACAAAACATCCCACTTGATGGGTTCATACCACCACCAAAGCAGCAGGACTGCTATAGTGGGAACACTTTGGATTGCCACTGTAGTAGAGTGAGGTATGGGAAAGAAGATAGCTGAGCTGGGCTCCTCTCATCCTGTACCTAGCATATGGTCTCAGTGACCCATGCCCCGCTGTGTGGGCAGGTCACGCTTCCTGGTGTGTGTGTGTGAGAGAGCACTGACTGGACTTCCCCACTTCTCCCATAAACCACCTACCACATGGTCCCTTTCCTGGCACTCTGTGTGGGCACCACCCAGGGCAGGTTCTCCTCCAAGTCCCAGGGGAGGGCTTAGAAAAAGAACTTGGCTGGGCTCCCCCTCCTTGAGTACCCTTGTATCCTGCCGCTGGACTGAGGTGTCCATCCCGCTTCTGGGATAACAGCCTTCTCCTGCTGCCGATTAATATAATTGCACTGTTCTCAAGTGGTAGCAGTCTGTGTTCGGACCCATCCCACTTCCAGATAATGCATGTTGAAGGGTTGCTACAATTGCACATAATGGAATTTACTTTTCCCATTTTCCTGTAAAACAAAACAAAACAAACAAAACACAGACACACAAAAAACTCTATGACATTATGTACAAAAACTAAGTTACAAGAGTGGTGTTTAGGTTTGCAAAGCCAACTATTTGAAAAGTAAAGTTAGGTAATAACAAATTTACAGTTCCCGTGGAACTGTAATCATATGCATTGTGATACAGTCTTTAACTACATGATCACACACTAGTTTTTCCACAGAACCCCTGCCTCATTCAGTGCATAGGATACACACTTGGGCAACCGGAAATCTGCTATTATCCTAAGTTTTGAATGCAGCCTAAGCAATGATCTTTGAACACAGTTTTGGGCTGTAAGGTTATACACAGTTAATCTGGCTTTATGAAGAAATAGGTGAATTACAGCCAGATAGGGATCATGACTACTGACTGACTCCAACAGAGTGACATTCTGAGTAATGTATGAAGTATGTGCAGATGTGGAGGGGTCTGGATGATGGAATGGCCAGACTATTGCTGCTAATGAAGAGTGGGTAAGACTGATGAGAAGAAATCTTGGACGGTGAGTCAGTGAGAGAATGGATAACCATCACAGCCAGCCAGCAGTGGTAAAAGGGCCCAATGGGAGTAAGGCACAAAGGCTTTTGCAAATCCCACGAGGAGCCTATCTATACTTTTAGGCACCTAAATAGCTTTAAAAATATGGCCCTAATGGTCTTGACTGCCAGTTACACTATCAAAAGCTGTTTGGGTAAGAAGTGCCGGAGAGAGCTGAGCATTGGATTCATCGGAAGTGAGCTGTAGCTCACGAAAGCTTATGCTCAAATAAATTGGTTAGTCTCTAAGGTGCCACAAGTACTCCTTTTCTTTTTGCGAATACAGACTAACACGGCTGCTACTTTGAAACCTGTTTTCCATATACACATGCAGAAATGCATTTCTTGATCTCTTACTGACTTGGAGGCCACACAATGGCTCTATAGTGGTTTTAATTTTTTTTTTAACATGATGCTGTTTCATGTTGCAAAAGAGCACGTTACAGTTGCTCTATGAGCAAATACAACCTTCTCTCCCCTGAGCAGTTCTTTGCCCTGGGTGCTTTCCTCCTCCTAAATGATCCAAACTTGGCCCACTCATGTTCAAAACTGCAATATAGTTTTTCTCCTATAAATGTATTAATGGTTGAACTGGCAATTAGGCAATAAAAACCTGAATGTTCAGGTTAATTTTGGACAGATGAGGCAGATGAATTGCGATACTGCTTTGGAGCTATGAATGGACATGCACCACAAGGTTGATTTGAAACAAGACATCGGTTTGGGAGTGTTTATGGACATAGACAACTAACTAACTGAAATCTTTTATTATGGGAGAAAAACAAGATACTCTCTTTGCCAAAGAGGATTCATAAAAGAGCGGAAAGCCAAACTATTTCCACTTGGGAGGTAGATAGTGATATATCAGATTATTTTCAGTAATAATCAATGTTATCTTATACGTACACACAAGTGAAACTCAAACACATATACAGTATGTCAGCTATTGAGTAGTCAATAAAGTAATGCAGCTTCTTTACACCATGTCTTATAAATCTTACCATATGTAGTTATCAATATTAGTGCAACTGATCTATTGATCGTTTGCACTTTTGTTCCGAGCTGGATATTTACTGCAGCCTGCTGTTAGCCAAAATGTATGTGATAAACTGGAAGATTATAGGGGCACTCTATCTAGCAAATGATTGTTTCAGTAGAAAATTAGAAATAATGATCATAGCTGTAAACAGTTGATTATGGAAGAGTCAAAATTACAATGAAATCATTTTGGCTATTCTGATAATAAAAACCGCTTGAAGAAAAATTATACTCCAGCTGTGTTCTTTTATTCCTGATAAAACAAGCTTCCCCAGGTAATATTTACTAAGACATTTTTTCATTTTTTTTTAAATGCCTGAAATGATTTAGAACAGAGTTAGGATCAAGAGACTTAGGTGCAGAATATTAAAGGGACTCAACAGTGATTCGTTTCAATATCTTAGGCAATTATACAAATAATGACGAAAGAAAAAAGAATTGTATATACGGGCACATTCTGTGTATTTACACACACATGTCTTGGTGCTAGCCACATGATAAATTGCCTTCATGTGATATATTCCAGCTATCATGAACTTTGACCACTTCGCTTATGCTCTGCCCGTTCTTCCGTCTCCGTGGACTACATCCAGCTTTTCAAACAGCTCAAGCTGCTTCAGACAAATGTTTTGTTTGAAGAAAAATCTACCACACACGTTTCCTTCTTTTCCTCTAAATTTTTACATAATTAAATTAAATAATAATAAAAAAAAATTTTAAACAGCTCTGAGGAATAGTCAGGCCTGTGCCCGCAACACGGTTAGAATGAAATAGATACCAAGTGACCCGCAGGGCTTTGTGCTGTTGGATGAGGGGCAGGGTCCACGCTTTCCAGTGGGGGACACAGTGCTTGCTTCTAGGCCTGGACAGATTCATATTCGGGGCTTTAAATTCATGACATATTTATGCATGGGAAAGCTAGTTTAGGTAAAGATTACAGGTCTGCACAGTTGGACTCCTAGAGCAAGGGAGCCTGAGTTTACAGGTGGAAGGATACAAAAATCCTGCCAACTGCGGACAAGATTGTTCCTTGCCCTGCACACCCATAGAAAGGGCTGGGAGGGGGTAAGGTGGACTGTTATACACTGGCAAATCCCAGCACAGGTGTGGGAAAGCAACCCTCCCTAATCTGCAGGCGGGTGGGGACTGGAACAGGAAAGAGAGAGAATGGACCATGCCTTGGATCTGCATCCTCCCCAATGCATCAGCCAGTGCAGCTGATCACTGGTCAAAGTAATCTGCTATTAGTATCGACCAGGAACGGTTTCCTTCCTCTTCTCTGGCAAAAGGGAAGATCCAAGGTGAGAACTGTGATTCTGTGTGACTGTTTGGTCCTAGATCTGCTCCTGGCACAGTGCAGCTACATGCTGCCCCTTACTTAGGGGAAGTTGTACATTTACAATTTAGCTCGTCATGTTTGAAAACTCTTGAAAGCATTTCTAAGGCAGTATTTCTGTTAACTGGGTGGAATAAACCAACTATGGCTCATAACACACAGGCATACTCACCAAGAACAGTTCCACCTGGCCCAGGGAAAGAATCTTGTTGACTTCTGTGGGCCTTGGATCAGGCCATAGATAGATAAGCAGAACGACAGAGAATATAAAGAAGGCCTGGATTTTCAAGAGTGGCCTTTGTTTCTGTGGGTTGAAAACTGTGCCAGAAAAAATGGTATCCACATATTTTTGCCTCATTGTTGGTGCAAGTGCTAGTCACTGGAGGCCTGATTCCAGAGCCCACTGAAGTTGATGGAAAGACTTCCACTGGGCCGGGCTCAGCTATCTAAACTGATGGTTTGTACTTACAAATCAAATATTTATTAGATGGTTATTTCTGTCTGCAATGAAATACAGGCCCAGTTTCTGAGGATGAAAAACTGCATCCCTAAAAAGGGAAGCAGGGCTCTGGCCCAGTTGAAAATCGGGGCCAATATGCCAGTTACATAATCAATCATTTATAACATGGCAATTGCATCATTCTGACTGAGTAAAATATGGGAGAGTCCATGAGTCACAAAATGCAGATCTAAATACAGATCTGAACTTCCTCAAAAGCACTGGAGTGTTCTGAGTTGTGATTTTGGTTTAGGTGCATCTCTAGTTAACATGAGATGGGATTCTGCCCCTACAGCTCTTCACAGAGTCTCTAGCCACATGTATCAGTTGTACATATTTGGCTATGCGGCTGCTGACAAGTTGAAAGTTAAGGCTGGTAGGAGTGTTGATTTATATTGTCCTGCTCTCTATGAAAATGGTTTGCCCCTGAAACCCCACTCATATCTGAATGAAACCACCCCACTAGAAACGCACAGAACTGTCTAGGCTCCCAGAATTCTTTTCCTGCTGGGCTAAATGTAAGACCTAGGAGCATTTTCTTGGGATAATCTCTTCATTGGTTGTTCCAGAGTCCTAGTCAGGAATAGAAAGGGTAAATCCCTGGGACAATACATATATCATATTGGATCTCATTTGCTGTAAGCAGTGGTTTTAGAGTTGGTTGCTCCAGAGCCATGTTGTGGTGACAGGTATCAACAGGTGGTGCTTTTATACATGGACTTCCAAATGCACTTTCTTGGTGTGCAAGCAAATTTTTAATCTAGGAAGGAATGGTTGTGGTGGTTATATGAGGTTCTGGGTAGAGGGAGCAGTATAAGCAGCAGGAAATTTGGCCTCTGCCTTGGTCTCTCTTAGGGGTCAGTTCTTGAAACTGAGTTGCTCCCTGGGAACCAGGCATTGGTGTTGGGCTGAGATTCCCGAAGGAAGGAATTGCCTGACTCTCTGTTCCAGGACTGTTGTGTGTATAAATAAGGAAATTACCCTTAGAATAAATCCAGTGGTTAGGGCTCCAGCCTAGGACTTGGGAGACCCAACTTCAACTCCCTGATCTACCAGAGACGTTGTGTGTCTTTGGGCATCTTACTTAGCGTCCCTGTGCTTCAGTTCTCCATCTGTAAGTTGGGGTTCATAGCACTGCCTTACCTCACAGGAGTGTTGTGAAAATAAATACATGGAAGATTGTGAGGATCTCAGATATTACGGTGATGGCGGCCATATAAGTACCATAGATGGATAGAATATACTCATATTCCATGACACTGATTTCTCCTGCTGCGGGAAGATGACCTTCAAGGGCCCTGAACATTGGCTATTACTGGGCAGAAGGGAGACAGCAATACTTAATTAAAAGGCAGCAATACTGAGGCACATTGGCAAGGCATTGTGGGAAGTCTTTCACTACTGATACCTATGCTGTATCTGCTGTCTGGATAAAGAGAAGCTTCAGTCTCCAGGGCTCATCTTCACAAGTATTATAATCATTACAAGCAAACCGAGAAACATTAACACCTGCAGTTATTTTAAATAAAAATGAGTGAGCCTGAATCTCAAATTATGCACTAAGGCTCCTTTACGTCTCTCTTCTGGCACAAAGGGGCCTTAAAGGAGGCAGAAACAGTCCCCAGAGAGTACCCCTTCCATGGAGGGTGGGGCTCTCCAGCTAGCCCAGAGTGCTTAAGCCAGCTGTTCACCAGCACTGCTCCCAGACCCCAGCATATGGGTTGTGTTAGTGCAGGCCAGGGCAGGGAGAGGGAGAAGGTAACCTGCACTGTCTATTTTCTGCTTCCTCAGGCCCACTATAGGGCAGGAATCAGAGAATAAGGAAGAGCAGTCTTGAAGCTGGTCAAACTTGCACTGTGAGGACTCCAGGACAGGACGCCAGATGCTTCAGAATGCTGGGATTGCAAAGGTAGCCTTAGTCACCTTCTCTTCCCAGTCTTTGTTTCTGCCCCAAGCATGGGAACAGAGTAACTTAAAATTGGGGCCACTAGCTCTATGAACCATTCTGGATTAAAGAGTTTGCACATGGGGATTTTCCCCTGCTGTTAGCATGCAGGTCAGGAGTTAGACAAAAGGGTTTCTTTCCATCTCTTCTGGGTACGTAAACAATCTGACACTGGGCAGCTTCTAGTTCTTTAGGTGGAAAGACTATAAAAACTACAAGGAGCTTTACTGGACTTACATTAATGGGTTATCTTGGCTCAGGAAAGAATGCACATGCTGGAATATATTTCTTTGGCCTAGAGTCCAAGAATCAAAACAGAATTGTGCCAGAACTCTCAAGAGTGCCAGGATACTGCTAGAAAGCAACCCAACTGGTACTGACTCTGATACAGACAGGCAAAAGTATCATAAATGCCATATATACACTACAAGTCAGAAATCCCAATGTACATGAGCTAACAATGTGAAAAATATAATCCACGTTATCAGTTATATTTTTAAATTATGCTACTCCTCCTATTCAGTTAATATAGAGATATAATATAAGGGGTGGTATCACTGCTTATTACTATCATTGCCTGATGCTCCCTGTTATGAAGATATTATTTTCAGGTGCTTATAATTTTGCTAAACGTTAACCATTCTGGCTGAAATTTCCCATGCCAGGTATTATACATTGCATAACCACATAGCAAAAGTGGTCATCATAGCTGATAACATGTCATCAATAGATGCAGCTTTCACCTTTATTTATAATTTCTATTCTGCACTTTGACATAGAGTAAATTCAGTTACCATAGTCAAGTGGAAGCTGTGTGTACTGTTTCCACTAGTGAATGACTCAGGGCTTAATTCCCTCCTATGTTGAAGCCCCTGTCAGTAAAGGAGAGAGGGGCGTTGTTGATGGGATATCAGTAAATCCCTTCCAGCTCCTTGGTTCTCAGGACCAGCCTTGGCCCTGATAAGAATTAGGGATGCTTACAGGCAGCTGTAACTTGTGCCACTGATGCAAGATCCTCAATGGACCATACATCAGTGGAAGATAGGCATAGCTTATCTGAGATTTGCCATGCCCTCTTCTTGCCCTCTGCCAGACATGCCCCCTATGCTTAGGGGTGGGGTGGCAGTATGGAACCAGTATACTTGCACCAGAAATAAGTTCCTCTCTGACAAGGGAATCCTCTCTGACAAGGGAATTTGATTGGCAGAAAGGGGAAGGATCTGCTTACAGAATCTGGGCCATAGTGTGTAATGCTGGGTACATCATCCGCGCTCTCTGCCTCGGTGTCCCATCAGTGTAATGAGAATAATACCATCTACTTCACACGGGTGGTGTTAGGATTCATTGTTTAATGTTTGGTGCTTTGAGATGATCAGCTGCAAGGCGCTATATAAGAGAAATGTACCATTATTTTTATCAATGCTATTGTAAAAGACATTGTTACCTCTGATCCTATAAGCTTCTCTGTAACCTGGTAGTCCAAAGACCAAAGACTATCATTTTGACCCATAATTAAAACAAACAAGTTGGTGAAAACTCTAAGCCCTTAGCAGGCCGTTTAAAACATATTCTAAATTCAATGTTTTCCATTCCCTTCTCTTTCTTTCTTTCTTTCTTTCTTTCTTTCTTTCTTTCTTTCTTTCTTTCTTTCTTTCTTTCTTTCTTAGTGGTGGTGGGGGGATCCTGGACATTACCATTCTGAGATGATAAATGTTTGAATAATAGCATAAATATTGATCTGGAAAGAAGCTGATAAAAATGAAGCATTGTTATGAGCATGTCAGACAGGTTTCAGTGTGAATGTATTGACTGATGTGCTTCATAGATTCAAATTACTGATTTCCATTGGTTGGTTTTCAGGGATTTGTAATCGTATGTTTGAAGCATAACAAATCAATTTGATACATAAAGGATTGTTTTCTGGGAAAAACAAGCTGGAAAAAATAAACATTGTGTAGAATTTTTCAGACTTCGACTTACATTTACGATGGACAATAATCTAACAATCCTACTTTCTGGGCAATCATTTCTTGGTGATGAAATATTTTTATAGTTTTAATCTTCTCCTCCCAACCACTCAATAAAATAATACCTAATAACATAGACAGCAACAAAATTCCTGGCAAGACAGCAAAGACAAAGACGAAACAAAAAGCAAAGGGAAAGGTGGGAGAAAAGAAGAAAAGGAAAATAAGAAATGCTCAGATACTATGGTGATGGGAACTCTAGATATACCTAAGATAGTGCCTGATCCAAACCCACTAAAGCCACTGGAGAGAATATAATTGACTTCAGTGGGCTTTGGATCAAGCCAATAGATAGAAAAGAAGAGAGAGTGTAAAGATTTAGAAAGTGGATTTTCAGAAATGGCCTTTGTTCTTGTGGGTTGAAAATTGCGCCAGGAAAAATTGTTCCCGCCTTTTTTTGCAATCAGAATGTATTGCAAATGCAAATGCTATTAACAGGAGGCCCGATTCAAAGCCCGTTGAAGTCAATGGAGATATATTCATTCGCTCATTGGGTCAGGCCCCAAACATCTGAAATGATTGTTTGTACGTACAAATCAGATAGGTATTCATTAGATGGTTATGTCTAGCTCAGCAGAATTTAATTTTTATCTTTTTATAAATTCAGTGGATAATATTGATGTTTATTTTTAAGCTTTCTTATATTTTTATTTATTCAAATTTTCACAGTTGAGGGAAATTATGGGGGGGGCGGACAATAGTTATTTAATGAGAGCAGGTGCTGAAATTGAAAAAGTTAAAGCTTTATAACTTTGAAAACACAAATTGTCACCATCACATGTCAAAATGTTCATAATAAATATCCTTACGTTAAATTGTAATAAGTTATAAAGCAGCATTTTTCTTACTTTGCCTAGCTGTAAATTTCAATTATTATCAATGAATATATGTTTTGTTGATTTGTGTGTGTACAGTGAAATCTATGTTTACCAACATTTACCAATAAAAATCTAATTCTTCCTAGCATAGTTACTTCTGTCTACAATGAATTTCAGGTGCAGTTTCTGAGGATGAAAAATTGTATCCATAAAAAGGGAGGCAGGACGATGGCCCAGCTGAAAAGCTGGGCCAATATACCAATTACATAATTAGTCATTTATAAAATGTTAGTTACGTCATTCACATGTAGAAAATTATGTACCATGCCCAGTTAGTTTGGCCCCGTGCTGCAGCTTTTATCCAATGGTTTCAAAGAGACTGGTCATGTGATTAAAAGGTATAGGAACAGGCCTTCAGTAGGGAAGATCAACACCCAGAGTTTCTATTGAAACACATATGTGTGCATTGAAAGTGCTGTGGTGTTATTGATAAACGTCCTACAGACATAGAGGGTTTGGGGAGCATGCGCACATCAGAATTACTCACTCCTCCAGGTGAATCTCTTTTTTCTCCCACCTTGGTTACTTAGGGGAGACTTATCCCAGGATGGTAGGGACTCTCTGGAAAAACAGTTCACGCCAGCCGCCCTGTTAACTAAAAAGAGGTTTTGTAACAATGAAAGGCCTTTTATGCCCAGTAGATTCAGTCACAGTCATGACAGAATGTAAACATAGTAAAGAGTATATTTAAAGTAACTGGATTTTTAAGAGAGGCAATTGCAGGTTCTAGCAGCTGGCTATTTGTGTGATTACACTCTATTTGTAATGCAGTAATGCCTGGAGGCCCCCAGCAGGATCCCCGCCCAAATGTGATAGGCTAAGTCCTTTACAAATATACTAAAAGATGGTTTCTGCATCAGTGCTTGAGTTCTGCTGGAATGCTCTGGGATGCCGTTCCAACACTTTTGTTTGGAAGCCTCAGCAGAATCTTATGGCACTTCCAGCACTTGCGTTCCAGCACTTCTTGAGCATAGCATGCACCAGCTGGTCTGCTTATAGTCTAACCAGACAAGACAGACAACAAGTAGGAGAAAACGATGCAGCATAGAAGCAGCCTGATCAAGATGTTGATAGGCATCTAGGTCTTTATTTTGGGGTGGAGGGATTTATTATTTATTTCTCTGTTTCCCACCCCCATAAGGTCTGAGTTAGTATCTTTCTCATGGAATTTCTGTGGGTTCTGGATCAAAAAGTAGTCAGACCAGTTCATCCATCCATACTGATCTTCCTGCATTATGTCAGATAGCTGCTTGTCTATTTTAAGTACAAAAATTTTGTTGTGTATAGGAATAAGATAATATCCCTTTAAATTGTTTGCGAGCCCTCTAGCGGCTCCCACTGTGTTCCTGCATTTTAGAAAATCGGCCACATCAGTATTGTGTGCATGTTAGCTAGGTCTTGCATGTTGTGTGTATTCAAAACACATGGCTATTTGGACCTAGCTCTGCTTGTGTGGCTCCTTTGTATTATGCTTGTTGTGTAAAGAACAAGTGACACAACAGCTTGTTATATTGATTCCAGTGATTCACTCTCTCGTGTTTCAGCTTGTTGTCTGTGTCTGTGGCTGCCACAGAACCACCCATCAGATCCAAACTTCGTGGAACTGCTTTCATGCATTGTGAAGCTGCCCTAATGGGCATTGTGCTTTATATCTGTTTTTATTGGCGTGTATGTTTTTCTTGGGCTTTTTATGCCTTATGTTTGTTGATCAAATTCAGCAAAGGAAGTTTCCATTTTTCTCTTTCTTCCTGGAATTTAGAAGGGACGATTAGCGAGGAGTCTCACCCATTATTGGAATTTTGCAGTATTGACTACTCCCCTCATAATCCTCCTGTCCACTTTCATAACTGCAATGATGATACTAAGTTGCTAGTACTGAAGTAACTATACAGATGGGACAATGCAATGTTAGTATCGGAATAACTTGTTTTCTGTGTGCCTCTGAACCAACCCATTGCTACCTAGATTTGTTTCAGCTGGGGCAGACTGAGACACTACAATGTTAGGTCAACATAAGCCAAGTTAAGTTGATCTAATAAAGTATGTGTCTCCACTACCGAGTCCCTTCCGCCGACCTAAGTGGCCTGTAAAGTAAACTTCTGTACTCCACCTCTGCAAGAGGCATAGTGCTTGATTCGACAGCCACGGGTTGACACTGGGATAGTGTAGACACTGCGTTGTGTAGTTTGAATGAATTGGCCTCCAGGAGGTCTGCTGTGACCACTCTAGAGAGCACATTCAGCTTCACTGCATGTCAGCCAGACACATGGGAAACAACTGCTCCCCTGTTAAAGACCCGGGAACTTTTGAATTTTCATTTCCTGTTTGATCAGCGGGCAGAGCTCGCCAGCACAGCTGATCATGGAGACTCAAGGCCACAAACGCGTTCCAACATGGAGTACACAGGAGATGGAGGATCTTGTTGCTGTGTGGGGAGAAGAGTCTGTGCAGGCAGAGCTCCGATCCAGCAGAAGAAACTCTGACACCTATGCCAAGATTGCACGGGACATGGGGGAGAAGGGCTACACCAGGGACGTGCAGCAGTGCCGCGTGAAATAAAGGAGCTTCGGCAAGCATAGTAGAAGACAAGGGAGGCGAACAGCCATTCTGGATCTGGCCCACAGACGTGCCACTTTTATGAGGAGCTGCATGCGATTCTCGGTGGCGACCCCGCCACCACCCCAAAATGCTCCGTGGAGACCTCCCTGGAGCCCCAGGCGACCTCGATCAGGAATGAGGAGGACACTGTTGATGAGGAAGAGGAGCAGAATGTGAGGCAGGCAAGCAGAGGATCCATTCTCCCCAACAGCCAAAAACTGTTTTTAACCTTGGAGCCCATCCCTTCACAGGACCAGTTGGCAGTGGAGTGTGATGCTGGGGAAGGCACCTCTGGTGAGCGCACATTGCCAATCAAATTGTAGAGGTTACATGCTATTATTTTTAATGTTGAATTTAAACAAAAAAGTAGGTGTAGTGGGTATCGGTGGCCACTCCAGCTACGCAGAGGGTGCTCGGGGATGGCCCAGGAATCCCCCATGGAGATCTTTAGGAAGATTTCATGGGAGTACTCTGCAATCCTTTTCAGGTTTCTGGGAAGGGCTGACTTATTTCGTACACCGCGGTAGGACACTTTCCCGCGCCACTCCAGTATTAACTCTGCTGGCATCATTGCAGCACACAGCATTGCAGCATAAGGACCAGGTCTGTACCCAGACACTTACAGCATCTGCTCCCTTGCTGCCTCTGTTACCCTCAGAAGAGTGATATCTCATATGGTCACCTAGGGAAAATGGGAGAATGCTAGCCCTTAAACTGCAAACAATTCAACACGTAATCCACCCCGTTTGGTGAAATATGGGTCACACAACGACGCTTTCCCAAATGTGCCGTGGTTGTGGTTGGAAGGGATCACCGTGTATTGCAAGCAGCATTGTGCTTACGTTGTGGCCTGCAGTGAAGTGTATTGCGGGGTGTTTTTTTTAATAAAAAAAATTAACCTTGCACCAGAAACAATATGTGAACTGTCAAGGCTAGCCTTGTGCTTTGCATTTCTTGCAGCTGAAACCTTGTCTGTCGGCAAATCCTCCACACCAGGACAGAGACTTTCCTAGATTAGAAGGCAGATAAAGAAGACTCAGGAGAACATGTTCAATGAGTTAATGTGCGCCTCCAAGAGTGACAAGATTTATTGATTATTTATTTCTCTGAGTGACAAGATGGAGCTCAGAGCATGGATGATTACACTGTCCGAGGACCTGGACGTGGACGACAGGAGAGCATGCAGGGAAGAAGAGCATGCCATGATGCTGTGGATTATGAAGGAGCAATCAGACATGTTGAGGCATCTCGCTGAGGCTCAAGAAAGACAGCGGGATGCTAGAGTCCCTCTACAGCCTATGCTGAACCTGCTGCTATCATCACCTAGTTACACATCCTCCTCCCCCAAACATCCTGTGTGGTGTGTGTGTGTGGGAAGTTCGGTATTCCTTGCACTCAACACCAGGGAAGGGTACAAGGACCAAAAGGTGCCCATTCCAACACCTTTGATTGTTACTGCAGTGCATCTGTAAGCCAGCTTTCCTTGTTTCTCCCCCCACAATGTTATCAGCCCTTTTGCCCCAGGCTCTCTTACTTTTCTTTGCTGTGTCTGTGTGGTTGTGTGCACTATAAAACAATGGATTGAGGAGAAAGGGCTCTTTATTAATTGAACACAGGGTGGTTGGTGTGGGTGGAGTTTACAGGTGGAGAAAATGCATTGGAGGTAAGGAACAACACAGATAAGTGTCACATTACTCTGGTTTATTGCTGAAACTAGTTTTCAAAAACTCATGGAGATGTAGAGCCCCTCGATGTGCTCTTATTGCCCTAGTGTCTGGCTGCCTCAACCCCCACACCTCGGCAGAAACTTCTCTCCCTTAATTTCACAGATATTATGGCCCACACAGCAGGCAGCAATAACAATGGGTATATTGCTTTTACTGAGATCTAACCTAGAAAGCAAACAGCACCAGTGACCTTTTAAATGTCCAAAGGCACATTCCACCACCATTCTGCACTTGTTCAGCCTATAGTTGAACCTGTTACTGCTGTTCCCGCTCCCAGTGTAGGTCTTCATGAGCCCGTGGAAGAAAGGGATAGGCTGGGCCTCCCAGGATCACAACTGGCATTTCAACATCACCAGTGGTTATTTTGCCATCTGGAAAGAAAGTTCCTGCTTGCAGCTTTCTGAACAGACCTGTGTTCCTAAAGACGTGCACGTCATGCACCTTTTCCAACCATCCCACACTGATGTTGATGAAACGACCCCTGTGATCAACCAGCACTTGCAACACCATTGAGAAGCACCCCTTTTTGTTTATGTACTCTTTGGCAAGGTGGTTTGGTGCCAAGATAGGGATATGCGTTCCGTCTGTCGTCACACCGCAGTTAGGGAACCCCAACGCGACAAAACCATCCACTATGTCCTGCATGCTGCCCAGAGTCACTGCCCTTCTTAGCACAAGTCTGTTAATGGCCCTACAAACTTGGATCACAACAGATCCCGTGGAATATTTACCCATTCCAAATTGATGCCCCACTGACCACTAGCAGTCTGGTTTTGCAAGCTTCCACAGACCTATCGTCACTCAATCTCCACTGTCAGAGCAGCTCTCATTTTAGTATTGCTGTGCTTCAGGGCTGGGAAAAGCTCTTCACACGGTTCCTGGAAAGTGGCCTTACGCATTCAGAAGTTTTGCAGTCACTGCTCGTCATCCCATAGCTGCATAACGATGCAGTCTCACCAGTCAGTGCTTGTTTCCCAGGCCCAGAAACAGCGCTTAACTGTGTCAAGGTGACTGTCAAGGTTCCTTCCCCACTCTGAACTCTAGGGTACAGATGTGGGACCTGCATGAAAAACCCCCTAAGCTTATTTTTTTTACCAGCTTAGGTTAAAACTTCCCCAAGGTACAAACTATTATACCTTTTGCCCCTGGACTTTATTGCTGCCACCACCAAGCATCTAACCAATATATAACAGGGAAAGAGCCCGCTTGGAAACGTCTTTCCCACCAAAATCCTCCCAAACCCTACACCCCCTTTCCTGGGGAAGGCTTGATAAAAATCCTCACCAATTTGCATAGATGAACACAGACCCAAACCCTTGGCTCTTAAGAACAATGAAAAAGCAATCAGGTTCTTAAAAGAAGAATTTTAATTGAAGAAAAAATAAAAGAATTACCTCTGTAAAGTCAGGATGGTAAATATCTTACAGGGTAATCAGATTCAAAACATAGAGAATCCTTCTAGGCAAAACCTTAAATTACAAAAAGACACAAAAACAGGAATATCCATTCCATGCAGCACAGTTTATTTTATCAGCCATTTAAACAAAACAGAATCTAACGCATATCTAACTAGATTGTTTATTAGCCCTTTACAGGAGTTCTGGCTTGCATTCCTGCTCTGGTCCTGGCAAAAGCCACACACAGACAGAGTGACCCTTTGTTCCCGCCCTCCCTCCAGCTTTGAAAGTATCTTGTCTCCTCATTGGTCATTTTGGTCAGGTGCCAGCGAGGTTGTCTTAGCTTCTTAACCCTTTACAGGTGAAAGGGTTTTTCCTCTGGCCAGGAGGGATTTAAAGGTGTTTACCTTTCCCTTTATATTTATGACAGTGACATTTGACTGTCACTGCAACTGTGAATTGCTCCGCTCTGTCTTCCAGCAGGGCTGGTTGCATGGCATCACATTATTCCGCACGGTGGTTCCTGTATCAGCTGTGTAAATACTGCAGGATAAGGTGTGAGGTGCTTGTAATGCTCACAACAGTGTACAGCTGTGCAGGGTTCATGTTCACAGTGCTATGGTGTGGAAAAAAAGGCTTACCAAAAAAGGGGCGAAAATGGCTTGGTTTGTTTGCCATTGATTTAAGGGAGGGAGAGAGGTAAGTACATCATGGGAGGCTAGCACCATGTTCCCATCACCACCCGTGCCAATGTTTTGGTCCCATAAGGCATTGCAAGCCCGACCCAAAATTCCACTCAGCTATGTGCACTGTGGGATAGCTACCCATAGTGCAGTGCTCCGTGCATCAATGCAAGCCCTGCTCGTGAAGATGCACTCTTCTGACACCATGAGCATAGTGGGGAGATGCAAGTTCGACTTTCTTAAATTGGAGGCTTGATGTCAATTTACATAAAGACGACTTAACTCTGTAGTACAGACATGGCCTCAGACTGCTCATATGTAGTTGTGCCTCTCTCTCTTGACACACCTGACTCCTGAGTGCTTGGTAAAAATCACACTTATTAAGGGCAAAATTAAAAATCTCTGATGCGTGGCACTCATTGACAGCTCTCTGTCACTCACACACAAATGTACACACATTTTTCAAGATATACAGGAATCCATATCATACCTCTAGCTTCATGATATGTAAAAAAGGGAATGGGGGGACGGAGAGGAATTACTGAATACAGCATATGATACATAGATAGGAGTAATCAGATGAAATTAATAATACTGTAAAAACCTCATTCCTTGGAATTTTAAAACTAGATTAATTAAAAACCCATATAAAATATTCTGTAGTGAGCAGTTCTGCACTGGCAGAGGTATGGACAAGATGACCTAATAGGTCTAATCCATCTCTACCATTTATGATTTATGACTGATCACCTCAGTCCCTGGAAAAATCATGGAGCAGGTCCTCAAAGAATCAATCCTGATGCACTAGTATGAGAGGAAAGTGATCAGGAACAGCCAGCATGGATTCACCAAGGGAAGGTCATGCCTGACTAATCTAATCGCCTTTTATGATGAGATTACTGGTTCTGTGGATGAAGGGAAAGCAGTGGATGTATTGTTTCTTGACTTTAGCAAAGCTTTTGACACGGTCTCCCACAGTATTCTTGTCAGCAAGTTAAGGAAGTATGGGCTGGATGAATGCACTATAAGGTGGGTAGAAAGCTGGCTAGATTGTCGGGCTCAACGGGTAGTGATCAATGGCTGCATGTCTAGTTGGCAGCCGGTATCAAGTGGAGTGCCCCAAGGGTCGGTCCTGGGGCCGGTTTTGTTCAATATCTTCATAAATGATCTGGAGGATGGTGTGGATTGCACTCTCAGCAAATTTGCGGATGATACTAAACTGGGAGGAGTGGTAGATACGCTGGAGGGGAGGGATAGGATACAGAAGGACCTAGACAAATTGGAGGATTGGGCCAAAAGAAATCTGATGAGGTTCAATAAGGATAAGTGCAGGGTCCTGCACTTAGGATGGAAGAACCCAATGCACCGCTACAGACTAGGGACCGAATGGCTAGGCAGCAGTTCTGCGGAAAAGTACCTAGGGGTGACAGTGGACGAGAAGCTGGATATGAGTCAGCAGTGTGCCCTTGTTGCCAAGAAGGCCAATGGCATTTTGGGATGTATAAGTAGGGGCATAGCGAGCAGATCGAGGGACGTGATCGTTCCCCTCTATTCGACATTGGTGAGGCCTCATCTGGAGTACTGTGTCCAGTTTTGGGCCCCACACTACAAGAAGGATGTGGATAAATTGGAGAGAGTCCAGCGAAGGGCAACAAAAATGATTAGGGGTCTAGAACACATGACTTATGAGGAGAGGCTGAGGGAGCTGGGATTGTTTAGCCTGCAGAAGAGAAGAATGAGGGGGGATTTGATAGCTGCTTTCAACTACCTGAAAGGGGGTTCCAAAGAGGATGGCTCTAGACTGTTCTCAATGGTAGTAGATGACAGAACGAGGAGTAATGGTCTCAAGTTGCAGTGGGGGAGGTTTAGATTGGATATTAGGAAAAACTTTTTCACTAAGAGGGTGGTGAAACACTGGAATGCGTTACCTAGGGAGGTGGTAGAATCTCCTTCCTTAGAGGTTTTTAAGGTCAGGCTTGACAAAGCCCTGGCTGGGATGATTTAACTGGGAATTGGTCCTGCTTCGAGCAGGGGGTTGGACTAGATGACCTTCAGGGTTCCCTTCCAACCCTGATATTCTATGATTCTATGATTGTAGAAAAATAGCCTTGGAACTCATTTATCAAGTTTTCTGGTTTTAATGAGCATATCTGTTTTTTCTTCATGCACAGGAAACCTAAATTTGGTGGGTTTCCTAACTATTTATTTAATTATCCTAGGACTTGGAGGCAAACCAGAGCTAGTTGTTGTGAAAGGAGAAACTGTGCTATGCAAAGAAGAGAAAAAGATTTGCTATTTAAATGACAATGGGAAATGACAAAGAGGGACACTGACAGGAGTACAAGGTGATTAAGATGGAGCTTTCCATTAATGTTCCTGTAGCAACTCTAATTGTTACAAAAAACTATATTCAGCAGTTTTCCATCATTTTAATTCCATTTCAAGTGAGTTTAATCTAATTTACCCAATGACTAATTTTTGGCCTTGAACAAGTTAATACATAGGCCAGCTTTTCCAAAGGGAAATGCAGCTCTTGCCCCGGACACAAGGAATGATATTCAGTTGTATAATCAAAAGCCTCTTTATATATATTCCATGTTTAGGATTGCCCTTTTGTAGAAGTTGATGTAACTCTTGAAAACACTACTTGCCCTTTTTATTAGCTCAGGAATATCAAAAAATTCTGTAAGATCAATTTTATGTTACAGTTTGTCTTTACTGTTAACCAGTTTCCAAGTCAATCCTTGCAGAAATGTCAGGCCGTTCCAAATTCTTCTCCTATGTTTCAGTAAATCAGTCAGAAAACATAGTGTTCTTAAATTCTTACATGAAATGCAAGTCTGAAACTCTGGCAAATAAATCTCAACTCTTTTTATGCAGTCAGGAGCAACTATTTTCAGTTTAGAGACTAACAAATTTATTTGAGCATAAGCTTTCGTGAGCTACAGCTCACTTTATCCGATGAAGTGAGCTGTAGCTCACGAAAGCTTATGCACAAATAAATTTGTTAGTCTCTAAGGTGCCACAAGTACTCCTTTTCTTTTTGCAGATACAGACTAACACAGCTGCTACTCTGAAACCTATTTTCAGTTTGTACACTTTCAAAACTTTATTTCTAATTATTCAGTGTGAGTCTCAGAAAAAAACGCAGGTTAAAGTCTATGAGACATTCTGGCTTTTTAGGTTTTGTGTTCATGCTTTTTGGTGCCTGATCCAAAGCCCATTCTAGTTAATGGAAAAAACCCAGTGACTTTCAAGGGCTGTGGATCAAGCTTTTCAATTGCTGTGTAAAAAAAGGGGTGTTTTGTTATGTGATTAAAATAACCTTTTCAATTTCCAGATAAAGAGGATGATTTACATTTTGCAGAGAGAAAACTGGATATGTGCTAATCATTTGATGAAAGACACACATTTCTTTTCTGACTTCCTTTGCTAATCTGCCTGATTTATTTATCAGTATTATGAATACAAATGTTTCCAGAGGTAGGCTCATAGCTGAAAATTTTGCAGTCCAACCAGTAATTTTACACCAAGTCATGTCCTCAATAAACTTCAGATTTTTCCTTCAGGTTATCTAAGAAAAATCTTAATTAGGTTGCTGTATTTACTGGGCTACTCCTATGGGGCTGTGTGGAACTCAATTTACAGTGAATTTTTGACATTGTAATTTTAGGGACTATGAATCAATTCAGTTTTACCTTCTCTGCAACAAAGAAAGTTCTGTAATGGAATGTTTGAAGAGGATATGAGAGAATATTTAATAGAAAATAGTCTACCTGACAAATATAGTCTCATTTACCTTTGATGAAGACTTCCATGAGCAGATTGAAATGTCTGTGAATTTATTATTTGAAATAACTCAACACATTTTTGCAAGCTTTCTTTCTCTATGGATTAATTGCAATCAGTTTGCTATGAATATCAATAATCAAAATTAAAGCTGTGTTGGTTTCTTCTGACTGGTCACATAAGCCACATGGCATTGATTCTTTTTTCTTGATTGGAAGAGCACAGCTCTTATACTCAGGGGAATGGCTTGAAGGAATTTGGCCCTTGGAATCTCTCAGGGAGAGGTAGGGAATAAAGCAGGATTAGGGGATTTTAGATAGCTTTATACCTTTTCCTTTCTGGGTAACACAGGCCTTACTCCAGGAATAAATATTAGGTGACTAAGATTTATTGGTTGACAACAGAGTTTAAAAGTAATTTGAGCTCATTCTATTCATACAAAGTAATGGCATATGGGCTTGCAGCTCTAAATGTGAAGTGTCTAGCACTTCCTAGCTGAAGAACTTTGGGATGAAGTGAGCTGTAGCTCACGAAAGCTCATGCTCAAATAAATTGGTTAGTCTCTAAGGTGCCACAAGTACTCCTTTTCTTTTTATGTCACCCAGGTATGTAAGTCAGCACCATCCCATCCACATGAAATATACCAACAAGGTTCAATGGTCTGATTTTCTGTCATCACCAGCCATTGAGACAAATTGCTTATGCGTGTGTCATCCTCGCTGCTAAGAGGGCAGTTGGATTCTTCTCTGACTTATTTCATTGCTTCCACTCTGGGGCATGGAGATGGGTTTTTTTTAGGGAATATTCGCCTGCCTTTTCAGGATCAGGCCCGCGCAGGGAGGTTAGGTCCACAGCTGCCAACTTTCACGTGGTCAATAAACACCCTGACTTTCATAAGAAGCCAAAAATCAAGCTAATCACATTTCAACAGAAGGCCAAAACAAGCCAATCCCTAAGAACCCCAACGCTCTATGTGACTAGATCCCCCCAGCATGCAGTCTGGGACTGTGGTGGGCCCACTGTGCACCCCGATTCTCTCCCCACCTTGCCCCTGCTTTCCGGGAGCCGATCTAAAAAGAAAGAAGCAACAAGCTACAACAAACAACAAGCCAAAAACTAGGCAAGAAGCACTCACAAGCCAATTAAGCCAAAAACAAGCCCAATTTCTGCGTTTTTTTCTGCCGGTTTGGCATGTCTGATGAGGCCACAAGCAGTGTCTGTCCCATGTAATATACACCATTTGCAGTGTGAATATTCAAGTGGGTGAG
Organism: Eretmochelys imbricata; assembly: GCF_965152235.1. Taxonomy (NCBI): domain Eukaryota; kingdom Metazoa; phylum Chordata; order Testudines; family Cheloniidae; genus Eretmochelys; species Eretmochelys imbricata. Next base: position 114,482,683 of record NC_135577.1, read on the forward strand.
CTTGTAGTTCTCTGTCTGTGAGCATTTGGGTGAGAAGAGCTTGATCTGTGGCAAGCAAACCCATAAAATGTGCTGAGACAGAACAAATTAATGTTGACATTCAAGCAAACCCCCAAGCAAAAAAATGTGGGCATGGTTTGTCTAGTTCTAATTTTGGAGAATTTTCAAGTGTTTTTTCCCCTCATAAATTTATAAGGGGCAATTTTTATCAAACAAAATAAATAAGTGACAAGGGCCTGGGCGGAGGGGGGAGAGAAACAAAAAGTGTAGGAAAACAAAGGAAAGATCCTGCACTTCCAGTTTTGCTGGGAGGCCACTGAGGCTTAGGCGACATCCAGCTGGAAATTCTAGCACAGCAAGAGCAGAAGCTACCAATTTTTGGTTGTTCTTTTCCCCACTTTCTCAAAGCTACAAATTTCGCCTCATTTTGGAATCTGTGCTGCGATGTGCAAGGGACATTAGACGCTGTTAGTCCAAAAAGACCTGGGTTAAAGTGGCCTCTGCCTGAGCCTGCCTGACTATAACATTTTAAGAAGCTGCAGGAAGAATACCTGGGGTATTATCTAGTCCCATTTTTAAGGCCCCTTAAACACAGGTTTGAGAAAAATGAAATCCTATTTTAAGATTTCCATTAGAGACCTGGAATCCCAGGAGCGAGAGATGTCTGGATTCTGTGACACTGTAGGCTCTGCATCTCTCAGAGGAGCTGGGCATAGCTTTGAACGCACCTCCACATAATCAGCTGAGCTTTAGGGATCACAATGCATTTCACCACCTCCAGCCCCAGCAGCACTGATGTGGTCCAAAACTCCCAGGCTTGTATTATGCTTCTTTTAGAAATGATTACAAAATGAGACACTCGGGGATCAGCAGTTTATTAGGCACTTGTAGGCTGGGGAAGCTGGCTAGGTATGCGTGGCACTTACAGATACAACAAGGTGTTTGTAATATTTACTGCAAGTATGTGCCATATTGGTGTCACTTTCCTCTGGAAATCTGCTCAAAATGAATTGTTTTACTTATTTGGAACAGAACATAATTATGCACAGTGCATAATGTGCATTCAGTTAGATAAAGCAAGCAATATAATCCGGTGGGTGCTTTAATGTAATGTCCAAGTCATGCATTTGGACACTCAAATTGGCACTTAGGTGCATAAACCATGCATTTACATGTCTAAGTAGCAATTTGAGCATCCAGATGTGGGATTAAGTTCCCATGTTTGAAAATGGAGCCCTGTCTGTTAACTGTGTATATTGTTATCCACTGACTACATAGCTCAAATACGCAGAAATAACATATCAGAGGATTAAATGAGCAAGCACGAACCAAGTTGTTTGTTATGTAGCTCAGCAGTGCAATGTGTGTTTGCAGTCTTGAGTGGCTAGATAAAGAGAATACATGCATAAACTTATTTTCACACAAATATTTTAGACACCTAAAATCTATGCTAAATATATCTGCTGGAGAATATCTGTACTAAAGTAGAACTGAAAAATTTCCTTTGTGTGGGTGTGTCTTCTCACACTGCCTACATTTAGCCATCTTGAGAGGGCTCTTCTCTCTCCAAGGAACAGCTGTATACACATGATTCTATTCACCGCACCTAAGACTGTCACTCTCTGAGAAAAGACCTATAGGAAATGACTGAACATAAATGCTGGTTTCCAGGAGACCTTCTTTTCATTATGAGACTGATAGATAAGATCAGCATTGTCAAGGCCCCTTGTAATACCCAAACAGTAATTTCTCAGTTTTACTGCTGCCATATGAAGAGCAGGCTCTACATCCCAATACTACTCCCCACTCATCATGTCATCAGTGTCATGCTAGGGTCTTATTTACAATATTTCCATGTGATCAGAAGAATCATGATTAAGATGAGGAATATGTTTGTATTTGAGAGAAAGCAAGGGAGAGAGTGACAGACAGAGGCTCACCCGTGGATTAACACTCTCAAATTAAATGATAAAAGTGCTTGGAATAAAAAGAATTCTCACTGGGAATTTACCCAAGCTCAAGCCCATATGTTACTGGCTAATGATTTCACACCTTTGCCTGCTAGGGTAATTAGACACTACTACACCTATTTTTCTTGCTACTGTGTCGTAATAGTCGTTAAGCAATTATGGGTTATTCTGAGATCACCCCAAATATAGGAGGCTCTTGGGAATAGCTCATTGGCACTCTGAAAACTGATTTTACCGGCAAGTCCAAGCCACACAACCATTTTGCACCAGAGAGATGTTGTTGGTTGTTTAAGGACACAGGATACATTTTTACATGTTGTGGCTGGATTTAGTATTAATGAAAACAAAGGGTCTGATTTTTACTGTGGCACACTGTTTTTTGTTTTATTTTTGTTTTGTTTTTTGCCAGTGCAGCTTCATTGAAGCCAACTCCAGTTGTGCAAGTCACACTGGCACAAAACTAGTGTAATGAAGTAGAGAATAAAGCCTAAGTTGTTTAGTGGCACTTGCAAAGAACCTGCCAGCCACATATCTGGCTCTAACCAGTTCTATTAACCACTTAATTTTCACAAGCACTAAATTCACCACACAACACAGCATATTTAAGTATATTTTTCAGGCCTGACCAGCAGCAACCCTGCTATCCCAATCATGGGTATCTCAGGAGAAGAGACCATGAGACTGATATATACCAAACTGTCTGGTGAACCAATGTCTGCTAAGGATTGGATAAGAAGGCCACCAGATTCGCACTCACATGACCAAATAAGTCTTTTCACTCAGTTTATCATGAAAGATTTCCCCCTCAATATTAAGTATTAAAACAAAACCCTCAAGAATTTTGGAAGGGATGTTAACTGTTATGCTTCAAGATATATGTCAGCCCATAACTTAGAGAGTCAGGAAGAAAACAAACTTCTGTTGTTGGCAGGTTTTCCCATAACTGCCTATTGCAGGGTTCTTCACCTTCCTTTGATGTGTTTGATTGTGGCCACCATTAGAGAGAGACGACTCACCAGTCTGCTCCAGCTCCTGTATGCCTAATGTACTCCCTCCTTCCTGAATGTGCAGGTTTAAATTGAATTAAATTGAGCAACCTAAGGAAAACAGCGAAGTGTGATCCTGTTTTCCAAATGGTCAGTCATATCATTACTCTGTATGGAAAAGAAAATGGGCTGACATTTCACAGGCATTAGAACCTCCTGAAAACCCCCTTATTATTCAAATAGGTGATTACAGAGCTCCATAGGTGAAAACTGCATGACTGAATGCACTATGGTCAAAGTTAACACTTCACGAGCAATACGTAAATGCAAAAAGCAATTAACAGCTACACCCTCCAGGGAGTTAAATGTTAGAAAATAAGTGGAAAGATGATCTGTGAATGAGGCATGAAGGCAGGAAGAGCAGGAGAGTGGCAGCCATTGGCTGACATGGTTCTGTTGTGAGGTCACACATGGAGGAATTATGGCAGTCCGCATATATGAATCTATATTTTAATCACAGATGTGACTAAAAGAAGGTTGAAAAATTAGCAATTCATTGTGTGCTTCATTTACATTGCCCAGTTATCTTCTTTAAAGCAAAAGGCAAAACACCTGACCAGTTTACGGAGTATTGAGTCTTAGAGGCCCCGATTCACAAAATAAAACATTTAGTATGTGCTTAGCTTTTAAGCCCCTACTTAAATGAAGTGAGCTGTAGCTCACGAAAGCTTATGCTCAAATAAATTGGTTAGTCTCTAAAGGTGCCACAAGTACTCCTTTTCTTTTAGTGAAGACAAAGTTGAGCATGTGCTTAAGGGCTTTCTGGAGGCATATACTCCCATTAATAGCTCAGGATCCAAGAAAAAAATATGTCTCCTAATGGAAAAAAATAAAAGAGGACCAATTGCTAATAGAACTGTTATTTGATTATCGCGTTTGCAAACAATAAATGTCAACAACATTCTAGACCCTTGTCAGAAGCTCCTGAGAGAATGCAAATGTACCCTTTATCTTTCTCTGCCCTTTATTAAAACAACTATGTAGACATGGCTGATAAACAAGACAATTAAATGTAAATGATGTCATCTCCTGGCATTCATTCACATTAATGAGCCTAGCCAATCTCCCACTGTAAATAGTAATAGGTGGAAAGCAGTAATATTCAAAATCATATTAGCAGACAACAAAGAGGTAATGGTGACCTTTGTTTTTAACTAATAGCTCAGCATCCAAATATTGTACATGACAATCTGGACAAGTGCCCCTATAATTTTTATTCTGATTAAATTTAAACAGTGAATGTTTATTATCTAAGCCATAATGAGGTGACCTTTAAGAGATCCCCCACTTTGTGGTTGAGGGCGATTGTTTTAAAGGCAAATGAGTAACTTTAGTTCATGGAGCAGCTTCCGGGCTTACAAGGCAACACTGGTTTCACCTTTTGATCACTCCCCTCATCACATCATCTCTATGCTGTTTTGCAGAGACAGATTCACTCTCTTACAGCTGCCATAAAAGGAGATGTTCAATTTTGGGCCAATTCTCTGCTATGGAGTAGTAGCATTGGAACTCAAACATGCCCCCTGGGGCACTGTTATCTCTTTAACACATTCCCAGGTGTGCTTCCAGGCTATTTTTATATGGAAATAAGGTACCACTTCTTACCTTTCTCTTTCAGTAAATGATTTTACTCCATAAAGCATCCTGTTCTGAGCAGTTTAAACAGCATATTCCAAAATCCGGCTGGGAGGGAACCCTTTTGGTACATAAAGAGATCTTTCTTTTGGGTGTCTAGCAGAAGTCAAACACATATTTTAAAGCTCAGAACTTCTGTCTTTACCCAAAAAATACAAAATAAGAGTCAAGTATATTTACCAGGCAAATAACTGAGAAATTGAATGCTGCTTTCGTAATGGTTTCTGCTCAGCCTGTCTGTGAATAGATTATTTTCCAAAATATTGGAATATTCTTTGCTATCCAGTTAATTTTTGGAGGTGTTGGACACATTGCGAGAAAGGCTGAGCATTACAGCCAATGGAAAAATTTCCATAAAAATGTTTTTTTTCCTCCACTGGAAAATGGTTTTACAATACAACAGAAAATTTTGCAAAGAAGTTTTTGTTTTCACAGCAAATTTTCAGGTTTTTTAACAACCCCACCCCCCACCCCCAGACATCGAAAACCTGAATGATTTAGAAGAAAATTGAAACAAAAACAGAACATAAAAGTGTTTGCATCAGCATTTTTCATCAGAAGTTTTCCCTCTGAGCGCCACCCCCACTGTGCGGGAAGTAGCTCTGGCCAAGTCTATATCCAACATGAACCAATATCTATCAGGCACAACCTGGTTCTAAGTGACTTTTATAAGTCACTTAGGTCGTGCAGGTCAGAGATTCAGCGTAAAAGCTAGGAATAAAACCCAGAAATCCTGGCTGTCAGTTGTGCTCTAACTACTGAAGGAAACATTTAATCTAAGTCTCTCTCTAGGCTGGCATAAATACTGTATATGTACAGAAAGTCCTAAACAGTGTTACTGAGCACCTGATTGAGAAGAGGCCAGATGTTCAGCTGTTGTAAATTAACATACATCCAATGAAGCCAGTAAAACTACACTGATTTGCATCAGCTGAGGATTTGGCCCAATGGGAGTTGAGGGCTCTCAGCATTCAGCAGGACTGAGCCCTATGGAAGCAATTAGAATGAGTGTCGGGCTTTAAGTGAAAAGCTCCCCTCTTGTTTCTTTGGTCACTGAGTGATTCTGACATGCATCCACAGATTTCCCATGACCTTCACTCACAGAAATGCGGCAGCCCCTGAAAATTATTTTGGAATGTAACTGTTTCCCTGAACATAAGTATTTCCCCACACCATATGGCTTGGGCATGGAAAACCCAAGAAAAGGCCGAACTTAGCCATTCAACAGGGTAGTTTGCTTTAGTGCACATACACTGTTACAGAAAAGGGAAAAGGTAACGACATTGCGCACATGTGGTAACATAAGTGGTTCATGCAGCATGCTGTCTGGCAAATACAGGGGATGAGGTTTATTGCAGCTTTGGACAATGCAACTACTGAGAGGAAGATGAGTCCGGTCATTAGAGCACTAGCCTGGGATCCAGAAGACCCATGTTTAAGTCTGTGCTCTGCCAGAGACTTTCTGGATGGCCTTGGTCAACTCCCTTAGTCTCTCTGTCCCTCAGTTCCTCATCTGTATTTCATCTCAGTCACATGTGTATTTTTTTGGTTGGCATGCATATGGTATACATACAGAAAAAGCATGTAATTCCTGCAAAATGCGAGAGTTAGTTATCCTATTAAAAATCCTTTCCAATTGCTATAGTAACTAGATCAGCACATCACATTCCACACTCCTCATTAACAAAGACAACATCCCCAACCCAAATCAATTGGCCTGATCAGATGCCCTGATTTTTCTTCTCACAAACACAAGTTTTACACCCATATAATTACTGACTTTAGTTGTGTTGCTCCTGGTTTACACTGGCTCAAAGTATGAGGAGGGTCACGCCCCAAATCTTTACTAATCTCACGCTTCAGGCCTTCAGCCAGTCACCTGCAGGAGTCAGGAAGAGACATTTTCCCTGAAATATTTTCTTGAGGGGTGGGGGGTGTTTTATTTTTGTCTCCTTCCTTTGCAGCATCTGAAAATGCCACAGCTGCAGATGGGTCACTGAATGGAGCAGCGGGGGTCATTGCTCTGAGGTGGAACTGAAAATTCACGCTCTGAAGTGCTTGGCTGGCTAGTTCATGCTCACATGTTCAGGGTCTTGAAGAGTGTGGAAGGAATTTCCCCCCAGGTCAGATTAGCAGTGACGTTGCGGGGTTTTCTCCTTCCTCTACAGCATGAGGTGTGTGTCACTTGCCAGGATCATCTAAGTATATCTCATTTAATCAGCTCCCTGCCATTGCAAGGGCTTTTGGCACTGATGCACCTCAGACTCTCCTATTTTCTGCCTGTGGCTAGTAACGGTTTAGTCTCCTGTGGGCTGTAATACTTTGGGCTAATTTCAGTTGTTGGGTTTAATGTATGGATGTGGGTGGTGTTGGTGGCCTGTGATATACAGGAAGTCAAACCAAATGATCTGGTGGTCTCTTCTGGGCTTAAGCTAAATTGACAGTCAATAAACTTGGAGCCAAGAGCTGGCAGTAAAGCCTGTTCATCTCCAGGTTAATCCCCTCAAACAAAACCAGTTCGTTAGTTAGAGCTTGCAGTAGTTTTCCTTATAACTGTTGATCTGCTTCATCACTTTACAGTGAGTAAATTTTCTTCTCAGTGGGTGAACTGCATGACCTACCATAGGCAAACTTCTGAAAAACTGCAAATAGTTACATTTTACTGAAAATGTAACCATAGCAATTCAAAGTACTAATTTTCTACCTCATATAATATGTGCAAGTATGCCTTAGCAACACTCACAGGAAATATAATTTAACAGAGCTTCTATCTTCCTTACCTGAAGCAGGGAAATTTCTGTCACATACTTAACAGAAGGCCTGCTGTCTGAGTTTTCCATGTGCTTATCTTCAGTGTTTTTCATGGAATTTCTTCAGGGGATATTTGTTATTTCTTTAACCCTTCATTAGTCAGGTGGCAGCTTTGTTCAGTTAATGGAAACATAGTATCTTGCTTCCAAATCTTTCTGTGGATAAAAAAGAAATGAGAAAATGAGAGCTGGAAGCGTCCAACATGAGGAACCTTTATAGATAGGGGACAATTTTGTTACCTGCTTCATTGCTTACTTTTGGTGGGGAAAACTTGTAGGTGATGCAAAACGGATTGATGGTTTATGAAATAACACTTTATAGTTATTTGTATTACAGTAACATATAATGCCAGGTCCAAACACGTAGTAAAAGACAATCTCTGCTCGGAAACTCTTATAATTTAAATATCTGAGACAGACAGAAGTATTTTTATCCTCCTCTGCAGATGAGGAAATTAGACCCGGAGATTAAAGGCCCAAATCCTCAATGGTATTTAGGTACCTAACTTCCACTGAAATCAATGGGACTGGAGGTCAAAGTTCAAACACAAAGTGTGTGGCACAATGCAGAACTCCTGGGTTCTCCAGAACTGAATGAACCACAAAATCACCTTCCTCCTTCCATCCCTTCTCATGTGTTATTTCTGCAATGACAGTGTATCATGGAGAATACTGATCTTTACTTGGCCGTTCAGAAGCTTGGTGGGAGAAGAGTTAATAATGTACCTTTCCATTGGTGCTGGTGAAGTATCACATGTTTAGGTTGAACTCTTCATAATGTATTTTTCCCCTGAACTGGCATGATGATAACTATGGTATAATTACATTTTGATATACATATATGATGACATTGTCTTGCTGGCTCAGTTTGGTGAATCGCTGCAAATGATGGACCATCTAGTCAGGCAAGAAGCAGCACACATCGGTATGGTTATTTATCTGGATAAAATAAGTCCCTGGACATTACTATCAAGCCTCACAGCCCCAGATTATTACCAGCTCAATATTAACCTGCCTGGATGGGATATCGAGCAGGCGGCAGCTGTCAAATATTTATGCAGCATCATAGACAATGCTGGAGGATGCTTGAGAGATGTGGACCCTCTTAGAGCAGCAGCTTCTACCATGTTCTGGGCCCTTCCGCGGCTTCTGTACGGACGTCGTGACATCAAGCTTGCCATGAAGTTGTGGGTCTATAGAACCACAGTTATATCAATTCTGTTGTATGGAAATGAAATGCGGGCACTGAGGAAGGCTGAAGAACACTGGATGGAAGTTTTCAGTTTTTAGACAGGCAGGACAAGATCAGAAATGAGAATATTTGAAGCCAAAACCCAGCAACCACCTCCAACAGCATTGGCTCCGTTTAGGTAGTTTTCTTGGTATGGACATATGATAAGTATGAAAGACCAATTAATTCTGAAACCTATGTACCAAGGCATGCTGCTGCGTGGCTGATGATCACATGGGTGCTAAAAGGTTCAGTGGAGCAACAGTATTGCCAGTAATGGACATAACCTGAATACACAATCAGACCACCATAACGACCTAGCTAGAGATCGATCTGGGTGGCGCTTAATTTGCAAGGAGGCCATGTCCCTTTGGGATTTGCCACCATGATGATGACGGCTGCATCTGTATATTCAGTACTTCCACTGAAATTCCACAGGTGCAGCTAATGTCACTAAAACTCTCTCACTCTCACATGAAGTCTCTAGAGGCAAACATTCTATGAAGGGATATATTATAATAATTCTGCAGCAGTATGAATTTCAGTGCTGTCAGATACACCATACCTGCTTCTTGAATATCATGGTCATCATCACAAATAGAAACCTCGACTTTCTGCTATGAAAACAAAGCCCATCTTGGAGAGCTAAAGGTGACTCTGTTGGCTTTAACATAACATGTGGACCAGTCACGTGAAGCTCAAGTCCCTGCTCTGCCACAGATTTCCTTTGTGACCACGGGGAAATCACTTAGTCTCTCTGTACCTCAGTTCCCATTCTGTAAAATGAGGAGGAACATGTTTCCCTACCTCACAGGGTTGTTGTGAGGATAAGCACATTAAATATTTGGAGGCACTCCAAACGCTGTGATAACAGGAACCACAGACGCACCTAACACAGAAAGTATTCTAACTACTTGAATGGCAGTGTGGTTTAACGGACAGCACACTGGACGGGGACTTAGGAGATCTGGATTCTAGCCCTGCCACTGGCCTATTGGGTGATGTTGGGCAAGCCATCTCACCCCTAAGTGCCTCAGTTTCCCCATCTGCAAAACATGGATAATGATATTGACCTCCTGTGTCCAGTGCTTTGAGACCCACTGATGAAAGCGCTATAGAAGAGCTAGGTATTATTGTTATTTGACATTTTATCCAAAAGACGTTTTTGGTGCATATACTAGTATCAGCATGCCAATGCATTAAATGTTTCCACAGGTGGGTGTGGTCAGATATCGGCTGCGTGTGTGTTCTTTCAGCATGCTGTCCCAGCTCTGTGCAGATAGCGGAGATAGCAGACTTTGATTGAACTGCCCAATAAATTCATAGACTCAGTTTTCAGCGAAGGAATTTGCTCAGGTTTATTGCTGATGAAGCACCGTGCTAATGCCATGGCTCAATGGTTACAGGTACACTAACACATGTAGGCCCATGACAATTGGCCAGCTCAGTCAGAATTGGGACTTTTCACTGTCCCCTCGACTAAACCCCAACACCCTCTCAGAGATGCCTTTTGATACACCGATACAAACAAGTTACGTATTGCCCCTCTGACATGGTTAGGCGCCACCCATTACCTTGTACATGTTTGTCCAATCAAAACATCTCTGTCCATCATGGTGTCATCCTGACCTTAGCTTTAGGATGGGTCAGTGTTTTCCTGTTATCTTTGGGGAATGTGTCGGTATTGAGGTGTTCTGGTACCACTCTCCTGGAATGTGTTTGCCTGAGCGCTCTGTGCCTAGCACCTTTTAGGAATGTGTGTTTTTCCAATATCAGCAAAAATGTTCTTGCCAGGTTCTGTGAGCAGGCCTTGCCTCTAGCTCACAACCTGATTTTGCTTTATATCAGCAAAGCTTTGACCACTACTTTAGCCCAGGCCTCATATCAGGCCTCTGACACAAAGGTTTACGTCTCAGGCCCTCTTCCTACTCCACTGGGCAAATCATGTCTTGGTGAGTTAGAGGTTAGAGGATATCAAATCCAAATAGCGAGTTGTAGCATTCAATGGTTGCACAGGACTTCCCAGTCACCAGCTTCACTGTACATCATGCCTGCGTGGACTTCACACTTGTCAGAAGAGGTAGAGCTCAGATCACAAAACTCCTCAAACTCAAGCCTCCAGCATGTGCGCTATTGGACTAATATTACAAACTTAGTCAAAGGACAATTTATAAAGGGCATCATTACACACAGTAAAATATATATAGGTATTATCCCCATTAATCATAAAAATCCCAGAACAGAGACCGTATCCCATGATAAAACCCCACGTTCTTTTCGCTCTCACAATATATAATCCTTTCTACATTTATCAACATCCTCACTCCAGCATGCTGTTCTGCTTTATTTATAAAATTTGGCACACTTCCACTTTTTTCAGTGCATTACCAATAAAACTATTCCTAATGTAAATTGTTTATCTGATGCCCGTTTTGAGGCGTCTAGTGCTGCCCAACCTACCCTTATAAAAACATACTTGATTATACGTTTACTGCAACCAAGTTATATTTTTATAACACAGTGAATCTGCCAAGGGTTCGTGAACATGGTGCATGAGAGTGTCATTCCGACATTACTGAAATGTAGCTCACGAAAGCTTATGCTCAAATAAATTTGTTAGTCTCTAAGGTGCCACAAGTCCTCCTTTTCTTTTAACCACAAAAGGCACTTGAATTGTTACGACACCAGCTCAGAGGGGAAAATAATCATGTTACTCAGACATATATATCACCACTTGTGTTCTTAACTGAACAGTCTACAACATGGGAAAGGTCCAGGAAGATCAAGGGAGGCCTTATTCATTGCTGAGTAATGTTAAACAAACACTCATCTTTCCAAAATCATGCCTCTCTTCTACACTGGAGACAAGAAACAGTATTACAGCTCCCATTCAATAGTAACCTTGAGAAACCTTTCATTTGAATGAGACACAACTCAGTGCCTATTCAGACAGTAGATGAAATACAGCCCTATAAAATAATCACACTACTATGAAAAATGAGCCCTAAAGCCAATGGTTCCCATATGCTGGTATCACTATCTTGGAGCGATTTTTCTTGAAGTTTTGGTGCTTCAGTCATCAAAGGAGCTTCATGTACTTGGGTCTGGAACTGACTTTATAATATGGGGGAGCCAAGGGGAACTAATTCCACCAGAGCCTAGGAATCAAGACAATAGGAACAGCTGGGGGTACCTGAAACTGGACAAAGAATAACAGTGGCAGGAGAAAAGGAGTACTTGTGGCACCTTAGAGACTAACAAATTTATTTGAGCATAAGCTTTTGTGAGCTACAGCTCACTTCATCAGATGCATTCAGTGGAAAATACAGTGGGGAGATTTATATACACAGAGAACATGAAACAATGGGTGTTACCATACACACTGTAAGGAGAGTGATCAGGTAAGGTGAGCTATTACCAGCAGGAGAGTGGGGGTGGGGGGGGGACCTTTTGTAGTGATAATCAAGGTGGAGAATGGCAGGAGAGTTGGAGAACTCTTTCTGCTTGAGATGCTCTTGAATACTTATAGCATTGCTGTCCTCACATAAGCTAAATAAAGTGTTCGGGTCCTGTCCTCAAGGTCCTAGTCAATGCTGCCCCTACATAAAATGTAAAGTGTCTACCTGACTTTAATGTTTATTAGACAGTGAGATTATTCTATTTATAACAGCTTTATATTGGGGATCTAGTATATATAGCATTTCCTCTATTACAGTCGAGTCTTTCAATCTTCATTATACACAGAAAATCCACTGTTTGGAACAGATGTACTCCTTTATTTGCTAATATGTTCTTGGCTGATACTAATTTGCCACAGCAAAATTTAGCATGCAACTTCAAAATGCAGCTCACTAATGGCAATCCTGATGGGCATGCACTAAACAGCATTAAACAACCCATAATGAAGAAGTTTTCTTACAGCTGTGCATTATGCACATGAGGCTATTTAGCATCCAGTGCATTCTGGAAGAATGTTTGGAATTACTTTGACAAAGTGGTAGCTAAAATTAAAATTATGTCTCAAATAAAATTCAGTAACATCAGTGCCACAGACATGTCAGACGCTTGAGTCTCTGTGAGTGATCTTTTCAAGAAACGATTACTAATTTTGTTGTAGAGTTGGTACAGTATTGGAGGTTAGCCTGTATTACAGACTTCCAGTTGGCAAGTAGATAACATTGTAGGGTTTAGCAACTCAGTGGATGCTTCTGTATTCCTTATGTGAACCTCTTGAGTCTACACTTTTGAGCTGGGTGTTAATTTATCTGTCCAGCCTACCCATTCATGTACCTATCCAGCCATCTACTCTATCCACGTAGCTATGTGTGTCTAGATCCCAGGATCATTGCTTAGAATGCCCACTGCCTTGAGGAAAGAACATTTTTGTGAGTTTTCCAATGATTCTTGTGAGTTTAGAAATACCATGAGATCACCCCCCCTTGCATTAATAGGAAAACCAGAATTATTTAAGTTAATCAAAAGTTTCTCAAACTCAAAAAAAAGTTTGGGGCCTGGTTTCAATTTTGGGCAAAGTTTCAGGTTGGTTCTCATTTTAATGTAACTGGTTTTGGCCTAATTCTAATGTGCAAGTTCCGAACTGAGTTAAAAGGCAGCGTCAGGCCTTGGGTACACTGCCACTTTACAGCGCTGCAATGTGAAAAAACACCCCTGTCAAGGTTCCTCCCCCACTCTGAAGTCTAGGGTACAGATGTGGGGACCTGCATGAAAAACCTCCTAAGCGTCTCTTTACCAGCTTAGGTCAAAACTTCCCCAAGGTACAAAATATTCCACCCTTTGTCCTTGGATTGACCGCTACCACCACCAAACAAATACTGGTTACTGGGGAAGAGCTGTTTGGACACGTCTTTCCCCCCAAAATACTTCCCAAAACCTTGCACCCCACTTTCTGGACAAGGTTTGGTAAAAAGCCTCACCAATTTGCCTAGGTGGCTACAGACCCAAACCCTTGGATCTGAGAACAATGAAAAAGCATTCAGTTTTCGTACAAGAAGACTTTCAATAGAAATAGAAATAAATAGAAATCACCTCTGTAAAATGAGGATGGTAGATACCTTACAGGGTAATTGGATTCAAAACATAGAGAACCCCTCTAGGCAAAACCTTAAGTTACAAAAAAGATACACAGACAGAAATAGTTATTCTATTCAGCACAATTCTTTTCTCAGCCATTTAAAGAAATCATAATCTAACACATACCTAGCTAGATTACTTACTAAAAGTTCTAAGACTCCATTCCTGGTCTATCCCCGGCAGAAACCAGCATATAGACAGACCCTTTGTTTCCTTCCTTCCTCCCAGCTTTTGAAAGTATCTTGTCTCCTCATTGGTCATTTTGGTCAGGTGCCAGCGAGGTTACCTTTAGCTTCTTAACCCTTTACAGGTGAGAGGAGCTTTCCCCTGGCCAGGAGGGATTTCAAAGGGGTTTACCCTTCCCTTTATATTTATGACACGCCCCCCTGAGCGCTGCAAGTTTCAGCCCTGTAAAGTGGCAGCGTAGACAGTGCACCAGCGCTCCCAGCACGGACAGCGACTCCTCTTGGGGGCGTCATTTGTTTACAGTGCGGAGAGAGCTCTCTCCCAGCGCTGGTGCCGCAACTGCACAGACACATTATAGGGCTGCTGCGGCATCACTTCGTTTAACACTGCGAGTGAAGACGTACCCTGAGTTATACTGCTGTGCCCCCGCAGTAGTGGTAGGATGCCTTCTCTTGGAGGTTACACACGTGGCTGTCTTGTTTTATGTGGTTCTTATTGCATGGCTAGAGAAAACAAACACAACTTTAGGTACCTAGCCTGTCCAGTGGTCCCTGACACACACTTAGATGTTAGGAGGCGAGCAAATTAGAGAAGAGCCTGAACAAAAACTTCCAATAAACACCTTTGAATTTTGTCAAAGATAAGCTCCAGATATGATCTTTGCAGCTTGGGCTCACCTTTAGAGACGACTAATAGGAGATGCTGGTATCCCCATCCATCAGTGAAAAAAACGCTGGAGAGGAGAAATGAGAGGAAAGAGAAATAAGGCTTGTCTCTCCCAGCAAGGGATGCAAAGGGGAGGAGAGAGAAGATGCTGTCAAGCAGAGTTGAACATAACCACAAAATAGCTGTGGCATGACTTCCTGATGTGGCCTGTGAGGTTTACGTCCAGATGTGGCATCAATTCATGATGCTATCAACCCATGGGTTGCAACATCAGGATGCTAGGCATGATTAATTTGTGGCTCTGGCTCCATTTCCAGATCACCAAGGCTGAGTATCAAAGAAAGGGGAAAAGATATCTGTATGGCCTTTTTTTTTTTCCCCTCATGAAGATAAATGGATTAGCTATGAGGTAACACACAGATTTGCTGGATGATGTCGAACTACTTTTGGGAATAGAGCAAATTTATTTTCGTGAAAAAGTGGTTTCTCCAAGCCACTGTCTATGTGGGAAGAGAAACAACTACAATTAAATATTCTTTAAAAAGGCTTGTCTTGGAGTGTCACCATTCCCCCACCGAGTAGTTTGACTTCTGAAATGACCTTATTTCTTAAACCTGTATATACACCCTCAACCCATAAAGGCAACTTAATAAACCTCCCAGACCTGAAATGACTGTTTTGATGACACTATGAATACAGTATATGCTAAAGATCTTCTATTCCATTTTCTATAACCATAAACAGATACGCTTTAATGGTCTGATGCCTTTACCTTAAAAAAATTCCAATTTAGTTCCCTAGAGCTGTAATAATAAAAACTGCTGACATTCTGTTTTTATTTTTCAGAGTAAGAACAACCTGTCTTGTAAAGGCTTTCCTATATTTGTGATCTGGTGAGGCGAACATAGGTCAAAGAGTGTAGCATCCTTCTTAACAAAGTAGTATGTTTCTTCACCAGGGGGTTTGGTCATGTACTTTCAAGCCAGTTTTAGCAAGTCTTTCAACCTACAGAACCTTTACATTTTAGCTTTGAAGATCACTTTGTCGAGGTCTTAGTTTTGAAATCAGTTTAATTACCTTTGCTAGTTTCAACAGTATTTCTACCATATCTAGTCTCTTCCAAAGAAAGGAGCTATCCATTCTAGTGAGAACAAACATAGGCTGGATCAGGTCTTCTTTCCTTTCTCAGAATATATGAAAGAGTTTAATGGTCTGTTTATATAAAATAAATCCTCAGTTTCAGACGAGAAGCACCAACTAAAAAGTTGCTGGAGGCTTTATTCTTTAGAACTGGACTTTACAGGGCACAAAAATGGAAGTGGGTGGGTGCAGTGGTATGTTGTATGCATAAATATATCCCTCTTTTGTGACATGACTAAAAAGATCTTACATATTTTAACTCAGGTCTGAAATGGCGATACAGAACAAAACGTGGAAGCTGCATTTTGCTGCCTATTACAGTAAGTGTTGATACTGTATTGAAAGCACAGCCATAGTATAGAAAAACCATTTCTTATATTGATCTGACAGAATTCAATCTGCAGATGTCTCTGAGCTACCAGCATGGGGTTATTTCACTATCTGCACAAACCACATTCTAATAGTTTTCACCAGGAATGATCATGGCAATCTTTTGTGCTCCCTGTGTTTTCAATTTTTGCTTTTTTTAATATTCACTCACACGTTTATGTGTAAAAAATATCCACCATTTGAAGATTTGAGTCATTTTATGGAAAGCTGTGAACTCATTCAGTTTTTTTGTTCATTGGGATATTGGGAACCGTATTGTCATCTGCTGTTACAGAACGTGAAATCCATGCACTACACTCTCCTAGACATATGCTGCTCTTTTCTTCTTATATCTTTGGTATGTTACTGTCAGTATTTTTGTTTTTTTAGGAGAGGAGAGGTTTATTGTTAAGACTGCGGAAAATCAAATGACAACCCTTATAGGGACTAGAATCACACTTTGATTAAGTATCTCCTGGTCAATGCACTGCACGGTACTAGCCTACAGTGTCACCACTGAGACTAGTCACCAAAAAACAAAGAAACAAAGAAACAAACAAAAAAGCTTAAGCCTGAACCTTTGAAAACCATCACACTATAGTTGTGAGCTGTGGGTCATTGACTTAAACATCCAGTGACATGGGAAAAGAGCCAGGAGCCTATTAAAATATAGATGACATACAGTGAGAGTTGGTGAGAATTTTCAAAAATTCAATTTTCAAAGAGACAAAATTTTTACAAGTTACATCCCCTTTTCAGCCAGCTCTAAAAAAGGATGGATTTTAATGTTAATATCCCATAAGGAACAGGTTCATTTAACTTACAAAATGCCAGTAGTATTCCCCCCTTTATAAATCCAACTTTCAGACACAAAGATATCTAGCAGAAACCCTGAACTAAAACCTGCCATCAATAGGTCCTAACCCAACTAAGCTTCAGAAACTACAGTGGACTCTTGTGACTGGAGTTAGCACCAAAAGCTAGAGCAGGCTCCTGAACTAAGCTTCTAAAGTGCAGTGAGCTTTTGAACCATGCCATGCCCCTAGATTGAAGCAAGACTCTGATCTATATTAAATCCTCAAATTAGTGT
Source organism: Eretmochelys imbricata (assembly GCF_965152235.1). Classification (NCBI taxonomy): domain Eukaryota; kingdom Metazoa; phylum Chordata; order Testudines; family Cheloniidae; genus Eretmochelys; species Eretmochelys imbricata. Next base: position 114,499,917 of record NC_135577.1, read on the forward strand.
GAGCACCTGAGCTCTGGAGTAGACTTCTCAGTAGACTGAGCTTCCAAGCTGGAGTGAGCTTCTCCAGCCTACAGACCAACTTTGTAGACCCTCAACCCCGCCCATAATACATTCAGACTAATCAGCCCCCTCCACTGGACCAGAATGGAGACTCAGCAGAGCCTGTTGCCTCCTCCGGCTGGGGAGGTAAACCAGGCCCTTTGAGCCCCCTCCTGGAGGCCCTGTGGTCCTACCTCACCCTGCCCCAGGAAAGGAGCAGTGAAGTAGGGTCCTCCAGCCCTGCCTAGAAAGGCTGCAGGAAAGCAGCCAATCAGGGCCCAGCAGGTCCAATTAAAAGGCACTATAGGGGTTGAACTGTCTAGTCCTTGAACCAGGAGGATGAGAAAGGGCTGGAAGACAGAGAGACCCTGCTCACACAGGGATAAGGCAGAGAGAGCTCAAGGTCTGTAACCCTAAGAAAACAGGTGAAGGTGATGGATTGAGTGGGAAAAAGCCCAGGAAAAACCACAGCATCTATCTGATAGAATTAAAGGGAGAAGAGTGTGACTGTTGGTCCCTGGGTTAGGACCTGGAGTAGTTGGTGGGCCTGGGTCCTCCCCTCCAGCCAATGCCAAAGTTGCGTAAGCCCCAGAAAGGGGACACAGCTAGTTTAAAAACCCAAGGAAAGGGGCTAGATTTAAAAGGGCCAAGAGATAAGGCTGAAGACCCTGGTGAGGGTAGTCAGGCAGTCCCAGTGGGGACTCTTTACTAAGCCCTGAGAAGGGGATAAGTTTCCTTTAGAAACCTGACTAGAGAGCTGGAGTTAAAGGAGCCCAAGAGGGGCTAAAGAGAGAAGGCACCCTCAGAAAGGAGGGGCTGAGGCCAGCTTTAGCAGAGGAATTGAAGGACTTTTTGTTTGTGTTTGTGTTGGATTTAAATACCCTAGAAAGGGTTCATCTGTTTTAGAACAGTGTGATTTAGCCAGAGGGCTGAGCCACTGAAGATCCAACTAATGAGGTCAACAACTCACAGAGAGTTCTGGGAGTGGAGGAAAGAGTGCAGGATTGCTGACAGGAGGCACTCAGGAGAGCTTAATGCACCCCATAAGAGGACCCCATCACCACAGTAGCTGAGTACCCCACAATCCTTCATGAATTTTATCTGTACCACACCCTTATGAGAGGTAGGAAAGCATAAAAATTCCCTATTTTAAGATGCGGGGAATTGATCCATAAAAAGATTAAGGCCCAGATCCTCAAATGTATTCAGATACTTAACACCTATGGGAATTAGGTGCCTAAATACCTTTGAGGACCTGGCCCAAAGTGATTTGTTTAAAGTCACACAGGAAATCTGTGGTTGAGTTGGAATTGAACCACAGGTCTCATATTACCCAGTCCAGGGTCTTGTCTAACAGATCATCCTCCCTACTCCCTGAAGGAATTTTAATACAAATAATGTAAGTTACTCTTCTAACCCTTTCACAATCCTTCCTCCATGCTCGCTCACTTCTCCATCAAAAACGTGCAGTGTAGATAATTGGTACTTTTTATGGTAACAGGGGGCTTCTATTGGGTCGATTACTAAGGAAATACGTTAGAACCTCAAGGTATGAATACCAGAGTTATGGACTGACTGGTCAACTGGACACCATGTGAAACCAGAAGTAACCAATCAGGCAGCAGCAGAGAACCCCTCCCAACCCCCCCAAAGCAAATACTGTACTGTGCCTGTATTGCATCTTAAAGGTAGGCACATCTGGACTGCCTGTTCCCACCCTCATGTGCGGGGTAGCCACTTCCAGAAAGATGCTGGGGCTGTGAGCCCAAGGCAGCTGGAGCCAGCAGAGCAGGAGTAGGGCTGGGGGCTGCTCTGCTTTTACCTCCCCTCCCCCAGCCAAGAGGGGGACGCTCTGATTTTAACCACCCGCCCCCACCCACAGCCAGGAGGGGGATGTGCTGTTTTGACCTCCCTCCCCCCAGCTGTGAGGGACACACACACACCCCTACACACCCCGCCCTACCTACCTGTGGGAGGGAGACAATCTTGCAAACTCATGCCTGCGCTGAGTAGGGAGCTCAGCTGCTGCTGAAGCCTGGCTTTGGAGTGTCAGCTGCTGGATCTGGAGCCTGAATTGCACTTTGTTCAGAGTTACAAACATTTCAGAGTTACGGACAGCCTCCATTCCCGAGGTGTCCATAACTCTGAGATTCTACTATATTTACTCTTTAACTACATGCCCTTATTAAGGATCAATTAGGTTTTGGAATGTGCATTTTCAAGAGCCCTGCTTTTATAACCCAGTGTCCACATAGGAGTTGCAGTGGCTATTCATTCTCTTCTGTTAGATGGGAAAGTAAATCGCCAATATTTAGAGGTCATGAGAAGTAGACTCAGATCAGAGATGAGGGAAACTTGCTTTCCCAAATTTGAGACCCGCTTGAACCCTGGGGGAACAAAAGGGGTTGCATTCCAGTCTGTTCTTTGAGAGGCAAATGATCCTAGCCATAAGGATAATTCTCGGTTTCAGAGTAGCAGCCATGTTAGTCTGTATCCGTAAAAAGAAAAGGAGTACTCGTGGCACCTTAGAGACTAACAAATTTATTAGAGCATAAGCTTTCATGAGCTACAGCTCACCGATGAAGTGAGCTGTAGCTCATGAAAGCTTATGCTCTAATAAATTTGTTAGTCTCTAAGGTGCCACGAGTACTCCTTTTCTTTTTGAAGATAATTCTGTAGATTAGCAACGCTGATGATACAGATGTCTGACATTTCTAGGAAACGTTCAAGGGAGAGAGCTCTGCCCACATAGGCAGAATCCATGTGCTTTCTTCTCCTCACTTTTTTTGCTATGTATTATTTGCATAACACCCAGTTCTTTGTTTTAAGGGTTTTTTTCTGCTTCTGCCGCTGAAATCATAATCCTCTTTGTGACATCACAGTTGGTTGCTGTGGAAATAATTATCTTGTCACCCTCAGAAGATAAAGATTTTAAGTAGGAGGGAAAACAGCAGGAAAAATAGCTCTTAAATAAAATAAGGTTCTATTTTCATGCTCACATCTCTTGCATTAAAATATGAATGAAGGGGGGAAAAAACCCCACTGTACAATAGTGTTTGTCACAGTTTTCCGTCAAGTGAGAGCAGCTGATTAAGAGTTTGACATTATAAAAATAGGTACCATCACCTATTTATAAAATAACCCATTATAAAAATAGGTCCCTCCAAACCCCACTTCTTTTGAAAGGCTCACCAGAAGTGAGTTTTAATTATAAAGAAAAATAATACCCGTTAAGCAATTCCTACCTCTAGATTTCCAAGTGTGCCATGTCTTCTCAGTGGTTCTCTTTTAGACTGTAACCTCTTGGGGGCAGGGACTGTCTTTATTTGTGTGTATTGTACAGTACTGAATACACAGTTGGTACTAATCAAATACTACATAATAGTACAGATTAGTTTACACAAAATGATGCTGTAGGAGCTGACTAGGTCAGACAAAATGTGTTTATATTCAGACCTCATCAAAGACTGGCCCAAATCAAACTTCCTGCTATGAACAAATGTAAACTATGGGGGAAATTCTCATCTGAATCAGGATTCAGAACTGGATCAAACTTCATTTTTTCATAACTAAAAACTAAACTGAACTAAAACTCAGATCCAAAATGCATCCAAATTCTAGTGAAGTTCAGATCATTGCAACTTGGGTCCTCTCTATTTGTAATGCCCTACGAAAAAGCAAGCTGGAGATCATAAATATACATACAACCAATAAGTGTTTGAATCCCTTAATTCTCTCTTCAGCAACTGAAAATCTAAGTACAATAAAAATAATATCTCAGAAGATTAATTTCAGTCCTTCCTTCTCCAGGTAGCTTAACCCAATTCTGATGGTCTTTTATCAAATGAAATGCACACCAAAATAAGACCTAGGACTGGGGGATTGAAGGGGACTCACTGGTGTAATAAACAGTAAGGGCAAATTAAGTATTCATTTTCTTTGCCACCAGGGAGGTTTCTGTAACAACACAAGTCTTCTGTACAAATAATTTAGTTAGTGAACTATAAAGATCACAAAAAAGCAGTACAGTACACAAAGTGTGACATCAGCCTCATACACAACCTGGAGTTGCTCATTCTAATTGTGGGCAAGGAAATACATTTGCAGTTTGACTCCCCTTTTCTTGTGGTCCTGCCAAATGTCACAAGGCTCAGCTAGGCATAGTATCTTCATTGCTTGGAGAGGAGACTTCTAGGAAACATGGAAGTGCTGGAGAAAATGGTGTTGGTGATTCTCTGATCCAGGTCTAAACCTGTGCCCCATTCTGACTCTGATTCAGCAACATATTTAAGTCTTATTGACTTTTGTGCTTGGCAGAATCCCTAATGTTGAACTGCACCTGAATTTAAACACAATGATTATTTTAAACTTTCAGGAATGGTGTTAACACATAATATTTCCTTACTAATGTTACAGATACCATTATTACAGTGGCCATTTCCATTACTTTCCATTCTCTATGGCATCTGACTACTCTTTGGGATTTCTGGATTCTTGAAATGAAAACAAAAATAGACCAATCTGTTTCACTTTTGTTTATAGCCAGTTTCTAGTCAGTTTCACTTGCAAATTCTTGTGTGTTAGACCAATACTTCAGTGTTTGGGTTGTAAACGCTGCAGGGGGAGATTTCTATTAAAGTACTGTTTCCTTTGGAATTAATGAAATTATGGGAACATTTCTTTTGGTCCACAGTTTTGGACAAGCTAATTGTTAGAAAACCTAAATGTTAGCTCACATTTGATGTTACCCTGTCCCTTTAATTGGTTAAAGAAACTGTAGTCACTTTTAGGTGTAGGGCGCAGAATAGCAAATCTTTCTATTTACTTCAGATCTGCCTCTGATTCACTTGAGGCTTCTACAATCTCTGATTATTACACTTCACTCAATATACTGCATGTGTCTGACGTATCATCAGCACCCTACTGCTGGGCAAACTCCCAGTGCAGGGTTGTTAAGGAGTGCATGTAGGAAGCAGCAAGAAAACATATGAGGGCCCCAAACTGATCTGACGCAATTCCCAGAGCAGGAATGGAAGCTCTATGGCTGACTCATTCCGGTTCATTGTTCCCCTTTACGAAGAGAGGGCACTTGTTCGTTTACTGCGTCCAGAGTTATAATCTGATTTCATTCCAAAGAAACTCATAATTGTATCACAAGGCATCAATGCACTTCTACAATTTGGGGAAAAAATATAGCTTGTAAGTCTCGAAGTGTATATAGTCTATAAGACTATAATCCAAAGTTTCATTCTTTCCAGCGTCCTTGTCATAAACAAGTTTCATTGTATAACATCTTATATTTATATTTTTAATAAAGAATATTAATATGCTTTAAAGTGATTTGTGCACAGGAAAGGTGTTACTCTATTTGCCTTCAAGTTGTGAGATATAAAGGAAACTATTAGGACTAGTAAAAAAAAAAAAGTCAACTTTTTGGACAGAAGACTGTGTTTTTCATTAAACAAAATATTTTGCCAAAATGTCTGCTTTCCAGGGACAATGTCAATTATTGCTGAAAAAAACAATTGCTTGAAAACTGAAATATTTTGGCCAACAACTAAAGTATTTTTATTTGGAAATTCTGCTGATGTGCCTCATGTCTCTGTGCTCCTCTATGGGCCGGACTTCCTGACTGGATTACACCTGGCATGATGCACCCTAGCCAGGGGCTCCCATGAGGCATCACCTCCCCTCACCAAGAGAGGAGACCATAATACAGCATAGAAGCTGCTGACCAGGCAGCCTGGCCTATAGAAGAGAATGGGAGCATAAGACAGCCAAGCTACAACTCCCATGAAGCACCATGACTGCATTTTCAAACTGAAATATTATGGGGTTTGGCTCAATGTTTTCATTATTCAAATTTCCATTAAAAAATAGAATTTTCTGCAATCAATTTTTTGGCCAGCTCATCTAATATTAATGGGATTACTATTCCCTCTGCACCTGCTGCACTGAACGGTGGGGTTTAGAGCTAGGGATCCATCCAGTCCTTGCCCACAAGCTTACCCTCTCTAGTCCCCCCTGCATGGGAAGGGGAGTATCTGTCCGGTACCTTCCTATTCCTCGGGATGGGTGTCCAGTCAGACTCTCATTTAAGCCCATTTTTAATCCTCTCTCTCTCTCTCTCTCACACACACACACTCACACACACACACACACACACTGGGAAATGTAAACCATTTGTGCTATAGTAGCAGGAGAATAGGCTGCTGTATCAGAGCAGCAGAAAAGGGCAGCAATACGCCATATAAGCCACTGTGCTTAATTTCGTCAAGAGTCAGAGCTGACATGAACTGCATGGGGAAAGCACACAAGGCAAATCAACATGGTTCTATAGTCCTTCCGGGATTTGCCACACCTTGAGCATACACCCTGCCCAACAGCATGTGGGTGTTATGTAATGATTATGCCCACTGTGAACCTCCCAGCGGTGTCTTGTTTTTTTCCATTTCCTCCACCACCCGTGGTTTCCTTTCCAATTCTCTCCCTTCCCAATTCTCTCCCTTCCCACACACCCTTCCAAACACACGTTCTCATAGTGTTGTGCTGAATTGCACTGTACAAAATGCCCTGGCCAAAAGCAAAAAGCTTCACATTTGTTGCAATAATGGAATTATTTATTTTCTGCAAACATGATGAAAATGAAAGGCAGCATGGTCTAGTGATCAGGGCTCTGCACTGGAAGTCAGAAGACCTGGATTCTATTTCTGGCTTTCCCACTGACCTGGTTTATGATCTTGGGCAAGTCACTTTGGGTTTGTCTATACAGCAATCTGAGGTGTGATTGGTGGATGTTCCCAAGCTTGCTTTAATCTAGCTAGTGCAATTATCCATAGCAGTAAAGTTGCTTCAGCATGGGTTTCCCAAGCCTTCCCAGGACCTGGATTCCTACTCAGGGGGCTAGACCATGCAGAAGTCCACATTGCCTCAACACCACTGCTATCATTATTCGAGTTAGGTAGATCAAAGCTATCTCAGGAATGTCTATACATGGGAGAATCACACCTCTCATTGCAGTGTAGACACGCCCTTTGTCTGGCCGTAGCCTTGTCTACACTTCTGATGGCACGTGGAGTACAGGCAGTACATGTGGATCTACACTCTGCAGCGCGTCCACACTTGTCACTGCGGTGTGTAGCGACATGCAGCGGTGAAAGGCCCTGGCCAAGGGGAGGCAGCGGTGAAAGGCTCTGGCAATGGGAAACTGCTGGAGCCTTTCCCCACCACTTCTCCCCGCCAGAGCCTTTCCCCGTGGTGGGGAAAGGGGAAAGGTGCATAAGAGAGGAAACAGAATTAAAGTTCTGTTTTGTGATTTGTGACATATGGTAACTGTGGCAAGGTACATGCTGTTAGTTGGTTCCGTGGCTTTTGTGGGTTTGTGTCACTGTTTCACACACAAAGGAGTCTTTGTGTATTAAGGGAGGCAGCGGGACACTACACTGCTAAAAAAAATGGTTTTGACATAGAAAGCACTGCTTGGGCATGTAGAGAGCTGTGTAGGGTACGTGGCCTAGGGGTCAGGTGTGTTGGGCACTCTGCTCTCTGATGCCATACCTCATCGTCTACACTGCTAGCTGAGTGTGCAGTATCTGTCCTCTGCATGCCACCACAAGTACCCTGTGTGTCCATTTCCCTTCCCACACTGCATCATCTAATTACAAAGCTCTTCAGACAGCGACTGTGTCTTACTATGAGTTTTTACAATGCCCTGCACAATCTAGGCTTTGGCCTGATGTGTGACTGTAATACAAGAACAAAAATACCACCCGAGTGGAGATGAAAGGCACACAGGAATGAAATAAGGGGAATTAATCTACTCAGCAACCTCTGTGTTGTTTGTAAATATCTGCCTCAGAAAGCACACAAGGTTTGAGCAAATGGACTTGGCTAAAATAAGAAGCAAGGCAAGTCTCTGTTCAAAACTTTTTCCAGTGTATGAAAGACTGGATTTTCTCCCTCTCCAAATAGGAACGGAAGCATTGTATTAACTTTGCACATGTGTAAACAACAGCACAACATCCAGTGTAGTGCAGAATCAAGCCCAATATCTCCTCCAGATCTACTACCCCATTGAAAGAACACAATGTAATTTAAAAAAATGTCCTCACTTGCTACTAATGAGTAACATTATTCAAACAGAATGAACTTCAAACATTTCACTTATTTTTCATTAGTTCCACTGCTCTTTACTCTTTGCAATTATCTCAGTCTGGGCAGTAGAAATAAACCAGTCTGGATCATTTTTATTTAGACCCAGTCAGTTTCATTTTTTGTCTCTCAGTCACTGCAATAGTTGAGTCTAAGGCACGGCTGAAGAAACATCTGGGTGAGAGTGTTGTGTGTTTATAGTCATAGATATTCTCGTTCTTATGTTTTCTAACAACTTGTTGGGGGCAGATTTGGGACCAAATTTGATTCTGATAGTGTCTCTTTGATGAAATTGTTTTGGTTTTTTTCTCCCCAAAAGGCAAGAAAAATCAGAAAAAAGGCCAAACTCAGTACTGATGTAACCCATGGACTTCAACAGAGTTTATTCTGCTTCTCCCAAGGCAGAAGGTAGTCTGATATCTATTATATAAAGGGTATTGGCTAGATTTACTTTTCCACAATGTGAAAAAATATTGTCTTGAATTGTGTGCAACGATTACAGGAAATCATCCATCATATGCTGTGGATTTCTACTTTCTTCCAGCTGATATAAGAATGGCATAAATGTAGGCAGAAATTACATGCGCCTGGCTGAGCTATACTCTGTAGCTTGCTTTGTATTCTAGAGAAGTCTTCTACAAGCTGTGCAGCTTGCATTGGGCCAGTAGTCTCTATAAGCCTGCTTTTTTTTCTCTTCAGAGTACATTTCCTTTTGAGGCAAAACAAGGAGGAATGCCTTGAAACCTTTTATCGGGCAGCTATCTACATTTCTGGACAATGTCACTGTCTGAACAGTGACTCATTCATGGTCTTTGAAAGCTTTGTGCTTCCATTAGAAATCTTTGTTGATTTTGTTTCATTTTGGACAAGGCTGGGCGTTAGCAAATCTATGCTGTTGAAAAGAGGCATATAACAGGGATGGTGAAGATGGCACAGTGAGGGCAAAGGCAGCTGTATATCTGGTTCAGAGTATAGTTACGTTACAGAGAACTAGAAGAGTGATTTCGCTTACATATGCCAGGAAAATCAAAACCTACTAAACTGCAAATGAAACTTAAAGAGAGAAGAGGATCTTCATTATTTATTAAAAAACAGACAAAAACCAACCAACCAACCTAACCTTAAACTTGCTATGCAGTATATCTTTTAAATTAGAAAACCTGAATCCACGGTGAAGGAGGCTGCCCAGGGTAACCATACATCATGTTTTGGCTGGGACAGTCCCTTTTTTAACCCTGGTGGTCTCAACTTTTTTTAGCAAAACTGCTCATTTGTCCTGTTTTCTCTTGCCCGGTAAAAGCAAACGGGACAAATGCCCAGTTTTGCCAAAACATATTTGGGAAAATATGGTCACCCTAATGGCTGCGTGGAAATTATACTTGAATTAGGGAGAAAATTAACATAGCTAAAATAAAAATCAAATTGAACCTTTGCCTGTCCATCAAACTATCCCTTATTAGAGGTTCAGAAATGTTTGGTTAAGGACACCCCTCTTACTGCGTGGGGCTCATCTACACAAACTAATTTGCTGCAGCGCTGTCTGTCTGTAATGCATCTAAGGGCACGTCTTCACTAGCAACGTTAAAGTGCTGCCGTGCTTGTGGAGTTTATCGTGGCTTGTGGAGCTCCCAGTGCTCTAAAAACCCCACCTCCATGAGGGGCGTAACTACCTGCTCTGGGGCACTGTCTACACTGGCACTTTACAGCGCTGAAACTTGCAGCGCTCGGGGGGGGGGGTGTGTTTTTTCACACCCCTGAGTGAGAAAGTTGCCGTGCTGTAAAGTGCCGGTGTAGACAAGCCCTAAGCTGGCGCTGTGTCCTGGGGAATGCCGATGTTTCATCATGCCTGTTATCAAGCCAATCCCTCCCAATACACCAAGTGACTATACCAAATGTCCACAACTAGGTGTGTTGGAGGCTGCTAGTTTGATAAAGGGGTCTATGGATAAGAGGCAATAGAGCTGAAGTTGTTTTGTGCTCTGTGATATGTGGTAATGGCAAGGTATGTGCTTGGGGATGGAGGAGTGGATGGTATGAGCTGTTAGCTGGCTCAGTTTTTAATGGTGTCATTTGTGATTTTGTATCAGGTGTGTCTGAGTTTTCACTGTTTCAGAAACAAAGGAGTTTTTGTGCATTAATGTACGCGATGGGCAAACATCTAAAGAGATGCTGTGTTTTGGTTCAGTTCAGATAAGGCGAAGGAAAGTTTGGATATGGAACATTAACTTTACCTGAATGTCCTGATATTTTGCAAAGCTAGGCTGGAGCTCGCATGAAAATACTTTCTTGTAAGATCTCCGGGACTTCCTGGTATTGACTGGAAATGCCACAGAATCAACCATTGTTGTGGTATTTTTTCACTTCCTCTTCTGGTCCCATTGGTGGGACAGTGTGAAGTTCAGGGCCACTTGAGATTCAGGAGAAGTGCCTGGTCAGTTCTTAATTTGTACATCTGTATTGATCATCAGCATTAGGTGACTTCAGGCTTGCATCAGAACTGATTTCTGTGAGTGTATCACATCACTGAGTCAAGTGCAAATCAGACACACCAGCATGGTATCAGCTAAAGAACACAGGAAAGAGCTGGGCAAAATTAGAGCATAATTAGTTCAAACAGAACAGTGGCTTTACACTGCCTTCCATAACAGAAGACTGAGCCAGAAGAATGTGCAGAGCATCCAGCAAGTAGTTCAAAGGAAATGTCCTGTGATGAAGAAGTGTGAGAAGTCAGGGGAAGGTAATTCAAGACTGAGATAACCAGAGTCTAAGAGACAGCACTTCATTGCCTGGGCGATCCATGATATAAAGAAACTATTCGAGCCACATAAGAGCAAAGAAGACTGATAAAACGTTATGCACTATAGAGATTAAGGTATCAGTTTCCAGCCAAAGGGACTCCAGGGATTGAATCATTATGGTGCTATTAGCTACTGGATGGAGACATACAAGACAAATGTTTATTCCTTGGGGGAATACTTCTTAGAGATTAACTGACATTGCTAATTTGTAATTCCCTTAAGTCAGAAGGTAAAGCTGTTAAGAGTACTGGAAACACTGCAAGATAATTTCAGTATGGTCAAAAGAATATAGATATTTCCCATAAAGCATACAATGCATGATTGCTCACGTTTTGCCTCTGCTAGACTGTGATGTGATGGGTACGGATATGCTGGGGTAAGAAAACCTGCCCTTGCACTATGAGACTCTTTAAATGGAGGAGTCCAGCAAACAGCCTCTGATGATGATATCCTCTTTATCACCAGTGTACCATTCTGACAGAGAAGGAATGAGACCTTCTCTTACAGTGAGGAATAACTAGACTGCCCAGCGAGAAACATTACAGCAGCACGGCACGGGTATAACTGAATGATCCAGAAAAAGAACCCGAATTGGACAAATACCTCCACGAAACTAAACGTTCATTACAGACGAAATGTATCTTCTCTGCCCCCCTTCCTTTATAATGGGCACTGCCATGATTAACATATCAAATGGACTCTGCACAGGGCATCAAAAGCTTTCCACATAAGTCCTATTCTGTTCTATCTTACGCCCCCTGGGCCTCATATTCACTAATAACTCTTGGAACGATAGAGTGCCTTGTGAGCAGTTTAGATGTCGGGCTGAAGGGTTTTCTTTACAATGCTCTGTCCTGCCCGGTGGAACTGCAAATGGAAGAGCCTCTGGTTTCAAAGAGAGGCAACTCCCAGGTGCCCTGTGCCACCATTAAAAAACATTTTAATGACAAAATAAAAACAAAAGCAAGGGGACAAAAATGAAACCGTTTTATTCAAAGTCACATTATTCATCTCAGATCCTCTCCACATTCCAACTACGAAGTGCAGCTTCTCACTCTGGAATCTGAACATAAGACTGCTCTTCATTGTCATTCATGGTGAGGTAGCGCTAGCAGCAAAATGGAGTGAGTTTTCTGTCTGAACATACTGAAACACCTCACAAACTCTTGTTAGCACCTTTTCTAGCACATTCCCTACCTAACCTGAGGAAAAACTGGTGCACAGAGCAGCATGAAATGCATTTTCACCTTCTTTAAAAGGGCTCTGCTGGTTGTTCTGCTTCTTTCATTTTGTTGTTACTTGCTGCTTATTGCAATATCTCCCTTAAAGCCCACAAAAGGAGAATCAAACTTGATGGAATCGTTGGTGTTATTTCACTTTATGCACACCGCTGTGTCTATTTGTCTCCCTAGCAGTCAGCACGTGGGTGGTTTGGAGAGAGAGACTTACAGGCTGATATTGTATCAAGTTTCTTTTACTTCTGTAATTTAACTAGAGAGACTGAAAAATTATACATTATTTTGCCTGTGGTAAAATAGTCCCATTTTTGTTTTTTTCTCCTTCTGGTTGCTCATTGACATTCTGAGTTTATCTTTTCCCCTCTTCATTTGGTTTGTAAATGATTTCTTCACTTGGTCCTTTTTTTTTTTTTTGAAGGTTTTTTTTCCCCTTTTATTTAATCTTCTTGGTCTCTATTATTTTGAGTGGATTTTGTCATTTTATTCCTTTTCGTATTTTCTTTAAATATGAATTTCTGACTCTCTTGGGCACAGAAGGCCTAATTCTTTGGAGGTAATGTGGTCTAGTGAAAAGGGCACTGGGCTAGGACCTAGGAGATGTGAATTCAGTCTCCAATTCAACCTTGAACTTAGGGTCTGAGCCTGGGTAAGTTTTCTCTTTTGACTAATTAGATTATAAACTCTTCGGGCCGTTGACTGTCTCTTCCTATGTAGTTGCACCATGCTTGTCAAAGTGAGACACTGATTTCATTTGGAGACTTTAGGTACTACAGCAATATAACTTTATAATACTCTCCCAACCATTGTTTTTATACTGGTTTAATTCCATTGTCTGTATTGTGCAATGTCCTGCACTGCTATGGCACCCAATAAATAATACATAATAATATGATTAATGCATCCTTAATGAATCTGAAAGGCAGTGCATTTAAGACAAAATGGAAATATTTAACATGCAGGATGTTATATTATACAGTAATGGAGGCCATATGCATACCTACAGAGATAGATACAACTTCCCCTAAACATTATACCATTAGCTAGGTGCAAAGTAAATATATTTTGTCTTTCTTGAGGCATCAGAGAAGCACATTAGACTATGAGGAAGCACATTATGAGGAAGCATATTAGATGATGCCGGAGGAAGCACATTAGACTAGCTAAAGCCATGATATGATCCACTATGACAATTCCTATGTTCCTATTACTCTGTATATAGAACCTGTCTCACTGTGGATTACAGGTGTGGTACAGGTATACATTTTATCTGTGAGGCAGTCTTCAGTGTTCATACCAGCAGCTTATCATGCACACTTAAGCAGTCTCCAGTCAAGCTTGTCCTAAGCCATAAGTTTTTTATTTTTGTTCCATTATTCAACAAATTACACAAATTGCGGGTGTGTCCTCTAGAAATTAATATTCTCCATTGTGTAGATTTTTTTAAAAAAATCTCAAATTCTGCCCCAAACAGCTCTAGTGGTAACACGCTTAAGGAACCAATCCTATAATATGCAAACAGAGTGCCTTCAATTCCCATTATGGGTGTACCGCACCTCGCAGGAGACACTGAGCACTTTACAGGACTGAGAGTCTTGTGTAGTCAGAAAAATAGGATAATGAACAGAGCATGATAATACTTCAGATTGCCAAACAGCATTCTTTATTTTCTATGAAGAAGATATGGTATGAGTTAGCTTTATTGGCCTGGAAAAAAAAAAGTCTGCATCACCAAATAAGTGGAAAGAATCAGCACTTTCTTTCTGATATTCTCCCTCATAGCTTTGATTTTGTTTCTGGTACTCGAGTTTAGAAGATTTTTCCAAAGCATAACCTTACCTAAGGGTGAGCTAGTTGCTTCAGCTTGCTTAACACTGCCATGCGATTCTAAAAGACCAGAGTTCCTGCAGGCAGTTGTAATTGAAGTATTTGCTAAATATGGCAATTACCTGGGGGTTCCTCAAAGTGTTGCTTGCATTTTTTATGGTCAGCAGGTTCTCCTGATTACCAGATGTAATGGACTTTTTATGCTACGATGCAACTGTTGAACATTTTAATTGGAATGCCATGTCAAATTTTTAAATTAAAAATCAAATACTCAAAGCACCAGTGCTTTTTTGATTACTAAAATTAAAACCTGATTGAATTCTCCCACACAAAAAAATATCCCGTGGAAATTTAATTAGAGAAGTGTAAAAGAGCTGATTTTAAAAACATATTAGTTTTTAATTAAGAGAACTGTGAAACGCAAATTAGCAAGTTTTAAATTTTCCAAAATACAAATATGGAGATGTCAGATGTGGCACACGGGAAAAAAAGGAAGAAAACCATGATCTAACTTTCCAAATGGCTGCACACTACAGGGTTTGAATTTTGTCTAGAAAAGAATGAAGTATCTGATCCTTTAAACAGCGGTGAATTATTTTAGAACTTTTTTGAACTTTCATATGTGAAAGAATCACAGTGCCACACTAAAAATATGAATAATCTTGAAAGACCATTTCTAATAGGAAGGAAGGATGGTCCTGTGATTAAGGCACAGAATGGAATCTCAGAAAACCTGAGTTCAGTTCTTGGTCAAGCCACAGATTGTCTGTATGATGTTGGGCAAGTCACTCAAGACTTGTCTCCATGTGGAGCTATTCCTGAATATATCCATGTGTAGACAATTTTATTCTGGAATAAGAGTGCCTTATTCCATGCTAGTTGAATGGATGAAGCTAATTCAGAATAAGGTTCTTATTCCAGAATAAGAACATTCACACATGGAGTTAATCAGAAATAAGCAGTCTGTTTTAAATTCACCCTAATTTATTCCAGATTAATTTTCTTGTGTAGACAAATCCTTAATCAATCAGTGCCTCCATTCTCCATCTGTAAAATGGCAATTCTACTTCTCTACTTCATATGGGTGGTTGTGAAGATAACTTATTACTATCTGTGAGGTGCTCGGATACTGTCGTGATAGGGGATATACACATAGCTGGATACTTGAATGCTCTTTTCATAATTGGTAAAAAGATTGACAAAACTGATATTTTAAAAACAATATTATCAAACATCAATGAAAGAGATGATCATGGCCAAATTTTGTCTGAGATATATTTAGACAATTCCTACCAAAGTTACTGGGAATTGTCCATATGCATCCAAAGACAGAATTTGACATTAAGGGCTAGATTCTGCTAACTTTACTCACAGTAAGTCCTAGCTTCAGTAATAGTCTCACTAAAATGAATGGGACTATTTGTGAAGTCAGGTTCTATGCAGCATGAGTAAGGGTTGCAGAACTGGTCCCAACCAGTCAGGGTCTAGGGGCCCAAGTCTGCTCCTAATAAAGTCAGTGTTGAAATTCCCTTTGACTTTAGTGCTCCATGATCCAGCCATAAATCTGGAATGCAGGCCATTAGAATAGGTAGCAAAGACCCATAAGAACATAAGAATGACCATATTGGATCAGACCAATGGCCATGTAGCCTAGTGTCCTGTCTTCTAACAGTGACCAATGCCAGGTGCTTCAGAGGGAATGAACACAACAGGGCAATTATTGAATGATCCATCCTATCATCCAGTCCCAGTTTTTGGCAGTCGGAGGTTTAGGGACACCCAGAGCATGGAAATGTATCCCTGACTATCTTGACTAATAGCCATTGATGGATCTATCCTCAATTATTGTATCTAATTCTTTTTTGAACCCAGTTATACACTTGGCTTTTACAATATTTCCTGGCAGGAGTTCCATGGATTGATTGTGTGTTATGTGAAGAAACACTTCCTTATGTTTGTTTTAAATTTGCTGCCTATTAATTTCATTGGGTGACCCCTGGTTCTTGTGTTATGTGAAAGGGTAGATAACACTTCCTTAGTCACTTTTCCCACACATTCATGATTTTATAGACTTCTATCTTATGCCCCTTAGTTGTCTCTTTTCTAAGCTGAACAGCCCCAGTCTTTTTGATCTCTACTCATATGGAAACTCTTCCATATCCCTCATCATTTTTGTTGCCCTTCTCTGTATTTTTTCTAGGGCTTTCAAGCAATTAAAAATTAATCGTGATTAATTGTGCGATTAATCGCACTGTTAAACAATAATAGAATACCATTTATTTAAATATTTTTGGATGATTTCAACATTTTCAAATATATTGATTTCAATTATACCACAGAATACAAAGTGGACTGTGCTCATTTTATATTTATTTTCGATTACAAATTTTTGCACTGTAAAAAACAAAAGAAATAGTAATTTTCAATTCACCAAATACAAATACTGTAGTTCAATCTCTTTATCATGAAAGTTGAACTTATAAATGTAGAATTTTGTACAAAAAATAACTGCATTAAAAAAAAACTTTAGATCCTACAAGTCCACTCAGTCCTACTTCTTGTTCAGACAATCGTTTCAATAAGCAAGTTTTGTTTACATTTGCAGGAGATAATGCTGCCCTCTTCTTGTTTACAATGTCACCTGAAAGTGAGAACAGGCATTCGCATGGGACTTTTATTGCTGGCATTGCAAGGTGTTTACATGCCAGATATGCTAAACATTGGTATGCCCCTTCATGCTTCAACCACCATTCTAGAGGACAGGTGTCCATGCTGATGATGGGTTCTGCTCGATAACAGTCTAAAGCAGTGAGGACCAATGTATGTTCATTTTCATCGTCTGAGTCAAATGCCACCAGCAGAAGGTTGATTTACTTTTTTGGTGGTTCTGGTTCTGTAGTTTCCACATTGGAGTGTTGCTCTTTAAGACTTCTTAAAGCAAGCTCCACACCTCATCCCTCTCAGATTTTGGAAGGCACTTCAGATTCTTAAACCTTGGGTTGAGTGCTGTTGCTATCTTTAGAAATCTCACATTGGTACCTTCTTTGCGTTTTGTCAGATCTGCAGCGAAAGTGTTCTTAAAATGAACAACATGTGCTGGGTCATCATCCGAGACTACTATAACATAAAATATATGGCAGAATGTGGGCAAAATAGAGCCAGAGACATACAATTCTCATCCAAGGAGTTCAGTCACAAATTTATTTAATGCATATTTTTTAACGAGTGTCATCAGCATGGAAGCATGTCCCCTGGAATGGTGGCTGAAGCATGAAGGGACATATGAATGTTTAGCATATCTGGCACATAAATATCTTGCAATGCCGGCTATAAAAGTCCCATGCGAATGCCTATTCTCACTTTCTGGAGACATTGTAAATAAGAAGTGAGCAACATTATCTCCCGTAAATGTAAACAAACTTATTTGTCTTGGTAATTGGCTGAACGAGAAGTAGGACTGAGTGGACTTGTAGGCTCTAAAGTTTTGCATTGTTTTGGTTTTAGTGCAGATATGTAACAAAAAAATCTACATTTGTAAGTTGCACTTTCGTGATAAAGAGATTGCACTACAATATTTGTATTCGGTGAATTGAAAAACACTGTTTCTTTTGTTTATCATTTTTACAGTGCAAATACTTGTAATCAAAAATAATAATGTAGAGTGAGTAGTGTACACTTTGTATTCTATATGTAATTGAAAATGTAGAAAAACATCCAAAATATTTAATACATTTCAATTGGTATTCTATTGTTTAATAGTGCGATTAAAACTGTGATTAATCACGATTAATTTTTTTGAGTTAATTGTGTTAGTTAGTTAATTGACAGCCCTAATTTTTTCCAATTCTCATATCTTTTTTGAGATGGGGTGACCAGAACTGCATGCCACTGTATGGCCATACCATGGATTTATATAATGGCATTATTATATTTTCTGTCTTATTATCTATCCCTTTCTTAATGGTTTCTAGCATTCTCTTCTTTTTTTTTTTTTTGACTGCTACTGCATGTTGAGCAGATGTTATCAGAGAACTATCCATAATGAGTCTGAGATCACTTTCTTGAGTGGTAACAGCTAATTTAGAATCGGTCATTTTGTATGTATAGTTAGGACTAGGTTTTTCAATGTGCCTTACTTTGCACTTATCAATATTGAATTTCATCTACCATTTTGTTACCCAGTCACCCAGTTTAGTGAGATCCCTTTGTAACTCTTCACAATAAGCTTTGGACTTAACCATCTTGAGTAGTTTTATGTCATCCGCAAGCTTTGCCATCTCACTGTTTACTCTTTTTCCAGATCATTTATGACTATGTTAAACAGCACTGGTCCCAGTACAGATCCTTGAGACACCCAACTATTTACCATTTATTCTGAATGCTGACCATTTGTTCCTACCCTTTGTTTCCAGTCTTTTAACCAGTCCCTGATCTATGAGAGGACCTTCCCTCTTAACCCAAACTGCTTACTTTGCTTAAGAGCCCATAGTTGTGGGACCTTGTCAAAGGCTTTCTGAAAGTCCATGTACACTATATCAATTGGATCATCCTTGACCACATGTTTTTTGACCCCTTCAAAGAATTCTAATACATTGGTGAGGCATGATTTCCCTTTATAAAAGCCATGTTGACTCTTCTCTAACATATTGGGTTCATCTATCTGACTGATAATGCTGTTCTTTACTATAGTTTCAACCAGTTTGCCTGGTACTGAAGTTAGGCTTACTGGCCTTTAATTGTCATGATCATCACTGGAGTGTTTTTTGTTTTTTTTTAAAATCCGCATTACGTTAGCTATCCTCCAATCATCTGGTACAGAGGCTGATTTAAGCAATACGTTACACACTACAACTGATAGTTCTGCAATTTCATATTAAAGTTCCTTCGGAACTTTTGTGTGAAAATCATCTTGTCCTGGTGAATTTTTACTGTTTAACCAATTTGTTCCAAAACCTTCCCTAATGACACCTCAGTCTGGGATAGTGCCTCAGATTTGCAACCTAAAAATAATGGCTCAGGTATGGGAGTCTCCCTCTCATAATCTGCAGTGAAGACTGATGCAAGGAATTTATTTAACTTCTCTGCAATGGCCTTGTCTTCTCTGAGTGCTCCTTTTAGCACCTTGATTGTCCAGTGGCCCTATTGATTGTTTGGCAGGCTTCCTGCTTCTGATGTACTTTAAAAAATTGCTGTTAGTTTTTGTATTTTGCTAGTTGCTCTTCAAATTATCTTTTGGCCTGCCTAATTATACTTTTACACTTAACTTGCCAGAGTTTATGCTCCATTTTATTTTCCTCAGGAGGATGTGGCTTTGAATTTTGAAAGGGTGTCTTTTTGCTTCTAACCGCCTCTTTTACTCTGTTTAGCCATAGTGGCATTTTTTGGTCCTCTTACTTTTTTTTTTGGATCTGGGGTATATGTTGAGTTTGAGCCTCTACTGTAGTGTTTTTAAATAGCTTCCATACAATTTGAAGGCATTTCACTCACGTGAATGTTCCTTTTAACTTCCATTTTACTAGCTTCCTCATTTTTATGTAGTTTCTCTTTTTGAAATTAAATACTGCTCTGGTAGGTTTCTTCGGTATTTTCCCTCTACAAGGATGTTAAATTTAATTACACTATGGTCACTATTACTGAGCAGTTCAGCTATATTTACTTCTTGGAGCAGATCCTGTGCTCCACTTAGGACTAAATCAAGGATTGCCTCTCCTCTTGTGGGTTCCAGGACTAGATGCTCCAAGAAGCCGTCAACAATGGTATCCAGAAATTTTATCTCTGCCTCCAGTCCTTAGGTGATATGTATCCAGTCAGTGTGGGCATAGTTGAAATCCCCCATTATTATTGGGTTTTCTGTTTTTGTAGCCTCTTTAATCTCACTGAAGATTTCACGATCACTGTGACCATTCTGGCCAGGTGCTCTGTAGTATATCCCCACTGCTCTACTCTCATTGTTCAAGCATATTTCTATCTATAGTGATTCTGTGGTGCAGTTTGATTCCTTAAAGATATATACTATATTTAAGTCTATGCTTTCTTTCACATATTGTGCCACTTCCCCGCCAGCACAACTTACTCTGCCATTTCTACATATTTTGTTCCCTGGTGTTACCTTGTCCCATTGATTAACATTGTTCCACCAAGTTTCTGTGGTACTTATTCCATCAATATACTCATTTAATACCAGGCACTCAAGTTCACTCCTCTTAGTATTTAGACTTCTAGGATTTGTATACAAGCACTTATTGACAAATTTTATATTTAATTGTCTGCTGCCATGTGATGAATTGAATGAGACTCTCTTTTGTTTGACGGTTTCTCTTTGGTTCCCTCCTGTACGTTATCAACTTCTATCCTCTCCTCTTTACTGGGATATTGAGTATCTCTTTAATAGATCCTTCCCTACAGGATGTGTGTGTCCAACTGTGTGCTCATCAGTACCTGTCAGCTTTCCCCCCAGCCCTTAGTTTAGGTGGGAGCCCATCCTTCCTTTATAGGCTCCTCCTTTCCCAAAAGGTTATCCAGTCCCTAATAAAGCTAAATCCCTCCTCTGAACACCATTGCCTCATCACGCATTGAGACCCTGTTATTCTGTCTAACTGGCCCTGACCATGGAACTGGAAACATGGAGGTTCTGGACTTTAATCTCTTATGTAGAAGCCTAAATTTGGCTTCCAGGATGTCTCTCCTATCTTTCCTTATGTCATCGATATCAACATGTACCACGACCACTGGCTCCTTCCAGCACTGCACATACATCTGCCTAAATGTCTTTAGAGGTCCACAACCTTTGCATCCCGCAGGCAACTCACCATGTGGTCCTCCCAGTCATCACAAGCTCAACTATCCATATTTCTAATAATTGAATCCCCCATTACTATTATCTCTCTTCCTAATAACTGGGGTCTCCTGCCCCAAAAGGATGTTCTCAGTACAGGAGGAAACCATACATTATCTGGAAGGAGGGCCCCAACTACAGAATCCTTTCCTTCCATTCCAGCTTGATGTTCTCCTTCCCTGAGGCTTCATCTTCTCCAGCAGCACAGAGGCTGTCAGACTGGAGGTGGGATCGCTCTGTGTTTCTGAAAGTCTCGTCTGTGTACCTCTCTGTTTCCCTTAGCTCCTCCAGTTCAGTCACTCTGGGGTCAAGAGCCTGTAATCAGTCTTTGAGCACTATGAGCTGATTGCACCGAATGCACACATACACTACCTGCTCACAAGGCAGGTACTCAGACATGTCGCATTCAGTGCAACAAACTGGACAGCCCCCACTCTGCTCCTGGACTTCTGCCTGCATTGTTTTTACTTTCACAGTAAAAGTACTTGTCCCATAGGGAAGGACAACAAAATCATTAGAAACGGAAATTATTTGAGCCTTCTTGCTTCTTAATTTCTGTGTCCCCACACAAGCTCTCCTTTTTCTGGTGCTATGTAAGTCGTGATACAACATTTCTAAGGTAAGTACATTTAAACATTTTTAAATGATTAACTACAGCTCTCCCTCCCAATGACTTGCAACTGAAAAGTGTAAGGTCCACCAATGTGAAGGATGGGGATCTGCCGGCTACATTCAAACCTGGGTTATTTTAGTTTCTCCCACCCTGCACCCAGGCAGAGTGTGACATTCACTTAGGCCCTGATTCACAAATCGCCTTATCCAACATTCACTGAAGTCAACAGGAGTCTTTGCATGCACTTAAGTGAATTCTGGATCACTCCCCCAGTTGCTTCACATTAAGCATGAGAATAATCCTGTTGTCTACCCACTTTCATGGCCATTTGGAAAACCTTTTTTTATTATTATTATTCATGCAATAGTTTAGTTGAACAATTAGGAGAAAACATGAACATAAAAAGATTCGTCTTGCTTATAAATCTGAAGTAATCCCATGAGAGAAAAGAAGCAATACCAATGTGACTTACGGGGAAGGGACAAATCATAGTATGAATGGTGGTTGGAACAGAGAAAACGAACATTTTGTGAACAATCCATCCGCTTAAATTTGTTTGCAGAAGTTATTCATTGAACGCTGTGAATAACAATCATGACTCAATAGCCCATAGTTCCTGAGAAGGAAAAAAGGGTAAATTCTTATAAATTGTTCAGTGTGAATAATTCTTCAAAGCTCTAAAAAGGAGAGATGGAGAGATTAACAGTGGGCTTTCATTATAAATCCATGTTCCTCAACGGGGGAAAAATAGGTGTAGTGCCATCTCACAAAAATTATCATTGAAATGTTGTGAAATTGCCTTGTGACTGCACAGTCACTGTCTGTCACCCTTGTACATGTTGACTTAATGGTCTGTTGTACATGTTTGCAGGCTGGGAAAAAAGGGCATGGTTTGCTTATCGTTTAGGCTACTGTACCCTGATGTCCATTCCTGAAGCAATCCTTGCAGTCAAACAGCATTGCTGTCTTTATGTATTTTCAGGGTGTATTTATGATAATTTGCTGCTGACACAGCAACCCAGGCTTGTTCCTCTTGTTTAAAATAATCTCCTTCTAACCACCTCTTTTACTCTATTTAGCCATAGTGGCATTTTTTGGTCCTCTTACTTTTTTTTGATCTGGGGTATACATTTAGTTTGAGCCTCTACTATGGTGTTTTTACATAGCTTCCATGCAATTTGAAGGCTTTTCATCCATGTGACTGTTCCTTTTAACTTCCATTTTACTAGCTTCCTCAGTTTTTATGTTGTTTCTCTTTTTGAAATTAAATATACTAAAATAAAGGCTAAATATAGCCTTGCTAAAATAAAGGCCTTCGTGTGTTTCATTTGTTAGAATGAATTGAGGAGCATGAAGCCTATTCTTAGAAGGAGCTTTAAAGGAATGACCTGAAAGGTCAGAAACATGATGAGGTGAAGAAAGTCTTTGGTAATTATAATAACTGCAGTAGCAGGAAAAAGTGAACATAGTCATGAATTCCATACTGGTTTGTCCAGCAGATGATGTGCCTGGTTCAGCACACTATTACTCCAGTCTAATAGTTTCATTCCATTGAAGTCCATTAAGTCCAGCACCAATAAGGATTAGACATTTATATGAACTCTAACCAGACAAAAATGGATATCATCCTCATGATTCAGGGCATATGTTAGCTGCTATGATCTGGGGATTAGGAATAGCTTCCCCTGTGGGTAGGTTACTACATAACTGTCCACAAAGAGGGTTCTTGCTATTTATTCTGAGGCGTCTACTACTGGTCACTGTCATAGACTGGATACTGGACTGTATGGACCACCATAGGTGCTGGAACTATGTGTAGTGGGGGTGTTGCTGCACCCTCTGATTTGAAGTGGTTTCCATTATATACAGGGTTTACAGTTTGGTTAAATGTCTCTCAGCACCCCCACTGTAAAAATTGTTCCAGTACTCCTGTGGACACACTGGTCCATCTGATAGAGGCTGTCAATTCTTATGTGCCTGTCTACATATTTTGGGATCTGGGAATTTGGAGATTAAGGACCAAAACTCCTCCTTAAGTGGAGAAAACAATACAGAGATCAACAAACCTGCACACAGAAAGGGGAAGAATCTTGGCAAAATCTGTGCTAGTCTAATTCTCCCCTTAAGGGGAAGGGATTAGCAACATTATAGGAGTGAGAGGGTACATAAATTTGGAACTATCCTGAATACAGAAGTCCACTGGGAATCTGACCCCAACCACTTAGATCTCAGAGTATCTATGAGGAGTGTCTTCTCGTATATGCACTCTCCTGAATTCCCTTCTCTCTGGCAGTACAACAAGTTTGGTGGTTGTGCTGCTACTTGATATCTGTTCATGAAAGATTAATTCCCACTACATACTGGTCCCTCCTCACATGATGGTGGTTGTAGTGCACATGGCTGCTTTTAAATTAAATAGCTATATCAGCAAAATGTGGGCAAAGGATGATCCATACACATATTTTCCAGGTGACTTATCTGAATAGGTATTTATTGTTAGCTATCTTATTTCTAAAAGCATCTCCAGAAGGCTTTGAAACAAACATATTTAAATAGAACAGTTAGAAACTCTCATTAGTCTGATTTTAATTGTCACATGAAGAGTTTTTCTGCTTTAATATTTGTCTTTAATTATTTGAAGCAGCCTAATTAGGAGATAGTATTCCAACAGAGTAAAGTCCGGCCCAGTAATTTATATATTTAGTACTTTAATAGGGCCATTTCACAAAGCTGAAAACAGATATGAGCAAAAATCAGCTGTAAGGAAAAATTTAATCAGGAAATCGAAAATGACAACTGGCAGACCAATGGTCCATAAAGTCCAGTGTCCTGTCATCTGACAGTGGCCTGTGCTAGATGCTCCAAAGGGAGTGAACAAAACAGGGCAATTTATCAGGTGATCCATCCCCTGATGTCCAGGTCCAGCTTGTAGCAGTCAGAGGTTTAGGGACACTCAGAACATGGGGTTGCACCTCTGACCATCTTGACTAATATCCACTGATGGACAATTTAGGGACACCTTACTAGATGCCCAAAAAGCCATATTTGATGAAGAAGTCTGTACTAGTTTAAAAAAAAAACAAACCTAGTTGAGAGGGGAAGAGACAGCAGCGTAAAAAAAGTTATATATAACAAATGGAAGAAAGGGGAAGTTGATAGTAATGAATATAAATCAGATATTAGGAATTGTTGAAAACTGATAAGGGAAACGAAGGAACACAAGGGGAAAATCTATGGTCAGCAGAATTAAAGACAATAAGGATGAGCTTTTTAAAATGTGAGGAACAGAAAGTATCCTGACAATGCTTTTGGTTCATTACTAGATGGAAGTGGTAAATTATCAATAATAATGCAGAAAAGGCATAAATATTAAATCATAGAATCATAGAATATCAAGGTTGGAAGGGACCTCAGGAGGTCATCTAGTCCAACCCCCTGCTCAAAGCAGGACCAATCCCCAATTTTTACCCCATATCCCGAAATGGCCCCCTGGAGGATTGAACTCACAACCCTGGGTTTAGCAGGCCAATGCTCAAACCACTGAGCTATCCCTCCCCCCCACCCCACCCCACCCCACCCCCGTATTTCTGTTCTGTATACATATTTCTGTTCTGTATTTTGGAAAATAAATCATATAATATCATATGATGATAACACTCTTTCAATTCCATAGTATCTCTGGAGGATGTTAAACAGAAATCACTAAAGTCAGACATTTTTATAATCAAGGAGGTCCAGGTAATTTGCATCCAAGTGTTTAAAAAGAGCTGGCTGAGGAGCTCGCCGGACTATTAATATTGATTTTCAATAAGTCTTGGAGCACTGGGGAAATTCCTGAAGACTGGAAGAAAGCTAATGTTGTGCTATTTTTTTAAAAGAGTAAATGGGATGACCTGGGTAATTATTGGCTTGTCATCCTGACATCAATCCTGGGCAAGATAATGGAGCTGCTGATATGAGACTCGATCAAGAAAGAATTAAAGGATGGTAATGTAAGTAATGCAAATCAATATGGGTTTATGGAAAATAGATCCTGTCAAACTAACTTGATCTTTTTTTGATGAGATTATAAGTTTGGTTGATAAAGGTAATAGCGTTGACATATTATATTTGGACTTCTATAAGGTTTTTAACTTGGTACTGCACGATATTTTGGTTAAATAACTAGAACAGAAACATGGTACACATTAAATGCACTAAAATAAGCCAATGGATGAGTCTCAAAATGTAATTGTAAATGGGGACTCATCGGTGAGCCGGCATTTTTCCAGGGCGGGTCCTACCGGGATCAGTTTTTGGCCCTGTGCTATTTAACATTTTTATCAAAGAGCTGGAAGAAAAAGTTGGCAGATGACACAAACCTGGGGGATTGATAAATAATGAAAAGGATGGGTCACTGATTTAGAGTAACCTGGATCGCTTGATATATTGGGTGTAAGCAAAATATATGCATTTTAATGCAGCTAAATGTAAATGTATACATCTAGGAACAAATAATGTAGGCCATGCTTACAGGATACTTACTCTATCCTGGGAAGCAGTGACTGGGAACAAGATTTGGGGGTCACGGTGGATTACTGAACATGAGCTCCCAGTGTGTCTCTGTGGAAAAGAGCTAATGCAATCCTGGGATGCATAAACATAAACATAAAGAGGTTATTTTCCCTCCATATTTGGCACTGCTGCTGGAATCCTGTGTCCAGTTCTGGTGCCCGCGATTGAATAAGGATGTTGACAAACTGGAGAGGGTTGAGAGAAGAGCCATGAGGATGATAAAAGGATTAGAATATATGCTTTATGGTGGTGAAAGACTCAAAGAGCTCAGTCTATTTAGTTTAACAACAAGTAGGTTAAGGGGTGTCTTGATTACAGTTTATAAGTATCTACATGGGGAACATATATTTAATAATATAACATATATTTAATAATGGGCTCTTCATTTTAGCAGAGAAAGGTATAACACCATCCAATGGCTGGAAGCTAAAGCTAATCAAATTCAGCTGTACATTTTTAAGGTGAGTAATTAACCACTGGAACAATTTACCAAGGGTTGTGTTGGATTCTCCATCACTGACCATTTTAAACTCAAGATTGGATGTTTTTCTAAAAGATCTGCTCTAGGAATGATTTGGGGGAAGTTCTCTGGCCTGTGTCATATAGACGGTCAGACTAGATAATGATAAGGATCCCTTCTGGCCTTGGAATATATTAATCTATGAACATTAAAAAATCAGATCAAATCAAGGAAAGGAATTTTAGGTCATGCAGTGGGTACAATAATCTTACATATGAGGACCTCGGAGTTCAAATCTTCTTTCTGGATCCAAGTGTATCCCTCTGCCTGAAGCTGTCTGTGACAAGGGCCACTTTCAATCTGTGCAGAGTACAGTTGATCAGATTATTTTTTCCCCCTCTGTGGAAAATTTTGACTTTTCAGAAAAAAATTGAAAACCAAAATATTTCAGCTGCAAATCAACTCCCTGGTTGAATTACTTCTCCCATGATGCACTTTGGTCTCTCTTGTGGTGAGAAGAGGCAGTGCATGATTGGAGTTCCCGGCCAGGATACAACATGGGACATGTAGTCCAGCCGGGAGACCCAGCCCAAAGAGGAAAATAGGGGCATGAGGCAACTGAGCTACAAACAACATGAAGCATTGCATTCCCAAATTAAATGCCTTCAGTTTTTGGCTGAAATCTTTTGGCTTTTGGCCAAACCCCCAAATTTTTGTTTTTTTGGGCATTTGGCCTTTCAGAGAAAAGCTGAAATTTTCAATGGAAAACAGATATTTATGATGAAAAAAATTGTTTGGTAGTAACCCAATTTTCCATCAAAAACAGCTTTGATGGAAAAATTTCAAAGCAGACCTAGTTTAGGTGCATTAGAAAAAACTTGTGCAGTTCCTGTTTGTGTTCTGTACTGCCCCTTTTTTGAGCACTTAATTCACTCTGAAATTGTTTTTTCATATAAACCCTGGAATATCCAAAAGTGAAGAAAAATGTAACTCATTTGAACTTTGGAAGTTTTCCTCCTCAAATCTCCGAAGAATAAAACATTCAGTCCCCAATGCAGGAAAGTTCTTATGCATGTGCTTAACTTTAAGCATGGCCTTATTTTCACTGAAATGGGTCTATTCCAATAATTAAAGTTAAGCACATGATTAAGAACTTTGTTAAAGTATTTAACTTTCAGCAGGAGGCTAGTTCTATAGATTTCAATGGGGCTAGTCAAGTTCTGAAAGTTAGGTACGTGCTTAAGTGCTTTGTTGAATTTGGGCCGTTAGAAAATGGAAGAGAGAAAGTGTAAGAAATATGAGGACCTGCTCTGAAATCCCAGATCTGAACACCCCTAAAGTTTAAGCATTGATCAAAATATGATCTGGGACCCAGATCTGGATTTTACAAATGGCTCCTAGCCTTATAATGGACAAAACCAAACCCCCAGATCTGAACCCCCGTGAACTTTGAGGGTTTGGAATCTTGGCTTTGGATCCATATTTTGCAGCTTGACCCTATCTCTAGTATTTGTTCAGTAAATTACTCTGCTCTTTTTCAAGTTGAAACATTTTTACAAAATGCATTCTGGTTGTTTAGCTGTGGTTCATTGGGCACTTTCATCCTTTAACATTAGAAATGCAAAGCATTTTATTTTAGATTGATTTTAATGAATTTTGTAATTAAAAGATTTTCACTTTTTTATCACAGAAATTACTTCATACTTGATAGCAAGAGGCCTTGACATGCATTTAATGTTTATTTATCAAAGTGGCAAATCACTGATAATTTATGCAGGGTCTAGGCTCTACACAGTGAGGTTGATGTAGTAAAAAAATTTAATTAAACAGGAATAAGTTAGGAACTGAATATGTTGTGGTATCAAAATGTTTGAACCAGTATTTCATTATATTCCTGTTAGGTTTCCATGTCGCTTAGAATTGCTTAAAATTTAATTCATAATTGGGGTGAGGGAAACTGGTGACTAATCAAAGACAAAACTTAAGTCTGGTACAAACTAGGACATTCTGGGACTGTGTGAAGCATTTATAATAATAGATCTTATAATCAGGCAGGCAAAAAAATTGAAGAGCAACTCACCAAAGGGTCAAAAACTAAAACAGCAAAAAAATTTAAGCCCTGGTCTACACTAGGAGTTTAGGTCGAATTTAGCAGCGTTAAATCGATGTAAACCTGCACCCGTCCACACGATGAAGCCCTTTTTTTCGACTTAAAGGGCTCTTAAAATCAATTTCCTTAATCCACCTCTGACAAGTGGATTAGTGCTTAAATCGGCCTTGCCGGGTCGAATTTGGGGTACTGTGGATGCAATTAGACGGTATTGGCCTCCGGGAACTATCCTAGAGTGCTCTATTGTGACCACTCTGGACAGCACTCTCAACTCAGATGCAATGGCCAGGTAGACAGGAAAAGGCCCGCAAACTTTTGAATTTCAATTTCCTGTTTTCATGGTCACCTGCAGCTTGCCACGCTGGCCAGAGCTCATCAGCAGAGGTGACCATGCAGAGCTCATCAGCAGAGGTGACCATGATGGAGTCCCAGAATCGCAAAAGAGCTCCAGCATGGACCGAACGGGAGGTACGGGATCTGATCGCTGTATGGGGAGAGGAATCCGTGCTATCAGAGCTGCTTTCCAGTTTTCGAAATGCCAAAAACTTTGTCAAAATCTCCCAGGGCATGAAGGACAGAGGCCATAACAGGGACCCGAAGCAATGCCGCATGAAACTTAAGGAGTTGAGGCAAGCCTACCAGAAAACCAGAGAGGCAAACGGCTGCTCCGGGTCAGAGCCCCAAACATGCTGCTTCTATGATGAGCTGCATGCCATTTTAGGGGGGTCAGCCACCACTACTCCAGCCGTGTTGTTTGACTCCTTCAATGGAGATGGAGGCAACACAGAAGCAGGTTTTGGGGACAAAGAAGACGATGATGATGAAGTTGTAGTTAGCGCACAGCAAGCAAGCAGAGAAACCGGTTTTCCCAACAGCCAGGAACTGTTTCTCACCCTGGACCTGGAGGCAGTCCCCCCCGGCCCCACCCAAGGCTGCCTCCCGGACCCGCCAGGCAGAGAAGGGACCTCTGGTGAGTGCACCTTTTAAAATACTATACATGGTTTAAAAGCAGGCATGTTTAATGATTAATTTGCCCTGGCATTTGCGGCTCTCCTGGATGTACTCCCAAAGCCTTTGCAAAAGGTTTCTGGGGAGGGCAGCCTTATTGCGTCTTCCATGGTAGGACACTTTACCACTCCAGGCCAGTAACACGTACTTGGGAATCATTGTACAACAAAGCATTGCAGTGCATGTTTGCTGGCATTCAAACAGCATCCGTTCTTTATCTCTCTGTGTTATCCTCAGGAGAGTGATATCATTCATGGTCACCTGGTTGAAATAGAGTGCTTTTCTTAAGGGGACACTCAGAGGTGCCCGTTCCTGCTGGGCTGTTTGCCTGTGGCTGAACAAAAATGTTCCCCGCTGTTAGCCGGGGGAAGGGGGTGTGAGAGGCTAGCCACATGGTGGGGGGAGGCAAAATGCAACCTTGTAACGAAAGCTCATGTGCTGTGTAGGTAATGTTAACAGCAAGGTTTACAGTGAAAGAGTGTAGCCATTGTTCTAGAAAATGTGTCTTTTTGAATACCACTGCCTCTTTTTTTTTTCTCCACCAGCTGCATGTGTTTCAATGATCACAGGATCTTCTCCTTCCCAGAGGCTAGTGAAGATTAGAAGGCGAAAAAAACACACTTGTGATGAAATGTTCTCTGCGCTCATGCTGTCCTCCCACACTGACAGAGCACAGACGAATGTGTGGAGGCAAACAATGTCAGAGTGCAGGAAAGCACAATATGACCGGGAGGAGAGGTGGCGGGCTGAAGAGAGTAAGTGGCGGGCTGAAGACAGGGCTGAAGCTGAAAGGCGGCAGCAGCGTGATGAGAGGAGGCAGGATTCAGTGCTGAGGCTGCTGGAGGATCAAACCAGTATGCTCCAGCGTATGGTTGAGCTGCAGGAAAGGCAGCAGGAGCACAGATCGCCACTACAGCCCCTGTGTAACCAACCGCCCTCCTCCCCAGGTTCCATAGCCTCCACACCCAGACGCCCAGAATGTGGTGGGGGGGCCTCCGGCCACCCGGCTACTCCACCCCAGAGGATTGCCCAAGCAACAGAAGGCTGGCATTCAATAAGTTTTAAAGTTTTAAACTTTTAAAGTGCTGTGTGGCCTTGTCCTTCCCTCCTCCACCACCCCTCCTAGTGCTTCTCTCCTCCACCACCCCTCCCGGGCTACCTTGGTAGTTATCCCCCTATTTGTGTGATGAATGAATGAAGAATGCATGAATGTGAAGCAACAATGACTTTATTGCCTCTGCAAGCGGTGATCGAAGGGAGGAGGGGAGGGTGGTTAGCTTACAGGGAAGTAGAGTGAACCAAGCGGCGGGGGGTTTCATCAAGGAGAAACAAACAGAACTTTCACACCGTAGCCTGGCCAGTCATGAAACTGGTTTTCAAAGCTTCTCTGATGCGTACCGCGCCCTCCTGTGCTCTTCTAACCGCCCTGGTGTCTGGCTGCGCGTAACCAGCAGCCAGGCGATTTGCCTCAACCTTCCACCCCGCCATAAACGTCTCCCCCTTACTCTCACAGATATTGTGGAGCACACAGCAAGCAGTAATAACCGTGGGAATACTGGTTTTGCTGAGGTCTAACTGAGTCAGTAAACTGTACCAGCGCGCCTTTAAACGTCCAAATGCACATTCTACCACCATTCTGCACTTGCTCAGCCTGTAGCTGAACAGCTCCTGACTACTGTCCAGGCTGCCTGTGTACGGCTTCATGAGCCATGGCATTAAGGGGTAGGCTGGGTCCCCAAGGATAACTATAGGCATTTCAATGTCCCCAATGGTTATTTTCTGGTCTGGGAATAAAGTCCCTTCTTGCAGCTTTTGAAACAGACCAGAGTTCCTGAAGATGCGAGCGTCATGTACCTTTCCCGGCCATCCCACATTGATGTTGGTGAAACGTCCCTTGTGATCTACCAGAGCTTGCAGCACTATTGAAAAGTACCCCTTGCAGTTTATGTACTCGCCAGCTTGGTGCTCCGGTGCCAAGATAGGGATATGGGTTCCGTCTATGGCCCCACCACAGTTAGGGAATCCCATTGCAGCAAAGCCATCCACTATGACCTGCACATTTCCCAGGATCACTACCCTTGATATCAACAGATCTTTGATTGCGTGGGCTACTTGCATCACAGCAGCCCCCACAGTAGATTTGCCCACTCCAAAATGACTCCCGACTGACCGGTAGCTGTCTGGGATTGCACAGTTTCCACAGGGCTATCGCCACTTGCTTCTCAACTGTGAGGGCTGCTCTCATCTTGGTATTCTTGCGCCTCAGGGCAGGGGAAAGCAAGTCACAAAGTTCCATAAAAGTGCCCTTATGCATGCGAAAGTTTCGCAACCACTGGGAATCATCCCAGACCTGCAACACTATGCGGTCCCACCAGTCTGTGCTTGTTTCCCAAGCCCAGAATCGGCGTTCCACCGCATGAACCTGCCCCATTAGCACCATGATGCCCACATTGCCAGGGCCCCTGCTTTGAGAGAAGTCTGTGTCCATGTCCTCATCACTCACGTTACTGTGCTGACGTCGCCTACTCGCCCAGTATCACTTTGCCAGGTTCCAGTGCTGTATATACTGCTGGATAATGCGCGTGGTGTTTAATGTGCTTCTAATTGCCAAAGTGATCTGAGCGTGCTCCATGCTTGCTGTGGTATGGTGTCTGCACAGAAAAAAGGCGTGGAACGATTGTCTGCCGTTGCCCTGACGGAGGTAGGGGCGACTGACAACATGGCTTACAGGGAATTAAAATCAACAAAGGGGGTGGCTTTTCAAGAAACTGAATGGTCCCCTCAAGGATAGAGCTCAAAACGTCAAGGATAGAACTCAAAACTGTGTTTAGCAGGCCCTTGATTTCACAGAGGGAAGGAGGGAGGGAGGAGAAAATGAATACAAAACAAATCTGGTCTATTTCTTGTTTTGAGCCACTTCATCTATCTTTATACATCTTGCTGGCAGCAGACTGTGCAGTACGCCCGCTAGCCGTCATCATCTCCTGGGTGCTCGGCAGAAGACGGTGCAGTATAACGACTAGCCATCATCTTCTGCTGGCTGGAGGTTAAAAGACAGTGCACTGCCGATAGGACTGAATCGCCACGAGACGAAACTTAAAAGGGAAATGACCTGGCTGAGTCACTCCCATGTTTGCCCAGGCGCCCAATTAAAAGAGCACCCAGGACTACGTCGATGACGGCCACCAGTCATACTGCACTGTCTGCTGCCAAAAGGCAATTAACTGCTGCTGTGTAGCAATGCAGTACCACGTCTGCCAGCACCCAGGAGACATACGGTGACAGTGAGCTGAGCGGGCTCCTTGCTTGCCGTGGTATGACGTCTGCACAGGTAACTCAAGAAAAAAGGCGCAAAACGATTGTCTGCCCTTGTTTTCATGGAGGGAGGGAGGGAATGGGGACCTGACGATATGTACCCAGAACCACCCACGACAATGTTTTAGCCCCATCAGGCACTGGGATTTCTATCCAGAATTCAAATGGGAGGCGGAGACTGCGGGAACTGGGGGATAGCTACCCACAATGCAACGCTCCAGAAGTTGACTGTTGCCTCGGTACTGTGGACACACTCCGTCGACTACATGCACTTAGAGCACTTGTGTGGGGACATACACAATCAACTGTATAAAACCGCTTTCTACAAAACCGACTTCTATAAATTCGACCTAATTTCGTAGTGTAGACATACCCTAAGTATATCAGAAGCAGGAAGCCTGCCAAACAATCAGTGGGGCCACTGTATGATTGAGGTGCTAAAGGAACACTCAGGAAAAATAAGGCCATTGTGGAGAAGCTAAATGAATTCTTTGTATTGGTCTTCACTTCACGCAGATTCCCACACCTGAGATATTCCTTTTAGGTGACAAATCTGAGCAACTGTCCCAGACTGAGGTGTCCATAGAGGAGGTTTTGGAACAAACTGATAAATTAAACAGTTTAATTATTTATTTTTTATTTATTTTTATATATTTAATTGTTTATTTTATATATATTTAATTATTTAAAAATTAAAATAGTTCATGAGGACCAGATGGTATTCACCCAAGAGTTCTGAAGTAACTCAAATATGAAATTGCAGAACTGCGGTATGTAATGTGGCAAAGTTCCTCCTCTACCTTGGTGGGTCTTGCACTTATTGGCGGATTTGCTCACCTTGGAGCTTCACGGCAGCCCTCAGCTTGGCCGTTTTTCTGAACCCACAGTCCAGGTCGACTCCTCCTGTGTCTGACAAGGAGTTGGGAGGATTTGGGGGGAACCCAAGCCCACCCTCTACTCCGGGTTTCAGCCCAGGGCCCTGTGGAATGCAGCTGTCTAGAGTGCCTCCTGGAACAGCTGTGCGACAGCTACAACTCTGGGCTAGTTCCCCATGGCCTCCTCCCAACACCTTCTTTATCCTCACCATAGGACCTTCCTCCTGGTGTCTGATAATGCTTGTACACCTCAGTCCTCCAACAGTCCGCGTTCTCACTCTCAGCTCCTAGTGCCTCTTGCTCCCAGCTCCTCACACGCACACCACAAACTGAAATGAGCTCCCTTTTTAAACCCAGGTGCCCTGATTAGCCTGCCTTAATTGATTCTAGCAGCTTCTTGATTGGCTGCAGGTGTTCTAATCAGCCTGTCTTAATTGTCTCCAGAAGGTTCCTGATTGTTCTGGAACCTTCCCTGTTACCTTACCCAGGGAAAAGGGACCTACTTAGTCTGGAGCTAATATATCTGCCTTCTGTTACTCTCCTATAGCCATCTGGCCCGACCCTGTCACAGTGAGTATCACTTAAATCAGCCTCTGTACCAGATGACAGGAGCAAACCTAATCTGATACCAATTTTTTAAAAAGGCTCCAGGGGCAATCCTGGCAATTACAGACCAGTAAGCCTAACTTCAGTACCAGGCAAATTGGTTGAAACTATAGTTAAAAACAGAAGTTTCAGATACATAGATGAACATGATTTGTTGGGGAAGAGTCAACATGGCTTTTGTAAAGGGGAATCATGCCTCACCAATCTACTGGAATTCTTTGAGAGGGGTCAAAGAACATGTGGACAAAGGTGATCCAGTTGATACAGTGTACTTGGACTTTCAGGAAGCCTTTGACAAAGTCCCTCAGCAAAGGCTCTTAAACAAAGTAAGCAGTCATGTAATAAGACAGAAGGTTCTCTCATGGATCAGGAACTGGTTAAAAGGGTAGGAATAAATGGTCAGTTTTCAAAATAGACAGGTAAATAGTGATGTCCCCCAAGAATCTGTATTGGGACCAGTGCTGTTCAACATATTCATAAATGATTTGGAAAAGAAGGGTAAACAGTGAGGTGGGAAAATTTGCAGACAATACAAAATAGCAAAGCAGACTGAAGAGTTACAATGGGTTCTCTGTAAATTGTGACTGAGCAACAAAATGGCACATGATATTCAATGTTGACAAACGTAAAGTAGTGCACATTGGAAAACATAATCCCAACCTTCCATACAAAATGATGGGATCTAAATTGAGTGTTACCACTCAAAAAAGAGTTCTCTGATAATATCTGCTCAACATACAGCAGCAGGCAAAAAAGCTAACAGTGTTATGAAGCATTATGAAAGGGATAGATAAGAAGACAGAAAATATCATAATGTTACTATATAAATCCATGGTACACCAGCAGCTTGAATATTGCGTGCAGGTCTGGTCACCACATCTCAAAAAAGATATATGAATTGGAAAAGGTACAGAGAAGGGCAACAAAAATGATTAAGGGTATGGAACAGCTTCCGTATGAGGAGAGTTAGAAAGACTGGGACTTTTCAGCTTTGAAAAGAGATGACTAATAGGGGATATGATAGAGATCTGTAAATCATGAATGATGTGGAGAACTTGAATAATAAAGTATTATTTACTCCTTCACATAACACCAGAACCCCAGTCCAATGAAATTAAGAGGGAGCAGGTTTAAAACAAACAAAAGAAAGTACTTTTTCACACAACACAGTCAATCTTTGGAACTCATTGTCAAGGGATGTTGTAAAGGCCAAAATTATAACTGAGTTAAAAAAAGACCTGGATAAGTTCATGGAGGATAAGTCCATCAATGGCTACTAGCCAAGATGGTCAGAGATGGGACCCCAGGCTTTTGGTGTCCCTAGTCTGTGATTGCCAGAAACTGGGAGTGGATAACAGGGGATGGATCACTCGGTGCTTGCCTTTTCTGTTCATTCCCTCTGAAGCACCTGGCATGGGCCACTGTTGGAAGACAGGTGTGACATGGTCCCCGGAGTGCAACCTGGATTGTGCAACCACTGAGTACTCTGTCCCACCAACCTGGATTATCTCTCATATTGTGATTTTGACATCAAGCTACAAACCTCTGATAGGCATTGCACTTACAGACATCCACAGGCAAGGTCACACCCAACTGTGTTACATGAATGATCTCTCAGCCACTCATGAAGCATCAATAGAGAGGCTCTAGCCAATTCCCTCACCCCCCAGCTCCCCAGTCTTGCACCCCAAAACTGTACTATCTTGCACTGGTCAGAAGGCCTTTGTAACCTGAACAAATTTTCCAAGCAGTTTAGACAAACTCCTTGCTAAGGTTAAACTTTAAAATAAGTTTATTAACTATAGCAAGATAGATTTTAAGTGATTATAAATAGTAGGTGTAAATATCAGAAGTAGTTACCTTAAGAAATAAAAATAGAAACAAGCACTCTAAATCCTAAACTTTTAGTGTAGGCAAGGGTTGAATGAAAGAGCTTTTCTTACCCTGACAGATGGTATAAGCAGGTTACAGTTCCTTAATACACAGGCTGGACTCCCTTTCCAGCCTGAGATCACTCCTCCCCAGTTCAAAGTCTTTTTCCTCCAGATGTTCTTCCAGGTGTTCAGATGGGGGGCAAGGAGGAAGAGATCAAGTGATGATGTTACTGTCTCTCTTTTATACTTTCTTTCAGCTGTCTGGAAAAATCTTTGCTGTGATGACTGTTAGTCCACCCCCATAGCATAGGTGCCTTCTCCTAGAAGTCTCTGGGATAGTGGATTGGGTGTTGATGAGCCATTAATCACCCATCTGGCTATTGATGGCTACTCCTTTGTTGTAATGGAAAGGCTGGTTGTGGGTGTTCCCAACATCACAACATATTTCAGCAACACATATAACAATACTTCATAACTTCACATACAGTGATAGCACATATAATGCAACAGGATATTAATGTTCAACAGATCAAGACTTTTAAAATGATACCTCATAAGGCATACTTTGTATAAAACATATCATAATCATATCATAATGGTAAATATGGGGGCTCCATGATGCTAACTTGAGGAACAGAGTGTCACAACAGGATACTGGGCTAGAAGGACCATTGGTCTGATCCAGTATGGCTGTTCTTATTATCTTTATTTTTCCCTCTTGTCTTTCCCCTGTCCAGGATTCATTGGGCTTTGTCATTGTTGGTAGCCACTCTCCCTTGAAGTGAAGTGATACTCAAGGACTGCATCTTTGGAAAGGATTTCTGTGGAGATATGTAGAACTATGGGACCAGCTCTCACGTTGTGATGGGCAATAAGCAAAGATGACACATCCTGAAATAATCCCCAGTGCTGGCTACCACTTTGTATGGACCAGAATCTAGCTTATTACGTGTGGTGTTGTACTCTGTAATAGCATCACAATTCCCGATTAAAAGGCAGCAGTGCATAACTAAAACAACATAACACTCTTGTTCCAGAGAGATATAGAGGTAACATTTTCAGAAGTGCCTAAGTCCCATTTTCAAAAGTGACTTATCAGTTATGAGCCTAACTATCACTGGAAATCAATAGGACTTAGAACCCTAAGAGCTTAAGTTACTTTTAAAAATGTTGAGACTTAGGTTTCTAAGCCAACACTTTTGAAAGTATCTGGATCTAGTAAAGCTCAGCTCCAGAAAAGTACAGGGGCATTTCTCCAGTCTGCCTTTAGATATTTGCTTGAGAAAACTGGGCCTTTCTCTAACAGTGCAGAGAAAAAAGTTGTATTAACTGTGTTGTGGGGAAAGTTTGTCCCGCAAATACATTCAGAAACTAAGAACAATTCTTTAATGTTTTAGGTGAAAAAAACAACCATTTATTTAACCAGCAAATTGAAAGAATTAGAAGGAGTCTCATTTGGTGTGAGCCTAGATGCAATTGCCACACATCCCTGCAATACCTTCTACCTTAGGGTGACTGTATGCAGCAACCACTGTCGCCGCAATGCATTTTCAATTAGCATATGCAGTGCTCTAAAACCGCGTTGTTGGATAGCCCATAGTTCATGAGTTATCACAATTACATTACCCCACAAATACATTAATTAGCATATACACATTATATTTATGTAAAAAACACAGCTTGCTTAGTGAGGGATACATAGTTACCACTATTACAATACAAGATACTTTCACTAAAAGCAAATGTGCATGTAGACCTCCTAGCTATACGGGATAACAGTGCACTACATTTGGGATACATTTATGCCCCCTCCCTACCTTTTTAATACAGAAAAAAATGTTTTTCATGCTAAATCATGTTTTCCACTAATTGTATACATGTGCCTAGGTAACAATGTCCTAAAACAGCATATTTGGATGGCCACTAGTTGTTGAGTTATCACAACCTATATGCTTGTGGGGACAACATTAGCTTACTGATGAGGATATGTGTTTCATACCAACTGTACAGGCTTCACTCTTCCAATACTCTGTGCAATATCTTTCAGCAGGAGCTAACTTTCAGCTGACTTCTCCCAACCCCCCACCCACACATGCCAAAAATGTGCCAGTTTGAGAACAAAGAGAATATCAGAGTGAATTTGGTGGGAAAGCTGGAGAGCCCAGAAGTTACCTGCTGTTATCCCGGTGGCTGTGCTTTCTGTCATGTCATATTTCCTATTTGCATAGCTCTGTGCATTTGCTCTTTCATCGCTGTTGTTAGCAAGCCGTAATCAGTTCATTTTATGGCTGTCTTCAGCTAAATTTTTTGTTGATTTTAACATGACAGAAGTCAAAAAGATTACATATTATAAATAGATAATTAATATATCAGCACAGCTTGTTACTCTCTCTCTCGCTCTCCCTCTCTTCCTGAGAATCAGTTTGAATGATGATTCTCTCTCCCTTTCGCACATGGACAGTCTTGAGAATTAAAATGAAGCCTGACAGCTTGATTGGAATTTCACTTAGTGTCTTTATGTTTAAAATGAGAATGCCTCTGCTGTGGATAGAAAGGTCAGTGTGTGAAAATGACACCAGAGCTCAGTACGTTGGAAGGTATTCTTAAAAAAAAAAAAGCCAAGCAAATATGTGTTTTTTTTATTTCAGTCTGACCCTGGTTTTGATAGCTACATATTTAGGTTCTTATATAGCCTTGAACACTAACAACAGATTATATTCACTGATGTTGTAAGGCAGTCTCAAAACATTCTCTAAGGTAAAGCAGCATACTCCCCATTTTATAGATGGTGAACCACGGTATTGAGTGACTTGTTTAGGAAATCTGTGCCAGAGCTTAGAATTCAACCTAGGTTTCCCGAGAACCAGGCCACAAGTTCATCCTTTCACCCTGACTGTAATGAAAGTCACAGACTGCAGTCCGTAACTCGGTCCCTGACCTCCTCTCTGAATCTCTAAGTGAAGGGAACCAAAACCCTTGAATCTGGGAAAGGAAGGCACAGAAGAGGAAGGAGCATCTCTGCGGCATGCTTGCTATTTACCAAAAACGTAAAGGCACCTACAGATATGAGTGTGCCTGTGTTCACTTAGCAGATGGACACAGATGTTATCACTCAGGCCCCAGTTTTATGTTGATTATGGGTCAGGTAGTTTGGGCTCCTGTGCACTTGCCTGGATCACGTCACTGAAATAAAGGTTTCACTTTTCTCTACTGTTAAATGATTGCTCTGCAGTTGCCCTACACTGCCGGAAGACACTTCATCTCACCTGTAGCTATGAGCACTCAGCGCTGCAGGTACAGCAACTGGTACACACGGTCCATTCTCGTCTGGATGATCTAGTCTGAATTTTAAAAATGTAAGGAGATTTGTATAGGAAATTTCTTGTGTGAACAAGCTTTGACGCCACTTGGAGAGTCAATACTAGGTTTATACAAAATATACAAACACCTTGGGAATTCTGGGCTTTTCATTGTGCTTCAATTTCTCACTACTGACCTGTTTCCATTTTTAAAAAGTATTATTATTTAGATAACTGTATTGCTGAGAGATCCCCATGGTGCTAGGCACTGTACTCACATAGTACAGGGCAGTTCTAGCCCTGAAGATCTTACTGTCCAAACAGGCAAGCCAGAAAAAGGAAGAATTTCTATCCCCATTTTCCAGATGGGGAGCTGAGGCACAGAGAGATTAAGTGACTTGCCCAAGATCACATACAACAGTTGCAGCAGAGCTGGAAATTCAGCCCTCATCTTTTGAATTTCAAGCCAAGGCTTTATTAACCCAAGACTATCTATCCTCTCCATTCGCTTAATCGATAGCAAGATCTGCAGATGGTGATTAAGCCAAGAATAATCTATATCCTGCACAGATCAGCTCTGCCTGAACTAGTTAGGCCGCTTTGCAAGTACTGTACATGTGAATATGAATTTTATTTGTTCCCCGTATTGGGTTTTCAGAGTGCAAGTTTGAGTGTGTGAGGATAAAGCTGATGTGTACTAAAGAGAAGATGAGAAGGGAGTTAGCCAGGGTGTTAAAAGGAAAGAGCATAAGGGTACATCTCTAGCCTGAGCCTGAATGTCTACATTGCTATCTTTAGACCAATAGTGTGAGCCCCATGAGCCCAAGTCAGTTGACCTGGGCTCTGACACTTGCTGCTATGGGTTCTTTTTTGCAGTGTAGACACACCCTAAGCGTGTGCATGTGTGTGTGCATTCATATGAGAGAGAAGGCACGCATATTAATGAAAGTACCCGTGTCTGGTGTAGATATGATCCTTACTTTCTGAAGCTTATTTCTTTGGGAAATATTGCAAGCAGTAACCATGCTTTTGCATTTCGCTTTGGTTTCATTCTGATTTCACTTCATATTGGTGGCTTAGACTCAAAGGAGAGAACAGTTAATCACAATGAAAAAGAAATAAGTGCACGGTCTTCACCAGTACTGTAAACATATAGAAAAGACGATTCTACTTCTAGTGCCATATCAATCCAAGCAGAAATGGGAGAATTAAAAATTAAATCCTAATGGAAGCATGAACCACTCCTATATATCATTACTTCCTGGGCTAAAGAATGCTAAGGGCATGTCTACACTGGCAGAGTTACAGCGCCGCTCAGAGAGCGCTGAAGGGAAACTGCTGTTGTGTGTTCACACTGTCACCTGCCTGCGCAATAGCGTGTTCACACTTGTGGCACTTACAGCAGTATTCGGAGCAGTGCATTCTGGGCAGCTATGCCACAGAGCACCTCTTCCTCTTCTGCCACTAAGAGTTGTGGGAAGGCAGAGGGGGTCGCGGGGCATCCTGGGTTCTGTCCCAATGCCCGTGATGCATTGCTTCGCATCCCAGCAATCCCTGTGCTTCTGTCTGCAGTTGGCTCCATCTCTCAATAGTTTGTGTACTGTGCGCTCTGCCTTTTCGGTCTGCAGGAATGGATCCCGCACTACTGACCAGTATGCTGCTCGCTCTCACTAACACGTCAGGAGTGACAATGGAGTTATTCCTTAAACTACAAAGGCAAGAGGAGTGCAACATTTATCTCACCACTCATAGTAGTTACGACACAAGATTGCTTGTGGCATTCACAGAGGTGCTGGCCACAGTGGAATGCTGCTTTCAGGCTCGGGAAACAAGCACTGAGTGGTGGGATCACATCGTCATGCATGTCTGGGAGGATAAGCAGTGGCTGCAGAACTTTCGGATGAGGAAAGTCACATTCATTGGACTTTGTGATGAGCTTGCCCCAGGTCTGCGGCGCAAGGTCATGAGAATGAGAACTTCCCTGTTATTGGAGAAGCACGTGGCGATTGCACTGTGGAAGCTGGCTACTCCAGACTGCTACCGATTGGTCGCTAACCTGTTCGGAGTGGGAAAGTCGACCGTTGTACTCATGTTGATGGAAGCGTGCAGGGCCATTAATTGCATCCTGCTTCTAAAGACCGTGACTCTGGGCAATGTGCGTGACATTGTGGATGGCTTTGCACAAATGGCTTCCCTAACTGTGGAGGTGCGATAGATGGCACACATATTCCAGTTCTGACACCAGACCACCTAGCCACTGAGTACACTAATCAGAAGAGGTATTTCTCTATGGTTCTCCATGTGCTTGTGGATCACCATGGGCATTTCATGGACATTAACACAGGATGATCCAGAAAAGTGCATGATGCACGCATCTTTCGGAACACTGGCCCATTCAGGAAGCTGCAAGCAGGGACTTTCTTCCCAGACCAGAAGATCACTGTAGGGGAAGTCAAAATGCCCATTGTGATCCTGGAGACTCTGCTTTGCAGAGACTCTGCCTACCCCTTAGTGCCATGGCTTAGGAAACCATACACAGGGAACCTTGACAGCAGCAAGGAGCGGTTCTTCAGCAGGGCTAAAATGCAGAGGGATGGGTGTTGAGTGCAGTGCATACTGGGAGTCTGCAGGGCAGGAGTGGAATGCAGCAGGTACAGACTGGAGCCAGGAGGTTGATAAGACTGTGTTGGTGGTGTGTGGGGGGGTGCATGAGAAAGAGTTTTGTGACAGGGGAGGGCGGGCCCAGAGCTGATTGGCTTGCAGTGCAAGTAGCGCCTGGAGCATGTCCGCTCGGTGCTCCATAATGTTTAAGAGCCGCTCCATGGCTTCATTCTGGCATGCTGCATTCTCCTCTCAGTCCCTATTCTCGCTGTCCTGCCACTCCTTCAATTCTTGTTTTTCAGCCGTGGAGTACATCATGACATCACGCAGAAAGTCCTCTTTATTTTTTCCTGGCCACTTTCTAATTCTGCGCAGCTATTCAGCCGGCGATAACAAAGAGGGAGGCTGGGCTCCCAAGGTCATATCCGTGAAGCCAAAATGCAACATTTTACAGAAGCTGTATTGTTTGCAACACACAGACCACTGATCCAGTGATTTAAAACACAGCCACTATTCACATACCTGTCACTAACTGACTGACCCCAGGCAAGCACACATGAGCCTCAAGACCCCCAAAATGGTGAGTAGCCGCGGGGGCAGAGGAAATCAGTGTTCCCGGATCCTACTGTATACCGGGCACATGGCTTTTGGGGAGAGCCAACATTGGTGGTGGTGGTGGCTTATAATCATTACTGTCCCCATATTTTCCACTGGCTGTGTTCATTATGGAAGATATCTCGCTGCTGAGGGTGAGCAGGGGAATCAAGGGAGGGTCTTCTCCAAGACCACAGCTTCCGCCCTGGCCCTTATGCGGCTCGCTTGTGTGCAGCAATGTCCCCCCCGCCTCTCCAACGATGGCAGAGTGGCGCCGGAAAGTTACCCTTAATGGGGCAAGAAACAAAGCAGCTCTGGCAAAGAATCTGTGGCAGCGGATTGCCCAATATCTCCATGAGAGTTTCATGGAGATCTCTGAGGCAGATTCCCGTGAAGTGAGGGAGTCAATCAACACCCTGTTCCACCATATGGTGGTACGTACATCATACAGACACAAGCCTGCTTTCTGCAACCCTCCTGCTCCCAACAACTTGCTTCCGCGATTCCCCAAATCAAAGCCCCTTACCAGGGGCCTCCTCCCCTGTTTGCACTTCTCCAAGCTCCGACCGCTGTGACTGGCTAGCCTCCTCCAGGGTAAAAAAGAACTCCTGGCTGCATGCATCTCTGACCTCGGAGTCATCCTCTGCCTCTGGGTCTCTCTCTCCCTCCCCCTCCACATCCTCATCCAAGATTTCCTCCTTCTGGCTCGGTCCACTCTTGATTGGCACACGAGCCAGCAAAGTATCCACAGTGGCCTTTGCAGTGGAGGTGGGGTCACCACCAAGTATCGTGTCCAGCTCTTTGTAGAACCGGCAGCTCGTGGGCATAGCACCGGAGTGGCGGCTTGCCTCCCACGCCTTGTGGTAGGTGTTCCGCAGCTCCTTCACTTTGACTCTGCACTGAAGTGTGGCCCGGTCATGGCCCCTTTCTGTCTTTCATCATGAAATCTGTCCATAGGTATCATAATTCCTACGGCTGGAGCTCAGCTGGGACTGGACAGCCTCCTCTCCCCAAATGCTGATGAGGTCCAGCAGCTCGGCATTGCTCCAAACGGGGGATCGCCTGGTGCGCGGAGCAGGCATGATCACCTGGAAAGAGGCACTGAGACCACTGCATGCATCACCGAGCAAAAAGGAAGGGGAATTTCAAAATTCCAAAGAAACTTAAGGGGTGGGGCTCATGGTTGGTCACCTGAAGGCAGGGCAGTAGAGTTCAAACCGATGACCAGAGAGGTGAGAACAGGCATTGTGGGACACCTCCCAGAGTCCAGTCGCAGCACTGTAATCGACCAGGGTGTCTACACTGGCACTGCGGTGCTGTACCCCCACCACAGAAAGCCACACGCCTCTCATTGGGGTGGTTTTTTACAGCACTGCAGCTGCACCGTTTCTGCACACTAAGTGGCTTGGCAGTGTGTACACCTCGGGAGTTACAATGCAGAAAGCTGCTTTACTGTGCAGACACTTGCCAATGTAGACGAGGCCGTCTGACCAGTGCAACAGAAAACCCCTCCCAAAACAAAGAGACAAACAGACAAACAAACAAACAAACACTTGAGATGCTAGACAAGCACATAAAAAAACCAATATAGGAGACTCTCTGAAGAACACATCAAACTTTGCAACAACCTTGAATGCTACAGATCCTAGCAGAGAACTCCCACTGTTTTGCC
Organism: Eretmochelys imbricata; assembly: GCF_965152235.1. Taxonomy (NCBI): domain Eukaryota; kingdom Metazoa; phylum Chordata; order Testudines; family Cheloniidae; genus Eretmochelys; species Eretmochelys imbricata. The sequence continues at coordinate 114,544,383 of NC_135577.1, forward strand.
AACACCAAGCGTTAAAAAATCATGAGTCCGGTTTTTCAAAAATCATAAGAGTTTTTAAGCTAATCATCAGATTTCAAATATAATATTTTTTTGAGGAGGGAAGTTATATGCCTTCTGGTCTGCAAGCATTTAGAGTTCACATTTTCAATTTTTTTCTCCCCACCACCATGAGGGCCAGAAAATCACTTTTTTGTTTGAAATGAAAGCTGAGATTTTCAGGTACTAGCCTGATCCCAGCAGCTGGGGCTTTAAGAGAAACAGCAAAGATAGTGAGACACACACTAAAATAGAGAGCGTTGGCAATGCTGCTATCGCTAGCAGACTTCTTCACTGAAAAATGAAGACAATCTCTGACCATATCCTGAATCAGTGAGCAGAAACTAGAGAGGGAAATTGTGAGGCACAAAGCCTGGTGCAAAACCAGAGATGATCAATGCCAGAGGAGAGCTTGAGACAGACAACATTTGCTACCTTCAGTCCCCAATATTTTAAATACAGGGGGTGCAAGGAAAATATTTCCTTGCACTACCAGGAATCATAAAAAATACTTCTAATTAAAAAGCAACAAGGAAAGATTGTGTCTAACTTTGGGAGAAAGGAAAGAGATGGCAGGAATAGCATCATGCTGTATAAGAGCCTACCTCTGGAACAGGAATGGACTTGGAGTTCAAGCCCCAAACACAGTTTTTACCCCTATCCTCAGGAATAATACCAGACCTCAGAATCTGCCTCTTTGTTACACATTGGAAGCCCTTGTATAGCTTGTCATATCAATAAAGTCTAAGTTAATTCAACGGAATTGCAAGCAGAATAGAAGTCTGTGTATCTGTGTACCTACCAACACCCAAATGAAAAACAAAAATGTCTGGCAAGGACTTAAAGTGAGGAGCACAGCTACAAAGTAGTAGAAGGAATCTAAAGACATGGGAGATTTAATTTCTCTGCATGTGTATCAATGAGGGGCTCAGAGTGGCCTATACTTTCCTTCACACATAATGAGATCCCTATTCAAGGCTGAAGTTCACAACTTCTAGTCATGTTTTCAGACTTAAGTGGTTGAATGGTCAGAATTCGTATTCAGCAAATTTGTTCTGCTTTTACAGCCAATTTCTGCCCCAAATTATATCCTGTTCAAAACTTTTTGATTTCAGCAATTCAATAGCCCAACAAGAGTGCCAACGCACTGCCAAAGACCTGGACATGGGTAGTCATGCCCAGTGGTTGGTGCAGGAGCCAGGGTCAGACCCGGAGTCAGTGGCTAGACTCCATAACTGGAGTTAGGGCTGAAGGCTAGAACTGAACTCAAAGGCCAGGTGCCAGAGCTAAGGGTCAGAGCCAATGTCAGGAATTGGAGCTGAAGGCCAGAGGCAGGGATCAGAGCTGGAGTCAGAAGTCTGGAATTGGAGCAGAGGGTCAGAGGTCAGATGCCAGAGCTAAGGGTCAGAACTGAGGGTCAGCATTTCGTTATCTGAACGGAGGCAAGGCTGGAGCAAATACATGAGCAGGGCCTGGGAACCAGCAGGGCCTGGGAACCAGCAGGCACAGAAGCTAACACCGTTTTGGGCAAATACTCTGAGTAGCAGCAAACTGCTGCTGCTGCTGGGCTTAGGAGCAAGACTGCTAGTTTCCTCAGCCAATCAGGCAGGGCCTTCTGTCTAGCGGTGTAGCTGATGTAGCCCAGCTGTGCTCATTAGGCTGTCAGGATAGTGAGCAGGCAAAGCTGCAAGGCCTTATCTCTGACACCCATTGATGTGATATGCAGCAAGCGTAGAATATTATGCCACTATTCATAAAACTCATTCTGACTTTAAAATACTGAGAAACATAGTTGGCTTGATTCTCATTTACATAACTCAAGGTGGGTATTAATGCCCTTTTGCACTGGCACAGACTGAACATAAATGAAAATCAAAACCTGTAAGTTTTCCATTAGTGATAACTTTCCTAGAGACATATTTCAAGGATTCTGTTGTATAACTACAAAGAAATCTTTTAGAATTCATATGCAATAATTTAGTAACATTCAAATGTAATGCTCTGGATGCAAGCATATTATAAAAATGTAAATATCCCATCTTTTTCTCTAAAAAAATATACTCCCAAAATATCATTGCACAAACTCACACACATTATACTTGGGAAAACTTTCTTCTTCAGCACTCAATAAAACATGTTCAAAAAATCCCCTGAAAGGAGCTAGAATTTGTTGCTCATCATTCTGGTCTCTTTTAGCCATTCTGCAGCTCTCTGATGAGTTGTAGTTTAATAACTGGGCAACGCTTTCAGTTTTAAGTTTTGATTCTTTTGATTTTAATGTGAGATAAAATGACCCACTTGGTATGAAGTGATTTTTTTGAAGATCACTTGGGAAATGAAGAAAGCGAAAACCAATTATTCTGAATAGTTTATATTAAAATGTGAGATGAAGGAGTTTTTATGTTTCGTAAATACTTGAAAAATACTATATTGAAAAGAAGGACTTGAAAAATCCATTTTAATTGGATAGGTTTAAAAAGCTCAGAATTGTTGTGATATATGCTATCATGTGCCAGCAATGCCCCTCTGCCATGTACGTTGGCCAAACCGGCAGTCTCTACGCAAAAGAATAAATGGACACAAATCTGTCATCAGGAATTATAACATTCAAAAACCAGTAGGAGAACACTTCAATCCCCTGGTCACTCAATAACAGACTTAAAAGTGGCAATTCTTCAACAAAAAAAACTTCAAAAACAGACTCCAATGAGAAAATGCAGAACTGGAATTAATTTGCAAACTGGACACCATAAAATTAGGCCTGAATAAAGACTGGGAGTGGATGGGTCATTACAAAAACCAATTTCCCCATACTAATTTTCCTCTACTGTTACTCAAACCTTCTTGTCAACTGTTTGAAATGAGCCACCCTCAGTACCACTACAAAAGTGATTTTTCCTCCCTTGGTATTCTACTGTTAATTAAATTGTCTCGTTAGCACTGGCCCCACACTTGGTAAGGCAACTCCCATCTTTTCATGTACTGTATATATATATACCTGCTATTTCCACTCCATGCATTTGATGAAGTGGGTTTTAGCCCATGAAAGCTTATGCCCAAATAAATTTGTTAGTCTCTAAGGTGCCACAAGGACTCCTCGTTGTTTTTGCTGATACAGACTAACATGGCTACCACTCTGAGGGCTTGTCTACACTACCTGCTGGATCGGCGGGCAGCGATCGGTCCAGCGGGGGTTGATTTATCACATCTATTATAAATCCCGTCGACTCCAGTATGCCACCAGAATGAGGAGTGCAGGCGGAGTCGACGGCAGAGCATCAGCTGTCGACTTACTGCAATGAAGACACCGCGGTAAGTAGATCCAAGTACGTCAACTTCAGCTACGCTATTCAGTAGGTAAAGTTGCATATCTTACATTGACCCTGCATGGTAGTGTAGACAAGCCCTGAGAATTGCTGTTGTTTCACTTTGCGTCATAATAATGACACAAATGCAGTGGTTTAAAGGTGTACTTCAAATTATTAATATTAATCACTGTTTCTTTATTGAAAACAGAATGGGGTGCCAGTCTAATTTGCAGAGACTGTTGAAACTTGGAATTTCATTTCCATAGAAAATTCTAACATTTGGCAATTTCCTTTCATTCTGAATCAAAATGAAAAATTTAAATTTCAAAATTTCACATGAAACAAAATTTTCAAAAGTTAGTTTGGGAAATATCAAAACAACCTCTTCAAAATGTTTTGTTTTAATAAGGTCAAAATGCTTCTTTTTGACTATGAGATGAGACTAGGTTGAAATGATAAAGTTGAAATAAAGCACTTTGATCTTCTTGAAACACAGCATTTTGAGAACATTTAATTGAAAATGTTGACAAAATTGATATGTTCCTGCAAAACATTTCCTAAAATCTGCACTTTCTGAGGGAAAGCTGCATTTTCCCAATGGAAAACTGCTCCTTCAGAAATTTTTCTACCAGCTCTAATAATTTGGAATTTGTTTTTTGTTTATAAAAGCCTTCTCTGTTATTTTAGACTAAGATAATGATTAAAATACCATTGAAAAAAACATGGTGTCAAGGTTTCTTCCCCATTCTGAACTCTAGGGTACAGATGTGGGGACCTGCATGAAAAACCCCCTAAGCTTATTTTTACCAGCTTAGGTTAAAACTTCCCCAAGGTACAAAGTATTTTACCTTTTGTCCCTGGACTTTATTGCTGCCACCACCAAGCGTCTAACAAATATAACAGGGCAAGAGCCCACTTGGAAACGTCTTTCCCCCCAAAATCCCGCCAAACCCTATACCCCCTTTCCTGGGGAAGGCTTGATAAAAATCCTCACCAATTTGCATAGGTGAACACATACCCAAACCCTTGGATCTTAAGAACAATGAAAAAGCAATCAGGTTCTTAAAAGGAAAATTTTAATTGAAGAAAAAGTAAAAGAATCACCTCTGTAAAATCAGGATGGAAAATACCTTACAGGGTAATCAGATTCAAAACATAGAGAATCCCTCTAGGCTAAACCTTAAGTTACAAAAAGACACAAAAACAGGAATATACATTCCATGCAGCACAGCTTATTTTATCAGCCATTTAAACAAAACAGAATCTAACGCATATGTAACTAGATTGCTTACTGACTTTTTACAGGAGTTCTGACCTGCATACCTGCTCTGGTCCTGGCAAAAACAACACACAGACAGAGAGAACCCTTTGTCCCCCCACCCCCCCCCCAGCTTTGAAAGTATCTTGTCTCCTCATTGGTCATTTTGGTCAGGTGTCAGCGAGGTTGTCTTAGCTTCTTAACCCTTTACAGGTGAAAGGGTTTTTCCTCTGGCCAGGAGGGATTTAAAGGTGTTTACCCTTCCCTTTATATTTATGACACATGGTAAACTAAATATCCAGATCAGTTATCAGATGCAGATTATTTTTGAGCTATTCAATATACATCGTCCCAGCATACATCAGTTTTTGTCCTGATGTTTCCCTTTGTAGTGTTTTGTACAGCAGAGATGAAGGATGGTCTTGCAGTTAGGGCACTGGACTAGGATGCAAATGAACCGAGTTCTTGGCTTTGTCACAAACTTCCTGCGTAACCTGGGCAAGTCATGTAACCTATGTGTGCTTCATTTCCCCATCTGGAAAATTAGGAGACTAATACTTCCTTTATCTGTTTAGACTGGAAATTCCTGGGCACAAGGACCGTCTCCTCCTACGTGTTTATACAGTGCCTAGCATAATACAGCTCTGATCTGAGTTACAACTTCAGGGTTATACTATAGTACAAATAATAATGAACTCCTCTAGCTGGAACATCTTATAACACATGCTACTGAGTATTGAGATGGGATTTGCTTTACTGTTTGCCCGCTATAGAGTATATTTTTATAGACAGGTTAATTAACCCCCAGAAAAAACATTGGAGTGCCAGTATAATAAGACTAATATAGGTTTAATAAAACATTAATTGAATGTTAATTAAATATCAAAAGAATGAAAAAAAAAACACCTACTGAGGATTACACAGAACAGTGGAGGGAATTCCAAATTTGCTGCTAATGCAGCATAACAATTTACTGCACTGTTTACAGAGTAGAGTGTTCTATGTGCGTTTCTGCCATTTAGGGAGATAATAGGAAACCTTTGAATTGTCAGCCCTGTATGTAAGAGATAATTTAGTCTCATAATTATAGAATTATTAAATACATAATCACATTTGTGCATTTAATTGAGTTTGGCAAGATTGTCCTAGGAAATTAGATATCAGTTGCTAAAAATATACATTTACATGTAATAAACATAATTTCTTTACTGTGTTATATGCCAAGTGAACACCTAGAGAGCCCTTTCAAATGGATTGAGAAAGAATATAGGCATAATGCATTGCAAGAGCATAATTGTATTTTTATTGCTCGTTAAATTTAGAGTTAATTACATAGCAACCAGGTTTATCCTTTATTATATTAAACCTCGATCCATGTGCTCTAAACTTCAAAAAATAATAAAAAAGCTATTTTCAAGTGCACATATAATCCTTGTTTCATACATGTTTATTTTTTTAAAGTGCACTCAAGGGAGGCCAACCATTCATCATTGGGCTCTCCTTCTTCCAATCTTATAGAGAATAGTATGTATGACTTTTGTTCAGAAGGTATGAGCTTCACAAGATGGTCACATAGCGCCAGAGTCCCATTGACTTCAGTGGGCTTTAAATCAGCACTTAAGGCCCCAAAACTGCAATGAGTTCTATGTGAGTGCAGGGTTCACCTGATTTGCGGGTTGGGGGCTAAGCATGTTCTAAGTGAGGTTGCTATGTCTTTTGTCTACCTTTTCCAACTGGGCTTTCATTTTCCATGTATGTCACATTTTAATGCCATTCCATCCCTCTTATTTTAGTGGCTAAAATTTTAGCATTCTCTCTGCAGTGGGGTGCTGCTGTTGCTGTTGGGAGAATAGTTGCTTCCATGATAGATCTAGGACTAGTTGTTAAGAAATATAAACATTTTTTGGATACAGAATTAATATTTTTATCTGCATCTCTGTGCCCATCACCATAGTACAGAACCCTACTTTTGCAAAGATCTTGTAGAACATCTAAAACTTTCATACCATTATGGGTTCTTATATATCTGGAAGCATCAACCATGTAGAGCTTCTAAAATTTGTGGAAACGATGTTGCGAAAGAGCCTGTTTTGCAGAGCTTTGATTGCTCCCTATCCTAAGAGCTCTGCAGGGCTGATGCCAGAAACTCCACTTCTGTGGTGAGGAGCTTCAAAAGGGAGGACCTTCAATCCGTGCAATCCTGGAGGTTATCTTATGGAAACAAGGGGTTCACATTAGTACCGACAATAGAAGCTGTTTGTTTAACTAAAATTCACAGTGATGGCTTTCCAAAGTTGGACCTAAACCCTCTGTCATAACCTATTTTAGGGCCTGATTCAAAGCTAAGTTGATGGGAATCTTTCTATTGACTTAAATGTTTTTTGGATCAGGCTATTATGACAGCTGGGATCTTTTTTTCACTGCTAGCCTCAGCCAGTCCAAGTATCCTAGGACCAACTGTCTCCAGGCTATCAAACATTCACATTTTCATCAGGCTCCTCCTTCCTGCTGGCTTCTTGATACTATGAGACAGGTTTAGAAGCATGCACAGTCTGAAAGAGGGCATGAAACATCACTTTAAAAATCTGCATCAGCAACAGTTGAAGGAAATGTTAATGAAGAGTGCTCTCAGACGCCAATGAAAAGCCAGATATGTTTCCTAATTTCCACATAGAAACAGTTTTAGCTCACTTTCAAATGAAAAATGAGGCAATCATTTTTACAAAAAAATGTTTTTGTTTCCTGTGACCAATAATACAATTATTCATAAATGTGCAATTCCACAGGGACACATTTTATAGAGAAATGTGTAGATGCTTTATTTCCAGTTTATAGTACTTTGAAGGGATAAGACTATGCTAAATGCCATTTTTACAGACTCTATCAAGTCTTTGATTTCTCAGCATGACCTAATGCCCTTTTCAATCCATTTCTACTGATTTTAGCCACTCATCTAGTTGGCAAACATGTCATAAGGTCAGGGCTATGAATTCCAGTGTTTCAAATGACACCTTGCCAGATGTTCGGTCTGTGTGTCATGGATTACCAATATAAATTCTTTTAAAAAGGCAAAATAAAATAATAAAATCTGCTCTAAGAGTGGAATAATGTGTAAGTGCTGAAAATTCTAAATGATGCAAAGCAAACAGAGACTTAGGAATTTAAGCTTTTGTTGGATGAGCCTCCAGTGCAGACATTAATGTTATCTGATTAGGTGTGAACTGAGGTGTCACTGAAACAGAAAACAGGACACAGTTGAAAAAACAGTGAAATTAAAGATAAGGCAACTTTGTAACAAGCCAGAAAATTCCATAGGATGTATTTCACTACAGTAATTTTAATATTGCAAACTTTATAATCTTGGAAATTTAACCTCGGTGCATTTTCCTTCATCTAATACACACTGTTTCATTTTGTAACATATGTAGGTTTTTATTATGTTCTATGGAAATAATTATATTAATTAAATTTACACAATTTACTTTTTATGATTTATGCTATTTTGTTCCTATGACCTTAATTGTCACATTTTAAAATATTGGCTAAAAATGAAAATTTGAAGACAATGGACTAGATTCACAAGGGGACCTAGGAATTACTGCCTCCCTTTAGGCACTAGAAAATCACTGCGATTCACAACCCCTGGGCTAAGTTCTCAGACTCCCAATACAATGAATAGGCAGAGATAGATGCTTGAGACTGGGATTCACAGAAGCCAGCATGCGGCGCAAGGAGCCACCTAAGCTAGCCAATGGGAGATGAAGACAAGACAGGTGTGTGCTAAACCTTGCCCCTCTCAGGGTGTCAGGTGCTTAAATCTAGGTTGGAGGGAGAGGCCTGTCTCTGTGTGCATCCACAGCTGTGAATCCTCTCCTGGAGTCAGGCACCTAAGACCAGAGGGGAGAGGAGGAGGAAGAGTTAGGTAGCCTCTGAACTGGACTGCACACCACAAATGAGTTACATGGAGGAGAGCCTATCTTCGCCCTGTTTGTGGATCGCAGTGGGGCTTACGTATCTAGATGCCTACAGGGAGGCAGCAGTGCACATGCCCAGAGGCAGAAAAATAGGCATCTAGGGAACTTTTACAGCAAACCCATAACTGATGAGTGAGGTTAGGCACCTACATGGTTAGGGATCAGCTGAGCAGGGGTTTTGTGAATGCCACTGACACCAAAATCAGGGATTTAGATGCCTAAAGTAGTAGTTATATACCTAAGTCTCTTTGTGAATGTAGCCCAATGAGTCTCATCTGGAGTCCTCTACTCAGCAAGCACTTCCATTAACAAAAAGAAAAGGAGTACTTGTGGCACCTTAGAGACTAACCAATTTATTTGAGCATAAGCTTTCGTGAGCTACAGCTCACTTCATCGGATTGTAGCTCACGAAAGCTTATGCTCAAATGAATTGGTTAGCCTCTAAGGTGCCACAAGTACTCCTTTTTCTCTTTGCGAATACAGACTAACATGACTGCTACTCTGAAACTTCCATTAACATCATCAGAAGCTTTTGTCTAAGTAGAGACTGCAGGACTGGATGATTGTTAAACTCCACTCTTACAAACACATAAAGAATAAATCCATTTTATAGGTTTGAAATAACTGTAACTTGATTTTGCAACTCAAACCTTTGAAACATTTGTTCATGCAACCAGCCGAGTGGAGTATGGGGCCTGGGTTTCCAGCTAGTGTAATTCACTGTAGCTCCACTGAAGTCAATGAAATGATGCCCATTAACGCCAGCTGAGAATGTGGCCTTCTAGTCCCAACTCTGCATTAGGAGGAGATGTGCGCAAAAAGACGTTTTTTTTGGTTTCCTGTCAATTCTGAAAACTAGGGGGAAAATCATTTTAATACATCCAAAATGAATTTTTTTGTTAAATTTTTTGGTGAAAAGTTTTAAAAACATTATTTCAGGTTGAAAGAGACCCGAATCAAAAAGTGTTTGTAGAAGTTTTTTTATCATTTAAATTTTTTAAAATAAAATTAAAGGAAACATTGAAACAAGAATAATTTTGACTAAAAAAAATTGAGTTTTTTAAAATAAATTATTTAAATAAAATTTGTTGACTTTTCAGATTTTTTTTCCAACATGAACAATTTGGCAAAACTGATCTGAGTTCACAAAATGTTTTGGTGCAGGGAAATCTGCTTTTGTGCCTCTCCACCCTCCCCTCCAAAAAAGTTTGGCTTAATATTTCACCCAACTCTAATTAGAAGTAACCATAACTGTAGCCTTTCATTCCAATCTAGCCATGGACTTGTTTGAAAAACCCTATTTCTTCTGCCAGCAGTTCAGGATTTTGAACTCCTCCATGGTAAGAGACCTTATATCTTTCTTTCCTTCATGCTTCTTTATGTGCCTTTCAGTGTCCAAATGAATGTACTTTGGCACAGTTGTCTGTGACCTTTAGGAGTAACTCTGCCTGGCCCTCCTTCTCCAGTCTCACAACAGAAAACAACAGCAGAAGGAAGAAGAACATGAGGAAAGCACATTTTTTAAATGTCCTTTCTCTTCCTGATTTCTGATTTGCTTTAACTTACAGCAAATGAGACTATTAAATATCAGTACTAAAGGCCTTTCCAGTTCACTTTATGATACTGATATGTTAACATATAATACACCAAATTTCAGGAAAAGACCCCTTTTGGAATGGTATAACAGACAGCATTTCAAATAGCTCATCATCTAACCATAACGAAGCATCCAAATGGAACTGTATAGATGTAGACACTCCTGCAACAATTTGAACCTACCGTTTATTCGCTCAGGTGGATTGGTGGCCTAAGGGTATATCTGGTGTCTGAGGTCCTGAGATTAAATTCTTGGGAAACCCCGTTGGTGAATAAAAACATTGTAGGAGGGTAGGACTAAGACTCAGGAGACTCGCATTCAGTTCCCAGCTCAGTCCCAGACTTCTTGTATCACCTTGGGCAAATCATTTAACCTACTTTATGCTTCAGTTTCCTGTATAAAAAATGGGGATAATTCTTCCCTATCTCACAGGAGTGTTTAAGGATTGTGCGGCGTTCAGATACTATGGTGATGAGAACAATATAAGTACCTAGATAGAAAAGGACTGTACAGAATCACAGGGTCAGACTATGTTGACCTTATTCACATAGACTTCAAGGACACTACATTGGTGAGTCATCGCTCACCAGTGTGACTAAGGGGCTCATGAGCTATCTGATAGGAATCAGAGACTGGCTGGTTTGTGATTGTTCCCTGCAGCATATTCTCCATTGCTTGCTTTCATCCAGTTTATTGTAACAGTCCATGAAACGTTTAGTGGATAACCTCTTTTCTCTGACAGAGAAAATACACCAGTCTGATGTTGTGATGAAAATATATTTTCACTTGAAGCTACTTACAGATCTCCCTAAATCTTTGGGTTTGTTTTTGTATCATGCTGCTCCACAGACATCATCTTCCACCTGAGGTCTTAAACTGATGCACAACGACAACCAAAAATTGGAAGGTTGGCTTCAACTTTATTATCTCTTGGCAAAACAGTGACTTTATGGCCAGCCAGAGTTTGCACTATGTAATTGGAGCATTCTAAAGTAAATTGTCTCCAGCTGGAAATGGGACAGTCCCTTTGAACTCCAGTATTATAAGGTCAAGGCTCAAGAATCATTTGGGGCAGAGAGGGGGGAGAAAGGAATAACACATTTATTGAAAAGTGATGGGAAAATGAAATTTAAAATTCAAAGCATAAATATGCAGCTTAAATGAAAGGAGACAGTGATCTATTTGGCTGCTGCTGTTGCTAGGTCAGGAAAATTATTTGCATTCTTTATTTTGCTGATGCTGTTGCACTCAAAAAGAAGGTACTACAATACCAAACTGATAAAATGCTTGGAATAAAAATTGAAAAATGTTCATGGTGACTGGTCTACTGTTGAAGAAAAAGACTTAGAGCAGAATACCAAGTGCCTTGAAATAGCTTCCAGTAGAAGATAAGAGCAGTTCCCTATCCTGATGATTCTACAAAGAATTGAGACATTGTGACATATTTTGTCCTATTTTCCTTAGTCCTTGTTTCCCTTTTGCCCCAGTTCAGGCAGTTTTCTAACCCTTTTGGCCATTGATTCAGCAGCATATGTTTATACTCAGTGTGAGAAGATCATTTTCATTTCCCTTGTCAATTTTTTCCATATCCTCCATAGCAAAGTGGGGCAATTCAGTCTTCTCAGGCAACTCAACCTTTATTACCATGTATATGTTTAGTAGCAACAGCTGTCAGCTCACAGAGTTCCACCAGCCTGCACGCAACCATCATGCTTGACGGACTAATCAGATGATCATTTGCACATGCCTGTATTCTGCTCTACTTTCAACGAGCAAAACACTTGAAAAATGAAAGATGTTCCCTCAGTCCCACGCATCCTTTGGGAAGATCTAACTATCCATAAAATGAAGGCATGAGCCAACTTGTGGGTGAGGCTTTGTTATTTTTGTGGTTGTCAACATCATTATTAACCAGATGATATGGCCTATGCTTTGTTGTAACAACATTCCTGGAAGTGCCTCTTCCAAAGGTGCTATATCAGGAAATTATGTATTGTACCAGTGCTGACAGAGCGGTTTCACTGATGTTTCACTGCTATTTTCACAAGTACCTCAGAGATTACTGGTATCATCATCATTAGTAATAGTAGAAATAATTATGACAGTAGGGCCTAGGGACTAACCAAGATGGAGGCCCCACTGTGGAGTAATAGACAGTCCCTGCCACAAAGAGCTTGCAATCTAAATAGACAAGACAGACACAGGACAAGCAAAGGTGTATTGTTCACAAGCAGATGAACAATGCAATGTCAGCAAACGTCATTTAGTGTCATGATATTTTGGGAAGGGGGTTATCTGGGAGGTGATAAGCTAATTGGATGGACAAAGGAAGGGGCTGTGGGGCAGATATGGAGTGAGGCTGAGGTAAAGATATTGAGAGAGAAGGGTCAGGAGGGGTTTATAGCACATAACTAATCAGCACAGGAAAGAGAATGTGCAGTCAAAACTGTTTACAGTGTAGTTGTAGCCATGCTGGTCTCAGGATACAAGAGAGATCTGGTTGGTGAGGTAATATATTTTAGTGGATCAACTTCTGTTGGTGGAAAGAACAAACTTTTGAGCTTCACAGACACCTTCTGCAGGTCTGGGGAAGGTAACCAAAGGGTCTAAGCTAAATACTAGGTGGGACAGATTCTTAAGCCCAAGGGGTTCACATAGGCAAAACTATTGCAAATATCCTGCTGACATCATCAGCTTCATTGGTACTTCTAGAAATGAGATTGCAATGGTGACATCGCACTACATATTATATGTGATACTGATTAGGAGCAGGTCTAGATGACCTGGTGGTAACATGGTCACCTGCTGGTGTATTTTACTGCTTTTGCCATGGCTGGCACCAGTGTCAGATTTATAGAAAACCTGAATGTAGATGAAGCTACAATGACTTCGCCTCACCCAACACAGGAATGCAAATGGCAAAATAAACACTGGATAAGTATTCTGAAGTGAACGTGAATAATTTAAAATCACTGGTCAATGGACTGAAAAAAAAGAAAGTCTTTTGTTTATTACATTTTAAATCAAGTCATTGATGCAGCAGTTACATAAAAGTAGTGAGGTTTTTTTTTAAAGATGATTAAGATGACTTTGTATCAACTATGGGACTTTTTAAAGGAAAACATTATTGGAATAATAATGTTTCGGGGGGGGGGGGGGGAGGGATAGCTCAGTGGTTTGAGTATTGGCCTGCTAAACCCAGGGTTGTGAGTTCAATCCTTGAGGGGGCCGTTTAGGGATCTGGAGCAAAAATTGGGGATTGGTCCTGCTTCAAGCAGGGGGGTGGACTAGATGACCTCCTGAGGTCCCTTCCAACCCTAACCTTCTATGAATCTATGGAAGGATACTATGTGAAATGAACAAAGCAACTCTTCACAAATAGTATCTCAGTGAGGCTAATAACTCATGTCATGAGTAATACGACCCAGCTATATTGCCCAGGTGTGTGAAAAATTGACTCCCCCCCCCCCCACGAGCGACATAGTTAAGCCAACCTAAGTCCCCATGTAGACATCACTAGACTGAAGGAAGAGTTCTTCCGTTAACCTAGCTACTGCAGTGCCACTGTAGCATTTTAAGTGTAGACATAGCCTAAGAGTCACAGGGCCAGATCCTCAGATGGTGTCACCGCAATGAAGACAGCTGAAGATTTGATCCCTAAAGTTAATGAGAAGGTTCACATTTCATTTAGTGCAAGGAAAGAATTATTTGAAAATATAACCAAAGGAATCTGAACATACACACTTCATAAATCAAACTAAAAAGCCAATTTCTCAGCTAGCTTCAAGATGGCAGTGGCTTTTGTACATATTCCAAAGTAAGTACTCCTCCATTTTGAAGATGGATACAGCCAGTTGTGTGCCTGGTACTCTTAACTTCAGCAGGTGCAATCAGTTTCCTCACTGCTGGGTGAGGAAAGTGGACAGTGGAAGCATGTGACTAAGAGAACCAGGCAGAGGAAAAGATGGGCTAGTGAAGGAGAAATAGAGCTCAAGAACAGGTTTGCAGAGTTGGAAAATGAAGAAGGGGCACAGCAGGTGGTCACTGAAGGTGGAAGGACAAGGAAGACGAGAAGAGCGGCTAGTACTATAGAAAAAGGGGAAGAGTCAATGGAGACTACACCAAATATGAACCCCAGGAGGATACAGGATGGGTTAAAGAGAATTACAAGGGAAAATAGGAATGGAAAGAACTTGCAGCCAGAGGGAACAGGGAATAGACCGGAGAATCGCACCATCACCAGGAAAAGGCAGGTCTGCGTGATCGGGGACTCCTTACTGAGAAGAATAGACAGGCCTGTAACCAGAGCTGATCCAGAGGATAGAAGGGTGTGCTGTCTTCCAGGTGATAAGATACGGGATGTGGACCTGAGGTTGAAAAGGATCCTAAAGGGAGCGGGAGAGAATCCACTGATTGTCCTTCATGTGGGAACAAATGATACCAATAGATTCTCGCTGGAATGTATCAAGGGAGACTATGCCAGGCTGGGGAAGACGCTTAAGGAAATCGAGGCTCAGGTGATCTTCAGTGGGATTCTGCCTGTTCCTAGAGAAGGGCAACAAAAGTGTGACAAAATTATCACTATCAACAAATGGCTCAGGCAGTGGTGCTATAAGGAGGGCTTTGGGATGTATGGCCACTGGGTGGCATTCATGGACAGAGGACAGTTCTCTTGGGATGGACTTCATTTGAGTAGGGAAGGAAATAGACTTCCAGGATGGAGGCTGGCACAACTGATTAAGAGAGCTTTAAACTAGGAATTTGGAGGAGATGGTTGGGAGATGTCCAGGTAATCTCCACACCAGATTTTAGCATTGAGAAGGAAGAAAACAAAGTAAGAAAGGATACAGCCGTGGGTAGGAGAATGGACATAAGGAGGAAGGGCAGTGTGAATACCAGTCTAGTAGGTCATACTGACTGTAGAATGTCCCTGCCTAATCAGGTAAAGAATGTGAGCGAGGCCAAGCAGCAAAATTTAAGATGTTTGTACACTAATGCGAGAAACCTAGGTAACAAAATGGAGGAACTAGAGCTACTGGTGCAGGAAGTGAAGCCAGATATTATAGGGATAACAGAAACATGGTGGAATAGTAGTCATGACTGGACTATAGCTATTGAAGGGTATGTGCTGTTTAGGAAAGACCGAAATAAAGGTAAAGGTGGTGGAGCAGCGTTGTATATCAATGATGAGGTAGAATGTAAAGAAATAAGAAGCGATGGAATGGATAAGACAGAGTCCGTCTGGGCAAAAATCACATTGGGGAAGAAAGCTACTAGAGCCTCCCCTGCGATAGTGCTTGGGGTGAGCTATAGACCGCCGGGATCTAATTTGGATATGGATAGAGCCCTCTTTGATGTTTTTAATGAAGTAAATACTAATGGAAACTGCATGATCATGGGAGACTTTATCTTCCCAGATATAGACTGGAGGACAAGTGCTAGTAATAATACTAGGGCTCAGATTTTCCTAGATGTGATAGCTGGTGGATTCCCTTCATCAAGTAGTTGCTGAACCGACAAGAGGGGATGCCATTTTAGATTTGGTTTTGGTGAGCAGTGAGGACCTCTTAGAAGAAATGGTTGTAGGGGACAACCTTGATTCAAGTGATCATGAGCTAATTCAGTTCAAACTGAACGGAAGGATAAACAAAAATAAATCTGCGACTAGGGTTTTTGACTTCAAAAGGGCTGACTTTCAAAAATTAAGGAAATTAGTTAGGGAAGTGGATTGGACTGAAGAACTTATGTATCTAAAAGCAGAGGAGGCCTGGGATTACTTCAAGTCAAAGCTGCAGAAGCTATCGGAAGCCTGCATCCCAAGAAAGGGGAAAAAATTCATAGGCAGGAGTTGTAGACCAAGCTGGATGAGCAAGCATCTCAGAGAGGTGATTAAAAAAAAGCAGAAAGCATACAGGGAGTGGAAGATGGGAAGGATCAGCAAGGAAAGCTACCTTATTGAGGTCAGAACATGTAGGGATAAAGTGAGAAAGACTAAAAGTCAAGTAGAGTTGGACCTTGCAAAGGGAATTAAAACCAATAGTAAAAGGTTCTATAGCCATATAAATAAGAAGAAAACACAGAAAGAAGAAGTGGGACCGCTAAACACTGAGGATGGAGTGGAGGTTAAGGATAATCTAGGCATGGCCCATTATCTAAACAAATACTTTGCCTCAGTCTTTAATAAGGCTAAAGAGGATCTTAGGGATAATGGTAGCATGACAAATGGGAATGAGGATTGGAGGCAGATATTACCATATCTGAGGTAGAAGCAAAACTCGAACAGCTTAATGGGACTAAATCGGGGGGCCCAGATAATCTTCATCCAAGAATATTAATGGAATTGGCACATGAAATTGCAAGCCCATTAGCAAGAATTTTTAATGAATCTGTAAACTCAGGGGTTATACCATATGACTGGAGAATTGCTAACAAAGTTCCTATTTTTAAGAAAGGAAAAAAATGTGATCCGGGTGACTACAGGCCTGTTAGTTTGACATCTGTAGTATGCAAGGTCTTGGAAAAAAATTTGAAGGAGAAAGTAGTTAAGGACATTGAGGTCAATGGTAAATGGGACAAAATACAACATGGTTTTACAAAAGGTAGATTGTGCCAAACCAACCTGATCTCCTTCTTTGAGAAAGTAACAGAGTTTGTAGACAAACGAAACGCAGTGGATCTAATTTACCTAGATTTCAGTAAGGCGTTTGATACGGTGCCACATGGGGAATTATTAGTTAAATTGGAAAAGATGGGGATCAATATGAAAATTGAAAGGTGGATAAGGAATTGGTTAAAAGGGAGACTACAGCGGGTCATACTGAAAGGTGAACTGTCAGCCTGGAGGGAAGTTACCAGTGGAATTCCTCAGGGATTGGTTTTGGGACCAATCTTATTTAATCCTTTTATTACTGACCTTGGCACAAAAAGTGGGAGTGTGCTAATAAAGTTTGTGGATGATACAAAGCTGGGAGGTATTGCCAATTTAGAGAGAGACCGGGATATCATACAGGAGGATCTGGATGACCTTGTAAACTGGAGTAATAGGATGAAATTTAATAGTGAGAAGTGTAAGGTCATGCATTTAGGGATTAATAACAAAAATTTTAGTTGTAAGCTGGGGATGTATCAATTAGAAGTAACGGAGGAGAAGGACCTTGGAGTATTGGTTGATCACAGGATGACTATGAGCCGCCAATGTGATATGGCCGTGAAAAAAGCTAATGAGGTCTTGGGATGCATCAGGAGAGGTATTTCTGGTAGATATAAGGAGGTGTTAGTACCATTATACAAGGCACTGGTGAGACCTCATCTGGAATACTGTGAGCAGTTCTGGTCTCCCATGTTTAAGAAGGATGAATTCAAACTGGAACAGGTACAGAGAAGGGCTACTAGGATGATCCAAGGAATGGAAAATCTGTCTTATGAAAGGAGACTCAAGGAGCTTGGCTTGTTTAGCCTAACCAAAAGGTTGAGGGGAGATCTGATTGCTCTCTGTAAATATATCAGAGGGATAAATACCGGAGAGGGAGAGGAATTATTTAAGCTCAGTACCATTGTGGACACAAGAACAAATGGATATAAACTGGCAATCGGGAAGTTTAGACTTGAAATTAGACGAAGGTTTCTAACCATCAGAAGAGTGAAGTTCTGGAATAGCCTTCCAAGGGAAGCAGTGGGGGCAAAAGACCTATCTGGCTTCAAGATTAAACTCGATAAGTTTATGGAGGAGATGGATTTTGGCAATTAATTAATCTTTAACTATTCATGGTGAATAGGCCCAATGGCCTGTGATGGGATGTTAGATGGGGTG
Organism: Eretmochelys imbricata; assembly: GCF_965152235.1. Classification (NCBI taxonomy): domain Eukaryota; kingdom Metazoa; phylum Chordata; order Testudines; family Cheloniidae; genus Eretmochelys; species Eretmochelys imbricata. Next base: position 114,562,366 of record NC_135577.1, read on the forward strand.
GGATCTGAGTTACTACAGAGAATTCTTTCCTGGGTGTCTGGCTGGTGAATCTTGCCCACATGCTCAGGGTTCAGCTGATCGCCATATTTGGGGTTGGGAAGGAATTTTCCTCCAGGGCAGATTGGAAGAGGCCCTGGGGTTTTTTTGCCTTCCTCTGTAGCATGTGGCACAGGTCACTTGCTGGAGGATTCTCTGCATCTTGAAGTCTTTAAACCATGATTTGAGGACTTCAGTAGCTCCGACATAGGTGATATGTTTATTGCAGAAGTGGGTGGGTGAGATTCTGTGGCCTGCATTGTGCAGGAGGTCAGACTAGATGATCATAATTGTCCCTTCTGACCTTAATGTCTATGAGTCTATGAGTATGCACAAATGGACACATGAAAACTGAGACTATAAAAGAAATTTAAGATTAAATTTAATGTTAAAATTTAAATTAGATGTCCTGGTAGTTAACTGAATCACTATGAAAGATGGTTAAACATTTCTGATTTGCTTCAGCAATCAAAGTACAGGACTAGTAAGCAAATAAAGGCTCTTTGTAATGTGATGGCTACTGAACAAGAAAGGATCACTGAGGAGGAGAACAAAAGCAGGAGGTGTGCTTGGATAGGGTGTAGAAAGAAACTCTTTCCAAGGAAATTCAAATGAGACTGAGCCAGATATGTTTAAATTTAGGCATGTGCTTAAATACCTTGCTGAATCGGGCCTTATTCAGGATAGTATTAGGACTACTCATTAATGCAAGAAGAACAGGAGTACTTGTGGCACCTTAGAGACTATCAAATTTATTTGAGCATAAGCTTTCATGGGCTACAGCCCACTTCATCGGATGCATAGAATGGAACATATAATAAGAAGTTATATATATGTACATACATACATACAGAGAACATGAAAAGGTGGAGTAAGAGGCTAATTAAGTAAGATGAGTTATTATCAGCAGGAGAAAAAAACTTTTGTAGTCATTATCAAGATGGCCCATTTAGACAATTGACAAGAAGTTGTGAGGATATTTAACATGGGGAAATAGATTCAATATGTGTAATGACCCAGCCACTCCCACTCCCAGTGTCACACCATCATAGGACCTAATCACATTAGCCATGCCATCAGGGGACCAATGTGATATATGCCATCATGTGCCAGTAATGCCCCTCTGCCATGTACTTTGGCCAAACCGGACAGTCGCTACGCAAAAGAATAAATGGACACAAATCTGACAAATCAGGAATCATAACATTCAAAAACTGGTAGGAGAACACTTCAACCTCTCTGGCCATTTAATAACAGATTTAAAGGTGACAATTTTGCAACATAAAAGCTTCAAAAACAGACTCCAGTGAGAAACTGCTGAGCTTAAATTAATATGCAAACTAGATACCATTAACTTGGGTTTGAATAGAGACTGGGAGTGGCTGGGTCATTTTTCAATTTTCAATTTTCAATTTTCATTTTTCAATTTTCAATTTTTCAATCATTCAATATGTGTATTCATTACACATATTGAATCTATTTCCCCATGTTAAGTATCCTCACACCTTCTTGTCAACTGTCTAAATGGGCCATCTTGATTATGACTACAAAAGTTTTTTTCTACTGCTGATAATAGCTCATCTTAATTAATTAGACTTTTACTCCACCTTTTCATGTTCTTTGCATGTGTATATATATCTATCTTCTTACTGTATGTTCCATTCTATGCATCCAATGAAGTGGGCTGTAGCCCACGAAAGCTTATGCTCTAATAAATTTGTTAGTCTGTATCCGCAAAAAGAACAGGAGTACTTGTGGCATCTTAGAGACTAACACGGCTGCTACTCTGAAACCTGTCAATAATGCAAGCTAATTCTTCCTGTTTTTTCCTCATAACCTGCAAAATGTTTTTTGCATTTCCTCGGATTTTCTTAAAGAGAAGGGCCCAAACCAAAATATCAGATCCAGATTCTTTGGAGTGTTTGATAGCTATATATGGATTCTGAAGCTAGATTCATCTGTAGGTAAACACTTAACTCTCCAACCTGCCCTTCTTCCTTACAGCCTTCATGTAGGTTGCTAGAGTAATAGTTACATTAGAAGGACAAGAAGTCAAATGTTCAGTTTATGATGAATATTTTTTGGTTAGGAAGCTAAGAGAATCTAAATATAAAGTCAAAATGCTGGAATATTTATAAGAGTGTTTATGTAAATGAAAAATATCTATGTGAGTGCATATATATCTATATCATCTATGCAGTTCATGTACATATTATATATACATGCAGTTCATAGTTTCATTTAAAAGTGCAGTAACTAAAAGTGGACATAAGATTAATGATCAAATTCTGTTTGACTAGGAACAAGAGCCAGACTACTTGAAGCTGTGCTCATGTCAGATCTCAGAACTAAAAAGGCCTGAGCCTGCACTATACTTGAAAAGTTTCAGAGTAACAGCCGTGTTAGTCTGTATTCGCAAAAAGAAAAGGAGTACTTGTGGCACCTTAGAGACTAACCAATTTATTTGAGCATAAGCTTTCGTGAGCTACAGCTCACTTGGGATGTATAAGTAGGGGCATAGCGAGCAGATCGAGGGACGTGATCGTTCCCCTCTATTCGACATTGGTGAGGCCTCATCTGGAGTACTGTGTCCAGTTTTGGGCCCCACACTACAAGAAGGATGTGGATAAATTGGAGAGAGTCCAGCGAAGGGCAACAAAAATGATTAGGGGTCTAGAACACATGACTTATGAGGAGAGGCTGAGGGAGCTGGGATTGTTTAGCCTGCAGAAGAGAAGAATGAGGGGGGATTTGATAGCTGCTTTCAACTACCTGAAAGGGGGTTCCAAAGAGGATGGCTCTAGACTGTTCTCAACGGTAGCAGATGACAGAACGAGGAGTAATGGTCTCAAGTTGCAGGGGGGGGAGGTTTAGATTGGATATTAGGAAAAACTTTTTCACTAGGAGGGTGGTGAAACACTGGAACGCGTTACCTAGGGAGGTGGTGGAATCTCCTTCCTTAGAAGTTTTTAAGGTCAGGCTTGACAAAGCCCTGGCTGGGATGATTTAACTGGGAATTGGTCCTGCTTCGAGCAGGGGGTTGGACTAGATGACCTTCTGGGGTCCCTTCCAACCCTGATATTCTATGGTTCTAAGTACTCCTATACTTGAAAAGGATACCTCCATGAGACCTTGCTATAACAACTGGCACTGATAATTCAGTAGGTGTCACACTTTTCCTTCTAACATGGTATTGACCAACCACACCATCATGGAGCTAAAGGGTTTGAGCTGCTGGAGGTGTCACTTTTTGGAGAAGACATAAAACTGGAATCATAGCAACTGGTGCTCGGAAATGATTACATGGCATTTTTCACTAACAGAAGAGTTTTAGCTTTGAAGTTTTGATCCTATTCCTATCTGAGTGATTACAGTTCCTTGGGCCTGCCTACAAGTTCATTGTGCTACGCTGTTCCTCTTCCCTCTCTGTTGTGTATTGTTTCTGAGTGCTGTTAAACTGTTGTGTTCCATTTAAAGTGGTGGGTGAAATAACCCGTATATTTGCTTTGTAATGTGATCTGGGATAAAAAGTGTTATACACATTTAAGGTATTATTGTGATTATTATTTCGTGGATTGCATTCATCCTACTTGTAGATTGGGTTTATCCTAGGTAGATAATTATATTGTCCAGGCAGCATCTGTTCTATATCACTGTATTTGAACCACCTGCCTCACTTCTGGCAAACACAGGAGGTACGTGAAGCAAAACTCAGCTTCAATGCTAGATATTGTGTCTGGCACCTCATCATCAAAGTGCTGACATATGAAAGACTGCTTCTATGTTCTACCACTACACAGAATTTCCAAGTGAAACATTTGATTTGAGATAGCAGGTAATTGTCTGAATTTATAGTTGAAATACACTTACATCCCAGAAGGATCCTTATATTCTGCTTTGTCTGAATTCTTACAGGTACATTTTTTTTCAGATGATATCATCTGTTGCTTGGTGTTATATTGACTTCCCCATCCTCATTTCTGCTATTTCTCAGCTATTTGTAATTCTGCAATAAAATATGCTTTTGCTGAGATTCATCATAGCCTTTCTTATTTGCTTTCTATCTGTTTATATCTTTAAATACACTGGGGTGCTTGGACTAGATAAAACAAAGTGATGATTGGTAAGTTGTCAATCAGTGTCTCATTAGGTATGTGGCATATAAATATCTGCCATGTCCATGGCATCACCTTACCTGCAGACCTTTGTCTGCAGCATGTCCTCACTAACAGCTAGTTATGGTGAGATTCTGTCTTGCCCATTTTGTTGTGTGAGAGCCAGATATGGAAATGTCACCCCAGTTATTAAATATACAAGACATGGATTTCTTTCTTTCTGATTCCTAATGCACCCATCACCATGACCTCCAGGTGTGGATTGCTACCTCCAAGCCCACATGCAACACTGGGGATGTTGACACAATGAGATAAGTGAAAAAAAAAAGTTGTCTAGACATGATTAAATGTTCATGACAGGATGACATAACAGTATCTAATTTAGTAGGTAATTATTTTCTATTTTGTAAGGACTTGAATAGCAAATATTTAACAAGCAGATGTCTTCATCCATTTTCTCTTACGCTGATGTTTATTACATTAATTACTTTTATCTTAACTAGAGGAGCAATATCTTCCCCAGGCCCCCTTCAGTTTAAAATGCTGATCGGTTTTCTGGAGCACATCACTCCAAATAATTCTCTATATTAGAATCTTTCTGTGTGAGTCTGTGTTATGTAGCATATTCTGCAATCGTTATAGTTGCTGTCTTATTCATTTCATCGTTTAATATATTCCACCATGCTTCTGTAGTTTAAACTGAAGGGCACCTTGCCTTGGAAATGGCCTCTGTACTCTCAGTTGAAAACTAGAATGCATGCAAACAAACATAATGTCTACGCGACAGCTTCAAAATGTGAAGCGCCGATGGCTTTTAGATAAAGAAAGGACTGACACACCCATCTTACAGTGAACCACATATCACATTCTAATTCCATGCTCCTATTATTGTTCTAGTCAATACTTATTTTGATCTTGCTGGGGGACCATTTACAATAATAATAACAGATTAATCAGATACTTTTTCAATGTGCTTCAGCAAAATGGTATTGTATATAAACAAAAGCTTTTTTATGATGAAACTGTTCATCAACGCTCTCTTACCAGCCGAGCAGCTGATGGGAGTCCTTACTTTTCAGCTGGGGATGTCATTTCATCCAGTAAAACGGAATGATGAAACACTGCCACCCAAATAGATATGTTAAATAAGGCTTATCTAGGTTTCTTCATGGACACTTGCAGACATTGCACAGTACCTTAATGATTTGTGCATAAGACTAGGTTGGAGAGGAAATTCATTTAAATGGTGCTTGTTTTTTCCCCTTTATTTAACCTGCAAGTCTATTTCTTTTCTAAGATAAATCAGTTGTCAAGATACGTGCTGAACTAGCCCCAACCAGCAAGCAGTAGGGAGAGGCAGTCTGTACACAACAAATTTCATTTCCTGAAGCTGAGGCTATCTAGATCCATTCCTGTGTGATGCTCGACCACACACTATACTAGTGAAATTACAGTTCTCTGGACCCTCACGGGGAATGGAGGTGGGTGTCACGTAAGTGGCATGGTTTATTCACCCTGATTCAGGAAAGCACCTGAGTATGTGCTCAGGTTCATCCCTGTTCTGGAAAGCAGCTGAGCACATACTTATGTGCTTTCCTGAATTGAGGCCATGGGGTGGTGGAAAAGATATTTTTAGTATTCTTTTGTGGGACAAATCCTGCTCATCTTGGGGTATGCCTACACAACAAGAGCTGTGTAGGAGCTAGCTTACCTGAGCTTGCTTGACTCCATCTAGTGAAGGTAACAACTGTAGGGAAGACAGAGAGGGCTAGTGAGTCACGTACGTACGCAGGTCTGTGCTGGGCTTGTACTTCACCCTGAAGCCTGCACTATGCTATCTTCACTGCTGTTGTTACCCATGCTAGCTGGATTCAAGCTAGTCCAGATAGGCTAGCCCATGCCCAGCTGTGAGTGTGCAAATCTGTCCTTATTCATGCCAGGAGTGTAGCTGGTTTTACATGGACAGCTCAGGTACATTAGACAAGCAGGATCTGGTCCTGTATATCAAAGGGTACATTTTAAATGCTGCTGTACAATGAACATCACCTTATGCCCCTGGCCATTTGAGACATTCGGCTATAATTCTACAATGTTGATTTTAAAATAAAAAGCTCCCTGGCCATCTTTAAGATGAAATATATATTTATTTGTAGGATAATCCAAAACAAGGTTTTCTTTTTACACTCGAGAATCAATTTATAAAAAACAACAACACCTGATTAACGCTCTAAGCAATCCATTTGATGGTTAGAAAAGTGAGTGGACGCACATTCATGCGCACAGGCAGCATTGTGGTTCAGCATGCTAGAGGCCTGCCTATAGCTCAGATTTCTCTACAAGAACAGAGTTTGATTTTTTCCCTAGGCTTTGTTAAGGAGTATTTATTGTTCTCCTGGAGAAAAAAGAGGAACATAAAAAGAGGATTCTGGGCAAACCCCAGTATCATTAAACTAATGCTACTGTGCATTACAATGAAATGCTGTTCTTGAGAACGTATGTGACATTCCGTATCCAGCAAATTCATTGTTATTACTGAACACTGAATGTCAAATGAAGTCTAATGGTGGTATAGTGAAGGTAAAATATTAACCAGGATTCAAAGGACTGAGTCCTATTGAGAACTCACACTGGCTATTAGGGGAATAGATGGCGCTTTCAGAGCTCCACTGACAGAGTTTTCTAGCACTACTGTAGCCTACTTATACATACAAATGGCCCAGGGATAAGAGTCTGATTTAGAGCTCATTGAAGTCAATAGGAGCCTTTCCTTTGACTTCAGTGGGCACTGGATCATGCCCTAAGGGAGGAGAGGGAAGGAAGGAAGGAAGGAAACAATATTAGGAGAGAAATCAGTTCAGAAAAACTCTGCATCACACTTCCCTTGAGTATTTTTACAACAGATTTCTGGCTGAATTTAGCACTGTAAACAAACAAACGCACAAAATTGGAACTGCCGGAAAAGGGCAGGATAATGTAAAAACGTCCCTCACAAAATGGGATTTGTTCAATATGTTCCACTGTCATTAAAACACAATGTTTGGGAACTTTTTCTTAAGGAGAAATTCAGTATGATTCATAAAATTCAGTATGATTAGGTGCCAAGGTACAGGAGGCTTATACCTGTGGAAATATTCCACCGGAGAGACTTACACAGCAAAGTGGGAGGAGTATCCTATGTACAAGCTACTCGCCCTGGACCATGGAAGCCATTATTTCCATGAGTGGAACAGCTTATGATAAAGCTTTTTTTCCTTTTTGCTGAGAAGTGCTACCAGTAGGTGTTCCAGATGATTTAGAGCTTTTTGCTAAAAGTGCACTTTATCATCAAGTGGAGTGGGAAATTATCCAGATTGCAACAGAATGATTTGTTTTTCTCAAGAAAATGGATTACTTTGTAGGTTCTGTATGAAAGAATATATTCAAAAGGAAAAACAATCCCAAATAGGATTTTCCCTTTCTTTGATTTTTTTATGGCTTTGTTTTAATTTCTCTTTGAATTTCTCTCTTTTTCATTTTGTAGTCTGCATTTCTCCAGTGCTGTTTCACTCTCTTTGGTTTTTTTTGGTTCAGCCTCAGACTTGATTTTCTTCCCTCCATTTTCTCACACTTTTTCCCTTCTGGTTTGTCCCATTCTATTTGTGGGAACTTTCCCCTAAGAACCTGGCATCATATCTGCAGTCTCTCAACACTTCCTTCTCATAAGAAATTAAGATTAGCAATAAAAGAGAGTGGCATAAACTAACCAGCTCAGTATGAACTGATGGATCTGTGGTTTGGCAGGTAACTGTTAAGCACCACGTCATCAATACACTTTAAAAGATTCTCATACAGTTTCCCTCAGCTTGCTATTTCAGGAGGAGACCAAGCCTTGAAAGACAGATAGGCATTAGACTGCAATTTTTCTCACAATAATGGACACACTTTCTTCAATCTCATTTGCCTCAATTCTGAAATGAAAGGGGCAGAATCTGCCCTTGCAGAAATCAGTATCAATCTGGAGTGGCTTCACTGACTTCATCAAAGTTATTCCAGCTTTACACAGATGAAAACTGAACACAGTTTGGCCTGATATTTGGAAGGGAGTAGATTGTGCAAGACAGAGTTCACTTTTCAAGGATAGAAAAGTGATTGTACACTGCCAAGAAATTCCCCTTTTTATCGGTTCACTAAGCCCACCCCAGAGGTTAAGGATTTTTTTTCCTTTAGACTCTAAACCTAATCTGAGTCTAATGACCTGAGGCTTGAGCCTATCTTTTAAAGATCATTGAAAGGAGCCCACTCAGCAGTTTCAGAGTCCTGTGAACTGCTTACAGAACCTCCAGTAATATGGCAAGGAAGTGCTTTGTAAGTTTGCCCACAGGTAGGAAAAATCACCTGCAAATCTTGTTATACCTTCATTCACGCAAAAGGCACACACTGGTTTTGCATGCATGCACCTACAGAGGGAGAATATACAGGGATGAAACTGCAACCTCACTGAAGTCAGTGAGGCCCAAGATTTTCCACAGCGAGTTTAAAAACACAGGAACGAAGAAACCACACTGACAGGTCTCATCTAAATGAACATACAGTACTTCAAGCTAATTTCATATTTCAGGTTGTCACTGTTCTTGTCTCGATGTAAGGTGTTGTCTTTCAGTATTCATCGGGCTTGCCATAAGGAAACAGTGCAATGGTCCATCTTGCCTGGAATCCTGTCCTCCCCCCTGGCCTATATTCAGCCACTGCAGAGAAAGATTAAAACACCATATAATGTTCCTAGAAAATTGGGCAATATTACACTATGGTGGTGAAGGGTCAGGATTATACTTCAATCAAGAGATGTGGAGTGTGCAAAAATGTGGCTGCAAATTGCAGTGTTACATGAAAAATAATATGTTCAAAATAATATCCCGATGTTAAATTCAGCTGTTGCCTCACATCTACCCAGTCTGCTGTGAGTAAGCCAGGAATCCCTCATGTATGTCTTCCAGTGCCCATACCAGCCTTCAGCAGGATTTATAGACCAGGTACAATACATTTCAGACTGGCAAGATACCATACATCACACCCACAATTACATTACAGTTGAAAGTCATAGTCCCACAAAGAGATTGGGCCAAATGGGAGATACACCAGGAATGAATCTGGATAAAACTCTCCAGACAAAATCTAACTGGAGGATGGATTGAAAATCAGCAGACCTGTCAGGCTTCTTACTGTAGCTGGGATAAAAGTACAAACTTTAGAATACATGGGGGAGAGGACTCCTACCACCTATTGTTACTGCCACAAAACCATGAGCTCAGAAAATCTATACAGCCTGAATCATCAGCCTGAAAGAACAGCATTTCTCAATATATGCCACAGGTAGTGATTTTGTCACAAGATAAGGAAGGTCAGGCCTGGTCAAAACTTGCTTGGACAGGAGACTGCCTAGAAAAAAAACAGTTGCTTCAGGGAGCAGTGTTGATTATTTCACTCTAGAGTAAGGACCCAATGCTAGAGCCTCCACTCACGCATAAGGACTCTGGGGATAAGCCCCTAACTGACACTCTGCATTGGTATGGGACAACATCCCGGTATGTTGTTCGAGTCTCTGTGCTGCTGGAGGTGCCTGGAAAACTCTTGTTGACTTCAAAGGGATTAGAATTTCACCCACCATCTTCGGAGTGAAATCTGAACTCAAGATCCTGAGCATTTATGGTGGGCCAGGCACTTTTTAGATGTGTTAGCCATTATGTCTTGCTTAAACTCCAGGAACTTATCTATGTAGTATTAGTACTTAGGGGTCTTCTATAGAAATATTCATCCATAATTATTAAGGCATTTTACAAAGGAGGGTAAGTATCATTATTCCCATTTTACAGACTGAAAAACCAGGCACAAGAGAGGTAATGTGACTTGCCCAGGGCACACAGAAGGTCACTGGCAAAGCCAGAAATAGAATCCAGGTCTCCTGAATTGTAGCTCAGTGCCCTAACCAGTGGGCCACAATGCCACCCTTTTGCCTGTTGTTTCAACTGAGTAAATTAGTTTTCACTTACTGTTCTGAACTGCTGGGTAGTGTTGCTCTGTTAGTGAGCACTTTTTAATGGCTGCTATAGTCCCCTTCCAGAGATGGCTGCATTCCACAGATAGGTGAAGTGACTCCTAGATGTAGCATCTCTCTGAGCATTTTTAATACACACATCTCTTTAGCAGCTAAGCATTATGTACATAATTAAGATAAGCTCTATAGGTGTCAAGATCCTGATCTCTCATGCTAGGACCTTCCACAGCAAAAGGCCTGATGCCAAGAAAACCTAGCTGCCTGATTCCCAGTCAGGAATAATATATCCCCATTGATCACAGCTGGCTGTGGTGAGAGAGGGGATCTCCCAGATGGCTAGGTCCCAGCCCAGTGAGGACTTTAAAGATTAGCACTGGGACTTGGAAGCACATTGGAAACTGGGTGAGGGGGGCAACAAAATGGAGTTGCACACTCAGTTTAGACTAATAGAGACTCACTCGCTCCTTTGTAATAATGTCTAGAGAATTCTAAGTTGATGTAACACTTTTTTCCAGATTCGTGGCCCCTCACCCAGTTCCCAACCTGCTTCCAAGTGTGTAGCAAGGAACTGTGCAATTTGGATCATCTAGGTTCTCGTTCATCTGTCCCAGTCATTCCTAGCTAGAGTGCAGAACAGCAGTCTAGACAGGAGGCAATGAAGGTCCAGAAATGAACAAAAGAATAGTCTTCTACTTACATCTATGTATGCTCTGTTTGTTTTAGTGCCTATCACAATGGTATCTAGGCACCATCAAGCTAGCTGAAGAAAGAAAAAGATATTTTTGGCTGATGTTCAGGTTTCCGTGAGTTTCAGTTTGTCACGGTGGTCCATGAGATTGTTCACCATGTTGACAAATGTGTTGAGCGCTTTGAGATCTTTGGATGGAAAATGCAAAGTAGCTGCCAGTTACTGTTTGCTAATTATCTGAGAAATTGGCATATGTTCAGAATGGTCAATTCACCACGGTGTCCAGGTCAAAGGGCAACGTTGAGACTTACTCCAAATCTATAGGAAACTTGTTTTCTACTGAAGGTCTAGCAGGGCCTGTTCAATGTTCAGAAACCCACAGATTACTGTATATATATATGTATATGTATGTACATACAAAAATGCCTCTAAAGCTATAAACCATAGAATAGAAAGCAAAATGCAGTTTCAAAGGAAACTGTGTAGAATAATGGTTTCTATTAGTGAAGTGACACATAGTTTTACAAAGCCAAAGAAGGTCAAAAGACTAGAGAACTGTTTACTGTCACTGCACCCATGGTTAGTATTTCGGTGTAGTTTCCATATGTCTGTCATCTGCAACACTACTGTGTGGCAGCAAGCACAATAAACATGATCAGTGACCGCAGTATGTTTTTCAAAACACAACATGGGAGCCCAGGAGACCAGAGGTTTTAGGTTAAAGTTTAAAACCAACGTGGGCCAGTCACATGTAAGGAGGTTGATGCTAGACTCCCCCTTGCAGTAACCTTAGCCTCCCTTAGGTTCAGAAAGACTCCTTTAGACCTACTTACCACCACTCTATATCTGGGTAAGGGAGTCTAAGCTAGTGTAATTAACTTTCTGGGGAGCTGGCAGAGCATGTTACTGTAAACTATGTTATTTGAAGTCGCTTGCCAAGAAGCTGGGAAAAGGTCTTACATCAACTTAGAATTCTCCGGACATTACTACAAAGGAGCGAGCGAGTCTCTATTAGTCTAAGCTGAGTGTGCAACTCCATTTTATGGCCCCCTTGGTGACATCCAATCTTTTTGCACATACCAGATTCCATCAAAATGCATTTTATTTATTATAAGACTTTTGGATGTGAGGGCCAGATATATATTTTGGATAACATGATGAATTTGGGAGCTGGAAGATAGGCGTTTGCTTGTGTCTCCAGTTGTTTCTAGTTCACAAATGAAATGTGTATCAAAGGTGTGACATTTAGATTACAATCAGCAACAGAGATTTCTCTGACAAAAATAACTAGCACTTTATATAGACAAAAACGGTTGCTAATTCAGGACGCGGGTCACATTTTTGACGGCATGGAATACGAGACACATACCCTGTAATCCTTCCTCAGCAATATAGCCTTGTTTAGAAAGCTCTGCAACTGGTCATTAGGATTGTGAGATTTTATGAATTAGCTCACAGTGGTCTGCCAGTGCAATTACATAGTGTATATTTACCTGTAAACAGCCCTGACACAACATGATTGTAGTTCAGATTAAAAGCATGCAGAATGCTTGCAAGGGCAGAGATGTCAGAACTGCTCTGTGATACAGTGCAGTCAGGGGTGCTTTGAAATGAATCATTGATTTGAAAAGAAGTTTCTACCATGTGCTTTTAAATTAGCCATTGATTTTTTAAAAACAAAACAAAACAAAACCAGTTTTGTTTTACATGTTTGTTGTATAGAGGATCGGGGAAAAGAAAAGCTTCCATGTAGGTTTGACAAAATTCAGCAGAACCCTGATATGTTAGGTGGCAGTATGCTCTGAAGGCATCATGAGCATCACTGAAGAGTCAAGGAGTCTTGTGTCTTACCTTACTTCTCATGCTGCTTTGCAGTTTTGATCTAGGGCCATTCAGGGGCCAGGGTGATGGGGGCATATAACAACAGAGGCTATGTCTGGAGTTGTGGATGTGATTCCCAGCTGGAGTGGACATACTCTCATTAGCTCTTATTGAGCTAGCTCATTAAAAATAGTAGTGTAGCTGTGATAGCCTGGGCAGTGGCACAAGTTATCCGCCCCATGTTCAAACCCACCTAAAGCCAATGTGTACATCTTCAGGGCAGCTAGCCCATGCTGCTGCTCACCACTGCCCAGGGTACTATGGCTACACAACCACTTTTAGCATGCTAGCTCAGTCAAAACTAGCATGAGTATTCTACTTGAGCTGGGAATTACACCCCTAGCTCCAACTGTAGACGCAGCCTTAGATAGATGTTTCTGCCTCAGTGTCCTCATCTGTAAAGTGGGAATAATAGTGCTTATCTCACTCACAGGATGGTTGTGATTGTAAAGGTCAATTAATGTTTATGCATCATTTTGAACATGTAAAATGCTATGTAAGTGCTAAGCAGCAGTAAATCCTAAATTCCTTACCAAGGCAAAACTCCCACTGACTTCAGTGGGGGGTCTGTTTAAGTAAGGAATGCAGAATCAGACCTTTAATATTTACATTTAACATTGTCCTTGATATTACAGGCAAAAACCCACTAACCTCCTCTAGCTGTTCATCTCTTATAGCTTGCTTTCTGTTGCCCTTGGTTTAGTGAGTGATTGTGTGGAAATATTTGCCCCTGTTTATCACAGTGTGTACTTTTCTAAAATATAAAAAGGCACCTACTTTTTGCACTCCGTGAGAAATCTATGAATTTTGGCATTTTTGGCCAGTCTGACAGTCTGTTTTTGGTGGAAAAGTTTGTTATTTCACAGCCCTGGAAAGCTTTTTCCTTATTTGGAATCCATCTGCTTTGTGCTTTCCAAATCCTGAGTGATATGGAAAGCACTGTGACAATTACAAGGAGCTTTCAGAGACAGATACATTAAGAATGAATTACTAGCAGGCAGCAGATAATCAGAAATGTGTAATTTGTTAATTCGAGGTGGACAGGCATTGGAATCTCATTGGGACCTACTTTGGCCACCATTGATTTAAACTGATCAGTGACTCACCACTGGTTAATTCTGTTTCTAGACTATGAAAGCAATCAAACAGTGATAAGGTCACCAGAGTCAGAGACCTCCTGGATTACGACTGGGGAGACTGGCTGAATCCCCTGACGCTCGCTCGGCGCATGGGGCTTTCCAGCCCTCGTACTCCCCAGCTCGTACTTCAGGAGGTGAGGGCCGCTTTACCACCCGCTGCTCGGGCCTACCTCGACCGGGTCCTGAGAGAGGGCATGCCCCGCCCACCCTCCACCCCAGGCCCTCCGGACCTTTTCATCGGGTCCCTGCCCTGTGGACCCGACCGAATCCCCCCTTGCCCCTTCACCGTGAGCCAGCTGCACGATTTGCAGCCGGTTCATTTCCAGGCCACGCCAAGGAAACATCTATACACGCTCGTGCTCCACACCCTTCACTTCCTCACCCTCGCATCACGCCCCGATACAAAGTGGCGGGACCTCCTGCCACCTCTAGAGGGTAAGGAGCCCCGGTGGGCCAGCTTATATTCCACCCTAGTCCTGAGGCCTGCCGGGGATATCAGTTGGTGGCCCCTTCACGGGGCCGTGAGCACAGGCGTCTACTTGGTGTGGTTTACGCCTGTCCCAGACACCTGCCCCTTCTGCGGCGTGAGGGAGACCCTGGCACCCGTTTACCTGGAGTGCGCCAGGTTGCAGCCCATATTCCGGCTCCTCTTAGATATCCTGTTATGTTTTTGGCTGCACTTTTCCCCTCACCTTCTTATCTACGCACTCCCTATCCGTGGCCCCACAAAGTCACGGGACCTCCTGGCCAATCTCCTCCTGGCCATGGCTAAAGTGGCCATCTAGAAAAGCAGGGAGAGGAGGTTGGCCGATGGGGCCTCCTGTGACTATGGGGCCTATTTCCAATTCTCTGTCCGTTCACACATCCAGGCAGAGTTCCTCTGAGTGGTGTCCACTGGCTCCCTTGACGCCTTCGAGGAGCAGTGGGTGCTGCCGGGGTTCTCTGCTTGGTGTCCCCCTCAGTTCCCTTTGTTTGACCCTTTGACTGCACTCCTGTCCCTGTTATTTCATTAGTTGTCCCCCAGAATCACTTGGCTTCCAGCACCTGTGGATCCTCCCCTTAAGCTGAGGGGAGGGGGTCCTTTAGCAGTGGGCAGGCTTCCACCTGCCCACTTTCTGGATCCCAATAGGACCAATGGGGTCTGTCTGACTTAGTGTTTACAAGCAAATTGCTCAGGGTTAATCACGCTAGCTGAAATCAGTACAACTAGAATGACTGTCAGTGTGTTGACCTGCAACTAAACTTCAATGGGTGCTGCACATGCTGAAAGCGGTATCCTCAGAGATTTGCCTGTGCTTGGCTAAGATTTGTCTCAGGCTAGAAGGCTGTGGCAGTGTGGAGAGAAGGCAAGATTTAAAACACATGCACACACAAGGAAATGTGCAAAAAATCGAAATGACAAAGTTGTTGAGTTAATACTCTCTGGGTTGTCGCCCGGAGAGTAACTCTCCGCTTGACTGGCTGCTGCTGAAAATTCTCAGATATTGTAAATGTCCCATAATGTGACTAAAAGTTTGGCTTTCATCACAAAAAATGCAAAATGTTCCCCTTTTAGAGCCCATCTGTGGTACATGGACAGGCATGTTGGGGAGTGAATATTCTGAAGGTTCTTTCTAGCTATCAAAGGGGGGGACATAAAGCTGCTGTGCGAAATGTGTGTGTTTGCTGTGAATAGTTATCATGTGGGCTGAATGCCCTGCCATGGAGAAAATCAAACCTAGCCAATATATACACAATAGCTGATGTGTTTGATGCTGTGCTGCATGCCAAATGCATGGCAGGACATGTTTTGAATGTATGGTGTTTCGAAATAATATTCCATTCTGCACAGATACTGTAGGTAATAGGCTCAACACTACTCCTAGCCCCATTACAGAGGCATGAAAAACAGTCAAAAAGGGACAAAAATACTTGGAAATTTACCGTCTGAGGCACAAAATTCTCTGCCCTTGGAGCTGCAATAAATTTCACCGTCTGATCACCTGGCCCCTAATCTACTCTCTCACCCTTTCCGAAGATGGTGATTATACGGAGAAAACTTCAGATACTTTGACTCACCCATGGGCAGGGCATATCATAGGCTGGGGAAGGCTATGCCTCCCCAAATGGCCCTGCGTGGCCCTGCCCATGCTCTGCCCTGAGGCCCCCTCCTGCTTGCTGCTAGTTGGCAGGTTGCTCCTCTTCCGGGAAGCTTGTTGGGGCTGGGGCTAGGGTGGTCGGCCTGTGGGCTGGACTTGGGTGGCTGAGGTCACCCGGTGCTGGGTGCCATGCCACTGCCTACCGCTGGAGACACTCGGGCAGCCTGGGGCTAGGAGGGGCCTCTGGGATTCAGCAGGGGCAGGAAGGGCAGGGCCTCAGGTGGACGGGGTGGGCTGGCCCGCAGGCTAGCTTCCCCGAACCCGTGGTTCATCCACCACCTATGGACTCACCCACAACAAAATAAAATAAAATAAAAATAATATTGACTTGCCATGGATGCAATGACTGAGTGGGTTGAATTTCATAAAATTTCTCTTTGCAATTCCCTGGCAAATATCACGATCCATTAGATATGTGTCCTTAGTTTCTCTTTTCAAGTAGCTGCTCTCTGTAAAAGACACAGCTATGAATTATAGTCCAGGGGTGTGTGAGTGTCAAGGGCCTTTACTGCAATCTCAGCTGGTCTTATCCTTTGCAGTAGGTTGGGGGCACATTTTGGTCTGGTCTGAACAAGGTTTTAGCATCTTGAGCCTGGGTCAGCGGGTTCCTGAAATACTGACGGGGGAAATATTAGTTTCAAAATGAAATTATAAATAACTAAATAAAGCACCGCCCCACCCCCCCCACCCCAAAAAAAAAGGAAAAACAACCTTCAGGACCGAAGACAAGTGGCAAGATGAATAGGGCTGCATTGGAGCCAGTTTCTCAGCAAGCCCAGAACATCATTTTCGCAGCAGGATTTTGAATGGATCGCAGGAGAGTGAAATGTGTATCAGGGAGGCCAATGAGGAAGAGGTTGCAGTAATTAAGACAGGAGGGTAATAAGGGCCTGGATAAGAGTTTCTGTGGTAAAGTCAGAGAGAAAAAGCAGGATCTGGAACATGAGTGGGGAGATCTTGGCCCCACTGGAGTCAATGGCAATTTTGCCCCAGGTTATCATGGCTCTAACCTTGAAACCAATTGCAGTTTTGGATTTCATCCATGGCATAGAAGGGTCCTGAGATTGATGAGTCAGGATGACATCTAGTCAGGTCCTCACCCAGCCAGCATCCCTCTGATCTAATGGGTGTAAAACCAGATAAGATCGACCCCCACCTTCCTGCAGGCAAAGACCTCCCATGTCTGTCGAAAACAGCTCCCTTTATACAGGGCTTTTTTCAACTCTTAATGTGTATCCAGCCCCATGACAGAGGTGACCCTACCCCATGCTCCTGCCCCAGGACATTGTGTGTGGCAGTTCCATCCAATCAGCAGTTTGCCTTCTCTTACCATCAAAGAGGCAGGAGAGTGCCATCCCATCTATCAACAATAAGTGATCAGTAATATCCTGAAACCAAGCTGAAACACAGCTCCCCAGTGCCTTGCATTAATCAGACTACATGGCGTGTTTGGAAGGATTCGTTATTTGTTGAATGAAAGGATATTTTGGATAATAAATCATTCCGGCTCCTGCAAGCATTACACACACAGTTTTATTTTAAGGATGGTTACCCAGCTCTATCCACTGCTGAATAAACAATCTGTCTGTCTGTAAACAATACCTAGGATTTCCCCCCTCTGTAATAACAGCATAAATATGACAGGTGGAAGTTTCCATGTTCCATGAAAATGACTCCTGAATGTGATTTTCCACCAGAAAATGGAAAACATAATAAAAACAAGGATTTTTCTAAACACAGACTACCTCTGAGCACGTGGGGGCTGTTGAAACATCATTGCTTTTAGCTCTAGCATTGATACAATTTTATAGATTACGAGAAGTTAAAGGTACAGATGAGCCAAAACCTGGGCTATGAGCCCCAATGAACTTTGTGGTTCATGCCTCTCTGTGCAAGGGGCCTGGAACTGAACACAAATCTGAATTTACTTGAAATTGGGGAAAATTTAAATCCAGATCTGAACTCTGTTGCTGGAGCCCTAAGCCTTCAAGAACTTGTTTCTCCATAAAGTCAAAGGAAGAAACTGTGATGCTTGGTTTAGTGATTAGAGCACATGGACTAGAAGTCAGAAATCCAGGGTTCTCTTTCTCCTTTAGCCGCTTGATTTGTGCTGTGGATTATGTAGGATGTATCATTTAACCTCTCTGCACCTCAGTTTCTCCATCTCTACAACGGGAGATAATAATAATAGTATTTTCCTATCTTTCAGAGGTGTTTTGAGGCTTAAAGGGGAAAATTTAAAGATCATCTGACTTATTTTTGTCGTGTTGTTAGAACAGGGATCAGCAACCTTTGGCACATGGCCTGTCAGGGAAATCCGCTGGTGGGCCGGGCCGGTTTATTTACCTGCAGCATCCGCAGGTTCGGCCGATCGCAGCTCCCATTGGCCACAGTTTGCCGTTCCAGGCCAAAGGGGGCTGCGGGAAGCGGCAGCCAGCACAACCCTAGCCCCACGCCTCTTTCTGCAGCCCCCATTGGCCTGGAACGGTGAACCGCGGCCAGTGGGAGCTGTGATTGGCCAAACCTGCGGACGCTGCAGGTAAACAAACTGTGCCGGCCCGCCAGTGGATTTCCTTGACAGTCCACATGCCAAAGGTTGCCGATCCCTGTGTTAGAAGCTCCTGAGATCACTGTGAGCCAAGAGAAGTCATCTAGTCGAGTCCCCTGCACTCATGACAGGACTAAGTATTATCTAGACCAGTAGTTCTCAAACTTTTGTACTGGTGACCTCTTTCATATAGCAAGCCTCTGAGTGCGACCTTCCCTTATAAATTAAAAACACTTTTTAATATATTTAACACCATTATAAATGCTGGAGGTGAAGCGGGGCTTGGGGTGGAGGCTGACAGCTCATGACCCCCCATGTAATAACCTCGCAACCCTCTGTAGGGTCCCGACCCACAGTTTGAGAACCCCTGATTTAGACCATTTATACCTCCATCTTCCAATGATGGAGATACCACAACCTCCCTAGGCAATTTATTCCAGTGCTTAACCACCCTGACAGTTAGGATGTTTTTCCTAATGTCCAACCTAAACCTCCCAGGCTGCAATTTAAGCCCATTGCTTCTTGTCATATTCTCAGAGGCTGAGAAGAACAATTGTTCTCCCTCCTTCTTGTGTCAACCTTTTACGTACTTGAAAACTACTTTAACTCATTTTTCTTAACTGACTAAATTTCAGGGTAATGGTGTCCTTTTACATGATTCCTATTCATAAAAGGGTTTGAGATCCTAGGGTGAAAGTTGCTATATGTTCTGGGAAAATGGGGATAATAAAATGTACTTTCCTTTGTAAAGTGCTTTGAGATCTATTTACTGTCTCTCTAGCATTTCTGGACTCAACCTGGCTTCCATTTGTCCCCCAGTCTAATGGGGATTTTTGGCCTTTTTAAAGTCTCAGTATCTTCTGTTCATTTCAGCTGGGCACATCCCTTCACCTCTCTGTGTCCTTTGTCTGTCTTGTAAGCTCTGGCCGTAAGTATCTCTTATTGTGTGTATGTCCATAACCTAGCACAATGGGGCACTGATTTCAGTTTGGACCTCTGAGGGCTACTATAATATTATTAATAATAAATATAATTATTCTTACTTCTTTTAAAAGTAGTTGGGTGGGGGCTTTTAGGAAGGGAGGAGGAGAGGGGGGCAGGATATAAGGGAAAGGGGTACAGATGTAGGACCAGATTTCTAGCTGACAAATTATGTGCTCCAAAGAACACCAGCTGAAGAGCTAATTCAGACTAAAGATGTAAAGTTCTTAGGCTCAGACCCTCAAAGGTATTTAGGCACTTACTTCCCATTAAAATCATGTATCTAAATGCCGTTGAGGATCTGGGCCTTAGTCTCTTCGGAAGACTGTTGAAGAAAGTTAGCAATGTCTGTTTAACATCAAGTTGCTCTGAACATTTTTATGGATTGTTTTGGGAAGCATCGAGTATCACGTGGAACAATCATAATTTCCCTGTGAAGCCCCTATGGCATGAGATACGGGTAACATCTCTTTTGGAAAGAAGACATGGCAAGAAAGCAGGTGTGCTCATTGTTGAAACCTCTAGGATATGTTTTGGTGCTTCATAGTAAAGGAGAGAAGACAGAGCCCCGAGAGACAACTGGCTGCTAGACTAACTTGCTGCAGACACATGATTTTCACATTTTCTGCAGAATGAATTAAATGATCCACATCGAACATCAACAATGCGAGTAACTCAATCTACATTTTAAAGAGCCAGTTGAAGACCACACTTCCTCTAGCTTTGGGCACTGATGACTGATATCAAGACTTTGTAAACAAACTAGGAGAGATAGCACAGCCCTGCATGTCTTCAATCACCTGCCATCCCTACCCCCCACCTTTTCTGGCCAGGATAATCTTCATTCTAACCAAAGAGAAGAAAAACAACCTCTACATTTCAGATAAGGTGAATTGTTTTAGGCTGTTTTCTGAGACCCATGTGGGTGAGTTAGAGATGGGACTCAGCTGAAGCATTTGGATACAGATTTGGATCTAGATGTGAATTTAAAATGCCCAAAGGTTTGAGAATATTTGCATTTGGGCATTAGTTTGTCTTATAATAGAGATCCAATTCAGGACTATGATACTCCATCCCTATTCAGGGCAGCACACAAACACATAGGTAAGTGCTGTCTGTAACAGAGTTCTTTTCCTGAGCTGGGGCCAGAGATGAATGCCAACTGTGAAATTCTGATCTCAAGCCTGCTGCTTCAACCCTCTGACCAAAATTTCTACATATTCAGGGCCAGGGTTCTGATTGAGATCCATGTCTAGAATCAATTATTTAATTTCAACGTTATATTAAGGTATTGCTATACATACAAAACTTGGCAGTTTTGCTTCTTAGGGGTTCTTAAGATTAGTTTAGATAAATGCAGGATCTACACCATGTGAGTTTCCCTTGAGCAGAGACCCCAAGGACTGAAAGCAAAGCTCTGTTGGAGGAACCATCAAATGTAAGGTTTCAGAGTAACAGCCGTGTTAGTCTGTATTCGCAAAAAGAAAAGGAGTACTTCTGGCACCTTAGAGACTAACCAATTTATTTGAGCATAAGTGAGCTGTAACTCATGAAAGCTTATGCTCAAATAAATTGGTTAGTCTCTAAGGTGCCACAAGTACTCCTTTTCTTTTTATCAAATGTAAGCTTTACGTGGTCTAAGTGTGAATTCCTAAATGGGCTCACATAAAGGTTTGTGAATCCACTGATCCTTAACAGACCTTGACTGGGTTGGTAACGAAACCTGAAACCAAGTGAGGGTTTGTCTACACTGGCAATTTACAGCGCTGCAACTTTCTCGCTCAGGGGTGTGAAAAAACACCCCCCTGAGTGCAGCAAGTTTCAGCGCTGTAAAGCACCAGTGTACACAGTGCACCAGTGCTGGGAGCTACGCCCCTCGTGGAGGTGGGGTTCTTAGAGCGCTGGGAGAGCTCTCTCTCAGCCTGCGCCATGACCACACAAGCCATGTTAAAGAGCTGCCACGGCAGCGCTTTAGCATTGCCAGCATAGACTAGCCCTGACTGTTGTGTGGTCTGGACTGTAGTTATTTTTTCTTGTCAGAAATATCTTGCTACAGATGAATAAGTCTTGCAATACTATTTGGTTAAAAATTAATATTAAAAGCATAAAGAATCTAATTCACTAGATGAGAGCAGTTTCCTACAGCAGGAAAGCTATCGGGTGGGAGGTGGTACTAAGATGCTGATGTTCTAGTTTTGCTGCGCATATTCTGTAGCATTCATATGAGTATAATACTTAAGAGCACCTTTAATTTCAAAGCATGTCAAAGCGTTTAACCAAGTATAGAAAGCACACACTAAAACCACTTCACTCATCACTGAAGTGCAACTACTTCTGGGATTCAACGTGGCAGCTGTTTTAACAGCGCATAGCTACACTGCACAACATTTAAAGATTGGAAGTAAAGAATATCAAAATGTCCCTCTCATCTACTCAGGCAAAATGTACTGCAGTTACTGTGTTTAGAATTTAAAGAGAAAAAGTGGCTAAGGTAATATCTTTTCTTCTTCTTCTTCTTCTTCTTCTTCTTCAACGCTTAGCCAGACAGTCGGTCATTGTGATCGTTCACCATTTGGTCCATTCCTGCTCAACCGCAAAGGCTTGATGGCCTGGGAGTCCACTATCGGAACAGCCTAGATGAACCCATGTAATAGGGGGTCTGCCTTTGCGCCACCTCCAACCCTTGGTTGATGAAATTTTATTCCAGATGTTACAAGTCACCCGGAGAACGGTATTTACTGGAATGTCTTGTGGCATCCTTGCAACATGTCCAAAAAGCATAAGGTGTTACTGCAGACAATGGCCCCAGTAGTCTGTAGACTCAAGCGACCATAAACATCTGCATTACAGATGAAGTCATTCCACTTTATGCCCCATATACAACGTTGACATTTTGTGTGGAAAGCCTCCATATCTTTTATTGGACCAACTTTTGTTGGTGAAAAAGACAAGCTTTCCATGTACACAGATCCCAGCTCTTGTGAAAAATGCCTTGAGACCTTAAATAAATGCAAGTGGTCAGGATCTTTATACATCTCATCTGAAACGTGAGCCTGCCAACAGCAAAGTGCTCCCTCAGACCATCCTCGCAGCTCCTTCAGTATCAGACTCTGATGGAAGAGCACCACCTACTGAATCACAAACACCTCTTCTTTACAGCACCCTGGGTTTTCTTTCAACATCTGCTATCTAATCACTGCCAATTCCAGAAGGTGCTCAATGCTTTCAGTTTGGTGCGATCCTAGTCCAGGGGCTTGGGCATGTCTAGTACATGTAGAATACAGGCTTTAGATAGCCAATGCCTTTATTTAATACATAGTGTAATGTGGGCATACCAGGCAGTATGCACTCAAGCAAGTAGGATACTTGCCTGACGGTACCACTGGGGATATCAGTGCTAACATACCACATGCTTTCTTTACCTCATAATCTTACAAGGCTTAGTTGTAACTTTCAAATGTTACTTTTGGAAGTGGATGATTTTGAGAAGGCGCCATGTGGATGCATAACTGGAGGTGGGACTGTAAAAGCTGATTGCTTCATTCTTTTATTGATGGGAGTAACACAGATGTTGCTTTGTAGCTCATTTTCCATTTATAAAACCTTATCTGCTGCTTCAGTGATGGAAAAGTCATTGGCAGTATTTTGTTTCCTATGAGGCTGAACTCGAACTGTACATGTGTCTAGTGGGAAGGACTGCCAGTCTGGATTAGGGAGAAGTGGAAGAGCCAATCTGAAAGCAGGTAAAGGTCAGGTAACCCTACCACATACCAGACCAGATTCTGATGTGGAGTAACACCTTACTCCACAAGTGGTCCCATGAAAGTCAATGGGACCATCCATGGAATAAAATGCTACTCAATGTGAGTAAGGGTATCAGACTCTGGCTCACTGTAATTAACCATGGGTGCCTTGAGGAAAAAGATGGAGCTAAACACCACTAAGAAAACATAGCCACTGTGAGATGGGGTGGGGGAGAGACAGGAAAGACGGGCAAACAGGAATAATTCCCAAGGACTTTGTTTGCTAGACAGCTCCTCCTCAATGGAAAAAAAAAATAGAAGCTTGTTAGGGATTACTGTGACAAAGCCACTCATCTGAACTTAATGCTGGTGAAGTGTGAACTTGGACTTTGCAATTCAGGCCCTTTTCTATTTTTGGGGCCAGGTCCTCACCTGATGTAGCTCCAATAACTTCAGAGCTGCACTGATCTGGCCCATAACAATTATACAGGTTCTTTCATACTGTCACTGCTCATTATGTCCTCCCCATCTTCCCTACTGTGAGGGCATGTATCAGTGCAGAGCACAAAGCTGAGGCAGCTGAGAAAGGGGAAAATAGCACAAAATGCTAAATAGTGTGAAAAGGAGACATTTTATGATAACTATGGAACATAACAGAATTAAAAATCCAGCAGGGCAAATAGAATCCAAACAGCTATAGGCCTTCCCCACCTTGAACTTTTTTCGGTGTGTTTCCAGTATTTCACAACTTCGTAGGCACTCCTACCTCCAGCTTTATTGTGAGAGTCCAGGTTTCTGCATTACGCATATGTTTTCCCTAATAAAATGTATTATTTTTATGGTGTGTGAATGATCAGAAAGAAAGCAAATCTCGCAAGACCCAAGTGGCTGCTTTGAAATCATAGGTTTCAGAGTAGCAGCTGTGTTAGTCTGTATTTGCAAAAAGAAAAGGAGTACTTGTGGCACCTTAGAGACTAACAAATTTATTTGAGCATAAGCTTTCGTGAGCTACAGCTCACTTCATCGGATGCATTGTTAGTCGCTAAGGTGCCACAAGTCCTCCTTTTCTATTTTTGAAATCATAGTAAACTCTCTCTCTCTGGTGGCCAACAGGGGTATAGCGATATGGAGAACACAATGCTAGACAGATTCATGGCAATTAGAGAAGGAAAGGATGAAGTCATCTAAGCTCATTCCCCTGCCATAATAGGAGTGTTCCCTATATGTACAGGGAATAGTGTTTTATCTAGCCTAGGTTTTAACATCCCAGACAATGGGGCTTCTACCACTTCCCTTTTAGAAATGGTGCTCCATTTAAACAGAAGCTTTTCCTGATAACCAGGAGAAATTTTCACTTGTTAAAATGTCATCCTGTGATCAGGGCCAGACTAATGACTACAAACAGCAGAACCAGGGTCAGGACCCTGGGTCTGGGGGTCATTTGATAATGTCAGTGATGTCATCGGAGAAGTGCACGTGGAGAAGAATGCCTGCAGCACAGGCAACCTGCTCGAAAAGAGCTCACCCTGACCCCACAAGAGCTAACCAAGGTGAACAGGCAGCTCTTGAGATGGGTTGGTTGTGGGGGGATCCTCTGTGCTGTTATTAGGGTAACTTGGGGAGAGGGGCTCTGGCCACTGCTGCTAGCGCTTTTGGGGCAGCAGAGCTCAGCTACCACCACTCCTGTTCAGTAAGCTGGGGCCCTGACTGGCAGCTGATGCAGGGAGGGCTCTAGCCCCTGCTCATCTTCAGGAAGGGCTGGGAGGAGGCAACCAATACCGTTACAGTGAGGGAGACTTGGGGAAGGGAGCTTCCATTCACACCATTGCAATGGAGGGCCCGGTTACCCCATTAGTGGCCTCTGTGTGTGTATGTTGGTGTGGGGGGCTCTCGGGGCCCCACACACAGGGCCCGCAGCTGGGTAGGTTGGGACTGATAGTGGCCTCCATACACCAACCCTCTAACTAGTGTTATAGGCAGGGAGCCTTTGGTCCTGGTCTTCAGGATGACCAATGCTTCTGCGCTCTTCAGACCATTGCTTTTTGTGGGAGTGGAATGCGCTCCAGGAGGAGGAAAACCTCAGCCTTTCTGATACCCTAATAGAGGGTTCTCTGTGTGGGGGAGAATTCCTGCCACTACAGCAGAGGGCTCTGTGTATGTTTGCTGGAGTGGGGAGCTTGCTATCAGCACCCATGCAGTCACCTAATGGAGTGGAGCTGTTGTGGGTGTAGTGCAATTTTTAATGAAATAATGTTTAATGAGGTTGGGTTGCTGTATGTGGTTTTGTGTCAGAATTCAAACGAGTTCAAACAACCTCAGAAACAGCTCCCTGATTTTACAACTATTGCGATTCTATTGCCAAAGTCACAACATTTGGAGATTTTCTTAAAGCCCCAATTCCTTCCATTATTTGATTACATGAAAATCCCACCTTTTATATTTAAAAGACAAGTATATTTCTAGCTGTCATAAATATAAAGGGAAGGGTAAACACCTTTAAATTCCTCCTGGCCAGAGGAAAAACCCTTTCACCTGTAAAGGGTTAAGAAGCTAGGATAACGTCGCTGGAATCTGACCAAAATGACCAATGAGGAGAGAAGATACTTTCAAAGCTGGAGGGGGGGAGAAACAAAGGCTCTCTCTGTCTGTGTTGCTTTTTCCGGGACCAGAGCAGCAATGCAGGTCAGAACTCCTGTAAAAAGTCAGTAAGCAATCTAGTTACATATGCTTTAGATTCTGTTTTGTTTAAATGGCTGAGAAAATAAGCTGTGCTGAATGGAATGTATATTCCTGTTTTTGTGTCTTTTTGTAACTTAAGGTTTTGCCTAGAGGGATTCTTTATGTTTTGAATCTGATTACCCTGTAAGGTGTTTACCATCCTGATTTTACAAAGGTGATTCTTTTACTTTTTCTTCAATTAAAATTCTTCTTTTAAGAACCTGATGGCTTTTTCATTGTTCTTAAGATCCAAGGGTTTGGGTCTGTGTTCACCTATGCAAATAGGTGAGGATTTTTATCAAGCCTTCCCCAGGAAAGGGGGTGTAGGGTTTGGGAGGATTTTGGGGGGAAAAACGTTTCCAAGCGGGCTCTTTCCCTGTTATATATTTGTTAGACACTTGGTAGCGGCAGCAATAAAGTCCAGGGGCAAAAGGTAAAACAGTTTGTACCTTGGGGAAGTTTTAACCTAAGCTGGTAAAAATAAGTTTAGGGGGTTTTTCATGCAGGTCCCCACATCTGTACCCTAGAGTTCAGAGTGGGGAAGGAACCTTGACACTAGCCCTTGTGGTTGCAGAGAAAAGCTTAACATTCTGACCTGAATGTGACCTAAAGGCTCAAAAACTAGAAGACAAATGAAAAAAAAATTCCAGATTCATTCTTTTTAAGAATCTTGTGATTTTAAGCCAATCTCGTGATTTTTCTGAGGCCTGACTCCTGATTTTGGGATGCTTGGAGTTGTCAGTACTGTAATGCTGAGATTACAATTGTTGATATCATGAACCCTGCTGCAACAAAACCCTAGCCAGACTTGTGAGCGTTCAGGTGGGGCTGGAAATTGATTGGGTCTCCCCAACCTCCCATCAGCTCTTTAAATTGCATTAGGGCCAGATTTTCAAAAGAGCTTAGGACCCACATGCTGAATTAAATGTGGGTGCTAAGCTCCTTTGAAAAACTGGTCCTTGGTGTCTTCTGTTGGCTTTGCCTGCCTACTGTAAGGACTGGTTTCAGAGTAGCAGCCTTGTTAGTCTGTATTCGCAAAAAGAAAAGGAGTACTAGTGGCACCTTAGAGACTAACCAATTTATTTGAGCATAAGCTTTCGTGAGCTACAGCTCACTTCATCGGATGCATTCAGTGGAAAATACAGTGAGGAGTACTGTAAGGACTGTCACATCTTCTGATTTCTCCATTGCTTCAACCCTGAACTCTAGACAGGACACCTATGACACTGACCAATTAAACAAGGAGTTTTTTCCTGTTACTGCTGACTGCCTGTGTAATGTCAGATTTGGTATCTAGTATGTCTGACATTAGGAAGGGAGTGAGGCAAATGAGCACAATGGCATCTGTTGGCTCAAGAAAATCCAACCTATTTGGAGCAGTGTGCAGTGGCAGTCAAAAAAGCAAACAGGATGTTAGGAATCATTAAAAAAGGGACAGAGAATAAGACGGAGAATGTCTTATTGCCCTTATATAAATCCATGGTATGCCCACATTTTGAATACTGCGTGCAGATGTGGTCTCATCTCAAAAAAGATATACTGGCATTAGAAAAGGTTCAGAGAAGAGCAACTTAAATGATTAGGGTTTTGAATGGGTCCCATAGGAGGAGAGATTAAAGAGGCTACGACTTTTCAGCTTGGAAAAGAGGAGACTAAGGGGGGGGATATGATAGAGGTATATAAAATCATGAGTGGTGTGGAGAAAGTGAATAAGGAAAAGTTATTTAGTTGTTCCCATAATATAAGAACTAGGGGCCACCAAATGAAATTAATGGGCAGCAGGTTTAAAACAAATAAAATAAAGTTCTTCTTCACACAGTGCACAGTCAACCTGTGGAACTCCTTGCCTGAGGAGATTGTGAAGACTAGGACTATAACAGGATTTAAAAGAGAACTGGATAAATTCATGGAGGTTAAGTCCACTAATGGCTATTAGCCAGGATGGGTAAGGAATGGTGTCCCTAGCCTCTGTTTGTCAGAGGGTGGAGATGGATGGCAGGAGAGAGATCACTTGATCATTACCTGTTAGGTTCTCTCCCTCTGGGGCACCTGGCATTGGCCATTGTCGGCAGACAGGATACTGGGCTGGATGGACCTTTTGGTCTGACCCAGTATGGCCATTCGTATGAGCTTTCAATTTAAACTAACAATCCTGTTTTAGGACTTTCTTCTTTTCTCCATTTGGAATTTTTCTTCTGTTACATCAAGCAATAAGGTTAAGACTATCTATACATCAAAGCTCTAGTACTGTACCTATCACTGCAGTATTTGAGTGCCTCTGAAATAATAGTAAGTGCAGCCAAAAGGAGGCAGACCCAAGAGGAGCTGCTCCATGAAATTGTATCTCCTCAGACAGGCATTGCTCTACCCACCCTACCCCACCCCACCCCATTATGTCTGTTTTCAGTGTCAGTTCAAGCAGCTCATTGCTAACATCTCTGTCAAATACAATGGCTTACACATGTATACATGGTACATGTACATACAGCAATTACACTTTTTAAGACATAGCCAGTCAATTAGTAACCACGTTGGCACATAGACGTGTTGACAATACTAATTGTCATCTGTTACTGTCACTGTTTATTCTGCTCCACTTTGCCCATTTTATTAATTTTCCCATAGAATCCATGCTCACTCATGGGATTGCTTGGCAGCTGTGTGATTCAGATGCCAAAGTCTAGAATGTGTTTTCTGCCCCCCACCTCCATAGTTCTGGTATCTGAGTGGCTGGCTTCCTACCGATAATATCCATTTTTCAGGGCTTATATTTGACTCCATCTTGGCTGCTTGTGGGGCTGAGTTTAAAACCAGCACAAGACCAGATTATGTAGCCTAGCCTTTCACAATGACATTTTCCTGTGACCCATCCTGATTTGCGAGGCATTCACTTTCTTTTGGTTCCTTCCTGAGAGGCATAAGTAAATTCTTCTCAGTTTAAAATAATGTTTCCCTATGATGTGTGACAAAGCTCTGTCCTTGTCTCCATGGTGTCCAACATTTCCTGGTGGATTTTGCTAGCCTCAGAGGCTCACGGTGACTCTTCACGTAGCCCTTCTCTCTCTCTAGAGGCAAGGGTCACAGCCTACTGAGCCATTTTCATCATAAGCCAGTGAGGGAGGTAAGGAGAAGCTATCTTCCCTTGCACAGTCTCTGTTGTCTCCTAGTCTCAGTGATTAATCAGGGGGCAAAGCGGGGAGCCCGGGCCCACCCTCTACTCTGGGCGCTAGCCCAGGGACCCTAATAGTATCAGCTATGGTAACTGACTTTTTAGAAACAGGATGCGTACAATTTCCTGGGCTACTTCCCCACAGCAGCCCCCACTTTCTCAAGATCCACTTCACCCTTACCTCAGGGTCTCCTTCCTTGTGCCTGTTATGGTGTGTACTGCTCAGTCTTTCCAATAGCACAACTTCCTCCTACAGCTCCTGACATGCGCCCCCTCACCTGACCTATCGGGAGGTTTATAACTAGTTCCCGCCAGCCCCTGATTGGCTTCAGGTGTCCCAATCAACCTAGCTGTCTCCACTGCTTTCTGGAAGGATCTTAATTGGCCCCAGGTGTCTTGATTAACCTGGAGCAACTGCCATTTGGTTACCATGGTAACAGGGATTTGTTTAGCCTGGGGCTAACATACCTGTTTCTCACCACTTTCCTATAGCCATCTGGCCTTGCCCCGTCACAGATGATACTGGCAAAGTGTTAAATTCTGAAAGGAAACAGATCTACTTATAAACAGCTGTCAAGGTCCCTCCCCCACTCTGAACTCTAGGGTACAGATGTGGGGACCTGCATGAAAAACCTCCTAAGTTTATCTTTACCAGCTTAGGTCAAAAACTTCCCCAAGGTACAAAATATTCCCCCCGTTGTCCTTGGACTGGCCGCTACCACCACCAAACTAATACTGGTTACTGGGGAAGAGCTGTTTGGACGCGTCCTTCCCCCCGAAATACTTCCCAAAACCTTGCACCCCACTTCCTGGACAAGGTTTGGTAAAAAGCCTCACCAATTTGCCTAGGTGACTACAGACCCAGACCCTTGGATCTTAAGAACAATGAACAATCCTCCCAACACTTGCACCCCCCCTTTCCTGGGAAATGTTGGATAAAAAGCCTCACCAATTTGCATAGGTGACCACAGACCCAAACCCTTGGATCTGAGAACAATGAAAAAGCATTCAGTTTTTTACAAGAAGACTGTTAATAAAAAATAGAAGTAAATAGAAATAAAGAAATCCCCCCTGTAAAATCAGGATGGTAGATATCTTACAGGGTAATTAGATTCAAAAACATAGAGGACCCCTCTAGGCAAAACCTTAAGTTACAAAAAAGATACACAGACAGAAATAGTTATTCTATTCAGCACAATTCTTTTCTCAGCCATTTAAAGAAATCATAATCTAACACATACCTAGCTAGATTACTTACTAAAAGTTCTAAGGCTCCATTCCTGGTCTATCCCTGGCAAAGACCAGCATACAGACAGACACAGACCCTTTGTTTCTCTCCCTCCTCCCAGCCTTTGAAAGTATCTTGTCTCCTCATTGGTCATTTTGGTCAGGTGCCAGCGAGGTTACCTTTAGCTTCTTAACCCTTTACAGGTGAGAGGAGCTTTCCCCTGGCCAGGAGGGATTTCAAAGGGGTTTACCCTTCCCTTTATATTTATGACAACAGCCTCATCCTCCAAGGTGGTGAGTGGCTTCAACAGCAGTTGGGGATAACAGGCGTTGAGGGCAATCTACATCTTGCAGGAAATATTCAGCACCTTGCAAGATTGGACCTTTCTATGAACAAATAACTAGTACTTCATTTGCTATAGTATTTAGTCTTATCTTTCCAAGTAACCCCTTCCCCCCTCCCCTTTTTTTTTTTTTTTTTTTTTTTTGCTATTTGCATGATTTGGGAAGAACAAAGTATATTGCAGGAAATTAATTCAGCACATGGAATAAGCTGACAGGAAATGGGGAAGATTTCAGCAGAACAGGCCAGAAGATCATCAAAATGGAGATGAAATATATTAGCTTCAAATTATCTGCAAATTGTAAACAATAAATAAGAGTCATCAAGAAGAGAAACTGGATTAACTGCATGAAGAAGAGCTACACACATAAGAGATTCTTCTCAGACTGTCGTTCTTGTGAAAGGCAGTGATGGTAAAGTAAGCTGAAAGGAAGAAGTGAAAGTTGGAGGTGTTTTCGGTAAATTTTAATAGGACTTGGAAACAAAAGAGGAGGAAGGCTGACAGAATTTGCAGTTGGAACCGAAAGATCATGAACATCCTCAGCAAATATAATTGCAGAGATTGTAGAAGAGATATGGGGGGGGGGGAAGGGAGAGAAATCACACAATGGAACATGGATTTTTAAGAGGTTTAACAACTTCACAACACAATCCTTTCATAGTGAGTTACTCACCAGGCTTTTAAAGTCCACAAAGCACATTCATAGACAAGGTTCCCTTCTTCCTGTGTTTTTTGCCTTCATCCCTCCAGCTCTGTAATCATCCCACCTTGCCAGCAGGGTTTCCTTGAGGAAGGAAACCTCCCTGAGCTATATTGCTGAGGCACTTTCTGTACTAACGACTGTGCTGGCAGGCTTCCTGCTGAGCCTCTCTATGCCTCCTCACACAGAAAAAATATCTTAGATGTATTTGGACAGATGAAACCTCTTCATTTATGCTATTTGGAAAAACAATGAGGAGTCCTTGTGGCACTTTAGAGACTAGTTATTCTTATAGGAGCCATAAAGCCAGTTGGGCCCAATACTTAAGGTGGTCTGAAAAAACTGGGGGGTCTCATTATCTTCACATCTGCTTGTCCCCCACCCAGCAGTTCATGCTGTCCCCAAATCAATCCTGTTTCCACATCCATTCTGTCTCCCATCGATTGTGTCCCAGAGCCTCACCTCTGCATCTCCAGGGGTTCTTCACCCCTATCTCCCACACGGGGGGAGGGGAAGCATCTGAAGGGGTGGGTCCCCTCTCCTGGAAGGGGAGGGTAGAGGAGGCAATGGAGCTGTCCTGGGCCCTTTCTGTTTCCTCTTTTCCTCTGGTGAGAATGGTGCTGGTTGCTGAGGGGAGTGGGAGAAGGGTTCTGCCTGCTTCCTACAGCAGCTCCCATTGGTGGCTCTACCCCAGGAGGTGGGCAAGTGACAACAGAGTCCAATCAGAGGAGGTTGCCCCAGGACAAATGTGAACCCTCAGCAACTCAGCTTGCTTCTTAGAAATTTTATTTCCTGGCTCTGCAACTTAAGCATTAGGTAGTCTCAAATCCTGGGATTCAGGACACAGACTGGGAAGTGTAGAAGATCTTTTTATACACACAAAGCATGAAAAAATACCTCCCCACACCCCACTCTCCTGCTTGTAATAGCTTATCTAAAGTGATCACTCTCCTTACAATGTGTATGATAATCAAGTTGGGCCATTTCCAGCACAAATCCAGGTTTTCTCCCAACCCCCTCCCCCCCACAAACCCACTCTCCTGTTGGTAATAGCTTATCTAAAGTGATCACTCTCCTTACAATGTGTATGATAATCAAGGTGGGCCATTTCCAGCACAAATCCAGGATTTAACAAGAACGTCTGAGGGGGAGGGTAGGAAAAAACAAGGGGAAATAGGTTACCTTGCATAATGACTTAGCCACTCCCAGTCTCTATTCAAGCCTAAGTTAATTGTATCCAATTTGCAAATGAATTCCAATTCAGCAGTCTCTCGCAGGAGTCTGGATTTGAAGTTTTTTTGTTGTAATATCGCAACAATATCAATTTGTTGTAATATCGTGTGGTGTGGTCAGGGTGAAAGCTGGAGGCATGTAGGTAGGAATAGTGGTCAGTAGGTTTCCGGTATAGGGTGGTGTTTATGTGACCATTGTTTATTAGCACTGTAGTGTCCAGGAAGTGGATCTCTTGTGTGGACTGGACCAGGCTGAGGTTGATGGTGGGATGGAAATTGTTGAAATCATGGTGGAATTCAGCCTGGTCCAGTCCACACAAGAGATCCACTTCCTGGACACTACAGTGCTAATAAACAATGGTCACATAAACACCACTCTATACCGGAAACCTACTGACCGCTATTCCTACCTACATGCCCCCAGATTTCACCCTGACCACACCACATGATCCATTGTCTACAGCCAAGCTCTGCGATACAACCGCATTTGCTCCAACCCCTCAGACAGAGACAAACACCTACAAGATCTCTATCAAGCATTCTTACAACTACAATACCCACCTGCGGAAGTGAAGAAACAGATTGATAGAGCCAGAAGAGTTCCCAGAAGTCACCTACAGGCCTAACAAAGAAAATAACAGAACGCCACTAGCCATCACCTTCAGCCCCCAACTAAAACCCCTCCAACGCATTATTAAGGATCTACAACCTATCCTGAAAGATGACCCAACTCTCTCACAAATCTTGGGAGACAGGCCAGTCCTTGCCTACAGACAGCCCCCAACCCTGAAGCAAATACTCATCAGCAACCACATACCACACAACAGAACCACTAACCCAGGAACCTATCCTTGCAACAAAGCCCGTTGCCAACTGTGCCCACATATCTATTCAGGGACACCATCACAGGGCCTAATAACATCAGCCACACTATCAGAGGCTAGTTCACCTGCACATCCACCAATGTGATATATACCATCATGTGCCAGCAATGCCCCTCTGCCATGTACATTGGTCAAACTGGACAGTCTCTACGTAAAAGAATAAATGGACACAAATCAGATGTCAAGAATTATAACATTCATAAACCAGTCGGAGAACACTTCAATCTCTCTGGTCACACGATTACAGACATGAAAGTTGCGATATTACAACAAAAAAACTTCAAATCCAGACTCCAGCGAGAGACTGCTGAATTGGAATTCATTTGCAAATTGGATACAATTAACTTAGGCTTGAATAGAGACTGGGAGTGGCTAAGTCATTATGCAAGGTAACCTATTTCCCCTTGTTTTTTCCTACCTTCCCCCTCAGATGTTCTTGTTAAACCCTGGATTTGTGCGGAAATGGCCCATCTTGATTATCATACGCATTGTAAGGAGAGTGGTCACTTTAGATAAGCTATTACCAACAGGAGAGTGGGTTTGTGTGTGTGTGTGTGTGTATTGGGGGGTGGCGGGGGAGAGAAAACCTGGATTTGTGCTGGAAATGGCCCAACTTGATTATCATACACATTGTAAGGAGAGTGATCACTTTAGATAAGCTATTACCAGCAGGAGAGTGGGGTGAGGGGAGGTATTTTTTCATGCTTTGTGTGTATAAAAAAATCTTCTACACTTTCCACAGTATGCATCCGATGAAGTGAGCTGTAGCTCATGAAAGCTTATGCTCAGATAAATTGGTTAGTCTCTAAAGTGCCACAAGTACTCCTTTTCTTTTTGCGAATACAGACTAACACGGCTGTTACTCTGAAACAGGACACAGACTGAGTTGCGGATAGCTATCTGACAGCAATGATCACTGCAGAGATTGAGGGGAGACATCCTCCTCCCCAGGCCTCAAAGTCTTTGAGACCCAAGTAGCCCCCTCACACTTCCTCAGCCCTCACTCTGTGGGTGGGACATACTGGTGGAGCTGTATAGTTGTAAAAACAACGAGGAGTCCTTGTGGCACCTTAGAGACTAACAAATTTATTTGGGCATAAGCTTTCGTGGGCTAGAACCCACTTCATCAGATGCATGGAGTGGAAAATACAGGAGCAGGTATTAATACATGAAAAGATGGGAGTTGCCTTACCAAGTGTGAGGTCAGTCTAACGAGACAATTCAATTA
Source organism: Eretmochelys imbricata (assembly GCF_965152235.1). Taxonomy (NCBI): domain Eukaryota; kingdom Metazoa; phylum Chordata; order Testudines; family Cheloniidae; genus Eretmochelys; species Eretmochelys imbricata. Next base: position 114,597,168 of record NC_135577.1, read on the forward strand.
CCAGTAGGATACCAAGGGAGGAAAAATAACTTTTGTAGTGGTAAAGAGAGTGGCCCATTTCAAAACAGTTGACAAGAAGATGTGAGTAACAGTAGAGGGAAACTAGGTTTAGTAATGACCCAACCACTCCCAGTCTTTACTCAGGTCTAATGTGATGGTGTCCAGTTTGCAAATTAATTCCAGTTCTGCAGTTTCATGTTGGAGTCTGTTTTTGAAGTTTTTTTGTTGAAGAATTGCCACTTTTAGGTCTGTTATTGAGTGACCAGGGAGATTGAAGTGTTTTCCTACTGGTTTTTGAATGTTTTAAATCCTGATGTCAGAGTTGTGTCCATTTATTCTTTTGCGTAGAGACTGTCCAGTTTGGCCAATCCTCTGCCTTGCCCCAGAGCCACTTCTGTATGTGGCTGGTCAGGACAGACCCATGGACACAGGTCCCTCACTGCAAAAAGGGTGAGGTAAGCGCCAACTGCTGCTCTCTGTATACAGCAGAACATTTAGTGAACTAATTATGAGACTCCCCTCACTGTGCAGGAGGGAACAGACCCATTACAAATGTATCACCTTTACATGTATATCACCTGGGTAATCTCTGCAATACCCTCTGTAGGATGATACATAAGGGTTACTTTCAGTCAGACTCTCTAGCCACTGTTTGTCGGGGGTAGTAATCTTCTGTGGCTAGCATACCACACAGCGAGAGAGTCAGGTATCAGACACTACAAAAATTGTCCCAGCATCTCTTGACTAAGCAGGAAACAAAGTCTTTAGGCTGATATTCTGCCCTCAGCTACATCCTTGAAACTCCAGTGAAGTTACATTGGGGCATTACGGATGTAATCAAGTGAAGAATGGTTTCTGAGTAGCAGCCGTGTTCGTCTGTATCTGCAAAAAGAACAGGAGTACTTGTGGCACCTTAGAGACTAACAAATTTATTAGAGCATAAGCTTTCGTGGGCTACAGCCCACTTCATTGGATGCATAGAATGGAACATATAGTAAGAAGATATATACATACATAAAGAGAAGTTGGAAGTTTCCATACAAACTGTAAGAGGCTAATTAGTTAAGATGAGCTATTATCAGCAGGAGAAAAAAACTTTTGTAGTGATAATCATGATGGCCCATTTAGACAGTTGACAAGAAATAAAGCTTTTTCATTTTAAAATGTTTGCCTTTGTCCCAGGCACTGAGGCTGGCAATCCTTTCTTAGTCCAACTTTCTCCCACATGAGGCTAGTGTGTCACCTTCTCAGCTTCATCTGATGTCTCCTCCTTGTCTTGTTGTTTATTCTCTGGTGACCTTTTGTTGTCGAGGTGTCAAGAGCCTCCATTACCATTTGAGACCAGAGGTCAGACTTCTAATCAACCCTCCTTATTCAATTAGCATTTGCAAGGTTTTTAAATTAAGTGTCATGGTCCACAAGCCAGGGGGTTTCCTCCCAATTAGCACTGGAGGTGAAAGAAACATACCAAAGTTTATTTGCTCACAACCGTGCTCTCTTTTGATCTGAAAGGATTTGGTGAACACACAATTAAGAAGTTCTTCCTAGGACTCTCCCCTCAAAAGGACAGACAATACCTGCTGGGCTCTATTAGCATTTCAATGTGTTTCCCACCTCAGGAAATTTATTTGTTTCCTTGGTTGACTCATTATTTTAGCAACATATTTTACACAGACATGCACACACACACAATTAAAGGCACTACTGCCTAGTAGGGTTATCTTCTTCCATATTGGATGGTTAGGGATTAGATTGGCACAGCACTTTTAGAGCCTCCATTGGAGGGGCGGGTCAGACGTTCATAGCTGCCCATGGGGAACCAATGGCAGCACTGTAAGAAAGCAAGTCATGCTGCTGGAGTTGGGTGGAGATACAGGAAATGACTTCATTAGACCTGTGATGCACAGTTTCTCTGATGTCTTTACTCATGTGCTTCTGACCTATCATGATTTCCAGATCTTGCAATCAGTTGCCCCTCATGTGGGAACAACAGAAGGATGCAGAGAAAATTTTGAGCTTCTGATGCTTAGATGTTTTCACATCAGTTCTCTCCTGTGGGAAGCATGATTTCCTGTGGGATGGAAGTGTGTGGTCCTTGGCGCATTGTTCAAACTGTTTCCCTTGAAAAAGGAGCTGAACAGTAAGTAGGGAAGCTTGGAGTATGCTCCACTGGGCTATTTTTAAAAATACAATACACTTGGTGCAATCCTGTGAACCTGGAATAAGCCATCTCCGAGGGGAATGATTTAGCAGTAAGCAGCACGGGGTGAGCGTTCCCCAGTAGCAACATTTTAGGGAGCACCCACTAGCCCTATCCAACACACCATATACAGCGCTGGATATACATAGACCCCTTAGCACTTCCTAGAACTCAAGCTTGCAGGAGCACAATTTGTGCTGCACAGTGTTACCACACAGATTAAGCAGTCACTGACTGGATTCCTGACTACACTACAGGTCACTGCTTCAGGTATTGAATTGTTTATTAATGTTGCAACTACGTTGCTTTAAGCTTTTGTTTACACTCTGCCAAGGAGTATAGTCGCTTATGGGCATCTTGTCAATGCCAGCCTACGTAAATACAGCACAGATCATAAACTGACATCTTCTCCTGGGCCTTGCACATTGTTACTATAGGCACAATTTGAATTCAATGTTAAGATGCTGTATGGAAGTTTACTTTCCTTCCAAGCCCCTGGAACCGTTACTTTATGATTTTGTGCCCTTCTACTGTATATGGAAACTTTTTCATTCTTCTGTCCTCCATAGCGCCAGCAAACATTCCCATATTACCCCCACGCTAGCTCAGCCTGAGGCCAGTCAAGTACAATGCATCATAAGTACAATTCATGTAGTGTAGTCATAGAAGTGTTTTCAAATAAGTGTATTTAAGACTGAGAGATCAATCTGGAGGTTTTCAGCAAGCAAGAAAGCTAGCATTATTCTACCTAGTACAGCACTGTCAAAGGAGAACCAATTTGTAAGCACTATTAGCAGGGGTAGGGGGGAGGAATCAAGAAAAAAATAATAATAGAAATGTTAATGGGGACATGTGGAAGAGTCTGGCCCATTTGACTCTCTTAGATGGAGAGGGCCAGATTCTGCTCTTGTTTTCATAAGTGAAAAGCTTTTGAAGTCATTAGGCACATGTATGCGAAGCCCAAAGAAGCAGACTGCCTGGAACCATTGCTAATTTGAACACAGACCAGTGTAAATCTGGGGAATAAATCTTACATAGGGGGTATTACAGGGAAGTGCTTGTGTCAGCCTAACATACGCTAAATGTCAAAGGCTGATGGATACTGAAAACTGGAAAGATCTATTGGGAGAGGAGAAAAAAAAGGTGTGACAGGTGTGATCCTATTTCCACTGAAATCAATGGTAGCTTTGTCATTGACTTCAATGGCAGCAGGATTAAGCCCAGAGAGAGATTGGTTTAAAGGGAAATTGAGAACGGAAAAGGTGATAATATCACAGTGAAAGGAGGGTATTGGTTAAAGATTTGAATCTGAACCTGGCTGTACATAAAGCAATAGATCCATTTCTTTGTCATTGGAAAGACCTTGAAAAGTGGAGAATTTAAAATACGGGGTAAATATTGCCCCTGCCTCCGGTACTGTGGAGGGTTGCTTGGCTGTAGGATTGGTGTTGTTCCTCCGTGCATTGGGGTGTGCTGATTGGGTTGGTGCAGGGGGTACCTGGACACACATCCCTCGTAAGAGCTGCAGTAGGGGAGCACAGGGCTACGTCAGGCACTGGAATGCATAGCCTCCACAAAGTAGCTTTGCAGATTTGGGGCCCAATCCAGCTCCCAGTGAAGCCAATCCAACGCCTTCTATTGATTTAAGCAGCTGGAGCAAACTCTTGGAGAGGCGTACTTGTGGCAGGGGCATAACCTTCCTTCCCCTGCACATCTGCCCAGGACAGGCAGGGCACTGGGTTCAGAATTTGTGTCTGTAGCTCTTGCATCTCCCTGATTAAATGAATCTCTGCCCATCTGTTTGGTATATTAAAACCATAACATTAATTTTATTTATGAACTCAGTAGAGTTTGGTAATTTCGCAGACATGATAAGCCTGGGAAAAACCTAATAAGATAGGATTCATTTATCACTGTCGCCTTGGGTTTAAACGCCACAGTTACCAGTCCTTTCCCAGGAGTAGCTGAAACCTTCAGATACTGGTATAAACAGATCCCTACATGACTCTGTTTGTAAAAGAATCTGCTGGTCACACGCCAATCAATAAGAGGCACGTGTGCCTGGAGTTTCTAACCCTTATGAATTCATTTGGAATTCAAAGCAATAGCAGCAATCACACTGAATTCATTAGGGAATTTGTGGGGATGTCATATGTATTTCCACAGCAATTCCACTGTAATTCAGCACTAATTAAGCATTATTTCATGCAGGAAATAATGAGCTGTGGAAACATTGTTAGTGCCAAATAATGGAATAAAGGTGCATTTACATATTATAAACACTCCATGAATGTTCAAAGAGGTTAGCCCAGGTCTTGACTTTTTACCCAGGAGGAGATATCAAGATGCTAAAAGAATCATCCAATTTATCTCAGTTGAATATGTTCTAAATAAATATTGAATTAGAGAGGTATAAACTGGAAATTTTAAATTCACTTTGACTTTGCACATTTGAAATGTCAGTGGTTTAATTATCAGATTGTTTCCAAGTGAGCACCATTCTCGCGAAGGTGTTAACCAGGGCTCAGAGTAATTGGATCTGAGTAACATCCTTCATTTGTATTTATAGCAGGAACTCTGACTTGGAGTTTTCACTTAAAGAAGAGTTTTTCTAGGGAAGCAAAAGATACCAGTATTTATATAGGGCTGGATTTTCAAATGCTCAGCATTCACAATGGGGGCCGGATTTTCAAAAGAGTTCAGTGTGTTGGATAAATAAGTCGCTCCTTACACTCTGGCATGCTTTAGCCAGGTCTTAGTCTGAGTATACTTGATTTTAACACACCCGCTTACTCCTCCCCTGGAGCTGGTAGAGTTTTGGTAACCAGCCAATAGTTAAGCCACCAGAGAGGGTGGGGAAAGGGAATAGTAATTTGCTGCGGCTATAGGTCAGCAGTAGGGAGTGAATTGTGGCTCCCTGGAATACAACTCCTTCTTTGGGGCACGCCTATGCTGCCACTTGCTATGGGCTGTGTCCTAGGGACACAATTTTAATAATCCCATCCCATTATTATAGAGCATGGATCCAACTGGGCGTAAGAAACACTAGACTGTGCAGAGAGCAGTGCGGATCCACACTGCTTGAAGGGGGAGCTTTAGATGAGATTGTACATTACAGGGAGATTGAGTTCCAAGAAGCATGCATGCAAGGTGCAGCCGGGTTCCATTGCGGAGAAGAGGTAGAGCTGTGGCCCATGAAGAAAACTCTGCCACCACAGCTCGGTCTCTTGTAAACTCCTGTGGATCAGGAATCAGCCCCCTGACTTCCAGGGGAAGCACAGCTACTTAGACACTCTGGGGATTTGGTCTTCACTTTGCAAATGAGATACCTGATTCAAGGATTTGAGTAATTCAGATGTAGTTCTTTTCAAGTATGCAACTATTTTGTCTGGCATTAGGTCATGCAAATGCTATTATGAAGGTTTTTCTTTTCAGTGCAGACTCATAATTAGCAGAGGTGGGAAATAGTTCGGGAAATTAGCTGGGAAATAGTTTTTCTTTGAAAATTCAACAAAACAACAAACAATTTGAAGGAAACGGATTTACTGTTCATGAAAAACCCCTCCCCTGCATTGAAAGGCCATTTTCTGTTTAAAAAAAAAAGTCAGAATGGGAAATTTTCAGCCAGATATGTAAGGGATGATTTTATTTATTTTTTGTTATTGTTTCAGAGGAAAGAGCAGCTGGTGCTGGAAGAAAAGGTCACTGAAGCAGAGGAAGCATTAAGTGGCTGAAAAGTTACAAAGAAGGGATGTTCCAGCACCATCATGCTACATGAACGTTTCAGATACTTTGAGCCCAATTCCCAGTTATACTAAGACCCTGTTTTTCCACTCTGGCAGTGTAAAGGGGCCTTAAAGGGTGTGGAAATAGGCCCCTTTCCCCCGAGAATATTTCCTGTACACTGTAAGAGAATTCCTCAGCTGACACAAACCTGGTGCAAGGATTCTAGCCTGGCTTCTAACTCCCAGAATAGAAGGCAGAGGGTGGGGTGGGGAGGGGTGTGGCTACAACATATTGCACTACAGCTGTGCCTCATTTTCCAGGGCTGATCGGAGGCCATGGGAAACAGCACAATTCAGAGTAGCCCTAAGGCTGAGGCCACCTTTGCTTTCCCACACCCACTATCCCTGCCCCAGTTGTAAGGCTGGAGGAATCAGAGCCTTCATCTTTAACACACTTGTATTTCTGGGACTTTTGATGTTAAATATTCTATCTGTCGCCAAGCCTTGTCATGTTACCAGCTGAAATGGGGGAAGAGATCAGTAAGGGAAGCTTTTTCAATATTCCTTTCATTGCAGTGATTTCGCAAGTCTCATTTTCAAAATGACAGCAGCGAGCACTGTGTCACTCCTTCAATCAGTCTGGCTTTTGCCCTAACCTGTATTGACTTGCAAGACCTCTCCATTTCCTCTTCTGACTCTCCTCCATCTCTCCACTTGGAAATTCAATATACAAGAGACGGAGATGTAAGAAAGCTTTGAAACCTAAACTAATCAGGCTTTGTCAAATGGGTGCTTCGAAACACTCCTTTAGCAGTGATTTTCTTTTTTACACCGAACCTTCTGGGTTGAATTCAAAGCACAGCTCTAGGTAAACAGCAAGGACCAGACACTTCACTCCTTACACAGGCAACCCCCCCCCATTGACTGCAAGGAAGGCAGGACTGGTCCCCAAATGTTTCAAAGACCAAATTCAGACTCCTGCTAGTCAAAGCCCCTAGCGTCCCTGCACAATGCTAATTGCATGTCTGTGAGGTTTTGTTTTTGCCATGGTTGTGATTGCTTCATGTAGATTTTCCTCCCCACTCTTCAAGCAGCAACTTTCTTCAGCAGAGCTGGCTTGAGACAAAAGAAGAGGCTGCAGCTTTAATGAAAATTTAAAAGTCAATGAGACACACAAAAAAAGAGACATGACCCAGGATGAGCTCAGTCCAATGAATAAATTCAAACCATTTAGTGCATGTTTGGAAAGATCAGAAGGGCACCTTTGCTTGCAGCATTTTAACAAGCCTCCATGAATTAGCTAGAGGCCTGAAAAATGAGTGGCAGTGGTGGAGAGTAATTCAGTTGTGATCACTTGAGGGTGATGAATGAGGATGTGACACAGTGTGTGAAGAGACAAGTCATCTTTTCTGAAACAATTGTACTTAGCCCTCATGGCTGGAGATTTATATTGCGGCAGTGGCAACATTGGTAATTAATGAAACAATTGTGGCCTTTTTGGAAAGCTAGAAATACAGGGTCTGAAGAAGTGGCACAGTGAAGGCCCAAGGAGATTTTCTTAAAGGATTGAAATATTCCCAGACAAGGGATGCTGCGGTAGGAGGATGATGAATTTGTCTTTAGCCAGGGAGATTGAGTATGGTTTAAAAGGGCTAAGGGGAAAAAAATGTCTGCAAGGCATGTTTTAAGGTAGATGGAGGATGAATTAAGATTAATGAGAGTCTTAGAAGTGGCTGAAGCTAGCGGTCCTGATATGTGGATGGTGATAAAAGCCAGGAAGACCGGCCACAGAATGTGAATTACTTGCTTTACTCGGTGCCCCTTGTGGTCATGTCTAAGCCATGAGAGAGACACTGTGTGTGTGTGCATGTGAAGGAGGGGAAGAAGAGAGAAATACATTTCCTATTAGCCATGCAAAAAACCTCACAGATCATCAAGGCAAAAGAAAAAAATCCCTAACCCCCAAAGTTGGAGATGTATTCCCCCCACCCCCAATTATAAATCAAAATGCTGATTGTGTCCTGGTATTAGTTAAATGTGCTGTAAGTTAAATAGACCTAACAAGGCAGTTTTCAAACAGGAAGCCTGGTAGGAGTTTAATGACATCTTCTAGTACACCCATCCTGGCAATATAATCATTAAAATTTGTCAAGTGTAAAAAAGAATGACAAAACATTACCCCAGAGCAACTTACTGTATACATGCAACAATGAAGCTGCTAAATGGTTTCTCTGGATATTTACTTCCAGATCTAACATTATATTGATTTGGCTTGATCTCCTGAAGGGCATGGGTTCATGGTTTTATGGGGAAGGAAGGATTAGAGAAATTCACCTTATATGACAGGTTTCTGCATCTCAGCTGCAAATTGGTGTGGAATTAGTAATAAGGAAGCAGTGGAACATTATTGTATCACTCCTGGAAATGTCAGAGACACAAAGAGAATTCATTTTTGAGACACTGTACCTACTGCACCTATATGGCGGTGGTTCCACACTGAATATCCTCACATTTTTATGGACTGCATAATGGTGTATGGACCCAGACAAAATATATGCTAGTTTGAGAAATTTCAGTAGAGGAGAAATTGTTGCTCAGGTTTCTTTTTTGAAAAAAACATTAATCATTATGAAAGTCAAGCAAATAAATGCATGTAAATATATTCAGATATTTGTGAATGCTAAATCCTAAATGGAGGGGGCCTTGTGAGACATTGCCGTTGTTGCATGCCTGAGGTTGAAATCTAGATGTCCTTTGGCTTGATGAACCCAGCAGGGACAGATTACCCCAGAGCTGAAAATGAACTGTTATTTACTGAAGACGTTGACAGCACAGTGTCTGCTCACTCTTCCTGGATCTTCTTTTTAAAATGAAGACCACTCTGAAAACCCAGGCCTGCAGAAGCTTGTGATTTTCTTATTAAGGTGTGGAGAGCTTGTATTTAACATGTCCATTACTTTTCGATAACCATTAGATAATTCTAACACAGTCATGACCAAAACCTAATATTGAGTACAGCTTGTAGCTCTGTACAGAACCAGAACCCCATCTTCCAGAATGGAGGCTGACCGTTGGTCTCTGCAGCCACACCCACGTCCATGCATGATGGCAACTACTCCACACAACACTTGCACATATGAACAGTCCATTTGAAGGAATGGAATTACTCCGGTTCACAGGGGATGGCAGATTTGGGCCTGACGTGATTCAGAATATGAGTGGCCTTATTTGTACTTATACCAAGGCCCCCCCTTTATACCATTCTGGCAGTGTAAAGGGCCATAATTGTAATGTACACATACTTTAAGGTTTCTTTACATTGCCAGAGTAGTATAAAGGGCCGCTGATGGAAATGCAAATTAGGCCTGAAGACTGCTCAGTGAGCCTAGAGAGACTTTCTTACTATTCAAAGAATAGTTGAATGTGGTCAACTCTGAACTGTCCATCATGTTGAGTATTTGAATATGAAATCCCTAAGAACTGACTGTCTGATTTTGCACTTCGCTGATCATCATTTTTCAGTCAAAAAAATTTTCAGAGAAAAATTGTCGTTTAACATTTCTAGTTTTCTGATGAAAAAAGGAAAACTGAAAAAAGTGTGGTTTTTTTAGTTTTCATCAAAGAATTGAACATTTCGATGAAAATTTTCCTAAAAGAGAGAAAGATTTTATTTCTTATGATTTTTTAATGAAAAATATTTACCATTTTCTGACCACTTTTTGTGATATGTACTTGCCATGCCAAGATGCATAAGTCTCTCTCTAATTTTCCTTGTGCCCAGAAGCCTTGTTTAATTTTCCCACTAGCTATGGAAGAGAAGAGGTTCAGGGTCCGATAAAGATCCCAGTGGCTTGAGTGGCAGTTTACTTGAGTAAAATAGGATGAAGGACTTCAGGATTTGGCCCAGAGAGATCTGAATTTCAGCAGAATCCGCTAAACCATGTAATAATATGTAGTAATTGTAAGCAGTGTCAGGATGAGCTCCACCCTGACATCTGGTGGTGAGGTGTGGCAAGTTGTGGAAAAGAACTTCAGGGGCCAATGTCATTTGCATAGGCACACCCACCACGCCTAGAATGAGACCATAGCTGCTCAAATGGTCACTTTGGCTGCTGTGGGATCCCCAGCGTCTCTGTTATTGGGGCAGGAAGAATAAATTGTTATTACCCTGATTATGGGAACTGTGCTTGGAGCTGTACGTGGCCTTTTGTTATGATGGAGGGATTCACCATCAACTAAGTAGCACTCGCTAGGCAAGGGTCATGGGTTCCAAAACTGTGTGAATAGAGAGAGGCTGGGGACAAGTATTAATACTTGGTGGCATGGGCCCCTTGGTGAGGGCCTTACATGCTAATTGCACTTCCTCCTCTCTCCACTGTGGAATATCAGAGCTAATTTTGATTTCATTAGAAGTCTAGTTATAGGCTGCTGAGCTCACTTTGGGCTGACAGTGCACCAGCACTGGGGCTCCCCTACTACAAGCTGAATTCACCTAAGAGCTGAAATCACTGAGTGTTGTGTTAAGTAGTGGGGGAGCCTGAAGATATATTGTGGAGCAGTTTGCGGCACGGCTGGTGAAGCAGTTCAACGCGGAGCAGTGTGTGGATGGCAGGAGCTGCTTGTGGGTCGTGGAGCTGAGTGAAGGAGTTCGTGGGGCAGCTGGTGGAGCGGAGCACAGCGGAGCGAAGGAGTTCGTGGGGCGGCTGGCGGAGCGGAGCGCAGCGGAGCGAAGGAGTTTGTGGGGCGGCTGGCGGAGCGGAGCGCCGCTATGGAGCTATGGGGCGGTCAGCTTCAGATCATGTAAGGTGCCTCTTACCCCCGTCCCATTTCCACCCAGGTTGGGAGGTAAAGCTCCGCAGATAAACTTTCGAACTCTGGGGCTGCCCTGACCAGGGACAGAGACTTTTGGGGCATTGGACTTTTGGGACTTTGGGTGATTTGGGGTTGCTGGACTCAAGAACCAAAGGGAAAAGGGCATGCCCCAATTTGCCTGGGGTGGGTTTTTTTTTTGCTCATGGGTTGTGTTATGAATCCTGTTGGTGGTGTTTCCCCAACATAATGCCACATTGTTTCTCTCTGTTATTAAAAGGCTTTTGCTACACTCAGGCTCTGTGCTTGCGAGAGGGGAAGTATTGCCTCTTGGAGGCGCCCAGCGGGGGTGGTATATATTTGTCCCAGGTCACTGGGTGGGGGCTCGAGCCGGTTTGCATTGTGTTATTGGAATGGATCCCCTAGATATTGAACCCGGCCCTTGTTGCTGCCAACTCTGACGGGCAGAAGGGTTACATAATATATCAAGTTGCCAAGGGCTAGCGTCTCTCTTTACAATCTGCCCTGAGCAAAGGGCCGGGCATAGCTGCACCAGCCCAGTAGCAGGCCAAAGAATGGTTTTTGGGCTCAGAGTTATAATTCCTCCTCTGCTCCTTCCTGCAGTGGGCAGGGAGTAAGTTAATTCACCCCTTTTCATGGAGTTCTCACTCTCTGTGGTAGACCTGGCCAGCCAGAGCTCCTCCCACTCCCTGCCCTCTCCCCGCTCACTTGCTCAAAAGTTGGAGCATCAGAGAAGCGGCTCCTGCTCACGCACTATAACGGTGTGAGTGAGATACAGTCTGTGCAGGGCCAAACAGGGGAGCAAGGGGTGAGGAGGGATTTACTCCACTGAGTAAGGCCTCTGACAATCATAGCACCATGTAACTAAGTAGTAATTACATGATAGTTATGCTCTATCATTTGAACTGTTACCAAGATGTGAAAGCAGGGTATTCAGCTGTATATGTTCTCTTGGCACTTTCTTTCTCACTCTCATGACCCTGCTACAGAGATGCTTTTTGTTCTACTATATTATTTTGCATTGACAACTCTGCATGCAGAAGCAGAGAGGATGCCCAAGTGTTTTCGGTACCTGCTGACTTCACTTTCAAGAAGGCATACAGGAGGAAATGCCAAACTTCCACACTTTCCAGACCGTGAGTCAGATTCACCACTGCATTAGTACAGTTCTATGTCTCTATGACTCCCATGAAATCAATGGAGTTTCACTGATGGAAGGCTGGAGTGATACAGTGGGTAATCAGGACCCATATATGTGTCAACATGATCTCTTTTGATGAAGATGAGGTCTTGGACAGTCTTCAAAGATAAGCATTATTGGGATAGGCCAGCTAGCTTAAACCCGGGAGCTGAGATGTATGGTGGGCTAATTTGATTGGTAGGGTCAGAAATGGTGAATACCTGGTTTTACTCCCTGTAAAAATAGCTTTCAAAGATTGGCAGATGTGGGAAGCTCCCATTGTTACTGCTCTATCTGTGTGACCTCAGACGCACCTACCATACTTCCCTTGCCCACTAGCTCTCATCCTTGAATCTTGGCCTCCTTTCCATCCTTTCCCCTGATTATTTTGGCCCCGAATCCCACTTGCATTGTGCCCCTTTAGTTTGTGTCAGTCCCTAGATACTACCCTTGTCAAATTCTTGGGGCTGGCTCTTCTCCCAGCTGCTGTTTTGGAGGAAGGTTGGGGACAGCCTAAGTGAGCACACTTGCTCTGGATGTTCTGTGTCAGCATAACAGTCCTAGAGGGCTGCTACAAACCAGGAAACCCAGAGATAGCCTAAATTGTATTGTGGTGTGTGTGTATGTGTGTGTTGTTCCTAGACTGGGGGCCAGAATTCCTTTAACTGGGTGCAGGAAAAGAGGAACAGAGAATCTAGCCCTTTATGTCATCTCATCTATCTCTCAACCAGTAAAGGATTGTTCCTTTCAAAGAGGGCTTTGTCTAGACCACTTTAAATGGGTCTAGTAGTGGCACATCCATCACTTTCCTCGGGAAACTATTCCACAATCTAATAGTTTAATTGTTGATTTTTTTACCTGATCTATGGCCTAATTTTCCTTTGTTCATTTTCATCTCATTGTGCTGCTTATACTCCAAGGACATGCCCTAAACAATTCCTGCTCCCAAATGCCTGTATTTACCTCCCCAAAATGCCTGTAGATGGTTATTAATGGCGATCCATGCTTAGTCAATCTGTCACCAAGTTACACATAGTACAATCTTTTCAGTCTTCGGTTATAAATAAAGCCAACGGCTGGAATAAAATCCAATGGCTGGGAGTTGAAGCTAGACAAATTCAGAGTGGAAATAAGCTGCACATTTTTAACAGTGAGGACAATGAATCATTAGAACAACTTACCAAGGGTTGTAGTGGAGTCTCCATCACTGACATTTTAAAATCTATATATAGAGGTTCATAGATAAGGCCAGACAAGACAATTATGATAATCTAGTCTGACCTCTTTATAATCTCTGAATCCATTCTTACATTATTCCTTTTGGGGTTAGATTATATTTCCTATATTAGCATGCATTTTCCTTGCTGAATCTCATTTTCTTATTTCTAATTTATCTTGGTCTCTGTGTGTTTTTAATCTGCCCTCACTGGTGTTGCTGATACCGCCTGATTAAGTGTCAGTTGCAACTTTAACATGTTTTTCTCCCTCTTTCACAGATCAATAATGAAGATATTAAATAAGACCAGGTAGAATACCAATCCCTCTGGCCCCCAATTCCTTCTTCCATACCAGACTTGACTCAATACATTGCTGTATGTGCTGCTCTTTGTCTATAGGCCTACAGCCATTTTTCAGTCCTCCAGACAGCATTTATATCAATACCAATTAAGATTTTTTTCCCAAGTAAAACTGCTGAAGACTGTCAGATTCTCAGCTGAAATCTGGCTCCTCCAGTCAGGTAGCACTAGGGGGGAGGGATAGCTCAGTGGTTTGAGCATTGGCCTGCTAAACCCAGGGTTGTGAGTTCAATCCTTGAGGGCGCCATTTAGGGATCTAGGGCAAAAAAAAATAGGGATTGGTCCTGCTTTGAGCAGGAGGTTGGACTAGATGACCTCCTGAGGTCCCTTCCAACCCGATATTCTATGATTCTATCAATGTCCCAAACAAATAATGTCTGACAAAGTAATGATAATTAACACAACATCCTTCTCCCCTCCTGGGCTTCTCTTTAGTCTCATTCTTCTCCAGAGCAACAGGTCCCAGGGCTTTCCATTGAGACCCTAAGCAAAACTAGACAAAAATACAATCTAACCAACTTCCACCCATTTGGGCTTGAGTCTTAGTCCATTGATGAAAGAAATGGAGTACTTGTGGCACCTTAGAGACTAACCAATTTATTTGAGCATGAGCTTTCGTGAGCTATAGCTCACTTCATCAGATGCATACTGTGGAAACTGCAGCAGACTTTATATATACACAGAGAATATGAAACAATACCTCCTCCCACCCCACTGTCCTGCTGGTAATAGCTTATCTAAAGTAATCGTCAGGTTAGGCCATTTCCAGCACAAATCCAGGTTTTCTCACCCTCCACCCCCCCACACAAATTCACTCTCCTGCTGGTGATAGCCCATCCAAAGTGACAACTCTTTACACAATGTGCATGATAATGAAGTTAGGCCATTTCCTGCACAAATCCAGGTTCTCTCACTCCCTCACCCCCCTCCAAAAACCCACCCCCATACACACACAGACTCACTCTCCTGCTGGTAATAGCTCGTCCAAACTGACGAGCTATTACCAGCAGGAGAGTGAGTCTGTGTGTGTATGGGGGTGGGTTTTTGGAGGGGGGTGAGGGAGTGAGAGAACCTGGATTTGTGCAGGAAATGGCCTAACTTCATTATCATGCACATTGTGTAAAGAGTTGTCACTTTGGATGGGCTATCACCAGCAGGAGAGTGAATTTGTGTGGGGGGGTGGAGGGTGAGAAAACCTGGATTTGTGCTGGAAATGGCCTAACCTGACGATTACTTTAGATAAGCTATTACCAGCAGGACAGTGGGGTGGGAGGAGGTATTGTTTCATATTCTCTGTGTATATATAAAGTCTGCTGCAGTTTCCACAGTATGCATCTGATGAAGTGAGCTATAGCTCACGAAAGCTCATGCTCAAATAAATTGGTTAGTCTCTAAGGTGCCACAAGTACTCCATTTCTTTTTGCGAATACAGACTAACACGGCTGTTACTCTAAAGTCCATTGATGGTTCTTCCCAATTCTCTGCTCTTCTACAGCACACCAACCCACGGGGCTGCCTTCCGAGAGTCTTTGCTTCCTTTTCGAGGCCCACCATCAGTGCTAACTGTAGCTTTCCCACAGTTCTCTCCTTAGCTGGCTTCTGTCAGGCCCTTCCCACAGAGGGGGCATTCCAGACCCTCTCTCTTCTGGGTTTCCTTCCTCTAACCACTCTGAAGTTCTTCCTTTTAACTCCTCCCTGAGCTTGACACACCCTGAAGGTGTTACCAGGTGGGACTAACAAAGCTCTCAGGCTCTAGTTAACCCCTTCTTAGCTGGTGTGTGTTTTATACACCCCATCACCACCTCTATATAAAAATGCTTTTCCAAAAATCAAGAGCTGACACTTTTACAACATTCCCTTCATGTACCAGTGTTGTGTTTTTATAGAAAAAAGGATCAATTTTGTCTAACTGGATTTGCTCTTTATAAACTTCCGTTTATTGTTTATAATTCCATGACCTTCCTTATACTTGCATAGTTTTTCTTTGCACATTAGTGGCATTGTTTCACCAGAGACTGAAGTGAGTGACCAGATGGTAATTGCCAAGATGTCTGTCTTTCCCTTTTTTGAACATTGCTAACATGTTTATTTATTTGTTGCAGTCCTTTGGTACCTCTTCACGGTGCATATTCTTCCCTCTCACATGCTTGGAAAGGGAAAGGATGTGGTGAGAAAACATCATGACATTCTGATTGCTTGTTCTTTTTTCCCTTCATTTTCATATTTTTAATTTTTTTTTTTTTTTTTTTTTACAAAATGATGCAGTATCTGGGCCATTGTGGGAGCATTGTTAGTCCAATTTCCCTCCTCACTTATTAATGGGCCTGTTTCCCATGTGGATTTTCTTCCCCCTGCTACTGTATTTCTAAATTTCCTCATTAATGTTATTAAAACATTTTGACATATGACAAGAACAGAGATATTTTCCACTGTATTAGGAGCCACTCAAGTAACACCGAGAAAGAGACTTTGTAACACCCAAACCTTCTAAATTAAAAATTACAAACTGTCAATGATTAAAACAAAACAACTTCCCCAGCCCCCTAAAATCCCTAACATATTGTACCTAATTATGCTCCCATCAAAATCAGTGGTATTTCTGACACTGACTTCAATGGCGGCAGGGTTTGGCCAGTTAACTAACATCACAACACTATAAAAAAAGCCTAATTTCGGTAGAATCACTGCAAAGGAAAATGGGGCACAGACCAGCCTTTGGTCTAGTTCAGAGAGTGGCGGGAGTGAGAGAGGTACTGGGAGGAAAGGTGGTTTTAAGCACCATTGCAGTTCCCTGATTTGGAGGCCAGTGGGTGTGAGGTTGGTCCTGAGGTACAGATTAGAGTATCTCTGGGGAGTCTGTGGGTGGGGAGGGAATAGGTGAAGCTGCACTGAGTGGCAATGCCTGTCCAACAGCAAATGGGAATTCCCTCAAAACAAGGGACTCCTGAGGGAATGGATAAACTGGCTGGGTGGCGGTTTTTCACTGCCAATGCAGCACAGGCCTGTTTGGGGGCTTATTCCTTCACCCACTTACTTCCCTGGTCCTTCTCGCATGAACAGAGAGCAACAATACCTGAAGTACAAGGGTGCAAACAATTCAATGTTTATTGGGGTGAACTTCCAGCAAACATGATTCCAGTTTCCTTCTTTAGTGTCCCCCTTCCCAGCTCTGACACCACAGAGCCTTACCTGTGTCCCTGTTCCCATTCCTGCCCTTAGCCAAACATGATTCCAATTTCCCCACCCCCATTCCGTTCCCATTCCCTCCCTTAGCAAAACATGATTCCAATTCCCCACCCCCATTCCCTGTTCCCATCCCCCCCCCCACACACATACTTCCTGATTGACTGCAGACTATACAGTAAAACTTGAGTTCTGCTTAGCTATACCTTAACCAATCATTTTACTGACATTTAACCAACCAATCCTAACATATTGTAACATGATTATTTAACCAGTTATATCCCACCACCTTAATTAGTTTACACCCAGCAAAATTAATTATACAGCAGACAGGAACAATCACAGAACCAGAGATTATGCAGACAAACAATAGGGAAATGGGGACTACAGTGATAGAACAAACACAGAAACGAGGATTTCACATCCCAGCTATTGATAAGTGAGTTCTTGCCAGACAGGATGCTATCAAACTAAGTTTCCTTTTACATCTTCTAGGCACTTCCCTTTCTCTGGGGTGACAGGCATTATCAGGACAGGATTGTATTCCTAACAGCCCAATAGCACCTTATTTCAATGTGACTAGTTTGGAATATGTGTGGAAGATGTGACCGTTCTCTTCCCAGCTTATGGCTGCCTCTGTTGCTTAGCCAAAGGCCTTAGCCTAAGTCCTGGTCTACACTAGGACTTTAGGTCGAATTTAGCAGTGTTAAATCGATGTAAACCTACACCCGTCCACATGATGAAGCCCTTTTTTTGACTTAAAGGGCTCTTAAAATCGATTTCCTTACTCCACCCCTGACAAGTGGATTAGCGCTTAAATCGGCCTTGCCGGGTCGAATTTGGGGTACTGTGGACACAATTCGACAGTATTGGCCTCTGGGAGCTATCCCAGAGTGCTCCATTGTGACCGCTCTGGACAGCACTGTCAATTCAGATGCACTGGCCAGGTAGACAGGAAAAGAACCGCGAACTTTTGAATCTCATTTCCTGTTTGGCCAGCATGGCAAGCTGCAGGTGACCATGCAGAGCTCATCAGCAGAGGTGACCATGCAGAGCTCATCAGCAGAGGTGACCATGATGGAGTCCCAGAATCGCAAAAGAACTCCAGCATTGACCAAACGGGAAGTACGGGATCTGATTGCTGTATGGGGAGAGGAATCCGTGCTATCAGAACTCCATTCCAGTTTTCGAAATGCCAAAACATTTGTCAAAATCTCCCAGAGCATGAAGGACAGAGGCCATAACAGGGACCCGAAGCAGTGCCGCCTGAAACTTAAGGAGCTGAGGCAAGCCTACCAGAAAACCAGAGAGGCAAACAGCCGCTCTGGGTCAGAGCCCCAAACATGCTGCTTCTATGATGAGCTGCATGCCATTTTAGGGGGTTCAGCCACCACTACCCCAGCTATGTTGTTTGACTCCTTCAATGGAGATGGAGGCAACACGGAAGCAGGTTTTGGGGACGAAGAAGATGCTGATGCTGATGAGGTTGTAGATAGCTCACAGCAAGCAAGCGGAGAAACCGGTTTTCCTGACAGCCAGGCACTGTTTCTCACTCTGGACCTGGAGCCAGTACCCCTCGAACCCACCCAAGGCTGCCTCCTGGACCCGACAGGCGGAGAAGGGACCTCCGGTGAGTGTACCTTTTAAAATACTATACATGGTTTAAAAGCAAGCATGTGAAAGGATTAATTTGCCCTGGAATTCGCAGCTCTCCTGGATGTACTCCCAAAGCCTTTGCAAAAGGTTTCTGGGGAGGGCAGCCTTATTGCGTCTTCCATGGTAGGACACTTTACCACTCCAGGCCAGTAACACGTACTCGGGAATCATTGTACAACAAAGCATTGCAGTGTATGTTTGCTGGCATTCAAACATCCATTCTTTATCTCTCTGTATTATCCTCAGGAGAGTGAGATATAATTCATGGTCACCTGGTTGAAATAGGGTGCTTTTCTTCAGGGGACACTCAGAGGTGCCCGTTCCTGCTGGGCTGTTTGCCTGTGGCTGAACAGAAATGTTCCCCGCTGTTAGCCACGGGGAGAGGGGAGGGTTGAGGGGGTAGCCACGCGGTGGGGGGAGGCAAAATGCGACCTTGTAACGAAAGCACATGTGCTATGTATGTAATGTTAACAGCAAGGTTCACCCTGAAAGAGTGTAGCCACTGTTTTATAAAATGTGTCTTTTTAAATACCGCTGTCCCTTTTTTTCTCTCCACCAGCTGCATGTGTTTCAATGATCACAGGATCTTCTCCTTCCCAGAGGCTAGTGAAGATTAGAAAGAAAAAATAACGCACTCGTGATGAAATGTTCTCTGAGCTCATGCTGTCCTCCCACACTGACAGAGCACAGACAAATGCGTGGAGGCAAATAATGTTAGAGTGCAGGAAAGCACAAAATGACTGGGAGGAGAGGTGGCGGGCTGAAGACAGGGCTGAAGCTCAAATGTGGCGGCAGCGTGATGAGAGGAGGCAGGATTCAATGCTGAGGCTGCTGGAGGATCAAACCAGTATGCTCCAGTGTATGGTTGAGCTGCAGGAAAGGCAGCTGGAGCATAGACTGCCACTACAGCCCCTGTGTAACCAACCGCCCTCCTCCCCAGGTTCCATAGCCTCCACACCCAGACGCCCAAGAACGCGGTGGGGGGGGGGGCCTCCGGCCACAGAGGATTGCCCAAAAAACAGAAGGCTGGCATTCAATAAATTTTAAAGGTGTAAACTTTTAAAGTGCTGTGTGGCATTTTCCTTCCCTCCTCCACCACCCCTCCTGGGCTACCTTGGTAGTCATCCCCCTGTTTGTGTGATGAATGAATAAAGAATGCATGAATGTGAAGCAACAATGACTTTATTGCCTTTGCAAGCGGTGATCGAAGGGAGGAGGGGAGAGTGGTTAGCTTACAGGGAAGTAGAGTGAACCAAGGGGCGGGGGGTTTCATCAAGGAGAAACAAACAGAACTTTCACACCGTAGCCTGGCCAGTCATGAAACTGGTTTTCAAAGCTTCTCTGATGCGTACTGCGCCCTCCTGTGCTCTTCTAACCGCCCTGGTTTCTGGCTGTGCGTAACCAGCAGCCAGGCGATTTGCCTCAACCTTCCACACCACCATAAACGTCTCCCCCTTACTCTTACAGATATTGTGGAGCACACAGCAAGCAGTAATAACAGTGGGAATATTAGTTTCGCTGAGGTCTAAATGAGTCAGTAAACTGCGCCAGTGCGCCTTTAAACGTCCAAATGCACATTCTACCACCATTCTGCACTTGCTCAGCCTGTAGTTGAACAGCTCCTGACTACTGTCCAGGCTGCCTGTGTACAGCTTCATGATCCATGGCATTAAGGGGTAGGCTGGGTCCCCAAGGATAACTATAGGCATTTCAACATCCCCAACAGTTATTTTCTGGTCTGGGAATAAAGTCTCTTCCTGCAGCTTTTGAAACAGACCAGAGTTCCTGAAGATGCGAGCGTCATGTACCTTTCCCGGCCATCCCACGTTCATGTTGGTGAAACTTCCCTTGTGATCCACCAGAGCTTGCAGCACTATTGAAAAGTACCCCTTGCAGTTTATGTACTCGCCGGCTTGGTGCTCCGGTGCCAAGATAGGGATATGGGTTCCGTCTATGGCCCTACCACAGTTAGGGAATCCCATTGCAGCAAAGCCATCCACTTTGACCTGCACTTTTCCCAGGGTCACTACCCTTGATATCAGCAGATCTTTGATTGCGTGGGCTACTTGCATCACAGCAGCCCCCACAGTAGATTTGCCCACTCCAAATTGATTCCCAACTGACCGGTAGCTGTCTGGCGTTGCAAGCTTCCACAGGGCTATCGCCACTCGCTTCTCAACTGTGAGGGCTGCTCTCATCTTGGTATTCATGCGCTTCAAGGCAGGGGAAAGCAAATCACAAAGTTCCATGAAAGTGCCCTTACGCATGCGAAAGTTTCGCAACCACTGAGAATTGTCCCAGACCTGCAACACTATGTGGTCCCACCACTCTGTGCTTGTTTCCCGAGCCCAGAATCGGTGTTCCACAGCATGAACCTGCCCCATTAGCACCATGATGCATGCATTGGCAGGGCCCATGCTTTGAGAGAAATCTGTGTCCATGTCCTGATCACTCACGTGACCTCGCTGACGTCACCTCCTCGCCCGGTATCGCTCTGCCAGGTTCTGGTGCTGCATATACTGCTGGATAATGCATGTGGTGTTTAATGTGCTCCTAATTGCCAAAGTGAGCTGAGCGGCCTCCATGCTTGCCTTGGTATGGCGTCCGCACAGAAAAAAGGCGCGGAACGATTGTCTGCCGTTGCTCTGACAGAGGGAGGGGCGACTGATGACATGGCTTACAGGGTTGGCTTACAGGGAATTAAAATCAACAAAGGGCGTGGCTTTACATCAAGGAGTATTTCAGGCAGGACTTCACGGAGGGTTTCAATAAGAAATGGTGCACCTAAGTAATTGTTCTTATTGGAACAAGCAGGTTGGTCTGGCCTCTGATTGATACATGGCTAGATTTACCTCGCTGCACCTTCTCTGTGAGTGACTGCAGTGTGACCTAGAGGAATGAGTCCCCTAGATGGGGGAGGTGGGTGGAAGCAAATGAGTACAAAACAAATCTGGTCTATTTCTTGTTTTGATCCACTCCATCTATCTTTTACATCTTTGGCTGGCAGCAGATGGTGCAGAAGGACTGCAAGCCATCCACATCTCATGGCTGCTCGGCAGAAGATGGTGCAGTAGGACTGCTAGCCATCCTCATCTCTTGCCTGCCTGGCAGAAGATGGTACAACAGGACTGCTAGCAATCCGTATCGCCTGCCTGCTCACTATAAGATGGTTCAATAGGACTGACTGCAGGACTAAAGAGAATGACCTGATCAAGGCACTTCTAATGTAGTCCCTGCACCCATGTCTGCCCAGGCGCTCCCGGACATCAGTAGGACTATGTATTCGGGTGTGGGTTCTTGCTCTCTCTCAACCCAGACAGATTGTTGTTCTATTTTAATTTCATATCTTTGAGTAATCATTTTGAGTCTGATCCAAAGGTCATTGAAGTCAATGGGTGTCTTTCCACTCACTTGAATGGGCATTTGGCTAGTGCCTTGGGGTGGCTTCTTGTTCCTGATATTCCCCTCCTCCCCAAAGGGTTTATTGCCTATTGTTAATTACACTGCTTTTTAGGGCATGCTAAGCCTTCTCCCACACAGTAGGCTTTTAATTTTTCATTGCATTACATCATATGCACTATCTGGAACTTCCTTGTCACTCCGTTCAAACCAGTAACTCACTTCCTCACTCTCAGGCTTCTCTGAACACCTTCCTTCTCTCTATCACTTTTGATTAGTTCTCTAAAGTCTTTTGCAACACTGTATCAAGGACACAATATAAAATAATGTATTTCATTACATGTGTCAAGGTTCCTTCCCCACTCTGAACGCTAGGGTACAGATGTGGGGACTTGCATGAAAAACCTCCTAAGCTTATCTTTACCAGCTTAGGTCAAAACTTCCCCAAGGTACAAAATATTCCACCCTTTGTCCTTGGATTGGCCGCTACCACCACCAAACAAATACTGGTTACTGGGGAAGAGCTGTTTGGAAACGTCTTTCCCCCCAAAATACTTCCCAAAACTTTGCACCCCACTTCCTGGACAAAGTTTGGTAAAAAGCCTCACCAATTTGCCTAGGTGACTACAGACCCAGACCCTTGGATCTTAAGAACAATGAACAATCCTCCCAACACTTGCACCCCCCCTTTCCTGGGAAATGTTGGATAAAAAGCCTCACCAATCCAAACCCTTGGATCTGAGAACAATGAAAAAGCATTCAGTTTTCTTACAAGAAGACTTTTAATAGAAATAGAAGTAAATAGAAGTAAAGAAATCACCTCTGTAAAATCAGGATGGTAGATACCTTACAGGGTAATTAGATTCAAAACATAGAGAATCCCTCTAGGCAAAACCTTAAGATACAAAAAAGATACACAGACAGAAATAGTTATTCCATTCAGCACAATTCTTTTCTCAGCCATTTAAAGAAATCATAATCTAATACGTACCTAGCTAGATTACTTACGAAACGTTCTAAGACTCCATTCCTGGTCTATCCCCAGCAGAAACAGCATATAGACAGACGGAGACCCTTTGTTTCTCTCCCTCCTCCCAGCTTTTGAAAGTATCTTGTCTCCTCATTGGTCATTTTGGTCAGGTGCCAGCAAGGTTACCTTTAGCTTCTTAACCCTTTACAGGTGAGAGGAGCTTTCCCCTGGCCAGGAGGGATTTCAAAGGGGTTTACCCTTCCCTTTATATTTAAGACAACATGATAATTACATTAGTACCTAATATGTCTAATTTACTCCGAATCTGCTGGAATATATAAGTACTTTGAATTTGTTGTGCTTGATTATTTATAACCAAGGAGTTCATCCTTCAGCCATTATGCAGGCAAAACTTTTAAGGTAAATCTACATAGCAATGAAACACATGTGGCTGGCCCATGTCAGTTGATTTGGGCTTGTGGGATTTGGTGTGTGAGGCTATAAACCTGCAGCGTAGACATAAGAACAGCCATACTGGATCAGACCAATGGTCCATCTAGCCCAGTATCCTGTCTTCTGACAGTGGCAGGTGACAAATACTTCAGAGGAAATGAACAGAACAAGGTAATTATTGAGTAATCCACCCCCTGTTGTCCAGTCCCAGATTCTGGAAATCGGAGGTTTAGGGATATTCAGAACATGATGTTGAGTGGTAATAGCTAATTTAGACCCCATCGTTTTGTATGTGTAGCAGGGATTATGTTTTCCAATGTGCATTACTTTGCATTTATCAACATTGAATTTCATCTGCCAATTTTTTGCCTAGTCACCCACTTCTGTGAGATCCCTTTGTAACTCTTTGCAGTCTACTTTGGACTTAACCACCCTGAGTAATTTTGTATGGTCTGCAAATTTTGTATTGTCTGCAAACTCTGAGTCCATATCAGCTGACCCAGGCCAGCTGTGGATGTTTTGTTGCAGTGTAGACATACCCTTACTGAAGTCAATGAAAATGCAGGCTCCGATGCTAGGTGAGAGCTCTGTACACATCCTCAGGAAATTTGTGTTTACCTTTGCAATTGGCTGTTGGTGAAAAATTCCATACATGGTTCCTAGATTGACTCTATTCCTAGATTACTAATGTCTAGTGTACCTCTTTTTGGTTGCTAATTTACTACTTTTACCAAAGAATGTAGGGAAACCCTCAGACAATAGTTGGGAGGTTTAAATTAAAGCCTGGGGTTTATGAACTCACCTCGCAAATGCTTACACCTTAAAGAAAAGCAGGAGAATGTTAAGATGCGTTGCTTTGCAGAAGTCATTATAAATTATTTGCCTGGATCTTTCACAAGCCAAAATATGCATTACACTGATTCAAACACAAAACCCAGGTAATCATATGAATTTTAACTTTTGCATAGAAAGGGAATATTATAATCCTGTTTTATGCTGCTCTTTCTTCCCAAGTCCTCAGCACACAAAGCTGTCTTTCTCAGAAGCTTGGATACAAATAGAAGAAAACCCAAATCCCCAGTGGTACTCATTTTGCACACCACTGTACAACGCCTACGTTTCTGTGATTTGCATTCCCTTGTGAAGCAGCCAAATGAGTAAACATTAAAGACTGAGACTGAAAGTACCGAAAAACAATATTCTTGGTAAGGGAACTTGCCTTCAAAAATCAATGAGATAATATCCCTTTAAAGCTATTTCTAACAGCTGTATCTCCTGATTTGGCTCTCTGGGAGCTGGCAGTATTGGGGAGATTAATGATAGATTTAACAACAGAAAGGTACACCCCATTTCGATCTGGTACAGTTAATGTCCTTTAATGCCTTTTCCATGCTGTGAAGTCAAACGAAGGACCAGCTAAACACCTTCATTTGTTCAGATGAAGTCTTGTATAACTGCAACTTTCTGGATTATAATAGGGAGGCCGCTATGCAGCTGACAGAAAGTCAATGGCAGGACAGAAAAGTGTATGATCTTCAGCAAGCACATCAACATTTTCTACTAACAAGCAGGGAGCAGAGTGAGCTCACCTCAACAGAGGACAAAAAACACCTTCCACCTTAGTCCTTATATAAATAAAAGTTGGAAGTGTAGTGTCTGACCAGCACGTGCTAGTTTTACCATTTCAGCTGCACAGAGGCTTTGCTTTACAAACCATTATAGGAATAATCGTCCTTATAAGGATCATTTCTAAAAGAATTGTGAAATAGATTAGGTATATTCAGTTCAGGAAAAAAGCATTTTTAATAGGCTTTGGGCAAACAATCTGTTCCTTTGATACATCTTGCTAGTGAGTTTCAAAGAAACCAAATTGATGAAGCTGTGAAGAAAATGATTTGTTAAAAATTAAGTCTTTTTCTTTAAAGATTCAAGTTGAAAGAACATCGCTAAGGACTGTGCCTAATCAGAACCTTTGAACACTATCAGGCATGCCCCATTAGAGTTGCCAGCCTTCCAAAACAAATTACTTACTGTAATCCCTTGCCTGATGTATGCAGCAAAAGACAATAGCACAGCTCGGTAGCACTGTCATTGCATGAGATTTATAGTGTGCAGCTGAGTAAACTTCAATTTATACTCTATATCACAAAGTGACCATGAACCACACTTCAAGACAATGAATATTAACACTATCAAACTCACTTAACATAACTGGCCAAGTTCTCAGCTGGTGTAAATTTGTGTGCCTCCATTGAATTCAACAGAGCTATGCTGATTTACACCAGCTGATGATCTGGCCATAACATTTAGTGGGCTAACAGTTAACTATTACTTTCTTCCCAAAGTTTGGAAACTTTTCAAAAGCTGCAGTGCCAGGGATTGCAAAGGACAAAGAGGCAGTTATGAGTGTGAATCAGTCACTCCTTCCTTGTATGTGTTGCAGTTAATAATGTTTATGAAATATATTGGGCAAGATTCCTCAGCAGGTGTAAAACAGCATAGCTGTATTGGAATCAATGGAGCTACACTAATTTAAACCAGCTGAGGATCTGCACTATTGTTTGCATAAACCAACCCCTGAAATAATAATTTTCTTTTTTACCGAATATGGTCCTATATGTTCTCTTCCATGGCCAGCCATTTGGATTGTCACAAACGTTTCATAATATCATTAAAACAGTCAACTGGATCATAAAATAATTCTGAAGTAAATGAGGCACAGTTATTCAGTAACTTTCACCCGTGGAAATGTGGGAAGGGGACTGCATATTTGATGGTAATTGAAATATAGCAAGTAATCATCTAACTAAAAAATATACAGCCTGGGTAATCACAGTTTATAATAGGTTAAAAGTGCCAGCAATATCATGCGTCTCACACAGTGAAAATAAGTTTCAGAGGGGCAGCCGCGTTCGTCTGTATCAGCAAAAAAGACGAGGAGTCCTTGTGGCACCTTAGAGACTAACAAATTTATTTATTATTTATTTATTAAATAAATTTGTTAGTCTCTAAGGTGCCACAAGGACTCCTTGTTGTTTTTGAAAATAACAAGTGATTCTAATGCTAATATGAATTGTGGCAAGTATAAATCTAGCCAGTTAACTGTGGTCCTGATCCAAAGCCTATTGCTGTCAATGGAAAGACTCCTATTGATTTCAAAAGGGCTTTGGATCAGAGCCCCAGGGCTCAATCCTACAAGATATTGGGCACCTCCAAAAGCTGAAGTCAATGGGAGCTGAAGGAGCATGGGACCTTGCACAAATGGATGTTAAAAGTTCTGGTTCAGCAGGGTACTTAAGAACTTAAATCTTAAGCATGCAAGTAATCTCACTGATCCAGATCTTCCAAGGGAGTTAGGTGTCTAACTGCCTTGAAACCAAGGGGAGTTAGATGCCTAAATCCCTTGGAGGATCTGGGCCATTGACTTCAGGGGGATTTCTCACATACTTAAACTTTGGGTTATGCTTGTGAATTGGAACCTGAGCTCTGATTTGGAACTAAGCAAGCATGCCATGTTGATAACTTAAATGCTAGTGCACTGGTTTTTTCTGGATCCATAAGGTCCCTCCGTACATAGTATCTTATTTGGCTAAAAACAATAACAGCATTTTACATTTTGAGCACATAGCTGGAATTTTGTCATTGTTTTTATTCTCCTGTTCAATGTACATTACTACTTCCATTTCAGTTCATGTTCCATGTAGTTCATTCATATTTTATACCATTTATCACTTTGTGATTCTTAGGTCATGCCTACTTAGGGAAATAGGAAAGCTAAGCCTCATTAAGTAAAGGTGTGAATTTAAAGCACATTAGTTAAAGTGCATTTAACCCCAGTGTGGATGCTCTCATGTAGAATTGTAATCCTAGTTTGCTTTAATCCTCTTCAAAGCAGAACACTTTGGAGATGTCTCTTTCCCATCAAAAGTCTACAAATATAGCAAATATTCTATTTTTTGTGTATTAAGGTGATGACAGATACTGGCACTGAGATCTCTGTATTTCTTGATATTTCATTGCTTGCTCCTACAGCTAAGTTTTGCATCATGGGCTTTATGGCTCATAGGCATTAACATTCAGTCTAACTATTGAAACTAACCTGCCTAGGCTTTTATATAGTGCACAACATCATGGCATGTGAGTGCTTCCTTTGCTATTGACTGGGTCTCTGTTGCCTTAACCATTGTCAAATGGGTGATCTCAGGAAACTGGAAAAGCTCTGTAAGTCACTTACAGTAAGTGGGATTTGCAAGAGCACCAGCGTTGGGTTGATTCTGCTGTTGTGGAAATGAAAGGGAGTTTTACCATTGACTTCAATGAGTACAGAGGTTAGTCAACACTAAGGACTTTTGAAAATTGCTCTCTGTATTTCAATCTAGTACACAATGGTTGTTTGAACTAACTACTATAATATCTCAGTGGGAGAAACTCTTCTTGTCTGGAAGGAATAATAAAAAATACATAATAAAACTAGCTGTCATGGAAGTTAATTGAGAGAAGGTCTTTGCTTTCTTTCTCCTGTGTTGTGATCCATACGTCAATGGTTTCTAAAATACTCGCAATTTTGCTTTTGCTTTTAAAAATATAGCCAGATAAGGGACTGAAATTACACTTAATTCTATTCTCTGTGAGTGTATGTGCTACTCTTTTCCATATGGTACGTGCATTAAAAGAAAAAAAGTGTTACAGGTTACAAATATTAAAAATAAATTCTGCTAGTACAAATTGCCTGTTGCCTTGTTCATCAAAAGTCTTACATAGTAACTCTTTTGGACTACAGACTCTATGGAGCTTAGAGGTAAAACTAAATTAAGGGGGAAGTTGCTGGTGTGTATATTAAGTTAATTTTAGGGCACAATACAACCAAGAGGGCAGCGTCCTCATCTCCCATTAACTTAAGCTGGGAGCCAAATGTATATGGTGTCTTGTGTGAGGCACTCAGGATCTTGCAGGCTCAGGCAATTATAGCCTATAAGTGAACAGTAGCCAAAAGAAATCAAGATACATACCCAAAGCTGCAACCTTGCAGATAATCGCTATGCCAGACCTTTGTTGTTAATGCCTCCGTTTCTTTTTGATCCTGTTGTCAAGAAAGAAAGAAAGAAAGAAAGAAAGAAAGAAAGAAACTGATGTCTCAGCTTCCACTGTAGTAGAAGATCAAACCAAAATCAGATGGTTGCATGCAAAATATTCATGGCAAATTGTGGGTCTCAAAAGACTCAAGTGTTGGTACAGAATATTAATGAAATCACTGGCTACATTCTGCTCAGTCTTTTTGGCTTCAATATGATACTCATGCAAGTCTTCAGGTGTGAGAAAAATAAGAGAGACTTAGCTTCATTGTAGATTCTCTATGGATTATATCCTTAAATGAGATTTTGCCAAATCATAATGGCCATGGATCATGATCTAGCTGCCCTTCTATGATGCTGGATGTTGTAACTAGGTTTGGTGTCTATTGGAAGCAACTGCGGAAAGCTTGTCTACACCACATGAGAGCAAAGGGTAGCAGGAAACTTCTCCATATAAGCAACAAAAGGTGGCAGAGCTGATGAGCTAGAGAGATAAATATATTTGACAAACTGCATTAACTTCTGGTACGTAAGTATTAATAAATCTCAGTGATTAATGTTCTCTCAAAATAAAAGAACAGCGGTGTGCCTGTCATGTTTACCCATGCCCAGTGCAACACGGGAAACGTTTGCACACTGGAAAAGCCAGTAACACCTAAATTGATGTTCTCTTCGAGGCACCTCATTTTTTATAGCAGATGCGACATAGAGAAATAAAAGAATGAGCAGAAGAGTCTGCTTCGTAGGGGAAGAAAAGGAGGGCAATGAGGTCAAATAAACTGTCTTGAGTCTCATTTATTCCAAGGAACTAAGAGAGCTTTCCGTGACAGCTTAGCAAGGGTGGGGAAAGAATGATTGAAAGTGAGACCATACTTAAACCACTGCTTCCTGGTAACTTTAGTCAAGGGTATTCTCAACCTTTACCTTGATTAGCCCCAAACAAACAAATAAACAAACAAAAGCTCCCTGAGTCAGTTACAACTGCATGTAGACATTTCACATACAGTATAAATACTGATATGAAATAGTGAGATATAAGCCATGTGGCATTTTGCACTGCTCACATATTCAACACTAAAGAAATCTGTAGGGATACCCTGGGAGAATGTCTGTGAAATCCTGCCCCATTGAAGTCAATAGGAATGTTGCTGTTGACAGCAAGGAGGCTAGGATTTCACCCCCGAGTGCTGAATTTCTAACTACCACATTATTATACATCTAGAAATATAGAGGGGCAGTTGTAATTGCTCTGCAGCATCCTCCTGTAACCTGTACCAATCTCTGAAAGTGTCCTCTAAATCCATCCTCTTCAAAAACTAGACTGTGGTATCTGTCCCCATTGCCAAAACTCTCTTTCCACTTACTCTCTCTGATCTCATCCAAGCTGGCTTCTACCCCCACACCTCCACTGAAACTGCCCTCACCAAGGTGTAATTCCATTGACTTAATTGAGCTACACTGATTTACACCAGCTGATGATCTCTTCATGGTTCAAATCCCCTCTCCATGCAGATGATTCTCAACCCTACCTGTCTGCCCACACCTCTTCCCAATGTCCCAGTTTCATGGACCTCTCCTCTTGGATGTCCTGTATCTCAAACAATTCTCCCCCAAACTGAAAATTTTATCTTAACGTCTCTCCACCACCTTTTTTCCTTCCTTTCCATTATTTAGAGCTCCACTGCCCTTTCTGTTCCCATACACACGCAACAGGTGTGGCCTTTGGCTCTTCTCCCTGCTTCTCCTCCCATGATCTTTTATTAAGTTCAGTTGCTTCTTCCTCTTTCACACAGCTAAAAAGCTTTTTTCTTTATTAACTCCCTAGCACTCTTGTCCATGATCTCCTGATCCCTCACTTGTTTACTGTAACCTTATCTCTGTCCTCACAGTTACTCACCCTTCCTCTACCAGTCTTCCAAACCATTGCTGCTAAAATCTACTTCCTCTTCCGCTGCTCTAATTTGGCCATCCTCACTCTGAATCTGTTCACTGGTTTTCTCTGTTTTATGGCATCAAATTTAAGCTCCTTCTCCTTACCTTCTTAAACTCTGCATAATCTTGCCTGCAGTTCTTCTAATCTTCTTTCCTTCTTACTCCTTTCTCCTTCTTGCGTTCATTCAGCCTAGCCCGCATGCATAGATCAACCTCCCACTTTTTGCCCACAAAGTGCCCACTCTCTCCTCTTTCAAACCCCTCTTTAAAACTCATTTCTTCAAAGATTTCCTCATTCTTTATCCTCCTCACAAGTATTATCTCCAAACCCTGAACTGTTTCCCACTTTTCTCTTTCATTCTTTTCAGGGCAGGGACAATTTTTTACTGGACTGACTAGGAGTGGGTGACATTTTGGAAGGCACAAGGTAGAAAGGACAGTTAGGCACCTTAATTCAATTTTTATTTAAAGAACAACTAATGTTGTTTCAAAAAGTCATTTTGAAATGAAAAATAGAAGAATCCCATTCTGAAAATGTCAAAACAGAACATTTCAACATTATCAAAATGCTTCATTTTTTTCAGAACAAGTTTTCATTGAAATTGACATGCTTTTCAAAACGTTTCGATTTAGACAAAAAATGGCATTTTTAATTTCAATGAAAAATTTCTAACCAGCTCGACCACAATCTTCCACAACACAAGTTTTCTTAGAGTAGTAATGGGAAAGCTATGCATACTTCATTTCAAGCAGGAGTTTAAGGAAAAGCTTCATAGCCCTAATCCGATGGAGCAAGTTTTAGACCCTTGTCCTTCTTGGCAACCATCCATCCATTAGGGTAGTGCTATAACTCTCCCTCCATAAGCAGCCCTGAAGAAAACAGCAACAATAGGGAATCTGTTGGTGCCCATTCAATTTTCATTCCTCTGAGACTTCCAACAATGCACAATGTGTCCCAGATTATGTAAAATTTTAAGCTCTTTGGAAATCCTGTGACCACTTGGGCATTGCTATCAGGTATTCCTTAAAGCAAAACAGAAGTTGGCAAGCACCCATCAACCAAAAGTGAGTGGCAAGGGCTGAGAAGAACCACCAAGGGCCATATATTCAGATGATGTACATTGGCATGGTTCCATTGAAATCAAGAGAGTTATGCTGATTTACACCAGCTGAATATCTAGTTCCTAAATCTTAAATGAACCTTCATCAAAATTCATAAAAGATTTGGCTTGTGTTCAGGTCTAATGAGGAACAAAGTATGGAACTATGTGTGTGAGGTAGGAATCCTGATTTTCACTGAACTGATTCTGGCATCCTTAGTTTCAGGTTAAGAATGAGACGGATTGGCCGAGCTGTGTTGTCTATGTGTGCATCAACCTTCAGTGTTCCAGGCTTTAATTATTGGCATCACTGGCTCATAGCGTCGGACAGAGGTGCAATAAATTAAAACAAATTCCTCAACCCACATCCCTGCTCACAAAACACAAGCATTTGTAAAATAGAAGTACAGTTAGTGAGTGTGTGCGTTTAGAGGGCCTGGTAACACTAATTGGTTCTGGTCTGAATCAGCTTCCTGGTTCAAGGCACATTTATAAAAGGGATTTCAACCATACAATCAGTGCCAAATGTAGCAGATGGTGGTAGGATAGTAAATTACATTAAGGAACACTTGTACAGTTTCTTTACCACTTTTTGTAGTTGAAAAACAAACAATTTCAGTCATTTAGGGTAGTGACAGATGCAATTTCTTGTTTGTCTTCAGCCTTAATAGTTTTATAGAATTATCTCAGAGAATAAAGAGGTAGATTTAATAACCACATAAACAATCTGAATAATCCCCGACCGATCATCACTTCTAGTTCAGAAGTTTATGTTTCTCCATCACTAGGATTTGTTTTTGTGTCCTCACTTTCAAGGGTTTGTGTGTTCATCTATTCCATTTTCAAGCCACAACATTTCCTCACAACAATTTTTTAACCAAATGCAGACAATAAAAAGCAGTCCTGGCCATTGCTACTACCTGGCTATCGTGATGTATGGAATAAACTTTTTTTTTTTAAACAAACAAAAAGGCTTCCATGTGCCCTGAGTTCCAACATTGTCTCCTTTGTTTACCAGTTACCACACCCTGTCTGGAACTCAATACAGCATACAGAAACACAACTACTGGCTGAGTAATATACTGCAAGTAAACATATCATTACAGTGTACGTCCAGAATCAGCTAGAGATCCAGGAGGATCCCAGATTGTGTACTTAAGTAACAAAAGATAGCAGACTCCTCTGCTTGCAGAAACTGATATCAGATCCACTGTGTCTTTTCGTTGCATTAAGTTGAATGTATACCCTACTATACAACATTTATAATGTCTATTCAACATAAGAATGGCCATACTGGGTCAGACTACAGGCCCATCTAGCCCAGTAACCTGTCTTCCAACAGTGGTCAATGCCAGGTGCTTCAGATGGAATGAACAGAACAGGTAATCATCAAGTGATCCATCCCCTGTTGCCCATCCCCAGCTTCTGGAAAACAGAAGCTAGGGACATCATCCCTACCCATCTTGGCTAATAACCATTTATGGACCTATCCTACATGAACTTATCTAGTTCTTTGTTGAACCCTGTTATAGTCTTGGCCTTCATAACATCCTCTAGCAAGGAGTTCCACAGCTTGACTGCATTGTTGGAAGAAATACTTCCTTGTATTTGTTTTAAATCTGATGTCTATTTATTTTGTTTGGTGACCCCTAGTTTTTTGTGTTATGAGAAGGACTAAATAACACTTCCTTATTTACTTTCTTCCACACCAGTCATGATTTTATAGACCTCAATCATATCCCCCCTTAGTCGTCTCTTTTCCAAGCTGAAAGGTCCCAGTCTTATTGATCTTTCCTCATATGGAAGCTGTTCCATACCCCTAATAATTTTTGTTGCCCTTTTGTGTACCTTTTCCAATTCCAATATATCTTTTTTGAGGTGGGGCACCCACATCTGCATGCAGTATTCAAAATGTGGGCATACCATGGATTTATATAGAGGCCATATGATATTGTCTGTCTTATTATCTATCCCTTTCTTAAAGGTTCCCAACAGTCTGTTAGTTTTTTTGACTGCTGCTGCACACTGAGTGGACGTTTTCAGAGAACTATCCACTCAACAGTGGATGAATGAGTAGTTGTTGCACATACATCTGAATGTCCCCCTGAATGTCCCCCGATTCTCAACTGGAGACACAGGACTGCAGATCTATCAAAATGCTTACAACTTTGGAGTTTATTCCCCATTCCTCCAGAGATGGCCACATCTTTAAAATAGTACCTTTACTCCTGAATGGCCAGATGGCTGGGGGCATAGATCCCATTCACGTTGCCAATTTGCTGATGTTAGCTCTTCTCTGGGCATGGCTGTTAACTTCCCTGCAAAATAAAGGAGAATCTTGAAAAGTAAAATGGAGGTCATCACCAGATTTCTCCAAAACTGCAGCAGTGTTTGTGCAATTGGGAACATCAGATGACCACGTAAACAAACAAGTAACTCATAAAAATGAGCGTAACCCAACTGATAGTATATTAGCCTTATTCTGATAGATCTCTTTCCCTCTCTTTGTCTTTGATCTTGTTATTCCCAGGGAACATACTGAGTGTACAAAGATAATAAACCTTTCATTCACACCTACTAAAATTCTACTACTAACTTATCCTACATTTTTGTTTATATACAACCGTATAGTTCATGAAAGAAACATTGTTCCTTTCCTTTTACACATTAGGATTCTTGGGTGTAAAGTTTCGGTTATCTACCTTCTGACCTATGAATATATTACTCAGGTGCAGGGACAATACGTGTTCCTGCATGCAACCATAAATCACCAATGAGTGGAGCTATGATCATGCATATGAACTGGGAGTGCACTGTAGGTGTCCTTGATATTAATGGATCAGCTCAGAGATGGCTGTAATTTATACAAAGCACTTTCAGGTTTTTAATGAGTATCTCTATATGTAAAGTCCATGTTTTGGGTCAGATGATCTTCTCTACTGGGAAATCTTGTCCTGTTTCAGAATAACATCTTCCACCATCCTATACAGGGAACTACAAATATTTAAAAGACATTAAGGAGATTTTAGTGACTCCAATGTATGTAGCACCCAGGCAATTCCTTTATTCAATTCCCCAGAGATTTGCAATGGGAAGCTAGAAATTTATTACAGCAGCAGCGCTCTCAAAGATTGCTCAGTGGGTTGTTTGGTGCACCGATATAAGAGAGATCTTTGGTCAGAGTGACCTGGAACTTCCTCAGGCTGGTGAATTTTTGGTGGAGTGTGACTTTTTAAGTGATATTTTTTGTCTCCAGAACGAAGTAAGGTGGGATGGAATATGAGGCTGCTATTTTGTGCTTCTTAGTGCTTTTTAGACTCTCCTGGAGTCTGAGTTGCATCATAGCCTCAGTGAAGACCCCTGGCCCTTGTCTGTTACTAATGTAAGGAAGCGGGGGGCTGGGGAGGGGAGGGAAATTGAAAGAGGCACATATGGAAATAAGGACAAAGTCAAGATGTTTTGAGGGTGGTTTTGGTTACATATTTATGGATTGTGGCCCCAGTCCAGCAATGTATTTAAGCATGTGGCATCAAGTGTCTTTCTGGATAGGGGCTTAGAAGAATGGGTGATTAAAAGGGAATAGGCTTTTTTTCCAGTTTGAATGTCACATGTGTGAGAGGGAAACTAAAGGGCTTATAAATTTGCACTGGCAGATTCAGAGCAAGTAGTGCCTGCTTTGGGATTGTCAATGGAATACAAAAGAAAATGCTTTCCCTTTTAACTCTTCATTCTCAGACTAGAACAGTTGCTCTCTCCTTGCTTAGAAGGAATGGCTTTGTCCACTTTTTAATGAGTGCCAAAAGAAAAATCCAATACCAAACAACTTCTTCTGACGATTCATCTATGTCTGTCTTGACTAGAGCAGGTCAAAAATCAAAATTTCTATGTCACATGAGATTTGAATATTTCAGTATTTGTTTTAGAACTAAACCAAGGTGAAAAGTCATGGAACAGAAAGTTCTGAAAACATTTGTTTGGCTATTTGGAAACATCTTCTTTCAGGGCAGGTCGGCATTCACCTGTGCCCAGCTGAGCTGCCGCAGTGCTTCATGAGAATTGGAGTGCTGCCTGCCCCATTCTCCTCTACTGACAGGGCTCCCCTCAGACAGGGGATTGAACCAACCCAAAATAAAATGTTTAATTCAGTTTCAGAAACCATATTTTCTTCTGATTTTCCCAATGGAAAACCGAAAAAAAATCAGCAAATCTGAGAATTTTCTTGACAGGTTTGCGGAAACTGCATTTCCGTTGGAAAAAAAACCAAACAAACCATTCATTCCTCGGGACTGGCCAACCTGCATATGGCACAGGACCCGAGGAGGTGAGACAAAGGTGGCAGTGGGGTCAGGAGATCCTGGCAGCATATGTCAGAGAAGTCTCAGGGTTGCTCTAATTGATGCCAGCTGCAAAAGCACTCCAAGGATCATTTTGCCAGCCCAGAATTTTGTGCTCCTGCCACATCCCTGTGCTCCCTAGCCCAGGGGGAAGACAGGAGTGGATGGCATGGAGCTCGGTTTGTGGCCTGAGGAGTCCTTTCGGATACATCTACCCTGCAATAAAAACATCCTTGGCAGCGAGTCTCAGAGTCAACTGACATGCGCTTGTGGATCTTGTGCTATGGGGCTAAAAATAGCAGTGTAGATGTTTGGGCTCAGGCTGGAGCCAGACTCTGAAGCCCACCCACTTGCTGGGTTTCAGATCCTGGTCTCCAGCCCTACCCTGAATGTCTACACTGCTATTTTTAGCCCTGTAGCATGAGCCCCGCAAGCCCTTGTCAGATGACCTGGGCTCTGAGACTTGCTGCCGTCGGTCTTTCATTGCAGCGTAGACATACCTGTAGGCACCAGGAATTCCCAGCTGGCTCTGTAAGCTGGCATCCTGTCCTTCTGCTTCCACCAAAGCAAGGCAAAGGGCATAGAGCAAGGCCGAGGATCTGGCCAGGGGGTTTCAAATGATTTTAGACTACCGTTACTCTCTGTACAATAAAGGTTCTTGAGTTTTCTCAATTTCCATGGCAACAAGCAACTTAATATTCATCAATATATTGTATCATGGCTTTTTCTTTCTATTAAACTCCACTTGTGACCCTCCATTTTTTCGCTGTGACATTTCCTATCTTTTGCCATTACAAATGGCCAGCCTTACTTATATTTAATTCCTAATATCCCTCCTCTTTCCTGAAACTCCTACCTGCCCCTACCTGCTGTTTCTTCTCACCCCCCAAAAAGGTCCTTTTCTAAATCTTGTTATAATACTTCCAACACACAATGGCAAAATCAGCTCTCTCCCTCTATTCTTTCTGCTTACAGATTTCCCAAATCACAGAAAATTTCATTGACCAGTGCTTCTTAGAAACATAAATAACGCTCCCTACCCAAATCCATTCACAGAGGCATGTAGTCACTTGTGCTTGTTCAGTCCTGCTAGTATGATTAAAGTGTCATGTTCAGAATACACAGATCCTTTAGCTGGTTAGGAAAATGTAGGCTTCTGCCTTCTCCTGCGCTTAAAGCACCTACTGGAGAACTGTGAAAATGCATTTGGAGTTCACTGCCCATTAGTAACTGCATAGGCTTCCTAGTGCTAAAAGTGCAGAGAAGTAAAAGCTTAAGAAGACCCCAGAGTCTGTTTCTGAGCCACAGGAAAGATGTTGCTGAGTTCAGAACTCAATCAGTGATTCATTCTGATTGAGTTTCCTTCCAGAAAAAAATATAGCACATTTCCTTCCTTCATCAGGCAGGTAGCTGTGCTGACTGGGATGAAGGAGCTGAGGTTATCTTACAGCAGGGTATCGTATAGAGCCTTAAAGGAGTAACCTTTCATGGCAGGTCTTTGGTTAAAATGTGGTACAATTCGATAATGATCAGAGTCATTAGTATGGAAAAGGCAAAGTCATGCACATGAATGAGTTTCAAAACAGTTCCTAGTGGACTGGTGTTCATATTTGATACAATTTGGGAGCCCCACCATCATCCTTTAAGGTCAGTTCTAACCAGACCTTCATTGTGGCACTTTTATGTTTTAATTGGCTGCTCAGCAACCTGGGCAGGTGGCAGGCCTGCTTTATAAATACAATTATTATTCCTTCTAGAAGCAATATCACAATTTGCAGTCTTGTTAATGGTTTCCTCTGAGGTCTAGAACTGACTTGGCATGGAGACTGAGCTAATCATTATGGAATCTGTGCCCATCTTCTATTGGTTTAGCAAACAAAGGGAATGTACTTCCCTAGTGCTGTAAATCTGGCATCTTTGAGATATAACTACTTTTTAAAAAGGTAATCCCCCCCTCAAAATCTGAATTGTATTACTGTTCATATGAGAAAAAAACCTGTTAACAGTGAACTATAAACTGAAATGGGGCCCACAAATAAAAACTAGGCCCTTGACAGATATTGGTGTGATGGTCACCAGCTTGGCCAATGTATCAGGGATTGACCTGGAGGCCCCCAGAGCAAAAGCGTAAACTGTTACAACTTGAGCTGACGACCAAGAATCTTTAGCTGTGGCTGTAACAGATTTATATTATCCGTGGATTGGGCTCAGCTGTGGACCTATAAAACACACTTCCCAGTGGATTATGTTGAGATGTTTATTTATAACTTTCAAAGATCTATATTTATTTATAATTTCTAGCGATCTATTTAGCTCTCATTCAGCAAGGCTTAATTTTAAGCAACCTGTCCCTACTAATCCTATCCCTACTCCGCAAAACACTTAAACATCTTGCTTAATTTTAAGCACATCCTTAAATCCCTTTAAAATTAAAATATC
The DNA here is from genome assembly GCF_965152235.1 of Eretmochelys imbricata. Taxonomy (NCBI): domain Eukaryota; kingdom Metazoa; phylum Chordata; order Testudines; family Cheloniidae; genus Eretmochelys; species Eretmochelys imbricata. The sequence continues at coordinate 114,635,218 of NC_135577.1, forward strand.
ATTAAAACAGTGCTTTTAATACAAGTGTTTGTGACTGCTATAGATTGGAAAGTTACAAGCAAACTGTAAAATATATAACACAGCTTCACATTTATGGAATCAAAACAAAGAATTTGAAAATTTCCCACTTAAAAATTTTCTTGTGGGGGTGTGACATTCCCCTGGTGTTATCTGGTTGGTGATTTGCTAGGTCACTCCAATCCTCAACTCTGGGAGCCAGCCTTAACCTGCTATGCTGTGAGAACCCCCCCTCCCGGCTTGTTCATGCACAGCCTCTGGCATGTAAACTGCTCCCAGCTATGTGAGTGAGCACTTTTGGCCAGCTGCTGCTTGGATTGTGCAACCGAATGACACTAGCCAATATCTCCGGTCCCAGACACAACCCTAGGAATCTCCGTCTTGGAGTGTCCAGTTATGCCCGCTGGACGCTGCAAGTTTATATGAGTTTGTCAATTTAACAAAGAAATTGTTATGTACCAGGCTTGTTATCCCAAGGGGAGTCTCTGACGTGCTTCAAACCAAAAGCACGTCCTCAGGTAGAATAAACAAACAAGTTTATTAACTACAAAAGATAGATTTTAAGTGATTATAAGTCAAAGCACAACAAGTCAGATTTGGTCAAATGAAATAAAAGTAAAACGCATTCTAAGCTGATCTTAACACTTTCAGTGCCCTTACAAACTTAGATGCTTCTCACCGCAGGCTGGCTGGTTGCCCTGCAGCCAGGCTCTCGCCTTTGATCAGCTCTTCAGTCACTTGGTGGTGGTGTCTGTAGATAGAGGTGGAAGAGAGAGAGAGAGCATGGCAAACATCTCTCCCTTTTATCATGTTCTTTCTTCCCCTTTGGCTTTGCCCCACCTCTTCAGAATCAGGTGAGCATTACCTCATCATAGTCCCAAGCTGACCAAGGGAACTGGAGTGACTCACTCAAGTCCAATAGATCCTTTGTTGCTGCCTAGGCCACTGTCCTTTGTTTCTGTGAGGCTGGGCTGGGTTTGTCCCATACATGCCCTGATGTGGTGTGAACTGCCCCTCTGCTCCTAGAGAGTTTTGCCTGGGCCTCTGCTCCTGGAGAGTTTTTGGCTGGGCTTGTTTAAAGCCAAGAGGACACATTTTCAGCCTCATAACTATACACATGAAATTACAACCTATAACATCACTATAACAACAATTCTCGGTGCATCATGAGCCTTCCAAAGACACCTGACATGACAAACTTTGCATTGGATACCACACAATCATATGATAAGGATGAACATGGGGGTTCTGGGGGTTCCCCTGAGGTACAGAGAATCACAGGGGGCTCAATCAAAACATTTTGTTTTGATAAAATTTCATTTCACTTTAAATATTTTTATTTTTTCTCTTGTACAATATAAAATAAACTATATTGCAAAATGAAGAGTCATTTCAATATAAACATTGAAATATTCTGTTCTAAAAATGCCAAAATGAAACTTTATTTTTTCATTTTTAAAAAAATGTAAATTTTGTCAAAATCACGTATTCTTACCGGAAGTTTCAGTTTTGAGGAAACGTCACTTTCCACTGGAAAATTTTCAACCAGCATGTCACTGAAGTTCAGACTGAATGTTATTTCGTTAAACATTTTGTAAACACAAGGGCCAGATCCTGAGCTGGTGTGCATCATGGGTAGTTGGATTTCAAAAAAACTATGCCACTGGGTACACCCAAAAGGCCTAACTCTTCCTCCATTTACACCATGTAACTCCACTGACATCAATGGGCTGGTAGAACGTGACTAAGAGAAGACTCCCAAATCAAACTCTATTGTAATGTTTTATTTTACTGCAGACTGAAATATGTAGTACTTGGCCAACTATATCTAAGCTCTTCTATGAAATCTGATCACTACAGAAAGCGTCCTGCCAAGACCCAGGTTCCAAAAGCTAGGGAGCGAGGGAGGGAGGAGGGGAAGGCAAAGCAAGGTGAAGAATCCCAGTGGGAGGTATCACGGTGAAAGAACATGCATAAGACATCAGTGTTAGCAGGATTCATACATCACACTACAGACAGTCTGAACGTCTCATTTGCATCAGAATGCAAATGGCATTTTTTTTTCCCTGATACATACTGTTGCACAGACATGATTGAGTTTTTGGTCCCATGCTGTCACTGCGGAGGCAATTCATTGCAAAGCTACCCTCCCCCTCCCAACCCCCACAGTTGCCAGACTCATTTACATATCCAGGTTGAGGAGAATACAGTGGCCTGCAAAAATGGAGTTTGATTGCAGAGTTCTGGCAGGCAAGCTGCATAGGATAGAGGAGTCCTACTCCATTTCAGCATCAGTGTTTAGAGCACTCCAAACCATAGTGTTTAATCAAGTCCAGTTGGCTCGGGACAACCTTTTAAGAGGGTTTAGACTCAAAGTATTAAGCAAAGTCCAAGTTAGCCCAAGGCTGCCTTTTAACCAAAAAGCTTTTCTATGTGGGGGTTAGAAGAGGAGATACTCCCTGCTGAGTAGAGCTCTAATGAATTAACCAACTCTCTTATACCACGTCAGTCAAGGGAACAATTAAATCTAAACTATTAACTACTAGTAAACAAAACTACTCGTCAATGTCTGTAGCTTGCCTACCCTCAGCACTGGAAACAAAAAAGTCCAGTACGATATCTTCATTGCTTTGAAAGGACAGGATGCAAATAAATAGATTTGCTGCCTGAACACCTTCTCCAGCAAATTGTTTCACCTCTGGCTTCCGTGGACGGATTTGCTTAATCTTTTGTTGATAACATGGCAACAAACAAAGCTATTAATGTAATAACAACATGATTACACAGCTAATCAGTCTTTAGACTTATCATCCTCTAACTAACCTTTCCTACTAGGCAAGTGAGAATTTGCAAACGTTAACTTGCACTAAGCTTGCTTGTTTTGCACTAAAATTTCATTGCTAATTAACAACATAGTATTTTCCCCTGCAAAAGTCTACTTAATGAAACATTCAATATTTAATGCTTTCTACTGAGTGAGGTGTGAGCTCTGTGTGGCTGTTAAAGATTAACACTTCTCTTTATTTCGCCCTTGCTGAATCATATTATTGGCATTATGATCACCCTTGTCCTCTCTGAGCATGTGGAACCCAATAAAAACACTTCAATTGCTCTCCAAGACCTTGGATTTTTACACATAGCACTGCCATTTTAGAGTCAAGATGGATAAACTTAATAAAGATGTTATCGTTGGTGATCCATTTGCGATAGCAGAGATGCCAGGTTCTGTAAATCCAAATGAGAGAGCTTTTGGATCTATGGCTGAAGTGCAGGGGTTTTCAGGCGCAAGGATAAATGAGATTAGTGAGGTCCTTATTTTTACTTTGCAAAAAAACAAAGTTTGAATGAGTTTGATTTGTGAGCTGAGCTCATTCTTTGGAAAACAGGTTTGCGGCTTGGCCCTGGATTCTATACCATTAAAAGCTGTGATGCAAATTACATAACACTGATAAGAAGGAAATAGTTTTAATGCGTTCATTTAAAGGACAGGCATAACTGCACACAGAATTATTAATAGGATACCAGCCTTTCACTGCTCTATTACTAGTTCAAATCTTGGCCAGACTGGTAGTGACTGAAGATAAGAATCATCATCATCATCATCATGGAAAATCCAAAAAGGAGGCAGCCTCCTTGTAGATCAAGTGCCATCCAGATCACTCTCTTTTCCTTCTTAATTAGGTCCTTAAGGTGGTCTCGCTGGATACACATGCACTTTTAATGTTGGCAAATCCCTGCACTTGTATGTGTAGACATGGCAACACGCACATGCAAAGTAACTACATATACATGCATCTAGATATTTTGCGTAGCCTATTGTGGATCCACCAGTTTTGCCCTTCTCACATGAGAACTTCAGTAAAAATATTGTTTAGCAGCCTAAATGACCTGAGCTGGAGTCTCAATTCAATTGCTAATGGATGGATATCCATGGTGGGAGAAAATCAAGTATCCCAATCAATCGCATAGGTATTTTTCTACAGATTGAAGTAAAAGTGGTAAATCAAAGTGGTACTGGATTTAAGACATGAAATAACTGCCCACAAGTAGAGTACTGCCAAAATATCTGACTTCCTAATGGGTTGCACACTATATAGGTGAGACCTTCCAAACTGATATGTTCTCTCTGAATGTTCTACTTCCTATCTGACAGTACCAAGGGAATCAGTGTCCTTCAATGGTTTGATCGCCCACACTTCCATGTTTGTAACAACATATTGTAGAAACTAACCAACCCCTCTCTAACTGGATGGCATAGAAAGTAATTACATGAGCTAATATAACATAACTCCCAATTGAAAATGACCCTGTTACTTCCAGTGATGGTCTAGAACCAATAACATCTGATTTGGATTTCAAACTGGCCAAATCTTACAGGTGTTTGCATCTGAGGTATTGATGCAGGCCATCACACTACTTGTGACATTTTGATCTGGATCCAGGAGGTTGTTTCAGACCTTGCTACTTATCGCCATGACTTTACACAAAGAGGCTGGGGAGGCAATGGTTGTGGAGAGAGAGCATTTCATGACATGCCAGCTCATTATGTAGCATGAAATAACAATGTGACACACTGAGAATATGGAACATCATCCCAGGCTTAAAAAATAAGGCGATGTAGAGCTCTCTCTACTAGCGGGGAAGGTCACTAAATCTTAGTACAGCTCTCCCAGCTGAACTTCAAGTGTGAGCTAGTGTAGGAAGAGTAACTGCAAGTGGCTGCAGTTTTACAGGCCAAGAGGAGAGGCCTTGCAATGTGTAAATTACTTCCCTTAATGCCTTGGGATGTACAGAGTAGTTTTGCAGAACCAAGCACTCCTTCGGCTACATGTATGTATGTGTGCTGCTACTTCATTGCCAGGTGCCATTAAAAATAATGGGCCCATCCTTAAGAGCCATGGTCCAGGGATGGACCAATTCAAGGGATTATTGATGAACTATGTGGCATATCCGGATGCCCTAATGAATCCATCTCAGTCTAACTCTCAGCAGTGTTGTTTGTTTTTCTCTACCTTCTTCAGTAAAAAAAAAGAGAAAGTTAAGAGAAAGATAGCTGATTGTGTCTGGAGATTTATTGTTAGAAAAGTAATGCATGTTCCTGGAAATGCAAGCAGAATTTACAGGATTTTCTCTGTCTGTTTACTGTATATGGCATTATGACTTATCTCACTCTAAGGACTTCTTTACAACAGAAGTTCCCCATAGGTCTCTGTCTCTCCAGGGGTGAAATCTTGACCCTACAGATATCAATGGCAAAACTTTTATTGACTTCAAAGGATCCAGGATTTCACCCCAGATTTTTAAACAAGTCATCACTATAGTATCTAAATTCATTTAAAGAGGAAGACTGATTTTGTGTTTAAGGCACTGGGCTGGGACTCGGGAATTTGGAGTTCAGTTCTTGATTCTGCCGTAGATTTCCTGTGATCTTGGGCAAGACACAATCTCTCTGTGCCTAACTTTCCTATCTGTTAAATTGGATAATAAAGCTCTCTCCCTCCAACGGTTTCTCATTGCAGATGAGGGCTGCATCAAATCATTGATCTGTGCAGTCATGACATAATATATGACATACTGGGGGCTTCCAGCAAAGGGACAATACTTTCATCTTTGTCCTCCCCCCCCCCTTTTTTTCTGGAGGATGGATTTTTGCAGTTCTTGTAAAAGGAGCATCACTAATTGTTGATGTTAATTTCTCAATTGTAGATTAAAAATGCAAAACAGCAGGGGCTATAGGTGAACACAAAAGACAGCAAGAGTCAAGAAAGGCAAGATAGCATAACTGCCCATTATGGGACACATTCTCCGCTTTGTGCCTCAGTCGCCCCATATGTGAGAGGAGGATAATGATATTCTCCTCCTTTTTCAAAGCACTATGAGATCTACTGATGAAAAGAACAAGGTAATATTATTTTTGACATTGTACACAATAAACAACCACAATGTCCCCCAAACTGATTTTGTATTAACTCATGCATTTTTAAAATTTGCAATAAAATTGGCTATTGAATTTCCTGCCTGGAATTACAGTAAAAATTTGCCCCTGAAGCTTTTTTTCTTACACGTCCGTCCCCGTCCCCCCCGCATTCCATGAATCTTGTGTTGGGCAGGCAGGCAAAGATTTCCCCAGTGGATTTTTTTCAGCATTAGTGGTATAATTGCCGACAATGCTATCTATACCAAAAGCAATATTACAGAAGGTAATTTATTCAATTTTTATGCATGTTAACTGTATAAATAATGATTTGTAAAATTGGCCAGAAGTTACATTAAATTGTGCAGTGGTTAAATCTGACACTGTTTATATTTCTCTTCTAAAATAATTAAACCTCCCTTTCATTTAGGAGATCATGTCCTGGCAGGTGTAATATGTTTAATATTTTTATGGCAAGTCATTTAACTTGGAATTTCGCTAAATTAATTGCAAAGCGTAAACTTTATTTAAGATACTCCAACTGAACATACAGTTATATGGTAGTAAAGGATTAATGCTGTATCTTTGAAAGGGCATTACCTTGAAACTGTCAGCCTATTCCTCATAATATTCAACAGTGAATCATTATTTAAATGTTAGGTCATCCTCCAACACACTTGACCGCATCCCAGGAGTTGAAAGATTGTGAATCCTCTTTATGTCAAATGGCCTGTGATGGATTGCTGTCTTTGGTTTTCATAGCCAGAAGTGCTCAGGAAAGGAATGAAGAAGAAGAAAGACAGAGAAAAGGAAATGGAAAGATGGACATGAATGTCAGGAAGGAAGATTTTTTTAACACTATAAAAATGGCTTTAAAATTCAGCTTAAATCAAGACATAATATAACCTTATAGAAAAAACTTCACAGGAAGTTTTCAAAAAGAGGCTGAGGAGCCACCTGTCTTGGATGGTTTAGACACAACAATTCCTGCCTCGTGGCTGGGGGTCAGACTGGATGACCCTGGCAGTCCCATGATTCTATAATAAACAAGAGGTTGAGACATTTTCATTGAAATATTAAAAGTATCCAGTAGCTTGTGGATCCACTGTGCTGTAGTGGCCGGGGCCCAGAACGGGACTCAAAATACCTGGGTTCTAGGTCTAGCTCTCCCTCACTGGGCAAGTCATGATCACTCTCTGTATCTTTGACAGGTTTCAGAGAAACAGCCGTGTTAGTCTGTCTTTGCAAAAAGAAAAGGAGTACTTGTGGCACCTTAGAGACTAACCAATTTATTTGAGCATGAGATTTCGTGAGCTACAGCTCACCTCATCGGATGCACACCGTGGAAACTGCAGAAGACATTATACACACACAGAGACCATGAAACAATACCTCCTCCCACCCCACTGTCCTGCTGGTAATAGCTTATCTAAAGTGATCATCAAGTTGGGCCAGGTTTTCTCACCCTCCGCCCCCCCCCCACACAAACTCACTCTCCTGCTGGTAATCCAGGTTTTGTGCAGGAAATGGCCCACCTTGATTATCACACACATTGTGAAGAGAGTGGTCACTTTGGATGGGCTATTACCAGCAGGAGAGTGAGTTTGGGGGGGGGGTGGAGGGTGAAAAAACCTGGATTTGTGCTGGAAATGGCCCAACTTGATGATCACTTTAGATAAGCTATTACCAGCAGGACAGTGGGGTGGGAGGAGGTATTGTTTCATGGTCTCTGTGTGTGTATAATGTCTTCTGCAGTTTCCACGGTGGGCATCTGATGAGGTGAACTGTAGCTCACGAAAGCTCATGCTCAAATAAATTGGTTAGTCTCTAAGGTGCCACAAGTACTCCTTTTCTCTGTATCTTAGTTTCACCATATGTAAAGCTGGGTACTTGCTTACCTTTGGATGAAAAGCAAAGGGTGTAAGTTGTCCTGGTGGCGGTAGTCCTATTATCCAGAATTTGCACAGGGCTCCAATTATATCTCACAGGATAAGTAGGTCTGGGCTAGTCAATGTTTGGAAGAGGCAACCCTGGGATGCGATGCATAATGGTTTCAGTGATACAGTAGGTGGCATTCCCGCACCTGCACCTGACCTGATTCTATGGAATATCCTGCTCCTATAGGTGTAATGTTTAAGATGAGCTATAAAATTCGTGTTCATGACACTTGTGATAAGAAAAGATCCTGTGAGACTTTATGTAGAACATAAGAACAGCCATACTGGGTCAGACCAAAGGTCCATCTAGCCCAGTATCCTGTTTTCCAACAGTAGCCAGTGCCAGGTGTCCCAGAGGGAATGAACAGAACAGATAATCAAGTGATCCATGCCCTGTCACCCATTCCCAGCTTCTGGCAAACAGAACTCTTGTGTCAATTCCAATTTGGGTAACTAAATTCTGTCCACCTAAAATCCGCCAGATACAGCATTCTCCTTGATGTTCAGCCCTAAATTGTTTTGTAGTATTGCTGTATTTTGTTAAACATACACTGTTGTGTTTCATGCCAGAAGTAGCTGCATTAGCTGGTGTGTATAATGATTCCTGTATGTGAGTTTCTAAAAGTGCATTGGAATAAAAGATGCTCTATAAATACATGATATTATTCAATAAGAATCCTTAATGCCTTTGAAAATTTCTTGTTCCCCCACCCTTTTCTGAGTCCTGCTAATAAGTGTTGCGGGCTTTACTGCTTTGCCATGGAAGTCAGGTCATGTAAAAAGAAAAGGAGTATTTGTGGCACCTTAGAGACTAACAAATATATTTGAGCATAAGCTTTCGTGAGCTCGGATACAGACTAACATGGCTGCTACTCTGAAACAGGTCATGTAAAGTAACTAATACACAAACTGGGGAAGGCTTTTTCTGTTGGTACTGCTTGTAAGGTGGAGAACAATAAAAAATGTCAAGTCCTCAATGAAAGCCACATCTGTTTATCAGTATATTTCCTACAGTGAAGTGATAACAACTCTGAGTGACCTGGATCAGAGGAAGGAGAACTTCATACACTGAAGTATACTTCCTAATTAAAATCCCATATGAAAATGTAATAGGGACACACCCAGACACTTTGAAAACCAATAATATTTACGATTTGTTTTAAAATTCAAGCTGACTTTGAACATTTTTTTAACTCATTAGGCATTTTATTTCAAATCAGATGGTATTTGAAAGGCAAATGACTATCTGGCATATTCCTTTCCTGTGTGAGGAAGCATAATTTAAGATTTAAAATCATTTGATCTTAGCATTTGGCATTTTTATTCACCTTTATTTCTGCAGTCAAATACTCGAAGGCAGCGTCTATACATCATTTAAATTAAAAAAAAATCAATATATGAAATATTTTCCTTTTCCTGAGGCTCAGTTATGGCAATTGGCTAGTGACAAATTACAAATGGATAGCACACAACACATGTCCTCCTCCATGAGCTAGCATTCTACACAGCAATGGACACTCCTTGCTTTTCTCCCTCAGCGTTGCGGGTTTTTTAGGAACAGCACCATCATTCAAACGGGTGGAGGCAGCAGATTTGCACATTCCTTTCCTTTCAGCTCTGAACAATTGGCTCATCTTAATGTGTACTTGAACTCTCAAATTGTAGGCTTATCAGATACTAATGTTGATTATATTTATGTACCTGAATACTCAAAAACATCTGCTATATTGAGATTCATCATTCAAAAGAGTTAATTAAAATAATGCTGAGTTAGGGGCTCAGCGTGTATTGCCAAAGTGTATATTTGTTTTGCTACAATTAATTAACAATGTATTCATGAAAACAACTCCTGCAACAAAATCTGTATTTTTAATCCCTTGTGCTAAACTCCTCAGAATCTGCTGTACTGTTTCAGTGGCGGTCTATTGAAGACTTACTTTTCTTTAAAAAAACCCAAATCACATGTTTTAATTAACTCAACAAGAGGTAAATCAGGAGTGTTGTCAACAGAAACACTGATGGATAAATCTAGTTCAAGGCATTTATCACCAAATGGTAAACAATACTTAAAATATACAGAGTATTTTTCCACTAAGATATTATTAAGCATTACACAATGCTAACAATCCTTCCCCCCATACATACAATTTCCTTTACCAGACTTTTATTCATTTAACAGATTGAGAAATACAAATCAAATCAATACCTTACTCACATATAATCCAATTTGTCTCCATCACCGATGGGGTGTCATTTATAATGTTGCACACTGCCACCGTGGCTTGTCTTACATGGTGCATTAGAATTAGCATATCAATTCCTCATACCTGTTAGGAGGTGATACTAACATTTTTATTTTAAAAAAGAGAATAAATTACAGACTTAAAATGAACAGGGATTGAGGGAAGCAGAGTTTGGATCTGCCGTGTGGCAGAAGATAAATTCCTATTTCTCACACAAAAGAAAATTGTACAACTGAACAAAAAAAGGAAAAAAGGAATAATTCGCCACTCATGGGAAGAGCAATCCGTTCCTTGGATGGCTGGTCTCAAGAGATCATGGTGATGGTTGTGTGATAGATCAACAGCGCTGCCCATACCTCCAAAACTGTGCGATAAAACAGAAGGTAAGGACAATTCTCTAGGTCACATCCATTCGTGGCGCAACACCGCTGAAGTCCATAGAGATACAGCCAGGGTGAATGTGGCCTCCTCTCCCTAAAACTAGGTTGTCACAGCTCCTACTGATCCAGGCTGGGGTGCTTGGCCCTGCTCAGATGTGACTTCGGCTATGGTGGGGAGGAAGGCTACTAGTCTGATACCTTGCCCCTGCAAACAAGTGGATGGGAAGGGAAAAGAACCCTGGCTGAACTCCCCTGACTTGTTGGCTTGGGCAGCGAGCGGCTCCATAAAAAGGGGTGAAATAAGTTACTCCTTTCCCAGAGCATGGGGGAAGGGGTGCGGGGGAAGCAGGAGAGGAATTGTGACTCTCTGTGTCACAGTTTCTCTTTTAGTCTGACTTTGGGGGGGGGGTGGAGTGCAGCTCCGCACTTCCACTTACTCAGGGCAGCCTGCAAAGCTACACTCCAACCCTAATGATATAGATAGTTCCCTTGTGCCTGTGAGATGTCACTGAATGCGATTGCATTCATGGCCCTGGAGAACCAAGTGCACAAAAAGAAAACAATTGTGTTTGTTTGTTTTCCTGTTTTTACTGTGAGATGAGGCTTTTTAGGGGCTCTTTCTGGAAGCAGTATGCCCAGGAGTACTGTAAGTAAAACCCATTTGTAAGTAAGGTTGCATTTGAGATTTTGCATGCATGGGGATGCAGAACCTGCCATACAGATTGAGTGCTCTGTGCCATAGATTGGAGAGGAGAATTTCTCCCAGTGAAAGAAGGGGGGAGGGAAAGAGAAATCAATAGCTATGTTAAAATCACTAATATCTTGGGATGGGAGAATGAACAACAATTTTCAAGCACTGTAGCAGAATTCAGCAATCAACCTTTAAAAATACGAACTTCCTGGCTGTTTGGAAGTAATCCAGGTAGCCAATGGCTAAATGAATGCCATAGGATGTCACACACCTGGCCTTCAGAGAACACAGGGGAGCTTTCACATGGAGGACTAATGAGAGGGGTTATAAACGTCACTACATTTCAGTCTAATCCTTTTACTGGCATAGGTCTGTGGAATTCTAAGCAGCAGAAGTGTTTGTCTCTAGGTTTAGTTAAGGCCAGCCCTGCACAGATTATCCATTTGGCCACAGATTTGCAGGCAAAATTTTGCCCTTGGCCAAATAGAATTTCATTCATATTCATTTGTTTCCAAATTTTGGACCCTTAGCTTCCCGCCTGCTGTGACTGTTACAAGGACAAAGTACTTTGCAGCCCAAAACGAAAGGATTTACAGCATGCAGAAGACTGAGCATTAGCGTCCCTGTGGATGTAGCCTGTCAGTCAAACAGTCTCCCACAAAATAAAGGAGAAAAGAGTCCGAGGTGAACTAGACCAAGGAAAATGAGGTCACAGAATTAAAAAGTGTCTGGGCTGAGTGGTGGCTGCCCTTCCTGTTTTAGAAAGCGAGGTGCGTGGGGACTAATGGAAAGGTAATCACTGCCTGTTTGGGTTTTTTTAAGTTTTAAAGTAATGTAAATTTCTCCAATTTGGGGGCTCCTGAGAAAATCCAAAGACCTGCTTTCCTACGGAGAAGGTTTGTGGCGCTCTGAATTGGAGCTTCTAACAATGACCCAGATGCTGCCATCCTTAGTCATACTGAATGCACTGGCCATACCCGCTCCAGTCCCTGCATGAACTCCATGCACCCCAGTTCCAGTGGTTCCTATGGATAGAACCACCACCAGCAGCATTTAGGGCATTGTTGGCTGCCTAGCTACATAGGCTATTGGTGCTCTTAGAATGGAACTGGTGCTGTTAGGCTGTACCCATGGACATCCCAATATGGACCAGTGCATACTGGGCTCAATCTGTCCCTTTATATCTATTGAGGAGCATGTGATATAGTGCATCTGGCAACACTCAGTGAATATGCCACTAAGGAATAGAATTAATGTTAAAAGCTGAATTAGCTGGTGTATAGTCCAGGAAAGATCACATGTGTGTAGCAAGGAGTACTATTTTAGAAATCTCTGAGCACTAGAAAGTAATACATATTAAGAGTTTTGCTCCACTGAGGCCAGTAACATAGAAATGGCCACATTAGATTCCAACAATAGTCCACCTATTAAGGTCAGAGATTCAGCCTCTATTATAGCACCTCTATATAAGTAGGTTTGTTTTCTACCATCTCCATGACTTATTGCAGTTTTAACTGTTGGTTTAAAATATCTCTGGTATATTTTTCTAGACTGCTTTAGTGGCATAAATTTGATTAATGCTTCTGGTCTACTAGGAAATTTATCCTTTTAACTGCAAACTCGCAGTTGTAGGAACATAGAATCATAGAACTGGAAGGGACCTTGAGAGGTCATCTAGCCCAGTCCCCTGCACTCGAGACAGGACTAATTATCTAGACCATTCCTGACAGGTATTTGTCTAACCTGCTCTTAAAAATCTCCAATGATGGAGATTCCACAACCTCCCTAGGCAATTTATTCCAGTGCTCAACCACCCTGACAGTTAGGAAGGTTTTCCTAATGTCCAGCCTAAACCTTCCTTGCTGCACTTTAAGCCCATTGCTTTTTGTCCTAACCTCAAAGGTTCAGAAAAACAATGTTTCTTCCTCCTCCTTGTAACAACCTTTTACATACTTGAAAACTGTTATCATGTCCCCTTTCAGTCTTCTCTTTTCCAGACTAAACAAACCCAATTTTTTCAATCTTTCCTCATAGGTCATGTTTTCTAGACCTTTAATCATTTTTGTTGATCTTCTCTGGATTCTCTCCAGTTTGTTCACATCTTTCCTGAAATGTGGTGCCCAGAACTGGACACAATACTCCAGTTGAGGCCTAAAGAGCACGGAGTAGAGCGGAAGATTTACTTCTCGCGTCTTGCTTACAACACTCCTGCTAATACATCCCAGAATGATGTTTGCTTTTTTTGCAACAGTGTTACACTGTTGACTCATACTTAGCTTGTGACTCCCAGATCCCTTTCCGCAGTACTCCTTCCTAGGCAGTCATTTCCCATTGTGTATGTGTGCAACTGATTGTTCCTTCCTAAATGGAGTACTTTGCACTTTTCCATATTGAATTTCATCCTATTTACTTCAGACCATTTCACCAGTTTGTCCAGATCATTTTCAATTTGAATTCTATCCTCCAAAGCACTTGCAACCCCTCCCAGCTTGGTATTGTCCACAAACTTTATAATTGTACTCTGTATGCCATTACCTAAATCATTGATGATTTCCCAGACTACGTTAGGCCAGGGATCTACCAAGTAGTTAGTATCCTGTCTCTAACAGTGACCAATACCTGAGAGGAGAGTAAAACCAAAGGTGCATGTAGCTAAATAGTGTATATGGGGGAGTGGAGGGTGAATTATTCCTTGACCTGCAGATAGCAGACAAATTTCATTTCAGAGTGGAAGCTGATGTTATCTAATCATTTATAACTATAAATGTTAAGGGTTATGAAGTTAGCCTTTAAAAACCCAGTTAGACAGCATTTGACTGTTTGAGCTCCCACAGCAGTGAATTCTACAGGCTGTCTATGTGCTACATAAAAGGAGTATTTCCTTTTATTTGCTTTTGATTTACCTGCCATTAATTTCCTTGCTCTCTTATTACAGGATTGTGTAGAGGTGTCAAAAAAAAAAAAAAGAAGAAATAAAAAAAGAAAAGAAAAGATGCTCAGAACAAGATCAAATGGAAGCAAAACACATTTCAAAGTGTCCATTTTATTATAGCTCCTGAAGAAAATGTCTGGATGAATGAGAATATGTTCCAGGCTACTAACATGATAAAACTCACTGTTCTAAGAGACAAGTTTTTACTCTAGCGGATCAGTCACTTTCAATTCCGATACCTGATCAGAGTCCCTGATATCTCATGATCTGTGGAAGTAAGTACCCTGAAGTTAATCATTTTTCTTTCTGCTAATCTTTCTATTTAAAAGACCACCAGACACTTGGCATTTTCCATCACAATTTGCAATATCAGATCAGAAGAGGATTAAGTATGTGGAGTGATACTATGAAAACACAGTAAAGACAACCTTGAACTTAATTAAAGAAAGACATCCTGGGATATATAAAAACAGATTGCAACAAGATAAACAATAATAGTATTTTGGAGGATGAGTAGTTTCCTGAGTAAAGCATTAACCTTTCACCTCCAGGATATCAGTATATAGTGGGATGCCATGACAAGGATTGATTTGAGCAACTTTGCCCCTGCACTTACAGCCTGAATGGTTGCTAGATGCAGATCCATAAAACAAATGAGCTCCCCAAATCAGATGGCACATCTAAGCAACAATTCCATCTTGAAAAGTTCTGCCAGGCATTTAAGTGCCAGCATGCGGGTCAATCAAGTTATTACTGGCTCTAATTAGCACTCCCACAGGCTGCAACATTCTTTACCTGCAGCTGAGTGGCACTTGGAAAGGTGTGAAATTCCCCATTGCCTTTGCAAATATCAAAGAGACTCATTTCCAATCTGATCTTTATAACCAAAGGCCCCCACTGATCAGCATAAAGTGAGGGCAAACAAATCAGCAGAAAGAAGTGGCTTTGGAGTAGGAGATTTATTATTTATTATTTTAGATTGATATGTATTTATTATTTAGTTTGTCAGGCCCATGTCCCGGAGAACTATCTTCATGAACCTATCATACAGTTGGTGCTATATAAATAAATAATTATTATTAATATTTGATATATGTAGCTGAAAAATCGCTAAAAGGAATAATCAGTGAGACTTGATGCCTGATTCTGCTCTGGCTACACCAGTGAATTCCATCTCTTTTGTTGGATTTATTCCATATTTACACCGGTGTAAGTGAGAGGAGAATCAAGTCCTATAAGTCCAAATGAATTTGGCAAGTGATAATAAACCAGTTTTTTAAACTATAGTGCCCTCTTGTATACACATGTCAGATTTTTTTTAAAAATAGACAAAGGGCTAGAGTCACAGCTGGATCCACTCTACTGATGTCACCAGAGTGATGCTAATTCACACCAGCTGAAGTTCTGGTCAACAGTAACTGAACTGACTCATCCTTATCTCTTCCACTATTTTTTAAACCACTTTGGGTTTTCTATTGGGAACTTCATAGATTTAGAATAGAATAGAGCTGGGTTTTATGTCATGCATGGCATATTAGCAGGGCCGGCTCCAGGCACCAGCAAACCAATCAGGTGCCCTTGGGCGTCAAATGTAAAGGGGCAGCAGGAGGTCGGGCTCTGGAGCAGCAATCCGCCCTCTGCGGTGGCAGGAATTCAGCAGCCGCTCCGTCACAGCGGGTTTCGTGCTCGGCGGCAATTCGGCAGCTGCACCATCATTCCGCCTCTGAGTTCAGCAGCAAGGTTTTTTGTTTTGGTTTTTTTGCTGCGTTGGGTGGCAAAAACACTGGAGCTGGCCCTGCTTATCAGGGCAAACTGAAGGTCTTATAGTTCAAGCACTGCACTAGATCTGGTAGGCTGAACAATGTTAGGACCAAATCCACCTTAAAATAACCTTTTACGGTTGTGGGGCCTCAGAACACAGAGGGCAGAGAATGTCTGGTCCTCAGAGGACTTGGCCTGGCAATTGGATCCACAGGAATGCCGTCAGGGATGCATTGCTGCACAGCGACTGACATGCACCCTAATTCAGGCAGCCAGGGGAGAATTTTAAGGGGGATTTACAACTCAAACCTGCCTCTGACTGACAGCTCCAATTCCAAACCAGCAGCAGACTAAGGCTAGTCTGATACACCAACAATTTGCCAGCCCTCTCCTACTACATTCTGTGATACTGCCTAGGACTAGCCAGGGTTGTGAAGCCTCTCACACCACCTGCCCTGAGCTGTGCCTGCCGAGAGTCAGCTCCCTGAAACCAGCAGTCTCTAGCAACACAAGCACGGCCTTCCAGGCCTCGCTCTCTCTGTACAAGGCAGTGATTGGCACAGCCCGACCCTTAAGTCCTCCCAACGTTCCCCTGTGTTGTCCAGCCCCATATCCACTGAACACTCACAAAATTACCAGGCCTGCTGTTCCTGAAGCAACAGAACACACCAGCTTGTCAGATGCAGCTCAGGGTCAGCACTTTGCTTAACACACAGCACTTAGGTGTATTGATAGTGAAAGCAAAAATAAGTTGCTCATTCAAGAACAGGGTTTCAGGTGATAGTGAGTACGAATCTTGGAAACAAATGGTTACATATGAAACAAACTCATAACACACTTTCTAGAAATTAAACTTAACCTCCTGTCTAAAGAAGCTTATCTCACTCAAAGATCTCTCTAGCATTTTCAGCCAACCCTGACTGAGACCTCTTTTTCATGAAACAAACACATTGTCCATTTATTTCCTAGGTGAAGGATGACAGTGTGTTTTCTTTGTTCCCCAAATATAATGGAGCAAACATTTGATGCATGCCTCAAGAGAGGATCCTCCTCCCTCCCCTTGCCCCCTGTGATGAAGTGGGAACGTTCTTAAAGTTTTCTCTGAATACTGTGTGGGTGCCTCAGTTTCCCCTATGCATTTCTTAAGTATCTAGGTGGTGGGATAAGGGTACATGATTGTTGCAGAGCCTTAGAGGCCAAGGTCTAAAACAGAGCTTGTAGGTACAGAGAACAGGAGCCCTCAGTCAGGTCCATCATGGGGGTTTAGGGAGACCAGAGCCCAGTTCTGGGCCTCCCTCCATTTCCCCAGCCAGCTCTAAACTGAAACTCTTCAGCTCCTCCTCTGGCCTTTGTCTTTTTCCAGGGCTAGGAGGCCACCTGATCTCTCTGGTCTCCAACACCTTCAGTTGACACTTGCAGGGGAGAGGCCCAGGCCATCAGTTGCCAGGAGACAGGGTGTTGGCCATTCTTCGTGCAGACAGCCTCACACTGGTCCACTAAGGCTCTGCCACAATTACACACCTTTGTCCCACCACCTAGATACTTAAGAAATACATAAGGGAAACTGAGGCACCCACACAGTATTCAGAGAACGCATTAAGAACATTCCCACTTCGTCACACCCCCACTGTCAGTTTCTTCTTGTTACTTTTCTCTCTTTGAAGGTTTTAAAATCCTTCATTAGCATCTGGTTCAGACTGGTGAGTGGGAAACCCTTTGTGAACCAGACAATACTTAATTGACATGTAAACAGCCAGCTAGACAAACATTTCTTGTCTGACAGAAAACTTGTTTTTCACCTTTGCTGGTAATCAGTCCCTTGACTCTGACCTTAATAACATATTTTTCAGTGTGTATACCTAACTCCTTACACATCTGTTTTGCAGTGACATTGATGACCAGTGTGACATGGGCTTTATTCACGACCTCCCATGACACTCGGTGAACTAAAATGTATGTACAGACCCAGGAGACAGCATCACAGGACTGGAAGGGACCTCGAGAGGTCTTCTAGTTCAGTCCCCTGCACTCATGACAGGACTAAGGATTATCTAGACTGGGGTTCTCAACCTTTTTCTTTCTGAGGCCCCCGCAAACATGAGAAAAAAACTCCACAGCCCACCTGTGCCACAACAACTGGTATTCTGCACATAAAAGCCAGGGCTGGCATTAGGGGGTAGCAAGCAGGGCAATTGCCTGGGGCCCCACACCACAGGGGGCGTCGCGAAGCTAAGTTGCTCAGGCTTCAGCTCTGGTTGTCAGGGCTTGGGGCCCTGGACTTCAGCCCCATGTAGTGGGGCTTCATCTTTCTGCCCTGGGCCCCAGCAAGTCTGATGTTGGCCCTGCTTGGCAGCTCCCCAGGAGGCCCCGGACCCCTGGTTGAGAACCACTGATCTAGATCACCCCTGACAGGTGCTTGTCTAACCTGCTCTTAAAAATCTCCAATGATGGAGATTCCACAACCTCCTAAGGCAATTTATTCCAGTGCTTAACCACCCTGACAGGAAGTTTTTCCTCACGTCTCACCTAAACCTCCTTTGCTGCAATTGAAGCCCATTTAAGCCAGATGCCTGTAACTCTTCTGCACCCCTTGACAGTTGGCATTAAAGGGGTCTTTGGTCACATCATCCCTGAGCCCTCTCTGTATCTCCTTCATCCTTCCCTTAGACGAAGAATAAGAACCACATTTTAAATTTAGTGTTGCCTCAGTCTCCATGCTCCATACTCACTCATTTTCTCTCCTCAGGCCAGCCCTCATTCATGCCTCTTATTTGGTCACCACATGAAGCAACACAGCTCCTGCTCATGTGATGTGACCTCATATGGGATCAGTCATGTGTCTTTCCTATCCTCAGGTCAACTTGACTGCTGGTGAGTGACATAAACTGAGGGGGGAGCTTCTTTTGGAAGCTCAGCCAGAAAGAACGGAGGTTTCCACTGGGTAGAAGATTCTTGCCCTCTCCTTTTTGCTGCCCTCTGTATAACCTGATGGTAATCAGGGGTGGAGAAGTGGTAAGGGAGCCTATGTACCAACGCACACTGACAGGGGTGGAAGCCCAAAACTACAAAAGCAACTAGAGGCAGGGTTTTCACCAATCCTTTCCTCTCAGCATAGATTTCGAAACTGAGTATTCCTGGCACTTAACATCTGGCAAGGCCCTCTTTGGGAGGGAGATTTCTTTATCTCATCCATGAAAAGGCTCCACAGTCCCTCCAACAGCTGAGCATAAGGGCGAGGGGCACAACAGGAGGCAGGCAAACAGCAGATCACCATGATCCATGTGCGGTGTCCACCCTCAAGCTGCTCTCCACCTTGCCCAGAAGGCTGTGAATATTTTCTTGTTTGATCAGCTGGCCCCTTCCGTTTGACTAATATTAACCTTGTCACCAAATAGGGCTGAGAACCTTGGAAATGAAGAGATCTCCCTATCAAATCCAGCAAGCTGAAGCTTTTTATTACTGTACTAAAAGGCAAAAGTACCCTGATCAAAAGCCAATCCTCTCTTTTGCCTTACTTGGACTCCTTTCATGCAAACTCCACATTGTTACTCATTCTCCTCTTTCCTAGGAAACTGTCTAAACGAGGTCAATCAGTGTTACTTAAATCCACTGCTCTGACCCATTGGGACCCTATACTGGCTGTTCCCCCGCAAGACACAGGCAACTCCACAAGTTTTTACTCAGAGTTATTTTACATTTTGCCTACCGGGGATGGGATTTGTGGGTGGAAGGGGTGGTTTGCCTCCAGCTGTGGTGCTGGCAAAGGCATCAGCCCCTCAATGTTAGCAGATCCTGGGGAATCTCTGGAGGACCCTTAGACTCCACACTGGTACCCGTTCCCATTTAGCCCTCTCTTGTTCCTCTGCTGCACAACTGCTCGTCCCAATCCCTCCTTTTAGTGGGGTTGGGAGTCAGTGTTAAGGGGATCAGTGAGTAAGTTACCTCTGATAAAGTCACCACTTACTCAATAAAGTTCCATGGGCTTGATGGGGGGGGCACTATATGTTAGCAGTCAGCATTCTCTGACCCGCATACCTCATTCCCAGTCCATTCTTCTGAAGGATCAGACAAAGGAAGAGCAATTTTGAGAAGGAAATAATTCCCCCACCCTTCTGCATGCTAATTGTGGGGATTTGTTGGCACTTTGTCCTTTTTGTCTCTGCAGAGGCAAAGGGGACAATATGGCTCGACAACATCCAGGACCAATATCTATCATGCTAATCAGGGTGTATCATGGAAAAGGTATGTGCTCTGTATTTAAAAAAATTGGCCACATTCTTTCATTTTTCAGGTTCTAAATGATTAAACTCATAGGCTTAAATCCTGGCCCCCATGAAGTCAGTGGCAAAACCCTTGTTGTTTTCAGTGGAGCCAAGATTTCACCCCTAGTATTAGCTACTCCAATGAAGAATACAGTGTATATATAACTAGCATTTTGGACAAGCATGGGACATACCCTGTCATCATTTCTCATACAAAATTCTACTGAAGTCAATGGGAGTTTTTCATGAAAATTAGCACTAGTATTGAATGGAAGAATACAGCTTACATATCTTGGCTTTTCCTAACAGGGCATCATGTGTACTTTGCATGATTAGCAGAGACCCTCCCCACTCCAAGGTTAAGGAAGGATGCTTTCTGTTTCTTCTCTGCATAATAACAGCACTTAATGTCAAAGATCAGTGGTGGGTGTTTCAGCATTGAAAACTCATTTTCAGTGCGAAAGCCATTATGCCATATGAACTGCATTACATTAAACAATGCACCAGGCATTAAGCAGGTGTTAGCAGAACGCCTCAACAAGTAATGTGCACTGTGTGCCTTCCTTTTATTTGTAGAAGCTGACAGCTCTAGCTAAAGGAATATTGTGCACCAATGTTCTCTATAGCTATGCTGTTTGGAGTTATAGAATCAGATAGCATTAGAATGTGACCCAGAGCTGCAGAAGCAATAGGATAGAGTGACTGAAAGCCCCAAAGAGAGTCCATATGGCTGTACTTATAAATATTTCAAATGCCAATTCACAAGGCTGCAATCATACCAAGCTGTTTGCTTTATTCTGAATTGCTAGCAAAGTAAAACAAAATATTTGTCATACTAGAATATAACACATAAATTTAACTGTTATACCCCAAGCTTTTCTCTAGATAATATATTTTATTAGGTCATTACAAACAACAGAGGCACCTAGATTGTTGTAAATAATTACCTATGAAAAATCCTCTGTGCATACCTTTCTCTGCTAAAGATGTTACAGAACTTAGTGTCTTTTCCCCAGTGAGAACAGGCTAGCCTGACAGCAAGCCCAGATCAAGGTAATCAGGGATTGCCAAGGAGTTTTGATTTTTATTTTCTTTCTTTAACATTTGCTCATGTACTCATTTGATTTTACTGGCTGTTGTCAGCAACTAGTGATGCACAATCATGCAAATGTGGTGCTTTCCACGTTCACATCCATAAAGTGTTTAGGAGGTTCTATGCTTTTAAACCCTCGGCTGAGAAGTGGAACAGTTAATAAACGATTTCCACAACGGCACTGGAGGGGTAAGCAGGATCATCTGTAGCTCCCCAAAAGGGTTTGTTGCTCTATTGCTGATAATGGGCTTATTTCATCCTCCCCAAAGGCAGTGCTTTTGTGGAAAGGTTAAGAACTCAATACTGATTTACATAATTTAATCCTTTTATTTGCAGTTTGGAAATGAAAATGGAAGAGGCGGTTTGTTGGAGATGGATCAGATCCATCCATGGCATTTTGAAACAGACATTAATCTATACTTACCTCTCCATCAATTATGACCTCTAAACCGCTTACCCCTTTATAACAATTTCAGTAACGTTCCAGGAACAGCAGTGCTGATTTGCCAGCTCAGGATGCAATCAATCGCTCCATACTAAAACCCATTCATGGGATAATCTTTCTCGCCCAATCCTATGCATGGGTGATGTTTAATACCAGTAATATTGGGAAAAGAGGAGGGTATTGGTAACTTGTCAGGCTTCCAGCTGGTGAAGGGCCAAATACTCATGGTCTTACATTTGTGGGTCAACATTTTACTGACAGGAGAAAGACTGATGGGTGTTACAGTGCTGAGAAAATAAATATTCCCTAAGGGCTGGATTCTGCCTTTATGCACAGCTCTAAGCAAGGGATGGTGTGTGTGCTGCACCACCCCAGGGGGAGCCTGTGGAAGCAGTGTGCCTGAGCGACACCCTTCTGAGGCACTTGCTTCCCCCTTGCCCTGGTGGTTGTAAATCAATGGTTGGCAACCTGTGGCCTGCACGTGGCCTGTCAGGGTAATCCGCTGTTTACATTGACTGTCTGCAGGCATGACCACCCGCAGCTCCCAGTGGCCACCTTATCTGTTTGTCTGGCTGTACACCTGTACAACTTGGGAGTCCATCATACTAAATCCCTCAAATGAGCAGGTCTTTTAACAATCCACCCTCCTCTAGTATGATTAGGTTCACTGGTGCCTCTCTGGTGCTGTCTGTCTCTCGTCTGATCAACCACAGTCTCTAGGCTTGGTGTTGCTGTAGTCTCCATTGAAACATCCTCTTCCTCCTGTTTTTCCTCTGGTATGCCCCACACATTGTCCATTTCTAATGACTCTGGCACGGGATGCTCCTGCTGTCTAGCTATAAGACATGCATTGTCCATACTGTCAGAGGTTTATTTTGTTTTTCTGAAGTGTCTACACTTTCCCCTCACTATCTGTCCATTTGCACTTGCAACCAGGAAAGCAAAGGCCAAACTACCAATGTAGCTTTGTGCCATAAAGTGTCCTGTTTTGTCAATGGCTGTATATGCACTTTGTCACCTGACTGGTCTCTTGTGAATCTGATGTAGGAAAATTCTTGTCTATTTTGTTGGTTTCTCTGTAGTTTGCCAAGGGACACTCCTGAGTACCCAGGCTCTAACCACCTTCCTCTTGTTGACAAGAACGTTTCTTTCTCCAGCTCATCAATCTTTGGACAGGTCTAGAATTTAGACCTCGTGAGGGAGAATTCTGATAATCTAGTAGTGCTAAGTATGGGTTTGGCGTCCACAGCTTTCACTTTTTTCAACAGTTTCTTAGCTTTTCTGCTGATTCCACATTGCTGTTGCTTTGAAGATACCCTGGTGAAGATATTATGTGAGGAAAATCCCAGTACTTATGAACTTCTGGAATGCTCCTGAAACCAACTGTGGTCTATTATCGAAACACATGATATCCAGTGTCCTGTACCATGCAAAGTGTGATTTTATCTTCTGTATGACTACTCTGGATCCTGTGTCTGATAAATAGTCTATCTCCTAGAAATCAGAAAAATAGTCTACAATGATCATGTTTCCCCTGTCTCCAACAGTAAACAAATCCACACCCACCTTTTCCCAGGTTTTTCTGGAACATTGTGTTACCACAGGATCTCTATAGGTTGATGGTCTTCCCAGGATCTGCAAACATCACACTTTTCCATGGATGTCCATAATTGCTCATTGATTCCTGGGCAGTATATAGTCTCTCTGGCTCACCTTAAGCAACCTTTAATTCCCAGATGTGACAAATGAACTTTGTGCATAATCTCATTCCTAAAAGCTTCTGGAATAACTGCTCTTTCCCCCGGAATATAAGGTCATTCTGTACATACAGCTTGTCTCTTATCTGTAAGAATGGTGTTATCTCTTTAGGTCCCTGTTCTTTTGTTGTGGCCAACCTTGTAGGATCATGAGTTTCAGTCTTCCTCTGTGCCTCTCTCAGCCTTAGGCAAGTACTGTACCATATTTATAGTCTCAACCTCAGCCTCTATGGATCCCTCCTTGCTGTGTTCTGGAGATATTTATGGCTCTAGGTGTCCATCAACATCAAGTCTCTGCCTGGCTATATTTGATCTGTATGATGTACCGCTGAACTTGCACCATCATGCTCTGTAAGTGCTTTGGTGTCCTGAGTAATGGCTTTTTTCAAATGCTTTCGAGAGGTTTATGGTTGGATTGCATGTCCACAGTGCAACCGTCAGTGTATTGGTGACATTTTTCCATTCCAAAAAGAATTGATAACAACTCTTTTTGAATTTGAGTGTATCCCTTCTCCATTATGGACAATGCTCTGCTTATGAACATAACATATCCCCCTTGCAGCATGGTAACCTTGAGACCCTTCCAGATGCATCACATTGCAGCATTAGCAATTTCTCTGGATTGTAATATTTCAGAATGGGAACCTTCCCAATCATCTCTTTTACTTTCTGAAATGCTTGGTCATGTTGGACTGTCACTCCCAAAATGTGTCTCAGTGTGTCAACTGTCTCAGAATCTTGAAGCTTTTAGACAGATGGTTGCAAAATTTTGCTAAATAATTCATCATTCCCAGGATTCTTTGGATTCCTTTAACATTGCTGGGTCTTGGCATTTCTCTAATCTCCCTCACTTTCTCTGGGTCTACTTTCAGGGGTCAACAAATGTTCAATGTATGGCACTTCAGTTACTCTGAACCTGATGTCAATCTCTATTTTATAAATGCCATCTAGCCATCCATCTCCCTGAAATAAATCTCTATTCTCCCTCTGTATCATTTCCAAATCCCTGGTAATATCATCCAACGTATCTTTAGTCACCCCAATATCCACTTTCATTATGTTTTAGAACTAAACTTTTATCAGATTCATGGCTTAGGTGACCCTGTTCCCCCAAAGTGGTATGACCGTCTCATCATCACAAAATCCAGTCTTTTTGTTCCTTGGATTTCTTATTTTTATTTTACATTTCCCCATGGTATGATTGTACATTGTTAACAACTGGTTAGTCCCTTCCAACCCTGGGTCACAGTTCAGCAGCCTGATCAGGATTATGTTACAATTTATGCCACAATTTAACTGAAATTGTATCACTGTCTTCCCAAGTAACATGTCTGCATGTAAGTCTTTCTGGTACTTGCTAGGGTCTTCTTGCACTGCATTTACCCGCTATTCAGTCACCCACATCATGGTCCTTATACTCACTGTTGCTCTCTTTAGTTTATTGTGTGTACCTTGGATTTATTTTTCTTCTCTCTGGACAAACACTTGGCTGAAAAATGATTAATTAAACTGGACACTTTAAACTGGACACTTTTCCTTCTTTCATACTTGTTTTTTCCCACATTATTTTCATGTGTCTGTATCATTATTTTCATGTGTCTGCCTGCAGATGTTGTATCTGGTTTTGCTTTCTCTTTTTTACATAGTGCATGGACAGTTTCTGCTACCTGCCCTACCAGAGTTCCTTTGAATAGCTCTGCAGCCATGCATATCTCCAAGCTTTTTCCCAAAGTAAAGCCAGCTTCTGTGAGCAACAGCTCTCATACTTGTGAGTCTCATGTCCCACACACTATCTGGTCTCTTATCAATAAATCTTTAATTTTTCCAAAACTGAAACTGGCTGCTAGCTCTTCTAAATCCATGCTGTACTCATCAATACCCTCCCCAGCTGCTTGATCCTGAATAAAAAATTATATCCTTCCACCATTTCGTTCTTTCTGGGTTTACAGTGAGTATCAAAACAGGTCATTATTGCTTCTCATGTGTGTTGAGCTTGGGGAATTTCTGCACACAGATTCACCCTTATCTCTCTCTCCCCCTTTCTCCAATCAGGTAACAAAACGGTTATTTTCACAGCATTCTCTTTATCTGTCACAGAAATATCACCATAGAGGTTACATTCCTCTTCTGAACTCTTTCACGCCTGAATTAAATTCTTAGCTTGCAAGTTTAATGTCCCTGGAGGCTTCAGCCCCTCCATTTTCTGTTATTAGCCTCGTCATGTAACTGTGTACACACAGAAGTATTCCGCTCTCTGCAGTGCAGCTGTGAATGGTCTCTTCTGCTATCTAGGTTCTGATTACCACTGCCACCATGTTTTATGCTCCATTGTGTTCAGATCATCTGCCATATAAGGTCTCACTCTGACACAACGTTCATTAACAAATTCCAGCTTTATTGTGACTGACTAAAACATGGCTTCCTCAACCTCACAGGTTTCTCAGACAGTTCCTCAGGAGGTGTTCCTTACAAACAGGTCCCCCCAGGAAACAGTATGTTGCCCGAAAGTGTCTGCTATCATTTTCATGTTGTTACAGGACTGCTTCTTCCCGGGCAGTGTGGCTCTGCACCATTTCTAAAGCAAGGTTGTGTTTACTCGACATGGGCAAGCTTAGAGGAGTCTTTCACTGACTTCACTGGCCTTTGGATCAGGCCCACAGTGAATAATTTGTGAAGTGGAAATTAGTAGTTCCAAAGATGTAACTAAAATCATGGGTTTATGGAGTCACTTCCCTAATATCCTGGGATTATGTGGGCTGTAGGTTGCAGAATATTAAAGTATATTAGAGGAAAAAATACAGTCTGGGGTTGGGAGACACCTGTTCTTAAATATGGATTTTCTAATTGACACTCTGTCAGGCAGATACCAACCAATAAGAAGCCAAACTTAGGTTTTCTCCTTAAATAGTTCAAGTGATTCAGAGCAATGCCTCTGTAATGTGTAATTTAAATGGGCTGGAAGGTGCATTCAGATAATAACTAGCAAATAAGGGACGACACTGTTTACTTTAGAACTATATATGTTCTACCTACCAAGAACGGATTGTTCCTGCTCTCAAATTGGACAAACTAGGTAGGGCGGGTATATTTACCTATCTCTTTTCAAAGGCCAGTGTATTAATGCCATACAAGATATAGCCAGGTATATTTATAGACATATTCAGTACATTTTCAAGAAGATATGAGAAAATGTGATGTGGTGTATAAATCCCACCCTGGGACAGAATGGAGTTAAGGGGCAGATTTGGGCCTGGGGAGCCGAGACAGCTCTGAATGGGAGATGACAGGAGAGATCTATCTTGGGAACCCCAGCAAGCGTGAGGAGGGACTAGCCTTTTTCTAGGACTAGGGAACCCTTCACTCCAACTTCTGGATGATCATTTGTGAGGCTTTTGACCACACCCTGGACTGGGAAAGTAAGTGGTAGGAAGTGGGCAAAGGAGGCAACCCCTAAGCATTCTGATGTGTTTTCTATTGCTGCCTCTCATAGGGTCAGGGGTCAGTGTCCAATGGAAAGAGAGGGTCCAGGCTCCCTTGCCAACCACCCTTTTGTGAAGGTGGCACAAACCCCTCCTCCCTTTAGAGATAAGGGGGGATAGAGACATTGTAAGCTCTGAGTCAATAATGGACCTCCCACATGGAGGTGGGCTGAATATCCTATTCTTTGTGGGGACATTGGACTATACCTATTTTGTTGGATTTTGTTACTCCTGTAAGGGGGAGAACTCAACAGGTGACTGGTCAGAGGGCCGAGTTTGTATCTACTGGAAGGGGACTGCTACAGCATCGGCATGATTTCTGGCAAATGACTTTGGAGACACGGACCAACTGACCTAACCACTAGGCAGCGTCACTAGTAAGCCCAAGCCTGTACAATCACTTACCCAAAGGTGTGAAAATACCAAGATTACGATTACAGCATTACCAGTACAAGATATATTGATGGTTATTCTAGTCCTATACAATAGGCAGCTCTTATTACAGGTGAATTCAGACTTTTTGCAGTGTAAAAATATTAATAAAACCAATTCATCCCTTAAAATGTATGAAAGGCAACTTACATCCAGGGGCATGTTTGGGATTTATTGTGATAGGATTACACTTGTGATTTCAGTGCAAATGCTGTCTAATGCAAGACTGGTGACCCATAAAACTGTAAAGAATCTATAATCTGAACATGGGTAAGACCCACTCAACACCTAGATGATTTCAATGTCCATGACATTGCATCTATGTTGGCTCATTCTCCTGTGATCCATGCCCTGTCGCCCATTCCAGCTTCTGGCAAACACAGGCTTAGGATATCATCCCTGCCCATCCAGGCAAATAGCCATTTATGGACCTATCCTCCATGAATTTATCTAGTTCTTTTTTATAACCTTGTTATAGTCTTGGCCTTCACAACATCCTCTGGCAAAGAGTTCCACAGGTTGACTGTGCATTGTGTGAAGAAATACTTCCTTTTATTTGTTTTAAACCTGCTGCCTATTAATTTCATTTGGTGACTCCTAGTTTTTGTGTTCTGAGAAGGAGTAAATAACACTTCCTTATTTACTTTCTCCACACCAGTCATGATTTTATAGACCTCAATTATATTCCCCCTTAGTCGTCTCTTTTTGCAAGCTGAAAAATCCCAGTCTTATTAATCTCTCCTCATATGGCAGCTGTTCCATACCCCTAATCATTTTTGTTGCCCTTTTCTGAACCTTTTCCAATTCCAATATATCTTTTTTGAGATGGGGCAACCATATCTGCATGCAATATTCAAGATGTGAGTGTACCCTGGATTTATATAGAGGCAGTATAATATTTTCTGTCTTATTATCTATCCCTTTCTTAATGATTCCCAACATTCTGTTAGCTTTTTTGACTGCCGCTGCCATTGAGTGGATGTTTTCAGAGAACTATCCACAGTGACTCCAAAATCTCTTTCTTGAGTGATAACAGCTTATCTAGGCCCCATCATTTTATATGTATAGTTGGTATTATGTTTTCCAATGTGCATTACTTTGCATTTATCAACACTGAATTTCATCTGCCGTTCTGTTGCCCAGTCACCCAGTTTTGAGAGATCCTTTGCAGTCTCCCTGGGACTTAACTATCTTGAGTAGTTTTGTATCATCTGAAAATTTTGCCCTTCACTGTTTATCCCTTTTTCCAGATCATTTATGAATATGTTGAATAGGACTAGTCCTAGTACAGACTCCTGGGGGGCACCACTATTTACCTCTGTCCATTCTGAAAACCGACCATTTATTCCTACCCTGTGTTTCCTATCTTTTAACCAGTTACCAATCCATGAGAGCACCTTCCCTCTTCTCCCGTGACAGCTTACTTTGCTTAAGAGCCTTTGTTGAGGGACCTTGTCAAAGGCTTTCTGAAAACACTATATCCACTGCATCCCCCTTGTCCTGGGCAATTTCAAGGCACATGGCATGGATGGCTCTTCTAGATTGTCTCACGCTCTTAGGGTATGGCTCTGCTGGAAGCAAAAAAGAGATGCTTCTTCATCGCAATGTCTGTGCCTGGCCTCTTTGGGATTACTGCTGCTTCCTGCTGGAAGGCCAGCACGTGGAGGCTGCAGCATGGCCATGAATCTGGCAGTCATACAGGGAATTGAGAGAATTGTTTGCACCTACAGCACAGGAAAGAAGGGAAGGCAAATGCTGATGTCAGTTACATTGGTGTAAATTCAAGTAACTTCAAGTCATTGGAATGACTTCACATTTGCTTTGGTGCAATTGTAATTAAGTGCAGGATTTGGCCCTGAGTGTGTTCCCATTATATTAAAAACAAACCTGATTCTCTCACTTACACTGGTGTAAATTACTCTGAATTACACCATTATAAATGTGATGTGAGAGAAGAGTCAAGGCCTAAGTTTTTCAATTGTAAAAACATTGCCCCCCCTCACAAAAGCGAATCTACAAAGACAGCAGCAATTTTTTTTTGCAGATTTCGGGGGTACCATATGGTAGGATCTTGGAGAATCTGCAGGCCTGTGATAGTTCTAACATGAAGGAGTTGTCCTTCAGAGGTGGGCAAATGATTCAGAATCATGCACAAAAATCTAAGTCCATCTGCACCTGCCCTGTTTGAGGTTATAGAATTAATCCAAAAAAATGAGAGTTTGTCAGACTAGGCACCACGATTCTGTCATGCAGTATAACCACGTTTGTTTGCACCAATGAATCATCTATCTCATCACATCATTAGTTCAGCAGAGCACTGCGCTCCAAGAGCCTATGAGAGACAGCCTGGCTTCACAGGATATCTGCAGGCTTTCCTCTTCTCCCCTTTCTCTTAAGAAAGGCTTCCAGAGCAGCTGGCATCTGCATGAGGCTCTCTGTGTCATCACAGCAGCAGAGAATATGATTCATAGATTCATAGATATTAAGGTCAGAAGGGACCATTATGATCATCTAGTCTGACCTCCTGCACAACGCAGGCCACAGAATCTCACCCACCCACTCACCTATGTCAGAGCTATTGAAGTCCTCAAATCGTGGTTTAAAGACTTCAAGGAGCAGAGAATCCTCCAGCAAGTGACCCGTACCCCATGCTACAGAGGAAGGCAAAAAACCTCCAGGGCCTCTTCCAATCCGCCCTGGAGGAAAATTCCTTCCCAACCCCAAATATGGCGATCAGCTAAACCCTGAGCATATGGGCAAGATTCACTAGCCAGATACCCAGGAAAGAATTCTCTGTAGTAACTCAGATCCCACCCCATCTAACATCCCATCACAGGCCATTGGGCCTATTTACCATGAATATTTAAAGATCAATTAATTGATCCTGAACTTATTTGGGTTCTTGTGGCCTTGTTCCAATCAGTGAATGAAATATCCACCTTCACATAATTAACCTAAGTTAGTGCAATATATTGCCTAGGGTTCAATTCAGCACCTAGGGTAAAATCTACCCTGTATCCCGTTGTAAACAATATTTGTACGTTGCATGAAAGGGGGCGCATCCATGGGCAGCACAGCAGTTTTAACTCTGAACATCAATGTAGTTTATAGGTTTAAGATAAAACCTTTGCATTATTATTAGTCATATGCAAGAACCTTCACAGGAACACGGTTCTTTCCTGGCTGGAATATACATTCTCAAATTCAAATGGATGATCAAAAATATTCCAGTCTTTGCAGAAACTGTAAAGCAGGCTCTGAATGTGTTACCCAGGGGATTTTGCTGACGCATTGTGTAATGCAATATTTTTGCATTCCCGGGCGTGACTCACCATCACCGCAGCGTTAAGGGGTCACATCTGGGGAAAGGCAAAAAGTTGTGGTTGAAATAAAAGTGCTTTTTAAAGAAAGCTGCAGTGGCAATCCCCCTCAGATTAGTCCAATTCCTGCTGAAATCAGTGCTTTCAGGTTGACGTTTGTCTGCTTTGCAAAACCACGGCACAGTCTGGCACCATTCCATGGATTCTGTTCAGGATTGCTCAGAGCCTGAAATTCGGTCAGCACTGAAGTGCTTTCGCAAAGCTGACCCAACAGATTATATTCACAGTCTTTTTAGGCACAAGCCCCTGAAGGGCACAGATGCCGGATCCACAACAGGCGAGCCTATTCAGAAGCAAGGTCAATCTGCTAATGGAAGCTCCCTAACAAAAAGAGCTTCCTTGCGGCATACTGCAGAGCTGCACCTGGGGGAGGAGAGGGAGAAGCTTGCTCATGCAAATGAGCTCCCCACTTCCTGCACTCCACAGGTCCCAGTTCTCCTTAGGAAGTCAGTGTCTCCACTCAGAGCCACACAGCCCATGGAGTTACTGTAAAATTAGAGCTGAATTAGCCAGCCTTGGGCTATGCCTGGTGTGGAGAACACTGGAGGGAACAGAGGAGGCCCTGGAACTCGCTTTTAAAACAAACAATAAGATGATCGAGAAAGCCCAGTTTCTTGTCAGTGACCTTCACTAGGTCTTTCTTCCCCCTTGAATAGGCATTGCTATGTGACTCTCCAGCCCTGGTCACCATCCTGTTGTTGGGAGCTTCTCTTCCTCCTAATCACCCTTCTTTGAAGGAGACGGGGGCGGAAGCTGTTAGTTTTAAAGCTGAGTGAATAGAAAGAAACAGTTGGCTCCTTCAATATTCTTACCTGCTGTTTAGTCAGTTGGAGAAAGACCCACCCTTGAGTTTCACCAATTTCAACCCCAAGAATCCAGTTGCCATTTGGCAGTTGCTGATTCTACCAGCCTAACTCCCAGCAGTAGAAGGGTGACTGCGTTCTCAATTATTATCTGATTTTGCAGTGACACCTAGAGGCCCCAAACAAAATCAGGGCCCCATTGTGCCAGGCACTGTACAGACAGGAGCCAGTTCCTGTTCTGAAAAGCTTGCAGTCTACACAGACAAGCAGACAAAGGGGTGTGGGGGAGGACATGGAGAGAGGCACAGACACTTGCCCAAGGGGAGAGGCAGAGCTGGGAATAGAACCGAGGCTGCCTGTAAAATTTAGGAGCAGGCTCTGGCTGTGATTGCAAAGTTTCCATGAGCTCCCAGTTATGGAGACTAACCTTGGCTCCATCGGGCCCTGTATAAAGGCCCACAGAACTGATCCACATAGTCCTTAGCCCTGGGCACTCAGATAATTCTACTTGAGATCATATCATATTTACTCCAACACCGAGCATACACATGGTAGTTTTCTCATATAAAGAATAAAATAAAGCCACTCTCTTTTGCACAGTGAGAAAAAGCTGGTCACAGCCGTATTATGGGAATTCAATCAATAAGCAATTTCTAATCACCTATCAAGGAAGTTAAAACAAATACAAGCAAATGAGCACAAATACTTTCTCTGCACAGCCTGAGAGGCTGGTCTATATACTGGGCAGTGTTTCAGGACCTTCAGATGTACATTTTCCTCTCTCTCCAGGCTACAGAATGGCAACAAAACTATTAAGTCATAGCAATTACTCCAGTCGCAAGTTGCTCTTGAGGTGCAGGTGCAGTAGTCTCTAATGTGTTTGCACCCTCTCCACATGGGGCAGGAATGGCTGATGTATTGGCAGATCCACTGGCCCCATCCCTGCTCCAAACCACCCCCGTTGCGTGTTGGAGTGCAGAGATTCCCCTGTGGTATCAGGCTGTATTGCATTCAGGGGTATTACCTCCAGATCCTGCATTCAGGGGCTGTTTGTTTGCTCTCCAGACCTTGGTCTCCACACAGTGGAGCATGACGGGTGAAGGAGTTGAACCATGATGTTCAGTGGTTTTCTTTCATCAGGAAAGGCCCTATGTGGTAAGATAAGCACATCGCTGTGCGTGGGATGTGCCCATGTGGTGCGATCTTTTCGGCCTGCCAAACACAGTGTGTTAGGTATGCTCGATTTTTTTTTAAATGTTGCTATTTCAACACATATTTAATAAAAAAAAACACCCCAAAAAACAAGAGTGAGCAAATATTCCGATTGTGTGCATTTATTTTAGAGAATAAACATTTATGTAAATATACATGCAAATTAGGATCAGTCCTCAGGCTCTTGGCAAGTGGCCAGGGCAGTCCTCAGTGCGGGGAAGTTTGGGTCACTCTGCACAAAAGCAATACAAAGCACTAGCTTCTTCCCCCCGGCAGTGCTGCTAGCACTTGCAGGGAGCAATGGATTGATTGCCCTCCTGAACTCTGGGCCCAGCATGGCAGCTCTGCACTGTCTCTATAACCTCTGGGCCAACCCCAGATGGATGTTTATTCCTTTCCCAAATTTCAGAATATCAAATAATTTTACACACTTTTAAATTTTGGATTCTTTTCTTTATTTCCAAACTTAATTTCTTCAAACGTCTGGTCAGCCCTGAAAGAACCAGAGACTGACCATTAAAATTAATTTGAATCAGGAAAGAGTGGATTGTCTGGTGGTAAAAGCACCGGACAGGGATCAACTCTATTACTGCATTTTTGTAGCAACAGTTCTGGGCCAGGACCCCATTGTGCTAGGTGCTGTACAAACATAGAACAAAAAGACAGTCCCTGCTCTGAAGAGTTTTAGGTTCAGTTCCCAGATCCACCATAGACTTCTCGAGTGATCTTGAGCAAGTTTACTCCTTCTCATAACACAAGAATTAGGGTCACCAAACGAAATTAATAGGCAGCAGACTTAAAACAAACAAAAAGAAGTATTTCTTCAAACAATGCACAGTTAACCTGTGGAACTCTTTGCCAGAGGATGCTGTGAAGGCCAAGACTACAACAGGGTTCAAAAAAGAACTAGATAAATTCATGTAGGATAGGTCCATCAATGGCTATGAGCCAGGATGGGCAGAGATGGTGTTCCGAACCTCTGTTTGCTAGAAGCTGGGAATGGGTGACAGGGGATAGATCACTCGGTGATTGCCTGTTCTGTTCATTCCCTCTGAAGCACGTGGCCTTGGTCACTATTGGAAGACGAATATTGGGCTAGATGGACCTTCGGTCTGATACAGTATGGCCATTCTTATGTACAGTCTCTCTGTGGCTCAGTTCCACTCCCCCTTGTAAATTGGATATAATACTCTTTTTTCTCCCAGGTTTTGGCCCAAGTTCAGCAAAGCATTTAAGCTCATGCTTAGGTCATATTGAAGTCAAAGGGATTACTCACATGCTTAAATTACCTTGCTGAATTGGGGACTTAGTCTGTCATACATGTTTAGAAAGTCCCTGCAGCAAAGACCTTTGTGTGTGCTGTGTGTTTATACAGTGCTTTAGCCCAAAGGGATGCCTAGGAGCTACTGAAAGGCAAATCATTAATAATAACCAAACTATGGGATCTGACCTCTATTGGTTAGACCCAATGAACAGAAAACAGAAAGAAACAACAAAACTAAGTCTAAAATGAAGCACGTCCATTGATGGTGCCATTTAATAGTGACATCAAAAGCAACCTGTAATTAAAAAAATCATCCTATGTCATTTACCAGCTTCTGGTCAAACCAGTCATTGCTCCTGTCATGTTTTTAGCAGCCTGCCTTGGTCTAAGAATAAAGAGAGGAGTTTTACTATTACTCCCGTTCATATTAATCACTCGGCAATAAATATTATTGTAAACAATTAATATTTCCATTAGCCTGAATTTTGAGTAACTCCAGCAGCTGGCTCTTCACAGGTTTCTCTAGCCTGCTGTAGGGGCCAATCAGATCATATAAATGTGCATACTAACAAAGGTTCATTAAGTGACTCTCTCTTTCTAAGCCTTTGGGAAAGAAGAAAAGCGGAGTTGCCACTCAGAAGTAAACATTCTGCGCTCTTTTGCTAAATATGACATAATATGGAAATCAATGGCCTTTTAATAACCCACATTTAAGATGCAAAAGTATCTATTTTATCAGTAAGTCTAATGTATGACTAAAGATTACAAATTGTTTTACTACTTCTTGATTGCTGATGGCAGGAGGAAAATTACCATGCTAACAGCCTTGTTGAGGGGAAAACATATGTCTGAATACTGAGACATGATGAAGTTACAAACTTTAGCAAGATTAAGTTGCATGGAGAAAGGTTCAGTTAAAGTACAGACTCATTAATGACCTGAAAGGTAACCTGAACAGCCACCATATTGTTTAGAGAAGAGAATCTCTTTAGCACTCTTCTAAATGTAGTCTCCAATTACCAGGCTTTTCAACTGTTTTGTGCTCTGAGGGGAAATGACTTCAGGCCTCTGCTCCAATCTCGGGATCCACTTGTTTCACTTTCAGCCTGTTGTATAAAATGATAGTCCTAGAGCGGCAACCTCTGATGGCAAGGAAGCCGGTTTAAGGCTGCCAGAGCTCAACGAGACATTTACATTTGAAATGCAAGAAATTTAGACTGACAGTTTAGCTCTTCCCCGCTCCCCCATCAGACTGGTTGCTAAAACGGCAGGATAATTACCCCTTCACCATGGATTAAACGGACAGTAAATGCCCCCCAACTGTTTTGATTCCAATATTACAGAGATAGGATGCAAATGTTTATCTAAGGAGGTAGATAGATAATAAATAAGATAGACAGGAGTGAGGCTATGACTGTGGCTTTTTGGTTGCTTGGTAATAAGTGACTGTGCCTTGTCTCACTAATTAGTGTCTAATAGCTGCATACACTGATTCACTTTGGGATGTAGTATCAAAAGGGGAGGAAGGACTGGGTTTAATTTAGCTATGAGGGACTGCATCTGTTTTCACAGCCACCAAAGGATTATAATTGTTTCTAGACAACAGGAGTTCACATGAGTATAGGCTTTTTCATTATGACTGAAATTTCTTTGCAACCTTGGGAAATAATTTAATTTCAACATTTTGGGTTTGTTTGTTTTTTTTTTTTGGCCAGGCTCTAACCCCTATTCATCCCAGCATGTTTATTTGCAACAAACACCCTTCCACTTTCTACGTAAAAGACAGACTTCCTTGTTTCATAGAAGTTGCCTTTAACCCTTCTTTATAATATAAAAAATTGCACAGTTCCATTTTGAAAGTTAATGAAGTATGCTTCAATATTAAAGCAAACATATCTGGAGACATTATCCCTGATTTTGTCCAAATACTCTTGCTTCACATTCTTGTGCATCGAATAAATCCACACAATTTGTCCTGTGTTTACATGTTCCCGCATTGTCTGTGCTCATGCACTGTATTGCTAACCTCAAATATTCAAAAATTATGAACCAGGTCCTAAATAGAAAAGCAAGGACAGAGAAAGGATGGTCCAGTGGTTACAGTACTAGCTTGGGACTTGGGAGACCTGGCTCCAATTAGTGCTCTGTGAGACATAACATAGGACTGGAAGGAACGCCTTGGGTCATTGAGTGCAGTCCCCTGCTCTCGCAGGCAACCCTGTCATTTACTCCTGTTCATAAACTTATCAAGCTCCATCTTAAAGCCAGTTAGGTTTCTTGCTCCCACTACTCCTACTGGGAGGCTGTTTCAGAAACTCACTCCTCTGGTGGTTAGAAACCTTCTTCTAATTTCCAGCTTAAATTTACTCAGGGCCAGTTTATACCCATTTGTTCTTGTGACAACATTGTCCCTTAGCTTAAATAGCTCTTCTCCCTCCCAGGTGTCCATCTCACTTATGTACTTAAAGAGAGCAATCATGTCCTCTCTCAGCCTTCATTTTCCTATGCTGAACAAGCCACTCTCTTTTAGTCTCCTCTCATAAGTTAGGCCCTCCATT
Source organism: Eretmochelys imbricata (assembly GCF_965152235.1). NCBI lineage: Eukaryota > Metazoa > Chordata > Testudines > Cheloniidae > Eretmochelys > Eretmochelys imbricata. The sequence goes on from NC_135577.1 coordinate 114,671,779, forward strand.
CCTCTGATCATCCTAGTAGCCCAGCTCTGCACCTGTTCCATTTTGAATCCACAGAGACTTCCTGTGTGACCCTGGGCAAGTCACTTAGGCCCACATTCTCACAGGTACTTAGGTGTCTGAATTCCTTTGAAGATCTGGGCCTTACTCTCCTTTGTAAAATGGGGATAATAGTACTTCCCTAGGTCACAGGGGTGCTCTGAGGTGGGAGCCATACAAGTACCTAAGATAGAAAAAAAAATTATGTGTTTGGCTTAAAAAACAACTATGAGATTTTTTTTTTAAATAATATATTTGGGGTTCTTTTTCTCTGCTTCTGTGTTTTGAGCCTTTAGGGTGCATTTGGGTCACTCTTGAAATCTTTTCTCCACAACCATGATGGCTAGAAACTTACTTAAAAAAACCTGGAAAGCTGAGATTGTCACATGACTACTTGTCTCCAGCAACTGTGAATTTAAATAAAACATCCAATATCATGGGACTTGCAAGAGCTAACAACACTGTATGTAGATCATTGACCTTATTTCACTACTGAATTACTCCAGTTTTATGACAGTGTAACCCCGCTGAAACATGTAAAACTGGAGTAATGCAGTTGTAAAGCAGGCCCTATTAATTCTATAAGCTGTATAGTTCACTGCTTGTCCCATTCCAATTATAGTCTGAATGCATATCTATAGAGAAGGCACCACCTTAAATGATAAGCAGCTGAAAACTAGTTGAACAAAATAGCTCTTTGTTCTTCTAGGAATGTTCATAATGTTATCAGTGAGGGAGAAAATAAATGAGGCATTCTAGACAGGTAACTCAGATCAAGTAGCATAAACACAATATGTGCGAGTGCACATCTAACAGGCGGACATATTCATGTGATGTGGACGCTTATGTGCCTAAAATAACAACACTCTGCCAACTTTTTTATTCTACCAACTCTGAGTGGGAGGTGCTGCTAATCAGATTGTAGCAAGCTTTGGCTCAAATATTGTATTTGTTTGAAAATGACATCCCTTGCACTCTTCCATCATCTCAGCCAGCTCTATCCTATAATACAAATGACTTGGCTCTGATTATGCAAAGTCAGGCTTTAAAATATGTACCATGCTGGTTGAATAATGAAAAGGTTTATTTGGGAATAAAGAATTCCACGGAAAAATGCCAACATTCACAATTAATTTTTTTTGTCCATCTGCAGAGCTGGTCAAATAATAGAAAAAAATAAATAATTATGTGGTGAGAAAAAGGTGAACATTTGCAGTGAGTATTATTTTTAACAAATTATATCAGTGTTGGTTTGGCAGAGGTATAAGTGCAGGCATTTGCTATTCTTTTAAGAGTAGGGGAGGCTGGGACTCTTCTCCGGGATATAAAATAAGGGTGATAGGGGAAGAAATTTAAGGCAAGTTCTGGTGATGGAAAGACCCTGCAGACCCCAATAAAAGTTCCTAGGGCCCTAGAACAAGAACCTAGTTGGGATGTATATATTGTGCCTGATTCTCTTCTGCTGTTTCTAATAAATTGGGATTTGCCTTTATATCTCTTGAGTCCTTGCGGTCTTAGGCACGGAGCTCAGTGAGCCACATGATCCTGCCTCACAGTGGCATACAAAAATCTTACAAATTACTCTGCTTCAAAAACTTGTCTTATTTAAATCCATCAATACACTGTGCCGAACTGATAAAATACAAACTCTAGTCAAGGTAAAAATCCCAGTAATCTCAGAGTAGCCATCAATCCCACTTGTCCAATCAAATAAAAATAACATTTTCAATGTTGCCATCAGATGGTCCTGTCATTGTTATTTGAAGTGATGCACCAGATTATTGCTGGGAATAATTCCTGGTCTACATCGTGTTCATGAGGAGCTCTTTGTGAGCATTCAGTATTAAACATTAAATCAGTTTTGACTGAACGTGTACAACGTATGCTAGGATACTGTTTCTGTATCAAAGGAATGTAAATCTTAGAATCAGGTTCTCTCTCTCCCTCTAACACACAAACACACACACACTCACACAACTATTGAAAAGAACATTTTGGTTGAAAAGTCAAATGCCAGAAGATGCCTGTGCAAGCTTCACTCAGCCTGAGTGTAATATAGCTTTTAAGTACAACTTGATATGCTATTTTTGCACAGGATACCTGTCCCCTACTTTCTGATTCCTGTCATTCTACCTCTTCTCTTGCCGCTGGCTCCTGCCCCTCATCCCCGCTCCTATGTCGTGTCTTTGGCGCCTTCCCTTTCCCCCTTGCCCTGCATCTCTTTCTTCTTCCCTTCCTTGAGCATCTGGGCCTTGGAAGACTGAGGTACAGTTTAAAGCCCAGATGGTCAAAGGTATTCAGGTGCCTAATTCTCATTGAGTTCAGTGGTCACATAAATACCTTTGCCTGTCGCAGCCTTAACCTATACCTCAGTCTTCCATCTCTAAAATAAGGATAATATGACTTCCTTTCTCTCAACCTTTGCCTTGACTGCTTAAATTGCACAGTCTTTGGTGGAAAGGACTGTCTCTTCTTTGTGCGTGTACAATGCATGGAACATTGGGGCTCCAGATTTGAATGGGGTCCCTAGGTGTCACAGTAATACACAAACAACAATGGAGTGAATTTCATGAAAAATGTGAAGGAGTTTTCAGAATGGTTTTTGCAGTATTTGCCCAGCTCTAATCTTCAGCTTCTATTGTAAATTGGCTCTCATTGGCACCTTTATATGTTAATTTTGCCTATCCATTCACAGTGGTCACCAGTCTACAACTGTCAGGGCCAGGCTGTGGGCAGCCTGTGGGCACTGGTCAGTTACTGAGTTGCAGTCAGGCGATGAGTATCAGGGTCAGGATCGAACTGGATCAGAATGCTAGTAAGTCGGGGTCAGGCACCAAATTGCAAGCAGCAGAGTTGGGGTCAAGCCAGTCGGGATATCAGGAAGTCAGGGTCAGACACCAGGTTATAGAGAGTGAGCAAATAGCAAAATTGGGGACAAACTAGGGTCAGAAGTCAGTGCCTAAGGTCTACAGAAAGCAACATCTGGAGCAGAAGCAAACAGACAGTCTGCATTGTTGCTCAGCTAGCTCACCCTGTTGGCTTCCTGGTTTAAATGCTAGCATCGGGCAATCAGTGGGCTGTGAGGGACCAACGCTCAGGTCCTGCGGGGCGGTACGTCCTACAGAGCCTAGCTTCACAGTGTCTTCCCAGCCTAATCTTCCCTTGGTGATGTAGAAATGTCAGTAGCTCTGAATCCCCTATAGGTCCAGGTTTTAGTGCCCCCAGTTCTTACTTTGAGTAAAATTAAACAATACAGAATGTTGCATCACCCATTGTGTAGTGATTCCGAAGCAATCATTCACTGGATGAGTAGCGACAGTGTCTTATCAGCATAAACAATAGAATTGTATTCAGTAGGGGTAGCATGTGCACACTGGAACGGGAAAGGTCCTTGGGGAACTATACTGTATATGCAACTATGCAAGGCTTTAATGAGCCTCCAGTAACTGAAACTCTGCTATTACCCAGATAAGCAGTGAACCAATTGAAAGCAAAGTCAGGATTTCCAATATAGCTTTCAAGACATTCCAATGAGATGGCATGGTCCTCAGAATCCCACCCACTTATTTTATCTAGCCTAAGTTTTACTAAGGCACCTGTCACATTGGTGTCAAAGTGCTGAGAATGCACAGTAAGCTGACACTCATCTAGATATTGGTGCTCAAAAGAAATTCTGGGTGAGCTATTATCATCCTATGAAATGCACACAAATGTTTGAAAGGCAATTATAAATAGGAAGGAAATTCAGGTGGCTTGAAACCTCTCAATCCAGACTCTTTGGGAAAGGGGCAGACTTGAAACTATAATTATATAAATTATATAATTGAAATTATAATTACAATTATAATGTACTTGATGTATCTAAAAAGATTCAGATGCAGGTTCTTTTAAGCGTAGCTTTAAAAAAGCAAAGACTAGTTTAAAAGATGTGGGAATCATCCCAGAGGAGAGACTTACCTGTTATTGAATTGAAATGTTCTGTTTTGATAAAATCAAAATGTCGTGTTCTTTTTAAAATGTATATAAATTAAAAATTATAACATTAGAATAAACTTTTGAAATGAAAGTTCATTCAGAAAAAAAAAGTCAAAACATTCTTTTCAGATAAGGTAGAAATGCAGTGTATTGATTTTACCAAAATACTTTTTTTTTGCCCTCTCCCACCCCCCCAGAAAAAAATTGGACTGACGTTTTGCCAAGCTGTATACATGCCTGTGGAAAGCTTTGCTTTCAATTACATGCCATTTCCCAATGGACAAAATGTTTCATCACAAAACTTTCAACTAGCTCTACTAGTTATCTAGGAAGGAATGGATCCAATTTTAATCTTTTACAAAAAATTTCAAACTTCTGTGCCTAAAATTAGGCATCTATATTACCTAAAAATGTGGCCTGCTTTATGGTTGGCACATGGGTCAGAGGATACATTTCTGTTCCCTGAATCGATTTTTTTTCCTGATATGCTTTTTTTAAGCACTGACTTTCTTGAGTAGACTAAAATTGTAGCTACCCATATCTCTCTTTAGTATGCTCTTTCTTGCTCATGAATTGATGTCACACATTTTTGCTTTACTTATGAGCAAGTGCTAACTAGAGGAACCTGAGTTTGCTAAAAATTTCTGATTTATTTAGAAGGGTGACGGGCATCTAATTGGCTACACATAGGAAAAAAATCTTTGTAAATTACAAGTCTCTTGTGGATGACTTCTAGAAAGTTGGGTTGGGAAAACACTCATATTGGTACCTTTTGGGGATGAAATTCACCCGTGTACAAAGGGTGAACACAATGGTCCCCACAAAGTGGGAAGGAAGGTTTGATGATTAGTATGCCAACTTGCGAAACCATTGTTCAATTCCCTGCTCTGCCACAGGCTTTGTGTATGAGTTCGATGAGTCATTTAGTCTTCCCTCTGTGTGTCAGTTTTCAATCTATGAAATAGAGATAATAGGACTTCCCTTCCTGCCATGGGTGATTTGAGGATAAATATATTAAATATTTCAAGGTACTCTAATAATGGGGGCCATTTGTGAACCTAAGGTGGATGATCCCTGGTGATTGAGTCTGGGGCACATCCCTCGGCCCGCGCTGCTTCCCGCAGCCCCCATTGGCCTGGAACGGTGAACTGTGGCCAGTGCGACCTGGGATTGGCCAAACCTGTGGCTGCTGCAGGTAAATAAACTGTCCCAGCCTGCCAGTGGATTTCCCTGATGGGCTGCATGCCAAAGGTTGCCGATCCTTGATCTAGGAGCTATAACAGACTCAATATCCTCTATGGATGAGGTCCAACAGGAAGATACAGAACACAGACTGATCAGTGACTTACATGTGCACTTGAAAATCGATTCAGGGAACAGAAATGTATCCTCTGACCCATGTGCCAATCAAAAGAGCTTGAATATTAAATACAATGTACTACTCATGAACAAACAAGAATTATTCACAGATAATATGTTCTGTCTAATCAAATAAGAAATTCAAGAAAATCACAAATAAATTCCTGGAGAATTTATTCACCCAGCTCTAGATGGGAAATTAGAGCATTTTTTTCCTTGGTTCAGTGGTTCCCTAATAAATGCAGTTTCCTGACATCTGTCCTGAATTTTTTTCCCCGTGAAGAAGAGAACTAGTGTCTGAGTTATTTACAAGTGTACGTGGAAATATATTTGCACAGCTCCAAGTTGCATACTGTGGACAGTAAGCCAAACTACAGGGCCCAGTAATTCACAGATCCCGTCCAGAGAGTCTGTCACATCTATTCTGAACAGATGTTCTATATATCAGGCACAGTATCTGGTCATAAAATGTGCATTCTTTAAATCACAGCCCTAGTACATTATTTCATCTTTTATAACACTGTTTCATGCAGTGGAGACTAGAGCAATGCACAGTAAATTCAGACCGCAAGAATATGATACAAGTTTCAGGCCATATTTAGAGTTTATAGTTTTAATGAAAAGAAGATAATTCAGATCATTGACTTTTTAAATTTGCAAACAGCTCATTGTCAGCAGTGTTCATATTTATTTACTACAGACTGTCCCATGTCCACCAGTATAATATCTGGACCTTAAAATTTGAAAAACAAATCAACTACAAAACAAACCATCCCTCATCCACTGACAATGAATAAGTACCCAGTTATTGACCCAAATCAGCACATAATACAGATTAGATAGATTTTGCATTGGATCCAAAGGGCCACAAGACTTGCATTGTTTGCCTAGACACCAGGCTCTTACTGTAGAAGATAGATTAAACAAGCAGACTGAACATAGGCAAATTAGATCAAGTAGATTAATGGGTATTTGGCGAGCTTCCCAAACTTGCAGCCTTCTCTTGCATGACCAAAAATTATCCATACCGTTGGCCTCAGCCTGATTCAATTCAATCTCAACAAATGGTTTCAGGAGATGTACCTGCCACTCCCAGTCCTACTTGTTTGATCTGGGGTTCACTTCATAGTCTCATTGGTCCTGCATTGTTCATCCTCTTGATCAGCCTCCTTCTCTACTGTTCTCTACTGGTATCTTTTTCTAATGCACTCAAATTCCGAACCTATGGATGAGCAGCAGGCATGTCTGAAAGTTTCACTTTCCAGAGAAAAATGAGGAAAAAATATACCAGTGCCTACCATTGCAGTGTGGTATTCCACAGATGAGCACCCTATAAGAACTTAGATAGGAAGACTGATTGTATATAAGTAAAGACTGGTATCTAAATTTTTAACCCGTCCTTTATTTAAAGGCCCACTCTGTTTTCTGGGCCAGTTCTGCCTGTATCTATGTACAAATAGGTCTTTCCAAACATCAGGGACAAATGATGACAGACACTTGCATTAGATTTAACAAAGTGGTCATGACTTTGCTATACCTTAACAACAACATACATAATAAAAGCAACCTACTCCGACAGCAGTGGAAGGGGGAAGGCAAGGCCTTGAGGTGTCACTGGCTTGCCCCTCACCTTTCAATGCTGAAATCCAGAGCAGCCTAACTGTCTAAGGCCCAACCAGCCTACTTTAACCCAATGCTCTTTTGAGCCCCACTCAGTTCCAAGGTCTATGGCCCCATGAAGGCCAGAGGAACCTCTGAAGGTTATCATGACAGTTCAGGCATCCTTGCATGTCAAAGGCACTTCAGCAAAGGTGGGTTGATGCCTAATTCTCAGGAAAAGACATGACCTCTAAGGAGTTGGGAGACCCAGCTGCCAGCCTCCAACAAGTTGCACCCCAGTCTAACCCCCACTGCCAAGATAAAGTACCCAAAGATGTGATGCTGTGAAAGAAGCAAACTGTAAACAATAATTAATGGCGGCATCTTCACACACATACTGAGTAGTATGTAGTGTTCCATCAATTCAAAGTCTACAGGCTACCAGTGCAGACAATGAACTGCAAAACCCCATGACTGTCTGAAGCACAACACATAACTGATGCACACAAAATGAACTGAACTTGACATTAACTTCTATTCATCTATCTACTTACTTATACAGTGTCCATCTCCGCAGTATCTGAGTACTGCCTAAGTACTTAAATATAGTATGATGGCTATTGAAGATGGACATTTTGATGGACAGCTGAAACTCTTCCCCTCATCCAGTCAGATCACTTAGGGCATGGTGCTAGTGATGGGAGCAATTTTGGGAAGGAGGTGACTCTCTCATCCTTTGGGGCACGTGGGAAGCTACCTGAATGTGCCTCAAGCAAGGAGCTGCCTGAGTTAGGCATAAGAAAGGAACCTGTCTCCTGGGAGAAGGGAACTCTGAGTAGGGGAGGGTCTAAGCGATGAGACCGCAACCCTAGGGATGAAAGATGGGAAGGAATCTCTCTCAGGATGGGTGATCCAGAGGCTCATAGGGGCCGCCAGGATTCAGGGTCATCCAGAGCAAAGGGGGCTCTTTGTTACTGTTGGATTATTTAGGGCCTGTTAATTGTATGAGTGTTGTTTAGTTCTGTTCATTGTTGTATTACTGGTCTCACATAATCCCAGTCAGAGCAGGAAGCAAGCTCCTGGTTCATTTTATGACCCCTTGTGTCATTCCTGGGTGAACTCTCCGAGTGTCAGATGCCCTAATGGCTCAGGTGCAGCACTTGCCTCCAGGGATTGTGGTGTGGTTGTCATGGCTAGCCACATGAACCAGTTTCTGTGTGCCACATCAGATCAGGCTCAGGGATCGCTGGGGCCACTGAAGTCAGTCACAACAGCAACAGCAATCTGGTGGGCACTGACCAGGGAGATGACCGCTTTTGCATGGTGCCATCCATGTATAGCAAGTGCCTCCCATCCACAAGCCAATCCCAGCACCACTAAAAGGTCTGGGATTAAATAATATCAAGGCAGGACTGGCCAGCAGCCACCATGTAGCCAACCTGGGGCTGTAGCTCATCTTCTTGTCCTTTAATTCAGTACTGGCGGACATGACCCTTTTCAAAGGTAAAGGCTCTTTCCATTGTTCTTACCCAGGGCAACTGTTTGGGCTACAACTGAGAGAAGCAATGGGTGATTTAATGCAATGCAGTTCTTACCAACAGTTTCTAAACATTAGGAAACGTTCCAGGGAAAGGAAAACATCCCTAGTTCAGTTATAGACCTTTGAAGGTATTCTAAATTAACAAATAACAGCTCAGCTGGGTAGGGTAGCTGATCTGTAGTGAGATATAGTGGGGGGAAAAGACTTCATTTGTTCCATCCTTTCATTTTGACTTCAAGCTATGATTTCAGGGTTCTTTTAGAAGCCTGCTTAATTTATCTTTGCACAAGCTGATTAGATGTCCTCGATAACAAGCTAGTTAGGGAGTTGCTCTCTTTTTCCCATTTCTTTAGTGCTGATCTGAAGGGCTTGTCGGGATATTTTTACAGTAGCAAAATGCTGATTTCAGAGATTGGTGCATATTATGGGAGTGTTGAAAAGGTGCATTTCATTATCTCATGGAAACTCAAGGTACAAAATACATGTAAGAACTTTCCCACAAACTTTATGGTCCCTTAAACATTTCATGGTATAGGACCTAAAGTGGTATAATAATGGAGATAAATTACATGTAATTCCCTTTTGTAATTCTAATGCAACTGAGCAGGTTACCTGTCAGTTTAGGTACTTTTAATAGCCAAACTAACTTTCAGTCAAGGTCTGCCCGGGCATAGGATGGCTTCCAGCTGGGACAGATTTTTTGCACATTCAGTTGGCTCAGTCATGGGGCAACATCCGGGTCTGGCTGACCTGGCAGAGCTACTGCTGAGAAACTATGAAGGGTCAGGTTCAAGTCTCAGCTCACATATGCACACACCAAATTCAGCCCCAGGAAAAGGAGCTTCAACTAGCTGATTAAACTGGTCTATTATCTGGGAACTGTCTCACAGACAAAATGCCAACCCCATCTAACCTCAATTTAATTCAGAGTTGTAGTTTTCTGATTAATACCAGCATAGGTGCCAACTCCGTGGGTGCTCTGGGTCTGGAGCACCCACAGAAAAAAAAGTAGTGGGTGCTCAGCACCCACTTGCAGGTCCTTCCCCTCCCACCCCCGGTCAGCTCCTTCCCCTCTCCCCCAGCCCTCTCACCCACCAGCGGGCCCTGTTGAGATCAGCTGGTCCCTTTCCCTCCCAGCACCTCCAGCCTGCTTGTGATCAGCTGTTCAGTGGCATGCAGGAGGCGCTGGGGGAGGGAGGGGGGAGGGAGGAAGGAGCGAAGGCAGGGCACACTCAGGGGAAGGGGCGGAGTGGGGTCAGGAAGAGGCCGGGCAGGGGTGGGAGCTTGGGGGAAGGGGTGGAGTGAGGGCGGGGCCTTTGGCAGATTGGGGGTCGAGCACCCCCAACAGATCAGAAATATGGTGCCTCTGAATACCAGTGTAAAGATGCATCCAAGACACAAAACTAGTATGCAGATCTGGATTCTATATGTTCATCTATGTATTTATATATGGTCCTTGTCACCATAATATCTGAGTACTTCACAGTCGTGAATACATTTATTTTCACACCATGCCTGTGAGGTAGCATGACCTATATTTTGTAGAAAATGTGGCATAGAGAAATTAAAGGACTCTCCCAAGGTCATACAGGAAGGCTGAGGCAGAGCCAGCAACCTAACCCAGATTTTCTGACTCCCAGACCAATGGGTTAGGTTGGGTTAGGCTTAATTTTGGGGTGGGTGTCCTGTGTCCAGTTTTGGGCCCCACACTACAAGAAGGATGTGGAAAAATTGGCAAAGTCCAGCGGAGGACAAGAGTAATGGTCTCAAGTTGCAGTGGGAGAGGTTTGGGTTCTGTTTTGAAATTCAGACCTGGGTTTGGGAGTCTATTTTAAAACTTCCACCCCATGTTTGGGCTTATCCTTGGTATATTATATATTTGAGAAGCTTCTGTGCTCTATCCCTTTAGATTAAACAGATGCAGTTTATCTTTTTAAGTATTGATTGCAAAAGATTACAACATATCCAGTGCTGTGGGTCATGAGTCACACTAAGAGGCCTCATGCTGAGGTCTGAGGTCTCTAAGGCTGTCTTGAACTCATTTGATGTGACATCCAGTACCTGGATGAGACAATTTCATGTAACACATCACCACTCACTGACACACCACCAGGGAGGCAAGCGCATAGGGAAAATGTGGTTACACTCAAACCCGTTCTTGGAAGAAGCTACTACTTGAATATTCATTTTCTTTTTCATCAGAATTCTGAAGACGGTTGCAAAGGTCTGAATCACTCTGTTTTTTGTAGGTCTGCCTCATTTCCTGCAGGATGTGACGCTGAAGTTAGGTGTTGTTGATCTGAACTTTTGACTCTGGCTCACTATTGTGCAGTAATGCTTAATTGGACAAGTGTTTGGAACTGGTCTTCCTAACGGCATGGAAAAGTGAGCTCTCTAGTTGATAAGCTACCTGAGTGAAATGAAAATTTGAAAATTATGGATATACAAGATGCAGTAAAAATGTCTGATTCAAAACCAAATCAAGTCATGGGATTCTTTCTGTTGACTTCAGTGGGCTTTGGATCAGTCCCTAATAGCTCAGGAGGAGTTTGAGTGCACACGGCATCACTTTTCTGGCTTTCCCAGCATCCCATTGTCAAGGAAGCCAAAGCCCTCCTGGCAACACCATCTTTGCAGCCAGTCATTCAGCTCCAGGATGCATCTGTCTCTGCCTGGACCCTTACCTTGGACCAGAAGGATCGAAGAGAACACCACCTGCACTCCCAGCTCCTTCACTCTTACTCCCAGAACCCCTTAGTCACTTCTGATCTGCTGAATACTTCGCGGTGTCATTGGTGCCCACATGGATGATGGAGCCACATTGATTCTCATTTCAGAGTAACAGCCGTGTTAGTCTGTATTTGCAAAAAGAAAAGGAGTACTTGTGGCACCTTAGAGACTAACCAATTTATTTGAGCATGAGCTTTCGTGAGCTACAGCTCACTTCATCGGATGCATACCGTGGAAACTGCAGCAGACTTTATATACACACAGAGAATATGAAACAATATCTCCTCCCACCCCACTGTCCTGCTGGTAATAGCTTATCTAAAGTGATCATCAAGTTGGGCCATTTCCAGGACAAATCCAGGTTTTCTCACCCTCCACCCCCCACACAAATTCACTCTCCTGCTGGTGATAGCCCAGTGAGAGTTGTCACTTTGGATGGGCTATCACCAGCAGGAGAGTGAATTTGTGTGGGGGGGTGGAGGGTGAGAAAACCTGGATTTGTGCTGGAAATGGCCCAACTTGATGATCACTTTAGATAAGCTATTACCAGCAGGACAGTGGGGTGGGAGGAGATATTGTTTCATATTCTCTGTGTGTATATAAAGTCTGCTGCAGTTTCCACGGTATGCATCCGATGAAGTGAGCTGTAGCTCACGAAAGCTCATGCTCAAATAAATTGGTTAGTCTCTAAGGTGCCACAAGTACTCCTTTTCTTTTTGATTCTCATTGTTGTTCCTGGAATTGCCATTTTACATTAGCTACAAGTGAACGTGCAGTTGGTGGACTTAGAACTTCCAAAATTGGTTTCTGTGAACCAATCACACCTCTGTGAAGGGAAGAAGATTACCCTTGAGAGGAATGCTGGAAAAAGAGTGGCATTTGAAGTGTTGTCATCCAGTTTGTTCAGCCCATTAAATTGTTCAATTTTACATATAATCTCAAGTATATTTAACTTAGGAGGGAAGCAACTGGGCAAGGGGCTGTAAATATAAATCAATATATAATGATATTCTTTCAGACACACTTATTAGCAAAGGCATCAGATTCTTTTTGCTTATGCCCTTAGAGCAATATTAACCCAGGGCCAGATTTAGGGGAAGGTGACCCAGGCGACTGCCTGTGGTGCTGGGCTTTGGAAGCGCCAGGCTCAGGGTGCTGGTTGAATGTTTGAAGTAAAATATTTCAGATATTCTGTATGCGGATTCATTATTCACCTAACATCCTAGAATGTTCTGGACCTTTGTAGAATCTCATGGAGCCTTCCAGACTTTCTGAGAACTACGGTTTCCTTGAACCTCCTAGAATATTGTCAGCCATGCCCTTGCGGGTATATAAACGGGCAGGGTGTCATCAGTCAGTCAGTGAGATATAAGAATGAAGTGAAGTGAAGTAAGATACCAGCTGTGATATTGTGAATCTTGTTTTATTGTGTAATTGTGAAAGTGTACTTATGTTTTAAGACTTGAAGTGTAAGTAGTGACTAATAAAGGACATATTTAATGAGACTCCAGAGATGTCTATCGAACCCCTATATACACACATCAATATAAAAGAAATATTGTTACTTCTTTTGCCATGCTTAACATGTAATGTTTGATGACTTTCTAAAACTGCAGGACATAGACTTTTGCTCTCCATAATACTGTCTGTTTTCCCCCATAGAAAATAAAAGATAACCCTGAAGAAGCCTTCAGGAGCTCAGTATAGGAAGCAAAAAGCTCAATTGCAATCTAGTTTTGCAGCAAGGGGCAAATCTGACGGGAAAATATCTGAAACAGAAAAACATAGACCAGGCTTTAGGCAGTAGTGATCGTCCCCGTGCAAAATAAATTGAGGGGCAAAGTGTAAATGATGGAAGTCCTATTACTAAGAAATTAGCAGATTTACATGAAGATAAGGAATGAAAATGTGAGGAAAGTGATGGAGAATCATCCAGTTTTCTTGGTAGTGTAAAAAATAATGTGAATCTCAGGAAAAGGAGAGAAATGACAAAGAAGAATCAGCCTTGCATGATGATAGAAACAGCAGTGAGAAAAATTGCACACCACAGATAGATACATCAGGTCCTGCTATATGACTAGCAGTCCTAAACTCTGCTGATATTGATCGTACAATTTTGAACAGGCCGGGCAAAACTGAGGATATGAAGTTTCCGGTATATGAGCTGAAGCGACACTTCGCAAAGTCACACTGCGAAACAGTGCTCAAGAATGGTGAGAAACTGAATCGGCATTGTCTCGTTTACTCATAATCAACCGATAAAGTGTTCTGTTTTTGTAGCAAAATATTCTACAAGAATGCCAAATTGTTGCTTGCAGTTTCTGGGTCCATTACTGGCATGATTTAGCTGATGCTCTGAAGCAACATGAAAAGTCACCTCGCCATTTTATGGCCCACTTCAAATGGATGGCGGTCAAGTTCAGGCTCAAGCTTAATAAATGCATAGATGAAGAAAACCAGTGCATTATAAATGTAGAAACCCAGCACTGGAGAACGTGCTCAAGCATCTGATCTCAATTACCCTTTTGCTTGCAAAGAATAATTGGAATTTCTGTGGCTCATTGGATAAGTTGTTCACTGAACATAACGGTAATTTCCTCGGTTTGGTAGCGCTCTTTGGGAAACATGATGATGTCATGCGTGGGCACCTACGTCAAGTTCGTAAAGAAGCTATAGACCATTACTGCAGCAAAACAGTTCAAAACAAATTGATTGACCTTATGGCAAGGAAGGTACTTGATAACATATTGATGTAGCTCAGCAAAGCGAAGTTCTATGCTGTAATAATGGACGACACTCCTGACATTAGTCACAGTGAAAAGATGTCATTTACAGTAAGAATTGTTGACGATGAGGATGGCTGTATCCAACTAAAGGAATACTTTATCTGTTTCCGGTCTGTGGACAACTCTACTGGAAAAGGCCTAACTGAACTGTTTATTAATGTTTTAAATGAGAATAAAATAAAGCTTCAGGACTGCCACGGCCAAGGACTCCCAGGACAACAGTGCGAACATGAAGGGAAGTAACAGTGGCATCCTGGCAAGCTTCCTTGTGCTGAATCTAAGGGCTTTCTTCATGCTTTGTGGCTGCCATACCTTCAACCTAGTTTTGTCAGATGCAGCATCATCTTCTTTAGATTCAGTATCTCTCTTCAGAGTACTGGAAAGGATGCATGTCCTGTTTTCAGCATCAACTATCAGATGGAAGGTCCTCACGGACAATGTGGCAAATCTGACTGTGAAGCTGCTCCATAACACTCACTGGGAGAGCCGCACTGACAGCGTCAAGCCAGTGAGGTACCAAGTGACTGAGATTTACGATTCCATGACAGAACTGGAGCACACAAGTAAAGCCAAGGCTGGAATCCGACACAAGGCACAAAGCCTGGCAAAACAGATCACTGACTTCAAATTTCTGGTCTCTATTGTGGTTTGGCATGATATCCTGTTCCAAGTAAACGTTGTATGCAAGGCGTTAGAAACTCAGTCGATGGACATCATGACTGCTACTACTTTGATTAGAAGCTGCCTTGATTTCATTATGGCCTACAGAGACAATGGATTTGAAGATGCCATCACTGCTGCCAAAGAAATGGCAGAAAACTTAGGAGTTGAGACTGTCTTAAAGGAAACTCGTATTAATTGGAAGAAGAGACAGTTTGGTTACCAAGGCAGAGATGAGGTGATAAGAAGCTCAGAAGAAAAGTTCAAGAGGGAACTATTTTGCTTGCTCATTCACACTGCTCAAGTATCCATCGAAGAAAGGTTTGGGCAAATGAAGCCCCGCAAAAAGACCTGGGGGGGGGGTTGCATGACCTTAATCAGCTGCCAGCAGACAGGAAAATACTCTTGAACAATTTAACGGACCTTCACCAGACACTGGCACATGGGGAACGTTCGGACGTCAATAATAAAGACCTCTGTGTCAAATTGAACAACATCCGTTATGTTCTGTATCATGGGAAGCACTCTCCACTCCAATTCATTCATGATGCGGAGCTGAAGGACACTTTTCCTAAAGTGTGGATAGCTTCGAGGATTCTGCTCGTGCTGCCAATCACAGTCACAAGCGATAAGCGCAGCTTTTCGAAGCTCAGGCTCATTAAACGTATCTTTGATAGATGATAGCTGACAAGAGACTGACATCGCTTGCAAATGCCATTGGCCAGTCTTTGGATTTCTCTGACCGTGTGCTTCAGTTCACGAGGGCAAAGGTGAGAAAAACGACCTTTTGAACTAAAGGACTAGGGTTAATATTCTAAGGTTGTCACCTACTGTAACACTAGTTAATACTGGTCCAGCCAATGCTGGTGCACTGTTCAATTTCTCGATGTTATTCTTAAAATTACAGAGTGTCTATAAGCTTAGAGGAAACAATTTTTTTTATTTGCTTATATATGGCATGAATAAATACAGATTTACAGTTCCTAGCATGCAAATTTATCATTTTATATGACAGGGATAAATCATGCGTGCAAATCGTGCATCAAAGTCATAAAATGAGCTAGAAATGCAATAAAAAATAAGGTATTCAAAAGTTTAACAAATGGAGGAGGGAGGGCTGAAGATGTTCCTCACCTGGGGCACCATTTGGTCTAGAGCCGGCCCTGCATTAACCTGAACAGATACAGTTGTGTGTGGTCACTATATATAAACTGACAGGTTTGGGGGGGTCCAATAATTGTCCATATTTAAAAAATGCCAACTGTATAGAGCTGGGGGGATGTTTTCCTGCTGATTCGTTTCTAAATCATTTTTGTTTACTTGTTTAAATGATGCCACTTGCCTGAATCCCCTCCCCCCACAGTTTTCTCATTTAACACACAAGGCATCTTTTTTGATGAGGCGACTGTCCTGCATTTCCCCTGCCATCTGGCCTCATCATGCTATTGGCAGGATGTTAGAGGTTTCACAGTACCGTTTTTTTTTTGTCAGCTGAACACTTATCAAAGATACAGTCATGGAATCAGCAGCAATATTCCTATTTACTGATGGTCCCCAAATCTGCACTTTGTTCTTAGGCGGCATCCTTGTCTGTGGAAGGCAAAAGTTCTTTGAAGGATGATGAATGGTACTAATGGGGTTGGAGTCCTCCTCATTATAAACACCCTAGGCTATTTCTTTCTATAAATGCTCCAGTCATTGCTTGCTTTTTGATATCAAAATGCTTGCCACTCTGGCTAGAGAATAAGACATGAACTAATTATGCCTTTCGAAAGAAGTTGAAACTCACAGAGATGTGAGTGCTCCTGACTTAAAATTCTCTTTATTGACATTCTCCATAGTTGCCGTTAGCAGGAAATTTTAGCTGGGGCTTCATCTGCAGTTCTTCATTTACCTAACATATTGTTTGATATCAAGGTATTGGGCCAAAGGGGTAACACAGAGCATAGAACGTTTCCATTTTAATTGCACCAAATAACTATAATTCTTTTATCTTAACATTTAGCACCTCAGGAGCCACTGGCTTCAATGGAGTTGCTCCTGGGTCTGACTTTGGCCCCAGATATTTTTTAAGAATTTTGACCAGTTTAAAACCTGATTTTGTATTTTTTGTGGATCCAAAGAGCCAGCTTGTGTGGGTGTTTATTTATGAAAGCAGGGTAAGAACAGCACCGGGTAGAGACAGGTGCTCAAATCTTGCAGCTATGGGTGACAGTATGAAACTCTAGAGACAGAATTAGGGTTGGACAGACACCAGGCACTCTTCCCCACGCAGTTTCTACAAGGCACCTACATTCTCAGCCTCTCTTGATTAAGCCCTGTCATTCCTGGATGTTCTGTGGTGATTTTAGAATGTGGACAAATGACTATGGAGGCTGGGTGGAGGCCAAATTTATTTTCATTTGTGACCTAAACTGGATTTGAATCTAAGTCTCTGGAGGCTAAAGACATTAATCACAGTGCCATCTAGCCCAACTGAATTAACAGTTTCAACGGTTTCTTCAGGTTTGTTTAAATTTATTGAAAACTGTAATATGGGGCATGTGGGACAATAGCCCAGCATTAAATACACCACGCAGCAGGTGTCCATCCATACTGACAATTGGAGCTTAGAGATGGTACTATCATCTTAATTAAAATTCAGAATGAGGTAAATTAATGGAAATTGCATTTTCCTGGAAACTAACTGGGACGTAGGGACTCATCTGAAGTCACACCAGTTGTACATTCCTGTAAATCTACTGATTTTCATGGAGTTATGCTGGATTTACCCTGGTGTGAGATTGGAAACAGTCCTTTAATGTTAATTAAAATATGTGATAATGCAAGACTGCAGGATTATGGCTGTTAAGACAAAGCTTGTTTGGGGTGGCAGGTAAGCTTAGGAGAGGTCATGCAGAAATAGGATCCCCCTGGGGAATTCCAGCAGATTCTGTGACAGTTCCTCAGAGCATTAGGGATGTGTATGATGATGTGTAACACAGGGTAGTATGTGTTCCTTCCATGGTGGCTCAGAATTTCTGGCATGTGTGGAGGGGAAAAAAGAAAGAATGATGCCACAGCTCCTCCCTTTGGGTAGTTGGGTGGAACCACTGTATCAGGCCTGGAATTATGACTGACCCCTGCACAGAGCCTCAAGGGAGAAAGCTCTTTGTGACTCTGTATTTGTCTAGGGATGTAGGGGCATGATTCTTATTTGAGTTGCAAGAGGTCCCTTGTTCGAAGCCATTCATGTTACACAGGATAAAAAATTATATGAGATATGGGCTGCTCCTTCAGGGCATGAGCAGATTACTAATTGAACAGGCTCAGGAAGATGCTTCCCTTATAAACTGAAACTGGATACTACAAAACTGGCCATGATGGGGTTCTTGCACCTTCCCCTAGCACTGCTCAGTCAGTGGGGTATGATCCAAAAGCATCTCATGCCAGCCTCTGTTGACAGGATACTGGACTAGATGGACCACAGGTCTAATCCAGTTTGGCAAATTCCATATCTATACATAGGACCATCCACAAGCTACTACATTGTAATACCTAGGGTAAATATCTAGTGTGCATCTCTACTTATGGTGGAAATCATATAATTATGCATGGTCCTGATCTGGCTATGCCTCTTTGCTGTTCTAACTTCTGCCAGATCCCAAAGAGGTTAATACAGCAGCCAGGATCAGCAAGGCTAAAGAGTTGCCTGGACATGTCTCTTTTCACCTGACATGTCCCTTATGCACTCCACAGAAGGGGCCACACGGGAGCCACTGCATCAGCTCTATGCCATAGGATTATCATCCATTACATTGGGTTGATCCTTCTATGGATATGTCTACACTGCACACTCCTTTCAGCCAAGAGTACAGACATAGCACAGGTAAGAATAGCATTGTAGATGGTGAGGCACTGCTTAGTTGAGCAGAGAAAAGACATGCCTGAACCCTGTTGGTATGTGCCCTCCATGGCTCTCTACATGCTCAAGCAATGCCTGTCCTGTCTATACTGCTATTTTTAGCAGAGTAGTGTCCCGCTGCCTCCTCAGTACCAGAGTCTTTCACAGTGCAGGGAATGGCTGTAGTAGCAGGGAAGCAGTGGGGAAAAGCTCCGGCAACTACCCGCTGCTGGATCCTATCCTATCCACCCCACAGGGATCTTGGCACCTTTCCCTACTGCAGTGAAAGATTCCTGCAGTGGGGAAAGGCTCTGGCAGTGAGGGAAGACTCCAGCTTGCCTTCCCACTGCCAGAGCCTGTCACTGACATGTGTAGCTATACACTGTAGTGTGGATGCACCTTGCTTTTCCCTGCAGCGTGTAGCTACACATACCCTACACGCTGCTACCTGTGGTGTGCAGTGTAGACATACCGCATGTTTTGCTCTGTTAAGAGCTGTATTGCTTTAGTGGCACAGTGCCAAGAAGCTTTAACTTTGGGGAGAACATGAGCCCACTTTTGTTTTGTTGAACATTTTGCTTTACGATAGCTGCCGTACATCATGGTACCACGTTCACTTTTGCATTAGAGTAACTTCCGAAGTGGAGTACTTGAACAGACAGAGATGGTGCTAGTCCATTTGGGGGCCTAAGCAGGAATATTTTGAGGAGCCCCCTCACCCACCTCCTAAAAATACTAACTGCATTATTTTCACAACCCCCAAATATATATATATATATACACATACACAACATACATTAATATACTTGTTAAAAAGTCCACATTATTAATGGCATGTTGGGAGTAATACTAAATTGGAGCCCTGAGCAATTGCTTGTATATTGTCATTGGAGGGTACATTCATCCAAGTACAGTAACCTCCTTACCCTTATCAAAATCCTGGCACATGTAACAATATTTTCGATTGGTCTGGGGAAGAAATTTGCCTCTGAAAGAAGGATGTCACCAGCTGATCTCCAATAAGGCACATTTAGCTGAAGATTTATTACAGCTTTCTGTTTTTGTTTCCCCATGGAATGCTCACAAATGATGCAGCAATCTTGTTCCGGTAATAATGTACTTAAACATTCCTCAATGACTATTTGCTATGGAGCAGATTCTTCCTGAAGAAAAGAAAATAACCTCTTGGTAAAACCATACAGAATGTCCCCAAAGAAGAGTTACATCAATGGCAAATGTTTAACACAGCAAAGCTTCCTTCTCTTCTCATCCTGACAGTAACCATATTTGTTATTTTAACATTTTAACCCCAGTTACATAGCCTTCATGGGACAATCTCAGAGCGCTTGACAAGGGTTCACTGAACCTCATCACATTCCTATTAGATGTAGTTTTTCCCATTTTACAGGGGGTAATCCAAGGTACAGTGATTAAGTGACTTACCCATGGTCATAGAGTAAGTCAGTAGCAGAGTCATGGGTAGCGTGCAAGCGTTCTGACTCCCAGTTCTCTTCTCTAAGCAACAGGTACTTTGCTGGCCCCTTGGGGTAGTTGCACCTGATGTAATTTAGAGAAGCTCTGAGGCTCTGGTAATTTGTGCCAGGGTCCAGCTCTCTCCTTGGCAGTCCTAGGATTGGAGTGTGTGTGTGTGTAAAGGTACCATAAAGCTAGCTTTACTGCCCAAAACTGATCTGAGCACAGCATGGCCAGGCCCAGAGATTTGGCTGGCAGTCTGCATTCCTGTATGTATATACGTATGTGTGGAAAATGATTAGCCTGGGTCATTTTGAAAATCTGACCACAATGGGAGCTACCGCATGCTGGGCACTTTTGAAAATCTGGACCCATTTGTGGAGGCCGAGCATTTTGAGCTTTTTTGACTATTTGGTCCCACATGCTAAGGAAGCTGAAACTCAAGCGCAAGAGAGATGAATCAGCAGTGAACCCAGAGTTCCAAGTAAATCCCAAAGCCTGTGAAGCAAGGCAAATCAAACCTGCTGGTTTTGGTTCACTGAAAGCCTCTCATCTGAAACTGACAGCCTGTGCACAGCTCTAATCTCAGTCCTTTCCATCTCCTGTTTCTAGGTCTCATTTATTACTCACCTTCCAGTGTTGTATTCAGAAAGTTTTCAGGTTATTTGCGGGGACTGGAAAAGGCTTATCCTACTGCAAATACCCCCATCTGTTCAGGTTTGATTGAGTTTGCATGGGGATGATTGATTATGACACACTAAAATGCTACTGCTGTTTGAAAACTGTAACTGTTGCGTCCAGTGAAATACAAAGGGCCTGATGCCAACCCCACTTACACTGTAGTGAATTAATAGTAAGTCATCAGAATGCAGGAAATGCCAAATTAGATCAGACCAAGAATCCATCTGGTCCTGAGAGTGGCAAGCAGCAGCAGCTTCTGAGGAAGGTTGATGAATGCACTATAAGGTGGGTAGAAAATTGGCTAGATTGTCGGGCTCAAAGGGTAGTGATCAATGGCTCCATGTCTAGTTGGCAGCCAGCATCAAGCGGAGTGCCCCAAGGGTTGGTCCTAGGGCCGGTTTTGTTCAGTATCTTCATTAATGATCTGGAGGATGGTGTGGATTGCACCCTCAGCAAGTTTGCAGACGACACTAAACTGGGAGGAGTGGTAGATATGCTGGAGGGTAGGGATAGGATACAGAGGGACCTGGACAAATTGGAGGATTGGGCCAAAAGAAATCTGATGAGGTTCAACAAGGACAAGAGCAGAGTCCTGCACTTAGGACGGAAGAATCCAGTGCACCGCTACAGACTAGGCAGCAGTTCTGCAGCAAAGGTCCTAGGGTTCACAGTGGACGAGAAGCTGGATATGAGTCAACGGTGTGCCCTGCCAATGGCATTTTGGGATGTATAAGTAGAGGCATTGACAGCAGATCGAGGGACGTAATCGTTCCCCTCTATTCGACATTGGTGAGGCCTCATCTGGAGTACTGTGTCCAGTTTTGGGCCCCACACTACAAGAAGGATGTGGATAAATTGGAAAGAGTCCAGCAGAGGGCAACAAAAATGATAAGGGGACTGGAACACATGACTTACGAGGAGAGGCTGAGGGAACTGGGATTGTTTAGTCTACAGAAGAGAAGAATGAGGGGAGATTTGATAGCTGCTTTCAACTACCTGAAAGGGGGTTCCAAAGAGGATGTATCTAGACTATTCTCAGTGGTAGAAGATGACAGGACAAGGAGTAATGGTCTCAAGTTGCAGTGGGGGAGATTTAGGTTGGATATTAGGAAAAACGTTTTCAGTAGGAGGGTGGTGAAACACTGGAATGCGTTACCTAGTGAGGTGGTGGAATCTCCTTCCTTAGAAGTTTTTAAGGTCAGGCTTGACAAATCCCTGGCTGGGATGATTTAGTTGGGGTTGGTCCTGCTTTGAGCAGGGGGTTGGACTAGATGACCTCCTGAGGTCCCTTCCAACCCTGATATTCTATGATTCTATGATTCTAAGGTGCAAGGAATCCTGCAGGACGTGGTTACAGGATGGCTTGCCCACATGGAAAATACCTTCCTAATCTCCAGTAGCTGGAGGCTTGCCTATGCCCTGGAGCTTGTGTGTTTAGATCCCTTTCTAAACTCTTGGATAGTTTTTTTAACCCTTACCGTTATAACTTGGAGTATTTGTGCTACCCATATTAATGTTAAACTAAATTGAAATCAGAGGATTGACCTTGGTGATGATCAGATTCAGGTCGTGTACTTTATCTTGATTCCCATGAGCCTAACGGATATTTTACCTGAGTTGGTGTGTTGGAACCAAATGGAAAAACAAAGAAAAGACTTCCAGGGACACAGGCACTCTCTCATTCATGTGCTGGGCTGGGCGAATTCCATTTTAGATGTGCATAGAGACACATTTCTTGCATACATAGAAAGACTGATCATATAGGGAACATCTGGAATTCATGCAAATTCCTGTTAGATCAGTCACTAAAAGCCCTAATTTACAGCTGCAGGAAAAGGCAACTGACACATCATACATGGACTCCAGCTGCCTATGTACCCAAAAGACTCTTCTTCCCCAGACAGAAACATGGCCTTTCTGTCAATCTAGACGAAGGAAAAGGAAGTGAGGAACCTCTCACATAACACAGGAAAATCATGTCCCAAAATGGATTTCCTTGAAGCAAAGGGAAAAAATAGATTACCTGAAAGTTATGTGATTTTGCTTTAGCAGAGCTTTGCTTTGTATTCAGTCCACATAGATTCAGACTCCTCTTGGATCCATATAAAGTTACAGCTGACCGCAGAACTGAGTGTGAATTTCAGCTGTAACCATTCAGTTTCACCTGGCATTGTATTAAAACTATGCAAAATAAGATGTAACCCTGTCTGAGTGCATTTGGAGCCCGATCCTGCCTCCACTGACGTCAATAGCAAAATGCCCATCAGTTTCAGTGGTGTAGGATCAAGTCCTCCAAACTGGATGCTGGTTTACTCACATAGTTCAGGAATATATGGGAACCTATTGACAAACTTTGCCTTGCTCACAGTTTTAGGTTTTCAAAGAAGCCCCAAGCTGAGTCAGTTTCAAGTGGTTTCAAGATTTCATTGTGAATGTATTACACAGCTCTATTCGATACTTAATTCCTATAAAAGCGGCAAAGAGTCCTGTGGCACCTTACAGACTAACAGACGTATTGGAGCATTAGCTTCCGTGGGTGAATACCTACTTTGTCAGATGCATCTGACGAAGTGGGTATTCACCGATGAAAGCTTATGCAGCAATATGTCTGATAGTCTATAAGGTGCCACAGGACTCTTTGCCGCTTTTACAGATCCAGATTAACACGGCTACCCCTCTGATACTTAATTGATATAGAGGCTCTAATGATAACACATACACTTATATAAAAGTTCTTAAAACATTTTATAGTATTTTTAATTGAACCATGCATTTTCACCCATTTAAGTGAGAATGTCATAATTGATGGATGTTGCAACCTTATTTCAGTAGAATTTCTTTAGTTGGTACCTTTAGATTGGAACTGGTGCAGGGATTGTGTTTTCCTGTGGGTCTGTACTCATAGCATAATGAGGTCCTGATCCTGCATGTGGTTGTTGGATGCTGCTGCACTTCAAATATTAAATAAGGCTGATTTCTTACATTGCATTCACCTGCATATCAACCCTTTATACTTAGTTGGACAACACTGCTGAAATTCCATGGAATTACTGTGCAATTTCTTACTACTAGAACAAAATATTACAGGTGTGATCAGAAGCCCATTGGAGTCAATTAAGTCTGTCCCCTGACTTAAGTGGACTATGGATCAGGCTTTAAACAGGGACCATTGGACAATGCATTTACAAAGTAAAGCATCTATGTACTGATGTGAAGAAACCATCTAAGGTTGCCTGACGATAGTGGGGTGCTACCAGTGCTTTTCTAGTTTGTAATGTGAACAAAACCCCTCAACTGAATTATGAGCCAGGACTCAGTTCAGTATTTCTGTGATCCTATGGTTTAAGACATTGTACCATTTATTTACACCACTGGAGTGTAAATTTCATGAATAAATTCTATTATCTAGCTTTGGAACTTCAGGTATTAAAAAAATAGCACGTATGCAGTTTCAAAACAGTTACATCCATTCTCCTTACTAGAAGAGCTGTGTAGACAATCCATATTCAATAATTTATTTGACAAATTTAGCTCCTTTTCCTGCACACAAACAGTGATTTTCACAAATTTGTTCACTATTCAGAATTGCTAGAGGAATGTTTTGTATAGACAGATTTGTGTCTCTGGAATGCCTATTGGCTGTTTTCTGTGAGTGTTCATGCAAGTATTTGATATTTCCACTGTGTAGCTGGTCACCTAAATTACATGGTATTGTGGCTTTTCCCTCATTGAATTACATTCTTACCCACAAAGAAATTTCAAGATAGACGTGTGAGCACTTTTCAGGTGGAATATTGAATATTCCTGACACTTTCACTTCCTACTGAAAGTTGCTGGTACAAATATTCCTAGAAAGTGAATAAAAGGAATTACAAATACTAGTGAAGCTAGTGAAGCTAATTTAAGAGGCGCAATATTGGGCCTATTGTTAGCAGGGGTTCCCAAACTGTGATACATGTACCACTGGTGATATGTGAGCTTCATGTTCCATCCATTCACCTCACAACAATTTGTTAAGAAAGTAGTATATGACCTAAAAGTAAAGGAGCTGCTTGCTGGAGGCTTGGTTAAGCACCTGAAAGCTTGGATGCTTATCCAAGACATATTCAAACCTTTTGATGCTTCTTATTTGGCAAGACTGGGCTGGAACTAGTACTTTTCACAATTTTCTGTTTTCAGGGGTCTCTTTATATTAAACTACGTTGTAATCCTGGGGTTAGACCAGATCCACTCTCTTTACAGCTGATATCCTTCTAAGTTTATAAAGATATCTTATGAGCTGAATATCAAGTGCAGTGAAAATGAGCAGCTTGTACTACCATCAAATTGCTAAATTATACTCATGAATTTTGGGAAAGATGATAATCTTCCTGTTATTGTTTTAGGTGAGAGCAGCAATGGCTTTTCCCCCAGGATATGAACCCACTCCTACGCTTGCTTGGACTGCCTTCATTTTCCTTTAGGCATATACTTAACTGTGGGGCTGAGGGTTACCTAACATGCACTTGAATTTACTGTAAGAGGTTCACAACTACTCATTAACCTATGGTTTAAACCTTCCATCTCGAATATATTTTGCAGATGATAGAATAATGCATCTGTACCACAGTGCATCCCACTTAATAAACATTCCTGGAGACAGAGTGAGCATAAAGATATTCAGACAATGACTGAGATGTGGACAACTGGATAAACATTTGACTACATGACTGTCAAAGCTCATTGGGTGTCATACCTAAAAGGCATCTGTCTCAACAACTGACAGCGACATTCAGAAACAAGCTGTACTTTGCATATTGGAGTTTAATAATGATCACATAACAGCCAACAATTATCAAAGCTGAGACCGTATGAATACGCAGCTTATGATGGAAACAATGCAATAAAGCTAGTGTCCACGAGACTGCAAGTTAACACATTTTCCATGTTTTTGAATACAATTGTTCAATGTGATTTTATTCAAACATGGAGAGTCTCCCTCCCCCATTTCCATTACTTAGTAAAGGCCTATAACATTTCAAGAAAAGAGTGAGAAAAAAATTAATTAGCACTAATTAGCAGCAGAGGATGTGGGACTCTATGGGTTAGGGTTAGGGTTAGGGAATTTATATCTGTTGAATATCTGGCACTGTCATAGGGTTCTCTACTCCCTGCTGTGGTGCCTCCTTGTGCCTGTGCCTGAGGAAAAGGGCAACCCGGTCCGACACTCCCTTCTGTCTGTCACTCATGCCGTGGCCCCTTCTCACGCTCCAGGAGTTGCTGTGTTTCCTCTTTGTAAATCAGGATGCTTCCTCTTTGTGCCTTGGCCAGGTCACTTTAGTTTTCCCCTCCCAGACTATGGTCTGGTTGACTGGATAACGTTCCCAACAGTCTTCCAATTCAAGCCTATATAGGGTGACCAGATATCCCAATTTTATGGGGACAGTCCCGATATTTGGGGCCTTTGTTATATGGGCTCCTATTACCCCCCACCCTGTCCAGATTTTTCACACCTGCTGGTCACTGTCAAGGTTCCTTCCCCACTCTGAACTCTAGGGTACAGATGTGGGGACCCACATGAAAGATTCCCCTAAACTTATTCTTACCAGCTTAGATTAAAAACTTCCCCAAGGTACGAACTTTGCCTTGTTCTTGAACAATATGCTGCCACCACCAAGCCTTTTAAACAAAGAACAGGGAAAGAGCACACTTGGAGATATCTTCCCCCCAAAATATCCCCCAAGCCCTACACATCCCCTTTCCTGGGGAGGGTTGAGAATAATATCCTAACCAATTTGTTACAAAATCATCAAAGACCCAAACCCCTGGATCTTTGAACAATGGAAAAATCAGTCAGGTTCTTAAAAGAAAGATTTTATTTAAAAAAAAAGAAAGGTAAAAATCATCTCTGTAAAATCAGGATGGAAAATACTTTACAGGGTATTCAGATTCAAAACACAGAGGATCCCCCTCTGGGCAAAACCTTAAAGTTACAGAAAACAGGAATAAACCTCCCTCTTAACACAGGGAAAATTCACATAAAACAAAAGATAAATTAATCCGCCTTGCCTGGCTTACCTATACTGGTTGCAATATTGGATTCTTGGATTAGGATGGGTTGGAGAAGATGTATTGCTGTCTGGCCTCTCTCAGTCCCAAGAGAGAACAACCACGTAAACAAAGAGCACAAAACAAAAGCCTTTCCCCCCCCCTCAAGATTTGAAAGTATCTTGTCCCCTGATTGGTCCTTTGGGTCAGGTGCTAGTCAGTTAGCTAAAAAGGAGTACTTGTGGCACCTTAGAGACTAACCAATTTATTTGAGCATGAGCTTTCGTGAGCCACTCTCTAAGTCTCTAAGGTGCCACAAGTACTCCTTTTCTTTTTGCGAATACAGACTAACACGGCTGTTACTCTGAAATCAGTTAGCTAAGCTTCTTAACCCTTTACAGGTAACAGGATGTTGCCTCTGGCCAGGAGGGATTTTATAGCACTGTATACAGAAAGGTGGTTACCCTTCCCTTTATATTTATGATAGTCACCCTAAGCTTATACCACTTCCCCAGTGGCGGGTATGGGAACCCAAGCCTGCCCACTACTCTGGGTTCCAGCCCAGGGACCCTCAAATCAGCTGCCAAGTTTTGCACTGTCCCACACCTTTCTGCTGTTTCCCTAGGCTTTTTCCTGTTTCACCTCTTTCAGGCTTCTTCCCTTCTCCCCCACGGGTAAATCCTTCCTTCAGGGCCAGGATCCCATGGCTACTACTCTTTCCCTGGGTTTCCTCCTTTCTCTAGGCCCAGAGAGTGACTGCAGGCTTCCACACTGCACTCGCCTTTTTTTTCTTTTCCTGTTGTTTTATGGCACAGAAGCCTCAGCACATCAGGCTATGACTGCCACCTACCTCAGTTTTTGCATAAGCAAAAATCTATATCCTCTCACATAGTCCTGTATCCTTAAAAATAGTGACGTATTCAAGGTGTGGGAGTACCCATTGTTTTATAGAGTAGCTTTATGATATTTTCTGTGTTATTACCTATCCCTGTCCTAATGGTTCCTAACATTCTGTTACCTTTTTTGACTGCCATCGCACATTGAACAAATGCTTTCAGAGAACTATCCACAATGACTCTAAGATCTCATTCTTGAATGATAACAGCTAATTTCAACCCCATCATTTTGTACATATAGTTGGGATTATGTTTTCCAGTGTGCTATAACCCCTGCTTGCTTCTATTCTGCCAATAGTATTCCTTTTCTCCATATATTATGTAATTCAATAAAACTCTGAAACTCCCTTCCAGTAGATACTTAAGCATGACATTAGACATGCTATCTTTACCAGGGGCTGTATTTTTACTTTTGTTTATAGCTATTTTTCGTTCCTGTATGCTGAAATTTTCATTCAGTACATCATCTTTATATATTACTCAGCCATGGAAGAGCTCACAATTTTCTTCAGCAAACATTCATTTGTGTTCACAAAACTTGCTACTTTGATTTGTATCACTATAATTTTGGAACTCTTTTGGTAAAATGTCCAGTTTTCCTAAATTAGAACTTTCAACTTTATCATTTACCACAAGACCATGTATAAAACTATTTTTACTCTGGATCCCATTCGTTCTTTTAACTTGTTCATATTCCTCTGAAACCTTGGAAATTTTGTTCATTTTCCTACAATACTTTCTTCAACTCTTTCTTTGCCTTTTCAATAGTTAGTTGTGCCACTGTTTGACATCTTTCATAGTTCATTAAGCCCTTGCTATTCATTGTACTTTTTGCTTGTTTGTGTGCCTTCTTTCTTTCTTTAATTGCTGCTTTACAATCTTCATTCCACCAGGTAACTGGATTAGAGTCTTTGGCAATTCGATGTCTTACACTTCTTTTATTATATTATCATGAAATTCCTCTAGAGTATCACTTATACAACTAGTACTTAGATATTCAGCTCACTTACTCTTCAAGAGTCCCCAGTGTGCTCCAGGTAGGAAAGCCTTCTTCTGCCTTAACTTTCTGACCTTGTACCAGCTCCGCCTGCTCCTGCCCAGCTTGGCTCCATCCTCAGTTAGTGCTTGCCTTTAAAGCCTATCAGGCTATTTCACCCTCCCTGAGCCACATTAACCCTTTCAGTTTGGTGTGGGTGAACACCCCAGCACAGGCCCCTTGTGTGAAATCAGAACATCAGGTTGCCATGGGGATACCGAACCCAAATGCACCATGACAATGTTTATGTCATGATCTGATGGTGTTTGTATTGAGAAAGAACCTATGTTCATGACAAAGCAATTTGTTGCAATGAATGTATGATGTTACCAATTGAACATTAAGATGACTAATGTACAGTTAAGGGGGAGGAAAAGAAGGCAGCATGAGGTCACTCTATCATCTACTAGACTGGTTTAAAATAGAATTCGTTCAAAGGAGAGATTATTAACTCAAGTCCACAACTGCATCAAGGTTTTCCTCAGCTATCCATAGCAGATCCTCACCAACTGAGGCTAAGTTCAGGCCATCTACTCACACTGGCCCCGTTCCTGGACTGTGGCTGAACATGTTGCACAGCAAGGAGGTTGGGGGTAAAGCTGGCTTTTCACCTCCTGGGCTGTGGAAGCATAAACTAGATAGAGGCTGCTCAACACAGTCTGCCGCCTTAGGCAACACATCATTATGCCACCCCCTACACCACTCTAATTTGGCCACTCCACATCATGATGGATAGATGGCGGAGCCAAATCTGCTGTTGTAGGCATCTGTCTTGCTTGCAATAGCTAGAGTGGCCTCTGAAGCTAAGGCAGATCCAGGAGCTGTTCTGACTTACACTGTGTACTGCTCTGGTTCACATCTGCCCTGGGCCACACCTCTGCATGTCCCTGTGCTGGTCGCTACTGGGAGCATGGCATAGGTAGGTGGGGAATCCCCATGGCCGTATGACCCCGCAGAATCCTCCTTACCTTAGGGGTAGTCTCCAGGGGTTGATTAAGCTAGTTTTGTGGTCCCTGTACGCCTCCAGAGCTGGGGTAGACAGGTTGCAGCTTCTGCAACTAGTGCTGTCCAACACTCTGAAGTCATTTCCCAAAATAGAGAGTGCCAATATAACACCACTCAGGTTTGTGAAACTCACCACTTTCAGGGCAAAATCAACAGGATGACACTGAATATACCTACCGCTGTTTAATACCCATGTGCTTGAAGGAACATTGCCCACTCCAGATTCACTTCTAATCTCAACCTCCATATTTATACAACTCCTTGCTGGCCTATTTTAAATTTCCCTTTTACTTTGATTCATGTCTCTCGAGGACTGAGAATTTAAAATAAACATATGTAGTTTACTTGCAAAATGGCCCTTCTCAGCACTAACACCTCTCCTTTCAATCTGCTATATGTCACACAGCTGAATTACAAGAAGAGCCACAATAGTCTGCTTTCACAGTAATTACTCTGGGGTGGTTGTTTTTTATTTTAAAAGGGAACTGTTTTGTGTTGTCATTTCATTTGGATAGTAGTGCTGTGCAGGAATGTGTCAGAGATCAATACCACAGTTTGACGAATTGACTATTGACTGATTTGTTGTCCCACTCAGCTGAATTACTCTAAGAGAAGCATGAAGCCTTTTGCAGAGGTGGTTGGTTTTATCTTCAGTCACCTGCTCTCTACACGACTTCTCAAATCAAAATAAATGATGAAATAGCTTCAAGTGCTTAACCATGTATTTTTTCTAAAAGAAGGCACAAGCACAGAGCACCCTTAATCACGCCTAACAGACAAAAAGTTGTTTGTTTTGCTGACTGATTTGTGGAATGGGTTCTTCTTTAGTTGTTGCAAAAGTGGGGGAGAAATGGAAGAGGAGGATCATTACTCAGAATGGCAACTGCCCCACTAGGGAGGGATACAGGAAAGAAAAAACACCCAGACTTTGCTTATTTTAAGAGAGCTGAGCTTTTCATTAATTTGGTGGGCAGATGGCTGAGAAAGTTCATGGTAAAGGAATACACCATCACAACTATAAATAAGAGAGGGATGACTGATTATTGCCTCAGTAAAGCCAGATGGAAATAAATTCACTTTGCATTAGATTTTGATGTTCTACTCAAGTTAGCTGCAATAGCTCAGCTGGGACAGCATTAGACTGAAGATCTGAAGGTCCCTGGGGAGATGAAGGATTAGGATACTAGTGTGGGACCTGGATTACTCTGGTTCCCTGCTCTGTGACAGACTTCCTGTGTGACCTAAGTCTCTCTGGGCCTCAGTTCCCCATCTGTAAAATGGGGATAATAGCACTGTCTTACTTCCCAGGGGTGTTGTGACAATGAATAGATTGAAGTTGTGAGGACAGAACTGTGATGGGAATCATACAAGTGACATGGTTAAATAGACACTCAAAATGAGCCAGCATCTTATGCCATGAGTAGAGTCAGTAAAATCAGGGTGATCCCTTGTGGAATTAGGTGCTATTCAGTGTAAGTAAGGGTCTCAGAATTTGGTTGTCTGCATGAAGTCTTGCCCCATTGGCATCAATGAGGGTTTTGCATGGGGTCACAATTTCACCTCCAATCTTTGCTTTTCATCCCTATTGTCTTCTTGAATGTCATTTCTTGTTATAGTTTAAATACATGGAGCTCCACTGAAATTTACACTAAAATTAATATACACAGAGAGAAAAATCCTAGACAAGGCCAGGCTTTTCAGAAGAGCTCTGCTCTCATTTAAGGCACCCAAACAAGTAGCTAGCTTTTCAGAAGATCACAGCACACTGGATGTCAAATGCTTTTGGAAATCTGGCCAGAAAGGTCACAATTGGAACTGCAAGGTGTTGAACATTTTTTAAAAATCTGACCCTGAGCTCCTTTAGAAACTTGAACTCTGTGCAGAGATGGTTAATGCAAAACGAAAGTCCTATATTGGCTTTCTTTGTTTGTGACTACTCACCATTTGCAACATGAGGTACAGTAGCCAGATACTGCAGCTCTTCGATACATTTCCATAATTTTATTAAATGCAATGATAATTATGTGAAGCACTAAAAGTGCTTTGTTTGGTTTGTCTGAAGGATGTTGTAATGGAGGAAAGAAAGACATAAATAAGATGCTTTGTTTCCATTTTCGGTCTGCTTGCTAATTGTAAAGAAGCAAAAGGTTCTAAGCATTCTCTGATTTGATCCTATTATTGCCTGACAGCAAAGGGAATGTCCTTGAAATGAACAAATATGCTCTCCGTGAATAAAGACAAAGCAGAGAAAATTGCAACCCTGATAAATGACTAAAAATAATTATGACATTTTAAGAATGGGCAAAAACATTATTATGCTCCAACAAGAAAACAACAGTGTTTGCAGGCCTTGTCAGCAAGGGAGGGAGAGAATAGCAGTATACAGTAAGCTCTTAGATTGGCAACGCTGCATGGTTCTTTGATGTAATTCAGGAAGAAACTGGGTAACCAGTGATTTACTGTACTCTCTCAGGTTAGCAGCGCTATACAGGGTTTCTCAAAGCACCACCTAAGTCCATTTGTATGCTGACCGAAGCTTACTTTCCAACAGTCTTTCTGTGCTCTGTGTGTGTGCATATTTAAGTCTTTGGCCTTTCAAGTAAAACACACATGGGACTCACTGAAAGTTGTACTGACCTTAGTGTGCTTGACTGATAGAAATGGTGATTGTGATGTTACACTACATATTCTTCATAGAAATATTGTTATGATATGAATATGGCATAACTAAAATATATTTGATGCAAGATGGGTCATGTGAGATATCATTGGAAAGGTTATGATTTACTGAATATGATTATCCAGCTTGTATGAATGTATCATATCTGTATCTAAAGTTAGGAATATTGACTATCTAACAATTACAATTGTGTGTGTACTTGAGAAACACCCACCAGACAGCAGCCTTAATGGGCCATTAGGAAGAGAACAATAGAACTTTTAACATGTTAATCTCATTCTTTCCTGAGAAGTTTACTGGGATGCTGCATTGACACAGCAGGGTCACGTGGTACTGGACAATGTTTTAACTTGCTGGTACTTTTCCACTGTAGGGGATGGGGATCAAACGATGGATTCCTGCCTTAGGTAAATCCTTGTTAAGGCTGGGTAAGGCATCTTGGCTCTCCTCCATTGCCTGCCCAGGAACGAAGACTGCTAAAAACACGTGGAGGGAAAGGTAGGGTTGAGACAACTGGAAATCTAAGCTACAGAAACTCTGCATCTTGCCTAAAACAACATTGAGGGTGAGAAATTACGTTTTGTAACCTGTTTCTTGAGTGTATTAAGCCTAGTTTATGTGTTTTGTTTTATTTGCTCAGTAATCTGCATTGTTCTGTTTGCTATTCCTTATAATCACTTAAAATCTGCCTTTTGTAGTTAATAAACTTATTTTTGCTTATTATAAAACCCAGTTTGTGCAATTTATAATGGGGGGAGGGGCAAGAAGTTGTGCATATCTTCCTCCACATTGAAGAAGGGGGCAAATTTATGAGCTTACGTTGTATAGATTTCTCTACAGCGCAAGACAATATTATTTTGGGTTTACACCCCAAAGGAGGTGTCCATGTGTGTGCTGAGTGAATCTCCGAGCTGATTCATCCCACACAGAGCTGATTTCAGTGTCTCTGTGTCCATTTACAGTTAGGTGTGTCCCTGCCTGTGTGTGTGCCAGAGAAGGCTTGAGGGCCTGACACAGCTAAGACAGGGAGACGAAACCCAGGCTGTTGGAATGGGCAGAACCAGTGGGTCCCCAGCATATCAAGTGGCATCCTGGATGGGGGTGGGGTGGGGTTCAACCTGTCACAGTGATAAAGAGACTGTTTCTTTATATTCCTGTTTGATGGGGAAAAGGAATAGTATCTACCCAACTGGGAGCTCAAGAGTGTAAAGTCCAGGGCAAGACCTTACTTTGCAAGTAATCTCATGCATTTCAACCAGTTTAATTGGTTTATTAGAGAAGAAGGATAGTCCTGTGGTGAAGGCACTGGACTGGAACTTAGAGGAGTTGGTTTCAGTGGGTCACACAAAGTCAGTGGCAGAGCCAGGAACTGAACCCAGCTCTCTTGAGACTTAGCTGCAAGTTGCATTAAAAAATTCTAGCCCGTAAGATTGCAATACCCATTGGTTACATTAGCGTATGTTTTTAATCATTGTTCTTGACAAAGCACGGAAAGCGGTGATTAAAAAAAGGTTCCTTCTATTATTCATCTTGCAATGAAGATGCAATGCTGAATTTGTGATGCCATATTCAATTCCATGTTAACAAAGTGTGATGTCACACCGCCCTTCAGGATTATGATTTTACATGATCATACAGATAAAACTGGGCTTATGAGAGAGAACATTTTTGTGCAAGCAGAAACACCCCTGATTAACTGGAATTCAGGAAATATCTGGGGCTATACACGCTGCTTTGCATATATAAATGCCCCTTATCTCACATTTCCTTCAGTAGGAAGATTTCTCTCTAAGATAGCAACAGCCTTGCCATTTCTGGGTGATTCATGTTGCCCTAGTCCCTGTGAAATTGGTAACTGATATCTGGTAAGAATCTATGCATGGATCACTTCACTAAATAAATTCATTACAAATCCATCATGTTAATTTAAGTGGTTTTTAATTGTTTAGTGACGTGTTATAAGCAATCGTAAACATCGAAGCCCTGCTTAGACCACTGTAATAAGATGCCAGGGAAGCAATAAAATGGTCCTGAGTTTGTTCTTAAAAGATAAACTATCATGTTTGGGCCAAAGGGTAAGGAACTCTATTTACTCTTCAGGTATCCTTTCCTGGTGTCTGTCCCCAAATTGATTGCTAGAGGATATTCATGTGAAAAGAGAGGATCTGTCTCTCCTGTCCCATTGCTTCCTCCTGTTTATTTAAATTAAAAGGCCCTAAGTCTTTTTTATTTTATTTATGTATTTATTTATTTATTTATTTATTTATTTTGGGTAGCATTTTAACTATTCCCTCAGCAACAGATTAGGATTTTACAACAGAGATGAAGGCCTCTTGGTTTGAACAAACAGAAGGGATATGAGACAGAGCCTGAGAGCCTTTGCTTTGCACTTGGGCCCAGTCTTATGCTCCATGAAGTCAATGCAATTTTGCCACTGACTTCTATAAGAGAAACAACCTGAGAAATAGCATAGCTCGTATCTGGATCACTCTCGAGACACACTGGGTGGAATTCCTGCAGGATAAATAGAGTTTCATTTAAATGGTTGGTTTTCATTACGCTTTTAAACATAATATGCAAGTTTTATCTTTAAAAGCAAAATCAGTGCACATTCCATTGGTTTCCCAGTGTCTCATCATCATCAATGCCTGAAGTGTCATCTTCAATATGTACCTGAGTTTAGAGCACATTCTCTACAAATACAATAGAAATGAGTTGACATGGTGGATTTGTGATTTATCTACTATAACACTTGTATATAATATGCTCAGATGCTCGCCAAATAACATCCATAAAGCACATAGGGCCCAGAACGTGCCATCCTCACCCCTCTGTTTGAGTATCTTACTTCATAAGTAATCTTGCTGATTTCAATGGGACAACTCGTTGTGTAAGATGCTGTTACATAGCATGAGCAAGGGTATCAGAATCTGGCCCAGCCATAGTTATTACAATTAGATCCTACAATTGGAAACCTTATGGATGGATCCTTATCCACATTGGGCCTTCTTGAACTGGTGCAAACTGCAAGAGCAGAGTCAAAGTATGTGATAAAAGATAGAAGGGGGAACAAACATGAGGCATTCAAATAAAGGGTCTGAACCCAAAGCCCAAGCATCTTTTAACATCAGTGGGAATACAAGCTATGTGTAGAATATACCATTGGGCCCAAAATGTCTTGACACTTAGACTGAGAAGTAAAGGTAATTTTTAACACCAATCCAGCAACATTAATATTTTGATGGATCTGCCTTGCCAAACTTTATACTGAATATTAGAGCTGGTCAAAAGTTTTCCAGTGAAACATTTTGATAAGTTCCCATGAAAATATCAACTGAGTCAATACAGTCTTGAAAGCAACCTTTTCTGATGGAAAACTGTTTTGTTTTGACTTG
Organism: Eretmochelys imbricata; assembly: GCF_965152235.1. Lineage (NCBI taxonomy): Eukaryota > Metazoa > Chordata > Testudines > Cheloniidae > Eretmochelys > Eretmochelys imbricata. Next base: position 114,707,540 of record NC_135577.1, read on the forward strand.
TGTTATATTTTATATAATATATAAAAGTCAAAGTGAAATGTTTCAACTTTATCAAAATGAAATATTGATTTTATTTTATGAAAAATTCTGAGATTTAAAATTTTTGTCCTAATTTGGAATAAAAGTAAATTGAATAATTTCAGAATATCCGAGGGGGATGGAAATTCTGTTGTCTGACTAGTTCTACTAAACATAATAGTGTTTGTGCTATAAATGGGCCAGATCCTGAATTCTTTATTCCATTTTAATTAAGCATTAATGGGAGGTTTTCCATGAGTAAGGATTCTAGATTTGGCTCGCTTTATTCAGATAAAAGAAAAGGAGTACTTGTGGCACCTTAGAGACTAACAAATTTATTTGAGCATAAGCTTTCATGAGCTACAGCTCACTTTATTGGATGCATTCACAGTGGTTTTTCCACTGCATGCATCCGATGAAGTGAGCTGTAGCTCACGAAAGCTTATGCTCAAATAAATTTGTTAGTCTCTAAGGTGCCACAAGTACTCCTTTTCTTTTTGCGAATACAGACTAACACGGCTGCTACTCTGAAACCTTTATTCGGATAATGCATTACCACTTATATAAAGAAAAGCACAAAATATGGGCAGAAACTAGCAGTGTCTTGCAAATATAAATGGTGATCTTCTATCACAAACCAAAATGTACAGTCTCCTCAAATATGTAAACTCTGACTTTCAGTGCAGGGCACCACAAAATCCCAAATGTTCCTGACTAATGGTAGTTTATGATACCAGTTATGGAACAATTACTGCTATTCATTTTATACTGAGAAGATTATCAGCTTTGGATTTAGAATAACAAAACCTAATTTCATGGAAACTGGGGAGGTGTAGAAATGTTATCTCCTAGTCTGTGTTTATTCAGTGATAGCATTGTTTAAAGCCCATGATCCTGTCTGCATCTGCTACTGCAGCTGGCCTATCCAGCTCACCAGTCTTTATTTAGCTGGATATTACAGCAGTAACATTTCATTATAGTTGTGCTTGGAAGACGTCATAGTCCATTGGTTTTATTGAAGCTTACTTCTAGTTTACTTCAACTTCAGGGAAAAGGACAGCTGTTTTAATATGTAGTTGGTGGAACACCTAAAGGGTTTTAGTATTAATTAAGTTGGGAGGAACTGTTTTTAACAAGCACCTATTTGTAAATGTCAAGCTGTTCAATCAAGTTTCATCGTTGTTATTAAAGTCTGAAAATAAGTGGGGGAGGCATCAGTAGGGTTTGACACTCATAGCATTGTAATAAGCACTTTGTTGTGTTACTTCTTTGGACGGAAAACTGAAGATATGGTTAAAACTGATATGTACAAGATGGGAATAGACTATGTTTTATATATGGTGCTCTCCCTGCCCTGCCCCTTCTGTGTGATGAGGACAGTGATCGTTACTAGATAGATCCAAGGAGGAATTTGGAGGGCAAGAGGGAAGAGTATGATTTAAAAATGACTGTCAAGCTAAACAAACCATATTAAAAATTAATGTTAAACTGGGAAATACAGGTCAGCATAAAGAAAACTCAGTGGGCTGTCTCCTGCTCTCCATTACTCACACACTATCCCCAATGGATTCAGTGGGAGTTGGGCACATTCAACCAATGACACAACTGGTCTCTCTGCCCTTTAGTGTGCACTCACAAATGTTCACATTTAGTTTGAATGATACTGTGTATCTTCACAAGGACCACATACTATATCATCACAGACATTTTGTAAACACAAGGCCAGGGAGAGATGGGGGCCCAAATCCTCATCTGATCCTTCAGTGGAGAAAGTCTGGTTTATGCCAGCTGAGGATCTGGCATTGAGACACCAATTCAGGTGAAGTATATAATCTTCAGTAGGGAGGTGGAGTGGGCTATGCCTTAGCACCTATACCATTAAAAATATAATATTTTTCATTTATCTCTCTGAAAAAGATGATGGTGATATTGATAGGCAAGCAATGGGAAGGCACAATAGCTAGATGGAAGGCTTACTATCAGTCAGATATTGCTGTCATTATTCAGTGACAACTTAACTGAAATTCATGGGAGTTTTGCCTTTGTAGGGACTGCAGGTTTGGCCCTAAGTCTTTCTGTGCTGCCATGCATTTTTATTACTTCTGGCTAAATGCAGAAAAATGGTAAATCGACTTTATCACACAGGAAGCTTAAACATGTGATCTCTTGGGGGTTAGGCTAGATGACCCTTGCAGTCCTTTCTAATCCTAACGTTCAATGATGCTGTGATTCTTCCCTGGTGTGAAAAAAGTGCATATTCACCCATACCAGTATCAGATTTCTCTGCTAAACTGTTGTATATGCTTGCTTTAAAGCTCCTCCCATTGGTATATATCCAGTCCGAGTTTGGGGATTGACGCTCTTAAATCTGTTCAATTTCTTTTTTGTTCTTGTTGAAAAGAAGTGAAACACAATAAATTTGCCTCACAGGATTGACTGAATACTGTTGTCTTCCTTTTTACTACAGAGAAATGCCTCACTGTCTTCAGCTGGTATAAACTGGCATAGTTTGTGGAACTTTGCCCTTTTACATTTGCTGAGATCGGCCCTAATAATAAGGATCAGCTTTGCAATATGTAATATCTGAAAAGAAAGAGACAATAGGCTTATTAAGTGCTCTTAATATTGCATCTCCTTGGACTATTACTTGGGGGTCAAGGGATGCCGTTGTTTTGGTTAGTGAAGAAATTGCGGCATTAATAGATTCCTGATTTAACAACATCAAAATGTTGAATCCCTAGTCCTTAGAGTTGTAGAGGACACAGTGCCCTTTCTGGGTGTAATTAAGTTCGTATGCTAGTTTCATCCCCTTATCACCCATGTTTTTATAGGCTACATTTTGAAACACAGCTATCTTCTGTGAGTGAAGCACACACATGTGCAAACATCTGTTTATGTTTATGGTTCAATGGCTTGTACTTACTGGGCCTGGAAACTCACGTTCAAGTCTCGGTGGTATAATATTCATTTGCCGGAATTGCAGACAAGAATTAACTAGATGGGCAGGGCTTCTGAAGGTGCAAGTGACATTCTTTGCTTGAGTGCTTAAGGGGCATACAGGAATGGCAGCACTGCTTAGCAATTCTATTTTGCCCTGACAGATCTACACTAGGACAGAATCTGTCTTCGACAAATGCCAGAGAACCCTATGTTATTACCTTTCATGTGCCTATAGATACTCACAGGAAATATTTTATTAAACACATTTCCCCTGCTCTGTACAAAAAGACCAGTGATATATTCATTTGCAGTTCAAGGACAGCAAAGCTTTTCAATGCAATTATACTTTCCCATAGGCAGAGGATTTAGGAACGTAACTTCTCCCTACAAAACCTGTTTTATTTCTAGAGTCTCTGAGGAATTTCAAAGGAGTGAGTGGGTAGGACAGATAAATAAGAATGTAAATGATAATATAGACAGTAACCATATCATCATGTTAGTTGAAAACCCACCCAGAGGAGGCTTTGTGCTTTTGAAATCTCTAAATTCATGCAGGCTTTGCAAAGAGCTTTTACCCTAGTTAACAAGAAATTGCCATATAGTAATTTAACCATCTACCCGCAGCATACTGTCTACTGTTCAGAGATGTAAACTGAGTCTCAAATATTTGGGAAATGCATATGAAGTGGTCAAATGGCTACAATAATTAATAATAAAATTGAGGTAGGCATCCCAGGGGGATATATTACCAGAAAACCTTGCTGTTGCTTACGTGTTATGATATGACCTTGGTCTTATGCCATAATTTTTTATTATCATATAAACTAGAGTGATATAAAGCTTGCCCAACTCTTTGAGCAGTCTATCAAACAGCAGCCACTGTCTTCTCTTTGCATTAAAACCCACAATGATTAATTTCATTTGTAATGAAGTTTTATAAGAAACTTACCAGCAAAGCTGGTTTATCACCTGAGCTATCAAATCTTTGTTAGTGTCACTGAAGGAGTTTCAGAGTATAAATCTCTGAGAAACAGATAAAACAAACAAATCATAATAACCCAGGATTAGGCTGGGATCTGAGCTCTAGGGCAAATAAAGTCATCTTGCAGATAAACACACCAGGACCAACATAAATATCACACAATTTGATACTTTAATAGCAGGGACCAGCAAACTAACTGTGCTTTGTAATGAGACCTGATCCAAAAACCTGAAGCAAAGCAAACCCAGACATTTCTGAGGGTCAAAAAAGTGTGCAGGCCTCTTCACTGCCTGGGTTTGGCTGAGACCAGACGCAGAAGTAATAGAACACCACAAGAAAAGACTGTTTTGGTGATAGTTATGAGACAGTCAGAGTTAGGAGGAGCCTTTATTAACAGATTCAGCTGCTGTAAATTAGAGTAGTTCCTTTGACTTCAATAGAACAACACCAGTTTATATGCACAGAGGTCCTGGCCCACCAAACAAGACCCAGTTTCTAGGATCAATAGGAGCTTAATCCTAGAAGATAGTGGAAAATCTCCAGTGAGGTCACTGGGAGCTGAGGGTGCTCAGCGCTTCTCTAGAAATTCCCAACACCTTGCCAGGCCAGGCCCTAAGTTTCTAGGCAGACTGTGAGATGTAAGTTGGAATGTCCCCATTAATCAGTTGCTGAGGTGGCAGCCTCTCAGACACAGGAGTAGTTGACTTTTTAGGGTTTTACAGGTAGTGGCCTTGAATTAGCTTGAATTAGCGGCAATGGATTGTTGGACAATGAAGATTGAGCAGCCCTGGAGAGATGTGCTCATCTACTTAGGACTGCCGTGTTTCACACTCTCTGCCGCTTCTGGATGACCCTCCAAGATAGGCCCAAGTATAGGTGACAAAGACATGGCTGACTGTGGTCAGGGTGGATCTGAAAGGAAAGGGTGTAATTTCTTGGTCAGATTAAAATTAAAATGGCCTTTTAAGATGAAAATAGGCCACAGATGCTATCTGGGAATGTGGGATCGGTCCAGTCAGACCCCAAGATTGTGCATCATTTTGATAGTCAAAAGGCTGGTTCCTTTGAATGAGGGTCAAGAGACAGCGTCTGTCAATTCCTCAGCATTCTTCCCCCTGCCATTGGTCATCACCTCACTCTTACTTTGCTTGATCTTAAACCATACTTTCAGCCAGCCCCTGGTGTTCACCCCACACCTGGATGGCAGGAAGACTGCTTTGTCTAGGCTGGCTTATGAGAGGAGACCTAGAGCTGGGAGTCATCAGCACAACACATGACATTTAGCACCTCATTGAGGCTTTGCTGTAAGACACTCTGCTTTGTCTCGTGAAGCTATGTCCGTTGGCAGCCTGAGAAGGGGAGATTCCACACCCTCCCCAATTCACCCCACTCATGCAGGGTGGGGGCATAGCAGGTCGGCAGAGGTTGTTCTCTTCCCTGTGCTGTTACCCGCAAACCAGGTAGCTTTACATCCCCTTCCTCTCTCACGTGGCTGTGCAAGCCGGGCTGCAAGCTGGCCTTTGCATATCAGCTTTCCTCCAAAGATTCCACTGAGCTGCACAACTGGATAAACCGTGTGACAGAGCACAACTGGATAAACCGTGTGACAGAGTAGTGCAGTCACCATCGGAATAGGAAGTGACCCCACCCCTACCTCCGCCCCATTACGAGTGCGGAGCAACACTACATACACCTCAGAAGAGAGAGCACAAAATACCGTTGACGCCGCAGGGGGAATTCTAGGTAAGCAGAATGTAATTATACATGTTGGAATTTGGCCAGGATACCACGGCTAATATCCCCATTTTTGCGAAAAGGGCTATAGGAGTTTTAATTAACACAAGTAGCGAAGAGCTTGGTTCTGTGTCTCTTTTGAAGGAAGGACACTAAGCTGCAGAGAGGCATGGAATGTCTAATGAAAACGGGGTAGTTGAGTTAGGTCTCTTTTAGCTGTGGTGGTGTTGTTCTGCTCAGAGGCATATGGTGTGTTGCACAGAGGAGGAGGGAGGAGAGAAATTACTCAAAGTCCCTATTCCCTCATTTTACAGCAGATTAACTAGATGTCTTATCTGCAAGTTGGACAATAAGTATCCTGACAGTAAGCAATTTAGACAAATATCTCATATAGCAGATTTAAAAAAGCAGTAACTGTAAACTGTGGGGTACGTAGCTAGGATACTGTTATGCCTTCGGTTTCTGTGTGCCTTTCAATTTCTAAGCACTTTCCTCATGAACAGAGCTCAGCAGCCATTTTGTTCTCAAGGTGGTTTCTGGCCTTTTAGAGAAGAATGCACCAAAGAAGCTCTCTGCCAGAGACGTGATTTTTGTTCTTTATTGTTTTCCTTAATATAAAATTAATTTTGGACTAGGAGTACATGTTCGGATCTTTGCAGATAGAAAACCTGACACAACTCAATGCACAGAGATTGGTTGTGGATCTGTAGAGAATCCAAATAAATGTAAAAACTGACAAGTGCTAAAGAATAATCTTCTTCTTCAGTGCTTAGCCAGACAGTTGGCCATTGTGATCGTTCGCCATTTGGTCCATTGGCCAACTGCAAAGCCTTGACGGCCTGAGAGTCCAACATTGGAATAGACTTGATGAACCCATGTAATAGGGGTTCTGCCTCTGGGCTGCCTCCACCCCTCGGTTTCTGGAATTTTATCCCAGATGTTACAAGCTCCCTGGAGAATGGCTTTTGCTGGAATGTCTTGTGGCATCCTTGTGACATGTCCGAAAAACATAAGGCGCCACCTGTGGACAATGGCCCCAGTAGTCTGTAGACCCGAGCGACCATAAACATCTGCATTACAGATGAAGTCATTCCATTTTATGCCCAATATACAACGATGACATTTTGTGTGGAAAGCCTCCAGCTTTGTCCAGTCTGAGCGGCATAGTGTCCTTGTTTTGCAGCCGTACAACAGTATGGGAATAATAATGGGAAGAACAATGGTAGGGATGAAATACAGTTTACCAGCATGGTATCCATGCTTCCTTTGCTTATGCTACTGTCTTTATGGAAGTTCTGTGTGGTATATTATGTCTTTAAGAGCACATGGGGCAGATAATCAAAGGTGTTCAAGTGCTTAAAGATGCAGATAGGTCCTTAGTGCAATTTACAAAAGCACTTAAGGAGGTTAGGCACCTAACTCTTATTAAAAATCAATGGGAGTTAGTTGCCTAATTCATGGCATCTGTAAATCTGTCATTTCCTAACTTCTGAATGCTTGATTTTGCAACCTAACCAGTGTTGTTTTATTGTAGTTTTTATGTATGTAACTTCCTAGGTGTTTTTGTTTTCACTTTAAGAAAAAGGCAAAATAAACAATTGTATTATTTGCAACTAGGCTTGAGACTATAAGCTCCTTGGGACAGGGACCGGTCTTGTCTGTCTTTATAGTACCATGAGCATCTGTAGTATAACTAATAGACAGTAATAGTAATAAATAATTGCAGTGAAAGCCACACACACACACACAAAAGTGAGAAGCTTCCTATCTGATCTTACATGATTCAGAATCCCTGGAACAATGGAACCTGCTGTATGAAGAACTCTGCTATTGTAACACTGTATATAATGAAGTCAAATGAAAATCCTGGATTGTTTCAATGAACTGCAGTGGGCAAACACCACTTCTTTTGTTATATGAAACTCTTTGTACTACCGCAGCATAAAAATGGTGTGTGAAAAAAAGATGACATATCAACATCTAAGGTTGGACATAAGAATTTGAACCCACAAAAGAAAGATTTATTAGAGGAAATGATGGAAACCCCATCACTTGGGACTTTTCAGATTAGACTGGACAACACACTAGCAAATGTATTGTAGCGGGAACAAGCCCTCATTGGCAGGCAAATGAACTGCATAAGTCTCTAACTCCTATGACAAGAAGATCCCACTACATTTCTTCCAAAGGGATTTTTATGTTTTAAATGTCTAATTTAAATATAAAATACAAATATTTGGGCAGTGCTATACTCTGGCTCTGTCATATATTTTATGAGAATAAATGCTCCACACCTCTCTTATTTATGTCCCTTACCAGCAAACTACCAAATGCTTTGAGTCCAATCTAAAAACACTTCAAACAGAAAGCATACAGCAGCAAGGGAATGTATGTGCGTGTGTGTGTGGGTGGGTGCATGTACACACACACACATATACACACCCCCCCCCCAAACATTTATACAACACAATTGAATAAACATTTTTTTTATGAAAAAAGAAAAGGAGTACTTGTGGCACCTTAGAGACTAACCAATTTATTTGAGCATGAGCTTTCGTGAGCTACAGCTCACTTCATCAGATACATACTGTGGAAACTGCAGCAGACTTTAACATAAAGTCTTTAACATAAAGACTTTAACATAACATAAAGTCTGCTGCAGTTTCCACGGTATGTATCTGATGAAGTGAGCTGTAGCTCACGAAAGCTCATGCTCAAATAAATTGGTTAGTCTCTAAGGTGCCACAAGTACTCCTTTTCTTTTTGCGAATACAGACTAACACGGCTGTTACTCTGAAACCATTTTTTTTATGGTTTGTTGTTACATTTTATTTGCATACAACTGCATAGCACAGCCAGTTTGACTGCTCAGGGAGGCCAAAAAACCAAACGCACAGTATATTGAAACAAATGAAAAACCCAACAGAACTCATTCCAGGAAAGATGGTTCTGAATGAAACAGGTTCTGGTAAGGCATTGTTCTTGTCACTGTAGTGCTTACAGCTGGAAAGCCCTACCATGGATGCTAATGTGCCAATGTCTTTCTTGATTTTTTTAACAATTATTGTTATTCACTGCACTTTGTGATGAATGAACCTCTTAGTTTTTTGGATATTCGTTTTTGTGGTTCTTTTTTATCTTGTGTTGAGGAGCTTGTCTTCTGAATGACAAATATTTTTTTATTCCAGTATCTCAATGGAACGAAAAGCAGCAAAACTTTGGTTGTGCTTTTTTTTTTTTTTTTAATGTCAATTAAGGTTTGCAATAGAATCCAGAAATGTAGACTCAGATGACTTTAGTCTGGTGGAAACTGTTTCATGTTGTTGTTTCCCGTCAAATGCCTGGAAGGATTCAAAGGTCACTTGTTCTGTGTTATGTTTCTAATAAAACTTTCCCCGCCTATATGAAGGATGGAGCTTTGGCCAATACAAGTAGGTGTGCCTACGCTGGGATAAAAAAATCTGTGGCACTGAGGGAATGTCAGCTGACTTGGGCTTGCGGGTCTCAGGCTGCAGTGCTAAAAGTAGCAGTGTAGACATTCGGACTCAGGTTGGAGCCCAGACTCTGAAACCCTCCCTACCTCAGAACCTTGGAGCCCAGTCTCGAGCCCACGCCTGAGCATCTACATTGCAATTTTATAACCCTGTAGCCCGTGCTGCAAGTCTCTTTTGCAGTGGTGCCGTACCTTTAGAGAGGGAACAAGGAGCATGAGTGCTATCTATGCAGGTCTTCAGGGTTTGAAGACACTAGTCAACCAGTGATCCCTGACCACTACACACACATTGCCTCAGCAGCAAAGAATACATGCTGCTCCTTGGCAGAACAAATTAAGGCATAGGCCCTGAAGTGCCACTTGCACAAAAAGACTCTTGAACCATTACAAAGAACCACTGACTGCAGTGGGAGCAGGGATGTGCCCATGCAGATCTGGTTGCGGAATCAGGGCTTTAAGTACCTTCTGGAGCAGCTTTTAGGCTCTAGAAAGAATACTGAACCCTACCCCCATCCCCTCAAGCCTATTCTGTCCTATATAGACAGTGCTTCATAGCTTCAAGACTCTCTAGTCAGATGGCTTGGGGTTGTGGCCTTGGCCCCTACACATAATGTAAGCAGGCAGGATGGCTCTGGGCCAACTCTGCTCCACTTCTCCTAGGCTGCTGCTCTTTCCCAGCATGCCTCACTTTAATAAGACCAGAATTTTGCCCATATGTTTTTTTTTTGGTTAGCTCAGATAGGTATCTGCCATGAGAAAAAAAGACAATGAGATAACAAATGAGCTGTGGTATTTATAAAAACACAGTAATTACTTCACTAAGAACATTATCTTGCAAGTGTTTGGGGAAAAAGAACCTGAGATTTTAATAAAATCCTTATTTCGTTTAGAGGAAGAAGTTTCCTTTTTTCCCCTTTTTTTTCCAGCCAGACGGCTGCCAGCCATAGAGCTACAGTAAGACAAGCCAAATGCTTTTCAGATCTTTGGAAATGAATGTTGGAGTTACTTTGTTATGCTTAGCTGATTTATCTGGGCACAAAGGGTGCATAGACACTCTGATGTAGATTAAACAGACATTTTGGTGGTTGAGATCATTTCAATAGTGCAGTCATGGGATTCATTATTTAGAGTTATCTATCAATTTGACCAGCCCAGGAACTATGAAACACAAACAAGCAAGAGTCTGAATGAATTTCTTAAAAATAAAACAAAAACAAACAAGAAAGAAAACAAGAGAGACTGATATATGCACCTACTTCATGTGTGGCTCGAAATTCTGTCCAAAGATACTACTTAAGGTAATGTTTTGTAGCTCAGTATTTCAGAAAGTAATTTTCTCATGCACTGTACCAGCTGACTTGTTCATGGTAGAACAATCTTGCTGAAATAGAAGAACAGTGGAAATATTCAGCGGCTTGACTTTCTTGAATTACAGTTAGGTGTAAAGGAGGAGCACTGCTGGAAATCGTTCTGCCATTTCAGACAACAGAGTAGGTTATCTAGACCAGAAGAAGATTGCAGTGTTCCAAGCAGAATAAAGCATTTGTACCTGTAACAGTTATCTGCTTTCTAATTGCAGTTGCTTTAAATCCTCTAGTCAGATGTCATTGAAATCAGCCTCCTAAAGGTTTTCCTACGTGGGCATTCCTTTCGGTACTACTTTCTCTCTGCAAAGTGAGCAGAGGGTTATCATTGTGCAAGACTCTTAAGCAACAGTTCCAGGACAAGTGATGCAGCAGAAATCTCTTTGATTATAGATGGCCTGTTGTATGTTAGATTAGGTATCTGCTCCGCTGTGAAACTAAATGATACAATGTAGGGGCTGAATAACTCTTTTCAGTCATGGTCTGAGGTTGCTGTAATCCTTTTTATTTTTCTAAAGCCGTGGCCAGCCATGTGTTTTCTGTTACAAGTAAATGCAGATCAATCTGTGTGATGTGCATATAGGGGAATCATGTGATTTTCTTTTTTTAAATCATATTATATTAACTTTCACTCAAAGGACAAAATGTGCACATGAAATTTACAGGGAAGGGGGCAGGAAACCACTACCGCACAAAAAGATTAATTTGATATGGCTGGAACCCTGAAGTGACACATCTTTTCCAACATTGTCAGTACGTGCTTTGGAGGGAACTGACCCCCTGCTCCGCTGATCTCTAAACAAAGCGCATCTACATTACAGATGGTATTGATTACTAAACGCTGGAACGACTACAGAATGAAAACACAGCTCTGCGAGTAGGGTGACAGGCTCTCAGTCTAAATTTCAGCTGATAGCTCCAGCCTGAGGTGAGTAACAATTAGATATCCGAATCCACTGACCAGTAATTGCCCAATTCTGCCGTCCCTATCTCCAGCAAAGCTCACAGTGAGGTCAATGGGAATTTGGAGGGAGTAAGAACTACAGGAGCCAGTCCTAAGCAGAATTAAGAGAACACGTATTTGAAGAAATCCTGCTCCTTAGAGGTGTACCTTGAGGAATATTATAGAAGTATTTTTGGGGTTAGGATGATGACTACATAAATCATTCTAATCATTTTTTTATCAGATGGACCAGATCCTCAGCTGGGGAAAATAATCAGTGTAGTGCCATTGAAGTCAATTGAGCCATGCTGATTTACTCCAGTTGAGAATCTGCCTTATGAATCTTATGCTTTGTACTCTCGTTTACAGAGGCTGGCAACGTGCCCATCCCACAATGTAATGTTCGAAGTTAGTAGCAGTTGTGTATTGTACTTTAATGGTTTGTTTTGGTAGAAATATAGCATTCATCTTGCAGACACATTTAGAAACTAAATCAAATGCTAAAAGGAAAAAAAAATGCATGTATCCTATATTAACAAATTATTACCCAAATCACAGGCTAATCAAAAGAGCTGGGTGGGAAAAAAATTCTGAATAATCCAGATTTAAAATGGTTTTAGAAACCAAGAGCTTGATCCTGCATCTAAAATTCACTCATGTTAGTAGCCTCAGTGAAGTGAATGGTAAAGTTATATGCTTAAGTGGTTGCAGGATTAAGCCCTGAGCTGGAACATCCTCCTCCTCTTCTGCTTTCTTCTATGGAAACGGGGAAGCCTCATAATAATTGTTGCTTTACTGAACAAACAAACTGAAAAGAAAAGAAACAGTTATCCAACAGTGTGAATAGTGTGAACAGCTGGTATAATTACTGCTCAATATGGAGCAAACGTCAGGCTTTTACTCACAATAGTGAGCACTGACTCAAGTGAGTAAATCTCATTGACTTCAGGTAGACTACTTGTGTAAGTAACTGCTCATTCCTGTGAGTTAGGGTGTGACAGGCTGGCTTATGGCTTGAACATATATTGTTTTTAGTACTGAAAATTAAAGGCCCCTATCCACAGAGCAGGTGTTGCATGGACAATAGCTGTGTCAGCTTCCTTCACCTGTCTCCATCCTTGCCCTTCATTTGCAGGGGCCACCTGGAAAGATGAGAAGATTGGTGGTATAAACTGCACTTTCAATTCCTTTGTCTCGCTGCATGACACCGACCAAAAAATCCATAGCAATGGTATGGACACAACAAGTGGACCAAGAAAACCAGCTCATTTCATACAGCTCATCAAACGGTTGTGAAATAGCAAGTTTGGCAATTTAACTCTCCCCACCAACAAATGAATCTTGATTTGCCATTTTCCCACCCTTTCAGCACTTGCTTTTCATAAACAGTCACGCACATGGTGAGCTTGTTTGTAGAATGTTCATGGAGAATTAATTTTAGGCCTGCATATGAAATTTGTTACACAACAGCAGCAAAAAGAAGGGGGGGAGCAGAATTAGTAGAATCATTATGTTTCCCAATCAGTGTCCAAAAAACCACTGCTGTTTTATTGCAAGAGGTCACCCCATGGTCTCCTGTTGACGGAAGTGCCATATTGTGCCAACAAAGGAAAGCCAGTGGTACTCAGGTTAGGACTGTCCCCTGCCATCTGCACAAGGCCTAAATGTGCCTTTTAGTTGAACTTTTCTCTCTCTCCACTGCTAGCTCCTATGGCTATATGGCCCACTAAGTTCCCCTCTCTGTCCTTTCTCAACCACCCAAGTCGTCTTCTCTCACAGCAATTCCCATTTAACGGCTTCCTTCTGCCTTAATGAGTAATTCTACCTGTCCTCTTGGGAAATCCTCCCCGCACCTCCAACACATTTTACATTTGTTGTAAACAGTCAAATAACATTGTTGTTTAGGATTATGCCATATAGTCCATGTACCATATCTGCATTCACACCCTGATCTATGCTATCCCTGGTGCAAACCCGGAATAACTGAGTTGAAGTCAAAGGAGTCATTCTGGATTACCACTGGTGCAAAAGATTGGAATCTATCCCTTTCTGTCTGGATTTTTTTTTCTTATGGGTTCTTAGGATTTTTCCCATGCAACTAAAAAAAGAGAGAAGATTGAGAGCTTGTCTTCACCAGAGTAAGTTGACCTAAATTACCCTACTCCAGCTACTTGAATAACGTAACTGGAGTTGATGTAGCTTAGGTTGACTTACCCTGGTGTCTTCACTGTGTTGCGTCAATGGGAGACGCTCTCCGGTAGACTTACCTTAATCTTCTCAGGGAGCGGGAGTACCATGGTTGACCGGAGAGTGCTCTGCGGTCAATTTAGCAGGTTTTCACTAGTTTTCACTAGTTTTCACTAATTCAACCCCTGCTGCATTGATCGCAGCAGTGTCGATCTCCCTGTAGTGAAGACCAGCCCTCAGAGTGACTAATACAGGGCCTGAATAAAACCCATTGAAGTAATTAGAACAATATAATGTGATATTTGCCATCATGTGCCAGCAATGCCCCTCTGCCATGTACACTGGCCAAACCAAACAGTCTCTACATAAAAGGATAAATGGACACAAATCAGACATTAGGAATGGTAACATATAAAAGCCAGTAGGAGAACACTTCAATCTCCCTGGACATCCATTCTTCAACAAAAAACCTTCAAAACAGACTTCAAAGAGAAACTGCGAGCTAAAATTAATTTACAAATTTAACACCATTAATTTGGGCTTGAATAGGGACTGGGAGTGGCTGGCTCACTACAAAAGCAATTTTCTCTCTCTTGGTTTTGACACCTCCTCATCAATTATTCGGAGTGGACCACATCCACCCTGACTGAATTGGCCTTCAACATTGGTTTTCCACTGTAAGGTAACTCCCTTCTCTCATGTGCCAATATATTTATGCCTGTATCTGTAATTTTCACTCCATGCATCTGAAGAAGTGGGTTTTTTACCCACAAAAGCTTATGCCCAAATAAATCTGTTAGTCTTTAAGGTGCCACCGGATTCCTCATTGATTTTGTGGATACAGACTAACACAGCTACTCCTCTGATACTTGAAGTCATTAGGAATCTTTCCATTGGCTTCAATGGACTTTGGATCAGGCCCATAATTTTTAGACAGAGGAGCAATCTCCAAAAACTACTAAGCCAAAATTAGCCTTAATGTAAGTGGGAGCAGCTCTGCTGTACATCTGTGGAGTTCACCAAGGCCAAATCTGATCTTGAACATTGTAATTCATGATAGTCATTCCAGGTCTGCTACATTCAAGGAAATCCCAAATTTAATCCCAGTCCTGAAGGTTATATAGGATAACACACAGTCCTTTGATAAAAGAGTCTCTTCTCATAGACACTCTTTCCATTATAGTTTCCAAAGCAAGATGTCTTATATACCAAGTGAATGTTTATTTCCTCCTTTTTTCATTTAACAGCTAATTCACATGCAAGCTAATTTGTTCTCACTATTATCACAATTTATTTCAGTTGCTACAGGGCAGCCAATAACTTTAATAAAGGAGATTCCAGCTACCCAATCTTCCCAGTTAATAAACTGCATTGAAATACCCAGAATGAATTGGCTCCCACATGCTACAAATATAGACAATTACCATTCCATAGTGTTATCACTACAATACAGGTACAATTAAATGTGTGTTATGCATGGAGCTGCTTAGAACATTTCCAGTAATGCCAAATGCAATTAAAAAGGAACTATTGTGCCAATCCATCTGAAAAATCGGCCTGTTTGTATGTACTTTACACTGGATTACTCAGTGGATAGCACAATATTGAACCATTTGGTGATTAGGAGATGCAGGAGAGAGCTAAGTAAACAAAGGACCACAGCCTGTCAGAGGCAGTGCTGACAGTGGGGAGATGGGGAGTAGAAGTGGGAAATACTTACCTCTTGGGTAGGTGGGAAATACTTCCCCTTACAGGGAATGCTGTTTGTTCGTTAATGTCGACACTATTAGGTATATAAACTGTTCAGAGAGCTGCAGGTTTCATTCAAGTGCTCCACTTCTCTCTTACAGAAGCAACAGCTTTACCCAAGTTTACTGTTCTATTGAAGAGCTCATCTTCCCATCACACTGTGCTTTAGCTCTCCTCCCCTTTTATCCTTAAATTTCTGAGTCACATCAGCTGTCATCCCAATGATACTCACTCTCCATGTGGTTGGTTGCTCGCAGTAAGATTTATGGCACTCCTCTAGCTTCCCTCTAGTGGAAGAACGAACACATGTTTATGTTATATAAATATGAGCTCTACACCTTGATAGTTCTAATTTGTGGGTTTCTTTCGCTGATGATGCAAAGCTCCAAAATCCAGCCTCACTGGGCCAAATTCAGAGCTAAGTAAGACTTTCATTTTTGTAAGGCAGTCAGGGCCGGCTCCAGGCACCAGCGTTCCAAGCAGGTGCTTGGGGCAACAGTCAGAAAGGGGCGGCAATGTTTCCGCGGCAGCAATTCGGTGGCAGCTTCTCCGTTCCGCCAGCTGCTGCGGCAATTCAGTGGCAGCTTCTCTCTTCTGCCGTCTGCGGTGGCAATTCGGCGACGACAGTTTTTTTCACTGCTTGGGGCAGCAAAAACAATAGAGAAGGCCCTGAAGGCAGTGGCAGCCCAGAATCAGACCTCTAATATCACTAGCTAAATCTCTCTCTCCCCCTCTTTTTTGTCACTGGACATTTGAAATATATGCCACATTGCTCTACTCTACAATAAAGAGTCTTGCACTGTTGAGGTACCCTGCTTAAAATTATTCTGTACTGCAAATAGAAATAAAAAGCCCCTATAAAACTCTTGGTGCTAGTACTTTCTACAACCCAAGCACTCCAAAGGGGGCTTCTCTTTGTCAATAAAATTTGGTCTTGTAATGTACTGAACTGGGACTATGAATCCAGTGGTGTGAGTTTTACAGTGTCTCAGTGTAATCTGCTAATTTCTTTATATTATTACTGTACTGGCAAAAGAAAAACTAAATAAACAAACAGGTCTCTTCCATCCATGGACTATGATTATATAGGTTTCAGAGTGGTAGCCGTGTTAGTCTGTATCAGGAAAAACAACGAGGAGTCCTTGTGGCACCTTAGAGACTAACAAATGTATTTGGGCATAAGAACCCACTTCATCAGATGCATGGACTGGAAAATATGGGAGCAGGTATAAATACATGGAAGGATGGGAGTTGCCTTACCAAGTGTGAGGTCAGTCTAACAAGATAATTCACTTAATAGCAGGATACCAAGGGAGGAAAAATAACTTTTGAAGTGGTAATGAGAGTGGTCCATTTCAGACAGTTGAGAAGAAGGTGTGAGTAACAGTAGGGGGAATTTAATATTAGGGAAATAGGTTTAGGTTTTGTAATGACCCAACCACTCTCAGTCTTTATTCAGGCCTAATGTGATGGTGTCCAGTTTGCAAATTAATTCCAGTTCTGCAGTTTCATGTTGGAGTCTGTTTTTCAGGTTTTTTTGTTGAAGAATTGCCACTTTTAGGTCTGTTATTGAGTGACCAGAGAGATTGAAGTGTTCTCCTATTGGTTTTTGAATGTTATGATTCCTGATGTCAGATTTGTGTCCATTTGTTCTTTTGTGTAGAGAGTGTCCGGTTTGGCCAATGTACATGGCAGAGGGGCATTGCTGGCACATGATGGCATATATCACATTGGTAGCTGTGCAGGTGAACGAGCCCCTGATGGTGTGGCTGATGTGGCTAGGTCCTATGATGGTGTCCCTTGAATAGATATGTGGACAGAGTTGGCACCAGGGTTTGTTGCGGGGTTTGATTCCTGGGTTGGTATTTTTGTTGTGTGGTGTGTAGTTGCTGATGAGTATTTGCTTCAGGTTAGGGGGCTGCCTGTAAGCGAGGACTGGCCCGTCTCCCAAGGTCTGTGAGAGAGTGACGGATTGTCCTTCAGGATAGGTTGTAGATCCTTGATGATGCGTTGGAGAGGTTTTAGTTGGGGGCCGTAGGTGTTGGCTAGTGGCATTCTGTTACTTTCTTTGTTGGGCCTGGACTGTAGTAGGTGACTTCTGGGTACCATTCTGGCTCTGTCCATCTGTTTCTTCACTTCACCAGGTGGGTGCTGTAGTTTTAAGAATGCTTGATAGAGATCCTGTAGGTGATTATATAGGAGAGGCAGAATAAGCCGATGAAGTGAGCTGTAGCTCACGAAAGCTTATGCTCAAATAAATTTGTTAGTCTCTAAGGTGCCACAAGTCATCTTTTTCTTTTTGCGGCTACAGACCAAGACGGCTGCTACTCTGAAACCAGAGAATAAGGTATAGGAGTGGGATTCAGAAGACTTATGTTCTAGTCCTCGCTCTGCCTCTTATCTCCAGGGTAAGCTTGGGCAAGTAATTTCACCTCTACATACTTCAGTTTTCTCTCCCATCCTTTTTCCGTCTTGCCTATTTAGGCTGTAAGATCTTCAGGGTAGAGACAGAAGCTGGTTAACAAAAATCAAAAGGATAAAATACACCAAGAAAGTGGGTGGGCAAAAATAACCAGAAACCAGCCTTTTTTGATAAAGGGCTACTCTAGCTTTTCCATCAATTTCCCAGGACCCTTGTAGCATTTTTAAAAGATTTGTAGTATTCAATTATTCTTCCACCCATCCATTCCAATGTTCATTCCACAAATGAGCCATCATTGATTCGATCCATCATTTAATAGAGCAAGAAAAATCTCATTGCTACCACTGTTGTGAATTTATCTATTTTGTCCCTCAGTTTTCCATAGGAATCCGGACCAGGTATGCCAAACTAGGCTACTATGAATGATCTTCTTGGAAAAGACAGAACCCTGGGAAGGGAGTCTGGCATGGAACCCAATGTTAATATACCCCAAAATAAGTAGTTACATACAAATATCAACTGTAGGCTGGCATTTTATGGCCAAATAAATCCACCTGTGCTGAAGAACCGCAGTGGTTCACATGCTCAGGATCTAACTGATGGCCATATGTGGGGCTGGGAAGGAATTTTTCCCCAGATCAGATTGACAGTGACCTTGTGGGTGGGGGTTACCTTTCTCTGCAGCATGGGGTGCAGGCCACTTGCCAAGATGAAATGAGTATATCTCACAGAATTGTTTCCCTGCCACTGTGGTGGCCTCTGGAACTGGTGTGAACCTCAGTCCCTTCTATACTTGCCTGTGGCACAGAATGGTCTAGTCTCCTGTGGGCTGCAATACTTTGGTCTGATTTTGGTTGTTGGGTTTTGTGTGTGGGTGCTGGGTGTTGATGGTGGTCTGACTCACTGATTCGGTGGTCCCTTCTGCCCTTAAACTCTGTGGATCTATGAAAAGAGGACACAGTGTCACACACTGTGTGTGCTGTCAAACTTAAATATGACAGTGATTTCAAAATATGTTTCACAGGAGGGAGGATTTAATTTTCATTAAAATTTAATGTTTTGACAAAAAATTTACATCAAAATTCAGAGAGAAAATTCATTGGCCTTTTAGGGAACCACATTCCAAGCTGGGAGGCCTGATTCATCTTAGCAGCTTAGTTTGATTTTGTGGTTTTGCCTTTTACTTTCTCCTTCCAGCTCCCAAAAATTGAGCAGACAGGGCCAGGGGAAGGACAACATGGCACACGTGGACAATAATGCCTGTAATGATGCAGTAGCCCATCACCACTGGTTGAACAGTTGCAGTTTTCTTTCTGCTGCTGCTCTTATTTTGAAAGGCAACCAGGTTTTTTTTTCCCAAGCTCTGGAAGATAGTCATAAAACCACAAGCAAATCTAGCTATGGCGAATTGTGCCAGTGGGGCCAGCTGTCTGGAGCTACGCCCAAGTCAATGGAGCAACACCATTTTACACCAGCTGATGAACTGACCCTCTGACAGTTCTCATCACCTTGTTACCCTTCTGCCCCCAGCATGAGGGAGTCTTGCTTGTGCTTAGCTAGGTCTCAGCTGTCTAATACCACCAGCTTGTTAGCCACTTAAGCACTCTCCTCTGGGCTATGCCAGCCCTTAATTTGCCTTGCAGGATAACAGTAGATGCACCCCAGTCCCTGAGTCTCATTGAAGCATTCCCCTGAAGCATCCAGCTCTTTATTCACTAAATACTCAAGAAATACTGGGTCTACTGTTCTCAGAAGAACAGTGTACATGCCAGCTTGTGTTATTCAACTCATGATCAACATAATAGTACTTAGAATCATTCAAGTGTAGGACTGGAAGGGACCTCAAGAGGTCTTCTAGTCCAGTCCCCAGCACTCAAGGAAGGACTACGTGATATACCATCCCTGATCGGTGTTTGTCTAACCAGTTCTTAAAAACCTCCAATGAGGGAGATTCCACAACCTCCCTAGGCAATTTGTTCAGTGCTTAATTACCTTGACAGTTAGGAAATAAGATATATTTATAGTGAAAACAAGAATAAATTTATTATCAAAGCTTCAAGATTAAAGTGGTACTATTATTGGAAACAGATAGTTATATATTAAACAAAATCATAACACACTTTCTAGACACAAAATTTAACTAACAGATTAACCACCTGTCTAAAGAAGTTTTATCTCACCCAAAGTTTTCTGCCTCATTTTCAGCTAAGGTTGGCTGAGATCCTGTTTTTATGAATGTAAGTGCACGGTCTGTTTAATTCCTGGGTGCAGGATGATGGGATGTCTTCTTGGCTTCTGACATATACTCCCAAAGCTCATTGCCTGTGCTCAGAGACAGGAAGTCCATGCGTGAATTGTTTTTCCTGTGTGCTGCTTCCCTGTTGACTTCGTATGTAAATGGATATCTAGTGTGTTGCCTTACAATGCTTAATTTTCATTCCAACAGAGAGACAGGTGAATAAATCTCTCTTGTCTGACAGAAAACCATTTTTTTCACCTCTGCTGGTGACTCATATCTTGATACCGTTGCTGAGAACATATTTTAGTATATACCCATAACTCCTTACCTAGTATCTGTACTTAAATTTCACAATGATATCACTGACCAGTGTGACTCTAGCTTTCATTTAAGATCTCATGTGACTTTCTTGGGTGTACCAGAATGTACATTCTAGAATCAGGACATTCCTGTAACCCCCTAGCCAGTTGGCCTTAAGGGGTCTTGGGTCACAAGCCCTAAAAGGTGTTAATATTTGATGGCTGCATGGAAGCTTATGTGAAATTATTATTAGCAGTTATAGCATGGTAAATGTCTAGATACCCAACTGAAATCAGGACCCCATTGTGCTAAGCATGGTATAAATATATAAGCCTTTGCTCAAAGAGCGTACCTTCTCAGTAGACCATACAGATAAATGGGTATTGAGGGAAACAGATAGAATTGCTGAAGTGACTTATTTCAGAGTAACAGCCGTGTTAGTCTGTATTCGCAAAAAGAAAAGGAGTACTTGTGGCACCTTAGAGACTAACCAATTTATTTGAGCATAAGCTTTCATGAGCTACAGCTCACTTCATCGGATGCATACTGTGGAAACTGCAGAAGACATTATATACACAGAGACCATGAAACAATACCTCCTCCCACCCCACACTCCTGCTGGTAATAGCTTATCTAAAGTGATCACTCTCCTTACAATGTGTATGATAATCAAGTTGCGCCATTTCCAGCACAAATCCAGGTTTTCTCACCCTCCGCCCCCCTCTCCCCACAAACTCACTCTCCTGCTGGTAATAGCCCATCCAAAGTGACCACTCTCTTTACAATGTGTATGAAAATCAAGGTGGGCCATTTCCAGCACAAATCTAGGTTTTCTCACCCACCCCCCCACCCCGAAACACACACACACAAACTCACTCTCCTGCTGGTAATAGCTTATCCAAAGTGACCACTCTCCCTACAGTGTGCATGATAATCAAGGTGGGCCATTTCCAGCACAAATCCAGGTTTTCTCACCCCCCACCCCCATACACACACAAACTCACTCTCCTGCTGGTAATAGTTCATCCAAAGTGACCACTCTCCCTACAATGTGCATGATAATCAAGGTGGGCCATTTCCAGCACAAATCCAGGTTTTCTCACCCCCCCCACACACACACAAACTCACTCTCCTGCTGGTAATAGCTCATCCAAACTGACCACTCTCCTTACAATGTATATGATAATCAAGGTGGGCCATTTCCAGCATAAATCCAAGTTTAACTAGAACGTCTGGGGGTGGGGTGGGGGGGGGGTAGGAAAAAACAAGGGGAAATAGGCTACCTTGCATAATGACTTAGCCACTCCCAGTCTCTATTTAAGCCTAAATTAATAGTATCCAATTTGCAAATGAATTCCAATTCAGCAGTTTCTCGCTGGAGTCTAGATTTGAAGTTTTTTTGTTTTAAGATAGCGACCTTCATGTCTGTAATTGCGTGACCAGAGAGATTGAAGTGTTCTCCGACTGGTTTATGAATGTTATAATTCTTGACATCTGATTTGTGTCCATTTATTCTTTTACGTAGAGACTGTCCAGTTTGACCAATGTACATGGCAGAGGGGCGTTGCTGGCACATGATGGCATATATCACATTGGTGGATGTGCAGGTGAACGAGCCTCTGATAGTGTGGCTGATGTTATTAGGCCCTGTGATGGTGTCCCCTGAATAGATATGTGGGCACAGTTGGCAACGGGCTTTGTTGCAAGGATAGGTTCCTGGGTTAGTGGTTCTGTTGTGTGGTATGTGGTTGTTGGTGAGTATTTGCTTCAGGTTGCGGGGCTATCTGTAGGCAAGGACTGGCCTGTCTCCCAAGATTTGTGAGAGTGTTGGGTCATCCTTCAGGATAGGTTGTAGATCCTTAATAATGCTTTGGAGGGGTTTTAGTTGGGGGCTGAAGGTGACGGCTAGTGGCGTTCTGCTATTTTCTTTGTTAGGCCTGTCCTGTAGTAGGTGACTTCTGGGAACTCTTCTGGCTCTATCAATCTGTTTCTTCACTTCCGCAGGTGGGTATTGTAGTTGTAAGGATGCTTGATAGAGATCTTGTATGTGTTTGTCTCTGTCTGAGGGGTTGGAGCAAATGTGGTTGTATCGCAGAGCTTGGCTGTAGACGATGGATTGTGTGGTGTGGTCAGGGTGAAAGCTGGAGGCATGTAGGTAGGAATAGCGGTCAGTAGGTTTCCAGTATAGGGTGGTGTTTATGTGACCATTGTTTATTAGCACTGTAGTGTCCAGGAAGTGGATCTCTTTTGTGGACTGGACCAGGCTGAGGTTGATGGTGGGATGGAAATTGTTGAAATCATGGTGGAATTCCTCAAGAGTTTCTTTTCCATGGGTCCAGATGATGAAGATGTCATCAATATAGCACAAGTAGAGTAGGGGCGTTAGGGGACGAGAGCTGAGGAAGCGTTGTTCTAAATCAGCCATAAAAATGTTGGCATACTGTGGGGCCATGCGGGTACCCATAGCAGTGTCGCTGATTTGAAGGTATACATTGTCCCCAAATGTAAAATAGTTATGGGTAAGGACAAAGTCACAAAGTTCAGCCACCAGGTTAGCCGTGACATTATCGGGGATAGTGTTCTTGACGGCCTGTAGTCCATCTTTGTGTGGAATGTTGGTGTAGAGGGCTTCTACATCCATAGTGGCCAGGATGGTGTTATCAGGAAGATCACCGATGGATTGTAGTTTCCTCAGGAAGTCAGTGGTGTCTCGAAGGTAGCTGGGAGTGCTGGTAGCGTAGGGCCTGTGGAGGGAGTCTACATAGCCAGAAAAAAAGGAGTACTTGTGGCACCTTAGAGACTAACCAATTTATTTGAGCATGAGCTTTCGTGAGCTACAGCTCACTTCATCGGATGCATACTGTTACATAGCCAGACAATCCTGCTGTCAGGGTGCCAATGCCTGAGATGATGGGGTGCCCAGGATTTCCAGGTTTATGGATCTTAGGTAGTAGATAGAATATCCCAGGTCGGGGTTCCAGGGGTGTGTCTGTGCGGATTTGATCTTGTGCTTTTTCAGGAAGTTTCAGGGTTGGGGGGTGAGAAAACCTGGATTTGTGCTGGAAATGGCCCACCTTGATTATCATGCACATTGTAGGGAGAGTGGTCACTTTGGATAAGCTATTACCAGCAGGAGAGTGAGTTTGTGTGTGTGTGTTTTGGGGGGAGGGGGGTGAGAAAACCTAGATTTGTGCTGGAAATGGCCCACCTTGATTATCATACACATTGTAAAGAGAGTGGTCACTTTGGATGGGCTATTACCAGCAGGAGAGTGAGTTTGGGGGGCGGGGGGGGGGCGGAGGGTGAGAAAACCTGGATTTGTGCTGGAAATGGCCCAACTTGATTATCATACACATTGTAAGGAGAGTGATCACTTTAGATAAGCTATTACCAGCAGGAGAGTGGGGTGGGAGGAGGTATTGTTTCATGGTCTCTGTGTATATAATGTCTTCTGCAGTTTCCACAGTATGCATCCGATGAAGTGAGCTGTAGCTCATGAAAGCTTATGCTCAAATAAATTGGTTAGTCTGTAAGATGCCACAAGTACTCCTTTTCTTTTTGAAGTGACTTATCGAGTCATTAGCAGACCCAGGAATAGAACCCATTTGTACAGATGTCCAATCTAGTGCCCTATCGATTAGGCTATGCTGCTTCTTGATGAGTTGGGTGGTTTCAGTCTAGCAAACATCCTCATACAAAACCACCATGCGGAGTGGGCAGTCTCAGCAGAAAGGTGAAAGGCCAAAACATCATGTAAAGTGATCTGCTTTCAACTCCCACCGAACACAAGAGTGCTTCATCTTTACTCATCACTTCATCAAACAAACTAGGTTCAATTTCACGCATCACCCATTTTTTCTTAAAGCAAAAATAGTTTGTTTTTCCAAGAAAGTTAAGAAAGAAGTAATTACCTGGGGCTTCTTTAATTTCAGACATTCGTTATTCGAAGTGAACTTTGGATTGCTCAATCTAGGATAAACTGCATAAGCAGGGGAAATTAGTTCCCTGAATGGCCCCCCCAAAAAAAAATTTTAAAAATGAACTCTTCTATAAAGTAATGCAAATGCTCTGGCCTGTTTTAATCATAGGAACAAAATAGAGGGTCACTCATGCTACACAGCTTCTGTACCACTTTGGTGAAACACACAGACTTTGAAACTGCCCTAAATAGGTAGGTACAGATTCTCCTGGCATGGGCAAATTCTCAGCCAATATAGCTTTATGCTACCCTGTGATGGGGTCTATTAGTCCTTCTCCACTCCTTGCTGGAGGCATCAGTGCCCCAATGTCCCACTGCTTAAGGAAAACCTAGTCAGGCCAAGCCACCAACAAGCCCTCCAGGAGGAGATACTTGCCAATAGGGAGCCAACAGATCAGTTAAAGTGGTTTGCCTGCCCCCTCTGAAGGGCAGAGCTGAGTGATGCTGGGACAGGGTAGGAGCATAGTACTTGCACAGAACTCCAGGCTCAGGCCCTTTGCCCAGGCACTAGTAAGCAGTCACCTTGTGTGTGTGTGTGTGTGCAAAAGGAGGCGGGGGGAGGCTTAAAGGCATGAGCGGTCAAATCTTAAATTATTAACAAGAAACAAATTTAAGACTGAGGCTGAACTCATGGCATGGGCCCGTCTTTTCCAGCCCAGCTGCCACAGCTTGGTTCCAGCAGTGGTATCAACTCTCCCTTCCTGTGGAGGACCTCATACATCTCCTGGTTCAACAGCAGATGGAGGCCCAGCAGGTTTTCCTGGAAGGGGAACAGGAGGCCTGGTGGGCCACCCAGCAGCAGAAGGCTGTGCTCCTTAAGCTACTATGGCAGCAAGAGTGGCAACAGCAGTTCCAGGAGGTGATGCTCAAACAGATCACCAGCTACTCTCCCTCTGAAGCAGCTGGAGCCAGGCATTGCCCTCTCCAAATTAGAACCCGCAGATGATCCTGAGGTACTCATTACCTTTGATTGAGTAGACCTAGACACTTGATGGGAAAAGACTACCTGGGGCATGCGACTACCTCCCTTTCTGCCTCAGGAAGCTCAAGAAGTTTATTGGGCCTAGGAGAGGAGACCACTAAAGACTATGAGTCTCTGAAAGCCACCATCTTCAACCAATTGGGGGTATCACCAGAGGAATTCTACCACCAGCTCCAGACAGGAACTTTTCCACTTGGGACATAACCCTAGGCCATGGCCCAGCACCTAAATGACTGGGCCACCTGTTGGCTTCAGCCAGTGTCCCACTGTCCAACTAGGATTGTCGAATCTGTGGTGCGTAAATAGTATCTAGAGGTTTTTCTGGCCACCATTCAGACCTGGGCATGCCAGCAGAACCCCAGCACACTGACATCTGACATCCAACTCACCAAGGGCCCTTGTTGGCAGGTTGACCTAGCCAGAATGATTGATTCTGTGATGGCCCCTGGTGACGAAGAAGACTTGGAATCAGTAGCCAGGAAGGCCTGGTTGAAAACAGTCTTTGATGCTGATGAGCTGGCTGGCTGCTCAACAGGACCTCCTTGGGACAGCCCTCTTCCCAATATGGATCCAGCACTATTACCCACGTCCTTTGATTTGGTTCAGGAATAATGGGGGTGCTGATACTCTTGGGGGTGTACACCCACATAGCAGTGGTTAATGAAGCCATCACTCAGAAGTCTCAGGCCTTCCAATTTCCCCATTTAGAGTTTCAAAATGAATCATGCTTGCTGGAAGTTTACCCAAATAAACATCGAATTGTTTGCACCTTTGGACTTAGGGTATTGTTGCTCTCTGTTCATGCGAGAAGGACCAGGGAAGTAAGTGGGTGAAGGAATAAGGCCCCTAACACTACCCACTAACGTGTGCTGTGGCTTTTATATGCAGAAAAACAGCTGTTGTGGCACAGGTGGGCTATGGAGTTTTTATAGCATGTTGGAGGGTACGGGGGCTTATAAAGAAAATGGTTGAGAACCCCTGGTCTAGAGCACCCCAGATATAGATACACAGAGTCTGAGATGCTTTTGAGAAGTCAACGGCAGGTTTCTGGTGATCAGCCTTCCTTCCAGCTGCTGAGGAGTAAGATGCCAGTCTTTTTACTCATAGAAAAACTCCTCTGAACTGCTCCACATTGCCTACT
Organism: Eretmochelys imbricata; assembly: GCF_965152235.1. Classification (NCBI taxonomy): domain Eukaryota; kingdom Metazoa; phylum Chordata; order Testudines; family Cheloniidae; genus Eretmochelys; species Eretmochelys imbricata. The sequence goes on from NC_135577.1 coordinate 114,734,013, forward strand.
CCTACTTATCTTTTTATAGATGAATCAAACAAAGCGCATAACCTCTAGTCACCCCAGTAGGCTACCAATTTTCCTAACTTCAGCAAATAACTCCTTATCCTACTGATCAGCAAAGCAATTTCTAGTCACAACTATAAAACTTCTAGTCATGAGCTCCCAGGCCCATGGTCAGCTCCCCTTCATACTCCCTCCCCTTCTCATGATTCTTTGATCTTCTTTCCCTTCCTTATTAACAATCTGAAACTTTGGCCTGCTCATGAGAACACAAATTATTCCTGACTACGTGGTGTTCCCACTTTCAATTAATGGTGGCTGAAATACAAAATAACTGTAGTTTAGTCAAGATCTCTCGTAACGCCCTCAGCTCAATAACTGCCCAAGCCATAGCCAAGGAGCTAGTCCTGCTTTTTTCTCAGGCAGGTTTACCTACTGAAGTCCTCGTGGATCACTAACTACAAGAGGTGTGGTGGTTCCTTAAAGTTAGACCACTCCAAATCTCAGTTTACTATTCCCAGACAGATGGTCTAATACAGAAATTTAAGCAACCTCTTACTTAGACTCAAAGGAATTATGTGAAGACTGACCCCAAGGGCTGGGATCATTTACTTTTCTTTCTCCTTTTCATGTTACAGGAGGTGCCGCAGATCTCAACAGGCCTCTCACCGTACTTTGTACAACAGCTTTGGGGAATCCTGAACCTCCTTAAAGAGGCCTAGGAATGTCAACTATCATGCTCTCAAAATGAGTTTCAGCATATCCTACAGATGCACAAGTGTCTCGAATGGGTGGTACAATTTGTGCAGGAAAATCTCCAGCAAGCCCAACAAATCCAAGCCTGACACTAAAGGCACCTAGGAGGGTGTTTTTCATCTGAGAGGCCCTATGCTACTGCTCCTCCCCAGCATGGAGAGAAAGCTCCTGGCCAAATGGTAGAGCCCATATTCAGTCATCCGAGTTGCAGACATGGATTCTGAAATTTATTGCCCAGACAAGAAGAAACACCAGATCTACCATATAAATATATAAGGTCCTAGGAATTTCAGGAAAATTTATTCATTAATTCTAAGGAGCCTGAGGATGTTCTGATAGCTGAAACTCTTGCCCCTCACATACACTGAGAAACCAGAAACTGTTGTTCCACAATCACATGGTGTTCTCTTCCCAGCTAGGTTGAACACATCTCATACTACACTGAATCCAGACCAATCTAGAGGTAAAGCTAGAACATAAAATACCCCTATTGTAAGCTCAAATGTAAACCATAAGGTAAAGTTCATAAGGTGTTACAATAACCTACAATTTTTGGCACTTAGAAATTAACTTTCAAAAGTAGGTCATTATTTTTAATAAACAGTGTAATAAACAGGGGCAAGAAAACCACACAGAATAAACAAATTAGTTTAAACAAAATGGCCTACTAATATAATTCAATTGAAATCATGCTTGATAAAAACACAAGATATAGAACCTGAAGATAATATGTCTAATATCCATCACACCAATTTTGGTCCAATTGTTGGATAAAATGAGGGAGCTGAACTATGCTCCCCACTTTTTCCCTGCTTTGGATTTTTTCAAAAGAGACTTTGAAAAAACATTTTTATCTCTCTCATCTCCCATCCCACTGTGCATCCCAGCCAATCTCATTTCATCTTATTTTCTCTGACCCCAAGATAGAAGAAGCAGACCAGACTGAAAGACTTCCTTCCAGGAGGAAGGCCAGCTAGCCTTGATCTTGTTTAAGGAACTTTATTTTCACCTCTGAGTACTGAAAATCATTGTATCATCATGACATCCAGTCCTCAACCCATCATTGGGGATACCTAATTTCCAGCATCACAGAGGCACGTAAGATCCTGCTTTGCCTCCCTACCCTGTTATGTTACTTTCCACCCCACTATTTCTTTCCTCCTATCCTATCTCTTTCTCTCTTGGTTTCTCATCAAATCCTGAAATCAGCTTAACTGCCCAACAGCTTAACTCCTTAATCCACCCAAGCCTGCCTTATCAAAGGAGAAAGAACCCAACTAGGTGATATCCTTGACTGGAACGTGAACCAGCATCCAAGCAACAGATGCTGGTGGTCGACCTGCCAGCCAAACCATCTATTTGTGATTGACCAACTATCCAGTATTCCAAAGACATCAACAATGGCTGTATTTCCCCCACTTTTTCTGTTGTCTCTCGCCACCACCTTGTGTCTGCCTGTTAGAAAGAGGAGAAGTGAATATCTATTACACATCAGGGCTGAAAGTAAAATTAACTCTTTCCTTTTCATCAAAGAAAGGTTGTTTTGAAAATAAGAGAATCTGATATTTTGGCTCCAAAAAGAGAGAGACTTCTGATTGTTTTTTACATAATCACTTAATTTCAGTTTCAGTATAAAGGCTTGTTTTAATGTTTTGTTCTTTCTGGTGTTTGATCAATAAACTTTCAAATGTAGACTGAATGCTTTTGGGTGTTTGCCAAGAAATTGAATAAACCCAAGTTTCTGTAGGAACTCTGGCCCCCAAAAGACTCCTTTGTAGCACAGTTTTTACCTTGGCCAGTGAAAGGGTTTATAACCCCTTTAACTCTTTTGAACTTTGAGATCAATACAACAATCCACAAACCAGATGGTATCATTTGACTTTGCATGGACTTCTAGATGCTTAACTCTGTGTCACACTTTGATGCTTACATGATGCCAGACATCGAACTCCTTGACCATCTCAAGAAGGCTAAATATGTAACAACCTTTGATTTAACAAAAATGCCACCTTGATTCAGACTCAGCAGTAAAATGAGATTTGCCCCACCCCTAGAGCTTTTTCAATTTACAGCTATGCTCTTTGGGTTGCATGGAGCCTCGGCCACTTGCCTGCAGCTCATGAATCAAGTCCTCTATCACCACAACCAGCTTGTGGCAGCCTATCTGGACTAGGTGGTTATTTTTAACACAGATTGGCAGTCACATCTGGTTCATATGGCCTCTGTGCTCTAACCATTAGGAGGCTGGGCTCACTACAAATCCAAAAAAAGTGTAAGTTTGAGATACTGGAAATATGATACATGGGGTATCTCATGGGGAATGGCCAGATCCTGTCCCTGCAAAACAAGACAGAAGCCCTGATGACCCTGGTCCCCACAATCAAAAAATAGATGTGGACTTTCCTGGGACAGGTTGGCTACTCCTGTAGGTTTGTGGCGCACTTTGCAGCCCTTACAGCACCATTGGCTGATCTCACAAATGTCACTGCCCCCAGAACAGTCCATTGGACAAGTGAACTTGATGAGGTCTCTACCGAGACAAAAGTTACCCTATATCAGCAGCGTGTACTTCTCACTCCCATTTTACTACAAACAAATGCTTCCACTGTTAGTTTGGGAACAATCTTGGTACAAACTTTTCTGGGTGTAGAACATCGTAGGTGGTATCTTTTTCAAAAGCTTCAGCTGTGAGAGGCTAAAAACCTCACCATCCAAATGGAATTCCTGACCATCAAATGGGCTATCGGAGCATTGTATTATTATCTTTTAGGGGATCCCTGTGACCTAATAATGGACTATGCATCCCTTAAATAATTCCAGGCAGTGAAGGACACTAATTCTGGCATCGCTCAGCGATATCAGGTGTTGCCATATGCCTTTCGTGTGCCTGGCCACGCTAACAGCACCAGAATCCTGGGGCCATACAGTTATTTCAGAGGGGGGAGAGCAGGCCTTTGGGCCTGTTCTGCAAAGGGAGGAGTGTGACAAGATCTGTCAGTCCTTCTTTGCCCTGTCAACCCCCAGCTTAAGGAAGACTCACTCAGGCCAGGCTACCAACAAGAATTACTCCTCCAGAGATCTAGAAACATCAGGAGGAGACATTGATTAATACCAAGCCAGCAGGCCAGTTAAGGCAGCTTGACTGCTTCCTCTGAAGGGCAGCACTGAGATAGCTTACAACACCATGGCCTAGTCAGGTCCTTTGCCTTTGTTAGTTTAAAGGCACAGACAGCCAAATCTTGAGTTTGTTTATTGTTTACCATTTGAGACAGACACTAAGCTCTTGGCATGGTCCGTTCTACTCCAACCTGGCTACCGTCTGCCATCCTACCTGTCTTCCCTCCCCAGCATATTCTAGGGTGGAAAGGATCGTGTCTGGAATGCACTGTCCTACAGCAATCCAGGCTGGAATAATATTGCAAGGGGCTGAACCGACTAGAGGGGATGCCATTTTAGATTTATTTTTGGTGACTAGTGAGGACCTCATAGAAGAAGTGGTTGTAGGAGATAATCTTGGTTCAAGTGATCATGAGCTAATTCAGTTCAAACTGAATGGAAGGATTAACAAAAATAAATCTGCAACTAGGGTTTTGGATTTCAAAAGGGCGGACTTTCAAAAATTAAGGAAATTAATTAGGGAAGTGGATTGGACTGAAGAATTTATGGATCTAAAGGTAGAGGAGGCCTGGGATTACTTCAAGTCAAAGCTGCAGAAGCTATCGGAAGCCTGCATCCCAAGAAAGGGGAAAAAATTCATAGGCAGGAGTTGTAGACCAAGCTGGATGAGCAAGCATCTCAGAGAGGTGATTAAAAAAAAGCAGAAAGCATACAGGGAGTGGAAGATGGGAGGGATCAGCAAGGAAAGCTACCTTATTGAGGTCAGAACATGTAGGGATAAAGTGAGACAGGCTAAAAGTCAAGTAGAGTTGGACCTTGCAAAGGGAATTAAAACCAATAGTAAAAGGTTCTATAGCCATATAAATAAGAAGAAAGCAAAGAAAGAAGAAGTGGGACCGCTAAACACTGAGGATGGAGTGGAGGTTAAGGATAATCTAGGCATGGCCCAATATCTAAACAAATACTTTGCCTCAGTCTTTAATAAGGCTAATGAGGATCTTAGGGATAATGGTAGTATGACAAATGGGAATGAGGATATGGCGGTAGATATTATCATATCTGAGGTAGAAGAGAAACTCGAACAGCTTAATGGGACTAAATCGGGGGGCCCAGATAATCTTCATCCAAGACCATTAAAGGAATTGGCACCCGAAATTGCAAGCCCTTTAGCAAGAATTTTTAATGAATCTGTAAACTCAGGAGTTGTACCGTATGATTGGAGAATTGCTAACATAGTTCCTATTTTTCAGAAAGGGAAAAAAAGTGATCTGGGTAACTACAGGCCTGTTAGTTTGACATCTGTAGTATGCAAGGTCTTGGAAAAAATTTTGAAGGAGAAAGTAGTTAAGGACATTGAGGTCAATGGTAAATGGGACAAAATACAACATGGTTTTACAAAAGATAGATCGTGCCAAACCAACCTGATCTCCTTCTTTGAGAAAGTAACAGATTTTTTTAGACAAAGGAAATGCAGTGGATCTAATTTACCTAGATTTCAGTAAGGCGTTTGATACGGTGCCACATGGGGAATTATTAGTTAAATTGGAAAAGATGGGAATCAATATGAAAATTGAAAGGTGGATAAGGAATTGGTTAAAGGGGAGACTACAACAGGTCCTACTGAAAGGTGAACTGTCAGGCTGGAGGGAAGTTACCAGTGGAGTTCCTCAGGGATCAGTTTTGGGACCAGTCTTATTTAATCTTGTTATTACTGACTTCGGCACAAAAAGTGGGAGTGTGCTAATAAAGTTTGTGGACGATACACAGCTGGGAGGTATTGCCAATTTAGAGAAGGACTGGGATATCATACAGGAGGATCTGGATGACCTTGTAAACTGGAGTAATAGTAATAGGATGAAATTTAATAGTGAGAAGTGTAAGGTTATGCATTTAGGGATTAATAACAAGAATTTTAGTTATAAACTGGGGACGCATCAAGTAGAAGTAATGGAGAAGGAGAAGGACCTTGGAGTATTGGTTGATCATAGGATGACTATGAGCCTCCAATGTGATATGGCTGTGAAAAAAGCTAATGCGGTCTTGGGATGCATCAGGAGAGGTATTTCCAGTAGGGATAAGGAGGTTTTAGTACCGTTATATAAGGCACTGGTGAGACCTCATCTGGAATACTGTGTGCAGTTCTGGTCTCCCATGTTTAAGAAGGATGAATTCAAACTGGAACAGGGACAGAGAAGGGCTACTAGGATGATCCGAGGAATGGAAAACTTGTCTTATGAAAGGAGACTCAAGGAGCTTGGCTTGTTTTAGCCTAACTAAAAGAAGGTTGAGGGGAGATATGATTGCTCTCTATAAATATATCAGAGGGATACATACTGGAGAGGGAGAGGAATTATTTAAGCTCAGTACCAATGTGGACACAAGAACAAATGGATATAAACTGGCCACCGGGAAGTTTAGACTTGAAATTAGACGAAGGTTTCTAACCATCAGAGGAGTGAAGTTTTGGAATAGCCTTCCAAAGGAAGCAGTGGGTGCAAAAGATCTATCTGGCTTTAAGATTAAACTCGATAAGTTTCTGGAGGAGATGGTATGATGGGATAACATGATCTTGATAATTAATTGACATTTAAATATTCATGGTAAATAGGCCTAATGGCCTGTGATGGGATGTTAGATGGGGTGGGATCTGAGTTACCCAGGAAAGCATTTTCTGTAGTATCTGGCTGGTGAATCATGCCCATATGCTCAGGGTTTAGCTGATCACCATATTTGGGGTCAGGAAGGAATTTTCCTCCTGGGCAGATTGGAAGAGGGCCTGGAGGTTTTTCACCTTCCTCTGTAGCATGGGGCAGGGGTCACTTGCTGGAGGATTCTCTGCTCCTTGAAGTCTTTAAACTACTATTTGAGGGCTTCAATAGCTCAGACATAGGTGAGGTTTTTCGCAGGAGTGGGTGGGTGAGATTCTGTGGCCTGCATTGTGCAGGAGGTCAGACTAGATGATCATAATGATCCCTTCTGACCTTAGTATCTATGAATCTGTTAATCTATAAACCAGGATAATTTAGGCAGCCATGAAGATCAGGGTTTAAAGCTACTTTTGCCTCCTACTTCTCTTGATGCTGCTGAGGTTCTGGGCCGGAGACTCTCCACAGAAATTTTTGACTTTAGATTTCAGTTCAGAAACTAGGCTGACACCAAAGTGCAAAAGAAGCATTGACTATGCAAAAGGAAGGAGACAGTGGAGCACAGTTTGAGGGGCATAAAGTCAGAGAAAAAAATGAGAAAAGACAGGAATTTTAAGGCTTCAAGTACTTCTGTTCAGTGGAAATTATTCAATGACTTTTGGGATTAACTCTAAAAATCAATGTGTTCAGTATTGAGCGAGGATAGATAAAAGCAAGTCATCCAAAAAAATAAAATAAAAGAGTGAACCAAAGTGAAGAGAAGCAAACAATATTGTTAATGTAAGAATATGTAAATCTTTATGGTATACAGCTAAAATAGTCCGTTAAACATAACAATGTCACAACTCTATGCATTTCTGCAATAAATCACTTCAGCATCAATACGTGACAATGCAGTTGACAAAGGAAACACTTTTTAAAACAGAAGATTCCTAGAAAGGTAAGCTTGAAAGTAGTAGAGCAGGAAAATACTTTTCCATTGATATACTTATAAGCCCTGGTCTACAGTAGCGGGAGGGGTAGACCTAAGATACGCGAACTTCAGCTATCTTAGGTCGACTTACCTGGTCATGAGGATGGTGGTGAGTCGGCCTCTGCCGCTCCCCCATTGACTCTGCTTCCGCCTCTGGAAGTTCAGCTGGAGTTCCGGAGTCGACGGGGAGCACGTTCAGGGATCGATTTATCATGTCTAGACGAGACATGATAAATCGATCCCTGATAGATCGATCACAACCCACCGATCCGGCGGGTAGTGAAGACTTGCCCTAAACACTTATTTGTGGTTTCTTTGCATTAATAATCAAAAGGTTTTAGTTTTTAAAAAAATATAAAATGGAATTTTGAAGAGTGTATAATGTGATAGAGAGAGTAGTATCTCTCGGTAATAGGTTAAAATACATATATCTAAAGTACTAAAAATATGAAAGGTAAGAAAGCAAAGAAAATTCATATGGAAGGAATATAAGTGCAGAGAAGAATGAATATACTAGTCACACATTCTGTTAGAAGCAGGAATATCCTCCATTAGGGATTTTTCTTCCCCAGTGTCCTCTTAGTTCTCACCTTTTATCTTCTACCAGCTGCCGTCACCTGCCTGTGCCTGTGGCAGCTGCACAGTGGCCTTCAAGGTGAAACGTACTAAAATCTGGCAAATTTCTCTTTGCGGCTGAGCCAGCCTAGGACACAACCCAAGGGAATGGATTAGAAACCATGCTCTGCTCCTTTGCACTGTGAACGAGGTTTCCCGTTCTCTTCAACACTCATCAAACTTCTCCACACCTTGAACCCAAGCCTATTCCCATTGACATCAATGGTTTAACTATCATTGAGTTCAGGGCAAGCAGGTTTGTGGGCCTTTCAAAAACAACTCTACAAGTCCTCCTTGCCTTAGATCATCCTTTAGCTCCTTTCTTATTGACTGTTTTCTCCATCTCTTTCATTCACTCCTGGTTTTCTTTTATGCCAACCTGCACTTTTGGAACAACCTCCCAATTAGCACACAAGTCCCTCTCTCCTCCTCCTTTAAGAGCCTCCTGAAAATCCATCTGTTCTAAGATGGGTTCCAAGAGCAACAGCGATTCCCTTAGTGAAACAGAAAAAAGGTAAGAAAATGGCCAGTGTCTTGTAAATACTATCTGTAAAGAGGATGGCTAGATCCTCATCAGAACTCCATATAATTAATAAATTTCTAGTAACTAATAATAATGACAAATGCTTTCCTATAAGTAAAGGGCTGATGATGTGGAAGTGATTATTACCAAGTGTTACTAGAAATCAAGAGTTAAAAAAAAGATAAATTGCAATAAATAATGTAGTGTTATTTGTCAGAAGATACTAACTTACCATATTTCACCAGGATTTGCATGACTATATATAGAATTTAATAAATCAGAGGGTTGCTAGCAAAGAGAAAGATTCCTTTTGCAGGATCAGGAGAAAAGAATTTTTTGCTGATTATTGCTCTCTTTTCCAAACTGGATTTACAATACTGGGTTGAAATCTGGCCCCATTGACTTCACTGAGGCCTGGATTTCACTGGTGAAAGTCTGTTGGTCTTAGAGGAGATGCTGTGGTTTGCAGAGGGACAAAGACTGCCTGCCATTGATTAAAAAGCGCTTCCCTTCCTGTAGGATAGGTGGGATTTACAAGCTCCAGGACTGCATAGTTAATTACTATTCCTTTTTGAAGTGCTTATGCAAAGCAAACATTCCCATCAAATCATGACACATTTATTATTATGTATTTATTTATTTATTTATTTGCACTAGGGGAGCACCCATGATCAAAACCTGATTGTGCTAGGTGCTGTACAGACACCTAGCACCGTTAGAGCCCCTGCTCCCAAGTGTTTACAATCCACTGACCAGATGCTGAAATTGGATCCAGGTCCACATACCCCTGTCCCACATGTAATTCACTGACTTTTTGGGTCTGTACAAAATGTAGTGCCCTAGGGCACTGATACTGATTGAGGCCATTAAGAGCTAATGCAATAGAAATAAAAATAATTAGGATCATCCTTCCAGTTTTAAGAGCTGCTGTACTGTTGGAGGCACTATCCTTCCCATAAGATATTCAACTGACATGCCATTCTGCCCATCTACAATGACTGTTCAAGTGGAAGATAAGGAACCCATGGCATTATTTTTTTTTTGGAAAAGAACCCAGAATGGTCTCAGTATGGTGGGTGACATTTATTCTTTCAGAAAACAGCTACTGGTGGACTGAATTTCTTAGAGGCATGATAATGAAATCTAGGTCACTGGTCTGGGTCCAACTTCAGCAGTAGTTACTGAAAGTCATCCCTATCTGCTGGCGATTCAGTATCCTGTGTGAAATGGGTTTGTCCCCTTCTGGCTCCCAATGGACAAACATTTACATCAGAGAGCCCCTACCACAGATGTCGTTAATTGTCCATGTCAGCGGAGGCCGAGAGATGCTCCCCATGTGTCAGGGTTGAGGCAGATCGGCATAGAAGCGTACCAAATATAGGGTGACAGATGTCCCAATTTTATAGGGACAGTCCTGATTTTTGGGTCTTTTTCTTATATAGGCTACTATTACCCTGCACCCCTTGTACCGATTTTTCACATTTGCTGTCTGGTCACCCTAACCAAATATTCTGCTGCTGCCACAGTTGCCAAGCTGGAGAAATGTCCACCTGCAGAGCTGTCAATCTTATAATAGATGAATAAATAAAAAAAAAAGGAACAAGTCCTAATGTCTCAGGCTATGTGGGCTGTAGGTGAGCCTATAATGGCTGCAGTATTTCACTGCTTGGTAAGAAGTTCTTGGGATACTTGGTGCAAATTCTGTCCTGATCTAGGCTGGAACTTGCACCAGTGCCTTGAAAAAGAACCCAGAATGGTCTCCTCTGCTGCAGAAAGATTTTTACCCATTACTTTCTGCCCTCAATTTTGAAATATGGGAAAATATTATAAGAAGGTCTGCCCCGCTAGGCTGAGAATGATGTTTATCATGAGACACGTGAACGAAGTGGAAGACAAATAGTGAAATCACTTGGGGCATGACGCTTAGCAAGGGGCGGTGTGTGGGATGATCTGCTCCAGAAGTAGCCCCCAGAGGCACCATGACTCAAGAGGAACAATTCCCTTCCTACTTCTCCTTTGCTCCAGAGAGTAGGCTGTGGTAGTTTGCCGCAGTCACGTATCTCACTGGCAGTTGGATGCCTAACTCCTTTAGCCCCAAAGAAAATATAAGTGCCAACAGCGTGCTTGGTGCTGCACAATTCCCAGACAACAACACAAACTCTACCCCAAAGAGGAGGGATTATTTCTGTGGTTTGATTCAAGTTTACCCCTATGGGAAAAAATGGCGGTGTTTTAGTTTCCCTTGGTCTGGTCCCATTCAATCCTCCTTGGAATGCGACCTGCTGGCAGGGATTTCAGTATGTCAGAAAGGGAGAATAGGCTTTCTTTTAAGAATGTCCATAAATGTATCCAATTTTCACCATTTTAGAATGATATTAAAGTCATTATCAGATTGCAGAGGGCTATTAGCAGTGCACAATAGAGGAGAAGTATAATGAGATCCCAGAGCAAGATGTAAGTGGGCTTTCTCCAATAAATGATACCATTTAATTTTATAGGGTTTTTTCTCTAATCATGTCGTCACGGGCATTTTGGAGATGGCTTGTACAACTGTGTGGAAAATGGCTCTCAATTGGCATCTGCACAACAGACACTGGTAATATAGCTGAGGTATACCAGTGGGGTAGGAAAAGAATATTGCTGTTTTGCTTGTTTGCCTGTGGTCTAGGGTTGCCACTTGTCATGATAGTTCAACATATGAGTAGCAGGCACGTTGGTCCTAAAAAGGTTATAGGATGCCAACTGGAGTCCTAAATCCGCTCCTCACAGTCTGACAGCTCAATGATCTGACACCCATACTCACTGTTGGGGACGCTTTTTGCTCCTACAAACAGCACTTTCATGCAATTCTAACCATGTGCAGATTCACTCTCTTTCCATTTCTAAACCTTCGCCCCCTTAAGGACTTTGGGTTTAGGCCTGGAGGCATGGCAAGCACAGCCACAGGCTTATTCCTCCCCCTGCTCTGAACTCCTCGCCCCTCACATACTGTAGTTGTCTTTGTAGACAAAACCCTAAGAAGCTGAACTTGACAAAATATTCGTGGAGGATTTTAGTAACCTCCACTATAAGACACTCACTTCTGTCAAACCACAACAGGCATGGGACCAAGAACTAGGACAATCACTAGTAATATAAGACTCTTGGACTGGTTAAACAACATGATATTAATACCCCCAGAACCCAACCCACTGAGTCCTGGAAAAGTCCCCACCTGCACAGCTACAGCAGTTAGAAGTCCTGGTCTCTCCATATACTCTTACAGACTGCGGGGAAAGCAGCTAGAGATTCTACCACCATTGCAACTGCTGGGGAATAATTGGAAGCAAGGTTAAGGACCCAGCAGAATATGCTGCTCCGTTTCTAAGGCAAATAGCTGTGGGAAAGTAAGCAGAGCCTCAGTGATGTTATCTTGCTGCACAAACCTGCAAGAAGAAAAGGAGTACTTGTGGCACCTTAGAGACTAACCAATTTATTTGAGCATGAGCTTTCGTGAGCTACAGCTCACTTCATCAGATGCATACCGTGGAAACTGCAGCAGACTTTATATATACACAGAGAATATGAAACAATACCTCCTCCCACCCCACTGTCCTGCTGGTAATAGCTTATCTAAAGTAATCTTCAGGTTAGGCCATTTCCAGCACAAATCCAGGTTTTCTCACCCTCCACCCCCCCACACAAATTCACTCTCCTGCTGGTGATAGCCCATCCAAAGTGACAACTCTTTACACAATGTGCATGATAATGAAGTTAGGCCATTTCCTGCACAAATCCAGGTTCTCTCACTCCCTCACCCCCCTCCAAAAACCCACCCCCATACACACACAAACTCACTCTCCTGCTGGTAATAGCTCGTCCAAACTGACCACTCTCCAAGTTTAAATCCAAGTTAAACCAGAACATCGGGGGGGGGGGGGGGGGTAGGAAAAAACAAGAGGAAGTAGCAAGGTTTCCAGTCTATTGGGGAGAAAAACAATTCTGAAAATGGAAATAATGCTGGGTTTACTTTTTTAGAGGCAGGGGAGCTTAATGTTTATTTCTCCTTTCCCTTAATAGTAACTGGATTTGCATAGTGGCATGTGGCTGGAGAACAAGCAACATTTCACTCTGAAATGGCTGGAGCTTTATTTTATTTTGTTTTATTTTGTATTTTATTTTGCTGCGTGTTTTTTTGCTTTTCTTGACAGTGACTCCTGCAAACATACACACGAGCTTGTAACGGTCAGGAAAACCAGTTCTCTCTCTTAACTGCCCTGCCGCTTAACACACTTATTTCACAGTGTCAGGCACTGTGAGCACTTTAATCTGTTAAAAGGGCTCTTTCCCCCCCTCCTTAACACTGAACCCATGTTTTATTTATCAGTCTTTGATTTAGAAATGCTTAGAAGGCATAACACGTTTTGTAAGATGGATGGCTTCTGCTGGACTTGTTTATCTTATTTTGTTGTTGTTACCTGAAATCCAGAGGAAAGCATCTTTGTAAAGACACACAGTCTGTGGCGTGTAGTAGAGGACTACTATTGTGAAATGAAAGCCCTCACAGCCCAGAGGCTGATGAAGCTGTTCCTAAAGGCCCTGATCCAGTGCCCACTGAAGTCAATGGGTTTTTTTGGGTCAGGCCCAGCTGAATGTAGAAGTATGAGAGAGAGAAACTATTGAATAAAGGAAAGGCATAAAAAGTTTATTCTGCTCCCGCTCGTGGGATGCTTTAAAGTCATTGTAAAAGAGCTAGATTTACCACTTCCAGCTACTCAAATGGGTAGGGAAGGTAGGGAAATTAAGTTCCCAGGTAGGGAAATAAAGCGTGCCCATTCACAATCTGCTCAGGATCTGTTTGAAAAAACCACATTTCACCTTTCCAGAGGTCGGCCTTAGCCTCGGGAAATAGTCTATTAGTCTAGGGTTTGGACTATTTGTCCCTCCCATTATACCTACTGGGGAAAGTGACTGCACACAAGTAAATGGCATTTCTACATATGTGAACTAACAGCCAGTGAGCATCACATGGCATACTGTAGTGAAAAACTTGGCAGGCTACAAAAATTGCTCAGCATGTGTTCTAATAGCTATACAATGTAATTTTACATATAGAAAGATTTGGTACGTGATTTCCTACTCCCTCACACTGGTGTTAGACTGGGGTAATTGCCCTGACTTCAGTGAAGTTACATCTGATTTCACCAGTGTAAAGAGAGCAGAGTAAGGCACTACATATTTCTGTCTGTTCTTCGTAGTATGTCTATTAAAATTAAAACAGAGCATTATATATCTGTATCTAGCTATATTATATACGTTGTACAAATGACACACACACACACATATGCAATGTTGTAGCCATGTCAGTCCCAGGGTATTTGACAGACAAGGGGGGGTGATGTAATATCTTTTATTGGACCAATTTCTGGTGGTGAGAGAGACAAGCGTTCGAGCTTGCAAAGAGCTTTTCTTCAGATCACGTGAATGCATATATGTAATATATAGTACGTATATGTAATTTAAGTTTATATAATATAAAAATAACCTACATATAATATACTGTACACTTAGAGCTGGAAATGGAGGTGGAAATACTTGATCCACAAAGGGAGGAACACTCCAGGAATTATCAGTCCTTGGGCCATGCCCTGTGCTGATTCTGCCTTCTTTGTAATGAAGTGAGGTTACAATTTAGAGTACTCTTGACACCTCATTGCTCATTTGGGTATGATGTGGCTCTTTATTTTGACAGATATTAATGGGGATATCCTGGTGGGCACACAATTCCCACTTTTAAGCTGTAACCCATGTAAAACAATCAATACTTTCTAGGGGCCAGTTGTGTACAGATTTACCCACTTTTGTATCATGCTGAGCTTAATGGGATGCTACAGGGTGAAAGCCAATTTAGAATTTGAGCCCAGAAGTGTGAGAACCATGCAGAAATTCAACAATCAGCTATGTGAAGAATAATATCCAGTAACATTTCTGGTATCACTGTGAGTCCCTTTCTTTAGTCTAAGGACTCCATTCTCAGGTGCTGATCACTCTGGCTCTCATCCAGCAAAGCACTTGGACAGGTGCTTAACTTTAAGCATGTAAATACTCCTGTTTGTTAACCAACCTAGGGCAACAGAGCCTATGTGCTTAAAATTAAAGCACGCTCTTAAGAACTTGCCAGCTTGGGACCAGAACCTGGCAGGATTGAGTTCTTTGTTATCAATGATATAAGTGTCATCAAAAGTAATCAGCACATTTCCTCCAAAAGCTAACCACGCCTGCTGCAAACTCCTAACTGTATACCAGCAGCCCCACATTACAGTGTATGCGATCATATTTTATCAAAACAGATTTGTCATGCTTCTGCCTAAAGATTTCAAGATAATAAAGGTACAAGGTATTTTTAACACATAAGATGAAAACCATGAAAATATTAACATTGTCCTTGTTTGGGAGAGAAGGTTGTAAAAATATATTTTCAACAATAAACATTTTTATCCCCATTTTAAAAACTAGAACACAAAATATCCAGCATTTGGATATTGTGTGTTAGCTAGTTCAACGGGCACATTGTGTTGCCAGCATTAGAGTTGCCTCAGGGTCTGTCAGATGGTCAGGAGGCTGATGGGGTGTCTAGACAGCCTAGCAGTCCTGATATCTATTTGTCTTTCACTCAGATTTTATTGGAAAGGAGCTGTTAATGTTTGCTCATTTAAGTATAAGATTCTATGCAGAGCCCTCCATAGCTCTGTACATACCAGGTGTTAGTCCCATCTCCAGTAACAATGTGATATTTTCCCCCTGTAAATATGGCTCTTGTTCAACACAGACAGCTTCATTACGTAATCCAGTCAATCTGGTGCCAATCACCATGTTAGCTAAGTGTCAAACACAACATTAAGATAAGCATAAAAATCCTTCAAGATGGACTCTCTGCTCTCACCATCATCTGGCTGCATCAAACAGGATCCTTTCCTTTCCTTTCCCTTCCCTCTTTTCTCCTCACCTTCATTCTTAATTTTCTGTTATTGTATGTAGACTTTGGTTTTGCATAGTGGTCTCTGAAAATGGTCCATCTGTTTCAATCCCATCGATCTTGGGGTGTCATGGAGGATAGACATTCATGCTATTCTTTGGGCATGGTAGGGGAAGGTGGCACAATGCCAATGCTGCTGCACTTGAGTCTATTCTCCAATTAACCACTTGGTTGGGAAACTCCACCCCACCTTGGTGGATGAAGACTGGTCCTCAGTTACTCATGTAATGCCTACTTTGCCTCTCAACTGTACTACAGCAATGTGATATATCTGGGCATGAAGCCTTCAGTACTTAGAAACTCCAACTAGTTCAGAACACTGCAGCACATCTCCTGAGCAATACAGGCTACCACAAACACATCCCACAAATCCTCTGCTCTCTGTGCTGGCTTCCCATAGAGTTTCAAATCAAGTTCAAAGTCTCAGTCCTCATCTTTAAAGCTCTCCATTACCTGCATCCAGGATATCTAAAAGGTCTGGAAGAAAGACCATGGCCAACAAACTTTGCTTCTCTGTTACAATGGACTTCTCAACCAAAAGAGTAAAGCTCATTTGTGTGGGAGAGAGAATCTTCTCCAGGGACTGGTCTGAGACTGTAGAACGAACTCTTGCAGGTACCAAGGACCATCGCAAATCTCAAGTGCAAGGGACTTTTCTTTCACCTTGTCTTCTCTATTATTAACACATAGAAACAGGTTATTTTATATGTATATAAATCCACACCCTACCAAAACAAGACACTCCACACTGCACACACTTTTCCTTCTGGAAAAGGATGAGAGAACAACCAACATCTAAAAGATATTAGTCGTGTCACTTTATGTACTACTGGAAGATGCTCAGATACTACAGAGATGAGCACAGTATAAAAACCTATATAGAATTGTAGGATTCATACAGGGTTCATGCGCTTGGCAACATTCAGGGCACACCCTGAGTGTTGTGTAGGAGCTGTGCACACACAGCTCCTTTCAAGGGCATGAACCTTGGAATCTCGCCCAAATAACATGAACCGTGGGAAGCCTCCCAGGACTGGGCTCAAGGCCCGAGAGCAAGAAATGTGGTAAATAAAAATTGGTAAATAAAAATGTTAAACAAAGCCAGTGTATTCCTTTTATCTGTTAAAAAATGTAATGCGCAAAAAAAATAAAAAATAAAAAAAAGGTAAAAAGCTAACAGAAGCGGTCCGTTGGCAAACCAGCCTGTTTGCTTGCTTAAAGCTCTGTGCTGTCTTGTATTTAAACAGCAACATAGAATAGAATAAATCATCATTAATTCCATGAATTTTCTGAGTGATAATGCCATTAAGAACGGCTCTCCCCTTCCCAAATCCCTCCATGTTCTCCCTGAACCAATGGTTTTTACCTCAAGGCACTCTCACAGGGTTTTGGGGTGAATAATGAATTCTCAGCTTCCTTATTCTGAGTCAATTTAAGTGTTCCACTACTTTCATCTCTTCCGTGAATGACACGGCCCTTTGTTTCACATAGTACATACCTTTCTGGGAAGACAGTGACCGTTCAGTAAAGATTCTGATTTGAACCATTTAACTGCATACATTTGCCCAAAGCCCTCAAGGTACCTTTGTTTCTAACGAGGTTTCATTCCAATCAGCGTCCCCCATCTCCCAACTTTATAAACTGCTTTCAAGCTGTAATAATCAGCTACACTTGCCATTAGACGATGCACAGGAAGATGGCAAGGTAAACGGTGTTTGAAAACAGCTCATGTGACATGATAATGTTTAGCAAGATTCATTTCAATGGGTCGGTGGGCTTCCCTGCCTACACACATACCATGCTGTGAGCAAGGTAGTTTTAAGACTCTCTGGAATGTGATGGCTGCTCCTGGCTGAGAAGGGACACTTCTGAGTTCTCTCCATGGGATAATTTTGGATAATAGAAATTTAACCAGGTTCTTTTCTCTGATTCTGTCCCATTCAAATCAGCGGGTTCTACAGGCAAGCTTTGTTCTGGCCCCTTCATGCCTCCTAAGCAGTGCAAAAGGTCCGAGATCTAGCTTCAGCTGGCTGGCTGAGAATTCCTCTACCTAGGGAGGATCTCTCAGCTGGTACAAAGCTAGCAGAACTGGCTCCCATACCAACTACTCTTCCCATCCCAGTCCAATGTGCATGGCAGATGGAGGAGAGGATATACCAGGGCCTGGGAGGGACGTAGCTCTCTAACTGCCAACTTGTATCTGTCATATAGTTCCTTAAGATACAATAACCAGCTGGCTGGGACAAGGTAGTTTGAGAATCAGGTTGCTGGTGGCTTCCCTAAGCTCCTGCCTTGCAAAGTTTGTGAACCTGAAGTTCTGTGATGATTGGGACTTCCTCTTGTCTAACCCTTCCAAAATTCTCTGTAACATGCAGGAATGATCAGGTGTACATAAGCATGTAACCATAAGTAGAGCACTGCTTGGAGAGGAGGGAGGTTGCACGGGGGGTAGGGAGGAGGAAGGAGGCATGTAGGCTTCATATCTATTGCGGATTTCTCCTGTGCCTAGTTAGACCAAATTCATGAGCAGGCACGTTGGCACATTGCCAGGCAGACAGGTGGATTTAAGCATAGGTAGCCAAAAGATCACATATGTGCCTAAAAGACATTTTTTGAAAGCAGATGCTCTCAGCCAGGAATAAGAAAAGAGGCCTGACATCCCACACATTAACACAACATCATCTGTACAGCAGGGCTAAGGGGGACTAACAATGGAAATAAAAATCATAGCTTCTGGGGCCACATTAGGAGAGAGAGAGAGGATTGAAAGATCCAGAGCCAGTGACTGTTCAGCTTCTTTTTGTCCTTCCTCCATGGAATGGACAAAACAAAGCTTTTGGGGCTCTGTCATATTTTGAGACTCTTGTATGTCATTACAAGAGTGGGGGGGGGGAAGGAGTCTGCTTCACAGTCTTCTGTGTGGCTATGAATACAGATTAATATGATAGGAATGTAATGCAATTAAGAAAAAGCTGATGTTATTGTTTGAGACAGACATTATTTCCCCATAGAAGAGTAAATCAATTGCAATTATTGCATTTTCAGTAAGAATTTGCACATTTCACTCAGGGTCAAGTCTATTAACTAAATGAGGTACTACTATATTTTACTTAGATTGAACAAAAGGCAAGGCCAGTGACAGGTACAACATGTAACTAATCACACTGTGTGCTTAACGCTTCAAGAGTTAATGAGGGACAGACTAAACCTAAATGATCTCTCGAGTCTTTAAACAAAGCAACCTTCGCCTTCTTTTCCACTGGAGCAATAGGAACACAAATACTCTTTTTGAGCTATTTATTTCTGCCAGTAAAAAGTATTTGACACATTCACACAATGACCCTAGCACCTGTAATTCTATATACAAGAAAAACAAAGGCATAAAGGGAAAGGGCTCAGCTTCCTTTACTTAATTACTTCACGCAAAACAAAAGCCATGCACTGGATTGTTTCAAAGGAAAAATAATACTGAATACAGCTGTATTTGTTTGGGGTCAGTATAGTAAAATTCCACTCCTGCCTCCTAAATGTAAGTTAAATTCTATTGAACCATTTGGGCTCTAAGGGTATATCTGCACTGCAATAAAAGACCGACAGCATGGCCATGGCAAGCCCAGGTCAGCTGACTCGGGCTCACAGGGCTTGGGCTGTAGGGCTAAAAATTGCAGTGTAGACATCACAGCTCTGACTCAAACTCACCCCCCACATGGAGTTTCAAAGCCTGGGCTCCAGCCCAAACTGTAACATCTACACCGCCATTTTTAAACTCTGTAACATGAGTCCCGCAAGCCCAAGTCTGCAGACCCAGACTCAGACTCACCGCTGCGGGTTTTGAAATGCAGTGTAGACTTACCTCAAGGGTCTTGACCCAATGCCTATTAAAGTTAATGGAAGGATGCCCTCTGTTTGATTTCAATGTCTTTACATAGTGTAAAAGAGCCAGATTCTGTGCCAGCCTTTACCAGAAAAGACCACAGTAGAAACCCCTGGCTCCAACCTCCATGCATCTGGCAGAGAGAGGGAATAGCAGGCTGGTGCTATCTAAAGTGTTTATGAAGCTGGCTGGGTATGCAGGGTGGCTAGAACATCTGATTCATGGCACTCTCTCAGCAGCAGTTTCTATGGAGTCCTGACAGATTTTGCTCCCCTATCCCAAATATTTCATGTTTCTGCCAGATTTTGACATGAAAAAGGTCTTGAATTTCACAAAAAAAATTATTCAAACATGAATATAAATAAAGTTATTAATGACATCAGACATCTTTAAATAGCTGGCTCCTTGAAAGATATATATGTGTGTGTGTGTGTGTGTGTGTAAATGCAAACACACACAGTACACAAGGATGAACTTTTCTAAAGATCTATGAAAGTATTTATGTCTTTGCTATCGCATTTAGTGCTGTAAAAATACCTCCTTCGTGCATCAATTAGCCTGCGCAATAATTGACTTCTCTTTTACAAGGAGATAACGCATCAGGCAGTTCACGGGTCATGTTTTCAAGGGGGAAAGCTTGGTGGCGGTCTAAATCATCCCATTGTCTTTCTCCGCATGGAAGGCAATAACTAAGAAAAACAGAGGCTAATCAATTCAATATTTTATGTCATCCTAGTTCAATCTTAAATAAATGGTTTTGATGAGTGTTTTGTAGCCACTAAGGAGAGCTTTCCATAGGAGTTTGGCACCCACGTGCTATTTGTGCCTTTGAAAATCTCTTCCCAGTAGGGAATTTCTACAGACGATCATGAAGATATTAGCAAAGAAAAAATTTCATTTGGCTGGACAACGGAAGTTGCATCAGGACACAGCTCATCTGTCCATATATGTTTGAATGCATGAAAATAAGTAGCTAAGAGAAATGTCCCCATCATTCCTTGCCACCTTCACGTTCCTCACCCTGCTGGCGGTAACAGGCATTCTCTTCCATCTCCTGCTGACACAGAAAAGCAATATTATTGTATCTTCTGCTCTTTACACAACAAACATAATATGAAAGAACCACAAGGGGTCCAATTAAGAGTGCGTATTAACTATGCCAACCTGCAAGGCTTAGTTACATATTCACACTGCTGCTCTGGCTGGTTTCTAAACACAGCGCACAGAGAGTGCTGCCAGAGGGTTCACCAACTATTTAAAGGGATACTACTCAATTCCTGCACATTACAAATATGCTCCCCATGAAACTCACAGGGCAAAACCCTAATAGCTCTCTCATGCTCTTGTGGCAAAAGATGGGCACATGTGATCCTGTCATGCAGTCTGTTGCTTTGGTTAGTTATTCTGCCTTCACATTACTGAAGTCGCCGTTAAGGTTTTGAATGAGGGCACCAGCCCAGAATGGAAGGAGCCAAAACCCTCTGAATTCCAGGCTCCAAGCTTTACCAGCCCTCCCTGGGCAGACTATGGCAGCTCCACAACCTCGAGTTGCCCATAATCCCCTAGGAGTGCACACGCTGACGACTGTCCTCCCACCCCAGTGCTGTCCTCGCACACCTCTTTGGAGAGGGTCTGCATAGGCCTGCTTACAGAAGCCCCGCAGAGTGTCTGCTCTGGGGAATTCCTCCACAGCAGCTGCAGGATTCTTCTGACATTGAAGCCGCAGATAAAGTCCTTAGAAGAGGAAAGGATCTCTCGGGTTTCTTCTGCCTTATCCAGCACTTAGCAGAAGAAAAAGGTTCCCGGGGTCAGACTGAGTGACTGCAGTTTAAACCAGCTGAGTATCTAGCCCTAAGTGTCTTGTAAACCAAGTTCCTGACTGAAGAAGCCCATTGCATTTCATATAACCCAGACTAGCCATTAAACATATTAAAACAGAAAAGGTGTCTGAAGAATAGTTATTGTAAGTTTTGTAGGATGGTGCATTCCAAACTCTCTTTTAAGATTTAACAGAATCAAACACCATGGATTAAAGTGGGGAAAGTGACAATTAATGATGTTAAATAGTAACAGGAGAGGCATTAAGGCTTGCAAGTTATCCTGATGGGTGAGCAGCTTTTAATCAGAACTAGACAAAACACATTCATAAGGTAGACATATCTTAGGAACTATCCCTAATGGGATTTTTTTTCAGGCACTTCTTTTCAGTTTGTTTCAGCCTTCTTTGCACTGCCATGGTGTAGGGCCCAGTGTCTGTGTTAGGTAATGATATCAGGAAAGGCTTTGTAATAAAAAATCCTGAAATGGAGTATGTATTCAACAGGGTATGAATGGTAAGTACAGGATGGGCAGAGTTCACTGTGCTCAATTTTTCTATTCATTGGAGCAAGACAAACTAAGATTTACTCTACAGGCCTGTTTAAAAAACATTTTTGAGGCAGCATTTTCTCTTTGAAGCCCACATCCTAAGTCCATTGAAAGCACTGGAAAGACTCACACTGGTGTCAATGGGCTTTGGATCAGGCCTTTAGTGTTCTTCCATTCCCCCCCTTACATCTGGTGGCGAGGGAACCTCCTGCTTGGGTAGAGGCCAGTCTTAGTCCTCATTGCACATTAGGTGTCCAGTTGTCCTCTCACTTACACCACTTTTACAAGGGTATAACTCCACTGACTTCAGTGGAGTTACTCCTGATTGATAGTATATATGAATGGTGAATCCACCCCATCTCTCTCATGCTCATGGCAAAGATGATGGAACTATTCACTGCTAATCAAGTTCTTTCTCCAGAAGTTGCTAGGGTAAAGATGGGGTGGGGTATAAAATCTTGTTCCATTATGATCTGATTTTGAGAGGAACTTTTCAACCAGTGCACTTAATTTTCCCGTCGGGGTGTAAACCAGGGTTTCTCCATTCATGTCAGTGGAGATACACTGGTGTAACACTGAGAATTAGGCTTGTTATGTTTAAAAAGGGTTCCATTTCAGAAGAGCAAGGTTGCCCATCCTCAGTGTATAATCACCAAGTCTTCATTCACCACTAAAACTATTACAGTTTCCTTCACTAGCCAAAAACATGTGATTATATATCATGGGTTTCTGTTCAGTCCCACCCATGCCTAAAAGCCACCATGTACAGTAGTGATACAAGCTAATTATTATCCAGTAATAAGGCAATTTGACAGCAAGGTGGCATGCTGCCACATCTACCAAAGCAGTTAGTCACTGTTTACACCTCCAGGTACCATAATTTACTGAAAGATCTTGTGGGGAATGGTATCTAGCTTGTAGCACTACTTCGTTTTCTTCCCTCTCTAATGCAAAATGCTCTAGGAATGGGGAAAAATGCAGAGGGGCGTACTCACAAGTTTAAAACGAGCTTTTAAAGGTTAAAAACTTTCCTTTGCCTTCCAATCTGAGTCATACACCGCATACCTACCTCTGAGTAAGCAATTAAAAAGTGTTAATGAAATCAGGAACAAATACGTTTGACGTCTAAACTGCAAGCATCATCCCCATTCCCCACCACCAACTGGTTTCTTGTTGTACTACCTGCATGTCACCCAGAGATTTCATTTAAGTCAGAAATATAAGAAATTCTGGCATCAATATTCAATGCCACCTACCCTTCTACTACAGGTTATACCGTTATCCTGGTGTGCTCAACTGTGATTGCTTTTAGTGCATCAGGAGGTTAAAAGCTTATCAGCCTGACAATAAGTTTATTAGAAAATTGACCAAGTCGAAGAAAAAAAAATTAAACAGCATCAGACTCCATCATTCCCTGCCTTATTGTCATATGCCCTGCAGTTTAGACTTGATTTGCATGATTTACTCTGCATATGTTTTCTCCCTGTTTCCAGGCCCAGAATTATCTGCTGTTGAGGCTGTATCAACTGCTGGTGCTTGCAGATTGTCTTTGTCCTTTCCAACCTGCATAATATCATTTGCAGAATCCAAATCACTGTCTGCCTATTCTCTTATCTTCTACTTATTTTACCCATCAATAGCCAAGCTGTGCTGTTTGGTAACGAGGACATATTGTAGGAATGAATTGATAAGTACATCAAACGGCACACACAGACTACACACAAAACACACACCACTGACATTTTTTATTGCCTCTTACAAGCCATCCTGACTCATTCTGTCTATCCAGATGCAGAATGCAGATTTCAAGTCTGTGTCACTGTAGGTGCTTCTTACTATGACTATTTTAGCCAATATAAAACCAGGGCTAGACTTTGGAAACTGTGGTCCTGAGAACCTCTTCCCTCTCCCTTCCATCCCCTCCCTCCCCAAGTCTTTCAAGACCCTCTCAATTTGAAGACTAGTCCCAGTTTTTATTTTTTAAAATAATGAAGTTTTAAAACTTGGAGTTCTAAGATTAGGACACCTAAATTAGTGACCTAATTAACGGAATATCTATAGTTTCCCCTGGCTTCAGTCCATTAATATTTCCAAACCACTTTCCATCCTTGGATGAAAAGTGCTATAGGAGTCAGTGGAATTACACCTGCTTACAAGAGGACAGTATTTGCACCAACAAAGTAAGTGCTACTTAGTGTGTATGAGGAAAAGTGGCTTTGTCATGACACCACAGGACTAGGAGTGAGGAGAACTGGGTTCAATTTCTAACTCTGCTGCGGGATGCCTATGTGATTTGGACTCACTTAATCTCTCTTTACCTTGGGTTCCCCATCTGTGAAATGATGGTAATAATAGTGTGTGTGATGTATTTTCTGGTAAGTGCTCTCCTTGATTTCAGAGAGAGTAATGGTTACAGAATCAGACCCTAGGCTAGAAATAATGGTGACTCATTAATTAGTCATGTACTATATATAGATATATACACAAATATATAGTTATATAGATACACACACATATATCTAAACCAGATCTAATCAAATTTGAGTTTTACTGAATATGTCATCCAGATTATTAATTCTATTCCTATATACTTTACATGCATGCTTACAACATTCCCATTGTGGAAAGACTACAAATGTAAAATTCAAGTTTTTGCATTAAATCAATATTGTCCCAGTTTAGGTTTTCAGGTTCGGTTTGACTCTAGTTATATTTTTCTATACAGTTTCTTGGGTCTGATATATGATTGACAATAGGATTGGCTGATTATAAAGGGAGAAACATCTGTAAAGATGTAAACCATCAAGAATGAGAACCTTTGAACTTTCACCTAATGCAGCGCTCAAGTAAATGAGTGCCCTTATCTTTCCTGCTATATCTAATATGCTGTAGATGTGAAGGCTGCATCATGGGCTGTTTGTCTGATTTTGCTTCTTTTTGTCAGATTGAAGATGATTCTTGAAACAGTAAATATGAGATAGCTACTCTTTGCACTCTATTAATTTTAATCATTACAATGTATTTTATGTCAGGTTTAAAAGATGAGAGATTTTCTGATAGCAATACCATATACAAATCAAATTTTACTGGTGCCTCTAGGAGAAATTTCAAGTGAACCTTGTACTGCAATCGAAAGCCACCATACTCTACTTAATTAAAGAAATATAGACAAAGAAGCATAAACTAGCCCTATATGGATAGGTAGTAAATAACTGATGTAGCTGTACCATGGAAGAAGGGCAATTTTTAAATAGAGGTATTACTGTGGTATGTTGTTATTACAGATCCCTGTGGATCCCCCTAAATCAATGGGACTCCATGTATGCCCAGCTGTTCAATTGCATGCTATCAATTGCAGGATCGGAGACTAATTGTCCTCAAATATCCAGGTACATAAATCTACAGCCAAGGACCCTCCTCAAACTAGCAGACCTCTGGTCATTTTTTAAAATGACAGACTTTAGAAAGGAAACAATTTTAAGAATCCCAATTTTAAAGGCACTTTTTATTGAAAAAAATCATGATTTTAACATGTCACCTGCCAATGTTTTTCCTCCACAGAGAATGAGACAAATGACTACAATCGAAGGACTGAATATCTTATGTTTCTCCAGCACCTTTTATCCAAGGATCCCTGAGTGCTTTACAAACTTTAATTAATCCCAATGACATCTCTAAGAGGTAGATATTAATATACACATTTTACAGATGAGTAAATTGAGAAGAACTGTGAGGTCAAGGGACTTCATAAGGTTACACAGTAAGTCAGCAGCAGGACTGTGAGTAGAACCCAGGAGTCTCTTACTCTTACCTCTCAGTAATGCTTCCCCTGCCTGTGTTTGCAGAGGAAACCATATAAAGTTTTACGTTTATCATCTATCACCACGCAGTAGGTGTAGCTATTCAAACCAGTATACCCAATGGCCAAGTTCTACCCTCACTCCAGATTTATATATGTGACCACACTGAAGTCAATGGAGTTTTTCCATGATTATAACTAAGATTAGTTACCTAGGGAGGTGGTGGAATCTCCTTCCTTAGAGGTTTTTAAGGTCAGGCTTGACAAAGCCCTGGCTGGGATGATTTAGTTGGTGTTGGTCCTGCTTTGAGCAGGGGGTTGGACTAGATGACCTCCTGAGGTCCCTTCCAACCCTGATATTCTATGATTCTAAGATCAGACTCTTACCCTGCTTTTAAGTTGTGCACTCAGCAAGTTCCTGAGAACTTGAGGCTCTGCTCCCTTACTCTGGCACCCCTTTGAAGTCAATAGAGCCACACTGCCATAAAAGCAGCGTGACAGAGTGCAGAATCAGGCCCTGAATGTTTAACATCTGTGGTCCAATATCTCATTTAAGATAACTGAATTAAGGTAATTTCTTGGATATCAAAAATCACCACCAGAAACAGTGCGTTTTCTCTGTACCTGAAACTAAATGGGTTTGGGGGTTTTTCTTCCATACAAAAATGTGTCAGAGACATAATTTATTACAGAGAAACTGTGAACATACAAAACAAAAAACTGACATCTGCTTACTTCAAATGCCTTTGCTCCAAGAAGACAGAAGATTAAAAAAACAGTTGAGATGGGCAAACAAACCCATATTTTACCTATTTCTCCTATCTTAGACACTGTTACATGCTGTGGGCTAAAGCGCAAACGACTCCCGCTTGATTTATTTATTTTTTTTTTAATCCGGTCTTGCTCTTTTAAATTTGTTGCAGGACTGCTGGCCACAAGCTGTACATTCAGGTCATTAAAACGTACAGCTGAGTGCCATTCACCCCTGGCAGTGCATCAAAATGAGCCATCATGGTGGTGGCAGCTTTGGAGCATCTCTGAGTGCCATTGCTGCTTGAGAGTGTTTTATGGTTCATTGACAAGCTCGTCATGATGGAAAATAGTGTCGCTGACAGTGTCGTTTGCTGCTTTGATCCTGTCTTTGCTTTTATTAGCCTTCCCTCCCAGGGTTTTTTTGTTTGTTTGTTTGTTTGAAGCAGTCAGACCCACATCTCTGCCAGGCAGAGCCGTCTCAGCAATGGCTTTCCTTACAATAGTTGCATGCGAACAGGCGTGTGGCTCCAGTTCTGATCTCAGATATGCGTCACATCCCACTGCACGCCATGAGTAAACAGACATTGTGTGTGAACATTCAGGTAGAATAGCTGATTTCCCAGTGTAATTAACCCCTTCTCTCCACCAACTGCTTTGCTCGTAGAGGCCACGTGGTCCCATTATGCTGGAAGGAGGAACCATATAACCATAGAGCTATATGCACCGCCAATTTGTCAGCTGTGCACATGACAGTGAAAGGGTGAAAGCTGCTACAGATTCTTAGGATGAAATATTTTGAGCCACGATATGAGTAATAGGGTCACTGCGGTTTAAAAACAGCGTTAGAAAGGATGGCTCAAGCAGTAAAGATTCCTGCCTTTAGGTCTGCAAGTCCTGAGTGCAATTTCCCAGGGATAGCTTAGCGAGAGGTAAAAAGAAAAGGAGGACTTGTGGCACCTTAGAGACTAACCAATTTATTTGAGCATAAGCTTTTGTGAGCTACAGCTCACTTCATCGGATGCATACTGTGGAAAATACAGAAGATGTTTGTTTTTATACACACAAATCATGAAAAAAATGGGTGTTTATCACTACAAAAGGTTTTCTCTCTCCCTACCCCACTCTCCTGCTGGTAATAGCTTATGTAAAGTGATCACTCTCCTTATAATGTGTATGATAATCAAGGTGGGCCATTTCCAGCACAAATCCAGGTTTTCTCCCCCCCAAAAAAAACCCACTCTCCTGTTGGTAATAGCTTATCTAAAGTGATCACTCTCCTTACAATGTGTATGATAGCGAGAGGTGTCATTACACAAATGTATATTTGGCTGAATTGTCCCAATAACCTGGAAGAAGGGGTTCTATACAGGCTTAGTGGCCCAGTGAGCACCTCAGGCATGCTGCTGTACCATCCTGGGACAGGACTTGGGCAGGACCATGTCCTAGGCTCTTTGATGAACCTGGCACAAGTCGTGGCTCTTGGCTCAAGCAGTCCGTTTGCTGACAGGAGTATTAAGGGCTGTCAGTGTGATTGGCCACTGTAAAGCAGTGCAATATGGACTTTGCTTGTGTGCTCCCTGCATCCCTTGTTTCATGGGTTTTTGGATCTGGCTATAATCTTGCCTGAAGTTTGCAGGTGTTTGGATCTAGAGTTCTGGTTTGGGTGGGTCCATCTCATGATGGCCATGCAAAATTGCTGATCTAAATCACTGCATCTTTTTGATGCAAACAACTGCCTTGTATTATGGAATAAATGGGGAGGAAGGAAATACCATTACATATTTCTTTGCAGACAAACCAATACAAAATAAAAAAAAAGGCAAATGAAATGAGAGAGTCCTTGTTGACACGGTAACTGACATATTTTTGCCTGTGTAATTCTTGGCAAACCCTGCAGGAAGTGGAAAGGGTTGAGACAGAATCCACATGCAACACAGTTCTACACCTTCTTGAGTGCAGCTGGCAAGCTGCCTATTCAGGAAATGAAAGAAATTGTCCAGGAAATGGCAGCATGCTCGATAATGGTCACGTGATGCAGGCAAAGTAAGTAAGATGTGCAAAGCAGGAAAGTTTTTTACTTGGGATTTCATGCCATTATTGAATGTTTTGTCTGTGTGTATAATAATAGCTTTAAGAGCAGAGTTGTGTGACATGCACACTGTGAAAGTCAAATCCACACAGAACTGTTTTGGAGTCTATTATAATCTCAACGTTCAGACCAAATACATCACAACCTTTGTTAAGGGTCTCAAACTTTACAATGAGCCTGGGATGGTTGTGAATCCAACCTGTATGGGATTCATAGATTGGCAGGGTTTCAGTGTGAAACCAGGTGAAACCTGCTGGCTGCAGCAGAGTTTCATTTTGGCTTTTTCAGTCCATTTACATCTGGAATTCAAAGCAAAATTGGCTCAAGCAAAACCACCATTGGTGAGAACCAAGGAGAAAGTTCATTAAACCAAACTCTCCAGTGAGGTCAAGCCCCTTTTAATACTTCAGCAGTGCAAAGGAGCCATAAACCCAACACATCTAGGTAGCTGAGGATCCCCTGGCACAGGAGAATCCACAGAAGCCATAGGGCAACTGCAATTGCTCCTAAGCCACTCCATTCTCATGGCCCCTAGTTTAGGGGGCTTCATTGTAACATCTCATCCTCTAGCTCTTCTTGGTTTCCAGAACACTCCCCTGGGGCCATGGGCAGCTGCGCTTAAGTTAGAAAGCCCCAGCTGGCTCCAAAATTATGGTGCTAGGGATGGTATATTGAACCACCTTTGTCCACTCCCCCCACATCTTGCACCAAATGCAGTTCAACTGGACCTGAGAATAATAATATTGCTTCCACTTGGGTAGCGCCTTTCATAGAATCATAGAATATCAGGGTTGGAAGGGACCTCGGGAGGTCACCTAGTCCAACCCCCTGCTCAAAGCAGGACCAATCCCCAACTAAATCATCCCAGCCAGGGCTTTGTCAAGCCTGACCTTAAAAACCTCAAAGGAAGGAGATTCCACCACCTCCCTAGGTAACGCATTCCTAGTGAAAAAGCGTTTCCTGATATCCAACCTAAACCTCCTCCACTGCAACTTGAGACCATTACTCCTTGTTCTGTCATCTGTTACCATTGAGAACAGTCTAGAGCCATCCTCTTTGGAACCCCCTTTCAGGTAGTTGAAAGCAGCTATCAAATCCCCCCTCATTCTTCTCTTCCACAGACTAAATAATCCCAGTTCCCTCAGCCCCTCCTCATAAGTCATGTGTTCCAGTCCCCTAAACATTTTTGTTGCCTTCCGCTGGACACTTTCCAATTTTTTCACATCCTTCTTGTAGTGTGGGGCCCAAAACTGGACACAGTACTCCAGATGAGGCCTCACCAATGTTCAATAGAGGGGAACGATCACATCCCTCGATCTGCTGGCAATGCCAGCCCAAAATTCCATTGGCCTTCTTGGCAACAAAGGCACACTGTTCACTCGTATCCAGCTTCTCGTCCACTGTAACCCCCAGGTCCTTTTCTGCAGAACTGCTGCCTAGCCATTCGGACCCATTCATTCATTCTAAGTGCTTTGTTAATATTAATAAACTGAAACCAATGGGAACTGCTGCTGATATTTAGCACTTGTGAAAAATTGGGCTACACATTTAGATGCTTGAATCATAGAAACACATGGCTGGAAGGCACCTCAAGAGATCACCTAGTCTATTACTCTGCACTGAGGCAGAATTAAATATAGCTAGACCATCCCTGGGAAGTGTTTGCCTAATGTGTTCTTAAAAAACCCCAGTGGTGAGGATTCCACATTCTGTGTAGGAAGTTCCAATACTTAACTGTACTTATAGTTAGAAAGTTTTTCCTAACATCCAAACTAATCTCCCTTCCTGAAAACTGATTACTTCTCTTCTTATCCTTGGTGGACATGGAAAAAAATTGATCACCATCCTATTTATAATAACTCTTTTTTATATATCTGAAGACTCATTTTGTACCCCTCTCAGCCTGAGGACATGGAAAGGAAATAAGCAAAGACTTACTCATAATGGAAAGGTATGTATTGACTTGAACAACTGGACAAAGGTTGCATGTTTTGTTTTAGTATCATTATTTGTTTTGCAGTAGTACCGGGAAGCCCCAGTCAAGAACAGAGCCCCATTGTGCTAGGCACTACACAAACTCATAGTAAAACAGTCTTTGCCCTGAAGAGCTTAAAATCTAAATAGGCCAGACAGACATAGGATGGAAAGGAACACAGACACAGAGAGATGAAGCATCTTGCTCAAGGTAACACAACAGGTTAGTGAAAGAACCAGAGGAAAAAAACAGGTCTCCTGCCTCCCAGTTCACTGCTGGAGCCACTAGACCACATTGACTCAACTCACTCTATTGAGATTCTCAGTAAAAATTCTGCTCACACTTATACCCGTGTAAAATTGGAGTGATACCACTCAAGATACTCCGGCTTTATGCAGTTACATCTGGTGGAATGTTGATCTCTCCCACTCTTTCCCTGTGGCATACAGTTTAGTCTCCTGAGGGCTGAAATGCTTTAGTCTATCTAAAATCTTTGGGTTTAGTATCAGGATATCTGCGGGAAAATTAGTGGCCTGTGATATACAGGTGGTCAGATTAGGTGACCTAATGGTCCCCTCTGGCCTTGAACTCTATGAAACAACCAGAATTGTGCTGATTGTTTAAGTCCATAAAGTTCAGTCTTGCTTTCTTGCTAGATAGCTAGTGTTTTTGTTGTTTGTTTTTGGATCATTGTCAAATTGTATTACAGAGTCAGACATTTCCCTTATCCCATCATGTTTCCATAATATTTTCCAGTACTTAAACAATAGTCATATTTCTTATTTTTGTAATTTACTTGTCCGGGGAAGACAGGTCAGCTGTAGCACCTGCTTTTTGGTGAGATCCTGGTTTTTTATACCCTTTTTCATCAGGGTTGATTGAGACACCAGGAGATCAAATGATTTATTTAAGGTTACACAGTAAGTGGCTCAGGGAGGAGAAGAACTAAGGAATTTCTAGGCTTACAGGCAGTTGGTTTTATCCATTTAACGTCTATTAATGACTTTTCCTCTATATTCCAGTGAAAAACAAAAAACAGAAAAAGTTTTTTTTTGAAAACCAGACTAGTAGCACAACTGCAAAGAAATATCTGTAAATCACTGTACAGCTTTGTCATTATTACTTACCTTTGTATTACTGTCATGCTGAGAGGTCTCAATTGAGAGTGGAGCGCATTTGGAGGGTTGGTCTTATGTTTAAGGCATTAGAGTGAGACTCAGGAAATAGTTCAAATCACAGCTCTACTACAAATATCTGTGTGTGCCAGTTTCCCATCTAGAACTCTGTTCTCCCACCCTTTTCTCATCTATTTAGCTTGCAAATTCTTCAGGTTGGGGGTTCTGACTGTGTATATGTCTAACACCTAGCATAACAGGGCTCCTATCTTGGTAGGGGTGACTATATGCTACTGTAATGCAATTAAATAGTAATAATGAAGGAAGAACACTGCTGAGCTCAGTGGTATTGCACATTATAATTTGGAGCAGATTAGCCCCAAGAACTAGCCACCTAGCCTTTGACCCCCTTGGCTATTTGCTGGGAAAGGAGTGACTACTGCAAAGAACAGCTTCAATAACATGTTTAATTGCATTGACTGAATATTGTATTGCTATGTAGCTTTTCTTCTTCCAAATAATCCTCATGCACCACAGCATCAGAGAGTATCATGAAATGGTGGCGTATATCCCACCAAATATTTATTTATTTTCTTTCTCCCCTTTTCTCACCTTTTAGAATGGCGTCCTATGTTACAGAGCAATTTGGGCTCTTCTACTGATCCACGAAAGTATGCATTTAGCAAATTCCAAGGACTGGTATGAGAGATGTATAAAGCATGATGCATTGTCTGTTAGGGTCACCCACTGAGGCAGACCGCATCTAGTGGAATGGGGCTCTGATCTCAGTACCATAATACAGATAATAAGTGGTAATAATAATGCCTTTAACATTGCATTTTTTTCAAAATAAATAGTTTAGCCATCCTTATTCTATTATCCCCAGAAACCTAGTGCTTGGCCACACCTTCTTTAACAAATATTTTTTAATTTTTAAAAAAGGATTTCTGAGATATTTTAGACACAGTCATGCAGTCTGACAAAAATAACCCAGCTTGCAGGTATATAACAGGTAACTGGAATGAATGAAATCATCCTAGATTTACAAATTTAACAATGCAGTCGAATATGAGACCAATTCTGATGTCAGACGGAATGTCTGCTTTTAGACTATAGTTTCTATAAAGTGCTCAGATACTATGGTAACGAATGCAGTATAAGAATCTATAGAGAATAAAATGGAAAGAATACAATATTTTTTTATCCTTATCCTTGTTAGAATCATAGAATATCAGGGTTGGAAGGGACCTCAGAAGATCATCTAGTCCAACCCCCTGCTCAAAGCAGGACCAATCCCAAATTTTTGCCCCAGATCCCTAAATGGCCCCCTTAGGGATTGAACTCACAACCCTGGGTTTAGCGGGCCAATGATGAAACCACTGAGCTATCCCTCCCCCGTTGTTACTTTACTAGGGATCATTTCAAAGTGAGGAGTTGTACCCTGGGGATGTAATCCCATTGCCATTATGTCATCTGTGAGACAGGATGATCCAGTATTGATTTTACTGCGTAGGTCAGTAGAGTAGAAGAGTTGCAAAAAACTAAGTCATTCCTTCTTCCTCTATCTGCTCCTTTCCCATCACAGACTGCCCTCTTGGATCCTCAGTCACCATGAGGTGCCACCCTTCTCTCCGCCATCCACTTCTCCCACTCCCAGATCTGCTCTCCATTGATCCCAGGCCAACAAGCCTTCTTGGAATCATAGGCTTAGAGAGGATCTCAAGGGTCATCTTGTCTAACCCCCTGCCAAGATGCAGGATTTGTTGTGTCTAAACCATCCAAGGCAGACGGCTATCCGGCCTCCTTTCGAAAACCTCCAGGGAAGGAGCTTCCAAACCTCCCTAGGCAGTTTGTTCCATTTTCTCACAGTTCTTACAGTTAGGATGTTTGTTCTGAGATTGCCTTTTGTCCTGTCCTCTATGGCAAGAGAGAACAACTTTTCTCCATCTTTTTAACGTCAGCCTTTCAAGTATTTGAAGACCACTATCATGTTTCCGCTCAATCTCCTCTTTTCCAAACTAAACATGTCCAGTTCCTTCAGCCTTTGCTCATATGGCTTGCATTCCATCCCTTTGATCATCTTTGTCACTTGCCTCTGGATCCTTTTCTGTTTCTCCATTAATAGTTACTCTTTGTTTGAGGTTGTTTAACCAATTATGTATCCACTTAATGCTAGTTCTGCTGAGCCCACATTTCTCCAGCTTACTTTTCAGAACATCCTGTGGGACTGTGTCAAAAGCCTTGCTCAAGTCCAGGTATATTATGTCCACCTCATTTCCCCAAGCCACGAACCAGTTACCCCATCAAAAAAGGAAATCAAACTGGTTTGCCATGGTTTTTTCTTGGTAAATCCATGCTGGCTGCTAGTAATTACCGCCCCCACCCCCCCATCCAGCAGGTATGCGCAAACTGAATGTTTTATACATTCTTCCTGCCTCCCATCCCCAGGCAGTGGCCCAACTCTTTCCAGCACCATTCTGGAATGACCATGACAGAGAACACCACTCCCATACCTCAGTCCCTGCCCAAGAAACCACCCTACCACTCCACATTTTGATGACCTGATGTTGAATTCAGGAATCCATGGATTTTTTTACATCTGTATGGAAGGGAAGACATTTCTAAAGAGCCATTATCTCTGAGCGATATTTTCAATATTTTGTACTACAACAAAATTCAGGTTTACATAGTGAGCCTCTCTTTCTCTCGCATTCATTCATTCCGATTACATTAGCCAACCTTCAGTCCTTTGGTTCTCATTTCCCCCACAGTTCTTGTCCTTAGTGACCTATCAAAAATCCCCAGCCAGGGCTGTCTTTATTACTTCCTTTAGAATTCTGGGATATAATTCATCAGGACCCAGTGCCTGTCAACTTTTAATACTTCTAATTGCCTATCTGCTCTGGTATAATCATAAAGTCTTTTAACATTTCACTTTTCCCCCAGGAAAATGTATCCTAGTCTCAGGGATGTGACCTTCAGCTCCCTTTGTGAATGCTAAGGAAAAGAAATCATTCAGGCTGTCAGTAATACTACCAACCTGACAGTCACTAATTTCCCATTCATGCTTCTTAATGGATTTGATGGTCTTATTGCCTCACTGTTTACTTCAACATTCTTAGGGAGGGCTGTCTTTATGTCCTTTTTAGTGTTGTTGTGTCCCTGTTGATTCCACAGTATTAGAGACACAAGGTGGGCAAGATAATATCTTATGTTGGACCATCTTCCATTGGTGAGAGAGCCAATATTACAAGCTTACACAGAGCTCTTCTTCTATGTAAGCTTGAAAGCTTGTGTATCTCACCAACATAACTTGTATTGGACCAACTTATCACCTCACCTACCTTGTCTCTCTTTATATCCTTTGGCATTTTTGTTTCATCTGCTCCTGTAACCCCTTCCTGGTAAACCTTGTAGAAGTCTTAAACTTTTGTTTGGTCTCTAGATTTTAGGAGTGAACCAACTGTTTGATAGAAAATGGAAACCTATGGGAACACAAATGGAAGTCTGCCTTAAACTAGAGAAGGGTGAAGAACAGAACCCCAGATCAGGATATTTCTGAACTTCAGAAAAGGTCTGATTCAGATCAATATGTCACAAGCTGCCTTTATATTTATAATGGGCTCAATAAAATCTCCAGCTCTACATAGCCTCACATGTTGGAAGATTTCAGGTTTATCTTTGCCTTTAATTATACCCAGATCTTCAGATCTATGTTCTAAGCTCTACCATACATTCTTCTGCAAGGAGTTTCATCAACCAAGCATGCCATTAAAACTAAATGACCAGAGGACTCCCCATGGACAAAACAATGAAGTGGCAGGATGATTAGCAGGCTCAGGCCGGGCTTGTTTCACAGGAAGTTAGGGGAATGTGGCTGAGTTTGTGGCATTACCTTGCACCATGCTGGATACTTTGAAGCAATATGAAAGCATCTGTGTAAGTGGCAAGAAGAAAGACAAGCAAAGTTAGAGTTGCTGGTGTTAGATTAAAAGTGATAAAACTCCACCCAAGGAAACATATAGAAGAATATAAAATAGATACTGAAAATATCTAAAAGGTCAAAAATTGTCTCCAGCTGACAGTGGTGATCTCTACAGCTCTGCAGTCACTTGGACCCTGGTATCAGGAGCAAGGAACTTCAAATCAGGCCCAGTTTTTTTATAATGCACCATATTTGGCACACAGGCCTTTTGATGCTCATTTACACCAGGGTGACATTTACCCATAGCATCCACAGCACTGGAATTTATGAAGAGCATGTAAATTTATGAGTAGGGACGTAGAGGCAGACAGGAACATCTGCCAAAAAATACAAAGAACAATTCAAATAATTTTGAAACTTTACAAACACACAGACCCACACACCCCAATGTGAACTGAAAAGAGATCAGTGCTCTAATGAACTGTGTGAATTCCCCAGAATGCTCTTCAAATGGCAGAAAGAAACAGAGAATGGAGGAAGGTGCTGTTGAGACATATCATTCACTATGGACCTAACTCAGAACAGTGAAGTCAGTGGGAGCCTTTCCATTGGCTTTGGATCAAGCCCTATGACTAACTTTTTCAAAAGTCTTTTAGACAGTGTCAAATGTTTCATTCTCTTTTTAAATTTGGATAGCCACACCTTTGCCTATCTTTTCACAATTTTCATTCAATTAAGTATAATCGAGTATGGGTGTATACAAAGTATATTTACCACTGTACAGTAAGGTTCATTTTAATGCCATTACTATCTTGTCTCTCTCTCTACTCCTTGAGTCTATTCAGTGAGTTCCATATTCTAACAGCATTTGTCATTTTGAATTTGATTGTTTGGTTTCTGCCCTTCTACTCCTCACTTTAACTTTGATTTTCATTTTAATTCTCAATCTAATACATTTGTGACCCAAGCTAATATACTGGAGTCCAAATTGTCCTCTATTATTATTTCTTCGACCTTATTCTCTGAGTTACTTTAGAATCTAGTCTTGTTCTTTTCCCTGTGAATTGATACACAGATTGAATTAGAAAGCATTCTCTTACCAGATCTAAAATATATTTCCAGCCTTATTTCCTCTACTTAATGCAATCTAGTCTGTGTCTGGGTAATTAAAATTGTCCATTACCACCACTCCAGTTCATTTACATGTTTTATCTTTTTAAATGTATGCAATAATTATATAATACGTTTTGTTTCTGCTGGCCGGATGGATGAAAATTTATGCAGGTCGGCAGGGCTTGTTACTGGAACTTGTCTATAGCCATGAATAATGATGATCTCACTCTACCATTTCTAGGTTTTTCCAGGCTCTGGATTGTAGTGACTACTGTACCGTATTTTCTTTTACAAATGAGACAATGTATGTTAGTTTGTATACCAGCTTCCCTCCACTAGTGCTTGTTAAAAATCTTCCCAGGTGTAACACCAACACCCCTGGGTGGGGCATCAGCAGTGGGGACTGAATCTGGGTCCTCTGGATATGAATGCATGACCTACTACTGCCAGAGCTAAAACACTCAGCTCTCCGAGCCAAAAGTGTGGTGGACATGGCTTACATATGGATGGCGTTAAAGATCAACAACTGAGAGCCTGAGTGTATGTCTACACTGCAATTAAAAACTCATGGCTGGCCAACGGGGCTCGGGCTAAGGGACTGTTTAACTACAGTGTAGATGTTCAGATTCGGGGTGGCACCCAGGCTCTAGGACCCTGTGAGGTGAGAAGGTCCCAGAGCCCACGGTCCAGCCTGATCCTGAACGTCTACACCGCAATTAAACAGCCCCTTAGCACAAGCCCCATGAATCCAAGTCAGCTGGTACAGGCCAGCCATGGGTGTCTAACTGCAGTGTAGACATACCCAGAGAGTCTGGAGTGTTTTATCCAATGCTAAGTCCACAGAGCAATTCAGTAAGTAAATTTTTCATTTGACCTCAGAACAGTAGATGGAGCTTTAGAGTCCACAGAAACAAGAAGGCTACTGCTGTAAGCATTATGAAAAAGGTTTGCTAGAAAAAAAATAGTACATTTCTCAGTCATTCCTATTACATGCTTTCTTCTGTCTATAAACAGCAGAAGAACTTTGCTATCTATGTTTCACTTCCCTCTGCTAAATTTCATTTCCCCATCCAACTACCTTCCTTTTTCATCTGCCCCTTTTCTTCCCATTTCTCACTACTCTTCCCTCTTCTAAGATGGCCTCCCTTTTCTCCTTCCCATATTGCATATAGTTCTTCCACTTAACATTCTCCCTCACAACTTCCTGGGCAAGATCTTCAGCTAACGAAGTGAAAGGAGCTATGCCAGTTTACACCACCTGAGGATCTGGGTATCTGAGTGAGTTGCTACAACAGCCCTACTCCAGCCTAACTGATGAGCTGAAAACAAAAGGAATGGTGGGATCTTTTTTTTAAACCCATAAAATAAAGGTACATAACGTAGGACACAAATGATGTCCCAAAGGAGAAAGCTGCTGATGGAACTGAGGACGGCAGTTAAGGAAGGCAGATTTCTATGCATCTGTTTATACCAGGGCTGCATTTGGCCCAATTTGGCCCACAAAAATGTTGTCTTTATTAAAAAGTACCCTGCAGTTGCTGCTTTTAAGACTTCCTATTAAAATTATATTGGGATCACATACTTGAAACAAAAAAGGCCCTGCTGTGCATAGTTAGGTGAGATTTCTGTAGATATAGATTTTTTTATGCTATCAATATCCTTTAGTGCCAACAATAAAAATGCAATAAAAATCATATTTTCTGCTCATTTACAGTAGTCAATTTCTTGGCCATTTTAGTTTCATTGTAAAAAATAAAAACTACTCCAGTTTACACTGAGAACTACCTTTCTTCCAACTTTTTAGCTATACCTCCAGGTGATAAAATGATTGCGTTCTAAATCTTTGCAAAGCAATTCAGAATGGAACTAACAAGTCAGTCTAAACTATGGAACCACTTACACAGCACTGCATTGACTTTAGCTCAGGGATGGTCTTACATTTTTCAGGAGCTTTAGAGAAGAATCTGTTTGAAGACTCGTTTGTGTCAAAGTGGTGTGACAGGCACATTCAGTTACAGCTCATAGTCCAACCCATTGCATTCAGCCAACTCTGAACATTATGGATAGAACATTAGAAAAATTTGCATAAAACCACATTGTTTAAATTATATAAAATTGGAAGCTAAGCACTAAGATAACACACACAACACTCCAAAACCCAGAGAAACACATTGCACATCTGGTTAATTAATCCATTAGTTCATGCTGTGTATAGTCCACACATAACTCTGTTGGAATGAAACAAAATCCTGAATAGAAGAGGGATTATTAATAGATGAGAGGAAGTTCATACATGTGATGATTTGCTTGCATAGGAATTCAGGTGGGCTTTATTTCTTTAAGGCCTGATTCATCCCCGCTGCCATAAATGAGAGTCTATCTATTAACTTCAATGGGTGTCAGATGATGAATTTAGAACATATAGTTATACTAGAATAGTATCTTCTCTACCAACCAATATGTGTTCATATATTACCAAAGGGGGACGCAATATGGGCAACAATATTTAGCTAGACCTTTGAAGGAGTAAAACAAAAATAGTTACCCCCATTCCTTTGACAAACATTCAGATGCAACTCCAGCTGCACTTCTTGGAACTTGGTGTCAGGCATATCAGATCTCGAGGATCAAAAGAACACGTTCATTAAGCCTGTTCAGCATCCCCATCGTGATTTCTTTAAAATGGAGTATGGTACTTCACAACCACCATTCCCTTAAAGTGAAAAGACCCTCACTTCATCCCCTTCCCCTGTTGCTTGAAATGTGTGTCAGAGCTTTTACTATACTAGAGGAAAATGCAGATTCTATTTAGATACCTTAAAATATGAAAGAAAAACGTGCTTATTAAGTAGACTGCCTTTTATTTCTTTACCAAAGGACCCCATCATGTTTTGGGTCCTCAGGGGAACAGCTTCAAGAACTATAAAAAATGCAATTCCCAGAACTAAGGATTTCAATCTTTCATCTCTCCAGGATTCAAGAAAACAACCTTTATGAGCAATGGAGCCAGGGTGTTAAGTAGCAATTGACACTTGAATATAACTGACATTTATTTTTCTGATTAAACCTATCCAAGCCAATAAATATATTCCTGTGTATTACAGCAGTGTATCTGAGGTAAAGCCCAGGAATCTAAAATTAATTTTCCAATATATCAATT
The DNA here is from genome assembly GCF_965152235.1 of Eretmochelys imbricata. Classification (NCBI taxonomy): domain Eukaryota; kingdom Metazoa; phylum Chordata; order Testudines; family Cheloniidae; genus Eretmochelys; species Eretmochelys imbricata. Next base: position 114,773,821 of record NC_135577.1, read on the forward strand.
ATTTCATGAGAGTGGTAAGCTTTTCTCATGGCAGACGTGAGAGATGGGGGAGGGAGGGCAGGAATTGAATATAGTATTTTTTCCTTATTTCAATGAACAGAAAGAATACAAATATTGCATACAATATCTGCTATGTATGCAGACAGTGACTAGGTATAAATATGAGCAATGACATTTCAGGGAGGATGGGGGACATCTTGAATAATAAATTTGAGCTGACATTGAATACATTTTGGTCCAAGGCAAGTTGTATTAATGATAGCATCAATGTTACAGCTGAGGAGGGAGGGCCACAATAGCCATTTCCATTAAGAAATCCTATTTTCTGAGGTTTAGTAGCTGGCAAAAAAAAATAATTAAAATCTTGCCATAAAAACTTTTCACTTACAAATGATATTTTCTCCCAAAGAGCTGATGAACAGAAGTAACGTGGCTATTCTGATAGCTCTGAAGATATGCAATGAGAGAAAACAAACCTTTTAATAACGTCAGAAGTTTGTTTTTCAATAGCAAAAGGCAGCAGCTGACTTTTGAAAACAACGCACGTTTAGGATACTTCGTGGTACATATTTATAGTGCTCACGTGCAGCAGATAAGATACACAAGTCTTTAGTAACAAAGATCTCACATTTATGTCCCAATCCAGCAGTCCTAGCTATCACTGTTACTTTTACAATAGCAACTCAAAGCCCTTGTTTGGATTGAGGCCCCCCCGATGTGTTAGCTGCTGTACAAACACAGAATAAGAGACAAACCCTGACCCAAGAAGCTTAAATAGACAAGACAGACAAATGGTTGAAGAAAGAAATTATTACTATCCCCATTTTATTAATGGCAGCCTTATGCAGAGAGAGATCAAGTGACTGTCCAAAAGTCACACAGGAAATCTGTGACAGTGTTAGGAACTAAACACCGATCTGAATCCCAGTACAGTGTATTAAATCACAAGACCTTCCTTCTTAGACCCAGCGGAAGTTTCGCCTGTGGGAATTATGACCAAATTTTGTTAGTTGTCCCACTCATTTAAGAAGCCAGCTAGCTGCGGCTGATGTACCAAACCTCATTAATTTAGTTCCAGAGGTTTTTAAAGCTTCATATGCCTTTAACAAAGGACCACCCACTTGTTACTTGAAGAGATAAATAATTATTTCAGTTCACTGAAACCGCTTAGCAGTCAAGTTTTATTCAGACTTACACTGAATATTATTGAGCAAAGGATTTAAGTATCCCTGATTAATGGGTGAATCATAAAAGATTTTGATTTGGTTGAGGAAAAAAAACAACGAAAAGTTCAGATGGGGATGCTTATGCAAACCTCTCAAACCAGCACAACAGGGCTATAAATCTGACAAGAGCAGATTCTCAAATGAAATTTCTGGCACTTCATCTTGTAGTCCAAACCAGCATTTTGAGAGCAGCTTATCACTGTATTTCAGCACGTCTGGTTCTAGTCCTGCCACAATCTGGAAACGTAAAGGTCAATTACAACAGAAAAGTTATTCAGACTTTTTAACACCACCAAAGAATGCTCTGTTGGAGTTAGCTTCTAAAACCAGACAGAGATTCCAGCACATCTTATTCCATCTGAACTGGTTTGCTCTTTCCTCTAGAGATGATTGTTTTCAACATACTGATGTGATTACAATTTCAAAGAGATTTAAATACTCTGTTTCAGAGTCCAGAGATAAGCAAGCTACTTAGCCAGCTGATGAAATTCTGTAGAAAGTTGTGAAAACAATTTTTCTGTTTGTATTTTTAAATTACAAAAAGAGGGTCTGTTTCTATAAGGGGATAACAATGGGCCTTGAAGGTACTGCTCATCTCAAAGACGGGTGTAATCCTTGTAAGAGAAAAGCCAGCCAGAAATATATGTACTGGTCTTTCATAATATAAAAGTGGGCCTGGATGACTGCAAGTTCTTGGCTTTCAAAATCAAAGCTAGAAGTTGGAGAATTCAAGAGTTTTTGCTGAGGCTGAATGCCTCAAACAGCCAAAGGGTCAGCTGCAATACAGCTGCATTTTGAAAGACTTTTGCTGATATTGTCAGCTGTCTTCAAAATCCTGGCCAAATGATTTTTTAAAAAGTCAGCATCCCCTTGGCAATGGTTCTATCTCCAGGGTAGACACGGAAGAAAGCAGGAAAAACTGCAGAAAGACCTTGCATGTTTGAGATGCCACTAAACGGTTGCGCTGTCTCATCCAAGTTTCCTTAGATTTTGTAAAGTGCATGAAAGTTCAGTTGACAGGCAGTGTATTTTCCTTGAAGCATTTGTTCATTCTTTAAAAACTGTTTCTGTATCTCGACCCTCAGGAAAAAGTTGTAGGACAGAGCACTATGGTCTACCACTGCCTCTAATAATGTTCTTTTGATGCCTGACATTTAAAAAGGCAGTATTGCTAGGAAATGTAATGATCTGAAACCAAGCAAACACGCCATTAACTGGGGGAAAGGCATTTTTTTAAATTGGAGAAAAATGACAGCGACCATATTCATGAACACTCTTTTTGCACTATACGTACAGTGCATGACTGTGTTTAAGTTAATAGAGACAAGGATGTCTGCTTTGCCGCTGATGGCGTCTCATGTACTGAGTGGCTCTAGGAATTCTATCAGAAGAAAAACCTGCAGAAATTAATTAGGCTTTCAGCTGAATGCTAAGGGGCGGGCCCTCATCTGATGTAGATCAGCATAGCTCCATTGAATTACACCAGCAGAGAAGCTGGCTTTACAGCTCTTTTCTTTTCATTGAGGCATCACTCTGGTTCTCTGTCTTCACAATTACAGTAATTATTTATTTTCTAAAATCTATTTTAATGTATCCCCGGAACGAGGGTCTCTCAATCTCTGTTACCATTATAGCGTCACGTTAGCACAGATTTTAAAATGTAAATTGATCTGTTTTGATTGATTTTGTCTGACCTTTTAAAAATGGATAAAAGTATTTAAATGGGGGGTAATAAACCACTTTAGGTAACTCTAAACACTTTGAAGTATAACAAATGTGCACGGATTAGCTTATTAATAGAGCGGAGAGCTTAGAGAATGGTCCAGCAAGCTGGCCTTCTGTGAGGGGAAACAAAAGCTTTCCAAGCTCTAAGCTTTGGGAAAGCGGCATTAATGTCAATGGAGAAAACGAAACAAGAGGAACGGGAAAGATAGCAAGAGAAAATAACATTAATACTAGTACATTGCTCTTCTAGGGGCTAATGCAGAGCCTACTAAAGTTAACTGAAGTCTTCCCAGTGGGCACTGGATCGATATGTCAGGGTGAAACCCTGGCTCCATAGCAGTCAATGGGAGCTTTGCCACAGTTGGGCCAGGGTTTCACCATTGTGCCATTTATCCAGCAGTGGATGATCACATTTGCTGTGCAGCACTCCCAGACTGAGGAGCAATGGATGAGCTTATGGCTCAGTCCCCTGTCATCGACGTGGCAGTATATCGCACGACTGCCAGATCAGCAGGTTGGTTTCATATTGGACTAGGAAAATGTCGTTGCTTTACAAATGAAATCATGGGCGTGAGAGCATCGTCTGGGAAAGTTGCTCATGTGGCCAGTGCATGCACATATACCTGTTTTGGGAGGCAAAAACGTCACTTACGTGTACACAGGTGTGCACATTTTTTGCAGGCCCAGGTTGGATACTACACTTAAAAATCTGGCCCATGTGGTGGAATCCTTTGTCTCCTCTATCATGTCTTGTTTCCTCCCCTTACCTGTTTTTGTAATAAACACACACACACACACACACACACACACACACACACACAAAATCATTTGAAAGGAACTGTTGGGACTCACAAAAATTTTGAAAAAAGGATTTGCAATGGGGAGATCTAAGACGCCAGATATTGTGCTTTATTATTGTTTAAAAGAATACAATCCACATTCCCCTCCTCATCAATTATTGGGGGTGGACCACATCCACCCTAACTGAATTGGCCTTCAGCATTGGTTCTCCAGTTGTAAGGTAACTCCCCTCTCTTCATGTGCCAATATATATTTATGCCTGTATCTGTAATTGTCAATCCATGCATCTGAAGAAGTGGGTTTTTTACCCATGAAAGCTTATACCCAAATAAATCTGTTAGTCTTTAGGGTGCCACCAGGCTCCTTGTTGTTTTTCTAACTCTGACAGTCTCTCTAAACAGAATTTCCCAGGTAACATTGAGAGAAGGATGATACAGATCCTGATTTCTTCTCATGCTGTGCTGATGGTGTGCTGAGACAGCTGCCTATCACGCTGACCAATATTGTCTCATTGTTTCCTTGTACTGACCCATCAATCCATGTGTATCCATCTGTTGTTTCTGGTTTCATACTTAGATTATAATCTCTTTGAGGCAGAAACTCATTTGGTTCTGCGTTTGTATAGCCCCTAGTACAGTAGGATCCTGGTCCTTGACTGGGGCTCCTAGACACTACAGTGGTCATACATAATGATAGAAGTGTAGGACTGGAAGGGATCTCAGTAGGTCATATAGTCATAGAATCATAGAATATCAGGGTTGGAAGGGACCTCAGGAGGTCATCTAGTCCAACCCCCTGCTCAAAGCAGGACCAATCCCCAACTAAATCATCCCAGCCAGGGCTTTGTCAAGCCTGACCTTAAAAACTTCAAAGGAAGGAGATTCCACCACCTCCTTAGGTAACACATTCCAGTGCTTCACCACCCTCCTACTGAAAACGTTTTCCTAATATCCAACCTAAACCTCCTCCACTGCAACTTGAGACCATTACTCCTCGTTCTGTCATCTGCTACCACTGAGAACAGTCTAGATCTATCCTCTTTGGAACCCCCTTTCAGGTAGTTGAAAGCAACTATCAAATCCTCCCTCATCTTCTCTTCCACAGACTAAACAATCCCAGTTCCCTCAGCCTCTCCTCATAAGTCATGTGTTCCAGTCCCCTAATCATTTTTGTTGCCTTCCGCTGGACACTTTCCAATTTTTCCACATCCTTCTTGTAGTGTGGGGTCCAAAATTGGACACAGTAGTCCAGATGAGGCCTCATCAATGTCAAATAGAGGGGAACGATCACATCTCTCCATCTGCTGGCAATGCCCCTACTTATACAGCCCAAATGCCATTGCCCTTCCTGGCAAAAGGGCAGACTGTTGACTCATATTCAGCTACTCATCCACTGTAACCCCTAAGTCCTTTTCTGCAGAACTGCTGCCTAGCCATTCGGTCCCAAGTCTGTAGCGGTACATTGGATTCTTCCGTCCTAAGTGCAGGACTCTGCACTTGTCCTTGTTGAACCTCATCAGATTTCTTTTGGCGCAATCCTCTAATTTGTCTAGTCCGCTGAAGGCAGAACTATGTAATAACTAGACCATTTCCGACAGATGTTTGTCTAACCTGTTCTTAAAAACCTCCAATGACAGAGATTCCACAAGCTCCCTAGGCAATTTATTCCTGTGCTTAACCACCCAGACAGTTAGGAATTTTTTCCTAATCTCCAGCCCAAAACGTCCCTTGCTGCAATTTAAGCCCATTGCTTCTTGTCCCATCCTCAGAGGTTAATGAGAACAATTTTTCACACTCCTCCTTGTAACAACTTTTTATGTACTTGAAGACTGATATCCCCACTCCCCCGGCCTTCTCTTCTCCAAACAAAATAAACCCAGTGTTTTCAATCTTTCCTTGACTTTTAATAATTTTTGTTTCTGTCTTCTGGACTTTCTCCAGTTTTCCACATCTTTCCTGAAATGTGGCATCCAGAACTGGACACAATACTCCAACTGAGACCTAATCAGTGTGGAGCAGAGCCGAAGAATTACTTGTTGTGTCTTGCTTACAACACTCCCGCTAATACATCCCAGAATGATGCCTGCTTTTTATTGCAACAGTGTTACCCTGTTGACTCATATTTAGCTTGTGATCCACTATAACCCACATATTCCCTTTAGGGTGACCAGATAGCAAGTGTGAAAAATTGGGACAGGGGTGTGAGGATAATTGGTGCCTATATAAGACAAAACCCTGGATATCAAGACTGTCTGTATAAAATCGGGACATCTGGTCACCCTAATCCCCTTCCACAGTATTCCTTCCTAGGCAGTCATTTCCCATTTTGTATGTATGCGATTGATTGTTCCTTCCTAAGTGGAGTACTTTGCATTTTTCCTTATTAAATTTCATCCTATTTACTTCAGGCCATTTCTCCAATTTGTCCAGATCATTTTGAACGTTCATCCTATCCTCCAAAGCACTTGCAACTCCTCCCAGCTTGGTATCATCTGCAAATTTTATAAATGTACTCTCTATGCCATTATCTAAATAATTAATTAAGGTATTGAACAGAACCAGACCCAGGATCAATGTCTGCGGAACCCCACTTGATATGCCCTTCTAGCTTGACTGTGAATCACTGATGATTACTCTCTGGGAACAATTTTCCAGCCAGTTATGCACCCATCTTATAGTAGCTCCCTCTAAGTTGTGTTTCTCATTTGTTTACGAGAAGGTCATGTGAGACAGTATCAAAAGCCTTACTAAAGTCAAGATATACCACAAGACTTGTTACCCTGTCAAAGAAAGCTATTAGATTGGTTTGACATGATTTGTTCTTGACAAATCCATGTTGACTGTTACTTATCACCTTATCTTGTAGATGTTTGTAAATTGATTGATTATTTGCTCCATTTTCTTTCCAGGCACTGAAATTAAGATGACTGGTCTGTAATTCACTGAGTTGTCCTTATTTCCCTTTTTGTAGATTGGTACTATATTTGCCCTCTTCCAGTCCTCTGGAATTTCTCCCATCTTCCATGAATTTTCAAAGATAATCGCTAGTGGCTCGGATAGCTTCTCAGTCAGATATCTCCTCAACCACAAGCTGGGAATGGATCACTTGACTATTACCTGTTCTGTTCATTCCCTCTGAAGCTCCTGTCATTGGCCACTGTTGGAAGGCAGGATACTGGGCTAGATGGATCATTGGTCTGACCCAATATGGCCATTCTTATGTATGTTCTTATGTCAGCTCCTTGAGTATTCTAGGATGTATTTAATCAGGCCCTGCCAACTTGAAGACATCTAACTTGTCTAAGTAATTTTTAACTTGTTCTTTCCCTATTTTACCCTCAGATCCTACCTCATTTCACTGGCATCCACTATGTTAGACTTCTGATCACTCCTTTTTTGGTGAAAACAAACAAAAAAATCACTTAGCACTTCTGCCATTTCCACATTTTGTTATGGTCTTTCTCCCCTCATTGAGTAATGGGTCTTCCTCTTGCAATGATGATGATGATAAAAGTTATTCATAAATATTTGTCAATTATTTTGAATGAACAATTATCAGTTTATGGGTAATTTACAAACTGTTCATTTCATTATTTGTAGTATGGGGCTGGTTATCAAACAAACCTGGTATTATTTCTGCTCCCTAATTGGATGACAAACTTTTTAGATAGGAGAATAACAAATAATAGATAATAAATGGCAATGCTCTTCCTCACACATGAATATCCTTGTCCATATGTGAATACAAGTATTGTCATTGTACTAAGAACAGTTATTCTCCAGGACTAATGGCAACAAAAAGCTGTTGACAGAGCTGTTCAACAGGAATGAGCACAGACAGATGTGAACATGGGAAAACTGAACAGCATGACAATGAACCATTTACAAAATAATTTAAAATAATGTGAAAATTCTGACCAAAATGAAAATAAACCAGGAAACACAAAAGTCAAAATCCTTAAATCACATCATGCTGAGAAATCAAATTCAATTTGTGCTGAAGACATCTTGTATGCTAACTTCTTTGTTTCAACTTTGTGACTTCCCCTTTAAGCACCCCAATGTCCTGTGCTAATGGCCCCCCGAGTTTTGTTTTAAAAATAATGCCACTATAGCTCAAACAAACCATCTCAAGGCTCCTGTGCAACACAGTATAGTGGGATGCAATTCGAGTATTCATTTGTTTAGAATAGAATGGGAAAGAGGCCAGGACTCATAAATCCAGTCTCTAGAATTAGCATCACCCTTTTCCTAGATTCAGAGAGTTGAAATCCAATGCTGTTTACAGAGGTACAAATCACCTCCCTACTCTTTTTATACAGTCAAAGACTGCATTCGCCCTTTGTGCCACAGCATCACACAGGGAGCTTCCAAGCACACTTAGAGAGATGTGCAAACAGAAGGATCATGAGAGATTATGATTTAATTCAGTGCCATGTGCTTCACTGGATTGGGCTCTAAACGCTTTCCAAAGTTACAAAATCGTAATAAATATGGGGCTTATGGTGATGGCCCCTCAAAGAATCTTACACGCACCAGTTGGCTCTAAAATGACATCATGAAAAGTTGATCCACTACAGATTGGAAGCAATATTTTTAGTGAACAGTTTTTCAACTTGAGGGAAGAAACACTTTGTTTTAGAAGAGGACAAATGTTAGATTGCAGAACTTTGGTATTTAAAGCTGATCTCGAAAGGCCTAATTGTGACTTACGCCCAAGTTAATTAAGAGAAGCTCCACTGAAGTCAAATGTCTTACTCCGGTGTAAGTGAAAATGGAATCCATTCTGGAGCCCTCTGGAGTTTTCCCTCTAGCAGCTTCAAAATCAGAAAATAAAAAGGGCAATGTCTCGCAATACAGTAATCCTCTTGTAAGTAGTTATTGGATGAATGGATTTTTTGAAGAAACTAGAAGCTGCTTGTTACAGGATGATAAGTAAAAGCTCCTTCAGCTGTAGCCAACAGCTGTTTAATTTAAACTGCATTCATGTCGACAAAACCAGTGTCTAAACTGCATGCACTAATAATATCCTGCCTATGTATTTTGCTTGTAGATGGTCATTAATATCATAATGACCCCCCTATGGTAGACAGAGTGCAGTGTATGCAACTATCATATTTAGTTTATCACAGAGGGATAGTCTGGCTTTAATTCAGTGCTGAATAACTAGGGTATTTTCAAGAACGGTAATGTGAACTGCACTGTATTTGGGAAGATATCAGACAGATACCGAAATGATTCTACATTAGGGGCTTTCTATATTTACTTCTTCCCTGGGCCACGTCTTACATGTCTCAGATTTTCACATGAATGACAATGTGGGATGGTGAATATGTCCTAAAGACGGGCAGGGGCGACTGCAAAAAAAGGAGAGCAAAAAAAAATAAAAAAGGAGTGTGGGCCAAGGGATGTGCTGGCTGCCACTTCCCGCAGCCCCCAGTGGCCAGGAACGACAAACCGCGGCCAGTAGAAGCTGCGATCTGCCAAAGCTGGGGTTGCTGCAGGTAAACCAACCAGCAGATTTCCCTGACAGGTCATGTGCCAAAGGTTGCTGATCCCTGAACTAGAATGTAAAATCACTCCCAGCTATGTTACACAAATGCGCTCCCAGCATCCATGAATTACATACAGGGTGACACCTGCATAGTCCTCAGTCCCAGCCTTGTTCCCCAGAACTATGTGTCTTGTACTTCTCAGTACCCTCTTGGACAATATAAGCTTATAGTAAGTCCATAATACCAACACTAAGTAATGATTATGCAGCAGGCTTCAATCCAAGCACACTGGTTTAGATAAAGCAATAAAACAAGTTTATTATCTAGAGAAAGACAGATTTTAAGTGATAAGTGATAAGGCATAAAAGTCAGGATTGGTAACAAAAGATAAAACCGCAAGCTAATACCTAAATTAACTTAAAAGCAAAATGTCTCTCTCACCATAAGCTACAACAGTTCACAGACTGGATTTCTCTTCAGCCAGGGACCCATCCCCCAGTTCAGAGTCCTCCATGTGTTCTTTGATGTCATGAACAGAGACTTGGAGGAGGAGAGGGGTAATGTGGAGGTTGCTGTCTCTTATTTTTAAATCCTCCTCCTCCTCTTTGAGGATTGCCCTCCACAGGGATGTAGACAGTCTACAACGTATGTGAAATTTGAACTGTCTCTGAGACAAAATGTAAATTTCTTGTTTACACCTATTCCCCTGCTGATTAAGCAGGAAATGTTAACACCTTGTTGGCATGCTAGTGTCCCTTTGACTCTGAGAAATTGGTTTGTGGACATTACCCAGAACTACAACATATTTCACTAACAATCATACAGTAAAATTTCATAGCTTTACACAACGTACTATCACACACATTTTAACAGGATAATATTCAGCAAATTATGAGCTTTCAAATGATACCTCACAAGGCATACTTTCTACAAAACATACCATGACCTTATAAAAGTGGTGAACATGGGGTACAGAGTGTCACATCTACCTAACTGCTCTACCATTTTAATTGGAGGAACTACCTTTGTCTTGTTACCATAGCTGTGGTACGCTCTTAAACAGTTGCTGAGTTTCAGCTGTGGAGTGTGTGGTCAGTTTGTACGTGAAGGTTGACATGTGAAGTGTTTTGGGATTAAAGTTATTTCCGTGAATGCCCATAGGATCATTATTTCTAACAATTTCCCTCTTTTCTTCAAGTAGCCTGGTTAGTGTATGCTGCCTTCTGGATCTTGTGCAAAGCGTGCAATGATTCCCTGGTTGAATCTTCTCTAGGGACTGGACTGAGGAGCTCTAGATCTAAAATCACGAACCTCTGCTATCAGGGTGAAAAAGCCCAGGTCCATTAGCTCAGAAGCAGAAAAGGACATCTTTTTTTGCCCTGAGGAGTGCAAATATCCACACTGATATCAATGTGGGTAATGTCTAACAGAAATCTTGTTTTGCTGTCTTTGGTTTATGTACTTAAAGGTCAATCTTCTGTGTTTCCAGTGGTAAAAAGAGAACTGGCTAAACTAAATTGAACTAAACTCCATATTCCCCAAATGAGAAGTGGGTAAACTCAGTTTCCTCTTGACTACACCACTATCTGTTCAGTATTTTGTGCTGTTAACACCTAATGACATAACAGGCCTATACATAAGATTTACCTCCCAGCATTTAAGTTTTAAATATTGTATTTATGATTATGTGGCAGCACATTCTGTTTTGCTCATTCCTATCTTACTAGCTAAACCTACAATTTAACACCTGCCACGAAAATCCAACAAAATGGCTTCTGCTATGGCTCCTGACCACATGGGGGCAGGCTCAGCCAATCAGAGAACCAGAACCAATAACACATCATTTTTGTGACCAAACATAACTAACCACTGCAAAAAAAATTTTTTTTTTGAGAAAGAAAGAATTAAAATGAACTTTCACACAAAATTTCATTTACTCTGCCCCTCCTGAAATTTGCTCCGTATTCCCAAACTCAAAACCCTCTTCCCCCCAGGATAGTTTGATTATTAGACATATACAATATGTGGTGGCGAAATAAATATGTGACTAAGGTAGGTTGTCTTGCATGTATGTGGGGTTTATCTCATTGAAATATGAGAGAGTCTAGCCAATTTCTCTGTCCTCCACATCTAATGCTGTGTCAGTTCTACTTACTCTCCTTATCATCTGACATCTAGGATGTCCTTTATATTGTGACACATTATTGAAAAGATGGAAAATCTTGAGCAAATGTCATTGCCTCTCTTATTGGCCATTATGTCCTCATCTGAAGCAGTAAGTATGCTTCCCTCCTATTCACAGGTGTTACTGCCCCTTTGTTTAACAGCAATTCTTGTTGCCTTAAAAAGTAATTCACATGAAGGATGATAAGGAATCTTGAGTCTCATAACATGTTCCTGTTTGCTCTCTGAACACACTGATATAATCAGTTAGCCTGGCTGGAATTTAAAGAGACACACAGTCAACCTGTTAAGAGACTCACACACCACGGTGATGTGTATGGTTTAAAAACCTAGATTAGATATAAATTGTAGCATCCATAAAGGAAGTTAAATCCCGTGCACTATTCCTGGAACCAATGTATTGAATATATTTAGGCCTGGCAGAATCTAATTTTAAAAATATATAACTTCAGTGGATAACAACGTTTATTTATAAAGCATTTTTTAATTTTTATCTGTTTAAACTTTCACATTTGCACAAAGTTCTGGGTTGTAAGCAATTTTATTTTTATCTATTTAAATTTTCACACTTGTGAAAAATTATGGGGGGGGGGTTCAGACAATTATTTAATGACAGCTGATGTGGAGAGTCAAAAAGTTATAAAGCTTTATAACCGTTAAAAACACAATTTGCAAACATGTTATGGCAGAGTATACAAAGTGAATAGCCTTAAATCAAACTCTAATAAGTTCTCAAGCATCATTTTTCTTACTTTGCCTATCTGTAAATTTTGATCATCATCAATGGAAATATTTTTGTTGCTTTGTGCCTGTATGGTAAAAATTGATATTTCTCAAAATTTACTCATAAAAATTCAATCCTTCCAAGCCTACATTTATTAAAAAATGGTTCTTGGTTTTGTACCTATCAGCTATTCTCTATATATCAGTTGAATATTTATGTTACAGTAGCAGTGAGGGAGTTGCATGTCTTTGTGACTATTGCATTTCAGTTAAAAAAGAAGAATAAAATAGAAATATATTTTCAAGTGAATATGACAGTGTTGAGGGAAGGGTATTTCAGGGGACTGGATAATGGTCAGATCTGATCAAAGAGCAAAATACTGATTTGCAAATATTTACACTGAGTTGGGTTTGCTTTTTTTTCCATTGAGCAATGGTCACATTATTCATGAATATCTAGGCAACCTCTGGATATTTATGAATCCCAAAAGTTTTACGGATCTTAACATGAATTATTATTTACTTGAAAATTCACACTGGAAGTACGTTATTCATTATTCACCATGTCAATCCAGGAAGTAGAAGTGATACCATGTTACACAGGAGACCATATACATGCCAGAAGTAATAGATAAAGTCAATGGCTCGCAAACAGTCCAGGGTCTGAAAAATTATTCATTCTAACTATTCTGCAAATACTTATACATAAAGAAGACGACATTTCAAGAAGATCTGTATCATTTTGTGAATGATTCACTAATCAAAAAGAAAGGGTCTATATAGCACAATAGGGCCTGGTGGACGACTGACGCTTCTATGGGCAATGATAATACAAATAAATAACCATAAATAAAAATAATAAAGATTTGTAAACAATGGTTCAATTAGCTCTGGCCATGGGATACAGAGACTTCCACCTCTAGATCTTAATTCAGCCATCTCATTAAATCACTAGAGGCCCTTACTGTTTTAGAGCTATTTGGTGGCCACTATGAAATGAACTGGTCAGCTCATTCTAGTTTTTATTAGATAATTGTCCTCTATTTGACAAAGAATACTGGACAAGATCCTCCACTTTTGCAAACCAGTTTAGCTCTATTCAGGTTAATGCAGCTAAGCAGATTTTCTCCAGCCCAGATGATGATGACAAGAGATGGGCATGAGACTCAGAATTTAAACCTAGATTAAGATTTCAAATGCCCGAAAGACTGGGGTGTTCAGCTCCAGGGCTTTGTCTTAAGCCCTTCCCTTCCTCCTATAATGGCATTCTCGTGGGTAGTCTAAACAACAGAGAGAAGCTAAGGAAAGAAATCCCATGGCAACTGAACTACCCACTCATGCCTAGATGTGGTCATGGCGGGGCAATGTGCAAAAACTGGCACTGCTGTGGCCCACACTGAAGCTGTTGTACAGAATCAGAAGTCTCCTCCTGCTGCAGTAATCTGACACATTGCTTTCAACAACAAGTGAACGATTTTCAGACAAAAGCTGATTTTTAAGTTGATGATGCCCTTCCAGCTCCCTGTAGTGGGAATGAAAGGCCTCACACATAACCTCTATTCTGGGGGTTATAAAAGTCTATTCACATGCAAGAAAGAAAGATCAGCTACCCGTAAATTTGTAAAAGCAGATAGAATATTCTATCCAGTCATGATCACCAGCTCCAGATCACTCTCTGTGCTTTGTTTCCTTTAATAATCTTTCAGAAAACCCGTGTATAGCTCAAGCATGCATTCCAGTGGGCAGTAAGCATGCCAGTCCAAATCCTTAGGAGATATAAATCAGCATAATGCCACTGATTTTAATAGAGCTCAGCCATTTAACACCACTAAAGGATCTGGCCTAATAGTTTCTTTAATTCTTTAGCAACTTTATAACACAAATAGACGGATATTTGTTTGTACTGAGGGAAAAATTACTCGCTTTAGCAGAAACCAACAGCCCTCTCTCTTTCCCACCTTGCTAAGTTACTCAGACTAGCAAATCAATCAACACTCTTTGTTTCAAAGCCTCTAACAGACAGTGTGGTAGATTTACTTTAAGTGCTTGATTTTTCTGCTTGTTTGTGTGTGTACTGCAGGCAAAAACTTAATACAAAATTTCCAGTTACATAGCTCTGAGCAGGAATACATGTTTCTTCCTTTGTATATGATTTCCATAACTATTTTCAGGCTTTGATGTTATTCATCTCCTTATTTTCAGTTACTTCAGCACAGCTGTTTGTGCATGTTACCTGAGAACAAGTGTGAGACTTTTTGTAAATAGGGCATGGAAATGCACAGAATAAGTTTATCACAAGAGCTGGACAAATAAAACAACATTTTTAGGTTACCATTCATTTACATTTTAGTAAACATTTCCCTTGGATTGGTCTCCTGGCTATGGACCTCTTGCATGAACTCAGACCACTGATCTGGACTGCCCTTTGATCTGCCTGGTACTTAGGCATTACACAGGGACTGTCTTTCACTATGTGTATGTACAGAACTTAACACAATGAGACCCTGATTTTAGCTGGAACTTCTAGGCACTAACATAATGCAAATAACTAATTATTGACCAGCAAGCATATAAACTATATACTATATACTGTCTATAGATATTCATTGTATAGATTTTTATACACAGAGAAACAAGGTCTGATGTTCATTTGGGGTTTGACTTAGAATTTACTCCCCTATAAGAAGTTCCATCGACTTCTTGTGTGAAGAGGAGTTTGTAAATTTGGGCCTTTAATACAAAAGAAATAAATTCATTAACATAGAGAATATGGGCCACGAAAGTTCAAGAGTTGATAGCAGAGGAGGTTGACTTCCTTAAGGGGCTAAGTGATTTCTTCATCCCTCAAAGTGGAAGGTATTTTAATATCCCAGGAGCCTGTATTTTCCTGGAGGGGAAGAGAAAATGCTAAAAAAGAGATTTTCCACTGCACCAGAGCAGATAATAAGGCAATTAAAGCTTTTAGCACTATTAAAAGTTGACAAAGCACCAGGCTTAGATGAAATACATCACAGAATTTTGAATGGAAATAGCGAGTGAAATAGAAAAGCCCTTGGTGAAGATTTTTGATAGCTCACTAATGACAGTGTTAGTACCAGACAAGGTAATTTCAATATCTAAGAAAGGAGCAGGGTTAAAGAATGAGCACATTTCACCTGGATTTCAAGAAATTATTTGATAATGTACCTCAAGATGGATTGGTTTGAAAAGGTCATGCAGGATGGTCGGCAGTGCAGGTGGCAAAAATATTGAAACTGGGCAGAAATTGTCCTTGAGTAAGCAGCCAACAGTGCCAGCGAAAGCAGCTCAGGATGTTAATGTGATCATCTTTTTAAAAAATCAGTAATGGAACCCCTTCCATGACAACATTTTTCGGGGTTGCAAAATTCTTGTGCAGAAGGTGAAGGTACATAGATATTAGTCAGTACTCTCTGGTGCTCTGCATTCTGGCTGCTTTAGTTGATCTGCTCAGTCAGAAGTAGTCCATCTTGGAAGTAGGTCAAAGAAAAGTAGTTCTGATTCTTCTCCCTGTGCCTATCTTCCTTTTCTTCCTCTCTATGGTTTACTGTTATGTCTTGATCAAACATTTTAGCTATTAAAAAATCTGAATTTGATTAATTGACAAACCAGAACGTTTCAGGCACAGCGAAAGGAATTCTTGGGACAGCCTATGAAAAACAGGGTACGTCCCAGTAAAACCAAAATGTTTCATCTCTTTGGTTAAGGAGCAGCACCCTCAGTGCTAGAGGCAGAAGCAGAGCCAATACAGGAAGGACCACTTTGCATAAAGACTCAAAGTTTTAAAAATGGCTAAATTGGCCAATTGCATAATGTTGGTAAGAATTAGCAAATATGGTGAGAGAGAACAAACAAAATGCAAAAAAGATTTGAATAAGGATAGGCTTAAGAGATCAAATATGGCTCATCTAGCCCAGTGCAAAGAAGTTCACGGGAACTACACAGAGGATTAAATGGCAAAAAGACATTTGGGAAAACACAGCTCAGAATTATAGGCCAGAGAAACTAACATGAGGTGATTGTGAACAGTATGCTCAAGCCATACTCACAATAAAAAGGCACTGATGCTCTTGAGAATCTATATGCCTAGATGCATGCATACAGCATAGCTATACGTGACCAAACTTGCTCTGACTGACGTTTAGGGGATGTTATTGGGCGTTCAATATGTTATCCATAGACACTAATCAGAATCGCATCCACGTAGCAAGAAGAGCATAGACCCGGCATAGAACATTGGGTGTTATCTTGTCATATAGCCATAACCTTGTCAGCAATTAAAGAGTTGTTGTAAAAATGAGAGATTGAAGTAATGTAGAATAATTAGGCAAAAAGTAGTTTCCATAAAACAGCAAAAAGGGAAAATGAGGGCTAAATGTACTTCCATTGCTTTGCACTGCAAAAGAGTCCAGTTTGGAGAGAAAGGAGCACAAAGCAGATGCCAGGACTTGGCTCCTCCATCAACAATGCTGTGGACAACCAACAGAAGCCTGACTGCTAATTCATGATTGAGGTGCCTGTGTCATAATGAAGCCGCAAAAGTCTCTCTCTCTCTCATGTGAGAGTGTGTGTGCATATGTGTCTCTCTTTCTAAGAAGAAAACAGGATGCCCTGACCTCTATCAGGATTCAGCGCTGTTCCGCTTGTGTGTAATAAAACTCTCAGCATGTCACTTACAGTCTTCCTAGCATAGGAATACATTTTACTTGGGGCTTCCACATACACTAGGAAGACAGAGAGTCCTGTGGCACCTTATAGACTAACAGACGTATTGGAGCATAAGCTTTCGTGGGTGAATACCCACTTCGGCGGATACATGTAGTGGAAATTTCCAGATGCAGGTATAAATATGCAACCAAGAATCAGGCTAAGGATAATGAGGTTAGTTCAATCAAGGAGGATGAGGCCCTCTTCTAGCAGTTGAGGTATTAATGTAAAGGGAGGAGAAACTGCTTTTGTAGTTGGCTAGCCATTCACAGTCTTTGTTTAATCCTGAGCTGACAGTGTCAAATTTGCAAATGAACTGAAGCGCAGCAGTTTCTCTTTGAAGTCTGGTCCTGAAATTTTTTTTTGCTGCAAGATGGCTACCTTTAAATCTGCTATTGTGTGTCCAGGGAGGTTGAAGTGTTCTCCTACAGGTTTTTGTATATTGCCATTCCTAATATTTGATTTGTGTCCATTTATCCTTTTACGCAGGGACTGTCCAGTTTGGCCGAAATACATAGCAGAGGGGCATTGCTGCCACATGATGGCGTATATTACATTGGTGGATGTGCAGGTGAATGAGCCAGTGATGGTGTGGCTGATCTGGTTAGGTCCTGTGATGGTGTCGCTGGTGTAGATACGTGGACAGATGCCACTGAAGATTCCTACAGCTGTGCTTCTGTCTCCTTTCCACTGATTAGTGTTAACATTGAAACAGAGCTACTTCCTGCTATTCATTTTTCCACCTAGCAGCAGTAGAATGGCCAGCTGCCTTGCCTAAAAAGCGATTGAGGGAGAAGAGGGTCAAGGAACAGCTGAAGGAACCAGACGTCAATGGAGAATTCAAGTTTCTATATGTAGCTCAAGATTTGACAACTACATGGGTGGAGCTACTGTATCATCGTGAATGAAAGTGCTGATTAGTGAAGTTTCACACACACATACACACACACACTCACTCCTGAACCCCAAAGTCGTATCATTTTGTCCTTAATCCATATCAATAATTGCCCATTAAGTAACAGTTTGCCTGCACTGAAACAGGATAATTTAGCTGTAAGTGGCAAGGGATGTAGGCGTGCTAGTGGACAAGAAACTAGATTTGTTTTTGCAACATGATACAGCATTAAAAGAATACCAGTATGGGCTGAGGTGAATATTGAAAGGGATCCAATAAAATATAGAAAAAAATGTCATAGTAGCTCTGTAGTGGTCTTGTGAGAGCTCACCTAGATACCTCAATTCCAGAAAAATATTGATGAGTTGAAAGATATTTATAGAAAAGCGCAGGTGAAGGAATTCATTTATAAGGAGAGTTAAATGTTTATAGTTTAGGTAAGCAACAACTAGAACAAAATAGGTCTACACTTTAGAACAAAAAGTGTTTTCATCAAAAGACCTTTGTTTAAAAAATTGAAAAAAATGACTAAACGTTAATTGCAATATTTATTCAAATTTTGAAAGTGTTTAAATTTTTCATTTACCAAATGTTTCAGAAATGAAAAATGTTGATAATTGACAATAGCCATAAAAATTCTGATTAAAAATTTTGCATGTTTAAAACCTTGTGACATATGAAGAACAACTTCGAAATTCAAAAATATTTTGTGGCATTTTGCACGCTATTTGAGCAGTTCTGCTAAGTACAGATACACACTGGTGATGATGGGAAAGGTGATTGTAACGAGGAAGATGATGGTTAAACACTTCAGGTTGTTCTGCAAGGGATGGTGTGAGTATGTGAATGTTCAGATGTACATTCTGTAGCATCTCTATCTACCTTACTGAGTTCCTATAGTGTGAGTCTTGCAACTGCACATTGGGGTTCCCAACTATATAGTAATTTGAATAATACTGGGCCTGATCTTGGGACAAGAACCTGTCAACCCTCAAAGTGATAACTGGGGATTCTTACGTAATCAATATAATGAATACATAATCTAAATGTCGGGCAACACCAAAAAGCACACGTTATGTCACACAGAAGAATGTGAAGGGAAGGCACAGACAGGGAAAATGAACAGATGAAACAACTGGGTAGAAGAGTATCCAAAGTCCTTCAATTTCCTAAATTAAATGGATTTGAGCATTTAATGCACCAAGGGGACACACGATATTGAAGACTTGAGAAGATAACTTTTCTTCCCAGTCCCATAAAGTGGCCTGTTGAAAGACTTGTGGAATGCAAAGAAACAGAACTGAGGTGATGTTGTCCCATTGCTAAAGGCAACTTAGGGTAATTGCGCTCTCACTGTCTGGCTGATGAAGCTTGTTCAGGACCATATGAGAACACTGAACTGGCCCCTTGCTCTAGGACACAATCAATATTAAATTAGCCTTTAATTACAAGTCTTTTCATTATTCAGTGTTGACTTATGGTGTGGAAGCCGCAGCTGTAAATCTTTCCCAAGCCCTAGCTTTGATTCCTGGTATTCCTCCACCACCTACTTGTTCAGGAAAACATAAAACCTCTTTTGGACATCATTTCATAATCTTACAAGGTTAATAGGAGACAGATGCTGCTGCTCAGCAAGAGTAATAATAAATTTAAAAGCTTCTAGCTGTTCTAAGGTTGCATTACAAGGTAGAAAGTGATTTGTCTGAAGTGAGAGAGCAGATCCTAATCAATTTCACTGTAGTTGGCAAGCAATTCTTATGTACAAATCATGCAGACTCCTACCTGAATTTCAACAAATTGCTCTGAAACTGTTTGCATGAACTACAGCACTGATTCAGGCCAAATCCAAACTCTACTTGAAACCCATAGGGGATCTACACCTCTCTCTTGCCTCAGCTAACTTGTAATAAAATATTGGGTTTTGGCTCTCATTAATAATATATCTGTATATGAGGATGCGGTTGTCCTGTGTTACTGTAAATGTTCATTGCATATATTGGAGATTGGATATATTCCTCTCTCATGTTTATACTGTAAAACAAAAATATAAAATTTAAAAAGAAACAAAACTGAATTTTTATTATGTGTATTATTGTAGCACCTAAGAGGCCTAATCATGGTACATATACTTGGTACATATACTCACCAAGCCCACTGTGACATTGCACTCCATATGTTTTATAGAAATATGCTTATGAGTGTGAATATGATGTAACTGGAATATGCTTTATGAAAAAGGTCTCTTGTAAGGTATCATAACAAAGGTTATAACCTACTGAATATATTCCTCCTATTTATATCCATGTATCATTTTTGTATCCGAAGCTAGAAATATGAAATATGACTCTGAGGTCCTACTGTAATTCTGCAAAGTGTGGGCCATTAATGGTGGTTTAGAATCTTGATGGCTCCCGTTGACTAGGACAATTGGTTGTAAATGGTTTATTTACCTGCACGTCTTCCTGTGTACATGTGGGCTAACGCAGGGAGAATGGAGACTGGGGGTCTTATAGTGACATGTGACCATGTCACATGATACTGGAATCCATCTTAATCCTTGTACTTTTCCATTGATGAGGTGGGGGTGGGGACAAGCACAGACAAAACATTCCTGCCTTGTGCCAAAGCTATAAAAGGGGAGGGGGGGGGGGAAGCAGGACAAAAGAGGTGGCCACTCATGAGAAAACCCCTGCTTACCACCTGAGATGTCTGCTGGAACTAACAAGGACTGTACCAGGAGAAAGGATTGGGCCCAGACTAGGAAGGAGTCTAGTCTGTGAAAGATGCTTATTGGAACATCTCTGAGGGTGAGATATTACCTGAATCAGTTTCTTAATGTATTAGGCTTAGACTTGCGTGTTTTTACTTTATTTTGCTTGGTGACTTTCAAGTAATAACAGACAGAACAAAGTAACCACTTAAATCCTACTTTTTATACTTAATAAAATCACTTTTGTTTATTAATAAACCCAGAGTAAGTGATTAATACCTGGGGGTGGGGGAAGGGGGCAAACAGCTGTGCAGAGAGTGGACAATTTGTATAAAGCTATACAGGGTAAATTCATAGAGTAAAATGGATTTATTTGGGATTTGAATCCCATTAGGAACTGGGTGTCTGGGTGCTGGAGACAGGTAACCTGCTGAGGTGTTTTCAGTTAAGTCTGCAGCTTTTGGGGCATGGAGCAGACCCTGGGTCTGTGTTGCAGCAGACTAGCATGTCTGGATCAACAAGGCAGGGTTCTGGAAGTCCCAAGCTGGCAGGGAAAATGGGCTCAGAGGTAATTTCAGCACATCAGGTAACAGTCCCAAGGGGTCTCTGTGACCGAACCCATCACACCCACATCGTGCTAGGTGCTGTACAATGCAGAAGGAAAAGATGGTGCCAAATCCGAAGACCTTTCATTCCAACTACAAGAAAAGAGACAGCATATGGATGCAGACAGACAGAAGGAGGAGTACAAGGAAACAGTGAAAATATTGGTCAGCACCAGTGGCCTAACCATTATCAGGTGTTTTTATAGGCTTCATGGCAGAGGAATTTTTAAGGGTGATGGTTTGAGAGTCACAAACCTATTGCTGAACTTTCAAAGTAGGTTGCCAGGTTTAAACCTTGTACTATTTAATACACTTGTGCCCTTCATCGGCTAAAAAGCCCTCATATGGAGCAATATTTTTGTTTTAAAATAATTTTACTATATTTCATAGTTCAGTTACACTGCTGTAGTTCATGAAATTCTGCTTCTTTTCTTTCATTTTGCAGGTCCCTGCTGCCCTTACAGGCTCCATCTGGTGCCCATAGTTTACTAAGTCAAGGGTAATCAATCATTTTTTGTCAAGTCCAAATTTCTTGGTCAAGGTATCGTCAAGGTCCAGACTCCAGAGAAAATAACTGGAAAAAAAAAACAACAATGATAAGTAAATAAAAAGATTTCAGGGTCCATTCAAAAGCATCTGGCGATCCGGATTTGGCCTGTGGTCCACCTATTGACTACCCCAGTTTACTTAATGTAATGAGTGTACCTCAGAAAAGATTTGGAGGTTCAGCTGAGACAAGAAAGCTAAAGTCTGGGTACTTCATTGATGCTAATCCCAACCATTCTATTGGAACCATCACCATGGTATCTCAGAACACAACCTCTCCAAAGATCTGAAGTCTAAAAATCTGGTCAGGTAATCTCATGAGAACCATTTTTCTTGTGCAATGTCCAGTGTGACCTTCTTCACTTAGGGTCAGGACTACCACAAAACCAAAGTTGTTTTATTTTGGCATTTCCACTTGCACTGAAAACCAGGAAGTAGAGGTGTGCAAAAAAAAGAAAAGTTTTAAAAAATTAGCCAAAATGTGTGCATGAAACCATCAGGTTGTGTTTGATTCTTATTATAACTAAACTAGTTTACACACGTCTATATTCTTATTTGTGTGGATAAATCTTCAGTAGAGTATGTATCTAAACACTGGATAACAAGTGAAAGAGACAACTTTCCACTGAAACAAGCTTAGCACAGCTTCTACTGTCTTAGCCCAGAGATGGCTCCCGTTGGCTCACTTTCTAGACCTGCCATATATGGTTTGAAAAGACTCGTTTTGACTCTTTGTTACCACAGAGAGCAGAGCATACTGTAAGGTCCCGAGGCCTTTTTCTGCAGCCACATTAGGACAGCAGCAGCCATGAGCTAAAAAGCAGAAAGTCAAATCCTCACATTCCATCCAAATTACATTAAAACAATGAAATACCGGGCTGTTAAGAAGGCACTCCTTTCCTAATAGTGCCCACCATCGCCAGATAAAGAAACAGATCTTAAGATGTCTAAAGAAAACTTTGTTTTATAGCGTTCTGTCTGGCAAGGAAACACTTATCAACAGTTGTGATTCTGAAATCTATACTTCTTTACTGTTTTGTATTTATGGTCCCTGTCTATCTATATGGTTTCTGTCTGGTTCTTTAGGTATGCAACAGATAGGAACAATCAATTTTGCAAGATTTAAATCAACTAAGGTGTTGGGGTCTGATTGGTTGAAGAATTGTTTTGCAATATGTTAGGGTTGGTCATAGAGTTATTTTGTAGTACTTTAAAGTAATTGGTTAAGGTATAGTCAAGCAGGACTCGAGTTTAACTATATAAACTGGGGTCCAAAAGGAAGTTCTTTAGAACCTAACTCCAGAACACAGCCCAAGATCAGAGCTGCCAGACCGCAACACCTTGCCAACCATACCGCGCAGAAGCTGGAGGAGTCCTGGATGACCTGATCCTGACTAGCCACCATGAAAAGTTCATCTGCCTCACTGGGAGTGGTGAGCATTGTGTGCTTAGCATGTGTATTCTGTTTTGGTAACTGTTCATAAATAGAGATTTAGAATATTACTGTGTAAGGCTCTTTCACTGGTAAAAGGCCCTGCAAACCCACAGAAGATTACGCCCTGATCCCTAGGAATTGGGTAAGGGTAGGTGCCTTTTGGCCAGACCCCTAGGAATTGGGAAAGGGTGAGGATGCCTAAATTATCCAGGTTACACCTTGAGCCCACAGAAGGGTAAAGGTGGGCTTCCCTTGAATGTGCAGGTAACAATACCTGAGCAAATCTTGCCTCCTTTCCCATGGGCTAAAGGATGCTAACTGCTTCACAACCTTCCGAAGATGTATGGAGTGGAGAGAAAAAAATTTAGGGAACCCAGCTAGGTGGGGATCTCAGAAGTGTTTGAAAGGGGGGAAATGCACCAGAGAAGGAACAGAGGATGCAGCTTCTGGATTGGCCTCTATGCATAACAATTTTCTATGAAAGCAGGAACACGGAAGCCTCAGGAGCTATTTCGCTCCAAGGGCTACAGTTGTTACTACAATGCAGTATGGGTGGGGGTAGCATTCAGTTCTCCCCAGCTCATCCAACCCCCTGAACCACACCTGACCATTTGGGCTTGGTGTTGTAGGGAAGCGCTAGCCCATCAGTAGCAACTCTGACTTGAAGATGGAGGATTCTGCAAAGTGGTTAAAGATGACCTGTTGCAGAAAGATTTTGTGGCAGTATCACTCAAACATGGCAGGTTTATTATTACTGCACTGTGCTGCTTTCTCCATTGTATAACACCATAATGACAACTCTCTTAAAAATCAATCAATCCCTCTGCTGGAAGATTATAAATCGTGCATTATTGTGCATACCCCAGCAGCAGCATTTCAAGGATGAGTGTCTTGCCTTTCTTAATCACTTTTTTTAAATTACCAAAAGCAGACAGACCATATGAACAAATCGCTTGCTAGAATTTTGTTTTTTCCTAAAGTTAAAATTGTTCGGGAGTGTGTCCACAAATGTACAAACACAACCAAAGCCAAACATTTGGCACTTGGATAATTTTAAACCAACTCTTAAATATTTGGTTACGAAAGATGCTCCCAACATGAATATATTTTACCCCTTCTTTCAGTTCAAAGTCATTTTTCCCCCAGTGAGTTCTATTCCCTTAGAGACAGGGATTTACAGATCAAGAGATCATCCATAGACACATTCTTTGCTCTCCTTTTAGCAGTGAGAAGAAATAGGCATCCCATGCTCACTCTCATTGATTGCTAAAATGTCTTCCACTTTCTTAGATCAGCAATAATTTACATTTAGTATCAAATCCATTAACGAGGTTCACAGGTAAGCACTGTGTAGAATTCAGTCACTGACATGAGATTCACTCTAAGGGTTGTGTGTGGCTTTATTCAGCTCTGTTGCCCTCTAGGAAACAACTCAAACACCTAGAGAAATTCACACTTTAACAAAAGCTAAAGCTAATATAACTCCTAGCCCTTACTATGCAGATATGAGGGGCACAAGTACCTACTAGCAACAGCATGTGTCTTTGTGTCTATTAGCCTCTCCCTATGCTAGATCAGCTAGCTCCCTCTCTTCCCTCTATCAAAGGGGAGCACAGAAAGGGTCACTATATATATAGGGTTCATAGCTCCACCCTTCTTCCAGGTGCTTGAAGGAGAAAGAGATGGAGTCTGCCTTCAGCCCAACCCACCACTGACATTCAGCAGGAGTTGGCGCCCCTCCAGCTGCCTGAGTTAGGGGGGGAAGGGCTAATAGAAATTTACCACTTCCTTCTTCCTATCTCAGACCTGTAAGTTTGTTTGGGTTTCAGTCAAGCCAACCCTGTTACAAAAAGAGCAGGGGACCTGATCCTTCCATACCTCACAAGATGCTGTGAGGATAGCATGTAAAAGATGGGGAGATGCTACAGTAAATGGGATGCTACAGTAAAGGGGAGGCAGCTTCCTTCTGACAACTTTTTCTTTCATCCCAGGGCACTGGAAAGATTGGGTTTGCTTTCCTAGCCTCCAGCCCAGCAGGCCACACTGAAATTACCAACAGCTTGCCCAGGCTAACAGAGCACACCTGTCAGCTATTAAGTTAGGAATAAGAAAAGGAGTACTTGTGGCACCTTAGAGACTAACCAATTTATTTTAGCATGAGCTTTCGTGAGCTACAGCTCACTTCATGCTAAAATACATGTTATACATGTACATGTTAGTCTCTAAGGTGCCACAAGTACTCCTTTTCTTTTTGCGAATACAGACTAACACGGCTGTTACTCTGAAACCTAAGTTAGGAATGTGATTGTCATTGACCCAAGCTGCCAGGTTTCTGGGAGACCCTCACTGTTTCCTAAGCCCTGGGATGAGGGCTTGGGGAATGTGAAGGTGTGACAAGAAATCTACCTCAGCTATGCACTGCAGGGTTGGTGAGCGAATCTTCTAACTCTTCTATCAAATCAGCACAGAATCAGCAATAAAAAAGAGACAAAAGAGAGGATTTAACCCTTTGCTAACTAGAGAAACCTCTTGGAGAGTTTGGGGAATGTGTGTGAATGGCGTATGCCTGTGATGAGGCTCCCTGGTATACAGGAGGGAGAAAGAACAGTATTCACCCTCTTTGCTCACAGAACTGCTTCCAAGCCCCAACCTATCAGAACATCAGAGGCCACTCTTTGATCTTTGTGGGAGCCCTTCCTTTATCAAGCCCTGCACACCAAGGATAGTAAAAGGCATACACAGAGATGTTTCAAGAAAAGGAGGACTTGTGGCACCTTAGTGACTAACCAATGTATTTGAGCATAAGCTTTCAGAGTCACTTCCCTGGTGTGAGGGAAAGGGAATATGTGCAGGGACAGACAGTCAGTTCCCTTGCTGTGGTGCTGAGACACATACCAGCAACTTACCCATCCCTAGAAACTTTCTAGTTTCTTTCTGACTGTGATGTGTAACACACCCAAACCAGCACACAACTTCAACATGTAACCCACTACTCAGTGTGTATTGTACATCTGCCGCTATGCCTGATTCGCGCAGGACAGGCGTCTGTTACAGCCACCAGGCATCGAGCCTCAATCTTTAGTGGAAGTGGTAGAAACTCCTGATTTTTGGCTCTGAAGATCCCTGGTGTGTCAGCCTACATGGTGGCCATGACAAATATACAGGACCTGATTCTCTGTTGTGATACAACCCATTTACACCATGCCAGTAACACAATGGGGCTGTAACACTGGCATATCGCACCACCCTGGAATTCCCTCAGTGCACCTCTATGCCACCCTAATGCAGGGGGAATGGCCAGGAGAAAGTGCATGAATGCTGCACTCCAGTTATTCTCAGCTACTGCAATGGCCCTTTGGGGCCACAGGAAGCCAGGTGCAGAAGGACTCTGAAAGGCTGCTACAATTTTTATCTGCAGCAGACCCAGTCTCGGCCAGGCCCAGAATACTTTTTCCTATCACCCTGTTTTGGCACTGAGCAGAGCTCACCTGGGAGAGATGATCAGAACGACAGTGGTCGGGGGAGCACTTGGACAAAATCAGGCAAAAATCACAGAGAAAATCAAACTCCAAATGTGCACGAATAGACTCAGGTCCCAAAACGTATGCAAAAGAGTAAAAAAAATAGAGCACGGTGCTCCATTGACACATTACAAGGATTTGGTCTCCCCTCGTTTTCATTAATCTTGCCAGTCCTTCTTTGTTAAGTTACTGTAAAGATTTAATTTTCTGAAGTTTGAGGATTTTTAATGGGCAATCTGAAAAAAGAAAGAGAAACATTTTATTGTAAACTCAGGGCATAAAAAAAAAGCACAATTTTGACATCATAAAATTTTAGATGAGATTTTTAACTGTACTTTTGAGACCTATAATTCAGAACTGTACTTCCAGCCATGCGTTATCATGCATGAAGTTGAGTCAACTATTTACAGTGTTCCCTGACAAATTTAGCTCCTTTTTTCTAACCATATGAACAGACTTTGATTTTAACCAATTTACTCATTGTGTGTAATTGTTTGTCAAACAGCTGACGTGAACACATTGCAGCCTAAGGGTTGCTACCAAACTATTCACTACTATGCCTATTTCATATTTATTATTCATGGTGTGTGATTGGCCATGTAAATAGCATGTCATTGTTTTTAGTTTCTGCTACCAGACCTGAACTTTGCAAAAGGAGGAATGAATTCTTGCAGACACTTTCCTAGTCATGTGTGAACAGGGCTATTCATGCAACCGAAAGCCCATTCTCCAAACATGTGCAAAAGCAAACAAACAAAAACACGTCACCCTTGAACAAATGTCGATGTGTGATCAAAAAGGGGCATGGCCATGAATTGAAACATGATTTACAGTTTGCAAAAATGTTTTTGAATGAATGTCCCCAGCATTTTGCCTTCTCTGTGTGTAGCTCGCAGGAAGGCCAAAAAGGTAAGTCTGAAGAACTGAGAAGGCTGCAGGTGCATATGTGTGTTAAAGTTGACACTGTGTGGTTAAAAGACACATGGTTAAAGCACAGGAATCACAGTCAAGAGATCTGTGTCCTTTTGCATGCTCTGCGGCCTAACACTCATTCTGTGCCTCAGCTTTTCCATTAGCTGTAAAATGCAGATAATGATTTTGTAACATGTCTATGGCTGCCTTGAGCTTCACAGTGGTCTCTGTGCTGCACAGTATGGACACTTAGGACTTCACTGCAACAAGATTAGAACCAGAACCAGATCCTCCAAAAGCACACGTACTTATCAGTGTACCTCTAAGGAGAATCTCCTTTAGCTGTTAGTTGTATAATGCTATCTGCACCGGGATCCTCCCACCTGCTTTTGGACAAGAATAAAATCTTCTGGGCAGCAGGCCTCAGGCTTCATTCAGCATTTTCCTTTCTTTGACCAAACTCTGACATTTTTCATTTTTCAAGTTTCACTTTTTAATTTTTCCCTTGCCCCACTGTTCTTCTTTCTTCCTCCTTCCCTAGGTGTTGAGTAACCAAATGGAAAAGAAGTTGGAAGAGGGAAAGAAAGAGTGAAAAAACCTGACCACTGAAAAACTGATTTATTTTCTTTAAAATGTTCACAAAAAATTTTGAATTAATAAAAATATCATTCCTTTTCCAAACCTGAAGAAGGAAAATGATTTCTAATTTCTTGATTTTCTTGTTAATGAAAAATATTTACCATTTTTTCCACCGGCTCTGGTCCCCTGTAACATTTAAACATTCCCTGGTGTTTCCCATGCAAAACTCATGCAGCTGGATGCTTCTGTGTACCCATAACCTCAATGTCCCTGTACATCAATGAAAGCGTCAATCCCTCTTTGTTGCACTATGATGGGCTTACAAAGGGGAATAAATAAATAAAATACTATAGAGTAGTTCATTCTGAAGCACCAGCCCCATGTATCAATTTGCACTGATAAGTTA
Organism: Eretmochelys imbricata; assembly: GCF_965152235.1. Taxonomy (NCBI): domain Eukaryota; kingdom Metazoa; phylum Chordata; order Testudines; family Cheloniidae; genus Eretmochelys; species Eretmochelys imbricata. The sequence continues at coordinate 114,802,308 of NC_135577.1, forward strand.
ATTTCCATAATTGTTATTCAGGAATAACATAATTTGAGAGGAAAGAGGTCACCATGGTCAGGATGCCCTGAGAGGATTCTGCTTTGCTGAAGTCAACACATTAAAACTCTCTAAAGGATTCTAGAGAATAATGCCCAAAACCCAATCATTTGGTTAATGTTATTACGTATGTATTTGCTCTCAATTAGAGACATACGGTGACCTCCAAAATAAGACTTTGCCTTTGATACAAAGCTACATGACAATCTTCTTCTCACAGCCTGACCTTGCTGCTTTAGCAGTCAATGGCAAAACTTCCCACAACTTTTATGGGCCCTCAGACGCATTCCCTATACTATGCTCCTGCTTCTGTACTATGTAAATAAGTTGGATCACGAGAATGGAGAGGAAGTGTGCTGTAAGATGAATGGGAATCCTTTCAGCTCACTTTTGTCTCTCCTGGTGAGGTTCTTTCAGATTAGTTAATGTTTGGTTAAGTTAAAGGACTGTCGGAGTACTTCAACACAGCAAGCCCCGCCCCCTGCAGCAGTGAATCTCAGAACCAGGGTCAGCTGACTTGGTCTCATGGGGCTCACCTTATGGGACTAAAAATAGACATTCCCGTTCAGCCTGGAGCCCAGGGTCCGAAAGCCACTGGCCTCAGTGGTTTCAGAGCCTGGACTCCAGTCAGACCCTGGTTGTCTACATGGCTATTTTTAGCCTGCAGTTTGAGTCCCATCTCAGGTGCTAGGACTATATGCTTTTGTTTAGCCAAAGTAGGCAACACAGACATTTTTTACAAACAAGATATATCTCATGTGGGATCGCAAGTGAAACTTCCATACATCAGACAGTATGTCACATGCTACATTTTATTTTGTCACTTAAAATTAAATTCATTTTTAATATGTACAGTAGTAAAATCAAATCAGGATTTAATCCATTTTAGAAACATGTTCTATTACAAGGAGAAATGTGCAGCTTAGACTCAGAATGGTTTAGTGCATTGGCAGTAAATATTAATTCCACGTTGGTTTTATTTCCCCCACAGCCCCTGCCCCCAGTATTTTATATGAGACATTGACCTTTCCAAAGATGCTGCTCTGATAATCTGATCCTCTGCACAACAGTGAAATATTATTGTAATTATTTGTTTTTATAACTATGATGGACACCACTGAGACTGTCTTGACTATAACTGGGCCAAGCAGATGGAGCATTGATTGGGTAACTCTGTTATGCCCCATACCAATATTTCTCAACCATTTCAGATTAACGACATCTTATTAGAAGTCAAAACTTTTCCTGATACCCTTACATTTATTACAAAAGTTAAAAAATGTACCAGTAATAAACCTTTCTAATATATTTGTGGGTTTCAAGAGGATATGACCTTGCAGAGTAAGAATACGGGGGAGTGAGATTTTTTTTGCTTTAGTTTATAATGAATTTTTCAGTGCCTCATGCCCCCCGGATTGCCTTTTGGGAAGCCGCTGGGGCTCAGAACTGTGCTGTTGACAATATAATTTCATAAGAACACCGTATTCCATGGTATTTTGGTCAAACAAGAAAATACAGTGTAATATCTTGATTTCCTCATGCACCAATGGGCCCAAAAGTTTGTGATGTTTAGGTCTGCATCCAGATTCAGGGTTTTTGCTCTGGAGCCATCTCTAGTTACAAATGAAGCACCATCCACGCTAAGAAAAGAACACGTTACTGGAATCGGTTTTCACCATGATTAACATTAGTATGAAAAGCATGTTAAAATACAGTCCATGTAGAGTGGTTATAACCCAGTACAGATGGATCCTAAAGGATTTAAGGATCACTCACTATCTGAACGTCCAAGTTCCTTGCAATAAATATAGAGTGTTATGAAATGAAAGCCAAAGCAAATGAAAGGTTTTCAGTGGAGGTGGAGAAACATGAGTGCACATAATCTTCTCATACAGTGGTATTAATATTTCTTTCTTTCTTTCTTTCTTTCTTTTTCTTTTTAGTTTATTTTGCTTCATTTTCTGTTCTACTTGTGACATTCCTATTGCTCCTGGGGATAGTGGTATTTTATAGCAGGGGTGCGGAAAGCCATTGAACAAAACTGTAAACCCTGTATATGATGGAAATCATTGCAAGTCAGAGGGTGCTGCCAGACCCCCAGGACCCATAGTTTCAGCACCCCTGCCTGGGGGCAGATCCTCCGCTGGTGTGAATTGTTATAGCTTCAGTGAAGCCAAAGAAACTGAGGCAATGAAGCTATGACAACATACACAAGTGGAGGATCTGTCCCCCGATGTTTAAAAAGGGGGTTCCTCCCATCAGTCCAGAGTGATTTTTCAGGAGAGTCTCCATTCATATCCTAGCAAAGACATCTTGGTGTGCAATAGAGATAGATGAGCCAGCTCAGAAAAGAACTGACTCTGAATTTCACACTAAACCTGAATCAAACTCAAATCTTTAAAGTGATTAATTCCCACTACCTTCCACCCCCACATTCTCTGTCATACCAATGCAATCCCGTCTTGGCTTCAATGGGATTTCACTACTATAACTGAAGGTAGAATTTGGCCTTTTGCATGTAAATTAGATCAGTCCTTTAATTGTTTATGGCAGTAAATATATTTAATGTAAAAATATCAGAAAAGTATATTTAGGGGCTGACATTTAAAGGGGCCTTGACCAAGCCTCTCCTCTTTTGTAGGTGCAATTTTCAGCTTACTTAAAGTGATTTAATTTACTAAAATCGCAATGTAGCTTTAGCTCCAGGTCATTGTTGTTGGTATTTCTTGCTTACCACAAGTAGCTTACAAGTTCCTGCTCTCCTCAGACTGGATTTGGACAGCTAAACCATACGCAAGAGGAGAAATACTGAGGAAAAAGCATCCAACTTGCTATTCTGGGTCTTTTCTGTTGTTGCTACATATGTGTAATTCCCATTAGTAGTTACAGAAGATGTGCACATGTGCATTGATGGTAGAATAGACTCCATTTAAAAAAAAGTGAATATGAAATTCTTCCTGTTAGAAATCTCTTATCATTAAATATTGCTTTGCTTTCATCTACAACAAGCATAACAAGATAATTCTATTTACCATTCCTCACCAAGAAAAGTAATTAGAATGCAAGGTAATTTCCATAAAATGCATTATGACTTTAATATCAGTAAACTCCACTTAAATATTAAACACAGAGAAAAAATATTAGCTAAATTATCATAGAATAATACGATCAGGTTACTCTAGGAGAAAAAGTGATAAATGTGTTTTAATAAACTGTGCAAAATTATATGTATCATATTCTTGCTTCCTGTCAATTTTATTTAGAGTTAAATGCCATTGTGATAATTAGTTGGGTTTTAGAGTGTTCATTAAAAGCTTTTCTAATGATCACATAGAGGAATAAGTAAAATTTAATTTCTTTCTTTAAACTCAAAGAAATTCATCAAATAAATAAACAAAAAGCATACTCTGCTGCACACACACACACAATCATGTGATTTCTTCCCAGCAGATAAGCATTCAACACAAGCACAATCAATGGGTCAATGGGTATTTTGCTAATGAATTCAATGGAAGCAGGACTGGGTCCTTTGTTGATACTCTTGGCTCACTGAAGGGGCCCTATTAATTAAAGAGATACTGAGTCAAATCCCCAGTTCTTATCCAGGCCAAACTTCCATCAAAGACAACTCCATGAAGTCAGTGGATTTACACCAATGTAAGTGGGAAGAGAGGCCTTTGTAAGGGTCATGAGGCTCTGACCCTTGGAGCTGTGATCAACCACACTGTTTGAAGTTAATCACTGGTTAATTGCTCCTGGTGGTGAGGGGTAGTGCTGAGCTGACCTAAGCAGGGAGACATACGAAAAGTCACTTGTTCGGCAAACTTGAGAGTCGCTAACAGGAGAGTTTTGGAGGGAGCTTGGAAAGGGAGAGTGAGAAACCTTCCTTCCAGGGTCACTTCTACATGCCATTTCAAGATGGCCAGTGATCTCGACCTGCAACAGATGTGCCATGTTTTCTTTCCTGCATGAAGCCAGAGAGACTTCCAGTGCATGAAGTGTAAGTTGATGGCTATGCTAGAGGAAAAGATTCTTGGATTGGAGAGGCAAGTAGAGATGCTACTGAGAATCAAAGAAGCTGAGGAGTTCCTCATCCAGGTTTGGGAAACACCAATACCCCAGGTTCACAGAAGAAAGGAGCTGGCCAGCCAGGAGTCAGAGAGACAGGAGGTCTGAGAGGAGACCTGGCAGTTCATATCCATCAGAGGCAATAGATGACATTGGCATTCTTCGTGTCTGGAGACAGATGAGAAGAGGACCAGGAGGAAATCCAAACAGCTAAAAGTTACCAGTCAATATTGTAGACGATACCTCTCAAGATCCATCTGGTCCAAGGAAAGGGAGAGAGGTATGGGACACACCTTTGGATGGCAGCTCAGCCCAACCTGTAAGAAAAGTTTGCTTGCCCACTGAGTTCTCCAGGCATCCAAAGAAGATAGACAATCATTGTTGGGATTGAATTCTCAGAAAAATCATAAGACCATTCTGCAAGGGACAAGCAGACAGCAGGATGGTGTGCTATCTTCCCAGAGCTAAGACATGAGACATCACACACGATTAAATAGGCTTTTGAAGTCAATGGGCCAGGATCCTTTGGTGATGGTTCATACTGGTACTAATAACACTGCATCATGGGATATCTCACAGATAATAGATGACTTCAGGGAAGTAGGAAGTGTGCAGAAGAAGTTCAAGTGATGAAGTGAAGGCAGCTATAATAGATATAACAAATGGTACAAAGAGGAAATTGACAGTGATAAATATAAATCAGAAGCTAGGAATTGTAGAAAATTGATAATGGAAGCAAAGGAACACAAGAATAAATCTATGGCCAGCAGAGTTAAGGGGAATAAGAAAGAGTTTTTTAAAGTATGTTAGGAACAAAAATAATTCTAAATATAGTATTGGTCCATTACTAGATCGAAATGGTAGATTTATCAATAATAATGAAGAAAAGGCAGAAAAGTTCAATAAATATTTCTGTTCTGTATTTGGGAAAAACTGATTATGTAGTTTCATCATATGATGATACTCTTTCTATTCAATAAGTATCTCAGGATCATGTTAAACTGCGGCTACTAAAGTCAGATATTTTAAAATCATCAGGTCTGGAATACTTACTTCCAAGAGTTTTAAAAGAGCTGGCTGAGGAACTCACTGGACCCATAATGTTGATTTTCAATAAGTCTTGGTACACTTGGAAATTTCCACAAGACAGGAAAAATTTAATTTTGTGCCATTGTTTAATAAGGGTAAATGGGATGTGTAATTATAGGCTTGTCAGTCTGACAATGATCCCAGGCAAGTAATGGAGCAGCTGATACAGGATTTGATTAAGAAATAATTATAGGAAGGTAATATAATTAATACCACTCAACATGGGTTTGTGTAACATAGATCCTCTCAAACTAACTTGGTATCTTTTTTGATGAGATTACAGTCTTGGTTGACAAAGGTAATAGCATTAATGTAAAATACTTAGACTTCTGTAAGGCGTTTGACTTGCTACCACCTGACATTTTGATTAAAAAACTAACAAGATAGAAAATTAACATGACACACATTAAATAAATTAAAAGATGGCTAACTGATAGGTCTCAAAATGTAATTGTAAACAGGGAATAAATATCAAGTAGGTGTTTTTCTACTGGGGTTCTGCAGGGATCTGTTTTTGGCCCCATGATATTTAAGTTTTTCATCATTAACCTAGAAGAAAACACAAAATCATCACTGAATAAGTTTGCAGATGACACAAAAATTTGGAGAGTGGTAAATAATGATGAGGACAAGTCACTGATATAGAGCGATGTGGATCACTTTGTAAACTGGGTGCAGCCAACTAATATTGGTTTTATTAAGTCCTTACTTAACATGTGATTTTGTGGAATTTGCACACTCCAAAATATTAGGCTTCCATTGCAATTTTGCCAGAGTCCTTGTAACCCCAAGAAAGCTGGATCCAGGATTCCTGGGGGGGCTCGATCCCCAATATTGTGATGGTCACTAGGGTGTCCCCATTCTGAGGTGCTCTCTCTGCACTAGATGTGTCCCTGGTCCACTGATCATTACATACAGTTCAAAGCAAATACAATTTATTAAACAGCAATCAATTTTTAAATAATAAGGAAAAAAATGAGAAAGGTTAATGGAAAACACATCACCCTGCTCTGTGGCACGGGGACATCGCAACCAGTGTCTCTGGAATGTCAGGGCAGTTCACTCATGTCCCAGGCCTCCCACCAAGGCCCTGGCTGTGCTGCAAGGATGCAGGGATGCTGCAGGTCAGACACTTGCTCTGGTGGTGGCCACATACCTTCAGGCTCTAGGTGGCATGATCCTTCTTTCCAGCATCACCCCCACCCATTGGGGTTACGATCCCCCCCTCCAAGCTTGTGCTGCAAGACCTCTTGGCTGGGGGCATCTTCCTGCGCTGGGCTCGCTTCCCAGGATCCCCCTCGCTCTTCCCCCAGCTGCTTGCCACACCTGGCTCTGGACTGCTCCAGCCTCAGCCCCAACTCTAGCCCCAGCCCTGCTGCTGCTTTGCCTCCAACTCCCTGGGCTGCTTTTCTAGCCCCTCTGGCTCTGCGGCTGCAGCTCTCCTCCCAGCACAGGTCTGCTCTCTGGGCTGCTTCTGTGACTCTGCTCCCAGCACTGACCTGTTTCCTGGGCTGCTTCTCTGGTTCTCGCTGGCTGGCTTCTTAGTTCAGCCCTATTCTGTTCCAGGCAATTCCAGCTAACTTGGAGGACAGGACCTCCTGGCCTCCTGACTCCCTCATTAGCCAGCCCACCCTGTCAATCGGGCTGACCTGAAACATTGGCCTCTCCTCATTGCTCCTGGGGACTGTCAGTCTCAGGGTCCTGATTTCCCATCGACCCTTCCCCTTTCTTTTTGGTATTAGAATTATCCAATTGAAAGAAGCCCACTGAGTTTTAGTAAGGGGCCTTACACTTGGGCGCACAAACAGCGGAATCTGAAGCTGGAATAGAGAGGTTATTTTCCTGCTGTATTTGGCACGGTGTCACCACTGCTGAAATACAGTGCTCAGTTGTGATGTCCACAATTCAAGAAAGATGTTGAAAAATAGGAGAGGACAAGAGCAATGAGAATGATTAAAGAAATAGAAAACCTGCCTTATCGTGATAGACTCAAGGATCTCAACTATTTAGCTTAACAAAAGAGAAGGTTAAGGGGTGACTGGATTACAATCTATAAGTACCTACATGGGGAACAAATATTTAATAACGGGCTCTTCAATATAGCAGAGAAAGGCATAACATGATCCAATGGCTAGAAAATGAAGCTAGACAAATTCAGACTGGAAATAAGGCATACATTTTTGACAGTAAGAGTAATTAACCATTGGAATAAGGGTCATGGTGGATTCTCCATTGCTGACCATTTTAAAATCAAGATTGGATGTACTTCTAAAAGATCTGCTCTAGGAAATATTTCAGGAAAATTCTATGGCCTGCGTTATGCAGGAGGTACAACTAGATGATCACAGTGGTCCCTTCTGACCTTGGAATCTATGAATAAGAATTTGGCCTAATATTTTAACATCGTATTCATTTTTCTGTATATATTAGACAAAATCTTTCAAAAATATGTAAGCCTAGGTTTTCAGTTAAACCAAGGCCCCTTTATGTGACTCTGACACTGTAAGAACCCTATACGTGGTTCCTCAGTGTATAAATGGGAATCATGTCTTCAGTGTTAACAAATCCCAAGTGATCTTCATACCTTACTGATGTTAAAAAATATTTATAAGTTCCAATATATTACTTTTAGCTGTGGTAAATTTCTATGAGACAAGCCCACATATGCAAAGCAATTCAAAAACAGAAGCATCAGGCTGAAATCCCATATAGTAGGTCAGGCAACATAGGCAAAATGCATTAGCTATCATGCATTACCACACATTTCCTTGCAAACTCTGGGTGCTGTCCTGCAACCCCTTAGTAATTTTAATAGTTGTTTTGAAGTTCAGTAGTCCAACGGACTATTCGCATGAGTAAGGGCACTAACTTAAGTGAGGGTTTACAGAACTGGGTCCAATGGGCCTGATTCAATGTCCATTGAAGCCAATGGTACTCTTCCCACTGTTTTTAGTGGGTGCTGAATACGTTAAGCTCTTTTGGAAACAATGGTAATTAAAATATGATCAATAGCAGTTTGACCTGAGTAAGAACTGAATAACTGGGCCCTTAAACCTTATTTCACTAAACTTTTTCCATTTATAATATTGTCACAGTTCCTGGAGATTATTGCATATCTAACTTATCCTGTAACCATAATGTTGTTTATTCTTTCTTATGAACCTTTACATTATTTCTCATTAGAGCCCCAGAGAACAGACTCAGTTACAACATCCTTGTGACGAATTTCCATTTAGTTGATATCAAAGTTGTGAAACAGGTAGGATCAGAACTGAAACTAATAACAGTGAAGTTAATCATGTTACCATAAGTGAAATGCAGTAATAAAAAGTAATTGAGTTTAATACATAATTTAGATCATTACTTGTTAATGCATTCTGCTTAGGTGTTGAAAGAAAATTATTTATCTCATATACAGTTAAGATTTCATTTGTTTTTATAATGGAATGCTTTCCAATTGACTTTAATAAGAACAGTTTGTTAAATCAGATTTTGAATTTGTGCATAGATTTGAAGTTCATATGGTAATTTTTGACATGATATATGTAGCACTTGCATTCTCCTCTTAAAGTGGTTGGATTTATTCTCTCATGAGATTTAATATTCATTGTTGTCTTATATTACAAAAATTAAATTGGTTTTCTCTGATGTCTTGATGGGAGGCAATTTGGCTTATGATTATTTTATTTTATTTTTAAAGCAATTAATAGCTTCACTGGCTTTTTGAGGCACTCTGTTCTTTTTGCTATCCATCATGGGCCTTGTGACAAAATTCTCTGTGAAAAACTTTATATTAAAGATTCTTTCAATGAAAGCAGACACTCTTAATTATTTTTGATTTATTTACATTTTCTCTTAATGGTTTTCCTGACACAGTGCACTTCAGTAGAAACTGTAGTGACCTGAACAAGGGATTCTATACAGTAACATTATGTAACGCAATACTGTGAACAGAACAATATGGTCAAATTCCTATTAGTGCTTCCATTAAAAATCCCTCTCTATCTTCTTATTTCTTTCTGAGGTTCAGTTCAGAACTGCAGAATTCAGCTCAGAAGGGATTTTTTTCTAAAAATGAAAATAGTCCAATTGTCAAACTGAGTATGTTACCTATGGGAGGATATTTTATGTTGTTTAGGGATTAGGCCCTCAATTCAAGAAATTACTTCAGCACTTGCTTAACTTTAAGCACATGGATAAGTCCCATTGCTTTAAGCACCTCCTATAAGTTAAGCACATACAGAAGCAGCCTTCCTGAATGGGAATGGTTTATTGAATTGGCACCTAGAGCAAGAAGTTGAAAGTCAGGACTCTTGAGTTCTATTCCCAGTTTCTGACATTGACATCCACTATGGGCTTGGGTAAATGCCTCTTTATGCCTCAGTTTCCCCACCTGTAAAAGGGGTATAACGATACTTACCTATCACACAGGGGCTTTATGAGGCTTATAGCCAATGTCTGAGAATAAGTTTGAGATCTTTGGCAGAAGGCTGACAATATAAATGCAAGGCAATATTATCATCACTGTGCATGCATGTCCCCTTCACTATAATGTTTCAAAATATGATCACAGGGTGCATTTAAATGCATTTTTATCCATCGCTTTTATTTATGATGACTTTTTTCACTCCTGGTAAATTTAAACCCATGAGAGGCTGAATTATCTGCTAGAGAAGGTGCTGCCTTGTGAGCTTCAGTGTTACAAGGAGGAGGGCTTCTATAATTCCTGACAAAGGCTTGACCTGTGAAGTTGTGAACCACAAAATGTCAGCTGCAGTTTGTAACTTTCACTGTGTAAGATTATAAATATTGGACCAAATCTTTATCTTGCTGAAGTCAATCACAACATTCTTATTAACTACAATGGGACCAGATTTTGGACAATTATAAACAAAAATCAGGGTGCTTTGTGAGCCCATTATTAATTGTCAGTGATACTAGAGACGACTGCTGGTTTTTCTGATGACATTCATGATACTAGGTGATCGAATGCAATCCCAACAGAAATCTTGCACGAGTGCACATGTATGTTTTTTTTTACATTATTCTTTTAGCATCTCTCCATGGGCACTAGTTTTCTGCTATCAGACAATTCTAATATTCAACCTAGACCTCCCACACCGCAACTTGAGACCGTTGCTCCTTGTTCTGTCATCTGCCACCACTGAGAACAGTCGAGCTCCATCCTCTTTGGAACGCCCCTTTAGGTAGTTGAAGGCTGCTATCAAATCCCCCCTCACTCTTCTCTTCTGCAGACTAAACAAGCCCAGTTCCCTCAGCCTCTCCTTATAAGTCATGTGCCCCAGCCTCCTAATCATTTTCATTGCCCTCCACTGGACCCTCTCCAATTTGTCCACATTTCTGATGCAATACTCCAGATGTGGCCTCACCAGTGCCGAATAGAGGGGAATAATCACTTCCCTTGATCTGCTGGCAATGCTCCTACTAAGGAAGCCCAGTATGTCATTAGCCTTCTTGGCAACAAGGGCACACTGCTGACTCATATCCAGCTTCTCATCCACTGTTATCCCCAGTTTCTTTTCTGAAGAACTGCCGCTTAGCCTGTCAGTCCCCAGCCTGTAGCAGTGCATGAGCTTGTTGAGCCGGTTTGGCCTAATCTTCCAATTTTTCTAGGTCACTCTGGACCCTATCGCTACCCTCCAGCATATCTACCTCTCCCTTCAGCTCAGTGTCATCTGCAAACTTGCTGAGGGTGCACTCCATCCCATCATCCAGGTCATTAATGAAGATGTTAAACAAAACCAGCCCCAGGACCAACACCTGGAGCACTCTGCTTGATAACAGGTGCCAACTAGACATCGAGCCATTTATCACTACCAGTTGAACTTGACAATCTAGCCAGCTTGCTGTCCACCTTATAGTCCATACTTTTTTACATTGCTTGCAAGAATACAGTTGGAGACCATATAAAAAGCTTTGCTAAAGTCAAGATATATCACATCCACTGCTTTCCCCATATCCACAGAGCGAGTTATCTCATCATAGAAGGCAATCAGGTTGGTCAGGTATGACTTGCCCTTGGTGAATCCATGTTGACTGTTCCTGATCACCTTCCTCTCCTCCAAGTGCTTCAAAATGGATTTCTTAAGGACCTGCTCCATAATATTTCCAGGGACTGAGCTGAGGCTGACCAGTCTGTAGGTCCCCGAGTTCTCTTTCTTCCCTTTTTAAAAGATGGGCACTATATTTGCCTTTTTCCAATCATCTGGAACCTCCCCAATCATCATGAGTTTTCAAAGATAATGGCCAATGGCTCTGCAATCACATCAGCCAACTCCCTCAATACCCTCAGATGCATTACATGTGGCCCCCATGGACTTGTGCATGTCCAGATTTTCTAAATAGTCCTTAACCTGTTCTTTCACCACTAAGGGCTGCTCACCTCCTCCCCATACTATGCTGCCCAGTGCAGCAGTCTGGGAGCTGACCTTGTCTGTGAAGACCAAGGCAAAAAAAGCATTGAGTACTTCTGCTTTTTCCACATCATCAGTCACTAGTTTCCCTCCCCCATTCAGTAAGGGTCCCACACTTTCCCTGACCTTTTTCTCGTTGCTAACATACCTATCATTAATGCATATGAAGTTATGAGAATGTGTTGTATGGTTGTCATTAAAATATGCTGTGGGTTTGGGAGGCACCCAGATACTAACTCTCCAGAGACAATATCAAGGGAGGTAACCAACACCCAGGTGGGTGCTGAACAGACATCTCCACCAATTGTCCAGCAGAGTTGCTAACATACCTTGTTACGCTTCACATCCCTGGCTAGCTGCAACTCCAGTTGTGCTATGGCCTTTCTGATTACACCTCTGCATGCTCGAGCAATATCTTTATACTCCTCCCTAGTCATCTGTCCAAGTTTCCACTGCTTGTAAGCTTCCTTTTTGTGTTTAAGTTCACTGAAGATTTCTCTGTTAAGCCAAGCTGGTTGCCTGCCATATTTGCTATTCTTTCTGCACATCGGGGTGGTTTAAAATACAGCCAGCTCTCCTTGACTCCTTTCCCCCTCATATTAGCCTCCGAGGGGATCCTGCCCATCAGTTCCCTAAGGGAGTCAAAGTCTGCTTTTCTGAAGCCAGGATCCATTTTCTGCTGATCTCCTTTCTTCCTTTTGTCAGGATCCTGAACTCAACCATCTCATGCTGCCCAGGTTGCCACCCACTTCTACTTCCCCTACCAATTCTTCCCTGTTTGTGAGAAGCAGGTCAAGAGGAGCACAGCCCCTGGTTGGTTCCTCCAGTACTTGCACCAGGAAGTTGTCCCCAACACTCTCCAAAAACTTCCTGCCTTTGGTCCACACTTGTATTGTACAGTCTGGGAATTCATAGAATCATAGAATCATAGAATATCAGGGTTGGAAGGGACCTCAGGAGGTCATCTAGTCCAACCCCCTGCTCAAAAGCAGGACCAATCCCCAATTAAATCATCCCAGCCAGGGCTTTGTCAAGCCTGACCTTAAAAACCTCTAAGGAAGGAGATTCCACCATCTCCCTAGGCAACGCATTCCAGTGTTTCACCACCCTCCTAGTGAAAAAGTTTTTCCTAATATCCAACCTAAACCTCCCCCACTGCAACTTGAGACCATTACTCCTTGTCCTGTCCTCTTCTACCACTGAGAATAGTCTAGAACCATCCTCTCTGGAACCACCTCTCAGGTAGTTGAAAGCAGCTATCAAATCCCCCCTCATTCTTCTCTTCTGCAGACTAAACAATCCCAGTTCCCTCAACCTCTCCTCATAAGTCACGTGTTCCAGACCCCTAATCATTTTTGTTGCCCTTCGCTGGATTCTTTCCAATTTATCCACATCCTTCTTGTAGTGTGGGGCCCAAAACTGGACACAGTACTCCAGATGAGGCCTCACCAATGTCGAATAGAGGGGAACGATCACGTCCCTCGATCTGCTCGCTATGCCCCTACTTATACATCCCAAAATGCCATTGGCCTTCTTGGCAACAAGGGCACACTGCTGACTCATATCCAGCTGCTCGTCCACTGTCACCCCTAGGTCCTTTTCCGCAGAGCTGCTGCCTAGCCATTCGGTCCCTAGTCTGTAGCTGTGCATTGGGTTCTTCCATCCTAAGTGCAGCACCCTGCACTTATCCTTATTGAACGTCATCAGATTTCTTTTGGCCCAATCCTCCAATTTGTCTAGGTCCCTCTGTATCCTATCCCTGCCCTCCAGCGTATCTACCACTCCTCCCAGTTTAGTATCCAATTCAGAGGAGGACAAGTTTTGCTCAGCCCTTGCATGGAGGTGAAAAGTCGAGAGATTTCTCAAGCCAAATTAATGAAGGCATAGGTGCAGTTGCCAGTATAGGTGACTGTGTAAGTGGGAATGTGGGTTGCACCTCCCCAATTCAGGGGCTGAAGGAAGCTGATTCAGGCCTGGCACAATCTGTCCCAACCTTGTGCCCCCATTACAATCGTCCCTAAGGGCTATCGAAAGTGCATGGAATCACCCAGACCTACGAACACCCTGGCTACATCTCAAGACACCCTCCCCCACACCACACCCCAAGTCTGCCCCCAGCCTGCTGTAGATCATCCCCTGCAATGGAGGAGGGGCTGCAGGATAGCAGAGAGCTTGTAGGACTCACCAGAGCAATCTCTGTGCCAGTGGGAATCCCCAGGGAGGGATCTCATACCTGCCCTATGGCTTGTTTACAGCCGCATGTCTGGTATAAGGGGACCACAGGCCCAGGCCAGTGTTGAATCAGACCCCTTCTCTACTCCCCTCCTTGCAGACCTAACTAGGGGCTGGACACAGTCAGACCCGGAGTGGGTTTTATTTATTAAGAGTTAGCAAATAATGATCTCAGCCCAGCTGACTACGTGTTACTCAAAATAACGTCTTCTAAGGGTGGATGGCGGGAAAGAGCTGAACCAGCTGGGGAATGAGATACCCACAGACATGTTACGGTTTTTAGCAGAGAGACAGGCTACCAGAGAGTCACAGCACAGGCCAAAAATACAATCCAGCTGTGACGTTGCTGCTGGTGGTGCTGTTGTTTCCTTTTCGTGCTTCCGCTCGTGTACCTGTTCCATTGGTTTATCGCGTGGCCTGATATAACATGATGCCTTCACTGTTCTAAACAAACCCTTTTCCTGTGGATCAATAACAACGGTAGTAGCCAACGGATGTTCTTCGCAGCAGAGCAAATAAGCAAGTGCCTGCAGTCAAAATGGGTCAAGTGCTTCAGTAACAGTGTGGTTCCTGCCGGAGGCAGAGGCTCCTTAGCTAGCTACAAGAGGGGTGGGCATTAATTTTACAAATGGCTGGTTCCCGAAAGGATTCAAATCACATACACAAAGCCGGGGCTGTACTTTGGGAACGACATTATGGTTGTGCTTCTGGCCCTTCAGAATATTTGTTTTTCAGACATGGGGATTGACTCACTGTCAGTGGTGCAGGGAGATGGAAATGACACATCCCCTGTGCCAATGATCCTCTTGAATTCACCCTGAGGTGAGGCAAATGGCCTTTGCCCTAACACCTTCCATCAGTGCTTCTGCTACAGAGGGCTTTCATTTGCAGGAGGAGTTTCAAAGGAGTGGGGGTTGCACTGCTTCCACATAGCCCTCTTTGGCCAACTCCTCTTGAGGCTGCACTGACCCAGAGACACTCCCAGCCCCATTGGAGCAGGAGGGAGGCTGTGATCCCTTCCAGATGCTGCAGTCCATCCTTTGGTGGACTTTCCATCCCCAGGGCCTTGCAAACGTGTTTACGTTGATGCAATCTAGGCTGGATTTTGCAATGAAGTTAAGATGCAATTTCATGCTCTGAAGCCTCATTTCTTATCAGTTTAGGTATTTTGTATAAAAAACCCAAATCATAGCAAGACTGTCTGCAAAAGGGATGGGTGGGATTATGTTTACAAGTATTTCAATGCAAGTGAATGAATGGACTACATTAAAGATGGATCAGTTCACAATATGTCTATTTCGGTACATTTTCACATAACCTTTGGTTTTCAAGCCCCCCCCCCTCTTTTTTGATTCTTTACACACTATGATCCCTTGCTTGATTACTGTGTAGGTGAAGGAGGGAACACAGTAGCTTCTATTGTTAACAAGCTCTGTGGTATGAAACTGGATTTGTATCTGGGGATGTGTGTCAATTGCACTGCAGCATAGGTATGATGTTACCTAATGTGGCTGACTGGGGGGCGATCCTGTTTGAAATAATCCTTGCAGATCTAATACACAGCTGGGAATGTTTCTGATCCAAAAGAAGCCGAATCTTAAATGTCTTGGAAGAAATCCTTAAAATCAGACCAGTGGAGAGGAAGAGCTTGACAGAGAGACAACTCGCTGTGCCGCTCGGAAGGCGTTCTAGAACCAAGTCAATCAGATATCTTCTGCTCATCTGCATATACCATGTGACTAACTGAACACCATCTGAACACCATTTGGTTCTAAGAGGATGAACACTGCATTCCTGAGAGGAGTGATTATCTCCCAGGAGTGACAGGTTACATACTGGAAGAAAAACAATTAGCACAGCAGTGAGGAAGCCGGTGGAAGACAGATGGAAATGGCAATGTTAGAGTCTTTTAAACTCAGTGTGATGAGTCAGAGATGAAACCTTTTATACAACAGGCCTGGAGAAGCTGACTGAAATAATTTAATAAATGATAGATATTGTTGGTGATTACACTATTTGTCATATAATGGATTCAGACACTTGGTGATGGCATCTTGACTTGTGATGCTGCAAGTTCATAGCTTACCCGCTTTGATTATTTTAGTGATGCTTTTCCTGTTATCATAGCAAAAAGGTCTTCTATTAAGAGCATAAAACAGCATATTAAAATATACACATTCTGGGGTTAACAATTCAGCAGTAAAAATTCTCTCTGACTCAGCTGGGCTAGGCTGCAGTTCAGAAACATTTGCTTTATAAATGCAGTTTGAAAAATGTATGTTTTTTTAATTAAATAGCAGTTTGAAGTTCTAAGAAAAAATTAATAAGCTAAAGTTGTATTTACACAACTGAAAAATGACTTACATTATAATATAAAGCAAATATTTCACACTGCTAGGTCGCCCCAACTTGACACAACTCTTTTTACCTATTACACACAGAAAACTACATCAAAAGAACATTATTAAGGTTGCAAATAAAACACTCAAAGTTAGGAAATAGCAGAATTAAGGTGACCCATGCAACCTGAATTCAGCCATCTTGTGCATATGCATCATGATACAGTCTTTAGTTACATTACCACATATTTCCCCCCTCTCCCCACCGGACCTCTGTTTCATTTGGTGCATAGGATGGACCATTCTCTGGAGATGAATCAGGGTTGTGTAGTACAGGTGGCTGTTGTCGGTAGGCCCTCTGCCTCATTTGTTGTAGACGCTGAAAGGTGTTTAGTGAATGAGGCAGGGAATTGCAAAGAGGAAGGATGGCCTCATGGTTAAGACAGTTGAATGCTGCTCTGGAGAATTGAGTTCTATCTCTGTGTTTGTCATGGAGTTCCTATGTGATGCTAGTCAAGTCACTTAAATTACATTTTTCAGCAGTGGTCATTAACTGTGTGTTCCTCATTTTCTGGGTGCTCAAGTTGAGACTACAGGGTCTGACTTACAAACATCTTGTGCATTCATAGCTGCAGTGAAGTCAATGGAAATTCTGCTTAGAACATATAAAGTGTTATATAATGCAAAGGACTATGAAAAATCAGTCCCTAAGCATCTGAAATTGGATACCCAAAGTTAGTGGAAACTTTTAACTTTAATCTCTCTGTGCCTCAGGGCTTGTCTCCACTTACTGTGGCTGCAGCGATCGATCCACCAAGAGTCAATTTAGTGGATCTAGGGAAGACCCACTAAATCAACCACCGATCACTCTCCCGTCAACTCTGGTATTCCACCGGAATGAGAAGCATAAGGTAAGTCAGCCGGAGAGTTTCTCCCGTCGATCCAGCGCAGTGTAGACACCACAATAAGTTGACCTAAGGTATGTCAACTCCAGCTACATTATTCATGTAGCTGGAGTTGCATAACTTTGGGCGACTTATCCCCGTAATGTAGACCTGCCCTCAGTTTCCCTCTTGTAAAATGGGGATAATAGCACCCTCTCATCTCACAGGGGTGTTGTGGAAATAACTTCATTAAGGTCCTGTAGTGATGAGCCCCATAGAAAAGGCCATGAGAAAATTAAAAATTCTGTCTTCAGAGCAGGGTTTGAATAATGTAAAAGCAAATAGGGCAGGGGCCACACACTGAACAATGAGGAGAACACAAAATATTGAATAGCTACATCATCCCTCCCATGCACTGAGTGAGGCAGGGGTCCTATGGAGAAAATAGTATATGATGAAATTAACGACTATTTCATAATGCATGCGTACAAGGGGCTGAATTAAGATTGCACGGGTAATCTTAATTGTGACATTTCCTAATGGTTGAGTGCTTGACTTTGTAATGCTAATAATATTCTTTTAATGTAGTGTTGTGTGTGTAATATAATATATGGTTTAACTGGTATTCGCTGACTACGGTTTTCTTAGGGCATGTCTGCACAGTGAGTGAGGGGTGTGATTCCCCTTCTTGGGTACACATACTTGCGATAGCCCTCATTGAGCCTGACACTGGTGGGTCTACACTTCCAATATTTTGGAAAATGTCTGTCGTTTGGTGAAATCTGGTGCATTCCCACGGCAAGCGTCCCTTCCCCTACCATTGCTCTGTTTTCCATAAGTATCTCGTGCCCCAGGGATATGTCATTCTTATTAAGGAAGGTTTAGCAGTATCAAGAGGGGAAAGAACTTCAGAAGTGACAGAGAAACCTCCCTCTACTTCATTACCCTCTTACACATGAACCTGTCATTCTGGAGAACAAAGAACTGAACTTGCAATCCATACTCAGATTCCCCATTGGGATCATAGGTGCTGGAACTAGAGGTGCGGGGGGTGTTGCTGCACCCCCTAGCTTGAAGTGGTTTTCATTATATACAAGGTTTATAGTTTGGTTCAATGGATCTAAGCACCCCCACTATAAAAATTGTCCCAGCACCCCCTATCAGGATACCCTCATCTTGTCTATATAAACAAAGTGGAATGCGGTTTTGTTTTGAAAAAATGATGGTCATAAAAGAGTAATGACCAGGTGAATATGGGGTGTTTCTCTTTAACTCTGAATTTCACTTTTACTGACTTATTTCACATCCCCTCCACAATGACCTGTTCATGATTATTGTTTTAGTTTCATTTGGGACACCAAGCCTGAATTCCTTGTATAACAATTACTATGGTGGGGATTGAACTGGCTTCCACTAGACCTATGACAACAAATACAGCTTGAGCTAAAAGTAGCAGGCTTTATATCAAATCCATGTCCATCACAGATCAGGCATAGCGGGGGACACATAATTCACACCATCCAGCAAGTTACATATATCCCCTGGACAGAGGAAGCTCATCCCAGATTTCTGAGGTCTAGAAGATGTTCAAATTCTGGACAATCCCAACTTTTGTGGCAGCCACCATCTTGGCTGACACCAGGGACTCCCAGCAAGAGTCCCTACAACTGAAGCTAAAAAGCCAGGCTGTAGAGGTGACTGCTGTAACAGACCCATATCCTTTGTGGTTTGTGCACAGAGTGGGATGAGTAACACACTGAGCAGTGCATTATACTCGCACAAGCAAAACATCCAATTATTTTTAGATCAGAGTTTTTATGGTCTAGTTTTAAAACATAAGTTAGTTTCTAGGATGTGCAAGTTTTTACCTTTCTCAGTGTGTAGCCATTTGCTAGTCCAAGATTTTGGACATGCTAGAATAATAGTCATAATGGTCTACATTTTCAAAACTGACCAGTGATTTTGGGTGCTTCTGTTTCTGAATGCTAATTCAAGACTCCTGATTTTTTAGCTTTTTTCTTTTTTAAAAAAGCCTTGAAGGATCTGGGAACCCCAACATTCAGTCACCTAAACCCAATAGTCACTTTTGAAACTGTACACCCTGTTGGCTAAGTCTATGTCACAGCCCTAAGGTGGATTTGTGCAGGAAATGGCCTAACTTGATTATCATGCACATTGTGTAGAGAGTTGTCACTTTGGATGGGCTATCACCAGCAGGAGAGTGAATTTGTGTGGGGGGGTGGAGGGTGAGAAAACCTGGATTTGTGCTGGAAATGGCCTAACCTGATGATTACTTTAGATAAGCTATTACCAGCAGGACAGTGGGGTGGGAGGAGGTATTGTTTCATATTCTCTGTGTATATATAAAGTCTGCTGCAGTTTCCACGGTATGCATCCGATGAAGTGAGCTGTAGCTCACGAAAGCTTATGCTCAAATAAATTGGTTAGTCTCTAAGGTGCCACAAGTACTCCTTTTCTTTTTGCGAATACAGACTAACACGGCTGCTACTCTGAAACCTGCTGTGACTGTACCCCTTCACAGGCTCCTACAGCTGGCAGCTTTAACTATTGTAAAGGCATACACATTTTAGCAGCCAACAAGGTGCGTTTTCTAAAACATCAGCTTTTCAAAATTATGGAAATGAAATCCACAAAATGCTCAGGTAATGTTATTTTCCCACTCTAATCGCTTTAATGCACTTTAGCAAAGTAACTATGCCCCATTGTAACAATAAGAAAAGAAATTGTTTACAAATTGTACATTGAAATTTAAGTTACTAGTAGTAGCAACAGGTTTATAGTGACAAATCACTTTAGATTGGAGTTTAATTTATGAAGATTGCTTTACCTGAGGCTATGGTAATCTATGCCTTTGGAGTAATTCACACTCTGCCTCATTTCTAATGCAGTCAAAGACTGTCGTATTTCACGATGACAATGTAATCACAGATCCACATTAAAAAGTCATTATTGTTTAGAATCCAGCTTGGTTTGAAAAACACTTGCTATAAAATTCAACAGCCTTTGTAAATTACCCAAAGGTTTACTCAAGAATACAAGGTGCAGTGATTTAAATCTGGAATTTACTACTTTATTGATTATATGGGATTTTTAGGTCACTGCATTTACGGGAAATGATTAGTGAGTAATCAAAGTAATAAACTCCCTGATGCTGGTTCATAAATAATTATTAATTGAATTTTCTTTATCAACTATTAGATGTAAACTGCTTTCACTGTAAGAAATCTTTATGAAACTTTTTTTGTCATTTTTTGTACTGTGGTCTGAAAATCAAGAGTGATAAAAGAAAGAACTCAAAGCATTATTTCTGATTTGGAGGCATAAAGGACTCCATTAGACACTCCAACTGCACTTTTTGGTTGCCAGCTGGTTAGCTAAAACTTTTGGACCTCCAGTTCACAGGGAGGAAAAAGGAAAGAAAAGGTTCTTAACAATTTAAAGATCAGTAGGAATTCAATAATTGCTGCATGTACAGTAATGTATAAAAGGCTAGTTGCTTGTTAGAATATAAATCTGGGTTTTAAAACATCACTAAGTAGGCAGAATTTATATATTTATTAGCTACATGCTCTAACAGTGCTGGCAAAGTAGCTGTCTGTCATAAATATAAACGGAAGGGTAAACCCCTTTGAAATCCCTCCTGGCCAGGGGAAAGCTCCTCTCACCTGTAAAGGGTTAAGAAGCTAAAGGTAACCTCGCTGGCACCTGACCAAAATAACCAATGAGGAGACAAGATACTTTCAAAAGCTGGGAGGAGGGAGAGAAACAAAGGGTCTGTCTGTATGCTGTTTCCTGCGGGGATAGACCAGGAATGGAGTCTTAGAACTTTTAGAAAGTAATCTAGCTAGGCATGTGTTAGATTATGATTTCTTTAAATGGCTGAGAAAAGAATTGTGCTGAATAGAATAACTAATTCTGTCTGTGTATCTTTTTTGTAACTTAAGGTTTTGCCTAGAGGGGTTCTCTATGTTTTTGAATCTAATTACCCTGTAAGATATCTACCATCCTGATTTTACAGGGGGGATTTCTTTATTTCTATTTACTTCTATTTTTATTAAAAGTCTTCTTGTAAGAAACTGAATGCTTTTTCATTGTTCTCAGATCCAAGGGTTTGGGTCTGTGGTCACCTATGCAAATTGGTGAGGCTTTTTATCCAACATTTCCCAGGAAAGGGGGGGTGCAAGTGTTGGGAGGATTGTTCATTGTTCTTAAGATCCAAGGGTCTGGGTCTGTAGTCACCTAGGCAAATTGGTGAGGCTTTTTACCAAACCTTGTCCAGGAAGTGGGGTGCAAGGTTTTGGGACGTATTTTGGGGGGAAAGACGCGTCCAAACAGCTCTTCCCCAGTAACCAGTATTAGTTTGGTGGTGGTAGCGGCCAATCCAAGGAGGACGGGTGGAATATTTTGTACCTTGGGGAAGTTTTGACCTAAGCTGGTAAAGATAAGCTTAGGAGGTTTTTCATGCAGGTCCCCACATCTGTACCCTAGAGTTCAGAGTAGGGGATCAATAATTGCTGCATGTACAGTAATGTATAAAAGGCTAGTTGCTTGTTAGAATATAAATCTGGGTTTTAAAACATCACTAAGTAGGCAGAATTTATATATTTATTAGCTACATGCTCTAACAGTGCTGGCAAAGTAGCTGTCTAATTTGCAAGAAAGTCCAGCATAGTTTTAAATTCAGTCTTAGCTGTGACTATTGAACAAGGATTCAAAAGCACAATAAAAACAAATGATGCAATGAACCAGTTAAAATCACTGTATGTATTTTTCTTTAATTAGGCATTTTTGAGCTGTGAATTGGATCAGATATTCCCCAAAGCACATGACATGTGGACATGTAATAGCAGCTTTTGGGATGTTACATTAGCTTGTTATGCTTGCAAATAGAGTTTTGTAAATTAACTTTAGGAGTAATTTAATGCAGTTTTGTTGAAGTACAGGTAGAAGCTGGAGATGCTGCTTTCATATCTGGGTTTTTAATATAGTACATTTAGTGACAATGATGATCCGAGGTCAACCGTTTCACATTTTTAAGAAGCAGCTCATGAATATTTTCGGTTCTAGTAAAAGTGAATACTAAAGAGCTGGTTTACACAGAGATGGGCTCATTACTGTGTTGGTGACTGAATACGTACAAGAACAAATTCTTGCCAGTAAATGAGACCATACGGACAAGGGTTTTTCTTCTTGCCTGACGCAAATAGTGCCATTTAAAAATGATTTTAGACAGCTGACTTTTTTTTTTATAATGCTGTGGCTAAATTGAGCAAAGGAAAATTCTCTATTTAGGATCTTGTTGTCTTCAAGTTGATCTATATCTATCCCAACCATAATGGGAATATTTATAACTGGAGCAGTGATCCATACAGTTCTGAAAGCTCCCCTGCTCCTACCACCACCTTCAGGTGACCCACGCAATTGAATGATCATCAGTACTTTAGAAAGCTGCACTGGGAATTTCACCATGAAAAATAACAGGAGTTTTTCCTGGAGGGTTCACCTTTTAGGCACCAAGTTTATGGGGTCCTGTAGAGCCTATGGCTCTGCCCTCATGGATATCACTGTAGGACTAGAGCCTTTAGCCTGCTGTCAGTGAGGCGATATGTTCTGGTGGACAGGGTAGTAGACTCTGGTTATGTCTCTATGTGAACTGAGAGGTGTGATTCCCAGCTCACGCAGAGGCACATACAAATAGCAGTGTGTCCCCAGCGACACGAGTGGAAGATTGGGCTAGCTGCCCTGTACCCTGAGGGCCAGGCGGGATTGTACTCTGGGTAACGAGCTCAGGCAGCTGCCCGTACCACCATAGACACATTGCTGTTTTTAGGCACTCAAGCAGGGTTAGTGCTGGTACATGTACTCAAGCAGGGAACCACACCCCTCAGCTCAAATGTAGACTCCCTATGACTTAGGACAGTGTTCCTCAACCTTTTGATACCAGGGACTGGCTTGCTGCCTTCCTCAACTGTGTCAGAGAAATCTCAGGGCCTGGCGCTGGTCCATGGATCCGTCATTGAGAAACACTGACTTAGGAGACATGGGGTCTAGCCTTGTGCCTGCAGTGTGACTTTGGGCAACTCATCTGACCTCTGTTTCCCCTGCCGTTGTCTGTCTGATTTATTTTAGCGTGTAAGCTCTTTAAGGCAAAATACTATATATTTGTATGGTGCCTACCTCAATGAAGCACCACTGTAATATCAATAATAAACATTTGTGAATTAGATTAAATGCACTCAATACGTTAAAGAATATCCTGCATTGAGTTGGTTACAAGTTACTGGAAATTCTAGCAATGTAAATTGACAATTGTAAGTTCTATGTGGATTTGTTCACTGAGGAGTTTAAATAATGTTGTCCAGGCAACAAGGAGCTGCAACAGAGTCATTGTAGTAGAGATTTCAGTCCACACCAATCACACAGATAGTCTCAGGGGTATTAACATTTACTCTTGGAACACCAGACAACTCCTAGACCCTCAGCTGAAGTAAATACACTGACTTTCTCCAGCTGGGGATCTGGCCCAACATCTTTAAGATGGCTGGTTGATAGCTATGCCTTACATGAGCCAGCAGATGACCTCAACATTTAAGGGTGCTGAGCTTGTTTGGAAACCTGGCCCCAATTTTGGATGCTGAGCATTTGAAAATCCAGCTCGGAGTGCTTTTGGAGATCTGGATGTAATTGACAGATCTTAGCCCCCATAACCATACTCTGAAGCCAGAAAAGTAAAAACAAATGGGCAAACATCTGAAGTGACCATTCTTACCAGGCAGTAGTAATAAGAATAAGGAAAGGCTTTGTTAGGTTTCTTATACAACTTTGTTTCCTAAGCCCTGATGTGTCTATACAGAGCGTCATTTGAGCATAAGCCCATTCTAATCACAATTTATAGGAAACTTCCATTTATAAAGGGCTAATAAATGAGTAACAGATATTTTAATAAATGGTTCATTGATTGGTACAGTTTTATAGAAGCCAACAAGCCAACAGATTGTTTATAATACTGGCTTTAAACCACCCATAACACCTTCTGTAGATGGGCTTATAGCTACCTACAGCAGCTACATGTCTGTTATGTACTTATAACAGCTATAAATAATTTCTTAGCCCTTTATAAACCATTTGTAAATGTAACCTTAAGACGAAGGGTGGCCTAAATTGTTGCCATTGAGTCTTAAGTAATGCTTTGAAGTAAATGGATTTATGCTGAATCAGGGACAGTGTGAATCATGGGCAGGACTTTGGAAAAGCAATTTTCCTACTTGAACTTTTTAAGTAATTCTAGTTTGTTGTCCTCTTTTAGGACATAATCCTGCAACCCCTTGTACACTTGAATATTTCTTACAAGAGTTCAGAGTGCAGATTTTGAATGTGGTTGAACAGTCCATTAAAAATGTGTACTCCCTTGGGTTATGTTTCAAGAAAGTAAATAAGCCCCTTGAATATGTTTGCAATAAAGTAAGGTACCATTTAGTGACACGTGATCCAACCAGCAGCTCATCTATCTGGTGGCTTATTTCCTTATTAGCATAATTAACCAATAGTGCTTTCTTCATGGGTCTCAATTTCTAATTGAGGTACAGCTGTGAAACAAAGTTCTGTCTCCATTAAAGCATGTTGTCTGATTACAAGGGCTTTTATTCCAACAATGATTGCATCTAGGGTAAACACTTAATTGACAGGAATAATTAACCAAAAAGGGTGACGATTTCTGTATAAATCTATTCATTATTGAGATACTGCTGTGATAACAACTTCTATTCCTAATTTACATGAACATGTAGAAAATAGGGTTACGGAGCCAGACAGATAATAGCTAGAAGTCCCATATAGATTCTAAATAATACTACAGTTAATAGTAACACTTAGTACTGACATAGTGCTGCACCTCTTCAAAGTACAGTACATGTTCATGGACTGCTAACATTTCTCATGTTCTCATCTTATCAGACATTGTGCTATTAGAAGACACTCTACTTCACGTTATTCTGTAATTCTTCAGTTCGTGCAAAGATACTGCTCACGTACCTTCCTACCTGCCTACCAATGCAAACTCTTAATGAATCCTCAGGTGACTCAGAAGCCCTAAGTTTGCAATTTGCTGCGGGGATGATGGATGCAGAATAAATAAAGAAAAAGAACCCACAATAATCCACTCTGATTTTAAAGACATTGGAAATCAGATGCAAGACCTGGATGGATGGATCACCTCCTGCAATGGTTTGGGATGAGAAGACCAGCTATAGATTGAAAGGTATTGAACAGCTGGATGGGAATTGAACCTGGTACTTCTGGAGCTAAATGCACTAGTCTTAACTGGTTTATCTAAAGCAGTGGTTTTCAACCTGTGGTCTGTAGAACCCTAGGAGTCCACAAACTATGTCTAAGCTTTCCAAAGGGGTCTGCTCCTCCATTTGAAATTTTGTAGAGGTCTGCAAATTTAAAAAAAACTTTAACCCACTGATCTAAACAATCCCAGTGACTTTGATGAGAGAGGGATCAGGCCAATTAACCTAAAGGGAGTAATATTTATACACACCTATACATAACCTAGCCACTGGAGGGAGACAAAAAGCCACACTGTGTTCTAGTTCTCAGGTCTCCTTTACTTTCTTTTATTCTTGCTTTTTTGGCTTTCCCGTGTCTTTTATACCCATTTTTATAATTTAATTTCCATACTGTTTTTACTGACAAAGGTCTGTGTTATGTATTTTACATAAACAGCAGTACATTTAACTGTTTTATAATTGAATTTGTTCATATTTCATGTAGATTGCCTTCCCTTAAAAACTGCTAATGATAAAAAAAAATTTAAAATACTTTTGCATATTCTGTTCATGATGTTTTATGGATGCTTACCTAAGTATAAGGTTTATGCAATGGGTAGGATTAGTTCCAGTATTCACTCATCCAAATCTCGGGAATTCATAGATGATAGCTTAAATAGTTAGATCAACAGTTTGAGTGTATATTTTGGAATTAGTCAATGCTCATTTGTGTCTTATCTAAAAAGAACCAGGTGTTCAGTGCAAACTGCCACAGGACTGTTTAATCCCATTGATTTAAATATCCTCTTTTCCCTTCTTCTTCACAAGAGTGGAGGATGAATGAATGCAAACTTGTAGAGATGATGGACACTTACTCAGGGGCTTGAGTCTCGGGACAGAAAGGGTACTTCTATATTGTAGAGTGAGGCATGTTATCACTTCTATATCTAAGCACTGTTTTCTAGCCTCTGTGATCACGGTAGATCAAACTGCCTCAGTCCACACACTTACGAGTTTCTATTATTATTTTTCTGAAAAATTAAACAAATTGGAAAAAGGAAAAATCCCTATTTCTGTCCCAGCCAAGCAGCCTGGCAGGAATCACAACAGCATAAATGAGAGAGAGGTCTTCTCACCCTTTCCCCTCCTAATACAGGATTGCTTCCAATGGAATAATCTACTGGTTTTTTGGCTGAGTTTTAAGTGACCCAAAATTGAGTTGCCCCTTCTTCCTGTAGGAGAGAGAACTTTCCGCAACCATTACCAAAATGCAGCTGCTTCTGGGGCCAAAAACAGCAGGCCAGCAGCCATTAAAATGGTAACAGCAACAATACAATGCACTTTAGAAACAAGAAACAAAAGATAATCTCAGACAATGAAATCAGCAGGCAGAATATAATTATCATTGTTTGGGAACCAGGGGATGCACCCATCCTCTTGCAGAAAATGCCCTGGGATCTTAAAGACCAGAAATGATCAGGCTCCAGGTATTATGTCTCATCCCAAAGACAGTACTACTAGCAGCTGGAGCCACCTATCACCAAGCTGGAGTTTCAGAGGAGTAAGGCAAGCAGTCTGGAATTGGGAATCAGGAGGTCCTGATTTCTAATTCTGCTTCTGACTCATTGAGTCACTCTGGAAGTTTTAGCAGGTCACTTGAGCTCTCTGCTTCAGCTTTCTCATCTGTAAAATGAGGATAATCTACCTATCTCATAGGAGTGTGAGGATTAATTAATGTTTGTAAAGCATTTTGCACATGTAAAATGCTCCATAAATTTTAAGTATTACTGTTATCAAGGACACCTACTTAATTACCAAAACCAAAGCCATACATTCTCCTGGATAGTTCCTCACTAAGGCCCGGATTTTACAAATACTTTGGTATTCATTGGGAATATCCATGTAGTAAGTTACACATATGCAAAAATGCCTAAGTATTGACCAGGCCCAGCCACTGTTGATAGTGAGATCTAATAAGACTGTGGCTCATAACGCTATTGCGGTGATTAGGAATATCACACTACAACATACTACATATTTTGTCCAGCTTCTAATACCTTTTGATAACAGCTAACTGAAAAACTCAGGGGCGAGGGAGGAGGGATTACAACATTTTGTTCCCTGGTTGGTTTATTTTTAATCAATATTTGAAATTTAGAAATTTTGTGAAAATGCCAAAATTCGGGGGGGGGGGGAGAATTGACCAATAATATAGTTGGCCTGAAAAAAGAGAGGAACCCACCCACCCCCTTCATGTTTTTGATTTCCCCTCCCCACCTCACCCCTTACCCTTAAGAAAAGAACTTTGAGGAAACTTTGAAAAACAGTGCATGAATTCAACCACTTCCATTTACAAGCAGAAGTACGGAGCCTGTAGAATATGCTCGACATTTTCACCCCCCATGCTTTCCAGAGCTTAGCTGGCTGTCAAGACGACTAATTACACAAGAACTAATGAAAGATTGTCAGACACATTCAATGCATGTTAGTAAATATAAGATTCTGTGAAGCATTATTAAGGCAAACCTTTCTGAGAGGGGCATACACACTGTACCATATATAAATGGCTGAGAATTCTTTATGCCTATTTTTACTTTTGCTGTCCATTCCAACTGTCAGTTAAGCAGTAATGATCTAGGGTGGGGATTAATGGTGGACTGACAGGCATTTGTGCCTGGAGGTACAGCCGAGGGGGCCATTAGTCCCAGCTGGTCATTAATCCCCAAGAATGCCCTGTGCTGAGGTCACTACTGCTATTATAAGATGAAAATGAGAGAAAGCATAGGCATATGGATTTTTTTTGTAAATAGTTGATGTGGTTCAATTGATAGGTACAGAGGGTGCTTCTAGGAATTAATGACCTGCACATTAGCTAGTTGGATTGCTCGAATCATCTGCACATTCCACTGAGGAGGTTACAACCATGAAAAATATCTTTAACTTTTTTCATATTTATCATGAAAAAACCCTCTATTCCAATATTGATTTTCAAAATAAGAAACTTCAACCTGGCTGCCTATAAACTTGCCTCTAATTCAGTACCTGAAAAACAGCAAAGGCCGGAAAAGAAGATTTGTTTGGGGATTAAGACCTCGACTCAGGAGAAGTGGGTTCGATTTCTGGCTCTGCCACTGACTCGCTATGTGACCTGGGAACTTCGCCTAGTCTCTGTGCCACAATCTGTAAAATGGGAACAGTAATGCTCCCTTTCTCCCACCTTTTTGTCACTCTTGTAAGATGTTCACGGCAAGAACTTAGACTTATTATGTATTTGTACAGTCATGAGACTCCGAACTTGGTTGGGAACCTACATGCTGCCATAATACTGGTAATAAAATGAGTGGAATACATTCCTAACCTCAGAGTCCATTTGAGAATTATTTTCTCTTCAGGGCAGTGATAGTGATTTTTCCCTTTTCCATTTGTACAGCACCCATTACCACTTTTGTATGCTACCCTAAGCCCTGGTCTACACTAGGACTTTAGGTTGAATTTAGCAGCATTAAATTGATGTAAACCTGCACCCATCCACACAATGAAGCCCTTTATTTCGACTTAAAGGGCTCTTAAAATCGATTTCCTTACTCCACCCCTGACAAGTGGATTAGCGCTTAAATCGACGTTGCCGGCTCGAATTTGGGGTACTGTGGACACAATTCGATGGTAATGGCCTCCGGGAGCTATCCCAGAGTGCTCCATTGTGACCGCTCTGGACAGCACTCTCAACTCAGATGCACTGGCCAGGTAGACAGGAAAAGAACCGCGAACTTTTAAATCTCATTTCCTGTTTGGCCAGCGTGGCAAGCTGCAGGTGACCATGTAGAGCTCATCAGCACAGGTGACCATGATGGAGTCCCAGAATCGCAAAAGAGCTCCAGCATGGACCGAACGGGAGGTACGGGATCTGATCGCTGTTTGGGGAGAGGAATCCGTGCTATCAGAACTCCGTTCCAGTTTTCGAAATGCCAAAACCTTTGTCAAAATCTCCCAGGGCATGAAGGACAGAGGCCATAACAGGGACCCGAAGCAGTGCCGCGTGAAACTGAAGGAGTTGAGGCAAGCCTACCAGAAAACCAGAGAGGCGAACGGCCACTCCGGGTCAGAGCCCCAAACATGCCGCTTCTATGATGAGCTGCATGCCATTTTAGGGGGTTCAGCCACCACTACCCCAGCCGTGTTGTTTGACTCCTTCAATGGAGATGGAGGCAATACGGAAACAGGTTTTGGGGACGAAGAAGATGATGATGATGATGATGCTGATGAGGTTGTAGATAGCTCACAGCAAGCAAGCGGAGAAACCGGTTTTCCCGACAGCCAGGCACTGTTTCTCACCCTGGACCTGGAGCCAGTACCCCCCGAACCCACCCAAGGCTGCCTCCTGGACCCAGCAGGCGGAGAAGGGACCTCCGGTGAGTGTACCTTTTAAAATACTATACATGGTTTAAAAGCAAGCATGTGAAAGGATTAATTTGCCCTGGCATTCGCGGTTCTCCTAGATGTACTCCTAAAGCCTTTGCAAAAGGTTTCTGGGGAGGGCAGCCTTATTGTGTCCTTAATGGTAGGACACTTTACCACTCCAGGCCAGTAACACATACTCGGGAATCATTGTACAACAAAGCATTGCAGTGTATGTTTGCTGGCATTCAAACAACATCCATTCTTTATCTCTCTGTGTTATCCTCAGGAGAGTGAGATATAATTCATGGTCACCTGGTTGAAATAGAGTGCTTTTCTTCAGGGGACAGTCAGAGGAGCCCATTCCTGCTGGGCTGTTTGCCTGTGGCTAAACAGAAATGTTCCCCGCTGTTAGCCACAGGGAGGGGTGAGGGTTGAGGGGGTAGCCACGCGGTGGGGGGAGGCAAAATGCGACCTTGTAATGAAAGCACATGTGCTATGTATGTAATGTTAACAGAAAGGATTACCCTGAAAGAGTGTAGCCACTGATTTATAAAATGTGTCTTTTTAAATACCGCTGTCCCTTTTTTTTTTCTCCACCAGCTGCATGTGTTTCAATGATCACAGGATCTTCTCCTTCCCAGAGGCTAGTGAAGCTTAGAAAGAAAAAAAAAACGCACTCGCGATGAAATGTTCTCCGAGCTCATGCTGTCCTCCCACACTGACAGAGCACAGACGAATGCGTGGAGGCAAATAATGTCAGAGTGCAGGAAAGCACAAAATGACCGGGAGGAGAGGTGGCGGGCTGAAGAGAGTAAGTGGCGGGCTGAAGAGAGGGCTG
This sequence comes from Eretmochelys imbricata, assembly GCF_965152235.1. Classification (NCBI taxonomy): domain Eukaryota; kingdom Metazoa; phylum Chordata; order Testudines; family Cheloniidae; genus Eretmochelys; species Eretmochelys imbricata. The sequence goes on from NC_135577.1 coordinate 114,832,920, forward strand.
AAGCTCAAATGTGGTGGCAGCGTGATGAGAGGAGGCAGGATTCAATGCTGAGGCTCCTGGCGGACCAAACCAGTATGCTCCAGTGTATGGCTGAGCTGCAGCAAAGGCAGCTGGAGCACAGACTGCCACTGCAGCCCCTGAGTAACCAACCGCCCTCCTCCCCAAGTTCCATAGCCTCCACACCCAGACGCCCAAGAACGCGGTGGGGGGGCCTCCGGCCAACCAGCCACCCCACCACAGAGGATTGCCCCAAAAAAAGAAGGCTGTCATTCAATAAATTTTAAAGTTGTAAACTTTTAAAGTGCTGTGCTTAAAGTGCTGTGTGGCATTTTCCTTCCCTCCTCCACCACCCCTCCTGGGCTATCTTGGTAGTCATCCCCCTATTTGTGTGATGAATGAATAAAGAATACATGAATGTGAAGCAACAATGACTTTATTGCCTCTGCAAGCGGTGATTGACGGGAGGAGGGGTGGGTGGTTAGCTTACAGGGAAGTAGAGTGAACCAAGGGGTGGGGGGTTTCATCAAGGAGAAACAAACAGAACTTTCACACCGTAGCCTGGCCAGTTATGAAACTGGTTTTCAAAGCTTCTCTGATGCATACCGCGCCCTCCTGTGCTCTTCTAACCGCCCTGGTGTCTGGCTGCGCGTAACCAGCAGCCAGGCGATTTGCCTCAACCTCCCACCCCGCCATAAACGTCTCCCCCTTACTCTCACAGATATTGTGGAGCACACAGCAAGCAGTAATAACAGTGGGAATATTGGTTTCGCTGAAGTCTAAGCGAGTCAGTAAACTGCGCCAGCGCGCCTTTAAACGTCCAAATGCACATTCTACCACCATTCTGCACTTGCTCAGCCTGTAATTGAACAGCTCCTGAATACTGTCCAGGCTGCCTGTGTACAGCTTCATGAGCCATGGCATTAAGGGGTAGGCTGGGTCCCCAAGGATACATATAGGCATTTCAACATCCCCAACAGTTATTTTCTGGTCTGGGAATAAAGTCCCTTCCTGCAGCTTTTGAAACAGACCAGAGTTCCTGAAGATGCGAGCGTCATGTACCTTTCCCGGCCATCCCACGTCGATGTTGGTGAAACGTCCCTTGTGATCCACCAGAGCTTGCACACTATCGAAAAGTACCCCTTGCGGTTTATGTACTCGGCGGCTTGGTGCTCCGGTGCCAAGATAGGGATATGGGTTCCGTCTATGGCCCCACCACAGTTAGGGAATCCCATTGCAGCAAAGCCATCCACTATGACCTGCACTTTTCCCAGGGTCACTACCCTTGATATCAGCAGATCTTTGATTGCCTGGGCTACTTGCATCACAGCAGCCCCCACAGTAGATTTGCCCACTCCAAATTGATTCCCAACTGACCGGTAGCTGTCTGGCGTTGCAAGCTTCCACAGGGCTATCGCCACTCGCTTCTCAACTGTGAGGGCTGCTCTCATCTTGGTATTCATGCGCTTCAGGGCAGGGGAAAGCAAGTCACAAAGTTCCATGAAAGTGCCCTTATGCATGCGAAAGTTTCGCAGCCACTGGGAATCGTCCCAGACCCGCAACACTATGCAGTCCCACCAGTCTGTGCTTGTTTCCAGAGCCCAGAATCGGCGTTCCACAGCATGAACCTGCCCCATGATGCATGCATTGGCAGGGCCCATGCTTTCAGAGAAATCTGTGTCCATGTCCTGATCACTCACGTGACCGCGCTGACGTCGCCTCCTCACCCGGTATCGCTTTGCCAGGCTCCAGTGCTGCATATACTGCTGGATAATGCGTGTGGTGTTTAATGTGCTCCTAATTGCCAAAGTGAGCCGAGCGGCCTCCATGCTTGCCTTGGTATGGCGTCCGCACAGAAAAAAGGCACGGAACGATTGTCTGCCGTTGCTCTGACGGAGGGAGGGGCGACTGACGACACGGCTTACAGGGTTGGCTTCAGGGAGCTAAAATCAACAAAGGGGGTGTCTTTACATCAAGGAGTATTTCAGGCAGGACTTCACGGAGGGTTCCAATAGGAAATGGTGCACCTAAGTTATTGTTCTTATTGGAACATGAAGGTTAGCCTGGCCTCTGATTGATACATGGCTAGATTTACCTTGCTGCACCTTCTCTGTGAATGACTGCAGTGTGACCTAGAAGAATGAGTCCCCTAGACAGGGGGTGGGAGGGGGGGAAGCAAATGAATACAGAACAAATCTGGTCTATTTCTTGTTTTGATCCACTCCATCTATCTTTTACATCTTTGGCTGGCAGCAGACGGTGCAGAAGGACTGCATGCCATCCACATCTCATGGCTGCTCGGCAGAGGATGGTACAGTACGACTGCTAGCAATCCATATCGCCTGCCTGCTCACCATAAGATGGTTCAATAGGACTGACTGCAGGACTAAAGAGAATGACCTGGTCAAGTCACTCCAAATTTAGTCCCTGCGCCCATGTCTGTCCAGGCGCTCCCAGCTGACGTGGCCAGCAGCACCTCAGACATGACGATGACGGCTACCAGTCGTACTGTACAGTCTGTTGCCACAAGGCAATGGGTTGCTGCTACTGTGTAGCAATGCCGTACCGCGTCTGCCAGCACCCAGGAGTCATAGGGTGACGGTTACCTGAGCGGGCTCCATGCTTGCCGTGGTATGGCATCTGCACAGGTAACTCAGGAAAAAAGGCGCGAAACGATTGTCTGCCCTTGCTTTCACGGAGGGAGGGAGGGAACGGAGGCCTGACGATATGTACCCAGAACCACCCGCGACAATGTTTTAGCCCCATCAGGCATTGGGATCTCAACCCAGAATTCCAATGGGCAGCAGAGACTGCGGGAACTGTGGGATAGCTACCCACAGTGCAACGCTCCGGAAGTCGACTCTAGCCTCGGTACTGTGGAAGCACTCCGCCGAGTTAATGCACTTAATGCACTTAGAGCATTTTCTGTGAGGACACACACACTCGAATATATAAAACCGATTTCTAAAAAAACGACTTCTATAAATTCGACCTTATTCCGTAGTGTAGACATACCCTAACAAATATTTATTACTACCCTTGCCTACTATCTCATACTTCTATTGCACTCACCAGCTCTGGCCTCATATTCCCTTTTTCTCCCACTTACTGTCACAATAATTAACAGATATTAAAGCCAGAAGGGGCCATGATGATCATCTAATCTGACCTCCTGCCTGACACAAGCGCTAGAATTGTGCTACTCTGGCCCAGGTTCTGATTTCCTCTACAGCAGCGTATATCAGGAGTAATCCCACTGAGTATGATGGGGTTACTCCAGATGCACACAATTCCGAATCTGGCCCTGTATTTGACCCATGTACTTACAGTCTCTAAATTTTAGCATGTAACTTTGAACGTTTGTGTAAATGCAAATAAAAGTGCATGACAATCCATCATTATTTTGATGGCAGTGTTTTGGATGTCTGGAGTCCCTGATTCAGCAACGCATTAAACATGTGCCTAAGTCCACCCCTTTTCAGCAAAGTACTTAACATTCAACACATTCTTTTCCCCACTGAAGTCAATGCAATTTACCATGCTGTACGAAGTAGAGAAAGACTTAAGTACTTTGCAGAATCAGAACCAGAGGGAACCCCAAGTGCATGCTTGTTGGTTCAGCTCAAGGTCACTGCCTGGATTTGCACCAAAAACATATTTAGTCATTCAATAACAATTACTTGTACCATAAAGGACCATCACACATAGTCCGCTTTTCTTTGGAATCATCTATATCCACAGCTATTCTGACCTGCAAACAAATCATATTTCCATGTGAATGCTTGTTATAGAGCTGTTTTGTTTTTTAACCTTTTGTTTTTGTATTTTATTCTTTTGAGAAGAGGGCCCTAAGGAATCTGACTCAAATATCTTCTTGAGCTGCCATCTGCAGACTAAATAAAAAGAACCGGATTGTTCCTACCTAGTTAGCACCTGAATACTAAGAATAATGAAGTTGTATGTGCTGAAAGGTCCTTCATTTACATGGCAAGCACTGCTTTGTATGTGTCAGGGAAAACAGACTAGGAAATTGCTTTTGTCAGGTTTGCAGTGGCCTTGATTATTGACATGAAGTAGTGTAACATTGAACAGCACAGCTGGCTTCCCACTGGGTAAGCAAAAAGGCTGATTTCAAGATAAACATTGTGGGTTACTGGAAGTGGAGCTGTCAAATGTACAGGTAATTCTGGACATGAAATGTGTGTGTGGAGGGGCATATTTTTCACTTAGGTTGCCCTCTTCAAAAGGGTAAGGGCATTTCCATTCAATAACTTATTATATTTAGATTTCCATAAATCACACTCTTTGCTAGGCAGTCATACCTCCTGATAACTCAGGGAATTCCATTAGAGAATAGCAGGCTGATGGATATTTTCCATGTATCCATGGGCAGACGGAGTTACTGGATCATTCAAAATGTTCTTCTAATGAGAAGTGCCGCACTATCATAATATCTAACTTTCTTCCTTTTAATGAAAAATTAAGATCTCTGCTAAATATCCAGTTAGGTAGAAGGACCTGTTACCAGCTCCACCTTTGCAATTTGTCTGGGTAGATGGATTTGCAGATACTCGAGAAATCTCCACTCAAGCATTCATCATAACATCCTATTTCCAATGAACCACATCCTCAGCAATACAGTTCTGTATTTTGATATTGCATCGCTTGTTTCATTAACTATTGTTATTACTACATTAATGCCTACAGGTCCTACCGGAGATTGAGGCCCCATTGTGTAAAGCACTATACAAAGGCACCATAAGAGACAATCCCTGCCCTAAAGGGTTTATAATCTAAGGCCAGGAGTACACTACAGACTTCTGCGGCTCAGCTACATTGGTCATTGGTATGAGGAGTTTCAGAGTAGCAGCCGTGTTAGTCTGTATTCGCAAAAAGAAAAGGAGTACTAGTGGGACCTTAGAGACTAACAAATTTATTTGAGCATAAGCTTTCGTGAGCTACAGTTCACTTCATCGGATGCATTTTTCCACTGAATGCATCCGATGAAGTCACCTGTAGCTCACGAAAGCTTATGCTCAAATAAATTTGTTAGTCTCTAAGGTGCCAAAAGTCCTCCTTTTCTTTTTGGTATGAGGAGGTAAGGTGCCACAAGTCCTCATCAACCTATCTGTGCCAGGAGAAGTCCTTAGTATAGACATAGTTATATGAGTAAAGCTACACTTTTATCAGTGTAACGTGTTTCGCTCCTGGGGAGTGGTTTTACTACCAGCACAAAGCACAGCTTTGCCAGTATAGTTGGGTCCACACTAGGAGCACTTTGCGGGAATAGGATACTGGCATTCCTATACCAGTTAGATATGGCCTAAGTAGACAAGACTGAGAAAGGATGGGAGATGAAAGAGAGACACAGAGAAGTGAAGTGACCTGCTCTAGGTTACACAGCCATCTTTGGCAGAGCAGGGAATTGAACCCAGGATGCCCAACTTCCATTCCATTCCATGCGCACAAGACAAAGTGGAGATTTATCACATGACTATCATATGATCAAAACCATATATTTTCCTTCCATTCACCGCATATTTACTAAAGTGGATCTATATTTTCTGGGTCAGTTGTTTTCGACCACCCATAAAAAAACAAACAGTTTTTAATACAAACACTCTTTTCTTTCAAACATTATGAACATCTGGTGCACTGGGGATTGTCACAGTTATAACAACATCTTTCCTGCTCTTACTCAAATAAACAACATACTTTTTAATCTGGGGCACTCATTCAATGACCCTCCATCACTGACCAAAAGAATCGTGGGAACTGAGCTGTTGAGCAAGGGTTGGCACATACAGGAACAGGGATTTGATCAGAAATTCAGAGTTTGTTGAACCAGTGGCAGGAGAAAATAGTAGAAAACCTACTGGGATGCTCCTCATTTCTGGTCTAATTCACAAAGATTACTTGCCATAAGGTACCACTTGAGTAATGTAAAAGAAAAGCACATTGCTATGATGGGAAATGTAAAGCAGCTGACTCCTTTATGTGGCAGTAAACTGAGGTAATCTATCCCTGTCCACTAATGTTTATAAACATATTGTAAACAAGCATAAATGAACAGCTCATCTCTCTAGGGAGAACAGATGCATCCTTAATACTGATTAAGTGTTTTGTTCTGCCTGAGTGTCTGGCAGAGGTTTATGCTCCTAAACAGGGGGAGGGAGACAGTGGAATGACAGTCTCATGTTCTCCTGGCTCTTTAACTGCTTTGGGGGACTCAGTAGGCAGGATAGCATGTATAATTCCACTGATGATCCCTCTCTGCACTACAATATGACCTGGGATTCATGGCAAATGGCATGTTTTTAAACCTACTACCCACGTTTCCTTGTTGCCTTGAAAGTCAGAGTGAAAGTTTAAACACGAGTGGGTCAGCTCTGCCGGTTGGTCAGACAATGAAGTCTAGTACTGATACCATGCAAACTTAATCACACCTAGAGCATCTGCATGCTGACTCCCTGCAGTGGTAAGAATCACAAATATAGCACATTCACACCTGCTTTGCTTGTCAAAAAGTTGCTTGTCAAATAATTTCCCTGTGCTAGGAATTCTAAGCATCAGAGGGGTAGCCATGTTAGGCTGTATCCACAAAAACAATGAGGAGTCCTGTGGCACCTTAAAGACTAACAGATTTATTTGGGCATAAGCTTTCGTGGGTAAAAAACCCACTTCTTCAGATGTATGGAGTGAAAATTACAGATACAGGCATAAATACATATTGGCACGGGAAAAGAAGGGAGTTACCTTGCAAGTGGAGAAACAATGTTGAAGGCCAATTTACTCAGGGTGGGTGGATGTGGTCCACTCCCAATAATTGATGAGGAGGTGTCAATACCAAGAGAGGGAAAATTGCTTTTGTAGTGAGCCAGTCACTCCCAGTCCCTATTCAAGCCCAAGCTGATGGTGTTAAATTTGCAAATGAATTGTAGCTTAGCAGTTTCTCTTTGAAGTCTGTTTTTGAAGGTTTTTTGTTGAAGAATGGCTACTTTTTAATCTGTTATTGGATGTCCAGGGAGGTTGAAGTGTTCTCCTACTGGCTTTTATATGTTACCATTCCTGATGTCTGATTTGTGTCCATTTATCTTTTTATGTAGAGACTGTCTGGTTTGGGCAATGTACATGGCAGAGGGGCACTGCTGGCACATGATGGCATATATCACATTGGTAGATGTGCAGGTGAACGAGCCTCTGATAGTGTGGCTGATGTGATTAGGTCCTATGATGGTGTCGCTTGAGTAGATATGGGGACAGAGAAGGCAATGGGGTTTGTTACAGGGATTGGTTCTTGGGTTAGTGTTTCTGTGGTGTGTAGTTGCTGGTGAGTATTTGCTTCAGGTTGGGGGGCTGTCTGTAAGCGAGGACTGGCCTGCCTCCCAAGGTCTGTGAGAGTGAGGGATCATTTTCCAGGATAGGTTGTAGATCGTTGATGATGCGCTGGAGAGGTTTTAGCTGGGGGCTGTACGTGATGGTCAGTGATGTTCTGTTATTTTCCTTGTTGGGCCTGTCCTGTAGTAGGTGATTTCTGCTTGTAAGGTAAGTCCGCCATATATATTTATCCCTGTATCTGTAATTTTCACTCCATGCATCTGAAGAAGTGGGTTTTTTACTCACGAAAGCTTATGCCCAAATAAATCTGTTAGTCTTTAAGGAGCCACCGGACTCCTCGTTGTTTTTAGGAATTCTAAAAATTCCTAGGCTCTTGTGAAATAACTTCCTATCACAGAAGTGAGATGGAAACTTGTTATGTCAGTTGGTCTCCTTCTGCATGGGCTGGACTGATCCCTACAGTACATTTCTGTACTGTAGATGTATCATCTACTTGATTTTTTTAAAAATGCCTCCAGTTTTGTAGGCAGCATTTTGCACTCCCTAATTACTTACAGCCACAAATGAAAGGACATAGACATCTAAGTAACTGATTTACATGCTCAGTCAGATAGTTAGATGTCTAAATGCTACCAGTTGGCTATGTGATTGCACAGAGGTAGAAAATTATAGGCATTGTTATATGCAGGTGCAAAATTGGTGGCTGCTTCTGAATATCAAGTCACTTCTGCTGTCGATACAGTGTCTAAAGAGCTTGGCTCTTGTCATGAAAGTAAAATGATTTTTACAATTGCTGCTGTTTACTTGTGTTACTCATTTTAACCTATGCTTAGCCTACCTCACAATTCACCAGCAACAACTGACAATTATCCACCAGGCTGAATAATACTCACTGGAATACATATAATAAAGCTAAAAATGTATCATTTCTATCGAGACTTTGTGCTTTTGTCATTATATTTACCATCATTGATTACGCTAGTGTTGGCTTCCTTTGCAAAGAGATACCTTTCAGCAGTAATGTGGTGTATGTTTGCTATTGGCTGGATAAATACAAACATATCTGAACAAAAGCCTGTGAAATCCATTCATTCATTCAACTGTTGTTCACTTGAGTGTGATCAGCTTCATCTTCATTGCATCCCCAGTACAGTAGCTGTGCTGACCTGCAAGAGACAGGGAAACTTATTTAAAACAGTAGCCACACTCCGTATTTTCTCTTTGTGCACATAAACCAATCAAAGCTAGACAACATGAAGATATTTATTAAAGGGTGATAGTATGTAGAGCCACTTTTTCAGTGTTTACGAAGTCCTACAAAATAACTGCACAATGATTTCTATGGTTAACATACCGCCACCTATACTGTGATACATATTATGTCACTCTGGCGGAGAGAGATGCCCCAAGATATACATACATCTATCCTGAGCAAAAAAGTAATCTCGTTGTAATTCTTAAATTTTCTGCCCTTGTTTCAGTAATTGCTACTCAATGTCTAATGACTAAAATCAGGGCCAAATTCTGGATATTTATGACATCTTATTTACCCTACTCCACAAACAGTTCCACTGAGGTCAATGGGACTCTTGTTACAGAGTCATGGGACTTGTCATGAGTAACGGTATAGGAACCTGACTCTTAGACTGTGAAATCTTTGGAGCAGGGACCACATTTTTCTAAATAACCCAGCACACAATTGGGTGCTGTGAAGACAGGGAAGAAGATATTCCTAATATGATATTGTTAGGACTTTTTTTTAGCTTACTATAGAGGACATGAGAAAACTGCGTAGTATAAAACAAGCTGTTTAAAAAATTCAATTAAGGATGAACTAAAAAAGTTCAGTAAAGCTGACATTTAGGAAAGATTTCTCTCATTAACACAGGGGTTTTAGTGCACTCCATATAGACATCCCAATATGTTGCCCATGTCATACACTCTATTGCCTGTGAAGACTAACAGCCCATATTAATTAACTTGTTCACCCCACCTCTAATTACTAACACTGAGTAAAATCTGCAGTGTGTTGAGTGTTTTCTAATTCAGCAATTAAATCAATACATATATTTCCTTTCTCTGGATCCTTCCCAGTCTTTTAAAAAAAATATTATTTATGATTCACGTTTTCATTTAAAGAAAGGAATGATGAAAAGTGACACCTCGTCCCTTAAGGAGGGGTGAGGTGGATACATAGCCCAGCCAAAGCATTAGTGAGATATTTGTGTGCCTGATTTGCAGTCAGCATGTTACTCCATTTGTGACTTCATAGCCAAGACTTCCTTCCCTCAGGCCAGCGTTATTTGGAAATGAAAAGGGAGAACTCCTACAGACGAAGATAATCTATATCGGAAGAATCCCTGCACGCCAGTAGTGACAGAAGAAATAGGCACATGCTGAATGAGGTACAGGCAGGTCATGTGTGAGTTGATCTATGGAACTGCCTTACCATATCAAAACAGCTGGTACACAACAGGTGATATTGACTTGTCTTTAGGTCTGGCACAATATTGTCCATGAACCAGCACTGAGTATATCAGGTAGCATTTGCATTCCTCTCTGCATTTACATTGCAAAAGGAGAACTATTGTTAGCTCTTTTCTAACATAACACAGACCCATATCCAAGGCAAAACGTGACCAAATTATTGTTAGAGGGGTTGTGAAACCAGGAGTGATTTTAAGGCTTAGATTTGAAAAGGCAGCTAAAGGACTTAGGCACACAGAACTTCTGTTAAATTTCAATGGGAGCTGGGCATCTAACTGCCCTAAACTTGAATGTTAATCCCACCCTAACCCAGGCTTTCCTGTGTGGCCAGCAGATCCAGCTACGGGCTGTGGGAGCATGTCATGGGGCATATATACCCCATGCTGGCCCAAAACAAAGGGGCTAATGCAGGTACTGCTGACCAGTTCTGATTGGCAGCCTCACAGCAGCTTGGAAAATGAAAGCGGAGGGAAGCCGAAGGGTGGGGCGGGAGAAGGGAGCTCTTGCCAGCAAGCTGCTGAAAAGCCACTCAGAGACAACCCCCTGAGAAGAGACAACTGGACCAACAGGCTGAAAGGCCTACAGAAACCAGGGAAAGTAGGAGCTTATAGGGCCCCTGACTGACAGTTTGCCCTTGGCTATCTAACAGTGAAGGCAGCCATATTTGACCAGCTGCAGTTAAGCAAAGAGACCTACCGTTGCTGCTTCACAGAGCAATGATTTAACTCGTCTATGTGGCCCCGGAGCCTGGCAGAGAGACTCAAGGATATCGGTTGGAAGTGGATGAGGCCTGAGGACATGACAAGCAGGAAAATAGCTGGCATGGTTGTTCTCAAGCAAATCCTCTGGACCCGCCCCGCTGCCATGCCGGAATTGATACTGAGACACTGACCAGACACTCTGGAAGAAGCAGTAAGGCTAGCCGAAAATTATTTTGATGCTGAAGCCCCACTCACCTAGTCTGGGAGGACAAAGCTTGCCTCTTCTATGTTGATAAAGGCTGACTGAAAAGGGAATAGCCTTTCTGAAGCTACAGGATGGGGACCAGCCTCACCCCCAACAAATAAGACCTCACGCCAAAGGTTGTCCCCAGCTTATTCCCCATCCAATTCTCCAAAGGCCAGAACTTTGGACACCATGCCAGGCCAAAGCCCCGAGTATCCAGCCATGACAGGGTTCACCAGGGAGGGTGGTCTGTTTGTAATGAGGACAGGAGAGACATATTAAAAGAGATTGCCGTACCATGGAACTTAATTATGTGGACAGCTCAAACATCCCCAGCCTTGACCAAATTCCAGGGAGCCCAAAATTTACCACCATGTTGCTCATCAATGACCTAGAGGTGCAAGCCCTGGTGGATTCAGGTTGCAAACAGTGAGACAAGACCTGCTGAGGGAGGCTGAGGTCCACTTGGAAGGCACTGTGTCTCTGACATGCCTCCATGGGGAAGTGAGGGACTCTTTCTGTTCTAAGTCCATCTAATGGTAGGAGGCCAAACAGTAGGTCTAGTGTGTAAACTGCCATCCCCAGTTTTGTTGGGATGGGATGGGACAGGCTCCACTTTAAGACACAGCTAAAACCCCATTGAGAAATCGAATGGAGATGACTAGAGAAGCCAAATAGACCCGAGGCAACCTCTTTCCCTTTGAGGATGAAGACTTCTTTCTACCCCAGATGAAGGCCCAGTGGTCTAGGTGCGAGAAATGTGCTGCCAGATGTGAGGGGCAGGACTTACATAAAAGAGGTTGTGGCTGTTGTCTTAGAGTGCTGAAACCCCAAACAATACCCAGTAGATGTGTGGAGGCTATTGGGCTCATCTAACTTGTGGGTGGAACAACAAAGGGAGGATTCCATATGGAGGGTCTATAAAGAAGGCATAACTCTCATGGACGGAAAAGTGGTCAGGCCTGAACTAGCCACCTGCCTACCTTGTTTCTAGTGTTGAGACACGTACTCTATCATCTGGCACAAGGTACCTTGGAGGGGAAACAATATACACAACTCCTTGTACCGCATGTATTCAGACAGGAAATACTCAAGCTAGTTCATGAGGTACCAATGGTAGGCCACCTGGGCCGGAACAAAACCTTCACCCATCTGTTACCCTGCTTCTTTTGGCCAGGAATTCACAAAGAAATAAAAGATTATTGTGCTGCTTGCCCTGACTGCCAATTGGTATCCCCTAAATGGTATGACTAGCTTCATTGGTTCCCCTTCCACTCATAGAAATCCCATCTGAGTCGATAGGAGTAGACCTCGTAGGACCCACAGACAAGAGCTCTGCCGGCTACCAGTATATGCTGGTTGTCATTGTCTATGCCACCTGCTACTCTGAAGCAGTTCCCCAATGATCCACAATGGCCCCAGTCATAGCAACAGAATATCTATGAATATGAAGGAAAAGACCAGCACATATTATATTTAAGCTGTAAGTTACTCCTCTGAGAGAAAACATACACAATAATTGAAAAGGAGTGCTTTGTGGAGAAATGGTCTATCGAAACACATAGATATGATCTACTAGACAACCACTTTACATTGTGACTGACCATGCCCCACAAAAACAGCTGAACCACATGAAAGAAACAAATGCATGAGTAATGAGGTGGTAATTCAGCCTACAACCATACTCCTTCTCAGTAGAACACCACCCTGGCTGCCAAAATAAGAATTTGGATTTCTTCTCCAGAGAAGGTAGGAGCACCACTTAAGCAGAGAACACTCCTGCTTCTGTCCAAAAGGGCAGGGATCTGTCATGGCATGTATATACCCCATGCTGGCCCAGCAACCAATGACTTAATGCAGGTACTGCCAGTCAATGTTGATTGGCAGCCTCACAGCAGCTGGGAGAATAAAAGAGCTGGGAAGTGGCGGGGTGGGGTGACTGCCAGAGGAGCAAGCAGGCTGGAGAGGGGAGCTGCTGCCAGCAAGCTGACAAGAAGTCACTCAGAGACAGCACCCTGAGAAGGGATGACTGGAACAACAGGCTGAAAGGCCCTACAGAAACCAGGGGAGGTAGGAAGGAGCTCAGGAGACAGCCAGAGTCATTGATCCTAATTCTGCCTGCCTAGCTTAAAGGCCCTGAGCTGAAACCCAGTGAAGTGGGTGGGCCTGGGTTCCCCTATTAAGCCCCTGGAAGACTTAAGAATGGATGGGTTTTTTAGAGTGAATGTAGGTGCAATGATCCCCCTGGCCAGAGGGGGTGCTGTTGCACCAACACACCCACACAGGAGCAGAATAATTCAGGGAGAGTACAAAGCATAGGAGAGGAGCAATGCTGGCTGTGAAACTGATAAACCCTTGCCGGCTGCCAACGTGCTCTTACAGCTGTGGTTAAAGAGATCAGTGGCTCCTTGAAAGCCACCTACTTTCCTTCCTGCTCCTCCAGTGGCCCCTAATATAGCTTACATCTATGCACAACACAGCAGGCTCTGGTAGTGACCTATCAGCTCAGGGCTCCGCTTCCATAACACTCAGCTTGCCACAAGCACATGTGTGATCTGACCCTGTGGTGCTAGCTATGGGCAAACTGCATTCCAAGCAGCATGTAGCTTTCTGGTTGGTGGGGGAACAGTGAGGGTGGGCCAGGAGGGGAATGGGAGCAAAAGGAACGAGCTAGAAATATGAAGCCTGATTGCAGGAGATGGGTAGTGGAAAATATCCTGCTGCTTCAGGGCTTGATGCAGCTCCTACTGAAATCAACAAGAGTCTTTCCGTTGACATCAGCCGGAGCAGGATTTGGTCCTAAGGAGGGATGGAAGGGGAAATCATGAGATTGTATCAGGGAGCATGTAAGAGTTTCTGTGAGTGTCCTACACAGGGCCCAACGTGTCTCAAATAATTAGCATCATACAGTTTAAGACCAGGAGTGACCACCAGATTGTCTAGTCTGACTTCCTGTCTATTACAGGCCACTAAAACATCCCCAACCACCCCACACAAGGCCCAACAACCAGTTTGACGAAAGCATTAAAGCCCTCAGGACACAACATTATTGTGTGCCACAAACGGAACAGGAAGGACCAAGGTGCACCAATGTCTGAGGCCCCTGCAAATGGCAGGGAATTGATTAAATGAGATATACCCGTCACTCGCATCCAACGCTGGTCAGGAAAGTGAAATAATTAACTAGTAACTGATTCATAGTTATTATTTTTGTGGATTACTCAGGCATCACAAATCAGAATTTGGGTTTCTGTGTTAGTCATTATCATTATTAACTACTACTATTATTATGTGGACAGCACAGCCATTATTGAAAACAAAATTTGGCCCTATATGTTTCAACTGGGCAAGTTAATCCCTCTGAGCTGACTCCAAATGCTTCTGACTTACATGCTGCATGGATAAGTGGCCCCTGGAAGTTTGGTTCAGGTTCCATGGGGGATGCCTAAGATGCCAGTGGGATCAGTTCCTCTGCTGCCACAATGCATCTCTGTGGAAACTCACCCTCCTTCTTCCTGCTTTTTCATTTAAAGCCAGAGTCATTTGGGTTTGTGTATAGCAATTGTCCAAAAGGGGACTTCCCCCTCCCCCCGGAATGGACCAAATCAGACATCTAATTTCATGTGTCCACTCAGCCTTGACATGCAGGTGAGGCTGTCAGTTATAATCAAGGGGAAAGGCATCTCACAATGAATACTAAAAGCATGTGAAATGGTGCCTCAAATTTCTTGCAGCCTTTTTATTGTGTCTAAACTGAGATCTTTTGTGAAGTCCAAGGCATGTGCTTATAACACATCTTTGTGCTAGAGAACACACTGCCTGTTGCAGAGCATGAAAGGAATGTGTCATATTGTCATGCTGCAAGGGTCATTTTCCCATTGTGCCTATAATCTGCAGAGTCTGAGTAAGAGGACAAGAGAGACCCTGAAATTGCACAAAAATGTCTCCAGATTTCTATGATATACACATCTGGAAGCAATTGCGACATTAATTAGTATATTGATTTTTTCCCCCCTCTGGCTACTCTCCCACTTAACTATTTGTTCAGCTTGATTTGTGTTATCTATTGCCAGGGAGAGGTTTGGCTTTAAGCTGCTACTAGACTATTAAGAAAATGAGAAATAGACAGGAGGCTTTCTGCTATCACTCACCAGATTATTACACACTCACAATAAACATATCTCCCTGGAGGCTGGACACAACATTTGTTCCTATGTAAAAGAAAAAAACCCATGCATGTTGTTTGTCTTAGATTGAATGCTCAGTTGGCCTGAAGAAGTGTTGCCCACAGAACACTTGTAGTGAGAGAAAAAGAGGCAAAGGAGGGATTATCGCTACAGTACTTTATTCAGTTTGCTGTCAATAAAAATGCTGTTAGCTTTAGCCACCTCTTGTTGCACATGAATTACACACAGTCTGTCTGGGCCAGATCCTTAGCCTCCTTGGCCACCGACTTCCATGGAGCTCTGTCGATTTACACTAGGTGAGATCTGCCCCTCAGTCTACATCCTGTGACCTTGGAGTGTTTGAGCACGTCCTGTCTGTGGCCATGTTTGCTGTTCCTCAATCCTGTTTTTTCCTGTCAGTTCTCTTGATGACTTCTAAAAATGCAGCCCGTGTCCTCCAGCCTTGTTTTTCCTTCAAAAAATTGTATATACCCCCTGCCATTTCTTTTTGATCAGTTCTTATTTAGTCCCTGCTGTGGTGTCTATGTGTAAGAGACAATTACTATAAAAGATCTCACCATGCAAGTTTCTATTCACCATACAATACCCCATGTATGACAGGTTGTGGGGCATTTCACTCATGTTAAACTGTGGATTACCCACTACTGTTACTTAATGCATATGTAATGAAGACAAAAATCAGGAATGAATAATGGGTTATAGCTGATTTGACCTTACTTTATACAATGTGAGGCCGTTTCTGGCAATACTGATCTCAGTGCAGCTTTAATGACCTCATCTAATTATTGCTAACTCAAAGACCTTCAGTGCTTTAATGTGAGTCAGAGATGCACACCAGCAGACTAATGAACTCATCACACTGTGCTAGTCTTTAACCAGAAACAGAGGTTCATTTGGAAAAATTAGAAAAAAAATACATCATGGAGAGGAAGCCTGAGCTTATTTAACATTTATTTCCCTGAGTTGAAAGAGGAAATGATATTGCCACTGCTAGAGAAAAAATGAGATGAAAGTAATATTATTGATTGCCATAAACTGTTCTCTTGAGTGAAAGGATTAGAAAAGGAAGGGGCTGTTTTGCTGGAGCGAAACATACAGAGGCACATTGACTTTTATTTATTTTTGACAGATATAGCTCATCTAGATTAGCCCATGATGATTAGAAAATACATAATATAAGAATCATCAAACTCAGCATCTACTGTGGTATTCATCAAAATATTAAGGATGGGGAAGAATCCATTGATTTCTCAACAAAAGTCATGTAGAATGTTAGCGTGTCTAGCAAACACTTTTATTCTGCTCTTTGCTCTCATTAATACTTGATCTGTTAATGAACCTGCCTTGATCCAATTTGTTCATGAATTAGAAATCTATATGTCCCACACGCAAAGAGATCAGGTTGTTATAATCTGTTAAACTCCCCAAATCAATCTCTCCCCCAAAAATATAAATGCAGAACACTGATAGCATAACACAGTAAACTTTAACAGCAGGGCACCTGTTGCATATTAATCAGTCTTCAAAGTGTGCCTGGAAATGTCATGACCACAAGATTCCTCATGAAATGTCTCTTACTTCCTGCTTCTGATCAGGCCAGGAATATTAGGAGAATGGCTTTCTGTATAATATAATAGCATTTCTGCTCCTAGTGTGTGGAAGGATGTGCTGGCCCAGGGATGTGCTGGCCGCCACTTTCCGCAGCCCCCATTGGCCTGGAGCGGTGAACCTCGGCCAGTGGGAGCTGCGATCAGCTGAACCTGCGGATGCTGCAGGTAAACAAACTGTTCCAGCCTGTCAGTGGATTTCCCTGATGGGCCGCGTGCCAAAGGTTGCCGATCCCTGCTTTAAAGAAAGAAATTTAGGTTCAGAGTTCAACAGTTTTGTAAGGCTCATTTTCATTCTGGCCAACTCAGTTCTGAACTGGAACTAAGTTTATGAGATATGGTGCATCATGGGGTTACAATAAGGAAAAGGTTGAGAAACTCTGTGTGAGACCTACTGTACATATACTAGGTATAAATGTGAAGATTACCATATGTAGTAGGTCATAAAACCAGGTGCTATGCTTGTGCACACTCAATGACAACCAGGATCAGTGCCGAACCAGAGTCTTAGCTGTTCCTTTAACAAAAACTTTGTTTACACTGGCAGCAGCATGTAGGGTACATGTAGCTACATGCAGCAATGAAAGGCTCTGGCAATGGGGAAAGGTGGAGGCAATGGGGAAAGGCTCCGGCAGCAGGGAGGCAGTGGGACAATACACTGCGAAAAATATCTTGGGTGCATAGACAGCCATGTTGGGTATATATGCTAAGGTCCTTGTGAGTATTTACTCTACTCACCTAAACAGTGCCTGATTGTCTACACTACTATTTGTATCCAGGCTGGGAAGGCAAGTAGTGTGTAAACTCTACACACTGCCATAAGTATAGAGATAGTCTAAGGCACAGCCAAGCTTTGGGAATGATGCAGTGCCATGCCAGGCATTTTCAAACTCTCAGGCCAGATCTATACTACAGAGTTAGGCTGACATAAAGCAGCTTGCATTGACCTAGATCTGGAAGTGTCTAAACTACAGCGTTGCTCCTGACAATGTAAGTCCTCCCTCTACACCAACCTACTCATTCCACCTCCATGAGAAGCGTAGCGCTTAGGTCGATGTAGCTAGGGTGACGCAGTGTGTGTGCAGACACTGCGTTCCTTACTTTGCCTGTCAGCACTGTCTGGGACCCTGGCTGCCTGGTACTGAGAGCCCAGGCTGCCAGCTTGGTGTGGAGCTGACAGCAACAAGGAGCTGAGAGCTCAGGATCTCAGCCCCCAACACTGTTCCACTTAAGTCGGTGCAAGTGCTCCTGGTGAGGACGCGCACCACTGGCAGAAGGAAGGTAGTGTGGACAAGAAAAGCTGCAGTAATTTTTGCTGTACACCAACCTAACATAATTTGATTTAAGTGTGTAGAGTGGACAAGGGCTTAGTGTGTTTTATACCTAGGGTTCTCAATCTTTTTCTTTCTGGGGCCCTTCCCAACAAGCTACAAAAACTCCACGGCCCACCCGTGCCACAATAACTGGTTTTCGGCATATAAAAGCCAGAGCTGGCATTAGGGGGTAGCAAGCAGGGCAACTGTCTGGGGCCACATGCCACAGGGGCTCCCATGAAGCCACATTGCTCAGGTTTTGACTTCAGCCCTGGGTGGCAGGGCTCAGGGCCATGGGCTTCAGCCCCATGCGGTGGGGCTTCAGCTTTCTCCCCTGGGCCCCAGCGAGTCTAATGCTGGCCCTGCTTGGCAGCCCGCCTGAAACCTGCTCGCGACCCCCCAAGGGGCCCCGGACCCATGGTTGAGAACCACTGTTTTATATAACTTTATAGGTGGGATGTTCAAAAGCACTCAGTGTTGGCTTAACCCTGGTCTCACTGAAGACAATGTTAAAGCTCTCATTGATATTAACAGGAGCAGAGGAAGCCAGTTCTGATTGGAAGTTAGAAGCCTAAATACCTTTGAGGATCTGGGCTTGAGTGGTTTTGAAAATCCCACCCTGTATGTGCAAAGCACTTTGCACAAATTAATTAAGTCCCACAAGCCCCTGTTTTACAAAGAAGCAATGCAGATTAACATTGCTTTTCATTCTAAAAATAAATATAAAATGAATTGTAAAAGGTAGCTCTCAGTTTGTTCAATAGCTCAGCCTTGAATTGGTTCTGCCTAGTCCATGGAATACAATTTGAATGTGGTCAGCATGACAATTCTTGTATTGCATCACCAGCTATTCTCAGCTAAATTACCTCTTCATTGCCAGGCTCCATGTGCCAAAGCAGTGCTTCAGGGAATACCATATCAGTTCCAAAGGGTGAATACTTGAAGATCCGGAGCAAGGCAATGAATACACGCTTTTCAAGCAGAAAGACTGGAAATGCATTAGGTAGGGAACATCTAACTTAACTGGATTCCTAACCAGTCCCTTCCTTTAGCTTTGACATCAGAGATCCAGATCATCATTTTGTGCAGGACAGTAAATGCTCACACAGCCAGGTAGTTAAACGTGCAATTATTCATTTTTTCATGAAAATCTAAATCTTGAATAAGTGATCTTAGTGTCATTCATGTGTGATTCTTGCACTTTTGCTGAGATGAGAAGATTAAAACAATGGCAAACTCAACTTCTTATAGTTACAGAAGGAAGACAAATATCGGTACTGCTATCGAAGAAATTTACCTTCAACCCTTGTTTTCCATAAACATCTGATGAAGGGCAATAAAGAGCCTGATCTGTAGCTGGTGTAAATTGCTATAGCTCCACTGGAGACACAAGCTCTGTGCTGGTTTACATCACCTGACAGTCTGGCCCTTAAAATCAATTACAGAAAGATATTTGGCTTGGATGGATAGAGGAAGGGGGAAATTATCCATCTTTCTCAGCAATTCTAAGATAGAGTTTTTTCTTCCCTTTTTCAAAACTTAGAGACTTACATGAACTAAATAAAGATAATCACTGGCACTGTTTACAGTTTAGACAGACAATTAAACAGCAAATTAATCTGATTTGGAATATAATCCCCAAACAATCTGCACTGTTAATTGTTCTTAAAAACTGGCCAAAATCAAAAGCTGAGCCTCTGGAATATACAAAATTCCTTCTTTCCCCCACCCAAACAAAAATGGACAAGATGAGGACAAGACTTGAAATAGCTTTTTAGTTGAACAATTTGGGACGAAATCTGAGTTACAAACTAAAATTTCTTTGGGGAGTGGGTCACCAATTCCACACACACGTACACCCCCACATACCCCATGTTCACATATCCAGTCATTCCTTATGGGATTAGTACGGATAAGGGAAGAAAAGACATTAAGATGGAATTGGAATCACCAAACCATTGTCATTTGTCTCCTTTCTTTTGCCATTCCAGAAGAAGGAAAACTGGATCTGATCAATGCAATCCATCAGAAAAGTCAAAAACTCCTCAGTGATTCATTCTGGGCCCCTAAAATGACTTGGTATGGACTGGAGAGTCCTCTCTTAAGGTATAATTCAGTGCCCATTGAAGTCAATGGAAAGGCCACCATTGACTTCAGTGGGCTTTTGATAAGGTCCACAATCTTCCTAGCTGGAGAAGCTTAGACTGCACCAGGTCCAGTGGCTAGGATGCTAGCCTAGGACTCAGGGGAACAAGTTTGATTCCCTGCTCCACCACAGACTACCTGTGTGACCTTTGGCAAGTCATTTAGTCTCTCTGCCTTACCTTCATCTGTATAATGGGGATAATAACATTTCCCCACCTCGCAGGGTTGAGGATAAATATGTTGAAAATTGTAGTCACTGAGACATGATGACAATGGGGAGTCATATAAATGCTTAAATTATATCATTATTTTATCAAGTCAATTACCTTTTCTCTTTGCCAAAAACAGTTACATTGACCAATTTGTTGCCCCTCCCTTACTACTTGTTTTACCTCATAAAAGGCAACAGCTTAGGAAAGAATTACATGAATCATCAGCCCCTTCCAAAACTTCTGGTCCTCAACTGAAATCCACCTTCAAACTCTTCCTGAAGAAGGACACCTTTAATGATAGCCTGTAGCTATCCCCACCCTACAGCAGACTCCGTGTCTCCTTCTACAGCAACCTACTGAAAATGGCATTTTGATATAATGAGGAACACCATTAAATAGCTACAGCAATTAATTCAATTTCCCAAAACATACTAATACAAACCCTAAGTTACAGCATAAGAGCTCTTTGTTTAGTTTCTTTTTAGGAAAAGTCTTTGGCGCGAGAGATCTCTCTCTGTGTCTTAGAAAAAAGGAGCAGAATGAGGTAGTACACTTCAAACATCCCGTGTCATGATCAAAGGGAGTAAAACTCAACACTGAACACTCTTCTCTACCTTTAAACGTAGTTATCAAGGATATAGGTGTTAGCTGCCCTATTCCACCTACCAGCTGTGACTCTGGGCAGAGTAAGAAAAGTATTTCAGATCTGCAGATTCAATAACCACTTTCCATTTTTTAAAGAACTGGAGATGAACTGTGATAATTTATTGCATAATATGATTTGGGTTTCTCTACAAAGTATTAATTTTTATAACTCAGCTATCCTACACCACTACAATTACACAGCTTAAGATACTATTTACAAATGTCTTACAGTGTATACAGGAGATGATTACTAAATTAGTAGCTGGAGATTATATTTTCTACCCATTGATAATTCAAATGGAATGTGATCATAGCAGTTCTAGGAATGTGTATGTTATGTACAAACTCAGGGAAAGAGTGATTAGCTTCACTCTTAAATATTCTGATACTCTGCTTCCCTCTAACCATTTCCACAGCTGTAGGGCATGTGCATTATCTGTGGTCAGACACAAAATAGCAATAGGTGGGATTTTCAAAAATGCCTACGTGATTTAGGTGCACAAGACCCATTGAAAGTCAAGTATTGTGATTATTAATGTTATGATTACACACATTTATGAGGTGACTATCACCATGGCATCTGGGCATAGTTTACCTGATTTGAATTAAGAGCAAATAATATGTGTATGATGGGGCAAATTCTCTGCTGGTGTAAATTGGCACCACGCTGATGTCAGTGGAGTTTCACCAGTTTATGCCATCAGAGAGTTTGACCCACGCAGCCTAAAATCTTTTACTCTCCTAAGTCATGCCATTGCCTTCAGGGACCATAATATAAACCCAAAGCAACATGGATTGCAGGTGAATTCCAGCCATGCTGAAATGTATCACACAGTAGAAGGATCACGTATTTGGTCACTGATGTCTCCTCAATAGCAAATGCTGCTCACAAGGTACTTGTTAAAACTTGTGCAATAGTTGATATTGCTGCTATCTCAGCTTTCAGGTTTGCAACTTTTTAGGGCAATGTGGAAAAATCTTGCTCCCCCTCATGTTTTGTGTTAACCACAGCATCTCAAAATCAGGCTTCTTATTCCCATATAAGTGACTATCACAGGTCTGCAGGGCAGGGTGAAACAAAGGATGAATGGCTTTCTATAGAATATCAAAGTCTAAAGAGCAATGGGAAATGTTAAAACAAAACTAAACAGGAACACTATTTACCTAATAAAAACTAAAGGGAAAGACATGAAAACAAATAGTAAATATATGCAAAATTGTCAGGACAAAATAAGGGAGGAAATGAGCTCAGTGTCTGTTTCAGGCCAATCTGGTTCTTCAGACTCTTACATTAATCATGGCTCTTCCATCCCAGTCATGTATTTTGGAAAACAGCCTCTTCCCTGGGTTTTTGTATTACTGATGAATAGGGCCCTGACTGATTTCACACTCATATTGGATCTCAAACTGGCTTTACACTAGAGAAACTCCATTTACTTTAATGGATTTCCTCCTGATTTACCCTGGTATGAGGTGAGAACAGAGTAAAACCCTAGAACTCCATTCTTCCTTCCAAGATGCTTCCAGGTTCCTATATATAACCCCAGCACGACTCATCTCAACCATGACTTCACCACAAGAGTGTCTTGTCTTGAACTGGCTTTTTAAATAGATTCACTGTAGAGTTATGTCTTCTCTCTATCAGTTTAAATCCCAAGAGAATTTGGGTCTAAAAGTCAAACCCATGTCTTGGTGGGTTACTTACCCAGACAATCTATCAAGGTTATCTTTTGGAATGTCCCAGGTCATTCATCTTCCATCACATATTCAGAATGATAAGGATGATTACGGGGTAATGTGACCATCTATTAAAATAGATCATATATTAAAACTGTATAATCGTAAAATAATTTCTAAAGAATAATAAAATATCATATCATTACAAAGACATAAAAATGTAATAAAAGTATGTTCTTAGGAAGATTTAAAAGGTAATTGTGGTCTTTAATGTTGTAATAATTACCACAATTAAAATTACAAAATCACATAGAGTAATTAAAGCAAAGGATCTCCAACCACAACAATCTTTTAGGGTTTCAGAGCTCTAGATTCCCCAGTTAAATGTATGTCCATATAAGGCTAGCATTCATGGGTCAATTTACTATTCATTGGTCAGGCTAGGATTCGTTTTGATCTCAGTAAGTATCAGTGCAAATCGAATTGTGAAGTCTCCCAAGTTTAATTGTGAAGGATACTTTCTGAGTTGCCAAATTTGTTTGGAGCCCCCAGAAACTCGATCAACTGCTTGTACTAAAGGCTGGCCTTCTCTTCACATTTAAATGTCCTGCTGATAGACTGAGTGATGATGGCTAAGTCCATTTCTAGTTGCTCCCGATGTCCTGGCAGTGTCCCCAGGCGAAACACATCTAATTCTATTAGAAGATGGGCCTGAACTGATAAACTATGGGCCACATTCTCTGGAGCATAACTACATTAACTTCAGCAGAGTTATGCCAGCAGAGAAGTTGGTCCTGAAGCCAAACTTCTCCCATCTCAGGATATTCAGATACAGATCTCAGAGTCTACGACCACCTCTAGCGCCAAAGCTCATCGTGTAATAACAGCACCTTACATTTCTTCTAGGGATAGATCCTATGTCTGAGCATTACCCTATACTGTCCTCTTTGTTTAAAGTAAGTGTAGATTTAGAGAGAAGAAGGATGGTCTAACACCAATTTTGAACTTAGGAGACCTGGATTCAAGTCCCTACCTTGCCACAGGTTTCCTGTGTCACCTTGGGCAAGTCACTTAGGCAGCCCAGATTTTTAAATGTATGTAGGTGTTGCTCTTCTCAGTGTTGCAAGGATTTAGACAGCTAAGTCCCACTTTGAACTGATTTAGGCACCTATGAGCTAAAGTCTCAATGAAATTCAAGAAGTACCTAAGCCACTTGTCAAAATGGGATGTAGACGTCTAAGTCACTTAGGCCCAGTCACAACACTGAGCAGAGAATCACCAAGTACCTTTAAAAATCTGGACCTTAGTCTTTCTGTGCCTCAGTCCCACATCTGTAAAATCATTGAATCATACATGATTAGGGTTGGAAGAGACCTCAGGAGGCCATCTAGTCCAACCCCCTGCTCAACGCAGGACCAACCCCAACTAAATCATCCCAGCCAGGGCTTTGTCAAGCCGGGCCTTAAAAAACTCTAAGGATGGAGATTCCACCACCTCTCCTGAGTAACCCATTCCAGTGCTTCACCACCCTCCTAGTGAAATAATGTTTCCTAATATCCAACCTAGACTTCCCCCACTGCAACTTGAGACCATTGCTCCTTGTTCTGTCATCTGCCACCACTGAGAACAGCCGAACTCCATCCTCTTTGGAACCCCCTTTAAGGTAGTTGAAAGCTGCTATCAAATCCTCCCTCACTCTTCTCTTCTGAAGACTAAATAAGCCCAGGTCCCTCAGCCTCTCCTCATAAGTCATGTGCCCCAGCCACCTAATCATTTTCATTGCCCTCCACTGGACTCTCTCCAATTTGTCCATATCCTTTCTGTAGTGGGGGGCCCAAAACTGGATGCAGTACTCCAGATGTGCCTCACCAGTGCCGAATAGAGGGGAATAATCACTTCCCTCAATCTGCTGGCAATGCTCCTACTAATGCAGTCCAATATGCCGTTAGCCTTCTTGGCAACAAGGGCACACTGTTGACTCATATCCAGCTTCTCGTCCACTGTAATCCCCAGGTTCTTTTCTGCAGAACTGCTGCAGGTCCCCAGCCTGTAGCAGTGCACGGGATTCTTCCTTCCTAAGTGCAGGATTCTGCACTTGTCCTTGTTGAACCTCATCAAATTTCTTTTGGCCCAGTCCTCCAATTTGTCTAGGTCACTCCGGACCCTATCCCTACCCTCGAGCATATCTACCTCTCCCCACAGCTAAGTGTCATCCGTGAACTTTCTGAGGGTGCAATCCACCATATCATCCAGGTCTTTAATGAAGATGTTGAATAAAACCGGCCCCAAGACCAACCCCTGTGGCACTCTGCTTGATACCGGCTTCCAACTAGACATCGAGCCGTTGATCACTACCCATGGAGCCCGACGATCTAGCCAGTTTTCTATCCACCTTATAGTCCATTCATCCAATCCATACTTCTTTAACTTGCTGGCAAGAATACTGTGGGAGACTGTACCAAAAGCTTTGCTAAAGTCAAGGTATATCACATCCACCAATTTCCTCATATCCACAAAGCCAGTTATCTCATCATAGAAGGAAATCAGGTCGGTTAGGCATGACTTGCCCTTGATGAATCCATGTTGACTGTTCCTGATCACCCTCCTTTCCTCCAAGTGCTTTCCAATGGATTCCAAAATGGACCCGCTCCATGATTTTTCTAGGGACTGAGGTTAGGCTGACCAGTCTGTAGTTCCCTGGATTCTCCTTCTTCCCTTTTTTAAAGATGGGCACTATGTTTGCCATTTTCCAATCATCCAGGACCTCCCCCGATCGCCACGAGTTTTAATGGCACTGACCTACCTGCCAGGAGCATTGTGAAGATAAATACATTAGAGATTATAAGGTTCTCAGAAACTCTGGTGATGCGAGCCATAGATACATAGTTTTCATTTGTAGGAATTAACCCGGTTGATTTCATAGTGCATTTTGGATGCTTTCGGCTATCCACTAACAAAGGAATTCAAACACTGAAGAGGAAGGGATAAAAATGTACTACAGAACCTTCCCCCCAGTTTCAGTGACCCACATCGATAGACTGGAGTTTATTCTGAAGCTGCAGGGATGATGTGAAGACACTTCCTGACCAGTTTGACCTAAGTTTGCAACATTGTGTATATCAAACAATGCAATTATTGTGTGCCGTCTGGCCCTCTTCACAGAGATTTTCATTAACAATTTTTCTTTTTACTCCAAGTAATACTTCTGGGGGAAAGAGCCTCTGTTTTATCCCTTGTAGTGCCAAGATGAAGAGTATTATATAGTTGCAGTATTCCAAGAGCCACCGTATGCCGTCTATCTGAATGACTCTCTGATTGTAGGTGAGGAAAAGAACAAGAAAGAACAAATGTAAGGCACCCCTGAGAGAGCTCAATATTCATGTCTCCTCTGTTCAGGCTGCTGAATACTGCAGTTTGCTTTAAAATCTAAAGGTGTGGTACACAGAAAGTATAGGCAGCACAGATTCATTGATACTAACATTACGGATAGTGAGTGTCATTCTGCTTACTCCAGTTTCTAATAAACTCTGCAGTGGATTATATAGCTCACTAGACAGGAGTTGCATTATTACATCTACCTCCACTGTAACCACTGCTCCCATTCGTTAAGACTGAACCATCTTCTGTGCCTATCTTCCTCATCCTGAAGAACAATATTGGCATCATCCATTATTAGAATGTGAGAGATATGTGAAATGGTCAGTTCAAAGAATGGAAGGGGTCCAAATTTCTGAAATAGAGTGGAGCGAAGTATATAAAATCAACCTTCCTTTGTAGGCGTGCCATTGCCCCTTCCTCTCTACTTCTGTGTGTGCAGCTACTCAGTTGTCTTCCCCACACAAACTTTCCATTAGCTGATCACAGGCCAGACCAACAGTAAAACTAATCATCACCACCAGCCATTCGGAGAAATTTCACACAGTGCCAAAGTATATCCCCAAACCCTGCCTTCTGAGTACAAGCCCTTACATGAAGTTAAATTAAATTTTAATCCAAGCTTTGGTATGATAACAACACAGATGACCCACATCACTCCTGAATATTATAGGCACCAGCTCCAGACTTTCTAGCATTTAATTAGGCAAAAAAAAATATTGTTCAAAATATGGGCTGCAGAAATATTATCTACCATGCTTTAAAAACAACAATCCACGGCACCTGACAGGGCACATCCCTAACTACAGAAATCCAGTGTGATGCAGAATGTAGAGGGGAAGTGGGACTTTTGAATTTAAATTGACCAATTTTGTCAATGAATCAATATCTCCAGAATGAGGACAGAGTGCAGATGAAAGCAGTTTTAAGACCTATTTAAGGCTGTAAGAGCCTATTTGTTTGTACCGATTTCACATGGCCTCCCTCTAATATTTCATCTATATTCATATTTATAGCTTTCCAAATTGTAGGTGTCACCTACTACAGGAAAAAGAAAAAAATGCATTAAAGGAACAGTGAGGGCATGAGTTGAATCCACAAAAGCCAAGAACATCCAAGATCAGGTTGAAACCATGTGCCAATATTCTTCTCTATAATGATTCAGAGGACTTAAGAGATACCAGGCTTGATCCTATGCCCACTAAACTCAATGATAAAACATCCACTGACTTCAGTGAGGCAGGATCAAGTACATAAGGTGCACCCTTTCACAGGGGCTTTAATTATCTTCAAGCGCATAAGGAAGGCAGGACTAACTGTTAAGGCTAAGAAGTGTCAAATAGGCCTAAACAGAGTGACTTACCTTGGACACCAGGTGGGTCAAGGAACTATCAACCCCCTACAGGCCAAAGTGGATGCTATCCAAAAGTGGCCTGTCCCAAAGTCAAAGAAACAGGTTCAACCCTTCTTAGGCTTGGCTGGTTATTACAGGCGATTTGTACCGCAATACAGATAAATCGCCGCCCTACTGACAGACCTAACCAAAAAGAAACAGCCAAATGCTGTTCAGTGGACCGAAGATTGTCAGAAGGCCTTTAATCAGCTTAAAGCGAC
The DNA here is from genome assembly GCF_965152235.1 of Eretmochelys imbricata. NCBI lineage: Eukaryota > Metazoa > Chordata > Testudines > Cheloniidae > Eretmochelys > Eretmochelys imbricata. The sequence continues at coordinate 114,860,462 of NC_135577.1, forward strand.
TCTCATGTCTGACCCTGTGCTAAGGGCCCCAGACTTTGACAAACTGTTCCTAGTAACCACAGATGCGTCTGAGCACCCTGGGAGCATCTGGGAGCAGTTTTATTGCAGGAAGGACCAGATCAAGAATTCCATCCTATATTTTTCTCAGCAAGAAGCTGTCTGAGAGGGAAAGCAACTGGTCAGTCAGTGAAAAAGAATGTTACGCCATTGTCTACGCTCTGGAAAAGCTACGCCCATATGTTTGGGATGGTGTTTCCACCTGCAAACCGACCGTGCTGCGCTACAGTGGCTTCATACTTCCACAGGAAATAACAAAAAACTTATTTGGTGGAGTTTAGCTCTCCAAGATCTTGATTTCAACATCCAACACATCTCAGGAGCTTCTAACAAAGTGGCTGATGCACTCTCCCGTGAAAGTTTCCCAGAATCAACTGGTTAAAATCATCCTTGAGATGTGGAAAATATTGTTAGTGTTTATATACTTGGTAGTCTGTTTAGAGGTGCATGTGTCTTATTAACTCTGTTTTCTCCTAGAGCTCCAGGAAGAAATCACAGCCAGCGTTTCACCCTCTCTGTGATTTGGGAGGCGTGTCATAAATATAAAGGGAAGGGTAAACACCTTTAAATCCCTCCTGGCCAGAGGAAAAACCCTTTCACCTGTAAAGGGTTAAGAAGCTAGGATAACCTCGCTGGAACCTGACCAAAATGACCAATGAGGAGACAAGATACTTTCAAAGCTGAGCGGGGGAGAAACAAAGGGTCTGTGTTTGTCTGGGTGATGCTTTTGCTGGGACCAGAGCAGGAATGCAAGTCAGAACTCCTGTAAAAAGTCAGTGAGCAATCTAGTTATATATTCGTTAGATTCTGTTTTGTTTAAATGGCTGATAAAATAAGTTGTGCTGAATGGAATGTATATTCCTGTTTTTGTGTCTTTTTGTAACTTAAGGTTTTGCCTAGAGGGATTCTCTATGTTTTGAATCTGATTACCCTGTAAGGTATTTACCATCCTGATTTAACAGAGGTGATTCTTTTACTTTTTTTTCAATTAAAATTCTTCTTTTAAGAACCTGATTGCTTTCTCATTGTTCTTAAGATCCAAGAGTTTGGGTCTGTGGTCACCTATGCAAATTGGTGAGGATTTTTATCAAGCCTTCCCCAGGAAAGGGGGTGTAGGGTTTGGGAGGATTTTTTGGGGGAAAAGACATTTCCAAGCAGGCTCTTTCCCTGTTATATATTTGTTAGATGCTTGGTGGTGGCAGCAATAAAGTCCGGGGGCAAAAGGTAAAAATAGTTTGTACCTTGGGGAAGTTTTAACCTAAGTCGGTAAAAATAAGCTTAGGGGGTTTTTCATGCAGGTCCCCACATCTGTACCCTAGAGTTCAGAGTGGGGAAGGAACCTTGACAGACATATGCAATCTGGTCAGGCCAAGCCACAAAGTTCTTATCAATTATGTTCAAGGCATGAAGACCTCCAGGAAGTTGAGTCATTTTGCAATCCTCTACAATGTGTGTCATGATTTGTGGCTGCCCACATTGACATAGTGGATTGTTTCTAAGACCTTGTCTACATTAAAGGGAAAAGTCGATCTAAGCTATGCAATTTGAATTACATGAATAGCATAACTCAAGTCAATGTAGCTTAGATCTACTTACCGTGGTGTCCACACTATGTGATGTCGATGGGAGATGCTCTCCCGTCGACTCCCCTTACTCTCCTTGATCCAGTGGAGTACAGGAATCGACAGGAAAGCGATCTGCAGTCGATTTTGCGGGTCTTCACTAGATCGGCTAAATCGACTATTGATCCCCCAGTAAGTGTAGACAAGCCCTAAAATGCCACTGAAATTCCACTGCAGCGCAGATTCCATATCCAGTATGAAACCAGTTCACAAAGCTTCATTGCTTTCATAGTAAATCAAACCCACTTTGGCCCTGAGTAGGGTTCGAGACAAGATAATTATTTGTCACTTTCTCTGTTGACCATGAAGCTCACCACACGTCTTCTACCATAAATTGCTCACCTGGTAAACTTATCCACATTGAGCGACGTGACGGCAGATGACCAGGTGGTGGATTAATCGTAGATGTGGCATATCACATAGTTTCTTCACAAGCTTTGCTGCACTTTCCTCTCTGAGAACACTGGTTGGAGCAATATTGCAAAGAACTATAATAGATAATAATAATAACCATAATAGAGGAGTAAATTTAAGTGTGTCTGAAATAATATGCATGGTGGAATTAAGTTATACATTGAACATCTTTGTGTGAATGCCAATCCATTGTCCCCCAGGGACAGGGCACAATGATTTGGAGATGAGGATGGGTGGGAAGGCAACATAGCTTTTTGCAATACTGTCTCTTTGTACAAGAATATTAGAAAAAAAGGAAATATCTCATGGGCTGTGCCTTACTAACTGATAGATTCATAACGCCTAGACACCGGTGTTTCTGAGTGTGCTGTTTTGGAGAGGCAACTATGCAGGCAGGTGGGAGGCAGGGGAGGAGCAGCAATGAGGATAGCTAGCAGGTGGCATGGGGACCCTAAGGACTGCTTGGTTAACTGACTCCTGCTTAGCAGGTGCAGCTAAACTAGCCAGCCTCAGAGAGGAGCTGTATGCCAGCTGTGCACAGTGAAGGAGAAGCATGCTGGCTGGTGGGGAGTGAAGCCCGTGGGGAAGAGCTAATGAGCCAGCCAAGGAGAAGTGGCTGTGTGAAGACAAAGGATTACTGTGTAGTGAGAGTGCTGTAGGGCTTTGGTCTCCAGCTGCTCCCAACATGCCACTTTAGGGCAGTGTCTGAACTAATAGGATAAAGTATTAGGTGTGAGGAGGTGGGCCAAACATTTCACGGCCTATGTGCACTCGGTGAGTTGATTGGGCCCTGTTCAGGGAGGCCTATAAAAGATGTCAAAGAATCATAGAAATGTAGGGTCATCAAGAGGTCATCTAGTCCAGCCCCCTGCACTGAGGCAGGACCAAGTAAACCTAGACCATACCTGACAGTTGTTTGACTAACTTGTTCTTAAAAATCTCTCATACGGGGATTCCACAACCTCCCTTGGAAGCCTATTCCAGTGCTTAACTATTTTTATAGTTAGAAAGTTTTTCCTAATATCTAATCTAAATCTCCCTTGCTGTAGATTAACCCAATTACTTTTTGTTTTATCTTCAGTGGAAATTAGGGTTGCCAACTTTCTACTCACACAAAACCAAACACCCTTGCCCTGCCCCTGCCGTGCCCCGCCCGTCCCCTGTTGCTCCTCCCAGGTCTCACCCCATCTCCGAGGCCCTGCCTCTGCTCATTCCATCCCTCCCCCCCTCACTCTCCCTCACTCACTCACTCGTTTTCACGGGGCTGGCTCAGGGGCCTGGTGTGTGGGAGGGGGTGAGGGCTCTGGCTGGGGGTGCGGGTTCTGGGATGGGGCCAGAAATGAGGGGGTCAGGGTGCAGGAGGGGGCTCCAGGCTGGGACAAGGGGTTGGGGTGTGTGGGGTTTGTAATCCACCCTAGCCCCCAGATCCTTTTCAGCAGTATTACCATCTAGCCAGTTATTCCCTATTTTGTATTTGTGCGTGTGATTTTTTTCCTTCTTATATAATGACAGGTTTCAGAGTAACAGCCGTGTTAGTCTGTATTCGCAAAAAGAAATGCTAACCAATTTATTTGAGCATAAGCTTTCGTGAGCTTCATCAGATGAAGTGAGCTGTAGCTCACGAAAGCTTATGCTCAAATAAATTGGTTAGTCTCTAAGGTGCCACAAGTACTCCTTTTCTTTTTCCTTCTTATGTGTAATATTTTGCACTCATCTTTATTGAATTTCATCTTGGGGATTTCAAACCTATTCTCTAATTTGTCAAGGTCATTTGAAGGACAGGATTAGAATTCAAAAGTGCTTGCAACCCCTCCCAGCTTGGTGTCATGCGCAAATTTTGTAAGCATACTCTCCACTCCATTTTCCAAGTCATTAATGAAGATATTGGATAGTACCAGATCCAGGACTGCCCCGTGCAGGACTCCACTAGATATGCTCTCCCAGTCTGACAGTTAGCCACTGCTAACCTTTCTTTCAGTACAGTTTTTCAATCAGTTGTGCACCCACCTTATATTAATTTCATCTAGATTACATTTCCCTAAGCTTCTTGACGAGAATGTCATGTGGGACTGTGTCAAAAACCTTAAGAAAATGGAGATATATCATGTCTGCTGCTTCTCCCTCTATCCACTAAGCCAGTAACTCAGTCAAAGAAGGAAATTAAGTTGGTCAGAACGATTTGTTCTTGACAAATCCATGTTGGCTATTACTTATTATCCTGTTATCAGCTAGGTGCTTACAAATTGCTTGTTTAGTAGTTTGTTCCAGTATCTTTCCGTGTATTGAAATTAAGCTGTCTGATCTGTAGTTTCCTCGGTTCCTCTTTGTCCCCTTTTAAAGATAGGTCCTAGGTTTGCCTTTCTCTATTCTTCTGTGACTTCACCTGGCTTCTATGAGTTCTCAAGGATAATCACTCATGGATCCAAGATTTCTTCAGCTACTTCCTTAAGTACCCTGGGGTGCCTCCTGACTTGAATAGATCTAAGTTATCTAAATATTCTTTAACCTGTTCTTTCTCTATTTTGGCTTGCATTCCTTCCCTCTTGTTGTTAGTATTTACCTTGTTAGTGAAAACTGAAGAAAAATAGGAATTAAACACCAGTCTTCTTCATATTTGTTATTAGTTCTCATTCTCCACTAGGTAGAAGACATATACTTTCCTTCATCTTTTTCATGCTCCTAATGTAGTTAAAGAATGTCTTCTTACTGCCTTTTATGTCCCTTGCTAGGTGTAACTCATTTTGTGCCTTAACTTTTCTGATTTTGTGCCTACATGCTTGTACTATTTTTTTGTACTCATCCTTGGCAATCTGTCTATATTTCCACTTTCTGTAGGATTCCTTTTTCATTTTCAGATCATTAAAGAGCTTCTGATGAAGAACTTCTGATTTTTCCTGTCTGTCCTTTGCATCGGGATAATTTGCTGTTGTGCCTTTAATATTGTCTTTTTGAGAAACTGCCAGCCGTCCTGAACTCCTTTTTCCTCTTGGAATTGGCCTACCGGTTCTTGATCTTCTTGGAAATTTTGTGTTAACCCTCTTGCTGCTCTGATGATATTATAATTTTGTAATATAACTACCTGCAGGTTTTTGTCACCTGTCCTCTTTGAATCTAGTTTAAAGTCCTCCTCACTAGTCAGTAAGTCCGTGTGCAAAGATTCATGATTCATAGATTCCCAGGCCAGAAGGGACCATTTTGGTCACTTAGTCTGGCCTCCTGAATAACAGAGGCCATAGAACTTCCCTGAAATAATTCCTAGATGCTCTTTCCCTCCTTGGTCTGGTGGATTCCATCTCAACCCAGTAATCCTCCTTCCCAGAACAGATCCCATGGCCAAGCAAGCCAAAACCCACCAACTGACACCATCTACAAAGCCACACATTCATCTCCAGGATGTACATGTCCTTGCCCTGGCCATTATGCTCAACCGAGAGGATGGACAAGAACACACCAATGGCCTCAGCTCCTTTACCCTCACTCCCAGAGCCCTGTAGTCACTGCTGATTTGTTTGGAGTCATAATCAAGCCTAATGGTACCTTTAGTTCAGAGCCAGAAAAAGATGGGATTTATTTGACTCAGTGTGAAGCAATACAACTGTACTACAAAGCCCCCATTCCTCTATCACAACCTGGAGACTAAGGCTATATTTTCAGAAGTGGCCACTGATTTTGGGAGCCCAACATGTGATACCTTGGGCCTGATTTTCAGAAGTTTGGGGCATCCACAGCTCTAGTTGAAGTAAAAGGAGGATGCAAGTGCTCTGTATCCCTGAAAATCAAGTCCAAAAATTATCAAATTAGGCATCCAAGACCATTGGCCACATTTGAAAATATAGGCCTTAATCCTTAGGAAACTGGGTGCTGGCCAGTTCTGAGGTGGGTGTCTCCTGGAGACTGGTTAATTGCAAAGGTTTTGGTGAAGCTCTTTCTTTGGCTGTTGGGAGGAGATTCTGGTTTAGGGATATCCATTTGCCATGAGTACTGAGTGGCCTTATCTCCCCACCTCTGGGAAACAGCCCCTTCTTCGTCATCTAGACACTTCAACGAGAGTCAGCTTTCCCTGTTGCCAGGTCCCACCCCATTCCATACCTCAAGAGTCAGTATGGAAATATTACATATGTTTACAGCTGAGGGGAGGTGAACATGTGTAGCATGTAGCCCAGAGTAGCTCTAGCTGAGGAGCCAGGCAACTGGTTATTACATGCAGGTAAGGAGAATGAAGCTTTTTGCCTGTCTGGAGTAAGGTGTTTTATTTCAGCAGAGCATAGCAGGGTTAGAAAGATGTGAGAAAGCTGAGGAAGGATTTATTTTGTAGAAGGAAGGGGAGGAAAGGATACTGTGCTACAGTGAAGGTGTGGGCCATGTGCTGAGTGTAAGCAGGTGGAAATATTCAGGATTCATCTTTTGTACCTTGGTCCAATTTGCTGAGGGCTAAGCATTCTCATCCTAAGAGTTAAGGGATTAGTTCCTGCAGAAATGGGATATTGAGCCTCTCACCAGAGCCTCTCACCAATAGATCTGACTCAAATGCAGCCTAAGTGACTAGTACTCAAAAGTTATCACTCCATGTCCAACTGGGGCCTATGTGAAATGAGTGAGAGATCCAAATCACCTCTCAGGGGACAAGTGTTTCCCAACAGACATGGGAAGGGCAGCATGGGGAATCTTACATTGCAAGGCATGGTACACACTCAGAGAGGGTGGAGAGGTGATTTCCACCAGAAAATCAGCTTTCTGTCTCATGTCTCCTTAACACAGAGTCTAACTGGAATGAGGTGTGAAAGCAGACATAAGGGGTCAGATTTAAAAAAAAAAATGGTTGTGATTCAGATAATTTAAATTATATTCTTTATTTCATGGTCACTTCTTCTTACTTTTGTTAATCTCTCCATATTCTCTTGAGTTGAAAGGAAAGGGAAAGAATTCCCTTAGAAATGGTACCAGATTGAATTCTTCTCGGACTTCTTTGTGTCCTTTCGTCTAATCAGACTGCTTTACTTCACAAAATACTTGGGGCTACAAAAGATGTAGCTTCTTACGATTATAGAATCCTTCTCTAATCTCCCAATCAGCCTTTCATTACCTTGCTTTAAAAACAATCAGAAATCCCACAACAGGAAAGCAATCCAGCTGTTGTTCTGCCTGATGCATTAGCTCTCATGTCTAACAGTGTGTGTGTGTGTGGGTGTGGGTGTGTGTCGGGGGGACGGGGGAATAGATTCAATCTGGAGATATGCACACCATTGAGCTTTCTCCCTTATTATACTTAAAACGAGGCTCCTATTGATTTTGTAATTATATCAAATGGAACTTTAATAGACCTTGTATATGCAGCATGGGGTAGTGGATGGGGCACTGAACGAGGAATCAGGACACCTGGATTCTATGCCTAGCTGTGCCACTGAACTGCTCTATGACCTTGCATAAAGCCCTCCACCTCTGTTTCCCCTCCCATCCTTTGTCTGTCCTGTCTATGATTCTCTAAGTTCTTTGGAGCAGGACTATATCTTGTCATGTGCTTAGCACATCAGCCCCATATCTCAGCTGGGGTTTCTAGTGCTACTGTAATACATATACACATCAGCATCATAAATAATGTTAAGTGGTAACATTTCAGAATCCCAGTTCATTTTTCCAACATAGCATTGAGAAATATTTTAGATGTTTATCATTATGAGTACAGCCTCCCCTAGTTCCAGGGCGAACGCATGTATTGTCAACAGCACATACAGTATTTGCCATAAATTGGATCAAATGTAGGACATTTCTGGCACAGTGAAAAACATGTGGCTAAGATGTAGCTCATGTTGTTAAATGATTGAAGGTACTGATCCTCCTAATGCATGTAAAGACATGATTGATCAAAACCGGAGCCACGCTAGTCTCTGCTCTTTGTACCATATGTGTCAGTCACCAGAGGGAACCAGACTCAGCAATGAGGGAAACAGGGCAAGGAGAGGGACCACGCTATCTTATGTCCCTCCTACTTTGTCACCATCTCTCAAGCCTGCACCCAGCTGTCTCAGAACTGTCTGACACTGCCGGACACCTGCCTGCCATTTTATTCTCTCAAACAATTCAAAGGGAAAATAGAAGAAACTCGTAACGTCCTGGGGGATCATAGTAGTAAAATGTATCCCTCTCGGCATGGGGGCTGGGGAAGATAGTTGCCTCACTCCAACATATCCATCATCCCAGAACTGGATTTTCTTTCCCCTTTGGGCCAATATTTTCCTGTGGTTGCCCTCAAAGAGATTTATTCTTTGTAGTGTGTTTATAATAGTGTTAATAGGGATGGACAAGAATATTGCGCTCGGCACTTAAGGTGCACGTGTTTCTCTATGTTGCAGGCTAACAGGGTTATACAGGTGTAACTGAGGGCATTATTCAAAGGCAACAGGTCTGCCTGGGACAATTCAGTTCACAGAACCCCTCTCACTGGTGAGAGGAAGAGCCCAACTTCATTGTCAGGGGCTGAGTTGTGGTGGAAGGGCTGGCTCTTTTAGATAAACTATCTGTTCAGTTGTAAAGGACTCAGTCATGAGTAGCCTTGGGAGTAAAGATGCATGAGGTGTCCCCTTACTCCCCTGTGTGGGCACTTATGTCCCAGTCCATGCACAGGGTAGAGCAGTTGACACTAAGCTGCTACTCCCCCTGACCACACTGGTCAGCAGGGGGTAGATGGAGCCTTGGCTCCGCCCCCGCATCACAGCTGCTAAAATACCTGAGCCAGTGCAGCTTGGGAACTGAGCTCCACCATGAAAACGGCTTGTGCAGTTTACTCTCCCTATGTAGCAAAGGGAGAGTCTGAGTCTCAAATCAGTCCCAGTTTTGCTCCTGAGCCACCGCAGCTATGTGCTGCCATTTAGGCAAGGTGTCAATTCAACTCAAACCGATCAACTCATCTACCACGAATCTAGGCTGTGAATTAGGGGAATTTTCCGGGGAGCACGTGAGATGGAGGTGAGTGCAGACATACCTACTAGTGAAAAAAGTCAGGATATATTTCCATTTGTCCAAACTCTACCTGTCTGCTGTCAGAGATACCGATAAGAGGCCAATTTCAGAATTAGAAAGCAGCTGATTTCCACCTGTCCTAGATCAGATTTAGTTCCATAGGGAAATAAACTAGATTCATGTTGCTATAGAGGAGGAAATCAATGGTTTCTATTGTAAAAACCTTTCAGTAACACAGTTACATTCATACCTCATGTCATCTTTTCATAACCCACTCTTAGCTATGAATGGCAGCAACAATGTTCAACCAAAATTGGATAGGGCTCTCTGTTGACCCAGAAGAAAAATAAAATACAATTCACCAAACGTTCATTTCTGATAACTTAGCATTTCTTTAGTCAATGCCTTACTGACAATCTAATAACCATGAACACATACATAATAAGTATTTCTAGTCCCAGCCAATGAAATTAAGTAATAATTCCAAGCATAAGAAGTTGTATCATGTTCCTCACCCACTTGTCATACTAAAATTAAATTAAAATATATATATATATATATATATATATTTATATATATACACACACACACTTATTGGGAGGGGGTTCTTGTTACTGTAGTTCTTCTCCTTAATTTAGATTAATCTTAGCCTTTCATCGTACTTATATATGTTATGCCTGCCCACCCCATAGCTGCTATTTTATATAGTGTGGGAGAGTTTATTTGAATTTATAATATTTAATGCACAGTGGGAGTTTAGAAGAGAATACTGCAGGCGTCAAAGAGACATATGGTACGAAAGAAAAGAAAATGTTTCGATGACAGTTTTAAATCTCTTTGAGAAACAATTAATTGAAAGGTACGGTATACCTAGTGCTGATATAGATTACCAACAAAGAGCTGACTCCATCAGGTCACCAGTTACATCAAGGCAATAGAAATGGCTATTTAAGCTTCAGTTACAACTTCACAGCTTGAGCCATCTCAGCATCATTTATTTACTATAATACAGCTCTCAATCAAATACCTTTTACTGGTTATATAGCTCTTCATATGACTCCCCTGCATACAATTCTGTTGAATGGTCTGAAAAGACCTAACAAATAGCTAAGGGTCAGTCATGTACTTCTGCCCTGGGAGACAATGATTTAAAAGCTCAATATAGTAGTTTGATTCCTCTACTTGGACTGTAATTTTAAAACTAGATGACATAACAATGCATGAAATGAGTTTTTAAAATGGAATGAAAAATCATTTCTCAACACTTTTTAATTCACCTTTATTAATGCACGCACTTAGGAATTTCAGTTTACTGGCAAAATGCGAAGGACCAGATCCTCAGCCTTGTTTAAATCAGTATAGCTGTTTTGAAGCTGATGAAGATATGCCAATTTACACAAGGGTGCTGGAACAATTTGTACAGTGGGGTTGCTGACAGCCACTGAACCAAACTGTAAACGCTGGATATCATGGAGACCATTTCAAGCCGGGGGTGCTGCACCTACGTTCCTAGTTCCAGCACCTATGAATTTACACCCGCTGAAGATCTGGCCTTAGCATTTTGCCATAAAACATGTTTCTATTAAAAGTCCCTCTTCATTTTCTTCCTGATTTTGTAGCACTCAAATGTCCCTGATGTAATGATGTCTGGGATTTCAGAAGCTTGAATTTGACATTTTTAAATTCCTGCACTGATACACATAGTGCCCTGCTTGGGAATATTTTTGATTCTCTACTTGCACATTGTTTTTTGTGAAAGCTATATCCTCAGTATTGCATCATTTCTAGCCCAGGAAATGAAAGAAATTAATATAACTGGATTTATGTGGCACTGTATGTCCCCACTAGATTGGTTAATACTGAAATGGCAAAAGCATCCTCCAGAGTCAATTCTGAGCCTGGGCCCTAAGCCCACAAGAAAATACAACCATACAGACATGCCTGGGTCAAAGGTCCAGTCAAGCACCCTCTTTTGGTCAGTCATCAGATTGCTGTGAGGGGATCCAGCCCCAGGATCCCATGTGTTTTAAACCACTGGAGTCTGAACAGAGCCTGTGCATAGTCCCAGTCTTGGGGTCCCTAGACAAACTCTCAGGGTGCAGATCTTCTGTCTACCATCTACTCCTGAGATCTGCAACCACCTGGCCCCCAGCCCAGACCCTAGAACTAGTGCTGATTCCTCAGACCATAGTTTATAAACACACCATCTCTCAGAACTCCCACCATGCGAGTGAGTTTACCTCTTCAGTGGTCACATGCTAGGTATAATGCTCAACACTCACAGACAGACCTTGCACAAGATTCTAAACCAATCATTGTACTGCACTTAACAGGTAAAGCACAGAGAAAACAACAAAAAGAAAAGGAGGACTGTGGCACTAGAGACTAACAAATTCATTTGAGCACAAGCTTTCGTGAGCTACAGCATCCGATGAAGTGAGCTGTAGCTCACGAAAGCTTATGCTCAAATAAATTTGTTAGTCTCTAAGGTGCCAAAAGTCCTCCTTTTCTTTTTGCGGATACAGACTAACACAGCTGCTACTCTGAAACCAGAGAAAACAACAAACATCCTAAATACAATGCCCCTCAGTCTAGCTCTCTCCTCTCTCGGGAGTCGTTGGAGGACCACCAGAGTTCAGGGAAGCAGGGTTCCCTCCTGCCTTAACAGGCTGATGCAGCAGCTTCTCTTTGCTTGCACTGGAGAAAATGTCCAAAACCGCAAAACAGATCAACTCCTGCCCTTTTATAACCTTCCTCTCCCTTTGTCAGGGAACTCCTGAGTCAGCCACTTCAAGTGATCCCAGACTCCTGCCAGATGACTTTATTGCCAGGCATCCTCTCCGCTGACAAACCAGTAGTTCTGGGTGGGAATGAATCTATTGCCTAGGGTGTTTGTATTTGAATAGGGGACTATCCCAAGTTAATGACCCTCTATTGTTAGCCCTGCATCACAATACCTTGGAATTTCAGTCCAAAATGGAAGCAAAGAGACAGCAGAGACTTGTGATGGCTCTGCAAAGCAGGGGACTAGAACTCCTATCCGCCCCTCTCCATTGTACTTCCCTTTTTCCTACCCAGATGAGTGGAAAGGTCCTGAACTAGGAGGTGGCATGGGAACCACATGGCAGCTGGGAGCTGGAGGGAAGCCCAAGCAACTGTGGACAGAGCCTTATGTGGATCAAACTGAGAGTGCTGGACATCACAGCTGCATGCAGGTCTGTGTTGGATTTATGGGAGAGCAGCAGCAGCTGGGCAGGGAACCAGTGCAGAGTGCCCCAGTGCGAGACACTATCTGAGCCTGCTTTGGAAACCCACAAATGCTTATGTGCTTGAATACAGACTGGACTGCGGAGGGCACTAGGCCTGAAGAGCCCTGATTCTCAGTTGGCCTGCTCAGGGACACACAGAAAAACCAATATCGCTCACTGTGAACAGTAACTGTTTACACCTCTGTACCTAAAAGCTTTCCCTTAGCGATGTGTCTGAGTGGTTACCGGGACCCACCAGTGCTAGCACCTACCCCTTGACCGGGGGTTAGACTAGCTGACCTATGACCTTCTAACCCTATGATTCCACAGTGCTTGCTTCCAAGATGCAGTTCACCTGGCACACAACTGGCCCTCTAGGCATTTGGGGTTGTCAAGGTTCCTTCCCCACTCTGAACTCGAGGGTACAGATGTGGGGACCTGCATGAAAGACCCCCTAAGCTTATTCTTACCAGCTTAGGTTAAAAACTTCCCCAAGGTACAAACTTTGCCTTGTCCTTGAATCCCATGCTGCCACCGCCAAGCGTGTTAAACAAAGAACAGGGAAAGAGACCACTTGGAGACATCTTCTCCCAAAATATCCCCCCAAGCCCTACACCCCCTTTCCTGGGGAAGGCTTGATAAAAATCCTCACCAATTTGTACAGGTGAACACAGACCCAAACCCTTGGATCTTAAGAACAATGAAAAATCAATCAGGTTCTTAAAAGAAGAATTTTAATTAAAGAAAAGATAAAAGAATCACCTCTGTAAAATCAGGATGGTAAATACCTTACAGGGTAATCAGATTCAAAACATAGAGAATCCTTTTAGGCAAAACCTTAAGTTACAAAAAGACACAAAAACAGGAATCTACATTCCATCCAGCACAGTTTATTTTACCAGCCATTAAACAAAAGGAAATCTAATGCATTTCTAGCTAGATTACTAACTAACAGAAGTTCTGAGACTGCATTCCTGATCTGTTTCCGGCAAAAGCATCACACAGACAGACAGACCCTTTGTTCCCCCCCACCTCCAGCTTTTAAAGTATCTTGTCTCCTCATTGGTCATTTTGGTCAGGTGCCAGGGAGGTTATCTTAGCTTCTTAACCCTTTACAGGTGAAAGGGTTTTGCCTCTGGTCAGGAGGGATTTTATAGCACTGTATACAGAAAGGTGGTTACCCTTCCCTTTATTTTTATGACAGGGGTACAGAGTAACCCCAATAATTACAGAAGACAACTAGCTCCCACATTCAAAATAGAGTTTACAGTCTGATCAGTCTCACAGATTCATAAATTGTATGGAGAGATTTCCCAAATCATCACAGCCAGTTCTTTCCTGTGGAAGCTGTTTAACTGAAAAGCCCCACAGCAAAGAGCTGTCTAGGATTATTTACTGAAGAAGTGGGGTTTAGTCATCTTTACTATGCCCATGGACTCAACCTTTGCATTTCGTAGGCTTTATTTATTATAGTTCATGAGCCTGAAGACTGGCAGCCGAGCACCAATTAAACCAGAAACACAAGTGCCTCCCACATGCCAAAGCACATTACATCATCCACGTGCCAAAAGGTAGAGCAGGCAAATAAATACAAGCCTGGATGTGTCTGTTCCAAAAGACAGAATCTGTGACAAAGGTTGTGAGACAGTTTCAAGAGAATTCTATCTAGGTCAGGAAGGTTATAATGAGGATTTTCAACTATTTGCTCTAAAAAGATATCTCTACAGAAAAGTTATATTAGTTAGGGACTAGGATTATATCTGGTACCGCTTACAAAACTGACTGAAACTGTTCCTTTATGGTTCCCCATTTTTGTTTTATTTTATTTTTTGGCTAAACCCAAGATTTACTAGGAATTTTTCTTATTTGGCTCATGTCAACCTCTTATAATTTAATCCAGCAAAAATGATGATGTTTTGTTCTCTCCCTATGTGAATGGAGAAACTATAGTCAGGATGGGCAGGGATGGTGTCCCCAGCCTCTGTTTGCCAGAAGCTGGGAATGGGCGACAGGGGATGGATCACTTGATGATTACCTGTTCTGTCCATTCCTTCTGGGGCACCTGGCATTGGCCACTGTTGGAAGACAGGACACTGGGCTGGATGGACCTTTGATCTGACCCAGGTATGGCCGCTCTTGTGTTCTTACATAATCAGCTGAAAATATGCTTTAACCATTAAATTCATTGGCAACACTCCCATTGACTGGAATGGTACAGAATTGGGCCCAGGATATTTCTCTGAATTGACCTAATGTTTCCACCCATCTCTACTTAAGGGCATCTATAGCCATTCCCTAGGTCTCAAGACCACTTGTGGACATGCCAAAATAATGAAGGCTGCTTGTTTTAATATCACTCCTGCAGCTGCAGTCTCCATGAGCCTGGGAAAAGAGCATCACAGGCAGAGCTGGCCAGAAAATGTCAACACCTCCTCCTCCCCCTGGTTTAAATGCTAAATGGAAACAAACATTTTTAACATTTTGTCTCAAATTTCATTTTTGTCTGCTTTGTGGTCAGTTCTAGGTTTGAGGAAAAGTCATGCAGTGAAATGACAAAGACATTTGTTTATCTCAGAGTTCACTGGGAGAAGAGATTCTGAAGGGACCCATTTCTCTGTACAGAGGAGCTCCATACCAGCCTGACCTGATTATGGTCAGGCCTATGCAGTACTGGGCTTGAAGGTGTAGGTCCCCATAGCTAATCCATATTTTGAAGAGGGGAGCCCCAGTATGAGATCATTGTTTCCTCCAGTGGTCCTGTGCAGATCCCAGTCACTCTGTGTCTTTTGCTCAGATCCTGGCAAGGACATTGCAGTTCTGTAGCTGCAGGACTGCAGTGATGGGGGAGTGACAGCTAAAGAGGAAAGCAGAGGTGCTTGTGGAGGCTCAGTCAGTTCCCCATAAAAGTTAGCTAGTAGAGGATGGAGGAGCCACCGGGGCCTCTTCTAAACCTCACTTTTGCCTGCGATTATCCCAGGAAGGGAAAGTGGTATCTGCTGGCCCACTGGTGCCCATTCCCAGCAGAGAGCTTGGTTTTGTATAGGGCTGGTTGGAAATTTTCCATTTAAACAGTTTTCAGTGGAAAAATTGGTTGTCCAAAGTGTCTGCTTTCTGCAGAAAATTTCAGCTTTCTCTTGGAAATCCCAACACTTGAAAAAAAAGATGTCTTTCTGACCAAAAAAAGTGGGGCTTTTTTTGCTGAAAATTTTCTGGTTTTGGTTTTTCTATGAAAAGTCAAACATTCTCTGCTGAAAATTTCTATGAAAATATTGTCTCCAAATTTTCCATAGGAAAACCCCCTCAAACGTTTTCCGACCAGCTTCGGTTTTGTAGCTGTCAGCTGACTCTGGTTCCCCAGGCTGTCCCTCAGCTGAGGGGATCCTGATGGTATCTGTGCCTAGAGATGTTGGGAGAGGCACTAATCTCTCTGTCACTCTCTTGCAACCATACATGGAGTGAGGTGAGGGGAGGAGGAAGTCCAGGACTTCAGCTTTTGGGTACAGGTTGTTTGGCCACAAAGTAACTCTGCAGCTTATATATCCCTCCTCATGATTCAGTTAGTCCTCTATGGCCACAGATAGCAGTCAGCGTGCAGGGTTATGGTCATGGTCCATGCCTGCTGCTGAGCACCTGGTAGAGGAAATGGTCCGGAAGTGCCTGGTGCTGCTACCTCCTACAACCCTCACTGTATTCTCTATTATATTCAGTGACTACAGGACTGTTCCAAAGACCACTGAAGTCTATGGGAGCCTTTTCATTAAGTTTTGGGTTAGCCCCTGAGCTAGCTTTTTAGGAACTGTGACAATACAGTGGCAATGTCTTAAATCTATTATTGTTATTGTTGTTTTCCACAGTCTTCCATGTCAATTGCAGCTGTGTGGCCATATCAGCTATTCTCTCCCATGTGCTTCCCAATGTTCTCACTTCCATGTAGAGCTTCCCTAGGCTCTGGAACAACCTGGCTGCCATACCAGCATACACATTCCCAGTAATGCTAAATGGTTCTTTCCACAGACGCACTGCCCTGTACATGCAGGATTTGTGGTCATATCTCCTAATGCCCACAGAAACCTTAAATCAATGTATGTAAGCCTAGTTTGCCATGATCACCACTGAGGACTACAGATCAATGTAATGTTTACACTATTTATATAAAACCCAATATATAAGACCTCTATGATGCTTACATATGGTTTCATTCATTTTCATAAAGTGCATCTCTGATGAGTTTTATTCCACCAGCTTTTGTAAACTTCTTATTCTAAACAGTCACCGGCACAAGGATATTGTGTTATCCAAGTCTAGGTCAAGCAAGACTTACTTGATCTCATCCTATTTCCATAATAATCTCTGTCATTTCTAAAAGAATAAGAAGGTAAGGACACTTTTATTGCTGCAATAAAAACAGCAAAGTGATCTTCTGATGGCACTTAATTAGATTCATTTTATCTTCTTTGACTGAGCATGACATACTGTAACCCTTATTTATGAAGTAAAAATGAATGTCTTATGGTTCCTAACACAATTGGAGAAGAAATTACCATGGTATTCAGCTTAATCTGTGTTTGTATCCGACATAAATGATCTTAAGATAAATTACAGGAAATTATTTTCTACTCCTGGTAACCATAACAACAGATGAGAATTGGTCTAGTTCAACTTACTGACTGTTCCTGGACTCTTTAATATGTAATAAAAGTTATAAGACAAAAGCAATCCACAGGCTTGCCTTTTGTTTATGCAGGAACAATCACTGAGGCACTGAAAGATAATTTTAGGTTAAAGTTAAGCTTCAGTCTTCCAGCTCTTCATCACACACAGGGCGGAATATATTGCTTTTCCAATGGCTTAAGGAGCACACAAAGGATCTACCACAGAAGAGGACACATGGCAGGCATGAAAAACAATGACACATGCTTGAATTGTGGGACGCAAGAAAAGATTTTTTTTTTAAAACAGTGAAGGAACATGATAGGAGTGTGCTGGGTGGGCAGAGAAGATCAGTTTTATGGGATTTTAGGAAATATCACAGATCTGAGCAATCCACACAAACCCATTGCTTAAAGAAGAACATTAATATGGGATCATGACACATCAGCATAGCAATCAGATGCTAAAGGGAGGGTTTTGAAGAACTGGGAGCTTTTCAGTAAATTGAATAAAGCAGGATAAGGCTCTGGAATAGATGAGTTTGCAAATCTAAGGTGAAAGATGGGGACTTTGAATAGACTTTGGACTTGTTTTTGTATTGAATAGGTCATTAGGGATCAAGTACCTGGAAGCTCCCTGGAGGATGAGAATGGAACTTCTCCAGAATATATTGGACAGTTATGGTCATATAAATACACTGCCAAAGTCTCTGTTAAGAATCACTTTTTGCTTCCAATTGCAGTCCTAGGTGTTGTTATTAAAGAAGGTGAGCTCTGGTCACTGTTCTGAATCGGGTGCAAGTTCACAAACTTGTACCATATAATTTTAACCTGTTTTTCTCTGATCCAAATTTCACCTTCCAGAATGTTAGAAAAAAAATAGATATATCTGTATTCCTACAGGTCAGATCCCAGGGTCTGCCCAAGCTGTGGTCAGTGCAGGATGTGGAGAAACGTGTTTCTAAGCTACATTTCTGCTCTTCTGATCTTTCAGCTGATCAGGGTTTGTCTCCTGGAGTAACTAAGAGCAGCTAAAAGCTGCGCTGAATTATGTTGGAAGCAATAGTCCCCTATGGACCTTTCTGTTAACTGGGACTGCTGGAGCACAAGGCATCATAGCCTATTCCTATTCCTAACACGCTCCCTACAACAGCTGTAAGCCAGTGTATGATTCTCCCACATTCCAGCAGCGTAATGTGACCTGAGATAGTCAATGATCAGACCCTGACTCTGCACCACTGGGCTAGCCGAACAGATGCAGCAATCAGAAACGTGGACCCAGCAATCAGGCAGGAGCAGAAGTCAGTGGCAATTTTGTAGAGAAGAGGGACTGAAGGCAGCAGCCAATTAGGCAGTGTTAACCAATGGGCCCACATGGTTGAGGCTTGGGTGCAGCAGTTTGGGTGGCAACATAACAGTTGGGAAAGCAACCATGTAGGCAGGAGGGGAAGAGGCAACACCCACATGACTAAACGGATCCTAAGTCAGAACTAACTGGCAGCCTGGCATGTGTTTAGGAGATTTAAATATGCTGGAAATTGAGAAAGGAGCTGCAGCTGCATGCCAGCCATGCACAGACATAGTGGAAAAGAGAAAGAATGAAGAAACAGCCCTGGGTCATCATGGATCCACAGACTCAGTAGAGGAGAGACAGATCTGTTAAAAGCCTTGCAGCTGGATTGTTGCAACACTTTGATCTCTTAGCCACTACTAATACCTCACTTGGCACCACCGTGCAACAGGATCAGGAACATGGGAGGGATTGTGCAAAATTTTAATGCCTAAGGGCATGTATTGAGTGACCCAACCATGGCATCCCTAAATTGGTAATAACTAAACCATCTACTACATCAAGTAGGCAGGAGCAGGAGAGCTCATAGCAAGACAGGGCCAGGCAAACAGCCACAGACCAGGATTGGCAGGGACTGTACAAAGCCCAATATTTACTCCAGTCTGTAGAGTAGAAAATGGGAGCCTAGCTTCTGACACAAGCAACAGAACAGCAAGAATGGACCAAGAAGACATCAGCACAGCAAGCAGAGAGAATTTGGATTTAGGATGGTATGACATCGTATAATTGGACGTAGAGGACGAACAGCACTGGGTGTGGTGAGTCAAACGTTCTCATGTGTACTACCACTACGCTGGAAAATGCATAGCTCAGTAATCATGGGCCATGCAAATCAGACCAGCCTGTTGAAGTCCATGATTTATACCAGCTAAGGATCTGACTCATGATTATTGAAGTTAATTGAACTAAGTCAATTTACATTCACCAAAGACTGGCCCTTTATGTTTATTTCTTTTTTTTCTGAAGACCTTACAATAGATAATAATAAAAATGGATGATTTCACCATATACTCATTACGTTCCTCAGGGACAATTCCATAGATAGGGTAGTAACCGGCTAACTATAACGGTTCTTCTTTTGACTTTGAAAGTGCACCTTTCATCTTAAAAGTATATAAACATCAGTGCACAGAATCTGAGAGCTGTATGGAGAATGAAAGTTCTGAGATTTCTAAATTGGGCTTTGGTCCAAACTGGAGCAAAAGCTGAAAATTTCAAAAATTTCTGGGAAGGATAATTATATATATATAATGTCAGGTTGATTAAAATGTTTCCATGTGTGACTTTTTAAAATGTTGTATTATATTTTCATATATGTATTCAAAGTTCAAAATGAGAAATTACTGAAATAGATGATATTACTTAGTCCTGCCATGAGTGCAGGGGACTGGACTAGATGACCTCTCGAGGTCCCTTCCAGTCCTACGATTCTATTAAATGAAAAAAAACCAAAACTTTTTTCCATTTTTCTTCACAAAAAAAAATCCATTAAAATCAAGCCAATTCTGTGAAGCATTTCAGTCTCAGTACAACCACATATTCTAATGGAATTTGGTTCCATCAAAGTTTCTCTGACCCGTTCAGCTGAGTAGTTCTAATCCTTGTAGTCCAAACAAACAGAAGAATGAAGTCTGCACATGCAATTATCTCTGAAGCAACAAATGGAAAATCATTGCTATGAGAAAGAAAGCAGCCCTATTTTAAGCTAATTTCAACATAATAGAGACTTCCTTTTCCGTCTTGTGCAGTTCCTCTGCATAATTTCAGAAACCACAAATGTTAAGTGATTTTATCCAATAGACCAGACATACTCCTTATGCCTGTCAACAGACAAAACATTTGAGGGACTCTAATATTAATATATGATCCAAATTGCCCCTCCCACCATGGTGTATGGAGGGGGGGTGAGGATTTTTCCCCCAGCATGTTCAGAAACAACCAGTCTAAGCCTATACCTTTCATAAATAAACAAGACCAACAGTAATATTGTACTTAAAAAATTAAGGAAGGAAATTCTTGATGATGGCAATGCTGTTTCATGATTTATAAGAACGGTTGCATTCCGCCCTAATTTCCCAAGTGAATAGCAGCTGCTATTCGGTAAAAAGCTGTTATCATTTTATCTGTTTTACAATATGTCATGTATATTTTGCCAATCACATTTTGGCTCTCATTGCAGTGTCTGCTGTAATACAATTGTAAGCTTGTTTAATCAGCTCAGCATAATCTTTGTGCTTTTGACACTAAACACAGAGAGAGAGAGAGAGATTACTCAGTTGTCCAGGCTCTTTCCTTTTGCCTCATAAAATAGAGACATATCATTCCATCCCTTTTTGAAGCAGAACTAGTCACTGAAGCCCATTCAAGTTCTGTTTAAAATGGATAACACAATGTGGTCCACAAAAAGAAAAGGGGGACTTGTGGCACCTTAGAGACGAACAAATTAATTTGAGCATAAGCTTTCGTGAGCTACAGCATCCAATGAAGTGAGCAAAAGCTTATGCTCAAATAAATTTGTTCGTCTCTAAGGTGCCACAAGTCCTCCTTTTCTTTTTGTGGATACAGACTAACACGGCTGCTACTCTGAAACCTGACAATATGGTCTGTAGTTTTTACCTGGTATATCAGCTCTTCATTACAAAAAAGGTTTGAATTGGTGTTTTAAAATAGGTTATTAAAAGTCAGACATAGCAAGATTCAAACCTTCAAATCAAAAAGCTTCTTAAAACTTTGTATCTGACCAAATAAAGACTTTCATCTTCACAGGTCTAGCAATTTATTCCCAAAAAGCTCATCCATCAATCTGTATATTTATTTCCCTTGAAAATGTCTGCTCTTCGCTCTTTCTGTCATAAGCATTGCTTATTTTCAAGGCTGCTGACACCAATTTACATGAAAATTCCTATTTCCTATATCTATTCACAAAGAGAAACATCCAGACGAAACTGAGTTGACTCTGTTGTACAGCTTTGTTACAGAGAACTGGTGGCAGGTTTTGTGTCTTTTCGGCATTTCATTTTCGGTTGTTACACGGTTGCCCTTGTCATTTGTTCCTTAGCGAAAATGGCCATAAGGGTACATGATCAACACCTGTGATCTGCACATGACAGTTCCAAGCCCCTGCCAAGGAAAGACAATCCTTAGCATTTGGGGAGAGGGGTAAACGCCATATGCACAGTGCTTTTCATTAAAACAAATCCAGAAACCAAGACTTACCCGAGACACCATCTCATGTTCCATTGTATCCAAGTCAACAGTTATGCCCCAAACCTCTCATTAATGCCAGGAAGGGTGACCCTTTCCGGCGACTTCAAGCATGGAGCTAAGGTGAGGAACCTAACTGGCTAACAGTGAACCACATATGGAGGGTTTGTGAACTAATCTTTCAGAGACTAGAAAAGAAGAAGCCTTCACTGTCAGAGTGAGCCAAGAAGGATGATGCTGTGTAACCCACTAGTGAGTGCATGTTATATGTCCCTCTCTGTGCCAATCCACAGAGGGCAGGAATCTGTTAAAGCCAAGACTCTAGAGCAGGGGTGGGCAAACTTTTTGGGCCGAGGGCCACATCAGGGTGCGAAACTGTATGGAGGGCTGGGTAGGGAAGTCTGTGCCTCCCTAAACAGCCTGGCCCCACCCCCTATCTGCCCCCTCCCACTTCCCGCCCCCTGACTGCCCCCCTCAGAATCCCACACTCATCCAAACCCCAAGCTCCTTGTCCCCTGACCGCCCCCTTCTGGGACCACTCCACCCCTAACTGCCCCTCCGGGACCCCACCCCCTATCCAACCCCCCCGTGCTCCTTGTCCCCTGCCCCCCCCCAGAACCTCTGTCCTATTCAACCGCCCCCCTGCTCCTTGTCCCCTGACTGCCCCCTGAGACCGCTGCCCTATATCCAACCGCTCAGCCCTGGCCCCCTTACCATGCTGGTCAAAGCAGCATGTCTGGAGCTGCACCGCCCGGCCAGAGCCAGATGCACTGCCCTGCATGAGCGTGCAGCCCCACCGCCCAGAGTGCTGGCAGTGTGGTGCACTGAGGCTGTGGGGGAGAGGGAACAGCGGGGGAGGAGCTGGGGGCTAGCCTCCCTGGCCAGGAGCTCAGGGGCCAGGCAGGACGGTCCCATGGGCCGGATGTGGCCCGCGGGCCATGGTTTGCCCACCTCTGCTGTAGAGCCTTGGCACTTCAGTTCAAATGATAAACCTCGTACTTTTATCTCCATAAAAAAAGTCAGTGAAAACTTTTACAAAAATTTTAAAAAGCTAAAAATGGATCTATTTCAAACGCTGCAAAATAGAAACAACTTCACATTTTCTTTTTTGACTACATCTACAAATAACAATTAATAATTAGAAGCTTATGACATTTCTCTTTGATTGTTCTGTTTTTTCAGACTTTTTCCTGTGAGAGCAAGCCTGCGTGTGAGTAGTTTAAAAAATTGCTGTCCACCCAACTCACCAAAGGAGAAAGGAAACAGGGAGGCCAAAAGAAACGCGTAAAAGACATCCTCAAGATAAGCATCAAGAGACATGGCATCAACACCACACACTGGGAGACAGTACCCCAGGACAGGGATAACTGGCAAAGATTTGTCAGAGAGAGAACGTCCATTTTTGATGAAAATCGCCTTGCCCTGGTCACAGAAAAATGTGAGACAAGACAAACAACTGTCACGCAGCAATCGCGGCCCAACCCTGACTTCCAACACAACCTGCAACATCTGCTAATGAGCCTGTGGCTCAAGGATCGGACTCTTCAGTCATCAAATGGACCCATAAAAAATAAACAGCTGTGAAAGAAATCATCCTCGACTTTGAGGGATCACCGATGAATTATTCAGACTTTAAGCCAAGAAAGGACCTCACAAGATTCATAGCTATCTATCTTCTAATATTAGTACCCATCCCTATGGTACAGAATGCCTTACACTGTGCTGAGCTTCAGTTATCAACATATATATATATATATATATGGCACACTGGGGAAGAGAAGCAGGTTGTGTGTGTGCACGTGTGTGCCTCTGTGTGTGTGTGTGTGTGTGTAAGTACAAACAGTTTACAATGGAATGGCTGTGGACCAAATACTCCACTGGTGTAAATGGGTGGACATTTGTGGCGGCAGGGATAGCTCAGTGGTTTGAGCATTGGCCTGCTAAACCAAGGATTGTGAGCTCAATCCTTGAGGGGGCCATTTAGGGATCGGGGGCAAAAATTGGGGATTGATCCTGCTTTGAGCAGGGGGTTGGACTAGATGACCTCCAGAGGTCCCTTCCAACCCTGATATTCTATGATTCTGTGACATCCATTGATTTCACTGGAGTTTCATCCATTTACATCAGCAGAGAATTGGCCTGCTATTGGAAAACTTTCCTCTTTTGTCTCATAGACATTTGTTCCAGTACCACCAGGAAATGCTTTCATCTTCCAGTGCATGATAATTATAGTACATCAAGGGGCCAGGAAGGCACTGAACTACACCTTACTTGTCAATGGTTTTTGATATTTTAATGTAGTGTGTTCTGCTATTGCGTCTCTTGGCTTTTTTGATTTTCATCTTTGCACTACAAGTGTTGTTATCCCTTGTAAAGCACAAGCAAGCCGTGCTATTTATATGTATGGCAAAGAACTCTGCCTTACCAATCCCTCTCTTCCCTGCCCTTCAAAAAGAAATCCGAGGGACCATACAGGTCAAACTGACCCTTTCATCTAACTCACACAAGCCTTTGAAGAATGTCAGTGTTTTATGCTTTGTATTTCCTAACTATTTCATTTTTAAATCCATCTGCAATACCAAGTTGCAGTCAATAATCAGTAAGTTCTTGGTTGAATTCCTTCTCACAGCATGAAGCCTGTTAGTCCCATAAATGATTTTCAAAAGAAGGAATATTTATAATTTACAGTTTAAATGAGATCTTGTTAATATATTCTATTTTTTGTATCACTGATCATTAATAAATAATTATTCCTTGCCTAAATAATCAACCCTTTATTATTATCATTAGGTCCCAGTTGCAGTAGCTGCTAGAAGGTGCCAGGGCTGCATTGTGCGAGGCCCTGTTCATACATACAACAAAAAGATGGTCCCTGACCCAAAGAGCTTACAATTTTCGGCCCTGATCCAGCAATGGCTAGCACACAGACAAACGGCTTAGCTCTCCTGGAGCCCCCTTAACTTCAAGTCTCTGCATAAGCACAGCAGTCTGCCCCTCATGCTATCAGATGATGGATCAGGACCAAAATATATGACAAGAGACAACAGATTTATACAACAAGCAGACCGGGAAGCATCAGATAGCAACAATATGATTATGGATAGCAAAGGAAGCAGAGAACACCAGCTGCCTAGCCATTGTCATATGCATAGCAGGAATCACAGTTGAGGTGAGTCTTGAGGAGGGTTATGGTATATTAACTCTAAACTGTTCTGAGCCACTCCGCCGTATCATTTCTTAGCCCAGCTGCAAAAAAATAGCACAAGAGCCAATATGACTCATCTGCTCATCTTGTCCCAAGAAAACTGCGATTATTTAATTAATGGGCAAAGTAAGGATGTTGACTGGTGTCTAAGTAAACAATAAAATCAAACAGCTTCCCGGTTTATTGGTCCGTAGGGTTATTATAAGCAGTAGAACAACTAGCCGGATGGGTTGTATGTATTGATTCCCTGCCACTGTATAAAAGTGCAGATCTAGGCACCAGTGTAATAAATCTAGGTACCAGAGTGACACAAATCTATGTTCTTGAGCTATGTGGCAGGTAGTACAGATGGTAGATGAAAAAAGATAAACCAAGATCAATAAATCTTTTTTTTATCAACATGTTTGCGGGACACATGATCACTCAAGGGGAAAAAAAATTAGCCAACTCTAGGAAAGTCCAATTAAAAGATTTTCTTACCTCCACTGCTGTAATATTTCTCACTGCACAGCAAGGGTCGTGCATTTGTTTAGGATCCTAAACAGGCAGGATCCACAGGAAAGTTCCAAGGTGTTTTCATGGAATCTGTGGGGAAAATGCTTAAATCCACCACTTGCTACAAGAACTTCTTTCTAGTAAATCTCTTAATTAGAACTATCTGACACACTGGTATGGCCCCATTACCATAGTGTCTGAATACGTCAGAATCGTCTATGTATTTATCCTCCTAATGGGGTTGGACAGTGCAATTATCCCCATTGTACAAATGGGAAATGGTGACACAGAAGATTAAGGCTATGCCTACAGTACCCACTGTTCAGTCTACAGGGTGTGAATAAGAGTGTGCACCAAAGTGCTGCACTCTAACTCACCCACGTGAATGCCATGAGTGTGAACTAAAAGGTTCCTAATTCGCATTAACATAGTCCTGTTTGAAAATGACACTAACGTGAACTAGGAATGTTTTAGTTCACACTCACATCATCCACACAGAGGAGTTACAACCCAGCACATTGATGAGCCCTGGTCCCATAGGCCAAAATGGGAGGCGCTGTAGACAAGCCCGAAGTGACTTGACACAGAGCACGTCTGTTTAGAGCAGGGGCTCAAACCCAGGTCCTATACTAGTGCCCTAATTGTTGGACCATCCTGCATCTCTTCCCTGACTTTGAGTGTGAGTGATTATAGGAACGAGATGATTGGAGCGGGGGGAAAAAATCACAGAAGTCTACTGTTGTAGAAAGAAAGGTGAGACTTATTTAGAGAGGTGGGTAAATTGGGATCCATTTAATTATAATGTTATGTATCTGAATTGATAAATTGTATCAATAAATTTTGTCAACCAGGTAATAATGCAAAAGAAGGCATTTTGGCCTCTCAGTCATGGCCAGCATTAAGGGAGGGACGGGGGGACAAAAAAAGCAATTTACACTCCAGCTCAGATTGCAAGAAAAATTTGGATCAGTTAGCAAGACAGACAGTTTTGGTTCTCGCATCACTGCTTAGACTGCAAGCTATTTCCGAACCAACTGGAATTGCTGTTGCACCATATTAGCTGCTCAGGATGGATGGAGCCAGCTGGTTTCTAAATATAAAACACAATTTCTTAGAGGAACAGTTAGATGTCTCCCTCTCAACCAACAAAACACCTGTTCAGACCACTGTTTTTTACAATTTTTGTTCAGACTTGTGTGTATGTGTGTGAGTGAGTGTATCAGAGGAGTAACAGGCCAACAATATGTGAGTGGGTGTGTCTCTGTGTTATTTTTATATATATATAAAATATATATATAAAATATATAATATTCTAGGCCTGGTTCTCCTTTCACTTACACTGATCGTATACTGGTACAACCCCAAAGATCAGGAAGGCACTGACAGAGTATAACACACTGTTGTCATCTCTTTTAGCCATAGTGTGTCCTCAAGGATTGCACTCATACTTGTACCTAAATCTAGCAAGGCTTATATTCCCTCCGTCCACTACAGAACCTTTGGGCCAGTTCTGGATGCAATATACTGTCCCAGTGGTGCAAAGCAACAGCATAGCAGGCTTAACTGGCTTTTTCAGAATTACCCCAATGTACAGAAATACTCAGGTGCCTCTTCCCCAATGCAGGAGTCCTGGCCAGGGGAAATAGCATGTTGCCATGCTCAGTGACTCTTAGTAGCTAGAATGGCCCCATGGAGGTCTTTAGCAGCTGGCGTAAGCAACTCTGAAGTTGCTTTGACTTTAATTCTGGACAAGATGAGAATAGGTGGGACACATCAAGGGAGCTCAAAGACCTCTTTGCACTTTCACTGCTTCTAAGATGAGGGTCGGGATCTCTGTCTTTAATAATCCTTTCAAGGCTGATTCCCCAATCTGGCACTTCAAGTGCAGAAGGTGGGGGCCAGCAAGGATTCTAAAAGTTAATACTGACCACTTCAGGCTTGTATTAAATACCCAAGGTCACAGCTTCTCTCTGACCTTGGATGGGTAGATGCTGCCACCACCCAAGTGCAAGAAAGCTCCCCCTTTTGAGAACCCAGGAAGAAGCACTTGGGAATTCCTTCCTGTGGGGGTACCCTCAAGCCTTTTCACCCCCTCACCTCCAGGGAAGAACTGAGAAAGAAAATGAAGCTGCTACCAGCTGATTAAACAACATCTGCACAAATCTCTTAGGACACCAAAAATCCAATCCTGTTCTTAAAAAAGGTAAATTTTATCAAAAACAAAAAGAAATAAAATACATCTGGAACTTAGGATTTTGCTAGGTTTAAAAAACCCATTTACAAAAATAAAACATCAAGAATAACCTTCTTGAGGTCTACCTTAAAGGTTGCAAGCAAACCAAAAGCATTTGGGGTTAGCACAGAGGAGTCCACAAGCCAATAAGAAACAAAAGAAATAACCCTAATCACATCTTCCTCGACATTTTCTGATCTACTTACATATCTGTTGTTTCAAATGAGGAGTTTTAGGTATGATCTGATAATTTCTATACCTGACAAAAAGCTTTTTACAGCATAGTCTCAGCCCTGTCTCTTCTCTCTCCTCTCTCACACTGGAGAACAACAGACAGACAGACAAAGGGAAAGCTTTTTTTCCCAATTGTAAAGTTCTAGCCCTCCCATTGGCTCTTTTGGTCAGGTGCCCATTCAATTCCCTTTACCTATGCATGCAGTCAGACTTTTTAACCCTTTACAGGTAAAGCAAGTAGTGAACATCTTCCAAGAGGGGTTCTATAGCTAACTGGCTGACTGGGTGTCCACAAAAGGGAGTCCCCCGCTCGCATTTATCACAAACCGCCTATCCAGTGTTCATTAGCCAGAGGGTCCCCACCATGACTCTGTATGCAGTTATAGGTAACAAGGTCCATCTTCCCCGTGTACCTTACAAAACCTCCAGAGGAACATTATAACCCACCAAGTGCTCTTGTTTCTGAACAAAGTCTCTTCCCTTTGTGTATATTTGTTGCAACACAATGGGCCTTGGCTTGTCCATCCAGTGAAATAGCACCTGGAAAGTCTGAGCTAGAATTATCAACTCTCCATTACAGAGCTGCTGAGTTTGAGCCAATGGAAAATGATCTCTAAGTGGATTTGTAGTATATTTTTCGCCCACTTTGGACAATTTAGATCTTCATTCCCATCTAATTTTCCTTGCAGAATAATCCTTCACCCTCCCCCTCGAATTGCATTTCTTGAAAATAGTAATGCATTTGGAATCTGCTTTATGCATATCATGCCTTCCTCATTTCATTCTTCCTCCAACAATCAGCCAATTTAATAGGCTTATAGATAATGTTTGAGCCCTTTCAAAAAAGAAGTTTATGCTCCTAATTTCCTTTAATAGTCAATTTTCATTCAATTTATCCTGTTTTCTTCAGTCTGTGCAGACTCTAAAAGAGTTCATTTATATTCAGATTTTCCTCCTAAGAGAAGTTTATTTTGGTGGAAAAAACCAAAACTCTTTTAACTTCTTTCCATTAACAGAACAAGAGCATAAATGATTTAAAAAATATTCTGTTTCTTGTTTGTGCCGCACTTAAATGGAAAAATGTTACTCTTTTCCATTATGGTAATGATTTTTTAAAGGGGGGTAAAAAAATTGTACCTGCAAAGAGCAATCAGCCATCTCTTATTGCAAGAGAAAAGGCATCATTAAAAATAAAAGGGAGAGACAAGTACATATTTAAATGAATGATCTGATGGGAGGATACATAAGAATGATTTGTGTGTCTTGAAACTCTGCTGTCACTTATGTTACACGTGATGAGCACTTAATGAATGTTCATAGTAAAATTTCTTGTATTTATTTTGCCTGAAGGCTACAGCCATTTTTAGGGGACAAAGTTTAATGGACTTTGTTTGACTCAGTAGATACAGTGATACTTACAGATCCTTTCTAAATGTATTACTGTAATTATAGATCCTTTCGCCATTTTTTCCCCATGAATGTGTGTTAAGGTAAATATTATTTCCAAGAGGAGATGTGTGTGGTGTACAGATTTTTAAAATTGACATTTAAACATGCAGTACTGTGTTTTAGTTGCTAAATAATCTTATTCTCATTATCTATGCTTTAGCATTTGTACAGTGCAGAGTATCATGGTGATTGGTCGTTACTTTAAAGCAATTAACTCTTGCATTTAACAATTATCTTGTATCTATTCAATATTTGCAGTAAAAAGAAAACAGAGCCTGCATAAATTGCATCCTACTGCCGTCTTGTCTGCTTCCTGCAATCCCAAACCACATCTTCTAAAACAGAGACGCCAAACCCCACATCCTTCCACAACAGTGACAGCTGCTCCCCACAGTGGGGAGGCATCCTCAGGTAAGCCTGCAGAGAGCACCAGAGAGGTTGCAGCTAACTCAGACTCTGTGCATGCCTAATGCAGCCCCACTACAGAGGGAGTAGAGCACTGTGGGTCACAACAAATCTTTGGACCCAGCCCGTCCATGCCCTGCCCTGCCCCTTCCCACCTCCTGCAAGCTGCCATGCAAGTAAGCTTTCTGTAGAGCACAACACAGCACTGTGCTGGAAAGTGCACCACCCTGGATAGGACTCTGGAAACCAGCCCTTACCTTTGGCAAAGCAGAATTACATCTCCACTGTCTAGGAGAACCTCCAAAGCCACTGAGGTCATGGCTACTTGCTGCTTACACGGAGCCTGCCTGATGACGATGTGGCATGTCATAATGATAGCATGAGTTTGGGATAACTGAAGCTGTCAATCTCATGCAGGTCATCCCAGCAGCGTGCCAATAAAACTTCCATATTATCCCACTGATTTAGACTGTCTTAGAAATGCCTTAGGATTCAGTTCAGAGAAAACACTTAAATACATGTTTAAGCACATGCCTAAGTCCCATTGACAATAATCAGGAGTTCTTCCTGATTTTCTCCATTGTAAGTGAAAGGAGAATTAGGCTCATAATGTGCAATATCACACAAGTATCTCCCAGCATACTCCAGTCACTCCTAATCCTCAAGTGCATATGGAAGTCTAATATCATGAATACAATAGTCTCTACTCAGTTAATTTGGGCATGGCACTTCTTATCATCTTTGATCAATTCACCTAGATTTGGGACCCAGTCAAGTTGAAGGATGCAGTCCACTAAGCCCCATCCCAACTGCACTGTTAATGGAGCCTATAAGAAAATTACTAAACTGGGCGGCTTTTTGGTTAATATAATTAATTTTCAATCATCAATGTCATCATCATCTCCTCTTATAGACCACTTTCCACCCATAGATCTCAAAGCACTCTACAAAGGAAGGTAAGTATCATAATCCCCATTTTCCAGATTGGGACATATAATTAGATCACCAGCAAAAGAGGTGAAGTGACTTGCACAGAGCAGCGCACTATCCACTAGACAATACTGCATTCCCAAAATGTCTAATGAGGAACCTTTGGGGAACGGGAAAGCAGGTCCTTCCTCACTTATAAAAATTCTAACCCTAAAAACAAATAGAGAAAACAAGTCATTTCCAGGCAACATGTTCCTGTCAATGACAAGACTTTTCTAAGCACAGTGTG
This sequence comes from Eretmochelys imbricata, assembly GCF_965152235.1. NCBI lineage: Eukaryota > Metazoa > Chordata > Testudines > Cheloniidae > Eretmochelys > Eretmochelys imbricata. The sequence goes on from NC_135577.1 coordinate 114,891,204, forward strand.
ACCTCCTTGATGTGTATTATTTCCTCGAGGATGTAAAAGAAAGCAAATAAATAAAAAATGCCACCAGTCTTCTGAGGGACCCTCTTTTCATCTGTCACCTTTCCCCCTTTACACAGCATCAGGCCACCCCAGACAGAAGCAGCAGCAGAGTTTTGTTTTGGAGAGTTCTTACCAATCCGTTGAAAAACCATGGATTTTATTCCAAACACGGTGCAGCTTTTAAATACAACTTGTTTCTTCTGATTACAACTTGCACAATCCCAGATGGTGCCCTGTATAGCGTCATATTACTTAAAATGCTAATGTATTCCAACTTCTTCAGATGTTGGCACTGGCGTGGTGGGCACCTTAAATGAGAGTGTGAATAAAAGAACAAAATCTCAAGCTGGAATCTGGACATTCTGCCCCATGCTGTCATTAAAACCCCCAGAGTAAGAAAGGAAATGGAAGTATAACATCACATGGTTCAAGGCTCCTCTCTAGCAAGCTATCATTTAACCTCAGGTTATCTTGACATTCACATGCTGAAGGGAACACTTAATGTATGTCGCTGTGTGAGAACAGCTGAATGAGAACAAAAATAGAGAAAAAGGAGCCAAGAAAGAGAGAAAATTGTAAACAATTTACACATCTCTGTAAAAGAGAGGGTGATTTTGTAACAGACTGGCCTGTGTTGATATGGTTTGTTCACTAGATACAGTGTTCAGAGAGGCATTACAAGTGAGACACTAGCTACAGGTAAACCTGCAAATAGCCAGGTACCTCTGATCATGAGAATAGGTGTTTTATCCAAGCATCATGCAAAATACTAATTATCCGCCAGGGGATGCGGGGACAGGAGGGATCTCATATCCCTAACCAGGCAGGTGCAGAATTGCTGAAAACACTTCCTTCATTTGATTCATTTCTCTCTGTCTATCTACCTCATCCCTAGACCTCACTCATCCATACAGGATTGGAATGACTCAGACAGAAGTAAAAAGAAAAGGAGTACTTGTGGCACCTTAGAGACTAACCAATTTATTTGAGCATGTGCTTTCGTGAGCTACAGCTCACTTCATCAGATGATGAAGTGAGCTGTAGCTCACGAAAGCTCATGCTCAAATAAATTGGTTAGTCTCTAAGGTGCCACAAGTACTCCTTTTCTTTTTGCGAATACAGACTAACACGGCTGTTACTCTGAAATCAGACAGAAGTAGTATTTCAGCAGTGGTCAGCAAATTAGCATTTGTAGCACTGAAATGCCATTTCTACAAGCAAACAACTAAGGGTGAGGGAAACTATAGTGATGAGTGGATTACAAACTTAGATAGACAGACAGATAGGCAGATAAAGAGTAGATTCAATGCCTACTTATGACTAATCAGGTGATCTTAGAAGCCTGTGAACTGTTAATGTGACAGTTTGACAGTTAGTGCCCAAATTGAATTCCTGCTATAAGACATCCATTACCTTATGGACAATATATTCAATACTTAGGTTCACCACAGTGTCACTGAATGAAGAGAGAAGTTGGAGAAGAACATTCAGGGCAACATTTTGGCACCTTTGTGTATGTGGAGCAGTACCTTACTGCACAAGCAGTCCCATGGAAATCAAATCAAACATATTCCCTTTAACCTGGCCCTTTAAAATCCCCCCTCTACTACAGAAAAGGAAATGACTTTTTTTAAACCAGAAACTCAGTGTTATGCAATGGAATTCACCACTGTGGGACCCAGGAGTCATTTTTAAAGGGCCAGAATTGCAAACTGGCTCACCAGCTTTCACCAAGAAATCGAACAATAATGGAGTGGGCTTCTGAAGCTCACTTTATGAAGCCCCTCATCCATGAATAATTGGAACTAAAGTAAGACTTTGGGACATTTGCTGGGTGGAATGGGGGTTTAAGGGGGAGTGTCAAGCTGGTAAAGAACAAATTTCACTTGCAAAATCTGCTTTGTTCCCCAGGTTCCCTTCATACAACATTTTATTTGTGAAGTTGAACGCAGTGAAGTTGAACTCAGTGATTTCATTCTGCTCTGCACAGAATTCTGGGAGAAAATTTACACATGGACACATGAAACCATAATCTTCTAAGGTGCAGTCACATCATGATAGTATCTTAAAACTGTATTTGACAGGATATAGAAGACAACATAATGGACAGGCAGGACATTGTAGATATCTGATCTGTAAAGAATGACAATATTATCAAATCAATTTTAAAAAGGTAATTATTTACTATGTATTTTATAGTCTTCCAGGAATAACAGATAGACACTTCGCTTCACACAGTGCTGTAATATTTCACCTATCAAGGACAAGATGCTGGATATTTACAGACTGTAATGAGACTGCCCACTGTTTGATGTTACCATAAATAAACAAGTAAAACTGCAGAGTTTCATAAAATTCAGCCTGATGGCCTGGAAGAAATTATTTTAGTAGAAAAGAATGGCATGTGTAATCACATGTACAAAGACACCTCTACCTACACACAAATGCACAGGGCCTTCTGCGCAGCTCGTTCTTTTCCAAGCCAGTCCTTCCCACAAAGTAGATCAAAAACTCTTTTTCTTGAAGGGATTGTCTAAATGTAGAGATGGATTACACTATCCCTACCCCATATTCTTTTGCTATTGCGCCAAGTTATTTGTCACATGCAGGCACATTTCAAAACACTAGGTTGAACTCATTAAAAGAAAAAAGGAGAGACACATGGTAGGTGAGGTAATATCTTTTATTGGACCACCTTCTGTTGGTGAAAGAGACGAGCTTTCGAGCTTACACAGAGCTCTTCTTCAGGTTTTCAGCTCTGTGTAAGCACAAAAGCTTGTCTCTCTCCACAAACAGAAGCTGATCCAATAAAAGGTATTACCTCGGACACCTTGGCTCTCTAATATCCTGGGGCCAGCACAGCTACAACAACCCTGAATAGATATATAAAAAAGCAGACTTTTTTTCTCCTCAGGGATAAATGGGCAACTGGGTTCAACAACTGAAGAGCTGATACCTGCATTCAAAATGAAAATGAAATCTCAAACCAAGCCATTTTTAAGGCTCAAAATGTTAAGGTACCTTTTTCCTGATTTTTTTTCATTTTCTCTTTCTGATCCTGGCTAAGCAGGGAAGTGGAGGAGCTGAAATGCCACAAGAAAAACCCAGTCTCTTAACATTTCTAGCCTAGTATTGCAATCTCCAGAGATTCTGGATAAAACTATGACATTTCCAGGTGCTTATCTTCTGGACTTCTTGTGATACACCTGACACTATTTATTGCTAGAGCTCAGCCAAAATCCCAAGTCTGAACATCCCCAAGCTCTGGTGGTGAAGCACTGGATTGGGTTACCTAGGGAGATGGTGGAATCTCCTTCCTTAGAGGTTTTTAAGGTCAGGCTTGACAAAGCCCTGGCTGGGATGATTTAGTTGGGGATTGGTCCTGTTTTGAGCAGGGGGTTGGACTAGATGACCTCCTGAGGTCCCTTCCAACCCTGATATTCTATGATTCTAAGCTTCGGGAAAGTCTGAATTCAAATAAAGGATCCAGACCCAAACGCTCAAAACCCTATTCAGTACATGTATGACCTCTCCACCTAGTACTGAGAGAAAGGAATCTATCCCCAGGTGAAATTCCATCTACCATAGGGATGCACCTGATGTTATTTAAAACATGCCTCTGACCGCACTTACACACACTGAAGGTAAATCACTATCTACACATTGGTTATTTGCTAGACGATCCTTTCATAAGTTGCCAACTCCTTTTATTGAACATTGAAGGGAGCGACTTAATCTCTATCTCTCCATCTTTTCAAAGCTAATGTTTTCGCATGTGTCAATCTAAAGGAAGCTTGCAATCTTGTATTTTTGGAATGTCAGCACGACTATTCACTGGAAATAAATACATTTTCCAAACAAAGCCCATACCACACAGGAAACTGAAGACTACTATTTGAGACAGGCACACTCAGTGAACACTGAAACAAACTTGCAAAATTAAGGCCCCACCATCCCCTTATGCGTTACATAATTTATGAACAGCCCCTGACTTTGCAGTGTCAGGAGTGCTGACTGGCTTACATTGTGATGTCATTCTTCCTAACAGTCTCACCTCCTAGAGATTATTTTAGTGTTTCAGGGATTCTGAAGATCAGCAACATTTACTGTAGAGATATGTTTGTAGAAGATTATAATTTAGAGACACTCCCTCATAAGAGGTTTCAGAGTAACAGCCGTGTTAGTCTGTATTCGCAAAAAGAAAAGGAGTAAATTGGTTAGTCTCTAAGGTGCCACAAGTACTCATAAGAGACAGTATTATGAACATAGGAATTTGGAGATGTGCCCTGAAGGAAGGGGTTGCGAACACCGCATGGTTGTATGCAGCAGTTCACCAGCAATGCTCTCCAGTTTGTTTTATTAAAGTTTTATTCCTTTCTTGTTCACTGTTTTGTTATTTAACGAACCCCAAGATCGTTCCATTTACTTTTGTAGACAAGAACTTGTAGAGACAAACTGGAGATTTTTCAAATCCTGCCCATTTCTAGCCACAATCTTGTGGACCTCCCTTAAGTGATTGTAGAAGAATAAACCCACCAAACAAATACATTTACTGTGCAATTCCATCTACTACAGATTTTTGGAGTACATCTCCCTACCAGCATCCATTAGCTCTAAACAAGGCCATAACATCTTTATGTTCTCCATAAAGCTGTTTACAGTTCCTACCGTTTTCCTCCACAGTCATGCCCTTCCTCCTTGCTACTTCAAAGGCTTTTTAAAAGATCTTTTTCTTCCTTTAGTGAAGCCTGCTATGCACTTGTCGTCTTGTAAATGACACTACCGATTTCGCCACAGAAACTTCTGACAATGTGCTTGAAATATCTGCCTAATGTTATGCGTGGGCTTGCATCCAAGTTTAATAGCACTCCAATTTAAAATCCCCATGAACATGTTTACTTATCTCTAGTCTGCAGGACAACATAATGCACTTTGGAGAAATCTTTTGATTAAAAAGAGGTTTCCCTTTCTTACTGAGCCTTCTTAACAGGACTTTCCAAGTGTTGCTGACATGGGTGGCGCTTCCATAGCATAGTCTCCTATCTTCTGGGATTTTTCCCTGAGCTCATGGGGAATGAATTTCTAAACCTTGCTGACCTGCGGTTGCCATAACTTTCTGCATCACTCCATCATCAAAAAAGAAATGTGCATATGCTACAATCTGAACCTCTAGGGACAGGCTACATAAATTCTCATGCAAATTGTTGAGCAGAGGGATGGGGTTTTTTTTGGTTTTTTGGGTTTTTTGTTGTTTTTTTTTGCCAGCTACAGAAACCATCTGCTTGTTCTTTTTTACTGGTTTTTTAAAGACTTGTCTAAAAATATATTGAATAGCTCATCAAAAACTTCAGAAAGCACCCATTGGCAGAGCAGGTTTCTCATGCCCATCCTGCTAATTATCAATACAATTCTAGGAAATGAGCCAAAATCAAACCCCAGCATCTCCTAAACATCTATTCTTCTCCTTTAAAGGCCTGGCTTCAGATCTGTGCATTTCTTGCATTCCCCACACTGCTGTGTCCCCTTTTGCTACCTCAAATGTGTTGTGTTACCCTGAGATTCCCCAGAGTTTGTTGCAAGAGTAGCTGCTATATAGTACGCTGTGTAGCCTGACATGATTTAGGTTGCCCAAAAACTGCCCTAGCCCCAAAAGATGAATTTATCCACAGCACCGAAAGTATCCTGCTGGTGTTATGCCCTGCTCCTGGGCAGGCTGTCAGCAATCAGACCTGGGACCACTGCATCTTAAAACATGAGCCTCTACTGCCTGAGCTTCAAGACAAAGCTCTAGTAGCTAAAACTGTACCAGGCTCATCAACCCCTGTATGTGGCCAAGGCACCAGCAGAGGGAAGATGCTGCAGGCGAACATGTCACTAGTACAGCAGTAACAGTGGCATGGGCAAAGTTATGTCAACTTCCCAGCTTGGTCTCCAATGAAGCTCCCTTCCCACTGTATTTGCTACCTAGAGAAAGCATTTCTAAATTTGATACACCACACTTGAACCAGGAGTGAAGATTACCAAGCAAAGGCTTAAATCAGCATCACCCAGCAGACCTTACTTCTTAAAATTGCCATGGAGTCCAATGTGAATTTTGCCCGAGCAATGACTGAGCAAGCTGCTCTGCAACTGTATGGATCCACACCCCCATACTCCCACACACACAATGCATGAGGCAGATAGAGGCCCTAGCTGCTGCTACAGCCAATGGCTTGTTACAATGGAATCAAAGTAGCGAGGCAGCCCTCCACACCAACTCACAACATTGTGAATGGGGAGGAGATACCTGTGCAAAGCTTATTGACTCGGGCCCTGCACAGCATGAGCATTTGACCCTCTGTCAACCAGGGTCACCTTCCATGTAACAGCAGGACCAGATGTGTGAACAGTTTGAATGAACACATAAATATCTTCCATCTTTGAGGCCATCCAGCTTTGATAACTGGAAATGGAAATTGCAGAATGAGAAATTGACTTCTTCTGTGCTTTTGCCACATATAAAGAAAAGGCATCACTGAAAACGTTTGTGAAGGGCTCCCTCATCCCACCAAAACCAAAGGTAACAGGCACCAGGTAATTTTTTTTTTTCATAAATGCAGGGCTAGTTTCAGATAAGTGAAGATTAAAGTTGCCAGACTGATAGTGAACTACACATCACTCACAAGGCAAATGCAGCATGAAAATCCCCTTCATTCTCTCTCCTTATTAAACACTATCATTTAATTTAGAACTCAAATAAATATATTAATAAGGAATGTATAATTTTAATGTCATCTCTGCAATCACCCATAGATTGATTCTACCTTGAGCTCATTGTATTATTGCTAATGACTGAGAGCTTGTGCCACATTTTATCAACCAAAGTCTGTCTCAGAGAACTTTCTAATTAGTGCTACTAATCACTTATTCCTTCTCAGGGAGACTAATGCATTATTACACAGACTTGTGAAATACGTCCAACAACATATACATCTTGTTAAAATGACACTCAGGAGATACCATTCCCAACATCCATCAATGACTCTTAATCTATCAAATGGAAATATTGCTTAAATACTGCTACCGCAGTCAGACGGGTTCAGGCATCTTCTCCAAGCTCTGCTAGGCACAATGTCGCCAAGCTTTGGCATGCAGCCAACTCTCTTACATCATATAGCAATTAATGTACCCTCACTTGAATAACAAGAAGTTAGAAAGGCAGTGGAAAGTAGCAACAGAGTGGGACAACTGATGAAATTAGCTGCAGGAAATCTATTTTGTAATAAAACTGTTCATAAAAGCAAAATGTCATTTAAAGGCATAATTTCCATGGGGAATAAGTTTTTATGTTGGTGTGCATCTTTAAGACTTGAAGACTTTTTGTTTTTAATACTTTTTTTATTTAAATGAGTTCATAGAAGCCTAAAATATACAAAGACATACCGGGATCCCAAGGAAACTCGTTATATGTTGTGCGTGCCTGGGGTTTTTGATTTTTTGTTTGTTTGGTTGCTGTTTTTTTCTCTAAAAGGATCCAAGATGCTGAAGTAATTTCTTTGTGAGAAATATTTAGATCAGAGGAATGTAGATAATTAACAATCCACATAAAAGAATTAGCCAATTTTCATTTTAAGTAAAAAAACAAGGATCCAATTTTAAACTGCTAGGGAATGCTGATGAAACCTGATATAAAAAGGAATGTAACTGGTTATTTTCCTTTTTCTCCCATGTTTGAATACATAACTAGCTATAAAGTCTACTTTACTCTCTCTCTCTCCTCCACTCTAAATTAATTAGATACATTACAAAGTTCTTCCTTCTAAAGTAATTTACAAGGAAATGCAATTCTTATTATATGAAAATCTGATGATAAATACTTTCATTTTTTACAAAACATGCTTTGAAATCAAAGTGATGTATGAAAGGAAGTGAAGACAACAAATAAACAAACAGACTGAAGTGCTTTGAACGCACTAGACTGTACTTGGAGTGTTTGAAAGGGAGAATATGCTGTGGTGAAGCAGATGGGTTCAGATCATAGTAGAAAGCTGAAAATAATGATTTTTTTAAGGCAAGAATTCCCAGAGATTCCTGCTGGATAGAACTCAGCATGTGACCTTTTTTTTCTTTTAATTGTACAGTATCATCATACTTGTTCAGTGCTATTTCCTGAACCTTTAAATGCAAAAAAGATTATGCAAAATAGTCAGCTAATCCAGGAAACAAAAACGTTGCTCTAACTTCTGTTCTTTTAACTAATCCACTGCTCCTTATCACAAATAAATGCTATACAAATACAAGGGTGAGGGGTGTACGTTTGCAAACTACCATCACCAAGAAGCTGCATTGATCTAACACATATCCTTGAGATAAGTATAAATAAATACCATGGTGGTACCTAGTCACTGTTAATAGCTCTCAAGAGCAGGTGTAAGACCCACAAACGAAGGTCAATTTTGGTTTCTCTGGCCCACAAAAATGAAATATAGCAACTTCTATCTTATAAAACTCTTCCAGCTGTGTGAATTCATGGATGAGAAACATCTTCTCAGAAAATATCAATGGCTTAAATAGGTCCCTCAGAGGCATAATGATCCCTTCTGACCTTAAAATCTATGAATCTATGAAAAAAGAAGGGTCCTTTGTTTTTAACTAATCTGCTTTTCTGTTTTCTAACCACAAACTCCACATAGTTTCTGTTTACAGTAGTTATTGTGAAATGTTTACTGCAAAGAGAAAGTGAAGACTAAGCCACAAGAACTCAGAAAACCAATACAAGTTGTGAATATAAAAAATGAGTAAGGCAAGGTGATCTCTTTCTCAAAGGACAGACTTACAATTGGGATAGATCTGCAGCTGACTGTGACCCAGCTGCATTCCAAATGAGAAAATCCATCCAGAGCCGACAGAGAATATGATGCCAGTAGGATCATACAACAACTTGCAAGACAGCTTGTGTGTTTCATTGTGGTGCCTGTGGATATGTCTGTACTGCAGCTGGGAACATGCCTCCTAGCCTAAGTAGAGAGACACATGCTAGCTCCACTCCAACCAGGGCACTAAAAACACCAGTACAGATATTGCAACACAAGTGGCAGCTCAGGCTAGCCATCCAAGCTCAGATCCAGGGCCTCAGGCAGGCTTGTACTTGAGCAGCTAGCCTGGGCCACAGCCCAGGCTGCAATGTCCATGCCATGACTTTTAGCGCAGTAGTTCAAGCAGAGCTAGCATGTGTCTGTCCGCTCAGGCCGGGAAGCACGCTCTCAGGTGCAGGGTAGACAGACCCTGAAAGGCTAAGTATTGGCCCATTGAATTTATGCAAACAATTAAGGCTACAATTGTATAGCGGTGTATGCTGTATATGCATTTTAAAAAAAAAACAAGGAAAATGAACATACGTGTGTGAGTATAGACAGAGTCATGCATAGAATTAGACATGCACGATTATGCAAGAAAGAGTTGTGTCTTCTTACTTAAGGTTGAAGCTAGCTAGACTGATTCAATTTAAAACAGAGGCATTTCCAGCATGTGCAACTGAATGGAGTGTAAGTGCAGCTACAGTAAGATTATAGTCAAGAAAGAGCCATTTTAAATGAAAATCAGTGTGGGCATGTTCTAACATGACAAGGCAAATTCAGACAAGTGAAAACATCAGTAAGCCCTTTCTTCTTTTTCTTCTTCTTCTTCATACCAGATATGTGTGTAAAATAAATCACATGATCCAGGATTCACTTATTTCAACGGCTCTAAGGCTTTGGATTGGGGCAGTGGGTGGGGAAGAGCATTAGAAGGATCAGAAGACACCAAAGTGGGACCATAGGCACAAATGGTTTCACAGGAACACAACAGCAATTCCTTCAGGATCTTTACGACGGAAATTGATAAGATGAATGCACAACAACAACAAGACCTCTGTGGATAATACAATTACTTTCTGCAAACAAGTGTCAAACTAGTGTAAAGCGAGAAGAGAATCATTCCCCCCCATTCTTGTCCAAGCCATTGAGCTATGCCTGGCAGCGATTCAGTCTCTCTCCACAGTTTTCTTCACTTTCCTCACCCTCAGCTGTGGTGAACTGTGACCCTGCCTCTTGCTGTTCTTCTAGTCAAGCAAAAAAGCAACAGCTTAGTGATACACATAAGAATCTGGTTGGTTGCATTTCTACTCAGAACCAGATACCAGGCTACACCTAGAAGAAACCTGCATTTCATTCCTGAAATATAAAATTAACATTGAATTTAAATGTTCATAGATGGGCTTAATTAGGTCTGGCTTTCCCATGGGGACATTCTTGTCTGGGCTGGGCCTTGAAGGGGTCAACCAAAAGGCCATCATTTTGATTTCAGACGGCTTCACATTAGGATAGAATTCTCTAGCACTTTCGCCGTGGGTGGGCACCCTGTTTGTTGGTCTATTCTCCGTCTGAAAAGCCACAAATGCTGAGCCCCTGTACAAATGACAGAGGAACTTCTTTCCATCCCCCTCCCGCGTCCAAGGCTGGCCATCCACTCACTTTGATTTAAACTAGGTTTGTCCTGTGGGGCTGGGCCGTACCATTTACTACAATGCTGCTCTTTGCTCTTTGATTGTGAGATATATGCTGGGGGTGAATCATAGAATCATAGAATCATACAGTATCAGGGTTGGAAGGGACCCCAGAAGGTCATCTAGTCCAACCCCCTGCTCGAAGCAGGACCAATTCCCAGTTAAATCATCCCAGCCAGGGCTTTGTCAAGCTTAAAAACCTCTAAGGAAGGAGATTCTACCACCTCCCTAGGTAACGCATTCCAGTGTTTCACCACCCTCATAGTGAAAAAGTTTTTCCTAATATCCAATCTAAACCTCCCCCACTGCAACTTGAGACCATTACTCCTCGTTCTGTCATCTGCTACCATTGAGAACAGTCATAGAATCATAGAATCATAGAATATCAGGGTTGGAAGGGACCCCTGAAGGTCATCTAGTCCAACCCCCTGCTCGAAGCAGGACCAATTCCCAGTTAAATCATCCCAGCCAGGGCTTTGTCAAGCCTGACCTTAAAAACCTCTAAGGAAGGAGATTCTACCACCTCCCTAGGTAACGCATTCCAGTGTTTCACCACCCTCTTAGTGAAAAAGTTTTTCCTAATATCCAATCTAAACCTCCCCCACTGCAACTTGAGACCATTACTCCTCGTTCTGTCATCTGCTACCATTGAGAACAGTCTAGAGCCATCCTCTTTGGAACCCCCTTTCAGGTAGTTGAAAGCAGCTATCAAATCCCCCCTCATTCTTCTCTTCTGCAGACTAAACAATCCCAGCTCCCTCAGCCTCTCCTCATAAGTCATGTGTTCTAGACCCCTAATCATTTTTGTTGCCCTTCGCTGGACTCTCTCCAATTTATCCACATCCTTCTTGTAGTGTGGGGCCCAAAACTGGACACAGTACTCCAGATGAGGCTTCACCAATGTCGAATAGAGGGGAACGATCACGTCCCTCGATCTGCTCGCTATGCCCCTACTTATACATCCCAAAATGCCATTGGCCTTCTTGGCAACAAGGGCACACTGCTGACTCATATCCAACTTCTCATCCACTGTCACCCCAGGTCCTTTTCCGCGGAACTGCTGCCTAGCCATTCGGCCCCTAGTCTGTAGCGGTGCATTGGATTCTTCTGTCCTAAGGGTGTGGGGTTATCAATTAACCCTTGTGCACCCTTCCTGCCAACCACTGGGAATTACTGGGGACTTGTCCCCTGAAAGCCTCATCTCTTAGTTTTGGGCCACAGACATTGGTAAGTACTCTGATAAAATTAACTGGGGCGGGACCAGGGGATTCCTTTATAATAGTACAGCACAGGAGGCCAGTATAGGCCATGCCCCTTTTCCATATATCGAGTAACGACTACCTAGTTGCCTAAGGGCATTCAATTGATAGTGGTTATGCATTATTAAAGTTGCAGCTAACATAAGGGTTTTGTCTGCCCTTATCTAGCTGTGCTCATACCAAATAGCCACATACCTTGGATCAATCTCCCAAAATTAATCTTGCTCATTAAAATTGATTTGAATGTATATAAAATATCTGAAAATAGTTCTTTAGAGGAAGCTTTAAAAGGCTGTTGTGAAATATACAAGCATCATCTAAATCACTGACCTTAATACACATGGGCCCAGATTTTCAGACATATGTGGTACAAAAAGGCGCACACATAATTTTCATATGTAATAATTGTAATTGCATGTGCAACCATGGCAATTGAGCACTCATCACTCTGAAAACCTGGGCTCCATTTTATTTATTTAGGATTATTTAATGTACAAAGTAACTCAGTTCAAATAACCAAAACAGTTTGAACCAATATACAGAGCAGTATAATTTTATACAGTATAGGGTAATTACTATAGTTTAATACTTTCCAAATAGGGAAAGTTTGACTAAGGCTGGAGAGAATGGATGTCTAAAAATGTTCTCTTGGCTTTTGAAAAGGATAGTGTTAAGCAAGAATACAATTAGTTGAATAACGTGCATAACCTGATATGTCAGTATTTTCCAAACTGACTATATGATTATTAAACACTTTGAAAATTAAACGACCTGAGCACAGATGCACATGAATTGTCCATCATGCCTATGAGTGACTGAAATTTTTGCTTGCAGTGTTGTAGCCGTGTTGGTCCCCAGATACTAGAGGTAGGTGAGGTAATATCTTTTACTGGACCAACTTCTAAAGAAGAAGAGCTCTGTGTAGCTCATAAACTTGTCTCTTTCACCCATAGAAGTTGGTCCAGTGAAAGGTATCATTTCACTCATCTTGTCTGAAATTTTTGCCACAGATTTCTGCTCTTGTGTTTATCAAAGGAAAATACTTAGGATAACATTTTCAAAGGAAGGTGCAACAAGTGAAACTGCAGAAATGCATCCATCAGGGAATTTGTAGATCTCTATGTAACCTCTCCAAGTCAGCTAGTACCACAGTGAACAGTACTGTGAATGTGATGGGGTGAACTTGTCTTAGCATACAGCCTCATTGTATCCCAGTAATTGTCCCTGCATTGGGTTTTAACATGTGAGAAATGCAGTTTCAGGCAGTGGATGCCTAAAAGTATTCATTATTTTAGAGCTAAATTCTGTCCTTTCTGCTCATGCAGATTTCAATGGGACAGTCCATGGAGCAACTTTCTGATGGTGTGATTTGGCCCAGGACTGTTGACTTCAATGGAATTATGCCAATTCTCACCACCCGAGAGTTTAGTCTAATATGAATAAGGGTGGCAGACTGTGACCCAGAATGAGAATCTTGACAACAACGTAACTAGCATTGAAATGCAAGAGTTATATTATGTGCTAACCTAAACTCATACAACTCCAGCTTTGCTGAAAGCCCAGAGCCAGTTGGGAAAGGGCCAGGCTTCTGGTCACATATACAGACATATACTTGTATGTGAAATTATCTCACCTGTGCATTCAAATACCAATCTGAGTGTGCAAATGTGGGGTTTGGTGGTGCATACGCTATTGTGCCACATCCCCATTATATCCTCTGAAAATTTGGCCCTTTGAAAACACCCATTAGTGTGTTTTGCTCAGGAATATGGTGATGGCCATATTAAATTAGATTCCAGTCCACACTTGAAGTTATACTTGGGAATATAAGATCCATCTAGTCAATTTTGTAATACTACCACTATGTGATAAAGGCTTATAATTTAACTTAAGTGCTATATATGTCATCAACTATGTGGTAACTATGTCTCTTTTTCCTCACAAAAATTCAGAAGAGAGAGGTTGCTGTCTGGTACATTTCATTATTTATTGTGTCAATTCAGTACAATTCAATATATTGTGTTAATTTCCTTTTCCTATTTTTTAAAGAAGTAATCCGTCACTGAGGTTGTAACAGCTCCAATTTTAATGGAAGTCTATGAGACAATGTCATTGAAATTGGATCGGTCCAAATGGAATCATTATTGTTCATCCACTGAGATCTTAATAGCTCCATCAATCGAAGTGTATAATACAGTGCCCAAGGTGTTTTGAGGAGGCTTTGAGTTTTATCTAAGCGTAAGGAACCTCTGTGCATCTTAGAAGCTCAACAGAATGAATTAAAAGATACAGTTCAAAAATCTCCTGGAGACCCATTGTCTGCAGATCATATATACAGTAGGCTCCTTTACAGCTGGTGTGGGTCAATCAAGTCAGTATGCATTTTGTGAATCATTGACACAACAGATCACAGGTCTTTAATTACATCAGTGTATGGTTAGGGATCATTCAGTCCACAGATCTGTGCATGTGCAGTAACTCAGTGTGCTTAAAATCCTTGGGATGTTTTTAGTAAAGAGGTAATTAATGCACATACCAAATAGCTGCTTTCCTCTGTTAAATATTTCAGCCTTTTTAATATTGCTATAAGTACCTGAGGGCATCCGGCCCTCATTTTTCATTCGGAGATTGGATATTTTCATATTTTTAACTAAAAAGAGTAAAGAAAAGAAATTGAACACAGGGCCTTGTTTACTAACATCTAAAAGAGAAATGTCCACTTTCCAGGATACAAGAGTCTGTACCACTCCTGGCCCAAACTGGCACTTTGTCACTAGTCTCAGCTGAAAGGTGGGGAAGCTTGTTCTGCCACTACTCTGGTGTTCTTTGGACAAATAGAAGAGTTCAGTCTTCAGAGTTGTCAGCCTGGCACCTCTCACACCAAGTTCAGGAACCTCCCAGAACTGGAGGTGGAAACTGGTTCACAAAGACCTCCTCTTCTGGAAATTTCAAGGGGACATGATCTGGACCATGAGGAGGTTTTTGAGACTGGGTGGCCCTATTCTTTACTTTCCTCTATCAACATATTAGGATGGAATTCCACTTGGTGGCATCCACAGAATCTTCTAAAAAAAGAACAGGAGTACTTGTGGCACCTTAGAGACTAACAAATTTATTAGAGCATAAGCTTTCGTGAGCTACAGCTCACTTCATCGGATGCATAGAATGGAACATATAGTAAGAAGATATATATATACACATACAGAGAAGGTGGAAGTTGCCATACAAACTGTAAGATCTTAATTAAGATACGCTTATGCTCTAATAAATTTGTTAGTCTCTAAAGTGCCACAAGTATTCCTGTTCTTTTTGCAGATACAGACTAACACGGCTGCTACTCTGAAACAGAATCTTCTGATTCTGTAGTGGAATTGTCTGGGGTTCTCTGCTCAGTGTCACCCTTTAGTTACACATTTGATCACACCCTCAGCTCTACAGATTTTCCTGATTTTCTTTTTCCTTTCCCTTCATGATGAGATAACTGGCTCTGTGGATATGGGGAAAGCGGTGGATGTGATAGATCTTGACTTTAGCAAAGCTTTTGATACGGTCTCCCACAGTATTCTTGCCAGCAAGTTAAAAGAGTATGGATTGGATGAATGGACCATAAGGTGAATAGAAAACTGGCTAGATTGTTGGGCTCAATGGGTAGTGATCAACGGCTCGATGTCTAGTTGGCAGTCGGTATCAAGCGGAGTGTCCCGGGGTCGATCCTGGGGCCAGTTTTGTTCAACATCTTTATCAATGATCTGGATGATGGGATTAATTGCACTCTCAGCAAGTTTGCAGATGACACTGATCTTGGGGAGAGGTAGATATGCTGGAGGGTAGAGATAGGGTCCAGAGTGACCTAAACAAATTGGAGGATTGGGCCAAAAGAAATCTGATGTGGTTCAATAAGGACAAGTGAAGAGTCCTACACTTAGGCAGCAAGAATCCTATGCACTCCTACAGGCTGGGGACCGACTAGCTAAGCAGCAGTTCTGCAGAAAAGGACTTGGGGATTATAGTGGACAAGAAGCTGGATATGAGTCAGCAGTGTGCCCTCGTTGCCAAGAAGGCCAATGGCATATTGGGCTGTATTAGTAGGAGCATTGCCAGTAGATTGAGAGAAGTGATTATTCCCCTCTATTCGGCACTGGTGAGGCCACACCTGGAGTATTGCATCCAGTTGTGATCCCCCCCACACTACAGAAGGGCTGTGGACAAATCGGAGAAAGTCCAGCAGAGGGCAACAAAAATGATTAGGGGCCTGGGGCACATGACTTACAAGGAGAGGCTGAGGGAACTGGGCTTATTTAGTCTGCAGAAGAAAAGAGTGAGGGGAGATTTGATAGCAGCCTTCAACTACCTGAAGTGGGGGTTCCAAAGAGGATGGAGCTCGGCTGTTCTCAGTGGTGGCAGATGACAGAACAAGAAGCAATGGTCTCAAGTTGCAGTGGGGGAAGTCAAGGTTGGATATTAGGAAACACTATTTCACTAGGAGTGTGGTGAAGCACTGGAATGTGTTACCTAGGGAGATAGTGTATTGCAATGCCCCAGAGTGAGTTGTGGTTATTTTAGTGTATTTCACTTAATTGATCATTACCTGTGTTGAATCCCATGTCCTGCCTTTTTTGCTGTCAGATACAGTAGGAAGTGAACTAAACTTCACATCAAACTCTACATACCTGTGATTAAAAGAAATATTACTTTTCACTCTAAACCAGTTTTGTCAGGTATACATCTTGACTGTCTGCATTATGGAACATCTGTGATAATGCTTATGTTCTTACACTGACATCTTCAGAGAGCATATGTAAATCCCCTTATGTAGTTAGCCCAGAAAAAATGTGGAAGGCATTTTTTCTCCCATGCAGCTGCTGTTGCTGTTGTTTCTGATACTAGTTTCTAGTTCATGGCTTGATGCTTTTCTCATGAGTCTTTGGCTGACCAAAAAGAAAAAGACAAGGGACTTCAAAATTTAAAACATTTGAATTCCTACATCTTAGTATATGATCTGACACCATAATAACATCTCCAATCCTAGACATCTACGAAAGTCAATGTTATTGTTGGCAAGACTTCAGGAACAAAAAGCAAACAGGAAAGGGATTGTATTATCATTTAAAGTCACAAATGCAAAAGAAAGTCCGTATTTTCTATCAATCTATGTATTAAAGAGTAGTACCGTATTGCTGTGTGAGAGAGAAATGGAGAGAGTGAGCTGGTCAGAAAACGTGGGGAAGAGGGGATTCCACAGAAAATTTTGACTTTTCAAAGAAAATCAAAAACTTAAATATGTTGACTGAAAACCGAAATATTTCAATCTGGAAATGCTGCTGCAACGCCTCATGGGAATTGTAGGTTGGGTGCTTATTGCTGTCTTTCTCCTCCATAGGCCGTGCTCCCTGGTGAGACCCATGATGCATCTTGGTGAAAGGGGAAATGCATCATGGGAGAGATAATCTGGCTGGGAGTATGGGCCAAAGAGAAGAATCAGTTTCCATGGGGTAGTGCAGCAGCCTATCCAAATTGAAGTATTTCTGCTGAAAACCAAAATACTTGGTGAAAACTGAAATACTTCAGGTTCTGGGCGTTTGGTATTTCAACAACAATAAAATCAAAATTTTCCATGGAAAGGGTTCGGTTTGAATGCACCTGTAGATATAGGCAAATGGCAAGTATGAAGGTAATGGTCCCCACATTTTCTAAATCATTTTTCTCAATCCCTATTCTGAAACTGACCCTGTTATGTGCCAGCTTCCGCACATGAGTGGGAGGAACTACAAATTTGTTTCTCTTAACAAAATGGAGTGGGAGTTAAAAGTAAAGATCAAGCCATTTGAGCTATCTCCAGGCATTTTTAGAAGGACTATCAACTATTCACTGTTAGAGTTTGAGGGATGGGGAACAGATGGCTTGTGATGCTAGATTCTGCCACATTCAGATAAACGTATCAATGTACTGTAGAAACAAAGTGGGTTTTTTATGTCATTCATAAAATGGAGTTGATGACATGAAATATTTGTTTAGTGATGATCTTGTGATTTCTTCAGTAAATGCTGCTTTCTGAGTGTCTCATATTGCTACATTCGATAGATCTGCAATGTAGCTACAAATTCTGTTCCCCGGTAATCAAACTGCTGCTACCTTAGTAATCATGTGCTGTAGTCATGATGAATAGGTCGGAAAATGAACAAGAGGCTGCGAGGCAGCTCTCCAACACCACTTTCTACAAGCCATTACCCTCTGATCCCACTGAGGGTTACCAAAAGAAACTACAGCATCTGCTCTAGAAACTCCCTGAAAAAGCACAAGAACAAATCTGCACAGACACACCCCTACAACCCCAAGCAGGAGTATTCTATCTGCTACCCAAGGTCCATAAACCTGGAAACCCTGGACACCCCATCATCTCAGGCATTGACACCCTGACAGCAGGATTGTCTGATTATGTAGACTCCCTCCTCAGGCCCTATGCTACCAGCACTCCTAACTATCTTTGGGACACCACTGACTTCCTGAGGAAACTACAATCCATCAGTGATCTTCCTGAAAACACCATCCTGGCCACTATGGATGTAGAAGCCCTGTACACCAACATTCCACACAAAGATGGACTACAAGCCGTCAGGAACAGTATCCCCGATTATATCACGGCAAATCTGGTGGCTGAACTTTGTGACTTTGTCCTCACCCATAACTATTTCACATTTGGGGACAATGTATACCTTCAAATCAGCGGCACTGCTATGAGTACCCGCACGGCCCCACAATATGCCAACATTTTTATGGCTGACTTAGAACAACGCTTCCTCAGCTCTTGTCCCCTAATGCCCCTACTCTACTTGAGCTACATTGATGACATCTTCATCATCTGGACCCATGGAAAAGAAGCCCTTGAGGAATTCCACCATGATTTCAACAATTTCCATCCCACCATCAACCTCAGCCTGGACCAGTCCACACAAGAGATCCACTTCCTGAATACTACAGTGCTAATAAGCAATGGTTACATAAACACTACCCTGTACCGGAATCCTACTGACCGCTATGCCTACCTACATGCCTCCAGCTTTCATCCAGACCACACCACACGATCCATTGTCTACAGCCAAGATCTACGATACAACCACATTTGCTCCAACCCCTCAGACAGAGACAAACACCTACAAGATCTCTATCAAGTGTTCTTACAACTACAATACCCACCTGCTGAAGTGAAGAAACAGATTGACAGAGCCAGAAGAGTACCCAGAAGTTACCTACTACAGGATAGGCCCAACAAAGAAAATAACAGAACGCCACTAGCCATCACCTTCAGCCCCCAACCAAAACCTCTCCAACGCATCATCAAGGATCTACAACCTATCCTGAAGGACGACCTATCACTCTCACAGATCTTGGGAGACAGGCCCGTCCTTGCTTACAGACAGCCCCCCAATCTGAAGCAAGCACTCACCAGCAACCACACACCACACAACAAAAACACTAACCCAGGAACCTATCCTTGCAACAAAGCCCGTTGCCAACTGTGTCCACATATCTATTCAGGGGACACCATCATAGGGCCTAATCACATCAGCCACTCTATCAGAGGCTCATTTACCTGTACATCTACCAATGTGATATATACCATCATGTGCCAGCAATGCCCCTCTGCCATCTACAGTGGCCAAACCGGACAGTCTCTATGTAAAAGAATAAATGGATACAAATCAGACGTCAAGAATTATAACATTCGAAAACCAGTTGGAGAACACTTCAATCTCTCTGGTCACTCAATTACAGACCTAAAAGTTACAATGTTTCAACAAAAAAACTTCAGAAACAGACTCCAATGAGAGACTGCTGAATTGGAATTAATTTGCAAACTGGACACCATTACATTAGGCTTGAATAAAGACTGGGAGTGGATGTGTCATTACACAAAGTAAAACTATTTCCCCATGTTTATTCCCCCCTACCCCCACTGTTCCTCACACGTTCTTGTCAACTACTGGAAATGGCCCACCTTGATTATCATTACAAAAGGTTTTTTTGTTTGTGTTTTGGTTTTTTTTTCTCTGCTGCTGGTAATGGCTCACCTTAACTGATCACTCTCATTACAGTGTGTATGGTAACACCCATTGTTTCATGTTTTCTGTGTATATAAAATCTCCCCACTGTATTTTCCACTGCATGCATCTGATGAAGTGAGCTGTAGCTCACGAAAGCTTGTGCTCAAATAAACTTGTTAGTCTCTAACGTGCCACAAGTACTCCTTTTCTTCTTAGTAACACTGTATATAAAATCAAAATATTAATCAGTAAGCCTTTCTTTATTACAATATGTTCGCCTTCAGAAGTAATCCAACTGGAGCCTTTTCAACCTCACTGTAATTTACGAGCCAGCTGGAGCACAATACATTTTTAATAAAAATTAGGTACAAGCAGATACAGGGGATTAATAGTTGTATTATAATTTTATAGTTTTCAATATATACTGCTATATAAAAGACAATCAAATATGGGGACCATCTCAAGGATATAAAATGGTGTATTTATTTTTAATGGAAAGAGAATTTCAGGAATTACTGAGCCATGAAGAGTTGATGAATGCAGTCACTGGGAAAAACAAAGGCCACCTAGAAAGAATAGATATGCAAAACAATAGAATTACTATTGTTTATTTGGACTGTGAACACCTCAGAAAGTGCTTTTGAATCACAGCAATGAACTGCAGCTCTGACATTTGCTCAGGTTTAGATACAGAGCCAAAAATAGCTTCCTTTTTTATCTATGCCACAGTTTTTTTTCCATACTTTTTGACATACATTAATTAAGAGTTTATTATATATTGGACAAAAATGGAAGTCAAAGTGGTGTTCATAAACTGATTGAACCATTAGAAGAAGTATATCTTTCTCTGGTTAGCTTTACGCCATATAGATAGAACCTAGAGTTGGAAATGAAGCAGCTATAAATTTTGCCATCTTTGCAAACTTTTCAACCTGCATTGCATAAGTTAATATGTTTTGTTTCTTCTCCTTTGACAGACACTTAGGAAGCTGCTTGAGTTATTTTCACTTCACTCCTATAAGTCTTAGTCTTCCCATTGATTAATACTCTCCCGTTGATTAATAATCTCCCATTGATTAATAATACCTGTGAAATAAAAATGTTGTAGTTCTAGTACTGTAACATGCTTCTGTCTTTAAAGTCTCTTAAACCTAAAAGTATGTGAAAAAGTGCTGCTCTGATTCGAGTGCCCTCCAGTTCCCTCATGAGCGGGTCTGCAGAAGAACTGATCACTGTGCAGCATTTAATCTGCAACCCACTCTGAAAGCAAAGCTATAGCAAAGCAAAACAAGTCTCAGTAATGAAAGGTTCTTCCAGAAATTAGTAGCTTTTGCAGCCAGGATACGAATTACAATGGGGAAAATCCCTCATAGAATCCCCCTTGAACAAGCTTTTATTTGGGAAATGGATGCACAGCTCTCCTTATGAGGAGGTTGTCAGGAGGGGTGGCATAAACGGCTTTGAAGCTGGACCCCAATGATATGAACATTTATGAAAGCGAACCCATCAGTGACTTGGAAATTTTCAAATGAGAAATGCCAACAATGAAAATCTTTGAAGGGGGGGACATGCCAGCAGTGTAAAATTCTCCAGTGGGAACAAGCCTTCATCAATTTGAAAGTGAGTCTTCTCAACATGAAAGCTTTGAAGATTCCCCCGCCTTTTTTTCTCCAAGATGTGAAGTCTTTGAAGTTATGCTTGTCTTAATCATTTTAGAAAGGTAAACTGTGGAAGAGAGGTGGAATAGGCATCTCCAGACCTGTAATTTTATTGTCCCTTAACAGTTTGCCAACCAATAACATGCAAAAATTTCAGCATAATACGGATAGTAACATATACTTGATGCTCAGCTTTTTGCAACCCACTGTTAGCAATGTATTGTAGATTTTTGCTTGGATACTGGAAGCTGAGCCAATAGCTTCTTTCCTAGATTAGAAGAAAAGTACTAAGGAAAGAGCTATAAGTTGCCTGCTAGGACACCACTCAGAACTATAGTCTGGGTATACTGCAGTAGGTTAAAGGACTAGCAGTAACATCTCAGGGCTGTTTTGCATGCATATCACAAACACACCATCTTATGCACAGAGAGATAAATCCTGCCAGTCTTGTAAATGAACAAGGCCCCCACTCAATGGAACTAGTGTGGTTCTTCTGCTGGGTATCAAGCTTTGTGGTCCTATGTTAGAGGTCCAGGCTACCTGTGCTCTGCCAGCCCGGTTTTAGGGAATTAATCATTGGAACAAACTACAAAGGGAAGTGGTGGATTGTCCATCTTTTGATGTCTTCAGATCAAGCATGGATGCCCTTCTGGAAGATATGCTTTAGCCAAACACAAGTGAGTAGACTCAATCCAGGTGTAACTGGGTGAAATTTAATGGCCTGGGTTAAACAGATCAGAATTGATGGTCGAATGCTCCCTACTAGTCTTAGACTCAGTGAATCTCTGGCTTCCAGCATGCACGGGGAGGAAGGGCTCATGTGAAGGGTAACTTTGGCCAATTAACTATTATTTATTGTTAATTAAATTATAAGTTCTTTGAGACTGTGACTTCTGATTTGTTTGCCCAGAAGTTTGTTATTTATTATTTAAATTTGTTATTTATTATTACTTTAGTGGCAAACATGTGTCCACTGCTGTACAAAATGTAGATAGCTTAGAATATGGAAGACAGGCCTAGAAAGATAAAACGCAAATCCAGAGGAAAAGGTCAACTGATTGATTTTTATCACTAATGTATTAGTTTTTATTTTCACCATGCCTGGGGCCCACTGAAGAAATGAATTTTTAGGAGGAAATTGAATGAGGAGAAGCTGGCTAGAAAATAGAATGGAGGAGAAAAAAGTAGCTATGGGAAGTAATCTAGATTTCCAGGCTTGGAATCATATATTCCATCTCCTCCTTATGGTCTTGTGTTAATATAATGTAAGAATGTGGGGACATACTTTGTATCAATGCTGAGGGAGAAACTGCTGAATAATAATGAACTGAATTAATTTCTATGGAATGCAGGTCTCTGGCTCCTAGCAATGTAGCTAGGATCCAGAGATCTAAGTTCACAGTGGTTGCCACAGGTGATGGATCTGAACCTTTTGAGAAAACTGAAATTTCCATCTAGACCTAAACCTTGTGGCTGGCCCGTCTACTTATAATGAGTCAAACTAACCCCCAGATCTGGACTGTGGATCTGAACTGAGATTCACACTTTGGTCCAGACAATGGACGACCGCTGGGTGCAGACACAAGGTGACAAGGGGCCAAATATCCTCTTTTCAGTCTTTCACCACCATGTGACTACAAAGTGTAGTCCCTGCTCCCCCCAGTCATAGGCACTATTTGCCTGAAAGGGAGTGGGATGAGAGGGGAACGAGTCCACCTCCTCTGGGCTGACTAAGAGAGCTGGCTTGAAGCGTGCTGTAAACCATTGCAAGACTGGTGGAACAGCTGGGCCAGGGTGTGCTTCTCTTACGACGAATTCTGGCTGATTCAGCACGAATTCTTGTTGTGGAATCTGACTGTAGCATGCCCCTGAGAGCCCCGTTTAGCACACCTGAGACTGCCAGGGACACAATCCAGCCCATTGGACTCATTTCTAGTTCACACAAAGAAACGGAGGAGAGCAGGGCAGCTTCGGTCTCTCTATTTGTACATACAGTCAATAGTAGCATAACATACAAAACTCAAATATTATAGGCACATGTGCCTTAGGAAACTAGAAATCGTTGTCAAGTACGGCAGCCCAGTGGCCTCACGAACAGCACTATCATTATTCCGAGATTCCACTCCCTGAGCTAGCAGAGGAACGTTGCCAGTTTTGAGAAGGAAGTGCATGTTGTATTATGCTGCTCTTGATTATCCCCTAATGGCCAGTTTGTGGGGTCTTATTTACAGTCTGGCTATTCTGTCTTACTCCAGCACCAGACTTTATGGGAATAAATAGCTGCCTGAGGCAAGAAACTGGGAATTATACACTCTCTGGCTAGAAAGGGAAAGCCCTGAGTCTCCCTTCTAGACAACATAACATTCCAATTTGTTTCTTTCATGAGGTGAGTTCTGCATCGTGGCCTGGAAAAATAAGTAACAAAAGTAAGGCAGGTCTTGTGGTTAACGCAATATACTGGGATTCAGATGATCTAGGGTCAATCCCTGTTCTGCTGCAGGCTTCTTTTGTGATGCTGGACAAATCACTTCATCTCTCTGTATTCCATTTCTCCATCTGTAAAATGGGATTAATAATGTTTTCCTTTCTCCCACCCATTTTAGATAAGAAGCTGATCAGGGCAGGGACTGATTCTTATTATGTGTATGTATAACACTTAGCATCATAGAGCCCTGGTTAAGACTTCTATTAATAATAAAGAGGAAGTCCATGCCATAAGAACTGGAAACCTCTAATTAAATGAAAAATAAATATATTACAGGATTAAATGAATGGAAATACAATGGTCAAACAGAAAAATGTGTCACTATTAAGAGGTTAGACTTACACAGCCAGATTCTCAGCTGGTAAAAATTGACATCGTTCCATCGAAGTCAATGTTTTTCCATCTTGGTTTACACCAGCTGAGATTCTGTCTTGCAGTACTGCCTTTACTAGAAAAAATACACTGACACACTAAGCCGTACCTAGAATTAATGTTCTTAAACCTGTAAATTATGCTTTTTACAGATTTACCTGGTAAATATGCCAGTGGAATGCTCAATGATCTGATAGTTCCCAGAACAGTGGCCATTGAATCTTCAATCTGATTTTAAATTAAAGAATATCTGTGGACAAACTTCAGTTTGTATTTTGGCACCTCTGAAAAGCATGATTCACAATGGATTGTCACTCAACTTTTTTTTTTTTTAAAGAATATTTTCATAGACTTTTAGCATCCAGGCAGAAAATGTTTTCAGATAGCCTTCTGGATGTAATTAAAATCTTACAGTATATTGTATCTTGTACTTGACACCATTTGATATAATTGTGTGGTATGTCACTTGTTTCACTAATTAATAGGTCATGCCTATTACAGAGACAAGGCAGGTGAGATAATATCTTTTATTGGACCAACTTCTGTTGGTGAGAGAGACAATTCTGGGAAAGGTACTTAGTGTCACAGCTAAATACAAGGGGGAACAAATTGCTTAGCATAAGTAGTTAACACATATTCTCAGGGACAATTCAAGGTGAAGTGAACATTCCTATTACAGGCAATGCTTTCCCCTTTAGATAGCTAAAGAAATACATGGTTAATAATGAGTTCCTCCCTGAATATGAAAATACCCTAAAAGGGAAGAGAGAGACACCTGGCAGTAATATATTTTCCCATTACGAAGGACTGTAAACACACGTAGGGAGCAGATGCAGCACTTTCTAAGATGCCAGATCCATATCTATCAAATGCCACTCCAGGCCTTTTCACTTCTCCTACTCCAAGAAGAGCAAGGACTGTACGTTGCACACACTTTTTAAAACCTTTCACATTCATTTTACAATGCGAACACTCCTGCTGTTAGGCTGCAAGTTTCAAAACAGTATAACAAATTACAAAATCCCTTTGAAGAAGACAAATTGTTCTGAATTATCAGCTCTGATGCACTGTTTAATTATGAATGCTTTTTTGCTAAGCATCTTTAAATATTAACAAGATATGTTTTTGCACTTATGACCTAAACCACATCTAAACTCAGATGTCTAGTGATTATTACCCAGTGCTGTCTTACAGTACAATAGCGTTTCATTTAGTCTCCTTAGGTCAGGCTCTTTTTGCGTTTCTTTGCTTTTGTGTCATCCCCAGAGATATTCATACTCATCTGGGCACTGAAAAGGGACCAGAAAAGCCATAAACCTAACATTACCATTGAGTTAACCTTTCCTATATTCATGACTTTGGGAGCGCTTCCGTGATATATCTCTGAGTGAGATCCTCTTTGCTGAGAAAGAAGTCTAAAATGAGGCATGAGTTTAGAGTTTGGTCACTCGAAAGAATGCATAAGCAGGACAGAGAAAATGTCTGCTATATAACATTGGTCTTGATGATCAAGATGGACACCTTATGACCATCAAATTTATAGATAAAGTGACTCATTATTTCACTCAGTTCAAGAGATGCTTATTGCCATCATTCAGATGGCAGTACGGAATTCTGGATATTTGTTCTCTTAGGGCCTGATCCATAGCTCCTAGAAGTCAAACACAAGAAACCCATTGACCTCAGTGGGCTTTGGATCCGGCACCTCGTCACCTCATGTTCAGATTAATGTTACCATCATTCTAATACTGTCTGATATACTGGTTATTTCTAGTCTGGGCTGTTTATGTGAGCATTACTCCCATGATGATGAGCACAGAATAAATAGATGGTCCAGATCCTCACAGTCAATGGAGTGATCCCAGTGTAGATCTGCTGAGGATTTTGCCCCGTGTATATCAGAATAGTATAACCATAGTATATCCATAGTTATCAATCAATACTGGGATCAGCAGAAGGTGAATTATATAATATACAAATTATTGGTGAGAAAATGGATGATGCCCTTGTGATGCACAGACACTAGTTTCCACAGCCCACTAATCTTGGTAATGTGATTCTGCTCTTCCTTCCACCAGCTGGGATAGATCTCCCAGCTGCAACAGTGATACTGAAGATATGAATCTCAATGCAACCAAAGAGCAACCAACTTGAATAGACTTCTATGGAGCGCCATGGGGCAAGAACTGTTTCTTAATGTGTGTGTACAGTATCTACAAGAAGGCCCTGATCTTGGCTGAGTCCTGTAGGTACTGCTGGAATTCTACTACTAATAAAAAAGAATAGAGAGCATGTTTGTTTGTTAGCTAGCTGTGTGACAGCACTTTGACCTGGGTGACTATAACCCACACACCTCCTGGGTGTGGCATCTAGTGGCACCGAGACCACTTAGCGAGCGATTATGAGTCTGCTCTACAGCCTTAGCTAAGAGCCATAAGACTTTTAGCTCATGCAGTAGAGGTCAAATACTAAGCTCCACAGACCCCAGGTTTGATCCTGCCCACCGACAACTGGGGTCTGTCAGTGTTACAACTGGGGGTTTGTCCGGGCTTTCAACTGGGAAGTCTCTGAAGCTCGGGATGTACTTCCTCTGCTAAGGGAAGTATATGACCCACACACTTCCTGGGTGTGGTGTTCTGTCCCATCTAGTGGCACCAAGCCCACTTAGAGAGAGATTATGAGTCTGCTCTACAGCCTGAGTGGCTTTTAGCTCATGCAGTAGAGTCTCATGCACTAAGCTCCAGAGGCCCTAGGTTCTGGACCTGGGTCTGTTGGTGTTACATAGGCTTCCTGGAAGAAGTGCGGGTAATGAATTTGTATGATTGGCTTAATACATCAGGCAACTGCATTAGTATATACAAGCAGCTTCAAACTACTGAGAGTGGTTTGTTAACCAGCAAAGATGGTTTCTACTGCTGAACAAAGCAGCTGTTTTCAATGTGTAAGGTATGCCTTGCCATCAGGTTTTGTCAGAGTATGAATGTTGTATCTTGTCTGTGATCTGGTAGAGCCAAATACGAGGACATGGCTGTATATAATGGCAAAGGATGTAAGTACTCTCAGGAGCCAGACCTCAAAAGTACAGCAGAAATGGGAATTGGTTGTTCTGTGCCCAGCATGTTATCTTCTCTCTGTAGTAAAGTTTCACAAATGAGCAATGGCTGCGAGTGACAGACAAAGTGTAGGAGAGAGGGAGTGTTACTGTCCCCATTTTACAGAGGGGGAACTGAGGTGCAGAAAGAATAAAAGTGACTTGCACAAGGTCACATAGAAAGGTTGTGGCAGTGGTGGGAATTAAACCCAGGTTGCCTGAATCCCAAGTTAGTGCCTAACCCTGATACCTGCCTTTCGCTCTACAACAGAGAATAATCCTGCAGCTGAATTCTTTATTGATATATGTCAGTGTAAGCTGGGACAGGCGCCTGGTCTTCCTCTGTGTTTCTGTAGTTCTGGGCATACTGTAGCTGCTTAACAAACAATAATAGTAACAATGCACTTCAGGGACCAGTATGACAGAAAGAAAATGAACCAGCCTCCGAGGCGATGCTTGCTCATCCTTGTATGCATGCGCCATTCCTATGAGCTTATGGCCCATTAATCAAAAAATCACTTACCTAAATGACCCTTTGGGGGGTCATTACAAGCCAATACAAGTTACAGCAGCCATTAAGCTTCCCTAACTTGTGCTGAGAGCTGGCTCAGCTGTCTGCCCCAAGACTAGGGGTGAGGAAAGCTGATTTGCTGCTCCACTGTGCCAAGATCTGCTAAAACACAGCTGATGATTTAGCCCATGTTTCCCCTGAAGCTCACAGGTTCTCGTCCTTTAATGGCCACAGCGTCATTGCAGCATCTAATAAAGTTGCAGAAAGCCACAAACTAATTGTGTCACCCACAGGCCTTGACATGGCATCTCCCTCTGTTGAACTGATGAGTGAGGATTCAGCTTAATCTTTAAGGCTATTTCCTGTGTTTCTTCAGCCCTGAGGGCTTTTCCTTTAGCTGCAGTGGCACCCTTCTTGCCGCTGCATTGGGCCTCATTTAGCTACAAAAGTTTGTCTTTGTCACTGACACCAGGTGGCATCTTAGACTGAAAATCTTGTGATGTTACGGAAGTTATGTACATTGGCAAATTATATTTTGCCTAATAGCACGCACCCTGAAGTCACTAGTCATTAGGTACTACTCAATCTGAGTACTGGATGCAACTTCAGGGCCCTAATAATCAATTGTCTTGCTGTAAATATGTACAGTTTTGCACTCTGTTGCATGCAATGCTCTTTTGCTACTCAGTTAGATTCATAGTTGATAATGATTATTCATTACTTGGATTCTGGTAGCACTGATGTGTATCTTTTTGCAGTTTTCATGAAAGGAAACACTCATGGAATTCCAATATCAGCTAGTGTAACCAGAGGTGGTGGAAAATTTTCCAACAGAATGTTTTTCCGTTTCATCAACATTGAAACTTGAGAAAATTTCATTTTGAAAAAAAAAAAAAGAAGAAGCTTTTCAACACAGTCAGAATGGAACATCTCAATGTTTTGTTTTGAAATGACTTTTTATGTCAAGATTTTATATTCTAAATGATAATGTACCATTTTTATAAAGTCAACAGCAGAATGAAGCATTTACATTTTGTCAGAATTGAATGTTTCAAATGACCCAAACCAATTTCGTTTTCAAAAATTTTGTTTCATGGGAAATTTCCCATTGAAGGGACATTCTAAGTTTCTCTGAGCTCTAATTGCAACAGAGTAAAAAGCACGCACAATACAAAAACGGTTTTCTATCTGGAAAAAAATATTAGTACAAGTAAATTATACAATGAATATGTGGTGGGAAAGAGAATAAGAAAATCAGAAAGAAGAACAAGAAGCAGCAGCATAAGAATATGAGTTTAAAGTTGTGCTTTATTTCTTAACTTGAGAAAAGGAGGAATTAAGAGAGTTGGCTTCGTTAACCCACACTCGCTTAGAAAGGTGTAGGTTTTACCTCACTGAGGTTCTGAGAGAAGCAGCTATCTGAGTCTAGAGAGAACTGTCCCCTGGGAGAGGAGGCAGTGCCCTCACGCCTTCGTTTGTGCTGCCTACATCCCTTATAGATTGTACTGGGGAAAGACAGATTTACACTGTAGTAAGGATCCATGGCAACCATATTGTCTGCTGATTCCTTAAATTCCCCAGCTGCTATGGTCAGATATGTCAGTGTCTGGGATGCGGGGGATGGTCTGAGTAGGTGTCAGGCCTAGTGGTCTGAGCAGGAGTCAGTAGCCAGGAATTGGAGCCCAGGTCAGAGCTAGACTCTGAAGCCAAGTGCCAGAGACAGGAGTCAGGAGCCCAGGGTCAGAGCCAGGTGAGAGGCCAGAGGCCACAGCCAAGGGTCAGAGCCAAAAGCAGAATTCAGGCATTGGAGCCAAGATTGACTTGGAGACAGACAGGGCAGGGGGCAAGGGTGGAAGAAGGTGGCAGCAGCAGGACTGGAATGAGGCAGGAGCAAGGCTAAGAACAAGCAGGCATAGGAGCAGTCACAGCTGGGGATAAATACTTTCAGCAGCCACTGAACTGCTGCTTCAGTGGTTTAAGAGCCAGCCTACTGGCTCTTGCAACCAATCAGGAGGTGTAGCTATTTAGGCAGCCTACTGCAGGCGAGGTCTGCTTGTTAGGTTTCCTGAAGACTGGCTTTGCTGCAGGCCCTGATTCTTGCCAAGGGGCTTTCCCCAACTAGCACTGCTCGCTTTTGGAACTGCACCCGCGGACAGTGGGCTACCTTGCACCTTCAGAGCTCCCATGTGGGTTGAGATTTCCCCGCCAGAGGCCTGTAGGCTGGTTTGAATCTAGTCCAGTATCTCCATTTGTGCTTTCTTCATGATTTCAAGAAGACTCTCAAAAATAAGAATGTGGGGAATCTCAGCACAGAGAAAGTGCTTCTGTCCTCCAAATGTAAGGGATTCAAAAGCCAAGCAAGTTTTGTAGCAGAGACTCTAGTGTAAACAGAAGTCACACAAATGTAGCCAATGTCAGGATGTTGCAACAAGTGGAAAGGGGTACAAAAACTTACATGAATATGAGTCAAACCAGATTACCAACAAATAGCAGCAGAAGCTATTCCCAGCTACTCTAAATATTAGGTCATGAGGACAGATAGATCATCAGATCATTTTAAATCAGAGGAAGCAGCAATGTTTCTATACAAGTTTCTGGTTACTGTCTAATGCTATAACATGGTTCCAGGGAAGTAGATAGGAACTTGAACCAAAACTCCAGATCCAAATTTTGGAAAAGTTCAGATTGAAATTCTGTGATTCAGGCCCATCTCGACAGGTTGCTTTTGTAAAAAACAGAGCCCCTGCGTAGGCTTGGCACCCAGTAGTTTCATGGTAACTACAATTCCCCACCTACCTACCAGTCTCCAAACACCTCATGCTTGGAAATATCTGGCTGTGGTCTCCTTGGCCCTTGCCTAAGCTTAAGTCATTCTCAGAAAGGTTCTGTAATAAGGAAGGGTGCATATCATAATGAGAGTTATGTGCAAGAATTTTTAGTGATGAACTGAAAGGTATTTCTCAACAACATCCCTTTTCTGAGTCAACGTTTTTCTTGTTAATTAGGTGGGGAAATTACCACTTCTCTGCCATATAATTAAATGTCACAATTAGTATAAGCACCTATGTCATCTTTTTGTGAGTGAGACTTCTAGAATGGAAGTTACCTGTATGGAAGGCGATCTTGAGACATCTTGTGCTAATGATCTAGAATGTGCCACTGGATTTAATGATGGGTACTATTGGCTGGCTTGATATGTGAAGAAAAGCGGTGTATGCTTATGAATGCTATTACTGTATGATATCAATAGAGGACAGGGGGCAGGAGGGAGACAAAAAGCAGAGAGATAAATACATTAAGTTTCAATTAGAGCAGTGATGCGAGCAAAAGCTGGAGTTAATACATTTCAGGAGAAGGCATTTCTTTGAGGAAGGAGTTGTTCTCTAAAGGCTGATGTGACAGGGGTGATGATAGG
This sequence comes from Eretmochelys imbricata, assembly GCF_965152235.1. Lineage (NCBI taxonomy): Eukaryota > Metazoa > Chordata > Testudines > Cheloniidae > Eretmochelys > Eretmochelys imbricata. Next base: position 114,922,601 of record NC_135577.1, read on the forward strand.
AGAAAGGGGGAAGTGCTTTTAATTCGATTGGAACTCCCCTTCCCCATGAAAATGCACAACTGTTGGGAAGTAGCATGTCATTGCACTGTACCTTTCGATCTGTGTCAGTGCACTCCACGTATCTTCAGCAGAATCTATTAAAAACAGGCCTGAGCAAGGGAATAAAAGGAAGCAGCAATGCATCCTTTCAAAGGAGAGCCAAATGACAGTGCTATCCACGTACCTGCTGGTATATGTGTGTGTGTGTTTAGTGAGTTTTTGTGTGTGTGAAACTGAGTCTCAGTGCATTGACTCAAGACAGCCACCATGGTTTCAGTTTTGCTAGGACATAACACATGGGGCCAGATCCTCAGTTGGTGTGAATTGGCATAGCCCCACTGAAGGCAATGGAACTACACTAGTTTATGACAGCTGAAGATCTGGCCCCTTATTCCCTGCTGTCCTAGCCTGGCCTTTCTCCGAGCACATGCTAATTGTCAGACAGTTTTGCCCACTGTTTAATGTGGACTAAGAACCTTCTCCCACATGGTGCCAGTTCTCCTACACTCCCATTGAACTGAGTGGGAGATGAGTTTGGGAGGATGGACGATGAGGACTAAGGCTGGTTAGGGATTTTCTGTGGAATTTTTTTCTCAACAAGCAATTAATGTTTTGACGAGAGGTGTCTGCTTTTCATCAGAAAACTGAAAACGTTAATCAAAAAAAAACTCTCCTCCCCCCCCCCCAGTTTTCAGCAGCTGTCAGACAAAAAGATTTTCAGTTTTCAATTAAAAGTCAAAATTGTTCTTGCGGGGGGGGGGGGGGCGGGACCAACATTTTCCAATCAGTTCTACTCAAGACAACAGGTCTCTTAGGGCCTAAATGTTCATGAGAACCTGAAATAAGGTTCATTGTGACCTATAGCATGGTATCTGAAGACTCAGATCTCCACAGGTAAAAAGCTACGGGTCTGATTCTGCTCTTGCTTCAGTGTTATAAATCAGGAGTTAGCTTGTAGTTAAGACACTGGAGGGATTCAGAAGACGTGGTTTCAAGTTCCCTCTCTGCCATAGACTCCCTGTGTGATTTTGTGCAAGTCACATAATCTCTCTGTGTCTCAGGTTCCCACCTGTAAAATGGGGATAATAATATTTTCTTTCTTCCACCCTTGGTTGGTCTGATCCATTTAGCTTGTAAACTCTTCAGGGCAGGGTTGTCTCCTATTGTGTATTTGCATAACACCTAGCATAATGGGGCTTTTATCCTGGTAGGGATCTCTGTGTGCTACCATAAACTGTTGAATAGAAACAAGAAAGGGGGAAATCTACTGAAGTGACTGGTATTGCAAATTGGAGGAGATGAGCCCAAAGAACTGCCCATCTACCCTTTGTCCTTGCTGCTATTTATGGTTATGTTGGGAAAAGGGTAATTATCTTAACAAAAATCATCTACAATAACCTGTTTAGTTACATTAACTGAATCTTTTGCTGCCATTGTAGCTTTTCGTCTTCCAAATAATTCTGTGCTAACCACATGAGGATAATGTAGCAGCATGAAATGGTGTCATAAGCCACACAGAAAACAAAATGTTATTTATTTCCTTTTTATTTTTCTCACCTATTGGAGTATGAATTCTAGCATTCAGGCATAAAATCCTAAATTACAAAGTGATTTGGGCTCTTCAGCTGAGCCACAGAAGTAAGCACTTAGCAAATTCTAAGGACAGGTATGAGAGAGGTATAGTGCACCATGTGTTGCCTTTTCAAGAAACCCACTGAAGCATGCAAAATACCCATATGCGGAGGTGGATGCAACGTGCTATTTGTTTGCAATGACCTGGAGCAGTGGAAATATTTGCAGGTTTAAACCCAGAGGACTCTGCTGCATATCAATTGCAATACAAACAGCAAAAATAGAAATGTATTATTTATGGGCCTACTTATAAAACCTAAATACCTCACTGGTGGACTTCTCTGGAATGAATTGGTTTGGGGAGCAGTGGGGTCATGTTATGCAGCAAGATGGCAGGAGAATGCTCCATTACAAAGAATATGTACGGAGATATAATTAGTCTCTGAGCCTGATTCTGATCCCACTTACACCATTTATACACTGGTGTAACACCATAGATTTCAGTGGAATAGCCCCCGGTTTACACTGGCATAAGTGAGAACAAAACTGGGACCTCTATATTTAAAATAGTACCACCATAATGAGCTGATCCTGTACTGGTTTGAAGTCAATGGAAGTTTTGCCATTAACTTCAGTTTCAGCAGGATCAGGTGCTGAGGGCTGGTATTTGGATATTTCCAGGAGTGAAAGTAACTTACAGGACTTACCAGTAGGCCGGAGTCCTGAGTGGGCATGTGGCCTCAACCGGAAGAGGCGGTTTAAAGGCCCTGGGGCTCTGGCTGGGAGCCCTGGGGCCTTTAAATCACCCCGGAGCTACCAGCTGCAGAGGCGGCTGGGAGCCCCGGGGCTCAGGGATGAATTAAAGGGCCTGGGGCTCCGGCCGCTGCAGAGCTCCAGGCATTTTAAATCCTTGCTGGAGCCCGGCTGCCAGAGCCCCAGGCCCTTTAAATCCCTCAGGCAGGGATTTAAAGGGCCCGGTGCTCTGGCCGCTGTGGGGAGCCCCCGCCCAAGCCCTGCTGCCAGAGCTCCAGGGGCGCTTTAAAGGGTCCGGGGCTCCCCGCAGCGGCCAGAGCCCCAGGCCCTTTAAATCCCCATTGGAGCCCTGCCTCCGCTACCCATAGTGGTGGCAGGGCTCCAGCGGTGCTTCAAAGGGCCCCGGGTTCCCCGCGGTGGCAGGAGCACCGGGCCCTTTAAATCACCACCAGGGAAGCTGGTCCGGTCAGGCACAGCGTACTGGCTCTTTCCAGTACACCGGACTGGACCGGCTTACTTTCACCTCTGGATTTTTCTGATGTGCTGCCTTTGGGTTCAATGGACACACTGAAACGCACAGGGATTGGTTCTGGTACTGCACTGCTTTTACACTGATAAACTGCACTGATGCCATCTCGATTTACATCAATTTAAATGAGATCAGCATCATGGCCACTCCTTCTTGAGGCGTATGGATCAGAGACTCCACCTTACAGTAAACCTTACACAAACCTTTACAAGTAATGAATAACACTCTATGCTGTGCACTTGACCAGCCAAAGCAGCCACGTGCTCTCACTGACATCCTTCTCTTTCCTCCTGTGCTCTCAAACGTGTGTTACCATCTCTCAGTATATTGTGTCTTAACTTTGCCCAACTCTGCAAACCCATACCGCAAGCATACTGCACCAGCCACAGTCTCAGAACTCTTACACACTTCTCTTAGATAGGCTATTGGTCTCTCTCTCCTTCCCCGCCATCCTCGATCATTCCACCTTTTCCATATACATGTCTTTCCTGTGTCATTGCTAAAGGCTGGCATTTTCAAAGGTGACCTAAAGGATTTAGCTGCCCAACTCCCATTAAATTGCAATGGGATTTTGGGACCTAACTCCCTTAAGGCACGTCTATACAGAGAGTTCATGCACCGCAAGCTGGGGTGTAGATCTACAGAGCTCTAGCTTGCTGCTCATTCACTGTCCCTGCTGGACCCTGCTGCTCCACACTAAATTTCCTTTGGGCACTTTTTCTTTCTGTTTATTTACACCCCTGCTTGCCACACACTAACTCTCCATACAGACAAACCCTCAGATTCTTGTTGAAAATCTCAGCCTAAAATAAACGTGAATTTAAGAAAACAAAAATTAATCAAAGCAATAGTTGAAGTCCTTATATTTCTTAATCTGAAGCTCCTCAGTCCCCAGATCGTTCCCTGACATCCAATATACATCCTTTGCTCCCCCACCTATCCATCCACCTTGAAAGCCTCTCAGTAGGGCCAGCTGTCTTTTGGCAGAGAAGCTGCTTCCTTCTGAGCATGCTGGTACTGCCTTGGGTTGCCCAGAGAGGTCACTGCGGAGTGATCAGATTGGCTCCCTCCTTTTGATGGATTTGTATCCATTGGTGGGAGAATCTGGACCGTACCAATGGAAACATTAAAACATATGAGACATAGTAGAATCATTTCATGAATCATAAGGGCAGTGGGCTAAATCCAGAGGTGATGTAAATAGTAATGTAAATGGGTCAGAAAAATACTTACCTGGATAAACTGAGTGCAACTTATGCACTGAGGACACACAAGAAAGGGCTCTAAACTGGAAAATTACTAACACAACAGTGTAAGATAGAGAAGCTTCTGCTGAAACTTACTCCTTCCTTAATGTTCATTTAATTCTGCATCCCATTCTTCAGCCCTTCTCTGCATTACACTAGTGTGACATCAGAAGGCCTCCATTGTCACACCAGCGTAACTGTGGTATCACACAGTGGAGAATCAGGCCCTCAGTGTTCCAGTTGCTCTCATTTTGCTTACCCATGGAATACAAAACCCATGCAATTTGTATTCTTTTAGTACTGACATCCATTTTCTAACCCTCTCATGCCTGCTAAGTAACTTGCACCATTATTTATTGCTTCTATGGACTTTGATCCAGAGACTTCAATTTGAGTTTCACAAGCTCTGTATTTGGCTTGGTGTTGCCACGTCTTTGGTTAAGCTGCTAATTCTGTCTTTATTTCTTTCTCCAGTCAGCTAGTTCTCTATCAGCTAATACGAACTGGTGGCCTCTGTTATGCTAGTTATGTAAATTCTGTTGACTCAGTTACACATTTCACCATACACTGGGGCTTTCTGTAACTTCCATTGGTATACATTTGAAAGAATTCCACTGGAGCCATGGAGTTACACCCATGTAAATCTGGCGTAAGTGAGAGCAGAGTGAAGCCAATAGTTTCAGTGGAGCTCAGGGCCTGATTTTCAAGTATTAGCACCCACAATCGAGGCCCAATTTTCCAAACAGCTCAACATCCAACATGTTGACTCTTTTGAAAATCTGCCACTCATGCTGGTGCCTAACTGGGAACTGGGCTTTTTTGAAAATCTGTCCCTGATTGTCAGTGCTGAGCGATTTTGAAAATCTGGTCCATAGAGCCTCTAGTTGTTCTTTGGCAGAAAATACAAGTTACTTCTGAGCTTTCACAATAGAGAAGGCCAGAGAGATAAAATAAATAAATAAAAGTGAAATGCACGTAGTTGGCCAGAGAACCCTGCCAGATGTTTCATGTATTTTTCCTGATGGAGCTGTATCTTTCTACCTAAGGAATTTCACCCAGTTCTCCCACAGACACCAAATAGGTCAATTTTTCTTAATGGGGAAAAAGATCAGGTTCCAAATGCCTTTCATAAATTTTATGCCTAATTAAGTTCACATTAACAGGATTGAAAAGGACATCTTTGCTGCCAACTCACAGGTTTTGTTTCCTTTTTTAAAATTCAGTTGGACCTCTGTAGACCTCTACAGTGTTTCTTTCTCTCTAGTCCACTTGTCTGGTGGAAATACCATTGTGAAGCAGCATGGTATTGCCTGGTATCATTTGGCTTTATGTCCATTTAAATTTGTTAGCTTTTATCTCTGCAGTTATAGAATTACAAAAACATCCTGCCACACTAGATTAAAAGGTGGGGGGATTCTGCAGAGTTACCAGATCAGTTGACAACAGTGCCATCTTGTGTTCTTCTGTGCCAGGATATTAAAAAGTAGCCCAGAGAATAAAAATTGAACGTAGCCTAAGAAAGGAGACAGATAAATTAAATGTCTGTCAACGATACCGATATTCTTTAGTTTGTGTGATACATGAGCATTAGCTGGACTGGTTTATTGTTTTTTATTTTATTTTATTTTATTTTTGATCCTTTCCTTTAACTTTCTGTCTGCAACAGGATTTATGGTTGCCTTTCCACCGATCAGACTTCCAGGCAACATAAAGATAATCATTTAAACACTGAACCTTTTTTGAACACTTAGTTTGGGTGGAAATGGCTTGATAGAGCTGCAAATCAATATTACTTTGTAAATTTTTAATGTTCACACGATGTGAAAATGCTGTAAATAAAGCAAGCTAACCACAAAAGGCTATTCTTTGTAGTTCATTTAAAAAAATGTCAGTTCAGCACTATGGCTAACTATCTGCTGTAGATATGGCTTTAAAACTGTCTAGGCTAATAAATCAAGTCCAGAATTTGAATAACCTCTAGTGGCAGGTAATTTTTCAGAACTCCCAAATAGTACAGTAAATAGTGCTAGAATGTTGGGGTTTTTTTTTAAAAAAAGTTATGTACTAAAGTGGACAGACCTAAAAGTAAATAAAATGAGAGCTGGATCAAGTCATTGGTATGTCTATTAATACGAGATCCAGAAAAGTCACTGTAATTATCTGAGATGGGTTCAGACTGAGGAATTCAGACCTGGATTTTAACCATCTCCTCACAATAAAGACTTCAGTGTTTGGAATGGAATACTTTAATTTAGCCCATTACAGAGATATATAGACACCATAAATTGTCGGTCTGGATCCAGACTGCGTATCCACATCCATCCCCCGCCAAAGCTCTAGTTGTTTGGTTCACGCCTATCATTAGTCATTATCGATCCCATATAAATGAGAGAAGGCGATGCACAGTAAAGGGCAAATATATCCACAATGTGTTTAGGTAAAAGACTTGTTTGCAAAATATCAAACAGCATTTACACTATAAGGAAAGCACCATTTGTAACTTTGCATCATGCCTGTGTCTTTCCCAAAAGTGTCTTTGCCGGAGATCTCACTATAGAGATATATTGATGAGTCTTCAACCAGTAGTAGGTCACTGACTGATTTGATGGTCTAGTCAGAGATGCTGCCACATGGGGGATATCACTTAATCTTGGTCTGCTAGCAGGGATTGGGCATTTGCAGAGACAATGTGGTAAACCCCAGTGTACAGGGAGAACACGGAATTATATCCCATCACTCTGTAGCAACCCCTCCAAATAATTCAGAAGAGATGATTTAGCTGGAATGATGATCAGCCCAACATGGGATTCAGACAAAAAAAAAAAAAAAACAGTTGAGAAAAACACTCAGAGGCTTCCAGTGTTTCCCTGTCTGTGGTTCGGCTGATGTTTGTAAGGAGCACAAGCAAAGACAATTTAGTTATGTGCATAAATTGGATAGCATCCTGCTTGTGTTGCTCAAGCAGTAACTCTGTTGAATGGTTGCCAGGTAACTGCTAGTGTCTGCTGTCTCTTCAGTAGCAATGCCACATTTCCCAGTCCTAGAAGGGGTTTTCTGGGGGCTAGGTAATAGGCCCACCATCCATGCTAGTCATTTGTATTTAGGTAGGGATAGCTAGTCTCCCATAATCTTTTGCACAACTCCACTGGCATAATTCCATCCGTAATCTCATTTCATTACTTTCTGCCCATGTTCCTAACCCCTCTGGCTCCCTATTGCATTCGTTCTCTTTCCTCAATGGTGTTTGCAACAACTCCCAATTAGTATTATCAGTGAATGTAATTAATGTGCTCTTCACGCTTTCTTATAGATCATTAATAAAGCTGTTAAAGACACCCAGGCCTCCTCATATGTATCCCTGCAGCATCCCACTGGACTCATGCCAACTTGATATTGTGCCAGTTATTAATTTTTGTTTATGGTCCTTAAACAAGTTTCCAGCTCAGGTGAAGGGCTCATAGTGTCGAATAGAGGGGAACGATCACGTCCCTCGATCTGCTGGCAATGCCCCTACTTATACAGCCCAAAATGCCGTTAGCCTTCTTGGCAACAAGGGCACACTGTTGACTCAGATCCAGCTTCTCATACATTATAACCCCTAAGTCCTTTTCTACAGAACTGCTGCTGAACCATTCGGTCCCTAGTCTGTAGCAGTGTATGGGATTCTTCCGTCCTAAGTGCAGGACTCTGTACTTGTCCTTGTTGAACCTCAGATTTCTTTTGGCCCAATCCTCTAATTTATCTAGGTCCCTCTGTATTCTATCCCTACCCTTCAGCGTAACTACCTCTCCTCCCAGTTTATGTCATCTGCAAACTTGCTGAGGGTACAATCCACGCCATCCTCCAAATCATTAATGAAGATATTGAACAAAACTGGCCCCAGGATCAACCCTTGGGGCACTCTGCTTGATACCGGCTGCCAACTAGACATGGAGCCATTGATCACTACCCGTTGAGCCCGACAATCTAGCCAGCTTTCTATCCACCTTATAGTCCACTCATCCAGCTCATACTTCTTTAACTTGCTGCAAGAATACTGTGGGAGACCGTGTCAAAAGCTTTGCTAAAGTCAAGTAATAACACATCCACTGCTTTCCCCTCATCTACAGAGCCAGTTATCTCGTCATAGAAGGCAATTGGATTAGTCAGGCATGACTTGCCCTTGGTGAATCCATGCTGACTGTTCCTGATCACTTTCTTCTCCTCTAAGTGCTTCAGAACTGATTCCTTGAGGACCCACTCCATGATTTTTCCAAGGACTGAGGTGAGGCTGACTGGCCTGTAGTTCCCAGAATCCTCCTTCTTCCCTTTTTTAAAGATGGGCACTACATTAGCCTTTTTCCAGTCGTCCGGAACCTCCCCCGATTGCCATGAGTTTTCAAAGATAATGGCCAATGGCTCTGCAATCACATCTACCAACTCCTTTAGCACTCTCGGATGCAGCGCATCCGGCTTCAAGGACTTGTGCTCATCCAGCTTTTCTAAATAGTCCCGAACCACTTCTTTCTCCACAGAGGGCTGGTCACCTCCTCCCCAGGCTGTGGTGCCCAGTGCAGTAGTCTGGGAGCTGACCTTGTTCGTGAAGACAGAGGCAAAAAAAGCATTGAGTACATTAGCTTTTTCCACATACTCTGTCACTAGGTTGCCTCCCTCATTCAGTAAGGGGCCCACACTTTCCTTGACTTTCCTCTTGTTGCTAACATACCTGAATATGGTAATTGTCCTGCTGTACTCAGCACTGATGAGGCCTCAGCTGGAGTACTGTGTCCAGTTCTGGTTGCCACACTTAAGAAAGATGTGGGCAAATTGGAGATAGTCCAGAGCAGAGTAACAAAGGTTAATGATTCAAGGGTTAGAAAACCTGACCTAAGAGGAAAGGTTAAAAAGTCTGGGCATGTTTAGCATTAAGAAAAGAAGACTGAGGTGGACCTGGTAATGGTCTTCACATATTTTGAGGGCTGTTATAAAGAGGATGGTGATTGGTAATCAATTGTTCTCCATGTCCTCTGAAAGTAGGAGAAGTAGTAATGGGTAATCTGCAGCAAAGGAGATTTAGATTAGATATTAGGAAAAAACTTTCTAACTGTAAGGATAGTTAGAGCTGGAATAGGCTTCCAAGGGAAGTTGTGGAATCTCCATGATTGGAGATTTTCAAGAATAGATTAGACAAATACCTGTCAGGGATGGTTCAGGTTTATTTGGTCTTGTCTCAGCACAGGGGCTGGACTAGCTGAGCTCTCGAGATTCCTTCCAGCCCTTCCATTGCTATTATTCTAAAAAGCCAAGACAAAAGTGAGACAATATTGGTCAGCATGGTGGGCAGTGATCTCCACATATCACCAGCATAACCGCAGTTTGTTTTGAAGGCACCACAGAAAAGGAGAGTTAGAAGCAAGATTTTGAAGGAGAATTATGAGGTAGTTTTGTGGATGTCGTTGGGGAGCTCCTCCCAAGCATGAAGGGCAGCACTGGAGAAAGCACGAAGGTGCTTGTTTGAAAATGTAACAGGTGGACAATAGAGGCAGGCATCATGAGCTGATCAGAGGTGGGAGCTGACATCACAATCATGAATGAGAATTGGCAGATAGGGTGGGGAGGATAAGATCTGAAGGGCCAGGAAAATGAAGACAAGCAGCTTATATTTGATGCAATAGTAAAGGGGGAGCCAGGGAGTTACAAAGACAGGAGTGACATGGTCAGAGCAACAAGCTAGGAAAATGCCCTTTGCAGCAGTATTCTGAAGGGATATGAGTGTGGCAAGATTCATTTGTCAGGGCCAGAGAGAAGGAGGTTGCAGGAATCAAGGAGAGAGATGATGAGACAGGGGTGCCGGGTGTTGTTTGGGGGGCAGTGTGGCCCCCCAAACTATAAGCCACAGGCAAGTGTGGAGTGGCACTAGTAGGGGCTGCACTTCGTGGCTGAGGAGCTGATAAGGTGATCAGCTCCCCCACCTCTTCCCAGCAGGTGGGCTGAGGTGGGCCCTAGGCCCTCCTTTGCCACGAGGCCTGGTCCCTGTCAGTGCCCCTACTCCTCCTCTTTCCTCTGAGGTCCCGCCCCCTGTCCAGGTTAGAAGCCAGAACCAGAACATGGTAAGAGCTGCCCAGGGAGCCTGGACCACTGTGGGGAGCCCCAGACCTTCTACCTGCCCTGGGCAGGGCACCCCACAGGGTGGGGACACATACCGGGGGCTGCTCTCAGGCACCCCAGCCCCCTGCCCAGGGCAGGTGGAGGGTCTGGGGCTCCCCACAGGTAGCCAGGGCTCTCTGGGAGGCTCTTACAACTGCCCAGCTCCAGCTTCCAGCCTGACTAGGAGGCAGGGCCTCAGTGGGAAGAGGAGAAGCAGGAGCAGGGCCACAGAGGAGGCATGGTGTATGGTCCCCCCTTTCTACTGAGGTTCTAGCACTCCTGTGATGACATTGTTAGCTGTGTGGATTGATAGGAATGGCTGTATCTTGGAGCTCTTCTGCAGAAAGAATTGGCAAGAGTTAGACACAGGCGGATTGTGAGGACCTAGAGAGAGGTCTGAGTAGAAGGTAGGGTTGCCAACTTGCTAACTACACAAAACCAGACACCCTTGCCCCACCCCATCCCTGCCCCTTCTCCGAGGCCCCGCCTGCACTCATTCCATCCCCCCTTTCTCCATCCCTTGCTCTCCCCCACCTTCACTCACTTTCACTGGGCTGGGACAAGGGGTTGGGTGCAGGAGGGGGTGAGGGCTCTGGCTGGGGATGCGGGCTCCGGGGTGGGGCCAGAAATGAGGGGTTCAGTATGTAGGAGGGATCTTCAGGCTGCGGCAATGGTGCAGGAAGGGGTGAGGGCTCTGGCTGGGGGTACAGGCTCTGGGGTGGGGCTGGGGGTGAGGGGTTTGGGGTACAGGAGAGGGGTCCAGGTTGGGACGGAGGAGTTTGGAGTGTGGGAGGGGGCTCAGGGCTGGGACAGAGGTTTGGGGTGCAGGAGGCAGTGTGGGGTTCAGGCTCCGAGAGGGAGTTTGGATGTGGGTGGGGACTCAGAGCTGGGGCAGCGGGTTGGGGTGCATACCTGCCATGGTTCGGGGCTTCACTGAAGCCCCAAGACCCCCTGTCTGCAGAGCTGAAGCCCCAAACCCCAGCAGGTGCGCCCCATGGGGCTGAAGCCCCGAGCCCAGGCAGATGCCTCCCACAGGTGTGTCCTGGATAAGTGATGAGTTGCCAAAATCTTAATGGGTTCCCTTCTCACCCCATGAGGGGGTCATTGCCCACCCCCGCCCCCCAGGACTCGTGCCTCATCCAACCCCCCCACATTCCTTGATGCCTGCCCCGCCAGGACCCCTGCCCCATCCACCCCCCTCCCCTGAATCGGGCAGGAGGGCCTCGTGGCCCACCGTAGTGGGTGCATTCCCCACCCCTAAGAGCCAGAGGCACCTTTCAGGGGGCAAGGTGGGGAGTCCTGAAGGTGCTTATCTGGGGCAGCTCCCAGGAAGCATCCGGCAGGTCTCTCTGGCTCCTAGGGGTGGGGGAGCGTAGCTGGGGGGGGGGGAACAGGGGGAGCAGTTGCTCCCCCACTGATCTTATCAAAAGTGGCGCCTTAGGCACTGACTCCATGGGTGCTCCGGGGCTGGAGCACCCCCGGGGAAAATTTGGTGGGTGCAGAGCCCCCACTGGCAGCTCCCCACCCCGCGCCTGGCCCCAGCTCACCTCCGCTCCACCTCCGCCTCCTCCCCTGAACGCGCCACCCCGCTCTGCTTCTCCGTGAATCAGCTGTCCGGCGGGAAGCCTGGGAGAGCTGAGAAGCAGGCAGCGGCTTCACACTCAGGCCCAGGGAGGCGGAGGTGAGCTGGGGCAGGAAGCGATTCCCCTGCGCCCCCCTCCGGGTTATCTGCTGCAGCGCAGGCGGCCCCCCTGCCCCAGCTCACCTCCGCTCTGCCTCCCTGGGCCTGAGCGGGAAGCCGCGGCCTGCTTCTTAGCCCACCCGGCTTCCCGCACGAACAGCTGATTCACGGGAAGTCCGGGGGGGGGCGGAGAAGCAGAGCGGGGCGGCGAGTTCAGGGGAGGAGGCGGAGGCGGAGTGGAGGTGAGCTGGGGCCGGGGGTGGGGTGGGGAGCTGCCAGTGGGTGCTCTGTGCCCACCAAATTTTCTCCTTGGGTGCTCCAGGACTGGAGCACTCATGGAGTCGGTGCCTAAGGTGCCACTTTTGGCCTGTTAAATTTAGAAGCCCTTTTAGAACCGGTTGTCCCTCGCGGAACAACCGGTTCTAAAAGGGCTTCTAAATTTAACAACCGGTTCCAGCGAACCGGTGCTAACTGGCTCGAGCTCACCACTGCCCTGGCTCACAAACTTCTGAAGATTGTCATATGCAACTTGGAGGGTCAGTAAATTTGGCCACTCCTGTAATAGGTATATAACGGCCCTGGTTCTGTCCCAGACCTTCCTTTCCAGGGGACCATTTGTACCCTAGTCTGACAAAAGTGGAAGGTGTGTCAGGCAGTGGGGACACAGAGGTAAGGCTGTGCGGGTGACAACTCTGCATTTCCCACACTGGCCAGCATTTAGCAGTTTATTAATTTATGTTTCATTGTAATGTTAATTTTGAAGTTCCTGGCTTTCCGACCGATACAACATCGAACAAAGATCCAAAATGAGGGCTGGAAGAAAACCATTGTGCCACCAACTTATAACATAGGGATTTTTTCTTAGTTTTTAATACCTTAGTTTCACCATTCATCTTTGTTCCTGATGAAAAGCATTTTAGAAGAATGGAAGACTTCCATCCCTGATGGGCTAAAAATGACCCATGCTTCACACTTATTATCTATGTATTATTTGCAAGGCAATTTTTTTGCTATGCCTAATACTTTTGAATAGAGTTTCCAAAAGGTCCTGCCATCCCTTTAGAGAGTGGCTCTGTTGACTTAGCATTCAGGCCTGTGTAGTGATTTGTTAATGTATAGATCTGTCACAACTAATAAATCTTTGCAGTGTTATGGATGACATTATTACTTTTGATCAAGATTACAGCACCGGCTAGATGATGTGGTTGATATGGATGTTTATGAGCTATCAGCTGCCACTGGAATATTAGACGGAAAAAACCCAATGTGATTCAGAGCATACTTCCATTTAAATATTAATGGCACAATGATATTGATGGTAACAGTATCCCTGCCGAGGCAGAGCGCAGCGTCCTCCATACATGCATTCATACCATTAGACGCGAGAAAGAGCACTCACTAGGGGGCTGTTGCTGATTGTCATGCATAAACATTCATGTACAGCTGCTTGGGGTTTGTGTGTGTGTGCAAATTAAGTTTATTATTGCAGAAGTCAAAAATCCCTAACATGCTATCTGTACCATGCTCTGGTGTCAGACAAGGCTTAAAAAACAGCAACGACTTAAGGACAGGCCCAAATAATGTATAACATAAATAGCATATGTGCCAAATGAATTAAATAATAAAACAGATGTGGCAAATTACATTTAATAATGTTTGACAATTCCCCATGCAGCTAATGGTTTGTTAGAAATTAGTCCCTAATGTTTTAGGGACTGCTGGCATTTTCAGGCATTTTCTTTGGCTTAATTTACATTTGTTCACTGTACACCATTTTTCCTGCTGGTCACTAGTTTATGATCCTTTTTAACTTGCAAAGATTTCAGATGCTCTTTTAATTCACTGCTTAGTCCAGCAAAATAATGTACCTGGGAAGATTCTGTTTTAGTGGATTATTTACTTCTCCCATACCATAATGCAACAAAAATCATTCCACTCTGACATCTGCAGAAGCAGGGATCTGCTCATGCTCTGCATGAGACTCCAGGCAAGAGGAACTGTGACATGAGCAGAGAAAGAACAGTGACAAAAAACCATTGTGCCAGTCATGAAAAAGAAAGCAAGTTGCAAGGAGTATTCTGTTCTAGAAGAGATTCTCTTAGGTGACTTAGTGAATCCTTTGCATATATATAGCACCTTTCACCTGAGGATTTAAAATGCTTTATAAACATGAATTCATCTTTGCAACACCCATGCAAAATAGGTGAATAGGATTATACCCATTTTCCAGAAGGATGGGTGTGGATACATGAGTCCCCCAATGCTTTCCCACAGTTCCCCTGGGAACTCCAACAATAAAGAGAAGTCATAGTGCACTTCAGCTTACTGCAGCAATAACAGCAATGGGATGTGACCCCACTAGTCTGAGGGCCTCACACAAGTGAGAACAGCACCAGTATGGACACAACAACTTGTATGTTATTTTGCAGCATGGCCACCCTCACTCAAGCTAGGCTAACTTGAGAGAAATAACTTGAGTGTAGAGAACTTTCTGCAGCAAAGACAAGCTCTTAGAGTTCAGTAGGTCCAGAGAACAGATACCATTGCGAATGGCCCTAGTCGTGAGATGTACATGATGAAATTATTGTATGACAGTGTTAGTCATACTACAAAGACATGCGAGAGATTGGCTTTATTTTCTTCCTAGTTTTTTGCATTGATCTCACTAGAAAGATGACAGAACTCCAGTTGACTGCACGAAAGAAAGAAAGAAAGAAAAGGCCTCCCTCTTTCACAATTTGATAGACAATTGGCACAAGGTGGCTGAGCTTGAAATATTTCAAGCGTGAGAGGCAGACAAGTGAGATGTAGACATTAAAATTTCAGAGAAGGCATGTTCCCAGGATGTAAGTCAGCGTGACTGCTGTCTCATGCGCTGTTTGGATCCACCTTCATGTAAATTTTAAAAGGTGCAAGCACCTCATTCAGATGTTGCAATAAAATCTCTTTAAACTCAATAACATCATGAATGCTGGGAAAGAAATGTCACCTGGAGAGCCAGCTTTCTCCCTTTCTTTCATAAAACACATTCCAAGCTGCCGAGCCCAAGAAGAGGGTAACTAAAGATAGAGTGGCTGCTATTGCTTAAAAAGATGCCAGTCTTTCCTCTGGTGTAATTTCCAGCTAAGAGTCTCCCTTGAGGGCTCTTCCTTGTCCTATGAGATGTTGGTGTCAGCATAATTAACAATGGCAAATGCAAAGAGACTGAATGTTCTCCAAGTTAAATATTTTTGGGGGTACCTACTGTTTTAACTATTTCTGAGCTGTAGTGCTCAAAGGCCAGATCTGATTCAATAACACATTGCTCTCCTCATTCAGTTCCCCTTACAAAGAAGTACTGTAGGTTAGCATAGTGTTCCAACACACTACAGGCTATAATAGTGTTTTGTGCCACTGATAATTGTGTTTTTAAAAAGAGCAAGGGCCTGGCATTCCTGCAGTCTAAGAACAGCAATTAAGGCACCATTTTTAAAATAATAAGCCACATGCAAGCCAAACTGGTGAACAGACAGGGACGCCCATATTCTCTCCACACCCATACAAAGGGCTTGTTTGCCAGAGTTAAAACCCCGATGAACATCTCGCTCTCTTTCAATCTCTGACTTGCTACCGCTCTTACTTGAAGCGCTAAACATTTATTCTGGTTAACTGCTCTGCTAAAAGATGAGAGCAAAATCCAATCCCTGCCAATGTCATCAGGGCACCACAATTATCAAGAGTGTGCATTGACTCACACAAAGAAAGCCCAGCTGCTCTCTGAAGGAGACCATTGGGTGTTTAGTTTTCAATTCCCAGGGTCTATCGTACCATCCTGGTGCTTGAAGACCTTAATTCATCTTGCTGTCAGATCTAGCCATCACCTATGAGGCACTTTTTGAATGAGGTTCATCCTGCCTGCTAGCATAACACAGTCATCATCTGCCCTGTCAGCTGAAAAATATAAATGTTTCACACGCCACTAATAAATCTGCTGCAATATTTGTTGTTGCTTTTGCAGTCCAGAGCCCCATTCCACGGAATATTTACAAATTGCTTGCCTGATGATAAAGATCATGCTAATTGTGTGTCTCGGATTGGTTTCTCCCCAGCGTGTGGGACAGCAGAAATGCTCCACTGTGGACATGTGGGGTGGGACACTCTCTTCGTATTTCCTTTTAATGCCAGCCAAGCCAGGAAAAAAATTCCTTTGAACACAATTGAATAGGGCTAGAGGGACGGAAAAAAAACAGATGAGTCACAGAAGAGGAATGGGAAAGGCTTTTGTATGATCCCATTTAATAGGAGGAGCTACGGGATAGAGTTTGCACAGGGAGAATGATTATGTTCTGCTCACCATTAAAAGTTACAGTTGATAACAATCCTCTTTCTTCGCTTGTTGATGTCCATTACTGGCCCTAAAGTACCAGCTTTGTAGCACCATAAATTTCCCTTTTCAGTGAATGAAGTACTGAACCCGTTGTCATAATCAGCTTGTCTGCTCTTCTCCAGCTCCTCTGCTTTTAAACTGCTCAGAAAGCATTGTCTGACTATCATGGTGCTAGCTATTTACTTGGGTGGAGCCTTTAAGTTACCCCTGAATATGGGGCACGGTGCCAGTCTGTACCATCCCAGGGGGCATACAGGGAAGGAATTACCTCTCCCAATAACAGTTCTTCCCCAGCTCCAGGGCAAGAGTAATTGACTGCAGCCCTGAGAAAGGTGTCGCTTCCTTCTTTCCTCACACGTAGATAGTTTGCTTTGAGAGGTAAATCCTTCTCTCCACCAACCCTGCACAATTCCATTGGCACCAGTGAAGGTTGGGCAAGGGCTAAATGAGATAAGAATTTGCCAGAAACAGTTTTAGGTTCAAATGAGTCCAAATACTCCATGTATATCTTGATCCAAAATGTATGAGTTTGTCAGATTTTCACTGAAACAATAAGATACCACAGGCTCCATGTGGTTTTGATGCAAAGGCCTAAATCAGCTCAGTTTCTCTCAAAACCGGCTCCAGATTTAATCAAGACATTTGCAAACCTGGACTGAGGACTGATTTTTTAACAAAACCTCAAACCAGCTGGATTTCGTGCCAGCATTTACCCAGCTCCAGCTGGGCTCTTTTCAGCAGCCAAAACCTTTGTACCTGAACCCACCTAAAGTCAAGTTGGCCAGTGTTAACTGATGGGCAGGCTAACAGCAGAGGTCTATGAACATTGGTGGGCCTGGTCTGGTGCAAGTTTGCACAGCCCAAGGCATCACACTTACTTCTCTCCACCCATAAGAACCTCTCCACCCCCACAGTCCTTTGAAATAGCATTGCGCGTTATAAAAATCAGCCCTAATGATAAATCCTAGAATACTGGGTTCTGCCCTTCTTTTGATAGAACAAGAGTTTTATGAATTCCAACACCATATATGTCATCCCTACTCATTTGACTCCAAAGTAGGACTTCATGGCAAAGAAGTCTCCAAAGGTGAATGAATAGCAGATTATTAACTGACCCCCTTTACTTTGGTAGCAGAAGATGCCCTGCTACTTGGGTGATGGACACGGAATAAGAACTTTAATTAGACAGATAGGTTAATTAGATAAAACTGCAATGAATGATTTTATTATAATGTGTATGACAGTAGCACCGACAGGCTTCTGTCGAGACTGTAGCCTCATCATGCTAAGCACTATACATAATAAGAGACTATCCCTTCCCCCAAAGAGCTTATAGTCTAAATAGACAGGACAGACAAGAGGGATGAAGTCAAGTGTCCAAGTCTGGGGCCGAACTGGGAACTGGACCCAGGTATCCCAAGTTTAAAAACAGTACCATAACTATGAGAGCATCCTTCCTCTAATGTAGTCATTCTGCCCTTTTATGCATTTATTTTTTACATATTTCATATAAACACTTGCATATTTTGTGCATCAGTTTCGTACTCCTGTCCCAAAAGCTAAATGAGCATAATCTGGAGAAACTGCTAATGGTCTGTGCACTAGCTCAGAATGCTTTTGATTGCGAGTCCCATCCCCATTCTTACAGATGAAGACAGCTGCTGAACGATATTATCATGTCTCAAAAGAGCTATTATCAGCCTTACAACAAATTGAGATAAAAAAATAAATCAACATTGGTCTTAAACCTCCCAATCTTCCTATTAAAGTCTGCTTCCATCTCCTCATTAGTCATTGTTTCAGACAATGAATGTTTATGAGGTATTGGACATTTTATTGGTTTCTCCTTCATTTTGAGTTCCTTTGTTGTACATTTGAGTAATAAAAGATCATGAGTGTTGTTTCTTAAAGTTTTTATTAATACTCACCAAAAAAAAAAAAAAAAAAGACGAGAAAGCAAGCAGGCCAGATTTTTTCCAGGCCTGGACAGCGACAGAATCTCCTTTTCCCCACCAGCGGACAATGCATTGCCAGAACTCACACAGACACAAGGAAAAATCAGCCTGAAAGTGACAAAAGACTACCGACTCCATCATTATTTTTCCACTTCACCTAGCTAACTCGAAAATCACTGACTGTTCACTTCAAAGCAAACACAGCTGCAAAATGACGCAAATGCCATTACTGAGAAGATGATTTTTTTAAAAAAGATCATCATATTACACAATCAGGCTGCAGGTGCAACTTGTTAATTTTGCAGATCATGAACCCAGTCCTGGGAGAAGACGATACAGTGGCACTTCGCAGTGAATCAGTGCATTGTTAGGCCACTATTCAACATGACAGTCCAGGCCTCTGTTAAATAGAAATTCAGTGCCAGAGTTTTTGGGGAGAGAAGTGGGTGGAGGGAACACATGAGAAAATAGGCAGGATAGAAAAGATTTGACATCAGTTATTGAAGCCAATTCAGTATTATTTGGACACAGTGGAGAAAGTAGCAGTCAATAGGATCATGTTCAAGTTATTTTCAGATTTGCCCTTCATGCTGATAGTGAAAATATATGTCAGAGAAAAATTGTATAAAAGGCTGCATTTTCTGCAGAAATGTTATTATTAATCAAACAATGTTCCCTTGGTCAGTAGTAGTCTTTGTTTCAACATGCCCAGAGAAATCTTTATGGAGCTATGGTAATGGAGTATGTCTGTTTGTGTCTTTACAATTATGCATTCTGTGTTAATCCTGGCATTGTAAAATGTATGCTGTCCTCAGGGGAGAAGGAAGGAATACTGTAAATCCCCCTCACCCCCACCCCCAGCAGCTAAATGCAGACATAAATGGGCCAGATCATCAACTGGCATAAAGTGGTGTTACTCCATTGTCTTCAGTACAACTATATTAATTTATACCACTTTTAAAGTTACAGTTGTGACTGTGTTTAGCAGCAGGGGGCTCTCAGTTCTCTAATGGTATGATTCATGGACTTGTAAGCCAGGATATGCTGTAAAAATGATCATCAACTAGAATCAAGCCTGGAATAATTGAAAAGTGGTTTCATGAAGCAATGCCATGTTATTTTGTCTTTTATGAATCTACATTTGATGCATCACTACCGTGAATTTGCTCAAGGTAAAATAACACAACCAAACCCACAGCTCTTTCATTTCTCGACCTTTAACCCCATGGACACCTTTTCTGCTCTGTTATTTCCGCTACTTCAACCCAGAAAAACCTTCCCGGCTGGGCAGCTCAAAATATACAGAGGCACCTCATTTAAATCCAATGCAGTGGCTTAAAATTATGAAGTCACAATGTTCCTCAGTATCCTTCTCTTGAAATGAAAGTGAAGTGAGTATGGAATTCAGCAAGAGCACCAGAAGGAACTCCAAATGTTCTACTATCAACAGGAATTATTTAATGCTTGGTACATTTCTGTGACTTTACTGTTTGATATTTTTATTCCAGTAAATCTCCAGTACAACTGCCACTCAGTGCTCTGTGCAGTATCTCCTCACTAGACGGTGACAGCTGGAGTAACTGAAGGTTTCAAAATAGTCACTTCCCACCAATAATGCTCCCAGCTATTAACGGGCTCAATTTTTGGGAAACCAACTCACCATAGGACGAAGCCCCTTCAAGCCTCTCTCCAAAAGAAATTGCTCACTTCATCATGAAGAATAACCTTACCATA
Organism: Eretmochelys imbricata; assembly: GCF_965152235.1. Classification (NCBI taxonomy): domain Eukaryota; kingdom Metazoa; phylum Chordata; order Testudines; family Cheloniidae; genus Eretmochelys; species Eretmochelys imbricata. The sequence goes on from NC_135577.1 coordinate 114,942,603, forward strand.
GGCAGAGAATCATATGCAGTTAAGGTTCCAGCAAAATGAATTGTGGCAGTTGCTAACAATTAGCACTAAACAATATGGAGAAAACTTAAAACCCCAACAGAATACAAGGCTATCTGTAAACATTTATATGGTGTATTTCATCAACAGATACCAAAGTGCTTCACAAAACTATCTGTACATATACACATGCCACAGCTGAGAGACATATGGCCAACTCTGCAATGCAAGGCAGCAATCAGCTAGCAAACAGCACAAAACTGGAGCAAAGGAGAAAGCACTATGGTGTAAACCCTTTCTTGGAATCTTTTCCTGTCCTTGCAGAACAGAATGGATCTTGATTTTTGAGCTGTCCTCCCTGGTTTTCTAAGGTGAACTTCTAATTTGTGACTACAAATAACAGCAGGCACATTTAATAACATTTCCAGGATACCAGGCAAAGTCAGGCAATCAGATTTTCTAAGTGTTACATCTCAGCACTACAAAACTGCATACACAATTATTTGCCAATGCAAAAATGAGAGCACCAAATCAGATGCCAATCTGAAGCCTTGTCAGAGACTAAAGAGTCTCCTCTGAGAGACCTCCATGCAGCAAATTGTATGTTACTCAATTTATCTACCTTGGCTGGATATATAAATCCATCAGTGCTCTTCTGGTCTTGGTAAACATGTGAGTAGTCAGTAAGCAATTTGAGGCAAGGACCGTCTTTACATTATTCATATGCGTCTCCTGTGCCTAGCACAATGAGGCCCAGATCCCTGATTGGGGCCTTGAAACATGACCATAATAAATAAATAATAAATCAGAGAGGGAACGAATAACTATGTACAAGATTATTTGAGAGATGCATTCATGAAAAGACACTGCACAATTTCCCTAAGCTAGGCAGCTTTTGAATGCTATGGAAATCAGACAGTGTGTGCAATCATCTTAAAATGCATTTCCACACTTTTCCTACAAAGCATTTGCAATGAATGGGGTGTTCAAATAGCACGATGATGTACATAGTTTAAAACCATAGACAGAGAAAAAGACAGAGAAACGCATCCATAAAGAGAGAGATACATTTTCTACCCAGGTAACAGAAACATGGCTAAAACAGTGGAGAAACTCCATGCTTTCAATGAATTGCACACCCTATCTGTAAAATGCATAGTTCCAAAACACAAACATATTTTAATATTCTCTTGGTCCAAATTATGCACAATACTGTATTCTGCTGAAGCTCATGGTTCAGATCTAGCACTCTAGTGAAAGAAATTGTCCTAGGAAAGCACAGCTCTCCTCCTTGGCATTAAAAAGCAGCTTCAGAGATGATGTGTTGCCTGACTTTTATCCAATAACTCTACTGAATTTGTTGTCTGACCTTTTCTTTCCTGTGGATGGCACCATCCATGGAGCAGTATATCATCATCATCATCCTCACTCACATGATGCATTTCACTAATAGATCATTAGAAAGAAAGCTCACTCTAAAGATATATTAGTGCAATACATCACCTCAGGAAAGGATGTGCTGCTGATGTACTACATAAAAGATGGCAGAATCCAGAGAGGAACCAGTCTAGAGCAAATCACTTAATTGTGGTATGATGAATATGCCACAATTAAAAACCATTACTACTATGATCACCTTACATTATTAAAAGCTGTTATGTTTGTTTATATTGTGCTGCTTCATTTAGCATGAACAACTAAAAAAGCCAAGTCAATTTCACTCTTTTTTCTCATCAAGTTCACATTCTGGTTCTCATACACTAGCACAGGCTCCAATGTTCAGATTGCAAACTCTCCAGGGGAATGTTTCAATATTTAAAACTTCACATAAATATTCAGGTTTTTTGGAAAACCTGTTAGTTCTACAAATGTCTAAATTTCAGATCTAAATTACCTGAGTGTGTCCCTAATTAATGATGCCACTTGGCTTCATTCCAAACTATAATTTGTACCTGGAAGCTGATAGATGATGCAATACAACCACTGAGGAAAATATTCTTGCAAAACATTGGCATATTTCCTCTGAAAAACTAATAAGTAACACTGGATTTATAGGCTTATTTCTGCGTGACAATCATTTCAACCAAAAGGACTTTGTGGTGCTAGGCCTAAAAGCCTTCACACTCAATATGTCATTCTCTCCCTTTCCATTAGCTGGTTGCCTGCTTAATTATGTACTCTATGCTGAAGAGGGACACCTGTGATGTTATTTAAGTACTGTGCTTATATGGTGAGGTCCCTCCCACCCCAGTGATGTTATTAGTAATTTTATTCTGTATTGTCAACAAGCATACCAGAAAAGTAAAACACAATTAAACTGCTATTTGGCACTGTGGTTAATTGCACAGCCATGATGAGGTCAAAATTACTGGGCAATCAGATAGGCTTTTGCAGATGCATTATATAATCCTGGAGATTAAGTCGTTGGTAGGTAGCCAGCAAATTGCTCGTCATTAACAGACACAAAGTGGTCCCATTAACAGAACTCATATTCAAATAATAATTTTGCTGGTTCTCAAAATAATAGAATATATATTTATATTAGGAAACATTGCAACTAATGGATAGCCTCAAATAAATCTAGCACCAGATGTGTCATTTAAAAAAATAAAAAGTCTAAGAAATATTTTTCTTAACTTCCAACAGTTTATATTTTAGAAGGTGAAAAGGTGACATGTAGTGAGTTAGACTGTTATTCCATCAATGGATACAAAAGGCCAGATTCTGAAGCTTTATTCTATAACAAGTTCCATAGAAAGCAGTGGGGCTACTCAGGCAGTAAGCTACTACTCAACATGAGTAAGATGGCAGGATCAAGCCCAAAGGGTCAAATGCATTTTTCTTTAACTCCAAACCCATTTTTCAAATGATTTACTGCCTTGTTCTTTGGGATGTGGAAGGAAACTGCTGCTTTCAGCACTCAAAGGACACATTGGAACTGACATATTTTTACGTACTTTTCTGCACCGTGATGCTGCCATCTCCCCTATCCTGACAAAACTCCCAAGAATTCAAATTGAACTTTTGCCAATAAAAGGACTGCAGGATTGGCCGCTAATTTATAAATGTTAAAATACATCTACTCTGTCTGTAAACGCAGAATTACCTTGCAGGGGTACAGGTGACTTCCAAGTATTTTACTATTTTTAGGAAATATTAAATCATGAAAATCATTTCAGAATATATCTCCTGAGTTATTCTTAAAATTTTCTGATATTTCTCTCAGACTGAAATAATATAAAAATCCATCGCTGAACAATTATTGTCACATTTGATGTATTCTTTATTACTCTACTATAAAAATTCAATTAAATAGCAAAAGGGCCAAAAGGAAGTCTTCCTTTAAATCATGCGGTAAACAAAGAAACATGCATTTACTCATGTAAAATGTTAAAAATCCCTGATCCACTAGGTGAGGTATCTAAAATAACTGCACATTTAGTAATTGGAATCACACTTTTTTTCCTCTCAACCACATAGAAGCTTGCTTAGGGAAAGCGAGTATAGCCAACAATCTGTGACTTTGAGATATATTATTGCCTCTGTCCATGTTGCAAAATTCCCATATATGAGATTTATCACATGCATCGGGGGAGAATATAGCTGTATGTATGTATCAGTAAAAAAATGAGAGGAGTTATGGTTTCAGGAATAAACAGGAAGTACCCATTGTCCAAAAGGTATTCTGCTAGTCATGATTAATATTGTTTGGTATTTATTTATTTTTATATATATATATATATATATATATAAAAAAGCCCTTTGGACTTGATTTAAGCATTGCATTGTACTGTATTGAGTTATAAGGTTATATTACCTCACACACGTTGAGAGAACTTAGTGTGACCCTTTTATGCTCCTCATATTGGGCTAAATTTTTAGGGTCCTTATGTGGCAACACATTGAAGTATGAGAATGTAAAGGCCCTCTTTTCTTGCCTTCTCAGACTGGGACTTTGACCAGAACACATCTGAACACACACGCCTGCCCCCTCCCCTCCCTTGTGAGCAGGTGGATGTACAGAGGAGAGCAGGGAAGTGGAAGGCTGTCCTGGCTCTGCTTCTGCTACTCATCAGAAAGAGGAGGTGGGAGGAATTAGTTGCTCCATCAAAAAGGGTGAAGCAGCTTACTCCTTCCCCAGAACAATGGAGTAGCGGGTGAGGAATTTTGACTCTCAGAGTCAGTGAACTCTCTGGTCTGCTCCTAGGGCAGTGCAGCTACGCATCACCCCTGTCTCACACCAGAAGAGTTACAGCGTATATATCTCTGCAAACTCCATTTAGGGAATCAGGACTTGGGTTATGTTTCTGCAGAGTTTAAATAGTGGAGGGAGAGCACGGACTACTTTGGAGCCTTTTCACTGTATACATAAAACCAGCTTCCTCAGGCTCAGCTGTGACTACATCATTTTGAGCCAAAATTACCGGTGATGGTGACAAAGGTCATCTCAACAATGTTACAGGCAATAGTCACCAACTTGTGACCGTCTGCTCAGTTAGTCTCTTTGGAGCAGGCATGTAGCGGCATGCAGAGTGCTCCTGGCACCAGCAACCCCAGTGCACTCTATGACGAGACAGTCGGTGCCAGAAGCCAGCCTGCCTAGGAAGTGAGTTACTGTTAAAGGAGCATTACTACCACAGGCCATTGGGAGCAGTGAAGGGTGGGGCTGAAACAATTTGGACACAGACTTTATCACACAACAGAAAGGAGACACAGAGAATATCCTGCCCCTTCAATTCAGAAAGGTGAAGAGAAGGCAGCTTCCCTCACACAAAGCCCCCTAGAAACAGCTTGCATCAGTCAAGCCCGCAGGAAAGACCTAAAGCTTGGCTCAGTTCAGCCACAGTCTGCTAAGGAAGAGGAAACTACCTCAAGTACTTGTTCTTCTCCCAATTCCGGGTTTCCTTCTGAAGACAGACCCAACCCCATAGCTTTCATTCCCACAACACACCTTTATCTACTTCCACCAGCCCTCCCTCCACAGCTCTCATTACCGCTCTCAGGGCCCCATGCATTCCCTTCATATACTATGCTGGGGGCAGGAGGGGGTGTTAATTAATTCCTCACAGCTGTCCCAGCTTTTCTGCCTTACAAATCAACACACCTGTGGTCTTTCCTCCAGCTAGCCACGGAGGGTTAACCCCTTCTCTGCCAACTTCTAGATGGGCTCTCCATGCTCAGTGTTTCCTCTTTTAAGCCAATTATTAATTGATGTCTGCATTTTGTTTAAAAGGCAGAGCGGAACTCCCAATTAGATTCAGGTCTCCTGTGGAGCCTAAGGAAGGCCAGTTAACACTGGAAGAGCCGCATTGCATTGGGGTGCTCTGGGAAGCAATGTATGATGCACCACCATCTCGGGAGCATGCATTCACAGGTCTAGTGGTTAGGCTGCTAATCTGGGATTTGGGGGGAGGGGGCCTATGTTCAATCCTGTGTTCCACCATAGTATTCCTGTGTGATGCTTATGGACAGATTTTTAAAGGTATTTATGAACCTAACTCTTCTGGAAATCTATATATCATTGGGAGCTAGGTGCCTAAATACCATTAAATAGCTGGGCCTTAGTTTGTGCCTCAGTTTCCCATCTGTAAAGTGAAGATAATGGTATTGCCCTACTTCACAGGGGTGTTGTGAGGATCAATATATTAAAGATTGTGAGGTGCTCAGGTATTATGGAGATGGGGGCCATATAAGTACCTAAGGAAGTTAGACACATAAAGTAAAGCTTGTACTCTTATTTCCCATCTGTACACCCATTCAAAGCTCTGGCTCTTTTATTAAGAGTGGTTAGTCTCTAAGGTGCCACAAGTACTCCTTTTCTTTTTGCGAATACAGACTAACACGGCTGTTACTCTGAAACCTGTTACTAGGAAACTGAGGCACTTCCTACATTGCACATCTCATTCACAGCAAAGAGCAGAGGGAGAAGGGGCAACATGAGGAAACAGAAGAGAGGGAGAGAAAAAACAGATAGACTGGCAAAAGGGAGCAGTGTGAAAATGATTGGTCACCTGATCTGAACTCTCCAAGGCAGCCTGACAGAGATTCAGTGCTGCATGAGAGTAGACAGCACCAGCAATGAAACTGAAATATGGCAACTCAGGGCTTGGGCAAAACTGTGGAGTTAGCATACATATGAGACAACACTTTGTGGGAGAGGAAGATGGGTTATATACACATTTACAATAAGCACCACTTAAGATGAGGGGAGAAGAGACTGAATAATATAGTGAATATTGAGCAAGAGGAAAGTGAGAAATATAAAAAAAAAAACCATACATTTACACTAAAGGAAAAGGGGACTGTGAGAAAGCAAAGAGTCAGTGTAGATGACATTCTATTTTAAAGCTGTTTCATTATATCTTTCAAGTTCTGCATGTCTCTCATAGAGTCACTTGAAGACATGCAGCCCTGGTCTCCATTTCCTTAACTTTATTTCTGTCAGAGAGAGATTATTTTCACAGTTAGGATCCAAATCTATACTCCAGGGCCAAACTCCCTCAGCCTCACCACTAACCCTAATTTTCACAAACTGCCATGAATTGTGTATACATTCTGAGGCCAGGAGCGTCCCACCCAGCCAGCCATCTATCGATGTTAATTCTTTTCTCAGACCCTCACTTATGCCCTTTTCCCTTTTTTGGTCACTTCTCTTCTGTCTTTCGTCCAAGCCTTGTCTCTTGATCTTTTTTTTCCCCACCTTTCGTTATTGTCTTTCGTTATTTGCTGCAAGCTCTCCAAGACCAAGCGCTGAGATTTCTGAGTTACAGTGTGAGCAGCTAAGCTGGCACAGTGTGTTCTCTTAGGTGGCAGTGGTTGCCCCTGGCTGCTCTGCACAGCTGTGAGCGATCCCCGGAATTGGAACTGATGTCATCTGCTGGGTAGGCATCAGTGCGGCAGGCAGGGCACAGACAACCTAGGGGCCAGAGATTCACTGCTGCATAGTTCCATGCCATGTAAGAGGCCACAGAGCCTACCACCCTCTTCATCTGCCTGCACTACTTAGCCCCACAAGGAGGGAAAAGGGATGGATAAGCTGTGGCTACAGAATAGGAAAGAGCCCTAGGGTTCGCTTTCCCTCTGGCTCACAACCTTTTCACCCCTGTGTAACTCGTCTGACTGCACTGGGGCGACTCCGAATTTACTCTGCTGTGAGAGGAGAATCAAGCCCCTCAGGTCCTATTCCTGGCCCTGCAACAGACTTCCTCTGTGACCTGGGATAAGCCACTTTGCCACCCGGTGCTCCATTTCCCCAGCAGTAAGATGGAGAGGAAAATACCACTACTCACTTGCTAAACCTGCGTGACCCATGAGCACATTCTAAGCTAAGCAGTGCAATCCTTTAATTGAGCTGCCCAGCACTTCTCAGTGCCGGCTAGGATCTACAAGCACAGCACTTTGATCCCTCAAATACTGTCACCTATTCATTGCAATGACACTGGAAATTCCATGCTACAAGAGGAAACTCTGAATATTATTTTAGAGCCATTTGGCACCAAAAAGAACTAAAAAGAGAAGGGGAAAAAATCTTCAAAGTTGCTTCTCTTCCTTCTAATTCCTATCAGCTTCTAATCAAACCAGCGTGAGATACCAAGTGATTACAATGCCATTTGCTCACCCCAGGATGTGACAATTAGCCTAAGATACCAAATGAAAGGAATTGAATCCTACATGTTTTATACCAGATGACTTTAATTTTAATTACAAATTCCAAATAAGTCAACCTAGATAACAATCAGCAAGTTGCATCCACTAGGGCAGGATGGGGATTTTTCCTTTTTTTGTGGTTAAGATTTAAAACTGACACCACAGAAAAATGATGAAAGACCAAAACATCCCATCATCTGTGGGAGGAGACTTTTCACAAAATGATCACTCTATATCTGACCTCTCAGTCCTCATGCACAAAGGAAACCTGCACAGCACCTTCAAACGATGAGCCTGGGAGCTTAAATGTATCACTTTGTTAGACACTAAAAATCATAGACTCAATAAAGACACTAAGGATTTATGGATCTTTACCACAATCTATTACCCAGTGACCCTTCTTTGTCCTATGACTGCAGAGGTGTTAACTGCCCACTTCATCCCAACCATACGTTAACTCCTTATGCTAAACAATCTGTTCCACCTTGTATTTAGCTGTGACACACTGGGTATGTCTACACTGCAATTAGACACCCCGCTGACTCAGGCTCATGGGGCTTGGGCTAACAGACTGTTTAATTGCAGAGTAGACATTAGGGCTCAGACTGCAGCCTGAGCTCTGGGACCCTCCCACCTCACAAAAAGAAAAGGAGTACTAGTGACACCTTAGAGACTAACCAATTTATTTGAGCATAAGCTTTTGTGAGCTACAGCTCACTTCATCACATCACTATATCACTGCATCCGATGAAGTGAGCTGTAGCTCACAAAAGCTTATGCTCAAATAAATTGGTTAGTCTCTAAGGTGCCACAAGTCCTCCTTTCCTTTTTGCGAATACAGACTAACACGGCTGCTACTCTGAAACTGTAAGGAGAGTGATCACTTAAGATGAGAAAAGGAGTACTTGTGGCACCTTAGAGACTAACCAATTTATTTGAGCATGAGCTTTCGTGAGCTACAGCTCACTTCATCGGATGCATACCGTGGAAACTGCAGCAGACATTATATACACACAGAGACCATGAAACAATACCTCCTCCCACCCCACTGTCCTGCTGGTAATAGCTTATCTAAAGTGATCATCAAGTTGGGCCATTTCCAGCACAAATCCAGGTTTTCTCACCCTCCACTCCCCCCCACACAAACTCACTCTCCTGCTGGTAATAGCCCATCCAAAGTGACCGCTCTTTTCAAAATGTGTATGATAATCAAGGTGGGCCATTTCCTGCATAAATCCAGGTTCTCTCACTCCCTCACCCCCCCTCCAAAAACCACACACACAGACTCACTCTCCTGCTGGTAATAGCTTATCCAAAGTGACCACTCTCCCTACAATGTGCATGAGCTTATAGCTCATGATGGTAATAGCTCATCTTATAGCTTAAGATGAGCTATTACCAGCAGGAGAGCGGGGTGGTGGGGGGGAAAGAAAACCTTTTTTAGTGATAATCAAGGTGGGCCATTTCCAGCAGTTAACAGGAACATCCAAGGAGCAGGGGGGAGTGGGGGAAATAAACATGGGGAAATAGTTTTGTGTAATGACACATCCACTCCCAGTCTCTATTCAAGCCTAAGTTAATTGTATACAGTTTGCAAATTAATTCCAATTCAGCAATCTCTCGTTGGAGTCTGTTTCTGAAGTCTTTTTGTTCTAATGTTGCGATCTTTAGGTCTGAAATTGAGTGACCAGAGAGATTGAAGTGTTCTCCAACTGTTTATGAATGTTATAATTCTTGACATCTGATTTGTGTCCATTTATTCTTTTACATAGAGACTGTTCAGTTTGACCAATGTACATGGCAGAGGGGCATTGCTGGCACATGATGGCATATATCGCATTGGTAGATGTGCAGGTGAACGAGCCTCTGATAGTGTGGCTGATGTGATTAGGCCCTTTGATGGTGTCCCCTGAATAGATATGCGGGCACAGTTGGCAACGGGCTTTGTTGCAAGGATAGGTTCCTGGGTTAGTGGTTCTGTTGTGTGGTGTGTGGTTGCTGGTGAGTATTCGCTTCAGGTTGGGGGGCTGTCTGTATGCAATGACTGGCCTGTCTCCCAAGATTTGTAAGAGTGATGGGTCGTCCTTCAGGATAGGTTGTAGATCCTTGATGATGCATTGGAGAGATTTTAGTTGGGGCTGAAGGTGATGGCTAGTGGCGTTCTGTTATTATCTTTGTTACCATTACCATTTTTTCATGCTCTGTGTGTATATAAATCTCCTCACTGTATTTTCCACTGAATGCATCCGATGAAGTGAGCTGTAGCTCACGAAAGCTTATGCTCAAATAAATTAGTTAGTCTCTAAGGTGCCACTAGTCCTCCTTTTCTTTTTGCGAATACAGACTAACACGGCTGCTACTCTGATCCCACCTCACAGGCTCCTTCAGCCCAGGCCCCAGCCTGAGCTTGAACATCTAAACAGCTCCTCAACCAGAGCCCCGTGAGCCCAAGTCAGCTGGCACGGGCCAGACACAGGGTTTTTAATTGTGGTGCAGATATACCCCCAGAGTACATTTCCCAAACCCGAAGAAGAGCTCTGTGTAGCTCAAAAGCTCGTCTCTTTCACGAACAGAAGTTGGTCCAATAAAAGATATTACTTCTCCCACCTTGTCTATCTAATCTCATTTCATGTAACAGCCTCTAGAACTGAATAGGGATGAAATCACTCGGGTGCTACAGGAATCACATACATCTCTAGAGACATTACTCTACTCTAAAAACTAGAGCTTGGAGGTTTTTCATTGATTTTATAATATATATATGAGGTCATTTTCACCTAAATATGTTGATTTTTGACAAAATTTTGTCTAGACAATATGAAAAGACTCAGTTCAGCAATGTTGAAATGCCCTATTTTGACATTTCCAGAATGGAACCTTTCAACTGTTTGTTTCAAAAGACTTGTTGAAATGAATTTCATTGTGTTTTATAGGGAAAAAATAAGTTTTAATGGTGAAAATCAGAATGAAATGTTCTGATCTTTATCAAAACAAAAATGTTGATGACCCAGAGACTTTTTTAAAATAATTTGTTTCACAAGAAATGTCTAGATTTTTTCTTTTTTGGGGGACAGGAAATTCAAAATCATGGAATTTCCCCCAAAAATGGAAAATCCAGTGCCTGCCCAGCTCTACTAAAAAACCTATATAATTTCAGAAAGAATGAGATTGTTACAGAAATGTTCTGTACCTATATGTATGGCCTAGTCTACACCAAAAACTTAGCTGCTCTAGTTGCTTGTAGTATAGACATACGGCATGTTAATAGTTAGTTAATACATAAAATGCCAGTACATGGTTCTCAGGAATATAAAGGGGGAGAGTGTTACAGCTCCTCGTCTGTGTCTGATCCACAGGAGATACAAGTTTATTAACTACAAAGGGTAGATTTTAAGTGATTACAAGAGATAGCTATAAGAGATAGCAAACAGATCAAAGTAGATTACTGAGCAAATAAAGCAAACACGGAAACTAAGCTTAATACACCAAAGAAACTGGCTACAAGTAGTAATTTCTCACTCTAAATGTTGTTTTAAGGGCTTCAGAATTCAGAATACAATAGGGTGAATTTAAAGAGCAATAACTGTTCTTGAATAACTCCATGTGGGGATGCATGGACACTCTTATTCCAGAATAAGACTCTCCTCACATGGAGTGATTCCAGAATAGCCTCTCTTGAATATCTACTGTGGAATCACTCCATGTGTGGACCTGCCTATTGATTACAATAGAAGTTAGGTGCCTAAGGACTTTAGAAAATCTCACTAGCCATCTATCTGCAGCTTTAGGTGCCGAAATTCCTTTAAAATCTGGCCTTACATCACTTTTGAAAGAGGGATTTAGCCATCTAAGTCATTTAGAGATGATTTTTAAAGGTATGTAGGTGCCTAAAGATGCAAATAGGCACTTAATGGGCTATTCAAAAGCGTCTAGGCACCTAACTCCCATTCACATGAGAATTAGGTTCCAAAAAGCCTCAATCACTTTTGAAAATTGAATATAGGCTCCTTAGTCCCTTAGGAACATATGAAAATTATGCTCTTAGAGCTGTTCGGAAGAGAAGGAACTTTTTTTGCAAAAATTTTCTTGAAATGTTTGTTCTTTTTTCATAGGAAATTTTTGAAATCCTGATTTTTTTTCCCAGAGATCTGTAGCTGGCTGAAAAAATGGAATACATTTTGCAGAAAAGTCATTGTGAAATATTTGTCCTTTTTGGTTGAAGTTTTTCAATCAGCCCTAGTAAAAACACTGGTGAAAATCAGTGAAAAAAATTTCTTGCCCTTTCATTTTGCAAAACATTTGATGTTTTGCATTTTTGTCTCAATTTGGGGTGAAAACAAATGTAGAAATGTCAGATCTGGCCTCTTATTTCCATCCAGATCTACAGTTAGGCTTTGAAGAAGATCCAGAGTTTTAGAAAGACATAGAATAATAAGGAGAGAGTCGCTATTGGTTGACAGCCAATCTCGAAAGGATTCTAGGTCTCTGTCACATCAGTCACCATCCCATCTACTAGCAAGTGACAGTGTTCTAGGTACAGTGAGCAGCTGCCTGATTTGAGACAGCTGGGAACTGGCTGTAATTTGCTAGATACTAGACATCTGATAACATGGCATGGGCTTGTTCCACATTTGTGGGACCGCAGTAGACTTGCGTTTTCGTGCTGTAATATTTCTTATTCCCATAGGCCTACTTACTGTGTGCAGAGGCTACAATCTGTACTTGTCATTTACTCACAGCTACACTGGGGAGTCCCAATATAGCACAGAATTGCTCTTTTAATTTCATTTGTCATGGAAAAGGAAAAAGAAACGGAAAATAGGCATCAGCATGATGAATCATGGTCTGTGGGAATCTTGACACGGTCACATGAGTAATGCCACCAATTCCCCCCTATCGTTTGATGCAAGGAGCCAGTGCCCCAAGGAATGTAATATCCCCTTCTAGCAGTGGGACCGCATGGCCACACACAGGTCTTAGACAGTGTTCTCATCCCAGTGGAACTTTTGAATGCATTGCTCATCCATCACCCTAATCTTTATAACAGGGATCTAAAATCCAGCTCTCCAGCCACACTGATACACAATATTCCAGCATGGTGTACTCTTTCCCATTCCACATTAAATGTACAGTGATTTATTTGTAAGGGATAAGCCTATGAATTTCCCTTGTCTCCCATCCCCCCCCCCCCCACACACACACACAATTTGCTTCTTGAATCTAAATGTTCAGACAGCTACTCTGCTTCAAGACCTTCATGTGGATTTCCAATGACTCTCTGTGAACTGTACACGTAAGTACCTATAAACAATGCATTTAAAAGGTCCTGTGCGTGGCCATGTGGTCCCACTGCTAGCAGGGGATATTGCATTCCTTCAGGCACTGGATCCTTGCAGCAAGTGGCAGGGGAGATTTCCCAAGTGACCATCTCACTATGTGTTTGTGAGCAAGCGTATAAAAGCAAATGTTCAATTTTTGTCTCCAAAGTTACCCTGGCCTAAGGCCTAGGACTGGCAATACCCAGCCAGGGACCAGTGAGTGGTTTAAGGTTCAGTATCTTTACTCATCAGAGCTAGAAACACCTGTCTTATCTCACTGAGGAGCTAGGAAACCAAGATTTCTAATGATATAAACATTTCTAGCAGGCTCTAGAGGTTCACTCGTTCTCAGACCTTAAAGCTACGACACTGATTTATGGAAAATCTATCTCTGTCAACGTATAAGGCTTTTAACATTTATTCTAACTTTTTTGTCATCCAAGGACTATAGACGGTAAGTCAAACCAGGTTCACAGATGGATGGATTTGAAACAGCTCCAATGAAAATGCATCCTAAAATGCCAAGGGAAATGTTTCCAAAATATTATCTATACAATACTTAATCATGGGTGGCATTAGATTTGTTTGTCTATTTCTTTCTGATGGGTCTTTATACAGTGCCCATCACTATATAGGATAGGGATGGGACTGAGGTGTAACATTTTCATTTACTTTTCTTTAGTGCACCCTGTGTAATTTACACATGGTTTAGCCTCTTGTGAGTAGAGTGGGTCAAAAAATGGAATATCAATTTGGTGGGAAATTTGAAATGTCCCATGAAATGAAAAAGATCAGACAGTTTTGAACTGAAAACTGTTTAGAGGGGAAAATATGGAAATTTCTATTTTGAAACAAAAGAAATTTAGACATTCTGAATCAACTCAAATTGAAATTTCAATTGAGAAGAGGACATGTAAGGAGGCCATTGTGAGTTCCTTTTTCCTTACAACATTTGTCATGGGAAGGAAAGGGAAAAGAAGGATGTTTTGAAATTTGGTTTTGGTCTGATTAAAATTTTCAGAATTCTCCCCAAAAAGGAATGGAGCCCTGGCTTTAGAACCATTCACCTGGAGGGGCTGCCCCTCAGCCATAGACCCTGGAGTCTCCAACTCTGAGCCAATCTAGTAGGCAGGATGCCAAGGAGCTAAGCAGGCAAGCTAGCAGAAAACCAGATAGGTTTCAATATACCTGTGCTGGTGTTCTGACAGAACTTCATCAAAATCAAATCATCTCTGGAGAATGTTTAGATTTCAATGAATCGGTAAAGTCAGAAAAATGTTTCATCAGAGCCAACTGCCTCTAATAACAACATCTATATCATATATGTGTCTACGTATACAGTATGTTCTTATTGGCTTTTAAATGAGATCATTTCTCTCACAGTCTACATTATTAGATACACACATAACCAAAAGATGGCCCCTGTGCTGAAAATTTGTGAGCACAGCATATGTCCTTATATTTTAGCCTGTCCCCCGACCCACCTTTTTTTCTTTTTGAACCTGTGTCTCTAAGCTCATTTATGTCTTATTTTCTCTCTCTTTTTGTATCACTTTATGTCTGCCTCTGAGGAATCATAATAGCTGCAATATTCTCTCTTGTAAGGTGCTCAGGGTGATGCCAAGAGAGTGTGTATTAATATAAAAGGAAGGATTGCCAGAGGCATGCTACCTATATGTAACCAATGGCTAACCAAAGTGCATATGTATTTCTATTTATGTGACCTTGATAAATGTGTCCAGCTTAATATGGCTGAGATGAATGAGCCAATAATTTTAAGACAAGACATCGGACATGCAGACTGTTTTGATTTACAGTATTATGTTAATAAATCCCAGTGGCATGTTTTGTTCTTTGAGTTGCTGTATGTATCCCCCAATTGCTCCTGGGCTGTTGCCCATGAAGGGTTGTGAATTCAGCCACTGTTGCTCAGTCACTGAATATAGGTATTATTTAGCTAGAAGGAAACTGCATGAAAGTGCATTTAACTGTGCTGTGTTATGGGTGTTATTTGTGTCATATGATGTGGGAATCTCATACATTTCCCCTACAGTTGTTAGCACGCATATTTCCAGAAAGTCATAGGTACCCTACTCCAATATTTCCAAGTTTGTTAGTATCAAGCATCCCAATAGCGCAACATTTCCATAGATTTTATATGTTTTTTCCAGCGTAATGTAATTTTAATGAATTGATTTTTACATACTTTTTTTATGAAACTGAATCTTGAATGACTTTTGTTTGTCAAGGATTAAAAGTTTTGTGTGAACTTCAATGGGAGATAGGCACCTAGTACTTTTGAAAATGGCAGTAAGCACCTAATTGTATCTTTAGGTGCCTAAAAACCTTTGACAATCTGGCCCTAAGTGCTTAAATCATTTCTGAAAAATGAGACTTAGGCTCCTATGGCACTTAGACACTTTTGAAAATATTTACCCTGATGATTTATGTTTTCCTCAGCTTTGTGGCATTACAAATATTCATTTTTATGGAAGTGAATAAATTACAGGTAACTGAATAACAAAGCAATACACAGAGCAAGTGTTCTAGTAACTTCATACGGTGATGAGTATTCGTGATAGATAGATAGATAGATAGATAGATAGATAGATAGATAGATAGATGAACCACTTGGTAATAGTGACCATAATGTAATTAAATTTAACATCCGGGAGTGGGGGGAATTCCAAAGAAACCCACCACAGTAGGATTTAACTTCAAAAAGGGGAACGACACAAAAATGAGGAAGCTAGTTAAATGGAAATTAAAAGAAATGCTCAGAAGAGTGAAATGCCTGCAAGCTGTGTGGAAACTTTTAAAAAATACCATACTAGAGGCTCAAATTAAACTAACCTCCCCACCCAAAAAAGCAGCAAGAAAACCAAAACATGTCACCATGGTTAAACAACAGAGGAACAGAGGTGGTTAGAGAAAAAAAGGCATCCTTTAACAATTGGAAGTCAAATTCCACTGAGGAAAATAGAATGGCGCACACTCTGGTAAACCAAGTGTGAAAGTGTAATTAGGCAGGCCAAAAAGGGATTTGAACAGCAGCTAACAATAGACACAAAAAGTAACGGCAACTAATTTTCAATACATCGGAAGCAGGAAGTCTGCCAAACAATCAGTGGGACCCAGGGGTGAATGTAACTTAAGGGACTTACTGGTACGCAGGGCAAGGTGGGGTGGATGGCTCTGGGCCCCTGGAAGGGGGCGGGGCCTCGGCCAGAAGGGGCGGGGCTGGGACCAGGCACCCCCAGCCAGCCCTTCGGCGCTGCCTGGCCTGTGCCGCCCAGGGCTCCGGCAGCAATTTAAAGAGCCCAGGGCTTCCAGCCGCTGGCGCTAGTGCTACCTGGGGCTCTGACAGTGATTTAAAGGGCCAGAGCCCTGGGCCCTTTAAATCGCCTCTGGAGCCCCAGGGCTCCCAGCCGCCACCGTTACCCCAGGGCTCCGGTGGTGATTTAAAGGGCTTGGGGCTCCCAGCTGCTGCTACCCCAGGGGCTCCAGCTGCTGGCGTGGTAACGGTAACAGCGGCTGGGAGCCCCAGGCCCTTTAAATCACTGCCGGACCCCATGGCAGTGGTAGCGGCAGCCGGGAGCCCAGGGCTTTTAAATCACTGTCGGAGCCCCATGGTAGCGGCAGCCGGGAGCCAGGAGCCCCGGGACTCCAGCAGCAATTTAAAGGGCCAAGGGCTTTAAAAAGACTTAAAGCTTAAAAAGAGATTAAAAAGACTGGGATTGTTCAATTTGGAAAAGAGAAGATTAAGGTGGGGGTATGATAGAAGTCTATAAAATTATGAAGGGTGTGGAGAAAGTGAATAAGGAAGTGTTACCTATCCCTTCACCTAGCACAAGAATCAGGGATCACCAAGTAATAATAGGCAGCAGGTTTAAAACAAACATAAGACAATATGTCTTCACACAGCACACACACGCAATCTATGGAACTCATTGCCAGGGGATTTTGTGAAGGCCAAAAGTGCAACTGGGTTCAAAAAAGAATTAGATAAGTTCAGGGAGGATAGGTCCAGCAATGGCTGTTAGCCAACATGGTCAGGGATGCAATCCCATGCTCTTGGTGTCCCAAAGCCTCTGACTACTAGAAGCTGGGATTGGACAACACGGAATGGATCACTGAAAAATTGTCCTGGTCTGTTCATTCCCTCTGAAGCATCTGGCTCTGGCTGCTGTCGTAAGACAGGATACTAGGCTAGATGGGCCACTGGTCTGACCCAGTATGGCAATTCCTATGTTAGATAGATAGATTAGATTCTGAACCTTAACAGGAAGATTCTGGCTGCTTGAAACGTTTGGAATTTTAAAACAATTAAAAAAAAACCAATCAGCAACAACTATTTTAAATGTTCATGATTTTTTCCTCTCTTATTTTTCAGCCAAGTACAGATCTGGTCAATACAAAAATTTGAATTGGCAGAAAGGGGAGAAAAGATAGGAAGACAATAGAAAAGGCTGAAGTCCACATATCAAAGCTCTTGTGGCAGCTCTGCACTGTAATAAGACTCATAATTTACTGAGAAAATATAGGAAGACTGGCTTAATATAGTTCTCCCTTTGTAGCTGCCTTTTGCCCTGTGTTTTGCAGCTGTCTTACCCCTTACTGTCCTTCAGCTTGTCTTGGGGGCTTACAGCACCACAACAGTGATGTACCAGGGGGTTCAGGAGTATTTAGCACCAGCATCCACTCTAGAATTTAACTTTCCCTTTTCCTTAGAAAAGTTGACAAGGAACAAGAGGCTGTAATCCTTTTTAGTCCTAAAAAACAGAGGTTTGAGCTCCGTCAGTTCCTGGTGAGTGATAATGGCAGGCTGGCATTTTCAGGTGACTGTTGTTGACAGTGCTGGGTCTAACATTATAAGAACTCTTTCTGTCACTGTAGTAAGTGTCTGCACTACAGTACTAACATGCCAGAGCTGCAGCTCAGCAGCTGTAGATCTTCTAGTGTAGACACCTCCTTTGCTCCTTGGCTATAGCTAGGGAGCACATATCAGAACTTTGGGAACTGGAGCATGGAAATATGGTCTAACGCTCACCCTGATCCTGTGGTTTATATATACAGGGCCAGACCCTGAAGACTGCTCTGACTCATGCTGGTTGTTGTTAGCCCCAAGGTGGCAAAAGTCCAGCTGGGACACTCCTTACCTTCATCCCTGCACCGTATGTCAGTAGCAAGGAAGGGGAGGCATACCAATCTCGACGTTAGCTCTGCGCCCACAGAAGATCCCCCTGAGCTGGAGTGATCCTCCCAACTAGCTATTGATGAACGCTCTGTGCTGGAGTGACCCTCCCATGCCAACTGCACTGGTTCTAAGGCCGATATCCACACCCCAAAAGTGTCTGTACATTATTTTCAAGGTGCGTAGTGCTATAAAAGTGGTAAGTGTTGGTATAAAGAAGAGGCTTGGCTTAAGTCAGCAAAACGCCTCAGGAACAGAAAAATGTGGTAAGATGCTCTCTTGGGAGTGGATGAACCAATTAGGGAAACATAAGAACTTTCCTCAGTGTAACAAATAGTGCAGCACAGAGACAAAGATCAGCTGGGTTTTTTTCTGATTTCAATACTCAAGTTTTGTTCTGTTCCTTTGTCTACAAAAGCCCACTCCTGTCCCCGCTCTGTGCTTTCTGTTTACACACACCCACTACCCAATTAACACCCTAACGTGCTACACACCTGCAGCAACTTTATTGTCTGCGCTCTATCCCTTAACCCTCTAGTATGTTTGTTTTCATTATAGAATATCAAATACGAAGGGGGGTGTTTTTGAAAAGGGATTAGTTTAATTATACCCCTTCCCACCAGGGCTGGATTAAGACATAGGAATTATAGACCTGTGCCTAGAGCCCCAGATCCTAGAGTCCCATAATGAGATCAATGCTCAGATTTCACTCAAAATAAATTTGTTTCTAGGCCCCAGGGATGCAAAGAAAAGCTTGAAAATGTAATCTGAATGTAACTGATGCCAGCCTGAGTCTGCAGAGAGCCTGAAACAATGGCTACAAGAAGTCCACAATAACTGCCCCATTCATCTTAACTCTGAAACCTGATGGTGTCTCCCAGAGGGAGCAAAGCCATGAGGCGGATGATAGGACCATGGTGGGCCTTATGTAAATTCTGCCAACAGCCCGCAATGCCTTAATGTAGCCCTGTTTCCCACTCCCTTCCCCAAAACAAGCCTCCTACTTCCCCTAATGGCTCACAAAATTAATCACAACATGGTTCTTGCTGTTTCTGCTGGCCCAGCACCTCTCTTCAAATCACATGTGCTTCAGGGCTTGAAGGGCATTAGCATGCCATGCACTCGACAGGACCTCTGATCAGGGAAAACCCCAGCACAAGCAAGATTTGACTTGAAGCTGCCAGTAATCCTGCCTTTATTAGCCCTTCTCTCCCATCTCCTTATCTCTGGTCTCTCCTGTATGAATGGAAATCACTGAGTTCAATCCTGGGCCCGGCCTTCTCTGACTCCTGAACTTGCATGGGACGAGAAGTTCAAGAAGTCACTCACTGTGGGTCAGATGGCAGGGGGATTCCTTCAGGAATTGCTCCCTGTTAATAGAAAATGATTTTTCATTGAACTGGAGTGAGTGCTGAAGTAACCTACCTGATAAAAGTAAAGAGGCTTAACAGACAGAAGCATTAATTCAGCAAGGCAGAGAAGTCATCGTATAGAACATCGGCGCAGGGAAGGAGGTACAAAAGGAACAGAAAATACCTGCTTGTCTGTAGATCTCTGAGCACCTCCACTGGGAGATGGATGTGTCCTTTGATGAACAGCAATTCTCCAGTGTGTTTCACTCTAACTTTTCAACAAGGAGCTGGACTTTTTGTTTTATCTTCACAATATTGCCAACTCTCATGATTTAGAATCATAGAATCATAGAATAACAGAGTTGGAAGGGACCTCTGGAGGCCATCTAGTCCAACCCCCTGCCCAGAGCAGGACCAATCCCAACTAAATCATCCCAGCCAGGGCTTTCTCAAGCCTGACCTTAAAAACCTCCAAGGAAGGGGATTCCACCACCTCCCTAGGTAACGCATTCCAGTAACCTTCCAGGTAACGCATTTCACCACCCTCCTAGAGAAAAAGTTTTTCCTAATATCCAACCTAAATCTCCCCCACTGCAACTTGAGACCATTACTCCTTGTCCTGTCATCTGCTATCACTGAGAATAGTCTAGATCCATCCTCTTTGGATCCACCTTTCAGGTAGTTAAAAGCAGCTATCAAATCCCCCCTCATTCTTCTCTTCCGTAGATTAAACAATCCCAGTTCCCTCAGCCTCTCTTCATAAGTCATGTATTCCAGACCTCTAATCATTTTTGTTGCCCTTCGCTGGACTCTCTCCAATTTATCCACATCCTTCTTGTAGTGTGGGGCCCAAAACTGGACACAGTACTCCAGATGAGGCCTCACCAATATTGAATAGAGGGGAACGATCACGTCCCTCGATCTGCTGGCAATGCCCCTACTTATGCACCCCAAAATGCCATTGAGCTTCTTGGCAACAACGGCACACTGTTGACTCATATCCAGCTTCTCGTCCACTGTCACCCCTAGGTCCTTCTCTGCAGAACTGCTGCCTAGCCGTTCGGTCTCTAGTCTGTAGCGGTGCATTGGATTCTTCCGTCCTAAGTGCAGGACTCTGCACTTGTCCTTGTTGAATCTCATCAGATTTCTTTTGGCCCAATCCTCCAATTTTTCTAGGTCCCTCTGTATCCTATCCCTCCCCTCCAGTGTATCTACCACTCCTCTCAGTTTAGTGTCATTCGCAAACTTGCTGAGGGTGCAATCCACACCATCCTCCAGATCATTAATGAAGATATTGAACAAAACCGGCCCGAGGACCGACCCTTGGGGCACTCCGCTAGATACCAGCTGCCAACTAGACATGGAGCCATTGATCACTACCCGTTGAGCCCGACAATCTAGCCAACTTTCTACCCACCTTATAGTGCACCCATCCAGCCTATACTTCTTTAACTTGCTGACAAGAATACTGTGGGAAACCGTGTCAAAAGCTTTGCTAAAGTTGAGGAATAACACATCCACTGCTTTCCCTTCATCCACAGAACCAGTTATCTCATCATAGAAGGCAATTAGATTAATCAGGCATGACTTGCCCTTGGTGAATCCATGCTGACTGTTCCTGATCACTTTCCTCTCGTCTAAGTGCTTCAGAATTGATTCCTTGAGGACATGCTCCATGATTTTCCAGGGATAGAGGTGAGGCTGACCGGCCTGTAGTTCCCAGGATTCTCCTTCTTCCCTGTTTTAAAGACTGGCACTACATTAGCCTTTTTCCAGTCTTCCGGGACTTCTCCCGATCGCCATGAGTTTTCAAAGATAATGGCCAATGGCTCTGCAATCACATCCGCCAATTCCTTTAGCGCTCTCGGATGCAACGCATCCGGCCCCATGGACTTGTGCACGTCCAGTTTTTCTAAATAGTCCTAAGCCACTTCTTCCTTCACAGAGGGCTGGTCACCTCCTCCCCATGCTGTGCTGCCCAGTGCAGTAGTCTGGGAGCTGACCTTGTTCGTGAAGACAGAAGCAAAAAAAGCATTGAGTACATTAGCTTTTTCCACATCCTCTGTCACTAGGTTGCCTCCCTCATTCAGTAAGGGGCCCACACTTTACTTGGCTTTCTTCTTATTGCCAACATACCTGAAGAAACCCTTCTTGTTACTCTTAACATCCCTCGCTAGCTGCAACTCCAGGTGTGATTTAGCCTTCCTGATTTCATTCCTACATGCCCGAGCAATATTTATATACTCATCCCTGGTCATTTGTCCAATCTTCCACTTCTTGTAAGCCTCTTTTTGTGTTTAAGATCAGCAAGGATTTCACTGTTAAGCCAAGCTGGTCGCCTGCCATATTTACTATTCTTTCTACACATCGGGATGGTTTGTCCCTGTAACCTCAATAAGGATTCTTTAAAATACAGCCAGCTCTCCTGGACTCCTTTCCCCCTCATGTTATTCTCCCAGGGGATCTTGCCCATCAGTTCCCTGAGGGAGTCAAAGTCTGCTTTTCTGAAGTCCAGGGTCCGTATTCTGCTGCTTTCCTTTCTTCCTTGTGTCAGGATCCTGAACTCGACCATCTCATGGTCACTGCCTCCCTGGTTTCCATCCACTTTTGCTTCCCCTACTAATTCTTCCCAGTTTGTGAGCAGCAGGTCAAGAAGAGCTCCGCCCCTAGTTGGTTCCACCAGCACTTGCACCAGGAAATTGTCCCCTACAGTTTCCAAAAACTTCCTGGATTATCTGTGCACCACTGTATTGCTCTCCCAGCAGATATCAGGATGATTGAAGTCGCCCATGAGAACCAGGGCATGTGATCTAGTAGCTTCTGCGAGTTGCCGGAAGAAAGCCTTGTCCACCTCATCCCCCTGGTCCGGTGGTCTATAGCAGACTCCCACCACGACATCACCCTTGTTGCTCACTCTTCTAAACTTAATCCAGAGACACTCAGGTTTTTCTGCAGTTTCATACTTGAGCTCTGAGCAGTCATACTGCTCCCTTACATACAGTGCAATTCCCCCACCTTTTCTGGCCTCCCTGTCCTTCCTGAACAGTTTATACCCATCCATGACAGTACTCCAGTCATGCGAGTTTTGTCATGAGTCTCATACTATCTACTCCTGGGGGAATTCTGTGCCACTGCGCATGCACAGAATTTATGTCCCCCGCAGATTTCTTTGCTTCCCTGCAAAAAAATGACTTTCTGACAGGGATGCAAATGGAATCCACAAGAGTGGTCATGTGACCCTACCCAGCAGTATGTTTTGGGTGCCCAGGGCAGCCGACAGAGAGGTAAATCACTGTGGGACAGGAGGCAGGACTGGGGAAGACCTGGCTGGTGGCTCCTACCCTGTGCCTGGCTCAGCTGCTAGTCCGGGCTGGGCTGGGGATGATGAGATTTCCTCTTCCCCTGCACAGCATCCGGGCCCGGGTCAGACCCACCCCCAGATTTCTCCTCGATTTGCAGGAAGCTCTGCACACTCCCTTCCCCCTGCTTCCTGCACCCATCATTCCTCAGCTGTGGGGCAGGGGAAATCTCTCTACAGGGAGCTGCTCCCCCATCCGCCCAATGCCTGTGCATCCAGACCCCTTCATACCAACTCCTACAACTGAGTCTCATCCCCCCCACACACCCAAGCTCCACCCCCATGAGCCTCACTCTCCCTGCACCTGGACCACCCCGATGAGCCACCCGCACCCGGATCCCCACCCCACCAAGCCCCAACCAGTTGCACCTTGATCCCCAACCCACTGAGTCCCACTCCCCCAGCATCTGGACCCTCCACTGATCCCCCCACACCCAGATCCCCCTGCTGAGCTCTATCCTCCCTAAACCCACACCCGCCTCTGCTGAGCCCCAACCACCTTCACCTGGACCCCCCTGAAGAGTCCAATTACCATTGCATCCATAACCCTCAACAAGCCCCCTTGCATCCAGATCCCCACCATACCCGGATCCCCCGCTGAGCTGCCCTCACCCAGATTGCCCCACACAGTACCCTCTCAACCCATACCTTGATCCCGCCCCCCACTAATCTCCTCCACATTTGGATCCTGCCTTGCTGAGCCTGCCTGCCACACCCAGTGCACCTGGCATGGGGGGGCAGGGCCCTGGAGTGTTTCTGGGGTTGTTCTTGCACTGTGTCAGGGTTAGGCTCAGCCTCACCACTGAGTCCATCTCTCGGGGTGGGGGAGGGGCTTCAGAGTGATCTCACACCTCTGTGCAGCCAATGGCCTGTACTCCCCAATGCCATGATGGATCTCCACATTTATTTGACAAATAACACTTGCAGAATTTTTAAAATATTGTGCACAGAATTTTAATTTTTTGGGTGCAGAATTTTTTGGTTCAGAATGCCCCCAGGAGTTACTATCTGAAGTGAAACCCTGTTCCATTGAAGTCAAAGACAAAACTCTCATTGACTTCAGTGGGGCCAGGATTTCCCCCCTTAATGTTTTTCTTAAAGCCCCGGATCCTGGTTTCCTGAGACTACATAAGACGGTCAACTTTCATTTTAAATTGAAAATAAGCTTCTAGCACTGATGGGTGCAGAGAGAAGCTGTAAAACATGACTCAAGTGAACCCTACAGGCTCAAAAAACAGAAGGCAAAGAAAAGAACCTAAAACATATTTTTTAAATAATCTCATGCTTTTTAAGGGCTGACTCTTGATCTCTGAATGCTTGGGGTTGACAAGACTGTATTCAGTGCATATTTCTGTATTCACTTACTATGAATTTGCCTGCAAATTGCATAGATAATGGACATGCCAAAACCGTGTAAGGCTCATATACTGCTGGTTGTAGCTACATTTATCTGATTTGGGCGGGCAGACATGGTAATTGTTCTCATAAATGTCTTGCCAATTTTTTGTGTTTTTAAGAAACTAGCTCTTGGGATTCCATGGCACATTTAATAGAGTTAGGATCTTGGCCAAAATTCACACACACACACACACAGAGGCAGGCAGAACCTCAGTTGATGTAAATTGTCATAGTCAGGTCACTTGTTCTCTGCTCAAAGGCTGTGTCACAGGAAAGGGCTGAGTTCCACTTTTATCCTTCTAAGGTGCCTGTCACATGATATTGAATACATACTAAGGCCCAGATCCTCAAAGGAATCGAGGCTCCTAACTCCCATTGATTTCAATGGAAGTTAAAAGTTAGCATCCAGGCCTAGTCTGGGTGTTTTGCGTGACTTAGTCTAAGCTTTGCAAAACACTTCGGGACCTTTCAGAGTTAAAGGTATTATGAGCACTCCACTTGAATGACTCATCTTCATGGCAGGCTAGGCAAAACAACAAACTTATTTTACCCTCTTTATCACTCCACAATAGTCCGTTTGGTGTCGGGCAGGATGTAATATCTTCTGGGGAGCTCAGCACTTCACACTAGTTAACGTCTCTCTCTTGTCTGGCAATTTACATAGTCACAGAGGCTGACAAATACAACTTCTCAAATATTGCCTTACAATATGGGATACAGAAGTTCTGAGTGAAATTAATCATAGAATCAAAGGACTGGAAGGGACCTCGAGAGAGCATCGAGTCCAGTCTCCTGCACTCATGGCAGGACGAAATATTAGACCATTCCTGACAGGTGTTTGTCTAACCTACTCTTAAAAATATCCAGTGATGGAAATTCCACAACCTCCCTAGGCAATTTATTCCAGTGCTTAACCACCCTGACAGTTATTTAGTTTTTCCTAATGTCCAACCTAAACCTCCCGTGCTGCAATTTAAGCCCATTGCTTCTTGTCCTATCCTCAGAGGTTAAGAAGAACAATTCTTCTCCCTCCTCCTTGTAACGACCTTTCATGTACTTGAAAACTGATATCATGTCCCCCCTCAGTCTTCTCTTCTCTAGACTAAACAAACCCAGTTTTTTCAATCTTCCCTCATAGGTCATGTTTTCTAGACCTTTAATCATTTTTGTTGCTCTTCTCTGGACTCTCTCCAATTTGTCCACATCTTTCCTGAAATGTGGCGCCCAGAACTGGACACAATACTCCAGTTGAGGCCTAATCAGCATGGAGTAGAGCGGAAGAATTACTTCTCGTGTCTTGCTTACAACACTCCTCCTAATACATCCCAGACTGATGTACACTTTTTTTGCAACAGCGTTACACTGTTAACTCATATTTAGCTTGTGATCCACTATGACCCCCAGATCCTTTTCTGCAGTACTTCTTCCTAGGCAGTCATTTCCCATTTTGTATGTGTGCAACTGACTGTTCCTTCCTTAGTGGAGTACTTTGCATTTGTCCTTGTTGAATGCAAGCAGCAACTCCCAAGCATCCAGTAAAGTCTAAACACTAAACACATTTTTATAACTCTCATACCTATTTTAGCAATACTAAAATATTGCAATAGCAATAGCAACACACAGGTGAGCCAGACTGACTGCAGCTGTGTAGTCAGTGTTCAGTTGAGACAGGGGAACCTGCATCACAGTCCTCGCACCCATATCTCTGTATAAAAGAAAGCCAATAGCCAGATCTGGCTCTTTCCCTTTCCACCATCCTGTCATTCCATAGGAGACCTAACAGAGCAGCTGTGAGTTTCCTTGATGCAGGCCCTGCACTATCTGCTCCTGGCCCATCCTAGTGCAGAGGTAGGGGCAGGGAGATTGCGACGGGCCAAAGGTGGCAGGGGTGGGAAGTGGTATGGCTAAAGTGCCTTGTGTTCCTCTCTTCTCCTGCTGGAGTGTTCCTGGCAGCACAATTTAGAGCAGGCAATAAGCTGCTCTAAATAACGTTGGGGCCCAAACTGGCTCTCAGCCAGCCCCAGCAGTGAGTTAGTAGGAGGGTGGCTTACAACTCCCTTTGTCCCTGCCTCTGCCAGGGTCCTGCCCTGAGCGGAGCTTGATCAGACCCTGGGTCTTAGCCCCAAATCTTACACTTTAAGGGAGTAAGGACAAAGACCTTCTAATCTAAGAACAAAGCATTGTCCTCCTGGAATAAAGGGAATGAACTAAGTCTAGCATCTCTCTTCATTCTGCTTCTCTTTGGCTCACAGAGCAGCTGCTGTCACCTAAAGGCAGCTCACACTCTCATTTTCCCCTTTAGTTTGTGTGCACTTGTTCAGCCTTTGAGCTTTAATCTTTTACTATTGATTTCCATCCTGTTCGCTGAAATATTGTTCTGTTCCCTGAGAAAGGCAATCGTCCAGACCACACTCTCACAAATAATATGTAGTTTGGAAAACAATGATTGAATTCCCATATTATCCTCTGAAGCAAAAACACTCTTCTCTGCCAGCGAGAAAAAGCTTTACACAGATAAGATCACAGGAATTCATCAAAATGGCTTTTTTTTTAATTCATACCCCACACCTGAGTACTGCTGAGATTAAAATGTATTATCCTTGGATATGGGAGCTAATCAACCCAACAAACTCTGTGACTCAGAATTCAAACTATAATTCACACTCTGGAAATTGTAGATCCACCTTCCGATAAATCTCAGCTATAGTGCAGAGGAACTAGCTATGCATTACATGTATATTTAAGCTGCATCCGAGTGTATACAAATCTGCAGATAAATTGCCATAAAGTGGTTGATTAGCATATGTTTCATGACCCAGAGACAGAGGAGAGCTATGTGAACATTACGATTTTTTTCCCCACTAGGAATGTCACAGGCAAATGTTCTCCAATCCATTTTTAGAACTTTTAAGGTAACGGATTTTTTTCTTAATAAAAAATTGGTGCAGAGTGATGGCAGAAGGTAGGCAAGGACTTTAATACCTGGCTGCCTAAACTTAGGTGCCTAAATCCATATACAGGCACCTAAATAAAAATGGTCTGATTTTCAATGGTGCTGAGCACCCATAGCTCAGCACTTGAGTGACCAGATCCCACAGTCCAGCAAGAAATGAGGAGATCCCAGAAGGTACTTGTGCACATGGCATAGCACCAGCAGGGGTGAAGTTAGTGGGTGAAATTTTAGCCCATTGAAGGCAATGGGAGTTTTGTAAAGACAATAATATAGACCCCATGGGTGCAAGGCTACCACCTCTGGCTCTCGTCAACAAAGGAAAGAAGTGGACAAAGGACTTTGTCTTTGCAATCTTTTAGTTGATCTTGTGTGTTAGGAAGAAGGCCCTAGTTTTAAGTGAACAGGAGCAGATTGTGCTGTTGACATGGTGCTCCCCAGGGCTCCCTTGTGGCCATGGGACTGACGTCATCTGCAACCCCTTCTAAAGAGTCCAGTACACATCTCCTCTCCAGCCAAAAAATGGAGAGATGGTAGACAGAACCATAACTTCACCTGCTCCCCACCCCTCTCTGCCCACTTGCTCCTACGGAGACCATGGATATCCCATAAGTGTCCAGAATGGTAATGTAGGTGGGCCTTAAATGACTAGCAAGGGGTGTATGAATCCTTACTCTCGCCTGCTCCTCTGTAACTTACTCAAAACATCAAGAAGAACTAGATCAATATTCATGGTCTCTGTTACCATCTACCTATCCTATTTCTTGCCTCTCAGAATTCCTCTTCCCCTCTGGGTACAAGGTCGAGGGACACCTTGGTTACTTGCTCTTCTGCATTTTTATCACAGACGTTTCTCATTCTTGATCAGATTTGTTACTTTCCCATGCCATTTACTGATTTTTCCTTAATGTTTATGCAGTAGGAATGGCTCTAAAAACTTCTTACGAGGGTATTATATCTATTGTAACAGCAATTCTATTTAGTAGCAACTCACTCATAAGGGGAATGTGAAGTGATGTTACTATAAAAATCATAGTGTAATAAAAATAATATAATTTTAAAAACAGTATTGTAACAAAAACATTTTAATAAAAGCACTAAATACATCACATCGAAAGAAATATCAGGAATGATATAGGAAACAATAAGAACTTTTCTTTGCCAAACTGTTTTTGTCTTATTTTTTACACATCAAAGAAGTATTTCATTGTAATGGCTGAATAATTTTATCCTAACCAGAAGTTATAAAGTATCTGTTTTGTATACCATGTGACTATTTGACTTCCTTTACTACATTAGGAGAAAGCTAGGAAGAGCAGAATGAATCAAGGACTGAATGATAACCAAACGCTAACTCGGTTTAGGCACTGTGTCCCCTCCTCTGCCCTATGCTGAGGGTGACACAAAGTCTGTGATTGTGGGCTAGGAAAGGAGCAAATGTGGGGAAAATAAGCTCCAGAGTAGGCTTCCTGCCCCCTTGGGGAATGAGTTCCAGGGAGAGCCCAGTGGTTGAGCAGGGACAGTTTAGAGAAGGAAGGTGGAAGTGGGAGGAGCTACCAATGCTACACAAGTTTTTTCCCCAAACCCATATCAGTGAAATTCACAGCAGAAAAGTCTGTCATAACACGTGTGCAGGTTTGTGTCATAAGGTCTTCTCCTGGGAGTGGTTCTCAGGGCAGCCATAGTCAGGGCAGCTCCTGGTAGCAAAGATCTTGTCAGTGGTGCTCGAGGGCAGCACAGCAGAGCCCAGGGGCCTCTGTGCAGAAGCCTCTTACCTCCAGTCAGTCCACAGCAAGCCACACAGATCGAAGCACATTCGTCATGTAGGAGGCTGAATCCCTATCCTCTTCCTTGGAGATGCAAATCCTCTTCCCCCACTCCCCTCT
Organism: Eretmochelys imbricata; assembly: GCF_965152235.1. Lineage (NCBI taxonomy): Eukaryota > Metazoa > Chordata > Testudines > Cheloniidae > Eretmochelys > Eretmochelys imbricata. The sequence continues at coordinate 114,971,703 of NC_135577.1, forward strand.
ACAGAAGGCTGAATTGAATAGGGAACTATTAGCTGAAATTCACAGGCCTAGATTCTCTCCAGCAAGGAGAAAAGGAGCATGAGGGGTCGGGCGGATGGGGCAGGGTAACTGGAAATGGAATTTGGTGGGGGTGGGAGAGGAAAACTGGGATTGGGAGCTAGGGGGAGACTGGAGCTGGCTGGGCAAGGGGACTGAAAACCAGCGGGCTGGGGGGCAGAGGTGGTGAGGAGCCAGGTTATCTGATGAGGAGCCAGGCTTTAGTCACATGATCCCATACTGTTTTTGCTACAGGGCCCCTGCCTCATTCAGTGCACAGGATGGTCCTGCCCTGGGGATGAATCAGGGTTGCGTACTAAAGGGAGGTCTTATCTGTAGGTTCCCTCCCTTGTTTGGAGCATTAGGTGGAAGGTGTGCAGTCACTGAAGGAACTCCAGGAAGAGACGGGATAGTCTCTTTCAATGAACACTGCCCTGCAGAACTGGGACAGAGTTCCATCCTATGTGATGCTGGGCAACTCACTTTGTCTTAAACCAAACTTTTCAGAAGTGGTCCCCAGCTGTGTGTTTCTCATTTTCTGGGTGCCCAGCTTGAGACTGTGGAGTCTGATGTACAGAAGTGCTGAACACTCATAGCTGCAACTGAAATCAGCGGGAGCTCTGCTAGGAACATAGAAAGTGCGATATAATACTAAATACTCTAAAAAAATCAAGCCCTAGGTATCATAAACTGGACGTCCAAAATTAGTGGATACTTTTGTCCTTAATCTCTCTGTGCCTTGGTTCGCCATTTATCAAACAGGATATAATATCACCCCCTTCACCTCACATGGGTGTAATGAAAATAAACTCATTAGTGTTTGTGAAGCACTCAGATACTATAGTGATGAGCTCCATAGAAAAGCCCATGAGGAAATCAATAATTCTGTCTTCAGAGCAGGGTCTGAATAGTGTGCAGTGAGTAAGGCCTGGAACCACACACTGAACAATGAAGACAAAACATAAAATTGAATGGCTGATCACTTAATACACACTAAATGAGGCAGAAGTCCTGTGTAAAAATAGTGTGGGATTATGTAATTAAAGCCTTTCTCATAATGTGTACCCACACAAGGGGGGCCCACACAATCTTACTAATTTTCTTTTGAAATAATTTTGTGTGTGTTTATCACACACATACATATTATTAGGTAATAATACGATTGTATTAACATGCTTCAACTTGGTTTTCTATATACATAAATACATACATTGTGGGCTCAGCCAAACTGCCCTTGGTCTCACTTTATTACTTCACTGCGACTTTTGTGTGAGAAAAGACTGCAGGACACATAAGGTCATATAAACTTGTGACACGAGAGAATATTTTCAGTTATGTCCTAGTAATTACTTCAGAGCCATATAAAGAGAGTTTTTGTTTATTTGTTTAAAATAAACTATGAAAATAAATGGAATAATTGATAAGTCTAAATGGTAGGGAAAGAAATTCTGGTGTAAGATTAATTTTTAATGGAATTTCTCCCCTCCCCACCCCACGCTATTTACTTTTTCTCTATTTTCTGCATGACAGTTTAGTCCTTAAAGGGGCAGGAAAGCGAAAGAAACTACTGAAATTTGTAACATAAATACAGATTGAAAGCTCCTGGCACATCAAATCAGTTCTGTTGTTAATAAAAAATGGAAATAGAATGTGACAGGGAAGAATCCTACTTCCTACATAAAGGACCATTTTAATGCAGTCTCTTGCAAAACAGAAAGTCCCACAAACTGTAGTCACACTCACAAATTGCTCCATCATCAGGTGATAATATGATACAATTAGCATACTTCAGTTTGGTTACAGAAGACATTTTTTATCAAGGCATGAACCTCTCACAAGATTTTAAGATGGGAATTTACTAAACTCATGTCAACACTGTGTAGCTTTATTTGCTGACAGTCAAAACAAGTTCACTGCATGATCATTATTAACTCTGTGTTACAACATGTTCCCCCTAGTATTAGGACATACATTCATACCTTGGCTACAGTTAACAGCATTACAGCTACATTCGTTATCACTATGTCTGAGTCCCAGGACTGGTGTTGTAATGCCCGACCCAAAGCCCACTGGGACGATTCATCTTGATGTCAATGGGTGTTGCATAAGGTCTATAATGAGGATGGAGGAGACTGAAGAGCACAGTCCTCTTTAGAACTGAGACTCAGCTTCTGAAAGGTATTTAGGCACCTAACTCTTATTGATTTCAATGGAAGAATAATTTATTAATGAATATGGGGCCACGGCATGGTCAAGCAGCCACATTCCACAAACATTTTTAGTCAAAAACTCAATTTTCTGTCAAAAACTAGTTTGTACAGAAAAATTTTGACCAGCCCTAGTTAATAAATACTGTTTTTAAGAAAACTCTTCCAGTCTACTCTAGAGTCCTAGGAAGAAAAACCGGTTGATTTTGTTAAAATACTTCTAATTTGTCAGCTCAGCCCCTTTTGTAAAAGACATGAAAATATCATCATTTTAAACTCAGAAACCTGTGTCACTGAGGGGTTCTTTCAATGGGAAGATGTCAGTGACTGTACTAGCTCTGTGTTCAGAGGGAAGGTGCTATAAGATAATGCTTTTGGAGAATGTGGGAGTGACAGCCTGAGGAAGAAACCAGAAACCTCCCGCCATGCACAAAAGCTGTGTCAGGTGATAATGGGTATTTTGCAGGATGACACTACGCTTGTGGCTTTCAGGCATAAAATGCCAGTTTCGCTTTCTTGTTACGCACTCTTAATATAATATAATAGCAAAACCATGCAATTTCCACTGAGAGTGTGCTCTCTGGGCCCGATCCAGCACCGACAGAAGTGAATGGAAGTCCTTCCATAAACCAGAGTGCACATTGGATCATATCGTAAGGACCCAACCCTGCATGGCGCTGAGTGCCTTCAACTCTTGTTCACGTCAGTCGGTGCTGAGGAAGCTCAATACTTCCCAGGACATAGGCCAAGCATGCAGTTACTTGCTGGCTCTTTCACGTCTTCATGAGCCCAGATAGTACAGACATTATTTGTATCTATAGCTAGAGCTAGAAATACATTTCAGTTTGATTTGCTGATTTAGGGAGTTTATTTTGCAGAGTGGAGAGACATTTTCATTTGTGTAACTATCATAAAGTGGGTGTGTGAGAGAGAAATGAAAATGCCGTTGTTTCTATCCTGCTAATTTTTCAGTATGAATGTTTCTTTGACTGGTAAAATGGCCCTCTATTGTGAATTGCGATGCATGTGTTTATCCTTTCCTTTTACCTATACATCAGATAGCTAAACACCCTTGTAGGGATTTAATGCAGTGTCAGATCATACCATTTTTCAGTACAAGTATGCAAACAGGTGGTTATTTCTCAGGGAAAGTGATGTATGTTCTCAGGACATTAGGGAAATACCACCAGCAAAAGCTATAATGGTATAAGAAATATAGGCAGTGGGTTTACAAGCCAATGTTCAATCACCGTAGCCTTGAACAGCAGGTTAAAGTAAAACATGGCAGTAAATCTCTAGCCATGGCTCTTTAACCACTAGAGCCAGAAGCATGGATCTAATGCCAAGAAATAATTTATTGGCAAAGACATTAGTTTCCAAAGATTATTAACAGATAAATGGGGGGGTTAGGGGGTGACATACGCAGCTTTCAAAGTTTATTCACAGATTTAGATAGATAGAACTGTGATTGAGCTTTGGAACCTCTGTACATCCATTATCTCAACAACGCGGAAAGGTGCTGAGCACTCTGGCCCTGATCCAGCGTAGCACTTAAGCAGGTGCTTAACTTTACATGCCTTTATTCCCTGCCTGAACGGCCCATACTACTGCAGGGAAAGCAACTTTGGGGGGACATTAGATCCTCACAACATGCATATGGTCTGGAGCTTGCGGGGACGGGCAGTTTGCTCCTCTCCAAATGCATAAGCTAGAACAGCTGGCAGTATGGGGGATGTACACTGTGCCGAGAAAAGACCTGGTGCAGAAGAGTTCCCTTCAGAGTAACCACCCAAAGGTGTTTTTTTAGGGCAGCACAACGCCACCTGCCCCTTGCTTGGGACAAAGCCATGAGTTAGCTCGTACTTGGCACATCTTTAAGGGGCAGGAGACTTTCATTGAAAGAACAATGCCACGGAGCTTTATGGAAAATCTATTTCTAAGGCTGTATGTACCCTAGAGACCTTACAGCTGTACTGATGCAGCTGCGCCACTGTCAGACCTCTTGTGTAGCTGTTCTATGCGAGGGAAGAGAGCTGTCCTGTTGACATAATTAAACCACTTCCAACAGAAGCTCTCCCACCGACATAGCACTGTGCACACGACCACTTATGCCAGTGAAGCTTAAGTCGCTCAGGGGGGTGTTTTGCCAGCATTAGCGGTAGTGTAGACATGGCCTTAGTCACCTTCATTTTAGGGTGAAATCCACTCCTAGCAGACACCCATCCAAGCCCCCACTTAAGTGCCCAGAGTTAAGAGGTGCAAAGGCATTGCATAGGTCCTCTACCCAGATGCCCATGTTGGACAACACTCAAGACAAACAGTGTTTGCCTTGAAAGACCAATCCTAAAAATAAATACTAAAGAAACAGACTTCTGGATCCAAGACTTGCTGAGTTGACAGCAGGTTGTTCCACCACTTACATTTGTAAGCATGGTAAAATTACCTTCAAATGGTTTTAAAAAAAAAAGTGCCCTCATGAAATCATTAGACTTGTCAGAACTACCTTCATTTTCTAAGAAGGAGGGAAGTGCTTGAGCAGCCACTTATGCAGAAGTAGATGTCAGGTTTAAATTGTGGTATCAAGAAAATGGTGTGTTAGAAAGAAACAGATTGACATTGTCAAATGCAGCACAGTTAACATTAAATGATGCCAAGGCAAGATACCCACTTAGAGGTGCTTTGCTGCTGTTGTTGTTATTTATTGCACCTTAGCTGCCCCAACTAAGATTCGAGCCCCACTGTGGTAGGCACTATACAAACACACACTTAAAATCCATGCTCCCAAGAGTTTACAATCCAAATAGACAAGACAGACAAAGGAAGGATTATTATTCCTGTTTTAACAATGGAGGCACAGACAGATTAAGTGATATGCCCAAGATCACACAGGAAAGCAGTGGCAGAGCTGGGAATTGAACCCAGGTTTCCTGAGTCCCAATTCAGAGACGTAACTACAAGATCAACCTTCCTCTCCATATACAAGATATAATCTACATGATATAGTACATTGTTTTCCTTGTTCCCAAATAGGAAACAGAAAAATAATTCAACACAAAGCGAAAGGGTATGGTGTGTTGTGCCCATTTGCACCAGGAAATAATGGCAATGAGGAGTCAAAGTGTTTAGTAAATAACAGGGCCAGATCCCCAGCGGATGTAAATGAGTGTGGGTCTGTGGAAGCCAATGGTGTGATGCCCATTTACACCAGCTGAAGATCTGGTGCATAATCTTTATGATGATAGAGAAGAGTCGCAGTGATTGCCTTTTATCAGCTAGTTTAGTACAGGAACTAGACTGCACTCAAATATTGGATGAAAATGTAGTTGTAACAATTATCCAATTCATTACCAAGTTTTACAGGAACTGGAGTGAGATGTTCACAAGACCCACCAGCCATCAGTCCTCTCCAACCTATCTGCTCTCTACCTATTAGGCTCACTCCTTTGCATATGTTCTGCTGCTAAGGTAGATAGGTCTTTGATCCCTTCCTCTTAATGTTTTGCTGTGGTTTCTCTGCCTTCACATATTTTAGTCCTTGCATTGGTGGTGAACGGCACGACGGTCTCCTGGATTCTTCAGGCCTTGTTTTCTGTATCGGGCGCTAAAATGTTTAAAATCAGATCTTTCAAATAAAGCATCTTTTTTCATGTTTGTGTTAACTTCGCCCCTGATTCAGGGAAGTGTCCCTATTCAGGATAGCACTTAAGCACATGCTTAAAGTTATGTGCTTGCTAACGCACTGCCCTGAATAGAGACAAACCTCCTGAGGTCCCTTCCAACCCTGATATTCTATGCTTCTATGAAACACGTGCTTTCCTAAATTTGATCTTAATTATAGGGAAGGGTAATGGACTGATAAACTTGGAGGCTGACGTCCTCTGTTAATTTCCAGAGCAAGTACAGGTAGGGCACCCATATTGCAAGCTTCCCCAAATTATGTCACTAATGTAGCTCACCCTTGTCCTGGGGACAAGCCTGCACAGATGTAGTCAGTGGGAGCAGATTTAGGCCATTAGAAAGACCCCAAATACATATTACCCTTCATTAACGTCATCATTTCATTTCTTCTCTGACATTAATTTAGCATCAGGCTTACATGTTGTTTTCTTTAAAGGGAATGTGCCTTCCTGGTAGATATTTTCCTAAAACCCCGTAGCATAATTTATTATTCACTAAATTATCCATCAAATTAATGATAGGCAAGTGATAGTCTAATAGATTTAGTGCTGAGTCTAACCTACACATTTTGGGCCTGATTATCTGCTTTAATGTGGCCATTTTGCTCCCAGCACTGGTGGATTCTGGGTTAAAAGGTGGCTTAGCCAGCCACGGGAGCATTCCCCAATGTAGTGAACTCCTCAATGGAGTAAGTATGGCTAGGGGAAAAGGGGCATGGCCAGGGCTTCCTTGTGCTTTGGCTATTCCCAGCTGTGATTCCCACGAGGGCTGGCAGCTGGAGCAAGTTAGAGTGACCTTCAGGTTGCTCTAAGGGTTCTGGGGACCAGCCTGATATCCCGTCAGCCTCAGATCAAGGGGGACACAAAGGCATGCTTTGTACCTACACTTCTGAGCTATGCCCTAGATAAAGTTTGGGGCCTTCATGTATAATTACATTAGCAATTTATTAGGGTTGTCAAATGATTAAAAAAATTAATCGCGATTAATCACGCTGTTAATAATAAAATACCATTTATTTAACTATTTTGGATGTTTTCTACATTTTAAAATTTATTGATTTCTATTACAATACAGAATACAAAGTGTACAGTGTTCACTTTATATTTATTTTTATTACAAATATTTGCACTGTAAAAAACAAAAGAATTAGTATTTTTCAATTCACCTAATACAACTTCTGTAATGCAATCTCTTTATCATGAAAGTTGAACTCACAAATGTAGAATTATGTACAAAAAATAACTGCATTCAAAAATAAAACAATATAAAATTTTAGCGCCTACAGGTCCACTCAGGCCTACCTCAGCTAATCGCTCAGACAAACAAGTTAGGTTACAATTTGCAGGAGATAATGTTTCCCGCTTCTTGTTTACAATGTCACCTGAAAGTGAGAACAGGCATTCGCATGGCACTGTTGTAGCTGGCATTGCAAGATATTTACGTGCCAGATGCGATAAAGAGTCATATGTCCCTTCATGTTTCAACCACCATTCGAGAGGACATGAGTACATGCTGATGACAGGTTCTGCTCAATAGCAAACCAAAGCAGAGCGGACCAATACATGTTCATTTTCATCCTCTGAGTCAGATGCCACCAGCAGAAGGCTGATTTTCTTTTTTGGTGGTTCGGGTTCTGTAGTTTCCGCATCTGAGTGTTGCTCTTTTAGGACTTCTGAAAGCATGCTCCGCACCTCGTCCCTCTCAGATTTTGGACAGTACTTCAGATTCTTAGACCTTGGGTCGAGTACTGTAGCTATTTTTAGAAATCTCACATTGGTACCTTCTTTGAGTTTAGTCAAATCTGCTGTGAAACTGTTCTTAAAATGAACATGTGCTGGGTCATCATCCGAGACTGCTATAACAGGAAATATATAGCAGAATGCAGGAAAAACAGAACAGGACACATACAATTCTCCCCCCAAGGAGTACAGTCACAAATTTAATTAATGCATTATTTTTTTAAGGAGCATCAGCAGCATGGAAGCATGTCCTCTGGAATGGTGGCCAAAGCATGAAGGGGTATACAAATGTTTAGCATATCTGGCACGTAAATACCTTGCATCATCGGCTACAAAAGTGCTATGCGAATGCCTGTTCTCACTTTCAGGTGACACTGTAAAAAGAAGCAGGCAGCATTATCTCCCGTAAATGTAAACAAGCTTGTTTGTCTTAGAAATTGGCTGAACAAGAAGCAGGACTAGGTGGACTTGTAGGCTCTAAAGTTTTACATTATTTTGTTTTTGACTGCAGTTATGTAACAAAAAAAATCTACATTTGTAAGTTACACTTTCACGATAAACAGATTGCGCTCCAGTACTTGTATGAGGTGAAGTGAAAAATACTATTTCTTTTGTTTATCATTGTTACAGTGCAAATATTTGTAATCAAAAATAATAATATAAAGTGAGCACTGTGCACTTTGTATTCTGTGTTGTAATAGAACTCAATATATTAGAAAATGTAGAAAAACATCCCAAAATATTTAATACATTTCAATTGGTAGTCTATTGTTTAACAGTGCGATTAATCACGATTAATTTTTTTGAGTTAATCGCGTGAGTTAACTGCGATTAAGCAACAGCCCAAAAATGTATTGATTATGCTCTAGCAAGGTTAATTTTTCATTTCATTTTTTCTGCTAGTTTTTATTAAACTTCCTTCAATAACGGTTCTTTTCTGCACGCGGCTACTGTATCTGCATTGGAAGCAATGAAAATACCTCTTTCACTGTGGAAGGGCTCGCTTTGAATAGAGCTCTTAACAGAAATGCGTCATTATATTTAGCTAAACCTCATTCACCACAAAAAGTAGCTTTATTTTTAATTTTATACATGTGCACACAAAAAAGTCCAGTATTTTTTCCAGGAATATCCTGCTGAAAGTAATGGAGACCCTGTAACTCAGCTACAGCCCCAAATCCTGACCACGGAAATAAGTAAGGAGTTGCAGTAGCAGTCAATCACCAGGGAGGGGAGTTGAGGTCACTCTGAAGTACTTTCTTGCAGGCTTCCAACCACTTTCTGAAAAGGTCAGGTTTCCCTGTTTGTTTGTCTGGTTTCCTTTAAAAGAAGAAAAACCTGCTACGTACACAAAGACACCCTCCTGCACACACTTTCAAGAAGCATCTTAATCATAGCTACTGAGCAATGGAAAAGGTTTTCTCTTCCATGGTCATGGTTCTCTTTTCTGAGCCCAGCAAATGTCCTAAGTGAAGAGTTCTCACACACTTTCCATAGCATGCATGACTTTTTAATAGAGACACTGTGTCATGGCCGTTTCCTTTCCCATCATTGAGTAACATCCCTGTGGCAGCTACAACAACTTCCTCCAGGGGAAAGCAACGTTAGGAAAGCATTTGATGTACGTTTAGCTTCTTTTAATTCAAGATGGCAGCTGGAAACTCGGAGGAACCAGCACCAAGTGACCAGGAAGTGCTCCATGAATTACTAGGGACTCTAAGACTACAGCTAGATGAACATGAAATGTAAAATTAAACCTAGATCCTCCCACTTGTAACAGTGATATATGTGATCCCAAAGCCTTACAAGCCTGAACATAGACTATACATGGAATGTAGAAGCTGAAGACAGACAAATTCAAATTGGAAATAGCACACACATTTTTAATAATGAGGGTAATTAACCAGTGAAACAACCAACCAAGGGAAGTGGTAGTCTCCATCTCTCTCAGTCTTCAGATCAAGACTGGTTGTCTTTCTGGGAGATATGCTTTAGCCAAACACAAATTATTGGGCTCAGTATAGTGAAATATAAGGGTCTGTGTTATACAGGGAGTTAGACTAGAATCTAATGGCCTGTTCTGGCCTTAAACTCTATGAACCTATGAATGTCTTAAAAAAAAAAAACGCTTGCAACATGTCAGTGGTTTCTACTGTGCTGGTAAGTACTACAGATCTTACAGATCCATGAGAGAGTTTAAGCCCCAGAACATTGGGTCAGAGGACCATGTCACCTGCAGATAATAGCAAATCCTCTCTTTAGTGCTGAAGGAAATGGATAAAAAGAACATAGATTAACATTTCTAATGGGCAGCTATTGCTTATGCACTAAGACTGGTCATAACTCATACTCTTTGCACTGTATAATCCAGACATCATTGTGCTAGAAGTAACAACCCAGCTTTTGATGTGCTCTCTCTCTAAGATATTTATATGGCTTCCTTTTCCATAGCATCCTCATGAGCACCACAATGTATTTACTCTCACAGCACCCCTGTGAAGCAGGAAATGCTCGTATCCCCATTTCACAGATGGGAACTGAGGCAGACAGAGGCTGGTGAGTTGCCCCAGGTCACACAGGAAGTTATGTGTCAGAGTTGGCAATCGACCCCCCCCATGTCATGTAGCACCATATCTATATATCTGTGTACTTGTATAGCCTTCATCACTGTAACATCAGAACAGCTCACAGTCTTGAATGGACGTATTCTCACAACACCCCTCTGAGGTAGGGAAATGCTACTATTTCCCCAGAGAACAGAGAGGCTAAGTAACTGGCCTAAGGTCACACATGAAGTCTGTGTCAGAGTTGGCAATTGACCCACCCCCGCCCCCCATCCCCATTTTCAGGCCATTGCCTTAACCACTAAACCATCCTCCCTACATTAAGTAGAAATCAAGGTAGCAGAATCTGGCCCTCTGTGATTCCAATTACAATGTCTCTTATCCCCCAGCAACTGTTCCCAGCTGAAATGGACAAGTCTTCTGGAAACATAATACTCATGGGGATTATTACCAATTATCACCATTATTTTACCAGGCCTATTCTTGCTTTTTGTAGAATCATTCTCTCCAGTGTCAAGCTCTATTTGGGAATATGTGAACCTGAGGAAATATAAACGTACTCAGATGAGGCCCTTTTTAAATGGCAGGCACAAAGGTTGAGCTAGTGAGAGGTCGGAAGAAAAGTGAGATGATACTGTGTAAACAAGAGTGACAGTGATGTGTGGTAGGGGCCTCCTGGGTGTCCCTGGCTATAATTCTGCCATGATCAGAGAGATTTCCCTGCCCCTGGTAGAGTTCACCACCCTCTCTGGATGCTGCTATATCATCCCTGTGAAAGATGATTATCTTTGGAGCTCATAAAGGGTCCAATCCGATGAGGCACTCGGCTCCCACAGCACCTCACAGGATAAAGCCCAAGAACACCATCCGAAGTGCAAATTCTTTTGCCTTAGCAATGGACCAGACTGCACCAACACAGCTAGTGTTTTCAAACACTTTCCCAGAGAGGGTCCTCCGGGAATTCCCTTCAAAGTCCTCACCCCACCTCCCTATCTCACACTGTACTAGTTGAACTCTGTGCTAGATCAGCGCCTTAAGATATGCTATCAAAATGCACAGGGTGATATAAAGGAACCTCATGTATAAACATGCCTACTGTAAGTGCACTTAATATGAGTTTGTTCCTCAAGTAGTGTTGCCTCATTCCTATGTGACACTTACGAGAACGTTTGGCTTCAGAAGTAAAATAAATGATCCAGAGCAGATAACAAATATCTTCTGCAAAATGGAATTGGTGGTAGGTCTGGGTAACCAGATCCTCAGACCTGCAAAGTAAAAACAGCCATAATTGCTGCCTAGGGGAATCCTGGAATGATGCAGAGCTGTCATAGCTCCTTTTTTAGCCACTGAACTCAAGGGACATCACCACCTCTATCTTTAGGTACTTATGAGAACCCTATTGCAGTAGTATCTGAGCACCTCATAATCATTAATGTGTTTAGCCTCATAAGACCCCTGTAAGGTAGGACTATGCTCTTATGCCCATTTGACAGATGGGTACTGAGGCACAGACAGACAAGTGACATGCCCAAGGTCATACAGAAAGTCTCTGGCACAGCAGGGAACTGACTCTGACTCTTCCAACACCAGACTAGCACTATAATCATGGGAAAATCCTTCCTTTCTTTATCCTAGCAATCTTCAGATGCAGAATAGTTTCTTGCAGCCGTGAGCACCCAGGATAAATTATGCCAAGGATTTTCCCAAGGCCTTGTCCAATCCTGGGGGCAAGACATGCCTCCACCTTTTCTCTGACTCTCCTTTCAAGACTTTTGTTGAGTGCAGCTCAGCAGGAGCAGAGAAACTAGCCCGTAATGTACATTCTTGATGTAGAGTCTAAAATCTGATAAAATGCATGAATTAATGGTAGGTGCTTTATTTTATCTTGATATTTGGGGCCAGATTCTCAGCTGGTGAAAATTCACACCAGTTGAGAGTCTGTCCCAAGCATTTTATTTTAATGTAGTCTTGAATATCATAATAAGATTTGGGCTCCTTGATTGATCTATATTGTTTAAGATGAGGAAATGTGCAGAACTGATATAATTAATGGGCCCATTTGTTATATGAATATTCTTCCCTTAAGTAGTGGGATGTCATTTTCCTCTTAATGCTTGAGTGACTTCGTTAGAGTAGATAAGATGACTTGGCTTTTGTCTTTGCATTAGTTTATTGTACTAGCTTGAAAAAAATTATTTGAAAAAATTGAATCAATTCCCAAATCAATTCCCAAGTACTCTCTGCATGCACACGCACACATACTGTGAAAGGTTTATAACAGGAAAACATTTGGTGGGAGGTCTTTGTGAAAATACAAGCAGCACCTCACTGAAAAGAGAGCTTTAAAGACGCATATCAAACATAAAGCTTTTCCACAGCATGAGGATACAGACAGCAAAGTTCTGGCTAAATATTCTGGGCCTCTAGCTGATCGCTATTTGCATAAGACATCAGAAACTCCACCAGTTGTTGAATTTATGGCCACCAACTCCAATTAACTGTGTGTATGAATTTTTGGATGATTACAAAACCCTGTGCTGTTAATTCAATAAATCTTCATTAATGTTGCAGGTAGCAGCGACCACTGGTAGAATCATTACTAATTGACCCTCTTTTCAAATCCTCATAATCCTGCACTGGAGAGATATACATAATTAGGCTCATTAAAAATGAACATTGATCGAAAGGCCCATTGGGATCCATAAAAGCCCTGCACAGAACAGAAGATTCACTGCGTTCCTGCTCTCTAGAACATCTGCCAGGTGTTTGCTGTTGCAACTGTGGCCCTCAGAAGGGATCACTTATTGGATACAGCAGGCTCCTGGCATTGCGGGGAGGGGGGGAATTGTCAGAGAAAGGGGAACAGCCAACAGTAAGCTATGGACAAAGCAGCGATACCGTTGGGTTTAGTTTTTCCTCAGTGAAAACTAAGTGATGGGTAACTATGTTCTATTTCTGGGTATTCATTCTACCTTATGGCTAAGGTTGCAAATGACAATGAGTCTGGTGGTCTTCTGAGAGACACCGTTTGTCCAGCTCACAAAAAACACCTCCGCAAATTCCCCAGTCTCTCCTCAAGGAAGGTCAAGGACTGAAAGAGCCAGGTGCAGCTGGTCAAAAATGAGGTGAACTGACAGTGCGTTGTGGGGAAGTTTACACAGTAACAGCTAGCACTGAGCCCGGCACTAGTAACAGCATACGGTCAGCTGTATGGAGTATATTGGGAGCTGACTTTGTAAATGAACATTATGCTGGATGTGAGATAAATGGCTGGAGAATTAATGGGCTGTGGGAATGGGATTGACCCTTATGGACTTCGGGCTTTTTTCTCCACAGTGTCATGTTTTGTGTAGTCAGTAGCACATGTGCAAAGCTCGACCAAGCCAGTTGTGCATTACCCGGAGGTCAATGACTGCAAGGCAGCCAGGAATCAGACTCTCAAACTTTTCAATTATCCTCTGTTGTGAATGAGGTTCAGATGTCTTTCTGGAAACTATGTTTTAATCAAACACAGAAACTCAGTGCAAGGGTAACTGGGTGAAATTCTATGGCCTATGTTACCCAAGAGTTCAGACTGGCTGATGTAATGATCCTGTCTGGCCTTAAAATCGATGAATCCATAAAACTATGAATGTCTCCCACCCCCAGAAAGCAAATCATTTGTATTGGTTTAGTCCACAATTCGATTGTCTTTTCGTTAGTTCCTTGACCTAATCTGAGTTGCCAGGAACACAGAGACACTTTTCTTTATAAATAAGCTCATGCAACTATGCATCCGATGAAGTGAGCTGTAGCTCACGAAAGCTTATGCTCAAATAAATTGGTTAGTCTCTAAGGTGCCACAAGTACTCCTTTTCTTTTTGCGAATACAGACTAACACGGCTGCTACTCTGAAACTTTTCACTATATATTTTCCCTTCCTTCCGGATCAGTAATCATGTTAGTATCTTTGAAATTGTCTTGTGTGGATCATGTTTCCTTAGCTTATCCTTCTTCAAGCCAAAACTACATGCAGAACTGTATTCGTCTTGTCTAATGCCTGTTTTTACTTACCTTGCAGCAAAACCTCTCAGGTGAGAGAGTGAACTACAATGATCCTCCCCACTGCATGCTGCACGCCAATCTGTGCCTGGTTCTCGTTTTGCCTGGCTGCACTAGGTAAAGGAACAGAGGTGGTCCCCATTCAGGTTTATATCCGTTTCTATTCCAGTTTATAAAATGATCATTTCCAAATTGGTACAACAGAGCTCTAGAAGCTCCCTTCAAGTTTCATTGCAGTCTGAATTCCCCGAGGAAAGCGAAGTGTCAGGAAGAATTAATGTGTGGAGCTATTGAACTGCCTGCAGAACAGCATTAGAGGACCGAGTTTGTCAAAATCAAGCTAACAAGCAAGTATCTCTCAAAGCACTTCTGATGCTCAGCTTGGGCAACAGTACAGCTCAGCATTAACAACACGTTACAAAGAGAATGTTTGCTCGCATTGCCTCCTGACTAGCCTCGGCTTGCATGGTGTGGAACGTGCCGCTGGTGGGCAGCATTGTGAAAGGTCCGTGAAAACATAGGCAGCCTGTCACAGATCTAAAAGCTGCATACGTACTCCTGGTCAAGGGCTGGGCACCACATCTATGGATGGTTGGGAATTTTTCAAAGAAACCGGTTTTGGTTGGAAAATGCCAAATTGTCAAAACTGAGACTTTTTTGCGGGAAAGAGTCTGTTTCCGCAAAACTTCCTCAGGTCAAGGATGGAATTTCTGGTCAAAACTAGAGAGAGTGAATTGTCAGGGCACTCACCTCAAATGTGGGAGAGCTACATTCCAGTTCCTGCTCTATCTGATTTGGACCAGAGACTTTTACCCACATTTCCCATGTCAGTGTCCTAACCACTGGCTATTGGTGGTTCTGAGGCATGTGGGCTCTTGCTCTCTGTTTTTTGCAAAAAAAAACTTCAAAAGGTCTTACAGTGGTCCCAAAGTGGAACCGGAAATGTAACCCACATACCTTCTGGGTGTCGTGTTCTGTCCCATCTAGTGGCACCGAGACCACTTAGCAAGAGAGATAAAATGAATCCTCTCTACAGCCTTAGCTACAGCCAGGTGGCTTTTAGCTCATGTGGGAGAGGCTCATGCCCTGAGGCCCCAGGTTCAATCCCACCTGCCGATGACCGTGGGTCTGTCGGCGTTACAGAAACATTTCCAAAATCTAAAAAAGTGTCGTCGGAGGGGAAAACCATTTCCCACTTTGCACGAGTGAGGGGGTTCACGTAACTAGTAACGCAGGCCCCAGCCACCCCCCATCTGGAGTGCTATTTGCATTGGTTATGCCACACTGTGATCTAAGAGCTCACTATGCCAGCATTATACCTGCTGGGAGTTTTCCCAATGCTGAAGAAATACCCAGAAAGGAAAATATATAAAAGGATAAGAACATAAGAACGGCCATCCTGGGTTAGACCAAAGATCCATCTAGCCCAGTATCCTGTCTTCCAGCAGTGGCCAATGCCAGGTGCTTCAGAGGGAATGAACAGAACAAGTAATCATCAAGTGATCCATCCCCTATCACCTATTCCCTGCTTCGGGCAAACAGAGGCTAGGGACACCATCCCTGGCCATTCTGACTAATAGCCATTAATGGATCTATCCTCCATTAACATATCTAGTTCTTTTTTGAACTCTGTTATAGTCTTGGGCTTCACAACATCCTCTGGCAAGGAATTCTACAGGTTGACTGTGCATTGTGTGAAGAAATATTTCCTTTTATTTGTTTTAAACCTGCTGCCTATTAATTTCATTTGGTGACCCCTAGTTTTTATGTTATGAGAAGGAGTAAATAACACTTCCTTATTTACTTTCTCCACTCCAGTCATGATTTTATAGACCTCTATCATATCCCCCCTTAGTCGTCTCTTTTCCAAGCTGAAAGGTCCCAGTTTAATAATCTCTCCTCGAACGGAAGCTGTTCCATACCTCAAATCATTTTTGTTGCCCTTTTCTGTACCTTTTCTAATTACAAGATGTGGGCGTACCATGGATTTATATAGAGACAGTATGATATTTTCTGTCTTATTATCTACCCCTTTCCTAATGATTGACTACCACTGCACAATGAGTAAATCAGATTATTGGACCAGGATCTGGCTCTTGGGATTTTAGGCAATTTCCTAAATTTGACATTTGTGCCTCAGTTTTCACTGCACATCTGTAATGATACATGGTTTAAACCACTATCCTGTTTATTGTCAGGGCCCGTACGGGGACAGACTGACCTAATTAGAGTTTAGGCTGGGAGTCACACCCAGGGTCACAGCTTGATTCAGAGGTAGAACCCATGCCAAGGGTCAAAATGGAGTAATAGAAGCCAAGGCAAGGGTTAAGCCACAGTTAGTGCCAGAAGTCATACCACAAATCAAAGCTGGAGTCAATAACTAGGGTCAGGATGAGGGAGTAGAAACAAGGAGTGTTAAGGAGGCAGGAACTTGGTTTAGGGGTGTAGTCAGCAGCACACCTAGCAACTCACACAAGGAGTGTGGCAGGAACAGGAGGCTTTATGCTAGGAGGTGACCAATCAACAGTTGGCTGCTAGTCACCTGATCCTGCTGAGTCAGTTAGCGTAACCCCTGTTTGCCTGGTATCAGCTACCCTGGCCCCATAGTGTGGTGGTGCAAAGAGTAAGCCTCCTATTCAACAATCCCCCAGGCCTAGGTTTGAGACCTGTAGTGCCTGATGCTCATGTGCCACCCAACCTTTGTACCAGATGGGTTCCAGATTGCTCTTCAAGAATTCTGTTGTGATGGGTTTGGTGTAATTCACACAGCATGCAAAAGCATTTCATGGGAATTTTGAAATAAAAGGCATGAAAATCAACCACAAATCAGGGACAGGTGCTTTCTTCGCATAGCCATTTGCATTTAGGCATGATTTATTTGTGTGTAGGTTTACAGACATAAGTATAGTGACAGCCACCATGTTATATGTGCAGTATCACTTGTCGCGTTGTCCTGATTGCCTGCTGTTTCATATTTATTAATTGAGAAAACCATGGGCTAATTGCCAGCAGAGCTGCAACATGCTGACAAAGCCAGCAGCTGCCACTGAACCAATGGCATACAAAGAAACTGCAATATAGTTTACTCCTTGACTGACGAAGGTTGATTATGTGGTTTGTTTCCTAATTAAACTTTTAAACATTTGTTTACAGAATAAAACAAAATGGAGGGATCTTTAGTTGCAGTTGCCTGGTGTGTAATAAAAGGGTTGATGAGAGAATTTCTGGGTCACAGAGAAATTTTTAAATGCCAAGCCCCCCAAACAGCCAATCACAACTCACATAAAGAATTGACAGAGTGAACATATCCTGAGCCTTGTTGTGTTTTTATGTATACAGAGGTCAAACGGAAAACACCATATCAAACAAGCAATAAACTCAACTTGTATCTGAGCCTCTGGAAAGGATCACAAAGTATCCATGATCATCAGCATGAGACATCCCATGAGCGTTGCCTGTGGCATCAGGCTATCTATGCCACAGGAAATTATGAAACATCAGAAATTCTGAGTTTCGACCAGCTCTAATCCTGGAAGTTAGGAAAGAAAGGAATTCTGAACCTATAAATTTGGGAAATGAAACTTCCTGTTGAAATAGTTACTACAATTTCTCTTTCAAAAATGGCCACAATAAATTCACCAACTGAAAAAAACACCCACCCACCCCCAATCTTGTCAGCAAGTTAAGGAAGTATGGGCTGGATGAATGCACTATAAGGTGGGTAGAAAGTTGGCTAGATTGTCGGGCTCAACGGGTAGTGATCAATGGCTCCATGTCTAGTTGGCAGCCGGTATCAAGTGGAGTGCCCCAAGGGTCGGTCCTGGGGCCGGTTTTGTTCAATATCTTCATAAATGATCTGGAGGATGGTGTGGATTGCACTCTCAGCAAATTTGTGGATGATACTAAACTAGGAGGAGTGGTAGATACGCTGGAGGGGAGGGATAGGATACAGAAGGACCTAGACAAATTGGAGGATTGGGCCAAAAGAAATCTGATGAGGTTCAATAAGGATAAGTGCAGGGTCCTGCACTTAGGATGGAAGAATCCAATGCACCGCTACAGACTAGGGACCGAATGGCTAGGCAGCAGTTCTGCGGAAAAGGACCTAGGGGTGACAGTGGACGAGAAGCTGGATGTGAGTCAGCAGTGTGCCCTTGTTGCCAAGAAGGTCAATGGCATTTTGGGATGTATAAGTAGGGGCATAGCCAGCAGATCGAGGGACGTGATCGTTCCCCTCTATTCGACATTGGTGAGGCCTCATCTGGAGTACTGTGTCCAGTTTTGGGCCCCACACTACAAGAAGGATGTGGATAAATTGGAGAGAGTCCAGCGAAGGGCAACAAAAATGATTAGGGGTCTAGAACACATGACTTATGAGGAGAGGCTGAGGGAGCTGGGATTGTTTAGTCTGCAGAAGAGAAGAATGAGGGGGATTTGATAGCTGCTTTCAACTACCTGAAAGGGGGTTCCAAAGAGGATGGCTCTAGACTGTTCTCAATGGTAGCAGATGACAGAACGAGGAGTAATGGTCTCAAGTTGCAGTGGGGGAGGTTTAGATTGGATATTAGGAAAAACTTTTTCACTAAGAGGGTGGTGAAACACTGGAATGCGTTACCTAGGGAGGTGGTAGAATCTCCTTCCTTAGAGGTTTTTAAGGTCAGGCTTGACAAAGCCCTGGCTGGGATGATTTAACTGGGAATTGGTCCTGCTTCGAGCAGGGGGTTGGACTAGATGACCTTCAGGGGTCCCTTCCAACCCTGATATTCTATGATTCTATGATTCTATGATCTTTTGTTTTGTTTGTTTGTAATTCTACTATTCTTGTCTCTCCTCTCATTCCTTCTGGACTGTTTCTCTCCCTGCTACATACTCATGCAATCAGATAAATCAGAACAAAGGAATTGCCATACTGGATAAAATCCAATGTCCATCTAGTCCGCCGTCATGTCTTTGGCATTGGGCAGTACCAGATGCTTTAGAGAGAATTGTAAGAACACTACAACAGAAGGGTGTAGAATAATTTTCCTCACACTTTAGGTAGCATCCTGAGTAATAGCTCAAGACTGGTTAAAGCAAAAGGACCATAGGCACTATCCTTTCAAATTTGTCTCTTCCAAACCCACGTATATTTTGACTACTTGAAGATTCCCTGATAGAACTGGGTCTGAGGAATTATTTATATTACAATCCTCTTGAGGCAGGGACTGTGTCTTCCTTGGTATCTGCACAGGGCCAAACCCCTTGATAGATCCCAACAAATAATAGCATTGTACATTCCATCTGAACACCCCCTTTTCCTCACAGCACAGTAACACCGCTGAAAACCCTGATAATTCAGCACAGGATGATGCTTCAGGCTATGGGGTTTTTTTTAATATTACTTTTATTTAATATCTATTCATTCTTATGTCTGTGATGCTAGAGGGATGGCGTGGGTGCTTTACAGGCATGTAAAAGACTGGACTTTTCCCCTCCCATCAGAACATGCAAGAGATCTGGTTCCTGAATATCTGATCCCCTTCGATGTTTATTCATAATAGAAGTAGAGTAATTATCACCTTCTAAAAAAAGGGGAAGGAGAAGAGAGAAAGAAAACTGAACCACAATAAGGGAAAAATTGTGCCTGAAGAAAAAGGATTTGTGCTGATATGAAATAAGAAAAAATACAATACTATATGCATTTTGGACCAGATTTTTTATCTCATATACCTTAGCGTAAATCAGGAATAAGTCCAGTGCAGCCGATAGAATTATACCAGTGTGAGATCAGAATCAGACCCCTCACATGTATATTTGTGTGCAGGATGAGAGTCATCAGTGGGTTGTAGTTTTATGCAGCGTTGGTGCAACACAGCCATAGGCCCAGTGTAACTGGCCAGTGAAGTGGGATTTACAGTTACGGTGAAGTGGAGTAAAGCAGCTGGAACATACTGGTGAATCTCGCCCATAATGTGTCATCCAGAAGGCATGATTCTGTTCTCACTTCCACTAGTGTAATTTGGGAGTCATACGTCTCAACAACCTGCCACGGCCCAAATATGGCATACAATGTGTGACAAAAACTCAGAAAGGGGAGCACCAGAAAAATCATTCATGCAGGAAAATTAAAATTCTGGGGAATCTGTTCCTTTAGTGTGTCTTTCTATAAGCTGTAGCCTGATTGTGTATTAATTATGTTGATTACTTAAGAATACCCAGTTATCACTTTGAGGATTGACAGGTTCTTGTCCCAAGATCTGGCCCAGTATTGTTAAAATTACTACGTAGTTGGGAACCCTGATGTGCACAGTTGCAACACTCAGACTATAGGAACTCTTCTATATTTACATACAGTTTATCAATACATTTAAGAAAATCACAAATACCCTAACTCAGTAAGTTAAATAGAGAGACTACAGAATGTAAAACTGCACATCATCCCTTGCAGAACAACCTGAAAAGTTAGCCATTATCTTCCTCATCACCATCACTTTTCTTCTCATCACCAGTGGCCATCATTCTGGCACCTTCCAAGGGCTATATCTCTCTTCTCCTACTGCCCACAGGCTGGGCCACCACTATATCTAATGCATATTCAGTAGGGGTTTTTCCTCCTTTCCTTATTTCTATTTCCTCATCCTACTAATGTTGAGGTGTCCTTCTTCTCTAGGTTAGTGTATTAATTACGTGTAACTACCATTTCAGCTCATGATCATATCCATCACCCCTTGCTTAAGTGGATTCACGGTTATTACTTCCATGTTCCTTATGGTAGCACATTCTAACTCCTAGCATTGAACAAGCTCTTCTTAGTTCCCAAAATCTAAAGGTAGCCGTTAATCTATGCCAAGGGTTATGGCCTACTTAACAGCACTTATGCTAATTTATGTTTCAGCTAATATCTTACAGGATACAGGCCTGTAGGTTTCTTGTGTTATGGCTAAATATAATGAAAGCAGCTAAATATAATGAAGGCAAGCCAGTGAATATAATAGGCAAGCTTGCCCTATGGGCTACAAAGTTCAACTTCATGCTTCTTTACTTCTGATGTGCATAATTAAAAGAAATCAGGCAGCACCAAATGTTTGTAGAACGTAGGTAATTTTGGGGTGAAAATGAATGCTGCCCCTCCAAAGGAGGGACATATAAGAGGTATGTTGGGAGTAACTCCATTAAAGACATTGCAGCTGCACCAGCATAAAACCAGCATGAGAGGAAACTCAGGGCCATGTTGTATAAGGGCTAACTGCTCCTCTGGCCAGAAACTATGACGGGGGTGGCCAACCTGTGGCTCTGGAGCCACATGCGGCTCTTCAGAAGTTAATATGCGGTTCCTTGTATAGGCACCGACTCCGGGGCTGGAGCTACAGGTGCCAACTTTCCAATGCTCAACCCCTGGCTCTGCCACAGACCCTGCCCCCCACTCCACCCCTTCCTGACCCCTCCCCTCTCCTGCAATGCCCTCTCTCCTCCCTCTCCCCCCCCAACTCCCCCGAGCCTCCTGCATGCCACGAAACAGCTGATCAGGAGGTGCAAGGAGTGGAGGGGGGGGTTGGAGCTGATAGGGGGCTGCTGACGTATTACTGTGGCTCTTTGGCAATGTACATTGGTAAATTCTGGCTCCTTCTCAGGTTCAGGTTGACCACCCCGAACTATGACCTAACAGTTCTGGCAGCAGCAATCTGCATGAGATAAGGCATCTGATCCCATTCTTCTCCCTGGCCCTGTCATAGTTTCTGCCTTGCGCAGAAGTGTTTGTAAGAAGAAGGCGGCTGTGTGTGTACCCTGATAGTATCCCTTCCCATGCAGAGACCTGACCCTTCCACATCTGCTTGTGCATGAGGTGAAGGACAAACAGCAGGATAATGATGGTGGGAGGAAAATCTGACCATGGTCTGCTGGAGGTCATTGTGGGGTGACTTTGAGGAGCACGACTAGGTAATGAGATACTGAAGCTAAGAAGGGGGAAAGGATTAGGTTAGATAATGGGGGGATGTTGAGTTGGGAAGAGGTTCAAGAATCAAGCTACGTGTGAGTATTCTGGGGATGGGAGGAAAGGGAGCTGTGTCTGTCATGGCAATGATAAGGCTGGGTTTGAGATGGGTGATGAAGGTAAGTGGGAACTTATGATCAGACATTCCTCTTCTATACCTGAATGCTCTCCTCCAGCCTGTATACTCACGTTTTGCTCTAGCTCTGGAAGTAAGGATGATAGCACCATAGCATTGAAGACTGCAGCAACTGTTAAAATAAGGCTTTTGTACCAGATCCTCAACTGGTGTAAATCAGCAGAGCTCCATGGATGTCACCAGAGTTATGGAGGTTTATGTCAACTGAGAAAGTGCCCATTTGTGCTTTCCTGATGCTGGATTTCAGGGGTTGCTAAATGTAATGGAAAAATCCTGAATCATTTTTAAAGTAAAGGTGATCCACAGCCCACCTTGCAAATTCACATACTTTTGTGTAACCAAGCCCACTTGGGTTGACAGTAGGGTTTGTGGCCATGAGCCTCTGCCACTTGAGATACAGGAGTATCTCCCTTATCTGGTAGCTGTAGAAGACTGTTATCCTCTTATGGGGAACAGACATTAGCGGGAACTAACAGCCCCTGGAAGGGAACCCATATTCTTCTAGTGTGGGTTACACTTGCATATGCAAATGGCAGATAAGAGCCTTCCTATGATTCTTTCTGAGACCTCAGTTATTCATATACAGGCTTGGAATCTGGGCTGCCATTAAAAGGCCTGTATATAGTACGGAGGCCTTATGAATAGGTTATGTCCTATAATACATGATGTAGTATGTGGCTATGGAGAATGAGAATCAGCTTTTCACCAGCATTTACTGGTTAAATTGTGTGATTACTGTTTGCTGCATGGCATTTCTACTACATTACGTGTCCTGGGCTTGATGTTAAGATGCTGTACACCAGCATAGCTCCACTGGTGACATTAATTTACGCCAGCTGATAATTTGGCCCTTTTTACTGAATGTTATCATTGCCTCTCAAAATTCCAACCTTCCAGACTATGCTATTTCACACACAAACTTAATGGACAATGGACTTACATATTGATTACTGCACCATCCTTTTCTCCAGCCTTGATTAATGCAATCTTGTCCCACTCATATCCATTCGCAATGCTGCTACAAAGACCATTTTCCTAGCCCATCAGTCTGACCATATCACCCCTCTTTTTGCATCCCTCCACTGGCTCCCCCTTCTCTATCATAGCAAACATAAGATACTTATCTTCACTTTGAAGGCCCTTCATGACCCACCCCACACCCGACCTATCATCTCTCATTCAGTATCTAAAAGGTTGACTCCCATTTCTGAACTTAGTTTCCATCATCCATTTGTTAAATTTTCAAACAAGCACTTTCTCCCATGCTGCCCCTCATGCTTGGGAGGAGCTCCCCATCATCATCTTCAAAGCTACCACCTTGTCCCCCTTCAGATCGCTTCTTTGCTGTGAGACCTGCAAAAAACTTGACAACTGTTAGGTTGCCGGTGTGCTGACATCACTGCCTACCACACTGACCAATATTGTTTCCTTGTACTCCCCCATCAGTCTGTCTGAATCCATCTGTTGTCTTGTCTTATATTTAGACTGCAAGCTCTTTGAGGCAGGGACTATCCCTGTGTTCTGTACTTGTACAGTACCCTGCACAATAGGATCCTGGTCCATGACTGGAGCTTCTAGGCATGATGATAACAATGCCAGCAATAAATAACAATGCCACACGTGACATTACTGTACAAAGAAGGACAATTGAAGTTTTCAGCGTACTGTATATGTTCTGCATCAGCACTACAATAAATCTTTTGTTTCAAAATAGGGATGAAATAGAATCCTGCATTCTTCCATCAGAACGATTACATCTCTCCATTTTTCCCTGTTACCTTTTGTGGAAAAAAGACTGCCACACACACACAAAACACTCATTGCAGGATCCTTCATACAGACCAAATGGCATTTACAAAATTAAGGAGGGGGGCAAGTCACCAAACAAATAGGAAACGTGATACATTTATAGGTAGGGTCCTACCAAATTCAGGGTCCATGCTGGTCAATTTCACATGGGATTTTAAAAATCATACATTTCATTATTTCCGCTACTTAGATCTGAAATTTCACAGTGTTGTAATTGTAGGGGTCCTGACCCAAAAAGGAACTGGGGAGGGGGGTGCAAGGTTATTGTGGGGGGGGTGTGTGCAGTACTGCTACCCTTACTGCTGCTGCTGCTGGCAGCGGGACTGCCTTTGGAGCTGGGCAGCTGGAGAGCAGCGGCTGCTGGCTAGAACCCCAACTCTGAAAGCAGAACTGCTGCCTGCAGAGCTGGGCTCTCAGTCAGCAGCCACCACTCTCCGGCTGCCCAGCTCCGCAGGCAGCAGCACAGAAGTAAGGATGACACGGTATGATATTGCCCCCCTGACGTCTGCAGTGCTGCTTGCAGGGCACTGCCCTCGGAGCTGGGTGCCCGGCCAACAGCCGCCGGTCTCCAGCCCCCCCGCTCTGAAGGCAGCACAGAAGTAATCTTGCGACCCCCCCCGGCAGCTCTCTTTTGGGTCAGGACCCCCACTCTGAGAAACGCTGGTCTCCCCCGTGACATCTGTATCGTGTAGGGTAAAAGCACAAAAAAGACCAGATTTCACGGTCCACGATGCGTTTTTCATGGACGTGAATTTGGTAGGGCCCTATTTATAGAGAATAAACATATTTTAATTCCAAACTCAATGGTGAAAAGAATCAGCAAACACCACAGCTGAAAACAAACTGGCAAAATAATGAAATAAACTACTCTCCATCCAAGGGAATGGGCGGTTGGACATCGCTGCCTTATCACATACCTGCCCCACTCGTGACGTACATAAGATGAAGTGTAGCCTGCATATTTTTTTCATGGGGATGGAAAACGCATTGATTAGAGGAAACCAGACACACCTGAAGTTATCAAGTTTATTTAAATAGTGAAAACCGATACAGTGAACGAGTTTCCCAGAAAGCAAGGTAAACTCTATGGCTGGTTCAGTAATCCCAAACCCCTGGCTTGGGTTGATCGTGCTGTTTGAGTGATGAGCCTCTGATGTTATAAATGTAAGCAACCGTCTGTTGTATTTTAAATTGCCATCCATTGCCCACCCATTGTTTTATTTTATTCCCACACTCAACAGACATATTTATTCACAATTGCTGGCAGCTCTGTGGGAATCATCAGAGAGCATATTCTGTAGCTGGTTTATTCCGTGTATGCTCTAGACAGACAGCCTCAGATGAGCCTCAGCCAGAGATATCAAGAGTGGGTCACTATTGATCCTGCACGTTTTAGAAATCATTCTGAAATGCTGAACTCCATTTGGTCATTGAACCCTACTATGAGCTGGAAGAGATCCTGGGTAATGTATTTATATTTTCCCCCTGAACGCATCTCCAGCCTGAGAGATCTTGGCAGTATTGACCAGTCTGTCTGGATTAATCCAGATAATGCCTGGTTAAAATGTACATTGGTTAACATGCATTTGGGGGCTGGATGTTGGTTATCACAGGCCTATGTAATAGGAGCAAAATATGCACAACACAGAAACAATAATTGGGTACCAAGAAATGTCCTGAAGGGAGATATTCTAATCTCCTGATTAGAGACATTTTTCTTCCCTATTCTCCTGCCACAGTAACTCCCACTGACTTCATCAAATAATGAAACTGTCAACAAATGGACCATTAAAAACACAGGGCCAAATCCACAGTTGATATAAACTGACATAGCTCCATAGAATCTGTTCCACAATCCAATAGCTCTGTATAACAGTGATGCGTAACCTATTACCTATGTGACATATTGTGGTTCTTTGGGGCATCACATTTGGCTCTGTAGGAGCTGATGGGTTTGGATGAAGCACAGAACACTCACCTAATTTCAGGAAGAAGGATAGGAACTCTAATCACAGGGGGACTCCTCATGCTTCCTGGGACATTTGAGAAAGCGGTGTGGGTAACACTGAGCAAATGGACTGAGGACACCAACAAGATACATCATAGCAAGCAGGAGGGGGAGGGAGGGAGATAGAGAGAATCCACCTTTCCATCCCATCATCCAGGAAAGGATAGAGAGAAAATGGAGAAAGGAGAAACACCTTTTCAAACTCTCTTCTGATACCATAGGACAGGGGATATGTCTTGGAGTGTCATAAAATAGTCCTAATAATTCTGTGACATTGCAAAGTTATGTTTATGGCTTGGCAATATGTCACTAGAGGAAAATGCTGAGCTAAGATGACACAACATCAGCCAGTAACCGTCACTAGTGCTGAGAGAACACCCTCCAATGAGACCTCAATGGGAATAACTCATAGTCTGTGACAGAACGGGGACCCCAGTTGACAAGTAGGGACAAAGATTTAACTCGAAATCTCTCTCTCTCTCTCTCTGTTGCATGCTGAGTTTGGAACATAAGCTGAAAGCATTTTGAGATGAAGACTTTAGCATTCAGGGAATTTCTGAACTGAGTTATTACCTCAGGTGCCTGGAGCAAAAAGCACCCCTTGGAATGTTTGACAGGACATAATAGCTGACTTGATGATGGAAACAAAAGAAGTCCTCTCCATGGCAGATTTAGTCTCTTGAATTTACCGATAATGCACTCTCCCCCCATAAATCAGGAATCCGCTTTACCCACTTGGCAACCTATTCTTAACCAGGGCTAAATACAAGACACTGCTGGAAAATGTGAACACTTTGACACACATAGGAGAAAACCTACAGTATATTTTGGTAAATAAAGAGAAAACCTGGAAAGGGGTGAAACAGATTCTTTTATATTCAAAACAAACTCTTTGAGATAACAGTGAAAAATATAAAGATGTGAGTCTATGTCCAACCCTGAAAGAGCAAGCTCAACTCACTTCGAAGTTACTGAGGCTGGGTCTGATCTTGTTTACACTGGTGTAAATCCAGAATAATTCCAGAAGCTTCAATGGATTTATGCAAATGCATATCTGAGTTCAGAATCTGGCATCATCACCATCGTCGTCATTACTACCACATCAGATGTCTCCATCGAGGCTGAGAACTGTATAGACAAACACGAGCATCTCTGCCCCAGAAAACTTACCGTCTAGATGTCAGACAGACTGTGACAGGTGGACAAAGGGGAGAGGAGTAGATTAGGAGGACAAGCTCCAAGTAACACAGAGTTGAGCAGCAAAACAGTATGCTGACCTCTCTGCATGCCTAACTATTGGGGGTTCCTTGTGCTTGTTTCACCAGCAATGAGTTTTACCCACAGATCCTTCCATCTTAAGAGAGTACTATAAAATCACTCCTTTTGCAAGTACTCTTTTAAAAACACTGTTCTACTTTTCCTTCTTGCCCCAAATGCTTTGATCGATCTGACCTTTCTTGAAGAAATGATAACAAATCTAATCTTACAAAATTTCTGTGGAATGAACTGTATGATTGGTAGTAACAATCAGTCTCACAGGGGCAAAATTGCTGCATATTTTACTTACTTTCATCAAGCTGCTTTTTATTTATTTTTTTAAGTAGTATTTTAGGTGTATTCATTTCAGCTGGCGGCGGATCCATTGCTAATCTGATTTTTGCCAATTAATGGAAATTAACATTATTTGATTTTCCAGCCTTCCAACTAGTTAATCCCTTTACAAAGAACAAAACCTGGCTTAAGCAATAGCCAGTAAAATCTGTTTGATCAGGTAATTTTCTAACAATGGCGGGGATCATTTCTTCCCTCTAGGCCTCAGTCTACTCTTGCCTACAACCAGTGTAAATCAGGAGTTATGCCATTGAAGCCAAGGGTGGCTTTGGATTTGTCCATACAAGAAATAAATGATGGATCTAGCAACAACAACAAAATCCAAAACAAATACAATTTCATGAATATTTTGGTGAAAATCTTGTTTTGGTTTATATTTGTTGAAATTTCACAGTTCAAAATTCGTCAGCCAGCTATATGATATAACAGTTGGGCCAGGTTTTGAGTGAGATCTATGGTTTGGCTGAAACTGTGTGAAAAATGCTTTGGTGAAAGCTTGATGTTTTGGCTGAGATTTACTTTGTGGTTTTGGTTTCTCTAAATTAAACTCATGGAGTCCCATTCTCCACTACATTTGGGACAGCTTTGAACTATTCCTCCAGCTCAAAGTTGCCTAAAAACTAGTTTTGCCAGCCACTCCAGGAATCCCCCAGCATGTGGGAATCTTTGGTTGGTAGACAAGCACTGTAGCAGCTCTTATAGCTCTATGCTGCCAGCATAGAGTCTGGGTTGGGGTGCAGAGGGGTGAGGACAATGGGATGTGGCCAGGGCTTTCCTTCTCACAGTGATTCCTGGCTGCTGAAATGGCCTCTTGGGTCCATAGACAATCAGCATAAATTAGAGCAACGCTCCTGGCTGCTCTATTTGATGCTGAGGTCTTGACTCTCCCCTGATAACTGAGCTGTGCCATAGTTCATGATCTGGCTAGAAATTCATCTTAATCAAAACTGAATAAAACATTGACACAAGAGACAAGTTTCACACATCCCCCCCACTCCAACCCACCCCACATGCTATATAGTTCATATTGTACAGCTATTCTCCTAGTTGGGCATGGAACCATGCCAAGGCTGAGCCTTGCTAGTTCCAGGATGATGGGATGTCAGAATAAATGAAAGTGCTCTTTTCCCCCTTCACCGCTTTGGCAGCTGAATTCAAACACTGCCGGCACTGTACAGAAGAAGGCAAGATATGTGGTAACCATAGGGGCTACAGAAGAGCTGTGTATACATCAGACACTAGCTATAGACCAAAGGTGCACAGCCAGAATGCAAAATGTCAGCTTCAGTCTCTCCCCACTGCGCGGTTGTTTTGTTTCTGTGAAGAGCTGGTGTGCATGACAGATTAGGAGTGTTGCAAAGCAGGCAGGTCAGTACTGTGGTGAGGGTCATTGCTATTTCTATTACTGCAAGATGCTATAATTATAGCATTGGAAATGTTGGATGCTGCCAAATTCAGTTCAGGAATAAATACATCCCCCTGTGGCACAGGAGCTGTTGAACTAGAGAATGAAGATATTTTTTCAGCTGAAGCCTGAAGCCTGGGAGGAAGGAAAAGCAACTTTAAGGTTTTAGTAGTCTGGCCATTTTGAACGTATATAATTAGACACCTGAAAAAGTCAAGAGAGCCCTGTGTTTATTGCATTGGCTCTGCCTTTTTTAGTTTTCTGGCACTGCAGTTTTCCACTTGATCTTCAGGCAATTGACAGGACTGTTAAACATCCTTCAACAGTATAAACAGATGAGAAAGCTCGGCGGCTCATTTGCGTGTGGTGCTTCTGACGGGTTTTGCTGTGCAGGAGGGCTCAGGCAAGTACATGACTTTATATCTGTTCAGATCCACCTCTCTGTTACCGCCTCTGCACTTTGCTATCCCTGACCGTAAAGGGGTCCACATGCCATCTCTGTGTGCTTGAGGATTTATGGCAACATGGTCCTCAGTTTTAAGCACCCACAGTCCCCCGGTCATTCTTCACTGGGATCTCTCTAAGTCATAGCCACCCTGGGACACATGGCTCCACTTGCGTGTCTGCCTTGGCAGCCTCTCCTCCTGCCTATCCTATTTAGACGTTCATGTTGGATATTTTACCTTATCATTCCTTTTTTCCCAAGCCCTCTGCAGCTCCCAGTGTTTAAATGCTTGCAGTTGTGTTATTCTTAGGCAGGCTGCAGCACCTCTGCCTAATGGCCAGCGGAGAAGCCTAGCGCCTTCAGAATTGTTTCACTCAAAGTCATTACGGTGTAATCAGCACCTGTCCTTTTAGAATGTCCATTTTCCGATGGCCGGGGAGCTGTGTGGTTTGCCTTACCTAGCTGTAAACCCAGCTACACGAGACACAAGTCTGCAAGTTAGGGCATTATGTGGCAATGAAACTAGACAAGGATTTTGCCAGCTGTGCCTGTGCTGTACTTCATTTTTCTATCACAAACCAAGGATCTGAGCCCCAAAATTGGATGGTTTGTTTTTAAAACTCTACAGAGCAGAAATAGGTGGAAATCAAACACTGCTGCATCTCCATCTATAACAATGGAATTGCAACAAGAATGCATTTTGGCCCGTGCTCTGAACCACCATTACTCAACTGAGATTCATCCCTGTCACCAAGACTCAGATACTTGGGGCAAGATTCTCCGTTGATATAAATTGTCCCTGGTCCTTTAATGTTATCCAAGAATGGCTTTATTCACACCAGATCACTTTCATCCCAGGTGTAGTTCCTGACTCCTAGGAAGTCGATAAACATTACCCCAGGGAGAAACTTGGCCCGTTTTCTCTTTCTTTATACCAAATGGTTTACTCAAACTGCAAAAGTGCTAGCACAGGCCTATACTCAAATGTGGCACTAAAATCATAATTTCACTTCCCAGTG
This sequence comes from Eretmochelys imbricata, assembly GCF_965152235.1. Lineage (NCBI taxonomy): Eukaryota > Metazoa > Chordata > Testudines > Cheloniidae > Eretmochelys > Eretmochelys imbricata. The sequence goes on from NC_135577.1 coordinate 115,002,373, forward strand.
GCAAATAAGCAAATTATATTGCTTTATTTCCAATCTGTTCTACAAATTATTAAACACATTGACTTCAGTTTCAGGCTTTTAGACTGAGAAGAAAAAGAATCAGTTTTTATTACCTTATTACCCTTTTATTTAATCAAGTAATAAAACTACTCAACTGTATGGTGAAATCTAGATTACAATTTGCCTTTACTTCCTGAAATCACACAGATAAATGCTCCAGTAGTTAACTACGTCGGATGTGCAGTATGTGTTTTGGTCTGCTATCAGATTCTGTTAGGTGGCACATAGATTCCTGCCTTGCAGCTAGCATCATTTCAGGAGGTATTTTGTAAGATTTCGGGCTCTTCCAATTATGGCTTCACTTTTCTCTCACAGCAATTAAAGTCCCTTCCTTTAATTTCAGTGGCAACTGTAGTGTTTTAGACCTGGCCCATGCAGCTGAATGCTCATCTCTGGATCTTATTTCCAGTCCTCATAAGGCCTGGGTTTGATGACCTAGTCTGATTACAGGATCTTTGACAGCTTTAAAGGAATTTACACAAAGGAAGGAGACAGCTGCTGTTCTGATGAAGGATTTTTCTGAGCAGGCCTCCCAAGCTAGACGTGCCACTATGAGATGCTGCCTACACTCTTCATCATGAGCAACAGGTATGTTTAAACAGATTTTGTGTTCTTGCCTGCATAGGTCATTGCAATGAAATATCTTGCTCTTAAAGCTGCTTAACTTGGATTTGTAAAATGCTGTAGCTTCTTAGTTTATTATTCAGTATTATTCCATTTTCTATTAACACTGAAGGCCACATCCTCAGCTGGTGTCAATCAGCATACCTCCTTTAGTTTATAGATTCTCCAGGGAAGGAACTGTCTTTATCTGTGTTTATACGGCGCCCAGTGCTATTGGGTCTCAATCTTTATCAGGGCTTATGGACACTAACATATTATTGTTTTCCTTGTAAAAAACTGTTTTGAGGGTTTATTAATCTGTCTGAAATAAGGTGTAAAATCCGTCCTTTAAATCACAGTTTGCAAAGGGTTACTGTTAGCAATAGGGTTAATAATATTTCAGACCCACAGTGTCACACTTTGTACAGAAAAAAAGTCTGAGCAGTTTAGCAACACATGTTGTTGGAAAGTTGCCTGTCATGATCACAGTGCCATTTCCAGATACAATAAGTATCCTCCATTTGCCTGTAATCAGAGTGCCCCACCGTCCAATTGCTATACTCCTGCAAATACTAATATTTTGGAATAAAAGGGATTTGTGAGGGCTCATAAATACAGGAATATTATTTAAAAGTGTATCTCAGACGATTTACTTTCTATATTTTTGGTGTAACTAAAGCAAAGATTTCAATGGTGTTTGTTTACATGTGGGTTTTTCTCTAGTTTGTCTTCTAATACGTTGTTACTTATTACCAAAACACGCAGGCAGTAGGATATCCTCCAAGGGCCATAAGTTTAGCTACAGAGATCTTGTGCTGGGTGCAACTGAGAGGTGGAAGGGAGCTTGGTCCTCAAATACCTTTACACTCCACTGATCTTGGGGCCACCAGAGGTCAACATGAACTCTTGCATAACTAAGAGCAACCAAAGGGCTGCTTTATAGTATCCCAGTTGGAGCAGTTCCTTTTGGTGGCTGAGGATTGGCCAAAATGCCATGCACTCTGGCTCCACCCCTTTCTGGTCTTGCCATGCCCTCTCCTCCTCCTGCTACAATGCCTTCCTACCCCAACTCCTGGCAAACAGAAGCATGTGGGATAAAGCCAGATGTGCCCCTTATACTGGGAGAACCCTCATCAGCCTTTTTGGTCTCATTTAAGGTCCCTTTGCACCACTCCATGGCACAAAGGAATGATATCAGAGCCAACGAGTTGGCCCCTAGTGCTCTCTTGAGAGCATGGGCACGGCCAACAGGATGTGGTCATCTGTTTGGAGGGCAGTCTGTGCATATGATCCAGTCAGAAACACAGCATGGGGAGTAGGTGGCCAGCCCTCTGTGGAGAAAGAAGTGGTTAGAGACTATTTAGAAAAGCTGGACGTGCACAAGTCCATGGGGCCGGACGCGTTGCATCCGAGAGTGCTAAAGGAATTGGCGGCTGTGATTGCAGAGCCATTGGCCATTATCTTTGAAAACTCATGGCGAACGGGGGAAGTCCCGGATGACTGGAAAAAGGCTAATGTAGTGCCAATCTTTAAAAAAGGGAAGAAGGAGGATCCTGGGAACTACAGCCCAGTCAGTCTCACCTCAGTCCCCGGAAAAATCATGGAGCAGGTCCTCAAGGAATCAATTCTGAAGCACTTAGACGAGAGGAAAGTGATCAGGAACAGTCAGCATGGATTCACCAAGGGAAGGTCATGCCTGACTAATCTAATCGCCTTCTATGATGAGATTACTGGTTCTGTGGATGAAGGGAAAGCAGTGGATGTATTGTTTCTTGACTTTAGCAAAGCTTTTGAGATGGTCTCCCACAGTATTCTTGTCAGCAAGTTAAAGAAGTATGGGCTGGATGAATGCACTATAAGGTGGGTAGAAAGTTGGCTAGATTGTCGGGCTCAACGGGTAGTCATCAATGGCTCCATGTCTAGTTGGCAGCCGGTATCAAGTGGAGTGCCTCAAGGGTCGGTCCTAGGGCCGGTTTTGTTCAATATCTTCATAAATGATCTGGAGGATGGTGTGGATTGCACTCTCAGCAAATTTGCGGATGATACTAAGCTAGGAGGAGTGGTAGATACGCTGGAGGGCAGGGATAGGATACAGAGGGACCTAGACAAATTGGAGGATTGGGCCAAAAGAAATCTGATGAGGTTCAACAAGGATAAGTGCAGGGTCCTGCACTTAGGACGGAAGAACCCAATGCACCGCTACAAACTAGGGACCGAATGGCTAGGCAGCAGTTCTGCGGAAAAGGACCTAGGGGCGACAGTGGATGAGAAGATGGATATGAGTCAACAGTGTGCCCTTGTTGCCAAGAAGGCCAATGGCATTTTGGGATGTATAAGTAGGGGCATAGCCAGCAGATCGAGGGACGTGATCGTTCCCCTCTATTCGACATGGTGAGGCCTCATCTGGAGTACTGTGTCCAGTTTTGGGCCCCACACTACAAGAAGGATGTGGACAAATTGGAGAGAGTCCAGCGAAGGGCAACAAAAATGATTAGGAGTCTGGAACACATGACTTATGAGGAGAGGCTGAGGGAACTGGGATTGTTTAGTCTGCGGAAGAGAAGAATGAGGGGGGATTTGATAGCTGCTTTCAACTACCTGAGAGGTGGTTCCAGAGAGGATGGTTCTAGACTATTCTCAGTGGTAGAAGAGGACAGGACAAGGAGTAATGGTCTCAAGTTGCAGTGGGGAAGGTTTAGGTTGGATATTAGGAGAAACTTTTTCACTAGGAGGGTGGTGAAACACTGGAATGCGTTACCTAGGGAGGTGGTAGAATCTCCTTCCTTAGAGGTTTTTAAGGTCAGGCTTGACAGAGCTCTGGCTGGGATGATTTAGTTGGGGATTGGTCCTGCTTTGAGCAGGAAGTTGGACTAGATGGCCTCCAGAGGTCCCTTCCAACCCTGATATTCTATGATTCTATGATAAGTGTTGTGAGAAATGAATGCTTCTCCTTTTTGATGCAACAGTAAGGTGCACTGGGGCCCCACAGTCCTTTGAGCATCTTGCCTTTCACTGGCCTGGCAATTGCTAAGTTCTCCATTCAACCATTGCTGCTACCCCATACTAGTCACTGCCTTCCCAGTGTCTGAAGAGCTGATACAGTTTTGGATCTGGGAGTCCTGTTCCTCCTACTCACTAGTTTCACTGCCCCACCAGCCTGCTGAGAGCTCTTCCCCCACCCCAGATAATGGAGACATCTAGCAGTCAAGGGAGATTTGCTCACCTCAAGAACCAAAAGTGGGGTCATTCCCCAATTGACCACCTAGCCCACAGCCAGCACAGACCCACACCCCACATAACCCAACACGCCACAGCCAGAGACAGCCGGACAACTTGCCTGCCCTTTCCACTGCCAGCAGAGTCTGCCATCATTACTGCTGCTGTGAGAAACAGCTTTCGAGTTGGGGAGTCACCTAGAAGAGACTCAGTCATGCTGGGGAGGGGGAAATAGGATGAGTGAAGAGGTACTGGGCTTGAACGTGGGGGTATATGTCCAGCTAGAGGGGCAGATAGAGTTGGGAGGGAAAGACTGTGGAATTCATAGATTTAGAGAGGAAAGAGGAGAGTTTGGAACAGATGGATATTTTGAGGGTTGAGGGGAAGGGGTATCTCATCCAGGGAATGTTACGTGTATTGCTGAAATAAAAAGCTTTTGAGATAGCCCATTCTTAAAATGCGGGCAGTTCATCAGTGATAATAACCATGTGAGAGCAGAGGCCCAAGGACCACTACTTTTGGGGAGGCTCCATAGTATAGCAAATGAAACAGCAGAGACGCCCTTAAGCCACTTGACACAAGAGTGCACCCCAAGCAGGGTTTCAGCATTGCAATCAGTCAGTTTCCATCATATTGCAGAAGGTTTTAAAGCAAAGAAAATGAGGGATCGTGCCCCTTGCCTGGAAAGTAACTTTCCACCTCGCTTTTGGAACTGATCATAGTTTGTCCATGAAAATGTGTTGCGTGACCCTTCAGGAGTTCACTTGCATGTAGAGAGCCAAATTCTGCTCTCACGCCCTCACAAATTTCCACTGACTGCGGGAGAATTGCCTGGTTGCAACTAAGAACAGCGTTTGGCCCAACTCATGTGTGCAAATCGGTTTCTTGCCAAATCAAGCAGATTGAATCAGTTACATCGACTAACCTATCAGGCGCCTGATCCTGCCAGTGTTACACACACACACACACACACACACACACAATTCCTTGCCTGTGGAGCACTCACAGAATCGGACCCCTGGTGCATACCGTTAATTTGATGTCTTGAAAACGTAGCCCGAAAGGGTTTCCTGGTAGAAATTTATCTCAGTCAAACATAAGGTAACTCTCCTGGAAATCAGTCACGCAGGATCCCACAGGAACAGCTCTTTGCTTTGGAACAGCAGGTGTCCGTCAGGAAAGCTAACACAACTTCTTATCACTGAAAAGCTATGTCTTATTTCCCAGCATTGACATTAGCCATATGGCAGATGATAAAGTAGCACAAGAAAAAAAATACACGTTTTCACTTTCCAATGCTAATGACTGTCTAGGTGGGGACAGAACAACATAGATGTTAGAGAGGCCCAGATTCACAGTTCTGGCAAACCTGTGCTTGGCACAGGAGCAGGGTGTGGTGGAAAAAGTGGTTTACACCACCTCTACGGCCCCCTGATTTGGGAAGCTCTATTGGGTTTCTTTGGTCCTCAGCGTAAGTTAGAGCGACACAAACAGTTACTCCGTTTTTTTCCTGGCTGCCCACTGCCCCAAGGGACCATTCTAACAGCTAGCTGTGAGTCGGTGGAACACAACAGTGCTCCAGCCTCACCTCCTATCTCTCAGAAATGCCCCCTGCATGCTGGGGTGTAACTTACGGTGATAGACGGCAACCACGCCACCTACAGATTTCCCCTTGCTAAGGAATTCTGAGGTAGCCAGAATGGTGCAGTGGGGTCAGAGAACGTCTAAGATTCCATTCCCTGACCACCCAGTCATATTAGCTCATCCTCTTGATCACACACCCAACGCAGCGTACTGCTGGTGTTTAGTCCAGTCTAGTTTTAAAGGCCATTAGCAGCCTGGCTTCCACCATTCCCTAGAGGAGACTGCTCAAGAGTTTTATATATCTCACTGCAGAAAGTGTTCCCTAATGTGGCTCCTAACATTTCCCTTTCTTAATTTATTTTCTTTGGGTAAAATGAAAAGGGAATGGGACCCATGCTCTTAAACCACATGGGCAATTTTGAAAATGTTACCCATTACTTCTAGTTATACCCCTCTGTGCCACTCTGGTCATCTCTCTCCATCGTGGGGGGTAAGATTCTGATCTCAGTTACCACAATGTAAATACGAAAAACTCTTGACTTTAATGGACTCACAGTAGTGTAAATCGTCCGTGAGTGAGGACAGAACTTGGCTCATGGTCTGTACAGCATTCAGATACCTTTAGATTGTTAACATGCACCTCACTCTTATGCAGGTTACATGTATTTCACTCATTCCATCTTTTCTCAGACATCAATCCCTCCATTGCCCTAATCATTGTCTTACTCTTCTCTAGTCTCTCTTCTATGAAGTGCTCAAACCTGAATGCCACATTTCAGCATCAGTGCCACATAGAGAGTTATAGCATCAACTCAGCCCATGCTGTGATGTCTTTGACTATACCGCTGAAAATGCCATTGGCCTTTTTTATTTCCATATCACTTTGCAAATCTCATGTCCAATTGGTTGTCCTCTATCATCTGTAGAATCAGTTTGGGCATTAATGGTTTCCAGGTTTCTCAAATCCATTAGGGCCTGATCCAAAGCCCTTGGAAGTCAATAGGAGTCCTTTGATTTCCACGGGATTTAGCTCAAGACCTTAATCCCTTTGTTTCAGATTATTTCCTGCAGATATATTAGTGTGCATTTTAATTAAACTGAATTTCATGTGGGGAAATTAGTTTTATAAAACAAAGAATAAAAATCAATTGTCACTCAACTTGAACTCCGTTAAAATAATACACTCCATCCATTCTAGTTTGTATTTACAGGAGTGTCATATTTAAGGCACAGGAGGTAATTGTCCCACTCGGCGCTGGTGAGACCTCAGCTGGAGCGCTGTGTCCAGTTGCGGGTGCCCAACTATAGGACAGATGTGGACAAATTGGCGAGAGTCCAGAGGAGAGCAACAAAACCAGACCTGTGTGGAAAGGTTAAAAAACGGGACATGTTTAGTCTTGAGAAAAGAAGACTAAGGGGGGGGGACCTGATAATAGTCTTCAAATATGGTAAGGGCTGTTTATAAAGAGGACAGTGTACAGTGATGGTAGGTCAAGAAGTAATGGGCTTAATCTGCAGCAAGGGAGATTTAGATTAGATATTAGGGAAAAAATAAGGGTAGTTAAACTGTGGAATGGTCTTCCAAGGGAGGTTGTGGAATCCCCGTCACTGGAGGTTTTTAAGAACAGATTGGACAGTTACCTGTCAGGGATGATCTAGGTTTACTTGGTCCTGCCTCAGGGCAGGGGGTTGGATTTGGTGACCTCTCAAGTCCCTTCCAGCCCTACATTTCTATGACAAGTATATTTGCTATTTCCAAGGTTTTTATTTTCATGCTCTTTGTCTCCCCTTATTTTATCTCAAGTCAGCCAATCCACCTCCTGGCAGCTAGATCATTCTGTTTAGTACGATTGCTGATAGTACTGCTTTTAACAACATTCCAGGATTCTTTAAAGAGAGATTTCTTTAGCACTAAAATAACCCCTAATGTATGCCAGTCGAGGTCACTCTGAATGCCCTCTCCAGCCAGGTTTAAGCTCTGTTCAGCTGCAACAGACAGATCAGTAGAACTGACCGATGTGGAAGCAATGAGCAGAGAGCAGATATTAGCATTTGGTTACTTGGTAACTCTTATTTAATCAATACATACTTTACATTTTAGATCCCAGTGGCAGGATAAACAGAATGGAGGGAGAAACATCAAGTGAAATAAATCTAATGGTTTATGGGACATTTTTATCTCAAAATGCACTGTGGGTCACAAATGAGAGCTTGATTGTGATTCCAAGAGTTTAATTATCAAATAGATGTGCAAAACATTTGGTGGCTAAGAAAGTTTGTTTCAGTGTCACAGATATTCTGATATATATGGACTATCTATCATCCTGAATACTCAGTTTTACTATCTACCCAGAAAGAAGCATGAGAAGGGGTAGTGTGAAGAAATTGAGTCAGATCAGACCCCCTTTGTATGTCAATTGAGTTACACCATGGATGAATTTGGCCTAGGCTCTTCTAAAAAAGTAAAATTATTTTCTACCAGACCCTAAAGGGGCATGTCAGGGCTTGACTGTGCTCCAGTGGTAATCTAATGTGCTTGACTGTGCTCTAATGGTGGTAATCCAAGGTGCGATGCCTAATGGCAAGAGTCCAAGGGTCAATTTCTCTGACCATTACAGCTCAAGGAAGCACTGCCTATTGTGAGAATCCAGAGGCTGCTCCACCTAACGGCTACGGTTCAGGTGTAGCGTCATCTATGTGTGAGAGGGGGGTGGATAGGGGAACCTGAACCTACCCTACTCCACCAGGTTCCGACCCAGGGCCCTTCGACCCATCATCGAGGACTCAGGGCCTGATACTGCAAAGCACTCTCCCTGAGTCACTGCCTACCCTTGCTCCAGTGCTTCTGGCGTCATCATGGAACAGACATGGGATCCTCGTATACTCCCCTCTGATCTGTCCTCGGCATCTCTCCTGCTGGCCCTGGTGAGTCATCACCCTTGGCTCTCAGGGTTGGCCAGCTCCCAGTGGCTTCGCTATGAGATTCGGACCTGGTGGCGTGGAGCTTTGGCGGCTTCCTGGCAGGAGGCTGCTGCACCCAACTGCGGTCAGCCCAGACTGATCTGAGTCACACCCTTTTAAATGCTCCCTTCACTGGGACCGTACCCAGCAGAGGCGAGGGGCATGGCCCCTTGGGCCCAGACCAGCTGTTTATCATAGAATCATAGAATCATAGAATATCAGGGTTGGAAGGGACCCCTGAAGGTCATCTAGTCCAACCCCCTGCTCGAAGCAGGACCAATTCCCAGTTAAATCATCCCAGCCAGGGCTTTGTCAAGCCTGACCTTAAAAACTTCCAAGGAAGGAGATTCCCTTGTTTAACCCTTGCCTCCCCAGTGTGGAGTTGGTAATACCTTGTTACGGGGTAAATTCTCCATTCTGATCGGCAGTGTAGGTGGCCTACCCACAATGCATGATCCTCTTGCATATTCTTCCCCGAATTTGCTCATAGGAGAATTCCATGCAGAACGTGCTGTACATGATTATAAATGAGCACTGTGGATCAAGGCAGTGAACTTTGCTTTAGAACTGCCCGGTGTATTCAGAGCCAGAGCCAGTGTTCTGTCTTCATCAAGCAACTTCTATTGTATTGTATCAGATCTATAACTACGTTTGATATTACGAAGTTTACGGTAACATTTGCAAACAGCAGTTGATATACGCCCTCAGTGCACAGGTGAATTCCTACTGACACTGAAGGGAGTTGCAGATACGATCAAAGGACAGTACATAGCTCTGTGTCATTAATGAAAACTTTCGCAGCAGATTAGTAATATAGAGCATGAAAAGTGCATGGCTCCCAGGCATGAGTATGAGTGACCCTCATGGATAGCAATAGGAATATTGTAGGTTCCTGCATGTTTCTTTGCATTCTATTTTCCTTTACTATGGACGATTGGCCTCATGATACAATGTGTCTGTAGGTATCAACAGAATTAAGAACTACATGCTCTGAAATAAATGAAAGCTGAGCTCTTTCTGTGTCGTTTGATTCATACGAACAGTTTTAAATATTATCAGACCATTGGTAATTGCATGGCTTCCATTACCTTTTTTTTGAAAACACTCCATGAAAATGCCTGCACACTGAAACAACTGTCAAAAGAAAAACTAATCTTCATCCTTCTTGTTAGAGGAGACACACAAAAATTCCCCTTATGAATGATTTTCACAAGAACATGATTTTTGCAGGCCTTCCCGTCTGATAGATATTACAAGTAAGAGCTAGGCTGTATTCCATTCTGTGGGTGTCCTGCTGTGTGGGGATATCTTTCAGGGGTGAATTTGTTTCTCCAGAGGCAAAAAAGTGCTAGTACACCTTTCAGGGTTAACTAGGTGGTGGGGGCAATTAATATTTTTTCTGATGTATTACGTGATGGTGGAAAAAATCACACTTTACCATCACGAAAACTCATCTTGCTGCCTACAGGTGCATGGCTAAATTATTAATGGAGGGTACACAGAACCACTAACGGTGGAATACTGAATGAAGGATCAGTTGACACTCAGGAAGTTGGAGAAGATATGGAAGACTCCCTTCTAATTAATCACCTTTCTGTTTTGTTATACTGATCTGCAGCTTCCAGTTACAACTGCACCCCTTGCTGTATGCTATTACGTGATTTTGTTTTCAGATTGTTCAAGATAAAGTTACTTCATTATTAATATATATGCACTGTGCATGAACATAAATATTGTATATGTACTTGTGTGTAAACCTATTGGAAGTGTTAATAGTTAAGATAAACTAAGTCCATTATTGCAGTGTGTGACTATTTCTATGACCCTATTTGCAATAAAACCAGATTCAATGATATGAGAAAATTGCTAGGTTTCGAAATAATTGAACCAGGCCAGATGAATCCCCACAAAGGCATCATTTACAAAGTACTTTGCTTGTCTAAAATATTTATTCCTGCTGGAGGAAATGGAAAGAGAGTTCATACAGTTACACTGCTATCCTCTGAGCGTAAAATGGTTTTATCGTGTTATGTTTATTTCCTAGACATCTTCCATTGGGGTACTGCAGGAAAGTACGGCATGTGCAGTCAGTCCTTCTGAGTAGGCTGCTCATGTTTATTCACTGGGAAGTCATTCATGAGGCTTTGGGGTTGTTTTTTTTTTCATTTTTTTCTGCTGAGCAGACACTTAAACTCCTTCTTCTTGTAAAGACACATATTTGCATACAAAATGGAAGCCATTAAAATCCGCATTTGTGAACACAGCGCACTCTGTGATGCCATAGTTTCCCCCTTCTGTTTCAGATAGAAAATAGCCCTGGTAACTTGTGGAGGATGTGTTGGCTTTAATGATGAAAACTTCCCTATAGAAATTGGCCTAAGTCCTCAACCACTGGCTAACAATATTTTTGTTTTGTTTCAAAAACATGGTTAGTTGTTGACTCTTGAATACGTTTAACAAACAGCTTGCGGCAATCTACGGACCTAGAATTTAGTCCCAGGAATTATCCACCGTTTACATCAGAATAATGAGTATGTTTACAAAAATCACGATCTGCTCATGGGCAATTAGCAAAGCGAGAAAGAGGTGAAATTCATCAGACAAACTCTTGGTTCGGAATTAGTTGTCCAGCTGTACTTCTGACATACCTTGAGTGAAATGAGATCAATGCTTGATAGGAAATAACTTAAAATAGGATGATGAGGTTTGGAGAGGACACTCTAGACCTTTACAAAGTAACCTGTCCCGATATAGTAACACTGACTTCTTCTCTCAGCATCCCCTTAAAAAGCTCACTGCAGTTATTTGCATGAAATCCTTCATATCATACATTAAACTCCGTTTGATTCTTAATGTATATGCAATTTTAGGTGACTAATCTGCGATCAAAAACACTTAGCAGGAATGGATCAGTCGCTGTTCTGAAGTTTGAGCTTATCGCATTTTTTCATGCTGGAACATGAGGGCTCAGGTAACCACTGCTTATTCAGACATTTACAATGATTGCTGTCAACGTTCTCAGCATCGAGAGGTGAATAGTTAGAGTGGCACTTTTAAAGGATCCTTTCTTAGAACTGATTGGCAATTTTGCAACCATGCTATTTTTTTTTTTTTTTTTGATGGACAACGGCTTTTCAAGTGAACTGTTGTCTTATTGTTGTCAAAATTTATTTTTGTTAAAATTGGAGGGGGAGGGTGTCAAACTGGTAAGTGTTTTTTTTTATTTTTTGAGAACATTAAAACCTTTTTTTTTCCAACCTAAAACTGTCAGTTTTCATTTACTGAAAACCAAAAAATGTTTGGGTTTAACTTTTTTGAAGACCCCTCACCCCAAAATCAAAAACAAATTTTGTAAATAATGAAAAGAGTTTTGTTTTCATTGAATTTGGGGGGTGGGGGGGAAGAAATCATTACCCAAAGTTCTAATGTCTAGGGCTAGATTGCAGCTTGACCTATGCATCTGTGCACGAGAATAAGCTTGAATAAAAGATACTCCCCCCCCCCATACACTTCTACATGGGCTACATTAGTATAGGGGTATAGAGGTAAGGGAGGATATTCACCTGCTTATTACCATCCTGGGGCATGTGGGTATGGAATGGGTGGATATTTGGCTCCACCCCCGTACTTGCTGGCCAGAGTAGCTTAGCAGCATATGGATGCTGGTATAGACCAGCAGCAAATTATGACACCTTTGAGGCAAGGAGGAACCGAGGGAGGAATTGTGACTTAGTACTTCTGGGACAGTGCAGTTTATACATCCTTCCTTGCTCAGGGCTGTGCCTCATGTCAGAACCTAGCCATATGGCTTCATACTGATTTGGGCATCTGTTAAAATTTCATATAAAAATCCTACAAACTAGAACCTCAGATGCGCTGAGGGCCTCCAGGGAGCTCCTGGGTAACTTCATCTCCCAAGGAAATCCCTGGTAATTGAGGCCCCTTGAACCAGGAAGCCCTCAGCAACCTGCCTGCATAGGGTCTTATATGAACAGATTTAAGAAAGACATTTCCCCCCTAAAGAATGTGTTGATACAGCGCAATTCAGGTCTTCCAGACACAGTGAAATCCTTGCAAGAGGCATCAGAGAGTGGATTGCCAGAGTTTTAGAAGCCCGGTAGCTGTTAGCCCCCTGCAGCATGAGGAAGAGTCTTCGGTCTCTCCGATGTACAGGAAAGAGAAGGTAAGGCGAATATCTGAGTTACTTCAAACAGCTCTATTTACATGCAGCTTTCAGTGGAGAATCCCAGCTCATCAAAAACTAGCTGCCGTCCTAATCTGAGTGCTGCTTTCCTGTCTGCAAGTGAAAAGCAAACTTCATTATACTGTCATGCTTTTAGCCCACGGTTTATATTTATATAAATGGTGCAGTCATTTGGCAGGTCCTCAGCTGGTGTATGTCAACAGAGCTTTATCTTCAGTGAAAAACGTGAACACCAGCCCCATCCCCAGCACAGATTTCTTCCCCTGGTGTGCCAGCCCACTCATGCTGGCCAGTGCATTGGAAGGAGAGGACCAAGGCTCTGTCCATTTCCCACCCTTGCCTGCTACAATGTGCAGGAAGGAAAGTAGCAGCTCCACAGAGGCTGTTCTTCCTCTCCCAGTTGGTGAGGTGGGTAACAAGAGGACAACACACGCCCCAGTCTCCCCTGCTGAGATTCATTATCGCACCAGTGTAACTGAGAGCAGAACTAAGCCCACTCATCCCGCTCAGTAATAAATTTGCCCCATGTCTAAGGAGTATTTACCAGGCACTGCTTTGTGGGGATTTCACCAAGCTCTGTGGAAGAGCCTACAAGCAGAGTAGGTAGGCATGCCATCATGGATAAATAGCCCCGGGAAAACAAAACAATAAGCTCTGCTTGTGCTATTTATGCAGTAAAACAATAAAATATCATATTTCAGTGATCAGCACTGGGGTTTTTGATGGAAAAATGTATATTTAATGATGACTGGCCTTCACTGTTTGACAAGGGGCTGTTAAAGCCCCTTTGAGAGTGAATCACATCTCTCTTCCCAACTAAAATTCTATCAATGATTTTATTATAATATCTGTAGAAAATTCTAATGTTAGAATCCCACTTTATTACTATAATAATGAATCTAATTTGTGAAACGTGTAAAGTGAGGCCATAACTGTACTGGAGAGAGAGATATGTGATCCCACTACAGCTAAATCATTTCCTGATGACTTGCACCCACATATTATCAACAGAAGCAAGATTAAGAGCTGAGCTATTTGCAAGCGTTTGAGATTGGGCACAGTTTCTAAAAGGAAAGCCCAAAATAATCATAGAAATGCAACAGTCATTGTGAAAAACACAGCCTCATTTACATGCATGGATGTAGAGACATTTTGTCTGTGATCTACTCCATCTAACTCCTTTCCCCTTAGCAGAAAAGCCTCACTTTTCAGTTGCCTATCCAATAATATCAAAGTGGAATTGTTGGATATGTCCATATTTATCTTAAATTCACTTATTACCTATTCCAGCTACTTGTCCTGCATGTCTATTCATTTGCTGGTGGTTCTTTTGGAGAACATGCAATGAAACAGAAAGGCAGCAAGTTTAAAACTGATAAAAGGAAATACTTTTTCATATGCATATCTAGTCAGTGGAACTCACTGCTGTGATATATGTTCCAAAAAGAGTAATTCTTGCCTTTTTATGTTTTAACCAAGTTCTGTTCTGTCATTCCTTCTGGTGATGACAAGTTATAGTGAACTCTAGATCTATGACTCTGAAAGGAAGTGCAGCGTTACTTCGCTGTAAATACTGCAATGATCTGAATGTAAACAATGTCGCAACAAGTGTTTCAGATCATGTCTTTTTAAGGACATCATACAAATACTGCATAGCCATATAAAGTTCAAAACTTCATTCAAAAGGCATTATTTCAGTTTGAACAATGGCATTTTGTGCTTTGATCAATTATCTAGACGAATTGTAGTAAATGTCCGCCTTCAATACTGAGAAAAAGGCCACCCGTGAACCAAGCTGTGAGTGAAAAGCGAAAAGCAGAGAGAAGGGTTCGATTTCGTGAGCCAGAAATCACTGGATATGGTATGTTTAAGATATTAAAACTCTTTATACTCTCCCAAGAGTGGCATTCTTTCCAGTGTTTCCACATCTTTCCAAATCCCTCTCCTCACCAGTGTCTGTTATCATTACTCATTGTGTTATCTGTGTAAATCAGGAAAGTTTCTTGAGGCACAATCCTTCAGCACAGGTGGTTATGATCCACCTTTCTGCCTTCCCTAGGGGCAAAATAGGCCCTGGCACAAGTTAGAACAGTCACAGAGCTATTTTCACTGACCTCCTGGAACAGTCCCCTAAAGGAGCATTCTAACAGCTCACGATCGACAGAGCAGTAGGTTCTGGTCACATCCCTTTTTCCCCCTTCTCATCTCATCCCATCCCATCCCAGAACACCCCCTCGGTGGCCCAGGATGGAGGTGGTGCCCCTTTAGGACAGATTTATGTGCTGTTTATGTCACTCCGAAGCAAAAGGGATTTAGCCTGGGATTTCAATAGGCGTTGGTCAGGTTCATGTTATCTGTGGGGCTTTCCAGTCATTCAGGATTTGGCACATGAAAGGATCCAGTAAGTTGCCCCTAAGTTCTGTGGATGTCCACTTAAGTGCTTAACACCACGTCTGAGGAGAAATTATTCTTCCCCATCTCACTCCCAGCATTTATGTCCATAACAACAGTGACAATTACAATAATCTCTCTCTAGTGCAAGTTGGGCAGTGTGGAATGGAATTCTAAGGGATCTGATTCTCCTCTCATTTAGAACCATAGGACCACAAGGTTAGAAGGGACCAGAAAGGTCACCCATTCTAACCCCCTGCCAAAATGCAGGGTTTGTTGTGTCTAAAGGCAGATGGCTATCCAGCCTCCTTCTGAAAACCTCCAGTGAAGGAGCTGGATAGCCAAGGCAGTCTGTTCCATTGTCCTGCTATTCTTACAGTTAGGAAGCTTTTCCTGAGATTTAATCTAAATCTGATATGCCGTAGTTTGAATCCATTGCCTCTTGTTCTGCCATCTGTGGCAAGAGAGAATTTTTCTCCATTTTTATGGCAGCATTTCAAGTATTTGAAGACCGCTATCGTGTTCCCCCTTAATCTCCTCTTTTCCAAAGTAAACATATCCAGTTCCTTCAGCCTTTGCTTGTATGGTTTGAATTCCCTCCTTTTAATCATCTTTGTCGCTTGCCTCTGGATCGTTTCCAGTTTCTCTACATCCTTTCTATACTTTGGTGACCAAAACTGAACTCGTTACTCCGGCTGAGGCCGTTCTAAGTAGAATGGGACTGCCACCTCCTATGCCTCTGTTAATACAACCTACGATTGCATTTGCTTTTTTTTTTTTTTTTTTTGCAGCATCATCTCATTGCAGACTCATGTTGAGGCTGTGATCCACCACAACTCCCAGATGTGCTGCTGCTAAACCAGTTTTCCCTCACTCTGTATTCGTGCATTTGTTTTTTCTTCCCTAAGTGTAGCACCTTACATTTGTCTTTGTTGAATTTCATTTTGTTGTCCATAGCCCAGTTCTCCAATTTATCAAGATTCTTCTGAATTTTAGCTCTATCCTCCAAAGTGTTGGCAAGCCCCCCTCCCCTTAGCTTTGTGTCATCTGCAAATTTGATCAGTCTGCTCTCTATACCTACATCCAAGTCCTTAATAAAGATTAATAAAGAATAAACAACAACAGACTCAAACCATATCCCTGTGGAGCCCCACTTGAGACCTCCCTCCAATCTGACATCATTCCATTAATAGGTTTCAGAGTAACAGCCGTGTTAGTCTGTATTCGCAAAAAGAAAAGGAGTACTTGTGGCACCTTAGAGACTAACCAATTTATTTTAGCATGAGCTTTCGTGAGCTACAGCTCATGAAGTGAGCTGTAGCTCACGAAAGCTCATGCTAAAATAAATTGGTTAGTCTCTAAGGTGCCACAAGTACTCCTTTTCTTATTCCATTAATAGATACTCTTTCTTTGCAATTGCTTAACCAATTCTGTGTCAACTTAATGGAAGTTCTGATGAGCCCACATTTCTCCAGCTTACCTATCAGCATGCCATGTGGAACTGTGTCAAAAGCCTTGCTGAAGTCCAGGTATATTATGTCCACCACTTCCCCCTGTCCACCAAACCAGTTGTCCTATCAAAGAAGGAAATCATAGAATCATAGAATATCAGGGTTGGAAGGGACCTCAGGAGATCGTCTAGTCCAACCCCCTGCTCAAAGCAGGACCAATCCCCAACTAAATCATCCCAGCCAGGGCTTTGTCAAGCCTGACCTAAAAACTTCTAAGGAAGGAGATTCCACCACCTCACTAGGTAACGCATTCCAGTGTTTCACCACCCTCCTAGTGAAAAAGTTTTTCCTAATATCCAACCTAAACCTCCCCCACTGCAACTTGAGACCATTGTTCTCCTTGTTCTGTCATCCGCTATCACTGAGAACAGTCTAGATCCATCCTCTTTGGAATCCCCTTTCAGGTAGTTGAAAGCAGCTATCAAATCCCCCCTCATTCTTCTCTTCTGCAGACTAAACAATCCCAGTTCCCTCAGCCTCTCCTCATAAGTCATGTGTTCCAGTCCCCTAATCATTTTTGTTGCCCTCCGCTGGACTCTTGCCAATTTTTCCACATCCTTCTTGGTAAATCAATGCCGGCTGTTAGCGATCGCTCTTTCATCCTCCAGGTATTCGCAAACTGAATATTTTATACGTGCTCTAGTAGCTTCCCAGATATCAAAATTAGGCTGACTGGTCTAGAATTCCCCGCCTCCTCCTTTCCCCCCCTTTTAAAGATGGACACTACATTAGCCCTTCTCCAGTCTTCCAGGACCTCTCCTGTCATCCATGAATTTGTAAATATTATTACTTGCACTGGTTTCCACTGAATCCTAGAAATGTAGGACTAGAAGGATCCTCCAGAGGTTATCTAGTCTATCCCCCCTGCTCTGAGGCAGGAGTATACCTAGCCCACCCCTGACAGGTGTTTGTTTATTCTGTTCTTAAAAACCTCCTATGTCAGGGATTCCACAACCTCCCAGGTAACCTGGTCCAGGGCTTAACTATCCCTATTGTTAGAAAATTTTCCCTGATAATTAACCTAAATCTCCCTCGCTGCAAACTAACCCATCGAATTACTCCTGACTCATAATGAAGTGTAATTGAGAGGAGAATTGGCCCCAGGTTTTTTTAAGACATGAAAAATTCCCAGCCTTTCACTTCAAGAGCCATAACAAATTTTCTTTATTGCAAACAGCCTGTGATTAAGCCTCCCTTGCTGTTTGTCCACACAGTGCTATTAATACAATTCAGTTAGAGGCTGGTAGGAGAAAGCTTGTTGGCGCCACTGACATTTTTCCATTCTCTGTATGTTCATGCTGGGTTGTGCTCGAGCTGCCCTTGCCAAATAGGCACCATTCCGGGATATTGTTAGATGAGGAATCCATGTTACAATAGTGTTTGTTTTAAACTTAACTTCCTACCTCAGCCTGCTGGTCTGTCTCATTTTCATGCTGGAAATGATTCAGATGAGGCGTTCCCTCTTGGCAACGGCTACGAAACCTCTCATCCCAATCACAACAGCAGCAGTCTCTGGATCTTACTTTCCTGCTCCATTGCTGTCTGTTTTCCATTTCTTCCTGAAATGCTTCTACCGTTTCACACTTGCCATTTTTAGGTAGCAACTTTCACTTATTGGGCCGGATGGCCCAGATTCTCATCAGGCCTCCTATCTCCTATTTCACTCTGCTACCCTGAGGCGACCTTGGTTAACGTGTAAGAACATTTTCATTCTCTTTTCTAGACATTTCCTGCTGGGACTACAGAGTTGGTAAGTTGACGTTTTACATTATAACTGTGAGCTATCCCTGGCACTAACCTGAGATTGCCTACCTGCTGCTGCAATTAATTGTGCAGCGATACTTCATGAATAGGAATTGTTCATGCTGTCCGTGTTTTTGTGTGTGCGTGAAGCACAATATGTGATCAGTTCTGCTTCAGTATTTTAAATCAACAGAAGGTAAGACAAGTAGAGGAAACAAGAATTCAGTCCCTGGAGCCATGTTTAATTTAAACATAATTAATACATTTTATGGCAATAAAATGGGTACAGGTTTTTCACTGAGATAGGGAAGTGAACCCCCACCCCCCCCAGCTAAGCTGTAGTTCTCTCAGCTGACTTCTACCCATGGTGAATATGCAGTTCATTAACGCACTGGTGACGTGGAGGAAATAATTAAAATAATCTGTTTTCTCTTCTTGTGTGTGCAAGAATATTCAAGGCAAACAAAAGTCACAGAAAAACTCCAACAAATCTGTGTGCAAGTGTTATTGACTATATTACAGGAAAATCTGGAGCGCCCCCCCCCCCCAACCAAGACTGGTACTAGAGTTGCCAGGTGTCTGGTTTTGAATCAGAACGCCCGGTCGAAAAGGGACCCTGGTGGCTCCGGTCAGTACCACAGACCGGGCTGTTAAAAGACTGGTTGACGGGGCTGGCAAGCTTCCTACCCAGCTTCATATGGCTCCCTGGAAGCAGCGACATGTCCCTCGGCTCCTAGGCAGAGGGATGGCCGGGGGGGCTCCACGCACCACCCCCGCCCCAAGTGCCAGCTCTGCAGCCCCCATTGGCCAGGAACCCCAGCCAATGGGCGCTGCAGGGGTTGCACCTGTGGGAGGAGGCAGTGAGCACATACCGCACAGAGCCACCTGGAGCCAGAGGGACATGTCACCGCTTTCTGGGAGCCCCCCAAGGTAAGCACCGCCTGGAGCCTGTACCCTCAGCACCCCAACCCCTTGCCCCAGACCTGAACCCCCTCCTACACCCCAAACTCCTCATCTCTGGTCCCACCCGAGAGCCCGCACCCCCAGCCAGAGCCCAGACCCCCTCACACACCCCAACTCCCTGCCCCAGGCCTGAGCCCCCTTCTGCACCCCTGCCCCAGCGCTGAGCTCCCTAGCGTACCCAAACTCCCTTTCAGAGCCCGCACCCACATCCTCTCATCCCTGATCCCACCCCAGAACCCGCACCCCCAGCCAAAGCCCTCACCCCCTTGCACATTCCAGCCCCCTGCCCCAGGCCTGAGCCCCCCCCTGCTCCCCAACCCCCTGCCTCAGCCCAAAGCCCCCTCCCACACTCTGAACCCCTCATTTCTGGCCCCATCCCTGGAGCCCACAACCCCAGCCAGAGCCCTCACCCCCTCCTGCACCCAAGCCCCTGCCCCAGCCTGCTGAAAATAAGCAAGTGAGTAAGGGTGGGGGAGAGCCAGCAACAGAGGGAGGTGGGATGGAGTGAGTGGGGGCAGGGCCTCGGAAAAGGGGTGGGGCAGGGGCAGAGCCTCAGGGGCGGGGCAAGGATGTTCGGTTTTGTGCAATTAGAAAGTTGGCAACCCTAACTAGGATCCATTGTGCCAGGTGCTGTACACATACATAGTTAGAGATCTTCCGGTTCTAAAGAGCCCACAGTCTAAATAGACCAGTTTGAAAAAAGGGAGAAGAAAGGAAGTATTATTATCCCCATTTTACAGATGAGGACCTGAGACTCATAGACATGTTGCATCAGATCCTCAACTGGTCTAAATCAGCGGAGCTGGTTACAAGTGATTTGTCCCCAGTCACACAAAACATCTGTGTCAAAGCCAGGAATTCAACCCTGAGCTCTTGAGAGCCAGTCTTGTACCTTTATCACAGACCAGCTGCCTCTTTAGTATTCAAGGCCCTTAGTTGGAGCTGAGTATGCTATTTGTAACAAACCGTTTAGCTAATGTGTTTAATGGACCCATGGGGGGGATGGAAGTTCCATTTCACAAAAGATTTTTCAATTTTGAAATCTGGCTTGGTTACAAATTGCAGTGAAAAGTGAAAATTACATAATTCTCTGTGAAGGAAAATACCAGAAAAAAATTCATTCTGAGTTGTTCAAAATGTGTTTTAACAAACTCAGAATGTCTCGTTGTCAAATTCCACTTTAAAATTCTTTTTCTGTTGTATTACGCTAGATGATGATACAAAATAAAATGTTTTGAAAAGAGAATTAATTTCAAAACAAAAAATGGAAACATTTCATTCCAAAAAGAACTTTCTTTCTTTCATTTTTAACAACAAAATTCTGGAAAAATGTACCCATTTTCACCAAGCCTTTTGATTTAAACTGAACTGCATATTCTGATGGAAAACAATTCCTCTGAAGTTTCACCACCCAGTTCAAGAATGTAGCCCTTTTTTCTGTTTCCAAATTAGACATGAGCAGACTGATTTTTTTAAAGAATTTATTTACAATTGTACAACAAACATAGTTAACCCTGAAGATTGTTTTCAATTATCAGAATTCACTTCCACTATACCTGTGCACTGTTCATTATTCATAGCATCTGATTGTTGATCTCAGGGTCTGGCTATACTTCAGGCTGGTGGCGTTTATGCCCAGCTGCAGGAGACATACCAGTGCTAGCTGTAATCCAGCTAGCATGCTACAAATAGAGAGAACAGCAGGAAGAGCTAGCTGACCTGAGTACATGCCTAGCATCTTGGATGGGTGCGTAGCCCTTCACACTACAAATGTCCCTGCAGCTATGCTTTACTTTTAGCACACTAGTTCAATCACATGGGTATGCCTCCTTGAGCTGGGAATTACTCCCCCAGCTCAAAGTACAGACATATCCTCACACCGTAATTTTTTCTGCTCCCTCACTGAAACTTTATAAGCAGGAAGTGAGCATTTCCAACATGAATAGGGACTAACGAATACCTACATTTATATATGAAGTGTGATTCCCTTGTTGCTCTCTGCGTGGTTTACATTTGTGTGATTTATAAACCCTCTGCAAGAACTTCAGAGGAGAGGGAATAAAAAGGCCTGAATCAAAATGGGATTCTCAATTCAGACAATCAGTTCCCAAATAATTTTCACTACTATAAGACTAACTGTGACCTTTTTATTGAAGTCTGTCACCCAGTTAAGAACGAAGAACAATATCAGGTGATTTGAGAGACAAATCGCACATTGGAAATATTGAACAGCACATAGTTTCACTGAAAGAACTGGTGAGCAATCCGCAGGCTAAAATATGTTCACATAAACCTTTTGTAGAATAATTCCAAATAACAGACAAATTAATAAAAATCGAAGCCTATTCACAGATAATCTGCAAGCAGAAAGAAGGTCTACATTCAAATGAAGAAATTATTTGCTGCAAATAATTCACCCAACTCTATTAGAGAGCATCGATTTGGCTTCTGGTGAGCTTTCAAATGACTGGCTATTAACATTCTACCTTCTCCCCACACACTTTTTGATACATTATTATGTGCTTGTTGCTTGATTTTATGACTTTTACCTTCCTTTATGTACATCTGTATGACAGCTTAATTGACTGCTATGTATTCCAGGATTGGTAATAGGAGCTAATTTAAATACACTACAGCTAACGTCGGTCCTTTACCCATAACAATACACACCACATTTTTACCTTCTTATTGATCATGTGCATATGCCAGGCAAATAGTTGCGCACTCTCATTTTTTATTCAGGCATGAATTTGGTTTTCGAGAGCACATTTAATACTCGGAGTGCTTTATAAAGTAACACTGACTGTGCAATGACCATGCAGACCAACGGAGTAGCCATTACTCTCTCAGAAATAGCTCACACATGCTGTTAAGGGGTAAAAGAAGGATGGTTTGTGGCTAAACACAAGCCTGGGAATTAAGAGAGTGGAGATCTATTCCAGGCTTCCTGTGTGACTAGATTGCCACAGCCTTTACCCAGCTGGGCAAGGAAAGGAGAGGGAGTCTGGCGCAGCAGTTGTTGTGGTAGGATATGGGGTGCGGCTGCAGAGGCCGAGGGGGTCACCTTCGATAGTGAAGGATGGGGCTCTGGGCTGCAGGGATACAACCAGGTGAGCAGGCTGCAGTGGACACCAGGCCCTGATTTCTGAGTGTTGTAATCTTTAAATAAACCTAATTTAGTTGCTACATATAAATTTTTGTTACTTCAGTGCAGAGAACAAGACAGGACTAACATGCCCTCTGGCTTACTCCCTTGCTTAGACTATGCCAATGACAGGGAGTACGGCGCTCTCCGCATCACAGCTGTACTCCCTGTCATTGGCAAATGATCAGGGGAGTCAGGGAAAGGGATGGGAAGTCAGCCCCCACAACCTGCCATCCACAGTAGATGACCAGGCACACAGCGGGTAATGAGCTGTTCCAGGAGAGGGTGTAAAGTAACTTACTCCCACCCCAGAGCAGTGGGGAGGAGCTGGGAAGTACACTATGCACTGCTCCTTACTCAAAGGAGATTGTATGGTTAGAGTCTAGCTCTAAGCCTGGTGTGCCTGTTTCTTTGCCTGTATCATGAGGCTGACCCTTCTCCGATCCACTGGGGCGTTGCAAATCTCAGCTTGTCAGGCAGACAGAGTTGACACAGATGCCCACCACAGAAATGCTGACATGTAGAATAGTAACAATCCTTGCATTCAAGGTAACTGCACCAAATTACGCCAGCTGAGGATCTGGCACCTAATGTCAACACCTGTGACACCATCCAACAGAACTGGCCAGTTCCCCCTTGTTTTGATCTACTTTAACCACGGCCTGTGTCTTTGTTCCCAGCTTCCTTTTACTGCTGTTAACCTTCCCCCATACACACCATGACCTGCATACACTGCACTGACCCATGCTGCAGCAGGGAGAATGTACAATTCCTATCATAGAATCATAGAACCATATGGTTAGAAAGGACTGCAAGGGTCATAATGCCAAAATGCAGGATTCGTTGTGTCTAAACCAGCCCAGACAGATGGTTATCCAGCCTCTTTTTGAAAGCCTCCAGTGAAGGAGCGTCTTCTCCTCTAGCTAGTTCGTTCCATTGTCCTACTTTTCTTACAGTTAGGCCATTTTTTCCTGAGATTTAACCTAAATCCGCTATGCTGTAGTTTGAACCCTCTGCCTCTTGTCCTGCCCTCTGTGACAAGAGAGAACAACTTTTCTCCATCTTTTTTAAGGCAGCCTATTCCTCCAGTTGGGATAAGGCGCAGGAGCACAGTGCAAACCTATTGTACAGGTCTCTTATGCAATGAGAAGCATTGTACACCTCCAGCTATCCTCAGAAGTCAGGGTACTCTAGATGCTTGATGCCAGATCCTAGCCCTTAGACTAGAGGCGCAAAGTTACTGTAGTGCCAGCTTAACTGGCCAGTGGAGAATTCCTCCTAACTGGGTGTATCTTCCAGTGGGATAGGGATGTTGTAATGCCACCTCTCCTTTATTAGCCCCCAGTTGGTTGGAAGGAGATTATGCCCAATGGCCCCCAAATGGTTGGACAGAGGGGGTTATGCCCCCATTAGTCCCTGGGCTGTCATCGTGGTAGTGATAGGATACACCATGGAAAAGTTAAACTTCATTGAAACTGGTGGGTGTACCAGGCGTTTGTCACTCAGGATACATGTACAAAACAAATGAGCTCCTTTATGGAACCAGAAAGCGGAAACAACAGGAGAACCACCCAGAACACAGGCACATGGCAAGGCTTGAGTAGAAGTTGAACTATGTGACCCAAGGAATTTGCCTGGGCACTGATATAGCAAATGCAGGTACTGGGGCAGTGATTGGTGGATTGTGTGCCTGTGTAAGAGAGAAACACCACATACCAGACACAGAGAAGGAGAAGAAAGCCAAGGAACAGCAGAACAAGCACTAAGGATGTGGCCCTGAAAAAGGGGTGAGAGAGCTTTTTGGGCAGAGTGCTGTAGAAAAGAGGCTTAGAACTATGAGCAAAGAAATTATCTCCTGTTGTGTTCAGGGAAACTGGACTTTGTATATTCTTAAATAAACAGGATTGCCCCCAAAGAAATATCTGGCTCCATCATCAATTTCTCCTCTTAGTGGAAACAACCAGCAGGACCCTCAAAACTGGCTCACTTCTCACATCATGAAGGGGTAACAGAAAGATTCACTAAAGATGCATTCTCATATCTAAATCTCTATTTGCCCGTTATTCCTGACCAGCCCCTTCGAGAACGTTGCAATGGCATAGCCCAGCTTATAATAGACAGCAGAATGGCACCCAAGCTGTAAAATGTAGCCCAATGATTTCCACGTGGGTAGTACACCTGACCCACAGTGATCTGAAATTCCTCAGATTATTTTTACAAGCAAGAAAGGTTTACAATATATTCCTTTTCATGATTAAGCACAGCGGACTGTCCACTGTGATTAGCAAGTTTAACATTGAGAGGCAGACTGGCCCTGCGAAAGCATTGTAAACGTGCCGCTGAGTCGATAGATCCTCATGTCCTTCTTATTTTAATTAGCAGGCCCTGTAACAAGTTAATGTTACAGGGGAAAGGCAAGTAATCTACTTCTTCTCTCTTTATGGAACATTTGTGAGCATTAAATAATTAGTCGTGGTTGCTTAATATTCTCTAGTATTTAACCTAGTGTTTTGCTTAAATGTATAAAAAATAATTGCTGTGAGGAAATTTGAGAACATGCATTAACGATGGTAATCCTGTTCTTATTGTATATAATTAAACCCTTCTAATGCTCCATTAGATTACATCTTTCATATTCAGTAGCCTCTGTAGGGAGGTGTGACTCGCTGCCATTTAACTGATGCATAGAGAAGCACTCACAACCAGAGCACTGCTTAACCTGCTGTTTCCAGA
Source organism: Eretmochelys imbricata (assembly GCF_965152235.1). NCBI lineage: Eukaryota > Metazoa > Chordata > Testudines > Cheloniidae > Eretmochelys > Eretmochelys imbricata. The sequence goes on from NC_135577.1 coordinate 115,027,487, forward strand.
AAACCAGGACAAAGGCAGCAGTGGGGGTCAAATTTGGGAGCTGTTTCAGACAACACTAAAATAATGCCTGTTTCTTTTCTCTCCCCAACCTCTCCCAGCACATGACAGGCCATCAACTGGATTGCCTTTGCTCCTGTGGTTTTCACTTTGTTTAGTGCTGATCCTGGCTGTGAGTCTGTACTACAGCAGTGTGAAGCAGAATTTCAAAGTCTTGGAAGAATTTCAATCCCAGCTCGTTATCTTCTTTCTTCAGATAAGACACGTTGCTTTGAAATGCTGGACTTGGTTTATGAGGCAATAACAGTGTCACACGTGTGGAACCGTGCATAGCCCAAGACAAAGATCTTAGCAGATAACATCTAAATGCATATTGCAGCACAAGGCTCACAGCCCATTCAAACCAAACACCAGAGAATGTGCCAGCCTTCCCTTTGAAGACTAATATAGAGCTGACCCTGTTGTACACTTACCTTTTCCTGTAGCCACTTGTTTTCCATTTCTTTTATTATTATTGTATATATTACACTAACACCTAGAAGTTGCAACCAAAATCAGAGCTCCATTGTCCTAGGCAATACATAAATATCTGGTAAGAGATAGTCCCTGCCTCAGAGAGCTTATAAACTGAAGAAACAAGAAAAAGCAAAGGAACAGAAACACAGAGATTAATTGATTCAATCAAGGTCATATAGGTAGATAATACCAGGAACTAAACCCAGGTCAATCAAGTCTCAGGTCAGTAGCTTAACCACAAGACCATCATTCCGCTCTGGTTTTGCTACTGCAATATGTGCAAGCCTTACTTCTTGTGTTCAAAGGCTCTCCAATGCTGTATTTTACACATATGTGAAATGATTGTGAGTAAAACCTTGGCAGACGGTGTTCTCATGTCCCCTCATGCTTTCTCCTATGTGGGCAAAAGATTGCTCTTGGAAATGTTTCACTGGGCTCCCCAGCATGGAAGAGAGCATGGAAACCCGTTTAACCAGGCTATGGGTATTTGCCTAATATCACACATAACAGAGTTGAATCCCAGGTTAATTATCAAGTCAGTAGTTTAATCCTCTGAGTTCAATTCAGTCCGTAAACCTCATGAGCCAAGTTTACATGGTTTGTGACAAACTTCTTCAATTTACTTCTAGCTCGTATTCAGTCAGGGGATCACATATTCATTCTATGCATGCCCAACGATAGTTTAAGGCTTTGCATAATGCTACAACTGACCGTTTATGAAGGTGGAAAGGACAAAGCTCCATTGTCTTGGGAGGCCCCCCATTAATATCTTACAGTAAGGATATTTATGAAGGGGATCTTTTTAACAATGATAGTGCAATAAATGCTGAATGCCTCTTGTGTGTGTCAAAGTGGATCCCAATGTGTCTATCCAAGTGTGTCTCAGAGAGGGCCAACAAATTCATCTGGCCTATGAGACTTTCTGGACTTTATTTTCTCCGTAGGAATAAATAGCAACATCCTTTCTTTCCTGGTCTTCTTTTCAAGTAAAATTAAAAGAAAGTATTTGGACAAGTGCGCTACTGTATTCAAAAAGATAAAGACTACGTGAGAGTCTGCAACAGCAGAAAAAACCCTGCGAAGAAGATGGAAGACAATGCTTGCAAGATCACAGCCCAAAGTCCTATGTCGTGACAACCAACAAAACACTATGCATATTATTGTTAGTTGATAAAGAATATTCCATATGGCATTGAGGGGCAACAGCACATCATCTTCCAGGCATCTTAAAGTAGGCAAAGAATTAAATCGGAACAGGGAGAAGCAACCTTTTCTCATAAAGAATGTATGCCTCTTCTCAATTGAAAACAGATGAAACAAACTACAGTATTGAGTCTCAAAAGCAGAAAGAGGTGACTTCAGCAGCTAAGTGGATGCTCACCATAGGCTGTCACAGGCCCACAGGCAATTGCATCAGACAAGCTGCCAGTTTGGGAGTCAAAGGATGCTCACATAGGTGTATTCATCCCTGTGACTTTTTACACAAACCGATTGTGTGGTTCAGTCCAATGGAGGCAAGCTGTACCATCGCCTTGCTTCCCCATTTCCTTTTTTTAAAGTAATAAGGTGAGAGATTTACAACTTCTACGTGAGGTTTCAGAGTAGCAGCCGTGTTAGTCTGTATTCGCAAAAAGAAAAGGAGTACTTGTGGCACCTTAGAGACTAACAAATTTATTTGAGCATAAGCTTTCGTGAGCTACAGCTCACTTCATCGGATGCATTCAGTGAAAAATACAGTGGGCTTTTATGTGAGTAACTCATTAAAACGTTTCTTGAGAAAGGTTAGGAAATGGTATATTAGTGAGATGAGCAGGTAATTTAAATAACCTTCAATCCCTCCCTCTGTCTACATAGAAGTGCCCCACCCATTTAGCTCACCTTTTCTGGAGCTGAACTGTAATTTCTGGAAGAGGCACATTGAAAACAGGGGGCTTGTTTTGAAAGGGCAGTTTATTCAGCAAGAGCCATGGTGTGGTACTGCAGGTAATACATACAGCAACTTCAATAGTCTGGGAGAGGACGTGCTAGTTTGTACCACCCTGATATGCTAATGTAATGCTTTACACCTCTCAGAAAACAAATCAGAGAGTTAAGAAGATAAAATGATAACTCCAGAATAAGGATTGGAAAGGACAAGAAACAGGGATGAAATCCACATTTAATAGCATTCTATTTATTCACAAGACGGTAACCACCTTTAAAACAGGTCTAAAAATTTTTTGAGGTAAGTTATACACAATAGATTATATCAGTCTCAAACAAATTGTATTCAGCATGCATCTTAGGCCTTTGAAATTATTTAAGCCTAACCCCCTTCCTGTGAGGGAAGTGGTATTATTCTCATTTTACAGCAGAAGTCTCAGATAAATCTAATGCCTGCCCAAGTTAAAACAGCAAGTCAGTAACAGAGCCAGGAATCTCTGATCCCACAACTCCTGGCTCCCAAATCTCCTGACCCCAAATCTCCTGGAATCTCTGAACCTCTGAAAGTTGGACAGGTCACTAACTTGGGCACCCAAATCTCTTGGTTAACCACTAGACCATACTTCCCCCCTGCTCTTATCCATTCTATTTTCTCCTCACACATAAGCGGATGCCCAATCCATCCATTCAGAAGTTCTCTCACACACACAGTCTGACTCACTTGTTTATTCTCTTACTATTCTTTATTCATCACCAGATGTACTCGCACCCTTGTTAACTGGACTGGAATCTTCATTACTGATGTTGTATGGATTGGTGTCAAAAGGTGAAGGTAATACCTTGATAGGACATAAAATCAGAAAAGCTAAGATGGTGCCAGGCAGTCACAGGACACCCATGACTGGAGTTGGAACTGAAAGGACCCACGGTTCGTGGACTGAATCCTGGATGCTGCTGTTTTTTTAATTATAGCCTCCCCCCATTGGACGTTGCATTTCTGCCTCAGCTATATGACTGAGATGCAAGTTTTTTCTCAGCTGAAATGAGTCCCGGTGGAAGATCAGGTAATGCAGTTTGCAAAGGCTTCCAACAGTCTGCAGGGGGAATGAATACCCTCATAAGTCAGGAAGGCTAACAGGAGTCACCAGCCTGTTCATAATATTGAAGCTTCCCAATGAGGAGGACAGGGAGCCAGACAGTGGAAATACCACATACAGAATGAATACATTATTAGCAATAGGGATCTAAAACATGTACTGCTAGCGAGGATCATTTTGTCCTTATGAGACAGGCAGATTACACAGACAGGCTGCAAACACTGCAGGCCAGAATCTCAGCTACTGTAAACTAGGATCTCTCTTTTGACTCTTGGAGCTCACTAGCTGAGAATAAGGCCCTACACTAAAATTAGTCCAGTAGAAGTTCAAATGATAGGCATGAAAACACTGAATTTTCAAATAATTTATTTGTGTATAGCTCTAAATCATAAAAGTGCAATGCACTGTCCAGCAAAAAGCATTCAATATAAAAACACATTCATTCAATATCAATAATACTAGGGTACATTAGTTACACTGACCCCAGTCCTGCTCCCCTCAAAGCCAGTGCAAATTTTGCCAGTGGTTTCGCTGGCAGAAGGATCGGGCTCATTATTTCCATTTTGCCAAATGTTTACAAAGTATTCTATTAAAATGCTAGTAACTGATTTTCCACATGTAAATAAACTGCATCCCTTTCACTATTGTATAAAAACAACAACAGTAAACATTACTCAGACTCTGTGGTTCTGTGAAATTGCATGCAGTTTATCCCCCAAATCAGCAGTTAATAATCACAGCAATAGATAACACAACGCATGAGTGCTAATATTTAAAATATACTGGGCCATATCCTCAGTCGGTGTAAACAGGCATGGCTCCAATGATGTAAATGGAGCTACGCCACATACTCCAGTTAAGGATCTGGCCCACTCTTGGTTTTAGAGATTAAAAGAATTATGAAAACTGCTAAAATTGTGTCCTAAAGAATCTATTGCACAGACCTGTTTAGCAGGATAAAATAATGTTCATCTAGGCTCTCATAAAGCTTTTTCCAAGTGGATACAAGAAAAGAAGAGACAGTAATTCACAAATATGTAAATCACAGGACATCTATCTAGAAGAGGTTCAGATGCATTCAGACTCTGCATTAAACAAGCAGTAAAGGTACACTTTAAATCTCTGCAGGCAGTAACATACTAAAGATACACCCTTTAAATCTACAATGACCTTGTTAATGTTCTCCTTTTAATAACGGCAAATTTGCAGTGATTTTGGAACACTCACTCTGTTTTACCTCACAAATCACCAGCTACACAGGGGAAAGGCCCAGTTGTCTATTATTTCTTATACTTTGATTTGCCAAAGTTAAAGGCACAGCTTTCAGAGTCAGTCAGAGAGATATTTCAATTTGCTCACTCAGAAAAAAATTGGGTGTTATACCAATCTAAGCACTTTTGCACCAGTATAACTGTGTCTATACTAGGGCGTCATACTGATATAGTTAAAGCCCTACAAAAGCTGAGAGTAGACCAGCACATTTCTCAAAAAGACTTGTTCCACATGCAGTATGTAAAGCTATAACACTTGAATCAACACTGACCACGTGAGCAACGCTAAGACTAAAATGACGGCCACTTTTGCCTACTTAGGGACTGAAGAACTGGGACCTTTATGCTTCGAATATGAATGTTTAAATTCCTCATGTGAAATATATTAACAACTTTCTTTGCTATCCATTTGCATTCTGATTTATGTGGACACTGCATTCTGCAGTTCCCATGAGCGGTTCCTGTCTCAAATAGAGACACAAGGAATAAGGATCAAGTGGTTCTACAATGTCAGTAAAACTCTTTATAATCTGTTGTGCACTCTAAAGTTTGCAGAGATGTTTTGAGGATGAAATGAGCCTGGAAGAAGAGATGTCAGTGGTATTGTGGGGTTTTTTTTTATAAACCTGCAGAAACCTTTTAGTCCTGTGCTGTAGATCACACTATTGATTTCTAAATTGCACAGTTTGAGTTGGTAAATAGAGTATAAGTTTGGTTCACTGATTAGAGTAACATCAATTAGATGGCAGGAGAGCCAAATCTTCTTTGCAAACTAACACCCATGAGGTATCCTCAAGATCAACTGCAAAACCCTTTTTGTTTTCCTGCCCTATTTAAATGGATTTCCTTTGCAGTACCATCATTCTGCAGTGGTTATGAGTGCCAATTCAGTCTTTTCTCCCCTTAGGGATGCTATTCAGCAGGAGCTGTTCAAAGTCATTTGCAAAAGGATTTTGATGACCATAACAAGAAGAGTATACTCAGCTCTGGGTGACTTGAACATGCACCTGGGAAGTCAATGTTTAACAGTTTAAAACCACTTCGAACACTTTACCAAGGGAAGTGGCTAATTCATCATCACTTGGAGTCTTTAAATCAAGTCCAGATATCTTCCTAAAAGATATGCTCCAGTTCATGCACAAGTTATTGGACTTGATAGGGTTCGTGCACATAGCAGGGAAGAATGATTGATTCTCCTGCAGGAATTACAGGGTGAAATTCTATGGACTTTGTGATGAAGGAGGTCATGCTAGATGAACCTTTAAGGCTAGGTTTACACTACCAGCTAGGGGTGTGGCTCCCCTGCTCATTGAGCTAGTGAGCGTATTAACAGCCGTGTAGCCGGTAGCACAGGTAGCAGGAGTGGCGGCGTAGGCATGGCTTAGCTGTGCCAAGTACATACCCAGCCTCCGCTGCTGCGATCCATGCTACTGCAGCAACCCTAAGTACTCGTGCTAGCTCAAGGAGGGCTAGTGCGGTAGTATGTCTACACAGGCAGGGGAATCAGACCCCCAGCTCATAATGTAGACATAGGCAAAATAGATGGGTCAAATATTTCCCTCGCCTAACTCCTTTGACTTCACTGGCAGTATGCCAGCAGAGAATTTGGCCCCATGAACCTATGAATGTGCTTTTTACAATTACCTTCAACAGAAACAGGTTTGGGGCTTGTATGAAAGAACTGGGGAAATTTTCAAAAGAGCCTAAGTGAATTAGGAGCCTATGCCTCATTTTCAAAAGTAGCTGTGGCTTAGGAGCCAACGTTTCTCTGGAAGTCAGTGAGATTTTACTTCTAAGTACTTAAATCATCTTTGAAAATAGACTAAGTCGGATGTTTTTGAAAATTGGAACCATGATGCTTTAAACAGCTACAGTAGCTATTAGAGGTAGAAATATTTAAGAGTTGGGGTATTCACATTAATGCAATATCACTTTAAACACAATCTTTTGTCCAGACATAAGATACTCAAGAATTCCATGAGAAAACACTATTGTACAAATACGTCTCCCAATATTAGAATAAAGAGCAGCAGTGCAAGTAGGGCTGTCCGGTCCGGTCGGCTACGCTGTACTAGCAAGATATTTATAGCCGGTACAGAGTACTGGAAAGACAAGGAGCAGAACGTGCAGCAGCCCCACGCCCGCAGCACCTCCAGTGCAGCTGTTCTGCCCCCAGCCCTTCCACACAGGGTCTCCTCCGTCTGTGGAGCAGCCCCGTCAGAGGACAGGGCGGGAGGTGGGCCTGGGGGTTGCACAGCTGCACCAGAGGAGCTGCTGGCATGGGGCCACCCAGTGGCCTCACGTTCTGCTCCTTTCCCTGCTGCGGTTCCCAGGAGAGCCCTGCAGTTCAGGGCTCTCCTGGGAACCGCAGCAGGGAAAGAAGCAGAACCCCCACCCCCACCCTTCCATGGAACTGCGTGTCCTCCGGCACCCAGTAGCAGTCATGCAGGAGGACAGGGCTTGGGGGGCGAGGCTGGGGGCGGTACAGCCGCCGAAGGAGCTGCCAGCATTCTCCTCCTTTCCCTGCTGCGGTTCCTGGGAGAGCCCTGAATCGCCGGGCTCTCCTGGGAACCACAGTGGGGAAAGGAGCAGAACGAGGGGCCACCCGGCGGCCCCACACCAGCACCTCCTCCTGAGTGGCTGCTGTACTGTCCCCAACCCCCCGACCCCGTACTGTCCTCCAGTGGGCCTGGCTGCTGTACAGAGAACACCCTGCATGGAAGGGCTGGGGCAATACAGCCGCACCGGAGGAGCTGCGGGCATGGGGCTGCTGGGCGGTCCCACGTTCTGCTTCTCCTACACAGTGGGAGGAGGACAACACCCTCCCCAGGTAATGGGGGTGGATCATGGGGAGGGGATGGGGAGAGTGTGGGGGCCCCGGGATGGGGGCAAGGTGGGGAGGAGTCACATGAGGAGGTCACATGCTCCCCGTGGCGCCTCCCCCCCGTACCAGTAAGAAATGGATTCCACTTGCACCACTAATAAGGAGGCATTATCAATCAGCCAACTTTATGGCTACATTGCAATACATACATTGTGCAGTAAATTAGGTGAATGTACATTTCAGTTATGCATTTCAGACACCATGGTTAGGGTTTCTGAGAGACTGAAATGATTGCCTGATCCTTTTGTGCCTGGAATAAATCAGAGGGTTGTCCTTCTCCATAAAGCGTTAGGATCAAAATAATTTATCAGGATTTGGTCGCTTTAAAAAAAGTACAAATGTTTATGAGCTGTGTGTCTGTCTGTGAAGGCTGAAATATAATGCAGAAAAAGTTTACTCTTTCTAAAGGAGGAAAAGAATGGGAATGCAGTGCATTTCGGCCTTGAGGAAATCAGGGATAAAATCATTTTAAAACAAGATTTCCAACACTGTTAGGTACATATGCCTTTTTTCATTGTGTGCAAAGTAGAAACTGAATGTGCATGAACTGGTATTCCTCTTAGGACAAACTTTAAAAAGGGCATTGCAGTCTCCAGGGTTTTTGCCTGCAGAACAAACATCTTAATAAGACAAAATAGAACATTTCCATCAGCAAAGATTAGTGATTGGGCAGCCCTAGCTACAGATTTCAGAACTGTATCCGAATGCAAACTTTCCTCAGAGTTCACAGGTGTTCACTCCCAGGACTCTGATTTTGAAGTAGACACAAAAGTTTAATCAAACCCCAAACTAAATGTTCATAAGAGAATATAATTCTGACCCATTTGTATGATCAGCCAAATGTTATACATAAAGGAGAACCAATTCAAGCAGCTGTGAGTGATTTACAGAGAATGTCTGGGATGCAAACACTGGAGGACAGGAATTATAAACAAGGTGTTTGTATACAGCGTTAACACCACATACACCAAAATGCACGTGCTTTGTATTAAATAGTCTGCAGATCATTCTGGTTTGGAGGTTTCTCATTTTAAACTGTACTTTACAAAACTGTTATGTGGATGGATGTGTTTAAAGACAATGCAGAGAATCAATTTTTCACACAATGTCAGTCTGTCATTGATTTTTTGCATCTCAAAATCAGTAGAGGCTAACTGCTAGCAGCAGCACTGGGAAATGAGTATACTAAATCTGTACAAAGAAGCAAGAACTTCTCAGACTAGAATTCAAATAGAGGCTCAGTGTAACTGAGAGTCCAATCCTGCCCTCCTTGTGCACTCAATTATGTTTCTCCTATCAATGAGAGTTTTGAGCGCACAGAGATTGTAGGATCAGGCCCTGGTCCAAAGCCCAAAGAAGAGAGTAGAAACACTCCAGTGGACTTCTGTGAGTTTTGGATCAGGCCCTAAATGAGTAATCTCTATAAGAAAAACAAATACATTCAGAAAGGTCCTGATATACCAGATACCATATAATTAGCCACCAGAGACTGACCAGCTGTGTCATCCATTTCAGTGACTTAGTATCAAAGCCCTTGTCAATTTAACCAGATATTTGCATATATGGCTCTGAAGGGGGAAACAAGTGTTCAAATGCTTTTAAATATAAATTGCCCAATTTTCAGCTGGTGTAAATCAACATAGCTCTATTGACTTCAATGGAGCAACACTAATTTACACCAGCTGGGGATCTGGCTTCTTATTATCTCATCTAATTGAATAAAACCAATGGGGTTTAAAATGAATTTTCCCCTCTACAGTCCTACCAGTATATAATCGCAGTTCATATACATCTTTCTTCCCTTCCTTGCATTTACTTTTCTTCTCCAATTGATGGATCATTGTTTTAAAAAAAACATGCTAATTGCTTTGGGTCTTACATCATTTGCTAGGCTGTTGCAGAAGAAGAATTAGTTTTGACAATTGAAGGATTAAGGCTTTTAAGAAAATATACTTTAAGGTATTTGACACCTATTTTGAATAAGCATTAATTACTATGTCCTAATTAATAGTAACACTTCCATCAAAGGGTTAATGTGCATCAAGGAGTCAATGCACATTCATGTTACATTAGGAACTTTGTTCAAAGGGAATGTCATCCTCCAGTCATGTAGGATTCCAATGTATTTCAATCTACAAAATGTAACACTTCTCCTGCCTTCATCTATAACTATGCTGTCTTGTTCAAGATTATATAAAAGTATAAACAGTAATCCCTAATACTCTGCGTAAGTGAGGATAAACCTTGAGGGATAGGAACTAGTACTCAGTCACACTAACAATGAAATTGTTTGATAACAGAGAGAGGTATCCATATCTTAAGTGGCATCATGCAGATAAGAAAGAAAGAAAGAAAAAAAAAGGCAGTGTAGAAATTTAAGCTATTCTGACATTCTCTGACTGTCTACAGGGGATTTTACATCAATATCATGGTTTAATAATGGGGATTATCCTAACAACCCCTTTAACATGGCATATGTGTGCATGTGTACACACACACACACACACACACACACACACCCCTCTCTAATACTGAACACCTTCATCAACAAATCATGCTTATCTGAGTTTTCATTTGTTATAGTACATATTTCTCTCAGCAGCATCATAAACAAGCACAATCCCCTAAATTCCCAAAGCAAAGCTGCAGAGTTTTACCTACGTGATGCCCATGAGAGATTCAGGGATGAAACACTGCATGATGCTTTGAATATTTAAGGGACAGGACTTTACAAGCTTTTCTACCCTTTTAAAAACACTTTGCTCCAAACTATTGTTTTACTTGAGCTCTCTTAAAAGAAGTTTTGGTTTTAAAAAACAAAACCACATTTTTACAGTTTCTCAGCTCGATCAGGTTTTTCTAGCACTATGTCCTCTGTCAGCAATGAACATAACTCCTTAACCCAAGTGGTTTTGCGAACAGGAAAAGGGCACTGGTGGAAGCCAGGGCATCTGGAATGTATCTAACGTAGCAGGTTACTTGTGTGTCAATACCTTGTTGGTGTGGTAGCAATTCAACAGAACAGTGTCTATTTGCATTTTAATAAATAAGGCTCTATGTAAACTCTACCTTCGTTACTATCAGCCATTTTATGTAGGCCAAAAAGGTGGTCTTTTGAGTCTGATTTAAACATCAGTATGTCCAGGAGCAAAATAAATGCAGGCCACATTCTTAACAAGGGTATCTGGGTATTTGCTATGGGCAGCAGCAATAGATATATAGGGGGAGGAAATGGCAAAAACCACTGAAACACTCCCCCCTTACAATCCTTCCCAAAAAAAAAAAAAAAAAAAAATGCTGAGTTTTGTTACATGAAATGCACAACCTTGTTAAACTACTCGGGTCTCAGGCATGGTTTTGGACAATGCAAATTAAAGAAGAATTTGAAAGGTCAAAGAATGGTGATGCATTAATAATGGTGCCTAACTCAATAATGCCTTGGTAATTTACAGCTAGAAAGAGTAACTTGGATGCTGCAAAATATAAAAGAACAAGTTCACATTCTCATCCCTGGCCGTATTTTCTGCCCTAGCCCTCACTTTGGCACAAGTAGTTTGGCCTGGGTGTTTCAGCTTTAGAATAGGAGCTGGCAGAGTGCTTTCTCACAGACTGAAAACTAGAGGAAAACTGTTCTCAAACAAAAAGGCCCAGTTTGGTTAAAACTAAACTACTTCTGACAACCTAGCTCAGAAGTTCGCCTTCTTCTAAACTAGCTTCATAGCTGCTAATCTCTGTCCTCTTCCTTCGAGCTACTAGGGAACTTTCCTTGAAAAGCTCCTTGCTTTTAAGCCCTAATGAACCATCCTAACTAGCTACCTCAACTCATTCCACCTGATTCAGATGAATAGAGACATTCTCTCACCTGTTTGTATTATATTAATTTGGGCTGGGGTTTTCAAAGGAATTTAAGGGAGTTAGGTGCCCAACTCCTATTGGGTTCCTGACTCCCTTAGTCTCTTTTGAAAATCTCAGATTTAGTCTATTGAGCTGAAGAACAAACAGGATAATGAAAGGGCTTTAATTCCTAGAATAAAAGTTATCTGCAAAACCAAACAGACTAGAAACTTTGAGCCAAATATTCTCTTCTTTTTTTGGGGGGGACAGTGGATTGGGGAAAGACAATCAGGCACCTGCAGGGAGGCAGGCAGTGTGAAAGTGGAGGGAAGGACAGCCTCATCTTCACAGCATCATACTCTTCTCCAGAACCAGTGGAAGCATTCCCAAAAGGACAGCCTCTGTTGTCTAGGAAAGGAAGTGATGGGGAGACATCCACTTTCTACATCAACAACAAGTAACTTATGTCCCACCCAGAAAATTACTTACGTTAATTTTGAGCATGTGAATAGCACCATGGAAGTCAGTGATATTACCACATGCTCAAAATTAGGCTAAGTAACTTGCTGGATGGGGGCCTTAATGCTGAACCTTAAACTGGCATTAACTTACTTGGTCTCCATCTCCATCTTCTTAAAATCCTTCCCTGATGTGAATTCACAGCTGGAGAATGCTGTGGAAGCATGGCTCCTGCAGGAATTTTGTTCCTTTGTGGGTAGGAACCAGTACATGGAAACAGGGCCTCTGTGTAGATGGACCTTGTTTCTAGAAACCCTGTTCAGACAGATCTAGTCTCTGGAAATCGTCTGGAACTCTATGACGTGCAGATTTCAAGAGCCAGCTCCCCTGATTGAACAATTCACAGAGTTTCACATCCCCTATATAGGTTTTTCCCACATATGGGAACAGTTTGGCCGTTAATCCATACACAAAATCTTAGATTCTCAGAAACACAGCAGAGTCTGTGCAACAGAAGAATTGTAAGTCTGAGTGATTTTTGTGCCTTCAGACCGTGATTCAGCAGTTTACAGAAGTCAGTGGTATTAGTCACATGCTTAAAATTAAGCATTTGCTTAAGCACTCTGCTAAACTGGGGCCTCAGATTCCTTTTGTACCTGATGACTATAGCCTATATACTAGCAATTATTGTTTACAGTGTTATTGTAGCCATGTTGGTCTCAGAATAATAGAGAGACAAGGTGAGTAAGGTAATAACTTTTATTGGACCAACTTCTATTGGTGAGAGAGACAAGCTTTCAAGCTTACACAGAGCTCTTCTTCAGGCTTTTTCAGACCTGAAGAAGAGCTCTGTGTAAGCTCAAAAGCTTGTCTCTTCACCCAGAGAAGTTGGTCCAATAAAAGATATTACCTCGTCCATCTTGTCTCTCTATATACTAACAAGGCATTCATTCTTGAGCGTAATAATTCCACTGCCCTCTGATTTATCCGTGTTCCTAATCATTGGATATATTTTAGTGTTTTATAATCTCACCCATTATCCTACCATCTGAGCACTTTCTGTGTAAAATCAAGAGCAATAGCAAAGTCCCTAGTGGACTACATAAAGTAAATGGCCCTTCTCCCTTTTCAGGGTGGCAATACTGAATCCTGGAGCAGCCCCTGGCCAATGCGGGGGAAAATAGCCCAGTTCATAAAAGAACCAGCTATGTGATTACTGAGCAGTTTTTACAGTTTACTGTACTGATAGACATTCACAGATCTACTATGCAGCTATTTATAATAATTTCACATATCCTGTTTGAGATAAATAGCACAAATAAACTCTAATACTTGAAGCTGAATAGTATATAATACCAGGGATCAAATTACATATATGAAAGAGCAAGCATTAATATAATATATTAAGATTAATCTCTTGCTATGCAAGCTGCAGTTACTGCCCGTTAGACTACATTTTACAAAGCAGTAATAAATGCTGGCCATGCCAAAGTCTAAGATGAAACATAAACATAAATAGGCTCTACAATCCCTCCAAAAATATACGGTACGTTTAAGATGCTGTAATATCTTATGTCACTGTATGAATTTTACTGTATCTAACATTAAGTATATAGTCAGGTACACAGCTCCATATGTTCTAAAGTGATCAAATCAAATGGGAGCAAGGGTTATAAAATTGTTGTTAATATTTCATATGTATACAGCAAATTTGGGGGTATCAAAGGCCCTTTCCATAAGTAGGTCAGAGCAGTGCTAGCTAGAACAACATTAAAACCATGCTGCAAACTACACTAAAGGGGTGGTCTTTAGCGAGGTTTTGCTAGCACAGTTCTCAGAAAACATCCTTCCCTCAATAATCAGGAAAAGCATGCTAGAACCCTGATAGGGACAGCCATCTTCATACACAGGCATAATTAGTTCTGCTCCCAGTATGTACAGGAAAGGAAGCCTATTGTATCATACAGTTCATTGTCTATATCCTAACAGAAATATGGCTTCTGACAATTTCTCATTAAAGGACTGTATAATTCTAAATTAAATTTCAGTTCAGGAAAGCAATGATTTCACACACTCACCAATTCTCTTCACTTCCGCTTGTGCTAATGAATTATAAAATTTACAACCTGTACCATCGAGTGGCTTACATATTAGATCATGCCACTTTTCTCATCCTGCAAAAAGGTTCGTGAAGAGGATCGTCCTAGCAGCAGCTCTTTCTCATGGATCAGGCTGTCTAGCAGGTCTTCCTGCCTGTAGTTGTGATAAACCTTCAGGAAGGCCAAAATGGTAATTCCCAGCCAAGTCAGCCAGGCAGCCCAGAGACCAAACTAGGCAGGAAAAGAGATGGCAGAGAGATTAATGTTGTGTTGTCAAGATACAGCCAACCCTCATTTTAAAGACAGATCCTCGTCTGGATGGACTTCAACGGAGTTGTGCCAGTTTACACCAGCGGATGATCTAGCCCATTGTTTCTCAGTCTTTTCAGGTTGGTAACCCCCTTTACATTTACTATAAAAGTAAGAGTAAAAAGATAACGATAACAATGATAAGCCTATATAATATTATTACCACTATATCTTGTGAAATACACTCAACCCACTAAACCTTCTGGCATTTGTGCTGTATTTGGCTGCTATCAACCCTCTGTGTCTAGTAAAGTATGTATGGAGCCAGATAAGAGAAAATCTGTAAGGTCTACAGTGTTAGCCAATATCATATACAATATTACTATATATATCACATATGTTTGTGTATGAATTGCATTTATGTTATGCTCCTTTCAAAATGCTCTTTACTTATGTTAAATCAAGGGGAGGTGTGAAGTGTTCTAATTTCAATGTTAGGTACAGAGACATCCCAGAGAGACAGGGCAAGACAAACAACTTTCTTAAACTTAGCTAACATGCCCTCTGTACCAAGCTAGAGGTGGTGCAGAATGTCTTTAAAGTCTTGCTGACTTTTGGAATGCTATGGTCAAAACAAAATGAAGAAACTGTTACAATGTCTGTCCTGTTTTCGTGGAGGGGTTGTGTAAAACCTGTCAGAATTTAAGATGTATTCTACATTAAAACTTACAAATGTGTCCCATCTACCAGATACAGTCAATTATTGGCTTCTTGGTATCTTCAAAAAATGTGTCAGAGAAGACAGACAAGAAATGAGTGGTAGTTTAAAGTAATACAGAGAAAATTGTGAAGCTTCTCTGAGTCAGGTATAAATACAAGCAGGGTAAGCACAAAATCTTTAAGAGTCTCACCAGCTGCACTTCTGTCTTCCAGATTCATTGGCAATGTATTAACCTTCCTTTCTGTATTATGCTGTATTAATCCCTGACTAATAATCTTTACAATAATAATAAACATCAATAAATATCAATTACATTAGACCCTTAACACACTTTTGAAAATTTCCCACGTTTTTGTCCTTATTTACATCTCAGTCCACCAATATAAAATGTCTTTAAAAATAGCAATGAAGTAAGTTAGATAAAAAGATATGGAATGAGAAGGTGTTAAAATCACACTCATTTGGGCTAATATGTAGTATCGCATATCTGCATTCGTGTCATTAGTGCAACATCAAAATTGTAGCACTCTCTTAAATGGTCTCAACACAGATTTAAGTCTGCATTAAGTGGCTTTTCTATGCCTTTTGAGACATACTCAGCATGAAAGACTCTAGATAAATCTAGCATAATTCAGTTAATGAGTGAAGATCAAAGAAAAGTTCTGGACAAGCTAGAACCAGCTGAATGGTATTTAAATGCCAGCGATCATCAAACTGGTTAGTTTCTCCTTGCAAAGTTTACCCGGGCCCAGCTCTGTAATTCTTATTCAGGAAACATTCCCAGTGTATTCCCTGAGAGTGGTGCTTGGGTATGAACAGCTATATTGAGCCATCAGTGTGCTATACAAGGACCTGTTTTCCTGGACCATTAAGGATGGCCATTCTTGCTCTACTTGCCTTGAAGAATCGTTATCACGGTGCCAAAGAAAAACCCATAAACTGGCTCTGCTGAAACTCTGCTTAATGTACCTTATGATACTAACAGATAGCACTGCAGGAATTTGTTCCCCACTGGGATCTTTTTTCCACATGATCTACTTCTGGGGTTCCTTACACACTAGCAGGTCTGTGCCCTGAAATTGCATTTCCTTTTGTCAACATAAAAGAATCTGGCAGATGCACCTTTACTCCTCACTCATGAATGTACAGGAGTTAAAGCAGCATAGGCTGCCCCTGGTAGGTCAGTAGTAGGAATTAGGACCAGATTGTTTGGGGCTAGTTCTCCTGTGTACTACAACAAAGTAAACTTTCCTCCTGCAGGATCTCTGTATATGTTGGCACACACTGTATGAAGCAGAATTTTTTCTTGCACCGTTCCCTATTATAGTCAAAAGAAGGTATCCCCCTGCACATAGTTTGTCCAATGACCCTGGTGTCAGCAGCTGGATATATAATTGCAGTTTACTCAGTCATATCCTACCATATACTTCTACACTACCCTTCCACTGACAGTGAGGGGAACATCACACACACAATTATGGTTGGACATGACCCCGGGTGAAGACAACAATATATAGCAAAGGAAACACAGTGAAATTACACCTACATAAGGAAAATGCAGATGAAGCAGAATTGGAATTTATAGGACCAGAATTTGTACTATATTAACATAGGTTTCAGAGTAGCAGCCATGTTAGTCTGTATCCGCAAAAAGAAAAGGAGGACTTGTGGCACCTTAGAGACTAACAAATTTATTTGAGCATAAGCTTTCGTGAGCTACAGCTCACTTCATCAGATGCATTCAGTGGAAAATACAGTGGGGAGATTTATATACATAGAGA
This sequence comes from Eretmochelys imbricata, assembly GCF_965152235.1. Classification (NCBI taxonomy): domain Eukaryota; kingdom Metazoa; phylum Chordata; order Testudines; family Cheloniidae; genus Eretmochelys; species Eretmochelys imbricata. The sequence goes on from NC_135577.1 coordinate 115,044,318, forward strand.
ACATGAAACAATGGGTGTTACCATACACACTGTAACGAGAGTGATCAGATAAGGTGAGCTATTACCAGCAGGAGAGTGGGCGGGGGGGGAACCTTTTGTAGTGATAATCAAGGTGGGCCATTTCCAGCAGTTGACAAGAACGTCTGAGGAACAGCCCTGGGGGGAGTGGGGGGGGAAATAGTTTTACTTTGTGTAATGACCCATCCACTATCAGTCTTTATTCAAGCCTAAGAATTGTATCCAGTTTCCAAATTAATTCCAATTCAGCAGTCTCTCGTTGGAGTCTGTTTTTGAAGTTTTTTTGTTAAAGAATTGCCACTTTTAGGTCTGTAATCGAGTGACCAAAGAGATTGAAGTGTTCTCCGACTGGTTTTTGAATGTTATAATTCTTGGCGTCTGATTTGTGTCCATTTATTCTTTTACGTAGAGACTGTCTGGTTTGGCCAATGTACATGGCAGAGGCGCATTGCTGGCACATGATGGCATATATCACATTGGTAGACGTGCAGGTGAATGAGCCTCTGATAGTGTGGTTGATGTGATTAGGCCCTATGATGATGTCCCCTGAATAGATATGTGGACACAGTTGGCAATGGGTCCCCCGCCCCAGCTCTCCTGCTGGTAATAGCTCACTTTACCTGATCACTCTCGTTACAGTGTGTATGGTAACACCCATTGTTTCATGTTCTCTGTAATCTCCCCACTGTATTTTGCACTGAATGCATCCGATGAAGTGAGCTGTAGCTCACGAAAGCTTATGCTCATATAAATTCGGTAGTCTCTAAGGTGCCACAAGTCCTCCTTTTTTTTATATTAAATAGTAGCAATTTGAGAGAAATAAACCACCCAGATGATTTTTAATCTCTGACTGAAAAATTAATAACAAACACTGTTCCCAGAGCTGTGCGCACCTTAAAGTGAATGTCAGAGCCCACACTGACTTTCCTAAGAGCAGGATTTATGACATTTTGCCTGAGTGGCCGGTCATATACTATGGTTATAAAGCACAGAATAGATAAATAGATGTGACACAATGGCAGCTAGTTTGCGCTTGTTTTTCCTGCACTCGAACCATGGCAAAACAAAATATTGGCCAAAGAGGAATGATAAAGTTGGTAGGGGGAGAAAATATTTTATAAGCTTCTAACAGGTTATTACAATGAAAAGAAAATTATAAAAATGTAAGGCCTGATTCACCATTGTATTATTTCTGTTTTAAGCCCATGTAACTCCATTGATTTCAACAGGGTTACACCACATAAAACTGGAGATGAGAATGGTCAAGGGTATGAAAAAACTCAGTGAATGAGACTGAAAAGATTGTGATTGTTACCTTACAAAAGAGCCAGACAGAGAGGATATGATAAATAATGAATAGTCTACGGAAGGTAGATCAGGAACTTCTGTTTCTCTGTCTGGTGACACAATAACAAGGTTACAATCAGTGAAATTAAAAGGTAGAAAATTCAAAACCAATGAAAGGAAATAGTTTCTCACACAACACATGATCTGAACAAACTGGGGAAATGGTCTGAAGTGAATAGGATGAAATTCAATAAGGGCAAATGCAAAGTACTCCACTTAGGAAGGAACAATCAGCTGAACATATACAAAATGGGAAATGACTGCCTAGCAAGGAGTACTGTGGAAAGAGATCTGGGGATCATAGTGGATCACAAGTTAAAGATGGGTTTCAGAGTAACAGCCGTGTTAGTCTGTATTCGCAAAAAGAAAAGGAGTACTTGTGGCACCTTAGAGACTAACCAATTTATTTGAACATGAGCTTTCGTGAGCTACAGCTCACTTCATCGGATGCATACCGTGGAAACTGCAGCAGACTTTATATACACACAGAGAACATGAAACAATACCTCCTCCCACCCCACTGTCCTGCTGGTAATAGCTTATCTAAAGTGAACATCAAGTTGGGCCATTTCCAGCACAAATCCAGGTTTTCTCACCCTCCACCCCCCCACACACAAACTCACTCTCCTGCTGGTAATAGCCCATCCAAAGTGACAACTCTCTACACAATGTGCATGATAATCAAGTTGGGCCATTTCCTGCACAAATCCAGGTTGAGACAACAGTGTAATACTGTTGCAAAGAAAGCAAACATCATTCTGTGATGTATTAGCGGGAGTGTTGTAAGAAAGACGTGAGAAGTAATTTTTCCGCTCTACTCCGCGCTGATTAGGTCTGAACTGGCGTACTGTGTCCAGTTCTGGGCATCACATTTCTGGAAAAATGTGGACAAACTGGAGAAAGTCCAGAGGAGAGCAACAAAAATGATTAAAGGTCTAGAAAACATGACCTATGAGGGAAGACTGAAAAAAATGGATTAGTTTAGTCTGGAGGAGAAGACTGAGAGGGGACATGATATCAGTTTTCAAATACTTCTAAAAGGTTGCTACTAGGAGGCGGGAGAAAAATTGTTCTTGAGGATAGGACAAGAAGCAATGGGCTTAAAGTGCAGCACGGGAGGTTTAGGTTGGACATTAGGAAAAACTTCCTAACTATCAGGGTGGCTAAGCACTGGAATAAATTGCCTAGGAAGGTGTGGAATCTCCATCATCGGAGATTTTTAAGAGCAGGTTAGACAAACACCTGTCAGGGATGGTCTAGATAATACTTAGTCCTGCCATGAGTGCGAGGGACTGGACTAGATGACCTCTCGAGGTCCCTTCCAGTCCTACAATTCTATGAATAAACTGGAACCACTGTCACAGAAAGTCATTGAGGCCAAAACCTTGCCAAGATTCAAAAAGGGAATGGCCATTTATGTGGAGATAAAGAATACCCAGAGTTACCATAGTCAATGTTAATGGACATTTTGGAAGAAATATTAAACCTTGCCCTTCAGGGCTTAAATCAATCTCTATTAGAGACTAGGAGGAGATTTATGTAGGAGTCAGTCTACCCCACGTTGGTTACTGTGGAGTTCTTACATCTTCCTCTGAAGCATCTAGTATTGGCCACTGTCAGAGGCAAGATCCTGGGTAAGATGGACCTTGAGTTGACTTCAGTCTGGCAATGCCTATGTTGGAGTAATGCAATGGTGAATCAGGCCAAAAACTGGCAGAATGTCATTAAGGTTCCTTAACAACTTTTCTTAAATAGATTGTAATCTCTGCCAAAGTCAGACCTGACAGCTGTAAGAGAGTGGTAGAAGGCAGATATGTCAACTCTAGTGAAGACCCCTTTCCCTATGAACTGAAAAAGGATTATCTCCACTTAATGAGAGACACCTGAGTCTGCCGGTGACCTTGAAAAAACCCTTCTTCTGGTGAGAGAGGCAGGAGGGATGAAAAACAAGCTGCAGCAGGGTTCAGGGCAGCACAGAAAAAGGCTTCTCCTTGGTGGAATGCTGTTCTCCTCCCTATAGGGTGTGGAAAAAACAACCAAGTTAACTTCTGCTTGGAGAAGGGGTAGCAACTAGAAGTCTGTGTAATAAGGCAACACCAAGGGAGGGAGCAAGGAAATGTATTTCGTTTGTGTTGTTTGTTTTTTGCTTAAGAGGCCTACTCTAACGCCCACCTTGTAAATACTGAAAAAATAAACAAAAGTGAAGAATTAATAATCTCTGGAGCAGGTATGATTTACTCTAGGCCCCCATCACCAGAGGGAGAAATTCTGAGGCTGACAAGACAAAGGGGGTGTCTTGCCACACATGGTGTCAGGAGTGGGAATGGATGCAGTGGATTAACCCAAGGTCAAGACAGATAATTCCCGAGAATGGATGACATGACGAGGGTACTGGTGCAGGCCACTGTGGTAAAACCAATGGCTAGCAGAGCCCAGATGGCCACTCAGCAGGAATCTGTATGAATACAACAAGAGACAAATCAACTATTGGTGATCCAGGAGGCACAGGACCGAGCAACCCTACAAGAGACAGTAAGACAACTGAAAGCCCTGGCCACTCTGGGAGGTGGCCATGATGGAACATGATCCCTAAAGGCCAGCAGTTATCTACAAAAGATTATGACAGAGGATGACATTGAGGCATATCTCCTCATGTTTGAAAGAACAGCCCTAAGTGAGGCCTGGCCCCGAGACCAGTGAGCCAGTATCCTCGTTCCTTTCCTGTGTGGAAAGGCCCAGAAGGCCTACTATGACACTGCAGTGGAAGCTGCTGAAGACTACTCCCAGGTGAAAACTGAAATAAATACTTGCAAGATCATGAGTGACTACAGCCATAAGAGCCCAGAGATTCCATGAGTGGAGGTACTGGAAGAGTAAAGCACCAAGATCACAACTGTTCAACCTTATCCACCTAATGCAGAAGTGGCTGTGTCACAAGACCCACAGTGCAGAAAAGTACTCTTAGTTTTGGACAGATTCATGAGACGCGACTACCACCAAAACCTATGAGGGTGGGTTGGCTAAAATGATCCTTCCTCTTATGATGATTTGGTCACCCTCATAGCGAGGCATTTAATGGCCAGAGAGCTTTCTTGGACTACTGAATAAGATATGTGCTGGACCAAGAGTTCAATCCCAGTCCCAAAGGCCCAGATCTCCAGAAGTTCAGATACAATTATATTGGGGAGGAGGGATGCCAAAGAGTGGCCTGAGGGCACGAAGGAATTTGGGGAACTGGCGAGAGAAGGCCACGGGATAAGACCTAATGGAATAGGTCTTAGAATAGGAGGATATCCCGAGCTGTGTATTGATGTTATGCTTGTGGGGAACTAGGGCATATAGCAGCTCAAAGTCCTAACATTGAGAGGTCCATGCATTGTAGTCTGGGTGACAGTGAAAAGGAGTCACTATAAATATTTACATTATACGCTATTTACATGGCCAGTTGGAATGAATGGTACGGAGACCATTGCATTAGTAGACTTAGGAAGTGCAGTTACGCTGGTCTCTGGGAAACTGGTGGGGTGGAACCAGCTGACTCCAGCCAAATGCATGGGAGTAACCTGTGTACATGGGACAGTTAATTACTACCCAGCCATTCCCATACAAATAGAGGTTCAGGGAAACACAAGGGTGACAGCGGGAGTAATCCCAAATCTTCTATATCCTTCACTCAAAGGACAAAACTTCCCAGACATCTACTCCCAATGGAAGGGTTAGAGGAAAACAGTAACCACGGAGCTGATACCATGGCCCCAGGAAGTAGCCCATCTCTTATTTTCTATTATTTAGCCCTTCAACCCGACACTTATTTTCAGCAACTGGGAAATCCTGGAAGGTTAAACAAGAAAGGAGGGCAGACAAAAGAATGGGGTCCAAAATCTTGGTCCAGAATCAAAAGGTGGTGTTCATGGGTAAGTAGTCTCATCCAGCAGGCAAGGAGGCAACTTAGACAGTTAATGAACTTCAAGCTGAGCCAAATTCAACTGACACTAATCCTGGGGGTGAAACAGAAATAGCCCCCTTTTAGTTTGGACATGGTGGTCTCTCATACAAGTATTTTGGGCAGGACCAAGCCAATGATGCTCTGTACCACAGTATTAGAAAGGAAGTAGTCAAAGTGATTGGGGTCCCAGTATAGGGGAAAACCAAAGGCCCAGGCCACATTTTGTGATGAAAAGGACTTATTATATAGACTAGTCTGACTATAGGAGCAAGAACTGGAGCAGCTACTAGTACCTCGAGGATACCAAAGGGCAGTATTAGACCTATCCCACAGTCATTTGTTTGGGGGACATTTAGGGGTGGATAAAACCCTAGACAGAATCCTATGAAGGTTCTCTTGGTCAAGAGTCCACCTGGAGGTCTGACGCTATTGCACCTCCTGCCCTGAATGCCAATTGCAAGGCCCACGACCTCAGTACCCCTACAGATTATTAAAGTCCCATTTGAGAGGATAGTAATGGACCTGATCGCCCACTGGAGAAGTTGGCCCAAGGACATCAATGTGTGCTCATGATCCTAGACCACATTACCCATCACTTGGAAGCTATACCCCCAAGAAACACGATGTCCAAGATGACAGCAAAGGAGTTCATCCAAATTTTATCTTAAGTAGAAATACCCAAGGGACTCCCTTGAAATTAAGCTGCAATAGGATCTTTCAATTACATTGTTTTAAAATTCAGTTTGAAAAGTGAAAAGTAATGCATATTGGAAAATATAATCCCACCTATACATACAAAATTATGGGGTCTAAATTAGCTGTTACCACTCAAGAAAGAAATCTCAAAGTCATTGTGGATAGTTCTCTGAAAAAATTCACCCTATGTGCAGTGTCAAAAAAGCTAACTGATTGTCAGTAACCATTAGGAAAGATTTCAGAGTAGCAGCCGTGTTAGTCTGTATCCACAAAAAGAAAAGGAATACTTGTGGCACCTTAGAGACTAACAAATTTATTTGAGCATAAGCTTTTGTGAGCTACAGCTCGCTTCATCGGACGACCACTGAATGCATCCGATGAAGTGATCTGTAGCTCACGAAAGCTTATGCTAAAATAAATTTGTTAGTCTCTGAGGTGCCACAAGTACTCCTTTTCATTAGAAAAGAGAGATATAATAAGACAGAAAATATCATCATGTCACTGTATAAATCTATGGTAAATCCACACCTTAAACACTGTGTGAGTTTAGGTCACCCCATCTCATAAAAGATATATTAGAATTAGAAAAAGTACAGAGAAGGGCAACAAAAATAATCAGGGGTATGGAACAGCTTTCATACAAAGATAAATTAAAAAGACTGGGACTGCTAAACTTAGAAAAGAGACGACTAAGGGGGTTTTGATATAAGTCTGTAAAATCATGAATGGTATGGAGAAAGTGAATAGGGAAGTATTATTTACCCCTACACATAAAACAACTAGTGGTCACCTGATTAAATTAATAGGCAGCAGGTTTAAAACTAACAAAAAAAAGTACTTCTTCACACAATGCGCAGTCAACTTGCGTAAGTCATTGCCCGTGGATGTTGTGAAGGCGAAAAGTATAACTGGGTTCAAAAAATAATTAGATAAGTTCATAGAGGATAGGTCCATCAGGGGCTATTAGTCAAGATGGTCAGGGATGCAATTTCATGCTTCGGGTGTCCCAGAAGTTGAGACTGGACGACCAGGGGTGAAGCACTTGAAGTTGCCCTATGCTAGTCATTACCTCTGAAGCATTTGGCACTGGCCACTGTCAGAGACAGGACACTGGGACAGATGGACCATTAGTGTGACACATTATGGCCGTTCATATGCTCTTATCAAAAATGTATTGAGGGTTTGACTTTGCAAGGTGCTGAGTACTCTGGTCCAATCCACCACAACACTTGAGCACATGCTTAACTTTAAGCACTAAAGAAGTCCCACTCAAGTCAATGGACTGTTCGCATTCTTTAAATTAAGCACGTTAAGGCTGATATATTTAAGGGGGGGAAGGAGGGATAACGGAGGTAAGCATCCAAATCCCAACACAAGTCAGTGGGAGTTGGGTGCTTAATTCCCATAGGCTCCTTGGGAAAATCCCAGACTAAACATTTTGCTGGATAGGGGCCAAAGTGCTCAGAATTTTTCAGGAATGAGCCTTGCTGAGACAGTTACATTTCAGTAATGAGCAATAAAAACAGTAGGTACAAGTCAACATCTGAAGCTATCTATTTTTAATTTTTACCAAAAAAACATGCCCATCATTATGGCTCCACCCAGCACCTACTGAAGTCAATGGAAACACTTCTACTGGCTCAGCACCAGTAGCATCAGGTCCATGTCCAAATGACTAATGAACTGAAACATTCTTGTATCTTGTTCTGACTTACCTGTGCAATGGCAAACTGATCATAGAAGGCAGAGGTTTCTAAATTCAGTTCAAGATCTATATCCTGTAGTTCTTCACAGCTACAAGAAGAAGGCATTTTGGGGCGGGGGGGGGGGGGAGAGAGAAAATTATTTCAGAGATTCCAAATAAACAGACCAAGCATAAGATGAAGTAGCCACTTAAAAACTGTCCTTGCTAGAATGGTTTTCTAAATAATAACAAAAGAGCATAGCTATAAACAACATAGGTATGACAATGTTGCCATTAGAAAGATTATTCTGCTCCCTTTGAAATAAGTATAGGCTTCTTTTGTTATGTCCACTCCCAGAACAAACTGTTAAATAGTCCTAATCAGTTTCCGTTATTCTAAACAGAATTACCAGAATAAAGGCTTCAAAGAGTAAGCAGTTGAATAGTCTATCAAATAAGCTTTCAATTATTGCCATAACTGGGCTGCTTGCCAATTTCCTCTCACATTAAGAGAGAGATATTATTTTTTAAATCTATATTTAATTATGTAAATGAACAACACTGATTTTCTAAAATGTGTAACATAACCTTCATTATGCAAATAATATGCTTAAAACCCTCCTTTTCTACCGCCCACCCCAACACCTCCTGCACAAGCACACACATTTGGATCACCCCAGATGTTTGTTTCACCCCTAAATGCAACAAAGTGTACGAGCCTCCATTACCTTTTGACATCATCAGGCAAGGCTTCAGGAGAAGGGATTGTGTGGGTGTTTTTGTTTCAGAAGCTCCAGCAAGGAGGAGATATAGTGATGGTAAAAGAGAGGCTGCCTACTGATTTTACAAATAACTTGGACTTTTATTGGTGGTATGAAAAAAATCCCAGGATTTTGAGGATGTCTTTCTATCTCTTGGTTGATTTCTGAAGGCTCTTCTCTGTCCTTTTCAGTGGTGTCAGCCATCTTGGATTCTTATCCGAATATTCGATTAGGCTTTTTTTTTTTGACAACTGAGATAGAATTTTTAACCGAATATTCGAATAATTCGATTAATCGTTGCAGCCCTAAACAGAACATTTACTATGGCATTTTGCAACATATGACAATGTGAAACATAAATTTATGCTCTAGTAATAGTGTTACTCAATATCATATGACATAAAATGTCACTTTTTCCTATCTCTTCATTGATATTTGTTTGATTTGAAAAATTCATCTCAAGCTATCATCTGCCTCCTACACTGAACCCAAATATTATTTTATTAACTATACATTCTATAACTCTTAAGATAACGTTGGTCATCAGTACTCTGCACTTATACAGTGGTTTTCATCTGAGAATCTTGGTGTAAACAACACCACTATGAGGCTAATATTTTATACCAATTTTGTAGATGGTAGACTGAGGCACATAGAGGCTAAATAACTCGCTTAGGTTCTTACAGTGAGTCAGTGTCCAAACTAGGATTTGGAACTCAGGAGCCCTGACTCCCAGTTTCCTGCTCTGATCACTAGACCACATTCCCTCCCTCACTAGAGAGTTATCACAACTAGGTTTTCTTTTCACAGCAGTCTATAAACATTGTGTGTTAATTTCTTTCTATCCTTCTTGTGCTTTTCCATATAACTATGACTCTCTAATAGGCAATGAAACATCAATGAAATAACTATACAATGTTCTTCTTTCATGTGGACTACCAGCAGAAGGTTTATTCGTTGTTTTGATCCCAATCTCAAAAATCATATCTTTATAAAAAGACTTTCAGGTTTTAAATACCTTTCCTTGTCTGCTTTCCCTGCATTTAATAACTATATTTGGTTATACCTCCATTTATTTGTGCATATGTGAAACAGAAAATTTTTCCTTCAGTACTAACCTATTTGGCATGCTTCCTTTTTCGGTAACAGCATCACACCACATGTTAAATCCTACACTCACTATAGTGCTAGCAATAAAGATGACAAAAACCACAAAGACGCTGATCAGCAGATTCAGGAAGGCATAAAAGAAAGAGCTGCAATAAAAGGGAAGAAAAATGTAACACATAAACAACTGAAACACAGCATCAGCAGTCTTGTAAGCAGCACGCACTGGGCACATATGAAAAATACCAGTCTCCATTTGAAACACATCTGCTTTAATTAAGAACGCCTAATACTATTGACAGACTAAGGATTATGATGTTGGTTCTTATTATGCCCATCACTTAAGCTCTTTCGCTTTTTTCTTTTTTTAAAACGTAGGAGGCCCAATCTGAATCATAAATAGAAAGTTGTGTGATTGCTCACACGCAGCACGGCTTTCATTAGCTCTAATGATTAAAATCACCATTTTTAAAATAAATGTTATTAACTTAAATTATATAGTAACTTGAGCTAAAATTATTTCATGACTATAGTGATAATTGGGACAAAAATTGCCTACCAAAAGAAAACTAAAAATAAAACAAAATACTACTGATAACTATAATTATTTTAATCTAGCAGCATGGGACAGGGCTCAGTTGTGTGTGTAGCGTGCATAGCAGGCCAGATCCTCATCTGGTATAAACTAGCATAGGTCCATTGAAGTCAACAGAACTATTTCAATTTACACCAGTTGAGGATCTGGGTCTGCACTGCAGCTTAGAATACGACCAGCTATGACATGCAGTTTAGAATCCACGGCCAGCTCAAGGCATATGATGTGTGTCTTATTTCTAACTGTGTTTGCAGAAACTAGGACTGTCCTTGTCAGAACCTACCCAGCCTGTTAGAATTTGATCACTGACTTGAAAAGCATTTCAGTGTTTAGTTTAATGGAACACTTGAGAAAAATGATGATAGATTCTTCATCCTTGTGAGCTATCTGCTGCTGTTACAGGAGATGAACCTTAACAATCAGTATGGGAAATTCTGGGCCCCTTATAATACCAGGGATAAAATCCTGCCCCCAATGACAATTTTCAACCAATGAGATCAAAGGCAATTCCTATTGCTTTCAGTGCAAGGTGTCCATGAGGATCAAAGACAGTGTAGGCCCACCACATTTTCTAGCTGTTTTAGGTCTTTCAGGAGAAGGACTTCAGCGTGGCCAGTCTTCCAGAAACACAAGATCGGCCGCTTGGAGCATTCACATTTATGGCCTGTTTCTATTCTTATTGAATGCAAGTTTTCCCACTGAGTTCACTAGGAGTAGGCTATGGCTGTCACTGGACATGTAAACGTTAAATGCTTTAAGTCATGATAATGAGAAAATTAAATAGAAATGATTAATACTTAGCATTAACATAGTGCTTTTCATCTTTAAAGGACAAGTCAATTAATTCCCAGGACCTTCCCATTAAGCACATAAACAAATTTATTCCCATTTTACAGATAGGGAAACTGCAGGGGAGGAGGGGCAGGATAAAGGAAAGAATTTAAGTGACTTGACCAAGCCACAAAAGGAGCCTGTGACAAAGCTAGATTTAGAAATAAGGTGTCCCTGGCTCTTTGGCCTGCGCTTAGATCACTAAATCATGCCCCTTACTAAAATTAAGCATTGCCAGTTCTTACAGTGATATTGCATGGAGCAAGGAAACGGCAATACACAAATCTATTTGTCAACTATAAAATTAGATGACTGACTTATCAAATATACACTGAAAGCTTATACAGGGGGCTGATCAAAGACCAATGGGAGTCTTTCCAGTCAGTTCAGTGGACTCTGATTTAGATCAAGCCCCTACTGCAGAAAGCAGTGGCTCACCCACTTAGTAGACAGTTAGCATGAGCATGGAACATCTCCACTGGATGTTCGGCACTGACTTTTCATCTACTTGCTGGTGTAATTCAAGACGCTGATAGTCTTTAAATGTGCAATCTTGGGGTTAGGACTGAAGGTGTTCTCAGTGGAACGACCCAATTCTAAAACTTGCTCCTTCCGGTTGGTCTACCAGAGCTCAACTCTGTAAGCTTCACATCTTACAAATGCGCCATCAAGCACATCGTTTGCACTTTACAAATAAACAATGATAACAGTGTGATGCAAGACTCATCTTTCCAGGCAACCCTTTCATTAATCTACAGTGCTGTTGTGTTGTCTTTCTTCTTAATCTTCAGCTAGTTTTCTGTTTGTAGTAGTTTGTAGCTGTATGCCACGCATCTGACTGACAATCAATGGATGCTCTGTAAACTATTTAATAAGGTGAATATCCTCATATTTTAACTAGGAGTCACTTCTTATTCATCATGGGCCCAATCCTCCTTCAAGTGAAGTCAATTGCAATGCTCTCATCAACCTCAGTAAGTGCAAGGATGTGCAGCACCATTGCTGCAGAATTTCCTCCTGAACAACCTTCAATCAGTATAGCAAAGATGTGCATAGTTTATGATGCCCAAAGAGCACAAATTCCTCTACCTCTCCAGAAATAAAGGGCCATTTTCAGGGTTAGTCGCTCATGCATGTTTGAAATGTTAATGGACCTTTGCTCAGTGTTAACACATCATAACTCACTTAGGATGCTACATTTGCTTTTCAGATTTGCCATGACAAATCTGGGCATGGGGTGGAACTTCCCTTTCCCAGTGTTTTATTAGACAGGCTACATGTTGTCCTGTTTTAATCCATATTTTGACCTTATGTGGCACTAGACTTGCATATTTTATTATAACAATACACATAATCTTGGCTTTCAAACACATAGCAGCCTTCCAAATCCTTTCTTACCCAGATCAACATTTTATTAACTATGAATAGTGTTACCCAAAGGATAATACACAGCTGAAATAGAAGAATCTCAAAAGCTACTCATAAAGAACAAATCTCAACAAAAGAATTGTACAACACACCAAAATAAAATAAATACCCAAAATTGGAAATAGATCAAAAATCATGAAAGTCTTGTCCAAAATACACCATTAAAAACCTTATTAGTTCTGTTTCTTCCAAATAAGCTGTTTTTAAACTATAGGAAATAAAATGCATCTGGATTCAACCAAACATCTACAGCTAATTGAGGTTTATGATATTTGTTTAAAAATACACTTTTTTTCAAAGTGTATTAAAAAGTCTCCTCTTATAGGATAAGCTTCAATCCTGAGAAAGCTAGCTATTGCTTTATTAAAAATCTGTTAGGGCACTTTTTAACAGTGGATAGTCTAAGGGTGGCCACAGAATATTAGAGAATAATAGCCAATCCTATTATTATTTGCATTACAGTAGCACCTTCAGATCTCTACCAAGATTCATAGATTCTAAGGCCAGAAAGGACTATTGTGACCATCCAATCTGACCCACCTGTATAACATAGGCTGTAGAACTCCTCCCAAATATTTCCTAGAGCAGATCTTTTAGAAAAATATCCAGTTGTGATTTAAAAATTGTCAGTGATGGAGATCCACCATACCCCTTGGTAAACTGTTCCAAGACTAGGGCCTCATTGTGCTAGGCACTGAACAAATACATAGCAAGACAGTCCCTGCCCCAGAGAGCTTACAATCTAAGTAAAGACAAGACAAAGGATGGAAGGGAAAATAGAAGCACAAAAAAGATATTTATCCAAGGTCACACAACAGGTCGCCAGCAAGCTGGGAACAGCACCCCACTCTCCTGACTCCCAATCCAGTGCCCTAGCCACTAAAACAATACAGCCTCCCACTCATTCTGTACATCTTAGTTTACTCCATAACTAAATATTGCTTCCAGTACCCTTTGTGTATTTCTTATTCCACATAATCAGGTGCCAGTTTGATCACTTTATTGTTGCAGGTAATGCTAAGATTGGAATTCAAATGATAGTGAGATAATAATTTTCATAAATAACTATCACCGTAACCACTAGTACCATGTCGGAAAAATGGTAAAAATTTTCATCAGTTGAACCAATTCCCCTTTTTTTCCCCCACGAAAAAGTTTCAAAATTCTGAATTTTTTGACCAGCTGTACTGACCACACAATGTACATTATTTAGTGACTAGAGGAATGAGGAGGAGGGTGTGTGTTCCTAAACTGAGTTCTTCTAGTGCCTGGAATTCCTAGTGGTAACTCACAAATGGCCAGATTCACTGGAATGTTCCAGCTGCTTTGCACTGCCCTGATGGCACAAAGCATCCATATACCCGTTTCAACTGGCTGGTTTCAGAGTGGCACAAGGCAGCAGGAGCGTACCAGTAAAACTAGAGCAATGCTTATAAATGCCTGCAAGGATTCACAAGTGCGGTATGAAGAGGCTTGGCAGAATTTTATTTTTATTTCTTTAGAGTTTGATAGATAATATTGATGTTTATTTTTAAGTGTTTTTTCAGTTATCAATTTAAATTTTCACAGTTGTTCAAGACTATGGGTTTTAAGCATTTATTTCTATTTTTATCTACTGAGCAGATGTTTTCAGAGAACTATCCATAATGACTCCAAGATCTCTTTCTTGAGTGGTAACAGCTAGTTTAGACCTCATCATTTTGTATGTATAGTTGGGACTAGGTTCTCCAATCTGCATTACTTTGCATTTATCAACATTGGATTTCACCTACCATTTTGTGGCCCTGACATCCAGTTTTGTGAGATCCCTCTATATCTCTTTGCAGTCTGCTTTGGATTTAACTATCTTGAGTAATTTTCGATCATCTGCAAACTTTGCCACTTCACTGTTTACCCTTTTTCTAGATCATTTATGAATATGTTGATTAGGACTGGTCCCAGTATAGATCCCAGGGGGCCATGGCCCCATTACTTTTAAAAGTGGGAGAGCCCTCCCACTTTTTACCAGCCGTAAGGGCATGTGACGGGTGGCAGAGGAGTGAGCGTGGTCTTGGGGGGGGGGGGGGAAAGAGGTCGTGTGGGAGCAGGGCTTAGGCAGAAGCAGCAGCAAGGGGCAGGGCCTTAAGGAAAGGAGCAGTGCAAGGGCAGAGGCTTAGGGAGAAAGGGCAGCACGAGGGTGGGGGCTTGAGGAGAAGGGGGGACACAGGGGCGTAGCCTTTGGGGAAGTGTTGGGGTGGGGCCATGGTTAGGGTGCCCGTGGCCCCCCCACTTTTACAGAGCTTCCATCGCTTCTGGACCCTGCTATTTATCTTCCTTCATTGTGAAAACTGACCATTTATTCCTACCCTTTGTTTCCTATCTTTTAACCAGTTACTGATCCATGAGAGGACCTTCCCTGTTATCCCATGACAGCTTACTTTGCTTAAGAGCCTTTACTAAGGAACTTTGTCAAAGACTTTCTGAAAGTCCAAGTACACTGTATCCACCGGATCACACTTGTCCACATGTTTGTTGACCCCCTCAAAAAATTGTAATAGACTGATGAGGCATAATTTCCCTTTACAAAAGCCGCATTGACACTTCCCTAACATACTGTAATCATCTACGTGTCTGATAATTCTGTTCTTTACTATAGTTTCAACCAATTTTCCTGGTACTGAAATTAGGCTTACTGGCCTATAATTGCCAGGTTCACCTCCAGAGCCTTTTTTAAAAAGTCAGCATTACATTCGCTATCTGCCAGTCATGTGGTACAAAGACTGATTTAAGCAATAGATCAGATACCACAGTTAATAGTTCTGCAATTTCATATTTGAGTTCCTTCAGAACTCTAGGATGAATATCATCTCGTCCTGGTGACTTATTACTGTTTAATGTACCAATTTGTTCCCAAACCTCCTCTCTTGACAGCTCAATCTGGGACAGTTCCCTCAGATTTGTCACCTAAAAAGAATGGTTCAGATGTGGGAATCTCCCTTTTTTTTTTTTGGTCCTCTGGTTTTTGGTTGTTGTTTTTTTAATTTGGGTATACTTATAGTTTCAGCCTCTATTATGGTGTTTTTAAAAAGTTTCCATGCAGCTTGCAGACATTTCACTCGTGTCTATTGTTTTAATTTCTGTTTAACTAGCCTCCTCAGTTTTGTGTAGTTCCCCTTTTTGAAGCTAATGTTAATGTGGTGGGTTTCTCTGACATTTTCCTCTCTACAAGCATGTTAAATTTAATTACATTATGGGCACTGCTCCCGAGTGGTTCAGCTATATTCACCTCTTGGAACAGATTCTGTGCATCACTTTAGACTAAATCAAGAATTGCCTCTCCCCTTGTGGATTCCAAGACAAGAAACAGTCATTATTGATATCTAGAAATTTTATCTCTGCATCCTGTCATGAGGCAACATGTTCCCAGTCAATAAGGGGATAGTTGAAATCCCCCATTATTACTGGATTTTCTGTTTTTGTAACCTCTCTAATGTCCCTGAGCATTTCACAATAACCATCACCATCCTGGTCAGGTGGTTGATAGTATATTCCTAGTGCTATATTCTTGTTCAAGCATGGAATTTCTATCCATAGAGATTCTATGGTACAGTTTGATTCATTTAAGATTTTTACTATATGCTTTCTTTCACATATAGTGCCACTCCCCCAGCAGTGCAACCTGCTCTGTAATTGTATATATTTTGTACCCTGACATTACTATGTCCCATGATTATCATTCTTCCACCAAGTTTCTGATATGCCTATTTATCAATATCCTCATTTAACACCAGGTACTCAACTTTACCCATCTTACTATGTAGACTTCTTGCATTTGTATGTAAGAACTTATAAAATTTGTCAATATTTAGTTGTCTGCCTTCATGTGATGTAACTGAATGGGATTCTTTTTTGTTTGACTGTTTCTCTTCAGTTCCTACCTGTACTTTATCTACTTCTATCCTCTCCCCTTTACTGGGATATAGAGTATCCCTTTAATAGATCCTGCCCTACATGATGTGTCTGTCCCAGCTGTGTACTTCTCTGCACCTGTCAGCTTTCCCCCTTCCCTCAGTTTAAAAAGTCCTCTCCGATCTTTTTAATTTTACATGCCAGCAATCTGGTTCCATTTTGGTTTAGGTGGAGCCCATCCTTTCTGTATAGGCTCCTCCGTTCCCAAAAGGTCCCCCAATTCCTAATAAACCTAAATCCTTCTTCTAAACACCATTCTCTCATCCTCGCATTGAGACCCGATCATTCTGCCTGTCTAACTGGCCCTGCACATGGTATTGGAAGCATTTCGGAGAATGCTGCCATGGAGGTCCTGGACTTTAATCTCTTACCTACCAGCCTAAATTTTCTACCTTTCCCTATGTCATTGATACCTACATGAATCATGACCACCGGCTCCTCCCCAGCACTGCACGTAAGTCTGTCTAGATGTCTCAAGAGGTCTGCAACCTTCGCATCCAGCAGAAAATTCACCATGCAGCTCTCCTGGGCACCACAAACCCGACTATCTATATTTCTAATAATCAAATCCCACATTAATATTACCTGTCTCTTCCTAATAACAGTGGTCCCTTCCCCTGGAGAGGTATTCTCAGTGTGAGAGGATACCATGACATCATCTAGACGGAGGCTCCCAGCTCTGGGATCACTTCCCTCTGCTCCAGCTTGATGTTCTCCTTCCCCAAGATGTTCATCCTCCTCAGCAGCACAGAGCCTGTCAAACTGGGGGTGGGATCACTGTGCTGTGTCCCTGGAAGTCTCGTCTCTCGTACCTCTCTATCTCCCTTAGCTCCACTAGTTCAGTCACTCTGGTTTCAAGAGCCCGTACTTGGTCTCTGAAGGCCCTGATCTCTTTGAGCTGAATGCACACATATGTCACCTGCCCACAAGACAGATAATCGTTCATGTTGCATTCAATGCAATAAATTGGGTGGCCCCCACTCTGCCGCTGAACTTCTGCCTCCGTTCTTTTTACTCTTGCAGAGTTTTGTTTGTTCTCAGGGGTGAGGGGGAGTGTTATTGGCCTAAATTTAGAGAATGTTTATCAGGTGTATCTGGCTCTCATGGACTCTCCAAACTCCCGCACCAAACTCAGTTTGCTGCTCCTCTGGTGGCTTAGCTGGCTTTTTAAACCTCTGTTCTCCCTGAATTAGTCCCACCCCTTGCCAACCGACCCTAAAGGATGGCAGGCTAGAGCCTCTCTAGGAAGCTCTCAACCTTGCCGAACAGCATCAAGTATAAAGCAAAACTTCTCTAAGGACTGACCCTGCTCCAGTTAAGTTGGTGATGCCAACACCCAAAGTCATGCCCTTAGTTGCGAGGGCAAAGGTCCAGATGGAAGTCTCCAGGGGGAAGTGTCAGATCCCAGCTAACACCTTGTTTCCTGGTGTCCCCTGTTCACCACCAACCCCTGGCAGGCCAATGTAGGTGGGGGTGGCACTGCTAGGTCCTGGATGTCCCAGCACCGAGGCAGAGCATAGCCCCCCTCTCCCTGTGCCCCCTTCCCTGCCTTGGCCCTGCAGCTGCAGGGCTTCCTCAGCCAACTGGGGATGGGTACTGGCAGATGCGGGGGGCTGGCTCTGGCGAGGGGGAAGGTTCGGGGGCGGGCTCAGGTTCTGGCAGGGGGCAGGTTCTGGGGGGCTGGCTCTGAGGGGGCAAGTTGAGGGGTGCAGGTTCTGGCAGGGGGCAGGTTTGGGGGGCTAGTTCTGAGGCGACAAGTTGGGTTTGGAGGGCACAGATTCTGGTAGGGGGCAGGTTCTGAGGGGGCAAGTTGGGGGGCACAGGTTCTGGCAGGGGGAAGGTTCTGATGGACTGGTTCTGAGGGGGCAAGTTGGGGGGTGCAGGTTCTGGCAGGGGGAAGGTTCTGATGGCCTGGTTCTGAGGGGGCAAGTTGGGGGGTGCAGGTTCTGGCAGGGGGAAGCTTCGGGGGGCTCAGGTTGTGGCAGGAGGCAGGTTCTGGGGGGGTGGTTCTGAGGGGGCAAGTTAGGGGATGCAGGTTCTGGCAGGGGGCAGGTTTGGGGGGCTGGTTCCGAGGGGGCAAGTCGGGCGGGGGCAGGTTCTGGCAGGAGAGGCTCAGGTTCTGGCGGAGGGGCAGTTTCTGGAGGGGTGGTTCTGAGGGGGCAAGTTGGGGGTGCAGGTTCTGGGCGGCTCAGGTTCTGGCAGGGGGCAGGTTCTGGGGGGACAAGTTGGGGGGCTCAGGTTCTGGCGGAGGGGCAGGTTCCGGGGGGGGGGAGAAGAGTCCCGTAACCCCCTCCCCCCTTACTTACTCCTCGTGGCCCTTGCAGAGGAAGAAGAGCGTCCGCCAGGCCTGCGCGGCGGCCAGCAGCAGCGAGAGCAGCCCGGCGAAGACGCTGAAGCGGCAGGCGGCCGGGGGCCCCCACTCCTGCACGGTGAAGCGCTGCCGCTCCGCCGTCAGGTTGGCGCTGAGCCACATGCCCTCGGTGAAGAGCAGGCAGCGGCCGCGGCAGTCGTTGCTGTTCTCGGACAGCGGCACCACCACCACGAAGCTGCAGAGGAAGGCCAGGAAGTAGCCGACGCACTGGGCGAAGAGCAGGTTGCTCAGCGCCATGGCGGGCGCTGGGGCGGGAGCCTGCCGCAGCCGGCCGGGGGCAGGGAGGATGCGCGCTGGGGACCCCTCCCCCGGGCTGAGCGCAGGAGGCTGGGAGCCGCGGCCAGGCGGCGCCACCCAGCTCCGGAGCGAGCCCAGCCTCTCCTCGAGGCCTCACGGCGCAGCCGGCCCGGGGCTGCTCCCCACCCCCGAGATCCGGGCCTGGAGAGCAGGGGTAGCCGCCCCCCGGCGCCGCTGCCAGCCGGAGCCGGCCTCAGCCCAGTGCAACAGGGCTGCAAACCCCGCCCCCGGTCTGCACCCCGCCAGCCTGGGGCGCTGAGCCCTGCAGATCCCTCTGGCTGAACGGAGCCGCTGTCTAGCCCCAGCCTTGAGCGCCTCCAGTACCCGGCCCCTGCTGGTCCGGGCTGAGCCACCTACACCCAGCACCTGCCGCCTACCAAGACTTGGCCCTGACCGCTGCCCCCACTAGGGGGACCAGGCAGCAAGTGTGAAAAATCGGGACTGCGGGTTGGGGGGTAATAGGAGCCTATATAAGAAAAAGACCCAAAAAATCGGGACTGTCCCTATAAAATCGGGACATCTGGTCACCCTAGCCCCGACCCAATCCTGTAGGTGGAGAACATGTCCAGCCTCTCCTTGCCTGCCTACCAGGTCTGTGCCCCAGCACAAAGATTTGGATCCCAGCAGTTGACCTGCTCTATTTTCAATCCCTAACCCCATGGGTCTGGCCATTAAATTGAGGGAAATTGCATCAGCTCCACTTCCACAGCAAAAATCCAGCTCCCTATTCAGTAAGAGTCCAAATCGCATGTTCAGCACCTACCCCCTGGGGACTGCCAGGTTCGGGCCTTTAGTAACCAGACCCTATCGCCAAAACAGGCAAGACATGTTGCCACTTGTCCTGGAGGAAAAACAATCCGGACTCCAACACATCCCACTACAGGAGCAACAGCAATGCAAATACCTCGAGCTGACACCTGGGCCATGATGGATGGAGCAGATATTCTGGCCACAAGCCACTACATTTTACTGCATAGTTACACACTCCTCGTCCACTATAAAAGCCAGTCCCTGATACATCCTGGCACCTAAGCACTTGAAAACTCCAGCAAGATCCAACCCACTTTTGTTGTTTTGTAAGGGGACATGCAATAGGGAGCAGCTGCCATTGTTCTCTATTTAGCTTTTAGAATTTAGGGGTGTGAGCTAGAAAAACGTACTAGGCCAAGCAGGAACCAGGTACCATGATGAAGTTGTAGTAATATCACCAGGTTGCATCAGGGTCCAGACATTTTTAGCCCAGAAGGAGCAGCTACACTTGTTTTCTGGCCACACAGTGAAATCGGAGAGATTAGGACCAAAAATTGGCAGGATCCAGCTGCTGGACCGAACCGTTCTGCCAGGACGGGCTGGGGTTTGAAGTGTCGGAGGAGCTGCCCCAGCGGAAAAAAGATAAAACCTGCATCTGCTGAAGGGCAAGCTCGCATCAGCACCACGGACAGCTCTGCTGCTCTGCGTACAAGTCACTGCAGAACAGCATCCAGCCTTGGGCCTGGCATACAGACAAGGGCCAGCTTCGTGCCTGGATGAACCCCAGGACAGGGAGATTCTGATTCTGCAATCCCTTATACTAGGTGTGTCAGCTCGAAATCACTTTGGTGGAGTTACTGCTGAATGACATTGTAAGAAGGGTACAGGATCTGGCCCTGTGGGGATGAAGCTGGTCTCATTTACATCCATTCTGCACTTCATCAACGCCCGTGGAGTTATGCCAGATCAACACTGGTGTGAGATCTAGCTCTGTGCATTTCAACTGCACTTCCACTATATTGTGTGCATTATTACTTATTGATTTCCAAATAAATCTTTGTTGCATAGAAGAAGGATCTTTAAGTACACGCTACTTATCACCTGCCACAGGCAAGGGAAAATAAAAAACAGATTAATTAAGATTAGAGGAAAGTGACTTCAGTCTGACCTTAAACATCTGAAGGGGCTCACGTGGAGCTGGATTGTAACCTGTCAATGTAGTCTGAGGAGGATCCAGGAAGAGCCTACATGAGCCCTTTTCCTCACACAGCATGCTGCCCCCTATGGGACAGCTCAGCTGTGCTGGGTGGAACATAAGCTCCACTGACCCTCCCCTCCCCCCGGTCACCTGCACAGGAGGAGAGTAGTAGCCTAGCAGCAGTTGCTCTCTCTTCTTCCCCTAGTCTCCCTATGCAGACTATGGCAATGTGGTAAATCACATGCAAGAGGAAGGGACTTCATTATGCCTTTGTGTGGGCATGCAACCATTGATCACAAGTGAGCCCATAGGGACCATCCAAAACCCATTTGGAAAGATTCTCATTGACTTCAGGGAACATCAGATGAGAACCTGATCTACACAAATCTGTGCCAGCATAAGGGGGAGGGTAAGGGCCGTGCACAGCACAGCAGGGCTGCAAGGAGACACCACAGGTAGTGAGATTTCATTCATCTTCTTCAGCAAATTGCTGTCCTGTGCACGCATGCTACTCCCCTTCTCACACCAGCTCATCCCCCATCTGAGCTCACTTCCTACTTCCCAGAATACAGGTCACTCCAATCCCAGCTCATCCCAAATCACGTCACACCTAATCCCAACTCATTCCGCATTTCAACTCACCTCCTAATCTCCACTCATCCCCACAACATTAGATCACCCCTAATCCCGACTTCTCCCAAATCACAGATCACCCCAATTCCAGTTTATCCCTACAACACACATCATCTCTAATCCCTTCCTATCTCATCCAAATCTCAACACCAATCATGCATCATGTTATTTGTGTTTGGTAGAGGAAGAGACTGAGAGTGGGCCTCCTTATACTAGATGAAGGATCTGGGACCCCAAATTTAGGCATGCAGGAGCCCTTTTGCTAAAATGCAGTTATTTCTCTACTCTTATGTGAGCAGCTTTCAATACAGACCTGAAACAGCACTGGTGAATCTGTTAGCAAATATAGCTGCTACTTACTCAAGAGTCTATGACCGTATCTGCTTTAAGTAGGGGTGCATGCTGATTCGGTTTCGACTGAATAAATGAATTCATTCATATTGTAAATCATATCCAGGCAGTATTACCTTAAAGTCTTTCTCTGCACTAGTAGGGAAAGAATATTTCTTGTATAGGCCCCTGTGATAAATGAAGGTGGGGTAGCTCTCTTTTATGGACACCTTGCTAGCCAGTTAGCTGTAAAATTCCTCTTAGTAGCTGTTCTCTACTTGCTTTACCTGTAAAGGGTTAACAAGCCCACAGGTAAAAGGAAAGGAGTGGTCACCTGACCAAAAGAGCCAATGGGAAGGCTAGAACTTTTTAAAATTGGGAAAAAACTTTCCCTTTGTGTCTGTTGTCATTTTCTGGAGAGCGGAAACAAAGAGCAGCAATGCTGTAAGCAGCTTTAAAACCAGGTATGAAAAAGCATCAATTCACACCTCGAATCTACTTATCTGAAACCCCAGATGTGTAAGTAGATGAGGAATGTCTAGAAAGACGCGATTAGGTTTATTTCTTTTATTTTGTAAGGCTTGTGGACTCCTCTGTGCTAACCCCAAATGCTTTTGTTTTGCTGTAACCTTTAAGGTGGACCTCAAGAAAGTTATTCTTGATGTTTAATTTTTGTAAGTGGGTTTTTTAAATCTAGCAAAAGCCTAAGTTCCAGGTGTGTTTTCTTTCTTTTTGTTTTTAATAAAATTTACCTTTTTAAGAACAGGATTGGATTTTTGGTGTCCTAAGAGGTTTGTGCATGTTGTTTAATTAGCTGGTGGCAACAGCTAATTTCCTTTGTTTTCTTTCTCAGCTCTTCTGCGGGGGGAGGGGGTGAAAGGGCTTGAGGGTACCCACAGGAAGGAATTCCCAAGTGTGCCTTCCTGGGTTCCAAAAAAAGGGGGTTTGCATTTGGTTGGTGGCAGCATTTACCAAGCCAAGGTCAGAGAAAAGCTGTAACCTTGGGAGTTTAATACGAGCCTGGAATGGCCAGTATTAATTTTTAAAATCCTTGCAGGTCCCCACCTTATGCACTCAAAGTGCCAGAGTGGGGAACCAGCCCTGACAGCCCCAAATACCTTTGTTGTAGAATAGAAACTTTGTTCAAAAAGTCTCTATTTGATTAGAGGTGTTAGGCCATTTTTTCTGACCATTAACAGTCTCTGACCCTCAAATATTTTATTTCAATTTTGTATGATGAATTATGGAGCCTTGGCCTGGCCATTTGGGAACAGAGAAGTCACCAAAGTGGTCTCTTAGTAGACGAGAATTGATTGATATTTCAGTGTAGGGACGAGACAGAAAGTTTATTGCTGCTAACCTCTATTTCAAGCAGAGCTAGGTTCACAGAGAGTTTTCCCTCACTCTGTCTGGAAGAAAATAAGACCTGGATTCATAGATTTTAAGGCCAGAAGGGACCATTGTGGTCATCTAGTCTGACCTCCTGTATAACACAGGTCATATGACAGGTTTCAGAGTAAGAGCCGTGTTAGTCTGTATTCGCAAAAAGAAAAGGAGTACTTGTGGCACCTTAGAGACTAACCAATTTATTTGAGCATAAGCTTTCGTGAGCTACAGCTCACTTCATCAGATCATGAAGTGAGCTGTAGCTCACGAAAGCTTATGCTCAAATAAATTGGTTAGTCTCTAAGGTGCCACAAGTACTCCTTTTCTTTTTGCGAATACAGACTAACATGGCTCTTACTCTGAAACAGGTCATATGAGTTCTCTGAATTAATTTTCTATTCAGACTAGAGTATATCTTTTAGAAAAACATGTGATCTTGATATAAAAATTGCCAGTGATGGAGAATCCACCACAACCATTGGTAAGGTGTTCCAATGTTTAATTATCTTCACTGTTAGAAATGTGCACTTTCTTTCCAGACTGGATTTCTCTAGCTTCAGCCATTGGATCTTTATCTGCTAGACTGAAGAGCCCCATGTTTCTGTTCCCCATGTAGGTATTTATAGACTGTGATCAAGTCATCCCTTAACCTTCTCTTCAATAAGCTAAATAGCTTGAACTCCTTGAGTCTATCACTATAAGGTATTAAGTATCAGAGGGGTAGCTGTTTTAGTCTGAATCTGTAAAAGCGGCAAAGAGTCCTGTGGCACCTTATAGACTAACAGACGTATTGGAGCATAAGCTTTGGTGGGTGAATACCCACTTCATCAGATACATGACGAAGTGGGTATTCACCCATGAAAGCTTATGCTCCAATACGTCTGTTAGTCTATGAGGTGCCACAGGACTCTTTGCCACTATAAGGCATGTTTTCCAATCTTTTAACCATTCTCATGGCTCTGTTTGAACCCCCTCCAATTTATCAACATGGACAGAGCTGGCAAATTCCTTTTTTGAAACCTGATATTGCACATCTATCCAGCATTTTCTGAAATTAACTTGGCTATCAATGCCAACATCAAACTCAGTTGTTGCTTAGAGTGGCACCCAGGATAGGGGTTAGTTTCAGGTGTATACCCAGCAGGAGCTTCTGGGGGTATTATGCCTTATGCAGGTAGAATGTCTGGATCATACCAACTGTCATAAATATAAAGGGAAGGGTAACCACTTTTCTGTATACAGTGCTATAAAATCCCTCCTGGCCAGAGGCAAAACCCTTTCATCTGTAAAGGGTTAAGAAGCTAAGAACCTCGCTGGCACCTGACCCAAAATGACCAATTAGGGGACAAAATATTTTCAAATCTGGAAGCGGGGGGGAACAAAGGGTTCTGTGTGTCTGTGTGATGCTTTTGCCGGGAACAGATCAGGAATGCAAGCCTTACAACTCCTGTAAAGTTAGTAAGTAATCTAGCTAGAAAATGCGTTAGATTTTCTTTTTGTTTAATGGCTTGTAAAATAAACTGTGCTGGAGGGAATGTATATTCCTGTTTTGGTGTCTTTTTGTAACTTAAGGTTTTGCCTAAAGGGATTCTCTATGTTTTGAATCTGATTACCCTGTAAAGTATTTACCATCCTGATTTTACAGAGGAGATTCTTTTACCTTTTCTTTAAATAAAATTCTTCTTTTAAGAAGCTGATTGATTTTTCATTGTTCTTAAGATCCAAGGGTTTGGGTCTGTGTTCACCTGTACCAGTTGGTTAGGTTTATTAGCAATCCTTCCCCAGGACAGGGGGTGTAGGGCTTGGGGAGGATACTATGGGAGAAGATGTCTCCAAGTGGTCTCTTTCCCTGTTCTTTGTTTAAAACTCTTGGTGGTGGCAGCATACTGTTCAAGAACAAGGCAAAGTTTGTACCTTGGGGAAGTTTTTATCCTAAGCTGGTAAGAATAAGCTTAGGGGGTCTTTCATGCAGGTCCCCACATCTGTACCCTAGAGTTCAGAGTGGGGAAGGAACCTTGACACCAACCAACACCAACCAATTGCACATTTCACAAGAAAGCTAATGAAGAGGTAGAAAGTGATAATCACTATTAGAGTTTGCATCCAAAATTACATTTGCAAATGAACTAGGTCTTGCTAACATGTAAATTGCAGAGTACATGTTAAGGTGTTCATAAATGAAGAATAACACTGCTAGATCCAGGAGTATGTTGCACACTAAGGCACAGAACCTGGTCCAATGGAAGGCATACATAATATAGTGCAGAAAAATAAAACATGATTTTCAGCTCTCACTCATTTGGCAGGATGTCTGAATTTTCTTATACACCTCTCCCACGTAATTCTTAATGAACATCTACATTTCATTAATGTACATTATTTCCTTCTAGGAAAGAGCGGAGTCTGTTTGAAACTTTGCCACACGAAGGTGAGATAATAAAAAAAATGCTGTTTCATTGGAATAAAGTCACCTGCACCGTTGTAAACCTCGTAAACTAGTATTTTTCTTGAGCGCCATATTTCAGCTTTGGTGGGTTGATGGACCATTTCTGCCTGAGCTTCCCTTTGCACTGCTCCCTCATCT
Organism: Eretmochelys imbricata; assembly: GCF_965152235.1. NCBI lineage: Eukaryota > Metazoa > Chordata > Testudines > Cheloniidae > Eretmochelys > Eretmochelys imbricata. The sequence continues at coordinate 115,070,228 of NC_135577.1, forward strand.
GCGTTAGCAAGAGGCTTGTGATACTTTAACAGGCAGCTGGGGCTCCATGAGGAAGCTACCATTGAAGCAGGTATGCAGAATGCCTCCACTCTGCCTGTGCACTGTGCGGGAAGACCCTGCAATGCTCACATACATGGTCAACATGTATGGAGGGAAGCAATGGGAACCAACCTGAGAAGCGGGTATTGAATGCATGTTTGTCCAGTTCCAGTGGCAGAAACAGCCCATACAAGTAGCCCAGACAGGTTGTGGCTTCTTTTGTAGCCCACACACTGAGTAGTAGCCACTGGGATTCAGCACTCCAGCCCTGAGCTCAGAGGCTTTTTTCTACACAGCAGTTGGTTAGACATACACATGGTAGCTTAGCTCCAGCTAGCACCTGAAAATAGTGGTGTGGCCATCATGGCATGGGCAGTGGCTCAGGCTAGCTGCCCACGGACATAGCCAGGGAGCTGGACAGGATTGTACTCAGGTGGCTAACCCGAACCACCACCCATGCTACCACAGCCATAGTGCTATTTTTGTGCACTAGCTCAAGAAGAGCTAGAATGCGTACATGTACCCCTACTGGGAATTACACCTCCCAGCTGCTGTGTAGCCAAACCCAGAGAGCAGCTGGCCCTTGCCAGCTCCTCTGTACTATAACCACATAAAGAAAGAATACTTAGGCTTTAGGTAGATGAAATGAATTTTGCCTATAGAAGAGAATAAACTCCAGAGGGACTTTAGCTGGGGAATGGAGAGGGTGTGTTCAGCATCATACAGAAGTAAGTCCAAAGCTTGTAAATTCCCTTTTATTTACCCTAAAGAAAATTCACATGAACAAAAGATGCTGTGAGATCACTTGCTGCTGCAGCTTTTTTGATAAACAGAAAACAAGAAGGATAAATCAAGATCAGATATGCCAGGTCTGGATGTATTCCCCTTTTCCCCATATCTCTCCCGTCTAAATTCCTAGGGGGCAAGTAACTGTGTACGAACTGGATTGACAGTGTGACTGATGAGTGAGTACATTTTTGACTGTGCACCTCCATGTTCCCTCTAAAGTCATTAATTATTCTATCTGACATAAGCAGTGCTCTCAAGCTGGTATTTCTAAGATAAGTGATTAATTTCCTCTCCTCCAGATAGCTCATTAAGACATTTTTTATTACAGTAAAAAGTTGCTGATGAATTAATTAATCAGGTAAAAACATTTTTGTGAGCATTTTTTTATCTTCCATACATGGTTGCTGTTGTCCAAAAAACGAATTACTGTACATTTAAAAGATGAGCACCACCTCAGTGTCAGAAATGTTTTGTTTATATCTTGAATCAGACCCAGAGACACGTCTGGAAAGGGTCTGCCATGGGATCAACATTGCTACATTCCAGACAAATAGAACAAGTTAGAATCGCCGCTGTCACAACAGCTCATAACATCTGGAGCCACAAGGGCTTCAGATTTCACAAGCATACTTCACAAATGCACAATCTTCCCATTAGATGCTACAAACCAGATAAAGATTCTATTCTGTTTTTATATTATATTATTAAATTATTATTAAAAGAATAATTAGTATTAATATTAATAATAATAGTTTGACCAGCATTGCCCCAGGAAGGCTGCCCTCTGATAACTATGGCAAGTGTCCTGGCATCAAGCATTCAGTACTGACACTGGCATAATTACCATAAGTACCACATTTTGGAAAAGGGTTCTTATGATAATCACTATATTTAAGAAGGTGACAGCCACTGGTTCAGAGGGTCTCTAGACAAAACACCCTAACTGTCAGCCGCCTGTCGGATATGCCTTTCTTTGCAACTACCTGCAGCAGGATGAATCTCTCAGTACATCTCATCTAGGAGTATCTTGACATTTTTCCACTTTTTGTGGGGGAAAAAAACATTTTAAGTGCCTCCATTCTGGAACCAAATCTGTCTTGTCTTCCAGGAGATTACAGGATGAGAAGCTGCAGTGGTGATTGACATTAATGAAGCAGTTATCACAAGACAACTGAATGTCATTAACATGTCCAAACGCATTGACCTCTGTGTTTTGATAGCCCAAGAAAAACAAACATTTTCCATTCCACTCACAGCTGAATTGAAGTCAAGACTCAGCTGAGAGAAAACGTCTTTTTAAAAAATGGTGGCATTTCTTTTGCTTTTCAAAACAGCAGAAGCAGAAGCTATCAGTGACTGACAGACTTCAAACATCACACACTAGGCTTAGGATGAAACTGAAGCTTCTGCTTGCAACAAAGGAAAACAACATTTTTAGTACCCAAAAAATAACAGGGGAGGGAATGATTGTGAACCTAGGACATGCATGGCCAAAATGGCATATGTTGATGCTGCTGTAATGTGGCTTCGAGGGAGACTGGGTGAGTGGCAAGGATGGTTAATACACTTTTGAGTATCCAATGCCAAATTCTTCCAATTGTTGTGTGGACAGAACTAAAACCCAAGCATTGTATTTGATGCACCCCAGAGGTTGTCCTGGCATCAGGAAAGATGATAGGCCAGCATCACAGAGTTGAAGACAATCTGAAACTAATGTGGAAGACTGGGATAAAATAAAGGAGAGGAGAACTGAAGGGAGAGCAGTAGAATGGGGAAATCATTGAGTCCGACTGAGCAAAACTGGAGCTAGAGTGAAGTCCTAATGCTGCATCTCTTTTGATAAAAGAGGCCATTGTGGACGAAAACGGAACATTATCCAACCATTCTCTTGCCCCTGGAGCTTAACTTGATGCTGCTCAAACTAAAGCATCATGCCATATGATAGGCTGAGGTCATGCAGCCAATGAAATCTCATTCAATTCCATAAACAATACAACACTAGATCTGGTCAGTACTTGTGTGGGAGATGGACAAGGCAAACACAGATGCTGCAAAAAATAGTGATGATTCCCTAGGTTTCGTTCTGACTGTGAACTAATCAACGCTCCAACATTTCTGTAAAGACTACTGGGCAGCTGAAGGTGCTGTCAGATGAGACTTAAATGCAAAGTTTTAGCTCCTTATGCTCATTAAACATCTAATGGCCCTTTGCATAAGTGTCAGCCTTCCAGTCATATTCCAAGTCTTCGGAAAGTAATTATTTTCTGGCTACCTAAATTTCCCCTGCACTTTCAATTAGATAAACTATTTGCCATGTCCCTCCTGAAAACAACTTGTATTATACTCCTGAGGGATTTCTGCGCCAAAAAATTAAAAATTCTGTGCACATTTTGAAATTCTGCATATTTTATTTGTTAATAAAGAAATGTGGAGGGGAATGCAGGCCACTGCCTGCATGGAGGTGGGAGATCACCCTGGAGCCCACCCCACCCCCTGCTAAAACATAGACTCGGCTGCACCCAACCCTGACGTGACACATACAACACAAGGGCCAGGCCTGCCCCAGAAACACCCCGGCTCCCTGCCCCTCTGCACCAGGCACACCAAGATAGCAAGTGAGAGGGAGAGTTTTGCACACACACTCAGCCCTGGCACCCAATCCAGTTGTGGGGAAGGCTCACCTCAGAAGGATCCAAGTGTGGAGGGGTTTAGTGTGTGAGTATCCAAGTGTGAGACAGGGGTGAGAGAGTTCTGTGGGGGGCAATCTGGGTATGGTGGGCTTCTGGGGGGCTCTGGGTGAAGGGGATCTGGATGCACAGGGGGTCCTTGGGGGGTTCCCAGTGCAGGGGGGTGGGACTTGGTGGGGGAGTATGGGTGCAGGGGTATGGCTCATCAGCAGGGTCTGGGTGCAGGGGGCTCAGGATAAAAGGGGTGAGGCTCAGCAGGGTGGGGGTTCTGGGCTCTCAGTGGGGGGTGGTGGGATGCAGGGTGGTGAGGCTTGGCAAGAGAGTCTGGGTATGGAGGGACATTAGATGCACAGGGATTGGACAGATGAGGGAGTAGCTACCCATACAGTGACCCCTGGGGGCAGGCAGCAAAGGGGAGGGGTGTGCAGCTTCTGCAGCTGGGGGAGTGTAACTGGGTTGGCACCCACCTCCCACGAGTGCCCCCTTCTGATTGGGTGTGTCTGCATTCTTTAGTTCTGGTGACCCCTTTCAGTGTTTCTCAGGTGGGTTTGTCAGTGACACAATGCTCTGGCCGAGTGACCCTGTCTGCCTCTTAACCAGCACAAACCCCTTCTGGGATATACCCCTCTGGTGGTGTCTCTTTCTAGCCCTCCCTGAGCTTTGGTCTTTAAGTAGTCCAGCCCCGGGCTTCCTCCCTGTAGACACTATCTTCCTGCAGCCCTCCCCAGGCTCAGTCCCTACTCAGTCCTAGCAACCAGCCAGGAGCTCCCTCAATACTCCCCGGTCCCTGCTAGCAAACCATCTATGGCCCGGCTGCTTTTCCAGGCAGTCCTTTCCTGCAGTCCTTTCTTCTCCTGCTCCAAGCAGTAACTGACTAGTGGTTTGCTCTGCAGCACCTTTTATATGGCCCTCCTGGGCCATGATTGGCTGCTTCCCCGACAGGCACTCTAGTCTGCATGGAGAACCTCTCCACTGCTCCTTCCCTGGGATGGGTGTGGCAAAACCCTGAGGCCTCCAGCAGTGGGCCTTTGGACCTAGTCCACCCCATCACAGGGATGTTTCTGTGGGGGTGGGTCTAACCTGGCCCCAGCCCCGGCCACTCCTTGCAGGGGAAGAGGAATTCCCATGTTCCCCACCCCCAGCCCAGCTGAGACTAGCAGCTGAGTCTGGTGCAGGGTAGGAGCCACTGGCCAGGTGTCCCTAGCCTCGCCCCATCCATGGTGATTTACCTCTCTGCCAGCTGCTCCAGGTGCCTGAAATGACACACCGATGCTGCTGCAGAGGGCACATGACCACTCTTGTGGCTTCCCTTTGCTTCCCCATCAGAAACCATTTTTCTGCAGAGAAGCAAAGAAATCTGGGGGGGACATGAATTCTGCGTATGTTGAAGTGGCGCAGAATTCCCCCAAAAGTAAAGTTACAGTAGTAGTGTCTAGACAGTGTAGCACAGTGTTGTTGTGTCTCAATAAATACTGTGGTTGAAATTCTGACCCTATTCAGGTCAATGGCAAACCTTGCAGGTAGCTTCATTTCTATGGTGGATGTTGCCTGTGACACACAAATGTTATCAAGCACTTTGGGATGGAAGCTTTTCTATAGCTACAAGATGTTTTCACCATATGGAAGAATAATCCAAAAACAGCCAGATTTGCAATTTACCCTTGGTAAAAATACTGCACTTTTCACATGTTGAAATGTGTTGATTGCAGGCATATGGGACCAGCATCACAGCCGGTGTAAAATTAGCGTGGCTTCATTGACTTAAATTGAGTGCCAGTGATTTATAGCAGCTGAGGATCTGGCTTACAGGCCTGCTTTTCAGAGGTGTTGAGCAATCACAACACTCATTGGCTGACTTGAACAATCAGGCCAGTGTTTTTCAGAAGATTAGTAGGATGCTTTCTAATCCTAATATGACTTTGAAAAAGAATTTCAGCCTTTACTCCCTTTGGCTTTCTCCTTTAATCCACTTCATGCACAACCACTGACTAATTTGTATCTTAAGGTCAAATAATTTCCCCAGGAGATACTCAAGGTCAGTAATCAAAGGCCCATCACCAAGTGAGCTGAAAAACAGCAAAGACAATCTCTCTTAAGTAAATTGTGTAATATTTTCAAATGAGTGCTGAAATATTAATCAACTCTATTAAATATGTTTGAGGCTGCCAGGGTTGGGGGGATATCAAAAGATGCCAGCTCTGTTCATTATAATTATATGAAGCCTGAATGATATTTTAAACAAAGTTGCATCAAAATCCTGGGCCAGATCCTCTGCTGGTGTAAATCAGCATATTTCCATGTACTTCAGTGGAGCTTTGCTCATTTACACTGCCTGGGGATCTGACCTGCCTGCTTTAGTAGTTTCTGTTCCACTTACAGAAGCACATTCACTAACAGTAGCTAATGGATCGTGTGCCAATTACTCTGCCATGTACTTGCTCTATATGTGACATATTGTACCATGCATTGATTTTTAATCTGCTCAAAATAGCATTTGTCATGCAGGGTGAAAGTCTGATGTGAGAAATAGCCTCTTCATTGTCCCTGACAATTATTAACACTGAGCAAGTCTTCATTGCTCATGCCGTAGGCAACATTTCCTGCCAAAAATAAATGCAAAGAACAAGAAGAGAGCTAGTTTGCAAAATTAAACTCTGACTTAAAAGTGCATAAATCAGGATGTGGGAGAGGATCCTCAGCTCCTGTAGAGTGGAGTCGCTCCATTATGCTAATTTACCCCAGCTGAGGATCTGGCCTATGGAGTGGATGTAGGCAAGAAGGAACCCATAACAGAACAGCAGACCCAGCTCACTCTTGTCCTGTGCATAGGGGGTAAGTTGCAGCTACAATAGGAAGGGGAGGATTTTGCACTTAATGTGGAGAGTGAGAAAAGAATAAAGAGGGGAGCACATAAGAGCCGTGAGAAATTCTGGTACTTGCCATGGAGGGCTTTAAAAGTGCATGTCTAGAGCATTGTGGGATCAATATTCCAGATACAGCCTCCTGCACTGATATCTTCTGATTTCCCAGAGAAAGCCCACAAGATGGGCTTTACTGGGACAGTCCATCACCAGCCCATGGCGGGGGATTATGGAGATGAATGACCCCCGTGGAAGCATCCATTGGACCTGAAGCAGACTGGATGCCTCTGGGGGCTGTTGTGGAAGACACAGCAGCAGCAACCATGGATACAACCTATAACAGGGTGCAGGGTGCACTTCCCCCTCTGCTGGCCCAGCTCAGCTCACCAGGGCACCACGTGAACAGGGCCACAGCACCACTCATGGCCTTGCACATAAGGAGCTCAAGGGCTTGGACTGACAGGCCTGTGTGCTGGGGCTCAATGGAGAGAAGACTTCTGTGTCCTCTCCCATTCCTTCCACATCCACTCAGGGCTACGCCACAAGCTACCCCTAAATGTTCAGCATCCCATTTCCTATCACAGGGCTTCCAACGCGCCTTGCTGGCTGATCAGTCACATTGCTGCATGAAATCTGAGGAACAATACAGAAGATGTAGCCAAATTCACAGCTGAAGTCAATGGAGCTAAGCTGATTTAAATCAGCCAAGGACCTGGCCTGGTATATCATCTCTTTAGGCCATTATAAAAGAAAAAAAAAGAACCCTGATAATAGTTTACTGACTATCCTTTGAAATGTGGCTGATAGTTTTCATCCCAATGGCAAAGTCCAGGAAATTATAAAGCCATCTGCATTATAAAGCCTGATTTCTGCATCCTTTGCTAAATGTACTTACCAGTATTCTTTGGTGAGTTTGATAGCTGACACATGTTGGCTGGCCCCAAATTATCCAATAGCTCATCAGCTATGGGCATTGGATATGCATCAGCCACTGTCACTGAATTCAGTTATTGGTAATCAACAGAAAATTGCCTGGACGTATTTGGCTTTGAAATCAATAAGCCCATGGGCTTTCTGAAGGTCAGATAACTCCCAAATGTCTCATGTCATTATTGTTTTCTTATCATTAGCCTCGCTTGCAGTGTTGTGGGGTGTTTGCCAAATGCTATCTCATTGCATTTCTGAAAAAGAAGTGTTTCACAATATATTCCCCATCTTGTCTGAGAAATTATTAATTTTCAATGTAGGGAAGGTCAATTAATACGTTATATTCAGGATCACAGATTTAAAAATCTGTACAATGTAAGGTAACACAGACAGGTAAGGTAATATTGATTATTGCTGTAATGCAAGTAGAAGACCAGCAGGCCAAAGGCCTGTAAAGTAGTAGCTTAGCATGACTAATCAAGTCCTAGGTTGGAGGTTGACATAAGCAAATGACAAACAAGTGGGTCTTATGTCAAAAGATGAAGTATAGTGATCAACAAGTGCAGTAAGTCAGTTGACTAGTATGAAGTAAAAAACTGCAAATGCTAGTTATTGATATTTTCGGGTATTTTAAGGAACACAAAAACTCACAAATATTGACTGTAACAATGCTATAGCAATAATTGATGGAATTGCTAATGCACATGAAGTAAATGGATAAGTAACCTAGAAGAAGTGGGGCTCCTAAAAGAAGTGAAGTATAGAAGTGCAGACAAGGAAAAGTGGGTTGAAACCATTATGAATATACATAAGATAAGATGGGCGTTACCGTAACACATTATAAAAGATGTTACCTGACATAAGTGCTGGGGGAGACAGCAGGAAGACAACCACATTCCAACACTCAGGTATCCCCACAGAGGGTGGTGTGAGTAATGCAAATGCTGGATGTTCTGTATTACTTCTCTCTCCTTTGCAAGGCTGGAGTTTGTGTATTTTTTAGGGCTGTCAAGCGATTAAAAAAATTAATCGTGATTAAAAAATTAATTGCAATTAATCGCATGATTAATTGCACTGTTAAACAATAATAGAATACAATTTATTTAAATATTTTGCATGTTTTCTACATTTTCAAATATATTGATTTCAATTACAACACAGAATACAAAGTGTACAGTGCTCACTTCATATTTATTTTTATATATTTATTTACAAGTATTTGCACTGCAAAAAAAAACAAAAAAAATTGCATTTTTCAATTCACCCAATACAAGTACTGTAGTGCAATCTCTTTATCATGAAATTTGAACTTACAAATGTAAAATTATGTACCAAAAAACTGCAATAAAAATTAAACAATGTAAAATTTTAGACCCTGCAATTCCACTCAGTCCTACTTCTTGTTCAGCCAATTGCTCAGACAAACAAGTTTGGTTACAATTTGCAAGAGATAATGCTGCCGCTTCTTGTTTACAATGTCACCTGAAAGTGAGAACAGGCTTCTCATGGCACTGTTCTACCGGCATTGCAAGATATTTATGTGCCAGATGCTCTAAAGATTCATATGTCCCTATATACTTCATCACTATTCCAGGGGATATACATCCATGCTGATGATGCGTTCTGCTCGATAACTATCCAGAACAGTGCAGACCAATGCATGTTCATTTTCATTATTTGAGTCATATACCACCAGCAGAAGGTTGATTTTCTTTTTTGGTGGTTTGGGTTCTGTAGTTTCCACATTGGAGTGTTGCTCTTTTAAGACTTCTGAAAGCATGCTGCACACCTCATCCTGCTCAGATTTTGGAAGGCACTTCAGATTTTTAAACCTTGGGTCGAGTGCTGTAGCTATTTTTAGAAATCTCACATTGGTACCTTCTTTGCGTTTTGTCAAACCTGTAGTGACAGTATTCTTATAACTTAAAACTTCTACTGACAGCTTCTTTATAGGAGGCTGCTGAACGCTGACAGTCCACAGCATGCTAAAATAGATTTAACATTGGGAGACCAAATGGACACAATGCCAGTTACAGATTAGGCTACATGCACAACCTAATTAGGTAACCCTGGTGCTCAGCTACTGTAAGAGACTGTTGTTATTGTTAGTCTAACTAGTGTCAGGGGGCTTAGAAGTTTTGTAAGGAGTTTTTTTAAAAATGTTGCATATGATGAATAAAATAAGAATAATAATAGGACACCAGCAAATCAGTCATTCATACCTGAGGGGGGAGAGAACTGCACATTTTATGGGGAAGACAAAAAAATGCCTTTTCACATGCTTGTATGCAATGTTGTTGTAGCTGTGTTGATCCCAAGATATGAGAGACGAGATGGACAAGACAATATCTTTAATTGGATCAGCTTCTGTTGGTGAAAGAGAGAGAGGCTTTCAACTCCACAGAGTCTGGGAAAGGTAAGCAGAGCGTCACAGTTAAATACAAGGTGGAACAGCTTAAACATAAGGAGTTAACACATATTGCAAGAAACCATTCAGAATGAAGTAGGCAATTAATACAAGAGCAAGTTAGTGGATTACAGATTGTTGTTGTAATGAGAGAGAAAACCAGTGTTTCTATGGAGTCCATGATTTTTCGTGTCAAGCAGAGTTATTAGTTTAAACTCGCAGGCTCGTCTCTTAAAGGTGTTGAGGACAAGGCCTGAGAAGTCAGATATGGAGTGATCATTCTGTGACAGTGTTTGACATAGGTGATAGGGTGTTTTTGTCTTTTATCATTTTCTGCCTGAGTGCATTCTAGAGCATTGTGATGGTCTTATTTCACAGTTTCATTTGTGTTTCCTAACCATGAACTTCGTGTTGTGTCACTGTTCTCTGACTCTGGGTTATGTTCTGAAGAAAACTTTCAACATATAAAACCTTGGGGCCTGCAGAGCTCAGGGAAATTGGTGATGGGAGACAAAGGCTTTCCTCCCTGAATAACTGATTCATGTCTAACTCTACATTTGATGTCTTACTTTAATCACTGATGGTGAAACAGAAACAGATATTTATCTAAAATGTCCATGAGTAAGAGAGAATGCAGAAGGTGATCTGGAAACTACCTTGAAATCAATTTATTTTTAAACTTGTATAGTTTTCAGTAGGTGTGGTTCAATTAGTGAAATCCTGGGCCCTCTGAAATCAATGGCAAAAATCACATTGGCTTCCATGAGGTCAGGATTTACCCAATTTGCCTATCTTCATTCTCTGAGTTGTCTCAAGTGGACGCAGTATGTTTCCTGTGTTCCACTCTTGGGTACTGACTAAAATGTTCATGTTCCATTCCAGAGTAAGCTGCATGTAGGTGAGGGATTAAGTGCTTCCTTTATATGAAGGACAATTTTTTTCCATTCAAAGGTCTATGTAAGGCTCCTATTGATTTAAGTGGGAACTCTGGATCCACCCAATAACATAGGATTTGGCTCTCAGAAAGCTTTCGGTACAAAAAAAGGTGATACATAAATGAATGAAAGCTATTCTTTTTATTAACCTTTTACTTTTAACCTTTTACTGTAAATGTAAAATTAAAAAAGGGACTATTTATGTTTACACGGCCATGTGCCGATATATTTATTTTTACTAAAGATCAGAAGACTGGATTTATTAATGCTATTTAGTAATAGTGATTATATTTATCTGATAAAAAATGCCCATTAAAACACCACTTTAAGAGCATGCAAACAGCATACATCTGAAATGAATTCTGGTGTTTAAAAAAAACAAGGACATTTAAAAAATTCAAATCCATAGTTTTTTGTTTTTACAAATAGCACACCAAAATCAATATTTCAGCACACTGTGATATAAACTAAAAACATTGGTCTATTAACATCTTTTTATTAGCGTGTCAATTGCAATGCACCAAATTTACACATATGGGCAAAGAAATTGTTTCCTGAGAATGTGCAAATTGCTACTTCACTGCATGTAAATGAAGTGCTAATTGCTCTTTGCAAACAATATTTATGCAAATTATCCCCCTACTATTTGCATAGCTGTGTGGATAATACATTTACATTTGTCACACTTTTTTTCTCCAAACAATCAGAGAGTGCCTGGACAACAGGACCTGGGCTATTCCTCATTTGCTCTTCAAAATATTTTGTGTAGACACTGAATGGGTGAAGAATGGAAAGGCATCTGAAGCTAGTAATATTTCTTGACCCAGAAGGGCAGAAGATTTTAACCAGCTCTGTTATTCTGGTTTATTATTCACAGAGCAAGATATTTGCAAGGGACAATTTATGTCAACTTTTGCCTTTTTTTTTTTTTTTTTTTGCTGTTTGTCCACAAATATGTCATGACATTCTCCAATGTAGACATTGCTTGAAATTCTTTGCAAAGTTTTCCTATGAGTCTTCAGATTTTTCCACAGTATATGGGGTATATTTACAGTTTGTGCAGTGTTGGTTAGTTATTCCTATGGTATGCTTTCTATTCCCTGATTGGATGGCTTCATGCAACTAACCAACACAGTGAATATTACACATTGTGAATTTTTACAGACAGATAAGCTATTTGAAATTCACTTTGGACAAGCATTCGAGTGTGTGGACAAGAGTCATTTTTCATTCCATTTTGAATAAATATTTGCAGATTTTTTTCTACAATTCACTGAGTTTTAAAATTTGGTCCCACTCTTTTTGCCAGCTAACTTCTCTAAAGTCAAAAGATTTAGTCTAGCATTACACTGGCATAAGTGAGAACAGAATTTGATCAGTTAAGGTACATCTCTTTTGCCGCTTTCATGAACATTGACTGGAAATTTGAGCCTCAGTCCTTGTAAATCTCTCATCTACGCCCAAACATTATGCTCCCCAAATCTAAGGATGAAATCATGACTCGTTGAAGTCAGCAGGAGCTTTGCCATTGACTTCAATGGAGCCAGCATTACACCCTAGCATTCTAAAAGCTTTACACTTCTACTTTGATATAGTATGCTATTTGTTTCGCAAACATTTTTTTTTAATTGCCTATGGGAGCTTCAAGATCTCTGCCAGTCGACCCTCTTAAGCTTATGTTCAAGGGACTGCAGTTAAACTACAGGGCTGTAAATTCTGTAAGCCGGGATTTTCAGTGCAGCATACGTAATTAGCCATTCAGCTGCCATTAAAAGTCAAAGCAAGTCAGGCACCTCACAGTTAGACTCCTTTAAAATCCTAGCCACCACAGACATATACAGGAGTAGCTGCACAGAAATCAGTGACGTTAGACCAGTGTCAAACCAACGTTAGGGAGAGGCAACTCTGTCCTATATAGATAGATATAGATATATAAAATCAGAAAAAAGGGTTTCCTTAGTATTTTTTCTGCACTTTCATAATTATGTTAACACATGGGACGATAACTTGGCTGAGGTTTCCTCAACTAGGGAGCATATGTCACAAAGATATATATACACATACATGCAACTTCTTAAATGGAGAGCTGACAACATCATGAAAATGCTTTCATATCTGTAGCCAAACTTCTCAAAGTATAGTCATTTGTCATTATTTGTTAAGGGGCCTGATCCAGCAAACACTTACATGCTTACTTTGACATACAGGAGTTGCCCCATTAAAATTATAGGGACCACTCACATGAGTAAAGTTAAGAACACTTGTAAGCTTTTGAAGGTTTAGGCCCCTTAGAAAAATACTTTTACCAGGCTATGGAAAGTAAAAGGGATTCTTCAAGATTTAGTTGGTGCTGGTCCTGCTTTGAGCAGGGGATTGGACAAGATGACCTCCTGAGATCTCTTCCAACCCTAATCTTCTATGATTCTAAGTGGGCTTCAATTGCAACCAGCTGTCTCCCTAGTTAAGAAAGGAAGGTAATTTTTTCATTTCTTAGGGGGTTGATTGGTTCTCTTTCCTTATTATTTAAAGCAATAAGATACCTCTATCTAGTGCTTAAGAGGCAAGTACAATACAAGTGTAAAATACACACTGGGGGTGTTTGGGCCACATGTCCAGCGAAGAAGTCAGATTTGTTTGTATTGCTCTCTAGAGGCAGACAGGCTGAGTACTGCTGGCAATGCCATATGGCCTGCATTATCCTTTCAAGTTTCATGTCTGTTTTTGGCAGATAGTGGGCGTGCTGTCTATGCCCGTAGGATAAAATGTCAAATCCTTCCTCCGTTAGGGATGTTGATAGCTCTGCTCTCTCCTACAGCTATACAATTCATCCACAGTCTGATCAGCAGTCAAGGGCTCCTTCTTTAAGTTGGCCGAATTGTGCTTTCAATGAGATAACTTGTTGCCAAGCATTGCTTTTCTGTGTTATTGCCAGGGTATAAAACTCATATCCCATGAGACGCCTGCATTGTAGCATGTGTTGAAAAAAGAAAATGAACAGTATGAAAACTACTTTTAAGGTATCTCTCTGCAGTGTATGCTTTGTGAGACAGGATGCATTCAAGTGTAAATAATTTTTGCTGAGTTAGCAGGCTGCCTCCTGGATAGAAGTACACACCGGCTGCAGTTTCATTACATGCTAGCAGGATCGTTGCACATGTCAGCATCCTACTGACTCTAGTGAAGTGTTCTGCAGCCTCACAACTTGCTCAGTGTCACTGGGAAAACGTGCAAGCTAGGACTGGGAGGAAAATTTCCTGTTGAAACATTTTTTTCCAATGGAAAGTTGGATTTTTGACTCAATGAAAGGCTTTCCTCAAGAAAAAAAATCTTCTTTAGAAAACTGAAATGCAAACATTTTTGGCAGAAAATTGAAAAATGTCAGGGGGCTGGCCAAAAATGTTTCCGTTTTTGGCAGTTGACGGATTAAATGTTTTGGGTTTTGGTTGCTGAAAACGGAAAAATTAGAGAGGGTTTTTTTGTTTTGTTTTGCAGGGAAGTAAGAAAACAGTTTTTCAACAAAAAGTCAAAATTTTCCATAAAAACCTTTTGACAAACACAAAAATGTTTTCATTTTTGTCAAAACTTCCCATGGAGAAAAAAAAAAACATGTTCTGATCAGCTCTAACACAAACAAAACACAACAGCAATCCTGACACACACATACAAACAAGCGTCATTTCTTCACAGCTTTCATTTTAACCAAGTCTTTGTTACATGGGATCTGAACATAGTTTTGAGAAAAATAGAAAATCAGATATAAAAAAGAAGAGAAAAATCACTCTGGTAGCCTGTACTAGTTCACTGAAGAAAGAAGATGGCCCTGAGCTGTGAAGACTGGAGCTTATGATTTAAATGGTGCTTTTCCCCCCTGCTTCTCAGTCCAAATTCCCGTTGTTCTACACAGAGTTTAAAAAATAATTCGCTTATTAGGATCCCCACCAGGAAGAAAGGGAAGCTTTCAAAAACATGATACCAACATTAAGCAGGTTATAAAATAATATTAACATGGACTTGAAAAAAAATTACCCAACAAATAAGTTATATTCATATATGTATATCTATATCAGGGCTGGATTTAGGGGCAGGTGACCCAGGCAAAAAAGAAGCCAGCCCTGCAGCACTGACTGAAGAGGTGTATTCATGGGTGATAATGTCTAACTGCAACATAAACTGTGTTTATTATCACATCTTTAATTAATCCAGAGAACATATGTTAATGTTAAATCATCTTCAGATCTAGGAGTGTTGTGAAAGTCTAGAGCCATATGGCCGTCATTGAAAAAACCCTCTAGAAAAAAAAAAGTACATTGCCTCATACAGCCCCCTCCCACCGAGGTTAGGTGCACATCACAAAGTTGTATGCAATCCTAGAGCTACCAGAGTAAAATTCAGCTCTGTGCTGAGGGCCAACAAAAGCCCAAAGCACCACTTAGATACCACTTAAGCTCTTCGGTAAGAGTCCATGTGGCACATCTAAGAGACCTTGCAGACCTAGGGGACTCACTGGGGTTTGGTGGCTTTGTCCCTTCCCAATTCTGGGCTGCTCTGTAATGCTTGGAATAATACAGATAGCCATGTCTAAGTTACAGCAGCCTGCCCCAGCAGTCTATAGGCCGCAGCGCTGCTCAGAACCTCCAAAGGGCTATGTGCTGTGGGCTCACCCCTTAAGCCAGGACATGAGGAGATGACAACTGATGGAAGACAAAATGCACATCTCTCCAGTTTGCCCTCACAAAGAAAAGAAAGGGAAGGAAGAATAGAGGACATGAGAGGACATCTTTAGGAGGCAGCCTTATGGCTGTCATCACTAGTGTCTGTACCAGCTCAGTCCTCCCCTGGCTGGGCCCAGAGCTTGTAGAGCCACTTTACACCACATTGAGCCTTTTACCCCATATAAAAGGGCTGGGACAGGGTTGAGGATCTCACCCCTTCAGTTTTAAATAGCAGACATGGACCTGTACTTTAACCCTGTTGCTGTCTACTATAATAGTCCCCGCCCTGTAGCACTTAATTTATCACACTCTTGTTCATCATAAGATCATTTCCACATTTTCACTATACTAAGATAAACAAATGTTACAATTACACTGAAACACACTGAGAAGTGATCGGAACCTGGAATACAGTCATATTGTGCTGGTACAAGTGGCGTGTCGGGATCAGGCAGGGAGTGGGGAGTGGTCATGATGAAGCTCCGCTCCGCTATACCTGTGGTGGGTCCAGTATCAGTGGAGCAAATCAAAGCTTCCTGGCAGCAGCTCTAGCTGTTACTGGGCCAGGACTGATCCTGACGCATTCCTCCCCTCTCCTGCACCAAGTGGAGCTCAGGCTCAGGAGACAATCAAGCTCATAGAGATTAGTTTTAACCATAAAGAGAAACCAACATGATTGTGTAAGACAGAGGTAGTCAATATGCAGACTGCAGACCAAATCTGGACTGGCAGATGCTTTTGAACAGACCCTGAAATCTTTTTATTTACTTATTTTTATCATTATTGTTATTATTTTCTCTGGATTCTGGACCTTGACTATACCTAGGCAAAGAAATTTGGACCTTGACAAAAAAGAATTGGCTATCCCTGGTGTTGTAAGATAACCTCCCCTTCCACCCTGCTCTCCCTCCCATTCTACCCACCAGCTGGTAA
The DNA here is from genome assembly GCF_965152235.1 of Eretmochelys imbricata. Taxonomy (NCBI): domain Eukaryota; kingdom Metazoa; phylum Chordata; order Testudines; family Cheloniidae; genus Eretmochelys; species Eretmochelys imbricata. The sequence goes on from NC_135577.1 coordinate 115,086,518, forward strand.
ATTACACCTATTTATGCCCACTCACCAATGTACAATTTACACTGCCACTTGGATTATCAGTGAGGGCCATGTTATACCAATAAATTAAAAACCAGCAGGATCTTATTAAAGGGAAAAAGGCAAAATACCACATTTATTGTGAATACAGAAAGAATCATAGTAAGCAGTTAGTTATAGCTATAACATTCCATGCAATCTCATATTTATTCACACATTCATTCATACAAACACAAACACACAGGTTCTGCAAGGTTGTTATCATAGTTACCAGCCTTAGAGTTGCTCATGCCAAGCCACTGGCCAGGTGGCCTGGACATGAAGAGGGAGCAGGGCCTTGTCAGATGCTCATCTGATGCTCCTGGAAGTTGGTTTGCAGAATCAGACCCCAAAGTTCTCACTTTTTAGAGTCTATTTTTATAGGAATTTCTTCCTATGCCAGTCTATGGGAATTGCTTCATCATGCTGTTGCTGAATCAATCAGCAGATAGCACATTCCTGATGGCTCCGTGCTGCTAGATGTTATCTTGTTCTTTGGTTCTCCCATTCTTGAGGCTGTTGGGTGGATTCCAGTCTGCCCTCCGGGGGTCCTCTGGTTATTTCCACTTGACGCCTTCTTCAGCCGATGGACACTGGATTCTTAGGCTGGCACCTCCCTGATCATTCAGTTATTATCCACACCAAGCATCCATCCACATACATCCTCTATCTCTATTTTAATCACAGTTGTTAATACAACAAAAGGGCAGGGAGTCTCTGGGTGCTGTTTCTGTTGTTACAGAGTATTGCTTTGAGTCTCTCTCTCTGTGAATTGCTTTGAGAACAGACTCTGTCTTAGAATGTACTAACACAATTAGCAGTTTGCAAGTTTCACACATAGAGGGAGAGAAACAGTACCAAAAACCAAGAGACCTCTTAATTAGTAATATCCTGGAATTTAAACTATGGGGAATCAAACTCATTTGTGATTTTAATACAGAACTTCTTTAATATGATCCAACAGCCAGAGTCTGCCATGTTTACATTGAGAAGCAGACTCTGAGGGTCCTATTGAGATCAATGGGACTTGGACCCAATCTTAGGAAATGTGGCTCTCTGTCCCCCTCTAGTGGCTGGCCCACATAGGGTTTCATGAAACTACTATTGGCTCCAAGCTAGGATTTTTAGCTCACACTGTGGAGTCTCATGGTTTTCGATCCAGAGGATGAGGATTCAGTTCTCACTGCTGACAATCCAGCCAGTGGCACTGTGTTACAGGACTACTTGTGATGTAAGGTATTACTCTGTGTGAGTAAAAGTGGCAGAACCTGAATTTGGTGATCAGATGCTTTAAAATGTTGTTCTCCTCTTTAAATGTGTCCATGTAAAAATGGAACCTTCTTAACGGCTGATAGAAATAATACTCCCTATGTGCATTCAGTCTCCTATCTATTTTACTGATTAAAATAATTGTTTCCTACTACTGTTTTGTCTTGTTATCCCTAATGCAACAATACAGCTCTGGGAGAGTGCTCTGGGTTCTAGCCTTTGCCATGTAGCATGGACAGAATTGCCTGCTAAATTTTGGTGAAAGGGCCAATCAGCTCCAGAAAATGTAGCTGTAGAGGTGTCACCAAGGACTTCAGACTTTTATTACTAGCAATAACATGTGAGAAGGCAAGGATGCAGGTCACTTGCACATCTGACATTGAGCTTCTAAGGCTGACAGTCAAAAAAAAAAATCTTATCCTTATAAAGTGGGAGCATGTGATACAGCAGTCACTGGAACGCGATGGTGCACAGCTATTTTTAGAGTCACGTTTCAGAGGAGAACTGCACTTTAAAAATATATTTATAAATATCTATTCCATTGAGCTTGTTAATGCCAGCCTCCTCCTAACCCAACAGCCTCTGGCTGTAAGGGGTCAGATTCCCCACTATCATTTACACATAAGAATGCCCATACTGGGTCAGACCAAAGGTCCATCTAGCCTAGTAACCTGTCTTACGACAGTGGCCAATGCCAGGTGCCCCAGAGGGAATGAACAGAACAGGTAGTCATCAAGTGATCCATCCCCTGTCGCCCATTCCCAGCTTCTGGCAAACAGAGGCTAGGGACACCATCCCTGTCCTTCCTGGCTAATAGACATTGATGGATTTATCCTCCATGAATTTATCTAGTTCTTTTTTGATCCCTGTTACAGTCTTGGGCTTCACAACATCCTCTGGCAAGGGGTTCCACAGGTTGACTGTGCATTGTGTGAAAAAATACTTCCTTTTATTTGTTTTAAACCTGCTGCCTATTAATTTAATTTGGTAGCTCCTAGTTCTTGTGTTATGCAAAGAAGTAAAAAAACAATTCCTTATTTACTTTCTCCACACCAGTCATGATTTTATAGACCTCTATCCTATGCCCCCTTAGCCGTCTCTTTTCCAAGCTGAAAAGTCCCAGTTTTATTACTCTCACCTCATATGGCAGCCATTCCATATGCCTAATCATTTTTCTTGCCCTTTTCTGAACCTTTTCCATGTCCAATATATCTTTTTTGAGATGGGGCAACCACATCTGCACACAGTATTCAAGATGTGGGTGTACCATGGATTTATATAGAGGCAATATGATATTTTCTGTCCTATTATCTATCCCTTTCTTAATGATTCCCAACATTCTGTTTGCTTTTTTGACTGCCACTGCACACTGAGTGGATGTTTTCAGAGAACTATCCACAATGACTCCAAGATCTCTTTCTTGAGTGGTAACAGCTAATTCAGACCCCGTCATTTTATATGTATAGTTGGGATTATGTTTTCCAATGTGCATTACTTTGCATTTATCAACATTGAATTTCATCTGCCATTTTGTTGCCCAGTCACCCAGTTTTGAGAGATACTTTTGTAGCTCTTCGCAGTCCGCCTGGGACTTAACTATCTTGAGTAGTTTTGTATCATCTGAAAATTTTGCCACCTCACTTGTTACCCCTTTTTCCAGATCATTTATGTAAATCTGTGTAGATCTGGTCATTCCACTGAGATGTTCATGGAGTGACACGGGATCTACACTGCTGTAACTGAGCGCACAGCCTGACCCCAGGTAAGTGCCTAGGGAAATACACATTTCTAAAACACATCAATATTTTATCCTCAGGCAGCAATGCCCACACTCTCCTCACCCAGGCGCAGAGAACCCAGCTGCCAGCTCTGCTTTCCAGAGCTGGCTGTCAGTCTCACAGTATAGGCCAGAGCCCAGTGAGAGAATATAAATGGTTGTTCTAAACCTCAGGCGTTGTTTGGAACAGAAAAGGTCTCTGAGGCAGGGGAATCTTGAAATTCACCTCCCAGAGGATATTTCATTGTGCTTTACATTTAAGAGTACCAGGGTCTATTCTTCCTTCCCTTTCTTTTCTTTGTGAGGGCAAACTGGAGAGAGGTGCATTTTGTCTTCCATCAATTGTCATCTCCACCCCCCATCCCCCGCCCCATTCTTATTTCCCCAGTCTACAAGGAAAGCAAATTTTGGCTTAAAGCTCTCTGGGCCAGATTCTTAGTTACATCAATGTCACTCCGTTTATTTCAAGGGAGTTACTCTGGACTTAAGCCTACGGTAAAAAATGTGGAGTGTCTTAAGGGCCTATGTCTTATTTTCAAAAGTGACTTAGGCACTTAGTCCCAGATCCACAAAGGTACTTAGGTATTGCTCTGCTCAGCGTAGCAATGCCTCACAGCTAGGCACCCTGCCACCCAGTGGAATTTTCAGCCCTGAGAGAGGCACTCGGGTTCCCCATGGGGAGAGCTAGGTGCCGAGGGAACTGATCTTCCGAAGGCAGCAAGCTGAAGGGGGAGTCATCTCCAGTAACCTGGAGTGAAGTGCAGAGGAAAGGAGTGGGCAGAGAAGAGGTGTTAGGCATCTAAGTGACTGAGCTGGTGCACCTGGCTGATGGGCCAGAGATAGGCACCTCCCTCCACTGGGGATCCTCAGCCATAAGCCCTTTCTGGCAGTTAGGTACCTGGGCCAGGTCAGTCATTTAGGTAGCCCAGCCCCTAGCAGCTGAAACCATCTTTCTCTCGCTCCTGCTCCTGCATCATACCTCTCTCACGCTCCCCTGTGTTCCCTCAGCTGGCTTTTCAGTGGGTGCTGTGCTTGTCCCCCATCTTTCAGTGGCCTGCATCTGACCCTCCTGCTGCAGGTTCTAACAGGTAGGAGGCATTAATGGGGCTCAGAGCACATCTACATGAGCAGGCCCTGCTGGTGAGATAGGTGTTCCCCCATCCCATTTAAAAATCTCAGTTCAGGGCCTCTGGGCTTTGTCTTGAGCTGGGCCTATAGGCAGCTTGGTAGCTGTGAGCAGCAGCTCTGAGACTGCTTTGAAAATGCTGATTGGTGGAAATGTAGGTGCCTATGGGACTTAGGCACCTGTAGGGTTAGCTGGCAGCTGAGCAACAGCTTTCAAAATGCCAGTGGTGCTTAAATAGTAGAGTTAGGCACCTAAAGCAGCAGCTAAGTGTCTAAATACCTTTGAGGGTCTAGCCTTTAGGAGCATACGTCTCTTTCGAAAATGGGACTTAGGTACTTTTGAAACTTTTACCCCAAAGCAAATGGGATTAGAATTTGTCCTTCTTCCTCTCCTAGTCTTCCATTCCTCCTTTGGAAGAAGAGTTAGTGAGGAAGGAATTCTAACCCTCTTGAATGACACCAGTTTCTCTCAGTCATGAACTAGGTCAGGTTGGAGGAAATGGTCTCCAAATAAAGCGGAGAATATTGTAACTAGACTAAACCCTTCTAATAAGAGCAGTTAGCAGTATTACCAACCCCAAGCATTCCAAAATAATGAATCGGTCCTCAAGATTGGCTTAAAAATCCTGAGATTTTTATTTGCTTGCTGATTTTTGGAGCCTTTAAAAGTCATGCTTTCAAACTTTTCCCCATGTCCTTGAGGGCTAGAAACTTACAATATTGTGAACTGTAAATCCCAGAGGTAGACGGCTTAGAGGGAAAAGGGGGTTCTGTGAAAAATAGCATGTGATCATGTAATTTAAGATTGTGCATATACATTATGAAACAATGGGGCTAAATTTCAGAGGCAGTCTCAGTTCTGACATTTCCTAACTTTTAAGTGCTTTGCAACCTTAATAGTGTTCTTTAAATGGATTTTTGTGTATGCAGTTTCCTAGGTCATTAGAAAACACAACTGAAAAAAACCCCAAATTCATCGTGCTGACACCCACAGGGGTCAACAACAGGGTTAGCTCCATTGCACGGACCTCTGCCTCCCAAGCTAAGGATGAGACACATACTTTGACCGTCAGTGTCACATCTCTTTGCTGATAGCAAAGGAATAGTGTGAGACTCAGGGTTTCCATTCCAGGCTCTGGCGGTTAGTGTGCTTTACTGGTCATGGACCCTTCTGCCTGTCTGCCCTCAGGCTTGAGCCCCTTAGCTGACAGGCAGTGGGCACTGATTGGGTATTTTCCTTCAAACATTATCCTACTCCTATTGAAGTCAAAGCTAATATCATCTACCCTCCAAGAGTCACAATAAACACACCGCTATTTACTTCTAGAATACACTCACAAGTGACTCATTTTTAAAGGGAAATGCTAACTTTAATTATTTTCACATTCTGATGCTTCATGTGATGGTCTTCCAAAAGTTGCTGCCTCTCTTCTACCCCTTTAATTTTAGTTTCCAGCCCATCAAACACAGGTTAAATGGATTCTTTAGGTTTGTTACCTCTGGCTTTTTTCTAATGTATTCTTCTGAAGCTTGGGTAGTTTGCAATATTGTTCCCTCATATGGCAGTTCTTTTCTTCTCTCCTAAGCTCATCTGAGAGAGGTTAGCCATAGAGGGCTGATGCCAGGTACCTCTACATTGGATCTCTTCCCTGTCTTCTTGATTGCCCCTCAAATCAACTCCACGATTGGATTGCCCTCTAAAGTTCCAGGTAGTCTCCTGAATCAATTTTCTTTTAGCTTTTTTATTGGCCACTATTTTCTTTATAAGAGAAGAAGACAATGGAGGAGATCACAAAAGCAAATCCCTTTATTTACAAATATGATAATAAATGGGTGTCTCAAGCAACACACTGGCTGATGACCAACTTGCAGAGATGTACATAGGATAATCTACCAGGAAGATCACTCTGACCCCTCTAAAACACCTTGTTTTACTCTTTTCTTGTTCTCTGCATTCTGACCAGCCTGCCTGCGCTGCTTCTTGTGCTTTTTCCCCATTGAATGTCTCTGTTCCTTACTTCCATCCTGCAGCTGGAAAGGAGTCATCATTTCCTTCCAATTCTCAAAAGTCACATTTGGAACAACTTCAATGTCCATTTCTGTCAACTGAACTTCGACTTCTTTAATTTCCCTACCCAAGCACTCCTGAAAGAGACTGCTCTTTTCTGACCCCACTGTTCATTAGATCAAAGCGATCTATTCAATTCAGAAATCAAAACTCTCCAGCTTTCTAGGCTGGACTACTTTTTAATTATGTGCAGCCAAATATTGCCATTGAGTGTAAGAGCAGGCATGATGGTACCTACCTGATCCTGCAACCGTGTGTGAATGGAACACATTGCACATACATGGAATCCCACTGAAGTTAATATGGTCCCGAGAGTCTTGTTTCTCCTCTCACACTGGTGCACATCAGGAGTAACTCCACTGAAGTCAGTTGAGTTATACTGATTAAAATGGGTGTAAGTGAGGGGAAACGCAGGCCCTGTTCTCTGACAGTTTTACTGCAGCTTAACCCTCACCCAGAAACCAGTCTGACTCACCCTTTAATATGAAAACTGGGGCTCAGTGTGATGGCAGCAGCTATGACACAGAGATAACTTTGTTAGCTGAGTACTGTCCCTCTACATTTCTTACAGACTCTTCCTGTACTCAGTAGAAATTTTATTCTCAGAGTTCCTGCTGCTTGTTGCAAAGGAGAAATACACACCACACTCCCTCATGGAGAGTTTAATTTTGTTCTTGTTATGGTGCTGATATCTTAATTTCAAAAATGAGTAATTCTAGGCTGAAAACATACACCTGCTCTCTGTGTCTAGAAAACATCACCACTGGGGTCAATCTACATAGAATGCACACTTACAAATAACTGAACCACGGCACTGACTGATGTGCCCCTGTTCATCAGCATAGTAGCAGAAACGGTCTTGTTGCCAGTTGAATGTGAACCTCGGAAAGCCAAGTAAATGTGAAGTGGATACAAAAAGGAACCTTATTCCATTCCAGCTGATGAGTCGAGTAAATAAAGCAAGTGTTGCTAAACAGATTCCCCTCTTCCCTGATAATAAAGTTGCTACAGACTGGATTTGACTGCTTTTCTTTGTATAAAGGGTGAATAGGTCACAGGGTGGAGGGCACATTCAAGTTGTTCTTTCAGTATAATAACACAAACATAATTCTGTTATGCAGAGTAAATTAACATATCCTTCAGCCTCTGCTGAATGCAAACCACATTGGCAAGGCTTGAGAGAAGGCAGGGGAATTCTCAAGCATTGTTTTCTCACTATGTTTGCTTATTTTTATGACATTGAAGAGTTACTGAAGGAAAAGGGCATTAAAATGCAACACGTTGAATGATCCCCAGCATTGACACGACATTTAGAAAACCAATAGGAGCCAATTCTCCTTTGTTACATTGGGGCAATTCTGCCAATTTCAATGGACTTTATTGGTGTAGCTGAGATCCGACATAGTGTTTTGGGCTTGGTCAATCTGGGATACTATTGTGTGTACAGAGATTTTGATCTGTAGAAGAATTTTGGTTTTTGCAGCTGAGAGGTTGCTCCTGTCAAATTAACAGTTGCTGAGCTTGGTCAAAATATCTTACAAACAATGGGCCAGACCATCCTCTCCCGTGGAAACAGCTCCACGCAGAAGAGAAAAATTTCCCCCATTTCTAACAGATTGTTGCAACATTGCAGCAGGAATGGGCGGGGGTGGGCTTACTCCTCCCTATTCTGTGCCGAAGATCCTCACATAGAGGATTTCCTCTACATCCACATATGGATAGGACAATATAGCGCCATGAAAAGTATTTTCTATTTTGTGCTGGTTGGTTTCTATGTAATTTGTCTGTGGGCTTTTCACCAAGTCTTTGTTTAGCAGCTCCCATTATCCTCTCTTTTGTTCAGATCCACCAGGGCAGGATGTAGTTGTATCTCCTGATGAAGGAGGAAAGGTAGGATGGTACAGCAGTTAGGGTAGTGGCTTGGGACTTGGAAAGCCTGCATGCAGGTCCCTGCTCTGCCAGACTTTATGTGCAACGTTAGGCAAGTCACTTCGTCTCTGTGCCTTGGTTCCCCCCTCGGCCTGTCAAAGGGGGATAATACGAAGGCTGGGTGGAAAATCTGTTTTGTGAAAAATCTTTGCGGGATCAAAATTTGTTTTCATTCCTATATGGAACAAAAATGAGACCTTCCAAACATTTTTGAGAGAGAGCAACCCATGCCGGAATAGCCAACAGCCTGATGGTTAGGGCACTCAGCTGGGATGGGGGAGATCCAGGTCCAAGTCCTTGCTCTGCTTGACTTAGAGCAGGGATTTGAACCTCGGCTTCCCACATAGAATCATAGAATATTTGGGTTGGAAGAGACCTCAGGAGGTCATCTTGTCCAATCACCTGCTCAGAGCAGGACCAACACCAACTAAATCATCCCAGCCAGGGCTTTGTCAAGCCGGGCCTTAAAAACCTTTAAGGATGGAGATTCCTCCACCTCCCTAGGTAACCCATTCCAGTGTTTCACCACCCTCCTAGTGAAATAGTGTTTCCTAATATCCAACCTAGACCTCCCCCACTGCAACTTGAGACCATTGCTTCTTGTTCTGTCATCTGCCACCACTGAGAGCAGCCGAGCTCCATCCTCTTTGGAACCCCCCCTTCAGGTAGTTGAAGGCTGCTATCAAATCCCCCCTCACTCCTCTCTTCTGCAGACTAAATAAGCCCAGTTCCTTCAGCCTCTCCTCATAAGTCATGTGCCCCAGCCCCCTAATAATTTTTATTGCCCTCTGCTGGACTCTCTCCAATTTTTCCACATCCCTTCTGTAATGGGGGGGACCAAAACTGGATGCAATACTCCAGATGTGGCCTCACCAGTGCTGAATAGAGGGGAATAATCACTTCACTCGATCTGCTGGCAATGCTCCTACTAATAGAGCCCAATATGCCATTGATCTTCTTAGCAATGAGGGCACACTGCTGACTCATATCCAGCTTCTTATCCACTGTAATCTCCAGGTCCTTTTCTGCAGAACTACTGCTTAGCCAGTCAGTCCCCAGCCTGTAGCGGTGCATGGGATTCTTCCTTCCTAAGTGCAGGATTCGGCACTTGTCCTTGTTGAACCTCATCAGATTTCTTTTGGCACAATCCTCCAACTTGTTTAGGTCACTCTGGATTCTATCCCTACCCTCCAGCATATCTACCTCTCCCCCCAATTTAGTGTCATCTGTGAACTTGCTGAGGGTGCAATTAATCCCATCATCCAGATCATTAATAAAGATGTTGAATAAAACCAGCCCCAGGACTGACCCCTAGAATATCAGGGTTGCAAGGGACCTCAGGAGGTCATCTAGTCCAACCCCCTGCTCAAAGCAGGACCAATCCCCAATTTTTGCCCCATATCCCTAAATGGTCCCCTCAAGGATTGAATTCACAACCCTGGGTTTAGCAGGCCAAAGCTCAAACCACTGAGCTATCCCTCTCCCTTGCCCCCCTGGGGCACTCCGTTTGATACCGGCTGCCAATTAGACATTGAGCCATTGATCACTACCCTTTGAGCCCAACAATCTAGCCAGCTTTCTATCCATGTTATAGTCCATTCATCCAATCCATACTTCTTTAACTTGCTGGCAAGAATACTGTAGGAGACTGTATCAAAAGCTTTGCTAAAGTCAGGATATATCACATCCACTGCTTTCCCCATATCCACAGAGCCAGTTATCTCATCATAGAAGACAATCAGATTGGTCAGGCATGACTTGCCCTTGGTGAATCCATGTTGACTATTCCTGATCACCTTCCTCTCCTCCAAGTGCTTCAAAATGGATTCCTTGCTCCATGATTTTGCTGGGGACTGAAATGAGGCTGACCGGTCTCTAGTTCTCTGGGTTCTCTTTCTTCCCTTTTTAAAATATGGGCACTATATTTGCCTTTTTCCAATCATCTGGGACCTCCTCCAATCACCACGAATTTTCAAAGATAATGGCCAATGGCTCTGCAATCACATCGGCCAACTCCCTCAGCACCCTTGGATGCATTAGATTTGTACTCATGGACTTGTGCATGTCCAGCTTTTCTAAATAGTCCTTCTCTTGTTCTTTCGCCACTGAGGGCTGCTCACTTCCTCTCCATACAGTGTTGTCCAGTGCAGCAATCTGGGAGCTGACCTTGTCTGTGAAGACTGAGGCAAATAAAGCATTGAGTGCTTCAGCTTTTTCCACATCATCTGTCACTATGTTGCCTCCCCCATTCAGTAAGGGTCCCACACTTTCCCTGACCTTCTTCTTGTTGCTAACATACCTGTAGAAACCCTTCTTGTTACCCTTCACATCCCTTACTAGCTGCAACTCCAACTGTGCCTTGGCCTTCCTGATTACAGCCCTGCATGCTCTATCAATATTTTTATACTCCTCCCTATTCAGCTGTCCAAATTTCCACTTCTTGTAATTTTCCTTTTTGAGTTTAAGCTCACCGAAGATTTCACTGTTAAGCAAAGCTGGTCGCCTGCCATATTTGCTATTCTTTGTGCACATTGGGATGGTTTGTTCCTGCACCCTCAATAAGTTTTCTTTAAAATACAGTCAGCTATCCTGGACTCCTTTCCCCCTCATATTAGCCTCCCAGGGGATCCTGCCCATCAGTTCCCTAAGGGAGTCTAAGTCTGCTTTTCTGACGTCCAGGGTCCATATTTTGCTACTCTCCTTTCTTCCTTTTGTCAGGATCCTGAACTCAACCATCTTATGGTCACTGTTTCCTAGGTTGACACCCACCTCTACTTCCCCTACCAATTCTTCCCTGTTTGTAAGCAGCAGGTCAAGAGGAGCATGGCCCCTAGTTGGTTCCTCCAGCATTTGTACAAGGAAGTTGTCCCCAACACTCTCCAAAAACTTCCTGGATTATCTGTGCATTGCTGTATTGCTCTCCCAGCAGATGTCAGGGTGATTGAAGTCCCCCATGAGACCCAGGGCCTGTGATCTGGAAACTTCAGTTAGTTGTCTGAAGAAAGCTTCATCTACCTTCATCCTTCTGATCTGGTGGTCTATAGCACATGCCCACCACAACATCACCTTTGTTGCGCTCGCCTCTAAACTTAACCCAAAGACTCTCAACAGGCTTTTCTCCAGTTTCATCCTGGAGCTTTGCGCAATCATACCACTCTCTTACATACAATTCAACTCCTCCACCTTTCCTCCCGTACCTGTCCTTCCTGAACAGTTTGTACCCATCCATGACAGTGCTCCAGTGAGTGCCCCCCTCATCCCGGGTGAGTGCCCCTAGCCACCTGGCCATTCTGGACTCTCTCTCCCTTCCCCCCAGGCCAGAGAAACCTCCCTGGCAAACACTGAACCAGATACATTTCTGACCAACGCTGTAGTCAGCAGAGGCACTCCAGATGAATCCCTGTCATTATCAGGGAGGCCATGACTGGCAGGATGCTCTCTGAGAGCCTCCGGAGAACTGTATTTTCTGTTTCCTGGGACTAAGCTATGTGGGGGCTCACTTTTCCACTGCTCCCAAGCTGGTGTGCAGGGGCAGGTCGAGAGAGCAGCAGAAGTGGGGCTAGTGGATCTGCCATTCGTTGAAACCATCAGACTTTCACCCTGCAGAGCAAGCCACAGAGGCTACTGCAGCCCAGAAGACAGAATTCTGCTCCATGACTGCTACTCTTTCACCTAAAGCCCTCACCACACACAGCCCTGATGCGGCGGTGCACTGGGCTAAGGAATTTACCATCAATTAATTACAGAAGAGTCAAATCAAGCATGACTATTAAAGTTACGGATAAGAGTGAAATGGGGAAAGGCAGAATCATCTGAGGTCAGGGATGTGCAATGAGCAATTTCTTAATATTTTTTTTGAAGAGCATTCCTAGGCTGTGCCAAAAAACAATTATGTGATACACTTGCACATCTTAATATTTTAAGTTTGCATTAATAGTCTCTTACATCATAATGATCAGTGCTGTGAGTGCATAAATATCTCCATCTCCTCAACATTTTCTTCTTGACAGGTTAGTTTTCAAGGAACAGAGATATTGATGTGATCCTTTTGTGCTCCAGCTATGTGCATTTTTCTGCATTTTCAAATAGGAACCACCATTATCTTTTTGCAAGCTGAATATTTTTGATACATCATTTACTGGTGACTAATATGTGCTTCAACCATGGACTCCAAGGACCATCATTTATCTTCCATAATGACCACATGTTCTTAAACAAGCAGCAACAACCCATCCCAGCTGCAAAAGATGATCACAGATGACTTGGTTAAAAGACCAGAAATATTGCGAAATGTATATTGAATCTTTTCCTGTTGGAAATATACAAAACTCCATTCTCTAGTGAAACACAATATGAAGTAAAACAAAGTTTTAAATCATCATGAAAATATACTGATTTATTTATGTTTGTGGAGCCAGAGCCTCAGCTGGAATAAATCAGTGTAGCTCCATTGAAGTCAATGGAACCACAACAATTTACACTAGTTCTGGATCTGGCCCATAATTTTTTTTTCTGGTGACAATAGAGAGAGAAAGATAATATCTATCTCTCCATATATTTTACGAAGGAAGGTTTGTTACAATCAGGTCCAGACACCCCAGGGGAGAACAAGGGATCTGAACCCCGAAGAATAAGCAATTGAATCAAGTGATTGTAGAGATGCAGACTTTAAGGCCAGAAGGCACCATTATGATAATCTATTCTGACCTCCTGCACATTGCAGGCCACAGAACCTCACCCACCCACTCCTGTAGTGATCCCTAGCCTCAGATGAGTTATAGAAGTTCTCAAATCATGTTATAAAGACTTAAAGTTACAGAGAATCTACCATTTACACTAGTTTAAATCCGCAAGTGACCCGAGCCCCATGCTGCAGAGGAAGGCAAAAATCCCCACAGGGTCTCTGCCAATCTGACCCAAGGGAAAATTCCATCCTGACCCATTCCTCTGATCATCCTAGCAGCCCTTCTCTGCCCCGTCCACTTCAAATCCATTTTTCTTAAACCTGGGAGACCAGAGTTGCACGAAGTATACAATATTACTGTACTATAGAAGTGTATTGAGTAAGGTCTTTTATGAAACCCTGTCTTTTACAAAAGCTGGTGACACATTCATGATTAATCTCATGTGAAATGTACTTAACAACACCATGAGGAATTATGGATACTCACCGATATTATGCTTTAAAACTTGTGACCAAACACAGGGAGAAACAGGTTTTCTCCCAGACAGGAGGGAAGGCAGACATCTACCTGTCTCTTATATAAATTAAGCATTATAGAATCAAAACAATGGAAGCTTCATTTACATATGAATCAACAGAGGGGTGAGAAATCCACAGGAAGGGTAGATCAGCAAAAGGTCATTCTGACCCTGGGGTCAAATCAATGAGTTTTGGGAAATATAAGCAGAAGCAAAAAGTCAATATGGCATCCCGCACATAGGGAACAATGGGAACAGTATTTTTCAATTGTGTGACCATTGGACTCCTAGTCTAGAAGACTAAGGATGCTAGTAAGTTGATGTTAGAAAGAAAACTGCTTTGATAAAGGTTGTAACTTGCTGTAATTAAGTTTTAGTCAGTAGAAAGCTTGTTTTGTTTTACGTATAACCAGACCTGTCTCTTCTATTCTTACTTGTTATCACTTACATATCTGTTCTTTGTTAATCAACTCATCCTTGCTTTGTTACAAAACCATCTTGGTGCTGTGTATCAAACTGAAGGGGTAAAATCCTCAGCCACACTAACAGGTTGGTGACAGCGACTTTGATGACTTTTGAGAGAGTCCAGTGCGAGGGACTGAACACTGCCGGGGGAGATGATTTGGGGGAGACTTGGGACTGGAAGGGCTGTTGGGGTCACCCTGCAAGGAGTAACAGGCTGGTGGAAGCCAGGGTGAAACCACTGGACTGTGAGCAGGCTGCTGGCGTCAGGTCTCTGAGCCAAACTGGCACAGCCCAGAAGCATCCAGGGGGACAGAGCAGGTGGTGACATGCCCCCTTACTGGTCTGGGTGACCCCCAGCGGGGCACAAGGTGTAGCTATAACACTAGCACACAAACAAAATCAACTTAAGCCAGGACGTCTAACTAAAAGCAAATTTGACGCAAGTTGCCATGGACATGCCAGAAGATGCATCATTTTAAGGAAAGGGGTAAAATTAGCACTTGTGTATTACAGCCACAGCCACGGCTAAACATTAAGGACTCAATTCACGAAAGCCTTCCTGTTCAGGAAAGCACTTACGTACTTGCCTAACTTTGGAACACAATGAGACTTAAGCACATACTTAAAGTTAAGCATATACGTAGGTGCTGTCCTGAGCTGAGGCCTCAGAGAGGTACTGAAGTGCATACCTAATTCTGAGGTCAGTGGGCTACATATATGCTTAAACAGGTGCAGAAGAGTTTCTAGGATCACAGTCGATAATATTAACAGCCGTGACTCTCAACTAATGCCACGCGACTGGAATTTATGTCACTCTGAGTGCACTGTGTTATGCTGAAGGACAGCCTTCTATACGGACTGCTCACCCCCACCTCACTGACTTGGTGATGTGAGGCCAGAGGGTCTCCATAAAGATCACTTTGTACTTTCCGTCCTTTACTTGATCCATCCCAAAACAAGAGGCCAAAGTTTTCAGAAATGACTAGTGGTTTTGGGTGCCCAACCCGGAACCCCTTGAAGGGGCCTGATTTTTTTTAATAGGGCAGGGGCTCAGAACTTAAACTCAGGCCTTTTTAAAGGCGTCTCAGGTTGGGCACTCGAAACAGATATTTGAAAAAGCATCTGTGGAAAATTTTTAATCAATTTTTTACTGCTGTACATGGACATTTTTCTCTAAAGAAAAAAAAACCCCACAATTCCTCATGGGAGTTGTAGTTCAGTTTTCTCATGTCCCCATTCTCCTCTATGGGCTGGACTCCCCAGCTAGACTGCACCATATTCAGAGACTCCCATGATGCAACCACATTTCTGCACCAAGAGGGGGACACCATGGTGCATTATGGAAGATATAGTCCACCAAGGGAGCACAGGCTATAGAGGAAAATGAGAGCATGAGACAACCTAACTTCAGTTCCCATGAGGCACTGTGGCAGTATTTCTGAATCAAACCACTTCTGGTTTTAGTGGAAATATTTTGGGTTGGTTCGTTTATACTTAAAAGTCAAACTTTATCGTGGAAAATGTCAATGAAAAATTGCATTTTTAATGTTTGTAATTGTTTTCCATAGAAAAAAGCCGATTTTTTGACCCACTCTCAGCCAAATAACTACTCACTTTTGAAAAATTTAACCAGAGTGTTCAATTCTTTGCTCCTTCACAGCATTAGCAACAAAAAAAATCAACTTTCCTCTTAGACTGTAAGCCCAATCAGCAACAGGAAATGGCTTAAATAGAGATAATTAGACAGCGCTTTTTTTTGTTTTGGCTTGGTTTCTTTTTGTAAGTATTTCCTCTACAACGGAAAATACATTTTTGTTGACAACTCAGCACATAATTCCCCCAATGCCAAATAAGATCCAGCTATCCAACAATTCCCCAACATTTTCATATGCTATAAAATGGTTTATCTCCATTCGGGGCGGGGGACGCGGGGAAGGGGCAGAGACTACTTTCATTTATCCCATTAATAAAAAAAAGGGATGGACTGATAGAAGTATGGCCAGTGTGTACTGTACAGTACACACATTCTTGTGTGCACTAAGATGTCAGAGCCAACATTTTCTATAGCAAATAGTAATTTTGGGTGCTTCGCTTTTGGGTGACCAACCCGAAACATCTTAAAAACACCATCTGCTTTTCAGAGGATGAGTGATCAGAAAAGCCACCACAGCAGTTAATTCACCCCCTCCCCTTACAGCTTGCGGATCTATTTGCCCAGCATTCAAAATATGCAAGTATTTTTCCTCTCAGTACAAATAGTCATTGATAAAGATGGATGGGGTTTGACAAAGAACACTGGTCATTTTCGGGACTCTGCAGCCATGTGCTGCATCAGTTTTGCATGAGCCCAACTAATGCTGAGGTTGGAGAAAAATATCCTTGTCTGCAAGTATGTTTTGTAGCATCAGTAATAGGTACCTAGGGAGCATTCAATCTACAGTATCAACAGTATTTATGGTGTCTGGAGTTTTACATGGTCACAGTAATTACTTTGATAAATGCCAGCAATATTTTAAAATTAATATTGAAGTTTACATTGGTTCAGAAGCAGAAGACACTTAATAGGCAAAGATGGGATTGCAGTAAATTCCTTCACTAGCTGGGGCCTGATCCTGCAATGGGCTCTGCATAGACAAAATCTTATTCTAGTGTGGAGCCCCACTGAAATCAGCTGGGTTCCATGTGAGCAACAGAACCTGCATGGAGCTCATTGCAGGATCAGGGCCTTGCCATATAAGGTGGGGGTTTATTAACGATGCTCGGACCAGCTCTGAAGTTGGTCAGAAAATGTTGCCAAAGATAGTGTTCATACATAAGTTTTTCTTTCCAGGTTTGACCAGCTGTAGGCTCTGCTTTGGACTATACCAACACCACCCAATACTACAGTTGTTCCACATGCAAATACCCTGTTGTAATCTAGAAAAATGAGGATGATACTTACCACCCTTTGTAAAGTGTTTTGAGATCTACTGAAAAAGGAACCATATAAGAGTTAGGTGTTATTATTATTATTATTTTGCGTGTGAAAGGACTGCAGAATCAAAGTGGAACCTGTGTAAGACACTCTACTTGATGGTAATACTTCACCTAACCAATAAGCATTTTTTGGTCAAATTCTGCTCTCTGAAGTTGATGGGATTGCATTGGTGTAACTGAGAGCACAATCTGACCACTCCACTACCAAAAATTATTTGAAAAATTACACTTCCTGCTACAAGCTGTGGATAGGTATCAGGGAACTGGATGCCTCCGAAGTTTGTTAAACAGATGCCAAGTCTATCACATCTCGCTCAACAACTGAAATCCATTCCAGGACCATAATGATTTAAAGTCAACAACATCTAACGGCCCACATGGAAAGAAGTGATCTTCTCAGTCAAGATCCTACTGAATGATGCCCATCACATTGGCAATAATATTGCGACCACAACAGAGTGGTCATGCACTTCAATGGGCATTGTTAATGTTTAATAGTTGCACTGATGCCCATTGTGCTAGGCATGGTACTACATTATCTTCTCAGATTAGTGGAAGTTATTCCAGGAATATTGACTCATACTGTAAGACAGCATGTGAAAGCTTGCATTGAAGTTGCCATGCTGTACTGGCTCTGTGGAAGGTGATGAATTAACTACTGAGATGGCAAAACAACACTGATTGATTTCTTTACAGGACACCAAATCTTGCTTGCTGTAGTGCAGCTCCACCATATTCTTCACCAACACAGTTTGAAGCCTATGAATGTCCTTCGGATCAAGGGGTCATCATAAACATGTAAACCTCCTGTTAAACTAAATTCTAAATGATGTACAGGGCGGATTGCCCCTTCCTGCTTTTTAGTGCCAGCAAGTAGAATAAGCTGCCATCTTTATAGCCACATCCAAAGGCTATATTTCAAGCCTGTCAGAAAAACCCAGGGCAGCTTTTATAGCCATCCAACCAATATATTCCACTATGCAAATCAAATAAAGCACACTGATGCACTAATAACATAGCTCAATATTTTACGAAAAGGACAGTGTTTGGATGGTTCTAATGGGTTCTTCAGATCACACAGAGCCAGATTATGCCTTTCAGATCTACAGGGGGGTTGCCCGAGTCCCATGAGGAAGGTGGGCTTCAGGGAGGAAGGGGTGGGCCAAACTATCACCTTTTTCCACCTCCCCTATCTGGGATGAGGCTTTAGGGGCAATACAGTGAGGAACAGATGGGGACAAGCCCACGTGGGAGGGTTCTTCCTTGGTAGGGTTGTGTCAATGGAACCATGCTGCCACAGAGCAGAAGGGGAGGACTATTGGAGCCCAGTGCCTGCTTGAAGGGATAAGGCCTGGCACCAGATATCTCTGGCTTCCCACAGATCCTCCAGAATCCCCTAAGGTTAGGAGATGGGTCCTATGGATTTTTCTGCAGGGGGACCCCAGCTCCACGGTATGTAAATGAGAGTGACTGTGGCAGTGAGAGTAAGGGGGAAATGTTAGGGATGTTGCCACATGGGAATCCTCCCTAAGACTTCCTCCCCCAGATCCTCCCACCCTTCATCCCCCAGATCGCATTCCTTACTACAGGAGGGAGTGATCTGGGTCAGTGGAATGGCAAATTCCTGCTGTTAAACATAGTTTGGCCCAGATTTTTAGATTGTAAGCTGTTTGAAGCAGGGACTGTGCCTTCCACTATGTTTGTGCAATATGCCTAGCATACTGTGGACAATGTGGAGCACTAGCCATAGAGAATTATTAATAAGCAGTGGGCTGTACGGTTTTACATACAAGTTTCATGCATTAAGCAGAGCCAGCCAGTGTCATGCTATAATCACACATTCAGCTACAAGATTTTCATTTAAATAGCAGGGCCTTTCCCTTTCCAACTCAGGAATTAACACTGTTTTTCATTCTGGAACATTTGTTGCCCTTGTGAATATTAATTAAAAGTTGTAATTAATTAAGATGTCAATTAATTCCTTCATTTTATTCTTCAGGGTAATCTTGTATTCTCTGCCAGAGGGAGCAGCAAGTGATCTAACCAGAGTGAAATAAAACAAACCCTGTTTAAGTATTACATGTGTAACCCTTCTGCCAGGCCAAGTTGATAGCAGCAAGGGCCGGGTTCAGTACATAGGGGTTCCCTCTCATCAAAGAAAATGCAAAACTGGCTCGAGCCCCCACCCAGTGACCTGGGAAAATCTTACACACCCCCTGAGCACCTCAAAGAGGCAATACTTCCCCTCTCGCAAGTACAGAGTCTCGGTGTAGCAGAGAATCTTTAATAACATGAGGTAAACGACATCAGCATTAAATTGGGGAAACACCACAACTAGCATTCATTAACCAAACCATGAGCAAAGACCCACCCCAGCAAATTGGGCCACATCCTTTCCCTCGGGTTCTTGAGTCCCAGAACCCAAACGTCTCTTGAGTCCAGCAATCCACAAATCACCCAAAGTTCAAAAAAGTCCAGCCCCAGAGTTCAAAAGTTCATCTGCAGAGTGTTGCTCCCCAGTCTGGCTAAAATGTGCCTGTGTGGGGGGGGAAAGAGGTAAGGGGCACCTTACCGTGTCCTGAAGCTGACTGCCCCACAGGGCTCTGCTCTGCTGTCTCACGACCAGCTCCGCTCTGCACAGCTCGCCGTCTCACAAACACTTCACTCCGCCATCTCACGAACAGCTCTGCTCAGCTCGCCGTCTCACAAACACTCCGCTATCTCACGAACGGCTCCACTCTGCACAGCTCTGCTCGCCGTCTCACAAACACTCCGCCAGCCTATCCATGAACAGCACCACTGCACTCTAGTTCTTCCGGCTCCCCACTACTTGACACAGTGGTCAGTGATTCCAGCTCATAGTAGTGGGAGCCTTAGTGCTGGTGCACCATAAGGCCAAAGTGAATTCAGCACAGTACCTGTAGCAAGACTCTTAATAGACCCAAAATTAGCTCTGACATTCCACAGTGGAGAGAGACAGAGGTGCAATTGGTGTTTCAGGCCCTCACAAAGGGGTCCACACCACCAGGTACAAATACCTGTCTCAAGCCTCTCTCAATTCACAGAGTTTTGGAACCCATGTCCTTTGCCTAGCGAGTGCTACTTAGTTGATGGTGAGTCCCTCCATCATAACAAAAGGCCAAGTACAGTTCCAAGCACAGTTCCCATAATCAGGGTAATAACAATTTATTCTTCCCGCCCCAATAACAGAGACACTGGGGATCCCACAACAGCCAAAGTGACCATTTGGGCAGTTATGGCCTCATTCTAGGTGGGGTGGGTGTGCCTATGCAAATGAGATCAGCCCCTGAAGTTCTTTTCCACAACTTGCCATACCTCACCACCAGATGTCAGGTGGAACTCATCCTGACTCTGCTTACACATGTGTGGATTCTGAAAGAACTAACTCTGGGGCTAGTGTTCCACATGGGAGGGATGGTATGAGGTGCACAGAGCAAGCATGTCAATCCACAGTGCTACAGAAACTAACAGTGACACCAGTTTCCTTAGTATACAAATTCTTTTGGAAAGAGAGAAAAGCCTAGCGATCTGTGGACATCTCCATTATCTAAGGACCTCTGTAATGTAGTCTTTATTATACTGATGAAATTTATCATGATAAGCACCATGTGGTCCATTTAAGAGGCTTGTTAAACTGATAACGTGCCCACAAAATGGTTTACATGCATGCTGAATACTATTTACATGAGACTTGATTTCAGTACAGCTAAATACTGGCTTAGTCTGAATCATTTTGGCCTGCACAGGTGTTAGTTCCAGTGTAGATAATACTAAAACAGTTCACACTGAAAAGGTTCACAGTTCTCCCACATCTGTTCCATAGTATATGAGTGACCTTTCTAAATCTCCCAGAATCCAGTGCTTGTAGGAACAGTGCCAGAAACTATAGAATAGGTAGCCAGAGGGCATTACAGTTCAAAGGGTTTAGACTAATGCTAGCATCAGTGTGTGGGAAAACAGCAGTGGTTTAGAACAGAAGTCAGCACTGCTGGCATGGATGGACTCAGTCATTTGTTCTTAAAGCAGTTCACTTAGGAATGGGAATGGCTCGGTTCCCTAGTACATATGTATCCTAAAGGTATTTAAAAACTAAAAAATGCCAGGATTTATCTTTGTGTGGAAACCAAAAGGATGGAAATTTCTATCTCAAAAGTTACCTCTCTTTGGGAGTTATTTTTAATGGTGGTATTCACATGCATTCCTTCCACAGGTATGGCAGCTAAACTCTGCTTTGTTTTGGAAGCAGCACACTTCATTGGAGAGTTAGCAACGAGCGTCTACTACATTAAGGATGGAAAGTCCCATAAACACCAAGTCAACATGTTATTTACCTGCAATTGTTCGTCTTCTAAACTGTTATTGTTTCATTTCCTTGCAAAGTTCCTCAGAAACCATGGTTACTGTGCCTTGCTTCCTCTTTTCCCTCTCCAGGAGTTGTTCTTTCCAGATCTAGGATCTCCCGGGCAAACAGTGAAACATACAGCATCCTTTCCAAATATTATGAAGCACAGCTCTGCCAAGACTCTTCCTCTAAGCATATACAGATGAGCCTAAAGAACGACTTATGATGCTTTTTAAAATGCAGATTATCCTCGAATAATAACACTTCCAAACAAAATTGCCTTGTGCTATTTTCATTCTTTTGCTGTGTACTTAATATCAGCTTAGTTTTTTTTTTTATAATGAATTTTTAAAATCCCATTACTTTGTCACAGTTTTGTGTATTGTTTCACATTTCTCTCTACTTGGCCTATAAACATCCAGTAGCTCAGTTTTACTTTTTTAAAATTAGTTTCACTTTCAAGACCTTTCTGCTACTTGTCTGGGTTTCATATACTGCAGTGGAATGTTTATTTGATTAAAAGGAAACATCTTCAGTGGGTTGTTTTTTTTCAATTGTGGAAACATTTCTGTTTATAAAAGTTTGGTTTTACAAAACATATATTTGGGGACATTGAAATTGAGAATGTCCAATTGCATGAATCCATAGAATACTTGGGGATTAGGGTGACCAGATAGGAAGTGTGAAAAATTGGGAGTGGGTGGGGTGGGGGTGGGGGTTAATAGATGCCTATATAAGAAAAAGGCCCAAATATCAGGACTGTCTTTATAAAATCAGGACATCTGGTCACCCTATTGGGGATAGTGACTTTTGGACTGGCAACTAAATATTCACATCAGAGTTACACTCATCCAGTCAGGGGAAAGAAATACTTCAGGTGACCTGTGCACCTGGAACTGACAGCATGGTCACTCTTTACTCTGTTCTATGGGAAAGAGTTTCTTGGTGAGATTGGCTCCTCTCTTCTAGTTGGCAGCTTGCCCCCTTCCAGAACATAAATGGGGAAGAGGCTCTTCATGGTAGGGACTGTCTCTTACTCTGTGGCTGAGGTTCTGATCTAAACCTCCTGGAGGGGCATCACAGAAAGCACAGGCTAGCAGGCAAAGAGGTCAGGTAGCTTTCAGATGCCTTTGGGGCATCCCAATTCTGGGCTGCTGTGGAGGCTGCTGAAATCCTGGAGGCTGCTCTAGTTTACAACAGCTTCCTCAGGGCTGCTTATGGCTTCTGGTCCACGCCAGAATGGCTATAGCCAGATGTATTATGGCCCTTCCCCCTCTTACCTTATATACACACTGTGACAGAATAAACCCCTGTATACACTATGGTAATAATCTTTGTACCAAGTATGCCTTGTAAGGTATCATCTGAAAACTCATAATTTGCTGGTCAGTATTGTCCTGATAAAAGGCGTATGGCAACATTGTAATGTGAATTTAGAAGATATCCCTGTACGGTGTTATCAACGTATGTTCCAAACTTCACAGCCCTGCATGAACAGAAGCTGGCAAACAGGTCTGTCTTAAACAAAGGAATGTGTGCTCTGCTTAATTTGCATGTAAGCAGTAAACAGAGTCATGAAGTAGGAAGGGAAGACAAAGGAAGTTTAAACAGTGATGGGGGGGAACAGCAGGGAACATCCTTCCACATAGACTTTGTCTCCTAGCGCCAGCTGGAAATTTTTTTCGGGAGAGGGACTGCAACTATAAAAAGGAAACACAAATATCCCATGGCACCCAGCTCTCTGCCCATTGCATTCACTGCTCCGGAAGAAAAAAGGAAGCAATCATTGGACTTTGGAGGAGGGGTCCTGACCTATAGAGCTTTGATCAGTAAAACTGCTGAAAGCATGTGGTGAGAAACTTTGCTTGAATTTGATATCATTTGTTGTTAGGTATTAATAAGTGTTTTACCTTTATTTTTCTTGTAAGCACATCTGACTTTTATGCCTCATTACTTGTACTCACTTAAAATCTTTGTACAATAAACTTGTTTTACTGTTTTATCTAACCCAGTGTGTTTAAATTTAAATGTCTGAATAACTATTTCAGATAATAAACTGGCATATTATTCCCTTTAAAGAATAACGGACTTAAAACCTTTTGTACTGTCCAGGAGAGTGCCAGGCAGTTCAGGGCATACATTTTTGGAGAGGAAATCTAGGCCTGGGGGTGTGTTGGGGTCATCCTGCAGTAGAACCAAGACTGGAAAGAGCCAGAGTGTAATCCACACATGGCTGGCAGGCTGCAGTTACACACTGATGCTCAGGGTGTGGCATGCATGCAGGAAAGCCGTCTGTGAGAGGTTAAGGTGGGAGGTATTTCGGCAAGGCATTGTAAGGCAAGGTTGCAGGGCAGGGGCAACAGCTGCACATTAGTCAGGATTGTACCCTAGCAGTATGTCTCACATACAGCCTGCACTGGGGGAATTCTCCCTTGAACCCTTATGGGCTATTTCTAGCCTCTCTTTATTGCCAGAGCAGCATACATGAGCTGCGCAGGGCACAGAATTCCACACCATGTACAGCACCTAGCGCACTGGGGATGGGCTTCTAGCCACTATTGCAATACAAATAGCATTAGAGGGAAAACTCTGTATCCTGACATTACTGTCAAACAGCTTAACTGATTGTCAGATTCAGCTTCCATTTTAGAGGTTGTGATGCTGTATGATTGAAATATGATCGTGTAGATCATTGTTGTTACCATGGTTATACAATTGCAACAAATTTTGTACAAAGTATATCCAAAGTACCGTTTATATGCATGTACCATTTTTGTATCTAAAAAGTTATGAATATTGACTATGTATCTACATTTCAAATGTGTTTACTCCTGGGATAATACCCCCAAAGTAATTTACATCCAGTCTGGCCAGCACATTACGAATCAACTATTCAAGCTGATGGCCCATTAAAGAACTCTATGGGCCATAGAAGAAACTCGTGCTGCCCAGCAAGGCTTCCTGTGGACAACTTAGGAGTAGCCATTGCCCACTTGGAGGCTGTGAGTTAAAGTCATGAAAGGGCCTGTGACTTGCTCATGTGACCCTGGTCCCCATCTTGTGCCTGTAATTTTCCACAAACTGAGACTGGGAGTTTTGTTCGGAACAACAGAATTACACTCATGGGGAGAGGAAACATCTCGATTTTTTTCTTCATTTCCTGCTTCAGTTCTCTGGACTGGATTTCTAACAAGGAAGCTCTAAACAAGGACTGATAACCCCCAAGCTAGCTGGGTAAGTTCCAGAGAGACTTTTTCAAACTAGCAGTTTATTCCATCACGGCTACAAATCTGATAAGAACTTTGCAATGATTATAGGTATATAATCTATTAACCATTTTAACTCTCCTCTTCTTTATAAATAAACCTTTAGATTTTAGCTATTGAAGGATTGGCAACAGTGTGATTACTGAGTAAGATCTGTGATATATATTGACCTGGCTGTGTGGCTGGTCTCTTGAGATCAGAAGAACCTTTTGTTTGATTAAACTGGTTTTCATTAACCACTCATCATAAAGTCTAGCGTCTGGGTGGTGAAATAAGGGCTGGGATGCCTAAGGAGGCTGCATTTTTTACTTCTTGTTCGCCAGTGTGCTATTTCTCAGGGGTTTATCCTCAGCTGTGACCCACTGAGGCATGGTAACAGAGGTGACTGATGATTGCTTTTTTATGGAATGTTTTCAATATTCACTGTTGTGAATTTCAAATAATAAAAGCAACCAGTCTTAATGCTCACTGATTTCCACACCAGGGAAGATGTTCCTGGAAACAAAATGAGGTGAATGAAAAACTGAACAGAAGAGAGATGAGAAAGGACAGGGCCAAACAGAGAGCCAGAGCTGGTCCTTGTAGCTGTCTGATGAGTTGATTGTATGGGCACACAATCAATCCATGCTGTTAGGCGAGTCTCCCAAACCATAGAGATTAGCCTGGACTATGGAAGGATTCAAAATCCAAACACGGATCTCACTTTATTTTCCAAACATCCCTTGTCTTTATAATGGGCCCAAACAAAATTATGTCTGACCAGGCTGGAAAATATGCCTCCAGTTCTAGTGTAGACATTGACGTGGTGGCTTGGACCCTTCTCTAGAAAGTATTGCTTCCAAAGCCACAAGCTAAACAACACTGGATATTAAACAACAGCATAAAAACCAGATGTGGCTTCCTTTGGTGCTAGTCCTGTGCATTTGTTGACTTATCAGGTCTCATATACACTTATCCGGTCTCATATATAGCTGTAACTCTCACACAGAGAAGCTGATATTTACAAGTTACGTTGTAACTTACACCTATTTGCTGAGAGCTGGATTGAGCCCTTTGTGTAGCAATAGAAATTATCCTAACACAGCCTCGGATGGGCTGTTCTTTGCTTTTTCATCCTGGGAATACGTAAACCCTTCAGGTTTTTATCCTGCTGTTTTCAGACAATCCCATGATGCACAATAGCAGCAGGGGGAAAAGCCAAAGCAAGAAATTATTGTCTCAACAGAGCTTTTTAAATAAGGTCAATTGACTGGAAAAGTGGGCAGTCTGCCTAGGGCTCCTTAGTCCAGAATGACCCAGAGTAGTTTACTGCACATTGTTCTGAGAATATTTGTCCGAACTTCACCCTGAGAAAAATGTCTAATTGTGCAGGGCAGAGCAAGAGATTAGTGCACAGAACACTGAATATCCCAACATCTGTTATCACAGATTTACTAACAGCTGTTTCTGTGGAGTAGGTTGAAACCCTGGAAATCCTGAACATGAAATGTCTTGTTATCTGTGCAGAAGCAAATATAAGCCTTTAACGTGACCTTTCAGGATGAGCTGAAGCCTTAATGTTGCCAGCAACACCTGGACACGTCCTTCAGTATTGTCCACTCAGCTAAAGCACTGGCACCTGTACATAGGGTTAGCAGATGTCCCCATTTTCTAGGGACAGTCCCAATATTCAGGGCTTTGTCTTATTTAGGTGTCTATTACCCCCCCCACTTCCATCCCAATGTTTTTACACTTGCTATCTGGTCACCCTACCTGTGGGCTGCCTTCCACACGTGACGTCCGGAAGATGTGGCTCAGCTCCAAGGAAGCCAGAGAGTGTTCCCAAAGCTCTGAATGTGCTCTGCACCACTTACAGCTTCTGGAGGAACTGAACAAGACTGGACTGCAGGAGACAAGCCAGGGCAGATTTGTGAATGGAGCTGGAGACTTAATGGGGACTGGATGGTTCAAGAGACGGACTGTAGGATAATAAATATAGCAGCTTTTATGTCTGTGTTATCAGTCTAAGACACCACTCAATAGTGACCAAAAGTCATTACTCTAATGGCCTATGTGAAATGAGTTGTTGGTGTCAGCCCAGTTCCTAAGCGAAGGTGTCCACACCATAAATATCACCATCACAAATGGCACTAGATCTAAGACAAGACAAGAGGCACTGAGGCATGATGACAAACTCTATCTAAGACGCTGCCATTTTGAGGAGAAGGTCACATTTTATGGGCCTGATGGAAGGAGCGGAGTATGTGCTTGGAGGCTGACCACTTAGAGGGTACAAGGACCTACGTCAATTAGAATAGAAGAGAAGGGATTGAGAGAGGATTGAGAGGCAGGGTGACCAAGTCTGCAATGCAGCGGCCCATGCTCTAGCTTTAGTATGGGTAAACAGAGGATTTACCAGTGCTGTCAGGCACAAATCAGCCAGAAAACCAGAGGAACTGACCCCCCTCAGGATTATCTCGGCATGGACTGCATCCCTAGATGGCGCTGGTCTGCTGTAGTAGCAGGGTAGGGGGATTCACAGGTTAAAAGGGGAGTAGCCAGGGAGCCCCTGTGCTCCAGTAATCCTCAACTGCCAGATCATCCCTTAGGGATTGTGGGGAATGGGCACAGGCAAGAGTAGCCTGAAGGCTGCTCTGATTTACACCAGGGCCTGGAAAGACCCAACTGAGACCAGGGCCAGGGGAATACCAGGAATGTGTACTTTTGATACTCCCCTCCCTCACATACACACTCTCACTCTTTCTTTCTAAGTCCTGTGCTAGACACAGTTTGGCCAGACCTGATATCATGGACCAGTCTATATCATATTACACACACACACACAGAGAAATAAAAATGTGCCAGCTTGAGAATTTCTGATGATCTGAGGCCTATGCTGAGACTATTGAACAACATTCAGTGAGTGTAATTTATTTTAATGTAAATGTTAAAGAATGAGAGGAGACTGAAAACAGGAAGCTGTTCCCTTAATTACATTTTAGAGCAGCTCTCATTGTAAATGGCACACAAACACCGATAATAGCGGTAGTCAATCCTCATAACAATTGTGCATTTTTGTAAATTGCAGTTATCTGCATGGCAGCCCACAATCAGCAGTAATGCCAGAAATGGGTGAAACTCAGAGTACATGCATTACTTAAGAGGCCCATTAAGCACAATTCTCATTCTTGGTTTCACAGGTTAGTGAGTAGCTGCTATGCCTAAATGCTATTTCATGGCCAAAGAACACTGAGAAAAGCAGAAGTTCCTTCTCTGATTTGTGAGCTGGGCCTTGTCTGACTATCAGGAGGATTTTTAACCCCTTCTTGTCAACCATTTTTATTTTTAAGAACACAGAGCCACATCATCCTCTCTCTAAGTCACAAAATGGTTTTTAAGCTTCTAAAATGATGGAAGTGGCATTAATAAAACCACTAAAGACACATAGTGTTAAACCACATTTATAAAGTGGTTAGCCCACTGATCTGGCAGCTCAGCTCTATCTGACTACTTGCATATAAAGTATGCCCAGTTCTGAGACTAACTGCTCTGGGACCATTTGATTTTAAGTTGTGGCCTGCCCCATTATAGTCACCCCAATAACTTAAAACAACTCTGAGATTTCAATCTTATTTTTCTTTACCAGTTTTAGACATCATTTTTAAGACACCGTAGGATCTCCTCATCTGCCTACTCTTAGCACTGCAGCCTCCTCCTGAGCTTGTCAATGTCATCCACGATGCACCTGAGTGTAATGGGCGGCACTCCTCCTTTCCTGCTGGCACATCATATGTTTCTGCACAGCTCTTGCCTCCTAATGCCAAGGAAAGTTTGACCAAAACTCAGATCCCGCCCTGGCTAGACTACCAAGAGGCCTTACTTCTTTCATTACCAATAGCATCTTGGACGCTCAAAACCTTAGACTCTTCGCCAATCAAATTTGGATCTTAATTTATGCAAGTGATGCTCTTTGTTTACATCAAGGCTTCCATGCACAAGTATGGTGACATTAACATGCCCATGCATGGCTCCATAAGCCAACTTTACCTGCTCTGCCCTTTCCCCCCTTCCCTCCCTAACCAAAAAACCACAGCTCTGCTTGGCTCAGTTTTGCTCTTGCTGTCCCAGAAATCAGCCTACACCTGATCTCCTAGAACATTGCCTCTGGCCCAAAATTAAAGTCAGTTGACTGAGTTTTCAAACTTGGGCAAAGCATCATTCAGTTGCCCAAATGCCCATTTTAGATGCCTAAATGCTGATTTGAGGAGACTGTAGTGATCATCTTGATGCCCAAGTTTCATTGCTGGAAAGCCCTGATGAATTTTAATCTTGACTTCTCCAAAACCCAATTTCAGCAGTTATTTGATGGCCGGGCATCAATATTGTTCATGTGAACACACAGGAGCATTCCACGCAGGCAGGGGACTTGCATCCTGGTCCTGCAAGCTCACCTGTGTTCAGGGAAACATACAAACCAGCACATTTAAGAAGGGCCACACAAAAGGAAAGAACTTAAAAAAACCAAACCACTACAGCAATATCCACATAGATGAATGATCACTATAATATATACACACTCGCACATATTAATGCCCCATTCCTGTTAGTATTATTTGTATTACAGTGGTGTAATAAACATGTTACATGACACTTTAATGTGTTTATTATGGTGGTGTTTATTACACTACCATAATAAACACATTAAAGTGTCTAGAGGTCCCAGTCACAATTAGGGTCCCATTGTGCAAGGCACCATCCAGACATGTAGTAAAAAAAGGCAGTGGCTTCCCAGGGAAGGTGTCTGACAAGATACAAGAGGTGAATGAAACAAACATAATGAGACCAGAAGCACTGGAGATGAGGTAATGGTGAAACAAGCAAGTTTTGCATATTCTGCCACTTGCCTACCCCATTGCAAACTAGGCAAATATCTCTACATGATGTTGAGCCTACAAATATCATTATGTTGCACTTCAATTTTCACAGTGGGGAAATAAATCAACTTAATTTAAAGGGAATGTATGTGTAGGACAGAAGTATTCTTACAGCCAAATTCTACCCTTGGAAACTGAGGTTTCCATGGCTGTCAATGGTGTATGTATGAATCTGAAGGCAAAATTAGTCCCCAAACGTCTCATGAATATACAGGTTAATCTTTGGGCCCTTCAGTCTGGACAGAGATGTTTTAATTTCAGTAATACATATTTTATTTTGCTAGTTTATTGCAGTCATTATTTTGGTTATTTTCATGTTTTAGTGCTTTGTAATTAAGCAAGAAGCTATGACCGGGTGTGAATTACGACATAGCGAGTCACGCCTCGTGTGTTGTTAAGCACTATGCTGAAGGCCGAGTGCCACTGGATGTACTAGGTATGGATTTACTGTGCCATAAATGAAACTCTCGTGTGCCTTATTGGGAAAATAAACCAGCTCACAAACGCGAAGAATTTCAGGGCTAAGGATAAAAATCTCTGCTGATCCTGCAACCTGAACTTACACTGTTAAAGGACTGGAGGATGCTTCAAGTAATGGGAGAGACCTTTCAAACCATATGTGATGCTGTTTAGAAGCAGCTGTTACACTCAGGCAAAATGTCACCATAATCTTCTGCTTTCACCTTAACTTTATTGCTAAACACGTGGGCCAGGTCCTCAGATGGTATAAACCGATATAGCCTCCAGACACCAGGGTCCATCTGCTGGCTTCAGTGGAGCTCCTCTAATTTTGTGAAGTGGAGTGCCATCCTGCATTTGAGGAGTTCAGTCTGATTCACTGAGCCCAACCCTGCAGTCCCCAACCCTGCAGTCCCCAGGCAGGCCAAAGACAACATTTTCAGATGTCTCTAAGGCTCCTAAATCACTGTCATTTTCAAAAATGACTTTGGCCCAACTCTTCAAAGGGAGTTAGGTGCCTAAATACATTTGAGGACCTGAGCCTACAGCTCACACTTTGGCTCCTAAGTGCCTAAACCACTTCTGAAAATGGGGCAGAAGCTCCTAAGTCACCTAGGTGCTTTTTAAAAAAAATTACCCCAACATTAGTCCAATAAATACTGTCTTCTAGCAGTGGTACTATTTCAAAGCATGGGCAACCATTGTGCTTGCAGGTACTAGTAGGCAGTAGCTGGGTACAAGAGATTTGGAGGTTCAGATAGGCACCAAGGAGCATGGAAGCTTATCCAAACCTCTCTCATCTATAGAGTAGTCAGCCACCACACACAAATAACAGTGGGGGGGGGGGGGAGGCATGATTGCTTCTGGTCTCACAAATAATGAAACAATGGTAAAAAGTTGTTTTCATCCTTAAATAAAGGGAGGCTTAGTTTTGGGTGTTCTTGTATTTTCTGAACCAGTTCACCTGTTTTTCTGCTACTCTCACATGTCAGTGCCCCAGACCCTGCTCTCTTTGTTCATTAACTACTCCATTTATTAAAATAAACTGTTTGCAGTTTCACACATTTGCAACTATTCTGTTCAATACTGGCTACTAAACGTGGAGAGTCAAGATCCATAGATATATGCATTACTATGATTATTATATTGCTAATGTGGCCTCTAATTTTGCACTCCCAAGAGTGCTATTTCCACACACACAGAGACTGAGCAGTTCGACATACATTTATCTGATTTGAGCATGCAGACTTACAGGTGGAGCAAAAGACAGCTTAAAATTTTTGGCCCTTAGCACTATTATATTTATATTGTAGTAATGCCAGAGATCCCAACCAGTTCGGAGTCCAATTCTGCTGGGCACAGTACGAACATATAATACGAGACCACCTTAAAAGTTTACAGTCCAAGGGCTAGACTGTGACTTTCGGCACTTCTCTTAGCAAGGGGATGGCATATAAACTGCACCATTGCACCAGGAACCCCCGGAGTCACGGACTCAGACACACATCTGAGTCACAATTCCTCCCCTGCTTCCTCCTTGCTCCAAGGGGCCAGTAATTTGGTCCTGGCCTGTACCTACAGTGCATTGCTACTGCCATCCTGCTCTGGCTCAGCTATTCTGCTCAGGGCGTTGGGTGGAATGAAGGCTCTGCCCATTTCCTGCCCACCTCCTCCAGGGTAAAATAGGCAGCTCACTCACTCCTACACACTGGACCCAAGGGCTGGGCAGCTGGTGTCGAGGTGTTTTTAATACCTTGCGCAAATGCATCATCCAAGCCACAATTCAGCCCTAAGTAAAAATCAGGTTACATCCTTCGATATCATATTTTAGCAGAAAGTAAACCACCAATTTGCTTTCACGCAATGGGGAAAATATTCCTCTCTTTCTCATGTCATTCAAAATAAAAAAGGGGTTTAACAACTAACAGGGATTGTCTGTGCAACTTGGGAATTCTGGCCACCTGTATAAATACAAAGACTAATTTCATAGCTATGTAACAATCCATTAATTATGCCACAAAGTACACTGAGAGAACAGTGTCAGCATTTCTACTAAAGCCAGTTAGGCAGTGAAGGGAGTATCAGGATCTTATCCAAACAAATCATCATCCTTGTGTGCACAGCTCTGGAGCTAGTGGGATTTCTCTCCCTGTTTCTAGGTCATTTGGGTTTGCCTTGGGGTCTTAGAAAAAAAAACCTGTGTCCTGGTCCTCTCTCTGATGTGCTCACTGTAGTCCTGTCAACACCCCTCTTTAACACAGAGCTCTCTTTGTGGTACTGGGAAACAACCACGTCATTTATTTTGTTAGGAAGAATTCCTATTTTATATATGATGTATTCAGTCCAATCAATCTTTTATCTCGGAGGCCCGTTTAGAGACTCAGAGAGCTGGCACTGATTAAATGCCTATAATAGAGGACATTAATTTACCCGTCAATAGAAAAATCACCATTGTAAATTGTCCCAGTCAGTTTGTATACCAGTGAATGATGTGCTGCAGATACTGGATGTAGGTACTAAACCACACACACAAAGAACATTCAATTAACGATACAAATCTCACTTCAGCTGGCTACAGTAAAGAGCTTCTGATTTCAGCCTGCCACTCTATCTAGAGTTCATCCCTTTGGCCTTTTGGCATACGAGAGAATAGAGTGAGAGATTGCTCATTGTTTAGAAAACAATATGCTGTACCTAAAGGCATAACACGACCAGTTATGGGATGGGGTTCCAGCCTTAAATTGACATTTTCTTTCCATTTGCTGATCAATCTAAGACTCTTTATGGGTGTTTTTAAACATAGATTTCGGGGTTAACTATTTTTTGTTCATAAAGAAAAAAATAGATGTTCATAGAAGTATATAAGGGACCCTGCTCTGCTACATTTAAGGAAGGTTGTAGCCCCAGTGGAAGGGCAGGAAATACCACATGCCATACAACGTATTCCTTGAAGTACAGGAAAGAGGTAGGAAGAGACAGCAGTGGGAACACAAGAGCAGCCTGTAGTGAAAGAATTCAGAGTAGCAGCCGTGTTAGGCTGTATTCACAAAAAGAAAAGGAGTACTTGTGGCACCCTAGAGACTAACAAATTTATTTGAGCATAAGCTTCCGTGAGCTACAGCTCACTTCATCGGATGCATTCAGCATCCAGGAAGTGGATGGGTCATTACACAAAGTAAAACTATTTCCCCTTGTTTATTTCCCCCCTTCCCCCCCCCCCCACACACACACACACGCACTGTTCCTCAGAAGTTCTTGTCAACTGCTGGAAATGGCCCACCTTGATTATCACTACAAAAGGTTCTCCCCCCCCGCACAGCTCTCCTGCTGGTAATAGCTCACCTTAAATGATCATTCTCCTTACAGTGTGTATGATAACACCCATTGTTTCATGTTCTCTATGTATATAAATCTCTCCACTGTATTTTCCACTGAATGCATCCGATGAAGTGAGCTGTAGCTCACGAAAGCTTATGCTCAAATAAATTGGTTAGTCTCTAAGGTGCCACAAGTACTCCTTTTCTTTTAGTGAAAGAATGAAATTCTCAAAGAATGGATCCAGCCAGATTCTCCGCTTTCATACACTGGCTTTACAGCAGCTTGATGCCATGGACTTCGAGAGTTCAGATTTGCATCAATGTAAGCAAGAGCAGAATGAGGCCCCAAGTAAGGAGCTTGGGAAGAAGTGGGCAGCTGTTTACTGGGAACCTGGCCGGGAGGAGGATAGAGTTGACGGGGAGAAAGAGGTAGGGGGTCAAGAACATTTGTCTTTTGGAGAAGGGAGGGGATGGTGAAGGGACATCTATATATAAGGAAGGAAAATGCACCTGCATAGGGAATGTGGGTCAGGCTACTTGTCACTTGAGGAAAGTGATAACTCATAAGTATGCAGTGGGAAGGGCAGCAGAGTGAGTGAAAGGAGATTGACACAATATTAAGGAGTCAAAGGATGGAAAAAAGAAAAGTTCAGATAAGTTTGTATATAGCTCTACCCCCATCCTGACCTTTCAAATGCTGCTGCAGTCCTGCCAGGATCACCATTCAGGGTATTATTTTCTAACTCTCCTTTTTCTCACGTAGGGAACTCCAGGCAGCAGCAGATCTAAAGTGGTCAGTCAGATTCATCTCCAGCTTTGGAGACAGATGGTCTGATCCAAAGTCCACTGAAAGCAATGGGAGTCTCTATTCACTTCAGTAGACTTTGGTACAGGCTCTATTAAAAAAAATAAAATAAAATAAAAACTGCAGTCACTGCATTGCATGGACTCACACCTGAGATTCATGCCTGAAAGTACATTGACACGTGGTATTGTTAGCGGGCTTATTCCTTCACCCACTTACTTCCCTGGTCCTTCTCGCATGAACAGAGAGCAACAATACCCGAAGTCCGAAGGTGCAAATAATTCGATGTTTATTGGGGTGAACTTCCAGCAAGCATGATTCCAGTT
Organism: Eretmochelys imbricata; assembly: GCF_965152235.1. Lineage (NCBI taxonomy): Eukaryota > Metazoa > Chordata > Testudines > Cheloniidae > Eretmochelys > Eretmochelys imbricata. Next base: position 115,120,814 of record NC_135577.1, read on the forward strand.
TCCTTCCTTAGTGTCCCCCTTCCCAGCTCTGACACCACAGAGCCTTACACCTGTGTCGCTGTTCCCATTCCTGCCCTTAGCCAAACATGATTCCAATTTCCTTACCCCCATTCCCTGTTCCCATCTCCCCCACCCACACACCCACCCACTTTCTGATTGACTGCAGGCTATATAGTAAAACTTGAGTTCTGCTTACTATACCTTAACCAATTATTTTCCTGAAATTTAACTAACCAATCCTAACATATTGTAACATGATTATGTAACCAATTATATCCCACCACCTTAATTAGTTTACACCCAGCAAAATTAATTATACAGCAGACAGGAACAATCACAGAACCAGACAGAGATTATACAGAGAAACAATAGCAAAGTGGGAACTATAATGACAAAACAATACAGAAGTGAGGATTTCACATCCCAGTATTGATAAGTGAGTTCTTGCCAGACAGGATGCTATCAAACTAAGTTTTCTTTTACATTTTCTAGGCACTTCCCTTTCTCTGGAGGTGATAGGCATTATCAGGACAGGACTGTATTCCTAACAGCCCAATAGCACCTTCTTTCAGTGTGACTAGTTTGCAATGTGAGGATGTGACTGGTCGCTTCCCAGTGTATGGCTGCCTCTGCTGCTTAGCCAAAGGCCTTAGCCTAAGAACAGGGCCTCAAACTGTCACAGTAAGAGAAGGCCCTTACACTGGCAGACAGTGATTTTGATTCTTTTATACCTCTATAACTAGCCAAGTGATAAGAACACACCTAAATTCTTAGAGTATAGGCCTTTACAGACAGGCCTGAATATCTGTATCCCAACAGGTATCATGCATGGTGATGGGTCCTGACAAAAGATCAGAAGGAATCTCACATTTATGTTAATCTTTAAGAAATTGGCAGATTAACAATCTGCCAAATTACAGGCCAGATCCTGCTTGCCTTTATTACGTGAGGAATCTCACTGAAGTAAGGAGATTCTTCATATGTATAAAATGAGCTGGATCTGGCTTTGTATTTCATTTACAAGAGAAATTCCTGTCCTTCAAAGCCATCACTGTTTCGTTGATCACCTTTACAGTGGACCACAAGTTTTGTTTATACTAAAGTCATGCCATCCTGAATGTTCCTCAACAGCAGATCCACTAGATATGGGAATGAAAGACCTGCTCAGCTCTTACAGCACTTTGCATCAGTAGATCTCAAAGCACTTTATGAAGGAGGTCACTATTGTTATCCCCATTTTACCAAGGGGGAAAAAAGAAGAAGAGGGAGGTGATTTTGTTTAATGTTACCCAGCAGCCCAGTGGCAGAGCTGGGACTAGGACCCAGGTCTCCTGTTTCCTAGTCCTGTGTTCAAACCACTGGATTCACATTGCAAGCCCCCAAAGCATTGGTGCATCATTAAAGTGCAGTTACAGCACTGACCATCAAAGGATTTCCACATCAAAACTGCCCATTTTGTAAGTCAAGACAGGATCTTTCATAGAATCATAGACTTTAAGGTCAGAAGGGACCATTATGATTGTCTCGTCTGACCTCCTGCACAACACAGGCCACAGAATCTCACCCACCCACTCCTGTAACAAACCTCTAACCTAATGTCTGAGCTACTGAAGTCCTCAAATCGTGGTTTAAAGACTTCAAGGTGCAGAGAATCCTCCAGCAAGTGACCCATGCCCCATGCTGCAGAGGAAGACAAAAAATCCCCAAGGCCTCTACCAATCTGCCCTGGAGGAAAATTCCTTCCTGACCCCAAATATGGTGATCAGCTAAACCCTGAGCATGTGAGCAAGACTTCACTCCTCTGATGGTTAGAAACCTTCCTCTAGTTTCAAGTCTAAACTTCCTGATGGCCAGTTTATATCCATTTGTTCTTGTGTCCACATTGGTACTGAGCTTAAATAATTCTTCTCCCTCTGTGGTATTTATCCCTCGGATATATTTATAGATAGCAATCATATCTCCTCTCAACTTTCTTTTGGTTAGGCTAAACAAGCCAAGCTCTTTGAGTCTCCTTTCATAAGACAGGTTTTCCATTCTTCGGATCATCCTAGAAGCCCTTCTCTGTACCTGTTCCAGTTTGAATTCATCTTTCTTAAGCATGGGAGACCAGAACTTTACTACCATCCATGCTGCAAACTTAACCAAGGGAGGAAAAATCCATCTGCCGTTTGTCACCAATAGTGAAGATCCTGCAGTCAGAATGTAGTTGACAATTATGTTGCTGATGCATGAGGCAGGATGAAATCTAGTTCCTTCTTCCATAGCAGGGCTGCCCCTGCCATGCAACAATAGTGAAAACTAATATTTGTCAGAAAATTAAGCAGGTCTGACTTGCAGTTATTCAGGGAGCAGATATGTCCCAGATATACTCAGCTTTTAAGGATAAAGGCCAAGATTTCGAAAAGTGACAAGAGATTTTGGATACCTCTGTTTCTTGGTGTCCAGCTTAAGAACCTGAAAGACCCTGAGCTTTCATAGGTGTGTTCTCAGTACTTTCTGAAAAACAGATCCTTCTAAGAGATCTCAAGCTGAGCACCCTAAAACTGGAGCATGACAAATCACTAGTCTCTTTTGAAACTTAGCCCAAAATTCTGTGTCTACCAAGCTCTTCCACAATGCTCTGTGCAGATCAGTCATTCCTTGCGTAAGGGTTATTCAGTACACAAATACCCATCACAGTACACTGTGCAAATGCAAGTTCATATCCTTTTTTTTTTTTTTGCAAGTGCAAATTATGAGCCAAGTTTTGAAAATCTGGAAGGTATGCTGTCAAAGTTAATAGATCAAGAATATACCCTGCTGTGCCTTAAAGTTACAGTAATCTGCTGATAATATCCTGCTGACTACTTCAGGGCCAGATCCTCAGCTGGAGTCAAATGGAGTAGCTCCACTGAAGCCAATAGAGCTATGCTGATTTACCCCAGCTGAGAATAATATGGCCCTCAGGGCTTCTCAGTTTTTACTGCTGCATCTATTTACTGGGTTAAGAAAAATGCTTGTTTACTTACAGACACTACAATTCCAAGCCAAGATAGAGATTTGTTTCTGAGCTTCCAGGTGCAAGGGTGAATGTGATGCAATAGCAGATTTGTATGTAAGAGTTTCCCCTGCTGTGCTTGCCTGCTTTGCTCTTGTATAAAAGGAGTAAAATGAAGTTTTACCACACAGTGGGAGTCTTGTACACGTCACATTGCTGTCTGAATGAAGGAATGGAGAAGATAATCACAACAGGCGAAAAGGGTTAGGTGAATTTGCATGATTTTGTGCCATGTTTGCACCTACGATCCACTGTGCAGGAGTTGTCCGGCCTTACATTCTAATGACATGGTGTAACATGTGAGGGATTTAAATTCAGTCGCTTGGCCAATGAGATTATAGCTGCAGGAACTGCATTCTTAGCCCCTGGGAAAAGCTTGAATTGTTCTATGGTGACCCCTTTTGGTCAAGACTGTTTCTTCAACCGAGAAGTCCCTGAGCCACAAAGGGTAGGTCTACATTGCAATTAAAAACCTTCAGCCGGCCCGTGCCAGCTGACTTAGGCTCACAGGGCTCAGGCTAAGGGACTGCTTCATTGTGGTGTAGACAGTTGGGCTCAGGCTGCAGGTGGGAGGGTCCCAGAAGTCAGGCTGACGCCCAAGCCTGAACGTCTACACTGCAATTAAACAGATCCTTAGCTTGAGCCCCACGAACCCGAGTCAGCTGGCACGGACCACCCACAGGTTGTTAATTGCAGTGCAGAGATATAGACATACCCAAAGAGACTGTTAGCTGGGCTTGTTGAAAGGGATTTGAATGGAGAAAAGAGAAAATTGGAGGCTTTGCTCTCAAAGAAAAAAAAGAAAAAAAAAAAAAGAGAGCGCTGAGAATAACTATATTATCCCCCCAGAATGATTACTCCTTTGCTCTGGGAAGTTCTGACCAGACCAGACTTAAATAGATGGCAGCAAGTAGCAGTCCAAAATAGCATTGACCTATCGAAGTAGGTTGCGAAACAGAAAAACAAAACCGTGTGTAATAGAGCCACAGATATTCCATTTTCTGAATTCTCCTAGAGCAGAATGGCACATTTCTGATCCCACTTGTTCACTCCGATCTCTGCCCAGGAGCAGGGTGTATGCTCTCCCATCTGATGTGCTGTTGCTTTTCTCTCCATGTCAGGAGCAGGAAGCAGCCGTATCACGCTGCTTGAAAATCAATTCAATCACCAGTTCAAAATAGTAATAAAACTAGCCCGTAATGCCACCTTCTGGCTATATTTGAGGGTACAATAAAAATGTTGGCAGAAAAGAGACTGTTCTGTCCCTACAGTGAACTGGAGCAAATATATATCACTCGCTTGTGGAAGTCAAATTTCTTTTGCTGACTTAATCCCAGAGCCAAAATTAATCAGACATCCTAGCTAACAGGATCAAGAAAAGCCGTCAATTATTCTGCCTCCAACCTAACAGCATGAACAGCACAAAGAAGGTGGAGCTTTTTTTGATTAATCACTGTTTGAGTTGCCTAAAGGACCTATGAAACCTCCTGCCGACTGACACAATGAACATTTAATATTAAAAACGATATGAGGAAATGTCTTTTAAAAAGTGATGGATTATGCATATTTGAGATGGAAAGCGTGTGATGTGGATACATAACATCAGCAAGCTGCTACATATATAACCCCCCACACTCCCACACCATAGGGGTCCCCATGCCCCCAAACTATCTAAACTATCCAAGAGTGGCTGTTATACTCCCCATCACGGTATCTGACCACCATTCAGAGAGGGCCACAGGGCAACAGAGTTGGCAAGATTACACAGACAAAAACCTTTAACCCATGCAATTGTCACTTCTTTGCACAAACTGACACGCCTCCTTATTCCACATGGGAAGAGTATTCTATCAACATTGGGTCCAACTGGCTATTGGAAACATCTTACAGCCAAGTTCTTCCCAAACCCACACTGAAAATTCACCACTCCCTTGCTAAGCATCAGGTGGGCTCTACTGTACTTGTGGCACGTACCACAAGTGAAGAATAGAAAGTGGTACGCAGAGCATCACAGGATTGCATTTGAATTAGCACCAATCTGCTGTATCCGGCACTGTCATTTCAATCCAGAGATACAGATCTGCTCTTTTTGCTGTCAAGATTACTAGCCTACATCTCAACAGCCCATCATCTTTTTCAGGCACCTGAATAAAGCAACAGCACTGGTCAGAGTGGCTACCCTTTCCCATATTAAAATAGGGAAAGCTGCAGTCCCCTGGACATATTTTTTGTCACCCAGTCTGAAGGGAGAGAGGGGACAGCCGGGAAACCTAAAAGCTTAATGACAGGTTTCAGAGTAACAGCCGTGTTAGTCTGTATTCGCAGAAAGAAAAGGAGTACTTGTGGCACCTTAGAGACTAACCAATTTATTTGAGCATAAGCTTTTGTGAGCTACGCTGCATCCGATGAAGTGAGCTGTAGCTCATGAAAGCTTATGCTCAAATAAATTGGTTAGTCTCTAAGGTGCCACAAATACTCCTTTTCTTTTTGCTAAAACCTTAAGTGGGTGCCCTCAAGGAAGACCAGGAGGGGTTTCAGATGCAATTAACCCTGAAACTGTGACAGTTCATTTTCTCTGTCTACTTGCCCACAGACTGTGAGTCTCTAGAAGTATGGAAAGCACCCGGCACATAGTGGATGCTACTGAGAGTAAATAATAAAATAATGTGGTCTTAATGACAGTCAGATAGAATGGACAGCTAAGGAATTCACCAGTCCCTCCTCAGGCATGTTTTAACTTTTCCTCTCTACGTGTTGATTACTAACGTTGGAAAGAGGGGGGAAAAATCACTTTGGGGATAGAAGAAGAAATTGACAATTATCTGCATGTATTTTACCAGTTTCAGTGGAGTCTTGCCAGGGTCCTTATTGCCAGAGATGCTCATTAATCTTGTGGCGAAGGACAGCACACTGCTGTCCTCACTGCAGTGGCTTGGCAAGTGGTATGCTTTGAATGGGACTGCTGGTTTCCACATGAAACGGTTGGTACATGAGCTATCCGCTCCCTTTAAGTTTCCTCTTTGGCCTCCCTGGCCCCAGGGGGAAATCTCTAGGGTGGATGTGTTGGATGCCCTCTTCGCTAGCTCTGCCAATTACGCTAGACAGACTGGTGCTTTTACTTTACTAATTGACCCAGCAAGTCTATAATTAAATGAGGCTCCCTGCTGCTTTGCAACCTTGCCTAGCAGTTTGGCCACATGGGGCCCTATCATGTACCCCTACTCTCACCCTATGATCTCACTTTTACACCTCCAATTCACCCAATGCCCCCTTCCTCCAGTATTCAGGATGATGACTGCTCTCTACTGCTCTGCATAACAAAAATTGAAAGGTCAGACTCATCCTCCGCAAAATTTTCCAGATTCATCTGATTCAGCAGCTAGATCCCTAGTTGTTGCTGCCTGCTCTGACCTACTTCCTGCCTCTCGTCATCTGTCAGATGAATCTCAGGGCCTTCTGCCTTAACAAGACAGTAGGAATGGTATTCCTGTCCACAGACACCTCCTCCTCCTTAACCCCTTCTTTTCTGGAAGCTGGAGCAGCCAGCACTGTGTCAGATCACAGGAGGTTCTCCCTTACAAAAAGCTTGTGGTCTACGCTAGAATTGCTATCACGGCACACCTGTACCAATGTAGCTGCACCATTGTAGCGCTGCGGATGCAGATGCTCCATGCCGATGAGAGGGAGCTCTCCTGCCAGAATACTTACGCAACCTCCCCGAGCAGCAGTAGCTCTGCTAGTGAGACAGCAAGGATTGCTGATGTCAGTTCATTCCTTTGTCACCTCCAGCTGAGGCATGGACAGACTGCAGCAGCCCACCTCCATAGGGAGATGATGTGGTGATCATGAGCACATTGCATCTATGCTCCATTCCCGACTGCTTCCTGGGGCAATTCAAGATGCTTCACTAAGCCCTATAAGATTCAGGAGCTGGCTGCGTAAGAGAACCCCTCTGTCTGATAGAGCCAGTGCAATGGTGGAGATCAGCTAAGCTTCTCCTGAGACTAGTCACTGGAACAATGAAAGCAGCACATCTCTAGGCCAGTGATCCCAAGCCATGGAGTTCAGTCCATTTTGGAAAGCCCAAGCTTCTAGGCTTTCACAGAACAATCTTTTTGGCCAGGCTTTCAGTCATGTTGACATAGTCAGGTGAAGTATTTTTCGTTTCGGTTTTGCTGGAGAGTGGGTCATTAAAATGGTGTTTGTCGACCTGGGTTCATCTTTTCACACACTGAGAACAAAAATAAATGATCAACTAACTAACATGCATTTCTACATAGTCTGGGGACTTTTGCCTTTGCCAGTTGATCCATATGGCCTCCAACTATGGGCGGCTTCTGTGCACCCTCCTCCAAGTCCTGACGGAGTTGGCCCCTAGCACAGAAGCCATAAGCCGCCAAAAGCCTGATCGCATTTTCTCAGCCACTGCTCAAATTTTTTCTTCACTTTTCAAAATGAAAACTGAAAAAAAAAAAAAAAAAAAAGACAAAAGTGGGAATTTTCAAAAAAAATAAAAATCTGTTTTTTGTCAAAAAGTCCACACTTTTATGGAGGGAAAAAAATCCAGCCAGCCTGAGCATTGGGTTGAATTGCTGAGAGAAGAGAAAGGTGTCAGGATAACAGTACAGGATAATAGTAATCTGCTACTTCCACCCTTTCCACGTACAGCTTCATTTTTAGGCTAAAGAAGCAAAGTTCATGCCCTCATTTCATCATCCCTGGTTTGAATCAACCTACACTTATTATGGACTCCATCAGAAGAGCTGAGCAAACTATCATTCTGCATATTAGCCCCTTTTTTCTGATTGAAAATTTATCCATGGAAAGACTTAGATTTCCATTATAAGGATTCCCAAACTTCAGCCTAACGAGTGCTCCCTAACTAGTCACTGCTTTGAGCCAAACCCCTAAGGCTATGCTGGGACCATTCTGCTTTCCTGGAGCTCCTAGCAGCAGTAAAGCCCAATCTATTGTTTCATCTCGTCTGTTGAGCAGAATGATCCAGTCTGTTCAGTTCCTTTTAGCTGCAAACTTCTACTCCTGTGATCCTTCAGATTAACACTAGAGGCTGGTGCCTAATGTCTGCCATACACCCACAAGGGTGGAGTCGCCTCGATCCTCAAAGGTATTGAGACTCCTAACTTCCATTGAAATCAATGGGATCTGGGCCCTTGACAATGGCAAAGTACCATTCACATATCAGCAAGGCTGGAGTGACTTTAAAATTAAAAGCTTCACGGTCTAAGGAATGAATCTTCCCCCTTCAGAAGTTTCACCACATGGAAGCCCCAGCAAAAATACAAATTGGCTGACAGCCCCCTGGCCTGGCCTGGGGAACTCCTCCTGGCAATTCTGCCCAGGACTAAAGAGGACAAAAGCTAAAAGCAAACTGTATTCGCTTGAAAGTACAAATCATCCTTCACAGCCACTGAAGTTTCCAGGGTTTAAACGAGGGCAGAATTTGGACAAGGAAACTCATTTTGATTTCTGGAATGTAGTTTTCTACGCTAAAAGTGAAAGAACTCTCTAGTTCTGTTGCTTTCAGTACAGCCTCTAGAAGCGGTTGACTTGTAAATTTATCCTCCTGCTCCAAATCCATAACTAGCAGCCCTTGAATGGAAAGTAGCACATAATACACTGCATAGGGATCCCATGGATATCGCTCTTGTGAGCGCTTCTTGAAGGCCTCTACTGACTCACCTCAGAGCATGGATAACCCCTGAAGGTCATTGTGATGTTTGAATGTACCCACTATTGCATGGAGTGACGGAGTTAATAACCGGCAAGCTGTTGCTACCAGGATATTGCCACAGCTGTGTGTTAACTGCGGATCTGGCATACAAGATCTTTGCTAAGTCTCCTGAGCTCACCAGGTGCTTTTAAAGAGCCTCTGCTGGCGATAGAAAGTGACTGAGGAAGGTAATAATTAAAGGCTGGCCTCAGTCCATACCAGATGGTTATTTTAAAAGCAGCATCCAAGGCACTAAAGAACTAGGGAAGTAATAGTTGCTACATCTCATACACCATAAACATGCATACTGTCCTATACATCTATTGTTCTATAGAAGCACTGACCTAGTCATGTCTGTTTTGCCCAGTTTATGCACTGGGTGTATTGCTGTGGAGAGAGTGGCATAGAAGCCAGCTGTGCCAGCCTCTCCCTCCTGTGGACTCTCCCATGCCACGACTGTTGCCAGCAGCATATTTACGGCTGGATTCTGTGCCCTTTGCCCCGTTAAGGGATGGACCAGGCCTAAAAACTAATCCATTGCATTGATCCAAACGTTCTCAGCTGGGCAGGTTGACTGAATATGGTCTCAGTGTCTGTGGGATGGGGAGTGTTTGCGTTGCCCAGCTGTCCACCTACAGACATCTTGTAAAAAGCAATTGTGTGCTCACAACCTTACCACAGGGGTACAGCTACATGGAAAGTACACTAAGGGCTAATAATGTTGATTAATTATTATTTATGAACTTGCCAGTGTGGTGGCTGGAATGCTTGCTTCAAGCTTTGCAGGGAGGCTATGGGGGAATATTTTACACAGCTGACTAGCTTCAAAGCAAGGCACATTTGCTGTTGGTTAGTGTTCAGTGCAATGTTCATGAATGGGCATGACAATCAAAAACATCTTTTCGCTTTCTAAGGCAGTGAACTTGATCGGGGATAAAAAGAAGCTTCCCCACAACACTAGCTAGTTCAAATGTAAACAGAGAGCATACACAGCCCCTTTACAAGCCTGCATATTTTATAAAGCCTCCTTTCATTAATAAGTTTTTAAAAGGGAAATTTTACGCCCTTCCCCCCCAAAAAAAATCAGTGGCACAATCGGACCTTGAGACAGAAATGCAAGGCTGCAGATGCAAAAAACTGAACGTATATAGGTATTTTAAAGGCAAACGTTTTCATCTTGTCACAAGTGTTTTGTTTGCATCTTACCCAGAACTGCAAGGAACCATAACCACAAATACTTCACATGGTACTTTCAATTTAATAGCTCCCATGGTCTGTCTGAATTACTGCCTTTTATTTTATGACTAAATTAATATTATATACACAAGAGCACATTTAAAACACCCAATAGGGTAAAAGAAATGATTGTGGTGTTGAAAAATAAATTTTTATGCACAGGAGTTATTAGTAAAGCCACATTCCCTCGTCTGTTTATGTGCATACATTTACATTTTCCCTTTTTTTTTTTTCCTTTTGACCTTTATTTTCAGACACCCTGGCATGTTATCTTAAAGCTTTAATAAAACAGCAGTTCACTCACACTTCTTATGCCCTACTAATTTGTCTGTGTTCCCATATACTGGGTTTCATAACTTTTATATGCAAATCAATACAAAACCCCTTTCATATCTCATTTAGATGATTGAATCCCAACCCCCAACTCTGCTCAAATGTGGAAGCAGAAGCTCACCACTCACCCGAGTTAAACTAAAAATGGTAAGGAAACCGTATGCACCTTAGAAAGAAAACAAGACTCAAAGAAATCCACCTTATTTACAAGAAGCTAGTTTGGAAAATCACACCAATAAGAAGGAGAAAATCTTGCGCTTGGAAAAAGGAATTCTAGAATTCGTATGCAGCAATTCTAAAAGGTCGGGAAAAAAATTAATTTGAAGCCCAAATTAATTTGAATGTGACATTCATTTTCTAATAAAAGGAAAGAAATTCAAGTTAAATCTTTCAGCTCCATCCTGAACTCAGTCTACAATGTTTGGGTCTTGCAAGGAGCGCAGGGAATGACTAGAGTATACAGTGGTGAGCAGCATATTATTACGTCCACGATGAGCTCTGACACCTTGTGACAGGCTTCGTTATCCGTCAAACAAAGCCATGAGATTTGCAACAGAATCCACCTCTTCATGCATTACTGTACTGCGAGCTCTCTCTCTTTTTTTTTTTTTTTAAATTATGTCTCTAGCCCTTGGGATTGTGAAGTTAACCTTGAGAACGTGAACCAACTTTAACCAGTGCAGTGATGTCTGAGTCTGCAGACAGCCTGAAACAATAGCTCTGGAGGATGAAAACTGCTGTATTCCTCTTGCCACGATTGTCTGGGAATCTCTCTCAGTCCCTGCCATTGCAACAGGCCTTGGAGACTGGTGTACCTCAGTCCCTCCTATTCTCTGTCTGTGATACATAACAGTCTAGTCTCCTGTGGGTTGTAATACTTTGATCTAATTTTGGCTGTGGGGTTTAGTAGTGTGGGGATGTGGGTGGTGCTGGTAGCATGTGATAACCAGGAGATCAGATTAGATGATCTAGTGGTCTTAAATCCTATGACTATCTGCTGGTAGCACACTACAGAGTGAGGCAGTCTGTCACAGTCAAGTCTGAACATCTCCTGTGCTAGCTTAAGGTGCCCAATGTGGCACAGAGCCACCATTATTGCTGCAAGCCCTGAAACACGGCAGCACACAGTGTTGCCAATACTTGAAACATTTAGTGTTTTTCTTAAAACCCCAGATCCTGGAGTCATGTGATTGGGTGAGACTCTTGGCTTTCATTTAAAAAAATAGTTCCTTTTTAGCCTTTGAGGTTGGAAATAAATATTTGAAAATGTAACTTGAGTGCACTCTGAAGGCCCAAAACACAGAAGTCAAATAAAAAGATCCAAAATGTATATTTAAAAAAAAAGAAGGAAAAAAAACAAAGCTTATGATTTTGGAGGGAGCAAGTTGTGATTTTTGGCATTTGATTCTAAGCCATTCAAAAATGTGTCATTGTCCCTTGTCACACACACCCATCCTAGCCCCTCTTTTAGGGGGGAAAAGGGCATTTCTCTACCGTTTTTTGTTGTTTGAAAAATACTGTGTGTGTGTGTGTGCGTGTGTGTATAAATAATTTTAATACTTTCAGAAGAATAAGGCCAACAAAAATTAAACTAGGAAAAAGGAACTATAATTTAACGACTATGCTTCATCACCGCACCTTCCCTTTTTTATCTTCTGCTCTGCTGTGAGGATTCATAAGGTTTCTAGGGGCACAGAACCTCCGAATGCTTCGATACAACCTAAGCCAGGGGAGGGAAAACTTTTTGGCCTGAGGGCCACATTAGGTTTCTGAAATTGTATGGAGGGCCGGTTAGGGGAGGCTGTGCCTCCCCGAACAGCCAGGCGTGGCCTAGCCCCCGACCCCTATCCGACCCTCCCCCCGCTTCTTGCCCCCGATGGCCCCCCTGGGACTCCTGTCTCATCCAACCCCCCTGTTCCCCGTCCCCTGACGACTCCCTGGAACCCCTGACCCATCCACTCCTCCCTGTCCCCTGATCCCCCCACCTCTGATTGCCCCCCCACCCTATCCAACCCCCCCTCTCCTTCCTGACTGCCCCCTCCAGGACCCCTGCCCCCATTCAAAGCTCCTGTTCCCCACCCTCTGACCGCCCCAACCCCTATCCATACCCTACCCCCTAACTACCACCCTGAACTTCCCTGCCCTCTATCCAACCCCCCTGCTCCCTGCCCCCTTACCGCACTGCCTGGAGCACCGGTGGCTGGCAGGGCTACAGCCGCACTGCCCAGAGCACCGGGACAGGCAGCCATGCCGCCCGGCTGGAGCCAGCCACACCACCGTGCAGCACAGAGCACCGGTTCAGGCTGTGGCTCTGCAGCTGCGCTGCCCAGCAAGAGGTCACAGCCCCACCACCCAGAGCATTGCGCTGGTGGCGCAGTAAGCTGAGGCTGCGGGGGAGGGAGGACAGCAGAGGAGGGATCGGGGCTAGCCTCCTGGGCCAGGAGTTCAGGGGCCGGGCAGGAGGGTCCCGCGGGCCACATCTGGCCCGCGGGCCATAGTTTGCCCACCTCTGACCTAAGGTATCTTTGAAACACCATACAAGGACTGAAATGCAGTGATAATACATAGCACTTACATGCTTTTATGATGCCTCATTGTGTCAGTCCAGAGTACGCAGACCTTAATAAGTAGGTCTTTGAAACATACATTGGGCTAATCCAAAAATCAGTAAGTGGATCCTTGATGCCATGCATGACTATACTGTCAGCTTGTATGAACAGCATGATTAGAAAGTGTGCTCTGCAGGTACTGGACAGGATTTGGTGTGTAAGAAAGCCATATTCTAAAGAAGGAAAGAGAACATCAAAGGACCAGATCAAAGGAAGCAGGGCGATATTGTCCCCTCCACTAGCCAGACTTCAAACGCTCCAGTATAAGAGGAATCTCAGGTGGCACAGAGCTATCCTAACAGCTCAGATGCCAGCCTCTTCCCCAGCAGCTGATGCAGTGGCCATGGAAGAGGGGGCCTGGCTGGGGGCCCCCTGCACTCTGCTAATGACAATTAGCTGGGTGTAGAGTGGCCTCAGTCTGGGGGGAGCACAAAAGTCTGAAAGATCTAGGGCCCTGATCCTGCAGGCACTTCTGCACATGCTTAACTTTTACTCCCGGGGAAATTGTGTGTCACTGCACTTGGGCAGAATTCATGTCTCCTGCAGATTTCTTTGCTTCCCAGCAGAAAAATGTCTTCTGAAGGGGAAGCAAAGGGAAGACTCAGGAGTGGTCACGTGCCCCTCCCCAGCAGCGCAGGCTGGTCAATTTGGAGCAGCTATCAGAGATGCAAATCACCGCCATGGGAGTGGGGGCTGGGCAGTCTTGCGTGTGAGAGAGAAAGACCCTCTGTTCCTCTCACATTCTATTGTGGCATGCTCAGCATGGAGGGGCAGGGATTTGGGTTGTTTCTGAGGAGGTAGATGTGGGGCAGGCTCTGCCCCCTCAGGCAGAGAGAATGTAGCAGCCTGCCTGCTTAATGAATTGTTCCCATTGTCTTTGTGAATCCCCCAGGAGTATAAAACAGGTGTAAAAGTTTTAAGGCTCCTTTACATTGCCAGAGTGGTGTAAAGGAGTCTTATTTTAAAGGACAGTATGGCTTATATATGCTTATGGTGCTTTAACGATTAGAACTGGTCTAAACATTTACACTGAAAACTTCCTATCAAAATATGCTCCATGAACTGTTTGCTACTGACCATTCTGGAGATGATCAGTAGCCAGTATAAACTGTAAGTTTAATTCCCAAGCCCTCATTTGCTCTTCAGTTACCTATGATGTAACAGTGAGCAAATGGCTGCATATATTTGTTGACTAATCACTAGAAATAAAAGGCCAAACCTAGCTACATTACTATTAGACAAAGGAGGTTTGGGGATTTCTTCCAATGCTCTTCACTCCCATTCTCCATCCACTGCATTGTAGTTTAAATAAATTACTAAAATAATTGAAAGCAGAATGATTATATTGTGTCATTTTGACAAATACAATATGCAGAATTTTAAAATATTGTGTGCTTCATTTTTAATGTTTTGGCTCCGAATTCCCCCAGGAGTAAGTAACTTTATAGCCTGTGTGCAGTCACTGAGTCCCACTGACATGGGAATGAAAGGAATTCCATAGCACAGAATAAGTTAGCATTACAAAGACAAGGTGGGTGAGGTAATAGCTTTTATTGGACCAACTTCTGTTGGTGAGAGAGACAAGCTTACACAGACCTGAAGAAGAGCTCTGTGTGAGCTCAAAATCTTGTCTCTCACCAAGAGAGGTTGGCTCAACAAAAGCTATTACCTCACCTACCTTGTCTTCCTAGAATCCTGGGATCTACATGGTTATATCACTGCATTCACATTACTGCACATTTTAGGGTTTCAAGTTCTTGCTATTTAATCTAGTGCCATTGTGTTCCAGGCTACACATGGTCTTGACTATCTTATGTGAACTTGTAGTCCACTAAACAGTTATGCTCTAGGTACCAGGATACAATTTTGAATCAATAAGTGATCAGCAAGGATACTGAGACCTTGTAAATTCTCTACATTTTGAGCCCAATTCTCTGCTTTCTAACTGTTTTATCTGCAGAGTGAAGGAATAATTGACAGAAAAATATATGTAGAAAGTAGCAAAGGTTGTTTAAATTATTCAAGACCTGCAAAACTACATTAAATTGTCATCCTCTCACATGCTGAAACAATTGTTTGGAGCACCAGACTAATAATTATAATACTAAAGAATTTTCTGTATATTTATGCTAATTTAACCAAATGATAGAAACAACCATAAGCTAAAAGATGAGTTGTATGATGAGTGAGATTTTCAAAAGCACTCAGTATTGGCCTATCTCTGTTCCCATTGAACATGAGAGCTTTACCATTGATTTCAATGGGAGTAGAGGTAGACCAACATGGCGTGAAGATCTCACCCAGAGAATATTATCTATAGTTTCACTCAACTGTGAATTACAAAATCAGACAGCAACTTTAAGGACCTGATCCAATTCCCAATGAAGTCAAAAGGAGTCTTTCTATTGATGTCAATGCATTTCATTCAGACCTTAAGTCATTAAGCACACATGCCTGAGGTTGAGAGTATATTATGGTGTCTACCTGCATATTCATGTGTGTGTAAGAAGCAAGATTGTCTGTGTTTATCATTACATGGTGAAAGGATTTTGAATAGCTGACATTTATGCAATTCAAATAAGCATTTCTAACTATTTTACAGTTCTAACTTCTAAATTAATGTTGCTTAAACTGTCACATAAACCATTCAGCTAGGCTCTGTATTGAAAGAGCCATAATTTCAATACTAATTTTTTTTAAAAAAAAAACTTCATTGCATTCAATTAGTTAAGACTGCCACTTTGACTTTGATTACTTTATAATAGATTCTTTAAGCTTTATTATTCCTGATGAATTCTCATAATTTCATATTAAATTCATACATTTAACTTTATTGTGCTCAAAACCATCTTAATTTATTTTCTGCATCTACTTATTTATTCTGTGTTTTAGTTAAAAACAAATTGAAAGACAGTCTGCTGTTTGACCAAAGTAATACCTTCAGTCAAATGAATCTATTGGGTTTGAGGACTGTGTTATGCAGATGATCTGGGAAAAGCTTGTTATGGTTGACTTTAATTAAACATTGTGTTTTACACCCTATCATTCTCAAAACAGGTAAGATTTTTTGTGTTTAAAATATGGTTTTTAATCTGGCGGTGTCCCTTTAATTAGGCACAGGTTCAAGTGAGAATATTAGTCACAGTAGTGTATCAGCTTTTGTAAGTTCCCAGGCACTTTAAAGCCCTGATCCTTCAAACATTTACACACATGTGTTTCACTGTAAGCACAGGTTTCAGAGTAACAGCCGTGTTAGTCTGTATTCGCAAAAAGAAAAGGAGTACTTGTGGCACCTTAGAGAATTGGAATTCATTTGCAAATTGGATACTATTACTTTAGGCTTAAATAGAGACTGGGAGTGGCTAAGTCATTATGCAAGGTAGCCTATTTCCTCTTGTTTTTTCCTACCCCCCCCCCCAGATGTTCTGGTTTAACTTGGATTTAAACTTGGAGAATGGTCAGTTTGGATGAGCTATTACCAGCAGGAGAGTGAGTTTGTGTGTGTATGGGGGTGGGTTTTTGGAGGGGGGTGAGGGAGTGAGAGAACCTGGATTTGTGCAGGAAATGGCCTAACTTCATTATCATGCACATTGTGTAAAGAGTTGTCACTTTGGATGGGCTATCACCAGCAGGAGAGTGAATTTGTGTGGGGGGGTGGAGGGTGAGAAAACCTGGATTTGTGCTGGAAATGGCCTAACCTGAAGATTACTTTAGATAAGCTATTACCAGCAGGACAGTGGGGTGGGAGGAGGTATTGTTTCATATTCTCTGTGTATATATAAAGTCTGCTGCAGTTTCCACGGTATGCATCTGATGAAGTGAGCTGTAGCTCACGAAAGCTCATGCTCAAATAAATTGGTTAGTCTCTAAGGTGCCGCAAGTACTCCTTTTCTTTTTACTGTAAGCACAGTAACTAGTATCAGTGACTTCAAGCTGGTAGGAACAGCAGACCATGGGGCCAGATACATCACCCGTGTAACTCATCAATTGAAGCCAAGGAATTATAGCAGAGATGAAGTTGGCCCATTGTGTTTTAACAGGTGCCTCCAATAATTAACCCTATAATTGCTGTTATGTGTTTTTAAAGCAGTAAAGCACATATCTAAGAACAAAAGCAAAAATAATATTTCTGTTGTGCACTGTGGTAATAATACTTGAACTTTTACAGAGTCCCCAAAACACCTCATGAACATGCTTTGCAAATACTAATGGATTAAGGCTGTGGGGGAGGGGATGGGCTCCCTGGGTCCCAGTGTCCTTTGGTTACCCTCTCTTCTCCCTCCAGTTGGCAGTCTTTGGGGGAACCTCTCTGCAGGCCACCACCCACAGGCCAGGGTTTGGCTCTTGTTCCTTCCCGTTCCTTTGCAAGGGGAGGAGGGAGATCTGGATGGAACAAGGACCAGTCTCTCAGGCAGCCCCTAAAGTCATCTCTAAGGTCTCAGATCTACAGAGTCTACTGCTCCTTCACAGGATTTACCTTCTACCCCTCTTCCTGGGGCATATTGTTTACCGTCAGTCAGGATGGCTTCAGGAGCAGCATGTCTCACATTTATCTCCTCTCTATTACCAGCAGTCCCTAGACAGAGTAACCTTTCTCCCATTCACCACCCCCTTCCTGTGGTAACTTTCCCCCTTTTAAGCTCCTCCCCCTCCTGGCTGAGCAAGCCTTGCAGGTGTGTCTCGTTGGCTCGGAACAGGCCCAGAGGAGCTCATTAGCCTCCTTCACATCGGAGTGAGGGTGTGTCCCTTCACAAGGCTCAACACCTTTACAGATGGGGAGAACTGAGGTGCAGAGAAGCTAAGGCCAACACTTGCAGACATGACCACTGATTTTTGGGAGCCTACTTGAGACACCTTGGGCCTGATCATCAGAAAGCACTGAACTTCCACAGCTCCACATTAAAAGAGTGGGAGCAGTTTGTATTCATGAGTTCTGAAAGTCAGATCCAACAGGCCACAAGATGGGAACCCCAAAACAGTGACAACTTCTGAAAATTGGGGCCTAAACCCCAGATCTTCAAAGGTGTTTAGATGCCTAACTCCCATGAGAGTTAAATTCCTTTGAGGCTCTGGGCTTTAAGTGACACCAAAAGCCAGGCAGCAAAGTCTCTTGCTGAACCCAGAATAGAGCCGGGATTGTCAAAGAAGCCTATTGAACCTAGGTACCCCATTGAATCTGGACACCTACCCTCAGTGTCCTCTGACTACCCCAGCCAGACACCGTATGTCCTGATTCTAACTCCTTAACACAAGGTTTCCTCTCTAGTGATGACTGGTTCTATTTTTTTGTATTTGAAGCTAAAAGTTTATGGATCCTCAGCTCTTCCTTCCGTCCTATTTTATTCTCACCTGCTCCTTCCCTTACACAGCCATTGTCGCACTGTTTACAGCAGTCAGAACTAGACTGACACACAACAGAAGCATGTCAGGTAGTGCCCATTGTTTCTTTCAGCACAATCCTCTCGCTGGCTGCCCTGACTAGAAAAATCACCAGCTCTCTGCAAAGGTTTGAAATTAGTCACAAAATAACAAACAGCTATCCATTTACATGCCTCTGCCTTCATGGAAGCTTTGCAGATATGTGCACTTAAGCTGTTAAATATCAGGTAACCACTAAATTATCAGCGACACCGGCCAGCTAATCAGCTGATCTAAATGATTGTTGCTATTGAAGTAAATGGAGCTATGCCGATCCACACCAGCTGAGAAACGGGCCCGCTATCTTTTCTTGTTGGAAATCAGTCAAAACTATGAGCAATAATGTACAATTAGACATTGCTATAGGCCCCCACTTTACTCCCCCCACCCATCACCAAGCTTGGCCTACAGGTCTTCTTTCATTGGTTGGGGGGGGGGCGGGGGAATAATTCACAACCACTAAGGACAACTGGGATCAAAACAAATGCCAGATTAACCCAGTGTCCCATTCTAAAATATTTTGTAAATCCCTTTTGATCAGAGTCCCAAACTGAGCCAGTTCTCCATCTAAATGAAACAGTTTCTATCTATCTATATCAAAAATAAAAAGCATTTTGAATTTCTATTAAGGTTTAATTAGTAATTAATATTTATGAAGCTATTGGATGGAATTGCTACAAGCTTAATAAATAAATTTTAACCTGTGAATATGATTTTGTTTTTTATAAAAAGCCTTGCATCTTAATAAACATATTTGTGTAACTATTATTTATTCATTAATTCATGTCTAATTCCAATTCCTCTTTGCTCCAGATGGAGGGGGGATGAGGAGAGGGCCCTCCAGGGACTGACACACTCATCGTTTTAATTCTCATTTTAGTTTCTATCACTACAAATTAAACGTTTACAAATCCTAAACAGGGTGTCTAGCAAATCTGATGTGTTGGCTAGATTCACCAGTCCATTAGAATCAGTGTTTCTTTGGTAAGTAAAGGGACAGGTCTGAAACCCAACTGCCCCATGCGCTTGCCCGTTATACATGCTGTCGGACAGCACATAGGTCACAGTCCTGTAGTCCCTGTGGACCTAACACTCCCATTGACTTCAGTGGGTGCTTTGTTTGTTTCAAGAATACAAACGATCCCGATGTGTAGAAAGAATAGTAAATAGGGCAGGCAACCAGCTTGGCTTAACAGTGAAATCCTTGCTGATCTTAAACACAAAAAAGAAGCTTACAAGAAGTGGAAGATTGGACAAATGACCAGGGAAGAGTATAAAAATATTGCTCGGGCATGCAGGAGTGAAATCAGGAAGGCCAAATCACACCTGGAGTTGCAGCTAGCAAGAGATGTTAAGAGTAACAAGAAGGGTTTCTTCAGGTATGTTAGCAACAAGAAGAAAGCCAAGGAAAGTGTGGGCCCCTTACTGAATGAGGGAGGCAACCTAGTGACAGAGGATGTGAAAAAAGCTAATGTACTCAGTGCTTTTTTTGCATCTGTATTCATGAACAAGGTCAGTTCCCAGACTACTGCACTGGGCAGCACAGCATGGGGAGGAGGTGACCAGCCCTCTGTGGAGAAAGAAGTGGTTTGGGACTATTTAGAAAAGCTGGACGAGCAAAAGTCCATGGGGCTGGATGCGCGGCATCCGAGAGTGCTAAAGGAGTTGGCGGATGTGATTGCAGAGCCATTGGCCATTATCTTTGAAAACTCATGGTGATCCGGGGAAGTCCCGGACTACTGGAAAAAGGCTAATGTAGTGCCCATCTTTTAAAAAGGGAAGAAGGAGGATCCTGGGAACTACAGGCCAGTCAGCCTCACCTCAGTCCCCGGAAAAATCATGGAGCAGGTCCTCAAGGAATCAATTCTGAAGCACTTAGAGGAGAGGAAACTGATCAGGAACAGTCAGCATGGATTCACCAAGGGCAAGTCATGCCTGACTAATCTAATTGCCTTCTATGACGAGATAACTGGCTCTGTGGATGAGGGGAGAGCAGTGGACATGTTGTTCCTTGACTTTAGCAAAGCTTTTGACACGGTCTCCCACAGTATTCTTGCCAGCAAGTTAAAGAAGTATGGGCTGAATGAATGGACTATAAGGTGGATAGAAAGTTGGCTAGATTGTCGGGCTCAAAGGGTAGTGATCAATGGCTCCATGTCTAGTTGGCAGCCGGTATCAAGTGGAGTGCCCCAAGGGTCGGTCCTCGGGCCGGTTTTGTTCAATATCTTCATTAATGATCTGGAGGATAGTGTGGATTGCACCCTCAGCAAGTTTGCTGATGACACTAAACTGGGAGGAGAGGTAGATACGCTGGAGGGTAGGGATAGGATACAGAGGGACCTAGACAAATTAGAGGATTGGGCCAAAAGAAATCTGATGAGGTTCAACAAGGACAAGTGCAGAGTCCTGCACTTAGGACGGAAGAATCCCATGCACCGCTACAGACTAGGGACCGAATGGCTGGGCAGCAGTTCTGCAGAAAAGCACTATTATGAATTATACCTAATAGGTCAAGCACACAAACTTCTGCGAATTATACCCGATAGGTCACGCACAAGAACTGCTGCGAATTATACCCGAGAGGTCACGCACAGTTCGAGTCTAGGCTGACGCACACGAACAAAGTCCACAGCTGCAGAGTTCCCAAAGATATTAAATTTATTACGCTCGAGCGTGGTGCCCCCCTGCTAGTCAGGAGGGGACCCCGAATGCATGTTATACAGAGATTATATACCTTTTAGCAATGCATGTTGCCCTCGTGCATTGGAAACCTTAGCCAATAGACAAACCCTTCCCTTATCTACCACCTATCCCTGCTAGGTACATTCCCCATGCTAAACCATTACTTCAACTATACAACATGGTCCTAAAGCAATGCACCAGTAGCCTTTCTTATCAGGATGGGAGGCTCACGTCAAGGCCAGGAGGCACGGAGTTAGGAACAGACAAAGAACAGAAACTGGGAGTCGAGACAGGCTGGAAACAAGGGGGAGGGTTTTCACAGGAATGCAGTATCTAAGGAACACTCCTCCTGGCGCATGATGTGCTTGCTTTTAGACAATGGTGGGCCCCAAACCAAAATGGAGTCACATATGCTAACTTTTCCTTAACAGGACCTAGGGGTTACAGTGGACGAGAAGCTGAATATGAGTCAACAGTGTGCCCTTGTTGCCAAGGAGGCCAATGGCATTTTGGGATGTATAAGTAGGGGCATTGCCAGCAGATTGAGGGACGTGATCATTCCCCTCTATTCAACATTGGTGAGGCCTCATCTGGAGTAGTGTGTCCAGTTTTGGGCCCCACACTACAAGAAGGATGTGGAAAAATTGGAAAACGTCCAGCAGAGGGCAACAAAAATGATTAGGGGACTGGAACACATGACTTATGAGAAGAGGCTGAGGGAACTGGGATTGTTTAGTCTGCGGAAGAGAAGAATGAGGGGGGATTTGATAGCTGCTTTCAACTACCTGAAAGGGGGTTCCAAAGAGGATGGATCTAGACTGTTCTCAGGGGTAGCAGATGACAGAACAAGGAGTAATGGTCTCAAGTTGCAGTGGGGGAGGTTTAGGCTGGATATTAGGAAAAACTTTTTCACTAGGAGAGTGGTGAAACACTGGAATGCGTTACCTAGGGAGGTGGTGGAATCTCCTTCCTTTGAAGTTTTTAAGGTCAGGCTTGACAAAGCCCTGGCTGGGATGATTTAGTTGGGGACTGGTCCTGCTTTGAGGTCCCTTCCAACGCTGATATTCTATGATTCTATGATTGGATCAATAGTGCACTGTGGGTAGTGTATGCCCAGTGAATCTGAGCAGTCATGGTTCCACTGACCCCGTTAATCCCACAGGGTGTCCTCAGCACCCACACATACATCTTCTATGGCAGCTCGGAAGCAGCCTGTGCTCTGTACCATGCAGACGCTCTGGACCAGCCTGTCCAGACTGTCTGCAGCCAGCCCCCTAAACCATATGTGGAACCACTCCAGCTCTGCTGTGCCCATTGCCTCATAGGAGAGGAAGGGAGAGACTTGCCTCTTAGGGGACGTCTACACAGGGAGAAAAAAAAAACCATAGCTGGCCCAGGCCAGCTGACTTGAGCTTGGACTGGAGCCCAAGCTCTGGGACCCTGCGGAGGTGGAGGGTCCCAGAGCTCAGGCTCCAGCCCAAGTCCAAAAGTCTACAAAGCAATTTTTAGCCCTGAAGCCCAAGCCCTGTGAGCCCAAGGCAGCTGACCAGAGGTCTTTTATCCCTGTGTAGACATACCCTTAGAGGGTCCTGATCTATTTCCTAAAGGCTCCATTGCTATACAGAGAGAATCTCTTTCATTGCAGCACCATTCCTGCAAGCCTGTATCAGCGTGCTTGGGTTGTGGATGCACTGAACTTGATGGCAGAATAGTCACAGACTCTAATAGGAGCAGGATTTAGCCTTTAATGAGACGAGAAGAGGTCCCATAAATGGGGCATGCTAATAGTATTGTTTAAATGGAAAGCAGACACCAGGACTGCAGAAAGTGTCTGAGTTTGCTGAGCACATTCAAGGATTTTATTGGGCTTTTAATTTAACATCACACCAAGCTCTTCCATGGTTTCCCACCCCAGTAGTGTAAGCAACCTGACCTGAAAATTCAAGGTCACGAAGGCCAGTGCATTCCTGTGCACAGCCACTCTGTGTGCAATGTCCTGGGAGCCCAGCGAGCACACATGCACAAGTCCCTGATTCGGGCACACTCTTTAGCCATCACATGAGCTCTCCAGATCTACTTAATTGCCCACTGATGTAAGTATAAAGATTCCAGTGGGCTTTGGATCAGACCCTCCATGAATATTTGGCCTTGAATCAACTTAAACCTAAATTTACAGAGGTGGATCACCAGTCAACTCTCCCCATAATTTGGATGACTCCCCGTTCTCCCTCAGATGGTGGCTGAATGGATTAATCTGCTACTCTCTTAAATGTGGGGCGGGGAAAATCTGATGGACGTCTGAAATTTATTCAGTGGAGAAATTTTCACAAAGCATTTGTCTATTAAACAACTGTCTCCCTGGGAAATGTAATCTTTGAAAATCCCACACTGTATGTAACTGCAGACAGGGGAAGCTGGCACCGTTCAGACAATAAGGACACATGTTTGACACATGCTAGAAGTATAGGGAATGCTGTTGTTGATGAATCATGCAGGAGGCCCAGAACTCATGTTTTGCCACTTGAACTTCAGTCATTTCAGGTTCTGCTCTAAATGTAACTTTCAAGAGGATTCAAATGTGGGGACATTCCAGACTCAGGCTCTGACTAAGCCTGTGAAGTTGCTACGTCATGGCTTGAACCCTGATGACTTTGTTCTCTGACTGGGATGGGATTGTCCTGTGGGACTGGCACACAAAGGGGGCTCTTGGCATCTGGATTCCCTCCCCCAGGCAGGTGGAAGGAAGAAGGCAACAGTCTTTGCAATACCATCACCCCTCCCTCAAACTCCACAGAGAGCCCCCCATGGGGTCGGAGATCCACGGACGGGTGTGTACACGTCATCCCACCCAAACCCACAGGGAATTATCTACGGTCATTTGAATTTTCCCACAGAGCCCCTCCCATGCCAGGACATTCCTCCTTTAAGGGCGCTTCCAGGGGCAGGGGTGGCCTTGGTGGCCCATCTCGGTTGGCGATTCATGGTCAGGGAGCTGGAGATGGTGAGAGCGAACCACAAAGCCCGTGAGAAGCTATAGGGCCTTCACGTTACTGACCCTGGCCTCTGCAGATCCCCCCACCCAATACCTAACCCACAGAGAAGAAATCACATTTCTATGTACCCTGTAAAAGGTAAAAACTGAAGCAGAGGGAGCACTACCTGAGCCTGCTAGGAGTTTCCTGCTGCGGTGATTATAATCCTGGGACACGTCTGAGCAACTAGAGCTATTCTCAACTAATAACAACCGTTCCAGATGTCGCGCCCACCTCCACGTGAGGCCTGCAAGGTTGCCGGGACACTTCAGGAATGTCAGGCAAAGCAATCTGGCAGCTTCTCTAATGCCACATTTTTAAGTATGGCGGGGAAGGGTTCTCCTTGGGCATTGCCTCAAGCAGGTTTGCTCGCCACCCTCTCTACCTTGCAGCTTTACACAGGCATCGGTAATTTCTTCCTCTCCGCAGTTTCCATAATATCCAGAGTATGCCACGTGTCCGAGCTCCCCCTAATGGTTGTGGAATAAATCATACGCATTAGAAAGAAGAATGAATGGTTAATTGTGACAACGATTAATTAAATATAGGGCACCTGCTTGTGGTGCAAAGGGGCTTATAAAGCTGACTTACTGGGCTCTGTAACCATCCTAGTAGCCTCCAGGTCTGTGTCACTGGCATGGCTGAAATGCTGCAGGCACCCTGGTGATCCCAAGCTAGCATAGCGTCCCGTTGGGTTGAACTCCAGCCATTGCAGGGTAGGGAAGCTGTAACTTGCACCAGGAGGAGAGAGAATGGGGGAACCGGTCCCCAGCTATTTACAGGATCAAGAGAAGCAGAAAGGTGGCATTCAGCAGCCTTTCCCACCACCCTTTGGTCCAGCATTAAATTCAGGTCAGCCAGACCCAAGGCCTGGACTCTTTCCAAATAAATAGCAAAGTCTATCACTCTTTTTGAATTACATTATGGGAGATACAGTTATTTCATGGCTCCCTGGAGAGTTATGGAGACTTCTCTGACCTCCAGACATCCGCGAGCTGGGGTTGTACATTCGTTGTGAGGGGGAGTCTTCTTCTGATTTAAACTCCAGTGGGCAGGTAGCATGGTGATCATGCATCATCACTGTTTATAACATCAGACATGGGGACAGGGATTCAGCATGGAGTTAGCAGGCTTTCAGAGAAAACCCAAGAACATGTCTGAGTTTTCACACACATTCAGGATTGGATATTAACATTCAAGCTCAGGTATTATATAGCTTCTGAAGATCAAATCCTACAGCATCTAAGAGACAGTCTCCCCATCGCTTTGCACCTTGACACTTCTCTCAGTTTCCTTTAGAGAAGAGGGAAATACATATGCTGATTTGCACCTCAGAAATTCAGAAACCATCAGTCACTATCTCCTCTCTGGTGACAACGAAGGATCACAAGTGCCTAATTCTTGAGGCTTCTGTCTTCTGAGTTGATGTTTCATAGCAAGATTTATCCAAAATAGTGGGAAGAAAGTCAGAAGAGTGTTAGTGGTAAAGAATATGAGCACCTGAAAGCTATTTATTTCAATTAATGGGTCACTGCCCAGCACACTTAGAATTTCCCATCTCATTGATTCACCCAGCATGTGTCTATGCACATGCTCATATTTTCAGATTTTCCATCCCATTTCATCCAGACCAGCAATGTCTGGAAAAACTTGTTAGCAGCACAATTTCTGTCTGGCACTACCTGAACTCCACTGATAAGATTAAGCTGTAGCCAAAGACCTTATTGCTTTATATTTCACAGCGACCAGACGGCTTCTAGAAAGCAACAGCAAAGCCATATGGATTCCTCTATTACAGCTGGCTGCCAATAAAAATGCAAAGTTGTCTTAAAACAATGCAATTTGAGAGAGATGTCAAAGAAATTCCATCTAGGACCTAAAGAGAGTTTAAACATAAGGGGGGTGAGGGGGAAGCTAGCAAAGTAGCAGTATTATTGAGCCATTTTCAAGTAATATACACCTATTACTACAGACAGGCCATATTAATTCTGAATTTCATGCTAGAAGATAGAGGCACTTTACCTTCGAACAAGACTTGACAGAGCAGCTCAGAGAGCTTGGAAGTACAATGAGGCTGGGGATGTATCAGCTGGCCTAACAGGTCCTTCCATCTCTACATTCCACAGACTTTAGGCAGAGCGCTAAGCAAGGCTAAGATAGGAGTAGTCCCATCCTGCACTGCATCTCAGGGACACCCCTCTCTGCTTTCTCCTTGCTCTGGAAGCAGGGAAGTAGTCATTTGCTACCAGTCTACACCAGTAGCAAACTTCCACAGCTCCTCAGCTGTTCTGGCTGATACACTGGGGGGGCTGAGACTCCTTCCACACGCCCCTTCTTCCCCACTCCTGCTTTGGGGGCGGGGGTGAGAATGATGGGTAGGAAGCCCATGCAGGAAGGTAATTAGGTTCTTACTTCCCCAGGCAGGAGTGTAATCTAGTGGGGTCCTCTGAGTCTGTGTTCTTTCTCCTTTCTGATGACAGTGCTGTGATCTCAAACTGGATATTGGAGTTTTGCTGTGAACATGTTTTTTTCCCCTTCAGAAATTCTCGGGGTAAATGCTGTTCCTTCACATAGTGCAGTAGAATTTGGTTTGTCATCCGCTAAGGATTTCAATAATGCATTTCCTAAGAAATATATGCAAAAGCCATGCCGTTATTTAAAGGCCAAGAATATGCTCAGCGCTGTGCAAGAGCCAAAATGACCCAGCGCGCCAAGGAATTTACAGTCCAATGAAATAACATTAGTCAAAAGGGCACTGAACTGGGAGCCAGGAGAGCTCAGTTCTGACTCCGCCACAGACCTGTGCTGTGTGACTTTAGGCAACTCAGTCTGCTCCTTTGTGCCTCAGTTTCCCCATCTGTAAAACTGGGATGCTACCTACCGAACTGTGCAAAGCGCTTTGAGACTGACAGATGAAAAGGGCCCTGAATAAAGTAACTCACAGTACCATGCAGGAGCGTTTGCAGAACTGGGCCCTTGGAGACAGGGAGAAGCTGGGAAGCCCAGAGAAAGGGTTAATTTACAGTCTCTACAGTACAACAATTCATAGTGCCTAGAACATTGTCAGGAACCAAACAATTTGTGCCATTTGCAACCAAAATACCAAGAGTTCATTTAAGCACCGGATAGAGACACACCTTTGGTTCCGACATTGATGTGCCACAGAAGCTCCCCTTGTAGGCAAGCCAGCATACAACACTTCACCAATCATTTCCTTTAGACAAGCGCAATCTTTGATGTTTGCCCTTTGCAGAATATTTAAAGTCATTTCAGCAGTTCCTGTCACGCAGTCACATCAGCTTGTCTGTCGGTGGACCTTTGTCTCCCTCCTGTGTTCAAGGTGGGCTACTGCCATCCCCCCGCACTGAACAAGCCACTGGGCTCTGCTCAGGGGTGACTTACAAGAGAAGAAAGAGGCATCAGGGTAACAACGGGAGGAATATGTTTGGCAACAATAGCATTCAGAGGCCAGATAAATGATTCTGCTGGAGTCATCTGTACTGCCACAACCCCAAAGGATATTGTATACTCATTTGCAGCACTGGACTTTCGGGTGAAGAAAATACACCTGCTATAAATTATTTTAAAGAAAATATTTGCAAGACATGCAAAGTGGGGGCTGCATTCTGCTCTCACATGCACTCTCGCAATCCCACCGACTACAGGAACTTTCCGTGGGTGTCTACAGGAACACCACTAATACTAGTAATAATCATTAGGATGCTCTCCTCTTGCTGCATTACACAGTCTGATCCTATAAGACATATTGCAGCATTCTGCCAAGCAGCAGCACAGTTTAGTGGATAAGATAGTGGCCTGGGACTCAGGAGAACTGAGCTGTATTCCTGGCTCTGACACTGACCTGCTGTGCGGCCTTGGTCAAGTCATGTCCCACCTCTGTTTCCTTTTCCCTGTCTATTTAAAGCATAAGGGTCTTTGGGGTAGGGACTGTCTTACTATGTGTTTATTCAGCACCTAACATGGCAGGACACAGTTCTACCTTGGGTCCACTTGTGTAGTAAAAATAATCTATAGTAATAATCTGCACCAGTGCCAGAAGAAGTCGTGTTTTAGATCATAAAATAATGCAGTATAGTCTTATGCATCTTGTTTCACAGAGTTGCAAAGCTGATTCTAGCTGTAGGATTTGAATCACTCTTTCAATCATGCTCCTCTCCAAATTCAGAGAAGCTGCCCCATTGCCCAGCCCCTGATGCCCCATTGCTCATTAAGTAAGGGGCACTAGGTCAAGATGTTTGAACTTCTAGGGCAGATCTGTGCTGCCCAAATTTCAATCTGCCCGGGTGCTCTCTCCATCAACCAAAACACCTTCTGCAGACATGAAATGCAGCAAAAGGAGATTCTATCATTCACAACACACAGTGAATTGAGTATGGATGAAATTACCCTCGTTTCTTCCTGAGACAGACAGATATGATCTGAAATTACTTCCACATTTCAAAATAGTCCCCACAAAATTACTCTACAAATGTAGCTGTTTAGTTGTCATAAAACCCTAGCTCTGCATTTAATTTCACAGTGATCTAAAGTTGTTTAGCTGAACACACTACTCCCCCCACCCCCGAAGACTTTGTTAGCTTAAACATTTTCCATGATAGTTCCAAGTGAACCCGAAACTGTGGGCCAAGTTGAAGATGATGGGAGCTGTCTGATCCAACAAAGAGAGCACTGGGACATGAGTTAGGAGTACAGCTGAGCTCATAATTAATTTTTAGGTTTGGTGGACAAACCAAAAAATAAAAAAAATTTAAAAAATTTTTAAATCAGTTCATTTCAAACCAGAACTGAGTTTTGGGGAGTTTTCTTGCTGAAATAAGAAACAACCAAACCAAATAAATCATTGGGGTCAAACAAAATATTCTGGTCATTGTTGCAAAACGGTATTTCAGAGGGAAGCAGTTTGTTTCTAAAATATCAAAACAAACCATTTAGACTTTTTTCCTCATATTTTACTTGGCCAAATTCTACCAGAATTCAGGAAGAGTTTTGGTGGCCCTTAAACTGCATTTTGTGGGGAATTTACTAATTCAACTGAGAAATTTCACCCAACTCTCGTTAAGAGGCCTGGGCTGGGCTGCAAGGAGCTTCTGCTCTTAGTTGGGTAGTGACTGTCCCTGTACACTCTGGAGTGCCATCCAGCCCAAAAGAGATGTGCAGGGAGGCAGAACCCTGGCCCTGAAGGGCTGTACAGCAACACGTGGGTGCATACTCCCTGTGTGGATGCACAATGCCCCCTAGTGCTCCCACTGGGGGGGGTGCAGCTCCGCATCACCCCAATGCAAGACTGAAGAAAAAAAAAAAACACACCCCACAACAGACTTCTATACTAGCAAATCAGAAGCAAAGCAAACAAATACATGCATGCCGTTAGAGAGAAAAGCAGTCTCTAAGCAAGTTATTCTTGTTCATTTATTTATTTTATAGATTTACACAAAAGCAGTTAGGGAGGAGGAATTTGATCAAATGTTAGTTTCTAAGGTGCCACAAGTACTCCTTTTCTTTTTGCGAATACAGACTAACACGGCTGCTATTCTGAAACCTGTCATTATGCAAGGCACTGAATTTAGCCATATGGAGTGGAAATCTATCAACTTCATGAAAAAACTCATACAGATACAGACAGACATCATCTTCCTTTCCAAATGCAAACAGATGGACATATTAGTCTCTAAGGTGCCACAAGTCCTCCTTTTCTTTTTGCGAATACAGACTAAAATGGCTGCTACTCTGAAACCTATCAAATAAAGTGAGTCTCTTTAGAGAAACTATCACTGCCTGAAATATGGTAATCCCCAAATTTTCCTGTGTGTACAACCTGCAGAGTGTGTTGGGATTTTCGTTATTTTTCAAAGAGGCCACTCTCACCAAGGTCAGCGCAAGCAACATGCGTAAACATCCACGTGTTGGTCTGAAAACATAGGGATGTCTCCTAAGAACAGATTCGCATAGAGCACGTCATTGAGGGGTATACAGTGCTGTGGACTGGGTTAACAACAAGATGGGTGGCAAGGGTACGTGAATATTATTCCATGCTTGTATCAGAGAGAATTTGTAAACCAAATCTTCAAAAATAATCTCTCAAACTCTGGTCCTTATCTGGCCCCATTACCATAGTATCTGAGTGCCTCACTATCCTTAATGTATTTATCTGCTTAACAGCCCTGTGAAGTAGGGATGTTCCATTATCCCCATTTTACATAGGGGGAATGAAGGCACAGAGAGGCTAAGGCCAAGATTTTTAGAGTGATTAGTGGTTTTGAGTATATCAGTTTTTGGGTGTCCAATTTGAGACATCTTAATGGGGCCTGATTTTCAGAGTGTGGGTTGCTTTTCACTTTCTGAAAATCAGAGCCCTTCAAGGCACCTCAAGCTGAGCACCCAAAATTTGAAGCACTTAAAACCACTAGTCACTTTTGAAAAGCTTGGCCTAAGTAACATGGCCAAGGTCACACAGAGGAAGTCTGTGGCAGAGCAGGGAATTGAAATGCTGCCTGAGTTCCAGGCTAGCACCATAACCATTGAACCATCCTTCCTACATGGTACAAGAGCACCCTGAAGGGCGCATTTGTGGTGTCAGAGATGCACTGAGCCATCAACCTCATTACTGACCACTAAATCTGGACTCTGCCTGACTTCTGAACACAGCATGATGGTCTGAGCTATTGCATGGTTGGTTAATTTATTATTAGGGCTGTGATTTTTCAAAAGGAACCCAAGAGCATTGGATCGCTGCTACCTCCCCTGAAATTCATATTTCTTTTTTAACAGCTAGTAAATTTTGTCAATGTTTAAGTACTAATTCTGTGTCATTATTTATACTAGCACTTTTGGGCCTCAGCTGAGATCAGGGACACGTTATGCAAGGTGCTGTACAGACACATTCAGAAACAGACCAGAGTTAACAATCTAAACAGACCGTAAGGGAGGGGGTAGGGTGAGGCAACATGACTTTTCTAGGGTATAGAATCCAAGTTTCCTGAATCCCAGTGCTCCACTATCATGCTGCCTACCTTAATAACAAGCATATCTGAGTACATAGCAGTTAAATTTTCAAAGAGTTTTAAACCCATTTGGACTGTATCTATCTTGTAATTGTGTTAATACATTGAAGCGTCTGGGCCAAATCCTACCCTCCATTTTACTAGTACAACCCTGCGCAGACTTCAATGGCAATAAAGTCAATAAAGCTACACAGCTGGAAACAGGAACAGAATCTGGCCCAGTTAAAAACATATTTATTCATGTTCGACAGCTGTCAGGACCAATTCTGCTCTGAGGCCTTGTGTGCATTAAGGATCCTTGCATCAGCGTATCTACATAGAGTTAGACAGAAATCAGTGGACTCCATAAATTCATAGATTCCAAGGCCAGAAGGGATCCATGTGATCAGCTAGTCTGACCTCCTGTAAGCACAGGCCAAGATCAAAGCCAGTAGAACAACTTGTGGAACTGCTGAGGGTTGCAGACTCTGGCCCTTCATTAATTACATCCGCTAGTTGTTTTCTAATTAATTCATGTTTGGAGATCGAGACTAATTCTGGGCCACCATATGCCCTTTACAATCCCATGAACCCCAGCTCAGCCCTTAGTGTGAGTGTGATGCCTATGAAGGCCAAAGGGAGCTGCCCCCAGAGTCAGGACCCCCAGATCCAACTCAGATGTGGTGCAACTCAATGGTGATCAATTCTGCTCAAACTGACTAGGATGAAATGCAGTAGGGGTTAAGTCTACACTTCTGCATATAGGTCTGTGTAGGCATGTGTGGCCCTCCCTTGCCACGCCTCTTTGCTACAATCTGTCAGAGCCAATAGAGTAAACTGCCATTTCTGCAAACTCTTGCATTTGGCACTTGTGAAGCAGGGACTGGAGTCAGGCACAGTACAAGTGACCATCACCACACAGCACTACCATACCCAGTCCCAGCTTTAAACAACCTGCCTATCCAGGCACAGCCTTCTTTTGTGCACTGACATCAATGCAGTTCCACATGCATCTTGACACAATGTATAAGTACCTTCATGGGGAACAAATATTTGATAACGGGCTCTTCCATCAAGCATAACATGATCCAATAGCTGCAAATGGAAGCCAGACAAATTCAGACTGGAAATAAGGACACATTTTTAACAGTGAGGGTAATTAACCACGCCAAGGGTCATGGTGGATTCTTTGTCACTGGCAATTTTTAAATCAAGTTTGGATGTTTTTCTAAAAGATCAGGCTCATAATGTATTTAGGAATTGCTCTTCCTTATTCTTTCTGCTGAATTCCAACACAAAGCTCCTATTCCCTTTCTTCTCTTTGCCTGTTTTAATTTTCTTAATGAATACTGATGCCTGAGTTATAGCTGAAAGTCATTGACTGAAGACTTCCTGTTATTGACTATCTCTTTGCTGTGTCATCCAAAGTTGACCTTGAGAAAAATACCTAATACATATTCATATCTCCATTTAGTTTAATCATTAGCTCCTCTGTATACCTAATTTATCACCATAACCATGTCAACGTATGAAACCTGCAATTTTCCTTTCTACATACTGTTGATGTAGTAATAAGACATCAACTTCATGGTTACTAATATGCTATTCTAAATTAATACCTCCCAGTCTTAGAGGTGGATATAAAGGCGGATGGGTTTTGTCTTTATTTCACACACTGTCATACTGTTCTATTAGCCCAGCCATTATTCATAGCAAGTTACTCCATTTGTTGTTTAAAAAATTCATTAAAAAGAGGCAACAAAGCAATTTTTATCATAAATCCTATGAATTAGAAAGGAAACCAAGTCAGTAATGGCCTGTTAGAAAGCTCATGAAGGACTTCCACAGACATCAACAGGGTTTGATTCTAAAAGCGCAATCCTGCATACAGTTGTTAGTGAGTGTCGTTCTTACTGTCATGAATAGCCCCACTGAAGTACAAGCAGTGATAGTAACAATGCCTAGCTGTTATATAGCACTTTTCGTCAGTACATCATAATGCTGCTTGCCTCCTTTGTAAAGTGCTTTATCTCCATTTTTTACTGATGGGGAAACTGAGGCAGACTGTGGTGCTATGACTTGACCAAAGTCATCGAGCAGATGAGTGGCAGAGCTGAAAATAGAAATGAGGTCTTCTGAATTTCTGTGCACTGCTCTGCCCACTAGGCTGCACTGCCAACAGCTATTATGCCCAGGGGTATGTACAGGGCTGAGGCCTGAGTTGGATCTAAGCTCAAATATGTAAGTCATGAAGATGCTTTAAGGCTGCCTGCTTGACATTTGAGTCAGCAGGGATTTAAAGGAAGAGGTGTGTCCTTGTTCTAGGGGCAGCGGTGCAAAGGGACAGGCCTCTGGGACCTTGCAGCCAGTGTTCATGGGGGGAGAGCTTTGTTCTGTGTTCCTTTGGGAGTCTATGTTTGAATTAATAAAGCGTGCCCTGAAGAAAGGGCCTGAAAGAGACTTGGGTGTGGCACTGGTAAGGGAGCTCACCAGCATACAGGGTCATATGCAATAATTGTGGCAAGAGAAATCATTGTCAAAGCTTGCCGACTAGGAAAGCAAAGAAATAAAAGCACCCTACCGAGGAATGCTATAGCTTAAATATTCTCTACAAGAAAGGAACTGAGATGTACATAGCTGCTAAACTGAGGCACCAAGCAGTGGCTCAGAAGATGATGCCTTTGCATGTGTCTGATGTAAATGTAGAGCAAAAACAGCAAAACGTAAATAGTTTGAAAGGCTCAGACTAGCACCAGATGCAACATCAAGGGAGCAGCACACAAGGTTACAATTACTTCCTCAGCATAGGCAAGAAGAAAGTGAAGTTGAAAACAAGCAAAGACAAATTAAAATTATATGACAGCACGATCATAAGATCACCGGGACAATGTACAAGCAGAATACCAAGGAAAAGTACACAGGATGAAATTTCAGTATTACAGACAACACAGAAGTCAGTGCTGTCAGCTAAAACGTGTGAATTCATGAACATGGAGACACTAGACCTGGAACAAACAATTAATACAATAGATCAGTGGTCCCAAACTTTTGAGGGTTGCACCCCTCCTTACCCCTGTCTTTGCCTCCTCATCCCCCTTGAGCCAGGGCTTGGAGCAGGGCGGCGGCTCGTGGAGGGGACCACAGATGAGGTAAAGGGGCCAAGGCTGGGGGTAAAGGTAAAGGACTGCAGCTTGGGGTGGGTCTGGGGCCGCAGCTGGGGGCAAGGATGGGAGTGGAGCTGCAGCCAGGTCCACGGCCAGGTGCAGCCCCACTCCCGGCCTTGACCCCAGCCTCAGCCCCAGGCTGGGAACAGAGCTGCAGCCAGCAGCCGAAGCTGGGGATGGGGCCAGGAGCGCGCACGGCCGGGAGCCAGGTACGTAGTGAGGGGCCAGACCAGACCAGAGCTGGGGGGTGGGGAAGGGCTGGGTGGTGCTCCCTCCTCGCCCCCATGGGGGCTGGCCCTGGCCTCGTCACGCCCCCCTGGACAGTCATCCATGCCACCCTAGTGGGGTGCGCCACATACTTTGGGGACCTCTGCAATAGACACACAAGCAAAATAAAAAACAGAGCTAGAGCAGACAACGCACTGTGGCGTTCCTGCAGCAAAGCTGCTGAAAGATTACCAAGATGTTTCTGAAGGACTGTGGTGTCTTCCCAGGCACATTGCGCCCGGAAATAAATAAAACAATTATGCCACTACGGCACCTGCCTCTCAGAGTATCCATTTCATGAAGAGAAAAAATACTGGAAGCAATAAAGCAAGAGAAGGGAAAGAAGGTATTATTGCTCAAGTCACAGAGCTTGCAAGCTGGAGAAGCAGCATGGTAGCCCTTGAGAAGCCACCCAAGCTACGTATTTACATGGACCCAAGCAATTTAAATAAAGCACTTAAAAGGGCTCACTGCCAAATGCCTACAATTGAAGAAATATTACCTGACTTGGCAAAAGCAAAAATAGTCTCAGTACTCAGTGCCAAAGATAGATATTGGCAAGAGCTACCTGATAAGGAAAGCCACTATTTCACCACAGTTTGGACAGCAACAGGTAGCTACAGATGGCGGGGAGTGCCCACATTGAAAAGGAATGTCTTGCAATAGTATTCCCATGTGAAAAGTCCAACCAGTATGTTGAAGGACAGGAAATCTTTGAGTAGAAAGTGACCAAAAATCACTATAGTGTTTTTTTAAAATCAGCTGCTAGCAGCCCCAAAGCACCTTCACTGAACACCACTGAAATTTCAAAGCTGCAGCTTAGATGTACACCCCAAGAAAGGAACTGAGATGTACACGGAGACCTTCTTTACCCAAAGCAGCCTTGCAGTTTGAAAATATGGCAACAGAATAAGCATGAAATCTTCAGATTAATAGAAATACAGAAACACAGAAAGACATGGAAAGCATCTTCCACGGCAGTTATGTGCCAGTTTCAAGGCAAAGGCTGGAAAGAATCTGAGAACAAATCATGCAAGACAAAAGACTGACAAGTGCTAACATCTGTCATTCCATCAGGGTGGCCAGACCCCAGAGAGAAGCCCACCTGCCTCTCAAGAATACTGGAACTATCAAGAAGAGATGAGTGTATAAGGTACCATCTTATATAAAGGCAGTCAAAGCATAATACCCAAATAATTGAGATTAGAAACTTTCCCAAGAATACTTTGGAACCATTCTGAAATAGAAGCCTGTATCTAGAAAACCAGAGATGCCGTATACTGGCCAAACATGAACAAAGATATCCAAGTCCTGGTGAGCCGCTTTGATACATGTGGGGAAATGCAGGCCAAGCAGCAAAAAGCGGCAATGAAAATACACAGCATTCCCAGCAGACCTTGGTGGAAAGTAGGAATGGATCTTTTCATAGAATCCTACAATTATAGAATATCAGGGTTCTCAGGAGGTCATCTAGTCCAACCCCCTGCTCAAAGCAAGACCAATCCCCAACTAAATCATCCCAGCCAGGGCTTTGTCAAGCCTGATCTTAAAAACTTCAAAGGAAGGAGATTCCACCACCTCCCTAGGTAACCCATTCCAGTGCTTCACCACCCTCCTAGTGAAAAAGTTTTTCCTAATATCCAACCTAAACTGCCCCTACTGCAACTTGAGACCATTACTCCTCGTTCTGTCATCTGCTACCACTGAGAACAGCTGAACTCCATCCTCTTTGGAACCCGCTTCAGGTAGTTGAAAGCAACAAACTACCTCATTATTGTAGACTAGTATTCAGACTTCTGGGAACTAGACATACTATTAGACACTACCGCAGGGACCATCCTAGACAAAGCAATGAAAGCATGTTATAACAGCAGGCACATCATATAGACAATATAGGACCCAAGTTCACTTGCAGTCGGTTTGTGCAATTTACCCAGGAATGGGAATTCAGTCATACCCACATCATTACCAGTCACATAGCAAAGCTGAATCACAGTTAAATCTGCTCAAGTTCTAATAAAGAAAGCCACAACAAGCAAAGAAAATATATGGCAAGCCATTCTTAAATGGAGAAGTGATTCCACAGAAATCCATACTAGCAGCCTCGGTACAAGGTTTGATGTCAAGATGCACATATACCTGGGTGCTTATAGCCCGAGCATCGCTACAACTTGCGGTAGTGGAAGGAGTAACAGACTAAAAAGGAAGAGAGACACACAAAGGCTAAAACCTATGAGGCCAACAATCTAAAGTCCTCCCAAAACTACAACTGGAAAACCTTGTCAGGATCAAATTATTTCCCCAGGACAAGTTATGCACTTGGAAGCAATCTATATGTGTTGAACAACTAAATCCTCATTCATATTACATAGCAGCAGAAGGGCATCTCCAAAACCACAAATACATTCACCCGCTGCAAACACAAGACATAAGCATGGACAGGAGGATGGTGAAATACTCACTCTGCTGAGACTTGATCAGCAGGACACCGAAGGAACATAAGTCAATTAGCAACCGATAGATATTAGAAAAGACTCACAAAACACCACACCACCAAAAGAACCAAGTGCACGGCAGTCTCCTGTCATCACAAGAAAAACTTGCGCTCAGTCCAATATCAAGTTGCATGCAAGGTACATAAGGTATACATATATCACCGCATCTTTTTGCATAATGCAGTAGTGTGAGAAGTATGTATAGAGCAGTAGCGTAAAACCATAGGCTGTAGTTGTTGGTGTTTAACAGGCTGCTGCAAACATAATAATTTGGAGAAGCAATATCCCTCCTCTCTTAGAAATGTATTCCTCGTTAACTGTATTTCACTGAATGAGCCAACAGAGCTGGGCAGATTTTGCACCTGAACAGCCAATTCTTCAGAAAAATTGCTTGGCCCTAGAAAGCCCAGTTCTTCATTTTAAACAGCTCACTGTCAAATGATGGAGAGCCAGAATATGGAGACCCAGTGATTGGCCTATGCTAATTCCCTCCTTCGGCCCACTGCCTTCTCTTACTAGAACAGGGCTTTCAGCTCCTGCATTTGAGAGTTCTTTAGCTAACTGCTCATGCTGAACTGTTCAGCGGAGCAGGGCTATTCCAGTGATAAGACAAAGAAATCACAGATCATGCTGATGTGGTGGTTGCATATACAGTTCAGAATCCTCATTGGCTAATCAGATGACTTCATTCAGTTATCATTTTACACGCAAGGGGCCCGATCCTGCAAGCAGTGAGCGCCTCCAGCAAAGTACGGTCCACCCTCAGTTCCTGGTAATCAGCTCTTTGCAAGAGGCGCTCACGCTTTTTGAGCAATCAGCCCTGACTTAATAGGATCTACTTCTCCCTCAGTGTACACCTATAACTGCTATTAATGGTAATCCTTTGCTAGTGCTACTGACACACATTAGCTCCCCAAAGAGAACTTTTAATTGCTACAACCTTTTTTCACACACGTAGTCCCAAATCACAGGCTTAGTCCCACTGATTTCAATGCAATACAAAGGGCCTAAAGCAATGGGAACTCTGTGATGCTGCTGCCCAGGGAGCAGGGAAAGAACCTGGATCTTTCTGCATGCTGCAGCGTTCCATGGAACCACTGCAATCTGGGAAATTCCACAGGGATAAGCAGAAGGAACCTGCAGGCCACAGAGCAGGAGTTATACCCCACTCCATCAATGGGGTGGGGAGGTAGGCGGTGGACCCATGTAATGACAGACGCAATGGAATGGCCTTTGTACCTCCTCCAGTATGCTGAGGTACACCCTCACAGAACACAGCTCCACAAGGGATGCAAGGCCCTTGTCTGAGGTCCCAGCAGACTACTCCTCTTCTTCCACAGTGGCGCAGCACTCGCTATTCTCAGGCAGGCTCCTCCACGATGTCGGCATGTGCCCAGGACTTGCAGCTCACCAAGAGGGAAGGAACATGGAACGATGTAGTCTGGAAAGTCAGTCTAAGATGGCTGCTTCCTAACATGGATCCAGGTTGCAATTAAATGTGCAAACAGATTTTGGCTGGAGCCAAAAGAATCCCTGCTCCTGAATGGTGTCCCTGTGAATCTGCCAGCAGGAGACGCCGCCTTAGCAAAGTTTTCCCATTAATTTTATTTCAAGGAGTGATCTCATTTTTCTAAAAGAAATTGGGTTTTTTTGAAAAAATTACAGGAGGCTGTATAATGTCAGTGGGCCAGATTCTGAGCTTAGCTATGACAGCGCAACTCCCTGG
Organism: Eretmochelys imbricata; assembly: GCF_965152235.1. Classification (NCBI taxonomy): domain Eukaryota; kingdom Metazoa; phylum Chordata; order Testudines; family Cheloniidae; genus Eretmochelys; species Eretmochelys imbricata. The sequence continues at coordinate 115,159,545 of NC_135577.1, forward strand.
AGCTCAGCAGTGCTACTCCTGTTTCACACAGATGGAACTGAGATCAACATTTGACCCCCCCATCTCAGCAGCCATCTGTGCTCTGTGCTGGTGCTTTCACGGGATTGGAAAGCCCAGAATCTCAGCTTTCGTGGGATGCCAGGGCAGAGCTGAAATCCCAGGTGGTCACAAAGAAATACACGCATTGAAATGGCACTCTATTGTTTGCAACTGAATTTAGTGCTCACAAAAGGGGCAAACCTGACAGGCCTGAAAGCTGAAATCCTGAAATCAATGCCAACTGTCAAGGGTCGAGTTGGGTTGGGTTGGGGGTGGGGGGAGGTTGTGGGGTGGATGCCAGTGCACCAGGCATTGGATTGAGACTCACAGCAAAGATAGTAACAAACTTCAAACACCACCCAGTCTGACTGGTACTGATATTTATAATAAATTGCTGTGTTTCTTTAGGAGTATAGGAATTGACCAAACTGATTAGATCAGTGATTTATCCTGCACAATCTCCTGCACAGTTGGTTAGGAAATGTGGGGTTTTTTCCTGTAGAAATGTTGTGGTAAAACCAAAACCTTCTGTTTTGGTGCCAGAAAACTGAATATTTTCCTCCCCAAATCACTGAAAACTGCAACATTTCTGGCTTTTGGTTTTCAGGTGAAAATGTGAACATTTTTGACAAGAGCAGTCACCCTCTGCAAAATCTTTCATTCTGTGGAAAATCCAATTTCCCTTTGAAAATAAAAGGTTTGATGGAAAATTTTCAGGCAGCCTTAGTCTCTTCTCTGTGAAAGTGGCCAGCAACGGGTCTACAGGAAATAATTGTTCCATTTGATGGTGTTCCCTAGCCTCAGTTTGCCAGAAGCTGGGAACGGGACGGATCACTTGATGGTTACCTGTTCTGTTCATTCTTTCTGGGGCACCTGGCACTGGCCACTGTCAGAAGACAGGATATTGGGCTAGATGGACTTTTGGTCTGACCCATTATAGCCGTTCTTATGTTCATATGAATCATTCAAGTTTCCTTCTTTTTCTTTTTCTTCTCAGAGGAAGGATGATCTAGTGGTGAAGGCACTAGATCTGGAGTGCCACAGTCTTCCTCAGTTCCTCATCTGTAAAGTGGGAATAATACTGCTCCCTTTCTCCTGCCTTTTGCTGTCCTGTCTCTACGCGGAGACTGTCTCTACCATGTATACATAACACCCAGAGGGCCTTGATCCAAGCTGGATCTATGTGGTGCTACCATGATACAAATAACAATCATGATCGATTTAAAAAAATCACTTGAGAGGAGGAAGGGAGTGTAGGATAGAGAGAGAGACTGGAGTGATCTAGTTTTTAGCCTCACTTACACTTGGGCACGCCCACTGGAATTGAATGGTATGTGCAAGGGCGGGATTTGGCCAAGTGTATGTAACACCAATTCCTTATCTGCAACTGCCGTGCAGCTGCTGTCATTCATTGCTTCTGCTACATAATTACACATGGAGACACACAAATCCCTGATGTCTACATGTAATCAAGCTTCAGGGCAAAAAGGGTGATTCCCACCAACTTGCATACATAACCACAGTGTTCTCATGTCTAAATCCCTCTCACCTGCTGCTCCCTGCCAGTGTGAAACTTATACTAGGCATATGCCTGGGCAGGCCAACTCCCTTGTAAACATTCAGTAAGGAAACTGTATCTTCTATCTGATACTTAAGAGTCATATTACACCATGCTGATTAGCAGCATAAGCCAAGTAAAGTCCCTCTGATTTCTCTGCAAGCAAGGGGATGAGAATATGGTAAACTGGTAATGTACAGTAATATATCAGCCTATTTTTCCCTCAGAACCAAGAAAATAGTTTCAAATTACCATCTATAGTATGATGATCCTATATGTGAGATTTATAGAACCAGATTAAGAACATCTTGGAAACAGCTAATTATTCAGATTCTAGAACATTTAGACACTGGGCCAGAGTTTGATCTTGGGTACATCAGGGTATATCCATTACAATGGAGATCAGAATCGGCCCTGCCACATCAATAACATTCTTATTCACACCAGTGATGAGCTGCCAAAATCTTAACAACGGGTTCTCTCCTCACCCCACTAGGGGGTCGTTGCCCACCCCCACCCCCCCCCGGAACTCCTGCCCCATCCAACCACCTCACATTCCTTGACGCCCCACCCAGGACACCTGCCCCTTCCACCCCCCTCCCCTGTCCCCAGAACCGGGCAGGAGGGTCCCGTGGGCCACCGTAGTGGGTGCCCACCCCACCCCTAAGAGCCAGAGGCACCTGCTGGGGGGGGCGAGGTGGGGAGTCCCAGAGGTGTTTACCTGGGGCAGCTCCCAGGAAGCATCCGGCAGGTCCTTCTGGCTCCTAGGGGCAGGGGAGCATAGCTGGGAGGGAGCAGGGGGAACGGCTGCTCCCCCCACTGATCACATCAAAAGTGGCGCCTTAGTTGCCGACTCCCTGGGTGCTCTGGGCTGGAGCACCCCCGGGGAAAATTTGATGGGTGCAGAGCCCCCACTGGCAGCTCCAAGCCCGGCCCCAGCTCACCTCCGCTCCGCCTCCACCTCCTCCCCTGAACGCACCGCCCCGCTCTGCTTCTCTGCCCCCCCGGCCCGGCTCCCCGCGAATCAGCTGTTTGGTGGGAAGCCTGGTAGGGCTGAGAAGCAGGCGGCGGCTTCACACTCAGGCCCAGGGAGGCGGAGGTGAGCTGGGGTGGGGAGCGGTTCCCCTGCGCTTCCCCACCCCCCCGCCCCAGCTCACCTCCGCCTCCAAGGGCCTGAGCGAGAAGCCGTGGCCTGCTTCTCAGCCCGCCCCAGCTTCCCGCGTGAACAGCTGATTCGCGGGAAGCCTGGGGGGGGGCGGAGAAGCAGAGAGGGGCGGCGCATTCAGGGGAGGAGGCAGAGCAGAGGTGAGCTGGGGCCGGGGGTGGGGCCCCAGCTCACCCAATTTACCCCTGGGGTGCTCCAGGGCTGGAGCACCCATGGAGTCAGCACCTAAGGCACCACTTTTGGCCAGTTAAATTTAGAAGCCCTTTTAGAACCGGTTGTCCCCCGCAGAACAACCGGTTCTAAAAGGGCTTCTAAATTTAACAACCAGTTCTAGCGAACCAGTGCGAACCAGCTCCAGCTCACCACTGATTCACACCAATGTAAATCTGGGGTAACTCCACCACACTCAATGGTGTTAAGCTGGTGTGAAAGTGAGGTTAGAATCAGATCTTGCTCTGATATTCTGCCCCATATTCCATTTGTTTTTACATTATTATTCTATGTGTCAGTGTTAAAAACTGATTTCCTGTAGATGGAAACTGCATACTATACCAGTATGAAAGTAAACAGTCCTACCAGGGGCTTAGATTAAAATAGCAAAGCAATGCTGTCTTCAATATCTTCGAAATCCTAGAAATCAGCTACATTGAGCTACCCCACTGTTGTACGGTCTCCAAAATGGTGATGCAAGAATCTGAGGCCAGAAATACAGTGTAAATTTCTAACAAAGTCCCACAAGTCAAAGAAGAGAAATCACTAAAATTGTAGAAATAAAATAATTATAATGGAGTGCTCAGAAGCACTGATGGGTTACAGTCCATCTGACAACGGAAGCTTATCAGGGCAGCTAATACCTGCTACTCCAGTTGCGCTCAGCTCTAAAAATCTGGGCCTTCATTTTCAGCTTTGTCTACTTTCAAATGTCCTCAATTTTCTCTGATGACAGCAAAGATAAGGACTAACCCTGTGTGGTTTGAAGGCTCAGTATGTCTCCAAATTAGGCCCATCAGTAAAGTTAATTTGACTTTTGGAACATTTCCTCTCAGTTGAGGAAACAGTCTCACCTGATCTTGAATACACACTGCAGGGCATGTTGGGTAAACATCTGGAACTGCTTTAACTCCCTCCCCTCCCCGCCGGCAGCATTATGTTATCCCGGGGGGTGAAAAATGTTATTCCGAGCTGGGGATCATTCAATTACCAGAGAAAAGCCAAACATCAGACCCTGGCCTGCTTCTGCGTCCCCTAAGCAGAAGTGTTGTTACACCATGGCTGGACTGTAATGGCAAGTCACATATTAGCTCAGAGGAACAGGTCAGCCTTAGGAAACTAAAACATTGAAGTAGTATTAAGACTGCTAAATCATCTGTTATAGGACTAGAGAGAGATTGTGTTATGATTCATAGATTCATAGATATTTAGGTCAGAAGGGACCATTATTATCATCTAGTTTGACCTCCTGCACAACACAGGCCACAGAATTTCACCCACCACTCCTGCAAACCTCACACCTATATCTGTGCTATTGAAGTCCTCAAATCGTAGTTTAAGACTTCAAGGAGCAGAGAATCCTCCAGCAAGTGACCCGGGCCCCATGCTACAGAGGAAGGCGAAAAACCTCCAGGGCCTCTTCCAATCTGCCCTGGAGGAAAATTCCTTCCTGACCCCAAATATGGCGATCAGCTAAACCCTGAGCATATGGGCAAGATTCATCAGCCAGATACTACAGAAAATTCTTTCCTGGGTAACTCGGATCCCACCCCATCTAATATTCCATCACAGGCCATTGGGCCTATTTACCATGAATATTTAATTACCAAAACCATGTTATCCCATCATACCATTTCCTCCATAAACTTATTGAGTTTAATCTTAAAGCCAGATAGATCTTTTGCCCCCACTGCTTCCCTTGGAAGGCTATTCCAAAACTTCACTCCTCTGATGGTTAGAAACCTTCATCTAATTTCTAGTCTAAATTTCCTGGTGGCCAGTTTAAATCCATTTGTTCTTGTGTCCACATTGGTACTGAGCTTAAATAATTCCTCTCCCTCTCCAGTATTTATCCCTCTGATATATTTATAGAGAGCAATCATATCTCTCCTCAACCTTCTTTTAGTTAGGCTAAACAAGACAAGCTCCTTGAGTCTCCTTTCATAAGACAAGTTTTCCATTCCTTGGATCATCCTAGTAGCCCTTCTCTGTACCTGTTCCAGTCTGAATTCATCCTTCTTAAACATGGGAGACCAGAACTGCACGCAGTATTCCAGGTGAGGTCTCACCAGTGCCTTGAATAACGGTACTAAAACCTCCTTATCCTTACTGGAAATACCTCTCCTGATGCATCCCAAGACCGCATTAGCTTTTTTCATGGCCATACCACATTGGCAGCTCATAGTCATCCTGTAATCAACCAATACTCCAAGGTCCTTTTCCTCCTCCGTTACTTCTAATTGATGCGTCCATAGCTTATAACTAAAATTCTTGTTATTAATCCCTAAATGCATGACCTTTCACTTCTCACTATTAAATTTCATCCTATCACTATTACTCCAGTTTACAGGGTCATCCAGATCCTCCTGTAGGATATCCCGGTCCTTCTCTAAATTGGCAATACCACCCAGCTGCGTATCGTCCGCAAACTTTATTAGCACACTCCTACTTTTTGTGCCAAGGTCAGTAATAAAAAGATTAAATAAGATTGATCTGTGGTTATGCACTCATCTGTATTAAAACAACAATCAGATTAATTAACCCCATTGTCAATTTAAACAATTTCTTTCATTAGGCCTATACACTTATAACTAAGAGTGAAATTCCCATCACATGTATAAAGATAAGATCAGAAAATAGTTGCCTCTAGCCATGGAAGTTTCCAAGATATAGGATCTTAAAAACACCACTTCATTACAGAATATCTATGGACAAGCTAATTCAGGCCAGAGACTTGATATCTGCTAGTTATAATTTCTCTTTTCTTCAGTGATCTGAATGGTTGGACTCATGCTATTGAGTACCGCTGCAAAAAATTCAGCACAAACTTTCATTCAAAAAACCTCAGAGTGGTAGTATTTACAAACTTGATTATTCACTTTCACAGAACATTTGCACATGAGAAAGTGTTGCAAACCCTAGTGAGAATTTGAATTAATGGAAATGTTCTCAATGAAAGCATATTGGAGGTTTAGGAGTCATCCAGGCAAGAAGTAGAAACAGTACTTCGTGATTAATCATGAATAATGAATTAAAATAACACATTCCCAAAGCAATAGGATGAGCAATGTTAACAGGTGGCATGGTCCAGTTGTTACCAGTTTTGCCCGTTCCTTTGGGCTACGCTCATTTATCAGGGTTACTCTTCCGGCGGGGGAGGGTTCTGTACTTCTATCAATGTACTGCTTGTGTTTTCATATGGTTGCTCTACTTTTCCCTTCTGCAAGTTCCTGTGCAATGGAGCTATCCTGCAGGACCTAGGTTCCCTAGGGCTGGGTTCCTCCAGCCCCAGAATCAGATGAACACGCACACATTAACAGAGCGCGTCTGAGTGGACTGGGTCCATCAGCACTCCCAAGCTGACCCCTTATATGCCCCTGGACTCCGCAGGCTGGATCAAGCAGCAGTTTCAAGCTGCCACTCTCCTATGCCACAGGTTCAGCATGTCCCTGTCCCCACTTTCACATTACAATTGTTCTGGTGCTACAGGGATCTTTAGTTTAGGTAAGAGGAGAGTTGCTGCAGAGCAAATGGGGAAGCCAAAAAACACAAAAGAGGGGGAGGGGAAGAGAAGCAACCAGTTTAACCATAAAAGTTATTTATTGCCAGGTAATAACCATACAACGAGAGCGAAACAGACCAAACAGTTACAATATTAAATGTAGCTTTAATTTGATTACAAAAGCCAGGTTTATAAAACTACACCTGATCACACAAGTCAGGGTTAGAAAGCTATACCTAGAGTAGAAAAAAAACAGAGAGAGAGAGTTGGGTTCTCACCACTCTGAAGCTTGAATCGAGGGTTCAGAGTGCTGGAGACAGGCAGAGCCCCCAGCATGATCAGTCAGGAGACGATGAAGTCCCAATAGAACTGATGCAAATTTTGGATCCAGGCATCAGAACACTTACTTGAGCATGAGTAGGGGTTTTTTGTAGGGAACCAACAATGGTTCAAGGGAGAACACTAGATTTGTTTATGGGTAAACTGATGGATCAAGGGAGTATACCAAAGTTGTTTTGTTCAGGCTAGATAATAGGAGCTGATCATTCCTGGCTATGGGCGGTGTTTCTTCGAGGGAGCTGACAATGCAATTAGGCAGCTTCAGTATTTTGGATACCAATAAAGGATTTATTACTAGAATTGGTCTGATAACTACTGAGATGGGTGTGTGCAGGCGTGGGTTCATTAATATCTGGAGCAGAGATTCCCCCATCATGCAGTGCTTCCCAGCTTTTCTGGTCCCAGAGTTCAGTGCGGCTCTTACCTTGGAATCTCTGTTTTCTATTCTGTATGCTAATAGAGATGCCTCCCTGTCCCATCTTCGATGCAAATGAGGCTAGGGGAGTTGCCTTAATCCTGTCACCCTTGTCCGGAGAGGTTTAGGTGTGTCTCCCACTGCCTTTTCATTGTCTTTTGTAGGTCTTTCTTCTGATCAGTTTTGGTTCAAGCAGAGGCTGGCGGGGGGGAAGGGGGGGGGGGTCGTGTCCTTCATGAGTCAGACAGGCTGGGTACTGCACCCTGGTTCCCCCAGAACACAGAACTGACAGGTAACACAGTATAGAGGGCACTGGATTAAGACTCATGAGACTGGGATTCTAGTCCCAGCTCTGCTACTATGTGACCATGTGATGGTTCCTTTGTGTGTTTTGTATGGCACCTAGCACGAGGCCCTGATCTCAGTTGAGGCATCTGGGCACTGTTATATTATAAATAATAACAACGTAGGTTCTGAGCATCCATAAGCTAAAATATATTTGCATAAAACCATTCATTGATCATTCCAAATAAAAACCAAATATGTAAAAATTAAAGTCTGTTCACAGATAATTTATGAACAGAAAAGGGGACTTAAATATTTTAATAAATATATTGTTTGCTACATATTCATATGTTTTAAGGCCAAACAGAACCAATGTGGTCATTAAGTCTGACTTCCTGTATAACGTAGGTCAAAGAATCCCACCCAGTAATTTCTGCCCCTAACCCACAACTGCTATTTAGCTATCGGACATCTTTCAGAAGGAGATCCAGTCTTGTCTTAAAGATGGCAAGTGATGGAGAACCCACCATGTTGTCCCGAGGTAAGTTTAGTTTCCCCAGCCAGAGTGCTAATGGAAGATGGTTCTCTAATAAGTTTTGCTTTTGCTATCAAGCAAATATATACATTAGTTTCCTGTGTGTCTAAGAAGCATGAATCAATGTGATACTGGTTTGTTTCTTTCCAATACAGATCTGACAATGGGGTTAGTTAATTAGCTTTTGTGCTCTCAGGTGTCTTTTGAGGACTGCGTATCTGATATAAACATTGACTTTTGGACTATTTCACTTAATTTCCATTTCAGGGCCAGAATCAACTCCTGTTCAACTCAGTAGGAATCTTTATGGGGATTTCATTGGAAGTTGGCCCAAGGCCTCAATTTCTAATCACATGCATGGTTGCATTTGATCATTATGTTTTTATATTTGATTTCTGGTACCAAAAATATATTTTTTCACCAACCCTCCTCCCCCACAAAACAACTTTATTACAATTTCTCAATCACATAAAATATTTGATATTATATTTTTTTTAAAATAGATCAGCTGGGAGATGTTTCCCTTTTCCTTCTCCATTCCGGGGGGAGGGATAGCTCAGTGGTTTGAGCATTGGCCTGCTAAACCCAGGGTTGTGAGTTCAATCCTTGAGAGGGCCATTTAGAGATCAGGGCAAAAATTGGGGATTGGTCCTGCTTTGAGTGGGGGGTTGGACTAGATGACCTCCTGAGGTCCCTTCCAACCCTGATATTCTATGATTCTATGTAGTGTAAAAAAATCCTAACTCATACATGGACCCTTCTTTTAAATAAGAGGAAAAGTGCCCAATGATATGCCACATCTTTTCCAGTTTTTCTGCTGTGATACCACAGTAAATGAAGTGATAATTATGTTCTAGCTTTTACAGATTCTGTGGTTTATTTTTCTGTTGTCCTTTTTCAAAAAGGCTAAGAACGAAGGGTAGAGGATTTCAAACAGAAGTGAACTAATACTTTCTCTCTCTTAAAATACCACACCCACTCAAGGCATACTTAATTAGATTTGTGGATAAGAATATTTAATCACATAAATGTACCTGGGCCTAAACAGTAAGTACACCTTAAAATATATATATACTGGAATTGAATAAACACTGATTTCTGGACTGGGATATTCTAGGAGATGCTCAGGCAAAGATCCTGTAGAAAAGATAGCATTTAATCATGTAATTAAAGACTGTGTCATAGGCAACATTAATTCTGGCATTTCCTAACTTTTGAGTGCTTGACATTGCAACCTTAGTAACAGTCTTTTAATGTACTTTGTTTTTGTGTGTGTAATATGTATAAAACATGGGGGGAGGGATAGCTCAGTGGTTTGAGCATTGGCCTCCTAAACCCAGGGTTGTTAATTCAATCCTTGAGGGGGCCATTTAGGGATCTAGGGCAAAAATTGGGGATTGGTCCTGCTTTGAGCAGGGGGTTGGACTAGATGACCTCCTGAGATCCCTTCCAAACCTGATATTTTATGATTCTCTGCATGGAAGAATCCACAGTCACTATGGGATCCAAGCCTGCCATCATTATTCATGTCAAATAGTACATTATACAGTGAGCAGTCCCATTATTTTGAATGGGATACTTATAGAGTAAAGACAGGTTTCAGAGTAGCAGCCGTGTTATTCTGTATTCGCAAAAAGAAAAGGAGTACTTGTGGCACCTTAGAGACTAACAAATTTATTTGAGCATAAGCTTTCGTGAGCTACAGCTCACATAAGCTTTCATGAGCTACAGCTCACTTCATCCAATGAAGTGAGCTGTAGCTCACAAAAGCTTATGCTCAAATAAATTTGTTAGTCTCTAAGGTGCCACAAGTACTCTTTTTCTTTTTGTAGAGTAAAGGAAGGCTGACAAAGTCTAGCTCCATCTCTCTCAGAACACTTCTCACTCTTCTACAGGAAAATCACTGGGCTGCTTTCCTTATCTAAGCACATTTCTTTGTTTCCATTTTTACCTTTGAAGTCTCTGAAATAACTAGAGAGGCACCAGTGTACCCATGTGGATGTGTAAAATCAGGGATTTAGACATAAAGATGTAAAGTATGTAAATGTAAAGTATGTAAAGATGTAAATACTATCAACAATACATACATTTATGTGGGCATGCATATCTACTGTGTTGTATGCTCTAATATTTGCCATGGCATGTTACACATGCTATAGTAATCTAGAATGATAGATTGGTTGTAATGTGGCAAAGGCCCAGGTTGGCAGCTAATCTTTTGAAACCAATTTAGTCCCTAATGTAAAGGTGGTAATAATGCTGTGCATAGGGACTGATCCAAAGTCCATTCAAGTCGAGAGGAGTCTTTCCATTGACTACAATGACCTTTTTGGATCAGGTTCACACATACTAGAAGACCTGTGTGGCTAAGGATTTCAGTTCTCAAAAAAGCCCACTGTGGAATAGAAAAGTAGTATTTTATCCATTTTAGTGATGGGAAAATTGAGTTGCAAAAAGAGTAAGCAACTAGCCCAAGGTCACACTGAAAATCTGTGGCAGAACTTGGCATAAAAAAAACAGGACCATCCTTGAAATATTTAAAGGTATTTTAAATGTAAATGCTGAAGAAACGGGCCTAGATAAGCAAAAGGACGGTGGTTTGCATGTCAAAGGGTGAGAAATGTTTGGAAAGATTTGATGATTCTGTAGCTTCTTTAAGGCATGTAACCATTTTCTAGTAGAGAAACCTGGATTTGCTCATTGCCAATATTTTTTTTGCATATGTGCCTGTTTATCACTGTCAAGGTTCCTCCCCCACTCTGAACTCTAGGGTACAGATGTGGGGACCTGCATGAAAAACCTCCTAAGCTTATCTTTACCAGCTTAGGTCAAAACTTCCCCAAGGTACAAAATATTCCACCCGTTGTCCTTGGATTGGCCGCTACCACCACCAAACTAATACTGGTTACTGGGGAAGAGCTGTTTGGACGCGTCTTTCCCCCCAAAATACTTCCCAAAACCTTGCACCCCACTTCCTGGACAAGGTTTGGTAAAAAGCCTCACCAATTTGCCTAGGTGACTACAGACCCAGACCCTTGGATCTTAAGAACAATGAACAATCCTCCCAACACTTGCACCCCCCCTTTCCTGGGAAATGTTGGATAAAAAGCCTCACCAATTTGCATAGGTGACCACAGACCCAAACCCTTGGATCTGAGAACAATGAAAAAGCATTCAGTTTTCTTACAAGAAGACTTTTAATAAAAATAGAAGTAAATAGAAATAAAGAAATTCCCCCTGTAAAATCAGGATGGTAGATATCTTACAGGGTAATTAGATTCAAAAACATAGAGAACTCCTGTAGGCAAAACCTTAAGTTACAAAAAAGATACACAGACAGAAATAGTTATTCTATTCAGCACAGTTCTTTTCTCAGCCATTTAAAGAAATCATAATCTAACACATACCTAGCTAGATTACTTACTAAAAGTTCTAAGACTCCATTCCTGGTCTATTCCCGGCCAAGACAGAATATAGACAGACACACAGACCCTTTGTTTCTCTCCCTCCTCCCAGCTTTTGAAAGTATCTTGTCTCCTCATTGGTCATTTTGGTCAGGTGCCAGCGAGGTTACCTTTAGCTTCTTAACCCTTTACAGGTGAGAGGAGCTTTCCCCTGGCCAGGAGGGATTTCAAAGGGGTTTACCCTTCCCTTTATATTTATGACAATCACTTATGCACATGTGCACTTGCAAGATTAAATATAGTTATTCACAATTCCTGTTCGGCAGAACTTGGAACGAGAAGGATAAAGTCATACCTTGCTTCTATTAGAAATGTCCGTCCCTTCTTTGATCTCCTACATGCAAAGGGCAGTTCTGTAACACAAAGATGATCAAATCTTCTGCTGGTACAAAGGTGAAATTCTGTTGGAGAGGATGGATTTGCACCCATTCACACCAGCAGAATAACTGATTCTTTAATTATGGTGACAGAAAAAAAATCTACACAAATCTATTCTGAGGCATATGCAGCTGTGAATGGGCAGAGTAGCTCATAGATTCCAAGGGCAGAAGGCACCTTTGTGATCATCTAGTCTGACCTCCTGCATAACACAGGCCAGAGAACTTGCCCAAAATAATTCCTAGAGCAGATCTTTGAGAAAAAAACATCCAATCTGGATTTAAAAATAGTCAGTGATGAAGAATCCATCACAACGTTTAGTAAAGTGTTCCAGTGATTAATTACCCTCACTGTTAAAAATGTACGCCTTATTTCTAGTCTGAATTTGTCTAGATTCAGCTTCCAGCTATTGGATCTTGTTATACCTTACTCTGCTAAACTGAAAAGATAAATGAGCACAGAGCTGATCATTAAAATAAGATTACAAACAGCATGTTTAGATAGACACGGCAGAAGTCAGCTTTCATTTCCATTCGTGCAACTTCAATCACTGTGGCATGGGAGGTCTCAGAGGCAGAACCAAATCCACAACAAAGAGAAATTTTCTGATTAAAGCCTAGGGCTATGCCTACACTTAAAAGAGCTGTGCCGCTGCAGTGTAAACACTCACTCAACACCGGGAGGTGTTCCCTCATTGCTGTAGTTAACCCACCTCCCCAAGAGGCAGTAGCGATGAAGAATTCGTCCATCAACCTAGCACTGTGTACACCAGCAGTTAGCATGACATAGTTGTTACTCAGAGGTATGGATTTTTCACACCCCTCCGAGACATAGCTATGCCAATGTAAGTTTTCAGCGTAGACCAGCACAAGAGCTGGCTGAAAAATGGACTTTCCTTCCCATGGGAAATTCTGAGATTTTGAAATTTGACTTTATCCCAAAAATCAAAAATCACTGAACTTTTCATGACATGAAATATTCTGAAATATTTTGTTTTCGCCTTATTCTATTACATTATATTATAAATTACCATCAAACTAAATTGAGGCAAAGCATTTGGACTTTATCTAAATGAAACTTTTTGATCATTTCAACAAAATCCTAATCAATGCACTCTCAGGAAACATTTCAAACTCATCCAATCAGCATGTTCTGATGGAAAATTTCCAACCAGCTCAATTACAGATCGTTCGAAGGGCAAAAGTTAACAAGGGGCTGTAAGGAGCCAGGATAAGAGTTACAAGCTTTACTATGTGAGGTCTTGGTCCTACAAGCTGATCCACCTGGGATACAGAAGTCTCCCACATGGAACATCTTATAGGAGTGGAGCTTAAGGGAGATATCAGGGCCCTTGTACTCAGCCCAAGTGAACAGAGTACCTATAGGAAAGGCCCACTCTGGGACAATGGAATCTTTTCCCTGTCACTCCAAGTAAGCCATAGGCTGCGCAATCACTGTGGGACGTTGGCCGAGCTCCACTGGCACTGTGAAAATGCTACATGGGAAGCCGTATCATTCCTGGAGATACCCACATGCATCCCCTGCACTGTGGAAAAAACACGATCCAAGTCACCACATCTATAATAGGAGGACAAGTGACTTCTCCTAGGCCAAGCCTGGCCCTGTAACATCATTGTGCAAAGATGGGAAGAATCTGTTACAGAATAAACAATTTATTGTATTGTCCTTACCCTCTCTCTAATCTGGAATGGGAGTGCATAGACAATCATGAGGCAATAAACCACCTACTTATTTATAAAGTTCTCAGATAACTCTGTGATGAGCCCAGTATAAATAACTAGATTCTCAAAAGGGACTAATCTATCTAAGTGTAGTGTGAATCTAACAGTTCAGATCTCTAAAGTATATAGGAATAAGGTAGTATCCCTTTAAGTAGTTTGTGAGCCTTCTAGTGGTGTTCACTTTGTCCTGTGTTTTGGAAGCCACAAAAAACAAGTCAGAGCCACAGTATGTATGTATCTGGACCTCACATCTTTTAGTATATTTAGCAAACACAGTTATTTGGGATATAACTGTACCCATGTGTTTTCAGTATACTGTTGTGGAAAGAGTAAAAGACAAGAGTCTCAAAATTGAGTTTTGTTTAAAAAATAGGGTTTTTACAAAATATAGTATGACTAGCATTGTTTAGAAGCATTATTAATTAAAACTAACAGATTTGTTTTAAGCATCAGAAAGTGAAAATGATTATAAATCAGAAAATGACATTGACTATAACGAACTACCTCTAATACTGCGCTTTTCATCAGTAGATCTCCAAGCACTTTACAAAGGGCAAGAAATATCATTCCAGCCTAGGTGCACTGTCCACACTGAATCAAAAGCAAAACAAACAAACTATATTAATGGTAAAAGTTAGATTTTCAATTCTGAAATAACTTGTAACAGCTATGAGGTCAGGATTTTTTAATTTTAAATTCTAACAATATCCATTTAAATCAGAAGTTGCAAGCAGAGGTGACCTATAATAGTGACTATCATTCACCACCAGAGGGTGCTGCGTTGGTATCACAAATAATCAAATTTGCTGTTAAACAAGATTAAAGTAAGACAGGTGCACACCTTTAAATAAAAACCCAACACCTCTCGAGGTCTGCATTTGAACTGGCTTAAAGAGCTCAAGCCTTTTAAGCTTTGTTTATCTGAACCCATATTCTCACTCACTGATGTTAGGGCTACTTTAATAGCCCAAAGTTGCCTCTGTGCACTATTTCTGCATGTTTTGTGTTTTAAAACATAGTGTGTCAGAACAGTCTGTTGTTCCATTCTGCTAAATGGTAGAAGAGCAACAATGCTGAAATAAAACCCAGGAGGATTTTCTGAAGCACAGCTTGACTGCTTGCACCTTGCACTCTGGATCTAGCATCTGTTTCCCTTTATTTTGGGCAGACTGGATAACTAATTAGGCACCCATTCATGGGTTTAATGGATCTCAACCTAGTGCAATCCTTCCAGTTTTGATAGGCTCCTTCCCATCACGAGCTAAATTGCAGGGAAACCTGAATGAGTCCCATGTAGCTGCCTGGTAAATCAGGCACTTTGTGTTTAATTATACAGCTGAGTGACACTGATGAAACTGGGCTTTTTCCTCACTAGTTTGTCACAGGGAAATAAACACATTAGACTGTAAAACAAAACAACTGTGGCATAAATAGCGTAATTGCTGTTTTCTCATCTGTGGAAACAAATGATCTGTAAGCATCATTACGCGGTTAGCCTGAGCCACTTCGCCGTCTTGTAATCCTGGCAGATAATAAATAGTACCTTTGCCAATAAAAAGTGTTAAAATGCACTTCAATGCATTAAACTGATACAGAGTCACAATCAGATCAGTGGGCCACTGACAGAATATCAACGGAACTGGTGAACGTGTTAGGACATGCTAGTGCATAAACTTAGTATGAATGGCATACTCCCATCTTCCTTGCTAGGCTGCTCCATACTATGGAGTCCAGATCCCAAGGCACTGGACCCCTTACAAAAGTCCCCAGTCCCACTCTATCTATCACAGTAGTGCACCGCTGAGCTGCTGTATCCTTGGAGTGGACTTAACTCTTGGCCACTCACATTCTACAAAGCACTTCAGCATTTGGACATAAGCATGTGCTTAAAGGCAGGTATGTGCTGAAACTGAACTGGGAGCTACCCCCTAAGGCTGCTCTCTGCATCTGGGCAAACATTTTCATTCGTATTTCATTTTGGAGGCATGGCATTTTCTTAGTTGCACCCTGCATCCGAGTGTCTAGTCCCGAGAGACAAGGAGCACTTTCTCAATGGTGGCCAGAGTGAGTGAGAAGAAGGGTTGCAGCGCACAGCGAGTTCCTAGCTGCATGAAAATCAAGCAGCAATAGCCAAAATGGGAAATTGAAACAGGATGAAGCCAAGCAGGCTGTGATTACTGGAGTGCATGTAGATAGGACATAATGGAATGAGAGTCTGCACATACATAGTGCTTTACTTCCAGGATTATAAACATGTGGCCAGATTCACAACCGAGCTTGCTGGCCCCCATGCTAGTACGTTTGCTCGGATCTAGGGCATAGCAGCATAAACTCCCTGAAACCCCCATTCTACTGGAGAGGATCTGGGTCCAAAGATCATAGAATCATAGAATATCAGAGTTGGAAGAGACCTCAGGAGGTCATCTAGTCCAACCCCCTGCTCAAAGCAGGACCAACCCCAACTAAATCATCCCAGCCAAGGCTTTGTCAAGCCGGGCCTTAAAAACCTCTAACAATAGAGATTCCACCACCTCCCCAGGTAACCCATTCCAGTGCTTCACCACCCTCCTAGTGAAATAGTTTTTCCTAATATCCAACCTAGACCTCCCCCACTGCAACTTGAGACCATTGTTCCTTTATTCTGTCATCTGCACCACTGAGAACAGCCGAGCTCCATCCCCTTTGGAACCCCCCTTCAGGTAGTTGAAGGCTGCTATCAAATCCCCCCTCACTCTTCTCTTCTGCAGACTAAATAAGCTCAGGTCCCTCAGCCTCTCCTCATAAGTCATGTGCCCCAGCCCCCTAATCATTTTCACTGTCCTCCGCTGGACTCTCTCCAATTTGTCCACATCCTTTCTGTAGTGGGGGGCCCAAAACTGGATGCAATACTCCAGATGTGGCCTCTCCAGTGCCGAATAGAGGGGAATAATCACTTCTCTGGCTCTGCTGGCAACTCTCCTACTGATGCAGCCCAAAATGCCATTGGCCTTCTTGGCGACAAGGGCACACAGTTGACACATATCCAGCTTCTTGCCCACTGTAATCCCCAGGTCCTTTTTTGAGAATTGCTGCTTAGCCAGTCGGTGAGTGAAATGTGGCACAAAGAGACAAGAATAGATGACTGTGATCTGCTGCAGCAAAGTGCTTAAGAATGCAATTAGCTTAAAGCACATGGGGAATTCCATTGACTTCAGTGCACCTACTCACATCCTTAAAGTTTAGCATGTTCTTAAGTGACCTTCTGGAGTGGGGCCTTATAAAGTGAGTCACTATCAGAACAAGGAACAGAACTAAGGGTCCTGATTTCTAGTCTTATGCTTTCTACATAAGACTGTTCTCCCTGCCCCTTGTGACAACACAGCTATATCCTGCTCATGTTCTATCCTAATGTTGGGCCTCTCCTCCTACAGCTGGTTGCACCATCTGCAAAGTCATCCCTCACCTGCCAAGTGTTGCCACCCTTTGTGATTTTACTATGAGTCTTGCAATAGTTGGTGTTTTTCTTCTTAAAGCCCCAGCTGGTGGAATATTTATAGATTCATAGAGTTTAAGGCCAGAAGGGACCATTCTGAACACTGAGTCTGACCTCCTGCATAACAGAGGCCATAGGACTTCCATGAATTAATTCATGCTTCAGGTCCAATAGCTGTGTATATCTAATCCTAATTTAAAAATTTCCCATGGTCCAATGGTTCCTTATTCTTGCTGGTAAAAATGTATTTCTAGTCCGAATTTGTCTAGCTTCAGTTTTCAAAAAGTGGTACTTGTTATACATTTGTCTGCTAGATTGAAGAGCTTTCTATTATCAGAGTTCTGTTCCCCACATAGGTACTGATAGACTGTGATCAAGTCACTACTTAACCTTCTCTCTGATAAGCTAAAGATTGGGCTCCTTAAGATCTTCCCCTATAATGTATGTTTTTCAAAGCTTTAATCATTCTCATGGCTCTTCTCTGAACTCTCTCCAATTTATTAACATCCTTCTTGCCTTGTGGACACCAGAACTGGACACAGTACTTCAGCAGTGGTCACACCAGTGAGGATTTGCAATTCACAAGAAAGCTCTTGAGAATCTCAGTTTTCACATTTAAAAAATGCATTTCTAATCATCCTGGTTGTGGAGAAAAGCTTGAAAACATGAACGAGGTGTAGCCTATAGGCTCATTAACCTGAAGGCTACAGCAAAGAACCCAAAATGTGTTATTTTAAAAAAGAACCTCATGGTTTTTTTGGGACCTGGCTCCTGATTACTGAACACTTGGAATTGGCAATACTGCACATGGAATGCTCATTGCACAGCTGTTCACCAGCAGCTGGGAAGTCTACCAGCAGAAAACATTATATCAGTGTGTGTTTGGTTTTCTCCTTGTGATACGTGCTTCGTCCAAAGGTCCCTGAACAGAAATAGGACCCAATTACGCTCACATTTCAGCTATGAATATCTAATTAGATGGAAGAATCTACTTGTGGCAGCTCTCTTTCCGCAAGGGATGGTTTCTGTTTTCAGAGTTATAGCAATTGGCCACCATGCTACTAGTGCCAATAAGAGGCCCAACCCTACAATCCTTGCTCATTTGAACTCTCCTTAGTCTCCCTAGGACTTTCAGCTGGAATGAGGAGGGCAGAAGACATCCCTTCACAGATCCTCTGTGAGGGAGGTGAGCACTGTTCCCTCTAAGCTGCGCGCACGCACACAGATCCTAAACCCCGCACACACGGTGAAACACCGCGCATACAAAAATTTGCACAGAAGCACAATTTGCACGGAAGAAATGTTTTGCACACACAGCCTGTCAAAAATTTGCACAGAAGCACAATTTGCACGGAAGAAATGTTTTGCACACACAGCCTGTCAAAAATTTGCACAGAAGAAATTTTTTGTGCACACGGCCTGTCAAAAATTAGAGGGAACACTGGAGGTGAGTACTTATATGCCCATTCAGAAGATGGAGTAAACAAGGGGTTTAATGGGACGATTACAGAAGGCCTGCAACCAGAGCTCCCACTGACTGCAATGGGAGTGGCAGGTGTTCAGCAGCTTTGAAATCAGGATATTAGTCACACAGGAAGTCAGCGGCAGAGACAGGAATAGAGCCCATATCACCTGACTCTTTGTTTGATGCTTTAACCACAGAACCATCCTTCCTCCTTAGCTATTAGCTCATGCTCTATTGTGTTGCCAAGCAAGTGTAGGTCTGTTTTAAGGACAGTGGGCCCATTTCTTCTGCCAGCAATTCTTGCCTTGGTAAAAGACCAATGAACTTCAGTGAAGTTACTCCTGCTTTACACGAGTGTGAGTGGTAGGAGAATCAGGCCAAATGAGAAGCTGATTGTACTACAGTTGGCTACATCAGACATGGCTTCCATAGTCCTTTTCAATAGCTATTCATTTCCCCTGCTACTTTCTTCTCGCCCTCCATGCACACAGGTTTCCAGCCCACTGCTTTTGCTTTTGCAATGATATTTTGTGTCCCATAATCCTAGCTCTGCTGATGGACTTCTGTACCTAGTGTGTTCTGTGATGCCAGCCCTATCACAAATAAAAGCAAAAAATATCAGAGGGAGGTGCTGACTGGTACTAACAAAGGAACAAACAGCAGGGACTTGGCAGGGCATGTCTTCAGCCCATTGATCCAAGACACCTTGGGTATTTTCTTTTTTAAATTAGTGTGAACTCAAGTAGGGAGCACAAGTAAAGTTACAGCCATGAAATGCACTAGTGATTCTACTATTGGCTGATGGTGCAGAATTTTAATAGGACAGCTCTCTGCAAGATGCTTTTTGCTATGGTTTCCTGCAGCAAGAGAATCCTGCACTAGCAAATTGGGTGGCTGGGTTATTCCATGCCTCTAAATTCAGATCCTCCACTAGTGTAAACTGCTTTAGGAATAGAATATCAGGGTTGGAAGGGACCTCAGGAGGTCATCTAGTCCAACCCCCTGTTCAAAGCAGGACCAGTCCCCAATTTTTGGCCCAGATCCCTAAATGACCCCCTCAAGGATTGAACTCACAACCCTGGATTTAGCAGGCCAATGCTCAAACCACTGAGCTATCCCTCCCCATATCCTATATACCTTTTGGGATCTGGGCCCAAGAGTTTAAGTGATTTTCTCAAAGTCATACAGCAAGTCAGAAGCAGGACTAGAACTCAGATTTTCTGACAATAAAGCCAGGGCCCTATTTACTGGATCACATGGCCCTCGTGCATCGGGACACTCTGATAGCATCTGGCTGAAATGAAAGCCAAGCAGCACAGCTTGGTCCAGCTCATGCATCTTTCTAGGAGAACTGTGTATCCTGGGACCCCACCACAGAGGCATACTGTTGACAATATTCCAATACCAACGATGTCCCATGATCATCATCTGCCTGACTCTCTTGCTTCTGACCATTTGCTTCCCCTTTTCACAGGGGAATATGTTTATTTGTTTGTTTTTAAACAGGGCCTGAGTTTTCTCCTTCCTAATGTGTTTTATGCTTCGGGAAGTGGTGAAAATCACACCTTGCTCTTTGATTTTGGGAGCCAGATTCTAATCTCATCTACAGCTGCATCAATCTAGAGTAATCTAATTAACATCCATGGGACCCCTACAGATTTCCACAGTTGGGCCACATCAGAATCTGGCCCTTAACTTTCTGTGTTATGTTTCAGTCACTTTAAAAATAAATTTTAGTTACTGACTCTTATTTGTCACTTGACACAGATTAGAACCTCTCTTTTCTATTACCTTGTATTTTTCCTTTAAGATTCAGTTTGGGGGTTCAGAGCCCAAAAAAACAGCATGTTCTCCAGTGGATTCTCTTCATTCCTTATATATTCATGTGTTTATCATCAACCCTTTCGGGTGTGTCAGACATGTGGGAATCTAGCAAATACATATTTTCTATAGTGTTTGTACATTGCAGTTGAAAGACACATTGTCGCAGCACGGAGTACACATTGTCGCAGCAGCAAGTATTCAGACCAACCACAGCATATGGGAAGTGTTGTCAGCCTTGTCCATTGTTTTAAAATGTTTGCCAACATCTACCTGCTCTGCACATTAAACATCAGAAGCCCCAACCAAACCTGAAAAGCAAACAAAGCTTTCCAAGGGCCTGAACCAACACCCATTTTGAAAGACACCAATTGATTTGAACAGTCATTGACTCAGGCCCTACATTTCCTGTGTAAATGAATTACAAGCATACCAGTTGCACAGAGGTGCCAGCATTACACGTTGGTCAAACCACAAAGTTTGTGTGTTGGACACATTTTCACATGTATCCGTTCAAAGCTCAATCCCCAATTTACTACATTTGTTTAATAGTTTCATTGTAGCTGAGCTGAGAGTCAAGTAGGAGAACTGGGTGTTTCCCAGCTACAGCTGGACCAGTACTGCACGCTGATATTTTCACCTAGGGGGTAACTGTGTGGTTCACTGTGTTGTCTGTTTAGCCAGTTCCATGTTTGCAGAGAAAGCTGAGTATTTACATTTCATTCTGATCTTTATCTTTTGATCAGACACAAGAAAACAGATTTCTTTCTTTCATTCCTTTGCCGCTGCCCTGAAAGAAGTACAGCTGAATGCATGGCATAGATTTGGGGGAAGGGGAGCGTAAATTGTATATATGAGGTTGCACTGAAATAGAACACTCTGTTGAAATTTACAAAATCAGTATCTCAGGGGCACTGAGTCTCTTTACTCAAGTTATTCTTAGCTTCAGGGTCACTTGGAAATGAAACTAAATGAAAATTACATGCTCATTTCCTATGGGAAACCGTATTGGAATGTCTGCAGTTATCATCCTGCTTCAGGAAGTGATAAAAGACTCCAAGTTTCATGGTATTTCTATAAGAAACAGTTTGGGTCATTTTCTCCACTAGCTAGAGCCTTCTGTAGTCATTTGCACTTGTGCGAAGTGGGTGTAAAACCATGCTTCTATTCTGATTTGGAAGCATTTTGCACAAGTGCAAGTGGCTACACAAGGCACAACACAGCAGAGAATCAGGCTCTTTGTTTAATTGAATCAGTCACACTTAGGTGAGGGTCTAGCCGGTTCCAGTGCAACATTGCTCCTTTATGAACCTGAAAAATGTCTCAACACCTACAACTCCCCCAGTGCTTAATTTGTAATGAAAGCGGTGCTAGAGCTCAAGCAATTTTTTTTACATTCATAAGTGATGCAGCAAGCCCAGAGGTGCCGGGGCTATGAACTGCCAAGCCTAGAAGTGCTGGGGCTCAGCCCTGGCAAGCCCTGGCACAAATTAAGCACTGAACTCTCCCTAGTTTTACAGGCTCTGAGCTAGTGTCACCAAGGCTGTTTTGTGTCCTCTCTGGGTTGTGCTCACTATGAAGTCACCTAAGATTCTCAGATCTGAAATGAAAAATCAGGGCACCATATGGTTCATAGCCTCTTTTTCTACTTCTTTGGCATAATTGTTTCATTCCATAGGAATAAAATGGAAATAATATTTATGATACATTTGAGGGCTAGATCACATGCCCGCCCTCCTCCCAATTGTTTATATTGGCAATACAAAAGGAGCTCATAACTACACCATCCCCAGAGAAGGACCCATAGTTCAGGGAGTCACAGTTCCACCAACCCAGAGGTAGCAATTTGCTGTGTATGTATACCAGCAGCAAGCTCTTACCCACCCCCCTTACACTGGTCATCTCAATTGGCTAGTGAATTGGGGCAAGACTAAAGCTCTTCCCATTCCCCTGCACCTGCTAGAGGAGGAATGAGGAACAGTCAGGGTGACCCAGCTGACCCCTGCGCACCCAGACTCAGGAGCTGGATATCCCATGCAGGGACATAAGGAGAATTAAGTACTGTCTTATGTCCCTGCACAAGGCCACTGTCCAAGGCACAATGTAGCCTAAATAGTTATATGACCCTGAGTGTTAGAAGCCAGAAGTTTGGTGGCTTGCCAGCACGAAGACACGGCAAGAACCCCTTTTGCTAAATTTAAATGACTGGCCCTGTAAGTTCTTCTCCCCGATCCACACTGTGGATCTCTCAGCTGAAGCACGGATCTTTACTACACACATGCCCTGAACTCCTTCCATGCATGAGACAGGAGTTCCCAGTCTTCAGTCATAGCGGGCCACTGAGGGGAAGTATAGGTGCAGTCTCCCTGAACTGTGACGCCATCTTTATTCATTATATTACTGTAGTGCCTGGAAGCTCCAGTCATTGACCAGGCCCCGTTGTGCCAGGGACTGTACAAACACAGAGCAAAAAGACTCTGCCTGCCCCAAAGAGCTGGTACAATAAATTTAACCGAGCATCTGATGAGCAAGCTCCCTTTCAAAACAAGCTGAGCCTGGCACAAGCCCAAGCCTGTGGGAGGCGGTGTTATCCTGTGGATAGGACCTTGGACTGGGAGCCAGGAGACCTGGTTCTGGCATTGACCTGCTGTGTGACCTTGGTAAGTCGCTTCCAGTTGCTGTGCCATAATGTGTCTATACAGCAGCCAGCGTAATGGGGCCCTGATCTTACAGTCAGCAGGGTATCTCTGCCTCAAAAGGTGCTAGAAGCCATGGACTTGTAGTCGTCAGGCGTGTGCAAAGCCTATGTGTATCCAGGGGTGTTTGGAATGCAGAAACGTTAGGCGTGGAATTGTGGGCTTCAGCCTCCACGGCATTATCTTGTGTCCTCTCTTTGTCAGGCCCTGATCCTTCTCCCAGTGAAATCAATCACAAAAGTCAGAATTAGCCCCAGATCCTCAGAGGGATTTCGGTGCCTAACTCCCATTGATTTCAACAGAAAATCGATGGGCATTAGATGCCTAAGTCCATTTGAGGAGCTGGGCCCTAGTCCTTAGAGTGCTCGGGAAGAAAGCATGTAACATTTGGCGTCTGCCTGTGCTTCTCTCCAGCCCACCCCTTCTCTCCCCGCTGGACTCAATCCTGGTCTTTTCCATGCAGAGTGTGCACAAGCGAAACATTGCCATGCGATGATACACAGAGCAGAGGGTGGGCAGTTCTGACTTGCAACTCCTCTGTTACGGCTGGCTGTGCTGCATGTCAAGTGCCCGTTCTGTAGCGTGGTTTTGTAGCTGCAGATATGAACCCTCTCAGGAGAGACTAACCACTTCTGCTTCTGCAGTGTGCTAAAGTTGAACCTGACCCTTCGAGATGAATGGCTAGGCCAGCCACTAATGCACTTTACTGCATAATACCATGACCACAAATGTTATTTTAACTGCACGTCACCATAGCCCAGACCCAGGGCAGCACAGGCTGCGAATAGCAGTAAACAGAGGGCTAGCTTGTGACTTTAGACACTTCATTGAGCAAGGGGCAATACATAAACTTCCCCCCTACAGGAGTAGCCCTGGGAGGCCTGGTGACTCAGAGATTCACCCTTGAGTCACAATTCCCTTCCATGCTTCCTCCTTGTTATGGGAGGAGGGAAGAGAGCAATCATGCACTGCTGGCCTATACCTACAGTAAATTACAACACCCCCCCCCCCCCATGGGCTGAGCTGGCCAGTGAAGGAGGCCAACGCTCATCCCACTCACTCTATGTTCACCTGCTCTGGACATAGAGCAAGCAGGCATGTGGCCCTATGTACTCCTGAGTGCCAACTCCCTTAAGTAGGCATGTGGTTTGAGTCACAATCTAGCCTGAAGTAAAGACCATGCCATTCCAGTTTAATAGAGACCCCCTCACCCAGCCCTGAAACACTCTCAAACTGGGTCCAGCAAGTTTTTATCTGAGATTATTACGTTAGTCAAGTCCTTTTTTTTTTCTTTCCTTTTGGAGCTGTGAAGTTCCAAGAGTCACTCACACTGGTAACTGAGTCAGAAGAAGCCCAGCAGTGTCTAGCCAGAGCATAGTTTCTACCTCACACATGGAAATTCCCAAAGCGCATCAGCTGCCATGACTGCAGCATTCTGCATGGACAGAGCCCACGACAAGCATCACAGCTACATCACAATTAGCTCAGCGGCAGCCGTAGGATAAATGTTTTGACAATGTAAGAAAGCACTTAGAAAAAGCACTTAGTGTCATCTGACCAGGACCAGCCTTACAGATGAGTGACGTGGGTACTATGGTTGGGGGGGATGCTCCAGTCAATAGGCTTCAGAAGGGCCATGCCCACCTAGGAGGCAAGGAGGGAGGGGATAAAGGGGACTGCAGGGTGGGAGCCAGGCTGTCACACATGTCCCCTCTCTGTACCCCCAGCAGCATGACACCATGCTTTGCTTGTTGAGCCATCAGCCACTGCTCAGGGAGCAGTACTTAATGGGCGCCAAAGAAAGTTCACCCATAACACCTGTCAGGGTTCCTTCCCCACTCTGAACTCTAGGGTATAGATGTGGGGACCCACATGAAAGACCCCGTAAGCTTATTTCTACCAGCTTAGGTTAAAAATTTCCCCAAGGCACAAATCTCTATTTGTCCTTGGACTGGGGCGTGCTGCCACCACCAAGTGATTTAACAAAGAGCCAGGGAAAAGGACCACTTGGAGTTCCTCTTCCCCCAGCAATCCCCCCAAGCCCTTACACCCCCTTTCCTGGGGAGGCTTGAGAATAATATGCTAACTAATTGGTTACAAAATGATCAAAGACCCAAACCCCTGGGTCTTGAAACAATGGAAAAATCAGTCAGGTTCTTAAAAGAATGATTTTATTTAAAAAAAGAAAGAAAAGTAAAAATAGTCTCTGTAAAATTAGGATGGAAAATACTTTACAGGGTATTCAGATTCAAAACACAGAGGATTCCCCTCTGGGCAAAACCTTAAAGTTACAGAAAACACAGGGGAAATTCACAAGCAAAACAAAAAACTAATCTGCCTTGCCTGGCTTATCTATACTGGTTGCAATATTGGAGACATGGATTAGGATGGGTTGGAGAAGACGGATTTCTGTTCTGTCCCTCTCAGTCCCAAGAGAGAACGGCCACAGAAACAAAGAACCCAAAACAAACCCTCTCTTCCCCCGCCCCAGATTTGAAAGTATCTTTTGTCCCCATTGGTCAGGTGCCAACCAGGTTATTTGAGCTTCTTAACCGCTTACAGGTAAGGAGGAATTTTAGGCTACCCTTATGGTTATGACAGCACCATTTTCCCTAAGGCCAGCCCTGCATATGGTATAGGAGCAGCACATAACACCCCAGTAATAACCACTCATGGTCTTGGGTAAGGCCCTGGACAGGAACTCAAGAGATCTAGGCTCAGTTTCCTGACTCTGCCACAGACTTCCTGGGTCATCTTGGACAAGACACCAGGGGGCAGATTTTTGAGGGCTCAGCACCAAATCTGAAGCTAGTTTTTTTCAAAAGTGCTTGGCACCCAATACACTGAACCCTGCTGGAAATCTGGACATTTCATTTAGGTGTTTAATGGGGAGCAGAGCTCTGTTTAAAGCCTGGCCTCAATTGGAGGTGCTGAGTTCTTTTGAAAGCTAGCCTTTAAAAATCGCTCTGTGCCTCAGTTTCCCATCAGTACTTTTGAGATAATACCTTTCTCCTGCCCTTTATCTGTGTTTTCTATGTAGATTCTTCCAGTAGCTCTTCAGGACAGGGGCTGTCTCTGCCTTTGTACAGTGCATAGCACAGGGGAGCACTGACCACACTTGAGCCTTTTGGGACTAGTGCAATACAATACAGTGATAATAATTAACCATAAGTTGAGTGATGAGAACTGCAGAAAGCCGTAAGGCAGGTGCTAATGAATTCTTGACATACTCAGAGGATATTCCATACTCTGTAATATAAGCAATCGGCCATGCTAGTGGAATCATAGACTCATAGGACTGGAAGGGACCTTGAGAGGTCATCTAGTCCAGTCCCCTGCACTCATGGCAGGACTAAGTATTATCTAGACCATCCCTGACAGGTGTTTGTCTAACCTGCTCTTAAAAATCCCCAACAATGGAGATTCCACAACCTCCCTAGGCAATTTATTCCAGTGCTTAACCACCCTGACAGGAAGTTTTTCCTCATGTCTAATCTAAACCTCCCTTGCTGCAATTTTAAGCCCATTGCTTCTTGCCCTATCCTCAGAGGTTAAGAAGAACAATTTTTCTCCCTCCTTCTTGTAACAACCTTTTATATACTTGAAAACTGTTTTCATGTCCCCTCTCAGTCTTCTCTTCTCCAGGCTAAACAAACCCAATTTTTTCAATCTTCCCTCATAGGTCATGTTTTCTAGATCTTTAATCATTTTTGTTGCTCTTCTCTGGACTTTCTCCAATTTGTCTACATCTTTCCCGAAATGTGGCACCCAGAACCGGACACAATACTCCAGCTGAGGCCTAATCAGCACAGAGTAGAGTGGAAGAATTACTTTGCAATTCTTACTTACAACACTCCTGCTAATACATCCCAGAATGATGTTTGCTTTGTTTGCAACAGTGTTACACTGCTGACTCATACTTAGCTTGTAATCCACTATGACCCCCAGATCCCTTTCTGCAGTACTCCTTCCTGGCAGTCATTTCCCATTTTGTATGAATGTCCTCTTTGTTCCTCTTGCTTAAGTGAGAAAATATGCACAAAGATTCTGTTGCAATAGGAATCACTCTTCTTTTCTTTCCTGACACCTCCTCAGCATGAGAACATTGTTCCTCCACGGGACCTTCTGTGCCATACATGAGTCATATGATTATTTGACTCATGTCATTTTGTCATGGCCACAAAAAGAAGCCTGATTTTCACTTAGCCCCAATCAATTTACCGTCTGATCACAATTTCCACATAAAAAATGGTTTTACCCAATAAAACACCAGATAATTTAAAAAACACCAGCATCATTTGACTTTGTTCAGCTATCCAGATAGCCATTGACATGAACAAGAATTCAGGTGTATATGCTGCATACATAACTATATATTAGGGATTTGTACAGATGCCATCACCATAGCATCTGAGCTCCCCACAATCTAAAACGTATTTATCCATATAACACCCCTGCGAGGTAGGGAAGCTCTCTTAATCCCATTTTACAGATGGAGAACTGAGTCGCACAGTGACTAAGCAACTTGCCCATGGTGACACAGGACATTTGTGGCAGGGGGTGGGAATTGAACCTACATCTCCTGAGTACTGGGCTACTATCATAACAACTGGGCCATCCTTCCTTTCCTGAATATTCATTTATAATCTATATACATCAATGTATATACTATAGATTAGCAATAGTAGAATCACTTATCAGGGCACCTGACCTTAGCTTGGCATGCCTGAGGGATAGAGAGGAGGTGGCAGAGATGGTATTACACCCTTTTCTGGCCCCTTGGGTTATCAGGAGGCCAGTGTAGCCTCCAGTGTAAACTTAGAACAGCCTCAGGACTGCTCTAAATTTACAAGAAACAGGAATAATTCTGCTTTCTGAGGATTGGCCAGAGTGCTGTGAGTGTTCCAGCTATGCCCCTCCCATACATCCCCTCCATCTCCCCTGTGATGAGGGATGAAGCAGGTGGTGTAAAAGCAGGCTTTGCACCTCCTTTATCTGGGGGAATCCACAGCTACTCATTTAGGGGACTTGGAATCCAGGGTCCTCTGCAACCCTAGCAAGACTGGGCATCAGCTGGGGGAGAGGGGTGCAAAGACACAAGAGTAGCCCACTTTTCTGAAAACTTGTTTGCAGAAGTCTGAGTGTGATTAGGGAGTCTGAGCCAGTTGTAGGCCTGTTCATTTACAATGAAACATGATGTCTGCATGTAAAGAAGAGCCAGATTCATAACTATTCCGGGCTATTAGCCACTCCAGATGAGAAGCAAGGTCAGCCTTTGTTCTGCTGAATGCATTCGCTTTGAAAGGGCAGCCTTGTATGTGAAAAAAGATTGCTGTTTGTATCGGTTCCATCCCAAAAATGAGGGGGGGGGGAAAGGGTTACATTTTTCCCCAAATCACACACTAGGCCTAAGTACTGCACACACAAAGGGGTTCTGTTCAGTTGCCTTCATTTAAAACACTGACTCAATTTAGCAAAACTGGGCAAGAAATACAGTGACATGTTGATGGCTCAAAGTGCAGAACGAGCTGCTTCTGCTTCATCTCAGCAGACTGAGATGATGGGAACAGATAGCAATCTGAAAAAAGGAAGGTCGTTCCTTTATTTCAGATGATACTTTCTTCTTCTATCACCTTGGTTAAACTGATTAAAGCCAACCATAGTCTGGCGCAGATTTTTCATTGAAAACATTAGCTTTGTATCCAAGGCTTGTCCATACACCAATTGCTTTAACTACTCTGGTGTAGTTAAAGAGGTACAATCCTCGGTGTGGATGCAATTATACAGTCCAATTATACTTTTAGTAAAAAGGTGCTTTGCTGGATCAGGGTTGGAGTGCTCAGAAACTTTCAGGACTGAGCCCTTGCAAAACAATTTCCATGAAATAGAATGCAGTTTACATTTGCCCATTTCTGCATGCCCTGACATTTTGGGAAGGTTGTATCACAACTATGGTATTTTGACTGTAACCCTGTTTTTTTCATACCCCTGAGCGACATAAATTATACCAACAAAAGTGGTAGCGTAGACATGGCCCTAGTGACATCAAGGGTCTGGCTACGTGGATATGATTGGAGCCTTAGTGTGAACATTTTGTAAAAACACATCCAGTTTCAAATGTATCTGAAATTTGAAAGTGGAAGGCAGCTTAGGTGAAAATGATCATGAAATGGTAGAGTTCATGATTCTAAGGAATGGTAGGAGGGAAAACAGCACAATAAAGATAATGGATTTCACCAAGTCAGACTTTAGCAAACTCAGGGAATTGGGAAGTAAGATCCCATGGGAAGCAAGTCTAAACAGTTCAAGAGAGCTGGCAGTTTTTCAAAGAGACATTATAAAGGGCACAAGAACAAACTATCCCACTGCATAGGAAAGATAGAAAATATGGCAAGAGGTGGCTTAACCTGGAGATCTTCAATGATCTGAAACTCAAAAAAGAGTCCTACAAAAAGTGGAAACTAGGATGCTTCTGAGTAGTTTAAAACAGAGTTACACAGTGCAGGAAAAGAAAACAAAGAACATGCAAGCACTGGTGCTTGCAAGATAGGTGCTATTGCAGTACAGGGCTGTGAAACCCAAATAGTCTGTGAAAATTCACTGTAGTTTTCAAAATGCATGAAAAGGCCCTGGACAGAGGATACCAGCGGAGAAGCTGAGCCAGCAGTGAGCCACACTCAGACAGTTTGAGATATGAGATGTAAGTCATCAGCCAGAGGTATCACATATAGGACAAGGTTTGCAATAGCCTTTCTTTGCGACCTTAGAGAACAGACGTTTTTGTGTAACACAATGCTACTAGCTGGGTCGTTGGCAATAGGGACTGAATGCAGGACTTTGTATCTAAAAGCATGAGGCTATACTGCATGTGCTAAAATAAACAGTTCTGTTAGCTCAAAAGGTGTAGCAGGCTCATCAGTAAACATGGCTTCCATCTGTGAATTTGAATTGTAGATGCCTCTCCCATACGTTAAACACACAAAATAATATCAAAGGAACTGTCCATTAATATGACCAGCCCAACCATTAGCTCACTCCTTCCCCAGCAGCCTGGGGACAAAGAGAGGAAGATGTGCTTTGCAGTGTGCCAGGAAAACTAACATGTGAGAGCAGCAGGAGAAGCACTATTGATTATGAAGGGATCTTAAGGAGGTCAGAGAACTCAATCTGTAAGATTTTACCTTCAATTAATCTACGCTTCAGTATGGCTGGATGTATCCAACAGAAGGCAGAGTCTGGCATTGGAATAACTGCAGTTCTTTAGAGATCCACCAGGCTGAATTTTGGTCTCTGTTTCAATGGTGTAAATAATGTGGAAATCTCTGAAATACAATATGTGAAATTAATCTGTGGTGTAACTGCAATCAACTAGACCTGGCTCTTGCCGCTTTGACCCCATTTGAAATCATGTTTGAGATATAATATTTTGGGTGTGCACAAAAACTGGGACCTAAGCAGTAGGGGCAGATGAAGACTGAAGAAACAGAAGACTCTCTTGCCATGCAAGTCAGTATCTATCAAAATAAAATATGGGGAGGTGAGAATGACTGAAAAAAATCATTAAATATCACCTCTAATCAAGCTATGTTATATAATAGAGGCATGAGTGGGTTTTATCTGCATTTTTAGGCATTTGACCCATTCTTTAAATCCATATTTTATAAATAGTTTAAATTCTTATCTTCCACCCATTTCAACATCTGCTTTAACATTGTAAACTTGTATCTAAATCTCGGTGTGTGTGAGAGAGAGAGAGTGTGATCACCAAATCCAGATCTTCAGATACGTCTCTGCAATCTTTATTAGCAAAGCTATTCTTATTTAATCTCCTATGGTTTAGGGAACACAAAAAAAGCAAAGATTGCTCTATGAAATATTAGTGGACATTATCTTTGCCTATATCCCTTACTGTGCTTCCTGCTGCAGGAAATTAAACATTTTTTACTAATTTGCAGCTCAAAACTAGAGAAGTTTTTGTTGTATGTCCTGACCTTCACTTTGAGTATCATTTCCATGTGGATTAAGCAAACAGAGAACAGTTTAGAAATGTTTCTGTACAATAAATTACTTTGAACCTGGATCATGCTAGAGACCTGTTCAGTTTGAAAAAAAACATTCAATAATCCATAGGGAAGATTATAAAATATGATTAATGCCATGAAACCTTGGGACTACAATTTATAAAGCTGTGCAATAATGAAGTGCTGTATATGTCAGATCCCTTTCTAAACAAGCTAATTACCAAGGAGTGTTCAAATAAGGGATAGTTCTCTCACAGACATGCCTCGATGCCTGTGATCCAGCATCTAGTCACATTGATGGAAAAACTCCTATTGACAGCAACATCCCCCTGTTCAATGGGAACACTATGTGACCCAGAACCAGTAATTATTTATTCTGAGGCAGTTTACTGACATGTTTAGCAAACATTTCAGCACAGCCCAGTCCATATGAAAAGTCAACTTGAGTGGCTAAATTCAGCCTTGCTTTATGCCAGCTTGTGGCATAAATGTCCATAGAGGTGAAGTTGCCTCACAGAAAAAGAACGGGCAGCCAGAAAAATGGGCAGTGCTGAGAAAGAAGGGTAACTGGCAGATATGCATCCCCTAAGCAGGGCCAGTGCTTAATTTGTAATGAAAGAGGTGCCAGGGCCCAACTAATTAAGTGCCAGGGCTCAAGCAATTTTTTTACATTCATAACTGATGCAGCAAGCCCAGAGGTGCCAGGGCTATGAACTGCCACAAATTAAGCACTGAGCAGGGCTCTTATGCAGGAACTAAAGATGCCTGTCCCAGGAATAGCAACACTGGAAATGCTGCCTGCCCTCTGGAGTGGTCTTTATTAGTACAAAATATCACAGTTTTCATCTCCTTGTGCCAGCGGTCATCAATATAGCCCAAGGACTGATGACTATCACAACTGGCAAACCAAATAAATATTAGCTTTTTGTCAGCTTTGCATAAGTACAGCACACGTCACTTTCCACCAGGCAGATTTCACAGAGCGTATCACCAACTCTACCACAAGGCACTTTAAGTATTGCTTGAAAACTGAGTCTAAATATGGACTCATAATCCTTGCCCTGTGCTCTTTTCATACCAGAAGGAGTGGGACTGAATGGAGATGAAGCCAGGTGGGCATTGTCTATACTGGGAAAGGGCATCATGTTAGAAAACATGTTAAATTGACCTATGTTGTTAAATAACACACTATAAAAACACACAGGCTGAAATTTTCATTGCTGCCTAGGAGACGTGGATGCTTAATTCCCATTAAAATTAATAGCTGAGTAACCAACTGAAGTGATTTTAAACACAACAGTCCTGGTCTATACTGAATGTTAAGTCATGTTTACATTGTGTTAGTTAATGAGTTTTCTAAACCAATGGATTTTTCTCAGGATAGGCTTGGTCTTTCATTACTAGGCTTATGCTTTCATAAACCTCTGGAGTGAAATCCTGGCCTGGGATAATGGGGAAAATTCCCATTTGAGTTCAATGAGGCCAGGATTTCACCCCTAGTTTCAAACACAGGCTCTGGTTTCTTGGAGGGTCATTTAAGTGCAGATAAACGAATTGTCTGAAGACAAAGATTCACTGAATAATAAAGCTCAAACAGTGAATTATGAAAAAGAGAACAGGCGAGCAGCAAAGCATGAGAACAAATGTATTAGCAGTGATGGGTGACCTTCAAAAGGAATAGAGTTCAGGTTTCTTTCAGATAAGCAGCCAAGAGTTTGGAAAGTCCAGTCTTGCCCCATTGAACTCCATGGAAGTTTTGCCATTGATTCCATTGTAGCAGGAGGAGAGCCTTTGTGCTTATTCAAACCCTATTAGTTTGTAAAATTGGGCTACCGATATTATGAGAACAAGATTTCACGTCCCATGTTGGAACAGAGACAGCATCACTCTAGTGTACAGACGTGGGGACCTGCATGAAAACCCCCTAAGCTTATTTTTACCAGCTTAGGTTAAAACTTCCTCAAGGTACAAACTATTTTCCTTTTTCCCTTGGACTTTATTGCTGCCACCACCAAGCGTCTAACAGATCAACTGGGAAAGAGCCCAATTGGAAACATCTTTCCCCCCAAAATCCTCCCCAAACCCAACACCCCCTTTCCTGGGGAAGCTTGATAAAAATCCTCACCAATTTGCATCGGTGAACACAGACCCAAACCCTTGGATCTTAAGAACAATGAAAAAGCAATCAGGTTCTTAAAAGAAGAATTTTAATAGAAGAAAAAGTAGAAGAATCACCTCTGTAAAATCAGGATGGTAAATACCTTACAGGGTAATCAGATTCAAAACATAGAGAATCCCTCTAGGCAAAACCTTAAGTTACAAAAAGACACAAAAACAGGAATCTACATTCCATTCAGCACAGCTTACTTTATCAGCCATTTAAACAAAACAGAATCTAACGCATATCTAGCTAGATTACTTACTAAGTTCTAAGACTCCATTCCTGTTCCGTTCCCGCAAAAGTGTCACACAGACAGAGATCCTTTGTTTCTCCCCCCTCCAGCTTTTGAAAGTATCTTGTCTCCTCATTGGTCATTTTGGTCAGGTGCCAGCGAGGTTATCCTAGCTTCTTAACCCTTTACAGGTGAAAGGGTTTTTTCCTCTGGTCAGGAGGGATTTTAAAGGTGTTTATATTTATGACAGCATCCAATTGAAAAATATCATGTGGCCTAGAAGCTAGTATTGCTAGCTGTGGTATGTCTTCAGTGGGGTTGCCCAGGTGTAAGCGTGGGAGAGTTTGGCCCATGTCATTTCATTCCATTTGCAAACATATGATGCAATCAGCCGTGATGTGTTTTGTGCTAGCAAACCAGGGAAATATGGTCTAGATGAAATTAGTGTAAAGTGGGTGCACAACTGGTTGAAAAACCATACTCAAAGAGTAGTTATTTATGGCTTGCTGTCAACCTAGCAACCTGGGTCCAGTATTATTCACTATTTTCATTCTGATTGGATAATGGAACAGAGAATAGGCTTATAAAATTTGAGGATGACACCAAATTGCGAGGGGTTACAAGCACTTTGGAGGACAGGATTTGAATTCAAAACAACCTTGACAAATTAGAGAACTGCTTTGAAATCAACAAGATGAAATTCAATCATGATGAGTGCAAAATACTATACTTAAGCAGGAAAAATCAAATGCACAACTACAAAATGGGGAATAACAGGCTAATTGGAAGTGCTGATGAAAAGGCTCTTGGGGTAATAGTGGTTCATAAACTGAATATGAGTCAATAATATGAAGCACTTGCAAAAAAAGGGTAATATTCATCTGAGGTGTATTATCAGGATTGTCATACGTAAAACACAGAGGGTAATTGTCCCACTCTACTCGGCAGTGGTCAGGCTTTCGCTGGGGTACTGTGTCCAGTTCTGGGTGCCACACATCAGGAAGATGTGGATAAATTAGTGAGAGTCCAGAGGAGAAAACAATAATTATAAAAGGTTTAGAAAACTTGACCTACAGGGAAAAGTTAAAAAAACTGGACCTATTTAGTCTTGAGAAAAGTGGACTGAGGTGGGGACCTGATAAAAGTCTTCAAATATGTTAAGGACTGTTATAAAGATGATGGTGATCAACTGTTCTCCAGCTCCATTGAAGGAAGGACAAGAAGTAATGGGCTTAATCTGCAGCAACGAAGATTTAGATTATACATTAGGAAAAACTTTCTAACTAGAAGGGTAGTTAAATTCTGGAATTGGCTTCCAAACGAAGCTGTGGAATCCCCATCATTGACAGTTTCTAAGAACAGCTTAGAAAACCACCTGTTGGGGTGGTTTAGGTTTACTTGGTCCTGCCTCCACATAGGGGGCTGAACTTGACCTCTTGATATCCCTTCCAACCCTATATTTCTATGATTCTATGCCACGGGTGGCCAACCTGAGCCTGAGAAGGAGCCAGAATTTTCCAATGTACATTGCCAAAGAGCCACAGTAATACGTCAGCAGCCCCCCATCAGCTTCTCTGCCCCCCCCCACACACACACTCCCAGCACCTCCCACCCACCGGCAGTCCCGCCGATCAGCACCTCTCCCTCTCTCCCTGCATCTCCCGATCAGCTGTTTTGTGGCGTGCAGGAGGCTCTGGGGGGAAGGGGAGGAGCAAGGGCGGGTGCAGGCTGAGGGGAGGGGGTGGGAAGGGGTGGAGTGGGGGCAGGGCCTGTGGCAAAGCCAGAGGTTGAGCAGTGAGCACCCTCTGGCCCATTGGAAAGTTGGCACCTGTAGCTCCAGCCCTGGAGTCGGTGCCTGTACAAGGAGCCGCATATTAACTTCTGAAGAGCCACACGTGGCTCCAGAGCCACAGGTTGGCCACCCCTCTTCTATGCTATTATTGAATGAACAATGCAGGACAGAAGTCAACTGCATAGTCATTCTAATTTGATCAACACTGAGAACACAGTAACAAAGGTATAGGGAAGTAAACTGATTATGAGTGCTTCATGAACCTAGTGAATTGTGTTTGACAATGAAATGCAGAGATGAAAAATAAAAAAAAATGCACACAAGATCTACACCCTTCTATAGAGTCTCGTGCAGACTAATCGAGGCATAGGTGGAGATGAAAATATGACCCTGTACTCTTTTTGGGTGTAGAATAATAATAAAAAAGGCAAATGCTAAATAAAATTACAGAGGAGCCCAGAGCTCAAATGGTACACGTGCGTGTAAAAAGGAAACAACTTTTCCCTGTCCTATTCACTCATTCTCTCTCCCTTTTTCATGCACACAGTACTTTATTTCAATAAATTAACATGGAAACCTGTGTTCTTTCCAGTTCCTCCTATTTCACTTCAGTGGGACAGATTTTTGTGGTGTAATGGCCAAGGCTTTGCAAAGAGACACAGCTCAACTTCATAATTGTCATAGTCCTTACGTCTTTTTCCATTGCCTGCTATTGGCGAGCCTTGCCCTTCATTTCTACATGAGATGACAGAGGTCCTCTCACAGCTCAGAAATTCTTCTGCATGGTGTCACTTTTCCTCTCATTCCTAACTGATGCACTGAGCTAGCTGGTGTGCAATGTGCACCTCAAATCCCAGATGGGAAGCAGCGTTGCCAATATGAACTTTAGAGTAGGATGAGTGAACTAAGAGCAGCTGAGCAGGAAGCCAGGTGAGCCCCTGTTATAGCTCAGAGAAGCTCCAGATACACCACTTTATTCAAGGGCTCCAAAACAGCCAGGCCTCCCCTTACCCCCTACTTCAGTGATTCCTAAACCCCAGGAGAATCCCCAAGAAGAGAAGAATAAGAGATCAAACAAAGGAGAATAAACATACTGAAGTATAAAATATCTGGGATTTGTCTTTCTTCAGCCACCGAAGCAGCCAATACCTGAGGACATAAAGCACTTCTATTTCCTGGGTAACAGTTAGCCCTTTAAAAATCAAGCTTAAAACGTATTCATTTCAGAAAAACATTCTTGGGGGCCCATCAATTTGTTTTGGTGGGGTGTCTAGGTTTATTGCGTTGGGGTATTAGCTGGGAAAGAACCACAGCAATTAAAAGGATTAATTTTTAAAAAATAACAATAGAACTGTGAAGGTTAAGAGCTGTTCCTAAGAGATGCAGTCTCCTTCTTCCACATCCCCTCCCCACCAAGAACTAAATTTCTCCCCTCCCACCCTCAAAAAACCCTTGTGTTTTACAAGCAAATGGTGACATCAACATCACATAGGTCCACTTTTGCTCGTCAAGTTTTACAGATTTCCCAAAGTTGCATATTTATCCTGTAATCATTGCGTAACCTAAATCAAGCGTCAGAAGGCTTGGCTATCCCCAGCCCACAGCAATGGTATTACTGTTCAGACATTGCAAAACAGCTTCATCCTGACTTTCAGTTCAGCTTTTCTCCCTCGCCGAAGTCTGTCAGGTGATGTCACTGGCGGGTTCGCTGAGTGGAATAAAATGCTCATCAACTCTTAGGGTATGTCTACACTACGAAATTAGGTTGAATTTATAGAAATCAGTTTTGTAGAAAGCGTTTTTATACAGTTGATTGTGTGTCTCTCCACACAAATGCTCTCAATGCATGTAGTCGGCGGAGTGTGTCCACCGTACCGCAGCAACCGTCGACTTCCGGAGCGTTGCATTGTGGGTGGCTATCCCACAGTTCCCGCAGTCTCCGCAGCCCATTTGAATTCTGGGTAGAAATCCCAGTGCCTGATGGGGCTAAAACATTGTCACAGGTGGTTCTAGGTACATATCGTCAGGCCCCCGTTCCCTCCCTCCCTCCGTGAAAGCAAGGGCAGACAATCGTTTTGCGCTTTTTTTCTTGAGTTACCTGTGCAGACACCATACCACAGCAAGCATGGAGCCTGCTCAGCAAACCATCACCGTATGTCTCCTGGGTGCGGGCAGACGTGGTACTGCATTGCTACACAGCAGCAGTTAATTGCCTTTTGGCAGCAGACAGTGCAGTATGACTGGTAGCCGTCATCGACATAGTCCTGGGTGCTCTTTTAACCGGGCGCCTGGGAAACATGGGAGTGACTCAGCCAGGTCATTTCCCTTGTTTCGTCTCGTGGCAATTGAGTCCTACCAGCAGTGCACTGTCTTTTAATCTGCAGCTAGCAGAAGATGATGGCTAGTCATCATACTGCACCGTCTTCTGCTGAGCACCCAGGTGTTGACGATGGCTAACGGTCGTACTGCACAGTCTGCTGACAGCAAGATGTATAAAGACAGATGAAGTGGCTCAAAACAAGAAATAGACCAGATTTGTTTTGTATTCATTTTCTCTTCCCTCCCTCCCTCTGTGAAATCAATAGCCTGCTAAACCCAGTTTTGAGTTTTATCCTTGAGGGGGCCATTCAGTTTCTCACAAAGCCACCCCCTTTGTTGATTTTAATTCCCTGTAAGCCAACCCTGTAAGCCATGTCATCAGTCGCCCCTCCCTCTGTCAGGGCAACGGCAGACAATCGTTCCGCGCCTTTTTTCTGTGCGGACGCCATACCACGGCAAGCATGGAGCCCGCTCAGATCACTTTGGCAATTAGGAGCACATTAAACACCACACGCATTATCCAGCAGTATATGCAGCACCAGAACCTGGCAAAGAGATACCAGGTGAGTAGGCGACGTCAGCGCGGTGACGTGAGTGATGAGGACATGGACACAGACTTCTCTCAAAGCAGGGGCCCTGGCAATGTGGGCATCATGGTGTTAATGGGCCAGGTTCATGCGGTGGAACGCCAATTCTGGGCTCGGGAAACAAGCACAAACTGGTGGGATCGCATAGTGTTGCCGGTCTGGGACGATTCCCAGTGGTTGCAAAACTTTCGCAAGCGTAAGGGCACTTTCATGGAACTTTGTGACTTGCTTTCCCCTGCCCTGAGGCGCAAGAATACCAAGATAAGAGCAGCCCTCACAGTTGAGAAGCGAGTGGCAATAGCCCTGTGGAAGCTTGCAATGCCAGACAGCTACTGGTCAGTCGGGAATCAATTTGGAGTGGGCAAATCCACTGTGGGGGCTGCTGTGATGCAAGTAGCCAACGCAATCAAAGATCTGCTGATATCAAGGGTAGTGACCCTGGGAAATGTGCAGGTCATAGTGGATGGCTTTGCTGCAATGGGATTCCCTAACTGTGGTGGGGCCATAGATGGAACCCATATCCCTATCTTGGCACCGGAGCACCAAGCCGGCGAGTACGTAAACCGCAAGGGGTACTTTTCAATAGTGCTGCAAGCACTGGTGGATCACAAGGGATGTTTCACCAACATCGACGTGGGATGGCCGGGAAAGGTACATGACGCTCGCATCTTCAGGAACTCTGGTCTGTTTCAAAAGCTGCAAGAAGGGACTTTATTCCCAGACCAGAAAAAAACCTTTGGGGATGTTGAAATGCCTATAGTTATCCTTGGGGACCCAGCCTACCCCGTAATACCATGGCTCATGAAGCTGTACACAGGCAGCCTGGACAGTAGTCAGGAGCTGTTCAACTACAGGCTGAGCAAGTGCAGAATGGTGGTAGAATGTGCATTTGGACGTTTAAAGGCGCGCTGGTGCAGTTTACCGACTCGGTTAGACCTCAGCGAAACCAATATTCCCACTGTTATTACTGCTTGCTGTGCGCTCCACAATATCTGTGAGAGTAAGGGGGAGACGTTGAGGCAAATCGCCTGGCTGCTGGTTACGCACAGCCAGATACCAGGGCGGTTAGAAGAGCACAGGAGGGCGTGGTGCGCATCAGAGAAGCTTTGAAAACCATGTCTGGTTTTCATGACTGGTTTTCATGACTGGACAGGCTACGGTGTGAAAGTTCTGTTTGTTTCTCCTTGATGAAACCCCCCGCCCCTTGGTTCACTCTACTTCCCTGTAAGCTAACCACCCTCCCCTTCTCCCTTCCATCACCACTTGCAGAGGCAATAAAATCATTGTTGCTTCACATTCATGCATTCTTTATTCATTCATCACACAAATAAGGGGATAACTACCACGGTAGCACAGGAGGGGTGGTGGAGGAGAGAAGCACCAGGAGGGGTGGTAGAGGAAGGAAGGACAAGGCCACACAGCACTTTAAAAGTTTAAAACTAAAAACTTATTGAATGCCAGCCTTCTGTTGCTTGGGCAATCCTCTGGGGTGGAGTGGCTGGGTGGCCGGAGGCCCTCCACCGCGTTCTTGGACGTCTGGGTGAGGAGGCTATGGAACTTGGGGAGGAGGGCGGTTGGTTACACAGGGGCTGTAGTGGCGATCTGTGCTCCTGCTGCCTTTCCTGCAGCTCAACCATACGCTGGAGCATAAACCTGCTTCCGTGTTGCCTCCATCTCCATTGAAGGAGTCAAACAACACAGCTGGGGTAGGGGTGGCTGAACGCCCTAAAATGGCATCCAGCTCATCATAGAAGCGGCATGTTTGGGGCTCGGACCCAGAGCAGCCGTTCGCCTCTCTGGTTTTCTGGTAGGCTTGCCTCAGCTCCTTAAGTTTCACGCGGCACTGCTTCGGGTCCCTGTTATGGCCTCTGTCCTTCATGCCCTGGGAGATTTTGACAAATGTTTTGGCATTTCAAAAACTGGAATGGAGTTCTGATAGCACGGATTCCTCTCCCCATACAGCGATCAGATCCCGTACCTCCCGTTTGGTCCATGATGGAGCTCTTTTGCGATTCTGGGACTCCATCATGGTCACCTCTGCAGATGAGCTCTGCATGGTCACCTGCAGCTTGCCACACTGGTCAAACAGGAAATTGAAATTCAAAAGTTCGCGGGCCTTTTCCTGTCTACCTGGCCAGTGCATCTGAGTTGAGAGTCCTGTCCAGAGCGGCCACAATGGAGCACTGTGGGATAGCTCACGGAGGCCAATACCGTCTAATTGTGTCCACAGTACCCCAAATTCGACCCAGCAAGGCCGATTTCAGCGCTAATCCCCTTGTCGGGAGTGGAGTAAGGAAATCAATTTTAAGAGCCCTTTAAGTCAAAAAAAGGGCTTCGTCGTGTGGATGGGTGCAGGGTTAAATCGATTTAATGCTGCTAAATTCGACTTCAACTCCTAGTGTAGACCAGGGCTTAGCCTGTGGCTAGCAATGCTACTCACTGAGTGAGTCAGCCCCTCCATATCTCTACCAGTGAAAGGAGACAAAAGTCCTGATCCCCTGTGGCAAGCAGAAAAGCGCCATGCATACCCTTTCCTTCTCTTTTCCCCATCTTCCCCCCTTTGATGATAATAATAATGTTTAGAAGGTAAATGAATCCTTATTCCTATTTTACAGATGGAGAAACTGTGGCACTGAAGTAACTTGCCAAAGGTCATACAACAGGCCAGTGGCAGAATTGGCCTAAAATCCTAATCCACTGACCTACTCCAGGGTGGCCAACCTGAGCCTGAGAAGGAGCCAGAATTTACCAATGTACATTGCCAAAGAGCCTCAGTAATACATCAGCAGCCCCGCCGATCAGCGCCTTCCCGATCAGGTGGGAAGGGGTGGAGTGGGGGCAGGGCCTGTGGCAGGGCCAGGGGTTGAGCAGTGAGCACCCCCCAGCATGTTGGAAAGTTGGCACCGGTAGCTCCAGCCCCGGAGTCGGTGCCTATACAAGGAGTCGCATACAAACTTCTGACGAGCCGCATGTGGCTCCGGAGCCATAGGTTGGCCACTCCTGTCCTACTCACTGGGCCTCGCAGCATCTATTTAGCCTACTCCGATCTTCCCCAACTTCCCCCTCACCTCCTTTTTCCTCTCCTCCATAACCCCCCTCCAGCAACAGAATAAAGGACTTGGGCTCCAGGCCCCACAGTCAGAGGGAGCCCGATAGAAGAGAGAGTCAGTGCCAGGGTAGCGGGTAAGCACACAGGTGCAAGCCAGCTCCTCTCTGATGTGGGCAGTTTCATCTGGGAGGAAGATGAACTGAGCAGGCAGAGAAGAACGGATCACTGCAGTGCTCCCCTGTCACTGGGCTCCCATTCAGTAGCAGACCCAGGTTTACGTCCTTCACCTTCAAGGCTCTCAATATGCTCAGGAGCAACTGCTGGGGATCGCGTCTCCCTCTGCTCTATGTGATCAACAAGAATACCAGTATCGATGGCACAGAGATGAGCTTCCTGAGCAGAGGACAAAATCTCTCCTCTTCCGTAGGATTCTCTGCTGCACGTCAAGCTGTGCTCAGGTTGTCTCCCCTCCTTCAGCTCAGAAGCAAGACACAACCCTTTCTCCCAATGGAGGCAATACACTGATCAGTACCAAAACTGCACCGGGGAAAAGGAGAGACTTTATTCTAGACACCACTGCCAGAGGTGCTCTAGACTACTGCGTGGGACATGCAAGGAGGACTAGAAGAAATCCATCCTCCCAGCTTTGGCTCTTATGTTGTGTTTGCTTCATAAAACATTGGGCATGTTGGGTTGTAAGTGAGGTGACATCTCTAGAGAGAAGCTAACAGCCAGAATTACCCTGGCTACGGCCAGGGAGGCAGAGACCCTGGATCCTCAGCTCGCACCCTGTGCACGCTACAAGTTCCACATAATTTTCTGTCACCTGTGGATAACGTTTCCCCATCCTCCCTCACCCACCTCCCCTCCTCTTCCACCATTTCCCTTCCCCTTCATCCACTCTCCTCCCTCCCCCATCTCCCTTCACCCTCATCCACCCTCCCCTCCTCTTCCACCCTCTCCACCCCTTCCACCATCTCCCTTTCCCTTCACCCACCCGCTCCATTCCTTCCACCGTCTCCCTGCACCCTCCCCCACCCTCCCCTCCTCTTCCACCATCCCCCTCACCCACCCACCCTTCCACCATCTCCCTTCTCCCTCATCACCCTCCCTTCCTCTTCCATCTCCCTTCCCCTTCATCCACCCTCCTCCTTCCACCATCTCCCTTCACCCTCACCACCCTCCATTCCTCTTCCACCACCTCCCTTCACCCTCACCCACCCTCCTCTCCCCTCCCACCACCTCCCTTCACCCTCACCCACCCTCCTCTCCCCTCCCACATCTCCCTTCCCCATCAGCCTCCTTCCCCTCCCCTTCCTTCCATCATCTCCCTTCTCCTTCATCCACCCTCCTCCTTCCACCCTCCCCTTCCACCCTCACCCACCCTCCTCTCCCCTCCCACATCTCCCTTCCCCATCACCCTCCCTCCCCTCCCCTTCCACCATCTCCCTTCCCCTTCATCCACCCTCCTCCTTCCACCCTCCCCTTCCACCCTCACCCACCCTCCTCTCCCCTCCCACATCTCCCTTCCCCATCAGCCTCCTTCCCCCCCCTCCATCATCTCCCTTCCCCTTCATCCACCCTCCTCCTTCCACCCTCCCCTTCCACCCTCATCCACCCTCCTCTCCCCTCCCATCTCCCTTCCCCATCACCCTCCCTCCCCTCCCCTCCCTTCCACCATCTCCCTTCCCCTTCATCCACCCTCCTCTTTCCACCGTCTCCCTTCACCCTCACCCACCCTCCATTCCTCTTCCACCATCTCCCTTCCCCCTCACCCACCCTCCTCTCCCCTCCCACATCTCCCTTCCCCATCACCCTCCCTCCCCTCCCCTTCCTTCCACCATCTCCCTTCCCCTTCATCCACCCTCCTCCTTCCACCCTCCCCTTCCACCCTCACCCACCCTCTTCTCCCCTCCCACCATCTCCCTTCCCCATCACCCTCCCTCCCCTCCCCTCCCTTCCACCATCTCCCTTCCCCTTCATCCACCCTCCTCCTTCCACCCTCCCCTTCCACCCTCACCCACCCTCCTCTCCCCTCCCACATCTCCCTTCCCCATCAGCCTCCTTCCCCTCCCCTCCCTTCCACCATCTCCCTTCCCCTTCATCCACCCTCCCCTCCCACATCTCCCTTCCCCATCACCCTCCCTCCCTCCTTCCCGTCCCCTTCCACCCTCCCACTTCGCCCTCACCCACCCTCCCTTCCTCTTCTAGCATCTCCCTTCCCCTTCACCCCCCATCCCAGGTACGGGCCGGGGGGTGGGGGCCGAGGTCTCTCCTCCCCCTGCTGCTGCGGGGCCCCTGCCGTTTTGCCGCAGGGCAGGGAACGGCTGCCCGGGGGCTGCTGGGGAGCCGCGGCCCTGGCTGGGCGGTGCCTGGGACCCGGCGCTCCTGCACACAAGCCTCCGGAGCTGCCCGGCGAGCAGGACCCGCCCAGCATGGGGGCCGGGGGCCGATCGGCAGGGGGAGAGCGGGGCGGGGTGCGGCTCCTCCACGTGAGACGCTGGGCAGTGACAGGAGCCGATCGCCGCCTGCACAGCGCCGGGGACCAGC
Source organism: Eretmochelys imbricata (assembly GCF_965152235.1). Taxonomy (NCBI): domain Eukaryota; kingdom Metazoa; phylum Chordata; order Testudines; family Cheloniidae; genus Eretmochelys; species Eretmochelys imbricata. The sequence goes on from NC_135577.1 coordinate 115,203,342, forward strand.
TGGGCTGGGGCTGCCTGTCCGGACCTGCCCCGCGCCCGCCAGCGGGTCCCTCCCGGGCACGCACTGGAAGCGGGGAGAGGATGATCTTTGCTGCCCCGCCTGCCAGCAGCAGCTGCCTGTGAAGGAGAGAAAAACAAGCGCAGGGAGAGCTGGGTAAGACCGTCCTCTCTTTCCCACTGACCCTGGGGGGCTGCTGCGGGAGTCAGGGGGCGGCAAGAAAGTGTCAGTGGTGGCTTTTGATTTCTCAAGAGCCCGGGGCTGCAGAATCGTTTCTGGGCGGAGGCAGGCGAGCTCCGCACGCGTTCGGTAGAGAACAGGGTCCCCTGCAGCAAAGCCCGCTGCATTCAGCTGGAGGAATTTGTTTTTCCTTTAAAAGAATTGTGAAAGATCTGATTGTCTCCGACTCCGCTATGCAAAGAATTTCAGAGTGGAGGGTAACAAAATCTGGGCTGGCCCATCCACCTTAATTCACGGCGGTGCGCCAAAAAAAAAAAAAAAAAAAAATCGGATTGAGAGCTAGTCTGTACCTTCAGTCCTAGGCTGCTTTTTAGCAGAAATATGGTAAGAAAAACCAGTATTTTTAGACTTGAATGTGTATGGCAGGGGTGTTTTGTAGGTATGTTTTGTAAAATATTACTATATAAAAGGCCAGATTCTGACACCCTACTCTTACTCTGCTGGGGTCCCACTGATTTCAGGTTAAAATGTCAGCATCTGCTCCTTACAAATGCCTTCATTAGCTGTGATGGGCTATAGTGTAATTACATGCTTTAAAATATTATCATAATTTACTTAGAATAACAGCTAAATTGACCTATAAACTAACCAATATGCTCTCTCTGAAAGATGCAGTCCTTCTGGCTGAGGGTGAGGCACATTGGTAGTGGAGTATGGGGAAGTTTCTACTTCTGCTTGCTGTGCTAGATCTAGAGACATACCACATCAACTACATGCTTTTAAAAATTGCTTTTGAAGGGAAAAAGAAAAGGAGGACGTGTGGCACCTTAGAGACTAACAAATTTATTTGAGCATAAGCTTTCGTGAGCTACAGCTCACTTCATCGGATGCAGCTTATGCTCAGATAAATTTGTTAGACTCTAAGGTGCCACAAGTACTTCTTTTCCTTTTGCGAATACAGACTAACACGGCTGCTACTCTGAAACCTGTCATTTTGAAGGAGAGTATCCTGTCTGGCATTTTTCAGCAAGGCTTCCCCATATCTTACCCCACCCATTCCTGTGTGCACACAGGTGCACACACCCACTGCCATTTCCCAGAGAGCATTTTCGCTGACATCCTAGCAATGCTGTGAAGGGATAACCTAATCAGCACATCAACAACCTCAGATGAGTTCCAGAGCCATGAGGAAAATCTAGGAGCTCTCCTGGCATCCTGGCTATAGTCTCAGGCAGGAGAAACTCTCCAAATCCTGCCTGAGGTTCTAATTCCCAGCACTGTACCCATTTTATGAGACACACAGTTCTTGCCCAGGTTCCTTGGACTCAGCATACATACATGCCAAATGATCTGACGTGGCAACTCCTCTGGGTGGGCAAACCCCAATTTGAGAAGCACATCAAACAGAATATTTTGTAGCTTGCACCATACTCAGGGGTCAGACTGTTGGCCAAATTCAAGCCTGGTGTAAAGGAACTGAACTGAAGTGAGTGGAGTTACACTAAGAATGAATTTAGCCTACTGCATTTGCCTGGACTTTAACTTCTGTTTCTCAATAGTCGGACTCAACCCTATTTGATCCTTGTTGACTTGATTTTCCATTATGCAGAGGAAATGTAGGTGCTGTCAAATAAGACCTAGAAAATATGGTATGCAGAAATTTATCAAGATACCTGAAAAGTTATTTCTGTCTTGTAATAAATGGATAGTTCTATCAGACTCTCATCAAAGGATCTCACTTTACAAATGTTAATTTTAAAGTCTCACATGACCATTGTGTATAGGATAATAGATGAAGGATTTCTCCCACTGCTATATAATGGAGCCCTGTCTGCAGGAGAAGATGGGAGCTGTTGATAACTACACAATGGATCACATCAGGAATAAACAACTTATCCAGTTAAAGCTGGCCTGATGTTTTAGGAGGCCGAATGTAATTATCTGAGCTGCCGTTCAACTCTGGGACCATGCTAGGGGGGAAAGTCCCAGAGCCCAACCTCCAGCCTGAGCCCAAATGACTACAGTGCAATTTTATAGCCCTGCAGCCCAAACCCTCCCGCCCACGCCAGCCCAAGTTAGCTGACATGGGCCAGCCACAGGTGATTTATTGCAGTGTTGACATACCAGAGAACCCTAGGAATTATCCATGCTTTTTTACATTTATGATCTTGTTACTTTTTACATGATTGAGTAAAAATGTTAAATATATTGTAAATTCTAGCTGTAGTCTTACAATGTGATTTAACACTATTCTGACTTTGCCGTGGCATGGGGCTCACCACTTAACTCTTAAAACATTATCAAAGTATTTTCCTAGTCATTTTCACAGCACACTTTATTAGGAGTCTCTAATTCCCAGCTAGAACGAGAACTCAGGTTTATTTACCTGTTTCATGGAATCACATACGTACAACAGATTATTATAGGGATGCTTATAAGTACTGTGCTCCCAACATTGACTTTGTCTTATAAGGTGAAAAATGAACACTGAAACCACAAAGTACAACATGGATTTTGCAAACATTTATCTTTTTAAGATACTTGGGAGGCACTCATGTACTACCGTGTAAAGGGCCATGCAAATACTTACATAAACGATTAGATCCAATCAAAGGTTGAGATTTAGACTATCATCCTTGATTATAGTTAATTTAGCTGGCATTGTTTCTGTTAGTTCTGCTGTGGATTTGGGCGTGGGCTCTGACACAATGTTCTGGTAGTTCCAGTTTAGGAGCTGTGCTGGAAGAATACTAAGGAAGGAACAATTAAAAGAACCTTGCAAAAGAAATGCACTGAATAGTTCTGTGCCTTAGCAAAGCAACTAAACTTTCTAATCAGAGGCTGGGCACTGTCTGTTTTCCCTGGGAAAGTGACTGCTGTATAACAGGCAAACTTTGTAATTGCTTCCAGATGTCCACAGCTTGGATGGGTAGCCAATTTTATGGAACTGAATGTGGAAATAAGTACAAAGAGGGTGTCTGTATTCATGTGCTGTTGAGTCACAGCGTATGCATATAAAGAGTTATTGCAGTTGAAAGTAACTAGTTGTATAATGTGGCAGCTGAATATTGGTTGTGATTTGTCAGCATAGTCTTTTATTCCCACAGAAAGTTTAAAGTCAGAGGGGTCTTTGTTGATTAGCAGTACGATAACTTTTCCATTTGACATAATGATCAATATTGTTTCCAAGTTCAGCTATTTCCAACAGCCTGGCATCTTACCTGACATTTCAAAATGCTTCAAAATAGTGAAGTCAGAAATAAATGAAAACATAGGATTTCATGATATACTTAAAATGACCTTAGGAAAGTTGTGAATGAATAAAGGGCCTGACAACAAAGTCAATGGAATTATACTGGGCAGGAATTGGACCCAAATGATAAAATCCTGGCTCCATTGAAGTCAAATGGAGTTTTGTCATTGACTTCAGTGGGATCAGGATTTCACCCAAAATGTTAAAACCGCCTTAAAAGTGAGAGCTGCCTTCAAAAGAGACATTAGACTAGGAATAATCCAGTTTAACAATAAGCAGCTGTAGATCTGTCAGATTTTGGAGTTGAAAGGGTCCCAGGTATGGTTCTGCTCACTATAGTTATAGTTATGGCAGTTGTTCTGTGCCAGCAGACGGAGAGTTTGTTCTCTGCCTTGGCGTACAATTAGAGTCATAGGCCTGGTCTACACTTAAAGTTAGGTCGAGATAGGTATGGTGCTTTGGGGTGTGAAAAATTAACACCGCTGAGTGCCGTCATTAAGCCAGCCTACTCCCTGGCGGAGACACAGTTAGGTCTATGGAAGAATTCTTCTGTCAACCTAGCTACTTCTGCTCAGGGAGGTGGAGATCCTGCATCGACTGAAAAACTCCTTCTATCGCTGTAGAAAGAGTCTACACTAAGGTGCTACAGCGGTATACCTGCAGCGTTGTAGCTGTGTGGCTGTAGCACCCATGTAGACATGGCCATGGAGTTTAAGGCCAGAAAGGATCACAAGACCACCTACTCTGACCTCCTGTAATCACAGACACTTAAGGCCCACTCATTCGCCCTTGTACTGAGCCCAATAACCTGGATTAGACTCGAGTCCGTTCTTCAGGTAGAATTGCTCCCTGAGAACTGGGCATTGGTGTTGGGATGAGATTCCTGAAAGAGAGGAATATAAAAGGGAAAGTCTGATATATGTGTAAATAAAGCAGTTACAGTTACACTTAGAAGATATCCAGATGTCACTTCATTGATTTTCTCCTCCACTGGGAAGCCAACCTGAAAGGCCCTAGACTTCTGCTACTGCTTGGCAGAGGGGCAATGCTGTTATCAGAACAGGAGACTGGGGTCAGGAGAAGGGGCAACAATAAGTACCTCAAAGCATCCGAGCGCCACAGTGGTTTTGCTCACTTTAGTGTCTCTGGCTTGGAAAGCTGAACCATGTTTTAGTGAGCCAGGACATCAAAGCCCAAGGATAGAAGTCACGAGAGGAGAGTTGGGCAGAATGCAGTCCAGCTCCATCCCGTGCAATGCAGGATGCTCGATATACTGAGCAAGACTGTCCCCAGCCCTTGCACAGGTCACAATGGGTAAGAAGGGATGGAAGTAGACTTCCTTCCTTGGTAGAACCTGTGGCCAGAGCAGCACAGGAACTAATCCTTTCCTGTACTCCCAGGAATATATGCCACTTCCAAGGGGCCAGGGAGGAGGTGGGGCCATCATACCCCCCTCTTTGTACTAGCCTTCCTAGCACACTAGCAGAACAAGTGGCATCTTCCTAAAGGATGTTCACCAAGGCGAGCCCAGGCCTGCTTGAAGCACATTCCTTCGCTGAGCTCCTGAGTTTACGTGCAGCCTTGTGTCTCTGCACCGTTATCAATACAAGGCTGTGCAGAGACGCCCCAGCCCTCACAGCTGTCCAACAAAATGAATGAAGATGACATCGTTTTTAACTTAGCTGAGCCGGGTCTGTTTGTCTTGATATAGCTGGGACATAACTTCGTTATAGTCCAATCACTGGCAATTAAACTACATTATTTTTAACAAGGCAGCTCTCTCTGTGCTTCTTATTCCACATTGGTTTTATCTATCTGCAAGCTGTCTTCTGCTTATCCGTTTGGATGGCATTCTCTTCTGTTAAGTCATGCACATCCAGCCCAAAAAGGGATGTGTTGTATTTTCTTTCGAAGATGTTTGCACCATCCGTTCTTAGGGCCTCCAGATGGAAGCACAGGCTTATCTAATACAAGGTAGCTTAGTTTTGTAAATAGATTTTCTTCTATAGTTCAACACCCAAGGGCCTAATTTTCCATTGCCTTTGTGTGGTCATGCATAGCAGCAGTAAAAAGCTACCATTCTGAGGCCTTGTGTACACACCAACTTGACCCTGTTTAATTCAACTGGATTAGTTAAACTGGTGCAAACCCCTGTGTGGACACTCTTATTTCAGGTTAAGAGTGTTTTATTTCAGTTCAATTTAATCTTCATAATCAATTTAAGGTAAACCACAAAAATTCTGGATTACAGCAAAATTAGTGTCCACACAGCTTTTGCACTGGTTTAATTAAATTAATTTAAAATCATACCTTAAATTGAACCAGTGCACCACTGTGTATAGACAAGCCCTGATTGGGTAGCATTTTACACCCATTTTTCACAGGTGTAAATGACTACAGAAGGTGCAGGGCATTGGAGAATCAGGCTTCTTTCCCTACCTGTTCCAGACCAAAATTTTATCTTCCAGAAGGCCAGGATACTCCCAGATACTTTGCCTTGCATCTGCTTCCCAGATCACTATTTCATCTCTGTGAACTGTTATCTACTTGGTCCCGCCCCAGTAAATTATGAGAATTTATTTTGCTTTCAGTTGTCAGTAGCTTTCTCTTCTGTAAGCATGGCTCTCCCGTTCTCCAATGGCAGTATCCACCATGTTTATTTAATCATACCCCACAACTCCCACCCCACCTTAGTTTCTCACGCAAAACCTCAGTATACGAGCCAGTCAACGAACTGTACTTTTCTGATGTTTCTTCAGTAATGTGACACAGCCCTTCATGGATTATAAAGCCATGAGCGACCACTATAATAATCTAATCTGGCCTCCTGTATAACACAGGCCATAAAACTTCCCTGAATTAATTGAGTCTTCTAGAGAGGTGCCTGCCATTGTCTGTCACCATTTGTATTTTAAAATGCAGGCTTTTGGGGTGGTAGCTAACTCCATAAGACTTCCACACATCTAACTCCACCAATCTAATTTAACACTGTTTAGTGATTAGTCATGGCCAGGAGCCCATTGTGCTGGGGACAGAATCAAGATAACAAAAAGACAATCTCTGCCTCAAAGTGTTTTCAGTCTAGAAGATGCAGATTGTGTTTTTCAGCCAAGATATAATGCTGCAGCCCAAAACTGCACTGAGGTCCGTCCCGCTGTTCATAAATTATAGCTGCTACATAAAATATCCAGAGATTCCAGCTTTCTGGGCCAGATTGTGGAGCTTTTGCTCATATTGCTGAGCACATCCATTAGTAGTGCTATTGATTTCCGGAGGGATATTTGTGAGTGTAATTGTTCGTCATTGCAAATGCTCTACAATCTGCGCCTTTTGTGTATTCTTAGATCAAAAATGGCTGACAAAAATGAGTCACTCCATCAATTAGATTAATTACTTCTGCCGTTAAAAACTTTGGAAATCATTGGTTTAAGTTTCAGCCATATCTAGAATGTAGACATAGTGGGAATAAAAAGCTTGTTGGGAGAAAGATTGCAATATTTTTACAGGATATTAGTGATTCACACTTAGATATTGTGAAGCAAACATTGACTTGCCTTGTTCGTGTGAGCTAATGCACTGTTGGGCACAGAATCAAACCTTCCCCTTGGCTAAACTGCAGGAATAAATACACCTAATGTTATAGACTAGAAATAGCTAAATCATTTCTCTCCATTTTAATTAGGGAAATGTGGCTTTTAGCTCATTCAGTTGCAGTTTCTATAAGTAGCAAGGTTGAATTACTCAATTTCTCTCTATTACATTGATTTCCTAAGGGCCAAAACCTGATCCCACTGAACAACGGGACTCCAAACTGCAGAACATAATGTCCAGTATTTGTGAGCTGTTTAGTGTTTATCCATCTCTGAAGAGCACTTGCTGCTTTTGAAAGCCTGGGGACAAATTCTACTCTTCTCAAATGTTACTGTTATTCCTATCTAGATATTGGAGTTACATTGGATTTACACTACTGTAACTGAATGCTAAATGTGCCCCACAAGGTCTATAAAGGTATGTTTACACTGCAGTTAGACACCCATGGCTGGCCAGTGCCAGCTAACTCGGGTTTGCCGGGCTCAGGCTGCAAGGTTACTTAATTGTGGTGTAGACTGTTGGGCTTGGGCTGCAGCCTGGGTTCTGGGATCCTCCCACCTTGCAGGGTCCTAGATCCTGGGCTCCAGCGATTAAACAACCCCTTAACTCAAGCCCCACTAGCCTGAGTCAGCTGGCACGGGCCAGCCGTGGGTGTCTAATTGCAGTGCAGACGTACCCTAAGACAGTGGTTCTCAACCAGGGATCCGGGGCCCCCTAGCGGACCTTGAGCAGGTTTCGGGGGGTCTCCAACAGGGCCAGCATTAGACTCGATGAGGCCCAGAGCAGAAAGCTGAAGCCCAAGTCCCTGAGCCCTGCCACCCGGGGCTGAAGCTGAAGTCTGACCAATGTAGCTTCGTGGGGGCCTCTGTGGCATGGGGCCCCAGGCAATTGCCCTGCTTGCTACCCCTTAACGCCAGCCCTGGCTTTTATATGCAGAAACCCAGTTGCTATGGCACAGGTGGGCCGTGGAGTTTTTATAGCATGTTGGAGAGGCGTCAGAAGAAAAAGGTTGAGAACCCCTGCCCTAGGAGAATGAAAGGAGCTCTATTACCTGGCCAAATTGCTTACACTTTCTCAGATTGATTAGGAAGTCTGCAAGCCCCAAACTGTTGTTCTGGGTGCACTCATAAGAAAGCATTGGAGCAGTTCATATCTGTAGAGCTGGACTGCTTTAATAAAAAATGTCATTTTATTTATTCATTTAAAGATATTGGACAAGTCTAGTGTCTTTTATGTATTAGGCCAGGCAGTGAGAGACAGCTCCTAAGCTGGTGTAAAGTAGTGCAGCTTCTTAAACTTCAGTGGAGCTTTGCTTGTTTACACCAGCTGAGGATCTGGCCCAGGTAACTTAACCCACTTTTCTATTTATTTGGAAAGACAGAGTAAAATAAAACTTAATGCCAACAAACTGTTTATGAAGTTCTTGAGATCCTTGCATAGAAAGCACTATGGAAGAGCAAGACATTATTACTACTAATGGAAACACACCGTATATAACTTTAAACAATCTTTATAGCAAAGGCGTTTTGCTACAAGCAGGAACATAAAAATTACTCATAAAACACTTTGCTTTCAATCCACCCTGTCTATCACTTCAATTACAAGATATTGGACTAGATTTGAAAATAAAAGGTTTGAGAAACACAATTCTAGGCCCCCAAAACTGATGTCTGAAATAATTGATACCTCATTGGTACAAATTCTGGAGCAGAGCAATGGAAAGGTTAAAATTGGCCAAGATGTTTTAGAATTACAGAACTGCAACATGAATAAGTTTTTTAAACTGGCTTCAAACTTTTCTATATGGCTCTAGAGCAGTGGTTCCCAAACTTGTTCCGCCGCTTGTGCGGGGAAAGCCTCTGGTGGGCCGGGCCGGTTTGTTTACCTGCCGCAGCCGCAGGTTCAGCCGATCCTGGTCCAAAAGTTTTGAATTAAACATTTTCTATTGAAAAATGAAGTTTCATTAACATCAAAACTTTATGCTTGAGAAGATCAATTTTGGTGGAATTTTCTGTTGGTAAAATTAAAATGAATCTCTATCTTCCATGAGGCACAGCAGCAGTTCAGGCACAGGGAGAAACTTAGGTGCATCATGGGAGATGTAGTCCAGCCAAGAGTAGGGCCCATAGAGAAAAAGGGATACAGGAGAGGCCAAGAACTACATCTCCCATAAGGTACCATGGTGGCTGAGGCAGACTGAGAAATGAGTGTCAACCTAACTCAAAATGAAACATTTCAATATTTCTGAATCAAATTTTTTCTGAACAATGTTTTGATATTTAGACTTGTCATCCAGATTCAGGAAGAAAACAAATGTCAAAACATCACAATTTCCTGCAAGACAGAAATTTTATTTTGTATTAGCTTTATATTCTTTATCCTCCACCTGCCATTCACTTTGTTTGAGAAGTTTCAGGCTTCCAGTCAGGGGGCAGGAATAATACTATGTGATTTAGGTTTCAAATCACATACCAAAAGTAGCATGAAAAAAAAGTGAACAGTCCTTAAACAACCTGTAGCCTGAAAATTCTTCCACCAGACTCTTTGGTGAATACTCATGCACACGTTAGCAAGAAAGCTGGATTGGCTTGCAAACAAGTTGTAAACACAACAAAGGGATACCTTGGATAATTTATTCACAGTAAATAATTTGGCCAGCTCTAACAGAAAAGCCCATTTTGTTACACCAAAGTAACATTATTATTAATTGTTCATGTTACAGCAGCACCCAGAATGCCCTAGCAGGATCAGGGCCCCATTTTGTTAGGTTCTATTTAAACACATAGTAAGACAAGAAAGTGAAAGTGTGGGACCCTTATTGAATGGGGGAGGCAACCTAGTGACAGATGATGTGGAAAAATCTGACATACTCGGTGCTTTTTTTGCCTCGGTCTTCACAGACAACGTCAGCTCCCAGACTGCTGCACAGGGCAGCACAGTATGGGGAGGAGGTGAGCAGCCCACAGTGGTGAAAGAACAGGTTAAGGACTATTTAGAAAAGCTGGACATGCACAAGTCCATGGGGCCGGATACAACGTATCCAAGAGTGCTGAGGGAGTTGTCTGATGTGTTTGCAGAGCCATTGGCCATTATCTCTGAAAACTCGTTGGCAATCGGGAAGGTCCCGGACAATTGGAAAAAGGCAAATATAGTACCCATCTTTAAAAAAGGGAAGAAGCAGAATCTGGGGAACTACAGACCGGTCAGTCTTACCTCAGTCACTGGAAAAATCATGGAGCAGGTCCTCAAGGAATCCGTTTTGAAGCACTTGGACACGAGGAAGGTGATCAGGAACAATCAACATGGATTCACCAAGGGCAAGTCATGCCTGACCAACCTGATTGCCTTCTATGATGAGATAACTGGCTCTGTGTATATGGGGAAAGTGGTGGATGGGATATACCTTGACTTTAGCAAAGATTTTGTTGTGGTCTCCCACAGTATTCTTGCCAGCAAGTTAAAGTATGGATTGGATGAATGGACTATAAGGTGGATAGAAAGCTGGTTCAACGAGTAGTGATCAATGGCTCGATGTCTTGTTAGCAGCTGGTATCAAGTGTAGCGCCCCAGGGGTCGGTCCTGAGGCCGGTTTTGTTCAACATCTTCATTAATGATCTGGATGATGGGATGGATTGTATAGCTGTTTCTTTGAGAAGCTTTAGCCCCTTCATGGTTTTGAGCAGAGGCTTGAAATTTGGTAGGACTATTGCTTGGTGCCAAGCATGTGCCTTTTTTAGATCCCAGGGAAAAGGGACCAAATTTGGCCAAGCTATAAGCCTTTGCAAATCTCAGATCGCACACACTCATTAGAGACTAGTTAGAGTTTCGAAGCTAAGATCTCTGGAGATTCAGTCTGCACTGAGCATCCGCCAACCTAGGGCTGCAGGAGCCAAGCAGGACTTCCCTTGCAATTTGCACCTCCCAGCTGCTGTGGTATTGGGCACTGGAACTGTAAACAGGGAGATTGCTTTTCCTGTGCTCACAATAACTCCCATGCTGGGCGCAGACTATGTGGTGGAGGAAGAATAGCATGACTCAGATGCAGAGGGAAAAGACCTAGACCATAGGGAGTGATGAGAAGCTAAGATCAGATGAGGAACTGAGATAGGGAAAGACTGGAACTGGCTGGACATGGAGACTGGACCTGGGAGTTGAGGGTGGAGGGGACTGAGATCTGAGGAGAAATCTGGAGGAAGGGACTTGAACTGACGAGTGGGCCAGGAGACTGGACAAGGAGGACAGACCAGGATGAGTTGCCCAGAGATGGAAAGTAGGACAGGGCACTGGATGAGAAGAAGACCGGGACTCAAATGGGCAGCCCAGAGTGGGAAACAGACTGGCTAGGCAACAAGACTGGGACAAGGAGCCCAGGGGTCGGGGAAGTAACAGGAGTAGGACAAGCATAGGCCACAGGTGGCGGGGCAGAAGGATCTGTGACCACTAGCGAATAATCTCTTCCAGAACCTAGGGTGACCAGATGTCCCGATTTTATAGGGATATTTGGGGCTTTTTTTATATGGGCTGCTATTACCACACAGCCCCGTCCCGATTTTTCACACTTGCTATCTGGTCACCCTACCTGGAATAGAACCCAAGACTGCTGAGCTCAACGGTTCCTCTGCTGTCAGCACATGCCTGTGAAATGCCAGAATTAAGGTTGCCTGTGCATTGTGATACAGTCTTTAGTTACATGATCACATACCATTTTTTCCAGAGGATCCCTGCCTCATTTAGTGCACAGGATGGACATGCCTGGGGATAAATCAGGATTGTGCAGTGAAGGAGGCTGTGGTCTGTAGGACCCCGTCTCATTTCTTGGAGTAGCTGGAAAGTGTGTAGTGAGTGAGAAAGAGGATTGAAAGAACAGAAAAGAGGATGGTCTCATGGTTTATTTAAGCAGTTGAATGCTGTCCTGCAGAATTAGATTCTATCACTACCTCAGCCACTCCTGTGTAATGCTGGGCAGCTCACTTGAACCAAACTTTTCACAGGTAGCCACTAACAGCGTGTTCTTCATTTCCTGGGTACCTAACTTGAGACTCCAGGGGTCTGATGTACAGAAGTGCTGAGTCCTCACAACTGCAACTGAAGTCAGTGGAAGCTGTTTTTTGAACATTTAAAGTGCCATATAATGCTAAATACTCTGAAAAATCAGGACTGAGGCTTCTCAAATTGGGCACAGAAAATTTTGGATGTAATATATATGTATTCAGAATAAATAAATAATAAATATCAGCACTACCCCACTGGTTCTCTGTATTGGCATTAGTAATTGGCATAAGCACATCTGTTTGAAAATAATTTGTAAATGTTTCCCGTCTATATTAGGATTACTGTGTTCATCACTCAATATGCAACCACTGATGCTGTTTTTTCTGGATACTTTTGTAATCTCCATTCCAAGCTGAACAAAGCCCAAAGTGTTGCACTGAAGCAGAAGATCCTTCTGTACTGCTGCATGTACCTTCCTGAAAACAGGATGTCTTATCTCACAACGTTTTCCTAGTTAAAAAAAATGCTGATATTTTTAACTATGTATCACATTTAAAGCAGACATTAAATAGAAAACCTCTGCCAAGAAGCACGCACGTTCTGGCAGCAGTAAAGCCACTGCAGCTAGTCCCTATTATCCATCAGATAAAGAATTTTCCCAATTTGTTCTTACAACGTTCCATACATACAGAGTATATTTTACGCAAAGGTGGTAGGAGAAATAGTTGTGAGGAGGAGAGGGCTGTAGTGTTACCAAGGTACAAACACATCCAGAGGTCGGAATCTCCTTGCTTTTCATGGTTTTCATCTCCAAGGGAACTAGGGAAGTGAAAGTAGGTAGAGAGATTCAGGAGGTGGCACAGGAGGTGGCTTTACAGCCCTATGTGTTCCTCCTTGAGACTTCCTATTCCTTATGTGTTCAAAATGCATTGTTAAGGCTACAGTTATGTCATGGAGGTTGCGGGAGTCATGGAATTCGTGACTTCTAGAGACCTCTGTGACATTGGGTCCCTGCAGCAGCCCAGCCACCGGATCCTCCCCCAGCTCCCAGGGGACCCAAGAGCTTTCCAGTCGCCACGGGCAGCAGGCCCCTTCCCCGCAGCTCCCATCCTCTGCAGGGGGATCCTGGAGCTCCCCAGCCACTGTAGACAGCAGGCTCCCCCCGCCAGCTCCCGCAGGCAGGGGGGGATCCCCCTAGCTCCCAACCACTGGGCAGGGTTGAGAGAGGGGCTGTAGCTCCCAGCCGCTGCATGCCGTGGGGCAGGGTGCTAGACCCCATTTTGTCAGGGATGTTTTTAGTAAAAGTCTGAGACAGGTCACGGCATCCATAAATTTTTGTTTATTAGCCATGACATATCCCTGACTTTTACTAAAAAATATCCATGACAAAATCATAGCCTTATGCATTGTTCATAAATGAAGAAACAAACCAGACTGATTTTAGATAGCCAGATATCAAACCTAGGAAATACCCCATCTTCACTATTGCCTCATAGGCCGTTCCCCATCTGTCACCCAACCAACTACTCTAAGGAGTTTCCTGCCTCTTTGCAAGTAGGCACTGTGCCAAGGAAACCATGTTCCTTCCCTTCTTTGCAGTTAGAAGGAGTTGTACCTCCTCAGTTTCCTCTCCATGCACATTTGGAGAGAGGACACTTAATTTAAATAGCTCTTCTAGTACCATGGCTGGCTCTGATTGCTGAGGCATTGGTTCAGCGCTCAGTCAGAGGGAAGACCTGACCATCTCCTGAAGCACCAAGGTTACTTCTTGCAACACCCTATAGCTTTTCCCTAGAACTCTCTTAAACAAGTACTGACTCAGTCTGACCTGGCTTACAGCTTAAGAGACCCAGTGACTAACATTCCTGTGCCATTACTAAGGACTGGGTAGCTTACCACGGAGAGGGTTATGGAGATAAATATTACTTCTGTAACTCTCTGGCGCTAGTCTCTTCCAGTATTTTACAGCAGGGGAGTCTTCTGCCTAAATCACCCAAACAGAACACTGCTGTTGCATTTGCTGAGTTACTGGGCCTGTGCCAGCTGGCAACGTGTTGTGCATCTAGTTTCTAAAATTCTTAGCACTCAACCTACAAGAACAATCTGAACCACTTGGACGGTGCTGATTAGTCACGTAAATCTACAGCTGCAAGACGACACTGATTGCTAGAATTCAGAATAATCCAATTTTTAAAGGCAAAATTGACTTATTTATATTTAATTAGTTTATTTCATTTCAGGTATCCATTGTGTAACCAGACAATACAGTAAATTATGGAGGCAGCAGTGAAGATGCCATAGTTCAGTGGTTCTCAAAGCCGGTCCGCCACTTGTTCAGGGAAAGCCCCTGGCGGGCCGGGCCGGTTTGTTTACCTGCCGCGTCCGCAGGTTTGGCCGATCGCGGGTCCCACTGGCCACGGTTCACCGCTCCAGGCCAATAGGGGCTGCGGGAAGGGCAGCCAGCACGTCCTTCGGCCCATGCCGCTTTCTGCAGCCCCCATTGGCCTGGAGTGGTGAACCGCAGCCAGTGGGAGCCGCGATTGGCTGAACCTGTGGACGCGGCAGGTAAACAAACCGGCCTGGCCCGCCAGGGGCTTTCCCTGAACAAGCGGGGTACCGGCTTTGAGAATCACTGCCATAGTTCAGGATTCACTGGGCTTTTTGCTTAAAGCAACATTAAAATCTCTCCGTTTCACACAGCAGTGATTGAATTAAATTACCAAAGCTTACCATAATTACTGCTCAGAGAGCAGGTACATTTTCTGCAAGAGCTTTTGTAAAAAATATTTGCTAACTATTCCCAAGACAACAATTAGAAATGAGTCACTCTTGAAATTTAGCCTTGATTGTCTCACATTTTTGGCTAAACAACCTCAAGTTCAAAAACTTCACATGCAGACACAGGTCCATCCTCATCATCACACAGTAGAAGAGACATCTGTAGCAGGCAAATTTGCCGGACAAACAGTTTGAGCAGCTTGCAATCAGGCCTGGTCTACACCTAAAACTTAGATTGACTTATTTATGTAACTTAAGGCTGTGAAAAGTTCATGTCTGAGCACTGTACTTAGGTTGACCTAACCCCTGGAGTAGGCAAAAGAATTCTTCTGTTGATCCAGCTACTGCCTCTTGAGGAGGTGGATTAACGACGTCAACAGAAAATCTCCTTTCTCAATGTAGGAAGTGTCTACATTACAGTGCTATAGACTGACTATGGGAGAACTGAAGGCACTAGGGCAGGGGTGGCCAACCTGAGCCTGAGAAGGAGCCAGAATTTACCAATGTACATCGCCAAAGAGCCACAGTAATAGGTCAGCAGCCCCCCGTCAGCTCCCCCCCACACACACTCCCAGTGCCTCACACACAGCGGCAGCCTCGCTGATCAGTGCCTCCCCCCTTCCTCCCCGCACCTCCCAATCAGCTGTTTCATGGCATGCAGGAGGCGGGGAGGGGGGGGGGTAAAGGAGTGAGGGCACCGCAGGCTATGGGTAGGGGCGGGAAGGGGTGGAGGGGGGGCAGGGCCTGTGGCAGAGCCAGGGGCAGAGCAGTGAGCACCCCCCCCGGCACAGTGGGAAGGTGGCGCCTGTAGCTCCAGCCCCGGAGTTGGTGCCTTCACAACGAGCCGCATAGTAACCTCCGGAGCCACAGGTTGGCCACCCCTGCCCTAGGGGTGTGTCTACATGTATGTCTATACTACAAGCCATACCGTGGCACAGCTAGACCGCTGTAGTGATGCAGTGTAGACACGTACTACTGCGACAGCAGGGCTTTTCCATCACTGTAGTAAATCCACCTGCTGGAGAGGTGGTAACTAGTGCGATGGAAGAATTCCTCCATCGACCTAGCTGCATCTACAGTGGAGGTTAGGTTGACCTAACTGCGTCACGCAGGGTGCTGCTCCCAGCCCAGCTACCTCATTCGCAGGGTCAGGGAGTGGACGGAGTTCTACGCAACCAGTGGAGTTGGAGAACCAAGGCAGCAGCAATTTAATGTTGAGCTGAGGTTTTCTTCAGCAGCCGGAACATGGCATAGAATTCACCAGTCGGAGCGGGCCCCTTTGTAAGCAGTGTTAATCTTGATGAGGTCCTGGCTTCAGTGTGATTTTGAGCAATGGGATCAGTGCACTGTGGGAGACTATTGCCTATCATTCTGACCAGTATTGTCTCATTGATGCCTTGTACGTTCTTATCTGTCTAGATCTATCTGTTGTCTCTTGCCTTGTCCTTGGACTGGAAGCCCCCTGGGCAAGGACTGTCTTTTTGTTGTATTTGTACAGCTGTCAGCACAGTCCTGGTCCATGACGAGTGATCCTAGCCACTAAAAGAATACAAATAAATAATAAAATAATAATAATTATTATTATGTTGTGGAACTGAGGCTTGCATACGTTCAGGTAGCTATTATGATGCAAGGCCTGTACATTGAATTTGGTCTGGATTTTAATGTTGTCTCAACTGGTGATCTCTTTGACGACTGTTATTAGTATTTTTTTGTATTGCACTAGTGCCTCAGGGACCCAGTGAAGAATCATGGCCCCACTGTGCTAGGCTGTAAACACAGAAAAACAGTGCCTGCCCCAAAGAGCTTGTAAATCATGTATAAAACAAGAGACGAGAGGTGGATACAACAGACAGATGGCGTAGCAATGATATGACTATGATCAGTTCAATAAGCAGTGATCACAGCACACCAGCTGCCTTACCCTTATTGAGATTTTTGTAGGCATCCCAGCAAAGGCGAGTTTCAGAGGGAGATTTAATTGAGGACAGTAGGTGGCTTTGACTGTTAGGCCTTGTCTACACTAGAAAGGGGTTGCTGGTAGAGCTATGCCAGTTTTGCTATATCGCCAAACCCTCTTATGGAGACATACCTTATACTGTCAGAAGGGTTCGTTTGCCAGTATAGCTTATATCTGTTCTCTGAACAATAAGGCTTTTTTTTTTTTTTTTTACAAGTATAACTGCATCTACAGCCAGGCGTTTGCTGCCACAGCTAAGTTAGCTGGGGTGTGATTTTTCCAATCCCTTCATTGACAAAGCTATGCAGCAAAGCTTTGAAGTGTCGACCAGGCCTTAGTGGCTGTGCTGATAGGAAGTTCACTAGGGCAACTGTGATACATTGGGGGTAGGGGGGCAGTAGCTCCCTTTGATGGACACCCAGCCAGCCAGTTAGATGTAAAATCCCTCTTGGTAGCTGTTCTCTCCTTGCTTTACCTGTAAAGGGTTAAAAAAGTCCCCCAGGTAAAGAAAAAAAAGGTGGGCACCTGACCAAAAGAGCCAATGGGAAGGCAAGAACTTTTTAAAATTGGGAAAGAAACTTTCCCTTTGTCTATTGTTCTCTGGGCTGCAGGGACACGAAGCAGGAATGCTATGTAAGGTTTGAACCAGGTATGAAAAAGTATCTTCCATACCTAGAAGAAATAATTTGGATAGGGAATGTTTAGTTAGACACAATCAGGTTTACTTCTTATTTTGGCTTGTGGATCTCCTCTGTGCTAACCACAGATGCTTTTGTTTGCTTGTAACCGTTAAGCCGAACCCCCAAGAAAGCTAGTTTTGGTGCTTAATTTTGGGAATTGCTCCTTTAAAATCTAGCAAAAGCCTAAATTCCAGATGTATTTTCTTCCTTTTTGTTTTTAATAAAATTTACCTTTTTTAAGAACAGGATTGGATTTTTGGTGTCCTAAGAGGTTTGTGCATGTTGTTTGATTAGCTGGTAGCACAGCTAATTTCCTTTGTTTTCTTTCTCAGTTCTTGCCCGGAGGGGAGAATTCCCAAGTGTTCCTTCCTGGGTCCAAGGGTTGGGTTTTTTTTGCATTGGGTGGTGACAGCGTTTACCAAGCCAAGGTCAGAGAAAAGCTGTAACCTTGGCAGTTTAATAAAAGCCTGGAGTGGCACGTATTAATTTTTAGAATCCTTGCAGGCCCCCACCTTCTGCACTTGAAGTGCCAGAGTGGGGATTTAGCCTTGACAGCAACCTTAACTCCAAGCTAACTGAGGCCATGTCTACACTACAGCTGCTACAGTGGCATAACTACGGTACTATAGCTGTGCCATTGTAGTGTAGATGTTTCCTACATTGACAAAAGTGTTTTTTCTATCACTGTAGTTATTCCATCTCTCTGAGTAACAGTACTGGATTGACAGAAGAATTCCTCCATCAACCTAGCCGTGTCTATATCAGAGGCTAGGTCGACCTAACTATGTCAGGGGTGTGAGCTAGGTCAAACTAATTTTTAAGTGTAGACCAGAGTGGAAATTCCCCTGTTTCTTTTAAACAGGCAATACATAATACAAGTAAAAAAGGGATTGGGGTGTAAAGTCTGCAGATGAGAGGATTTTGCTACTTTTCCATCACAGATTAAAATAATGTTAAAAATGGAAGTTGCTTGAAACTGCCATCATAGACTCATCACAGCAGACAGAGCATGGTCAGTGTACTCGCAGCGAGCAGCCATACTGGCAGTGTTGGAGACACCGGGAAGGAACATGTCTGACTGAAGAGCCACAGGCTTGGTGTCAGTTTTTTAACTCCTGCCCTGTCCCCTCCATGTCCCTTCATTGTCAACGTGTTCCTGGTGCAGGGAGAGAGAAATTGCAATCCATCCAGTGGCAGTATGTCAGCAGCCAAAGAGCTTTTGGATTAATTTGTTCCCCTCTGTGCATGAACACAAATGGTTTTGGCACGATCACACCAGTTCAGGATTAAACTGAGGTCTCCTGGCAGTTGATATCCCTTTACATTTCTTCTTGCAGCAGTGAGGGATGGAATTTGAAACATCAGGATTCTTTTCCATGTCTTTTTTTTGTCAACATAATCTACTGTGAAACTAATTCTGCTTTAAGAATCGGCTCAGCAGCCAACATTGTCAGGATTTGTGGATTACACCTCTGAAATGAGCCTAACATAAAACAAAAATGCATTTACTGATGTGAAATCCATCAGGGATTAACATTTCTCCTCTGTTATATAAATAAAGCCCCAGACTGTTTCCTACAGCAGGATGGAATGCTTTGCAAAGTCATTTCCCTGCACAGTGAATTATAAGGGTGAAACTGCTCATCTGAGAAAGTGCCTGGGCCAAATTCAACTCTGGCTAAAATAGGCTGAATTTAGCCTAAAGGGCCAGCTCCTCAGCCAGTGTAAATTGGTGTGTTTCTATTGAGACTTGAAGTCATTTTATACCAGCTGAGGATCTGGTCCTTCATGGAATATGAGACAGATGTTTGCAGTATGAGATCAGCAGAATTTATACTATGCTCCAATTTCTGACTTTTATCATTCAGCGATACAGGTTAGATAGGGGCGCAGGGGGGGAATAGCACTCAAACTACAGTCACAGTCCATAGCCCCAGAGTAGCTGGAGGCTTCTGCTACAATGATCAGTCAGTAGTGAAACAGTTAGTGTTACGTCCAGTGGCACCTTAAAGACTAACAGATTTAATTGGGCATAAGCTTTCGTGGGTAAAAAACCCAAGAAGAGGTGGTTTTTTACGCACAAAAGCTTATGAAGTGGTTTTTTACCCATGAAAGCTTATGACCAAATAAATCTGTTAGTCTTTAAAGTGCCACCAAGCTTAACACTAACTGTTTTTGTGGATACGGACTAACAGGGCTACCCCTCTCATAGTTAGTGTTGACATTTAAATAGCCATTAGGCTTCAGTTAACACCTTGCCGTGAAATCATAGAATATCAGGGTTGGAAGGGACCTCAGGAGGTCATCTAGTCCAACCCCCTGCTCAAACCAGGACCAATCCCCAATTTTTTTCCCCTCAGATCCCTAAATGGCCCCTTCAGGGATTGAGCTCACAACCCTGGGTTTAAGAGGCCAATGCCCAAACCACTGAGCTGTCCCTCCCCTCCAAAGAAGGAAATAAGAAACTTTTCAGTAATAGTGTGCTGTGATACGTCTGTATTTTTATGTCTGAAATGAATGGGTGCATTCCATACCTTTAAGAGCTATTGTTCTAGACTATCTCCAACTACACCTGCTCACATTTGAGAGGGTTTTGTTCGCAGGCACAAGGGGCTAGAAACTTTTTCTTTCAAAATTAGACATTAATTTCTGTAGAAGCTGATTCGACTACAAAAGAGATACGGGCATAAACATTCAATGCATTCCAGCTGAGTCTGACTCCTATGTGCACAGAAATAACTGTAGGATTCCAGTGTTCATGTACCTGGCTAATATGCTCATTGTCTAAATGCTGGGTATGTTTACATGATGTTTCTAGCTGCAGACTCCAGAGAAGGTGTCATAGTCAGCCATCATCATCACTATAATACTCTGCACATAGATAGAGCCATTCATCCAAAGATCTAAAAGCACTCTAAGACCTGGTCTACACCTAAAATTTGGGTCAACCCAAGACCCCTGAGAGATGTAGTTAAGCCGACCTAAGCCCCAGCGACCTAGATGTTACGTCTGAAGAGAGTGGATTTACTACAGTGACAGAAAAACCCCTTCTATCGCTGTAGCAAGTGTCTACTCTACAGCGGTGTCATTGCAGCGCTGAAGCTGTGCTGCTGTATTGCTTGTAGTGTAGACAAAAACACCCCTGTATGATAGGTATTATTTTTCAGATAGGGATGACGCAGAAAGGAATTTAAATGACATTCTGATGTGGATCAGAGAGCAAAACTGAGCCCTTCCTGCAGCTTACATGAAAGGCACGTGCTTTCTCTCATCAGAAGCTTTATAAGAATGGTATTTACATAAACGTAAACACCGACATCCTGTCAAGCTTTCTGATACAGCGCAACTTTCAGACACACTCAGGGATTAAGCCTTGATTAGCAAAAGGTTGCTTGGCACAGAGCAAGAATGATGGAGCTTTGGAAGTGAAAGTTTACACAGCTTTTTTAAAGGAAGCTGATTTGCTTCAGTGTAAGAAAAAGGCCGCAGAATGCTTTGGCTTCAGCTATTAGACACATGAATTCCCTCCTCTCTGCCAATTTTACCATCCTCTTTTGCAAGGAGCAAAAATGCTACCAACGATGCTCTGTGGCACTAGTTTTCTTAGCTGGTCCTGCAACAGCTTCCTGCTGAGATGTTAATATAATTGTCTTAGAAAGTTACAAAAGCATTTTCCATGTTGCTGGGTAAAACAATTTCTGTTCTTCACGTGATCAAAAAATTAACTGTTAACAAGTTGCATCTTGAAATGCCAGATGGCTTAAACTTTGTTACGTGTAAATTAAAATTCTCCTGGGGGTGGGGGAGGAGAGAGAGAAGGAGTGTGCTGGGAAGAAAGGGGTGTGCGTGGAAAAGAAGGAAGGAATCAGATTATATCTAGTCGCTAGGGATAGAAGGAAGGAAGGACGGAGTGTCTTAAGGAGTTAAGGGGTGTGTGTGCTAATGGGGCAAAGGGTGTGTGTTTCATTTGTGATCACTTTCGTTAAGCTATTACCAACAGGAGAGTGGGTCTGTGTGTGTGTGGGGGGGGAGAGAAAACCTGGATTTGTGCTGGAAATGGCCCAACTTGATTATCATACACATTGTAAGGAGAGTGATCACTTTAGATAAGCTATTACCAGCAGGAGAGTGGGGTGGGGGGAGAGAAAACCTTTTGTAGTGGTAAACACCCATTTTTTCATGCTTTGTGTGTATAAAAAGATTGCACTACAGGGAGGTTGGGATGGGATGTTGGGTTTGTGGACTGGTTGGCTGGTATTCCACTCCCACTTAAGGTACCATGGGTTTGACCCTGCCAGTATTTGAGCCTCCAGCAAGATCAGCTAGCTGGAAATCCACTCACCCTTTGCAACCCTGTTCATTCAAGCGAGCTAGTTTAACACAAGCCCCTTCAAGATAACACATTTGAAGCCCTGTTAGCTAGCCAAGTTGCAGGCAGACTTTTCCAAATAGAATGGGAGGAGATTCAGGTCCATCATAGAATCATAGAAGATTAGTATTGGAAGAGACCTCAAGAGGTCATCTAGTCCAACCCCCTGCTCAAATCAGGACCAACACCATCATGCCTGCGGAAGTTGTTTTCAGAAAGCCTAGAGCCATAATTTATTTTCCTTTAAGTGACTAAGTAGTCTGGCATGCTGAAAAAGAAAAGGGCTCGGCCTGTTTTCTGTGGCTGGATGAGCATGGGATTTGCAAAGAAGAAAACCATATAATTAAAATTCACTTAAACAGAGTAGTATTCTGAATGCTCTCAATACGCGCAGGAGGACTTAGCAGGAAAGATCTGTGCCTTTAAAAGGAGCTGCCACTGTTCTCAGTTCAGAACAAGAGGGAGCAGGAGTGCTCTGGACTGAGCAGGGAACACAGCCAAGAAAAGCAGCACTTAGCACTAAAAAGTAGCACTAAAATCCACTGATCAAGACAAGTCAAACCTTGTGGATCTCAGTGCAGAGCTTCTCCTTCCCTGCTCACCTCCCAGTCCTCCAGCACAGGAAGCAGCATGGCTGGCAGTGTTGCTTTCTGTGCTGCCCTGGCTTTCTTAGCAGAGCACATGGCCCCTCCTCCCATGTGGTTCACAGATCCCCAGAGTGACAGTCACCATGGCGGGTAGTTACAGCCGCCTGTAGCCACGGTGCTTTGGGCCAGCAACGTACCGGAGGAGGCTCTGATGGTTACAACGGCATAGTGCAGCACATTACACCCAGGGGCCTGCTCCAGGTTGTGCTGTGCTGGCAAACTCCAGGTCCCTGGCCGTGGGGATTGTGGGTGGCTTGTGGGGTTGCATCCACACTCCTGTTAGTCTTTCTGACATGGGGGGTTCAGACCCGGCTTTCAGGGAATGAATCAGACCAAGAAACAAGTAGACCAAGTTCGACCTATAACTTCCCATCCCCGTCAGTTGATAGGACGGGTCCCAGCTGCTCTTCTACATGACTTTATTCAGCTCTGACACCCCTCCCCCCTTCAGCAAGACATGTAATTATTCAGAGCAGATCCTCTGCTATGTAGCTCCATTCTCCCCAAGTTCACAACCAGAAGGAAGTGTTCACTCCCCACCCCAGTTACCTCCCATAGACAGTGATGAATAAACTCCCGGTGAGTCACTGGTTCATATTAAAGAGAATGTGTATTAGCACAGTACACAGAGGATTCCTAAGTATTAGTCAGAGGGGAAGAACAACGGGGTAGTTGGTTCAATAAGCTGGGTTGGATGGATTCAGAGCACACTTAGCATCGCCTAATGGCTTTGCAGAGCCCACTGCTCAAAGAGACCATCTGGCACCATGAACCACATCACCATCCTAGACAAGCGCAGGAGGAGGAGCACTGTGATAGCTTGGCCTTTCCCAAGGGAGGTTCTTTACATCCTAGTATTTCTGCAATGACACTTCCCCTGCGAGCTTCCTCTTGCACGCAGGCCTAACCAGCCTTACAGAGCAAGACGCGAGATCATGACAACTGCATTGATCAGAATGGAATATTCTGGGGCTGGCTAGAGGTGCTCTGGAAGGGCAAAGACCCTAGTAGAATGCTCCCTGGAACTCAAGGGGCAGCCCACTGTATATAGCGTTCCTCACATCCCCAAGCACCTGCTGCCCGATGCTAGCAGTATGGAGTGTGGGCCTTTGGTGCACTAACCCTGCCCTGCCCTGCCCTTCCCGGCGCCCAGGAAGCACTACTGTCCTCATCCTGCCTGGGTCCACACTGTGAGGGGCAGGAAGGAAGAGATGAGCCTCCTCTCTCCTTCATCCCCTCCTCCACACAGAACAATGCAGAACTGAGTCTGGTACATTGTCTCCTTTCACAGGGAATCTCCTTGATCCAGTCAACACAGAGCTCAAATTTCTTCTCCCTAGGACATGAAAAACATGTACTGCCCTGTAAAGGGGCTAAGCCAGGGCTCGACCCTCTCTGGGGCAGCGGGGAGCCACACCGGCTCGCTACACACAGTTAACTTTGGGGAATTTGTCCGACCACCGGAGTCTCCCTCAGCAGCCCTTGCAGTAACTGGACTGAGCACCGTAGGTCCGGGCCCTGAGTCAGGGCGGGACACCAAATATTCAGTAGCTCAGGCCCTCAGGCAGGGATCTGAGCAACACAGCATGTGTGAATTAGCCCAGGCCTCCACGGACCTGGAAGAGGCGGAGACTGCTACCCACGAATTGGGTGGCAGGGGGGATGCAGGGGCCCACCCACTCCACTGCGTCCCAGCCCGGGGCCCTAGCAGCAGCAAACGACCCGCTGCTGGGTCAGTGGGGATCCTGGCCGCAACACACTGACATGGATTCTGGCAGAATCATAGAATCATAGAATATCAGGGTTGGAAGGGACCTCAGGAGGTCATCTAGTCCAACCCCCTGCTCAAAAGCAGGACCAATCCCCAATTAAATCATCCCAGCCAGGGCTTTGTCAAGCCTGACCTTAAAAACTTCTAAGGAAGGAGATTCCACCACCTCCCTAGGCAATGCATTCCAGTGTTTCACCACCCTCCTAGTGAAAAAGTTTTTCCTAATATCCAACCTAAACCTCCCCCACTGCAACTTGAGACCATTACTCCTTGTCCTGTCCTCTTCTACCACTGAGAATAGTCTAGAACCATCCTCTCTGGAACCACCTCTCAGGTAGTTGAAAGCAGCTATCAAATCCCCCCTCATTCTTCTCTTCTGCAGACTAAACAATCCCAGTTCCCTCAGCCTCTCCTCATAAGTCATGTGTTCCAGACCCCTAATCATTTTTGTTGCCCTTCGCTGGACTCTTTCCAATTTATCCACATCCTTCTTGTAGTGTGGGGCCCAAAACTGGACACAGTACTCCAGATGAGGCCTCACCAATGTCGAATAGAGGGGGACGATCACGTCCCTCGATCTGCTCGCTATGCCCCTACTTATACATCCCAAAATGCCATTGGCCTTCTTGGCAACAAGGGCACACTGCTGACTCATATCCAGCTTCTCGTCCACTGTCACCCCTAGGTCCTTTTCCGCAGAACTGTTGCCTAGCCATTCGGTCCCTAGTCTGTAGCTGTGCATTGGGTTCTTCCGTCCTAAGTGCAGGACCCTTATTGAACCTCATCAGATTTCTTTTGGCCCAATCCTCCAATTTGTCTAGGTCCCTCTGTATCCTATCCCTGCCCTCCAGCGTATCTACCACTCCTCCCAGTTTAATATCATCCGCAAATTTGCTGAGAGTGCAATCCACACCATCCTCCAGATCATTTATGAAGATATTGAACAAAACCGGACCCAGGACCAACCCCTGGGGCACTCCACTTGACACCGGCTGCCAACTAGACATGGAGCCATTGATCACTACCCGTTGAGCCCGACAATCTAGCCAACTTTCTACCTACCTTACAGTGCCTTCATCCAGCCTGTACTTCTTTAACTTGCTGACAAGAATACTGTGGGAGACCGTGTCAAAAGCTTTGCTAAAGTCAAGAAACAATACATCCACTGCTTTCCCTTCATCCACAGAACCAGTAATCTCATCATAGAAGGCGATTAGATTAGTCAGGCATGACCTTCCCTTGGTGAATCCATGCTGACTGTTCCTGATCACTTTCCTCTCATGTAAGTGCCTCAGGATTGATTCTTTGAGGACCTGCTCCATGATTTTTCCGGGGACTGAAGTGAGGCTGACTGGCCTGTAGTTCCCAGGATCCTCCTTCTTCCCTTTTTTAAAGATTGGCTCTACATTAGCCTTTTTCCAGTCATCTGGGACTTCCCCCGTTCGCCACGAGTTTTCAAAGGTAATGGCCAATGGCTCTGCAATCACAGCCGCCAGTTCCTTTAGCACTCTCGGATGCAAACCGTCCGGCCCCATGGACTTGTGCACGTCCAGCTTTTCTAAATAGTCCCTAACCACCTCTTTCTCCACAGAGGGCTGGCCATCTATTCCCCATGTTGTGATGCCCAGCGCAGCAGTCTGGGAGCTGACCTTGTTAGTGAAGACAGAGGCAAAAAAAGCATTGAGTACATTAGCTTTTTCCACATCCTCTGTCACTAGGTTGCCTCCCTCATTCATTAAGGGGCCCACACTTTCCTTGGCTTTCTTCTTGTTGCCAACATACCTGAAGAAACCCTTCTTGTTACTCTTAACGTCTCTCGCTAGCTGCAGCTCCAGGTGCGATTTGGCCCTCCTAATTTCATTCCTACGTGCCCGAGCAATATTTTTATACTCTTCCCTGGTCATATGTCCAACCTTCCACTTCTTGTAAGCTTCTTTTTTATGTTTAAGATCCGCTAGGATTTCACCGTTAAGCCAAGCTGGTCGCCTGCCATATTTACTATTCTTTCGACACATCGGGATGGTTTGTCCCTGTAACCTCAACAGGGATTCCTTGAAATACAGCCAGCTCTCCTGGACTCCATTCCCCTTCATGTTAGTCCCCCAGGGGATCCTACCCATCCGTTCCCTGAGGGAGTCGAAGTCTGCTTTCCTGAAGTCCAGGGTCCGTATCCTGCTACTTACCTTTCTTCAGAGTTACAGCCAGACTAGAGTCGGCTGCCCCCGGGCTACTTCCTAACTCCCCTCCTTCTGGTACCTGGGTCCCGGCGGTGTTCTCCGGGGGGTCCAGCACCATGGGTTCCTCGGGGCAGTGGACAAGCGGCCAGCCTTGTAACTCCCCTGGAGAGCTGGTGCGGGGCAGGTCCGGTAACTCCCCTGGAGAGCTGGCATGGGGCAGGTCCGGTAACTCCCCTGGAGAGCTGGCACGGGGCAGGTCCAGTAACTGCCCGAGAGAGCTGGCGTGGGGCAGGTCAGGTAACTGCCATGGAGAGCTGGCGCAGGGCAGGTCCAGTAACTGCCCTGGAGAGCTGGCGCGGGGCAGGTCAGGTAACCCCTGGAGAGCTGGCGTGGGGCAGGTCTGGTAACTCCCCTGGAGAGCTGGTGCGGGGCAGGTCCGGTAACTCCCCTGGAGAGCTGGCGCGGGGCAGGTCCGGTAACTCCCCTGGAGAGCTGGCGCGGGGCAGGTCCGGTAACTCCCCTGGAGAGCTGGCGCAGGGCAGGTCCGGTAACTCCCCTGGAGAGCTGGCGCGGGGCAGGTCCGGTAACTCCCCTGGAGAGCTGGCGTGGGGCAGGTCCGGTAACTGCCCTGGAGAGCTGGCGCGGGGCAGGTCCGGTAACTGCCGTGGAGAGCTGGTGCAGGGCAGGTCCGGTAACTGCCCTGGAGAGCTGGCATGGGGCAGGTCCAGTAACTCCCCTGGAGAGCTGGCGTGGGGCAGGTCCGGTAACTCCCCTGGAGAGCTGGCGCGGGGCAGGTCCGGTAACTCCCCTGGAGAGCTGGCGCGGGGCAGGTCCGGTAACTCCCCTGGAGAGCTGGCGCGGGGCAGGTCCGGTAACTCCCCTGGAGAGCTGGCGCGGGGCAGGTCCGGTAACTCCCCTGGAGAGCTGGCGCGGGGCAGGTCCGGTAACTCCCCTGGAGAGCTGGCGCGGGGCAGGTCCGGTAACTCCCCTGGAGAGCTGGCGCGGGGCAGGTCCGGTAACTCCCCTGGAGAGCTGGCGCGGGGCAGGTCCGGTAACTCCCCTGGAGAGCTGGCGCGGGGCAGGTCCGGTAACTGCCGTGGAGAGCTGGCGCGGGGCAGGTCAGGTAACTGCCGTGGAGAGCTGGCGCAGGGCAGGTCCGGTAACTCCCCTGGAGAGCTGGCGTGGGGCAGGTCCGGTAACTGCCCGAGAGAGCTGGCGTGGGGCAGGTCCGGTAACTGCCGTGGAGAGCTGGCATGGGGCAGGTCAGGTAACTGCCGTGGAGAGCTGGCGCGGGGCAGGTCCGGTAACTGCCGTGGAGAGCTGGCGCGGGGCAGGTCCGGTGACACCCCTGGAGAGCTGGCGCGGGGCAGGTCCGGTAACTGCCGTGGAGAGCTGGCGCGGGGCAGGTCCGGTAACTCCCCTGGAGAGCTAGCGCGGGGCAGGTCCGGTAACTGCCGTGGATAGCTGGCGCGGGGCAGGTCCGGTAACTCCCCTGGAGAGCTGGCGTGGGGCAGGTCAGGTAACTGCCGTGGAGAGCTGGCGCGGGGCAGGTCCGGTAACTGCCGTGGAGAGCTGGCGCGGGGCAGGTCCGGTAACTCCCCTGGAGAGCTGGCGCGGGGCAGGTCCGGTAACTGCTGTGGAGAGCTGGCGCGGGGCAGGTCAGGTAACTGCCGTGGAGAGCTGGCGCAGGGCAGGTCCGGTAACTCCCCTGGAGAGCTGGCATGGGGCAGGTCCGGTAACTCCCCTGGAGAGCTGGCATGGGGCAGGTCAGGTAACTGCCATGGAGAGCTGGCGCGGGGCAGGTCCAGTAACTGCCCGAGAGAGCTGGCGCGGGGCAGGTCCAGTAACTGCCCGAGAGAGCTGGCGCGGGGCAGGTCCAGTAACTGCCCGAGAGAGCTGGCGCGGGGCAGGTCCAGTAACTGCCCGAGAGAGCTGGCGCGGGGCAGGTCCGGTAACTGCCCGAGAGAGCTGGCGCGGGGCAGGTCCGGTAACTCCCCTGGAGAGCTGGCACGGGGCAGGTCAGGTAACTGCCGTGGAGAGCTGGCGCGGGGCAGGTCCGGTAACTGCCCTGGAGAGCTGGCGCGGGGCAGGTCCGGTAACTGCCGTGGAGAGCTGGCGCGGGGCAGGTCCTGCCAGTCTTGGCGTGGACCGGGGGCCGCGGGATTTTCCCAGTCACAGGCTAGGCTGGCTACGTCTGGCCTCCCCGGCAGCTGGTCCTCTAGTGAGCTCTGAGGCCCCCCCCCATTATACTTCCGGGTCGTGCCTTTCTACTTCCTGGTCGCAGCCTGACCCTCTGAGGGGCGGGCTCAGAGCTTCCTGGCTCCACCCACTCTGGTGTCTGGAGGGGCTCAACCCTCTCCAGCACGGCAGGGAGCCACACTGGCTCACTACACACACACACACACACCCCAAGTCCGGCTCCCGCTCGTCGGGGCCAGACTCTTCCATCTCTCCTAGGCGGGACAGGGCAAGTCTGCATTCGCATGGTCCTTACCAGCCCTGTGCCAGATGATTAAAGCATAACACCGCAGTAATCGATTGTTGTTATTTTTCATTTTCGTTAACCATTGGAGGGCGACGTGGTCCGTGACTAACGTAAATGGAGCCCCAAGGAGGTAATACTGCAGGGCGTCACAGGCCCACTTCACGGCGAGTGCTTCCTTCTCGATCACAGCATAGTTCTTCTCGCAAGGGAACAGTTTTCGGTTGAGGTATAGGACCGGGTGGCCATCTCCATCCACGTCCTGAGACAGGACAGCCCCGAGCCCCACCTCCGAGGCGTCGGTGTGGAGGATGAACCCCCGGTCAAAGTCCGGACTGTATAGGACTGGCTCCTGGCAGAAACATGTCTCGAGTGTCCGGAAGGCATCTTCACAGTCTTGGGACCATTGCACCCACCAGGGACTGTTCTTCGTCAAAAGTCCTGTTAAGGGGGCTGCGATGGAAGCAAACTATGGAATGAACCGCTGATAGTAGCCGGTGAGCCCCAGGAACTGTCGTACTTGGCGTTTCGTAGTAGGAGGCGGACAGACTGCCAGGGCTTGCACTTTCCCCACGAGGGTTTCACTCGTCTTTCCCCTATGGTGTACTCAAGGTACGTGGCCTCCTGCCACCCGATGCGACACTTTTTCGGGTTGGCTGTCAGTCCCACCTGCCGCAGTGATCTCAGGACCGCCGCTACGCGTTCCAGGTGGTCCTCCCAGTGGTGGCTGTATATCACGACATCATCCAAATAGGCTACCGCATAGGCTTGATGGGGTCGCAACAGGCGATCCATCAGTCACTGGAATGTCGCCGGGGCCCCGTGGAGGCCGAAAGGCATCCAGGTAAACTGGTAGAGTCCCGAGGGGGTCGCGAATGCCGTCTTCTCCTTAGAGGTGTAGTCGAGCAGGATCTGCCAGTACCCTTTACTGAGGTCGAGGGTGGTAATGAACTGGGCCTCCCCCAGGCAGCCAAGCAGTTCATCTACATGGGGCATAGGGTAGGCATCAAACCATGAGATGGCGTTCACCTGCCGGAAGTCTATACAACCGGGTGCCATCGGGCTTGGGCACCAAGACCACTGGACTACGCCACTCACTCTGTGATGGCTCAATGACTCCTAAGGCTAGCATGGCCTCTACCTCTTCCTCCCCTCCTGTTGCATTCGGTATGGCAGCGGCCTGGTTGTCTCCTGGATTACCTTCCCCAGCTCAGTCTGGATGGAGTGATGGACCAGGGTCATATAACCGGGTAGGGCCATAAAGGTTCTCTGGAACGTCTGTAGGAGACATTGAGCCTGCTTGCGCTGTTCCTTCGTGAGGGTATCGCCGAGCTGGGGGCTGGCAGGGTCCTCAGTCAGGGACGCGTGGGGACCCAACTCTGGCTCTAGCGGGCAAGGGTTAATCAGCAGACCCTCCCGCTCTCGCCACGGTTTCAACAAATTCACATATTACCGTTGGGTCTTCTTGCGCTAATCGGGCTGGTGGATCTCGTAGGTGACGGCCCCGACCTTCCGAGCCACCTCATAGGGTCCCTGCCAATGGGCCAGCAACTTTGACTCGCTCGATGGCAGGAGGAGCAGGACCCGATCTCCTGGTTCAAAGGCATGCACCTGCGCGTCCTGGTTATAAGTTTGTTCCTGTATCTCCTGCGCGGCCTTCAAGTTCTCACGAGCTAGGGCTCCAGCCTGAGCGAGGTACTCCTGCAGCTGGAGGATAAACTTCAGGAGGCCTTGGGTTGGAGAAGGGGACTGCTCCCATGTTTCCCATATGAGGTCCAACAGGCCCCATGGACAGCGTCCATATAGCAGCTCAAACAGGGAGAACTTCGTCGACAACTAGGGTTCCTCTTGGATGGCTAGCAGCAGGGGAAGGAGCAGCTGGTCCCACCGGCGTAGCTTCTTTGGGGGGAACTTCCGCAACATCTCCTTTAGGGTTGTATTGAACTGTTCCACCAGCCCGTCCATCTGCGGGTGATAGACGGACGTGCGTAATTGTTTCACCCCTAGGAGCTCGCATACCTGCTGCAACAACCGGGAGGTGAAATTGGTGCCTTGGTCCGTTAAGATTTCCCGGGGCAGGCCCACTCGGGCAAAGGTCTTCACCAGTTCACCGATGATGGTCCGGGCGGTGGTGCTCCGCAATGGCACAGCCTCCGGGAACCGGTGGCGTAGTCAACATGACCAAGTCAACGATGACCTGAAGGACTTTTCGGGAGCGGGCCCACCAGGCCCATGGCCACTTGCTTGAATGGCATCTCCACTATGGGCATGGGAACTAGAGGGGCCCTGGGTACTCGCGGGGGAGTGGCCAACTGGCACTCCAGGCAGGAGCTACAATAGTCTCTCACCTCCTGGTGAACACTGGGCCAGAAGAACCGTGTCAAAATCTGGGCAAGGGTCTTTGCATGGCCTAAGTGCCCAGCAGTGGGGATGTCGTGCGCAAGCTTCATCACGGCCCGTCGGTGACACCGTGGTACCAGCAACTGTGTTCGTGCTTCCTTCGTGCGGGGATCATTTACCTGCTAATCTATCCTTGTGGTCAGGAGATACAAGGAAAATGAGGAGCTCTTTAAAGATGAGGCTAAATGAACTTAAAGAACTACTGGTGCTTCACAGCAAATATGGAAAGACAGTCTATTTATAACATCTCACCAATGCTATCTGTATTAACACGTTTATCACATCATCGGTATAATGATACCATCTTTTCCTCTCTGTTTGTTTTCTTCCCATTTATATAGCACATTTTTGGATATTTATTCCCTTCTTTTTATGACTAAAGATGTTTCCACAATAATAGGCACTTTCTTCCTTATGGAAAGAGTTTATTCTCCTGGTAATAAATTGCAGTTAAAGATGAGAGTTTATTTTAATCAATCCAGACTTTTCAGCCTAATGCACAACCACGAGCCTTTATTCTTTTCAGATGCACCTGTTTGGAGTTGTGCTGGGCACGTCTTCTCTGCAGATCTGTTTAGTGCAGGTGGTGAGGAAGACAAAGTGCTGATAAACAGGAAGCTGTAATCAGGATTTCCTGTCTGTGCTTGGAGCTGATTTAGCTTCAGATATTAACTTGAAAATATAACAAAAAGGCAGCACAATTCTGTTATCTTCAGACTTTTATGGATGATTTTAAATTGATTTTATAACAACAATGTATTTTGGTTAGGGCTGTCAATTCATTGCAGTTAACTCGCGATTAACTCAAAGAAATTAATCACAGTTAAAAAAATTAATTGTGATTAATCGCAGTTTTAATCACACTGTTAAACAATAGAATACCAATTGAAATTTATTAAATATTTTGGATGTTTTTCTACATTTTCATATATATTGTATTCTCTATTGTAATTGAAATCAAAGTGTATATTATTTTTTATTACAAATATTTGCACTGTAAAAATGATAAACAAAAGAAATAGTACTTTTCAATTCACCTCATACAAGTACTATAGTGCAATCTCTTTGTCGTGAACGTGCAATTTACAAATATAGATTTTTTTTTGTCACATAACTGCACTCAAAAACAAAACAATGTAAAATGTCAGTCTACAAGCCCACTCAGTCCTATTTCTTGTTCAGCCAATCGCTAAGACAAACAAGGTTGTTTACATTTACAGGAGATACTGCTGCCTGCTTCTTGTTTACAATGTTAACTGAAAGTGAGAACAGGCATTCCTTTACATGACCCTTTTGTAACTGGCATTGCAAGGTATTTATGTGCTAGATATGCTAAACATTCGTATGCCCCTTTGGCCACCATTCCAGAGGACATGCTTCCATGCTGATGACACTTGTTTAAAAAATAACGTGTTAATTAAATTTCTGACTGAACTCCTTGGGGGAGAATTGTATGTCCCCTGATCTGTTTTAACCGCATTCTGCCATGTCTTTCATGTTATAGCAGTCTCGGATGATGACCCAGCACATGTTGTTCATTTTAAGAACACTTTCACTGCAGATTTGACAAAACACAAAGAAGGTTATGAAGATAGCTACAGCACTCGACCCAAGGTTTAAGAATCTGAAGTGCCTTCCAAAATCTGAGAGGGACAAGGTGTGGAGCTTGTTTTCAGAAGTCTTAAAAGAGCAACACTCCAATGCGGAAACTACAGAACCCAAACCACCAAAAAAGAAAATCAACCTTCTGCTGGTGGCATATGACTCAGATAATGAAAATGAACATGCATTGGTCTGCACTGCTTTGGATAGTTATCGAGCAGAACCCATCATCAGCATTGATGCATGTCCCCTGGAATGGTGGTTGAATCATGAAGGGACAAATGAATCTTTAGCACATCTGGCACATAATTATCTTGTGATGCCAGCTACAACAATGCCATGAGAATGCCTGTTCTCACTTTCAGGTGACATTGTAAACAAGAAGCGGGCAGCATTATCTCTTGCAAATGTAAATAAAATTGTTTGTCTGAGCAATTGGCTGAACAAGAAGTATGACTGAGTGGACTTTTATTTTTGAATGCACGGTTTTTTGTATATAATTCTACATTTGTAAGTTCAACTTTCATGATAAAGAGATTGCACTACAGTACTTGTATTAGGTGAATAGAAAAATACTATTTCTTATGTTTTTTCACAGTGCAAATACTTGTAATCAAAAATAAATATAAAGTGAGCAATGTACACTTTGTATTCTGTGTTGTAATTGAAATCAATATATTTGAAAATGTAGGAAACATCCAAAAATATTTAAATAAATGGTATTCTGTTATTGTTTAACAGTGTGATTAATCACAGGTTTCAGAGTAGTAGCCGTGTGAGTCTGTATCCGCAAAAAGAACAGGAGTACTTCTGGCACCTTAGAGACTAACCAATTTATTAGAGCATAATCTTTTGTGGCTACAGCCCACTTCATTGGATGCACAGAATGGAACATATAGTAAGAAGATATATATATTCATACAGGTAAGTTGGAAGTTGCCATATAAACTGTGAGAGGCTAATTAGTTAAGATGAGCTATTATCAGCAGGAGAAAAAAACTTTTGTAGTGATAATCAAGATGGCTCATTTAGACAGTTGACAAGAAGGTGTGAGGATACTTAATTTAGGGAATAGATTCAATATGTGTAATAACCCAGCCACTCCCAGTCTCTATTCAAATCCAAGTTAATGGTATCTAGTTTGCATATTAATTCAAGCTCAGCAGTTTCTCGTTGGGGTCTGTTTTTGAAGCTTTTCTGTTGCAAAATTGCTACCCTTAAATCTTTTACTAAGTGGCCAGAGAGGTTGAAGTGTTCTCCTACCAGTTTTTGAATGTTCTGATTCCTGATGTCAGATTTGTGCCCATTTATTCTTTTGCGTAGAGACTGTCTGGTTTGGCCAATGTACATGGCAGAGGGGCATTGCTGGCACATGATGGCACATGCTGGCACTGTAGTAGCTGACTTAGAACAACGCTTCCTTAGCTCTCGTCCCCTAACACCCCTGCTCTACTTGCGCTACATTGATGACATCTTCATCATCTGGACCGATGGAAAAGAAGCCCTTGAGGAATTCCACCATGATTTCAACAATTTCCATCCCACCATCAACCTCAGCCTAGACCAATCCACACAAGCGGTCCATTTCCTGGACACTACTGTGCTAATAAGCGATGATCACATAAACACCACACTATACCGGAAACCTACTGACCGCTATACTTACCTACATGCCTCCAGCTTCCATCTAGGACACACCACACAATCCATTGTCTACAGCCAAGCTCTAAGATACAACCGCATTTGCTCCAATCCCTCAGACAGAGACAAACACCTACAAGATCTCTATCAAGCATTCTAAAAACTACAGTACCCACCTGCTGAAGTGAAAAAACAGATGGACAGAGCCAGAAGAGTACCCAGAAGTCACCTACTATGGGACAGGCCCAACAAAGAAAATAACAGAACGCCACTAGCCATCACCTTCAGCCCCCAACTAAAACCTCTCCAGCGCATCATCAAAGATTTACATCCTGTCCTGAAAAATGATCCCTCACTCTCACAGATCTTGGGAGACAGACCACTCCTCACTTACAGACAGCCCCCCAACCTAAAGCAAATACTCTCCAGCAACCCCACACCACACAACAAAAACAGTAACCTAGGAACCTATCCTTGCAACAAAGCCCAATGCCAACTCTGTCCACGTATTTATT
The DNA here is from genome assembly GCF_965152235.1 of Eretmochelys imbricata. Classification (NCBI taxonomy): domain Eukaryota; kingdom Metazoa; phylum Chordata; order Testudines; family Cheloniidae; genus Eretmochelys; species Eretmochelys imbricata. The sequence continues at coordinate 115,238,377 of NC_135577.1, forward strand.
CAAGTGACACCATCATAGGACCTAACCACATTAGCCACGCCATCAGGGGCTCATTCATCTGCACATCTACCTATGTGATATATGCCATTATAGGCCAGCAATGCCCCTCTGCCATGTACATTGGCCAAACCAGACAGTCTCTACGCAAAAGAATAAATGAACACAAATCTGATGTCAGGAATCATAACATTCAAAAACTGGTAGGAGAACACTTCAACCTCTCTGGCCACGCAGTAAAAGATTTAAGGGTAGCAATTTTGCAACAGAAAAGCTTCAAAAACAGACCCCAACGAGAAACTGCTGAGCTTGAATTAATATGCAAACTAGATACCATTAACTTGGGTTTGAATAGAGACTGGGAGTGGCTGGGTCATTACACATATTGAATCTATTCCCTAAGTTAAGTATCCTCACACCTTCTTGTCAACTGTCTAAATGGGCCATCTTGATTATCACTACAAAAGTTTTTTCTCCTGCTGATAATAGTTCATCTTAACTAATTAGCCTCTCACAGTTTGTATGGCAACTTCCAACTTATCTGTGTGTGTGTGTGTGTATATATATATCTATCTTCCTACTATATGTTTCATTCTATGCATCCGATGAAGTGGGCTGTAGCCCACAAAAGCTTATGCTCTAATAACTTGGTTAGTCTCTAAGGTGCCAGAAGTACTCCTGTTCTTTCAGTGTGATTAATCGTGATTAATTTTTTTAATCGCTTGACAGCCCTAACTGTGATAGCTAAAAGTAAAAATATAAAAAAATAACAGCATTAATTTCCAGGCTTACTATCAAAGGGTTTAGTGCTGTGCGAAGAACAGAAAAGCTATTTAGCCCCGCTCTAAAAGAAAGTAATATTAACAGAGAAAGAGGAGGGTGTAGAGAATCAGCAGTTGCTTCTGCTGCCTAGAGGCTGAACGGCACTGAACTGCAGTCAGCCCCTCTGTGGAGTCAGAGAAAGGATTTCATTCCCTCAGCCCTGTGGAGATCTCCAGTGCAAAGCTTATGTTCCAGGCTTTGCACAGGATAGGAGCTTTGGCTCTGCACTGTATATACAGGGTTAAATCTTGAAGCCCTGGTTCAAGCAAAACTCCCATTAAAGTCAATGGCACTGATTCTTCTCTCCTTTGACAGCAGTTTTACCCCACTGTAATTTCATTGACTTCAGTGAAGGAATATGTTTTGATTTACACTGGAGTAAGGAAGAGGAGAGTCAGACTCTATGAGTTAGGACAGAGGAAGGACTGTACAGTTTGAGCCTGCCCTACACATGTATGTTTGTCCTAAAAAAGGAAATTATCAATCACATTTTGTACACATGCTGCATTTTACTGAAATATTTCAGAGTAACAGCCGTGTTAGTCTGTATTCGCAAAAAGAAAAGGAGTACTTGTGACAGCTTAGAGACTAACCAATTTATTTGAGCATACGCTTTCGTGAGCTACAGTTCACTTCATCGGATGCATACTGTGGAAAGTGTAGAAGATCTTTTTATACACACAAAGCATGAAAAAATACCTCCCCCAACCCCACTCTCCTGCTGGTAGTAGCTTATCTAAAGTGATCACTCTCCTTACAATGTGTATGATAATCAAGTTGGGCCATTTCCAGCACAAATCCAGGTTTTCTCTCCCCCCCGCCTCCCCCCACACACACAAACCCACTCTCCTGTTGGTAATAGCTTATCTAAAGTGACCACTCTCCTTACAATGTGTATGATAATCAAGATGGGCCATTTCCAGCACAAATCCAGGGTTTAACAAGAACGTCTGGGGGCGCGGGGGGGGGTAGGAAAAAACAAGGGGAAATAAGTTACCTTGCATAATGACTTAGCCACTCCCAGTCTCTATTCAAGCCTAAGTTAATTGTATCTAATTTGCAAATGAATTCCAATTCAGCAGTCTCTCGCTGGAGTCTGGATTTGAAGTTTTTTTGTTCTAATATCGCAACTTTCATGTCTGTAATCGTGTGACCAGAGAGATTGAAGTGTTCTCCGACTGGTTTATGAATGTTATAATTCTTGACATCTGATTTGTGTCCATTTATTCTTTTATGTAGAGACTGTCCAGTTTGACCAAGGTACATGGCAGAGGGGCATTGCTGGCACATGATGGCATATATCACATTGGTAGATGTGCAGGTGAACGAGCCTCTGATAGTGTGGCTGATGTTATTAGGCCCTGTGATGGTATCCCCTGAATAAATATGTGGGCACAGTTGTCAACGGGCTTTGTTGCAAGGATAGGTTCCTGGGTTAGTGGTTCTGTTGTGTGGTATGTGGTTGCTGGTGAGTATTCGCTTCAGGTTGGGGGGCTGTCTGTAGGCAAGGACTGGCCTATTTCCCAAGATTTGTGAGAGTGTTGGGTCATCCTTCAGGATAGGTTGTAGATCCTTAATAATGCGTTGGAGGAGTTTTAGTTGGGGGCCGAAGGTGACGGCTAGTGGCGTTCTGTTATTTTCTTTGTTAGGCATGTCCTATAGTAGGTGACTTCTGGGAACTCTTCTGGCTCTATCAATCTGTTTCTTCACTTCTCAGGTGGGTATTGTAGTTGTAAGAATGCTTGATAGAGATCTTGTAGGTGTTTGTCTCTGTCTGAGGGGTTGGAGCAAATGGAGTTGTATCGCAGAGCTTGGCTGTAGACAATGGATTGTGTAGTGTGGTCAGGGTGAAAGCTGGAGGCATGTAGGTAGGCATAGCGGTCAGTAGGTTTCCGGTATAGGGTGGTGTTTATGTGACCATTGTTTATTAGCACTGTAGTGTCCAGGAAGTGGATCTCTTGTGTGGACTGGACCGGGCTGAGGTTGATGGTGGGATGGAAATTGTTGAAATCATGGTGGAATTCCTCAAGGGCTTCTTTTTCATGGGTCCAGATGATGAAGATGTCATCAATATAGCGCAAGTAGAGTAGGGGCATTACGGGACGAGAGCTAAGGAAGCATTGTTCTAAGTCAGCCATAAAAATGTTGGCATACTGTGGGGCCATGCGGGTACCCATAGCAGTGCCGCTGATTTGAAGGTATACATTGTCCCCAAATGTAAAATAGTTATGGGTAAGGACAAAGTCACAAAGTTCAGCGACCAGGTTAGCCGTGACATTATCGGGGATAGTGTTCTTGACAGCTTGTAGTCCATCTTTGTGTGGAATGTTGATGTAGAGGGCTTCTACATCCATAGTGGCCAGGATGGTGTTATCAGGAAGATCACCGATGGATTGTAGTTTCCTCAGGAAGTCAGTGGTGTCTCGAAGATAGCTGGGAGTGCTGGTAGCGTAGGGCCTGAGGAGGGAGTCTACATAGCCAGACAATCCTGCTGTCAGAGTGCCAATGCCTGAGATGATAGGGCGCCCAGGATTTCCAGGTTTGTGGATCTTGGGTAGTAGATAGAATATCCCAGGTCAGGGTTCCAGGGGTGTGTCTGTGCGGATTTGATCTTGTGCTTTTTCAGGGAGTTTCTTGAGCAACTGCTGTAGTTTCTTTTGGTAACTCTCAGTAGGATCAGAGGGTAATGGCTTGTAGAAAGTGGTGTTGGAGAGCTGCTGAGCAGCCTCTTGTTCATATTCTGACCTATTCATGATGACAACAGCACCTCCTTTGTCAGCCTTTTTGATTATGATGTCAGAGTTGTTTCTGAGGCTGTGGATGGCATTGTGTTCTGCATGGCTGAGGTTGTGGGGCAAGTGATGCTGCTTTTCCACAATTTCAGCCCGTGCACGTCGGCGGAAGCATTCTATGTAGAAGTCCAGTCTGCTGTCTCGACCTTCAGGAGGAGTCCACCTAGAATCCTTCTTTTCGTAGTGTTGGTAGGGAGGTCTCTGTGGATTAGTATGTTGTTCAGAGGTGTGTTGGAAATACTCCTTGAGTCGGAGACGTCGAAAATAGGATTCTAGGTTACCAGAGAACTGTATCATGTTCGTGGAGGTGGAGGGGCAGAAGGAGAGGCCCCGAGATAGGACAGCTGCTTCTGCTGGGCTAAGAGTATAGTTGGATAGGTCAAACTGGACAGTCTCTACGTAAAAGAATAAATGGACACAAATCAGATGTCAAGAATTATAACATTCATAAACCAGTCGGAGAACACTTCAATCTCTCTGGTCACGCGATTACAGACATGAAAGTTGCTATATTACAAGAAAAAAACTTCAAATCCAGACTCCAGCGAGAGACTGCTGGAGACATTTTTATGGCTGACTTAGAACAACGCTTCCTCAGCTCTCGTCCCCTAACGCCCCTACTCTACTTGTGCTATATTGATGACATCTTCATCATCTGGACCCATGGAAAAGAAGCCCTTGAGGATTTCCACCATGATTTCTACAATTTCCATCCCACCATCAACCTCAGCCTGGTCCAGTCCACACAAGAGATCCACTTCCTGGACACTACAGTGCTAATAAACGATGGTCACATAAACACCACCCTATACCGGAAACCTACTGACCGCTATTCCTACCTACACGCCTACAGACAGCCCCCCAACCTGAAGCAAATACTCACCAGCAACCACATACCACACAACAGAACCACTAACCCAGGAACCTATCCTTGCAACAAAGCCCCTTGCCAACTGTGCCCACATATCTATTCAGGGGACACCATCACAGGGCCAAATAACATCAGCCACACTATCAGAGGCTCGTTCACCTGCACATCCACCAATGTGATATATGCCATCATGTACCAGCAATGCCCCTCTGCCATGTACATTGGTCAGACTGGACAGTCTCTACATAAAAGAATAAATAGACACAAATCGGATGTCAAGAATTATAACATTCATAAACCAGTCGGAGAACACTTCAATCTCTCTGGTCACGCGATTACAGACCTGAAAGTTGCGATATTAGAACAAAAAAACTTCAAATCCAGACTCCAGCGAGAGACTGCTAAATTGGAATTTATTTGCAAATTGGGTACAATTAATTTAGGCTTGAATAGAGACTGGGAGTGGCTAAGTCATTATGCAAGGTAACCTATTTCCCCTTGTTTTTTCTAACCCCTCTCCCCCTCAGACCCTGGATTTGTGCTGGAAATGGCCCACCTTGATTATCATACACATTGTAAGGAGAGTGATCACTTTAGATAAGCTATTACCAGTAGGAGAGTGGGGTTGGGGGAGGTATTTTTTCATGCTTTGTGCGTATAAAAAGATCTTCTACACTTTCCACAGTATGCATCCGATGAAGTGAGCTGTAGCTCACAAAAGCTTATGCTCAAATAAATTGGTTAGTCTCTAAGGTGCCACAAGTACTCCTTTTCTTTTTACTGAAATATAGGAATGAGAATACAATACGAGTTTTCAATTTCAGCTGAGGATCTCAAAGCACTTTACAGATGCTTAGGAATTAAATCTCAAAACACCCCAATGAGTTAGGAACGTATTATGGTCATTTTACAGGAAGAGAAACTGAGAATCAGAAAGATCACTGACTCAGCCACAGACACACAGAGCAAGGAACAGGACTCCTTATTGCTAGCCTCTGCTTTGGTCATTAGACCATTCTTTCCTCCGAGGAGAAATGCTATGTGCAGAACTAGACGTAGACAAACATTAAGGTGTGGGTAGCAATTACTGGTGCCAAGACAAAGTTGCACACATAACAGTTTGAATTCTTCCAGTGGTTTCACACACCTTAGCTCCAAAGCCATTCCTCACGCCCTTCCCCACCTAAAGAGACACTGCAGCAGGAAATGTGCTTGAGGAAAACAATTGCCCATTAACTTTGCTCTGCAGGCAGAGGAGGCAGTCTTGCTTTTATCTGCTTCGATATAAAACACTGACATCATCTGGCAATAGGGAGAGGTGCTTTTATTTATTTACTTCCCTTAGCCGCCTCCTCCTCCTGTAAAGCTAGAGGGCCCTGCCTGCAGTGAGCACCTGGTCTAGAGCTCATTGAAGTCAGCCAGCCAGATCTGGCCTTCTCATGGGCTTGGCATCGGACCCCGGAAGGAGTGTGGTTTTCATGCAGAGCATATGGCAGGATTTGAGGCACATGGGAAATGGGTTTGCTGCATCCCTGCCTGCATCAGAGCCCTGCTTCCTGGGGAGTTCCTTTGCAGGAAGAGAACAGGCAGTGACCATAAATCCACTGTGCAGCAACTCCCCTGGTAAGAGGGCTACTTCTGCCTCAGGGCTCTAGCAGGGACTGCATATAGCTCCACAGCTTTTGGGGTGGGGAAGGATATTTTTTCTTCCCCTCCCCCACAGATCACTGCTTTGTGCCAAGCCCAGCTTCTTGTACTTAGTACAGTGGGAGAGAAGCTTCATCCCAGTGAATTTAATGAGGCTTTTGCCCAAGTTAGGACTACTGCAGAATTCAGTTGTTAATGACAGATCATAAAAGTCTGGCTGCACTTGGAATGGATTTTTGGTTTGTGTATTTTTTAGCTATCCAGTACATGCCTAAATGGCTCATTCGCTGCTTCACATTTTCCATTGTTACTGTAATTTTTTCAGTCAAACAGAATTGAGAGTGAAGGGGACGCAGACTAAGTGGTGCTGAAATTTTCTCTGTAGCTTCAATAAACATTTGATATCAGGAACTTTTTCTGTAAAACTCCCCACAGTGACACCACCCCTTTTGACCCCTCACCCAGTTTTAAATCAGTACCCATTGACTTTAGTGTGGCTGGCAAACCTGCATGATCAGAGCTTTTTTCTTTTTGAAAATAGCAGTCAATCCAAATGCAAAAGTTCTGAAAAGCTAAAGCAGTTACAAGTCTAGTACATTCCATTCCGATGACACATCCGTACTGCAAGGAGACACACTTTAAAGCAACAGCTCCACACCTTAAATGCCTGTGGCTGGTGAATAGACACATATATGCATAGGTTTCCAAAGACCTCCTAACCCTAAACTAAACAATGATGGGGGAAGGAGGGGAAGGGAAGAAAGGGGAGAGTAAATAAAGTTCCCTCTGAATCTGAAAACCTGGCTGTATGTACAACAGCATAATGGACACAGGGGTAATCACTGCTATTGTCCCAAACATTGAAAAATCACAAGTCAGGCACCAGAAAATCATGAGATTGGCTTTAAAACCACGACACTATTTTGGAACAATTATAAATATGGGTTTTTTTTCATTTGTCTTCTGAACCTTTTGATACACTCAGTTCATGCTTTCAAACTTTTCTCCACAACCAGAAGGGCTAGAAACTTACTGCTTCAGTGGGGTTATTTTAATGGAAACTGAGATTCTTGTATAATCACTTGACTTCAGGAGCTGGGACTTTAAGAAAAACCTCAAATATTGCAAGACATGATAAAAATCACAGGAATTGGCGGTCCTGGGTTACTGTTATAGTTCAGCCATTTGCTCATGGGGCTGCTGTTTCTAGCTGCCCTGCAGTTTACGTGTGGCCTGTGCTGCAGAACATTAGAGAGTGAGGATCCAAAACACTAATTACTGTAACCCATGTGACTGTTTCATCCATTATTATAGAACCACTAGGCCACTGTTGTCCTGCCTTTGTCAGCGGAGGGGATGAGCTCCTGGAGGACTGGAGCAGGAGGAGCATAGACAGTGGTGCTACCTTTGTGCCGTCTTTCTCTCCACTCCCATCCGTACGGAAGCCTATCTTTCGATGTCGCATTGAGTTGATGCTCTGTGGCTGAAGGGAGCTATCAGAAATTAGAACAGGAGAACTCTCTTCACATCAGTCCACCCTTCTCCTATTTTGTGGGCCTGACTCCACTAATTTACTTTGGTTTCCTTTGTCTGTATGGAATTCCTCACCCAAGAGAGGTGGGATTCTGGGAGCTGTAGAGATTCCCTGGCAGCACAGCGGTGTTCTTAAGGGAGGTGGCGGGAGGAGAGGTGCTCCAGGAGGCCAGGTGAGGAACCAGAAGCCAGCAGAGCATTGAGGCTCAGGGCCTCTGTGTGGAGGGCTCTAGTCTCTGAGATCGGCTGAGTTTAGGGACTGAACCCTGGCCTCTGCTGGTTCAATTGCTCCTGACCTCCAGGAGCAATGCCAGAGAAACTCTATAAGGCAAATTTTGGAGCTTGTAGCAACCTAGATGGATAATTCCCTTATTATTTTGATTTGAACTGTCCTGTTAAAATGCAGCATAATGACATAAACCGGCTTGACAGGCTGTCAAGAGTGACTTGACTCCAGTTTGACATTGCTTTCAATCCCTGTGCCTCCTTGCTGCAAATAGAATGCCTGTTGCAGACTAGACCCTCATGGTAGAGGGGCCTTAAAATGAGGTACCTCATAAGATGTACTGCTGTTAAAATAGCCTCACACCTCAGTTCTTCTGCACACAGCCCATCACACTTTCACATATGCAGGGCCGGATTAAGACCTTTAGGGGCCCTAAGAACTGAAAAGATTATGGTGCCCCCCCCATGTAATTCAAAATAAAAACAATACATCTCTACCCCGATATAACGCGACCCAGTATAACACGAATTTGGATATAATGCGGTAAAGCAGCACTCCACGGGGGCAGGGCTGTGCGCTCCGGTGGATCAAGCAAGTTCGATATAACGCGGTTTCACCTATAACGCGGTAAGATTTTTTGGCTCCCGAGGACAGCGTTATATCGGGGTAGAGGTGTACTATACCGTAAAATAAAATTTTATTTTTCGAAATGACACAAAACTTACATGTATGCTGAAATTAAAATAGCTTCTTTCTAGATTTTCTGATTGCAAAATTCTGGATAAGTTCATCGAAGCTGACTCGACGAAGCATGTCCGCTTCCATACACAATAGGGAAAGCGAATCAAGTCTGTCCTGACACATTGTTGTTCTCTGAGGGTTTTTTATTCTTTTCAGCTGAGAAAAGATTTTTCCCATGATGACTACTTCGATGCTTTTTTTGAAATATCAAATTTTTTCAAAAAAAAAATCTCTTTTTTTTGGTGCCCCCTGCTTTGCTGGTGCCCTCAGCACGTGCTTGGTCTGCCTATTGGGTAATCCAGTCCTGCACATATGATATGCAAATAGCACATTTTGCAAGTGATGTCCTATTAGAATGGAAGAGGAAGACATTAGGAGGCTGTTACCAAATTAACCTCCACATCAATCAAAAGGAAACAAAAGAAAAGAAAACATTTGTGATAGGATGTGCTTAGGAATAGGATCTGATCAAACTGAGTTCAAGAGCATGTTCTGAACACTTAGAAATTTTAAAACAGTTCAGCTGTGGTGAGATCTAAAAAAACATTTAAAGGGAAACTCTCAGATGCCATAATCGCATATTTTTAAACATATTATTAATTATACATGTCTGGAAATAAAGCCAGAGATTTGCGCAACTAAAAGAATTTTTAGAAAACTAATTTACTCTCCATTGTTTATGAATGCATGAACAGACAGACAGAGGATAGGTCTTTGTCAGTTGTTTACATTGCATATTTGGTTTAGCTTGAACAATGAAGACAGGTTTATCAGGCTGACTGTTCTTTCTGGCAAGGAAGCATGATATGAACCTTTCAGGGTTAAAGATTTTGAAAATCTTCAGTTGATGTTCACAACCCCCCCCCGCCCCGTAATTTAAACCATGGGGCTCAGTCCTCTGCTATGTCTAATGTCTGCTGCCTGCCGCAGTGGGAGGGAAGCCGTAAAGGAAGTGGTTGTTACTCCCCGGGCCTGGGGCAGCTGAGAGCCAGTTTTGCCCTCAGCGTGGATTAGAACAGCCATGGAGTTGCCCTAAACTATCTCAAAAATACAGTGACCATCAGACCATGGTCTGCCACAGCACAGCCAGCCAGCCAGCCACACTCCCTTGCCCTAGCACATCCCCAAGAGATCCACTTTGCACCATGCAGATATTCTTCCTACATCAGGAGAATCCGTGGCTAGCAGTTTAAGCACAATGGAGCTGTTTGTGAGTCTCAGGATTCAGCCTGTGTGTTTCCCAAGAGTGGTTCAATTGAAAAAAAAAAAAAAAAAAAGGCAAAAGAATGTTGCTGTAGCTGAAGGGAAGCCTGTGCTAGGTGTCAGGAGGCAGGGCTCGATTTACACCTTACTTGCCCCTAGGCACAGCATCTTCCGTGCCCTCCCGCCCAGAGACCCCTTCACAGATCCCCCACCACAACTGCACAGCACCCTGCACACCCCCACCCAGTGCTCCACCGCCCTCAGACCCCCTCCACTGCCCAGCACCCCCCCACACAGCCCCACCACCACAACTGCCCAATGCCCCACATAGACCCCCCTACTGCCCAGCGCCCCAACACACACAGACCTCCCCCATCCCCCACGGGCCAGCACCCTCCACAGACTTCCCGACTGCCCAACACCCCCCCCCACAGCCCCACCACCACAACTGTCCAGCGCCCCAACATACACAGACCTCCCACACCCCCCACTGTTCAGCACTCCCCACAGACCTCCCCACTGCCCAGGACCCCAACACACAGAGACCTCCCCCATCCCCCACTCCCCAGCACCCCCACAGACCCCCCCTACTGCCCAGCACCCCCACACATAGCCCCACCACCACAGCTGTCCAGTGCCCCACACAGACCCCCCTACTGCCCAGCACCCCAACACACACAGACTTCTCCCACTCCCTCACTGCCCAGCACCCTCCACAAATCCCACGCTGCCCAGCGCCCCCACCCCCTCACTGCCCAGCACCCTCCCACAAACGCCCCCCAGAGACCCCCTTTCTTGTGCCCTACCCCCCGGCCGCATTCACCAGCCCCGCTGGGAGGTGACTGTTTCCGCCGAGCTGAGCTGGCAGTGCGGCCAGGGCTGGTGGGGATTTTTCTGGCCTCTCAGGAGCGGCACGATCAGCCACGCTGGAGCAGGAGTGGGGCCTGCCCAGGCTGGGCTCCCTCGGACCCACTTACCTAGCAGGGCCCCCTGCGTTGGACTGCTGAGCTGTTCACCTGCGGCTTTGCCTTCCCTGCTGTCAGGAGCGCTCCAGCAGGGTTGTGTGGGGCCGTCTCCCCCTCAACCGGCCCCGCACCCTGCCCGGACCTTCGAGCGGCAAACGTTGAATTGTTAGGCACCGTTAGAACTCGGGTGCCCCTAGGCATGTGCCTATTGTGCCCAACTGGAAATCCAGTCCTGTCAGGAGGAGAACTCCTTCTTCAGCACGTGTCCTTTAGAGGCAGTGTATTTAGTTTTTCATGAGAATGTTTCCATCACTCTCTCTCTGCTCCTCTTTCTACTGTCTCCTCTAAGGAGAACACGAACCCCCTAATGTCCAAAACTCATGATGCTCCATATGAGGTACAATAGCTTCACCCCTCTCCAGTACCTACCTGGCTTCATTTCTCATTCTCTTGCACCATGCTGCAATGCTGGGGTTGGAAACACCACAGGGGGATGTTTAAATGCATACACTAAACCTCTGTGTATATTGAATTAAGAAAAAATTAATAGAAACTATTATTAGCTTTTGAATTTTTCTTTTCTTTTTTTTAAACAGTGTAGACAAATCCAACAGGAGGGCTGGTCAAATTTTTGCCATCCAAGTTATTTAATGATGGAAAATCGGGGTTTGACCAAAGATTTTTTGGGGGATTGCAAAAACAAGGGTTTGTTTTTTGTGGAAATTTCTGATTTTTTGTCAAAACAAAAATCATCCAACCCCCACAGTGTTTTGCTTTTCTGCCAAAATCTTTCAGTATTTGAATTTTTGCCAAAGAGAAAAGAAAATTTCTGTGGAAAATTTAAATGAAACATTTTCTGAGTGGAGGGGTAGGAGGACCCAAATATTCTTCAACCAGTTCTGTTCAACAAAACCTAGGAGATCGCCTGATTTCATCTTCTTCAAGCACACAGAGCTAAAGGAAAATACCAAGCCCACACCTGATAATACAACACTTACACCACCATCCTTTCCATTGTGTGAAAACTAGCAAGTGGTTATTGAGTGAGGTAAATTAATTACTTTTAAAACTATGGATTCCTGTTCTAATGGTTAAACCAGTCTGGACAGATTGCAGTGATTGGTTGTGATGTGAGTGGATTAAATGCAATGGTATCTTCTTTCAATAGCTGGAGGGCTACTCTTCCAGTTGATCAGAGTACCTGCTGGGTGAGACAGACCTTTAATATCTGTGATTTCAGTCTCTGATCACTATGGGAAATGCCCCTTCATTTGAGGAGATGTTGCCAAATCCAAATATTTCTCACTTTGCCTTTTCGTTCCCTTTAAAGGAGAGATTATTCATGATGTCTGTCAAGAAGGAAGGTGCCCAGAAGAAATGGGCTGCCGTAAAGGAGAAACTTGGGCCGCAAGAGACTGACCAGTCAGAGGCCAACCTGGAAAATGCAGAGCCAGAGCTATGCATTCGCCTCCTACAAATGCCCTCAGTAGTGAACTACTCTGGTCTCAAGAAGCGATTGGAGAGCAGTGATGACACCTGGATGGTCCAGTTCCTTGAGCTGAGTGGCCTAGATCTGCTCTTAGAGGCCCTGGACAGGCTGTCTGGAAGAGGAGTATCCAGGATTTCTGATGCCCTGCTTCAGCTCACCTGCATTAACTGTGTGCGAGCTCTCATGAACTCCCACAAGGGGATCGAATACATTGTCAGCAATGAAGGCTATGTCAGGAAACTCTCTCAAGGTAAGAACACTTATTGTTCCTTTTAAACACACACAAGTCAGCTTCGCAATAAGGCTTCTTGTTGCTTAGTCACCAGCTCCATTCTGAACATATTATTTCACATATAGATATTAAAGAGTTTTTTATATTTTTGTCATGCTGTTTTCTTTTAAATATAGGGCTTTAGCAGCTTTCTCACAAGGACATTAGAGGCTATTCTTATGCCTACTCATTTAATAAAAGAGGGATTTTTTACTCTAAAAAAACCTACTGCTTTTAAATGCCACTTCCCCAAATTTTTGGCATATGGCAGAGAAGAAATATTGGACCCGTTTCCACACAGAAGTCTTTTATGTTTTGCCATCAAAGTGTAAAACGTTCTCTGTCTTAGGATAACATAGGAACTACTGGTTCCTTACCTCTCTGACTTCACCTTGCAAACAGATATCTGTCACTTATTGTTTGTCAAGTCAAAAAATAGAGTGTGGACAGTTAACCAAATGGACATCAACAGCTACAATTGACAAAGAAGAAGGGCGTCTCTGTGGTTAAGACTCAGGACATCCCAGTTCTATACCTGGTGCTGCCACAGATTTCCTGTGCGACCTTGAGCAAGTCATTTAATTTCTCTAGGCCTTAGTTTCCATCTGTAAAATGAGGCTAATGCTGCCTTCTTTCTTCCATCCTTTGTGTGTCTTGGTTGTTTAGATTTAAGTTCTTCAAGACATCTCTTACTATTTGTATAGTGTTAACCAGAATGAGGCCCTGATCTTAGCTGAGGTCTCTAAAGTTACTCAATGCCACATGGATCAGCGTTCATGTCGTGCTCCCTGTCAGGACCTGGCTTGGGCCGGGGAAGCTAATGATCCAACCAGTGGACCAAATTCGGTGATGAATCCTAGTCAGATGTTGCGCATATGCTAAGAAGAATTGCCATATCTACAAACCCATTATTTATAGCTATTTAAACCCTCCACTGTTTGATAAGCTTTTCTATTTTAAAGTGATCTTCCTTTTTCTCCTCCCAAAAAAGAAAAGACTTGTCTTTCCTAACTGCAATAAAATATAGGAATGGGCATTTTTCACTGTGGAAGTAGGAGCATTTGTAGGGTTATTCAGTAATGCAATCTCTTTGCTTCAATGTGAAAGATCAATAAGGTATATCCTGGCCTATGCTCTGTGGAACACACAGGGAAAGGGGAAGCAGAAATATAGGATGGCTGATGAGAGCAATTCATAGTGCACCCATTTAACTCAAAGAATAAGACTGTTCAAACAAATACCTGCGAAGTTTCTCCTGCTTTTCAAGAAACTGAACCGTTTTTACGAATTTGCAACAAAATGTGTAATTCTTAAGTGTCCAGGTATTTGAATCTCATTGCAAATACTTCCTGTAACACGTGCACAGATGCAAGCCACAAGTACATTGCTTATGTACGTCACAGATTATGGATGTTGATGGAGTTTCAGAGAAGTATACACTAATATACATTTTCTCTTTTTGGCAGCACTGGACACATCTAATGTCATGGTCAAAAAACAGGTGTTTGACCTGCTCGCTGCACTCTGCATTTACTCCCTGGATGGGCATGCCCTGGCTTTGGATGCTCTGGACCATTATAAGGCAAGCGCATAGTCAGAGTACTATATAGTGTTATTATCTAGTTCCCTGCGTGATAGGTAGACCAGTGTGCTCTATTATTTTGGCTCTGATCCTGCAGCTGGATGCACATGGGTGCATCCCTCCACCTGGGGGCACAGCGCAGGCATAAGGATCAAGTTGCATCATTCTGGCAGAGAGTCAGGGACTTAAAGACAGAGCTTTGTAGCAAGTAAAAAAAAAAAATAGGTGCCTTGCTTGTCAGCAGAAGTCTGAGTGGCTGCACAATGACTCAGCTGGAGGCAGCTGGCTGGCAGCCGTAAGGATCTTTGTGGCAGCCCTACCAGCATCAGTGGGAAACTCACAAAAATCAAAGGTACCATGCCTGTGGGTGTCACAGCCCTGGATGGCTGTACCAGGGAGCAGGAAGAAGTCTCAGGTCAAAGAGGGAACCTTTCCAATGCAAGTGATCAGTTTCCATTTACTTTCCCTGCTGACTAGATGTCTTCAGTGATTGAAGGAGCTGTCTCTAGCACACATTTTTCTTTCTCATGTTTAGTGAGATATGCTGATGAGGAGTTAAGATACTGACTTTGTTTTAGAGTCTGTTTTTAAAAGGGAAAAAAAAGTTTATGAACTGGAACATCTGCAATATCACCTGTGTGTTAACAGACGGTGAAGAACCAGCAGTACCGATTCAGTGTCATAATGAATGAGCTCTTCGCTACGGATAACGTGCCTTACATGATAACACTGCTAAGTGTTATTAATGCCGTGATCCTGGGGACTGAAGAACTAAGAATCAGGACGCAGCTCAGAAATGAGTTTATAGGTAAGAAAGTTGGTTGGATCTAACCTTATCAAAGGAATTAAACTCTTGAACTCAAGCCACTTCTGTGGTAGGTTTTCAAAATACCAGTAAGATAGTGAAATGAAAAAAAAGTTGTGCAAATTGCAATGTGTCATACCTGAGACACCAATAATGAGCTAACTTATAGCCAGAGCAGTAGCCTTTGACTCTTGTTTTATATTTGATAAACTTTCTTTAATCCCATTATTTCAAGCTTTGTTCTTCTTTTTCACATAAACTTGATCTTTTCTCCTTGTATGCTAACAGAATTCCAGCTTAATCTATCCTATAGATACACTGTATCCTCTATTCCATGAGCTAGTTTAATCAACTCATGTCTGTAGCAACCCAGTCTTTATTCAGGCCTGATCTACACTACACAGTTATGTCAACGTAAACTGCCTTACATTGATCTAGTTCTGGAAGTGTCTCCACTTAAATTTGACTTGCGCCGATTTAGTAACAGTACCCAAGCGGCATAGAGTCACGGTTGATATGATTAGGTTGATGCAGTGTCAGTGTAGATACTGCGTTGCTTACATTGACTGTGGCTTTCAAGAGCTTTCCCACAATGCCCCTTATTGACCATACAGTTGATACAAGCACTCCTGGTGAGGACACGCACCACCAACACAAAGAGCCAAGTGTGCACACACCCAAGCGATTTAATAACTGTGGTGGCTGTATGCTGATGTAAATTAGGTCAACATAATTTTGTAATGTAGACATGGCCTCAGTAATCCAGGGCCAAACTGAGATCTGATGCAACTCCTCTCACAGTTAATGGGAGTTGTGCTTTCTTTCACCAGGACTCAGTTTTGCCCATCCAGTGTAGCACGTGATTTAAGAAAATAGTAGTCTCTAATTCCTTGAACATAAGGAATGTTGGGTACAATGAGACCGATGTTCAAATATTCCGTTTTAAGAAATTTCATGTGCAGTTGAGGATAATACACCTATGTTTTTCATAACATTGTAAACTAAAGTCCTGATCCTGCAGATATTTAGCTCCAGGGTATTACGCACCTGCACAAATATTTGCAAGATTGGGATCCAAGCTCTTTTTAATGAACATTCCCCTTTCTATGTCCCAATCTTGCAAACATTTATGCATATGCTTAACTTTACTCATTCTGAGTAGTTCTGTTGAAGGCAATGGAACTGCTTGCAGTAGTAAGTAGTACTAGGCATGTGCATAAGTCTTTGCAGAACAGGGGTCTTAATTTTTTTTTTTTAATTTTTTGTACAGCCTTGCAATATGCAATGATTTGAGGTTCCAAGAGGAGAATTAAGTCATCTTGGTAATAATAAAAAAATGTAACTTTAAATAGCAATTTAATCCTTTGCACCCGGGAAATGTTAGATGTAATGCATATACAAACTCCTTACAGAAGTGCTTAACATCTAGTAGATTAGAATGACAACACTTTTTATTTTCCTCTGTCAGGTCTTCAGTTGTTGGATATTTTAACCAAGCTAAGGTAAGGTTTTCTTCTTTTAAACTTTATTTTATAATGTGATTCATTTTGATACAATTGTAAGAATATTTAGTGCTTATTTTAGCAATTCTTTCACTTTATAAAAATTTCTATTTTTATTTTATTTCCTTTTTTAAAAACATGTTTGGCTTATCTATATTTTTGTACTGCTTCCTTTCAGAGTTCTCTCCTGGTTAAAAATATAAAAAACAGACTCCAACGAGAGACTGCTGAATTGGAATTAATTGGCAAACTGGATACAATTAACTTAGACTTGAATAGAGACTGGGAATGGATGGGTCATTACACAAAGTAAAACTATTTCCCCATGTTTATTTCCCACCCCCAACTGTTCCTCAGACGTTCTTGTCAACTGCTGGAAATGGCCCACCTTGATTATCACTACAAAAGGTTTTATTCCCTCCCCTCTCCCCTCCCCCCCTTCTCCTGCTGGTATTCGCCTATCTTAAGTGATCACTCTCCTTACAGTGTGTATGGTAACACCCATTGGTTCATGTTCTCTGTGTATATAAATCTCCCCACTTGTATTTTCCACTGAATGCATCCGATGAAGTGAGCTGTAGCTCACGAAAGCTTATGCTCAAATAAATTGGTTAGTCTCTAAGGTGCCACAAGTACTCCTTTTCTTTTTACGAATACAGACTAACACGGCTGCTACTCTGAAACCTGTGTTTCACTGCACTTTTTCCTGTGGTATCTCATTTTTTTCTCCCTTTATGTTAACCATGGGCCAGAACCAAAACCCAAGAACCACACCCCCTCCCCAAACTTTCGCAGTGTTCCGAATCTGAATCGAGATCTAAATTTTGTAAATAGCTCCTTTTTCTAAACCAAAACCTAGGATCCAAGCACCCCAAATTTTGGAGTCTTTGAAATCTAAATCCAGATCCAAATTCTGATGCTTGAGCTCATCTCCATGTTGTAGGGCCCTGATCCCGCAAGTATTTGTGCACATACCTAGCTTTCAGCATGTGATTGTAGTCCTGTTGAAGTCAAGTGAACTACTCCATGCTTATCTTCAAGAATGTGTTTAAGGGCCTGATCCACATAGCACATTGATGTCAAAGTGAATCTTTCCATTGACTTCAACGAGCTTTGGATAAGGCCTGATGTGTGTTATTGGACTGGAGCTAAAGTGATCAGCACCTTTCAGAGTAAGCAGGGCAGTCCTTACCCGTACGCAAAGTACGCAGCTGCATAGGGCACCAGGAAATTTGGGGCACCAAATTTCCTGGTGCCTTGCACAGCTGCATGCTGCTCCAGCCCCTGCTCCGGCTCTGCCCCAGGCCCCCGCTTCGCCCCCAGCCCCGCCCCCACTCCCCATAGCTCTGCAGCAGGGTCGGGCCTGCAGTCACTGGCGGCGGGAAGTGCAGCAACCCAGCCCCAGCCGCACCGCCGGTGATTGCCGGGGGGTGGTTCCTCCCTGCCCCCCAAGCCAGCCCCCCCCCCCGCGGAGGCCTGGGCCCCCTCACTCCCCCGCAGGGGCTCTGCGTAGGGCCCCAGAACAGCTAGGGACAGCCCTGAGGATAAGCCCTAAGCGACGGGAGGCAGATGCATCAATGTTTTCCATGTGACAACTGGATTCTTGCTGTAGGCAGCCCTTGATATATATTTGTGTTGCCACATAGTTAATCAAAAGGATGGATTAAAAGATCAGGTCCAAAATCTGATTTCCTTTAAAAGATTTCCCCCTCCCACACACACACTCCAACTCCCTTTTATGGCTTGTTTCTAATTTATCAACACAGTTATGCTTTAAAACAGTGGTTTTCAACCTGTGGTCTGGGGACCCCTGGGGTCTGCAGACTATGTCTAAGATTTCCATAAATACTACAGTGGAGGTGCCAGATTCAAACTCTTTCAGGTTTCCATGGCACAGAAACACTAAAATCAGTCTCGGTGACACAGAAAGCCAACAGTGGTAGTAAATTAAATCTTCATTTTACCATATTTTTTTCGTTTTTGGAGGCTTTTGGAATCCATTTTTTAAGCGACAATTTCATTTTAGCGTTGTTGAAAGATAAGGTAAAAATCACCACCGGACACAGAATTACCAACTAGCTGGGAAGTGAAAATTCCCAGGTGTGAGTAAGGTGAGAAACGTGGTTTTTTTCCCCAGTAGGTCTGTAATACATCTAGCACATTGAATATGAATGCTAATGCTACTGCTACGACTAATAATAATAATGTAAAATCCATATATCCAAGGGTTTAGACCAGGGGTTCTCAAACTGGGGGTCGCAACCCCTCAGGAGGTCATAAGATTATTACCTGAGGGTCATGAACTGTCAGCCTGCACCTGGCGGGGTTCAGGCTGACAGCCCCATGCCCACGTTAAATTAAATTAAAATTAAAATTTCCATTTTTAATTTATAAGGGGGGGGTCGCACTCAGAGGCTTGCTGTGTGAAAGGGGTCACCAATACAAAAAGTTTGAGAACCACTAATTTAGACTCTTCGTATAGATATCTGCAATTCTCTAGACTGGAAGGCTCATCCAACAGCTATCACCATGGTCAAAAACAGTTGTTTCTGTGGATTTGGTCACCCTGACTGGAGTGTACAGGAATTTGTAGTCAATAATCATATAATCCGGGGGGAGGGTGGGGGAGGAATCATATGGTATTAAATGCAGTTTCAAACATCTTCAATCTACAGTAACCATTTAAACATGGTTTGTCTGGGAAGTGTAGAAAGGGTGCAGCTGTTTTAAAATGAAACTTGAGAAGTTTTAGGCTGACATGGCTTAAAGTCTCGCTTACCTGGCGTTTTTGGTTTTTATTTTGGGTCAGGGGACGCGTTAAACAAAACAAGTTTTGCCTCATCCACACTGACCACCGCTTTAACAGGGGCAGTTTCCAAGATTGTTTTTGCAAAGAGTTTGCAGACTTAATCCAAACAGATCACTGTGGATCGATGTGCTGTTGTCTTGTTGAGTCTGTATCTCAGCTCAGCTTACAGTATCAATAGCTTCTGGTCATTGTACAGTTTGAGGACATTTTACCGTTTGATTGCTGATTCTTGTCCCAGAAACATCCAGCTAAGACACATGGCTGGACGTGCCTGTCTGAACAAATTGTTCATTTGGAAGGACAGTCCATGAGGAAACCATGCCAAGTTTTAAGATATGTGCATAATAAATGTCAGTTATTCACACGGTTGGGATGTAAGCTCCAGTCCTTTAAAAATTAAGAGATAAGTGATGTTTCCATTGCCATCAGCTAACAAGGGTTGGATGCCTATTCTGTGAGTCCTGCAGATTGTGATTTCCAATTAAAAAAAAAAAAAACGTTTTTGATCAGGGAGTTGAAACAGCAAATAAATCATTTGAATGATCCTCCTTTCTCTGAATAAATAACTAGTGTCAAGTGAAGAGGGAAGAATTAAAAATGGGAAATGCCATGATCCTGTCAAAACTCCCAGCAGATTTTTCTTTTCCCTGCTTGCAAAACACATCCGGGTCAGGTTTGGCCACACTTCTTTACCTTGAGTAACACCTTCTCTGGAAGCTGTCCCGTTGATTTCAGGGAGTTACTTGCAGAGAAAGGTACTCCGCAGCAGGGGAGAGAATGGTGGGATTGGCTCCTTTATAAATAATAAGGGAAGGGTCATTTCAGCAGTGAATAGTCAGGTTAGTGGGTGATGAAGTACAAGCGACACCAACACAGAAGTTTCAACTGGAATTGGTGCTATACGCTTTCCAATTAAAATGGGTGCTGTGATATTGTAGAGATATTGAGGACGAGGACCTGTTTATCCAATGTGAGACATTTGAGGAGTCCAAGGCCGAAGACGATGAGGAATTGTTAAAGATATGCGATGGGATTGACATGAACAATCACCAAGAGGTCTTTTCCTGTCTTTTCAATAAAGTGAGTAGGACCTACTTTGGGGATACCATTCTGCACTGGGAATGACAGCAGCCAGCCCTGGAGACCAGAAGTGGGTGCTGCAGTGATGTTTGAAAGGGAAAGGATGCAATTAATAGGAAACTGTCTTGTATTTCAGGTGAGCAGCTCTCCAGTTGCCATCCAACTGCTGTCCATTCTCCAGACCCTTTTGCATTTGGAACCTTCTCATCAGTCCAACCTGTTGTTGTGGGAATCTTTGGAAATCTTAGTGAACAGAGCCATCTTGCTTGCAAATGACAGTAAGAACTTGTCTGCTATTTCAGGCTTTGCATGTCCCCCACCCCCAACTTCCCCAAATCGAATGTACATAAATTACTTCCATTATTGAATCCACTCAGAATTAAACAGAACCCAAGGAAAACAAATAGGTAGTCTGTGCTGAAATCGTTGGGTGAAATGCTGGCCCTATTGAAGTCACTGGAATCAGGATTTCACTCCTTGGCCTTGTCTACACTAGAGAGCCTTTAGCTACAACAGCAGAGCCCCCTACTGGAAATAAGTCATAAGTCAACAGAAGGAGGTCTGCCACCGCAGGCACAGCACCTCCCTGAGAGCCATTACCTTAGCCACCATTACCTGAGCTTAGGTGACATTACCTTAGCTAACACAAGCGTTCTTCTGCTGGCACAGTTGCATCTACCCAGGTTTTTTGGCCAGCATAGCTATGTCAGCAAGAGGGAATGATTTTTTTCACTCTCCCAGCTGACGTAGCTCCACTGGAAAAACATTGCAGAGTAGAGTAAGTCCTTGTCTCTACAAACGAATCCCAGGGTTTATTCTGATCCAAAACCTGTTGAAGTCAATGGGAGCCTTTCTATTGATTAAAGAAAAGGAGGACTTGTGGCACCTTAGAGACTAACAAATTTATTTGAGCATAAGCTTTCGTGAGCTACATCCAATGAAGTGAGCTGTAGCTCATGAAAGCTTATGCTCAAATAAATTTGTTAGTCTCTAAGGTGCCACAAGTCCTCCTTTTATTTTTGCGAATACAGACTAACACGGCTGCTACTCTGAAACCTTTCTATTGATTGCAGTTGGTATTGGATCTGGCCTTCATTGCTGGGCAGGGCAGCACCATTTACATACACAAAGGTGTTGTTAACATGTGAGACCCAGCTCCTGTGGCGAGCTCAGTGGGAAAAGCTCGCTGCGGCAGAGATCAGTTCCAGAGGTTTCTGTAACATAACCGACGAAACCTGTGGGATGCTCATGTCGCTGCTGATCAGTTGCTCAAAAAGGGATCTGGATAGTCTTTAATAATGTTTAGTTTACATTTGTTTTCCCCTCACCTGATTGTTACAGTCCAAGGGAACAGCATTGAAGAAGTCCTGGAGAGACTGTTATCCATAAAGAAGTGCCCAAACCAACAAAACTTAGAGCGAAAGCTATCATCTGAGAGAGTGAGCGAAAGCACTCAGACTGACACAGATTTAGGGGAGTCCCTGAGTGCAGCTCAGAGCTCTGCTACGACAGCCTTCCCTCCGGTGACAGCAGCACCTCCACCTGGGCCACCAGGAGCCACAGAGAACGTCTCACCCTCCCAGCTACCAGCCTGCTCCATTTCACCAGGGCAGTGCATATTCCCTCCTAGTTCTGCTCTTCCTCCTCCCCCCCCACCACTGCCCGGCACGGCACCTGTGCCAGCCCCTCCTCCCCCTCCCCCACTGCCCAGCCTGGGAGGCATGCCTCCGCCTCCTCCCCCACTGCCCGGCCTGGGAGGCATGCCTCCGCCTCCTCCCCCACTGCCCAGCCTGGGAGGCATGCCTCCGCCTCCTCCCCCACTGCCCAGCCTCAGAGGCATGCCTCCGCCGCCTCCCTCACTGCCCAGCCTGGGAGGCATGCCTCCGCCTCCTCCCCCACTGCCCAGTCTGGGAGGCATGCCTCCACCTCCTCCCCCACTGCCCGGCCTGGGAGGCATGCCTCCGCCTCCTCCCCCACTGCCCGGCCTGGGAGGCATGCCTCCGCCTCCTCCCCCACTGCCCGGCCTGGGAGGCATGCCTCCGCCTCCTCCCCCACTGCCCGGCCTGGGAGGCATGCCTCCGCCTCCTCCCCCACTGCCCGGCCTGGGAGGCATGCCTCCGCCTCCTCCCCCACTGCCCGGCCTGGGAGGCATGCCTCCGCCTCCTCCCCCACTGTCCGGCCTGGGAGGCATGCCTCCACCTCCTCCCCCACTGTCCGGCCTGGGAGGCATGCCTCCACCTCCTCCCCCACTGTCCGGCCTGGGAGGCATGCCACCTCCTCCCCCGCCAGGAGGCAACGTGGAGGAAGTAGTGGTTGCCCACGTTGACTATGCTTTGGGCTACGCCAGGCCTTTCCCCAAGAAGGTGAAGACTCCGACCCTGAGAATGAAGAAACTCAACTGGCAGAAGCTGCCCTCCAATGTGGTGCGAGGTAGGTGTGTCTAATGGCTGCACTCAGTCATTGTTTTTGTAGCTGCTGTAGCGAGACGCACACACGCATAGCTGCCCCAGTGTGTCCTACGCTATCCATTTCCACTGGATTTTGTTGGGTTGGGGGTGGGTGAATAGTGTTTTCCTTATATCTCCCTTCCCCAAAACAGCCTGAGGTGCCCTAGCACTGAGTCTTCCCGTCGGCTTCATTGGGTTTTGGCTCCAGTCCAGGGGTGCTGAGAGCCATTGAACCAAACTGTAAACCCTGTATATGATGGAAGCCACTTCAAGCCAGGAGGTGCTGCAGGACCCCTAGTTCCAGCACCTATGGTCCAGTCTTCAGAACTAGTTACCCCACAGTGTCTATCACTGCACATTTAGTAATTCATTGCAACAATAGCCAGAAAACGAGACTAGAGAAGCAAAATGGCCAGACTGTGGCCGGTGCCTGTGCATGCATGCGAGGAGATGGGCTGGGTGCTAGCCACAGAGCCATGCCTCCCACCCCCACCCCACCCCACCCCACAGCCCCCCGAATCACTCTAACCCAGCCAGCTACACAGGAGAACACCATCTGTATCCTTTAAGGAACACGGCTGTGCTGCCCCTCCATGCCTGGTAGCTCCTAAAAGCATCTTGCCTTCATCACAGTGCTTTGGTGTAAAGTCACAATTTAGCCCCCAAACAAATGAAGGTTCCCCTTCCAGCACGTAGCAGAATTCTCTCTAGTATAACTAACACTGTGGATAGCTTCACATACTGGGGAGCCAAGGAGTTATTTAGAGGGTTCCTAATGAGTCTGGCGGTGTTACTGACCTTCAGGAGCCCTTACGTAGTAGGGCTGTTTGCATCTCTGTAGAGATGATAACCTAACCCGAGCTCAGTGTCCCATGTGGACACCTGTGATTTTGCAATACATAGCCTATCAGCTAGAGCAAACAGAAGTTAGTAAATCCCACTTAGCTCGGCTGCTGCCTTCAGCTTGGCTAAATCGCGGACGGCTGTAGATTTCCGGGTTTAATTCACCTTCAAACCTTTGGGATCCTGTCTGTGGGAGAAGCCACTCTTAATTAGCACAGGTCCAGGGCTAATCTGTCTCTTTTCTTATTTATTGCATTCATCTTTCTCAGTGTTTCCCTTTTAGTAAGTAGGGTTGCCAGTTTTGGTTGGACGTATTCCTGGGGGTTTCATCACATGACCTAATCTTTAATTAACGATTAATCTTTAATTCCTGGAGACTCCAGGACAATCCTGGAGGGTTGGAAACAGTGGTAGTGAGGAGCATTACCTTGATGTGCCTCTGTAGCATTCTTAGTGCTTCGTCTCTTTCAGAAAGTCGCTCCATGTGGGCGTCAGTGAGCAGCGGCAGCGATGAAGCTATAGAGCCGGATTACATGAGCATTGAGCAGCTTTTTTGTTTTCCGCAAACAAAGCCCAAGGAGAAAGCAGCTACCCCAGGGAAGGTGGAACCAAAGGAGGTAATGGGCTATTTCTCAATTTTTGAAGATTATGGTAAAAGGCCACTGCACATGGCTTATCTAACATAAAGTATTATTTCTTAAACAGATCACATTCTTAGACTCCAAGAAGAGTCTCAATCTGAACATATTTTTGAAGCAATTTAGATGGTAAGCTATGAACTGGTTTCACAGTTGTTGAATAAAGCAACAGTTTGGCAAGTAAAATTAGCATGGCCTTTGTAGCAGACAGTTCTGTGAGGGGCTGAAAAATCCATATGACTCCCAAGACCCCGGTTAATCCCTGAGCCACTTGGCCATTCTTCCTCTGAGGACATCCAGGGCCTGGTCATACAAATAATTACAAACGAGTAATTTTATTCACAGCAGCAGAGTTCAGTGGGACTATTCACTGTTGGAATTATTTGCAGGATGACACCCTAAATTTTTGTAGTGAGAGACAATACAATAAAGATTGTATTTGAGATTTAAAATGAAAGGACGACACAGGGCAGTATATTTCCCACAGTTCAAACACATCCTGGATTCTAAGACATAGAGCAAGTGACTGACCATCCAAGGAGTGACTATAAAATGACATACCTAAATACAAACAAGGAAGACAGCTAGTTCAATCTCATCTATTTATAATTTTTCTATATTTTCTGTAATTACATATCTATTCATGTCCACAGTTACTGATTTTAAAGCATCTCGGTTATGTTCCACGGTGTGAAAAATGATGGAAGGTAAACACAAGAGGGGAAAATAGTAATTTTATTTGAGACAGTGGCCACTTACTCCTACATTATCAGTCCCTCTTATCTTCAGTTTATTATAGCTATCTACTGAAGATAGACTTGTAAAGTTTTTAAAAAAATTTAATGTATTTATTGTCACAAAACCCCAGCAGGGAAGGGCAGTGCTATTTATACCCCATTTTACAGAGGGAAACTGAGGCACAGAGAGACAAAGGGCCAGATTTTTAGGTGCCTAAAGATATGGACAGGTACCTGATGTGTAACCTTTGGTTTTTGTGTTCCCAACTAGTAGTGTAAAGATAATAAATAAAACCAAACTGAATTCTGTAAGGTTTGAGCCTTCAGGGCAGTTGCAGATAGTTTAATTCAGTGGAGGCCTGTGAATGACACGAGTGATAACATTTAAAACTTGTTAAAATAAACTGGTTGTTTAAAGCAAACAGGTCTTGCAATATAACCATGCACTGCACTGATACTCACAGGCGAAGGTAGAATGATGCCTCCTGGGGTGATCAGTACTTGGATGAGAAAAATACCCATATCCCTTTCTCTAATGGTACCCTGAAAGTGAATGGGTGCACCCCATCTAAAACCAGCATGCTACCCTTTTTATAATTCTGAGTGCCAGGCTACTGCGCTAATCCAGAGAACAGTCTTCCTGTCAGTAAGGCCTAATTATGCACCATTCACTAGGGTCTGTAGGACCTAATCAATAGCATATGGTCATAGGGAGCTGTCCAATGTTATTGTTCTGTTGTTGCTTCTAATTACATGCCTGTTCTCTGCAGCTCAAACAAAGAGGTAGCTGACATGATTCAAAAAGGGGACAGGACCAAGTTTGACGTGGAGGTTCTGAAGCAGTTACTGAAGCTGTTACCCGAAAAACATGAGGTTAGATGGAAAGACTCTTTTCATTCAACCCACGAAGACTGCAGATATGATGCAGTTCTGGGGTCTTGAGTCTTGTGTTTTCTTGTTAGATAGAAAACCTGAAAACCTTCAAGGAAGAAGAAGCCAAGTTAGCAAGTGCAGATCAATTTTATCTTCTCCTGCTCAGGGTTCCCAGGTAAGGCAGATCATTAGCAACTTCAGCCTGATCTTTTGCTTGCATATTGTATTCCATAACAACAAGCTTCACTTTTTGATCCAATTGGATGTAGCACTCTGTGTCATTTAAAAGGATACTGAAAGGACTCTAAATTAGAGCATTACTCTGCAAAACGTTCTGAATGCCAAGACATTGGCTGCACTTAGGGAAAGTCAGCTTTAAAGAGTCTCTTTTATTGTGATAACACTATAGAAAGGCCATCTTAAAAAAAAATCTTTCTTTTAATGGATTTGTTGCTTTAAAACTAAGCCTTTCTTAAAATGCTTTTAGTGTACGCCAAAGTTGTTGGGTTTGTTTGTTTGTTTGTTGGCGTTCATATTATAATATTGCACTTGTATATCTATTTGCATTTCACATGCCTCTTCCATCAGAGACTCTCAAAGTGCTTTACAAATATTAATCATCCTCTCCCGTGTGAGGTAGGGGAGTAGTCTCTATGTCAGAGAGGAGCAGACACACTGGTACAGTGAAATGTAAGTTATACATTGCTGGGCCAACCTGGCCAGTTACTCAAGGTTAGTAAGACTGCTGTACTGAAGGAAGGGATAGCACCAATGCCCTTCTTTTGGGTTTGCAGCCAGAGGAAACAGTCGTAAGGCAATCGGAATCCCTGCCAGCAGATTGTGATGAGAGGATGTGATGGCCATACCCTTCCACAGTTAGTGCTGCCTCTTTTTCAGGCTGAGGGGGATGTCTGTGGCCTTGTAGAATGTGGCTGCTCCCGCACAATCTTCTGCACTGAGATGGCAGAAGCTGGCATAGGCCCTGGGTGTGGCCGGCTGGTTAAGTAACTTGCCCAGTCACACAGGAAGGCTTTTGGAGTGTCAGGAATAGAATCCAGATCTCCCAATAGCCACATGGCCGTCCTCCCTCTCCACGGAGATCAGTGTATCCTCTACGGCAGGAGCCACCATCTCCGTGCTGCCAGTTATGGCCTGCCATTGAGAAAGAACCGCCCCAAGCCACAGACAGAGCTGTGCAGTATCAATGTGATGCAGATGTGGTAGCTGGTCACGAGCCTGGATGTGGCTTTTGGCAGAGGTTAGAGTGTGATGGTTTGGGGAATGGGTCAGGAATCTTTCTGTTGGCAGGGTCAGGAATCTGTTAAGTGTAACTGTATATTTGTGCCGACTCCATCTCTTAGCTACCAGCTGCGGATTGAGTGTATGCTGTCATATGAAGAGACCGCTGTCATGCTAGATATGCTACAGCCAAAAGCAGAAGCAATCAGGAAAGCCTGTGAAGGTAAATGGGACGGTGTCACCCCTCAGCGCGTTGTGTTCAGAGCCGTGTGAGGCCTTATTTCGGCTTGTAGTAGTATATCTATCTTACCTGAGAATTTAAGGAAGAAGTGGCCTTTTGTTGTCTCCATCTCATATATATGCAAATCTGCAACTAGCCAGCACATTGCACGCTCATCCTATCAGACACAGACCTGGCCAGGATGACCCATGCATTCATGGCCACCAGGTTCAAATTATTGCAACTCATAGCTAGGAATAGAGCTACAAGCCTTGAAAAACCTCCAACAGGTACAAAACTCAGCAGCCTGTCTGCTTAACACGATTGGCTACTATAAACACATCATCCTAGTTCTCCACTCTCTGCCCTGGCTCACCTATGAACATAGAGTGTAGTTCAAGCTGTCTTTCCTGATGTTCAAAGCCCTACCATGGAGCTGGCACTGGGTACCAGAGAGAGGACACTTCACCCTCTATGACCTCCCAGGATACAGTACACTTCAACAATGACTTTGTCAACCAGTCGGAGGCTTGTTAGTGCAAGTGACACAGCTTTCAGAGAAGCAGGTTTTAGACTATAGAACTCACTCTTGCATAGGGTGACCAGACAGCAAATGTGAAAAATCGGGATGGAGGTAGGAGTAATAGGAGCCTATATAAGAAAAAGACCCAAAAATCGGGACTGTCCCTATAAAATCGGGACATTTGGTCACCCTACTCTTGCAGAAGTTAAGAATGACCAAATTTAGAAGTTAATGCTAAACAAATTCATTCAACTGAGCTTTCCCTCAATAAATTCCTCACACACAATCCCGCCTCACCTCACAAAAAATCCCACTCCCAAATCCTCCTATAAACTAATCAAAACTCGAGATTTTGGAGGACAAGAAAGTTTGTTATGTTTGCTTTTCTAAATAGGAAGTGCTTGTATACAGCAGCGATGTAGGCCATCATGCATATACCTTGGTAGATCACGTGGTAGCCCTCACCATATGTTATGCTTCCTTTTTTGGAGTACGTGAAGTTGTTTAGGGAGCACAGGGCTGATATGAAAAGAACAGAATGGGAAATGCTTCTGGAAATAAGGTGGCAGGGGAGGAAGGAAGGAATAAAATGTATTGAGCGATTCTTAGGGTAGGTCTACACTACCTGCCGGATCGGCGGGTAGCAATCAATATATCGGGGGTCGATTTATCGCGTCTAGTCTAGACGCGATAAATCGATCCCCGAGAGCTCTCCCGTCAACTCCGGAACTACGCTATTCTCGTAGCTGAAGTTGCGTACCTTACTTACATCGACTACCCCCGCAGTATAGACCAGGGCTTATTCAAGATCTCCTGCTAGTGGAAATAAAGTCACTAGCTCCACTTTTAGGGCACTTTCCAGGCTGGCAGCCCCAGCATCTTTACCTCCTAGCTGTAAGTGGCTGCCCCACACATGGGAGTGGGGACAGGCAGCCCAGATGTGCCTACCTTTAAGATGCAAATACTATACTGTGCCTGTATTGCTTTTTTTTTGCTTTTTTGGGGGGGGGGGGAGGGAGAGGGTGTCTTCCAGTTTCACATGGTGTCTACTTGTAGTCCATAACTCTGGTGTTTGAGGGTCTTTGAGGTTCTAGTGTATGGAAATCCTGCCTTGGTACAATGGAAATTCTGATCCAATTTGGGAAACAATCAGTTTTGAAGCTGACCCTTATGTAAAGGATAACTTTATTTTTCAGATCTTCTAACGACCCATCGTCTGCCAGTTTTCTGTCAACTGATTCTCAAAGTTGGAAACTTTCTTAACTATGTAAGAAATCTTTTGTTGTTGTTGTTGTTGTTAAGAGACTACTACATTTTATAGATGAAAATAACTTTTCTTCTCTCTTTTGTGTGTATAGGTTATAAATACATAGTAAGTGTTTGAGTTTGACATGGGTTATTCCTGCCTCTTCTTTCTGTCTTTCAGGGAAGTCATACTGGAGATGCTGATGGCTTTAAAATTAGCACTTTACTCAAACTAACTGAAACCAAAGCAAACCAAACCCGTGTTACTCTTCTCCACCATATTCTGGAGGTACTACTGCAATTTCCTTTGGGAGTTTTGGTTGGACATGAACTATTTTTCCAGCCATACCTTCGGTTGATGTTATATACTTGTGTTTATATGCTCCTCACTTGTTTGTGTAACCCACACACTTCCTGGGTGTGCTGCTCTGTGCCATCTAGTGGCACCAAGACCACTTAGACAGAGATTAATGAATCTGCTCTAGAGCCTTAGCTAAGAGCCATATCGCTTTTAACTCATGCAGTAGAACAGTGGTTCTCAACTGTGGTCCATCGTTTGTTCAGGGAAAGCACCTGGCACGCCGAGCCGGTTTGTTTACCTGCCGCTTCCGCAGGTTTGGCCGATCGCGGCTCCCACTGGCTGCGGTTCTCTGCTCCAGGCCAATGGGGGCTGCAGGAAGCGGCACAGGCTGAGGGATGTGCTGGCCGCCCTTCCCGCAGCCCCCATTGGCCTGGAGCGGCGAACCGCGGCCAGTGGGAGCCGCAATCAGCCGAACCTTCGGACGCGGCAGGTAAACAAACTGGCCCGGTGTGCCAGGGGCTTTCTCTGATCAAGCGGTGGACCACAGTTGAGAACCACTGCAGTAGAGGCTCAGGCATTTAGCTCCAGAGGTCCCAGGTTCAATCCCACCCATTGATGATCTGGGTCTGTGGGTGTTACATCTGCATAGTACTGGAGAGATTGCTTAATTTGCTTGGGCTCATAATACTTGGGCTGCAGGTGCTACCTAGCTGTAAAAAAATTCTAAACAAAGAGTTGAGAAAGCAGAGAATCTCATCCAAGCCTTAATCATTTTCCACCTTGATTTCTGTAAGTTCCTCCTCTCTTGCTTCTTTGACGCCCATCTCACCCCCATCCAACCCATATGAAATGCAGCTGCCAGGAACATATTCCTGGCCTGTAGCTCCAGTGAAGTTCCCTCCAGTGTTGGCACACTGGATCTCCCCTTTCTACCAGATCACATTCAAGCTTCTTGCCCAAGCTTTAAGCTCTTTCATAGCTTTCTCACTGCTGCTTAGCTGCCCTTATATTTATTTTTTGTATTACCATAGTGGCTAGGAGCCCTAGTCATGGACCCATCATGCTAGGCACTTGTACAAACAAAGAACCAAAAAAACCCAGTCCCTGTCACCCAGAGCTTACCACTTCTCCCTCTCCTCTGCCAATGATGCCAGTCTTATTGCCCTGTTCATTGAGCTCTCCCCTTGCCAATCCTATGCATTCAAATCCTTTTACCATGACACCTAAAAAAAAATTAGCCAACTCCTAATTGCTATGCTGAGGTGCTCAGACACTGTGGCAAAGATGGTTGTATATGTTAGTAGATAGATAGTTAGGCAGGCAGATAAACTAGAACACAGATATTCTTAATGCATAGACAGACCCGTAAGAATTGCCAGATTGGATCAGACTAGTGGTCCTTTTAGTCCAATATCCTGCCTTCAGCAGAGGCCTGGACCCTGCACTTCAGAGGAAGGTGAAAGAAACCCCGCAGTAGGAGATTCTGGGATAATCTATCCACTGGGAAAGTTCCTTTCTAACCACCCATCAGTTAGAGATCGCCCTCCGCCCTGAGGCATGAGGGTTCATACCCCTTTCAATACTCTTGTATATTTTTTAAATCTGTACTCTTATAATTCTGGATAGTCTTGGCAACCATAGAAACGGCTGGTCCCCTTTTGAATCATGCTAAACAAACAGTGGGGGGTGGGGTGGGAATGAAACATTGCGCACACCAGTCATTCCCTCTGTTTGTAACTCTCCCCCCCACTGTGCACCTGCTGCGTACGAAAAATAAATACAAAAATAACAAACGTTTCTGTTTTAGGAAGTAGAGAAAAGTCACACAGACCTCCTGCAGCTTCCCAAGGACCTTGAATGTGTCTCAAAGGCAGCCGGGTAGGATTGTGAACCTGATACTTTAAATTAAAAAAAGAAGAACTACCCAGATTCAAGAAATTAAGACATAAATGGCTGTTATTATAATCCATGCATTAACCGGATAAAGACTCAATTAGTTGTAACCAAAGGATTTCCTTTTGCAAATTCTGAAGCCATTTTAAAATGCAAATCGGCTATATGTACAGTTCAGCAATAAGCAAGACAGTAACTAGGGTCAAAAATTGTTCTGCATTCAATTAATTCTGCTTTGCAGGAATTCACAGAAATGGTATGGCGTTCAAGGAGGCTCTGTCTTTTTAATCCTAGCTACCTATAAGCAGTGCTGAAGTACCTGTCACTGCTGTATTCAGGGACAATAGCCTAGCAGCTTCAGAAGAGCCCTGAATCTGTAGATTAGTCTCTCTAGTGTGTTAGTGAAGCCAAACAATTAAAGTCCGTATGTATCCATTTCCAAATGTACAATACACAAGATTCCAGTTAGACCTGGCCCTCTCTTCAGAAGTGCTGCTGGGGGGTGTTCTCATGGCCAAAGAGCTGGCTTGTTAACAAAGGTGTTTGTGTTGTTGCTGGAAGATTTTGGGGGGACTGTTTGGATTTTTCATCCGTCTTACACGAGTGACCCTTTTGCTCTTGAGAACAAAACATTAAGCACAATAAGATACGTGTGGACAAATGTCCCCTGAGAATTTGCACAGCCAGATAATTTTGAGCAAATATTAGCATGATCCATTCTAGCTGGTGATGCTTTGTACTATCAGGGGATTTGAAAAGCCCACCTAAAGTGTTTAATGACTTAGTAGCACAGCCCCATTGAAACACAAACTCCATTGAAAGTGAATGGAGCTGTGCTCCTAAATCATTGAAGCACTTTGAAAAGCCCACTCTAAATTCATGAATTATTTGCATCACAGTAACCTGAGGGCCTCAAATGAGAGCAGGGTTCCCTCGTGCTTGGCGATTGGTGGGCCAGTCAATGAGACAAGTGAAGTGATTGTCCCAGGTACAGCAGGTCAGTGGCAAAACTAGGAATGGAACTCATGTCTCCTAACTCCGTCCAGTGTCCTAACCACTAGGCCATGTTTCCTTGTGGTGCTACCTAGAATGACACAGGCATAGTTCTGTGCTTAATACCATAGAGTCACTGGGAAACAGAAAAGGGGGAGGAGAGTGGGAAATCATTGCTGTTTTTCCTCTCTTCTAGCTAGCCCAGCTCTTCGAGAAGTGAACTGTGTTTAATCTCCTGCGGCTTTGTGTTCATTTTCAGAATTAACCTTGAAATCATACGTGCGGAGTCCAGTTCCAATTTAAAGAAGCTGCTAGAACTTGAGCAAAAGGTTTTGTCATCGAAAGACGACGTGAAAGCCCAGTATGAGACGCCCATCCAGGTCAGTGAAAGGAGTGCCCTCCCTTGAGGAGAGAAGAGCCGAGACTCTGCAAAGGCAGCATGTTCAGGGAGGAGTGAAGGGTGTCCCCTCATCGCCTCTCATATTTGAAAATGAATGTGAATGCCACACAACACTTTTGTGTTCATTTGCCATGACCAGCAGGTACTGACTAGAAAGGCAGAGAGCAGGGATAAGGGAGAACCCAAGCCATCTTTGCACTTCTTCTCCTAACTGCCCCAGGAGCTCCTGGGTCACAGCCAAGGATCTGGGCCTTGGAACTGAACTCTGGTTACATTGTCATTCTAACTACTTTTTTCCATTAGTCTTTCCTTGCAATGTCTGATGCACAATGCTTTGTAACTTGGTCTAAATGCATTTCAGGACAGCATAAATGCATCAAAGAAGTTGGAGGAGGAGTTTGAAATCATTGAAAGGAAGAAGGGGGAACTTGCAAATTATCTCTGTGAAGATGCAAACAAGCTGTCATTAGAAGATATATTTAGCACCATGAAAACCTTCAGGGATCTCTTCATCAGAGCACTAAAGGTTTGCATTTGTGAACATTATGCAGTAGGATACAGGTGCTGGAACACATGCATCAGTTCAGATAGTAAATAGGACCTGATTTTCCCTTACATCTGAGCTCCATTTGGTGCACGGGGCAAGGGCAGGGCCATCAAGGAGCTCATTATGGCCCTTTGATTCAGCACTGTCCCAGCCCTGGTTTTCATTAGAGCAACCAAGTGGCTGCTCTAACTTCTCCTCAGGCATAAGGTCCCTGAGGGACTATGTGCAACTGGAGAACTGGTGTAACAAAGCTCTGCTCCGCCACACCCTCAGCCGACCCCCACCACACTCCTTGCCCTATTCCATCCACCTCTAAGCATGTCCCCTAAGCCAGGTGGGCAGGATTGCAAGAAGTGTTCTCCACTGGCCATTTCCAGCTGGAATCTATCCACTTTGCACCATCTGATCACACTGGAGGATATGAACCTGAGGTCAGATCCTGAGCTAGGGCCTTCCCCTGCTAAAGTCCATGGGATTTTTGCCACTGACATTACTGGGCTCTGGGTGTGGTACTGAAACAGCCAGCTTGGGGATTTGACTGAGATCTGCAGGGAGCTTTCAGATTGTGATGTGCACTAACGAAGGAACCTCCTTGCCGAGTGAGGATGGAGAGCTCAGTGAGCTTTGCACTACCAAGCTAGAGCTGCTAGGCTAGAGGTTGGCATTAACCCAGAGTTTGAGTGATGGACCCAGGACGCTCTCTCTTCCAGGATAAGTTTGTAGAAAAGTTGTGGATTTATAGTGGGTCAGAAACTGATCCCTGAGTCCAGCCCAAGCAACCAGGTTTGACTCAGAGAGGGTTTTGCAGCAGCTTGGGAGGGTTGCAGAGTCCATTGCAGCCAGTCGGGGGAGATTCCTCAGCCTGCTGTACATCCCCTGTATGTGGGGCATCTGGACAATGGATCCAGTCACTTCCCGTCCCCATGGCACACTGTGGGATGGAGATGGAGCCCCAGGCAAGTACACTCACTGCTTCTCACCCCCACAATGGGGGAGCACACAGCTCCCAGCTGCCTATTGGATCTCTCTGGGAGGGAGGAGCCAGGATTTCCCCCTTGTTTTGCACAAGCTGTGAATAGATTGAACCATCTTCCCTTTAGGTCGCTTTGCTACTAGATATTTAACCAAACATCCCCTGTGACTCTTCTCTGGCTCCAGGAAAACAAGGACAGGAAGGAACAAGCTGTAAAGGCAGAAAAAAGGAAGAAACAGTTGGAAGAGGAAGAGGCTAAGAGACAAAAAGGAGACAATGGGAAGATCAGTGAGTATTTGAAAGGGTTTATTTAAAAGGAGATGTACATACCTCACCCAGCTTGTCTCTCTATGGATTGTAATACAGTATCTTTTATTGGACCAACTTCTGTTAGGGAGAGAGACA
This sequence comes from Eretmochelys imbricata, assembly GCF_965152235.1. Classification (NCBI taxonomy): domain Eukaryota; kingdom Metazoa; phylum Chordata; order Testudines; family Cheloniidae; genus Eretmochelys; species Eretmochelys imbricata. The sequence continues at coordinate 115,272,989 of NC_135577.1, forward strand.
AGCTTTCGAGCTTACACAGAGATCTTCTTCAGGTCTGGATGGAGAAGTTTACTGGACTAGACGTTGGTTCAATAAAAGCTATTACCTCACCCCCCTCTTGTCTCACTAATATCCTGGGACCAATATGGCTACAATAACACTGCATACAATCCATATAGGTGAGGACTGATAGAAGCTCCAAACTCTTCCTGCCTTAATGTTCCAATAATAATCATTCAGGGTAGATTTCTGAGTGTTCGATGGCTGAAGGCTTTTGGGTGCCTTAAAGAGGGTCCCTACCACAGTGCAGCAGAGAACAGCAAAGGAGAGAAACAAGATTACCCCTCCCTCACTTTCAGTAAAATTCAAGATACAGAACAGGAGCCATTTAAAGGCCTTGGCCTGCAGGGTGCCACAGGCGTACTTTGGCATAGGGCAAAGCGGAGAGAATACTAGAGGCGCCGACCCTGGTTGGCAAGGGCTCTGGGCCAGGTTCTTCGCTGCCCTTCGCCTTCCATAGTCATTCACACCGGTGCAGTGGGTGTAGAATGGTGCCAGCTCAGAGAGGCAGTGTTTGACACCCACTTTGCACTGGAATGGGTGATACCGCAAGGGGCAGGGCAATGGAAAATCAGGGACTGCTCCCCAGCATATACCCTTGGTGGTAACCCCACCACTTTCAACTATCACTGCCCGTTCCCCCGGAGTGCGACGTTAGCCATTTTCCCATTTTTGTTTAAACACTAGTTAAGAAAGGGGCCGTGAAGCAGGACGAGGTGTGTGTTATTGATGCCCTGCTGGCCGACATAAAGAAAGGTTTCCAGTTGCGGAAAACGGCTAAAAACAAGAGTGCGCCGGACACTGCTCCTAAAGCCTCACCTGCCGAAACGCTGAAGGAGAGAGAGCCTGGTAAGACCAAAGACTCAACCATACCTGCAACCATTAACCTCCAGTCTGCTGCAAATATTGTAGCAAAACAAATACTTATGTAACCCATACATCTTCTGGGTGTGGTGTTCTGTCCCATCTAGTGGCACCGAGACCACTTAAAGATAAAATGAGTCTGCTCTATAGCCTCAGCTAACAGTCAGCTGGCTTTTAGCTCATGCAGTCGAGGCTCATGCACTAAGCTCCGGAGTCCCAGGTTCGATCCCGCCCGCCGACGACTGGGGTCTGTTGGCGTTACACATACAGAGGAACTTCTCTTTGAATTGTTGCAGTTGATCAATAGACGAGGGGGACCATTTTCAAAAAATTGTGCAAGTGACGAAGTCCCATTTTCCAAGGGACTTGGGCACTTCGGGAAATGTTACCCAAGAGATGCTTATTTTCTAAATTTGCAGTGTGAGCTTCCTTTCCGCTTTTGAGGTGGTAGCCTCCACTCCCAGAGGCAAACCAGCCAACAATCTTGTTTAAGGCCATCACCCGGCCTGCCACAAGAGATAACGTGCAAATTGCGCCTTTCTGCAATCCCTTTAAAAAGCAGGGCCAGGCTGGGTTGCAACTTGGATGGAGAAACCCAGATGGGGGGAAGTTCTGAAGACATGTCTCAGGCAGAGCTATTTCCTGCAACAGCAGGATCAGGCCCATGATGCCAGCTGGGAATTCATTGTCCCTTAGCTCCCCTCAGGTAGGCTCCTATGCAGCATGTCTAAGTTCCATTGACTTCAGTGGGAATGAAACTGATTAACGTCAATGGGAGCTAAGCACAGACTCAAAATTATGCACTGAAGTGCTTTGCTGTGTTGGGGCCTGGGTTCTGAACCAAATGCCCCCATGTGATGTTTGGGGTCACTGAACTATGGGAGTGGCTAGTTTTTGGATGAGACATAAAAAGCTCCTGACCGCATATGACCATTATAAATCCATTGGCCCCTTTGCCCTGAGCCGTTAGCCCGGGGCCCATTGCAGGTGGTCAGATTACACTCAGACGACCCATTGTTGTTGGTTGACAGTCACACTCTAGACTGAACAACTGTGCCTGATCCTGTGTTGTCCGTTTAAAGGAAAGAGTGTTGATGAGTCAGAAACAGCAGCAGCGAAGGAAAGTGCCTCTGAGACCAAGCGAAAGGATGGCAGTCAGCACACAGAAAACACTCCGGCCTCAGAAGCTGCTGCCACTGCGAAGGCTACCGGTAGAGTTGTCAAAGAGACACCAGCTTCCGACGAAGTGCTTCCTAAAGACAGAGCTGGAGGAAGTTCGCCACAACAGCCCTGTACTGACAGGAGCGCCTTACCTTCAACTGAAGTTGAGGGAACCCATCAGCCCAACAATGGAGTGAGTATTCAGCAGATCAACGGCTCGTGTAGCTTTCAAGAGAATGTGGAATACAACGCCATTGTGTTCACGCCATCGAACCCCGGAACAACTATAAAGTTTGCAAGCAGCTATTCAGGCAACTGTACTGGTTTAGAAGAGGAATTGAACGGATCCCTCTCAGGAGACAAAAACAGTGAATCCGGACCCACTCAGTTAGAAAGAGGCCTGGTGTCTAACGAACAAACGTCACAACCAAGTGATGCAGTTGGGAACGAGGCTAAAACCAGAGCTGAACTAGCACCTGGCAGTGCTAAAATGACTCCAACCAATGAGTCGAGTTCTCAGCATACAGAGTTAAGGGGGACAGAGAAAGAAAATGACGACCCGGCCGCAGACTCCTTGCTGGACACCTCGCAGGAGAAATCCTTCTCAGAAGAGCCAGTGACTGATTCTTCTTGCTCAGCAACAGTCCCTCCGGCGCAAGCACTTACTGACAAGGAAGGGCAAAGAGGGTCTGGGAAACGGAGAAAGAAGAAACGACACAGCAAAAGCCTGTCAGGTAACACATTTCAGTGCAGCATATGGAGATTAGCAAGCCTTTAGCTAAATACAGGAGACTGGAGTTCACATCTTCAGCTCTCTAGGATTTTTTAATTAGAAGTATTCCTTCCTTTTTTAGGGTCCATTCCTGCACCCTAAAAAAGGAAGGTCAATAGGAGTTTTACTATCCTCAGGAAAAACACTGTTTAATGCAGATGTCCTTTAAAATCGGAGACTGGTTAAACAATGCAAAAACTTTGGCCCCACTAGCCATTAGGGGCATGTATAAATAGTTTATAAAGGGTTAATGATTAATGGATCAATAGAAACATGTTGCACACATGAATGGAGTACAGTACAGATGGTGACAAGCACATCTGTCAAAGGTGCTACAGATAGTTGTAAGTTAAAGTTAGATGCAACTAACTGGCCCATTGGACTCTAGAAGCAATGATTAATCATTTACTGTAGTAGAGACTAACCATTCATTATAACATCTATTAATCATTTGTTAACCCATATAAACTATTTATAAATGTATCTTTAATATAAGTGTATTAAAACTCTTCCCGGTACTCCCATCACTCAATTTTTATGAGGTTTTCCCCAAGACATCAGTTACAAGAGTATTCTGCACATGAGAATTAGTGTCACCGAAGTGTAAAGTTCTGGTGTATTTCAGTGTGACCCTTCCTTAGTGTTAAATATTCAAGCACACAGCTTGAGGGGGAAAAAAATCACACTGATGCTTGTGCAAAAGATCACGTTCTTAAGGCTAGAGACAGCTTTTAGATGTAGCCCTGACTACGTGTAACTGTGCCGCCCCAGGAAGGACTGGGGGACTCTCTGGCACCATTCCTCCAGAGCTCTCCGTCTCACTTGGGATTTATGGGGAGATCTGCTGTATCTTCTAGAGGGCTGACACAGTGTATTCCCATTGCTGTCCCAACCCGACATGTGCCCCGCCAGCTCCAATGGTCACCAGACGGGAAGGACAGTAGTAGACCCATGTCTCTTCAACTCTCCACCCCTTCTCCTCCCTCATGAGTAAAGGGGAGAGAATATTGGGTATGCAACTCCTGCTCTTCCCACCTCCATGGCTGGAGACATGATCAAATGGTGTGTTTCCCATGCAGTGGGATGGGGATGGGGCTTTTACTCACTTTACTCCTTGGGTGGCCACCATAGGCCCCAAGCACAATTTAATCGTTTAAGTTTTCAGACTGTTTAGCTATTGACTAAACTAATAGTTTTTAATCCCAAGAAATATAAACTAGTCATGTTTCCAAGAGGACGGTCTCTGTCCTATGACGTTCCATGTTGTTACCTTTATGTCACAGCGGTCAGATATATTTAGTGTCTCTCTTTTATTTAAAAGCAGAGGTTGACATTGATACTGGAGATAATAAAACCAAAAATCGTTGTGTGATACAGTGAGGTATGTAAACACGCAACATTGCTTTTATGTGAACTAACCCCAGCACTGGGACTTTACACTTTATGATGCCATCAGTAATCATTACGGCAACCAAGCTTTTTGCCTTAATATCTGATTATGTGTTTGTGATTTTTGCTGTCCAAGGGCTTGATCCTGCCCCACTGGAGTCAGTGGCAATACTCCCAGTGCTGCAGGATCAGGTCCCAAATGTCTGTCTTTTACGTCAGCAGCAGCCAATCTACCTTTCCCAGCAGAGACCATAAAGTCTGGTGTTAATTACCTTAACCAGGATAACTGGAGGCCTTGCTTTTGTCTGATTATTATTTTTTCCAAAAATTGTAAAAATGTAACTTCAGTACATTCATCCTTCGAAAGAGGCGACTGCTCCTCCCCTAGGCTTCCGGTTGTGGGTGGGGCTTATCCATTACAGAGTCGTTTTAACAGGTTTATTGGAATTATTTAAGCAGAATAGTGGACCAGGGAAGAAATTCTGCTCATACAGGTCTACCAGCCCAACTGAAATCCAAATTTCACGTGCTAGTCAGCACTAAGGTCTTGGTGTTCAAAGACATGTGCATGTACTTAAAATTAGGCTGATGAGTAATCCGTGGAAGTGAAAGGAGCATGCAGCTGCTTACGGTTAAGCGCATATGTACATCTTTCCAGGGCCATGTCTTCACTAGAGAGCTTACAGCGGCACAGCAGCATCGGTATAGCTGTGCCGCTGTAAGATCTCCCGTGTAGTCGCTGACCAGAGAGAGCTCTCCCGTTAATATAATTAAGCCACCACCCCAGCGAGCGGCGGTAGCTATGCCCGCAGGAAAGCATTTCTCGTTGACATAGCACTGTCCACACCGGCGCTTCTGTCAGTGTAAGGGATGTTTTTTCACACCCCGAGTGACATAAGTTTTACCAACAAAAATGCTAGTGTAAACATAGCCCAGCACTGGGGCCTGATTTTGCTTTGTCTGAGACACCCATGCAGCTATGGGTAAACCCAGTTTTTCTGAAACTCTCTATCAAGTGCCCCTGCACCTCCCACCTGATATCAGGGTATTGTATGTTCCTGACATTTTACATTCCAGTTTTAAGAAAGCTTTGGGTGACCCCCACTAAGATTTTCATTTTCCAAGATTTGCCTTTATTTATATTAAGGGGGCAAGGGGGAAATTGCATAGTTACATGTACTGAAATTGCATAGTTACATGTTTTCCTTTGCATTCTAATCATGAGCAGCCATAATTAAATGAACCAATAATCTGAACCCTCTGAATATCTGATTTCATGAACAAAATGTATTTATTCTACAGAGTCTGCAATTTCTTGCTATGTAAGAATATTGGGTATCCCTCCCTAGTGATCCCCGGAAACTAATATTCCTCTTAGCCAGTCATCTACTGGTGGTGAAATAGAAGCCATGGGAACCACTGCTAAGACTTTTTTTTTGGTATTTTCTGCATCAGTAGCCTGAAGACTGCTCTAATTTACCATGACAGGAACCAATCTCTCTCAGCCATTTTGGTAGCCAAGGATTAGCCAGAGAGCTATGTGTTCCGTAAGAAGGCCATTTGGTCCTCTTTTGGGGTTGTTTGTCCCCCATGTGGTACTGAGACAAAACCAGATGTGGTTGTCTCCAGTATCATACCGAGGATGCCATAATGAAGAGTGTGCTTCTCTGCCTCCACCACCAGCATTAGTGCACTGTCACACCAGCGAGATCTGGGCAATGTGCTCTTCAGAATGAGCCCTCCCATGTGGTGCACACAAAGCCATGCTGAGGGACGGAGTCATGCGACGTTCCTGGCAGTGCCGGAACGTCCGGTGTTCTGGGCATGTGCGAGTGACCATCCTAGTGTTCTGACTCATGGCTCCTCCTGCACCAGTCACACCCCTTCTCTACAGCCTCCCATCTGAAAGAGGCGGGCAGCTGCTGTGCTGCCTTTCAAAATCCAATCGCCAAAGATTGACAGGAGCAGCAGCAAAAATTCACATTTGAGACTCAGGTCAGGGACTGAGCCCCCATATGTCAGAAGAGTAGCTTCAAGAACATTAAAGATGTTTGGAGCAAGATGACCATACGTGAGTTTATAACATCCCTACTCAGACAAGACCTGAGGCACATCCAGGTTTTTTTTGGACTGGCCTTGGAATACACAAGAAAGCCACACACAAGAATTTACATTAAGGGGTCTGATCCAAAATTGGTTGAAAATCAGTGGGTCTTTCCACTGATTTCAGTGGGCTTTGAATCAAGCCCTGTGAGAGCTGTAAAGATCCTGAAAGAAAGCAGTAAAAGTAAAGGCAATTCACAGCTGAGGTTGTCCTAAAATTCCAGCTATGATAGGGTCCCACCTTAATGTCTGTCTGTCAGTGCCCTCTGGTGATCAAGTATTGGAAGAACATGCTACAGTGAGCCCCTAACTGAAATTCTGTCCTTTCCTTCTTTTATCTGGTGTCTTAACATTATTTGCTTGTGTGAATTAGAGTAGATGAGAAAAGCCCTTTACTTCTGTTGCCCTACAGCCTCTAGCCACAGCTTTTTCCTCACCAGTCTGTCTGTAAATCCGATTCATGGTTCCCACCTATCAGCACAAGCAGCAGCACTGTTACTTCACTAGGCAATGAACGTTCGCTGTAAAAGAGAGTGGGAACAATCCCAGTAAAACGAGGAGATGAGTTGTGCTATTAGTCATCGTCACCTTCTGGGGAAAAAGTCGCTGGATTTCCATCCTCCCTTCCTTTCTATCGGAATACAGCCTTTTAGTTTGGAACCCAAGGAAGCACAATTTGCAGGGAATGAGGAGAACGGATTTACATTTGGGAAATGGTCATTTTTTAGAAGCCTTTTACTGGATCTTGAAGTCATGGCAGCTCCCCATGCTCCCCCCTGGCCAAATCCAATTAGAAGATCAGAGCTGAACCTCTCGCAGCTTTTAGCATGCTGTGGGTCTGCAACAGCAGTAGAATAAAGACAGGCTTTGATGTGCTCAAATTTACCTTGTTTCACAGAACCATAGATTTTAAAGCCATCTACGCTGACCACCTGCATATCACCAGCCATAGAACCTGATTCCTGAATTAACCCCAATTTTATTGAAATAGCTGTTTGTAAAGGCCAAATGATGCTACTTTTGTTCTCCCCTCATCCCCAGAAGTATAATTTTGTTCTTCAAAGAGTAAAAGATGAGTGCCTGTGCTTGGCACTTGTTTCTTTTTGAACAAAGCAGTGTGATCACAAAAGGGAGGAGGGAAAAAGAAAATAAATCAGGGAGGAAGTAGATTTCAGTTTATCAAGGGTTACAAAGAAAAGTAAAACAAAAAAGTCCCACACTATGTATTATCTAAAAAAGAAAAGGAGTACTTGTGGCACCTTAGTGACTAACAAATTTATTTGAGCATAAGCTTTTGTGAGCTACAGCTAAAGCTTATGCTCAAATAAATTGGTTAGTCTCTAAGGTGCCACAAGTCCTCCTTTTCTTTTTGCGAATACAGACTAACACGGTTGCTTCTCTGAAACCTATATATTATCTGTTACATATACACCTTGACCTGCTCTTTTTTCCAAAAGGACTGTATTTCTTCAGTCTTAAAAAAAAATAAATTAGGATAACTTTCATGTTGGGTCATTTTTGTTTTCTAATTCTAGGGGGATAACAACCCATGTTATCTTCTACAACAGATTCAGTGCTTCTTATGGTCTTAAATTTTCTCATCTGCCACTATAATCTAATTATTTACTCTTGTGGGTGTGTATATCTTTAGCCATGGTGTCCATATCTGTAAAATATTCATGAGATCTGGAGGAGGTTTTGTTTGGTCAATGAGCTAGAAAGCACCTTAACATTTACAGATTAAGGCTCCAATCCTGCAAACACTTCCTGAAGTGCCTAACTCACATGAGTAACCTCATTGTCTTCAATGGTACTACTCACCTGAATAAGTCTGTGCAAAAGTAGAATTCCTCGACACTGGAATTTTGGTGTTTTCTTTCTGGAAATTGACACACTGGGAAGATTCATCTAAGTCCATGCTGAATATCTTTCACCACCACTATGCTAAAACTAAAGACCCCACTGTACTCCATTTACAACCCCATTTATGCAAGTTACTCTGTGCTAGAAGAACCCTATGCCTGCGTGCAGCTCTGTGTGAAGGCAGTAGGATGTCTGTCTCCTCAGATTTACTTGTGAGATCAGTGCCCAAGTCAATGGCAAAACTGCCAGCTCCTGCAGAAGAAGCAATATTAGTCCGTAAGCTTGGTGTGTCAAACTAGCATACAGCTGAAAACCTAGTATTTCCAGCATTCAGCATGGAGAACATGACATTTATTGTTTCAAGTACTGTGCTGAATTATTAGCAGTGACCAGCTCCAGAACAAAGAAGATGGTTAAACTCTTCAAATAAAGTTAGAATCTCAGTGCATGAATGAAATTGAGTTTTCATAGAGTACATACATCAATAGTTTTACCGTTTTTTTTGTTTTTTCTTCCTCTCCTCTTTTTTTTTTTTAAAGTGCATTGGGGCACCTGGCTTATTTGATGGATTTAAAACCAGTTTTCCCAACTAGTACATCATGTACAGGATACGCACACACACACACAAACACCTGACCACAACATTTTTGTTGTTGTAATTGTTTTATGTTTTCTCCAACAGGTGTCACAGCAAAGCAGAAGAATAAATAACAAGGAGTCAGTGAAACACTGACAAATCCATATAATGCTGCCATACTCTAGGAAGCACGTTCCACAGTGTTGAAATTCCATTACTGATCATGTTTGTAGTAATATCTTGGGATGTAAAGTTTCTTCTAAAATGGTCTTTCACTAATCCTTCCTTGGGGATTCTGTGTATCCAGCAAATAACCGCCAGATGCAAGAGACTTAAGCACCTTCAGAATGTGCCTTATGTGAATGCTGCCAGGGTCTGATGCTGAAAATGCTCCATACCCAGAATTTCTGTGGAAGCTGATGGGAGTTCCATGTGTCGAGGGCTGATAGGAGTAGGCCACTGATAAACTTCACTTGGGGTCAAATCCTGCAGTCCCTTCCTAGGCCAAACTCTTACTGAAGACAATGAGGGCATGGCCTGGGTAATGACTGCAGCATTTTACCCCATGAGTCATTTTAGAGACAGCAGTGCCTCCAAAACTGAATTATGGGTAAAAGTAGGCACTGTCATCAGCATCTGATTGGAAATCTGTTACTTCCCATTCTAGTGCCGTACCAGCAGTTGGAACTGATATTGGACCAAATAAAAGACCCAATTCAGATGAACATACTTTCCCTTGCTATCATTTTAGACAGGGGATATCTATTAAAGGAAAATGTATTGTAGTGAACAGCTGGCTGTTTGAACACTAAGGACTTGTCTATATGGAGAGTTAGTTCGCGTCAAGTTGGAGTTCAAATGTACAATGCACTGGCCTGCTGCAAACTAACTGGTCATGTGGGCCCTGGTACCACACACTAGAAGTTTTACGTTGCACTTTGATCTACTCCAGTTTCAGTTTGGGGCAGTATTCTACCTATTTCAAATGGGAGTAGATCAAGGCACACTACAGAACTTCGAGTGGGCATTCAGAGGGTCCACACTGCCTGTTAGTGCATGTGACAGGGTGGGGTACTACACTCCAGCTTGCTGCACACTAACTCTCCATATACACAAGTCCTAAGGCCTGGATCCTGCAAAGACTTAAACACACGTTAACTTTAGGCACATGAATAGTCCTATGGAGTTCAATGGAATTTCTGATGTGCATAAAGTTAGACACATGCATGAGTCTTTGCAGGTCTGGGGCCTAGAGTATCTATTTTGTTAAAGAAACAGGAAGAGATTTTTCTAGGGGGATCCATTCAAAATATTTTAAACTAATGTTATTTTGCAAATCTCTGGTTCTGAATATTCATTGGCTGCTGCATGCACTCAAAGGCATTTGGACTCAAACTACAGAATGTTTAGAGTCTGTTTCAGTTTAAAAGATAGTTATGCAATTTGTGCTTTAAAACTGGGAACCTGCAGTATTTTGTGTTAAGAAATCAGAGTTTTATTTCTGAATTATGTTTTATAATAACCTTGTACCATGTAATTTTGTACATAGCTGTCAATTTAAAATTCTATATGTTTGTTCAATCTGTATTGCAGTATTAGATTGCAGTGGGAACTGTATGGAAAATCATTACTTTTAGCAATCATGCCTATATACAATAACTTGCTGAGCATATATAATAGTCTTCAGGTTAAACCGATTTTGCACTGCTTATTTAGAGTGGATCAAGGGTCATTTACTATTGAAGTTCAGAATTAAAACAGGGGCTACCTTTAACTAAAAACTTTGCTTGGAGTGTAGTGAAAATTGGTTAACTACAGCAATTACCAGTTTAGAATGGACCGCTACCTTTATCAGATTCGGCTGCGGAAATCTTCTGTAGCAGTGTAGCAAAGCTGCATTTGAAATCGTGTTCACCACTGGCGTAAACATGTAGAGGTTCATTAACTTCAGTGGAGCTGCACTGTCAGCAATGAATGGGACCCTTCGTAATGAGAAAACACACATACACACACAATCTATACACAAGAGCTTAGGGGTCAATCACGTTGTAATGGTCATGGCTGGAGGGCTAGCTGCACTCTGTCCCCTTTTTGGTCTCTCTGAATGCACACCCTCAAGTGTCAGGCCTCGTGTCTTTACCTATCCCAGGCTGGAAATCTACAGTTCTCCCACTCAGACTGGTACCTGGGCTTCAGTACCCAGCAGGTCTGACTGGATTCCGCACTTATGGTTCTTCCCTTCGGGAGCCTGTGGCCGATGGTGTCTAGTGACAAAACTGCCTTAGTGAAACTGGAATATTGTTCATTCTATGTATAGTAACAAAGCATGCAGATAAAAAGCATTTTAGGACAACAAACAGTCCACACTTGTCCATCTTACCCAAAGGCTTACCATCCCCTCAGGGTCACCTAGTCAGCCCTAATTTCTTCAGACAGTCCATCCAACGCCTGCATCTTAGTCTGGTTCCTCCAAACAATGACTTGTCTCCTCAGAGAGCACCCCTCCCTAAACTGTCAGAGTTGCTTTGTTCTCACATTCTTGGGCTTTGTCTTTGGAAAAAACTAGTTTTGGAGGTTGGCTTGGGAGGAGGTAAAATATTGATGCTATAAGAGTATGAGCATTGCCCACTGAACAACACTCCTGAGCCATGCTTCTTCCCTTCCTGCTTGTTTTCTTTATAGCCACCTACTAAACTAAACCAATATATTCACACAATAAACATCCCAAAAGCCAGGTCAACACTCACTGTTCATAAATCATGACAGAGCAGTTCCAATTTTGTCACAGGAATAATCTAGCAAGAATACAGGTGACTGCGACAGGGTGGGAAGAGGAAGGCTGTCTGAGTGGGATGTGCAATTTTGGGTAGTATTTTACCTGTGATCTTTGCGAAAAGCTCCCATTGATTTTCTCCCAAAAGAGCTAAGTAGTCCTCATGATTTCTTAGTAGTCACATCAGGGCCAAATTCAGTGCTGGTGTAAGCAAGGCCCTTCTAATTTGTTTCAATGGAGTTGCATCCACTTATGCCAGCAGAGCAGTTAATTTGGCCACCAGAAAGAAACTCACTTTTCCTTCAAGTATTTTAGTAAAATTACAGCAAACAAACAAATTAGAGTGCATTAAACAAGCAAGCCTGTGAAAGCCACAAGCTTCTAGGTATCAGGTTAACTGTCCATGTTCATTTAGCATTAAGCAGCATCTGCATGATTAATCTATGGTATAAATAAATTCAAACACCTTTTTTTTTTTCAAGGTCCTTGCATGAGAGGTAGGGGTTTTTTTCTTCTTCATTTCAACATTTTGAAGAAATTTTTTAAAATTTAGAATTTAAAAAAATGGAAAAGATGAATTCACAACTTTCCTGTTTTTGAGGGGGAGGATTCCACTCTATTTTGTATGGTTACAGATATGGTTATGAATAATTATAAAGTTAACATATTACATTGTAGACTAAATAAATATTCCTACCGGAATCACTTATTTAACACAATTTTATCCCAGAGAATCTCAGTCCTTCCCGCAGTGAAAAGAAACAGAAAATAAATTGTGAAAGTAATAGTACATTTCACATTTCAGTTGCATTCCTTTTCCACCCTCCTCCCACATCTGTACAGCGCCTAAAGCCTTCATCCTGCAATCCATATGCACATGCTTAACTTTATGCACTTGAGTAGACGCCACAGAAGTCAGCAGGACTTCGCTCACGAAAGCTTATGCTCAAATAAATTGGTTAGTCTCTAAGGTGCCACAAGGACTCCTTTTCTTTTTGCAAGTTAAGTATGTGTGTCGATCTTTGCCCGATGAGCGCCTTACATTGCAAGCTCTTTGGACTTTGTCTCCTACTTGGCTATAAAACACCTAAGCACACTGTTGATGGCATACACATAGTAACAATTGTCACATAGTTATTTTCTCTCATACTGACCTTGTCTATGAATTTACAATAGTTTTTGACCTACAGATGGTGCTAACAATTTCCACATTCAGTACAATGTCAACGGGAGTTGTGTGTAGAATGGGGCTAGAATGGCTTTTGTGTACAAAAGTTATGTAAATACCTGTCTGCCATGGTCTCTTCATTATTTGATTCACTTGTTATGTGCTATTTGGGAGAGAAGATTAGAGAAGCACCAAAGGAAATTTACAATAAATGTAAAAGTTAACCAATTTTCATCCCCTCTAAATGTAAAGCCTAGTTCTACAGTTAACATTTCTGGGTTTCTGTATGTAAAGGATTGGTTTTCTGTACACAGTACTCTATTTGGAGTGCAATATAGAGCTTACCAATAATAAATCAGCACTATATGAAATCTTGCCTTTTTTTATTGGGTAATAATTCATCAAAAAACAAACTCAGTCATGGAGTATTCTGTGTTCCACCCGCTCTCAGTCACGCTTTGTGTAACGGTGTGAAAAATGGTTTGGTCCCGTCTAGAGCCTTGACTACTATGTGGAAAACTGGGACCTGTAATTTCTCATGAGGGGTTGTAAAAATGGAGGCTGTAGTACAGATAGGGCTCTTGTGTTTTTACAAGTGTGTGATGACAGCCTGCCATAGTATGCGATTACACTTTCGGGAGCAACAATGCAGCTCTACTTTTGTTAAAAAGTGGGTACTAATTTTCCTGGTCTAGACAAGGTACCAGAGTTTAAAGACCAACAAAGACGAGCACTTGTAACGTTCTGCAAGCAGATCAGCACATGAAAGAATTATATACACACATAGCTGTATATAATAGTGCATGATATATCTAGCTATAGAGAGTGATTATACATGTGTGTGGGTGTGTATACACACACACACACTATCCATATATATTACACACTCACACACACTTTGATCAGTACTAGTACACAAACTAACTCACAATAGGCTCTTAAATCCTTACAGTGTTTGCCATGAAAATCTTGTGTAAAAATGCGGGTAAAACTGCATCATGCAGAGCCAGACAGAATAGAGCAAAACTCCCTAACGATGCCACTGCCTTAGGGCCCAAGTGGGCAAAAGCTCATCGTCTTTAAAATTCAACTGGCTTAGAGAACTTATTGACCAAAGCCTGCAAAGAGACGACCTCAGACACTCAGGGCTTAAAACCAGTAGAAAATATGTAATAATGCTATGATGGTGATAAAACTTTGCACACCATGTGTCAGGATTCTACTGAACATTTGGCGAGTGCTGCCTTGCTGAACCACAAGAGAGAAAAACTCCACAGTGAGCCAGGAAACTACTGCCTCTGGGGGGAGCGGTAACCCCAAAGCTAGATCAATTGCCTTTCAGGAATTAGAGTAGACTTGAAAGGATGTCTCCACAGTGAACTAAACCAGATGCTAAAGTGAGGCATATTGACAACCAGGTTGATGCCACTGAAAGAAAAGTTTTCAAACTGTTGCTCTCTCATTTCAAACACGCTTCCTATAGAGTTATCAGAACAGTTTGGCCTGTATACACTCCCAGATGAGGAGAGCCAGGATGGACCACTGGCTGACAAGGTTTCATTTTCTAGGACAAGCCAGGATATACATCAAAACCTGTTCTGAGAAGATTTTCTCCTGCAGGACTTGGAGACATTGGGGGAAGGGGAGAACTGTTGTTTCCCTTACGTGGCATCCATAATAATCCAGTCAGTCCCTACTGAATTGGTTTGAATACAGTTATTAAACCCCCTTGGTTGGATGGCTATCTATATTTACCAGTATCTCTTGGAAGTTTGGTATCTTTTGCTGACAACACCTACATACTGATTAAGGCTGGTTTAGCCAGTTCTGGGCAAAGAGAACCCTTTACAGGTTTCAGAGTAGCAGCCATGTTAGTCTGTATCCACAAAAAGAAAAGGAGTACTTGTGGCACCTTAGAGACTAACAAATTTATTTGAGCATAAGCTTTCATGAGCTACAGCTCACTTCATCGCTGTAGCTCACAAAAGCTTAGGCTCAAATAAATTTGTTAGTCTCTAAGGTGCCACAAGTCCTCTTTTCTTTTTGCAGAACCCTTTGCAGTTATTTAGCATTCAAAGAGGTCAAACACTTATTTCGGAATGTAGCCTGATTTGAGTGGGTTAGGGCTTAAGTACAGGATAAGGCAATTTAAGAAGTCCGATAGAATGATTACAAAATGAAAGTCATGAATACAGCTGAACTAGGTAGTCTTTTGCCATAGTGACGAATGAACACATATATACACACACACACACACAGGGAGACAAGAAGAATAATGAAGGGAATCTACAGTTCTTCTAGCTACATTCTTTCCAGATCCCACAGATTTACTTTGAGACATAAGGCTAGACCCACTCCCCTGAAATCACTGGATACTCAGGCCCTGATCCTCAATTTAGATATTTTAGCTCCTAACTTCCACTGAAATCAGTGTGTCCCTTCGATGCATTGTGCACAGTTATACAGTACCTCTCTGACAATTTTGGGTTAGGGTAAAATCAGTGGAAGTTAAGACCCTAAATACCTTTGAGGATCTGGGCCTCAGTACCTTGCAGGACAGAGACCGCACTCACTATGTAAACTCATTGTACAACGCTCTGTACAGCTGTTCCTTTGAGGGCCAATGGACTCCATCAGTGTCTTTTCCCCTGCTTGTTTTGCCACTTACATGACTAGCACCAGATGCAGGAGCTGCAGAAAAGTTGGTAGCAGTCACAAGTCCAGAGGCCCTTTGAAGAAGGTACTTTAATCCTGAAAATAGTCAACAGGAACGTAACACCCAATGAAAAGGAGGAAGGATGAAAAGTTGTGGGGTTTTTACCATGTTCAGTGAGCGCATTTCTTGTGGAAGTTGCCACACAGCCAGCTCTGGAGATAAAGGCTTCTGCTATCCACAAGGCAACTACAGCATAGGTACAAGTGGTTCAAGTTTTTCCCAACCATCTCATGGACATGGTGTAGCAACCCTAACACTTATAAAGGGGAGAGGGTAGTTTATGTATATTCGGTCCTTGGCCTCTCTGCAAACATGGGTGTGAGGGAGTGCCAATTGGAATTGTGGGTTTTCAATAAATTGTGAGGTCATAAGGGGTCATTATGATCATCAAGCCTGACCTCCTGCATAACAGAGGCCTGGTTTTGTGACATGTATGGCTGTCCACAGAGATCTGGACAAAGACCATAAATTCCTTTCACATATGCCACACGATAGCAAACAGAGTAAATCTCTTCAGTCGCTACCTGTCTGGAGTCCAGCAACCATCCTAGAAATTGAAGTGTTTACAATCTGTCACTAAGCCCCTGAGCCATACAGTCCCCAATGAAGTTACTAAGAATCTTCTTTGTCACAAGCATTAAGTACTGTAGTGTTCTTTATGAATGTGCACAGTATCAAGGCTACCTTATTGGTATATGACAGGTCTCCCAGGTTTATGTACGTGCTACTCTTGATTTATCTTTCACACTCTACAGCACACAGTAGCTCTGTGATAATTCTGGATTAGGGTCATGCATATTTGCCAAGGCAGGTTTCCCACAGGAAATGGTTTTAAAATAGCTAATTAATAAACTAACAAAAAAACAGGATTATCATGGAAAAGCTGGCAGACCTTAAGGAAAAAAAAACTTGTTTTTAAATATGGATTCTAATTTAATCCAGCGCTGATATAACAGAGAAGCAAAGAATGATCACTCACACATGGTATAGAATAGAACTTGAATGCCTGTATATCATGAGCAATTACCTTGAATTTATTAGGGCTCTTATAGACAGGCAGCACTCAACAAAAGGAAAGACAATATTACAGCAGATATGCTAAAAGTTAGCATTACCTCTGTCTCCCTTTCTTGTTCCAAGTTTCTCCCATAAAACCTAGACATTATGATAACTAAATCAGAAATAGGTGAGTAACTTAAAATATTGGTAATAAACAACACCATTCACAGCTCCTCTTGTTTTGGTGTCTTAATACAAATTTATTGTTCTAACAATAATAATGTGCGCACAGTCACAAATGGAAGTGTAACTTTAAAGTTGCTGCTGTCTCTTTAAAACCTCTCCAAAACCAGAGCCTAGTGAATCCTTGAAGACCATATAACTTTTCCTGACATTGTTGAGAGAAAAGACTCTTGAAGGTAGGATGTTAAATAGTTTGCTTATTGGATAGGAATTAAGATCCCTGATTTCATTTAAAACTGTGTTTAAGGTTTTCTTGAACATCTTTATAAAGATCTCAAACAAGAATGGGAAGACAAAAAAATTGTGAAATCACAAAAATTAACATCGCTTTACCAAATCCTTGAGACAAGCAAAATACTAAATACCTATTGTAACAATGTTGCTCATTGTGAGACAATCAGAAGTATGTACTCTCCAATGATTGGAAACCTGCTATATATGCGATTGATTAGCTTCCTGTCTGGTTTATTTATATATCTTATATTTATATTTAGTTGGCTTCTATTTACTTAGTGAACAAGTCATTTTATTGCATTTCCAGAATAACTGATTTAAGTCCTACAATAGTTATATATTTCACATTTAAAACTAATACATTTGGATTCACTTTACTTTCAAATCAGCTTTTAAGATAAAGCTTCTGAGCTAGTATGTCTGCAAAAAAGGAAATGTCAGGTTTTTGAAGTGTCTCTATTCAGCAGATGAATGGGCTCTCAAATATCCACTACAGATTATAAGGTCTGACATGATAATGTAGCTACCTATCTTCAACAACTCTAGGAACTGAAAACTGAGCTGTGCAAAGACTCTCAGAAGTTTGTTTTACCTCTAACTTTTAAAAAAAAATCTAACCTTTTAAAAAGTAAGAATGTAAATTCTAACTTGGGGAAATTGTGTGCTTCTACATTACATGTTTTCAATCCATTGGTAAAATAGATGTATGTGAAAGAGATACACAGCTTGCATTCTGTCATACAGACATCAGTAACTCTCCTAGGATTAGGTTAATTTAGCAGCGCATTGAAAAGAAATAGCCACGATATTGGCAGTTGTAGGTAAATTTATTTTAACTGGATTATCTCAGTTAGGATATCCTATTTCAATCAAGCTCTGGCTCCTTGCCTCTATGCATGCTAATATCATTGCTATTCCTTAGCTACTAACCAATTTATTTGAGCATAAGCTTTCGTGAGCTACAGCTCACTTCATCGGATGCATACTGTGGAAAATACAGAAGACGTTTTTATACACCCAAACCATGAAAAAATGGGTGATTATCACTACAAAAGGTTTTCTCTCCCCCCACCCCACTCTCCTGCTGGTAATAGCTTATGTAAAGTGATCACTGTCCTTACAATGTGTATGCTAATCAAGGTGGGCCATTTCCAGCACAAATCCAGGTTTTCTCCCCCCACAAAAACCCACTCTCCTGTTGGTAATAGCTTATCTAAAGTGATCGCTCTCCTTACAATGTGTACGATAATCAAGGTGGGCCATTTCCAGCACAAATCCAGGGTTTAACAAGAATGTCTGGGGAGGGGGGGAACAAGGGAAAATAGGTTACCTTGCATAATGACTTAGCCACTCGCAGTCTCTATTCAAGCCTAAGTTAATTGTATCCAATTTGCAAATGAATTTCCAATTCAGCAGTCTCTCGCTGGAGTCTGGATTTGAAGTTTTTCTGTTGTAATATCACAACTTTCATGTCTGTAATCGCGTGACCAGAGAGATTGAAGTGTTCTCCGACTGGTTTATGAATGTTATAATTCTTGACATCTGATTTGTGTCCATTTATTCTTTTACGTAGAGACTGTCCAGTTTGACCAATGTACATGGCAGAGGGGCATTGCTGGCACATGATGGCATATATCACATTGGTAGATGTGCAGGTGAACGAGCCTCTGATAGTGTGGCTGATGTTATTAGGCCCTGTGATGGTGTCCCCTGAATAGATAGGTGGGCACAGTTGGCAACGGGCTTTGTTGCAAAGCTAGGTTCCTGGGTTAGTGGTTCTGTTGTGTGGTATGTGGTTGCTGGTGAGTATTCGCTTCAGGTTGGGGGGCTGTCTGTAGGCAAGGACTGGCCTGTCTCCCAAGATTTGTGAGCGTGTTGGGTCATCCTTCAGGATAGGTTGTAGATCCTTGATAATGTGTTGGAGGGGTTTTAGTTGGGGGCTGAAGGTGACGGCTAGTGGCGTTCTGTTATTTTCTTTGTTAGGCCTGTCCTATAGTAGGTGACTTCCCGGAACTCTTCTGGCTCTATCAATCTGTTTCTTCACTTCTGCAGGTGGGTATTGTAGTTGTAAGAATGCTTGATAGAGATCTTGTAGGTGTTTGTCTCTGTTTGAGAGGTTGGAGCAAATGAGGTTGTATTGCAGAGCTTGGCTGTAGACAATGGATCGTGTGGTGTGGTCAGGGTGAAAGCTGGAGGCATGTAGGTAGGAGTAGCCGTCAGTGGGTTTCCGGCATAGGGTGGTGTTTATGTGACCATTGTTTATTAGCACTGTAGTGTCCAGGAAGTGGATCTCTTGTGTGGACTGGACCAGGCTGAGGTTGATGGTGGGATGGAAATTGTTGAAATCATGGTGGAATTCCTCAAGAGTTTCTTTTCCATGGGTCCAGATGATGAAGATGTCATCAATATAGCGCAAGTAAAGTAGGGGTGTTAGGGGACAAGAGCTGAGGAAGCATTGTTCTAAGTCAGCCATAAAAATGTTGGCATACTGTGGGGCCATGCGGGTACCCATAGCAGTGCCGCTGATTTGAAGGTATACATTGTCCCCAAATGTAAAATAGTTATGGGTAAAGACAAAGTCATAAAGTTCAGCCACCAGGTTAGCCGTGACATTATCGGGGATAGTGTTCTTGATGGCTTGTAGTCCATCTTTGTGTGTAATGTTGGTGTAGAGGGCTTCTACATCCATAGTGGCCAGGATGGTGTTATCAGGAAGATCACCGATGGATTGTAGTTTCCTCAGGAAGTCAGTGGTGTCTCGAAGGTAGCTGGGAGTGCTGGTAGCGTAGGGCCTGAGGAGGGAGTCTACATAACCAGACAGTCCTGCTGTCATGGTGCCAATGCCTGAGATGATGGGGCTCCCAGGATTTCCAGGTTAATGGATCTTGGGTAGTAGATAGAATATCCCAGGTCGGGGTTCCAGGGGTGTGTCTGTGCGGATTTTGATCTTGTGCTTTTTCAGGGAGTTTCTTGAGCAACTGCTGTAGTTTCTTTTGGTAACTCTCAGTGGGATCAGAGGGTAGTGGCTTGTAGAAAGTGGTGTTGGAGAGCTGCTGAGCAGCCTCTTGTTCATATTCTGACCTATTCATGATGACAACAGCAGCTCCTTTGTCAGCCTTTTTGATTATGATGTCAGAGTTGTTTCTGAGGCTGTGGATGGCATTGTGTTCTGCACGGCTGAGGTTGTGGGGCAAGTGATGCTGCTTTTCCACAATTTCAGCCCGTGCACGTCGGCGGAAGCACTCTATGTAGGAGTCCAGTCTGCTGTCTCGACCTTCAGGAGGAGTCCACCTAGAATCCTTCTTTTTGTAGTGTTGGTAGGGAGGTCTCTGTGGGTTAGTATGTTGTTCAGAGGTGTGTTGGAAATATTCCTTGAGTCGGAGACGTCGAAAATAGGACTCTAGGTTACCACAGAACTGTATCATGCTCGTGGAGGTGGAGGGGCAGAAGGAGAGGCCCCGAGAGAGGACAGCTGCTTCTGCTGGGCTAAGAGTATAGTTGGATAGGTTAACAATATTGCTCGGTGGGTTGAGGGAACCATTGCTGTGGCCCCTTGTGGCATGTAGTAGTTTAGAAAGTTTAGTGTCCTTTTTCTTTTGTAGAGAAGCAAAGTGTGTGTTGTACAGAACACCGCTAGCCGTCACCTTCAGTCCCCAACTAAAAGCCCTCCAACGCATTATCAAGGATCTACAACCTTTCCTGAAGGATGACCTAACATGCTCACAAATCTTGGGAGACAGGCCAGTCCTTGCCTACAGACAGCCCCCCAACCTGAAGCAAATACTCACAAGCAACCACATACCACACAACAGAACCACTAACCCAGGAACCTAGCCTTGCAACAAAGCCCGTTGCCAACTGTGCCCACCTATCTATTCAGGGGACACCATCACAGGGCCTAATAACATCAGCCACACTATCAGAGGCTCGTTCACCTGCACATCTACCAATGTGATATATGCCATCATGTGCCAGCAATGCCCCTCTGCCATGTACATTGGTCAAACTGGACAGTCTCTACGTAAAAGAATAAATGGACACAAATCAGATGTCAAGAATTATAACATTCATAAACCAGTCGGAGAACACTTCAATCTCTCTGGTCACGCGATTACAGACATGAAAGTTGTGATATTACAACAGAAAAACTTCAAATCCAGACTCCAGCGAGAGACTGCTGAATTGGAAATTCATTTGCAAATTGGATACAATTAACTTAGGCTTGAATAGAGACTGCGAGTGGCTAAGTCATTATGCAAGGTAACCTATTTCCCCTTGTTTTTTCCTACCCCCCTCCCAGACATTCTTGTTAAACCCTGGATTTGTGCTGGAAATGGCACACCTTGATTGTCATACACATAAGGAGAGTGATCACGTTACATAAGCTATTACCAGCAGGAGAGTGGGGTGGGGGGAGAGAAAACCTTTTGTAGTGATAATCACCCATTTTTTCATGGTTTGGGTGTATAAAAACGTCTTCTGTATTTTCCACAGTATGCATCCGATGAAGTGAGCTGTAGCTCACGAAAGCTTATGCTTAAATAAATTGGTTACTTGAGGTGGCAGAGGTGCCACAAGTACTCCTTTTCTTTTTGCAAATACAGACTAACACGGCTGTTTTTCTGAAACCATTCCTTAGCCAGCCACCTGCATTCCATGAGATAATTGGTTCATTTTCACAGGTTTCTATAGCAAGCCAGTCCTTGCTCTGTTTATTAAGGTATAGCTAAGATGATTTAATTAGAATGATATGAGGGCTCCTCTTAAATGCTCGAAGATAGTGGATTTTGTATGTAAAGATGCAGATATTCTAATAGTAAGAATCTTCTTGTGCAGCTTTTCTTTAAATATTCCCGTGGGCTCATTTGAACACTAACTGCAATGCAAGCTAAAGTGCCCTTTAAATGATAATACTAAACTCTTAAACTGTCTAACAGCATGGATTTCTCTAGAGGTTCTTAAAGTATAATCTATGGTGGAACTTTGTTATAAACCCCTTTATCATTCAAAGCATATTAACTATAAGTGTACATAATTTATATTCATATTTAAACAGTTTTTTTTAAAAAAGTAGCTCTACTTGTATAAGAATCCTACAGTAATCACTCAAAACAGTTCTCTGAAAAAAAAAAGCTTCCTAATTAAGTCTATTACTGATTTCACCAATAGCATAATTAGCACGCATAAGCACTAGAAGTTTAGTATGATTATTTCTAACATGATATTTATCATCTCGTTTTAGTCTTAACACTTATAACACCAATAGGATTATTTCTCATTAAGATAGTTCACAGTAATAAAATCCTCACTTACCCTGCTAGAGTAATTACAAACATCTGCACAACTTTAATACAAAGATTGTAAGATCCTAAAGGGGATACATTAAGTTGCTTGAATAAAAGAAATCAAAATCTATTTTACCTTTGGGAAAGCATTAGTGATTATTTGTACAAAAATCATTATGGAAAGTCAGGGTGAGAGATTTCAAGTAGACAGCAGATATAAATAATGCTCATTTGCTATTTTAGGTCTGTAGCTGTTGCCTATCTTAACCAAACTAAATTTTGAAGTGATTCTATTTCACACCTAAATCAAATGTAACTTTGACTGATTTGATGCTTTTGCTGGTTTCTAATGAAAAGATCTTGTTCATAAATTAAGATTAAAAACCACAAGCCAACAGTTTTACCACTTTCTTTTAACCTTGGTGCCGTTGTTCCAAAGTTTACTGTGAAGATATTATAAGATCAGTGAACACATTGTCATCAGTATAAAAGGTACTGGCTTTTTAGGATGAGAGTTGATTTGGGTTACTGTAGAATTGTTAGTGCAATAGTATAGGACTAGGAACTGGTAAATTTCTGGGTTCTAATCCTAACTCTATCATTGACTTTGTGTATCCCTTTGCAAATCACTTTTCAAATTAATTCATTAATGTTAATCCAGAACTTTGGAAATACAAAGCATTATATAAATACTAAGTCTTCAGTCCAACAAACATGCCTGAGAAGAACTCTACTCATAGTGTCATTAAAGTCAATGGTGCTATTCACAGGTATGTTAAGCCCGTGCATGATCAGAGCCATTGTTATTGCTGCTACATAAATTATTTAAAGGAGTAGATGTTTACCTGCAATCCTTAGAGAAGTCTTCCCACTGTCTGTAGATCTTTGCTTCCTTGCCAT
The DNA here is from genome assembly GCF_965152235.1 of Eretmochelys imbricata. Classification (NCBI taxonomy): domain Eukaryota; kingdom Metazoa; phylum Chordata; order Testudines; family Cheloniidae; genus Eretmochelys; species Eretmochelys imbricata. The sequence goes on from NC_135577.1 coordinate 115,296,075, forward strand.
TTGAAGTGCAATAGGCAGTGTTTCCACCTGCTTTCCTCTTGAGGTTAGTGATGAAGAGGACTGGTAAAGTTTGTTATAAAATGTCAGTAGGTAGTCAAGGAAACTAGGAAGCATCTCCACACCTTTTTTCTTTTTCTTTTTTTTGTATTAGGCAATTCTTAATGCCCTCTCCCTACCCTACCTGTGACCTTCCCAAATCTTTTCACAGAATGTTTGCAAGGCAGTAGGCTTTGTCTCTCCACCACTTTCAGGTTCGTGGCTTACCACGGGGGACACTCAAATGTTCTGCTAGATAGCTATAACGTTGTTTCATATATTCCCTCCAGTCTCCCATTGAGACAGCTATGTTCTTTAGGTGAGGGAGGCAACAGGGATCAGTGGATAGGCCACTAGACTGGGAGTCAGGAGACCAGAAGTCTACTTCCATTCTGCCACCTCAAGTAAGCCACTTATCTTTCTGTCTATTTTCCCCATCTATGAAAAGAAATTAATGTTACTCAGCCATCTCTTGTACAATGGTTTGAGATATATGGAGGAAAGGCTTATATAAGAGCAGTATTATTGTTTAGATGTGGTAGACTGCCTTACATCTCCGTGGGTAAGTCCATTGTCTGATCAGATATTATTAGTACCCCATGTAGACCAAATGATATAACAATAAGCCCATAGGGTTTTCAAAAGCAAAATGTCCTTTAGATATTGATCTCATAGACTAGTATCAGAGGAGTAGCCGTGTTAGTCTGTATCCACAAAAACAATGAGGAATCCGGTGGCACCTTAGAGACTAACAAATTTATTTGGGCATAAGCTTTCATGGGTAAAAAAATCCACTTCTTCAGATGCATAAGCTAGTATCTTTCACAGAAGTTTAAGGTGTCAGCAAACTTCCTTTCCCAGGCGTCCTAGCAGCTTTTTGATCAGTGGTAGTGGTAATGGAAAGTGTGAAATGACATTTACTTTATGCTAGTCACAGAAATGAATGCCACTTTAAAAAAAATCATTACTAAAGGATTGGACCACGTGCTCTGGGAGACCACCGTGATATAAGCAGTGAGAAATTAGGTCCTAGTCCTACAATCCATGGGGGCACAAAGGGCTGCTGGTTTCCCCGAGACCTCTTTCAATTTGTCCATCTCTGCAACTTCTCCTAACTAGCTCCTATATCAGGTTCTTCCTTGCAATTGTCTTGCTAGCAAGGGATCCTTCTGATCATCTTTCCATTCATTCCACACTTCCAATAAAATATGGTGGGGGGAAGTTCACAGGGACTTCATTTGACCAGGCATTCAGAACTTGAACCTGAGCTTGCAAACATTTATGCCTGTGAGAAATTCCACTGAATTCAATGGGACTACTCACTCGTATAAAGCTAGGCATGTGTATGCAAGTTTTCTGGATTGGGACCCCTGTTTAAAGCTGCACTAGCCTCGTTCATTTCTCCAACCTTAGCCACTATGTTGCTAATTAGCTAGTCACTGAGTGTAGGAAACAGTAATATTTTCTGGCCTGTTGACAGTTCTAGTTTTTAAGGCATACTGACACAACCACCTCTTTGAAACACTGAGGAATGTGTTGTGATGTGGTTGGATCCGCGTGGCTACTATAAAGGAGAACGATGCCTCTCCAACCTATTAATGTTCTCTGGGAGAATCCATAGAGTAGTGAATGAGGGAGAACCACTGGATATGATTTAGCTGAACTTTCAAAAAGCCTTTGAGGAGATCCCATGCAAGAGGCTATGAAGGAAACTAACCAATTGCAGGGTGAGAGGTAAAGATCTATCCTAGGTTAAAAATTGGTTGAGAGAAAAAACAAAAAGTAGGAATAAATGGCTAATTTTCAAGCTCATCTGCAGTTTACTCATGCCATGTGTAGGCTTCTAGGGCAATGAGCCAGCCCAGTCAAATAACCCTGGGCTATCCCCAGGTGTAGACTATTAACTCATATTACCTACAGCTTCTTTCAGGGGCTTCTCATTTCTGAAATCTAAGTAATTTCAGTGGCAATACTTAGGATCCTTGGATCTCAGGCCTGGGTGACTCATTCTAGGTGTGGCTTCCCCTGGGTTCTATCAGATTTCTGTCTGATCTTTTTCCTCACAGGTGAATGACTCTGGGAAGAGAGAAGTGGCTGAGACTGGCTTCCTCTCAGTCTCTGAAGTAGGTAAAACAGTCTAATGAATGTATGAGTGATAGGGAAAGAGAGCAACAAGGGAAGTAGAGTGATTGTTTCCCATTAGCTAGTACCTGCTTCTTGCTGCAAGGGTGGGGATACAGTGGAGACAGTGCATGGGTTTGTGGTCTGGGCTTTGCTCTTATTGATGCTGGATTATTCCCTGACATGGACATGTTAAAACCATGTTTAAAATAGAATTTGCTTGTGCAAAGCAGATTTAAACATCACCAGGTGAAATATTTCAAGTAAGGCCTGATCCTTTTGTATTTCCAGATGGAATTTTGCACTAACTGTCAGTACTGGAGAATTTTGCTAATCCATAGGCCTTATTATTTTGTAGAATAAGAAAACAGTATTGAGGAAGCCATGGAGGGACTTCCAGCACACAAGAAATGTCGAAATAGTAACAAAATGGCACAAAAGGGATTGGTGCAAAAAGTGAACAAGTGTATTCAAGTTGACATGGACTTAGAAGAGGAGTCCCTCAGTGCAGATCAGAACACTGCTACAAATATCTGCCCTCCAGAAACACCAACCCTTTCACGGCAGCCACTAAGAACTTCAGAGAACTCTCTATCTTCCCAGCTACTGGCCTGTTCAGCACTGCCAAGGCAGTGTGCGCCTCCACTTCCTGCTCTGCCACCATCCCTCCTGCCCCCGCCACTCCCTCTGTGGCCTTGCATTGGGCGAAGTATGGGACCCATGCCACCCTCTTATCCCCCATCATGCACTAATGCTGCATGTGATGGTGCTTCTTCTGGACATGAAAACCAGCCTTGTCCTAAGAAGGCAAAGACACCAACATTACGAATGAAGCCGTTTGACTGGCAGAAGCTTCCCTTGGATGTGGTGAGAGGTAGGGGCTTGTAATGCTGCATTCATGTACTTACTTTACCACTCTTTAAGAAAAATGTCACCACCAAAGGTTAGGCCCTGATCACTGCAAGCTGCTTCATATGGGTGGCTCCTTACGCCTGTTCTGAGTCCCCCTCTGCCTGGAAGCAAGCATCCCACTGCACGGTGGGGCTTGAGAAACTGGGCTTTTAGTTAGTAGAAATATTTGCTTGAGTCAGAGGCCTTGTGGGAGAAGCACAGGACTGGAAGTCATAAGATCTGTATTCTGTTTCCGGTTCAGCTAAATGAGAACACTTTGACATGTCACTCAATGCCCCTGCCCCCCCCCCCCCCACCTCAGTATCTCATCCATAAAATAGGGTTAATACAGAGACTTTACTAATTCAATGTACTATAAATTCAGTTAAAGAGCACAATAATGCTTTAGCAATGAACTTCACCAATTTGTGGTGTTGGGTTTTTTTTTGTTTGTTTCTTTTTAAACTGGTGTTCTGATATTATTGTCTTTGATGGAAGCAGCAAAACAGATCTCGCACTGCCAGAAAACATCAGTCACCAGCCCATTTCCAGGATTGTTTATGCAGCCTTGGGAGTCCTTAAGTATTTTAGGCAGAGATGTTAATCTAATTTGAGCTCAATGTCCCGTGTGTGCACACTGCTATTCTGCAATATGTAGCTGATCAGCTAGAGTAAACAGAGGTTAGTAGAATCCATTTAGCTCGGCTGCTGTCTTCAGTTCATTTAATTACAAATGGCTGTAGTTTTCCTGATTTAATTCGCCTTCAAACTTTTGGGATATTGTCTGTGGGAACTGCCACTCTTTGATAATTTCCCAGTGTTTCCCTTCTAGTAAGTAGTATTGCTTTGAACGTGATGTGCTGAGTTTTTAGATGTCTCTGCAGTCCCAGTCTTATTACCTTGTCTTTTTCAGAAAGTCGCTCCATGTGGGCTTCAGTGACCAGCAGCAGCGATGACGTTATAGAGCCTGATTACACAAGCATAGAGCAACTCTTCTGTGTTTCACAAACAAGCCCCAAGGAGACAGCAGTACCCAAAATAAAGGAACCAAAAGAGGTACTTGAGCATGCCTCACTTCTGGCTATGGCAAAGATCACGGAAATGGCTTTCTTAAAATGAAAGACTTTTATTTTTGGTTGTCTCCTGTATTTTTATACCATAGTTGACTCTTTATTCTTATTAGCCTTTCATAATGCAGTAAGACGCCAGGGATATATTCCCTCCCCATGCCTTTGATAGCATGTGGCTTATGCTTTTAGGGTACATGATGGACAGCTTTACAGTAAACAATATTTCATCAGCGCCAGTGAAGGTTAGATGCAGTCTTGTGGGTGGGTAGTGGGTGGAAATCAGGCACGCTAGGGTACTCTGCCGCCTTATAGTCTTTGGACAAATGACTTCACCTTTCTGTGCCTCAGTTTCTCTAGCTATAAGCAGAAGATGATACTTGCACTCCTTTGTGAATTGCTTTGAGCTCAACTTATGAAAAGTGCCATCTAAATAATATAAACCTGATACGCTAAAATCAAAAAGCCCTTGCCTAGATTTTATTAAAATCAAGGAAAATGTTTCTTCTCATCTGATTGCGTTTTTTAACACAGATCACATTTATAGATATGAAGAAAAGCCTTCTCTTGAACATATTTTTGAAGCAATTTAAATGGTAAGATTTGATGAGTACCTCATTGTTTGAATAAAATACAACAATGGCATGCAAATCAATTCAACAGAAATATTTTAGCAGATCTAAAATATCTTTAATAGGGAGTCAAAAAGTGTTTTCTTTTAAAACCGTAAGATATACCTGGCAATATATTCCTGGACCAAGTCCCAGATTGTGCTATAGGACCTAAGGGTGAATGGGCTAAGCCTCCAGGCAGGGAATATTGATACATAATAACAAAGGAATCTTTCAGATTGGTGCATCTGCTGGGCATTAGTGACATAAATGTTAATTGCTGACATCAAATGTGCATGGAGATTCCTGATTGGAAGTTCTAAATCCATTCAATAATTTAAAGAAACACTTCAAGTAATTTAGACCCAAAATATAGTCAGTGTCTTGAGTCATCTTTTCTTTCAAGAGGAAAATACCCTACTAATTAATAATGTCAAATTCATGGGCTGAATTAGCCCATGGGATAGCGCGAAGGGGAAGAGATCGCAGCAGGACCTTGGCCAAATCTCTTCCACAGAGATTTCCTCACATGATCACATGGTGAAGGTGTACTTTCTCCCCCCAACACGCACATAACCACCATGTAACAGGACATCTCCACTGGAGCTACACTGCCATGTACTCTTGCCTGGGCATGGCTGCTCCAGGACCCACCTTTAAGAGGAAATCCATACCTTGGAAGGAATGTCCCGGAAAAGATAGGTCAGCCCCAGCCTGTACTAACTTAGTATAAATGCTGCTTTCTGTGTGGGATATAGGGGCGGAAGGATGGAGAGAATGGTATGTAGCCCATCCAGTCACTGCTTCCTCCCTCTGTATGGACCCCTAAATGTAGAGAGAGGCCCACATGGGATCAGAGAGAGATTGGAATGGTGTTGCAAAGCTGGCTGAGCCTGTCCTTCCATTTGTGAGTGACGAGATCCATGTAAGCGTGACCTCCTCTGCTCTCAGCTTGGTGGTCATGCTCCATCCCAGTTAGTATAGCAGCTGTGAGTTTGCAGAACCAACACCAGAATCTTTTTGATTCATGTCAAATGTATCTTGTTTCACCAAGTTTGGGACAGCAGGGAGAGGTCATGAGGGGGTTCGGATAAAACATTCTGATATGCGCCCATCCCAAACTAGTGACGTCTTCATTACGGCAGGAAGAGAGTTGTCTTTTGCTTTGACTTCTCTGAAAGGTGGGGCGGGAGGGACGAAGGAGAGAGGAGGAAGCTGGGGGGATTAGAATCTTTCCCTATGATACTGGAAACTCAACCAAACTAAAAACGGAGCTCTTTTGGTTCAGTGTGCAAGCCAAGTGAAGTTCAAAATGTTGTCAAGAAACATAAATAAACAGCGACAACTACATTAGGCTTCTAAAATTCTTCCCATTTTAATAATCTAAGGGATATGGATAAATGGAAGGTTTGCCTTTTGCACAAGCTGAAAAAATGGATGGTCATAAGGCTCATTAAGTAACTTTAGGAATGGTTCCAGTGAATAGACGTCATTTGAGGTGACTATGGGCTGCTTGTCGAGCCTGTATCTGCATGTGACTGAGTGATAGTAGGAGCTGCAAATGAACAATTCTTCCTTTCTCTCTCTCTCTCTCTCTCTCCTTTTAAAAAAAAAAAATTGTTTCTAACCTGTCTTGACAGTTTCTCTCTTCGTATCATCCTATTTTTCTAGCACACCTACGATCCTAGAAATAAAGGTAAGTAAACACAGTAGAGGGGAACAAGCAGTAACTTCCACTTGACCGTGATCCATTACTGATGCAATGTTAGCTGCAGAATCAGTTCCTCTTATATTTGGCATGTTACTCCTAGTTCTCCTGCAGCTTTTCAGTCTTTCCTGCAGCTCGAATGAGGAGGTTGCTGACATGATTGAGAAAGGGGACAGGACCAAGTTTGATGCTGACACTCTGAAGCAGCTGATTAAGCTACTGCCTGAAAAGCATGAGGTATTGACACTATTTATTCATTCTTGCACACTGTAGACGTGTCTGGTTCTGTTTAAAATACAGACGAAATCCCAGTCCCAGCTCTTAAGAGCTCACATTGTATGGGACAGATTCTGCAACTGGATCCAAGGGTGCTCTAAGAGGTAATGTGTCTTCCCATCTGGAGCTGATTGCAGGATCTGGCACTGAGACAAAGATTAGACAACATCACGTTGGGAGATTCAGAGTGGATATCATTTTAAACACTGGGTTTAGCACAGTGGTCCTTTTACATTGGCTGGGTGGTAGTCTAATGTTAAAATATGTTAGCACAGTGGTTTTCAACCTTTTTTCATTTGCAGACCCCTAAAATTTTTTGAATGGAGGTGCAGACCTCTTTGGGAATCTTAGACATAGTCTGCAGACCACAGCTTGAAAACTTTTGTTCTTTGGTAATGACCCCTTAGACATAGTCTGCAGACCCCCAGGGGTTCATGGACCACAAGTTAAAAACTACTGTGTTAACATATATAGGCTTCTCTAAAGAAGCCAGATTTCCAGATGTATAAAGAGGAAACTTTTAAGTTCAGAAGTGGCTGCCTAACTTGGGTGTATATTAATATTCATTTGTCTGGTGATAGATCCTCAGACCCCTCCCCACGCACCAGGTCACAGACCAGGACCCCATTGTGCTGGGTGCCATACAAACACAGAACAAAAAGATTGTAAGCTCTTTAGAGCGGAGACCATCTATGAATTTGCACTCACAAAACAGTCCTTGGATGCCCAGTTGCCCACCTTGTCCATGTAAATACTCATTGACATGTGCAGCATTAGGCGGTCGCTTTTGAAAAGTGGGCCCTGTGTGAGTATGGAATGCAATTACCAAATGCAATTATTAGTGTTAACGGATTTATTCCTTGTTAGATAGAGAGCCTGAAATCCTGCAAAGAAAAAGCAAAACTAGCAAATGCAGACCAATTTTATCTCCTCCTCCTTGGGATTGCTAGGTAAGGGAAATCTTCACTGATTTCAACCGGTGTGTGTGTGTGTGTGAGTTCTCTCTCTCTCTCACAACATGGATCCTCCCTGGGGACTAAACCCACAACACTAGATGCCTGTGCCTCTCCTGCTTAATCTTAAGTAGCAACTCCTCTATTTGCAGCTGTAATAGACTCCTTTCTTCTGTGCACCAGCCACTGTCAGGCGTCACATAATAAACACTAAATAGTGGATTATGTATGTGCCAGGCAGTATTTGACCAGAGGAGCAACCTTCCTGAATTAACTGGGCAGACTGGCAAACGTACAATCATCTTTGTACTATTTATGAGAACACTGTGACATGTAAATTGTAGTGGTATTCTACAAAAAATCCGAAGGTTTGACTATTCTGCATTCACAGAAAGACTGTTTTTAACATTCTGCAAAATGCTATGGAAATTTATATCTGTCTCAAACTGCATTTATTGCTTTAAAATAACCCTTTTTAAAATGCTTTCTTGGCTATTCTAACATTTGTATACATTACTGTGGATCACTGAGAAAGATTCAGGATTTCCATGCAGGCAAATACTGCCTCTCATTTAAGAGGAGAAGTACAAACCCCAGCCAAAGCTATATAACAGAAAGCAGTGTGGTTTAGTGGACTGGGTCTCGGGAAACATGAGTTCTATTCCCATCTCTGCCACTTGCCTTCTGGGTGACCTTGGGCAAGTCATTTCACCTCCGTATGCTTCAGTTTCCCCATTTGTAAAGCACTTTGAGATCGACTGATGGAAAGTGCTAGGTATTATTATTTTATTACCATAATTGCAATGATGTGTTTTTCTTGCGTAGGTTGCAATATGATGTTGCCTACGTGGGTGTTCTGGTGCTATGGGGCGTGTTTATAGGACACTTGTCTAAATGTCTCAGAAGGTTTGATTTATTTGTAATCTAATCCAATGAGGGAAATATCTCACGTGGTGGCATTAAGAGAACAAGATAATACTTGCGCTGGTCTTCAGCAACGTGTTGCTGTCATGCTAGACATGCTTCAGCTTATTTCTTGCATTGACTTTCTCTTTTAGCTACCAGTTGCGAATTGAATGTATGCTGTTATGTGAAGAGACAAGCAGTCTATTGGATTTGCTATGGCCCGAAGCACACATGATCAGGAGAGCCTGTGAAAGTAAGAGGGATGCAATTGTATCACTGCTTTGGGCTCAGAGCCAAGTGAAAACTCGCTGTTAGTTGAAATGAAATGACACCTACAACCTAGGCTGGATGAGTCTCTTCATTATCTGAACAGGAAGCTCTGTGGGAGCACTAGCCACAGATTTCCCATTTCTGGAATATTTGATGCAGAACTGCAATTTGTACAGTTCAGCTGTGAGACGGAACACACAGAATGGGGGAATGCTTCTAGCAGATTGTGAGTAAAATATAGATGTGCTGACTAACTCCCTACCAAAGATCTCCACTAGTGAGGGGGAAGGTCCCAAATTCTACATATAGACCACTTGTTTTTTGTTTTAATCTAGGCTTATTTTTGTGTGTACTCTTTTTTTTTTTTTTTTTTTTTTTAACCATTGGGAACATGCACAGCAAAACACCTGATGATGACCCTTTTGGCCTGATCCACTTCAGAAATTGTTCAAGCAGTTCTTCCTACTATTGATCAATTTATACATAGACATATTCTAAACGTAAAGGGAAGATCAACTTTCCACATAACTATACAGTCCAAGCCTACTTGGGCCACTTTTATTCAAGTTATTTATTCCTGTTTCTAATTTGTACTGGACAAACAAATCCTATGCCTGGCATGTTTCCAAAGCCATAAAAATACTGGCCCTGCCTACTCTGAGAAAAGACCTTGGGGCAAGCCCTATTTAAACTTCAGGAAAATCCAATTTCCAGGTCTTCACTGAATTTATTTAAATCATCCATTTTAATTTTTTAGCTCTTCTTACCAGTCACCGGCTGCCCATTTTCTGTCAGTTGATTCTTAAAGTTGGAAATTTTCTGAACTATGTAAGTAAGGCTTTTTAAAATCATTACATTTTTATAGATGGTAAAATATCATTTCAATCCAGTTTCCTGTGTATGTATAAAATAAAAATAACAAATTGAATAATGGAGCTTTATTTATTTTAAGCTGAAACAAGGATTTTATTTTATTTTATCTATCTTTTTTAGGGGCGTCACACTGGAGATGCTGGTGGTTTTAAAATTAATGCTTTGCTCAAACTAACTGAAACCAAAGCAAACCAAACTCATATTACTCTGCTCCACCATATTTTGGAGGTACCGCTGCAGTTTCTTACTGGGAAGTTAGTCTTGCATGTAACATATTTCCAGACGTACATTCAGCTAATGTTAATGTGCTCTAATTTAAAATGTACCTCATTTACATTTTAAGATCTGCCCCTGTACCTGTTGAAGACAGTGGGAGCTTTGCCATTGATATCAGTGAGGACAGGATCAGATCCATATACAATGCCGTCTAAATTATACCGAGGTCCTGTTCTTGACTTAATGTATAAATGGCCATACTGAGTCAGACTATCTATCTAGCCCAGAATGCTGTTGTCTGACAGTGGCCAGTGCCAGATACTTCAGAGGGAATTAACAGAACAGGGGAATTTATCAAGTGACCCAGCCTCTGTTGTCCAATGCCAGCTTCTGGTAGTCAGAGGCTTGGGGACATACCGGAACATAGGGTTGCATCCCTGACCATATTGGCTAATAGCCATTGATGGACCCATCCTCCATGAACTTATCTAGTTCTTTTTTGAACCCACTTATATTTTTGGCCTTCACAACATCCCCTAGCAATGAGTTCTACAGGTTGACTGTACGCTGTGTGATGAGGTACTTCCTTGTTTGTTTTAAACCTGCTGCCTATTAATTTAATTGGGTGACCCACGGTTTTCATGTGAAGGGGTAAATAACACTTTCACTTTCTGCACCCATTCATGATTTTGTAGACCTCTTAAAATATTGCCCCTTAGTCAGGGGCAGATTAGGGTTTTGTGGGGCCCCTAAGCCAGAGCAAGTGGGGACCCCTTCCCACCCCTTCCACTTGCAGTCACCCCCCCTCCCCTCACGCGCTCCTGCTGGGGAGTGGAGGCTTGCAGGAGTGCCAGATGGGCAGATGGAGCAAGCCCCCGTGCCCCGATCCCACTCCCCGGCTGGAGCGCTGGGTGGGTGAAGTTAGGCAAGCCCCCATCCCTCAAACCTGCTCCCTGGCAGCAGTGCCAGTGGATGGCTGGAGTGAGGCAAGCCCCCATGTCTCAATCTTGCTCCCCGGCAGGAGTGCCGGATGGGTGGAGCTGTCAGGTGCGGGTGCACCCATTTTTCTGGGGGGCCCCAATTGGCCGGGGTGCCTGGGCACAGGCCCCATTGGCCCAATGGCTAATCTGCCACTGCCCTTAGTCGTCTCCCTTTTTCTTATCCGAACAGACCCAGGTTTTTAAACTCTCTTCATATGGAAGCTGTTCCATGCCCTTAAACATTTTTGTTGCCCTTCTCTGTACCTTTTCCAATTCCAATATCTCTGTTGTTGTTGTTGAGATGGGGTGACCAAAACGGCCCACAGCATTCAAGGCATGGGTGTGTCATAGATTTATATAGTGGTTTTATGATCTTTTCTTATTTTCTATCCCTTTCCTAATGGTTCCCAACATTGTTAGCTTTTTCGACTGCTGCTGCACATTGAGCGGATGTTTTCAGAGAACCACCACAATGACTCCAAGATCTCTTTCTTGAGTGGTAACAGCTAATTTAGACTCCATCATTCTGTATGTATAGTTGGGATTATGTTTGCCACTATGCATTACTTTGCATTTATCAGCTTTGAATTTCATCTGCCATTTGATTGCCCAGTCACACAGTTTTGTAAGATCCCTTGATAACTCTCCATAGTCAGCTTTGGACTTAACTATCTTGAGTAATTTTGTATCATGTGGAAATTTTGCCACTTTTTTACCCCTTTTCCCAGTTCATTTATGAGCATGTTGAACAGCTTTGCTTCCAGTACAGATCCCTGGGGTGGGGGGACCCTGCTAATTACTTTCTGAAAACTGATGATTTATTCCTACCCTTTGTTTCCTATCTTTTAACCAGTTACTGACACATGAGAGGACCTTCCCTCTTATCCCATTAGTGCTTAATTTGCTTGAGACCCTTTGGTGTGAGACCTTGTCAAGGCTTTCTGAAAGTCTAAGTACACTATATCCACTGGATCACCCTTGACCACATGCTTGTTCACCCAGCCAAAGACTTTTAATTTTCTTGGAGGCATGATTTCCATTAATAAAAGCTTTTTTAATGTAATATCTCCTAGCTGCTCCTTTTGTCTCCTCCTATCTTTGCACCTTCATTCATGCTATTCCCATGCTGGGCCAATCTGCCAAATTAAATGAATTTTCTGTCCTCTATTAGTGAGAGACAAGAGGTCAGGTTCTTGCATCGCACGGGCTGGCTGGTGTACGTTGGCCACAAACCCTGGCGAGCACCACCCCAGTAAAAGGTGATTCTGCAAGTGGCGTAGAGCTGGAACAGAGGCTTGTATGGCCCGCATTCTCTTTGGTGCTGGCAAGGCAGGAAAAGGGGGTGTGGTTAGAAGAAAGGTGTCTTCAGGATGTTTCCTTTGCCATGCCATTCCTGGGTTGTATTTTTTTGTCCCCTTGTAGGTGTAATAGGCCAGCGCAAATCAGCACAGTCATCAGGTTGCTTTGTCGACACAGTGTAAATGGAGAGCATCTATAGGAACACACTGGGGTCAGAGCAATTCAAAGGAAACTTTACTCACACACCTCTGATTTGACTTCTGTGCATTTTGGCCCTGCCCAAGAATCTGTTTCAAGAAGAGTTTCTTGTTAGGTATGTGGAGGGTCTAGCATGTAGCACTTACTATAAGATGCAGCATTTACCCTATATATACCAATTATCAGATTTCAACATAGTAGAGTCAGATAAACTGATACTCCCCACGTGTACAATGTGTATGAGACTATTTAAGTCAATGGAGTAATAACAGGGCTAAACTTACCACAATACCTGTAAACCGTACTTTCTTAGTTCTCACTTTTTAAAATTAAGCATCTCGGTGCCCACATGAGTAAGGAAATGCACTATACAAAATAAACAAATTTCACTTACATTTTAGGAAATCGAAAAAAACCACGCAGATCTACTACAGCTTCCCAGTGACCTTGAATGTGTTTCAAAGGCAGCAGGGTATGACCTTTTTTTTTTTTTTTTTTTTTTCTTTTTTTAAATCTTTAAGGGTGGGATCTACAAAAGTACTTAGGCTCATAAACCCCAGACTTAAGTGCCTAAAATAGGCACTTAAGTCCCAGTTTTGGCTCTACTGAAATCCATAAAACTCCTGTTGAAGCCTGTAAGCACCTAAACTTGCTCTGAGTCTGTTTCCAGAGTCAGAGGTCCTGAGGTCCCTATAGTTCTGCCTCTGAGCATGTGCATTGCTGCAGACTGCCTAATTGCTCAGAGTGATTTCACAAACCAGTGGAAGCTAGGCATTCAGCTGCATAAGGCCTGATCTGACCAGTATGCATATGCAAGGCCTGATCTGACCAGTGTGCATGCTCAGAGGCATCCTGCTGGATCAGGTCCGATTCAAAATCTGGCTGGATGAGGAGCCGCTGCCATCTGCCTTATAACTTTGTAGCGCAGTGGTTGGAGCACTTGCCTGGGATATGGGAAAGCCAGGTTCCATTTCCCCCTTCTCAGGCAGAGATGGAGAAAGGATGTGAACAGGGGGTTCCCACCTCTCAAGAGCAGTGCTCTAACCACTGAGCTATGGGATATTCTGGGGTGGGGCTCCCTCAGTTTCTCCTGCTAAAGCTATTCCACTATGGATAAATAATGAAAGAAAGACAGGACCCAGGATCTCCCACCTTTTAGGGGGGTGACCATAATCACTGGACTACAGAGTCATTTTGTTTCTTTCTTTTGCCTAATGACTAAGTATTTATCCACAGAGGAACACAGTCATTGAGGGAACACCACATCAGAATTAACATTATAACTAGTGCTGATTTATGCTATATGCATTCACAAAATCTCTGTGGTATTCTAGGAGTCTGTTTTCCTTGCAGCTAGTCACTGAGAGAAACTGTAAATCTGAAGATGGACTCTCATGGTCAAGCAGTTGCTAAATTAAATGCAAAGAGCGTATTTTTAAGAAAATAAGTAGCATTTTGGCTTTAACTTAAATTCTGAAGAAGTAGCTTGCTAATGCTGTTGGAAAGTAAAAGTATAAATATTCCATTACCTAAAGTTCAAATATGAGTATTAGTATAAACATGCTCATCATATATTTCTGAATGTAATGGTACTGGGGTTACGCCACTCCCTGAGAATTTTCAAAACAAATTTTCAAACCAAAAACCCTGTTGATTTAAATAGATATCCAGGTTTTTATTTGTAAATATGAAAGGGGGGAGGGGTGGCTTTAATGCCGCTTTAGCGGTTTACATTTGGATGTACAGTATAATTCTGCCTCACATTATTAGGATACAATGCTTTGCCTACCATGAAGGGATAATCAGAAACTGGAAAGTATGTTTGGGCCCCTATGCTGCTGCCACATATGCTTCTGAGGTTCCCCATGAGCACAGAAGTCCACCCACTGGGATGCTATTGCAGGACTGGGATTTTACATCCTTCCTCTGTTAACAAACCAGGCTAGTCATTATATTGTTTGCAATCCTCTTGGTTTATTACCTTCCTGTGGAATTTTCAGAACCAACTTTGAAGTTATGAAGGCAGAGGCAGATGCCCATTTAAAGAAACTTTTGAAAATTGAGCATAACATGTCATCAATAGATGATTTAAAAGCACAGTATGGAAAGTCTATTCAAGTAAGTAACATGAGTCTGATCCATCTCATGCTTCCCTCTTCCAAGATGTCCTATATCTCTAGGAGGTCACAAACAGGTCAGAAAAAGGGGTGTGCCTTAATTCCTAGATGGGACCCTTTTTCAGAGTTCATGTGCAGTCGCAGTATGGAAATGGTTGAGAACCACTGGTCCATTTAATCCCCCCCCCCCCAAAAAAAGCTAAAATTAAGCTTAGGATTCTATAGTACACAGATGTACCACTGCGGCATGACATCTTCTAGAAATGCCAAGGAGTTATTTGTGTTTTTTGCTTGAAAAACTGTTCACATTCCTGAAGAATAGCAAGGTTCTTTTGTATCCATTTATAAGCATTGATTATCATGGGTCCAGTCTTACTCTGCTTAACTTAACATAACAGGATCAGGCCCTTCCTATGTTTAGAAAGTAGGTGCATCTTAAACAAAACTAAACCCTTGTGTATGTATTGCATATATCCAAAGTAAATAATTCACTATCACACCATCCTTCAGAGTCTGTCATATTATGAAGAGATACTCTTAAAGCAGGGTAATATTAATTAAGGTCAAGGAGGCAGTCATGTTCCTCACAAATCTTCTGCTTAGCCATGTAATGCTGGCCAAGAATGCCAAGTGATCATGTTGTGACAGTGACAATACATGTGTTGCAGGTAGGTAGGGTTCCCCAATAGTAACATACTTTTGAGGAAAACAACAATTACAAGTAAAGTAGCATACTGTAACCAGTTTTAACTTTCCATTAATTGCTGTGTTTCCAAAGCAAGCAGTACTTAGAGTTCTGTCTGATTTTCTAAAAGCTATTGCACTGATTTGTTAACTACTTTGCCCCTCCTCTTGAGACTTCAGGGTAATTGAGATGCATGTTGCTTTTAACTTGAATAAATTGCATTGTAAATATGTCTCAGGACCATATAAACCTTTCAAAAGAACTGGAGGAGGAACTTGGCACCATTGCAAAGAAGAAGGCAGAACTTGCGGATTACCTCTGTGAAGATCGAAATAAATTGTCATTAGAAGATGTGTTTAACACAATGAAAACCTTCAGGAATTTATTTATCAAGGCACTAAAGGTGGTTTACACTTGTGAATAATTAGGGCTAGATTGTGATTTGAACTTTTCACACTTCCATGCATGGGTGATTTCCCCTTCTCTTCTAAGCCCCTTTACACAGATATATGGGCTACCCAGACCTTGGATCTGAGTACCTAGGAGTCAGTGGGGCTGTTCACCTGCTTGTGTCCCTCCCCCTCCCCAGCAGGTGTCCAGAGAATGGGTGAACAAACTAATACAAAAATCCATTATTTGTATCAAAGAATTAAGGACGCTCCAATCTCTTGGGCTCTACTTAAAATGACTGGCTGGCCTCAGTGAAGTAAAAGCTAGTGATGTGTAAAAGTGAGTAAGCAAAACTGATACATTTTTAGAAGGGAGTGAAGATCTTACTGAATAGCAAGCCTCAAAACATGATAGGCAAGGCCTACCAGGTGTTTACTCTGAAGAGCCTTCATTCTACCACTCATCCCACAGCCCAGAATCTGAGTGACTGAGTCACAGCAGTGGGTATCAAGTGAAGAAGCATGTTTGGAATAGCTTTTGCTTATAACTGCAAATATCTCCATCAGCTCTTCTCTAGTTAACTTTTCTCTTAAATGTTTTATTTAACATTCTATCTGAATGTTTGTATGTAGGAAAACCAAGAAAGGAAAGAACAAGCTACAAAAGCAGAGAAAAGAAAGAAATTGCTTGAAGAGGAGGAAGCTAAGCGTCAAAAAGGAGAATATGGAAAGATCAGTAAGTCTCACAAATGTATTTTGGAATTATTTGCTACTTTTAAAGAGAATGTATGTCTATATAGATGATCTGATTTGTGACTGAAAAAGCGTTGGTTAATTTTCTAAGTCCTTGGCATACTTATTCCATCAGATATGAGAGAAATTTAAAAAAATACTAATTTTGAAGCCCTTTTTTCACACAAGGATGATAAAAATGTTCACACCTCTTTTCTTACACCCCTCACAATGGAGCTCGAGCTGAAAATAATAACTCACAGTAAACAATGCATTAGCAGAAATAGAGGCTAATTTAAGTTTGGAGGCTTCTGATTTCTTTGCGTTTCTTTTAATGCTCGTTTGCATCTTTTTAGGATATGACTCCATTAAGGAATATTTGAAACTAAGCTGTGTTGGGCAAAGCACATGTTACTCTTCCCCTTCTCCTCCCCTTTTCTGTCCTGATTAGGGCTTTGATTCAGTAAATGCTTAAAATTAAGCACATGCTTTGCTGAATAGGAACTGGATGAGTTGTATTCTTAAAGTTAAGCATGCACCTAAAGGGATATGCATTTTTAGTGTAAATGTGTGCATGTGTAAATTTAAAATTCCATTTATATTTTAAGTTCACATTACATGAAGGTTTGTGCCAGTAAAATCTGATCACTTGATTGTTCAGAGATTGAATGTAAAAGGAGTATTAGCACAGCTGAACGGGATTCATGTAATTGACTGGATGGTCACACACAAATATTTTGCATTTTTCAACAAGCTCGAAGTAAGAATCTGTGGCCAAAAAAGCTCAAATCTTCTTTAGCCGTATTTGTTTTAACATCTATTCCAGTTATTGATCTTTAGAAACTTCTAAAGAAAAATCTGAATGTTGATAACCAACCACAAGAGGGCCAAGATTGTCATTGGACAGACTGTATTTCCAATGTGTTGTCATTAGCACATAACAGTACATTTAATGTAAACTTATATTTAATGTAGTCTTACTAATTAGAATCTACATTTTAGTGTAAATACAAAAAGTAATTTAATATATTGGAAAGTTTCTTAATTTTATATTTAAGAGTGAAATTTACCCCCCATGCAGAGAAACAGCACAAGGCCCTTCACCATTTAAGCTTTCCAAATTGGGTTTAAGAAGGACTCAAGCGGTGTTGACCCACTGCATCAGAGTGAATCCCATCCTATATGGGTATAACTCAAATGTGAGTTGGGAATATGGACTGAAGTTTCTTCCTCAATATTTATTGCAGAAAACTGTGCGCCTAGCTACTTCAGCACTTGTGGCCATTCTTAGCTGCAATTTCTATTCACATTGAGTTTTATTAAAGTAAGCTTGGGGACTATCAGCTCTGATAAAGTTAGAACCTGGGTGTTTGTCTTATTTAAGCTCCCCTGAAAATTCCCATCCTATGTATACAACTCAGACATTTTAGAATCATGGTAATGGTGTTTTAGGTTTTTTGTTCGTTTGTTTGTTTGTTTTTAAGTAGATGAACTAGATTTCCGTTTTTAAGGAAGAAAAACTGGATGGCAATGGATTAAGTGAAGTCCTATTAGCATGTATGGACCAGATTCTTAGGCCTTGATCCAGCAGAGAGTTAAGCACATGCTTAATTTTGCTCAGTGAGTAGTTCTATTGGAGTAATTGAGACTATTCATATTGTATAACGTTAATTAAGTGCATAAATCTTTGCAGGACTGGAACCTTAATCTTTGATTTACTGACATGAATGACTGTCACAAGTTCCTTCAAGCCAATATCTGGTTTCTGTATCTGTGCATATAATTGAGGATCACATATCTGTGGATGACAGACAGGCCCTTAGCTGTAGCTGTGTCTCAGGATTTCAGAGCACAAGGCATCAAAGTATTTTGATATGTATTATAATCTCTTCTTTATAGTTCAAAAAGGAGATGTGAGACCAGAAGCATGTGTCCCTGATGCCTTATTAGCAGATATAAGGGAAGGCTTTCAGCTATGGAAAACTACTAGGAACAAGTCTAAGCCAGAAATTGTTCCCAAAACCTCACCTACTGAAACTGGTAAGAGCACAGATCCAACTGCACCTGCAATGTGGCTACAACTATTAAACTCTAGTCTTCGATTAAACAATGCTAAAAAGATATAGGTTAGGATTTTCAAAGAAGCCCAAGGGAGTTAGGAAGCTAGGTTCCATTGAATTTCAAAGGAATTTAGGTACCTAGCTCCTTTAGGCTACTATTGAAATCTCAGACATAAGAGATTTTTATCTGCATTATTTTTGATGCTTTATAATGGACAAGAGATTATTTCTCTACTGCTTCATTTTTCTTCAGCTTCTGTTACTTCAGCTTCCATTACCTGAAGTTATCAGACAGTTACATTGTTGAAGTGCATCACACCAGCTTGCTTCAAGAAACTAGTCTATATATTATGTGTATGAGATGCTGAAATATTTGTTTTGCTTTAGTTAATCAAGTGAGAAATATGAGCTTATTTTAATGCAAACATGCATATATACACTTTCCTATTAGTTAGAATTTTATATGAACTAATTTAATTACATGTCTTGTGTCATGGTTCCTTCCTCACTCTGAAGTCTAGGGTACAGATGTGGGGACCTGCATGAAAGACCCTCTAAGCTTATTCTTACCAGCTTAGATTAAAAGCTGCCACCACCAAAGTGTTACACAAAGAACAGGGAAAGTGCCCACTTGGAAACTTCTTTCCCCCCCAAAAAATCTCCCCAAGCACTACACCCCCTTTCCTGGGGAAGGCTTGATAAAAATCCTCACCAATTTGCATAGGTGAACACAGACCCAAACCCTTGGATCTTAAGAACAATGAAAAAGCAATCAGGTTCTTAAAAGAAGAATTTTACTTAAAGAAAAAACATCACCTCTGTAAAATCAGGATGGTAAATACCTTATAGGGTAATCAGATTCAAAACATAGAGAATCCCTCTTGGCAGAACCTTAAGTTACAAAAACAGGAATATACATTCCATTCCGCACAACTTATTTTATCAGCCATTTAAACAAAACAGAATCTAACGCATATCTAACTAGATTGCTTACTGACTTTTTACAGGAGTTCTGACCTGCATTCCTGCTCTGGTCCCGGCAAAAGCATCACACAGACAGACAAGACCTTTGTTTCTCCTCTCCCCCCCCCCCCGCCTTTGAAAATATCTTGTCTCCTCATTGGTCATTTTGGTCAGGTGCCAGCGAGGTTATCTTAGCTTCTTAACCCTTTACAGGTGAAAGGATTTTTCCTCTGGCCAGGAGGGATTTAAAGGTGTTTACCCTTCCCTTTATATTTATGACATCTTTTCAATACTGGCAATACTAGATGTCTTTCGTATTGGACTGTCCAATGACAAGTGTAAGCAACAAAGATATACACACACAAAAGAGGAGTAGGGGTTGGTTTAAACATCTGGTGTTAACTTATATTCATCTTATTTTTATACAAAAACTAGTGGCAGAAAGTAAAATTCTGTTAAATTGATGAAAAGCAATACAGAGTTCAACGTATGGTACAGAAGTTCCACTGAATTAAAAGGGCCTGTCCTGCCGTCTTTGTGCTCTCAAACCAGCCACTGACTTCTAGAGCTGCAGAAGCAGACCCCAAAACCAGTTTCTTAAGCAGTGTTCATTTTTAGTGAGAGCCAAATTCTGCAATCCTTTCTCAGGTAAAATTCCAATTGTCTTCAGCAAGAAAGGACTTCAGCGTTTGGTCCTTAAATAATAAACTCGGAGATGTCAAAAAGGTCAGCATCAATTGGAGAAGTGTGACTAATTGTTCACCCTTATCTACTACTTACAATGGTGGAAGATTCCAAGCTGCAAGTGAAACCAGTTGAAGGGAAATGTAGTTTTGTTGTTTGCTTCTTCTTTCCTCTTTGATCATTGATTTGCAGTGATAAAGTGTAATAGTGGTGAAAAAGTACAAAGAATAGTCTGCAGGAAACAAGACACAGAAACTGAGTGTCTGATAATTAGTACTTTGAAATATAATGTAAAATCTTGACTGTTTATTAATGGAGCATCATTTAAAAATAGATATACATTGTATTGTTTTCTATTTGTACTTGATGCATATTTTGTTCTTGTCTTTGTTCATCTCAGTACAATGCTAAACAAAGTTGCCTGTTGTGTATGTTTTGTTTTCTATGAAGAAAAAATGGTCATTCTGTTACTAAACTGAGCCCTCCTGGTCTCTCTAAGCATACCCCTTAGCTCTCAAGCCTCTAGAGGTCACCTGTCTCTCAGGGTGGAATCACATGATTCTCTCACTCTCAGACCTGGCTCTGGGTTGCAGTCCCCTGGTACTAACTGTGATTATCTCAGCAGGTCTGACCTAGACACAGACCCTGCAGTCCTGTATCTTCCAGGGCAACGACAGTGATAATCAGTGACCAAACAGCCTTCTGAAAGCAAAGTATCATTTATTTACAACAAAAGAATTTCAGAGAAAACATACATTGAAAACAATGAACCACCCTATATATACCATACATATATTATATATATAATATATGTCTGCTTATGAAAAATCTAACCATCTCATGCATGGGGACCCTAGAAGGACTAATTCTGTAGACTCTTCTACAGAGCCCCCTCTCTGTCAGCACCTTAGAGACTAACCAATTTATTTGAGCATAAGCTTTCGTGAGCTACAGCTCACTTCATGCATCCGATGAAGTGAGCTGTAGCTCACGAAAGCTTATGCTCAAATAAATTGGTTAGTCTCTAAGGTGCCACAAGTACTCCTTTCCTTTTTGTGAATACAGACTAACACGGCTGTTACTCTGAAACCTCTCTGTCAGCGTGTGTCCCTGTCAGAGTTCACTGGCAACACCCTGCACAGCCCTTGGCAACTCATCACCTCTCCTTTTCCTCAGAAGGCTTTTTAAGTGTTCTTTTGAGCTATAGCCTCCAAGCCTGATACAACAGCTGTGTCACTTCTGCCTGGAGTCTGGAAACCTGCCATTGTTTGCAGGGCCGGCTCCAGCTTTTTTTCTGCCCCAAGCGGCAAAGAAGAGAAAAAAAACAAACCCCGATTGAGTTGCTGCTGAAGAGGAAGGGAGGGAATGAAGGACCTGCTGCTGAAGACCCGGACATACCGCCCCTTTCTATTGGCCGCCCCAGGCACCTGCTTCCTTTGCTGGTGCCTTGAGCCGGCCCTGATTGATTGGTAACTGCCCCCCAATGTTTGCTGGGAGGTTGCTTATCTGAAACCATTGTGTTGCCTTCCTGTTTATTCTTCCCACAGTCCCCTATTAAGCATTCAGACAGGAAAGTCTAGCAACCCCAATATACAATACCGTCCCTTCACTGACCAGTCACATATCATGTTCATCAAATGGTTACGTCTCAGTACATCATTACATATCAGCTCCATGTCTATTACACTCCCTTTCTTCTTTTCTTGAATGCTTTGACAGGTAGGGAATTAATTTAAATCTCAATTTCTTTAACTATTATCATTAGGCAGAAGACTTTGAGGAAAAACCTCAGTGTAGACAAGAGTGTGTGTGTGTATGAGCCTAAATAGTTCTAAATATACTAGGAATCTTGTAATTTCTATAGAAAGTGTAAAGATTGTGTGCTCCATCCCTCAGCTCTTACAAATTCATATCGGTCCATGTGACCAAGAAAGTTCAGTATTCAACACAGTGAGACATTCCCCCTCTGGTGTTATCCGGACCGGTGATCTGCTAGTTCACTCCAATCCTTGACTCTGGAAGCCAGCCTTACCTTGCTCTGCTGTGAGAACCCCCACTCCTGGGCTGTTCACGCACAGCCTCTAGCACGTAAACTGCTCCTTGGATTGTGCTACCGAATGACACTAGCCAATATCTCTGGTCCCAGACACAACGCTAGGAACCTCTGTCTTGCAGTGTCCGGTTATGCCTGCTGGATGCTGCAAGCTTATATGAGTTTGTCAATTTAACAAAGAAATTGATATGTAGAATCATAGAATAGCAGGGTTGGAAGGGACCTCAGGAGGTCATCTAGTCCAACCCCCTGCTGAAAGCAGGGCCAATCCCCAATTTTTGCCCCAGATACCTAAATGGCCTCCTCAAGGATTGAACTGACAACTCACAAACTCGGGTTTAGTCAATGCTCAAACCACTGAGCTATCCCTCCCCCCCAGGTTTGTTATCCCAAGGGGAGTCTCTGACATGCTTCAAACCAAACGCACTGCTTCAGGTAGAATAAACAAAGATTGTTTAACTATAAAGATCGATTTTAAGTTATTATAAGTCAAAACATAAGTCAGATTTGGTCAAATGAAATAAAAGCAAATGGCATTCTAAGCTGATTTTAACTCTTTCAATGTCCTTACAAACTTAGATGCTTCTCACCACAGGCTGGCTGGTTGTTCTTCAGCCAGGCTCTCCCCTTTGATCAGCACTTCAGTCGCTTGGTATGGTGTCTGTAGATGTAGGTGGAAAAGAGAGCGCAAGCATGGCAAACATCTCTCCCTTTTATCATGTCCTTTCTTCCCTCTTTGCTTTGCCCCCTGCTTCAGAGTCAGGTGAGCATTACCTCATCACAGTCCCATACTGACCAAAGGATGGGGGATGACTCACTCGAACAGATCCTTTTGCTGCTGCCAGTGTCCTTTGTTCCTGTGAGGCTAGGCTGGGTTTGTTTCATACCTGCCCTTAATGAGGTATGAACTGCCTCTCTGCTCTTGGAGAGTTTTTTCCTGGGCTTATTTTAAGCCATGAGGATACATTTTCAGCTTCATAACTATATACACGAAATTATAACCTATAACATTACTGTAACAATTACGATAACATCACTATAACAACAATGCTCAGTGCATCGTGAGCCTTCCGAAGACACCCAACATGATAAACTTTGCATTGGATACCACACAATCATTTTATAAAGATGACCATGGGGTGCTGGGTGTTCCCCCAAGGTACAAAGCATCACACACATCCACACAATGATGGAGAATCATGTGCATGAGGCTGGAACACGTTCTGTGATCTTCCATCCACCTTTCCCTCAGTGACACAGCCCCATGTGTCTCAAGCCAAAAGCCGTTGTGTCCATTCCCTCCCCACCGACACACACATACACTGACACAGTTCCTTAGGTCTCAGGTATTAATGTGCATGTGTGACACCTCCAGTGACACAGCCCCGTCCAGGGGTGCTGGAACAATTTGTATAGCAGTGGTGTTGAGCGCCATTGAACCAAACTGTAAACCTTGTATATCATGGAAACCACTTCAAACCAGGTGGGTGCAACAAACCCCCCACAACTCTAGTTCCAGCACCTATGGCGCCATCTACCACAGGCTGGAGTGTCTGTCTGTCCCCAGTCAGGGTCATCACTTGCTATGGGGAAAAGGTGGCAGTTGCCCTTCTGACATTTATTCCCCCCCCACAACTTTTAATAGGTCCACATGCTCCACTTTTTGCTCCACAACCACTCCAGCCTTTTCAGGATATAATATAATCACGTATAACCTTATATATGCTGACACACCCTTGCTCCCTCCTCATACAGACAGAATTTGCCTGAAATAATGCCCCTGTCCCCAGTGACACAGCCCCATGTGCCTCAGGCTGGAGTGTGTGTGTGTGTGTGTGTCTAGTGACACAACTCCAGTGCCTCAGGCTGGAGTGTATGTCCGTCCAGTGACACAACCCCGGTGCCTCAGACTGGAGTGTGTGTTTCCAGTGACACAATCCCTGGTGCCTCAGGCTGGAGTGTATGTCCGTCCAGTGACACAACCCCGGTGCCTCAGGCTGGAGTGTGTGTTTCCAGTGACACAATCACTGGTGCCTCAGGCTGGAGTGTGTGTGTGTGTGTGTGTCTAGTGACACAACTCCAGTGCCTCAGGCTGGAGTGTATGTCCGTCCAGTGACACAACCCCGGTGCCTCAGGCTAGAGTGTGTGTTTCCAGTGACACAATCACTGGTGCCTCAGGCTGGAGTGTGTGTGTGTGTGTCTAGTGACACAACTCTAGTGCCTCAGGCTGGAGTGTATGTCCGTCCAGTGACACAACCCCGGTGCCTCAGGCTAGAGTGTGTGTTTCCAGTGACACAATCCCTGGTGCCTCAGGCTGGAGTGTGTGTGTGTGCGTGTGTCCAGTGACACAACCCCTGGTGCCTGTGACTGGAGTGTGTGTTTGTGTCCATCCAATGACGCAACCCCTGGTGCCTCAGGCTGGAGAGGGAGTATGTGTGTGTCAGTGTAGTGTATCCAGTCACAGTCCCCCCCGAGTGTGTGTCGTCTCCGGCTGGGGCCGGCCTCTGAGTCCGCCTGCCCCCCACTGCCCGCCCCCGCCCCCGCCCCCGCCCGTCCCGCGCTCCGGGCTGGCCGGGCCCTGGGCAGGCAGCTCGCGCGTCAGCGCGCGGGGCGGGCTCGGGGCCCGGCTAAAGGGGCGGCGGACGCGGCGAGGTAGCGCGCACACAGCCGGGCTCCGGGCCGGGCGGCGCTGAGCGAGCCAGGCAGGCCCCATGGCCACCAGCCGGGCGTCCAACGGCCGCGCCGCGCACCCCAGCGCGGGGCTCAAGCGGGCGCGCGGCGAGCCGGGAGGCAGCAGAGTGACCGTGGTGCTGGGGGCGCAGTGGGGGGACGAAGGCAAAGGGAAGGTGGTTGACCTGCTGGCCACCGAGGCGGATATCGTCTGCAGGTGCCAGGTGGGTGCAGGGGGGCGGCGGCGGGGGCCGTAGGGGCTCGCAGGGGGGCAGGCTCCGCGGCTCTCATGTGCGCTGTGGCGTCTTGCTTGGCTCCTGGCGTGTTTACCCTGGTGCCTTTATTAATTATGATGATTCTCTTCGCTCCGATTTGCCGTTTCTCTTCGTCTCGCTTTTCTCGGGCCCTTGTTCTGTCTTTTAACCCCTCTGGCATCTTCTCTCCTCCACTTTCCCCGGATCCCTTTTCTCTTTCTCCCTTTTGTCTCTCTTTCGGGTTCCCCCTTTTCTCTTTCTAGCTCCAGTTTCTTTAATCTAATCTATCTATCTGATCTCTGGTATCTTTCTCTTTATTTGTCTATTTCTGATCTCCCTTTATCTCTGATATTTCTCTTTGTCTATCTCCGATCTCCGCCTTTCTCTTTCTCCGCCATCTCTGATAGGTCTATCTATCTCTGATATCTTTCTCTTTATCTCTCTGTTTCTGCCATCTCTCTCTGTCTCCCTTTGCCATCTCTGCAATCTCGTTCTGCCATCTCTCTCTCTCTCCTCTTTTCTTTTCTGGACATTCGCATTGTTTCTCTCTCCTCCTGTCCCCCACTCTCTCGTCCCCTGTTGTCCTTTCTCTCCCTTGTCTCTGTGCTCGAGGAGGAGGTGTGATTCTTCCCCAGGACCGGGCTGGGAACCTTCCCCCTCCTCTGGTTGCAGATTGAAATGTCACTGGGAAAGGGAAAAAGTCCTGAACTATAAATATAAATAGCTGAGCGTTCATGATAAGAGACACAAGATCCCGATGTTCAGACAGGCATGGGCCGTGACTGAGCAAGGCGTCTGCTGCCGTCTGATAGCGGCCCGTCGGCTGGCTGGGGACGCGATGCATGCAGCAGGTGTCAGATGATTGCCTCTTGGAGAAAAGGTTGCCTAAGGTGACCAGAAGTCGGAGCAGCTAGTGTTTCCTGGTGGCCTGCCCTCTCCCCTCCTTGCACTACGTCCTCATGATCGATGGATGCTTGCCCCTTTGGGAAATTAATCTGGCTGGGTTCTGCAGGAGCCCTACATTTCTGTGAATATATGTGACAAGTCCCAAGATCTTTCGTTGAGCAGCCCTTTCCACTCAGTTGACCACTTGCACTTAATGGATTTAATACTACTCCAGTTTTGTTATTGTGTAAGGGAGAAATTACTAAGTAGTTCAAAGACTGGTCACTAATAAATCTTAGTTTTCTTCAGTTTTGCCACCACATGTTTTGGATGGGCAGATCTTCCCTGCAGAATTGCTTGAAACTTCTTTTAAAAATATTTTGAAATAGAATATGTATAGTGAAAATAGAGAAAGGAAGTAGGCACTTGAAGTATTTTTGTGTGGTCATGGAACTTATTACACTGCTTTGCTTAGATTTATTTCTGATTTGGTCTGAATACTAAATAGAGTATAGTTCATAGAGGCTCAACACACAGAGACTTGTTTAGTATAAGCTAAAGAATGTGGACATATTGTATACAATATACATAATCTTAATTACTCAAAAAAAAGATAGTCAAAGCATGAATCATGAAAGTGCTTATGCAAATATAGTTACAATGCTTATCTGAGGAAGAGCTCTGTATAGATGGAAAGCTTGTCTCTCATACCAACAGAAGTTGGCTCAATAAAAGATATTAACTCACCCATCTTGTCTCTCTTATCTTTTAACTGTTATAATTATTTCTATAAATTTTATTCTGATTGTATTCATACAAGTTCAGCTCAGTTAACAGGTTATATGAACTGTTTCGGTTTTAAAATGCACAAGGACAAGCAGTGAAAAGCACTGATATCCTTGAAACTGAGAACCCCAAGGACATTTCCTAATTAAATAAGTTAAGTAAATAATATTTAACTTATGTGTCAAAGTTTAAGAATGTGGGTAAAGTATTTTCAGTTGGTATTGATCTTGAATCCCCTTGGCAGGTTCTCTCTACAAATGGAGACTAATGAATGTGCATTAATATGACTGTACTTAAGGTTCCTCCAGAATTTTCTGTGTCAGCTTTCATAAGCAGCAGTGTATACTCTGGTTTTAGAACCACTTTAGGAGACTGAGGCAGGGAATTGGCTTGAAAAGCTTAAAACTGGACCTGGAAACACACTTTATTTAGGCCCTAATCCTGCAAATTTGTAAGCGTGCTTAATTTTACTACTGTCAGTAGTACCACGGCAGATGGTAATAAAGTTAAGCACAGTATATATGTGGCTGGAGGATTTGGGTCTTAATGGGTGGTGGCTGAGGGAAGACTTTAGTCATTTTGAAGGGAAAAATAAAATTAGAATAGCAATTTTTTATATTTGAGTGGCAAAAAAGTAGAAGTAGACATCTTAAGGTGCTTTAATTTAAAAGTGGTCTTTTTCCAAATAAAATATTTAAAGTGCTAATCTGGATTACAAATTTGCTATTTAGAGGACAACATTTTTAAAAGATTGTCAACTTAATCATATATTGTGAATAAATCATTGTAGCTTGTGTTAATATTAACACTATAGATTATTAAAATGGAAAGAAGTTTAAAAATCCTGTTTAATTTTGACAGGTTTCAGAGTAACAGCCATGTTAGTCTGTATTCGCAAAAAGAAAAGGAGTACTTGTGGCACCTTAGAGACTAACCAATTTATTTGAGCATGAGCTTTCGTGAGCTACAGCTCACTTCATAAGTGAGCTGTAGCTCACGAAAGCTCATGCTCAAATAAATTGGTTAGTCTCTAAGGTGCCACAAGTACTTGAGCTGTAGCTCACGAAAGCTCATGCTCAAATAAATTGGTTAGTCTCTAAGGTGCCACAAGTACTCCTTTTCTTTTTGTTTAATTTTGACTATCTTGTTTCTTTACTTTTTGTCTCCTCATTGGCAATGAAAATCAAAGAAGTCTTTTTCACTTGTGTTTATAGTCAGTTTCACATTCAAGGAGACAGTTTTGTAAACACATAAGCATGTGTGTAACTTCACTCATGAGAATTCAGATGGAATTGCTTATGGCAGTAAAATTATACACATGTTTAAGTGTTTGCAGAGTCAGAGCCCAAGTTCTCAATATGGCAATGTTTGGTTTTCAGGCTCTGGGCATAGACAATTGGGACTTGGATTGTTCAGGATTGCATTAGTAAATAAAGGAAATACTGAATTTGGAACAGAAGTTCATTAAATTTGTTTATTTTTAATAAACTGAGATAAGTTATGGTACAAAATGCTCATTAAAGTGATATACAACAACTTGTTGTATATTATTGTTGTAAAACTTTAACCCCCTCCCAATGAAAAAAAACTGCCTACTCTCCTGACTGTAGAGGAATGTTTATTTCTTTTAAAACAGTTGTTTCTGCTGGAATCAAATCTTTATGTCGTGGGAACATGTTTTCTGGTCTAAGGTTTGTAAAGTATTTTCCTTTCTTTTTAATAGAATTTAAATTTGGGGCCAAATTTGTTTCTCAGGATCCCTTTAAAATAACAATTAAAAAAAATTAATGTGGATTCCAACTGGAATTTTTAGTATGTGGATTTATTAATGCAAATCTGTGACAGTCAGATTCTCATAGATCTCAGCCGGGGAAATAAAGCAGAAGTCACAAGGACTAAATTAAAAGTGGAAAGCAGGGGTAGTCAGGAACTGTGGAGGTCAGCTGGAGAACATCCAGGTTCTTCTTCCCTATTCTGTCTTGCTTCTCCATATCCACATGGGAAATCTACAGTCACCCGGGCAGAAAAATCTGATTGTGCATTGGCCAGCTGGATTCTGCAATTCTGGCTGTGTTTGCAATATTAAATTTCGAAGGAATGGCTGATTCCCAAACTTTTTTGATCACATTGTTTCAGGTGAGTTTTGTTTTTTTTTTTAAATGCATACTTAAGATATCTGCCCTGTAATTTATCTCAGTTTTACAACAAGCAGAGCTCAAAACTTTAGCTTTAAAAAAAAAAAAATGAAATTTTAGGATGAAATCCTGATCCAATTGAAGTTAGTAGCAAACTTCCATTGAAGTTAATAGGGCCACGATTTAATCCCTGTAGTTTGCAGAATACAGCAAAATAAATCCTTGTGAGTCTCTTCTAGTTCAGCAATTACTTTTGTGCTTCTATAAATATGAAAGATTGTTACCTAGCTATAATCATGGACCATTCTAGGGGGCATGTTTTCAATCTCCCTTAATTAAAATGCCTGCCAGATATATGAGCAAATCTTATTGTATATGCAAATCCACAGAAGCAAGCACAAAAATGCATTTTATGTACAAATAAGTTTAATGACCCTAACTACAATTAGCTTTGTGTAAGCATACAAGTGGGATTACATACACATTCAGAAACCTGGATTTATGTATTAGAGGTGGGCAACAGAAAATTTGGCCCCACAAATTTAACTCAAAGCAAAATTCAGAAATAACATCAGAATGGCCATACTGGGTCAGACCAAAGGTCATCTAGCCCAGTATCCTGTCTTCCAACAGTGGCCAATGCCAGGTGCCCCAGAGGGAATGAACAAACAGGTAATCAAGTGATCCATCCCCTGTCGCCCATTCCCAGCTTTTGGCGAACAGAGGCGTGGGACGCCATCTTACCCATCCTGGCTAATAGTAATTGATGGACCTATCCTTCATGAATTTATCTAGTTCTTTCATTTTCTGGCAAGTTCCACAGGTTGACGGTGCATTGTGTGAAAAAAATCTTTTTTTTTTTTAAACCTGCTGCCTATTAATTTCATTTGGTGGCCCCTAGTTCTTGTGTTATGCGAAGGAGTAAATAACACTTCCTTATTTACTTTCTCCACTCCAGTCATGATTTTATAGACCTCCATCATATCCCCCCTTAGTAGTCTCTTTTGCAAGCTGAAAGGTCCCCGTCTGATTAATCTCTCCTCAGCTGGCAGCCGTTCCATACCCCTAATCATTTTTGCTGTCCTTTTCTGAACCTTTTCCAATTCCAGTATATCTTTTTTGAGATGGGGCAACCACATCTGCACACAGTATTCAAGATGTGGGCGTACCATGAATTTATATAGCAGCAATATGATATTGTCTGTCTTATCTATCCTTTTCTTAATGATTCCCAGCATTCTGTTTGCTTTTTTGACTGCCACTGCACATTGAGTGGATGTTTTCAGAGAACTATCCACAAGGACTACAAGATCTCTTTCTTCAGTGGTAACAGCTAATTCAGACCCCATGATTTTATATGTATAGTTGGGATTATGTTTTCCGGTGTGCATTACTTTGCATTTATAAACACTGAATTTCATCTGCCATTTTGTTGCCCAGTCACCCAGTTTCGTGAGAGCCCTTTGTAGCTCTTTGCAGCCTGTGGAAAAGTGGGCTAATGTTGGCTTCTTCTGTCTAAGAACGGTAACACCCACAATATAAAATACTGTGCATTAATCTTGGCTCCCTGCAGTAACTTACACAGAGTGGAATAAATTAAGGGTTTAGCTGAAAATATATAATCTTTAGTAAAAAAAAATCTTTAATGTGCTGGTGCGTTCTTGGGGGCACCTCAGGCTTTTGACTAATAGGGTATCAGGCATAAATGTGAAAGTTCATTGATTTTTAGCCTTCACCACATTGCAAGATGCAGCACCTAAGGGTAGATTTCTAGTGTAAAAACACTTTAAATAGTTTGGACACTCTGCAGCAGTGGCTCTCAACCTTTCCAGACTACTGTACCCCTTTCAAGAATATTATTTGTCTTGCATACCCCCAAGTTTCAGCTCACTTAAACTACTGGATTACAAAATCAGACATAATACAAAAGTGTCACAGCACAATATTACTGAAAAATTGCTTACTTTCTTATTTTACCATATAATTATAAAAAAATTCAAATCTAAATATTGTAGTTACATTTCAGTATATAGAACAGTATGAACAGTCATTGTCTGTATGAAATTTTAGTTTATAATGACTTAGCTGTTGTAAAACTAGGCAAATAGCTAAATGAGTTGAGTACCCTCTGGAAGACTTCTGTGTACCCCCAGGGGTACATGTACCCCTGGTTGAGAACCACTGCTCTGCAATCATGTTAAGAATGACAGAAGTTCTATAATGCTGTGGTTACCAAACTGCTGTTCATGGAGAATCTTTGTGGTATGCAGTGAGCTGAATAATCACATGATGCTGGCTCTCTTCCTTGTTTTCAGGAGCTAAATTTAATTAAAAGAAGCTAACTATACATGAGAGAGACTTCTCTAAAATTTTCCTTTTTATACATAGTTGCCAAAGGGATGTTGTATGATCTCAAACGGGAGACGGTGTGCTTTGCACTATCTTGGGAAGCAGTTTGTGAGAATCTTTCTTGTAGTAAATGTTTTCACACTGAAAATGTTCGTAAATTCCAGCTGTGATGCATATCATGCAATTAGAGCTGTCAAAAATCATTTGACACTTTTCCGATCAAAAAAGATTAATATTTTTTATTTTGTCAAAACAAATTTCCTCAGAATAGTCATTTTCTGATTTTAGGTTTTATTTTGAAAAACTAAAAATGGTTATTTGATTTTCAGTTGCCAAAAACCTCAAACTTCTCTGATGTTTTCAAATTTCAGCAAACAATTTGGCCAGATCCACTGAAATGTTTATGAACTTTGTTTTTTATAACCTGTAGGAAAAAAAAATGTTGACAAAACAATTCCATCAACATGTTTCATGGAGAGGGAAAATGAGTTTTCATTATAAGAAAGGCTACATTGCTGATAAATCCTTCATGTGGTCCTCTTTTAACAGTCAGTAAATGTAACAGATTTTGTGGAACAGACTGATTAGAGTAGCAAAGTATTGCTATACAGCATTTATGCACCTCCGTAATTTCAGTCTGAAAGAAGTATAACATTGATTCAACAATAGTGACTAGACCAATAAGGTAATAAGATTAAAGATTCACTCCTCTATTAAAAAAAGAAAAGGAGTACTTGTGGCACCTTAGAGACTAACCAATTTATTTGAGCAAAAGCTTTTGTGAGCTCACTTCATCAGATGCAGCTCACGAAAGCTTATACTCAAATAAATTGGTTAGTCTCTAATGTGCCACAAGTACTCCTTTTCTTTTTGCGAATACAGACGAACACAGCTGTTACTCTGAAACTCCTCTATTAGAGGCTGCTTTTCCCCTCTGTCAAGGTCATGCATGCCCTGTCCCCTTTTGGGATGGGGTATGGGTTGTTATAGGCTCACAGACATGTCTGTACAACCCCTCTGGGTCTCAGGGTAATGTGGCCAAACAGCCAAAGTCAGTCTACCTGCCCTCGCAATCAGGGCTGCGGAGCCCAGGTAAGCAGAGCAGCCCTCACAATCAGGGCCCAAGTCAGCAGAGTTGGTGGGGCTGGGCTGCCACCCCAGGGTGGGCAGCAGCCAAGATAGGGGGATCCACCCCATCAGGTCCCAACCCAGGGCCCTGTCAGTGGCAGTGTTGCCCACCACCAGCTCAGCAGGGATCCAGCCAAAATACATCCAGATCTCCAAACACCTCCTCACAAAGCCTCCCTGGGTTACTTCCTAGCCGCTTCTCTGTGGCTTGTAGTCTCATGGTTTCCCCAGTCTCTCCTCCTTCTGTGGCTTCTGGAGTTAGTGGGTAACTGCCATCCGGCTGGCCTCTGCATCATGGACTGTCAGCAGTCCTTCAGCAGGAGTCTGCAGCAAACCTCCTTCCTCACCTGCAGTCAGCCTCAAATGAGCTGGGCTGCTCCCTTTATACCTGGCCTCCAGTCAGAGCATGCCCAGCAGAGCTGAGGGGGCATGGCCTCCACAGCCCAAAGAGAGGAATTAACCCCCGCAGACCCAGTGCGGGGCATGCACGCCCTGTTACACCCTCCCATCCATGCCAAACAGTGGACTTGTGAGATCAATGACACTTCTAGCTTCCAGATGTCTGGAAGGAAGGACTCTTAAAGGATTCCTGAAAAATACAACCTGGCAGCTCATGTCAAAATTCTTTTAGGAATGGGAAGTAGAGATGGAACACCAGTTTAGTGGAGGTGGCTGCTGTAAGAGTTAGCCCAGTTCCATAAGCATTGGGGAAAAGTTTGCAAAAATCTATGGCTTACAAAAATCTACCATCAGGGCAAGTGCTATCTATTATTAGTTGTTCTCTGAATATATAGGAAAATTGTAGATAAATCACCTTGTGATGTTATTAATATAAACTGTGACCGTATAGATCATTGTTGCAACCAAGATCATATAGTGGCACCAAATCTTGTACAAAGAAGGTCCAGTAAGGTGTCTATGAAAAGGTTATGATTTGCTGGTTATGATTATGCTATCTATATGCGGGTATCATTTTTGTATTTAGAGTTATAGGTATTGGCTCTATACTGTCTGATTTCAAACTTGTGCTATGCTTCTGGGTGACACCCCAGACAATTTGGCATCAGCACTGCCTAGCCTGTTTGATGGCCCATTAAGGACCATCAGCTGTACAACTGACCCATTGAGAGAAGGCAGATACACCTTGTGACTCAGCAAGGCATGCAGGGACATGCCTATGGACAGAATTCTAAGGTTTTTCCATGCCATGTGTTGGGTAGTTTGTGCTTGGACCAAAGGAGGCATAAGCATAAGCAAGGGACTATAAAAGGCAGCTGCACCGTCTACATTTTGTCTTCAATCCTGCTTCTTACCTCTGGAGGAACTTTGCTACACCGAAGCTCTGAACAAAGGACTGAATGACCCATCCAAGCTGTGGATGTACTCCAGAGACTTGATTTGAGCCTGCAGTTTATTCCATCACTGCTACAAGCCTGAACCAAGAACTTTGCCATTACTGTATGTAATTGATTCCATTTAATCAGTTTTAGCTCTCATCTATATTTCTTTCTTTTTATGAATAAACTTTTAGATTCTAAAGGATTGGCAACAGTGTGATTTGTGAGTAAGATCTGACTGGTATATTGACCTGGGTCAGGGGCTTGGTCCTTTGGGATCAGGAGAACCTTTTTTCTTTTAATGGGGTATTGGTTTTCATAATCATTCATCCCCATAAGGAGTGGTGCTGGTGGTGAGACTACGGAACTGGAGTATCTGATGGAATTGCCAGTGAGATAAAACCGAAGTCCTCTCTGTTTGGCTAGTTTGGTATGCCTTAGTAATAAAGGACACCCAGCCTTGGCCTGTAACTGCCCCGCTCTAAACAATTTGTCCTGAATTGATACTCTCAGTAGTGTCCCACCAAAGGCAGCATCATTATACACCTGTATCCAAGTTGGATTATTTTCCAATTAGGAATTGTCTCAGCTTTACAATAAAAGGAATGTCAGGCATGGATAGAAAGAGATAAAAATCATGGGTGATATTAGTGATGAAGGCAAAGTGCTGTAATTTAAACAGATAATGTAAATCCCATAATCTCTCGTTATTTCTCAGTTGTGACCCAGAAGTTTACAAACTCCTTTGTACAGAAGAGGTTATGAACAGCACATTAAAATGAAGTGTATCAGATGTTATCAAGTGAAGTGTTGAAAGATTATCAAATAAGAAAATCTAGGGGAGAGACTGGGATTCAGATGGAAGTGTAAAGGCTAGCAGGACTTGAATCCAGCATCCCCACACTGCCACCAGCTATTACCTGGCTACTCCCTGTAGCCCACAATCCACAGACATTTGATGCCACAGGAAGTTACACCTCAAGGGGTCTGATTGACAATGGTCTTAGCCATCCCTGATTGGCTCCTTGTCCCTATATAAGCCCATGGAGCATCCCAAGAAGTGTTCAGGTAACAGTATGGATCCTTTATGAGCTACCCTACTTCTCTGTTCCTAATCTCCTTGTATTGACCTTGGCTCTGACTTGGATTCTGACTCCTGATTGACCCCTGGAATTACCAACACAGACCCTGAGACCTGGTATTGACTCTCAGCCTGATTCCTGACTCTGTCTCTGACCCTCAGTTTACCTCCTGACTCTGACTCTAGCTTGGCCCTCAGCTTGACTCTTGACATTGATACTGGCTGTGACCCCTGGCTTCAGTTCCAGAATCCTAAACTCCTGCCACTAGTCCTGCGTTCCTTTGCCCAGGATCCTGATGGCTTGCCTGGACCATCCCTAACCTGTGGAGAAGGCTGTCCCTGTTGGACATCAAGGCAGTGGGTTGCCCCCTTCCCAACATGTCCCAAGGGATCCTAGACACAGCTGAATGGGGTGACAGCCCGCAGGAGGAGCTTCCCATATTGCAGACACAAGTGGTCCAGCTCTTGTCTGTGAACCAGACCCTGTAAGTGCAGACCACCCAGCTACTTGATGAAAATGCCATGTTACAGGCCCAACTGACACAGTATGCCACCAAGAACCAGATACTGTGAAAGCAGGCTGCCTGGGTGTGGGATGAGAACACTGTGCTACAGTCATGTGCTGCAACAGCATACCTGGGCCAAAAATCCCCTTCCCAGAGCATTTTAGCAGAGACTACCAAAATTTCAACCAGTGCTGCCTTCTGTTCCTGCTCTGCCCCCAGTTCTTCTCCACTGACCAGGTCAAAGTCTCCTGATGGGAGAGTACTGCAGTGGGCTTCACCCTAGTACAACTATGGAGCCCAACATTGCCAAACTGGGACACCTTCCTCCAGGCCTTCTCCTCTATTTTTGATGACCCCACCACATTGTTTGTTGGAAGGACCCCTGCGAAAACTATGGCCAGAACAGGAACCGACTGGCTCCTCCACCACCCACTTTTGGCAATTCAGCTCCAATAGAATGGAATGAAGCAGCCCAGCTCTACCAATTCAAGGGGAGATTACGTGAAGAGATCCAGCGTGAGCTAGCTCATGTGGAAATCCCAATCCACATAGATGCCTTCATCAGTCTTGTCATAAGCATCGATAACAGGCTGCGCAAGCGAAGAGAAGAGAGGAAGTGCACAGCCAGCCAGTGGCGTATTAACGCCTAGGCCGACAAAATTGCAGGGCAGCAAATTTATAATAGCAGCCAGAGGCTGCTTCCCCTGGCGCCAGTTCGCGGCCTCCGGCCCCGCCCCAACTCCACCCCTTTCCTGCCCCCTCCCTGGCCCTATTGGTCCTCTTCCCCAAATCCCTGCTCCAGCCCCGCCTCCTCTCCTGAGCGCGCCGCATTCCCCCTTCTTCCCCCCTCCTTCACGAACCTGTTTCGCACACAAGCACTGGCAAGGAGAAGCAGGACCTTGCGGCACGCTCAGGGGAAGAGGCAGAGCAGAGGTGAGCTGGGGTGGGGAGCTGCTGCGGGGGAGAGCGGCAATTATTTCAGGGCCTAGGGGCGGCAAAATCATTAATCTGCCACTGCTGCCACCTAGCTGATGTACCCCAGTAGGCTTACATTACTACTAAAACCCATGAAGCAGGAGATGCCATCTTCTCTTAGCACTTGTTTCTATAGCTAGCCACTAAAAGGAATGTAAACTTTGTGTAAAGAATGGCACACTATAAAAATTTAAAATTCATTCTTTTAGCAGTTCTGGTGCTTGTGGTGATACCCACTCTAAGTCATATTTTCATAGCAATAATAAATATATATATATAGGAT
Source organism: Eretmochelys imbricata (assembly GCF_965152235.1). Lineage (NCBI taxonomy): Eukaryota > Metazoa > Chordata > Testudines > Cheloniidae > Eretmochelys > Eretmochelys imbricata. The sequence continues at coordinate 115,332,552 of NC_135577.1, forward strand.
ACATCAGATCATTATAGATTTAGAACAACATGGTGACACAGCTATTTTAAATTTAGGCCTCTCCTTTGGGTACCAATGAGATCTTGTTAGGACCACCTGGATTATAAATACAGAAAGAAAACGTCAGGTTTAAAGTTACCAAGAAAACAAGAAAACAAGCTTCCTAAGAAAACAAGCCTAATTTCCAGTATGATCTATAAAATCTACTAAATGTATTATCTGATATAAGCATTAGAAGAAAACAGCTGAAAATTAAGATCAAGTGACATCTTTTTTATTTCATTTGTTGTGTGACTGGCTAGCCAGTCACACAATTTATTTACAGATATCAAAAAGTAATGTTCATGTCCTTAGGTCGTTACTCCCCACAGGAACATCACTACTCTTCTGCAGAAGAGACGGGCTAAAGATGAGCAGACATCTTATGCTGTTCTGGTTTTAATTCCTCGGTTCTGGTGTTCTGCTCATTTTCATCAGGATGTCTAATTATCCTGTTTAGGATTTAGAGTGAATGGGCTGTAACAAACTTTGAATATGTTGCTTTCTTCCCATCTTCTGCAGCCCAGTTTTGGGGTTTTGTTCCGGGGAAGAGGGGTTCTATTTACAACCAAGAGTTATTTAACCTTACTCGTATGAAGTATGAAATACAGAGCTGCAGTTAAGGGTATTAACTTTAGAAATATTTTGTATGTTCTTTCACAGGTCAGAAGCTTTGCTCAGGTCTCGAGCTGTGTGTATTTGTATTTATTTATCATACTAATGATGAACTCATTAGGCTTTAGGAGATTGAAACATTTTGTTCTGATTTCAACATCTTACAATTTAAAAAAATTTATAAAAGTAGGGGGTTGCACACCTTGTAGCTTCTGTAGGCCAAGCTCATTGCATGCACCAGGGGCTCCTAGCATCCCTCCTTTCCACCCCACAAGCTCCCTATGTATGGCCTCCCATCCCCTTCTGTTTAGGGACTCCCTGCAATCCACTCACATGCCAGAGGCTCTCTGTGTGCCTCCCATCTCTCCCTCCCCCATCATTCTTTCCCCAGAAATTGAGGGGCTCTGTATATCCCCCATTCCTCCATGCTATGATCCCCCATGCTGGCGGCTCGGTGTGCATCCCCTTTTTCCCTCCATGCCAGCCAGGGTCTCTATATGTCCCACCCATGCCAGGGTCCTCATTATTCCTGCATGCCAGGGGCTCCATGTACCCACATTTCCCCATGCTAGGGACTCTGTATGCCTCCTCCATTTCCCCATTTCTCTCTTTTCCCCAAACCAGGAGCTCTGCGTGTACCTCCTTTCCCCACATGTCAAAGGCTCTTTATGCACCGCCATTCTCTTTTTCCTCCTCCATCATGCTTTCCCATCCCCCTGCCCCCATGTTCTCCTTTTTCCTTCCTTCTTTCTTTCTCTGTCAGTATTTTAAAACTGTATTGGGAGGATGAGAAGAGCTAATGTGAGGCATGTTGTTGTGCTGGAAATTGCAGAGCTGGCTGAAGCTTGATACGGGAATACAATATCACAAATAGGCCTAAACTCCAAAATCTTTAAAACTGGAAAAGTTTTAAATAAAATGATGTATTGAAGAAGGCAACAAGTTTTATGAGGTAACCCAAGAGACTTCTTATACTGTGTCCTTTGCAACCTAGGCACTACAAGGATGGGTGTTTGATAATATATTGTAAAAATAAATCTATTTATCAATGTATGCATTCTTTTAACGGAAGTCTCACCATGCAGGGACTCTTGTGCAATTAGTAGAATGCAGCAGTCCCAAGGAATTCCCCTTGTTTAAAATGAGAAAGTTGGTCTTATCTACACTTAAAAGTGATGTCAGCCTAGCTCCATTGGTCAGGGGTATGAAAAACCACACCTCTGATTGAGGGCTTGTCTACACTTAAAACACTGCAGGATGCACTGCACTGCAGTAGCGCTTCAGTGAAGATGCTACCTACACTGATGGGAGAGATTCTCCCATTGACGTAGCTCTGTCTACACAGGGGGGTTAGGTCCGTTTTACTCTCACCCCTGAGAAACATAGCTATCCCAACCTAATTTCCTAGTGTAGACCAGCCTCAGATATAATGGAAGACGGCTTCTGTCAATGTAGCTAACATTATTTAGGGAGTGGAGTTCCTGTACCAGCAGAAAAACTGGAACCCTGTTGGTGTGGACTACGTCTATCCTAGTGGGCTGTCCTGGCATAGCTCTATGGATATAGGCTTACTCTCACTTAGTGCAACTTCCCCTCTTAATGTATACTTAAATCTCTTTTTGAGCCTGGAATATGACATGCATCTCAGGCTGCACTAAATTTAGACCACATTGTTGGAAAGGGTTTTAAAGATTTAGAAGAAAGACCGTATGATTTTAAAACAGCACAGGAATGTAGAAAAGTTAAATAGAGCAGCCTTTGGGCTGGAATTTATTGAAATTCCACATAACATACAAATGAAAACAAATAACATAACAGTAATATTATGTACATACTAATGTACATAAAAGTGCATTAAAATAAACTAAAATACCTCAGATTTTCTTTCATATAATATAAGCCATGTAGTAATGAATACACAGTGTTGTCAACTCTTGCCTTTTTGTCATGAGTCTTGTGATATTTGATGCTTTTTATTAAAGCTCCATTTTCTAGAGCTATGTAATTACCTGAAAATTTCTGATTTCATTAAAAGATACAAGTTTCTAGCCCTCGTGGTTGTGAAGAAAAGCTTGCAAATGTGACCTGAGTGCACCCTAAAGGCTCAAAACCCAGAAGGCAATTAAAAGAGAACCCAACCTTTATTTTTTTAATATTTATTAAATCTCATGATTCTTAAATCAATCCCATGATTTTGCCCTTAGTCATGGGTTTCGAATGCTCTGAGACTGTAATACTGAATACACATCCTATAACACAATTAATATAGCTATGAGGGCTCCAGGCACCCATGGTCAGCCCTTGAAGGGAAAAAATATCTTGTGGTGTTCTTGAGCAAACTACTTGGGAGTTAGATCCCTAGGCACTTGTGAAAATCCCAGTAGTCACCTGTCTGTGTGTTTTGGTGCCTAAACAGCATTAAAAATCTGGCCCTTAGCTTTCAAGGGTCACTTTCACTTAGACTTAGGTTTTTAAGTACCTAAGACAAGTTTAGAATATGAGACTTAGGTTCTTTAGTAACTTAGGCACTTTTGAAAATTTCCCCCCTATTCTCCAACTGCAAGACATTAGTGACTTAAATAACAGAACGCCACTAGCGATCACCTTCAGCCCCCAACTAAAACCTCTCCAACGTATCATCAAGGATCTACAACCTATCCTGAAGGACGACTCATCACTCTCACAGATCTTGGGAGACAGGCCAGTCCTTGCTTACAGACAGCCCCCCAACCTGAAGCAAATACTCACCAGCAACCACACACCACACAACAGAACCACTAACCCAGGAACCTATCCTTGCAACAAAGCCTGTTGCCAACTGTGTCCACATATCTATTCTGGGGACACCATCATAGGGCCTAATCACATCAGCCACACAATCAGAGGCTCATTCACCTGCACATCTACTAATGCGATATATGCCATCATGTGCCAGCAATGCCCCTCTGCCATGTACATTGGTCAAACTGGACAGTCTCTACGTAAAAGAATAAATGGACACAAATCAGACGTCAAGAATTATAACATTCAAAAACCGGTCGGAGAACACTTCAATCTCTTCGGTCACTCGATTACAGATCTAAAAGTTGCAATTCTTCAACAAAAAAACTTCAAAAACGGACTCCAACCAGAGACTGCTGAACTGGAATTAATTTGCAAACTGGATACAATTAACTTAGGCTTGAATAAAGACTGGGAGTGGATGGGTCATTACACAAAGTAAAACTATTTCCCCATGTTTATTCAATCCTCCCCCCCCCCCCCCCGTCCCACTGTTCCTCAGACGTTCTTGTGAACTGCTGGAAATGGCCCACCTTGATTATCACTACAAAAGGTCCGTTCCCCCCCACCACCCCGTGTCGTCCCCCCCCCCCTTGCTGGTAATAGCTAACCTTAAGTGATCACTCTCATTACAGGTTTCCACACCCTCAGTAGGTAAAACAATCACATCACCTTCATGCTCTCCTTGTGCCCTGGCTAGGATCTCACTCTGATTAGACAGAGTTGCTACACCCTTTTCCAACAACACACTAGCAACAGGCAAAATACAAGCACCAGAAATGTCTGGTCTCTGGGATTTTACATAGACACTAACTAGATGCGACCTAGTTACAGTGCCATTCTCCCGAGCAGACACAAACTTAGGACCCTTCCCTTCCTGGGCTTTAGCTGAATCCAGAACCAACTCTGAGACAACTGCACTATTTTCAACCATCACAGGCTGAAAGGGCCCTTCTGTCTGCTCCACAGACAAAGAAGAGCTGGACACACTTTCTCCTTTACCAAGCACCTTGCCACTCCCAACAGATAACCTGCCCTGCCTGTGTCTCCCCACACTCAGCTGGGGTCTCAGCTCCCACTGTGCGCAGCGCTGCCCTTGCTGTCCCAGTGGGGGTAGGCAGCAAGCTCGCTGCTTTCCTCACTGCATCAGAGCCAGCGTGAGCCCCCTCTCCACCGATTGGTTCCCTGGATTCAAATTCAAACCCTTGGCAGTTACAGGAGCAAGGCCTGGATCCTGTCACAAAGAGACACAGTCACCCCACAACAGGGTCTCGCAGCTGGTATCCTGGAGAACCCCAAGGACCAGCCAGCCCGACCCCTCCTGGGTCTGCACAGGGATCTGGGCCATAGGCAGGGCGAGGGGCTTCATCCCTGGGACCCTCACCCAGCTCACACACCCCTCAGCATCTGAGGCTGCACCACCCAGGGCCTGACAACAGTTCTCTCTGTCCCAGGATCTCGCCACCCCAGGAATGTCTCCCCATTGACCATCACCCTCCGCTCCCACTGGAGGTCCGAGGGGCCTGACCCCAGGAAACTCCACACAGACATATATGTTGGGGTCAGGAATGGGAGCCTGTCCACCTCCCCACCCATCTGGCTGACGGAGTCTATGGCCTTGGGACCCAGCAAGGGAGCTAGACACCGGGGCTTTTCCGCAGGGTCCCCCTGGTTCAAATCTTCAGCCTGCTCAAAGGCAGTGAGGTGGGCATCCACATCGCCCCCCACCTTAACCAGGGGCAGCAATTTGGTCTCGAGGTTCCCTGCGGAACTGGCACCCCGGGGTCTATCCCCACTCACCTCTGGGAGGTCCCCAATGCCTCTCCGCTCCACCACCACCAGTTCATGCTGCTGCTGCTTCTGCAGCTCTTTCTTGGACTCTCGCTGTCTCTCACAGTCCTCTTGCTCTCTCAGACTCAGCTCCAATCCCATCCATCTCCGATCCCCCGATGGGGAACCCAATCATGAAGACCCTCGTCTGGTCGGGGACAGGAGTCTTGGTGATGCCTGGCTACCACTCCAGCTGCTCCCAGATCCTGCTATAGCCCCATTTGGGGTCAGGAATCTGTTCCTTAGAGCGGTCATCCTCCTCCAGCTGCACGATTAGCTGTGCTTTGGTGAACTTTCCAATGCTCAACCCTTCCTTTCTGCACAGGGTTACAATGTCCTTCTTAAGGAGACGGTGACAGGCCATCACTCCGCTCTTCCCAAGTTGTTGTGGACTCACAGGCCTGTGTGCTCTCAGCTCCCCACGGTTTCCAGGGAGCACCCCTAGTGTGCCTGCCCTTCTCGAGGTCACCACCTCTTTGCCAGGGTCGAGCTGCAGACTCCTCCGCCCCTGGGACCGCTTGCTGCAATCCACCCTGTTGTGTATGGTAACACCCATTGTTTCATGTTCTCTATGTATATAAATCTCCCCTCTGTATTTTCCACTGAATGCATCCGATGAAGTGAGCTATAGCTCACGAAAGCTTATGCTCAAATAAATTTGTTAGTCTCTAAAGTGCCACAAGTCCTCCTTTTCTTTTTGTGGATACAGACTAACATGGCTGCTACTCTGAAACCTGTAATTAATTAAGATGAGCTATTATCAGCAGGAGAAAAAAACTTTTGTAGTGATAATCAGGATAGCCCATTTAGACAGTTGACAAGAAGGTGTGAGGATACTTATCTCACACCTTCTTGTCAACTGTCTAAATGGGCCATCTTGATTATCACTACAAAAGTTTTTTTTCTCCTGCTGATAATAGCTCATCTTAATTAATTAACCTCTTACAGTTTGTATGGCAGCTTCCACCTTCTCTGTATGTGTATATCTATATATCTTCTTACTATATGTTCCATTCTATGCATCCGATGAAGTGAGCTGTAGTGCACGAAAGCTTATGCTCTAATAAATGTGTTAGTCTCTAAGGTGCCAGAAGTACTCCTGTTCTTTTTGTGGATACAGCCTAACATGGCTGCTACTCTGAAACCAATCAGACTATAGTTCTTGAGAAAGCTGGGAAAAACTGAAAAACTAAAATAAGGTGGAAAACGTGGGGACCTGACCAAGACATGGATGCAGAAATAATAAAGATCAAACTGCCAAATCTTTAGCTGCAGTAGTAGAGAGACATAATAATGTCCTTAATCATCTGTTTGTGTCTTTCTTTTGCAGGGTGGGAATAATGCAGGCCACACTGTTGTTGTTGATGGGAAGGAATATGATTTTCACCTCTTTCCTAGTGGCATAATTAATCCAAAGGCAATTTCTTTCATTGGTAAGATAAACATCTTGTCCTGTTCAAAAGTTAATGTTGCATGGAAGGCAATCATAATCAGGGTTTTATAAAACAAATAAACAAAAACATGAAAGGTTGTGAGTAAGGATTCTTTTGGCTTCAGCTGTTTTATTTTTATTACTACAGTTGTAAGATTATTTGCCACATTTCACACCGTTATTTCTTATTCAATGTCATGTTAATATCCATTATTAGAGAAACCGTGAAAATATAAATCTTCCTTTCTGTATCCTTGCTTTTTTAATGATATTTGGGAGTTCAGCTCTTGTCTTCCAGATGTGCATGTTCAAAATTGCATATGCATATACATTTGCCTGCACTTTGCAGATGCGAACACCTGTACATACACTAACCGATCCTTTTACTTTTCTCTAGCCTCTCCTCTTTTCCCAAATTTCAGAAATGGGTCCCAAGATTCAGTGCTTTACTTGGCAGAATATCTTCCAGGCAGTCTTTTGCCATCCATACTTCTTGAAATGTGTGCTCTTCTGGGCTGATGTCACATCGCAATGTTATGATTTTTGTGTTACAACATCATGATATAAGTGTCATTGCAACACTGCATTCATTGGGTTTGTCGAACATGGTAGCTGGAATGCAAACCAGAAGCTGGATTTCTAAGAATGTATCTAGCTCCATTTCCTACATACTGACTATCGTTAGCATGAACTGCATTTCATGAATAATTTTTCAACAGGATATTTACTATAGCTGAACTAAACTAATGGGCCGTTTGAAAAAAAATAGAGGCCAATGGTCAGATTTTAAAAGAAGTTAGTGCTTGAGCCTACCCAAGTGGTAACTCTGTACTTGTTTGCAAATTGGTTGTTTTACATGAACAGCCTGGGTTTTCTTGGCACAATTTATGCATCTGAGTTTGACTATTTGGTCCTAGCAAATAAACAAAGATTTGAATGGTTTGTATCTTGCTTATTGTCCCTAATTATACCACTTGTCAGCAACATAGATATTACAGGGAATATGCAAGACATGACAAATGTAATTAAAGCTTTTAGAAAAAGTAGATGTCACAGTACACTCCTTATATGAAGTATACCTTACTCTGAGATTTTACAATGTTGTACTAATCAAAATAGCTGCAATTTTCCTTTAACATTACACCAAAAGCAACACTAACATACTGTTATAAGTACTCTAAAGGTTGGCCTGAGTCAGATTACTTAGGGTTGGTCTACACCGGGAATTTACATCAGCGTAGCTAGGTCGCTCAGGGGTGTGAAAAATCCACACACCTGAACGACGTAGTTAAGCCAACCTAACCCCCAATGTAGACATCAAGTCAACAGAAGAATTCTGCCATTGACCTAGCTACTGCTTCTCATGGAGGTGGATTAGCTAGGCTGATGGGAGAATCCCTCCTGTTGACAAAGGTAGTGCCTGCACTTGAAATGCTACAGCAGCACAGCCTTAGATCCAATCCCAGATTTTAAATCTTTTCCCGTTCCAAATTTTGGAGGTGCTCAGATTTGTGGTACTGGTTCCAGCCCATCTCTAGTTTCCATACTAAAATATACTAAGTAAAACTTCTGTTTTTCTGGAGACAAATATGGTTGGTTCTGTTTCCAGTTAGTATGGAAAATAACTAATAACCAATCTAGATTTATGCAGAGAAGCAGGTACTGCATGTATTTCTGGTGCTTCCAGGAAGAAGCAAGTAGCAGCTGTTTCCAGCCCACCATGTCTCTAATCCTTCCTCATCTCCAGTACACACTGTATTGTTTATGGAACTTAATTTCCAGTTTTAAAGGAAAAAAACATTTCTCATGTATCACAGTAGCTATTTTGAGCTCAGTGTAAAGATATAAGAACATAAGAGTGGCCATATTGGGTCAGACCAAAGGTCTGTTTAGGCCAGTATCCTGTCTTCCAACAGTGGCCAATGCCAGGTGCCCCAAAGGGAATGAACAGAACAGGTAATCATCAAGTGATCCATCCCCTGTCGCCCAGTCCCAAATGCATTTGATAGATGAAGACTTAAATAATATCAGCCATATATGTCCCTGGTGTAAGTCCATTGACTTCTTTGAGCTTACACCAATGTGGAATTGAGGTCCAAAAGCCATTTCAATCAAAAGACTCCATTGACTTCAGTTGGCTTTGAATCAGACCCCAAATTCAGATCTGATGTAAGCAGGTACAATTCTATTGACTTTAGTAGACTTAGCACCTGTTATACCAAATGTGAATTTGGCTCCAAAGGTTCTTAAAACCAATTAATGATGAGCACAGGGTAATCTTCAGTCCTAGGGAAGTTTTAATGAGATTTTTTCAGTACAAAATATGATGTTTACATGAGTCATTTTAAAGGATGGATATTCTATCTCCTGCTTTTTAAAATAAATCTTTTGTGTTTTCCCAAAGGTAATGGGGTGGTTATACATTTACCAGGCTTGTTTGAAGAAGCTGAAAAAAATGAAAAGAAAGGTTTGTGTCAACTAATCTTGTAAATATTTTTTTTTATAATGGTAGGTAAATCAAAGTACATTTCAGACCCAGATTTTGACCACTTGCCATAAATATTCTGTATAGCAATTTTCCAATTTAAAATAATTTAGAGAGCAATCCTGACAATATACAGGGTGTAAGTGTCTTATGGACAAATTTTAAAGAACAGTCTCTGAATTCTATGGGGGCAGTTATTTGCTGCAACAAAAGATAAGGTGAAATCCTGGTTCCACTGAAGTCAGTGGCAAAAATCCCATTGACTTCAATAGGCCCAGGATTTCTGTGTCCTAGCTTCTGTGCAGAAATGTTTTTAATTGCAAATTCTATGCTTTGGTGGGAACAAATTGTGGGTACAATTTTTAAAAATTTAGTTAAAGCTTTTTTTCATAGACAGGCAGCATTTTGGAAAAAAAATTAAAGTATCATCATTAGCAACACAGTTAATAGCTTTTGACTTAATTTATAACAAAAATTGAATGTGTGCTACAGTATAATGGGATTATGAAGAATACCTGATACCTTTATCCATACCAAAATCAGAAAGTATTGTCCAGTTGAAAACAGTTGATTGATGTGTTAACCAAGGTGACTTCTACTCCATTTAAAATAAACTGTACATCTGGATTTGCAACACATTTAACAAGAAAGAGAATTAGAGGAAAGATACAGTAAAACTAAAAGTAAATGCCCAAGTCTGACAACCTCAGTAGAATATAAATCTTAAGTCTTTAATGTATATCTTCTGACAGGTTTAAAGGATTGGGAGAAAAGACTCATCATATCAGATAGAGCACACATTGGTAAGTATTTATCAAAGTGAAGATTAAAGCATAGAAAGGACTGATAGGAAACGCAAATGATAGGCCCAGCATATGCATTCAAAACTGCTATTTTACCTTGAAAAGGAATCCTGTATTTGTATCTAATATTGTTTCTTCCCATGCTGTAGAGAATGAATAAACTTTACCAGTAAGATATTAATAGAATTTATAGTTCCTAATATGTAGTTCTGCGTATTGTTTTCATAATATTCTGTAATACTTCATGTGAGAACAGTGCACATTCAACAATCGCAAAGGCTTTTGGACTTAGCATTTAAATTGTAGATACCAGTGTGTTTTGTTTTGTTTTTAAGATGTTTTTCTCCTTCGGTGTCTCATCCTGTTCCTGTGGTTTTCCTTTGCTGTGCAGTGTTTGACTTTCACCAGGCAGTTGATGGACTTCAAGAAGTACAGCGTCAAGCACAAGAGGGAAAAAAGTAATTATATATCAACACCTTTAACACACACACACACCCCTCCTGCCCTGGGGGTTCTTAGCTGAGTTGAGCCAGATCCAAGGATTGAGGCCTTTTCTGCACACAGTGCATAGTAGCAATTATTATGCATGTGTACTGAAGCAGGAAAACTTCAATATCTGTAATAATAAAAAGTTAGAGCTTTATTCATAAAATATTCGTCTCCATTTTGGAACACTTCCCTAATATGTAGTATAATGAAAAGTTTTGATAAAATTCAGTAGCATAAAACATATTTTTATACACACGTTTAGACACACTTTTTTCTTTATTTAATTAGTATTGGTACGACAAAGAAAGGAATTGGACCAACGTATTCTTCCAAAGCTGCACGAACAGGCCTTCGTATTTGTGACCTCCTTTCAGACTTTGATGAATTTTCTTCAAGGTACAATTATTAATACTTCTAAAATAGTCCATCGAGGAATGGTACGTTTTGGATGACAAGTTGGCTTTATAAGGGGACATTTTTAAACTAGAGTGTATGAGTTTGTGTGCAAATCCTTTAAATAAAAAAAATTAAGGAAGTAGGTGCAGGGGAAACTTTAGTAAATATTTATTGTGTGTGTGCACAGCTTCCAGTCACTTTAAATGACCAGGGCATGGATAAACGTTGTTTATACTCGTATGTGAGTCATATGTATTTTCACTGGAGAACCTTTACTATACTTATTTTATGATACAAACTGAATAGTTGCCAAAGATTTTTAAAACAGAAACTACTGCAAGTTCTGCATATACAAGTTTTTGGTATTTTGCAGGTTCAAGAATCTGGCACACCAATACAAGTCAATGTTTCCCACTTTGGAAATAGACACAGAAGGGCAACTGAAAAAACTAAAGGTAAAGATTTAATATTGGGGAAGATTCATATAGTCATAGATTCTAAAGCCAGAAAGGAACACTGTGTTCATATATAAAGATGTAAAAAGAACCAAGGTAGAAAAATGTTAAAATCTAAATCCAGCTGAAAATGTCTCTGAATTATTTCTTATAAAAACTGTAAAACTACAAAAATTGTATAAGAAATTAAAGCATATTGAGGAAATACATACATACATACATACATCATCATACAACTGATGAATCACAGTAAAATATATATTTTATAATAGAATGCTCTCAGATAAGGAATATTAAAAATAAGTCCTAATAAAAAGAGATGTTCAAAACATAGTTATTATTCTAATGTAATGTGTATCAAGATAAATTGATCATGCTTTATTAAAGAGATCTGTGCAATACAGACTTGCGGTCACTTTTCTTATCCTTCTGCCCGTGACTGAATTCTAGGCTATCTAAGAGACTTCCAGGCCTATTGCAGAACTAGTTTTAGCAATTAGTTGTTGCACAGAGCATTTCTGTCTCATCCATATATTAGTATGGCTAGATTATGTTCTGTTTAAAATATGATGTAGCTGTGCATCATTGCTGCTGAGGTACGCAATATAGAAATGGTATACAACATTCTAACAGTAATCGTCTTTTTGGGTGTGTGAGTGATTAGGCACAGTTTTGTTATGGCATGATAACGAATTGTTTTGTTTTCCAGGTAAAATGTAGTTTTGAGGCTGGCATGTTAGAGTCATTTGTGAGTTTTTACAGCTGACCATATTGTTCATTGCTCCAGCCATTCTGGTAGCATTGTTTGGTGAAATGTACATTTATATTGAAACTTTCAGGGATACGCTGAAAAAATAAGACCAATGGTCCGAGATGGTGTTTATTTTATGTATGAAGCTCTTCACGGCTCCCCAAAGAAAATTCTTATTGAAGGTGCCAATGCAGCACTACTTGACATTGACTTTGGTAAGTAACCCTGTAAAGTACATTTAACTCCTGAGAGATGGCTTGTTTTCATTTGTCTTTGCATCAGCTTTGCTAACAGTAGGAAATCAGAAAAAAAAATCCTCTTATTATATCATTTGGGGATTATTGGGAGAATGGCCAGAACATTATTTCACTTTTCATAATTCTGAACTAAACATTACTGTTCAGGCAAATAGCAGCAGTGCACAAATGCAGTGGCTGATGATTTTACAAGATATGCTAAAGGAGGTGGCTTTGCCTCTGTGGGCCCTTACGCCAAATTCTATTATCCTAAATCCAACCAAAGTGAAAGCTTTATCAGTTTCAATATATGTATACTAGCCTGGTGGATAGGGGGAAGTGGTAGATGTGGTATATCTTGACTTTAGTAAGGCTTTTGATACTGTCTCACGTGACTTTCTCATAAACAAACTAGGGAAATACAGCCTAGGTGGAGCTACTATAAGGTGGGTGCATAACTGGTTGGAAAACCCTTCCCAGATAGTAGTTATCAGTGCTTCACAGTCAAGCTGGAAGAGCATATCAGGTGGGGTCCTGCAGGGATCGGTCTTGGGTCCAGTTCTGTTCAATGTCTTCATCAATGATATAGATAATAGCATAGAGAGTACACTTTTAAAGTTTTTGGATGATACCAAGTAGGGAGGGGTTGTAAGTGCTTTGGAGGGTAGGATTACAATTCAAAATGGTCTGGTCAAACTGTAGAAATGGTTTGAAGTAAAGAGGATAAAATTCAATAAGGACAAATGTAAAGTACTCCACTAAAGAAGGAACAATCAGTTGTACACATACAAAATGGGAAATGACTGTCTAGGAAGGAGTGTTGTGGAAACGGATCTGGGGGTTATAATGGATCGTAAGCTAAATATGACTCAACAGTGCAACGCTGTTGCAAAAATAGCAAACATCATTCTGGGATGTATTAGTAGGAGGGCAAGCAAGACACTAGAAGTGATTCTACTCCATGCTGATAAGGTCTCAACTGGAGTAATGTGTTCAGTTCTGGGCACCATATTTCAGGAAAGACATGGACGAATTGGAGACAGTCCAGGGGAGAGTCATAAAAATAATTAAAGGTCTAGAAAACGGGTCTATGAGGAAATATGAAAAAAATGGGTTTGTTTAGTCTGGAGAAGAGAAGACGGAACAGGGACATAACAGTTTTCAAATACATAAAAGGGCGTTAGAAGGAGGAGGGAGAAAAATTGTCTCGTTAACCTCTGAGGATAGGATAAGAAGCAATGGGATTAAACTGCAGTAAGGGAGGTTTAGGTTGGACATTAGGAAAAACTTCCTAACTGTCAGGGTAGTTAGCACTGGAATAAATTGCCTATGGAGGTTGTGGAATCTGCATTATTGGAGGTTTTTAAAAGCAGGTTAGAAAAACACTTTTTCAGGGAGATCTAGATAATACTTAGTCTTACCCTGAGTGCAGGGAACTGGGCTAGAAGACCTCCAAGGTCCCTTCCAGTCCTCTGAGACTCTACCTCTGAGGACAAAAGAATGGTGCACTACAGCTAACAAAGAGAGATCTACTTATGGGTATAATCACCTATATTTCTATTGGTAGAAATGTGACAAAGTAAGCTTTAGCAATGAGGAACATGAAATGGGCACTCCCTGGAGAATATCATTCTGCTGGCTATGAAATCTGAGTTGGATACTTCCAATGGGTACAAATCTGGTTCCTATAAGTCTCATGCTTGAACACAGGAAAAAACACCCATGCTTCTTACTCTGGTATTCTGAAATGTCAAGGTATTCCTCTCAGCAGGAAGATGTGTAGGAACCCGGAAGAAATGTATCTGATATCACCGCTTCAAAATGCATGTCCTGCTGAGGAGCCAAATGGAGAGAGTAGTCTTCACAACTGTCAAATACCATGTATGAGGGAGCCATATATAATGATACTTCCAAAACCTAACCTTTAATCTGGTGTGGTGACTGCATGATTAAATCTGTGACAGCTGGCAGAGCTGCAGGTTGGCCTAACTGACTGCAATGATGATTTGTCTTCAGACTATCGAATCATGGAAATGTAGGGCTGGAAAGGAGCTCAAGAAGTCATGAAGTACAGACTCCTGCACTGAGGCAGGACTAAGTAAATCTAGACCATCCCTGACAGGTTTGTCGAACATCTTCTTAAAAACTTCCACTGATGGTGATTCCATAACCTCCCATGGAAGACTATTCCAAAGCCTCAATACCCTTAGAGTTAGAAAGTTTTTCCTAATATCTAACCTAAATCTCCCTCGCTGCAGATTAAGCCCATTGCTTCTTGTCCTACCTTCAGTGGACATGGAGAACAACTGATCACTGTCCTCTTTATAATAGCCCTTAATGTATTCAAAGACTGTTATCAGGTCCCCGCTTTAGTTGTCTTTTCTCAAGACTAAACATGCCCAGTTTTTTTTAACCTTTCTTCATAGGTCAGGTACTATTATAGCTCTATATACTTAGCAATCCATTGGATGGCAGAATTGTAAGTCTGTGTTTAATGTAGCAATATTGTATGTGGACTGCAGATGGCCATGTCCTCTTTTCATCTTTTATGTTTTGTGCTCTATGGCTGAAAGTAGAAGATTCCAAGTGAGATTTTCTGCCCTGTTGGTGCACAGAGATCTGCATGCAATGAGGAGGATACATACCATGCATGGGGCAAACCTTCCCTCCTCTTCAAGCTTGCACAGGGGTTACTACTGTCCTTGTACTGTGGAATTGTACTCTGTGAGGGGTTTCTGGTACCCCAGTGTGGAGCGGATTGGGGGTGATCAGCCAATGGTCAGGCAGCAACAAAAAATTATCCTTCTCTTTACCTGTGCTGATCTGCCAGGTGTATAGCATGATCACTCAGGCACTACACCAGTAACAAGATTTGCCTTAAGAGGCGAGAGGTGAAATCCTGGCCCCATTTCAGTCAGTGGCAGTTTTGCGTGTGTGCATACATACATACACACACACAGAGGTCTCACTAAAATGCTATTGAGAGTAATTCATGTTCATTGGGAATGAAATTCATCCCAGTGCAGGCAGCCTGTACAACACTCTGTGCACCTGTTATGCTCTAAGATTGATATCCATTGCATCCACATAAAGCCTCTGAGTACTTGGGCTCCATGAGGTTGAAGTGCAGAACAGTAGGGAGGTGAAATCCACGCTCCATTCTAGGGCCAAGGTGTAAGGCAGCTGAATAGCATCCTGTCGACTGGGAAAGAAGCTGAAGCCCTCTGCCAGTTGTATAGGACTGTCTGATCCACATAAAAGTGACTATGCAGTCCCTGCTCTTTTGTGGCCTTACAGGCCAGATTGAGGGGGCTGATGTAGACACATGCAACTGCTTCCCCAGCAATTCCACATTGCAGCCCCTAGGCCTGCTTTGAATGTCATCCTGACAGCCAGTCTTAAATGGGATGCAAGAGATGTATGCTTATGACCTTGTGTGGGCCTTCTGTATCGGGATAAATTTCACTGTGAAAGAACTGTGGTTTTCTTAATTTGGCAGAGCTAACGATTTTGGGCACTCTGAAAGCCGCCTTATATCACATGGAAGCATCAGTCAGTAAAGTTATCTTAATTTGAACAAAGTCACCTTTAAATTTCTAATGAGACTTTAGAGAAAAAAATTATACAACTGAAGCTACTCTGATCACCAAGTGGGAGTGTTAAGGGAGCAGAGCTCAGCTTTCTCTGCTAAATTGCTACCCCTCCTCACCTTGGGGTAAACAGCACTTCTCCCTCCTCCTGACTGGTGTGGTGAGAGCTTCTCCTATAGAGTCAATCTAATTTAGCCACCGGTGGTAACCATGTGAAGTTACAAATGCGAGCCCATCTTTGATTAATACAAGGAAAGGTAGCCTTTGTTTTCCATCACCATGGAAACAAGGTTGTGCTGTTTTGTTTTGTTTTTTGGCAGGCACGTACCCATTTGTGACATCATCAAACTGTACTGTGGGTGGTGTATGCACTGGACTTGGTGTTCCTCCTCAGAACATTGGTGAAGTATATGGTGTGGTGAAGGCATACACTACTAGAGTGGGAATTGGAGCCTTTCCCACTGAGCAGATAAACGTAGGTTTAACATTACATTACAGTAACCGAGAAATAAGGTCAATGGGATAGAATGTTGTAACAGGATAATGGTCTCCTGCTGACACATAAATGCCAAGCCAATGTCAAGGGACCACATTCATCCCTAGTGTAACTCAGTTGAAGGCAGCCTGAGATGTTTTTTGCAAAGCAGACAACACTGATGTGATGGCATTCTATTACAATCTCTGTACCTGTCATAACAAATTACAGATATAAATGTCTTCCATTGTTGTATGCTGTGTTGTTGTAGCCATGTTGCTCCCAGAATATTAGAGAGACAAGGTGGGTGAGGTAATAGCTTTTATTGGACCAACTTTTGCTGGTGAGAGAGACAAGCTTTCAAACTTACACAAAGCCCTTCTTCAGGTCTGGGAAACGTACTCAGAGTGTCACAGCTAAATAAAAGGTGGAACAGATATTTTTTTAGCACACCCATAATGGGTATCATCAAACAACTACAACCCATACCTGATGGGGATCCCATCTGGAAAGAAATCTTTCCTGAACCCCCTCTTCTGGCCTTCAGACAACCCCTCAACCTCTTCAAGCTCATCATCAGAAGCAAGCTCCCCATAGACCAGGACACACCACCTCAAAGCTGCACCAGACCCTGCCAGAACAACAGATGCAAAACCTGCAGACATTTCTCCACTGCTACAATGATCAACAGCCCCCACAACACATCTTTCAAGAACAATGGGTCCTACATGTGCCTATCACAACATGTGGTGTATCTTAACTGCCCAAATAGCAACCATGCGCATGAAACTAGGCAATCACTACACTCTCAGATGAGCACACAGAGGAAAATGATAAAAGACAAGAATACCACATCACCTGTTTGATGAACACTTTTAACAAAGCAATTACTCTATATCTGACCTTTCAGACCTTATCCTCAAAGGAACACTCAAAAGACAAGCCTTTTTGAAAGCTTTTGGGAGCTTAAATTCATAATTTCGCAAGACACTAAAAATCATGGACTGGATAGAGACACTAGATATGGCTTATTACAACAATCTATAACCCCCTAACAGCCCCTCCCTCCTTTCTTCTGTATGACTGGAGGGGTATTAATGGGCCACTTCACCTTGAGTTGTCCCTTGCAATATGTGTTAAATACTTATGCTAAACCGTCTTGTACTTAGCTGTGACACTCTGCTGAAGTTTCCCAGACCTAAAGCTTGTAAGCTTGTGAGCTTGTCCTCTCACTAACAAAAGTAGATACAATAAAAGATATTACCTCACCCACCTTATCTCTCCAGTATAAATGTCATCATTTTATCTCACGGCTATTGGTGCAGTTACACTGGCAATTGTTTGTTGTTGCCAGAACCTCCAGCCTTCACTCAGGCAAAACTCGTTGCTTCACTAGGAATTTTGTCTGTATAAGAACTTGGGAACTGCAGGTTATAGTCTTGTGTTATTAACGATATGATGTATTCTGAATGATTTATAAAATAGACCAGTTTGTGCTTCAGCCAATCATGCAAAAACTTCTTGATTAAAAATGCAGAGTGGGTAGGGTTTTTAAATGTATATTGTATCTTCGTTATCAGTAAACTGGATGGCTCAGAAGAATAATAATGAGATATGCATCCATAAACTTCTAGGTCTCTGGTCTGAATCCTCTTTAATGTTACAGTGACTAAATCTAATGGATGCAATGAAATGAATTGGTGGTCTGGTTCAGTTCCTCATGGGAAGGTTTTTCTCTTCTTTTTGTTCGCATAACAAAAATTGCCATCCCAATGGGCATCAGCTGGCACTTTTAGTTATTTGTATTATTATAATGACACTTGTTATTAATATTTATTATTTGTATTATCATAATGCCCAGGAGCCCCAGTCATGGACCAGGACCCCATTGTGCTAGGCTCTGTGAAATACAAAACAAAAAGATTGTTGCTGCCCCAAAGAGCTTATGGTCTAAGACAAAAAAGGCACAACCTCTCCTGCAAACCACCAGATGGAAACAGACATACTGATGGGGGAGTGCAAGGAAATAAACTCTTAACAGAGAAATCAGGGGCTGAATTGCTAAGAAGATTTTCTTATCATATGAAGGGGAAATAGGGGCTCCTCCAAAATAAGAACCAGTCATACTGAAGCGTATTGAGGCATATTGTGGGAAAAGTCATACTGTTGATGCTGTACTGTACCAGTTTCTGTGGATAGGGGCATTAGTTTCAACTGAAGTCCCCTTTTAAGAGAACTAAGCTTTACTTTAAAAAAAATTGATTTGACAGGCTGAGGTTTGTTACCTCTGTTGTTGAAACACCATCGACGTCTCTTTATCTTCCTGTAGGAAATTGGAGACCTCTTGCAGTCCCGAGGCCATGAATGGGGAGTAACCACAGGCCGGAAAAGGCGCTGTGGCTGGTTAGACCTTGTCATTTTGAGATACGCTCACATGATCAATGGATTCACTGCGTAAGCATCACAGATTTTGCGTTACATATGGAACAGATCATTTTGTTTTTCACAAAATAAAATATGTAGGTCACGTTAATATAAGTGCAGTTAAGTGTTACATTTTATGCAAAAATGCAATAAAATATTGTCATAGGGAAAATAATCTCAGACTGCTACCTAAATGCCCATGAAATGCAAATATGTGTATTCTTAGAGCTAGAGACTTTGTGTGATATGATGACATTCTGATACAAATACTCATTTGCTCTGCACCAAATGACTGATGTCGAACATATCAGTGTATCAGAGTTTGCTGCAGCCGTTCTTCAGTCTGTCATTCTTTACCTAGTGCATTCAGAAAGACTCCCATTGACTCCAGCAAACATTGGATTGGTCCATTAGAGTGCCTGGCAAAGATCCACAGGATCTGTGCGATGACCCAGCTTTCAAACAGTTTCTTGGCCATCTGTGCACCAGGCCCCCAAAGGTCCCACTTTTCCTTAAGGGTAGGCCACGCAGACTCAGCATCTCTAAGATGGTGCCTCTGGGCTGCAGCATTCTTGCTTCTCACTGAGAGCTCTGCCCATTGAGCCCAACTCGGAGAGACTTGTGTTCAAGGACGTGCACCCTCTTCAGGGGTCAATGCACGAGAATTTGCAGTGTCTCCAGGTAGCATTTTCAAAACAGAGTAGGGTTTGTTAGTGAACTGGAACACAGCATTGGGAAGTCCTGAGGTTTGCACAGAGAAGCAAATGTTAAGGCATAGTTCATACTGGCCAATTCCAGGGCTCCCTCTTAAGCCATACAACTATAGGAACCATCTCTGTTTCCTTTCCCTATCTCGGTCCCTTTTTCATAGGCTATATCTACAATAGCACTTTTATTGGTCAGGGGTGTGAAAAAACACCCCCTGACCGACATAAGTTCCATTGAAAGAAGTGCTGGTGTGAACAGCGCTATATTGGCAGGAGATGCTCTCCCCCAAACATAGCTACCACTGCTCCTGGGGGTGGTTGAATTATGCCGATGGGAGTGCCGATGTAGTCGGCATAGAGCGGCTACACGGGAGACCTTACAGTGGTGTGGCTGCAGTGGTATAGCTGTGCCACTGTAAGGTCTGTAGTGTAGGCGTAGCCTTGGTCCCAGATAGGAGCTCTGAATCTCTCTGTGACCCCAGTTCCTATCACCCCCTCTGGTCACCATCCTGCATTGTCTTCCTGCTGAGTTCATGTGTGCTCCAACAAGTCAAGCTAGGAGCCTCCTGTTAAGTGTCGGTTGTTCAGTCCTTGGGGTTTCCATTCTCTCTGTAGGGCTTTCCATTGATATGGGTTGGTCCCAGCCAGTCCTCAGTGCAGAACTTTCCAAACTTTTTGCTGGCACAACCCCATTTTAATGAAGTATTTCCTGCTGAGACCCCAGACAGCATGGACGATGCCATTTTGAAAAGCAAAATGGCATCCTCCATACACTAGGGATCACCGCAACCCCATCTGCTGATGATGCAACCCCATTTGGGGTCGTGACCCACAGTTTGGGAACCACTGCCTTAATGACCCATTCATATCATCCCAGACAGCTATGCCACTGTAGTGCTGTAGTGTAGACGCTTGCTACAGTTACAAAAGTCATTCTTCCATTGCTGTAGTAAATCCCACCCAAGAGGCAGTAGCTCTGTCGACAGAAGAATTCTTCTTTTGACCTAGCGATGCCTATACTGGGGCTTAGGTCAGCTTTACTATGTCTCTAAGGGGTGTGAAAACATAGATTTTTATCAGTCATGAAACAAACATGAAACAATCTTTCTGCAGTAACTTATCTGAATGTTTTGTAAAATTAGTGTTTACCCAAGGCCCTATGTTGTTTTCACTTCTGCATCTCCATTCTTTGTAGAAGTGACATTAAAGAGCTATAGTCTGTTTCCTTTTCAGTTACATGGAATTACTGTTTTCCCCATCAGCAAAACTATGTTAATCCTGGGGACTTTGGCTCAGATCCTCAAAGGAACTTAGACTTCTAATTCCAATTGATTTCAGTGGAAGTAAGGAGCCTAAATACTTTTGATGATTTGGGCCCTTGACACCTAAGCAACAATGGGAGGTGTATGCCAGTGGCTCTCAACTATCCAGACAACTGTACCCCTTTTTGGGAATCTGATTTGTCTTGCATACCCCAAGTTTCACCTCATTTAAAAAGTACTTGCTTACAAAACCAGACACAAAAATACGTACGTGTCACAGCACACTATTACTGAAAAATGACTTACTTTCTCCTCTTTACTATATAATTATAAAATAACTCAATTGGAATATAAATATTGTACTTATATTTCATAATATATAGAGCAGTATAAACAAGTCATACTAAATTTTAGTTTGTATTTACTGCACTAGTCCTTTTTACATATCCTGTTGTAAAACTATGCAAATATCTAGATGAGTTGATGTACCCCCGGAAGACTGCTGTGTATTCCTGGTTGAGAAGTTGGAACCACTGATATATGCCATGAATGAGGCAAAGAACAGCAGCCCTATGCATCTCTTTCCAA
The DNA here is from genome assembly GCF_965152235.1 of Eretmochelys imbricata. Taxonomy (NCBI): domain Eukaryota; kingdom Metazoa; phylum Chordata; order Testudines; family Cheloniidae; genus Eretmochelys; species Eretmochelys imbricata. The sequence goes on from NC_135577.1 coordinate 115,353,910, forward strand.
ATTTTTAATGACTCCTTCATCCTCCCAAAGTCAATCTAACATTGAAAACATGCGTATGTCTGGCCAGATCCTTAGATGAGTGATGCAAATATCAGTGGAGCTACACCGAGGATCAGGCATGTTGTTTTTAGAGATATTTGGGTACTATTTTCAAGTGCAGTTCTACTTCGAAAAGTGACTCTGCAAAAACAGCACCTTGAGATTCCACTATTTATCCCTTTATGATTTCTACATGAAATGTGTTTTGTAAAAGATAGCCAGGCTGTCAATTAAATAAACTAACTCATCTAGGGATCTGGAAGTCAAGCTGGGATCTTTCCTGACTGCATATCATCATCAGTAATAAAGGTTCTGTAGGCCAAATTATGCCATCATTGGGTTTACACAGGGCTAAGTGCTTGGCCCTGTAACTGGAACTTATTAAACAATTCTGTTGAGACCGAAGAAAAAATAGAACTCAGCTCTTTTTCTCTTAGCCTTGTTAGTTCTGCAAGGATAATGTGAGTAAACAGTAGTACCACTAAGGTAAGAAGATGTGCATCTTAATACAGTGACTACGCCTGATAGTTAAAAGTGCCGTTTCACATAATCACTTTTCAGTGCATAATTGCATTTTAAAGGATGTGATTGAACACACTGTTGTTCACCTATATGAGCAGGCAAATGTGTGGAAGTAAAACATGGTAATTTGGTCATCACAGAGGCATGAATTCAATTAACAAAGTTCATATTCTAATATGTCTGAATTTTCCTTTATACTGGGTTGGCTGAACTTGGTCTATGAGTACAAGAGTAGAAAAAGCAGGTGGAAGGGATTAAAGAAGACGATGATAGAAGGATTCAACTTATGTGTAACTTTATCCAATGTTTTTCTGGACAGTCTGGCATTAACAAAACTGGATATTCTGGATGTCCTTGATGAGATTAAAATCGGTGTTGCTTACAAACTGTCTGGAAAAAGAATTCCATATTTTCCAGGTATGTTTTTAAAAAAAAGTCTTGGTGATCACTTCTCTCTTTTCTGTTAAGTATTTTGTACTTAAAAGCCAGACCTGATTCTCTGTTGCCCAGCACTTTGTAGGAACTTACACCAAAGCAAAGTGGTGTAAAACGCTTCCACCAAATCAGAATAGTAGAGTTTTACTGTCACTTCGTACAGGTGTAAATGACTCCAAGATATAGGACAATGGAGAATCAGGCTATGTATACACAGTGATATTGGATTTTTTGTTTTTGTTTTGGGGTGTTTGTTTGTTACATTTTAATCTCTGATGAACGAGGGCTGCAGTCTCAGGAGTATGTCAATGAAATCATGCTTCGCAACGGAAAAGTAAAGGGAGTATTGTTATGTTGTTAAAGCTGAGACACGGAGACAAACTGCTTTGCTCTCTTTGCAGAGTGCCAGTATAATTAGCAGCAATTGACATTTTAGTTCATAAAAAGATACAGTCCATTTCAATACATGTTAAAACTTTTTTGACTTTGGTTTAAAATAACATGGGATTTCAGATGTTAGGACTCTTACTGGTCTAATGATAGCCTACCCCATAATGCTTTGCAGCTTTTCATGCTCTGATTTTCTTACCCAAATGGTGTTCTCCAAGCCTGAGGATCCCTCCTATTTTTTCACTTTTACTCCTCCCTCTCCGAGGCCCTGCATTGTGCCAAAGTATCCTTGGGTAGGGATTTCAAGGCAGCCTAAGGGAGTTAGATGCTCAGCTCCCATTGAATTTTAAGCTGGAGGGCTTCCTCTGGAGGCTCTCTGTTTAACTTCTAAGTTGATTAGAATGGCTACAGTAAGTAGACTCCTTTCCCCCATGAGCTATGTTTACTGTTCCCAAAGGTGGCCAACCTGAGCCTGAGAAGGAGCCAGAATTTACCAATGTACATTGCCAAAGAGCCACGGTAATATATCAGCAGCCCCCCATCAGCCCCCTGCCCCCGCTCCCAGCACCTCCTGCCCACTGGCAACCCTGCTAATCAGTGCCTCCCCTTCCCTCCCTGCACCTCCCAATCAGCTGTTTCACAGCATGCAGGAGGCTCGGGGGGGGGGGGAAGGGGAGGAGCGAGGGCACCACAGGCTCAGGGGAGGAGATGGGAAGGGGTGGAGTGGGGGCAGGGCCTGATGGCAGAGCCAGAGGTTGAGCAGTGAGCACCCCCTGGCACATTGGAAAGATGGCACCTGCAGCTCCAGTCCCGGAGTTGGTGCCTATACAAGGAGCCACATATTAACTTCTGAAGAGCCGCATTTGGCTCCAGAGCCACAGGTTGACCACCCCTGACTGTTCCCATGCCCTGCTGATGTCATGCCTGAGAATAGACAAGACTCACTTGTAGTCAATACGAACTTGCTATTTTTATTCAGACTGCTGCACACAGTGACCCTGTAGCTTCCCCTGGCTCTCTAGTTGCCAAACTAAGGGCTTGGCTACACTTGCAAGTTAGAGCGCGTTAAAGCAGCCCTAACTCATGACCTGTCCAGACTAACAAGGCACTTAGAGCGCCTGGACTCTGCAGCTGGAGCGCTCCTGGTAATCCACCTCCAAGAGAAGCATAACACTTGCTGCGCCTCGGCTGTAACGCCCCAGTGTCAGTGTGAACAAGGTATTGCATTACTGTGCTCTGATCGGCCTCCAGAAAGGTCCCATAATCCCCTTACATCAAGTGGCCACTCTTGTCATTGTTTTGGAATCGGCTGTAGGAATGCGGTTGTGCCCTTTCAAAGCTCCGTTTCTGACAGCCAGCTGCTTATCTGCCCCAGGACAAAGCAACCACTGGTGTGGAATGTTGCTTGCTGTGAGTGTGTGAGAGAGAGAGGTGGAGGAGAGGGAGGGGTCTGCTGCTGTCTGAACTTACAAGACAGAATGCTGACATGCTCTCAGCCCCCGCAAAACCCACTCTCTCTCTCCTCACATACACACAACACACTCCCTGTCACACTCCCCCCCCGCATTTGAAAAGCATGTTGCAGCCACTTGCATGCTGGGATAGTTGCCACAATGCACTGCTCTCTGTGGCATTGCAAGAGCTGCTAATGTGGCCATGCCAGTGCTCTTGAATCTGACAGTGTGGACACATGGCAGCGCTTTCCCTACTGCGCTCTCCAAGGGCTGGTTTAACTCACAGAGCTCTACATCTGCAAGTGTAGCCATGCCCTAACTAAACAGCCTATGCCTAATGACACAACACAGGGTTTCCCTAACTTACGCAAGGTCACTTACGGCTCTGACTGCTTGCCTACACTGAGCAGTCATGGAAGAGTCCACTGACCAAACCACAATGGCCTAAGGCTCTGCCAGTGCTAGACCTTTGGGTCAAAAATTTCCCACCATTTCAACTAGTTCAGCTCCATGGGTGATAGCGATGGTGAGAGTTCTGTGTGGAAAGGGCTGCCTGCAGCTGCCAGCATTTTAACCACTGTGTTATTTAACTCTGTCCTAGAGATGAGACACTGGTTAATGTGCTGGCTCCCATTTTTGCTACCACTTGTACAGTTGAACTGATTAAAAAAAACAAACAGACAAAGCTTCTGTAGATAAGGCCTAAAATAATTGTTTCCTTATCTTCCTAGAAATATTAGTCTCATTAGTATAGCTCTGTATATAGCATCACAGGGTACTGAGGAAATGAAACCAAATGAACTGGATCCTTTTCATCAGAATGGTCTTACTCTGTAAGACTGAGGCTTGGTCTACACTACAGACCTAGATTGACATAAGCTGCTAGCTATGTCAGTGTCTACACTACAGCCTTGCTTCCGCCGCTGTAAGTGCACTACTACACCGACAGAATAACTCCACCTCCATGAGAGGTGTAGGGCTTATGTTGGTCTAGTTAGGCAATGCAGTGTCTGTCTAGACACTGCGTTCCTTACATCAGCTGTTGGCTGTCCCCGGCCGGGCTCCTGCCCGGTCTCCGCTCCAAGCTGGGCTGCCACCCAAGTTCCTGGCTTGGTCTGCAGCCCAGGCTCCCCACTGGGAGCCCTGCTGCCCCACCTCCCCGCCCCTGGGTCCCAGCTCCCCGCTGGGGACACAGCAGCCGACCTAACTCTGGGTGGCAATATCCCTGCCAGAGGCGATAAGCCCCAGGCGCTGCCCCCGGTTCCCGGCGGAGAGCAGGGAGGCGAGAAGCCCAGGAGGCAGCTGGGCTCCTGGCGGGGAGCTGAGTGCCCTGGCTCTCAGCCCCCCCGCCTCCCCTCCCCCCCCCACACACACTGCCCCTCTTCACTCGGTGGAAGCGCTCCTGGTGAGGAAGGAGGGTAGTGTGGATATCAGCCACCGCATTAATTACTGCTGTGGCTGTAAGTCAATCTAACGTGGGTCAACTTAAGTTTGTAGTGTAGACGTGCTCTCAGTTTGTCTTTGGATATACCGACAACAACAGTACTAGTAAATAGAGTGAACTGATGGATCAACGTTATAAATGTTCCTGTTTCATGTCATTATTTTCATTTTTTTAAACATTCATTAAAATTTTCCTGCTCAAGATCTATAGATATCATCTTTTAAAGTGGAACTATTGTATTCATACATGTTGCTAACTGTGCTTTCACAGCTAATCAGGAGATACTGCAGAAGGTGGAAGTAGAGTATGAAACAATGCCTGGGTGGAAGACTGACACGACTGGGGCGAGGAAATGGGAGGATCTCCCACCCAAGGCACAAAATTATATTCGATGTGTGGAAAACCATGTTGGAGTGCCAGGTAAATGTCTCTTCACCTGTGCTCATGGATAGGCCACGGCATGTACATGAGGCTGTGAATGAATACTCAACCTGCTAGCCAGTATAGAGCATTGATGGGGCCCAAAGCAATGGAGATACCGGAATTGGGAGGCAGGTGGGAGATCTCAACCAGAAGCAGCTCGGGCAGCATACTGTGTTCTCGCTCTCTCTGCTCCCCCCTTCCTCCCACTTGTCTTCAGCTTATGCATGTGGGGGAGGTTGCTTTTCTTTCCCTTCCCTCCAACCCCCTTCCTTGTGCTTCAGGGTGTGTGTGTGTGAGGGAGGAAGGGTATCACATACTGAGTCAGGTATTAGAGATTGTCCCACCCACTGCTGCTGCTAATGGTGGTGGGGATGGTAATGGGACCATGGGATTGGCTCCTGCCTGCAGGAGCTGGAGGGGGAGGCAGTTTGCGATCATCTGCTGCCTAGCCAAGTAGCTATCCTGGGCTACCTGTTTCAGCCCCACCATTCCCATCTTTGATATAGTTGACGGATCTCCTTTGACTCCAGGACTAGGCTGATCCCCAGTTTTGGGGTCTGGAAGAGTTTTTTCCCCATATGTCAAAAGTGGCAAATTACCATATGGGTTTTCACCTTCCAGCCAGCACCCAGGAGGTCGGATTTGGTGGGTGTCAGTTACTTGTCACAACTTTAGCAGATTCCAGTGCAGTTGTGGGGTGGGTTAGAAGGTGTTTCATGGAGGTCCCTGTAACTCACTGTGCTGTCTGGACACTGGTCCTGAGAGCAGCAATGCATGGTGAGCAGATATGTCTCCATGGCTCATGCAGATGTGGCTCCTCCTCATCTTATATCTTCTACCTCTGATGTGGAGGAGGGGAATGTGTTTGGGGTGTTAACTTGGCAGCCCTTAGGGCATGGCCTTCACACCGATTCTCACATTTGTAGTACCCAGGGCCATTGGTGCCAGTGGAGAGCTTCACTGGGTGAACTCTACCAGATAGTTGGATGATTACCAAGGCCGCCCAGAGGATTCAGGGGGCCTGGGGTCTTCGGCAGCGGAGGTCCTACCGCTCCGGGTCTTCGGAGCACTTTGCCGAAGACGTGGAGCAGAAGGACCCCTCACCGCCGGAGACCCGAAGCGGAAGAAGCGGTGGCAGGTCTTCGGCAGCGGGTCCTTCACTCCGGGTGTGTTCGGTGGCACTGAAGGACGTGCCGCCGAAAACTCTCGTGGGGGCCCCACTTGCCCCCCCCCTCTGGGCAGCCCTGATGATTACCCCATCTGTGTAATCATTTTAAAATAAAGTGACAACCTCCATATTTAACCATGCTATGGTGTTTGTGTCTCATGGTTTTCACGTCTACATTGAGAAGACTATAAAGTCTGACAGAATTCTTGCTTTAGATTGCATGGGTTTAGCTAGACATCCATCACCCAAGATAATGACAGTTGACCATGCAACTGACATGCCTCACCCTTCTGTTAGGCCTTCAAACTGCAATGCTTTGTGTTTATGGCATAATTACTCCATGCTTTCAATGCTCCAGTATACTCTGTGTTAGTGATACAGCAGGAGAAACTATTTAACAGAGACACTTTTTCAGCACTTTGTTTCAGGTTTGGAGTTTGTTGCCGATTTTGTACCAAAACTTCATATTAAAAAATTAAAATGATTAAAATTAATTCATGATACTATTTACTCCCAGTCAGTGTTCTAATAGTCGTTTCTCTCCCCTTCTCTCCCTCACCAGTAAAATGGGTTGGAGTTGGAAAATCAAGAGAGTCAGTGATCCAGCTATTTTAAACAAAGAACTTCAGTGATGAGAAGCACAATTTAATGTTCATCTGTTCCTTACTACTCCCAAGTTAAAATGGAGCTGCTGTTTAAAATCAAAATGTTCTTTTAGGAAATTATTTGTAAGAAATATATATTGTATACTTTAATATTTTCATTTGTCAGTAAATGCAAATTGTCAGTGATAAAAATCTGCTTGGTAGCTACCATCTTTTTCTCCCACACATATGCGCAAAAGCATAAAGAATTCAGTAACTGAATAAGAACTGGAATGAAAAAACAAGTGGTTTTCTTCCTTTTTCTCTGACTTGAGCCATGTTGCTATTCAGAAGTGTTTTACATCCATTTCTTTGGGCTGATGACAATACTGAACATTTTTCAGTGGTTACTGAACGATTGGAAAAGCTGAAGTTATTCTTCAAAGGGAAAAGTTATAATTCCTGTTTCTATGGGTTGGCAGCAATAAGACATATATATTGCATTTAAAATTGTCCTGGTTATGTAGATCTTCAGTCCCTAAAACACAGTAAAATTAGGTAGGCATTTCTGATTTCATAAAGCAAGGCAAATGCGATTAGCTTGAAGCCTGAGATATTTTTTTTACAACCTACTAAAATAAATGGGAGAGAAGCTACAGTGATTGTATCACAAAGTGATGCAAGCCAGTAACTGAGGTAACTTCTGGGGATGAGCCAGACTGGAGATAGCTGAGCTGCCTATGTATTTCCTTCAAATCTCCTGTTTACCAACAGGCACCCCACATGGAGGCTGGCAGAGCAGCTTTCCTCCCCTCTTGTGCAAAATAAAGGAAATCAGAGGAGTGATGAAGGGTATAAAAGGCCCCAAAGCCACAGAAATGGTGTGTGGGGGAGGGAGGAAGTAGAGCCAATGTAGCATGATGCATCTTCTCCCTGAATCTGAGATGTGTCTCCATGCAAACACTGTACTTCTGGAGCAACCCTGATTTTGTTGGGCATAGGTGGTGAGGCACTGGAGAGTAACAGCTGTATGGTGACATGCTGTCCTCCAAATCTGGTGCATTTCCAAGGATAAATCTATGCATGATTTAATGCTGCTAGTTGCAGCCTTAACTCCCTTTCCCAGCTTTTGACCCCATGCACCAAACTGTAGGGGGTGATACCTAGTGCTAAAGGAGGGAGCATATGACAGCACAGCTCCTGACAGGGCTGAGCTGTTTGGGCTAGTGAGGTACAGCACAGAGGTTCCAAGATTTCCAGGGATGGATCTGGAATTCCTCATGGATCCTCTGGTTCTGCATGGTTAGAAGGCCATGCTTTCTGCCCCCTCTGCATGGCCCAAGCCCCTCTTTTAGAGAGGAGAATGCTGCGGAAACTGAGTTATTCCAAAAGTTACGGAATTTTCAGAGCACATTGACGTTTCTGTGAGTTTTTCCACAGGTAGGGAGAATATAGCCCAATATTTTTATGATATTCCCAGATACCTTGGTGCACATCTAGGAATGGCATCACCACCTCTGCTGGTTCCCAGTGCATTAAGGCCATGATTTCCTTTGTGAAAACACCCCTTTTTGGGACAGTACTTCCAGGAGTGATGGCATCCAAAATGGTGGTACCCTTGGATGCAGAATGGGGAAAAATAAGACCTGTCCATGGACCTCCAAACACTTCCAGATCCAGTTACCTCATGTGCACTCCCCCATGTTGTCCCATCTCTAACAATTATCTAGGTATCTTTTAACATTTCAGATCTGTTGTATTTTTTAAAGTAAACATAACATATGAGCAGCCATGGCTTCTATAATCACAAGGTAGTAAAGCAGTTTATGTTACCATACAAAGATGCATTGAGGCTTGTAGTACAGTCCCTCTGCACCCTCCTTTGGTAGCAGTGCAGTCTCTTCACACGCCCCTCCAGCGCAGCCTGTGGCTTTGTGGATAGGTGCTGGGTTCGTAAAAATTGAGTAGGGGGCCAGGAGTTAGAGCCTGAGGATTAAACCCTCAGTAGGGGTATAAGGAGCAGAACCCCCCTATACTTGGTAAGGCATGGCAGAGGGGCAGCTGGGCCAAATTTGAGTGTCATTGTGACCCTCTGCACCAGATCGCAGTGCCACTCAAATTTGGTCCAGTCAGGCAGGTAACCACAGCTGGGGATGGGCCCGCTTTCCCCATGAGTCCATGTAATCTGGCTCCTATGGCTTTATGCCATCGTCTAGTCCTTTATGTCCAGTTATTTAAGCACAAGAACTCCTGAGTTCTAAACCTGACTTCTTCTGTGGCCTAGGGCAAGTCATTTAACCTGTGTGCCTCAGTTTTGCCATCTATAAAATGGCAGATAATAATACTTACCTACCTCATATAGGTTTTGTGAGGATTAATTAATATGGGCCAAATCCTGTAGTACTTACCCTTCTCTTTTATTAGGCAAAACCCCCATTGATAATCAATGGGAGTTCTGCCAGCGTAAGGACTGTAGGATTTAGATCTTATGTAGTGTTTATAAAGCACTTTTGAAAAGTGCTCTGTAAGTGCTAAGTATTATTATGATTAGCACTGTAAAATGTAGCTCATGTTATGAGGTATCTTAAGCACAAGCACTCTTGGCAATGCACTGCTAATCAAGTTTCATTTCCAATGGGCTCAATCTCATGGCAGTGATCAATTAAAGGGTTCAGATTGATTCCTTCCCTCAGCCCACTGTCCTCAGCACATTTTTATTAGCACAAAGCCATTTTATTTGGGCTTTGTTCAGTTTTATAGGATTAGGTCCGCAGTGAGTAACGGTTACTCACAGTGTATCAACAACCGTTGGATTAAGTGATCAACCCTAAATAAATCATTTTGGTACCTTAAAAATGAAGTTATTATAAATTAATTGTCACAGCATCAATGTCTCTTGCTTGACCTAGACCTTTATTTTCCATGAAGTGCCTTTCCATTTTGCCTTTGCTTTAGGGCCTCATCCAAGCCCACTGAGACCCTTGATTTGCACCACATCAGGAGACCATTATCCTGTGACAATGTTATGTTCCTTGCATTTAATTTAATTGCATAGGTTTTTTTAAATTAGATTTCTTCTCCTCCTGAATTCTGGGAATTTTGCCACTGTGTTCAGTGTGAACAGGTTCAGGCCTTTATTTTTAGAAGTTCTTTACAGGCTATGTGATGACACAAACTTTTAAAAGGAACACGTTCGATTTAAACCATACGTTCATCTTGACTGTTTCCTGGGGCAGACTACTTTAGATTGGAACCTTTGCTTGGAATTTCATTGTAATAATAAAATACTTGTGGCACCTTAGAGACTAACCAATTTATTTGAGCATGAGCTTTCGTGAGCTACAGCTCACTTCATCAGATGCATACTGTGGAAACTGCAGCAGACTTTATATATATACAGAGAATATGAAACAATACCTCCTCCCACCCCACTGTCCTGCTGGTAATAGCTTATCTAAAGTAATCGTCAGGTTAGGCCATTTCCAGCCTGGATTTGTGCTGGAAATGGCCTAACCTGACGATTACTTTAGATAAGCTATTACCAGCAGGACAGTGGGGTGGGAGGAGGTATTGTTTCATATTCTCTGTGTATATATAAAGTCTGCTGCAGTTTCCACAGTATGCATCTGATGAAGTGAGCTGTAGCTCACGAAAGCTCATGCTCAAATAAATTGGTTAGTCTCTAAGGTGCCACAAGTACTCCATTTCTTTTTCCGAATACAGACTAACACGGCTGTTACTCTGAAACCATTGTAATAATAACCACTGTGGCTAATTTAATTTTTCTTTGTACACAAGTTGAATGTAATAATTATTGAAAGTTGTTCATGTATCATGTTAGATGTACTGATGGAAGAATAAGGGAAATATCTACTAATATGGTATATTATATTGTGATGGATTACAGTAAAAAAAAGTTACTAAACCATTCAGGTAAAACATGTATTTGACAGATTTTTGTCAGACTTGCCATCACATTGCGGCCTTCATAATCAGGTGTACACTTCCTAACATATGCTAGTTTTTTGGGTGGTTTTTTAACTGACCTGTATATGCTCTTACAGCACTGGCCAGCTGCATTTTATAAATTGAAACAAATAAAACAAAGAGTTTTCAAAGTAATGTGCAAAATGTACATACATTCACCCACGCACCCATGTAGATATTGCAGGAAAACTTTGAAATCTCATCTCATTCTTTTACCCTCAAAGACACATTTAGATTCATTTTAAAACAAATGTTTCTTAGAGTTTGGGATAAAATTCACTACTTTCAAATCCAGAAACATAGACAAGTGTTTCCTAATGCTTTTAAAATAATGATCAAGAAGCTTTGCATAAGAAATGGATATTTTCTTTCTAGCTATGAGCAGCAGATATTTACTATTGGCATTTCATTCGTATATTCTTAGGAATGGATAGGGTGAGTCCTGGCTAGCAATTCCTGGCAGAAACACTTACTTCACTCATGAAACAGAACTTTTCCCTTTGAACATTTTGTGACTGACTCCAATGAGTTCTTTCCATGATAAATTGCTTAAAGAAACTTGAACAATTAACTCTTTACAGTTCTTTATCATTACAAATCCATCCATAACACACTATTGGGGAAAGGAAGGAAAAAATGATCTCACCTAATATAACTAAGGCTAACCCCTACAATATGGCAGGCCTTCAGAGTGGTGGGGGTGGGGACTTTTGGGATCCTGTTTTACAGGTAGGAAAATCTCCATTTCTCATTATCTCCTGAAATCAATCTGGAATAGGCCTTTTTCTTCAGTGTCCATATCCAATGAGCGAGAGACCAGGTCAGTACATCTACTGAAGGAGATGTCTGAAAAGGGACTGGGGAGACTTCTGTGTTGCCAGTTGATAGATCTTGTCTACAAAGGTTGACTCACTTTCTTCCAGTCACATGAAGACACCCTTAGTGAAATGAGCTTTGACTGGTAACTGGCCTCCAAAGCAGTTTCATCACACCCCATAAGTAGGGACTTGTGTAAATCACAATTTATTTTTAGAAAATTAATGACAATGCAAATGGCAAAGTATTGAATTTCACTGAGTTTGCACGGAATGAATTTTACAAGTTAACATTAGTCAATTCAAAGGATGAAATGAATTTTACAAGTTAATTTAACCAATTTTACAACTAAAATGTATTCCATCCTGGAAATTGACTAACGTTAGCTTGTAGAATTCATTCCATCCTTGGAATTGACTAACATTCACAGCTTGGGGGCATTTTCATGATTTCTGTGTCCTCCATGAAATTGTGGTTTACACAGGGCCCAATCCATAAGGCACTGGTGTGTCTGGAGCTGCCAAAGACAGAATGGAGACTGGGTTGTCTGCTGAAGCTACCAGTCAGGAGCCCCTCCATGGGATAAATTCTGCTTTATGATCAGTCCAGATGGGCAGTGGAGAATGCTCCACCCCACTCCTGGTTTAGACTCGGGAAGAAGGGAAGAAGGAGGGGGGCATGATGAGAAATATCATGTGGAAACTGGATAACCATTTTTACTTTGTTGAAACACACTAAATAAAGGGCATTACTGGTCCTAACCATTTTATAACAATAATGACTGTTTATGGGGCCAAATCTCACAGGTCCTACTTACTCCTTACAGAGGGTCTGATCCACAGACATGTGGCCTTGTATGCATGGATCACACCCCCTCCCCGAGGGAGTGTGTGTGGGGGGGGTTTTCTCACCCCCTTTCCATACCAACCTCTGCCCCTCTATCTCGCTCTCCTCCCCCAACCCCTGCCACCCACAAACCTTTCAGAGGGCACTGTGTGCATCTGGGAATCTACACAGTGGGCTGGCGCATCATCTGTCCCTCCCCCTCCCAGTGAATCCTGTAGGAATCAGGGCAGAAAGAAAAGACAACTCCCAACTGTTATCCTTCTAAAAGTTCCTTCTCTGTGGTGTAGGCCGCCATTAAAGAAGTTCCCCAGACAGTCATCAGATGCAGAAATGCTAGCTGTATGGCGCCCGTAAAGCTATACCGCCAAAAAACAGGGGTGCCAAAGACAGTCAGCCAAAAAAACGAGGAGTCCTTGTGGCACCTTAGAGACTAACAAATTTATTTGGGCATAAGATTTTGTGGGCTATAACCAGAGGTGAAAGTAAGCCAATCCGGTATGACGTACCGGCAAAAGCCAGTACACAGTACTGGACCGGACTGACTTCCGCAGGCTGGCACTTTAAATACCTTGCCAATACCTTCAAAAGATGAGCCTGGGAGCACAATTTCATAACTTTCTTAGACACTAAAAATCATGGATGCAATAAACACACTGGATTTATGACTCATTAAAAAAATCTATAGCCCATTAACCTTCCTTCCGCCTAGACTGCAGAGGCGTTAACTACCCACTTCACTTTGAACAGTCTCTTAGAATATGTTAACTGCTTATGCTAAACAAACTGTTCCACCTTGTCATCTCTGTGACACTGAGTACCTTTCCCACCCTGAAGAAGAGCTGTGTGTAAGCTTGAAAGCTTGTCTCTTTCACCAGCATAAGTTGATCCAATAAAAGATATTACCTAACCCATACTGTCTCTAGCATTTATTCAGGTGTGAACACATCTATTTAAACCAGACACATTTTGTGGTCCACTTCTGTATAAGCCTGCATTAAACACTGAACCCGGGACCAGATGCTTAGCTGAGATAAAATGACATTGTTCTGCTTACACCAGTTGAGGTTCCAGCTCAGGATGTGAACAAAGGGGAAATATTTAGTACAGAATGTATCATGTTGTCCCGTAACAAATACCCATTACATAGCAAAATGATAATAAAAATATATTTTTGCTTTCCTATTATCAATCACTTACTCAATATGTGACAAAACTGATTGCCGATGCAAATCATTTTTAAATCTAGGTGCACCTGCAAAAATATGCATGACCATAGAGCTAACATAACCCCATATTTGTATGCATAAACCAGAATTTGTGCACACAAAGTAGCTGTGGACACAAATGTTGACTAAATTCCTATTATGTGGACAAAATAGGTTCATTATACAGTATTTAGTGCATTTGTGCTCACATATTTGCATGCACAACTGCATAGCTAAATTCCCTCTAAGCTGCATGGCCGTGCAGCAGCCTATTTAGTGGTGCACAGGTGTTCAGGGATGTGGCAGGGAGAGATTCCTTTCCCCCAACCCTGGCCCCAACCCAGCCCAGCCACGGACCTGCTGCAGCTGGAGGAGAGGTGCCTCTCCTGCAGCCCCAACCCGCCCCAGCATGGACCTGCCACGGCCGTGGGAGAGGCGCCCTGAACCCAGCCTGAACCCAGCCCCATCCCGGACCTGCTGCGGCCTTGGGAGAGCTGCCCCACCCCATGCCTCAACCCAGCCCAAGCCCGGACCTGCCGCAGCCGTGGGAGAGGTGCCCCTCTCCTGGCCTCAACACAGCCCCGCCTGGACTTGCTATGGCTGTGGGAGAGGCACCTCACCGTGGCCCCCAACCCAGCTCCGGCCCAGACTTGCTGCAGCAGGGAGAGGTGCCTCTCCCCCAACCCAGGTGCTGCTGTGGGGAAGGAGTGCTGGGAGGACTTCTTGCTCCCCGTCGCAGCCCCAGGGCAGCCTGCATCCCATCCCCTCATCCCTGGCTCCATCCCAGAGCCCGCACCCCCAGCCAGAGCCCTCAACCTCCTCACACCCCAACCCTCTGGCCCAGCCCTGAGCTCCCTCCCACATGCTGATCCCCTCGGCCCAACCCCCGCCACATGAATTTTGTTATGTGCACCAATACGGAGGTAATGTGTCGCACCTCACCTCCATACTGGTGCACATAACAAAATTCATTCTGTACATGGGTGGGAAAAATTAGAAGGATCGCTGCTGCATAGTTCTCTTTTTTTAGTTCTACAGCTAGATTAACATAATCTGGAAGAAAACAAAAGGAAACCACTGTCCATAGTAAAACCTTAAGGGAGACGTGTAGAATGGGTAGAAAAACTAAATAAAGAGGCCTCTTTGTAACACCTGTACATATCCAGCTGCAAAAACCAATGACGGATCTACAATCAAACCACAGTACTGGAAACACCCTGCAGCAGTAGTGAAGGAAAGCACGAATGTTGTTGGTATAGCATAGTTGATAGACTAGTAGCACTCTATGAAATTTGTCCAAGCCGTGCTAATTTAAGAGCAAGTGCGGGCTGTCACCTAGACTGCAGCATCTTGGCATAAAATGGCATAGTCTCTAAGTCTGCACTTATTCTTGGTTTATCAAACTTTATTTGATGCATATATTTATTTATCAAGATTAGAACCATGATCTCTGCTGCTAAAATATAAATATTCATTATAAAATAATAATGTACAACTTTGTTTTGGCACTTGCTATCACATAATTGCTGAATATGTAGTACCTTTCATGGAGTTTGTAAACATGTTGATTTGTTAAGGTTGACAGGCTATAATTAGGCTTGAGAGAATTCAATTTTTTTTAACTTGATGGATAATATTGATGTTTATTTTTAATCATTTTCCAACTTTTATCGATTTAAATATTCACACTTGTACAAAATTATGGGGTTTAAACTGTTTTTTATTTGCATCTATTTACATTTTCACAGTTGTTGGAAACTATAGAGGGGTGTCAGAAAATATGTGGGGTCAGGAAAGTAATTATTTAATGACAGTAGATATTGAGATTCAAAAAATTAAAGCTTATAAACATTAAAACACAAACTGTCAACATCCCATGTCAAAATATATAAACTAAGTATCCTTAAATCAGACTAATACATTATCAAGCAGCATTTCTCTTACTTGCCTATCTGTAAACTTGATGGAAATTTGTTATTGCTACCACTGTTATATAATTGCAACAAATTTTGTACAAAGTGTAACACATGGCCAGAAAGGGTTAAGCACCCTGCAGGCTAAGTGACCCAAAGCCAACCATTAAAGACATGTTAGAAAGTATCTGAAGGGTAATTAGGGCCATTCCCTGCTAGATAGGCCAGAACTTTGAAGTGCAAACCTGTATTAAGAAAAGGAGTACTTGTAGCACCTTAGAGACTAAAAAATTTATTTGAGCATAAGCTTTCGTGAGCTACAGCTCACTTTGAGGTGATACTAATTGTGTGTGTTTACTTATATTTTGTTTAATAATTACCCATGTAAACAGACAGTTTCTGTCTGTCACTATAGCTATTGATTCAGAGATCAAAAGGGAATATTAACACTTAGCTGAATCTTGAATGCAATAATGTCATTGTCTATATGTCTCTTTATAGTTTGTGATAGACTGCCTAATGGATACATTATTTTATGTTAATCCATGAAGTTAATTACTGGTGAGGTTTAGGAAACAGAAGGTTACATCAAAAGCCTATTGTTCACCCAGGACTGTATTAGAACAGTTCAGAAATCTCGTATAACCTCAAGGATTACAATTTATTAGCCAATTGCAACAAAAATGGAACAAAAATATTTTATAAAGTAGTAACACTTCAAGAAATACCATTATACTTTGGGTGGTTGATGGCATTTATGTTGAAGGCATAGCTGAGGTATGCCAGCATTTATAAATGTGTTGTTTGTATTACAGATGGAGCAGAATCAAAATCAAAGATATGAACACCTTTGAATTTTGAGGTGTTCATAATCCCCACCTATGCACAAATGTTGTAAATGACCTTTATTTTCATAATGGACAGAATCAGAACCCCAGATCAAACATGCTCACAATTTGGGGGTGTTTGAAAGCTGGACTGAAAATTGTGTGGCATGGGCCTGAATGTGGATTGCATAATAGATACTTTTTTCAGAGTAGCAGCCGTGTTAGTCTGTATTCGCAAAAAGAAGAGGAGTACTTGTGGCACCTTAGAGACTAACCAATTTATTTGAGATACTGAAACTGTAAAAATATCTAAATAAATAAAAATAAATTGCTTTGTTTTAGGAGTTAGAAAGTTTTCAGCCAACCATTTTTTCATAATACACACAAATATGCCTAGATGATTCTTGGAAGAAGAGCACATTGAAAATGGGATTGTCTAATTTTCCTTCTTGCTTCCTTTCACAAACATGCTTTCAAAGATAAACCAAATTAACATATTCCCAATTACTATTGGTAGTCTCTTTTGTTTTTTCACAGTCAGAAGTAGAATAACATAACACAGACTCTCAACTAACTGGGAAATTGTCACCATTAATTTTCGTGAATGTTAGATGCTAGCAAGCTTTGCCAGATCAGATCACGGTCCTCTCTTCTGTTTCCAAGTCACCAGTGGATCTTCCTCAAGGCATATTGCAGTGAGATTAATAAAAGTACTCCTGGATCAGTCTTTTGGGTGAAGAGTCAACAGACTAGCAGATGAACCAACTCTCTCCCCACAGGACACCAAGCCATGTTGAGACACATGAGACAGAATTATTTTGCCTTGTAGCCTACAAATTGAAGATGCCTGATCACTAGCAGATGTTGTCAAGGACGAGGCTTGTGAAGCAATTAAAGAAGAGATGTCAGCACCTTAGGCAGAATCTAATGGTTGCAACAGAAGAATTCTGTGTTTGCCCTGGAGTGGGGTGATGGCAGCATATTGCAAAGAGAATTATAACAGAACATCTTGACAATATCATATGTCAGCCTCTAGGCAAAATGCCCTAAATTCTGCCCTTAAATGAAAGATCCTGCTGTGCAGTTGTAGCACATGTTGCTCACTTTCAACCCTATTTCTAAGATCAAGAGTTTTAGAATCACCCTCCACTACCAGAACATAACTCTTATTGTTTGATTTCTCATTTCATCTGATGTACAGAATCCAAAACTCAAGCAGAATTTGACTGAATTATTACACCCTCACCCCACGTATGCTATCTTAGCATACGTGCAACAGGCCACAGGTGGCACGCTACCAAAATTCATCACTGAATTTGGTCCACTGGTTGGACCATTAGCTTCCCTGGCCTGCGTATTGATGGGGAGTGCGATAGGAATGATGATCACACTCCCACTGATCTCATATTTACCCACCTTTGTAAAGCACAGAGACAGCCTAAGAAAGGTGCTAAACAAAGGCTCAAGACTGCAAGGTGCTGAATGCCTTCCATGGACCTAGGATCTTATCATGAACTCCCTTTACGTACTCAACACCTGGCAGGTATGGGCCCTTACCAAAGGGTATTATTAGAAAATAGAGAAGTAAGAAATGTGTTTACATTTTCAGCAGAATATTGTACCTGATTGCGGGAGGAGGGTGTCTACAGGATTCTATGCCCTGAGAGGGAACAGAGGGCTGGTGGGGGTTATGTTTCTATAGTATTGATTGACCCGTGGATCTCAAAATGCCTCAGGCACATTAAAGTTCTCCCTTTCATCCCATTTTACAGATGGGTAACTGAGGCATAGAAAGGAAGTGACTTAAACCCAGCCTCGAAGTCCTGGACCACAGCTTTATCTTCTAGGCCCCCGTCACCCAAAGAGGCAGAGCAGCACCAAGGAGTCTTGGCTCCTGGCTCTACCCACTAGGCCCCCTGATTCCCCCAGACCCAGAGCAGAACCCAGGACTCCTGGTTCCTGGCTCGACCCACTAGGCCCCCTGACAGACACAGCACAGTACCCAGGAGTCCTGGCCCTCCACGCCCCTCAGGCTGCCCTTTCCCAGTGGGGTCCAGCCCGTAGGCAAGGCCGGGCCGGGCCAGGCCAGGCCAGGCCGGGCCGGGCCGGGCCACGCCATCCAGCAGCCCAGCCCCCCTCTCCCACCATTTCACGGTTAACGTGCGAGCCCCGCCCCCTCCACTCTTCTGCCTCGCCGCCCCGCTCCTGCTCGCCCGCGCTCCGCCCTATTCCCTTCCCTTGATTGGTCGGGAGTTTGGTGACGTCAGCGGTGAGGGCTGAAAGTGGGCGGGGCCGAGCTCGGGCCTTCGCAGCTTCAGGGTCGCTCGGCCTCAGGCTGGTGTCTCCGCGGCGCGTCCCTGCGGGGGTCCGAGCGCGGCGGCGCCCGCGGTGTCCCTCCGCCGCCGGGCCGGGATGCCGAAGCGCTCCTGCCCCTTCGGGGACACGGCCCCGCTGCAGCTGAAAACCCGCGTGGGGCTGCGGGAGCTGAGCCGCGGCGCCCTGGGCGAGAAGTACCGGCGGGAGCTCTTCGGTGAGGGGCCGGGCGCGGGGGCCTCCCTGCCCGCGGGGAAGCGGCAGGGACCGCGCGGGGCAGGTTATAGCGGCCCCGGGCGGGAGTCCGCGGCGGGGCGCGGCGGTCTTGTGTCGCCCCGGGCTCCCTCCGCGGGCAGGCGGGGGTTGCGGTAGGTGCCCGTTGGCGGGGCCTGGGGCTGGCCAGGGCTGCTCCCGGGGGGGCTTGTGAGGTTGGTGGACAGCGCCACGGGGGGAGCTCTGGGGGCGCCGGGCAGTCCCTTCCTGATGGCAGCCGAGCTTGAGCTTCGGCAAGCTCCAGCGTTAATAACCCCTGACACACAAGCTGTCAACGTCACCTGGCAACATGTTCCCGGGAAACGTCCTGAATGCCAACTCCCAGCCCTCAAACGGCGTCTTTCTTCCTCCGCCCAGCCCTAAATTGCAGCTGTCCGGGGAAGCAGTTTTTCTGTGGGTTTCCATGCCTGAGGTGAAATGGACATTGACCCATTTAAAAACTCATCCTTCCAGGCCTAGGATGAGTTCCTAGCGTGCCCCTCTATAGGGCTGTTCTTACCTTGACTCTCTTCTTCCCATCCCTGTTGCTGTCTCCTAGAAAAGACCAAGGAGCTACTCTTCCGAGGCGCCCAGGCCTACATGGATAGCATGTGGAAGGGCAACGCAGCAGGGACCTGCACAGTCCCCTGCTTTCCAGAGCCACTTAAAGATACACAGGAAACTTGTACTAAGTACAGTTGGAATGGACAAATGCTCATTGGGCAAGATGGAAAACTACTGAGGCATTCCCAAGCAATGGAAAAGAGTAAGTGGCATCTAGCTAATTATTCGTTATATCAGCAGGTATCTGCAATATCTTTGGATCAGCAGCATAGGGAACAGAGTAGCAGCCGTGTTAGTCTGTATTTGCAAAAAGACAAGTACTTGTGGCACCTTAGAGACTAACAAATTTATTTGAGCATAAGCTTATGCTCAAATAAATTTGTTAGTCTCTAAGGTGCCACAAGTACTCCTTTTCCTTTTGCAGCTTAGGGAAGTGGACTTCATTAGTCTCCTTTGGTGAATGCACAGAACATACCTTTTTCTACTAGAGTTGCTTAGCTGTTGCCAATGACATGTTTAGTTGATGTCATGTGGCTCCCTTTTTGTTTAAAATATAATTGATTTAAAAGCTGAGATCCTCATAATCAGTTTATAAATTTAGTTAAATATAATCTGCTTGATAACCTAGGTGTGGCATGCCACAAAATTCTGTCTTCAATGAAACTTCATAGGTGGGCTATATTTTGTGCTGATGCCTGCGGTAATGCACTTTAGCTGTCAAAATTTCCAACACCACTAATGTAATTGCAGTCATAACATTGATATGGAGGTAATCTACTATCCTGAACCTTGTAGAACTTTAAACATCTGATGTTCAAATCTTCTGTTCTGGTATAAGAATCTAAAAACCTATTTCTAAAACAGCTCCACCAGTCGGAGTTTCCAAAGCCTGTTCCTCCTGCATAAGAACTGTTGATATCAAAGAAGCTTGCACACAGTGTGATCGTTTTGTATGCCAGAATTGCAGCAAACTCTGCAAGTGCTGTAATGCTGTTGCCTGTTCCTTGTGTTCGATTATCGAGTAAGTGCCTCATGCAACTTTTTAGAATATACTATTTCAATAAGGGAAAGGCTGCAGTATGCATCAGATTGTAATGGCCCATTCATATGTTGTGCCTTCACATACTGTATCTTCGTGTTGTACCCAAGTGATCCTGAAACTTTCAAGAGGCATGTAGTTTTGTCATTAAACTATCTAAAACAGGAAAGGATATAGTGTATGAAGTAATCTACTCTTACTGTAAGTGACTCTGCTTTCTATCCAAATGTTCTGTGAGGTGAGAAAGGCATGTCTCCTATCACAGCTCTGTAGAGCTGATAGAGGGAGTGGATACTTGTGAAGTAGCTGGAAAGAATTTACAGCACCATTAGTGTTTCTCTAATGCAGCGGTTCTCAAACTGTGGGTTGGGACCCAATTTTAATGGGGTTGCCAGGGCTGGCTTAGACTTGCTGGGGCCCAGGGCTGAACACCAAGCCTTAGTGCCCGGGGCAAAGCCTGAGGGCTTCAGCTCTGGGTGGCAGGGCTCAGTTTACAGCCCCCCTGGATGGGGCTGGAGTCCTTGGACTTCAGGTTTGGCCCCCCTGCATGGGGTGGGCTTGGGTGGGCTCAGGCTTCTGTCCCCTCTCTCCCCCCGGTCATGTAGTAATTTTTGTTGTCAGAAGGGGGTCTCAGTGTGATGAAGTCTGAGACACCATTTATGTACATTACAGCAGGGGTTAAGTCTTGTTTGTGGTGAGCTTTGAAGAAAGGAGGGGAAGCTTTATACTGTGTCCAAAAGAGTGTACACTCATTTGACATGTGACTGTTTCTCTTCTAGTTACAGTGATACTGGCGAGCAAGTTCTCTGCAATGGCTGCTCAATGTTTGAAGCCTGAAACTCTTAATGAACTATCAACACCTCTTTATGGCTAAGGTATCAAGTGCCATGAAGAACATGTTTATATCTGACCCTTCTAGTGTGTGGAATTAACAATGGGATTTCTATGCATTTTATGTGATATTTTTTTAATACTGTAGCTAAATAAACTTTTTTATATGTTGAAGAGACTTCTGAATTACTGATGCTATTATCTGAGGCTGCAGTTACCTTCAAGGACTATCTTGAGCTGGATTCTACTGGCATAGATGAGCATAGTTCTCAGCACTACAGATAACATTTAGAACACACATTTTGTGTCTGAAGGCTGTTCAGTTACTGCTATCTCTGGATACTGGTTTATGGGTCAAAATAGTATCAATTCATGTAGTGCTTTTCATAGGGGGATGGCATTGTTCTAGACACACAACTTTCATCTGTGAGGTCTAAGCTCAGGCACTTGTCCTAGGTCACATAGCTCAAAGCAGAGACCGGAGTAGAATTTGACTCACAATATGATCTGACTTGTAAACGTTCTCTTCCATACACATTATTGGCTGCCTGAATCTTCATGGTTCCTTCTAGCATAACCTTGATCTAGAAAAGATGCATACGTGGTACCCTCTTTCAGAGTACACATCAGAAATCTAATTATTCAATGAGCAGCTTTGTACGTAACTATATCTGGACATTAAGTTTGATGTCTGCCTCAACCAGAAACTGCAGACTGTCAGTGGGAAAGGATACTTTTTCCTAAAATATTCAAACTTTTTTTTTAAAGTAAATTAAATTTAAAGATCGTAAAAAGTTATACCAAGCACTTTTTTTGGAACGGTGACATCAGCTCTACAGCCTTCCTTCATCCTTCTGTTTTTGTTATAGTGGAAAATAGCTTAAACCTGTATTTTATGAATGTAAAACATTCTTTGATAGATGATGTTACTGTGCTTAAATATCAGGTTTTTTTAGAGAGATTTTAGGAAACAACTTTTTGAACAGAAAACAATGGTTTACGGTTAAGCTCTTTCTACAAACTTGTACCTCTGATGTGTCTGCTTTTTTTTCCCCTTTCCACTTAGGGTTACAGGCTGAAAATAGTGACACTCTTCCAGGCTCCTGGAGAGATCAGGCAGGTTGTTTACAAACTATTTGTATTTCAAAATAGTTGACAGACGCGTTTTGGCTCATTTATCCTTACATTTTATTTCATATGACCTTGTGGTCGAAGACCACTGAAGTGGATTTCATGGCTCAAAATCCCTATTAGTTAGTAATCCTCAAGCCTGTCCCTTCGAAAGGTGGCTGTCATGATAGATGCCTCATGCAGACAATGTAGATTTAGAAGGAAGGAGGGAGAACCAGAAAAGGAAAAGGAGTGCTTCTCTGGGTTGCATGGATGGGAAGAAAAAGGAAACCGAAAGCAGAGAAACAAATGGCAAAGAAAACTTGCCTGTATTGGAACGGTGTAATGTGCTCCAGAAATGTTATTTAAAGGGCACCTGCCTTCTTTGTTTCTTCACAATCCAATTGGAAAGTCTGAAAGGTTTATTTTTGCCTCAGAAATATCCTTTTGGTGTAGTTGTATTTTAACTCTCAAAGCCTGACACGTTTTGTTTTTAGGGGAGGATTGGGGAACTGGAGCGAGAGCTTTTCAGCCCTTCATTAAATGTTTTAAATCTTTTAATGGACTTATTCCCCTATAGGCAATTCAGCGGGGAAAGGATTTTTAGTCTGAGTATCGAAATCTCTTTTGGCTTTATTAGCTGAGGTATAGGTACTAACGGTACTTCCTATGCCATAATGGGAAAGACGCAGATCACAAACACACTTTCTACATTTTCAAGTTACTTTTAAAGTGTGTTGCTGGATCTCCTGGTTCCCTTGGTGCAGTTTACTATGGAGCAGTATAGGGTCTGCTCCTGGGATGCTTACAGAGCCGCAGGCAGTGGTAACTGCATATGTTCCATTACTGGAATGGTAAATAGGCCTCACTTTGTTGCATTCAGCTGCATTTGAGTTTTCTTTGTGATTACAGTATTCCATTATTCCAAGTTGGGCACTGAAAACTTTAAGTTGGGTGGCTGCAAGTATTGGGACAGTGTAATAATGCTAAAGGTTCAGACAAAGAATAAGTCTCTCTTCTAGCTGCTGGGTTGGCTGTAGTTCTAGAGTTTTAGCTTTTACACCACAGCTATGAGAGGGTAGGGGTTTCCTTTAGGCTATGGATATAACAAAATAACTGCATGAGACCCTTCCATTCCATTGCTATACTTACTTTGTTCTAAGGCTCTCTGTGGGTACATCTTACACTATGCGCTTTTTTCGGTGGTGTGTAGTGTATGTAACCGAGAAGCTTCCCCAGCATGGTATAATTGCAGTGTAGATAGTGGGGTACAGCTAGGGCAAGTAAAGACATGCATGAAAGAGGTGTGTGTGTGTGTATGTATGTATATGAATACATGGCTCTCACCTTGTCCAAGTCATGCCTCCATGTCTACAATGCTACCATTAGCAGTGTAGTGTCCCCCTACCAGCTGGCTGCTGGAGCCCTTCCCCGACCACAGGGAAAGGCTCTGGTGGTGGAGGGGAGGCAGCAGTGCCTCCCCCTGCCAGATTCTTTCCTTGCTGCAGTGAAAGGCTTTGGCAGTGGAGAGTTGCTGAAAGCCTTTCCACACTGTGGAGCCTTTCGCTGACACTTGTAGCTACATACTGCAGTGTGGGTGCAGCTTGCTTTTCACTGCAGACACTAGTGTGTAGTGTAGAGGTAGCCTGTGTTGCCTTCTAGCTTCATTTCACCCCACTGAGTTGGCTTCACAGAATTCACCTTTTTCAAAACAAAAGAGTAGATGCTTAAGATAAAGAAGATAACACACTTAGGTTACTATCGTTTCTTGTCCCTGAGACCCTTAATATGCAGGAAAGAAAGAAAGTGTATCTGGAAGTAAGGCAAGGATCTAAAGTGAAATGCGGACACTTCTGTTTTCTGTGAAAGACCTCTCATTCCCCTACAGTGTGATGTAGGAAAATTGTAATCTGTTTTTAAAGGGCGTGGGTAAGCTGGTGGGAACACGTGCTGTTTACCTGCTGGCCCCATGGAGCTCAGAGAGAACAAGTAATCCAGCCTTGGAGACTGTTCTGCTGTTGAGGACCATCACTGTTCGAGGAAGCTGCAATGCAGCCTTACAGCTGAGGAATGGGGCAGAGCTGCTGCAAAGGCACAGAGCCTCAATGTAGCCATCTTGGAATGCTTGTAGTACATACGTGAACCTTGCAGCCTCTTTGGCAGGGGCAAACCCATCATAGAATGAGTGGAGAACTCCTTGGAGATTTTCTTTCCTACAGGCCCCTTGTGCAGGCTTTCACATGGGAGTGGCTAATCAAGTCCTATCTCAGTAAAAATGGTGTATAAAGGAAAAAATCTGGTTATGCAGTACATTGATTTCTTTAGGATTGTTCAGCAAGTTTGCAGGGCACAGTATGCTTTGGATATTGTATTAACTGCTTCTCACTTATGCTGAAGCAAATCAATTATCCTACTATAAACAATTACAAGGACAGTCCAAAGGCTTTATAAAATTTTAACATGGTTCATTGGATAGTAAATAAAAGATCCTTAATTAAAATGGCAGTAGTGGTTTAGGATGGTTTCTGTGCCTTTTTTTGCCAACTGTCCTTTGAATCTTATATTTTGTGTCAGCAGAGATGGACCAAGTGACCTGACAGATCATTTATTTTTCTAGATTGACTACTTCTGTTGTACAGCATTTTGTACCTTTTGCATTGTGCAGAGGTTATATATTTTTAAGTGGCTCAGATGTCATACAAACAAGCTGCATAGCACTTTAATTTCTGTATTGTAATGCCATTTGTGTTGCCAGCTCTAGCAATTTTAACATGAGTTTTGCAATTTATTGGTGTGTTTTTCTTAGCTCTCCAGCTCCTGGTGTCAGATGATTATGTGAGAACTTCAGCTTTCATTTTTTTTAAAAAAAGAAAAACAAACAAAAACCCAGAAAACCCCCCACAAGTTTCTTGCCCACATGATTGCAGAGAGAAGCTTGAAAAAGTGAATGTTAAAGGCTCAAAAACCTGAACACAAATTAAGACTGAAATTTATCATTTTTAAAATATCATTATTTTGGGGGGCATTTTTGAATGTTAATTCTTGAGGTTGGAAATAGTGATTTTAAATGTATTTCATTTGTTCTTCAGTTCAGTTATATATTTTTTTTGTTCCTCATTTAATAGTGTAAATTTTTCATCGCTACCCCAGGGTCCATTTAAACTGGTGGTATAGGTAGTGCAGGTTGCTTTAAGGTTTTATATAGTGATAATTACTTCGTATATGGATTTGTGCATTTGCTTTCAGGTATTTCCATAATTCTATTTTTATTAAAATGTAATGGTTGGAACTAGAAACATATTACTACTGATTGGGGTTTGTACTTTATTTTTGTAGTCTTTTAATTTCTTCCTTTTTATTCATTCTCTTGGAGGAATACCAATGTAGGTGGTAGGCCAGATCCACAGCTGGTAAAACAGCATAGCTACATTAAAATCAGTGGAGTTATGCCAGTTTATATCAGATGAAAATCTGGTCCACTGTGAATGGAATAGACTTTTTTTTCACTGAAATATTAAACCTGTTCAAATACACCTGTTGATCTGTCATAAATAAATAGGCTATTTCAACAACATTTGGTAACAGTAAGATGTTTAAAATGCTCCCATTATTTTCAGACTGCTTAATGACTTAGGCCCTGATTCTTTAATGTGATCTATGTGGATCCAACCTTGCACTTACCCCACTGCCATCAGGGGGGTTCCCTGAAAGCACAAAGGTCCAAGCACACTTATCTGATTAGAGGATTGGGGCCTATGATTTAAATTTTGAAAAGTTTCCAATATTTGAATAAATTGAAGTGTGTAATGGCAAATGCCCACTGTGCTAAAACTAGTTTTAGCATATAGCCACAAGGTGGCATTGCCTTGCAAGTTTTGCATAAATTCTTAATCAATATTCTGTTTTTCCTCAAATCATGGCAGCTGGATAGAGGCAGTCAAGTCATGATTGGGTGAACAGTTTTAGTTTGTAAAAAGGTGCTTTTACAAAACCTACAGTAAGAACAATAATTCTATTTCCAGGAACTTTAAAAAAGTCAGGGGGAGGTAGTTATTTAGCAAACATTCCTCTGCAATATTAACTTTGAGGGGACTACTCATGTAAATAACTTTAAGCACATGCTTAGGTATTTTGCTGGATGAAGCTCAAGTTAAAATTTTAATATGCTGTTATTTGTCCTAGCCCATGTTAGTTCCATTTTAAACACCTGATGTGCCTACTCTTTTACAAGCAGATTACTCATGTACTGAGATTTTGATTTCTTTCCATAATACTAAGATAGTTTAAGGCTACAAATTAGATCCAGAAGTAGAGCTGGACAGCAAATGGTTTTCCCATTCTATGACCATCTTTGATATTTCAATTCTTTCCCTCCCCTCTCCCCCTGTTTTGTATCAAGATAAAACTGAGATCTTTGGAAAATTTTCAGAACAGAAGTGTAAATATCCTACTGCACATTCAAACTGAGATATTGTGATCTTGTGCAAGATGATGATTATATTTTTTAAATAATCATCATCTGGTCATTGTCCTATAAACCACCTTTGTTCTGAAGATGAGTAAACTTCTTTCCAGGTGGTGATAGTTGTCAATGTTACTGCTTCTAGAGCTGTGTGAAGAAACCTGTTCTATTCAGTATTGGACAGATTTTCACAAGAGCTCAGCACCCAACATGCAGAACTCTTCAGATCTGCTCATACCTGTCTCAATGGAAGCTATTGTGTGCTGAGCTCTTGTGAAAATCTGGTCCTGACTGTAAGATTAAAAACTGAGGCAGACAATCACTTTTTTTTTTTTAAATATACACATGGACATAACTTTCTCTATTGTTCAGACAGCTTTGGAAATATCCAGCAGACATGTAGGAACTGGAATTAGCCAAAGAGCCTTAGATCTTTAGTAGTTTGGTGAAAGGTGTTTGTTGTTGGGGAGAAGAGGGTGTGTGCCTGTCTGTGGTTTTTTGTTTTTTAAACACCAAACCATTCAGAGTGATGACACTGGTATTTCATGTTACTGAGAGAGAGTTTGCACCAGCTCTAGAATCTATCTTTATGTGCTCGGCCTATATTTAAACCTACCTCCAGCAGTCTTTAGTCTGGTTTGCTTAGCTGAGGGTACATTCTTGGTAGTGGTTTATGTCTACTGAGAAATTTGCTGTTACTTACTGTTCTTATAAAATAATACAAATTCTTACTCCATCCAGAATTTAGTGAGATACTCTTTTCAGTAACTAAATCAGCATTATTGTATTATAGTGCATTTTTTGTAGGCTGCATAGCAATTGAGAGCTCTGTAGCTGAACTGATGCTGGTACAAATCCAAAGGGCCAGATCTTCAGGTGCTGTAACTAAGTGCAAATACACACTGAGTCAATGGAGCTATGTTGTTTTATACCAGCTGAGGCTCTGACTCTGTTTTGGCATAAAGCTGTGATGTCATCATAATTTGTTTAATGATAACAATAGGCTTGGCTGCCTACACATCACAAACCCTTAGCCTGAAGAGTTTACAGTCTGAAAGGTCAGACAGAAAAAGCTAGGCTACACTGGAAAATCCAGAGAAAGGAATGACTGGATTTTTGAAGTGGTAAACTAATTTCTTCTATCAAAGATGGTTGGATGGTTAATTGCATGCTGTGATGTTTTAAATATCCAGGGTAAAATCCTGGCCTCATTAAAGTCAATTGGAGTTTTGCTAGTGTCCTCCTGGGGTCAGGATAATCACCCCATAAATGTATATACCAGTATTCTACAGGAACTTCATCTACCCAGGGGGCAGTTCTATATAGATATTGTACAGCACAAAGCAATGCTACGCAACAGTTTGCGCCAGGCAGGAGAGAATACTGTACACAACTGCAATGGAAGGAGGAAGACTCACTATCCAAAATAACCACGCTCTCTTGGTCAAATTCTAACACAGCTGCTCCCGCAATAAAGTGCGTTGTGAAATTTTGTGACAGCAAGTGTGGAGACCTTCCATTGTACATGCTACTGACGAGTCAGTATTCTCAAGGGCACTGGCTCAACACAGACCCAAAGTGAAGGTTTATTGTGTTCACTCTCTAATAATTCTGCAGGGGTAGGTTGACATCAGATCTGGATTTGACACCGTGAAGGGGTTTGCCCCGACTGGCATCACCAGTCTCTGCTGTGGGAGCATAGATCAGCACTCCATTAGCTCTACCCCAAAGCAGGCCTATCTGGCCCAGCAAGCCAGGCTTTGGAGTGTTTCAACTGCTGAGCCTCTGGTTTACCTCTGCTCTCTTATACATGGGGGAAGGCTGGAAGAAAACACAGCTCTTACTGCCTCCTTTCCCTGTGGGGTTGGAGGGCAGAAGTGGCTCCTCTCTATAAGTAGCCACAGGAAGAGGGGAGCTGCACAGTGGGATTGGGAACAAAGTTAAGAGAACAGTAGTTGGGGAGAGGAGAGAGCATGGACCAGAAAAGATGAAGAAATCTGGGAGCATCTGCCAGAGACACCAAATATATGTGTGTGCCCGGGGGGGTCACGTCTGAATGAGAAATGAGTCAAAAGAAGAAAAAATACCAGTACAAAACATTGAATATTATAGAGAAAACTGGCAAAGATTAAGAAAGTTTTTATGCAACATTAATAAGTAACAGTTGGCTGGTCCATGTTTCCCTTCCATTCCTCTGTATACAGGCAATACACAGTGGGCCAGATCCGACTAAATGGCAGCGGCAGCAGCAGGTCTGGGGAGCAGGGAAAAGAGCTAATACAGGCAGGGGTAACTTTCATCTTCCTGTATGAGCTCCTTTCCCTGCTTCCCCGAGGGGGCTTCATTCGCTGGAGGGAAGGCAGATGGTGGGTCCAGTGCCCACCCTCCTATGGGGTTGGTTGTGTGGTTTTTTTTTTTTTGTTTTTGGCCAGATGGGGAGTTTGAGGCTACTTTGCACTGTCATAGACTCTCTCTGTGGCAGCTCTCAGCTGCTAGAGGCTTCCACCAGGGTCTGCACCAGCAGAAGCCAACCTAAATATTATGTTATATACACACATATGCTGTGGCTCTGTACATCTGAATTCATGCTACTGTGGCTGTACTCTAGGAAAATATACCTGTGTATTTGGGACTGTTACTTTAGTGTATCTTTTTTTCCCCCTTTCCTGGAACCTGCATGTACATTGCGTTTTTATTATGGAAGGGTTGCTTATGAGCACAGGGCTGTTTGCATCTGTTCTTTTTAAAGAAAACCTGAGTGAAAAATTTTTAGATAGGAGAACCCCAGATAGTGCTATGGACGTTGCAGCCGAGGGAGGGTAGGTCAAATCTGAGTGCTGTAGATTTCAAAAATGTCCTTTTTAAATAATGACCAGCCATGTTTTGAGTTCTGCTCCATGAAGAAAAGGAGTGCTGAGTAGTCAAGCTTCAAGCAAGGTGGTTTTATTCACAGTTGTATTTTAAAAATACACATTAAATGCTGCACTGCTATTTTTTATTTAGGGATTGTCTGATACTATCGTTAAGGTGAATTTATTATGCCAGATTCCAGGTCCATATATTGGGCATTCAGCAGCTAAACTTCTATTACATCTAAGACCCTGGGGGAAAGAAGATGATGTTTCCAACAGCATCAAACTTCTTAGGCATGTTGCTGTGTAAACATGCTATTTGGTTAGGACTAGATTTGGATACCTTCACTCTATCCACATTCAACAATAACTAGCCTCAGTGCATCTGGATTCCTTTGAAATCAGTGGGACCACTTACGGAATACGGTGTGACTCCAGAATTGTCAGTTCAGGTTGGGTCACCTTTTCCTACGAAACTGTTTAGCAAAGAGAGAGTTTGACTTGGGACAGAATTCATTTGTAAAATGTGCAATTATGGAGAAAAACTAAAGGTGGGCCAGGTTTTGATTCCTTTAGCTAGATCTACACCACAAGCCGGGGACGTGATTCCCAGTTTCCACAGCCAGGCTTGCCCTAGCGCTCTTTGAGCTGCCCTACGAAAAAGCAAAAGCATTGTGTAGTCAAGGACGCACAGGCTAGGTGCCTCGGTGCATACCCCGAGCATCCAGATGGGTTTGGACTCAAGGCAGCTAGCCCATGTTACCCCAGCTACGCTATTATTTTTAGTGTTCTTGTTCAATGAGAGCTAGTGCGAGCATGTCTACTACAGCTGAGAAACACACTCCCCAATTCAACTGTAGCCATAACTTGACTCTTAAATACTCATGCGTCACATTGTGCCAACTCCACCTGCATAAATAAACCCATTATTCCTCCTCTCAGGCTCTAGCCTCTGCTTTATGCTCATGCTTTCCCCCCCTCTGGTCTTCTTCTCCAGTTGCACCAAATGACATTACAGCTCTCCTTCAAATCCTCTGATACCTCACTCGGCTTGGACTCACCCTACCCTCTGCAGTGCCATCCATTCTTACTCTAGTGCCTACATTTTACTCCTCAAATTTTGCTAATAATTTTTATATCTAAAAATGAATTAGTGTTGTTTGTGGCAACCGAATCCTATGACGATTCCTATTGCATCCTTCCCTTTCTTCCTTTTGCAGCAATATTGCTTCGCATTTTTATTATTCCAGTTTATAAAAATGCACCTGTTGTGATTTCTCTGCCCATGGACAAGCGCTATGAAGCCATGTGTGGGAGCAACATTAACTAATGAACTTTGCTACCCTAAAAAGGTTTCCACCTGAACCTCAAATCCTCAAAGCAAGAATGAAGAGAAAGGCCTTGCAACTGTACCTCAGGAGTCAAACTTACACTCTGTTGGACCAGGGTTAGAAGCTAAATTTCAGAACATAGGGCTGTTCACTGAGAATACCTTGCCTCACACAGCTAGGGACTTCCCGTTGAGGCTCTGCTGAAATATGATGAAAAAACGTGGTCTTTTCAGGTATATGGAATCCAAAAAATGTTTCACTAAACTGATGGGTTAGTCACACCCATAAGACCAGAGACACAGCAGTCCATGGAAAAGAGTGAGGGAGTGGAGTATAGTAATGAAATGGTTTGGTTTGAAATGATTGCTCTCTGACAGAGCAACTAGTCATCAGTTCATAAGACTGCAATACATATGCCATTAGACTAAGCTAAGAAATGTCTGCACTCAGCAACATTTGGGATAATAGGCTGCTTATTCGCTATATGCACTGTGTGTCTTTTCCCCTGTTATTAAAGAAGTTGATCTAAAAGGGACAAACTTGCTTGTTTGCAATATACACCACCCAGGAAAAAAACAAAAAACAAAATCTTTCTTCACGGCCTGATTTCCTCAAATGAGCTTTAGTGATACACTGCTGTGAAGCCTACAATGAGGTGGACCAGACCTTCATCCTAAATCCCTGCTTGGGGGGCAGAAAGTTGCTTAACATATGTTCCCAGTTCTTGTTAAGTTTGGCATGGGCAAGCAAAGAGCAGGATCCTCAGAGAAAAATATTCAGAATTGTCAATAGTACAAGTCTCATAGTTACTACTTAAAATAAATACGTGTAAGCAATTCGAAGTGGCAACAAACAGAAAATGTGTTCCAAGATAAAGCAAAAGTCCCAGAGTTTAGGTAATCATGAGCTTGAGCCTTGAAAGTTTAAAGGTCATGATATTCAATTTGGGGAGGAAGACATCTTGGATTCAGGTTCAAGCAGCAGGTGAGCTATCTCACTCTGGTTGGGAAAGGAGCAGTAGCTGTGAGATGTGTGGAACCTAAGTATTTGTAAGATGAGAATGTATTGTAGGGGGAGGAATGGGGCATTTAAGGGAGCTATTTTTCTCTGAGGTGCCAGTCGATAAAGTTTTGGGTGTTTGGAGACCTTCTAAATATTGCAGCTGCCCAGAGAACACAATGCTTTTTGCCCATGTTTGTAGGAAATACACTTTGGCGTACGCTAATAGAATATGTGGTGCTTTTCAGTTTGCCAGTAGGAGAGTACAAAATGTGGTTTGCATGACCCACTGTTTTTTGTCTGATCTAAAATTTCTCCAACCCTGTGACATAGGCAGAAGCAAGGACAATGCATGCCTGCTTCCTTGTCAGCATTCTGAAGCATTCTTGTCTTGCCCTGGCTGTTGGCCTCAGATAGGTAGAGGCCTTGTGCTTCTCATTTGCAGTTGCAGATTTTCTCTTCTGTTATTTCTACAGTGGTTCCCCGTCTGTGAACCACTGGTGGTCTGAGGAGAGCTATTACTTATATTACCATAGCACCTAAGTCAAGAACCAGGACTATGCCACACAAACAACAAAAAGACAGCCTCTAGCCCTAGTAGCTTAGAATCTAAGACGAGACAACAGATGGATACAGACAGATCGAAGCTATAAGGAAACAATGAGACAGTATTGGTCAGCGTGACAGGAAGTGGTCTCAATCCACCAACAGCTGAATTGTTGTCAAGTTTTTTGTAGGCATCACTTTAAAGGAGTTTGAAGAAGGGATTTGAAGGAGGATAATACGTAAGTTTTGTAGATGTTTATGGTGAGTTCCTCCAAAGCATGTGGGGCAGCATGGGAGAAAGCCTGTTTGCAAATTTAACAAAGGGGAGATGGAGGTTGGCCTCGTGCCAATTGGAGGCAAAGGACGACATCCTGATTCTGAACGAAAGACGATAGATAGGGTGAGGATAGGCCATGAAGGGGCTTGAAAGTGAAGGCAAGTAGTTATGTCTGATGTGATAGAGAAGGGATGTAAAGAGACGGTGACATGGACAAAGTGATGGGCTAGGAAAATCATCTTTGTGACAGCATTCTGAATAGATATGAGCATGGAAAGTAGCATTTGTAGAAGCCAAAGAGAAGGATGTTATGATAAAAGCCTGGGTGAGAGTTTTAGCTGCATGGACGGTTAGAGGAAGGCTGTATTTTAGGGCTGGTCTACACTACCGCTTAAGTCAATGCAACTTGCATCGCTCGGGGTGGAGAGTTTTTCATACCCCTGAGCAATGTAAGTTACATTGACTTAAGCGCTGTCCACACCGGCGCTATGTCAGTGCGAAACACTCTCCCACCAGCATAGCTTCTGTCTCTGGCGGAGGTGGAGTAATTATGCTGACTGGAGAGCTGCATCAGTGCAGCTACACCGATGTAGCACTCTAGCGTAGACTTGTCCTTAGCGACGTTATGCAGAAAGAATCTGCAAGACTATCCTGGATGTGGGGACCTAGAGAGAGGGCTGCGTCAACGATGAGCCTAACAGGCGGGATGCAGGGTGTTGTTCACAGTGATTGACATGCAACTGACTCTCCTTATCTTCATCTACTAAATCATAATGAAAGTTAAAAAGATGTTACATTTCCATGTAAGCAAGTGTAATAGCCGTAGGGATATCATGCAATCAGAGCCAAGATGGGTGGTATAATCGCAAAGGGGAGGGGATATGATCCATGAGACACTCTATTAAGATGCGGACCATACTGTGAAACAGAATTGGTGACTGTTTTACTCTGTTAACACTGGCTTCATTAGTTGGTTCTTACTGATTTGCAGGGTTTTGTTGTTGTTCCGCTAAGTGGCATTTTGTGTGGTGGTATTGAGACAGAATCTATCACCGCAGTAAACTGGCAAAACACCCCAGCGAGATATAACTTTTCTCTGGAGCATCTGAGATGGATTACATTATTTTTCTGACTCTTGTCTTTCTGCATTTGGAAGGCAAGGTCGCTCTTTGGGAGGTTTAAACAAATAGGCAGAAGTTATTGCAACCTATATTAGGATGCTTTATATATATGTTGGCTCAGAACTTGTAACAACTTGTAGAATCATAAAATTGTAGGACTGGAAGGGACTTTGAGAGGTTTTCTAGTCCAGTACCCTGTACTCAAGGCAGGAATAAGTTTTATCTAAACTCTCCCTGACAGGTGTTTGTCTAACTTGCTCTTAAAAATCACCAATGATGGAGATTCTACAACCTCCCTAGGCAATTTATTCCGGTGCTAACTACCCTGACAGGAAGTTTTTCCTAATGTCTAACCTAAACCTCCCTTGCTGCAATTTAAGCCCATTGCTTCTTGTCCTATCCTCAGAAGTTAACTAGTAAATTTTTTCTCGCTCCTCCTTGTAACAACGTTTTATGAACTTGCAAACTGTTATGTCCACATCCCCCCCGCCCCGTCTTCTCTTCTCCAGACTAAACAAACCCAATTTTTTCCATCTTCCCTCCTATGCAATGTTTTTTAGACCGTTAATCGTTTTTGTTGCTCTTCTCTGGATGTTTTCAGTTTGTCCACATCTTTCCTGAAATGTAGCACCCAGAACTGGACACTGAGACTGAATCAGTGAGGAGTAGAGCAGAATTACTTCTCGTGTCATGCTTACAACACTCCCGTTAATACAGCCCAGAATGATGTTTGATTTTTTTACAATATTGTTACACTGTTGATTCATACATAGCTTGTGATCCACTATGACCCCCAAATTCCTTTCTGCAGTACTCCTTCCTAGGCAGTCATTTCCCATTTTGTATGTGTGCAACTGCCTCTTCCTTCCTAAGTGGTGGAGTACTTTGCATTTGTCCTTATTGAATTTCATCCTGTTTTCTTCAGACCATTTCTCCAATTTGTTCAGATCATTTTGAATTTTAATCCTCTCCTCCAAAGCATTTGCAACCCCTAACTGCTCAGTATCATCTGCAATGTTTATAAGTGTACTCTCTATACCATTATCTAAATCACTGATGAAGATATTGAACAGAACTGGACTCAGAACTGATCCTTGCAGGACCCCATGTGATATGCCCCTCCAGCTTGACTGTGAATCACTGATAACTACTCTGGGAACAATTTTCCAACCAGTTATGCACCCACCTTATAGTAGCTCCATCTAGGTTGTATTTCCCTAATTTGTTTATGAAAAGGTCTTGTGAGACAGTATCAAAAGCCTTACTGAAGTCAAGATATACCACATCTACTGCTTCCCCCACATCTGCAAGGCTTGTTACCCTGTCAAAAAAAGGTATTAGGTTGGTTTGACATTTGTTCTTCACACATCCATGCTGAGTTACTTATCACCTTATTATCTTCTAGATGTTTGCAAATTGATTGCTTAATTATTTGCACCATTATCTTTTCAGGTACTGAAGTTAAGCTGACTGGTCTGTAATTCCCCAGGTTGGCCTTATTCCCCTTTTTATATATTGGCATTATATTTGCCTTTTTCCAGTCCTCCGGCATCTCTTCCATCATCCATGACTTTTTGAAGATAATTGCTAATGGCTCAGATATCTCCTCAGTCAGCTGCTTGAGTATTCTAGGATGTATTTCATCAGGCCTTGGTGCCTTGAAGTCAGCTAACTTGCTAAGTAATTTTTAACTTAGCCCTATTTGGTCTTGGTGTGCTGGTTGGCTCCATTTCTTAACCCAAACCTAGGCACAGGGTCAAGAGCAATAGGACTCAAGGATGTGTTATATCAGACAAATGGGGCATGCTGTCTGGCACACACTGAAGGCATCCCTTTGCAAGGAAATAGACCCCACTCTGCCCCCCAAAATTTCATGTGACCACACAGACACATGCTGATGCTCCTAGCCCACCATGATGCTTAATAATTATTGCTTGGTTGGGTGAAGAAGACTGCAGAGAAACGCTTACGCTCCCTGGTAAGAACTTGAGCTTTGGTGGACAGTAAACTTTTTAGGGATTACAGCCCGTTGCTTAAACCAAACAGACCTGGTTTGGGTGTTTTGTTGCTTATTGCACAGCTGAAGCATCCATGGTTAGCTTCAAATATATTGTGTTTAAACAACACAGTATTTTTTTTCCAGCACCTACAAGGAGAGGGAACGCTCTTTTTAACAGGAGCCCCTGGAGTCAATGAATACTGGCCTCCTGTGGCCCTGACTCAAGTGACTGGGGCAGGAAATAAAGATTTAGCAACATTCCTGCATGTCACACCTTAATTATACTCCAGCCCTTTCTTGTGCAAAGAGCTCAGGTGACCTGATCCTGTAGACTTTTAATGATTAGTCCCACTGACATCAGCGACAGCTCACAGACTAAACATGGCAAAGTGAGTCCCTTCCTTTTTCATCCCCCCTAGAGAAGATCTTCCAGTGCAGAATGAATTATTTCTTTAACAATCTACTGCTGAAAACACCTGTTACTAAACCAGCAGCAAAAGGAAGGAGTGTAGGGAAGGCAAATTCCACTCACAGAGGTGAGAGCTTTAGAGTTTGGATCAGGGAACGATGGAGAGAAATTTGAGAACAGCTTTCACATTTCTCTGAATCCATAAAGCTCCTATCAAAAGAAATAAGCACCTACCGTGTTTAAGTAATTTTTATTTAAGTATTTAGAGGGAAACTTCCATATCATAAGTAAAAATACTAGAGTCGAACCTTGTGTACAAAAAAAAGTCACGGCAATGGGCTTTCTGCTGGACCACAGTAGTTTCTCGTGGAAAGGGGAAGTGAGGGTATTTCCAATACACTCTCTTCCAAATTAAAAAAATAAATGCTAATTAACTGCAGTACATTTCATCATTTTTATACAGTCAAGAGAATGAAAACAAAAAGCGATCTAAAAGAATGCAACCTACAAGGGAATAAAGTCATTTGGGCAGTAGAGGCAGAATAAGACTGTTTTTACGAAAGTTACAAAGAAACATGATACAACAACAAAAAAGGGAGTGGGGGAATTTCTCACTAAGATTAAAAACAAAATATATTCACTTGAACACCCTATTACTCAAACACAGAGAAAGTTTCAACCTTCTTTCTTTTTTTCTTATTTACGGGAAACACGTTAAAGTGCTTCTTCAAGAGTCAGAAGGCACCAATGACAGTTGCCTGATACCTTGAATGCACACTGAAGAGTGAGGAAATTGTCTGGCATGATGCAAACAGTAATTGTTTACGTATCTTTATACAACTTCTCTTTAAAAAAAAGCAGCGACAAGTCATTACTTCAGTGCCATAATTTACTTCTGTTTGGTTGAATCATTCATCAAGATGAATTTCTCCCTTAGACCTGTGTGTGGCTTTTTATACACTGTACAAAGTGGGGCAATTCTGCAGTACAGCATTTTAGATTAGATTGGTAATCAGACTGTTTTCTAAGTTTTGAGCAGCCAATCCTGTTAAATACTCTTAAACATTAGACAAATGGAATAATTAAATGCACTATCTTGAAGGGAATACTCATCTGTGCGATGTAGAAATGGACTAGATTCCACAGAATTCAATTTGATACATAATGTCTTGTAGCAGATGTTATAACAAAATAACTTGCTTTTTGAACTACCTCACTGAGGCCATTAATGCTGTTCCTATAGTTGATTTTCTGGAGTAGGATGACACTTCATTGCTGTCCAAAGTGAGTTTGAACCTTTAACTCTCCAGAGTTTGTTCACTTCGTTGCTTATATTATTGCACTAGCTACTAAAGTCTTTATAGCTTCCTAAATAAATCTAATTGTTCAGAGTGCAGATTCTATATTTAGATAATGACCTGTATGAAATAAATAAAATAAGGGGATTTTTCTGGTCAGAGTTGCTGATATGTTGAATATCTTAATTATTTCTAATGTAAACTGTTTTGGTACGTATTCTTAAAAACCTAGTCATTCAGCATAAAAGGTTGACTTAAACAAATCCATTCTTAAATGTTTTCTTCTCAAAAATGCATCAGAGAACTGTTTTAAATACAGAATCTGTGAGGCTTCCAACAAATTCATGTAAATTGTAGTACAAACATAGTTTGTAATTCCGATAATGTAGACAGTTTTCTAGTGTCCATTGAAGTAAGGTCCCCAAAATGTAGTCTGTTTCGTTTCTGAATGGGAAAAAAGGCAAAACATTAAGCTGTTCCACTGGCTGAATAGGAGAACTGAGGAAAATGAGGTCTTCTCTCATTATCTACACAATCCATACTGTCATCTGCAAAGAGAAAAATAAATTTTACCCACATTGAATAATGCCGCGTATATTTTGATTTTAAACAGAGCGGAGGTTAATGATTTTCATGTCTTGGAACAAATGCATTGTAACTTCCCCCCTAGACCCCAAACTAAAAATATAGCTGAAGATAGTAACAGAAAGGCATCAAACTTAAGACCTGCCTTGACTCTCTATTTAATGTAAGTCACAGAAGAAGTTAATTTTCAGCACAGAGATGTAGCTGTGTTGGTGTCCATTTAACATTGCTGGAAGTTGTATGGCTGAATCCATACTCACTGTACTGAATTTTCACCCCTCCGTGTCTAGTAGTACAAAGTGAATGCTAAGTTACCATGGAAATGGAGTATACTTAAATTAAAAAAGCACATTAGCCATTATGCAACAAGTGTTTGTTAATATACACCATGTCTATGTGTATGCATTTCTAAGCTTATGAATATTGGTGGTTGGAAATTTTCCAACGGAATGTTTTTCTGTTGGAAAATGCCAATTCATTGAAAATGAAATGTTTTGAGGAAACTTGTTAATTTGAACATTATTTCATTTGGAAAAGAGCCAGTGCAAAGTGTTCTGACATTTTCAGAATGAAGCATTTTGATTTATTATTTTGAAACAACTTATTAACATTTTTATATCACTTTTTGTAAAATGTCAAAATTAGAATGAAACTTTCTGATCTTGCAAAATTAAACATTTCAACTGACCTGAAATTATTCTTTTTCTCAGAACTTCATTTTCTAAGATATTTCATATATTTTGTTTTAGTTCCATTTCAGAACAGAAACCAAATTTTGAACTCTCAGAACTCCCCACAACAAAAAATCCAGTTTCTACTCAGTTCTCTTTATGATGTTCTATGCCTGTGAAAGGCACCAGACTGGAAGTCTCTATTTAGCTGTGGAGTGGGTACAGTCATTTACACTTCCCCAAAACACTAGACTGGAGAGACCACCAGTAGGGGCTGAGAGGGCAATTCAGTTTCTATGCCCAGTCAATAGTTTGCTTCTCTGCTGAGGCTACTAATAATGGGGTCGGTTATAGTATTGGTTTTCGAGGCATTTATGAGGATAGGGACTCAGACCGCCAGATCAAATCACATAGCTCACTGAGCAGCCACTGGATAACAACTTTCTGGTACTATCAATTAGAGATGGGCTCAGGGTGCAAAATTCAGTTTCAGATTTCTAAACATCCCAAAGCTGGAGCTGGAAGTTTGGTATGGACCCATCTTTGCCGCCATCCCAGATCTGAATAGGCAAACTAACAGTGAAAAGCTCCATATCAGTTTACTAACACCATGATCAACTATAATCATACAGTTTAATTACTGTATATGAAGAAACCCAGATGAATCTGAACGGACATTTCTTTGATATTTTCTATAAGGCCAGATAACACTACTGAATATTATCTTGGGGTGGGCCTAAAAAGAAAGAGAGAAATATTTAGGAAACTTTACCTTGGTCAGGTGGAGTGATTGTAATCATCTGTGCTGTAAATTCTTCGTCAAAATACCTTGTGTCTGTTTCAGATGTAACTTGTGGTTTAAATGGAGGTATAAGCTGAAAGACACAAAAATACTGCAAGCTTATAGTTTATTGAAATACATTCTTTATAGGTTGGCTTTGAATTTCAGCTATAAACCACAGTGACTTTTCCTATACTGCTAATAAAATCATGGCTCGTAGGAAAGAAATGTATACAATACAAAGTATTTAAATGTGCATTTGCTGTTTATAGGATGTGAACGGCTTTGTTTCTAAATCGTGTTTGCAGTAGAAAGAGTTGTGAGCTCTTGATGCTACTTCAAGCAATAAATAGCTGATATTTACAGTTAAGAAATTAATAGTCTGTTTTTAAAAAATAGTATACATACTATAGGCCTTATCACCTCTGCTTTAGGCATGGGAGAGGGGCAAAAGGAGCAGAAAGCCTGCCTAATTACCCAAAATTGTTCAGAGGGAGAGGAGCTGTACTTCAGTGGCTTTACAGCTCCCTCCTATCCCATGGAAACAACTGGATATAAACTCTGCACTTCTGGAGCTCTGAAGGTTTAAGGGAAACTGGCATGGTCAGTGGAGAGCTTCTTACATTGCATCCTTCTCTGGCTAAACCATGAGTAGCACTAATAAGACCCTGCGCTGTGCTGTTAAACTCTCTTGGGTGTGAGGGGTAGAAGTCAGCCCCGTGTAAGCAGGGAGTCTGGCAGCAGGACTCTAGGTAAACAGAGCTGTTTGAGTGGGGTGAGGGAGGAGGGAGCGTGGGAAGTAGCACGCCCACCATGCTGGTCTTATGCAGATGCAGCGTTCCAAAGGATTTTGTAATGTGCAGTCCTGGAAGGCAGCATATCTGGTAGACAAACCTTGTTCTGTTTCCCACTGCATGATACAGCAGAAACTTGAGTGTGAAGTCACAGTCTGTAGCCCTTCCACAGAGGACATGATGCTGGGCATCAGTTCACCCACCACTGGGGATAAATCTGGCAGTCGTAATAGCAACTACACTACACTAGGCAACACAACAATTGGGGAATGGGATCATGGAAGCATACTGTATCCCACTGAAACTGCAGGGACTACGTTAGCTAAGCAGAACATTAAATCACTCAGGCCTGGTCTACAATTAAAAGACAGATCTATGTAGCTATGGTGCTCAGAGGCATGAAAAATCCACACTGTGAGTGCTGTAGCTATGCTGACCTAGTCCCTGGTGTAGGCACAACAAGGTCAAATAACTTAAGGACGGCCACACTGGATCAGACCAGTGGTTCATCTAGCCCAGTATCCTGTCTTCCAACAGTGGCCAATGCCAGGTGCTTCAAAGGGAATGAACAGAACAGGCAATCATCAAATGGTCCATCTTCTGTCGTCCAGTCCCAGCATCTAGCAATCAGAGGCTTAGGACACCCAGAGCATGGGGTTGTATCCCTGACCATCTTGGCTAATAGCCATTGATGGACTTATCCTCCATGAACTTGTCTAATTCTTTTTTGAACCCAGTTATAGTTATGGCCTTCACAACATCCCCTAGCAATGAGTTCCACAGGTTGACTCTGTTATGTGAAGTACTACTTCCTTTTGTTTGTTTTAAACCTGCTGCCTATTAACCTGACCCTGGTTCCTGTGTTACGCAAAAGGGGAAATAACACTTCCTTAGTTGCTACTGCAATACATACAATAAATAATACCATTAGGCCCCTTTAATTTTATTTCAGATTAGATTTAAAATTAAAGACAAAAATATGATCCACAGACACAGAATCTGGTGATACTTCAAAGAAAAATCCTGTGAGGTTTAGAACCAACAATTCAACATTATGGGAAGTGAGAATACAACTGTTTTAAAAATGGCCCTTATTATAAATACCTAATACAGTTACAATATGCAAACAATATACATATTTTAAACCTAAATTTTCAAAACTAACTAGTCACTTTGGGTGTCCAATGATACCTTGAAGGAGTCTGAGGATTGGATAAGTGCTCAGCACTTTCAGAAATTCAGGCCCCTTTAAGAGGTCTCAATCATAGAACTGGAAGGGACCTTGAGAGGTCATCTAGTCCAGTCCCCTGCACTCATGACAGGACTAAGTATTATCTAGACCATCCCTGACAGGTGTTTGTCTAACCTGCTCTTCAAAATCTCCAATGATGGAGATTCCACAACCTCCCTAGGCAATTTATTCCAGTGCTTAACCACCCTGACAGGAAGTTTTTCCTAATGTCCAACCTAATGTCCCTTGCTGCAATTTAAGGCCATTGCTTCTTGTCCTATCCTCAGAGGTTAAGAACAACAATTTTTCTCCCTCCTCCTTGTAACAACCTTTTATGTACTTGAAAACTGTTATTAAGTCCCCTCTCAGTCTTCTCTTTTCCAGACTAAACAAACCCAATTTTTTTTTTTCAATCTTCCCTCATAGGTCATGTTTTCTAGACCTTTAATCATTTTTGTTGCTCTTCTCTGGACTTTCTCCGATTTGTCCACATCCTTCCTGAAATGTGATGCCCAGAACTGAACACAATACTCCAGCTTTTAATAGATCGGCACTATATTTGCCCTTTTCCAGTCATCTGGAATCTCTACCATCTTCCATGACTTTTCAAAGATAATCACTAATGGTTCAGATATCAATGTTAAGTACCCCAAATTATTGGACCCTATTGAAAATGAAGGCTTTATAGTCTATATGTTATTAGAGGTACATTAGAAGGGAGCTCCATTTCATAAGATAACAATCCTATTCTCAAGTGAGTCCGACCAATCTATTTTTTTGTGAGGATAAACATCCTTTCTCCCTGATACTGAACCCTCAATATTCTGATCATCCATAAGGCAGTTTCTCCATCTAAGCAATAGCTTGGCCCTTTTTGCGTGTTTGTTCTATCCATAACCCATTTAGCTAATGGTGATTTTGGCACATGTGCTGCTCCCCGTCACTCTCTAAATTGTCTGCAGTGCTGAGTCTCAGAATGCGTGAGTGATTAAGGACTCGGGCTCTGCAGCAGAAACCTAAACTCTATGCTAGAGAATGACTGGGAACCACAGAAGGAAACAGAAAACAAGTATAAGATGTGTTTTAGATTATTTTTTACAAAATATTTGTAAAATACAATCTAAGACAGGGTGAGCTGCACCTACAAAACGAGGGAAATATTTTTGCATATGGTCAGATTTGGATTATTGAACTACAAGGGGAAGTGGGAGAATGTAGCAAGGAGTGGTGAGGTTTGTTTTATTAAGTGGATTTGTTAAGTGGATTGCAGCCCTCACTGCAATAGCTCAGCAGACTATGGTTGAGAGGTGCCACTTATAGTGTAATGTTGCTGCATGCCAGCATAAGATACGTGGACTTAAGTTGCTTACCTAGCCAAGAGAAACTGGTGAGAAGATGCAATTAAAATATCAATATTTACATGGAGTTTGTGGAAGGATGAAGTATTGCACAGTTAAAATGCAGCCTTCTCCAAGGACAAATGGCAAAGATTTTCAGCAGGGATCTTCTGATAAAGATTTTAAATTTCTGTGACTAGACAAACTCAGCCAAACTCCCTGTTGTTCAAAGCAAGGTCTTGTCTCCCAGAAAATGTCCTTGTTCATACAAAATCTCAATTATGTAAACATATTCAACATTTCCTGATGACACTGGGGAACCATGTCTGTCCCAGAGATTCATGTAGCATATTTCACTCACTATGGGGTGATATTCTATCACTTTCAGAAGCCCCTCCAGGCCACTTAAACCTGTCTCTTTGGCTTTCACAGAGTGGGTATTTCTACAGTAGATAATGTCTTAGATCCAATTTCTGATTTGCCTGCTTGCTAGAAATGGGCCAAAGAGGCTGGGTTTTGGTTTTGCAAAGACAATGTCAGAGGTAGTCTTGATCCAGGCACTCTTTTCCCCAAGGCAGCAAAGGTCTGGAGGGACTGGGAAAAAAGATTGAAGTTTTTGGCCCGTCACCACACACTATAAGCTTCATGAAGATCATATTAAAAACAATATTTTTTACCCTGAACTGTGTAAACTCTGCAGTCAGAATGCTGGCACGCAGAAGTCCAAGACCTGATAAATTCACTGCAGACATTCTGCATGTGGCAGTCTCCTTTGATATCTGGTCTTAAAAGGGATATTGTCAAGGCTAGTAGACCCAAAATCAGACCTTCCAGACAGCTCTTTGTTTCCTGGCAGATGCACAAAAGGCAAATAAATGACTTGCTATCCCTCCAATTTGTTTGGCTGCCTTAGTCTGGGGAGCAGACAGAGTATGGAATATACACAACTCCTATTCTCTCAAGAATTGAGATCCTTGTAAATTTCAGAACTCTGCTTTCTGACAAGAATAGAGCAGGCAGAATGAGAGGCGCCCAGTAAAACATGCATGTGTGATCATGAATTAACATAGTTCTAGGGTTTGTTTTCCACTTGCCCAGCAGAAGAGTTGGAGTTCTGTCGGTTACAACCTTTTCTTTTAGAGGAAATGACAGATTTTCCAGAAGCAGAAGGGCAGAGTTATATTGTAAATATTAAAATGTGTATATAATACAACAGGTTAAAATTTTAGTCTGGCAACCTGGACAGCATCCTTTAAAAGGATCAATATATGCTGAATGATGCATAGGCATTCAAGTGTGAAACATGCAATGCTGAAATATTTCATCAGGATTCAGATGCATCTCTCTCCCTTCTGTGAAATGATATAAAGGGGCAACCATCTTTTCTAATACAAGAGTCTTCTAGTATTAGGAACGTGCATGTCATATTACATTTTGTTTGCTGTATCTTTTGCGTTCTCCAGGGGACTATTCAACATCTTCATAACTTTATCAGGAATACAAAGAGAGACACATTTCTGCAAGGAGAGAGGGAAGTTTTGGAAGGAGAAGATAGGGTACCCTTTGTACTCCAATACAATAGGAAAGCCAACAATGTTAATCTCTACTGGTATGATATGGAAACTGCTAACATATTATTACATTAGTTATACCAAAAGCTAAAACCCTGAGCAGATCATACATTTCTATTCATTAATAAGAGACTTTCAGGTTAAAAATAAATTATTATTGATGCCTACTGAGGCCCAAAGGTGGCTTTAGCACTTTCCAAAACC
Organism: Eretmochelys imbricata; assembly: GCF_965152235.1. Taxonomy (NCBI): domain Eukaryota; kingdom Metazoa; phylum Chordata; order Testudines; family Cheloniidae; genus Eretmochelys; species Eretmochelys imbricata. The sequence continues at coordinate 115,398,540 of NC_135577.1, forward strand.
AAGGGAAGATATGACTCTTGCCTCCTAATTAAATTAGCTCTGATATGATGCGGGGAAAACAAGACAGTACGGAGGGCAAAGTGGGATAACATGAATAAAATCACACCGTTACTCAACAATGGCTAGTGCATGGCATGATGAAGTAGTTTCTCTTTTTATCACTAAGTAGATGTCTGAGTTCCATGTGGGTGTCATGACAAAAGTGTGTGTGAGGAGGGACTTGAATGAGTGGAGGGAAACTCTCGGAAGAGGTAATGAGGGCAACGTGGAAGATGGCACTAAGATAATGGAGGAGGAAGTGACTGAGGCCGACATCACTGACAGAATAGTGGTTATGCCAGTCACATGGCAGCTGGTCAGTCTCTCTGACTCTAGGGGCTCTTGTTAGAGAACATGGGGGCAGGGCTTCAGAAAAGAAGGTGACAAACCATGAATTCAGATACTTAAAATTGTCCTTCCCTTCTTTGTCACAAACCCCTTACTAGAACTGGACTAACTTTAAAAAATCCAAGTTTTACTTTGCTGTGTTTATGCTATTTGTCTGATCTAGTCTATTTGCATTATTCAAACAGAGAGAAATGCGAAAAAGCAAAAAACAGTTTCACTATTATTTCTGATTAGTTTCATGTTCAGAGTCTCAGGCACTGGTTCAATGAGCCAGTTTCTGGGCTTCAAGCATCTTAGGGGTATCACTTGTTAAAGAGAAAACTGTTTCAACTAGAATTAAAACAGAATTCATGGAAACCAGTTTTGTAAAAGCTTGTGTTTACAAAAAACTAATATTTTGAGCCATTTCTGACCTAACAGATTCTCTTTTACTCCTATTATTGATTTAGATATGTTTTCTTTAGCAGGAATTTTTTAGTTAGAAATAAAGAACTATATTGGTGTAAGAACTATGTAACAATTCTGGCTTAGAAAAGCTGACTCAGAAACATAGCAAACCTTTTTTATGAAGTAATCTTCAATAACCAATATAGGGGACCACCTCAAACGTATTTAGTTTCTACACAAACCCACTTTACATCAGAGGAATTATTATAAGTACCTTTTTCTCATATACGTCTTGCCAAACAATGCCAGAAAAAAATTTGTGTTGCATAATCTCCTTTGCATCATCAGAGCCACCACCTAACCTGTTTTGGGGCAAAAAAAAAAAAAGAACACTTGAGCATATGTAGTTTTCAAATAAGATTATTACTGAGAAGTGAGGAAGTCATGGGTTATATGGTTAAGTAACCTACAGTTTATCAGTTTCGGGTCTGAGAACAAGCCTTTACCTTGATGCATTTGTTTCGTGTACTAAGACTCATGAATACTGTTTGATTGTCCATTTCAGACTTCAACATGCTTTCAAAACCTCTAGTGGAACTATTTTAAAGAGACAAATTATTGATACAGAAAAAGATGCATCTAAAATTTGTGCTTCAAGCTATCTGACCTCAAAATGAAGTTCTATTATATGACTTTAAAAGGGGGCTTCTCTTACTCAACATCTCTGCTCTAATTCATATTTGTTTTAGTGGCAAAAGTAAGTTATTACTTTTAGCATGCAGAGCTTGTGCATCCCTATGGGAGAGTGAGCTGGATTCTAGTCCTTCTTGTGCATTAAGTTTTACTGTGTTCCAATTAGAGGTCCAATCAGTTACACCTGGCAACTAGGAAAAGGGAATGAGGTTTGCTCATGTGTAAATTAAAGCTAAAATCTGAAGATAATGGGAGTTATACCATAGAAATGAAGAAAGGCAGAATTTGACCTGTAGAACACTAATCATTTGTTGGAAGCATAACTTACAGGCCATCAAAAAACTCTCTTTGTGGAAATATTTGATATGATTCATAGATTCCAAGGCCAGAAGGGACCACTGTGATCATCTAATTTGACCTCCTGTATAATACAGGTCATAGAACTTCCCCAAAATAACTCCTAGATCAGATCTTTTAAAAAAACATCCAATCTTGATTTAAAAATTTCCAGTAATGGGGAATCCACCACGACCCTTGGTAAATTGTTCTCACTGTTAAGAAGCTGTTATGGAAGATAATGAAACACAAACACAGAACCCCATGTTGCCATTTTAGTCAACTTTCAGAGAAGAGCTGAAGCTTAAAAATACATTTTGTAACAAGAGTTGAGTGAGCCCTGACTGAGCTAGCCAGACTTCCTTCTAACTCTGTTACAAGGAGTAGTCACTTCTCAGTGGGCTGGGATATTTTCTTGGAAGCCAAAATGATCTTAACGACCAACAGTGAAAGACACAAGGCTTTAAAAAGAAATGAATTATGCAACCTGATGTAAATGTAAATTATAAGAAGACACTTGGTGCTATAATAACACAAATAATATTATCAAATTGTACACAAACAGTACCCTCCTTCCTGGATTCAGGGAAACACAATGGGTTTTCTATTGATTTAAATTATATCGAGATAGGGCACGTTTATTACGACAGAGTCTTCACACAGACATGACCCAACATAATTACAGGTATAAATTAAAACAATTTAGTTATTTTTGTTCCAGTTAATGTGTAGAGAAGCCCTGAGTCAACAGGAGTTTTAACTTTATTATATGGGTGAAATGCTTTCTCTCGAAGACTGAACCACATTATCCAAACAATACAAAAAGCATGTTCTTCTGGAACAAAACACACACAGAGATCAACAGGCTTCTAGTTCACCTATCACCTTCAGACAGATGAAATTCACAGATATGAAGGCTGGAAGGTACCATTACAACCATTATGATAATCTAGTCTGACATCCTGCATAAGGTGCCCATCACCATAATTTCTGAGCACCTCATGAACTTTAATGTATTTATCCTCCCAAACACCCCTGTGTGGTAGGGAACTATTATCATCCCCATTTTACAGGTGAGAAGCTGAGCCACAGAGTGGCTAAGTGACTTGCCCAATCACACAGGAAATAGGGTAGAGCTGGGAACTGAACTCACTACTCCAAGTCCCCGGCTAGCACCTTACCACTGGGCCACACTTCCTCTTATAACACAAGCCACAACACAATTTCACTCTGCAATTCTTGCAATCCTAACTATGGATATAAATAACACTATAAAAGCAATACACCATTAAAAGTTTACAGTGAAATATTACAAAGATTAAATGAGAACCGAGACCTAGAAACTACAGAAAAAACTATAGTCTAAATCAGGGTGGATAAAAATCAATGATTTAAAAAAAATAAATAAAAAAAATCAGATTTTTTTAATTTAAATTGGATTTTTTTTGATAAAATGCTTTTTGAGGAAAAAACCTATCTAAAGATAGTTTTAATTAAGATACATTATAGCTCAAAGATATCTCATAATGGAATAGGGATTATAAATTTGAATTCTATACTATGAGACAATATATTCATGTAATGTTTAAGAAAAGTTTTGTAAATGAGTTCCAATAGTTCATGGATTAGGGACCCAATCTTATGGGGTTCCACAAGCTTCTGTATAGATTATTTAGGTTAGTCTTTCTATCTACCCAATGGGATTCAGTGCTCAGTCTAGAAGATACCATCAGAGATGCTTAGTTTTGCAGTTCTCAAACTGTGGATTTGTGTCTCCAGAGCTAACATGCTTGTTAACAGCAAAAATGTTTTTAAATCAATCAATAAATAAATAATATACAGAGGTGAGAAATAACAGACCTCAACCCTACTGTCCCTCTGCAAATTTGTGTACACAGAGTCAATCACTTACCTCTCTCTAAAAGTGAAAAGTTTCAAAAAGTTCAATGAATAGAAGATTGTTGGGAGTGGAATAGATCTGGACAAGGAGAAGAAGTCTGGAGATAAATGTGAGAAGGGAGGGACAGGCAGTAGAAACAAAAGTGAAACCATTTGAGCAGCATATTCCAGGAGTCTTGAGGTCTTTCTGAGTGTAGCCTTCATTGATCTACTATACCATTCTCTCACTAGAAGGGAAAACCTATAGTGGCAGCAGACCGTAAAAGAGACCCAGTTTGGGAATATTTTAATGAAGCTCCTCTACCTGTGGGTAAGACAGGATGCGTGCAAAATGCAAACAGTGCAACAAAGAAATGCAAGGCCTGGTTGCCCGAATGAAACAACATCATGAGAAGTGTTGCTTCTCAGGAGGAAGCTGCATTGAAGATGATGAAAGGAACATGTCCTAACACGCAGGATCTCCTGGTTGGTAAACTTTTTTATTTCATTCTTCTTTCTTAAGGACTGCCTGTCTTCCTTCTGGACTAGTCTTGAATTCTCATGTTTGAGCAAAAAATATAGTTGTTACTCTATTGTACTATCATTTTAGATGCAGTGGTGATAAAAAATAAATGGCTGAAATAGGCTGATCTTCCTTTTACAATAATCATCTCTTGTGGTTCAAAAGAGAAAAATCATCATTAGGAAGGTGCTTAGAAAAAACCATGAAACATGTGCATTCTCTGAACTTATAAAACTGCATGCAGCCTGGAAGTTATTTTAATGATCTGACTGCAAACATCTGTGCTCCAGAAGTGAAAGACAGCCAGCTATCATTCTGAAGAGAAACCAAGTGCAAATACAGTAATCATTCTGCATACCTAAATCACTGACAGGATTACAATTAGGGCCCTATCAATTTCATGGCTGCGAAAAAAGTGTCACGGACCATGCAACAAGCCCTTCCTCGTGAAATCTGATCTCCGTCTTGCTGCTGGGAGTGCCCCAATCAGGGGGCTCCTAGCTTCGAGTCCCTGCTGGGCTGGGGAAGGACAGGACTTGTCCTTCCCTTGCATGGCAACTCAGTGTGGGGAAAGGGAAGATCAGATCCACTTCCAGGTACCTTTTGGGTTGGGACCCCCAAGGTTACAATACCATAAAATTTCAGATGTAAACATCTGAAAACATGAAACTGACATGAAACTTTTAAAACCCTCTGACTGTGAAACTGATCAAAATGATTGTGAATTTGGTAGGGCTCTAGTTATAAAGAAACACAATAAAAAAGGTTACTGAATCATGGATTCAGTATCATCTCAGCTAACTCATCGATATAAGGGTTTAAACAATGCTGAGCGCCCATTTCCGTTCACAGCTTAAAAAAAAAAATAGTACTAGTTCTTTATTTTAATAATCTCAACTCTACTGCAGCATGGTTCTGATCCAGAAAAGCATTTAAGCATGTACTTAACTTTAAACATGTGAGTAGTCCCACTGATAGTGAGCTTCTGCTTAAATCCTTTCTGGGCCAAGACCACACAAGATGGGATACAATGAGTCTATCATCATCTGGAAGGCCTTTTACACCATTAACCACTAGGTTATTGATTGTCTTCTGCTGGTTGCTCATTTTGGGTCTTCCCCAGTGACCTTTTATCCAGCAGACTCTTAAATCACATTATTCTCCAGTTAGTCTCCACTTATTTCCAATATATATTGTTATGCTAAAATATTTCGCAACTCCAAAATCTCAAACACAATATTTTAATATTCCCCTGCAGGGCTTTCAAGACATAACTCACTGTTATTAAAAATCCTTATCAATCACCACAGTAGATATTCCCTATGGTCCACCTTGCGTATAGGAAGATCTAATCATTGCTAGCACCAGGCTGATGTATGTGATAAATGGCACACTTTGTTCCTTCCAAATGCTCTTCATTTCACTTGAATGCTGCAGAGAAGAATGACATTTTGGCAGTAGGCCCACATTTTCCAAATATTGTGGAACCAAGGAGCAGAATTCCTTCCATTTCCGGTTTGTATTGTTGCTAGAATCCACTGCTTCACAAGTGTCTCCAATTCCTATGTAGTCCCAAATCAGCACTAACTTAAGCCACTTTTCATTACTAGGTCTTAAAGTGTGATCCCTCTGACTTTATGATAAAGACCACATACTCAATACACCTAAGTTTACAGAATCTGCTTCCTTCCGTTCAAATTTCTACCATTCCAACCCTGAAAAGCACTCTACGTATACTGGTTAAACAAATGCATTAAACACACTGAAGTGCTGTGGAACTCTTTGGTCCTAAATTTTCACAGACAAGGTGGGTGAGGTAATAATATCTTTTATTGGACCAACTTCAATGGTGAGAGGGACAAGTTTTTGAGTTATACAGAGATCTATTTCAGGTCTGGGAAAGATACTGAGAGCATCACAACCAAATACAAGATCAAACAGATAATTAAGCATAAGTAGTTAGAATATGTGAAGGTGAAGTGGTCCATTAATATCCCTGTAGTCATAGGACAAAAAGGGGGGTTAATGGGTTACGGATTGTTGTAATAAGCCATAAATTCAGTGTCTTTGTTAAGACCATGATTTTTAGTGTCTAGTAAAATTATGAATTTAAGCTCCCAGGCTCATCTTTTGAAAGTGTTGTGCAGGTTTCCTTTGAGGAAGAGTTAGATACAGAGCGATCGCTTTGTCAAAAATGTTCACTCACAGGTGATATGGTGTTTTTGTCCTTTATCATTTTCCTCTGAGAATTCATTTGCGACTATAGTGATTGTCTAGTTTTACTCACATAGTTGTTATTGGGGCATTTAGTGCACTGGATGAGGTACACCACATTTTGTAGGATCCATGGATCTTGAAAGATGCGTTGGGGGGTGGGTGTTGATCATTGTAGCAGTAGAGATAAGTCTCAAGTTTTGCATCTGTTGTTCTATTAGGGTCCAGTGCATCCTGATCTGTGGGGAGCTTCCTGCTGCTGATGAGCTTGGATAGGATGGGGAATTGTGTGAAGGCCGGAAGAGGGGATTCAGGAAAGATATCTTTCAGAATAGGGTCCACACCAAGTATGGGTTGTAGTTGTTTCATGAAACCCCATATTGATTCCAGTGTGGGGTGATAGGTGACAATCAGGAGTGTGCAGTCAGAGGGCTTTTTTTCTGTATTGAAGCAGGTTCTCTTGGGGTATTTGGGTAGCCCGTGCCATGATGTGATCTACTTCTCTCGTTGAGTGTCCTTGTTTGGTGAAGGTAGTTTTAAGTGTGTTAAGGTGTATATCCCTAACTTTCTCCTCAGGGCATATTCTGTGGTATCTGAGTGCCTGGCTGTAGGTAACAGATATCTTGGTGCGTTTGAGGTGGTTACTGTATCTATGAATGTAGGTGTGGTGATCCGTGGGTTTCTTGTACATAGTTGTCTGAAAGGTTCCATTATTGAAGTTGATTGTGGTATCCAGGAAGTTGATGTTAGTGTGGGAGTGTTCCAGAGACAGTTTTATGGACAGGTGATGGTGGTTGAAGTTGTGGTAGAAATCTATGAGGGAGTTGAAGTCATCTGTCCAGAAAATAAAAATATCACTGGTGGTATCTCAAGAATATCATTGGTTTTGGGGTGCATTTGTCTAGAAATTCTTCTTCAAGATGGCCCATGAGGAGGCTGGAATATTGGGGAGCCATCCCAGTACCCAGGGCTGTTCCCATGGTTTGGACAAATTGTTTGTTGTCGAATGTAAAATTGTTATGGGTGAGGATGAAATGGATGAGTTTGGTGATGTGTTTTGGGGGGAAATCTGAGAGTTGACCATTGTCTTGTTGATATTTGAGGCAGGCAGTGATGCAATTATTGTGAGGGATGCTGGTTGATAGGGAAGTGACATCCATGGTGGTAAGGATGGTGTTCAGAGGGAGGTTGTTAATGTTGCAGAGTTTCTGGAGGAAGTCAGTTGTGTCCTGAAGGAAGCTGTCCCTTTGTGTCCTGAGTGGTTAGGATGGTTTCTGAGTTCCAATATTCCTTCAGTAAGAATGCTGTGGCTAGATGATGGGTCTACTGGGGTTCCCTTGTTTGTGTATCTTGGGAAGAATGGAGAAGCTCCATGGAGTGGTGTCACAGGGAGGATTCCTGTGAGTCTCTCCCACCTTAGATACAGACCACACTCACTCCAGGTCACCTTCACCACCACCATGCTTTATGATAGTGTTCATTCAGGATGCTGACTGTCATACTATTTACATATATACAAGTCCCGGTCACTTCCCTTCTTACTCCTGGGGTAAAAGGGAATGGTACTAGCAGCAACCAGATCTTCTTTCTTTGAGGCTCTGTCAGCCCCCTTCCCCTTTCCAGGGCTTCCTTCCTCTCTATTTATATGCTCCCAGCTGCTTGGGTTGCTTCTCCTAAATAGCCATTCAGCTGTGGCCCTACTTGTTATCTGGTCTTCCACTTAGATTCCAGTTAAATTTGTGGGGATTTGAGTGACAGGTTACTGAGTCAACTCCTGACTCAGAACCCCTGTCACAGGTGGGCTCATGGGGGATGAGTTTGTAGAGTTTCTCTTACCATTGTTTGAGGAAGGATTTGAGGATATCCTTATGTTCCTGGGTAAATTGTGGTATGGGGTCTTCTTCGAGTTCTTTATAGTAGGTGGTGTCAGAGAGTTGTTGGTTGACCTCATTCATGTAGTCATCATGGCTGAGGACTACGATGGCACCTCCTTTGCTGGTCTGATCACTATCTAGTGGTTAGATTTCAGGGAGTGCATAGCTGTCTTCTCGGCAGTGGAGATTGTGTTGGATGTGCTCTTTGTTAAGGATTTCACAGTTAATTTTCACGTGAAACAATGTAATGATCAAGGGTGTGGGTTAGTCTGCTCTGTGCTGGTCAGATTATTCTTTTTTCTTATGGTGGTCAGATTATTCTTTTTCTTATCGCTGTGGACATGGGGTGATTGTTGGTAGGGACGTGATAACTGTGAGTGGTTTCGGAATTGTTGAAAGAATTCTTTGAGGCAGAGTCAGCAAAAGAATTCTTCTAGTCCTCCGCATGTTAGTATGGTATCAGGTTCTGTGGTAGTTTAACCACTCGGTTTTGTCTTCAGTTCTGACAATTATGGTCTGGTCAGAACTAAGCCTATATAAACATTCAGTGAGAGACCATCGCCATTCCAAATTGGCTTCTCCCCCATTTGCAGAACTCTGTGAACATGCAGCATTTTGTGTGAAATTTTTACAATGGTAAAGTTTCCATCAAAACTAGAAATGACTTTTTTTAAAAAAAAAATTGTGTTTTTGAAAGTTTTAAAACGAACGTTTCATGGTGCATTTCAGATTTCCAGCCGGGATTGGTTATATGGGCACCAGGAACTGTTTATTGCATGGTTCCACAATTGGCTGAGCATGGTCCAAGGGCTCAGGAGGATCAGCTCAGCAGTGGGAGTGGCTGCAGGTTGCCAGAGGGAAAAATTACTTCTTTGAATAAGGACCTGAGCCTGGAGACTTCTCTCTAGCAGCCATGCACAAGGACTTAGGGTTTGCATCTACCTTGTCTCCCCATGAGCAGTATTAGCCACAAGAACAGACTCTGTGCTGTTCCCTTCTGTATGGCAGAGCCACTTATTAAATATTATTTTGAGTTGGAAGGGCAATGATCTATTGCACATGCATCTATGAGGGTGAAAATACAACTTGTCATCTTCGTTCAGATATCTAAGATGTACTGACAATATAACATGATCCCAAGTTTTTGCTTTCAACGTTAGCTTCTCTTCCCAGCTTCTTTGTAAGATAGGTAGGTTGGATGCAGAAGCAGTGGACTGTGGGAAATTTCAAAAGGCCACCCAAGCATTGTAGACCAGTAGCAGGACGACTATTTAACTAATTCATCTTGTCCATGCTCATGCTGGTGCTAAACTGGTTCAGACTGAAATGGTTTAGACTAAACCAGTTCATACACCTGCTTACAGCCTCTACTCTGTCTAGATCTGCTGAAGCACTGTGTGCAGATGGGAAGTGCTTTACAAGCAGTATGCAGGGCTTAAAGGAGTTCTTAGGTCACATTTCTCTAGGTGAAGACAAAGCTTTAGTAGTTGTGACATGCATGTAATGAAACAAAATGATAAAATTCACCATCTGTCTTGCGTGTTTGTGATACTCTAATGCAGAGAGGAGGAAATGGCAGACTGCCTCTCTTGGGGCTTTAACTGTGGATTTTCACACTTTCAAAGGTTTGGTTTCAGAGTAACAGCCGTGTTAGTCTGTATTCACAAAAAGAAAAGGAGTACTTGTGGCACCTTAGAGACTAACCAATTTATTTGAGCATGAGCTTTCGTGAGCTGTAGCTCATGAAAGCTCATGCTCAAATAAATCGGTTAGTCTCTAAGGTGCCACAAGTACTCCTTTTCTTTTTTCAAAGGTTTGGATTTCTTGTAAGGTCAGGTTCAAGCACTCAAACCACTGGCACGTGCCTGCAGCCTTAACAACATACTTTGCAAGGGAGTAACAGTACTAGAAACAATGAGATGCAGGAGCACTTTGTGTTGCTAAAAGGAGTAATTTTTGGTTTTAGATTAATAGATTCATAGATATTAAAGGTCAGAAGGGACCATTATGATCATCTAGTCTGACCTCCTGCACAACGCAGGCCACAGAATCTCACCCACCCACTCCTATGAAAAACCTCTCACCTATGTCTGAGCTATTGAAGTCCTCAAATCGCGTTTAAAGACTTCAAAGAGCAGAGAATCCTCCAGCAAGTGACCCGTGCCCCATGCTACAGAGGAAGGTGAAAAACCTCCAGGGCCTCTTCCAATCTGCCCTGGAGGAAAATTCCTTCCCAACCCCAAATGTGGTGATCAGCTAAACCCTGAGCATATGGGCAAGCTTCACCAGCCAGATACCCAGGAAAGAATTTTCTGTAGTAACTCAGATCCCACCCCATCTAACATCCCATCGGGCCTATTTACCATGAATATTTAAAGATCAATTAATTACCAAAATCATGTTATCCCATCATACCATCTCCTCCATAAACTTATCGAGTTTAATCTTAAAGCCAGATAGGTCATTTGCCCCCACTGCTTCCCTTTGAAGGCTATTCCAAAAGTTCACTCCTCTGATGGTTAGAAACCTTCGTCTAATTTCAAGTCTAAACTTCCCAATGACCAGTTTATATCCATTTGTTCTTGTGTCCACATTGGTACTGAGCTTAAATAATTCTTCTCCCTCTGTGGTATTTATCCCTCGGTTATATTTATAGATAGCAATCATATCTCCTCTCAACCTTCTTTTGGTTAGGCTAAACAAGCCAAGCTCCTTGAGTCTCCTTTCATAAGACAGGTTTTCCATTCCTTGGATCATCCTAGTAGCCCTTCTCTGTACCTGTTCCCGTTTGAATTCATCCTTCTTAAACATGGGAGACCAGAACTGCACACAGTATTCCAGATGAGGTCTCACCAGTGCCTTGTATAACGGTACTAAAACCTCCTTATCTCTACTGGAAATACCTTGCCTGATGCATCCCAAGACCGCATTAGCTTTTTTCACGGCCATATCACATTGGCGGCTCATAGTCATCCTGTGGTCAACCAATACTCCAGGTCGTTCTCCTCCTCCGTTACTTCTAATTGATGCGTCCCCATCTTATAACAGAAATTCTTGTTATTAATCCCTAAATGCATAACCTTACACTTCTCACTATTAAATTTCATCCTATTACTATTACTCCAGTTTACAAGGTCATCCAAATCTTCCTGTAAGATATCCCGGTCTCTCTCTAAATTGGCAATACCTCCCAGCTTCGTATCGTCCGCAAACTTTATTAGCACACTCCCACTTTTTGTGCCGAGGTCAGTAATAAAAAGATTAAATAAGATTGGTCCCAAAACTGATCCCTGAGGAACTCCACTGTTAACCTCCCTCCAGCCTGACAGTTTACCTTTCAGTAGGACCCGCTGTTGTCTCCCTGTTAACCAATTACTTATCCACCTTTCAATTTTCATATTGATCCCCATCTTTTCCAATTTAACTAATAATTCCCCATGTGGCACAGTATCAAACGCCTTACTGAAATCTAGGTAAATTAGATCCACTGCGTTTCCTTTGTCTAAAAAATCTGTTACTTTCTCAAAGAAGGAGATCAGGTTGGTTTGGCACGATCTACCTTTTGTAAAACCATGTTGTATTTTGTCCCATTTACCATTGACCTCAATGTCCTTAACTACTTTCTCCTTCAAAATTTTTTCCAAGACCTTGCATACTACAGATGTCAAACTAACAGGCCTGTAGTTACCCGGATCACTTTTTTTCCTCAAAAATATGAACTATGTTAGCAATTCTCCGATCATACGGTACAACCCCTGAAATTGCTGGATTCCAAAACTGACAGAGGTTTATGATGCTCTGCTGAGAGGCTTAGTGGCTCACTTTCTATCTTTTAGTGGTGGACCTAATTCTGTTTCTCATTCCTCCCTAATGACAAGGGCAGAAAGTGCCATTAAGGCAAGAGAGGAAGGAAAGAAAACTTGGGGTGATGACTTTTTCAGAGCTTGGAATGTGAGAGAGAATACAAACATTTGAGACCATCTTTATCTGGTGGGCTGGAAGTGCTGGGACACGGAATTACCATGAGAAGGGTCAAAATCCAGGCATAAAATCTGCAGGTGCTGAGACTCCTCCAAGTGCAGCAAGGCTGAGACTCATTAGAGGGTTTATTGGGTACTTGCTGCTGATTGTGCATGCGTGCACACACATGCAAACTATACACAAAGCCATCCAGTTTAGGAGGAGCACGTTGTCCCATTCAAGCTTTACTGGTCTCTGATCTTTGAAAAAGAATAATAAAGTTCTTTGGAAGCTTTGCAATTTCAAATGTAACAACGCACTAGAATTTTTGCCTGCTTCAGTCTAAGATCCATCACAAGGCAGCAGAGGAAAACTTCAGATCATATTAAAAGGAAATGTTTATAGAAGCGCTTTGCTCTTTCTACAAAAACTGAGGTTCACATTCCAAGATGAGTAAGCTTATATGCTTCCCAAAAGAAACCTCAAAATTCCTTTACTCTTAAAAAAGAGGGGTACAAGATTGATTCTGGGAAAGAACAGTGACTAAAAGGCTGAGTATAATTATCTTTCCTCATATGCTCATGACTTTGAAGTTGGATCAGTTTTACTGAAAACACATGTTGCCGAATGCTAAAACATCTCACACAGAGGTGGCCAACCTGTGGCTTCGGAGTGGCACGTGGCTCTTCAGAGGTTAATATGCTGCTCCTTGCCTAGGCGCTGACTCTGAGGCTGGAGCTGCAGATGCTAACTTTCCAATGTGCTGTGGGCTGCTCACTGCTCAACCCCCTGTTCTGCCCAAGGTCCCGCCACCACTCCACTCCCTCCCACAAGGCCCCTGTCCCTTCCCCCTGCCTGCCATGCCCTCGCTCCTCACCAGAGCCTCCTGCGCACTGTGAAACAGCTGATTGCAGCGGGCAGGAGGCATGGGGAGATGCTGATTGGCAGGGCTGCCGGTGGGTGGGAGGTGCTGGGAGCGGCTGCTGATATATTACTGTTGCTCTTTGGCAATGTAAATTCCAATTCATTGGTAAATTCTGGCTCCTTCTCAGGCTAAGGTTGGCCACCCCTGCTCTCACACATTACCAGCTGAGATAGGACAGGTAATTTGTAATCTTAAAATTCCCTGATACCAGGCCAGGATTCATTAGTTACTGGCTATTTAGCTGAAATTTCCCAAGCACAGTACTTCACTATATCATCATCTGAAAAGAGATTTTATTGTGGGGGATCACATGGTTCAATTTCCCTTATAACTGGGGCTCTCTCCTCCCTCTCTACCACTTACCAGTATCAATTCAGTGTTGCTGATTTTTGGGATGGGCGACTCCTGCTGCTGGCAGTCTCATGATGACACAAAGTTCTAGCAATCATGTGACTTGAGGGGGGCGGGGGAGGAGAAGGCTTCTAAACAGTTTCCTGTAGCCTAGTGGAAGAGGCACAAAACTGCAAGCCCAGAGACCATGAGTTCTAATCCTGGCTCTTTCACTGACCGCTGTTAGTATTTTGGTGCCCATACAAAACCTCATTATTAAACAAGGTTTTAGCCTATTAGACAGGAAGACCCAGAGACTTATAGACCAATCAGCCTAACTTTGATACCTGGAAAGATCCTGGAACAAATTATTAAATAATCTGTTTGTAAGCAGCTAGAGATAATAGGGCGATAAGCAATAGCCAACATTGATTTGTCAAGGACAAATCACACCAAACCAACCTAATTTCCTTCTTTGACAGAGTTATTGGCTTAGTGGATATAGGGGAAAAACAGTAGACATGATACAGCTTGATTTTATTTAGGCTTTTGGACACAGTCCCACATGACATTCTCATAAACAAAGTAGGGAAATGTAGTCTAGATGAAATTACTATAAGATGTGTGCACAACTGTTTGGAAAAAAACAACAACACAACCATACTCAATGAGTGGTTATCAAAGGTTCACTGTCAAACTAGGAGGGCATATCTAGTGGGATCCTGGAGAAGTCAGTCCTGGGTCCGGTACTATTCAATATTTTCATTACTGACTTGGATAACGGAATGGAGAGTATGCTTATAAAATTTCCAGACGACACCGAGTTAGGGGGGGTTGCCAGCACTTTGGAATACAGGATTAGAATTCAGAACGACCATAACAAATTGGAGAATTGGTCTGAAATCAACAAGATGAAATTCAATAAAGACAGGTGCAAATTCCTACACTTAGGAAGGAAGAAAAATCAAATGCACAAATACAAAATGGGGAATAACTAGCTAGGTGGCAGTACTGCAGAAAACGATCTAGGGGTTATAATGGATCACAAATTGAATATGCAACTGTGATGCAGCTGCAAAAAAGGCGAATAGTCTGGGGAGTATTAATAGAAGTGTCATGCCGAAGACACAGGAGGTAATTGTTCTGCTCTACTTGGTGGGGCCTCCGCTGGAGCAGTGTGTCCAGTTCTAGGCACCACACTTTAGAAAAGATGTGGACAAACTGGAGACAGTCCAGAGGAGAGCAACACAAATGAGAAAAGGTTTAAAAAAGCTGACCTATGAGGAAAGGTTAAAAAACCTGGGAATGTTAAGTCCTGAAAAAAGAAGGCTGAGGGAGGAACCTGATCGCAGTCTTCAAAAATGCTGAAGGGCTATTCAAAAGAGGACTGTGACCAACTGCGCAGGTGGTCCCCCAGGAACTGGTTCTTGGCCCTATGCTATTTAACATTTTCATCAGTGACCTGGAATAAACATAAAATCATCACTGATAAAGTTTGTAGATGACACAAAAATTGGGAGAGTGGTAAATAATGAAGAGGACAGGTCACTGATATAGAGCAATCTGGATCACTTGGTAAACTGGGCACAAGCAAACAATGTGTGTCTTTAATCCGCTAAATGTAAATGTATACACCGAGAAACAGACTGTAGGCCATACTTACAGAATGGGGGACTCTATACTGGGAAGCAGTGACTCTGAAAAAGATTTGTGGGTCATGATGGATAATCAGCTGAACATGAGCTCCCAATGCAATTATGTGGCCAACAAAAGCTAACGCAATCCTTGAATGCTGTAACGGGACTGGCCACCACCCGATCTCCCCGTTATCGCCAGAGGTTGCCCTCCAGCTCCCTGCATCTGTTGTCCCCCTCTTTAGGGCTCCTTAACCAAACTCAAGATAGTCCAAAGGAAATTAAAACATTCCCCACCTGGGGTCCACTTTATTCAGTTCTCAGGTATACACTGGTCCTCCAAGCCCCAGCACCAGTTCAGTGTCTCTCCCCCTAGCTGCGGGGTTCCCAGCCCTTTTCCTCAGAGCTGGGCATAGTTCAGTCTCTGCAAGCGCAAATCGTGTTCCCTGCAGCTGTTGTTTCCTCAAGCCAGCTACAGCTTCTCAGGCTTCTGCTTCCTGAGCATCTCCCAGCTTACTGCAGCCAGCTGCTGCTCTCACACAGATGTACCTCCTTTAGTAATCAGGGTTGGCTAGCCCCAGGCCCTCCAGGCATTAAGGGGTGAGCCACTTTGTTACAGATACATAAAAAAAGAATCTTGAGTGGGAGTAAAGAGGAACTGGTGTGACTGCTGCTGGAATATTGTGTCCAGTTCTGGTGTCCACAATTCGAGAAGGATATTGATAAATTGGAGAGGGTTTGGAGAAGAGCCATGATTAATGGATTAGAAACTGATTAATGGATTAGAAAACATGCCTTATAGTGAAAGACTCAAGGTACTCAGTCTATTTAGCTTAACAAAGAGAAGGTTAATGGGTGACTTGATTACAGTCTAAGTCAGAGCCTCATAAACAAACTAAGCAATTGCTTAGGGCCGCCAGCAGTTCAAGGGGGTCACTTACTCAGTTTTTATTATAAGAACTTGCTCATTTTAGAATGGGGGAGACAAAAATATTCCTGCTTAGGGCCCCCAATGGGCTAGCACTGCCAAAAAGTACCCACAAGGGGAACAAATATTTACTAATGAGCTAGTCAGTCTAAGAGAGAAAAATAAACAACATGATCCAATGGCTCAAAATTGAAGCTAGACAAATTCAGACTGGAAATATGGCATAATTTGTTTAATGTTGAGTGTAATTAACCATTGGAACAAAGGTCATGGCGGATTCTCCATCACTGGACATTTTTTCAAGATTGGATTTTTTCTAAAAGATCTGCTCTGGGAATTATTTTGGAGAAGTTCTATGGCCTGTGTTATGCAGGAGATCAGACTAGACCATCCCTTCTGGTCTTTGAATCTATGAAAAAAACAAGTATTTACTTGTATAGTTACTGTTGTTCTTAGAGAGGAGGTGCAGACATGCATACATAGGTGTACACCCACCCAGGCTAGACTCTCCCCTGGTTATATAAGGGTAGCATCGACCAGACCCCCTCAGATGTCAAGAGTATAAAGTCTGATGTAGAGGCGACAGAGAGTGGTTGTGGAATACACACCTGCAACTCATCTCAAAGAACAGTTACAATGTAGGAAAAAGAAAAGGAGTACTTGTGGCACCTCAGAGACTAACCAATTTATTTGAGCATAAGCTTTCGTGAGCCACAGCTCACTTCATCGGATGCATCCGATGAAGTGAGCTGTAACTCACGAAAGCTTATGCTCAAATAAATTGGTTAGTCTCTGAGGTGCCACAAGTACTCCCTTTCTTTTTGCAAATACAGACTAACACGGTTGTTACTCTGAAACCTGTCATAATGTAGGAAAGGAACCATTTTTCTTCTTTGAGGAGACGCAGCTATGTTCCCTGTAGGCAGATCACAAGAAGTACCCTTGAATGACTTTACAGATGGAGCACTGTTCCTTAATGTACCGAGACACAAGCACCTTGGGTAGGGGACACTATTAGGGATCACCCACACACACGACGGCCAATGCTTGAGCCTTGGTTAGGGCATCACACATGGCAGCCAACTACTCTAACTCTAAACTAAACTTAAGGTATTACTAGCTATCATCTAGAGCAGTGGTTCCCAAACTTGTTCTGCCGCTTGTGCAGGGAAAGCCCCTGGTGGGCTGGGCCGGTTTGTTTACCTGCCGCGTCCACAAGTTCGGCTGATCGCAGCTCCCAGTGGCCGCTGTTCGCTGCTCCAGGCCAATGGGAGCTGCTGGAAGCGGCGCGGGCCGAGGGACGTACTGGCCACCGCTTCAGGGGTCTGAAAGAAGACTATGTTCTGGAGGAAAAAGGGAGAGGAAGGATCCTGGACTCCTTTGAAGACTCTGACCACATTCCAAAGAACGCTCAAGGGTGGTGAAGAAAATGAAGCAAGAAATAGCATATTGGTATTTATTATTTTGCAGGGATCTGCATATCTCTTGTGCAGTCTAAAGTAAATTGATTTGTTTTAAATATCCTTCTGCAAAGTCTGTGTCTACTGGCTTCACTGTCACATGTCCCTGAAGGGTTAAACTATAAACCAGCGTGCACGTAAGAGGAGTAAGGCTTTGCTTAAGCCACTGGGAGACCTGGAGGGTTCAGCACTCGTCCTGGGGCCTCGTTTGGGGCAGCTGGGCCGTGGGGTCCCACTTCTAAAAAAGGATACTTGACAGAGTCTGGGACCAGCAAGCATTCCAGAGGCCAGAGCCAGACATAATGTCTGAAGCCTACCGTGACTCAAGGAAGCTTGAAAGTACAAAGGCCCAATGTGTGAGTCCAAACACAGCAGCCTGGTGAGTGTTCAGAAAAGGGCTGCTTGACCAGGGCTGTGACACCAGGTCTCAGAGGCCCAAATCTCAGCCACTTTTCCACACAAGTCTTTCAGGAGGAACACGGCAAATACATGCTTCTGTAACCCACACCAATATAGCATGATCCTGTGTCACCCTCTAAGAGCTGGACCACATATAGGAATGTACGACAGGATACTGCTTTGATACTAAGAGACATGGCTCCTTTGCTCAAGTAATATAGGGCCATACTTCATCCACAGGTCCCAGGTTCAGTTCCCTGCAGGTGACCCGAACAGAGTCATTGTTACATCTGCCTATTCTGTCTGTAACCATTAGGCCACAGTCTGATCCTAGAGCTGGGCAGAGAAACTAAGATTTCTGGTGGTCATTGTTCCACAGCTGTCTCTCAAATATTTATGTCATGTATACTTGTGTAAAGTAACTAGCAGTGTGCATGTCATGCCTCCTGGTACAGGCTAGTCCACAGAGAATAACAGCATACTTTCTGCCTCCCTGCTTATACCTATAGCGGACACTGAAGATATCTATGTTCTATGGCAGAGGTTCTCAAACTGTGGTCCGCAGACCATAGCTCCTTTTAAGGCGCACCTGGGCAGCAGCACACAGAGAATGAAGGGCCACCCACCTAATCAGTGGAGCCATGCAGGTGTGGCTCCACTTATTAGGT
Organism: Eretmochelys imbricata; assembly: GCF_965152235.1. Classification (NCBI taxonomy): domain Eukaryota; kingdom Metazoa; phylum Chordata; order Testudines; family Cheloniidae; genus Eretmochelys; species Eretmochelys imbricata. The sequence goes on from NC_135577.1 coordinate 115,417,136, forward strand.
GCCTGGAACCTGGAGAAGACACACATGTAAGGTGAGATGGTGGCCTTGGGTGGAATGGGGGTAAGTGGGGTGAGAAGAGGGGGTGGGGAAAATTTGGGGCGTGCAGGGCTCAGCGGCCATAGAAAGAGGCTACTTTCCCCAGCTCCAGGGCTGGGGCTGCTGGGGAGAGACGCCCCTCCTTCCCAGCCCCAGCTCTGTGGCTGCTGTGGCCGGGGAGAAACCGCCCCACCTTCCCAGCCCCAGCTCAGGGGCTGCTGCAGCAGGGGAGAGAGGACACATCCATCGCATTAGAACGTAAGACTACTGATATCAAAATAAGAGTTGTGTGCTTTTATATGTAGAGCAAAAAAACGTTAAATATTATTAAGGTTTTTTTATATAGCGCTTTTATCCAAAGCTCTTTGCAATAGTTAGCTAATGGTGCAAATAACATTTGGAAAGTTCATTAAGTGGTCCGCCGAGATCCTCAGCAATTTTAAAGTGGTACACCTCTACCCCGATATAACGCGGCCTTCGGGAACCAAAAAATCTTACCATCTTATAGGTGAGACCGCGTTATATCAGGGTAGGGAGAGGAACTGCTCCCCGCCCCAGCTCACCTCCACTCTGCCTCCACCTCCTCCCCTGAGCGCACCGCTGCCGCTCTCCTTCTCCTTCCCTCCCTCCCTGCCAGGCTTGCTGCTCCAATCAACTGTTTGGCGCGGGAAGCCTGGAAGTGGGGGTGGGAGGGGGGGGAAGAAGCGGAGCGGCGTGCTCAGGGGAGGAGGCAGAGTGGAGGTGAGCTGAGGCGGGGGGCTGCAGCAAGTGGCGGGGGGGGGGGGGGGGCAGAGGAACCGCTTGCGGTAACACAAATTCGGATATAACGAGGTAAAGCAGCCCTGCTCCCCGGAGCACTGCTTTACTGCATTATATCCGAATTCACGTTGTATCAGACTGCATTATATCGGGGTAGAGGTATATGCAAAAAAAAAAAAAAAAAAGTTTGAGAATCACTATTCTATAGATCAGAAGGTTGTACATTCAAACCCTGCTGAGGATGATTCGTGTGGAAGTGAAAACATATACAACGGCAAAGTTAGCATAAGAACCTTGGAGTAATAGTTGGAACTATTTCATATTGCAAAACATTGCATCTAGAAGTGAATTCGAATGCTGTGTTAATATTTATTTTATTGTTTGTATTTTGGTTAATAGGAGCTGCTCTGTTAAGGGGGTATGGCAGACTGAGAGAAGCTTGAAGGAGATTTTGCCTGTGTTTCCAGAGATTGGAAGAGGCTGTTTGCATAAGCTACAGAAAGGTGATAACTTGATCTAAGATCCATACTTTTCTGGAAAGCAGCCTCATTCTCACAGTGCAACGTTAATACTTAATAGCGATTGGATTCCTCAGAGTATTCCTAATAAACTACAGAACCTCTTCATTTGTAGGTTACCGGTTTGGATCCTAGCCAGCTCAGAAAGGATTAAAAATTGTTCCCATCTGATGGATGTTTGGTAGCCCCTATATGAGTATGGCAAGTCCCAGTTCCAGTTCCTAATATCACCATTAAGCTTTGAACTAGATTGATCCCTTGTGGGCAGGGCCTGGTTCTTACTAAGTGTTTGTACCTACCACTATGGGGCCCCAACCTAAGTGGGGTCCTCCAGCTAAAACTCCTGCAGTGGGGGCCAGTCATCTTGCTATACATTTGTAAGAGTTGGGAAGACTAATGTCACACGCACACAGGAGTCTGGGCATGGGAAGTTCAAAAAAAAAAAAAAAAAATCAAAGGACAGACCAAAAAAACCAGGCCTTACATTTTTTTAAAAGTCTCAATTTCAGGGTCAATCTCAGTTTTTTGGGGACAGACATGTTATTTTTGTATGTGTGGGGTTGGCAGTGGTGCAAATGGTTGTAAGCAGTGCCAGGTCACTGTGGGAAGGTCAAATGTCCTTTGTAATCCTGTGATACTGTACTGGTTGTTGTGTATGAAGTCTTTCACTTATGGTTATCAATAAAAAAACAACAAAAAGGGAGCAGAGAAAGAGGGCTAACTTCACGGCACAGATAACACCATCTACCCACTAAGTTGCGGAGCAGCACTGCTAACAGCCCACTGATTCAACATGGAACTAAGAAACAGAAAACAGAATTGTAGATGTGAAAGCAGTCACTGCAGAGCATGCAAAAGTCATGTTCACTGTGATCTAGAATGGGTTATGTGGTTTGTTTGGGTTATAGCCTTCTGTACAATACAATGGCAGCCAGGGTATTTTGCAGTTCTGCCTCTCTATTACTGCATTTGCTTCCTGTTGCCATCTGGAGTATCCAGTCTGTACCAACATTTAAAACAAGAAAGAAGACACCGGTTTGTTGGATCTTCCAACTACCCTTAGTTCCTGATAAATCTGCAATATTTAAAGGGATGTTGTCATCAAAAAAGAAAAAAAAAATCATCACACTTATCTGAAACCCTGAAAGAAATTAGAGGGGAAAAACCCCTTTTCGTGTGTTTACTTAGGGTTTGTCTACACTGGCACTTTACAGCGCTGCAACTTTCTCACTCAGGGGTGTGAAAAAACACCCCCCCCCCGAGTGCAGCAAGTTTCAGCGCTGTAAAGCACCAGTGTACACAGTGCCCCAACGCTGGGAGCTACGCCCCTCGTGGAGGTGGGTTTTTTATGGTGCTAGGAGAGCTCTCTCCCAGTGCTGCCGCGGCACTGCTTTAACGTTGCCAGTGCAGACTAGCCCTTAGTGAAAGCGACCGTTTACAAAGTGTGGTTGAACGTACAATTTGCTCTGATTGTGTGGATTTTTCCAACAGCAACATTGGTGAGAAACTATTTTTAACTCATTTTCTGAAATCCACTGGACAGGCATATGTGTTCTTTTTCGTTTAGTACCTCAGCTGATTATGCCCCTGTGTTTGTTTTGATGTGGTGGATCCAAACAAGAAATGCGACCATAGCTATCATTCAGAAAACCGAAGAAATTAAAATGTTTGATTTTTAAAAAACGGTCTCACCTTTGCTTAGGATCCTTCTTCAGCAAACCTGACAGAAGAGATTTTGCTTCAGGTGACAAAGTGCGTGGAAACCTAATCTCCTCCATAAGGATAAGTTCAAAGAGCTTCTCATGGTCCTGATTGTAGAAAGGGAGCCGGCCACACATCATTTCATACATTACGACTCCTAAGCCCCACCAGTCTACTGCACGACCATAGTCATTATCTTCCAGCACCTGCAGAAACACAGAGAACAGCTTTAGTAGGTATTCCTGTGCTGTGACTATGCAAGGAATTCAAGTGACAGGGACTTATACTATTATATTCGTTTTCATGCATTTCACAACTCTGCAGGCACAGCATACTTGCTGCAGCTGAGAGAGCAGATCCCATTGCAGACAACTGACACTAATGCACACCAATGATTTATCCACAGGGAACGCTCTAGGCAAGCAAGAGGGAAAAAAGGCTAGAGAGAGATGGCTCTACCCCCCTTCCCCCCCCCACATTACTTCCATGATATGCATAACCTAATGCCTAGAGGCTGAGAACCCAAGTCTGTTCTCAGATTACACAGCCAGCTGTTAAATCCTAACTTATTCATTAGAAACCATTCCAAATGGGGCCTCATTTTAAAAACAGGATGCCATTTGGGGGGCAAGAGAGGATTGATTAACCTATTGCTTCAAAGCTACAATCATATCTATATCTGTTCCCTCTCCATGTCAACTTGTACGTTTTCTTTATCCTCACCAGAAAAGCTATGCAGCAACCCAGGAAAGACAGCTTGCAAGTTTTAGAAGAATTGCTGAGCTGAATTAAACTGTAAGGGCCCAAGGTTCAAAATAGCTCAGTTCTCTTTTGCACTTCTGGCCTTTATGTTGCCCTAAATGGGAGCCAAGTGCTTTTGAAAATCTGGCCCTAAATCTTTTCAATTTGCAATCTCCTTATTATACACACAGATGTTCAGAAAAAAAATTGTTTCTCTCTCACAGTGGAGAAAATCTACTATTACAATTTTCTCTTACTTAATTGTATCCTCAGGTTTAGGTTGGGTTACATGATATTTGATAGCTTTACTCTCCTTACAGTTCTGCACTTTACTGCTTCTCACTGGTACGAGGTAAAAGCACTGTTTGTTCATTCTTTAGTGCCTTGCAGTGTCAGTGCCTACCCAATTTACAGAACTGCACTTCAGAACCATTTATGCTCAGAAATAAGTCTTCAGTAGGACTCAGGACCAAAGAGCCAACTGAAGCCAGAAGTAGTTTTGCCACTAACTTCCATGGGAGCAGAATCTGGCACTTTATGAATTAATTATTAAGATCCTGTGGATAAAGAGAAAGATCAAGATTTTCTTTGTAAAAAATTGTTTGTGTTCTCTCTATATATTCACTAATTATTTAGTACTCTGCCTTAAAAATTATCTGAATCAGAAAAAAAGTCCTGCAGTAAAAATCCAAAGGCTGTCAGGTATTAGATTACCCCGCACAGGTCTATTTACAGCATCTCTTGCTGTATGATTCACACCAAACGACAGCTGGTTCTACAGCTGCCCCATATATGTATAAGACCAACACAGCTGCTTGTCTGCCAGGATTCCAGGAGCCAGCCTCATCCTTTATGAGGAATCACAGTCTCTAACTTCATAGGAGATAGTGTGTGATAATGCAGTTAGCCATATTTCTGAGCCACACCCTTTCACGAAGCACTTCCTGTTCATTCTAAACCACTTAGGTTACTTAAAATAAAGTAGACACATTGCTACTAGATACACAATAGGAATAATTTTTTTTTTAAAAGCCAAGATCGAGTCCTACAAAATCAGGCCTTCTAAAACTCAACAACGATAATTTGGCCAAGATACTAAAAGAACACTAGTTATAATTCAGATTACTAACTAGAACCCTGAATTTCTTACCTCCATACAGCACAAAACAAGTACCAATCCTTATTTTTCAAAGTAAAAAATACTTCTCACAAACCCCACAGTGCTTATATTAATGTTTATACAAAACAGGACAATGATTTAGTCTTACTTTAAGTATGTTCACAACTGAGAAGAGAAAAAATAATATAGAAGTAGCATGAAAGGTACTTATATACCCATGATTTATTGCAATGTGCATGGTAACTGAGAAGCAATAGGTAACAAGGTCATTTAACTTAAATTAAGCGGATGGTCAGTTCACCACAGTTCTTGGCAGCTGTGTGATGGAATTTACAAGAGAAGACACAACAGCTGTAAACAGGACAGTCATCAATATATCTGACACATCAAAGCGGACGCAGTTCAGTCCCTACCATCCATGCACAAGATTCCAATACGAACCTAAAAACAACTATGTAACAACTGTATAAACACGCTCTTATGCTGGATTCAAGTTACAAATAGAGAGGAAAAGAAAGAGACCCCTACTTTTAAGGATACATGACCTTAAACATACAGAATACTCATTCATGCACGATTTCCAGATTTTTTGCATGCTATCAGCCAGATGACAAAAGCCTTCAGAATTTAACACTCCAACCAATAGCTGGGATTTGCAATGAAGAGTGTGAGCTAGGTTAGTCAAAAGGATTTGTCCTTCTGTGTTATGGTTAAGCCAGATCATTATAAATATTAAAGGAAAATATTACAGGTAAAATGATTGAGGGGTAATTCATATAGAAACATTCCGTGGCTGCTTCAGACACATTCCGCGTCAGGAAAAAATTCAAAAGTTAAATAATCTCCAATGAGATTTGCCCAGTCTTTCACTGGCCCACAAAATCCACAGTTATAATCAGAGACTAAAGTTTAACACTGCTTTTAAAAGGGATAATGGCAGATTTAAAGCCATATTTGTAAACAACAAACTGCCTTAGCTGTTTTACTGATAACTCTTTGTGTCAGTGGTTCTCAACCTATGGACTGCTGATGATTCACAAGGAGCTTCTGGTTGTCCATGAGAGCTGGCAGACATCATGGAGCTGGCTCGATCTCCTTGCTTCAAGCTACTTTGACAGGTGCCCAGGTTCTTCATTTCAATGAAGCGGCTGGATGGCTGTACAAAGAGCTGGAAAAAATGAACACAGCTGCCTCCCCGCCACTGCTGTGTAGGAGGAGAGTATAAACAGAAGCCTCCAGAAAGGACAAGAGCCATCAGTGGAACAAAACAAAAACAAAAGCAATGTTTCCCAAAGGTAACTTTTCCATGTAATCAATTCCTGTACTTGTGCCTTACGCTGCTATAACTGAAAGCATGTTTACTCGTGGCTCCATTTCACCCAACTTGGACAAAGAGCGAAATGGAGCCACGGTTTCGTTTTCATGCTGTTGTGCACTGGCACAGTGCTCCACTGTCCGGACTGCAAACAGTTCAGGGGAAAGGTTTAAAAACTTTTAAAGAGGGAAGTCATGAAAACATTTCTGCTAATTAAGTTCTGCAAAATGTCTTTAGTACAAAGAAATGTAAAATTCTGAGCACAGATTGCCTGTCCGTATTGTTCCTTCCAGAAAAGGATGGTACACTATTCACTTTGGGGAATATCTATCTGTCTATAATGGTATATGCTAGCTGCACCTTTGTCCCCTACCTAGTCTCTCTGAGTGTACCTCCTCAGGTGTCAAACCTTGTGCCTTTACCTATCCCAGGCCTGAATTCCGCTTTTCTACCTCTAATTAGACTGGGCCCTAGACCATCAACCCTGTGTATCAATCATGCTTACCCAGCAAGTCTGAGTGAGCTCTGACAACCTGTAGTTCTTCCCTTTGGGAGTCTCTGACCAGCGTTGTACAGTGACAAAACAGCTTTCCTAAAGGATGGTTTATTTTGCAGAAGGAATAAAGCATTTAGAGCAAAAAAGAGGGTCACTCACCTTGTGCAGTAACTGAGGTTCTTCAAGATGTATCCCCCTGTGGGTGCTCCACTTGGGCGCCCCATGCCTCTAGTCAGAGAGCTTTGACAGCAGTACCCGGTTGGGCTGCACATGCGCTCTCCCTGTCTCACACCTGTAGCAGTGGTTAACAAGCGCTGTGTGGCCAACCCCCATCTCAGTTCTTTCTCAACTGCAGAGGACCTTGCAAAAACTCCAAAGCAGAGGGGAGGAAAGTGGGTAGTGGAGCACTCACAGGGACATACATCTCGAAGAACCTCAGTTACTACACCTTCTCTTCTGCTTCGAGTGATGTCCTTGTGGGTGCTGCACTTCAGGTGACTGTAGAGCAGTGCCCCTCAGTGGAAAGGAGGGGCTTCAGAGTTGGATCTGTGATAGATGATAGGACCGTGAGTCCTAATAAAAAGTGTCAGATGTCAAATCTTGCTTGATTGCGTAGTGCTGAATGAATGTGTGGGCCAAGGACCAAGTGGCTGCTTTACATGTCTAATAGTCACAGCATTAAGGAAGGCTACCAACCGGGAGAGCGACCTGGTAGAATGCGTTCTAACCCCCCAGTGGGGGTTCAAGTTTGTCTTGGCGTTAGCAGAGATGAATGCACTCTGACATCCATTTGGAGAGTCTCTGCTTATATATAGCTTCTCCTTTGGATCTCTCCGTAGTTGAGAGAAACAGTTTTGGTGCCTTCCTGAATAGTTTAGTCCATTTGAGATAAAAGGCTAGTGCCCTTCTGACACCTAGAGGATGAAGTGCTGCTTTTTGCCTGTTGTTATGAAGTTTAGGGAAGAATGCAGGAAGATTAATAGGTTGGTTGAGGTGGAACGAAGAGGGTACATTAGGTAGAAATTTAGGATGCGCTCTTAGAGTGACCTTGTTCTTGAAAAAGATCGTGTATGGGGGTATGCCAGGAGGGCCCCATATTCTCGTACACATCTTATGGATGTGATGGCGACAAGGAAGGCTATTTTCATTGAAAGGCGTAACAGTGAACGGCAGCCAAGGGCTCAAACGGAGGTCTGGAAAGTGAATGAAGTACTAAATTAAGATGCTATGGAGGCACTGGGACTCAGAGTTCAGGACAGAGGTTCCAGAAACCTTGTAGGAATTGTTTTGTAGTTGGATGGGCAAAGACTGAAAAAAACTCATCCACTTTAGAGTGGAACATTGTGACAGGTGCGAGGTAAACTCTGAATGAGCTCAGTGAAAGACCCAGGTTTTTTTATTGAAGCATATAGTCCAGGATTAGTGGTAGAGCAGAGGTGGTAGCTCTGATTTGTTTGTTCTGGCACCTGTGTGGAATCTCTTCCATTTGTGGAGATAGGCTGAGTATGTAATCAACCATCTCTGCTGCCTAGCAAGGTATCCTTCACCCTTTCTGAGCAGGTCATCTCCTTGCTTTGAAACCATGGAGGAGCCATGCTCCAGGTTCGGGTACAAGATCTGACCTGCATCTTGTGACAGGAGATGTGGAAGAAGTGGGAGAACTCGCAGTGAACATGCAGACATCTGCTGCAAGTATGGAAATCAAATTTGTCTGGGCCATGTGACAGCTATCAAGATGACCCTGGATAGGTCAGTCTTGATCTTTTATCTGACCCTAGACAACTACGGGGTAAGAGAGAAAGCATAAAAGCGAGGTGCAGCCCATCTTAGGAGGAAGGCATTGTCTATGGATCCTGGCCCCAACCCCACTTTGGAGCAAAATGATGGGCATGTGCTGTTCTGACTCATGGCAAGTAGATCTCTGGGGGGGGAAATCCCATTGCTGGAATACATGCTGTATCACCGAGGTATTTATTTCCCACTCATGATTGTAGGAGAACTTTCTGCTTAACATGTCTGCTGTGGTGTTGTGACGTCCCAGAAGATAGGAGGCTGACATGGTGATGTTATGATAGATGCACCAGTTCCAGAGTCTTAAAGCCTTGGCGCAGAGGGAGCGTGACCTTGCTCCTCCATGTTTGTTTATATAGAACATGCAAGCAACGTCGTCCATCGGGATCTGTATGGTTTTGTTTTTGATCATAGGCAGAAAGTGGGTTCATGGGTTGCGAACTGCTTGCAGTTCCAGAACGTTTATGTGCAGTGCTGATTCCGAAGAAGACCACCTGTGCTGTACTGTCAGGTTGTTTAGATGGACCTCCCAGCCCACTAGGGAGACATCCATTGTGATTATCATTGTGGGGGAATCTGTAGAAAGGGGACCCCTGCACACACGTTGTGTGAATGGGACCACCACTCTAGCGAGTTCATGACCTTCTGTGGTATGTTGAGAGGCTTGCTCGGACTGTGTTTGTGGGGGATATACACTGTCCTGTGCCACCCTTGTAGGTAGCCCATGTGTAATCTGGTATGTTTTACGATGGAGGTGGTTGCCACCATGTGGCCTAGTAGTTTGACGCAAGTCCTGGAAGATGTTTGTGGACTGTTCACTGTAGCGTTGATCAGATTCACTAATGTGACAAATCTGTGCAGTGGTAGTGAAGCTTTCGCCTCCAACGAGTTTAGGTGAGCCCCAGTGAATTCTAGTTCTTGTACTGGTGTCACTGTTGGCTTTTGAATGTTTATTTGGAGACTGAGTTTTGTAAAACTGAGTTTTGTGTGGCTTTGATGGCTTCTTCCCAAGTGGGGGCTTTGAGTAGACTGTTGTCTAAACATGGGTACATCATGACCCTTTGCTTGCATAGATGGGCCGCTACCACTGCTAGAACTTTGGAAAAAACTTGAGGGGCCATGGAGAGGCCAAAGAGCAGCATCTTGTACTGATAGTGATCTTGTCCCAAAACAAACTGGAGGAACCGCCTGTGTGATGGATGTCTGGCGACATGAAAGTATGAGTCTTGCAGGTCAAGGGCCGAAAACCAGTCCTCTCATGGGATTACTGTTGCTAAAGTAACCATCCTGACAAAAGTGTTTTGACAAATTTGTTTAGGTTTCTCAGACCAAAAATGGGCCTCCAAACCCTGGATTAAGAAATATGGGAATAAAAGCCCTTCCCTCTGTGTTGTACTGATACTGATTCTACTGCACCGAAGTGCAGGAGATGGTCTACTTCTTGTCTCAGAAGGTGTTCGTGAGGGTAGGTGGGGGGGATAGAGGTGAACTGGATGGACTAACTGGTGGTGATAATTTCCAGCACCCATTTGTCTGAAGTAATAATTTGCCATGTTGGTAGAAAGAGGTTTCAGCAACTGGAATTGGGAGAGGTCTCTCGTACCCTCAACCAAACCATCAAATTTGATATTTCAGTCCAGGTTGTTATGATGTAGGAGATTGAGATGGGAGTGGCCTACGTCTTGTGGGTCTTTGTCTCTACCTCTGGGCGTCATATTACGTCTGCGGTTGTGTGTAAGGCACTGGTCTGGAGTGTTCTGATGGGTAATATATGACCTGTTTTCGTTTTTGTGCAGGTGTGTAGATGCCTAAAGACCAAAGAGTCGCTTTAGAGTCTTTCAATGCATGGAGGGACTCGTCAGTCTTACCTGCAAATAATTTTGACCTTCAAAGGGAAGATCCTCTCTGGTGGATTGCAGCTCCTTTGGGAATCCAGACAGGTGGAGCCAAGAGGCACATTGCATTACTATGGCAGTTGCAATGGATCTTGCCACTGTGTTTGCTGAGTCTAAGGATGCCTGAAGATCTGTTCTTGCGAGGAGATGGCCTTCAGAAATGACTGACCTAAATTGCTCCTTTTTGTCTTCAGGGATAATGTCAATAAATTCAAACAGTTTTGAGTAATTTGTGTGATTGTATTTCGCCATCATGGCTTCATAGCTGGCTATTCTGAACTATAATGTTGCTGATGAATAGGTCTTGTGATCAAAAAGATCCCATCTTTTCCACTCTATTATATGGGGTGGTCCTCGAATGGTGTTGCCTGCCCTGCTCGTTGACAGCTTCTATGAGTTTGGCTGGGGGTGTGAAAATAGAAACTCTAGGTCCTTCAATGGGACACAACACTTCTTATCCACCCTCTTACAAGTAGTGGGGGGGATTGCTGTGGGTGTCTGCCAGATAGTCTTGGCAGGATGCATGAGAGCCTCATTATAGGAAGGGCTATTTTACAGGAGGCTGATGTGTGTAATATGTCCACCAACTTGTTTTGGGAATCAACAACCTCTTCCAGGGGGATTTGGAGCGTGTCTGCAATTCTTTTAAACAGCTCCTGAACTTGCTTAAAATTGTCTCCTACTGTAGGTGGCAGAAGCATGATGGTTTCATCTGGAGAGGAGGAGGAGGAGGTGTTAGTTGCAGAAGTGGCCTCCTGATCTAGAGCCTCCTGTTTCATCAAGAGTCTCCTCAGGGAGCTCACAGAGCCCCTCCTCTGATGCTGATGGGGAGCATCTCTGTCTTTCCCTGGAGTTACTGGGAAGCTTGGAATAATGTTCCCTACGGGTCCTAGTATGGCAGGAATGACACTCGTGGTGGCATCCATGAATGTCCATACCACCCCTGGGTGCCAGCTCTGGAGCGGTGTCCTGGCTGTTCCTATAGATCTGGTCTGTTGATTCTCTGGATGGGTGAAGAGTGGTGTGAGGAACAAACATCTCCCTCCTCATCATCGGCCTCCTCGCTGGAAAAAGGAGAGGCAGATCTGTTTGTCTGTCTGTATAATGGTGCCGAATGTACCGACGCTGTATCAGTACTGAAAAGAGGTGATTCTGGTGCCGCAGCAACTACTAAGTCCTTATGTCGGAAAAAATGGTGCATTCCAAGAGATCTCAGTACCAAAGATGGAATCTGTAATTGTTGCAGTACTGGGAATTGTTGTGGTACCAGGAGGTATTGCGGCACCAGGAGAATCGGTGCTGATTATGTCCGTACCGAAGGAGGTAAAGTAGACTTTGGTACCGCTGTCTCTACACTATGCGCCAGAGGGCCAGGAGATGGCGCCATAAGCTGAAGCACTGCAGAGGTGCTCAATACAGAGTGTTTAATTGCTGCAGTCGGTGTCATGGTAGAAGGGGTGGTCTTGTCTCTGCAGTCCTTCTGAGAGCCTGCCCACTTAGGGTCTTTGGCCTTAGTGGTACTAGTAGGTACTTAGCCGTGGCGTGGTTTGTACTGATGATAGGGAGAGTTGGTGAACGCTTCTTTTTCAAGACTCCTTTCATAGGAGAAGTGGTAGCTCTCTTCTTCATCTTTTTTCTGAGAGACAGGTCCTTCCTGTGCAGAATCAGTGAGGGAAGTCTGTCAAAGCCGAGGTATGCAACCGGTGATCGGGAGGAGTTTGTGATCCCAGGTCAGAGGCTGGGCAGAGAGATTTCTCCATGAAGATGAGTTTAAGCTCCTTGCTTTGGCAACGAAAGCACTTCTGAGGTACATGCGTTTCCCCCAAGCAGCAGACACGCTAGGAATGTCCATCTGAGACTGGAATTGCCTCTCGGCAGGAGAGGCAACGTTGAAAGCCCAGAGACCCAGGCATTCACAGATAAAATTATCCCCGAGAGGAGTGAATGAAAACAAAGAAAAAAATTTTTTTTTTAAAATGGGGAGAAAAAAGAAAAAGAAAAGGGATAGGAAACAAATTTTACGTAACTACTCAATCTACTACACTATACAGCTAATCCTAAATTTAAAGGTAAGTCGTACAGAGGCACTGCCGAAGCTCTGACTTGGATCAAGGGTGATTGAGAAGGAACTGACAGAGGGTTGGCAGCTAGTTAACTGCCGCTACAAGCACAATACAAAGAGAGCACATGTGCAGCCCTACTGGGTACTGCTGTAAAAGTTCTCCGACGAGAGGCACAGGGGCGTACAATCACCTGAAGTGGAGCACCCACAGGGACAACACTTGAAGAACAGATTTTAGAACATCAGTCTATCTTACCTAAAGCCTTACCATCCTCTGATGATAACCTAAGAGGGTAACTTCTTCAGATACCCCCTTTGGGTGCCTATCCCTCAATCTGGTTCCCCTGGACCAACTTCCTCCTAACCACCACTCCCCGCATTCCTCAAGTCTTCCTTTTCAATCCTGCCACAGTTCTTTTGATCTTCTGCTTCCCAAGACCATTCCTGTCCTGGCTTTGTCTCTAAATGCCTCTCAAAGGTTTGCTGAGAAGTGGCTTGTCTTGAGCCATGCTATTCCCCAGCCTGCTTATTCTTTCTTACAGACCCCTATTAAACTAGACCAATAGATTCATACAGGGAGCATCCCAATAATCAGATCAACATACAGCATTCATAAATTATTATATGGAGCAGTTCCACATCCATCACAAAAGTTACTCATTTAATTTTTAAAAGTATTTGAAATATATTCAAAATATTTTCTATAGCTATTTAATTTTAAAAATTTAATATAAAATATATCCTGCTATATAATTATAACTTTTTATATACTCCTTGAAGTGAACTGTACTTTTCTCTTCTTAAAGACACACAGACAGAAGAAAATAACTTATGTGAAAACATTTAACATTTCTCTATACCAATGAAATTTTGCAGAACAATGAATAAAAAGGTTTTTATCTATATCATAAAATAAAATATACACATTTTTACAAATAAACAGTGCAGTTAGTACAGGAAATATTTAAATAACAATTCTGCTATCTCAAGAATGGCATTTATTTAAGAATACAGTTAGGTACAATAGCTGTAATAAAAGGTACCTCTGGTGCAAGATATTCTGGAGTGCCACAGAAAGTCTTCATTGTTGCTCCATCCTTGATACCTTCTTTGCATAGCCCAAAGTCTGTTATTTTTATGTGTCCATCTTTATCCAGCATAAGATTTTCCAACTTAGATAAAAATCCAAATTAAAATGGTCATTAGATACACAATCCATAGACTTGAGTGAGTTTGTAAAATACTTGGATTTCTGCAGGTTATTCTTTTCAGCCCTGTTCACCCTGGGATAAGAATTATACTAGCTACCAAAGCACATATAATGTAAATATACATTTACATCATTTCCCTTAGGGATAACTTCAGAAAAGTAACTTGAGATCATTGGGCAGTTGACATACATATAGTGAGAATACAGAAAACAGTCATACTACATCTAAGCTCCTTAAATGTTACAGTCAGCAAAAGCACAAATTTGAAAACAAAGAAACTCCTTTGCCCCTGCTTTTACTTAGAGCATCTTTCATAGGCCATTTCAATACTGACAGAGGCTTGCAGCAGTGACAAAAACAATGAATCAATTTAAAGCTAAGGGATCAATTTACAATAGCACACTGTACATGGTAAATATGCTGTAAATTTACTCAGAATTTGATAATTATATAAAAACTGAGAGAATGCTGGCACTATCCATTTCTGATGGCACTACCCATAGCTCATGAAAATAAAGCTCTATATGCTGACGGTACTTATGCTATAGGGTGGGGTTTTCAAAGGAGCCTCAGAGAGAGAGGCGCTTAACTCCTACTGAATTTCACAACAGCTTGAATATTCATAGATTCCAAGGCCAAAAGGGACCATTGTGATCATCTAGTCTGACTACCTATATAACACAGGACAGAGAACTTCCCCAAAATAATGTGTAGACCAGATCTTTTAGAAAAAAGCATCCAATCTTGATTTAAAAATTGTCAGTGATGGAGAATCCATCATGACCCTTGGTGAGTTTCTCCAATGGTTAATAACGCTCACTGTTAAAAATTTACATCTTATTTCCAGACTGAATTTGTTTAGCTTCAATTTACAGCCACTGGATTTTGTTATATCTTTCTCTGCTAGAATGAAGAGCCCATTATTAAATATTTGTTCACTGTGTAGACACTTACAGACTGTAATCGAGTCACCCCTTAATCTTCTCTTTGGTAAATTAACTAGATTGAGCTCCCTGAGTCTTTCGCTATATGGCACGTTTTCTAAACCTTGAATTATTCTTGTGGCTCTTTTCTGAACTCTCTCCAGTTTATCCACATCCCTATATACACAGCGCCTTTCATCTAGATGGCTCCTAAAATGAACTGTGGACTGAAAGAATAGTAATAGCACTTCTCATACACTTCTGGTGAGGGAATGCAGCCATCATTCTTAATCAGAAAGAACACAAAAGTTTGTATGATTCATTTTTCCCCCTCAAATAGAAAAGCCAAGGAAAACGTAGTCAGTTTTAACTGCAAGTGAAAAATAGGACAAGGGAGCAGAATGTTCACACAGTCTGAATTTGTACATAGAGTGTACATTGACCAAGACACCACAAATACCCTCCATCGCTTAGAAGAACTACCAGGGTCTTTTTCATAATAAAGTGGTCAATTCTTTAATTTCATATCCATGTGAAGATGCATCCCCAATAACAGAGTGCCCCTTCGTATTCTACCAAGGCACTGGTTCCATACACTTGGGGAGAATCAATCCCAAAAATTGGCTTTCTGCAGCAGTAGAGTATTCAAGTGCTTAGTTTGAGATCTTATAACAATCATGGCCAAAAATAATATAGCTGTAATATTTCTGTTATAACAAAGTTTGGTGGATAGATTTATTGTATTTAAGTGTAATCAGCTTCTGTGACTTTAAGAACTGTAACAGTCCAAACCCATTTTTAATAGCCTATGAAATGAACAGTCTTCTAAGTACCTTTAAATCTCTATAAACCACATTCTTCTCTGAATGCAGGTAATCCAGTGCTGATACAATCTCAGCTCCATAAAACCGAGCCCGGTCTTCAGAAAAGACACGCTCTCTTGACAAATGGAAAAACAACTACAACAGCAAGAATTTATTACATTTAGAATGCACATACTTCATATATGTTATAGACAATCCTGCCTGGAATCAGATATTTACCCAGAAAGGAACCTTTTTCCCCCGGACACAGCTGTGCTCCGAAACATTCTAAAAGCTGCACCATAAATTAAATGATTAAACGTAAGTGTAATAATATAATATATTTCAAATTCATAGCTGCTCTATTTGACAATTTGATGTACTATTAATTTTTATCAGTATATATAAACAACTAAAACAAATCAAATTATTTTCTTAGCTCGTTACTTATTAAACCAGATTTTTATTGCATTACTTTAAAAGCAGGAGATTCCTTATTTGACATAAATTGGATTTCTCTTCTTCTGAAATGTCTAACAGTATGTGTTTTCATTTACAGCTCTGTCCTCAAAGTACTGCGTGCTTTGAAATTATAATACAAAAAGCTTCAATGGTGTAGAGAAAGCAGCAACAAGATGTATAAACCTCCTGCACCAATAAAGACAGACTTTAAGATATTAGTATAATTTTTGTTAACTAGGGGCTCATCCCTGAAAATCCTTACTCATGTATGTAGTCCTAACTCATGTGAACAGCCCCACTGATGTAGGACTACTCATGTAAGTTAGGGCTACATATATGAGTAAGTTAATGAGGGCTCAAAGACAGCAAATCCTAACATGAAACTGAATACAAAAAAATATAGGAAAATCCCAAAGCCTTTTAACATGGTTTCCTTACCTCTCCTCCATTAGCATACTCCATAACAAAACACAAACGATCATGTGTCTGAAAGGAATACTTTAAAGCCTGAAACAAATTTAAACAAAGACTTAGCAGAGATCCCATATCAAGATTTACAAAAGCACTTTCAGTGAAGTTTTAGAAACGGGGACAGAGAGAAAATACATTATATTGTAATAATATTTTATAGAAACTTTTCTCTGATACGTTCTTCAGCAGCATTTCTTCATCACTGATCCCATGGTGGTTTTACTAAAACAACATATAGGTCAGATATGGGAGTTTAACTAAAGTAGGGATCAATTCTGGAAAAACACACATGGATTAAAAAAAAATTGTCAAAGGGTTATATTACTATTGGACAGTTATATCTCTGTCCCTTCTGCTTTCTCTACTGCTGCTGCTCCAGGCTGACAGCCAGCCAGGGGATTGAGAAATTCTGTCAATATGCATTTACCATCAATTCACAAAAAACAGAACAGGCACGGAGAGTGATGAAATGTCATGAAGTGCCTTCATCCAGTTGTGTCATGTGCATTCCTGCATCACAAGTCCCACCATCTTGTTTGCCACACCCTTGGATTTATTTTGTTTGGGTCACAACCCAGGCTTACAGCTAGGTTTTCAAGCCAGGCAGTTGCAGCCCTTTGCTTTGAAGATATATTTTGATTTATGCAAGCATACTTTTATATACAAACAATTATGTCAATCTGGTGGCACATTTGAATCAATAACATCTTGTGCAGGAAGCGAGCATCGGATTTTGGGGTTTGTCAACTCTGACAGTATTCTGTAATAAAAAGTAAACAAACATATGCCATACAGTATATTTTCAAAAGTGACCAATGATTCTGGGGGCCCAAACTGAGACACCATAAAGCATCTCTGATTTTCAGGAAGTGCTGAGCATCTACCCTCTGAAAATCAGGATCTTTGAAAGCGTCGCAAGTTGTCCACCCCAAAAATAAAGGTACCCCAAAACACTACTTACTGTTAAAAACCCAGACCTGTGAGACTTGTTTTATAATCATGATAATAAGGAGGAAAGCCGTAGCTGTCACAATGCTCAATTTGCTTACCAGATGTACTAAAAAAGGAGGAACACTTACTGTCAAGAATGGGTGCCTCGAATTCTGTAAAACCCGGTTTTCTGTCAGCGTGTGAGCTACTTCATCCTGCAATGCCACCCAGAGAAAGTTATCAATGCAATCACTAAAGAACAAGAGTTCGATTAACAACAACAAATACGTGGTCACATACACAGGGTAAATTGCAACCCTGAGGTCACTCTTTAGAAGCTAGAGGGTTACACCAGGGGTGAACTGGGCCCAGAATGTTCTAATTTACTCACCTTTGCAACAATAACTTCCTTCTTCAGGATTTTCATAGCATAATATCGTCCAGTTGCTTTTTCTTTGACTAGAATGACCTTGCCAAAAGTGCCTTTTCCCAGTAGTTTAAGGTATTCAAACTCATTCATGGTCTGTTAAAGATATTTAAGTTAAATATAGGTCATGACCAACTTCATAATACATGTAAATACTGTCTAAAGTAGATGAATTTACTGTTTTGGTCAGTTAAAATGATGTATATACCGTTTATGATTTGCTTCTAGAGAGTTAAAATAAAAAACTAGTTCTTCAAAAAGAATAGGACTGTTACACTTCCAAGGATATGATACTTCAAACCCATAGAATTGCTTAATAAACAAAAAACTCTCCTCCATGTAACTGAGAATTTCTTCACATGAAACAGGTAAGCGCCAAAATAGGTGTTTTATTCACGCAGCCTGTGTCAGTGCGCAAGCTTGGGAAGGCCATCCACATCTCATTCTAAAGATCTGTCAGTCTGATTCCCACTCTGAGGTTCTGATATGAAAATAAGTCTCCCCATATTTATGGAGGATCAGCTTTGCTGTGACCCACGGAACAGTGCCAGAAAATGTGCAGAAACCACACTGCACATAGACTATCTTTCTCTTTCTTGTTTGTTTTTCTATTAAAAAAGGTGGAGGGAAAATAGGAAAGGGTTTGTCTCTTAGATCCTATTCCAGCATCTTCAACGGACAGTGCCAAAGGGGTGACAGAAGATCTGTGTATCCAGGGGCTCACAAGTTCCTTGCTAGAAAGGATTATGAGATGCTCCTGATAACAGCTTTCTTGCTCCCTGAAAGCATGATGAACTCTACTCCCACACTGTATGCTCTGCAAGGACTGGTTTAGTTCACTTTGAAATGCATTAACAAAAGCAAGACTGCACTTTTGGTTGTGTGGGACAATTGGTTTCAGGATTTAAACCGGGGTACTCAATTTTCTTTGTCAAGGTCCACATTTCTTGGTCAAAACATAGTCAAGGTCCAGACTACAGAGAAAATAATTCAAAAATAACAACAACGATAATAAGAAGTAAATAAAAAGATGTCAGGGTCCGTTCATATGCGTCTGGCAGTCTGGATTTGGCCCATGAACCACCTATTGACTATTCCCGATCTGAACAGTCATTCAGACCGATCCTTGCTCAGAATGAATCAGCTCACTAAAGCTGAGAAACTTTCCACCATCTCCATGACACACTAGCCAAGCTAGTGAGGTCCAGTCCTTTTAAAATTCACCTGCAGCATCCTACTGGAACCCTCCGACAAGATGCTAAGGGCCCAATTAGTAGGGGTCATATTAAACTGATGGCAGCCGTGGTTCAGAGTGGCATATGGGTAGTTGCCCAGGTTGGTATAAATTTAATTTTGTAGCATAACCAAGCGTCAAAGCATACGGTGCACGTTCATTAATGATGCAATTTGACAGGCATGATCCTTTTGCTGTTCATTGTTTTGGTTCATTTTCCCAAAACACAGGCACAACTCTGGGAACAAATGGAAGTGAGAGGGGCAAGGGCACAGAAGAAAGCCTTACTATAATTTACAGAGTAGGATCTTCTCACAAATAAATATATTGCTATGGGGGGAGGGGTGTCTTAATGGCTGCCTCTCGCTTGGATTCAGTATACCTAATAGTGCTCCTCCCCTTATAATTATTCAGGATCTAAAGGATTACTGGCTGACAGCTGATGCTGGACTCAAAGCTTGGAGCTGTGGCATTAGCTAGGTGTGCACATGTAACAAGGTTCCCTTTAAAAACACTGATCCTGCTATACTAACTTACCACTTTATGTTTTGGTTTTGTCATAGAAACTTCCATTTCTTCAGCACCTGAATTATCACTAGGGGAACCAGATCTAAAATCCATCATTTCCTCCTCCTGTTTCTTAAGGCTGTCTGCTACTGTTTGGATGGCTTTTGTCCATTCTTCCCTGAGAAAATGTAAGCAATGACATTTGTTATTCATGACCTCAGATTACCATCTGCCTCAGCAAGAGTCAGAAAAACATAAAGCGTGATTATCTGATAATGTCAAACCAGTTCAATGAATGGTGAAAAATCCCATGTGTTTTTAGATGTAAAAGTTGGTGTTCAAAAAAACGCTTTTAATGTATATATCCATTATTACAGCTATTAATTGTTTTACAAACAGGAGATGACTCAAGTCCCTGCAATATGAATACAATAACTAGGACCTTCAATATATAGCAAAATTTCTAAAATGCACATTCAATCTTTAGGGCAACACATTGTCTAAGGATACACACATTACATCTCAACATTAGGCCTGCCAAAGCCAAAAAGCTACAAGGCACCTCCACAGCACAGAGCTATTTAACACACCCTCGCTTTTTCACAGTACATTGTAACAAAAACATGCAAGAGTTCGACACATAGTGACAACTCATGACACACTTATGCCATTTTTTAAATGAATATACGTTTTCCAGTACCAGATAACACTGCCCAGGGTTCTTCGGCTGTCAGAGAGGACACTAAATGTGTTGCAATGCTTGTATACAATATACAGCGTTTAACAAAATATCTCTGCTTTTGTCAGTTGTTCTCGCCTGCTTTGAGATTCCTCCCCCCCCCCCCCGCCCCCAAAAATAGTATTTTTGATCTGAGATGCGGGTACTAGGTTACAGGAACTAGGTTACAGGAACATGTCCACCATTGTTTCAGCAATGGATGCTCTAGTATCGTGCCTCTATTCCTTTGGAAAAAGAAAAGGAGTACTTGTGGCACCTTAGAGACTAACCAATTTATTTGAGCATGAGCTTTCGTGAGCTACAGCTCACTTCATCACTCCAATTGCAGTGAAAGTGTCCTGTGGGGAATTTTACACTGTAGGAAGCTACTGGAGTGAATGTTCTTGCCATTCTGGTTCATTTCAATGCAAGTCTACCAAAACAACAATTCGCATACAAACAATCGCTTATTTAAGTTTGTAACTGTAACCATGTCAGGTATTTTCCCTCATCCCTACCCCCAACTTGCTAGAGAGGCCAAAACAAAAAATAAAGTGGATTAAGTTTGGGTATCGGTAGATTGACAAAAGTGGTAATTAGCAGCGAAGGAAAAAGTGCTGGGTTTTTTTGGTGAATCTTACGAGGTTTCTACTGAGCACTTACCTACATTAGAAAAATGGGTCGAGATTCAGTTGGTGTATTAATTTACATCAGTCTAGCCACAACTTTTTTCCTACCCTGGACAAACTGCAGTGCCTTCTACTTCAAATAAGCAGGTGAAGGTGTACTCAGATAAAAAAAAACCTAGCCGACATCTTGACCTGCTCTGTCAAGTTAAAAGGTGTTGCAATATATACACACACTAGGAAAAAGATCATGGTTAGGAGAGGTTAATTAACACACCCGGGCCTGCAGACAAGCCCTTAGGAGATGAGCTCACTATGTCCCTAATACACCCAAACTCTTGGTACCAATGGACAAGAGCCAAAAAATGGAAGTTTGATATTCTAAATGGCTGCGAAAAGCCCTGGAAACCTATTGGACTGGCCCACTTCTTTGTCCTTAAAATAAAATTTGCACTTGGTAAGCAGTATTCACCGACTGAAGCCAAAATAGAGCTGAAAACAGGAACATGCTTCCTTTTAAACTGTTTCCATAGACTTCATTTTCTAGATTTATTTACAGCACAATTCCTGACAAAGAACAGAATGAAGCCAAAGAAAACACCACTGAGAAGCTGATGAATTTCAGAAATCTTTGCTGAATGACACTGCTCTGCCAATTAACATCAACACCCACATTTTAGCAACCTATTTATTCAATATTGAAACAGCTACATGTGAAATGTCCTGCGATTAACAACAACATAAATACTGCACAGGACTATCCAACTTACAAAAGATTTTCAGAAGTGTTTGGCATTGGCCTAACCCTGCTCCCACTAAGTCACAGGTGGTAAACTCCCAGTAACTACAATTGGAGCAGAGATAGACCAGTGCTGAATACTTCGGAAAATCCCCCCCTACAGCTAGACAGGGAAAAGTAATTAAGAGCATTTAATTCTAAAATTCTGGATAGAGTGACTCTGCAGCACAGGCTCCCATGATTACATCCAAAAGATCTGCCTAATAAGAAGAAAGTGTTAAAAATGTTTAAGATGCAGATACTGCTGTGTCCACTTCATCATAACATACAAATTTTTCAAATACGCCTCCACAACTGCACCTCCAAATATGCACTGGAGTGAACACACTAGAGTAAGTAGTTTGCAGGCAGCTACACAGAATTTGGGGAGATATGTTTCCCAGGTGCATTTTGAGGGGCCATTGAAAAAAATTAGCTTTAGAAAGTACATCTTTCAAAACAGCTGAACTTCAGTTTGAAAAATAAAATAGGAAAAAACAAATACAAGGTCCAGGCAAGAGAGAGTATCTGGCATACAATTCTAGTTAAAAACATAGCAGCTGCACTGGCATTTCCTTGTAAACCCCGCACTCTCGCCTTGCAGTACCTTGAATTTTTCACTGTCTGAATAATACACTTGTCCTATCTAGTTTCTTTAGGCAAATTATGTTCAATTTAGTATTCTCTGTCTGGAGAATATCTGCCTATCCTCAAAGAGGGGATGTGGAGTGAAGATAGCAAAACCTGTGGATTTTGTCCAGGCAACCTTAACTTGCATGATCAACCCTTGTTCAGAAGATCCTCAGACACTGGAGTCTTGAGGTGAGGCCCTTGAGATGCCAAGTGGTCACATCTGCACACGGAATAATAGTTTCTGAACAAAGGCACAGATTTTTCTTCAACATTAGGAATGCCTGTCTTTATGCCCCACCTCTAAACATTAAAAATAACCATTACAAAGAAAACATCCTTCCTCCATTTGTGTTCACATTTCTCCATTTCCCTCTTAAAAGCAGCTTTTGGGTTTAAAGGATAAAAGGACATTCAAGCTACTTCTACTTTTAAGTCTATTTTTAGATCTCTTTTACTGATTTTGGGTGAAATGCCACTGACTTCACTGGGGCCAGGATTTCACCCTTAGATCCTGTCTACACTGGTGGAGGCATGTAGGCTACGTGTAGCTAGAAGCCACAGTGAAAGGCAGTCTGTGTCCACACTCAGTGCAGTGTATAGCTACACAAGGCAGCGAAAGGTTCTGGGAGTGGGGAGGCAGTGGGGAAAGGTTCCTGCAGATCCCTGCTGATGGAGCCTTTCCCCAGGCAATGCAGCAGGAAAAAGCTCCAACAGCAGGATGCTACACTGCTAAAAATGGCAGTGTTGATGTGGAAAGCACTGCGTGGGCATCCAGAGCACCACATACAGTATATACCTTGGGGTTCAGGTGTGTAGGGCACTCTACTCGACTCACCTAAGCTGTCTACACTGCTATTTATACCCATGCTAGCTGGGCGTGTAGTGTGTGTATTCTACATGCCACCGCATGATGATACACCACTGATGTACCTTCAGACTATCTTCCAAATGTATGTTGCAGAGATGACTAGTATTAGCATTCCAGGCTGTGATGCAGGCAGGGTGGATTTGATTTAACCATAGTTTTACATAAAAGTGCATTCTTGTTGGTTGTTATAAACTTAATACATATTCTTCACAACTCAGAGATAGATGTAGGTTTCATTTTTAGAAGGTACACACTATTCATTTTTAAACAGTGACTTATTTTGAAAACTTTTCTGATTAGTTTTACAGCTACATTAGAAAATGAATGAATGATTAGTTGGTTATTTCATTTACCAAAGGTAATTGAAGCAGATATTTATGAAATCATTGGGAGGTGAACTATCATTAATATTTGGAGGATTTTCTTGCCATGCTGTATGAGGAGGAGAACATCACTAGACAGACATTTAAACTGTTCTATTTAACTAAAACGATGTTAAGTATTGTGGATTTTTTTTTCAACAGCAAAGATATAATATTTTAACAAAAAAGCATATGTCCCTCGCTTCTCACATTTATCTCCAGACTTCTCCTTGTTCAGATCTATTCTGCCCCCAACAATCTTCTATTCATTCAACTTTTTGAAACTTTGCACTTTTAGAGAGAGGTAAGGGATTGACTCTGTGTACACAAATTTGCAGAGAGACAATAGAATTGAGGTCTTTTATTTTTCACCTCTATATGTTATTTATTTTAAAACATTCTTGCTGTTAACAAGCATGTTACCTCTGGAGACACAAATCCATAATTTGAGAACTGAAAAACTAAGCATCTCTGATGGTATCTTCTAGACTGAGCACTCAGTCCCATTGGGTAGATAGAAAGATTAACCTAAATAATCTATACAGAAGCTTGGGGAACCCCATACAATTGGGTCCCTAATCCACGAACTATTGGAACTCAGTTACAAAACTTTTCTTAAACATTACATGAATATATTGTCTCATACTCATATAGAATTAGAATGTATAATCCCTATTCCATGGTGAGATATCTCTGAGCTATAATGTATCTTAATTAAAGCTATCTTTAGATAGGCTTTTTCCTCAAAAAGCATTTTATAAAAAAAATCTGATTTAAATTTAAAAAAAATCTGATTTTTCTGATTTTTTTTTAAAATCATTGATTTTTATCCACCCTGGATGCAGCCTTTCTAATTGGTTGGGAGGGATGAAAGGAAGACTGAAATGCAATCTCCCTGAAATGGACGGTGTCTCATTCATTTTTGGGGCCATCTGCTACAAAGTGATAAAAGAAAACACGTAATTTACTTTTCTTTGCTTTAGTTTGTTTTCATCCTCCCCATGTCCTCATAACAGAATCATAAGCCATTAATATGACACCAACTGGAATCAATGAATGAAAGACTAAGTAGAAAATAAGCTAAGAGAATCAGGTAAAAATATGTGGAGGTTAAAGACAAATATTGTGCCTGTCATACATAAGGGGGGGCTGGGATTTTAAATACCCCACAATGATACCGGGGAACAATCTAAATTCAACAGCTGAACAGCAATTTAAATATTTAAACAGCCAGTAGCTGTAAACAGCTACGCTGGGATTCTGTTCTCTCAGCAGGTAAGAGATCAATTCTCCACTAGTCAGAGTACAGGATACATTCTTTTAGCTCTGTTTCCTTCAACAGCTGAAATACAAGTCTCAGGCAGCAGCATATTACTTCTTTGTCATCACTTTTATCATCTTATTTACATAACCCATTAGCAGGTGGTAGCAATACAACTAATTTGTTCCTTAAAAAGGTGTCCTCAGAAAGGGTCAGTAGGCGGAGACAGCTCAACTCTGCTGGGATTTTTGTTTTGCTTTGTGCTGACCTCTCCCCGTAATCTCAAGGTGGGAGAACCTTTATTTCTTACGCAACGAGAGCCCTGAAATCAACAACTCGCGTGGGGCTGAGCACCCATCCTCTGAAAAATCAAGCCCCTTTATAAAGGTCTCTCAGGTTGGACCACCCCAAAATTGTGATATCCATGATCATTTGTACTTTTGAAAACGTAAACCTATTAGATTCTAGACCTATGTCACCTGAGAAATCAGAGCTTTCGCAAGGACTGCACTAATAGCGCTGAACATTCACATCTGCTTTTGCAAGTAGTTTATGTATTAAATATGAATGAAACATACCGCTCCTCTAGAGTCTCCACATGAAATGTTCTTTCAATTACTGTGGTCCACTGGAGGCATCTAATGATGAATGTGTTTGGTTTAGGTCGTTCTGTCTTCATCAGCTGGCATTCTACCACAATCAAGGAAGAAAAAGTCATGGTACATAAGCAGGTTTAAATAATCGTTTGTCTTTATTCTTATCTAGCAAACTGTTGCAATTAATCAGCCACAGAAATCTCTAAGTACTTCTTTAGGAGACATAAGACAGTTTGCTATGCTGATGAAACCAATAAATAGCTCAGTAGATAGTCATTTAAGCTTTGCTTGAATCAAGTTCTATTTAGAAAGCCTTCAGAGCTGACCACCCATACAGGGTAATGCCACTAAAGAGATCCAAACTCAGGTCCCACATTCCCCTGACCGTGTGGAGCAGAGCACATGACAGGGGCAGTTCACAGTGGGTCTGATTACTGCATCCACTGAGGTTAATGGCAAAGCCCTCATCAATTTCAGTCACACAGGCTCAGGCCCATAGCTTTGAAGAAGTTAGCAGAGGTTTTCAGAGTAGCAGCCGTGTTAGTCTGTATCCGCAAAAAGAACAGGAGTACTTGTGGCACCTTAGAGACTAACAAATTTATTTGAGCATAAGCTTTCGTGAGCTACATCGGATGCATCCGATGAAGTGAGCTATAGCTCACGAAAGCTTATGCGCAAATAAATTTGTTAGTCCCTAAGGTGCCACAAGTCCTCTTTTTCTTTTAGCAGAGAGTGTGTTTGCAGTCCTTGTTCTACAAAGACCCCTGTGGCTAACAGAAAGATCAACACAACAGTCTCTGGAGGAAAGAACCTCCAGTCCTCATTATCTTATCATTATAAGGGGCAGATCACAAAGGGGCATTCTGAAAAGCACCTTCTTAGCATAAAAAACACCCAGAGAATGGATGTGCAGACACCCATGTTAAACTCTGGTGAGAGCTTTCACCCCTGCAGATACCACAACACAATCTAAACTAACAATTCCACAGAAGTAAGGATCATTTCATAACATCCATAAACCATAAAGTGGACTCCTTATACTGTCATTCACACAGCACTTTCTTCAGAAAATTATTTCTGCATCTCTTAGGAATAAAGTGGCCCTTTTTTTCTTTCTTTCAAAGCCACATTTGGTATTTTATGGCCATTCCTCATGAGACAGACAGCTTAAGATCCTTCAAATTTGGGGCCGACACTGATCCTCATTAATAGCAGAATGGCTGCTGTAAGCTGAACAAACTCAAATAAGTTCAGCTAAGTAGCAATCTTCAGGCTATTTTAAGACATTTTTTGTACCTAGTTTTCTGAATTGCATTCAGCAGAGCTCTAATAATAATAGAGTTCCTCCTTCTAATGGAAACCTCAACCAATTGCCCAAATAAAAACAAAAAGGACCAAAAAAAAAAAAAAGGGAAGAGTTGTTGAATGTAGCTGTTCTTGTTCCAGTATCAAGTCTCTTGCTCTTGAAAGCACTGCCTCATTATTATTTGGTCTTAAAGTTCTAAATTAACTTCACAGTAAACAAAAGGCCCTATAAAAAGTCAAGAAGACATCTCTACTTACTACTAAAGCTTCTAACAGGTTCCACCTTCAGTAAGATGACAATTTAGTAATGTGTACTGTCACTCTGGATCCATTCTTTTCTTAAGAGTATACACTCTAGCATTGTGATGCAAATTTTATTATTGTGAAAACTTAGAGCGTCCCATTTTAAATTCAAGCCTTTAATTAGCACATTGTCTGTAAGATAAAATATTTACTGCCAGGGTATTTGGGTTCTGTATTCTTGGCAATATATTTCATGCCTCATTTGCTGCTGAAATTATAAGCTTTTCAACAAATAATTCTGCATTTTTTATCACAAGAAAATCTAATTTTTCTTTAATAGCATGCTGACGTTATACTGTGTCCTACTAAAGAACTGCAATAAGAAAAGAGAAAGTTTATTAATGAGTCACGGAAAGGTTTTAGTGTGATAAACAGCACTTCCTCATTCCCTAGAAAAATGAACATTAAAGAACCACCACAAACAGATGCAGTTATGCTTTTATTATGCTGCACCCACCTCTACTGCATGTGCTCCTGTAGCTGCCACCATCTTTTAAGGAACTATAGTTTACACTGTATATTATGATAAGAGTTAGCATGGTCCAGTGAATAGGACTCTGGAATGAGTTCTACCTTTGGCTCTGCAACTGACCTGCAGAGTGACCTTGGGCAAGTCACTTTACCTCTCTTTGCCTGTTTCCCCTCCTATTTTTAGTCTGTTTTGTCTAGTTAGACTGTATTCTCTTTGAGCAAGGACTATGCGTTTGAACAAATGGAGCACTGATCTTTGCTGAGGCCTCTAAATACTACTGTATAATACAAACAAATAATAATACTGGCTATAGCTAATGAGATTAAAAAATTGTGAGTTGTCTGCTATGTTTACCCTGCAGCTCAATATTATTTTTAAGAGACTATTAATAAAATTTTTTTACATGTATTTAGTCAATGTCCTTGTCATGGACCCGCTTGCTACACTACTTGATATCTATGAATAGATAATTTCAGCTAGTAAATATTTCTGTAAGTCACCATAAAAACAAAAATTAACTATTTAACTTCAGCATAACAAACTATGCTAGGCTTTTCAATACAGAGAACTGGACCAATTAAATATCAACACATTTCGTCTAAATCAGCACTGTCCATTGATATTTGTTAAGCTTGCTGATCCAGCAATCTTTAACGCATGCAGCAAGATGAATAATAGAGATTTGTCAGTTAATAACCACTATAATTCAAATATGTCACACAGAAGTGTTTTGTTTGGTGAACAATATGCTGTCTAATTACTCTGCTCAATCATAACAGAACGTATCACAAAATGCAGTAATCTTTATTTTTAACTTGCATTACACTAAAGTACTGTACCACACAGATTTTTTAAAAATTAATCAAGTTACTACCCAATTTCCTCCAGACATAGCTGAGTCTCCTGGACTTTATTTTATCAATGAACCCAGGAAATACCTCTTTTAAAATAAATAAATAAATAAATCTTTAAATCTGACAGTGCTCTTTGTGGTACTTTACAAACTACTCAGGACAGGTTACCATTTTTATATGTCAGTACAGCATCAGGCACACCTATAGCACTCCATAAATAAAAAGTTATTACTGGCCCTATGATACTATGGATGACTGATATCACATTTTTATGTTCTGATATGAAAACAACCTCATGCCTCCAATATCAGCTGAAGATCACCTGCACACTTAGAAAAAACAATCAGTCCTGTCAAATGGACCCATACCACTATTCCCATTTGCAACGAAGTCTGTACTATAAACTGCAGCCTGTTTAAAAAAAATGATGTAAACTATTCTCAAGAACCTCTTGATTCTTTCTTGGCATTTGGTCTTAAAATAAGTAGGACAGAGAAATTGTTTAACAGGAACAGACACGAAGGCATTCAAATGCAAATGATCATTTTGTATTTGAAAGACACTTAGTATTATCCTAGTGACTTTCTAAAATGTCACAATATTTGCTTCCCTAGCACTTAAGCAAAAGCCAGATTATTTGTGATGAAGGTGTCAAACTCTGCTCCCTATTTAATGACATCACATTTTAAACCAATAATGTCAAGGAAGACACCTTCACTCCCCACTTTCTTTTTTTTTAATAAAGAAAAATTAAAAGGACAGACAGTAAGAAGAGCAGTCTGGTGAAGAAGAGATGGTTTGAAAAGGCAAATAAGGAATGTTATGTCTCATAGCAAGCCTTCTCTGTGTGCTACTGGATAGACCTAATCATACAATACCAAGGTGCAAGTGAGAACAGAGTTCTGAATGCCACCTTATGCCCAGAGTCAGGAAGGTATGTAAATTCATTGGACCCTGGAGATCGCTGATAAAATCAAGTTATCTACTGGAATCTGATCACCTTGTGCAAAAGGTCCAGAACACTGATAATTCTTGGCCACAGATACACAGTCCTGCCCATAAAACTACTACTAGTTTAGTTGGGCGCCTGCAGTTGTCATATACCAAATGCAACAAAACCTCTTATATTGAACATAGTCCACTCAAATTTTGATGACAGGAAAATAATCTGTTCCTTGTAGCAGGCTCTTCTCTATTTCCATGTTAATTTTTTCTATAAATTACCTCTTTCAGATGCATAAAATTTAAAGGAGGGTTTATAATCTAATATGGAGATGTGCGTGACACCCAGAGATTACCATCACTAGGAGTTCCACTAACCTAAGCTGTTCATAGCAATAGAATCTATTTGTTATTTGCCTGCATGATCTCTGGGGTGTTTTACATTATTTCAGAAAAGATCCGCATGAACACTGATTTGCTAGAAGGTCTCTTACCTAATCTCTCTTGGTAGTGCAGGAAAAACAAAATAAATTACCAATAAGAGCAGAGATTCAACCCTGCAAATCTGTTGGAGCTGCACACTCAGATGGATTAGGCATTAGTTTTGATGGAATAAATTGAAATCACCAACAAGTATTTTATGGGAGGAAATTTCCAAATTGTATCCTTGAACTACACAAACAGGTGAACAGAGATTTCAAAATGTAGAGTAGGCAAAAGAGAAGCAGGCTTTTTCTTTTTTTCCTTTTTTAAATAAAGATAAGACTGATTTTACAGAGGCAGCTTTTCAGACAAGCTTTCACAGACAGTGATGGGATCAAAGCCCATTCCATCTGAAGCATGAGAGTCTAGCCTGATCCTAGAGTAGTGAGGGACTTGCAGATTGCAAAACTGTAGATGCAACTTATATTTCTGCATCTACTGTGCAGAAATGTGGTTAGCATTGGACCCACCATCTTATTTATTCTTCCTTAGTGGGGGGGGGGGGGAGAGAATCAAACCCTTCTCTAATACCATCTGCCCCCTTCCTTCAGTGTGTTATTCTCACATGTGTAGCAGGAGGTGCAACTTATTCACAACAAAACTGGAATACTCAATATTTGAGTTTTTGCATTTCATTACAAATATGAAAATGGCCCTATTTTCATTTAAAATCTTTTCTTCTGGAAGATTAGACCACTGAGTGAAAACTGAGCTGTTTTCTAGTGAAAAACATGAAGATTTCAGGCAGCAACAGAGTAATTTTTGAGCAAAAGTAGTTTTGCCATGAAAAATCTGCAATTTCACAAGTTTTTGACAGAGAAAGAGCCACTTAGTTGAATTTCACTAAATAGCAAATATTTGGAGTTGTGAAATTACTGAAAACAAATTGAAAAGTTTTTATGTAACACTCTGGGGCAAGCCTGTCCCCACTTTTGCTAGTATCAACCTTCCCTGAGCCACTGCTAGCTACGTGTATCCCACTGGCAGAGTGAAAACAGTATTTTGGGCTGTGTTCTTCATCTGATACTTGTAAAGGAAGCCCGAGTTAACTTTATACATTTTGGACGGCCCTTTACCCAACTACAAGCATGCTTCACAGACTAAGACTCCAATCCGAGACAAATGAAAGTGGGCGATCAGATTTGGGGGCAGAGAGAGAGGTTTGAGCAGGCTCAGAGAGACAAGAGTGTAACATAACTGGGCCTCCAATGCCAATAGTATGCAGGCGATTCCCAGTTCTATTTAAAGTGCCAGAGCTCAGTGCCTCGATGACAAGTAGTTGAACAAAGCTAAATCTGAGCAAGATGGAAGAGATAGTCTAGTGAGATCTAAATAGTTTTTTTATACCATGCTCATCATCATAGTATCTGAAAGCCTTCCAGTAGAGCATTAAGCAATGTGCCCACACACTGGTCAAGTGTTTGTTCTCTCACTCTCATCTCAGAAGGAGAAACATGTGCAGAAGTGTGTCTTATTTTGGTAGGTTTCAGAGTAACAGCCGTGTTAGTCTGTATTCGCAAAAAGAAAAGGAGTACTTGTGGCACCTTAGAGACTAACCAATTTATTTGAGCATGAGCTTTAGTGAGCTACAGCTCATGCTCAAATAAATTGGTTAGTCTCTAAGGTGCCACAAGTACTCCTTTTCTTATTTTGGTAGGGTTTTTTTTACAAAATAAATATGCCTGTTGCTATGTGTTTGTATTAGAGAAGGCAAGATCAAATAGGCGTGCCTTGCACTTGGAGTGGAAAGTGGTGAGGTTTCTGTCTCCCACACGGATAACCTTTACTCTCAATAATAAGGGTCCCACTGGGCCAAAAGAGCGTAGTTGTCAATTATGGTCTTTGTCCCAGAGCTTTAGATGGTCTTTTAGGTATCCTGAGTCCAGGCCATGGAGCGCTTTGAATATAAGGACCATGCCAGTGAATTTGACTTGAAGCCAGCAAAGAGTGTAGGAAGTTGTGATGCGTTCATGGTAGTTTCAACAACTAGCCCAAACTGCAGTCACTGCCTCAAGCAAAGATGTCTGCCGGTTGATCATCAAGATAGTTTGCAGTCTTGGGATCCTCTTGGACTCTTCATTGCCACTGTATTTCCAAAATTTCCACCAGCAGCTTCCAAAAACACTTTTCCTCCACCACCCCATTCTTGCCAGGATGATATCCCTTATGGTGGACCTGTGTCTGTCTGTAAGATACTCTGATACCATGACAATTAGCTTGTTATACATGCCTAGACCAACAGGCTTGATCTGCCAAAAATTCTCAGAACCCTCAACTAAGGAATAAGTTAACCCCTTCTGAATGAGTTATGGAAGAAAAGCAGAAGAAAGGAGGTAATGCTCACCATTTTCAGACCTTAGCATTGACCTTTCCTCTGTAATTACCATAAAAATATAGTTAGCATCAACTTAATGAAGGTGTTAAAATCTTCAGGGTACATATCAAGTGCTTGAAAAGACAGTCTAGGACTTTGTCTACACTACGCACCTTTTAGCGACACGGCTTTGCTACTACAGCCGTGCCACTAAAAGACACTCAGTTTAGCCACTGTTTGTCATCAAGAGAGAGCTCTCCCACCCACAAAAAACTTCCATCCCCAACAAGCAGTGGTAGCTTTGTCAGCAAGAGAGCGCTCCTGCTGACAAAGCGCAGTTTACACCGGTGCTTTTCATTGGCAAAACTTTTGTCTTTCGGGGGTGTGTGTTTTTTTAACACCTCTGAACAACAAAAGTTCAGTTGCCAGTGTAGACAAAGCCTAGGATTTAATGGCTTTCTGCTGCTTTCTTTACTTTTCTGACCTGTAAGGAGAAATCAGCATAAAGAGGGAAGCATTATAGGCTCTATCATTGCTGAGGTGAAAATACTAATCAAATCTCTCTTGGGATTGGCTTGGCAAGACAAAAGCCCCAAACACACTCTCTTGTCATTCTGGACTGATGCAACTTGTGATAACATGCTCGTTTTTTATTCCCAACCTCATCTCACCCTAAAATAAGTGACTACACACCTATTTGGCACATGGGTACCAGGTCTGTCATGCGAATGGCTGGCACAGAGCAATAATTCCCAAGAACCTTTTTGCGTTTTAATAGGCCTCAGGATGCCCTAGAGGAAATCTGATTGGAGATTCATTTTTGTACCTAATCTTTAAAAGGCATCTATCTCCTTCCAGATGTGCAAGCTCCCCCCTCAATGTATGGAGTGCCCACTGCTGCTCCTCAGGCAGAGCTTCACTACCCAGCCTACCAGGCAGGGACGCTCAATGGAGCACTCTTTATAACAAATGCTGCATGATTCCATTTGTAAAGCTGTGGGAAGTGAGGTGAAATGAAGGGCGTACTGCATATCAGCATGAGGAAGATAGACGTTGAGAAAGAATTGCGGACAATAAGATGGAACGGAAGCCAAAATAGGGGACGAACAGGTTAAAGAATATTTAAATAAGTTAGATGTATTCAAGTCAGCAGGGCCTGATGAAATTCATCATAGGGAACTTAAGGAACTAGCTGAAGCAATCTCAAAACCATTAGCTATTATCTTTGAGAATTCCTGGAGGACAGGTGAATGGAGAAGGGCAAACACAGTACCTATATTTAAAAAGGGGAACAAAAAGGACTCAGGGAATTATAGACCAGTCAATCTAACTTGGATACCAGGGAAGATACTGGAACAAATTATTAAACAACCAATTGGTAAGCACCGGGAGGATAACAGGATTATAAGGAATAGCCAGCATGGATTTGTCAAGAATAAATCCTGCCAAACCAACCTTATTTCCTTCTTTGACAGGGAAAGTAGGGAAATGTGGTCTAGATGAAATTATTATAAGATGGGTGCATACCTAGTTGAAAAACTGTCCTCAGAGAGTAGTTACCAATGGTTCACTGTCAAACTGGGAGAATGACTCTAGTAGGGTTCCACAGGGGTCAATCGTGGGTCCAGTACTATTCAACATTTTCATTAATGACTTGGACAATAGAGTTGAGAGTATGCTTATAAAATTTGCAGATGACACCTTGCTGGGAGGGGTTGCAAGCACTTTGGAGGGCAGGATTAGAATTCAAAACAACCTTGATAAACTGAAGAATTGGTCTGAATTCAACATGATGACACTCAATAAAGACAAGTTGCAACTGGCAACTCAATTAGGAAGGAAAAATCAAATGCACAACTACAAACTGGGGAATACCAGGATAGATGGCAGTACTGAGGAAACACATCTGGGGATTATGGTGCATCACTAACTGAAAGAGAGACACCAATGTGAAGCAGCTGTGAAAAAAGGCCAGAATTCTGGGGTGTATTAACAGGAGTATATCATATAAGACCCAGGAGGTAATCGTCCTGCTCTACTTGGCATTAGTGAGGCCACACTTAGAGTGCTGTATCCAATTCTGGGGGGGCCACACCTTAGGAAAGATGTGGACAAATTGGACAGAGTTTAGAAGAAAGCAACAAAAATGATAAAAAGGTTCAGCAAACCTACCCAAGCAAAGGTTAAAAAATCCTGGGTGTTTAGTTTTCAGAAAAGAAGACTGGAGGGGTCAGGGGACCTAATAACAGTCTTCAGATATGTTAAGGGCTTTTATAATGAAGATGGTGATCAATTGTTCTCCATGTCCACTGAAGATGTACAAGAGGTAATGGGCTTAATCTTCAGTAAGGGAGATTTAGGCTAGATATTAGGAAAAACTTTCTAACTACAATGGTAGTTAAGCTCTGGAAAATCCTTCTAAGGGAGGTTGTGGAATCCCCATCATAGGAGATTTTTAAGAACAGGTTGGATAAACACCTGTCAGAGACGGTCTACATTTATTTGATCCTGCCACAGCGCAGGGGGCCGGACTTGGTGACTTCTCATGGTGCCTTCCAGCCCTACATTTCTACGAACATGGTAAAGAATGCCAGGAGAAGGGAAGTAGGAAGAGGACCAATTTCTATTATCCCCTGAGCCCAAAAATTCTCTTGTTGCCTCTGACACACAATTTTGATTTTAAAATAAATAAAAAAATTGAACACATTCCATCAATTTCAGGGCCTGATCTCATGCCCATTGAAGTAAATGGAAAGACTCCCATTGATTTCAACACACTTAGGACCATATCCAAACAGCAAACATGTAGTTTAGGGTTGAAAGCCCTGATTCTGCAATGTTCTTAATCTTATACTACTGAATGGGATTAGCCATGTATAAGTACTTTGCTGAATCAGGGCTTAAAGTTAGCTATTTTTCCTAACGTACAACGTATAAGAAGAGTAAAGGTAAAATAGTAAAAGAGTATTTTGTATTGTAACTATAAACAACGATTAGTAATTTCAACTAGAAAAGACTGAAAAATAACAGTGTATTACATAAAGTAAATGCAATCACACCTTTGCATTAATCATTTGTACTTCAAAGCTACAAAAAAGATTAACACTGCAAAATCTAATATTACATAAAATGAAAACTTTTTATGTTTTCATAGAACATTTGTCTTGAGCTGATTTTGATTTAACATGAAAGATATTGTGTATAAGGGCTATGCTTACAATAATTCTGTAAAACCCATACAGCAAGAATGAGAGTGCCTGTGAAAATGCTTACGAGCTACGGAGAAATTATTTAAAGGGGATTCCCGTTGGTCAACATCCTGCGGCCGCTCTTTGTAGCCAATGAACGTGCCATCGTTCTTCAACAGAAAATACCTTGGCCTCCATGTCTTTATGTATTCTCCTGGAAAAAACAGAGCAGAAAAGACAGTAAAATATTCCATATATTCCATCCTAATTCCTCATGTTCCAGAATTCCAATGAGAACCTCTTTAAAATATTAATACTGTACATCCTCTTAATACGGAAGGCATTTTAATTCATTGTTTGTTCTGCTGAAAACAATGGAAAAATATAGGCATCAGTTCAGATATTGACAGCAGATTTAACCATAAAATGGGACTTCATAAAAAGTAAATAGCTATATTTCCCCCATCTATGCCTATTTCATTCAAATTCTGCAACATCTGCCTTAAATGCAATTTAAAATTTAAAAATCAGAGCAGATGTCCTATGTATTATTTTTGCCATTGTCATTTTTCATACTGACACGTGGAGACATTTTTTTCATTTACATTTTGCAGCGCAAGTATTTTAAACAATGGTGGGTAATTTAGTAATTAGTCAACTGCTTTATCAAACCCACAATAATTTTTAGAGCATAAAGAGGCAATTCTCCACTTAAGTTACATAACATCACTCACTCCTCTAAAAGAATGAAGCACAAGAGAGACTGCAATGTGAAGAGTAAAAACCTAACTTTTAATACGCAAAAGTTCTAAAGGTCCTTCAAAGTGCTTGTTCTCTCTTTTCTGAAGAAAGCATCCCTAAAGCATATCATGCCACTGGTCGTATGAATATTTTGCAGAGATAGTGTATTGTTACACACAAACAATACAGCCATACACAAACTCCTGGCAACAGAAGTAACAGTGATTACAAAGATCAAATCTCTATTTACTAGGGAAGCAGAGTGGTCTACTTGACAGGGCATTGGACTGGGATACAGAAAACATGGGTTCTATTCCCAGATCTACTACTGACTTGTTGTGTAACCTTGGGGCTCCAGCCCCACCTATTCCCCCCTTTCGGCTGAGGCCCCGCCCCCATCCACTCTTCCTCACTAGCCGCTTTTCCCCTCCCACCTTCTCCTGATCCAGGTCAGGAGGGACTTGCCTGCAGAGTCAGGGTTGGGAGCTGCAGCCGCCCGATGAAGGTAGAAGGCAGCCCCAGTTCAGCAGGGGCTGGAGCGGGGGGTGATGACTGGCGCCTCCTTGCCTACCCCGCTCGCAGTAACCAGACTTTAGGTGTCTGGTCAGTA
This sequence comes from Eretmochelys imbricata, assembly GCF_965152235.1. NCBI lineage: Eukaryota > Metazoa > Chordata > Testudines > Cheloniidae > Eretmochelys > Eretmochelys imbricata. The sequence goes on from NC_135577.1 coordinate 115,453,592, forward strand.
GATCTGCCAGGTCCCCTTTTCAATCTGACCTTCCGGTTGAAAACCAGGCTCCTGGCCACCCTAGGCATATCACCTCCCCTCACACTGCCTCTGTCTCCCTTCTCACTCTTTGCCTTTATCTGTTTAGACTGTCACTCACCACAATTCTGCAGCACCTAGCACAGTGGTATCCAATCTCAGCAGGGCCTCTAGGCACCATAAGTAATTTCTGAAGAATTATTTCTATTGCATTGTGCCTAGAGGCCCTCAATCCTGGTGTTAACCAAATCCAGGGACTCTGCTCCAAGCTTTCTTCATCACTTGCAATTTGCTAATTTCATTCAGTTTCATTATAAAAAGCATGCAGGTGCACATACATACAGGAGAGTTCACTGTAGCAAGATATAGTGATCCTGGCTGGTTGTTTGAAGGGTTTGCTCCCAAATTAAATAATAGACAAAAATTACAAAAAAAAAAAAAAAAAGAAAAGGCACAACAGGTTATTGACCAAATCTCCTTTATTCAGCTCTCTTCCCATCCCCCACCCCCACCCCACCTCTCCTGCTGTTCTGCTTTCCACCCCAGGTGATTTCTTTCATGATGATGTGTACTCTGCCCCAGGAACTCCCCTACAGCTGCCTTGCCTCTTTCCCTCTCCCACCTCTCCTTCTGTGGTGCAGCCTCCTCCTGCTTCTCCTACCTTCTCTCCCCTTTCTCAGGGGCACGCACACAGCTGGCTGTCGCTTGTTGCCACAATGGCTTTTGTCACCTTTTATTCTAAAGCAAAAAAAAAAAACTCAGAGTAAGTGGAGGAGAGGATCTGCCCAAGACTTAAGGGGTGATCTCCTCTGGGTATTGGGACTGTCTGAGAACATCTATTAGCACTGATACAAGTGTTATTGCAGACAGAAAAAAACAAAGACCCTGCATACAATCTAGTATGTTTGCCCCAGTTGAAACAGGTTTAGAAATAGTCAGAGGTACCTTAGGAATTTCAGAGGAACTCATCCACAGGTGTTGTGATTTAACATTTACATTCAAAATGTTAAATATACTTTTTTTTTAAAATCTGAACTTTAACGTAACACTGGCAACTCTTGGGAATCAGTAATAGGCTACGGAGCCTTTCACTTCTAAACCATCAGTTCAAATCCAGCCCAGGTCAGCAGTGTCCAAGAGTCATTACCATCAGGCTGATTATGTACCTACTCTGAGTAGAATGAGCTCGTGGTGTCAGCTGAGATCTTGTAGACAAGAGTCTCAAATGAGAAGAGCCACCATCATGACTGGACAGGGCAGACTGGGGGCAGCTTGCCCACCTGCTGTCTGGACTGCCACTGTTTTGTGACTTGTTCTCTAGGGCTGTCAGGCTGGCACCATCTCCAGCAGTGAAAACGTTCTTCACTTACTAAAGCAAACGCAGCTACAGACAATGAGCATCAAAATAACCAATATCCACTTACAGAGGGTAAATGCTTCAGCTTACCCTACAAAATAACTCTCAACCCCTCCCAACAATACATGGTATATTTAAAATAAAAACAGACAAGGAAATAAGTTTCAAATGTGGAGGACTAAGCCCCTAACAATTTTAAGGTAGGTCAGTTTTCAGGCTTAGAAATCTTGATGATATCCCTTTAATGATGAACTAGAGCAGTGGTTCTCAAACTTTTGTAGTGGTAACCCCTTTCACACAGCAAGCCTCTGAATGCAACCCCCCCACCTTATAAATTAAAAACACTTTTTTTTAATGACAGGTTTCAGACCATTATAAATGCTGGAAGTGAAGCGGGGATTGGGGTGGAGGCTGACAGCTCGCGATCCCCTGAGGGGTCTCTACCCCCAGTTTCAGAGCCCCTGAAATAGAGAAAGCGTCTAGTTCATCATTAAAGGGATTTAATTTAACCTGGCACCTTACAGTGTCTTGCTGAGTTCCCTCAACTCCCACCGACTTCAGTGTCTTCAGCACCTGCAAAATCTGACCCTCACTTAAAGCCAAAATTATAATTAATAGTTTTACCCTGCAAATTCACTAAGAGTAAGAGTGTGACGTTACAATCTGCCCTTTGTGAGGAGTGGCATGTAGCTATGTCCCACAAGCGGACCAGAGAATGAATTCTGTCAGTGTTCCTCCCCTGTGTTCCCCCATTGCTCTGGGGAGGAAGTTATTTCACTTGTTTCATGGAGCAGCTCACTACCAGCTATGCACCTATCCAGTAACTCTAGCCAGTCCCCTCCCACTTGCACAGGAAGGGACTGGAGTGGAAGGGTCAGGCAAGAAGTAGCTGCTACTTGTACTTCCCACCACAGCCTGAGTCACAATCTGGGCAGGGTCCAGCAAGGGATTTTTACTCTTCCTTTCTCTTTTCTACAAATGAGTGACAATCTGCCATAAACTCTTTCTTGTCATTAAAGTTTTCAGAGGAAAGGTTTAATTTTAGAGACTTTTTTTTTTTTTTTTAGTGAAATATGAGCAGGATTTCATACAAAACTGCACTGAGTTGTTGCAACAAACATTTTACCTCCTCTTTCCCATTTTACATTTTATAATTTTATTTCATGTTTAAATTTAATCACTCCAGTATTTTTGCCCTACAGCTTTATTCCACCAATAAGTTCCAGGTAGAAACCCTTGAGGAATTAGGATTTTTGTTACCGTCTTCTATACGCTTCTTTAGAATGGGACCTTCACTTATTCATCACTGTTAGTGGTTCTCTTTCCTGATTCACATTGCTAATTTGCAGACTAGTAGTAAATTTCTAAATTTTCTTAAATTTTATGCTTGGTCTATGTCTGGAGCTTAATAAATTGATGAGTCTTTTGGTTTTTGTTTGTTTGTTTGTTTATTTTTATTACCAGTATCAAGGATTACAACCAATCAGTAAATAATAATAAGTACAAAAACAAGATGTCTTGATGACCTGCAGCATTATGAAGCACACTGCAGTAACTATAGCATATGTGCCATTACATAACATGCTCTGAAGTGACAGGATAAACCAGAAATGTAAGGAATGGGCATGAAATTGACTTATCCGTGGTTACAGGTGAAAATGATTAGAGAAGCTTGAATATACACTTAATCTATAGATTAATAAAACCGTAGGAAGTCTGATGATCCATCTACGGAAGCGCTGGAACACAAATTTGTCGATAAAAATCATGAATACATTTATGAAATTTCTGTTCTTGATAAACAAGTTTAAATTTCTATGATCAGCAATTGTAACTGCTAAAAAATATAAACCTACTTTACCTGTGACAGCTGTCATATTTTATCCCCCTTTAGAAACCATTCTTAAGTATAGAACAGTAGAGATGTTATATGTAAAGGAGTTGGAACTTTAAAAATAATCACTCAGTAAAGCAATAGAAATGTATGAAATGAGGTGAAGTTTTGCTTTTTTTAAAACTGTGTGTGTAATTTTGCCTGTTTATTAGAATACAAACTAATTACAATAGGATATTTGAATATCTAAAGACAGAACTCTACGATTTTTGTTAAAACAGACAAGATACAGCAATGTCAAAACGCCCGGACAAAGCTGATTTAAAAAACAAACCAACAGCCTTTCCTTCCACTCGTGTTTGGAGTGTTGGACATTGGCATATTTGAAGGGTGAGTTAAAACATCGTTTTTAAAAAAGGTTTTATGTCCTGATTTTATTTCTTTAAGACAATTGTAAGTAAAAAGATATCTGAAGTGGCTTATATTAGTCATGTTGCTGCACATCCAACAGTTTCAATACATAAAAAATTCAAAGTGCAAGAGATGCAGGATAATGCAAAAGTGTGTGTGAATAAGAAAAGTAAAACTGCAGCTTTATTAGGTAACAGTAAAAAATAGCAATGAAGTACCATAGAAAACTGAACAATTTACAAAGCAAAACATTTTTTCCTCTGTGATTCATTGCTTGTGTAATGCCTTGGCAGTCATCTTTGTTTTCAGTAACAGAATGCTAACAGTGCAAAGAGAGAAAAGCAAAAGTATATTTTATAAATCCTACATATAAAATCTGGATTTGAATAAACTCATCTACAACTTGCTAGCTTAAAAAAATATGTAAAATCTTTATACACCATTCTATTTACCCAAAGCAATTTTTGAACTGCAAAAATTCCAAAACTATACATGTCTGTAAATATACACAAAGATTGTTAGACCGATTTCATTTTGTTGCCTTGTCTCTGCCCCCCGCACACATAGCACATTAAAATCCTTAATATACACTTTGGTAAACCTGTCTCATGCCAAAACCACTTTTCATTACAAGACGTATTGCAAAACATACTTGCACTTTAATATTTCAAAAGTTAAACATGAAACTCTTTTGGTTCATGAAAAGTTAATTCTACAGAGAATTTACAATAATGCAGGGTTATTTTTTTTCCTCTCCTCCCCACAACAGCGTCTTACTGAATCTGGAGCTGTCTACCACTGATAAACTGTCTAACATCAGAAACAGCTGCCACTCCCTGGGAAGCTTACAGGGTAAGTGGAGAATAATGAGCAGCAAGCACCAGCAGAACAAAAGAAAATCCATCTTTATTTACCAACTGCTGCATGCTTGTTGCTGCATCAAACTCATTCAAAGCCAACACCACACCCTCTAATTCATAACAGACTGTATTTAAGCAGTCTTTGCTTAAAATATTTTATCTAAACTCATGCATACACAGAGGATTTTTTAAAAAAGAATTAGATTAATAAAGCAAGAATCGAACAAGTTTACAAAAAGTACAGGTTTGACCGTTAACTTTTTAATGCCCCAAGCTAACTAGAACCTGCTTAGAAGCTTTGGGGGAAAAACAAGCCCACAATTATATTAAATGTACTAGAGTGACTATCAGGAAACTATGGACAAATAATGTATTATTTATTCTGCTCTGAGCATCAAAAAGCACCTTTATTAATGGACAAAACGAACACACTAAATATTACATACAGAGAAAATTATAATGCACTCCTTGATTGCACACATTACTATCTGAGTGCAACATGAATGTTATGCCAAACGCAGTACTAATGTTTCGCCAGTCAAAGAAACAGAATGACTCATTTATAAAACTTCAATGGAAGCAAAGAGTGGTCTGCATCCTGTCTGCCCAATAAGGCTTCAGCAAAACAGATGCCAGCTTCCTTAAAGATGTGAAGTTTTTAAAACATGCCATCTCATGTGCACTGGTGTGACTGAAAAACGGGATGTGAATTCACAACTAGTGTCTGCTGTTCAAGCAAATTATGTCCATTCACTTTAAAATCAACTTTATTAAAACCAAGACAGATTCTTTTGTTGGAAAGGGTTTGACAACCCTCCTTGTGGTGGTGGGTTTTTTTTGTTTGTTTGTTTTTTTAAATAGAAGCAAGCAGTTTTCAGACAGGGAATTAGTTTCACATCACATGTACATTTGATGCTTATAAATTAGAGAAGTCAGTTATGCCAAACAAAATATGTGTTGTAACTTTTTTAATTTCTAATTTGTTTCCCTCAGTTGATATGCCTCCCCCTGAACTAACTGTCAAAACAGTATTTGGGTTTAGGGAGCTTGGGAAAAAAATAAAATGTATGCTAATGTCTTTCCCAATATGCTCACTAAGAGGCGAGGACCTCTGGTTTGTCTGCCTATTCACAGGAGTACAGAAGGGGGCCAGTGCTTTGATTATTTTTGGGTCACACTCTGGATGTGTTCTCAGCCTTTGCCTCCAGCATACAGCTGCGGACACTTTGGCTGTGCCCTGAATCTCAATGAGCCAGCTCAGACTGCAGTCAAGGGTGCTCCCCAATAGGGAGGTCAAGCCTGAGTCAGCAGACTGTCTGCACCAGACTGGCGCTCCACAGCTTATCCCAGCTCTTTTTCCTTTCACTGACCATATATGGCAGTCCACTGTCACAACAAGCTAATTCAGTGCAAGGCAAATCTGCTCACTGCTTTATTCTTACTCATTTTCCGTGCAGCTGGATAGTAGTACATTACATTTAAGGCCCTACAGCAGCCTGCATGACAATGATTGACATTATTGCCAACAGGTTAAGAAGAAATGCCTCTGCCTCTAGTGTGGCTCTGATTATCCTAAAACTACTACTGTTTCTCACGGTCACACAAAGCTACAATATATGGCACCTGCTTAATTATCATATCTTCAGGGAATTTGAAGAGGGGGGAGGGAAGCTGGAGGAGGGGCAAAGGGGACTGATTAAATGGTCTCGTGTTCAGAGCAGCACTTAAAAAAATCTTCACACTGTACTCAAGTAGAAGCCCATTAAAAACAACCAAACAGCAACTTATGTTCATCTGGTTTCACACATCTGTAGATTATTTTTTTTAAAAAACCAACACCACATCTCTCACATAGGGCCACAGCTACAAAACAATACGACAAATTATTTGGAGGAACTAGCAAAACAAAGACACCGAGATTGCTTTAGAAGCTATGTTGGTCTTTAAATATATGGACAGTGTAAATACAAACATTAATTAGGGGACCAAAAGATGCTCTAAATCATAAAGCTAGCTTGTGTGCACACTGGACACCTATGAGACATCAAAATAAAGAACATGGGGAAACAGACATTGATTATGACTTATTCAGGCACCATTTTCACATAAAAGGTGGACGGTGACTGATTTACATTTTATATATACTTAAAGTTTTAAGAACACCCAAGTTCAAAACTAGGCATCATCCAACAAGCAACACCCTGATCTGTATCAGAATATCTATATTCTATACCACAGCATTTCAGTTTTACTTCATAGTATATTTGAAACACAGGGTTGGGTTTTTTTGGTTTGTTTTTTTGTGGGGTGTTTTTGCAGCGTTTTGTTTAGAAGGTCAAAAATGTTGCCATCTTGCTTACAGTAATCAATTTAAGCAATGCCAGATATTCCCAAAGGAGTCCAAGAGAATTAATCAGCATACAAAACTCCTTACTCCTACCTTTGGCACAGCTTACTCAGGCTAGTCCTAACCTACAGCTGTCTCTAGTGAGAAAAGATGCAAATGAAGTTTCATTAAACACTGCAATTTTAAGGATAGCTACATAAATTATAAGGAAGGATACACTGAGCTCTTAAAGTATGGTAAAAACAATCAGAGTGAACTTTGTCTCCATTACGCCATGGTGGAAGTAAAAGGGCTAAAAAGAAAGCTATTAGAAGCCATGCAATGTAATTTTAAAACTTTTCCATAACACAATATGATCAGCAATTACAGCATTTTAAAAATGAAAACATGCAAGTAAGAAGTGCCATAGTGTATTACTTTGTTTTTGACAAGTGCCTTTATGTATTTTAACAACAGAACAAAGGCCAGAGGCATCAAACTGAATTAAATGTATTTTGAACCGTTTTTTCCCAGTGTTTTAGTTAGACTTTAAGGGGGACATGTCCAAAAGCACTTAAGCAAACAAGCCCCACTGACATTTGAAAAGCCTCTTGATTTTTCAGAAGAGTTGCGCACCTACAACTTCACCATGACTTCAGCTGGATTTGTGGGTGATCAGCACTTCTCTAAATCAGGCCCCAAATACATATAAACATAACCAATTGTTTGTGACGGGTGTGACATAATCCCTAAACAGCATAATGAGCACTAGTAAAATAAATAAACTTTGCTGACATTTTTGGACACCCATGGACTTGTCTAAACAAAGTCTAAAGGCCTTGGGTAGCCATGAAGATTGACACACACCATGCCTACACTGCAAACTTTTGCTGCCACAAGTTACCTCGACATAAAGCTGCCGCAGTTAGTATATGGCTTGTACATGTGCATACTTGGTTCCTTGAGTCTATGCTGCATGTACTCACCAGGAGCGCTTGTGTCAACTCACAGGGTGTGGTGCAGCATGAGTAGGTAACCCAGTGTGCATCTCACTACCATACAGCACACACTTGTTTGAGAAGTTTTAGCAATGCATGATGGGGCAGAGAAGTCACAAAAGGGTGACTGGGAGCAATGGATCAACTTCCCAGCACCCAACTGGCTCCGTCTCATAATGTCATTTATATCCCATAATTTTCATGATTTTTTTAAAAAAATCCCATGAACTTGCATGGCCCTCCTCGCTGTCCACCATCTCGGACAGAAGCACTGAGCCTGCAGAGCTCTACACTACTGCAATAAATATAGCAAACACAGGACACACAATCCTCCAGTATTTTCAGAGCTGCAATGACAAACGAATCAACAGAGAACATAAGGATTTCTTGGAGGACAGATGGCTGTGAGACATAGTGAGAACCAATTCAAGACTGCTAGTGGCATTCACGGAGCAGCTGCAGACAGTGGTGCTTCTGGGCCCGAGAAACAAGCACTGACTGGTGGGTTCACATCATAATGCAGGCCTGGGACGATGAGCAGTGGCTGCAGAACTTTCAAGGCCACATTCCCGGATGTGTGTGCTGAGCTTGCCCCAGCCCTCCAGCACAGGGACACCAAAATGAGAACTGCACTTACAGTGGAGAAGCAAGTTGCAATGACACTGTGGAAACTTGCAATGCTGGATTGCTACTGGTCAGCGGGAAATCATTTTGGAGTTGGAAAATCCACTGTAGGGCCCGTTGTCATGCAAGTGTGCAGGACCATTAATCACCTCCTGCTATGCAGGATTGTGACTCTCAGCAATGTGCAGACATAGTGGATGGATTTGAAGCAATGGGGTTCCTGAATTGAGGTGGAGCAACGGATCGCACACACATCCCTATTTTGGCACCAGACCACCTTGCCACAGAGTACAGCAACAGAAAGGGCTACTTTTCTGTCGTTACGCAAGCATTCAGGGATCACTGGGGACGCTTCACTGACATTAGTGTTAGCTGGTCAGGGAAGGTGAGTAACACTACCATCTTTAAGAACACATGACTGTTCAAAAAGTTGCAAGCAGGGACTTTCTTTCCTGAATAATGGAAATGCTGAAATGCCAACAGTGATCCTCAGGCACTGAGCATACTCTTTGCTCCCCTGATTCATGAACTGTACACTGGCCACCTCGACAGCACCAAAGAAAGATTCAACTACCAGCTCAGAAGATGCAGAATAACAGCTGAATGTGCTTTTGGTTGACTGAGGGGACGCTGGTGTTGTTCACTCACGTGACTGGATCTCAGTGAAGAAAACATTCCAGTGGTTATAGCTGCTTGCTGCTTCCTGCATAATAGCTGTAAAGCAAAGCGGGGGAAGTTGCCACTGGAGTGGAGGTGAAGCGGTGTCTGCTGTGTTTGAACAGCCAGACACAAGGGCTATTAGAAGAGCTCACTGTGGAGCTATATGGTTCAGTGAGGCTTTTAAATACCACTTACAGCGAGCCACAGTAATACCTCCTGGTGTATTGTGCTCTACCTGGCCCTGCTGTTTTGGGGCCTCTTGGGAATTCTACATCTAAGAATATAACACTGCAAATGCACCTGTTGATTCTGTGGTGCATACTGTACATTTTTTATTATTATACTGTGTTTGTCACTGATCCTATGAGTTGTGTCATACAGCACAATAGCAAGTATGTGGGTGCTTTCTGATCTGCTCGGCACTCTGCAACATATGTTGTGAACTAATGAAGATGAATTATTTTCCAAATAGAATTTTATTCAATAACAAAATTAGTGCAAAGAAAAATCTGTAAAATTTAAAAAGCAAATACATTAAAAACTTAATAAATTAATGGAACTGAACTTAACAAGGGGAGAGACTATTCATGCCCATTTTAGCTACACATACAGCAACCGTGGCTTTCACAGGTCAGTGTATGTAAAGCTTTGGTTGTCCTTACTGTCTCCCAGGAGGGATCCGACCCTGGGGGAGGGATCCGACCCTGATGTCATGTGCAATGCTGAGGGGCGGTGTAGGGAGGTGCTGCAGTGGAGATCTCCATGGACTGCAAAGGCAGGCAAGCCTGGACTTGTTGAACCTGTAGGTCCACAAAAGTCTACAGCATCTGTGTTTGCTGCCAGAGAAGCCCCATTGTTTCCTGACACACATCCCTCTCCTTTTCCTGTTGGGACTCCCAGGCCTTTCTCCTGCCTGCTCTTTCCTTCTCCAGGCTGTCTGCAATATTCACCCTCCAGGCCCTTTGCACATGGTCTGATGCAGCACTGGCTTGCAGGATCTCATTGAACACGTCATCCCGAGTCCTCCTCTTTCTTCTCCTTATCTTGCTCACATATTCCGTGGATGTGGAGGGGAAACCCTTCAAGGCCACAACAACAGCAGCTACAGATAACACACACAATGTCAGTACAGTCACAACAGAAAGTGAAAGTTAAGATTCAGAACTCCCTTTCCTTGCTCCCCTGAAGTGTTAAACAAGACATGCTTATTGACAGTTGGTCTTTGGATTGCTTGTGCATGGCACCACTCACAGCACAAGCAATGGTGAGTACGGCCCACCGGGGTGAGGGGAATGGAGAGGAAATTGCTCAGTTGCATGAAACCATGAGTGCAGGGCAATGGCACTGACTACTGGCACCATTTTCCACACACAGTGGTGATTTTAGCAGATATCTCACTCCTGAGGGTAACAGAGGCAGAGAGACCACAGCTGCAACTGGCCTCCCAAAGCTGCCCAGGCCCGTATGCTGCTAGCCTGTTTACTGTGACGGAGCCTGCTGAAGTTATCGCCAACTGGCGTAGGAAAGTGTCCTACTGCAGAAGAAGAAATAAAGGCTGCCATCCTTAGAAACCTCTGGGAGAGGACTTCAGAGCACGTCCATGCAAATCTCTCAGGAAGATTCAAGGAACATGTACATAAACAAACTGTGCTGCATGGCCCCCACTGCCAAACTCTGTAGGGGAATGACGAACAGGTAACGTTACCTCTCATTGTTGCACCGCTACCTCTTCTAGTACAAGTAAATAAATTAAAAGTCGATTGTTGTGTCCTGATAAGTTGGGGGCACCACCAGCACATCATTGTAATGGGAAAAGCAATTACACACATACCCAAGGTTCCTTCCCCTGTACCAGGCTTGCCTATGCTTAACTGGCAGGACCGACTGAACTGTGGTGGAGTCTCACACAGGTCCCAGCTTGCAACACAGCTGGATCCTCTGGTTACGTATCCCTCATCCTGCTCTTCTTCCTTCTCCATCTCCTCCTTGCTGTTCATGCCAAGGGCTTGTGACTCGGGATCCTCGGAGGTATTGATGTTGGCCTGCGGGATGGTGGTTTGGCCTCCGCTAAGTATGGCGTGCAGCTCCTTGTAAAAGTGGCATGTCTGCAACTTGGCACCAGATTGACTGTTGGCCTCCCTGGCCTTCTGATATGTCTGACACAGTTCCTACACTTTCATGCAACACTGCTTCTGGTCCATCATACTCTTCTCCTGCATCCCCTGTGCAATATGCTCGTACGTGTCAATGTTTCTACATCTGCTCCATAGCTGTACCTGTAACACCTCCTCTTCCCACAGGCCCAGGAGATCCAATATCACCTGTTTACTCCAGGCAGGAGAGAATGTCTGGAGCGTGTAGCTGGCCTGGTCACTGAGCAGTTGCACACAATGGAGAGCTGCTAGGTGTGCTTGCCAAGCTGGACAATCAGGAAAAGGCATTTCAAAAATTTGTGGGGCTTGAAAGGTGGGGCAAAGGGACCTTCCACTCTGCATGACCCCTGGCCAGTGGCGTTCACAACTGTGACCAGAGTGGTCAGTGTCAGGCATTGTGGGACAGCTGCTAGCAGACTGTTAGGGTCGACACAAGTAACACAGTGTTTACACTTGCATTGTATTGGCCTCAGTACATTGACCATGGCTCAGTGCTGCTTGGAAAGAAGGTGTTACTGTGTCAATGGAAAAGGGTGCTTACAATCGGACGGGAGACAAATTTAAGTGTAGACACATGCGCAACAAGGTCAACACAGGTCAGCTTACATGGACCTAACTTTGTAGTTCATACCAGGCATAAGTTTCTATAATTCCTGGAATAAATTGCAAGCAGCATTATTCTTAACATGAGTGTTGCACTTATTTGAACTTTGAGCTTATTTAAATAATATACCATATCTAGTATTGTTCTTCAGTGAAATTCTGTTGAAAGATTCAGAGATCTGGGAGTGGGGACAGGTAGAATGCAAAAAGAAAAGCAAATACAAACCAAAGAAGCATCCCTCGCAATGTATGAAAAACAAAAAGTGAATCAAAAGGCATAATGCTAGTTTTAATTCCACACACAGTTTATATATACTGTGCGTTGAAGACATTTAGGACAAGCTCTATTAAATGAAATAAAAATTGATTCCTCTTTTCATATAAAAGTTAGTAGAATCCAATACATACAAATTAGAATTTTATGGTGCATTTAAACTCTTATGCACTTTGCAAACATTAATCCTCAAAACCACTGTGAGGAAAGTTAAATATTAGCATCCCAAAATTACAGGTGGGGAAAAGAGACAGAGAGGTGAAGTAATTAAATTAAGGCCAGAAAGAGAAAGAGACTGAGAGTGTGTCACAGGTAGAATGAGGGCTCATGATTTCTTGGCTCACACTCCTGGGCTCACACCACTACATCCTGGCTTCACTAAAACTCAACAGAGACTTTGGAGAAAGTGAAAAGAAACGGAAAAAAAAGAAAGGACTTCAGAAGAACAAAAGGGGTTACCAATACCTTTAGGGAACAATAGTTTCACTGAAGCATGCATATGAATAAATTTTAGAAACCTGCCATTTTGGAATAGAATGAAATGGTTGCATTCAGCACAACTGCCCAATAATCCACTTGATAATGAAGATAAATGGGTTTATTCCACTCAGCAAATTAGAGGGAGTTGAGAATAAAGACTCAATCCTGCTATTCTTTGGGTTCTGGGTTCTAATCCTGGTTCTGCCACTGATTCACTGTGTCATTCAATTACTGGAGTTTTGCATGAGAATGGAAATATTCACCATGAGAATGGAAAGGTCGAACCCTAGCTCCAAGTTGTCCTGAACAATACAGATGTACCTCAGAAAGTTACTTTTTGTTTTGTTTTTCAAAGTCAATGAAAAAGTTCAAACTAATTTACAAGTAACAGAATGGACACATTGAAGATAGACTCCGGAAGTCCTAGGTGTATTCCAAACACTCTACATATACATGCAAAAAAACCAAGTTAAAAAACAGGTCAGTGCTATACAGATGCAATACCTAGTCTGTAAGAAGTCACATGAGAAAAAGGATGACCTTTTCCATAGACAAGGCCAACTCTGTTCTCCCCTCCCCAATCCAACACACTCACTTGTAAGTTTATAAAACCTCTGGAAGCGGATGGTGAGACCAAGATAGTCCTGACTGTCTCATTAACTTGACTATTTAAATGGCTGCCAAGGGAAAATTTCAAGCAACTGTCAGCAAAAAAATTTTAATGCTTGTTATTATCAGGGCATCCCTCCCCGCTTTCAGATTTGGTATTGTACAGATAAGAACAATAGCTCTCTTTCTAACTTAGATTGAGTCACTGCCCTGATGCTCAGTGAGGAAAGCCCCATGGAAGAGAAATAGTAGGAATGCCCTGTTTGTTTCAGAGGAGTTATGAGAAGTAAAAATACACACCAGTTGGTTAATGCATTATCAGTGCAAACTGATATGCCATCCCAGCCCTGGCCCCAGGCATATCAGTGCAAAGTGGCCCTAAATGGGGAGCTGAGGATTCCTCCTATGGAGGATTTGGAGTCAGCCTGCCCAGGATCAGGGAAGCAGAAAAGGTGACTTACAGCCATCCCCAATCTTACTCTCCTCAGTCGTGCCAAGTGTAAACTCAGTGCAGCTGAGGATATGTGCCAGAAACCAGATTATCTACACTAATGTGATGGAACACATCATAGCTGCCTACAGACAGTTTCACTGGAATTCATACTTTTTTTTTTCTTTTTTTTAAATCACCACCACCACCAGCAATCAGTGTCCTTTTGTCAGTTTCAGCACAGAAACTACTGACTGAATGGATGTGGAGAAACCTCTGGGGTGGCTTCTTTGGGCTCGGATGAGGCATATTGTCAGGGTAGCATAGGGCAGCTATGTACCACTACAGCCCCAGGATTCTACCACAAAGCAGAGATCTTCCATCAGCCACTCTTCATAATCCTGGCTCCACTGAAGTCAACAGCAAAACTCTGATTGACTTCAGAGGGGCCAGGATTTAACTCAGTCTTGGGGGAAAAAAATCTCTAATACTCAATAGGAAACATTACTGCATTTTTAGCACACCTAATCTCCATTCTAATGGAGCATCAGCTTCATCCCTAACTGCTCAAAGTCCCAGCTGAGCAAACATCCCGTTCACTCCCATGCAAATATACTGCTTACTAAAACAACAGGATGTGAAATATAACTAATTCAGTGGATTGAACAACTGACTCTACACCAATACAGTATTTATTAATGTTCATATTGCACTAACAGCTTAGAATGTTAAAGCTACTTTTGGTTAAATAAAGCAACCAGCTAAGGTGCCTATCCAATTCCAGGGACAGTCAGGATTTTCAGCTGAAGATGCAAAAGCAAAAACTCAAGGGTGAAGGCAGAGGAGAGACAGGACATTTCTTATTTAAAATAAGATCACAGGCTTTGCAATTAGAGCAATCCTACAGTAATGAGGATAGGCAGGGGGAGGAGAGAAATTCAGTGGTTCCACCCTCTAAAATTCCCCCCATTCCCAGGGGACACAAAACAAAGGACAAGCTCCCTCACTCTCCACACACACAGCCCACCCCCCACAATCTAGTAGGGCGTCCAAAATAGCACTTCCTCCACCATAAGGATGTACAGAGGTCGGGGTCAGCTGCATAAGCGCCACCTTCCAGAACACCTGATATCTCAAGTGCAGTGTCGCACATGCACGTGATTCTCCTCCCCATCACACACGCACATCTTCTACCCTCAGCATGTATCCAGGGAGCCCCCAGGGAAGACCAGCGTTGGTTTTTCCCCCCAACATTTAACATGACAAAAATCACTTGCCTAGTCAGGATATATTTACCCTAATAACTGCACATTCTCCTATGAACATGAAAATGGCTCTCTAGCTAAGTCAGATACCTGTGCTTTAAACATGAGAGAACCAGGAAGCCGTAAATAAAGCTTATGTGAACCTTTCCTGCTGAAGGTCATCTGGGGTAACGCTCCTGCAGAAGAGCATCTGGGAAGGCAGTCCTGCCTCAGGGAGTTTTTGCACAGGAAGGTGCACAAAAAACCCCCACGAATCCTGCTTTGCTTAGTGTACGTTTTGGACACAGGGCAAATTTCCCCCTCCTCCTCCCAGCACTCCCTGAGCTGATACTGTCATCTCACTGCAGCTGCTATGGGGGGTTTGCTGCTGCCACAGGGGTCAAACCAAGAGAGGCCACCCTGACGATCCTGCTTCTGCCAGCAAGTTAGGTGGGGGAGGGGAGAAGCAAGGTCTGGCAGAGATCAGCCAAGATGTTCCGGCTGCTGTGACTCCGACTGGAATCAGCTGCCCCAGAGAGGATGCTGCGGATAAAATGACAGGATAGGGGTGGGGTAGACGGCCATGCTATCAGACAGGTGGGGTCTCTGCCAGTCTAGGATGCTGCCTCTTCTGCAGTATACCCTAAGTCTCAAAATCCCACACTCAGGACCACCATGGGTCACCAGAGCACACAGTGGGGTCGGGGCAACGGATTGGCTGGAAGGCTTTGTTTTGTTTTTAAAAGTGGGCTTAGCACTGCTCCACATCCAGGGTTTCTTTCCTATCTCTGAAAGCTGCCAGTTTAGACTGAGGCAATTTAAATAGCCTGACTATGTCTATGAAAAAACAAATGTCAACTGGGTTCCAATGCAAAGACTGTGGATGAAGTTTGAGAGCTACTCATTTCTGTTCTCACCTACGACTTTGTAGCCCAGCAGAAGGGCTGACAGTTTCTGTAGTGGAAACTCACGAAAGATCAGCTCTGCTATGGAAGCCTCGGCCTGTCCTTTTGTTTAGTGACATTATAAATCTGGATTATTCCTATAATTAAACTAAGATTTTAGTCCCTCCGCAAAAGTAAATATTGTACAAGCCAAGTTTTAATTTGCATGGTCACTATCAAACCTAAGGACAAGTGAATATATGTTCAACAGCAAATCTCCACTGTTCATTTCATCCTAAGGATAGTAAGGAGGATTGTTTTGATGGGGGGGGGGGGTATTTGTTTGTGGTTTTTTAAAGGGCTACCTTCTTGCAAAACTGTATTTTTCAAAATTAAGACATATTTGGCACAGAAGAAGGCAGAGAAAAAAACCTTTTCAGTCTCTCCTTTAAAAAACAAAAATTGAACCACTGAAATCATTTTTGGCAACAAAATGATATTTCAGTGAAACACTTTACTAAGTACCTAGCACACTTTATGAGTGCTCTGTAAACAACAACAACAACCGAGAAACTCCGCAGTCTCACACTTCTCATCCTGCACCCCTCACTTTAGTACGTGAGCATCCGAGTTTAGCCACCTTTCCCTTTCTATGAGAAATGGATGTCCTCCCCCAAAAGAATGACAGGCATTGAATCCTCTAACTACAGTGGCACTAATGGCTGGAACTATTATGAATCCAAAATAAATGTCTCCAATATTATAAGCAAGTTTCCCATTAACCTCAGATCAAGGGTTTTAAAACTCTCAGGTTAAGGTGTGAAATTTGATTAAAGTAGCATATCTTATAAATTCACCTCCCTTTCTTTTCCTTATTAAAATTACTCCCCAGAATGTGATTTCCATGAAGAAGTGAATCTAATATTGACAAGAGTCGTATGAAAAGGGAATTTTTGAAAGCCTGCACGGGACTCTTGCAGAAAGCCTAAAAGGTAAAATCTATAGTAGTTTATCACAAAAAATCAGTTGCTCTGCAGATCAAGGCTCAAATTCCATGCTTCAGCTGGAATTCCTACAAAGAGGATGGGTAAACAAATTCCTGCATTTTTAATTCTTCGCACTTATTTTTAATAAGAAACAGACTAACTAGAAAGAGAGTTACTATTTTACAGTGTGCACTTAGTTCCTTGATGGGTATGCTTACTCTTGAAGGTAAAATTGGGAAATTATAACAAGCATTTGATAAAAAGGTTGGTTACAAAACAGCTGCCTCCCCCAAAAAATCTTCGCAGTACTGCAATTGTATGATTGTTTTAAAAGAACAGAGCCAGTATAATTCCCTTTTCCTCTTTACTGAAGTTTAATAAACATTTTTTCTGAGTTACCAATTTTAGGAAAATTGCTGGATAAACACTTGCGTTAACCCAGCAGAATGGCTCAGTGCCAAATGTAATGCCAAACTTCCCAGTTGCAAAATGAGCTGTTTTTACACACCAAAGTAACCACACAGCAGGCCTGTGGAGTCTGAAGACAGCTGACAGAGATGACTGTTGCTGTCCCCCCATTGCACCGACATCCATCCAAATACCAACATCTGCTGTGCTACAATTTACTTTTTACACAACATTTAGCAAAACAGTGCCTCTGACTGCAACATCATTAAGGAAGTAACAACAAATAAATCGCGAAGTCCCATCAGACAATTGTAAAATTAAAGCGTAGTTTGTCTTGCATATGCTGAGCTTTAGTTCAGATCTATTTGGACTTCAGAAATAAGCACTGGAATCTGTTTCCTTTTATTAAACACCCAAGCCAAAATTCCATAAACGGTGACAAGTGTAATCCATCATTACAGTGAAAATTACAGTTTTGAGGATATTGACTTGACTCAATAGACCAAAAAGCAGATGTCTGAGAGGCATCCTGGCCTGCCCAGTACAATCTCTGCAATCCAAACTGCTGGAAGGATTACGTTATGCCTTGAAGCAAGAGAAGTGTGCTTTCGTTTCAGGGCCCACTCCTTTTTAGGTGACCTGAGTGCATATTTGGGTTTGTGAAGCAAGGAATTAGCATTCCTAAAAACTGAAGTAGTCCTTGGTGTAAATGCAGCATAAAGTGCAGGGCAAACGCAATCCAATCTGATCACACAAGACCAAGGTGGTATGGTGGGTTGATACACCAATCCTTTTAATTTTGTAGACCTGGGTTCAAATCTGGATTTAAGTTTCTAAGGCCATGTCTATACGAACAGCACTGCAGTGTACCAGCTGCACCGCTGCAGAGTGTCCGATGAAGATGCTCTATGCTGATGGCAAAGAGTTCTCCCATCAGCATACAAAACCAGCCTCCATGAGCAGCATAAGCTATGTCGGTGGGAGAAGCTCTCCAGCCGACACAACACTGTACACACAATTGCTTATGTCGGTGTAACTTATGTCACTCAGGGGAGTGGAACATTCCCACCCCTGCATGACATAAGTTTTACAGACTTAGGCTATGTCTACACTATAGCCTAAGTGAAAGCAAGGTTTGGGGGTTTCAGTTTATTTCCCACAGACATCTGTTCACAACACAGAACACAATCTGACAACGGGCAGTCGCTGGTTAGCTGTCTTTCAGGATTGTGCTGCCAGGGCTACTGCAAGTCAGATTGGTAGAGCACTAAAAGCCACAGCAGGGTGGGGAGCTTAGAATGTCTGCCCTTTGCTTGGCTACTGCTGATAGTGTTTGTCCCTCCTTTTCATAAGCACAAAAAAAAAGGGGGGGAAGGCAACAAGTTCTGCCAGTGAAATCCTCATTAGCATAAATTGTGACTTTTTAAACATAAAAAAAGGCACCCAATTGCTTTCCAAAGAAGTGTTTGAAATTTTTCATTCAAAACGTTTTTTCAATGAAATATTTTAATGAAAAATGGAAATTTTCACAGGAAACTCACTTTTGATTTCTTTTGGGTTTTATAAAAAAAAAAATACATTGAATGTGTTTGTTTTCAGCAGCAACAATATCTGGGTTTTTTCAGTTTTTGATAAAATCCTTAAAGCTTTTAAAGAAAAGTTGTTTTTCCATCAAAACATTTTCTCAGGAAGAAAAAACATTTCCCTACCCAGCTCTAGGCAAAGTTTGCCCACTTCACTAATCGGCTATACCAAACACTCAGCTGACGAGTGCAGCAAACTTGACAAAAAGAACCAAGTCTCCATCACAAAGCACCCTATGTCATCCTATAGAAGCCATACAGCTCTCTCACTGAATCATGTGGTTAGAACAGACCACAAGGGTCATCTAGTCTAACCCCCTGCCAAGATGCAGGGTTTATGTCATGTCTAAACCAGAGGTCCCCAAACTGTGGGGCACACCCAGAGGAACATTTAGGGAGGCACAGTGCGGGGCTCAGGCCAGCCCCCACGGGGAGGGAGTGCCATCCAGCCTCAATTCCACTCCATCCCCTGCCCAGTTCTGCCCTTATTCCCTCTCTGCCCCCAACCCAGCTCCAGCTCCAGCCCCAGCCCCGCTCCGACCCCTGCTCCGCCCCCAGACCACTTCTGCCCTTATTCCCTCTCCACCCCAGCCCAGCTCCAGCCCCACTCCGCCCCCTGCTCCGCCCCCAAACCACTTATCATAGAATATCAGGGTTGGAAGGGACCTCAGGAGGTCATCTAGTCCAACCCCCTGCTCAAAGCAGGACCAATCCCCAATTAAATCATCCCAGTCAGGGCTTTGTCAAGCCTGACCTTAAAAACTTCTAAGGAAGGAGATTCTACCACCTCCCTAGGTAACGCATTCCAGTGTTTCACCACCCTCCTAGTGAAAAAGATTTTCCTAATATCCAACCTAAACCTCCCCCACTGCAACTTGAGACCATTACTCCTTGTCCTGTCCTCTTCTACCACTGAGAATAGTCTAGAACCATCCTCTCTGGAACCACCTCTCAGGTAGTTGAAAGCAGCTATCAAATCCCCCCTCATTCTTCTCTTCTGCAGACTAAACAATCCCAGTTCCCTCAGCCTCTCCTCATAAGTCATGTGTTCCAGACCCCTAATCATTTTTGTTGCCCTTCGCTGGACTCTCTCCAATTTACCCACGTCCTTCTTGTAGTGTGGGGCCCAAAACTGGACACAGTACTCCAGATGAGGCCTCACCAATGTCGAATAGAGGGGGATGATCACGTCCCTCGATCTGATCGCTATGCCCCTACTTATACATTCCAAAATGCCATTGGCCTTCTTGGCAACAAGGGCACACTGCTGACTCATATCCAGCTTCTCGTCCACTGTCACCCCTAGGTCCTTTTCCGCAGAACTGCTACCTAGCCATTCGGTCCCTAGTCTGTAGCTGTGCATTGGGTTCTTCCGTCCTAAGTGCAGGACCCTGCACTTATCCTTATTGAATCTCATCAGATTTCTTTTGGCCCAATCCTCCAATTTGTCTAGGTCCCTCTGTATCCTATCCCTGCCCTCCAATGTATCTACCACTCCTCCCAGTTTAGTATCATCCGCAAATTTGCTGAGAGTGCAATCCACACCATCCTCCAGATAATTTATGAAGATATTGAACAAAACCGGCCCCAGGACCGACCCCTGGGGCACTCCACTTGACACCGGCTACTAACTAGACATGGAGCCATTGATCACTACCCGTTGAGCCCGACAATCTAGCCAACTTTCTACCCACCTTATAGTGCCTTCATCCAGCCCGTACTTCTTTAACTTGCTGACAAGAATACTGTGGGAGACCGTATCAAAAGCTTTGCTAAAGTCAAGAAACAATACATCCACTGCTTTCCCTTCATCCACAGAACCAGTAATCTCATCATAGAAGGCGATTAGATTAGTCAGGCATGACCTTCCCTTGGTGAATCCATGCTGACTGTTCCTGATCACTTTCCTCTCATGTAAGTGCTTCAGGATTGATTCTTTGAGGACCTGCTCCACGATTTTTCCGGAAACTGAGGTGAGGCTGACTGGCCTGTAGTTCCCATGATCCTCCTTCTTCCCTTTTTTAAAGATTGGCACTACATTAGCCTTTTTCCAGTCATCCGGGACTTCCCCCGTTCGCCACGAGTTTTCAAAGATAATGGCCAATGGCTCTTCAATCACAGCCGCCAATTCCTTTAGCACTCTCGGATGCAACTCGTCCGGCCCCATGGACTTGTGCACGTCCAGCTTTTCTAAATAGTCCCTAACCACTTCTTTCTCCACAGAGGGCTGGCCATCTATTCCCCATGTTGTGATGCCCAGCGCAGCAGTCTGGGAGCTGACCTTGTTCATGAAGACAGAGGCAAAAAAAGCATTGAGTACATTAGCTTTTTCCACATCCTCTGTCACTAGGTTGCCTCCCTCATTCAGTAAGGGGCCCACACTTTCCTTGGCTTTCTTCTTGTTGCCAACATACCTGAAGAAACCCTTCTTGTTACTCTTAACATCTCTCGCTAGCTGCAGCTCCAGGTGTGATTTGGCCCTCCTGATTTCATTCCTACATGCCTAGCAATATTTTGATACTCTTCCCTGGTCATATGTCCAACCTTCCACTTCTTGTAAGCTTCTTTTTTATGTTTAAGATCCGCAAGGATTTCACCGTTAAGCCAAGCTGGTCGCCTGCCATATTTACTATTCTTTCGACACATCGGGATTTGTCCCTGTAACCTCAACAGGGATTCCTTGAAATACAGCCAGCTCTCCTGGACTCTTTTCCCCTTCATGTTAGTCCCCCAGGGGATCCTACCCATCCGTTCCCTGAGGGAGTCGAAGTCTGCTTTCCTGAAGTCCAGGGTCCGTATCCTGCTGCTTACCTTTCTTCCCTGTGTCAGGATCCTGAACTCAACCAACTCATGGTCACTGCCTCCCAGAATCCCATCCACTTTTGCTTCCCCTACTAATTCTTCCCGGTTTGTGAGCAGCATGTCAAGAAAAGCTCTCCCCCTAGTTGGCTCCTCTAGCACTTGCACCAGGAAATTGTCCCCTACGCTTTCCAAAAACTTCCTGGATTGTCTATGCACCGCTGTATTGCTCTCCCAGCAGATATCAGGAAAATTAAAGTCACCCATGAGAACCAGGGCGTGCGATCTAGTAGCTTCCGCGAGCTGCCGGAAGAAAGCCTCATCCACCTCATCCCCCTGGTCCGGTGGTCTATAGCAGACTCCCACCACTACATCACTCTTGTTGCTCACACTTCTAAACTTAATCCAGAGACACTCAGGTTTTTCTGCAGTTTCATACCAGAGCTCTGAGCAGTCATACTGCTCCCTTACATACAGTGCTACTCCCCCACCTTTTCTGCCCTGCCTGTCCTTCCTGAACAGTTTATGACCATCCATGACAGTACTCCAGTCATGTGAGTTATCCCACCAAGTCTCTGTTATTCCAATCACGTCATAATTCCTTGACATCACCAGGACCTCCAGTTCTCCCTGCTTGTTTCCAAGGCTTCGTGCATTCATATATAAGCACTTGAGATAACCTGCTGATCACCCCTCACTCTCAGTATGAGGCAGGAGCCCTCCCCTCACAGACATTCCTGCCTGTGCTTCCTCCCGGTATCCCGCTTTCCCACTTACCTCAGGGCTTTGGTCTCCTTCCCCCGGTGAACCTAGTTTAAAGCCCTCCTCACTAGGTTAGCCAGCCTGCTCGTAAAGATGCTCTTGCCTCTCTTCGTAAGGTGGAGCCCGTCTCTGCCTAGCACTCCTCCTTCATGGAAGACCATCCCATGGTCAAAGAATCCAAAGCCTTCTCTCCGACACCACCTGCGTAGCCATTCGTTGACTTCCACGATTCGACGGTCCCTACCCAGGCCTTTTCCTTCCACGGGGAGGATGGACGAGAACACCACTTGCGCCTCAAACTCCTTTATCCTTCTTCCCAGAGCCACGTAGTCCGCAGTGATCCGCTCAAGGTCATTCTTGGCAGTATCATTGGTGCCCACGTGGAGAAGCAGGAAGGGGTAGCGATCCGAGGGCTTGATGAGTCTCGGCAGTCTCTTCGTCACATCACGAATCTTAGCCCCCGGCAAGCAGCAGACTTCTCGGTTTTCCCGGTCAGGGCAGCAGATAGATGCCCTTATTACCTCTCCACCTCACCCCACCCCAGCCCAGCTCCAGCCCCACTCCAACCCCTGCTCCGCCCCCAGACCACTTCTGCCCTTATTACCTCTCCACCCCAGCCCAGCTCCAGCCCCAGCCCCACTCCG
The DNA here is from genome assembly GCF_965152235.1 of Eretmochelys imbricata. Taxonomy (NCBI): domain Eukaryota; kingdom Metazoa; phylum Chordata; order Testudines; family Cheloniidae; genus Eretmochelys; species Eretmochelys imbricata. The sequence continues at coordinate 115,476,539 of NC_135577.1, forward strand.
ACCCCTGCTCCGCCCCCAACTCAGTTCTGCCCTCATTCCCTCTCCACCTCAGCCCAGCTCTGGCCTCAGCCACAGCTTCTCTCTGCCCCCTGCGTTACCCCAGCCCAGCCTGAGACTCAGCCCTAACTCTACTCTGCCCGCAGCCCAACTCTGCCCTCATTCCTTCTCTGTCCCCAGCCTCACTCCGACCCCTGCTCTGCCCCCAGCCCAGTTCTTCCCTTATTCCCTCTCTGCCCCCAGCCCAGCTCCAGCCCCAACTCCACTCCAACCCCAGCCCCCCCAGCCCAGCTCCATTCCATTCCCTGCTCTGCCCCTAGCCCAGTTCTGCCCTTATTTCCTCTCTGCCCCCAGGCCAGCTCCGCCTCTAGCCTCAGCTCCTCCCACATCCCCACTTCAGCCCTAGCTCCTCCTTCAGCCCAAGCTCCTCTGCTGAGCCAACCGAGCTGTAATGGAGGAGGAGCGCAGACAGATTCCATTACTGGGGGCGAGAGGGACGTGACAGGGAAAGTTTGTCTTGGATGGTTTAGACCAGTGGAGCCCAGACTCAAAACCCTATTAACTGCATTGTGAAGAGAAAACATCTTTTAGCAGATACCACTAAAACTTCAAACCTTTTCACTAAGGCTTTATCAACACTGGCAACTGAATGACAAAACCTTTGTCTTTCAGAGGTGTTAACCCCCCCCCGAAAGACAAAAGTTTCGTCGACAAAAAGCGCTGGTGTGAACAGTGTTTTGTTAGCAGGAGCGCTCTCCTGCCAATAAAGCTAACACCTCTCGTTGAGAGTCGTGTCACTATAAAAGCTGCGTAGTGTAGACATAGCCTAAGTAAGGGTATGTCTATACAGCTGACATTAAATCACTGCCACGGCAGCGCTTCAACGTGGCTGTGTAGTCGCAGCTCCAGTGCTGGGAGAAAACCACCTCTGCAAGGGGAATAGCTACCAGTGCTGTCTACAATGTCACTTTACAGCACTGAAACTTGCATCACTCAGAGGGGTGTTTTTTCACACTCCTGAGCAAAGAAAGTTTCAGCGCTGTAAGTGGCAGCATAGACAAGGCCTTACTGTGGCTACTAATAACCTCTTCACCCACAAACCAGATACAACAGTTGGAATCCAGTGTTTGTTACTGACATTAGTACAAAGTGTGCCAGTCCTGAGGATACAAGAAATTCAGTCTAAGCACAAATCTTGCCCAGAATTTCTTCAGGGAAGAGATTTAAAAAATATTAAATATTAAATACAGAATTTCACAACAGGAGTTAAAGTCCATAGGAGACTTATCTGAAGATTCGTTCTCTTGAGAATTTTAGGCTGAATCCCAGAGCTCAGAACTGAAACCCCGTATGTGTCCATTGATCCCCTGTTCCTGTTAGCTTTTGTCAAACAGATGCATGCCTTGTGCATATGCAAGTCATTTTATTTCCCAATCATTCTGCCCCACCCACTTCAAGTGTTTTGACCATATTCTGACCCGTCAACAAGTATTCTAACTGAGGAAGAAGGGTTTCTTCACAGCAATTTTATTACAGGGTATAAATGTTTTCTACCACCACCACTCACTTCTGAAAACAAATGAATATCTTAAACCCAGCAGCAACAGAAGAGAGGATGAAAGGAGAGAGAAAGGCTAGATTACACAGAAGTTATTTTTGTCTACTTGAAGTGATGGGCACAGACAACTAAATATAGGATTTCCCAAAGCAGGTGAAAAAGGAAGATGACATGAGCCACATGTTTAAAGGATTCAGAGTAACAGCCGTGTTAGTCTGTATTCGCAAAAAGAAAAGGAGTACTTGTGGCACCTTAGAGACTAACCAATTTATTTGAGCATAAGCTTTCGTGAGCTACAGCTCACTTCATCACATCACTACATCACTGCATCCAATGAAGTGAGCTGTAGCTCACGAAAGCTTATGCTCAAATAAATGTGTTAATCTCTAAGGTGCCACAAGTCCTCCTTTTCCTTTTATGTTTAAAGGAGATGCCAATACATGAGCTGCTCCACACTCCAAAAAAGCCACACCCCTCAATTTGCACATGAAAGATGCAATTTTACTCTCCATTTCTTTATAACCTCCTTTGGATAAATGGCAATAGAAGCCTTAGGCAGATAGATTTCCTGTCTCTTACCTGTATGTGTATAAGTACATACATATACACACCCAAACACAGAGTCACTGTAAAGGATCCGTGTTAAGCTTAGCAGAGTGTGAACCTTTTCCAGTGGCATTAGATAGAAATTCCTTAGAAAAATATGTTTGCACACACATTTGGGTATAAGCTACTACCTGAATTCAAACATTAGGGAATGTTGCTGTCGTCGTCACTGGTAACAACAAGGATGTAGTTTTTATGTAAATCTGACTACTTATACCAAAGACAATTTCTGTTTTATAGTTTGCTCAGATTACAGTCTATGCCACTTGAAAAGCTTGTGCGTATAACAACTGAATTATTCTGAACTCCACGTTTGGAGATATAACACTAGAGTTTGTAACTTTTTCTTTAAATCTACTTTTAGTGTTTAAATTAGTTTGTGAAACGTGCTGCATTGATAGTACCAGAGTCTGAAGCCTTCTATTTAATCACTGTGACTATGCCTGCAGGGCAAACATGAAAGCTAGCTCATGTACAGACACTTGGGTTCCCAGACTTTGTAGTCAGTGGTCCAAACAACATCATTTAATAAGGAAGTTAATTGCAAGGTTTTATTTACAATACATTCAGACAGTGAGAGACAGAAAGACATACAGGGGAATACATACTGCAGTGATCAGCTCTGGGCTTATGCAGGTGCCCCATTCACATCAGCATTCTAACCTACTATTAGCTTGAGAAGCAAAAGAACGGTCAGGAGGATGCTACATAGAAACATTCTATCCATCTAGCCTGGGTGCTTATATGGCCCCTATTACCATAATATCCAAGTGCCTCACAATCTCTAAGGTATTTATCCTCACAACCCTCCTGGGCAGCAAAGCAGTATAATTCTCCCCATTTTGCAGACAGAGAACTGAGGCACACAAAGACAAGGTAACACAGGAGGAAGTCTGTGGCAGAGCAGGGAATTGAACTTAGGTCTCCCAAGTCCCAGGATAGTGCCCTAATCATGAGACCATCCGTTCACAACTTTGTTTCACTCTCTTCTCCTATCAACCAACTAATGGAGACTACCTATTCCCTTTCGGCAATAGGAGTTGGGGAACGTCTGCACACTTCGTGGGCCCCTCTCCTACTCCAGGCAAGTTGAAAGGGGTGCAGCACCCGTGCCACCTGCACTGTAGACGTGTGCACCCGTCTTTCATAGAACAGCTACCGCCGCTTTAATGTGGGAGGAGCTTCTCTTATAGTCAAGGTTCTGCCCGCTTTCAGGAAGTCTGTCTCTCCCAACTAGGTAAAGAAACTGGTGTCCCTGATCTTCAGCATTAGCCTGCCTCTGGGTGAGGGGAATCACACACGAAGCATCTGAAATAAAGGAAATTCCACAGGAGGCAGGAAATTCCACGTTTTTAAAAACGATCAGTGAAACACAGTACAGAGGCAGGCACATGAAGCATGCCCCCTCCGACCACCTTACCTCTCTTTTCCAGGTATTTTGTTTTAAACATAAATAAATAAATAAATATAGAAACGCCACACCAATCCAGCTTACATACTGATGACGCTCCATACACAGATCCTGGCTTCAGGTTTCAGGGTAGTGATGAAAGTCTCAGACCCAACACCAGGTTCCTCCATAAGCAGTGGACAGCACAAGATAGCCCCTCTCCCTCACGTCTCAACCCCGTCCTTGTGTGGTCACCTTTCAGAAAAAGAGCATGGATCAACCTCTAATGTCCATCCTGTCCTCAGCTATTTCACTGAGAGCCACCAAGAGCACAAGGTGTGATAGGGAGAGCTACGGCAGCTGGTAACATTACAGTGAAGCTTCAGAACTGCCATCCAATGGCAGCAACTTTTAGTCACTATTATCCTGGAACAGTTTCAAAATTAGCGACCTAGACATAACAAGGGTCCATTATCCTGTTACTAACTACCTAAGCTAGCCTGTCTCCCCACTGGAGGTGGGTCCTCTACAATCACCACCGTCAGGGAAAGGGAGAGGTGTCTGTCATTCCAATACCACTGGGTCTTGTTGACAAGTGTTAGCACTTTCCACTCTGCCCAAGCACTGGGAAGGACAGAAATGCTTGGATCAGTTCTGTCTCAGGCACAGGGCATGACATGTCAACCAGTGAGCCAAGCACAGCAGCAGATCAGCCTCTGCCTCTACTTTGTCATTTTGGGCTCCAGTTTATCCACAGAGACTGGAGGGACAGGTTCACTGACCAAAGGCCAACTCTCCTGCACTAGAACAGGTAATCTAGTGACCCTAACCTTTAAACCTCACTGATACAGCATGAATTGAGACCATGTCTTGGATACAGCATTGATGCAGTGGACAGCAGCAGCCACAGGCAAGCTGTTGTGTCTCCTTGATCTTCAGCCACCCAGTTATGATGGATGTTAGAGTAGGCCCCCTGCTGCCGTAACTCAGCCGCTGGCACAAGGTAGCAGACTGCGTACATGCAGATCACGCAGAGTAAAGCTCAGTCCACCACACTGCCTCCCGACCACACCTCACCCCTGCAACTCCCTCTCCCTCCCCTTACGCCAAGAGATCATGAAAGCAGCTGGCATCAGAAACAGCTCTGTTTTCTGACAGCAGATAGCCAGTAGGGAATTTCTGTGTAGGGGAACTATCTCTGGCCATTTTAAGATCACTTTTCATCCTTACTGGACTAGAGAATTGGCCCCACGTATTTAAAAGCAGGAGGAAACTGTCTGTCCCAGTGACTGGACCGTTACACTAAACCAAAAAGAGTAATAATGTCTCTATACTTGGTTACCCCCTGAACTACTTCTCTTAAACAGCCTTATTTTCAATTTATCTGAACACAACATACAGAATACTAGCAATGGAGAAAACCTGCTGACAACAGGGGGAATGACTTTTTTTTCTCCTTGGATAGGACAGCGATCAGCATGGTTTCCGTCACAATGAATATTGGGCAGGATGAGTGCTCATCCAAATGGCTTTGGTCTGGAAATCAAGCCGCCCTTCTCACACACAGATCAGACTCAGCCCTGCATGAGATTCCAAGCGTTGGAGAGACTCCCCAAACACTTTAGCACTTGTACTTCCAGCCACAGCCAAGAAGTCAAGAGACACAGCAAAAATCAAAGGCTGGGGGGGGGGGGGGGGAGAGAGAGAACACCACAATTAACCATACTTTTTCAAACTCTCGGAAAATATTCAGGTCAAATTTGGGGAGACGGGGCTGGTTGCTTTATCAAAGTCTGTTTGGCCACCCTCATTTTATTCCTCTTAGCTCCAGTCTTTGGTTGGAAGGTATAAAAGCCAGCAGAATGATGAACACTCAATAAATATCCTGTATGTATAATGGTTAAACAAGTAGAAATGAAAATTCTGAGTTCTCCCATGCTTTTATTTCACCACATGAATCATAAGAGAAATTGTCCGGCATAGTACATAGTCAGAGATATGTACAGACACTGAAGTGTGAATGTATGTTTACAACCACACATCCTGTTGTGTCATTCCATTTCTAAAATGGTACAGCGAAAGAGAAGTCTCCAGCACCATCTGGTCTTGTCATTATCACACCCAGTCTAGTCAGTCACTAAACAGATCTCTCTGAAACAAAGCTAGACAGTCCAGCTCCAGTCTAGTAGCCTTCATCTGCTGACAATGACATAAGCATTACTCCAACTTCAGGCCTGAACATGTTACCCCTAGCACAGGTAGGAGAGGAAGCGTCAAGAACACTGACTGCTGCATGAACTTACCACCAATCAACTAGCCAGCCCAATGACATTATTTAGAAAAAAAAAAACTATTTAGAAAAGATATAATAAATCTGATTTTTCTATTCTAAATAAAGCCTTCTAGATTCTAATACTTTTGGGGAGAGAGCGGTAATTTTCCCTTTGTATTCTACTCGCTTTTGATTTCCATGAATACCCAAGAGGCTTCAGGACCATGTAGGACACAAAAAAACAGCAGCTTTGGACATATCAGTCTCTTTAGGCCCAGAGGTACTGTTTCAGCTGATAAACTAGTTAAAGTTGCCATGTGTTTGAGAGAAGCCACTATTTCAGAGAGAGAAGGCCTCCTCCTCAACTAAACTGAGTCTCTGACATACACACACACAATGCTAAACTCTTTTCCAAAATTACAATTGGGATATAAGAGGAAAAAAAAAATCAGTAATCTGCAAGATATGCCTAAACTGCAAGAGGTGTTGTTGTAATAATGACTTATATGTGGCTGGCTAATGATTATTACCTACCAGTCACATGGCAAACGTTTCATCTTTGCCCATTTTATAACCAGGATTTTATATTCTCTCTGTTGACCAAACAGCCATGGCCATTTTAGACCTTTTGCTTCTTTTGAAGTTAGGGGTAGTGTGTGTATCGGAGAGGCTGGAATATCTCCAATCGTCAGGAACAAGAAAAGAAAAAAGAAGTGTTAGTAGCAATTGCCAAAGGATGAAAACCAACAATATGACAGGCCCCTAATGCAGCAGAAACAGGATTTTCTAAACTGAAAAAGTACTTAACAGGTCTGCGCCAGGAGAATATTCAAAATCAGACCTGCTTGCTCCAATGACAAGAATAAGTTTTTCCTGCTTTCTCTCCTCTAAATGCGCAGAGCCCAGAATGGCTACAGAGAAGACAAGCTGGATCCCATTCCATCCATGCTTCATTGACAGAAATGTTTACTATGGTCCAAATGGAAGGCCAATAATTCTTTTATTAACCCGGCCAGGCTTTCAGAGATCAAACTGAGTTTGCAAGACTGATGGTGAGGCAAAAAGACAACCTCTTTCTACCTGTAAACTGAAAAACGCTGATCTGGAAATGATTGACACAGAAAAGCATGGAACCCACAGAACCTTTTAAAACACACAATCTGGACTGGAACCTTACTTCATGTTGCACAGTCAAAGCTTTTGTTTGAGGCAGGAAAATATGTCTCCTAAACATTCTGTCACCAGGACAGTCTAGCTTGGACTCAAATGCTGCTCCCAGTTACTCTGTGAAGCCCAGATGAAATCAGTTGGATTGCACCGGTTGTAACCAAGAGCAAAAGATTGCCCTCCATCCTTCAGGAACGCCCACCACCTCAATATGCATTTACCTGGATCCTTCCAGCCCTGTGACTTCCACAAACAATGCACACTCTTCCTCAGCCTGCTGGAACACGTTATTCTGCCTGTCCTAAACATAAAACTCCCAACAATATGAAGAACAACATGAGGAACCAACATCATAATTAAGAGGAAGATGGTGTCGCTAAGGAATACCAAACATCTCCTCACAACAACTTGGGCTTTACTCAGGAATTGAACTTCAGGGAAACAAAACAGTTTTTAGGGTCCCAGAAATAAAGCATAAAAAGACAGAAAGAAAGAAAAATATCTTAATTAAAAGCCATTCGTCCAGAGACATTCAACATAGCTGCTCAGATTTAGTTTGCCAACTTAGAGCGTGCCTATACTGCAATAAAAGTCCCCCCTCACAGACGTTGCTGGCCAGGGTCAGCTGACTCAGGCTCACGGGGCTTGGGCGCAGGGCTAAAAACTGCAATGTAGACATTCAGGCTCGGGCTGGAGCCCGGGCTCTGAGACCCACCCTCCTCATGGAATTTCAGAGCCCAAATGTCTACACGTCCATTTTCAGCGCTGCAGCTCAAGCCCCATGAGCCTGAGTCACTTGACCTGGGCTCTGACACACAGCAGACCTGAAAACAACGATAGAATTCCAGGGAACAAATCTGCAGGACAAGATCAACGGTGCGTTTATATTCAGCCAGCAATATAACGTGAATGGATAGTTTCGTTTTTGAAATGAATGTTTGCATTGTCCTCTAAAAAATGCCACTCTCACCTTATGTTTTTAATATTGGAAATTTATAATTGTGGAAGGAAGTGCTCCAGGAGCCAAAATTTACAAATTCTTACCATAACTTTGGAACGGTAAACTTTTCTAGTGTCACAAAGGCCTAGTCTCCAGGGGCTTTTTTCAGAACACACACACACACATTTGGTGTCTATTAGTGTGAAGAATCCACATATGAAACGCCAGTGGATGCACAACCATATACCACATACTGCAGATTTCATTTCTTTTATACTTACCTTTGCCTTTTCTTGCTGCAAGGGATATCTAATGACAGTTGGGAGTCGGACCTGTTTTCTGCCTCTCTTTGCCAGTCCACACCAGTGCTTTTTTTCTCCCCCAAACCTACACTTTAATACACTCTGATTTTAATTACAAATTAAAAAAGGTGACAAAACTCCAGTTCTTATGAGCAACGTCTGACAGCATACACGCAGGATTAAAGGATTCTGACAAGGGAATAATGGTCAGTTGCCACCTTTCATGGAATTATTTTAACCAGAGTAGAAATCCTTAACAGTAACCTTTTAATATGTAAAAGGCACCTTCTAACAATCTAAACAAAAGACCCAAAGCCATAAAACTCTCAATGTTGTTGCATTATAAAGACAAATCAAACATTTTGAGAGTCAGCACTTTTTTCTCCCATTATCTTAAGTTATAAAAAAAATCTTCCAACACATATTTCAAAAAGAAAAACAATAGAAAATCTAACTTGATCTAAATGTATATAGTTATCTTTCAGTTTTCACAACCTCTCCTAGCACTTGTGTGTATGGAGTAATATTGATTAGCTAAAACAAAGCCAAATGGTACATTTAACAAACAAACAAAACAAAAAACTGACTTTGAAATATTATGAGAACAGGGGCAAGCTATGTAAACCCTTCAGTTCTGTGGATTCTTTGTATTCACGATTATTGTCACAAACCGAAAGGCTCATATTCCCTACTAAGCAAACATTTACAATTAAATCCATTCTGCACAACACATTTGCATTTTGAGATAGAATAGTCAGTTGTTCAGCTGCTGTGATTTAGATGGATTGGTTCATTATTGCTGCAGTTCGTTTTCAGCTACACTGTATAACAAAGGGGTGCCAATGTAGTCTGGAATGGCTTTAAACTCTAAGTATTCTTCCGTGATGATGTAATTTAACTATTTCCCCCCATCTCTCTCTCTCTCTCTCATTAAAAAAAAAAAATCAAGGTATCAGGACTTCACAGGCTAAACTTAACTGAAAACGATGAAAACAATTGTGCTCAGAAGGGTAGGTTCATGAAAGTCAGTGGGAAGGTTATTACTGGGGAATAACTGACAACTTCCCAAATATGAAAACTGTATTAGTTTCCTACTTCTCACTTAGAGGAAGTTATTAATTATATTATGGGGAGGGGGAATAACACACCCATATCATGCAGGCAATTTAAACTATATCAAGAGAGCACAGAGAACAAGGAAACAACAATCTCTAGTTTAAAAAAATTAGAACCACCTCATGGGATAAACCACGAAAATCTCACTGCAAAGAGTTTTTCAGGTTAAGAAACAAACCATTATCCCACTCCCTTAACCCCTGACAGGCGAGGGACAAAGCCAACAAACTGAAATAAGTTAGTTCTCCAATTGAGGCCCCCTTTTAAAAAATACAACTTTCTCTAAAATAGTCCCAATCTCAAATCTAAGCATGTTTCATCAATGACAGTGAAAAGTAATAATGAGGGTGCAGTCCACCAGTATAAACATGGTCCTCACCAACATATAATGGCAAAGCACAACAGCAAAACCAAGAAAATGCTATACATCGCTTGCTATTACAACTCACTGAGGGCTTATCTACTTGGGAGCACACAGGAAAATTAATCCAAATTATCTAAAGGTGTGAATTTAAAGTGGATTAGTTAAACTGGATTAAACCTAGGTGGATGTTATTCTTCAAAATTCAAGTGCCCTTAATTCACTTCCGAATTAGGCCTTAATTTGGTTTATCTTAATTTCCTTCCAAATTGAATTGAACTAAACCAAATTAAGGCCACTTTAATTCAGAATAAGTGGGTCCATGGTGAGATTTAACATTGTTTAGTTAATCCACTTTAAAAATAATTTGGATTAAATTTTCCTGAGTAGACAAGCCTTAAGTATAGCATACCCTCTCTCATGTCCAGAAAATAAAACTCTAACTCTAAAATTACTTCCCCTCCCCAGAGCAAGCAACACTGTCACATGCTAATTAGTACCATTAGGCTCAGGCCTTGCGCCCAAAACTTTGAAATTAGGGGCCTAGTCTATGCACCAACCTGCACTGAAATAACAAAAGCTGAAAATGCAAACTGATCTAGTTTCGAGTATTTTGGCACAAGTATTTTTATTCTAAAATAACAGTGTCCACACGTAGACTTGCATGAAAATAACTAACCCAGCTTAGTTAAATCAGAGAAGATTTGAACGTAGATCAGGCCTGGGATTAAGAAGTAAATGTCTTCAGCTGAGGATCACTCACTTTACTTGGTTTCACCAGAATTTAATTTTTACTTAAAGCTGATTTTTTAAAAATTCTATTGTAACTGTGATCTGGAAAGTAACATTTGAATTTAGATAATTAACACAAATAATTCTATTAGAATAGCGCCTACAGATCTTAACCAAGACCTACATGTATGAACACAGAGAATGAAGCAGTCTCTGCCCTGAAGAACTTACAGTTTAAAACTCAACATACAAAGGAAGAAGCAGTATCCCCATTATAGGGATGGGGAAAACTGCGGCATAGGGAGATTAAGGTCTGACCCACACATAGTGTTTACAGTGATGTAAACATTTTGGTTAGGGGTACAATTTTCACCAAAATTGTTATAGAACAGCTCCTAGTGTGAACATTTATACTGGTATAAAAATGCTTTAAACCAACATAGCTTATTCTCCTAAATTTCAGGGAATCAACTACACCAAAATAAGCACCTTTATACTGTTATAATTGCGCTCATATGACCGGAGTGGTACCGTTTTAACTGGTGTAACCTGTGTTTAGACAAGGCCTAAATGGCTTGACCATGGTCACACAGGAAGTCTGTGGCAGAACCAGGAATTGGCCTCAGATATCCTGAGTCCCAATCCAGTGCTTTAACCACAACATGATCCACTACATATGATTAAATAATAAGCAGGGCCTAATTTTGTAGGCATTCTTGTTAAGTTATCTGGTCAGTTTTAGTTTGAAGCTTACAGTAATGAACAGTGTAATCTCAGTTTGCAAATGATTTGTTTGTGTTAAAAATTGTTATATGCAAAGCAATACCATTTACTCATATCAACGGGGCCCTGATTTTCATTTTGTTGGCTGTTTTACTGGATAATCTGAGGAAGATAAAAATCAGTTCTGACAGAGTTCCTTATTGATTCTGTGTGTACTAGAACTATTATTTGAAAATAGTAATACACTAATTTATTAAAGGAGGTTGAACCTTAGGTTTTTTTGGGCATTTTTGAATTAAATATCTAGATGTAATTTATCAGATAAAAAGGCAGTTTGGACATAATACCAAAATAGAAAACTATTAAATTTCTTACAGTATATGCTAAAGTTATTCTTTTACACTGCTAGCTTTTTAGAAATGTATCATGTTTGCCTCCAGACCCCTTCATGGGAATGATCTCAGTTAATGGAGAGACCAACAATATTGCTAAACCTAAGCATTAAAAAATTATGAATCATTCTCCCGAAACCATGAGACTTAAAAACTAATACAATTTCAGTTCTTTTTTCTTTGCCTTTTGGTTTTCAAGCCTTTGCAGTACACTTAAGTCATGTTTTCAAGCTTTCATTTACAACCATGAGCGTTACAAACTTTCACTTAAAAAAAAAAAAAAGCAAGCTGAAATTCTCATGTAATCACTTGACAATTCCTAGAGCTGGGACTTAAAAATACCAAGTATCACGAGACTTGTAATGAAATCATGGAAATTGGCAACAACACTGTAAGCAGCCATGACTCCCATAACACCTACATTCTGCTGGAACAATGGTACCATACACCTCAAGAGGAAGAGTCTTTTTGTACTTATGAGCTACCGCTTTTCCAGCAACTGTGGAACTCACTCCCAAGACAGATCGTATTGCCCACCAAACTCAGGACCATCAGAAGAAAGGCAAAACCCACTTCCCTGGCTTATGTGTCCCTCTATGATCCCCACCAAAATCACATATTAAAAAAAAACAAACAGCATCCTACACAATGAAAAGGAAGAGAGATCCCCTTGTGTTCACTTTATTAAACTTTCAAGCCACTCAGACACTGCACACTTATGCTCTTGGTAAAAGAACTTAGATCCTGGACCTACAATGCACTCCCTCCACCCCTCCTGAGCCCTATTGATTTCCCAGATTCTGCCCACACGCAGACCACTGCATGATCAGGGCCTTAGATGGGTACTTCAAAATACTCCCTCCAAACTCACTCAAAAATTAAAAAGTGGACAATTTTAGCCTCCTCCCCACAACCCTCAATTTATAACTTCTGTGTACCTCTCCTATAATCAGAGATGATCAAGTCTTTGTTGAATAAACTGATGATTCTAACAATTCTTTTTGGACCAACTGTCTTTTTTCATTATTGGCTCAGTTTAGTGGTGGGAGCATAATCCATGAATTCTATAACTTTTTCCAACTAAAAACATTCTAAAAATAAGCTCTTGTTATTCCACCCCCACCCCCACCCCATTTAGTTGCAAAGTATAATTCCCACAAATACGAACTATATCACACCTAATATGGTGCTATTGTTTCTCCATTCTTTTTCTTCCTCTTTCCTTGTATGGTTTCCTGGTTTTTGTTCCTTTTTTAAGACACACATTGCACCTGTAGTATGATGCATGCAATACCACTGGGGTGAGGGGAAGGGGAATCTATTTTTAAATATATTTTTAAAATTAATTAAATCTTATAAAAAATCTCTTAATAAATATTTCCAATATGTTTAGCCTGCATCACAAAAGAAAAACATGGCTTAGAGATATATTTCCCAACAGGCCACGGAGTTATTACTGGAAGATGATTCAAAAAAATGTCCATCTGAATGAAAGGTTAGCATATTAAGTAGTAAAGTCTGTTTCTTGAATGAAGCTATGTCCATCAGCTGTCCTAGTCATCTTTAAAGAGTTTTCCTTTAAGAGTACTTTGCAGATTAAACAAATAATGTCGCATGGCAGCTACATTCTGCCACAGATGTATGGTTCTTTCCTCTACATTCTCTTTATCCTGCTTTCAGACTACCCCCACTCAGTACTCTATTTCTTGCTAAGCCCAGACTTGATGATCTTACATTACAGGTAAGTGGGAAAACACATAAGCCATTTATTTACTCATTCTCCCAATTTATTTTTTTCTTTCAAATATGTGTATGTACCAAGGACTCATGAAAACGAAAAAAATAAATGATACAAGTTAGAACTAGAAATATTGTAGGCAGGCACTGTGCAACCTACCCTACAAAGCATTACCAGCTCACATTAAGCTGGGCTTGAAAGACTCCAATCCCTCATTGCTGAAACACAAGCAAGGTGGTCTTTTAGTGACATGATCTGATACTTATTAAGGATAAGACTGAAACTTAATTCATTTAGTTTCTGACAGACAGTAAGCAAAATGTGAAACTACGTTTCCAGAAGTGTAGTGACAGGGCATTAATCTAATGAACTGCATAGTAACATAAGATATCAAATGTGCCAGCATCTGATCTCTTCTTTGTATCATTTGATCGGAAAGTCTATATAGTATCATGCTTACACAGGGGTTCCACGGCAAGTCATTTATAAACATAGTGAAAAGTATCTGGCCCAGTGTAATTCCTGAATATGGGGTGGTGGCAATTTCATTTCTTCAAAATTCAAAGCAGAAGCAGTCATTTATTTTTAATTAAAAATTTATTCCCAAGAAACTAAAAGTTTTGACCAAAATAAAAACTTTTCATAACAAAATCTGTTTTGCTCAGAAAGATATTTGCCATTGGAAAAAAGTTTCAGTGGAACACTTTTGACTAGCTCTACTCCCGTGGTAGCCTGTTCATGCCCTTCCTTCCTCCAAGCAATCTTTAATCTCCCTTCAGTCAGCCTTTTTGACTGTTCTGTGCTGATGCCACCTATGTTGTACTGGCTAACCCTGTCCATTTGTGTCCTTTGCCATCCAAAACAGACCATCTCCAGTGCTTTGCACTCATTCCTGCTTCTTACAATCTCTCCACAAATAATTCCATCAGTTGAGATTTTCTTTTTAAAATAGTCTAGTGACTAGCCATTATCACCTCATATTTCTCCAGATGTTTTGTGATCTCATCCTTTCTTAATGTCTCTAGCATCTTGCCTACCACCGACGTCCGATTTATTGGTCTATAATTTCCTGGTTCCTCCCAGCTCCCAGAGCAGGACAAGAAAGAGACAGAAACTGAGAACTAGAACACACAACTATTGCACCTTGTGTTGAAAAAGTGACCAACGTGCAAAGCCAAAGACTAACATTGTTTATCAAAGGTTCTTTTTAACCCTAAACCTCAGTAGCAACAGATTTCCCTATAAGATACAAACCTTCAGCTATATACTTTGTTATTCTCTTTAAAACAAAGGAAACAGCAACTCCTTTCCCTTCATTATGAATCCCTCCCTTCCCGCCGCCCCCCACCCCCCGCCCCACTTCGTTTCTTGTTCAAACCCTAGCTTACTCCTTTTCTTTCCTCATCACCCTGCTTTCTCCTCTGAAGTATCTTTATACTTTGCAGCTGGCATCTCCTGATGTGTTTTAAGATATTCTGTATCAGGTGCCACAGCCACTCCTTTGAAATACCATGAAAGTCCGCAGATCCTTAAGCTAATCTGAACCTTGAAGGTTCTGGTTGCACGTGTCAGTGGCAAAAGCCCAAAATTACATTGCAGGAAGAGACGAAAACTCCCCAAAAATTGAAGAGCCAAGTAGGGGGCAAGATGATAACAGAAGAGAAAAGCAGTAAGAGTTGAAGGGGAGCAGTAACACTGTGTCCCAGGGATTGCCAAACAAGCCAATCGGTGGAAACATGATCATGTGACCCTGGTTCAATCGATACTAATAGATGAACAGTTAAAAATATTGACTGGCTCTCAGCGTAACAATGTTAAAATATTTTAGGCTATGTTACACTCCCTCAGCAGAATGGAGTGTGCATCAACCCAATGGTTTAATTATGCATATCCTGTAGTCATCTTATGCTGTGATTACAACAGACCTCACAAGATAATCAGGTTGGCAACAGGTCAACGCCTGGCTTGGAGATCTCTGAAGAACACCAGTTATTCAACAGGGGGTAATGGTCCCTCCATGTCGGAGCAGAATCAAGTCTCCAGTGTGTCAGTGGAAGGCATCCTGCTACTGGAAGCACTATCTTACAAATGAGACAAGGAGCCATTTGTCATTAAAAATCTGGTAATATCTGCCTGTTGGTCAGCCAGATACACAATTGGGTAATTACAGTCTACATGCCTAAAATCCTTCTGCCGTTTCTGCTGGACAAGGTATTCTACACTTGTTGGCTTTACTGCTGTGTGGTCCACCACCACATTTGGTACCTACCGGTGGACAAAATCCCTGTGTAAATTTGTAACTGCTTTGGGATTCTCATGAGGATTCTTATCTCCTTATTTAGCCCTGACAAAATTCTCATCTGTATACACTATATACAAAAGAGAAAATCCCTTCCCCAAAGAGTTTACAACCTAAATAAGAGAGACAGAGGATAGGACACACTGGAAAAGGCAGATTTAGGGATGGAGAGTTGATATTGGGAGGAGCCACTAGTGTGAACAGATGAATGAAAATGGGAAAAGGGAATCATTAGGACCTTGAGACTGGTATTTACTACAGTCTAGAAGAAATTCCACATAAAAGGGCACCCATCCAAATCTCTGGGTGCCACTGACATACATTTAGAAACACAGTTACATAGAGTTCCAACATCTAAAACCATTCAGAGCAGATGATTTTCTCCTCCCTCCCGCATAGCATTTAATCATTAGTCACGGGACTTATACCGCTTAACTGACCCGTTATGCCTTCCCACAAGACAAAACCCTAGCCTCCAATGCCTCGTCCCTCTACCAACGTAACATCGTGTACTGTATGTGCATGCGCATATACACCCCTAAACATGACAAAGTCTAAGTTACTCCACTCCAGGTTTTCCACATGTGCATAAAGAAATACTGCAAAGAGAGGTCAGGGTTTCTAACGATTGTTTTCATATGTATAGTTGATGAGCAAGCACTTGTTCCATCCTGATTAGGGTTACAGAGCTATGTGCTGCCAACTGAAAAAATAAAATGAGTTCATTCATGAATTCTTATACATCTGATTGGCTGAGGCGAGAAGTGTCATGGAGATAGATGCCCCGGCCCCTCCACAAATAAATATCTGAACTACTGGAAGTGGCATTTCCCAGCAGTCCCATGAGTCAGTCACTTAAAGGAACTATCAGACATGCACAGAAAAAGATGTTGAATTTCATTTCTCCATTTATATTTTTCACTTTGAAACAAACAAAAAAAAGACAAGAAAGCTACCCAAGAAAGTCATGCTATTTCTATTTCTACCAGGTCAAAAACACCTGCTCTAGACATTAATGGCATATAGAGCACCTGCCGTCCAGAAGGGCTCCAAAGCCCTTTGCAAGCTGATTTACACATACACAAATCACTGCAACCACTGAAACGCAGCCACCGCTGGGGTGAAATGTAGCAACTGTTTAACTGCACACAGCCATGCTGTTCTACTGTTCAGGACAGGAACTAAAAGATACCTTATCCAACTGAAACTGAGGAGGGAATTTAAGGTAGGCAGAACATAATTACCCAAACTGGCATTTGGCCAGTTGGGGTTAACACTGATTACACTTGTGAAAAGAACCATGGGATCTTTAAAGACTGCAAGCAGTCAGGATCTCGGTTTTACTTGTTACCCAAAAGACAAACTGTATATGTTTACTATATCTGTAATCCTCCCTTTGTAGTCCCTCCCTACAGTAATTACTTTTTATGTCTTCTTTCACAAGCTCACAGTACCAGGCATCAGTTTTGGAAACTTCCTCTGGCTGGAGCATTTAGCCTTGCAGAACTAGCAAATTAATCTGGTCTTTTTCAAGTGCAGATCTATAACAAGCATTGTAGCTGTGAAGTCACTTAAAAAACAAACAAAAAAACCCACACTCATGGACCAGCCTCTCTCCCTCCATGCAAGTGAATCAATTTTCAAGACCAATCTCATCACTGCTGCCAATGAAACTCAGAATATAGTAAAAAGAACAGGAGTGCTTGTGGCACCTTAGAGACTAACAAATTTATTTGTGCATAAGCTTTCGTGAGCTACAGCAACCAGTCAGAATATAGTGGAGCTTAGCACATGTGGTATCCTGGCAAGCAAAGAAGGGGATACTGCATCACTTTCTGAAATCTCCCATCAGCAGGTTAGTGAAGTAACATTACCAGTTGTGTTTCGCTACTGAAGTGGAAAGAAATACGTGCCAGAGTATTCATCAGGAAGGGGACAGGAAGAGGGGAAAAGCTGTGCAGCAACCACGATAAATAAATGGGGTTTACTTAGATGCAAAACATCAAGATGAATATGCAAACTCCGAGCACAAAATTAGAATCTCAGATACACAGCATGCACTACTATTTACCACACCAAAAAGAAAAAAAAAAGTTGCAACACACATGGTCAGCAGGCGGTCTTGTCACATTAAATTACAGATTATAATCTCTGATGCCTGGAGGGCAATAAAGTGTCTCTAAAGGCATTTAGAAATCAATTCAAGAATCTAGAACCAAAATGTCCCCCCAGCTATATTGCAAAGTAAGAAGAACCAGTACGTGTGTTCAGCTCATCTTTTTATCGTAGGAAGCATAGAAATTTCAATTTTCAATATGAGGGTCACTGTCATCTTGAAATCTAGTCAGACTGTTAAAAAAAAAAAAAGAGAAAAATAAATAGTTTTGGATACTACATCTGCCCTTGAATTCCCCTTGAACAATGTCTGTGGATTTACAACAATGCTTTCTTATTTAAAAAATGTTTCTCTCTCTCTCTCCCACCGTTCTTGTGAGAAAAAAAACCACCTAAACAGAGGAAGACTGACTACAATAAAACTGCATAGACAAAGTGCTGCCAACGTGTGCGCACACACAAAATACACATTTCCCTCCAACCTCTTTCAGTTATAGTCATGTTAGCTGTTAGCTGTAACTAGGTAAAACAAAATATTCAGGCAGAAATGTGATTTAAGTCCACGGTGTCCCTTTAACTGAAAGAGTTTCTAGGATCCTAAAATGGAAAATAAAATGTAAGCAATTCTTTTCCTTGCCTTGTTTTACCCAATCAAAATGTCTCTCTCAAACATATTTATTGCAAAAGATAGTTTAGATTCTTCAGAACTATCCAGTGACATGAATTAAGATGTTATACATTTCTCTAAGCTCTAGAGAGGGGACATTTACGTGCATAAATGCTGTTTGAAACAAAACTGAATAAAAAATTATAGTGCTTTCATATGGCCATGTCAAATTCTCCTGACCAATCATCAGACGAGAATGGAAAACTAAAGGCTATAACAGATTTTAGAAAAAATAATTGCCCTTTTATTTTAACAACATGGATTTTATCAATTTTATTCTTGCAGAAGAATCTTTAACCTTTATCAAGGTTATGATAAGGAATGCCATCTTCTTCCCCCAAAAATTATTCTGTACCTTTGCACCTTCAGGTTACATTACTTTGCTGTTGCAAACTGTCCAGAAAAATCCTGAGTCTGCAGAAGCAGCAAGCTGGAGGATACAAAATCTGGAAGATACAAAATCTGTTGTTGTCTACAACAAATGATGAGATTATGAAAAGCACCTAATGATGTTCTCTCCTTTCCAGGAAGCAATAGTACAGTACAAAGAAACAGGTAAGCCAAATACCTGATAGCATAACAACACTGTTCTTAAGGAAAAAAAATCATACAATAAAATTTCACTTACTCTTAGCAAGACCTTGAGGGAGTGGGGGAATGTCTCGTAATGCAACAGGATAGAGGGACATGCAATTACTGTGTCAGTTATATTTCAGCTTTCTCTGCCCCACCTCTCATACAGAAGGACTTTATTAAAGTTTTATTTTACCAGTGTTAAAACAGATGTACATGGAGTGTGCAAAACTAATGCTACTGCTCATGTCTTGGGTACAAAGAGTGAAAGGGTTTTTAAAAAAAAACAAATCAACCAAACAGTGCATTCACTAGCAAATCTACATGGGATCACAGTGGGATCACAGCATAGCTAATAATCATTGTATACCTTGCTGTCCACGTGAAGATTCATCTTGAGAATTATATTTTCTGGTGATACATGCTCACAGATAGAACAGCTACAGATATGTTATCCCCATTTAAAATGATACCATAGAGACAAAATAAATTGTCCCACCATTGCAATAGTCCAACTTTCAAGTCTCTATTTTAAGGAGCCTCTTTTTTTCTATTAGCGTAATTTTCAAACCAAACAGTGAAGACACTGAGTTTTCTGAGAAAAACATAATACACACATTTCACAGAGTCTTGCATGCCTCATGGAAAGTCATACACCTTTCCTATGTATATTTAGTATTAGGAAGGGTCAGATTTTAAGAGAGAAAAATAAGGAAGAGCTATTTAAAGGTATGTTGTTAAAGGTGAGACCAAGCCAATTTGTTGGTTGACCCAAACGGACAGTGTTCCTTTAAATGAGAAGGAAAAGACACTTACCTCGCTTGTGAAGCCATCCTTCCTTCACTATTGCTACTTCATTCATAATGGCAGGAATGTCTCTTGAAAAAACAGTTTATGCCAAAAGATCACCCCACTGTTATTTCTGGATTCCAGCAGAAGGGGCCACGGAAAGGGCTTCTTTCCTCTCTCTTTCAGCTATTTCTAGAAATTAAAAAAAACAAACAAACAATGTTTTGCAGCATTTCACATATGTGCAGTAAGGAACACAACAGAAGGTAGCTTATATTGCTGTTTTGATTACAAAGTCCAAATGAGGGATTTGTTCTTCAGAAGTATTTTTATTTGCGGGAAGAATGGGGATGCCAAAGTGAATGTCTGAGGAAGTTCTACCTAGTCACTCAACAGATAGAACAGCAATGTCAGTACAAAACCCTACATTAGACACGGACTGCAAGTCTTAATCCAGGTCTCTTCCGTCTCCCCACCAATAAAAAGTATTCCCCAACAGTAATTTTATCCAGTCTAGTTTTTATATCCCTCAGTGTGGAAGCTTCCCGCACTTCCTTTGGGAAACTTCTACAGCCTAATGCATCTCAATGTCAGGAAGGTTTTCCTAATATTCCACTTCAGTTTTACCTGTTAAACTAATCCCATTACTCTCACTGACCTCTCTAAGCAATTCAACTCCCCTCTTAAATGAGCATATGGTATCTTGGGTAAAATCATTTAATTTTCTCTTGTCATAAATCAGCCCCTACATCCCCTTGCTCTTGTTGCTTGAGGCCTCTGCTTATGCAGCCCTAAACTGTGTTCCCTGGTCTTCCTGGCTATTATAGTTCTCTGTTTGCTCTCCACTATCACCAGGAGGTCTGTTTTCCAAGTTTCGCTCCCTCACTGAAAATCCTTCTTTCCAGAACTATAACCTTGTATTATCTTCCAAACTGAATCTGATTTTGTTCCTTATTTTCTGCCCACATTGCCAATTTCTCCAGGTTTCTTTTTATAAGTCCTCAGAGGTATCTGCAACTTTACCTAGTTCAGTATAACAGGGGAGTATCATTACCAGCAGGACAGTGGGGTGGGAGGAGGTATTGTTTCATATTCTCTGTGTATATATAAAGTCTGCTGCAGTTTCCACGGTATGCATCTGATGAAGTGAGCTGTAGCTCACGAAAGCTCATGCTCAAATAAATTGGTTAGTCTCTAAGGTGCCACAAGTACTCCTTTTCTTTTATCATTAAAATGTAATTTATGCCAAATTCCAGATAATGGTGAAGATATTAAAACAACACCCCCTCACCCCCCATCCCCAGCAACTAGACACACATCCTTCTGCTACTGAACTCAGTGCACTGGCCAAGATAAGACTGGACAAACAATAAGGGCTGTTATTCACTCCTCTTCTGAAGGGACCACATCTTTATGCCTATTCAGTCCATGACATCTTTACTTGGATTGGCAACAAACATAGCAGTCATGATGGGGATAGCAGTCCATTAGGAACTGGACTAAGGTCAACTAATTTCATGTTATCCACTGATGCGATCACTGATTGTAACAACCTCTTGCCATTATGAACCTGGACTACGACTGAACATCTGATAGAGATGGGAGGTTCCATATTTCATTGCCAGTACTCTGAGCCAGCCAGAGCTTCTGTCTAATGAAGTTAAAACTGACTTATATCAATCACTGTAAATATAAACTGTGCAACCTTGAGTGGGATGAGTTGTGAGAGAAAGGAGGTCAGGTCCCTGTTTGTATTTCTGTGAACTTTCACCAGTTATCAGAGTTCTATATCTTTAGAAGTTACACCCTGTATTTTTCAAATAAATAAATAAATTCACTGTTTTTCCAAGTTAGTAATCTGCCATTTCTCACTTCTTATAATTATCAGCTCTAAGAAACGAGCCTGACATTTGCCCGGGGTGGGGGGGTGGATACAAAAATCTGATCCTGGAACACAGACATGTAGGAATTTCTTGACATCACAGACAAGTACAGAAGAATTATATGTTACAAAATGGAGATGAGTTTCACCAAGAAGGTATCTTAGGACAAGCACCTTTTGACATGCAACTAAGATAAGACTGGACAAACAATAAGGGCTGTTATTCCCACACACCTACTGACAGTTACACCTAGGCATCAATGGGAGAACAGACCTCATTTAAAGCCTTCTCTCAAATACGGAGCTATCTGCAAAGTGTTGAATAAAATCCCTATGATTATCACAGCTACAGTCTGAAAATGGAATTGCTGTGTGAAAGTTAACACACATTACTTATTGGTATAACACTATGCCACAGCAGGTTAGGGTACTGTACATCATACCCACGCACTGAATTTAAAACAATGGAAATAAGCAGCCAACCCCCTTTCCACAGTCACTTGGTGAAAGAGAAAGTTAAAAGCAAAATAACTAATTAGTAGGAAGGCTAATCCCCCGATTAGAAGAAATAAAAAACAATGACAAAAAGGTTTCTGGAGTTTCAGGCTGGGTGATGCCATATCCATCTGGAATCACAAACCTATATATTTGCATAGCACCACCTTATTTATTATGGGCTTGATTGTCAATTTGCCCAGGGTTAGTAGCAGCATCTTATTCCGCTACCCCTGAAATAGCCCAGAAGGGAGATCATGATTTGGGAGTCATTCTGCCTCCTGTTCCAGGGAGGGAGTGGCAGCATGAATTAAGTACAACATACACCAGCATATTGGAGAGGGTAACTACACACTGCCAGGCACACCCTTGCTCCCTCTCAGCCTCTTTGGGGAGAGGGAGAAATAACATAGTGGCTCTGTGCACTGAAGTGGCAGTATGGCACAGAGAATTAAGAGGCCCCTAATACCCTTCATGCCAGCATGCAGAAGAGGCCAGTCAGGCCTTATATTCTTTATTCAGCTATGCTGGTGTGTGTGTTAGTAAGAGCAAACTCATTTAAAATATCTTCAATTCATAACACGGGAAGGTGGGATGTCTTAGTGCAGTTGGACATAAAGCTGTATCTAGCATAACCTCACTATACCTGGTGCAATTTTAATTGCACATCCAAATTATATCTAATGCAATTCAACAGAGAGAGAGAGAGAGGGGTGTTTATTTTTAAAGACACAATGGTAGCACAAAGATCTCACATAGGAAGAGGCAGTCAGCTCTCCTGGGGGGATCTATGCATTAGTGAATATGGACAAATGAAAGGTATGCCTTTTGCACACGCTGAAAAAATGGATGATCATAAGGCTCATTAAGTAACTTTAGGAATGGTTCCCAGTGAATAGATGTCATTTGAGGTCACTATGGGCTGCTTTTAGAGCCTGTATCTGCATGTGACTGAGTGACAGCAGGAGCTGCAGATGAACAATTCTTCCTTTTTCTCTCTTTTTTTAAAAAAAGATTTGTTTCTATGACACCTTATTCAGTATCAAAAGACCACCTGTACTCATCATTCAGACAGATTAAAATAAATAATTATTTATATAAATAATACCTTGTGTCTCACTGCTGACTATTCTACCAATATAGGGAACAGTTGATAAGTACGTGCATAAAATTAAGTTGTGAAAATTCAGTACGCTATTAATTTTAGAAAGATACATCATCTCCTTATGTACTAGCATAATGAAAGCTGTCTTAAGGGACCACCCAAACTAATCTTCCAATAGAAGGTAGAGCAGAACTATACTCAGTATATTTGGGGCAGCCTCTTAAGACAGGAAAAAAGAAAAGGAGTACTTGTGGCACCTTAGAGACTAACTAATTTATTTGAGCATAAGCTTTCGTGAGCTACAGCTCACTTCATCGGATGCATCCGATGAAGTGAGCTGTAGCTCACGAAAGCTTATGCTCAAATAAATTAGTAAGTCTCTAAGGTGCCACAAGTACTCCTTTTCTTTTTGCGACTACAGACTAACACGGCTGTTACTCTGAAACCTGTTAAGACAGGAAGTTGCCTAATCAGGGTGCTCTCTTTTACTGTCTTTCAAATGTGCCCCTTTCCTGTTGTAGGAGCCCCATACAAAATTAAGAGATGTACCTGTTCTCCTCTTACAGAGAGCGCTCTCCTGCTCAGGAAGAGATTTTATTTTGTCTTCATTTCCTGCACAATCTGTGGAGCCAGGCCATGTTCAGGGGGAACATGCTGGGATCTTGGTAACAGAGTTGAGGGAAATACCAGCACTCTGCAGTCACAACTGCAGAAGCAGCAGACTCTGTAGGCAGTGCCCTATCCTCAGTGAAAGGATTTGAAAGGTAAAGTATCAGGCTTTCATTTTAACAATATCCCGTGTTCCCTTTAGCTGGAGAAAGTTTTAGAAAGAAAAAACCCACCCCTTGCTTGGCAGTCTCTTGGATGGTCTCAAAGATTGTAGTAACTGTCCTTTTGGGTAAAAGAGAAGAAATTTGTCCAGATGAGCTGGAGCTGTTGTTGCTGGTGCTGCTGTTAAAGTCTGAAACTGTTTTTCGTTCTTTTATTCATCTTAATTAAAAGGTTAAAAGGATTTTTAATGGTGTGTTTGCCATGGTGCTAAGCAGGCTGAGGTCTCTGTATATCAAACCCTGGACCTCGCTTAATACTGTTTAATGTTGGACACTGACTAGGTTGTGTTAACACCTTTGCCCCATTTATTCCATCTAAATTCATACAACAGGTCAATCCAAGCAGTAACAGATCCTCCAGCCTCACCCTTTTATCTCTACCTTGACTTGTATGTTAGAGCCCCACAAATTCCACCATCATTTCAACGAGAAGAACCATTAATTCCACTGTGTTCACAGGCTCGATACCAACTGCAGGTGTGGGGAGGTAGAAGCCAACCCACAGCCATCAAATCCTAATGACTAATTTTCAAGAAAGCAGAAAATGAACAACCACCTTTATATCTCAGCTTAATTTTGAAAATCCTGTTGTGGGCCACCAATTATGTGCGATTACTGATGTTCTCCACTAGTCTAGAAGATGTTCCACTTAAGACACCACCATGTCAAAACAGATTTCAGAGTAACAGCCGTGTTAGTCTGTATTTGCAAAAAGGAAAGGAGTACTTGTGGCACCTTAGAGACTAACCAATTTATTTGAGCATAAGCTTTGAAGTGAGCTGTAGCTCACTTCATCGGATGCATATAGCTCACGAAAGCTTATGCTCAAATAAATTGGTTAGTCTCTAAGGTGCCACAAGTACTCCTTTTCTTCATGTCAAAACAGGTATTTTGTCATAATTATACATGGAGCTTATGATAAGGCTTAGAAAAGCTTTTCCAGATATTGCAAGCTACAGTAGAAGCACAAGCTGAGAGCAAAAGAAAACTATACCACACGTCCCATTTTCTGTGACTCCATAAACTTAATCTAGACTTCCAAACTGCAGTTTGCAATGCTTACATTTCTCATGTCTTTAGTGGTCTAAGAACCAACAGATACGTCTGTTCAAGATGGGGGGGGGGGAGGGGGAGGAGAGGGCTACCCAAGTTTAGCTCTCCTATCTCTGGTTTCAGAGTAACAGCCGTGTTAGTCTGTATTCGCAAAGAGAAAAGGAGTACTTGTGGCACCTTAGAGACTAACCAATTTATTTTAGCATGAGCTTTCGTGAGCTACAGCTCACTTCATCAGATTCATCTGATGAAGTGAGCTGTAGCTCACGAAAGCTCATGCTAAAATAAATTGGTTAGTCTCTAAGGTGCCACAAGTACTCCTTTTCTCTCCTATCTCTGGTTCTGGTTGTAGTGTGGACAAACTCTAAGCAGGGTAAAACTGAGTGTGGCTGCAGAAAGGGGACAGCTTCTCCTGAACCCTACATTTTTATTATGCCCTTCAAGTGAGAAACAAGCCAGTTTATAAAATTCTTGTACAAGTTTTAAATTATATGAGCATATAAAGTCAGGAGACTGTACAATGGAATCAGAGGGAACACATTTGTAAACAAATGGTTTGCCCCAACCTTTGTAAAGATAAAACAAGTCATAGGTCCATTTAATTCTCAACTAAATTACTTGTATCAAATATTATTAACATTATCAAATATTATTAACAAGTGAATGCTAGAACTCTTGGTACCACGTAATAAATTGGGACACTTCTTTTAATTAGTGACTGCATACTTCCAAGAATTTGTGTACAATATTTGCAAAACAATGAAAGCCCACATATTCAAAAAGTAAAAGGTAGTGGCAAAGTCTTTACATCCACAAATACTACTGTGTCATGGTAAATGTCCTGGCTGTCACTATGAAATTAATAACTACATAAAATCTAGTAGCCACACAACACATATTTTTCACTTGTAAACAAATATTATAGTATACTTAATCCAGCAACTCCCCTTAAAAACTGCATTTTAAAACGTATGTTCATGTCATGATGTAAAGACAAACAAATCAATTCACGTATTTGCTTCTTGTATATTGGGAAAGGGAAATAAATACAGTTAACACTTCACCTAAGCAAAACATGTAAAAAGGCTGTAACCACATGAGTACCAATGGCACCAAATCAAAACTTCTAATGCATCTTCACGTTGGTTATGATAAACAAATCCAAAATACACCGGTCACGTTAAGGAAACACCCACATACACACGGAGTGTTTTTCAATGAAGTTGAAGTGAAGTGAAGGTGCTAGAAGTCTCCAAGGAACAATTTAGTCATTACAGAAGTTGGAAGGGGGCGGGGGGGGGGGAACCACCTCGATTATATTGATTACAGTTCTACCCTACATTGAGTCATAACTTTTGGGGAGACTTAGAAACCTAGTACGAGCCGTCAACAGCCTTCAAAGCATGGCAATATCCGCCGGCGCACACAGAGAGGCTTGTGAAAACCGAAGGGCTCCTCTTGCCGAGGACTCCAATGAGCAAGGCTCGAAGAAAGATCCAACCTCGCTCCTACCCAGGCACTGGAGGATGGGGGAGGCTCGAGGAAAGAGATCCCAGGCTGGATCCACCCCAGAGCTGGCTCCGCCGGTGAGAGACCCCGGACGCTTCACTCACCGACACTCGCACGTACTGATTCCCAGCCAGCCGGCCGGCCGGCCCCTTCCTGTTAGCGAAGCCCAGACCCCCGGCAGAGCGAAGAAAGGGAGTAAGTCAGAGAGGGGCCAGCCCCCGGGGAGCCGCTTCTCCTCCCTGCAGGCTAACCCCGGCCGGGGGGGCGCCGCCGCACGCTGCAGCGCGCCACCCCCTGCCCCGCCGAGGCCCAGGCGGGTCGCTGGGCGCGCCGGGGGGGAGGCGGGTCGCTGGGCGCGCCGGGGGGCGGCGGGACGCGCACCCCAGCCCCCCGCCCCCGGCGCGCACCCCGCGCTATGCGCCAGCCCCGGCGGAGCAGGCCCCGGCGCTTCCTCCCGCCGCCCCGCGCGCCCGGGGAGCGGGGCACT
The DNA here is from genome assembly GCF_965152235.1 of Eretmochelys imbricata. Classification (NCBI taxonomy): domain Eukaryota; kingdom Metazoa; phylum Chordata; order Testudines; family Cheloniidae; genus Eretmochelys; species Eretmochelys imbricata. The sequence continues at coordinate 115,503,637 of NC_135577.1, forward strand.
TACACGCCTGCGGCGGGGAGCAGCCCCCGCAGAGAGGCGGCGACGGGGGCTTGGCCGCGGGCGGGTTCTCCTCCGGCGCTAGGGCCTAACCGGGCTAGCGCAGCCTCCCGCTCGCCGTGCCCGGCCGCTCCTCCGCCCCCTCTCGCGGGGAGTCAGCCCATGGAGCGCGCCGGCCGGCCGGCCGGACCCCCGCCTGCGCTGCCCGCCCGGCGCGGGGCTGGCCTGGCTGTGGCCGCTCCGGGAGCAGAAGGGGGCGGCCGGGCCCCGAGCCGCTTGCCGCTGCCCCAGCCAGCCCGCTTCAGGCTGGCCCTGCTGCAGCCGCCGCTCCCGGCTCCGCCAGCCTGCGCTCGCCTCCTCTCCGCCTCTCGCTCGCTCGCTCGCTCACACCCACAGGCTGGGGGAGCCGCTGCCTGGCCTCGGCGGTGCCTGCGGGGTCCTACCGCCCGCGCAATCAGCTCGTCCCCTCTGCAGAACCCGCCCAGCCCGCCTGGGCGAAGGGGGAAAAGGTTCTGCAGCTCCAGAGGCGCTTGTCCCGGCCACCCCCCCACACACTTGCACACACTTACACACTCTGCGGGTCGACAAGAAAAGGTGTGTGTCCTGCATGCTGCAGGAGGAATGGGGAACTCTGCTGGCTTCCTGCCCGCAGATTTCCTTGTCGTGGTAACTAGGGCTGCTTTCCACTCACCCGGGTGTTTACTAAAAAGAGAGCTCAGCTCACACACGCACATGGATGGGACCAGAGTCCAGCCTTATTAGCTCGAGTCACAGCTCAACCCCCCCGCCCCCGGCAGACTGCAAGACAAACACACAGTGACAGAAGAGGGGAAACTGGTAGACTTAGATCGGGAGCTTTGGGGGATTTTGTTGTTATCGTCTTTGTACAGTGCCTAGCACAGTCGGGCCCTATGCAGTTAATGCCTTACCACAATACAAATAGCAATAAAAGCTGTGTGGCCAGCTCTCCCAGTCTTTGGTGTGTTGAGTAAAGCTCCAGCTCTTGGATGCATTTGGTAATGTGAGAATCTCAGTTTTCGTTTTTAAAAAGTAAGGGGTTTTTTAGGCCTCATGATTCTGGAGATAGGCCTAAAAATGTGATTCAAGAGATTTCTAATAGCTCAAAATGCAGAAGTCACCTAAAAAAAAATTCTGTTCAGAATTTTTTTAAAATTGGATGAATTTTAAGCCAATCTCATGATTTTGGAGGGGGCATGACTCATGATTTTTTATGTTTGGGATTGGCAACACAATTTTAAAAAGAGTGAAGACAACCTCCACCCACGTATAGACAGACAACAACCAGAGGTATGGGCAATTGAGTTACAGATCAGGGCGAGAGACAAATATATGAGACACAGAAGTCTCATGACTAGGGAAAGTAATAAATACATATATCCTAAGTGAAACAGAGTAGCAGCAGAAATCCCCAAATGGTGTAGGGAGGATTTTGATAGCCTCATTCTCCTCCTGCCTACACTTCACCAAAGAGAAGTTATTCATTAAGGTGATTGCTTGTTTCACCTTACAGACTTGAATTTTTCATATTTAGGCTTCAGGCATGCAAATATACACATATGAGGAATCCATTGAAATCAAGGGGGCTCCATGCATGCACAGTGGTGGTCAAATTGCAGATCTGGAGCCTCAGCTATACTTGCAAGAATTATTTACTCCACTGAAATGTGTCTCGGAAAGAGAGCTTTTCCCATTCCATTAGAATTAATCTTTTAGTTGTAAGAGCACATTACAGTACTGAGTAGATAGAATGGAATGAGTCAGGATCTATTGCTGATTCAAATTCTCCCTTAATTCATGGTGAAATTTGTGCTTTGCATTTCTCTGAGGACCTCAAAGCACTTTACAGAAGTGAGTAGTATGGTATGGCTCAAAGCAGAGGCACAGGTGTAGATTAAGGCAGCGGTACAGAGGCCAACAAACAGAGCTGTAAACAGGGGAAGGAGTACTAGTAGGACCTTAGAGACTAACCAATTTATTTGAGCATAAGCTTTCGTGAGCTACAGCTCACTTCATCCAATGAATTGGTTAGTCTCTAAGGTGCCACTAGTACTCCTTTTCTTTTTGCGAATACAGACTAACAGGGCTGCTACTCTGAAACCTGTAAACAGGGGAGTTTGTAAGGGGAGTTTGGGGGGAAGACACAATAAGAGCCAGGCAAAGGAACAGACAAGCTAGTGAAGGGAGTGTGTGGTGTTCTGGCAGTGTTTTGGTGCTCATTGGGGGTTTGTGTTGCTGTGGGTGGTAGTGTTTTGGTTTGGTTTGTTTCCCCCAGACGAACAGGACTTAGGTGAGAAGGCTACGACAGACACAGAGGCAGCAGCGGTAGTGACCCAAGCAGTGGAAGACACAATGAAGATGACTGGATGTGGAAGCTGTGGCAGGTACATGATCCTGGAGGGGGTACCTGAAAATAATTTCATCTGCATGAAGTGCTGCCTGATAGAGCTGATGGAAGAGAAGATCTGAGGATTGGAGATGCAGGTGGAGACTCTGGTTGAGTTTAGAAGGGGATTCAAGCGGATGATGGAGCAAAGACATGAGGATGCTGAAGGGAAAAGCTCAGACTTGCAGATGGAAGCAGGACCAAAGAACTCTGAGGGGATACTGCTGGGTGAGGAAAGTGGATAGTGGAAGCATGTGACTAAGAGAACCAGGCAGAGGAAAAGACCGGCCAGTGAAGGAGAAATAGAGCTCAGGAACAGGTTTGTGGAGTTGGAAAATGAAGAAGGGGCACAGCAGGTGGTCACTGAAGGTGAGAGGGCAAGGAAGAAGAGAAGAGCAGATAGTCCTATAGGAAGAGGGCAAGAGTCAATGGAGATAACACCAAATATGAGCCCCAGGAGGATACGGGATGGGTTGCAGAGGATTGCAAGGGACAACAGGAATTGAGCCAGATGGAACAGGGGATAGACTGGAGAATCGCACCATAGCCAGGAAAAGGCAGGTCTACGTAATTGGGGACTCATTACTGAGAAGAATAGACAGGCCTGTAACAAGAGTTGATCCAGAGAACAGAAGGGTGTGCTGTCTGCCTGGGGCTAAGATACAGGATGTGGACCTGAAGCTGAAGAGGATCCTAATGGGAGCAAGAAAGAATCCATTGATTATTCTTCATGTGGGAACATGTGATTCGGCTAGATTCTCACTAGAACGTATCAAGGGAGACTATGCCAGGCTGGGAAAGACGCTTAAGGAAATTGAGGCTCAGGTGATCTTCAGTGGGATTCTGCCTGTTCCTAGAGAAGGGCAACAAAGGTGTGACAAGATTGATGCTCAACAGATGGCTCAGGCAATGGTGCTATAAGGCGGGCTTTGGGATATGTGGCCACTGGGAGGCATTCATGGACAGAGGACTGTTCTCTCGGGATGGACTTCACCTGAGTAAGGAGGGAAATAGACTTCTAGGATGGAGGATGGCACAACTGATCAAGAGAGCTTTAAACTAGGAATTCAGGGGAGATGGTTGGGAGATGTCCAGGTAATCTCCATGCCGGATTTTCTCTTTGAGAGGGAAGAAAAGTAAGAAAGGATACAGCCATGGGTAGGAGAATGAACATAAGGCAGAAGGGCAGTGTACATACCAATCTAACAGGTAATATTGGCGGTAGAATTTCTGTGCCCAGTCGGGTAAAGAATGTGAGCGAAGACAAACAGCAAAAATTAAGATGTTTGTACACCAATGCGAGGAGCCTAGGTAACAAAATGGAGGAACTAGAGCTACTGGTGCAGGAAGTGAAACCAGATATTATAGGGTTAACAGAAACATGGTGGAATAGTAGTCATGACTGGACTACAGGTATTGAAGGGTATGTGCTGTTTAGGAAAGACCAAAATAAAGGTAAAGGTGGTGGAGTAGCATTGTATATGAATGATGAGGTAGACTGTAAAGAAATAAGAAGCGATGGAATGGATAAGACAGAGTCTATCTGGGCAAAAATCATATTGGGGAAGAAAGCTACCAGAGCCTCCCCTGGGATAGTGCTTGGGGTGTGCTATAGACCACCGGGATCTAATTTGGATATGGATAGAGCCCTCTTTGATGTTTTTAATGAGTAAATACGAACGGAAACTGCGTGATCATGGGAGACTTTATCTTCCCAGATATAGACTGGAGGACAAGTGCTAGTAATAATACTAGGGCTCAGATTTTCCTAGATGCGATAGCTGATGGATTCCCTTCATCAAGTAGTTGTTGAACCAACAAGAGGGGATGCCATTTTAGATTTGGTTTTGGTGAGCAGTGAGGACCTCATAGAAGAAATGGTTATAGGGGACAACCTTGGTTCAAGCGATCATGAGCTAATTCAGTTCAAACTAAATGGAAGGATAAACAAAAATAGATCTGTGACTGAAAAACTTGTGGATCTAAAGGCCTGGAATTACTTCAAGTCAAAGTTGCAGAAACTATCAAAAGCCTGCATCCCAAGAAAGGGGAAAAAATTCATAGGGAGGAGTTGTAGACCAAGCTGGAATAGCAAGTATCTCAGAGAGGTGATTAAGAAAAAGGAGAAAGCCTACAAGGAGTGGAAGATGGGAGGGATTAGCAAGGAAAGCTACCTTACTGAGGTCAGAACGTGGAGAGATAAAGTGAGAAAGGCCAAAAGCCATGTAGAGTTGGACCTTGCAAAGAGAATTAAAAGCAATAGTAAAAGGTTCTATAGCCATATGAATAAGAAGAAAACAAAGAAAGAAGAAGTGGGACTGCTTAACACTGAGGATGGAGTGGAGGTTAAGGATAATCTAGGCATGGCCCAATATCTAAACAAATACTTTGCCTCAGTCTTTAATGAGGCTAATGAGGAGCTTAGGGATAATGGTAGGACGACAAACGGGAATGAGGATATGGAGGGTAGATATTACCACATCCGAGGTAGAAGCCAAACTCAAACAGCTTAATGGGACTAAATCAGGGAGCCCGGATAATCTTCATCCAGGAATATTAAAGGAACTGGCACATGAAATTGCAAGTCCATTAGCAAGAATTTTTAATCAATCTGTAAACTCCGGGATTGTACCATATGACTGGAAAATTGCTAACATAGTTCTTATTTTTAAGAAAGGTAAAAAAAGTGATCCGGGTAACTACAGGCCTGTTAGTTTGACATCTGTAGTATACAAGGTCTTGGAAAAAATTTTGAAGGAGAAAGTAGTTAAGGACGTTAAAGTCAATGGTAAATGGGACAAAATACAACATGGCTTTACAAAAGGTAGATCGTGTCAAACCAACCTGATCTCCTTTCTTTGAGAAGGTAACAGATTTTTTAGACAAAGGGAACGCAGTGGATCTAATTTACCTTGATTTCAGTAAGGTGTTTGATACGGTTCCACATGGAGAATTATTAGCTAAATTGGAAAAGATGGGGATCAATATGAAAATTGAAAGGTGGATAAGGAACTGATTAAAGGAGAGACTACAGCGGGTCACACTGAAAGGTTAACAGTCAGGCTGGAAGGAGGTTACTAGTGGAGTTCCTCAAGGATTGGTTTTGGGACCAATCTTATTTAATCTTTTTATTACTGACCTTGGCACAAAAAGCGGGAATGTGCTAATAAATTTTGTGGATGACACAAAGCTGGGAGGTATTGACAATACGGAGAAGGACCGGGATATCATACAGGAAGATCTGGATGACCTTGTAAACTGGAGTAATAGTAATAGGATGAAATTTAATAGGGAGAAGTGCAAGGTCATGCATTTAGGGATTAAAAACAAGAATTTCTCCTATAAGCTGGGGACACATCACATGGAAGTAACAGAGGAGGAGAAGGACCTTGGAGTATTGGTTGATTACAGGATGACTATGAGCCACCAATGTGATATGGCCGTGAAAAAAGCTAATGCGGTCTTGGGATGCATCAGGCGAGGTATTTCCAGTAGAGATAAGGAGGTTTTAGTACCGTTGTACAAAGCACTGGTGAGACCTCATCTGGAATATTGTGTGCAGTTCTGGTCTCCCATGTTTAAGAATGATGAATTCAAACTGGAACAGGTACAGAGAACGGCTACTAGGATGATCCGAGGAATGGAAAACCTGTCTTATGAAAGGAGACTCAAAGAGCTTGGCTTGTTTAGCCTAACCAAAAGAAGGTTGAGAGGAGATATGATTGCTATCTATAAATATATCCGAGGGATAAATACCATGGAGGGAGAAGAATTATTTAAGCTCAGTACCAATGTGACACAAGAACAAATGGATATAAACTGGCCATCAGGAAGTTTAGACTTGAAATTAGACGAAGGTTTCTAACCATCAGAGGAGTGAAGTTCTGGAACAGCCTTCCAAGGGAAGCAGTGGGGGCAGAAGACATATCTGGCTTCAAGACTAAGCTTGATAAATGTATGGAGGAGATGATATGATGGGACAGCCTAATTTTGGCAATTAATTGATCTTCAACTATTAGCAGTAGATATGCCCAATGGCCTGTAATGGGATGTTAGATGGGGTGGGATCTGAGTTACTACAGAGAATTCTTTCCTGGGTGTCTGGCTGGTGAGTCTTGCCCACATGCTCAGGGTTTAGCTGATCAGCATGTTTGGGGTTGGGAAGGAATTTTCCTCCAGGGCAGATTGGCAGAGGCCATGGGGGTTTTTTGCCTTCCATTGCAGTGTGGGGCATGTGTCACTTTCTGGAGGATTCTCTGTACCTTGAAGTCTTTAAACCACAATTTGAGGACTTCAATAGCTCAGACATAAGTTAGGGGTTTGTTACAGGAGTTGGTGCGTGAGATTCTGTGGCCTGTGTTGTGCAGGAGATCAGACTAGATGATCATAGTGGTCCCTTCTGACCTTAAAATCTATGATTCTGTGATTCTATGAAGACTCTGTTCCTACAAATACAAACAACTGCCATGCTGGCTCAGACCAACTGTCCATCTAGCCCAGTATCTTGTCTCCAACAGTGGCCAGTACCAGAGCTTTAGGAAGAATGCAGAGAACAGAGCAGTTGGAGCGATCCACCCATCTTCCCCTCTCAGCTTCTGGCAGTCAGAGGTTTAGGGTCACCCTGAGCATAGGGTTTCATCCCTGACCATCATGGCTAATAGCCATTGATAGACCTATCATATATGTAGTTACCTAGTTCTTTCTTGAACCCACTTATATTTTTGGCCATCACAACTTTCCATGGCAATGAGTTCCACAGGTTGACTCTGCATTATGTGAAAAAGTACGTCCTTTTGTTTATATTAAACCTGCTGCCTATTCATTTCACTGAGTGACCCCTGATTTTTGTATTGTGGGAAACAGTAAATAACACTTCTCCATTCACTTTTTCCACACCATTCATGATTTTATAGATCTTTGTCATACCTTCCTTTAATCATCTCTTTTCTAAGATGAACATCCCTAATCTTTTTAGTTTCTCCTCAAATGGAAGACTTTCCATACCCTTCATCACCTTTTTTGCCCTTCTCTGGACCTTTTCTAGTTCCAGTATATCCTTTTTTAAACAGGGCAACAAGAACTGGACACAGTATTCAATGAATGGGTGCACCATAGGTTTATAGAATAGAGTTATGGTATTTTCTGTCTTATTTTCTATCCTTTTCCTAATAATTCTTAACATTCTGTTAGCATTTTGACTGCTGCTTGCACACTGAGCTGAAGTTTTCAGAGAACTATCCACAGTGGCGCCATGATTTTTTTCTTGCACGGTAACAGCAAATTTAGAACCCAGCGTTATCTATGTGTAGTTTGGATTATTTTTTCCAACATACATTACTTTGCACTTATCAGTGTTGAATTTCATCTGCCATGTTGTTGCCCAAGAAAGACAAGGTGGGTGAGGTAATATTTTTTATTAGATGAACTTTTGTAGGTGAGACAGACAAGCTTTCGAGCCACACAGATCTCGTCTTCAGATCTAGGACAGAAACTCTCAGCTTCAGAGTGAAATGCAAGGTGGAACAGATTGTGTAGCATAAGTAGTTAGCACATATTGTAAGGGATCATTCAAGGTAGATGGACAGATTAACATCTCTGCAGTCGGGACAAAAAGAGGGGGTTAGAGAGTTACAGATTATTATAACAAACCATAAATCCAGTGTCTTTATTAAGATCATGATTTTTAGTGTCTAACAAAACTATGAATTTAAGTTCCCAGGCTCATCTTTTGAAAGTGTTGTGCGGTTTCCTTTGAGGATGAGGACTGAGAGGTCAGATATAGAGTGATCGCTTTGCGAAAAGTGTTCACCCACAGGTGATAGGGTGTTTTTCTCTTTTATCATTTTCCTGTGTTAGTTCATTCAAAAGTGTAGTGCTTGTCTGGTTTCACTCACATAGTTATTAGGGCATTTAGTGCACTGGATGAGGTATACCATGTGTTGTGATAGGAATGTGTAGGATCCACGGATCTTGAAAGCTGCCATGAGAGGACCTTTCCTATTATCCCATGAATACTTAGTTTCTTTAATAGTCTTTAGTGAGAGACCTTGTCAAAGGCCTTCTTAAAATCCAAGTACTCTGTATTGCAGGGATGGGCAAACTTTTTGGCCTGAGGGCCACATTGGGGTTCTGAAATTGTATGGAGGGCCGAGTAGGGAAGGCTGTGCCTCCCCAAACAGCCTGGCCCCCACCCCCGATCTGCCCCCTCTCACTTCCCGCCCCCTGACTGCCCCCCTTAGAGCCCCCAGCCCATCCAACCCCCGCTGCTCCTTGTCTCCTGACCGCCCCCTCCCAGTACCCCCCACCCCTAACTGCCCCCCAGGACTCCACCCCCTATCCAATCTCTCCTGCTCCTTGTCCCCTGACTGCCCCAACCCCTATCCCCCCCCCGTGTGCCGCCCCCGGACTGCCACACCTATCCAACCCCCCCAGTTCCCTGTCCCCTGACCGCCCCCCCCCCCCCGCCGAGAACCTCTGCCCCATCCAACGGCTCCCTGTCCCCTGACTCATGCTCTGGACCCTCTGCCCCTTATCCAACCCCCCCACTCCCCACCCCCTTACCATGTCGCTCAGAGCAGCAGGACTGGCAGCCACATGGCCTGGCCAGAGCCAGCCATGCTACTGTGCTGCCCGGCAGGAGCTCGCAGCCCCACTGCGCAGAGTGCTGGTGGCACGGCGACCTGAGGCTGCGAGGGAGGGGGGACAGCGGGGGAAGGGCTAGCTTCCCTGGCTGGGAGCTCAAGGACCAGGCAGGATGGTCCCACGGGCTGGATGTGGCCCGTGGGCTGGATGTGGCCCGTGGGCCGTAGTTTGCCCCCCTCTGCTATATTGACTGGCTTACCCTTATCCACATGTTTGTTGACACCCTCAAAGAATTCTAATAGATTGGTGAGGTATGGCTTACCCATACAAAAGCCATGTTGACTCTTCATCAACAAATCATGTTCATTTATGTGTCTGATTATTCTGTTCTTTACTATAGTGTCTACCAATTACTATAGTGTCTACCAATTTGCCCAGAACTGAAGTTAAGCTCTCCAGCCTGTAATGTCAGGGTCATCTTTGGAGCCCGTTTTAAAAATCAGTGTTATGTTAGCTACCAGTCATCTGGTACAGAGGCTTTTCAGTGATAGGTTACATATCACAGTTAGTAGTTCTGCAATTTCATATATGAGTTCCTTCAGAACTCTTCGGTGAATGCCCTCTGGTCTTGCTGACTATCAGTGTTTAATTTATCAGTTTGTTCTAAAATGTCTTCTATTGACACATCAATCTGGGACAGTACTTCACATCAGAGCTATCCTTTTTGGGTGTCGAAGTCAGTGGATCTACTCACGTGCTTAAAGTTACACCCTGATACTGTAAGCATGTATCTAAGTAATTTTCTCATGATCACATAGTAAAACAGTGGTTGCACTGAAAATAGAACTCAAGTCTTATTATGCATGGTCCCCTGCCCAAACCACTAGATTATGCTCCTTCCCATAAATTAATTTTGGAGGAGACATCTGATTATACCAGCTGAATTCTTTGGAAGTCCCATAACAAGACAGTTATTATTATTTAATATTTATGTTACAGAAGTGCACAGATGGCCCAATCATTAGTAATGCCCCATTCTGTTGGGTTTTGTTAAAACACAATGATGCCCCAAGAGTTTACAACCTAATCTAAGAAGGAGTTTACAATCTAAGACCCAATCCACCTGCAGGAAAGGGGTTTAAACATTGTCTCATCATTATTACACTTCTAGTAGGGTTCTAAGGAAATAAAGTTAATTGTTAAGGTACAGTGATCTCCAATTATCTTAAATTGGATTGAACTAATCTTTAGTTCTATGGACATTTTAAATACCTTAATACTGCCATCCATTATCAAAATATTATAATACAATAATGGTTTGCATTTGTACAGTGCCTTTAGTGCAAGATTCCCAATGTGTCTTATAAATATTAATTAGTTAGGCACCACAGTACCTCAATAAGGTATTTTAATATCCCTTTTAAGAATAGGAAAACTAAGGCACAGAAAGGTTAAGTGGCTTGCCCCAGTTTGCTTAGGGAATCAGTGGCAATGGAATGGTTGAAGGAATGGAGTCCAGGAATCCAGACTCCCAATGCTCTGTTCCAGTCATTAGATAATATTGACTCTGCAATAATAATGGCCCACAACATTGGACTTTCAAATTATGGTACTTTCAAATTATGCAGTGTTTTGAACCATTGCTAAATATATTGTAATAATTTGTAAGAGTTTTAGTGCAGTTATGTTCTGAAAAGTGATTCTGTGACAATGTGACTCTGTTTCTCCATATCAAATTTGCCTTGTTTACTAGTTAAAAGATGTTTTCCGAGCTGAAAACTCAAGTTGGGTTGTGAGAGTAAAGTTCAATTCTTTCAGAATCATAAAATCACGAGTAATAATTGAAGTTTCTGTAACTGGAACCTAGTTAGCAAGTATACTGATGATGTAGAAGCCAGAAAAGAATTCATTACACTTTCCTACTGCTCAGTTGACTCTGCACTGATAACACAAATAAAAAGGGATAAAAACATACTAGCATCAATAAAGTCAGCAGATCTGACTTTGAATAGACACAGGTAGCAAATCTGTTCAATATGCAGGTGTAATATTTGTCAGTTGAATGATTATACACATTCTCTGAAATCAGCAACCAAACCCCATATCCTGTGGTACCTATTTTCTTCTCACAATTTAATCTAATGGATCTGTCTGAGCAGTTATACCATGGCCACCACAATGGTCCATAGATTCTAACGCCAGAAGGGACCATTGTGATCATCTAGTCTGACCTTCTGTATAACACAGGCCATAGAACTTCCCCAGAATAATTACTCTCTGAGTTAGAAATTTACATCTTATTTCTGAATCTGTCTAACTTCAACTTCCAGTCAGTGGATTGTGTTATACCTTTCTCTGCCAGATTGAAGAGCCCATTATTAAATACTTGTTCCCCGGGTGGGTACTTATAGGCTGTAAACAAGTCACCCCTTAACCTTCTCTTTGTTTAGCTAAATAAACTGAGCTCCTGGAGTTTCTCACTGTAAGGCATGTTTTCTAATCCTTTAATCATTCTCATAGCTCTTCTCTTAACCCTCTCCAATTTATCAACATACTTCTTGAATTGTGGGCACCAGAACTGGACACAGCATTTTAGCAGTCCCCACACCAGTGACAGATACAGAGGTAAAATAACCCCTCTTTTCCTATTAAAGATTTCCCTCTTTATGCATCCCAGGATCGCATTCGCTGTTTTGGACACAGCACCGCTCTGGGAGCTCACGTTCAGTCGATTATTCACCACAACCCCCCAGTCTTTTTCAGAGTCACCACTTCCCAGGATACAGTCCCCCATCCTGTAAGTATGGACTACATTCTGTGTTCCCAGATGTACACATTTACATTTAGCCATACTAAAACCCATACTGGTATCAGAGTGCCTAATGGATTATTGTATGTAACCCCAGCCCTGCCCCCAACCCTTAAAAACCCCACAACAATGAAGCACCAAGAAAATCCCTAACAGGAAAGAGGAGCTTGGGTTTCATTCTCTCCTGTGTCAGGGGAAAGGGAGTGTTTGTTTCTCCTTTTCCACCAAAACTAAACTACAATCAAAACATCTTTATAACTCTGTCCTCCTGATGAAGAAGCATTAGTAATATTATATGATGTATGACTGATTGCTGATATACTCAAGCATATATCAGTATATATTTTAAAATCTGCTGCTTCAGATGGTGGTACATGCCATACCACCTCATCTTGGGCCAGGCCCAACATCTGCTGAAGACACTGGAAACTTTTCCATTGACATCAGTGTGCATTGAATTTTTGCCTTCTGTAGGATGTAAATGCATTGAAAGGGAAGAAGCAGTGGTAAACCCTGCTGTTTCACTTCTTTTTCCCAGGTTTGTAAGCACACTTATGCTTTACACTAAATATCAAGCATATATTTAGCTGTAGATTAAAATGAGTTTGAATACAGAAGGTATCTCTAAAACTTATGTTGGTGGATTAAAAGGAAGCTAAAAGTCAAAGTGTGGAGCCTGTAGCATATTAAATAGACCTAAATGAAAATTAATAGATGAATCTAGAAGAAAGTTAGTCTAAAGGATTAATTTCTTTTCTATGGCCCCAGTTCTGTAATCAGACCAGGGGTCTGTGCTAACAGATCTGATTGCAGGATATGGGCTACATTTCTTGCCCTTTTTACCAAATCTTGTTCTGATTGGTAAGATCCCAAATCAGTTTGGAGAACAAGTTCTGTAGGGTTTCTCCCACTAATAAAGCAGCAGATTAAGAAGTAAGATCACAGAAGAAAAGGCAAATATCAGCCCTGAGAGAGGAAAAGAAACCTCGTTTTGTTTGCTGAAAAGGAAGTATTTTAAAACAGCAACAGATCATTTAGATTTAGCAGCTGCTTATTTACAATGATATTAGAGATGGGTTCAAACAGCAAAGTTCTGGATCTGAACTTCCCCAAAGTTTTGGAGGTGTTTAGATTTAAGGCTTAGATTCAGGTTTAGCTCCAGAAAATATGAAAGTACTAGAGATAAAATACCGAGGTAAAGTAGGAAGTGGCTGCTTTGCAATAACAGTTGGAATGTGTATTAAGGAGTGAAGAAAAACATGGCATTTTTTCTCTAAGGACAATGAAATCACTAGGGAATTGTTATAAATGCATACATCATGAGTTTTATAATACAATTATCACCAATGGCATTACAGTCTATGAACCCTATTTTTCAGGGAAGTCCCTAGATTTCCCTAAACACTTCCTCAAACTTCACATCTGTTTACTCTGGTTTATCAAATACTAGGAGATAAGGTGTACAAACTGTTCCCCTGGTATTACATTACCATAAAAGTACTTAATATATAGGTTAATGGCAAAGAATGGATGGATTACCAGAATATAAATCAATGGAGTAGCATGAGACAGGCCCTTCTGTCCTATTCCATTGTTAAAGAAATATAGCGATAAGATACAATTTTATGACAAATTTTAAACAGTTTACTTTAAAACGTTTCAATTATTTAACTTCAGAGAGAATATTTATATCCAATGACAGGAAAGAAAAATCAGAGAACAAACAGAAGCATCAGAACTAAATTAACCCTTGACATAACAGGTGCTAATCCACTGGTGTTATATGCCAGTGGTGAATTTGTTCCTCTGTTTTTAAAAGATATATTACACTGAACTAAAGAAACACCAGTAAAGAGATGGAGGGTGAACTCTTGATCCCACTGAAGTCAATAGGAGTTTTACCATTGATTTCAATAGAGCTAGGATTTCACCTAGGTAGTTGCACCTTTTAAATAAAGATGAATTTGGATTAGCCCAAAAATCTAACTTGATAAATAAAAAAAAAATAAAAGAACATAACTTCATGGTGCCAAACCTAGAAATCAACAACTGGTTCTAAAAGTCTGGTGTTTGAAGGGATGTTAAAAATAGATATTTCTGGAATAGCCATAGAGTAGTTGACTAACTGGGAAGATTTTTTTATAGCTATATAGTCACATGGATCATTAAAACTCTTGAGTGTGAGAAATTTACATTGGAAATAATTTAATGTATTATTAATTATTATTTGGTTTGCACTTCTATAATGACTTTGATCCTAGGATCTGAAAGTGCTGTTTAAATTGATATTTTAAAAAGATGGAAATCTGGACTAGTCCCCATTTACTAAAGCATTTGTTGGAAGTACTTCCCAATGGCTTTGAACAAGCACTCTGCACAGTCTTATAGGAGACCTGTTTGGTTTCTAGTCCGTTTCCTGCTCCCCAAGATGACAAAGCCTGAGAACATTGAGGAGGCAGTATGCTTTCTTCAGCTGGAGAAGTGGGAGGAAGGCATGCTTCTGAAGAATTCAGTAGCAGTTTCTCTGTCTCTCAGGGCTGTGTGGTGAGCAGCCTACAGTAGGCTGCTCAGTATCTGTGCCAGAGTCAAAGGTCATACTGGGGCCAGCCCAGGTCAAAACTGCAAAATCAGAGACCATTACCAAACTGAGTTCATAAGGCAAGAAGTGGGGTCAGGCTATGCCAGGGTCTTGCACCAGGGTCAGCAGTGGCTCTAAGCCAAGATCAGGGTCAGGAACCAGACTGAGGTCAAGAGCCAAGAGTTTGGGATCCAGGCAAATCACAGAGAGAAGCAGTACATGGGGTCTGAGAAAAGAAGCATACCAGAGGTTTACATTGCTTAGACACGTTCCCAGCCATGCCTTCCTGCTTTATATGGAGAGTGTCAGGAAATCACAAAGGACTGTCATTCATCCCCCAACTTCCTCCAGGGCTTAGCGTCTCAGTACTTTTTGGTGGCATCTTTCCATGGGCTGATGAGGAAGTAGTGCCTGCCTCAGATTTGCAGTCCTCAGTTCTAGGCCTCTGGGTTCTTACATGACTTTCCCTCTTCAGGCTTCTCCTTTTTGGGGTGCAACCAGGCCAGGCTTGTCTGGATGAGCTTTTGAAACTCTCTCACCAGGCTGGGGGCATGGATGAGGAGGCAGGTTCCCAAGTCCTCTCTTTGGATCCATATCCTTCCCAGTCTACAAGGTAGTATAGTCATCATTAGGTGCATTTGGAATTGAGGATGGCATGCACCTTGTATTCTTCATGGTTCTCGTCTTCAGCAGGTGGAGGTGGAGGAATAGTTTGGCCAGGGAAAGGGTTTTCAACATAGGGTTTTAGGAGGTACGCATGGAATCCAGGGTTTTATCTTGAGGGATTGGTTAAACTGTAATTTGAAAGCAACTGGATTGACTTGCTGGCAGAGTTAGAAAGGTCCCAGAACAGGTGGTCCAGTTTGTGGGAGAGTCTACTGGATGGAAGATGCTTTGAAGTGAGCCAAAATTTCTGTCCTTTGGAGAAGGCCGGGGCCTCCTGGTATCTCTGATCAGCATATCACTTATAAGCTCTCTTTGCATTCTCTAGTTTCTCCTGAGTATGATGGATTTGTTGGACCCAGTCAGCATCAGCTGGATTCGGCAATGCTGCTGATTATGCTGGGTGGAATAGGGAGTGGAACTCAAATTTGCAAAGAAGGGTCTCTTTCCTGTAGATTCATGGTCCACATTGTTGTAGGAAAATGAGGCAGGTGGTGAGAGGTTGTACCAGTTACCCTGGTGACAGTGAAGAAACTGAGGTACTGTTCCAGTACCTGGTTCACCCTTTCAGACTGTCCATCGGTTTGAGGGTGGTAAGTGGTGGAGGTAGCGGCATAGAAGTCCAAGAGTTGCAGGATTTCATGCCAGAAGTATGAGGTGAATTGGGGTCTGGTCTGAGACAATGGGGTCAGGGAGCATCTGAAGACAAATAATACGTATTATCAACAATTGGCTGATACTCTTGGCCGAGGGAAGGCAGCTGCAGCAGACAAAGTGGTCCATTTTCATCATACAGTCCACAACTATCAGGATGAGAATGTGACTGTCAGAGCTGGGGAGTTCTACAATGAAGTCTAATGTAATCGATGTCCAAGGCTTTGGGGGTATTTCTAGGGATATTAAAGTACCAAGGTTCAAGGTGTCTTGGTGTGGGCACAGAGCTCACATGAATCTACATAGGCTTCAACTTTGGCCATCATGTGGGGCCAATAGAAAAAGCGGGCGGTTGTGTGGGATGTCTTATGATAACTGAAATGTCATGACAGTGGGTTGTCATGACAATGATGTAGTACCTTGCGGTGGGGGCCCTAGAGGGGCATGCATGTGCCCACAGAAATATGTTACTTCTTCTTTTTGTGGAGCAGGCATTCAAGTGCCCGAGTGCTCAGGAAGTGGTTCCTGGGCAAGGGGGTTCTCCTTCAAGGTGGACTGAATAAGGGTGATCAGAACTTGGCAAATTGCCACATTGAGGAAATTACTATGTTTGAGGAGGCATGGTGGTTTGGAGGATGGTTCCTCACCCTCCTGTTAATGCTCTCCTTTTTGCAACAGGTGTTGGTCTTCCTTTTCAGGACTTAAGCTGGTAGGTCATGGTGAACTCAAACTGAAAGAAAAACAGGGTTCGCCTTTGGTTTAACACTCAGGTCTTGCAGAGATACTCAAGGTTCTTGTCTGTGAAGACCTGTGTAAGGTGCCAAGTCCCCTCAAGGTGGTGGTGCCACTCCTCGAATGCAGTTTTAATTGCGAGCAACTCCTTATCTAATATTTTGTCATCTCTTTCCACTGGGGTGAGGTTGCGGAAGTAAAATGCACAGGGGTGCAAAACTTGCTGGGGTCTGAGCTTCTGTGAGAGTACCATCCAAGGGCCACATTGGACGCATCAGCTTCCACTATGGACAGCCAGGCTGGGTCAGAATGCACCGGATGGGGGCCATTGTGAAAGCAGATTTGAGCTGTGTGAAGGCATGCTGGGTTTCGGGCGACCACATGAACCAAATGGTCTTATGCAGGAGCAAAATCAGAGGAGCCATTTTTCCTGAGAAGTCAGTGATAAATAAGGCTATGATTTTATCATGGAAGTCACAGAATCCATGACTTCCAAAGACCTCCATGACTTCATCCCTGGGGGCTGGAAGCTGCAGGTTCCCATCACTTCCACAGTGGCTGGGAGCTGTGAGGTACCCCTGTCGCCTGAGGCAGCGGGCGCCTAAGCTCCAAGCCACCCTGGGCAGTGGAGATACCCTGCAGCTCCTGGCCACCGTGGGTAAAGGGGATACCTCGCAGCTCCCAGCTGCCATGGTCGACAGGGGGACCCCCGGCAGCTGTGGTGGCAGGGGGATTCTGGCAGCTCCCCCGCCTCTGCGGCGGGGCAGGGGGATCCCCGCGGCTCCCCACCACTGCAGGGAGGGGCAGGAAGACTCCCACAGCTCCCCGCCACCGCTGGGGAGAGGGGACCTTGGAGCTCTGAGCCCCAGGGGTGGTGGGGGCCCCAGAGCTCCTAGCCACCCTGCAGCTGCCCAGCCCCTTCCCATTTTATCATGGATATTTTTAGTAAAAGTCAGGGACAGGTCATGGGGTTTCGTGAATTTTTCTTTATTGCCTGTGACCTGTCCATGATGTTTACTAAAAATATCCATGACAAAATCTCAGCCTTAGTGATAAACCACTGATAAAAATGGGCAAAGCCTATGAAGTGTTGTAATTCACAGAGTTCCAGGGAACTGCCCAGTCACAGATTGCTGCTATTTTTTATGGATCCATCCGAATGTCCTATGTGGAGAGATGTAGCCTAAAAACTCCAGTTTGGCTAACAACCCATGCTTCTGCAGCCTTTCTAGAACACGTCAGACATGACAACGGTGTTGTTCTTGGTTCTCCGAAAATATCAGGTTACTGTCGAGATAAACGATGACATATTGATCCAATATGTCCCTGAACAGGTAGTTCACAAAGTGTGGGAAAGTTGCGGGGACAGTGTTAAACCAGGGGTATTCAAAGTGCCTGTACTGGGTATGGAAGTTGTTTTTTCATTCATCCCTGGCTCTTATATGCACTAAGTTGTAAGCTTCTTCAAGCTTTAGCTTCATGAAGATCCTGGCCATTCACATGCAATATAGCAATTCTGGAATATTAGGCAGAATATACTGGTTGTGAATTGTGACCTGATTTAGGGCTCAATAGTCCATGTAAAGTTGCAGCAATCCATCTTTCTTCCATACAAAAAAGGATTGGTGCCCTGAATGGGGAAGTAGATTAGCAGATGAAGCCCTTCTCAAGATTTTCTTAGATATACGTGCACAGTGTTTCCAGTTCTGATTAAAACATGGTGTATGTTCATCCATTAGGGGCCTTTGCCCTGGGCTGCAAATCTATGGGGCAATCATAGTCCCAGAGAGAGGGCAGGATGTCCACATTTTTTTTCTCAAAAACATCAGTGATTTCTTGGAGGGACATGGTTGTGGGCTCAAGGTACCTCGTTTCTGGCTGGCTCCCACTGCCCTGGATGTCTCCTGGGGTGGTAACATCCCTTCCTGGAGAACAAAGGTTAGCTCATATGGGGGTTGCAGGCCCACTTTTTCGCAGTAATTGAAAGAAAATTTGACATTCTGTCTCCTCCAGTAGATAAGTGGTAGGAGATGTACCTGCTCTTTCCATCATCTGTTGAGAGATTAGCGGAAAAGGGAAGTCTGGGGGTGGTCTGAGCAGTCTTTTAGGGCTGGGTTATGGGTGGCCTGTGGGCATGGGGTGAGCTGCTCAGTGTCTAAGCTGAAGAATTGAACATCAGTCTGGTGCCAAGCCAGGTCAAAATTGTGAAGTCAGAGTTTAACAAATTGAGAGCATGAGGCAAGAATTGAGTTCAAGCCACCTTGGGTCTGGTCCCGGGGTTAGCAATGGTCCTAAGCCAAAGAGAGTAAACCAAGATCAGAGTCGGGAGCCAGACTGAGAGTCTGGGATCCAGGCAAGTTGCAGCGAGGAGCAGCAAGCAGGGTGTGGGGTATAAACATACAAGAGGTCTGTGTTGCTCAGACAACTCCCAGAAGTGGTTTCCTGGGTTATATGCAAATTGCCAGCCAAACAGGGAATCAGAGGGTAGTCTACACAGCAAAGAAAAGCACGCAGCTGGCCCATGCCAGCCAACTCCAGCTCACAGCGCTTGGGCTGTGGGGCTCTTTCATCGCTGTGTATGCTTCTAGGGTTGGGATGGATCCCAGGCTCTAGGACTCTGCAGGGTGGGAGGGTCCCAGAGCTTGGGCTCCAGCCCAAACCCAAGCCAGGAAGTCTACACAGAGATGAAATAGCCCTGTAGACCACGCCCTGTGAGCCTGAGATGGCTGGCACAGCCATGGGTTTTTCTTTGCTGTGTAGATGTAGCCAATGAGGCCAGTTGTTTAGACCCTGTTAGGCAAGTCTATCCCTTTCAAGTTCTTCTCAGGGATAACTCTGCCTGGGTCACCGGTGGCAACGAGGTAGCAGCACCTGACTTAGACCCTCTGGTCCTACGTTCTAGGCCCATGGGTTCTAATAGTGACTGATTAATTAATAGTGTTGACAAACTCTTGCAGGAGTACCCTTCATTTCTCCTCATCTGAATGACTGTGACACAAGCCAAAACGTATGCTACATGGAATATAATGACTGAATTGGTTAGATATTGAACATGCTAAAGTAGCAAACACATGAGTCCTGTCCCTTAGATCCCCCCAAATGATTAATTATCATCACAGTAGTACCCAGAATTCCTGTCAGGATAAGGTCCCTGCCACGATAGGCACTATACACATACACACAGCAAGTTCTTACTCTGAACACACAGGAGTCTTTCTTCTGAAGAGATTACAGTCTGCTTTGAAAAGCTGAATTTTCCTCTCTCCGTAATTATAATATCTGCTATGGCCTCATTTTGGGGAACTTGTTTGAAAATGCTAAAATTTGCAATGAGATTTTGGAAGTTAGATCTAAATCTTGTTAGTTATGTAAAAAAGGGGAAACCTTAATTAAGATTACAGACACACATAAAAGTCTGGAAATAGAAATATTAAGGTTCTTGTAGTAGACTTAACTCACTCACATTGCTAGTTGCTATTAACCTGTAAATGTACAAGTGAATCAATGTAATGGTGCTAGCAGAGATTCTAGTTGTAAATTTCCATTTGGTTCCTGACGCTAGGCCTTGGTATTGAACAAAAGGTCTATTTGGCTAGATTGGTTCCCATGGTACTGGTTTCCCAGTAGAAACAGATTGAAGCTTTCTGATGGAGTCTTCTGGAATTTTCTCAAGGGTAAGAATTTTACTTTCTGAATCTAACAGTTCAGCACATAGTTGCTTTCGGGGGAGGGGGGGAGAGGTGCTTTATGTATGCAGATAGATAGATTTCAGGTAAAAAGAAAAGGAGGACTTGTGGCACCTTAGAGACTAACAAATTTATCTGAGCATAAGCTTTTGTGAGCTACAGCTCACTTCATCAGATGCATTCAGTGGAAAATACAGTGGGGAGATTTATATACATAGAGAACATGAAACAATGGGTATTACCATACACACTGTAACGAGAGTGATCAGGTAAGGTGAGTTATTACCAGCAGGAGAGCGGGGGGGAGGGGGAACCTTTTGTAGTGATAATCAGGGTGGGCCATTTCCAGCAGTTGACAAGAATGTCTGAGGAACAATGGGGGGGTGGAAGGGGGGAAATAAACATGGGGAAATAGTTTTACTTTGTGTAATGACACATCCACTCCCAATCTCTATTCAAGCCTAAGTTAATTGTATCCAGTTTGCAAATTAATTCAAATTCAGCAGTCTCTCGTTGGAGTCTGTTTTTGAAGTTTTTTTGCTGAAGAATTGCCACTTTTAGGTCTGTAGGTCAGTAGGTTTCCGGTATAGGGTGGTGTTTATGTGACCATCACTTATTAGCACCGTAGTGTCCAGGAAGTGGATCTCTTGTGTGGACTGGTCCTGGCTGAGGTTGGTGGTGGGATGGAAATTGTTGAAATCATGGTGGAATTCCCCAAGGGCTTCTTTTCCATGGGTCCAGATGATGAAGATGTCATCAATGTAGCGCAAGTAGAGTAGGGGCATTAGGGGATGAGAGCTGAGGAAGCGTTGTTCTAAGTCAACCATAAAAATGTTGGCATACTGTGGGGCCATGCAGGTACCCATAGGAGTGCCGCTGATTTGAAGGTATACATTGTCCCCAAATGTGAAATAGTAATAAACACAACCCTGTACTGGAAACCTACTGATCGCCATGCCTACCTACATGCCTCCAGCTTTCATCCAGACCACACCACACGATCCATTGTCTACAGCCAAGCTCTACAATACAACCGCATTTGCTCCAACCCCTCAGTCAGAGACAAACACCTACAAGATCTCTATCAAGCATTCTTACAACTACAATACCCACCTGCTGAAGTGAAGAAACAGATTGACAGAGCCAGAAGAGTACCCAGAAGTCACCTACTACAGGACAGGTCCAACAAAGAAAATAACAGAACGCCACTAGCCATCACCTTCCGCCCCCAACTAAAACCTCTCCAATGCGTCATCAAGGATCTACAACCTATCCTGAAGGACGACCCATCACTGTCACAGATCTTGGGAGACAGGCCAGTCCGTGCTTACAGACAGCCCCCCAACCTGAAGCAAATACCAGCAACCACACCACACAACAGAACCACTAACCCAGGAACCTATCCTTGCAACAAAGCCCCTTGCCAACTGTGTCCACATATCTATTCAGGGGACACCATCATAGGGCCTAATCACATCAGCCACGCTATCGGAGGCTCGTTCACCTGCACATCTACTAATGCGATATATGCCATCATGTGCCAGCAATGCCCCTCTGCCATGTACACTGGCCAAACCAGACAGTCTCTACATAAAAGAATAAATGGACACAAATCAGACATCAAGAATTATAACATTCAAAAACCAGTTGGAGAACACTTCAATCTCTCTGGTCACTCGATTACAGACCTAAAAGTGGCAATTCTTCAACAAAAAAACTTCAGAAACAGACTCCAATGAGAGATTGCTGAATTTGAATTAATTTGCAAACTGGATACAATTAACTTAGGCTTGAATAGAGATTGGGAGTGGATGGGTCATTACACAAAGTAAAACTATTTCCCCATGTTTATTTCCCCCCCTCCAGCCCCCATTGTTCCTCAGACTTTCTTGTCAACTGCTGGAAATGGCCCACCTTGATTATCACTGCAAAAGGTTCCTCCCCACCCCCTCCTCCAACTCTCCTGCTGGTAATAACTCACTTTACCTGATCACTCTCGTTACAGTGTGTATGGTAACACCCATTGTTTCGTGTTCTGTGTGTATATAAATCTCCCCACTGTATTTTCCACTGAATGCATCCGATGAAGTGAGCTGTAGCTCACGAAAGCTCATGCTCAAATAAATGTGTTAGTCTCTAAGGTGCCACAAGTACTCCTTTTCTTTTTGTGAATACAGAATAACACGGCTGCTACTCTGAAACCTGTCAAAAGATTTCAAGTAGGTTTTTTGTACCTAAATATGTCACATTAACAGTACATTAACAGTTCTTTTTATTATTTGTGTATTAGCATTAGGAGAGGAGATTGCATTTTATTTCCTTTGTGCTTCTACCGCCCACACTATATTTTATTAATACACACACAAAAAATCTGCCGGTGCATGTTAGCATTTGCATGGTCTCATTTTAGTTGTACAGTTCATAGATTTTATAGATTTGAAGGTCAGAAATTACCATTATGTTCATCATTCTAGTCTGACCTCCTGCATAACACAGGCCATAGGATTTCACCTAGTGATTCCTATATCTGCATTCCTGCACTTACACGTACCTCATCAAGATGAATGGCCTCTGGGTAAAGAGATCGCACTTCAGGGAGGTGAATAAGGCAGGGATGAGCTCACATCTTTGTTGTTCTCTTCCTTCAATGCTCTCAAGACCCACTTCTGCAGTGATGTCTATGAGAAATCAGCCAAATTAACAATGGCCATTTAAGTGACACTGTGGAATAAATGGATCCTGTTTAATTCATAATAAGAAACTGCAAATGCGTATCTCTGTATACAAAAATAGTATATATTTGAATGCGTCCCTCTTCCTACACTTTGTGTAACACTTGTTTTCTTAGGCTCTGATTCTGTAAACTCTTTATTAGTATTATTTATTATTTGCATTTCTATAGGACCCAGGAGACCCAGTCACGGACCAAGACTCCTTTGTTTTAGGCACTGTATAAACACATAGCAAGAAGACAGCCTCCGCCCCAGAGCGCTTATGCATGTGCTTTACTTTCCACATATAGGTAATTTGAAGGGGACATCACTTGAACTACTTAGGGGTATAACATGAAGCAGATACATAAGTCTTTGCAGAACAGGGGCCTTACATTCAAAGCTGTTTGGGGCAGGAACTGTCTCTTAATATGCCTTTGTGCAGCGCCTAGCACAATGTGGCCCCAATCCTGATTGGAGTCCCTGAGTGTTATTGTAATACAAATATTAAATGCTGAAAATAGTAACAAGGGCAACAGTAATAGAGAGAAACCAGGGGGCCAGTCCTGCAGTCCTTACCGCAGCAATCAGTCTCCTAATTTGTGTTATGATGAAGGACTCTGCTTTATGTTTCAATGAGATACTTATTGCAAGACAGGCCCACTGTATTTTTCTTCTGGCTTCCATCTGCCTCCTATATATTGTTCCAGCAGCAGCCGTATAATCAGTGAGGACATGCAGGGAAGCTGTACAAAGTGATGTCACAGAATGGCCAGAGCTTCTTTAGGCTCTGATAAAATCTTAGCAGATGCCCACTGAGCATGATCACTGTTCTTTTCCAGTTCAATATCTCTGTTTTTAATGTCCCTTTCACCCACCCACCTCCTAAATTAACGAAGAGCCTTCTCCTGGGTAAAGACTATTTATATGCAATATTTGTTTGGAGGGGTTTTGTGGCTTTTGCTTTTGTTAAATATTTTTGAGTTATCCTTCAGCCAATAAATAAATAAACAAATAACTAAATGAACAAATAAAGAAGGTCTTAAGCCTTGATTCAGCAAAACACTAAGCACATGTTCAACCTTGCTCATATAGTCCATTGGCTTCATTGTTGAAGCCAATGGGATATAAGTGCTTGGCAAAATTGAAGCCTGACTGTTGAAAATGTGCATTTTATGTGTACTAATGTAGTAATGTTCACTTCTTTTATTTCAGAACAAAATAATCATTTTTAAAACAGCAATTTTCATCAGATCTCAAAGCACTTTACAAACGTGTTCAGTATCATTCCCCATTTTGCAGATGGAGAAACGAAGGCACAGAGAGGCGAAGTGAAGTCACTTGCCCACGGTCACCCAACAGATCAGGGGCAGAGTTGGGAATAGAATCCACATTTCCTGAATCCCTGTCCATGTCTCCATCCACTAGGCCACACTGCCTACTAAGCAAACTAGGATGCCTCCACATTGCACAATTACCTAACACACCCATCCATGCAGTCTTATTACCCATAGTCACCTTTCTGTTCCCATAAACCCTTTGACTTGTGCACCTGTCTTGTCCCTATTTAGGTAATCAGCTCCACGTGGGTGGACCCTTATGCCTCTGTAGAGTTGCAATGAAATCACTGAAGCTCCACATAGCAGTAGGGGTCCATCCATGTGGTTATTATCTCTTATTCTATGTTTACACTGTAAATAGAACCTAAACCTGACTTGGACTTCAGGATGCTACTGCTATTCACTGGCATTGTGGCTAAGTTAGGGACTTAGACTCGAGATCTGGGTTCAGTTCCCTGCTCTGCTATTGGCTGCCTGCATGACCTTGGATAAGTCACTTAACATCTCTGTCTTAGCCCTATTCTACAGATTAGGACATAATAGTATTTTACTTTCTTTGGCTATTTAGATTGTAAGCTCTTTGGGGCAGAGACTGTCTCTTACTACATGTCAGGACAGCTCAAGAGGGGTGGGGGTCTCTAGGCTCTATTGTAATACAACTAATAAATGAATAATAACCTCCAATAGCTGACAAATAGCTGAAGGGATTGTCCTCAAAAACTCACCTTTGGGCTAAAACTAAGCCTGGAGAGAGTCAGCATCAATGGGATATTTTCATAAAAACATAGGGTTCTAATGCAAATCACTAGAGCAGGTTTTCAATAAAGTGAAAAAATAAATATAAAGAAAAAGAATTATTTTTTTTTTCAAATTTAATACAATATGGATGGTTTAAAACCTTGGATAAAATATCACCAGCCATCCAGCTTTCCTTCTTTATGATCGTAGATGTGGAAAGCTATCATTATAGTTTGCAAATAATGTTACCCTTTTATGTATGTTGTCTGAGCTTTTTTATGACAAGTCTTCCACTAGACAGTTTCTTACATGACGGCATTCTTCTTTTTACTTCAGAGAAAGCTGTTAGGCAATGATTTTTCACTGGCAGATTTTGTTAATAATATCCACCGAAACCTGCACCTTCAAGAAATTTTCCACTTTGAAACTGTCATGACATATTTTTTCTTATTAGAATGTTTGCCTAATGCTAGACATAGAAACAAATATTTATCACTCTAGGTATGCTTACACAAATCACCATTATTAATCTAAATCACTTCAATTAAAATTGACACAATTGAGATAATTAATACTATTTTGATTGATAAATAAACCCTTATTCCTTTTATCCTGGCATTCGTTAATTACCTGCCTAATGTTGTTGCTGACCGGGAGGGATATACTCCTGTTCTGTGGATGTTGTGTATTTGTGTGCATTCCATTTTACCAGTGATTGGCTGTGTCTTGAAAATAACAATATTTTTGGACTATGATATAAAGTTTTGTCTATTTGTCTGTCTAATTGCTGGGGTAGAGTGTGCATTACCTCACATAGAAGAGGGTAAATATTATTTACTATTTGATTTGAGATGAAATTCCAGTATTATTTCATTCCCATATTTCTTCCTCCCCACTTCCCCCCAATTCTATGAAGCACTGGTATCCACCACAGCACTCTAGAATAGTGAGCAGACTGCGACACTGTTGCAGGGTTTCCCTACAGCAGACCTGTGCCAGTACTATTGATCAAGACACAGGCACTAGCTAAGCAATGCAAGGTTGTTCTAATTCCCTGACTTATCTCCTCCTCCCTCTACCAACTGGAAATAGTAAACCCTGCTTCTCAAAATCAAACTGCAGTCTTCTGACTGCAGGGAGTCTAAGTAACTTTGATTGCTGAGTCATTCAATTGACCCACATATATAAAATTTCTGTGTGTAGCTAGTGATCATATAAAATGCTTATTGTAATCCTGTAAAATTGGAAGCTCTAACTAAGCACTATTTTAAAATATATTCAGCTTGAGATTCTACAGGCTCCCCAAATCACCATTCACTCAATGTTCACCAAATAATATTTCATTATATCCGCTGAGTTAGTATGTTCTTAGGGGTCCTTTTTTTCATTCACAAGTCATCTTAGTGCTAATCAGCAGTCTGGTCTTATACCTGCTACTGCTGAGAAAGTCAGATCTTGAAAAGCCACAATTTCCAGACAATTTTTTCCCGTCAAAAATCATATATGGGTTTTTTGGATCTAGTATGTGATGTGGAGGAAAACTGAAGATTGACTTATTTTCAGCTATGAATTAAGTCTGTTTTTAAGCAGCCAAGACTTCTCTCTGCTCTGCATTATGAAATTCACCTTGTAACCCACTGCATCTTTTTGTAAACATTGTTTTTAGGAGTGTGAGCTGTTTTCTGGAGTAGCTGATCAAATTGTATATTCCAGTACCACTGCACCAACATGAACTACTAGTGTTAATGTTGTTTGAGGGGCTCCCACCAATCCCTTCCCCCATTTCTAAGGGTGTTATAACTGGGCCAGGAACCTTTTGGTCTCGTCTGAAACTTGACAAAATGTATGTCATATATGCATGTAAAGATGGATGCATAAAAGGTGATTCCTGCATCGATATTTTGTTGGGCAAGTTATTAAACTGGTCTCAATCCTTCAGGATGAAAGTTGCTGTGTCAATGTGATTGTAATAATTATCCTTCATTAGGAAAAATGATACTTCTTGTTAACCAGTGTAAATAGTGGATGAGAATGGATGCTCCAAGTACACTTTCAAACTGGCTAATTCATAACAGTCGGGTTACAATTCATACCAAAATAAGACAATTTAAATAAAAGGAGAAAAATCAGAGAAGACATGATCAGATGAAAAGGTATGTGATCAATCTACAATATGAATGAGCTTCTTCTGCAACAAATCTCTTAAATTGCCTTCTTCACTGCCACGTGAATCAGAGCTCATCAGCCAGCTGTCCAAGAGAAAAGGAATTTTTCCATCTACTTTATTTTCACTTTTGGGCTGGCCAGTTTGGGATGTATATGCTGTATTCCGATCACTGCCCGGATAATCTGGCGTCTTGCTGAAGTAAATGGGAGTGTGACTCTGGCAGACAAGGTGCAAACTTATGTCAAGATTTCTAGACCTCACTGAGTGCTGACAAATGCATAGCTAGAAACCAGTCTGGCTCGCCTGTGTGTTAGTAGTGTTAAAATGGGTATTAAAGTTATAAAAATGTGTTTAGACTTCATGAAATGCTTGAGAGTTTCTTCATGCATTAAACTCTGTAATATCTGTATCCCATTTGCTCTGAAACTATAAACCCTCATAGTCAGGAGAGATGCATTACCAAGTTCTCCACAAGAGGTGTCATCTTCTGCCCAACAAAAGAAGGCCCATAGACACCAGATGAGCCACTGTGGAACATCAGAGGAAAAAAACTTTGTTGATTGCTTCCCCCACACCCATGAAGAGGAGATGTGCAGGTGGACTCATCCCATCAGTTTGAACTCTGGGAGAACGGAATAAAGATCTCTGACTAGAAGGAATTGTATCTCTTTATGCTGCTTGGACTCTGAGAGGCAAAGATTTCTAAGCATAAGCAAGAGATCCCCAGCTGCTTAGCCTGGCTTAGCCCTAAAGGACACATAGAGCTTGCATATCACAGCACTTCTACCACCTTTTGAAACCTAAGCCTGTAATTCATTTGTGGGTGTATGTTTACCTACTTTAACCTTGTAAATAACTCATTTCTCTTTCTTAGTTAATAAATCTTTAGAGAGTTTATTATAGGATTGACTACAAGCATTGTCTTTGGTGTAGGATGTAAGGTGTGGTTGACCTTGGGTATGTGACTGGTCCTTTGAGACTGGGAGTAACTTGAATGGTGTAAGAGACCATCTATCACAAAGGCAAGCTTGCCTGAGTGGCAAGATAGATGGGAGTACACAAAGAGACTGTCCATGACTCCATGACAAGGTTGTTCTAGTGCTTGAGGAGTTTACACTTGATATTTGGTTGATGAAATCTAAGTATAGAATTCACAACCAGTTTGGGGTTTGTGCCCTGCTTCTTCACAGTCTGTCCTGAGGTTGGTATTCATGCTCGTGAGCCACTCCAGACAGCTTGACAGGAAGTCTTTTCATTGATTCGTAGATTATAAAGCCAGAAGAGGCCATGTTGGGATAATCTAGTCTGACTTCCTGTATAACACAGGCCATAGGACTTCCCTGAATTAATTCCTGTTTGAACTGCAGTGTATCATTTAGAAAAACTTTCAATCTTGATTTAAAAATTGCCAGTGATGGAGAATTCACCACAACCCTTGGTAATTTTTTTCAGTGGTTAAATTACCCTCACTGTTAAATATTTGCACCTTATTTCAAGTCTGAATTTGTCTAGCTTCAGCTTCCAGCCATTGGATCTTGTTATATCTTTGTCTGCTAGATTGAGGAGCCCTCTTTATCAAATTTCTGTTCCCCATGTAGCTTCTCATATACTGTGATCAAGTCACCTTTTAACCTTCTCTTTGATACACTAAATAGATTGAGCTTCTTGGTCTTTCACTATAAGCAGGTTTTCCAATCCTTTAATCATTCCTCCAGCTCTTTACTGAACTCTCTCCAATTTAACAGCATCTCTCATCCAGTAAGTACTGCCTGCATTCTTTGTTGCTAGATGAATCACATTTGATCACATCAACATGCATATTGTTTGCTTGTCCCCAGCTTACCAAGTGATCCAGATTGCTCTGTATCTGTGATGTGTCCTCTTCAATTATTTACCACTCTGATCAATTCTGTGTCATCTGCAAACTTTATCAGTAATGATTTTATGTTTTCTTCTTTTATGTTTAACATTGATAAAAATGTTAAATAGCATAGAGCCAAGAACCAATCCTGGTAGGACCCTCTAGAAATACACCCAACTTGATGATGACTTCCCCTTTACAATTACATTTTTAAACCTATCAGTTAGCTATTTTTTAATCCATTTAATGTGTGGCATATTGATTTTGT
This sequence comes from Eretmochelys imbricata, assembly GCF_965152235.1. Lineage (NCBI taxonomy): Eukaryota > Metazoa > Chordata > Testudines > Cheloniidae > Eretmochelys > Eretmochelys imbricata. The sequence continues at coordinate 115,532,827 of NC_135577.1, forward strand.
ATTGTTTGGATTTCTTAATCAAAATGTTATACAGTACAAAGTCAAATGCCTTACAAAGGTCTAAGCATATTCCATCAACACTTATCAAGCAAACTTGTAATCTCATAAAAATATCAAGTTTATTTGAAAAGATATTTTTTCCATAAACCCAACTTTATTGGCATTAATTATATTACCCTCCTCAAATTCTTTATTAATTGAGTCCTATCTCAGCTATTCCATTATTTTGCTTAGGACCAATGTCAGGCTGACAGGCTCATAACTACTGCGGGTCGTCCCATTTACTCTCTATAAATATTGGCACATTGATTTTCTTCCAGTCCTGTGGAATTTTCTCAGTGTTATAAGACTTTTTGGAAATTAGTATTAAAAATCCATTGAGCTCCTTGGACAGCTCTTTTACAATTCTCAGATGCAAGTTATCCAGAACTGCTGATTTAAAAATGTCCAATTTTAGTCGCTGCTGTTTAGCATCCTCCTGAGTTCCTACTGGAATAGAAACTATTTCATCATCATCATATGATATGACTATATCATCTGGCTATTTCCCAAATACAGAACAGAAATCTCTATTACATACTTGTGCATTTTCAGCATTATTATTAACAATTCTACCATTCTACCAATGGACCAATACCATTAAGATTCCTTTTGTTCCTAATATACTTTAAAACGCTTTTTTGTTGTAAACTTTTCTGGACTTTGAGTTCTTTTTGTATCCTTTTGCTTCCTTTATCAATTTTCTACAGTTTCTAGCTTCTAGTTTATATTCATCACTATAAAATTCCCCTTTTTTCCATTTTTTATATATTGTTGGGTATTTTCATAGCTCCTTTTGCTTCCCTCTGAGCCAGGTTGTTTTTTAAAGCCATGTAGCCTTGTTTCTTAATAGTGGTATTGTGGATTTGGGGGCATTTAGTAACATATTATTAAACAATTCCCAACATCATTCACATTTTAATGTTAAAATTCTTCAGGCTGATTCAGCTCATAATTATTTTTAGTTTTGTGAAGTTGCCCATTTGTCTGTATTACTGGTCTGGACTTTATTCTGTTTGCACATAACAAATGTAATCAAGTCATGATGAATTATGCCTAAGCAACCTCTAATTTTTAGTTCTGTGATCTGTCCTCCTTATCTGTCAAGATGAGGTCTAATATAGAATTCTCCCATGTTGGATGCAGCACTTTTTGATTAAGAAATTGTCATCTGTAATATTTAGAAATTCTGAAGACATTTTAGTCATGGCAGTATGAGACCTCCAGCACTTGTCACTCAAATTCAAGTCCCCCACATGATCATGCTGTTCTTTTCCCCTACACATTATAGATAGGTGTGGAAGGAGTCAGTCATCCTGTTCCCTAGTGTGATTTGGTGATCTGTAGCAGACACCAACTAGTACCCCATATTGTGCTTTATCTGTTAGGACATGGATCCATAAGCATTCAAGATCATTTGCTTCCAAATTGTTAGTGACTTGGAAACAGTAATGACATTTCTGGCATAAGGTGTCACTCCTCTTCCCTTTTTGCCCACTCAGACCTTCCTAAATAGTGATTTTAACATTCCAATCATGCAAATCTCCCACCAGGTTTCAGTAATATCAGCTAGATAGAATTTATGCTCATAAATGAGAAATTCCAATTCCTCTTGTTTATTACACCAAGCTAATAGCCTTGGTGTGTATGCAATTAAAACGTTTAGTCTCTTCATTTTCCTTAGTGCCTTGATTATTTTTGTTCTATTGTTTGACTATTTTGTTTTGTTTTGTTCAAGATCATGACTGGGTTCTAAATGGGTATGTATTTCTCCTTCCTTTTCACCCTTCCCTTTTGTTATTGGCAGAACGCCTTCCGGACAAGTCTAGTTAGCACCGGTGCCCAAAGAGATTGGATCCCCTAGAGCAGGGGTCCCCAACGCGGTGTCCGCAGGCGCTGTGGCACCTGCTGGGGCAGTTGTGTGCGCCCAGAGGACACAACGCCGCCGAAATGCTGCCACCGAAGAACCGCCCGTCGAAATACTGCCGAGAAGCGTTGCTGTTTCTCGGCAGCATTTCGGTGGCAATGCTTCTTTCTGCTGCTATTTCTTAGCGGCATTTCGGCGGCGGGTATCTGGTGCCCAGCACAGTCTTCTGGGAATAGGAATGTGCTATTCCCACAGAAAGGTTGAGGACCACTGCCCTAGAGCTAGAGGCCATCTCAGCTCTACAGCTCCCTCTCCCCCTTGAAAGTGGACCAATGTTCCACAAAATCTAACTCCTCTACTTTATATCACTTAGCCAGCAGTTCACTTTGGATGGAGCCCTCGATGGTGACCACAGCTGGGGTTAAAGGTGTTGTTTGTTTTTTAAATAAAGTTCAGTCCACTCTATTCCATTGGTTCCCAGCCTTTTGCAGGGGAGTGTCTCATTGGAATGCACTGTCAAAGGGGCACATCCACTCCTGTCCCCATGCACAATATCCTGGCAGAGCTTTGATTTCTTTTTCCCTCTTCTCTCTGCTCCTCTCCTTTCTTCTCATCTGTAAGGGGGTGTAAACCCCACAATGGCACTGAAAGGGTGTAGAGGAGCTGGAGAACTCACATAGTGATGGGGCAGGACCACTTTAGGATGAGTCTCATCTGGGGAGGAGCTGGGTGGCTTCTATAAAGGAAGAGCTTCAAGGCAGAAGAGAGGAGGAGGAGGAGGTCCCGGGGTAGAGGAGGTCTTGGAGTGGTTTTTGAAAAGATGCTTTGGTAAAGGGTCAGGAGAGATGTGGAGCAAGCGATGGTGATGAGTCCCGATAAAAGCACAGGACTTCCAGGTAGAGAACCCTGGGAGATGGTCAGCTGAGGAATGGAGCATGAGAAACTTACAAGGGATGAAAGATCAAGCCCAAGGAGAGAAGAAGTTGGCTTAAATTTATATTTTCAATTTGAATTTGTTGGAGGATTCCAGGGAGGATGCCAGTGATTCCCTGGCCCTGAAAGACAGGAGAACCCTGCACCTGGAGGAGACAGAGAAGCTGTGGAGTCTGAGAAGAACACAAGTACCCAGTGGGCCAAGGAAGGGGCTCTGGGAAGGCCTGCTGACAGGCTGAGATAGGAAGACCACCTGGGAAGTAGCAGGAGGTGGCTCTGAAGAGACAGAACTTGCCTGCTCACAAAGGAGTGGGAGGACCTGGGTTCTCCTATCAGCCACTGGGGAAGGTGATCTCAGGGGCTGAAAACCGATGTAAGGACAGTGGACTCTTGTTTGTTGGACTCTCTGTTACCTTGGAAGGGTTGAGACTAAATGTGATCTGGCTGGAGGGCTGAGTCATGAGAAGCGGCAGAACACTGCAGGGCCTGAATGGCGTCTACAGGGGATGCTAGCTGAGGAGAGCCTGTTGACATGCAGGGGGTGTGCCACTGGTGTATCTATTCTTCTACATTACCTTTTTATCTTCTGTCTTTGGTTTGTTTGCTTGTTGTACTTTCCCGTTTTTATTCTTGTGGGGATTTCTTGCTCTCTGGCGCCCTCTCACAGTGGCCCATTCATACATGATGTGGGGGCCAGAGAGCATCCTTCTGCGGCCCCTTACACTCTTTCCGTTTAGCTGACTGTCGAAGGAGCAAAAGCAAGATGCAGCCCTGTAAATACAAGCTGCTCTTTGAAAACTCGATTCATTATGAGCTTGTGACAGACCAGGGCACAATCCACACTAATGAGTAGCTGTGTCACCCCAGCCCTCTAACCTGGGGTGCCCTTTACAAAGCTTTGCTGCTGTAGCTTCCAGCCTGCCTGGATTGCTCACAAACAGCCTCCAACATGCAAGTCACTCCCAGCCATGTCTATGTGTGGGCTGCAGCCAGCCAGCCACACCTTGGCTCTTACCAGCCTGAGTTATACCCCAGGGTGACCCCAACACACTCACAGTCTTAGATTTCCTCCCAGAAATGTATGTCCTGTACTTCCCTGTCCCTCCCTGGACAGTACAAGTTTATATAAAGTCTGTTATTGCTTTAATAGAAATAATATGCACATAATTTGCCACCGCATATGGCATTTCCCAAACACTTCAATTTAAACACACTGGATTATATAAAATATTTATTAAGTACAAAGAGGGAGATTTTAAGTGAGTACAAGTAATGAGGCATAACAGTCAGAAATGGTTACAAGAAAGATAAAGATAAAATGTAACTGGTGCCTAACTTAACATACTATGTTAAATTCAAAGCAAAGTTTTCTTACCACATGTTTTCAGCAGTCTTACTGACCAAACTTCTTAGGTCAGGACCCCTTCTCCCCAGAATCCAACAAATGCTTCCTTTGTTTTGTTGCTTTGGGTGCCATGAACACAATGAGCAGGGAGAGAGAGATGAGGGGTGCCTTGGGGTGTTTGTCCCTCTTTTTTATAGCATCAGTCCCCTTCTGGAAAAACATTTCCAGTGGAGATTCAGGAGACCAAGAGTCTACAGGAAATGATGTTCCCTGCTATTTTTGCCTCACCTGTTTGAGTGACATTTTTTCCCTTCCTGCTTGATGACTCTGTTGACTGCTTAAATGCAAATTCCTTTGTCTGAGACAGACCTGTTTGGCCCATGTGTTCAGAACACCATGCAGTGGAGTCTTATAACTTCACATACAGTGCTGCCATACACATTTTATCAGCACAATAATGATGAGTAAATTATGAGTTTTCAAATGATTCCTCACAAGGCATGCTTTGTACAACAGTTATTACACTAGAGTGTAGGGCATGGACACAGGGGTACATTCTGTCACAGAGATGTTATAGGAGCACTGACAGAAAGTAGCTGGCTGTCAGTGAATCATTCAGTGCTTTCCCTGTTGCCACAGGATCTGACTGGCGTTGGGGGGGGAACAGATCCTGCATGCATGCAAGTTTCTTCATTCCCCACTGTCTTGTCCCAGCCTCCACTTGACTAGTGTGGGCCATTCTGCCTGCAGGGGCCTACGCCCCCAGATTGGGAAACTCTGCTCTGTGTATCACAAACATAGATTCGTGAAAGGTGACGTTTGAAAAGTTTGGTGATTTGGTTTAGGTCAGACAAGCACTGAAAAGTTCAGATGCTTCTCCGGGAAATTCCCTGTTTCCTGCCACCTATCTTTGTCTTGGGAAGACTTCCCACTCCTCCTCTGGCAGCAGTGCTCTTCCAAGGAGTCTTGCCACCTGTAAGTATCTTCAGAAGACAGGCTCCTGGCCCTTCCTCACCTAGCCACAGTGCTAAATACATTGCTGCTCGGTTGAAAATCAGCATGGTTTGTGGATTCTATGGTAGTGATGCCAAAAGATACACAGGATGCCTGGGAAGCCCTAGAATGTGTGTGATGTTGTGTTCCTGGTCAATACTGAGTATACAATGCCAAGGAAGCCCCAGTAGCTTATAACAACAGCAACAGTGAGCCAACATCACTGCAGTACACATTAATCAAAGCAGCCTATGATCTTAAAAAAAAAAGCTTTAAGTTCAGAAGAGTTTAGGGGCTATTACAGCTTTACATTTTCATCCCCAACCAAACACATCATTATCCAACTTTCCTTATCTTTGCTTTAGAGTCTTGTCAAGGTTCAGTTCATCCCTGTGTATCTAGATATCTAACTATTTGTCTAGCCATCTAAACACAACCCCCAAAATTTTGAAGCCTCACTCTATTTCAATTCACCATGTACCCAATCAGAAAATATAATTTATTCTCCAAAGATGGTTCAACACTGTCAAAGCTCATGTCTCTGATGTACGATGCTGTTTCTTTCAGGCAGAGGTATAATTGCATTCACCATGTGTTTCTCAGACTGTGAAGCTGGTTTCTCCAGAAAAGCTCCATCTTCTTCAAGGGCAGGTTAAAGCACAAATGATAGATATGACAAAGGAATATTGTTTTGAATATTCAGTTCACTACTAAATACTCAATTGGGAGTTCCCCAGTTGCCTGAATCCAAAGTGGAAGAGAGAGAGAGAGAGAGAATTTTATATACAAGTTGCTCAGCATAAAAATATACTTCCCAAATACATCTTTTTTTCTCCAATGATAGCCCTTCCCTGCCCAACTTCCTCATCTTCCTATTCTCTTCCCCACAAAAAATAATTCCATTAAAAGACACACTGAGTACTTTTTCTGTCCTTTAGGGTCTGATTTTTTTTATCTTAATGAAGTCAGTGGGAGTTCTGGTTAAGAACACAGTGTAATCATGACCAGGCCATTAAGGAAGGAACTCTGATCCAAAGACTAGGAAGATCGCTTGCAGCATATCCTTCAAGATACTTGTGTTGATATTTCAAAGAGATGAATTTCATCCCTGTGCAGAGGGCTAGCATAGACACTGCATCGCTTACTGGCAAGTGGGACTTAACTGGTGCATAGGTTTTCTGTCAACTCTCTGCACAGGTGGGAATTTCTCCTCATGCAAGTTAGCTTCACTAATAGAGATTGACTGTCGGGGATCAGCCATGTAACCATCCAAGCCATAGCACCAGATCCTCACTGAGTATGGATGCCACTATCATCATTTGTGTAAGAGACCATCATACTCCAGTTTTTCAGACCCCCCCCTTTTTTAGATCCACACATTTTATACTAGCTTTAAAACCATCAGTTGTGGCTACATAAATACCTACTCCAACTTTGGATGTATAGGCCACATGGAGAATCAGAGCCCCGTCAACCCTTTGTCTTACTACTAGTGCACTGGGTTTCAGAACTGGGCCCTGAATATTTAACTTTAAAACCCAATTGGTAAATACAGAACTTCAGCCATCTTATCCTCTGAACCTTATAAAAACATAATACCGGTCCAGATCCTTAGATGGCATACACAGCCTAACTCCATTGAATTCAAGCCAATTTACACTAGTTGACAATCTGGTCGAGTTTCCCTTACACTGTAGACCTAATAGGCACCAGTGACATTGACCCGTAATTTGGCACAGATTAGTTACCATCTTTTTGGAGAGGCAATTTTGCGACTTTAACTTGCCAGAAATTCATATAGATGAGTAGGATGGTTAAATGGAGAAGTGAAATGAAAAGGCCAAATGTATCCAGTTCCCTGTTAATTGAAATGCTGTCCAGACCTCTGTCCTGGTTAACTTTTATTTGACCTAATTACTTCAGAAAACTCTCTTTTTGTCACTTATTTAACGTTTGGATAATGCTTTATCACTGGCAAGGAGATTTACCTCTCCCCTATGCCAGTAGTGCACTTAGTATTTTGATCAAGAAAGCAGTAATAGCAAACTGGTCAGATGAGCTCAAAGGACTAATGTGCAGCTCTCCAAAAGTTCCTTTCACTTTTCCACAGTGTTTCAATATTACAGGCCTGATTCTCCCTCACATGTTACTATTTGTATTCTAGTAGCACACAGAGCCCCTAATTGAGATCAGGGCACCATTGTGCTAGGCATGGCACAAACACACATTAAAGGGCAGGCCCAGTAAAATAGACGCAACAGACAAAGAGTGTGAGGGGAAACAGAGATGTAGAGATGTTTTCGTAGGTATTAAAACCAGAAGGGACCATTGTGATCATTTAGTCTGACTTCCTGCAAATCACAGGCCATTGGATTTCCCTGAATTAATTCCTGTTTGAATTAGACCATATCTTTTAGAAAAATATCCAATCCTAACTTTAAAATGTCCAGGTATGGAGAATCTACAACAGCGCTTGCTAAGGTGTCCCAATAGTTAATACCCTCATTGTTAAAAATACGCACTTTATTTCTAGTCTGACTTTGTCCAGCTTCAACTTCCAGCCATTGGATCGTGTTATACCTTTCTCTGCTAGACTACAGAGCCCATTATTACATATTTATTCTCCATGTAGGTATTCATAAACTGTGATCAAGTCATCCTTAAACCCTCTCTTTGATAAGCTAAGTAGAGTGAGCTCCGCGAGTCTGTCACTTTACAGCAGATTTTCCAACCCTTTAATCATTCTTGTGGCTCTTCTCTGAATCTTCTCCAATTTATCAACATTTTTCTTGAATTGTGGGTACCAGAACTGGACACAATATTCCAGTCATAGTCACACTAGAGCCAAAGACAGAGATAATATAACCTCTCTACTCGTACTCGAGAGTCCCCTGTTTATGCCTACAAGGATCACATTAGCCCTTTTGGTCACAGCATCACACTGGCAGCTGTTTTTCAGGCTATCCCCCTTCCTAGTCTGTATTTTTCATTGCTAGACATATACATTTACATTTAGCTGTATTAAAACACATACTGTGTGATTATACCCAGTTTACCAAGCAATCCAGATCAATCTGTATTAGTGGCCTGTCCTCTTCATTATTTACCACTCCTCCAATCTTTGTGCCATCTGTAAACTTTATCAGTGCTTTTATGTTTCCTTCCAGGTTACTGATAAAAAAATTAAATGGTGTAAGCTCAAGAACCAGTCCCTGCAGTACTTCACTAGAAAAACAACCTCCTTTTCATTTCTAATCTGAAACCTATCAGATTGCCAGTTTTCAATCCATTTGATGTGTGCCATGTTGGTTTTGCATTGCTCTAATTTCTTAAGATAAATGGCATGTATTACCAAGTCAAATACTTTACAGAAGTCTAAAGGCTTGTTCATATAGTAAGTTACTATGCAACAAACCAGGGTGTGGATCTACCGGGCACCAGCTTGCCATACAGTAAAGTCCTGCATTGACACTGGTACAGCGCAGTGAAAGTTCCGGAGTGTGGCTCAGAGTACTATGCTTTGAAGTGTAGCCCCACTGACACTTCAGAGGAGAATCAGGCCTGAGATGTGTAACCATGCATTTTGTTGTCTTCGTGTTGACTTGACTTCTCGGTTTTCTATAGCTGGAGACATGTCAGTTGGATGCTTCGCCAGATGTTTCCCACAAAGTGTCACATAAAGGAAGCAGGACTGTATTCAGCTGCAGTGGTGGATTAATGCACGGGCCAACTTGGACTCCCCGCAGAAGCACTGGAAGCTATGTAGAACTGGGGGGGAGGAGGCCACCAGCACCTGAACAGTGGCCCCACCCCCTGCTTTTCCACTTCCCATAGGGGCGCTACCCCCTGGCCAGGCCGGCAGCCGGAGCCAAGACATGGTAAGAACCACCCAGGGAGCTCAGGCCACTGTGGGGAGCCCCAGACCCTCCACCTCCACCGGGCAAGGAGTTGAGGTGCACTAGAGCAACCCCCAGCCCATGTCCCAACCCCCTGGGGGTGCACCTGACCCTCACAGGAGCAAGACCTCAGCAGACCTCCAGGAGTATGAGGGTGAGGAGCCATGGTAGCTAGTCCCTCTTCTCAGAAGCAGCCATGGAAACTGAAAACTGCCATCCTCCCAAGGACAGAGTCACAGATGCTATCCGTCTGGCAATCTGGCTTGTGGGAATGATGTCATGGGATGTACTGAGTATCCACCAAGGTCATATGTGCCAATCAGTCAGTCAGGAAAAATAATTTAAATGGCCCACTGGACCTGAAGACGTCTCCTTTGCTGATCTCTCCTCTCTAAAGGTCAGTGTGGGAGAAGAAAGGTCCCACACAACTGAAAATTCTACCTGATTGTTATCTCTCTTTCTCTCTCTCTCTCTCACACACACACACACACACACACACACACACACACACACACACAAACCCCCCCCCCCCAATGATCAGGGACGAGCCTCTAGCTTTAAGGATTTCCTATAAGAGCAACGGGGAACTGGGGACAGACCGAAAAAGAGCAACAGTGACGGGATATAAGGAGCTCCTTATTTTTCCCACTGAAGAAGACTGTGGGTGTTTATAAAATATCCCTTGCTGTTAGGCAGGAACTGGTCTGTTTTGGGACCATACGGCAGGGTGCGTGTTACTCAGCTACAGAGCTGTAGTAACTCCAGCAGGGCAGTTACAAAGCTCACTGAAATGCACTAGCCTTCTCTACAACCTTTTTCTACAACTTTCTGTGGCAGAGCTACTCTCTTGAGTATTGTGGTGTTTCCAGGCTGGTGTTTCCTCTGGATCAGAGCCTGAAACTATGGCTTTCCTGGGCTTTTGTATCACAGGAAGCAGTGGGTATTTGATAGTGGATCAGGCCATAAGCAACTGGCCACTCCCTTCATTTATTTGTTTTTTCCAAATTATTTTTGACAAATCTACTAGCCAGCAGGTTTTGAGCATAACAGGAGATACAGGGAGGGCTAACTCTTTGGGCTAAATCCTGCTGTCCTTAGTCAGACAAAACTCTTCATTTGCCTTGGCTACACCAATGTAGCTGCACTAGTGTCAACTCCAATGGTGTAAAAAAGGCAGCTTTACCTGGAGTCAAACGAGTGTAAACTGTGCTGGTGCAAGTCACAATTTACACTGGTGCAATGCATCTCCAACCCACTGGTCAGCATGTGTGCTGTGTGTCCCTCTCTGTATCCACGCTACACAGGAAGTAGTCCCCCACATGCCTGAATGAGGAGTTTTCTCTAGTATAGCCATGGTGGTGTAATTATTCCAGTATCAAAGCCCTGTTGTGACCAAGGCCTAAGGCCTGCAGGATTTGGCTCTGGGCTAGAATTAGATGTAGAGCGCACATGGGGATGGCTACTGTGGTAGCATGTATCCCTGTTTTAGTTACAGCTGCTTGGAAAGTTTTGAATTTTGAAATGTTGACAAAAATTCACATTTTGAAATTTCATAAACTGAAAAAAAAAGTAATACTTCAGTAAAAATCCTGCTCCTCATTTTTAAATAAACTGTAGAGCTAGTCAAAATTTTGAATTGGGGGTTGGGAGGAATAGGAGAGAAACAGAAGAAATTTTAGGGGAAAGTCATGATTTTCTCTCCCTGTTTTTTTTCAGCCAGATCTAGTTTGATTTCATTGATCAAATGGCCAAGGTCTCCACTCATTAAGGTCTTGAGTCAAATTAACACTTCAAGCTGGATCTGTTTGCAGGGTCAAAGGCAGCTGATAGATCTAATATCAGCAGGACACCTGGAGTGAAATTTTGATCCCATTGGCCAATGACTTTAATGGAATCAAGATTTCACCTCCAATCTTTATCCATCATCACTGACGAACACAACCAGTGCAATCAACAGTGGCTTGTTAAACTCAGCAGCCTTCTCCAGAACTAATTTATGGTCTGCAGAGAAATAACTTTTCACCTGTGTTGATTACAGTCCAGAAGTTTCTTTATCAAACATAGGATATTGGGTCTGTCATGAAGTTCTTCATTTTTCCTATAATGTTTTTTCACCTTTTTTATCTTGTGGGCCTCTTCCAAGTCATCAACCATCTTTTGGACAAGTTAGCAAGACAATGAGTTCACCATCTGATAGAGCATCTATGGCAAAGTCAAAATGTTCTGCCAATGCTTTGCTCATTAACTTAATTTATTGTAACTTCAGAAATGTCTTGTAAGGTATCCATCATAAAGGAAGTCAAATGGCACACTGAAGCCATGTTCTGCATGAAACCTTCTAACTCACTTAATGATCTTTGCTCTGTCAATTACTTAATTATATCACTTTTGTAGCACTTCTGAAATGTTCACCTCTCTATTTTCTAATCTTTTTTCCTTCTCCCATTTACTGTGGTCACAGATTTGTCTGGCAGTTTAATTCTAGCCACTTTTTGTGAACAACTTCTGTGATTTCTTGGCTTGTGGAGTCTTTCTTCAGCTCGGATTTGGTTTAAAGCATTGAAGTTGACATGCTTCTAGATTTCTTTACAATATTTCTCTTTTAACTCTCTATATTTTTGAGTTTAATGAAATTTGGACCTTTGTGGACATGTCATATGAAGGTATCTCACGTTACAAGCAGCTGCTCCAGTGGACAGGGCACTGCAGTGGGAGTGAAAAGACTTGGGTTCTATTCTTTTTCCTGCCAATGACCAGCAGCGTGGCACTGGAAATCTGTGCACCCCCACCTGTAAAATGGGGGTGATGATACTGATCCCCTTTGTAAAGTGGTCTTTGAGAGCGATTGATATAAAGATCTATATAAGAACAAAATATAATTATATTACCGTAAAAGACATCATGTACATGCTTGGCTGAGTCATGATGAAAGGAGATATTTAATTATTTATGGTGACGGAGCTGGCTTTACAGGTATTCAAAACAAGCATGTCTGACAATGCCAAAGTGCACGCTCTTTGTTGTGCTTGCTCTTCATCCCAAAGAAGACTTAATCTAGTTTCACTTCAGTCTCTCAAGACCTATGGTCTCCTGTGACCAGGTTTCCTCATGAAACTCCGTTTATTACCGAATAAAAGAAAGTGGTAAAATTAGGGCTGGTGGGAAATTTTCCATCAAAACTTTTTTTAAACAGAAAATTGGGTTTATGAGAAAATGAACATTTATACAGAAAGTGCCTGTTTTCCTCAAAAAAATCCATTTAGTTGGAAAATGAAACACCCCAAAACAAGGTGTTTCTCTTTAGCCCAAAACATTTTTTTGTTTGTTATTGTACCTTTGGGACAAATGTTGTTGTTTGTTTGTTTTTCAGCCAAAAACTGCCAAAAACCAGCAACAATTATTTTTTTTAATAAAAACAAATTTTTCTGCTGAAAATGAGAACTTCTTTTCTATGGAAATTTTTGATGAAAACATTTTCTGGCCAGTTATAATTAATATAATTAATCTTCTACTTTCACTATTCCCGTAGAATTATGCTGCCCTATTCCAAGTTTCTCCTTGTTTTCTTTCCTTTACCTTATTGCCAGTATTGGCATTGAAGCTTCCCTTAATGATGACATATGTTCCTCACTCATTCAGAATATGAGATAACTCTTTACATAGAGCATCTGTTTATTTATCTAGGGGACACGTGGCTGGAACATAAACTTCAATGAGCTCTGGGAAAGACCATTTTAAAATATGAAAATGGATTAATATTGGTGTAGCCAAAATCCTTCCAACCCCTAATTTGATTACTAGCCACAGAAGATTCTGAGACAGTCTCATTATAATTAATATAAACATTATTCTTTTCCACTGGACAAATGTTGTCATAAGACAACTGATGTACCAAACAGAAACAGACCTTCAGTATGAAAAATAATGTATGTTATTGCAAGCTTCTTTTTAAGGATCCCATCCTGTGATGTGCTGAGAGTTCTGATATATAGCAGTCCGGTATTTTCTTTGCATGCACCTGATTTGCAGATATTACAATACCATATATATTTCACCACAGTTTCTAATTATTTTATGACATTACATTGTTAATATATATCTGTGCATTGATTATTATATGTGTATTTTATATATAAATGTGAAAATTAATTACACTTTAATGTTTTCATAATAGCTAATGTGAATAATTTGATAGAGATTGGCATGAGACCAAATAACTTTCTGGAGAAAGAACTGGGTTTTTTTTTGTCTCTGGTACAGAAACCAAGATTTTCAAGGACATCAATAATAGTAATTTTCACTTTGCCCACTGCTTAAATCAGCTGATATGAAGCTGTTCTCCAAATCAAAGGCAAAATTTGTCTACTACCGAGAAAGGGGAAACGCATTTAGTTGTCTGGAGTATTTGATGCTTGGAGAATTGATGCTGAAGCAACAGAACATTTAGCTAGCATGTAATGATGCAAAGACCTTTTGTAGTCCTTTGAAACACATATACATTTAATTCTTGCTGACTTCAGTGCAGGTAGGATAGAGCCCTAAATGTGACACATCCTCATACTGCCACTGCCATTCCGAGCGCAATATCATTCTTTCATTGCATGCTAATACCTGAGTTGTTTGTTAAAGCACCAATTTAAAAAATCACTCTTCTGTCTAAAACATTGCTAGTAACCGTTATTACAGGGAATCTGAGATTACTGAAACTGAAAGATTAGAGGGGGAAAAAGCCATTCTCGCTATTTTTTTTTTCAGGGTTTACTTTGTGTACTTGACAGCATTTTCTATATAGTCCATCTCACGATTTCTTCTGTCACATCAATCACTTTTCCTTGCAGTTTCTGTGCATTTCTCACAGAGCCGAAAGGGAGAGTAAATACATTTTTGAAAATAGGAAAATGTGACTGTAAAACTAGAAAACTTGCCAAATGGGTAGGGGCAGCTGCAGTACTAGAAATGACTTTGATCTAAGTTCTGATTTGCTGAGGTTCCTTTAAATATGAAATTCTTCATTTTTATATTCATAACACTCCCTGCTCCATAAGACAGAGTGAAATGACTTATGGAAATGAAATTATTCAACTACATGCTTTTCTTTTTTTCTCATTACTCTTCATTTTCACTACTCTTCACTAAGTAATATTGCTCCATGAAGGTTTTTCCATCATTTCTGAAGCATCTCAAGTGGGATTCTAAACTCTCCAGATATCAGTTTATTAATCCTCTGGTGCAGTAATGCCATGGTGATAAGTGCAGTATAACTGCCTAGACAGAGAGATAGATAAAACCTCCTTAAACCAACAGGAGAGGACAACAGACAGTTTCCCCCCTAGATAGCACAAAGAAGCAACTTGAGCAGTTAAGGCCACATCCAGGCAAAATTTCAGTGAGGACAGAGGACAAAAGCAGTTAACAAATTGTTTGGTGTGTGAATACGGCTTGGTCTGCACTAAAAACGTAGGTCGATAAGTCAGGAGTGTGAAAAAAATGAGCTAACCCCTAGTGTAGACAGAGGTATGGCAACAGAAGAACGCTCCCATCAATGCAGCTACTGCTGTTTGGGGTTGTGTTCCTATACCAAGGGAAAAAACACTTCTTTCAGTGTAAGCTGCCTCTATACCAGTGTAAGCTGCCTCTGTAACTCTTGCTGGTGGCCGCTCTCACACTTTCCCCCCTAAAATACTTAATTAGCTTTAGGAAAATCAAATAAGTATGCACATACACATGCCCAAATCATAGTAATTTATTTATTGCTAGCTAGTAAGCCTGTTGTGAAAAGTGATATTAACAAACGTACAAGTATCACTTTTCACAGCAGATTTAATTAGCCCTTGCAAGCCCTGGGGACAAATTAAGCCCTGGAGGCAGTGGGGGGAAGGAGGGCTGGAGTCTGAAGCCCTGCAGTCAGAGCCTGAAACCCCATGGCCAGAGGATGGGGGTCCAGGGATGAAGCCTGAAGCTGCGTGGCCAAAGCTTCTGCCCCACCAGCCCAGGGCTGAAGCCCAAATCCTGAGGCCACCATGCCTGGGAAGGTGGGGAATTCACTGACTGCCTGCTCCTACAGCATTGTGCCCCAGGTGACTCCAGAGGGGGGGCAGAGCCCAACTCCTGCTGCTGGCCCCAGCACCCAACAGGAGGGCTCTGCATCCAGGAGCAACAGGGACAGGGAAGAGCTCCACCCCACCCCACCCCATCACAGACCAGGAATTTGTGCTGTAAGAAAAGTCCTTGGTGGCCACACGTGGCCACATTTGAGAAACGCTGCTCTATACTATGGGGTTATGCTGGCAGAGCTACGGCTATGCCGGTAAAGAGACACAGCTCTGCAGTATAGTCTCCCTAGCGTAGACACACCTTAAGAAAGATTGATTGTAGTGCATCTGTACTACAAGATTGATAGCACTGGAGAATGAAGTCCTCTTTCTCCAAAGGACAGGTGCAACGAGGACAGTGGCAGTGTGAGCTTCTCCGCAACACCCTGACAGTGAGCTTCTACACTAACCAAGAGAGACTGGCCTGGTCAGAGATCAGTTTAGACTCCATAGTCAACACAGTTCTTGGCCTCTTAGCTGGTGACAAGCCTGCCAAAATCGTGTCATGGCTTAGGGAAGAGGTTGTGATGAGGATTCCTATCCATTGGACTGAGCTCACAGACCAGCAAACTCTTTCACTAAGTCACTTAAGTATTTTTAAATATCTGCAACAAGAGTGGTCTTTTCCCTTTTTCTTTAATGTTTGGGTTCCATTTTTTTGAACAATCAGAACATATTTACTTTAAAAAGAATTAGCTCAACGGCTAGATGGACTCCAATAATAGAGCTCCCCTTGGCTGACCAGCAAGCGACTGTATGCTGCTTATCCTTTTCTGTTTCAGTATGGTTTGATTTTTACTTAACATGTGCTTGGGAGTTGTGGGGACCACCATTGAGACATTCTCTATATGAGAGACTGTTTAACAGCCTTCTAGTGGGTGTATAAGTAGGAGCGCTATTGATATGAGACCATATCAGTTCTATATAATGCAGAATTTTGAAGTCTGTAAACATTTTAAGCTATTTGTTCTTATAAAAGAGGGTGACACTCCATCAATGACCTTTCTTGGAATGCCTAGGAGTTTATTTTATTAACCTTTCCTGTATATAAAGAAGTGCTTGGAGTGTTCTATAGGTGCAGGGGCAAAAACAACTACAAAGTCAAATACATTAATGAAGGGCCCGCTCTTACAAGCCTTCTGGGCACAGAAGTCCTATGGATTCCAAAGGGAGTTACATGGGCAGAGACTTGGAGGACTGGGTCCCAACTACTAGAGTGCCAACTAATGGTATGGGAGGGAGTCACCAGGCTGCGCTGTGACACATAATCTTAAAAGATCTTTTTCTTAGCATTCAGCAGTGTACTATGGTGGAACAAATGCTGTATTGTTACTTTTGTGAAGCAAATTTATTCAGGGGAAGCCATTGCAAACAGCAAGAGTTCCTTACCTTAATCTCTCCAACTAGAATCAATTCTTGCTGTAAAGTTGGTTCCTGAGAACTTGGTATTGTTGGCTGGGCTGAGATCTCTGAGAGAGGGGATAGCCTGCTTGCAGTTTGTGACCATCTCTGTTCAAGGACTGGTGTACATAGTGTAAATATACAATTTATACTCAGAAAATACCCTGATTCTGTGTCCCTGATTTTTCCTCCTACAAGAAACTGACCTGTGAGACCTTGAAATCTGCTATAGCTGGACAGAGAGGTCACAAGAATAGAGAACTTTTCCAACCACTAACAACCTTAGAATCGTAAGGATATGAGACCAAAACGTAATGTTTCATCTCCCATGTGCTAGTCTAGCTTGCTATAATGGGATGGATTAAGCACTTCTCTGTTACCTTACTATTGTCATCTTCTGTCACAGTCACAATGTGGTTTGACCTGTTTTAGGCTCAGCTTTTTTGGAACTCTCCCCCTCTCATTTGTTTCTCTGATCCTCGTCCATAATTTTAAATCTCAATATTTTGTTCTCACTAAGAACTATGAGTTGTGGACTTCTTTTTACTGTTGATCGTTGCTTGTTTTGTGGCTGTATCTTTCTGTGATGCTTCCTCAGCACGTTAGATCAAAGACATAATATAAATAAATGTAATGTAATGTGCTCATTTCTTATTATTATAGACTGATGTTAGAAAACTAAAATCTTACGTGTAGTCCTCACTTTAATCAAGAAACTAAAGAAAGTTTATGAGCACTATATATTTCTTTTAATTTTCCAGAAGAAAAAATATGGTTGGCAGGGGGAAAATATATAATTTCCCCTTACAAGTGTACTTTCTAATGTTAATAAATGATACCGAATAAAGTGGCAACATGGATACATTAGAAACGGCTAAATGTTGGTTGCCACATGCACCATCACCAAGCTGCCTAAAAAGACAACGGATATCATTTTTATGTGGGATTTTCCTCCCCCTCCCTCAGATCAAAAGGACAGCAGCGATGCAATCTGCTGTTTGTGTAGCAAATGTGTCAGGAGAGGCAAGGAGGGCACACACATGGGAACATCTGCTCCAAGAAGCCACTTGAAAATTAACCATTTAGGCCCTGAGTCAAAGAGGTGCTTAAGCACATGCCTAACTTTAAGCATGGGAGTAGTCCCAGTGACTCTTGGAGTCACACTCTGGATCCTGCTTTGCTCCTGGGGCAGCACAGCTACTCGCTGCCTCTTGCAAAGCCACAAGTAAGTCCTCGGGGCCCAATCCTAAGACCACTGACGTCCGCAGGAGTCTTTCGCCTGAGTTCAGTGGGAGCTGGATCAGCCCTTATGCCCAGATTGTGCACTCCTTTCTCATGCTGGGGAGCAGTTACTCACATGAGTCATCCCATAGGCTTCAGTGAGATTACTCACATGAGCTCCCCACTTAGTGTCATTTCTAATAGAAAGTATATTATGTTTTTGACCATCAGACTTTAGGTACAGAAACCCTTCCTGTTATGCACTTGTTGCTCATTCTGCTTCCATTTCTTTCTGCAGCAGCTGTATGCTACTGTGTTCCCTTTCGGGGAGGCTCATCACAAAAAGCTATTAGCCAGCCCTGTTTTAAAAGCAAAGGGGGGACGGGGGCAAGTCTCCTGATTGGTTTCGTGTGTTTGTTTCAACTATAGGTGCACTGCTCACTCTCAGCTACCTCTTGTGCTCTTTGCATGAAGACTTGTTGCCAACATAAAACTATTTGTCAACCCAGTTTTTTAATAATACGCACAAAAATCATTCTTTGTTCCTTCTATGTATAAAAGTGAAAACTCCACCTTGTCCCAAACATCCGAGACTGGCAAGAATGGGGAAAAAACAGCCCAGTGTTGTTCTAGGCCGATAGCCAAGACAACTTGTGCAAGTTTGCACTCGAAATAGTTTTTATAGGCAGAGGGTCTGCCTTCAGCGAAGTTCAAAACTAGCAGCTAGCCACCTGACCTGCCAGTTTCACTGAGTCACTTCCCAGTTATCCCTTTGCTACCCTACCCTACCCCACCCACACTTAGATTTAGAACTGGACAAAAATTATCTTCTCACAATTGCCCCTTATCGCTTGTGGCATATTGAAGACTACACCTCCTTGTGAAAATGTCAACTCTAACCGCTCTCTGGGCCCAGTCCTGCCAGCCATTACTCATGGAAGTAGTCCTTACAGGAGCAGTCCTATTTAAATCAGTGGCTGAGTGAGTGAGGGTTTCTGGGATCTGGCCTTTACCTGTCTCATTTTTCTGGTAACTACCATTCCATTTATTTATTTTTTCAGTTTCCGTGTAGAACTTAACCCAGACTCATCTTTTTATCATCTTGCTACTCTTCTCTGGGACTTTTTTATTGCCTCAGTGGGCCAAATTCAGCCCTGGGGCACATGGGCACACCTTCATTGACTTCAGTTGACTGTACCGATTATACCAGGACTTATAATAATAATAAAAGGTGAAAATTTGGCCCCATCAAAGTCAGTGTGAGTTTTGCCCTTGATGTCAATGGGCCCAGACTGTATGCCTAATATTGGGCACAACAGACAACCAAATGCTATAATGCATTCCAATTCTCTTCTGTGCCACTAATTACAATAGCCCCTTTGCCTTCTGACCCAAGGACCTGTCATTAATTGTGCTAATGGTTTGTTTTTTGAGGGGTTCTCCTGCTCTCCCTGTATATTGACTATATAACTCCAAATGTCATGACCCCTCATTTAAAATGAGACTCACAATGCCTTTGTCCTCCATTCTCCCCATCTATTTAAATCTCTCTAGATGTTACCACTTTACTTTAGAGATGGCAAAACCAAGAATCTTGAATCTAATCTCTTTCAAATATGGGAAAAGGTGGGGAAGGTTGTCTGGATTTGCATTTCTGGATCAGAACCTGCCCCTTCTGTTTTGGTTCTGGGTCACATGCAAAATCAGAAGTGGACTATTTTCTGGGTACAATTCATATGTGCCCCAAGATGACACAAATCTCTCAAACAACTGATTTTGTGGGATTTTTGATTTTTTAGGCTGCAGTTGCGCAAGTTTGGTGCTATTGTATTCAATCATGAACGCTAGCCCATAGTCGCTCTCAAACCAGAACTTTGAACCCAAGTCAAACCTAATTCAGATCTGAAAACCACCTTTTTGACCCATTGCTACTTTCCCTTATACTATTGCCTAGTCCATTTAGTTTAATATCTCCTGCAAATTTGGATTCCATGCTAGAGTCAACTTCATTTAAACTATTTAGGAACAGAATGAAAAATATCACCAATGCTTTCCCCATGGTAATACTCCACACATTCCTTCTTCCTCCCTGACCAATGACATACTACTATTAATATGTGCTATGGTTACCTTATCATTCAGGATTGTTCCCTTCTACTTACTAACCATATAGTCTAATTTCCTGTTCAGTGCAGTGTCAAGTGCCTTTTGCAAAGCCAAGTAGATGGCATCCACCTGCTTTCTAAATATGCCACCAGTCTTGTCAGATGAGATTTATACTTTGCAAAAGAATAAATACAACTTTTTAATGAGCTGATATTTTGTCATATACTCTTACTCGTTCTTTATTAATGTCTCCAGGATCTCACATCACCAGAATTCAGACGGACTAAGTCTCCTGCAAGCCCTTGAAAATCTTCATCTCCAACTGGAGTAAATGGGATTTGAGGATTCACAACAGTTTGCCGAAGGAGTTCAATACCTTACAGAGCTGGGTCCTACTTTTCACTCTCTTCCATAATTATTTTCTCCAAAAAGGAGCACCAAATCTGTCATGGGGACATTTACATACTTACAAGGCCAGGCCTCTACCCAGCAAAGTATTTAAACAGTTGCATTATTTTAAGTCATAGAACTACTCACAGGCTCAAAGTTACACCTGTGCTTAAGTGCTGGATCAGGGCCTATACTAGGCTCTTACTAACCAAGACGAGCATCCCATTTTCATTTCCTGGGCAGGAAGTGACAAGTTAGATAAACCCAAAGCAACTACAGTGAAAGTGCAGTGTACAAGTGTCAAACAAATGCATAAGCAGAATAAAATAGAGACTGGAGTTAGCTTCCAGGCAGGCAGGAGAAGGAAGTTCTGGAAAGATATTTCTATTTGCACTTCTTTTGTTGCGCTGCCTGGACTTTCCCTTCAACTGGAATAAGACTGAGGGAGATGGAAGGGCCACTGTTACCGTGCTGGCTTCCTTCTGCTATGTGTCACAAAGATCGCTGTGGTTCTCTTTGACGAGAGGAATGATCTTCTCCCTTGCTCACCTCATCTCCAATCTTCCATTTTCCTCCTCCAAACTTTTCTATCCCTAGTGGCCCAGCCAGGTAGGCCTTAATCATCCAAAGATCCCAGGGAAGCCAACTGGAGTTTGGGTTGCACAAGGATTGCAGGGTCAGGCCCCAGAGTTCCTGTAACCGTAAAATTATCATAATCTGTGCAACATTCACCATGTCAGATGCTGCTTCAGCACTACCCCTCCTGAAACCCTTATCCACACCTTCACCAATTAAGTAACAGCACCGTCTATGGCCTGTTCAAGCCCCTGCTCTTCAGACTAGCATGAGCAGAATGGTAGAGAGGGAAGATGGTCTTGTGCTTGAGGCGCGGGGAGGCTAACACAAGTGTCTTGAAGGTCACAATAAAGTGTTTTAAAATGGGTCTATGATGTTTTAAATGCATAGTTGTCTGTATCTTACAAGCCTTCCTGTGGAAGTGTTGGGGGATTTTTAGTGAGAGGCATGACAGATTGGGTCAGGCAGGGTGTTCTAGGAATATGGGGCAGCATGAAAAAGATGGACAGTAGACATTGGGAAAGAGGGACACAAATGAGTGGTTGGGCTGAGTGCCGAGGGAGAGTAAAAGGAGACAAAAATTCCTTCATGAAGGAATTAAGTTGTGGAGGGTCTGGAAGGTGAGAGGAAGGAGTATGAATTCAGTGAGGGATAGGGGAAAGCAAAGGTAGAGTTGACTTCTGCAGGAGTTTTGGACAGATTAGCAAGGGATAAAGTGAGTTACATGAAGGCTAAAGTAGTATGCTGTTTTATATACGTTTTTAGAACATACTAATCACCACAGTACCTGAGCACCTTTCAATTGTGCATTAAGCAACGTAACTACACATCTGTCACGTCTTGTTTGTGCTTTCATCCTCTCCCGAGGGGCAGCAGCATGTGCAGTGGAGGGTACTGGTGTGGTAGGTTTGGGTTTTTGTTTTCTTAATATACTTGTTTATATTAGAGGAGGGTCAAAGAAATGTGCCTTGCATTGGAGCAGAAAGTGGTGAGGTTTGGGACGGTTCACTCCACAATCTCAGGCCATCCTCTGCGAAGGTTCTGTCTCCTGCACAGACGAGCTTAACACTTATTATTAAGAGTTCCATTGTGCCAGAGGAGAGAAGTTGTCAATGATGGTCTTCATCCTGTAGTCATGGTTGGAGCTGATTACTGTCTGCTTTGGGGTTTTGGCATGGGGAATGCAGAGAAATGGGCTGTTTAAGTTAATTTTTGTACTTGTAACTTGCACTAGGGTGCCTAGGGATAAATACAAATAAATAATCAAGGGGCATTCAGGAACTCAGTGCAAAAAGCAAAGATCAAAAGAGGATAAGGGAAGAACCCTTCTTTTCCACTTATCGGAGAGCATGGGCAGAGACAGAGCCATTAAAGCTATGAGAGAGCAAGGCATTTATCTAATACAGATCACAACACATTTTCTACCAAGATGTTAGGCTGACTACACGGTTCACAAGAGAGGAACTGATCCTACTTAAGAGACCTTTTATGGACAATGAGATAGGTGCATCAATCCTCTACCTTGCAAAGCTCTGGGTAACAGAGGTAAGCTGATTTATCCTAGGATATAAAGTGTGCTAGATATTGCAATCCCATGTAATATCTTTGGGGACCATATATAGTATTAACTTCATGTATCACTGTAGGCCAAGGATTGTATGCAACTCCAGGGGGGTGGGTTACCACAGTTTCTCCAGGAACAAAAAGCAGTGAGGGGGATTAAAGTGAATCACTTAGGGTGTAAACACCTCCAGAGAGGTACTATCCCCGGAGGAGGCTTGCATATACTGGTTCAAACTGGGTTTCCCAGAGACCAGCATACAAAGAAAGGGCTTTGGCATAAAAATGCTGTACTTAAACTTCTTTCTGATAAAACAAACAGACAGGACCTGCTTTCCATAGTGGAAGCATTGGAAAGATCTTGGCCCACTAGGGCCCCATAAGACTGGTGGGTGACCTCTGGTAGGCTTGTAGCATGGTATAGGAACTTGAATTGTTTTTATATGTTCTGTAATACTTTTACCTTAAGAATAAAGGTGCTTGCTTAGAAAAACCTGTGTGATAACTTGTAATTACTGGCAATACACTATTCACAGCCCTCAGAAAGAAAGCAACGCATGGGTTCTGGCCTTTAGGCAGACTGGCTTGCTGGGGAATATCACAGTGCAAGGCAGGGGGTTGTGCAGCCTTCAAACCCATGGTTAGAAAGGAGTGGGACAAGGGTCCTTGTCCAGACACAGGTGATGGCTGGAGACCTGAGACCTGACTGGGACCTCCTGGGGTTGACCAGAGATGGTGGTGGGGATATACAGATGCAGTTATGCTGAAACTGAGCTGTAGTTCACGAAAGCTTATGCTCAAATAAATTTGTTAGTCTCTAAGGTGCCACCAGTCCTCCTTTTCTTTTTGCGGATACAGACTAACACAGCGGCTACTCTGAAACATCTGCTGGGAAACTGTTGCTAAAGGAAGAAGTTTTCACCAGAAGGTGATTGGTATCAAGCCTTCATGCTAGTTTATTTTATTGCTTAATATGTATTTTAATCACAAGATCTCCCCGTTCTCATACAGCAAAATACCATTGCTGCAGATAAACACTTATGTATACATTACAGTGTGTTCTTCCTGGTATTGCTAAAATAAAGCCTCGTGATGAATTGTTAAAATAATGTCTTATGCAATTTTAAACAGAACAATGTTGGTTAAGTTCTTTTCCTTTAACAGGATACTTTCTTATTCCCTGGCAGTCTGGCCTTTAACTGAATTACTTGGCTTATCTGTGACTGTAATGGCTTCTGCTTTAAACAATTTCGTTAGGACATGATAACTCCTGGTACCCAGTCCCCAGTTGACACCAAGTTGATCTATTGCTATTCCCCATTCAGTATAGTGAATACTAACTTGCATTCACCTGTTATTTTGTAATGTAGGCTACCAGATTGCTTTTTTCTGGGAAAATTTAAGAAACAAAATGTTAAAAAATGAAAATTCTCCTTTACCGCTACTGTATTTTTTTTTTTAAAGAATAAGACATTCTGAATATAAGCCTATAATACAAAAGAAGGCCCCAAACATTACTTTAGGAGTAAAAAAGGGTAAATGTGTGTGAGTGTGTATGTGTGTGGAATATTCAAAGACTATACAAAACAGGAAAGTGTAAATTGTATCCTACAATATTCCTGCAAATTTGTAATGTCAGCAGAAGCCAGTGGATATGGTTTCAATGAGGATAAATGTTCCATATAAGGAAGAGGAAATCTCAGGCTGCACAAGCACCTTTACTGAGAGCTCTTGGACACAGCCTACAACAAAAACAACCAGAAATGAAAGGTGTCTAGCAGGCATAGCACAGAGGTCATGGCAGCCGACAATATCAGCAAAACTAGGCAGACAGACAGTACAAGTGTGAAAGATGCATGTCTAATGGGAATGCATCCCCAAATCTCAGGAGTGATAATCACCCTTTAACACTGGAGGTAAAACAGAGGTGTAAGAGCAGAAACGCTTGGCTGACTTCAATGAGAACATGTGCAGACACTGCCATGTATAATAGTGCTCCCCAAACAGTATCCATTTTGCTGTACCTGTGCATGCATGTCAGTTCTGGATTGGTGTGTTCTTACTAATCCACATCATTGAAATAAAGTGGATGAATAATTTTTTTACACACACACACACACACACACATATATACTCAGCAACATAGGGATCCCATTCAGGGATGAATATACTATGGATATAGAACGCTCACACTTAATTACACATATATGCGCATCAAATAGAACATGGCAAACAAGTTTTAGGTGTCAGTGGTTTAGGTGTCAGTGAGATATCAATAGGACATCCATAAAACAAATAAGTCTCTTGAAACAGCCATCACTGGTGCATTGGCTGGACATCCAGAATCCATGGAGGAGACCACTGGCTGCAATATTTACTGTGATCATGTAAGGAGCTGCAAAGATGCAAGTTAAAGCTGCCTCAAGCAGCTCCCTTGTTTGCTGCACTTGGCGCTTGACCATGCCTCCTTTTCAGAAAGCCACACCCACTTTTCCCACAGCAGGACCGAGTAGTGAGGAAGCTGTCTGCATCATCTCATGTTTCCCTAAAATCATAAGGTAGCAGGCCAGATGCTCAACTGATGTAAATTGGAGTAGCTCCACTGACTTCAATGGGGCCACTCCAATTTATACCAACTGGCTCCGCATTCTGTTTGGTATAACTCCCACTTGCATTGAGAGGATGAGATGTAACTGGCAGCCTTTCTAATCTATGCTGTGAACCAGTTGGCATAAATGGGCTTGAGAAACAGAAGCATAGAAACTTAAATACATAGAACCAATTATGACCAATGTATCTGATACCCCTTCAGTTCCTGTGAGTATGTCCTGTGTCTTATCACCAATCCTCTTTGCATGAGCAATAGATTGGGTGATGAAGAGGCACCAGAAGGTATCATGGACGGAGCAAATTGGGTTAGCAGAGATGAGTTACATGACCTTGACTTGGCTGACGACACTGCTTTCCCTAAGTATGACAGAGAACAAAATGATTGCCCCTACATCACAGGTAGAACAGAAAGCAGTAACAATTGGATTGAAAGTAAATTCAGAGAAAACCAAGATTATGAAGGTAGGAAACAGGACAACAGATGCAAAGGTGTATGTGGATGGAAAAGAAATCAACCAGGTAGAAGAGTTCTGCTATCCGGAGAGTATGATGACATTTGAAGGTGGCTGTGCTAAAGTTATTCATATGAGATTAGGAAAAGCAAACATTGCTTTTGGAAGGATGAACAATATCTGGCCAGACTGTGGTCTCCACACCAAACTAAAATTGAGATTATATCATGGGACTATACTGAGCATGCCACTGTGTGGAGCAGAGATTTGGCTCGTGACAGCGACTAACTACAAGAGATGGGAGGCTGCCTGTCACAGATGGCTGAGGAAGATATTACACATTTCATGGAAAGACAAAATAACAAATGTGAGAGAAAGGGATCTGACAGAGCAGGACATGTTAGAACATATCATCAAAGAAGGTTCAGGTGATTGGGACATGCACACCGTATGCAAGGTGGGAGGCCTGCTAAGAAGGCACTGAAGTGGGTACATGAGGGTGGAAAGAGAGAGTGAGGAAGGCCCAGGAAGAACTGGCAGAAGAGAGTGACAGAGGATATTGAATGCACAGGCATCGTCCTTGAAGAAGTACCACAAGTAGCGAATGAGCATAATCAGTGGAAGAACTGGACTGCCCGATATGTTAGAGACTCAGGAGGAATTAAAGTCTAAGGTAAGGCCCTATGAGTATAATACTATTTCTAAAACTGATTCTCCCTCTGAATTGATATCGGACTAACCCAAAACATAAAAGTAAGATCACATAGTACTTAAATAACAGACAGAAAACACAGGGAAGCCTTCTATACAATGAGATGAGAGAAAGTGAGAGACTATTATCAAATCACATAAAAAACCCTGTTGCTACCACTGCCAAGCTTGCCCATGGAGAGGGAAGAGAGATACCATGAGGTAATATATAAGCTTGTTGGATCAAAGGGAGAAAAATGACAATGAATCATCAAGCTTTATGGGCCTGATCCCATGCCCATTTTAGTGTTCAGTCCCTCCACTGATTTCAATGGACTTTGAATCAGGCCCAAATCGCATAAACTATTAGGGCCACATATTACCCTTGAACTGCACATGAAAGACCAGTTGACATCAGTGCTTAGTTCTACTTCCAATCTATGGCCCAGCAGTCTTTGCCCAGGCAAAATGCTCATTGAAGTCAATGGGAGTTTGCCACGAGTATTAACAGCAGAACAGGGCCCAGTGACAGCATATGACACCATAGACTGCACTCTTGAATAGTCTAATGCAGACGTTCTCCATTTTTTCTATATTGGTCCCCCTCTCTCTCCTTTCCCCAGCTGGGGTCTAGCTGGGACCCACACTTGCATTCAATGATATGGAAAGAGCAGCATAGTCACAACTTGTTCACACACCCCAGCTGAAGAACCCCTGGTCCAATAGCTTTGCAACGGTGGAAGCAGTGGTTTAGATGGGACACAACCTCCTGCTTGGCTCCCTCCTCATGGAATAATTTAAAATGGAGCCTCCTACTCAGTTTATTAGTAGGGGAATTTTCATTCTGCAGGCTGGGAGGGACTCAGAGACCTGCAAGGGAGGTGAAAGCAGGTTGCTTGGATATTCACATGTTTACATGAGGGTCTTCAGAAGTGCAGAACCTGTCAAAATGTGGTGCCAAGGGCATCTGTCCCTGTTGCCCTTGCCAAGGTCACCTCTTACGTCTTGTCTACACTAGAAAGTTGTACTGTTTAAACTATATTGGTATAGTTAAAGTGGTACAATCCCCTAGTGTGGACACAGTTATATCAGTATAAAGGTGTTAGATACACAGCTAGCTATTCTTGTAAGGTGTCACTATTCCCATTTTGTTTTTAAATAAAAAGTTTAGATGTGACTAAATATAGATAAATGTTATTCCTGGAGAAAAACTGACTGCTGCCATATTTTAGTTACATTTCAAAGATAGTAACTAATCCAAAATTACTGTGGAATTATAATCACTTTACTAAAAATAAAGTGCTGTTATTTGTAGACAGTTATTCCTAGCTGATAGAAAGCCAACAGAAATTAAATCTAACCTTTTCTGCTTGATTTCTCTTTTTCTTTCTCTTTCTTTTCCCTTGTTTTTAAAGAAGAGAAGTGGCAATTAAAAATATGGTGGTGCAAAATAAGAGACTGATACTTGCAGACCTTGTTAAGAGAAAATTCCCCTTGTAGCCATACTGCCAAAGTGTAGATTGTGGGATCAGATCCTAGACTGGAAAAATAGAAAGTCTCATTCATTTCAATAAAATGTTTTTGTTCCAAAAAAAAAAAAGGCAGAGGCACTAACAGGTATGAAATTTTTAAAACATGGTATTAGTGACATTACAAACTCAGGATGAAGATGCTGAGATAACAGTTCACTAGTATGACTGACAGAGTGCCATGGATTTGCACTGTGCTTTACTCCATGCATAAGAAAAAGTCCCTACCCAAAGCAGCATAATTCAGATATATACAAGAGACTGCATAACATTTCAAACACACGAACGTATGGAGACTGTGTCAGTCCGGACATCAACAAAGAAAAGCCTTATGAAAACTTCACATGCAATTTGTGAGGTAAACAGGAATAATCTTCTGGTGTTGGCTGGACTGTTGGCTGTTACAGTGGGGTAATGTAGGTTACCATCATTGAAGGGACAGTTCCAGGACAGTGAGAAGATCAAGGTTATATTCCCTGTTCTGTTCCAGTGTGATAATGGCCAAATCACTTAAGCTTAAGGGCTTTGCTGCATAGGGATGGATTTAAGCTTAAGGGCTTTGTGGAATCAGAACCTATACCACTCTGTGCCTCAGTTTCCCTATTTGTAAGATGGAGATAATAATACTACCTCTATGTGAAAAGGACACTATGCTGATACAGTCATTAATTTTCATGAGGAACTCAGATACTTTGGTAATCAATGCCATAGAAAGGTCTTTAAAATTAGCCAGCCATGGTGAAGTTTGATCTCTGAGAGCAACAACGAGTCAAAGGTGATACAGTTCCTGACTTCTGTGAACAAAGAGCCTGGAAATAAAAGGACAGAAATCTGAATTAAACTGAGAATAACCAAACACATTAATTATAATAATATTTTATGATAGTACCTAGGGGCCCCATTGCTCTAGATAGTGTAACATACACACAGTAAATGATAGTCTCTGCCCCAGGCCATTTTACAATCTAGACAAGACGGATAATGGGTGGGAGACAGACTGTGTTATCCCCATTTTACAGATTTGAAACTGAGGCACAGACAGATAAATGACCTACCCCAGGTCACACAGAAATTCTGTGGCAGAGCTAGGAAGTGAGCCCAGGTATCTTGAATATGACAGCTTGAAAAACAGGATTACTTTTTTGCAAAAAATGTCATTCAGAATTTGTATGCAGTGTTGTTGTAGCCATGTTGGTGGGTGAGGTAATAGCTTTTATTGGACCAACATCTGTTGGTGAGAGAGACGAGCTTTTGAGCTTACACAGAGCGGAAGAAAAGCTCTGTGTAAAAGCTTGTCTCTCTCACCAACAGAAGTTGGTCCAATAAAAGATATTACCTCATGCAAATTTATTTTTTTAAATTCAACATTTTTAAAACTGGGTCCCAGTCCAGGTCTTTAATTTATGAGACCATCTTCACTCTGACATGCCTCAAATGTTACATATGTTCACAATCCACACAAATGCAGGACAATGAAAGTCACTTGTATCGTTATTCATTCCCTAGGGGCCCAACTTTCAATGGTGTAGGATCAGGCAGTAGGGATGACATCCTGGCTTCCCTGAAGTCACTGGGAGTTTTGCCATTGGTTTGGAAGAGGCCACGATTTCACCCTAGGTTCCTTTGGTGGGACTAGCTGGTGGTACCTACCACACTGAACAGAAAACCGGTAAAATGGCCAATGAATTTCTACACTTTTTAGTACAAAGGAGTTTACGTTTGATGGGATTACAGCTAATTAAAATTTAAAATTCAAATTAACTATCTAAAAGGTCATCTTGAAAATCCGTAGGCATCTGGTATTTATCAGCTGACACACAACTAAAGATAAATCCAGGAAAGCATGCCACCTTTCCAAGTGTCATGTTTCAGTCAATCCCATACTGAAAGCAGGAATGAGGCAATGAGCAATTAGCACCGCCTGGGGAAAGTGATAATGCGTAATAAAAACTTGCTGCTCAATTCGATTTTTTAAAATATAAATTTCTAATCTTTTGAAGGGATTGCTTCTTTAACCCTACAGCGTGCAGAGAAGGCATGCGCCATAATCTTCCTGCTTTCAGACACAGACCAAACTTTGTGAAAGCCTCTTAAATGACTCTTTATTTACTTGCAATCAAAGCGGTCTAGGTCAAAATACACTGCCGGGGAATGATCTCAGGTTTGCAGCATAATTATTCTAAAATATACTTGTAATTTATGTCTAAATTAGCCCCATTTTATGACAGTCACCTGATCCAATCCTAGCCACATGTCACGGATTACAGATTTGTGCTGTTAGTTCTTTACCAGCAGGCACGATTTAACCGTGCCAAAAGCATCCCCTGCGATCATCTAGACAGGATACGACAGGAATGCACAGATACAAGCCCGCTGCGTTTCACACTGATAGCTACGCCACTCGGCAAACAAAAAGTTCCCAGCCCAAGACCTGAAAGTTGGGGGCTCATTGCTTGAGCCCGGTGCGAATGACTGTAATGGCAAAACATTCTGCTTAAAAATCAGCAGAGTGTCCACAGTCGTTGTGTCATATAAAGCCTCGGGCGAAGTCCCTGCGTTGCTGTTGGAAAGCAGGGGTAGTTTCGCAGCGAAGCGATGACCAGTCCCCAGGACGGGGCGGGGGTGGGTGGGAGGAATCCCCCCTACTCCCTGCTCCGGGGGATCGATGATCGTTCGTTAGCAAACGCCACCCGGGGAAAGTGACTTTCGGCTCGCTGCCTCCTGGGCTTGCGGCACGTTGTGTTGCAGTTAAACAAGCTCCGGTTGGCGTCCTGCTCCCGGGGTGCGGGGCGAGGAGAAGACACTTTCCAGCCAGGATGAGAGCACATTTCCCTGCCAGCGATGATTTCTCCCTCCCCCTCTCCACCAGCACCGCCTGGCCGGGAGCTGGCGCGGCGTGCCAGGCCGGGGAGCGCCCCGCAGCACCTTCTCCTCCCCCCCCCGAGCCCGGCCACTGCAGCAGCGTGGGACAGCGAGCGGGCGGTCTCGCGGCACACGCCCGAAGCAGCGGGGCAGCTGCCGCCCCGAGCGGGATGCGGGCAGGCCGGGGACTGGGGGCAGCGCCGCCGCCGCCGCCGCCGCCGCCGCCTGGGGGCTGGCAGCGTCAGGGGCCGGAGCCGCGAGCGCGGCTGGGGCTATTGTGTGCACTAGACAGGCAGGGGGGAGAGAGAGACACACACACACACCCACACCCCTCGCTCGCTCAGAGGGAAAGTATCGCGAGAGCGGCTGGCTAACAACCTGCTTCACAACACAAGAGCGCTGCTAGGCTGCCAGCAACAGAGCCCCGGGCTCCTGTCCGCCTCCGGCTGCACGGTCCCCGGCGCCGCCAGCCACATCTGGGGCGGCTGGGCAGCCTCGCACGTGCGGCCGCGGCCCGGGGGCCGGACGCTGAGCCGCCAGCGAGGCAGGCTGGTAAGTAGCCAGTAGCGGTGCCTTCCCTGACCCCCTTCCCGGGCTGGGCTGCACCTCCCCCCGCCTGGGGGCACCCTCCTGCCCTCCCCCCCCAGCCCCTTGTGGGGGCTGGCTCTGTCCTCCCTAGTGCATTTGACCCCCTCCCCCAACACCCCACCCCCCCGAGTCTGCCCACAAAGGGAAAGTCCCGGCAGTAGTCCCATAAAGTTGGGGGGGGGGAGGTTGCGGGGAGCCGCAATGAGCCACCCAGCGAAACGAGCCCGATGGCAACTCGGAGCCTCCCCTCCCCGGGAAAGTTTGCGAGCGGCGCGGGCGCTGGGAACTTCTCCCAGCAAAGGTCAAACGGGCTCCCTCGTCCCTCTGCGCGGCTGCCGCAGCAGCGGTGGGATTGTTATTAAGCAACTTTCCCAGTATTATTCTTTGGGGGAGGGGAGAGGCAGAGCCAGGGGAGGACTCGGTTTAAGTTTATGGGATTTAATAGATGGCTATAAATGGGGTTGCTGGAACTTTAAAAGGCAGCAAGCTGTGGTTGGCTGGTAGCTAGATTTGGAGTAACATATGGCATTAAAAGGAGCACAGCTGGAGGTAGCATTTCCATCGCAGTGAAGTCAGAGCAGCTGACTCTCCAGCTTGCAGTGTAATTAGCAAACCGAGCACTCCCTCCCTCACTCGCATGCTCTCCTCTCTCGCACACGCACTCACCCGCCTGCTAGCCTTCCTCGACTGCCGAGCCGCACCATCGCCGCCTTCGCCCGGGGTGCCCTCTCCCACCGCAAACTCGGGCGCCTCCAGGAGGGGCGTTTTTTCCCATGCACCCCTCAATCCCTGCGTGGCAGCCGGGTAAGGTGAGCCCCCTGGTTGGATCTCCCTGCTTGGAGCTGTTGCCGCAGGTAGTTGGACTTGTAGCCTCACCGCATCTCTCTGGAATGGTTGGTTTGGCTTTTAATAACTTTCAGGGCAGTAAACTTTGTGTGTGCGGGCTTCATTCGTAGGACCTTTCTCCTCCCACCCCCCAAATACGTGAAGCGTTCAAATTCCTTTACTAGCCCAAGCAATGAATGAGTGATCTATTATTTAATGTAGAATGATTGCGCATAAAGTTAAGCGTGGGATTGGATTGATTTGGTTGTTTCATTAAAAGAACAAAACTGATGTCCGGAGTTAGACATTTCCAGGAATGCATAAACTGCTGGGTTCTCCCCCCCCCGTCCCGCCCCCAGTTTGTTAGTGAAAGAGACAAAGGTTGGAGGTGCTGCTTCTTTAGAAGCTTTTGTTTACTTGCAATCAAGTTTTTCCTGTTCGGAGCAGGTGGTGAAGGATGAGAAGCATGTTGGCTTTCTTTGTTTTAAATAAAACTATTCTAGACAACGAACAGTAAACGTTATCTCCAAGGCTGTTTCTTTGGCTTGTATTACCCAAAAGCCAGTCTGTTTGTTACAGCTGCTGGGAGGCTTTAGTTTATAGTAGCATTCAAGTTTTTCCTGTTTTGAACAGGTTATGAAGGAAGAATGGAGTTTCCAGACCATAGCCGCCAGTTGCTGCAGTGTCTGAGTCAGCAGCGTCACCAGGGCTTCCTGTGTGACTGTACTGTTTTAGTTGGAGAAGCTCAGTTCAGAGCCCACAGAGCTGTTCTTGCTTCTTGCAGCATGTACTTCCATCTTTTCTACAGGGACCAGTTAGACAAAAGGGATATTGTGCATCTGAACAGTGACATTGTCACAGCCCCAGCCTTCAGTCTGCTGCTTGAATTCATGTATGAAGGAAAGCTGGAGTTTAACAGTCTTCCAGTTGAAGATGTGCTCGCTGCAGCGAGCTACCTTCACATGTATGACATTGTGAAAGTCTGCAAGGGCAAGTTGAAAGATAAAGAATTGTGTTTGGAAGAAAAGATGAATGATGATGTGGCTAATTTGGAAAAAGATGAGCATTTTTTAGACACGGGAGTGCCCCTGGTACATGAGTTCGACCCGGGACACAAACAAAAATTCAGTGTCACAGAATATGATAGAGCAACGAATAAAGATAGGGTCAGTGGTCACCCTGGCTGGTGCTCTGATCTTATATGTGTCAGCTCTGTGTCTGCAGAGGCAGAATCGTGTACCATAGCAGCTGGAAAAACAAAAGCTAATGTCAATAGTTCTGCAGGATCTTTGTCCCAAAGGTCTGTTAACCATACCCCGGCTTCAAGTGATGTGGACTGTGCTCTGGATTTGTCTTTCAAGCCTGTGTCTGGGAGAGATTCCTTACACCCCTCCTACGTCTTTGGACAGCTGGCTTCCGACAGCCAGCAGCAGGGTACTGAGCCACTTGTTAAAGATGAACAAGACTTGCTGTCAGATCAGGAGGACAGTGAAGCAAGGAGTCCAGAGAGTCAGCATTTTGGGAATTCAGCCAAAAGCCTAGTGACAGGGTTAGGACACATGTTCACAGGAAACGGCAGTTCTCACGCAAGAGAAGATGATATAGATCAAGATAGAGATGAGAGTGAAGATGACATGGATTCATCAGATATCTCCTCCTCTGGTGTACTTGTGCCTCCTGGGCATATCTGCATTTGCCCCCTTTGTAGCAAAGTTTTTCCAAGCCCCCACGTCCTGCAGCTGCACCTGAGCTCTCACTTCAGAGATAAAGATGGCTCAAGGACCAGGTTGTCTCCTGATGGTTCGGTGCCCACCTGTACGCTTTGTGGGAAGACTTTTTCTTGCATGTACACCTTAAAGAGACATGAAAGGACTCACTCGGGCGAAAAGCCTTATACCTGTGCCCAGTGTGGAAAGAGCTTCCAGTATTCCCACAATCTTAGCCGTCACGCAGTAGTGCATACCAGAGAGAAACCCCATGGTTGCAAATGGTGTGAAAGACGATTTACACAATCCGGTGACTTATACAGACACATCCGTAAATTTCATTGTGGCCTCGTAAAGTCCTTGGTGGTTTGAGACAAGCTTTTTTTTTTTTTAATGGATGTTACTAATGTGTGGGTTTTTTTTTTTTAAGGCAGCATGT
The DNA here is from genome assembly GCF_965152235.1 of Eretmochelys imbricata. Taxonomy (NCBI): domain Eukaryota; kingdom Metazoa; phylum Chordata; order Testudines; family Cheloniidae; genus Eretmochelys; species Eretmochelys imbricata. Next base: position 115,566,947 of record NC_135577.1, read on the forward strand.
GATTTTCTTTTTTTACTGATCTTCACATCAGTTAACAATGTTGAAAGATGCTAAGTGTACACTTCAGTGGCCTTTTCGCCACGGCCGCCTTTTTTTCCCCTGTTCCCCTCCCCCCTTGTCTGTTGCGCACCCATGTTACATTATTTCCAAGTTAGTAGAGTGAAAATGATTTAAGATTCAATGATTTGGCTTCGATTTTTCATGCTGGAAGTACTTGTTTTGTGTTCCCCCCCGTTTAAAAAAAGATTGATAACAGAATCAGAGAAATACTCCAAGATTTACTTAAGTCCCCTAAATGCTATCTGTGTATTTCATGATAACCTAAGAGTTGAACTATAGCTTCTTCTTTTGATGTGGATGCGGGAATCTGCTCACTTAACTCCATGTGTCTCAAGATGAGACCTACAGCCTTTTCAAGAAGTAGGCTTAAATTGGCCCAGTTTTTTTAAAGAGGTTTGAGAATTCCTTGACTTGTACTTACATATCTGGTACAGTTTGGCTTTTGATTCTTACTACTGTATCAGAGTAGTTTTGGAGTCAATCCTAAAATCGGAATTAAAAGTCTTGCATACAGACTTGGCATACTCAGAAGGAAAGTTTTAAATTTCTTTCTCCCCTTCCCTCCTCCAAGGACTATTATGTGTTGAATAGCACTGAGCTGCTTTTGAATTTTAAAAACTGGGTAGAAACATGTTTCTATCTGCGCTATATTCACTCCTTAGCTGTTGAAGGATAAGCACTAGAGTAAACAGGTAAACTCACGGGATATATGAACACATCTCCATCCCTGTCTGGACAAACAAACACAGGGACCAATCCTGCTATTGCCGGGGAAATGTTACTTCAGTGAGTAAACTCATAGAGGGTGCAAGATTGGGTCTGTAATATGTCCCATAACCTTGCTCAGACATTTGGGAATGGATAAAACTATACAACAACTGCAGGGTCTGGTGAAGGAAATGCAGTGGCTGAGTAGCTAGTTAGGAACTGATGACCAGTATTCTTAAGAGGAAATTGGTCAGTGTAGCAATATGTGACGGTCAATCTTTTTGTTTCGTTTTAAAACGGGGATTTCTGACTTGTTCAGGATACCTGTAGCATCTTCTGGTACATTTTAGTAAAATTACGATTTTTTTGAAATGACCGATATTAAAGATCAGTAGCTTGGAGATGTATATATTTTTATGGCTTATATATTGTTAAAGTTGGCAACTGCCCTGGGCCAAGTTCTGTGGAATTCATCTGATTTCTTGGGTAGCACAAATGCAAGCCAGCGGAGGGACTTGGCCCTGCTAGTTTTGCACCAGCCAAACGAAATACTAACTTTCCCATTGTTTCCTAAAATTTAGACCATCTCTAATTATAACAGGTTACTGAATTCCAAATACAGTAGTTCAGTTATCTGCCTAAGAGAACACCCTTTGGTCTGTGCATGTCAGTAAATATCAGATTATGCCTCTCCAGTTAAAGCGTCCGTTCAAGGCACACACACATACAGAACTGAATTCTTATGACATCTGTGCTTTTGAATTTCATTTTTTCTGAACTGAATCTTTTTTTTTTCTTTTTAATTAAGAAAAAAAGTTTATTTTGTCAAGTTTACTGACACTCCTGGAATGGTTTCTTGAAGTTCAATCATTTATTTTTAAACGAATTTGAAGCACTGAAGTGGATTCTTCTAAATACTGTACTTCAGAATATCGGATTTCATCCCAAAAGAAGGAATTGTCCAGCATTTCCCTTTACATGTATTAAGTAAGCACTACTACCTATGTGGTTTCAACAGTGTAATTGTGATATTGATCTATTGTGAAAGTACTTTTAAAAAAAACCCCAGGACTTCACTTGTTGTGATCTCCTTATTCATCTCTTAAACTATGAATGTACATGTAATGTGAAATTTTACTTCTACTCTTAGTTTGTTTAGACTAATTTCTTTGAATTACTGTAAAATATTTTTGCTGAACCTGTTACATAGGAACATGTGGGAGAGCACTATATGTGTAAACAGACGTGGCTTTGGTACTGTGGTCTTATTCTACTTAATCACTTTTTTTTTGTTGTTGTTGCTGTGATTGGAAATAGCACTGAACAAAAATCTACGAAAACTAAGTTATTTTTTTTCTCCTGATGATACTTGATATAGTATTTATTAGAATTTTTTGAAGTGGAATTATTACTGTTAAACTATTTCAAAATAAGTTAATCTATGCTTCCCCTTAAATCTTACACAAACTTCTGTACATGCTGTAAAGTGAACAACTAATACAGTAGTGGTATTATCTAAACTAGTAATATTTGTTTAAAGTTTGCATTTTTTGCAGTACTGCTGTTGCATTTCACTCTTCACTTCCATTTTTTTTTTTAAAAGCTCAAATATCCTAAATTGTGCCATAAGACACTAGTAGGGGGGCGAGGGAAAGTCAAAACAAGTTTGCATCTGACTTTAGTCTAGAAATAACTCACTAAACTAATGCTATGAGCATGCTCTGTACTGCATTGAATATGGGGTAAAAGTAAAAGATATAACAAGCTGTGTGTTTTCTTTTAGTGCGTTATTAATGCACTGTTCTTTTCTCATAGCTTAGTATTTTTCTCCCCAACCGTAATAGCTTGAATTTCTAAAGTAAAGATGTTTGCACTTATTTTTATTTTAAAGTGACTTTTGTTTTGGTGCGCTCTGTCTTGGCTTTGTTTTTGTTTTTAAAGTTGCAATAGCTTTGAGCATGTCTTCAAAAATGGCTCATTACAGAGAAATACTAAAAACATTGCACACTTATGTTTTCATAAAATATTTCACTGTGGGGGAGTCACCTCTGTAAAGACTAATACTGCTCTAAATTTTAAACACTGGATTTGTCTTCGACTACAAACAAAAACTGTGAAGTTAATGTAAAAAAATCATCAATATTTTTAATTGTTTTTAATCCTGTTGCAGTTCAGATTAAATATGTATATTTAAAGACACTAATTTTTGTGGGAGAGTTTTATAGTATACAGTATGTAGAAAAGCTATTGGAATGGAATATATTTTATAAAAATGTTCGATCACTGTTTTATAGTGAACTGTTTTTTTCTTCAGTGTTAGTACTATACTGTTTAGTCTAGAGACGACAATCGCGTAAAGAGTGACTTAAGGGAAAACTATGGTTAGCGCTTAGTATTTTTGTGTGGAGTTTTGTTTGCAACTGTATCGGTATGTGCTGTAAAATGTGACAATCGTGATTAGGATTGTTGTCTTTATAAATTTACACAAAATAAAATGTGCTAGAGTTGTACATCGAGCCCTTTCGCTCTTTAACGGAACTTTTAAAAATCTATACCTGATGGTGGTTTCACTGTCTCTTTGAATGACAAACTAAAAATCCAAGTGGCCCTGAAAAAGTAGACAGTTGAGGGAATTGCTATATCCTTGTCTGACAGGGACATAGACCCAATGTTTAATCCATTACCCCGTCACTGAGGAAAACTAAATATTCACACCCTGTTCTTCTGTTTTGATGTCCTAGTCATACTGATCCGAATTCAGAGCCTATTGATCTCAGTGTGAGCCTTTCCACTGCCCCTTTTTGAGCAACTCTGCAGTATATGCTGCTCTGTCTAGAGCTGTGTTTGCTTCTACTGGGGACATGGGTACCAGGTCACAGGTTCCTATCCTGTAAATGCTTAAGGATTTAAGTAACTCTACTCATATGGTCCAATTGACTTGACTGAGACTTCTCCTGCATAACTTTATTCAGGTGGGAGTAATCTCACTGAAGTCAATTGGACTGCTTATGTGAGCAGTTACTTATATGTGTAAGTATTGACAGGATTGGGGCCTTAAGGTCTGAGCCTATTCCCACTGAAGTAAATGTAAAGGCTCCCTTCAGTGGGAGTTGGAATTGGGCTTTCTTTTTTAAAGGGCCCAAGTTGGACATGCTGGCTGCTTCTGAAGAGACAAAATAAGCTGTGTGTTGCTATGTTCTGAAGGCCCCAGCCAGGGACAGAAAGTTTGAAAGAACCAGTATTGCAGAGCTGCAAGGAAGGAAATCCTATTTCACGGAGCATGTTTTGTCCTTTCTTTTGCTGTAATATCTTTATTGCAAAGTCTCTCATATTGTATTCAAGCACATTTCCTGCCTTGCAGCACTTCAGTACCTCCTGTCTCGCTCTGTAGGGAGGATAGAATGCTGTTGGAGACAACTATCATTCCTACGGCACCCGGCTGTGATGTGATGAAGTGTTGGCAAGTTTTGTATAATTTTATTGGATGTGTAGCCACCGCTAGAGGTAAGTGAGTGTCTGTTGGTGGGATTCTTACAGCTGTCTGTCTGGCACCATTATCCATTGTTTTCTTCTGTCCCTGGCCTTCTGAATACACTTGCAGATAGACTGTTTTCAAGATGCAAACTGAACATATCCTATTTTATTGCTCTGCTGTACAAAAATACCTTCCTTTGAGGGATGGTAGACATAGGAAAAGTGTTTTTATTAAACTTAAAGATGACCCTGTAAGTGGATGATCTGCAAATATGCATCAAACAAATATTTCCAAACTGAAGAAAGCAGCACACAAGTGTTTGTTTGTTTTTTAACACTTTGGCTTGGGCATACTTTGCATACACTTTGGCTTGGCCCATTTTATTTATGCTGATTAAAAATGTTAAGGTATCCTAACACTCCAGATCTTGGTGCCTATTGCTTGATAACTTATTAAATTTTAAGGTGTATCTGTGCTGCCTGAAATATGCAGCAAATGTCACGCTTTTCCACTATCCAAAGACTCAATAGATTATAAACAAAACAGAAGGGAGGAGAGGGACATGTATCAGAGTGGCTGCTGGGTTTTGATATCTTTTGGAAGATGGACTTGCTGTTTAGCTATCGATTCAGTCCTGGCTGGCGCTACGTTTCTTTGAAGTGCCAACTGCCTTCCACTCGCTAGGTCGAAGAAGGTCCTTAAGCCTTACAGAGTTGGCCCATATATTACTTCAAACAAAACTACACAGAAAAGCAAAACACCTTGGTACCAGACACACAACATTGTGTATCCAGCTGTGCAGTTCACACCACCACATGTCACAATCCAGGCCAGAGACCACTGCAACAACAAAGAAATGACTTTGTGCTCTCTCGGCTGATGTGGGCTGATATAGCAGCCCAAATATAGTTACCAGCATTTTGCTATCATCAGTTGTTTGGAAGCAGAGTGCTATCGAGGGTTTTAATCATGTGGGTTCTCCATTAGCGTTTTGGATTCTAGATTGTGAGAGGTAGCATCTATGGTTGGCCATGCTTTTTAATTTTTTTTTTTTAATACAAACTAAGCATCCAGGCCTTGTGATGTGATGAAGTACTGTCCTTTTGACATTGGAAGCACACATGAGCAACCTCTTGTTGCTGGCCTAAACTACCAAAATCTGACTGATTCAATCATTCTCAACATTAGCCTTGATAGGTCGAAAGTCGGTAAATACTGATCTGGGGCAGGAGTTGTCTGCTGGGTAACTGAACTTTTCTACTGACTGTGTAGGAATGGCTGTCTCAGTAATGCCATTCTGCTTACTGGTCATCACAAGATATTGCTGTCTTGGACTGCAGTTGCCATTCTTCCAAATAGTCTTGTGGGTATTTTTTCTTCTGCTCTAAGTATTCCTGAACATAATATGAATCAGCAGCTGTTATCTAAGGGAAGCTGTGGCAGGTGTGACCCAGAGGAAGTAGTGTGTGTAGGACAAAGCTGGTATCAAGTAAAATGGAGTCAATGGTGCAGTTGGCCTCTGAAAACGTTTTGTGCTCGAAGTATAAGAATTGTTAACAGCACCGTTGCTAGTCAGCCTCAAGAACAATTTGTCTCGAATCGCTTCTTGTTTGTTCTGGGGAGAGCCTGGCTGCAAGTGCAGCCGATTAAGCAAGTTGGTGCAGAGCTGCATCTTTCATAATGATGGAGAGACTCTGGTTTCTTACTCCTTTTTATTAATGTAGAAGGGGGGGGTGAAACATTGCAGAAGAATGCAAAGCACTATACGTGTTAGTAACCTACATGTCCAAGGTTGTGACGTTCTGATTGGCTTCTGACTAGCACCTTTCATCCAAATGAAAAATATTTGCTAACCCTGCTTAATAGGAAGGGAGAACAAACAATTTGCTTATTGTTACCTTTTCCTGTTCTCTTTTTAGTACAGCTGCACACTTCTGTGCACAGCTGGCTCTTGTGCCCTTTCAGAGTGATTTGTCACAGAAAATAAAAATACTTGCCAACCTGGCTTTAACCAAAAAAATCCATTAATAGCCTTTGGCCTTTATATGCATCAAAGTGACAGTCCTACGCTGCCCCAGTAAGAGAAGCCTGGCACAAACGCGGAGCAAAGTCTGTGCTGCTGCAGGCTGCCAGCCAAAACGTTTTGTGCAGGCCAGCAGTGACGACAGCTTCCATAGGCAGAGGGTCTGCTCTGACAAACCAGCATCCAGCCACCCACTTGAATTAACACCCAGGCCTCTTCCTCTTGTCCCTTCCCACCCACTTGGACAGCTACCTCTTTCTGATTGTTTGTTTGTTTTTTGTTTTTAATAGTTTCTCTTGTGTGCCAAGTTGTATTTAAACTGTCCGAGACAGTGTCCGTGGAACTTGGATTTTTAGCTACTTCCCTGTTAACCCATCCATTTATGTTTAACTGCCTCTGGCTAGTCCAGTTTATTTTGTGTTCTTTCTAACTGGCTGAGTGTTCTCTGTGGGGCACAGCCTGTGTTTTGCATAGCATCAACCACACTGTTGGCAGCTAACAAACGTCCGAGGAATTGCTGGACTGGATCAGACCCACAGTCCAACCAGTCCAGTATCCTGTCTTTGACAGTGGCCAGGATCTGATGCTTCAGAGTGTGGTGCAAGAACCTTACAGCAGGCAGATGTGGAATTATCTGCCCTTCACACTAGGGCTCATAGTGAGCTTCAGTAGTTAGAGATTGACTTACAACCTGAAGCTCAAGGTCACTTCTGTAACTGTTAATAATTATGGTAACTGGATAGTCTCTAAGGTGCCACAAGTACTCCTTTTCTTTTTGGATAGTCTTGATGTCATGTAAATATCCACTCCCTTTATGGACCTTACTAATGTCTTGGCCTCAATCACTTCCTATGCCCATGAGTTCCACAAGTTAATTACACATCGTGTGAAAAATTATTCCTCTTAAAAGCTTTTATACACAGTCTCCCCTGTCTGATTCTTTGGTAAAATGTCTGTGACGAAGTGCTTTTGCCTTTCACAGAGTGCTCTAAAATGCTCAACTTGCTGTGTGGAGACACACACTTGGCCCTTTCTTGGGTTTAACTTTATTAATAAAGTTTAGCTGAAGCCTTATCCCCAGGCTGCTCCTACCTCAGGACTGCTCAGCCCACTTCCTAGATCCTCTCTCTCAACAGCCACTTCATCTCCCTTCCATGTAGGTGGCGTTATGAGCCATCTGCTTAATGCTTTCCCAGCAGGTTCAGCACCTGTTCAGAAGGTGGTGTGTTCCTGGTAACCTCTGCATATCTGTTAGATTCTCAGATCACATTAATGAACACTGTAAATGTAACATTCCACCACGGGACTTTCCTGGCTGCTGGCATGTGACCGAATTACTGCAAAGTGCATGAGTGGCTTAACTGAAAATATTTAGTTGCTGTGTCCCTCTTCTGAGTTTAAAAGCAAACCAAGCCAAATCCATAGGGGATTGATAATGGACACACATCCTTTCACTGCCAGGCTAACTATTTCAAATGATCTAGCTTGGTCCAAATATATAAGTAGTCTTGGCCTCTACAGTATAAGAAATGAATCTCTAGGCCATGTCCTAGTGGACTGGTGTCCCTGTCACACAAAAGCCCTCATCATGGGCATCTTTATAGCTCTACTAGAAAGGCCAAGAAATGAACTAGGCGGCCCCAGTCTCTGATATTTGTATGACTCTGCAACTCAAGGTTTGAGTGAAAAACATTTGCAAGGATAGTCTGCCCATGCTATTGTGTGAATAAATAGAAGACATCAGTTTTCCCTCCATCCAATGTCTCTCAAAAGTACTAAACTAGGAGCGAAGAGGTGCACGTGTAAACAAATTGTTTTCCAAGACACAGAAAATGGACCATTTGGATATAACCCATCTTTACCCCAGGAATCCTTTTTCAACATTTGAACTTCTAAAACGTTGTTTCAGATCATTAGAGAAAGAGAAAAGGATCACAGAGTTACGGTGCATGCAAGAGAAAAGACTATGTAAAATTGCTGTGTTAGATGGCTTGAACTAAAGTCAATTTCCCTGTTACAGATACTCCAGAGTGAGAAGCCAGTTTGTTGATTGCTCCAAGAAAAAGAGGATGATTATTAGATAAATAATGTTCCCCGCCCCTCCCCCGGTAATGGATCTACAGGCCTAGGAGTGATTTATCAACTAACTGATGGATAATACTCCTGACTTAGTGCCTGGGTTTGACTGCTCGTGTGTACTGTGTCTGTGTAAAAGGCAACTATGAGGCAAGGTATTTTAAAGACCTTTTAAAGCTTGGAGCCTCTGGTGAATTTTTCACAATATACATAAGTTGAACAAGCTGTTCAGAAATCGATCACATCTCTGTTTATTGCTTTAACCTATTGAAGCCAGGGGGAGATCCCAGGGATACATCTTCTATTTACTCATGTATTGGAAGCGGATTTTTTTTTTTTAATCGAAGCGATCAGCAACAAGACATTGAGTTTTCTGTAAATTAGAGGTAAACTACTTTATCTCTGTGCCTCTAAGCAGGGAATCCCTATATGCAGGGATCCATCATCCCTTTCTACTGTCTAATCATTTTCTTTAATCATTTCCCTAAACCCACTCTCAATCTTGCTTTACTGGATTCATGTTATAATCAAACCTTTTCAGGATGCAGTTTAAAATTTATATGCATACCTTAACTGTCTGATGGTTCCTCTGATTTGGATAAGCGAGAAACTCCTATTGTCAGTGTGACAATTAGGCTATAAAAATGGATTTATATCAGTTTATCTAGTCATGTTATGGGGTAATGGATGAAACTAACCAGAAGAAATACTGTGAAAATAGAACTGGACCCAGTGGCCCAGGGAGAAGGAGCCACTCTACAGGAAAAAAACAAACCCCAATTTGAAATCATACAAATGTTTGTATTATAGAATCATGTTAATGTAGGGCTGGATGAACCCTGGGAGGTATTTGTCCAACCTGTTCTTTAAAACCTCTAAGGAGTGGGTTGTGGAACCTCCCTTGGAAGCTTATGCCAGAGCTTAGCTCCCCTTAGAGTTACAAAGCTTTTTTTCCCCTAATCTCTAATTTAAATCTCCCTTGCTGCAGACTAAGGCCTTTACAACTTGTCCTGCTGCCAGTAGACGTGGAGAACAATTGATTACCATCCTCTTTATTACAGCCCTTAATAATATTTGCAGACTGTTATCTGGTCCCCTCCTCAGTCTTCTTTTCTCAGGACTAAACTTGCCCAGGATTTTTAATCTTTCCTCATTGGTCAGGTTTCCTAAACCTTTTACCCTGTTTGTTACTCCCTCCAGCTTGTGCCCATCTGTCCTATTGTGTGGCACCGAGACCTGGCCGCAGCACTGCAGCTGAGCCCTCACCATTGCAGAGCAGAGCGGGGTAGTTACCTCCCAGGTCGTCCCTACAACACTCCTGTTAATACCCTCCTGTGCAGGGCTTAAATGCAGCTGGAGCTGTCTGGATTGGAGCTCTGGTAAACGTTTTCAACTCCCGTGAAGTTTTTATAGCTTGCGGGGGGTGGCTCTGGGAAATACTCTGAGAATTTAAGCCCTGTTCCTGTGCCAGTTCTTGGGGCACCCGGGACAGAGAGTCACCTCATTACCCACTGCCTCTAGAGAGTGAGGGAGTCTTTCTAGTGGTAGGTGGGTAGGCGCTCCCTGACCCACCAGCCTTTCAGCCACTCAAGTGCTGGCAAGTCCTGACTTTGCCTTACAGAATAACAATAGGTGCTTCCCAATCCCCATGTCTCTTTGGATCATTCCCCTGTGAAGTCCAGCCCCTCACGCTGGTTATTTACAAAAATTCCACATCCTTGGCACCCAACAGTGCGGTATATCCCAGTTTTACCTTAACCTGCCGCTTCTGTAAACCATGCAGTGCTTGTGAGCACTTACAATAAAACAAAGAAGGCTTAAATAATTGAGAATCTAGATTTAACTAGAAATGAGAGAGTGGTGGAAACAACTGGTTACAAAGCAAAACAAAATGCAAACCTGGGTCTACGCTTATCAATAGTTACCTTTCTTATCTAATAAAATAAATTTCCCCCATGCTCTCCAACGTTCACTCTGTTGCAGAGCTGGCTGGTTTCTCAAGAACCAAGGTCCAAACATTTGTGAAAGCAGTCTGCTCCACAGGGTTTTCCTCAGTGAATGGGTATACAGTACTTCTCCCTCCTCTGTGTTATACTGAGAACAGCTTTTTGTTTCTATGTACAGGCAGGGCCAACCCCTGTCTTCTTGTAAAGATGCTTAATTATCTTTAAGTGATTTTGATTATTGATGGATTGCCTCTGTTTTCCTAGCCAAAGTCTTAGTATTGCACAAAGCTAAACAAATTGAGCCTTGCACTCTATCACCAGCCAAACAGAGAAGCAGTGACAACTCCCCTGTCCCTGAATGGGCAGTCACTGAAACATGTTATCTCCTGGTGACTAACTTCTACTCCAAGTCCATGAAGCAGACTTTCAACATAAATACACCACTCCTTAAATATTACCTGTACATACATCTTGCAATGATTATGAATCTTGACAAGTTGTGAACTTTCTGTACATACCTTATACGTTAGTCTTTTTATGGATAAATATGCTGTAAGAAGTGTACGGTGTAGTGCAGAGGTGGGCAAACTACGGCCCACGGGCCACATCCGGCCTACAGGACCCTCCTGGCCCCCCCCCCCCCACTATTCCCCTCCCCCACAGCCTCAGCTCACTGTGCTGCCGGTGGGATGCTCTGGGTGGCAGGGCTCTTGCAGAGCCACAGCCTGACCCGGTGCTCTGTGCTGTGTGGTGGCGTGGCTCCTGGGGGTGGTCGGGGACAGGGAGGGGTGGCTGGGGCAGGGGTCCCAGGGGGGCCGTCAGGGAATGGGGGGGGGCGGGTTGGATGGGGCAGGGGGCCCGGGGTGGGGCTGTCAGGGAATGTGGGGGGGGGGGTGCAGGTTGAGTGGGGCAGGGGGCCCGGGGTGGGGCTGTCAGGGGGTGAGAAGCGGGGCGGGGGGATCGGATAGGGGGCGGGGGCTGGGCCACACCTGGCTGTTTGGGGAGACACGGCCTCCCCTAACCGGCCCTCCATACAATTTCAGAAACCCGATGTGGCCCTTAGGCCAAAAAGTTTTCCCGCCCCTGGTGTAGTGAGTTGGTCAGGTGTGTGTTGAGAGCTTTTTGCAAAGACCAGGGGACCTTTTGCCAAGGGGTCCATGTCACAACACCCCAGAATGATCATAGCCTTTTTCCCAACTGCATCCCATTGTTGACTCTCATTCAATTTGTGATCCGCTGTAACTGCCAGATCCTTTTCAGCAGTATTACTGCCTAGCCATCTATTCCCCATTTTATAATTGTGCGTTTGATTTTTCCTTCCTAAGTGTAGTACTTTGTATTTATCTTTATTGAATTTCATCTTCTTGATTTCAGACCAATTCTCCAGTTTGTCAAGGTCACTTTGAATTCTAATCCTGTCTAAAAAAGAAAAGGAGTACTTATGGCACCTTAGAGACTAACCAACTTATTTGAGCATGAGCTTTCGTGAGCTACAGCTCACTTCATTGAAAGCTCATGCTCAAATAAATTGGTTAGTCTCTAAGGTGCCACAAGTACTCCTTTTCTTTTTGCGAATACAGACTAACATGGCTGTTACTCTGAATCCTGTCTAAGTGATTGCAATCCCTGCCCTCTTGGTGTCATCTGCAGATTTTATAAACATAAAATCTTTACTCCATCATCCAAGTAATTAATGAAAATATTGAATAGTACCAGACCAACATGGGGCCCCATTAGATATGTCCTTCCAGTTTGACAGTGAACCATTGACGACTACTCTTTGAGTATGGTCTTTCAAACAGTTATACACCCACCTTACGGTAATTTCAATGAAACCACATTTCCCTAGTTTGCTTACGAAAATGTCATTTGGGAGTATGTGAAAAGCCTTACTAAATTCAAGATATATTGCATCTGTTGCTTCTCCCCCATCCACTAGATCAGTAACCCTGTAGAAGGAAACTTAGGTTGGTTTGACATGATTTGTTTTTGGCTATTACTTATCACCCTATTATCCTCTGCATGCTTACAAACTGATTTCTTAATCATTTGTTCTGGTATATTTCCAAGTATTGAAGTTATTGGTCTGTAGTTTCCTGGGTGGTTTTTAACATCATGCTGTTGTGCCTTTTAATACTGTCTTTTTGAGACATTGACAGCATTCCTGAACTCTTTATTCCCAGGGACTGTATTGACCAGTTCTCTGCTTTTTTGAAGTCCATTATCTTGATTCTGCTGCTTTCACTCCTTCCTTTCCCTAGAATCATGAAATCTACCATTGCATGATCACTTTCACCCAATTGAATTCAGCCTTCAGATTGGTAGCCAATTCCTCCCTTTTTGGCAGAATCAAATCTAAAATGTCTGTCCCCCTGGTTACTTCCTCCACCTTCTGAAAGAAGTTGTCCCCAGTACATTCCAATAATTTATTGGACATTTTGTGTTTTGCTGTCCTATGATGGTGTCCCTTGACTAGATTTATGTGGACAGAGTTGGCAACGGGCTTTGTTGCAAGGATAGGTTCCTGGGTTAGTGTTTTTGTTGTGTGATGTGTGGTTGCTGGTGAGTATTTTGCTTCAGGTTGGGGGGCTGTCTGTAAGCGAGGACTGGCCTGTCTCCCAAGATCTGTGAGAGTGAGGGATTGTCCTTCAGGATAGGTTGTAGATCCTTGATGATGCGCTGGAGAGGCCCACATATCTATTCAAGGGGCACCATCATAGGACCTAATCACATCAGCCACACTATCTGGGGCTCCTTCACCTGCACATCTACCAATGTGATATATGCCATCATGCGCCAGCAATGCCCCTCTGGCATATACATTGGCCAAACTGGACAGTCTCTACGCCAAAGAATAAATGGACACAAATCAGATGTCAAGAATTATAACATTCAAAAACCAGTCGGAGAACACTCCAACCTCCCTGGACACTCAATTACAGACCTAAAAGTCTCAATTCGTCAACAAAAAAACTTCAAAAACAGACTCCAATGAGAAACTGCAGAACTGGAATTAATTTGCAAACTGGACACCATTAAATTAGGCTTGAATAAAGACTGGGAGTGGATGAGTCATTACACAAATTAAAAACTATTTCCCCATGCTAATTTTCCCCCTACTGTTACTCTCACCTTCTTGTCAACTGGTTGAAATGGGCCATCCTGATTATCACTACAAAAGTTTTTTATTTCTCCTGCTGATAATAGTCCACCTTAATTGATTAGTCTCGTTAGAGTTGGTATGGCAACCCCCATTTTTTCATGTGTTCTCTCTCTGTGTGTGTGTGTGTGTGTGTGTGTGTGTTGTTTATATAATCTTCCTACTGTATTTTCCAGTGCATGCATCTGATGAAGTGGGTTTAGTCCATGAAAGCTTATGCCCAAATAAATTTGTTAGTCTCAAAGGTGCCACAGATATGCCTCATTTTTTTTGGGATGAAGTGTGGCCCAATGGTTAGGATGAAAACCAGAGACCCAAATTCAATACCTGAGACTTCCTGTGTGGGGTTGTGGGTTTTTTGTTGTTTTGGGGTAAATCACTTATTACCCCCATTTTACAGAGGCTAATACTGGCCTTCCTCACATTGTGAGGAAAATACATTAGATTGTGAGTTTTTGAAATGCTGTGGTGATGGTGGGGAGGGGAAGCCTATAGAAGTATTTTAGATGGATAAAATACCACTTCTCCAGTGGCTTTAGCCAACTGAACTTCAGAAGTGCAGAGAAACTCACGCAAGACTGCTGTGCCAGAATGAATTTCACCCATGATTATTAATAAAATTAGAAACAATTATCTCTGAGAATTAGGTTAAAAAGTCACCTGAGATTTTGCAACCACAAAGAAACACCTGTTCCTTGCTTCTCGGCTTGTAAAACTAGATTTGACAAGATCAGACAACACTTTGCTCTGCAATGTTTGCAAACGTCAAAATACGCTGAAATTTATTCCAGTTCTGTCCCGTGTTCAGTATCAGCACAATGATTTCCTTGTGGAACTTTTTCTGTGCCTTCCATGGCATATTTGCAGTTTCTTGCAACATTTCATTATTTACCTTCAAATAAAAGGGTATGACTTTTTTTTTTTTTTTAAAGAAAGCCACATTGATTTCAGAGTAAAGAAAGTTGAAAGATCTATTTTAAAAATTCTTTTATCATGAAGGATCTCCAAAATGTGCTATATTCCATACGTCTGACTACTCGATCTTTAATGATACACAGCAACACTATGAAACAAGTGAAGAACCCTATGTCCAAATGAAAACAGTAGGGAAAAGGTGGAGGTGCAAAATGTAATTACTCAACTGGAATTTGGCCAGGACACTGGGGCTGTCTTATGAACAAGTCAGGAGATCTTTAATTTTCACAGCATCAGGATCTCGTTTGCCATCTCAACTTGGGACCTTTTTAACAGCACAATGCTCCTGACACTCGGTAAATCACCAACACTGCTTCCTGTGGCACCTGAGTTTTCCTTGGAATACTTTATCCAAGTACTGACGTGGCACAGACTTGCTTAGCTTTTGCAACAATATCACATTCTGATGTGGTGGTGACAGCAAGGTGGATACCTTAAGGGAACGTTCTGACTCTAGGATGGATTTCAGCTTTGGTTAAAGGGCTGGAAGATCCTTTAAATGTGCTGAACTACCCAACTATTGCATTTGCAGTGTTTTATGTTTAAATCCTAAGAGCTGTGCCATCCCCTTCAGTGATGCTATACCTGACTATTTACTTGAGTCCCACAAAATTGTTCAAGAAGGAATGTATATTTTGATTTTTTGTGTCTGCTTCACCAGAACTCAAGTGAAAGGTTCCATCCTACAGTCCTTACCAAGGTGAAACTCCCACTGGAATTACTGAGAGTTTTGCCTGAGTAAGGAGTGTAGAATTAGGACCTTAATGTCTGCAAACTTTTAAATGAAAATGGGTAGCAATGAACAATAATACCCAATGCATGAAGAAGTGGCGAAAGGGCAGGTATCCATGAGAATAGCTGTCACAATGTAGCAGTGAAGCATTTTATATTTGTAACTTTGGTTTCCATTAGAGAGACGTATAGAGTGTGTTCACTGAGAAAGGGGTGAACTAATTTGACTGCAAAGTCAATGCTATAGCTGGTGACTAATAAAATCTCTACCTCAAAAGAGGTAAGTAGTTATGCCTAAATCATGACAATATGCAGTTTGGTTCTTAAGACCACAAAGTTACACCCCCTCATTCATCTACTGATATTCTTAACTCCTTCTCCTAGCTGGCCCCTTTATAATGCCTTTTATTGAGAGCAGAATTTACATTGCAGAATGAAGGCATAATAAAGGAAGAGTTTGCTCAAATTATCCAGAGTCTGATGTGATTCGTTTCTTCACATAGGCGTTTCTGTGAATGTGCCCACACAATTAGAAGCAGATTTGACGTCTAAACTTTTTCTTTGTAAGTGGCAGTGTTCATTGCTCTCTAATCTCCTCCTTGTCAATACATCCTATCCCCAAAACATCAGGTATAAACACTAAATTCATGCCCACTAAAGTGATTTTAACAAATACATTGTAAATGTGATACATCAGAATAATTCCAACTTCCAAGCTCCTGTTCATGGGTTCTGGTCAAGCTGAGCATGTAGTAGGAGGAATCCTTTCAGAAAGGGAAATACTGTACATTACTCAGTTTTAAGTGAAAGGCTCTGAAAATAACACACGTGGTACCGACCATACCCCTTTTGCTAATCATTGTACCACATATGCTATGTATTCCTTTCATACAGCCTATGCAGAACCTAAATATATGTGATCCAAAAATGAAATGAGCCTCCTCTTAAGTTATGATTAGAGCTGGTCAGAAAACACTTTCCTAAGATATTTTTCTCCTGTTGTTCATCAGTTTCATTTTGATGGAAATTCTGATGGCTCTAGCTCTGACCCTGGTTAGTAAAGCTGTTTCATCGATAGCTGCTCAAGAGGAAGTATGGCATGGTTAAGGGACTGGGACTTTGGAGATGGTCTCAGTGCTTGGCTCTGCCACAAATTTTCTGGGTGACCTTGGGCAAGTCACTTATTCTCTCAGTTCCCCATCTGTAAAAAGGGGATATGTCCTTTGTCTGTCTTGTGTATTTAGACTTTGAGTCCTTTTAGAGCAGGAAATGTCTCCGTACTATGTGTATATACCGTGCCTAGCACAATGGTGTGTCAGGGCCTTTAGGCGCTACTCCAATACAAATAACATTGGAATGACTGTCTTACTTATGGCATGTGTGACGGGGCGCATCAGCCCTGCACTGATGCAGCAGGTGTTAATCCTTCTCTCTGGGCCGAAGAGGCTATGCCCCCTCGGCTCTGCTGGGCATGCTCCAGCTGGAGACAGGATATAAAATGCAGAAGAGCAGCTCCATCTGGGCTGACTGCTGGTGAGGAAGGAGGTGCACTGCTGACTCCTGGGGGAGGACCGCCTGCACTCCAGGATGCAGAGGCCAGCCAGCCAGAGATGGACCTCAACATATAGGCTCGGGATGCCACAGAGAAGGGAGAGACCGTGATGACCCGGAGACGGCAAGCTGTGGAGAATTGGGTAGGAAGTGACCCAGGGAATCTCTGTGAAGTGGTTGTAGAACTGTAGATCGGCTCGGTGTGTTTTGATAGGATCCCCTCCACCGACAGGGCTCTGGGTTGGGACCCAGTGGAAGGGGCGGGTCTGGGTCCCCCTATCCTGGCCACCGCCCACCAGCACTATTGATTCTGGCCGCTAGTTCACACTGCCCTGATAGCAAGGGCTGTATTGCTGACTCTGGCCACTAGGCCACTCTGCCCTGATAGCAAGGGCTGTATTGCTGACTCTGGCCACTAGGCCACTCTGCCCTGATAGCAAGGGCTGGGCTATTGACTTGGGCCACTAGGCCATACTGCCTGATAGCAAAGGCTGGGCTACTGACTTAGGCCACAGGGCCATGCAGGCCTGAGACCGGGGGAAGCTGTAATGCACCTCTTCCCTGTCCCCAAAGGGTGACGGGGGTGTATCAGCCCCGTGACAACATGTTCAAATGAAATATCATACAAATGCTTTTATGGTTGCCCATAAGTACAGCCATACTGGGTCATACCCGAGGTCCATCTAGCCCAGTATCCTGTCTTCTGACACTGACTGGTGCCAGATGCATCAGAGGGGATGAAGAGAGCACGGCAATCATCAAGTGATCCATCCCGTTGTCCAGTTCCAACTTCTGGCAGTCAGGTTTAGGGTCACTCAAGATTGCCTCCCTGACTCTTGGCTAATAGTCATTGATGGACCTATCCTCTATGAACTTATCTAATTCTTTTTTGAACTCTGTTATAGTTTTGGCCTTCACAACATCCCCTGGCAAGGAGTTCCACAGGTTGACTGTGCATTGTGTGAAGAAACACTTCCTTATGTTTATTTTAAACCTCCTGCCTATTTACACAAGAACCAGGGGCACCCAAGGAAATTATGTGAAGAGGTAAATAACACTTCCTTAGTCACTTTCTCCTCGCCATTCATCATGATATAGACCTGCATCATATCCCCCCTTTGGTGATCTCTTTTCTAAGATAAACAGTCCCAGCATTTTTAATCTCTCCCCTAATATGGACGCTGGTCTATATACCTAATTATTTTTGTTGCGCTTCTCCGCACCTTTTCCATTTCTAATATGCCTTTTTGGAGATGGAACGACCAGAATTGCACTCAGTATTCAAGTTATGGGTGTACTATGGATTTATATGGGGGCATTATGATATTTTGTTGTCTTTTTCTCTCTTTCCTAATGGTTTCTAACATCCTGTTAGCAATAAGATAGTCTTGATAGGTGTAGCGCACACTTTTCTGCGCATTTTAGCGTTGTTAGTCTCCTTTCAGTGCAAATAGTTATTCCAACATTCACTTCTTTTCACCTTTGAGCTTTGGATGGCACTAATGAGGCCCCATCGCCAAGCTCTGAGAGAGATTGTTCCTGTGGCAGCATCTGGCTCTTTGGCATGCTCTATAGACAGTTGTGCTGGCAGCAACTGGAGTTTCCTTTTAGCTTTGTCATGTGGTAATCTGTCAATCGGCTCTTTGGGCTGTCTTGTTCTCCTAGATGCTTTTTCTTTCTGACAAACCTCTAAATTCTGAGTTGTTAAATGAGAGCTTATAAAATACCCCATGGGATTGCTCTCTACAAGGCATTTCCTTTGGCTTGTTCCAAACAGAATATTTCAGCAAATCCCTCTTAATTTAATAATAATAATAATAATAAAAAGGGCCAGATTCTCGGCTGGTGTCAATCATTGGAGTGCCAACTGATTTAGGTGGAGCAAAGGAGATTTGCCCGAGTCTGTTTATAGCAACCTTCGTGGCACCCCTACCTTCTATCAAGTCCTGTAAGTTAGCTGCAAGAAAAGATTGGCACATGTGCAGTACAATGCAGAACAGAAGCTTTAGCTGCCCCTCTGAAAACATGCCTATTTAGGGCCAGATCTTTAATTGGTGTAAATCAGTGTAGCTCATGGATTTCACTGGAGCTATGTCAATCCTCAGCTACCTCAGCAGAGGATCTGGCCCTTAGGATATGCTACACTCTCTCTTTCTCCTCCTGAATAAGCCACTTAAACTGCATAGCTGCTATATTACAGTTTCCTAAGAAGTGTTGGCATCTGGACAAATCACATTCCATTGGACCCTGGGATGGAAAGAATGAATTCAGGAACAAAGAATGAAATCCTCAGTTCTGTACCCAGAAATCTGATATTCATGAAAGGGTATGGGTTAGCTGGTAGCTTGCCCTCAACTGGACCTTGAAATTACAGGCTAAAGGGAATACTTGTATGTAACCTTCCCCTCCCCTGCCAAGAATCAGAATGTGCTGAACTTCTACAAAACTAAATACAGCTCAAGCTGACGCGTGGTAGGTGGGAAAAAAAATCCTAAGTGAGTTTAGTGCGATTGAAAAGCAAAAGATTAAAAGCTCTGAAATCCTGCATTTATTCACGGGACTGGCACAGCATTCACCATGACACCGGAAGGGTCCTGCAACTTTTGTTCTGCAGAAACCACCCCTGTGGGTAGGACGGTATTTAAGGCTCCCTATTATTAAATCTGTGGCCTTTTGCCTGTGACTGTCAAACATGATGCAAATTGTCAGGTAGGAGCTAGTCTGAGATCACCCACTCATTGTAACGTATGCCATCAAATGGCTGGCAGGTGAGTGTGTCTGTCATTACGAACCTTGGGCCAGACCCAAACCAATGAAAGTCACATTTTACCAGTTCCTGATCCTGTCTGCAAAAGGTTTTGTTGCTTGCATCATGTAAGAAATCATCTGAAAAAGAATGCTCTCCATGGAAAAATTACAAGTCAAAAATTTATTTGGCCACCTCTATTTAATATAGTTCAAAGTGGAACATAAACACTGATATAAGGAAGAGAGGGAATGTCTTTCTAATGTGGGCCTATGCCCACACAGGTCTGCTTCAAATCATTTTTATTAAGTTTTTTCAGACTAAATTTACTGCAATAAGGTATCATAACTTACTTTGCAAAAACAGTGATTATGAATGAAATCTAAATGATCTTGGTTTGTGACGCCCGGGAATCTTATCAATATTACCAAAACTCTTGTGGAAATCCAATGTCAGGGCCCAGTCCTGTAAGGATGCTGGATGGAATGCTAAGTGCAGTGAAGTTAATGGAGTTATCCCAGATTTACAGCGACATAATTGAGGTTAGAATCTGGCCCAATGTGACCTTCAAATGACACAGAGAGAATGTAAATAGTACCATCTGCTTATCTCTGAGGACTTTCAAAGAATGGCAACTGTATGCATCTGCCTGGACACATGGAAGGGAGGAGAAATGACCAGGAGAGTTACGCAAATCGACCTGTAGTCTACTACCCACAAGGTGAGGCCCGTAAAAGCAGTCTATAATGTTACGGGTGCTATAGCAAATGTGGGGTGGGTTGGAGAGACTGAGGCACTTTCTTCTCTCCTCAAGAGTGACACAAAGTTGCTCTCTTCTCTGCTTGCTCCTGGGTCACAGGGACGATACCGGTGTTGATGTAAGAGGGTGAGTGTATCCGAGAACATAAACCGATGCTAAAACAATGCTACACCTGCGCTGGCTCTGTGTCATGTTCCTACGGCCCTGTTGCAGAGTGGGTGTGACATCTTGCTGTTTGTTTCCATAACCTACAAACAGAACCACTCCCTTCTTTTCTGTTGCATTCCCACTGGCTTTGTAACTTTTTTCTGTGTGTGCACACACGCACACTCTCAGGTCAGGGTTGCAGTATGTAGGCCGCTTCCCATGAGGGATTAGTCTTTGCGAGAAAAATCAGGCCATGGTGGAACATGCTCTTGTGTCATATTACCAAGCCCTATGCTGAACTCAAATAGGCCCTGACTGTGCTGATGGAAACAAGCCTTTGTACAATCTCGTGTGTCCTCAAGGCCATTGTCATACATATAAAGGGAAGGGTAACCACCTTTCTGTATACAGTGCTATAAAATCCCTCCTGGCCAGAGGCAACATCCTGTTACCTGTAAAGGGTTAAGAAGCTCAGCTAACCTGGCTGACACCTGACCCAAAGGACCAATAAGGGGACAAGATACTTTCAAATCTTGGGAGGTGCGGGGGGGAATGGGGGGGAAGGCGGCTTTTGTTTGTGCTCTTTGTTTACGTGTTTGTTCTCTCTTGGGACTGAGAGAGAGCCCAGACAGCAACCCATCTTCTCTAACCCATCCTAATCCAAGTCTCCAATACTGCAACCAGTATAGGTAAACGAGGCAAGGTGGATTAGTTTCTTTTGTTTTATGTGAATTTTCCCTGTGCTAAGAGGGAGGTTTATTCCTGTTTTCTGTAACTTTAAGGTTTTGTCCAGAGGAGGATCCTCTGTGTTTTGAATCTGAATACCCTGTAAAGTATTTTCCATCCTGATTTTACAGAGGTGATTTTTACCTTTCTTTTTTTTTTTTTAAATCCTTCTTTTAAGAACCTGACTGATTTTTTCCATTTTTCCAAACCCCTGGATCGTGGGTCTTTGATGATTTTGTAACAAATTGGTTAGGATATTATTCTCCAGCCTCCCCAGGAAAGGGGGTGTGTGGGGCTTGAGGGGATATTTTGGGGGAAGACGTCTCCAAGTGGTCTCTTTCCCTGTTCTTTGTTTAAAATGCTTGGTGGTGGCAGCATACTGTTCAAGGACAAGGCAAAGTTTGTACCTTGGGGAAGTTTTTAACCTAAGCTGGTAAGAATAAGCTTAGGGGATCTTTCATGCGGGTCCCCACATCTGTACCCTAGAGTTCAGAGTGGAGAACAAACCCTGACAGGCATGTTCTAACATAACTTCATTTTTCTACTGAAGATCAGCTCTGAGGTGGGTGGCCTGGGCAGTGGAGGTCAGAACTACTGTCGCTCATGGCTGTGTCTTGAGGGATGGGAGAGGGGGGCACTCTTCCTCCAGCGGTATTAGCACCAACTTTGCTATGCCTGAGGGGCCCCAGCTTCTAGAGGCAGAATGGGTGGTATCCGCTGGCCTGGGAGGTGGCATGTGCCATTTGAGCTCTTGCATTAGACCAGTGGTTCTCAAACTTTTGTATTGGTGACCCCTTTTCACACAGCAAGCTTCTGAGTGTGCCCCCCACCTTATAAATTAAAAACACATTTTTTTAATATTAAACACTATTATAAAAGCTGGAGGGGAAGCGGAGTTGGGGGGGGGGGTTGGAGGCTGACAGCTCATGACCCCCATGTAATAACTTCATGGCCCCTTGAGGGGTCATACACCCCAGTTTGAGAACCCCTGCTTTAGAGCTTCGTGTAAGAGCGCTGTTTGGCTGAGGAGGGGAGACCAGCTGGAGCTCCCTGACTAGAACAGAAAAGGGTGGGAAGTTGGGCTGGGTAAACCTAGGACTCCCTCTTTACAGCTGCTGGAACATTCCTGTCCTAGCACTTAGCATTTCCTGGTAGTGGTGTCCTCCTTCCACAGTGACTCCTTTCCCAGCCAGCCAGCAAGTTCTGTTATCAAGAGAATGGTATTAAATATTTATCCCAGAACTTAATAGAGCACTGGGTCGGTCTTACATCAGGTTAACATTGAAACAGAAATTATGCTTCTAACCAAATTTCCCAGAAGCTGTTTGAAATATCTCATTCCAAAGTGTAATGTTTTGAACAACACTGTCTACCCTGAGCGAGTGCATCCTTTCTCAATTGTTTATAACGACTCGCTTCAAGAACTGTGGGTTGGAAGGAAGTAGCACAGTGTGAACTACTGTATCTCGTATTCTGCCAACCCCAGCGGCAGTCAGCTTTGCAAGCCCATATCTTTCTGTCACTTCTCTGTTTTAAAAGCAAATGTGAGTTCTGCCCACCCCTGGGCCCAAGGAGTGCAAGTTGGCCATTTATTCAGAATCTCTGTCAAGGATTACATTGGGTTCAGCTTCTTCTCTCTCTCTTCCCCCCTCCCCCCGCCCCATGTCAGATGCTGTCTTCATTCTTTCCTCATGTCATTTAGTATAAAGATTTCAACTCATTTAACCTTGAATGTAGTCATTAGTTAGGCAATTAAAATTAAAAGGTGAGTTAATGGGCAGTGTCAAACATTGAGAGAAACATCTGGTGTAATAAAAGTGTGCAGTTTAACTTATGAATAATTGAGCCCCCTTTTTTTCAAAGCTTGCTTAGCTAACAAGTGGAGACAGCCTGAGTAATGCTGCAATCTCTAGTGTGTGTGTGTGTGTGTGTGTGTGTCCCGCTAACACCCCACCACCCAACAACGGGCATTCTCCTCACGCCACATTGCCAACACCAAGATAGTGAAAGTGCTACATGTCAGGTCTAAGGTCTATTTCCAGAATGGTTTATGTAATGGCCAGTTCTGGCCATTGCTGCCAGCTCTTTGATTTAATGGCTCCCGATTTACATGACTTTAAATCAAATGGAATTGCTGACTTTTTTTTTTTTTTAAAGAATCAGTGTTCGCTCCTGAGTGTATTTGATGTTGGACATTAACGCCAAGGATTTTGATGACTCAAAATGCTTGAATTCTATCACCAAGCATAATTAACTCAGACGTTTTGGCAGGCAGTTGACGTGAATGAACAACTTCACTAATGCACTGAAGGTAATACTGTAAATATTGAGTGGAGTTGAAAGAGGGATAATATAAAGTATTTGTCTAATTACTGTAGAAGTGTCTGAGGATGAAATGATTTCCTTCCCTCCCCCCATATATACGTACACAAATGTACAATCTCCTAACCAGAGTCACCTGCTACCAGAGGAGGGAAAAGAGCAGAAGGCAGATGGGGTGAACTCTTAATTGGGGCTAAGTCAATGGGAGGTTTGCTATTGACTTAGTGGGGCAAAGAATTTCACTGCAAAGCTTCTCATTCTTGCAGACCTAACTTACTGAGGAAATGCTTAGATACTGTGGTGTCAGGTGCTGTGGAAAACTCTTATCTAGTCTGTTCTCATCTTCTTAGCATAAATCTAACTTATGCAATATGGCCCTGGTCTTTCAAGAATCTCCATGTGGTCAGACACTTGGGCACATGTAGTCCCACTGAAGTCACTAGGGTTCCATGTGGATGCAGGAATCTGCCTACATAGAGCTCCTTGTTGGAAAGGGGCCTGTATTTTGAAGTTGCTAATCAACAGAATTTCCATCATAGATTTCAAAGCCAAAAGGGACCATTGTGATCAGCTAGGTTGTGACCACCTGTATCTCACACACCACAGAACTTCTCCACAATAATTCCTAGAGCACATCTTTTAGAACAAACATCCAATCAGTGACGGTGGTTAATTACTCACTGGTTATGCCTTATTTCAAGTCTGAATTTGTCTAGCTTCAGCATCCAGCCATTGGCAAGGGACTGGGAGAAGTATAACACAACACATTTTGCTTAATTCTTTAAAATGGGGGCGTGGGGGGAAGCTGACACGATGACCTGGAACTGTTTAGAACTGTCTAAACTGAATAGTCTTGGTTAGAGTGTTGTGCCAAAAGTGATTCTGCCCCAAATTTCCCTCCATCAAGCTAATTTCAGGGTTTTTTTTTTAAAAAAATTCCTCTTAAAAACAAATATTGTGCACAAGGGACTCTAATACTTCTAGGATTTTCTGTTTCATGTGTGGAACTGTATTTTGAGTGGAACTATTTAATAAACTATGCTAAACAAAAAAGATTCCTTTGTCAAGTTTAAAAATTACAATAGTATCAAGCCAATATGAACAGAGAAAAAACATTAGCACCTGGGTCTCTTTAGTATACCTCACTTTTTAGAGGGAGAGGAGTGGGATTGGTTGGAATAAAAACAGAGGAAACAAGAGAAAAATGGTCACTGAAATAAAGAATCCGCACACTCTCAACATTCAAGCCTCCTAAAAGGAGGAAACTGATTCTAGCCAAGTTTTTGTCAATTGTAATGTTAGACTACAAAACAATTATACCTATTCAATAATTAGTAATTGAAGAAAGTAGCATAGCCCCCCCCCAAAGCAAATCAAATATATACAAACCAAATATTTAGTTTTTGTTTTTTTTTTAAACAGTGTCTACAGGACACAGGTGGGTCCATAACTGCTGCAATAATTAACTTTTTTTTTAATAGCCTCTCAAATATAAACACTTCCACCATTAGCTTAGAGAAGGGAAATAAATGATCTCTCACCTAAAAAAGTTAACGGCAAACTATGAGCCAATTTATAGTTCAGTCTCCCAGTTCTTTTGTGCACCGAGATTGCCCCTGCCATTCTGCTAGATTTTTTTGCTTGCACTCTCAGCTGCCTGACTGCCTCTTTAAAACTAAATCACTATTCCTCATTTCTTGGAACCCAGCATGATATAAAATTGTCCCTTGAATATTTTCAGATATTCGATGCGAAAGATTAACACTAATATAAAAGTGGTGAAACAGAGTACATAGGAATCGGGAAATGAAGAGTTACGTCTGAAAACTCAAAAATTGTCCATCCCTTGGTGCACATTTACCTCTCATAAATTTGTCAAAATTGTATTTGGTATAATATACATACAAACCTGAATTCTTATACAGCTTTCAATATAGTACAATCTCCAGACTTGGCTTGTTTTATAGATCTCACTGAAATTTTAATCAAGACAAGTTTGAACAAAATTTTAGCTGCTGAGTTATGAATGTATAAAATTGCTGATCTGAATATACAGGGCAAGTGTGTCTTTGTGCATGTAGAATTCAAGAACAGCTGAAGAGATTTTGTTCAAACAAACAAGCTCAACTCTGAGCAGACACCAAATTTTTCTCAAAAACATTCTTTTGGGGTGAAAATTTAGAAAAAGAGGGATTTTACTCAAAGCCACATTTTAGCCTTAACCATAAATAAAGAATTATTTTAAACTTTTATAGCAAAAAGGAGCACCTGACAAATGCTATGGCTTGTAAAATACTTTTATTTGCGTGTTCAGTTATATTTAAAAGGTCAAACAAGTGTCTTTTTTCCTTTATTACCGCCCCTTCCAAAACAAACCCCTTCACACTGGAAGTGCTATCTCAGCTGCAACTTGAGTGTTGTTATTGAGATATAACAGAGCTACAAGTGACAGTGTTTCCACTGTAATAACCTGTTTGATTTCACTTTTGCCTTAAACTTTTAAAAAATATTGTACATTTTTTCTTTCAGCCAGAGAGTGTTTAAATAATGGATCAGTGAAGAAATTATTATGAAATAATATAGCTGATGTTGATATTTATTGACTTCGTTGGTAGAGGGTCAGGGCCCCTTTTTCTTACATATGGTGCATCCTTTAGATAACATCCCTAAATAAATGTGGACCAGCAACTAATCTATGATAAGAACATACTGCATCTTGTTATAGCATAGGGTATGCTGGTTAATGCTTCTCTTAATTTTTCAATTACACTTTTATTAGGCTTATCAAATATTCCCTTCCGACTTGTCAGTAATAGCTCTCAAAGATGGAAGTTGAGCAGTGTAATTTGTGTGTGTGTGTGTAAATGGCATTACTATAAATTTTCTAAGGCAGAGACTATGGTTTTATTCTCTCTGCAATGCACCATGGACACCTATGGTGCTAATTATAAACATTAATATCACTGTAGACAACTTCTTGTAGCATTTTGATTAGATCCCTCTGTTTCTCCATCATTTGTGCAATCACACACTATAGAATACTTGTGATGAACCCATTTCACGATAGGTTTTTAAGTTTTAAAACACAGTTTGCTATTTAGTTATACTATCTTCATACAGTTCCTCATGAGTCCTGTTTATTAATAGTCCTCTGCAAGTCAGAGTTGTGTTAGTGCATGACTTTTGACTGCTACAATAAAACAAGCGTGGAAGGGAACTGGTTAGTTTAGGTACTCAGTAACGGAATGCAGAAGCTCTTGTTTCAAGGATGCTAGTTCAAATATAGTCCCAGATGGCATAGGCCAAACCATCGTGTGAGATGAGGGAGAAATAAGAAAATGTATCTGTGCTTACCTGAAAATCTCCTTTCTTTGAGTGATAAGGTCACAGATCCATTACAGTGGGTCATTCAGCCTGCTTGTGGCTTGGGGCAGATCTAGCCCAGTCAGCCTCTGGCAGCAGCAGAATGCCCCACCCCCTGAAGTTCTGTCCCGTCGAGAGAACTTCCACAGCCAGGATACTTTCCTTCCGCTTTTCTAAATTCATTCCCTGTTGGAGGAACTCAGAGCCCTTTCGCTTGTTAAACATGGATGTTAAACTATGGACTTTACACCACCAAGTAGAATATGTTCTATTTATTGACTTTGGTTCTATGACCATGATTTTATCAGTGTCTCCATTTTGAATTTGGCTGGTCCCATCCAGAGGATTGATTTTGTACTAGCAGACCTCTGTTGTGAGAGAGACATCAGAGGTCCAATGCTAGATTAATCTGGCCCAAGAGCCACCGCTTCCTCTGCAAGGAAGGCATAAATAGTATCCCTGCTGCCTTCTCCTTCCTATTTTTGTATTGTCGTGGGGAGCACTAGAAGAGATGGGAAAACATAGCAGAAACCTTGCCCAACTTTGTGAGCGGTCATTCAGCACCTCACATCCCGAGTCCTGATACACAATGAGGCCACAAGACTCTTTATTTGCTCTTCCCAGATGCAAAGAGGTCAAGCACCAGCCCATCAAATTGACTTACAGCATGTGAGGATACATTTGGGTGCAGGTTCTAGTCTGCTAATCCAACTCTTGCCATGTAAATCTTGGCATTCATCTTCCCTAAATGGGCAGTGCATAGAGATAGGGAACTTTGCTCCACCTAGGCAAAGAAAATTTCTCTCTGGAGTAGGGTTGGTCACATAATTCCTAGTTTGTTATTGAAAATCCCATCAGATGTGTTGACTGTCATGACCAGAACAAACCTGTTTCCTAGGGAAGGAAGAGTGCTCCAAAATCTCAATGAAAGGTATTCCAGCTGGTGGATGCTGGGCTTTCTCTTTCTGGTGCCCATTCCCTGAACTGAATTGGGAGGATTCCTTAAAAATAAACACACCTAAATCCACATTCATGAGCAAAGGCTATACAATTGGACCTAGAGCTCTGCCAATGGATGGGAAGGGTGAAGTGCAGAGGAAATAATAGGAATTATTACGTCGGCCTCCAGTGAACTCTGAAGCATGCCTATGTGAGATCAGAATTCCCAAGAGGCTCTGATAAGAATTGGATTTTTGTTTCGGTGACACCTCTTGTTTTCCATTAGGGCCATCTTCATCCTCAGTTAATGTTCCGAGATGAGACCTTCTACCTCATTGTATTCATCCTCAGCCCATGACAGTGATTGGCTCCTTTGGTGCCATGAATGCCAAGTACTCTAGGAACTATATTACTCGGTGTGTTAACTTCAGCTTTCTCTCAGTACGGAGCCCTGAACAATTAGTTCATACTTATTTTGTTCCGATAGGACCTGGTAGCTTTCACGCCCAAAGGAGGGGGCTAAGGCAATGCTGGCCTGGACATGGCTGCTCGTGAAGGGACTGTGTAGGGAAGAGGCTGCTCGTTCATGTAAAAATCTCCCCCAGTTAAAACTGCTGAGCCCCTGACCGTCAGGTGAAATAGCCACATTGGTAGTGATACCAGGTTACATTTGGACTAGTGCACCCTGAGGAATCTGCTCGCCTTATAAAATGGAGGTGCGGAGGGGAATACATGGTGGGCCAAAAGGTCCCTTACTGTTTGCTGCTGTTCCTGAGGTGTGGCTGCTCTCCCTCTCACCACTCCAGACATAGCTGCCTGGGGTGGAGGTGGAGGCAGGGGCGAGGCATAGCAACCTGCCGTAGAAGCTGGGAACAATAACCTGGACACTAGAGCATGGTGACCCCTAGAAACGGTTGGGAATGATAGCCCAATAGTTAGGGCACGGTGAGCCACAGTGACTGCTGGAGATTTCTCGAAGTGACAGGAAATTCCCATCCCTCTATTACATCTTCTGAGGGTGCAGGAGGAGGGATTTATGGCTATTAGCTTGTCTAGAGCAGCTGCAGACTTCTTAAATGTAGTTTCATAATCTTCAGTATGCTCTGTCTGAAAGAGTTTGTATGCTGGGTTGGATGATTTTTGTGTTTTACTGTTTGAGTCTCTAACTCTGATTTGGATTGCTGGCCTCCCACCCCTCACGAGGAAGAGTTCCCTGTGCACGTGTAAGGAATCAGCACATGGCTGTAGCCCAGTCCTCTTCTGCACCGGTCTGCCACGCTGCACTCTGTGAGAGTGAGCCAGGGAACCAGGTGCTGAGTTTTATCACTACGATGCACTTCAGGAAGGTGAACAGCGGAAATGGCACTGATTTTATGTCTTCATTTATTTCTCCTTTGGGAGTTTGTCCTTAATTATCCAAGGGGGGAACTAAACTGTGCTTGGAGAGTGCTGCAAAAACATTTCAAGAGGCTAGTGATCTCCCTAGCCACAAAAACAAACAAACAAAAAAACTGGGCTTATATGTGAGTCTATCCCTCACATCAGCCCCATCTGGGTGTCTCCAGGGCAGTGGATCTGGGGCTCAAGGCTGGGCCCCCAGAAGCTCTACCTCTCTCCACTCAGTAGGATCCACATGGGCTGGGGGGAGGAGGGAGGAGAAGGGCTGTTTTACCTGGAGGTCTCAGCCTGGGATATGAATAGGGATCCACTGAGGGGTCTGGGCTGGAAGGTCCCTTACCACGTTCTTTGACATTGGCAGTACTTGTATTTTGTCCAGCGCCCTCCATCCGTGATCTGTGGGGAAGGAGGCGGCTCAGCTCTGTAGGTAGAGGTATGGCTGCTGGTGTGAGCTCTGTGGATTCAGGTGCCATTGTTTACCCTTCTGCCTTCACTCCCTCATGGAGGGGCAGGGTGCTGCCTGTCTCTAGACCTAATTCTTATCTATTCCTGTCAGGAAGAGAAGAGGTCAGGCCACCTCGCCTGGGCTGAGAGAGGTGAACTGCACTCTGCCCACAGAACTGGTCAGGCTCCTATTCGAGACACTCCTAAGGAGGTGAAGCAGAAGAGAGGCACTTTTCCTTTTGCCTCTGGCTTTTCTTGGCCCATCTCACTCGCTGAAACCTGCAGGGGCACCAGCAGCTGCAAATCCCTCAAATGGGGAAGTAGTGCTGAGGGGCCAATCTTCCCCGGTGGACAAAGGCTGTTCTGAGACGCTGCTGCGAATTACACAAACGCGTACAGCATTAAATTGTTAGCCAGGGAACTTGAAATCAGGGCTGGAATTTCCCTCCGAAATTGCCGCCCACTAGGGAGACCAAAAAAACAGGATGGTACTTCAGGAAGCTGGGATTCCCCTACTGCCAGAGCCTGCCAGGTGTGGTTCTGTCCCCAAGCTGCATGCAGGCT
The DNA here is from genome assembly GCF_965152235.1 of Eretmochelys imbricata. Lineage (NCBI taxonomy): Eukaryota > Metazoa > Chordata > Testudines > Cheloniidae > Eretmochelys > Eretmochelys imbricata. The sequence goes on from NC_135577.1 coordinate 115,597,062, forward strand.
GAGGCACTCATCTTGTGGATTTAAGGGCCGCGGAATGAAGTAAGTATCTACTAAGTGTTCTCCTGGAGCAGAGTTGTCCTCCACAGCACAATTTCCCAACGGATGTTTTTTGTGTGCATCCGGCTCTTTTGCACCTTCAGTAGGTGGTAGTGAGCAACCGTTGTTATAACCTGTCAGCAGTTCAGTGGCCTCTGTGCAATGAATTGTTGGTCTTGGGTCAGTTCCAGCTCCCTGCCTTAAACATTACTGTCATGTGATGCAAGAACAAGGGGGCATTCAATGGTATTAAAAGGCAAAAAAAAAAAAAAATAAAATTAAAATTGATGAAACGAAAGGCTTTTTCACACAGTTAGCCTGTGAGCCCCCCCCCGGCACCCCCCCCCTACTGTTCCTCAGACGTTCTTGTTAATCAAGATGGGCCATTTCCAGCAGTTATCACTACAAAAGGTTTTCTTTCCCTGCCCCCCTCCCTGCGCTGGTAATAACTCATCTTAAGTGATCACTCTCCTTACAGCGTGTATGATAACACCCATTGTTTCATGTTCTGCGTGTATATAAATCTCCTCACTGTATTTTCCACTGAATGCATCCAACAAAGTGAGCTGCAGCTCACGAAAGCTTATGCTCAAATAAATTGGTTGGTCTCTAAGCTGCCACAAGTACTCCTTTTCTTTTTGCGAATACAGACTAACACGGCTGCTCCTCTGAAACCTAACGTTGCCACATGGTATCCCTGAGACCAGCAGAACAAGAACATCCAGAGTTACAAGAGCCAAAAATATATCTCTGTTTTTTCAATAGCTACAAATCCTCGTGTTTCAGCCCCCAAACCAGCCACTAATTAATAGGGACTAGGAAGCAACGTTACCCTGTGTGCAGGTTATACCGTAGAGTATAACAGCTGGTGTGCTGGCTACCGCTGGAGCCAAGATAATGGACAATATGGACCAGTGGTCCAATCCATTATGTCCACTCCTCTGTACTATTTCTTGGACCCTTGTTTTCACCTGCATGCTATAGCAACATGCAGAAATGCCTCCCTTCAAAGTATTTTAAATAATTTTACTCCTGAATGCACAAGCTATGCTTCAGAACTAAATTGCAAACACAGCGGACAGATCACATCTACCTGTTACAGATATCTGAGGACTCTGCTTCTTTTCTTTTCCTCCCCCACTTTGGCCACGTTTGCAATGTCTGACCAAAAATAATCTACACTGAATTGCTCGTTGATGCCACTGGAGTGACGTTGGTTTTCTGCTGGTGTGAGAGAAGATTTAGTCATATCTTAGTTGGAGGGTGTAAAACTCGATACCTTACTTCATCCTGAATGCAATGAATCCCATGTTGCCTTGATTTCATCCTCAGCAGCCTCAGAAACATGCTGAAGAGAAAAGGTAACAAGACTGGAACCGCATGCCAAATATACCATTGCTGCTTTTTAAATGATCTGGTATATTTATCCCTGCATGTTGCTTTGGGTATCTCTCAAAACCTACCTTTACTTTTAGAGGGGTTTATAGGTACAGAGAACTATTAAAAGAAAGCCTCTTGTATGAAACAAGAGGTATTGTATAAGGATTTGCCAAAGTCAAAAATTGCATAGCCAGGAGCATGCTCCTGGGAAACCTTAGCCAAGTGAATAGACTACTTGTGTGATCAGGAGCTGCAGCATGGGGTCCATAATAACTAAACCATGGCACAGATTCAGTTAACCTGATTAAGGAAGGGGGTTCCCCCTGCTACTGGATACTTTAGCTGTATATTAAAATAGTTCATTAGCAAATACTTATATAAATATTTAGTAGGAATAATTTTGAGTATATTCAAAACCCCTAGCTTACAGCAAAAAACTTTTTCTTTTTTTTTTTTTTGGATCTTCTGGTGTCTCCTGACACTTAGGATGCACTTAAGTCCATTTTACTGGATTGGTTACAATGTGCTGCAACAGCTTTCATGGAGCTATGGAAGAGTGGCTTGCTGAAAAATGCATTTTAAATGAATGTACCTTTCAAACCAACCACCAAAAATAGTTCAGATGAAAAGTGCTATATTAGTTCTATTGTTTATTATGTATGTACAAATACACAACTAAAAAAACCACTTTATCTACCAGAGATTTGGGTCAGATGTCTTGAAATTAAGGGTATCCCTACACTGCAACGGGAGGTATGAATGCACTACTTGCAGGCATGCTCGAGCTAGCTTTGATCTAGTTAGCACAAGTACCAATAGCAGTGAAGCTGTGGCCGCACAGGCTAGCCTCCCAGGTAGGTACCCAGGGTCCCAGGCAGGCTTGTACAGCACATACTGTCATGGCTTCACCATTATTGGTACCTCTGCTAGCTACTCTAAATCTAGCTTGGGTATGTCTAAACCTGCTGCAGCCAGACCTCTGATTGCAGTGTAAACAGACACACCTAAAGGCAACAATCCTGCAAACACTTATGCATATGCTTAACTTTATGCATGACATTTAATCAATGTGATTACTTGAGTATTTAAAGTTCAACAAAGCATTTAAGTACATGCTTGACAGAGCCCCAAGTCCCTGATCCTGCAAGCTATTCTATATGGGCACCTTGTGCCCACCTGGAACACCAGTGATTTCAAAGGGACTCCGTTGCATCCACCCACCCACACAGAGCAGCTTGCAGGCTGGGGCTTGAAAATTCTCATTGAACTAAATGTGGTCTTTTCAAAGAAGCCTGAGAAGCAGGCACTTAGCTCCCTTATATTGTGGTAAAACCCCAGGTAAAACACGCTCAATTCACTGGGAATTTTGGGTGTAAAAGGAATTCAGAAATGTGCCCAGAATCTCTTTTTCTGCAAGATACGACTTGTTCTCATTATTGACTTAAATATTCTTCAAACTGTACATCACACCGGGCTCTGGGAATGTCCCTTACAAGCCTTTACCAAACCTTTTCACCAAATGTATTCTCAGCATTATGATTTGATTAAAACCTCTCTTTTCCCCTATGATGAATATTTATTTTAAAAACATGAAACTCCGGGAATTATCCAAATCCTGAATCTTTAAAAATAATCAACATATTTAATAGCATTACAGCTGCCAAAAGAAAAAAAAGTAGCTTATCAGTATCCTCCACTATTCTGATATTATATATTTGTCCATTAAAACAGTTTATTCTAATCTTTCTACTGTAAATCTCTGGTTTCCTGTTAAAACAGCACTTACTTAAGAAGCAAGAAGAGGCAGTTTGTCTTCATGATGACTCAAGAGCATCCCCTGGTGTATGTTTATGGTAACACTACAGTATTCTGTACCTCTTTGCATTGTGCAAGAATAACATTTCTAAAGTAAAGGACAAAAACCCATTCATGGAAATCACCTCTGACCGGCAGCATTAGATGTAAGATGATAAGAGTGCAAATATAGACTCTGAGCACTCACTCACATGAAGAGCTGAGTTGAATAGGAGTGGATGACACTGAACACCTTGCAAAGCCAAGCCCTTAAGTGCTGTATTTATGGATTACTGAACTGGAATTCACCAGGTTCAGTTGAATTCTAACCCTTTTCTAATTGAAACAATGGGGGATTTTCAAACATAATTAAATAGATTTTTTAAAATAGAAGAATGACCGTACAGGAAACATTTGCTGGGGCAATCTGGCACCTCTATGTCCCCCCACCCACAGCAGCAGCAGGAGTTTGGGTGTGGGAGGGGGCTCAGGACTGGGGCACGGGAGGGGGGGAGGGCTCTGGGCAACACTTACCTCAGGGTGGCTCCCTGGAAGTGTCAACATCCCTCAGCTCCTAGGCGGAGACATGGCTAGGCAGCTCTGTGCACTGCCTCCACCTGCAGGCACTGCCTCTGCAGCTCCCATTGGCTGTGGTTAAACGGCCAATGGGAATTGTGGAGCTGGTGCTTGGGGCAGAGGCAGTGCACAGAGCTGCCTGGCCATGCCTCTGCCTAGGAGCTGAAGTAGGGTGGACATCGCCACTTCCAGGGAGGTGCGGAGCCAGGTAGGGAGCCTGCCAGCCCCGCCAACTGCCCCCCGCAGCACCAGCAGGAGTCCCAAGCCGTGCACTGCCGCCCGCCCCCCAGCACCCGCAGTGCCACCCGGACCACCCCCCACCCCAGCACCCACGGTGCCACCTGGGCCACACCCCCCTCCAGCACCCGCAGACCACCCCCCCCCCAAGATTTAATCAGGGGTATATACTACAAGTCATGGACAGGTTACGGGCCATGAATTTTTGTTTACTGCCCGTGACCTGTCCATGACTTTTACTAAAAATTCCTGTGACTAAAATGTAGCCTTAGTCATTAAGGGCAGATACTATTCAGTACTGATTGAAATATCTTATCTTTCTTTCTGCAATTCCTAGCTTCTGATTTGTGTTCATTACTATCAGCTTCCCCTTCCTTCCATTTGTTCTATATGTTTTAACTTTTTTCATAGCCGCTTTCAAACCCAAATTACAAAATTTTCCAAAACTTTTTTTTTCCATTTCTAAAACAGTTTTTCTGCAGGGAAATTTCATTAAAATTAATATGATTTCACAAAAAAAGCTATTTTAACAAAACTGAATTCTGACCAGCTCTGTAGAATAGTCAATAATAGTGCAGAAAAGGTAGAAGTATTCAATAAATATTTCTGTTCTGTATTTGGGAAAAGCCAGATACATATTTAGATAACATGATGATGAAATACTTTCCATTCCAAGAGTAACTAAGGAAGATGTTAAACAGCAGCTACTCAAGACAGACATGTTAAAATCACCAGGTTCATATAACTTGTATCCAAGAGATGCAAAAGTTCTGGCCAAGGAACTCTCTGGGCCAATGTTGTTTTTCAGCGAGTCTTGGAACATTGGGGAAGTTCCACCAAACTGGAAGAAAGCTAATGCTGTGGCAGTATTTAAAAAGCGTAAACAGGATGACCCAGGTAATTATAGGCTTATTGGCCTGACATAAATCCTGGGCAAAATAATGGAAAAACTAACATGGAGGGTTTATGGAAAATAGATCTTGTCTCTAACTAACTTGATTATTTTTTTTTGGAAGAGGTTACAAGTTTGAATGATAAAGGTAACAGGGTTGATGTAATATAATTAGGTTTTTGTAAGGCATTTGCCTAGTACTGCACAACATTTTGATTAAGAAACTAGAATGATACAAAAATCAGCATGGCATACATTAAATGGATCAAAAACCGGTTAACTCTGGCTAGGTCTCAGAATGTAATTGTAAATGGGGAAGTATCATCCAGCAGGTGTGTTTCTAGTGGGGTCCTGCAGGGATCAGTTCCTCCCTCTACGTTACTTAACATTTTTATCAGTGACATGTAAGAAAACATAAAATCATCGCTGATCAACTTTGCAAATAACACAATAATGTGGGGGAGTGGTAAACAATGAAGAAGACAGGTCACTGCTACAGAGCAATTGAATCAGTTGGTAAACTGATCGCAAACAAACAATATGTGTTCTATAATGACCAAATCTGAAGTCATACATCTACGAACACAGGATATAGGCCACATTTATTGGGTGGGGGACACTATCCTGGGAAGCAGTGATTCTGAAAAGGACATAGTACATGTCATCAGCTGAACATGAGCTCCTAGTGCAATGCTGTATCCAAAAGAGCTAATGACACCCTTGGATGTATAAATAGGGGATTCATGATTAGGAGTAGGGGGGGCTGGAGCAGATGACTTATGAGGAGTGGCTGAGGGAACTGGGATTGTTTAGTCTGCAGAAGAGAAGAATGAGGGGGGATTTGAAAGCTGCTTTCAACTACCTGAAAGGGGGTTCCAAAGACGATGGATCTAGACTGTTCTCAGGGGTAGCAGATGACAGAACAAAGAGTAATGATCTCAAGTTTCAGTGGGGGAGGTTTAGGTTGGATATTAGGAAAAACTTTTTCACTAGGAGGGTGGTGAAACACTGGAATGCGTTACCTAGGGAGGTGGTGGAATCTCCTTCCTTAGAGGTTTTTAAGGTCAGGCTTGACAAAGCCCTGGCTGGGATGGTTTAGTTGGGGATTGGTCCTGCTTTGAGCAGGGGGTTGGACTAGATGGCCTCCTGAGGTCCCTTCCAACCCTGATATTCTATGAGTAGGTACCTCTGTATCTGGAACTGGTGCACTAATAGACTACTATGCCTAGTTCTGGTGTCCACGCTGCAAGAAGGATGTTATTAAATTGGAGCGGGGTCAAAGAAGAGCTATGAGAATGAAAAAAAATGCTGTAGAGTGAAAGATGCAAGGAGCTCAGTCTACGGACCTGATCAAAGAGAAGGTTAAGGGAGACCCAAGCACACTCTGTGAGTCCTGACATAGGGCACAGAAATTTGATAATAGAAGACTTTACATCTAGCTGAGAAAGGGATAACAAGAGCCAATGGCTAGAAGTTGAAGCTAGACAAATTCAGACTAGAAATAAGGTGAACAGTGAGGGTAAATAACCATGGGAACCATGTAGCAAGGCTTGTGGTGGATTCTCCATCACTGGAAATTTTTAAATCGAGATTAAAAAAAAGAAAGGAAGATATGCTCTAGTTCAAACAAGGATTAATTCAGGGAAGTCCTATGGCCTATGTTGTACAGGAGACCAGACTAAGATGATTATAGTGGTCTGATCCAGCTTTATAATCTATTAATTGTTTGTGAGGTGCTTAGTTACTATGGTAATGAGGGCCATATAGACAGACATGCTGCTTAGCTACTATTGTAGCTGATAGGCCGGAGTACTGGCTGCACAGTGCTTCTCCCCCTGCACCGGATTTTGAGCCAGTGGAGCTGCATGGCGTACCTGCTTGTGGGCCAGATCGCTGCCCCTCTCCTGACTCTCTGTACTCCTGTGCAGAGAATCTACATGTAGCCTGGCTCTACGATGCACAGGGGGGTGGGTTGAATCCCACTGTGTTCAGGTTGTGTGGAGATGTTTGCGTTGTTACCTCAAACAGAACAGTATTTCTGTCCAAACACATTAGATCTATTCTGTGGGGGGCAGCGGAGGGAAGCAGCAAAAATACCCTGTAGGGAAACTCCAGACACGCCCCCCCAACACACACACACACATACCTTGCTGCCCAATGATCCAAAGTCCCATGCGTTGGGAGAGGGGCACGGACAAAAACTCTGCAAGAATCACTAGGAGGCATTTCCAAATGGATTTTTCCATGCCATGGCCAGGCCATAATTGCTTATGTTACATAAAAAGTGTTGCTCTATTTCCCAAACAGGGCTCGTCTTTGGGCCCTTTGCAGCTCTACAAGGAGAGTTAATCATCTTCCACCTGGCAGTGGGGAAGCATGTAGAGAGGCTGGAGCTTGCAAAGCTGAGCACAGGGCTCCTTGCCCCTTCCTCAAAGAAATGAGTAGGATTTTGAAAGGCAGCCATTCACGTTAAAACTACTGAAACTTGGCTGTGAACCACGCCCCTGCTCCTACGGAGGAAATGGCTGTAAATCTTCCTATTTCTTCACAACACTACATCATTCCTTTGGAATTTATGCAGCGACCAAGTACGAGCCTAGCAGCTGCACACAGCTCCATAATGTTTAGCATTTATATAGAACTATCCTGTGTACAAACACTAGCTAATGCATCCTCACAATACAGCTGTAAGGCAGATCGGTAGTGCTATCCCCATTTTACATATGGGCAAAGAAACAGGCAGGTACAGAAAGTGACTTGACCAAGATCACACAGTGACTCTGGATTTCCAAGAGAACACGCTTGGGAAGCATAGTTCCAGACTTCCCCCTTTGGATCACGCCATCTCCCAGCAAGGGATGGGTAAACTACTTCAGATAGAAAACAACATTCAGCTGAAATGCAAATCAAACCTTAGGTTGTGTAACAGAGAAAACTTGTGTGGGCCTGGGATTTAAGGTGGTTCAGGAAACAGAACACTGAAGCAGGAGCCAGGCAAGATAGGCTTCTTTCCTGGTTCTACCAGTGACCTGCTGTATGAGTTTAGGTAAGTCATTTCAGCCCTCTGTGCCTGTGTATTCCCTCCTACTCCGGTCTATTTAGATTGAAGGCTCTTTAAAATAGGGTGGTTTTTTTACTAAGTGTTTGTACAGTACCTAGCACAATGGGTGGTGGCCTCTTGGTAATTACTGTAATATAGTTAATAGTCAATAAATTGAAGTTGCCACTAGTCAGTTTTAACTGCTGCTTTTCAACTTTGTTCCTCTTTGTCTTATTTTTAATTGTGAAAAACTATAGAGATTTAATTTACAATATGAATCAGACAAAAGAAGAGAAAACAGATTTTGCTTTATCAAAGCAAATACAGAGATCACCTAGAATGTGGTGATATTGAGAGGTTGGTATAAATCAAAATGGGGCAAGAATTGGTTACTTGGAGATTCCGTAGGGAGGGCGCAATTTGAAGCGACAATAGAGGTCCAGTGGTAAAATGCTCCCTATTCCCAGGCCAGTAAACAGTGTCTGTTTCTTACTAGTGATGGTGATGATACATTGCTCTGTGAGGAATCAGTAGTGAATCCACTCCTGGAAAAAATAATAGCAAAGCGAGGAATCCAATTTAGATGTCCAAAGTGATTTTCTAAATCTGGGCATCTCCTGACCTGATCAACCCTATAAAAGAACAGAGCCTTTAACTCCACAGTCTATTACATCTCTCAGAGGACTGACTCCATGCAGTCTAAGGTTGTTGGTGTAATACATTTTCTATATAGTCCATTAAAGAGGAATTAGTTGATACAGTACGAGAAAAGCTGCATACCTTCCCTGTCTGCCATCTCCCATGCCTTTTGTTAAATCAGTTACCAAGTCAGACTGTAGACATGCATTAACTATATAAGGTCAAACTCAGGGATAGATTTTCAAAAGGTAGAAGACTAATGTAAAAATGTGAATGCAGTCAAGTACCGAACTGGTATTTCCATGTGCAAACAGCTAATCAGATGACATTTTCACCTGCATACCAATTAGGTACATTAATTTAATTCCGCATACCAATTAGATACATGTGCATACTCACTCTTGCACATGGGCCTAAATGTCTGACTTTTTGATAACCTAGCCATTAGTGTACAGTACAAATTCTATCAAGCCTAGTTTCCACTGACAAAATTAATTCTCACTAAAAATTCATACAGTCTATGTAGCTATATGTCATGATCCCATAGTTGAAGAGAAAATAGATGTCTTTGAATGTATCGGGGTCTCGAAGTTCACTAAGATATTGTAAAAAGTTTCATCACAGCCCTGTCTTAAAGGCTGCCTCATGTTGATCAATTGACATATATTATATTTACCCTATATAAATACATTTTGATTTATCAACATTAGGTTAGAATTTAAAGCAGTCGTTATGTAATGATGATGGGAGGAGGTGGTATTGAATGGATGTACTAAATCATCACCTGCAGGTAAGAATTGATCAGGAAGTACAGAGGCCTGAACCAGGCTAGACTCAGAGACTGGTAAATATGATCAAATCTTATTTAATAAGGATAAGACAGAACATTCCATGTGTTCTTGCTAGTCTCAAACTATATTTACTATCTGACCATCACCCACTTCTCAGCAGCAGCGTCTGTTCAGACTAATGCAATGTTGTTGGATGCTTCTTCATTGCATGTCTTCAGCGTAGATCTGTTTGCTCCCAGGCACGATGCTCTTAGATGGAGCCTCACAGTTAGGATAAGGGCAAAGTGAGCACCTATTCTGACCTGGTTAAAAGAAAAAGCATTGAGCCAACAGTGCTGTTAGAACTTGTTCTGGGGCTCGATCCAGCACCATTTAAGTCAATGGGAGTTTTGCTACAGATGTCTGTGGGAGTCGGGTCAGAGCACTAATGAGCTGCTCTATGATCTGACTAAAAGAAAAGGAGTACTTGTGGCACCTTAGAGAATAACCAATTTATTTGAGCATGAGCTTTCGTGAGCTACAGCTCACTTCATCAGATGCATACCGTGGAAACTGCAGCAGACTTTATATACACACAGAGATCATGAAACAATACCTCCTCCCACCCCACTGTCCTGCTGGTAATAGCTTATCTAAAGTGATCATCAAGTTGGGCCATTTCCAGCACAAATCCAGGTTTTCTCACCCTCCACCCCCCCCACACAGAAACTCACTCTCCTGCTGGTAATAGCCCATCCAAAGTGACAACTCTCTACACAATGTGCATAAATGGCCCACCTTGATTATCATGCACATTGTGTAGAGAGTTGTCACTTTGGATGGGCTATTACCAGCAGGAGAGTGAGTTTGTGTGTGGGGGGTTGGAGGGTGAGAAAACCTGGATTTGTGCTGGAAATGGCCCAACTTGATGATCACTTTAGATAAGCTATTACCAGCAGGACAGTGGGGTGGGAGGAGGTATTGTTTCATGATCTCTGTGTGTATATAAAGTCTGCTGCAGTTTCCACGGTATGCATCCGATGAAGTGAGCTGTAGCTCACGAAAGCTCATGCTCAGATAAATTGGTTAGTCTCTAAGGTGCCACAAGTACTCCTTTTCTTTTTGCGAATACAGACTAACACGGCTGTTACTCTGAAACCTATGATCTGACTGTGCTTCAACTCTCCAGCTTAACACTACTGATAAAATACCATCTACCACATTGATTCCATGTTTAGTGTTTACAGTAAGCTTCTCAAAGGTCTTCTCCCCTTGATTTAGCTAATCCCCACACAGTTAATACAGTCTGATGCTCTCTCTAGCCAGGCTTTCCCAGTCCACTTCCACTGCCTTTTCTTATTTCTGCCTTTTCTAACCTGATGTTTCTGACCCTAATCATGCTGTGCCTGATCCTGCAAGGTGCTGAGGCCCAGATCCACAAGGGTGTTTAGACCCTTGATTCCTATTGATTTCAAGGGGAGTTAGACACCTCCATGTCCTCGTCTCTCATTGAGGTCTCTGGCTATTGAGGGCATTCAGCACCTTGCAGTGGAGACTCTGAACCTTGCAGTATTAGGCACTTCTGTATCAGTTGTTGGATCTTCTGCTTCCTTCCCTGTCCCAGAAATCCCCCTGTGAGTAGCCTCTTCTGTTTCCATCTGCCCTCAGCAATTGCTCTTGTCTCTGCATTCCCGGCTTCTAGCTGGAGCATTCCCTTGAAGGGCCTGAAGCTGCTGTGACCCAGCCATTATGCAGGGCTCACGCTAACTCCGAAGTCCATAATCAGACATGGCTGCTAAACGTCTTTGCAGCCTCTCCTCTTCCTGTATAGGTTTAGCAGTTACAGCTTCTTTTGTATCCATCTCCCGAGTGCAGTGACACCTATGGGAAGCTTTCCAGGGCCATGTCACCACCTACATGACACCTAACCCAGGTGAGTCACCAACACCGTCGAATGCCAAGAAATCAACGTAACCATCCAAAAGCTGTAAAGAAAGACAGAGAGGAACAAGTCGACCTACAGCAGGATCTTTTAATCAAGCAGGCCTTTTAAGTGTAGTGTACCTTTAAAATATAGGTAAATTTTGCCCTCACTGACACCCAGGCAACACCAGGGCATGAAGGGGTTGCACGTGGATAACTGAAGGCAGAATGTGGCCCATCAACGTTTATCACCCAAGCTCACTGATCTCCTGCTGTCCAAGCTGAGAGCTGGAACGTGGATCCCATATACACGAAAGTACTAGCCCTCCACAACATACCCGAGGTAGTGCATTTCCTGGTGATTAAAAGCACCCTCTTTTGCCTGCTTCCCTGCTGTCATAAGGTGTGAAGGAGTCTTTCTACATTTGAATATCCTGCCTGCTGTCAAGAATGGCGCAGGACAGGCACACTGTGAGGCATAGGGCCGAAAACCAAACCACAGCTAGTAGATATAATTTTAAGTCCCCCTGACTTATGTTTCCCTCTAAATAGCTAAGACTCTAGATCGGGGTGGCCAACCTGAGCCTGAGAAGGAGCCAGAATTTACCAGTGTACATTGCCAAAGAGCCACAGTAATACAACAGCAGCCCCCCCATCAGATCCCCCCACTCCCCTGCTTCCAGCACCTCCCACCAACCTGCAGCCCCGCCAATCAGTGCCTCCGCCTCCCTCCCCGCACTTCCCGATCAGCTGTTTCGTGGCATGCAGGAGGATCTGGGGGTAGAGGGGGAGGAGTGAGGGCATGGCAGGCTCAAGGGAGGGGGCAGGAAAGGCTGGAATGGGGGGCAGGACCTGTGGCAGAGCCAGGGGTTGAGCAGTGAGCACCCCCGGGCACATGGGAAAGTTGGCACCTGTAGCTCCAGCCCCGGAGTCAGTGTCTATACAAAGAGCCACATAACTTCTGAAGAGCCACATGTGGGTGGCTACCCCTGCCCTAGATCAAACCCCACTCCAAACACAACACAGTGGCTATTTGTATTAGGCAAGGACACAGATGGTGAAATCCTAGCCCCACTGAAGTGAATAGAAGTTTAGCTATGGACTTCAATGGAGGCAGGATTTCACCTCCCCACATTCATTCCTATTATATTCCAAATAAGGGAGAGATAAAGGTTCTGTGTAACAACCATAAAAGTCAGTGGATTCCTCCATTTAAAGCACATAGAGAATTTATAAACTTTTGACCAAATCCATTATTAGTAAACAAAGGTCCTGTTGAAATCTGCTTTAAATTTGCTACAACACAAACATAAACATAGCAAGTATTTTAGTTTTTAATTCGTGAATGAATTTGGTCTTCCTCATGTGACTTTGCTATGCCTTCTCCCTGCTCCTAGTTTAACTATTTCATGGCTTACTGGTCCCCAAATATTCTGTCAATCTTTCACAGACTGTAAAATAACTATTACCAAACAATAGTGGTAATTATATTGTAATTTGTTTTCTTCTGTACTACCATAAAGATGAGTGTTAACTGTTTTGTAGAAAAATATACACTCAAATGGTCAGCTCAGCTCCTTTGCTGATGTAAATTAACTTAAATGGAGCGACAGCTATTTACACCAGTATAGGATTCGGCCCAAATATTATACTAAAAAGAGAGGAGAGAAAACAAACCCTCTGAGAAATTCTGAGGGTAAGGTCTCAGGACTGAGAACTCTCCTGCTTATTGGGATGAATACGTCTCTCTGTGTGTGTTTTAATTGCCTTTAACTTTTATTTTTATGCTGTCCAGCAAGCCTTCTGAGTACACAAGGCAGTACCAGAGAGAGTCAGTCTATACTCTCTGTTGGTTCCCAGTTTTGCTGTTTTGATAGTCCAAAACCAGAACCTCAAATTCAACTTCTTTGCATTCTGATGGTGTTGAGAGATTTCAGATTGGAATTAACTGATCCGAACCTTCCCATGGCGTTTTAGTTTGGATTGGATCCAAAAGCGGAAGGGGCCTATTTTCAGGTTTAGGGGCCACCTAAAATCACATGAGAAAAGCCATTTTCACAACGTTTTGAGCTACGATGGCCAAATTATTGCAAGCACAGCTGCTTTTGTCTGACTTCTTTCATTTTTGGTTTAACATTTCACATGAGCAGTTTTTCGTAGAGTTTAAGGCCAGAAGGGATCATTGCATCACCTAATCTGACCTTCTGTATCTGACAGGCCTTAGCACCTCACCCAGTGACCCCTATATTGAGACCAATAATTTGTGTTTGACTAAAGCATATCGTCCAGAAAGGCAGCCTGTCTTGACTAAGATTTCAAGAGATGGAGAATCCACCACTTCCCTTGGTAGCCTGTTCCAGTGATTAATCACCCTCACTGTTAAAAATCAGTGCCTAATTTCTAACTCGAATTTGTCTAGCTTCAGCTTCCAGCCATTGGTTCTTGTTCTGCCTTTCTGCAATAGATTGAAGAGCCCATTAGTACCTGGTATTTTCTCCCTGACGAAGGTACAGCACTGTAATCTAGTCCCCTCTCAGTCTTCTTTTTTGATAAACTAAACAGATTGAACTCTTTATGTCTCCTACAGTAAGGAAATTTCTCCAGCCCATGAATCATTTCTTTTGCACTCTCTTTTGCACTCTCTCCAATTTTTAACATCCTTTTAAAAATGTGAACACCCAAACTGTATGCAGTATTCTAGTATCTGTCCCACCAATGCAGTGTACTAAATCACTTCCCTACTCCTCCATTTATACATTCAAGGATTGCCCTTTTGGCCACAGAATCACACTGGGAGGTCAAATTCAGTTGCTTATCCACTATGACCCCAGGAGTCACTGCTTTCCAAGACACACTCCCCTGTTCAGTACATATGATCAGCAATCTTTGTTCCTAGATATACGACCTTGCATTTGGCTGTATTAAAATGCATTTCATTTGAACAGGCCCAGTTTAACAAGCAATCCAGATTGCTCTGTATGACGGCCCTCTCCTCAATGTTACTTACCATTCTGTCAAGTTGTGTGTCATCCTCTAATTTTATCAGCAGTGATTTTATATTTATGTCCAGATCATTGAAAGAAATGTTAAATAGCATCCAGTCTAAAACTGATCCTTGCAGAATCCTACTAGCAACATCTCCAGTTGATGATGTTTCCTCATTGACAACTACTTTTTGATATCTGTCAGTTAGCCAGTTCTTAATCCAGTTAATGTGTGCTTTATAGATATGGTCTAACGCTAATTTTTAATGAGACTGTCACATGGTAATAAGTCAAATGCCCACATCTACATAGTTACATTTATCAACCAAACTTATAACCTCATCAAAAATGAAATCAGGTTTGTCTGAAAGGATCTAGTTTTCATAAAACCATGTTGAAGGGAATTAATTATATTCCCATCCTTTAATATTTTATTAATTGAATCCTGTATCAGCTTTACTATTGTTTTGCCTGGTATTGATGTCAGACTAACTGGCCAATAATTACCTAGACCAACCCACTTGCCCTTTTTGAATATTGGCACAATACTCTTCCAGTCTTCTGGAATTACTCTGGTATTTTGAGATTTATTAAACATTAACATCAGCAGGCCAGAGTTCTCCTTAATCAACTCTTTTAGCACTCCTGGTACAAATTATCCAGACCTGCTGATTCACATGTTCATTCCTAGTGGATGCTGTTAACATCCTTCTTAGTTACTAATGGACTGGAAAGTACTTCCATCATCCTCATGTAATGCGAGTACATCAGCCTACTTCTTTATAAATACCGAACAAAAACATTTATTGCACACTTTTATATTTTCTGCATCATTAACATTTTTACCGTCTCCATCTAGTAACGTTTCAGTGATGCTAGTGCTCTTGAAACAAACCCCACCTCAAACGTAAGCTTGATCCAAATGCCAGCTCATTTTCCTAACTCCGTATAAAATACCTGTGACCTGTTTAGGGCCTGATTTTTCAAGACAGCAGCGATGTGAAACTCCCAGTGAAACCACAAAGGACATGCAGTATTGGACTCTGCTCCTAATGAGATTTTTGGTATCTGTTATTCAACATCAAAAATGACTTACATGATGAACTGGGCAAGTTTACTACTTCACATGAGCCTATTGAGTTTGTTAACTCTACGAATGGCTGCTATTAAGTTTTAAAGTAGCCTACAGAGGATGAATAGTTCTTCAAAAAAACAAAAACAAAACACTGAAATTTCCTAAAGGTTTTTATAATGGAATGTCTTCTTTATTTATATTTGTATAAATCCATACATTCTAGGCACCCATGACATTAGACAGGAATTCAACCAAATTAATGCTCAAACATGCCTAAATGCCTTAACTATGTGACTCCAAAAGGCACCATAATTGCAGTGGGAAACTTTTATGAACATTATACAAGACTATAAAACTGCGCAATTAGGTAATTGCTTAATAAACATAATCAGTGATGATCTAGTTTAGTGAGTACATCCTACGGCTCTGATGTTGCAACTGGATCCCTGAGGGTGCAAGTGTCTGCCCACCATGGATTTGATTGCAGCATTGGGACCTTCTTAAGCTCTTTTTATAGGCTGTAAGCTCTTTGACTGTCATTTAGTGTATGTTTGTAAAAAGAAAAGGAGTACTTGTGGCACCTTAGAGACTAACGAATTTATTTGAGCATGAGCTTTCGTGAGCTACAGCTCACTTCATCAGATGCATACCGTGGAAACTGCAGCAGACTCTATATATACACAGAGAATATGAAACAATACCTCCTCCCACCCCACTGTCCTACAGTGTCCTACAGTGGGGTGGGAGGAGGTATTGTTTCATATTCTCTGTGTATATATAGAGTCTGCTGCAGTTTCCACGGTATGCATCTGATGAAGTGAGCTGTAGCTCACGAAAGCTCATGCTCAAATAAATTCGTTAGTCTCTAAGGTGCCACAAGTACTCCTTTTCTTTTTGCGAATACAGACTAACACGGCTGTTACTCTGAAACCTGGGTGTATGTTTGTAGAGTGTCTTAGCATGCTGGGTCTCTGACTTGGTTGAATCCTCTAGGCACTACCATAATACAAATGTTAAATAATAGTAGCAATGAAGTCCAATTCTTTCCCGCTGCTTTTTTAAAAGAGGAAATTAAAGGACATTTTAAAAAATAGTTCTGAAAATGTTTATCCTGTTATTTCTTAAAAGCAGGAAAATCCATATCTTCTAAAGCCATGTTGTTCTTTTCCATTTGCAAAGACTGATCTGGTGGCAAAAAGCAATTTGTAAACTGAATTGTCATTTCACTTTTCCTTCAAGATAAAACAAACAAATCTGGCAAATGATTAGCCAATATGCTAGCCAAATCACCGAGCATTATGAAATATCCGTTTGAAGAGGACTGAGTTTTAAAATTGTCTTCCATGTCACATGTACAATAACTTTTTCTTCAAGTAATTCAGAAGGATATTTACACGAAAAGTCTGACAAACTCACTGAAAGGGGGCAGGGACACTACTTAATCTCTGGCATACATGGGGTTAAATTTAGCTGAGGTTTCATTCGCCCCTTGCTCAGGAGCAGGACTATAGACTGACTGCTTGGAACACAAGAGTCATAAAACTATGTTGTCCCCCATGCTATTTCTATTTCCTGTTCTGCGTATGTCAACAGAGTATCTTTTCTGATTCTAAATGTGATCTCTCAATAGGCTTAGCAGATTTTTAAAAAAAATTTTGATAGATAATGTCTATTAATTTTTAACCTTTTTTGTATTTTTTTTTAAACTTTCACAGTTAGGGAAAATTATGGGGGGAGTCAGATGACTGGGAGGTCAGACAATTTAATGACAGCAGACACTAAAATTCAAAAAGTTAAAGCTAAAATGTTAAACCACGAACTGTCAACATCCCATGTCAAAAGATACAAAGTCAATTTCCTTAAATCAAACTCTAATAAGTTCTCAAGCAGCATTTTTCTTATCTTGCCTATCTATAAATTTCTATTATCATAGATAAAAATTTGTTTTTGTCTGTTTGCATGGATATGGTGAAATTGAAGTTTACTGACATTTACCAATAAAAATTTAATCTTTCCAAGCCTAGCCATCAAGGTAAGAAATTATAGACCATATGACCTGATCTAACAACCTTTTCTAGATCTTTATATTCAGGAGATCCTAATGTGAATTTACAACTCAGTGTGTCCTATAATAGTTACCTAGTGACTTAGTATTGGTCTCGATAGATCTGCTGGCTTTCACTGAATTACTATGACAATAATGCCTAGAGGACTCAACTCAGATTGGACCTAGAGCACTGTACACACAGAGAAGAGATAGTCCCTGCCCCAAACTTACTATCTAAACACACAAGACAGACAAAGGGTGGGAGAGGAAACAGAGATGAAGTGACTTGCTCTCACTCGGTGCTAGGAATAAAACAAGTATCAGAGGGGTAGCTGTGTTAGACTGGATTTGTAAAAGTGGCAGAGTCCTGTGGCATCTTTGCTACTTTTACAGGAATAAAACACTGTCTCTTCTGAGTCCTAATCAAGCGACCTAACCACTAGACAATGTTATCTCTCTTATGTGGTTATGGCTTTCATGGTATATTTCTTTCATTCTCCCTTCTCCTTCATACTTATTTTTCCATCATTCCAGTTATTTAAATAACACTGTTTTACATCAATGTCATGCTGTAAAGTAGTGCTATGTACTTCCCTTTGTACTTCATAATCGCCTTATACTGATCATTTTGTAAACTCAGATCCTGAGACTTTAATAACAGCAGAAAAGGGGAAAATGTAGATTACTGAGAATATGCCCTGAATGAGGAGACACTGAAAGGCAGAGATGGAAAGGCAGAATGCAATGTGATTGAACACATCTGTACATAAATACAGAGATCCTGCCACCTACTAGTGTCTGGGCCAAAAGGACACAGGAAATCTCTTCTGGACGCCCATATGAAAAGTAGGACCTAAAATAGCTAGACCCCAATAGGCTTAACGGGACAGATAATGTGAATGGTTCAAGTTGCTGCATCCAAACTTAGCCCATTCTCATATCTCAGCATTTGCTCATTGGGCGGACAAGCCCATCTCTAATCAGTGTTCAAGCTCCTATTCTTCCACGCATACATTACTGGCTGGCTGGTACTCTCTCCCCTCCCACCCTTCCCCTACCATTTCTGGCACCCTCTTAAGCCAGGGGTTGGCTGCCACAGAATATACACTAACAAGTATGTCAGTGAAACTCAAAGACAGTGGACACTGCAGGGAAATGAGAAGTTGTGAGAAAAACCACCTAGCACTCCTCTGCCTATGGGATTGTTTCCGACTGCCAGCACAGAGAGCGAAACCATTCACCCTTGTGACTGGCTGGCTAATACATCAGACCCTGTGGCAGCTCTTAGACTCTCCAGCAGCAGGGCCAGCCACTGAACTTATCACACAATCTCTGGCTACAGTGGGATGTACCAGATGGGTGCTTCCTCTCTGCAGCCCTGGCAAGAGCAATTCCCTGCTAGAAGGCGAGTAAGGCAGTTCAGACTAAAACTGAGCCTGACATTAACAATGGCAGCCTCCACCGTTCCCTCCTCTCCCAGTCAGCAGCAGTGGAGTGTGAAAGAAGCCACAGTTTTATTTAGGGGGGAAAAAAACTATAAAAAAAACTTATTTCAGAGTAGCAGCCGTGTTAGTCTGTATTCACAAAAAGAAAAGGAGTACTTGTGGCACCTTAGAGACTAACCAATTTATTTGAGCATGAGCTTTCGTGAGCTACAGCTCACTTCATCGGATGCCTCATAGCTCACGAAAGCTCACGCTCAGATAAATTGGTTAGTCTCTAAGGTGCCACAAGTACTCCTTTTCTTTTTAAAAAAAACTTAATGCATCTTAATGAAGCTTATCAAAGAGCTGAGACACTTATTAGACTTTACTTGCTACACAATTAAATCAGGGACGTTTTTCTCTCATTTATTTCACCCTCTGCAAATCACATCGCAGCTACACGGAGCGTCTTTGCCTCTTGTTCAAATGCCCCCCCCAAAAGTCCAGTGCATCGTCTGAGAATGTAGCCCCGTTAGCTTGTCTAGTACGGGTGCATGTGCACTGAGGCTAGCAGAGGTGACAATGCAAGTGCAGATGGGCCACAGGAGCTTTAATAAAAAGAACAGGAGGACTTGTGGCACCTTAGAGACTAACCAATTTATTTGAGCATGAGCTTTCGTGCGCTACAGCTCACTTCATCGGATGCATTTAATGTCTCATCCGCATCTGCTTAAGGCTGAGCGAGGAGGACACAGCGATAAAAACGCCTACAGCTGCTCTCCCCTGGCATTCTCACCCCTGGGAATCTTTCCATGGACTTTAAAGGGAGCTGGATCAGTGAAATGTGCAGCGAAGGGAGGTTGTGCTGAGTATGCGTGCATAATTCAGAGAGGTATTTTACAGGATGCACATGAGCTGAGAGGCAAGGGCTCTCCAATGAGGGTATGACAAGATGACCGAATTGCTGCGTAGCACATAGGAACCCAACCGCTGCTGATGCAACAAGATTAACCCCAAATATCCCGAAGCTTTCAAAATAATGCATGTAAACTAAATGCAGCTCCCACATGTACTCTGCTCAGAGCACTCTTCTATCAGACTCCTCCTGGTTGCCCTCCTTTCCGTTTGATGCTTCTAGTCCCTCCAGTCCCTCTCAAGGAACACAAACATTTCTCTAATGATTTATTTTCAAAGGTATGGCGAGCGCATAAACCTATGACTGATGGCACGTACGTGATCATTAAAGTTATCCAGTCCCCTCCACCCAGTATAAGCTGGCTGGCTTGTCCTGACACGGATGACCTTTTTATGTATATTTATGGCCATCTTCCTTCCCTCTGGGTAATTATAACAGAAGAACACCATCAACCCATTATATAACAGAGGAAGAGCAATGCCAAAGGATGATATAGTTGAATCTGACTTTAACTTCCACAGCGCAGAAAATGGGTGTCAGTGAAAGTGAAAACTTAGATCGTTCCTTATAAACTATCAAATATTATCTTATTCTTGCTGCCAGGTCTTAATTGCTGTGGATGATACAGTCGAGAGACCCTTCAATTTATATGGACCTGTGTGTGATTCCTTCTATATAACTATTAAATATTTCATTGAAGTTTTTCAGTTTACAGGCAACACTATAGTGCAACAGAATGCAATAAACGAAAATCAAATATACAGTTCCAAGCAAAAGTGGAGACTTGGAGATTTCCATTAACAGAAATATTACCATCTGGCACCGGTCAGACTGGCAGCAACTTGCGACTAGTGAGACCACAGTTATGATTCATTTATGGAAACACCTGTCTCTGCTATAACCTTAACCTCACCTCACCCTCCCTATTTGCCTGTTTATTAACAAGAGCTGGGCAAAAACTTTCACAAATTTTAACAAAACTTTGATTTTGAGTAAAAAACCAGGATGAAATTTTGGTGAAGGTTTTTATAAAAATTACAGCCCTCCCCCCGTATTGTTCACCTATCAAACATTGTCTAAATCTTGGAGTGTGAGCTCTTAGACAAGGACTCTTTGTGTTATTTATTTGTACAGTACCTAATACACAAGACCCCAATCCCTGCTGGGACAGTATTAATAACAAGAACAATGTGAATTTACCTTCATCTTAAATTGAGATTTATATCTGAATCATAATCATTAGTACATTTAGATGGGTTGATTGTCAAGTTTTTTCTCACAAATGTTAAACAGCAAAACGATTTGCCCCCAATATTCTAAAGGCTTGGTGAAATTTACCAAGTGATAATGGATCCATACTAGCCACGCTGCTACCCCGGCATATGGGTGGAGTGGCTAGGTGTTGGGACCTCTACAACTTACAACCTGCCGAAGCAAGATCTGTGCTGGTTGGCTCTGAATTAAGGGAAGAATTGGTGCTGGACTAGTGGAGAGATTATTTGGGCAGCATTAATTCAAATCCAGTACCCAGGAAGTCCTGCGTCTGAGGGGGAACAGCAGAACCATAGGCTGGAGATTAACTTGTGACCCTTCACTCCCTTGCATCACACAGCAGCTGCTTATCCAGGATGGGTGAGAGAATTTTATCAATTACGTGCACTTACAGGCTCAAGCTTGAGAAACTTACAAATCAAACAGAAAGTAAACTCATCACTGTAGAGAGAGCAACAACTTGGGCTGCTGACCGCCTGTCCTTTCCATCCTCCCATGTAGGAAACTGCAAAACCCTGCTGCTTCCCTTATGAAACCAATCAACTTTCCATGAAGAATGATTTCTTTAAACATAGAATTGAAATAGCTCTGGCTTACAATAGGTGACTCCTATTTAACAAACCACATGATATAACCATATATCCTTGACCTAATCTCATCAGGCAGCTTGGTATCTTCATTATTGCGCTTACTAATTACAGCTACCCAACACCAATAATTAAAACACACCTTTTAAATTCTTTTCCAGCAAAGATTTATACTGCACACATCATAGGTGAAACATTATAACAATGAATGGTCACCACTCTCGTACTGATATTTCTTGATTTTACTGAGGGTATAAAAGGCTTACATTAAAAACAGCTTTATGATTTAGACTATATAATAAAAAGAAAATCATTATGCTAACTCTTTCATGGCATATTTGGGAGAACGAATTCAACAAAGAATGGCATGTGTATCCTCACAAAAACTGCTAATGCAAATTAGATTTTATTTTATGAATTTCATAGTGCTAACATTAAATGTCAGGCTGGTATAATAGGGATATGAAGTCAATATAAAAATACAATGAATTGTAAAGTGAGAGGATATAGGGCCAGAGCCTCAGTTGCTATAAACTGATGCTGCTTCATAGGCCAATATCCAGCTGAAGATCTGGCCCTACAGTTTTTAAATCATGAGCTTAAAATATTAACCTTGTGGAAATCACTCATTAAACCCTCCAAAATTATACAAAGGCTTTTACCAGGCCTTATCAATCAGTCTATTAGACAGGATGGTATTCACAAAGGGATTTAGGCATTGCAATGCTTGACCATCACAACGCCTACGTTTCAGATGCCAAGAAAATCACAGGAACAACTATGCAATCCACAAAGCTGACTTAGGCGCTGCACAGAACGGCTTGCCCCAGGGCCAGGAAAGCGTGGGCTAAGCCAACCCTGATTACAGGATGAGTCCCACCTGAGAGGAATTAGGATTTCTGTATAAAAGGAGCTAGGGGTAAGGCTGAAGAAAGCTTGCTGTAGGAAAGAACTAGAGGGTAAGAAGAGAAGAGGACAGTACAGTACTGTACTATCTATAGCAGCTGTAGAGAGAAGCTCAGAGCGGGAAAGACAATTGCTGGGAAGAAAGTAAATAAGAAAAGCTCTTCAGATAGGAAGGCCAGAGAGAGAGAGCGAGCCTGATAAAGCAAAGTAGAGACTGGGAGACCCAGAGGGGAAGTAAAGAGGTGAGGCAGGAAGTGGCCCAGGGAAACTGGCATAGAGACTGGACCTGGGGGTGCTGCTGCACCCCCTGGCTTGAAATGGCTTCCATCATATGCAGGGTTTACAGTTTGGCTTAATGGCACTCAGCACCCCCTCTATACAGATTGTTGCACAACACCTGAATGGGGTAAAGGAGCTGTCCTAGCTGTGCAGTACAGGGTGTTTGGGCCAGAACCCTCAGTAGGGTTCCCCTACTGACCCCAAGGAGGGGGTATACAAATCCTCTGCAGCAGGCTGAACTGAGGAAGAGCCCCAGAAAGGGGGGAAGGATTTTTGTTTCTGTTAAAGGCAAGTTTTGACGCTTAGGTTAAATGACTGTGACCCTGGAAAGGGTGGACTAAAAACTGTGACTTATCCAGTGACTCAGCCCTCCACTTATTCGGCAGAGACACCATCACAGCAATGGAAGAACTTGGGGCTGTCAATACGGGGCACTGGCCACATGAGGTGTTCCTAGGCCACATCCACTTGGGGGCGGGGGTGCCTAGCTGTGTAGACTCATTTACAGGTACCCTTAGGAGAAGGGGGAGAGAGAGGCCCCTAAGGAAGTGTCCATGCAAGCCAGCATGTTAGGTGGCTCCCTGCCTAAACTAGATGCTGACAAGAGGGGTGTGAGTGGGGCACCCGCCTTACTCTACACAACACAGGAATAGGCCACCTTATAACTCTTAGCTCAGTGGTTAGAGCACTCAGCTGGGATGTGGGAGATACCCAGGTTGAATTCACCCCTTCTCTGCAGCTCTGCTAGAGGAGGAGGGAGGATTTCAACAGCGGTCTTCCCACCCGTGGCAATCATGCCCCCACCACTGAGCTATGGGAGGTTTTGATGCCAGGCTCCTTCAATCTCTCCTTTTGAAGCTGTTGCCCTCTTGATAAATAATGAGGGGTTAGAGCCGGGGGAACTGGAGCCAGGGTCTCCCTCTCCCTGGTAGGTGGTCCTCTCTGGGCTGCAGAGCCATTCCCAGTCTCTCTCCCTCGCCCCCATACTTAGAATTGTCATTGGGCAGAGACAAAGAGGGTGTCCCACATCAGAATATCATGTTTCTCTGGCAGAGAGTGGGGAACTGACTCAAAGCCTCCCACTCCCAGCTCGGTGCTCTAACCTCTGGGCTAAATGCTATGTGATGGGCTCCTCTTTTGGAGGTTGGGCTCTGAGCACACCTACCAACTCGAGACAAGCAGCTGAATGCTTGTCTTCCCTCAGTTTGTGGATTGCTCTGGAGCTTAGGCAGGAGATAGACACCTGGATGCTTTGAGGGAGACAGCAGTGGGGGTGCTCAGAGACAGAAACAGAGGTGCTCAGGGAACTTTTATTCTGAAAAGCTTAGGCGTTGTATGAGTTTAGGTAGCTACAGGGCTCAGCGGGAGCCAAAACTGGGAATTAAGTGCCTAAATACCTTTGTGGATCCCACCCTCAGGCCCCAATGCTACAAACGCTTATGCTAGTGACTAACTATGGCCCTGAGCTGTCCTCTTTAGTTCAATGGGATGCCTCGTGCCTTAAGTGTTTGCAGGATTGGGGCCTCTTGCTAGATGTAAAATAGACTGGGATGTAATGTAAATGTTGGCACACAACACTGCCGGAATATTCTGCAGGGCTGGAGATAATACTTAGTGTGAAAGGAGGACCTGATTCTCCTCATTGCCTCTGCTGTAAATCAGGAGCCAGCAATGTGGTTACAGCAATATAGAACCAGAGTAAGCGAAAGGAGAACCAGACCCATAAGCTGTAGAACGATTTATAATTGAAATACAACTACCAAGAAGCCCTATTAACCATTTAAAGGGACAGAGGTCAGGCTTTCAAAAGTAGCTAGTGATTTGGGGGTGGGGGGCAAACTGAGAGCCCTTTAAAGGGCTGCGGTTTGCAGAGGGCAGGTGCTCCGCATTTTTTGAACATCAGGCCCTTCTAAGGCATCTCCGGTTGGACACCTCAAAAAAACAAGGCCCTCCTACAGTTCTGTTTGAAAAAGATGTTGATAGGAAAACTACCCCCCATGAAAAAGTGGGAGGGGAACGTGGACAAAGAAATTGATCTAGATGAGTGGGTGCCTCCATGGGAAAGGGGATAGACACCTTCAGTTTGCATAGCTCACAAAGAAAACTTTCATAAACTACTGTCTCGATGGCATTTGACTCCAGTTAAGCTCCATCTAGTTTTTGCTACTCGGGAGGCACTCTGTTGACAGGATTGTGGGGAACATACTGGCACACGTGGTGGTTGTGTTGCAGGAATTAGACCATCTGGGAAGGAAATTATTAAAGAGATTAATCTTATGACAAAAAATGCTAGCTTCCCAGAGATTCCCTGACCTGCTTACTTAATGCTCCAGTGAGTAAAAGGTCTACATTTTAAACAGAACAAATGAACTTCTTTTATTGTTAACAGCAAGGCCTTGTATTGCTTATCCCTTGAAAAATGTGACTTCTGTAGAATTGTGGCAAAATATGGACTGTCCTTGTGATGGAAAAGCTTTACATCAAGAATGGACACAAGAGTAGTGCCCCAAAGAGGTAATTTAGTCACCCTTTTTTACAGTACTTGGAGGAGGAGAGAATCTTTAGCCAGGTTCTTTGAGTATTAACCTGATCCTAAATAAGTAAGGTATGATGAAGTATTTTTAACTTTTCATTGTAAGCTTGCCTTAATAAAAAGTTTTAAAAAATCAATTGACTTGTAATTTTGGGGGAAGCCTTATGAAAACCTTGGTGTAGGGCTCAACTGTGCACTCCCTGCTGGAAGACAATGAATGTTTTGGATATATGAGGAATGCCGGATCAGGCCTTTTATGCCATCTTCTAAGTACGCACAGATTCTTTCTCCTGCCTCTGACAGGAAGTCTGGGAATCCTGGCCTGAGGTGACATGAGAGAGCTCCAGGCACACACTAATCAAGACTGTATGCAGCAAGACTCTGAAGAAATGGCCCTCCTGCAATTAAGAAATCCTTGTTTTCTGAGAGACATGTGACTACCCTAACAGAACTGTGCCCACTGGGTAGCAGAATGCAGCTGTGTGGAGTGGGTTAAAATTCTTGTCAGACTCCATGACCTCTTGGGAGCCTTTACTAATGAATCTGAAAGGAAGTTACTCAAAAGTGAATGAAAGAACCTGGGGGATTGGTGAATGGCTAATATTTATATCCAAAGGTCCCAGAGTGCTCAGCAAATTCACAAACTGCATGTGTACACGGAGCTCACCTCAGCCCACGTGCTGTGGGGTAGATCGTGGCAAACTTTAAAGAGTGCACAGTAACATTTTCTATCTAGTTTATTTATAAAAGGTAGCTAGCTACCTGATGGACAAAGCCTGGGTTGCTATGGCCTTAGCATTGCTGCAGAGAACAATTTTCCTGAAGGGGGGAATCTGAGGTAGTTATAGTGCAATCCATTATGGCTTTATACATTGTGTTCAGGACGTCAGCTGTACCAGTGTCAATTAGAGCAGCCTTAGGGCAGTCTAACTTAAATGTGGCTGCTAGCAATAACCCTGAGGAGCTGTTCTGGAAGCCAAAAATAGCCAGACCTCAGCAGTGCCAGAGCTTTTAAACCATTCAAAAATCTGCTAGAATTATTCTCCAGGGTCTGTATCTCCTAAGTTTTTGCTCCCACTACATCATTGGAGCGGCATAAAGGGGCTGTAACACAACGTATAGTTAGGCCCTGTGTGTCTGTCTGAACTGTATTAAGTTAGAAGGAAAGGTCCAAGGAGCAGGGAGTGAGGTGCCATCTATATTTTGTACAGTACGTTGGTGGATGTGTACACCCGCACAAAATAGTATCACTCTCAAAGATACTAACCGTATAGAGAGAGTGACTAAAACCTTTTTACAGGTACCTATGAACAAAGACGTGTCTAGAAGATGGTAGGCTCATGGAGAGAAATAAATTGTACCACTGTGGTCCTATTGGGTGATTAGGCTAATAGAGAAACTTCTCAAGTGTAGTTCAACAGGAAGTGAAAATACTTATGAGATAAACTATGCAATAGTGAAATCAACCATAACTGCACAATGCAACCAAAGACTAAACTAAATAACGTAGTAAAGTTCACATTTATTTATAAAGGCCCTATAATAAATTATACCAACATCCCCAAAAATGCACAAGCAGATCTAAAGGGCCCATGAAAATGGCCCCAGAAAGGAGTCAGTTCTCCACCTTGTCCACCTACAGAGAATCTACTACTGGCTAAAGTGCTAGACTAAATAGATGTGCCTTGCACAAGATCCGAAAGGACACCAAAGGCAAGGGCTTGCCACTGAGAAAGTCCTACTGTCAGTCCTATGGAGCGCAACGCTGGAGCAGACAAGAAGAAGAGAATCCTAGCTAAGCACCACTCCTGCAGGAGAGGTGGTCTCAGGCACAGCTGGATTTTAGGTCACTTAGGTCTCGGAAGAGAATCAATACACTGAGTTACATTTGGACACAAGGCATTTCCCAGAGAAGAACTCAAACGTTGATTAAAGTGGGTAATCATAATGCAAACTATTAATAACTACGACTTTTAGAGTAGGGGAGGAAGAGAAGAAATGCAATCTCCTCTCCCAGTTGTGCTGTAGCTTATCTCTCCCTCCTGAACGCTGGGACTTACAATCAATGGCCTTTCCTCCTGGTAACCATGATACCTACTAGTATTCATAGAGTGCTAATCACTGTATTATCTAGACATAAAGACATGAGAATGGATTCTGAATTCATTTGTGACCAGTGTAAATCAGCGTAGCTCCACCGAAGTCAATGGAGTTATATTGACACAACACTGGTAGAAGCGAGTGTCCGCTGTAGCCTGTGCCACCATCTGCTACTGTAAATAGTTGGTTATGTCCCTAATCCAAATTCTTAAACATAACAAAGATGCCCATGTCGGTTCCTGGAGACCACATTGGTCCTGGTTTTCTGAGGTAGGTCCTAAGCAGCCACAGCTCTCACTGACTTCATCTGGAGTTGTGGGCACTCAGCACTTCTAAAAATCAGACCCTTCTCTCTACCAGACTCGCACACGGCTGGGCACGTTCAGTACTTCATTTGTGCCAGGGCTGAGTCCTGGCACTTCTAGGCTTGGCAGTCCATAGCTCTGCCACCTCTGGGCTTGCCGTGTCAGTTATGAAAGTAAAAAATGTTGCTCGAGCCCCGGCAGTTACATTACAAATTAAACACTGGATGCGTTCTAATAATACTCAGTGGCTCCAACAGGGAAAAGCTGGCTGACTGCTATCCATACTAGTGAGCATCAGCGATTTTCTAGTTACCTTCGTATATCACCATCCCTGACGTGTTTTCCTGAACTTGTTCCCTTAACAATCTCTTATTCCATTCACAAACTCCAGATTACTCCAATCCCTTGTCACTCTGAGATACGTTCCTTCAAGGAGTAGCAACTAAGGATATTAAGTAGGATAAGCATGCTTTAAAAATGCATGCTGAATGGAATTTCAGCCTACTCCACTAAGCCAAAGGGGGTATGTCTACACAGCAATGTAGCCCAGGCTTGAGCCTGGGCTCACGCCTAACCCCCCTTGCATCCACACACCAATTGTGTTAACCTAGGGCTCGGACCTAAGGTGCCAGGCCCCTCCAGGGCTGGAAGATCCAAGCACGTGTTAAGCTGGGACCCAGGGTCCGAGCGCTATTGCTTTCCGATGTGCATGTGGCCCTGGCTTGATTTGGGTCCTGGAAGTCTTCTGGATGTATCCCAGAGTTCCTCGGGAAAACCTGGAGGATCAGGAGCAGAACTCCATTCTTAATTCTGACACTGAATTTGCTGCATTAATTTTATAGCCTTGCGAACTGGAGATAATACAGTCTACACCACAGAAGTGTTGCAAAGCTTAATTAATGTTTACAAAGCCCTTTGAGAACCTTGAATGAAAGACACTATAAAAGAGAAATACACTAACTATTATTCTTAGTGTTCATTATGAATGGGAAAGTCAAGTACCCAGCAATCAGATTAGGATCTGCCTACCATGGCGCTACACTGGGTGTTTAGATACTGGGATGAGAGGCACCTTTGAAATACCAGGGATCGCTAGACAGATCTTTTCTGGAACATCAATTACATCTGGCACAACAACCAGCTACTAGCCTGCCAGCTGTTAAGGGCAAGGCCTTGGCCAACACTTTCATTAATAAATGGGTGAAAGTAGATGCACACCCTGGCATGCTCCGACCTGTGCATATGCAAGGAATGGGCGTGCTCGCAGAAGCTGGGGTTGCACATAAGCATCTGGCCAACTTCTTATGCACATTGGGTAATGTGCCTGCAAGCAAAAATGCCCACCCATGTTTGCAGCCGCGCTTTTGACAATGTGTTGACAAACTGCATTTAACAGGTGCATTTACTGCAAAGCCTGATGCACAGCTACGATGCCCTATAAATAATAACCGGAGTGTAGCTCCTAAATCCGCTGGGGGTTGGAGGAAAAAGCCCTGCCCATTATCACGTCCTAACTCGTGGTTGGAACATGTCTGCTCCTTGCAGAACACACCCAAGCGCGTTGCAGCCAACTTCGCCGTGACTGGGGTCACAGCAGAGCTGAGGCTGCAGGCAGCTTTAATGTTTAAACCAGGCTGTCACCTGACCTAACCTGGCTTGTCTGCTCCGGAGAGGGCGGCTGCAGGCGAGACGGGATCGGGGGTGGTGGAAGGGGTAGGAGCCGCCTCCTGACGTCGAGAACCTGCCCTGCGAGTGCGGGCGGCGCTGCCTTCCCCTGGCAGGAGAGGGAAGGAGCCCGGCCGCAGCTGACAATGTGCAAAGCCAGAGGAGCGGCCAGTCGGGCAGGCAGAGCCGGCTAGAGGCAGGCGCTGAGCCGGTACCTGCCGCCACCCGCACCTGGCGGAGCGGCAGGGGCAGGCGGCCGCGGCGGGCTGGAGCAGGTACCGGGAGGCCGGGCCGGGGAGCGAGGGGGATGGATCGGCAGCCGACAGGAAACAGCTGATCCTCGGTGGCTCTGGCCTGCGGCCTCCGCCACAGCAGCACCTGGCTGGATTGCAATGCACCAGCCGGCCCGGGCCTGCGTGCGGGCTCCTCGGGCGGAGTGGGGAGAAGCGGGGCCGCTGCCCGCTCGGTGCCTTGCCAAGGGGGCAGCTGGGGCTCGGGGCTGTGAGATGCGGTGGGGAGCCGGCCGCCCCCGGGGAGGGGGCGCAGGGGCTCGGGGTAGAGAAATGCGGGGGGGGGGGATCTGGGGTACAGTGTCGAGAGCAGGGCAGGGGCGGAGGCGCAGGGCGCCTGGACCGAGAGAGATCTGCCGGGCTGGGGGCCTCGGGGGAAGGCGGCTGGGCCCCTTTCCAAGTCCTGGTGGCGGCGATTGATCGCTGGGGGGGCCGGGGCAGGGAAGGGGGGCCCGGGGAACTGTTCGTACGCTCTCCAGTCTAGGGCTGGGGGGGGTGGGGGGCAGAGCTCCCCTCCCCCGGCTCTGCTCTGTTCCGTCCTCCACCCCCCCGCATGATGATTTTGGGCAGGGAAATAGACAATGTGCTTTAAACCATCTTATCCCTGATCCTCCCCCTCCCCTTTCTTCAGCCCGGTCCTCTCGAGACAAAGAGCCCCGGTCTGCCTCCCCCATGACTAATGGGGTCCATCCCCCCGATCCTTGGACCCGCAGGCTGGAGGGTTTGTTGTCGCACCTTGTTTGGTTGGTGTTTTCCCTGGGTGTGGATGGCTGGCAGCAGCTTTCTAATGGTGGCGGATCATGGAGGAATATGCAAGCTAGCCGGTTTATTGGCATCAGTGGCCCACCACACATGCAATCAGCATCTTAAACATCCCCTAGCGGGTTTTGTTCTCAATCTCTGCCCCTCCATTGTGGTGGATTTGATCACGTTAACATCCAGTGTGCTGCTTGGTAAATCCCACCTCCCCACCCCTCTTCCTTTAAAAACAAAAACACTTGTATATTCAATGGGATTAAGTGGCTTTGTTCTGCCTTTTTTTTTTTTTGTGGCTTGTATAAATAACCCTCCTCTCCTCCTAGAGATGTCCATAATAAGCATTAGTTTCAGTGGTGTCTGCTGCTAGGGGTGAGAGCTGATTAAAGATACAGCCTCTCTCCACTGAATCTAGCTAAGGGTTGCGGCTTCAATTCCTCCACTGACTTTCTGCATTGTGGGCCAATAGCAGCTTTATGGAGTGTTTATTCCCTTCCTCCTAGCAACAAATGCCGACATGGACACACTGCATGGCATTAGAAGCAAAATGTAGTGTCAAGAGGTGGGCTGAGTGGCTTTATCCCCAAGCGTTTCTGTAGGATTCGCAGCATAACAGTGCAGACCTTTCTGTCTGGGTCCCTGCCCTTCACAAATAGTTTTTGGTACGAATACAAGGCCTCCCGGCTTCTTGCACTTACAGCTTGAATGGCATTGTGCCCACTCACAAGTCGATGAGGCTGTTTTGAATAGGCTAGAGGTGACAGGGGAGTGGATTTACAGTGGCATCCTTTCTGCAGGAGAAGTCCTTCCCTTATGTCGGCTCCTGGGGCAGTGGTGCCAGGTGGCTTTCTGTGATTGTTCACATCTAGGTACTTTTATGTTCCCAACAAGGAATACCTAAGAAGGGATGGAAGGAACCAGAGGAACTCGGGGGCACTCACAGATGCTAAAAAAGGAAAATAAAGGAAGTCCAGTAGTATGTGTTAGGGATACTCAGTCGTGTTCTAACCACTGACTGCTTGGTGTTGTATGGGATACAGATGAAGTCAGAATCCGTGCCCCAAGGAGTTAATAATCCTAGACAGACCACATCCAGAACCTCTCTCTGAGCCTCCCAAGGCAAGCACTATCTTGGAACTCATTTCAATGTCCCTTTGGTGGATGATGGCATTTTTTCTGATGCAGGATAGTGTTTGTTAGTCTTATCGCAGTTGCGGGCCCATGTCCCAGGAGTTAATAGTTCCATATCAGCCCAAAAGCCAAGTTAGGCACTTGCCTGAGAAGAGGATGTAAAGCCAAAGGTGCATAGCCCAAATTGCTCAAAAACTAGGGGTATCTTTTCATGTGAACTTAGTGTCATGTGACTTTGTTTACACACAGTAAAAAGGGGATAGTAATACTTGCCTCAGGGCTCATGAAGTTTACTTCATGTTTGAAATCTGCTTTGAGATCCTCAAAAGGAAGATTCTGTAATGCAGAGATCATGGGCATGTGTTATGATAAATGGTCTCTTTCCCCTTCTTGCTGATTAGTATTGTTGATCCATCCTGTTTTGTTAGATGGACATCACACACACTCTCACCTATAGCTAGAAACAAAACTTTGAGAAGAGGAAGATGTGGGGGAAATCAAATGGATAGAAAAAAGAAGGGAGTCTAATTAGTGATGCATTCTTATTTTCTTCGGGGATGGGGGGGAGTGGGAAGGTGAAGAGAGAGAGAAACGCTCCTCTTCCCCCCAAAACAAATGATTTTCTTCGCTATCCACTCTTGCCCAGGAACATCAGAAACCTAATGGGAGCGTAAAAGCAGCGAACAGGTTTGCTGGAACAGTTGCCTGCAGAAGTCATGCTCTTCCTTTATGCATTAGCATTGCTGATCTCTGACCATTCCTACCTTAGAGTTAGACTGTGATTTAACAGTGAGCCTGGTATAATGGGAAGTATGTAGCTGCACTGTCCTGGAGCAGACTGGAGAGCAAACTGTGATACACCTCTGATAGTCACAGTCTGTTCCCTGTTTCTTCCCACTTGCTGCGGGGTGGGGTGGGGAAGTAAAGAGCTACTAATATGAACAGTAGCAGGTTGCATCCCCCACCATGTACCAGCTGAGCTCCTGTGGCTTGCTCATTGAGATGGGGGGATGCAAGGCTCTGTCCACTCCCTGCCCTACATGGCCATTCCCCACCCACTTGCTCTTCCCCTCTCCATGTCTTGTGTTCCTCCTGCGATGCGGGTACCCCACAAAGGAGAATAAGAGAGCACATTATGTCTCCTTACTCCCCGAGTTGGTATGGCCAGTTGTTATGAACCAGCTTGACTGTTTGAATATGGAGGTGGAGGAAGCATGCACTGTGCTCCTTGCCAATCTGGAGGATGCAGCAGGTTGCCAGTGCCCAGAGAATGCCTGGTCCAGAGAGCCTCCCTGCTTAAGAACAAAAACGGCCATACTGATTCAGACCAATGGTCCATCTAGAGCAGTAGTTCCCAAACTTGTTCTGCCGCTTGTGCAGGGAAAGCCCCTGGCGGGCCGGGCCTGTTTGTTTACCTGCCACGTCCGCAGGTTTGGCCGATCGTGGCTCCCAGTGGCCATGGTTCGCTGCTCCAGGCCAATGGGAGCTGCTGGAAGCGGCGGCCAGTATGTCCCTCAGCCCACGCCGCTTCCCACACCTCCCATTGGCCTGGAGCAATGAACTGCAGCTACTGGGAGCCGCGATTGGCAGAACCTGCGGACACGGCAGGTAAACAAACCGGCCCGGCCCACCAGGGGCTTTCCCTGCACAAGTGGCAGAACAAGTTTGGGAACCACTGATCTAGACCAGTATCCTGTCTTCTTACAGTGGCCAGTGCCAGGTGCCCAGAGGCAATGAACAGAACAAGTAATCATCAAGTGATCTATCCTCTGTTGCCCATACCCAGCTTCTGGCAAACAGAGGCTAGGGACACCATTCCTGCCCATCCTGGCTAATAGCCAGTGACTGACCTATCCTCCATCAATTTATCTAGTTCTTTTTTGAACCTTGTTATAGTCTTGGCCTTCACAACATCCTCTAGCAAAGAGTTCCACAGGTTGACTGTGCATTGTGTGAATAAATACTTCTGCTTCTATACCACCTGTTTGCTTTGTAGCCATTGGATTCCGGTAACCATGTATTTTAATCTGTTTATAAACTCCCACAAAACTTGCTTAATTCATTTAGATTAATTTCAATGCTGTCAATTAACTTGCTTCTGTTACTGGCCAATAAGTAATAACAAACTAGATATGTGTTGTTTTATTTGTTCAGGATGTTTAAAGGTTAAGTGCCAAACACCAAAATGAGTGTGACTTCGTGGTTCCTGGTGAGCAGCACTGGCATTCGCCACCGGCTCCCTCGGGAGATGATATTTGTTGGCAGAGATGACTGTGAACTAATGCTCCAGGTAAATATATTTTCATAAAAAAATTTCTGATCTGGTAAATATCCCTTGAAGATGTAGTAGATGCCTTGACTGTGAAGTTAGGGGTCTAGATGCTGTTGCAGACCTAAATGTTGCTTTTAAATAAATCCCCTAGTTCATAAGAACTTGATTTGAGGCTAAATTTACCATATCCACAGAGGTTTAATGGACTTGTGAAAGTGACAGTGAGCTTTCTCAGATGGTCCAGTGATTAGTCTGAGAGTCAGGGCTTCATTAGCTGTAAGGTAACAGCCTAGAGCAGATTAACGGTGCTACTCCTGAGGGAATTCTGAGCCAAAAAATTAAAAATTCTGTGCCAAAATTTTAAAAGTTCTGTGCACAATATTTTAAAATTCTGCATATTTTATTTGTCAACACAGTATAATTATGCCATTTTCAATTAGTTTGATCATTTATTTCAAAATACCCATCAACAAGTATGTCTGTAACAATACAGACAACAAAAAAGAGTCAGAAAATTTGTTTTGACAAATAGATTCCTTACTCCACATATTAGCACATTTATATGGCTCCACAGAGAGAGGGCAATACTAATATTTCCATGTATGTCAAGCACAGAAGACTTCAAGGGCATGTCTACACAGCAAAGGAAACCCTGTGGCTGGTCTGTGGGGCTGTTTCCTTGCTGTGCAGAATTGCGGCCTCAGACTAGAACCAAAGGTCTAGGACCCTCCCACCCTGAAGGGTCCTAGAGCCTGGGCTCCAGCCCCAGTCCAGCAGTCTACACAGCAATGAATCAGCACCGCAACCCACACACCGCGAGCCCGAGTTGGCTGGCACAAGCTAGCCAGAGGTTTTTCTTTGCTGTGTAGACATATCCTAAAGGGCGGGACGTCCTTAGGAGTGAATTTAGGCCTTGATCTGGCCCAGCACTGAAACATGTACAGATAGTTCAGCACCTGACTAACAGCTGGAGCTCAGCACACGGTAGGAGCCACCGGCTGGGACCTCCCCAGTCCTGCCCCTCTCTGGCTCCAGGCGCAACACGATAGTAAGAGAGAGGGACAGAATCCTGTACACACGCTCCGCCGCGCCCACCTGTGCGGTGATTTACGTTTCCCCGGCTGGTCCCGGTGGCCAAACCAAATGGACCCGCATGGTGCATGTGAATCAATTATTCTGCAGGGAAAGAGTAAAATCTGCAGGGGACATTAATTCTGCACTTGTGCAGTGCTGCAGAATTCCCTTAGGAGTAACAATACTGATGCTCATACAGACACTACACAAAAGAAACCCGATTCTGTCCTGTCATGCTGAGTGGTTAGGCTATTTTGTCCTGTAGGTTTTACTGCATATACCATCCATTGATGCTTGTGATTTTGGTTTTTGCTAACTTAACATTTAATTACATTGTTAGTGCTTTCAGAGTAAACATCGAAGCCAGGGACTTAAAGGAAACTCTAATGTTCAGTGCAGAAACTTTAGCTGATGTGGTGTTGTGAACTAGATGGCATCCTTCTGTCCCAAAAAGTTACTGTGTTACTTGTACATAAAGATGATTTTCTCCCACCCCCCTGTGGAATAATCCAGTTTGTTTTCAGTCTTGGCCTTGATGGTCAGATGTTTCAGCTAAACAATGCTACATATTGTTGAACATACAGATGTACAAACTGGAGAAGAACATTAACCAGGAGCCCTTCGCCTTAGGATTTCGTGGAAATTCAGGACCAAAATTCTTGGATTTGGCCTCGCAGAAACATTAATATTTAGATGCAGAGAGATCTTCATTGTGGGGTGGTTGTTTTTTAGTTACAAATGAACTGGGCTGCAAAGAGGGGAAAGAGCTTTGTCTTGTGCTGTCTAAAGCAGAGTTTCCTGTACACTCAGCCGCAGATCACTGGTTGCAGCATTTAGTGGTGATTGGCAGAAAGCTGGCTGTTGTGCAGTGGGGCTCTCTTCCCGGTTTCCACCTGCTAAATAGTATAGAGACATGTCATAAATGCTTTTCTAATATTGTTTTCCAGTGCACACAATTTTTGTAGCTGCTGCAGGGACTTTGTGTGATTACGGATAGGAGGGGAGAGATTGGGTTTCCAATCAGAGGGGAGGGGTTAACAAGCAATCCATCTATTAAGATGTGGTCTAGCTATAACAACGTTTGAGAAACCTCTACTCAAAAGGAATACTTGATGTTTTGGGGGCATTGGTTTGCAATGAATGAAACGGCCAGACTGGATTTTCCAGAGTTTGCCACTCCAGCATTGTATTGTTTCATTTATTGGGGATTCCCTTGATCATGCTTTCTTGGATTGTCTTCTTATATTTCTATGTTTGGAAGTGGGAAGTAAGACGTGCAGAGGTAAAAAATGTCCTAATATTTTCTGTAGGGCTGTATCTGACTGTTCAAACAACCTGATTGTTCCAAAGGGCTTGAGTCTTTAAGTGACCAACTTGAGGCCTTTTAAAGGAACCTGATTTCATAGGGTGGGTGCTTGGCACTTTCTGAAAATCAGATGGCTCTAGTTGGGCACTCAAAAATGGAGACCCCAAATCAATAGTCACTCTTAAAAATCTTGGTCGCTGTTTCTTTCAGTGTTAGCCCATTGCAAAGCTAGCAGACTGGACCCTCCCCATTCCTCTGGTGCAGTATTTCCATCTGAGGAGCTGCTCTGTGAGGCTGAGCGCTGATTCAGCGCCGTGCTGCTCCTGGACTAACAGACTCATGCCATCAGCAGCAAAGCCTAGCAGCAGGGATCCTTTTAGATTCCAATCTGGTTCTTTTTGGTGGGTCACAGGTCGGGGGAAATGAAGTATGCGCCAATAGAAGTTGTGAGGAGGATGTGATTGTGGTTGGGAGTCTGGGTGAGAGAGTGAAGGGAGGCGGGTTTAACTGCTCACCCAGACTGAAAGCTGTGGATTGCTTCTTAAGGCCAGTTGGTTGATGTTCATGTGACACATCAAACGTGACCCTTTCTGAGTGCATTTCTTTGCTGTCTTCAGTAATAAGTCTTACTCTTGCTCAGGGGTGCCCAACCTATGGCCCGCAGGATACATACATAGCCCACCAGAGCATTTCATGAGGTGGCAGGGCTCGGGCTGTCAGCCCCAGGCAGAGAATGTGTTTGGTCCACACAAGGCTGTGCTTAGGTTTGTGTGGCCCTCCTGTATAATAAGGTTGGGCACCACTGCTTCAGATGATACTTAACTTCTCATTTTGAGCAGCATAGTGGGTTATTGTACTAGCTATTCACTTCTAGAGATGTTCTTCAGAGCTATTTTAGGTTCCAGATGAAATGAGTTTACAGTAATCTGAGGCAGATTATAGAATTTTCACGTCACATATGTGTTTGCAAAGTTGCATGTGAGCAGATGGAGGTTGGGGGTCTAAAAATAGACCTCTTGCTACAACAACTTTATCACAAAACCACTGTGCAGACTGGCATGACAGTTTGTCTTTGGAGGGGCATAAGAAGTGGGAACGTTGCACGCTGCATTGCATAGAGGTGTATTGGCAAAGCTCTTGTATGGGGACCGTACTACTAGTTTACTGGAACCAGTACATTTGTTTGTAACTTCTGGGTCAGCGTGCTTATTGAAAAGTTATTTTGTTTGTAAGTGTGTTTTCGGGGATTGAGCCATTAGCAATAAATTATTCCTAGTACACATACAACAGACTGTTATTGTCAGGGGAATGGAATGTAAAACCTAATAGGTCTCTACCATTATGATTATTTAGTAGTTGTACTGTGGTAATAACAAAGAGCCTGATCAGGGCCTCATGTGATGCAAAAGACAGTCGCTGCCCCAGAGAGCACACTATCTGTTGTTCTGCTGCTCTAGGAATTATTTTGTGGGGTGAGGAGGGAATAGATTCTTATTTTTAAATTTCTTGAGTTGAGCTGCTTCCAGGTAACGATAGATTCCTAAACAATTAAAATGCTTTACTGTGTCATTACAAAAGTATAAAAGGATGCTGTATGCTTTTTTTTGACCCGGGTTTGCTTATTTCATCCAAAGGACTGGATCTACTGTTGAAGAAGATTGTAGCCTTAAAGCTTGTAACTAAATTGGTTTGCTAGGCAGGAACTTAATCTTTCTGGAACTCTTCTACACCTACTTAGAGGATTAGAAATATTTAGAATACTTCTGCCGTGTTATCAGGCTTTTTAGTGCAAGTATTTCCACTTTTTAGGCATGTTTTGGTTCTGAACATTGGTAAAAGGGAAAAACTGGGTATAACTTGTATTTTGAAGTGCAGCCTGGATTAGTATAAATAGTTAGGGGCTCAGTTCTGTTATTCTCAGGTTGAGTTGTACTTTGCTCTTCAAGCAGTCCTCTTGATTCCAATGAGATTATCCAAGGAGTAAGGTATTATTCAACAGGAGTAAAGATTTCAAGATCCACCTCTTAATAACATAGTAAAGAATGCCAATTTTGCATGACCTTTTGGGGGAAAAAAATCAATTTTAAAAAAATATTTCCCATTAAGATGTTTTGGTCAAAACCATTTTTTTCCCCCGGGGAACTTAGGGGGAAAACAATAACAACTTTTTTCAAACTTTCCTGAAAAATATAATTGGCATTTTTAATCAACTCTGACCTTCTTTTTAATCTTTTTTGTATTTGGGGTTTGAACAAAAATGAAGAGAATTATGTTTTCATAAACTGAAAATTCTTACTGAAAACTAACCACTAAAAAAACAAGACTGGCACTCTGAGCAGTGAGCAGGGAAGAGGAAGCTGGAATTGGTTGGGCACCAAGGGGTCGGGGATTAAGAACCAATGTGATGCAGGGAGGGGGAAGAGAGGCCCTGATAAGGCCCTGGGATGCAGGGGAGAACTGGAACTGGCCAGGCAAAGAGACTGGGAAAAGGAGCCAGGAGGGGGGGAGACTGGGCCAGAACCTGGGAGGGTGTGGGTGGTAGATTGAGATTGGATGAGGAGCCCAAAGAGGGGTACATTAGGAGTGGGCACCGGGGTGTGTGGGGAGGGTTAGGGAAGAGTCAAATCGCATGAGGGGCTGTGAATGGGAACTGAGGCTGGTTGGGGAAGGAAACAGGGACTGGGTGTGGGATGGTAAATACTCTGATAAATCAGGTCCGAGGTATCTAAAACTGGGCACCCAAAATTAGTGGAAACTTTTGACCTAAATCATTTTGTGCCTCAGCTCCTCATCTGTAAAATGGGGATACTACCCTTGCATGGGTGTTGGGAAGATAAATTCATTAATGTTTATGAAACACTTAGCTACTAACTCACAGAACTCTTCATGGGAAGAAAATCTAAGGGATAAAGGAGTTCAGGAGAGCTGGCAGTTTTTAAAGGCACAACAGCAAACTATCCCCATATGAAGAAAAGATAGGAAGAATAGTAAGAGGCCATTATGGCTCCATCATGAGCTCTTCAATGACCTGAAAATCAAAAAGTGGAAATATGGACAACTTGCTTGTGTTGTTCTTTTGTACTCATGTTTTGCATGTAGACACAAATTCAGAACTTCTAACACCATGCATTACACCTAGCAAGGGGCATAAAATGCAGTAAGAAGGGGTCCTATAAATATATTAGGAGCAAGATGAAGGAAAGTTTAGGCCCTCTACATAATGGGGAAGGAGAGCTAATAACGGATGACATCAATAAGGCTGAGTTGTTTAATGCCTATTTTGCTTTAGTCTTCACTAAAAAGATTAATTGTGACCAGATGCTTAACACAATTAATATTAACCAGGGGGAAGGAACACAAGCCAGAATAGGGAAGAACAGGTTAAAGATTATTTAGGTAAGTTAGAAGGATTCAAGTCAGCAGGGCCTGATGAAATTATCCTAGGGTACTTGAGGATAGACCCCTGCAAATCCGTGGATATTCGCAGACCATTTTTGCAGATTGCAGATCAGATGCTGATACAGATTTTATATTGAGAGCCCTGCAAATCTGTGGAGATCTGCTTTATATCCGTGGACCATTTGTGCGGCTCATGGATCAGATGCGGATACAAATGTTGTATCCATGCAAGGCTCTACTTAAGGAACTAGCTGAAGCAATCTCAGAACCCTTAGCAGTTATCTTTGAGAACTCATGGAGGGTGGGTGAGGTCCCAGAGGAATGGAGAAGGGCAAACATATTACCTGCCTTTAGGGAGGAAACAAAGAGGACCTGGGGAATTATAGACGAGGCAGTCAGCCTAACGTCAATACCTTGAAAGATACTGAAACAAATTATTAGGCATTCAATTCGTAAGCACCTAGAAAATAGTAGGGTAAAGAGTAATAGCCAGTATGGATTTGTCAAGAACAAATCATGCCAAACCAACTTAATTTCCTTCTTTGAAAGGGTTACTGGCCTAGTGGATAGGGGGGAAGCAGTGGATGTTGATTTTAGGAAGGCTTTTGACACAGTCCCACATGACATTCTCATAAGCAAACTAGGGAAGTGTGTTCTAGATTAAATTACTATGAGATGGGTTTACAACTGTTTGAAAGACTATCAACGAGTAGTTGTCAATGGTTCGCTGTCAAGTTGAGGGGAAGTATCTAATGAGGTCCTGTAGGGATCCGTTCCAGACCATGTGCTATTCAGTATTTTCATTAATGACTTTGATAATGGAGTGGATAGTATGCTTCTAAAATTTGCTGATGTCACCAAGCTGGGAGAGGTTGCAAGCACTTTGGGGGATGGGTTAGAATTTAAAGTGACCTTGACAAATTGGAAAATTAGGCTGAAATCAACAAGATGAAATTCAATAAAGACAAGTGCAAAGTACTTCACTTAGGAATTAAAAATCAAATGCATGGCTACAAAATGGGGAATAACTGGTAGGCAGAGTACTGCAGAAAAGGATCTGGGGTTATAGTGGACCACAAATTGAATATGAGCCAACAATGTGCTGCAGTTGCAAAAAAAGGCTAATATTGTGGGATGTATTAACAAAAGTGTCGTATGCAAGATACGGGAGGTAATTGTCCCACTCTACTCAGCTGGAGTACTGTGTCCAGTTTTGGGTGCCACATTTTAGGAAAAAAGTGAGGAATTGGAGAGCGACCAGAGGAGAGCAACACAATATTATAAAATGTTTAGAAAACCTGACCTATGAGAAAGAGTTAAAAATAACTGGGCATGTTTAGTCTTGAGAAAAGAAAACTGCAGGGGGGTGGGTGGGAACCAGATAAGTCTTCAGATATGTTAAGGGCTGTTATGAAGAGGACTACGATCAATTGTTCTCCATGTCCACTGAAGGTAGCACAAGAAGTAAATGGTTTTATCTGTAGCAAGGGAGGTTTAGGTTTAGCCCCTGTCTACACTACAAAATTAAGTTGACCAAAGTTATGTCAATGTACATGTCCACATTATGTCCCCTCTGTTGCTGGTGCATGTCCTCACTAGGAGTGCTTCCATCGACTTAACTGTATGGGGCATTGTTGGACACTGACAGCTGGAGCCCACCCCCACAGGACTATGGGGCTATGGTTGTTGGCCCATGGTCGGGGGGCGCTCTGGCTGTCAGCTGCATGCGGGGCTGACCGCCAACAGGCGATGTAAATAATGCAGTGTCTACACAGCCACTACATCGACCTATGTGCCATGCCTCTCGCAGAGGTGGAGTTATTAGGTCGGTGTAGTGGGCAGCTTACATCGATGGGAGCAACATTGTAGTGTAGACACTGACCGAGTTAGACCAGGCCTAAGATATTAGGAAAATCTTTCTAACTATAGGGATAATTAAGCACTGGACAGTGGCATAGCTACAGTGGTGCAAGTGGTACAGTTGTACCAGGGCCCATGAGGTTATGGGTTCAATCATCACTGAAGCTGAACTGGACCACCATGGAAGAGTGAGGCTCACTGGCCCCACAGGGCACTGGGCGAGGCTGGAATGGGAGGTCCCTCTGGCTGGGGTAACCCTGGGCATGAGCAACTGACAAGGACACGTGCAGAATGCATGGGGGTGGGGGTCAAAGTGCTTGGGGATGTGCAGGGACAAGGGTTGCCTGAAGATGGGAGATGTGGCCCCCTCCTAGAGAGAGCACGCAAGGTAAAAGACACTTTGTATGGGTGGGGACTAGGAAGGGTTGGGGGAGGGGGACTGTAGGATTGGAAGATGGGAACTGGCGGGCTAGATCAGAGCTGGGGAGACAGGAGATAGGGAGATGGAGCAGAACTGGGTGGAGCTGGGGTGCTAGATTACAGCTATTTAGGATGGGGGAAGAGGGTTGGAGTGCAACTTGGTGGGTCTGGATCACAGCTGGGGAGCTGCAGGGTGTGGCAGACTGGGGTTGGAGCCGAGCTGGAGGGGACTGAGTGGGGAAGCTGAGGGAGGGCTTGTGGGGGCCTGAAATGGGGCTGGGAGGGGGATCAGGAAAGTTGGAGGGGTAGAAAGGGGAACTAAAAGGGCCTGGAGGGGTGATTGGATTGGGGTTGGGAGAGCTGGGGGTCTGTAGGGAGGCTGTGAGGGAGATGGAGGGAACCTAGGCAGGAGCTGTGGGACGGGAGAGCTGGACTGGGGCTATGGGGAGCTACGCAGGAGCAAGTGGATGGGTGGGGGGCTGTATTGGGGTGGATTTCAGAATTGGGAAGGGGGCCTCTAATTTATTCTTGCACAGGGGCCTTCTGGGGCCTTGCTAGGCCATTGGCTCTGAAATAGGTTACCAAGGGAGGTTATGGAATCCCCGTCATTAGAGGTTTTTAAGAACAGGTTAGTCAGACGCCTGTCAGGGATGGTCCAAATTTACTTGGTCCTGCCTGAGTGCAGGGGACTGGGCTTGATAACCTCTTGAGGTCCCTTCTTGTCCTATATTTCTATGATTCTGTAGGGATGAGCACCACAGAAAAGCCTATGAAGAAATTAATAACTTTGTCTTCAGAGCAGGGGTTGAACAATGTGCAGTAAATAAGGAACTGCATATAGAATAATGAAAAGAAAACAAAATATTGAACAGCTGCTCATTAAGTGAGCACTGTCTACCCAGTGCACTGAATGAGAGAGCATTTTTCCCACCAGATCCCGACGTGGTTATGTAATTAAATACGGTCTCATAACGCATAGGTCCAATGTGTCTGAATTAAGATTGCATAGGCAACATTACTTCTGATGTTTCCTAACTTCTGAGTGTTTGAATTTGCAACTTTAATAGCGTTCTTGTTTTTTTGGTCTCATATGTATAGCGTATACTAAACATACAGAGCTATGGCTTCGAGGAAATTGACATGAACTTCTTAATCTACTTGGCTACATTTTCACTCTCGCCACTGCTCTTTGGGTGAATTCATCTTGCGCTGCAGCACCCTTCCGGAATACCCGGGCTCTGGAGACTCTCTGAGTTCTGCAGAGCCAGCGCCACTGGTTCTAATGCCCCTCCGCCCCTCTTGTGGAGGCATTGGTGCCGGCGTTGTCTGGGGTGGAAGCAGGAGAGGTCAGGGCAATCCTGTGCTCCAGCCTTACTGTACCATTGCAGGGACCACAGGGTCTGAACCAGCCCTTCATTACAGGAGGCAGAAGCTGCCTCCCCTCTGTCCTAGGGCTGACTTTAGCATCAGTGCTGGAAGGACAGATCTCACCTCAGGTCTCAGATTACCCTAAACTATTTATTTGTTCATTAAGTGGGCTAGGCGCCTCACAGACTTGTCTGAAGTAGGCCTATCGATGAATCACAGTTAACTCAAAAAAATTTATCGCGATTAATTGCACTGTTAAACAACCGAATACCAACTGAAATTTATTAAATATTTTTCTACATTTTCAAATATATTGATTTCAATTACAACACGAATACAAAGTATACAGTGCTCACTTTATATTATTATTTTTATTACAAATATTTGCACTTAAATATGTGAATATGATCAAAGAAATAGTATTTTTCAATTCACCTCATACAAGTACTGTAGTGCAATCTCTTACAAATGTAGATTTTTTTTGTTACATAACTTCACTCAACAACAAAACAATGTAAAATTTTAGAGCCTACAAGTCCACCTAGTCCTGCTTCTTGTTCAACCAGTCGCTAAGACAAACAAATTTGTTTACATTTACAGGAGATACTGCTGCGTGCTGCTTATTTACAATGTCACCTGAAAGTGAGAACAGGTGTTCGCATGGCACTTTTGTAGCCAGTGTTGCAAGTGTAAGCGGGGGAATAGTCCCGCTCTTGTGGGGAACTTTCCTGGCTTCTGCACTACCCCGGTGAAGGGGCTAGCGAAAGGATCTGAGTCTTCACTCCCACTTCCTTTACGCAGTGGCCTCCCTGCCCTTGAGGATTCCCCTTCCACTCTCCTGTCTGGCAGAGTCCTCGTAACCCCAACAAGGTTGGGCCCAGGATTCCTGGGGGGCTCGACCCCCAACCCTGCTGCGGTCACCTAGGACAGGGTCTAGGGTATCTCCACTCTGGGGTACTCTCTCTGCACTGGGCACTTCTCT
Organism: Eretmochelys imbricata; assembly: GCF_965152235.1. Classification (NCBI taxonomy): domain Eukaryota; kingdom Metazoa; phylum Chordata; order Testudines; family Cheloniidae; genus Eretmochelys; species Eretmochelys imbricata. The sequence goes on from NC_135577.1 coordinate 115,641,300, forward strand.
GACCCACTGACCATTACATACCAGTTAAAGCAAATACAAGTTATTTAATCAACAATTACATTTAAAAAGAATAAGGAAAAATGGGAAAGGTTAAAGGAAACACATCAGCCTGCTCTGTGGCAGGGAACGTCACAAACGGTGTCTCTGGAATGTCCGGGCCGTTCACAGTCTGTTCCTTGTAAGTCCCAGGCCTTCTTCTCAGGCCCTGGCTGTGCTGTAGGGATGCTGTGGGTTGGACACTTGCTCTGGTGGGGCCACACGCTCTCAGACTCTAAGTGGTAGGATCCTTCTTCCCAGTGTCGCCCCCGCCCTGTCAGGGTTACGATCCAAGCCTGGCCTGCAGAGCCTCTTGGCTGAGGCGTCTCCCTGTGGTGGGCCCGCTGCCCAGGGTCCCCCTCGCTCTCCCCAGCTGCTCACCGCACCCAGCTCCGGACTGGTCCAGCCCCAGCTCCACCACTCTGTCTCTGCACTGCTGCTGCTGCTCTGCCTCCAGCTCCCTGGGCTGCTTCTTTGGTCCCTCTGGCTCTGGTTGCTACAGCTCTGCTCCCAGGACAGATTTGCTCTGCAGGCTGCTTCTGTGATTCTGCTCCTAGCACTGACCTGCTTCCTGTTTTTCTGGCCTCTCTGGCTCTGGTTGCTGCAGCTCTCCTCCCAGGGCAAGTCTGCTCTCTCTGGGCTGTGCCTCTGGCTTTGGGGCTGCAGCTTTGCTCCCAGGACAGGGTCTGGTCCCTCTGGATCTGGCACAGCTCTGCTCCCCAGCTTAGCTTGGGCCCCTGCTTTGACCCAGGCAAATCCAGCTCACATGGAGGATGGGACCTCCCTGGTCTCCTGACTCCCTGATTAGCCTGCCCGCCCTGTCATTCAGGCTGACCTGGAGCATTGGCCTCTCCCCATTGTTCCTGGGGACTGTCAGTCTCAGGGTCCTGATTTCCCATAGACCTTTCCCCTTTTAGTACTGGGAGCTAGCCAACCAAAACACTCCCACTGACTTAGTAAGGGGGCAACAGTCCCCTTACACAAGGTATTTACATGCCAGATATGCTAAACATTCGTATGCCCCTTCATGCTTCAGTCACCGTTCCAGAGGACATGCTTCCATGCTGATGATGCTCGTTAAAAAAATAACGGTTAATTACATTTGTGACTGTACTCCTTGGGGGAGAATTGTATGTCTTCTGCTCTGTTTTACCCCCATTCTGTCTGATATTTCATGTTATGGCAGTCTCAGATGATGACCCTGCATATGTCCGTTTTAAGAACACTTTCACTGCAGATTTGACAAAATGCAAAGAAGGTACCCATGTGAGATTTCTAAAAATAGCTACTGCACTTGACCCAAGGTTTAAGAATCTGAAGTGCTGGCCAAAATCTGAGAGGGACGAGGTGCGGAGCATGCTTTTAGAAGTCCTAAAAGAGCAACACTCAGATGTGGAAGCTACAGAACCCGAACCGTTAAAGAAGAAAATCAACCTTCTGCTGGTGGCATCTGACTCAGATGATGAAAATGAACATGTGTCGGTCTGCTCTGCTTTGGATCGTTATTGAACAGAACCTGTCATCAGCATAGACACGTCCTCTGGAATGGGGGTTGAAGCATGAAGGGACACATGAATATTTAGTGCATCTGGCATGTAAATATCTTGTGACGCCGGCTATACCAGTGCCATGTGAGTGCCTGTTCTCACTTTCAGATGACGTAAACAAGAAGTGGGAAGCTTTATCGTCTGCAGATTTTAACCAAACTTTTTTTTCTGCGCGATTGCCTGAAGTAGGAATGGGTAGATTTGTAAGCTCTAAAGTTTTACCTTGTTTTATTTTTGAATGCAGTTATTTTTTTGTACATAATTCTACATTTGTAAGTTCAACTTTCATGGTAAAGCGATTGCACTACAGTACTTGTATTAGGTGAATTGAAAAATACTATTTCTTTTGTTTTTTACAGTGGAAATATTTGTAATCAAAAATAAATATAAAGTGAGCAATGTACACTTTGTATTTCATGTTGTAATTGAAATCAATATATTTAAAAATGTAGAAAATATCCACAAATATTTAACTAAATGGTATGCTATTAACAGCGCGATTAATCGAGATTAATTTTTTAATCGTGCGATTTAATTGTGATTAATTTTTTTAATCACTTGGCAGCCCTAGTCTGAAGACAAAGGTCCCTGCTCTGAGGCGCCTACAGCCTTACAGACCACATATAAATGGGGACTGTGCCGTAACAGCAAGCAAGTGAATGAGCTGTGGGGTTAGCACAAGTCCTCCTAGTTTCATGACATCTGAGTATAGCCCTGCTATTTTGGTTCTGTGTTTTCACGTGTCTGTTTTGCTAATACTTAATGGAGGGGTGGGTTAAGACTTATCCAACTCACCCAAGAAGCAGGTCTTGAGGGGGCTGGAGGCATGATAGACCCTGCGGGAAAAGGCCGGAGATGGTTCTCGTGCAGCAAGCAATGGGGAGGGAGGAACAGGGATGAATAGTGTGACGTGAAGTGGGCAGATACTCAGGCAGCTTGAGCAGACGAAAGGTCGTGAGGGCTTAAGCAAAAGGAAGAGCAGAGTGTTACGTAGGTGCTAAGCTGGGCAGAGCCTTGAAGAATGTAGCATGGGCTGGAATTGAAGGACACAAGGCAGTGAGCAAAGGGGACCAGAAGAGGGCTGGATGTGACTGGACTATTTGGTTTGTATGTGTGTTTGGGGGAAGGGACATTAGCCTTTCATTGCTCCTAGTAAACGTACAAGCCAGACTTTTTTGTGGCAGCCTTCTGGACAGATTGCAGAATGGCACAACGAGTCGGGGAAGCCAGAGAGGAGGAAGCTGCAGTAGCTGGGTCGAGAGAGGATTAACGATGAGTTATAGACATGTTATTTCAAACTGGGTGAGAAAATTCAGTGTATGTTCTGGTTAAGACTTATACTCCTGAAAGATTCTAGATCCTGACCTGCTGAATTGTGGGTTTGTTTCCTTCCCCTGTCTAGAGTCTTCCCTTAGAGCTCTTGACAAGTGGCGAGAGCGCCACAGATATAAACCCATAAAAATGCTGGTCAGCTGCAAATCTAGTCTATTTCAAAGTAATGGATTAAGCAGTCTCCAGCACTGCACCCACCTCTGAATCCCCTGGCCAACTGCTGAGAGTTTGCATTTATATTTTCCTGGGTTGTGTGTGTGTTTTTAAACATTTTTCTGCTCCCGGTTGCTATACCAGGGCCCCAGTCCTGCACTGGAATCTATTCGTGTCCACCATCTTGGTTGTGATGGGACTAAAAGCATCAACCTCTGCCATTTTGAGGCCTGGCTCTATTCCTGGAACTGTAATAAACTCATATCCCCTGTGGATTGGGCACAAAGTGGAGATGCATAACACACACCCACCAGTGGGCTACTCTAGCACATACCCCTACACTCATGCAGAGTCCCATTGAAGACAAGGCATGCCCTACTTTGACATATATCCATTGTAACAGATCTGTTGCAGGGCTTAACTGATTGTGCTGGAGAAATAGTGAGATGGACTGTACACAAAGTGCTGTCAAATGCACAAAGTAGACAAACGAAGGAAAAGAAATCCATCTGGGTAATCTCTCTTGGTGTTGTGAATTTTGGGTGTTACTTGTAGCAATAATAAGTGAACAAATTTCAAATCAGAGTATGCGGTTTTTAAATTGATCCAGTGGTCCCTTTTAAAAGGCTGGCACCAGGAGGTTTAAATTTCCTTACTGGGACAGTCACTGTTTTGCACTGTGGCTAGCTCTGAGCATTTCCCAGAGTACTAGTAACAATTGTTACTGACAGAAGCGTAACCTACTCGGCATGGAAAGTATTTGACTTAGAATGAATGTTTGCTGCAGGTTGCTGCCAGAACGCTGCAGTTATCTGAGTGCCAGTGACACACATCAGACTATCGTTAACATACAGAATACAGCAACTGCCATCCTGTATTTATTTTATCTCAGAGTCTGTTCGGAAGTTGCAGACTGCAACTTTGTTGTGGAAACAGCAACTTTCTGCATTCACGGCGGCTTTTTCACAATGCCACTCGCAAATGTGGCCTGGCCGCCCTCTGTCATGATGGAGGGGGAGCTGGGCTGAATTCCAGGGAGTCATGCAGAGGCACCATTTAGGTAGGGTGGGCCAGGGAGCTGACCCTCCTGTGCTTAGCTTTCACATAACTCAAGCTGGGCTGTTCTTCTTGTCAGGGGGAGGCTGTTTGTGGTCCCATCCTGGGGCAGGGAGTGAGGTGCACGGAGCCAGCTGTGGAGAGGCTGGCCCCTGCGGCTGGTGGCAGCATCCAAGGGCTGGAGGTGCTGAAATGAGCCTCTGGAAGCCAGGCCTGGCAGGGAACTGCGGCATGGAGGAGGTGGGGTATGTGCTGGAGGAGGTGTGGCATGGAGGAGGTGGGGAGCCTCTGCTGCCACTGGGATGGGGGGGCCTGGTCCCTGCATTCCTGCACACTCTGGGCTATGATCGCAACTCCCTTCTAGGAACTCCAGGGGCTGGGGAGGGGGCGAGGGCAGGGATGGATGTGGGGCAGAGAGGGAAGACCTACATTACTTTCCCCCAGCACATGGTGCCCACACTGGCGGGATTGGTCCCTGCACTGTGTGCCCGCACTGGGCCTAAGTGGCCCCTGGACCGCCCACGGTAAGCTGCCTCCATCACTGAAATCGTGCCCTTACTTCAATGCCACTTAAATTTGGCCCAGCCGCAACTTCCTTTGATAAAACCTTAGCTTTAAAGCACTGTGGCTGCAACCTTTGAGCGTAAAATCACAACTTTCTGACAGCCGTATTTATCTCCAGTAACATGATCCCTCCTGGCATTGGCAAGGCTGAGTTCCACGTCTTGATCCTGTGCATAAAGCTGGAGCAGAAGGGCTTTGCCCATGGATTCTGTGCTGAGCCTGGGGAGAAACGGAATCTGGATCTGCCTAGAGACCTGGGCTCTGACTGCCACTAAACCATATGGGGATATGTAAGAGGCTGCTTGATTCTCTCCCCCTAGGCAGCTTTCTGACCCTGTGGATCTCACTTTGAATCTGTCTGTGGCCCACTGTTTTCTTTCCTCTCTCTTCCCTGCATCATTCCTGGAGCTCTCCCTGCTCTCTATACATAGAGCCATGGAGACCTGCCACACAATATCTGTTCTCTGTGGTATGGGATCTCCCTCCATGGGGACTCCACTACTTTGGATTCCTGCACTACAGAGCCACATTTTTGAGCTGCTTATGGTTCTAACTCAGCAGGCTCAGGATTTGAGGCTATGTGACCAATGTGGTGACAGTATTTTCAGGGACCACAGACATGCCACTTGGCTGCATGGGTAGGCGCAGTGTATGAAAGGGCTGATACAGGGTGCCGTTGGAGGTTTTCGAATTGGCACACAGAGATTTAGGGTAGGTGTGTTTGGAAATATGCCCCCATCTAATGTAGGCTTTAGGAGGGTTATCAAAGTGTACAGTACCCCTCCCTTTGGATAACTTTGTTAATTTGAGGCAAATGGTAAGTTCTAGGTATTTAAAACATGGCGTATTATAGACTGTGATGGAGAAACAGAGCAACGTAACATTATTAAGAAGTGATTATATTTCCGGAAAATTAATACTGTGTAAGGCAATATTGTATTGTTCCACGTTCCATGTTACCCTTCAGAAAATATAGTAAATGCTGTTATTGAGTGTTCAGGAAAAGCACACTTCTTGTCTACAAGATGTGTTAATTTGAACTGATAGTAGGCTCTGTACTAGAACTGGAGAAACTTCCAATTTCTCCTTCTGTCTCCCTGCCCCTCCCCATCCCCCCAGGGTTTAACCTTCTGTCTGGCTCTTTCTAGCTCTAGGCTTCCATACAAACAGTTGTTCCCCTACCCACCTCATTTGAGAAGATGAAACCCTGTTTTTGGTGTTTCCAAGTGAAATAGAAATGATACTTGTATTAGTGTTGGAATGCTTAGTGCTCTGTTTATCTCTGATTCTTCTCGTCCTCTAAAATACTTACAGCTATCAGCTTGTTTCACTTGTTTTTTGCTTTATAATTATTATTGTTTTAGACATCCTGTTGTGGATTTTTTAAAAAGAAGCACATGAGAAATTCAGATAGCAGCGTTTCCATTTTAACTGTGTCTCCCGCCCCATCCCGTTACATAGAGCACTGTTGTATTTTTGTGATGGAGGATGCAATTGAACATGTTTCTTACTCTAGCACCTTCATTAGCCTGATTGAGTCAACATGCTTAATAAGCTGATGATTCCTAAAATTCTAATGTAAATGTGGCTGTTCTTACTCTGTGTGACTTTATCCACTAGGGGCCTGACTAACTCCCAGTGAGGTCAGTGAGAAGACTCCGACTTCAGTAGGAGTTGGATCAGGCTCTAGTCTAACAATCTTGAAGGTGATCACAGTCCATCTTATTCATGAGTAGGATATGAAGCATTCTGCTCAAAACCAGAAGAACAAAGGTTGATCAGCCTCCAGCCCTTGAGGTTACTGTTACACTGAAAGTGAGAGCTATTTCCCTTAAACTTAAGTGATGTCATAATAGGCCATTCCTGTTCCCAAATAAGAGTGAGCATGGGCAGATTTGCATGGAAATAAGTAAAGGTGTGAATTACAACTCATTTTAGTTATTTTGCTTCTAGTTTCCACATAGAGAAGCCCTCAGGAGCTCCTGTTGCTGATTCTTATGGCGTGCGTTTGTTGATACAAGTGAAAGCAATAAAATTCCACTTTTCTGCTGGGGAGCACAGCATTTCGCATCCGTGTTAGTTGTATAACGGTTAAAATACGAACTTTTGTTAATGCTTTCTTTAAAGAGATGCTGCCAAGTAGTTTCAAGACTGTGGGCCAGATTCTTCACCCTATTTCTGGTCCTTCTGCATCACCAGTGTGGTGCAAGAAGGATGAAATTTGGTTACAGCTGAAAATTCCTCCTTGGAGAAGACTTTTCGGTTCTAGGTCAGCAGAGTCAGCTCCTAAACCAACCTACCCACTCTTGGTGTAGGAGCTGCGATGGGAGTGGAGCTGATCTCTGCTCCCCTATGGCAATTTTCAGCTAGCACATGGGCCCTAGGGGACTGTACCCAGCTGTCATAAGTTCCGATAGCCCCAAGGCTACACTAATGTACATCAAGGCTATGAACAGGGAAGCCTGAGAATCAGGGAAGCATAACCAAACCACTGATGTCCACATTCCCTATGTCCCCCTTCTACACAGACTGTATCTTGGTGCAAGAGAGAATCAGGACCTCTGTAACTTGGTGCAACAGAGAGTCTGTCTTGCATAAATCTTTTTTTTTTTTTGTGGGGGCGGGGGAATCATCACACGTTTGCTGTGTTAATTTCTGTGTGGCACACCATAAGTGCCAGCTGGCTCTACCGCAAATGTTTATTAACAGGCATTGTGCCCAGAGTTCTCCATTTCTGCAGACACCACTGATTACTGTGATGCCCCAAGCGTCAGCTAGCCCAGGAACCAGGGAGTCCCTGGTAGTGTTAGCTGCTGGGTCATCTAGTCAGAACATTGCTTATCTGCTTCTCTGTGTCCCATGGGTGGTACGAGACCTTTCAGTATGAATGGTGCAGCCAAGAACCTGTATCAAAGGGGCAATAACTCAGAGCAGTAGTAAAGCTTTTACCTGCGTCTTGATTTTGGCTCATCATTCTTTTTCCCGGTCCAGTTCTGCATGGTGCTGAGCACCCACGGCTTCCATCGATGGCAGCGGGTTTGTCTTGATTAGGATTCATGGCTGTGTTGCTGTTAGAAGATGAGTTAATGTCCTAAAACTCCAATCTAGCCAAGGCAGTGTAGACTTTTAACAAGTGCTAAGAAGATTGAGTTGCCCCTAGGCTTCAACTGGACTAGCTTAGCAACTGCTTCCCTCCTTTGCCACATGAGAATAGGAGGACCTGTTAGTCAATGCCTTCCAACAGCAACAAACCTTTAAATCCTAGTGGAGGTAACCTAATGGGTAGTGAGCACTTAACACCTTGAAGGGCAGGTTCCTTGGTCGTCTCCCATTACGACAGCGGTATATCCTGTTGCATCGTTAGGCCATCTTTTGGCGTTGTGAAACCACATAAGAGATTGTATTCTGTAGGGCAGGGCAGGACGGCTTGAGTGACAGCTTGTGGAGGGAGATGAAGTCTGTATCAAAAACAGTCATGGTCCTGAGGCACATGCAACCCTCTCAGATGGTCCCTTGTTTTAGGCCCAAAGTTGGCCACATTCCGTACACATTTGGCAGGACTTTCTTCTGTCATTTCAAGTTATTTACATCAGAGGTAGAGTCATGAAACCGAGGTTACAGAAAGAATTACTTACAATAAAGGGATGAAGCCCGCAACCTCTTTGAGGCCGGGATCATTTTTTGTTGTTGTTCTCTTTGTACAACACCCAGCAAGATGGGATCCTGGCCAATGACTGGGGCTACTAGGTGCTACTGCAAGACAAATAAAAAATAAAAATGAACATATTTCACTTCCTGTGTGAGTAGCCCTGTGTGTCCATGTCTGTGTCTGTCCATTTCTCATCTTGGGTCTGGGTCACACACTGCGTGGTCCAATTGCTAGGTCAAAAGCCTAGGACTTGAGAGTGGGGTTCAATTCCCTGCTTTGCCACAGACTTCCTGTATGACCCTGAGCAAGTCACTTAGCCTCTCTGCGCCTCATCTGTACAATGGGGATAATAGCACTGCCCTCCCTCAGAGGTGTTGTGAGGATTAATATGTTAATGATTGTGAACAGGGTAGATTTGATTTAAATCAAATTCATTTAAATCATTAGTCAGGAAGACTCGATTTAATCATGGTTTTCTACATAAAAATGCATTCTTGTTGGTTGTTATAAACTTAATACATATTCTTCACAACTCAGGGATAGATGTAGGTTTCATTTTTAGAAGGTACACACTATACATTTTTAAACAGTGATTTATTTTGAAAACTTTTCTAATTAGTTTTACAGCTATATCAGAAAATGAATGATTGTTTGGTTATTTCATTTACCAAAAGTAATTGAAGCAGATAGTTCACCTCCCAATGACTTCATAAATATCTCCAATTCAACAGGTTAATCCTTAATATTTGGAGGATTTTCATACCATGCTGTATGAGGAGACCATCACCAGACAGACGTTTAAATTGTTTTATTTAACTAAAACAACAACGTTAAGTATTCCGGATTTTTTTCTTCAACAGGAAACATATAATATTTTAACAAAACAAGCATATGTCCCTCGCTTCTCACATTTACCTCCAGACTTCTTCTCCTTGTCCAGATCTATTCCGCCCCCAAAAATCTTAGAGAGAGGTAGGGGATTGACTCTGTGTACACGAATTTGCAGAGGGACAATAGAGTTGAGGTCTGTTATTTCTCACCTCTATATATTATTTATTTATTTTAAAACATTTTTGCTGTTAACAAGCATGTTACCTCTGGAGACACAAATCCACAGTTTGCAAACTGCAAAACGAAGCATTTCTGATGGTATTTTCTAGACTGAGCACTGAGTCCCATTGGGTAGATATAAAGATTAACCTAAATAATCTATACAGAAGCCCCGGAACCCCATATGATTGGGTCCCTAATCCACAAACTATTGGAACTCATTTACAAAACTTTTCTTAAACTTTACATGACTGTATTGTCTCATACTATAGAATTAGAATGTATAATCCCTATTCCATGATGAAATATCTTTGAGCTATAATGTATCTTAATTAAAAGTATCTTTGGATAGTTTTTTTCCTCAAAAAGCATTTTATCAAAAAAATCCAATTTAAATAAAAAAATCTGATTATTTATTTATTTTTTTAAAAAAATCATTGATTTTTATCCACCCTGATTGTGAAGTACTTTGAGATAGAGTTATGGAAAAAGCACTGTGTGAGAGCTAGAAGGTGGTGGTGGGGTTAGTAGGGGGTTGCCATAAATGTGTTGGAGTCTGGGGGGTACTCTTGAATGTTACTTCTCTGCGTGCAGTATCAGTTGTCCAGAAGACATTTTCATATCATGGAAACTGTTGTACAGCTTTAACTATCATGGTCACTTCCTGGCTCGACTGATAGAGTAATGACACCTTTTGGATGGCATGGCAGTTAGAATTGCCTCAGCAGTAAGGATGATATTTCATTTGGAACTGGCTGTATTTACATATAATGGTGACCCATTTTACTTATAGGGTTTTTTTTTCATGAGATACCACAATATAGCTAAGCAGTAACTTCTGCTTTCTGAAGCAGGATGCAAATGATGTAGGATGTCCCATGATATATAAACATAACCTCCAAATTGAATATATGTTTGTTTCCAATCAACCCATTGGGGTCATTCTGGAGGACACATTTCAGTGATTGAAACTTAGTCTGGAAAAAGAAGAAAAAGCTGAGGATTTATCTGCTGCCAGGAACATTATCAACATGTTTGACATCAGCAAGGGAGAAAAAATTCTAGCAAACTGTTACAATATTTGTCACAAAAAAGCCATTCTTTTGTTTTGATCCTGGAATTCTCATGAAACAAGTGCTAGCCTCTCTTTGCCTACAAGCAAGCTGCTAGAGCCATTTTTAGAATAGTGTTGTGGAAGTCAGTGTGTATATACCAGGAGAAGGGGAGCTACTCCTCTCTTCCAACAGCTGATTGATAGATATTCAGAAAAAGTGTAGCTTTGCCTCCTTACTTTGGTGGTTTGTTAATTTTTAGAGATACCCAGAGATACTACAGAGGTTTATATTGATGTGCTTTTCATCGACTGGTCTAGTTTTTCCAGTTAGAATTCAGGTCATATTGGGAAATTGAAAATAATCCTAAATATAGAGCAGAGGGTATCAGTGACCTCATTAAATTTTTCAAAACCATAAAGATCATATAAAAAATTGAACACAGAAACAATTTATTTTATCTGTAGTTAATTCAGGCATTTTGAAGATTTAATTTACTGAGTGCTTGTAACATCATGTGAAGTCACTGGGACTACTAATTTGAATAAAGTTATCCATGTGTAGGTATTTCCAGAACAGAATTCTTACATAATAAAGTAACATTTGTTATTGAAAAGGAAGCAAGCACCTTTCTCCTAATCAAGAAGAAACTTAGATGGAAATGTATTACATGGATTGAGTGGTAAATGTGCATATCCACCTCAAAAGATGATGTCTTCTTTACTGTGTTTAAAGAAAAAACCTGGAATCTGCCCCAGGCTTTAAGTTTGATTAGTTTGGTTTGAATGTGTACTGCTATAATATATTGAAATCCTGGACGTAAAATCTCTGCAGCTTTAAATGAGTTTTTCCTTTTAAAAATAACTTGGTAATAAATGTTAGAAGAAAATTGATAGGTAGGTTTGTGTGTTTAACTGAGGTGGTATGGTAGGCATCAACCTTGCAAACTTTTACCCTTGTGCTAAACTTTCAGCACACGAATAGTCATAATGACTGCTATGGGATATTTAGAACAACCTTGTCAGCTTTTCCTGTTTATCCTCTGGCTATTTATAGAATTAATAATGTGTAATCTTCCACCCATCCCCATACCAGGTGAGCGTAATATCACCATTTTGTTTTGATTAACATAGCCTCTTGTGTCTGGCCAGTCTCAAATTCATTATGCCTTTGTTCCCAGTCCCGCAGTGTGGATAAGCAGCATGCTGTAATCAACTATGACAAGGACAAAGATGAGCACAGGGTGAAGGATCTTGGGAGCTTAAATGGGGTAAGTTGTAAATTCTTCAGCTAGCTAAAACGTATATTCTGTGTAGGTCTAGGTGCTAATCGTACAACATTTATGAGCATGCTTAACTTTACTTGTGAAAGGAGACCCATTTTGAGTCAATGGGACTTACTCATGTGAGTGAAGCCTAACACCTGCATAAGTGTTTGCATGGCTGGTTTGAGTAATGAGTTGTTTAACTAGACACACATCCATTGAAGTTATTTTCCTTTATTTTGGTGCTCCTTCTCTCCCCACCCCTCTGCCCCCCTCAACCTCAGCCCAGCTGAACTCTTCAGTTGCTAATAAAATTATAGAGATGGTTAGAAAAGAGGAGAATTCAATACCCCCAAAATGGGTTGAAATTTTGTCTCTGTTTTGCATTGAAATTTTCTGACTGGCTCTATAAAACTGCAAAACTAGTAAAGATTCTTCAGTCAGCTGTTCCTGCTAAGCAGGGTGACCTTGGGACAAGCCAACTGTCTTGCTAATTAACGATGTACAGTATGGAATGCCATTTAGTTTCTCTGAGACAAACCATTTAAAAATTGCCTTTTAAATAATGAGAATATCCCGCTCTGTTTCTGTTATTAAGATTGAGGGGCAGAATAGCTAAATGAATTCAGCATGAAGCTGGGAGTCAGGCACTCTTGAGTTTTAATCTCTGCTCTGGCACTGACTCACTGTGTGGCGTCAGGCAAGTCTCTTAGGGTTTATCTACACACACAAGTTGTACTGCTTTAGCTAAAGCTGTGTAGTTAAAGCAGTACTGACCCCTACTGTGGATGCAGTTATATTGGTATAAAGGTGCTTTATACTGGCATAGCTATTTCTGTAGGGAAAGGAGAATACGCTATATCCGCATAATGTACCTTTATAACTGTGTCCACATTAGGGGTTGTACTACTATAACTTTTTTGGTTTAAAAAAAATCATCCCCCCTAAATAGTATACTGGTACAAAAACTGTATGTAGACCAGGCCTTGGGCTCTCTGCCAGCGTTGTCCTCTATGAAATCCGTCATTATGTACCTCACGGAGGTGTTGTGTGAAGGGTAACTAATTGTTGGTGAGGTGATTTGAAAATGGAGAGCTCTGCAGAAGTGCTAAGTATTATTATTTTGTTACATAAATACTGTAGGTGGCTCACTAGCTCAGAATTTATGAGGCAGGTAAGTCACTGTGGCAAAGCAGCAGCAGCTGAAAGGGACTGATAGGTGACGGCAGAGATGATGCAGGCTGCTGTGCTCTTGCTTTAAATAAATATTAATATTTAGTAGTCGTAAATATAACAAACCAGCATTAATTAGAAGAGGTAAGCTCTGTGTAGGGAAGTTTGTATTCCCCCCGCCCCCGACCCCGTACCTATTTTTGTTCTGAAACTACAGGCCAGGTCCTTTGCAGGTATAAATCACTGCAGCTCTGAAGTCCATGGAGTTTTGCTGGTTTTACTCCAGCTGAGGATCTTGCCCTATGTTCTAAACCAGGGATCAGCAACCTTTGGCACTGGGCCCGCCAGGGAAATCCGCTGACAGGCCGGGTCGGTTTGTTTACCTGCAGCATCCACAGGTTCGGCCAATCACAGCTCCCACTGGCCGCAGTTTGCCGTGCCAGGCCAATGGGGACCGCAGGAAGCGGCGCGGGCTGAGGGATGTGCTGGCCGCCTCTTCCCGCAGCCCCCACTGGCCTGGCACGGTGAACCACGGCCGGTGGGAGCTGCGGTCGGCTGAACCTGCGGACACTGCAGGTAAACAAACCGTCCCGGCTCACCAGCGGATTTCCCTGATGGGCTGCCTGCCAAAGGTTGCCAATCCCTGTTCTAAATATATTTCACTGGATTTAATACTTGGTCTTGTCATGCATGCTTAACCTGGGCCATTGTGAAAGGATTAGGAGAGGAAAGTGATGCCCCAGCACTGAAGGCATATTTGCTCATTTTCCTTTGTAAACCTGTTTCTTCAAAGTCACTTTTGAGAGAGTGATTTTTTTGTTGTGTTTCGCAAGCCGTGACTCTGCTCTTATCCACCCAGGAAAGGAATTGCAATGCAGCTCTGAAAACCCGACAACTGGCAGCTGCTGCTCATTTCCTATCTGTGTAAAATTCCACCTCCGAGCATGTGATAATTCCCAGTATTTGACAGTGTCCATCTCCTGATCTAAGTGCAGCTGTGTGCCTAGCCCCCTGCAGCATGCCAGCATTTGTTCGCATAAGTTTGTGATCTCTCTTTATTTTTGAACTGGACATACAAAAAGCACGTACACACAACTGCCTGATTCTCACAAGTGGATTGATTTCTTTTCTATTAGGAGGCCTGGAGTCAATTTCCAGCTCTGCTGCACACTTCTTATGTGACCTTGGGCAAATCTCTTAGTCCCCCTCTGTAAAATGGGAATAATTAGTTTGTAAGCTCTTTGGGCTAGGGGGGCATCTTTTAGTTCTGTGTTTTGTACAGCACCAACCATGATGTGACCTTAGGTATCACTTCAGTACAAATAATAAAGATGCTTCCTTTCATGCATGCCCTGCCTCCCCTTCCTCCCTCCCTCCCCCCCCCCCCCGGTCTCTTCAGTTTATTTAAATTGTAAGCTTTTTGGGGCACAGACCTGTCTCATAGTTTGTACATGTGCAGAGCCTAGCATGGTGTAGTACTGATCTCCACAGGGTCATGTGGGTGTTACTGTAATAGCTAAAGAAAATTAAATCCAGTACACCGAATATGAATAGTTCTAGCGACTGTTGAACTATATTTTGTTTTCACTGGTTTTTAGGTGGAGCTAGGTGTTTTCAGAGTTGTAAACATGAGTTCCATTGGGTTGCCTGGCTAAATATGTAAACATTATGCCTTTCATCAAAACAGGGTCTATGCTTCTGTCTTGCAGACTTTTGTGAATGACGTCCGGATTCCTGACCAGAAATACATCACACTAAAACTGAACGACGTGATTCGTTTTGGCTACGATATCCTTATTGCCTGAGCACAGTATTACACACTGTTTTTGTTTTTAAGTTCTCTGTTTGTTATGTTGAGGGTTAAATATCGTTAATTATGGCTAATGACTAAGTGTGTTGATATTTCCTTTCAGAGCCTCTGGATGGCTCATCAGCTTAGAATTTCTGCACTGTGGGTTTGATCCAAAGCATGCAAATGTCAACTCCCTTTGATTTTACTGGGCTTTGGATCAGGCCTTATGTTGGCAGTAGCTGCATTCATCATAGGTGCCATCTCTAGCTCTCTCAACTTAATGGGACTAAATAAGTGGTCCCGGATAATCTCCATCCAAGAATATTAAAGAAACTGACACATGAAATTGCAAGTCCAATAGCAAGGATTTTTAATGAATCTGTAAACTTGGGAGGGAGGGGCGTACCTTATGACTGGAGAATTGCTAATATAGTTCCTATATTTAAGAAGTGGGGGTGGGGGGAGGTGGAAGTGATCTTGGAAACTACAGGCCTGTAAATTTGACCTCAATTGTATGCAAGGTCTTGGAACAAATTTTGGAAGAGAAAGTAGTTAAGGACATAGAGGTAAATGGTAATTGGGATAAAATACAACATGATTTTACAAAAGATAGATCGTGCCAGGCCAACCTGATCTCCTTTTTTGAGAAGATAACTGATATTTTATACAACGGAAATTCAGTAGATCTACTCTACCTGGCTTTCAGTAAGGCATTTGATACAGTTCTGTGGGGGAGATTATTAGTTAAATTGGAGAAGATGGGGATTAATATGAGAACTAAAAGGTGGATAAGGAACTGGTAAAAGGGGCAAGCGACTACAAACGGTCATACTGAAAGAAGAACTGTCAGGCTGGAGAGAGGTTACTAGTGGAGTTCCTCAGGGACTGGTTTTGGGATCAGTCTTATTTAACATTTTTATTATTGACTTTGACACAAAAAGTGGAAGTGTGCTAATAAAATTTGCAGATGACACAAAGTTCCTCCCATACAGATGAAGACCGGAATATCATACAAGAAGATCTGGTCGACCTTGAAAACTGGAGTAATAGAAATGGGATGAAATTTAATAGTGGAAAGTGCAAGATAGCAACAAGAATTTTTGTATAAGCTGGGGACTTATCAGTTGGAAGAGACGGAGGAGGAGAAAGACCTGGGTGTATTGATTGATCACAGGATGACTATGAGTTGCCAACGTGATGTGGCCATGAAATAGTCCTAGGATGCGTCAGATGAGGTATTTCCAGTAGAGACCGGGAAGTGTTAATCCCATTACACAAGGCACTGGTGAGACCTCGTCTGGAATACCATGTGCAATTCTGATCTCCCATGTTTAAGAAAGATGAATTCAAACTGGCAATGGGGCAGAGAAAGGCTGCTAGGATGATCCGAGTAATGGAAAACCTACCTTATGAAAGGAGACTCAAAGAGCTTGACTTGTTTAGCTGAATCAAATGAAGGCTGAGGGAAGGTATGGTTGCCCTCTATTAAAATATCAAAGGAAATACCCGGGAGGGAGAGGAGTTATTTAAGTTTAGCACCGATGTGGCCACAAGAACAAATGGATATAAACTGGCCATCAACAAGTTTATGCTTGGAATTACTTGAAGATTTCTAACCATCAGAGGAGTGAAGTTCTGGAACTGCCTTCCAAGGGGAGCAGTGGGGCAAAAAACCTAACTGGCTTAAAGACTAAGTTTGATAAGTTTATGGAGGGTGTGGGATGATGAGACTGGCTACATGCCATTGTAGGCAATCTGCGACTGCTAGCAGCAAATATCTCCAGTGGCCGGTGATGGGCCACTAGTTGGGGAAAGCTCTGAGTTACTACAGAGAATTCTTTCCCAAGGTGTCTGGCTGGTGGGTCTTGCCCACATGTTCAGGGTCTAACTGATCACTATATTTGGGGTCAGGAAGAAATTTTCCCATGGGTCAGGTTGGCAGCATGGGACATAGGTCACTTGCAGGTTTAAACTAGAGTAAATGGTGGATTCTCTGTAACTTGAAGTCTTTAAATCATGATTTGAGGACTTCTGTAACTCAGCCAGAGGTTAGGGGGTCTATTACAGTAGAGGATGGGTGAGGTTCTCTGGCCTACAATATGCAGGAGGTCAGACTAGATGATCCCTTCTGACCTTAAAGTCTGTGAGTCTAGGTTTGTTTGTTTTTTTAACCTGGAACCCTGGATGTTACACTTCGCTAGGCACCAGTCTGGGAGCAGACATGAAATTATGCATTGTGTGTGTCTGTGTGAGAAAGAGAGGAAGAGGGAGAGAGAATGAGAGAGAGAGAGAGAGCTCGCACAACATCTTCCTCGGATTTTATTTTTTTACCTCTTCACAGTGCAGTTTGTCTGCTATACTGAAGCCAACCCCATTATTTGAAGGGAAAACTTGTCTGCAAAACATGTGCCTTTGTTGCTTTGCCTGCAGGTGGCTTGTGCATGCAAACCTTAGTAGTTAAATGTCTAGCTTTTGATTTGCTCCTGCAAATCGCTGCTGGCACTAAACCTGTGGACACATCTATTCATTTTGCAGCTGCAAACTGTACCTTCGTGAAGGAGGCCAGGCACTGGACATGTGGCTACTGTTTGGTTATGAAATGTGTAGACAACCAGTCTGTGCTGAAACATCCTTTGATCTTTGATATCTGCATACTCCCCCTTCCAACCCGCCTACTGGTTTGTTCCATCCATCTGTCACATCTTGTCTTTTAGGCCGTAAGATCTTTGCTGCAGGGACCTGTCAATTACTAGATGTCTGTACAGTGTGTGTGTGGCATGATGGGGCCCCAACCTAGTGGAGGTCTCTCCCCACTGCAGTATAAGGCACTGATCCAGCAAGGTGCTTACATATGTGCCCCATCTTGAGCGTGCAAGGAACAACAGGACTACTTGCGTACTTAAGGTGAGGCATATGTTCAAGAGTCTTGCTGAATTGTGATTTATATGGCTAATATGTTGGCATATTATTAATAATACTCCAATATCTCTTCTTGGGATCTCTGATTTGAAATATACAGAAACCTGAAGATCACTGTTGTAAACTTGAATGCATCCAAGGTGTTAAGCCAATGGCTAGAGTGCAGGTAGATTTTAATGACTGTGATACAGATCTAAACTTTTCCAGTAGCTCTGAGCATTGCACGTCTTAGTCAAAGGGCCTAATTATGCAGCCGTTACTTGTGGATATTCCTGTTGAAATGAAATACTGCAAATGAGTAGGCATCTTTATGTTGCCCCTCAGTGGGAAGACTTCCGAGAGTGAGGGCTGCCGGGTCAGTTCCCATTAAGCGCAAACTGCACCAAATATGATTTCTGCCCATTCTTTGCCATGACATTTTAAAAAATGCTTTCTTTGCCTCTCTTGTTCAGCCCTTTACCAAAGGCAGCATCTTTTATATGCTA
The DNA here is from genome assembly GCF_965152235.1 of Eretmochelys imbricata. NCBI lineage: Eukaryota > Metazoa > Chordata > Testudines > Cheloniidae > Eretmochelys > Eretmochelys imbricata. Next base: position 115,659,372 of record NC_135577.1, read on the forward strand.
TGAGTCAGCCGAGCTCTGTTGCATAAGGGCGTGCAGCTCTTTTTCCATTGAGAGTGGCACTCACAGGCATAGTGAGGTTTCCCTGCTATGCTCATGCCACTTGTGTCTATTTTTAGTTTAACATTTCCCACCCTGTTTCTTTTTCCCCTCTGCTCTGTGTAATCTTTTATAGGGCTGCTTTTGACAACATTGCTGAATGCTTCCTTTATACATTTTCTGTGCAGCAGAAATTATCTGAGCCCGAACACATGAATATTGCCCTTTTTGAGAGGTTATAGCAATTCACCTCCTCCCTCCCCCCCCCCCAAGTTACTCTCCACACAAGAAGCTAATACTGACCAAAAACTTGTTAGTGCAGAGCAGGGTTGTGCCCTGGTCCTATGTGGCTATGCAGGGAGCTAAAGCTACTCTTCCTTCTCTTGTACAATCACATGGGACTATTCCAGTTATGGCTTGGGCATTGAGGGGGAAGGGCAGGAGGAGCTGGGAGTGAACAGTCATGGCTCTGAAATCCTTCCCACAGCTCCTCCTGGTCCAGTCCAGCTGCGTATCACACAGTGCTGTGCCTAAAGGCTAAATATAGCCTATTTAGATAATAAATTTAGATAGATAGAAAATTTAGATAGATAATGTTGCAAAATATGCACAGTGTTGTTTTAAGGCAATAATTATATTGGACCATTTAGCTCTGGTAGAGCGATGACTACTTTCAGTTTCTTCATCAATTTTTTCCTTTTAGGCATTTCCAGTTGTATAATCCCATCTGTTTCAGTTACAGTATCACTGTGTCTTTCATTCCTTCCCTGCTTCCTTAACACGTGCCGTACATTCTAACATGTATGTCTTGGAACAAATTCAACACAAAGTACCAGAGGAAGCATTAAAGGTAAGCACATACGTTATTTTTGTATGGAGAGACTGGTACTTGTGAAGCGATGACAGCATTAAACAGCAAAACCCTACAGTGTGTTCTTAAACAACGTCCTGCATTTTTCGGCACACCGGTGACAGCTTTGATAATGAATTGTGGAAACAACCACATCTTAAGGTTTCCCTTCAATATGTGCTTGGGAGGACCTCACCTTGAGGATAAATGTATTTCCCAGCTAGCCCAGATCTATTCTCTCCCTTCCCAACACTAGCATCTAACTGAAATTATTTATGATTTCATGACTGCCAGCTAAACAAAGGGCACTAAAGTTTTAGTGTATAAAGATGAACTCTCAGCCCATTAAACTTTTCTTCAGCAGGAAATCAATGTCCTCCTAGAAAGTGAGCAATGAAGGGTGAGTACCTTTCTCTGGGTGCTGTGGCTTATGTCAGCTCCTTAATACTTCCTCCAACGACCCAACGTTGGCTCAGTTTACTCTCAGTAACAGTCTCAATTTCAATAGCCTTTTTTTCTCTCCAAAGATTGTAGATATTCCTTATGATTTTCCTTGCAGAGCAGTTTCACTTCAGTGAAATGGCTCCCCTAAGCATGAGCTGCAGGATCAGGCACAAAACATACCAGACTCACTTCACCCATGACAGAAAGTCAGTCCCCTTTGGGGTGGAGTGCCATAAGTGTTTCACAACTCACAGCAACACTGCCCAGCATTTAGAACAAGAAGTACCAATACCAATTGTCTACCTTCAATTGACAGTTATAGTCTCACGCCCCTGGTTCCATATTTCAGTCTACTTGTGTAGGAGGGTAGGACAGGGTGACTCTTTCATTGAACTTACTCAGACCTGATTTTTGTGGAAATGCCCTTTTCTGTAGATCCAGTTAGATCATTCAACACTGCCCAGCTTTAAGGGAAACCTATTTTATGCAATATAGCTTTCTGGCCCTTCTGTCCAGAGGTGAGACAATTCATGATAAAATATGTTGAGGTGTCACTGAAGCCTTAAGAGAAGGTAGATAAAAGGATGGTTTTGGAAGACTTCATCATGCTGTTGAGAGAATAAAGAGCGGTGAGGGGGTTCAGTATTTGAATCCTGAATGGAAGGGGCGTTCATTCTAGTTGTCCTTAGTTTGTTTTTTAAAGCGTCTCCTAATGAGAGATTTCTTGGGGCAATGTCACTTAATATCCTTCTAAATGAGGTATTTGAAAGCTTCTCAGCTGGCATTTATATGACTCCATAGCCTTTGTTCAGGTATGTATTTTATTCTTGTTCTCGAGCACAGCCGCGATATTTGTTCTTATGTGATCACATGGGGAGATAGTTTGTCCTTTTCATTGCCTGTTGTATGGCACCACATAGCCTTGTCCACGTTTTTGCTTATGTGTCTGCAGCATGAAAAGTATACTAGCCAACTTCAGATGAGTTTCAAGGGCACCGTGATGAAAAGGGTGGAACAGCCGGTGGAACATGGTGGTTATACCGAATCCCCGCAAGCAAAACTGGAGAGAGGAGAGAAGAAAGCAATTACAGGTACTTGCTCAGAAACCAGTTAGTCAAGGTTCAAAACAGGCACTTACAATGCCTCTTGAGTTCTTTGCTGATTCAGAATAGAATTCTAGTAAGGCAGGCTACTTTTAGAAGCAGTTACAGAGGTCCTCTTTCTAAACTTCTCATTTAAGGATTCTTGTTTCAGACAACGAGCCTGGCTTTCTCTGATGCAGTCTTCAGAAGAAATTTGCCAGTCTGACATTACAAGAGCGCTGTGCTATTGCAATGGTATTTGCAGTGGCATGTGGGCAGAGCAGGTCTGGCTAGTTCTTGGCACCGGTCTAGTTTATTTTTAATTTCTTACCCGGGAACTGGCGTACGAATGGTGCCAGTGACTCAGCTTGGAAAATGCAAGGCTTCCGTGGATGGACGCCAACCTGCAGGGGATGGCGGTAGCATTGAATTCACTGCAAAAGCCCTTCTCTTACTTCCTAACGTGATGGAGGGATTGACCTCTGTTGTATTTCGGGATGGGTGGATTGCTGCAGGAAACATAAGAACCATGGTGAACCTTTTCAGTTCAACTGAGCCCCTTCCAATACCTTCTCCCCCACTCCCTTTGTCTGTTGTTCCTGCCCTCCTGCACCTCTGTGCTCTTCTTCCCCGTGTCTAATCCCAACCAAGATGCCTCCTGCTTCTTCCCTACCTCTATGGTGTTAACGGATATAGCAGCCTCTCTTCATTTACTTTATGCTCATCAGAATCGTGATGCATCCCCTTCAGTTGTGCCCAAAGGGCATCGCTTACATTTGGAGCTTCAGAGGTGTGAAATGAGCAATGATCATTGTAATGCACTCTGGTGGCTTGTTGCCTGCCATGCATTCTAGAAGCCCCAAAGTGCCAGGAAAGTTGAAGTAAGCAATAACCTGTGGCCTAGCAGAGAGGCTGTCAGACATACTGAATGGGCACCGTAGACCAGAAAAGGAAGGAGAGGTAGGTGGCAAGAGGGAAGAGCATTGTGTGGTTAAGGGAGGGAAGCCAGGGCCTGGGCTGCAGGAGAGGGATGAGAGAGGTGTGTGGATTTGGTACAAAATCTTTGTAGAAGCATCTGTCTATTTAGATACTTGGGTGGATCTGTCGCTAGTCCTCGCCGGACTGAATGTGGTGACCTTAATCTCCCAAATTGTGTATTGCCCTTGCAAAAATCCTACTAAGCTGGGAGAGCGTATTAAAGCAGCATAGCATTTCTCTTCTGTATTTTCCCCTGTTCTTCACTCCTGCTGTGTGTGAAAGCACACGTGTTCCTGCTCCTGACTATCATTCCCTGCCCCGCAGAAACCCTTTCCCTGCGCTTTCCATGTGTCCGTGTGTCACTCTTACTTGTAATGAATACAGTAGATGTGGCACATTCCGTCTTGCCTCCTCGAGAATCATTCACGAGCGCTCGGTTAGAGGGACGGACTTGGCTGTGATTAGCTGTGACACAGAGGAGAGTGAAAGGAGGTGAACTTTATCTTGGCCTTGGGGAAAACTGTCTAGCCCTAGAGTGACATGAACCAGATTCTTGAAACGAGTTGCAAATATCGAGTTTGTAGGCTCCAAATGTAATTAATTGACATTTGTCACCCACTGGCTGACATGTTGGCAGCGTGCAGAGATTATGCAGGTGCTTTCCTACTTTGGTTCTTTTCATCACTTGTCACCTTGCAAAATATGTAGGGTTTTTTTTGTTGTTGTTTTCCAATTGAATCCATGTAACATAGGCAGTTGATACTCGGAAATATCTGCAAATGCAGCATCTAATGTGATACCTCAAGCACACTTTCCTGGTGTGTAACTCCTGCTAACCCATATTTAATGTTCACTTGCCGGAACAAAACTTAGTTGAATTCATAAAGATTCAGATTGCCTAGGAGGGGTGAATTTTAAGGATTCTGTTTCTTGCTCCCACTGCTCAGTGTCCAGTCAGGCAAGAGGTTGAGTGTCATCTGCAAAATGCTGAGCTCCTGTTAATCCCATTAAGGAAGTGAGTGTTGAGAGTGCTGAGTATGAAGGAGGCACTCAGCAGGATGGGACCCTGTGGACCTCACCCGCAGCCCACCTAAGTCAATGGAAAGAGCTTGATGGGCTTTGGATCAGGCCCCCCACCCTTTGGAAGATGAACTAGCAGAGATCATGCTTAGCCTGCATCAGAGTTTTGACTCATTCACTTTGTCTACAGTTATACATGCATTTTTACTCTGTGTTTTTTGAGGATTGGCAGTAGTTTAAAATCATTATGTTCTTACTTCCATTAATATCTTTACAGCAAGTAGGTTTACTTAGTGGCAGTGAGAAAGAGGCTTTGGAGAGAGAACCGTTCTGCTAAGCCTGTAGGTATTTAGTAATTTGCTTGTAGCAATTTAAAGCACGATCTGTGGTGACAATGGCCTTTAAAAATCTTTATTATAGTTCCAGTGGGAGGAAAGGGAGCAAGGAGGCAGGGCTTTTATAGGAGGGCAGGTTTAAAAAAAATGCTAGAGCAGGTTAGGAATGGGGGATGATATCGAAAACAATGAATTGGAAAGAGGGGTCTCAACTGTGCTTTTCTGTTTATTCTTTCCCATAATACCCAATAAATCTTTATACTATTAAAAAAAGAATCCTTGTGACTTTTTTAAGTGTATTGCCTTTAAAGTGCAACATATAATCAACCATTGGAGCTTGCTCCTACAGGATGTTATTGAGGCAAGTAGCTTAAACTAAGTGAGGATTAGAAATTCTTATGAATAAGAAAAGCAGCCACAGTTTGACTAGCTAGTGTTAAAAATAAGCAGTATTAGTTCTCATGCTTTATGGGATAAGCTGATCACTGGCTGGATTAGGGAGACATAACTCCCCACGTAGATGGTGTTGCACAATTACTATGCATTATGCAGATTTGAAGACTCTGGAGCACTTGCCATTGGCCATGGCATATTGGGCTAAATGGACCATAGTAGGTTTTGACATGACAACTCCTGCGGTCTCTGTGCATAATTCTAGATTGGTCATGCAAGGGGTGATGTGTGTGTGTGTGTGTGTGTATATAAGCATCCTGCAATACTTGTGCAGTCTAGTGTGTAGCTATTTGAACATACTATTGTTGTAGCTTAAAAACAGTGTAGTGCGTTGTTGTTGTTTTTTTAAATCCTTTAGTATCCGGAACCTTACAGTGCTGGCAGATCAAAATAAACACTGATGGCTTGATTTTCAGAAGCGTGGCATGCTCAGAGCTCCCATTTGAAATTGGCACCTTTGTAAACAGGGCCATGATTTTCCACCCTTTAATTTAATTTCCTTCGAATTCTGTGAAACAGTCTTTATACAAAGTGACCATTGGTTAACTATATTCCTGGGTGCTGTAGAGGACAGAGGGTCTTGTGCTTGAGGCACTTGATTGGGACTCCGGAGGTCTGGTTTCAGTTTCTGCCTCTGCCAAAGAGTTCCTTGGACTAGTCATTTGGGTCTCCATTTCCCATCTGTAAAATGGGGATAATACTTCCTTTGTGTCTGTCTTCTCTGTCTAGATTGGAAGCTCTTCGGGAGAGGGGCTGTCTCGTACCCTGTGTTTGAACAGCACCTAGAACAATGGAGCTCTGATCTCTACTGGGTCTCTAGGCGCTACCATAATACAAATAATAATATTGATAAAAGCTCAAACCTACTGTTGAGGATGAGGAACTATAACATTTGTAACTGATTCGCTGGAGTCCTTGTTTCTAACAGTTCTGTGTAGTTAAATTATGGCGTACTGTAGATGAAATGGGCAGCTTTCAAGTCTTGGGGCCAAATCCGTCACTGGAGTGAGCTGGTGTAGCTCACGTGGAGTCAGTTGGAGCTGTTGCTGCTTTTGTAGTGGCGGATGTAGCCCTTTGGCTACTTTCCCCCTGCGGTCATGGTAACATCTGCATTGGAGGATAGGAGAAACCACCATCTTAGATATGCAGCTATCTATATCTCATCCAATCCAGTTGGAAGGAACCTACAGCACATCAAATACTGACTAAATAATTGATACAAATAAGTTTTGGCCATTCCAATGCAAAAACCTCCAATATTAATGTATACTCCCATCAATCACAAGAGACCATGGTATAGGTTTACCCCACTTTAAAAAAACAACAATTTACAGATAAAAACAGCCAAGGATTTCTTTAGTCCCCCCTTCCCCCCCCCCCCCGCTAAATTATAATCTACTATTAGAAAAAATGATAGAGGTTTTAGGAATTACTTGACTTAAAACTATTAAAATTGGATCTTTTCCCTCTCCCCCCACCCCAGGCCTACTCCTTAATGAGTCTGCTATACTACATCTTCTGAAGATGGAAGTTGTACGATTAATGATTAATCGAAAAATGCTTGATTGAGACAGTGTAGATTTCTGATGCTTTTGTTGTGAATAGCAAGTTTCAAAACCTGATTATGCTCTCGTCAGCAAAGGAATTTACCATTATTGTCTCTTTTCCTTTGTAATTTTAACCTCGTTTGGGCTACTGGGTAAGTACCAGCCTTTGGCACTAAACCAGGAGGCTACCAGGAACCCCATCAGTTATATTATCAAAGAAATGGAACCCCGTCGTGATCAAAGCTGCATGTGTAATGTGAGAGCTTTCTCTAAGGAAGCTGTTAGAGTGGCTGTTTTAATGTATAGTTTCCTCTTTTCCTTGTGCAGCTGGACTGCATTTTTGGTCCTGACCCTTGTTGCCTTATCACTTTTGTTTTAAAAAAAAGAAGACTACCCATCCCCCATTACAGGAGTAAATTGCTGAACAGAACACATGCATGTCAGTAGCCTTCTCTGTATGACACTGTCACCAATCATTCAATATTTGTCTAGCTGAATGCTCATGCTGATCTCAGTTCTGTCATCTACAAGAATAGTTTTCAGACTTTCTGCCTGAATTGATGAGCCAAGAAATATGTTTGAATGATTTGGTATCATCTGGACAGATTGGCATGACATTGGGAGGGATGGTAATGAGCTGCTATCAATCAGGCTGACCGTAATATGATTTAAATGACTGAGTAGTTATTTTTCATTTATGCTCCCCGTGGCACCAGCAGTTTGGGCAGTTTCCATGTTTCTGTGCGTTCCCAACAGCCCTGTGGAAGAAAAGCTGTGGATTTAAGGCAACTTGTGTCTAAGGTGGTTGGTGTATATAATAGGGCGGGCAAAATCTTATCATCCATAATTCCCCACAGAATGTAAGAAATTCTCCTTTTGGGGCCAGATCCTCAGTTGGTATAAACCAGTATAGCTCTGCTGAAGTCAGTGGACCTATGCAGATTTACATCAGCTGAGGATCTGGCCCTTTGGGTTAGCGTTGAAAGTTAGCAAGCTCCGCTCACTTAATATAATTGCTTATTTAAAATCAGGTTTAATTTAGAAGCTAAAATGTGGTGGAAAATTAACGGTTCCTAATATATTTTAGCCAGACATAAAAAGAGAGAAATGCAGTCCCCTCCCCCTCTACTTCTAGCTGTGCCCTTTGCATTCTTCTTGGAAGTTGAGTGGAATGAAGTTGTAATTTATTCCCTTATCCTTATAGGATGATCAGGGACAGCAAAATGACCCCAAAACGAATGGAGTTCTCTTCTCTCCCCCTACCCCCCGCAAACATTTAATCTTACAATACTGATACTTTTTAACATACCATGTACAATCTGATCTTGCCGTCAAAGCCACGTGGGCAGACTGTGTGTGCTGTTCGGTGCCCCCGAGGAGGAGAAGGGCATTAATTGGCTTTCAATCCTGGCAGTGTAAGTTAGAGCAGGCTTTAGGCTGCTCTGATGCGTGCTGGCTGGAATGGTCACCGAGAGCAGTGCACTCTGACCATGCCTCTTCCAACTTTGATATGCTCCTTACATTGGGCACTGGGCCATCTTTGTCACCCATGGATCCCCTACACAAGGGGAATACCCAGCTGCCCCTCTAAGGCTGCTGGAGCAGCTTAAAGCAGCTGGAAAGAGGGGCTGAGGTTCCAGCTAGTTAATTTTTGTTTTGTTTTCTTTTTTTTGGCTTCCCCCCACGCCAGTTTTCATTCTGTCTTCACAGTTACATAAGAATGGCCATACTGGGTCAGACCAACAGTCCATCTAGCCCAATATCCTGTCATCTGACTCTGGCCAATGCCAGCTGCTTCAAAGGGAATGAATCAAACAGGCAAATATCAAGTGATCCATCCCCTTTTGTCCACTCCCAGCTTCTGGCAGTCAGAGGTTTAGTGATGCCCAGACCATGGGGTTGCATTCTTGAACACTTTGGCTAATAGCCATTGATGGACCTATTCTCCAGGAACTTATCTAATTCTTTTTTGAACCCTCTTATAGTTTTGGCCTTCACAACATCCCCTGGCAATGAGTTCCACAGGTTGACTGTGTGTTATGTGGGGAAGTACTTCCTTTTGTTTGCTTTAAACCTGCTGCCTATTAATTTCATTGGGTGACCCCTGATTCTTGTGTTATGTGAAAGAGTAAATAACCCTTCCCTAGTCACTTTCTCCACACCATTCAGATATCTATCATAACCCCCATTAGTCATCTCTTTTCCAAGCTGAAAAGTCCCAGGCTTGTTAATCTCTCCTCGCATGCAAGCTATTCCCTACCCTTAATAATTTTTGTTGCCCTGCTCTGTGCCTTTTCCAATTCTAATATAACTTTTTTGAGATGGGGCAACCAGAACTGCACGCAGTATTCAAGATGTGAGCATACCATAAATATATATAGTCTAGTGACGATATTTTCTGTCTTATTATCTATCCCTTTCCTCATGGTTCCTAACATTCTTTCAGCTTTTTTGACTGCTGCTGCACACTGAGTGGATGTTTTCAGAGAACTATCCACAGTGACTCCTAGATCCCTTTCTTGAGTGTAACTGCTAAATTAGACCCCATCATTTTGTATATATAGTTGGGATTATGTTTTCTAATGTGCATTACTTTGAATTTATCAACATTGAATTTCATCTGCCATTTTGTTGTCTGGTCCCCCAGTTTTGTGAGATCCCTTTGTAACTCTTTGCAGTCTACTTTGGACTTAACTATCTTGTGTAGTTTTGTATCATCTGCAAATTTTGCCATCTCACTGTTTACACCTTTTTCAGGATCATATATGAATATGTTGAACAGTACTTGTCCCTGTACAGACCCCTGGGAGACACCACTATTTCTATTTACCTCTCTCCAGTCTAAAAACTGACCCTTTAGTCCTACCCTTTGTTTCCTGTCTTTTAACCAGTTACTGATCCTCTTATCCCATGACTGCTTACTTTACTTAAGAGCCTTTCGTGAGGGACGCTGTCAAAGGCTTTCTGAAAGTGCAAGTGATCTATATCCACTGGATCCCCCTTGTCCATTTTGTGACAGGGTCGGGCCACATGGCAACAGGAGAGTGATAGAAGGCAGATATATTAGCCCCAGGTTAAGTAGGTCCCTTTTCCCTGGGTAAGGTAACAGGGAAGGTTCCAGAACAATCAGGAACTTTCTGGAAACAATTAAGGCAGACAGGCTGATTAGAACACCTGCAGCCAATCAAGAAGCTGCTAGAATCAATTAAGGCAGGCTAATCAGGACACCTGGGTTTAAAAAGGAGCTCACTTCAGTTTATGCTGCGCGTGTGAGGAGCTGGGAGCAAGAGGCACTAGGAGCTGAGAGTAAGAAGGCATACTGCTGGAGAACTGAGGAGTACAAGCATTATCAGACACCAGGAGGAAGGTCCTATGGTGAGGATAAAGAAGGTGTTGGGAGGAGGCCATGGGGAAGTAGCCCAGGGAGTTGTAGCTGTTGCACAGCTGTTCCAGGAGCCACTATAGACAGCTGAAATCCGCAGGGCCCTGGGCTGGAACCCAGAATAGAAGGCGGGTCTGGGTTCCCCCCATCCCTCCAACTCCCTACTTGCTACTGGAGGCATTGAACTGGACTGTGGGTTCCACCAGAGGGGAAGGTCTCTGGCCTGTTCCCCGATCCATTAGATGGATCAGCAGAGACTGCGGGGACTGTTCTTCTTCCTTTCCCCATGCTGGCCAGTGATGAGTCTTAACTGAGTGAATGGCAGATTTGAGCCATGAAAGTGGCCAAACTGAGGGCTGCCGTGAACCTCTGAGGCAAGAAAATCCGCCAATAAGCACAGCACCCACCAAGGCAGGGGAGGAACTTTGTCACAATACACTTGTTCACCCCTTAAAGAATTCTAGTAGATTGGTGAAGCATGATTTCCCTTTACAAAAGCCACATTGACCTTTCCCCAACAAATCGTAGAATATCAGGGTTGGAAGGGACCTCAGGAGGTCATCTAGTCCAATCCCCTGCTCAAAGCAGGACCAGTCCCCAATTAAATCATCCCAGCCAGGGCTTTGTCAAGCCTGACCTTAAAAACTTCTAAGGAAGGAGATTCTACCACCTCCCTAGGAAACGGATTCCAGTGTTTCACCACCCTCCTAGTGAAAAAGTTTTTCCTAATATCCAACCTAAACCTCCCCCACTGCAACTTGAGACCATTACTCCTTGTCCTGTCCTCTTCTACCACTGAGAATAGTCTAGAACCATCCTCTCTGGAACCACCTCTCAGGTAGTTGAAAGCAACTATCAAATCCCCCCTCATTCTTCTCTTCTGCAGACTAAACAATCCCAGTTCCCTCAGCCTCTCCTCATAAGTCATGTGTTCCAGTCCCCTAATAATTTTTGTTGCCCTTCGCTGGACTCTCTCCAGTTTATCCACATCCTTCTTGTAGTGTGGGGCCCAAAACTGGACACAGTACTCCAGATGAGGCCTCACCAATGTCGAATAGAGCGGAACAATCACGTCCCTCGATCTGCTCGCTATGCCCCTACTTATACATCCCAAAATGCCATTGGCCTTTTTGGCAACAAGGGCACACTGCTGACTCATATCCAGCTTCTCGTCCACTGTCACCCCTAGGTCCTTTTCCGCAGAACTGCTGCCTAGCCATTCGGTCCCTAGTCTGTAGCTGTGCATTGGGTTCTTCCGTCCTAAGTGCAGGACCCTGCACTTATCCTTATTGAACCTCATCAGATTTCTTTTGGCCCAATCCTCCAATTTGTCTAGGTCCCTCTGTATCCTATCCCTGCCCTCCAGCGTATCTACCACTCCTCCTAGTTTAGTATCATCTGCAAATTTGCTGAGAGTGCAATCCACACCATCCTCCAAATCATTTATGAAGATATTGAACAAAACCGGCCCCAGGACCGACCCTTGGGGCACTCCACTTGATACCGGCTGCCAGCTAGACATGGAGCCATTGATCACTACCCGTTGAGCCCGACAATCTAGCCAACTTTCTACCCACCTTATAGTGCCTTCATCCAGCCCATACTTCTTTAACTTGCTGACAAGAATACTGACAGGTTTCAGAGTAACAGCCGTGTTAGTCTGTATTCGCAAAAAGAAAAGGAGGACTTCATGCTCAAATAAATTGGTTAGTCTCTAAGGTGCCACAAGTCCTCCTTTTCTTTTTGACAAGAATACTGTGGGACACCGTATCAAAAGCTTTGCTAAAGTCAAGAAACAATACATCCACTGCTTTCCCTTCATCCACAGAATCAGTAATCTCATCATAGAAGGCGATTAGATTAGTCAGGCATGACCTTCCCTTGGTGAATCCATGCTGACTGTTCCTGATCACTTTCCTCTCGTGTAAGTGCTTCAGGATTGATTCCTTGAGGACCTGCTCCATGATTTTTCCAGGGACTGAGGTGAGGCTGACTGGCCTGTAGTTCCCAGGATCCTCCTTCTTCCCTTTTTTAAAGATTGGCACTACATTAGCCTTTTTCCAGTCATCCGGGACTTCCCCCGTTCGCCACGAGTTTTCAAAGATAATGGCCAATGGCTCTGCAATCACAGCCGCTAATTCCTTTAGCACTCTCGGATGCAACGCATCCGGCCCCATGGACTTGTGGACGCCCAGCTTTTCTAAATAGTCCGTAACCACCTCTTTCTCCACAGAGGGCTGGCCACCTGCTCCCCATGCTGTGATGCCCAGCGCAGCAGTCTGGGAGCTGACCTTGTTAGTGAAGACAGAGGCAAAAAAAGCATTGAGTACATTAGCTTTTTCCACATCCTCTGTCACTAGGTTGCCTCCCTCATTCATTAAGGGGCCCACACTTTCCTTGGCTTTCTTTTTGTTGCCAACATACCTGAAGAAACCCTTCTTGTTACTCTTAACATCTCTCGCTAGCTGCAGCTCCAGGTGTGATTTGGCCGTCCTGATTTCATTCCTACTTGCCCGAGCAATATTTTTATGCCCTTCCCTGGTCATTTGTCCAATCTTCCACTTCTTGTAAGCTTCTTTTTTATGTTTAAGATCCGCAAGGATTTCACCGTTAAGCCAAGCTGGTCGCCTGCCATATTTACTATTCTTTCGACACATCGGGATGGTTTGTCCCTGTAACCTCAACAGGGATTCCTTGAAATACAGCCAGCTCTCCTGGACTCCTTTCCCCTTCATGTTATTCCCCCAGGGGATCCTACCCATCAGTTTCCTGAGGGAGTTAAAGTCTGCTTTCCTGAAGTCCAGGGTCCATATTCTGCTGCTTACCTTTCTTCCCTGTGTCAGGATCCTGCACTCAACCAACTCATGGTCACTGCCTCCCAGATTCCCATCCACTTTTGCTTCCCCCACTAATTCTTCCCAGTTTGTGAGCAGCAGGTCAAGAAAATCATGTTCATCTATGCATCTGATGTTTCTGTTCTTTACTATAGTTTCAACCAAATCCTCCCCTAAGGGATGTCCCTGTCTGAACCATGTGCTCCTCTGCAGCTGTTGGCCTTCCCTCAACCCTTAGTTTAAAAACTGCTGTATGACCTTTTTAATTTTTACATGCCAGCAATCCGGTTCCATTTTGGTTTGGGTGGAACCCATCCTTCCTGTATAGGCTCCCTCTTTCCCAAAAGGTTCTCCAGTTCCTAATAAATTTGAACCCCTGCTCCCTACACCATCATCTCATCCACACTTTGAGACCCTGAAATTCTGTCAGAACTAAGAGACGACTAAGGGGGATATGACAGAAGTCCATAAAATCATGCCTGTGTGGAGCAAGTAAATGTTATTTACTCCTTCTCATAACACAAGAACTAGGGGTCACCAAATGAAATTAATAGGCAGCAGGTTTAAAACAAACAAAAGGAAATATTTCTTCACAAAATGCACAATCAACTTGTGGAACTCTTTGCCGGAGGATGTTGTGAAGGCCAAGACTTATAACAGAGTTCAAAAAAGAACTAGATAAGTTCCTGGAGGATAGGTCCATCAATGGCTATTAGCCAGGATGGGCAGAGATTGAAAACCATGCTTTGAAGTGTCCCTAGCCTGTGTTTGCCAGAATGGGCAACACAGGATGGATCACTTGGTGATTACCTGTTTTGTTCATTTCCTCTGAAGCACCTGGCATCGGCTACTGTCGGAAGAGAGGCTACTGAGCTAGATAGACCACTGCTCTAACCCAGTAAGCTGATGTTCTCAAAGGTTTTGGTCAGTTCTTACTCCTTTTTTAAATGGTTTGCCAGTCCCTATTTGTGATACCTGTTGCTTAGCAATTACAATTTATTCATGAAAAGGAAAGGAGTACTTGTGGCACCTTAGAGACTAACATATTTATTTCAGCATAAGCTTTCGTGAGCTACAGCTCGCTTCGTTGGGTGCATCCGATGAAGTGAGCTGTAGCTCACAAAAGCTTATGCTCAAATAAATTGGCTAGTCTCTAAGGTGCCACAAGTACTCCTTTTCTTTTTGCGAATACAGACTAACACGGCTGCTACTCTGAAACCTTTCAATTTATTCATGGTGAAAAATCTTTCTCTTTTGAATTTTAAAAGGCCACAAGAGCACTGTGAATGTAGCTTTCCTTTAAATGCTGTGGGGAGAAAGTACATAAAATAAGTTTTCAACCTCACTTGATCTGTAGTCCTACGGGAGACCATATGTTTATAATTTCCATACATGAAGAAAAGCCCTTGGGCAGGGCCTGTGGTCAGTAAATGCTGTATTTTTAAAACAAAATTACTATATTTGGACTGTCATTTTCAAAGCCAGCATTCTGGATTTATTAGTTTCTCAGTCAGATTTCTTCTAAAATATTCCAAGTGGTGGTTGTTAGGTTTGTGGGGAGCGGAGGGTTAACTCTTACTTCAGGCATACTTTTTAACTGTATATCCTGTTGCTGCCATAGCAATAAAAACTAATTCGCACCCTTTCCACACTAAGCTGGCAGGATAGATCAGTGCAGGGGCAATCCGACGATTCCTTTCAGGCAGCTCAGTGTGTGGTTTTAAAGCACAAGTCAAGTAACGGCTGTCTAGGTAGCTGTAACTTGAATATGGTGCGACAGAAGAAGACACGATTTAAAATATGTCCAAAAATGGACATGCTGATAGCTGTCATTGCTGGAAACATCTAATGCATAGGTATGAGGGGCTAAAGAGTACAGATATGCATCCTTGCAAAATTATTATGAACATCTGCTATCCCAAGTGTGCCATCCGCTCTTGGTCCCTCACCATGCTGAGAATGACAAATGAAAGTTATTTTACATGCCTCTTTAAATAAGCAATGAAAACCTTGTCTCGGGCAAGCTGGGGGGTATAATCTTTACTCTTTACACTACAGTAGCATCCAGAGGCCCTAATCAGGATCAGTTAAATGTTTTGCAAACATATATGAAGAAATGCCCTGAATACCTGGGACCCATTGTAGGACCCTGATCTCAATTAACTTTAGTGGGGAATTTGCACCATGTGACTCAGCTGACCAATTAAAACTGGCATTGCCAAGACACCATCTGGAAAATGAATGATAATAAGCAGTAACCGTTTCCTGGGGCAAGGGAATAGAGAACATTTCTAGAAAAGTCTGGTTATGTTCATGAAAATGTTCGGGTTTTTTCCCCGCGTACCAGATTTCATGGGGGCAGCGTTTTTGAATTAAACTTTTTGATCAGTTCCATTAGCCATCATTTTCTCATAACAAAGACCTGACACTGCAGTGAGATCGATTTGAGTGAATCCCTGAAATCGCATAGTGCTTCATTGAATCCCAGCACAGGAGATGTCTGCCTGAGTAGAGGTTACTGCCCGATAAAGGCTAAGCCCTGGTCTATGCTAGGAGTTGAGGTCGAATTTAGCAGCGTTAAATTGATTTAACCCTGCACCCATCCACATGACGAAGCCCTTGTTTTCGACTTAAAGGGCTCTTAAAATAGATTTTCTTACTCCACCCCTGACAAGGGGATTAGTGCTGAAATCGGCCTTGCTGGGTTGAATTTGGGGTACTGTGGACACAATTAGACGGTATTGGCCTCCGTGAGCTATCCCAGAGTGCTCCATTGTGACCGCTCTGGACAGCACTCTCAACTCAGATGCACTGGCCAGGTAGACAGGAAAAGGCCCGCGAACTTTTGAATTTCAATTTCCTGTTTGACCAGCGTGGCAAGCTGCAGGTGACCAAGCAGAGCTCATCAGCAGAGGTGACCATGATGGAGTCCCAGAATCACAAAAGAGCTCCAGCATGGACCGAACGGGAAGTATGGGATCTGATCGCTATATGGAGAGAGGAATTCGTGCTATCAGAACTCCGTTCCAGTTTTCGAAATGCCAAAACCTTTGTCAAAATCTCCCAGGGCATGAAGGCCAGAGGCCATAACAGGGACCCGAAGCAGTGCTGTGTGAAACTTAAGGAGCTGAGGCAAGCCTACCAGAAAGCCAGAGAGGCGAACCGCCGCTCCGGGTCCGAGCCCCAAACATACCGCTTCTATCATGAGCTGCATGCCATTTTAGGGTGTTCAGCCACCACTACCCCAGCTGTGTTGTTTGACTCCTTCAATGGAGATGGAGGCAACACGGAAGCAGGTTTTGGGGATGAGGAAGATGATGATGATGAGGTTGTAGATAGCTCACAACAAGCAAGCGGAGAAATCGGTTTTCCCCACAGCCAAGAACTGTTTCTCACCCTGGACCTGGAGCCAGTACCCCCCGAACCCACTCAAGGCTGCCTCCCGGACCCGCCAGGCAGAGAAGGGACCTCTGGTGAGTGTACCTTTTAAAATACTATACACGGTTTAAAAGCAAGCATGTTTAATGATTAATTTGCCCTGGCATTCGTGGCTCTCCTGGATGTACTCCCAAAGCCTTTGCAAAAGGTTTCTGGGGAGGGCAGCCTTATTCCACCCACCATGGTGGGACACTTTCCCACTCCAGGCCAGTAGCACGTACTCAGGAATCATTGTAGAACAAAGCATTGCAGCGTATGTTTGCTGGTGTTCAAACAACATCCGTTCTTTATCTCTCTGTCTTGCCCTCAGGAGAAAATGTCATTCACGGTCACCTGGTTGAAATAGGGTGCTTTTCTTAAGGGGACATTCAGAGGTGCCCATTCCTGCTGGGCTGTTTGCCTGTGGCTGAACAGAAATGTTCCCCACTGTTAGCCACGGGAAGGGTGGAGGGGCTAGCCACGCCCTGGGGGGAGGCAAAATGCGACCTTGGAACGAAAGCACATGTGCTGTGTATGTAATGTTAACAGCAAGGTTTACCGTGAAAGAGTGTACCCATTGTTCTATAAAATGTGTCTTTTTAAATACCACTGTCCTTTTTTTTTTTTTCCTCCACCAGCTGCATGTGTTTCAAGGATCACAGGATCTTCTCCTTCCCAGAGGCTAGCGAAGATCAGAAGGCGAAAAAACCGCACTCGCGATGAAATGTTCTCTGAGCTCATGCTGTGCTCCCACACTGACAGAGCACAGACGAATGCATGGAGGCAGACAATGTCAGAGTGCAGGAAAGCACAAAATGACCGTAAGGAGAGGTGGCGGGCTGAAGAGAGTAAGTGGAGGGCTGAAGAGAGGGCTGAAGCTGAAAGGTGGCGACAGCATGATGTGAGGAGGCAGGACTCAATGCTGAGGCTGCTGGAGGATCAAACTAATATGCTCCAGCGTATGGTGGAGCTGCAGGAAAGTCAGCAGGAGCACAGACAGCTGCTACAGCCCCTGTGTAACCAACCACCCTCCTCCCCAAGTTCCATAGCCTCCTCACCCAGACGCCCAAGAACGTGGTGGGGGGGCCTCCGGCCACCCAGCCACTCCATCCCAGAGGATTGCCCAAGCAACAGAAGGCTGGCATTCAATAAGTTTTAAAGCTTTAAACTTTTAAAGTGCTGTGTGGCCTTGTCCTTCCCTCCTCCACCATCCCTCCTGGGCTACCTTGGTAGTTATCCCTCTATTTGTGTGATGAATGAATAAAGAATGCATGAATGTGAAGCAACAATGTCTTTATTGCCTCTGACAGCAGTGATCGAAGGGAGGAGGGGAGGGTGGTTAGTTTACAGGGAAGTAGAGTGAACCAAGGGGCAGGGGGTTTCATCAAGGAGAAACAAAGAGAACTTTCACACAGCCTGTCCAGTCATGAAACTGGTCTTCAAAGCTTCTCTGATGCGTACCGCGCCCTCCTGTGCTCTTCTAACCACCCTGGTTTCTGGCTGTGCGTAACCAGCAGCCAGGCGATTTGCCTTAACCTCCCACCCCGCCATAAACGTCTCCCCCTTACTCTCACAGATATTGTGTAATGCACAGCAAGCAGTAAGAACAGTGGGAATATTGGTTTTGCTGAGGTCTAACTGAGTCAGTAAAAAGAAAAGGAGGACTTGTGGCACCTTAGAGACTAACCAATTTATTTGAGCATAAGCTTTCGTGAGCTACAGCTCACTTCATCGGATGCAGTAAACTGCGCCAGCGCGCCTTTAAACATCCAAATGCACATTCTACCACCATTCTGCACTTGCTCAGCCTGTAGCTGAACAGCTCCTGACTACTGTCCAGGCTGCCTGTGTACGGCTTCAGGAGCCATGGCATTAAGGGATAGGCTGGGTCCCCAAGGATAACTATAGGCATTTCAACATCCCCAACGGTTATTTTCTGGTCTGGGAATAAAGTCCCTTCCTGCAGCTTTTGAAACAGACCAGAGTTCCAGAAGATGCGAGCGTCATGTACCTTTCCCGGCCATCCCACGTTGATGTTGGTGAAACGTCCCTTGTGATCCACCAGAGCTTGCAGCACTATTGAAAAGTACCCCTTGCAGTTTATGTACTCGCCGGCTTGGTGCTCCGGTGCCAAGATCGGGATATGGGTTCCGTCTATGGCCCCACCACAGTTAGGGAATCCCATTGCAGCAAAGCCATCCACTATGACCTGCACATTTCCCAGGGTCACTACCCTTGATATCAGCAGATCTTTGATTGCGTGGGCTACTTGCATCACAGCAGCCCCAACAGTAGATTTGCCCACTCCAAATTGACGGGTAGCTGTGTGGCATTGCAAGCTTCCACAGGGCTATTGCCACTCGTTTCTCAACTGTGAGGGCTGCTCTCATCTTGGTATTCTTGCGCCTCAGGGCAGGGGAAAGCAAGTCACAAAGTTCCATGAAAGTGCCCTTACGCATGCGAAAGTTTCACAGCCACTGGGAATCATCCCAGACCTGCAACACTATGTGGTCTAACCAGACTATGCTTGTTTCCCGAGCCCAGAATCGGTGTTCCACTGCATGAACCTCGCCCATTAGCACCATGATGGCCATATTGCCAGGGCCTGTGCTTTGAGAGAAGTCTGTGTCCATGTCCTCATCACTCTCGTCACCGCGCTGACATCGCCTACTCGCCCAGTTTCACTTTGCCAGGTTCTGGTGCTGCATATACTGCTGGATAATGCGCGTGGTGTTTAATGTGCTCCTAATTCCCAAAGTGATCTGAGTGGGCTCCATGCTTGCTGTGGTATGGCGTCTGCACAGAAAAAAGGCGCGGAACGATTGTCTGCCGTTGCCCTGATGGAAGGAGGGGCGACTGACGACATGGCTTACAGCGTTGGCTTACAGGGAATTAAAATCAACAAAGGGGGTGGCTTTGCGAGAAACTGAATGGCCCCTTCAAGGATAGAACTCCAAACCTCAAGGATGGAACTCAAAACTGGGTTTATCAGGCTGTTGATTTCACAGAAGGAGGGAGGGAGGAGAAAATGAATACAAAACAAATCTGGTCTATTTCTTGTTTTGAGCCACTTCATCTATCTTTATACATCTTGCTGGCAGCAGACTGTGCAGTACGCCCGCTAGCCATCGTCATCTCCTGGGTGCTCGGCAGAAGATGATGCAGTATGACTGCTGGCCATTGTCTTCTGCTGGCTGCTGATTAAAAGACAGTGCACTGCTGGTAGGACTCAATCAACACGAGACGAAACAAGGGAAATGACCTGGCTGAGTCACTCCCATGTTTCCCCAGGCGCCCCTGACCTCATTGAGGTCGGTTAAAAGAGCACCCTGGACTATGTCGACAATGGCTACCAGTCATACTGCACTGTCTGCTGCCAAAAGGCAATTAACTGCTGCTGTGTAGCAATGCAGTACCGCGTCTGCCAGCACCCAGGAGACATATGGTGACGATTAGCTGAGTGGGCTCCATGCTTGCCGTGGTATGGTGTCTGCACGGGTAACTCAAGAAAAAAGGTGCAAAATGATTGTCTGCCCTTGCTTTCACGGAAGGAGGGAGGGAAGGGGGGGCTGACGATATGTACCTAGAACCACCTGTGACAATGTTTAACCCCATCAGGCACTGGGATTTCTACCCAGAATTCAAATGGGCGGCGGAGACTGCAGGAACTGTGGGATAGCTACCCACAGTGCAACGCTTCGGAAGTTGACTGTTGCCTCTGTACTGTGGACACACTCTGCCGACTACATGCACTTAGAGCATTTTGTGTGGGGACACACACAATCGACTGTATAAAAAGGCTTTCTACAAAACCTACTTCTATAAATTCGACCAAATTTCGTAGTGTAGACATAAGTGGCTACCAAGTAACTGTATGAGTTGTGTGAGTTGTACTTTGCATCATATGGGTTACATGGTGTTACCCAGCAACTCTAGAACTCTAGGTTTTGTTCACTCTTTGGGGCAGGGACCATCTCTCTGTTTTGTGTGTGCATGTGTGTGGCAGGAGGGCAGATGGCCAGTACAAGGGGCCCTGATTATAGAAACAGTCATTCTGCAGGCTCGTAACAAGGTTGTGCAGATTTAGAATCATAGAATATCAGGGTTGGAAGGGACCCCTGAAGGTCATCTAGTCCAACCCCCTGCTCGAAGCAGGACCAATTCCCAGTTAAATCATCCCAGCCAGGGCTTTGTCAAGCCTGACCTTAAAAACTTCCAAGGAAGGAGATTCCACCACCTCCCTAGGCAACGCATTCCAGTGTTTCACCACCCTCTTAGTGAAAAAGTTTTTCCTAATATCCAATCTAAACCTCCCCCACTGCAACTTGAGGCCATTACTCCTCGTTCTGTCATCTGCTACCATTGAGAACAGTCTAGAGCCATCCTCTTTGGAACCCCCTTTCAGGTAGTTGAAAGCAGCTATCAAATCCCCCCTCATTCTTCTCTTCTGCAGGCTAAACAATCCCAGCTCCCTCAGCCTCTCCTCATAAGTCATGTGTTCTAGACCCCTAATCATTTTTGTTGCCCTTCGCTGGACTCTCTCCAATTTATCCACATCCTTCTTGTAGTGTGGGGCCCAAAACTGGACACAGTACTCCAGATGAGGCCTCACCAATGTCGAATAGAGGGGGACGATCACGTCCCTCGATCTGCTCGCTATGCCCCTACTTATACATCCCAAAATGCCATTGGCCTTCTTGGCAACAAGGGCACACTGCTGACTCATATCCAGCTTCTCGTCCACTGTCACCCCTAGGTCCTTTTCCGCAGAACTGCTGCCTAGACATTCGGTCCCTAGTCTGTAGCGGTGCATTGGATTCTTCCGTCCTAAGTGCAGGACCCTGCACTTATCCTTATTGAACCTCATCAGATTTCTTTTGGCCCAATCCTCCAATTTGTCTAGGTCCTTCTGTATCCTATCCCTCCCCTCCAGCGTATCTACCACTCCTCCCAGTTTAGTATCGTCCGCAAATTTGCTGAGAGTGCAATCCACACCATCCTCCAGATCATTTATGAAGATATTGAACAAAACCGGCCCCAGGACCGACCCCTGGGGCACTCCACTTGACACCGGCTGCCAACTAGACATGGAGCCATTGATCACTACCCGTTGAGCCCGACAATCTAGCCAGCTTTCTACCCACCCTATAGTGCATTCATCCAGCCCATACTTCCTTAACTTGCTGACAAGAATACTGTGGGAGACCGTGTCAAAAGCTTTGCTAAAGTCAAGAAACAATACATCCACTGCTTTCCCTTCATCCACAGAACCAGTAATCTCATCATAAAAGGCGATTAGATTAGTCAGGCATGACCTTCCCTTGGTGAATCCATGCTGGCTGTTCCTGATCACTTTCCTCTCATGCAAGTACTTCAAGATTGATTCTTTGAGGACCTGCTCCATGATTTTTCCAGGGACTGAGGTGAGGCTGACTGGCCTGTAGTTCCCAGGATCCTCCTTCTTCCCTTTTTTAAAGATTGGCACTACATTATCCTTTTTCCAGTCATCCGGGACTTCCCCGGTTCGCCACGAGTTTTCAAAGATAATGCTCATGACATTTTTTTGACAAAGATTTGCTCATGACAATATTTTATGTATCAACCTGAGAGTCATCTTCTGTAATTCATAAATGCCAATCCAGCTTTTCATTGGAGAGGGAATGAGGGAGTGAAGTTTGATGTATAGTGTGCTCAGACCATAATGAGTTTGAGTTGCCTTTGGCAAGCAACGTTACTTTCTGTGGCTTTGTTGGCTGAAGGTAGCGTGGCGGCCGCACAGAAGATCCTCTGCCTCTATCCCTCTAGTCTTGGGAAACTAATGGTGGAAAGGGTTTCTTCCCACCTGTGCGCTGTATCAGTCTTCTCTTTCCCTTGGATCAGCGCCAACATTCAGCACAGGTCATTGCTCAGGGTAGGATCCCTGCTTGCCATGGGTTGGAATGAAGATCGCTAACAGAAATCTGGAGCGTGCCCAGCCGAAACTGGTTTAAATATAAAGAGTTGCCAAACTAACGCCACTTCCACCCATGTGCCTAGCGAGGAGAGAAGGTCTCCCTCGGGACACTGAGAAAGGATTTGTAAGGAGGCTCAGCGTATTCCCAGCACTAGGAACCGTGAGATGTGCCCTGATAGCACTGGTGAAGATGCAGGATCTTGCAGCAGCTTGAGTGTCGTTTCACAGGGTTGCTGCTCTCTCTCATGCTGAGCTCATGCAAGAGAAGTAACTTGAATACAGCTCACTTAACTTTGCAGTGAAAGGTCACCATAAGAGATTGCTAGCCCAATCCTGTTGTTCAGGATTGGGGTTGTAGGCAGGATTTGGCCTTTACTGCAGACCTCCTCTTATTTATACCTTCCTTCACCTTTACTACTCTGTATTTCCATACTAAGCCCAGTCCTGCAATCTGTCAAAGACAAAGCTCCAGCGATTTTCATCTGCAGGTTTGCATCCAGTAGAACTGCAGGATTGAGAACTGTAAGTTTAAAGGGATACGGTTAAATCCCCCATTAAGATGTCCATGTCTGTTGAAAATCTGGAAGAATTTAAATTTCACTTTTTTCACATTTATTTTGCTTTTTGCGTTTTGCTCAGCTGGGACAATGAATCGTGGTAGAGTCACTCTTTGATTTCTAGGCAATAATATAATGCTTCCGTTTGGGTTTGCAGCTCAGCAGGGAATACTTAAAATCCGAAAGAAAACACAGTGTTCATTGCAACTTCTCTCCTTTTTTTTGCCCCTTCTTTCTTTCTCCCTGCTCCCCTCACCCAACAAACTTGGGGTCTGAACTAAATTGGGAGGAGACACTGGCAGTTTGAGCCAACGATATTTTGTAGTGAAATGCTGGAAAACTGCGTGAGTATAAGAAAGGCCATTGAGACTCCATCAGTCCACTTGCACCTTCCTGTTAGCAGACTCTGTACTCTGTTGCCTTTATGAATCTGATAGCCAACGCCTACTGATATTTGCTGTCATGGTAACTTCTTGCTTTCCCTTGCCAGAGACAGCTACTTATCGCACACCCCTTTATGGTCAGCCTTCATGGTGGGGAGAAGATGATGCAAATAACAAACTAGAAAGGCAGGAGGACAGAAGGCAAGAAGAACATTATTCAGGTAATGGAGATGGTCTTTTGGGGGAAAACTGTTGCTTTTTATTTCCTGCTGCACAACACCCTCCTTCAGAATTGTAGTGGCTAAAATTCTGTGTGCTCTTTAAATTTGCCCAAAATGGGAATAAGGGGATATAAAATAACGTGTGTTTGCTTGACATTGTGTGAAATGACAAATAATGAAAGTTGCCTGGGTAATACACTTTTAAATCCAGATAAATAAATACCAAGAACACTACCCCAACAGGCCCTCTTGATTTCTGTTAACATCATGGAGGACACTAATACATTATGAAATCAAGCTCTGATCCCCGCTTCACATCCGCAGGTAGTCAATCACTTATGTGTCTAAAGTTAAGTAGAGGCTGATGTGGTCATGCAGGATCTGGGCTTAAGAAATTACACTGAAGAATAAACTTGGCTGTAGTTGTTAACTGTGGGATAAAGTCGCAAAGGAACCTAAGGACCATCCCAAACCCCACCACCTTGTGCTCCATGTTCAAGGTCCACTTCATCATCCTGCCTTCTCTAACCTAAACACAGAGCAGACTACAAATTCAGAGGGGAGCCAACCCAACAACCTCCCAAAATAAAACAAAAAACCTACCCAAATATTCCACTGCACACACAATTCTTCTTCTGGGGAGTGAGAGAGAGAAAAAATTACACATAACAGATGTTAGTCACGTTGCTTACTGAGGTTCTCAGGTACTACAGCGATGAGGGTGGTATACAAACAATCAGACTATACAGTTACCATGTAATTTAGGCTTTTACAGTACCAGTAATTTAGGCTTTTAATCTAACAGTGTTGTGGTGCCTGAAGTAAGGTGTGTTCTTCCATGTTTTTGTATCTGTAGAAAGAACGAAGGAGATATCCCAGCATGAAGGGGAGATCAATGGTAACGTTATTGCTTATAGAGATTCCCAGGAACAGTCTGTGTATGCATTCAGAAGAGAACCTAGTTATTTCGAAATCCCAACGAAGGAATTCCAACAGCTGGCAAAATCGCCTGAAACGCAGGTCCACGAAATCCCGACGAAGGACATTGATGCTGTGATGCCACCCGTTGTGCAAAGCCATGCCTCTTTTACCATTGAATTTGATGACTGTACCCCTGGTAAAATAAAGATAAAAGATCATGTGACTAAGTTTTCACTCAGACAGAGAAGACCCTTCAGTAAGGATGCGGGTCACACAGAGATGATGTCAGCGGAGAGCAAGGTGGCTGATTGGCTGGTTCAGAATGACCCAAGTTTGATGAGAAGGCAGTCTCCAGGAGATGATGTGTTCAGTACAAAGAGTGATCTGCCGGTTCATGTGAGGACACTGAAAGGTAAGCTGTTGTTTTTCATGCTGGCTAGTCCATGTTCTTGCCTTCCAAGTACAGCATAAGTAAGCGGGGGGAGGAAATGTTACCCTTTTTCTCAGCCCAAAGTTCACAGGGTAAGAACCACTTATCTGTTACAGGTATTTTTATAATCACTGTCGACACTCCTAAGCCTAGTTCAGCTGGCAGACGGCCCACCTGCTGGACATAGATGCCACTTGTGATTCTGGCAGTGGAATGTTCTAACCCGGTGTCCACCCGGCTTTATCATGGCAAGTCGTCAGACATACTCATCTCAAACAGAGAGTTTCCGTTTCAGATGTTCAAGTTTTTCGTCATGCCGTTAAGGCAGGTTAGAAACAGGTTTAACAGTTAGTTAATCTCTTCTCTTGGCCACCTGTCATGGTAGGAATGACGTTTGCTTTTCTAGCACTAGGTTCACAATTGCTAAATGTAGCTAATCGCCCTTGACCTTGGTATAGAGTGGACAGTCACAATCCCATGACAGTGGAAGAGCATGGGGTGGGGGCCAGAGCTCTAGGGGCAGAGTCTGAGGTGTGAGGACAGAGGTTACTGAAATTCTGTGCCATGGCTGTGAGAGAGGTTTCTTTTCCTTAACCGAAACATATCTGAAACCTCCCTCCCCCACTGTTTAACTGTTCCAGGTGAATCCAGGTCACCTGCCTTTGGGAAGAGTCTGTCACCGTGAGGTGTTTTCTGTCATCTCTTGCAGAAAAGGAGGGGAAGATTTTCAAAGGCCAGAAATAGTTTAGTGTCCCACTGCTACTGGCAGTCTCTGACAGTTGGGCATCTAATGTCCATCTGTGTCTTTGAAAATTCCCCCCATGATCTATTTGACGTGAGCTAGTTTGGCCACCTCTATCAGCCCAATTCACTGTCAAATGGGGAAAAGGCAACACCTTGTGAATTTCCACCAGTTTGCTCATGGAGGCCTTGCAAGTGCTGGATGAGCTACAGTCTGTAATCCTCCTGCCTGATAAAGTCAAGGAGGGGGGCTCTCAGGTCCACCAGTGGCTGAGATTAATGGCCCTTTACGGGATGGCAAGACACCAGCTTCCCTCATAGGAGAAGTCGCTAGGCCCTTGTCCAAGAAACCATTTCCTGATGTTGACAGTCTCACTTACCTTTGGCGTAATCTGCCATGTTATGTAGTGTTTGAGAAGGTTGTATAGCAAAGGAGCTCTGGTGTCTTCAAGGATATGTCTACACTGCAATTAAAAACTCGCAGCTGGCTCAGGCTAAGGGGCTGTTTAATTGTGGGGTAGACGTTCGGGCTTAGCCTGTGGCCGAGCTCTGGGACCTTGAGAGGTGGGAGGTTCCAGAGATCGGGCTGCAGGCTGAGCCCAAAAGTCTACACCATGATTAAATAGCCCCTTAGCCCGAGTCAGCTGGCATGAGCCAGCCACGGGTTTCTAACTGCAGTGTAGACGTACCCTATGCGACTGGGTTTTGTTGATTCGGATGTGAACCGCGGCTGTAGTGTATGGGAATGCACTGAAATAGTGTTCTCCCTTTTCAGAGAGATGCCAGGGGCTGGTCGCAGGCATTTGCTCATCTGTCCCTAGGATTTTCCCATATGATGTTCTGTACAGCTCCCTGTGTGTGTCTCCCCACTCAGTGTATAAATGAGGTTAGGGGAGAGAGAGAGATAATGTGAAGTTTCACTATGTGGATGATGCATATAATTGTCTCCTTTTCATCAAATACCAAGTTAGTGTCTTTTGTCCATCTGTGTGTAGGCAGACGATTCTCTGATGAGAACTTTGCAACGTTTATCCACGCCTTTTTTACCTCCAGATTGGTTTACTGTGTAACACATTCCTATGTGGGGCTCTCTTTGAAGAACACTTGGAAGCTACAGTTGGCCACCTCCTTAATTAGCATTGTTGGCCCCAAGGAACGGTTTATACCAGATTTCTGAGGTCTTCACTGGCTGCTTCTTTGCTTCTGGGAACAGTTCAGGTGTCTTGACATCAGGATGTAAATACTCTGTGGTTTGGGTCCTGGCCACCAGAGGAGAGATATGCTGTCATAACATCTGAAATCAGCCAGAGAGCTTCTTCTCACAGCCCCAAGATTTTAACCTTGAGAGCAGGGTTCCCAGCCCTTAACTTGAGAACTTGCTGCTCACCTCGATACCAACAGAGACCAAGTTTACTGACCTTCAGGGCACAATACAAGGTCCATTTACTTGCTCAGACTTTTTCTTGAGGAAGGAGCTAGTGAGATCTTTGAAAGGCTATGTCAGGGATTGAGTGTTAAATCATGATGCTTTTTACCGGTGTGCTTGGGCCACTTGGATTTGCAAAACAGGTGCAGTTTTCCTTTCAGTTGCCTGGTGTTAAACCTCTATCTCTTCTCACTACGCGTGGGTATGGTCTAGAGTACAGAGGTCTTTTCCCAGTTCTCCTGATGACTGTAAGTCCTTGGGCAAGTCACCCACACCCTGGATGCCTTGGATTCCCTGTTGGTTAAATGCGGAGGGGGGATGTTAAAAGTTACAGAGATTCTGTACTAAAAATGTTACCACTGTTGGTGCAAAACAGAGCTTAATGAGCAAGAAGTGTCCATAAAATAACCAAGTTAACCTTTGCCAGGAGGGTGAAGAAATGATGTGGAAGCCATATACATAATGTTTAGGAATTTTACGGCCTTAATCCTTCAGATAAAACTGAAAATCCTGCAAGTCCTAAGGGGGAGAGAGAATAGAAGTTCAGAGGCGCTTTAGCTATGAATTCCGTCAGCCTGCTGCTCTTTGATCATCTTGGTTTGAGTCCATGGAATGCAATCCACAGGGCTTTTCTTTTGTCTTGTTTTGTTTCCCCTACTCTGCAGGGTAATTTTTGTCCTGGAGCAAAAGATACATAAACAAGATAATCTTTGAGACTAGTGAAATTGCACTGAATGGTAAAATAATTACATGTATTTATTTTGATTTAAATAATAAAAAAGATGCACATAAAAAGCTCTAGATTGTCTGACTCATAATTAATTTTACAATAACAACAAAAGCAAAACCCCAACCGTATTCAAAAAGGAACTCCATCAGCCAGCTCCCTACAACCCCTTCCTCTACTTCCCACTCTTTCATCATTCTGGGACACAAACCGTCAGCTCTCTTTAAACACCAGATCAAACAGCTGTCTTTTGCAGCGTGCCCACTATGAACTATTCCTTTACAAAGAGAAAAATCGAGGATTGACCGTGCTGGGAGGTGGTTATTAGGGTTACAGTGAAATGTTAGTGTAGGACTCAATTGCGTGTAATCATTTGCAGGTAACAGACATGAAGATGGGACGCAAAGTGATTCCGAAGACCCCGTTGCACCCACAGCAGAAAAGGAGACCACCAGCAGTGACCATGCAGCTGAGCAAGCCAGGCTTCAGCGCCAGATCAAGCGTGACCCCCAGGAAATGCTGCATAACCAGCAGGCCTTCGTCATTGAGTTCTTTGATGATGACACGCCTCGTAAAAAGAGGTCACAGTCCTTCACGCACAGCGCACACTCCTCTCAGAGCGACACGGATCCCGTGCCGAAAACCAAGGTGGAAAAGCGCAAAGCTGCCATGCCCGCTGAGAAGCTTGGTAGCCCAGTGCCACCTCCTCATCTGGCTGCCCAGGCAGGCAAGCCAGCTAGCAACTCCTCGGGGACACAAAGATCCAGCTCCTTTAAGAGAGAGAAGACAGAAGATCGGATCAGCTCCTCGTCATCCTCTGCTTCAAGGCCGTCTGCAAAGAACTACGGCAGCATTGGGAGGAAGTCTAAAATTGCTCAGGATTTTGCTGCTGAGTTTCTAAGGCAAAACTCTCAAGCTGGAAAGCCAAGCGCTGAGAAGCCAGCACCTCTGCAGATGCCAGTGGCTCCACGGGTAGTAATATCGTCTGCACCAGACCCTGTCACCGCATCACCTACCGACCCAAAATTGGTCAAGGCTAGGAAGCATGATGAGGAGGACAGTTTAAGTGAAACGGGCACATATACCATTGAGACAGAGTCACAAGATAAAGAAGTAGAAGAAGCTCGGAAAATGATCGATCAGGTAAAATCACTCCAGGGAACACCTCTTATAAATGTGATCACTGTTGGCTGACAAACCAGGGATTGACCCAGGGACCTCTAGGGTACATCTACACTGCAAAGTGGCAGCCTGCAGCTGCTAATCTCAGAGCCCAGGTCTACAGACTCGGGCCCATGGGCTTATGCTAGAGCGTCAAACAGCCCACTCCCCTCCCTAGGCTTCAGACCCTGAGCCTGAATGTCTATACATCCATTTTAGTGCTGTAGCCTTGTCTGTAGAACTGGGCTCTGAGACGCTGCCGCGTGCAGTGTTGACATACCCCTCGAGCCAAAAATACGAGCTGCGAAGGCTTCAGCTAAAGGGTGTGAGTTGGATGGGAGCTCTAAGGGATTCCTATCCTCTGTGGAGCCGGCACAGGCAGGATCCTGTCACACACTCACCAGTGGGTTACACAGGCACCGTAAATGGGGGTAAAATATCCATTAAAAACCCATCTGAAAAGGGGCAGGGGAACTTTATAGCAACTCATATCTTTGTGTCCAAAGAGGATTTACATGCAAAGGTACAAGAATGGCCTTGCAAATGTACCAGCAAAGGGCAACATGATGCTCAAAATAATGAAGGGGTCGATTCTGCAAAGATTTGTTCGCATGAGTAACTTTACGGAACAGGACTGCTCGAATGCACAAGTCTTTGCAAATTCAGGGTCTAATTATGCATCGTGCCCTTTACACCACTTCCTCCAGCCCTGCTGTTAATAATATATGGGACACGTATACTCTGCCTGGCAGGCTCTCCCTGGCAGGCCAAAAGAAGCTGAAATGGAAGACAGATTTTCTCTAACTCAGGAGTCCCAGTGACATCCCCAACTCCTAGTTGAGGGTGGTTTGATTTCGCTAAAGGGGACTTGTCCAGGCAGACAGCAACTAATTGCTGTAGGGAAGGGAGTGTCCAGGTGGGGTTGGTCATGGAAGTGATTGTATCTGTTTTAATTTAAAAAATGTAAAATGAATGATAACTCAAAAAAACCCAACCACCCCAAACAACCAGTTATTTTGTAAAGCTTGGCCTATTTTCAGGTTTAACAACAGAGGCAGCAGGCAGAGGTTCAAGTAAAACAGGCACGTGAAAAATAACAGAAATGTAGGCAAAGGGTAAAGTAACTAGTTTGAAAAAAGCATCCTGTCATTGAGTCAGGCTCTGAAGCTCTGCACTAGCTGGCCCATGTACCCATGTGATTTTGTCTCTGCTACTCCACATTCATCCCCCTCCTCGCTTCCTTCCAATGGTTTGTTACACCCACTCACTGCAAGTTGTTTTAGGACTTGTCTACATAGGGAAGCCAGTGTGAAATAAGTGAGGATGTGAATTTAAAGCGCAGGAGCTATTTTGCACTAGCGCCCCACGTGGACACACTTATTCCACACTGAGTGCCTCTTTGGGGATTAGCTTAGTCCGCTTCCAAAGACTAATAAGAGTGTCCACATGAAGAGCGAGTACGGAATAGCTATTCTGCTATATCTCTTCTGGGCTACTTCCCTGTAAAAAAATAAGCCCTTAAACTAGATTGCAAGCTCTTAGGGGCAAAGATTGGGTCAATGTTTGAACAGCATGCAGCTCAATGAGGCCTTGACCCTGATATATAAACAATCATAATGCAATAGTATAAAAATACCCCAATTAATAGATCTTTGCACTAAGGAGAAGGATGTTCTCATGATTAGAGCACTGCAATTTGGGAGTCAAGTGACTTGATTCTTATTTTGATTCTGCCACCAACTTCCAGAGGCCTTGGCCACATCACTAAACTGCTCTGTGCTGCAGTTTTCCCGCTTTGTAAAACAGAGATAATGATGATTTCATCCTCACAGGGGTGTTTTGTGGCTTTATTATAAAGTGCTTTGAGATAAATCATAGCAATGAGAGATGGAGAGGACCTGTTAGGTCATCAGGTCCATCTCTCTGATGGTGGAGGGCTGTTCTTATCAGTACATTATCAAGTCCTCTGCCCAGTCTGGTTTTAAAAGTCCCTACTGATGGATCTTCCATCGCTTCCCTTGAGAGACTCTTCCACAGCTTAATTCACATTACCATCCAGTTTTTTCCTGATATACTAAATTTTACTTGGATGAAAAAGGATTTAGCTGTGCAAATGTTTAATTTTATAGGGAATGTACTGGAATACCGTACGAATTTGGAAACGTGTCTATGAAGTGTTTTAGACTTTGTCTACACTACAGACCTTACAGCGGCATAATTAAACCACCCCCAACAAGTCTATGTCAGTGGGAAAGCGTCTCCTGTCGACATAGCGTTGTCCACACTGGCCCTTTTGTCGGGCGGGGATGTGTGGCTTTTTCACACCCCTGACCGATAAAAGTTTTACCGACAAAAGTGCTAGTGTGGACATAGCCTTAGAAATAACTTTTGAAGAGTGGCGAGTAGAACAACTTACATGGTATATAAGAATTGGTTAATAGCTAACCATTTGGGACCACAGTTTCAGTGTGATTAGCATTTTTTGGATTTAGCTTTCATGGTTACACTGTTTTAATCTCTCCCCTCCCCTCCCCCTCCGCACACTTTTTTAGGTTTTCGGAGTGTTTGAATCTCCAGAGTTTTCCAGATTATCTTCAGC
Source organism: Eretmochelys imbricata (assembly GCF_965152235.1). Taxonomy (NCBI): domain Eukaryota; kingdom Metazoa; phylum Chordata; order Testudines; family Cheloniidae; genus Eretmochelys; species Eretmochelys imbricata. The sequence continues at coordinate 115,690,869 of NC_135577.1, forward strand.
CTACAGACCTATTATAAAAGGCGAAAAGGAAGAATCAAGCTCTCACCAGCATCTAATCACTGAAAATGGCACCAGTCAGAAGACACTTCTGCTCCAGGCATTCCCTTCAAAACCCACTAGTGGGTCCCAGGCTGAGATGCAGGTACAGGGAACGGGGGTGATTTATGTGCTTTTCGGCCTAGGTGGGAATGTATTGATTTGATTTCACCTTTGGGAGATCAGTCTGTGTGTGCAACAGGCTCTCAGGAGGTGTGACATTCCCTAGGGTGAAACCTGAACTGCTGTGTCCCTTTAGCTCTTCAGACTGGGATGCCTTTAACACTGCTTTGCTGGTGAATAGCAAACCTCTGCTCGCACACAGCCCCTAGCAAGTAAAGTCACTCCCAGCTGAGTACATGAATGCTATGCCCAGACATCCATAAATTACATACAGGTCAATACCCGCATATCCCTGAATCCTAGCCTTGTCCCCTAGAAATGGGCGTCTTGTACTGTTCAAAACCCACTGGCCAGTACAAGCTCATAAATAGTCCCATCATTCCAGCACTGGGTAATGAATATGCACCAGTCCTGCTGACATTAAAGTGTTTAAGAAATCTCTACTATCAAACACACTGGTTTAGATAAGACAATAAAACAAGTTTAACAACTACAGAAAGATAGATTTTAAGTGATTATAAATGGTAAGGCATAAAAGTCAGCATTGGTTACCAAAGAAATAAAAGGTTAAACACGCAAGCTAATTCCTAAACTTTATCAGACTAATAGGCTTAAAAGCAAAAGGTTTGTCTCACCATGAGCTGCAATACATTTCACAGGCTGCGTCCCTTTCCAGCCTGGGACCACTCCTTCCCTTGTTCAGTTCTTTGAGAGTTGTTGCTGCCATAAGCAGAGAAATGGAAGAAGGAGAGAGGTGTCCTGTGGAGGTCACTGTCCTTTATTTTTATACCCTCCCCCTCTCTCTGAGGATTACCGCCCCACCAGGGTGTAGACAAACAGTCTCCTCTGTATGTGAGATACGCACCGTGGCTGGAAGGAAACGTAAACTACTTTTTTACACTTTCCTGTTGCTGAAGAATGGCTGCTTAAGTAAGTGATAACTCACTTGACTTTGTTGGTACCTGTCTGGGGTTGTCAGTGTGTCTTTGCCTCTGAAAAATGGGTTTGTTGGCGTTACCCAGAACTACAACATGTTTCAGTAACAATCATATAGCAAAATCTCAATTTTACACATAGTGTTGTTATACACATCTTAACAGGACAGTGATGTTCTGCAGATTGAGTTTTCAAATGATACCTCACAAAGCATACTTGGTACAGAATATATCATAATCATATAAAGGGGTGAACATGGGGTACAAGGTGTCATGTGGGTACAGGGTATCACAGAGGGGTTTTGTGACAAGACTTTGGTTAAAAAAATTTATAACATTCCATTTGTCTCTTTATAGGGGCCTCCAGCATCTCAAGGTGGTCAGAAGTGGGTGTCTAGGTGGGCAAGTCTTGCTGACAGCTACACAGACTCAGGGGTTTGTGATGTTCAACAGCAGGGATTAGTATCAGAGGGCCATACCGGTAAGTACTGTGCTGATACCATCTTCAGGATGCTGGACAGTTTATTTAAAAGTGAAATGAAAAGTGTGTGTGGGGAGGGGTGGGAGAGAGATGTGCTTATGCTCTTTTTTGTTGCTTTCTGATGGACCTAGAGAAAGCTTGAAATGCTCTTTTATTTTCTTACAGCTTATTTTCTGTTTTAACTAAAGTATATGGAAAGAAATCTTTCTTTGTTTAGGATTAGCTGCCTCGTCCCTTCAGTTAAGGGTTACGAAGGCAGTCAGTGCACATATGAGTCATCCAAGAAGTCCTCCAACAAGAAAAGTGAAGACCGTACTTGACATTCCTGAAGTTTGTTCAGGTGGCATAGGAACAATAACACTTACAGGGGCAGGATTGGAAATAACCATCCATCAGGAATTGTTTGTACTTCATTATGAAGCAAAAAGGAAAGGCAGAACCCCAATTTTTCCTCTGCAAGTCATTTATGAAAGCAAGCACTGACCAGCCCTCTTTAGCTGTGGTTTTGTTGCACTTCTCCTATGTTCTCAAGCTGTGCTGAGCATATCAGACTGTCCTTGGGTTTGGTAGCGCTAGGTAGCAGTATTTGAAGTGATTGTAGGGGGCCTGATGCATAGAACGAAGTACAAGAGAAGAAAAAACAAAGTGAAGTCTTAGAATCATGTCAGAGATAGGAGCTAAAAAACTGAAAGGGCCCTAAGACCTGATGTTGAGAATGGGAGTGGGAGAGAGGAGGAAATGTTGTAATCCAGAAGATAACCATGCCCCCTCTCTCTAGATAAGGAGCCATATGTCCTCTCTCCAACAGCTAAAAGGCTGCAGAAAGCAATTACTTTGTTCCAGAGATTATTTCCATAATGTGGCACATTGTACTTGATCGGCATTGTAAAATAAAAAACCCAATTGTCCAGGAGAATTCAAGTTCCAAGCCACTTATTATTTAAACTAAAAATGGTGGAAGATATGAAATCATGAGCTGTGACATGGGGTGAAATAATAAAACTCTTCCAGTAAAGCGTGTCCTTAATAACACGTAGAATATCCTTGGCTGCTAATTCCTAAACCGGTTTAACCAATAGGATTTCTATACGGAGACTTTGATGTGGAATACTATCTGGTAAGGTCTGTACTAGTGGACAGTGACATCTCTTTAGTGAAGTAAGCTACATCATCTAGCACATTTCTTACAATGGTGCATCTCTGGTCCAAACATATGGCTATGTGGTTGACAGCTTTTCCCTGTTCCCTTTGGCAGGAAGAAGTTATAGTTTCAGGGTCTCTTGTATATTTGTTTCAGAGTAACAGCCGTGTTAGTCTGTATTCGCAAAAAGAAAAGGAGTACTTGTGGCACCTTTGAGACTAACCAATTTATTTGAGCATGAGCTTTCGTGAGCTACAGCTCACTTCATCAGATGCATACCGTGGAAACTGCAGCAGACTTTATATATACACAGAGAATATGAAACAATACCTCCTCCCACCCCACTGTCCTGCTGGTAATAGCTTATCTAAAGTGATCATCAGGTTAGGCCATTTCCAGCACAAATCCAGGTTTTCTCACCCTCCACCCCCCCACACAAATTCACTCTCCTGCTGGTGATAGCCCATCCAAAGTGACAACTCTTTACACAATGTGCATGATAATCAAGTTAGGCCATTTCCTGCACAAATCCAGGTTCTCTCACTCCCTCACCCCCCTCCAAAAACCCACCCCCATACACACACAGACTCACTCTCCTGCTGGTAATAGCTCATCCAAACTGACCACTCTCCAAGTTTAAATCCAAGTTAAACCAGAACATCTGGGGGGGGGGGGGGTAGGAAAAAACAAGAGGAAATAGGCTACCTTGCATAATGACTTAGCCACTCCCAGTCTCTATTTAAGCCTAAATTAATAGTATCCAATTTGCAAATGAATTCCAATTCAGCAGTTTCTCGCTGGAGTCTGGATTTGAAGTTTTTTTGTTTTAAGATAGCAACCTTCATGTCTGTGATTGCGTGACCAGAGAGATTGAAGTGTTCTCCGACTGGCTTATGAATGTTATAATTCTTGACATCTGATTTGTGTCCATTTATTCTTTTACGTAGAGACTGTCCAGTTTGACCAATGTACATGGCAGAGGGGCATTGCTGGCACATGATGGCATATATCACATTGGTGGATGTGCAGGTGAACGAGCCACTGATAGTGTGGCTGATGTTATTAGGCCCTGTGATGGTGTCCCCTGAATAGATATGTGGGCACAATTGGCAACGGGCTTTGTTGCAAGGATAAGTTCCTGGGTTAGTGGTTCTGTTGTGTGGTATGTGGTTGTTGGTGAGTATTTGCTTCAGGTTGCGGGGCTGTCTGTAGGCAAGGACTGGCCTGTCTCCCAAGATTTGTGAGTGTTGGGTCATCCTTTAGGATAGGTTGTAGATCCTTAATAATGCGTTGGAGGGGTTTTAGTTGGGGGCTGAAGGTGACGGCTAGTGGCGTTCTGTTATTTTCTTTGTTAGGCCTGTCCTGTAGTAGGCAACTTCTGGGAACTCTTCTGGCTCTATCAATCTGTTTCTTTACTTCTGCAGGTGGGTGTTGTAGTTGTAAGAAAGCTTGACAGAGATCTTGTAGGTGTTTGTCTCTGTCTGAGGGGTTGGAGCAAATGCGGTTGTATCGCAGAGCTTGGCTGTAGACGATGGATCGTGTGGTGTGGTCAGGGTGAAAGCTGGAGGCATGCAGGTAGGAATAGCGGTCAGTAGGTTTCCGGTATAGGGTGGTGTTTATGTGACCATTGTTTATTAGCACTGTAGTGTCCAGGAAGTGGATCTCTTGTGTGGACTGGACCAGGCTGAGGTTGGTGGTGGGATGGAAATTGTTGAAATCATGGTGGAATTAAGAGATCCACTTCCTGGACGCTACAGTGCTAATAAACAATGGTCACATAAACACCACCCTACACCGGAAACCTACTGACCGCTATCTGACACAAATCAGATGTCAAGAATTATAACATTCATAAACCAGTCGGAGAACACTTCAATCTCTCTGGTCACGCAATCACAGACATGAAGGTCGCTATCTTAAAACAAAAAAACTTCAAATCCAGACTCCAGCGAGAAACTGCTGAATTGGAATTCATTTGCAAATTGGATACTATTAATTTAGGCTTAAATAGAGACTGGGAGTGGCTAAGTCATTATGCAAGGTAGCCTATTTCCTCTTGTTTTTTCCTACCCCCCCCCCCCCAGATGTTCTAGTTTAACTTGGATTTAAACTTGGAGAGTGGTCAGTTTGGATGAGCTATTACCAGCAGGAGAGTGAGTTTGTGTGTGTATGGGGGTGGGTTTTTGGAGGGGGGTGAGGGAGTGAGAGAACCTGGATTTGTGCAGGAAATGGCCTAACTTGATTATCATGCACATTGTGTAAAGAGTTGTCACTTTGGATGGGCTATCACCAGCAGGAGAGTGAATTTGTGTGGGGGGGTGGAGGGTGAGAAAACCTGGATTTGTGCTGGAAATGGCCTAACCTGATGATCACTTTAGATAAGCTATTACCAGCAGGACAGTGGGGTGGGAGGAGGTATTGTTTCATATTCTCTGTGTATATATAAAGTCTGCTGCAGTTTCCACGGTATGCATCCGATGAAGTGAGCTGTAGCTCACGAAAGCTCATGCTCAAATAAATTGGTTAGTCTCAAAGGTGCCACAAGTACTCCTTTTCTTTTTGTATATTTGTCTGGTTTTTTAGATTTATATAACTGTGACAAGAGTGCTACACGGCTGGGATGTTTGAATGTCAAGGTTATTAAATCAGATTTAGGACTTGATTCTGCCAGGTGATGAGCACTCTGGCCCTGATCCAGCCTGGGACTTAAGCAAATGCTTAGCTTTAAGCATATGTATGGGACCTATTGATGTCCATGCTTAAGATTAAGTGCGTACTTAATTGCCTTTCTGGATCTGCGCCTTACAGGTTCAAGCCCCTGGTGAATAAATGCAATGTTCTAGTCCAGCATGTAAACAGCATTTAATGGGTGTCTTTTAATCTTCCTTAGAAAGTGGCACAGCTCATAAACCGGGGGAACCAGAGACCATTGTGCCCTCAAGAACAAGAAGGCTTCTTCCCCAGCTCCCACCGAGTGATAAATCTGACAGCCCAACACCCGCAGGTTTAACTTGTCAAGACTCCTATCCTGAAGTATCCAAGAGAAACATTGTAAAGGAACAGGGTAAAGAAATCTGTGCTGATCCCAACACCCGACTGTTCATCCAAGAGGACTTGGATCCCGATAGCCTGAGTGATGCCAGCAAGTCCGATGATGGCTTTGGTTTGGAAAAAGGCAAGAAATGCAAAGAAAACAGTAAAATGCCTGAGCAAGAACGGCAAAGGGGGGAAGACTTAAAATCTGAGGTCCGACAGCCGGCAGCTCCAGGGATTTCTAGTATCGCAGCTGTAAGTGAGCCAGTATCTACTTCCTTCTACATTGGTGATGAAACTAATGAGGTCGGGGTTCCCTCCAAGCTTTCTCTAAGCACGTCTCGTTCTCGAGCAGACAAAGAATGCAAGGATCAAGAGTTGGCTGTCAAGTCACCTAGTGCAGCTGCTTCTGCAAAGCCAGTGGTCAAAGACGTTAACAGCACTTATGTTAGTGCATCGGGGAAAATGGTTATTTCCCTTCATCAGAGTCTTTCTCAAGAGCAAGAAAACATAGCCACAAAAGAAATATCCTCCTTCATTAGGCAGGAAAGTTTTACCAAAGATAAATCAAGCGGCGTTGTTCCTCAGAATAAACTTCCTCATATTTCAAGTCACCCTCTGCTTAAAGATTTAGATGTTGCACGGTCAAGCCGTATGGACTATAATCAAGACACTCATCTTATCCTTAAAGACACTGAAACTGCTTTGGCAGCACTGGAAGCCAAATTACTCTGTCAAAACCACCAGCTGGACCCTTCAGAAACTATTCCCGGGCAGCTAGAAGACTCCTTATCTGGGGACTCTGATGTGGACACGGCAAGCACTGTCAGCTTGGTTAGCGGTAAAAACGTCCCAAGCAGCACACCAAAACGCCAAGTTACGAGCAGCTTGCAGAAAGAGAAATCCTCCTCCACTCCCTCTATCCAGGACCAGTGCAGCCAGCCCAGCGCTCGCGAAAGGCTGTCTGAAAAACGCAGGATGCTTCCGCTCGAGGCAGGAAATAGAGGAGAAACCGCCAAACGTTTCCAAATCAAGCGTAGTGCTGGGGCTCGTGGGTCACTGGATTTTACGGATGACGAAAGAAGCTCTAGTCTTCCTTACTTCCCGGTAACAGAAACGGCCTCCTCTGATCACGAGCATTCTGTGTCAAAATCCGTCCCCAGAAGGAAACCCTTTACTCAGGCTGTGAAAGAGGAGCGCAGCAAAGTGACTGCAAACATGCAAAAGATCCAGCAGGTTCTCACCAGGTCCAACAGTTTATCAACCCCCAGGCCTACCAGGGCCTCCAAACTCCGTCGCGCCCGGTTGGGAGATGCATCAGATAATGAATGTGCCGACACAGAGAAAACAGCCTCCAACCTCGAAGCCACAACTGGGTCTTCTAAACAATCCGCGGAGTCTAAAAAGCTGTCCAGGCTTGACATCCTGGCCATGCCAAGGAAACGGGCAGGTTCGTTTACAGTGCCAAGCGACTCTGAAACTACGCAGCCAAGAACTGGGTTTTCGGGACGCAGTGTGGAGTCGTATTATGCAAATCGGAAGCCACCTGTGTCAGAGGCTAGAACGGCAGCTAGAAGAACTGCAGCTGCTGCTACTACAAAGCAACCTTTCAGTAGAACTCGTTCTGGCAGTGCCAGGTATTCATCCACTTCCAGTAAGTTCTTACGTTTTATGTTTCTCCTTAGTTCCACTCTTCTATAATATACAGATTCTCTGTGTGGGCTCCAGGTGTAGTTCTCCTAGGAATAACAAAAGTACGGCAGTGGGTGTGCAATGAGGAGGAAGAGAGGAAAGGGAACAAGAAAGAGGGACGGGGGCGGGGTGCGCACAAATAAGCATGTTGGAGCAATTCAGGAACAACACAACTGGACACGTCAAGGTATAGAAATAGCATGTACACCCAATTTTTTCATACCCAATTGAGATCGTTTGATCAACCAGAAGGATTTCATGAGTTATTAGTGATTTTTGAGTGCCTCAGTCATTCTATGCTCAACCTGAGATGCTTTAATAGGGGATGACTTTCAGAGGGTGGGTATTCAGCACTTTCTAAAAATCAGAGGCCTTTCTGAAGTGTTTCGAGTTGGGCACCCAAAATCACTACTCACATGAAGATCTTGGCCCTATTACAAAGATAGAACTTCTTGACTTTCCAGTATCACGTGGAAATTGGCTGCTTGTCTTTGGTTTTGAAGAGCCACAGAACATGCACGTTGGCCCAACAGAGAATTTACAACTGTGTCAATGATGGTTTGAGGTCAGAGTGGTAAATTTTGAAGGCATCGGAGAAGGCAAAACAAGGAATAAGCAAGTGAGCAAATAAATTGGAAGCAGCTTTGCTGCTTGCAGCAATTTCAAAACATTGCATGATTGGTCAATTGGTGTTGAACTCTGATAGCCCGTGGGGGGAGATTGCCTCTGCCCTTTTTTATTGTTTGGCCTGCAGCCTCCAAAATGTGCCATAGTTACAGTAGCTGCATATTTAAATCTCTCATTGAGGAATATGATGCAGATTATTCTGCTGTTTACCTGTGCAGAGCCTTGTACTTAAATTAATAGATGGGGAAGATGGATATGACAGATACTGCACAGTAATCAGAGTTGGTTCTGAACATCATTTGGTCTGATATCCTGGTTCCTTGGTCTTCGGGTCATGCAGCAAGTCATATCAATTCACTTGGGTTTTTAGAGAAGGAGGGGAATGAAGAGGGTGAGGAATTCTGTGTCTTGCTGAGTTTCACTGGGGCTGTTGGGACTGTGGCTAGTTTCAGCCCATCAGTTTTTTGTAACTTGTGTCAAAGGCCTTTAGGGCTTGTCCTCACTACCGTGGTAAGTCGACATAAATTACGCTACTCCAGCTACATGAATAACATAGCTGGAGTCAACGTAGCTTAGGTCGACTTACCCCGGTGTCTTCACTGTGCTGTGTCAATGGGAGATGCTCTCCGGTTGACTTCCCTTACTCTTTTTGGGGAGGTGGACTACCGGGGTCAACCAGAGAGTGCTCTGCCATCGATTTAGCGGGTCTTCATTAGACCCAATAAATTGACCCCTGCTGCATCAATTGCAGCAGCGTGGATCAACCCTTAGAGTGCTAGATAAGTGCCTCTTTTCTGTACTTTTATAAATGTTCGCAAAAAGAAAAGGAGTACTTGTGGCACCTTAGAGACTAACCAATTTATTTGAGCATGAGCTTTCGTGAGCTACAGCTCACTTGTAGCTCACGAAAGCTCATGCTCAAATAAATTGGTTAGTCTCTAAGGTGCCACAAGTACTCCTTTTCTTTTTGCGAATACAGACTAACACGGCTGTTACTCTGAAACCTGTCTTTATAAATGTTGTGGTATTTAGCTTCCTATTGCATGCTGGAATTGTTATTCACTGCTGTTGTTTTAATTTTGACTTTTTAAATGATCTAATCTCCTTTTATTTTGTTGGGGTTTCTTTTACACACTGATATGCAAAGAAATCAGCATAGAGTATGAACAAGCTAAGGGAATATGTACAATATTTCCCTCGTGTTTTCTGAGACGGTGCTCCTATTTACATTCTCTTGTGTTAGAATATTGACAAATTCAAAGCGCAGGGGATTGGACTAGATAACCTCTTGAGGTTCCTTCCAGCCTTACATTTCAGAGTTTTCTAAATAGGTTCTTCCCTTGCACTGGACTACAGACTTCGAATGTTAAAACAAATTCATGCCCAGTTCTTTTTCTAAATGAATTGGTTTTTGGCTTCCAGTACTTTGTTGCAACACACTAACAATGTTTCTTGTGTAGAATTACAGCAGAGAATTATAATTCTTTCTGTTAAATCGTTTTCTGTTAAGATACTAATCTTCTAATTCCTTGATAGAATTCTGGACCTTGCACAAGTTCTACATAGACTGGGGTACTTCAATATGCTTTGTTGTACTGTAGATAGTGTTTGATACGTGTTCCTGCACTAATGAACAAACAGCTAGTACCCCCTTATAAGAGCAAAAAATAAACTTGAATAAGCTTAAATGTTTCACTGTGGTATCAAGGCATTTTTTTAACATGATACAGTAACAATTTGAAAGTGATGTGCTTTGACACTGGAACCAGAGATTCTGGGTGATTTGAGGACTAGGAGAAAGCCGTGAGGTAGATCCAGCTGCCTTATTCAAGGATTTCTTAAAATAGTTAGCTAAGAGCCATTACCTCTTTTCATGCCAGTGAAAACGTAATCCTACCAATAGAGAAACGGAATGAATACATGGCCATGGGACATGAGATGCCAGGATGTTGTCAGACTATCTTAAGCAATTGTACTGAGATGTCAGGATATTATCAGAATGCTTTGAAAGCTCTCACTTATGCTGGATTTATGCAACGTAATGTCATTGACTTCAGTGGACTTAATTCTGATTTACACTAGCCGAGGTGAGTGGTGGATCAAGCCCTTAATTTTGAAATGTCTACTGAATGCAAGAGTAACCTCTTGATTCTGAAAGTTGAATGGCTTTTTAGTTGTTGTTTTTTTTTCAAACTTCCTCTCAGATGAATTACGAACAGATTCATTTTTCTGGTAACTTTGTCATGAGCCAAGGCTCTTAGAAAGTTGTAACCAAACTAGTAATGTGGCTAGGAGTGTTCTGTTCATAGTTAAGGGGTAACTGCATGTCTATAGACAGTTGCTCTCCACATTTTATATGCCAAATGCAATATTTTCATTTGTCTGATACCACCTATGTCCATTACTTCTGTCACTAGCTTTACTTGATTGCTGTGGTTTAGTATTATGATAACGTTGGTGACACAGTGAAGCTTTTAAGTGTATTCAGGTCATACTTCACTTTTAAATAAAGTGGCTAATTCTGTCTTTTATAGATTATCATGGCAGAATGTAAGCAGAATGTAACCATTAATAATTAAAGTAATATAATGGGATATTAAACAAATATTGGGAGCCCAAGTTTCAAATGTAGGCACTGAGTTGGCCTAATGTTGATATGTAGATGCCTAAAAATGGGTATCTAAGTGCTTAAGGACCGGCTTCAGAGCACAGGGAAATGAAGGAAAAGACTCTCATTGACTTTAGGAGACTTTGGAGCAAGCCCAAAGTACTCATTTGAATACTTTCCTGAGGAGTTTGAAATCCTGTTAAAAGGGAATGCAGATTTTCACAAATAAAATGGAGCATGAAAATCTATGCTTCATTCAAACCACCAACCTTTTTAAATTTTTTTATTTTTTACTTCCAGCTCACCTTTAAGATGCTCAGCACACTTGAAAATTGGGCCTTGGGGACTTCTAGGAATCTAACTTGTGTACTACTTATAGATGGGGCTTCTGTGTATGGAAAATCAAGTCTGCCAATAATAATTGTGTATATTTAGTTGATAATACAGTCAATATGCTTTTCCACTGGAATTTATAACTTCAAATTCATATAGCTTGTGGCAGATCCGTTAAAACAGTGAGCCATTTTAAAATAAGCTGTACCAAAGTTTTCTTTAACTGAAAAGATGCACAGAAACTCTCCAGGCCTTGCTTTGTGTTTTGTGGACTAGTTTGTATTACTCCTTGTTTTGCCCACTGTAGTTAGACTTAAATCTCTTCTCTCCTTCTTCATCTGAAACCAATTCATTTTTTATAAGCTTCAAGGCGGAGACAGCAGGGTTCAGATTACACTTCTACTTCAGAGGAGGAGTATGGCTCAAATCACAGCTCCCCTAAACACAAACGCTCCCATGCTTCAACAGCCACACAGACACCTAGGCCGCATGGTTCGGGGCTGAGCCGACAGAAGCACAGGGGGAGAGAAACGGACGACGACGAAGACTACGATGAACCTGACCCCTTCAACTTCATTGCGCAAACAGCCGAGATAGCCGAGATAGCCAGGTGAGCGGGAATCACAGTGCCAAGCCGTTGTAGGAAAGCTGATCTCCTGTGTTAGCTCAGAGTTCAAACCAAGCTGGAAGGAGGGAGCATGGGGAGAGAGAATCCAGCATTGTAACAAAGAATGTAGTTAGAGAATAAAGGATACTCTCTAGGGGTACCTGTGAGCTGTGGAGTGACACAGTATAGCCTGTCATGCTGCCAAGTATTAATTACATAGTCCTTTCCTCCTTACTTGGAGGATCCTTGAGTAATATAATGACATTAGCTGGTTGTATGTTTACTCCTTCAACTGAAATTCTATCACTTCTTTTGCTTTATCTGTTCATTCTCCCCCTCCCCCAGTTAGACACAGTTCTGGTTTTAGGGCGTGATCCAGCTCCCATTTTCTATTGCCTTCAGTGAGGGTCCATTGTGTTTTGACTGCTTCTGTTCCTGCTTTAGTAGCAAATCTAAAATACATGATTGTCTGTACCCTCCTGTTTACTTTAGCAGTCCCATTTACACTCCTGTAACTCCCCGGCTCATAGGGGTTTATAATAGGTCATAAAACTTCTCTGTGGCCCAGCCTGTGAGTTTATTTTATGGTACTGTTGGTTTAAATGATTGGGCCATATGGAGTCAGGGAGGAAAACACAGGAGTGGTGATAAGGACGACAGTTGCTCTGACAGATGTGCTGTGATGAATTGTATCTATGCAGAGGCACATTTGTCTTTAACAAGACTTCATGTGTAAAGGGCAATGGGCATTTGAAGGAGTGATTTGAGGACTGGTGGAGCAGAGGGAAGGAAAGGGTGCCCCTGTAGTAAAGGCACTGGACTGAAACCCAAGAGATCTGAATTCAGTTACTGGCTCTGCCACAGACTTTTTGTGTGACCTTGACCAAGTCACTTAATCTTGCTGTGCCTCAATTCCCCATTTGTAAAATGGGGATAATACCACCTCATTTCTTCCACCTGTTCTCTTACCTGTCTGTTTAGATTGTAAGTTCCTCAGGAAAGCGTGGGAGCTGGCAGCGTGATTCCCTTTTATTAAAAGACAGTTACCTATTACAGTTAGAGAGCAACAAATAAATAAGTAATCTTCCTCTTCCCTGTTACCAGTTGCTGTAGTCAGAGGTGAAAGTAAGCCGGTACGCCCCGGTACAGCGTACCGGCAAGAGCTGGTGCACCGTACTGGGGCAGCCCGGCTTCCCTAGGGGGCAATTTAAAGGGCCTGGGGCTCCCAGCAGTGGCTGAAGCCCCAGGCCCTTTAAATTGCCTCCCAAGCCCCGCTGCTGGAGCCCTGGGGTAGCCGCTGCAGGGCTCCGGCAGCTATTTAAAGGGCCTGGGGCTCCCCTGCTTCTACTGCCCGGGCCCTTTAAATAGCCGCTGGAGCCCTGCTGCTTCCCCAGGGCTCTGGCAGCTATTTAAAGGACCGGGGCGGTAGAAGCAGGGGAGCCACGGGCTCTTTAAATAGCCCCCGGAGCCCCGGGCTGCTGCTGCTACCCCAGTGAGGGGGGCACTTACCTTACAGGGTGGGCTGGGGCTGGCTCAGACCCCCTCAACCCCGCCCTTTCTGCCCTAGGCTCCGCCCCTTCCGGGGGCCAGAGCTGGCCCCAGAGTACCGGTAAGTCACTCAACTTACTTTCACCCCGGCTGTAGTTGCCTTTGTGTTGTCGGATGTTTGCACTTCAGAGGTGAGGGAGAGGTGTGAATGGAAGGGGGGGGGCAGTGCAATTGAGAGTGTAAGGTTAAGTAAGCCACAGGGAAATTTTCTTACTAAGCTATGTTCTGCACTGTGACAGTATGAAATCCCCTACACCAGCGTTTCTCAAACTGGGGTCGTGGACCCCTGGGGATCCCCGAGTAGCTCCAGGGGGTCCACGGGCCCCACTGATCAACTCCTCCCCCTCCCTCCCAGGGATGTTCCCCAGCATGCAGGAGGTGCTGGTATGAATGGGGAGGAGCAGAGATGGGCGCACTCAGGAGAGGGGGTGGAATGATCAGCCGGCCCCGCTGATCAGGTAGGGTTGCCAACCCTCCCGGTTTCACTGGGAGTCTCCTGGAATCAGGCTCTATCACCTGGAGGCTACTAACGCCGAACCGGGAGATTTTAGGCTCTAAAAGTCCAGCGGTGCAGAGGGGCTAAGGCTGGCTCCCTGCCTGCCCTGGCTCTGCACCGCTCCCAGAAGCAGGGGGCACATCCCTGCGGCCCTTGGAGGGGGCAGGGGGTCTCCGCTCGCTGCCCCTACCCCGAGCGCCAACTCCGCAGCTCCCATTGGCCAGGAACTGAGGCCAATGGGAGCTGCGGGGGTGGTGCCTGTGGGCAGGGGCAGCGTGCGGAGTCCCCTAAGAGCCGCTGCCAGAGCAATGTACCGGTTGCTTTCGGGAGCTGCCCGAGGTAAGTTCCGCCCATCCAGAGCCTGCACCTCTCACACCCTCTTGCACCCTAACCCCCAGCCCAGAGCCCACAGCCCACACCCAGACTCCTTCCCAGAGCCTGCAGCCCTCACCCCCTCCTGTACCCAAACTCCCTCCCAGAGCCCTCACCCTCCACTCTTTCCCGCGGGGGGGGGGGGGGGGGGCAGGAAGAGGTGGGGTGAGGGTGGGGCATTGGAGGAAGGGATGGAGTGGAGGCGGGGCCTGGGGCTGAGCGGCAGAGCCGTCCCTTGGGTAGGGTGAATCGGGGCGACTGCTCTGGGCCCCGCGCTTTGGGGGGGCCCGCAGGCTGGTGCGATTGGCCAGTGCAGTCGGTCACGGAAGACCTGATGCAGCGAGTCCCCCAGCCAGAGCCCTGAGCGGCCATGGCCAACAATAGCCCCGCGGTAGCCTCCAGCAACTGCCAGCAGCAGCAGGCAGCCCAGCACCAGGCTGGATCCTTCCCTCCAGCCCAGCCACCGATGCACAGTGGGGGCTCCAAGCTGGCGGGGGCTGATTTGCAGTGCACTGGAACATTTTTAATAGTGGAGGTGCTGAAAACCAGCCCCCTCACCCCTGTCCACCCCGCTCCCCAAGCTGAGGCCGGGAGAAAAGCTCCAGGCGTGGGACTGGCAGCTGGGACTCCAGGTGCACAGGGCCACCAGCCGGTACTCCGGGTGCACTGCAGCATCCCCCGCAGCCCTAGTTCCCACGCCTATGCTGATTTGTCCCGGGCCCCGCATGCCCCTAGGGACGGCCCTGCTGAGCAGGGGGGGTGGGTCCCTGAAAATTTTTAAATCAAAATGGAGGTCCTCGGGTTGCTAAAGTTTGAGAACTGCTGCCCTGCACAAAGGTTTACAGTTCTCCCGGAGCCCAGCAACCCCTTGCTCTCTCACCAGCATCATGAAAGCACTTGCTCTCTGGCTGGCTCTCAGCACCTGTTCTTGCCATGGTATCTTAGCAGTTCCCGCCATCTGGACACTTTCCAGTGACTACCTGGCAGCTCTACTCCTCCTCCCTTGGTGGGCTGTACATTGCCTGTTTCCAGTATCATGCACTCACCCTGCTACCTACTTTCCAACCGCAAAACTGTCCAGCTAGCTCCCTGTCTCTCTGGCACTTTACCTTCTCTCCCACCAGAGTCTCCCATCTCCAGCTACCAACCTGACCTGTCTGCCAGCAGCTACTTATCTGATTTTTGCCCTGCTAATATTTTCCCCCCTTCATACCCGAAAATTAAAAAATCCGGTTTGAAGTGATTGATTAAGCCTCACAGCACATGTAAGATAGGCAGGTGGGATTGTCCCTTTCCTTTGAAGGCCTGCCGAGGTACGGAGAGGCTGTGATTTGCCCCACATTCACACAGCCCGTGGCACATGTGGAATAGAACCTAGGAATTCTCACAGTCCTCTGCTCTAACCACTAAAGCATTGTCCTTTCCTTTCAAAATTTAATCTCAATAAACAGGCTTTGAAGCCACTGATGAGCTCGTGTGGAGTAGGTTCCCTAGCCAGAACCTCTGTTATATAATGGGTTATTCTGGATGTTTGGAAGAGTCTGGCAGTTGGCCCTGTGGAAGTGCATCGGTTTTTAAAGTGGTGTCATGTGTAACACAGCACAGTTGGATAGGAAAGAAATACTAGCTTTGTTCAGTATAGGAATTCTGTAGTGCCTGCCATTCTTTCCATACTTTTAGTTTAAGAAGCCAACTCTTACCTACAGTCAGTCCATCTTTCCACATTGTCCACAGTATTGATTTCCTAAAGGTTTTTTCTTTTACAAATGTTCCAATTTCAAGGTTAAAACCTCCAATCATTTGAACAATTATCAACTTTGTTTCATAGTAGGATTCCCTAAAAGAGAGAGCACTTTAGATTGCAAAAGCTATAAATAAATGGTTACATCAGATTTGTCTAGCATTGCACACTGAGCACTGTGCAGAACTCGGTCAAGTAGTCTGGTTCATAATTGCTGCTCTGATTTTTCCGCTCCTGCTCCAGAATTAACTGGGCGTGGTTTAGAATAGTAAGTGAGAGTTAAAGGAGAAAATTCCACTTGTTTACAAAGAGGATAATCACATAATTGATGCAGTCTGTAACATCTGTAGCTGAAACAGACAAGTGTAGATGGTGCATGAGACATGCAGATCTAAATATTATTTCATTAGTTCAGCTATACATCTTGTTTCTGAGGAAATCACTTCAAAATATTTTGGTGACCTCATGGTTTAATAAATTACTTGATTACTCCAGTAAAAAAAATACATTAAGACAACACTAGCTGGCTGAGAGACTGCTTTGCAGAAATC
This sequence comes from Eretmochelys imbricata, assembly GCF_965152235.1. NCBI lineage: Eukaryota > Metazoa > Chordata > Testudines > Cheloniidae > Eretmochelys > Eretmochelys imbricata. Next base: position 115,707,193 of record NC_135577.1, read on the forward strand.
ACATCAGCCTTTTTAAAAAACTAGACCAAGATTTTTAAAAAGTGACTAGTTGGTTTGGGTACCTGAAATTTTTGGTTTTAACTTGATTCTTTAAAGGGACTTAGGTATTAGATCCCTTTAAAGTATCTCAATCTGGGCGCTTACTTTTGCAAGCCTTTTCATTTTTGCATCTCACTCGGGTTGGACAGTGAAACTGAACTGGTCAGTTTCACTTTTGTGGTTTTCATACCTAAGAACAATGTTGTTTATCTACCAAGGTTCTTTGGACTCTCATTACCACAGTATCCGGGAGACTGAGTTTCCTATGCAGCTAGGGAATGTCAGATTAAAAAAAGAAAATCATTAACATCTGAAAAGCATCCATGAAAATGTTTCTTTTCCTGTTAGTTTTTGTCAATGTCCTTTTTTATGTGTGGTTTGTAAGGGAAAGAATTTTTAAAATTTGAAGTCTAAAGGAAGTTTTTCTTTTAAAAACAAACAAATTTTGTTTCTGGGTTGCCCATATAATATAACATTTCCTGATGTTATGGTAGAGCCATAGAATTAGCCTCTGATTAAAACATCACAATTTTTGAAACCACTCCGGCTCCACTCTAAAGAAAATGGACCAGATTCAACCCAGGTTTATGTGAGCTTCTACCAGTGAAAACCATGGCCCAGGTCCCTAGCAGTGGAAAGGGCAGCAGAAGAGGTGGTGGTGCTGATGCAAAGCAGTTGCAAACTTCCTTTTATCAGAGTTTAGAGGTATGGGAATCCAGTGTGAAGAGGGAGTGTGATCTGCGGGGGTGCTGATTAAATCAGCACCTTCTCTTAGCAACTCTTGATGGCAGAGTTTCCTGGGACACCCGAAGCAGCAGTGGCTGCTCCCTCTCACGCTGAATCCCACAGGGCTCAGCCTCTGCGGAGAGGTGTAATTCATACAGCTTTAGTGCATCTGGCCCAATAAAGACTCCTTCGTGGCCATGGGACAATGACACATTAGAGCCCTGCAGCAGGACTGGGGTCCCATCATGCCCACTGCCATAATAGCGGAGCGGGATTAAAGAATAGTCCCAGTCAGGGCTCTTCCTGCTGTCGTATTCAAGGGACTTTTAACAGCCTGTTAAGGATTAGTGTGAGGTTTATTGTCAGAGGCAGTGCGGTCTAATGGATCTGCCTTGTGCTGTGCTGTGTGCTCTAGATTAAGCCAAACCTTGGTGAAAGATGTAGCCATCCTTGCTCGAGAGATTCATGATGTCGCAGGTGATGGGGATTCCCAGAGTTCGTCAGGAACCGGACCAAGCACCTCCCTCAGCTCCGTACCCAACACCCCTGCTTCTACCATATCAGCAAGGGAAGAGGTAAGATTGCTGTTGCGACAAAAATCTGGGCCACAAAACTGAAGCAAGCGTTCATCTACCCAGCCGTGGCAAGGGGAGGGCTGCAGCACCAGTTACTACCAGGAGGGGCAAGGAATGCAGCCAAAGGAACACTGTCTCTTTAGTGCACACAGCTTTTGTCTGTGGCCAGCTCTGGCCAGCTTACACAGAGGTGGAACCAAGACTTTCCTCAGCTTGGTTCAAAGGGAGGAGTCTTCCCTTGCCAGATGGTAGTAGGCTTGCTCAGCCAGGGAGTGGGGAATAAGTCATTTTATTTAGGTTTCAGAGTAGCAGCCGTGTTAGTCTATATCCGTAAAAAGCTGTAGCTCACAAAATCTTATGCTCTAATAAATTTGTTAGTCTCTAAGGTGCCACAAGTACTCCTTTTCATTTTATTTAGAGTCTTCAGCAAGCAGTAGAGCTACATGGTGAGGGTAAAATAGTCAACTCCCTGAGGTCTTGATGCCTCCTGCTCAGGGGGTCTCCCTGGATTAGGAGAAGTATAGTCTTCTTGGGGAAATCAGTTTCCCATAGTTTATATGCTGCTTGGTGTGGACTTAACTCAGGGGTCTCCTGGCTCTGTGACTTCGCTGGGCCCTGGAGTGTTGAGGAGAGAAAAGGAATTCTTCCACCCTTTATATTTTAAAGCAAGGACATTGGCTGTGGGCACTCTGGCCACATGTCACACACCATATTTTGCAGTTCTACAGCACCCCTCCTCCAAGGCTCTCAAAGGGTTTACAGATGTTTGCTACGTTCACACAGATGAGCCCACGTAGGACTCTGCTCTTTCCAGCCAGCAGCTGAGCAGAGCAGATTCTGTAGGGCAAGTCTGGCCCTCTAATTTGTTCCCTTTGAAGGGACTTAACTCCTTCCCTGCCTGGCTGTTGGTAGCACCCATCACACTAGTTTTAGATGTTCCCCTTCAGATTGGCTTCTCCTGCCCTGCCCAAGTGAAGTAACTCACAGGGCCTTTGATATAACATGTCTATGAGTCTCCACTTGCTGTACAGTTATATGATTTTGTGCATACTATAAAATAGATCCAAAGACATGGGAAAAGTTAATGATCCTTATGTATTATTTGAGTTAGGTTAGGTTAGGCAGAGGGGAGGGATAGCTCAGTGGTTTGAGCATTGACCTGCTAAACCCAGGGTTGTGAGTTCAGTCCTTTAGGGGGCCATTTAAGGATCGGGGCAAAAAGGAAAAAAAATGGATGATTTAGTTGGGGATTGGTGCTGCTTTGAGTAGGGGGTTGGACTAGATGACCTCATGAGGTCCCTTCCAACCCTGATATTCTATGACCTAAAGGCCCCAATAGGGGGACCCATTGTTTTTATTCCTGGAGCCTCAGAATGGAGTTTTAACAGAGTTCCTGAAATAATATTGAACATAGTTTATCCTGCTTTCCACTTTTGGTTAAACCAGGTTCACCTGCACCCCTGTCAGAAAATGGTATTTTCCTACTGCAGACTGGGCTTGTGTTTCTATTGTGCAAAGTACAGTTGATTTACAATAGCTTCAGGCGGTGAGATGGTAAAGTTTATTCTTTTATTGCTTTCCTTGAATCCGAGCGCCACACCTTCAAAACTGCTATTTTTTGAGCAGCTAGATAACAAATTTACCCTTTACTTCCCAGTTTCCAATGACTTTTTTAATGCCTGTTAACAGAAATCACAGAGAAACTTACTTATTTCTATTTATATAGTGCCACTGGGAGTGTGATACTTTGTAGACATGCAAGAAAGACAAGTTCCCTGCTGTAGAAGACTGCTTCCTATCTAGGTGAAATATGAGGGACATGGGTGAAATGTTTGTTTGGGGGACCGTTTACTGACTGTGTGTGTGCTGAGCCTAGCGGCTTGCTAGGCAAGGCTGAGAGCTTCTTCACGAGGCTGTGATCCCTAAGCCTTTTGGCACCCATCAACCTTTAACCAGGGGGCAGGGCTACTCAGGGAGACCAGAGCTTTAAAAAGCCCGCTCCTAAGCGATCAGAGGAGCTAGCGAACAGGAGCGGCTAACAGGGGAGTTTTGCGAGGGAGTCCTCCAGGTGAAGGAGGAGCGATTACATGACCCTTGGGGTAAGTTTGTTGTCTGTAGTGTGTGTATCTGTGTTTGTGGTGTGCTTGCTGCTTGACTGAAATATACCATGTGCTCTGTTTTGTTTGTTTGTTTGGGGGACCGTGTGCTGACCGTGTGTGCGCTGAGCCCAGCCGCCTGCTAGGCAAGGCTGAGAGCTTCTTAATGAGGCTGTGATCCCTAAGCCTTTTAGTACCCATCAACCCTTAACCAGGGGGCAGGGCTACTCAGGGAGACTAGGGCTTTAAAAAGCCTTCTCCGAAGCGACCAGAAGAGTTTTGTGAGGGACTTCGCGGGGGAGTGTGAGCAGGGGCTAGAACTCAACGTTCTTTAAACTTAAAAGCCAAAAACACCCCCTTGATATAAACAAAACAACAACAAAGGAACCAGCTGCAGGAGTAAAAAGAGAATGCAGGCAGAAGTCCAGCAACAGGGTGGGGGCTACCCAGTTTATTGCACCCAATGCAGCATGTATGATTACCTGCCCTATGGGTAGGTGGTGTATGTGTGCATTTGGTGCAAGGAGCTCCTGGCCCTTAGAGACTGTGTACAGGCTTTGGAGACCTCACTGGCTGAACTGGAGGAGCTGAGGGAGACAGAGAGGTACATAGATGAGGCTTTCTGGGACACAGTAGAATGGTCCCACCCCCGGTCTGACAGCCTGTGTGCTGTTGAGGAGGATGAAAGTCCCAGGGAAGGAGAGCATCTAACTGGAGCAGACGGAAACAATCCCATAGTTGGGACTCTCCGTCCAGATGTTGTTGTGGTATCCTCTCGCACTGAGGATACCTCTCTGGGGGAGGGAACTCTCGCTATTAGAAAGAGACAGGTATTAGTAATGGGCAATTTGATCATTAGAAACATAGATAGCTGGGTTTGCGATGACTAGGAGAACCACATGGTGACTTGCCTGACTGGGGCGAAGGTTGCGGATCTCTCGAGACGTCTAGATAGACTTATGTGTAGTGCTGGGGAGGAGCCAGTGGTCATGGTACATGTAGGTACCAATGACATGGGGAAGGATAGGAGAGAGGTCCTGGATGCCAAATTTAGGCTGCTAGGTAAGAGATTAACGTCCAGGACCTCCATGGTAGCATTCTCTGAGATGCCCCCAGTTCCACGCGCAGGACCAGTTAGACAGGCAGAACTGCAGAGTCTCAATGTGTGGATGAGACAATGGTGTAGGGAAGAGGGATTTAGATTTATTAGGAACTGGGAAAACTTTTCGGAAAGGGGCAGCCTATACAGGAAGGATGGGCTCCACCTAAACCACAATGGAACCAGATTGCTGGCGCTTTAACATTAAAAAGGTCGTAGAGCAGTTTTTAAACTAAGGGCTGGGGGAAAGCTGGCAGGTGTGGAGGAACACCTGGTTTGGACATCCCTTAGGGGAGGATCTATTAATAGAGAATCTGTATGTCCTAGTGAGGACGAGAGGATGGAAAATGATAAAATGCAGGCAGGGTCTGATCAGAAACAGTCAAATAAATAAGAGTCCCATTCAATTACATCATCTAATGGCAGACAGCTAAAAGGAGACAAGTTTTTAAAGTGCTTATATACTAATGCTGGAAGTCTAAATAATAAAATGGATGAACTAGAGTGCCTTGTATTAAAGAGGATGTTGATATAATAGGCATCACGGAAACTTGGTGGAATGAGGATAATCAATGGAATACAGTAATACAAAATATATTGGAAGGACAGAACAGGTCATGCTGGTGGAGGAGTGGCATTATATGTGAAAGAAAGCATAGAATCAAATAAAGTAAAAATCGTAACTGAATCAAACTCTTCTATGCTCTACTAATAAGAATATAACGGTAGGGATATATTACCGACCACCTGACCAGGATGGTGATAGTGACTGTGAAATGCTCAGGGAGATTAGAGAAGTTATTAAAATAAAAAACCCAGTAATAATAATAATAATGGGGGATTTCAATTATCCCCATATTGACTGGGAACATGTCACCTCAGGACGGTATGCAGAGATAAAGTTTCTTGACACCTTAAATGACTGTTTCTTGGCACAGCTGGTCCTGGAACCCACGAGAGGAGAGGCAATTCTTGATTTAGGCCTAAGTGTAGCCCAGGATCTGGTCCAAGAGGTGAATATAGCTGGACTGCTTGGTAATAGTGACCATAATATAATTAAATTTAATATTTCTTTTGTAGGAAAAACACCTCAGTGGTCCAACACTGTAGCATTTAATTTCAGAAAGGGGAACTACGCAAAAATGAGGAGGTTAATTAAACAAGAATTAAAGGGTAGAGCGCCAAAAGTGAAATATCTGCAAGCTGGTGGATACTTTTTAAAGACACCGTAATAGAGGCTCAACTTAAATGTATACCCCAAATTAAAAAAACATAGTAAGAGAACCAAAAAAGAGCCACCGTGGCTAAACAGCAAAGTAAAAGAGGCAGTGAGAGGCAAAAAGACATCCTTTAAAAAGCGGAAGTTAAATCCTAGTGAGGAAAATAGAAAGGAGCATAAACACTTGCAAATAAAGTGTAAAAATACAAGTAGGAAGGCCGAAAAAGAATCTGAGGAACAGTTAGCCAAAGAGTCAAAAAGTAATAGCAGATTTTTTTTTAAGTACATCAGAAGCAGGAATCCTCCTAAACAACCAGTTGGGCCACTGGATGATCGAGGTGCTAAAGGAGCACTCAAGGACGATAAGGCCATTGCGGAGAAACTAAATGAATTCTTTGCATCAGTCTTCATGGCTGAGGATGTGAGGCAGATTCCCAAACCTGAGCCATTCTTTTTGGGTGACAGATCTGAGGAACTGTCCCAGATTGAGGTATCATTAGAGGAGGTTTTGGAACAAATTGATAAATTAAACAGCAATAACTCACCAGGACCAGATGGCATTCACCCAAGAGTTCTGAAGGAACTCAAATGTGAAATTGCAGAACTGGTAACTGTAGTCTGTAACCTATCGTTTAAATCAACTTGTGTACCAGATGACTGGAGGATAGCTAATGTGACGCCAATTTTTAAAAAGAGCTCAGGAGGTGATCCTGGCAATTACAGGTGTGTAAACTGACTTCAGTAGTGGGCAAACTGGTTGAAACTGTAATAAAGAACAATATTGTCAGACATATAGATGAACATAATTTGTTGCGGAAGAGTCAACGTGGTTTTAGTAAAGGGAAATCATGCCTCACCAATCTACTAGAATTCTTTGAGGGGGTCAACAAACATATGGACTAAGGGGATCCAGTGGATATAGTATACTTAGATTTCTACCAAAGGCTCTGAAGCAAAGTAAGCTGCCATGGGATAAGAGGGAAGGTGCTTTCATGGATTGGTAACGGTTAAAAGATAGGAAACAACGGGTGGGTATAAATGGTCAGTTTTCAGAATGGAGAGAGGTAAATAGTGATGTCCCCCAGAGACCTGTTCTGGGACCAGTCCTATTCAACATATTCATAAATGATCTGGAAAAAGAGGTAAACAATGAGGTGGCAAACTTTGCATATGATACAAAATTACTTAAGATAGTTAAGACCCAGGCAGACTGCGAAGAGCTACAAAAGGGTCTCACAAAACTGGGTGACTGGGCAACAAAATGGCAGATGAAATTTAATGTTGATAAATGCAAAGTAATGCACTTTAGAAAACATAATCTCAACTATACATATAAAATGATGGGGTCTAAATTAGTTGTTACCACTCAAGAAAGAGATCTTGGGGTCATTGTGGATAGTTCTCTGAAAACATCCACTCAATGTGCAGCGACAGTCAAAAAAGCAAACAGAATGCTGGGAATAATTTAGAAAGGGATAGATAATAGGACAGAAAATATCATGTTGCCTCTATATAAATCCATGGTACACCCACATCTTGAATACTGTGTGCAGATGTGGTTGCCCTATCTCAAAAAAGATATATTGGAATTGGAAAAGGTTCAGAAAAAGACAACAAATATGATTAGAGGTATGGAACGGCTTCCGTATGAGGAGAGATTAATAAAATAAAAAAAGAGACAGCTAAGGGGAGATATGATTGAGGTCTATAAAGTCATGACTGGTGTAGAGAAAGTAGATAAGGAAGTGTTGTTCTCATAACACAAGAACTAGGGGTCAACAAATGAAATTAATAGGCAGCAGGTTTCAAAGAAATAAAAGGAAGTATTTCTTCACACAACGCACAACCTGTGGAACTCCTTGCCAGAGTATGTTGTGGAGGCCAGGACCATAACAGAGCTCAAAAAAAACCTAGATAAATTCATGAGGGATAGGTCTATCAATGGCTATTAGCCAGGATGGGCAGGAATGGTGTCCCTAGCCTCTGTTTGCCAGAAGCTGGACATGAGCATCAGGGGATGGATCATTTGATGATTACCTATCAGAGGGGTGGCCGTGTTAGTCTGGATCTGTAAAAGTGGCAAAGAGTCCTGTGGCACCTTATAGACTAACAGCCATATTGGAGCATAAGCATGCATCCGACCAAGTGGGTATTCACCCACGGAAGCTTATGCTCCAATGCGTCTGTTAATCTATAAGGTGCCACAGGATTCTTTGCCGCTTGATGATTACCTGTTCTGTTCATTCCCTCTGGGGCACCTGGCACTGGCCACTGTCGGAAGTCAGGATACTGGGCTAGATGGACCTTTGGTCTGACACAGTAGGGCCATTCTTATGTTCTTATATCCCCAAACTGTGGGGTGCACCCCCCTCGGGAGGCACAGAGGGACATTCAGTGCGGGCATGGCAGAGTCTGCGGGGAGGGAGCACCATCCACCCCTGCTCTGCTCCCAGCTCTGTTCTGGCCCTGTCCCTACCTGTGGCCCTGGCCCCGCCCCCAGCCTTGGTGCACGACCGTGGCCCAGCCATGGCTCCGCACCTGGCCCCGGCCCCACTCCCAGACTTGGCTCCCTTCCCGGCCCCAGACCTGCCCCCAGCTGTGGCCCCAGCCTCAGCACGCTTACCCTTGTCCGCATCTCCCCGACCTCCCCAGGAGCCGCGGCCCTGCAGATAAGTGGTAAGGGGGGGCATGACCCGGAAAAGTTTGAGGACCACTGACCTAGAAGCAAAGTGTCTGAATGACTATGCTTAGCAGATGTCTTCTTAGACCCAAGGTTTTTAGTCATGGTTTTGGGACTGTACTGTGAGTTCAATTAGAAGGTTTTAGGGGCCCAGGAGGGCCATAAGAAGTGATTGGAAGAAGACGGAGTGTCAAACTCTGGAGCCTTGACTACACTAAAAATCTTTTCCGAAACATCCCACTGTTGCTAACGCCATTTAATCTGCATCACTGTCAACAACAGTGTGAGCAGAGCAGGCTGAAAAATTTCCCAGTGAAAAAGAGGACAAAATATTTTGCAAAACAGAATCATAAAAAGGTAGGGCTGGAAGGGACCTCAAGAGGTCATCTAGTCCCACCCCCTGCGCTAACGCAGGACTGTGTAAACCTAGACCATCCCTGACGGGTGTTTATCTAACCTGTTGTTACAAATCCTAATGATGGGGATTCCACAACCTCCCTTGAAAGCCTTTTCTAGGGCTTAATTATCTTTATAGTTAGAAAGTTTTTCTTACTGTCAAACCTATATCGCCCTTGCTGCAGATAAACCTGATTACCTCTTGTCCTACCTTCAGGGGACATGGAGAACAATTGATTGCTGTCCTCATTTAAAACAGGCCCTACCTATTTGAAGACTCTTCTTCAGTGTGTGTGTCCCCCCATCCCCCCCGAATCTTCTTTTTCTCAGGACTGAACAAACCCAGTTTTTTTAACCTTTCCTCAGAGGTCAGGTTTCTTAAACTTTCGTCTTTTTTGTTGCTTTCCTCTGGGCTCTCTTCACTTTGTCCACATCTGTGCTAAAGCATGGCGCTCAAAACTGGCCACAGTACTTCAGCTGAGGCTTTACCAGTGCTGAGCAGAAAGTGACACTCCCGTTAATCCATCCCAGAATGAAATTAGCCATTTTCCCAACTGCATCACATTGTTGATTTACCGTTATACTTAATTTGTGATCCGCTATAACCCCCAGATTCTTTTCTGCAGTACGACTACCTAGCAAGCTATTCCCCATTTTATAGTTGTTCACTGGATTTTTCCTTCCTAAGTATAATACTCTACACTTGTCTTTATTGAATTTCATCTTGTTGATTTCAGACCAGTTCTCCAATTTGTCAATGTTGTTTTGAATTCTAATCCTGCCCTCCAAAGCGCTAGCAACCCCTCCCAGCTTAGTGGTATCCACAGATTTTATAATCCTACTCTCCACTCCACTATCCAAGTTAGTAATGAAAATATCAAATGCCACCGAACCCAGGACAGACACCCGCAGGACTCTACTAGATATGTCCTCCCTGTCTGACAGTGGACCATTGCTAACTACCCTTTGGGTACATCTTTCAAACAATTATGCATTTACCTCATGCTAATTTAATCTAGACCAGATTTCTGTAGTTTGCTTATGAGAAAGTCATGTGGTACTATGTCAAAAGCCTCACTAAAATCAAGATATATCACATATTTTACTTCCTCCCTATTCACTAGGACAATAACCCTGTCAAAGAAGGAAATGAAGTTGGTTTGGCATGATTTGTTCTTGACGAATCCACGTTGTCTATTACTTATCACATTATTATTCTCTTGGTGCTTACATACTCATTGTTTAATCATTTGTTCCTTTTCCGGGTATCCAAGTTCCCCGGTCATCGTTGTTCCCCTTTTTAAAGATAGGTACTACGTCTGCCCTTCTCTAGTTCTCTGGAACCTCACCTGTCTGACATGAGTTCTCAAAGATAATTGCTCATGGGTCCGAGATTGCTTCAGCTACTTCCTTAAGTCCCTTGGGATGAATTTTATCAGGCCCTGATGACTTGGCTACATCTTACGCTACGTCTACACTTATGGCAGGGTTTAGAGTCCAGACACTGAACATGAGCCAGCATGAGTATAAATAGCAGTGTGGATGGTGGGATGTGGCTTAGGTGAGTAAAGCAGAGTGCCCTGCATGCCTGAACCCCAGGGTACATACCCTACATGGCTCTCTACATGACCAACTATGTCTCCATGTCTGTACTTGTATTTTTAGCAGTGTGGTGTCCTGCTGCCTGAACCTTCCCCTTACAGCTGCCAGAGCCTTTCCCCACTGCCTCCCCAAACTAGAGCCTTTCTTTGATGAGCAGCTGGAGCCTGTGCTGGAGCCTTTCATTGCATGTAGCTACACGTGTGTTGCCTAAACTCTACAAGCTGTCATAAGTGTAGACATAGCCTAACTTACCTAAAAATTCTTTAATCTGTTCTTTCCTTGTTCTGGGTTCTGTTTCTTCCCCCTTGTTAATATTAATTATATTAAGCAAAGGATCCCAACTATCCTTTTTAACGAAGACTGAAGTACAAAGGGAATTAAATACCTCAGTCTTCTTGATGTCTTCTGATTTTAGTTCACCTTCCCCATTAAGTAGAGGACCTACACCAGGGGTGGCCAACCTGAGCCTGAGAAGGAGCCAGAGTTTTCCAATGTACATTGCCAAAGAGCCACAGTAATACGTCAGCAGCCCCCCATCAGCTCTCCCCGCTCCCAGCGCCTCCCGCCCACCAGCAGCCCCGCCAATCAGTGCCTCGCTCTCCCTCACTGCACCTCCCGATCAGCTGTTTCATGGCATGCAGCAGACTCTGGGAAGGAGGGGGAGGAGCGAGGGCATGGCAGGCTATGTGGAGGGGGCGGGAAGGGCTTGAGTAGGGGAAGGGCCTATGGCAGAGCCAGGGATTGAGCAGTGAATAGCGCCCCTGGTCCATTGAAAAGTTGGCACCTGCAGCTCCAGCCCCGGAGTTGGTGCCTATACAAGGAACCGCGCATATTAACTTCTGAAGAGCCGCATTTGGCTCCAGAGCCACAGGTTCGCCACCCTTGACCTACACTTTCCTTCATCTTTCTCTTGCTGTTCATGTATTTCTAGAACATCTTCTTAGTGCCCTTAATGTCCCTTGCTAGATGAAACTCATTTTGTGCCTTAACCTTTCTGATTTTGTCCCTACATCTCTGTGCTGTTTTTTGTACTCTTCCTTAGCAATTTGTCCTTGTTTTGCCTTTTTGTAGGATTCCTGCTCGATTTTCAGGTCATTGAAGAGCCATCTTGGCCTCTTCCTATTCTTCCTATCTTTCTTTCGTATCAGGATAGTTTGCTGTTGTGCTTTTAATATTGTCTCTTTGAGAAACTTCCAGCTCTTCTAAGCTCTGTTTCCTTTAGATTTTTTTCCTATGGGACCTTACCTACCAGTTCTTTGAGTTTGTTGAAGTCTGCTTTTTTGAAGTCTGTTGTCCTTATTCTGAAGCTCTTACTACTTCCTTTCCTTAGAATCATTAAATCTATCAATCTTTCACCGAGATTGCCTTCATTCTTCACATTTGCAACCAATTCCTCCCTGTTGGTCAGAATCAGGGCTAAAATGTCTGTCTCCCTGGTTACTTCCTTCTGAAACCAGAAGTTGTCCCAATTACATTCCAAGATCTTACTAGACATTTTATGTTTTGCTTTTCCAGTAGATGTCTGGATAGTTTAATCCCCCATTAATACCAAGTCTTGAGTTTTGGATATATCCCCATTAGGGCTGTCAAGCGATTAAAAAAATTAACTGCGTGATTAATCACGCTGTTAAACAATAATAGAATATTGGATGTTTTCTACAATTTCAAATATGTTGATTTCAATTACAACACGGAATACAAAGTGTACAGTGCACGCTTTATATTTATTTTCGATTACAAATACCTGCATTGTAAAAAACAAAAGACATAGTATTTTTCACTTCACCTAATAAAAGTACGGTAGTGCAATCTCTTTATCATGAAAGTTGAACTTACAAATGTAGAATTATGTACAAAAAATAACTGCATTCAAAAATAAAACAAAGTGAAACTTTAGAGCCTACAAGTCCACTCAGTCCTACTCCTTGTTCAACCAATCACTCAGACAAACTAGTTTGGTTACAATTTGCAGGAGATAATGCTGCCCGCTTCTTGTTTACAATGTCACCTGAAAGTGAGAACAGGTGTTCGCATGGCACTGTTGTAGCTGGTGTTGCAAGATATTTATGTGCCAGATGTGCTAAAGATTCATGTGTCCTTTTATTCTTCAACCACCATTACAGAGGACATGTGTCCATGCTGATGATGGATTCTGCTCGATAGCTATTCAAATCAGAGCGGACCGACGCGTGTTCGTTTTCATCAACTGAGTCAGATGCCACCAGCAGACGGTTAATTTTCTTTTTTTGGTGGTTCGGGTTCTGTAGTTTCCACATCGGAGTGTTGCTCTTTTAAGACTTCTGAAAGCATGCTCCACACCTTGTCCCTCTCAGATTTTGGACGGCACTTCAGATTCTTAAACCTTGGGTCGATGCTGTAGCTATTTTTAGAAATCTCACATTGGTACCTTCTTTGCGTTTTGTCAAATCTGCTGTGAAACTGTTCTTAAAATGAACATGTGCTGGGTCATCATCCGAGACTGCTATAACAGGAAAAATATAGCAGAATGCGGGAAAAACATAACAGGAGACATACAATTCTCCCCCCAAGGAGTACAGTCACAAATTTAATTAACGCATTATTTTTTTAAGGAGCATCAGCAGCATGGAAGCATGTCCTCTGGAATGGTGGCCAAAGCATGAAGGGGTATACAAATGTTTAGCATATCTGGCACATAAATACCTTGCACCATCGGCTACAAAAGTGCTATGCGAACACCTGTTCTCACTTTCAGGTGACATTGTAAATAAGAAGCAGGTAGCATTATCTCCCATAAATGTAAACAAGTTTGTTTATCTTAGAAATTGGCTGAACAAGAAGCAGGACTAGGTGGACTTGTAGGCTCTAAAGTTTTACAGTATTTTGTTTTTGAGTGCAGTTATGTAACAAAAAAAATCTACATTTGTAAGTTACACTTTCACAATAAAGAGATTGCACTACAGTACTTGTATGAGGTGAATTGAAAAATACTATTTCTTTTGTTTATCGTTTTTACAGTGCAAATATTTGTAATAAAAATAATATAAAGTGAGCACTGTACACTTTGTATTCTGTGTTGTAATAGAAAGGAATATATTTGAAAATGTAGAAAAACATGCAAAAATATTTAATACATTTCAATTGGTATTCAATTGTTTAACAGTGCGATTAATCACGATTAATTTTTTTGAGTTAATCGCGTGAGTTAATTGCAATTCATCGACAGCCCTGATCCTCATCTTTCATGTTCCCACCTTTCATCCAGCTCTGTTAGTTCCAGTGTGTGTGGCCAGTAATGGCTGACACCGTTTTAAAAATCATGTTGATTAGATTTGCTCCAGACACAGTTAGATGGTACAATGCTCAGCAGCTGGTGGACCATCTGTATTAGGGTGCCTAACATAACTAACACTGGTGGAGACATACTGGTGTTAACAAGAGTGGGAAATAGGCTAAGTCCATGAGATTTTCTAATGACTTCACTGAGAGTTAGGTCAAGCCCTTAATGATGAACGGCTTGAGATGCTGAGCTTCACATTCTTACACCGTGTTATTAATGGCACTAAATATGCACTGATATGGGATTTGATAAAAGTGCATAGAATCTGTATGACATTGGATTAAAATCAATAGCAATGTGCCTACACAGACAGAGGCATTAACGTGACATTATATGCTAAATCCATGCTAAAATGATTATTGTAGATTAATGCAGAGAAGACAAGAGACGTTCAAAGATCATGAGAGGGATGCCAAGTAATGTTAATCAGTGAGCGTTTATTAAACAGCTTTATATTAAATGTCCTAAGTGTCCTCCTATATGAAACAGAGCTTTGGGAAAATAAAAGGCCATTCAACACAAATTGAACTGCTTTCAGTACAGGTGTCTGTGCAGAATATTCCAAGTAAACCGGACTTACAGAAGAAGTAATGAAGAGATCCTAGAATGGGCACAATTACCTACAACAATACAAGGAGTATGGAAGAAGAGATGGGACTTACTTTTAAGGATGTCTGATAATAGGCTACCCAAATGAGCATTTCTTTGGCAACCCAAGGGCAAGAGATGGGGAGGTCTACCTAGAGGCCCACTCCATCGCACAATAATGGCCAAAGTGTCATTATTGCATCTGAATATAGACGATCTAGAACAAGCCCAGGATAGGGATGATTGGCTCCAGTAGACTTTTGCCTTGTGCCCCTGATGCTGCAGGAAGGCTAATGCTGACACTATTAAATATGTATATGTGAGGGCACCGAGTCGGGGAGCTGACACTGTTTGATAAGCAAACTACTGTGATTATACTATGTGCAATAGAAGGCTGTTTGATAAGTGGTCACTGGACACAGGTAGAGCACTCATGTGAATAAGCAAAGCAGTTTGTTGCACATGACCTGTCTGGCTTATACTAAGGGTGTGTCTATAAAACATTGTACCCCATTAATCTAGTGCCCGGGTTTTCCATTGCTGCATATCCATTCCTTTTCTAAGAAGGGAAGAATTCAGGGGCTCAATTTGTTCTAGGTCCCCCAAGCACAGTAGGAAGAGTAGTAGCAACTTCTATGATGTTTTTAAAGCTTGGTCAGTGGGGACTAATCTGGAGTCTGATAGAGGAAAAAAATATTTTACAATACAAAATAGTATTCAGATGGCCGCAGCTAGAAGTACCTCACTGTAATTCAACGTCTGTGTTTTCAGCCTATGTTGCTCTTTTCAGGGGTTTATAACAATGACCATAAATATTCACTCTGGACTCATACTTGGCAAAACAGTTTGGTGCCCTAAACAAATTGATTTTTTAATGTCTTTTATTACCACACTCGATTAAAAATTTAAAATTAGCTATCTTTTAGAAGATAAAAATGGGGCCATAAAACTGAGTTTTTGTGCTTTACTCCTGATATTTTGTCCTTACCAGTACAGGATTGGCTTGGATCTAAACCAGGATGTTTT
Organism: Eretmochelys imbricata; assembly: GCF_965152235.1. NCBI lineage: Eukaryota > Metazoa > Chordata > Testudines > Cheloniidae > Eretmochelys > Eretmochelys imbricata. The sequence goes on from NC_135577.1 coordinate 115,722,558, forward strand.
TCAAGTTTCCAAGTGCACATTTAGTGAGGATTTCAGTGGCCCTCGTGTTGTGTATGGATTGTACAGTTCCCCAAAAGGCTGACTCGCGCACTACTCTGAGTTTACAGCAAAGAGTACAAACTACATGGCTTGCACTTTCAAAAGTGACTTGTGATTTTGAGTTCCTCGGTTACTGGATGCCCAACCTGAGACATCTTCTAAAGTATTCACCCACTCTCTGAAAATCAGGCCAGTTTAAGGTGTCTCCAGCAGGGCCTGGTGAATCACTAGTCACTTTTGAAAATTTAGGTCTTTGTTTTAAAAAGGAAAAAAAAAGGCTAATGACGTGTGAAAAACTTTTAAGTCTCCTTCAGTATTGTCATGGTGTGTGTAAGGTATTAGGAATGCCCGTTGGTATGACATGGGCCAATACTTGCGCACATGATAGAACTGTGAATGAGTATAAGCCAGTTTATCATGAGACAGTATTTCACAGGTTATAAGTCCCTAAATATTGGATATACACAATGGTAGGAATGTCTCATTTGTCACCATTGATTTTTAGTGAATCTTCCACCACCACTGCCAGCATAATGCACTAAAAACATTTCCAAAGTTCTGAAAGGACATTTTAAAAAATGAACAATAGAGGGCAGAATTGTGGATATAATCCACCGTAATTGAACATTTTGGATGTGTGTATGTAACCCAGTGTCTCTTGCTTTCTGACTGTTTTTACTCATGTTCTGTTGCGCGATCTTGAGTATACAAACCTTACCCCAGGATCCCCAGTTTCTCTTCATTTTGCTTATGAGAGTTGTGTGCTATCCAGCAAAAGCCCACTGTACTCTCTTAACAGTTCCACAGTCTCTGTTGCATATCTTGTCTGATTTCATTAAAGATAGTCCATATTACTGCAGTTCATTTCTTTTCAATGTCATCATGGAATTGCCACAAATCATCTCTGAGGAATTGGTGTGTGAACAAATTCTCGAGATGCCACTGTGCATGTCCATGTTTGGGAATTTCCCATGGAAGTATGTTGGTGTTTTTAATTATTGTTCCCTGGAATGCGCTTTTTTTGGAATGCCACCCATTATGGTTTATCTTGTATGTGTGCTTCCTTTGATAACTACAGTCTGAGTCATGTGGTCAGCATTGATCTCTTTATCTCGTTTGTTTCTGTTTTAACACAGATTGCTCGTACATCTTTACGGCCAGCATATCCATCTCAGGTGCACTTTTCATCCCATTGTTTTGTATTTCTGTCTCTTTAATGTTGTTGTTTTTCCTTACATCCTCCTAATGTTTTGTCAAATGAGTGTTATCAATTTTAACCTAACAGATTAGTTGTCTTGCTTATTGTATTTATTCTTTCCAATATTATTTACGTTTTAATTGCTTTTTCATCTTTTCCATGTATTAATAGAGATTGATTTTGCTTAATTTTAATGTCACTTTAAGATTGCATTAATTTTTCAGACTTTGATAAATGAAAACATAAAATGCATATGTGTGAGCAGGTCTTATCTGGAAACAATCCCTTTTCTTTTGAATTGAACCCTGAATTCATATTAGGCAGGGATTTAGTTTGCAAGTACTCGCTGTAGTACCAGCGTTTCAAACATGCACATGAGTAGTTACATTGAGTTTCATGGGACAGCCCCCATATATAAATATTTGCAGGATTGGGGCCCAAATGATTTGTTTCAGAACCCATTCCTGCTTGAGTAGAACCTGAACTGTGGAGCACTCTTCTTGGGCTTGCCTCGAAATCTGTAATACCTTTGGAAATGGGCCCATTTGCCCACCTTGTTTTTTTTTTGTTTTTTTTTTAATCTGCAACACAGTTAATTGCGACTGATTCATTGCTTATTATTTTTAAGTTGGTGCAGCACATTCCAGAAGCAAGTCTGAACTACCAGAAAGTGCCTCCCGGGTCAACGGGAATCAAGGATTTTGATCAAAATATGAACGACAATAGAGAAGAGGATCTCTCGAGAAAAACGAGGGCAAGAAACCGAGAGGAGGCAGGTTTTTTTCTCCTGTACTTTATAAACTTGTATATAATAATGTTAGTTGCAACCCATATGTCTGTACTTCCTAACTAGCTAGCTCGCTGAGGGAATTCAAAGAACTCCAGTGCCTCACTTTTTGGGTGCCCAATCTGAAACTTCTTAGAGAGGCCTAGTTTTCAGCACTCTCTGAAAATTGGGCCTTTTTTGAAAGGTTCGTCAAATTCAGCACCCACAACCGCTAGTCACTTCTGAAAATCCTGTTGAGTTTTAAACATCATCCAGTTTCAGGAAGTCTCAACTGAAATGCTACCATCTCCAGTTGAAGAAATAAACTATTTTGACACAACCAGTATAATATAAAAATGGTAGCTGTGAGGGCACATTTTCAATACGATCTGATCTGTTACATTTTAGGTCATCTTTGACAACCTGATGTTGAACCCAGTGTCTCAGTTATCCCATGCGATCCGTGAAAATACAGAAAACCTGGCTGAAAAAATGAAGTAAGCTTTTAGCTCTGACCTGGAATGTTCTCTTGCCCTTTGAATTGTTCCGAGGAAGGGTGTGATTAATTTATTACTCATGAAAGGTACTGGATTGTCATCCCTGGAAACTGTGGTTGCCGGTACACAGAAGGGGAAGAGCACAGACTGCAAAATTAGAAAAAGGTTTTTACTTCCCACCTCCGTTTCATAGGCTTGTCCTGTAGCATAGTCTGTCCCTAGATAACTGAAGCCTTGACCCAGCTTTGTAGCGCAATGTCAGTATGTTTGCATAAAAATGTAAAGTTCACTGTACATGGCACAACTAACTTTGTTATGGAGGACAAATGCCCAAATAAATGATGGCAACTCAGAGTACATGCCTATTCTGTACTGCCTTCCTGATGCATCTTAGCCTTTGCTGGAGGAGTCTCGCCTATGAGAAGAAGGGGAACTCATTCTCCATTCCGTTCAGTCCATGGACCCCGCCCCATTCCAGCGCATATGCAGTTTGTGATGGTATTTGTTGTGATGCCCTCTTGGAACAAGATTGTCAGCTCCTAGGCCTTAGAACAGGCAGCAGGTGGGGAATGACTTTTGGTTGCTTGTGAGCTAGATTCAAAGTGGAAATGAAAGGCCTTTTATCTCATCACTAATCTACAGAACCCCTTTTGTTGCTATGTTTTGTGTCAATTGTACACTGTAAACAAATGTAAAGGATATATTTTGGGTGGATATTTTGTAAAAGGTCCAATCTTGTGTGCTTCAGAATTGTGTTTCAGAACAGCGAAAGGGCCTGGGAGGAGATGGAGGCCAAAATTAACTCGGAAAACGAAGTGCCAATTTTAAAGACCTCAAACAAGGTAACGTGTTTGTGCTTAAGAAATGAACAAGGTGCCAAGAAGCTTGCTTAAGACAAGGTTTTGCCTAACAATTTATGGACTTAGGCTGAGACTTTCAGAGCAGTTAGATGCCCAGCTAGCATTGAATTTTAATGGGATTTGGTTGCCTAACTTCTTTAGACTCTTCTGAAAGCCCCAGCCTCAGCTGTGTGTGTGTGTGTGTCACTTTTATGTTTACATTGTCACTGTAAAAGAATTTTCCATTGTAAGAAAAAAAAAAAAAAAAAAAAAAAAAGAAAGAAAAAATAATTAAGAAACCAAAGTAGTGAGCTTCAGAACCAACCAAACCTATTTCCTAAATTTTTTAGTCCAAATGTATCTATTGAACTTCCTCCTCCTTCTATTCTACGGTGTATCTATTATATATTCTCATATTGCTATTTTAATGTCAATTTCACTTATGTCTCCCCTTTGTTAGTCTTCAAGGACTCAGTCTTGCTAAGGGAGGCACAAACACAGATCCTCGTCTAACTACCATTCTTCTCAGTGTCTCCCACCAGTGCAGCTCCATTGATAATAGGACGAGAATAGATGGGGCATAGGCGTTGTCACCATCGTGTTCTCTTCATTTACCAGGGTTAGACAAGACAGTGGTAAAAATGTTGGTGCCCCAGCCAACATTATCTGTACTCCTGCACAGACATTAATGGGAGCAATGTAAAGATCTAAGAACATGCTTAATTATTGGGCTCAGTGAAACCACTCATGTTTAAAGCTAAGGATGTGCACAAGTATTTACAGGATCAGGGTCTAAGTGTCTGCACTTGCAGACCCCTTTGCATTATTGGGCCATAAATGTCTGGCCAACAGCTAGAATCTCAAATAAAAAGTCTAGTCGAATGCATATTTTTACTGAGTGGCTTGATAGTATTTTTCCAGATTTGGCAGACCAAATCCCGCTGGTGTTTGCCCAGATAAACATGCTATTTTGGTGTTCGAGAACAGAATTTACCTAATCAGAAAAAGGTAGAATAACAAGATATTCTATGTAGGCTTGGTTCCCAAAGTAGCTGAACGTTTGGTTGGTTGGTTGGTTAGTTAGCCGATCTTTTTGGTGTATTTGTTTCTAGGAAATCAGCTCTATCCTAAAGGAGCTAAGAAGAGTTCAGAAACAGCTGGAAGGTTGGTAATTTTAAAATGTTCTCAATTTCTCTCCTAAATGTAGATGACTACTACAAAATAGAGTACCACTGTAACTTGTTGTGGTTTGTTTTGTCAATTTAAACTTTGTAAATGTAAAGCACTCATTCATTTATTTGAGCATTGCTCCTCAATATATACAAACAGAAGACATATAAGTGATGGATTTTTCTCGTGTTGCAAAAATAAGAAAGTTACTGACTTCTGAAATGCTGAAGTTATTGCTGTGGAAATGGTTTATTCACAATAATTAGGACTTCACCACAAGATGGACAAGCCAAGGCTTCTGTTGCTCAGACCGCCACATGGCTGACAGCCCTATTCAGCCAATAAGTCATGCCATATTTTCGTACTACTTTTAAGCAAGTGTTTGTGTGGACTTGAATCCATTATGGAAGGTGCCACGCTACAGAGATAACAATATGAGCTCAATGCCTAACCCTTGTTTCATTTTAATAGTTAAGAAAATGTAAAAATGTCTTATTGGTGAGTGATTGGAGTTTGGTAGGTGTTTTTCTTTTTCCAGTTTAAACAGAAAACGTCAAGTCCTAATGGTAAAGGTCAGTTTTGGAGGGGTTTTTATTTTTTTGCTTATTAAAATTGCTTGGACCCAAGGATAATTATAAAGAAGGTGGAGTGCAGTCATGGGAAGGGGGGGAACAAATTGTGACTAAACTGGGCACAAGAGCAGTCTAGAATTCTGAAGGTGAGAGAGTTTATGTGTAGAAATGCTGCTGAGTGCAGCTAATACGCCTCTGTCTTATCTCTTTTCTCCTTCCCCAGTTATAAATGCGATCATTGACCCCAGTGGGAACTTGGATGTAGTTGCCACTAACAAAGCGTCCTCTGCTGCTACACAGTCTACAGCCACTAAAGTCAGGACTGCTAACCATTCTGGCTCCACGTTGGAGATTTTGTCACCAGTACAGATGAGAAATTACATCCAGAAATCGAACTGTGGATCTTCTAGCCTACAAGATGCTAATTTCATTCCAGATGGAGAGAAATATGTGATCTGATACAATATTTTATATTGCTATCATACTGTCATTTACTGTGGCGTTAGTTTTGTGTCCGAGTGGTTGTGGACAGTTTGTATGGAGCAGTTGTTTAGATTGCTAACACATTACACACACACACACACACACACACACACACACACACACTGCTGTGTGGGTGAATGGCAAGTCTGTGTATGCCTTTTGAACAAAACTAGCACTGTGGAGCAGCACATATTCAGCATAGAGGCAAACTCTGATTTTTACAATACGATTCACTTAAATTCTTCCAATGTGCCATAAGAAACAGGCTTTGCATATCCTCCATTTGCTACTACTGAAGCTCTAAAGTGTTCTTGGATTAGCCTGTTTATAATTCTCAGTTACTGGTAGTTCAGTTGTAACAAGGCTCTGTTTAAAAAAGAAGCGTACTTTTTTTGATTGGCGCGACATTTGGGACTGATTTGAAAAATAGAGCATTACAATTCTGTTGGAATCAACTTGCATACGTATAATGGTGCAATACAGTGGGTTTCTATAAGAAACTCTGTTTTAGTTGTATGAAAAATGTTTTCAGTGTTTGCAGGGGGAAAAAAATAAAATCAAAGAAGGAACCACTTTGAATCTATGGGCATCATGCTTTCAATCCAAAACCTTTGTTTGTTCCATTGAGAAGGTGTAAGCTTTCTAACGTAGTTGTAGATTCTGAACACATTTCAGGCACAGAGCTTCAAGTATACAGATGTAGATTAGCCTTATAAATGAGAAGGTCAGTTTTTATAGTTGAGCTTGCCAAATTCTCATTATTTCAGTATAATCGCTGTCTGAAACATTTTTTTGAAAATATTATAATAATAATAATTAATATAATATCATAGTCTTTCATATTGAGCTGCAAATTCTCCTGAATAGGCTAAAGAGCAAGTTGTCTGTGATCAGCCAATTACTAAGAAAAACATCTGTTCCGTTGGCTCATGTAATACACTTTAATTACACAATGATTGTGAACAAATATTCATTCTACAGCACTCAGAATAATGGCTTAAGTGTGGCTCTGCCTTTACTGATAGTGTTGTCATGAAATTTTTCGTATCCAGGTATGCACGAATACACACAATCCTGTTGTATTCTTGAGAACCTACCCAACAGTGTAAAGCCGCTGGTGGTACAATGCAGCATTGGTATGACTCTTTTTGGTCCATTATAATTTTAGGAACACTAAGGATTATTTTGCAGCAGCATCATTGAGCAGTATACTGGATACTGTAAAATTAGCTTTTTATATCCCATCTGTCAAGTGAGCTGCAAATTCTAAACAAAGTATTTGAGTGGCTTTTTGGAGAATCTGTTTGATGCATGCAGTATGCAAACTGGAATCTGTCCCTGTTGCATTAATTCCTCTTGACTGAAAAACAGTGATCAGGAAAAGAAAATGTATCGGCAGTGTTGTGGGAAATACACTTACTAATGGAGGTAAGCAAACTGAATTCTGCTATGCACTCATACAATGTAAAATTTTGCTAATGAAAATAGCTTCCCAAGCTCAATTGCTCTTTATGTGCTGACTTCATATTTGGGGTGGGTTGGTTTTATAATTGGGTCAGTTAATTGACCTTTTCTCCTAGGATTTTGCTGAAATATCAATTAAATAAGTATAATTAAATAACTGGGCTGCTCATACAGTGTTTCGTGTACTAGCAAATGGCAGGATTCTGCTTCCAGTGCAACCAGTGGGAGTTTTCCATTGATTTCAACAAGAGCAGTCCCAAAGGAAGAGTTTGTCGGTTTGCCATGCTAGTGTGTCTTGCATGCCTGCAGGGTTTTGCGTAGGGGAAAATAGTGCAGTTTTGCTGCCAATGTATCCAACAGAGAACTTGGCTCGTCCGCTACTGTGGAGAAATATACTGGACTTCATATGAACACTATGATGATGGAAGTAAAATTTACTTTGCAGAATAACTAGGAACTTGGCCTTTATGTTTCTCTGGCTGCCTGTTATGTTAATGCTGTCTGATTGTTCCAATGTATCCTTTTGAAATACTTGCCTGTGTCCTTAGTTAATATCATAAATAGTGGTATGGCTCTTGACACATGGTAATTCGTTTTCAAAAGTCTCCTCAGTGGGGGTCTGATCTAGCAAGGTGCTGACTCTGACTCATTGGGAGTTGAAGGGCTTCAGCAACATAAGGGATCAGTCCACTAGTTACAGTTTTGCAGTAGACAGGTGTGTGTTGGAGTTACTCATCAAGATGAGATTTTATTATTTGTTTTTACAACATTTTCCCATCCTCGTGGCTATGCTCTAGTGGTTTTGTTTCTTGACAATGTACCCTTGATGTGACTTCCATTTACTTTCACTTGGGAACTGACTAGTTTCTACTTTCATGAAGTGACCCATCAGAGATGAATTTTCTCCCTTTGCTGTTCGTCTGCTCTTGGTACCCAAATATCTTCATTGCTAGCTGCATAAACCCAGAAATATGGTACCTTTAAGAAACAATTGGAAATAAAGCTGGAGTCATGAATCTCTAAAAGTTTTAGTCTGGGGGTGCGGAAAAGCACAACATGATTTTGTTTCATTTTGTTCAGTCTGATATAAAAAAACCACCAGTTTCCCAGCATAAAGTTCTTGTTGAGAAAATTTCAAGACGATTTTAATTGCAGTCCTGTTACGTAATCGTTTTGGTGCTGAAATGTAACAAATATATTTGAGGTACTTAATCTGAAGTATACCTCATTCTGCATTTGTCTGTTATAATTAAACCAAAGAGCAAGCCACATAATTATAAACCATTAGCCAAGGTCTGGTCTTACGAGCAGTATTCTGTGACAACAATAAAAAGTCTGTGTACAGTTCTGATGTGAGTATCTTAAGCATTTGGGGTCTGATCCAATGGCTATTAGAGACAGTGGAAAGATTCCTATTGACTTTAATGGGCATTGGGTCAACCTTTAGTTGGTTAACTTTCAGTGAGCTTGATGTGTGCTCCACTGACCCAATAGTCATTCATACTGTATATTTTTTTTCATATTTGTTTTATTTACATTTAAAAAATTAGGCTGGCATTTTCAAACAAGTCTAAGAGTTAAGCACCCAGTTCTGATTAAACCTCTCCGGGACATGGTTGCTAACACCCTTAGGCACTTTTGAAAATCCCAGCCCTTGTTCTTTTACTATACTTGAAACCTGTGCTCTCATTTAGTTTGTTTTCGAATGTTAAACTCTTGAGACTTCATGATGATGGAATGAATGTAAATTCCTGGGAGAATGCATCAGTGCTTTGTGAGCAAGAGCCTAAGTGTGTCTACAGTACTGTAGTGTTGTGGTCATGCTGTGAGTGCGAATAAAGCCTAAGTCATCCTTGAATATTTTAATAAAGAAAAACCTTACAGAATGTTTACATACAGCCTACTGAAAAAAAAGTGTTTAAAATATATACGTGCAAGATTCTACTAGTTTTTTCTTCATTTTTGCAAATCACACTAGATATTTTTAAAATTCAGCAAATATGTGTAATGATTTTGCAAAAAAAAAAGTTAACTACCTGTTTACTTTGGATGTGCCCTGTGCTGAATTGTGCCTATCTGACTATCTGCTGTTGTTATGCTGCCGATTCTGCTGTTCTAAACTCTTCACTGGATCATTCCATTTGCATGCAACACAAATGCAAGCTGTATGAGAGTTAAAGCTGAAACACGTTTGTATAACTTGAATTGATCAATGACTGTCTCTCTTTTTTTTCCACGCCCTTTTCTTGAAATATTGAGTATAATTTTGATTCCTATTTCTCCCACTGTATTTCTTTCTCTTGTTTTTTGAATGGTAATTTATTTTGTTTTGATGATAGACAGTATCTGTACATTTTGTTCCAAGGTGATATTGTGGCTGTCTTTAAAAATAAATTGTTATTTTATATAATTTTATCGTAAAATTTCTTTAATAAATCATTCTTTTATCACGTGACAAATATGATTCTGGGGTTTTTTTGAGAGTAAATTGTATGATGCGGGAAAGTATTTGGAGAATTAAACTATTGATCTTACACTGCCCCTTATAGTGGCATGAAGGATCATATTGCTACTTAGTAACAAACACGATTGGAGTCTCTTACAACTACCATATTGTTGCCTACGTAGAGCGCCCATTTAATGCACATGGATACACCCATGTGGATTCAGTTGCAGAATGGGGACCTGAAAAGCACCTTCTGTTCTGAGGCCCTTTTCTTACTTCTGTTCCAGCACCACTGGCTAGTGTAATCTTTTACAGAGACACAGAGAGAGAGAGAGACACCCTTACATCCCCTAAAATATGGCACTGATTGTATCCTTATTGTGACACTCTCCACACCCTGACTTAGCAACACTGAGCAATATTTCTGAGTGTTTTAAATGCCATGCAAAGTGCCCTTTGAAACCAAAGGGGCAGTCATTTCATTCATTTTTAATAAGTCTTGGCTGAATAAAAATAAGATGCGGTGAAACTGCTGTAAGAACTACTCACTTAGTGATGAAGGCCATTATCATTCACTTTTAAATCTTACCCGAGGAAAGGCAGAAGCAGCTATCACAACTGCTTACCACGGAGTACGGCAGTCAGTTGAAATCCTGCCGTGCTCTTTCAACCTTTCCCGGCCAGTGTAAGACACATACATGGCCTGATTCCCCCATAATCTTACAGGAGTAGCCCAATGGGAATGAGGATTACTCCCATCTTTAAGGGTTTGCAGCATCTGTCCATATTTGCAAAAGTAACTCCCTAAACTCATCATTGATCTCCGATTCCGAACTGTCGCTCTCTTACAGAAATGCAATTTATACGTGGGCCTGATCACTTACACTGGACCTTGCCAATGAAGGTGGGGAGGATGTAGGGGAGCCAATGCATAGTCTTGTCTTTTTTTCTTTTTTTTTTTAACCAGCTTGAATGAAATATTGTATTCATGGCTGAAAGCAGGATCCTTGTGACCTCAGTTCCATGGTCAGATAGAGCTCACCTGGAGCTCGGAGTGAAGGAAGAGAGAGAACGACAGGCAGCAGCACCAAGCCTAGCTGCCTGCTGATGGCCAGTTGCCTGATTTAGGCGGGAGCTGAAGGATTCAGAAATGAAAGGCAGGGGTCGGTGAGAGAGCTCAGACTGTTTAAGAAACCCAAAGTGTTGGTGTCTCAGGATCACGTCCTCCAGAACTAACAGGCAAAGCAAGACCTGATATTTTTAATGTAAAACAAGGAGATCCCTTCAATTTCTGAATAGCAGAGGAAGAGCAAGGGAAGCCAAAAACAAGTGGGTAGCCACCATCGCTCCCTCCTTTCTTACAAGAAATGCCTTTTTTTATTTGTATGTAAAAAAACCAATAACCACCAACCTTGTTACCAAAAGTGCAAACGGCGTGTGCTCTCTCACTCAACCACAGAACTCTGGGCAAGGGAAAAGTTCACGCCCTGTGTAATAATGTGAAGCTCAGCTCTGGCGTAGACACCGCTAGGCCGATGGAAGAATTCTTCTGTTGACCTAGCTACCGCCTCGTGGAGGGGTGGAGTGACTAGAGCAACAGAAGAACCCATTCAGTCACTGTAGTACGGGTCTATCCTACAGCAGCGTAGCTGTGCCACATTAGCATTTCTGGTATAGACATACCCATCCATACCTGCACACTTGCAGTTGGAAGGAGAAGTATTCATGCTTTGACTCCAGTGGAAGTTTGTTTCCAGTGGCAATGTGTCCCAATTCTGGCATGCACTAGTGGTTAGTTGTCCCTCTCCAAACCCTGGTTGTCGACAAAGAAAGCTGCAGTTTGCACGCGTGAAGCACACCCTGGTTTCAAGCCGGGGAAAGCTCCACCGACACAAACTGCAGCGTTGTTTATTTATGCTCGCACTGGGGCTGCTACACGTAGGGGGCTGGCCATTGACTGAGGGAATTGAGGTACGGTCTCCATGGAGAAAAGGTCTTTCTTTCACACACACCCTCTCCTAATCTGCTCTGCTGAGCTGTACCATGTTGCTTTGTGATGAGCAAACCTTGGAGGGGGAGCTTCTTTGTTATTTTTGAAGGAAGTGAGAAGAATGACACTTTGTTCTTTGTTTTCAGGAGGCTAAGGTGAGCAGGGGTCAGGCCTTTTCGCTGTTTATCTCTTCTGTTAGGCCGTGGGCAACTCAAGGGGCAGACTGTAGCATGCCCCACTTAAAACAGCCACTGTTAGAGTGGGAAAGAAGATGCAGGAGGCTTCCGACAACATCTAGTGAGCTTCATGCATACCCTGGCCCTTGATAAATTATGGTCACTGCACAAGAGGAGTCCTGCCCCATCGCTGATGGGAGTGGAAAGTAGAGGGCTGGAACCAGGATCTTCCCCTCTCACCCATGATCCTTGTGGTATCATTCGGGTACCACCATAAACCAAACTGAATTTTTTTTGTGGTAATCTAAAATAACCTCAACATCCTGATCTATTATTAACTCTGGCAATGAAAGCATTTTAACCCAGCAGCTTCTAACAAACCTCTCATGTCTACCCGTGCAATGTCTTGTAATATATCATCCTTCCCCCCAAAAAATAGGGTCCTAACTCGTTTGTCAGAGGGAGAGAGTGTGTCAGTCCTGGGCCAAAGAGAAGAGGAAGGTTTTTTTTAAGTGAGAGGGGTTTGCTTTCTGTAGGAGGCAGGTGACAGAGTCCCAGTTGGCTGCCTGCAGAGCAAATGCTAGAGGGAGCCCTTGCTGTGAAGGCGGGAGGGGATGGAGAGAAGGCTAAGCCCTGGTCTACACTAGGACTTTAGGTCGAATTTAGCAGCGTTAAATCGATGTAAACCTGCACCCGTCCACACTATGAAGCCCTTTATTTCAACTTAAAGGGCTCTTAAAATCAATTTCCTTACTCCACCCCTGACAAGTGGATTAGCGCTTAAATCGGCCTTGCCGGGTCGAATTTGGGGTACCGTGGACACAATTCGACGGTATTGGCCTCCGGGAGCTATCCCAGAGTGCTCCATTGTGACTGCTCTGGACAGCACTCTCAACTCAGATGCACTGGCCAGGTAGATAGGAAAAGAACCGCGAACTTTTGAATCTCATTTCCTGTTTGGCCAGCATGGCAAGCTGCAGGTGACCATGCAGAGCTCATCAGCAGAGGTGACCATGATGGAGTCCCAGAATCACAAAAGAGCTCCAGCATGGACCAAACGGGAAGTACGGGATCTGATTGCTGTATGGGGAGAGGAATCCGTGCTATCAGAACTCCATTCCAGTTTTCGAAATGCCAAAACCTTTGTCAAAATCTCCCAGGGCATGAAGGCCAGAGGCCATAACAGGGACCTGAAGCAGTGCTGCGTGAAACTTAAGGAGCTGAGGCAAGCCTACCAGAAAACCAGAGAGGCGAACGGCCGCTCCGGGTAAGAGCCCCAAACATGCCGCTTCTATGATGAGCTGCATGCCATTTTAGGAGGTTCAGCCACCACTACCCCAGCCGTGTTGTTTGACTCCTTCAATGGAGATGGAGGCAACACGGAAGCAGGTTTTGGGGACGAAGAAGATGATGATGATGAGGTTGTAGATAGCTCACAGCAAGCAAGCGGAGAAACCGGTTTTCCCAACAGCCAGGAACTGTTTCTCGCCCTGGACCTGGAGCCAGTACCCCCCGAACCCACCCAAGGCTGCTTCCTGAACCCGGCAGGCAGAGAAGGGACCTCCGGTGAGTGTACCTTTTAAAATACTATACATGGTTTAAAAGCAAGCATGTGAAAGGATTACTTTGCCCTGGCACTCGCGGCTCTCCTGGATGTACTCCCAAAGTCTTTGCAAAAGGTTTCTGGGGAGGGCAGCCTTATTGCATCCTCCATGGTAGGACACTTTACCACTCCAGGCCAGTAACACGTACTCGGGAATCATTGTACAACAAAGCATTGCAGTGTATGTTTGCTGGTGTTCAAACAACATCCGTTCTTTATCTCTCTGTCTTACCCTCAGGAGAGTAATGTCATTCATGGTCACCTGGTTGAAATAGGGTGCTTTTCTTAAGGGGGCATTCAGAGGTGCCCATTTCTGCTGGGCTGTTTGCCTGTGGCTGAACAGAAATGTTCCCCACTGTTAGCCACGGGGAGGGTGGAGGGGCTAGCCACGCCCTGGGGGGGAGGCAAAATGTGACCTTGTAACGAAAGCACATGTGCTATGTATGTAATGTTAACAGCAAGGTTTACCCTGAAAGAGTGTAGCCACTGTTTTATAAAATGTGTCTTTTTAAATACCGCTGTCCCTTTTTTATTCTCCACCAGCTGCATGTGTTTCAATGATCACAGGATCTTCTCCTTCCCAGAGGCTAGTGAAGATCAGAGGGCAAAAAAAAAACGCACTCGCGATGAAATGTTCTCTGAGCTCATGCTGTCCGCCCACACTGACAGAGCACAGACGAATGCGTGGAGGCAGACAATGTCAGAGTGCAGGAAAGCACAAAATGACCGGGAGGAGAGGTGGCGGGCTGAAGAGAGTAAGTGGTGGGCTGAAGACAGGGTTGAAGCTCAAATGTGGCGGCAGCATGATGAGAGGAGGCAGGATTCAATGCTGAGGCTGCTGGAGGACCAAACCAGTATGCTCCAGTGTATGGTTGAGCTGCAGCAAAGGCAGCTGGAGCACAGACTGCCACTACAGCCCCTGTGTAACCAACCGCCCTCCTCCCCAAGTTCCATAGCCTCCACACCCAGACGCCCAAGAACGAGGTGAGGGGGGCCACCGGCCAACCAGCCAATCCGCCACAGAGGATTGCCCAAAAAAAAGAAGGCTGGCATTCAATAAGTTTTAAAGTTGTAAACTTTTAAAGTGCTGTGTGGCATTTTCCTTCCCTCCTCCACCACCCCTCCTGGGCTACCTTGGTAGTCATCCCCCTATTTGTGTGATGAATGAATAAAGAATGCATGAATGTGAAGCAACAATGACTTTATTGCCTCTGCAAGCAATGATTAAAGGGAGAAGGGGAGGGTGGTTAGCTTGCAGGGAAGTAGAGTGAACCAAGGGGTGGGGGGTTTCATCAAGGAGTAACGAACAGAACTTTCACACCGTAGCCTGGCCAGTCATGAAACTGGTTTTCAAAGCTTCTCTGATGCGTACCGCGCCCTCCTGTGCTCTTCTAACTGCCCTGGTGTCTGGCTGCGCGTAACCAGCAGCCAGGCGATTTGCCTCAACCTCCCACCCTGCCATAAACGTCTCCCCCTTACTCTCACAGATATTGTGGAGCACACAGCAAGCAGTAATAACAGTGGGAATATTGGTTTCGCTGAGGTCTAAACAAGTCAGTAAACTGCGCCAGTGCGCCTTTAAACGTCCAAATGCACATTCTACCACCATTCTGCACTTGCTCAGCCTGTAGTTGAACAGCTCCTGACTACTGTCCAGGCTGTCTGTGTACGGCTTCATGAGCCATGGCATTAAGGGGTAGGCTGGGTCCCCAAGGATAACTATAGGCATTTCAATGTCCCCAACAGTTATTTTCTGGTCTGGGAATAAAGTCCCTTCCTGCAGCTTTTGAAACAGACCAGAGTTCCAGAAGATGCGAGCGTCATGTACCTTTCCCGGCATCCCACGTTGATGTTGGTGAAACGTCCCTTGTGATCCACTAGAGCTTGCAGCACTATTGAAAAGTACCCCTTGCGGTTTATGTACTCTCCGGCTTGGTGCTCCGGTGCCAAGATAGGGATATGGGTTCCGTCTATGGTCCCACCACAGTTAGGGAATCCCATTGCAGCAAAGCCATCCACTATGACCTGCACACTTCCCAGGGTCACTACCCTTGATATCAACAGATCTTTGATTGCGTGGGCTACTTGCATCACAGCAGCCCCAACAGTAGATTTGCCCACTCCAAATTGATTCCCAACTGACCGGTAGCTGTCTGGCGTTGCAAACTTCCACAGGGCTATCGCCACTCGCTTCTCAACTGTGAGGGCTGCTCTCATCTTGGTATTCATGCGCTTCAGGGCAGGGGAAAGCAAGTCACAAAGTTCCATGAAAGTGCCCCTACACATGCGAAAGTTTCACAACCACTGGGAATCGTCCCAGACCTGCAACACTATGCGGTCCCACCAGTCTGTGCTTGTTTCCCGAGTCCAGAATCGGCGTTCCACAGCATGAACCTGCCCCATTAGCACCATGATGCATGCATTGGCAGGGCCCATGCTTTCAGAGAAATCTGTGTCCATGTCCTGATCACTCACATGACCGCGCTGATGTCGCCTCCTCGCCCGGTATCGCTTTGCCAGGTTCTGGTGCTGCATATACTGCTGGATAATGCGTGTGGTGTTGAATGTGCTCCTAATTGCCAAAGTGAGCTGAGCGGCCTCCATGCTTGCCTTGATATGGCATCCGCACAGAAAAAAGGCGCGGAACGATTGTCTGCCGTTGCTCTGACGGAGGGAGGGGCGACTGACGACATGGCTTACAGGGTTGGCTTCAGGGAGCTAAAATCAACAAAGGGGGTGGCTTTACATCAAGGAGTATTTCAGGCAGGACTTCACGGAGGGTTCCAATAAGAAATGGTGCACATAAGTTATTGTTCTTATTGGAACAATGAGGTTAGTCTGGCCTCTGATTGATACATGGCTAGATTTACCTTGCTGCACCTTCTCTGTGAATGACTGCAGTGTGACCTAGAGGAATGAGTCCCCTAGACAGGGGGAAGCAAATGAGTACAAAACAAATCTGGTCTATTTCTTGTTTTGATCCACTCCATCTATCTTTTACATCTTTGGCTGGCAGCAGATGGTGCAGAAGGACTGCAAACCATCCTCATCTCATGGCTGCTCGGCAGAAGATGGTGCAATACGACTGCTAGCCATCCCCATCTCTTGCCTGCCCGGCGGAAGATGGTACAGTACGACTGCTAGCAATCCGTATTGCCTGCCTGCTCACCATAAGACGGTTCAATAGGACTGACTGCAGGACTAAAGAGAATGACCTGGTCAAGTCACTCCAAATTTAGTCCCTGCGCCCATGTCTGCCCAGGCGCTCCCAGCCGACGCGGCCAGGAGCACCTCGGACATGACGATGACGGCTACCAGTCATATTGCACTGTCTGCTGCCAAAAGGCAATGGGTTGCTGCTACTGTGTAGCAATGCAGTACCGCGTCTGCCAGCACCCAGGAGTCATAGGGTGACGGTTACCTGAGCGGGCTCCATGCTTGCCGTGGTATGGCGTCTGCACAGGTAACTCAGGAAAAAAGGCGCGAAACGATTGTCTGCCCTTGCTTTCACGGAGGGAGGGAGGGAACGGGGGCTGACGATATGTACCCAGAACCACCCGCAACAATGTTTTAGCCCCATCAGGCATTGGGATCTCAACCCAGAATTCCAATGGGCAGCGGAGACTGCGGGAACTGTGGGATAGCTACCCACAGTGCAACGCTCCGGAAGTCGACTCTAGCCTGGGTACTGTGGAAGCGCTCCGCCGAGTTAATGCACTTAATGCACTTAGAGCATTTTCTGTGGGGACACACACACTCGAATATATAAAACCGATTTCTAAAAAACCGACTTCTATAAATTCGACCTGATTTCGTAGTGTAGACATACCCTAAGATTAGAAACATAGAGCTGGCGGAGGAAGTGAATGTGAGATCAGACAAATAGGAGGCAACTAGACCACAGAGGGCTGAAAAGCAGGAGGGCATATTTACATCAGAATTTCAGCTGGACAGTGAGCCAACCATGGGGAGGAGAAATGTCTCCATTTCCTGGATTCTGGAGGCAACATTCCGGATTCCCTGAGGGTTGGTGCATGTGCAGGTAAGATCATTATGGAGAGGATTTTCCAAACGTGACTAGCGCTTTTGGATCACGCTCCTTTTCGTTGCCGAAAGGGGCAACCCAATTACAGGATGGTGTCCCGGGCAATCTGGATTTGAAAGAATGTTTGCTTTTAACTAAACTGTTCATTGTTGCCTTGTGCAATTTCAGAGTCCTGAATCTTTAGCCTCATGCAGATGGCAGGACGCTGCTGCCACAGGCTCCAGTATCGTGTTTAATAAATGAGAGGATGCTAATAAACGGGCATGATGTAGTGCTAGAGGGGGCCAGAATTAAGCCTTGCATACAGCACTCAGTAATGGGTGGTGCTACACCTGGGGAGAAATCCCAGACGCTATCGAAATCAATGGGAGTTTAGTCATAGACTTCAGTGTGGCCAGGGCATCACCCCTGGTATATAGTCAAAGCAGCATCGCTGGCTGTTAAATCTGCTGCCATGTGTGCCTTTGGTTCAGCCTCTGTTACCTCTATTGTGATAGAAACACCTTATCTGGGAGGGGAGTGGTGGACTAGAGGATGGGCCCAATGATGGGGTATGGAAGTCCTGCCTTGACTGCAATGGGGCCAGGATTTTGCCTAGTGTTTTTAAAACCTTAATGTATTGTGGGCTCAATCCTGCAAGACGCAAGCAATTCCTGGGTATACTAAGCCCCCTCAGCACCCACTGAAGTCAATGGGAGTTCAGGGTACTCAGCACACCTTGTTACTTGGCACCTTGCAGGGTTGGGCCCTCAGAGCTTGTGCAAAGTGCAATAAGAGTTGACGTTATTGAAGTAAACCTGCTGGAACATCTCACATGGACACTGCATTGAAGATTGATTACTCCCCCTAACATAGCCTTTCTCTGTAGCCTTTCAGCCTTTCAGATTTGATCCTGCACCACTGAAGCCAATGGAAATTTTGCCATTTAATTCAACAGCAGCAGGGCCCTAGGGGCTGTTTGGAAAGCAACTTCAGTGGAAGCTATGCTAATTTACACCAGTTCAGGATTGGGCACCCGAACCCGAGGTGTCACTCGGATAGGCAGAGCCAGACAGTGACTTGGGATCTCTATCTATTTATGAGCTTTGTGACACTCCCACCCTGAAGAGGAAGTTATCTACAGCAAAAAGCAAATGTGAAAGGGGGCAGGAGGGACAAATGTGTTGCAGGAGATTTTGTCTGCTGGCTGCCAGAACAGCAGCTGTGAGCCTGATCAAAAGAAGGCAGAGCATTTTCACAGCAGACAGTTTGCCAAGATGGTAAGTACTTTGAAGGATTATGCTGTCATCTTGTATTTTTGGGAAACAGGGAGATGAATGCACCTTACTAATTTGAGGCACATAAAACAGCTTCTATCTGTTTTATCTGGGGAGGGTGTTTTATTCTAGAGAAAAGAAAAGGTGGACTTGTGGCACCTTAGAGACTAACCAATTTATTTGAGCATAAGCTTTCGTGAGCTACAGCTCACTTCATCGGATGATGAAGTGAGCTGTAGCTCATAAAAGCTTATGCTCAAATAAATTGGTTAGTCTCTGGGGTGCCACAAGTCCTCCTTTTCTTTTTGCGAATACAGACTAACACGGCTGTTACTCTGAAACCTGTTATTCTAGAGACTCATCTTTGTAAACGTTTGAAATTCGGAATCTGAAACAGTTCATTTCTCATGGAGAAAAAAACTCACCAGAAGCCCAAGTTGCGGCTCTTTTGTTGCTGTTACTATTTAACAGTCCCTTTATACGACACCATCAAAAGGGATTTTTGAGGAGAAAAACCCAACCCACCTCTATATGACGATTAAATGCCCTAACCTATGTATATCCAGGTAGTCTAATATTAGCCTGCCTGTTGAAATCTGATGAGCAAAATTAAATAAGACTTTTGTTCTTTGCACTTTGTCAGTTACTTTCAGCGACTAAAGCCCACCAAAGTCAAACAAAGCTGTTAACGAGTTGTGCTTCCTTATTGGGCTACGACTTCTGCTTTTCTTTTAAGAGTTCTGTTTGATTCCACAGTGTATTCTTTTTTTTTTTAATTAAACTTTGGGGTCACATCCTCAGCTTGTGTAAGTAGGTATAGTTCGATTGACTTCAACGCATCCGAGTCAGTGGTACACAGAATTCCCTAATTTGAACAAAATGGGGGTTTTATTCCATGTGCTTTTTATGGCGAGTGGGAGGCTGTTCAGATAATATGTAAAAGAGAAATGCTGCTGTCCAAACCCATCTTGTAACTGTTACTGGAAAAGAGAAGTGAAACATGATAATTACTGCTTTTGTAAGTTCTAGATGCTAAGGCATAATGTATCTGTAGGCGCATATAACAGGGCTGCAGTTCTTTCAAGGCATCCTGCCAGCATCAAACAATATGCGGCAAAGAAGCATTTAACGTGGAGGAGTGGGATGTGCTAGATGGCACCTCACAGGGCTTTCCTATATCTGAGTTCTCTGATTCCACCAAGTCCACTCAGAATAGAAGGTTTCTCACCAAGCGCTCTAGCCAGAAGCAGCAGCTGTTCGGATTGCTGCACTGGGTGGAGGGGGGAAAATGGGGCCTAGCCAGGGCAGCCCCTCTCCCCAGTACCCCATCCCAGACCCAGAACTGTGCAGGGGAGCCCCCCTCCCATTTTGGAGGGACTAAGACCCAGGTCGTGCCTCCCGTATGTGCAGCTGCAAAAACTGCCCCAGCAGGGACCTTTGGACATTCAGAGAACTTTCTACATGCTTGACTGGACTTTCTTTACCCTGTGCTGACTGGCTGCTTGCTCCAGGGCTCCTCCTCTGTTCCAGCTGGGGCTACGGAGTGCCATTTAAAGAGGGGGGAGACATTGCCCTTTCTCCCTCCCTCCCCCACCTGAACCTCTTCTTCCCCTCTCAGGTACATCACCTACCCCACCATCAGCCTGCCCATCCCTTCCCCCAGGCCAATGAGCCCCTACAACTGTCACCTACCAGGAGCCGGAGGCTGAGCTCTTGGGGGACTCTCCCAACTGTCCCCTCCCAAGAGCCCCTGCCACCCCCACTCCACTCCTTACTTTACCCCTCCCTGATGGCGATCCTCACCTTCGGGTAACAGGTCCCTCCCTCTTCCAGTCCCGTGCCCAGCACTAGGCGGACCTGCGTGGTTTCAGCAGCTGGCAGGGGAGGGCCAGGCATGCGGCACGCTGCCCACTGTGCATGCAGATTGGGACGTAGGGGCCAGCTGCAGCGTGCTCCCAGCCGTGACGTGCACAGCCATGCATTACGAGAGCCTCCCTGCACATGGCTGCACGTGTGCGCAGCCAAACCCCCAGCAGATTACCTCTCTTGACTGGCAACCGGCACGAGAACAGAAAACCAGCCAGGTGGCAGCCTTTTTTCCCGTGTACCTGCTTAATGGTGAGGCCGTAGCCTGGGCAGCGCCCCTCCCCGCAGCTTCGCAGCATATGCCTTGCAATCTCTTCCCTTCAGCCTCACTCCACACTAGCCTGCTTACCCTCTTTTCATCTGGCCTGTCCCCCACACCACCCTTCCTTTCAATGGCCCCTTCCCCTTTTCTTTCCATTTCAGTGACTGCCTCCTAACTAAACCCACGTCCCAAACAATGTGGTGGAACTAAGATGGCGTTTGCCACCATCACATTGGTCACTCTATATCCCTTCCCCGATGTGGTGTCTGTCTTGTCTATTTAGACCGTAAGCTCTTCAGGGCAGAGATTGCTCAATACTCTGTGTTTGTACAGTGCCTAGCCCAAAGGGGCCCCATTCTTGGTTGGTCTTTAGCTGCTACTGTAATAAACATGATTAAAAATAATAATAACCAGTCCCATAGATGGAATCACAGCTTTCTCTCCTGTGCATGTGTGGGGTGTTGTTTATTATGCGTGGTTGTATTCACTCATTTTATCCTGTCATCTTTTCTTCCTCTTCTGTGTTTCTTGCTCTAGCTTCTCTACCCTTTCATCTTGCATTCTCTTCTTTCATCTGAGTCTCTTCCCTTCCCCAAATCTACATTTCAGCATCATTGCTCCTTGATTTCCCACTGCTTCCTGAGATCTTCTCCTCCTCTTTCCTTCACTCCATCCAGCTCTTGTGAATCAGTCCCTACAGGCAATCAGTGTTGCAGATACATTATGGCTCAGGGACAGAGGCAGAGGTGTAGAAAGGAGATACAGGGCCAGGATAGGTGCTCATGCCATATTGGTCCCCCTTGCCACTATCATAGCTGAATCTGCCCTTCCTCAGAATGTGCTCTTTGCTTCTGAATACATACAAATGCCTAATATCCCCGTGAAGGCCAAATTCATCCCTGAGGTAACTACAGTGACCTTGGGAGTGAGTTTGACCCTTAGGCATGTGAAGTGATTGGAAAGGCAGGGGTGGATGTGGCCTCCCGACTCCATGGATGCACTATACCGAGTGGGGAGGGCAAAGAGGGCCCAGGCCTGTGGGCTTGTTGCCTTCCTCATGAGGATGAGGAGCTGGGAATGGGATGGGGACTCACAGAGGGGTCAAGCCTCTGGGGTCACTGCCCTTCTGCAGGGATGGGGAGGGCTCTGCCCTGAGTGCAGACAGGGCACTGTTCCCTGTCCTGCCTCTTCCTGAGCTCCAGCCCCACCACGATGATGCCAACTACAGCAACGGTTGGAGCTGGCCCCGGTTGGGGCGGGTGAGTCACTCCCCACACTACTGACAGTGGGCGCCAAACCGGAGTGGCGCTGCAACCAGATTGCATGCCAGCCACTGCCAGACCAAACCTGAACAGCACTATATGTTCTGTGGGTGCAGCTGAGCCCATGCTAAAGCACCTAGGTGGAAAGGCAACTCCCAGTGTGGCCCCTAACGATTCTTACCCTGCCCTCTGGTGTGAGCTTCAGTGAGTCTAGGGGATATGGTTCTGTTACCAAAGCATCAGGTACCCAACCATGTTTCCACTCCTTTCTGTGACTCCTGGGGGTTGCCTCTGCTAGGCTGGGAACAGCACTACAGCAGGGACGCTCTGTGGCTGGAGACCTTGATGACGCTTGCATCTGGGGACAGCATAGCCTGAGCTGTGGGGTTAGCTAGTTTCCTGGAGCATGGCTTCAATGGAGAGAAGAGACTTGCAGATTTCAGCAGACCTTCTTGGTCCATGTCCCAGTCTCTGACTTGAAGAGTTTACAATCTAAGAAGACAACCCCGGTGCACAAGGTAGGGAAGAAGGACAAAATATACAGTCAAAATGTTAGACAATTTAGATTTGAAAAAGATCCACTGTCCCCTCTAGCTTCTGTACTTTGGCATTATTAGTTGGCCAATTTATTTGTAGGCACCATGGTAGAAGTGGGTCTTGAGGAGAGATCTGAAGAATGAGAGAGTCATTTCCTTGCAAATTAGTTACAGGGAATGAATTCCATGTGCAAAGACTGGGCCATGTCATTTTGGTAATGTCACCAAAGTTCCATAATACGATGATTGTTCTGTACACTTGTCATTTCCAGAACTCCATAAAGTACAACTGCAGTAACCTGGTTTTCTGTGCGTAACAGGCTTTATACAAATGTTGCCATAGTACTTAATTCAGTTTCTTATTTTCCTTCCCGTACATATGTTTCTGTTTTGCAGATTGGAAAAAATGCTTTTAAAAAATCCCTGCTGTTAAATGAGTATTCCTATGTGAAATTAAACTCAAATGACCAAAAAGGCATCAAAACGGTAGGTATTCAAACACACTGTGATGTAGTGAATGAGAACTGAGAATACGTAGCATTGTATCAAGATCACTGGGGAAAAAAAAGCTATTTAATATTTTTATTATATGGGTTAGAATTACAAGTTGGCTTTGAGCCTGTTTGCAGCAAAGTCAGTGGCCAAAATCTTCATTAACTTAACCGGGGCCCTGATCGGCCCCACAGTGTGTGACAATATAGAGACCAGTCCTGCAGCCTTTGCTTGTGAGAGTAACGCCCACTCATGCAAGCAGTGCCATGTACTTCATTGGTGCTCAGGTCCGGCAGTGACAGGAGGCAAATAGATAAACAGACAAATTTAGTGGGCCACATCTCCAGCTGGTGTATATCAGCCCAGCTCCACTGAAGTCAATGGAGCCCTGTCAGTTTACTCACCAGCTGCGGATCTGGGCCACTGACTTCAGTGAAATTACGTGGATTTACCCTTTAAAATGGCCTACGTAATACAGAGGATGAAATTCATCCGCAAGGCCGATGTACCACTTGGATACTATTTTAAGGGATTAAGCAATTTGTAGAGTCTTGTGTGTATATGTGTCTTAGAATCATAGTCCAGTCCCTGCACTCATGGCAGGACTAAGTATTCTCTACACTGGGGTGAATGTTCTCGGGTGAATGTTCCCCCTGATTTATGTTCCCCCTGTCACCAAGTAACAATCCATTAGAATTATTTTATCCACCCAAACTTGCTCCCAGCACTGCGGCCTAGGGGTGCTAAGCCCAGGTTGTCTTCAACGTGGATTTCTTCCCTTGCAAACCCATATTACAATATAACCCATGCCATTCACATTCATAGGGTGGAATCCTCACCCTGTTCAAATCAATGGGAATTTTGCAACTGACTTCAATGAGAGTGGGAATGGACTGTGAGTCACACCATTCCTTAATTAGATGATCCGTCTCTAATCTGTTAGCATTGTTACAGGTCAAAATGCTCATTTTAGGTCGGTTTGTTTTATACAGAGGTTCACCCTTCAACTGATGGTAGCGTCGCAAACATTAGAGAATTTACACAAAAATTAAAACCAAACAGATATTTACACTACAAGTGGAATTTTTAGCTGTTTTCTTAGAGTGTTTAAAATCTAAGATGGAAGTTTAGTAATTGTGCTTATTTCTATTATTTACAATTATTTTTGTTTGTTCACATTTACATCTAGGGCTTATCAGGCATTTTCAAATGAATAAGAAAGGAAGGTCCACACCCTGGAGGTTTTAGAGCCCAGAGATGTTGAGTGCCTTCCACAAGGTGCCAAACATTCCCAGCTCCTAAGAGTTGCAAGAGGTACTCTCTAGAGTTGAAATCAGTGGGAGTTAGGTGCCTAAATACCTTTGAGGGTCTGGGCATGACTAGGTAAAAATGATCCTAACATTTATAATTATTGCTCCATTGCTCGATCTCCTTAATATAGGAAAGTCATATAGAGGTCAGTATTATGTTGTAAGTTTCATAATGAGGGCATGGACTGTACCTGTATATAAATAAGTTCTCCAGACATTCTGGTTATGAAAGACACAGAAAACGGGAAACACCAAGCTGTTAGACCAAAATGAAACCATAAAGAGGAACACTATCGATGTCATGTACTAATGGTTTGCTAAGTTCCACTTTCCAAAGTGACATTTGAGCTATAGAAGTCTAAAAACAAACAACTGCCTGAAACCAAAAAATAGCTTTATGTTTCTGACTTGTATTTATATAACTGCAAAACTGTCTGTTGTTTTTTTTCCAAGTTTATAAATATACAAATTATGATTATGACTCCATATTTCAGGCTGCGTTACAGATGAATATCTGCTATTCTTGTGTTAATTAAAGAAAAATGAAACATGTCAAATAAAGTTTGGGTAAAGAGAGGATTTTTGGTGTATTGGTATAAAATAAAATTTAAAAAGTAAAATCAGCCCCAAGCTCAGGGTTCTTGATCTGAATGACATATGTGGTGCAAATGAACTGTTTGATAGTAGCTGAAAGTAGAATTAACATTCAGGTACTTGTTTGTAAAGTGATAGGTACCCGGTACAGTATTAATGGCTCTTGGAAGGCTTTTCAGCTATGACAAACCATCTCTAACATGAACTCTCTTCTAGTTTCAGTCTGTACTGGTGATTTCAATAGTTGGGTTTGTTGTCCTGATGGCTATTTACATCATAAAACCAGTCACCATAGATTTTCCAGAGGACAAAGAAACCATTATCAGCAGTTACCAGCAGATGGAGGAGCAAGGACTCTTTGGAGATATCTTGGAAGACAAGATGATTAATGAAGACAATGTCAATAGATGTAATGATTCATGCAAGTAAGCCAGATCTGATGGTTTGTAGAAAGAGAGAGAGGGTATGTCTACACTACGAAATTAGGTCGAATTTATAGAAGTCGGTTTTGTAGAAAGCGGTTTTATACAGTTGATTGTGTGTGTCCCCACACAAGTGCTCTAAGTGCATGTAGTCGGCGGAGTGTGTCCACAGTACCGAGGCAACAGTCGACTTCCGGAGCGTTGCACTGTGGGTGGCTATCCCCCAGTTCCCGCAGTCTCTGCCGACCATCTGAATTCTGGGTAGAAATCCCAGTGCCTGATGGGGCTAAAATATTGTCGTGGGTGGTTCTGGGTACATATCGTCAGGCCCCCGTTCCTTCCCTCCCTCCGTGAAAGCAAGGGCAGACAATCGTTTTGCGCCTTTTTTCTTGAGTTACCTGTGCAGACACCATACCACAGCAAGCATGGAGCCCGCTCAGCTCACTGTCACCGTATGTCTCCTGGGTGCTGGCAGACGTGGTACTGCATTGCTACACAGCAGCAGTTAATTGCCTTTTGGCAGCAGACAGTGCAGTATGACTGGTAGCCGTCATCGATGTAGTCCTGGGTGCTCTTTTAATCGGGCGCCTGGGCAAACATGGGAGTGACTCAGCCAGGTCATTTCCCTTGTTTCGTCTCGTGTTGATTGAGTCCTACCGGCAGTGCACTGTCTTTTAACCTCCAGCCAGCAGAAGATGATGGTTAGTCGTCATACTGCACCGTCTTCTGCCGAGCACCCAGGAGATGATGATGGCTAGCGGTCGTACTGCACAGTCTGCTGCCAGCAAGATGTATAAAAATAGATGAAGTGGCTCAAAACAAGATATAGACCAGATTTGTTTTGTATTCATTTTCTCTTCCCTCCCTCCTTCCCTCTGTGAAATCAACGGCCTGCCAAACCCAGTTTTGAGTTCTATCCTTGAGGGGGCCATTCAGTTTCTCGCAAAGCCACCCCCTTTGTTGATTTTAATTCCCTGTAAGCCAACCCTGTAAGCCATGTCATCAGTCGCCCCTCCCTCCGTCAGGGCAATGGCAGACAATCATTCCACGCCTTTTTTCTGTGCAGACGCCGTACCACGGCAAGCATGGAGCCCGCTCAGATCACTTTGGCAATTAGGAGTACGTTAAACACCACACACATTATCCAGCAGTATATGCAGCACCAGAACCTGGCAAAGCGATACCGGGCGAGTAAGCGACGTCAGCGCGGTGACGTGAGTGATGAGGACATGGACACAGACTTCTCTCAAAGCAGGGGCCCTGGCAATGTGGGCATCATGGTGCTAATGGGCCAGGTTCATGCGGTGGAACACCGATTCTGGGCTCGGGAAACAAGCACAGTCTGGTGGGACCGCATAGTGTTGCAGGTTTGGAACGATTCCCAGTGGTTGCGAAACTTTCGCATGCGTAAGGGCACGTTCATGGAACTTTGTGACTTGCTTTCCCCTGCCCTGAAGTGCATGAATACCAAGATGAGAGCAGCCCTCACAGTTGAGAAGCGAGTGGCGATAGCCCTGTGGAAGCTTGCAATGCCAGACAGCTACCGGTCAGTCGGGAATCAATTTGGAGTGGGCAAATCTACTGTGGGGGCTGCTGTGATGCAAGTGGCCCACGCAATCAAAGATCTGCTGATATCAAGGGTAGTGACCCTGGGAAAATGTGCAGGTCATAGTGGATGGCTTTGCTGCAATGGGATTCCCTAACTGTGGTGGGGCCATAGACGGAACCCGTATCCCTATCTTGGCACCGGAGCACCAAGCCGGCGAGTACATAAACCGCAAGGGGTACTTTTCAATAGTGCTGCAAGCACTGGTGGATCACAAGGGACGTTTCACCAACATCAACATGGGATGGCCGGGAAAAGTACATGACGCTCGCATCTTCAGGAACTTTGGTCTGTTTCAAAAGCTGCAAGAAGGGTCTTTATTCCCAGACCAGAAAATTACCGTTGGGGACGTTGAAATGCCTATATGTATCCTTGGGGACCCAGCCTACCCCTTAATGCCATGGCTCATGAAGCCGTACACAGGCAGCCTGGACAGTAGTCAGGAGCTGTTCAGCTACAGGCTGAGCAAGTGCAGAATGGTGGTAGAATGTGCATTTGGACGTTTAAAAGTGCTCTGGCGCGGTTTACTGACTCAGACCTCAGCGAAACCAATATTCCCACTGTTATTACTGCTTGCTGTGTGCTCCACAATATCTGTGAGAGTAAGGGGGAGACGTTTATTGCGGGTTGGAAGGTTGAGGCAAATCGCCTGGCTGCTGGTTTCGCACAGCCAGACACCAGGGCAGTTAGAAGAGCACAGGAGGGCGCAGTGCACAGCAGAGAAGCTTTGAAAACCAGTTTCATGACTGGCCAGGCTACGGTGTGAAAGTTCTGTTTGTTACTCCTTGATGAAACCCACCGCCCCTTGGTTCACTCTACTTCCCTGTAAGCTAACCACCCTCCCCTTCTCCCTTTAATCATTGCTTGCAGAGGCAATAAAGTCATTGTTGCTTCACATTCATGCATTCTTTATTCATTCATCACACAAATAGGGGGATGACTACCAAGGTAGCCCAGGAGGGGTGGTGGAGGAGAGAAGCACCAGGAGGGGTGGTGGAGGAGGGAAGGACAAGGCCACACAGCACTTTAAAAGTTTAAAACTTTAAAACTTATTGAATGCCAGCCTTCTGTTGCTTGGGCAATCCTCTGGGGTGGAGTGGCTGGGTGGCCGGAGGCTCCCCCACCACGTTCTTGGGCGTCTTGGTGAGGAGGCTATGGGACTTGGGGAGGAGGGCGGTTGGTTACACAGGGGCTGTAGTGGCAGTCTGTGCTCCAGCTGCCTTTGCTGCAGCTCAACCATATGCTGGAGCATATTGGTTTGATCCTCCAGCAGCCTCAGCATTGAATCCTGCCTCCTTTCATCACGCTGCCACCACCTTTCAGCTTCAGCCCTCTCTTCAGCCCGCCACCTCTCCTCCGGGTCATATTGTGCTTTCCTGCACTCTGACATTATTTGCCTCCACGCAGTCGTCTGTGCTCTGTCATTGTGGGAGGACAGCATGACCTCAGAGAACATTTCATCACGAGTGCGGGTTTTTTTTGCCCTCTGATCTTCACTAGCCTCTGGGAAGGAGAAGATCCTGTGATCATTGAAACTCATGCAGCTGGTGGAGAAAAAAAAAGAGGCAGTGGTATTTAAAAAGACACATTTTCTAGAACTATGGCTATACCCTCCCCATGGCTAACAGCGGGGAACATTTCTGTTCAGCCACCGGCAAACAGCCCAGCAGGAACAGGCACCTCTGCATGTCCCCTTAAGAAAAGCACCCTATTCCAACCAGGTGACCGTGAATGATGTCACTCTCCTGAGGATAACACAGAGAGATAAAGAACGGATGTTGTTTGAACACCAGCAAACATGCACTGCAATGCTTTGTTGTACAATGATTCCAGAGTACGTGCCACTGGCCTGGAGTGGTAAAGTGTCCTACCATGGAGGACGCAATAAGGCTGCCCTCCCCAGAAACCTTTTGCAAAGGCTTTGGGAGTACATCCAGGAGAGCCGCAAATGCCAGGGCAAATTAATCATTAAACATGCTTGCTTTTAAACCATGTATAGTATTTTAAAAGGTACACTTACCAGAGGTCCCTTCTCCACCTGGCGGGTCCAGGAGGCAGCCTTGGGTGTGTCCGGGGGGACTGCCTCCTGGTCCAGGGTGAGAAACAGTTCCTGGCTGTCAGGAAAACCGGTTTCTCTGCTTGCTTGTTGTGAGCTATCTACAACCTCATCATCATCATCTTCCTCGTCCCCAAAACCTGCTTCTGTGTTGCCTCCATCTCCATTGAAGGAGTCAAACAACACAGCTGGGGTAGTGGTGACTGAACGCCCTAAAATGGCATGCAGCTCATCATAGAAGCGGCATGTTTTGGGCTCTGACCCGGAGTGGCCGTTCGCCTTTCTGGTAGGCTTGCCTCAGCTCCTTAAGTTTCACTCGGCATTGCTTTGGGTCCCTGTTATGGTCTCTGTCCTTCATGCCCTGGGAGATTTTGACAAATGTTTTGGCATTTCGAAAACTGGAACGGAGTTCTGATAGCACGGATTCCTCTCTCCATACAGCGATCAGATCCCGTACCTCCTGTTCGGTCCATGCTGGAGCTCTTTTGCGATTCTGGGACTCCATCATGGTCACCTCTGCTGATGAGCTCTGGCCAGTGTGGCAAGCTGCAGGTGACCATGCAAACAGGAAATTGAAATTCAAAAGTTCACTGGCCTTTTCCTGTCTACCTGGCCAGTGCATCTGAATTGAGAGTGCTGTCCAGAGCGGTCACAATAGAGCACTCTGGGATAGCTCCCGGAGGCCAATACCGTCTAATTGCGTCCACAGTACCCCAAATTTGACCCGGCAAGGCCGATTTAAGTGCTAATCCACTTGTCAGAGGAGGATTAAAGAAATTGATTTTAAGAGCCCTTTAAGTCGAAATAAAGGGCTTCATCGTGTGGACGGGTGCAGGTTTACATCGATTTAACGCAGCTAAATTCGACCTAAACTCCTAGTGTAGATCAGGGCAGAGTTAATTAACTGATAGAGAAATAGTCATAATGTTAACAACCTCAAAAGGAGGAAGATAGCAAAGCAACATACTGGAACCATTTATAAAGCATCACTATTTTGGGAACGTAATTAAATCTTCTGATTACACATCTCATAGGATTACAGAAGCTAGAGCCAGCAAACACTCTCCAGTCATCTTGCCCAGCCCTTGGGGTTCTAATTTAGAATTGTCCATTACAGCATATAGAGAGGCATATTCTTCAGTGTCCTGCATGAATGACTCTCAGTTCATGAATGTTTGCCTCATGATATGCAATTGCCATTGCAGTTTTGAACTTGTGGAAAGTATTCCTTATGACATGCCTTATGAGAAAAATAGCACCACTGTGAAACCCTTATACCAAGCCTGGATGGGTCTCCTCAACATGGCACAGGAAAGAATTCATGTGGCTTCTTACTACTGGTCTCTCACAGGAGAAGATATAAATGTAAATGACTCATCATCTGAACTGGTAAGAGAAAAACAGGAATAAGCTCACATATGATCAATAGAGCAGAATACCTACCCGGTCTGGCTCCAGGACCCTCCATTGCCACAGTTTACCCTCATCTCATACCATTCTCTTGGCCTTTGGAGCTTGACATGACAGAGGCGGCTTAGCCCACCAGCCAAATCACAAGAAAGCCACGCCTTCTGGGGTACCAAAGTCCAAGCAAACACAAAACCAAAAGAGTCTTCCACCCTGATCTTCCTTTCCAAGAGTCTCTCTTCTCTTCCAAAGCTGCCCTTCCCCTGGGCTCAGCTCTGCCCTCTCCTGTCCTCTATTCCAGTGCTTCTCAAGCTATCTGATGTGGGGGACCAGCAATTTTTTTTCCCAATGTGCGCACAGACCGGCAGCCAATGGCTCGCAGACTGGCACCGGTCTGCGGACCACCACTTTGAGTAGGACTGCTATATTCAGTCTTTATTTGCTTGCCCTTGTTTGCAGGGATCACTGCTTCACCTCACTAGGTGGCAGTGTAGGAGAAACCCTTGCTCACCCTTTTCTATGGTGAGCCCTTTCCAGCCTTCAGAACCTGACACAATAGGGCTTTCCACTATCCCGGCTGCCCTGCCATTCCTTCCCATGTCCTCTTCCTATACTATCTGACATCCCAGTACTTCTCTCTCTCTCCTCATGACCCACAGGCTGCTCTTATCCCTCCCTCCTATGACCTTCCTGTCCTATGATTTTGATCATTTCCTTCACCTGGGAGAAGAGACAAGTGGGTCAGAGGTGCAGCTGAGCCCCTACCCTCTTAAAGGGCCAGCAAAGTTATAATTCCTACTACTTTCATCCTCAAATAAAAATGATTCAGAAAATCAATTTGATGTATCAGCAGCCAATAGATTTTGTTGCTGTTTGCATTTCATCTTTGAACTCCAGAAATATTTCAGTTCTAGTGGTTTCTGTGTTTGGCTGTAATGATCTTACAGCAAATGATATTAATTGATAGGAAGCAAAGTTGATTTATAAACTGGTTCAAGATCTTTATTTTGTGTCTTTAGTCCATCTCTAACTGAAACTCACTTAAAGATAAAACATTCCCATCCTTGTATTGTGTGTGTTTCTTTCAAATGAAGTACCTATATTTAGAAGGTCCATGCTGTTTATTGTCATAGGGTGAAGATATTCTGAAGAAGTTTGAAAGTTTACTTATGGAGAATGTCTCAGTGTATATTGCAACAAGCCTGCCAACTTTAGCTGTAAATTCAACTGATCTTAAGGTTTTGAAGAAAAAAGGTAACTATGTAATTCAAAAGGCCTCTACAGTTCTGCAGTGTTGTAAACATGGACCCAAGTAAACAATGTTGTAAACAAGGACCCAAGGATCCAATCCAGCTCATGTTTAATTTGCAATCAATGAGACGATTCACAAGGTTAAAGATAAGCATGAGTTTAAGTGCTTTGCTGGATTGGGTCCTTTGTGTATATTGATATACATTTAACTTTCTGAAAGTTAAGCTTTAGCAAGTATACATATATTATACAAATACTAGAAATCCATATTATACAAGTACTAGAAATCCATACAGGTTCTGGTCACAACAAGAATGATACAGATTATACTCCATTTTCATGTTAATATTAAAATTAAAAACTGTGTTGGGAATTACTTTAGCTAAATCATATTTGTTTCCCGCCCCACTTACTCAATATCTTTCCTTAGGGGCTCATGTGAGAAGGGTCAATTTTGGACATTTGACCAAAGGTGTGCTGCATTCCAAATTCTGGATTGTAGACATGAAACACATGTATATTGGCAGTGCAAATATGGACTGGAGGTCATTTTCTCAGGTCAGATGTACTTTATACTGCTAAACATAAACTCACCTCGATACACATGGTAGAGATGATATCCATGGGATACATTTCAGTGGCGTGTGAGAAACGTATTTATCATTCACATATTTTATTATATTTCTTAATGCAAGCACATGACAGTAATATAAAATATGGGCACATCAGAAAAACAATGTGGGGTGAAGAAAGCCTTTGAGGTGTAAGAGAGGGGGTTTTGACATATTTTTACTCTCTCTGCAGGTGAAAGAAGTTGGTGCCGTGATATACAACTGCAGCTGCTTAGCCAGCGATCTATGGAAAACGTTTAGAACATACTGGGATCTTGGGCACGCTAAAGCCACCATTCCCTCCCCATGGCCGAGCAATTATTCCACCAAAATTAACAAGTATAGGCCTCTGGAAGTGCAGTTTAATGGAACCTTGACAACTGCCTATTTTTCTGTAAGCAGTTTAAAATATTTTTTGGTAAACTATGGTAAAACTATTTGCTGGAAATGTCTTATTCTGTATTTTTTCTCTTTCCTTGGGCTCAATTACGCCCTACTCAGGTTGAGTAGCACCTTATTCCACAAGTTTCAGTGAGCCTACTCATGGAAGAAGGTTCGATGCAACATGAGTAAGAGATATAGAACCAGGCCTTGTATCTTCAGATGGAAACATAGGGACAGATCTTCCCATAGGTCACTCACATTATGTAATAACTTACTGCTCAGGTCTTCCCATTCATTTGAATGAGACTACTTTAGGATTAATGCATTACTCAGGGTGAATAAGAGTGGCAAAATCTGGCCTGTAGTAAATAGTGTGTTGCAATTCTAGCCCATGATGGTTTTTAATCTTTCTTTTACTACCTTGTAATGGCTAGTAGATTTGAAATTCCTCATTATATTAGCTATCTGATGGACACATTGAGTATATTCTGGGATTTTGGGTCCAGTTTTCAAACCTAAAAATTGTTTACACCGTTCCTGAACCTGTAAATGACTACAACTCAGGAAATTCTGTATGTGTAATGAAAACTGAGTAGAGGTTAATATAAATCAATCAAAGTTTGTTGAAAGAAAATTTAAATAGTAGGACAGGAACAGAGAAATGTACGATGATCATCAGACTTTGTTTCCCTCCTTTACAGGCCTCTCCTCCTGCGTTTTGCCCAAAGGGTCGTACTCGCGATCTCATTTCTATTATTGATGTTATAAATGATGCAGAAGAATATGTGTATGTCTCAGTCATGGAGTATTTTCCTACAACCCGCTTCAGACACCCAACAAAGTAGGAGGTTAAACCTGGATCAGTCAGTCAACTGTATTCATAACCAAATGTCCTTTGCTTTTGCAGAAATTTGTTCTTACCAAAAATGCAGCATTTCCAACCTTCAGATATATTAATATTATTTTTTCAACCATGGAGTGAACTGAGACTTTGGACATTCTGCAGTTATGCCATTGCAAAGTGTGTGTAAAACACTACCCTTCTGCTTTGGTAGCATTTCACATTGACTTTGCTCTCACTTCATAGCTTCATAGAAATGTATGTAGGGCTGGAAGGGAGCTCAAGGAGTCATGAAGTCCAGTCCCCTGTGCTTAGGCAGGACCAACTAAACATAGACCCTCCCTGACAGGTGTTCATTCAACCTGTTCTTAAAATCTCTCAGTCATGGGGATTCCACAGTCTCCAGTGGAAGCCTAGTTGTGTTTAACTACACTTATTGTTAGAAAGTTTACTGTAAGTAATTACACAGGCTGCAGGGCAATGAAGGATCAGGCCCTTTCCCTCCAAACCTTACTCAAGGCAAAAGCATAGCAGTTACAACAACCTAGGGAGAGTAGATTAGCAGAAATATGTTTGGGGTAAAATTTTCAAAAGAAAACGTTGCTCCTCTTGGCATCTCTCAATGGTCTCTGGTCTCCCCTACTTCCTCCCATTATGGTTGCAGTATTAGCTGAAGATTCTTTGCTTTTTCCTCCTACTTTACAAGTACTTCTATGGGCATTCAGACTCTTCACTGAAGCTGTGAACGCCTGCAGAAGGAGCAATAAAAGAAGGGAAGTAGCCGACACTATTATGGTCAGCTAGCGCTCTGTGGACCACTAGCAAATTCTCTCTGGGTTTAGAATTATATAATGACCATGAGCTTCACTCTGAGTAATACAGAAATCTGTTGAGTCATTAGGTGTTTTTTAAAAAGCCTCAAAAACCCTCAGCTGCACTTGAATTAGGAAGTTTATATGCAGCCAACCTCTCTGAGTATTTTAAATTATATCTGTATCTAGCACTTCTGGGTTATCTTTGATAGAGATCATATGTAATTATGAGAGATCATATGTAATAATGTGTGTGTTGCTTCAAGTCTCCTGGGAGGAAGAGATTGAGCCGTGTGTTGCCATTTAGTTTATGCATCTATCAACAGTCATATCATGTTACATGTGCTCAGGAATGATCATTGTTTCACAATGAACACATGACAGTGTGTATTACCTGCAGCCCTAGGCATCTATATAGAGAGATGGGTTATAGAATCATAGAAATGTAGGGCTGAAAAGGATCTTGAGAGGTCATCTAGCCCAGCCCCCCAGCACTGAAGCAGGACCAAGTAAACCTGGACCATTTCTGACACGTTTGTCTAACTTATTCTTAAAACCAATAATGACGGGGAGTCCACAACCTCCCTTGGAAGCTTATTCCAGTGCTTAACTATCCTTTTATTTAGAAAGTTTCCCCCAATATCAAAGTATTATGCAATCACTCACCGACCGGCTGCCTCCTGATGGATAATTTTGCAAATCAGACAGTTCGGAGGAAATTCTGTTTCTATGTCATATATTTGATTTTCTGTCTTTCTCTTCTCCCATTCTTTTTCACTAAGAATATTTGCATGAAAACAGGCTCTTTTTCCCCTTAGGGGTCCATTTATTAATGTTGTGCATTCTCCATTTGAAGCCTTAATCCCCTGTTTATGTTCTCGAGGGCTCGATCTGATGCAAACGGACGTTTGAGGGGGGTCCAGGGAATGCAGGTCTGAGCCCTTGGACATCTCCACAGCAACCTGCTGATTAGGTCAGGTTGGGCAGAAAGAAGCATCTGAACTCGGAAGGAACAAAGCTTCTGTTTTCATACCCAGGGGTTAATTAATTAAAAACTGGTAAAACAATGGAGAATGGAGTGTTTTTCAAAGACTTCCAAGTCTATTATGGCTCATGGACGTGATTCTGAAAACACATGAGTAGCTCTGTTGCCGTCAGTGGGATGACGTGTGTGTGAGTGAGTGTGTGTGTGAAGGTCTGAGGAAACAAGCCCTAGGTCTTTGTTTTCTTGGTTAATAATTCCCCTTGGAAGCACTCAGACATCTCTCAGTGGCAGGGGAATAGGTTAAGGAAATTAACCTACCACAGTCTTGCTGGGGAAACTTGGGCAAGTTTCTGTGTGTCAGTTTCCCCATTGGTATAACAGGGCTAATAATGCTCCCTCTCCTCTGTAAAGTGCTTTATAATATAGGGGATGAAAGTGCTACACAGGTGTTAAGAG
This sequence comes from Eretmochelys imbricata, assembly GCF_965152235.1. Classification (NCBI taxonomy): domain Eukaryota; kingdom Metazoa; phylum Chordata; order Testudines; family Cheloniidae; genus Eretmochelys; species Eretmochelys imbricata. Next base: position 115,758,255 of record NC_135577.1, read on the forward strand.
TTAGTAATTATGGGCCATATTCTGCCCTCCATGGAAGTTGTCATCAGCCTTCCCCCACAGCGTGGCTCATACAAGTGCCAGAAAGAACAGAGTCCCTGCACTCAGAGCAGGGTCTCTGCTCCTTTGTGGTCTTACAGCATACTAACAGGGACAGGCAGGGGTGGAGAGAAGGTGGTGCCGTGCCCTTTCCTCCATCTCCGCTGGCTGATGGAGTGGGACCAATGTATAGAGTGGGAGCAGCCTCTGTGCACACGACACATCCAGGAGTCATTCTGCAAAATGTCTCCTGGTTTGTCCCCAGGGCTTCCCATTGCCTTTGACTCCAGGTAGTACCTTCAAAGGAATGATCCAGCCCTACATTATTATTGCTATGGTTATTTTGTTATCAATGTGGTGGTAGATATTTCTTGTCTCAATTTTCTCTGAATGTATTTTTCTTTTCATTTACTTTCATTCCAATAGATACTGGCCAGACATTGACAATGCTCTGAGAGGTGTGGCATTCAACCGCAACGTACAAATCAGGCTTTTGATCAGCTGCTGGCTCCACACTGACCCGTCCATGTTCCATTACTTGCAGTCACTTCGTGATCTCAGTGATCCACATACCAACATCACCATCGATGTGGTAAGCTAAGAAAACTCTTTTGACATAATGGGCCATCCTTTAAAAAAAGGCAGCTTTCAAGCAGGCAGCACAACTACTTGTGTGTATAAATGTAGACCTGTATATGCAATTGCATGTGCATACAAATTTTATTACAGACCTTGAAGCAATGTCCCTTTGAAATTTGGGCCTAGGTGATGTTATTCAACATTATTCTTAACTGAACCCAGCAACCTCTTCCACTGGTTTGGTTTCAGCAGCTTTCTTGGACATATTATTAGGGTGGAAAACCAGTGAATTATGAAGCATATTTACTAAGGAATGCCACTATATGGATAGTGATTACGTAGTTGCCAAAAGCTTTGGTGGTGTGATGTGATTGCCAGTGATAGACTGAATATACAGCTGGACCATCTTAAGGACCTAGCTCAAGACTGAGCCAGTTGGCACATGATCTGCAAGGAATCTACTTCCCTGAGGGATTTGTCATGATGATGATGATGATGATATTCTTCTAGGAAGCAATGGCTGTACTTACCTCAAGCAGTTTGCAATATTAGTGCAGAAGCAAAGGAGTCCACAAAGAGGATAGCTGACTCATTACAATTGTTGTGGTAATTTAATTGACAAGCTCAACTTCATACCTTCTAACAACTTTCACAGCATCATCTTTCTGGTGTGGCATGGTTAAGAAATTACACTTTGTCTGATTAGTAGCACCACTTACACTTTTATGAATGGTTTCAGAGTAGCAGCCGTGTTAGTCTATATCCACAAAAAGAAAAGGAGGACTTATGGCACCTTAGAGACTAACAAATTTATGCATCCGATGAAGTGTTCCAAGAAGGTGTTCCAAGAAGGAGGAGTGCTAGGCAGAGATGGGCTCCACTTAATGAAGAGAGGGAAGAGCATCTTCGTGAGCAGGCTGGCTAACCTAGTGAGGAAGGCTTTAAACTAGGTTCACCGGGGGAAGGAGACCAAAGCCCTGAGGTAAGTGGGGAATTGGGATACCGGGAGGAAGCACGAGCAGGAGCGTGTGAGAGGGGAGGGCTCCTGCCTCATACTGAGAACAAGGGGCGAGCAGCGGGTTATCTCAAGTGCCAACATACAAATGCACAAAGCCTTGGAAACAAGCAGGGAGAACTGGAGGTCCTGGCAAAGTCAGGGAATTATGGTGTGATTGGAATAATGGAGACTTGGTGGGATAACTCGCATGACTGGAGTACTGTCATGGATGGGTATAAACTGTTCAGGAAGGACAGGGAGGCCAGAAAAGGTGGGGGCGTTGCACTGTATGTAAGGGAGCAGTATGACTGCTCAGAGCTCAAGTATGAAACTGCAGAAAAACTTGAGAGTCTCTGAATTAAGTTTAGAAGCCTGAGCAACAAGGGTGATGTCGTGGTGGGAGTCTGCTATAGCCCACCGGACCAGGGGGATGAGGTGGACAAGGCTTTCTTCCGGCAACTCGCAGAAGCTACTAGATCGCATGCCCTGGTTCTCATGGGCGACTTCAATCATCCTGATATCTGCTGGGAGAGCAATACAGCGGTGCACAGACAATCCAGGAAGTTTTTGGAAACTGTAGGGGACAATTTCCTGGTGCAAGTGCTGGAGGAACCAACTAGGGACAGAGCTCTTCTTGACCTGCTGCTCACAAACCGGGAAGAATTAGTAGGGGAAGCAAAAGTGGATGGGAACCTGGGAGGCAGTGACCATGAGACGGTCGAGTTCAGGATCCTGACACAAGGAAGAAAGGAAAGCAGCAGAATGCGGACCCTAGACTTCAGAAAAGCAGACTTTGACTCCCTCAGGGAACTGATGGGCAAGATCCCCTGGGAGAATAACATGAGGGGGAAAGGAGTCCAGGAGTGCTGGCTGTATTTTAAAGAATCCTTATTGAGGTTACAGGGACAAACCATCCCGATGTGTAGAAAGAATAGTAAATATGGCAGGCGACCAGCTTGGCTTAACAGTGAAATCCTTGCTGATCTTAAACACAAAAAGAGGCTTACAAGAAGTGGAAGACTGGACAAATGACCAGGGATGAGTATATAAATATTGCTCAGGCATGTAGGAATGGAATCAGGAAAGCTAAATCACACCTGGAGTTGCAGCTAGCGAGGGATGTTAAGAGTAACAAGAAGGGTTTCTTCAGGTATGTTGGCAATAAGAAGAAAGCCAAGGAAAGTGTGGGCCCCTTACTAAATGAGGGAGGCAACCTAGTGATAGAGGATGTGGAAGAAGCTAATGTACTCAATGCTTTTTTGCCTCTGTCTTCACGAACAAGGTCAGCTCCCAGACTACTGCACTGGGCAGCACAGCATGGGGAGGAAGTGGCCAGCCCTCTGTGAAGGAAGAAGTGGTTCGGGACTATTTAGAAAAACTGGACATGCACAAGTCCATGGGGCCGGATGCGTTGCATCCGAGAGTGCTAAAGGAATTGGCGGATGTGATTGCAGAGCCATTGTCCCTTATCTTTGAAAACTCATGGTGATTGGGGGAAATCCTGGAAGATTGGAAAAAGGCTAATGTAGTGCCCATCTTTAAAAAAGGGAAGAAGGATGATCCTGGGAACTACAGGCAGGTCAGCCTCACCTCAGTCCCCGGAAAAATCATGGAGCATGTCCTCAAGGAATCAATTCTGAAGCACTTAGAGGAGAGGAAAGTGATCAGGAACAGTCAGCGTGGATTTACCAAGGGAAAGTCATGCCTGATTAATCTAATTGCCTTCTATGATGAGATAAGTGGTTCTGTGGATGAAGGGAAAGCAGTGGACGTGTTATTCCTCGACTTTGGCAAAGCTTTTGACACGGTCTCCCACAGTATTCTTGTCAGCAAGTTAAAGAAGTACGGGCTGGATGGGTGCACTACAAGGTGGGTAGAAAGTTGGCTAGATTGTCGGGCTCAACGGGTAGTGATCAATGGCTCCATGTCTAGTTGGCAGCCGGTATCTAGCGGAGTGCCCCAAGGGTCGGTCCTGGGGCTGGTTTTGTTCAATATCTTCATTAATGATCTGGAGGATGGTGTGGATTGCACCCTCAGCAAGTTTGCAGATGACACTAAACTGGGAGGAGTGGTAGATACGCTGGAGGGTAGGGATAGGATACAGACGGATCTAGACAAATTGGAGGATTGGGCCAAAAGAAATCTGATGAGGTTCAACAAGGACAAGTGCAGAGTCCTGCACTTAGGACGGAAGAATCCAATGCACTGCTACAGACTAGGGACCGAATGGCTAGGCAGCAGTTCTGTAGAAAAGGGGTTACAGTGGATGAGAAGCTGGATATGAGTCAACAGTGTGCCCTTGTTGCCAAGAAGGCCAATGGCATTTTGGGTGTATAAGTAGGGGCATTGCCAGCAGATCGAGGGACGTGAACGTTCTCCTCTATTCGACACTGGTGAGGCCTCATCTGGAGAACTGTGTCCAGTTTTGGGCCCCACACTACAAGAAGGATGTGGAGAAATTGGAGAGAGTCCAGCGAAGGGCAACAAAAATGATTAGGGGACTGGAACACATGAGTTATGAGGAGAGGCTGAGGGAACTGGGATTGTTTAGTCTACGGAAGAGAAGAATGAGGGGGGATTTGATAGCTGCTTTTAACTACCTGAAAGGTGGATCCAAAGAGGATGGATCTAGACTATTCTCAGTGATAGCAGATGACAGGACAAGGAGTAATGGTCTCAAGTTGCAGTGGGGGAGGTTTAGGTTGGATATTAGGAAAAACGTTTCACTAGGAGGGTGGTGAAACACTGGAATGCGTTACCTAGTGAGGTGGTGGAATCTCCTTCCTTAGAAGTTTTTAAGGTCAGGCTTGACAAAGCCCTGGCTGGGATGATTCAGTTGGGATTGGTCCTGCTCTGGGCAGGGGGTTGGACTAGATGGCTTCCAGAGATCCCTTCCAACTCTGTTATTCTATGATTCTATGATTCTATTCTAAGTGAACTGTAGCTCACAAAAGCTTATGCTCAAATAAATTTGTTAGTCTCTAAGGTGCCACAAGTCCTCCTTTACTTTTATGAATGGGACTCCTTGCTAGTGACCTCTCTGCAAATACACCGAGGTGGTTAGTAGGGTGAAACTCCTGGCTGGGCCAGTGGTGGGGGGGTGCCCATCTTAGTGCAGATAGATGGATAGAGGAGAATAATAGAATCAAGATGGATGGATTTTTAGCAGGGAAGATAACAAATAATGATTTGAAATGTAATTTTTAATTAAAGTAAAAAAATTATAAGACACTGTTGCTCTTTGCAATACAACTCCCTGTCTGGGATCAGCCCATTCAACTGTACAGTAATGCTCAACAATCAATGACGAATGCAGAATAGTAAGACTATTAAACATCTGTCTAAAACTGTATTTAGTTGTCTTTACTGTAATATGATAGCTCTTTCACAGATGGAACATTGTGAAGTACACATTATCCTTACCTGATCACACTGTCTTAATCCAGTTTTGCTCGCAGTAGTATCACCAGTTTGTCCAAGTTAGTTTTCTTGACTAATAGCAAAATCTGTCTTATAAACCATCTAAAGCTGGAGCTTTTGAAAACATTGTCCTGTTCTATTCCATATAGACTTTTATTTGAAAACAAAGAAAGTTTGCAGCATCCAATAATGTAATCTATGCTTCACTCCAGTAATTCTATGTATGCTTTGTAATTATTTTCCATCCAGAAAATCTTCATTGTTCCAGTTTTGAATCACACAAACATCCCTTTCGGGAGAGTGAACCACAATAAATATATGGTCACTGATAAAGTGGCGTATATTGGTAAGTGTCCTGTTTTGAATATGTATAGTTTAAGACATGATCAGGACTACAGGGTTGGGACAGAGCTGAAATGGGATTGGGTGTCATATCAAATGCTGGCTAAATTTACCATGAAGAGGGCAGAAACATATAGTGGATAGCTTTAGCAAAATATTTGCACTGGATAGAAGAGTAAAGACATGACGGGGGAAAATAATGTAGGGCAAATTCAGCAAGAGATTATTTTGTTGGATTCAGAGTAACAGCCGTGTTAGTCTGTATTCGCAAAAAGAAAAGGCGTACTTGTGGCACCTTAGAGACTAACCAATTTATCTGAGCATAAACTTTCGAAGTGAGCTGTAGCTCACGAAAGCTTATGCTCAAATAAATTGGTTAGTCTCTAAGGTGCCACAAGTACTCCTTTTCTTTTTGTTGGATTGTGAACCATTAAGAATGAAGTACATGGCCCTGAATGAGCGGAGATTAGTATTATTGTCAAGCACTCGCAGTAATCTCATAAATTGTGTGTTTAGATTCATGCAATGACACTTACTATTCCAGGGGAAAAAAACGTTATTTTGCTTTAACAAAAGCTTAATGTGAGAAATCCATTGACCAGTTGTTTGTTAAGCAGTATTTCAGGAGTGGAGTGGAGGATATAGGGGCCTCAGACACCCTAAATTATTAACCACCATGTTGGCATTGATGTCTCATTCTCGTATTAGAATCCTAGATGAGAGTAAGTGATGGAAGAGGTCACCAAGTTCACCACCCTGTCAGTGTGGGTTTGTGTCCTATTGAATTATCTTCCGAAGATAGAGGTGCAGTTAGTTACAAAAATAATTTATTTTCTACCAAAAGCACTCGTTGGAATGAATGGGAGATTTGTCTGAGTCAGACCACCTGCCACAGAAACCCTATGTGCTAAAATTTGGATTTATTCACAGTGCTCAATGCTTTGTGTTATGGTAGCTGTTGACAGAGCTTCAGAAATCACATTCAGCTAGATCCCTATCTTGATGTGGGACATCTAGTTAATAGCATTGACACTTGCAAGTATAGGACACAGTGGTTGTAGGTGTTGTATTCAGCTAGACCCTGTTTTCTTGTAACAAGTAAAGTTCAGCTTCAAACCTTATTTTTGTTTAGTCTTTTTCTTCTGATAGTTTAAAAGCTTTGCAGCGTTTGCATTGTCACTGAGATAGCTAAGGCACTGCGGCCCTGAAAACGGAGAGAGAGTGCAGAGTGAAATAAATTTACTAGATATGGACCTGAATCAAAATATCAGACCTGGAAACCCCTCCCCCCCAATCCAAACTTTGTGGCTTGCTCCTATTTCTATAATGGGTACATTCAGTGCATCTGTGCCACAGCCTCCATTGTATTAGACTCCTAAAGAGCCTCCAGTTGACACTTAAAGTTGCTTGTCTATATTGGAGCCCTCAGATGAGAAACAGCTGGCCTGATTTTCAAAGATGCTGATGACTTGCAGCTCCCATTGAGTTTAATGGCATTTGTGGTTGTACCACATTTCTGAAAATCAGTCCACTTATATTTAGGTGCCTTAAATATGTATTGAAGAGTCTAACATTAGACCCCAGGCTTGAAAATTCATCCAGTGTCACGTTTCCCATTTGCCTCTCTGCCCAACAAAATATTTGACATAAAATTGTTCTTCCTTGTTAACCATCAATGTTTCTATCCTGTAGGGACTTCCAATTGGTCAAAAGATTACTTTACTAATACAGCTGGAGTTGGGTTGATTGTCAACCAGACTTCAACAGATCCTCAAAGAAAGAAGCCCGTTATACAGGAACAATTAAAAAATCTTTTTGAACGAGACTGGAATTCCAAATATTCAGTAAATATGGAAGATCTGCATGGGCAGAAAGACTGTTCCTGGGAAGAGGGATTAAGTTACTTATAAAGTTCAACATTTTGCTTTCTGTTTGAAATGTAATACACATGAATACATAGTTTGTTTTTTATTATTTGTCAAAGAAATCATTTCCTACTGGTATGGCCCACTACTTAATGTTCTGGGAGCATAGTTCAATGTACCTGTATAATCAAATAATTTGTGGCAGTTAATATGTGAATTATGTGTATGCTGCACATGGTTAATCCATCTTTGTCAAATAAATATTTACCCAGTTTTATGTGAGGCTGTCCAGTATTGTGAGCGATTGTGAAAGAAATAACCTGATCCTAATAGTAGAGATGCAAAGGGAGACAGTTACGTTTCCATGGGATCTTTAACTCTAAGTTGCCTGACTGTTGGAGGTTTTACACATGAACATTAATGTTCCACTAATATATGGTTTTCTTGTATGTGTTTAAATATTTGTATTAAAGTCTGGACAGCATTAGGCATGGGCCACATAAGCAGCAACCCAGGGCACAATAAGGACCAGATCTAATCACCTAAAGATGCAGATTCATAGATTACAAGGTCAGAAGGGACCATTGTGATCATTTAGTCTGACCTCCTGTAACACACAGGCCACAGAGCTTCGCCAGAATAATTTGCAGAGTAGATGTTTTAGAAAAATATCCAATCTTTATTTTAAAATTGTCATTGATGGAGAATCCCCCACGACCCTTCAGAAATTGTTGCAATGATTAATTACTCTTACCATTAAACTTTTACACCATATTTCCAATCTGAATTTGTCTAGCTTCAGCTTCCAGCCACTGGATCCTGTTATACCTTTTCTCTGCTAGTTTGAAGAGCCCATTATTAAATATTTGTTCCCCATGTAAGTACTTACAGATTGTAATCAAATCACCCATTCAGCTTCTCTTTGTTATGTTAAATAGCTTGAGCACTTTGAGTCTCACTCACTATAAGGCATGTTTTCTAATCCTTTAATCATTCTCCTGGCTCTTTTGTGAATCTTTATCAATTTATCTTCAATTGTGGGCACCAGATCTGAACACAGTATTCCAGCAGCAGTCACACTGGTGCCAAACATAGAGGTAAAATAACCTCTCTATTCCTACTTTAGCTTCTCCTGTTTATGCATCCCAAGCTCACATTAGCTGTTTAGCTTCAGTGTCACACTGGGAGCTCATGTTCAGCTGATTATCCACCATGATCCTCAAATCTTTTTTGCAGTCACTTCTTCCCAGGACAGAGTGCTCTATTGTGTAAGTATGGACTTCATTCTTAGTTCCTAGATTTAGGCATATTAAAATACATATTGTTTGCTTACACCCACATTAATGGTCCAGCAAACTTCTCAGGCAGTTCTTTTAAAACTCTTGGATGCAAGTTATCTGGACCTGCTGATTTAAAAATGTCTAACTCTTGTAGGTGCTTTTTAACATCTTCCCGAGTTACAGTTGGAATGGAAGGTATTTCATCATCCTCCTCCTCATCATCATCATCATCCTGTGGGATGACTATATCATCTCTTTTACCCCCAAATATAGAACAGAAATATGTATTGATTACTTCTGCCTTTTCTGCATTATTATTGATAATTCTACCATTTCCATCTAGTACTGGAGCAGTACCATTGTCAGGATATTTTTTGTTCCCAATATACTTTTAAAACTCTTTCCTATTGTCCTTAACTCTGCCGGCCATAGATTTTTGCTTGTGGCCCTTTGCTTTCCTTAACAATTTTCCGCAACTGTGATTTCAAAATCGCCAGTGATGGAACAGTGGTGATGATCTGCAATGGATGTGTCATGGGTTCTTTCCTGCTGGAAGCCAGAAGGGACACAAGTAGTGGTGGCTGTGCTGGAGGAAAAGAGTCTTGGATGGGTGGGGCATGTAGAGATGCTTCTGAGGAGTTCAAAGACAGCAAGCTTCAGGAAACGTCAGTACCCCAGCTTCAGGAAAGAAAGGAGCTGGCTATGAAGGAGTCAGAGAGACAGGAAATCAAAGAGAGGAGGCCTGGCAGTTCATAACCACTAGTAGCAATCAATCACATTGGCATTCCTCACAGCTGGAGACAGATGAGGATAGGCAGGCTGTGACCGACCACCAGATAGATAGACGTTTTCAGTCTATACCAGATAGGCACCTAGAGGCATTTGAAAATCCCAGTAGGTGCCTATTTGCATCTTTGAGCACCTAAATACCTTTAAAAATCTGGCCCTACATTTTTAGAGCTGGCTTCAGTCCAGCTACTCCTTGCACCTCAGTAGTTAGGACAGCTTGGAGGGGTCTGTACTTTTCAGGGCACCCTTCATACCATTAGGAGGGCAGCTCAGGCCAGGAGTTGATGCAGGTATGGCACAGCTGCCCCACTTCCAGCTCTGAACCCAGCTATGGGATGTGGGGAAGCTTATCCCTTTAAGAAGATCCCCTCTACTACACTGTCTGGCAGCAGAAACCTAAACAGCAAATATTTGTTGTGCTGGTCCTGATTAAAGTAAGACCACATTTACAATGAAACATTGACAGCTACGTTTGTTTACTAACGCGTGTTGCGTTAAAGAGCCATCTTTTGCCTTGAATTAGTGTTGGGAACTGATACATCGTATGAGTGATAAGGACTCAGAGAAGCAGATTCAGATCTTAGTAAAACTAGTGAAAAAATTAGTAACTCAGCTGAAATCTGGAGCTACTCCTGTTTTGTCTGAGTGTAAGTGAGCTCTGGATCTGGCCCAAAGAATCATAGAATCATAGAAGATTAGGGTTGGAAGAGACCTCAGGAGGTCATCTAGTCCAATCCCCTGCTCAAAGCAGGACCAATACCAACTAAATCATCCCAGCCAAGGCTTTGTCAAGCTTTGTAAAAACCTCTAAGGATGGAGAGTCCACCACCTCCCTAGGTAACCCATTCCAGTGCTTCACCACCCTCCTGGTGAAATAGTGTTTCCTAATATCCAACCTAGACCTCCCCCACTGCAACTTGAGACCATTACTCCTCGTTCTGTCATCTACCACCACTGAGAACAGCTGAGCTCCATCCTCTTTGGAACCCCCCTTCAGGTAGCTGAAGGCAGCTATCAAATCCCCCCTCACTCTTCTCTTCTGCAGACTAAATAAGCCCAGTTCCCTCAGCCTCTCCTTGTAAATCATGTGCCCCAGCCCCCTAATCATTTTTGTTGCCCTCCGCTAGACTCTCTCCAAAGAACCTATTTCAGGGCCTAATCCTGCAGGGTTCTGGGTACTCTCAGTTCCCACTGATGTCAAGAGGTGGGAATCAACAGGGATTGTGGGTGCCCTGCACCTTCTAGTCTGAAGCCTTGAAAAGGAATATCAATTCACCGTTTGTTTGAATCACAACTGTTCACACACACAACACAATCAAGGAGCATATCAGTAACTTTCTGACAAGCAAAATATTTCCAGTTATGGGGTGTAAAGTCTCAAGACTGCCATTAGACAGTTGTATAAAAATCAGCTGCCCGGTGGTTCCTTTGATAGAAAAGAGTGTTAAACCTGGGGAGGATGCTTTTGTTTGTTTAAAGTCTGGTCGTTTGAAAACTTAATCATTAGCTGGAATTTAATAACTGGATTATTAATAATTTGGTTGGCAGATTCTCACTCAGCCATGCAGTAGCGTGGCCAAGTGTCACCCTAACATGTGCTTGCCTGCATCCAAGCTACCATCTGCCAGACGAATTGTAGGGAGGCAACTGCACTTGCTCCCTCAGGACACTGAGGGGTGCAGCGATGCCCGGCTCACTCGGAAGCTAGGCCAGAGGCCAGCCAGTGGAGGGGTTGGTGGATGGGAGGTGAGGGGAGAAATGGGGGGACTGGAGGGGACAGGGCAGAGGAGGACACAAGGGGGCAGGTGCTAGGGTGGAGCACAGTAGGGGTAGAGCTGGGGAGGTTAATGAGGTGTGGGGCAGAGTGAGGAAGCCTGCCCCAAATCACTCCCCAGGCTCCTGGCTCCTACTGCCCCACAACAGCCCCCTCCCCAGGCTGTATTCCCCCTCTGCCCACCAAGCCCTCGCCACACCACCAGTCCCTCCACCAGGCTCCTTCCCACACCAGCCACCACTGCTGTCGGCCCCTGACTCCCTCCACTGCCCAGCTCTCTCATGGCTTCCGATTCCCCTGAGTTCCCCAGCGCCCCTTGTGCTCCAGGCTCCTCCAAGCCCTCCTTGCATCTGGGGCATTCAGGGACAGTAGATACTGGGTTAACAATGGTGCCAGTGGTGCCATGGGGCCGGGTCCATGCTCAAAAGGGGGCCCGGCCCACTCCACTTGCGCTGTGCCCCGAGCCTCTGGCTCCTCTCCGCTTCCTGGCCCATCTCCCACCCACTGCTCGCTCCTCTCGACTGGTGGCCTGGCCAGATGGGGGTGGAGAAGAGCCCTCAGCCGCTGCTGCTCCAAGCCAATGACCGTACACTTCAGGCACCCCGGGCGCGGGGCCCGCCTGTCCCTGCCGCTTTGCAGAAGCAGGGGGCTGGGGAAGTCGGTGCGCTGCCCCCACAGCCCTTGCAAGGAAACGGCTCCTCCGCCCTGGGCACCACCAGCACCAGGCAGGCAGAGCTGGCTGGGAGACGAGGCCACTCTCTGCTCCCAAGCTTCAGCTGTCCTGCCCCCTAGCACTGTGCTGGGTCCTTGCTCTGCACTGGCTCAGCAGGGCTGGTGAGTGCAGCGGGGTGGAGGTGGGGACAGGGCATGGGGGAGCGGGTGTCTGGGGCTTCTGGGTGTATGTATGTGTGCTGGGCAGTGAGGGACGTTTTTGTGTTTTGGGGTGCTAGGCAGTGTGGGGTCTGGTGGGGAGGAGCTGGCCGATGGGGGAGGTCTGTGTGAGTTGGGGTGCTGGGCAGTGGGGGGTCTGGGTGGGGTGATGGGCACTTGTGGTGGGGCTGTGGCTCCAGGGCCACTGGGCAGGGATGGTGGTGTGCAGGGCGCTGTGCATTTGTGGTGGGGGGGCTGTCACGGGAGTGCTGGGCATAGTGGGTCCGGGGTGGCACTGGTATAGGGAGTCAGGGGGTGTTGGGCATGGGGGCTGTGTGGCGCGGCATGGGCCCACCCCCAAGGGGAAGGAGCATGCTGGCAACACAGGGCCGGGCAGGCCAGTGTGCGTCTGGCGACTGCCAGTTTGTAAACAGCGCCATGCCCATGAATATGTTTGGAGCTGGGCCCAGAAAAGGTTAATCCGGCCCTGTTCAGGGAATAGGACCCTGCCTTCTCACTCCGACTGACACCTTTCAGGGGACCCTGAAGGGGTCCCCAGTGGCTTTTCCCTACTGTTTGGTAATGCCACACGTGGAACAGCACAAAACTTGGCAGCTCTGTGATTGGACCATCCCACGTCACATGAATAATGGTTCCTTTAGGGCCAGACTGATGTCATCCCAGAACATCTTGTTTAAGCTTGGTTTTAAATGACGTGAATGATATGGCATAAATTCTCTGAAGTGTCTTATATATAGGTAAGGTAGGTGATTTCAGAGACAAGGGACAAGAGACAAGGGAATTAACTCCAGCTGAGGTTCTATTTTTGCAGTGGAATCTATGGGCTGAGTTCTACCCTTCATTACGTATCATGGGCATTGCACAGGTGAAAGCGACTGCAGAATTTTGCCCTGTATGGCTGGTCATAGATCCCAAAGCTAATTCCGCCACTGTACTAAAGGATTATGTTGTAGCTCCAACGTACCACAAGGTGACAGTGTTTGAGAATAATAATTCTGCCCTCAGAAGGCTACATGTTTATGGTTATGCCGTCAGAGCTTTGTTCGTAAGGGATTTATGGTGAGGTTAATGGTGATACAACACAGAGAGTGAAGATGTGATGAAAGGTTAGTTGTTCAAATAAGTGTGGGTTGAATCAAGAATTTAACTTGTCTATAGCTTTTGGGATCCACCTGTCAGAAACTGAGAAGGCTCCAATTTAATTTAGCTTCCCCTCCCAACATGAAAGCTCCTTGAACTCGGCAAAATTCCAGCACTGTCTGTTGTCACACACACTATACAGCAGCTTCATATAAGCCTATAGGTAATGGTGCTGAGTCCATAAAAGTTCACTTTCCTTGCCAAACGGCAGTCAAACTTTTCAAATTGTGAAATGAGGGAAACTGGTCTGCTAGATGACACTGCTGTCAGTGTCACACGTGAGTCCAGCTTTCAGCAAGGCTGAAAGGGCACCAGTGGAAAATGCTCAAGTCCTTTAAAACAGCATTTTAGCCCTGGTCTACACTAGGAGTTTAGGTCGAATTTAGCAGCGTTAAATCGATGTAAACCTGCACCCGTCCACACGATAAAGCCCTTTATTTCGACTTAAAGGGCTCTTAAAATCGATTTCCTTACTCCACCCCTGACAAGTGGATTAGCGCTTAAATCGGCCTTGCCGGGTCGAATTTGGGGTACTGTGGACACAATTCGACGGTATTGGCCTCCGGGAGCTATCCCAGAGTGCTCCATTGTGACTGCTCTGGACAGCACTCTCAACTCAGATGCACTGGCCAGGTAGACAGGAAAAGAACCGCGAACTTTTGAATCTCATTTCCTGTTTGGCCAGCGTGGCAAGCTGCAGGTGACTATGCAGAGCTCATCAGCAGAGGTGATCATGATGGAGTCCCAGAATCGCAAAAGAGCTCCAGCATGGACCAAACGGGAGGTACGGGATCTGATCGCTGTTTGGGGAGAGGATTCCGTGCTATCAGAACTCCGTTCCAGTTTTTGAAATGCCAAAGCCTTTGTCAAAATCTCCCAGGGCATGAAGGACAGAGGCCATAATGGGGATCCGAAGCAGTGCCGCGTGAAACTTAAGGAGCTGAGGCAAGCCTACCAGAAAACCAGAGAGGTGAACGGCCGCTCCGGGTCAGAGCCCCAAACATGCCGCTTCTATGATGAGCTGCATGCCATTTTAGGGGGTTCAGCCACCACTACCCCAGCCGTGTTATTTGACTCCTTCAATGGAGATGGAGGCAACACGGAAGCAGGTTTTGGGGACGAAGAAGATGATGATGATGATGAGGTTGTAGATAGCTCACAGCAAACAAGCGGAGAAACCGGTTTTCCCGACAGCCAGGAACTGTTTCTCACCTTGGACCTGGAGCCAGTACTCTCTAAACCCACCCAAGGCTGCTTCCTGGACCCGGCAGGCGGAGAAGGGACCTCCGGTGAGTGTACCTTTTAAAATACTATACATGGTTTAAAAGCAAGCATGTGAAAGGATTACTTTCCCCTGGCATTCGCGGCTCTCCTGGATGTACTCCCAAAGCCTTTGCAAAAGGTTTCTGGGGAGGGCAGCCTTATTGCGTCCTTCATGGTAGGACACTTTACCACTCCAGGCCAGTAACACGTACTCGGGAACCGTTGTACAACAAAGCATTGCAGTGTATGTTTGCTGGCGTTCAAACAACATCCGTTCTTTATCTCTCTGTGTTATCCTCAAGAGAGTGAGATATAATTCATGGTCACCTGGTTGACATAGAGTGCTTTTCTTCAGGGGACACTCAGAGGAGCCCATTCCTGCTGGGCTGTTTGCCTGTGGCTAAACAGAAATGTTCCCCGCTGTTAGCCACGGGGAGGGGAAGGTTGAGGGGGTAGCCACGCGGTGGGGGGAGGCAAAATGTGACCTTGTAACGAAAGCACATGTGCTATGTATGTAATGTTAACAGCAAGGTTTACCCTGAAAGAGTGTAGCCACTGTTTTATAAAATGTGTCTTTTTAAATACCGCTGTCCCTTTTTTTTTCTCCACCAGCTGCATGTGTTTCAATGATCACAGGATCTTCTCCTTCCCAGAGGCTAGTGAAGATTAGAAAGAAAAAAAAACGCACTCGTGATGAAATGTTCTCCGAGCTCATGCTGTCCTCCCACACTGACAGAGCACAGACGAATGCGTGGAGGCAAATAATGTCAGAGTGCAGGAAAGCACAAAATGACCGGAAGGAGAGGTGGCGGGCTGAAGAGAGTAAGTGGTGGGCTGAAGACAGGGCTGAAGCTCAAATTTGGCGGCAGCGTGATGAGAGGAGGCAGGATTCAATGCTGAGGCTGCTGGAGGACCAAACCAGTATGCTCCAGTGTATGGTTGAGCTGCAGCAAAGGCAGCTGGAGCACAGACTGCCACTACAGCCCCTGTGTAACCAACCGCCCTCCTTCCCAAGTTCCATAGCCTCCACACCCAGACGCCCAAGAACACAGTGTGGGGGCCTCCGGCCAACCAGCCACTCCGCCACAGAGGATTGCCCAAAAAAAAGAAGGCTGGCATTCAATAAATTTTAAAGTTGTAAACTTTTAAAGTGCTGTGTGGCATTTTCCTTCCCTCCTCCACCACCCCTCCTGGGCTACCTTGGTAGTCATCCCCCTATTTGTGTGATGAATGAATAAAGAATGCATGAATGTGAAGCAGCAATGACTTTATTGCCTCTGCAAGCGGTGATCGAAGGGAGGAGGGGAGGATGGTTAGCTTACAGGGAAGTAGAGTGAACCAAGGGGCGGGGGGTTTCATCAAGGAGTAACAAACAGAACTTTCACACCGTAGCCTGGCCAGTCATGAAACTGGTTTTCAAAGCTTCTCTGATGCGTACTGCGCCCTCCTGTGCTCTTCTAACTGCCCTGGTGTCTGGCTGCGCGTAACCAGCAGCCAGGCGATTTGCCTGAACCTCCCACCCTGCCATAAACGTCTCCCCCTTACTCTCACAGATATTGTGGAGCACACAGCAAGCAGTAATAACAGTGGGAATATTGGTTTCGCTGAGGTATAAGTGAGTCAGTAAACTGCGCCAGTGCGCCTTTAAACGTCCAAATGCACATTCTACCACCATTCTGCACTTGCTCAGCCTGTAGCTGAACAGCTCCTGACTACTGTCCAGGCTGCCTGTGTACGGCTTCATGAGCCATGGCATTAAGGTGTAGGCTGGGTCCCCAAGGATACATATAGGCAATTCAACATCCCCAACAGTTATTTTCTGGTCTGGGAATAAAGTCCCTTCCTGCAGCTTTTGAAACAGACCAGAGTTCCTGAAGGTGCGAGCGTCATGTACCTTTCCCGGCATCCCACGTTGATGTTGGTGAAACGTCCCTTGTGATCCACCAGTGCTTGCAGCACTATTGAAAAGTACCCCTTGCGGTTTATGTACTCGCCGGCTTGGTGCTCCGGTGCCAAGATAGGGATATGGGTTCCGTCTATGGCCCCACCACAGTTAGGGAATCCCATTGCAGCAAAGCCATCCACTATGACCTGCACATTTCCCAGGGTCACTACCCTTGATATCAGCAGATCTTTGATTGCGTGGGCTACTTGCATCACAGCAGCCCCAACAGTAGATTTGCCCACTCCAAATTGATTCCCAACTGACCGGTAGCTGTCTGGCGTTGCAAGCTTCCACAGGGCTATCGCCACTCGCTTCTCAACTGTGAGGGCTGCTCTCATCTTGGTATTCATGCGCTTCAGGGCAGGGGAAAGCAAGTCACAAAGTTCCATTAAAGTGCCCTTATGCATGCGAAAGTTTCGCAGCCACTGGGAATCGTCCCAGACCTGCAACACTATGCGGTCCCACCAGTCTGTGCTTGTTTCCCGAGCCCAGAATCGGCATTCCACAGCATGAACCTGCCCCATTAGCACCATGATGCATGCATTGGCAGGGCCCATGCTTTCAGAGAAATCTGTGTCCATGTCCTGATCACTCACATGACCGCGCTGACGTCACCTCCTCGCCCGGTATCGCTTTGCCAGGTTCTGGTGCTGCATATACTGCTGGATAATGCGTGTGGTGTTGAATGTGCTCCTAATTGCCAAAGTGAGCTGAGCGTCCTCCATGCTTGCCTTGGTATGGCGTCCACACAGAAAAAAGGCGCGGAACGATTGTCTGCCGTTGCTCTGACGGAGGGAGGGGCGACTGACGACATGGCTTACAGGGTTGGCTTCAGGGAGCTAAAATCAACAAAGCGGGTGGCTTTACATCAAGGAGTATTTCAGGCAGGACTTCACGGAGGGTTCCAATAAGAAATGGTGCACATAAGTTGTTGTTCTTATTGGAACAAGGAGGTTAGCTTGGCCTCTGATTGATAAAATGGCTAGATTTACCTTGCTGCACCTTCTCTGTGAGTGACTACAGTGTGACCTAGAGGAATGAGTCCTTTAGACAGGGGAGGGGGGGAAGCAAATGAGTACAAAACAAATCTGGTCTATTTCTTGTTTTGATCCACTCCATCTATCTTTTACATTTTTGGCTGGCAGCAGACGGTGCAGAAGGACTGCATGCCGTCCACATCTCATAGCTGCTCGGCAGAAGATGGTACAATACGACTGCTAGCCATCCTCATCTCTTGCCTGCCCTGCAGAAGATGGTACAGTACGACTGCTAGCAATCCGTATCACCTGCCTGCTCACCATAAGACGGTTCAATAGGACTGACTGCAGGACTAAAGAGAATGACCTGGTCAAGTCACTCCAAATTTAGTCCCTGCGCCCATGTCTGCCCAGGCCCTCCCAGCCGACGTGGCCAGGAGCATCTCGGACACGACGATGACGGCTACCAGTCGTATTGCACCGTCTGCTGCCAGAAGGCAATGGGTTGCTGCTACTGTGTAGCAATGCTGTACCGCGTCTGCCAGCACCCAGGAGACATATGGTGACGGTTACCTGAGCGGGCTCCATGCTTGCCGTGGTATGGTGTCTGCACAGGTAACTCAGGAAAAAGGCGCGAAACGATTGTCTGCCCTTGCTTTCACGGAGGGAGGGAGGGAACGGGGGCCTGATGATATGTACCCAGAACTACCTGCGACAATGTTTTAGCCCCATCAGGCATTGGGATCTCAACCCAGAATTCCAATGGGCAGCGGAGACTGCGGGAACTGTGGGATAGCTACCCACAGTGCAACGCTCCGGAAATCGACTCTAGCCTCGGTACTGTGGAAGCACTCCGCCGAGTTAATGCACTTAATGCACTTAGAGCATTTTCTGTGGGGACACACACACTCGAATATATAAAACCGATTTCTAAAAAAACGACTTCTATAAATTCGACCTTATTCCGTAGTGTAGACATACCCTTAGTGTTTGTGCTGATTGAGAGCCCAGGAAACTGAAGTCCTCTAACCACAGACAAGGCACTGCCTGGACAGAGACAATGAGAGGCTTCCCCAAAAAGCCCTGGAGAGTTCGCAAGGTAGTTCATTTTCCATTGCTATTCAGGCCTTGGCCTCCGCTGATAATGCCAACAAAGGGACCAGTTATGATGGTGGTTTTTGTGTAAACGCTCTTCCACTTGCACAAGAATGAGACCCCTAACTCATTTCAGATAAGCTACCAAACAGCATTGCATGGTACATTTTCCAGTCACTTTCAATCAGATGCTTGAAGGTGAAGCGCTCCATAACTCATTACCCAACCCTCTGGGCCATCGAGTAACCTTGAAGGCACTCATTTTTCTATACAACTTTATTTTGAAATACAGGTTTGTGTTTAATAAATGTGAGGAAGCTTTAGTGTCATGTAAAAATTTATGTAGATTCCTTAGAAAATAAGAGACAAACAGATAAACGACTTCAACCAGGTTTCACTCCAACTTTTGCTGCTACTACTGCTGCAGTTATCTATGAGCATATTGAGAACAGTCATCTTAACAATTCTGGAGAAATCTTCACTATACTGAAAAGATGCTTTTCTTTGCCTCTTGCTGGAATGGTCACTATTGATGTGACTTATACATCACCTCTCTCTGCTGTTTCTTACTCTATTTTAAAATATTTCTAGGGCATTGTCTGCCTGTAAACCTATCTTTTGAGCTACACAATTGTACAGGAATACACCAGTTTTAACATGTGGAAGGGAAGGGATGCAGTTTCTTCTGGATTTAACAGTTTGGGGGAGTGAAGCGTGGCTGTTGAAGCTGCACCTGCTCTGGTTTTGATGTAATATATTTCATATTTGGGCTTGCGTTCCTCCATTTCCTTTTAATTTTTGCTGAACCACGCATTCTTCTTTTCTGTTTGTTCATTTTAACCCCTGAAACTGCATTTCATTTATCACTGGGTCATACGTTTCTCACAAAGCAGACACCAGACTTCATTGGCTTCCCTGAGCTCTAACTCTCAAATGCTGTCACATTGCAGATGTGTTTTGTTTTCTTTAGCCAACCACTGCATTTGACCATGGGACAGACTCAGGTCTGGCGCACGTAGGAGCAACTATGCTGAATTCTCAATTGGCCTAGTTTTCAAAAGTCCTCAGCACCAGCTTTCTGAATGGGAGCTTCTGGGCGCTGAGGTTTTTTTTACTGAACTTCCCTAAAAAGGAGAAGAGCTCCTTTGAAGATGTGGGTCCATAGCAGGGGTGGGCAAAATACAGCCCGCAAGCTGTTTTAAGCTGGCCCACAAGCTGCACCATGTGGCTCGGCCCCGCTTTGGCGGGAGGACTGGGTCGGAGGATGCACCACATGGCTCAGCCCCGCTCCAGCTGGGGCGCTGGGTTGGAGACTGCACCAGTGGCTTGGCCCCGCTCTGGCCAGGGCGCTGGGTCGGGGGATGCACCATGCGGCTCTCAGAAGCCGCAGCATGGCACTGATCCAGCTCCTACGTGCTCCAATGGCCCCCTCCAGCGTGCCAATGGGAGCTGCAGGGGCAGTGCCTGCGGATGGGGCAGCATGCAGAGACGCCTGGCTGCGCCGCCGCATAGGAGCCGGAGAAGGGACGTGCCACTGCTTCCGGGAGCTGCTTGAGGTAAGCGCCACCCGAAGCCTGCAGCCCTGAGCCTCTTCACACGCCCCAACCCTCTGCCCCAGCCCTGATACCCCTCCCATTCTACAAACCACTTGATCGCAGCCTGGAGCACCCTCCTGCATCCCAAACCTCTCATCCCCAGCCCCACCCCAGAGTCCACACCCCCAGCCAAAACCTGCACCCCTTCCCACACCCCTGCCCCAGTCCTGATCCTTCTCCCTCCCTCCCTCCCTCCCTCCGAACCCCTTGGTCCCAGCCCAGAGCACCCTCCTACACCCCAAACTCCTCATCCCCAGCCCCACCCCAGAGCCTGCACCCCCTCAAGCACCATAACCCCAACCCCAATTTTGTGAGCATTCGTTGCCTGCCATACAATTTCTTTTCCCTGATGTGGCCCTCGGGCCAAAAAGTTTGCCCACCCCTGGGCCATAGGTTTAATAGACAAGAGTATTTTATCCCCTGTATTTGCTCCACTAGGTGGCACCCAAAACTAAATTTTAATTCCTTGAAATACATTATTTTTATTGGATTAGCAGAAATAAGAACAGGAAAACTGTCTCTTTTGCTTGTGAACCTGCCCCTATTGGTTATCAGTTTTATTGTGCCAGCTGAATCGAACTGTTGTAGGAAGTCACGGTCACAAAGAAAGAAGAGATCTCTTGGGCCAATCTCTGGATGATTTGAAATATCAGGGCAGACCTTGAACTGGATTCTCTTCACTGGGGAACCAGTGCAGAAAGCAGAGTCACCAGGATGATATGTTCATAGCCACCGGCGTTGCTAACCAGAAAAGTTCCTGCGCTTTGTACACAAGCTTTTTAAGGGTGTTGCTTCATTTCTAGACAGAAGTTGCTTTACTACTCAAGCTTGAAGGCCATGACTGCATATCTCACTCTTGCCAGAACTGTGTGTAGTGGGATGGGGCACAACTGTTCAGCAACTCCCAGAAAGAAGTGAGAGTCTTTTGCCAGCGCAGCTATTTAGCGGCGAGGGCTCCCAAAGGCTGCTGAGGCTGCAGATTCATTTAATGACGGAAGTGCCAATGAGAACGGTGATGTTCTAGAGAAGGCACTACCCTTTTCTCTGCCAGCATTGCCAGTGCCTTACCGGGGTTTAGCTTTTGTACTCTGCTTTTTAGCCAAGAGGAAAGACGGTTTTGTGATTAGTGGCTTGGGTCTCAGTGGATCTGGGTTTGTTTTGCAGCTCTGCCATGCACTCCCTATGTGATCTTTGACACATCACATCGGGCCTGGGTCTCGTTTACACTAAGGCTCCTTTGCCATGTGAAAGCAGGGTAGAGTGACCTTGGTGTAAAAAGAAAATTGGGCCCTTAATCTCTGCCTGAGTCCCCCATTGGTGAGATGGAGGTGAGGATAATAATCCTTTCTCCCACCCTTTGCCTACCCTCTCCATTTAGACTGTGATCTCCTCAGGGCAAGAAGTGTCACTCACGATGTGTATGTGCAGTGCTTGGAACAGTGGGGCCACGGCCATTATTGCAGCTGGCACTTCGAGGGCCTCTACTATAAATAATAATTCATGCAGGGGTTGATGTTGCACTGGTGTTGTGAAAGCTTCCCACCTGTCAATAATGTCAGCCTCGACATTCCAAATATCTCCATGTTTTCCTGCAGGCAGCCCCTGAGGGCTGGGATACCTGCCCCAAACCTCTTCATGGCCTCATTCGAAGCCCACCTAAATATTAATTTCTGCTGCCTCGCCTACGAGAAGTCGGGGGGTAAGGTTAAACCATTAAAACAGCACAAATAATCAAACCATACAGATGTGTGCATGTCTTACTGAGTGACTGTGTGATCTTTTGGGAGAGACACCCATTTCTTCTTTCTTCTGTTTTCTGTGTGTTTATGACTCTCATTCACTGTGGGGTGTCAAATCAAGATTGTACGTTCTTCAGGGCAGATTGCATTTTCTCTTGTTTTGCCAAGAACTTTTTGGGGTCTTTCAGATAATAACTGAAAAAGACCATGATTTTAATAACAACTGTAGAGTCGGAATCAGTATGCAGCTTGCACTGGAGCTGAAACAGCCTTCTCAAACCTTCCTGATGGGAAGGACAATCTCTTTTGCTTCTTTATTGTTTAGACAATATCTTTCTGTTCTCTAGGTTTGTGCCCCTCTTCTGTACACTGCCTAATGAACTCTTATGCTGGCCATTCCCATTTTCAGTCTCCTTTAGACTGTCACATTAATCTAACTGCTTTCTCACAAATCCTCCATTTTCTTTTTGTCGAGACTCTCTGTGGGCTTTTCTTTTCTTTACGCTTCACGACTATTCTTCTCCAATCCAATATATTCATTTTTGCTATGCAGCCAGTACTGCCTCATATTGGAAGAGACGGTTCAAGGTCTGGAGCAACAGGTATCGACCCTGCGTTGCATAAGAGAAACTGAAGATTTCCTGAACAGACATCAGGATATGCTTCTATGGGCACAATGTTCTGAAGATTCAGAGCAGGCTGCGCAGTGGGGACAGGAGGACGGTGAAGAAATTTGGCAGCATGTGACCTCCAGAAGAAGAAAGGGGAGCATCCATGTACCAGCAGCGCAGATACAGGTAAGCAACCATTTTCATGTTCTCTCCACAGGTACTAATGCGGAGAGTGGACTAGATGATACATCTGAGGGAAGGGAACAGAAGGAGACTCCGCTGATTGGAAGGCATGAGATGCACTGTCCTAGGGATGGGGGTTCCACGACCACTGCTCCCAAGAGAAGGAGGCGGTGGTGGTGGTCGGGGACTCTCTTCTCAGGGGGACTGAGTCATCTATCTGCTGCCCCGACTGGAAAAACCGAGAAGTCTGCTGCTTGCCAGGAGCTAGGATTCACGATGGGACCATGGGATGGTGTTCCAAGGAGGAGTGCTAGGCAGAAAGATGGGCTCCACCTAACGAAGAGACAGAAGAGCATCTTCGGAAGCAGGCTGGCTAACCTAGTGATGAGGGCTTTAAACTAGGTTCACCAAGGGAAGAAGACCAAAGCCCTGAGATAAGTGGGGACGTGGGATACTGGGAGGAAGCACGAGCAGGAGAACGCGAAAGGGGAGGGCTTTCTGCCTCACACTAAGAAAGCAGGACAAACAGCAAGTTATCTCGAGTGCCTATGTACAAATGCAAGAAGCCTGGGAAACAAGCAGGGAGAACTGGAAGTCCTGGCACAGTCAAGAAATTATTATATGATTGGAATAACAGAGACTTGGTGGGATAACTCACATGACTGGAGTATTGTCATGGATAGATATAAACTATTCAGGTAGAACGGGCAGGGCAGAAAAGGTGGGGGAGTTGCACTGTATGTAAGAGAGCAGTATGACTGCTCAGAGCTCCGGTATGAAACTGCAGAAAAACCTGAGTGTCTCTGGATTAAGTTTAGAAGCGTGAGCAATAAGGGTGATGTCGTGGTGGGAGTCTGCTATAGACCACCGGACCAGGGGAATGAGGTGGACGAGGCTTTCTTCCAGCAACTAACGGAAGTTACTAGATTGCAGGCCCTGATTCTCATGGGAGACTTCAATCACCCCGATATCTGCTGGGAGAGCAATACAGCGGCGCACAGACAATCTAGGAAGTTTTTGGAAAGTGTAGGGGACAATTTCTTGGTCCAAGTGCTGGAGGAATCAACTAGGGGCAGAGCTCTTCTTGACCTGCTGCTCACAAACCGGGAAGAATTAGTAGGGGAAGCAAAAGTGGATGGGAACCTGGGAGGCAGTGACCATGAGATGGTCGAGTTCAGGATCCTGACACAGGGAAGAAAGGAGAGCAGCAGAATACAGACCCTGGACTTCAGAAAAGCAGACTTTGACAACCTCAGGGATCTGATGGCGAGATCCCCTGGGAGAATAACATGAGGGGGAAAGGAGTCCAGGAGAGCTGGCTGTATTTTAAAGAATCCTTATTGAGGTTACAGGGACAAACCATCTCGATGTGTAGAAAGAATAGTAAATATGGCAGGCGACCAGCTTGGCTTAACAGTGAAATCCTTGCTGATCTTAAACACAAAAAAGAAGCTTACAAGAAGTGGAAGATTGGACAAATGACCAGGGAAGAGTATAAAAATATTGCTCGTGCATGCAGGAGTGAAATCAGGAAGGCCAAATCACACCTGGAGGTGCAGCTAGCAAGAGATGTTAAGAGTAACAAGAAGGGTTTCTTCAGGTATGTTAGCAACAAGAAGAAAGTCAAGGAAAATGTGGGCCCCTTACTGAATGAGGGAGGCAACCTAATGACAGAGGATGTGGAAAAAGCTAATGTACTCAATGCTTTTTTTGCCTCTGTCTTCACGAACAAGGCAGCACTGGGCAGCATAGCATGGGGAGGAGGTGACCAGCCCTCTGGGAAGAAAGAAGTGGTTTGGGACTGTTTAGAAAAGCTGGACAAGCACAAGTCCATGGGGACAGATGCGCGGCATCCGAGAGTGCTAAAGGAGTTGGCGGATGTGATTGCAGAGCCATTGCCCATTATCTCTGAAAACTCATGGCGATCCAGGGAAGTCCCGATGACTGGAAAAAGGCTAATGTGTGCCCTTGTTGCCAAGAAGGCCAATGGCATTTTGGGATGTATAAGTAGGGGCATAGCGAGCAGATCGAGGGACATGATCGTTCCCCTCTATTCGACATTGGTGAGGCCTCATCTGGAGTACTGTGTCCAGTTTTGGGCCCCACACTACAAGAAGGATGTGGATAAATTGGGGAGAGTCCAACGAAGGGCAACAAAAATGATTAGGGGTCTAGAACACATGAGTTATGAGGAGAGGCTGAGGGAGCTGGGATTGTTTAGTCTGCAGAAGAGAAGAATGAGGGGGGATTTGATAGCTCCTTTCAACTACCTGAAAGGGGGTTCCAAAGAGGATGGCTCTAGACTGTTCTCAATGGTAGCAGATGACAGAACGAGGAGTAATGGTCTCAAGTTGCAGTGGGGGAGGTTTAGATTGGATATTAGGAAAAACTTTTTCACTAAGAGGGTGGTGAAACACTGGAATGCGTTACCTAGGGAGGTGGTAGAATCTCCTTCCTTAGAGGTTTTTAAGGTCAGGCTTGACAAAGCCCTGGCTAGGATGATTTAACTGGGAATTGGTCCTGCTTCAAGCAGGGGGTTGGACTAGATGACCTTCTGGGGTCCCTTCCAACCCTGATATTCTATGATTCTATGATTCTATGATTCTAATGTAGTGCCCATCTTTAAAAAAGGGAAGAAGAAGGATCCTGGGAACTACAGGCCAGTCAGCCTCACGTCAGGCCCTGGAAAAATCATGGAGCAGGTCCTCAAGGAATCAATTCTGAAGCACTTAGAGGAGAGGAAAGTGATCAGGAACAGTCAGCATGGATTCACCAAGGGCAAGTCATGCCTGACTAATCTAATTGCCTTCTATGACGAGATAACTGGCTCTGTGGATGAGGGGAAAGAGGTGGATGTGTTGTTCCTTGACTTTAGCAAAGCTTTTGACATGGTCTCCCACAGTATTCTTGCCAGTAAGTTAAAGAAGTATGGGCTGGATGAATGGATGATAAGGTGGATAGAAAGCTGGCTAGATCGTCGGGTTCAACGAGTAGTGATCAATGGCTCCTTGTCTAGTTGGCAGCCGGTATCAAGTGGAGTGCCCCAAGGGTCGGTCCTGGGGCTGGTTTTGTTCAATATCTTCATAAATGATCTGGAGGATGGTGTGGATTGCACCCTCAGCAAGTTTGCAGATGACACTAAACTGGGAGGAGAGGTAGATACGCTGGAGGGTAGGGATAGGATACAGAGGGACCTAGACAAATTGGAGGATTGGGCCAAAAGAAATCTGATGAGGTTCAACAAGGACAAATGCAGAGTCCTGCACTTAGGATGGAAGAATCCCATGCACTGCTACAGACTAGGGACCAAATGGCTAGGCAGCAGTTCTGCAGAAAAGGACCTTACAGTGGATGAGAAGCTGGATATGAGCCAACAGTTTGCCCTTGTTGCCAAGAAGGCCAATGGCATTTTGGGATGTGTAAGTAGGGGCATTGCCAGCAGATTGAGGGACGTGATCGTTCCCCTCTATTCGACATTGGTGAGGCCTCATCTGGAGTACTGTGTCCAGTTTTGGGCCCCACACTACAAGAAGGATGTGGAAAAATTGGAAAACGTCCAGCGGAGGGCAACAAAAATGATTAGGGGACTGGAACACATGACTTATGAGGAGAGGCTGAGGGAACTGGGATTATTTAGTCTGCTGAAGAGAAGAATGAGGGGGGATTTGATAGCTGCTTTCAACTATCTGAAAGGGGGTTCCAAAGAGGATGGATCTTCTAGACTATTCTCAGTGGTAGCAGATGACAGAACGAGGAATAAAGGTCTCAAGTTGCAGTGGGGAAGGTTTAGGTTGGATACTAGGAAAAACTTTTTCACTAGGAGGGTGGTGAAACACTGGAATGCGTTACCTAGGGAGGTCGTGGAATCTCCTTCCTTAGAAGTTTTTAAGGTCAGGCTTGACAAAGCCCTGGCTGGGATGATTTGGTTGGGGATTGGTCTTGCTTTGAGAAGGGGGTTGGACTAGATGAGTCCAACCCTGATATTCTATGATTCTATGATTCTATACTGCATTTTCAAGGATTTCACTCTTTGCTTTCTAACAGTCTCACATGTGTAGTGCTATTTAATTCCCATGGGGGCTGCTTAGAGCATTTCATTTTGTGGGGCTAAGAGAGTGCATACAACCCTGGGAGTATTTTTAATGTATTTATTGTTAACTATAATTCTCTGTGAGCTTGAAATAAGCCTTGAGATCATTGTCTCCTTCTATTTGAATTGCTGTAAAGCAGGATGTCCTTTTTTTTCCAGCATCACAGTGGTCATCATTTCTGATTCTCTGGTCTGTCCATGATACTCTTCCTTAGCTCTGTTCTAAGCTGTGCACCCCTGCCTATGGCCATTCCATCAGCCAGGGATCACTGAAGAAAGCAACTTGAATGGTCCCTTGGGGCTGTGTGAGCAGCCAGACACAACTTAAAGAAGCCCCAACGAAGTCCAGCTTGTCCTGAAATAATATGGGTTGTCCAGTACCTCTGTGTGGAAACTGTTGAGAAATGATGGACTTTGTATTGGTGACTGCAGTATGTGTGGAATTCTCCTTTGGGACAGTTGAGAACTCGAGGAGGAGGGGATGAAGAATGTGTTAATTTAGCAAGATATGACTTTGGACTCATCAAATACACTCTAGTACATTCCAGTTTTTTCTTCTGATGCATTTGCTTAGCCCCTACTTAATTGAAATAGGTGGGAACAAAAAAATAATATAAAGAAACTGGGATAAAGAAGTGTGAGTGAATATGTGAAAATACAATATGCAGAATTACAATGGTGATTAGTCATTGGCCAGTACCAATGTCTCTTAAAAAAAAAGTTCTCCCCCCCTAACTGAAGTTGCAGCTACATCAGCTTCATCAGAGAGTTAGGGTTACCACAACCTTTCAAGCAATATTGTATTGTAGTTTTCATAATCAAAAAATGATTACAATAATAATGTTGTTGCATTTATTATCAATACAGTGACTGTACTGTGAAGTGAGAATACATTCAACATTCTAGTAATACATGTACAGTGATGGCTAACATATATGGTATTACCTTTTTGGTCATGTACTGAAGAGAAGCACTGATATAAACAAAAGGTAAATAACTAACTATTTACATCTTATTTCTCTGGAAAAACCTTTCCAGTGATTTCACTCATATATGCGCCCCATTCTATGCATTAACTATTCTGATAAATATATACATAGTGAACTTTCTTACCCCAATATTTTTTATTCTTCCTCTCAGTTGCCATATTTTATTTTTGTATTTTGAATATGTGAATCAGCAGTATATATTTTTCAGGAATCTGGAGCATTTCCTGAAGTTTTTTTTTTTTTTTAAGGCTAAATATTATCCATGCTACTAACTGGGGGGTGGAGGGAGGGGGAAGGATTGTCATATCTACAGTATTATTTCTGTTTGTTCTACATTTTAAAATGATCATGGAATACAAATATTGCTCTATCTAAGATAAAGAAAATATATTTTTATAAGAAAGCAACATCAAGGCAGAAATATATTTAATAAAATAAAATCTAAACAGTTATGTATATTTCTAGTCCTCATAGCACTAGCTTTATATTCATTTTTGCAAATAATCTATAACCTAAACACAACCGGCATGTTATAGAGAATTATATTTAATAAAATCTTTTCACTATCTTTGCTCCATTCAACACTTTATTTTGCATGGTTAGGAGAATTTTATCAGACTTTGATAAAAGTTTGAATGCCTCCTTTTCCTCAGTAGTTGTGTGTTTCTTCTTGGGTACATCTCATGAAGCAAATGTTTCATTGGGACTTACAGTATGTTCATGTGTTTGCAAATGCCAGTGTGGTGCGGAATGATCCACAGACTGTTTTCATCAATGTCAGTTTTAAGTTCTGTTCCACTTTCATTTCTTCTGGAAAACTCTCTGGGAAGACAGCATTTTTCGGCATATGTTTTGCTCTTAGTTTGTTCTACATTCAGATTTTCCATATATGTATAGATCAGAAAAAAATACTCATTTGGTGGTCTTTTCAAGAATACTTTGCTGGCTAGCTCTTTCCCTGTCCAACAAGATTAATTCAGTTCTTGCTGATGATGTCACTATAGCACCAGAAACTTGGACATTAAATGAGGTCCCTGTGTTTTCATTTTCTTCACCCTTAATTGTTTCTTCTTTAGGTGATAAATTTTCTTCTGCATCAAAAAATGTTTCAGGTTTCTCTGATGGACTTTCATCATCTGAAGTTTTCATTTCTTTTAGATTTGTCTCTTCTTCTTTGTCAATGTTCTTAGCCTTTTTTGAAGGGGATGAAAAGCCTAATTTGGGAAATCTAAACCATCCAGTTTTTTCAGTTTGTTTAGAAGAGTCAGTATCTGATGCAGAAGAGTCAACAGGTTGGGTTTCTTCTGGAATTGATTTTTGGACTTCAGGTTTGGAATCTGAGCCTGTGTCATCAATGGAGGAAGAAAACCCAATACTTGGAAGCCAAAATTTGAATCTGCCAGAAGATCTTTTACTGTCAGTTTTTTCTTTTTGATCCTTCATATCTTTTTCTTTATTTTCTGGTATTTTAGCTATTTCACCATCTTTAGAGAGAGGAGATACAGCTATTTCCTCTGGTTGCTTATCAGATTGAGTGTCTCCAAGTTTACTGGAAGGCTGTACTTCAACTGTAAATGTTTTCAGTTTTGGCAAACTGACACTGGAAGATACGACATCATGAGATTCATCAGTTTCACTTCGTGGTTTGCCAGATAATTTAAACTCAGCAGTGTCACTCTTTTGTATTGCTATCCCTAAATTTTCATCAGAAAGTTTAGGTTGGTGAACTTCACTCTCAGACACCTCATGTTTATATTCTGAATAAGACTGCAGTTTGACTGGCATGTCTAGTTTAACATGTGACTCAGGTATCTTCACTTTGAGAAGTGAAAATCCAAAACTAGCAGTTTTAATTTCTGATGAAGGAATCTCAGATTCTTTCACTATCTGAGAGGAGTAAGTCTCATGTGTTTCGATATCAACATGTCCAGATTCAACTTCACCTTGTGTCTTTATTTCTTTACCCTCTGCAAGTGGTCCCTGAATTTGTAGTGCTGCTTTTGAAACCGAAGAGTCTGTGGATGGGAGCTTAACATATTCCTGTGGGGTTTTAATGTCACGTTCAGCCAATGTTGGAATTTTGACTGATGGCCTTTGGATATTACCACCCGCAAGTTTTGGTCTTTCTTTAGGGATCTTAGTGCTTACTTCCAGTTTTGGTGCTTCAATGTCCGTACCAGCACCTTTCAAGTCTGTTGCCACTTTTGATGTTGAAACGTCAGTTTCAGCTGTGGGTGCATTGTAAGTGAAGGCTGGTATTTTTAACTTGGGAATTTTAATATTTACCTCTACACTTTCAGTTTGTTTGTCTGCCTTGTCCTCTGAAATCCTGCTTGATGATTCCATAACGTCTGAACTTGGACTTTGCAGGTCAATGGAGCCATCTGCTTTTTTAAACTGGATTTCCACTATGCCTAGTTCAGTTTTAGGCAGTGAAACATCAGCCTCTAACTTTGGGAGAAAGACATCAACTTCAGAACCCTTTGCTTTTGAATGTAACACTCCAAACTTTGGCATCTTAAATTTAGATGTTTTTATTTTGCTTGCTTCATCTCCATCTTCTGCTTTCACCCTGACTCCTGCAGAAATAGCCTTTTCAACACTTTCAGCTGGAAATTCTATTTCATGGTCTACAACACTTATTTCAGTATCCATTTTAATTCCCGGAGCACCTATCTTGGTCTCTTCAAGGTTGGTTTTAACATCAGCAACATCTCCTGTTCCCTTTGTGGCAGGCCATCCAAATGAGGGTACACTGAATTTTGGCATTTTTAATTTACTTTCTCTTCCTTGAACATCCTTTCCTGTAGATTTTATCACACCCCCTAGCTTTTCAGTTTTAACTCCTTCACCTGCGTGTAGAATGTCCAGCTCTACTTTTGGGAGGACATCTAATTTCTTCTGTGTTCCATCCAAAGCAATTTCAACAGATGGTGCTTTGGCGCCTATTTCTGGACTCTTCAGCTCAATGGAATGTTCTGCTGTTGGAACCTCTGCACTCTCTGATTTGGCTTTTTGTTCTTGAAGGGTCAGATCACATTTAGGGAGTGTAATGTCAGCTTTTGGTAAGCTGATGTCCACCCCAGTTTTTGAAGCACTAATTTCTGATGTAGAGAGTTCTACCTTAGGTATCATGATTTTTGGAGTATGTGTTTTCAATTGTTGTCCTTCAGCACCGCGTTTAACTACATCAGCATAAGTTTCCATTTCAGCAATGCTCACTTTAATGACTGCTTTTTCTGGAGGTAGTGAAACTTCTGCTTCAAACTTTGGTGAGGTAACATCAGAACTTTTACCTTTGTGGAGAGAAACTCCCACTTTTGGAATCTCTGCTTTAGCAGATTTGATTTTACCTTCCAAAACATCCTTTCCAGCAGCAGATTCAGTGTCCACATGTGGCAATGATGTTGCATATTCAGGAGCTTCTATTTCAGTTTGCATTTCAGCAGAAGGAGCACTTACTTGCGGCTTTTCCAGGCTCCCTTCACTATCAATGTCATCTCTTTTTCCCTTAGAAGATGACCGACCAAATATTGGCATTCTAAATTTTGGCATTTTAAACCAGCTCTGATGTTCTTCAGTCTGAATTTCTCCAGACTTCATTTCATGTTCTCCTTGCACTTTCATATCCTCCACCTCAGGGCTTTGAAAGGCCACCTCTGTGGTTGAAAGAGAAATGGATGGGAGACTAACATCCATCTCTGGAGCTTTAATGTCAGTGATAGAAACTTGAGGCATTTTCATTTTCCCAGTTGAAACCTCTATTTCTGCATCAGAGACATCAGATTTAACTTCTAGTATTGGAGCTTCCACAGCAATGTCAGCAATATCTGTTGTCATTGTAAGCTGGGGAACTCCAGCTTCCATTTTGGGTAAGCTGATCTCACTTTCTGGTCTTTTTCCTTTTGGAAGTGAAATTCCAAACTTTGGCTTTTGGAATTTAGGCATTGTCATCTTCCCCTCAAGACCTTCAACTTTCACTTCTGCTCCACCTACCACCAATGGTCCTTCGATTCCTGTTTCTGGACTCTTCAGCTCAATTGAAGCTTCTGCTGTGGGAAATTTAATACCCGTGGACAAGCTGACATCATCACCAGCAGACCCTGATTTGAGGTCAGCTTGTTGAAGACTCACATCATCTGTAGGAAAGGTGGCATCAACCTTAGGTAGGCTAATGTCCATGTCTGATTTGGGAACTTTGATTTCTGGTTTGGAAAATTCCAAAGTAGGAATCTGAACTTTTGGCATTTTTATGCTTATTTGTGCTCCCTCTTCTATGCTTTTGGTATGACTGCTTTCTATATCAGGTATCTGCACTAAGTCTTCTCCATCTCTTTCTGGTTTAGGAACAGTAACATCAGCTTCCACTTTTGGCAGATTCACCTGAGATTTAGGAACCTTAATTTTGGAGAATGAAATTTTAGGTATGATAAATTGAGGCTTTTTAATTTGGCTTTTTTGTTCTTTTTTTCCTGTAGATATTTCAATAGCAAGATCCATGCTTGGACCCTGATCCTCAGTTACAGTTTCTGCTAGTTTTGTGTCTGTTTTGCCTGATGATACAGTAATTTTAGGCTCTTCCAGAAGTTCTTCAAAATCGGCTTTAATGCTTGCTTCTTTTTTTGGTGACCAACTAAATGATGGCAATTTGAATTTTGGCAACTTGAAATGTCCTTCTTTCCCTTCCATATCTGTATCTCCAGGTTTTATTTCTCCCTCAACTATTGTTGCTTTAGATGCCATATTTGAATCTTGAATACCAATCTCTGCCATTGGAACAGAAACATTGGATTGGAGGTTAATGTCAACTTTGGGTGTCTTGATATCAGCTTCAGGTATTTTGGGCATTTTGATTTTCCAGCCTGAAGATTCTGTTTCTGCATTAGGGATGGCAGATTCAACTTCTACTGTTGGTGCTTCCACAGCAACGTCAATAATATCTGTCATCACTTTTAGCTGGGGAATATCAGCTTCCATTTTGGGTAAGCTGATCTCACTCTCTGGCACTTTCCCTTTACGACGTGAAATTCCAAACTTTGGCTTTTGGAATTTGGGCACTTTAATCTTCCCTTCAAGACCTTCAGCTTTCAGCTCTGCTCCATCCACAACAATTCCAGCTGATATTCCTTCAACTCCTGTTTCTGGACTTTGCAACTCTATGGACCCTTCCGATGTTGGAATCTTAATATCTGGGGCTGACAGGCTGACATCAGCACCAGCAGACGTCAGTTTCAAGTTAGCTTGTTGAATAGTCACATCATATGTAGGAAGCTTGACATCAACCGTAGGTAAGCTAACATCCACATCCGTTTTGGGAGCTTTGATTTCTGGTTTTGAAAATTCTGAAGTAGAGATATTAACCTCTCCATCTCCACCGCTTCCTTTCTCTGATATCTGCACTGAAACATCTCCTTCATTTTCTGGTTTAGGACCACTAACATCACTTTCCAATTTTGGCAGAGAGACCTGTGCTTTGTGACCCTTCATTTTAGGAAGTGATATCTTTGGCATGCTGAACTGAGGCTTTTTAATTTTCTCCTTCTCACCTATAGGCATATCACTTTCGAGATCCACACTTGGGCACCAAACCTCAGCTACAGTTAATGTTAATTCAGCTTCTGTTTCTCCTAAAGAAGAAGCCAAAGTAGGCTCCTCAAGGATTGCTTCAGTATCACATGTAACAACTGCTTCTTTCTTTGGTGACCAACGAAATGATGGGAGTTGGAATTTTGGCATTTTGAACTTGCTTTCTTTCCCTTCAATGTCTTTTTCTCCAGATTTTATTTCACTCTCAGTCTTTACCACTTTACTTTCTAAATCTGGGCCTCGAATGTCTACTTTTGTTGTTGGCATGGTAACATCAACTGATGGGAGGCTGATGTCCACCTTTGGTGCTCCATCAGCTTTAGGTATTTGAGGCATTTTGAGCGATGGCAGTTGCATTTTTAAGCCTGACACTTCTGTTCTTGCATCAGAGACTTCACATTTAACATCAAAAGATGAAGTTTCAATAGCAATCTCAGTAACCTCAGCTATCTCTTTTGGTTTGGAAATGTCAGCTTCCATTTGGGGTGGGCTGATCTCAGTCTCTGGAATTTTTCCCTTAGGCAGTGAAATTCCAAACTTCATCTTTTGGAATTTAGGCATTTTAGTCTTCCCTTCGAAACCGTCAAGCTTCACTTCTCCTCTATCTATAGCAACGTCAACAGATGGTATTTTAGCAACTATTTCTGGACTCTTCAGCTCAGTGGAACTTTCTGTCACTGCAACTTTAATATCTGTCTCTGGAATGCTTACATCACCAACAGCAGACCCAGATATCACTTTGGGTTCTTGAATACTCATGTGATATTTAGTAAGAGTGACATCATCTTTCAGTAAGTTTGCATCCTGGTCAGCTATACGGGCACTGATATCAACTTTGGAAAAACCCAAATCAGGAATCCAAAATTTTGGTAAATTAACACTTTTGACCCTTGCATCTTCTCCACACTCAGGAAGGTTAACGCTACCCTCAGGGCCTGAAAACCTCAATGGTATTCCTTCAGCTATTACATTAGCTTCAGTTATAGGGTCAAAAACATCAGCCTGCAACTTGGGATCACTAATTTCAGATTTTGGTATGTTAGAAATTGAAACCTTTGGAATTTTAAAATGAGGCATTTTAGATGTCCCCTTAACACTATCTTTTCCAGAACTACTTGGAATTTCAAGTCCAACACTTGGAGCCTGGATTACAGGTCCTGACAGTGTTATCTCTCCTTCTGCCACAGCTGACGGCACTGTCACCTGGGGCTCTTTGAGGCTTGCTTCAACATCTGCTACGCCACCACTGGTCTCTTTTGTGGTGGACCAGCCAAATGAAGGCATGCCGAATTTTGGCAGTTTGAACTTCCTTTCCTTTCCTTTCGCATCTTTCTCTGTGGCTTTTATTTCACCTTCTATCTTTACCGCTTGAGCTGTTGCTTCTGGGCCTTGAATGTCCACCTCAGCCTTTGGAAGAGAAACATCTACTGATGGGAGGGTGATGTCCACCTTTGGTGCTTGAAGGTCTGCTTTAGGCATTTTGGGCATTTTGAGTGATGGCATTTGGATTTTCCAGCTGGAAGCTTCAGTCTCTAGGTCAGGAACATCAGCTTCCACTGCTAGCGTCGGGGTTTCCACGCCGATTGCACCCACTTGGCCTTTGACTTTTGGCTCGGGAATGTCAGCTTCCATTTTGGGTAAGCTGATCTCGCCTTCTGGCACTTTGCCTTTTGGAAGTGAAACTCCAAACTTTGGCTTTTCAAATTTAGGCATTTGAATTTTCCCTTCCAAACCGGCAGTTTTCACCTCTGCTCCCTCCACCGCAATTTCAGCTGATGGTGCTTTCGCTTCAATTCCTGGACCCTTCAGCTCAAAGGAACCTTCTATTTTGGGAATCTTCACTCCAGGTGCTGAGATTTTGACATCTGCAGGAACGGAGGCTGCTTTCAGGTCAGCTTCTTGAAGACTGACATCACACGTGGGAAGTGAGACATCGGCTTTGGGTAAAGTAACATCCACGTCTACTTTGGGAGCTTTGATTTCAGGTTTAGAAAATCCCGTAGAAGGCATCTTAACTTTTGGCATGCGTATTTTCATTCCTGTTGCCTCTGCTTTCCCTGTCTCAACTTCAATACTGCTTTCCATGGCGGGAACTTTCACTTCAAATCCCCCCTCTTTCATTTCGGCTTGTGATTTGGGAAGGGAAATATCTGCCTCTACCTTTGGCAGACTGACCTGTACCTGGGGAGCCTTGACTTTGGGAAGCTTCACACTCGGCAGCTTAACATCAGGCATTTTAAGTTTCCCCTGCTCACCATCTTTTCCTGCAGAAGTCCCGATTTCCAGTTCAGCACTTGGAGCCTGGATTGCGGGTCCTGACAATGTTATCTCTCCTTCTGCCCCAGCTGACGGCACTGTCACCTGGGGCTCTTTGAGGCTTGCTTCAACATCTGCTACGCCACCACTGGTCTCTTTTGTGGTGGACCAGCCAAATGAAGGCATGCCGAATTTTGGCAGTTTGAACTTCCTTTCTTTTCCTTTCGCATCTTTCTCTGTGGCTTTTATTTCACCTTCTATCTTTACCTCTTGAGCTGTTGCTTCTGGGCCTTTAATGTCCACCTCGGCCTTTGGAAGAGAAACGTCTACTGATGGGAGAGTGATGTCCACCTTTGGTGCTTGAAGGTCTGCTTTAGGCATTTTGGGCATTTTGAGTGATGGCATTTGGATTTTCCAGCCGGAAGCTTCAGTCTCTAGGTCAGGAACATCAGCTTCCACTGCTAGCGTCAGGGTTTCCACGCCGATTGCACCCACTTGGCCTTTGACTTTTGGCTCGGGAATGTCAGCTTCCATTTTGGGTAAGCTGATCTCGCCTTCTGGCACTTTGCCTTTTGGAAGTGAAACTCCAAACTTTGGCTTTTCAAATTTAGGCATTTGAATTTTCCCTTCCAAACCGGCAGTTTTCACCTCTGCTCCCTCCACCGCAATTTCAGCTGATGGTGCTTTCGCTTCAATTCCTGGACCCTTCAGCTCAAAGGAACCTTCTATTTTGGGAATCTTCACTCCAGGTGCTGAGATTTTGACATCTGCAGGAACGGAGGCTGCTTTCAGGTCAGCTTCTTGAAGACTGACATCACACGTGGGAAGTGAGACATCGGCTTTGGGTAAAGTAACATCCACGTCTACTTTGGGAGCTTTGATTTCAGGTTTAGAAAATCCCGTAGAAGGCATCTTAACTTTTGGCATGCGTATTTTCATTCCTGTTGCCTCTGCTTTCCCTGTCTCAACTTCAATACTGCTTTCCATGGCGGGAACTTTCACTTCAAATCCCCCCTCTTTCATTTCGGCTTGTGATTTGGGAAGGGAAATATCTGCCTCTACCTTTGGCAGACTGACCTGTACCTGGGGAGCCTTGACTTTGGGAAGCTTCACACTCGGCAGCTTAACATCAGGCATTTTAAGTTTCCCCTGCTCACCATCTTTTCCTGCAGAAGTCCCGATTTCCAGTTCAGCACTTGGAGCCTGGATTGCGGGTCCTGACAGTGTTATCTCTCCTTCTGCCCCAGCTGACGGCACTGTCACCTGGGGCTCTTTGAGGCTTGCTTCAACATCTGCTACGCCACCACTGGTCTCTTCTGTGGTGGACCAGCCAAATGAAGGCATGCCGAATTTTGGCATTTTGAACTTCCTTTCTTTTCCTTTCGCATCTTTCTCTGTGGCTTTTATTTCACCTTCTATCTTTACCGCTTGAGCTGTTGCTTCTGGGCCTTGAATGTCCACCTCAGCCTTTGGAAGAGAAACGTCTACTGATGGGAGGGTGATGTCCACCTTTGGTGCTTGAAGGTCTGCTTTAGGCATTTTGGGCATTTTGGGCATTTTGAGTGATGGCATTTGGATTTTCCAGCCGGAAGCTTCAGTCTCTAGGTCAGGAACATCAGCTTCCACTGCTAGCGTCGGGGTTTCCACGCCGATTGCACCCACTTGGCCTTTGACTTTTGGCTTGGGAATGTCAGCTTCCATTTTGGGTAAGCTGATCTCGCCTTCTGGCACTTTGCCTTTTGGAAGTGAAACTCCAAACTTTGGCTTTTCAAATTTAGGCATTTGAATTTTCCCTTCCAAACCGGCAGTTTTCACCTCTGCTCCCTCCACCGCAATTTCAGCTGATGGTGCTTTCGCTTCAATTCCTGGACCCTTCAGCTCAAAGGAACCTTGTATTTTGGGAATCTTCACTCCAGGTGCTGAGATTTTGACATCTGCAGGAACGGAGGCTGCTTTCAGGTCAGCTTCTTGAAGACTGACATCACACGTGGGAAGTGAGACATCGGCTTTGGGTAAAGTAACATCCACGTCTACTTTGGGAGCTTTGATTTCAGGTTTAGAAAATCCCGTAGAAGGCATCTTGACTTTTGGAATGCGTATTTGCATCCCTGTTGCCTCTGCTTTCCCTGTCTCAACTTCAATACTGCTTTCCATGGCGGGAACTTTCACTTCAAATCCCCTCTCTTTCATTTCAGCTTGTGATTTGGGAAGGGAAATATCTGCCTCTACCTTTGGCAGACTGACCTGTACCTGGGGAGCCTTGACTTTGGGAAGCTTCACACTCGGCAGCTTAACATCAGGCATTTTAAGTTTCCCCTGCTCACCATCTTTTCCTGCAGAAGTCCCGATTTCCAGTTCAGCACTTGGAGCCTGGATTGCGGGTCCTGACAGTGTTATCTCTCCTTCTGCCCCAGCTGACGGCACTGGCACCTGGGGCTCTTTGAGGCTTGCTTCAACATCTGCTACGCCACCACTGGTCTCTTTTGTGGTGGACCAGCCAAATGAAGGCATGCCAAATTTTGGCATTTTGAACTTCCTTTCCTTTCCTTTCGCATCTTTCTCTGTGGCTTTTATTTCACCTTCTATCTTTACCTCTTGAGCTGTTGCTTCTGGGCCTTTAATGTCCACCTCGGCCTTTGGAAGAGAAACGTCTACTGATGGGAGAGTGATGTCCACCTTTGGTGCTTGAAGGTCTGCTTTAGGCATTTTGGGCATTTTGAGTGATGGCATTTGGATTTTCCAGCCGGAAGCTTCAGTCTCTAGATCAGGAACATCAGCTTCCACTGCTAGCGTCGGGGTTTCCACGCCGATTGCACCCACTTGGCCTTTGACTTTTGGCTTGGGAATGTCAGCTTCCATTTTGGGTAAGCTGATCTCGCCTTCTGGCACTTTGCCTTTTGGAAGTGAAACTCCAAACTTTGGCTTTTCAAATTTAGGCATTTGAATTTTCCCTTCCAAACCGGCAGTTTTCACCTCTGCTCCCTCCACCGCAATTTCAGCTGATGGTGCTTTCGCTTCAATTCCTGGACCCTTCAGCTCAAAGGAACCTTCTATTTTGGGAATCTTCACTCCTGGTGCTGAGATTTTGACATCTGCAGGAACGGAGGCTGCTTTCAGGTCAGCTTCTTGAAGACTGACATCACACGTGGGAAGTGAGACATCGGCTTTGGGTAAAGTAACATCCACGTCTACTTTGGGAGCTTTGATTTCAGGTTTAGAAAATCCCGTAGAAGGCATCTTAACTTTTGGCATGCGTATTTTCATTCCTGTTGCCTCTGCTTTCCCTGTCTCAACTTCAATACTGCTTTCCATGGCGGGAACTTTCACTTCAAATCCCCCCTCTTTCATTTCGGCTTGTGATTTGGGAAGGGAAATATCTGCCTCTACCTTTGGCAGACTGACCTGTACCTGGGGAGTCTTGACTTTGGGAAGCTTCACACTCGGCAGCTTAACATCAGGCATTTTAAGTTTCCCCTGCTCACCATCTTTTCCTGCAGAAGTCCAGATTTCCAGTTCAGCACTTGGAGCCTGGATTGCGGGTCCTGACAGTGTTATCTTTCCTTCTGCCCCAGCTGACGGCACTGTAACCTGGGGCTCTTTGAGGCTTGCTTCAACATCTGCTACGCCACCATTGGTCTCTTTTGTGGTGGACCAGCCAAATGAAGGCATGCCGAATTTTGGCAGTTTGAACTTACTTTCTTTTCCTTTTGCATCTTTATCTGTGGCTTTTATTTCACCTTCTATCTTTACCTCTTGAGCTGTTGCTTCTGGGCCTTTAATGTCCACCTCGGCCTTTGGAAGAGAAACGTCTACTGATGGGAGGGTGATGTCCACCTTTGGTGCTTGAAGGTCTGCTTTAGGCATTTTGGGCATTTTGAGTGATGGCATTTGGATTTTCCAGCCGGAAGCTTCAGTCTCTAGGTCAGGAACATCAGCTTCCACTGCTAGCGTCGGGGTTTCCACGCCGATTGCACCCACTTGGCCTTTGACTTTTGGCTTGGGAATGTCAGCTTCCATTTTGGGTAAGCTGATCTCGCCTTCTGGCACTTTGCCTTTTGGAAGTGAAACTCCAAACTTTGGCTTTTCAAATTTAGGCATTTGAATTTTCCCTTCCAAACCGGCAGTTTTCACCTCTGCTCCCTCCACCGCAATTTCAGCTGATGGTGCTTTCGCTTCAATTCCTGGACCCTTCAGCTCAAAGGAACCTTCTATTTTGGGAATCTTCACTCCAGGTGCTGAGATTTTGACATCTGCAGGAACGGAGGCTGCTTTCAGGTCAGCTTCTTGAAGACTGACATCATTTGTGGGAAGTGAGACATCGGCTTTGGGTAAAGTAAAATCCACGTCTACTTTGGGAGCTTTGATTTCAGGTTTAGAAAATCCCGTAGAAGGCATCTTAACTTTTGGCATGCGTATTTTCATTCCTGTTGCCTCTGCTTTCCCTGTCTCAACTTCAATACTGCTTTCCATGGCGGGAACTTTCACTTCAAATCCCCCCTCTTTCATTTCGGCTTGTGATTTGGGAAGGGAAATATCTGCCTCTACCTTTGGCAGACTGACCTGTACCTGGGGAGCCTTGACTTTGGGAAGCTTCACACTCGGCAGCTTAACATCAGGCATTTTAAGTTTCCCCTGCTCACCATCTTTTCCTGCAGAAGTCCCGATTTCCAGTTCAGCACTTGGAGCCTGGATTGCGGGTCCTGACAGTGTTACCTCTCCTTCTGCCCCAGCTGACGGCACTGTCACCTGGGGCTCTTTCAGGCTTGCTTCAACATCTGCTACGCCACCACTGGTCTCTTTTGTGGTGGACCAGCCAAATGAAGGCTTGCCGAATTTTGGCAGTTTGAACTTACTTTCTTTTCCTTTTGCATCTTTATCTGTGGCTTTTATTTCACCTTCTATCTTTACCGCTTGAGCTGTTGCTTCTGGGTCTTGAATGTCCACCTCAGCCTTTGGAAGAGAAACGTCTACTGATGGGAGGGTGATGTCCACCTTTGGTGCTTGAAGGTCTGCTTTAGGCATTTTGGGCATTTTGAGTGATGGCATTTGGATTTTCCAGCCGGAAGCTTCAGTCTCTAGGTCAGGAACATCAGCTTCCACTGCTAGCGTCGGGGTTTCCACGCCGATTGCACCCACTTGGCCTTTGACTTTTGGCTCGGGAATGTCAACTTGCATTTTGGGTAAGCCGATCTCGCCTTCTGGCACTTTGCCTTTTGGAAGTGAAACTCCAAACTTTGGCTTTTCAAATTTAGGCATTTGAATTTTCCCTTCCAAACCGGCAGTTTTCACCTCTGCTCCCTCCACCGCAATTTCAGCTGATGGTGCTTTCGCTTCAATTCCTGGACCCTTCAGCTCAAAGGAACCTTCTATTTTGGGAATCTTCACTCCAGGTGCTGAGATTTTGACATCTGCAGGAACGGAGGCTGCTTTCAGGTCAGCTTCTTGAAGACTGACATCACACGTGGGAAGTGAGACATCGGCTTTGGGTAAAGTAACATCCACGTCTACTTTGGGAGCTTTGATTTCAGGTTTAGAAAATCCCGTAGAAGGCATCTTAACTTTTGGCATGCGTATTTTCATTCCTGTTGCCTCTGCTTTCCCTGTCTCAACTTCAATACTGCTTTCCATGGCGGGAACTTTCACTTCAAATCCCCCCTCTTTCATTTCGGCTTGTGATTTGGGAAGGGAAATATCTGCCTCTACCTTTGGCAGACTGACCTGTACCTGGGGAGCCTTGACTTTGGGAAGCTTCACACTCGGCAGCTTAACATCAGGCATTTTAAGTTTCCCCTGCTCACCATCTTTTCCTGCAGAAGTCCCGATTTCCAGTTCAGCACTTGGAGCCTGGATTGCGGGTCCTGACAGTGTTACCTCTCCTTCTGCCCCAGCTGACGGCACTGTCACCTGGGGCTCTTTGAGGCTTGCTTCAACATCTGCTACGCCACCATTGGTCTCTTTTGTGGTGGACCAGCCAAATGAAGGCATGCCGAATTTTGGCAGTTTGAACTTACTTTCTTTTCCTTTTGCATCTTTATCTGTGGCTTTTATTTCACCTTCTATCTTTACCTCTTGAGCTGTTGCTTCTGGGCCTTTAATGTCCACCTCGGCCTTTGGAAGAGAAACGTCTACTGATGGGAGGGTGATGTCCACCTTTGGTGCTTGAAGGTCTGCTTTAGGCATTTTGGGCATTTTGAGTGATGGCATTTGGATTTTCCAGCCGGAAGCTTCAGTCTCTAGGTCAGGAAAATCAGCTTCCACTGCTAGCGTCGGGGTTTCCACGCCGATTGCACCCACTTGGCCTTTGACTTTTGGCTCGGGAATGTCAGCTTCCATTTTGGGTAAGCTGATCTCGCCTTCTGGCACTTTGCCTTTTGGAAGTGAAACTCCAAACTTTGGCTTTTCAAATTTAGGCATTTGAATTTTCCCTTCCAAACCGGCAGTTTTCACCTCTGCTCCCTCCACCGCAATTTCAGCTGATGGTGCTTTCGCTTCAATTCCTGGACCCTTCAGCTCAAAGGAACCTTCTATTTTGGGAATCTTCACTCCAGGTGCTGAGATTTTGACATCTGCAGGAACGGAGGCTGCTTTCAGGTCAGCTTCTTGAAGACTGACATCACACGTGGGAAGTGAGACATCGGCTTTGGGTAAAGTAACGTCCACGTCTACTTTGGGAGCTTTGATTTCAGGTTTAGAAAATCCCGTAGAAGGCATCTTGACTTTTGGCATGTGTATTTGCATCCCTGTTGCCTCTGCTTTCCCTGTCTCAACTTCAATACTGCT
The DNA here is from genome assembly GCF_965152235.1 of Eretmochelys imbricata. Classification (NCBI taxonomy): domain Eukaryota; kingdom Metazoa; phylum Chordata; order Testudines; family Cheloniidae; genus Eretmochelys; species Eretmochelys imbricata. Next base: position 115,800,477 of record NC_135577.1, read on the forward strand.
TTCCATGGCGGGAACTTTCACTTCAAATCCCCCCTCTTTCATTTCGGCTTGTGATTTGGGAAGGGAAATATCTGCCTCTACCTTTGGCAGACTGACCTGTACCTGGGGAGCCTTGATTTTGGGAAGCTTCACACTCGGCAGCTTAACATCAGGCATTTTAAGTTTCCCCTGCTCACCATCTTTTCCTGCAGAAGTCCCGATTTCCAGTTCAGCACTTGGAGCCTGGATTGCGGGTCCTGACAGTGTTATCTCTCCTTCTGCCCCAGCTGACGGCACTGTCACCTGGGGCTCTTTGAGGCTTGCTTCAACATCTGCTACGCCACCACTGGTCTCTTTTGTGGTGGACCAGCCAAATGAAGGCATGCCGAATTTTGGCAGTTTGAACTTCCTTTCTTTTCCTTTCGCATCTTTCTCTGTGGCTTTTATTTCACCTTCTATCTTTACCTCTTGAGCTGTTGCTTCTGGGCCTTTAATGTCCACCTCGGCCTTTGGAAGAGAAACGTCTACTGATGGGAGGGTGATGTCCACCTTTGGTGCTTGAAGGTCTGCTTTAGGCATTTTGGGCATTTTGAGTGACGGCATTTGGATTTTCCAGCCGGAAGCTTCATTCTCTAGGTCAGGAACATCAGCTTCCACTGCTAGCGTCGGGGTTTCCACGCCGATTGCACCCACTTGGCCTTTGACTTTTGGCTCGGGAATGTCAGCTTCCATTTTGGGTAAGCTGATCTCGCCTTCTGGCACTTTGCCTTTTGGAAGTGAAACTCCAAACTTTGGCTTTTCAAATTTAGGCATTTGAATTTTCCCTTCCAAACCGGCAGTTTTCACCTCTGCTCCCTCCACCGCAATTTCAGCTGATGGTGCTTTCGCTTCAATTCCTGGACCCTTCAGTTCAAAGGAACCTTCTATTTTGGGAATCTTCACTCCAGGTGCTGAGATTTTGACATCTGCAGGAACGGAGGCTGCTTTCAGGTCAGCTTCTTGAAGACTGACATCACACGTGGGAAGTGAGACATCGGCTTTGGGTAAAGTAACATCCACGTCTACTTTGGGAGCTTTGATTTCAGGTTTAGAAAATCCCGTAGAAGGCATCTTAACTTTTGGCATGCGTATTTTCATTCCTGTTGCCTCTGCTTTCCCTGTCTCAACTTCAATACTGCTTTCCATGGCGGGAACTTTCACTTCAAATCCCCCCTCTTTCATTTCGGCTTGTGATTTGGGAAGGGAAATATCTGCCTCTACCTTTGGCAGACTGACCTGTACCTGGGGAGCCTTGACTTTGGGAAGCTTCACACTCGGCAGCTTAACATCAGGCATTTTAAGTTTCCCCTGCTCACCATCTTTTCCTGCAGAAGTCCCGATTTCCAGTTCAGCACTTGGAGCCTGGATTGCGGGTCCTGACAGTGTTATCTCTCCTTCTGCCCCAGCTGACGGCACTGTCACCTGGGGCTCTTTGAGGCTTGCTTCAACATCTGCTACGCCACCATTGGTCTCTTTTGTGGTGGACCAGCCAAATGAAGGCATGCCGAATTTTGGCAGTTTGAACTTACTTTCTTTTCCTTTTGCATCTTTATCTGTGGCTTTTATTTCACCTTCTATCTTTACCTCTTGAGCTGTTGCTTCTGGGCCTTTAATGTCCACCTCGGCCTTTGGAAGAGAAACGTCTACTGATGGGAGGGTGATGTCCACCTTTGGTGCTTGAAGGTCTGCTTTAGGCATTTTGGGCATTTTGAGTGATGGCATTTGGATTTTCCAGCCGGAAGCTTCAGTCTCTAGGTCAGGAAAATCAGCTTCCACTGCTAGCGTCGGGGTTTCCACGCCGATTGCACCCACTTGGCCTTTGACTTTTGGCTCGGGAATGTCAGCTTCCATTTTGGGTAAGCTGATCTCGCCTTCTGGCACTTTGCCTTTTGGAAGTGAAACTCCAAACTTTGGCTTTTCAAATTTAGGCATTTGAATTTTCCCTTCCAAACCGGCAGTTTTCACCTCTGCTCCCTCCACCGCAATTTCAGCTGATGGTGCTTTCGCTTCAATTCCTGGACCCTTCAGCTCAAAGGAACCTTCTATTTTGGGAATCTTCACTCCAGGTGCTGAGATTTTGACATCTGCAGGAACGGAGGCTGCTTTCAGGTCAGCTTCTTGAAGACTGACATCACAAGTGGGAAGTGAGACATCGGCTTTGGGTAAAGTAACGTCCACGTCTACTTTGGGAGCTTTGATTTCAGGTTTAGAAAATCCCGTAAAAGGCATCTTGACTTTTGGCATGTGTATTTGCATCCCTGTTGCCTCTGCTTTCCCTGTCTCAACTTCAATACTGCTTTCCATGGCGGGAACTTTCACTTCAAATCCCCCCTCTTTCATTTCGGCTTGTGATTTGGGAAGGGAAATATCTGCCTCTACCTTTGGCAGACTGACCTGTACCTGGGGAGCCTTGACTTTGGGAAGCTTCACACTCGGCAGCTTAACATCAGGCATTTTAAGTTTCCCCTGCTCACCATCTTTTCCTGCAGAAGTCCCGATTTCCAGTTCAGCACTTGGAGCCTGGATTGCGGGTCCTGACAGTGTTATCTCTCCTTCTGCCCCAGCTGACGGCACTGTCACCTGGGGCTCTTTGAGGCTTGCTTCAACATCTGCTACGCCACCACTGGTCTCTTTTGTGGTGGACCAGCCAAATGAAGGGATGCCGAATTTTGGCAGTTTGAACTTCCTTTCTTTTCCTTTCGCATCTTTCTCTGTGGCTTTTATTTCACCTTCTATCTTTACCTCTTGAGCTGTTGCTTCTGGGCCTTTAATGTCCACCTCGGCCTTTGGAAGAGAAACGTCTACTGATGGGAGGGTGATGTCCACCTTTGGTGCTTGAAGGTCTGCTTTAGGCATTTTGGGCATTTTGAGTGACGGCATTTGGATTTTCCAGCCGGAAGCTTCATTCTCTAGGTCAGGAACATCAGCTTCCACTGCTAGCGTCGGGGTTTCCACGCCGATTGCACCCACTTGGCCTTTGACTTTTGGCTCGGGAATGTCAGCTTCCATTTTGGGTAAGCTGATCTCGCCTTCTGGCACTTTGCCTTTTGGAAGTGAAACTCCAAACTTTGGCTTTTCAAATTTAGGCATTTGAATTTTCCCTTCCAAACCGGCAGTTTTCACCTCTGCTCCCTCCACCGCAATTTCAGCTGATGGTGCTTTTGCTTCAATTCCTGGACCCTTCAGTTCAAAGGAACCTTCTATTTTGGGAATCTTCACTCCAGGTGCTGAGATTTTGACATCTGCAGGAACGGAGGCTGCTTTCAGGTCAGCTTCTTGAAGACTGACATCACACGTGGGAAGTGAGACATCGGCTTTGGGTAAAGTAACATCCACGTCTACTTTGGGAGCTTTGATTTCAGGTTTAGAAAATCCCGTAGAAGGCATCTTAACTTTTGGCATGCGTATTTTCATTCCTGTTGCCTCTGCTTTCCCTGTCTCAACTTCAATACTGCTTTCCATGGCGGGAACTTTCACTTCAAATCCCCCCTCTTTCATTTCGGCTTGTGATTTGGGAAGGGAAATATCTGCCTCTACCTTTGGCAGACTGACCTGTACCTGGGGAGCCTTGACTTTGGGAAGCTTCACACTCGGCAGCTTAACATCAGGCATTTTAAGTTTCCCCTGCTCACCATCTTTTCCTGCAGAAGTCCCGATTTCCAGTTCAGCACTTGGAGCCTGGATTGCGGGTCCTGACAGTGTTATCTCTCCTTCTGCCCCAGCTGACGGCACTGTCACCTGGGGCTCTTTGAGGCTTGCTTCAACATCTGCTATGCCACCACTGGTCTCTTTTGTGGTGGACCAGCCAAATGAAGGCATGCCGAATTTTGGCAGTTTGAACTTCCTTTCTTTTCCTTTCGCATCTTTCTCTGTGGCTTTTATTTCACCTTCTATCTTTACCTCTTGAGCTGTTGCTTCTGGGCCTTTAATGTCCACCTCGGCCTTTGGAAGAGAAACGTCTACTGATGGGAGGGTGATGTCCACCTTTGGTGCTTGAAGGTCTGCTTTAGGCATTTTGGGCATTTTGAGTGACGGCATTTGGATTTTCCAGCCGGAAGCTTCAGTCTCTAGGTCAGGAAAATCAGCTTCCACTGCTAGCGTCGGGGTTTCCACGCCGATTGCACCCACTTGGCCTTTGACTTTTGGCTCGGGAATGTCAGCTTCCATTTTGGGTAAGCTGATCTCGCCTTCTGGCACTTTGCCTTTTGGAAGTGAAACTCCAAACTTTGGCTTTTCAAATTTAGGCATTTGAATTTTCCCTTCCAAACCGGCAGTTTTCACCTCTGCTCCCTCCACCGCAATTTCAGCTGATGGTGCTTTCGCTTCAATTCCTGGACCCTTCAGCTCAAAGGAACCTTCTATTTTGGGAATCTTCACTCCAGGTGCTGAGATTTTGACATCTGCAGGAACGGAGGCTGCTTTCAGGTCAGCTTCTTGAAGACTGACATCACACGTGGGAAGTGAGACATCGGCTTTGGGTAAAGTAACGTCCACGTCTACTTTGGGAGCTTTGATTTCAGGTTTAGAAAATCCCGTAGAAGGCATCTTGACTTTTGGCATGTGTATTTGCATCCCTGTTGCCTCTGCTTTCCCTGTCTCAACTTCAATACTGCTTTCCATGGCGGGAACTTTCACTTCAAATCCCCCCTCTTTCATTTCGGCTTGTGATTTGGGAAGGGAAATATCTGCCTCTACCTTTGGCAGACTGACCTGTACCTGGGGAGCCTTGACTTTGGGAAGCTTCACACTCGGCAGCTTAACATCAGGCATTTTAAGTTTCCCCTGCTCACCATCTTTTCCTGCAGATGTCCCGATTTCCAGTTCAGCACTTGGAGCCTGGATTGCGGGTCCTGACAGTGTTATCTCTCCTTCTGCCCCAGCTGACGGCACTGTCACCTGGGGCTCTTTCAGGCTTGCTTCAACATCTGCTACGCCACCACTGGTCTCTTTTGTGGTGGACCAGCCAAATGAAGGCATGCCGAATTTTGGCAGTTGGAACTTCCTTTCTTTTCCTTTCGCATCTTTCTCTGTGGCTTTTATTTCACCTTCTATCTTTACCGCTTGAGCTGTTGCTTCTGGGCCTTGAATGTCCACCTGAGCCTTTGGAGGAGAAACGTCTACTGATGGGAGGGTGATGTCCACCTTTGGTGCTTGAAGGTCTGCTTTAGGCATTTTGGGCATTTTGAGTGACGGCATTTGGATTTTCCAGCCGGAAGCTTCAGTCTCTAGGTCAGGAACATCAGCTTCCACTGCTAGCGTCGGGGTTTCCACGCCGATTGCACCCACTTGGCCTTTGACTTTTGGCTCGGGAATGTCAGCTTCCATTTTGGGTAAGCTGATCTCGCCTTCTGGCACTTTGCCTTTTGGAAGTGAAACTCCAAACTTTGGCTTTTCAAATTTAGGCATTTGAATTTTCCCTTCCAAACCGGCAGTTTTCACCTCTGCTCCCTCCACCGCAATTTCAGCTGATGGTGCTTTCGCTTCAATTCCTGGACCCTTCAGCTCAAAGGAACCTTCTATTTTGGGAATCTTCACTCCAGGTGCTGAGATTTTGACATCTGCAGGAACGGAGGCTGCTTTCAGGTCAGCTTCTTGAAGACTGACATCACACATGGGAAGTGAGACATCGGCTTTGGGTAAAGTAACATCCACGTCTACTTTGGGAGCTTTGATTTCAGGTTTAGAAAATCCCGCAGAAGGCATCTTAACTTTTGGCATGCGTATTTTCATTCCTGTTGCCTCTGCTTTCCCTGTCTCAACTTCAATACTGCTTTCCATGGCGGGAACTTTCATTTCAAATCCCCCCTCTTTCATTTCGGCTTGTGATTTGGGAAGGGAAATATCTGCCTCTACCTTTGGCAGACTGACCTGTACCTGGGGAGCCTTGACTTTGGGAAGCTTCACACTCGGCAGCTTAACATCAGGCATTTTAAGTTTCCCCTGCTCACCATCTTTTCCTGCAGAAGTCCCGATTTCCAGTTCAGCACTTGGAGCCTGGATTGCGGGTCCTGACAGTGTTACCTCTCCTTCTGCCCCAGCTGACGGCACTGTCACCTGGGGCTCTTTCAGGCTTGCTTCAATATCTGCTACGCCACCACTGGTCTCTTTTGTGGTGGACCAGCCAAATGAAGGCATGCCGAATTTTGGCAGTTTGAACTTCCTTTCTTTTCCTTTCGCATCTTTATCTGTGGCTTTTATTTCACCTTCTATCTTTACCGCTTGAGCTGTTGCTTCTGGGCCTTGAATGTCCACCTCAGCCTTTGGAAGAGAAATGTCTACTGATGGGAGGGTGATGTCCACCTTTGGTGCTTGAAGGTCTGCTTTAGGCATTTTGGGCATTTTGAGTGATGGCATTTGGATTTTCCAGCCGGAAGCTTCAGTCTCTAGGTCAGGAACATCAGCTTCCACTGCTAGCGTCGGGGTTTCCACGCCGATTGCACCCACTTGGCCTTTGACTTTTGGCTCGGGAATGTCAGCTTCCATTTTGGGTAAGCTGATCTCGCCTTCTGGCACTTTGCCTTTTGGAAGTGAAACTCCAAACTTTGGCTTTTCAAATTTAGGCATTTGAATTTTCCCTTCCAAACCGGCAGTTTTCACCTCTGCTCCCTCCACCGCAATTTCAGCTGATGGTGCTTTCGCTTCAATTCCTGGACCCTTCAGCTCAAAGGAACCTTCTATTTTGGGAATCTTCACTCCAGGTGCTGAGATTTTGACATCTGCAGGAACGGAGGCTGCTTTCAGGTCAGCTTCTTGAAGACTGACATCACACGTGGGAAGTGAGACATCGGCTTTGGGTAAAGTAACGTCCACGTCTACTTTGGGAGCTTTGATTTCAGGTTTAGAAAATCCCGTAGAAGACATCTTGACTTTTGGCATGTGTATTTGCATCCCTGTTGCCTCTGCTTTCCCTGTCTCAACTTCAATACTGCTTTCCATGGCGGGAACTTTCACTTCAAATCCCCCCTCTTTCATTTCGGCTTGTGATTTGGGAAGGGAAATATCTGCCTCTACCTTTGGCAGACTGACCTGTACCTGGGGAGCCTTGACTTTGGGAAGCTTCACACTCGGCAGCTTAACATCAGGCATTTTAAGTTTCCCCTGCTCACCATCTTTTCCTGTAGATGTCCCGATTTCCAGTTCAGCACTTGGAGCCTGGATTGCGGGTGCTGACAGTGTTATCTCTCCTTCTGCCCCAGCTGACGGCACTGTCACCTGGGGCTCTTTGAGGCTTGCTTCAACATCTGCTACGCCACCACTGGTCTCTTTTGTGGTGGACCAGCCAAATGAAGGCATGCCGAATTTTGGCAGTTTGAACTTCCTTTCTTTTCCTTTCGCATCTTTCTCTGTGGCTTTTATTTCACCTTCTATCTTTACCGCTTGAGCTGTTGCTTCTGGGCCTTGAATGTCCACCTCAGCCTGTGGAGGAGAAACGTCTACTGATGGGAGGGTGATGTCCACCTTTGGTGCTTGAAGGTCTGCTTTAGGCATTTTGGGCATTTTGAGTGACGGCATTTGGATTTTCCAGCCGGAAGCTTCAGTCTCTAGGTCAGGAACATCAGCTTCCACTGCTAGCGTCGGGGTTTCCACGCCGATAGCACGCACTTGGCCTTTGACTTTTGGCTCGGGAATGTCAGCTTCCATTTTGGGTAAGCTGATCTCGCCTTCTGGCACTTTGCCTTTTGGAAGTGAAACTCCAAACTTTGGCTTTTCAAATTTAGGCATTTGAATTTTCCCTTCCAAACCGGCAGTTTTCACCTCTGCTCCCTCCACCGCAATTTCAGCTGATGGTGCTTTCGCTTCAATTCCTGGACCCTTCAGCTCAAAGGAACCTTCTATTTTGGGAATCTTCACTCCAGGTGCTGAGATTTTGACATCTGCAGGAACGGAGGCTGCTTTCAGGTCAGCTTCTTGAAGACTGACATCATACGTGGGAAGTGAGACATCGGCTTTGGGTAAAGTAACATCCACGTCTACTTTGGGAGCTTTGATTTCAGGTTTAGAAAATCCCGTAGAAGGCATCTTAACTTTTGGCATGCGTATTTTCATTCCTGTTGCCTCTGCTTTCCCTGTCTCAACTTCAATACTGCTTTCCATGGCGGGAACTTTCACTTCAAATCCCCCCTCTTTCATTTCGGCTTGTGATTTGGGAAGGGAAATATCTGCCTCTACCTTTGGCAGACTGACCTGTACCTGGGGAGCCTTGACTTTGGGAAGCTTCACACTCGGCAGCTTAACATCAGGCATTTTAAGTTTCCCCTGCTCACCATCTTTTCCTGCAGAAGTCCCGATTTCCAGTTCAGCACTTGGAGCCTGGATTGCGGGTCCTGACAGTGTTACCTCTCCTTCTGCCCCAGCTGACGGCACTGTCACCTGGGGCTCTTTGAGGCTTGCTTCAACATCTGCTACGCCACCACTGGTCTCTTTTGTGGTGGACCAGCCAAATGAAGGCATGCCGAATTTTGGCAGTTTGAACTTCCTTTCTTTTCCTTTCGCATCTTTATCTGTGGCTTTTATTTCACCTTCTATCTTTACCGCTTGAGCTGTTGCTTCTGGGCCTTGAATGTCCACCTCAGCCTTTGGAAGAGAAACGTCTACTGATGGGAGGGTGATTTCCACCTTTGGTGCTTGAAGGTCTGCTTTAGGCATTTTGGGCATTTTGAGTGATGGCATTTGGATTTTCCAGCCGGAAGCTTCAGTCTCTAGGTCAGGAACATCAGCTTCCACTGCTAGCGTCGGGGTTTCCACGCCGATTGCACCCACTTGGCCTTTGACTTTTGGCTCGGGAATGTCAGCTTCCATTTTGGGTAAGCTGATCTCGCCTTCTGGCACTTTGCCTTTTGGAAGTGAAACTCCAAACTTTGGCTTTTCAAATTTAGGCATTTGAATTTTCCCTTCCAAACCGGCAGTTTTCACCTCTGCTCCCTCCACCGCAATTTCAGCTGATGGTGCTTTCGCTTCAATTCCTGGACCCTTCAGCTCAAAGGAACCTTCTATTTTGGGAATCTTCACTCCAGGTGCTGAGATTTTGACATCTGCAGGAACGGAGGCTGCTTTCAGGTCAGCTTCTTGAAGACTGACATCACACGTGGGAAGTGAGACATCGGCTTTGGGTGAAGTAACATCCACGTCTACTTTGGGAGCTTTGATTTCAGGTTTAGAAAATCCCGTAGAAGGCATCTTAACTTTTGGCATGCGTATTTTCATTCCTGTTGCCTCTGCTTTCCCTGTCTCAACTTCAGTACTGCTTTCCATGGCGGGAACTTTCACTTCAAATCCCCCCTCTTTCATTTCGGCTTGTGATTTGGGAAGGGAAATATCTGCCTCTACCTTTGGCAGACTGACCTGTACCTGGGGAGACTTGACTTTGGGAAGCTTCACACTCGGCAGCTTAACATCAGGCATTTTAAGTTTCCCCTGCTCACCATCTTTTCCTGCAGAAGTCCCGATTTCCAGTTCAGCACTTGGAGCCTGGATTGCGGGTCCTGACAGTGTTATCTCTCCTTCTGCCCCAGCTGACAGCACTGTCACCTGGGGCTCTTTGAGGCTTGCTTCAACATCTGCTACGCCACCACTGGTCTCTTTTGTGGTGGACCAGCCAAATGAAGGCATGCCGAATTTTGGCATTTTGAACTTCCTTTCCTTTCCTTTCGCATCTTTCTCTGTGGCTTTTATTTCACCTTCTATCTTTACCGCTTGAGGTGTTGCTTCTGGGCCTTGAATGTCCACCTCAGCCTTTGGAAGAGAAACGTCTACTGATGGGAGGGTGATGTCCACCTTTGGTGCTTGAAGGTCTGCTTTAGGCATTTTGGGCATTTTGAGTGATGGCATTTGGATTTTCCAGCCTGAGCCTTCTGTCATAGGATCAATTTGCACTGGTGCTTTTGGGACCTCCTTATCAATTTCCAGTCCTTCCATTTTTAGTGTTTTCTTTTGCATGTCAGTTTCCATTTCGTGTAATGTGATTTCACTTTCTGGCTGCTTTCCCTTATTGATGCCAATTCCAAACTTTTCTTGTTGGATATCTGATATTTGCATCTGATCCTGCTCCCATTCTTCATTTTTCTCTTTTTCTTGTTTTGTTTTTCCTGTTTCTTTTGTTGTTGTTTTTATTTCTAGACCTTTTATTTGAATAGAACTGTGTTCTAGGTGATCCCTCATTTCTTTATTTGTTATTCCTTCTCCAGGACGTTGTAGAAGAATTTTGGTGGGTTTTTGTTCTGATGAACCTTTTTGTTTCTTTTTTCTGGTCCTTGGTAATGCTTGCGGTATTTGTTTGCTTTGTGTGTCTTTGAGACCAGGTGTTTGTATTTCTGATGTAGGTTTTGATATTTGTGTTGTTATTGGTGGTATTTGTGGTGTTGTAGTAGTAGGTTTAGATATTGCTATCTGGTCCTTTTGTTTTTTAATGTTAATTTCAACTTCAGGGCACTTCTTTGTATAGATTGGTAAGCCATTTTCCATGTCTTTTAAGTCTTTTTTGACATTTTCTTGTATTTCACCTGCTTTTGTTTCATGTGCAGAAGACGTAGTATATTGTACAGTTAGTATTTCTGGAGTTTCCATGCTGATATCTTCTTTTCGTATTTTATCCTTTTTTGTTGGTGTCACGTTTTTTATTTCTAATCTCTGCTTCTCTTCTGTTTCTGCTTTTGTTCTATGCATTTTGAATCCAATATTAGGGAACTTCAGTTTCTTTTGGCTTCCTTTTTTCTCTTTAGCACAGAATTCTTCTTCTTGTAATTGTGACTCAGTGTCAGTGCTTGTTGGGGAAATATCTTGTATAGCATGCTCATATGCATCTGATGTACTATGAGATCTTCTGTGCCCCAAAATCTTTTTATTTTTCATTGACTGGAATTTGGGCCATGACAATCTCTCTTTTCTGGGTTGTTTTGTTCTTCCCAACCTTTTTTTTGCAATTTCCTTTTCCTTGTCTTCTTCTGAAGTAATCTTTTCTGAAATCTCCAGTGTTGTTCCAGGAATTTTTTCATTAAGCTCTTTTTCCTGAAGAAGAGGTTGTTTTTTTGTAAATATGAATATAAAATGTGTATAATGTTCATCTTGTTTTGGGTGCAATACAATCAAAAGTTACATGCAATGAAATTATTATATTAAGTTAATAGATGTATATAGCTACCGAAGTCTAGATTCTATAGAAAACATCCTGTCTTGTAGTCAACAGCAACTCCTAAATATATTTTATTCTGAGATTATTCAATTTGCAAAGTGAGAAATAAGATACATTTTAATCAGATGGAAACCCATGATTAGATTCTGTTGTGACAGATGTCAGTGACTAAACCAGTATTGACTATAGGTGCTCAAAAGAAAAGCCATTTTTTGTTGACATTTTATATGTTGAAATATTCCAACCATGGCTAATACTGACTTCATTTGGAGCAGTCTCAAATCCCTAGGATACCTAGTTGAACTCTAAAACATTGTGACTAAAAATATCTTCTAAAAATTTGTCCTTACTGTTTGATGATTTTATATTTTCTCTATCACTAGTTTATAGTCGAAGAACCAAATCCCTTTCTCACTCTGGACCTGTTCCTGTTTCCATTCACTGAAATGGAAGCTGGGTCAGACTCTGAGTCCTCCCTTCAACAAAACTAAACTACCATCATATTCAATGTAAGTTTAGCTTGATTAAGGACTTAAGTGAAATACTCCCTTGTAGACAGGGCTTAATTTGGACTGAAGAGGTGCATAGTTTTTGTGCTGGCTTTCTGCATAGGAGCGGATTTCACCCTGAGTGTGCACTGCAGGTTTTGTCCAACAGTATCATAAAGGTAGTAAAGTGAAGCATGTGTGTGTTTGCGGGACAAGGGCCTGTATTTTCCCATCTCCAATGGTACTATATAATGGACGTTTGTAGTATTTTCCTATTCTTTCTAACATGATACAGAAATAATTTTACCTGAGTTATTTTTTCCTTCTTGGGTTGTACTGTAGAATGTATTTTTTCTAGCTCTTCTTTCCCACCAAGTTTTCTTTTGAGGCTGAATTGTACTTTGTATGGCTCGGAATATTGTAGAATCTTGAGTGCATCTTCATATTTGATATTATCAAAAAATATTGTGGTACTTAATAGCTGATCACCTGCAAATGGTACCAGACATTTTATTTTAAGATATCAGTTTGCTATATCATGCAGTTTTTCAGATCACATTTTTCTTGATGATCATATAAACATGAAGGGTCATAAACATATGATGATTATATAAAGCATATCATGATTTGTTTTAATATGTATGCTTTGGAGTTTTATTTGTTTAAATAGTATTATTTATTGTATTATTGTGTATTCATGCACATAATAGTTCATAAAAGGCTTACTGCATATTGGGCCACAGTCTTCATAGATGTAAGTTACTTTCATCTTTGAAATTTAATGAATTAATTGTGTGTATGTATATATATATGTATATAAATTACTGACTAGTTCTAGTGAAGAGTAGTGTATTCCATGATTTGTAGGAAATCCATATTTCATTATTATTTCAGGTACTGAGCCTGCAAACTGCTCATGGGAGTAAAGTTAAACATGTGTATAGGTGTTTGCAGGACGGGGACCTATTTTTACTAGTAACTGAAAATATGATTGTGTGTGTGTACTTATACACAAACTTTGTGATTTTTATTTTTTATCAAATTTCTAGATAATAGTGTTTTTAAAAAATCCAGAATATCAGACTCTACCTTCTCTCAAACTGAATATTTTCGAAGCAGGGGATTCCTTGAGCACTTGTTTTACAAATATTCCTTCACTTCCTCCACCAGTCACACTAAAACCGCTAGCACCAGATTCCACTTCTGTTTTCAGGGTCACCTCCATAGACGCCTAGATGCCCAGAAAGATGTCATGTTAAAATTCATTGTTAATTCACACCGACCACTTGAAACTATACTGAAATCTTCCTCACACAAAAAATGAGCACCTTCGGACATACTTACCATATCTCCCTCAAGAAAGTTTGCTTAAAAATGGGAACTTATATATACAATATGGGCAAAGTGCTGAACACCTTGACTCCATTCCAGTGGGACTGTGCAAATATTTAAAGTTAAGCAGATGCTTAAGTGTTGTGTTGGATAGGGGCGAGATTGCTCAGCTTCAGTCCTGCTCGGGCAGCAGAAAGACAGAGCTTCAGGGAGGAAGGGCTGGGTCCTCTCTTTAAAGTTCATTTCATTTGCCCCAGTCCCAAGCTGTACAGGCGCCAACTTTCCAATGTGCCCGGGGGGTGCTGGACCCCTGGCTCTGCCTGGGCCCCGCCCCCTGTCCCCACTCATCCCTTCCCCCAAGGCCCCGCCTCTTTCTGCCCTCACTCCACCCCCACTCCATTTGGTTCAAGCTGTGTGCATATTAGTCTCCTAAAGGAATAATGGACTTAATATAACATGTATTGTCCAGGAGACGGGCAGTACAGAACATATATTTCTGGGGAAAATCTAAGATGGGGGTGGGCGTGTTGGGGTTACTCTGCAGTATAGTCAAAGCTGGTGCGAACCAGAGTGTCACCCACATGTAGCCAGCAGGCTACAGTTACATACACTCAGGGTGTGGCTTGCATGCTGGAAGACTGTGAGCAACCAGGTGGGAGCTACTTTAGCAAGGCATTATAAGGCTCCCAAGGTTGCAGGGCAGGGATGACACAGCTGCTCATCAGTCTGGATTGTACCCTGGTGTGTCACACACACCTGTGAAGCTTTTATACTGTAGAAAACAAAGAGCCTAACTGTAAAAAATTGCTCTGGGGTTTTTACAGAGGTGTGGTATGTAAGATCATACTCTCTCTTTACCCCACCCCATTAAGGCAGGAGCTTTACATTATAACGAAGTTCTTTCCATTGGGAAGGGGAAAATAACAGCGGTGCACATTCCCATGATGCAGTAATTTCTTGTGACTTACACAGTATACAATATACAAAAGTATACAATAGGAACCTTATTTATTAAGCAGGTTGCCCAAACTCATCTGAATCCATTGCTCTTTCTCCTCTATTTACTCCTGCCATATTTGCACTTTCTAATGAAATTTGCTTTCTGTGTAACCTTTTAAACTCACCTGTGAATGACTCATTTTTTGTTTTTCTGTAGAATATTTTTTGTTCTCTGTCTCTTCTTGTAGCTGGAAAAGCAATTGTAATTATTTAGCGTTCGGCTAAGATAGTATTGTAAAGTTCACACAGAGATTATATGGCCTCTGCCTTGCTCAAAACAGGGCTCTTAGCCTATATTTTGGTGAGAGCTAAAATTCATAATTCACACTGAAGTCTATTACTGTTTTAAAAACCAGGAGCGGATGTCTCCATTGGAGTCTATAATGTTAATTTTCAGTTCAGTGTGTGTGGATTTAACCACATGATAGGAGCTGTGCAGTTTGTTCGGTTTGCTGGCAATTAAAAAAAATAGTTTCAGTTCAAACTGAAAACAAATTTTTTTGAATTTTTGGTGACTTAAAAAGCAAAAAAAAAAAAAAAATCATCCTTTCAGCTCAGTCAAAACACGCCATGCTTCATTTTGTTTTTGAGAATTTTTAACATTTTTAAATATTGTAAATAAAATTAAAAGGCGTTTCAAAATGAGAAATCCTTTTACAGACTATTTTTACAACCAAGCCATTTAGGTGAAACCGACAAGAATTCCCATATATTTTGATTTCACATTTTTTTTCCGGAACAAACTGTATGTCAGTCACGCTGTGGATCTATCATGCTTGTCTAAACATGCATGTCTGAGGTAAAAAAAAAGGGGGGGGGGGATATCTGAACTATTTTATCTGGGACAGCTACCTCAAAAAAGGGACAATCCCGGGAAACCCTGGGCATTGTGTATAACCCCACAATGTGCAAGGAGGATGAAATGAGAGCCTGTGGGCTCAATCAGCTTTGCCCCACTACACCTGCAGTAGCTGTCAAACTTAGAGGGAGGAGCTAAAAGCTCAGTGGGGTACCGACCAGGAAGGAGAGCAGATGTCTGGCTCTGATTCAGGGGCAGAAGACTGTCTGCATCCAGGTAGTTGTGTTGGCCTGCTGCTAGATAGAGCCTCCCTGAAGGAAGGCAGGATAGCTTGCAACTGGGAGTACAAGGCAGTTGTGAAGGCAAGATGGAGGAAGTGAGTTTCCCAGGCTTCTGCATGCTGGTGGAGGGACAAGAAAACTCCCACAGGGTCAGGAACTGCCCTGCTAGGGGAGTAGAGAAACTCTCCTGCAGCAAAGCCACATGAGTGGCAGAAAGTGCTAAAGCTCTGCAGTGAGCTTGTGAAAGGGGTCTAGAGACAGAGAGAGAGAGAGAGAGAGAGAGGCTGACAGACAATGAGCCTTGGACAAGGCTGTGGGAAAGGCTCAAGACAGGTGGAGGAAGGATGTGGTCCAAGGAGGCAGCAGGGGGTCTATGAAGACACACCTTGGCTGCTTATTAAAGGGTTCCTGGACTGGAACCCAGAGGTGAGGGAAGGTTGAGGAAGGTGTGTGGAAAGCCCCCTTACCCCAGGGTTCAGGCTAATGAATCTGGAGCTGGGTTGAAAACCCAACATGAGGTTAGTGAACTGTTGTTTGTTGGACTCTTGGGTTATCCCAAAGAGGGTCGGACTATCTATGCTCCAGCCAGAGGGCTGAGTCACAAGAAGAGGTGGCGCATCTAAATAGCCATTTGTCAGAGACAAGAGAGGGAGGATCCTGTGGCATTCCATGTGGCCACGAGAGATTGCTTCAGTGGTGAGTCACACTCGTACAGTATCACACTAATTAAATCTTTACCCTTTAATTAACCAAGAAATACAGATAATTCCAAAGACTATATTATATAAACTTGATCTTAGGCTTTTTTTTTTTACAGGTTATATCTTCCAGAAAGTTGTTTCCTGATACTCTCCACCCCCCCTCCAATCAGGAAAGAATTAGGAAAAAATCCTTTAATGATTTACATTTTCATATAGAAAACCAAATATTTTCTTAATGTAATGTATATATTGCTGATCATGCTTTTTCTTCACAATGAAATGTCAGCTGAATCCTGAAACTCTCCTGCCCATAAATACAAGTAATACGCACTATTTGGTAAACTAAAAGGGCTAGGAAAGGATTGACAAGGTGAGGGTGTGGATTTCAACATACTTTTCCATACAGGTCCAAATTCTAGTACTACGGAAGTCAATGGGATTTTTGCTAATAAGCCCCACAAGATGAGAATTTAGCTAAAAATGAATTGAGTGTAACATGAAAACCTTATCTATGTCTTGCCTTTTTGTTAAAATATTCTTCTTCTATGGAATACTCATAAACTGGAGAGGATCCTTGTGGCCTTGGCCGTATGTTTTCTATTGTCACTTCATTGACCTGCGGGAAAGAAATGAGGGGAAATAATGGTCATCATTTAGCAACAGTAGGGAGGCAATAAATATAATATAAAATTCCTCTCTGTGCAAGCCTGATACCGGTGATGGTGGCTGCAGAATGGCCATTTGTTATTTCCTTTTGGGGCAAACATAATTCCTGTTTAAGAATTTGATGTAAACAACAGAGGATATAGTTCTTGGAAACAGAAATGATGCTTTCACAATGTCTTTCTGAACTAAGGATAATTTGAAATCCAAACAGATTAGACAGAAATAATGATCACAAGAGGTTATGACGACTTTCCCCCCTTGCTTTAGGGCTAAATTATGCCCCCAGTAACCTCAGATGTGCAGTGGAGCCTCATAGCAGTTGGAATTCCTAGGAGGAATTTTGGCTGATTCAGCAAAATTCCTTCTGGGGTCTCTGAAGAAGATCATGCCAGTGGACAAGTTGGACCATCCTTGAAACAAAAATTCAACCACTGTGAAAACGAGAATTTGCTATATCATAGAATATAACTTTTACTGGCATGTTACAAATCTCTGAGAGGGAAAAGCCCTCCCTTTAATGCAAAGAGCCCTACTCTAATGCACGTTACACTGCCCCAAATTCTGCCCTTTGAAATTCTGTATATCTGAACATCAGTTTATCAGAAGGCCAATCCAACTGTCACGATGTCTCCTTAACAGAAATAATGACACATCTTTGTGAAAAAAAATTGTAAATAAAATATTAATTCTCAAGCTTTCAGAAGTAAACAGTAACATTACTCACAGAATCGTCTTCTTCTGTATCAGCCTCAGCCTCAGGCTCCCCTGGTCTCAGCTGTATGCCAGAACCTGGAAACAACATATGAGCCATCAATCTAGGCGCTGCTCCATCAGCTCAGTGCACAAGGCAGTGTGTTTTACAAATACAAAGTTTACAGAGCAGTACGGTTATGGAAAGTCACAGAATGGCCTGATATCCAATCTTTGTGGCAGGGTTTCTCAAATTTCATCCTGCTAGTCTTCCCAAAGGTACAAAAAATAGTCACACCTCCACTGATGAAAACTTTGTAAAGAGAAAAGAAGAAAGAAGTCCCAATCCTGGAAAAATACATTACAAGCTGGCAGGAACCTTTTAAATTAATGGGAAGGACTGTGGCCTAATGGCTCGAGACAGGCACTAAGCATCAGGACCTCTGAGTTCTATTCCAAGCTCTTCAATTGACTTGCACGCTCAAAGAGATAGGAAAGCATACAGAAGTCAGGTAGCCTGAAATAATAGTTCCTGAAATGTGGGAATTGCCTCATGTCATGGGTGTTAATGCTGAAGCTTAATGATGGCATTTTAAATATCAACATTAACTATTTTACACAAATCATTTTAGCTGAAGCATCTAGCTAATGTGCTTATTCATAATTGTTTGGTGCATTGGAGGATATTGAGACTGGGAGATGGGGGCTGGGGTTGGTTGCTGGAGTAGGAAACTTGGAGTTCCACTTTCCAAGGTGTTCAAGTCACCTCTAACCTTGTCCTCTCAGGGTGAATGAAAGAGGAAGTCCAGAACTTCCTTACTGACAACAGATTCAACTGCCTTGTGGATATGAAATCTGAAACTGCTGCCTACAGCTTCTCAAGGGTTAAAACTCTCTTTCTACCAAAGCCACCACCATTCTGATGCAGTTAGACACTGGTGATACAAAAATCTGCTGTGAATGGAAAATTTGGGGGCAGTATAAAATCAGGTGACTCTAGTACCGAAATAGTTAGCACATGGAATATTATGCTGGTTGCAAGATTTATTTTTCAAATATGATACAACTAAAGCATCAGAATTTGAATTTACTTGAAGCTGCCAGAGAATTTCCAAAGTGCTGCAAATTCAGCACTGGGATATATCAGAGAACCAGGGGCCTTGCTGTGGAATATAGGTCTAGCTTTGTGCAGAGTGCTTAGGGCCATGATAACCAAAAAGACTCAACTGTTATTGGTCAGTATCAGGTAGCCATGGCAGGGATAGCTGAATTTATTTAGACAAAATAAAAAGCAAACTAAACCTTTGTCTGGTGGAACCAAATTTCCTAACGTTTGAAGGCTTTCCATCACTTATCCAAGGACACCAGATGTTCAGAAGTGACCAGGGATTTTGAACCCCTCAGTTTTGGGTGCCCAAACTGAAACATCTCTAAAAAGCTTGATTTTTCAGAGGCTGGGTTGTTGTCACTTCCTGAAAACCGGACCCCTTTTAGGTGCCTTGGGTTGGACACCCAAAAATTGAGATACCCAAAATCACTAGTCACTTTTGAAAATGTAGGCCTAATTGATGATAGCATGATAGAATTGTGTATTCTCTGCACATTGTTCCACTAATACTCCCCCATGAGCAAATATTCCTTTTCTTCCTGGCCTTTCTAGTCACTCCTCTTACCCCACCCCCATCAAACCTCATGCTCTATTTTTTTTTTACTTTGTGTTTTTTATGCCACATTTAGGGCCCAGTTGTCATGCATGTGAGTAGTTCTCACTCACAAATGATCCTATTAATGTCAAATAAATTTATGAGCAGTTCAGACAATGGCAAAGAGACCCACAAGCAGAATGGTCCAACTTACTGACCACTCTGAGTGAAGAATCTCCAGGTCAGATCTCCCATGTACAGTCTGATGAATGATAACCGGGATGTGTGAAGGGGCCAGCCCTACTCGTGTATGTTTAACCCTCTATATTGCTAATCTTTGTCTAAGGTGACTTTTTTGTTGCTAGCTCATCTTCATTGGGCTCTGCCCACTGTTGTTTCGTTTTTCCTAATCTGGTTTTTCTTTGCATGTGAAAAATTACTTAGATAATATTATTGGTATGAAATAATAATACTCAGAAACAGCTAAACGATCTGATCAAGGATTAAAAGCGTCACTTAAAAGAAAACAGAGTTCTTCAAATGTAAATATCCAAAACAATTCTGGGCTAAAGGTTTCAAAGAAGGCGGGTATGCAGGTTGGGCTCCTAAGAGCCTACATCATTTCTATGGGCCTGATTTTTCAAAGCTGCTGAGCCATTATCAATCTCGCAAAAGTTAATGAGCATTGTGAAGGTTCGGCATCTTTGAACATCAATACAATTCTGTTTAAAACATAAATGTGTGTTTAGGAGCCTAAATGTGGGCACTGAAGTTTGAAAATTTTGGCCTGGGAGGGGCGGGGGTGGGGTAGCTTTTACCCACCTGTAATTCAATTAGAGTTTTGTGTGTGCCATGGCTGTAGACCTGAGCCCCGAGCGTTTAGTTTGGTTGGCTTTTCTAAAGATGCAGCTGCAGATGCCTAGTCTTATGGCGGTTACCGTAAGCCCAAGTCTTCACTATTTTCTTGGACATTTTGTATGATTGTGTTTTCACTGGAAAACAAAAACAAAAATGCACCCACGAGCACAGGTGGCCAGCAAAGTGACTTAAGAGACTATCATTTCAGTCTGTTCACTCACTTGCTCCTCAGACATGTCAAATGTAGCACTTGAAGTCCTGCCACGGCTAGGTTAATTATAGTGTTGAGTGTGGGTAGTTGGCAATAATGTTGTCATTTGCTACTGGAAGAGAGAAAGGAAAAAATTCTCTGTACAGTCTGTAGGGCTGATTCACCCTGCTGTTCCTCCTGTTTTACCTCGGTATGACATCAGTGATTTCAGTGAAATTACTCCTTTATCGAAAAGGATCAATGCAGCAGGGAATCAAGTCCTCCGTTTTCAAAACCAGAATGGCCCTATAAACTGTACCTGGTCGGCTTGTTTTGCTGGGCAGAAGGCCACACCTTTTTTTGTCCTATGAGGTGACTGCATGAATTTACACTAGAAGTTCTGACTAAGGTACAATGAAACTATACAAAACATGTTAAACCACATGCTTTAAACAAAGGAAACCTATAATGACTATAGGTCTTTATCACCTGCAGGTCTAGCCTAATCCCTGTGAGGACTAGGCACTAAGACTGGGATGTTCAAAAGGCCCAAGGGAATTAGGCACCTCATTCCTACTGCGTTTCAGTGACAGTTGGGGACTTATCTCTCAACCTTGACTGCTATTTTTAATTCTGATTTTAACTGTCTGTGACTGAATTCTCAGTTCATCTCTTCTCCAGGGCAAGCACAGACAGGTGGGTGGATTGTAGCAGTGATGGAGCAAAGGGAGGTTCCTGCATTTTGCCAGCGATGGGTCAACTGGATGGAGAAACCTGATACCCACAGGTATTTTTCAAATACCTGACCAACCTACAGATGGTAGATATCACTCATCATTCTGACTCATTCAGGGGTATTGTACATCTGACAGGCAAAACCCTCACCTGTCTCTGGACATAGGGGTGTTTAGAGATTCACCAAAAGATACACCAAAATGCAGCCATGTATTTTAAGGAGCAAATCCATCCCCGAGAGTAAAAAGACCTCTTTCTTCAGTTTTGGTTAGTGAGGGAGGGAGTACCCCTGTGCATCTCTTCCTGAAGTACTGCTAAAATTATTTACTCCATGAAAAAATTAGGAAACCCAACCCCATCTCACCCATAGAGAAATGACTTGGGTGATGGAGAGAGGAGGTCTCCTGCACAAATATCCTACCTCTCAATAAACTTTGCACATCCTGCCACTGAGTGAATATGAATCTGTCCTTGCTGCCCTACTCATAGGCCAGTTGTCCTCCAGATCAGTTAGCCTTGTATCCAGCCTCCTTATGCAGCCATCTGGGGCTAATACGTCCCTTTCTGACACAGTAAAACTAGCCCCAAGAATTGGCCCAAATTTTTCTTATTTCACAAGACACTAAATGCAAACTTATAAAAATGAGAACTATGCTGATTAGTTTTGTCTTAAGCAAAATTCTTTTTTTTTATGTCTATAAATAACTGCGCCAAGAAACTGTGATTCATGTGTATGTCATTTTTATGCTCTACATAGCTGTTATGCCAACATTTCATAGGTTTTAATTCTTTGCATAAATCCTTGACAATCAACGCTTTGTCCAAAACATTTTCATAAACAAAACGGAATTCATGTCTGTAACCACTTCCAATAGCTACTGGACTGATTTCAGAACAGAGGAATTTTTTTGAAAGTAGGGAGTAGGAGTTATATTGAACAGAACAAGTTCATATCATATGACTCCAAATCACATCAGCTTTTTAAAATACATTTTTCTGATGATTTCTTTCTAGTGTGGCCAGCTCAATTTGCCTGGTTTGGAAAACAAAAAAAAAGCAAAACTTTAAAACCAGGTAACCATTTCAATGTTCAAATCTACCAATGTAACAATTTCTAAAAAAGCAACATTTAAATGTCAAATTAAAGTGTGACAGTATCAGCTAATCTAACAGTCAGTCATGCTTGAATTTGTCATTTACATTTAATTAAAATCTAGATTTAATTTGGAGACTGGGAAATTAATTTACAATAATATGCATGTATTTTTAAAGAAAATAAGAAAAAACAAGAAAATTCATATAAAATGTCATTAAAGGTATATTTTAAAAACTTGAATGAATTGCGTGTGTACCAGTCATCATCCTCTCTGTTTTGCTTGAATGTTGTATCTCTTGTCTTTTTAGGGCCTCATCCTGAAAACACTTTATGTATGCGAGTAATTTTGCCCATTTAAGTAGTTCCATTTATGTCTACTCACAGGGTTAAAGTTACACATGTGCGTAAAAGTTTGTACAATCAGCCTCTTTAGGCTTTGTCTTCACTGACATAAAGGTGTTTTTACCACAAGATAACAAATGTGTGATCGTTATCTCACTGTAAAATCCTAATGGAGACAAGGCATCTGTAGTTTTTATGATGAGGTAGGTAGGTGACGTCCACACTATACTCCCTGCGTGTGGCTGACTTCACCTAGCCCTGGTCTACATTAGGAGTTTAGGTCGAATTTAGCAGCGTTAAATCGATGTAAACCTGCACCTGTCCACACGATGAAGCCCTTTTTTTCGACTTAAAGGGCTCTAAAAATCGATGATTTCCTTACTCCACCCCTGACAAGTGGATTAGTGCTTAAATCGGCCTTGCCAGATCGAATTTGGGGTACTGTGGACACAATAAGATGGTATTGGCCTCCGGGAGCTATCCCAGAGTGCTCCTTTGTGATCGCTCTGGACAGCACT
This sequence comes from Eretmochelys imbricata, assembly GCF_965152235.1. NCBI lineage: Eukaryota > Metazoa > Chordata > Testudines > Cheloniidae > Eretmochelys > Eretmochelys imbricata. Next base: position 115,822,961 of record NC_135577.1, read on the forward strand.
CTCAACTCAGATGCACTGGCCAGGTAGACAGGAAAAGGCCCACGAACTTTTGAATTTCAATTTCCTGTTTGGCCAGCGTGGCAAGCTGCAGGTGACTATGCAGAGCTCATCAGCAGAGGTGACCATGCAGAGCTCATCAGCAGAGGTGACCATGATGGAGTCCCAGAATCGCAAAAGAGCTCCAGCATGGACTGAACGGGAGGTACGGGATCTGATTGCTGTATGGGGAGAGGAATCTGTGCTATCAGAACTCCATTCCAGTTTTTGAAATGCCAAAACCTTTGTCAAAATCTCCCAGGGCATGAAGGACAGAGACCATAACAGGGACCCGAAGCAGTGCCGCGTGAAACTTAAGGAGCTGAGGCAAGCCTACCAGAAAACCAGAGAGGCGAACGGCCGCTCCGGGTCAGAGCCCCAAACATGCCGCTTCTATGATGAGCTGCATGCCATTTTAGGGGGTTCAGCCACCACTACCCCAGCTGTGTTGTTTGACTCCTTCAATGGAGATGGAGGCAACACGGAAGCAGGTTTTGGGGATGAGGAAGATGATGATGCTGATGAGGTTGTAGATAGCTCACAGCAAGCAAGTGGAGAAACCGGTTTTCCCAACAGCCAGGAACTGTTTCTCACCCTGGACCTGGAGCCAGTACCCCCCGAACCCACCCAAGGCTGCCTTCTGAACCCGGCAGACGGAGAAGGGACCTTCGGTGAGTGTACCTTTTAAAATACTATACATGGTTTAAAAGCAAGCATGTGTAATGATTAATTTGCCCTGGCATTCGCGGCTCTCCTGGATGTACTCCCAAAGCCTTTGCAAAAGGTTTCTGGGGAGGGCAGCCTTATTGCGTCCTCCATGGTAGGACACTTTACCACTCCAGGCCAGTGGCACGTACTCGGGAATCATTGTACAACAAAGCATTGCAGTGTATGTTTGCTGGCGTTCAAACAATATCCGTTCTTTATCTCTGTGTTATCCTCAGGAGAGTGAGATATCATTCACGGTCACCTGGTTGAAATAGGGTGCTTTTCTTCAGGGGACACTCAGAGGTGCCTGTTCCTGCTGGGCTGTTTGCCTGTGGCTGAACAGAAATGTTCCCCGCTGTTAGCCACAGGGAGGGGAGGAGGGGGAGGCAAAATTCGACCTTGTAACGAAAGCACATGTGCTATGTATGTAATGTTAACAGCAAGGTTTACCGTGAAAGAGTGTACCCATTGTTCTAGAAAATGTGTCTTTTTAAATACCACTGTCCCTTTTTTTTTCTCTACCAGCTGCATGAGTTTCAATGATCACAGGATCTTCTCCTTCCCAGAGGCTAGTGAAGGTTAGAAAGAAAAAAAAAACGCACTCGTGATGAAATGTTCTCTGAGCTCATGCTGTCCGCCCACACTGACAGAGCACAGACGAATGCGTGGAGGCAGACAATGTCAGAGTGCAGGAAAGCACAAAATGACCGGGAGGAGAGGTGGCGGGCTGAAGAGAGTAAGTGGCGGGCTGAAGACAGGACTGAAGCTCAAATGTGGCGGCAGCGTGATGAGAGGAGGCAGGATTCAATGCTGAGGCTGCTGGAGGATCAAACCAATATGCTCCAGTGTATGGTTGAGCTGCAGCAAAGGCAGCTGGAGCACAGACTGCCGCTACAGCCCCTGTGTAACCAACCGCCCTCCTCCCCAAGTTCCATAGCCTCCTCACCCAGACGCCCAAGAACGCGGTGGGGGGGCCTCCGGCCACCCAGCCACTCTACCACAGAGGATTGCCCAAAAAACAGAAGGCTGGCATTCAATAAGTTTTAAAGTTGTAAACTTTTAAAGTGCTGTGTGGCCTTGTCCTTTCCTCCTCCACCCTCAGCACCCTCCTGTGCTTCTCTCCTCCACCACCCCTCCTGGGCTACCTTGGTAGTTATCCCCCTATTTGTGTGATGAATTAATAAAGAATGCATGAATGTGAAGCAACAATGACTTTATTGCCTCTGCAAGTGGTGATCGAAGGGTGGTGGGGTGGGTGGTTAGCTTACAGGGAAGAAGAGTGAACCAAGGGGCGGGGGGTTTCATCAAGGAGAAACAAACAGAACTTTCACACTGTAGCCTGGCCAGTCATGAAACTGGTTTTCAAAGCTTCTCTGATGCACACCGCACCCTCTTGTGCTCTTCTAACCGCCCTGGTGTCTGGCTGTGCGAAACTAGCAGCCAGGCGATTTGCCTCAACCTCCCACCCCGCCATAAACATCTCCCCCTTACTCTCACAGATATTGTGGAGCACACAGCAAGCACTAATAACAGTGGGAATATTGGTTTCGCTGAGGTCTGAGTCAGTAAACTGCGCCAGAGCACTTTTAAACATCCAAATGCACATTCTACCACCATTCTGCACTTGCTCAACCTGTAGTTGAACAGCTCCTGACTACTGTCCAGGCTGCCTGTGTACGGCTTCATGAGCCATGGCATTAAGGGGTAGGCTGGGTCCCCAAGGATAACTATAGGCATTTCAACGTCCCCAATGGTTATTTTCTAGTCTGGGAATAAAGTCCCTTCTTGCAGCTTTTGAAACAGACCAGAGTTCCTGAAGATGCGAGCGTCATGTACCTTTCCCGGCCATCCCACGTCGATGTTGGTGAAACGTCCCTTGTGATCCACCAGTGCTTGCAGCACTATTGAAAAGTACCCCTTGCAGTTTATGTACTCGCCAGCTTGGTGCTCCGGTACCAAGATAGGGATATGGGTTCCGTCTATGGCCCCACCACAGTTAGGGAATCCCATTGCAGCAAAGCCATCCACTATGACCTGCACATTTCCCAGGGTCACTACCCTTGATATCAGCAGATCTTTGATTGCTTTTGCTACTTGCATCACAGCAGCCCCCACAGTAGATTTGCCCACTCCAAATTGATTCCCGGTAGCTGTCTGGCGCTGCAAGCTTCCACAGGGCTATCGCCACTCGCTTCTCAACTGTGAGGGCTGCTCTCATCTTGGTATTCATGCGCTTCAGGGCAGGGGAAAGCAAGTCAGAAAGTTCCATGGAAGTGTCCTTACGCATGCGAAAGTTTCGCAACCACTGGGAATCGTCCCAGACCTGCAACACTATGCGATCCTACCAGTCTATGCTTGTTTCCCAGGCCCAGAATTGGCGTTCCACGGCATGAACCTGCCCTATTAGCACCATGATGCCCACATTGGCAGGGCCCATGCTTTGAGAGAAGATATGAGGTAGGTCAAACCTTGGCTGCTGATGAGAGAGCCCCTGAGCCAGGACCCGGAGTAGAGGATGGGCCCAGGTCCCCCTACCAGCAGCTGATGAAGTGGCACCAGCAGGGCAGTGAGCAGGAAGACTTCCTGAGCCCATTTGCCAAGAAGTACTCTGATACCCCGGAAGTGGGGAACACATATGGTGACCTGGCCGAAGAGCCGAATCATGAAGAGGAGGCTGGAGTGAGAGAGGTCTGCAGGGTGAGAGGATGGTGGGAGAGAGACTACCAGGGCGCAATGCCTGGCCGGAACTAATCCCCAGGATGGCCAGCAGGAGGCGCCACTAGCAGTGAGTGGAGCCTGTGACAGAAGACCTGCATAATTAGCATCTCGGAAGGTTTTAAACAAGCTCTTATACCGATAAGCCATTCCAAGATGTGCATTAGTAGTACACGGGTGCAAGCACCTCGCATGCATTTGGCTCCATACCTTTAGTCACCCCAGATGTGTGCCTATTAACTCACACACTTGAGGGGTTGATTGCTGTCAGTGAACAACTCTGTAATTCTACGTATTTTTATTTGAAAACCCTTTTTCAAAATACGATATTGTGGCAATCGGTGCAATGTATTCCTCCGCTCTGAGGAGTAGTGCCTATTAAAAGCACAAGTAAGAACAGTTAAGAAATGTTTTTAACTCCTTTTCTCCATTATTTTTAGTGTATGAGCTATTTGTTATTTTTTCTCAGCCCGTTTTCTCTTTCTTTAAAGTGTCCTTCCTATGTGAACTCTTCCTTTTTCCTTCTAGAAGCCCAGAAGCCTAGCTGCGCTTGCAGCTGCGGTTTGTGGCCCAACGGCCAATTTCAATTCACTGTCTCTGGCGAATTCTAAATTTAGGATATGAAACAGTTCCTAGGTTAGCTCCTGATTCAGGAAAACACTTGCGCCCACGCTGAACTTTAAGCATGTGCTTGAGTTTCACTATTGTCAATGGGATTTAAACACATGCGTAAGAGCCCTTCTTGGATAGGCAGGTTGTCCTGAATCTGGATTTTTTGTTTGTACAATAGTAAGAGGGTTAACTGTAGCTGAAAGGGCATTTTGTGGTGGAGGTGATGATAATGGCAGTTCAAACTTGCTACTTTTTCTCTTTCAGCCTTTCACCAGCCCCTTAGCTGCATCTTTTCACCCGTTCCTCCAGCATTCCCTTCTTCTGCCCTTATTATCTTTATTCCCCATTAACTTAATGGGCTTAGGGATTGTTTGTGTTTCAATGGTGGGATCCTCGCAGAATGCCCTTTGGGGAGTTGGTGAATAGCTGAGACATCCTCCAGAAGGTTCATGTGGCCAATCACAACAGAGCTTTGGACAGTCAGTCAACCACCAGCTTCTACTAAACTAGTGAATTCTTGGGTTTGGTCTACCTAAAGTTCTCATAATTGGAAGTTGCCTAAATTGGAACTTTTAATTTAATTAAAAAGCATCACAAACAAACCAAACCAATGTTAAAACAACAGTGAAACAGACCAACCTCATCATCTCTCCTACTCTACCATTTCCTGAGCAAAAGCATGAATCTGCAGTATTTAAACTACTCTCAGCTCTTTGGGTTCCTTTTCTGCACATTCCAGAATCTACTGTAATAAAGATTCATGAATCAATAAGCAGAACCACTTTCTTTTCCTAATTGCATCATGTGGCTGGACTAGTCAGCATTTGCCAGTCCATCTGCTAAATATGCTGTGCAAATGGTATGTACAGCATAAAAATAGTTATCGTACTCATTGTAATCAGCTGCCTAAAATATTCCAATGTTCCTCCTGGTGTTCCCCAGAGCCCTCTTTCTTTTTTTTTTTTTTCTTTTTTTTTTTTTGCTCAAGTTACAAATGGAAATGATGACCCATTGCTACACTGAGGAGTAAAAAAGCCAACACTTTCATAAGCTTCAAGATCTATTGTTATAAAAGAAAACCCCTGTAGCTTCCCTTAATGAAACTGCAGTCTTGAAGGGCCATGACATGACTGATTAGTGCATCTGATTCAACTGATATGAAAACATCTTAGCTACCATTCCGCTGAGAGGGTTTTTTATTTAAAGGACAATGTTGTTTGAACACAGGAACATGAACAATAAAATCTGTAACCGCAGAGTAACTCAGTGCCTGCCTGTTAGTATTTCCTCTTCCCAGTGGGATATTTTGCTTGAAAGAGAAACTGGGGAAAACTTCCTGCTTACCATGGGTGTCATTCCCATTTTCATTAGCGGTGCTCGTGGCTATGCACTGGCATGAGCCTATGACATTCCAGTATGAATTTCCCCAAACTTCTAGGCTGTTTGGATACACGTTTGGGTTGGGGGTGTCTTGGTTGGTCAGGTCCCCCTCCTGAGGCAGTCAGCAATCTCAGCTATTAGGGAAACATCTTTCTAGATTCACTTGCTGAAGGTAAAATGTATTTGTGAAAAAAAACAACAATAATAAATGGCTTTTCCTGATAAAACTATAATGAGCTGTAAGGCACATATGCTTATCTGGCTTTCATGTGGTATGTGTATGCCTGAAACTGAATACTGACAGGTTAATCGGATATTGTAATATGCGTGTCTAGGAAAGCTCCGGAAATGTCTGCCAAGAATTGTGAGGCTCATTTTCAGCAGAGATTTCCTAGAACATCCCATGTACTGTATGACTGGAGAATAGGATCTTTTTTTTAAAAAAAAAAAAAAAAGGGGGGGGGGGGGAGTGATTATTAATGACCTTGAGATGGAAAGTGGGGACTGTAAGTGGGGCCGGGTAGGGGTATGGCCGGGGGCAGGGCTGGAGCAGGGAGGGGTTAGAGCTGGGCTAGGTGGTGCTCCCTTCCCACCCTCTGTGGGGGCTGGCCTGGGCCCTTCCACTCCCCTGGATATTCCTCTGTGCTCCAGTTTGGGGACCACTGGGTTGGACTGACCTCTGGAGGATCTTTTATTTTTATTTATTTATTTATTTATGACCAATTCACCTAGGACACCCAGTCAGGACCCCTTTGTGCTAGGTGCTTTTAACAGAACAAAAAGACAGTTCCTATCCCAAAGAACGTACAGCTTATAAAACATTTTCTTTGGGCTTAACCAACTATCAGTGAAAGGTGAGATAGAAACATGGAAGTCAAAGCAGGATGGATATTCACACTACTCTAAGTACAAGATCTAACAAACCAAGGGTGGAAAGAGGGGTGGATGATTTTATTAATGATTGTGTTTTAATTGATATGCCCTCTTCACAAATAAAATCCCCAGAAAAGGCATATTGCTCATGAAAAGAACTATCGTTTGCAATGGGAACCAGGAATTTAATATGCTCACTCAGGAACGAGCTGTTTCCTGGCACAGTGGCACATCTATACTGTATTTTGGAAGATAAACTTAACAGACTTAGAGGACATTTTGGAGCACGAGAATTAATGTTCTCAGGCTGGGCTATACACAGGCTTTCTCAGTGTGAGTCATATTTTAAACAAGGACAGTATGCTAGTGGGGGTTTTTTCCGACCCCTTTTTTTTCTTTATTGTCAAAATGAAGTTTCCCAGGTCCTGGGTTAAAGTGTTTCATCAAACAATCTCTAGAATGTCCATTCCTCATCACTTGGCTGAGGAATACTGCAGCATGATTACACTTTCTCTCCTGATCTCTATAGGAAATGCAGTTTGGTGGGGCCCACAAAACTCTTATGTTTGCCAGGATGAAATCTCTGTTATTAATAGAACATTTTCAGGCTAACACCCAAAACTAAAATTGTTTTCCAGAGGTAATGTAGCCTTTGGCAACAAGTCCTTCAGCAAAAGTTTATTAAGGGAATATCCCCACATTTGCAGGACCCTCAGGAGGCTATAACCAATGAGTGAGGAGTGATATCCCAAGAGACATAAAGACCACCCAGTCATAGTAAGTCTTTGAATATGTCCCTTCTGGTTCTTCCCCTTCTCCATTGGTTTGAATACAGCTGGGAATGACAGGATGGAGTCAATCTACCCAATGTTTTTGTGTTTTTAATGGCCACATCTCATTAATGCTAGGGCTTGTTCTGATTTCTGCTTTGTCCTGAAGGGTTAGGAATAATTTCCCTGGATAAATGGGCATCCTGTGCTCTCATGTTTTTTTTGCCTTGGACATACAGGAATTTTCTATGACATTACTCAATCTTTGTATGTGATAGGATTAGGGTGACCAGATGTCCCGATTTCATAGGGACAGTCCCAATATTTGGGGCTTTTTCTTATATAGGCGCCTCTTACCCCCCACAGTCCATCCCGATTTTTCATACTTGCTATCTGGTCACCCTAGATAAAATGGGATGTTAAAATGTGTCTTCCTTTCTGTATGAATTCTCTTGGTGTTTTATAGTATGCCATAATTATAGTGATAACCATAAGGATGTCAGGATGATCTTCTAATAAGTCAAGTTACCATCAGTTATGGTAACTTCTTTTTAAAAGTATGATGCGCCCATTCTCACACCTTCACTGCCAGCATGAAAGCACTTTTATATTTGTTTCAAGTTTCAAATCATATGTCCCATCTTATGACTGGTCCAAAATTCATTGCCAAAATTTGGAAGGCCAGAAATGGATTACAGCCTTACCTCCCAAACAAGGCATATCGTGAAAATGTTCAGAATCAGTTTTACCACAGGTGATACTCAAGAGCCAGCTCTTGTGAGGGCAAACCTGGGAGATGGCTCATTTCTTGCAGGAAATCAAGCCTATATCAACTCGAACAATATAAAATTAACATGTCACACATTAAATGGATTAAATACTGGCTAACTGATGGGTCTCAAAATATAACTATAAATGGAGAATTGTCATTGAGCAGGACTGTTTCCAGTGGGGGTCCTGCAGGAATCAGTTCTTGGCCCTAAGCTATTTAAGATCTTTATAAATGACTTAGAAGAAAATATAAAATCAGCACTGATAAAGTTTGCAGATGACACAAAAATTGGGGGAGAGGTAAATAATGAAATGGACAGGTCTTTGATTCAAAGCAATCAAGATTGCTTAATAAACTAGGTGCAAGCAAACCATATGCGTTTTAATACAGCTAAATATAAATGTATACATCTGGGAACAAAGAATGTAGCCCATGCTTACAGGGGACTCTATTCTGGGAAACAGTAACTCTGAAAAAGATTTGGGAGTTGTAGTGGATAATCAGTTGAACATGAGCTCCCAGTATGGCCAAAAGAGCTAATGCAATTTTGGGATGCATAAATGGGGAATCTCAAGTAGCACTGAAGAATGTATTTTACTGCTGTATTTGGCACTCGTGTGCTCACTGCTGGAATGCTGTTGTTCTGGTGCCCATAATTCAAGAAGAATGTTGTTAAATTGGAAAGGGTTTAGAGAAGAGCCACGAGAATTATTAAAGAATTAGAAAACCTGCCTTTAGTAAGACACTCAAGGAGCTCAATCTAGTTAGTTTAACAAAGAGAAGGTTAAGGGGTGACTTGATTACAGTTTGTAAATACCTACATGGGGAACAAATATTTAATAAAGGGCTCTTCAATCTGGCAGAGAAAAGGTGTAACAAGATCCAATGGCTGGAAGGTGAAGCTAGACAAATTCAGACTGGAAACAAAGCGTGAAGTTTTAATGGTGAGAGTAATTAATCATTGGAACAATTTATGAAGGGTCGTGGTGGATTATCCAACACTGACAATTGTTAAATCAAGATGTGGAGGTTCTTCTAAAAGATCTGCTCTAGGAATTATTTTGGGGAAGTTTTATGGCCTGTGCTATACAGGAGGTCAGACTAGATGATCCCAATGGTCCCTTCTGCCCGTGGAATCTATGCCTGTGATGGGATATCCATCCCACACAAGGCAGAGTAGGTTAAGTAAGGTTAATTAACTTGATTGGCTGCAACTGAGGGAGAGCCAGGGATTGAAAGACTGATGGAAGATGAAGCTCAGCTGCACAGGTGAAGGCTGGGCTGGTATAAAGCCAGAAGTTGGCAGCAGAAAGGGGTGACAGGGAAGTAGTCTGCAGTCACTCCCTGGAAGAAGGGAGATATGTCCAGGGCTAAGGCATTAGGTAGTCTGCAGTTATTCCCTGAGAGGAGGGAGTTTTGGCTGATAAACCTGCAGGAGCCCAGAAGATAAGAGCAGAGAAGTAGGAAGGAGTCCAGGGAAATAGCAAGTAGGTCAGGGCACAAGCAGACTGCAGTTGCTGGACATAGGACTGGAACCCGGAGCGCAGGCCAGGCCTAAGATCCCCTACCAGCTGCTGGAGAAGTGGCACAGACTGGGTAGTGGAGCCAAAGACTGCCTGGGACAGTTGTCCAATGGGACTTTGATACCTTGGAAGGGAGGATTATAGTGACCTGGCTGGAGGGCTGAGTCACAAAGAAGGAGTACACCAAGTCCTAGAGAGAGAGAGAGAGACCATGGGGTGAGGAAAGGGATATGGGACTCAAGTGGAGCTAATCACCAGATGTGGCCACAAGGAGGTGCCCAATGGTGAGTGGAACTCTGTGGCAATGCCCTATTGAGATTTTTGTATTTTAGGCAGGCCCTCAGGGCCATGTACCCTGTGTATGAGCTTAGTGTCTTACCAGGCTTGGGAATTTTGGAATTAGAAGGGAGTTATAACTTGTCAGAACAACTGACTGTCTAGTTATTTTGGTTAATTAAGTTGCAGCCTTTTTTCGTTAAACTGATTCTCATTAAGCTAATCCTTGATCTGTATCACAAACCAGTCTATCCAGGTAAAACTGAGTCTCTGCCTTTCCTTCACAATGTAGTAGAATAATTCCCTAATATACTGCCTTCTAGATAGCTGTGAATTCAGCATTACTCCTCTAGAAAGGCAGGCAGGTGGGTATCTAATGTGAAATAAGATCCCTCAAGCTTAAGCATGTTATCTATACTACATTGTTTTGCATCTCCAACCCACTGAGCCAAAGAATCCAGCTTTTTTTTACAGTAGATTTCCTGTTTCACTGTCAAAGCTCAGCCTGGTTCCAATTTAAATATTGATCAAATAAAAAATGAATATATTGCTTGAAGCGTACTAGATTGGTAGCCCTGGAGGCTGTAGCTCTGTCTAACTAGAGAACAAGTACAGCATGATCATGGCTTTAAGCTTCCACTGTCCTCTTAATAAGAACCTGTCCTCTTAATGTGATTCAGCACTGACCTGGAGAGGCGACAAGGTAATGCAACTCATTCTTGTCCTCTCTATGGCCATAAAACCAAATCAAACCCAACCAAGCAAACACCCTCTCTTCCCCCCGCCCCACCAGTTAACACCAGTTCTAATGGTGTTTGCTGTGGCGTGGACATTTGTCCAGTAGGAATAATACTGACAGCATCAATTCATATTGCATATGAAACCAAATGTAGCACATATGGACTTTCCATCACTGCCACCCATAACTGGATTTGAACATATTAGTCAGGTGATAATACTTTGCACACCATTGTGGTATCTAGGAACATTCCCTTTCAAAACAGGAATGCAATCAAAACATTGTAGCTTTTGTACAACCATTTGTAAAGATTCATAAATATCTGCCCTTGGAAACTGCTTTGTTATTTGAGGAAAGCAACTTGTTTTGATCTTAAACATTACAAAAGAAAAGACTTGTAACTTAAATTACTCAATTTAAGAGCAATAATGAGAGAGTCTGAGTGTGGGGGGGAATGCAACAGAAATTTTCTATGGGAAAATATTTTATGTCACTGACAAAGTTATTAGTTTCCTAAATTTAAGTTAGATAAAAATCTTTTCTGCCAAGAGACCAAAGCTGTAGCAACATAATATTTGGCACAGAACACCTTGCTTTATCTGTATGCACTTCAATGGGGAGGAAACTCTTTTAAATTCAGAAAGTGTCCGGAAACTGTAAACTCTGGGTTCACAAAAGGGAATTCAGATTTACAGATAAATCTAGATACAGCCAGATTCATCCCTGGCACAATTCTGCTGACTTAAACAAAATTGAAGTTTGGTTGGGTTGACCTGAAGGGGGACAGATTTGCAAATACTCAGAACCCTCAATTGACACCAATCTTCAAAAAACCTCAGCTAGTATTTAGGCACCTAAATAAGCACCAGATTGTCAAAAGAGGAGAGCACTCAAAACACAGCTCTCCTGAAAAATCTTGACCATTTATTTTGGTTCCTAAATGACAGCTGATCTCTTTTGAAAATCTGGCCTAGTTACATAGGGGGTAAACTTGGCCCAGTATGTTCTAACCATGCAAGGATGTAGTTTCACAAACTCATCTTTATGTATTTGTTAAATAATCATAATCTGTTTTCTGAATTTGCAGTTACATTGTTGGAAATTAGATAATTATCTTCAAGTGATTAGAAAGTACATTTAGGATCATAAGATCATGGCTGTTACAGAGGGACAGACAGTGCTGGAGCTTGAAGATCACAAATTTAATTTATCAGTTTATTATAGTTTTTTGCAAAGTCCATGTGAAACATTGTGCGGGTATTGTAAATAATGTAATGTTCTTTACCCTGCACCTCTCCCTCCCTGCTGCCTGGACACAGTGTCAGCATCATCAATCCAGCACAGCTGGGGCACCCAAAAATAACAAACCAATGTTCACACACAACAGAGAAAAATACGGTTTAGTTAAGGAATCAGATTTCAGTTGTATGTTTCCCAAGGGTTATTATAAACAATAGTGAAAATAATTTTTAAAGCTATAAAAAAATATCTCCTTGATAGTGTCTTGGGTTTCCTTTTAAGTCTCATATAGTAGAGAACATAATTGCACTGTACTTTCTAGCTCCAGCAGGCGGTGAATGAACTGAGAGGGGTGGAGTTGTTTCAGAAATCTAAAAAACATCATGTCTTGCCCTGCATTACTAATCCTAACACTGATGTATAATACTTCCAGCAGTACAAAGCAGTTCTATTAAGTAGAAAATAATGGCATCTTTGTCGAAATGCGTAGCTGTCTTTTTATCATGTAGCTTGGCATGGAAGACTATTCACATGTAAAGGTTAAACACATTTTGTGAATTAAAATAACTTCAGAGTGCATTCTTCCTGGAGCTACATAGTTAACATTTTCTTCACAAAAAAATGTAGTCCCGTGTTCAGAGGTAATATATACAAGAGCTGTGATGATTTGGGGAATCTATGTACAATTCATGAATTCTGGTTGATTTTACATTACTGAATGACACCCTCTGATACCAGGGCCATGGCATGTCTCTCCCAGACCAGGGACAATGGAGAGTCGTTAACTTGAATGGCTCCCATTCAGATGGAAGCACCTTAGGACAACACGGTGGCTGAAACTAGAACTAGTTTTCTCTAGCTTCTCTGAAGGAAGCTTGGGTTGGGAGCAGAAAAGGGGAAACAAAGAAACCAGGGTTAGTGGTAGGACCTTGTAAATAGGACCCGCTCAAATTCATGGTCCATTTTTGTAAATTTCATGGTCACAGCATTTTTAAAATCTTTAATTTCATGGTTTCAGATATTTAAATCTTAAATTTCATGGTGTTGTAACAAAACATGAATTTGTATTTAAAAATGGCAAAATATAAACATGTAAAGCCCTTAAGGCTCAGCATCTCTCAGTCTGGGGTCCTGACCCAAAAGGGGGGTTACAAGGCTGCTTTCAGAGCTGGGAGGCTGGAGAGCAGCCGCTGCAGGCTGGGGGCCCAGCTTTGAAAGCAGCGCTGCCACCAGCAGCAGCACAGAAGTAAGGGTGGCAATATCGTGACCCTCCCCTACCCCCCCCCAATAACCTTGAGACCCCTCCTTTTGGGTCAGGACCCCCAGTTTAAGAAACGCTGTGTACTTTTACCCTCTGTTATCAGGTATATTTATAGTATAGGATAAAAGTACACAAAAGACCAGATTTCATGGGGGAGACCAGATTTCACGGTCCGTGATCCATTTTTTACTGCTGTGAATTTGGTAGGGTCCTACTTACAAGCACAGAAACACTCTCAGAATCAAAAAAGGAAGCTTGGGGCAAGAGGGAGGAACAAAGGGGCATGTGTTTTTGTAGCAGAGGGACTTTTCTGACTGAGGGATTGATTCAGCCCAGGGCAAGACCAAAGGAAACTGATTCGGAAAAGAAAGAGAGGGAGACTCCATGATTCAGAGAAGCCATGAGCTGCAGGAGTGGGTATCTGGACACTCTAGAGAACTCTGCCTTAATCCCAACAAACTCTCCAAAGTGGTAAGGAAACTGAGGCAGGGAAATGTGTGGACATTTCTCAGTTTGCATGAATCTGCATCTTTTTTCGGCTATCTAATGTAAAGAGTAATTGTTTTAGATTCCCTTTTTGCAAACCTGTTGGGTTATGTGAACATAAGAACAATTATTGCGTGTCCCTGACGAGTTAAATGGTAAACTAGCACGTCCACAAGATTTGGTGCTCTGGGACAGGGTGTGTGTAAGCCACTATGGTGTCTTCTGGGGCTCAGCACTCATCCTGAGAGCCTAGGGCAGCTGGACTGTGCGGCCCCATTTCCTTGAAGGGGTAACAGACAGAGAGCCTGCACCCAGGGAGTGTGCTAGAAAAGTCAAAGAAAGAGACAGTGCTGGAGCCTACCCAGTCTCAGGCCTGGTTTACACTAAAAAGTTAGGTCAACCCAGCTATGTTGCTCAGGGTGTGCCCTGAACAACGTAAGTAAGCCAACCTAACCCATGGTATAGATAGGAAGAATTTTTCCATCAACCTAGCTACCACCTCTCAGTGCGTTGGGTTACCTACATCGACAGGAGAACCCCTCCTGTTGGCGTTCATAGCGTCTACACTGAGGTACTACAGCAGCGGAGCTGTGCCCCTGTAGTCTTTTAAGTGTAGACAAGCCCTTAGGCAGCTTAAAGAACAGGGGGCTGGTGTGTTCGGACCCAAACACAACTTCCTGGTGAGCAGGGGGAGCTCAACCAGGAGCGTAAATTAGACTCCTTGTCCTGATTCTGATCTTGTTGTAAATCAGGATTGACTCCACTGAAGTCAATGGAGTCACACCAATGTAAGTGAAAGGAAAATCTGACCCACTTAGACTCAGACTCCTTTAGACTCCTATTTAACAGTGTGTGGGCTGGAGTTTCCACTACCTTGCACCTTATGTAGTCATTTACCCCTGTTCAAAACAGATTTACACCCACTGTGCACAGTTGTAATGACTACACTTCACTGCAAGGCAGTGGAAAATCAGGTCCTTTGAGCGGAAGAGTGGGTAATATACTCACCAAGGAACTGTAAAGTGTAGGTTATAGGAGAGGGTGGCCTACTTTAACTTCTTCCACCCTGCCTTACTCCCTGGTTTCAAGGAGGCATGATCGGCAAGCATGCGAACACAGCCATGACCGCAGCTTCCTGTTCATTAACTGCAGTGAACAGTTCCTTTCTAAAGCGAGGCACATGCTGGTCCCTCACAAAGGAGCAGCAACATGCACTAGAGGTCCTCGCTGTCAGCTGCACAGTGATGGCAAGAGGTCTGACACCCTCCTGTCACCAGCATTGCTCCTCTGTTCTCCAACCTGCAACTGATGGAGGGGGAAAACAGTCCATCCAGAAGTCACCCTTGAGCTGCTCCCTTAAGGAAGTAGAGGAGGCGCAGTCTCTGACTGACCGGTAGCTGTCTGGCGTTGCAAGCTTCCACAGGGCTATTGCCACTCGCTTCTCAACTGTGAGGGCTGCTCTCATCTTGGTATTCATGCGCTTCAGGGCAGGGGAAAGCAAGTCACAAAGTTCCATGGAAGTGTCCTTATGCATGCGAAAGTTTCGCAGCCACTGGGAATCGTCCCAGACCTGCAACACTATGCAGTCCCACCAGACTGTGCTTGTTTCCCGGGCCCAGAATCAGCGTTCCACCGCATGAACCTGACCCATTAGCACCATGATGCCCACATTGCCAGGGCTTGTGCTTTGAGAGAAGTCTGTGTCCATGTCCTCATCACTCTCGTCACCGCGCTGAAGTCGCCTACTCGCCCGGTTTCACTTTGCCAGGTTCTGGTGCTGCATACACTGCTGGATAATGCGTGTGGTGTTTAATGTGCTCCTAATTGCCCAAGTGATCTGAGCGGGCTCCATGCTTGCCGTGGTATGGCGTCTGCACAGAAAAAAGGCGTGGAATGATTGTCTGCCATTGCTCTGACAGAGGGAGGGGCGACTGAGGACATGGCTTACAGGGTTGGCTTACAGGGAATTAAAATCAACAAAGGAGGTGGCTTTACATCAAGGAGAAACAAAAACAATGTCACACAGTATGGCCCCCTCAAGGATTGAACTCAAAACCCTGGGTTTAGCAGTGCTCAACCCACTAAGCTATCCCTCCCTCTCGTATTTCAGGCAGGACTTCATGGAAGGAGGGGGGAGCAAATGAATACAAAACAAATGTTCTTTGACCATGGGATGGTGTTCCATGAAGGAGGAGTGCTAGGCAGAGATGGGCTCCACCTTACGAAGAGAGGGAAGAGCATTTTTGCGAGCAGGCTGGCTAACCTAGTGAGGAGGGCTTTAAACTAGGTTCACCGGGGGAAGGAGACCAAAGCCCTGAGGTAAGTGGGAAAGTGGGATACCGGGAGGAAGCACAGGAAGGAAGGTCTGTGAGGGGAGGGCTCCTGCCTCATACTGAGAATGAGGGGCGATCAGCAGGTTATCTCAAGTGCTTATATACGAATGCACAAAGCCTTGGAAACAAGCAGGGAGAACTGGAGGTCCTAGTGATGTCAAGGAATTATGACGTGATTGGAATAACAGAGACTTGGTGGGATAACTCACATGACTGGAGTACTGTCATGGATGGTTATAAACTGTTCAGGAAGGACAGGTAGGGCAGAAAAGGTGGGGGAGTAGCACTGTATGTAAGGGAGCAGTATGACTGCTCAGAGCTCCGGTACGAAACTGCAGAAAAACCTGAGTGTCTCTGGATTAAGTTTAGAAGTGTGAGCAACAAGAGTGATGTAGTGGTGGGAGTCTGCTATAGACCACCGGACCAGGGGGATGAGGTGGATGAGGCTTTCTTCCGGCAGCTTGCGGAAGCTACTAGATCGCACGCCCTGGTTCTCATGGGTGACTTTAATTTTCCTGATATCTGCTGGGAGAGCAATACAGCGGTGCACAGACAATCCAGGAAGTTTTTGGAAACTGTAGGGGACAATTTCCTGGTGCAAGTGCTGGAGGAACCAACTAGGGACGGAGCACTTCTTGACCTGCTGCTCACAAACCGGGAAGAATTAGTAGGGGAAGCAAAAGTGGATGGGAATCTGGGAGGCAGTGACCATGAGTTGGTTGCATTCAGGATCCTGACACAGGGAAGAAAGGTAAGCAGCAGGATACGGACCCTGGACTTCAGGAAAGCAGACTTCGACTCCCTCAGGGAATGGATGGGTAGGATCCCCTGGGGGACTAACATGAAGGGGAAAGGAGTCCAGGAGAGCTGGCTGTATTTCAAGGAATCCCTGTTGGGGTTACAGGGACAAACCATCCCGATGTGTCGAAAGAATAGTAAATATGGCAGGCAACCAGCTTGGCTTAACGGTGAAATCCTAGCGGATCTTAAACATAAAAAAGAAGCTTACAAGAAGTGGAAGGTTGGACGTATGACCAGGGAAGAGTATAAAAATATTGCTCGGGCATGTAGGAATGAAATCAGGAGGGCCAAATCGCACCTGGAGCTGCAGCTAGCGAGAGATGTTAAGAGTAACAAGAAGGGTTTCTTCAGGTATGTTGGCAACAAGAAGAAAGCCAAGGAAAGTGTGGGCCCCTTAATGAATGAGGGACGCAACCTAGTGACAGAGGATGTGGAAAAAGCTAATGTACTCAATGCTTTTTTTGCCTCTGTCTTCACTAACAAGGTCAGCTCCCAGACTGCTGCGCTGGGCATCACAACATGGGGAATAGATGGCCAGCCCTCTGTGGAGAAAGAGGTGGTTAGGGACTATTTAGAAAAGCTGGACGTGCACAAGTCCATGGGGCCGGACGAGTTGCATCCGAGAGTGCTAAAGGAACTGGCGGCTGTGATTGCAGAGCCATTGGCCATTATCTTTGAAAACTCGTGGCGAACGGGGGAAGTCCCGGATGACTGGAAAAAGGCTAATGTAGTGCCAATCTTTAAAAAAGGGAAGAAGGAGGATCCTGGGAACTACAGGCCAGTCAGCCTCACTTCAGTCCCCGGAAAAATCATGGAGCAGGTCCTCAAAGAATCAATCCTGAAGCACTTAGAGGAGAGGAAAGTGATCAGGAACAGTCAGCATGGATTCACCAAGGGAAGGTCATGCCTGACTAATCTAATCGCCTTCTATGATGAGATTACTGGTTCTGTGGATGAAGGGAAAGCAGTGGATGTATTGTTTCTTGACTTTAGCAAAGCTTTTGACACGGTGTCCCACAGTATTCTTGTCAGCAAGTTAAAGAAGTACGGGCTGGATGAATGCACTATAAGGTGGGTAGAAAGTTGGCTAGATTGTCGGGCTCAACGGGTAGTGATCAATGGCTCCATGTCTAGTTGGCAGCCGGTGTCAAGTGGAGTGCCCCAGGGGTCGGTTCTGGGGCCAGTTTTGTTCAATATCTTCATAAATGATCTGGAGGATGGTGTGGATTGCACTCTCAGCAAATTTGCGGATGATACTAAACTAGGAGGAGTGGTAGATACGCTGGGGGGCAGGGATAGGATACAGAGGGACCTAGACAAATTGGAGGATTGGGCCAAAAGAAATCTGATGAGGTTCAATAAGGGTCCTGCACTTAGGACGGAAGAACCCAATGCACAGCTACAGACTAGGGACCGAATGGCTAGGCAGCAGTTCTGCGGAAAAGGACCTAGGGGTGACAGTGGACGAGAAGCTGGATATGAGTCAGCAGTGTGCCCTTGTTGCCAAGAAGGCCAATGGCATTTTGGGATATGTAAGTAAGGGCATAGCGAGCAGATCGAGGGACGTGATCATCCCCCTCTATTCGACATTGGTGAGGCCTCATCTGGAGTACTGTGTCCAGTTTTGGGCCCCACACTACAAGAAGGATGTGGATAAATTGGAGAGAGTCCAGCGAAGGGCAACAAAAATGATTAGGGGTCTGGAACACATAAGTTATGAGGAGAGGCTGAGGGAACTGGGATTGTTTAGTCTGCAGAAGAGAAGAATGAGGGGGGATTTGAATGCTACTTTCAACTACCTGAGAGGTGGTTCCAGAGAGGATGGTTCTAGACTATTCTCAGTGGTAGAAGAGGACAGGACAAGGAGTAATGGTCTCAAGTTGCAGTGGGGGAGGTTTAGGTTGGATATTAGGAAAAACTTTTTCACTAGGAGGGTGGTGAAACACTGGAATGTGTTGCCTAGGGAGGTGGTGGAATCTCCTTCCTTAGAAGTTTTTAAGGTCAGGCTTGACAAAGCCCTGGCTGGGATGATTTAATTGGGGATTGGTCCTGCTTTTGAGCAGGGGGTTGGACTAGATGACCTCCTGAGGTCCCTTCCAACCCTGATATTCTATGATTCTATGAAATCTGGTCTATTTCTTGTTTTGATCCACTCCATCTATCTTTTACATCTTTGGCTGGCAGCAGACTGTGCAGAAGGACTGCAAGCCATCCACATCCCTTGGCTGCTTGGCAGAAGATGGTACAATAGGACTGCTAGCCATCCTCATCTCCTGCCTGCCCGGCAAAAGATGGTACAATAGGACTGCTCGCCATCCATATTGCCTGCCTGCTCATCATAAGATGGTACAATAGGACTGCTGCAGGACTAAAGAGAGTGACCTGGTCGAGTCACTCCTATTGTAGTCCCTGCACCCGTGTCTGCCCAGGCGCTCCTGGCCGACATGGCCAGGAGCACCTCGGACATGACGATGACGGCTACCAGTCCTATTGCACCGTCTGCTGCCACAAGGCAAGGGGTTGCTGCTGCTGTGTAGCAATGCAGTACCACGTCTGCCAGCACCCAGGAGACATACAGTGACTGTGAGCTGAGCGGGCTCCATGCTCGCCGTGGTTTGGCGTCTGCACAGGTAACTCATGAAAAAAGGCGCGAAACGACTGTCTGCCGTTGCTTTCACGAGGGAGGGAGGGAAGGGGGGCCTGACGACATGTACCCAGAACCACCCGCGACAATGTTTTAGCCCCATCAGGCATTGGGATCTCAACCCAGAATTCCAATGGGCAGCGGAGACTGCGGGAACTGTGGGATAGCTCCCCACAGTGCAACGCTCCGGAAGTCGACGCTTGCCTGGGGATGGTGGAAGCACTCCGCCGAGTTAATGCACTTAGAGCATTTTGTGTGAGGACACACACAATCGACTATTTAAAAACAATTTCTAAAAAAACGACTTCTATAAATTCGACCTAATTTCGTAGTGTAGACATACCCTTATAGAAGTAGTGAGACCAGATGTCCCGTTTTTAAAGGGACAGTCCCATATTTAAGCCTTCCTGCAGGCATCCTGACTTTTTCTTAAAAACAGGCAAATTGTTCCATATTTTCTGTCTCCCCCACATCAGTACTGGTGGGTCTTGCTGCTGACCAGATCCCCGCTTGCCAGCCGCCCTGCCACCAGCAGTGATTGCAGGGGTGGGGGTCCAGTGGCCAATGATGGGGATGGGTTTGCAAAGCTGTGGTGGGGCGAAGATGCAGCGCATGGGGCTGGACACTCCTCCACTGGTCATCAGCGCAGCCCCTGCTGCGTGCCGGCTCTTGGCCAGCCGGGCCTCCCTCCCCCCTCCCCCCCTAGCCTGTTTCTGGTTGGCACTTGCTGCACAGTGTGAGCTGCGGTGGCCGGTGAGTGTGGGCAGGTGCCAGGCAGCAACCAGTTACATGTTGTCTCTGCTGCCCACTCATCCGCCCTTTACATGCTCCACCTCTCGCTGTCCTCTCCCTGCTTTGCCCCTTCACCCCCCAGTCCTGCTGCTCCTCCATATCCACACTGGTAGGGCATATCCCGCTCCCAGCACTGTGAGGAGAACCAGCCCCTGGTCAGAGCACTCAGTTCACCAACAGCCTGGCTAGCAGGCTCCTTCTTTCCCCCAATGCCTCTGGCTGGGCTGGCCAGGAGAAGCCAAGCCCTGCATGTGCCAAAACCCCGCACAGAGCTGACATGAGGAAGCCTCTCTGCCCTTTAGATAAGCTGTAGAGTGGTGAGGGGTGGGGTGGGGATTTCCAGCCTGTTCATCCCTTGAACCTGCAGGCTCCACAGCAGCCCCCTGGGCCCTCTTAACCCCCTCATGCCACTCCCCCACCATGGGTCCTGCCTCCAGGGAGCAGGGGGGCTGCTCTGTACCCTGGATACCCTCCGCTGCTGAGCCACCTCTCTGTCCGGGTTCACTGAAGCCCCTGCCACCCGCCCCAGTCAGATACCCTGGTGCACAATGCATCCTTAGTGCTTAACCCCTTCCTGCCCACGCTGTAGCTGGGAGACAGGAAGCAGTTGGGTTGTGTCGATGGCCAGCAGCAGCCTGGAGGTGTTGGCTGCCTTTTGACACTGTGCAAGTGTGTGGGCAGGAAGGGATAAGCTGCTTCCAGCCACGGGGTGGGGATGGGGGTGGGGTGCGCAGAAGCGATAAGCTCTGCAAAGACACGAGCCAGGTCATCTTCTCCCCCCGCACCCCCACTGACTTCCCCTGCGGCTGGAAGTAGCTCACGTCCTTTCCCTCCTGCACAGCGCCGAAAGGCTGCTGCTGGCCACATTCTGGTGTGAACCCTAGCAGAAATCTGGGGAGGGGGAGCATGTGACCCTGCATGCTCCCCCCACCCCCACCCCCACCCCCCACATGTTGCCTCAGGAAGATGCAGCACCAGGTACTGGTAGAGGTGGGTCCGTCCTGGGGGCCCAGCCAGGTATGGAGGGCAGAGATTGCCGGGCAGGGAGGGTCGGGTCAGTTGGTCATACTCCCCCACCTGTGTGAGAGAGGGGTGTGTGTGTGTGTGTGTGTGTAAGACCTCTCCCTGTCTGTGTGTGCGTGTGTGGGGGAATAGGAATTTGTGTGTCACCCCTACCTGTGTGAACCCTAAATCCTTAAGATAAGAAGGTAAATAAAAAGAATCCAGCTACTCAGTATTTCTTTTTAACCGGGGCTCAGTCAACTCGATGCTAATTTGAATGTTTGTACTTCATAATTCTGATTGTTTGCCGTTGAACCCACTTGAATATGAGTAATTTTACCTTTGTCCTGTATTCAGCATAGGGAAATATGGTCACCTTACTTAGAAGTAAACTTTCCAGTGGGCCTTCCTACAGCCTTCATGTGTATGTACAACACCTACACACATGCTTGAAAAACGTTGACATCTGTGCACACACTTTGAATAGTCTACTGCAGCTGCAAGCGGGCTCAATGAGTTTTATAAGTGCAAATTCTAACACAAGGGAACCGGTAGCTGTTAAGCTGTTGAAATTCCATGCAGAGATGTTTTCCCCATGTAGACGCATGCACGCTTTTGCAACCACATGTATGAAGGGAGCAGTCTGAAAATGTACCCATCCGGTTTCCAGTTAACATGAGAATCTCCCGGCTGAACAGTTCCAGCCCAAGGATGCTGGAAGATACATTTGACATGCATGTGTTTCTTATTAAGTGAAGCTGTCAGAAAAAGGGAAAGGTTTAGATTCCAGAAGTGGTGGAGCTAAAGAGAAGATAAATGGTTGGGCTGTGGCATTACCAGAGAGACCGTCTCTAGCTAAGTCATGCTGCCCCTGCAGCTCATCATTCTTCACTTCTCACTGTAAGGCTGAAGATACTCTTTTCCAAGCACGTCTGCAGTGAGATTAAACCACCGATTGCAAACCACTTTCCTTTATACCTAGTCCGTGTGCTGCAGTCAAATTAGAGAGGAGAATACAGCAAAGAAGTGGGATTAATTTCACTCGTTATGCCCCTCTCCTTGTTTAATGTGTCTAGGACCATATTCTGGTACTATGGTGTAAATTCAGACCAACTCCACTGATTTTAGTATAACAGGGTTGAATTTTCATGGGTATAACAGCAGAATTTGGCCTGTGATCTTTAAGGTACAGTATCAGTTAAAACCCCTTTAATTTCACTGTAGAATGTTTTTGCAAATTTTCTTTAAGATTTTTACTCAAAAAGCATAAAAAGCCCCACGAGGGTGCTGTTGTGTGGTAACAGAGTACCACATAAATTAAGCAAACTCTGGGTAATATCTCTAAAAATATGTGTTTATAGCTCCCTGCCAGTTTCTGACTAATGCTTTTGTTTGTTGCTATAGTGAACCACACATGAATCTGACAGCCAAAAGCATTCTTATGACTCACCTTCGCTCCCTGGGGGGCTGAAAAATGGAATTACAAAACAATCTGAGGAGACTGTGGGAGGAAACACATTTTTTGGCACAGGATCCACCAACATTAAAAAGAAGAATACTGAGAGTGGAAACCATTCGGAAATGGGGAACGGTGTGGCTGGGTTGACTTTAACCTACAGTGATCCAAACAGAGCCTCTGTCTAAAATGAAACCTGGCAAGTTGTCTTATTTGTGCAGGGAGTAGTACTGGGAGCTCTCCCCAGGCATTACGGGATGGATCCAAAGCCTTTGGAAATCAATGGCCGCTTGGGATCAGACCCCAAGGCATTCACAGCCTGCTCACTCACTTTTATCTGATTCAATGACACATAAGCCAATGGTTTTAATTTTCTCAGTTTCTGTTATTATTATTTGTATTTTGGTAGCATCGAGAAACCTCTACCAAGATCAGAGTCCCATTGTGCTTGGCGCTGTGCAAAAACAAAGTGAAAGACAGTCTCTGCCCCCAAGAGCTTACCATCGAAATGGACGAAGCACACGGCGAAAGAGGAAACGGAGCTGATGTGACTTGCTCAACACAGCAGCTCAGCGGTAGAGTCAGGGACAGAACCCTGGTGCCCTGCGTCACAGTTCAGTGAATGCATCCGATGAAGTGAGCTGTAGCTCACGAAAACTTATGCTCAAATACATTTGTTCAAATAAGGTGCCACAAGTACGCCTTTCCTTTTCTTCCAGGCTATACAAATGTCAGGGTGAGATATTATTGTCTATAGAAAAAAATCAACATTTTTCTATTGACATTAGATATCTGACCCCAGCCTGCATGCTGCCCCTTTGTCCAGAATGTTTCCATTATCAAAACAAAAGGTCTCATCATTTGGTGGAAAATTATCTGAGCTCTATGTATAGCTCCATGTATAGCTCTGTTGAGAGAGATTCCAACAGAGTCTGATCCCAAGCGGCCATTGACTTCCATGTAGACATTTGGAAGCGTCTGGTTGTTGTTTTTTTTTTTTTTTAACTAGTGAACACAAGATAAATGGCTGGGATACAGGGTAGCGCTATAATTTGAAATGTACATTTCATGGGACTTCTATGGTAGCTGCTAATCATTTAATTACATAGGACCAAATCCTCCACTACCCAGATTTCATTCTGTCGAGCAAAGCTTCATTGGACTCCTGTGAAACTGATATTATGACACCTTAAATACTAAGGGGAAGCTACATGATCTTTTCCATCCTGTACCCAGTAATAACTACTGAATTTGTTTAAGGCTAGCTTTTGAATCTGTTGAATTTTTGTGAAAATATTTAAAGTTAAAGTACTTTGTTCCTTAACTCTTAATTGAATTCATTTATAGGTAGGGCCCTACCAAATTCACTGTCCATTTAAAAAATAGCATTTTAAAAAATCTTGAATCTCATGGTTTCAGATATTTAAATCTTAAATTTCACAGTGTTGTAACTGTGGGGGTCCCAACCCAAAAGAGACTGGGGGGTTGCAAGGCTATCCTGGGGTAGTGTAGGAGGCTTCGCGTAAAAGCCACAGTACAGAAGTAAGAGCAGCAATACCCTACTTCTAATGGCAGCACTGCGTTCTGGGCTCGGTACCTGGCCAGCAGCCACCACTCTCCAGCTGCCCAGCTCTGACGGCAGCACAGAAGTAAGGGTGGTAATACTGTGGCACCCCTACAATAGCCAGATTTCACAGGGGATGCCAGATTTCACAGTCTGTGACACGTTTTTCACAGCCAAGAATTTGGTAGGGCCCTATTTATAGGGCAACTAACATGAGGCATCTGAGCCAGGTACAAAATAAAGACCAAACACCACACGCTAGAAGGCAGTGGTTTATCGAACTGTGGACTGTCGCTCACGACAGGACTCTGGAGCACTTACTGGGGGTCTGTGGAGAGCTGATCGGTCATAGGATGCTGGCTCCACCTCTCCGCTTTCAGCTGCTTCTACAGGAGGCCAGGCTTTTCATTAAATGTCTGAACAAATGCCAGCCCAGCAGGCACCATGCTGGGACCGAGCATCTGAAAGCACCTTCAGGTGACTGAAGCCACCAGCATAACAATTAAAAATAGCTCAATATCCTAACGCTATTTATTTATCCACGCCAACAACTGCTATGGTTGATGGAGGGATGCCGTATAGTCAGGTCTAGGAGGGGAGATGGTCTGTGCAATCAAAAAGGGGGTAGAGGTGGTCCACTTGTGAATGGGTGACAGGTGGTCCGCAGAACAAACTCTTGTTCCCTCCTGGAGAGAGAAGTGCAAGCAACTAGCCTAACATCACTGTTATTATTATTGTTCCTTAGATCTTATAGGGCACTTCTCATTCATAGCTCTCAAAGGGCTTTACAAAGGAAGATAAGTATCACTATCTCAGTTTTACAGTGATGGAAACTGAGGCAACGTAGTGAAGTGAATAGCACAAAGTTTCAGAAGAAATCAGTGGCAGAGCCAAGACTAGAACCCAGCTGTGTTGGAGCTCACGGCTAGCTCCAGAGGACCACACTCCCTCCCTCAGCTCATTGGGGAAAGGAAATGCTTCATATTCACTCTTCCATGTCTTCCGCGCTCTCCCTTTGTCAACAGAAACTGTACCAACCAAGCCTTGAGAACACAATTGTTTCTAACACTGGCAAGGAAGTCAGCTAGCATTTTTATTTAATCCAGCCCTAATAGAGAGCTAGGAAACCATCTCTTTTCCAGCTATAGAAAGAGTCCTCTAATTATATATATAAAAAACTGAAAACAATGTATTTACTCAAATAATAATTAATACCTAACTGTTATATAGCATTTTTCCTGAATAGATCGCAAAGCACTTTACAAAGGAGGTCAGTATCATTATCCCCATTTAGAGATGGGGAAACTGAGGCACAGGCGTATCTTGCCAAAGGTCAGCCAGTGGTAGAGCCAGGTATAGAACCTGGGTATTCTGAGTCCTAGTATAGTGCTCAGTCCAGCTGACCACACTGTCTCCATTACTATTAAAACATTCTTGTGGAGATTTGATGAGTTTGTGCAGCGCCTAGTACGCTGGAGTCCTGGAATATGATGAGGGTGTGACAGTAGTAATAACAATGATAAATGATAACCTTCACTAGGAGGGTGGTGAAGCACTGGAATGGGTTACCTAGGGAGGTGGTGGAATCTCCTTCATTAGAGGTTTTTAAGCTCATGCTTGACAAAGCCCTGGTTGGGATGATTTAGTTGGGGATTGGTCCTGCTTTGAGCAGGGGACTGGACTAGAGGACCAGCCCTGATATTCTATGATGTTATGATTGATCTAGCTCCCTTTCTTTCAAATCCTACTGGATCAAGATTTGGTAACAATGCCCTAGGATTTATTATATACAATAACAAAAAATCTTCAATGCATTTGTGTTGTACTGGCAGGGGAGGTGGGCCACAGCAGTGGGGCACTGGCACTGACCTCAGTGAGGAGTTCTCCTTAAAAACTGATAGTCCAATCAGTGTTAATTTTACATCCCCTTTAAAATACAGCATAAGACACAGTATCTGTCTAGGGGGTCACTCTCACAGCCTTCCCAGGAGCTACGGATGTGTATTTCTATTGAGACATGTTGGTATCTACTGCTTCTTCACCGCCATACAAGATCCTCAATATATTCCTGTCTGGGTAAGCCTGGATATCTGGGTGATCATCAGCTAGGGTATTCTATTACTTGCCTCCCTTTTTTCCTTTCAGGGCAAATGCCATTTCATTGTTACTGCCAGTCACTATAAGAATCAAGAAATGCTGGACAGGCAGGTTTGGTGGTGCTGCTGCTGTAACTTCATTGCCTGTAGCTCTGGCAGAAGGCTATTTCAGAGGAGCTGGTCAGTAGCTAAAAGGGCAGATGCAGGTAACAGGCATTTTATCACCCCCACCTTTTTGCTGGTGTTGACAAAAACACTTGACACTGAAAGCTGCAGATCACGTAAAATGCTTCCTTTACAAAAATCCTGCACTCCTAATTTCTCTTGAAAAGAGAAGTCAGTGCTGCAGAGGTAGCCCTCGGGTCTGACATTCTGCTCTTCTATATGACAGCCCCAGGTGTAGCAGGATCAGAACACTGATGCTAACTTCTACTGTGTGGCTCTGAGAGGAGAAACTTGCACTAAGGGATTTACTGAATAAGTGCAGCTGTCGCTTTGCCCCAAGCAGCAGGGGCCAACGATGACTAGAAATCACTGAGCGTTCTTGGAAGCCCCACAGATAGTAAAACAAACCCAACACCTCCAGAAAAGATTTTTTTCTGCTAAACCTCTATTTGCTTTTTTTTTAATATCTCACCCTCCCATCCTCCACCTTCACCCATTTGTCTGTTTTATCCACCTTTCTGATACTGGGATGATAAATTCTGTGGGGCAGACACTGTCTTGTTATATGTCTGTATGGCATCTAACAGTATGAAGGCCTTGATCCTTGTTTGGGGCTCTGAGAGGTGCCATCATAATATAAAAAATCAGTAGAAAGATGTAATCGGAATAAGACTATAAGCAATCTGACTATTGCTCTTCTGTAAACAATAACAAGCTTACTAGACCCCAGATTTGACTCCTCCTTCCTCACAGGGACATTTTCTATCTTAGATTTTTAACCCTTTGAAGAGTCTTTATTAGTCCTTCCTTCAAAAATAGGGCTATAGTCCTGGCTCAGTGGACAGAGACTGGGGTAGGAGTCAGCAGACCTGAATTCTAGTCCTGGCTCTGCCCCTAGCCTGCACGGTAACCTTGGGTAGGTTATGTACGTGCTCTGTGCCTCAGTTTCCATATCTGTAAAATACGATACTGACCTAATTTGTGAAGCGCTTTGAGATCGGCTGATGAAGAGCACTAGGTCAGAGGTAGGTAGTATTATTAGCACATAGGCAGGCTCTCCTAGTACCAACTCATGATGCCCAGGTTCCCTTCTTTGTGCTTGAAACTGGTGTGCTTGAAACTGACTAGACTCATATGTGTCTCCAAGCAAGCAAGTGCATCAAAATCTGATCACTGCTAATCTCAGAAGAACAGAGTCCGCACAGCCTGCTTGTTGTTGGCATGTCAGCCAGCCCAGGTGCTGGGCTGTTACAGCCATTTGTAGCCCAGTTTTGGAAGGAGTGGTGTTTGTTCACTATTATACACTTTTAAAAGAGAAAAAGGCGGGGGAGTCAAATTTTGATTGATTTGGTGGCACCTAACACCTGTTTTGCACTCACTTTGCAGTGGGTAAATTACCCTGCAAGGTGCAGGGCAGGGGAGAATCTGCCGCACTGTGTGTATCTCTGGGAGAACTCACTGGGGCTTTGCAGTTCTCTCTCCACCCTACTCTGAGGCTGTGCTTTAAAGCACCAATACAGCTGTCAGTTGGTGTTTTAAAGCACCTGAATTTACTTGCAGTTCCCCACCCACAGGAGTGCTGGTAAGAGACAGAGCTTTGTTTCCTTGTCCCAGTCATATGGCTCGGTCAGTGTTACAAAAGGACCACACACCCGTCGTGTGGCAGGGGTCAGTATCTGCAGGCTCCAGCGATAACTGTTACAGCTGCCATTTAAAAAAATAAATCAAATTGTAAACCAGCCAAAAAGTCCAAGCACAGCAAACATGGCCAATTAATCAAACACAAACGGAGATGTCAGGGCAAATGACCTGAACCTCCTGACTGATGAGAGAATTATGTTGCTTCTTATTGGTCATGTGTTAGTACATATGGTCTATGAACCTCAAAGGCTCTCTGATCACATGGCCACCTCTCAACAGAGTTCCTTCTGCAATGGCTTGTCTGACTGCTGAGGTGGATCCATTGCCCATAGACTGCTGCTTGCAGGCTTTTCCAGTGTCACTGACTGGGATGTGTTGCTCCTGTCAGCATTCTCACCGTCCTCAAGAAAGAGAGAACAGAGTTATCTTTGGCTGGGTTTAGAAGTTTTCTGTTCTTCTGGGAGTGCTCCTCACAAGTAGTTATGACATGTGACTTTGGTGTGCATGAGATAGCTGCTACTTTGGCAAGGCGCCAGATGCTTCTCTGTTTGAAAGCGAACAAGCTTGCCAACTTTCAATGGGCGTAACTATTTGGCATTCTTACTGCAATGCTTATTCTCTTCTGGTTTCCTGGTACGCTGTTCTGTATCCAGAGTTAGTTGTCTTTGACTTGGGAGTTCTGTGTGCAGAACTTGCTGGATTGGGCCCATAATAACCTTCTTTTCAGATGTTGCATGAGTTTGAAATCTCCTTCAAGAGCATTGTCAGAACTGAAAAAATTGAACAACTTCTCCCCGCAAAACCACCTCGCCTCAAGTCCCCCTTATCTATCTAATTTAATCTATTTCAGAGGCATCTAATCTTATAATCTAATCCTGCTATGAGATTCTATGAGATTCCTGCATCACACATTTGCACACATAGTGAATTCCTCCTGTTGGTAACACAGCTGAAAATACATCTGCCATCCAGCGTCCTTCACTGCTGCTGCTTGATACTTTGCTGTGAAATTGTTTCTCATAGTGTTTGTGGCCCACCCTTTAGCAGGAAGGAGTGTTTTGTTTTTTAATCGGCAGATGTGTACCTTGCTGCATTCACATTTAAATTGCAGTAGTGCCCAGGAGATTTGACTAAGTTGGGGTGTCATTGTGCCAGACACTGTGCAGACCTACAGTAAATGACAGTACCTACGCGCTACTGCATCTGTCATCAGCCACATTTGGTAGCAGCTGCTATGGTAAATGTCATAGATTGTAAGGCCAGAAGGGATCGTTGTGATCATCTAGTCTGACCACCTGCATAACAATGGCCAAAGAACTTCCCCAGAATTAATTCCTGCTTCAAGTCCAACAGCTGTGGTTGAACTGCAGTAAAGCTTTTAGAAAAGCATCCAGTCTTGATTTAAAGATTGCCACTGATGGAGAATCCACCACAGCCCTTACTAAGTTGTTTCAGTGATTAATTACTTAAACCGGTGTCAGTACTTCTCCTTAGAATTCAGTCTTAGGATCCTACAGATCACTGCTGTTCTACAGCCATCTGTGCTGCTGTCCTGCCTCCCCTTCCTATATTGAAATGTCACCTCTCTTATTTCCATTATATGGTTTTTTATGTTCTAACATTCCCTGTATAACAGGACCTTCTAATAAGAATACCCTTTGAATGTCCACGCTCCCATCCATACTGTGCTCCTCACTGGTAACAGTATGGAAATATTGCTCCAGTCTTCTGCAGGAGGAGTCCTGTGGACTAAAATGGATTTGTGCAGCTGTGAAGTGGGCAATTCTGCTGACTCGGGATTCATAGTCCTAGGTCGGGAGGAGGAGAAAAACAAGGCAGAGAGCTCCTTTGCAAACAAAAGGCTTGGCACGCCCAGTGATATTTGCTGGAAATAACTGGCTACTACAGAGCCACTTTCTGCAGTAACCTCCTCTTACAAGAGTCACATCGTTAGTAGCTGTATATAGTAGAGTCTCTATTTACTTTCCTAAAAATAAATCAGTATACGCAGGAGGTCACCCACCCCTGAAACAAATCTGCAAGTGCCAGGCTTCCTTTTGTGGCTTTTTGGTTTTCTTTTGGGTAAACAGAGTTTACATATTTGGCCCATAAAACATAAAATTTACCAATTAATTTGTAACTGGTGTCATAACATTTGAGACGTCTGATTTCCTTACATCAGCCATTACAATTATTCCAATCAGCTTCTCTTAAACCTCTAAAGAGGGACAATTTTTAAAGTGAAGGTTGATCACTCCTGAGTTAACTTTATCCAATCCATTTCGTTCATAAATTCCTGCCAGACTGACTGAAGCAGTTGTTATATCCATTATGGATATACAATCCAAATATGGATCTAACTTAACACTGGTTTACTAAGCGGTATCCCTACATTTATGCCTTCCACAATTGTCCCATGCAATGTTTCCATCCAGTTCTCAGCAAATCACCAAAGTAACTGAAATCTCCCTCTATGAATATTTTGTGTGAAATATTTCTAAAAAACATCTTGTTTTCGACTGCTTACCCTATTATAATAGTTAATTAATGGTCATATTATGCCCCAGTGCAATCGTGTGTTACGAGGTTAATAGAGTCATGTCACCACTCACTCTTATTTTTTCTTGCAATGAATAGCTGTCAATATGAAACCTGATTTATAAAAAGTTAGGCTCACAATTGCACACCTAATTTGCACACCACTACCACAACTGTGTAAATAGTCATGTAATTACTCAGTCTGCCAATACAATGGGGGCGGAGTAACTGTTTACTTTAGTTAGGCACAGAATTGTATGCACGTTTTCCTGCACAATTACATGCCTCTTTTTTTTCATAATCAGGCCCATAATGTGCACAATGTCAACTTTAACTAGTGATAGGAGACACAGTTCAGATAAAATAATAATCAACTCAAACTTTCACCTAAAGCATGAACCACACCAAAATCTGAGCTCAGACAATGTTTAATGACATTTTTGCATGCTTCTCTAATCTGCCTACAGCTGATATTAGAAGTAGAAATAATACAGGAAAGGCTCAGTCAGAACCAGAAAATGTTAGCCATCTCATGAGAGAGCTGCTTCTTTTGAAATTTCTGGACTGTTTTTTTTTTTTCTGACCTTGGACTTTCTAATAAACTTGGGTACATTTCACATACAGATATTTTTGGATGCTTATCTGAACTAAATGGACACGTCAAACCTTTTTGAAGTTCACTTTCAACTAGTTTTAACCGCATTTGTTGGATAGAACCAATACTTAAAAATGATTAACTACTACTTCTAATTCACTTTTCATCTTCAGAATGCTGTACAGCTATTAATTAAATAGTCCTCACAATGCAGGTAAGGGACTATCACAGTTCCCACGGGATTTCAGTTCTTGCACGTGTACTTGGAGAATTCGCTTTAGTCTAAGACTCATATTCTTCACCACCACCCTTCAAATAATTCTGATGGGGCTGGATGGCTGGAGCAGCATGAGATCCAGACATGGCAGAGGCAAGGAAAGACTGGGCATCTGGGCACTGGTGGAATGGTAAAGAACTTTAGATCAGCACTGGCTTAGGGTGAAAGGTTTGGGAGCAAGGGATTTAGTTGGGGGTTAGTCCTGGTTTGAGCAGGGGGTTGGATTAGATGACCTCCTGAGGTCTCTTCCAACCCTGATATTCTATGATTCTATGACAGTTGGAAAGAGAGCATGTGAGGGGTCCAGGGAGATTCTTAAGGAGAAGCTGAATGAGGCTGCCCTTCCAGGACTAGTGCAGAACCACAGGGGTAGGGAGTGGGCAGGAAAATGGGTAGCTGGACTGGCTGAATACATCAGATTTCTGGAATTGTGACTGCAGCTTGCAAGGTGCTCTGGTACAGCGGGTAATACTGATGGCCATGGGCACTGTCACTACTTCATTAAGCTAATTTAGGTAGAGGGAGGTGGCCAGATTGCCTGGCTCCTGGTACTGAACAAGGAGAGAGAAAAGTTTAGCAGAGTGATCCCTAACTCTGGAGTAGAGGGAGGCCAAGCTAGAACCACAATCAGCAGGCACCTCAGAGGATTCACCTCTCAACAGGAGGGTCCTTAGCTCTCAGCATGTGGAGCAAGGACGAAGGCAGAAGCGAGGTAAAGACGTACTTTAAAACCAGATAGCTGCAGTGATGACATAGCTGTTACAGTTATGCTGTTTGTATACTAAAGTTACAGCCTAATGCTACTCAAGTTAAGTGGAGGGCATATTCATTCTGCTGTGTGGACAGCAGAATGGATATTTACTATCTCCTTGGACCATTTTCTAATGTCGAGTGTTTTTCAGTTGACTTGGCAATGATATTAATCTGATTACTTTTATTTGCATTTGGGCAAAAAGATTTACTTTCTACAGAGACTGAGAAGTCTTTATTTGGCAGATGAAACCAATCCCTTTGATACACCTACTATGTCATGTGTTTGTGTTTCTGCTCTCTTAAGTTTGGCTTGCGATCACGCGCTGTCATCGTGGGCCTGAACTTGCTCTGCTAATCGTCAATGGGAGTTTTGCCATGGGGAGCAAGATAAGACCCCGCACCAGTTCCATCCTTTATTTTTTCTGCATATGAACCAGTCTGGATTATTTTCAGCAACCATTAAAGCCATTTTTCAGAGTAGCAGCCATGTTAGTCTGTATCTGCAAAAAGAAAAGGAGGACTTGTGGCACCTTAGAGATGAACAAATTTATTTGAGCATAAGCTTTTGTGAGCTACAGCTCACTTCATTGGATGCATGCAGTGGAAAATACAGTGGGGAGATTTATATACACAGAGAACATGAAACAATGGGTGTTACCATACACACTGTAACAAGTGTGATCAGGTAAGGTTAGGTATTACCAGCAGGAGAGCGGGGGTGGAGGGGAACCTCTTGTAGTGATAATCAAGATGGGCCACTTCCAGCAGTTGACAAGAACGTCTGAGGAACAGTGGGGGGGGGGGGGAAATAAACATGGGGAAATAGTTTTACTTTGTGTAATGACCCATCCACTCCCAGTCTTTATTTAAGCCTAAGTTAATTGTATCCAGTTTGCAAATTAATTCCAATTCAGCAGTCTCTCATTGGAGTCTGTTTTTGAAGACCTAAAAGTGGCAATTCTTCAACAAAAAAACTTCAAAAACAGACTCCAACGAGAAACTGTTGAATTGGAATTAATTTGCATACTGGATACAATTAACTTAGGCTTAAATAAAGACTAGGAGTGGATGTGTCATTACACAAAGTAAAACTATTTCCCCATGTTTGTGTCCCCCCCTCCCGCCCCCACTGTTCCTCACACGTTCTTGTCAACTGCTGGAAATGGCCCACCTTGATTATCACTACAAAACGTTCCCCCCTCCACCCCTGCTCTCCGGCTGGTAATAGCTCACCTTACCATACACACTGTAACAAGAGTGATCAGGTAACACCCATTGTTTCATGTTCTCTGTGTTTATAAATCTCCGCACTGTATTTTCCACTGCATGCATCCAATGAAGTGAGCTGTAGCTCACGAAAGCTTATGCTCAAATAAATGTTAGTCTCTACGGTGCCACAAGTACTCCTTTTCTTTTTGACTCTACATTATAGACAGACAGCTGGATTTCATTGCAGTATTGAGCTCCATGTTCAGCCAAAAGTGAATAAAGGCATGTTGACCTCATTTGGGGGAATTCAGGTTGATCTCCCAAGATGATTAAAAACCTAAAATATTCATTGTCTCCAAACCTGGGGAATTATTACTAACAAACCTTACAGACACCCCTTCTGATTGAAAGACCTTGCCATCTTTCATACTAAACACAGCTGTACAGTAGACTGGAATTTAGCCATCTTCAGTGAATTACTTTTAAGTGCAGAGTATACAGTCAAACTGACTTTAATAAGATTTACACAAACCTAGTAGTTGAGTGTCCTTTACCAGAGTGCCACACCAAAAATAGTAAAATGATGAGATCAAAGAAAGTTTGTTTATGCTATTTCAGCTAAAACTCTACATTATCCAACAGAGAAGCTAAAGCCAGCATAGAATTTATGAACACTGTAGCAGGACTAGTGCTGTTCTATAGTTTAACTTTTAAGGTTATTGCAAATAAATGTTTCAATCCCGCCTGTCAGTTTAAAGAGAAGAAAAGATTAGCAGCCCAATAAAAAGTCCTCAAGCATGATGCATTTTTGTGGTGCAGATTAAATTCCTAAAACCCTGTATATACAAGGAGTATGCTAGCATAAAGTTTTGGGAGGAAACTCTCTTTAAGACTGTGAATAATTTATATATGGTTATTCTTTAGTATAACAACCTGTACAAGAAAAACAATAATTACAGTTATCATGACACCAATCATGATAATTATATGGAGTAGAATTAAATCTTCAGAGTGTCTTGTTTCACAAATCATAGAAAAGAACTGTTACTTCTGTGGTACAAGCCCATCCGTCTGCTGTTTTCTAATTTGAATATTTTCTCTTTTCTATCAAAGATTTTAAAACTGCCAGATCTTTCTATCAGTAGCCACAGATGCAATGCTGCCCCACTTCAAATCCCCTGGCATTGAATTTAGCGTTATGTTAATCTGATCAAAGATCTTTAAGGTGCACAGTAACTGTGTTGATGGGACTATATAAGAACCTAGATAGGTAGACAGACAGCTCTTAGGCAGGTTTTATTTGCAGGTTTTGCTGGAGCAATCTCCCATAGGAAAGATATCTGAGATCCCATTTGCACCAGCAAGGTTGTGCATCTCTGTCTTTAAAAGCTTTAGGTTGATTCTAGCCTCATATACTACCAATATATAGGGTGCTTAGTGCCAGGCACATATATTATGATTCTATGCATATGGTATTTATTATATATAGTGCACATATAACAGTATCCCTCTTGTGGGAGCATATTATCTACTGTAAAATTCAACTGTATGCATACAGTGGAAACCACACATAGAAGAATCATCTTCATGATAAGACAACTTCACTTGCAAGCAAATTGCAAATTGTGGTGCACTGAAACAATATGGGAGTAGGATTTTAACTCAGTATAAACAGTTTCACTATGTCCTAGTTCACTATGAGGGGTTTCACTGTAAAGTATATAGAGTGGGGAGGAGGGAAAGAAATGTGACTGAAATAGACAAGTTGTTGAATCTTAAGATGTGTGCAGGACTCAAAACTGATCATGCACTGAAAGCTTTTGATATCTATATGCATGAGTGCAAAGTCACCTGTATCAAGAAATCAGATCAGAACATTCTCAATCGTGCTGTGAACTTGCTTGCTAATTTGTAGCACGGCTTCTCCAAATGCAAGAACAAGACAAATCAGATGTGGAAGCATTTAACTCTCCATGCAGCCTCATGTGTTATATTTGGGTGCTCCTTATTTTAAGACTCAGCTATTTTCCTCCCGCAGCATCAGCAGATTTCTGATGGTCGGTAACGTGCATGTCTGTGTATGTTTCACTGATCAAGTGCATAGCTGGTAGCATGGCAACTTTATGACCCTCATTATATCAAAGCACACACACACAGCTACAATTCTAATTTAAGATCCCCTTCATTTATTGCAAACTGCATCATCGAAAGAGAGAGGGATGTTTAAACAAACTTACCAAAAATAACTGAAGTTCTCAAAAGTTGCCCTGAAGTTGAAATAGCCCAGAACACCAATCCAGAACCTTCCCCCAAGCTCTCGCTCTTTCTCCCTGTCTCTCTATTGCATTTGGAATAAGGGCAGTGCAGAAATCCAGCAAAACAATTTTCCTTCTATGTAGACTGGGGCGTTTCTCTACAGTCAGAAAGGGAGTGGCTGAGCCCCGGTGAGGCTTGTTGCCATACCCCAAGCCAAAGAGTGCAGTCGCAGATTACACAGCCTGTGAAATTCAATACCGCTGTACTGAAGCAACAGCTGTAATGCTTCATTTAGGGCAGGACTGAACTCTGTGCTTGTTCCTTGCTAGGAACTCACACTGGGGTGTAGAAGGAAAGTGGTGTGTGGATTTCAATACATGCTCTGTCTTTGTACCACTGTGAGCCTACGACTGCAAGCACTTGTATGTATACAGGGCGGAGAGACAGCACAACTTCCTTGTGACTGAAAACACATTGGTTAAGAGAGAGAAAGCAAATCAAACATCTCTTTTCCTACGATCCGTTCCCAGGCATAACTGCGTCATTAACAATACATTTGTACTAGATATAGCTTCTCATACGAGCTCAGTTCAAACACACAATTCTTTTGATTTTCTTTTATTGTCAACAGCTTATTACTCTTAAAAATTGAGCACTGAAATGAACAGATCTGGCTGCATCATTTGCTTACCCCACTTATGTGGTACTGTGACTTAAAGCTAGGGAGTGCCATTATATTCTTACTGCTGTCTTGGCAATGTGTCCGGATACTAATACATGAGGAAAGTTGTTTAGCATTGGCAAAAACTGGTTTGCTCAAGTTCACAGTTCCTCCCCACTCCTCCTGTTCTCTAATTCCCCTCTCCCCAAGAGAAGTCTTCGATAACATGACAGCAACTATTACGCTTCCAGAAATCAAGGCAAAAGAAATGCAATGCATCATTGTTTCCTCCAAAGATTTGTACTAATTTTTGCATTCTCTAAAACATGTACGGGCCATGGGGATACTGCAAAATGCAAACTGGAAACAAAGAGAGAGTTGGGAGTGTCCCACAATGTGTCCAGCTACTTTGCCAACACGCCAGAGCAGAACTGGAATAGGTGAAAAATATGCTAGCGAGGGGGAAATGCTGTGTTTGCAGGGTTGCTTCATTTCACATCAGGGCAGATGCTGCACAGTTTGGCATTTTTAGAGCTTTAAAGATGTTTAAACATGAGGAATTCTCTACACTAAATATTCTTTGGACCTGAGTTTATAAAACAGAGGTGTGCCTAATCTGCACACACATTTCTTGCATCTCCATGTGGCAAATGTGAACAGGATAAAACAAATTATGTTGTTTATATAACACCGCAAGTGGCACTTTATAAATCAAATAAAGGCAGAGCGCCAGGTTGTTAAAGGTATTTATGGACCAAGAGTCCCTGTCCTAACAAATTTGCCATCGAAACCAAGACCACTACAGAACGTGCAGGTAGCAAATGCAGGAAGAGTTTAAGGGAGGGGAGGACCAAGGGTGAGGCTATGTGGATGCTTGGGCAAGCAGTGCACCTGTCAGTCACACCTGTCTATTACATAGGGTATATCGCTATGATTTATAAGCCTCCCTAAAGTAATGTGTTTTTATGTGAGGCCTATGGTACAGAGGCAGCATGAAGATGGTCTCAGGCATCGGGGAGAAAGAGCATGGGCCCAAAATCTTCAAAGGTTTTCACAGAATCCAGGGCCAGACGGAACCATTGTGATCATCTCGTCTGACCTCCTGTATAACACAGGCCAGAGAACTTCCCCAGAATAATTCCTAGAGGAAAAATATCCAATCTTGATTTAAAAATTGTCAGTGATGGAGAATCCTCCATGACCCTTCGTAAATTAATTACTCTCACTGTTAAAAATGTATACCTTATTTCCTGTCTGAATTTGTCTAGCTTCAACTTCCAGCCACTGGATCCTATTATACCTTTTCTCTGCTGGACTGAAAAGCCCATTATTAAATATTTGTTCCCCAGGTAGGTACTTGTAGACTATAATCAAGTCACCTGACTTAGTCTTTCTTAAGCTAAGTAGCTTGAGATTCTTGAGTCTATTACTATAAGGCAAGCTTTCTAGCCCTTTAATCATTCTCATGGCTCTTCTCTGAACCCTCTGCAATTTATCAACATCCTTTTTGAACTGTGGATGCCAGAACTGGACACAGGATTCCAGCAGCAGTTGAGCCAGTGCCAAATATAGAGGTAAAATAACCTCTTTACTCCTACCTGAGATTCCCCTGTTTATGCAGACCAGGATTGCATTAGCTTTTTTGGCCACAGTGTCACAGTGAGAGCTCATGTTCCTCTGATTCTACACTACCACCCCCAAATCTTTTTCAGAGTCACTGCTTCCCAGGATAGAGTCCCCCATCCTGTAAGTACGGCTACATTCTTTGATCCCATATGTACACATTTACATTTAGCTGTGCTAAAACACAGATTGTTTGCTTGCACCCCGTTTACCAAGTGAGCCAGGTTTGAATCCGTATTTAGTTGCCTAACTCCATCTGAACTCGATAAGAGTTAGGCACCCAATACCTTTGAAGATCTGGGCAACAGAGTTTTGGTGAAGTTAGCTGAAATAACAGGAGTGAACTCTGGAAGATGAGAAATTGAACAAGGGCTCTTTAATAACTAGCTAGGTTTCAGAGTAACAGCCGTGTTAGTCTGTATTTGCAAAAAGAAAAGGAGTACTTGTGGCACCTTAGAGACTAACCAATTTATTTGAGCATGAGCTTTCGTGAGCTACAGCTCACTCATTTGATGAAGTGAGCTGTAGCTCACGAAAGCTCATGCTCAAATAAATTGGTTAGTCTCTAAGGTGCCACAAGTACTCCTTTTCTTTTTGCGAATAACTAGCTAGTTTCTTTCCTCTCCATGCCCAACACCCGAGGAAGAGCATTTGTACTGTGTCATAAGCCCAGCCCAGTTCCCACAGAAATATCCCTTTGTCTGGATACCATGCACCTAGCCTTTTCTTATGGGTGGGTGAATCCGATAATATGGTTACTCGTTGGTATCGCAGGCTGAGCTGGGCATTTCAATCCTTGGCACTCGCTGTCTGGAATATGAAAATGTAACCTCTGGTGCAGCCTTTCTGACTAGCCAGTTAGGAGGGTGTTAGCATGTGACAAAGATTTCTCACATCAGGCTGCAAAACTAAGAACCGCAAACTGACAGAAGTCAAAGATGGATCAGCTGGATTCAGACATTTGACTCTTTGGAGCCAACCATTATATGTTGCCTATTTTTGACCTGACTGGCTAGTCAAATTTCAAGGCCCTGGGGATGTTCTAGGTGCGAGTAAAAATGGATGGAGACTAGTATGTTCTTTGATGCTGTCTTGTTTATTAACAAGGAATGTACAAAATTCCTGCTTCTCTTAGTGCCGGAGGAACCAAAAGCAAAAGAAGTCATTTCTTACCTTACAGCCCCAAGTCTCTTTCACCAACGCCAGACCCAAAAGCTCTTTCTCTAGCTTTTTCCAGGATCACAATGTGCTTACAGGTTGCTGCTTCTCTCTCTCTCTCTTTCTCTGACACACACACACACACACACACACAGAGTTGAACCCTCTGCCCACATAATGCTGGTTTCTGGGGACTCTGTTAGGTCTTGTTTTAGGTATGACCCTTTAACTCTTACAACTATCTTAAATGAAGGGCGTGTTCACACATCAGTTTCAATACGGTTTTAAGTCGACCCATAACAAGGATTAACCCAGATCATAATACACACACATATATTCACAGTATTCTAGCAGGGACCTGATGGCATTTGTAAAAGCAGCAGTGTGCATGCTTTCCCATTTTAACAGTCTATTCCAAGAACATTTACTAAATATTTTGTTGCAGAGGTAGATTTCCTACTGAACACAGGAAAAGAGATTGACAGCTCTGTTGACAGAAGCAGGCTGCTTCTCCAAAACACAAATGAACTTGGAGGGAATGAGCATATTCTGTATTAAGGATATTTGGGGATATATATATATCTATATATATATATATATATCAATTAGTATCTTGTTTCTAACTTGATTTCAGAGTTGAACAGATGGCCATCAGTGCTACACAGATAATCCCACTACTTCAACTAGTTTATTGCCCTGGTTTAATAGATACAGTAGAACCTCAGAGTTGCGAATTGACCAGTCAACCACACACCTCATTTGGAACTGGAAGTACACAATCAGGCAGCGGCAGAGACTAAAAAAAGCAAATACAGTACAGTGCTGTGTTAAATGTAAACTATTAAAAAATAAAGGGAAAGTTTAAAAAAAAGATTTGACAAGGTAGGGAAACTGTTTCTGTGCTTGTTTCCTTTAAGTTAAGATGGTTAAAAGCAACATTTTTCTTCAGCATAGTAAAGTTTCAAAGCTGTATTAAGCCAATGTTCAGTTGTAAATTTTGAAAGAAAACCATAGCGTTTTGTTCAGTTACGAACATTTCAGAGTTACGAACAACCTCCATTCCCAAAGTATTCGTAACTCTGGCTACAGGTAGGACTATGCTATAGTAGAATCTCAGTCTATATTGTTCTATTGGTACTAAACCATTTTATATTATCGCTAAAGCATAGGAGCATTAAGAAAAGGACACTTCAGGTGATCGAGC
Source organism: Eretmochelys imbricata (assembly GCF_965152235.1). NCBI lineage: Eukaryota > Metazoa > Chordata > Testudines > Cheloniidae > Eretmochelys > Eretmochelys imbricata. The sequence goes on from NC_135577.1 coordinate 115,863,119, forward strand.
AGCACAGGTTTATGTAATCAATAACTTCCCTACTGAGTCATGATTACTCCAAACTGGTCACAACTAATTCCCTTAATGATTCCAATTCTATAGAAGGTTTCAGAGTAGCAGCCGTGTTAGTCTGTATTCGCAAAAAGAAAAGGAGTACTTGTGGCAGCTTAGAGACTAACAAATTTATTTGAGCATAAGCTTTCCTGAAGTGAGCTGTAGCTCACGAAAGCTTATGCTCAAATAAATTTGTTAGTCTCTAAGGTGCCACAAGTACTCCTTTTCTTTTTGTGAATTCTATAGAAGTGGCCTATTCTGAGTTTACTCTGTCAAGCTGCTCTAATTTAGGGTTGGATTCTAGATAAAGCTTTTAAAATGTCTCTTTAATTTTGAGACATCTGTCAAGAAAATGTTAAGAGAAACTCTTTGCAGCATGCAGAGGCAATGATGAAAGTTCTTGGCTTCTGCATTTACATGCCAGTGAGATTTGTTACATGATCTGATCTTTCCTCTCCCCTTCTCTGCCCCTCTTCCAATAGCACTTTCATGGCTCACTCTTACAGATTTGTTGTCTTCACTTAGGTTTCATGGGAAGACTAGAAGATGTAAAAGAATGACGAACATTCTATATGTAAATTTCATTATAATACCAAACCCCGCATGGACTGATCTGGTGTCAGATGTGTGTAACTTCCCTGATGCCCCTGGATTTACACTAGACCCAATGGGAAGTTTCTCCAATTATCTTTTTTTGTAACTAACTAAATAAATAGAATTTATAATAAAATAACCTGTTAAGATATTTGCAAAAAAATGGAAACAACATGGTCAGAGAGATAACAAAATATACCACATTCAACTTCTAAGTACACATAATGTCATGTGAAGTATGTGAATGTTTGATTCATTCTTTTCAGAATTGTGGACATTTGGACATTTTGACGGAAAAGATGAGAAAACTCTGAAAACCTAGATAGATAGACAGTGTCACGCTTACAGGGCTAGCTACATTTCTGTCCCTTTCCTGGTCTCTCTGCATACCTTCAGTCATCAGGCCTCATGCCTTTATCTGTCTGGAGTGGAATTTCACAATTCTCCAATGTCTTAGACCAGCCCTGGACTGTAGTGCCCTATGCATCAACTGTGCTTAGCCAGCAGATCTGAGGTTCTTTCCTTCGGGAGTCTGTGACCAGAGGTGTACAGTGATTAGACAACCAGTATATTGTTCATTTTAACAGTAAGACCAAAGAATTTAGAGAAAAAAGGATTTTAGAAAACAGTGTACACTTGTCTATCATACCTAAAGGCTTACCAGCCCCTGATGATAATCTAGGTAGGCCTAGCTTCTTCAGATGTCTCAGCGGATGCCTCTATGTCAACCAGCTGCCCTTGAATAACTTCCCCCTCTCTTGAGAGCGAACCCCTTTTAAAAATTCTATAGTCCCTTTGTTCTTCTGTGTCCCCTGGCTTTGGTCCTTCTAGACAAAACTAATCTGGTAGGCTCAGCAGAAGATTGATCACAGTCCTCAGAGCCAGTGGTTCTGCCATTATCCCTTAACCACCCTCAATGTTTGCTGAGGAGTGGCTTATCTTGAGCCATTCTTTTCCTGCTTGTTTTTCCTTACAGCCCTCTATTAAACTACATCAATATATCTATACACTAAAGATCCCAAATACTGGGTCAACCTACAGTCTTCATGAACTATTACAAAGCAACTCCACTTCTGTCACAGATAGATAGGAAGGAAAAACCAGAAGCCATTCTGCAGGCTGCTTTGAGGAAATAGAAATTAGTCTCTATATTGAATGCATGTACAACTTTTAAGGCTACTGACTAACAAGAGTACAATTCTCAGGCTTCAGGTAAACTGTACCAAAGTTGACTGGAGAGCGCTCGGCGGTTGATTTATTGCATCTAGACTAGACGTAATAAAAATTGACCCCCGCTGGATCGATTGCTGCCCATCAATCCAGTGGGCAATGTAGACAAGCCCTAATTGAAAGTCAATGGGATTTAGAACACCAAATGCATCAGGCAGTTTTGAAAATTGGACATAGGAAGTCACTTAGGTGCTTTTGAAAATTTTACCCATGAACAAGAATGGTCCTAGTTTACTGTGCATGTTACATTAAAAAAACTTATTAATTTTAGTACTAATAACCACTATACAACACATGTACTTATTGCTACAATACTAATGTCTCCATATCAGCCTCTCTTGTATAAAATCAACCAGATGGCATGTAGGCATATAATCTCACAAACCATGAGTGTTTGTGTATAGCAAGTTAGGTTTCAATGCTGTCTCTCTCAAGAAGTCTTATTGTTGGAGATCAAGGGCCTGATTCTGATGCTGGTAAACTCAGAGTAATTCCAGTGTAATTAATAGGTATATAATTCAATGACAGTGGTGTCACTGAGATCAGAATCTGGTCCCAAATCTTCCTGCATGTCCTCTCCTTTATATATGTCTCTCAAAATGAGACTAAAATCTCTATAATCTCACCTAATCACTCACTGCTCTGCCAGTCAGATAAAGCCACAGATATTCAGATCTCTGGGAAAGATAAACTAACATCAAGATGTCCACAGTACACAACTTTAAGCATTAAAAGCTTAATTAAAATAAATAAAAACAGACACCTGTATCATAAAGAGACAAGATGATATATTTTATTGGACAAACTTCTGTTGGTGAGAGAGACAAGCGTTCAAACCACACAGAAGTTGGTCCAACAAAAGATGTTCCTTCACCCACCTTGTCTCTCATTTCCTGGGACCAACATGGTTATGACTACACTGCATACCTGTATCATAAGACAGTCAAAAGTCCTTTTCTGGCATAAACTAAACCCAAAATATATGTTTGGTGCTGGTTGTGTTATCCTTACTAATGAGTAAAAAACCAAAACGCAAATATTCAGATTATTAAGCAATGTAAACACAGAGTATACAAAGCAGCTAGCTAGAAATGAAACAACGAAGTGTGAACATTTCTGGAATGATCCAGAAATATCCTGAAAGAGAAGAGAGGAAAAAATGATTTCACATAGGACAGTCTCTCTCTTTGTCCTGTCTTGATTCTCTCTTTTACTCTCGGTCTCTGATTCTCCTGAATTCTTGGACATTAGAGCACCAGGACAGACCCTCAGGAAACCAGAAAGACCAGATCAGAGTGAACCAGAAAAAGGAGGACAACTGGATCAACTGACATTGCAACCATGGCAACAAATTATTCTGGTTTATGGTTAAAGCTCCTGCTCAGTAACGAACCCCCTGCCTATGGCCCAGTTGTTCCAGGCTCTTATGTAGATGCCCAGTGGCCCGAGAGGATCAGCTCTTGATTTAAAGAAACTTCCCAATGCCTTGAAAGCTCCTGGCCTGGATTAGGGAAGAAATCAAAGTCCCATTGCTCATGGAAGTGCCAGGGCTGCTTTCTCAGTGCACCCATGGGCTGCACATTGCCCCAGAAGGGGCAGGAAAGGGAGAGGAGGAAGTGGGGCTATGGTGTGGTGACTCTCCACACCTGAATGTAGAGCAGGCCATGAACACCACCAGATGGTACCAAATATAATCCCCATACTCACCTGGGAGCATAGGGAGCTCCCCCAGTGGTGATGTGATCCTGTACTGCCCACAGTAAAGGGCTGTGATTAAATGGCATCATTTATTCCATAGTATTTTTTTCCTGTTTCCCCTACTTGTCCCATCTGTCTTAATTCTTCAGGCAACTTGGGTTCAGGATTCGCTGCCTGGAATCCCCACCTAAAAGCTATCCTGGCAAGCTGAAGATGTAAGCAGACTTGCACTTGGGAAGAGAAAATTGATGAGGAACTGAGGGCATCACGGGAAAAAGAACATCCTCTTGCAGGAAACAGACCAGAATGGGATGGCTCCCTACAAATGTCCTTGCCCAGAGTGACCTAAACAGCAGTGTTCAAACCACTGAAATAAGAGTGGTGCAAGACAAAGGATTTCTCTATTTTGCACAATGTCATTAATCAATATAGCATTTGACTGCCTCAGCTCTTTTCTTACTACAAGTTCCTGACTAGAGCTGGTGAATATTTTTGAAATTTTGAAATCTGAGTTGGAAAACTAAGGCATTTTTTAAATAAAACTCTCGGTTTTTTTCTGTTCTTTTTGTCCAGCTACACAGGTGCTTGAAATGTTTTGATTCTTCAAGAAAAGGGTAAGAATTCTTTTAAAAATTCATTAAATGTTTTCCCGCCTTTTTCTCCAACCAGCTCTCTTTTTGACCAACAGGCTTTTTCTATCGAATCAACAGTTCCAGGGACTTTGTCACTGGTATTCCCTGATCATATATCAAAGCAGAACAGTACATAGCTAGGAGAGAGAGATGCTTTTCTTTTGAAAATATGTTTAACATGGTGCAACCACCTGGAGCCAGAGCATGGATGTATTCAACAAAACAAAAATAATTATTTAATGAGTTAATCAAATTAAATAAACACACATTTTGAATGTTGGTGGCTTTACCATGATTCTTCAATCAACACTAAATGTTCTTCTGAAAGATGTGCTCTAGTTCAGAGGTTCCCAAACTTTTCTTATTGTGAACCACCTTCCAGATCTACCAGCTGTGCACGTACCCCTAGCCGCCTCCTTACTTATACTTGGTGTGTTCTTCTTAACACCACCTGTCATTAGCCCTCTGTCCATATTTCACTGTTACTTACAGATATAGTTCTAGTGTTACCTATACAACCAAAACAAAAACCCTGACTAAGTTCTGAGCTCAGCTGAACTGAACAGTTGCTGGGGAACTGAACCCATGCTGTACGGTGATTGGAGGGGAGGGCTCTGTACATCTGCATCGCCATGTATCTGTGTTTTCTCACTGGTACATCTTGTACGGTAAATTAACTACCGTATTTTATGTAACAAATTCCCATGGAATTTTACAGCTTCGTCTGAATAGCCTATTATGGAAATGCAATAAATAAAATAATTGATAAATAAAATCCACCCCTTTTTTGTTTTTCTAAACCATTGAAGCTGTAGCTAGAGGAGCAGGAATAAGGTAAGCATCAAATGTTGGGATTGAGCTCTCCTGTCCTCCGCAGGCTTTACAAAGAGTTAAACATTTTGCTTCTTGCACAAGTAAAGCTGTTGACAGTGGTACGGCTGCAATCAGCTCATATGACAAAGACTATAACCAGAAGTGGAAGTGATTCCGAATTAATCCTTCTTCAGTCCTTTCCCTAAATCAAAAGATCTCAGCAAAGAAGGGCTAAACACTGGGGTTCCCATGAAATCTATAGAGGACATGCTGACATGAGAAAGGCAAAGGAATAATTTGGGAAAGAAAGAGAAAACGATTGGGTTACCCTGAGGGGGGGGGGGTCTCATCTGGATATGGCATTAGCAGTGGAATAGGTGCTATAAATGCAACAAGGGTGAAGTTGATCCGCATGCAGAGGGCGAACATCAGGCTGCAGCCTTTTATTTTATTTGAAGTGGATTTTGTAATGTGGTATTACATCACCGTGGATTCGGCCTATGCACCACTAAGTCCCAATTAGAATTGGACTTACATGGTTTTTTAAGTGGTCCCTTGTGGTGGCTCTCTGACCAGGGGTGAATTTCATCCACAGTGACTGCTTTCGGAGACAGCTTTAGCACAGACCCTAGGAGGTGGTACCCTTGCCTGTCACTTATTACTGGATCACTAAGGCTCATAGTTTTGCTCTGGTTTTCAGTCATAAGTTGGTAGACTTGGCAATGGGTGGCAAGGAAGGAACTAGCACCTGCATGAAGAGGGGCTCTAGAAAGCAAGGAAAGTGAGAAAATTAAAGGAGCACCTTCTAACTGAGAACAGCTTAACACAGCTCCATTTCACTTGTCCAGGGTGAGACTCCCCGTAGGCTCACCCAGTAGAAGGGCTTTGTATCCGATGCTTTTTGGGTGTGAGTGTGAACATGGCCTAGGCAGGTGGAAAGATTCAGGAAGTGACAATAGGACTTATTGTTCCCGTTCTGAAGTCAGTAGTTCAGGTAGGATTTACGCCTTAATAAAATGAGTCACCTCCTCGGTGTCAAGTGTCTGCTTGGTATTCATGGAACTGGGTAGATTCATGTGTCAGCGAACCTTGATGTTTTAGATCTGGCATTCACTGCTCGTGTTAATTCTCTGTGTATGCGACATCCCTGGGATGTGGATATGATTTTAATTAATTAGATTTGAGGATTGGAGGTGTCTTGATTTCCTGAGAGCTGAAATTTATAATCAAATGGTGTGAAATTTATCCCAAAGCCCCATGCCGCACTTAAGCCCTCAAAATAGAACTTGACTTGACATGGGCCAAGGCAGAGACCACCGAGCCTGCAAATAGTGGGGGGGGCAGAGTGAGGGCAACCGGCTTCAGCAGTGTCACTGAGTATGCTCAGTACACGCCAAGCAGCAAATCTGGGGGGAGCACCTGACACCTCCCCCATACTCCTCCCACGCATCGTCTCTGGGTCTTAGGCTGGCCCACTGCATGGGCTGAATATGACATACTGTAAATAAATTCTCTAAGACCTGTGATGGCGAGGAACTCACTTTTGGAGGAAGAAGCCAGGGTGATAGGATCCTGTGCAAGATAGCTCAGAACTACACATTTCCTTGCTTTCTGCTTGTTTGGTTTGTTGGTTTGATTGGACTGGCTAAGACATGGCCCTAGAGACCAGTCTGTGGGAAATGGCAGTTGCAAAAAAGTGTCCAGATAGGATTGCTTGCTCTGCAATAGATTTGCTGATGTTGGCTTGATCTTGTGAGATTCTAAGGTACCCTCAGGTCCCAGTGAAATTGATGGAAGTTGAGTCTCTCAGGATGTGCTCAGTATGTTCTAGGACCAGGTTCTTAGAGTCCCATGTCTGCTCCCATTTAAGTCAATGGGAGTTTTGCCTTTAACTTCAATGGGAGCAGAGTGGAGCCCTCTGCTTTCTTTGCCTCAGCTTCTCCATCTGAACAATGGGGAGTACAACGCTTATCTACCTCATTCATGTTTTTAATGCACTTTGAGATCCTCAGAAAGAAGGTGCCATAGAAGAGTAAAATATTCTTATTGTGATTAGCACTGAAGCACAGCTGGTTGCTATGTATGCAGACAGAAATTCTAATGATTTTAGATGCTGCTTGCCATGAGAGTCATTTCGAACAGCGTAAGTAGAAGGTCCAGGATGTGATTATGATTAGAGTTAAAAGACATGATTATGTGTGATAAGTAAAATGCACTGGCTATCTGCCAGAGCCACAGAACAATCATAGTGTCCGGTGGATTGAACTGAATCCGTGTTGTTTGAAGTGGGATGCTTATCAGTAGCACAACTTGTGTCAGGTAGTGTTCACCAAAAAGAGGGACTGCTCATAATTCTGACATATTGAGAAATCCCTTTTCCTCACTGCTTCCCCCCTTCCCTGCCCCCCCACCCCGCCAGCCCCAAGGAGTCCTCTGTTTTGTTTTAAAATTCTCTACATTTGGTGTATTTCAGTTTGTCTATTGGCTACTGCTTGTAAGTGACTTTTGAATGGCCATTGTTATCCACCCTAGAACAAACTCTTGAGCTAATAACTAATGGAACATGATTTGATGATATAGGGAAGTGGTGCACTGAGCTAATGTTTAATCATTATAGTGCATGCTGTTCTCTTCAATTGTCTGCAGTTGTTCATAGATAGAAATCAATGAACCACAAGAGACAGTGACTTTATATTGTTTCGGGAAAATAGATTAAACATTAAACATTTCAGAAGTATTCCATCATAAAAGTTTGATGTCAGTCTCTTACATAAACTCAGTGAACGTGGTGTTAAATGGAAAGACCATACAGACAGAAAGGGCCTGAAAGTCAAAAACAAAGAGGAGCTCTTACTGTGAAAGGAGGAGGGCTCATAAAATGGGAAACAAACCCTTTCTGATATACAGTCACCAGAGCCCATCATCCAGGATACCTACTGATTTTGTTCTTTATAATCTATTGCTTTTAGAGCTGGTTGAAGTTTTTCAAACTTTTGTTTTTTGTCAAAAAAAAAAAAAAAAACATTTCGAGAGGGAAATAATGATTTTTTCCAAATATTGTAATCAAATTTTTGCAAAAAAAATTATTCAAAAAACTGAGTAGTGTTTATCATTTTAAAAATCTTTCTGATGTTTTAATTATTTTCAAAACAGGAAATTTTCAGAAATGTTTATTTATTAAAAATTCAACCATGTGTCTAAGCTAATCAATCAAAGATTATACACTAGAACAGAGAAAAGAAGAGAGGAATTCACTTTCCTCCACCTCCCCACTTTTTTTGCTTTACTGCTGTGTAACGTTTTGATTAATCATCTTAGGCACATGGTGAATATTTTTCATTTTTTAAAAAAATTCCTATTTTAAAAATGAAATTCATAATTTTTTCAAAAATAAAAATATCGATACAAATGTTGTGAAAAATGTCACAACATGAGAAGTCATCTCTGATCATAAACTAACACAACACAAATTATTTCAAAATTTTCAGGTTTTTTCCCCACTTTTCAGTGAGCTCTAATGACTTATGAATTTAGAGCCAATGTGCACATGTACTCCTTATGGCCTCCATCCTGCAATGAGCTGTACACAGAAAAGCCTTGCCTGCTTACACAGAGCCCATTAATTTCCACTGGGCTCTACATGGGTCCGACGAGAGGTCCACCTGTGCAGAAACATGCAGGATCAGAGCTTATGCTTTTGAGACCCAGAATGACTCAGGATATAAACACACCTCAACATTCAAAAACTAATTCTTCCCATTTTGTGCCATCTGTGAGTATGATTTATGGCCTTACTCTAACAGGTGTTGAACACCTCTTGCAAGAGTTTGGAGGATCAGACCATATGTTTCGAAAAGCAAAATCCTTGATGCAGTATATTAAATAAAATCTCCTGCATTACAGGAAAAATTCTTATACTCACAGAAACATTTTCCTTTTGCAAATACTCATTTTTCTGCAATAACCAGTATATAGAAGAGGGAAATTTTATGATTGAAAAGAAAACCCTATCATTATAGGCACAGCTATAATAAGTCTGTGCTGTGAGTTTAAGAATTAAAGATCTGATCCTACAGTCTTTTAGCCCTTAAGACTACTCACAAGCATCAGGAGAAGCATATTATAGATACAACAAAATAAACATCAAGGGTACCTAAATCTACCATCATCTACCACTGAAGTCATCTCACTCAGTTTGATACATGAGTAGTTCGCGTTCAGTCCTGCATGTCTGCATGTAGCCCCGCGAGAGCCAACAGAACTACATACAGTAGTCAGCGAAAGCAGTATCAACCTAATGCAGGAGAACAAAGCTATATAGCAGGGGCTTATTTATTCTGATGTAATAAAGATTATCCACACAATTATTTACAGTTGTTGAGTCTGCTCAGTTCTCCTTATGATAAACTGATGTCTGGTGTCTGAAGCCTTCTTGCTTCTACAATTGTTAACACCGCTGATTGCTGGGCATCAGTTACTGGATCTCTCATTACCCCGGGCTCCTCTTATTTAATCAGCCACTGCCAGCTGTTAAAATGGCAGAGGATCGCTTTTAGAAATGATCTTGTGGGAAGAAGTTGCCAGGCTGATGTCCTCTTTGCAAAAAATAGGATGTGGCTTTCGGCAGCGGGTTCACATTAGAGGGGTATAATCTGGCAAACGAAGGAAGTGTGCTGCTGTATGAGCTGTCAGAACAGATTAAACGGAAAGAAGCCGTCATCACACAGCTGTACTATTTTGATGCACTGTAAATAGTCTATTACTCTTCAGCATAAGGCAAGCCAGGGGAATGGAAAATTAAAAGGTAAAACTAGTGAGTAAAAGAAATTTGTGGGCAATAATCATGTGCCTGACCCTCAGCAGGTGTCAATGTCGTGCCATTGGTCTCAGGGGATTTATATTGATTTACAACGTCTGACAATTGGCCCCATCAGTAGAAATACCTGTCTTTCCCTTTAAAGCTGAGCTCTAACCTGAACAATATAAATTTGGTAAATATGGTACAGGGCCTGGTAACTATGGTACAGGGCCACTGCTTGCAAATGAAATCAACAGATCTGCTCCGTCAGTCCAATCTGATGAGTTTAGGGACAAGGATAGGTTTTACTAGTTTTTACTCCTGTTAGCACAGCAGAGCCAATCCAACTCTGGCAAGGAGGGATATACTCCTGGTTGCACTTCTTCTGAGGTGAGTCTGTAGTTCCCTGGATTCTCCTTCTTCCCTTTTTAAAGATGGGCACTATATTTGCCTTTTTCCAATCGTCCGGGACCTTCCCTGGTCACCACGAGTTTTCAAAGATAATGGCCAATGGCTCTGCAATCACATCAGCCAACTCCCTCAGAACCCTCGGATGCATTAGATCTGGCCCCATGGACTTGTGCATGTCCAGCTTTTCTAAGTAGTCCTTCACTTGTTCTTTCACCACTGGGGGCTGCTCACCTCCTCCCCACACTGTGCAGCCTCTCCAAGGCTGATCCATTGGGATGGAGCAGAAAACTCTCTTGGGGCTGATTCAGAGGGACCATGACCCCAATTTATTCCTGCCCCACCCAAGCCCCTTTTGGCAACCTCCCCCCAGAGGAAAAACAGAAGCGAACAGCACCTGTGCTTCCCAGATCATGGTCCACATACATACACCTGACTGCAGTACGGGGTCCAGAATTTCCCAAAGTGTCCACTAACTTTGGGTGTCTCTATTTTCGTTTGCCTAACCTGTGGCAGGTAAGGTACCTCAAAAAATGAGGGCATCTAAATTTAGTGGGCATGTTTCAAAGTGTGTGCCATCGTATGGGAATTGTGTGGCAAAGCACTGGAACCTAGGCCTCCTTTGTTCTAGTTATGTGGCTAATCTCAAGACCATACTTCCTCTCTCAGAGGCTTTTCACACATTTTGTCTCTGTGAGTGTATTAATCCCCAGCCCATCTACAATAGAAACACTACAGCAGTGCAGCTGCAGCGGGGTAGTGTAGACACTGACTACCGTGAGGGAAGGGGTTCTCTTGTCACTGTAGTAAATCCACCTCTCCGAAGAATTCTTCAGTCACCTTGCAGTGTCTACACCAGGGCTTAGGTTGGCTTCATTACATCACAGAGGGTGTGAAATTTTTCATAGCCTTGAGCGATGTAGTTAAGCAGACTTAACTTTGTAGTGTAGACCAGCCCCAAACTAGTGTACTAGGATCCAACTCATGCATTTGGCCCTGTGAGTCGAAGAGAGCCTAAATAAGTAATTAAGTTACAGGCTGTCTAAGCAAGTCCAGAGGGAGTATAAATTTATAAAACATACTCACTGTCGGCAGACAAAGAATGTGTGAGCTACTCCAAGTTTGACTCCCCTTGACTTTCTTAGACTTGCTTAGACTCACCTCTGAATTTGGGCCATACAAATAGACAAGTAGTGATAACTTGTACTTTGTATTTTTAATGGAATGTACAAGAGTCTTTAAAAATAGCTACCTTTTCCCCATTTTGGAGTAGGGCTAGATGCCAGTTAGGTTCAATGATTCATAATCAATTAAAGAAGTTCTTCTCCATTTTCTCTTCTTTCAGAGAGCACATTTACATGACACAGTAATGGGTAGATTCTATCTATAAGAACAGTGGGATTATCCTTTCCACAGCTTGCAGCAATGTCATTGAAAAGAAAAAGAAAAAAAATCTCATAAACTGGGCACATATCCAGCAAAATATGCCAACCTGACAGCAGACGAATTAAGAATCACAAAAATCAAGAGCTCTCCAACACTCAGAATCACTAGTGCTCCAACCAATATGCAGTTCACTCAGAGAGGCATGAAACTGAGCCTCTCAAGAGCTACTGACTAGCCCTTTTATCTACAAGAGTGAATACAGCATAATAGACTGAACCAGTCCATCAAAGTTTAACCATGTCCTGGTGAAAAGTGACCATCTACCTGAGGAGATATAGATACTTTTCTAGCCACAGTCTGCCAGATGTTCCCACCCCAATGGGTTAGGTGTTTTAGCTATTCATCCGCAGTTTCCTGCAATGGGGTGAAGTGCTTTTAGTTTTGAAACCACACCCTGCATCATGTGAACTATCTGAGATTTAACAGAGTTCTCAAAAGCCATTTCAGTTTGTCTAGGATTTTTTTAATATCACTTTGGCTTTGATGAGCTTTTCTGCTTTTGTAAGAAGACTACAGAACACTGATGTGTCTGTATTGTCTCTGAACACAAGCCAGGGTTTTGTTTGCTTGTTCTTTGATTTCAAACATCCTGCCGGGCTTCCAGTGAATGCAAATTAAGGCTCAGCACCTTATATTTTAAAGTCCTGCACAAATATTAACTAATTAATTCTTATCCTCCCTGTGGGACAGGTAAGTGGTATTGTCCACAGGCGAAAGGTGGGGAAACTGAGTCATTGAGGGGGTCAAGTGATTTGCCTAAGTCACATGGTTTGTCAATGATAGAGCACGATGTGGAGCCAGGAGTTCTAGCTCTTTGTCCCATCCTCACTGCCTAGCCTCCACTGGTTCCCACAGAGCCAGTCCATAGCACTGTGAGAAGAAAGAGAAAAGAATAACAGGTAGCACAGAGGGAAGGGTGAAGAGGGAGAGACCAACAATTTAGAGAGATTCCAGAAGATTTTCAAGCATATCCAGTATTTTAAGGGTTTACCTGAGTGGGACTGATTCTGAACCTTTTGAGCATTGCCCATCTTGCTTTCCACACCAAAACCCTCTCGGGGGGTGAAAATTGTAACCCCCTCACAAGCAGTCCTGCTTCTTAGCTATACAGCTAGCACAGCAAATATTTTGCTACAACACTGCTGGACTGGTGTTTTCCGTTTTTCTTCTGTCTTTGCTGATTAACAACATATTCATGTGCAAATGGCGGCTTCCTTCTAATTAGCGAATAAATTCATTAATCAAGCAAAGGCATTGTGAGACCTCCCCCATTACTGGTCAGTTCAGCTGGGGAAAGTTTGAAGTGTCTTCCTGTCCCTACTCTCTACTGTCACTCATAAGGTGTAGAAAAGAGCATCAGAGACGCACACCACACACGTAAAGAAGAGGCGGAGGCATGAAAATAGAATGGGGAAGGTAAGTCACCTTGGGAGTCGGCTAGGTGGAGCTAGAGCATCCTTGTATTGCTATACTAATGTGACTCAAAGCCGAAAGACAACACAGAGACGGTGGAAGAGAGACAAGCAGAGAGGCTGTGTTCTTAGTCTTTTGTCAGTGCAGCTGCCATCTTTCCCTTTACTCCGAATCATTAAGATGGTTTGACATATATTTGCATGATTGACAATGACAGAACTTTCCTAGGACTTGTTTATTCTTATTTCCTTTTGTACTATTCCCTTATTTGCACTGCTCATCATCTGAGAGCTCTGAATTTTGAGCCTTCTCTTGCTTCCCTCCTTCCTTTGCATTCGACTTGGAGACCAAGCCATTGCTCTCCCACCCACTGTTCCCTCTAAGCTGTGTGCGTGTGTGCGCACACAGATCCTAAACCCCACACACATGGCAAAACACCACACACACAAAAATGTGCACAGAAGCACAACAATTTGCACAGAAGAAATTTTTTGCGCACATGGCCTGTCAAAAATTAAAGGGAACATTGCTCACACCCCAGCAAGATTCTCTGTTCTTTTTCGTAACTCAGAGACAGCTTCTGAATGTACAGATACCATTACAATTAACTGGACCAAATCATCAGCTGTGGTGAATTGACTTAGCTCCAGTGACTTCAGCTTATTCCAATTTACACATACAGCTCTTGCTACCTTGACTAATAGTCTTTTTTCCTAGTTGTTGACTTCATCCCCAGCCACTAAAAACTCACTGTGTGACAAATTCTTCTCCCAAGGTATGTCTACACTGCAAACGGAGGTGTGATTGCAGCTCTGGAGGCATACCCACACCAGCTTTAATGTAGCTAGCGCAACTAAAAATGGCAGTGAAAATGTCTTATCTAGCCCCCTGAACTGTACAGTGGCAGCCATTTTGCTTGTGAGCATGACTTAAATCTCATTCAAAACAGTGGGAGTTGGCAGCCCACTTTATTAACTCCCACATGCAGCTAGACCGTAGGGAAATGGTAGCCTTCTTGCTGGCTTCAGCCCCAAAGACTGTCATGAGATGGTGAGACAGGAAATGGTGGCCATTTTGAATAAGGGAGTGAGTTGGCACCTTTCATCATTTTTTTTTTATGAGACAAGTGAAAAAAAGAACCAAAATTGTTAGAGTCACGATCACATCGCAAGAGTTGGCAACACTGCCAAAGTCACATATCTAGGACCTAGTCCTGCTCTCGTTGATGGCAATGGTAAAACTCCCATTGGTTTTACTGGAAGCAAGGCCAGGCTCGTGGTTTGTGGCAGATTAATCAATGGAATTTAGCAGTCGTTACTCCCAGTCCCCTGTTCCAACCAAATACAACACCGACTCGCACACGTCAACAGCCATTGTAACAATGGCTGCAGCAAAACTGTTGGTGTCTCTTCTGAGACACAGTAAATGCTGTAGACCATAGGGATACATTTGGTCTGATTCCAAAATGGAGTGCAAATACTCGTGGAATAAAAGAAGCCTGCACTGAGTGGAAGAATATTTTCATGCAGAAAGGTCGCCGTGTGTCAGAGAATGCCTTTGTGTAATGGAAACTGTGATCTTGACTGTGGACACCTCAGACTGTCTTCTATATTCATCCATATGCAGAGCACATCTCCAATGCGACTCATGGTGCTGCTCTGGACTCAAGCACTTGATTTAGGGCTGCTTGTGTTGAGCTCTCTTTTTAAAAAATGAGTCTGGAAAACTTCCCAGACTATTCAGAGTTCCTGCCACCGCTGATTTGTGCCTCCAAGGATGATGAAGGTGACTGGACTGTTTTCTCTTTTCCTTTTAGTGTGGTCTGAATGTATCCCGAATTAGCACATCTGCATATGGAGTGCACTGAGGCTGAGGCATCAGGGCAGCACCCAACATGCCAGCTGCATGTTTTAAGAGAGAGAATCCATTTAGAGGTGAGACAAAGTCCCACCATAACACAGGACAACTGAGGAGATGTATTGTTTTCCCTTAAGCTCCCATATCTTATTCATAGATTCATAGATACTAAGGTCAGAAGGGACCATTATGATCATCTAGTCTGACCTCCTGCACAACGCAGGCCACAGAATCTCACCCACCCACTCCTGCGAGAATCCTCACCTATGTCTGAGCTATTCAAGTCCTCAAATCGTGGTTTAAAGACTTCAAGGAGCAGAGAATCCTCCAGCAAGTGACCCGTGCCCCATGCTACAGAGGAAGGCGAAAAACCTCCAGGGCCTCTTCCAATCTGCCCTGGAGGAAAATTCCTTCCCGACCCCAAATATATCTTATTGCTTGTCTCCCCAGGGAAATTTACCAACAGAACCATACCGTTATAATTATTTATGCTGCTATAGCAGTACTGGTATAACTCCAGAATAAGAGCATCCAGATGGGGATTTATTCTCGTACTGCTGTATCACTATAGTTCTGCCAGTAAATTTCCCCACGGAAGCAAGCCCTCAGACACAGTAATTTGATCAGTTACTTTCTGTCTCAGACATAGTTCAGTACCCATAAGCCAGTTTATTCTGTTACCTGGTATTCTATGGATAAGAATATCAAATCAGGACAAAAGGGGTATTTCAAGACCTGCCAGTGTCTAGTAACCAAATCAGATGACATAAACATCCATGTTAAAGGGGGAAACAAAGGTGTGTTCTTAAGATGTCACTTTTTCTGTGGCATGGGTTAAAGCTGCAGCATTCACTTGGGCAGTGGTTCCCAAATTGAGGGGCATGCCCCCCCAAAGGGGGCGCAGAGAAAAGTTCGGGGTGGGGCGTGCGGTGGGGCCTGGGCCAGCCTCCCCGGGGGGGAGAGGGGCAGGAAGGGAGTGCCACCAAGCCCTGCTCCACCTCCAGCCCCGCTCTATTCTGCCCCCTACTCCACCCCCAGTCCAGCTCTGCCCTCATTCCCTCTCCGCCCACGGGCCAGCTCCACCTCCAGCCCTGGGCTCCTTCCCTATCCCCGGATCTTTCCCCAGCTCTGCCTTCTGCTGAGGAAGTCGTGGCTCTGTGGCATTGGGGGAGGGGAGGACAGATTCCATTACTGGTAAACGTGGGGGAGGTGTAACAGGAAAAGTTTGGGCACCACTGTTTTAAGGGCCTGATCCAGAACCCACTGAAGTCAACAGAAAGAAGTCTTGTCACTTCAGTGGGCTGGAGATCAGGCCCTAAGAACTTCAAATGTGATTATTTCCATTGACAGCAGATAGTCACGGGAATCAAGGGGCGGCAGTTATCTCACTCAGCAACAGCCTTCACCATTACAAGTAGCAATCACAACAGCCCCAGCGGCTCTAGCTGGCAAACCCTAACTCTTGCCCTGGGCCTGCATTCGCAGACTTCTTGCGCAATAACAACAATATTTAAAAGGGCAGTGTCCCATAATGAGCAGGTTGGAGAGATGCGGATGAGGCCTGAACATTTACCACCTCAAAGACAAATTGTCCTGGAGGAAATTTGCTAGGAAGACTGCTTTTGGATCTTCTAGAAATTGTCCCCCTTTCTTGAAGTTTCTAAACAACATGCTAAGGAGAATCCCCGTTTTCATTCAGCTTGGAATGGTTCCTACATCAGGCTCATTTCCCTTATGAATCAGAAATCTTGGCAGTGGCAACCTATTATTCCACTAACTAGAACATACCATCCCTTTTTTGCCCAATTAAGTACAAAATAGTAATAGTGTTTACTGCACAGCGATGACAGACAAACAAAGTCTCGTTGATTATGAGCCTCTGTGGTGTTGAGGTTTCCATTCCACATGTTACTTAATATATTTACCAATGTACAAAAGATCGTGAGGGTGTCCAGTGGAAACACAGACATAAAATCATTAGCAAAAAATACAAGGTGGTGAGATGACCCTGGAAGGAGGGGGAAAGAACCCACAGGGAGATAACTTAATAGCCTGCCCCACTGAGCTGGCAACCATCACCATACCAGAAGCCAAAATGAATCCGATTATTTTGCAGACAATGCTGACACTCAGTTGTTTTGGTGTCAGCATGAATACAAGTGTGCATGGATTTGTGGCGGGTTATTGGAGAGATGGGGAGTTGAGATTCCATAACGTTTCTGCTGAAAATGTAAAGGATCAGTGTTGTTTTCACAGGTATACTCACTTTGAATGAATTAAATAAGGAAAAGGGAAATATGGCATAGAAGGACAGACCCTCAGCTGGTTGAAGTCAATGGAGTTATGCCAGTTTACAATAGCATAAAATGTTTTCCTTATCATTGCCTCCTAACTATACTGGAATACATAATGTTAAATCATTGCTTCTAATAGACAAACATAAGCAGAGGGCATTTCAGAGAAGAGGGGCATTCCATCAACTGTATTTATTATTTTACTTTAGATCTGCAAAGTTGATGCCCGTAGTCAGCAGCTTCTTACTCATACTGGACATCCAAAAATTCAGTGGGCCAATGGTATCATATAACAGAGAAGACAATCTGGCTAAAGGGGAAAGGAAATTCTGTTTTTATTTGTCATTCCTTGTTTTTTACTGCTTGCATTAGAATTCTGTCTCTGGCCCCGTTCATAGCTGCTGCGGACATCAGCCACATGTGTACTGGCACACCCAGTTGTGTGTTCCTCCCATACAGGGCAAAGATGAAGCTGGCCATTGAGAGGCAGCAACACTGAGAACCGAAGCCTCCGTTAAGCAAAGCACTTGAAGTTCGGAACGTGCATAACAGTAAGCACTTTGTTAAATCCCATTGAAATGCATGCGCTCAAAGTTAAGCATGTGCCTAAATGCTTTGTTGAATCACGGCCTAGAAAGACTCCCATTGACTTCAGTGGGCTTTGGTTCAGGCCCCAAAAGAAGTTCCAGTAGATGGAAAGTTAAAAGAACATTGTGCTGGGAAGCCCTTTAATGGTTGTTATTTGGGGATTCGGTGATTTCCCGGCTTTGCTGAGGCAGCATTTCTCTTCTATTATTTTTTAAACTTAAAAAAAATTAATCCATGAAAAACATTTCATCAACAATTCCAAAATGTGCAGCATGCATGTGTCCCAAACCCTCCCCAGATATCTGATCATAGAATATCAGAGTTGGAAGGGACCTCAGGAGGTCATCTAGTCTAACCCCCTGCTCAAAGCAGGACCAATCCCCAATTTTTGCCCCAGATCCCTAAATGGCCCCCTCAAGGATTGAACTCACAACCCTGGGTTTAGCAGGCCAAGGCTCAAACCACTGAGCTATCCCTCCCCCGCTCTGGTCACAAATGTGTCCTTGCCTTTCTGATACAGGAAACATGCAAAATATTGTTTATCTTTTTGCCACCTGAGTTCGGTATCATCATGAGACACAGCGAAGCTAAATGCAGTGAACTAGACTAAGAACTATGAACCTTATCTATTTTCAACATTTTTTTTTAAAAGGAAGGAATATGTGTTGTGTGCTCTTCTTGAGAAGTTCCTTATTTGTACTAAAATTCCCTGCCCTCTGGTCAACATGTGCCTACCCCTAATCACACTTATCTTTCCCCTCCCTTCCTTATCTGGCAAAGTTTCTCAGATGCATGTCATATCCTAGACAGGAAAGATGACATTACATAGCTTGCCTAAGAAATCCATACAAATCTGAGACCCCTCTACATGTATGGATGATCATTCATTTTAAGGAACATGAATAGCAATTTTATGGAAACGACACCATTGGCATAACAGAATGATTGTTTTGCTAACACAAAATCTCTTAGGGTAATGGCTGTGAGAAGTATCAGTTATGGGTGAGGCCCAAATGGTGAAGTGAGAGCGGTGGGTTAGTATTTTTTTTTTCCTATTTAGCTGTATTACATAGCACCTAGAGACCGCAATCAATACTCTCTGGACAGTGGGAAATATTAATACCCGCAAAGGTGGTGACTTTGTTAAATAAGTGACCCTGTTTAAGGAGATAAACACATTAGCAAATACCAACAGAATGTTGTTGTTTCAAAAAGTCACATTTAGAAAGGAAAATCTTCCCTTAAAGGCCATCAAACAATGTTCTGGAAGCATAAGTATGGTATATTTTAAGTAAACCAAATGAAATGAGTGCTTGTGCATAGTTCTAAAAGAGAATCTTAAATTATTGACTCAACAGTCTAAACAAAACATCAATGAGTTAATAGAGGACTACATTGTAATTTCCTTACTCATGCTGAGGAATAATTTACATCTTGAGCCATCCCAGTGATTTCAATGGGACTACTCAAGGTGTAATGTATTACTTTGTTCAACAAATAAGGGTAAGACAAGCTACTCCTTAATATCTTGTGCTATGGAAAACAGAATACTAAAATATACAAAACAGAAAGCGGAAATATTCAAGCATGTTAAGTAAAAAAACCCACTCCCTTTTAGATCTGTTTAAAACATTTCACACAGTCTTTAAATGGCCTTCCCCCCAGAATGAATAAAGGTCAGTTTAATGCAGCATATAGATAAATGCAGTTTATTTATGCTTTAGGATAAAAGGAGGTACTACAGGACTCTCAGATCCTGGGAAGAAATGAAGGCACAACTTTAAGACTACTAGTTGCTTATCAGAGTACTGACCTAACTACACACTAGAGGACAAAATTCTAATAGATCAACATGCTTCTGCCAGTTTAGAATTTGGTTTTTGATATTTTATATAGTTTTTAATGTCTTTGAATTAAATCCAGTCACTGATGTGCTGTTTCAGAAATATTTTACACTAAAGTTTGTACAATACTTTCTTTCAAAAGAAAGTTTAAATTTCTGATTTCTCTCCACTCTACTCTGTTGTAGAGAAACAGAGAGAAAAACCTTCTGGAATGCCATACTGTTCACTCATCGGATCAAATACGAAGCACAGGACACTTTGAAATGTTAAAAATCACAATATAAAACATGGATTTTAGCTACAATAAAAGCCAGCTTGTTTGCATCATGCACTGCATCCTGCTGTTTACTTTCTAAGAGCTATGAGAAATGAAGGGCAAACTTTCATTTAAGGCATGCAGTCTGAAAACAACTAATTTAGAAAGCATTTCATTTAATCATACACAATGTGGAGGGTTCCTTAAACTTGGCTCCAGCATAATTGAGGAAAGTTTAGACTGAATAACTACAGGAGTCTCTTAATTCTATTCCTTCTTATCTGATTCATGCCGCATCAGAGAAAGCCACACCCTAGGAGCTGCAGGCTTTGCTTCAAAGGAGGAGGAATTGCAGCTAGCAGAGCACAGTAAAGCAGAAGCAGAATACAGCAAAGAATAGAAAAAGTAAGCCCACCACTGGCTGGAGATCCTTGCCAGTTAGGAAGAACTAGATGAAAGCAGTCACACATCTTGGTAGATTGCAGTGGCACGGCAATAATAAGAGAGGAAAACTTGTCTTTTCAGAGGGTCCGAGTGTTGAATCAATCCCACTCCAGATGAGGAGACGGAGACTTTGTGATTCTGCGATGCAGGAAAAGTGCAGCTAGACTGAAACTAAATGCTGACACACTCCCTACTCGTCCCTAAATGTATTTCCTTGGATAACAACCAAATTATTCCAGGCTGGCCTGCTTTGCATTGTGCCTGAGTGATCACAGCTTGCAGTGCTGGAGCCTCAGGTCATTGCAGAGAAAGAAAAGAGAGTGATGTAGATACTCCTCTCAGGGACCAAAGAGGCTTAGGGAAATTGATTGAAGAGACCCAATCTGCTTCACTCACCTGATTCGCTACTGCTTTCCTGTAGCTGAAACTGAGAGAGCAAACTGACACAGGGAGTGCAGCAGCTTTTGTGAGGTAGTGAGAGCTCAGGAACAGCCTGAAAGTGAGATGGTGGCATGTCGTATATCTACAAGTGTCAAGGTCCCACAAGTCTCGGTGTAGGGAAGCAGGAGCTTGAAAAAAACATTATTGTAGGGGAATGGAGACCCCAGTGTTCTGCCTTTGCGCTCCTTGATATTTAGGGCACCATCCAAAGCCCATTGAAGTCAGTGGAAAGACTCTCATTGATTTCAGTAGGCCTGTCGATTGGGCCATTCGACTGATTAAAACCTGTTTGACGTGTTTAAACATCTGTATCTTAACAAAAGAATGAGAAATGCATTAGGAGAACTAATTTCACATGTGGCCCTTTTAACAGCCATCAAGGGTGAAATACAGTGGGGTGTGAATTACATGACAATGCTGGTTCTATGGAATAATAATAATGCAGTGCATTTCAGCCAGATGGATCCCAAAGCCCTTTACAATCTTTACTAATTGTTTATAGAAGATCCAGAGGAATGACATTGCTCACCACAAATGCAGCCACCTCTGTGGCAGAACATGGCAGCTGTTTAACAGCAATGCAAAATGTCTGATCTGACACCCACTGAAATCAGTGGAAGTCTTTCCACTGATCTCAGTGTGATCTGGATTGAGCCCAAGAGCAATAAACAGTATATCACAGAATGTGAACAATATAAAAATGTGGGTAATTTAGGAAGGCAGATTGTAGTTATCTAAATCAGAGTGCAAGCCAAGTCACCCCTGCTGCTTGCTTGGGAACATTGCTATGGAGTCTCATACTAAAGATGGATGACAACAGATAGACCTGTGATAGACAACAGTAGAGGACAGGAAGTGAAGAAGACTGTAGTCAACTTAAAGTACATAGACGTACCCAGATGGGAGAGTGGAGACTTGATACCCCGCAAAGATTCCAGGGAGGGCTCACTGACCGAAATGGGATGTGTGGGATCATTCCTTTGCTCTCTTTACAAAGTCTGTGGGGCTCCAAATGTCAAGGGTAAAGTGAGACTGAGGAGGCCAAGTAAAGGTCCAGAACTGTGGGGCCAGAGGTTATGTGAAATACATCAGCCCAGATTCACAAACATTCATGGTTCTGGACTGATGATCGTGAGAGGACCAGAATCTGAACTTACCTTAATATGGGAGTGGTTGTAAGGTTCTAGTCAAACTGTTTTTGCAATGCCTCCTCTACATCCACATGCGTCATCAGCAGGGCCTGAACACCGTAGGATAGAACTCTACCACTTGAGCTAAAAGGGTAGCTCCTTTAGCTGAGAGCAGTAGTAGGCTCCTAGCTTTTAGAGATCCAGCCACTAGACGAGGAGATAACGTACTCTTTGCCAGTGTATTACATTTGCACAACTTTATGTTGCACAAGAGATTCCAGAACCCTAACCCAGTGATGCCTCTGGCCCATTAGGAGGCAAGAAGAGTCTCTGTCTCAAAAGCCTTACTGAACACAGCCCTGTAGTGGCAGGCCATTCCAAGCTCTGAGCCTCACAGCCTGAATACTATAAATATGAATCAGAAAATACAGTGAAGTGACTCACACGGATTTTCCAGTCGCATCTGATGTGAATCCTCTATATTTGCAGAGACAGCTGATTGGAGAGTATGAGCAACAGGCACGTGGCATGCAACAAATGGGTTGGTGGAGAAGGGAAAGAAAAATTCAAGTGCAATTTCCTATTTATTATTAATTATTATTATATACTATTTGCACCCCTACAGAGACCACTACTAGACCAGGGCCTCCTTGTGGTAGACACTACACCAACACAGAACCATGACAGTCCCTGTTAACAATCATTCACAGACTTTGCTTTTGAGCTTAACATTGAGTTTAAGACGACAACTGTTGCAGAACAAACCCAGGAAGGCAGCTCAGCTGGAACCCTCTGTTTATTTACTCACTTCAACCATGTTTCAGTCACAACCCTGAAATATTTGCTTGTTGAAAGTTCCTGTTGGTTCAGTTGATTTTTGCCTGCCAATATATATGTGCAGCATGAAAAGTTTGAGATATAACAGCATAATATATATATGTTTCAGAGTAACAGCCATGTTAGTCTGTATTCGCAAAAAGAAAAGGAGGACTTGTGGCACCTTAGAGACTAACCAATTTATTTGAGCATGAGCTTTCGTGAGCTACAGCTCACTTCATCAGATGCATACCGTGGAAACTGCAGCAGACGTTATATACACACAGAGATCATGAAACAATATATACAGTAGAACTTCAAAGGTACAAACACCAGAGTTACAGACTTTCTGGTCAACTGGACACCATGTGAAACTAGAAATCATCAATCAGGCAGCAGCAGAGATAAAAAAAACCTAGAACCCAGCAAATATTGTACTGCCTCTGGGCTTTAGCCCTGGGACTCTCGGCTTCAGCCATGGTGGGGTTGGGGCTGCACCTGTGGGGAGGGTTCAGGG
This sequence comes from Eretmochelys imbricata, assembly GCF_965152235.1. Classification (NCBI taxonomy): domain Eukaryota; kingdom Metazoa; phylum Chordata; order Testudines; family Cheloniidae; genus Eretmochelys; species Eretmochelys imbricata. Next base: position 115,886,383 of record NC_135577.1, read on the forward strand.
CTCCGGGCAGGGGTGGGTCTGGGGGCTTCTGACCCTTGGGAGCACCAGGGCTCAGAGCTTTAGACTAGGGGGAGTACTGGGGCTCAGGGCATTAGCCCTGCGGCTCCATTCCCAGCTTCAGCCCACTGGGAGGTTCCGGGATTTGGGGCATTCGCTAAAAGGGGAGCGTCGGTTTTAGCCCCAGCGCACCCCTGTAGCTAAAGTCCTGAGCCCCGGCGCCCCCTGTGTGGCTGAAGCCTGGTATGGAGTGGCAGGACTGAAGCCCCAATCCCTGGCAACCCCTGTGGGGGCTGAAGCCAGGAATGGAGCTGTGGGGCTGAAGCCCTGATCCCTGGCAACCCCCTGTGGGGCTGAAGCCAGGAATGGAGTCGTGGGCTGAAGCCCTAGTGCTCCCCCCAGGTCTAAAGTCCTGAGTCCTGGTGCTCCCAGGTGGCAGAAGCCCTGAGCCCCCCTCCAGGAGCCCTGGCAGCCCCTAGGGACAGAGGCCCTCACCCCCATGCCCAGAGCCCTGACATTCCAACCCCACCCTGTGGCTGCAGACCCAACTCCCCCATGGCTAAAGTCCCTAACATCTTGTTCAGAGTTATGGACAAACTCCATTCCTGAGCTGTCCGTAACTCTGAGGTTCTACTATATCATAAAAACATAAGAACAGCCATACGGGGTCAGCCCAGTTGTCCATCTAGCTCAGTATCCTGTCTTCCAACAGTGGCCAATGCCAGAGGCTTCAAAGGAATGAACAGAACAGGAAATCAGCAAGTGATCCATCCCCTTTCATCCATTCCCAGCATCTGGCAGTCAGAGGTTTAGGGACACCCAGAGCATGGGGGTTGCATCCCTGACTCATTGCTAATAGCAGTTGATTAACCTATCCGCCAGGAATTTATCTAATCCTTTTTTGAACACAGTTATAGTTTTGCCCTTCACAACATCCCTTGGCAATGAGTTCCACAGATTGATTGTGCGTTGTCTGAAGAAGTACTTCCTTTTGTTTGATTTAAACCTGCTGCCTATTAATTTCCTTGGGTGACCCCTGTTCTTGTGTTCTGTGAAGGGGTAAATAACACTTCCTTAGTCACTTTCTCCACACCATTCATGATGTTGTAGATCCCTATCAGAGTCCCCCTAGTTGTCTCTTTTCCACGCTGAAGTCCCAATCCTTTTAATCTCTCCTCACATGGAAGCTGTTCTATACCCTTAATCATTTTTGTTGCCCTTCCCTGTACCTTTTCCATTTCTAATATATCTTTTCTGAGATAGGGCACACAGTGTTCAAGTTGTGGGCATACCATGGATTCATATTGTGATTTTCTGACCATCAGCATCAATGAGAGCTGCTGGGTGTTGATAGTTTTTGAGTCTTTTGCTAGTTGCTCTTCAAATTCTTTTTTTGGCCTGCCTAGTATACTTTTACACTTGACTTGCCAGTTTATGCTCCTGTCAATATTCCTCATTGGGATTTAACTTCCAATTTTTAAAGGGTGCCTTTGTGTCTTTGACTGCCTCTGCTACTCTGTTGTTTAGGTTTTTTTTTTTATTTTGGTCCTCTTATTATTTTTTAAAATTTGGGGTATACATTTAATTTGAGCATCTATTGTAACAGCCACACTGGGTCAGACCAATGGTCCATCTAGCCCAGTGTCCTGTCTTCCGACAGTGGCCAATGCCAGGTGCCCCAGAGGGAATGAACAGAACAGGGAATCATCAAGCCATCCATCCCCTGTCGCCCATTCCCAGCTTCTGGCAAATAGGCTAGGGAAACTTCAAAGCATGGTTTTGCACCCTTGCCATCCTGGCTAATAGCCATTGATTAACCCACCCTCCATGAACTTATCTAATTCTCTTTTGAACCCTGGTATAGTCTTGGTCTTCACAACATCCTCTAGCAAAGAGTTCCTCAGGCTGGCTTTGCATTGTGTGAAGAAATACTTCCTTTTGTTTGTTTTAAACCTGCTGCCTATTAATTTCATTTGGTGACCCCTAGTTCTTGTGTTATGAGAAGGAGTAAATAACACGTCCTTATTTACTTCCTCCACACCAGTCCTGATTTTATAGACCTCTATCCTATCCCTTCCCTCCCCTCCCCCGTAGTTGTCTCTTTTCCAAGCTGAAAAGTCCCAGTCTTATTAATCTCTCCTCATATGGAAGCTGTTCCATACCCCTAATAATCTTTGTTGCCCTTTTCTGTACTTTTTCCAATTCTAATATAACTTTTTTGAGATGGGGCAACCAGAACTGCACGCCGTATTCAAAATGTGGATGTACTATGGATTTATATAGACACAATATGATATTTAAAAAGCTTCCATCCAGCTTCCAGGCATTTCACTCTTCTGATTGTTCTCTTTAATTTCCATTTAACTAGCTTCCTCATTTTTGTTCAGTTCCCCTCTTTGTCATCCATCCAATACAGAAAGCAAATGAGGCAAGGACTTCAATGATTCTAAGATCAGGATGAATAAATAAATATATAAATATTTCCAAATAAGTATTCTGGATGGGCAAGAGCTATAATGTTCTAATCCAGATCCAAACTTCTTCAAAGCTTGGGGGTGTTTAGATAATAACCAAACTTTCACAACATGTGATGTGCTCAAAGCATTGAGCTGGACAACAAGCTCATGGGGAGGGAACCATTTTAGAGATGGAGAGGTGACGTGATCTGCCCAAGGCTATGAAGCATGTCAGTGACAGAACTGGGTGTCATGGAGCCACAGGACTGATGCTAGCCCCAAGCTTTGAAACAGTCTCTTTGAGAAACCCCTTCAGTGTTCCCTAGGGATCTCACTCTTCCTCCAGAGTCACCATCTCCTTAGACTGAACCTTTTGGCTTACTCCACTCCTGCTTCGCACCATGAGCTCTGTTCAGAGAGTCCAACTAAGATAGACTCCTGCTAGGGACTTGTACACTCTTCAGGGATTAATGCACTGCACCAAACATTTGCAGTGACACTCCAACAGTGTTGTCAGAACAGTTGGGCTTATTACTCAACTGAAACACAGCCTAGGAAGTTCTTAGGTTAGCATAGAGAACTGAAGATTAAAACATAGCCCAAAACCCAGCCAACCTGTTGGAACCCCACTGTTCAAGCTCTGTGTGTCTCTCAGTCTGACCTCCTTGGTCAGTGTCACCGTGCCTCAGTAGGTCACAACTGAGAATACCAGATCCAGGACAAATTGCTGAGAAATGGGGCAGACTCACCCCAAACTGGTGGTTACTCTTCCATAAAATATACCATACCAGTTACAAAAGTAAACTTCTGTCTCACCACACTGGCTAACAAGAAATCAGAAATGCAACCTCCTTAGGTATCCCAGTCCTTTCAACACCCAGACACTAGACGTAATGATGAGTGGTTATTTAAAAGTAATTTCATCAAAGGGTTCTTCTGATCCCAAAGAACCAGCCACATATGCAGGTCAATATATAACTCAGATCTTACCCAATAATCATGCTGTTGCCAATCCTTTAGTATCCATATCTAAAGGTTTATTTATAAGAGAAAATAAAGAGGAGAGCATTAAAATGGTCAAAGGAATCAAATACATACACTCATTGCAAAGTTCTTGTTTCAGGTTTGTAGCAGCGATGGAATAAACTGATGGTTTATAATGTCTCTGGTAACATCCAAAAGATTGGAAGGTCCTCAGTCCTTTGGTTGTAATGCTCCTGTTAGTGTAAGTCCAGAGATCAGAGCCAGAAAGAGGCAAAATGGAGATGCTTCCAGCGCCTTTTATACCTTCTTCCATGTGATGGGCCGCTACAGTCAGTGGAAAAGATGCAGTTTAGAGTCACATGATCTAGTCACATGCCCTTGCATGCTTCGATGAGTCATGGCAGCCATTACCCATATTCTTGCTGAAGCGTCCACAGAGTAGTCCATCAGGTTGGGATAAACTTCTTCCATGGCCCATTGTGTTCATTAATGGGCCATCAACTTGACTAGTCAATTCACAATGTACTGGCTAGACTGGATGCAAACTACCTTGTGCATGTTACCACAGGAGCAAACACATTTGAAATACAGATACGTAGTCAATATTCATAACTTCATATACAAAAATGATACATGCATACAAATAGGATAATAATTCAGCAAACCATAACTTTTCCATTGACACCTTACATGACACACTTTGTAAAAGCATAGTTGCAATTGTATAACAGCGATAGCAACAATGATCTACATGGTCATATTTAATCATATAACATCACAGTCAGACTCCAGACGAGAGCCCTGACTTCTTCAGCAGCCAACTCTCATCCCCCACCACAAACCTCTCCAGCCCTTTGTTCTTCAGCTGAAGCATGTTGCTCAACTTCCCAGCTGTTAGGGGGAAAATCTATCTGCCTCTGGGTCTTTGGCTGCTAGTGTCCTGGTGATTGGATTTGCCATTGTCCTCTCAGACTCTCCATGGATATGGCATCAACATTGGCCAGTCCTTTTTAATGACCGAACCTGCCTCAGGGCATGGCTACACTTGCAGATGCAGAGCACTTTGAGTTAAACCCGCCTTCAGAGAGCGCAGTAGGGAAAGCACTGCAGTCTGTCCACACTGACAGCTTCAAGCGCACTGGCGTGGCCACATTTGCGGCACTTGCAGCAGCATTGGGAGCGGTGCATTATGGGCAGCTGTCCCAGCATGCAAGTGGCTGCAACGTGCTTTTCAAATGGGGTGGGGTGGAGGGTGACAGGGTGTGTGTTGTGTGTATGTGGGGGGAGAGAGAGTGGGTTTTTGGGGGGCTGAAAGCATGTCAGCATGCTGTCTTGTAAGTTCAGACAGCAGCAGACACCCCTCCCCACCCGCGCCTCTCTCTCTCAGACACAGCGTTCCACAGTAATAGTTGCTTTGTCTCGGAGCAGATAAGCAGCCAGCTGTCAGAAACGGAGCTTTCAAAGGGTATATCCGCATTCCTGCAGCAATTCAAAAACAATGACAAGAGTGGCCACTTGACTTAAGGGGATTATGGGACATTTCTGGAGGTCAATCAGAGCGCAGTAATGCAACACCTCGTACACACTGGCACTGCAGCGCTCCAGCGGGGACGCAGCAAACTTTATTTCTTTCCCTGAGGTGGAGTACCAGCAACGCTGTAGCTGCAGAGTCAGAGCGCTCTACGTGCCTTGCCAGTGTGGACGGGTGGTGAGCTAGTGTGTCCGGGGCTCCTTTAGTGTGCTGTAACTCGCAAGTGTAGCCAAGCCCTCAGACAACTAAGTGACATTCATACCTATGTCCTTAGCCTGCACTAAGAGCAATCAGTCCTTTTCCACCCACTGGGTAACAATTCAGCATAGAGGAGAAACTGAGGAATATATGGGCTTCATACAAATTTTACAGAAAATTCCCACTTTGTCACACTGGGATCACAATTCTGGACCTCCTGAGTCAAAGTGCAGAGCTGTATCTGGGTACAAACTTCCCTGAGTTCAGAGCTGTTGGGATTTACAGCTGTGGCTTAGGCCAAGCTCTAAGAGATATCACTAACTGGAAGGGCTCCACACTGACAACTACAGCCAGATTTTCAAAAGATCCTGATTTCTCCATTTAGGCATCTAAACAAGCGGCCAAAATCTCAAACAGATTCAGCACAGTGGATACTGAGCTCTTGAAACTCTGGCTGTAAGCGTCAATGGGAGCTGCTGGGTGTTGAGCACTTTGACAATCTGGCCCTTTTTTAGATGCCTAAAGTGGACCTGAGGTCTTGTGAAAATCTGGCCTCATTGGCCTGATTGTCTGATGTATCATATACCAAAACCTCCTTCTGAAGTCAGCAGAAGCTGCATATGCTTGGGCTATAACTGTTCCACTTGATAAATTGTGTAGGGAGGAACAGAAGGATCATCATAACTTGGAGATTTTGATCCAGCTCTAGATACATCTGCTATGTAGCTAATTTGGTCTAATGTCCCTAAATCATTAGTTAAATGAGGTTACCCAAAACTATCTGTAAAATCTGCACCAGTTGGGACACTGAGCTACATACCTGTTACATCATTTGAAATGAATGACCACCTTAAGCTAGCGCAATAGATACTGAACACATCCCTCTGCTAGCTGACTAAAGAATAACGCAGATGGGTTTTAGAAAACCAGCCATCTTACATGCTTCACCGGAAGTTGCAGCTGTTGGCAGGATGATGGGAGTTCTTGTTGCATTGCTGGTAAAGCCCTTTCCGACAGGCCTGATCTTGCATATGTACAGGGGAAGTGACTGTCCCTTTAGAGAGGACTTGGTGAAAAGTCAGCAATTCCTTCCCCTTTGAGCCAGTTTGCAGTGTCACTGCATGGGGAGGAGCAGCATTTTCTTTTCTCTTTTTTTTGTGTGAAAAACTGATCTTTATTCTCCAGAAATATACAAACTTATTCTCTCATTTCTCCATCTTCTTCTTCTACTCCTCTGATGTACAGGACATTGTTACATCTTATCAAAACTTCACCATTGTGGGCACGTGCATTTGTCTGAGGTAATGGTGAAGGAGAACAAGCCTTGGAAACTGCATTGCACACATACAGCTGCTCTTACAGGCCACCTGGGAGTGAAATTTGTATTTGCCAGCCAGATGCAGCGAGTTTTTAGTAATCTACCTTCAGTTGCTACAGAACAAGAGAGAGAAATCCACTATCCAATTTCCACAGGTTCAAAATCTGAGCTACTACTTTCTAGCCTATTCCCAGCTCTTCTACCTTTCTGTACAACCAGAAGATTATTTTACCTGTAAATAAAGATACAACATTACTTTTATAATAATACATGCACCCTCTGTTTGTGTTGCCATACCCTCTGGAAACATCATGTTAGTGTCACACCTGTTAACCTCAGACAGGTGTTCAGAACCAAAAGAACCCCCTGGCTTAACAGCTTGGTTCTTCAGGCTTCAGGACATATGCATCATGGAAAAATTGACAGATAACAAAAGAACAGAGAAAGCAATTTCTGTGTGGTAAAGCTCCCTTTGAGACTGAAAAAAAGAATAGACAAGGAAACAACCCTTCCTCATGATACTGTAAGCCCCAGAGCTAAAAGGTTGAGAAGGACAGAACTCTCTGCTCCTTCTTTAGGGGAAAATCCATCCTGGACCTTATTTACATAAATTACTACATTGCTTACCCATAGTTCCACCTTATGTGTGTTCTTGCTTTAGTTAGAATTTGTCTAAGTTCTGATTGTGTAAATGAGAATAGATTGTTACTGTGACTCTGTTTTCAAAAAGGCATATGAATTGTGCAAGATATGCCCGAGAGTGAGTGGTTCACCCTGACCTTACAGGAATGGACTCTGCTTTGAGAACAAGATTCAAGGAACAGCTAGCAGAATCTATGCTAAAGACTAGGAACTCTATTCCAGGGACTTTGTCCAATGACCATGTTTTGAGTTCCTCATTGGGAGATTCTTCTGAACCTGGTCTGGAGCAATTCTATAGGAGTAGATCAGGCTGACTTGGCAGTGGTAGCACAGAGCTGACTTTGCAGTGAAGCCTGACTGGACCAGTAGCAGATATCAGAGAATTGAACCAAGTAGTAGAGAGTTGCTCCCTAACTACCCTGTGTCTAAATTAGTGGTTCTCAACATGTTTATCAATGTGTTATGTGTGCTGCAGGCTGAGAACCATGGCATCCCCCCAACCCCCTCACAATCCCCTATAACTAGCACCCCCTCCCAGAGCGGGGCCAGGAGCAGAGCGCTGGGCCAGGACCTGGACCCCAGCCTGGGACCAGGCAGCTGGACCCTGGATCCTGCAGCGGGGCCAGATGCTGGACCCTCCGTGCCATACCACGAGACCCCTCTCCTGGCACAGGGCCTGGCAGCTGGTCCTCCTGACCCCCGCATGTGAGGCCAGGCAGCCGGACTGAGGGACACCCCCACACAGAGCTGGGCGGCTGGACCCTGGTACCCCACCAGATACCCTCCATGTAGAGACAGGCAGCCAACCCCAGGATCCCACCGTGCCAGACCCTGGGACCCCACCACGGGGGGCCAGGCAGCTGGCAGCTGAACTTAGACCCTGCCCCGGCATGGGGCCGGGCAGACAGACCCAACCCCTGGAGCGGAGCCCCACTTAAAACCTGGAGTGCTACAAAACTCTAGATCCCAGCTCCCTCAACCCCCTCACTGCCCAGAGCCCCCTCCCCCCACAAACCTACCCGCAGACCCATTCTCCCGCCCCTGCCACACCCACCAGAGCCCCCTGCTGGCAGGCGCGCTCCTGCAGGCTGCCTTACTCTCTCTCTCCCGCTCAGCCAGCCCTGCCCCCTGCCAGACTAGCACTGCAAATTTGGAATTTTTTTTTTAAGCACACAGCTGGGTCACAGCTGTGTGCTAATTGAGTTGCAGGTTGAGAACCACTGGTCTGAATGGATTTGTGAGTGAGGTGTTAGTAGGGTGGGGACTGTTTGTGACTAAGAGCTCTGACCCTCAATAAGCCAGCCAGTTACTACATTAGACCTCTGGGGTTGGCCACACGCATAATACACTGACTGGGTTTTGGTCATTTGCTCATTTGTAACTATATGTAGGGTTATAATGGTTCTTTTATTTGGTTTTTCCCTTTCCCCCAAATAAAAGGTACTTGTGGTCCCATGTTCCCACAGACTCCGAGTGACTGAGAGTGGGGAAGACCCACCTGCAGAGATGATCAGGGAGGTTATATTTTAATTTCCCAGAACCAGAAGTAGGATTCCAGCTGTGGGTGGGGGCTCAAGCCATAGTTACCAGATAACGGTTACCAGATAATGTGTTTAATAGCGAAAAGCTAAACTAGAACAAAGATCAGCCTCTCCCCTTGTTTTGTTTTGTGTCTATTCTTGGATCTCCTTTGTGGCTGGTGACAGTAATTATACCTAGTTGCTAAACACCTATTTCCAAATCAATTTAGCCTAGGAGCTGTCATTTCATGTGCAAGGTAGGACGCCTCCAGTCTGATTTATAGTTTTGTCCCTGCACGCTGAGTTCCCTCTGTATTGTGTTCGCAGGGCACCATATGCAGCAGCACAATGGCCAGGTGAGGTCACAGCAAAGAATGGCAGATTAGTTATGAGCAGATGTAAAACCATTTCACAGCGAAGCCAGTGGACACAAAGCTTAATGGTGACACCAAACTCCCATTTAAAATAAAACTACCAGTGTAGAGTTGGCACACTAGAAACCAGCTTTCTGGAATTGTTATAAGTGACCCTCTCCACAGGTTGTGATTTCAGCTGGTTTAGGCCTCACTGTGTCCCAACAGAATTTACGTGGACTGATGACTGTGTTTGAATGGTATCTTTCCCATGGCACAACTCTTGAACCATGTTAGAGGGAGAAAGTATTCCAGCACTCTTCTTATACTTGTCACTTTCAAACTACTGAAAGACTCACAGAGATAAATTTCTCCCAGATATAATTTCATTGCAGTCACTGGAATTACACTGGGAATATTTTTAGCCCTTTGAATTTAAAGTGGAGGAGAACTGACAGGCCATTGTCCTCCACCTCCAAAAGGGCTGTGCAAAATTGGTCCTTACAATATATTTTCCAGCACTTTAGCTGCTCTAGATTTTAATTTCTTAAGTGAAAGGGCTTCCCTTTCTATAATCTCAGTCTTAGTAACTTTGTCCTCAGTCACTTTACATCTTCCTTTTCTTGTTTCCACTCCTTTCTCCCAGTCATACTTTTTACTACCCTAAACAATTCCTCTCTCCTCTTAGTGATGACATTCCTTTAGTCAACGCATAGCCAAGCTGTCTGCCCAGGACTAGAATGTGCCATTAAGGCCGACTAGGGGCAGTGTAGAACTCATCCACTGCCCCATGCCCTTAGGAAGGTGCAATGTGCATCGCTGCCTCAACCTACCAATTCTGCTATGGTGACTTCACCTTTTCTGTGTTCCCTTTGGGGTGGCTTGAAAGCTGGGCAAGAGAGAAGGAGCAATCCTTGTAATCCAGAGACAACTGTGCCTGGCCCCTGCTCAGTGGAGGTGAAGTAGCCGGGAACTCCTTGCACCTTCCCTCACCCTTTGCACCACCACAAAGGGCCAGGCACAATATGGCCCACAGTGTTTAGTGCTTTCATTTTCCTCATATCAGCCAAGCCTCCCCAGTCCCTAATAATATTTCTTGCCCTTCTCTGATTTCCCTTCACTTTGCCAATAACTTTCTGATAGTGACAGAATCTTTGCCTTTATGGTCAATATCCTTATTTTTTGGTTAGACTTGTGTTCTGGCTAATATTAAGACTCTAGCAACTCCAGGCCAGAAATATTAGGAGGCAATATAATGGATAGAGTGACGTCCACTGCGTTACGGACTGAATTGGGGCATTACTCTGCTGCATCTCTGGGTTTTTTTGGTTTTGGTTGTCTCGGGCGGGGGAGACACGAGATATTAGCTATTTTGTATCCTATTTTGCATGTGTCACAGAAAGGTTCATTTTCTTCTCTGATGGCATTTGCTACCATGCACATTTTCCTGCCTAGGTAATATTAGCCCTGTAGCATTCACCAGGTAAAAGCTGCTTAGAGGGCTGTTCTGAATTGCATATGTACCAACCTGTTCTGGCATAACTGCCATTTGAATATAAACGCAACTAAGTCCATTGGAGCCAAATGGATGCATCATTCATTTTAGTCATATCGTAGCTCTCACTGCTTTAAGCAATACTGCAAGAACAGAATGGAGAAGGAAGTTTTCAACAGCCCTCTGAAAATATTTACAGGCATGCATAACTGCTAATGGTGCATGCAAATCTGGATGCAAAAATGAATGCACTAACTCATGGCTGCAATTAAGGAGCACAGCTCAAAATAGTTCCTACAATGGCCCCTTTTAAAAAAATTTTTTAAGTGCATGCTCCTCTCCCGTGTCTTGTTTTCCAAGCACTTGAACACTCCAGTGTAGGTTGTGCTAACAGGATGTGGGCAGTAGAGAAAGTGCAGCCTAGAGCTGTCAATGAAGGTATCCATTTTGTGACCTTTGTGGGTCTGCATATGTGCAGAAGAGACACCTGGCCTGAGATATACAGAATTCAGAATCTTTACCTGTTCACCAAACAGCAGTTCTTGATTGATTGATTGATTGACTAGTTTACCTAAGAACAGTTACCTAACGACAGCTCCCTCACATGGCTCTGTATTGATTGGTCAATTGCCAATATATATATTCCAGAAGCTCCCATTGGCCTGGAGCAGTGAACCGTGGCCACTGGGAGCCTTGATCAGCTGAACCTGTAGATGCAGCAGGTAAACAAACCATGCCCGGCAGGGGCTTTCCCTGCACAAGCAGCAGAACAAGTTTGGGAACCACTGGTATAAGGTATGCCTTGTGAGGCATCATTTAAAACTCATAATTTGCTGTTCAGTAATATCATGGCAAAATGCATGTAACAGTGTTATATGTAAAGTTATAAACATGAGCTGAGATCATAACTAAAAATATGTTTTCCAGATAAGTCTGAAGAGTGGCCAAACCAGTTTCTCAGAGGCAAAGCGCAAGCTGATGCCTCATCCAGGTGTAAAGAAGGCTGATGGACCGTTACCCATAAAGTGGCCGTTCTTTGGCAGGACAGGGGGCAGGGGCAAAAATCTACATCTGAGCAAAGAAACAATATGAAGTTTCCTGCTGCACTCACCTTGCTCCCAGCTGGAAATGTTCTTAAAGGGGGGGGCTATAAAGAGAAGGGGCAGACACCCCAAAACATGCCTCTCTCTCTTCCTGTCCATCGCATTCACTGCACCTGAAGAGACAAAGGAAGCAGCTGTTGGACTCTGGGGCAGGGTCCTCAGGCCTGCCAACAGGGAGGGCAAAGGGGGCAATTGCCCAGAGGCCCAAGAGATTTAAAAGGGCCCAGGTGCCCCCACCCACCACTGCTGCCATGGTAAAAGCAGCGGCCGGGAGCCCCAGGCCCTTTTAAATTGCCTGGGCAGGCCACAGGGCACCAGGGCATGCACGACCACTCTGGGCCCCACATTTTGGGGGGGCCCCGTGGGCCAGCATGGGCAGTCCTGGATGTGACAGATTCATCGCTTCTGCCCTGGGCCCCACCCCCTGCAGGGACAGCCCTGGCCCTGAGGCCCACAATTTCTGTCGGTGGGCCTGAGGGTCCTGACCTAAAGAGTTCAGCCAGTAATCTGCTGAAGAATGTTGTTAGGATATAGATATTCAGGCCTGTCTGTAAAGGCCTATACTCAAAGAATGTAGGTGTATTCTTATCACTTGGCTAGTGATAGAGGTATAAAAGAAAGAAATCACTGTCTGCCAGTGTAAGGTCCTTCTCTTACTGTGACAGTCTGAGGCCCTGTGCTTAGGCTAAGGCCTTTGGCTGAGCAGCAGAGGCAGCCATAAGCTGGGAAGCGAACAGTCACATCCTCACATTCCAAACTAGTCACACTGAAATAAGGTGCTATTGGGCTGTTAGGAATACAATCCTGTCCTGATAGTTCCTATCACCTCCAGAGAAAGGGAAGTGCCTAGAAAATGTAAAAGAAAACTTAGTTTGATAGCATCCTGTCTGGCAAGAACTCACTTATCAATAGCTGGGATGTGAAATCCTCACTTCTGTATTGTCTTGTCATTATAGTTCCCACTTTGCTATTGTTTGTCTGTATAATCTCTGTCTGGTTCTGTGATTGTTCCTGTCTGCTGTGTAATTAATTTTGCTGGGTGTAAACTAATTAAGGTGGTGGGATAGAATTGGTTACATAATCATGTTACAATATGTTAGGATTGGTTAGTTAAATTTCAGGAAAATGATTGGTTAAGGTATAGCTAAGCAGAACTCAAGTTTTACTATATAATCTGTAGTCAATGAGGAAGTGATGGGGTGTGGGTGGGGTGGGCATGAGGGTGCGTGAGATGGGAACAGGGAATGGGGGTAAGAAAATTGGAATCATGTTTTGCTAAAGGGGGAAATGGGAACAGGGAATGGAAGTAAGGAAGTTGGAATCATGTTTGGCTAAGGGTAGGAATGGGAACAGGAACACAGGTGTAAGGCTCTGTGGTGTCAGAGCTGGGAAGGAGGATACTAAGGAAGGAAACTGGAATCATGCTTGCTGGAAGTTCACCCCAATAAACATCGAATTGTTTGCACCTTTGGACTTCGGGTATTGTTGCTCTCTGTTCATGCGAGAAGGACCAGGGAAGTAAGTGGGTGAAGGAATAAGCCCCCTAACAAATGTGGTGAGAAAACCAAGGCAGAGAGCAGGAGCAGCACATGGCAATGGTGGGAGGAACAGCTGAACTGCTGGACAATTGATAGCCTGCGGGTTGCAGCCGCACAGGGAACTTAAAGGAGAGGAGAGCTGATGGGGGGACTGCTGGTCAACCCTGGTTCCAAGCCCCCCCCAGCTAGCTCCAACGGGCTGCTCTTCCTGCAAGCAGTGGACAAAGCAGGCGGCTGCCAAACAATGTTATAAGGGAGCATTGCACAACTTTAAACGAACATGTTCCCTAATTGATCAACGACTTAACAACAAAATAACATTAACCAGGATGACTTTAAGTGAGGAGTTACTGTAGTTAATAGACTTGTTTTATTGTTTTATCTAATCCAGTGTGTTTAAGTTGGAGTGTCTGGGTAGCTGCCTTTGGAGTAACAAATTCTATGCATATTATTCCCTTAAAGGAATAACGGCTTTAGCATATTTGTACTGTCCAGGAGAGGACTGGGCAGCACAGGACACGACACACACTTCTGAGGAAAGATCTGGGACTGGGGTGTGTTGGGGTCACCCTGGGGTATAACCCAGACTGGTAAGAGCCAAGCCATGGCTGGCTGGCTGCAGCCTGCACACAGAAATAGCTTAGAGTGACTTACATGCTGGAGGCTGTTTGTGAATCATTCAGGCTGGAGGCCATAGTAAAGGGCATACCAGGTTAGAGTAGACATAGCTACTCATTAGTCTGGATCATGCCCTGTTATGTCACAGTGGGTTAGGGGAGTTCTTCTACAAGGCCCTACATGTTGGGAATTCAAGCCTTAGTTTGGGGAAATAATGCTCTTAGAGCAGTGAAGGATAAACTGAAGGAGCAGTTAGCAGACAATATTGAGCAAAAGGAAGTTTATCAGGGGTTCTCAAACTTCATTGCACCGTGACCCACTTCTGACAACAAAAATTACTACACGACCCTGGGGAGGGGGGTGGGCAAAGCCTGAGCCCCACTGCCCTGAGGGAGGGGCAAAGCCAAAGCCCAAGGTTTCAGCCCCAGGCAGGGGGCCTGTAACCTGAGCCCTGCCGCCCAGGGCTGAAGCACTTGGGCTTTGGCTCTGCGTGGGGGGGCTTGGGTTTTGGCCCTACGTGGTGATGTTCGGGCTTCAGCCCTGGCCCAAGCAGGTCTAACACCAGCCCTCATGACCCCATTAAAATGGGGTTGTGACCCACTTTGGGGTCCTGACCCACAGTTTGAGAACCACTGGATTACATGCTCTAACAGCCAGTAATAGCTACTTGGGCAGCATGGAGGAACATGAGAACGTAATTGCATTTTAAATGAAGTGGTGTCTCTTCAGGATCAATGGAATGTCTGTCGCCAGAATGGGAGGAGGAATATTGAGCCTTTCACTGGCGCCTTCATTTAATTATTTGGGAGGGACCATTGAACCTTTGAAGGTGTATGCCCAGACTGTTAAAACTAGTTTCAGAGTAACAGCCGTGTTAGTCTGTATTCACAAAAAGAAAAGGAGTACTTGTGGCACCTTAGAGACTAACCAATTTATTTGAGCATGAGCTTTCGTGAGCTACAGCTCACTGCACGGATGCAGTGAGCTGTAGCTCACGAAAGCTCATGCTCAAATAAATTGGTTAGTCTCTAAGGTGCCACAAGTACTCCTTTTCTTTTTACTGTTAAAACTGATGATCATGGTGCAGGAGCAAATGGGGAATGCATTTTAGTCACCACCACTTCCACTGTGCCTATTAAATTTTCTGATGTGCAAATGTTTATAAAAGAATGGGGTCTCCTTCCTAGGGATAATTGGGATAAATTTACTAAATGGATGACTTGAGGCTTGGATTTGGGGGAGGCTGTCCAATTAACAAATGAAGATTGGGGTATTATGCTCTGTCATGCTACTAGACCCTTATGATCACATATGGTTGGATTCATAGGATCCACTAGGGAGGCAGCTGGTAGATTAACAAGTTTATTTTATTGGAAAACATCTGTACATTTAGAATTGACTACGTTATGGCCTCTTAATGAGGAATCTCCCAGTGACTTCGTTGAACAGTTATACTTGTGGCAAACTTTAAGAAATGTTCAGACTAACTAGTGGGGAAAGGAGGAGCAAGCATGTCTGGATATGGTTCTTGAAGTACTGCTGGAGGGTTGTAAGATGACATGCATCAGTATACTCCTCTGGCCAGTAATCTAAATGATACACTCGATAGGGCTGAACATTGGTGGAAAGTGAATAAGAATACTATAATGGTTGCAGAGGCTAAATTATTTAAAATGGAAACAGGAAAAACATATGAATATAATTGGAGGGGTAGGGGGCATGGATTCAGGAGTAAGGGAACACATAAGGAACAAGAAGAAAGGTGTGTAAGAGTTGAGGAGGTATGAATCAAGGGGAAAATTGGATTGGTTTGGAGAAAGACTGAAAAAAATTTAGAGGACAAAAATCATCTAATGGAGTACAAGAAGGATGTGAAAAAATTGGAAAGCGTCCAGTGGAGGGCAACAAAAATGATTAGGGGACTGGAACACATGACTTATGAGGAGAAGCTGAGGGAACTGGGATTGTTTAGTCTGCAGAAGCGAATGAGGGGGGATTTGATAGCTGTTTTCTACTGCCTGAAAGGGGGTTCCAAAGAGGATGGATCTAGACCGTTCTCAGTGGTAGCAGATGACAGAACAAGGAATAATGGTTTCAAGTTGCAGTGCGGGAGGTTTAGGTTGGATATTAGGAAAAACTTTTTCACAAGGAGGGTGGTGAAGCACTGGAATGTGTTATCTAGGGAGGTGATAGAATCTCCTTCCTTTGAGGTTTTTAAGGTCAGACTTGACAAAGCCCTGGCTGGGATGATTTAGTTGGGGATTGGTCCTGCTTTGAGCACGGGGGGTTAGACTAGATGACTTTCTGAGGTCCTGTCCAGCCCTGATATTCTATGATTCTATGACTCTCCTGCAGGGATAGATCCCTGGTAAGAAGGTGTATCTCCCACAAAGTCAATGATCCTGACTAGATCAGCACTTAATTTAGTCCCACAAAGAAGGTGGAAGTGCGACTGTATTATCCTAGTCTCTTCTGAGTTGCTGCTGCTACACCTCTGCTCTTTGGTATGTAAGCCACATAATTTTGCATAACCACTGCATGCCCAGCATGAGTCTGTCCCGTTATGATTTTCACACCTCTCCTTATCACACAGTGACAACTCCCAAATTGTTTGATCAGATTTTACAGCTACTCTGTTTGAAAAACACAATCATTTGCTTTGTCCTTTTATAGATTCCTGAACAGGTAAGTTTATATCTGCTATATTCATGGCAGACCGCCAGTGCCTGAATCCGTGCAGGAAATCTGTCTTGAAAAACATGTTAAATGCTGCCAAGAAATGCATCTACGCTTTCCAAAGGCACAGGCAGACACTGTTTTAATTAGCTATCTTCAAGAGCTCAAGTTACACAAAGTGTTTATCTCCAGCCAAAGCCTGGGAATTATTGCATTGTACAGTAGTGCCCGGTCTTTATTACTCTTTGGGGCTAAGAGAAAGAGAAAAGCTGCTTATGGGTCTTATTATATGCAGTTACCTAAGGCTTAGTTGCTAGTTCATTTTGTTAGTTGTCATTTCCTTAGCATAGGACTGAACTGGGTATGGGGGGAGGCAGTATGCCCGTGTTTGAACCCATGCATGTGCTCTGCATCATAATGGGGAGAAATCTGACTCATTTGAGATCAGATATTCAAATCACTGGACCCCTCTTGCATTCCTAAATCCAGAATTTTATTTGGAAAATAGTTTTGCCATTGACTTCTATATATTTTCTATCTAGAGCTTTAATATATTGCCAGACTGGTCCCTTAGTTTTTTGACTTGGGAACTGAAATATTGTTCTTAACCTATGAGCTATTTTGGGGAAGAAGCTGCCACTTCTTGACTATTTGGAAAGCCACTTTCATAATGGGTAGTGAATGGGTAGTGTTCTTCTTAGTGTTCATTGTATAACAGAGGTTGGGCCAAAAGCGGAAGTCCTTACATGGATTGTACTCAGCCCTTACTCTAGTAAGCCACTACTTGTTGTCAATGGGACTTCGGCCTGTGTACAAGTTAAGGGAGGAAAATCAGTCCTGTACATCTGTTCATGGAGAAGACCCTCCATGCCTGGATGCCATCACTCCTGCATAGAAGGGTGCTGCTATGGGATTGTAGCTCTTCCTTTCCCCAAACTCCAGAAATGAGCTCCCTCTGCAGGTCCAAGGAAGGGTCAGAAATGGAGACGAGACCGAGGAGGATGCATATTTCTCACCAACAGCACCACCCAGAGAGAACTTAACCACTGAGGTGATACACCAGACCTACATGCAATGAAAACATCCTTTGGAGGGAGTGTAGTTCAAGGGACATCCACTGATGGAAAAAGGCCTGGAAGCCAGCCAGGGGTTTGGAGGAGCTGCAGTACACCTGGGAACTAGCGCAGTGGTATAGGGTATGCACACGAAAGACCCTAACCTTGGATAGACACTCTGACATCTGTTTGGACTTTGGTGGGGTAATCAGCAAGGCTTGGGAGCCAGCTATGTTGCTTCTTCCATGAGGAAGGCAAACCCCACCTCGAGAATGGGAGATCCTGGAGGAAACTCCATGAAAGCAGCCTCACAGAGTTTAAGTTTCCCTGAAAAGGTAGGTTTCACCCCTAGAGAGAATGATCCAGTCCTTAGGAAGGACATGAGGATGTAGCCTTTGATGGTACTATTATCACTTAGAGAAAATAGCATTATCACTTTATACTCAATGCCAATGGTGTAGCATGTGCAGCGCATTATGTAAATCAGACACGGGGGTGGGAGGGGGACCCTTAATTTTGCCAGAACCCATGGATGTATAATGAGCTAAAGCTATCATTCCTCATCTACCATGAATGTTTAGGTGCATTCCAGAAGTTCTCTCTGCTGAGACCTTCTGTGTGCCTTGCCTCGGGGGAAGCCATGAAGAAAGAGGTGAGAGACATCCTCTTACCCTTTGGTCAGTCCAATATTTCCAGGCTACCAGTGCTGCTTTCTAAGCAATGTGGACAAAATCAAGCTCGTTCCATTCACATCACAGTCTCCCAAGGGAAACACTATACATGGCAGTGCACCCTGGGCAAAAGGCTGTCCTGGAGATAAAAGCAGCCAGATTTTCAAAATACATATCTGGCTATAGGATGACTCAGCAGGCAGGAAGAGACAAACACATTTCTTATGCACTGGGGAGCTCCAGGGGATTTTATGCCTGCCTAAGGCATATTACTTTATGAAGCTTCCCATGGGACTGTGCATCTGTGGCCCATGTCCAGTGCAGGTCTGTGTCTTTAAGAGATGATTGGGCCTGTAAAGATTTGGACTCACCCCTGCTGCACCTCCTGCTAGTAGTCGTTGGGAATTAGCTCATCCAGCCCCAAAGCACCCTCTGCAGGCTGGTGATCCACCTCACCACTGGCCCCCATGTCCCTCCCAGGACCCAGTGCCACTTTCTCTGGGGTGCTGCCCCCCTGACAGTACCCCCACACTCTTGAGTTCTGGGTCTCCCCATCCAGGAGAACCCCCTCTAACCCCATCTCGCCTCAGTCTGGGCTACTGCCAGTCCCCACTTAGCCCCTTATATCGGGGGCAGATTGCAGTGTATATGCCACTCATCACCAGCAAGGGGGTTTTGGACCTGCTGTCTCCACCTACCTGTGGGCTGCCCCTCTGCAACCCTGCACCTATTGAGCCTGAGGCTTTCCAGGCCGTAGCTCCCAGCTCCTCTAGCCCTTCCCCAGCCCTGCTCTAATCTAGATGTCCTGCTCAGCACCTTGCAGGCAGAGGGAGACTGGCTGGGCTTCTGGCTCACTAGCCTCTTATAGGGGCCAGCTGGGCCTGATTGAGCTGGCCACAGCTGCAGCTGCTCCATTAATCTGGCTGGGCTTCTCCACACAGCCACAGCCCTCTCCCCAGGCTGGCCTCAACCCTGTCAGGGCTGGAGTGGGTAACCACCCCACTACAGGGCCCTAAAGTAGACACTCCCAAACTGTGGTGCATGACCAGAACACTTGCTGGAGGTCTGTGAATAGCTGGCTGGTCACGTGGTCCTGGCTTACATCCTGGTTTCCATCCACTAATTGCCAATAAAAGGCAGCTAAAAATACATTGCTTTCCCAATATTACTTTTCCATTGTTGTAGTTTCCACAGGGCTGTTATGTGAATTGGAGGAAAGGTGCTCTGAGCAATTATGAATGTGAAAGAACATGGTCCATAGACCCATATCTCTATTCAGTTGTTGTTCACCCTTTAATAAGTTGTATTAAGAGAATTAGCTATTTTCGAAGAGCTGTGGAGCACTGAGTTGGTCCTGGGAAACTGGAGACAAGCAAATCTAGTACTAATCTTCACAGATGGAAAGAACATAACATAAGAATGGCCATACTGGGTCAGACCAATGGTCCATCTAGCCCAGTATCCTGTCTTCCAACAGTGGCCAGTGCCAGATGCTTCAAAGGGAATGAACAGAACAGGGCAATTATCAGAGTCATCCATCACCTGTCATTGAATCTCAGCATCTGGCAGTCAGAGACTTAGGGACACCCAGAGTACAGGGTGTGCATCACTGACTATCTTGGCTAAAAGTCTTTGATGGAACTATCCTCTAGGGATTTACCTAATTCTGTTTTGAATCCCATTATAGTGATGGCCTTCACAACATCCCTTGGCAAAGAGTTCCACAGGTTGCCTTTGTGTTATGTGAAGAAATACTTCCTTTAGTTTGTTTTATACCTGCTTCCTATTAATTTCATTTGGTGACCCCTAGTTCTTGTGCTCTGTGAAGGGGTAAATAACATTTCCCTAGTCACTTTCTCCACACCATTCATGATTTTATAGACCTCTCTCACATCCCCTCTTTTCCAAGCTGAACAGTGCCAGTCTTTTTAATCTCTCCTCATGTGGAAGTTGTTCCATATTCTTAATAATTTTGTTGCCCTTCTCTGTACCTTTTCCATTTCTAATATATTTTTCTGAGATGGGGCAATCAGAGCTGTACACAGTATTTGAGCTGTGGGCATATCATGGATTTAGATAGTGACATTATGATATTTACTGTCTTATTATCTATCCCTTTCCTACGGGTTCCTAACATTCTATTAGCTTTTTTGATCACTGCTACACATGGAGCAAATGTTTTCAGAACACTATCCACAATGATTCCAAGATCTCTTTTTTGAGTGGTAACAGCTAATGTAGACCCAATCACTTTGTATTTATAGCTGGGATTATGGTTTCCAATATGCATTACCTTGCATTTATCAACATTGAATTTCATCTGCCATTTTCTTGCTCAGTCACCCAGTTTTTTGAAAGCCCTTTGTAACTCTTTACAGTCTGCTTTGGACTTAACTATCTTGACTAATTTTGTATCTGCAAACTTTGCCACCTCTCTGTTCACCCCTTTTTCTAGATCATTTATGAATATGTTGAACAGCACTGCTCCCAGTACAGATCCCTGGGCGCACTGCTATTTACCATTCTGAAAACTGGCCATTTATTTTTACCCTTTGTTTCCTATCTTTTAACCAGTTACTGATCCATGAGAGAACCTTCCCTCTTATCCCAGGACAGCTTACTTTGCTTAAGAGCCTTTCGTGAGGGACCTTGTCAAAGGTTTTCTGAAAGTCCAATAACCCTATATCTACTCGAGCACCCTTGTCACATTTGTTGACCCCCTCAAAGAATTCTAACAGACTGGTGAGGCACAATTTCCCTTTTGATTCAACAAATCGTGTTCATCTATGTGTCTGATAATTCTGTTCTTTACTATAGTTTCAACCAATTTGCCTAGTACTGAAGTTAGGCTTACCAGAACTGAAATTGCCAGGATTGTTTCGGGAGCCTTTTTTTAAAAATTGGCATCACATTAGCTATCCTACAGTCATCTGATACAGAACTTGATTTAAGTGAAAGGTTACATACCACAGTTAGTACTTCTGCAATTTCATAATTGAGTTCCTTCAAAACTCTTGGGCAGGGGTGCTGGAACAATTTTTATAGTGGGGGTGCTAAGAGCCATTGAACCAAATGTAAACCATGTGTATAATGAAAACCACTTCAAGCCATGGGGTCAGCAGTTCCCCCTGTATGTCTAGTTCCAGCACCCAAGAGCCTTGGGGGAATATCAGCTGGTCCTGGTGACATTATTGTTTAATATTTTTTATTCCAAAACCTCCTCTACAGACACCTCAATCTGGACTGTTCTTCAGATTTGTCACCTAAAAAGAATGGCTCAGGTTTGGGAATCTCCCTCACATCCTCAGCCGTGAAGACCAATGCAAAGAATTCATTTAGCTTATCCACAATGGCCTTGTCTTCCCTGAGTGCTCCTTTAGCACCTCAATCATCCTGTGGCCCCACTGATTGTTTGACAGGCTTCCTGCTTCTGATGTACCTAAAAAAACCTTGCTGTTAGATTTTGAGTTGTTAGCTAGTTGCTCTTCAAATTCTTTTTTAGCCTGCCTAATTACACTTTTACACTTGACTTGCCACAGTTTATGTTCCTTTCTGTTTTCGCTAGTAGGATTTGACTTCCAATTTTTAAAGGATGCCTTTTTGCTGCTCACCGCCTCTTTTACTCTAGTGTTTCACCACGGTGGCATTTTTTTGGTCCTTTTACTAATTTTTTTTTAATTTGGGGTATATATTTAATCTGTTATGGTGGTTTTAAAAGAGCTTCCATGCAGCTTGCAGGCATTTCATTCTTCTGACTGTTCCTTTTCATATCCATTTAAATAGCTTCCTCATTCTTGTGTAGTTCCCCTTTCTGAAGTTAAATGTTACTGTGGTGGGCTGCTTTGATATTTCCCCCCATTATATTATGGTCACTATTGCCAAGCAGTTTAGCTTAGGAAAGGTGATCCTGGCAGTTACTGTCCTGTAAATCTAACTTCTCTCTCCAAGTGGTAGAAACAATATTGCCAGCCTCAAGAGATCAAAACTTATCAGTCAGCTCTTACAAAGTCACAAGACTAGCCCCACAAGTCACAAGATTTTAAAAACATCATCAAACCATGTTTTGTTTTGTTTTTGGTCTGGCTTTTGACTCTTTAACTCTCCTTTACTCCTCTGCCCATGTGTGTGATCACTTCAGATTGAAAAGTCAAGCTTTAGAGCACACGGAATGCATGACTCTCCCTGGCACTCAAACAGAGACTCCACTTACTCTCTCCCCACCCCTAAACAGGGGAATGGCCATCCATTTCCTATTACTGTCTTGACTCCCCCCTCTCGTCTTGCTGCCTGCCAGGGCTTCTCTCCTTCCCCAGACCCACCAGCATTACCTCCTCAGCTCTCCTCTTCCCCTACCTCCTGCTGCCCCTGGGCTTCTCCCCTTCCCCAGATGCAGCAGCACCAGTTCCTACTCCTGCCCCCTGCAGCTTCTCCTCTGCTAGGATCCCAAATAGAGAAGTCCCAAAGCAGAGGAAGGCAGAGAAGTGTTACTTGGACTATCTGTGTCCATAGCTGTGAGGCTCTTGCACACAGATTCTTGCCCAGCCCTGAAAATCACAGGACTGGAGGAAAGAGAGCACCTTCTGCAGGTGCCAAATTCCTGTGACTCGCCATCAGTTCATAAATGCTGGCAGCACTGCCTTCCCCAGCTGCTCAGTGGGGACTCCCATGACCCACTACTACCCCCAGGCTGGGGGAGCTGCCATCCGATCTCCACCTTCTACCCCCATCACTACCTCTGCACCCCCCTCAGCCTCTCTCCTGCACCAACACCCTCCTGCACCCCATTCCCCTTCAACCTCTAAACCTGCCTCTTCCCTGCCCCCATTCTCCTCTGGTGTCTGCTGTTCTTCACAGTCCCTGAGTCCTGGCCCTAAACCATAGAGTGGCAGCCATTTTGCCTGTAGGCGTGGCTTCAATGGCAATGAAAACAGTGGGAGGTGTCAGCCACCTTTATTAAGGACCGCCCCATTCCCACGTCCAGATAGACTGTAGGGAAATGGCGGACCTCTTGCTGGCATCAGCCCCATTGACAGTAATAGGAGGTGGTGGCCATTTTGAATAAGGGGAAATTCATGAGTTGGCACCTTTTGTCACGTTTTCATGAGACAGGTTAAAAAGCACCCCCAAAATTGCTAGAGATGCGATAAAATTGCAAGAGTTGGCAATGCTGCAGAAAAGCCATGTCGCAAATTGATAGGACTCCCTGAAAAACCAAAACCACTGCTGCAGGCCTAGCTCAGACTGTCCACTAACCGTGCACCCACCAGGGACCCTGGATTGGAGCTGAGGATCCAAGCAATGGGTTTAATTATTTCAACAGGTATAGAGGAGGTTCAGAGCCAGTGCAAGCAGTGCAGGTATCCCCTACAAAGCTATCAGATTGGTGATCCACCTGCATTAGTCAGAACAGCTAGACCTATGCCTTGGACCCAGCCCTTCCCCCAAGCTGCCCTGAGTCTCCTGGAACTACAGATTCAACAGCCTGTGTCCACCAGCTGAGAATTAGATGAGGACTCCTGTGTGGTAGGTCCCTGATCTGGAAAGTGTTATGACACATAAAAGGACATGGCATTGCCCAAGCTGCAGATCTCCACAAGAAATAACCACTTGAGAAGAGCAGGTATTCCTGGTCTGGGGATGAAGTAATGGCTAGACTCCCAAACAGCTGCGGAACAATCAGCCTTGGCATCTACCTTATGGGACAACATCACCCTGGCTCTCACACACACACACACTCTCCTGCAGCACCCACCTTTCACCATTCCACAAACAATAGCTTGCTGTGTTATACAGTGTACATGGAGAGCTTGTCCAGGGGCTGTGCAACATGGAATTAACTTGGCACGGTTGTGTTGCCTAGCTGCACATCAGAAGTGGTGAGTAAACAGGCTACGACCCGACAAAAAATAAGAGAAATTGTGTTTGTTTATCCTTCTGAAGGATCAGGACCTAAATGGATAAAATTAGCCTTAAAATGTGAAGTTTGTCACCTCATCCTCCAAATGACATATTAAAAGTAGCAAATAAACTTATAGGCTCCATTCTCCTGTAGCTGATTTGGCATGGGCATTTGTTTCTCTCTTCTCCCCACAAATAAGTGCACTGTCTATACACCAGACATACCATCGCCCCCACCAAGAAATAAAAATCTAAATATGCACCTGCCTGGGATTATGTGAGCCCTAATTTCAATATGGCCAGAGGGACTCCCCTTCTTTTGACGTGCACAGCACCTGTGTGAGCCTGCACCGGGCTAGCAAATACAGAACCAGCCTTAAATAACTTCCCATAACAGGCGCTATTGCACATGCTGCCACAAGGACACGGTAGGTTTCAGAGTAACAGCCGTGTTAGTCTGTATTCGCAAAAAGAAAAGGAGTACTTGTGGCACCTTAGAGACTAACCAATTTATTTGCGCATAAGCTTTCGTGAGCTATAGCTCACTTCTCCGATGAAGTGAGCTGTAGCTCACGAAAGCTTATGCTCAAATAAATTGGTTAGTCTCTAAGGTGCCACAAGTCCTCCTTTTCTTTTTATGACACGGTAGACGCACTCCGATGCCAACACACAGAACTGCTGGAACTAAATTCTGCCACTTATTGGAACTGACAACTTATGGTAGGAGCCACCACTGAAATATTTATGGCTCAGTCAGTTTGTGAATGAAGAAATGAGGAGTCAGACACTATTTGATATGATAAATCTGCCCTTAGCTAACAATACCTTTAATTAATGTTTCTGTATTATACTTTTAATAGAAAAAGTGAGACCACTGATGATGCTCAAAGGCTTACCCTCATGCCTGTGAGATGTTCTAAAGTTGGACTTTTTTCTGTATCTATCACAGAGTAACGGAAGTTGATATTTCCACTATATGCATGGAAAAAAAAACTCGGGTCCATGCTAGGTTTCAATCACGGCCACTTCAATTTTTCTACCCTGGCAATTATGAAATGAAGATTGAAATGAGAGTAACGATAGCTAGCCAGGAAACGGAATTTCTATTGTGCAGGCATTTCCCACATTTCAAAATTTCTTTTCCCCCAGAATTGGAATGAAAAGTCAAAGTCTGCAAAATAAATAGTCAGAAATATTTCATTTTGGAAACAGCAAAACAACTTTCTTGAAAGATTTCATTTCAATAAGGTCAAAACTCATCATTTTAGCTTAACTGTTCTGTCATGTTACAAGACAAATCAAAATGAAACATTCATTTCTCAGTTCTCCATCTGTAACTCAGGGAAAATATGTCTAGGTTTCCACCCTTTGTCTGCCTTGCCATTTAGACTGTAAACTCTATGGTGCAGGGACTGTCTGAAACTAGAGGGCTCTTTAACCTAGCAGACAAAGACATAGCAAGATCCAATGGCTGAAAGCTGAAACTAGACAAACTCAAACTGGAAATATGGTGAATTTTTTTTTAAAACAGAGTAACTATTCATTGGAAGAGCTTATCAAGGCTGTGGCAGATTCTCCATCACTCAAAGACTTTAAATCAAGACTGGATAACTTTTTACGAGATCTGCTTTAGCCTGACAGGAATTACTGGGTGAAATGCTCTGGCCTGTTTTATGCAGGAGGGCAGACTAGATAATAATGCTCCTGTCATAAATATAAAGGGAAGGGTAACAACCTTTCTGTATACAGAACTATAAAATCCCTCCTGGCCAGAGGCAAACCCCTTTCACCTGTAAAGGATTAAGAAGCTAAGATAACCTCACTGGCACCTGACCAAAATGACCAATGAGGAGACAAGATACTTTCAAAGCTGGGGGGGGGGCGGAACAAAGGGTCTGTCAGTCTGTGTGATGCTTCTGCCGGGACCAGGTCAGGAATGCTCTCCAGAACTCCTGTAAAAAGTTAGTAAGCAATGTAGCTAGAAATGCGTCAGATTTTCTTTTGTTTAAATGGCTGATAAAATAAGTTGTGCTGAATGGAATGTATATTCCTGTTTTTGTGTCTTTTTGTAACTTAAGGTTTTGCCTAGAGGGATTCTCTATGTTTTGAATCTGATTACCCTGTAAGGTGTTTACCATCTTGATTTTACAGAGGTGATTATTTTACTTTTTCTTTAATTAAAATTCTTCTTTTAAGATCCTGATTGCTTTTTCATTGTTCTTAAGATCCAAAGATTTGGGTCTGTGTTCACCTATGCAAATTGGTGAGGATTTTTACCAAGCCTTCCCCAGGAAAGGGGGTGTAGGGCTTGGGGGGATATATTTTGGGGGAAGATGTCTCCAAGTAGGCTCTTTCCCTGTTCTTTGTTTTAGACGCTGGGTGGTGGCAGCATAGGGTCCAAGGACAAGGCAAAGTTTGTACCTTGGGGAAGTTTTTAACCTAAGCTGGTAAGAAAAAGCTTAGGGGGTCTTTCATGCAGGTCCCTACATCTGTACCCTCGAGTTCAGAGTGGGGAAGGAACCTTGACAGGTCCCTTTTAGCTTTAAAATTTCTGAACTTATGGCCACTAGCAAAGTGAGGTCCCAAACTTGCTTGGGGCTTCAGTGTGTGACTAATACAAAGAATACAATAATAATTAATAAGTAGCATTCAATAACAAGTATCCAAAATGAACCATTACTGATATTAGGAGTTGTGGATGGTATAACTCTTCATACTGATACACCCTGTATCACTGATACACCCTGTACTCCTCTCCCAGCCATACCTTGATGTTACAAGTTTCATCGGTAATTCATTTTGCATGGTTAAATTGACACTCTGTAACCTCCATTCTTGTGACTCAACAGACGCAGGCTGTAAGCATCAAATGACCTGAGAGTCATCTGATTTACAGAAGCCTCTATTATAACAGCTTTCTACGCTGCCAGCAAAATATCTCTGAGCTGGCCAAAGGAGAGCAAATCTGAGAGTCAGAAATATACTTATGAAGGCAGGTTTTAGTAAAGACGCTGCCATTAAAATCCATGAAAGGAACTGTTAATGTCTGATAAGTAAAACTATTCCATTTTCTTTTGCATTTGAATATCCAACTCTGAGCCAGGCTATTCAGGAAACTGCTACAGCAATTAAGGAACAGCACTGTATGGTTTAAAAATTAAAGCGAGAGACAGGAGAAGAAAATTGGCTAGTAGTTAGGAATTAGGAGCAAAATTTTCCACAAAAACAGTGTAAGAACAGAGAAACATCCCATGGCTTATGGCCCTGTTAAAGGTAGAATTTTTATGCATTATCTCTTTTCCTGTTTTTTTACCATGCAGGTAATACAGACAGTTGCCACTCACCCTTGCAAGGAAACAATACGAGTTACTGAAATGATTGGACAGGTTCAGCTGCTCACATCAAGTTTGTGGTATATTGTATCCATACAGGATTTATGTATTCATTTTGCTTTGTAATGACAGATAGGAACCTTAATGTTTTCTGCTAACAACCCAACATGTTTTAGATTTCACTCTCTTAAAAGAAATGTAGTCAGTTTCATGCTAAGGATTCTGGGTACGTCAATCCAGCAGGCATTTCCTGTAATTTACAGAGAAGAATTATAATTAGAACGGCCACTGAGGGATATTCAAAGCACTAAGTGCTCATATGACTAGATTACAAAGCATCTATTAGCTAGCATCCATCTTTTGGATGAGATTCAGAAACAAGGCCTTTGCTACCTGTGGTCATAGCGGGATTTATCTTTCAAGGCGCTGAGTGCTCCAGAACCCATCCAGCAAAGCATTTCCATACAAGCTTAACTTCAGACATATGAACAGGAGCTCCGATACCACAGTGGTGGATGTGGTCTAAGAACCCGAAGAGAAAAGCAGAAACCCATTTATTTCAGATTAATCATGTGCTGAAGTGCTTTCCTGGATCAGGGCCAGAGAGCTTGCAGGATCAAGCCCTAAAGATCCTAGACAACTTTTCACAAATGAAGTGGGATTAACTCTGCTGGCTTGCTTAAACAGCAATTATCACAACTACATTCTGCCGATTTATATTCCCCACTTCCTATATGTAAGTGTCCTGTGAAATGCCTTTGTGATGTTAAAGAGTTGCCAGGTTTCACCCAGATGTGGAAGGTGATTCCTGTAAATAGGAGGCCCAGACCTGTGAGCCTGATGCACAGGATTCATGCCACTGAATGAAATGGGACTGCTCACAAGCTTAATTTCTTCAGGATCAGGCATTATAAAGCACCATGAGATCTTGTGGGATCAAAGAAGCTACTTAAATGTTCGATATTATTATTTCTTCAACTGGTTAATTTTCCCCATAGCAGGGAAATAATTCTGAATACAGTTTGTTTGTAGGTAGTGTATATGCTATAGCAATGCCATTTGTGAATGTATTTAATTTCATCTGCAGAGGGAAAAGTGGTGTGAAAATGCCTGGAGAAACTGAAATGTGGTAATATGATTCCCCTGTGCACAGAAGAGTCTCACACAGACAGCAGCTTGATCAAAGAAAGTTGGTACAGAATTAAAATTCCTTATTGGGGCGGTATCAAAAGCAACACTTATGTGGCGAGACTAACTGACTAGTACAAGTGTGTGTACAAGTGTGAACCTGTTTTCTTATCATCCTCTCTATCGCCTTCTATCCTGGAGGAATTGAGTTCTTTCCAACCACCTGTATACAGCTATCAACAGTTTGAAATCCAAAAGCAGTGGTCTAGGTCTTGCATCTGGAGTACCTTAATACAACTACAGCATAGTTCTGAAGCATTAGATCATTGTAAAGGTGAGATGCAAATTGAAGACTCTCCATTTACATCAACAATATGCCCTGAATATCCCCATGCACCAAGTCAAGAGGGACTTCTAACACACACACAAATAAGGCCAGTGTTTTCAACACGGTAGCCTAAATTTAGGCACAAAAATCCCATTGACTCAGGTACCCAGCAGCGATGAAAGCCAGCATTTATTTAGGGGGGTCTGAATATGGATTTAGGGCAGAAACCAATGACCCAAAAATTTGTAGGATGCAAAAAAGTTAAATAATGGGTAATTTTTTGTAGTAGCCTCTGCAATGGAAACCCCGCTTAGCTGAGTTATTGGCAAAGTTCAACCCCCACCCCCACGCCCCGCAGCAGTACACAGACTGACATTTTTATTTGCAGTTCACTTCTGACATTTGCCCATTTTCATACTTGAATGATCTGTGTTTATTTCGTGCTGGATTAGCCCTCCTGGGGCCAGTTATGCTGGCTCTAGGGCCACTTTGCATTGGTGCAAAGCAGTTGCAGAGCAGGAACTGGGCCACAATTTCAAATACAGGCCAGAGGCTGCAGGTATCGGAGGCTTCTCACTGTTGTCTAGATTGTAAATCCTCTGTATACGAGACATGGCTCTGTTTGGTTTGTCCCTGCGTTTGGGTTTTATTTGAATCAAAGGAGCTTCTCTTTCTCCCCATTAGTAAGTCATCAGCATGACACCTACAACTCTTCAGCTGGAAAAGTGAGGCTCTTAAACCACTACAACTATGTGCATGAATCAACAGGAAGGGAATTCCCACCTTCCAAAATCTCCTGCAGAGTTGCCTGTCTTCAGAACTAAGCTCCAAGCACAGAAAAATACAATAGAAAAAGTCACTTAACGTGAGGCCTAGCAATGCAAACCCTCCTCCTCATGGAAACAGTCCCACAATCCGGTCCTGTGTAATTATTGTTTATTTAACTAGACTCCACCCCATTCTTGCCTTTTTTGGCCTTGGATTCATTCTTGCAGCACACACTGGCTGTGTGTTTTCCTGCTCAGGCTGGTTTTTCCATGCTGTTCTATATTTTCATGAGTTAAAGCCCCAAAGCCTTTTGGCATACAGTGCTCTCCTCTGCCTCTTGTGCACAACCCATTCTGGGCCACAACTTACTGTGGTCTCGCAGTTTCTGCCCTGCCCCAGAACCCAGCGTACAGACAGAACCAAATGCTTTCTATGTGCAGTGAAGCTTTTCATGACCAAAGAACTGTGAGCAGCCGGAGAGCCTGGAATTTTTTTGCTTACTAATAAACTTATAGGGCCAGATACAACAAAGCTGATTCAGGGAGGGGTAAATGACGCCCGCCCACTCTGGGCCAGAAACACCAGTTGTGGTTCTAGTGGGTTTTCACACAGATAATGTGGCCACTCTCCCTTGCATTTGCCACCAAGCTGGGACAGCTTTAACTAGCTCCAGAGCAACATAGTTAGCAGGAGCCAGTGATTGGAATTGCTGAATCATAGAATCATAGAATATCAGGGTTGGAAGGGACCTCAGGAGGTTGTCTAGTCCAACCCCCTGCTCAAAGCAGGTCCAATCCCCAACTAAATCATCCCAGCCAGGGTTTTGTCAAGCCTGACCTTAAAAACTTCTAAGGAAGGAGATTCCACCACCTCCCTAGGTAACGCATTCCAGTGTTTCACCACTCTCCTAGTGAAAAAGTTTTTCCTAATATCCAACCTAAACCTCCCCCACTGCAACTTGAGACCATTACTCCTTGTTCTGTCATCTGCTACCACTTAGAACAGTCTAGATCCATCCTCTTTGGAACCCCCTTTCAGGTAGTTGAAAGCAGCTTTCAAATCTCCCCTCATTCTTCTCTTCTGTAGACTAAACAATCCCAGTTCCCTCAGCCTCTCCTCATAAGTCATGTGTTCCAGTTCCCTAATCATTTTTGTTGCCCTCTGCTGGACGTTTTCCAGTTTTTCCACATCCTTCTTGTAGTGTGGGGCCCAAAACTGGACACAGTACTCCAGATGAGGCCTCACCAATGTCGAATAGAGGGGAACGATCACGTCCCTCGATCTGCTGGCAATGCCCCTACTTATACAGCCCAAAATGCCATTGGCCTATTTGGCAACAAGGACACACTGTTGACTCATATCCAGCTTCTCGTCCACTGTAACCCCTAGGTCCTTTTCTGCAGAACTGCTGCCTAGCCATTCGGTCCCTAGTCTGTAGAGGTTCATAGGATTCTTCAGACCTAAGTGCAGGACTCTGCACTTGTCCTTGTTGAACCTCATCAGATTTCTTTTGGCCCAATCCTCTAATTGGTCTAGGTCCCTCTGCATCCTATCCCTATCCTCCAGTGTATCTACCTCTCCTCCCAGTTTAGTGTCATTTGCAAACTTGCTGAGGGTGCAATCCACACCATCCTCCAGATCATTCATGAAGATATTGAACAAAACCGGCTCGAGGACCGACCCTTGGGGCACACTCCTTGCCTGTTCCAGCCACACCTCTACCCCACCTGCCAACTGTTTAGGCTGGTGCCTAGGCCTAAACCAACAGCTTGCATTGCTGCTAACTGCACCTCCCTCCCCACCCAGTGGACTTTCTGCTGCCAGCAACCTGAAGCAGGGATTTCACCATAGCATAATCCCTGCTTGAATCTAGCTCAGGAGGTGTAGAGCAGATGAGAACTTAGCCAGCAAACTGATTCAGCACAACATGTGTTTGGGCTTGTGTATGGTAGAAGCTGGTTTAGGGAGGTTTTTCTGTTGATTTGCTTGAGCTGTTGAACTGCAGAAACCCAGGTTATTACACTGCTGGATCAGACACCAGATCAAAGGCAGACCTCTTTTGTTGCTGTGGGATTCCGAGTCCTTTTTCACGAACTGGCATTCGATCTAATCATTTTTACATCTCCGAGGAACTAAAGCTTCAAAGCCCATCTTTGCAAAGGCATGCTCATAACCCAGTATTGGCCAAAGAAATTTTGCATGGTATGTGCAGCTACTGCCCACCACTGAAAAAGGTGACCATGGTGTCAGTCTTAACTTGAAAATGTCAGGGATAATTGAGGTTAGGCTGTAAATCAGGCTAATGGTTACAAGAAATTAAAGACGGGGAGGGGGATTTACAGCTATGCCCTTTCACAAAATCTATGCAAAATCTATTATTGCTGACCTTCATTTTTCCCACCGGAAGGTCAGAACACAGGAATAATATCTGAATACATAAACATAAAACTAGCTTTTCATATTTCAAACTATAGGAGACAATGGGACTGATCTGGAGTTTTGCCACTGATTTCAAAGGGAGCAGGGCTGAGCCCTAAGAAAGAAAGAGGCAGGTTGGACACGTTTATTACTTATCTGTATTCCAGTAGTTCTCAGAGGCTCCATCGGAGACCGGGGTCCCATTGTCCTAATTCCTACACAATCACAGATAAAGAGACAGTGCCTGCCCCCAAAGACCATGCTGTCTAAATGGACAAGGCAGAGAAGTGGTGGAAGGTTAAAAACAGAAGCACAGAGGTGACCTGATTTCCCCAGAGCACATAGTAGGTCAGAACCCATGTCTTCTGACTCCCTCTGCTGTGACCCATCCATGAGACCACCCTGCCTTGTGAGTGTAATGTGCTGTGCACTCAGCAGTAGAAAAAGCTCTGAGCCCCTACGGACCTGAAGTAGAGATCCAAAGGCTGGCTGCATTTTCGCAGGGTTACAATGCAGTACAGAGTGATTCAGCACAGGCAGCTGGGAGAATTTAGAGCCTTCACCTTAAGCAAACAGAGTGTTACATCCTGTCAGTGTTACAGTCCATGTGCAAATACAACAGTTAGGCAGGGCCAAGAATGGAGTGTTGTACAGTAATGACATTCTTTGTTTTTGATCTCTTCTACGAACCCAACCCAGTTAGTTTTTGTGTGCTCACAGAATTCACTGCTCCTGATTCTCCCTTCACTTGTACACGTTTCTCACCAGTGTAACTCCATTGACCCTGAGTTACTCCTGATTTACTCCCAGCATAAGACAGAGGAGAATCAGATCCCATGCTCCTAGCTTTTGATCATTGCTAATTGACTTAGCCCGAATGGTTACATATATTCCACTGCCGTATTTCCTATTCGTGAGGTAGTAAGTATGGTTTTTTAGACATCACATATTCACTGGGAGAGAGTTATATTTTTCCTTCCCCTTGAATTCTATCACCTGGTTTGCTCCCATTTGTAATTGTCAGATGCAGGGGTCTGGACTAGATGACCTCTCGAGATCCCTTCCAGTCCTATGATTCTATGATAAGGACTAATATAAACCACAAACTTTCTAGAAACATCCCTGAGTTCTTTGTTTTGCATATCAACTCACATCCTCATTTCAGTTTACCATTCTCATAAAATGCAGACTTTGCACTTCCATAGTTCCTTCCTGCCATGGATTTTAAAGCACGTTACAGATAAAGTAATAAAACCATTTATTCATATCTGAATATTGATGACACCATAGCAGAATTTTCAAAAGCCTCCATGATCCATCTCTAACTTCAAGCACTGAGCAGCTGACCTTCCCCTGATCTGCTGCACACCCTCCATCCATCTCCTTGCAAGTCATCGCCTACTATGATGATCTTCCACCTTTCCTTCCATAACTTTTTCAGGGTATTTCCTTCTCTACGCCTAATACAACCAAAGTACTTGAGTTTGCATCTGTTGATTTCTGACATCAGAGTCTACTTCTCTCCAATAATATTTCTAATATTGTCATTTGTCTTTTTTTCCCCATCCAGGACATATGCAAGAGTCTTCACTTGCACACATTTCAGAAGCTTCAATTTTCTTCTTCTCAGCAGCGTTAACGTTACATAATTCACATCCATAAATCACGATGGAAAAAATTAGGCTTTTCACTTGTCGCACCCTTGTACATTTCAAGATGCCACCATTTCCCCACATTTTCCTAATGGAGGCCATAGGTGAGTGAGCCATCCCAAGTCTTTTTCCAATTTCTTTGGAACAGTCTCCTTGACATATGATCCCAGATAATCAAGTTCATCTACTGCCTCTTCAGTCTCTCCATTAATTATGATATCCTGCTGCATCCAGTTTTTGTTAGCCATGTCTATGTACATGCATTTTATTTTCATCTCATTCAGGAATAGTCCATATTCCTCACTAACTGTTTTTAGAGACCCCAACATTTGTTGCATTGGCTCGGTGGGTGTATCATCAGCATATCTGAGGTCATTAAAGAGATATCCAGCAATGGAGATCCCAGCTCCTTCCACTTTGTCTAAACCTTCCAAGTCCTGTCCCATAATAAATTCTGTGTATATCTTAAGGAGCCTTGGGGACAAAATATAACCTTGTCTCACACCTTGCCCAGTGAAAAAACACTCACTGTTGCACCCTGCTGTTTGCACCGTGGTCTGTTGTTGATGGTAGAAACTTGCAGTGAGTTCAATGAGATATTTTGGAATCTCCATGTCTCCCAGTATCCTCCAAAGACAGAGGTGTTGGATGGTATCAAATGCTTTTGAGTAGTCAATGAAGCACACGATCAATGGGTGACTGTACTCTCTGCATTTTACTGTGATGTGACAGATATTTGCAATTTGGTCATGTGTGCCTCTGCCCTCCTGAAACTAGCTTATTGTGGTGGTAGATCTGCTTCTGCCCTCTGTTTCATGTGATCTCGAATAATGTAGAGCCTAACATTGCTAATGTATGACATCAGGGAGATAGTACAATAGTTAATACCCTGTTATGTCTTCCTTATTTGATAAGGACAGAAAAATTCCCTTTAACCGATCCTCCAGCCAATTTCCAGTCATTCATACAGCCTTACAAATTTACCACATAAGATCAGTACCACATATGCCAGTCACTTTTAACGCTTCTGCAGGCACATTATCTCACCTCTGCTGCTTTCCCAGGCTTCATTTTCAGAAAAGCATGTAGCACTTTCTCTCATGGTGTTGATGCCTCTGGTTCCATACCCTTGTGGCGTTCGTGAGGCATACAGACTGGCAGAGTAATTTCTCCACCTGTGTTTAATAGCATAACCCTCAGTAAAGACTCTGTCATCATGATCTTTTATTATGTTTGTTTTCAGGGTAAACCTTTTGGTAAAGAAGTCCAACTACTGTGAACATAGCTTTTGTATTATTATTCTCTTTATAATTCCCAGATGGCATACATTTTGCCCTTATATAGTTCTTCTCTCATCTAGTCTGCCTTCAAATGTATCTGCTCAGTTCCTTATATTCTCTCCTACATTCTTCCATCCCCATCTCTTTTGCTCTGTGTCATTTTGTTGCCAGCTCAAACACCTTCTCAGTTAAACATGGTGCGATCTGACACTGAGTTTTCCTAATGTGTGCTTTGGCACTTTCAAACATAATAGTTTTCATTATATTTCAAAGTTTGTTGGGGTTGTTCTCCTCTTTCACCTCAAGCTCACTCTGGATAGAAGTTACATAATTATGTATTATATAATTAATGAATGTTATTTATTATATAACACATGGTAATGGATCAAACCTCGCAATGCTATAGTGGGGCAGGTAGATATTCTGAGGGATAAGTAGAGGGAAACTGACACAGATTGATTTTCAACATTCTCAAATGTGACCACTGATTTTGGGTGCCCAACTTGAGGCACCAAGGGTCTGAGCATCCTGTGACACTCTGCACTCCATATCCATCACAGTGGTATGATTATGAGATAATTATGATGCATCTCGTACAAAATGTGTCATGTGAGATATCAATGGAAAAGTTATGGTTTACTGAATATGATTATCCTATTTTTATGAAGATATCATTTTTGTATAAGGAGTTATGAATATTGTCTATGTATCTGTATTTCAAATGTGCTTGCACCTGGGTAACACCCACAAAGCTTTACATACAGTTTAGCCAGCACATCACGCCTATTCAAGTTGAATGGCCCATCAACAAAGACAATGGGTCATGGAAAAGGCTTATTCACACCTGGGGATGCTTCAGTCAGACTATGGATAATGACTGCCATGACTCATTGGTGCATGCAAGGGCTTGTAACTAGATCACATGATGCTGAACTCCATGTTGGTACCTGTATTTTCCCACAAACTGGGCTGGGAACTTGACTTGGAACAAAGGGGTTCCCACCATATGGAATAAGCTATAAAAGGGGGAAGTGACATCACCACTCCCCACACAAGAGAACACCTGGAAACACCTAAGGGACAAAAACTGAAGTAGGGGAAGTGCTGGTCCCAGGCAGGAAAGAAGAAAGTCTGCTTGTGTATGGGAGCTGGGTGAACTGTTTGTACTATCTAACAGGGTGAGACACTGCTTGGTTCAAATCCTATTCAGTTTAGAGAACTTAGATTGCATTTGTGTTTTATTTCTTATGGTAATCTCCTTTGATCTGTATGCTATTACTTGTAATCACTTAAAATCTATCTTTCTGTAGTTAATAAATCTGGTTTATATTTTTTACCTAAAACAGTGTGGTTTGCTTCAAGTGCGTGGAAAATCTCAGCTCAGTTAACAAAGGCTTGTGCATGGTCCTCTTCACATTGAGGGAAGGCTGTACTGGGAAATAATTTGTACTGGTCAGGCTTTTGACCAGGGCAGGATGGTAAAGCTCTGGGGTCCTAGGCTGTGGAGGAGCTTCTCTATTGTTAGTTCATGAGTGGCTGAGGAGAAGTGTTCATGTAATTGCTGCCTGTGTGAATGCTGGTGGGAGTGCAGGACAGGTAGCGGTCTGCAGCTTGTCACAGTAGCACAGTGTGCAAGGGAATCCAGGCTGATAAATCAGATGGCTCAGTGGTACCCCAGTTCCAGGTTGTACCCCGGGGAGGAGGGGGGACTCATCACACACCTAGAGATCCTTTAGACTTCATTTGGAGATACAGATGTTCAACACTTCTGAAAATCAGGACCAAGCCATCTTAAACTGATGTGCCCAAAGTCACACTAGTACAGAGCCAGGAATAGAACCTCGGATTCCTGCTTGTGTGTGAGTTTAATTACACCACCATCTTCTCTCTTGTTTTTAGTAGAAACATTTCTCTGCCTCCTTTGGGGTGATTTCCTTTTTCATATCACAGCCCTGGAACCAATCTCCTACAGCGATGCAGGACAGTTACAAGTTTTGAGCATGCTCCCATACAGACATGCAATGCTGACTGAAGTGATACAACCCCTATTCTTTGTTTTCATTCATCTTTCTAAGTCAGGTCAACAGCATCTGCACCCCTCCAGTGAGATACAAAGGTTAACTGCTGCACCATAATGCTACTGTAACACCGACAGACCCCGGTCATCAGAATTGCACTGGGGACCTCTGGAGCTTAGTGCATGAGCTTCTACTGCATGAGCTAAATGCCAACTGGCTGTTGGCTAAGGCTGTAGAGCAAATTCATTAATCTCTCTCTCTAAGTGGTCCCCGTGCCACTAGATGGGACAGAACACCACACCCTAGAGGTGTGTGGGTTCGCTACTACAGTGGAACCTCAGAGTTACGAACATTTGAAACCATGAACAAAATGTTATGGTTGTTCTTTCAAAAGTTTACAGCTGAGCATTGACTTAATACAGCTTTGAAACTTTACTGTGCAGAGGAAAAATGCATTTAACCATCTTAATTTAAATGAAACAAGCACAGAAACAGTTTCCTTACCTTGTCAAATCTTTTTTTTAACTATTTTTAGTAGTTTACATTTAACACAGTACTGTACTGTACTTGCTTTTTTGTTTTGTCTTTGCTGCTGCTTGACTGTGTACTTCCAGTTCCAAGTGAAGTGTGTGGTTGAGTTGTCAATTCGTAACTCTGAGGTTCTACTGTATCTTGTCAGCAAAATGCACAAAGCTAATGAGTAAGGGCTCTGGAAACCACTGAGACCTTTAAACTCGGTCTTGGCATGCTGCATACAGCCATTGTGTGGTATGTTTCTATCTGTGATATGTGGCTACTTAAGAGTTGTCACTCTGTAATACAAAGTGCCTCTGCACTAAAAACTTCATTCCCTATGCTTACTCCGGAGCAGGATGAAGCTGTTTGCAACACTCCATTGTCTTTCCTGTTAGAGTTTACTTTCTATGGAAACCTAATGGTTTACAGTATATATATTGTATATGCTGTACTTTCTAAAATGAAATGGTTGGGGAGCTACATTTAGTCACCATTGTGGCATGGCTGTTTTTGTTAATAAAGGCCTTGAGGTAGCCATGTAAAAGGTACAACATATAATTGCAGTGAAAACCAACCCCAGTACTTTCAAATACGGAAGACTGACGTTATATTAATTTGTAAGTCAGGTGAATATT
The DNA here is from genome assembly GCF_965152235.1 of Eretmochelys imbricata. Lineage (NCBI taxonomy): Eukaryota > Metazoa > Chordata > Testudines > Cheloniidae > Eretmochelys > Eretmochelys imbricata. The sequence goes on from NC_135577.1 coordinate 115,924,511, forward strand.
TTGGAATGGGTGTCATAACTCAGGGCACTAAGACAATTTATTACAGTACTTACCCTCTTTGACCTCAGGCAAATCATTCCACTTCTGTATGTCTCTGTTCCCCCCTCTAAGATAGTGATAGCAAGGTTTATTTACATCAAAGGGATAATTAGCTAACGTATGACCAGTGCCTTGAAGCTATAAACTGTATATACTATAAGTAAGGGATTCATATTATTATTGTGTAACAGTGTTTCCCAGACTGTGATCCATGGATCACCCAGAGGTCTACACGGAGCTTTTTGACGAGCCGTATAGTGGAATATGTTGACAACCATAGGGTAAACTGGAGGCTGCGCAGCAGGTTTCTTCATGGGGTCAGGAAGGGAGGAGGGAAATCTCTCAGGTGGAGATGCACTGTCACACCTTTTAAAAAGAGGAACAGTAGTAATGATACAGTAGTAAAGAATGACAGTATTTTCGGCTTGATCATTCTCTATTTATTCCACAAATTAAAGTTAATCTACAATCTTAACTGCATATTTTCCAAATTAATTATGTTGGTATGTTAGTCCATCTACGCAGCTCCAGTTATTTTAGGGGATTACTTATAACTACCTATGATATTCAGATAGAGGGCACCAATCATAGCATTTCAATGCTGGTAGCCATATTTAATTTATAGCTAAGAAGCAAGGCTTTGCAGTCTAACAATTTATCCAGTAAAATACATGTTGCAGTAAGAAGAAAAAAAATCCCCCTGAAAACAGCTAACTTGTGCAGCCATTTCTATAAAAACTGAAACCTATTCAGATGTCTGACTCAAATTATGTTTTTTCTATGGTTATTTTAAAATGGATGATTTTCACATTCATCATACTCCAATACATGCATTTTGCCCTGGGGATTGTATTACCAGGTCAAAGGCCATCCTGGTTGTAATTGAATAACAGCACAGACCTTTGCCACAGCCATTTACTGTGGAAACCGAGAAATTAAGAGTGGTTATGCTAGCTTTCAAACAGCATTCTACAGGGAAATAAAGGTCTGGTACAATTAAAAAAGACCCTATATAAATAGATTGTAGAAAAAAAAAATAGATGCCAGGAAGAAACGCAGGTAGGTGACTGCTGTAGAAATTAAAAGCTAAGAATCCCCTGGGCAGGAATGCAATGAAAATGTAAATGCTTTTTTTCATTCTTTTGCATTAAAGAATGGCTGGGTAATGTATTTTCAGTTCACAAGGATTATGTTGGGAGCCCCTGGGTTTTCAGTATTAATCAGTGTAATATGTGTAACTCTTCTGCCAGGTGGAGCCAGCAGCAACCAGGGCTGGGTTCAATATCTAGGGCTTCCTTTCCATTGATACAACACAGAACCGGCTCAAGCCCCCACCCAGTAACCTAGGAAATAAACACACCACCCCTGGGTGCCTCTGAGAGGCAATACTTCCCCTCTCGCAAGCACAGAGTCTGAGCATAGAAAAGAAACTTTTAATAAAAGGAGGGAATTAACTCGGTGTTAATTTGGAAAAACACCACAAACATGGTTCATAAACATAAATCATGAGTAAAAGACCCACCCCCAAGTAGGTTTGGCAGTGTCCTTTTCCCCTCAGGTTCTTAAGTCCAGCAACCCAAAAGTCCCTTTCACATGCCTGACCCTTCTCTGCACCCCACTCACAGTTGCTGTCCTTGGTCAGTGCAGACCCAGAGTCCAGAGGTGCATCTGCAGAGTTCACCCCCTGCCCTAGATGGGGAAAAGAGGTACTTTACTCGCTCCTCTACTTGGACACTCACTCATCGCCCCACTCTGCCAGCCACCCTGGTGATCACTCCTGCTGGCCACCTGCTCACCGCTCTAGCCTTACCTCTCCACTAGCTGCCCTGCTGGCCGCTCATCACAGCTCTCCACCACTGCCCTGCTGGCTGCCTGCTTGCCGTTCTTGCTGCAACTCTCCACCAGCCACTCATCACACCTCTTTACCAGCCACTCATTCACAGCTTACTGTCAGTTGCCTTCTACTGCCACCTGCCTCTCTGCTGTGACTTCTGCACATCAGTCTCTTAGTAATTTTTGACTCTTTGCAGGCTGGGCAGAAACACTGCCCCATCTCAAGTGATTTCAGCTCTCAGTGATTTTTAGCGCTTAGCAGGCAGGGCAGAAACACAGTCCTGATTTCCATAACTGATTTCAGCTCTGATTGAGCATCTAACATAATAAAGTTGCTCCTAATGAAGCCTATTTAGCTCTATTCTTTGAACAGTGGGGAGGAACAGGTAACACCAATCTAGGGAGGACCCTTGATAAGCATGTGCAGCCTCCTGGCTGGGGGTACCTGTCCACACCCCTCTTACTTTCACAAGGCTCTGACACTCGAGCCCCTGGCTTAAGGAGGTACTTTCAATTGAGGGTGGCCCCCTCATTTGGGACATGTTAAGCACAGTCCTGCTTTCTTGCATTCCTACAATAATCACATTGGTAACCATATTTCACTACCCCTGCATTCAGTACTGGTGATTTGGTGATTTGTACCCAACACCAGCCTAAGTTGATCACTTTGACATCACTGTATTTGCTGAATATGTAAGCAAAGCAGGAGCAAACTGTATTTACATAAAAAACACTCAAGTCATTCCCACTCCCAGCTAGCTGTCAGCAAAGCACTCATTCAGACCCTGCTTACATATGCATTCATTTTAATGATATTTGGGGTCTTTAAAAGGCTGTGCACACATATGTTATAAGGAATTGGCATGTAGAGTTTTAGATGATAGTGAACAGAATGGTTTTATTTATACTATAGTAGTGCCTAGCAACTCTGCTGAGATTAAGGCACTACCGTGAGAGACGCTGTAGAAACACTAAGTAAGAGAAGATAATCCTTGCCATCTATACCAAATAAGGCAGGAAAGAAGCATTACTATCCATATTTTACATATGGGGAACTGAAGCAATGGGAGGTTCGGTGACTTGTCCAAGGTCACACAGGACATCTCTATCAGATGCAGGAGTTGAAGCCAGGTCTCTCAAGCTCCACTACAATACCCTACCCACAAGGCCATCCTTCCACTCTATAGGATGCAAACTCATCTCATTCGGGGATGAGTAAAAGTTAATCAGACACAATCATCTCCCATTTGGTAGTAGTTCGCCTGATTCATTCATGCCATCCGTGGGATTTCTGAGTGAGAGAGAGCTCCTCTTATGGATCATTCCCCACTCCCACGGCCCTGACAGATTAGTTCCAACATTCCTCACTTTGTAGCCCACCAGTAAACGTTCTGCAGAGCATCAGTGATCCAGGGACACAGGCTGAGAACTACCAAGCAGAGCTAGGATAAGGCAGCCATACCTAAGGCCTGACCCAAATCCTCTAGCTGTATCAGAGCTGTCACTACAGCACACAAAAGGCCAACAACTGAGTCAACTGGCCTCGGATGATCCTGTTAAAAAGAATTCTAGAGTTCAATTGCAGAGCTTGACCATTAACAGTCCTGCACCTGCTAAGTAGGTGTTATAAACAGACAGAGTTCAAGACTCCTTTCTCGATGTAATGCTTCCTTAATGTTTATACATCTTTTGTAAAACTATAAAAAGCTAGAATTGTAGAATGGATGGTTTGCAATATTAGGTGTATGTGATCCATTTAGAAGCTAACAGAATGGAGAGCCAATGCTTAAGACAAAAAGAAAAGGAGGACTTGTGGCACCAGTGCCACAAGTCCTCCTTTTCTTTTTGCGGATACAGACTAACATGGCTGCTACTCTGAAACCTGCTTAAGACAAGTCTGCCTTTCTTCAATAGGGTTAGATGGGGCTGGAGTGTTAAATTCTCCACTAATGGATTGTCTTCCATGTCTCCTCTCTGTAATGCGCATATAATCCATAAGTATAGTAGCTTCCCCCTTTGTCTCAATTCTTAAATCCTCTTGCAGTTCTTCCAAAGCCAATCTCTCTTTGAAGTCATATTCAAAGCACTTCTACTTCACGTCTAATCAATAGCAGCACAATTATTTCTCTCCATTACCCTAGGAGAACTATCGAAGGAGGAGTGAGAGTTGTTCAAAGGAACAACTGATGCCAGCTTCTGGGGAGTTGGTTAGTTGTAGGGGAGTGTCAAGGGGCTTTCAATACTTTCCATTTCTATTGTGACTTGCCTCATGTTTGTTATTGGAGAGTGACTTAATTCAAGCAACAAGAAAAAGCAGCATATGTAGCCAAACTCCAAATTACTAATGAGAGGATGTTGATATGCAAGGCCACTGGATCAGAGACTTATATCTCTCTGTCTCCCTCTCCTTCACTAGGCGAGGTGAAATCAGCTGCTCTGAAGTCAAGTTTCTTCTGGCTGATGTTTCCCAGTTTCTCTCTAAAATTCTATATAATACATTGAATGGTTTCTCAGGCCACTCCTACACTCTTCCTTCTCCTGGCCAGACTACCTGATAGCTCCCACTACCTTTGATGCTGTTCCCTTATATCCAAAGCTCTCCAATGACTACCACTGCCTCACTTCTACAGCTGCCCCATACTAGCCTGAAGCTCCTTGACAGACCTGACTATCTCCATAATCCCAAGGAGACCATCACCCCAAGCCTGAAGCACCTCAGTCGGCTCATTACCACCCCATAATCTCGGAGGCCATTCCTCCCTGGTCTGATATGTCTGGATAAGAACAGAAGAACAGCCAGACTGGGTCATACCAAAGGTCCATCTAGCCCAATATCTTGGCTTTTGACAGTGGCCAATGCCAGATGCCCCAGAGGGAATGAAGAGAACAAGTAATCATCAAGTGATCCATCCCCTGTCGCTCATTCCCAGCTTCTGGCAAACAGAGGCAAGGGAAACCATCCCTGCCCATCGTGGCTAATAGCCATTGATGGACCTATCCTCCATGAATTTATCTAGTTCTTTTTTGAGCCCTGTTATAGTCTTGGCCTTCACAGTACCCTCTGGCAAAGAGTTCCTCAGGTTGACTGTGCATTGTGTGATGAAATACTTCCTTTTGTTTGTTTTAAACCTGATTCTTATTAATTTCATTTGGTGACCCCTAGTTCTTATGTTATGAGAAGAAGAAAACAACACTTCCTTATTTACTTTCTCCACACCAGTCATGATTTTATAGACCTCTATCATATCCCCCCCTCAGTCATCTCTTTTCCAAGCTGAAAAGTCCCAGTCTTATTAATCTCTCCTCATATGGAAGTTGTTGCATACTCTTAATCATGTTTGTTGCCCTTCTCTGTACCTTTTCCATTTCTAATATATTTTTCTGAGATGGGGCAACCAAAATGGCCCAGTATTGGAGCTGTGCGCATACCATGGATTTAGATAGTGACATTATGATATTTATTATCTTGTTATCTATCCCTTTCCTACGGGTTCCTAACATTCTATTAGCTTTTTTGATCGCTGCTACACACAGAGTGAATGTTTTCAGAGAACTATCCACAATGATTCCAAAGTCTCTTTCTTGAGTGGTAACAGCTAATGCTGACCCCATCACTTTGTATTTATAGCTGGGATTATGGTTTCCAATATGCATTACCTTGCATTTATCAACATTGAATTTTATGTGCCATTTTCTTGCCCAGTCACCCAGTTTGTGAAAGGCCTTTGTAACTCTTTGCACTCTGCTTTGGATTTAACTCTCTCGAGTAGTTTTGTATCATCTGCAAATGGATGGCTCCTGCTAGCCCTCTGTTCCAAGGAGAACGTCCTCTCTGCTTTCTCTTCAAAAGCTCCATTACCTCTCTCCCTCTCAAGACCTTCCAGATCTGGTGTGATCTCTGAGAGGTCTTCTGTTCCAAAGTGCCCTGAAACTCACTGACAACTCTCGTTACCATCCTACTCCACCACAACCATCCTCCCTTGGCCTGAAATCCCTCAACAGCACCTGCTGCTTCCAGACAACTGAAACTAATGACCAAAATATAATAATTGCCTATCATTATATAAACTACACTATTAATACCCTTCCTCAGCCTTAAGTAGCTGCCAAGGTGCCCACAGCAGTTAGAAAAAGCAACAGCTTTACAAGGCTCAAAAGGCAAGAACTCACAGAGCCAAACTGACACACAAGGAAAAAGGACCATGTCATGTGTAGGTCGATCTATCTACTGATGTAATCTTGTACTGCTGTAGCTGTTACAAACATATCATAAAGAGTATTTATTGATGTCTGGAAGAGCTGCTTGTGGTTAAAACGCTGAGCAATGACTTGGGAGATCTGGCATCAACTCCCAACTCTGCCACACACTCCCTGTGTGACCATGGGCAAATCACTTCATCTCCCTATCTCAGTTCTCCATCTATAAAATGGGGATAGTTTCTTCTTTCTTTCACTGTTTTTCTCCTCTATTGAGACTGTAAATGACGATAGCCCCCTAGGAAAATGGGACCTCATTCTCAGTTTGAGCCTCAGCACGACTGTCATACAAATACTAAACAATACCACCATGCAGGAGCTATACATTACCTATACTGGCAAAAATACCATGACTGAAGCAATAAGTGCATGGAGCACATTATCTCTTTACAGTTAATAATCTAAGTTAAAGCAGTCACTATACTGGCTTTCCCTTTGATTTTGAGCTAGAGGAGTGCACCATGATGACAGAGGCACATTTGTGATTCACTACTCTGTGTCAGCAACTTGTCAGGCCTGACATACTCACTACACCTCCCAGACTGGTGTCCTGGTGTTCATTTAAATGCTCGTCGTTAGTGTCACTTTGAAATGTTTGTAACAACTCGGTAGCTGAAATTATGGATGCTCTGATAATAGGTCCTGGAGATTGTAAACTACCAAAAGTGACCAAACAGGTTTCTTCTGTATAAAGGAGAAAGAAAATATGGTGGCAGATGTCCTGTCCAGGAGAGAGGACTCTGACCTGCTGCCTCTGCGTCAGCTAATGGTTCACCCTCCAGCAGCTTTGTAAGGGGGAGGTGTGACCCTAGAGCATCCCAGTGCCAGAGAGCAAGGGGCTCCTTGGACCAGGTAATGAGCTTCAGCTGCCCTGACCAATTCAGTGTACCCCAACTCACTATGGTTACAATCAAAATCTAAACGGTGTCATGTAACATCATCGAAAACTAATAACTCACTACTCGTTAATATTCTTGTGTGATATGTGTACGCAATGTGTACTAAGAATTATGGATACATGCTGGAATGATGACTAAAATGTGTTTAAGCCAGTCCCAGCAGCGGGAGTTGGTAAACGGGTCTGCCCTAGACAAAGGAATGTGTATTTGCTTCTCAGACCAGCCCGGTCATCAGGGAGAGAAAACGAAGGCCCACTTACATATTAAGTAAACAAAGCTATCAAGCTAGTGAGTAGGGGAGAATACAGCTTTCAGTAGGGAAGACAAACTTTATCTGGGCTATAAAGACCGCAGGGCTAAACCTCACGTGATAAGCAATTGAGTCAACTGATTGTATACAAATTACAATATTATAAGAGTGTATAGAGTGAGGTCTTTTCTGAAAGCCTATGATACATTTTATGATGATAGTCATAGATTCATAGATATTTAGGTCAGAAGGGACCATTATGATCATCTAGTCTGACCTCCTGCACAACGCAGGCCACAGAATTTCACCCACGACTCCTGAAAAACCCTCACACCTATATCTGTGCTATTGAAGTCCTCAAATCGTAGTTTAAAGACTTCAAGGAGCAGAGAATCCTCCAGCAAGTGATCCGTGCCCCATGCTACAGAGGAAAAACCTCCAGGGCCTCTTCCAATCTGCCCTAGAGGAAAATTCCTTCCCGACCCCAAATATGGCGATCAGCTAAACCCTGAGCATATGGGCAAGATTCATCAGCCGTATACTACAGAAAATTCTTTCCTGGGTAACTCAGATCCCACCCCATCTAATAGTCCATCACAGGCCATTGGGCCTATTTACCATAAATAGTTAATTACCAAAACCATGTTATCCCATCATACCATCTCCTCCATAAACTTATCGAGTTTAATCTTAAAGCCAGATAGATCTTTTGCCCCCACTGCTTCCCTTGAAAGGCTATTCCAAAACTTCACTCCTCTGATGGTTAGAAACCTTCGTCAAATTTCTAGTCTAAATTTCCTGTTGGCCAGTTTATATCCATTTGTTCTTGTGTCCACATTGGTACTAAGCTTAAATAATTCCTCTCCCACTCCGGTATTTATCCCTCTGATATATTTATAGAGAGCAATCATATCTTCCCTCAACCTTCTTTTAGTTAGGCTAAACAAGACAAGCTCCTTGAGTCTCCTTTATTAAGACAAGTTTTCCATTCCTCGGATCATCCTAGTAGCCCTTCTCTGTACCTGTTGCAGTTTGAATTCATCCTTCTTAAACACGGGAGACCAGAACTGCTCACAGTATTCCAGGTGAGGTCTCACCAGTGCCTTGTATAACGGTACTAAAACCTCCTTATCCCTACTGGAAATACCTCTCCTGATGCGTCCCAAGACCACATTAGCTTTTTTCATCAATAGTGTATATATTAACTCTATATAAGGAATTATGGATACTCATTGATATTAGCCTTTACAGTCTGTGTCCAAACAAGGGGAGAATAGGTCCCTTCCTGACAGAAGAGAATGTTACAGCTTCTTACTTGTCTCCTATGTAAATTAAGCATGGTGGAATCAAAACAATGGAAGCCCCAGTGGTGAGCTGGAGCCAGTTCGCACCGGTTCGCAAGGGACAACCAGTTCTAAAAGGGCTTCTAAATTTAAACGGCCAAAAGTTGCACCTTAGGTTCCGACTTCATGGGTGCTCCAACCCTGGACACTTCAGGGCACATGTTTTGGGGAAATCCAGGACTGGGAGTGTGGGGATCACCAGGCTGGTGGAAGCCAGAGTGGGACTGTAGACAGGCTGCTGGGGTCAGACCTGCTGAACCTGGGCTATCTAGCATAAAAACACTCAGGGCATGACCTGAATTCTTGTAGGCTGGCTGTGATGGTCCCAGGCTGGGAGCTACAGCAGTGAAGCATTGTAAGGCAGCCAAGGTTACAGAGCAAATGGTGACACAGCCCCTTACTGGTCTGAATTGCACCCCACGACGTGACAACCATGCATAGTTCTGATAAAACATGATGATCATTTATCAGATTCTAGCACCATACACGAAGCCCATGCTGATAACTGGCTCAGCTACAAAGACAAACACATCAAGCGTCTCTGCTGAAGTATGAATGATTGGCATTGGTATGGATGGACTGATCATAAAAACCATGTTCCCATCATCAAGAATTCAGAATAACCTGTGTGATTTGACAGTATTTATTGTATGCTATGTGGGAGCCTTTGGAACGCAGACAACCTGAAGTCATGCGTCTAAACACGCTACAGCTACCTTTTAAGGGCTGGAGTGAACGCCTGTCTCTCCATTGACTGTAATGGGAACTGCACTGGGCCATAACTCACCAACTTATTTTTTCATACAGCTCTGTTGATGATTGGACAACAAGGAGGGAAAAAATCATCTCTCATTTCTAATGGGTGGATCCTAGTTCCTGTCTTCCTTTCTCCCTGAAGGAGGTACCCCAAGATCCCACGAATGTCAATGGCACATCTGCACTTGTGTAGGAAATAATGGGTCAGATATCCTGCTGGATGCAGTAGGTCTGACAGGAAGCCAGTTACAGAGCTGTGATTCTCTGCCTGGACACAGCCCTAGCGGCAGGTTAGAACAGCCTGCTTTAAACTTTAAACTGTACCTGCTGCCTATGCTTTGCAAGGGATCATCCACCAACTGGTAATTCCCAAAGTCCATCGCACTCTCTGTCCCTGCCCTGCTATGTGGAGGGACGCATAGGAGCCAGCTCTTTGCCTGCTGGGCATCTGCACATTCTGAGGCTGGATATTCCAGGCAATCTCTGCTCCAGTAGCTTTCCACCTGCATATTTTGAGAAGTAAAACTAGACCCAGATGCTCATATTCTCAAGCTGCAAAATTTGGATAAATCTACAATGCCTCTAATCCCTCATTAAAGAGAAATCTTCATTAGATTACACAAAGCCTCTCGAATTAAGATGACTGATATACTAGTAAATTGGAAACACATTTCATTCTGTCTTCGAGACACAAACCTCCATTTGCCATTGGCTACATTATACTGACATGTTCTATTTTTGTAGATCTCGCACAGCTCTACTTTGGAATTTGAGCAACATATAAATCATCTTGATTCATATCTGAAAGTTTATTTTAAATTGAACATCTACTGGAAGTCAGTTTTTTAGGCAAGAGCTTTCAAACTAATGAGAAGGTTGAGTTCCCCTTATACTGCACACCAAAGGACAGAAATAAATTATTACTGAACTGCAGCCAACAACCACTTAAATTAAAGAAGAATCTAATGATTAGCCAACTTCCAAAAAGTCAGCACATCTGTCTGGGTTATGAATTGGAATCTTCTGCCATAAAGCTGATCTCAGCCAAGAGAAACAGACCTGGATCTTGACTTCTGGGGCAGAGGACTGAGATTGGATTGTCTTTTTTCTATATATATTGGGACAAAGGAAGAAAGCTCTGCTTTTAAAGGATTAACAGTAGCTTTAAGGTTAATTGTGAAGGCCCTACTTAACTTGGGATATTGTGGAAATTGCGGATTCCACAATATTAGGCTTTCATTGCTATTTTGACAATGGGAACTCCACTGTGCATGGGCTGACAGAGGGAGCCCTGGCTGCCCTGGGAGGTTGACAGTGGAAAATTGTGGAAAACTAATACTTGACTTTATTACCACAAATAATAAGATCCATTATTACTTTTCCGCAATTTTCCATGGCTTGTCTGCAGCTCAGCCGAATTTTCTTGACACTTATCCCACAATTCAAGTACGGCCTTATTCATTTAACAGTAAAATTTCTGACAGGTTTCAGAGTAGCAGCCGTGTTAGTCTGTATCCACAAACAGAAAAGGAGGACTTGCGGCATCTTAGAGACTAAAAAATTGAATTTGTTAGTCTCTAAGGTGCCACAAGTCCTCCTTTTCTTTTTAGTAACATTTCTGGAATTCTAAGATGCCTTTAAAAAAAAAGGCTATCAGAGGTTTGGTTTATGTTAAGGGCCTGATCATGTACCACTAACGTTAATGGCAGTTTTGCCACTGACTTGAGATAGCCTGAGAGAAATCATTATTTTTTAGAATCTTTTGAATGGTTGTTGATGTTGTCTCAATTCATGCAAAACTGAACAGTTTAACTAGCATTTTAAAATAATAATAAAACACTTAGCTCTTGTATATAGCTTTTCATCCATAGATCTCAAAGTACTTCTCAAAGGAAGTCAACAGTATTATCCCCATTTTAATGATGGGAAAACTGAGGCACTGAGAGGGGCAGTGACTCACCAAGGGTCACCCAGCTGGCGAGGGGCAGAGCCAGGAATAGAAGACAGGTCTCCTGAGTTCCTCTCCAGTGCTCTTTCCATTAGGCCACAGTGCCTTGAAGTTATTAGATTGGAGTATTGGTGACCTTTCTGGATGCTTTGGCACCTTTCTATAATGAGTAAACAAAACCCTATATTTGGGAACTACAGTTTTGTCATTTTTTTTCTCCACACAGTAAGCCCAATCCAGATCTCCTCCCTGCCTCCCCTGCGCTCCTCTGCAAAGTGCTAAGTGTCATCCAACCTAGGGATGAATGAGAAACACATTCTAATCATTATCTTGATGAAGCTGGTCAATCCACCTCTACTTTTGGCAGTCAGTCACGGGACCTATGCCAGGTTACTAGCTACTTTGGGCCAGATCCTCAGCTGGTGCAAATTGGTCCATTGACGTCAACTGAGCAACAATTTCCATCAGTAGAGAATCCAGCCCCTTCAGTTGTACAGAGCAAAGCACACACTTGCAGATCATGTCAGTACCGTGCTCGCTCACGTTAGCCTTCACGCTCATTCCAGATACGGCACAACCTGCTCATTAGCATCAATGCAACTGAGAAAAACCATCTTTCTGGCAGAGCCTTCAGAGTTCAGGTTCCAGTGTTGTCTAGCACAGCACTGCTCCTTGGAGTGTGCAGGTGATGATTATTTACTTCCTTAATTATTTAGTAATACCCCACGAAATGTGACATCATCCCTTCAGTGGGACAATATAATACAGAAGATTGTTAAAATAATAACAGATAATTATAAAAAGAGCAACTGTGCAATTAAAATATGACCGATTATAAACTTATTTTTTGAAAAGCATTTCCAGGGAGACAATCCAACAACAGAGGACATGGCCTACAGCAAAAAACTGACCTGTTTGGCTATTATTATTATTATTATTTATAGAACTGGTTAAAAATTTACAAAACATTCAAAGTTTTTCAAAGTTTTTTTCCCACAAAAAAATCCAGACTCTTCCACCAGCTCTAGTTCTTTACACAGCACTGGGGGTGACTGGTGCATTGCCGAAACTGAGACAAGGTCCGAATCCCAGCGAGCTTATAGTCTCAGGGACTGAAAGGCAATTAAAAAAGCACCCAGTAAGGATACATTGGAACGAGTCTCACACATGTTACAGAGGCGATGGATTTGAACAGAAAAATGTGACTTTTCCAAATTTTACCTGCCCAAATTGAGAGAGTAAAATATGCACATGCCTGTTGCACATATAAAAACCTTAATCTGCATGAGCAAATAGGCCTGTGTGTGCAATTATCTGTTTGCACGTACAAATGTTCATCAACAGGCATATGTTTTAGAGGAGCGTGGGGTTGGGTGCAGTTATAGTGGCCAATTTTTTTATTTGGCCCAAGACTTTTAAGTCAAGTTACGTATGTGCAGAATACAGATTTGTGTCCTTGTTATTTGGTTATGTAGCACTATAAATGCGTACGGAGATATGCAATCAGTGGACCATGCCCAAGAGACAACAGGCTCCCAGCTGAAGGGAATTCATATGGAGGCATGTGCAAAATAATACAATACACACTGGGGGAAAAAATCAAAGTTAAACGACAGTGTGAGTGTTCTGAGGCTAGAACCTTTCACAAAAGCACTGGGGTGGTGGTAGATGAGTTGTGAGGGCCGGGACATGGAGTATCTTAATTGTGTTGTTCCAAGTGGCTGGCACAAAGGAAGTGGTGTGGGTGAGACAGACAAAGGGAGCAGTCAGGAGCCCATGGAGCGTGGGGGCAGGGTGAGCGTAGGGAGGAGTCATGCAAAGACACAGGCAGGGTTCGAACTGTGGATCGCTTTGGAAGTAAGGAGAAGTTTGAGCTTTAGACAAACAAGAGGGAGCCACAGAGAGATTGAGGCCCCTTGCGAGTCCCTTTGAAGCTAAAGGGCTAGATTCTCAGCTGGTGTAAATCAGCCATTAATGTCAATGGAGCTACACTGATTTATATGTGCTGAGGATCCGGCCCAGAGTTAGGTATGCATTTCACCTGGTTTTAAGCCAGACAGTCCTGTTTTAGCAAGGTTTGGCCCCTGTCCAGTACAGATATAAAACTGGACGTGGCTTTCTGCGATATCATGCGGCATGGGATGGAGGACCCCATTTTGAAGAGCATGCCACCCCACCCCTGCATAGTGCATGTGAAGTCATGCTGGAGGTGACGGGGTGGCGTGCACTTCAGAATGGTATCTTCCATGTGACATGGCCTCACATGCACCATGTGTGCAAGGTCACCCTGGCTTGGGCGGGGCCACAGAGGTGGGCCCATGCCATTCCTGGAAGTATTAGAATATCCAATGTTCTGGGGACATGTCAGTGGCCACCCTACCCAGAGTCCTTCCATTGACTTTAATCGGAGTGTCATCAAGCGTCACCAGTGGGGTGCTCTGCTCTATGCAACGTTGATAACAGTCGGCTGCGTGCGTGCGTTCCCTCTGCGTGCTGCCCCGGCTCCGCGCAGATAGCTGGCACAGCAGACCCTGAGAGAAACGTCAAGGACCACAGACTCCGATAAGGTCTGAAGGCACCTGGCCAGGTTTATTGCCAAACGAAACACAGTCTCTATTTCCCCGGATCCGATCTCTGTGTTCTGCTAGTACATATGTGCTCCCTGACAATGAACCAGCTCAGTCAGTGGAGGGATTTACCACTGCCCCCTAGGCCAGACAAAGACAACCCTTCAGGGGTGCATCCTTATACACAGGTACAAACAAGTTACACCTCACTCCTGATGTATTGAGGTGCAACCCCTCTATGTAGTAAGGTGCCACCAATCATCTTGTACACGTTGGTTCGATCATATTACCCTTTTGCCCCTGTCTTTAGGATGGGTCAGCATGTTCCTTGTTATCTGTGTAGAAAGTGTTAGTACTGGAGTGTTCTGGTACCATCCTGGCATATGTTTATATCTCTAGTGTCCGGTACCTTTCAGGTATGTATGTTTTTGCAACATCAGCCCTCTCCTTGCCAGTCTCTGAGCAGAGCCTTCCTCTTGCTCACAGCTTAACTTTGCCTTATGTTAACAAAGTCTTGACCATTACTTTAGTTCAGGCCTTAGGCCTCATACCAGGCCTCCGATACAAGGGTTTATGTTTCAGTGCCCTTAAGATGGGGGTGGACTTAGTCAGCAATAAAGATGTGAGACTGAGACCCACTGATCTAAGGTATCGTAACTGAAGGCAACACTTTGTCCCTTTGCCTTCCATGCGTTAACCAGGATTTAGGACCAACCACATCACTGGTCCTTTCCTGATCCAAAGCCCAGAGAATTAAATGGAAAGATTCCTATGGGTTTCACTGGGCTTTGGACCGGGCTCATAGCCGCTGTGGGTCCCAGTGTAAAATGCAGGAAGCTGAAAATCCTACTAGATTCTGAAGGGATATTTGCTTTGCAAAAAAAATCAGTCTCTCCAACTTACCACAAGGTGAAGCTTTCATGGGGGATGAAACCCTTCCTTCAGCTCTTGCCTCTGACCTTCAGAAGTGCTATGCTCCATCAAGGTTTCCCTTGCTGAGTGCAGTTTTTCCACGGATGAGTGAAGTTTCGTTTCACTTGTTTTTGCATCCCACCCCACCGCCACGTCCCTAAAATTTCCGTGGGGCAGATCCACGGATATGGTTTTCACTGTGTGTTTGCACTCCTCAACTGGAATAAATCAGCATAACTCCATTAGCTAGACTGGAGCTACACTGATTTATACCTGCTGGGGCTCTGGCCCCAAGTTTTCACAGTAAAAAGAATTTAACATGATGATAGCTCTATTTTCAATCTACATGAGTGCAAAATGTGCATCTCAGTGGGTATGTGCCAGGATTGACACTCTCCTGTGTAAAGGAAAGACTAGAGCTGCATGCCATATAGGGTAAATCCTGTCCACTGGCAGTTAACTTGTAATATCATATTGTACTTTGTTAGAATATTGGATATTCCATTTCTAGCTCGTAATTTTTGAGATGTCTCCATGCTGTTCTTTGCGAACAGGAAACATCTCTCTCTCACTCAGATTAATTCCAGCTGAATATATATATTAGTATCCACTACTTTTTCCCCCTACTCTTCTCATATCAAAATGACTCAATGTACGTAAAAAATCTCTGAAGTGTCTATTTCCTGGAACAATTATTATTGTCATTATGTTTACCATCCTAAATTGATCATTCATCAGAGACTTTCTCCACTGTAATCACTCAATATTTCACAGCTATGTCAAGAACTCATATTAAATCTAGATGATTGGCACATGACACCTCCAACAGAAAGTAGTCTTTGAAAAGTTAAATGCTGGGGTCTTCTTTGTACCTTTTCAACCAGGCTGGGGAGGGTTTTTTTTTTTCTGGTTTCTGTAGGGGCAAAAATGGAAAGCACAGTTCTGCAGTTGCTTACTGCAGGCCAGTCTGTTTCCACTATTCTGGAGCCGTGCAACTCACAGGAGTTCCTACAACTGCAGTTTGTCAAAAAACAGCAAGAATTTTCTGTGCACATTTTTGGAAGGATACTAAGCAATTTCGTTTCATTCCATTTTTTTTCATTGAAATTCTAGAATTTTCATTTTCAGTGTTTATTGTTTTGGGTTTCCCCCCTTCCTTTTTCTCCACTGGAGAGGGTAAGGGGGAAATGGATGGGGGGGGAAGAAAGATTAAGGAGGAAAAAACAACAACAATTGGGGCAAAAATAAAAAAATTATTTTGACCCCCAAAAATAAGAAGATTGTGAATAAAAAAGTTGTGAAAGTTTTGGGATTGTTCAACAAAATTTCAGCCTGCTGTGCTCTGCCTCTTGGTATTATCATCGTTGCAGTAGCATCTGGGGAGGAAGGCGGGAGTCATGGACCAGGATCCCATAGAAGTTTATGAGGGCCCCAAAGCTAGAGAGGCCTATGGAGCCAGGATGTCTTTTCAATTGTTACTATATTTGAAAAGATCAAATGTTCAGTTACTAGAGATTGATAAAGGCAGTGGGGGGGGTCCAGCCACAGTCAAAGTGGGTAACTCTTTGTCAGCCTGTCAGTCTACAGCATGTTATAGTTGTTGTCAGTTCCAGGATATTAGAGAGACATGGTGGGTGAGGTAATATCTTGGTTTACCTCAGTCACCTTGTCAGTCTGCAACATGGCATGCTTGGGAGTATAACTCAAAGGAAGAACAAATCCTTTTGACCTGCGTAGATAGAAAATGAAATTGCACTCTGACAGCAAGATATTCAGCTGGCAAGATGAGTTCAGAGTGCCAGGAGGGTCGCCGTGAAGCAGGCAGGCCTTAGCAACACAGATTAGTTAAAGCAATGGGAAGTGTGTCAAGTCAATCTGAAGTAGAAGCATGATAACCAGCAGCCAATTAGCTTTACCAACACATTGGAAAGAGGTCGGTAAGCAGCAGGACTTCTAGATTTGTCAGACTTTGCATTTGTCTGGAAAGTTCTTTATTTCCAGTTTAAATAGTAACAATGTTAGCTACTAGGCAGTGTTTCTCCTTGGAAAAGGAGAGTTTTACTAAGTCACTTTTGAAAATGGACAACTATTCAAGTCCCTTAGGTCTTGCAAAACTGAAGCAGAGCAACACCTAACTACTACAGCTGGTCAGGAATTTCACATTGGAATGATTTCCTGATAGAAAGTGCCCATTTCCTAAAATCAGAATTTTCTGTGGGAAATTTTATTCCATTTTGACCAGATGACAGCTCCCCACCTGGAAAGCTCTTGTCAATTTCACTTTATCACTTCAGGGTAAAATGAAATTGACAAGAAGCTTTCAGAAGCTGAGCACCCCCAGCTCTTCTCCTCATTGCCTAGCTGCCTCTCCAGCAACTAGGCAGCAGGGCCGGCTCTAGGCACCAGCAAAACAAGCAAGTGCTTGGGGTGGCACATTCCTAGGGGCGGCGTTCCGGCGCCGGCCATACCGCCCCTAGAAATGTGCCCCCTGCCGCCCCAGCTCGCCTCCGCCTGCTCCCCGGAGTGGGCCACCACCGCTCCACTTCTCCTCCCTCCCTCCCTCCCAGGCTTGCCGCGTGGGAAACAGCTGTTCGGCGTGGCAAGCCTGGGCGGGAGGGAGGAGAAGCTGAGCAGCGGCATGCCCGGGGGGGAGGAGGAGGCGGAGCCAGCGGCGGGGGGAGAGGGGGCATGAAAAAAAAGCAGGGCGGCTAAAATTTTTTTTACTTGGGGCCGCAAAAATCCTAGAGCCCACCCTGAGTGGCAGAGAGCTGGGGCACTTAGCCTCCAGCAGCCTGCCTGGAAGTCTTATGTCAATTTCACTTTCCACCTGACAGGAGAAAGTGCAATTGACAAGAGCTGGGAGAGCATGAAATTGACAAAAATCCTCCTGATGAACATCCAGGAAGATGAAAAATTCCATTTTCATTCTCCCAATATTTTCGGGGAAATCCCTTCCCAAGAAAAATTTTGCGTTTTTGATTTTTTGCCCTGATTTGAGACGTCTTTCAAAAACATCGATTTTCTGAGGGATGTACATTCATTTCTGGTCAGCTTTAGTAAGTACCTTTAAAAATCGAGGCCTCAAAAAATCTGCTTTGGTTCCCCATTATAAATTGGGGCTAATAGCACTTCCCTACCTCACAGGGGTGTCATGAGGATAAGTACATTAAAAGATTATGTAATCCTCAGATATGACAGAGGTGGAGGCCATAGAGTTTTTGTTTTGTTTTGTTTTTTTAAGTTTGGATCTTGTCTTACCGCTGAGCTGTTTTCAGACCCATCTATCATCAGCAATGGGTCAATCTGTAAGAGCATAGATGGAGCTCATGTACTATCTTTCTGAGACAGGTCCATAAAAATCTCACACACTTTTTGTGCTCACTGTTTGCTAGCTGCACTAGGGTACAGTACATCCTCTTGCAAAATGTGGACCTTTGACCACCAACATGTCATTTCCTTCCTCTCATCAAACAGTGAAATAAAATGGCGTAAAAGCACATCTTCACCTCATGGGCACCCCCTCATTTCTGGTCATAGCATCACATGGGATCCTCATCTTTGGCACACCCTACTGGGCTCTCCCTCAGCCCTGCAATAGCCTTTCCCCAGCCTTCATCTCCTCCCAACTCACTCTCTGGGTGTTCTGAGGCTTGGCCCTCCAGCCAAGTCACATGACACTAACTCCCTTCTAGGGTAATACAAACAAGTCCTCTGAAAGTCCAAAACAAATCTTTAGACTTCCTCTGCAGGAGCCTAGCCTGATCCTGTAGCTTTCTCCCTCCATTGTTCCCTGTCTATTAAACCAAGTCCCAGGGCTTCTCCCCACCAGAAAGAGCTATATCCTCCACCATCTCCCACAACTGAGCTCCCTCAGTCTACTTATAAGGCCTAGCTCCGCCTCATCTAGCCAAGAGCCAATTAGCTCCACACCTGAGTGGTGAGTAACATGACTAATTGGGATTCTTTCCTTTGCCTTGCAGGTGATGGGGGTTAAGCCCCCTCAAAGAGCCAGTCAGTAATCCAGAATGATTACGCAAATCCAAAAATGATAAGAACCTACTTAGTGGTGGGAATTGAACTCAGTAGGCCTGATCCTGCTACCCAGGGACTTCATTTTCAAGCTTTGCCACTGACTTCAAGGGGAGCAGAATCACGCCAGACTCTTCATAGTCTATCAAACCACCCCAGCCTTTCTAATCATCACCCAGCAAAACACTTTAATGCAAACCTCCCCTCCGGTGCTTCTGATCATCTGACTTTAGCATAATGCAGTCCTCAAAATACAAGCAGACAGCACATGGTTTACTGGAAGAAATGAGTTGTGCTGATTCATACTGTATAGCACAATATGTTAATATGTTACAATTAAATGTGAAGCAGAATGGTAATAGCAATGACTAGGACAATGTCAAACTGCTTAGAAACGTATGTGCATGCCTGGTCCAGAATAAACACACACACTCTGGATATTACATGCACAGAGGCTTCATAGAGGTTAGGCAAAAAGACCACAGTGCAAGATTGGAAGTTTGATTCTGCTCTCCTTGTAAAATGAATAAACAATTGGAAAGTAGGTGTGTCCCTGACCGTTGGAAGGCAGCACAGCTTCTATTGTAAACTGCTCAGTCTGTTGTAGCAGCGGATCTGTCTGCATGGATGTGGTTGTAGATGGGTGGGGTTTTTTCATGCTTCAGCCAAATTGTACTTGGCTGCTCTGTGGGTGCAGAGGGAAAGGGGGGTGCAAGGACCACTCCTTTCTGCAATTTTAAGGCACAGTTGTAGTCCCTGCATTCCCAACCAGGAAGTATCACAAATCTACATGACATCGACATCCCGGCTGAGCCAGAAGATATGCAGAATCCCAATGATTTATCATTCTGTTGATGCTGTTGCTGGCAGAAAGCTCCTTAGCTAATGCAATTCTGAGAAGTCACACATAAACAGTTTGTGCTAGCAAGTACGTGGAGCACTATTCCCGAATGGAAGGTCAGCACTGCAGCTGCTGACTCCACAAATTTGTGCCCCAAACTTGCTCCCGATAGGTTAATTTCCTATAGGATGCAGAGGCCCAAACTTTTCCTGTCATGCCCCTTCCCCCCCACCAGTAGTGGAATCTGTCTGTGCCCCCCGCCATTACTGCACAGTTGGCTCAGCAAAAGAGTTTGGGCTGAAGACGGCGCTGGGGCTGAACTGGGGATGTGGGAGGAGCTGGGGCCAGAGGCGGAGCTGGCCTGGGGCAGAGCTGGATTAGGGGAGAAGCAGGTGTAGCAGAGCAGGCGTGGAGCCGGAGCAAGGGGCAGAGCAGGGGGCGGAGCAAAGCTGTGGCTGGGCCCGGAACTGGGCTAGGGTTGCCAGGTGTCCGGTTTTCGATCGGAACGCCCGGACGAAAAGGGACCCTGGTGGCTCCAGTCAGCACTGCTGACCGGGCCGTTAAAAGTCTGATCAGCCGTGCAGCAGGGCAAAGGCAGGCTCCCTGCCTGCCATAGCTGTGCCTGGCTCCTGGAAGCAGAAGCATGTCCCCTCTCTGGCTCCTATGTGTAGGGGCAGCCAGAGGGCTCCACGCGCTGCCCCTGGCTCAAGTGCCAGCTCTGCAGCTCCCATTGACCGGGAATTGCGGGCAATGGGAACCGAGGAGGTGGCGCCTGCGGATGAGACAGCGCGCGGAGCTACCTGGCCACGCCTCAGAAAGCGGCAGCCAGCACATCCCTCGGCCCACGCCGCTTCTCGCAGCCCCCATTGGCCTGGAACGGCAAACTGCACCCGTGGCAGCTACAATTGGCTGAACCTGCGGACATTGCAGGTAAACAAACCGGCCCGGCCCGCCAGTGGATTTCCCTGATGGGCCACGTGCCAAAGGTTGTCGATCCCTGAAATAACAGTATGAAGCCGGCACATTTGCAATGACATTTGAAGACAAAACACCCTGTGCATGCAGGAAAGCTAGTAAAATTTTTTCAAAGAAAGCTCTGAGTTCCAGAGTTGCCAGCTTAAAATGAAAAAAGGTTTTGTAAGCGCTATACCATGTGCAAGTAGTTTTTAACTGAGCTGAAAGTTAGGTACACAAGGCAAATCAGACTCCTGGAAGGGGTATAGCTGTCTGGAAAGGTTGAGAACCACTGTTCTGGAGAGTGATTTGGATCGCACTTACACTGGTGAACATGAGGAGTAATACCACAGAAGCCCATGGAGTTACAATGAAAAACTGCCATAAGCAAGATCAGAAACAGGTTCCCTTGCATTTTACTATGGCCTTGCTGCTGAATTCCAAGCAGATCATCCTTTGTGCAATCTCAGTCTGTCATTTCTGGATAATAAATTCCATTATCAAACTGCAGACCCATGTATTTTTCTTTACCTGGCTGTCAGGATCACCAGATCATGTTGTGCTATCTGGACTTTACCACTGTTTTCATTCCAGTTCATCTCTAAATGTAATTTATTTTTTAGTATTTTGATTTTTTTTAAAGACATCTATCTGAGTCAATGTAGCTGCAATGCCAACATGACAGTAAAAAGGCTTTATAAAAATGGCTGCAATATCAACCATAGATGCTATGTGGGTGAAATTCACAATGGTGCAAAGGGGCAACCCAAGGTCTCTGCAGCACTTAAGTTCTAATTCAAAGATTTTTATTCCCCTACTCTGCAGGGTAAGACCCTGGGTTCTAGTCACTCATCTGTGCACAAATAGGTGAGATTCATCCCTATGTGAAGGGTACCACAAGTCCCATGAACTACTTAAGCCTGCCAATTAAGACTTTACTGGGTATTAAACAAAGTACTGTATTATTTAATTGGCATTGCTATGCAGGCACCCCAGAACCCTGAGTTCTACTCCCAGCCAGGTCACTGACTTGATGGGAGACTTTGGGTAAGTCATCTCACCTTTCTGTGGCTTGGTTTCCCCATCTGTGAAATGGAGATAGTGATACTGATTGTCTTTGTAAAGCGTTTTGAGATCTCCCGCTGAAAAGTGCTCTCTAACTGCTAGGTATCATTGAGTGTTGTGCTCGCCCTCTGAGCAGTGCAAATTTCACCTCTGCATCATTAAATCCAAAGCAAGCTGAATGCTCAATGAGCCAACGACTAGAACAAAAAGAAAATCAGCCCAACAGAAGGTCTAGAGCAAAATATTATACTAGGCCCCTCACATTATATCAGAATGGAGAGGCCTCCACAAAATCTTGTGTATTCGCAGCCGTTTAGTGTCAGCCTTGACTGACACTGTGCCAAGGGTCAGCCTGAGTATGTCTACACCGCCCGTGGCAGCCCGCCTGGGGCGACAGCCTTGGGCAAGCAGGGCGTGCGCTAGTGGGAGCTGTGAAACCGTGCTTTGAAATTGCAGCTCGGGCTGGCGTTGGGCTCTGAAGCCTAGGGACGGGAATGGGCGAGCGACACAGCTATTTTTGAGAGCTAGTGAAGCTCCACCAGCCCCCATCTGTTGACCCAAGCGGGAGACTCAGGCCTGTGAGCTGTGTAGATGGAGCTCAAAAGGCCTATTCCCCACTCAAATCCCCTTTAAACCTGAAAATAAAGGGTTAACGGGGACTTGAGTGGTGGTGCCTAAATCCTGTGCTCCACCCTTGCAAGATGGAAGCTCCCCTGGGTATTAAAGAGTGTCACACACATAATTCTCTCTCTCCTGATGATGGGAGCACAGGTACATTCACTGTTGCACTTTGTTCCACATTAGAGAGGTATCACCTCTCATCATCACAGTATAACCCCATCTCAGAAATACAAAAGGGCCAGTCCCATGATTCCCCACTCGTTAGCAGCTGTGTTGCCAAACTGAAAAATTAGCGTCATCGCTCAGCAAACCAGTCATGGGATCTGTGCAAACACGGCATGTACTTACTTGTTCTTGTAAGGAAGTTCTCTCTTTGTATATGATAATTAGTTAATTCTATTTAGCGCTAAACAACTTCTAGCACTGTCTGAGCATTACTCTCATCTCAGTGTAAACATCCAGCTAAAGGACACTTCTGTAATAACCTGGGACACACAACAAACACCCACTTATCTCTCACTTCAGTTTATAAACAGATATGGCACCTGATCCCAATCATACTTCTCCCAGTCTTACATTGATGTAACTCAAAGGCGTGGTTCCTGGTTTATACGTGTCAATTAGATCAGGATCCTTTGATTTTGGGGCTCTTTTGAATTCTGTTAAACTCGGCCTCAAGAGTAATTTATGCAAGAGATCAATAGTGAACAAAGAAAAGATAAGGCAGCTGTCGTTTTGAATCTGGTGATTTACACAGATTGCAAGTTTTCTGGGGATGGCAGCCGTCTCTTTGTGTGTCTGTACAGCGCCTACGACAGCAGGGTCCTGACCCATAAATGGGGCTCCTAGGGGCTATGGTAATACAATTAATTAAGCTTGATTATGTCTTAAACCAGATCTCCAGCTACGTCAGGCAAGTTCTGCCCTGCTTCTGTGGCACAAAGCTTCCATACCAGTCCTGGGTGATCTGCCTGCACACTGGGATGCTCAGCTGGCATAGGCCTGCCATATCGAGTCTACACCAGCTCCCGCTCTGCAGCAGGCTGAGTGCTTGTGACTAGAGAAAAGGGGTGTGGCTGAGTCAACCGTGCACTCTGGTGGCACCCAGCTGCTGTACCCGGCTGTGTCTACACAGCAGCAGTGAGCTGTGACTCCCCGCTCGGGCAGACATACACAGGACGCTGGCTGCCTGAGCACTGTCCTGTCCACCCCCATGGATAGGCAGTCGGGCGACCAGCCCAAGTCGCTGCAGCAGCGACAGACCCCAGTCTTCGGCGGGTGGGATCAAACCTGGGATCTCGGGAGCGAAATGCATGAGCCTCTACTGCATGAGCTAAAAACCACATGGCTCTTAGCTGAGGCTGTAGCAGACTCATTCATCTCTAAGTGGCCTCTAGAGGGGACAGAGCACCACACCCAGGAGTCACACAGCCACTCGGTTTTTGCTGAGTGCTGGCTCAAGCAAAATGGGAAGATGTCCTGCCTGAGGTAGGAATGACACCTCCCCACTGTGATGCAGACATACCCCCAGTCGTAGCTCTCCCGTGCAACTTAGAGCACCTCCCAGCCTTGCTTGGAGAGGGGACCAGCATTGTGTAGAGAGACCCAGGAACTGGGGTGCACAAAGGGGGTTTAAGGCCACCTTTGCCCCCCTCCCTCTTGAGCCACACTGAGTGCATCTCGCTCACACTGCGGGATCTGGCCCTTCATTTCCAAACACATCCCAAGGCAAAGAAGAGCCAGTGCTACACAAGCCTGTGTAACAGCCCATTGCGACAACCCCACAGACAGATTGCCTGCCACAGCTGTAATCATAAATCCTCAGCTCCAGCATCCCCCTTCCCCAGTCCCTCCAGTGCTGGCAGGGACAGTGGTACGTTTAGGCACAAAGTCATCCCCAAGGATTATCTCAGAGCCTCAAACACAAAAGCTCTGGAACTACGTTTAGTTTCCTTGTGAATGGTGCAAATGAAAGCGCTCATCTGGCTGTTGCCTGTCTCCTCCTGGAGGTGGAACACCAGCCATTCAGTGGGTCAGTTTGAAGCACTCCGGTGGAGCAGCAAACGTCGGCGTCTTTTTTCCTTTGTCGTGGGGAATACTCGTCGCCCCCAGATTTACTGCTGATGCCAGGCCCACAATACTGCAAGTGAACATCCCCCTCTCCCCGCAAGTGGCCGGGAGCCGAAGACGGACTTCATAAAGCTGAGTGAGGTGAGTCAAAGTGAGGTTGTGAGTGTGGAGTAGCCCTCAGAGGGAATTGTGCTGCACACATCCCTCAGCCAAGCTTGAGCACTTCCTCTGAACACTAGGCATATCTGCAGGCGTCACATCCCAAAACACAGAGGACTGGATTTTTCAGCACCACAGTTCTCATTGACATCAGTTGGAATTTTGGGGGCCGGCCCATCTGCAGATCAGGCCCTTAGTACTTCGTAGGTTAAGCACGACTCCTTAAACTCCACCCAGAAATTAACATGCTGCCACTGCAGGTCACACAACAGATCAAACCTTGCCTGTTTTTGTAGAAAAAGTGGGTGTGGCCTTCTAAATCGGAGGCACGGCCAGAGCCATATAAATCCCTTATCCCACCTGCTTCGCCCAATACCCAGCATTAAAAGGGAGAGAGATTTAATTCGTACCTCTTGCACCAGTTATCTAACCTACTTACCCATATACCAGCACCTTGGTATGTAAGTGCTGATGCAAGACCACATGATCTAGGTGAGACCACAACAGATATTGGTGCCAGAGGTCATTGCCATTTGATCTTGGGGGATTCTGAACACATGGTGACATGTAATGTAAGGTCTTTTAAAAGCTATTGATCTCAAGTTGTGGTCATACTGATGGTATGCATAGAACTGAAACTGTTTCTGCCATTTGTTCTGGGTGTGTTCACATAGCTATGGTGCTGAATAAATAAATACCCCACTTATAGGTCATTGAGGTGTCTATTTACTTATTTGTTTTATTAATTATGATTATGCCACCTAATAGGGCAAAAGGCTTTATGGATATAAGAACATCAGAATCGCCAATGGGACAGAGCACACACAACAGGCAGGAGGAATATGTCGATTGTAGGAAAAATAGGTAAATATCCTGTACACCCACAGGCAGATAGGTATATTCATGCTCAGATGCACCGGGAATTATGAAGCCATGTGACTACCCCCTCTGAGGCAGGAAGGCTCTTAAGTGCTTGACATCAATAGCGAGGCACCTGCTTCAAGTTACACACATGCTTATGTACCTTCCTAAAGGAGAGAAGAAAGGAGGACTGGAAAGGGGCTGGACTTGATGACCTCTCGAGGTCCCCTTCCAGCCCTGCATTTCTATGATCTTAAGAACAGGGAATGAGGTGGGAAGAGAGCAAAAGGAGGCAACCACACTGAAGAAGAAGAAAGAAGGCAGAAGAAGGAAGGGGCTAGGAATAAGGCTGCTGCGAGTTAAGGGAGTAATACCCAGCAATCTGGCCTCGTCTCCAGTGGGGATGTATCCTCATTACAGTCACCACTTATGTAGCTGCACTGCTCCAAACCCCTAAATCAGATCGTAAGGCAACCAGTGAGACGTGGCTCCCTGCAAAGAGACAGGGAGGCTGGATGAGGGAATTTGGCCTGCAGAATGATCTTGTACAGTTTCGGCTACTCTCTCCTCACAGAGATTTACCTCAGCAACTTCAGGGGCACATACACTAGCAGTCAGCCACTAAACTACCTGCCTGATTCAAAGGTGCAAGCAGCTAACTGTCTTTCTCCCTGTTCTGTTCAGGTTCTTATACTATGCTGTGTACATTGCTATGGTATCTTAGGCCCAAATCCTCTAAGGTATTTAGGTGCCTAATTCCCATAGATTTCCATTGGAGTTAGGCACCTAAATAAGGATTTGGACCTTAATGCCTTTCAGTGATGTGCTAAGCTACGTAACTAGTGTAACCCACTGGCCAGTGTGTCTCCCTCAGTGCCTGATCCACAGAGGATGTGGGTCTGTAACAGCTCCCACCTTGAGAGCCTGGCTCTTTAGTTCAAGCTGTAGCAACACATGCTTTTAAGTCTGGAGGTCCCCCGTTCTTTCTCTCTGTGATGTTCCACCCCCCTTCCTCTCCCCTATGGGAAAATCTACATGAAGGTTGTATCATTTTGAATATTTGCACCTCTAATGAATTGCAGGTATAAAAATACAGGCACAGTCATTGCAGAGCACAAAATGTCACTCCCCAAAATGAACGCTGTGGGCATGTCAGGTTAAGAAGGTCTTTGATAACCAATTAGTAGCATATATTAAAATAGACGGGGGTAGGAAGGAACCCTATATACAGGCCACCCGTCTGAGCCATCTCCAACCAACCACACTTTATTTTATCTCATACCCGACCTCTTAAATTAAGTCTTGCTGAGGAATTCATTCACGTTTATCTCAGTCCTGGTTCTCCTTGTGTTGCCAAAATGTGGGTGGTTTCCACAAATCCTAGTTGTTTGAAATCCTGCTGGAACATGTCTGGCAAAAAATGCAGAGCAAGCCACTACTGATTATCACAGCTGCCAGTGAGAACCGTCAATACCAGTTCTTGCATAGCACTTTGGAGAGGAAATACATCTTTAAAACTCCTCTTTGTCAGTCATGGGATGAGTATCCATGAGAAAGATTTAAGCTTAATACCCAGGGCTAGTTCAGGTATTCCCTTGTCTGTACTGGAATATTCTATGTTATCAGTTTACATGTAAGCATTTCATTCATGAAATCAATTGTACTATTTCCACTCCCAATTTTAGTTACTGGCATATTTAGAGAAAAAACTATCCATCTCTTTACCCTGTTTCCCGTCTGTCTCGTCTCCCCCCCCGCCCACCCCCAGCCCCCTTCCCCACCGGTGTCATTCATGCAAGATTTGGAAATTGAAAATTTGGGCTTTGATTCTGTAGTGAGTGCTGGGGGGACTGGGTGGAATCCTTGTGACTCTCCAGAGCCCTCCTGCTTTTAATGGGGTGCCACCTGGGCACAAGAGTCTGCCCATACATTGTTCACTGCAAGCTCAGGGTCTAGATCAGTATATTTCTGAAGGACAAACTCTGACTAGGGATTGATAACTCCTAGAATTCCTGGAATAGCATGGGCAGCAGGCAATGGAGGCTGAGAGAGGCTAAGCCTCTCCAAATCTCCACTAATGCTCCTTGCCACAGTCCCAAGGCTGGGCCACAGTAGGGCTAAGAGCTCCTCTGGCCGGCCCAGGCTCAGGGCTCTGCCCCGGCCAGCCGTCCAGGGCTCGGGGCTGCTCCGGGCACCAGCCAGGGGGCAGAATGGGGGTGAGGGGGATAGCCTCCCCAAACGGGGGCTGCAGACACCACCCATGTAGAATGGTTTTATAAAACGTTATGGAGAATAACTAATGTCTCAGAGGTAAGGACTTAGCTATAGAAACACTTCCCTGGTTGATTTTGGCAAAAGGAAATTTTCAGCCTGTTTTAACAGAATAAAACTAAGATGGCAGTGAGGGATATTTTCATGGAGTGTGTTCTTGTATTCCCCCTACAATCTAAATTTCCCAGTGGTTTCAATGGACGTTTTGGGAGTGCTGAGAATGCAAGATCAGGCCTAAGGATCTGCAAAGACTTGTGTGGAACTGTCCCACTCTTCACTGCTTTCCCCAAGGGGCTTTTTAAAGTCCCGTGCAGTAAGTGAGTCACAAAAATGCACATGCCCTCCCTGAAAGATAAACCTCACATTCATGCCCATAAACTAGTGTGTGCACATGGCCCAAATGAAGAGTTTTGCCTAAGCAATGGGTGTATTTGCACCAATCATGTGGGGCTTTGAACCTTTGGCACAATACAAGAGCAGGTCAAATATTGTAGCTATTTTACATTACATTTTAAAACTAGGCTTAGAAAAGGAGCAATGACTTGTTCATTCTATGCCCTGGTCTACACTGCAGGGAGAGGGGGAATCGATCTCAGTTACGCGACTTCAGCTACATGAATAACGTAGCTGAAGTCGATGTACTTAGATCGACTTACCGTGGTGTCTTCACCACGATGAGTCGACCGCTGCTGCTCCCCCATCCACTCCACCTATGCCTCTCACGGGGGTGGAGTACAGGAGTCGACGGGAGAGCACTCAGGGATCGATTTATCGCGCCTAGATAAATCGGGTATGTCTACGCTACCTGATCCGGCGGGTAGCATAGACATACCCAATGTTTCCTGAACATTTGTATCAAACATGTTCCATTTTGAGAGGCTTGGTTTTCTCCCCTCTCTTTCTCTCTTCCTGCCTTTCCCCTTTTTCCTTGGCCTGCCACCCTTCTGTCCATTTCACAACTGAAAAAGAGGCGAGAAAAATCAAAAACAAAACAACCCCACCCCTCCCCTGCCCAAATGCAAACATTTTTCACATTTGGGTTTCTTAGAAAAACTGGAAAAATTCACAAAACAAAACCGTTTCATTAAAATTCACCCTCTCCCCCGAGCAAAAAGTCAATTTCCCAACCAATTCTTTTTCCCCCAATATGGATCGGCACAAAAACCCTGGATCCAAAACTCTTTACTTTTAGGGGTGCTCAAAATCACCCCCGGAATCTCGACCTTGCTTTTTGAGAGCATCTCTAAATATATCTGCGGCTTTTTAATATCTGCCAGTTTCTGGGCCCTGTGGGTCTGCCACAGGGAAGTCAATGGAAAAGGCTTTGGATCTGGACCTGGGAACAGGAAGATGCACAAAAACAGTCAGAGAAAATCAACATGACATCGCAAACAATGCTCTGTCTCTGTTCGGGTGTGTTTTATGCTGTCGGATTCCATGTATTTGTAGCTTAATCGTTTAATAACAAATTAATAACTGGGCCCAAGAGCTCCTGCAATTCAATAGACAGAAAGCATGATAACCATCCTCTGGAAAGTTTAAATCATAGGAAATAGTAGCAGAGAAGATCTACCTCCCATTTTTTCTGCCAAGCACTTGCCTAATTGCCTTTAAACACACCTCTTGGGACTCCTTCTAGTCTTAGGTTCCAGGCCATTTTTTTTTCTCCCTACGACCAACCAGGATAGTTGGCCTGGGTTCCTAGGCATGTGTCTGAGCCAGGTGATCAACTCCTCAGGATAAGGAGCGAGCCTTGTGTGGCTCAGGTGTATGGTTACAGTGCCCCATGAATAATGCATAAGACCCATAATAATGAAGAACAGGCCGCTGTGGGATGGTTACTTATTTTATATGCAGAAAATTCTGCTTTCCAACTGCTAGCTGGCTCTTTAAGATTAAAGGCAACTGGTCAAAATGAAGGGAGGTGCACCAGGGGTCACCAATGAAATTAATAGGCAGCAGGTTTAAAACAAACAAAAGGAAATATTTCTTCACACAACGCACAGTCAACCTGTGGAACTCTTTGCCAGAGGATACTGTGAAGGCCAAGACTATAACAGGATTCAAAAAAGAACTAGATAAATTCATGGAGGATAAATCCATCAAAGGCTATTAGCCAGGATGGGCAGGGATGGTGTCCCTAGCCTCTGTTTGCTAGAAGCTGGGAATGGGCGACAGGGGATGGATGGCTTGATGATCACCTGTTCTGTTCATTCCCTCTTGGGCACCGGGCATTGGCCACTGTTGGAAGACAGGATACTGGGCTAGATGAACCATTGGTCTGACCCAATATGGCCGTTCTTATGTTCTTAACCGTCAGCCCATTGGAGAGCAAGGGAGGCTGGCATTTCGATAGTGAAGGGAGTCATTTAACCTGCTCCAGCCTAGATTTACTTCACGTTTGGACGGCTGTAAGTTGCAGAGCGGATTCTGTTCCAATGAGACCGAGGGATTGTACTGTACGTGTATGTGTACCCAGCAGTGCAAGTCCGGCGGTATGCGCCGGTACGCTCCTGTACGCCGTACCAGCAAGCTATTTATAGCCTGTATGGCCTACCAGAAAGACACAGCAGCAGCCCCGCTGGGCGGGGACAGCAGCAGGGAAAGGAGCAGAAAGCCAGCAGCTCCTCCGGCAGCTGTACCGCCCCCAGCCTCGCCCCCCACCCCTGTTCTCCTGCTGCTGCTGCTGTAGTACACAGAGAGAGGACGGAGACGCAGCTCCAGGGAAGGGCAGGGGGCGGCACGGCCGCCGGAGGAGCTGCCGGCGTTCTGCTCCTTTCCCCACTGCCCATCCCAGTGTGGAAAGGAGCAGAACCCCCAGCCCCGCCTCCTGCCCTCCCAGGCACGGAGCCGCATCTCCGTCCTTCCTTCTGCTCCTCTCCCTGCTGTGATTCCCAGGAGAGTCCTGCCCCGAAGTTTCCAGGGCAGCAGGAGGAGGACAGAGCCCTGCCCCCAGGTAGCATGGGATGGATCATGGGGAGAGCCTGGGGGCCCTGGGCTGGGTGGTGAGAAGTCACATGGAGGGTCACATGGGGAGGTCATGTGCCCTCCGCCCCCCCCTTACCGGTAAGAAATGGATTTTAATTGCACCACTGTCTGTACCATACACACACGCACACTCCTCCTTCAGACTGCTGGGATGACAGGCTCTGTACATTTTAATCAACAAGCCTAGTTTCTACATTGTATGAGGGCTTGGAGTCCTCTTCCACCATGCAGCATAGCCCCAGGTTCTGTGAAGTGTAAAGCTTTCTTGTTTAAAGGATGCAAAGTATTCAACTCACTATTCTTCTGCCTCCGTAAAATTTGGGGCCAAGATTTCCAGAAGTGCCTGGTGATTTTGGGTGCCTCCATTCATTGGTGTCCAGCTGGAGATACCTTAATGTGGTCTGAGGTTAACCCACCCTCACGCCCCTCTAAGGTATGTGAAGCGAAGCACTCAAAAATAGAGACACTCCAAATCACCAGTCATTTTTGAAAACCTTGGTGCACGTCAGCCAGCACTGCACTGTACTCTCACAAGGCCAGGTGTCATCTCATTAAATAACCAGTTGAAAATGTCTACTGTATCTGAGCAGGAAATGACACACATTCTTCTCTTTTCTCAAGCAAGCAAATAGCCTATGAGCAGTTCCTTGAGTTACAGCTACCCAAGGACAGCTATAAACTTGGGTGCTCATGAATTTCTCACCCATAACACTAGAAAGGTTCTTTGCTTTGTCACACACAAACAATTCCTGTAAAGCTAAACCAACAATTTGCAACAATTCGACTGCACTGACATGTAAATCAGTCTGTCATGCACTTCTGTATAAGCACATTTTTAAAGCAGCTAGTTATTTCATCCACAGTACACAGCAGAAATAACACCTTAAATGATTGTTTTCTTCTGCTGGCTAAGCCCTGAAGATCAAGGACAACTGACCAAAATGAGGAGACATCAGTGGATGGGGTTTCTGTGAAAAATCTGTATTGACAGGAGCCATCTATCAGGGAAATGATTTATTAATGGAAACATTCAAGTTAAATTCCATGATAACTTTCTTGGAGAAAAGGAGGTCATGAGGGGGTCTGTGGATAGGTAAGAGGGCCTTAAAATAAAGGGTGGGTAATTTTGTTTTAACGTACAGTAAAAGTGCTATCCTGTAAGGTGCAAAGCAGCTTGAAGATGCTCAATACCTCTAGGAGTTGCTCATCACCTTGCAGGAATTAGCCCTGACTCGTTAGGTCTATGCACATTGTCAACTGTGCTCTGGAAGTGATCACTCTTATTTTGGTTTAAGAGTGGCTTACTTTGGTTTAGTTTAAGTCAAATAGGAACAAGTTTAAACTAAATCTAACTAAGTCACTCAAACCAAAGTATAAGTGTCTACACAGAGGTTTGCACCTCTGTTTAACTAAATAGGTTTAAAAACTGATTTAAGGTAAACCAGTGCAACTTTCTTGGGTAACCAAGCCCTAGATGTATCTACAATTTAACCACTTCTGCTGGTTTCCATTGTAAATTATTTTCAATCAAATTATTTGTGTCTCAGCTCACCCTCTTTTTCCACAATTCTATGGCAGTGCCCTACAGAAGGATGGAGTTAATATAATGTTGCCCTTTCAGCTCTTCCTGATATTTAAAGACTTAACTTTGATGGGAACTGTTTCAATGAAGATCAGTGGAGTACCAGTACTTTTAAAAGCTATAAGATATGTCAAGGAATATTTCTGTGCTGTGATGTGTGTCATCATTTAGCTATAACAGCTTTGACATTTTTCAGTCCCTTCCTCTCACAAATCTAAACATTAGGCTGTAATCTTCCCAAGGTAAAGAAATGCTTCTGCATCTTCTTATACACCAGTACAGCTTGTGTCAATTGGAAATGCCTTTAAGAATTACTTCATATAATAAGGAAATAAATCTTAAAGGTTATTCAGACAAGTGTTTCCCATCAGACAAATATTTTGCAACTTTATGCATGCATGATTGATGAATCATTAAATCCAAATATTAAGCTGCTTTACAAACACCTAATCTCTAGGAACTATTGAGCTACAAAAGAAATGAGCATTTAAATCACTGGATGAATTAGTTCAAAAACGCAGTTTGCAAGTCCGCAAAAGCTACCCAGACACTGTATTAACAAAGCAGTGTCCAATATATGTATTGGGCCCAGACAATACGCCACATCTTCTCATCTGCCTTTGACCTCATTGGGAGCTGGTAATCAGTATATCACCCACCAACATGGCGATATACCAGTTAGCAAGCATCACTAGGAAGAGTGCCAATAGGTGAAAACACTAATGTTGTGCCAAGAGGTGACAACACCTTAGTTGTGGCTCTGATCATCTACTTCAGTGGGAGCTGCTGGGTGCTCAGTACTTTTGAAAACTCTGATCACAAGCAGCCTAACTTTAGTCACTCATTTTTTTAAATCTTGGCCAGTGTGCTGAGCTACTGTCAATATGTGTGTAACAATGCAGAGGGTAAGAAATAGAATACAGCGCTGTCATTTACTTACCCAATTAAAAATGTCTGCAGTGTGCAGGGAACGACTGACTGAGGCAGTTTCTGGCTACCCTTGCCTTCAGGCAAATGCTTTATCAATCCTGCTGCTGTTCTTAATGCAAAGTCCCAATTAGATCAAGCTGTGTTGACTATTTAACAACACACTCAGAGAGACGCTGTGAGATACAGGTCAGAACTTAGAGCCCATGGGAGAGACAAAGAGGATGCCTGTGGCAGCTGAAGAGCAGTTAGTCATGGGGTGGTGAAGATGTGGCCCCTGGTTCTTATCCATGTGAGTGCTGTGTTTTACCCAGCTCAGTTGTAACCAGGTTCTAACACAGTTCCTCTGCGGTGTGGATGGGGCTGCTTCTGTCTTCATAAATGGGTTAGCCGGTCCTACCTGCTGACTTCTGTGCATGGATTCGTCTCACTGTACACCACCCTATGCAAAGTGCGCACACAGATTCTGCCCCGGTCATCAGCGGCTGAGGCATGATGGGACAGAGCACCCGAAGCAAACACAGTGATTGGTGAAGAGACGGACCAACACAGTTAACACACAGTTGTTCCAAGGAATATGCTGCTTTGCGGACATGCTGCAGCATTGGCTGTAACCATTTCCCATGAGCGCATCAGAGGCTGGTTACACCTACCATGGTCTTTTTGTAGTGGGCCTCTGGCAACACAGAAGCTCTCTGGCCACAATAAATCCTGCCTGGAATAGTCAGATGTAACAATCTGCTGCTCGTTTGTTAACTAAAGAGAAATGTCTATTGTACAACAAACAACAGATGTTTGTTCCAGTACGAGGCACTATTTTATACAAGGTCAGGGTTCCCAAGGATCAGTTAGTTGGTTTAACAAACCAGCAATTTTTGAATGTAGAAACAACTTGATTTCCAAAATGGCACAGTGATTGTAGTGTCATTCAGTCAAATGCCCTGCGTGTGTCTAAGAGTCTGTTAAGTTACTGAGAAATACATAGAGAAGGAGATATTACTTTGGTGTCAGTCTGCTCTTCTGTGCACAGATCGGTGCTGCTAACCATAGAGCATATTGATTCTTGGTTTCATCCAAGCTATAGATCTGACTTTTAAAATAACCCATCAAGTCTGGATGACTTTTAGGGTTGTATTTTTGCAATAAATTATGCCAAGCTCATTAACTGGAGCTGGGCAGACTGGGGAGGGGGGGGTAGCGGGGGAGGGATGGAGAACAGGAGCAAGCTCTCTTATGTTAAGCCCAAATTCTGGAGCAGCTTGCATGGTTGCACAGGGGAATAAGGGAGCATAAGGCAGATTATCCACCACACCATGGGGAGCTGTGCAGGGGGTGAAAAGGGCAGCCTCTGCGGGGCTACTGCACTCTGCCCTTCTCACATGAAGAAGGGACTGACCTTTGACTGTGCACCCCCATCTCATGTGCCAGCCAGCACAATGGCACCAGCATGTCAGGGGACACATGCTGTGCAAGGGGTAGACCTGGCATAGGGTATCTCCTGCACAGAGTAGGATGGAACCTGGGAGGCAGACTGTAGCTCGCAGGGTGTATCTATGCTGCAACTTGCTGGGTGTCCTGACCCGTGTTTCACCTTACATCTGGCCAGAACAGAGAAAAGCCAGGTGCGTGAAGAGTTAGAAGTGCCTTGGCTAGATGCGTGGGTAGACTACGAACACTTCCACACAGGGACTTGGGAATGACAGACAAGTCCTACCACAATACGCTGAAAATCAACCACTAGAGCAGCTTCAGCTAGTGAGGTGTTAAGAAGCCTGGGATAAGATCCCAGTCATCCAAACACCAGACGTCTTGATACAGCACCAGTGTGAGGATGGGGTGTATGTGACTCAGCAGTGTGGACTTGCCTTACTCTGTTTTTTTTAATTGTACCCTGCTGTTAATATTCTGTGCAATACTGCTAATTGGGTGTTTTTTCCCCAATAGTATTAGAAGCTTAGTCCAGCTGTTGGTAAAGGTGTGCTAACCCCTTTCTGGTGTTTACCATAACTAGAAATGAGCCGAAACTAACACCCTAAATCCAAATACTCTGCATTTTGGGAAAGTTGGGATCTAGAGCCAAACTTTGAAGCTGTGGGTCAGCTCCAATTGTAACTATTAGTTCACTGATTGTTATGACTGATGTTGTTTTTCTCTCAGACACACAACCTCAGCAATGCAGCAAATAAACTTTCTATAAGGTACATGCTGCCCTCTTTTGGCTATAGATGTGAGAGTTCTGAGCCCAGGAATAGTTGCTTTTGTACTATACTGCCCTCTGCTGATCTTCACTGTAAGTGATACTGTATAACTCTTAAAATGAAAGGTTTCAGAGTAACAGCCGTGTTAGTCTGTATTCGCAAAAAGAAAAGGAGTACTTGTGGCACCTTAGAGACTAACCAATTTGAGCATAAGCTTTCGTGAGCTACAGCTCACTTCATCGGATGCATACTGTGGAAAATACAGAAGATGTTTTTATACACACAGACCATGAAAAAATGGGTGTTTATCACTACGAAAGGTTTTCTCTCCCCCCACCCCACTCTCCTGCTGGTAATAGCTTATCTAAAGTGGAGAGTACAAGTACTCCTTTTCTTTTTTCTTAAAATGAAGATGCTACGTATTACGAAACAGGAAAGCATGGATGTTTGTTGTCCACCTGACTACTAGCTCATGTCTTGTGGCCATTTAGCTTTAAAGATTTACCTATAAAACAGGATAGTGTATTTAACAACCTTAAATATGCCATTTACGATAGAGCTCAAGTGGAATTGCCCAAATATTAACTGGAGAGACAAGGTAGGTGAGGTAATATCTGTTATTGGACCAACTTTTGCTGGTGAGAGAGACAAGCTTTCAAGCTCCATAGATCCTTCTTCAGGGCTGGGAAAGGTACTTCAGAGTGTCACAGCTGAATACAAGGTGGAACAGATTGGCAGTTAACACATATTCTAAAGAGACCATTCAAGGTGAAGTGTCCAGTTAACACCTTTGCAGGCATAGGGCAAAACAGGGGGTTAGTGGGGTACCACCACCTACAACTACAAATATGCTGTACAGTTCTGCAGAAGGACTTCAGGAAAACTGAGGAATCATCTTCTGCATCTGACATACTTCAAAAAGGGACACTTCAAACATGAAATCACTGCATAGTCCCACACATTGGAAAGAAAAAATAAGGAAATCTACCTGGGGATCATGCAAGAAACCCAAAACAGTTATCAAAAAAACCCACAAACCTGATGACAGCCATCCAACACAAAAACAAAAAGTGGAACTAACTACAACAATGCCACAACCCACAGAACACCACCTCTGGAGGAAACCTGGCAGCAGGACCCACCACAAGACTACCCCTAACCAGAGCTGAATTATTTGTACTCTCCAAGGAATTGAATTGCTACTC
The DNA here is from genome assembly GCF_965152235.1 of Eretmochelys imbricata. Classification (NCBI taxonomy): domain Eukaryota; kingdom Metazoa; phylum Chordata; order Testudines; family Cheloniidae; genus Eretmochelys; species Eretmochelys imbricata. The sequence continues at coordinate 115,961,086 of NC_135577.1, forward strand.
CGCTGCAGAATCTGATACCATACTGACGTGTAGAACTAGAAGCAAAAGAACTCTGTGTAGTTCAAAAGCTTGTCTCTTTCACCAAGAGAAGTTGATCCAATAAAAGCTATTACCTCACCCACCTTGTCTCTCTAAAATCCTGGGACCAATATAGCAAAAACACTGCAAACACCAATATTAACTGTTATGCTGCAAAGAGTTTATGGAAATACTGACTGGTGAGCTAGTTGAATTATTATGTTTACCATAAGGAAGAGTCATTTATACGTATCATGTGTGTGCAATTCTGGGAAAAGTCCTCTGTGTCTCCTTTCTGAATGCAGACTATACTGCCAGTATCTCAATCTTCGTTGGAAAAGGGGAGGAGAGAGAGCTAATCCATGAAACTATTTACTTTTCCTTAGTGTGGCCTAGAACACAGGTACAATATAGAGTCAAAGCCAAGACTCTGAGAGCCCGTTTGTGCTGTTCCGGCCCATTCCCCGGGCATAAAGGGGCTGGAGCAGGCGTCAGTATGTCAGCCTGCATGCACAGAACCCCCGTTGACCACAGTGAGAATTCTGCATGCTGTGGGCTTGCAGGATCAGTCCCAAATAATGCAAGTGATCATGTGTGGAAGCCCCTTTTGGTTTGGCCTTACGTTTCATACCTGCCAGGTCTGACTGGAGGTGCATGAACAGCTGAAACTCAAAGTCTTTTTGTCAACTAATTCCATGCTATTTTTTAAAAGCTAGCAGATACTTTTCATTCATGCCAGACTACTACAGGGCAAATAATCTGATCATTTTTACTGCTGATTGAGTTTACTTTGGGAACTCAGCATGGTCTTCATGTTAGAACAAAGGACTGGGAAGCATGAGATACGGGTTCTGATAATGACTCGCTGTCTTCCTTTGGGCAAGTAACGTAGTCTCTCTGCGCCTCACTTGTAAAACAGAGATCCTGATCATTACTGCACCTATCTCGGAGGCATTGTGAAGCTTAATTAATGAATATTTGAAATCCTTGGAAGGCAGGAGCCACAAAAGTGTGAATTATTATTACACAGTATTTCTGTCGAACACTCCTTGTAATGTGGGCAGGGGATAGCCTATAGCATAGCAGTTAATTATCACATGACTTTCTTTATCTAGTGTTGCTACATCACGGGCTCGTTCACCTACACATCTACCAATATAATATATGCCATCGTGTGCCAGACATGCCCCTCTGCCACGTACATTGGCCAAACTGGACAGTCTCTACGCAAAAGAATAAATGGACACAAATCTGACATCAGGAATCATAACATTCAAAAACCGGTAGGAGAACACTTCAACCTCTCTGGCCACTCAGTAAAAGATTTAAAGGTGGCAATTTTGCAACAGAAAAGCTTCAAAAACAGACTCCAGTGAGAAACTGCTGAGCTTGAATTAATATACAAACTAGATTCCATCAACCTGGGTTTGAATAGGGAGTGGCTGGGTCATTACACATATTGAATCTATTTCCCTAAGTTAAGTATCCTCACACCTTCTTGTCAACTGTCTAAATGGGCCATCTTGATTATCACTACAGAAGTTTTTTTCTCCTGCTGATAATAGCTCATCTTAATGAATTAGCCTCTTACAGTTTGTATGGCAACTTCTCTGTATGTGTGTATATATATATATCCTCTTACTATATGTTTCATTCTATGCATCCGATGAAGTGGGCTGTAGCCCATGAAAGCTTAGGCTCTAATAAATTTGTTAGTCTCTAAGGTGCCACAAGTACTCCTGTTCTTTTTACTTCAATACAGCCATTTACTGAGTTTCATAAGTGTCAAGTGCCAAGGCTTAACATGGTGGTGCATAAACATTACTAATCAAGTCTCAGACCCTTCTATAGCACTATTTAATAAAGCTGGTCAAATTTCAAGCTATTTAATACTCAGTATATCACACCAGGCTCAGCACAGATCAGGAAGCTTAGCTCCGAGCCCTTGTGAACAAATCTCCTCCTCCATCCCCTGCCCCCATAGTCTCATTAGCAATAATGGATTTCAGACCTAATCAAGCAGTAAAAATAGGATTAGCAAACAGCTGATATCTCAACTCATTTCACTGGGCATGCCTGGAATTACTTGAAGCTACAAGGTTAAATGTTTCAAAAAGTAAGTGCCCACGCATCAGAAAAATCCATTTGGCAACCAACTTCATTGGACTCCCAGACCTACTACATGTAATATACACAAGTATTGACAAATACCGAAGAAGGAGAGAGAATGTACTCTAATCTATGCTGGAATGCCCATTTCACTGCACTCTAGGAGCCTAAATACCTTTGAGGATCAGGGCTGATGTCCTTTGGGACAGGGAGCATGTCTATCCAAGTTCTTCTACAACTCTGATTGGGGTATAATAAATAATAATAATTCTCTGGACATTAAGAAGTCAAGGCAGAGCTTCCACCTGCTGTTTAAAATATCCTTGTCACTGGTACATTGAAACCTAATAAACCTGCTGAAGCATTTGCCTGTATTGCAAATAAACACTGATTGTAACTCTTTGGCTAAAGGTTTAGCACAGAGATGAGAAACTGCTCTCCCTAGTGTAATTCACCTTGACCAAATCAGTTTTATATGAAGACATAGAGGGCCAATAACTTACATCAGCTGATGGACATAATGGTGTGGCAGCACGACTGCATCATCCATCAACCATAATCTCACTCAGAATGAATACACCCACTCATATCCCACACTGACTCAACTTTATACCCTTATCGATTCCCAGGCAGGTTTCAAACATAGATAAAATGCATACAGCTTTTCTCTAGGGAGGAGAGATACGAGCTAGAGTGCCACAGGGCAAACTACCTCCCTCTAATGCAAGATAGGGTCAGATTTCCCAGCCCCAGAATGTAAGATTGCTCTTTTCTGCTGACCCTCTGTGGTTTGAGTACGCTGCATTTATACAACACCCTTCAAGGACTTCAACATTACGTTATCACCCCCATTTTATAGATTGGGAACAGATGTACAGAGTGGTAAAATGACATGAGTGTAAGCTCTTGGGGGCAGGGAATATCTGTGCTTGTACAGCACCTACCGCAACGGGCCCCTGATCCATGATGGAGGCATCTAGGTGCCACCACAGTACAAATAACAACTTTCTAAAGTGCATGGCAGATTGCAACAGAACCTAGGTCTTCTTGCTCCTAGTCCCCTGCTCCTAACAGCAGAGAACACTGACTCTGCACTGCTATATTTGTTGTTATGCCAGAGAGGTAAAGGATCTATTCTTAACTGTAAGCCTGTCTGTGGTCAATTAGACTTCTCTTGCACAGCAGATGCCATTAAAACGTTGACATTTCCCTGGTATCCGCCAAGCTATGGACAGAGAATAGGGCAAACGCTGGGGCATAGTGTCAAGATTTTAATGGCAACCACTCTATATATTCGCAAAAAGAAAAGGAGTACTTGTGGCACCTTAGAGACTAACCAATTTATTTGAGCATGAGCTTTCGTGAGCTACATGATGCATGCATGCATGATACATGATGCATCTGATGAAGTGAGCTGTAGCTCACGAAAGCTCATGCTCAAATAAATTGGTTAGTCTCTAAGGTGCCACAAGTACTCCTTTTCTTTTTGCGAATACAGACTAACACGGCTGTTACTCTGAACTCTATATATTACAGCCCTAATTTTCAAACGTGGGTGCCTGAAGTTGGGCACCTAAAGTCCATATTTAGGTCCTTAAATAAATTGTCTGGTTTTCAAAAGGACTGAGCACACACAGCACCCATTGAAATGAAGAAACAGCAGGTGTTTATTTAGTGGTCTAAATCGGGATTTATAAGTCTACATTTAGGGACCCAGGTTTGAAACATTTGGCTATTAAGTCTTTAAATGAAGACTGGCTGCCCTTCTAAAAGACACGATACAGCTCACACGCAAGTTATGGGCTTGGTGCAGGAATTACTGGGGGAGGGTCTATGGCCTGTGTTATGCAGGAGTCAGACTAGATATGGGTTTGTCTTCATTACAGAGTGTTATAACTTGAAGGTTGCCTGTAACTTGAGTCCTGGCTACATGTAAAACCCTTAATTCGAGTGTAGGGAGGCTTTTAATTTGAGTGGCAGGTCTGAGGGCAGGGGAGAGGGGTTACAGGCTAAAGCTCAAGTTAGCACAACTCGTCAGATGCTAACCCATGCACTGTGCTGCACTATGCTCTGTGCAGCTCGCTTCTTATTCACACAGTAGCCGCTCTCACCTGAACTAGGCTAACTCAGGAGGAGTTAACGGGAGCGTAGAGAACTCTGCACTGAAGACACAGCCCAGGACAGTCCTAAAATTTGCACAAGCAGCAATTGTTACAGAGATTATTCTTTCAGTGCCTTGTTCAGGGCTTTGATACCCATGTTACGGGCTCTGAGAGGTTTTATTGGTTACTTCCACTAGATGGCACGGCTTTGTTAGGCCTCTTTGCTTCTGAGGGTCAGACTAGGGGGAGCCCAACTTATTGTGTGAATCTGCCATCTCATTTGTGACACAGGAGCCCAGAGCCAGCAGCTGCTGTTCCCACAGTGGGCTATTATGTGCTCTGGAGAGATAAATAAAGAACATTGTTTCCTCACTATTCTGGAGTCTTCTTAGCGAGGCTGCTAGTGTTACAGTAAGAGGACAGACACTGTGATCTTCTCCTCCCCTACACCAAGGGTTTGGGCCAAATTCTGACATTCCTCAGCTCTCCCACCCCCAGTCTTAATCGTGCATCAGATTCCAGCTGGCCACTGTCAGGCCTTTGGGCCCTGTAAAGCCCATGGCTGTGGGGCCCATCTGACTCGGGGAGGCTGAAATGTAAAGGAGACTCTCAGCCTTCGGTTAGGAAGCTCCTTGCCCTTTGCCTTGGGAAGGCAGCCTTGAAAATGTGAAGCATTGCAAACCAATCTCAGGAGCTGGAAGGAACAAGCAGCTCAGTGCCATTGCTGCAGGGCCAGGGTGGGAAGGGGGCTGGAAACATGATGGTTACCGCGCCACACGAGTCAGCTACATGTGGGATGTGTCTCAAAGAATGATCTGACTGACCTTCCCCAAATCCTCAGCCTGGCATAGTGGGGTGATGATGAAGTACAGGAAATGGCTCCAGTGATGGGGTGGGGAACTGGTTTACAGGCCCTCCTCTGCTTTGGCTGCACAGCCGGGCATTTCCTCACATTCAGCCTCTCACCCCAAGTACAGTGTCCCTAGCTGGAACAGGAGTAAGATGTGTGGGATGCATCCTTGTGAAATGCATGGACAGTACTCCCTAGTCCCTGGTCCAGAAAACCTCTTTCCTCCCGTTTACAACTGTCCCAGGCTGGCTAGGACTGCCAGAGATTTTTAAACCCAGCACTGAGGGCAGTGAGCTACACCCAGAGGCCTAAGGAAAGACTGAGCAGGGATTTGTTTGTGTGCTTGTTTCAAATCTGTGTTCCTGCCAACAGAACGTGAGAGCAGAGCCAGCCAGCCAGCAGCAGCAGCAGCCTTGGGCTGAGTGCCTCCATCCTGCTTCAGCTCCTGTGTACTCAACTGCTAGAGAGAAAGTAAGTGAGGCAGGATTCTCAGTCCCAGCTGGCTCTGCACAGCAGCAGGATCAACAAGCACAATGGAAGACTGAGCTCTCCAGTCCCAATGCTGCAATAAAAAATTGAGGAGGCAAAGGGAGTGGGACAAACAAGAGGGGTGGGGGGAGAAATGAGGACAAAACTGGGGGGAGGGGTAGTAAGAAGCCACGCAGTGAGAGACAGCAGCATTGCCAACTCACTGGATTTTATCCCAAGTCTCACAATGTTGGTGTGTGTTTTTCTTAAAGCTCCAGCTCCTGGAATCTTGTGATTATGTGTTCATTTCAGCTGGGTTAAAATATATATATTTCTAGCCCTCCTGATTGTGAAGAAAAGCTGGAAAACATAAATAAAAAGAACACAACATTTACTACTTTTTGAAATTCCATTATTTTAAAGCCAATCTCACAAGTTGTGACCTGACTCCTGATTGGGGTTGGCAATAGTGAGCCAGAAAGATAATGGCACATAAAGACCCAGGGGATAAAAATTGAGGGGATCCAGGAAGGGGGAGAGAGAATAGGATTTTAAAAATCAAGAGAAACTGGAGAAAATGGGTGCTATCAGTTGGAGAAGCCCCACATACTCTCATGGGAAAGGCCACTAGAGAGATACAAAGACCTATGCCCACCCACAAAATGAGGGAGATGTTGGGGGAAGAGAGAAGATGCCTGATATCTTCTCCTTAAGATAATTCCCACTCCAAGACATTGAGAGGTTGGGAGAAGCGGGGCTTAAATTCAGCTGGAGCTGTCTGGAGCCAAGCTCCAGTAAATATTCTCAAACCTTGACTCCAGCCTGATGCTGTTGTGGTTCTCAACTGGGGATCTGTAGCTCTCTTGGGGTCCGCGAGCTGATTTCAGGGGGTCCACAAGGCCCTGCAGGGCTGAACTCTCGTGCACACCCGCTCCCATGGGGCTGAAGCCCCAAGCCCTGACATGCCCCATGGAGAATGGGGCGGGGGTCACAGCGGGCTCTGGGAAATACTCTATGAGATTTAAGCCCTGGGGAGAAGCCTGTTGGGAGAGGGGTTTGAGTGACTAGATGGTTGTTTGGGCCTTTACAGCATTAGCTATGGATGCCTGAGTCACCCTCAAATCTGCCAAATTAGGATATTCATATGAAAACCATCCTAAAAATTCAACCAACATGCCCACAACTATCCAGCAGCCTAGCATCCCCCAGGCCCCTAGCTTGTCAGCATTGTCCCTGGCAACATTTTGACAATATTGACAACTACGCCTGCTAGATCTCCACTTTTGGGATAGTTGATGTTATCTGCTGCGGCTAACCGGACCTGATGGCACGTGAGATGCAGGCAGAACTTTCAGCTGGCTTGAGCCTAGGAAGGATACAAGTTCACACCAATCCACCGGCTGAAAACCAGCAATGACTTCTCCTGGGCCCGAGGAGCGGGGAGGGTGGTTGCACCTGGCCCAGCACATGGTGCAAGCAGCTTAGCTGGGGGAGAGGGACTGCCCCTTGTGTCCCTGTGAGCCTTTTTGTTAGGAGCTGTTTGGGGCTGCAGGGCTGGCATATCTTGACCCCTGCCTGGGCAGTAAGGAGGTACCAGGGGTGGGCACTGCAGGCCTGGCTGAGCTGGGTCTGCCTAAGAGCCGCCTGTGGGACTGACCCCCAGCTTTGATCTCAAGCAGGCAGGCAGAACGAAGACTCCGCGGCAGCCACCTAGGCCCCGCCCCCGCAGTGTAGCCACGCCCCTAGCGACGGTGGGTGCAACCCCCTCACAGTGACCTCACTCCCGGGCTGCGCTCCCCCCCCCGCCTCTCCTCCGCGCCCTCTGACCCCGCCTCTCGGCCCCGCCCCCAGGCCGGCCGGTGCTGGCTCGCGCCGGGACTCCCGCTCCCCTCAGTCGCGGTGGCCGAGGCAGCGGCGGTCATTGGCCGGGCCCGGCCGTGCGCGGCGATGCGGGTAAGGCTGCCCCTCTCCCCGCGGCGGGCCGGCGGTGACAGGCCGGGTCCGACCCGCTCCCCTCAGCCCCTGCGGGGCGGGGCCAGCGACCGGCATCCGTCCCTCCTGGGGTCCGTCCCCCGGCCCCGGTGCGCTCTCGGGTTGGGCAGCGCGGGCGGGGGGAGGGACCCGCTGGCCCATGTGGGGGGCGGCTGTGATGGGGGGACCGCTGCGCCGTGGGAGCCCCGATCCGGCCTCAGCGGCGCTAACTGCGGCTGCCCCGGAGCGCGCCGGCCCCGGCCCAATGCCGAGCTCTGCACCTTGTTCCGGGGCCAGCGCTTCACCCGGAGCCCGACCGGGCGCGGGGTGGGGCTGCCCGCTGGACACGGCTCAGAGCCGGGCCCGGACCCGGACCCGCCCGACAGGCACCCAGCCCGGGCGCGGAGGGGCCCCACCTCCCATCGCCTCCACGGGACAGCTGGGGAAACTGAGGCACGGACAGGCGTGGAGCCGGGCACAGTGAATCGGCTCTGGGTTCCTGCCCCTCTGCCCTTGCGCACACGGCGAATAAAGGAGGGCGCAGGCCTGAGCGAGCAGCCCTATATAGGGCACTTTCTGCCGGCGTTGGAGAGGCTGGGCCGGGGGTTATTCCTGTGGGTGAGCAGGAGTCTGATGGTTTGGCAGAGTGCTAATAATGTGCTGGTTTCAGAGTAACAGCCGTGTTAGTCTGTATTCGCAAAAAGAAAAGGAGTACTTGTGGCACCTTAGCGACTAACCAATTTATTTGAGCATAAGCTTTCTGTAGCTCACAAAAGCTCATGCTCAAATAAATTGGTTAGTCTCTAAGGTGCCACAAGTCCTCCTTTTCTTTTTGCTAATAATGTGCTGTCATGCACAAAACCACCGACAGGCAACTAAGGAAAAAAGGGACGACCAGAAAAGCCTTACACACATACACAGTCCTGAATTTCACCACATAACTTATTTCCCTGCATTTTGATCATCACTTGAAATATACCTGAGCAAACTTGGTGCCACTATACCACAGAGCATGCAAGACAGCTTATATTTTTTGTCAGTAGTCAGTATTGATAATATCCATTTTTGTGGCTTACTACTACCTATTTTCACTGTCAAGTTTCTGAATAAAGCTTTAATATCAAGACTAGTATGGACTGAGCACCACTAAAGTCTTCTGTTGGGAACAATCTTTCCATTATTATTTCACTTTAGAGTTCTTTATCATTTGAATGTGCACATATTAAGCATTTTAAGATTAAATCAGAGCTTTCAAACATTAATATCCAGCCAAATTCAGCCTTACACCTTCAGGCACTCCTTTAGAAGTCAGAGTGGCCTCTAAGCAATTTAAAAAAATAATTAAAGGTATTGTACCTCCGCTGGAGTCCCACTGCCAATTTTTGTGATTTTACAATCCTGTCTCACCCCTGCACACCCTTTTAAAAAATTATATTTCAAACTATTGCTCTATGAAGGACAGATACAAAAGGCAAAACAGACTCCAGGAGACATGGTGAAACTGACTAGGCACAAAGTATTATCAAATGTGAAAAAAATAAACCTCAGATGGATCATTTTTAAACCAGTGTCTTTAAGTTTGTTTTCAACAATATAATAGTGGAATGTATTTGTTTAAACATGAACTTTTTTTCCTTGCTTTATCAGTTCTCTTTTCTTAGCTTTACACAGGCATTATCAGGGCTGTCTTTATTTACAATCCTTCCTTTGCAGACTGAAATCCGCGGTGGAACGACAGTCAGACTGAATAACACACACAATGTTGATCACTGGGGGAGAGAGTGAAGGACATACTGTTTTTTAGCATCATTATTACAGACTATTTAAGACAAAATGAAGATCTTTATTCTGCTTTGGAAACATTAGAATTTAAGCATCTTGACTACATTTTCTGTTTTCTACATTATAAGTTTTCCTAGTGATCTCATATTATTGCAGTAACACAGAAATGCAGGACCAGCACTTGGTGGAAAGTCCTAGCACCATTGAAGCATTAAGCTGGAAGTCTTTGAAAGATCTTACGGCCAAAGTGAGTGGTATGTCTCTCAGTCAAAATAGTGAGGGAATTAAGGAATGTAACATAAATGAAAGAAGAACTAAGGAAGATATAGTGGAACTTGAAATGATGTATCAGAGCCTCCCCTGGGGGAACAGTAGAGGAAGAAACTGTGAAGGGTTTTCTGAAAGCATTCATTGTACATCAGAATCCAACAGTTCCTGGGGTGACTTTGAAAGTTTCAGTGAATCCTTAGTCAAGTCTGAGCGCATCAGTCACAGTCCTGAAGTTTTGGTGAATTCAGCAGAAACAAAAATTTCTGATGTGGAGTTAAATGGAGAACACCGCAACACTTCTCATGGGCATCACTGCTCCAACCCATCTGTACACAATGGGAGGGAACCTAGTGCTAGTTCTCTGGATAAGGTATGTGTTGCTAGTAAGTCAGAGACTGCTAAAAGTTTAATTGTTGTGCTACAGTTTCTTTAGGGTACTAGAAAGCACTTTGTGCAAACTGTACTTTGGGAGGATACACTTTTGGGAGGATAATGTAATTAAATGCAAAGTTGAAGATTATGAAATGTGATTCTTTTCCATGAAATACTGTAGATTAGTCTTGTTTTTATTGCTGTAATGCTTAGAGGCCACAGTCAGATTATGTTGATATGATGCCTAGCACAACACAAAGCAAGCTACTGTACATGCTTTGGGGGAGGGACTTATCTAAAAGACAATAGCTAGAATATGTGGGAGGAGGAGGAGGACAGGGTTACAAACATTTTATATATTTAAAAGCAGAGATTAGTAGTATGCATAATTCTTAGCCAATTATATCAGTAATTACAACTCACCACCTACCTACATGTTATCAGATGGTTGTTTTCTGAATGTGCTATTTCAGAAGTGAGTTTTGAGAAGGGATTGAGTGGGGTGATGACTTTATGGATTTTGGCTGGAAATTTTATCCAGGAGCAAGGGGTAGCTTGGGAGAAAGCACAAAGGTTCTTGTGGGAGAAGAGGAGATTGAGGCTGGAATCACTGGCAGAGAAAGGTGGGAGTTGCCTTGTGATAAGACACTGGGATGTATAGGAAGGGAGGCTCTAAATTGTGGAGGGTTTTGAAAATTAGGACAAGAAGCCTGGGTGTGGTGGGACAGAAGAGAGGGGAGCATATGAAGAGATAAATACACATTACTAGTTACTCCTGGCCAAAACAGACCATACCAAGTCACTGGATTTCTCTCTAAAAGAGACATTTAAATCTCTTCTGCTACCAACATCCTATTTTAATCTGTATGGTTAACCAAGGCAAAGAGATGTATCAGATGCAACTCAGAGTGGAGTATGCCATTCAACTATGAGGTATGTTCAGTTTCAGGGCAGAAAGACAGTGATGGGCTACTGGGAATTCCCCTTGTATATATAATGTATACGAAAACAATGTAATTTATCCCTCACTCCCCTCCTTGGTATATTGCTTGCCTACAACTGTAAGGTCTTTGGGGCAGACACTACATCTTGTGTGTGGAACATACCTAGCACATTGTCACTGCTGCCAATAATAAATAGTAATAGTTTGAGACAGAGCCCTTAGGCCTCAGGATATAAGTCAAACAGCAGCTTCCTGGGCCTATGAAGAGACTTCCTGCTTGCCCCTCCCGCCATTTTATACCTTCTTCTGAAAGATCTCCTATTGGCCACTGTCAGACAGGATACTGGACTAGAAAGACCACTGGGCTAGTCCAGGAGTTCTCAAACTGGGGGTCAGACCCCTCAGGGGGGTCACAAGGTTATTACATGGGAGGGGGGGGCTCACAAGCTGTCAGCTTCCATCCCAAGCCCTGCTTTTCCTCCAGCATTTATAATGGTGTTAAATATATAAAAATGTGTTTTTAGTTTATAAGTGGGGGCCCACTCAGAGGCTTGCCATGTGAAAGGGGTCACCAGTATAAAAGTTTGAGAACCACAGGACTAGTCTGTTATGGTAATTCCTTTGTACCTAGCTTTAACAAAGTAACAGATCTTAACTCTGACACGCATTAGACATTCATTATGACAAAGCCACAAGATGAGGGAAAATAGGCTGGAGTTGAGTGTTAAAAATAATGTAACTAAGCAGATAAGACAACTATACACTGAGAGATTCCCATCCAGGAAAATGCTAAACAACATATTTGTACTAACTAACCTTTATCTGATTATACTGTAGACTGGTGGGCCAGCACGTTGAAGAAAGCTCCCAACAGTGACATAGTTTCAGCATTTTCTTTCACAAAAAGAGTTCAGTATCAACTCCACACACACCTTTCATACTCTCATTCCTTCATGAAGTCAGGACCTGCTGCCTGGCCTTTCCTAAAGCCTCTCCCTGGTAAGGCCGCTAATCCCTGCAGCTATCCCCCCTACCAGCCCATCCACCTGATGGATACAGAGCCCCTCCCCAGTCTTTCCTGACCCACTCTCTCCCTCTCTGAGCAGGCTCCTTCTTACAGGAGGTCTTCTGGCACATGACACTTGGTCAGCCATAGCGGTGCTGTTACACATGCACAACAGCATGAACAATTTCCCGAGCCACATGTGTGTCTATATAGATGGTTTGGACACCCCAACAATAACCCTTCAGGAAAGTTAGCGCATCTGGGCCCGTACGTTAGGAATAAATCTCCCTTCTGACAGTATCAGGAGTTTGTGGGCAACCTAGGACTCAGCACCATTCCTTGAGACTTTCTAGGCAGTCCAGGCTCATCCCCTACATGAGCCTTCCACCAGCCCCACTGAGAGGGATTGAGCCTGTCCTGTCTGACCAAGACCAATCTCCTGCTCGATAGCTGTAAAATAATGTAGAAAAAAAGCCTCCAGAGTTTACATTCCTGGTTTCCAAGGTGTCACTATTCTACAGAAGTGTGGCTAAGATGCCAACTCCTTCACACCCCGTCATTGAATGCAGTAAAGAATGATATAAGATGCTCCTCTACCCTATCTTCCGCACACAGAGATTGTTTAAAAAGGACACAACTAAATAGTTTAGTCCCAAAATTAGACCAGCTTGGAGAATATTATAATTTGGTAGCAAGCCAGCTGTAGATTTAAACTATCTGAATTTAAAAACATTAAATGGATAGTGTCAAGTAAGAGTTCATATTTTGAAAAGTCCCTGGACTTGTATTTACTTACACTTAACACTGCATTTTTTTTTAAACACGTTTTCATTTTTGTACTTTACTCATCTTAGACAATGAAAACAGACTAGAGAGTTCCACTTTCTGGTTCTCATGCAACTACAGAATTTGGGTTGCAAACACACTAAAGGAATATTGCAATCCAAAAGTACGTTTTAAAAATAATTAAAATAAATTCTATCATTCTGGGCAAAAATGGAATTAAAATGGTCAAAATCAAAACTTTGGAGCAGATGGACTGAGCATTTCTAGAACAGGGCTTGATTCTGCATATCCTTACTCATGTGAGTATACTCCTGCAAGTAATCCTATTAATTGCACTGGGACTCTTTGTATGAGTAAGAGTCGTTCATGTGGATAAGGACCTGATCCTCCAAATCCTCAGTCATTATTGGCATAGGAGGAACAAATGTGTAAGTTCTCTCTCATGGTTCTATACCAGCAATTAAAGAAACACACCATTTTATGGTGCACACACAAGTAAACAAAGATTCATTTCAGCTTTATTGGATATCCTGTAAACTGTGTGCATAGAGTTAACTATTGACTACGTATATAATGTGACTATACCTCATTTAATTGAATGTATAAACATGATGTGTGCATATCTACATCGGTCACATACTCTGACCCCGATCCTTCATTTAAGCAAAATGCTTGTAGATTTGAGTGTGTGGTGTGCTACTACTAAGGGGCTTTGCATCAGGCTTAAAGTAGATGGAAAAAAACTCCCATTGACTTCAGTAAGCTTTGGATCAGGTCCTGTGTGAACTGCAGGATTGGCCTAATGAGGTGTGTAATAAAACTCTGCTTTTTCTAGGCCAATCTCAACTATGAAGATATTTTTAAGTTGAGTTTTCCAGAAGTCATTGTACCACAGTCCACAGAGAGCATAAGAAGCTTAGATCAAGTTCTTGACGCAGATAATGAAGACATTGGGATTCTTGAATTTACGAAGAGACAGCTTTGGTAAGGAATTTAAGTAAACAGTCAAACACCTGGCAATAATACTGTTAATTTTTCTGAAAGAAGTTGCGGGGAGGAGAGTGAACTTACTTGTTTCAATTTAAAATATGCTATTTCAGATCTTTGGTTGTTTAATCAGTACATGAAGTTTATCAGATTATTGGGTTCAGAAGGGAAATGCGGTTGTTTTTCTAGTCCCTGAAAAGTATAACAGTCCACCTGTCGCTGGTATTCATTCTTTTTGTAGAATTCCTACTACTTTTGGTAGTACTTCTGATTGCTAAGTTCCTGGAATGCTGGACACCAACAGACAGAGTGTGTGTGTTCTTTCTGTTGTCAGCATTCCTTCTCTTTCCTGCAGGTTTGTGTTATTTCTCTTTCATCAAGAGTAGCAACACAGGTTCTTCTTTCCCCAATCACTGGTACTTTTCTGACAACAGCCTCCCAATTCTCCCAGTAATTATTGCTCCTCCTGTTAAGCTACATGCTCTCCCTAATCAGTGGTGCATCTGGTTTCCTTCCTGGAGATTATGAAGTTAACAGCAGTTGAAATGGGTAACTTGGCTGTTAAGTCTGCTGGAATGCTGATCAACTCGTTACCTGTTTTGAAAGGATTAGTGTATCTGCACTAGTAGCTGTTCTGGTTTCTGCATACATCTGGAACATTGTAACTAAAAAGTAGGCTTAGTTATTTGTACTGCGTATTAGTGAAGGTCCAAGAATTAACACATGCAATAAAATAAATGTTTTTATTTTTTCCCTTCAATAAACTCCTTACATGCACACCAGTCTGATCAGGTAACTTACTGTTGGGAAAGAAAAGAGGGTGGGGAGAGAGAGATTGTTATGTTTTAATTCTTGGGAGGCACACCAATATTATGGTGCTGTGTAACATACAAGGAACCTAGATAGTCTATGTGATAAACTACCCATGACAGATGTTAGCCACATCACTTAATGAACTACTGGAAGGCACACAGATAGTGTGGTGATGAACATGGCATAAGAACCTGAATAGAATAAGTAGTTAGGCTTCTGCAATTTGACATCCTGATTTAGATGCCTAATTCTTTTCCTCTGTGTTTCCTTGGAGCTGGGCCTTTGCTTTAAATACTGTTTGAGCATCACAGAGAAGGAAATCACACCTACCCAGATGAGACCAAATATGAAAGGTAACCCATGTGAATATCAGGCTGGCTCAATTCAGCCCGAAAGCTGAAATAATGAAGAGGGTTGAGAGAGACAGACTAACCAAACTGTAGGTTAGCTGCCTTTGAAGATAAATAAATAGAACTCTGCTTTGTACTTGCTTGCTCTCCACAACATGAATTGGACATCACCACCTTTGGATCATGATTTTTCTAATGCATATTTCCTGTCCACTTCTACTCATTCTGGAGATATGTAGGCATATAAAGCTCTCTCAGACATGCTCTTACTGTATGGCTATTTATTTGATGGGAAAAAAAGCATGCACAATTTTTTTGCCATTGCTTATATCATTGAGCATCATGCATCTTTGTTAGCAAGTTGGATTGATGACTTGGACAAACAGTTCTAAGAAAGTCAGATTGCATAGTAGGTGGTTCAAGGTGTACCCCTGTACAGTTGTCTCCAGGGAGGTTGCATTAGAATTGAAAATTAGATAATGGTTTTATAGGAGGTATGGGCTCAAGATCATTGATTTTGTTTGGAAGTTTTCTATGAACTACAATTTCAAATTGCATTTCTTTTTAGCATGGACTCTGGAAACCTCTGGAGAACTCTTAGAGACCCCAATAGCACCACGGGTTTAAGATGTCCCTGGAATAAATCCTATTGCCAGGAAAACTTGTTATCTGCTCTTGGAATAGATGTAAATCAAAAGGTAATTTAAAAAATATGTTTGGCTAGAACATCAGTGTAAGTGTTCGATTTAAACTTGTAGTCATTAAAGTCATCTAGGCAGAAAAAAAAGGCTTGTCACACAGCTGCACTAGGAAGTGTATTTTGGTGGGTCACAAATTCTAATATCTTCAGCTAGGTCCTTTTTGATGATGTAAAGGCTTGTCTACACAGGAAGTTATTCCTGATTAGTTCCTTGTGTGGACACACTTATTCCAAAATAATGGAGTAAACCAGGAATAGTTGTTCCACTTAAATTCACTCTCTACTTTATTCCAGATGAATTGTCATGTGTGGACAAGCCCTTAGTTTAAGGCTTCTCTGCTAAGATATTATAATGATGCAAAGACTAAATTCTGGCTGTCTTTGCCAATTTATAGTAGAGAACGTATTGAAGTCTCAGTTGTAATGACCGTATGTCACTTCGTTTGGATTATTGAATCGATTTCTGATTTTGTTGGTAGAGTTCCATAAATGTAAGGGGGGAGAGGTTGCCTACTTTGAGGTGGAGGAGTTATTAGAATTTATACAAGACATTATGGATTCAGTCCAGTGAAGTCAGTTGACTTGACTTATGTGAAAATTGGACTGCTCTTTATGAAAAATGGAATCAGTTGGTCCAATTAAGTTCTGTATGCTTGAATATCTGGCTTAACTATACAGGTTGGAACACAGTATTCAGTTTGCCTTTATTCAAATCATTTCACCCATTTCAGAGTAAAAAAATAATACAGAAAAAAATGTTTTAAATAAATTCAGAGATTAAAAAATGCAACATTTTAAACTCCCAAAGCAGAATGTTGCTATTCTGTCTTTTTATGTTGGAAAAATTAATTGGAGGTAGATTTTTATTATAATTACTTGTTTGGTTAGCACAAATTTAATCTTCTTGCTCTGCTTTTCAGAGGTAACTATCTTTATTACTAGCTGCTGTTAGCTTTCCTGATGGTTGCCTATTTGAAACTCCTGGTGTTACCTGGATTAATCAGCCTTTCAGATGAGTTTAATCAAACAAAATTGCAGTGCTGGTTAGTCGTGCAAGACCTGGTCTACACATGAGTTATACTGGTATAACTGTGTTGGCTAGAGGAGTGATTTTATTTTTAACTGGTATAGTTAGGGCATTACTATTCTCTTAGTGTGGATGCAATTATATCAGTATTAACACACCTGTCACGGGGTGTTAGGTCACGTGTAGTCATAAAGAAAGGAAAAGACTGTACTGCAGCCAGTTAGGTCTTATGCTGATGTCCCTTACTATAAATATGGTAGTAGGGCCTAGTGGCCAGCATCAAGAGTGTAGCCCTCCTGCCCAGGGTGGCGTGACCCAATGGCCAGAGTCAATAAAGTCACCCTGCTCTGTGGAATTAGGTGATCTGTTGGGGAAATGGGCACTACTCAGGGGTGTATGGCACCCAGGATAGGGGGACTCGGGCCCTCTCTACTCCTCCCTGTCTCAGCCCAGGCAGTGCTAGGGTGCTCACCCCCAAGTCAGCAGGGATCCTCCTGAAACACACCGACTGGTTCCCTGGTTCACTCACCAGAGAAGAGTCTAAGTCCCCTGGGCTGACCCTTTCTCCCTCAGTGGTGCTCCACCGTTCCCCCAGGTCTCTGGGGTCCTTGGATGGCATAGTTCCTGCTGGCACAATCTCTTCTCTGGGATCATCAGACAGCCTGGGGTCTATCTGAAACTCTGTATGCCAAAGCTGTGTAGTTGGAGCCTGTAGTTTGTATCCTCCCACTTCAGCAGCATGCCCAGACTGAGTAGTGCTGCTTTCTTTTATACTCTGCCTCCAGGCTGAGCATGCCCAGCAGAATTGGAGGGGCGGGGCTTTCTCAGTTTGCAAAGCATAGTTAACCCTTTTGGGGCTGGTGCAGGATAGGTACACCCCATCACAGCACCTTATACTGGTACAGTTAGCCCTATTTCTGTACAGGACTAAATATACAGGTATAAGATGTTTTTATGCTGATATTAGAGGGACTAGATGGGTGAGGTAATATCTTCTATTGGTCCAACTTCTGGTGGTGAAAAAGACAAGCTTTCTAGCTACACAGAGCTCTTCTTCAGGTCTGGGAAAGGTACCCAGTGTCATACCTAAATACAAGGTGGAACATATTGGTTAGCATAAGTAGTTAACATATATCTGAGACAATGGTTCTCAACCAGGGGTACATATACCACAGGGGGTATGCAGTGGTCTTCCAGGGATACATCGACTCATCTAGATGTTTGCCTACTTTTACCACAGGCTACATAAAAAACACTAGCAAAGTCAGTACAAATTAAAATTTCATACAGACAATGTCTTGTTTATACTTCTCTATATACTATACACTGAAATGTAAGTACAATATTTATATTCCAATTGATTTATTTTATAATAATATCGTATAAATGAGAAAGTAAGCAATTTTTCAGTATAGTATGCTGTGACACTTTTCTATTTTTATGTCTGATTTTGTAAGCAAGTAGTTTTTAAGTGAAAGTTGGGGGTATGCAAGACAAATCAGACTCCTGAAAGGGGTACAGTAAAAGTTTGGAAAGGTTGAGCACCACTGATCTACGGGACCATTCAAAGTGAAGTGGCTAATTATTTCCGTGCAGCCAAAGGACAAAAAATGGGGGGTTAGGGGGCTTCAGGGTGTTGTAGTAAGCCATAAATCCCATGTCTTTATGATTTCTAGCAAGTTATGAATTTAAACTGCCAGGCTCATCTTTTGAAAGTGTTGTGCAGATTTCCTTTCAGGATGAGCACTGCCAGATCAGATACGGAGTGAGCATTCTGTGAAAAGTGTTTACCCACGCGTGATAGTGGTTTTGTCTTATTTATCTGTGGGAGTTCTTTTCAGAATGTAACGATTGTCTAGTTTCACCTACCTAGTTGTTGTTGGAGCACTTAGTGCACTGCATGAGTAAGGCTACGATTTTGTTACAGAATCCCTGACTTCCACAGACCTCTGTGACTTCAGACCGCCGCAGCTGCGGGGTAGGTGGCAGGGCCCTGAGGCTCCCAGCCACCAGTGGCAGCCAGGGTACCCAGCAGCTCCCCGCTGCTGCACCGGGGTCAGGTGTACCCCACGGTCCCCAGTTGCCGTGGGCAGCAAGGGGACCTCCGTAGTTCCCTACCACCATGGGGGACAGGGGCCCCTGCAGCTGTGGGAGGCAGGGAAACCCTGGCTGGGGATCCCTGCAGCCCCGGCCAGCGCAGGCAGCATGGGACCCTAGCAACTCCTTGCTGCCACAGGGGGACCCCCCACAGCTGCCTGCAGCTCTGGGCCCTCACAGGTAGTGGGGGTCCCTGGGGCTTTTAGCCGGCCCCTGCAGCTACCCAGCGGGTTCCCATTTTGTCACAGATATTTTTAGTAAAAGTCAGGGACAGGTCACGGCTTCTGTGAATTTTTGTTTATTGCCCATGACCTGTCCCTGCCTTTTATTAAAAATATCCTTGATAAAATCTTGGCCTTATGCATGAGGTACACCATATGTTGGGATAAGCATATGCAGTACCTGTGGACTTTGAAAGGTGTATTGTCGGGGTATAGCAATGGAGATTTATCTGCAGGTTTTGCATCTGTTAGGGCAGGCAGAGGCAGATTAAGATTTATTGGGGCCCCACACTCCTGGAATTGCCCAGGCTCCCTGGCCAACTTCTACCACTGCCTGGCTCTGACTTCTGGCCAGGAGGCAGGGCTTCAGGGGGAAGAGGAGATGCAGGGGGCAGTGCCACCGTTCTGGTGCCAGCTGCACCCCTACTTCTGTCCAGGCTCCTGTGGGGGCCCCCAAATTGGCTGGGGGCCCTAGGCATGAGCCTATCTGTTAATCCGCCACTGATGGCAGGATCGGGTGCTGTTTTGAGTTGGTCTCCATCAAGTATGGATTTGAATTGTTTAATAATATCCAATATAGGTTCCATTGCAGGGTGGTAGGTGACAATTAGGAGTGTGTGGTTGGAGGGGTTTTTTCTGTATTCAAGCAGGTTCTCTCACATTATACTATATAACAGCATCCACAGTAGGGGTGGTACTGCTTTACTGATACTGGTACAGTTAAAATGGAACAACTTTCTCATGTACCCAAGGCCTAACCTTTCCCCCCAAACCCTCTCCCCCCTAAAAAAAACAGTAAGAGTGTCTCCAAGTGACATTTTTAGGCCACAATCCAGCTGTGTGATCCAAGTGGGCAGAATCTTGCCCCTGCACAGAACTGCACTGAAGTCCATGGGAAGTAGGTGGTGGCAGGGGATACACGTTACAGAGCTGATTATAGGACAGGGATTTAGATTGCAACTTCCAAAAATAAAGTTAAACGCTTATTTGCTTATTAGTTCTGAGAGGGGGACCTTTTTCGGAGGGCCAAAGCCCATTTATGTTGAATAAAGCATTTTTGACATTGATGGACACTTGATATTATGAAGAGTGTTTTAAATTATGCTACTTGTTGATTAGGACTTCTCAGGAGACAGCAAAGACGGTTTGGAGGAGACAAACGTTAAAATAAATGAAGACTTAGAAG
Source organism: Eretmochelys imbricata (assembly GCF_965152235.1). Taxonomy (NCBI): domain Eukaryota; kingdom Metazoa; phylum Chordata; order Testudines; family Cheloniidae; genus Eretmochelys; species Eretmochelys imbricata. The sequence goes on from NC_135577.1 coordinate 115,981,144, forward strand.
ATGGATTCAATATTAGTAACTGTAAAGCACTAATTCAAACCAAGGTAAGAGTTCTGAGGCAAGTACATTAGAGAGATACAGGTCTCATATTTTACATGTCCCTGGGTGCTGTACAGACAGAGTTGTCAGCATTTCCCCTCCCCCACTCATGTTTTAACATACTTTCTAGTGGGACCTGGCAGTTTTTCAGCCAAATTTTGCTTTTCAAATGCTCCTGGAAATTGTGCACTAAGTACTATGTATGCACCAAGTGCAAAGTGATGTAAGATTGGGAGAGTTAGAACTTCAGGTCATATGTTATTTAAGGAACTTAAGTTGCATGATTAGTATGGGCTCTGTGCTAAGATACTAGCAAACATGTAATATTGATTGATGACACTTTGATGACTGAGGAGGTCCAGTCACCATACAACAGGATTAATGGGATGAAGGCGTGAATAAAAAGACAGACGTGACTCACTCTTACAGAACAGTGAGGGAGGAAGGGAAGAAGAATGGAGGAGGCAGTTGTGTCAAACTGGTATTTCAGGTATTCAGAGTGAATCAGAGTTTAGGCTTCTTCAGGGGAGGGAAAGAACAGAGTAAACAAAAACTACTCTCAACAAAAGACGCAATAGCAAACTGTTTGAAATAAAGTAAAATGGAACTGCCCTAAGAGTTTGGGGTTTCAGGAACAAAGGATATTACTAGGACTTAGCCCATTTGTGTTAGTATGCTGAGAGAGATGTAACTGGAAATACTTAAAGTGTTCAAGCTAGTTTAATCAGGTAATTACTTACACTTGAAAATAACATTTTCTGGTGTCGGTGTACTTTGCCCTTAAATTTAGTCTCTATTTCAAGTCAGCATTTCTATGCGCTCAGGGGCAGTTGTTAGTGAGCCTTGCAAATTCCATCAGTTTTTTGCTACAGGAATGTTGTTCATTTTGAAGGAAAACGTCACATTTAGAAATAAATGTTACAAAACTGCATTCTTGTTCATTTCTCTAAAAGAAAAGGCCCTCGTTTTGTTTTTTTAATAAGCTGTGGTAATGTTTAGATGAGAATGTCAAACAAAAGCTCCCTTTCTTTTGAGCAAAACATAAACGGTCTTGTTGCTCTGGTAATGCAAAATGCACGCACACACATGCGAGTTTTTAGTCCACTTTACAAGCTGAATATTAAACTGTGTTCAATTTTGGACACCTCAGTACCTGAAAGATGTAAACAGGAGGGAGTTTAGAGAAGAGAAACACGTGGGACAGAGAGACTGGTAGGATTGATTCATGAAAGTATAAACGTCAGATATTTTGTTATTTAGTAAGGGTGGGGAGATCTTTGCTAGCCACACACCTTGAACATTTGTAAGAGGCAGGGTTTTTTTGTGGGAGGAGTGAATCAAGAGGTAAAAATCAACATGATGGGATGAAATTAAAGAGGAAAATGTAGGCTGAATAGGAAAATCTTATTTAACAAGATCTAATGGATTTTGGAATAGCTTCTCAGGAGAAACAGGAAGTCCCAGAGCAAGATAATGCAAACTAGAATACATGTTAGGCAGTGTCTTGTAGTAAACAATCCTGTACTCACTTAGGGATGGGCTAAATGCACTAATAGGCCTCTTGTCCATTTATGTTCCTGACTGAAATTATTAGTCTTACTGACAAAAATAAAGTTACCAAATTGAAATATTTACAATCTGTTTGAAAATGTAAGCTGTTTTAATTGCAGAAAAACTATTAAACTATTAAAAACTTTTTTTTTTTCCCCCTCATTTGACTCAGCTGTCTGTAGCACCAGATTCCAGACATGGTCATTTCTTTAGTTATAACCTGTTTTCGAAGAGGACACCATTAAATGGAAATATGCAATTTAAAACTGTCCCAAGAAAGAAGAGGATTTTCAGTACACACGGTCTAAAAATGAAAATTTTCAACAGTGATGCTTGCTAAAGCAAAAGTCCCTATCTTTCTTTCATTTAAAGTGCAGTTTACCTTCATTTTGTTACTGAAGACAAGAGATGTTTTTGTGAAGAAAAAAAAATCTTATATAATAGCTGTATGTTGCACCTAAAGCAATTCTTTTACTAAAAGGTACTTATTGTAATTTAGGTTTAGATTCTAGTTTTGTCCTAGTAAATTTTGGTGGCAGTCATGGTAAATGATGAAGTCATATCTTGTATGGTAATCCAGCTAGAACCAAGCGTTACATATAAAGGCATTTGGTCATCGCTCTGTGACCTTTTAACAGCTGTTCCCTTTTGGTCTAAATGGATCTTTTTAATTCAAACTCCTCCTCCCCCCAAAAATCTGAACACATCTTCGGTGTGTTGTAAGGTGTGCCTTGGTGTTACCATCTCTTTTCCTTGACTTGGTTTGTTTTGGACTATCCTTGGGTCTGGTACGGTGTTGCTGCTGATCCCCTAACCTGAGGAGCCCCTCTCCACCTCCACCACACACGCTATGATTTTCACATCGCTTTCTGTTTATAACCATGGCTTGTACAGTTTTACTTCTACCGCTGAATGGCATTTTTACTGAGTGGTGTTTTAACAGAGTTTAACCAGCTAGCCTGGATGGAGTCAATATTATAAGCAGGTTCAGAAACTGTTCTAGGATCAGTCTCTGCTTGTAATATCTTTTGAATGCAGTTGTAACATGACTTTAGAAACATTCAGCCCCCAACCATTTTAAACTGGGCCTAGTCATCATGGTTGTAAAACTGTTAGAAGCTAGTTGTGCAGTCAAGGCTTTGTCCTGTGCAGTGCTGGAGGTTGCTATTTTTAAGACTTTAAATTTCATACTAATTACTAACTAGTTTTCCTACTGTCCTGCATGTACAAGTCCCGTAGGACCAAGTCAGGTACACTTCATATTTAATAACAGCCACAGAATCTATGGCTCGCTCCTGACAAATATTCATCTTCACTTGGTGTATAAGTTACATTACTCATTAGCAAGAACTTTACATGCAGGTTATATCAATATTTTCGTTACTTTGTCCCTTATAAATGTGAAAACTTTGTATGATTGTTTTTATGCTAACAAGCCAGATATGCCTCTACTGTGACTTTATGAAGATAACTGTACAGCATTATAACAAGAGGTTTTGTACAAGTATATTGTATATAGTTGAATTGTAAAGGCATGCGACAGAGAAACTGGATAATCTGAAATTAAATGTTTTAAATGTTAATTTAAATACTAAAAAGTAATCACTTTCTTTGTGTTAGGACCTGTATTTAAATGAGACCCTCACTGAGGCCTAGCCACACTTATGCCCATGCTTAACTTTGAGGACATGCGTAGTCTGCACTTAAAATGAAGTGTGTAGGTATTGGCAGAATTAAGGCCTAAATCTATATAAACTCCATTCAGCAGTAAAATCAGAGCTGAGTTATACATTTACTAGCAGTAGTAACTTTCAGGATACCTCAGTTCTATTAATTTAGGAAAAAGTGTTTGCATAATGCGTACTCAGTTAATGGGAACAGTCTAGCTTAACAGTTAGTCTTTTATTTGACTAGGTGCCATTTAAAATGGCCAGGAATTTAAGGCTCTGATCCTGCAATGACTTCTGTGTGGCTTGACCCAAAGCTTTATGTGGGTGTAGGATCAGGGCTGAAAGTCTTATAACTTTAAAGAAACACTGAACTTCCTAGCTTCAGAAACCTTCTTATAGTAAAAAGTTGGCAAGAGCTAACAAGTCTGCACTGATTTTTGTAATGTTGTATTTAATAGAATGTTCTAGATACAGATTTCTGCTGTATGTATTTTTTCATCTATTTTGAAATGGAAATGCAATCATTGCATTAAAGTGCTGATTTAATAAGGTGCTTAAATACCCATGAGCAACTTTAACTATTGGCTTCACAGCCTCAAGAACAATGCTTTTTTTTGCCCCTGTCTTCACGAACAAGGTCAGCTCCCAGACTACTGCACTGGACAGCACAGCATGGGGAGGAGGTGACCAGCCCTCTGTGGAGAAAGATGTGGTTCGAGACTATTTAGAAAAGCTGGATGAGCACAAGTCCATGGGGCTGGATGCACTGCATCCGAGAGTGCTAAAGGAGTTGGCGGATGTGATTGCAGAGCCATTAGCCATTATCTTTGAAAACTCATGGTGATCGGGGGAAGTCCTGGAAGATTGGAAAAAGGCTAATGTAGTGCCCATCTTTAAAAACGGGAAGAAGGAGGATCCTGGGAACTACAGGCCAGTCAGCCTCACCTCAGTCTCTGGAAAAATCATGGAGCAGGTCCTCAAGGAATCAATTCTGAAGCACTTAGAGGAGAGGAAAGTGATCAGGAACAGTCAGCATGGATTCACCAAGGGCAAGTCATGCCTGACTAATCTAATTGCCTTCTATGACGAGATAACTGGCTCTGTGGATGAGGAGAAAGCAGTCGACGTGTTGTTCCTTGACTTTAGCAAAGCTTTTGACACAGTCTCCCACAGTATTCTTGCCAGCAAGTTAAAGAAGTATGGGCTGGATGAATGGACTATAAGGTGGATAGAAAGCTGGCTAGATTGTTGGGCTCAACGGGTAGTGATCAATGGCTCCATGTCCAGTTGGCAGCCGGTATCTAGCGGAGTGCCCCAAGGGTCGGTCTTGGGGCCGATTTTGTTCAATATCTTCATAAATGATCTGGAGGATGGTGTGAATTGCACCATCAGCAAGTTTGCAGATGTCACTAAACTGGGAGGAGTGGTAGATACGCTGTAGGGTAGGGATAGGATACTGAGGGATCTAGACAAATTAGAGGATTGGGCCGAAAGAAATCTGATGCGGTTCAACAAGGACAAGTGCAGAGTCCTGCACTTAGGACGGAAGAATCCCATGCACCGCTACAGACTAGGGACCGAATGGCTTGGCAGCAGTTCTGCAGAAAAGGACCTAGGGGTTACAGTGGACGAGAAGCTGGATATGAGTCAGTGTGCCCCTGTTGCCAAGAAGGCCAATGGCATTTTGGGATGTACATGTAGGGGCATTGCCAGCAGATCGAGGGACGTGATCGTTCCCCTCTGTTCGACATTGGTGAGGCCTCCTCTGGAGTACTATGTCCAGTTTTGGGCCCCACACTATGAGAAGGATGTGGAAAAATTGGAAAGAGTCCAGCTGGAGGGCAACAAAAATGATTAGGGGAGTGGAACATGTGACTTATGAGGAGAGGCTGAGGGAACTGGGATTGTTTAGTCTGTGGAAGAGAAGAATGAGGGGGATTTGATAGCAGCCTTCAACTACCTGAAAGGGGGTTCCAAAGAGGATGGAGCTAGACTGTTCTCAGTGGTAGCTGATGACAGAACAAGGACTAATGGTCTCAAGTTGCAGTGGGGAGGTTTAGGTTGGATATTAGGAAAAACTTTTTCACTAGGAGGGTGGTGAAACACTGGAATGCATTACATAGGGAGGTGGTGGAATCTCCTTCCTTAGATGTGTTTAAGGTCAGGCTTGACAAAGCTCTGGCTGGGATGATTTAGTTGGGGATTGGTCCTGCTTTGAGCAGGGGGTTGGACTAGATGACCTCCTGAGGTCCCTTCCAACCCTGATATTCTATGGTTGATTCTAGGATTACTGATAGTAAAGCAGAAATACAATGTTTAAGTAGGCAGTATCCCTCTAATACCCTTTTATGTGGTCAAGAATTTCCATCTTACAGATGCGGAAAGCTTTTACAAAGGTTGAATGACTTGCTTATGGGTACACAGTAAATCAGTTGTGGAGCTGGGTATACAAACCTGAAATCATAACTCCCTGGCCATTGCTCCAACTACTAGATCAGGGATCGGCAACCTTTGGCACGTGGCCTGCCAGGGAAAGGACCCTGGCGGGCTGGGCCAATTTGTTTACCTGCCATGTCTGCAGGTTCAGCCAATCACGGCTCCCACTGGCTGCGGTTCGCCACTCCAGGCCAAATGGGGACTGCGGGAAGTAATGTGTATAACAGACTAGGGCATATGATCATGATTCCTTCAAGTGGCTAGCCCCAGTCACTACACATGAGCATACATGTGAGCTAGGCATACAGAAAACTTTTCTGTTGACACCTAGATTAGAATTTTTACCTGTAAATGCATCTCTAATGTACGACAAACTGTGAATTTCTGTTGCCAAGAGAGGCAGGAGTATCAGGACTGTTAAAAATTTCACGCACAATGTGATGTAATTAAGATGACCTAACCCCCAGTGTAAACACCACGAGGTTGATGGAAGATTTCTTCTGTCAAACTAACTACCACCTCTCGGAGGGGTGGATTTACTGCAGTGGTAGAAGAACACCTTCCATCGTGGTAATAAGTGTCTACGCTGTACCAGTTTCTAGCGTAGACATCCGCACACATCTACCTCAGTGACAGAGGACTTGTAGGGCCGCTACTTATTAAAATTCCCAGATGGATCTCCCACAGCCTTCAGGAATAAGAGCAATGCTTAAAAGCTCTTAATTAAAGATTGGCAGATGCTCAAATACTACAGTAATGGGAATCAATCAAAAGCCATCTGTGCATATGCACATATTTACACAGTAATGCTGGGTGGAAGTATGCTGGAAAGATCCTACACAGATTTACATGAAACTTCACTGAGGCTACTTCTACTCTTTCTGCTCAGCAAGTGGCTAAAGGCCAAGCAGTGAGCTCTAATATTCAGAGGACAAGTTCCTTCTGCCAAACAGGACTCCTGAACACAAAAGTTTAAAACCAGTGAGCTAAGGTAACTTTACAACTGTTAGGCCCCCTTCCTGGGCCCCTCTCATAAGAATCATTTGCAGTAATAAAATTCCTAAGCAGAGTTTCAAGGCTTTTCTAACTGCAAGAGGCACTGTTAGACTGTGAAGGACAAAAGCTAGCTAAAAAAAAAAGTCTTGGTTAAATAAGAGGGCAGGAACTGTTAAAGACATGTCTGGCAGTAGCTGGGGAAGGGAAAAGTTAGCCAGAGTATTTGGCTCTTAACCTGCAGAAACTATGGCAGCAAGAAAGAGGCCCTTCTCTGTGGCTCAGAACCCTGGAGTTTGGAAGACTTGGGGCTCCAAGAACCAGGCTGAAGTGTCATCTTCCCTACTTGTTTCAGCCACATGCCTTAGCTTAAGCTAAGATTAGCTGTAATTGGAGACAGGGACTTTTTTTTATGATGCATCTGTGCAGCACCTAGCACACTGGGGCCCCAACCTGGCTGGGACCTCTGTATTACAAATCACTACAAACTGTACAATAGTAACAGCAGCAGAGGACCCTGATAAGGGATGCAGCAACAGTGTGATGGTTAGATCTTTATCAGGAAGGCGAGACTGTAAGAAGGGAGAAGGTGGCTCTTGTTCCATTGATTTAACGCCACCAATAGAAACAATTTAGCTGCCTAGGATTATAAACCATAAACTTCTGCAGGCATTGGTAAATAACCATATTACTGATTGAAAGCCAGTCTAACTGCATAGTAAAGGCTTGTCTACACAAAGAGTTGTGCAGCTTTAAATTATAGCATATAATTAAAATGGACAACCCCACTAGTGGGGACAGTTATACCAGTAAAAAAAAAAAAAAAAAGGTGTTTATACCAGTATAACTTATTCCCATACAGGAAAAGGGAATAAGCTACACAGTTATAAGGCACTTTATACCAGTATAACTGTGTCCACACTAGGGCTGTGTCTACACTTGCAAAGTTTTTGCACTGTCAGTTTCAACAGTGATCATGAACCGGTGAAAGAGAAGCGCTGGCTTGGGTACTCACTTTCTGCTGCCTGTGGAAGAGTGTGTTTACATCTGCAGCACTTCCACCACCGACGAGAGCCGTGCATGGAGGGCAGCTGTCCCACAGTGCAACTCTCTCCATTTTGATGATTGTGGAAAGGGGGGAGGCATGATTTTATTAGCTATAAGTCAGTCCTCCCATAGAAACTTTGAGGGGAGGCAGGGCTCTCTATTATCAGTTTGTCCTTCAGCGACCAGGCTAAGTAGAGTGAAAACAACCTGTAAGGAAGACCTAGCTATTCTTTGTCTCCAAGGACAAGGAGAAACAATGGATTTGTGAGAAAGATTTCAGCTGTAAAAGACTAAATTGCAGCTACTGGGTTTACTGGGGCAAGAGAAAACAATGGGTGTTTTTACTAGGAGGCGTGTTGTCAGGCAAGCTTGAAGGACACACTGGAATTGGACGTCATTGTAAATTTGAAGGAACTTCTGGAATGACTACTTCAAAAGCTTTAGCAAGGAGGGATAGTGCGGAAGTCTTGCTCCTCCAGCCTCATGGCCCTGCTCTGGCAGTTGTATTCCATTATGGTATCACACTCCAAGCATGCATGTCTTCCAGCACCACCCCAAAAAAAGCCTTTTTAGTTTGGGGTCTCTCAGATAAAGTCACTGACCTTTTTTCCCCCCACACTTTTCTGAAGCTCTGGGCGGACCAGTTGACAGGTGCAGTTATACTCAGGGCTGGATTAACCTTTTGTGGGACCGGTGCCAAACATATCTCTGGGCCCCCATGGAGGCAATGGAGCATGGTGTGGGCTGGGGAGGGAAGGTTGGTCCCCAGAGCGAGGGGCCAGTCAGGGGCAATGGGGCATGGTATGGCGGGGATGGGGGCCTGCTCAGCCCAGTGCAAGGGCACTATTTACAAACTGGCAGTTGCCAGAAGGAAGTGGCTTGCTAGGCCCTGTGGTGCCAGCATTCCCCTTCCCCTTTGGGGGCAGGCCCATGCCGCACCACACAGGCCCCCTACCAAACATGAACACCCTCCTGACTCTGGCCAGAGCCCCGCTGGAGCCTCTATGCCCAGCGTCCCCCACCTGACCCCCCTCCACAAATGTACAGCATCCTGCACAACACCCACAGCAACCTGCCCACAGCCCCACCACAACTGCCCAGCACCCCACACAGAACCTCCACTCCCTAGTTCCCCAACACACAGATCTTCCCTGCCACCCCATAGCCCAGCACCACCCCAGATCCCCCCTGAGACCCACTCCCACCCCCTGGCCGCACTCACCAGCCCTGCTGGGAGGGGACTGTGCCTGCTGGACTGAGCCAGCAGCGCAGCCAGGGCTGGTCCCTGGGTGGGGAAACCACTCCAGCCCCTTGGGAGTGGTGTGATCAGCCAGCCTACAGCCTGTCCCACCTGGGCTCCCTCAGGACCCACTTGCCTGGAGGGGCCCAACCAACCCCCCCACACTGTCCCCCATCCACCCCAACTGGTGAGTCTTCTGCACCAGTTCCAGCAGCTCAGCTTGGGAAGACAGGCGGGGCCCCACAGGTGGAGGGAAGCAGAGACTGCCTGGAGCTGGAGGTGTACTAGGGTCTGGCCAGGGGGCAGAGAGGAGCCAGCAGGTGGGGCCAGAGGGTGGAGAGTAGCCCTTAGCCGGCCGGTGGGCAGGCGGAGCAGAGCAAGTGGTGGGCGGGGGCGGGACGGGGGGGAGAGCCATCAGGTTGGCGGGGTCTCGGGGCGCAGTGCAAGTGGAGCAGGCCGAGGTCCCTTCGGAGCATGGGCCCGGCTCCATGGTGCCGCTGCAAACCCGGCACTGGTTAGACTACTACTTGCTGACTACTCTAGAGTGATAGGCCCCGTTGTTGTACTGCTCTACAATATAGTCAGGGATGATTCAAGTCTTGCTCAGAGCAAATGCAATCCCAAGAGTGATGAGCCTGCCTCAGCTGGTGCACAGCCAAATGTTGTGTGGCCACATGTTGGGTTACAGGCATTGGAGGAGGCTGCAACAGCTATCCTAATTCTGTTCTCCCATAGAAGCAAGGCCTTTGCAAGCTTGTCTGAGCGGAAGAACGATCTCCCTCGTCTAACCAGGCACGAATGCTGAGTCAAGACAGGCTGATACAGGAGGGAGATGTATGCCTCTGTCGCACTGATAGTTCTGCATTTTGGCACAGAGGACTCCCTCATCCTAACAGGTGAAAACCAAACCCCCGCGTCACAGAAGACGTGCACAGTTACCGTCCAAGGCAGTCTTAGGTAAAACATCTGCCTCACTCTCTGCCTAACTTGCCCCTGCTTTTGCAGAATATCTGCACAAAGTGTGTCTGAGGAAGTTCAGGACAGATACTTGCAGCATTTCCAGCACCAGGTTCCCCTGTGTTTCTGAATAGCTGCTAAGCATCATTTGCTGCAAGGCCCAGCACCTCTTCAGTTCACAGCCCAACACCTCATCCGTACTTTCACAAATGTTGCTTGGACTAAAACAGGCAGGTGTGATATCACCTATCTTGCATACTGCACTGTCACTGCTTGGCAGCAGGCTCCTCTATCTTGCTTTCAGCCTCACAGAATACACATTTCCACCACTGTTCTGCTCCTGCCAAGTCTGTAGTTGAACTCCCAGTGTGACAGGCTTTTACAGCTCCTGGCCAGGATATGGCAGATGGGGAGAGAAACAGTTTCAACCTGCTTCCTGCCTTAGGTCTGGTCTTCACTAGGAAATTAGGTCAGAAAAATCCACACCCCTAAGTGACAGTTAAATCAACCTAGCACCCTGGTGTAGACAACACTAGGTTGACAGGAGAATTCTGTCGACCTAGCTACTACCTTTCGGAGAGGTGGAGTACGTACTCCTTCTTTGGGTGTAGGTAGCATCTTCTCTGGAGCGCTACAGCGACACTGCTGCAGCATTTTAAATATAGACAAGCCCTTAGTGGGAAGCCTGCACCTCAGCTAATGGGAGGCAACCTGTTGATATCCACTGGGGCTGATTTCTATTTTCTAGTAACCTGGGGCCATCGGAACTCCCCAAACTTAGCTGAGTACAAGATCCAAGGACACCACAACTCGAGAGGACTTTGAGCCAAGACAGGTAGGAGCCAGCTGGAAGAAAAAGGTTGCCTTTTTAGAAAAACTAAAGTTAGAAGTTATTTTCAGTTTAGTTTCCAAAGTCTTGGCAAAAAAAAGGGGGGGGTTAATTTAGACAACATATACATTGTAAATTTATACAAGCATTCCCAAAATCCAACTTAGGCAGGAAAACAGTGTGGCTAGAATCAAAGCAACCTCATGTTAGTTTTCTGAAGCTAAGAGTCTGGGAGAGGGTGGGAAGAGGGGAGAGAGCCTCAGATAAATTTCTTGTGAATACTTGCTGTTCATTTCCTTTTGCTTTTTTGTTTATGGCTCCCATTCCTTGGCATTGAGTCATTTGCTCTAGCTGAATCAGTGACTTCCCAGCATCTGACTCCCAACCTTGCATTAAGAGATAAAGTAGTACCCATTCTGTGAAGGAGAGGGGGAGAGATAAGGAACTGAATTACACAAGTATCGTTTTAAACGGTGGATTTCATGAGGTACAGCATCTTCTTAATAAGAAAAGGAGTACTTGTGGCACCTTAGAGACTAACCAATTTGAGCATAAGCTTTCGTGAGCTACAGCTCACTTCGAATGCATCCAATGAAGTGAGCTGTAGCTCAGGAAAGCTTATGCTCAAATAAATGTGTTAGTCTCTAAGGTGCCACAAGTACTTTTTTTTTTTTGTGAATACAGACTAACACGGCTGCTACTCAAACCCATCCTCTTAATGCCATTCACAAATCTTTCATTTTATGACTTTACATTCTACCGAATACAAAAACTTCAAAACAAAAAATTGTTTTGAATTGAAAGGAAGACACATTTCTTTCAAAAAAATGTCAAAACAGGACATTTCAATACTGCTAAACTCCCTTCCCCTCCCCCTTTGCCCTCTTCTCCACCAAAACAAGGTTCTGACAAGAGACAATTTTGCAAAAAGTGTTTAGATTTACCTGGAACTGCATTCTGATGGAAAACTGGTCCATCCAAGTTTTTCTGAACACCGCTAATTAATATATATAAAATAAAATCAGGAAGTCAAAATGATTTTAGAATTTTTCCCTAAAAATCTCATCAACATACCCATTCCTGCAGAAATATTTTGATTTGGACAAAACTGCATTTTCCAATAGAAAACTGTTTTGTTAAAAAAAAATTCAACCAGCTCTAATTGCTATGTTTTGTGGCCTGTACCATGCAGGGGATAAAACTAACCTAGAGGATCATAATGGTCCCTTCTGACTTAAGTATCTAGGAATAAATAAAGTATATTTTGTGCTTTTATTTCAATAAAGGTATTACTTGATATCTACACGCTTCTGAATATACGTTAACTAATAAAAGCCCTAGACATGTATAAACCTTGGTTTAGACAAATAAGGTGGGTAATATCTTATCTGATCAGCTTCTGTTTGTGAGAGACAAGCTTCCCAGCCACACAGCTCTTCTTCAGGTCCGGGAAAGGAACTCTCAGCATCACGCCAAAATGTAATGTTGAACAGATTGTTTAGTATTCAGCACATATTGTAAGGGACCGTTCAAGGTATAATGGCCCATTAACACCTCTGCAGTTATAGGACAAAGAGAGAGGGTTAGATTATTGTTACAATAATAAGCCATACATTTAGCAAAAAGAAAAGGAGTACTTGTGGTACCTTAGAGACTAACCAATTTATTTGAGCCTAAGTCTCTAAGGTGCCACAAGTACTCCTTTTCTTTTTGCGAATACAGACTAACACGGCTGCTACTCTGAAACCATACATTTAGATGGCCCTTGTAGCATGGCTCAAACAGTATTAATATTTGTTACCCAAGTGCTTTTTTTTTTTTTTTTTTTAAAAAGCACTATTAATATTGTGAGTTTCCAAGACAACCACCCCCCTGTCAGAGCCACAACGATTTAGTGGCATGGAGGCAGATTACCCAGTATGCAGAGGTACCTTGCAGACTGCAGAGCTAGGCTCTGCACCGGTTCCTGGAAGGCCACTTCAGAGTGGGGAGATGTGGCCAGTATGTTGTCAGACTCAGCTCAAACTCCTGTAGGTTAAGTACATGCAGATCTCAAGGTCTATTCCAGCTAGAGGCTGCCTTGCTCATGGGAGGCCTTTGATTCTTTACCAGAGTTCCCCATGTGAAAAGCTTGTTTATACGGTCTGTATGCAGTAGTGTGTCAATTTCACCTCCAAAGGTACTGGGGCTACAGAGGTGCAGCCTGGGAATAGGCAAAGGCAGCAGGTCCTACCCCCTTGCCAATGATGAGTGGCATTACAGACCGCCATCTGCCCCAGTGAGCAGTGGCTAGATGACTGGCAGTAGCCACTGAGGCAAGGTTGGTTTAGAGGATTAGGGGTTCCCCTAGGAGGGGAGACCCAGAGCATGGGGGCACTGCTGGGGCAGAACCCTGTGGTAAAGGGCACTGGGGTCTGGGAGGGACATGGGTGCCTGAGGCAGGTGAGCCACCAGCCTACAGAGGGCGCTCCAGGCTGGAATCGAGCTAATTCACACAACAACCAGCAGGAGGCGCTGCACCGGCAAGCATCACTTCGCTACACTTACCCTGATATGAAATGTTCTGTATCTGCAAGACAACTTACACAGTCAACATTTCTAAGGCACAGCATACACTAACATATCTCAACTCACCAATAAGAAGTTACTCTTAACATATTTTTAAAGCTCATTTAAAGATATATTCCCCATCAATGGGGTCTGTTCTCCCATTGGATGACAGCTACTTCCACTAATGCTGCGTTAAGAGCACTATTCGTCCCCATACACAGATGGGAGCCTCAGATCTCAGTTGTATTTCCCACCAAGAAAACTGCATCTGACCTTGTTTCCTGCAAACAAAGTTGAAAACTGCTGTACTCTTGTGTAGACAGGGGAAACTACATTTCATACTTGTAGGAAAGTGATGTTTGACTATCAACAGCAGTGAGACTTTTCCCAGCACACTGACTTGGGAGAAATTGCCATGCCTCACTACCACTGTTCTGTAGAGAAGTGGCTTTAGAGAGATGGGGTCTGGGTGTGAAGAGATATGCAAGTTTGCTTATTAAACTGATTCCCAAAAGCAGCCTGTTAGGAAAGCATTTATTTTGCATCTTCATTAGTTCAATGAAGAAAATACTGGCAAGGTCAGTAAATTCGTTACACTCATACTGGAAACTTCTTGAAATTATGTCTAAATTGAAAAGTTACTGCATTTTTTCCTAAACACCTACATAGACCTCACTATCTAGACTCTGATTTTATTTTACACTGAATTAAAATTAACTTGTGCATAATTAAAAATGAAAACACTTTCCTTTTACACAAAATACCATATCACCCCCCACAAAGCATTACATATCAGTTTATGGTTTTAGCACTGGAATACTAAGCAACCAGTTAAGAATTACAGTTTAGTGGCAAGAGCTCTGTGACCAACAGAAAGAGAAGTTTCATCCACTGTATGCAACAATTTGTATGAATTACCAAGAAGTGTATTAAAAAGTTAGTTTACAGCAATTGCATGTGAGGTTAATTCCCCCCAACATCTTAAGTTTCTGCAGAGCAGGGTGGTGAATATGGTGGGAACATATTAAAGTTAACGATTTGCTACATGATATGAATGCAATACTAATCAAAAAGGTGGTATTTACTGCACTGTCAAATTCCACATTTGCAAATGCAAACAAGAAATTAGATACAATTTTTATTTCTGTGACCAAAATTAAAAATATCTTTAACCACAATTCTGCTTCATCACAGTGCGGAATATTTCAAGGATTTATTGAGGCATATCTTTACATACAAAAGTAGAGATTGAGGAAAAGCCAGAGTAGTCTATACAAAATACAGTCTGTGTACATTCTGAAGCTGTACCTTCTCAGTAGCTGTTTATACATTTTTCAAACTGATCCCTTATCCAACGATTTAGAATGTTTTATACCATCAGAATTTCTAGATTATAAGAACCATTAACATTGAGCGCATATATTTATACCCTTCAATTGTCAATCCAGATGGCTGAAAGAATGTGACCTAAACTGGGTTTGCACAGTTTTGAGGGACAGACTAACCGAGGAACTCACATGGTCTGAAATGGAGATCTTAGCATAGGATAACCGACGCTGCAGCGTATTTAAGACTAAAAATCCCAGGTGAAATACTGGCCCATCTGAAGTTAACGGCAAAACTCCCATTGTTCTGCAAGACCAGGACTTCACCCCTTGTTTTTGAGATGCAACACTTAGGGCACATTTTCTTGCTCTTCATATTCTTTTCAGATACTGCACCCACAAAAAAGTTAAAGAACAAATGGAACAAAAGCAAACATCTTTTAAAAACACTGAGTGGTGTTAGGGGAGAGCTAAGCAGTGCTCTGAGCAAAAGACACTGAAGTGAACATGAGCGAGTTCATACTAAAAAAAATGAGCGAAAATTATCTTTATCCAAAATGGAGACATTATTGCTGCTACACTTCTGCTACTGGCTGAAAAAGGGAATGACATGGGAAATGGCGACACTGTGAAATGAACTATAGATGCTTTTAAAGCTCTCTACAAACTTTTTTTGTCCTAAATATACTGCAGCGTTAACAGCTATATTGAAACAGTTTTACAGTTTCAAGAGAAAACAAGCGTTGTGTACTTTAGAAAGCAACTCCAGAAGTTAATGAAGACCCCAGTCTGAGGGAAAAATTATTTCCCACTATCACATGGAGAAACAGTTCTCACTACAAACCTCATCTTCAATTAATAATTTAAAGAAAAACCCACCAAACCCTTCTGTTGCATATCTGAAACAGAAATTCTTTCAGCACACTTAGGCCCCAGTCCTGCAACTGCATCGGAATGAGCTGACCCCCGAGCTTTCACAAGACAGTACTTAAGTCATCAGCAGTGACTCACCACATTTACAAGAACATTTCAGGAGTATTCAAAACAGTAAATGTTAGTACTATAAGAAATGCTCAACTCATTTCTTAAAAGGATACAGAGACACTGGCTCTTCAAGTACCTTTCCCAACGTGCTACTTTACAAATTTAAATTTAAAGCATTTCTTTCTGCATCATCTGTGCAAATGTGTATCTGTAAGTATTATTGCACATTAAAAAAAGCTTTGTAGTGAAAACAGGACTGAAGACATGGCATTCTCCAAACAGAACAAAAAGCTATCTGTACAGTAAATGCTAATTTAAAGAATGCCAAGATTTAAAATCTAAGCACATAATACTGACAAAATGTTAAATTGGACAATATACATAAATTACATTTGCAAATACTTGTAGAAATTTTAAACATTTAATACTCTTAATTTCACAAATCAGCTAGATCACTGTCAAACAAAGGATCTAATTAATGAATTAAAAAATGTCCCCCCCACCCCACCAGAAAAATATCATTGAGAAACAAAAAGGAAAAGAGAAACAACCTGCAATCTTAGACAAAGCACTGGAAAGAGTCAAAGCATTTCAGCTTATAGAGGTAGTACTAGTCACATCCAGCTAGAAATACATTATATTTGTACTATGATGAAATAACGTAGTAAAATGTAGAAAGACTATAAAATTTACAAAAATAAATAGTTTTGAATGCTTTAGAAAATGCAAGATACTTCACTGACAAGTGTCTTGAGTCTGCTTTTCCAACCAAATGGAAGTGACATTTGTTTTAATATTTTTAAAATATACCTATATCTCTAGTAATGCTGATGGATTTGCACAATCAAAATATGCAACTCCAATGTATGCCAACTTGACATGTATTTTAATATTAAAAATAAAATCTAGGCTTCATAAGAGACTCCCATATGAAATTCACTTTGTATGTAAATTCTTCTGAAATTAAAAATTGCACATAAACATTTATTCAAAGGGGGTGAGGGGTGGCGGGTAAGGATATGTGCATGTTTTTATGTCAATACACACACATGCACCCCCAGAAGGAAAAAGATGATTGCACAATTTCTCAAATAAATAATTTCATTTTAAAAACTGCCACTTTTTTGATTTTAACTGAGACATTTTAAGAACTACTTGTGGACAATTGTGTTTTGTTTTAAAAGAAATTCCTTGCAGCTTTCCCAGCCAGTGGCTTTATCCTCAAACCAATGTTAAGTGGCAGTACGGAAAGTATCTTTGGTTAAAAAAAAAATAAATATCAAGATCCAACAAGAATTTCCATGATATGGTCCAACTCACTCAAATCTGTTCTACATATTGGAATATTGTTTGCTGAGGAAGAATTGCAAGATGGGAAGGTTTTCAATGTTTCTTCTGTAGCAGCAGAAGGTGGTCTAGGTGCCATTAGTGGGGGAGAGCAGAAGTCTGAATCATACATTGAAGTGTCAATATCTTCAAAGATGTCATCTATAGCCAAATCTTTTAAGTAACTGGTTGAATTCGAAATTTCAAAGGAACCAAATACACATTCTGCTCCCTTCAAATCTTGTCTATCATCTTCTAGTTTTAGACATGTGTTTTCTGGAGACTTCGGCTCATCATCTCCAGCTGGAACCAAAGAAGTAGGTGGACTTATATCTTCCATGAAGTCCAAATCCTTCAGAATAGATGAAATGGCAGATGACATGTCATCATCTGAAACCATCAGCAGGCTATTTTCAATTGGGCCTTCTGCAGACCACGAGTTACAACAGTTAGACTCTTGCTGGTTACTACCTGAAGGCAAATGTAAAGAAATTCCAGATGAATCAATTCCTGGGTAGCTGTGAGGATTGGGAGCAATGCCATTGCATACATTAATTGGCTGCTGGCTACTCTCTTGTCTCATTTCCTCCTGAATTTGCCTTACTGTGTTGGCTATGAGCACAGAACGGTGTAAGTTTGGTTCCACCAGCATTTTGTAAGTTTGTAGTTTAGTGAGGCACATATTCAGCACTAACTGCCTCTTAAGTGGATAGGGCAGATTTCGACTGGAATCAAAGGCACTTGAGAGACCAGCCACGTTCTCCTCATAGTCACTCAGCTTGCGTTTTAGGCCTCTCCCCAACATGAACCTGCAAAAGAAAAATTCTAGTCAATCTTTTATACTTTTAATTAAGCATCATTGGAAAACACCACACTTTTGCAAAAGCTACATCCCTAACAGTGGGCAGTGGGGATAACGGAGACAGTTTATCTAAATTAATCAATGCTAATGAGAGCTGATCACACATAGCTATTAAAAAGGGAGCATACCCTCTCTTCGCCAGACGTTTTTATTTCTATTGAGAAAGATGTACTGTTTTCCCAACTAGATTCCCTAATAATCCTTACAATTTTAGATTGGAGAAAAAAAAATTTCAGCTATTTAATCATGAGATGTAAATTGTATTTAACAATAGTGAAAACTACAAAAAATTACATCAACAGGACCATACTGAAGCTCAGGATGGATAAAAGTTAATTTAAAAAAAACCCAAACCCCCCAAGTTTTTTGGATAAAATGCTTTTTGAGGAAATAGGGATTATAAATTCGAATTCTATAGTATGAGATAATATATTCATGTAATGCTTAAGAAAAGTTTTGTAAATGAGTTCCAATAGTTCATGGATTAGGGGTTCCACAGGCTTCTGTATAGATTATTTAGGTTAATCTTTCTATCTACCCAGTGGGACTCAGTGCTCAGTCTAGAAGATACCATCAGAGATGCTTAGTTTTGCAGTTCTCAAACTGTGGGTGTGTGTCTCCAGAGGTAACATGCTTGTTAACAGCAAAAGTGTTTTTAAAATATATAAAGGTGAGAAATGACAGATCTCAACTCTGTACACAAATTTGCAGCCGGACAATAGAGTCAATCCCTTACCTCTCTCTAAAAGTGCAAAGTTTCAAAACGTTCAGTGAACAGAAGGTTTTTGGGGTGGAATAGATCTGGACAAGGAGAAAGTCCAGAGATAAATGTGAGAAGAGAGGAACATATGCTTGTTTTTTAAAACTATTATAGGTTTGCTGTTGAAGAAAAAATCCACAATGCTTAACATTGTTGTTTTAGTTAAATAAAACAATTTAAATGCCTGTCTGGTGATGTTCTCCTCCTAATACAGCCTGGAAGGAAAATCCTCCAAATATTAATGATTAACCTGCTGAATGGGAGATATTTATGAAGTCATTGGGAGGTGAACTATCTGCTTCAATTACCTTTGGTAAATGAAAACCAATCATTCACTTTCTGATATAGCTGTAAAACTAAATCTGAAAAGTTTTCAAAATAAATTACTGTTTAAAAATGTATAGTGTGTACCTTCTAAAAATGAAACCTACATCTACCTCTGAGTTGTGAAGAATATGTCTCAAGTTGCAGTGGGGGAGGTTTAGATTGGATATTAGGAAAAACTTTTTCACTAAGAGGGCGGTGAAACACTGGAATGCGTTGCCTAGGGAGGTGGTGGAATCTCCTTCCTTGGAAGTTTTTAAGGTCAGGCTTGACAAAGCCCTGGCTGGGATGATTTAACTGGGAATTGGTCCTGCTTCGAGCAGGGGGTTGGACTAGATGACCTTCAGGGGTCCCTTCCAACCCTGATATTCTATGATTCTATGTATTAAGGTTATACCAACCAACAAGAATGCACTTTTACGTAGAAAACCATGATTAAATAGAGGGTCTTCCTGACTAGTGATTTAAATCAAATCCAACCTATTGAAGCTTTTTATAGCTGCAGAACTTCTTAATTGAAGATTTTGTAGGCTTACTAGGCCAAGTATTTTGGAATAGAGCTCACAACCCTTTCAAGCTAGAAAGACAGAATTATAGAGGAATTCAATAAAGATAGGAAAAAGGGTCACAGCTATCCTGCCAAGTAAACAGAGGTTCATTATTATAACTGCCCTAGCTATATGGAATATTTCAGAATTTGCATTATATTATTTACTTGTTAGTGGACAATATAGTAAAAATTGCTAAACAGGTTTCATTAACCTTTATTTTTATATGGTCAGAACTTTCTAAAAATATACCTTGCAAGCAGAAATTTCCTTTCCTGAATTCCCCTCCTCTCCCAACTGGAACACACAGCTGCCCCAGTTGAGTTCAGCACAGTCCCTCCCTGTGCCATGAAACTTACAAGATGGATTTTGAGACTTAGCACATACAGGTAGTAGGTCTCACTGAGTAGATCAGCCACTAGGTAGGGTAATATAATAAAGTTGCGAGGAATAGAAAATTAGCTACTACACTCCCACAATAGAAAACCGTATTCAGTCAGTGTTTGAGACACAAGGTGGGTGAGGCAATGTTTTTTATTGGCCCTGCTTCTGTTGGTGAGAGACTAGCTTTCGAGCTTACACATAGCTATTCTTCAGCCCAGACCCGAAGAAGAGCTCTGTGTAAGCTCTAGTATCCTGGGACTGACATGGCTACAACATTTCAGTCAGTGTTCATATGTAGATGTGCTCCCTACATATGTACATGTGAAGTGCACCCCATTTAATGTATGCCAGTAAGCACCAGTGAGCCCAAAGGGCTTAAATGTGTTTAAATTCCTTCATAAATGCAAACTTCTCAATGGATGTTGTCAGCACTTATGTTGCCTTAAGATATTACACCAGGGATTTCAAGCCATTTATGTGTGGATGCGACTAAATAGTCAGACAATTTAAAAGTACAGGCAGTGAAAAGGCAGCAGTGAAGGGGTCCAGATATGCCAGGCAAGGGAATTTGGCTGCAGGACAGCCCCTTTCCATTGCTGGTCAAGAATCCTGCCAGTCACTGCACCAAACAGTGAGGGATTTTGATTTATGGTTAAACAACTTTTCTGGGGACTTCAACACTCCAGACTACTCTTTAACTCCAAGAACAAAAAACAAACGAGAAGCCTACAGTCTCACTTAATGAACTAAGTGGGGAGTAGAACGCATCATGCAGTTTCATTCCCAAATGGAAATAGAGCATGTAGAAGCTTATTGAAGACCCTTAAGGGGGAAAAACAAGCCTGCTGCTTCTCAGTGACCTTACTAGAGAAGGTAAGTGGAATTGCATGGCACCAGAGATGACAACTGCAGGCTCCTGTGGGCTCTCGCTTGTAGATGATCCCACAGATGTTAAGGCCTTGAAAACAGAGGTATCCATCTTGGACTCCCCAGCTAAGTTCCCTACATGCTGCTGGGCCACGCAGCAGCCTATTTATCGCTCAGGGAACCCACCCATATTTAGCATGCAAACACTCAAGGGAACCTGCCCGGGGACCTGCTGCAGCTGGGGTGCCCCTCTCCCCAACTTAACCCAGCCCCCAACCTACCGCTGCAGCCCTCCAGCCCCAACTATGCTGCAGCCCAGGTGTCCCTCCCATGGCTTGGCTCCACCCTGGACCTGCAGGGGCTGGGGGAGGGGCGCCTATCCTGTGGCCCTTGCCCTGGAGCTGCCACAGCAGGGAGAGGCGCCTCTCTCTCTCTTCCCCTTCACCCCCACTGCTGTAGGGAAGAGAGCGCTAGGGAGAAGTTCTCACCCCGGCGTAGCCCCAGAGCACCCTCCTGCACCCCTCATCCCATGCCCCATCCCAGAGGCCCTCCCCGCCAACCCTCTGCCCCAGTCCTAAGCCCCCTCCCACACTCTGAACCCCTTGGCCGCACCCCCACCATATGAGTTTTGTTATGTGCACCGACCGATTGGCTATAGTGGTGCACATAAAATTCATTCCGCACATGGGTGGGAAAAATTAGAGAAAACACTGCTCCACAGTGTAGGTATGCAGCTCTTCCCCCCTCCCCACCCCAAACAGCCCACCTACACACAGCACCCAGAATTCAGTCTTCCTCTCAAAACTGTTCCATAACTGCCAACATTTATATGAAACCCCACAAATTCCTGGATCTGTTCTTACTTCTCAAAACAGATTTTTCACAGATTTATAGATTCCAAAGCCAGAAGGGACCACTGTGATAATCTCTTCTGATCTCCTGAATAACACCAGCCAGAAAACTTCCCTGAAGTGATGCCTAGAGAATATCTTAGAAAAAAATCCAATCTTGGTTTAAAGATTGCCAGTGATCTGGAATCCACCACAACCCTTGATAAATTGTTCCTCTGGTTAGTTACCCCTCACTGTTAAATTACTTTTTACTTGAAGGGGAAAGTAAACTTTGTACGCTGGACTATTTCAGCCTCATAGCTCTAAACATACTAGGAATTTTGTACTGCATATGTAAAAAAGTTACTTTTCCATTTTTGGGGGGAGGGTGGGGGAAGAGAACATGCAGTAGTCCTTGGTAAGAACTAATTGCAAAGTTTCAGCTTGAGAAATTCAGCAGCGAGTACACTTCATAAAATCTTACACCAGAAAAGTCCTCCCTCTACCCTTTCATCTCAAAAAGTGAATAGATTTTGCTCCATACTCTCTCCTTCAGTCCCCTCTCCCCAAATTCACCTACAGCCTGAGAACACATACAGAAAATTGTATCTAAAGATTTTCAGAAAGCTAAAAAGGGAGGTAATGTTTTATAATGGAAGTCTCAACATAACACTAACTATAAAATTTATAAACAGCACATTTTGCTATAAACAGACAATTTCTCACATTTACAGCACGCAAATGGAGAGTCAAACTGTGGCAGACAACACCACAGAAATGCCTGCAAATAAATCAGAGACAAGGTGGGTGAGGTAATATCTTTTATTGGACCAACTTCTGTTGGGGGGGGGGGGGGGCTTTACAGCTATGCAGAGCAGGTCTGGGAAAGGTACAGTGTCACAGCTAAATACAAGATCAAACAAATAGTTTAGTATATGTAGTTAGCACATATTCTAAGAGACCACTCAAGGTGAAGTAGCCCATTAATACCCTTGTAGTCATAAGACAAAAAGGGCAGTTAGTGGGTTACGATTGTTGTAATAAGCCATAAATCTGGTCATTATTCAGCCCATGATTTTTAGCGTCTAGCACAAGTTATGAACCTGGGAGCTGAAATTCATCTTTTGAAAGTGTTGTGCAGGTTTCTTTTGATGATGAGGACAGATAGGAACACCATCTCACAAAGCGATCTCTCTATACCGGACCTGTCTTTTATTATGTTCCTATGAGAATTCATTTAACAGTATAGGATTGTCTGGTTTCACCCACACAGTTGTTATTGGGGCCTTTAGTGCACTGGATGAGGTACACCACGTGTTGTGATATCCATGGGTCCTACACATGCCTCTTGGAAGGTGTGTTGTGGAGAGTTGTTGATCATTGTAGAAGTGGAGGTATGTCTGCAAGTTTTGTGTCTGTTGTTCTAACAGGGCCTGATGCCGCTTTGAGTTGGTGTGTCCTGGTCTGTGGGGAGCCTGCTTCCGATGATGATCTTGGAGAGGTCGGGGGGTTGTATGAAGGCCAGAAAAAGGGGTTCAGGGAAGATTTATTTCAGGATGGGGTCTCCATTGAGTATGGGTGGTAGTAGTTTGATGATACCCGAGATGGGTTCCAGTGTTGAGTGGTAGGTGACGACTAGGGTTGTGTGGTCAGAGGGGGTTTTATTTCTGTATTGAAGCCGGTTCTCTTGGAGTATTTGGGTGCCCTGTTCCATGATGTGAGCTACTTTTCTGGCGGAGTGTCCTTGTTTGGTCAAAGTGGTTTTGAGTGCGCTAATGTGTATTCTGAACTTTCTCCTCAGAGCATATTTTGTGGTATCTGGATGCCTGGCTGTAGATAACAAATTTCTTGGTGCATTTGGGGTAGTTACTGTATCTATGAAGATAGGTGTACTGATCCATGGGTTTCTTGTATGTAGTTGTCTGTAGGGTTCCATTGTTGAAGCTGATTGTGGTGTCTAGGAATTTGATGTTAGTGTGGGAGCATACCAGAGACAGTTTAATGGATGGGTGGTGGTGGTTGAAATTGTGGTGGGAATTAGAAGGAATTTTAAGTAATCTGTCCAGAGGACGAAAAATATCATTGAGGTGTCCTCAGAATATCCCTGGTTCTGTGGTGCATTTACCCAGAAATTCTTCTTCAAGGTCCCATGAGGAGGATGGCATACTGGGGAGCCATGCTAGCACCTATGGTTGTTCCAATTGTTAGACAAAAGTGTTCGTTGTTGAATGTAAAATTGTTATGGCTGAGCATGAAATGGATGAGTTTGGCAAAACAATGTAGTGGATACCTGAGGGTTGTCCACTGTCTTGTAAATATTTGAGGCAGACAGCTATGCAGTCATTATGGGGGATGTAGGTGTATAGGAAAGTGAAATGCATAGTGGCATGGATGGTGTTCCGAGGGAGGCTGTTAATGGTGCAGTGTTTGGACATTTCACCTGGAATGATCCTCAGAATATGTGTTTACTACTTATGCTAAACTATCTGTTCAATCTTGTATTTAGCTGTGATACCTTAAGTACCTTTCCCAGACCTGAGGAAGAGCTGTGTGTAGCTGAAAAGCTTGTCTCTCACCTCACACACTTTGTGTCTCTAACATCCTGGGACTGACACAGCTACAACAACTCTGCATACTATAAATAAATCAGTCAGATGTGACTTGCCCATCCTTTAGACTTTTTTGGTAAGGTATGGGAATTTGTAAATGCTACTCCCTAACAATAGATAAGAATAGTCAATTAATTGTAAATCAAAAAATCAATATTCAATGCCTACATCAACACAGATTAGGGTGGGAAGAGGTTTGAAATGTTAACAGCAGATATTCAAGGAAGCCCCTTTGATGCTGGATATTAGTTATTTTTTTACTTTTTATAGTCACTGTTGGTGCATCATCTTAAGACCTGCAAAAGGAAAATAAAAAATGTGAAGTGCATGGGACAGTTACAGTCTTAATAGCTTTACCTAATAGCTTTCTTTGACAAGGTAACAAGCCTTGCGGATAGGGGGGAAGCAGTAGATATGGTATATCTTCACTTTAGTAAGGCTTCTGATACTGTCTCACATGACCTTCTCAAACAAATTAGGGAATATAGCCTAGATGGAGCTACTATAAGGTGGGTGCATAACTCATTGGAAAACCATTCCCAGGGAGTAATCACCACAGTCAAACTGGAAGGGCATACTGAGTGGGATCCCACAGGGATTGTTCTTGGGTCCAGTTCTGTTCAATATATTCATAAATGATTTAGATAATGGCATAGAGAGTACATTTATAAAGTTTGAGGACAGTACCAAGTTGGGAGGAGTTGCAAGTGTTTTCGAGGATAGGATTAAAATTCAAGATGATCTGGACAAACTGGAGAAATGGTCTGAAGTAAAGAGGATGAAATTCTATAAGGACAAATGCAAAGTACTCCACTTAGGAAAGAACAATCAATTGCACACAAAAAAAGGGAAATGACACCTAGGAAGGAGTACTGCAGAAAGGGATCTGGGGATTATAGTGGATCACAAGCTAAATGTGAGTCAACAGTAACAGTGTGGCAAAACAAAGCCAACATCATTCTGGGATGTATTAGCAGGAGTGTTGTAAGCAAGACACTAGAAGTAATTCTTCCACTCTATTTCATGCTAAGGCCTCAGCAGGAATAGTGTGTCCACTTCTGGGCACCACATTTCAGGAAAGATGTGGGACAAATTGGAGAAAGTCCAGGGAAGAGCAACAAAAATGACTCAAGGTCTAGACAACATGACCTATGAGGAAAGATTGAAAAAACTGGGTTTGTTTAGTCTGGAGAAGACGGGGGGAGGAGGCAGGTGGCATGATCACAGTTTTCAAGTACATAAAAGGTTTTTTACAGGGAGGAGGGAGAAAAATTCTTCTCCTTAAATTCTGAGGGTAGGACAAGAAGCAATGGGCTTAAATTGCAGCAAGGGAGGTTTAGGTTGGACATTAGGAAAAAACCCTGACAGGAATTTTTAAGCACTGGAACAAATTACCTAGGGGGGTGGTAGAATCCTACCTCTTCCTGTCCCTGCTCCACCCCAGCCCCTCCTCTTCCCACACCCTTCCTTAAACGTGCCCCGTCCCCGCTCCTCCCCTTCCCTTCTTGTGCCTCCTGTACACTGTGGAACAGCTGTTCAGCAGTGTGCAGGAGGCGCTAGGAGGGAGGGGGAGGAGTTGATCAGCAGGGCCAATGGCCCTGGACATGACTCATGGATCCCCTGGAGTCCATGGACCCCACTTTGAGAAACCCTGGTCTAACTGTTCTTAAAAACCTCTAAACACCTTTCTGGAATGGTCTAATTATTACTTAGTCCTGCCTTGAGTGCAGGGGACTGGACTAGGTGATCTACTGAGGCCCCTTCCAGTCCTATACTTTATGATTCTATGAAGTGGCTCAAAACAACAATGCCTAGATATTAACCAGTCCTACTACTATATACATTAAAAAAAAACCAAGCAGTTCTATATTTGAGTTAAGCGTATTTTTTCTACTCGGTTGCAGGGACAACTGATTACTGTAGAGAGAACACAGCGTGGCTAACACTCAGCTATAATATGCAGTTCTGAGAAAAGAAAAACTAAAGGACTTCAGTTTCTGCTGAAGACATTGGTAAAGCCTGGACCTGGTTTTGCCCATACAACTGGAAAGGGTTTACTCCCAGACAACACAAAAACACAGAACGTTAAACAATCAAATTAGAAATCCACTGGCAGATTAATGCCAGATCCTTACCACGCAAGGATCCAAGCCCAGCACAAGGCAGAAGGCCTCCCAACTTCCCTTTCATGTGAGTACTGCGTACAACCAGCAGTAGTCCAGCTGACTACTTTAGCAGACAGTCCATTACCACACATTTTCCATTAAGACAACCTGCTGCTAGATTTCTGGGTAGAGGGGGATGGCAGGAAGAAAGCCCCCCTTCACCCCAGAGAATGATCCCATCTCAGATTTTCAGAACATATTGCAGGCCTTCCGATGCATCCATCTGCCTGGACCATAACATTATTTAGCGTGTGCAGAGTCGTCTAGCCAAGCAATGGCATCTTCAGTAGCATGATGCAGTTCTTCTAGGCCACCGCTGAACCTAGTCAGCAGGCATTCATTGACAATGTGCATCATCTTCTGTGTTGCGTCATAGCTGAACTGGACCATAACTGAAGAGTGCTGTCTCCTCTAAGGTAACAGGATGCAAGAGATGGAGCAGCACTCAGGAACAACTGAGGGTGGGGAGCAGATGGGGAAGGAGTGGGGGGGAAGCCAGGAAGGTGAGAAAGGAATGAAAGTGAGACTCCTACATCAATATACACAAATACAGACTATAGGATGTTCCTGTAGGAAATCAAATTTGCCATTCAAAATGAAGTTTTAAGTTACATGTGGGGCTAGTAGTTCTGTCTATTGTTAAGTTGCCTAATACTTTCCATTACAAAGATGTTGCTTTCAGTTGGTTTTAACTTTGCCAAACTTCAACTATCTGGGCGGAAGTTTTTCACAAAAATAGTTCAGTTGTTTCAAAGAACAAGACTAGAGACTATACTGAGCAAATCACCTAAATCAAACTTTTTAAAAGTGGTCATTAATTGTCTCTCTCTTTTTCTGGATGCTCAACTTAAGACATCTGGAGTCCAATTTACAGAAATGCTGAGTTCTTAACTGTAGATCAAGTCTATAGAAAATGTGCTTTGAACATACAAAATGCAAAAATAATGTGAAATACTCAAAAATCAGAGCCTACATAATCTCAAATTGGACAACCAAAATTAGAATACTCTGGCAATTTGGGGCACAATCTTTGTGGGGGGGGGGGAAATCTATTTTATGAATAATGTCACTACCCCATCCCATGGGAGCATTGTGAAAGTAATTTAATTAATGTTTGCAAAGCAGCCATCTGCTACAGTTAAGAGTGTCATAGAAAAGCCATGAGAAAATATCTAATTCTGCAATCAGTGCAGGGTTTAGATAATGTGCAGCAAAAGGCCTGGAACCACATGCTGAACAAGGATAAAAAAATATTGAATAGCTTACCCATTCAGGGAGCGTCATCCATCCTGCACACTGAATGAAAAAAACAGTATCTTAATACATATGTAAAAGAGGGCCAAATTAAGGTTGTACAGGAAACCGAAATCTAGCATTTCCTAACTTTTGAATGTTTGACTTCACAACCTTCAAGTTATTTTAATGTAATTTTTCTGCAATACATATTTAGGCTTCATTGTCAATCCAGGAACCTTTATATGTCTAATCAATTTCACTAATATAGGTAAATGCTAATCCCTACATTCTCTCTCAGAGAGGTACATGGTGTTTTAGTTAATGCAAACCTATCCGCTTTAGGTAGGAGACACTCAGCTAAATTCCAGCTCATGGTGCTGAAACTTTCAGAGACATGGGCATTAAAAACCTTAAAGTTGCATGAAACAGTTTTATATAGTTTGTTTTAACTTTTCATTTCACAGTGTGCCTATCACACTAAAAACTCCAACACACACATGCATTAATGCTCCCCCCACAATAGCTAAACAAAATAAGTTCTACCTCTTTAATACTAGCTGTTCTAGAAATGTTTAAGAATAATACAGTTAGTCACTGTAGCTTTCTAAACATTAGACTTAAAACTCTTTAGTACATGAAGAGGACTGAGAGCAAAGCAAATTTGTTTTTAATCAAATCTATTTCTAAATCCATAGAAGGGGTGAGACTTTTAGAATACCTAGTCTTATTTGCAGCAGCCTTAACTGTGCCTGTTTAATGTGGCTGTCTGCCTAACTGCACTAATGCTGCAAGTCTGTTTTTAGAAGCTAGATAATTTTATAAGTATGGAAATTTTAAAGATGATGATAAAACCAAAGCAGCTTGCTATAACTCTGCAGCTAACATTTCCACTAGTAACCATGATACTACTGTAATTTTACACTTCAATTCTGTGTCAAATACACTCTAATGTTGACCTACAAAAGACATGAAGCCCCTCTTACCAAATAAACCACATTTTATCAGGCCTTTTGCTTTACTTTCTAGTATAAAATAATTTGTCAAACTGTCACAAGAGTATATTTTTAACAGCTGCTCCAGGTTTCTATGGGTAACAACGTTTAAGAGAACTGTAATTTTTTTCAGGTACTTTTTTTTGTACTGCTCCATTACACAGCATGGAACTATGACCACGTTGTTTAATTTTGTAATCCACTTCCCACTATAATTTTTGGAACAGACAAAGAACCAACCTCTATCAATTCCATACCCAGATAATCCTGTGTTACTGCTCTCCAGTTGTCAGTCCTTTCAAACAGCTGACAGAATTGTACAATCTGGTCAACAGAGAAGCACAAACTGGACATGCTAGAATTGTAGGAGGAGCTTCTGGAAACTGCTGTGAAGTGTATCCTTGCTTTAGCCTAATTCCAGGAAGCTACTCAACACTCAAAAATAGGGCCCTAGCAAAATGATTGTGTGTGTACCGATTTCAAAATTGTACTGTAAATATACAAAGTGAGCACAGACTAAGCCTGTGTCAACATAAACCTGAGATTTGTACTTATCCAGTTAGAAACGAAAGGACAAGTTATCTAAGTTTAAGGAAAGTGTAATCTATAAAAACTAGAACACATTTTAGAAAATAATTTAGGGTCTCCATTGGAGACCCTGGTCATCATGCACACAGAACAATTAAAAATAGGGAATTCTACACTTATGTATTTTGGGTACTGTCCTCACATCTACTTAACCAAAGTTAGCATACAATGTGAACCAACATTGAGTTATAGGTCATTTATCATGGAAAGCTTACATTAAGAGTTTTGAAAGCCTAATTGCTTCTTGACCATTAACAAATCAAAAGCAGCTTCCTTTTCACTGTTAAGAGGGCCAAACACTCCCCATCCATGTCAATAAGCAGAGAGGAGCTCACATCCACAGATCCAGTCTGGAGTAGGTGCTGGCTGAGCAGCATGCTTCTCACTTAAGCCTCATGGTAGCTCCACAGGAATTTTGCCCCTTTGGGTTGGGAGAAAGCAACCATGGGCCACAATTCTAAACTGTACTCAAGTATGAAGGAAGTGGGAGGAGACAGGGAGGCATGTCACTGATCAACCATCAGCAAAGAATGCCAAATGGGAAGCCTGGTTAGAGCAGGCAGCGATGCAAAAGAAACACTCCAGGCTCTCAAATGTTAACCTTGAGAAGCCTGTGGCAGATTATACAAGTGCTACAATTTTAGAGGAAGACACCAGCTCCATCTGTCACAGGGACTGATGCTGCAGAGCAGCTGCTCCTGACATGTGGTGAGGAAGCGCAGCTGGACACAGCCGCAGGAGGAAAGCAGTGAATGATTGAGTTAGAATCTCCCATTACTTCTGCTTGGGCAAGCCCATTTCCTTGTTTCCTCTTTCTACACCTTTCATAAAACATCCTACTAGATGTACGCAACACTGTTAAACTTTGAAACTTGCACCACATGCAGTTCTAACGAGAGAAAGCATCCAAGAAAGTGAATTTATAGAATTTATTACTGTATACGTGTGCACACTTTTCCTTCTCATGAACAACACCCAGCACTGGGGCTAACTGGTATTTATTTGCTGTTACAGTTTCATACTGATGAACACAATCTCAAAGGAAGCATTTGGCCTGCATTATGCAGGTGGTCAGACTGGCTGATCACAATGGGTCCTTCTGACTTTAGAATCTGACTTGGCTTTGTTGGATCTCCTGGTGCTTTTCTTTCTGCACAGGTGAGGGGTTACTTTTATAATCATCTTTACTGTACTTATGCCTGTTTAAGGGCATATCTATGCTACAAAATTAAGTCTACTTAAGTTAGGTCCACTTACACCATCACAGTAATTAAATCAGGCCTTTGTGTCCACACCACGCTCCTTCCGTCGGTGGTGCGTGTCCTCACCAGAAGCACTTGCACCAACTTTAGTGGGGCCTTATGGGGCAATGACAACCGGAGCCCCAATGCCCTGGGCCAACAGCCGGAGTCCCGGGGCTGACAGGGCACCATCTGTCAAAGGCAGCAACAGGCGATGTAAGCAACACAGTGTCTACACAGACACTGTGTCGACCTAACTACACCAACCTAAACGCTACCCCTCTCATGGAGGTGGAGTTATTAGGTCGGCGTAGCGGGCGAGTTAATCGGTGGGCGGAACATTGCAGCATAGACATTTACACAGTTAGGTTGACGTAAGACAGCTTATGTCAACCTAACTCTAATGTAGACCAGGCTTAAGTCGGGTATACTACCTTATGGAAATAGCCACAACATTCATGCTTGCCCTTCTTATTTCCAAGTCTTAATAAAGTAGAATAACTATACCAAGAAAGTCAAAATCAGAAACGTAGAGCTGGAAGGGACCCTGAAAAGTCATCAGGTCCAGCCCCCCATGCTGACACAGGATCCAAGTAAACTTAGACCCTCCCTCACCGGTGTTCATCCAATACCTTCTTAAAAACTTCTAGTGATGGGGATTACACAAGCTCTCTTGGAAGCCTAATCCAGAGTTTAACTACTCTTACATTTGGAAAGTTTGCCTAATATCTAATTTAAACCTCCCTTGCTGCAGATTAAGTCCCTTACTTCTTGGCCTACCTTCAGTAGATATGGAGAACACCTGATCAGTCTTCTTTGTAACGGCCCCTAATATATTTGAATACTGATCAGATCCTCCCTCAATCTTTTTTCCCCCCTCAGGATGCAACAGGCCAATTTTTTTTTTTTTTAAACCTTTTCTCATAGGCAAGGTTTCTAAGCCTTTTATTGTTTTTGTTGCTCTCCTCTGGACTCTCTCCAATCTGTACACATTTTTCTTGGTGTATGGTACCCAGAACTGGACACAGTACTCCAACTGAGGCCTCAGCAGTGCTGAGCATATTAGAACAATTACCTCCAGGTTTTACATACAAACGCCTGCTAATACACCCCAGAATTATATTAGCTTTATTCACAACTGCATCATGTTGTTGACTCATTCAGATACGGCATATAGTTTGTTGTTGACTCATTCAGATATGGCATATGCTTTCAAAATGTCAGATTTTAGAGTGCCCATATGACTGTATGAGGCACTTAAGATAAAAAACCTAAAAGACAAGTCTCACTGCCCCAAACTTACAACGTAAGTGACGGACTTGATAGACAAGAGGATATGGCAAGAAAGGGCACAGGTTATGGAGATTTTACATGATGACCCAGTTTAAGTTCTCATACTTCTTTTTTGTAAAGACTCATTTAACATAGGCAATACTAGAGAAGTGAGATTTTAGCAATAATTTGAATTAGGTGAGGGTTAAGGGCTTGAATAGATTCTGAAAGAGTGGTGTTCCAAGCACTAGGAACAACATAGAAGGAGATATGGAGACAGAGACATAGAGGTACCTACAGTAAGTCAGCAAATTAACAGTGGGCATCTAGAAAGGAAGTTTGTTGTAGATGACTTTTAGAAATAGTTATAATTCAGAACCAAATTGTGCATACAGCTAGTATATGTAACTGTGTGAACTTGTCACCCTCATCTTTTCTCCTTCCTGCCTACTATTTGCCACTTACCTATCAATATGTGGTACTTTTCTGGCTCCCATCACTGTAGTATCTGGGCATGACAATCTTTAATGTATTAACTAATGTACTTGTTGCATCCAGTCTTAGACTGTAAACATCCAAGGGTAAGGGAGCACATCTACCCACATTCTATCTCAGCACCTAGCACAGTAAGGTCCCGACAACTGGCGGTTGAGTATTCCTGCAATGGCTCCCCCCTCCCTTCCCCCTCCGTAAAGAGAGACAAGAGCAGCAAAGAGGTAGAGAAGCTAGTGTTGTTAATGGAGCAGAGATCAAGGGACAAAACAGAAGTGACCAGGCTGGACATTAGGAATGGATTTACACTGACAACCCAAAATAGCTTACATAACACAGCAAGGCGTGATTGGATAATCACAACTAGTGCCCTGCTAGCCAAGGTTCCTGAGGATTTTACAGTTCAACTCAGGTTTCTATTAACAACGGGGCTGGGTCATTTTATGAGGTGAGACAAGAAGGATTCAACATATTATACTAAATGATAAGCTATGACTCTAGCCTTATGGACAGAATGAGACTTACTTAAAAGCATTTTGCTTTTTATTTTAGCTAACTGGTATGAGATGAAATAGGAGGTATGCATGTCTGAAATGGTTTAAAGAGGAATATTGACACATACAGCCTTGAATCTTTGTTACTTCCAAAAATCTAAGCTCTTGTGCAGTGAAGTTATTTACTGGAGCTAGAATCCAAAAGGAAATAGCTCCTCAAAAATGGAAACAGATAATGTGAAGTGATTTTAGAGCAGGACATATTTTTGGTCCCCAAATACTGACAGATGCTTCATATAACTTTTAATAGTAATAGCGGGACTTATCTAAACACAACAACAAGAGATTGTTAAGATTTTCATAAACTACAAACAAGGACAATCCACCTTCCAAACAATGTTTTTAATATAGAAGCAAGAGTCTAAAGAGCACTAAATGAAATAAATGGAGAAATGACAGCCTTGATAAAGCACAGGACTGGGAGTTTGGAATCCTCAGTTCTATTTCGTAACTTCTCTGCATTAGTTTCACTATCTGTAGACACAGGATAATTCAGACTGTCACAGGAGTGTTACAAAGCTAAACTAGTGTTTGTAAAGTACTAAGGTCCTTTGGATAGAAAGTGCTACTCAAGTGAAAAGTTTTACCTTCATCTAAAAATAAGAGGTGAAAAGGAAAAGTATAGCAATAAAGATTATGCTAAGACTTTCTACACTTAAAAGGTACGTCACTCACAAATCATTTTTTGTAAAGCAACGCTAATCAGTTTTCTGTGTACAGAAAACGAACAGCTGTTCACTTACTGCTCCTTATTAGTTTTGGTATTTCATTCTGGGAAAGAAGCAGCTCTGTCAGGATTTGTATTTTTACCTGCTAAAACAGCATGGTGTTATGTCTCTGCGACTGCTTATAGCAACAAACAAGATACAGTACTCTTAGCATCTAACATCCATCACTAGAGTCACTTGCAGGAGAGTGTAATGAGGTAGCATGGCTTTTTAAAAAAAAAAAAAAGGACATAACCATCTTTTAAAAATGTTGTGCCCAAACTTGTGTCATCTGTGTGTATGATTCCACTTTCAGATGTGAATCCTGCAAGTATGTACCCTTAGTATATAAAATGTTGCAGCAGCTACATTTCAGCTGAGATTTTGGGTGAAGGGTTTCAGCAGGAAGAAGGGGAGGGCTGTCATTTAAGCTAAGGCATAGCAGAACAGTTCAGCTGAACCAAACATGATCAAAAGTTACTAAATCTAGAAACTGCAGCAAAAGTTTAATTAAATTTTAACTTTTTAACTGTGGTTCCACCAAAGCAAAATACAGCTGGATTGACAAACTAATTAAAAGATCAGCAGATTTGATGTAATGCCTATTACCAGTTTTTCTTACTTGATAGAAAACAGTTGGAAAAAACCTGCTCCTTCAAGTC
Organism: Eretmochelys imbricata; assembly: GCF_965152235.1. Taxonomy (NCBI): domain Eukaryota; kingdom Metazoa; phylum Chordata; order Testudines; family Cheloniidae; genus Eretmochelys; species Eretmochelys imbricata. The sequence continues at coordinate 116,015,184 of NC_135577.1, forward strand.
ACTTATCTACTGAAGATGCAAAACTATTGCATGTGATCACACATGTAAAACCACAGACAGAAACTGCATATAAGTTTCAGTGATCCAGATGAAAACCCATTGTCAAGAGAATTCAGATTATTCAGAATGATGAAATGCTAGTATGTGGATTTGGCAGAGAATCAGAGAAGTTTCCACCACCAAAATAAATAAATGCAACTGATCGGAGGGGTGGAGAAGGAAGCATATGGCCTTATGCATGAGGAGAAACATTTCAATATTTCACATAATTCACTAAAGTGCATTAAAACATTTGATCCGGCCAAACTGGGATTCATTCTTTTAATCACACCCAAGATCTCATGGTAGAGCAGCATATATCAGAAATACTGCCTCACAAGAGAGCGCAGTAATAACATAACATAGGTATGTCCACAGTACCAAACACAAATCACAACAACAAACCTCAGATCCTGGGTCTACAGACTTGGGCTCACATTACATAGCTAAAAATAGCAGTGTACGTGTTTGTAGTCATGCTGGAGCTTGGGCTCTGAAACTAAGCAAGAGGGGTGAGTTTCTGAGCCCAAGGGGGAACATCTACATTGCTATTTTTACTGCTCTAGGGCAGTGATTCTCAAGCAGGGGTATGTAAAGGGTTCCGGGGGGTACATCAACTCACCTACATATTTGCTTAGTTTTCCAACAGGCTACACAAAAACACTAGGGAAGTCAATACAAACTAAAATTTCATACAATGACTTGCACACACCGCTCTATATATTATCCACTGTCATGTAAGTACAATGTTTGTATTCCAATCTATTTGTTTTATATGGTAAAAATGAGAAAGTAAGTAATTTTTCAGTAAGTGTGCTGTGATACTTTTGTATTCTGATGTCTGATTTTCTAAGCAAGTAGTTTTTAAGTGAGGTGAAACCTGGGGGTACGAAAGAAATCAGACTCCTGAAAGGTGTACCATCGTCTGGAAAGGTTGAGAGCCACTGCTCTAGCGTGAGCTGGAGTCTGTAGTCCTGGAAAGTTTATTTTTATTTTTTTGCACTGTAGACTTACCCCATAAGGCCTCCAATTCCTGCAGCTGAAGCCAACGAGCATGCACCATGGAGCTCACTGCAGGATTTGGGCCCTAGTTATTAAAACCCAGAAAAATGGGGTCTTATGCAAACAATTTATTGTAACACTATAATGTTTAACTGAACAGAAACCTCACATAAAACATGCTATTCAAAGCAAATAATCTGAAGATTTTACGCTATCCACTAAGCATAAAGAAGCCCACTGTCATTTTGGACTGTTGATTTTAAACACAAAAAGTTATTCAGAAGCTGGATATTAAGAGTCTAGCTACAAGCATAACAGAAACCGTGCAGGTAAAAATAAGATTTCACAGAAAAAACATTACCTTTACAAGAGCTAGAAAGGTAGGAAGATTCTAGATTTTGTTTAAAGCGCATTCATCCGAAATGGTGTTGAACTATACAACTGTGATAACAGCCCAAGTCATCCGCTTCAGTAGAATGATGCAACTTTAGGACAGAATTATAAAAATGTTCTATTACTATGACATTGTTTTACAAAAAAAAGTCTTAATATACTAAGACAAACCGGCATGAAATTTCAGACAACTTTCTTAAACTGACATTGTAGATAGTCAGTGCTAATAGGACAACTATAAAACTGAAAAACCTGAATTGATATAAGAGTCAAAATTAAGTTCATCCGATGCCTTGGGCTCATACTTTAAAATTCTAATTTATATTTTGTCAGCAGATGTTAAATGGTAATCACCTTCCATAATTAAACATGACAAAGAAAACTGACCACCAAGTACCAGTTTCAGCTATATTAATTTTGCATCATCTCATCCAACATGCTGCAACAAATTGCTCTCTTTCAGAGGATTTCTAATATGACCATAAAGACAACAGGCAGACCAAGTTTTAAGTAAATTTTTTTGGATAACATACATTTTCAAAACTGATTGTTATCTACTGGGAGATGACATTAGGCATCCAGATTTGGATTTTCTTAAGTTTTAGTTTAATGAAAATATTTTTCACAGTAATTACCCAAATTTCCTCATCTTCAGTATATATGAGGCCATAGGGAATACAGTGAACTGACCTGAGCCATAAATTTGCAAAACACCACACAACATAGTATCATTTTCATCATATCCAGAGAGCACAGTGTGCACGGTTCGTCAGTGCACAACAGAAACTGCAACTTGGTGGCTGAAGTTCAAGTGATGCTAGTGGACTAGGCGAAGGCTTGAGGGTGTAGTAAAAGGGATTGTTCAGCCTCCACTGAGGTTCACAAACTGAGTGCTCTGATAGTCTCATTTATTCTTGGGAGCAGATCCTCTGCTGATGTAAGTTGTCATAATTCCATTGACTTCAGCTATCTGCCCCCCTGGAATCCCATGTGCTGTTGGTAGCAGAGTGCTTTTTCAGCCTGTGGCTGTAATGTTTCTTCAAACTTGGACCTAGCCACAGAAGTCTATTTAGAAAATTCGGCACTAGAGTAAATATCAACACTATATGTAGTTGAAAACATATTCCTTTGTAATCAAGCACTAGCTTTTCAGTTCAAAATCTTCATTTCAACAATCATACTTAATTATTCATAAACCAATATTTTTGTTATCTGTAAGTACATTTAACTTAGTAATTAGTTCTAATATTCTATTAACAGAGAACACCTTACTTTATTAGCATCTGGCAACAGAGAGCTCTGTAAAACGTATGGGTTTGTTTGCCTTTCCACCTCAAAATTTCACCACACAGGACCAGCTGGTAAAAAGAGAAGTAATAATCCAGCAGGAGGATACCCTCCATTTGAGACTGCCAATTTGACCCAACAGTAAGACAACTATTCAGATACAACTCCCTACTACACACATAAATTGGCTTTTTGAAGGTCTGTGCCATTCTTGACAAGAAATTAAAATAGGTTGCTTAAAAACAACTAGAGAGTTGTTTTTAACATTGGGTAGGCATTTAACATTAAAAGGCATGACTAGTTTTTTTGTTTTAAAAAAGCACTAACATGGTTGATAGGCCTGAAAGTTGATCTACTTTTTAAAATCTATTTGTGAAACATATGGGGAATCCATCCGATAAAGTGAGCTGTTGCTCATGAAAGCTTATGCTCAAATAAATTTATTAGTCTCTAAGGTGCCACAAGTACTCCTCATAGTCTTTATAGTCTTTCACTCTGGAAACACAAGTGTGCACACTCATGTCAGAATGGATTTTAGTTTCAAACTTGAGATTAATAAGAAGTTTTCATAATGCAACAGTGATTTTTAACAAAAGTGAAAAATATGCAATGTCCTTTAAAATTTGATCTCTGGTTGGAAAGACTGTTGGAATTCAAGATGTATTGATCTTAATGTCTTTACATACAGACCTTAAAGAGGATTAGCTAATTGGAAAAAGGATCTTTTCCCTAACTACAACTCATTTTCATGCTCCAAGCCACCAGTTTACCATTCTTAGTTCATTTCACACTGGTATGCAATGAGAGACAGTACAAAATACCAAAAAGACTATCAAACACAAGTGGCCTATATACTAGAAAGCATTCATTTTTAGCATATGCTGGGAACCTAACTGCTTATTCTGTAAATAGTTACCAGTTTTATAGACTATAAAATATATTCCTCTTTTTTCTGTCCCCCTCCAACTCTATGTTCATTCTTTCAGTACTAATTTGTTTGTGGTCCACTTTTAACTTAAAAACAGTGTAGTATCTATTTTTTTATATTATTTCAACTCAGTTGAACTCAATTTAGTGCCCACAGAATTGAGAGATCTAACACTTGGCTGAATCAGATATAAAAGAAAAAGCCACCATGCAAGCTTCTCATATAGCTCTGTGAAGGCACCTCAATTCTAAATGGCTGCAGCCTCTCTCAATAAGTTCCAGCCCTATCTTGAGCAGAAATTATTGCTCACGCTTGTTAGTGCAGCAAATTTGCAATATTCATATAAGAGACTAGGATGAGAAGTAAGTATGAGCCATCTGCTGGAAACTGAGGCAAACTTGGGAGCTTATAAAATAGACACGAGAACATACGATAAAGGTGCAAGCAGTTATGTAGCGGCTGCAATTAGCATTTTTCAGAAGGCTAAATAATTGCAAATGATAGAGCACACACAGACAGGGACCAAGAAAGAGTCTCTTCCCTGCCGCCATCCCTACAGCTACTGTAGCAAATACACCATTTATAATAAAGCCCAGGGGAGCCTGCCACCATCTGGCCTTCGTGAAAAGAGACTAGACAAGTTGGGTACTTCCTGAAATCGGCTGCCCGTGCCGCCCCCAGCAGCAATGAGCAGCAGTAAAACCAAAGATAACCTTGGGCTTCCTGAACTGTGAAAAGTTCCTCTCCTCCCCGTCTTCCAGAGATTCCAGCCAGGCTCATTATAACTGATCTGAGCGCTTCAGCCCAGCCCCGACTGAATATCCCCCGCCAGGTGTCCCCTCCCAGAGGTCCTCCCCGCAGCCAGCCCGGTTCCCACCCGCCCGAGTCCCTGCAAGCAGCCAGCCAGTCACCCAGCCCCCCCGCCCCCGCAGGTCCCAGCCCCACCCCGCAGCCATCCACCCAGGTCCTCCCCGCCCACAGATCAGGTCCCCCCCGTGGCCCTCCACCCAGGTCCCTCCCCCGCCCCCCAGCCCGCCACTCCCTCCCTCCAAGTCCCCCCGCACGGCACCTCTCCCCCGCGCCCGGCCTCTGCTCAGTCGCCCCGCTCCAGCCAGTCCCTCACCTGGGAGAAGAGCGAGCGGGGCCGCCCGCTCCTTCGCAGGCTGCTCTGCCCTCCCCAGCCGGCCGGGCGGGCTCCCTCAGCGGGGCTGGGACTCGGACGCCTTCCAGGGGGAGGCGAGCGCCACCCCCGCCGGGCCGGGGCCACCTCAGCTCCTCCCCTCCGCACGCAGCACCGCGGCCAGCCCTGGGGGGGAGGGGGAGCAGCTGCGCGCGCCTCGCCCGCCGGCAGCTAGCCCTGCTCCCATTGGCCAGCGGCTCTTCAAGCCAGCCCAGCAACCATTTTCTCACTGGCCGGCTAGCTCTGGGGGGATGGGCTCTGCCGACCCAACAGCAGCGACCAACCCCAAAGCCGCCGGAGCCAGAGGGGGCGGCTCCCCCCTCCCCTTGGGCCAATTGGAATGGGCGCAGCCGCAGTTCCGCCGCAGCGCGAGCCGCGCCCGCGCCTCTCTCCTGGTGTGAGGCGGCTGCTCTCTCTCGCGCGCGCGGGGGGCGCGCGGGGCTGTGCCGCCAGCAGTCCCCAGGCAGCTCTAGCGCCCGGCTGAGCCCCCGCGGCAGCTGGGCGCCTTGCGCGTAGCAGGCAGCAGCGACACGGGGGCGAGCAGTACTTCTACCCTCCAGCTGCGGCTCGCCGCTCGCCCCCGGCTGCTGCACGCGGGCTGTTGCGCCTCTGATTTCAGGCGGAGTGTAGGTGAGCCCCATTCTTTGGGGGCGCCCCGTCCGTTTTCCCGTAAGGATCTGCTGCCCCCTACATTAGCCAGCCGATTTGTTGGTGAGCCTCAAGATCCGCCCATCGCTTGGGACACTGAAACAAAGGGGCAAAAGGACCCACCCACCTCTTCTTACTAACAGTTTATAAAAAGGAAAGGAGGACTTGTGGCACCTTAGAGACGAACCAATTTATTTGCGCATAAGCGTTCGTGAGCTAGAGCAGCCCCTGAGTGGGGGCTTTTGGACGCCTCGCTGGTAAAGGCAATGCAAAGGCCCTCCTTTCCAAAGAGCCCATGTGCCGTTTAGACCTACGGCCCCTCCGCGTCTCTTTCAGCGCCAGGCATTTTTTTAGCAGGTAATAGCACCACAGTAATACAGCAGCATAAGATCTAGTTTAACGGACATTCCTTCCACTTACTTTTGGTGCTGCACCTCTGTCACCATAAAAAGCCTCCTGCCTCTAAAAAGAGCTCCACAATGTTATAAATGCTCGCCCTTGTTAAAGGCAAACTGAAAACATTAAAAAGTCATAATATGAAAAATTATTGCTGCTACAAACCTAGGGTAGATACAAATACAGGGCTTGCAAGAAGATATGTTTGAAAAGTTGTTATTCATATATAGGGCGGTCACGGAATTAAAAAAATCAATCACAATTAATCGCACAATTTAAAAAATGAATCGTGATTAATCACGCTGTTAAAGAACAACAGAATACCATTTATTTTAAATATTTTTGGATGTTTACTACATTTTCAAATATATTAATTTCAGTTACAACACAGAATGCAAAGTGTACAGTGCTCATTTTATATTTGCACTGTAAAACAAAAATTGCATTTTTCAGTTCACCTAAGTACAGTAGCACAATCTCTTTATCATGAAAGTTGAATTTACAAATGTAGAATTATGTACAAAAAAAACTTGCATTGAAAAATAAAACAGTGTAAAACTTTAGAGCCTACAAGTCCACTCAGTCCTACTTCTTGATCAGCCAATCACTCAGACAAACAAGGTTGGTTACAATTTGCAGGAGATAGTGCTGCCTGCTTCTTGTTTACATCACCTGAAAGTGAGAACACCACCATTACAGAAGACATGCGTCCATGCTGATGATGGGTTCTGCTTGATAACGACCGAAAGCAGTGCAGACTGACGCATGTTCATTTTCATCATCTGAGTAAGATGCCATCAACAGAAGGTTGATTTTCTTTTTTGGTAGTTTGGGTTCTGTAGTTTCTGCATCAGAGTGTTGCTCTTTTAAGTCTTCTGAAAGCATGCTCCACACCTCGTCCCTCTCAGATTTTGGACAGCATTTCAGATTCTTAAACCTTGGGTGGAGTGCCGTAGCTATTTTTAGAAAACTCACATTGGTACCTTCTTTGTGTTTTGTCAAATCTGCAGTGAAAGTGTTCTTAAAACAAACATGTGCTGGGTCATCCTCCGAGACTGCTATAACATGAAATATATGGCAAAATGGGGGTAAAACAGAGCAGGAGACATACAATTCTCCCCACAAGGAGTACAGTCACAAATTTAATTGACACTTTTTTTAATGAGCATCATCAGAATGGAAGCATGTCCTCTCGAATGGTGGCCGAAGCATGGAAGGGTATACAAATGTTTAGCACATCTGGCACGTAAATACCTTGCCACGCTGTCTACAAAAGTGCCATGAGAACACCTGTTCTCACTTTCAGGTGACATTGTAAATAAGAAGCAGGCAGCAGTATCTCCCCTCAATGCAAACAAAACTTTTTTGTCTTCACGATTGTCAGAATAAGAAGTAGGACTGAGTGGACTTGTAGGCTCTAAAGTTTTACACTGTTTTGTTTCTGAGAGCAGTTATGTAACCAAAACAATTCTGCATTTGTAAGTTACACTTTCATGATAAAGAGACTGCACTTCAGTACTTGTATGAGGTGAATTGTAAAATACTATTTCTTTTCTTTATCATTTTTACAGTGCATATATTTGTAATCAAAAATAATAATATTAAGTGAGCACTGTGCACTTTATATTCTGTGTTGTAATTGAAATCAATATGGAAAATGTAGAAAAACATCCAAAAATATTTCATAAATTTCAATTGGTATTCTATTGTTATAAGTGTGATTAATCATGATTAATTTTTCTAATCGCTATTAATTTTTTTGAGTTAATCGCATGAGTTAACTGTGATTAATTGACAGCCCTATTCATATTGTAAGTAGCTGGTAGCGAGTTAGGGCGTTATTTGTACAGGCTAATGGGCAGAAGTACAAAGGCTGCAGTGATATTCTGCCTGAACGACACCCAAAGCTCCTCAACTGCTGTACTAAAATCGGTTTACAGTGTTAGTGTTACAACTACTGAAACACATGCCAGCTTCTGACCTTACCTAAAACACAGCCTTTGACTGGTACTGCCTCCCCAACAACACCGTCTCTTCCCAAATCCGAAAAGAACAGAATTAGGGGCAGCAAGCCATGACTAAGCATGATCACTGATTCAATGAATAGCAAGGGTGTCAGTAAACAGCCATTAGTAGTCTTCCTTTTTCTGTAAGTGCAGTGGAGTAAGACACCCACATTCTTCTGGGATGAAGCTAGAGTTGGGCAAATATTGCAAAAGCCGTTCACATTCACTTGATTTTTTAAAATGAGTTTTCTTTGGACGTGCTCACACGTCTTTTATATTTGTTTTCCATGAACATTTGCGTAATCAAGGTATATTGGCACAAACGTTTGTGCAAAGCAAATAGAAGTACTTGCGTGTGCAGTTTTGAAAGATCGATTTGAAGTTCTTTTAACCAATACTATGACTTTACCTTACAAATTACAGCTAAGCAACACTGCTCACATTTAAGATATAAGCCCAGGAAACTGATTCAGATCCAAAATACAACGCTAAAGAAATCTTTTAAAAATATTTAAACTTTTTAAATAGATAAGTTTGTAAGCAAACTGGGATTTCTCTGACAATAGACAGTTTGCAGGACCCTCTGCTCCAGCAGATTGTTACCCCTCCTGCATCTCTGGATGGGCAACAGTGAGGTGAGGGGCCAGGGCTGTGTCCTGAAAGAAGGGCAGAGGCCAAAGAGGCACAGCAAACCATGACCAAACCAGGTAAAATCCCTTGCCAGAGGCAGAAGAACTGTCCCTCCAGGTTCCTTTCAGCTTCCTCTCTCCCCTCAACATGCCTCTGGCTCCTCCTGGGCCACAGCTGTGCTCTGACCTCGCTGCTGGGGGTCACAGAGCACAGAAGGAGAGCAAATGCTGCTGCAAGCAACGTTAATGAATCTTTTTCGACGCACTACTTGGGCAGTATTGGAGAGGCACATGCCACTTAGAATGGCTGTTCAGTGACTCCCCCTCCCCCATAGTCCATGTGCTGCATTGAGTTTATGCAGAGGAACTGGTGGCAGCTTTGAGGGGAAGTAGCTGCATTTGCCATCCATACAGCTTCCCCCTCACCACACAGGTGAACATAAATAGAAGAAACTCATTCTAAGATGAATAGATGGCAGCCCGAACAAGACAGTTGTCATCTACCATGCCACGCTGGAACCCATACAGGGTATCAAACTACAACCCAGACTGAATGGGGACTCCATCCTGAGAGAAATCTGTCTTGAACCCCCGCCTCTGGCCTTCGAACAACCTCCCAACTCTCCATGCTCATCATCAGAAGCAAGCTCCCCACAGATCAGGACACATCAACTTAAAGCGGCACCAGACCCTGCCAGAACAACAGATGCAAAACCTGCAGACATATCTCCACTACTACAATGACCAACATTCTGTGCCCCCCGCCCCCTACCCCAACGCTCCTTTCAAGATCCATGGGTCCTACACATGCCTGTCACAACATGTGGTGGATCTCATCCAGTCCACTAAATGCCCCCAAAACAACTGTGTGGGTGAAACCAGACAATCACTATGCTTTTGAATGAGCTCACCCGGGAAAATGATAAAAGACAAAAACACCATCTCACCTGTGGGTGAACACTTTTCACAAAGCAATCACTCTATATCTGACCTGTCAGTTCTCATCCTCAAGGGAAACCTGTACAACACTTTCAAAAGGTGAACCTGGGATCTTAAGTTCATAACTTTGCTAGACATTAAAAATCGTGGTCTTAAGACACTGGATTTATGGATTACAATACAGCGGACCCTAGCTAGAGCGCGCATCGCTGGGCGCAGATTCGCATATAGCGTGGTCGCGGCAATGGATCCCAAATTTAAATATTTAAAGTGGGATCCATGGTAAAGCAGTCCATGTGTTAACGCGGTACCGCACCTGGATCCCGAACCCCACATTCTAGCACGGGTCCGGTGTACTTTGTAACTCACTGACAACCCCCCTAGCTGTCCCCCTCCCCCTTCCTTTCCTCTTTATGACTGGAGGGAAGTTGACATGCCATTTCACCTTGAAATATGTGCTAACTACTTATGCTAAACAATCTGTTCAAATCTTGTATTTAGCAGTGACCTTCTGAGTTAGTTTCCCAGTCCTGAAGAAGAGCTCTGTGTCAGGTCGAAAGCTTGTCTCTCTCACCACCAGAAATTGGTCCAATAAAAGATACTGCCACACCCACCTTGTCACAAGGATAACTAGAAGCATTACCAGGATACACCTCTACCACATGCTAGGGACTATCCCTGAAAAAACAGGTCTGGAACCTTACTGTTAGGTAGGCTTAGATCATTGGTAAATGTCTGTAAATGTCAATTTTACCATACACAATAACCAACAAAAAAAAATAATCCATAGACATTAATCCATTAGGATAGGTAAAGTTATATATGAAGCATTTTTTCCTAGTAGATGTGGAAGTGAATTTTTTTTTATTATGGGGTGGTGAAGGTGTACGGTAGTCTGACTGAGACTAAGGTACTTGCATCACAAAAATATTTCAATGACAGTGATGTGATGGCATCATTATAGTTAAGGTGGTGTCATGACTTCTCTTTAAATGTTGACCTAAGTCCCCTAAAATTGACATGCTTAGTTGGATTCCTCTGAAATTTGGTGTGCTTCGGGAGGATGCAGGGTAAGGTTAGTGATCCAAATTTAGGATCATTTGGCTATGGGTTGCAGCGATATAAGTCACCACCGCCAAATAGCCATTTTCAAAAAAGTTTGCAGGTGTTTTTTGTGTGTGCAGTTACAGCTCAAACTTTTGATGTGATGCGAGTTAAAATGGTTTCAATCTGTTGAGTTTTATCCAAGGTAGTGCATGGCACTTACTAAATCTTTGAGGGACCCAAATTGAGAAATTAAGAACATATTTGTGCAAGTAAAGAAATGAATGTGCAGTCTGGAAAGATTACATCACGCATGCATCAATAAAGAAAACATATGAGAGGGTTTCTATTCATCCACTTTATGCTTTCCTGGGTAGTTTGAGGGAATGTGCCAATGCCATTGCCCCAATGAACACTCCACCTCTGTTGTTTGTAGGGTGAACCTTCGTACACCTGTATAATTTAATAATGCATGTTGCTTGCTAGAAGTTGTTTCTTACAATATGTCAGGGTTCCCTCCCCACTCTGAACTCTAGGGTACAGATGTGGGGACCCGCATGAAAGACCCCCTAAGCTTATTTTTACCAGCTTAGGTTAAAAACTTCCCCAAGGTACAAACTTTGCCTTGTCCTTGAACAGTATGCTGCCACCACCAAGTGATTTAGACAAAGAACAGGGAAAGGACCACTTGGAGTCCTATTCTCCCAAAATATCCCCCCAAGCCCAATACCCCCTTTCCTGGGGAAGGTTTGATAACAATATCCTCACCAATTGGTACAGATGAACACAGACCCAAACCCTTGGATCTTAAGAACAATGAAAAATCAATCAGGTTCTTAAAAGAAGAATTTTATTTAAAAAAAGAGGTAAAAGAATCACCTCTGTAAAATCAGGATGGTAAATACTTTACAGGGTAATCAGATTCAAAACACAGAGAATCCCTCTAGGCAAAACCTTAAGTTAAAAAAACACAAAAACAGGAATACACATTCCCTCCAGCACAGTGAATTTACAAGCCAAAACAAAGAAAACCTAACGCATTTTCTAGCTAGATTACTTACTAACTTTACAGGAGTTGGAGGGGTTGCATCCTTGATCTGTTCCCGGCAAACGTATCACACAGACAGACAAAAGCCCTTTTCCCCCTCTCCAGATTTGAAAGTATCTTGTCCCCTCATTGGTCCTTTTGGGTCAGGTGCCAGTGAGGTTACCTTAGCTTCTTAACCCTTTACAGGTGAAAGGATTTTGCCTCTGGCCAGGAGGGATTTTATAGCACTGTATACAGAAAGGTGGTTACCCTTCCCTTTATATTTATGACATAATACAAGATAGTTTATGGGGAGATTTACTTGTGAACATAGCAGAATAGTCAGCAGCCAGTCTAACCAAAATTTTTGTTATAGCAGATGCGGAGCAGCCAGAGACAGAGGACGTTGTGGGTGGGTGAAGTGGATGTGGGGACAGAGAAGATATACTGGGTCCATCATAGAGGAGGCAAACTGACATTGAGGAGGGTCATAGCAAGATAGAACTCACATATATTGTGACCATCTTTAAGACGGCAAGTAAGATCAAAACGTTCAACAACTAGCTCGATAAACTGGCCAGAATGACATGGAGTTCCAATGCCCAAACATTACGCACTTCATACTTGGCACTTTGTTACTCAGCAGCGGAGTACTGCAGTCCAGTATGGACTAACTGGTCTCACACAAGGATGATCAACTTAATTCCACCGTACGTCTTATTTCAGGCACACTTAAATCTACTTGTCTTCCATGGTTATTGGTTCCCTGTGTTATACAGACAAAACTGCTCAGGATCGTTTCAGGGGACAAGACAAGATGTTATGTTTATTATAATAACACAATTTGATTTAAGACCAATAACTAATATCTAATACCTATGTATACACACACACACACACACCACACACACACACCCCAAATGTTCTGCAGCTGCTGTAGAGTTACCAGTCCTGAATGTAGCTTGAGTTCGTGGCTTGGGTTCGTAGCTTGTGGCAGCTAACTGGCCAAGAAAGCCGAGCACAAGGAGGGGCTGGGTCTCTATTGGGCATCCACTGATGCCCTTCCATGTTGGCAGCAGAATGTTACCCTCCAAAGTCTTCCCTCTCACCCATCCTTTTTGTAGGCTTTAGTTTGAATCCAGAGTCTATATGTCTCGCTGTGTCACGCTGCCTCTGGGTTCGGTGTGATTGATCACCCGTCAATTGCAGACGTGACTTTCAGTGTAGGACCTGGCTTTGTTGTACTTTTGTTCTTTTCTTTTCTTTGTACTTTCTTCAGTTGTACTTTTGTTCTTTTCTTTTTTAGGGTGGACTCTTCTTGCTTTGTCAGGGCTGTTGTCTGCATCTTCAGCTGTTGGTGTTTACACTTTATTTCATCAGGACAGGCTGGGGCTGGAGGTTGATTCCATTATCCATCCATACCTCATTCACACATCTAAACTAAACTAATAAGATTACAGCAGGGTTTTGTAAAAATGAAGGTTGCAGCAAGCTTTTACAAAATGGAGTGAAAATTTTAAAATGGAGTTTGGGACAAGTGAAAATGGAGTTTGAATTACAATATGGACAAGTGTAAGGAATGGCAAACAGGGAACAGACGTTCCAATAAAGACAAGTATAATAAATGACAAACAGGAGCAGAAGTTAGAATGTTGAAACAGTGCATGTTTCAGCGATTTAAGCAGCAATTGGATTGAAAGTGAAACTCAATTAGCCAGTTATTGGGGTAACCGGTTTTATGAATGAATGTTGTTTCATTCATAGAACTTTGCTTATGAAGTTATATTAATAAAGTGAACAATTAAAAACAATTTCATTGATCAGTTCTACACCTGCAATATTGCTCCACCCACTGTTCGCATGGAGTAAAACGTAGCAAACCTTGTGACGAAATTGCGCAATATGCCACATCCACCATTAACTAAAGACTTGTTTAATCCACCACATGGTCATCTGCCCTCATGGCACCTGCTGTGGATAAGTTTACCGGGTGAGGGATTTACAGTAGAGTATGCATGGCAAGCTTCATGGTCTGTCAAGAAAGCTACAAATTCTCTCTCGGACCCCACTCAGTGTCAACCCAGGTTTGATTCACCATGAAGGCAATGGAGCCTTCTTAACCAGTTTTGTACCGGACATGGAATTTGTGCTGCAGCAGAATTTCGGTGGCATTTTAGAGACAGTCCATAGGTCAATGTGGGCAGCCACAAACCATGACACACACAGTTGAGGACTGCAAAATGACTCAATTTCCTGGAGGTCTTTGTGCCTTGAACACTGTTGATAAGAACGCTGTGGCTTGGCCAGACCGGATTGCATATGCCAAATAAGAATAGCCAGACTTGCTGTAAAGTGCTACATGGATTTTGGGTGAGCAGCGTTCAACAAAATACTCTCATATTTTCTAAAGTCTTGGCTCTAGAATGCTTATGATTTTATTTTATATGTAGCCATTTGCTTCCAAAAATTCTTGAATCTCTATAGCTTGTTAAATAAACTTATACTTGATTTCACAGTCAGCTTATCTAAGTCCTATGAGTAAGCAGAGCGCTCCTGAGGTAGAACTGATAAGCTGGGGTGTACTGTTGCTTTGGAAGTAGTAATTCTGAATACTGCGAGCATTCAGTGGACCAGGTGCTGGATACTACTAGGGAGATGCTCAGAGGACAAGGGTTGGACCTGTGCTCATCCTAACTTGGAGTGACAGTGGTGTCTGCAAGGCCTACAGAGGAGTGCTTGTGTTGGCCATGGCTGGTGGAGTTGGGGAGCTGACCCCTAGCTGGCACAGTCTCCTCAAGCTAAAGGCAGATGGTAGTGAGGTGCCACACAACCTTGGGTACACCCAGAAAGCATCACACTTATTCCTGGTGTACATCTCCTACAATGTATAGAAGCAGATTTGGACCACATCAGAGATGTGTGTCCAAGACACTGTGATAGTCTTCTCTGATTTGGCTGAGCATCTGAATAACTGGTACAGCAGCACTTTGAAAGCTATTAATAACATAGGCGCTGACTTCCCTGCTTTCCCCTGGGTGCTCAACCCTGCCTCTGCCCCTGACCCTGCCTCCACTCCACCCTTTCCATGAGGCCCTGCCCTGCCCCCATTCCAACTCCTTCCTCAAAGTCCCCGCCGAACTCTGCCCCCTCCCTGCCCCTATTCCAACTCCCTGCCCAAATCCCCACTCCGGCCCTGCCTCTTCCCTGCCTCCTCCCCGAGCGTACCACGTTCCTGCTCCTCCCCCTCCAGGAGCATGCTAAAATGCCGCCAAACAGCTGTTTGGCAGTGGCCAGGTGGGGAACGCTGGGAGGTAGGCGGAGGAGCAGGGGACACAACGTGCTGGGTGGGGGGAAAGAAGGAGGAGGAGGAGGTAGGGTGGGAGGGAGCTTGGTTGCCAGTGGTTGCAGAGCACCTACTAATTTTTCCCTGTGAGTGCTCCAGCCCCGGAGCACCCATGGAGTCGGTGCCTATAATTAATAAGCTCTAGAAGAACATTAGTCAGGCTATTGTTCTGTTCATGGCTGAGCAGAAAATGTGTACTATGTAATACTGTACTTATAGAAAGATTACAAGCACTGACACCTTCACTGTTTCTCAGAGTTGGGGTACATCCATTGGCTAAGAGTCAGATGATCTTTCTCTCAAACATAAAATTGACAGTATTTTGGAACAGAAATAGGGTCTGATTCCACTCACTGGCCCTGCAACAAATTCCACCCTCCAACCATTCTGAAATATGATCAGGAAGACTATTCCACTGTAACATAGCTTTCCTTTGCTCCAGATTCTGCATGTGAGATGGGTTATGGGTGGGGAGGGAGGAATGGCAATAAAATGTTTGTGTACCAGGGAATGAAGACTTTAGGGAGTTGTGTTCCTTTCTTACTCTGGGGTGCTGGGTACCATTGTGGAGAAGGGGCCAGGATGGAGGCCTAGTGAATGGGTCAGGACTATGGCTGGGGCCATGTGCCAAAGCAGGGCTGGTGCTAATGCAGCCCAGCTGATGCTGTGGGGAGGAGGCTGGCTGGCTCTGTATGCTAAGGGTAGGATATGATATGTAGAACTATCTGAATAACTACTAACATATCTTTTCTTTTTCCAAAAAACTGGGAAATTCAATGCAATAAACCTACATTTATGCAGAGTTAAGGTTGCTTGGTGGTATGTTGAGCCCTGTAGCAGAAAAGACAGTTACTCATTTTAAATATGATCCAACAATAGCAAGAGCGGATGCATGAAGTGATCCGATTGGAAAGCCACTGAGTGGAAATCGGCTGGCCCTTGCACACTCGGCCGAGGCAATGAACAGTGGTGAGGACTTTGAACTGCTTAGTCCACTTGAGGTAGAAAGCCAGAGCCCGTCGCACATCGAGCGTGTGGAGATGATGCTCCTCACTGGATGCGTGGGACTTGGGGCAGAGGACAGGTACAAAAATGTCCTGACCCACGTAGTAAGTGGAGACCACCTTCGGGAGGAAAGCGGGCTGTGGGCCGAGTTGGCCCTTATCTTTATGAAAAACCGTGTACGGTGGCTCGGAGGTCAGGGCCCTGAGCTCCGAGACTTGCCTGGCTGACGTGATTGAAACCAGGAAGGCCACCTTCCATGAGTGGTGAGACCAGGAGCACATGGCCAATGGTTCAAAACGGGGCCCTGTGAGACAAGCCAACACCACGTTCAGGTCCCAGTGTGGGAGAGGGGGTCTAGAATATGGGAAAAGACAGTCCAACCCCTTGAGGAACCGGCCAGTCATAGCATGGGAAAATACCATGGGCCCCAGCACCAGCGGATGGAAAGCCGATATGGCTGCCAGGTGCACCTTGACTGACGAAGGCGCCAGTCCCTGGGCTCTCAGGTGGAGAAGGTTGTCATAAACATACAGCTAAGGGTAGCATAAAATCCCTCCTTTACCTGTAAAGAGTTAAGAAGCTCAGATAACCTGGTTGGCACCTGACCCAAAGGACCAATAAGGGGAGAAGATGCTTTTAAATCTGTGGGGGGAAGGTTTTTGTTTTGTGTTTCTTTGTGTTCTCTCCAGCGATAAAGAGAGAGACCAAGCAAGTAATCTAGCTCCTACTGAATGATACATCTAAACTTACAGAAATAGTAAGTAATAGCAAGGAAATGCATTAGAGTATCTTTTGTTTTAGCACAAGGAAAATTCACAAGCTAAGAGGGAGGTTTATCCCTGTTTTTTGTAAATTTGAAGCTTTGCCTAGAGGGGAATCCTCTGTTTTAAATCTTATTACTCTGTAAAATTACCTTCCATCCTGATTTTACAGAGGTGTTTCTTTTACTTTTTTTTCCCTTTATAATAGAAGTTCTGTTTTTAAGAATCTGATTGGGGTTTTTAGTGTGCTAAAAACCTAAGGGTCTGGTCTGTGCTCACCTTGTTTACTCTCAAGCCTCCCCAGGAAAGCGGGTGAAGGGGCTTGGGGTGATATTTGGGGGAGAACAGGAACGCCAAATGGTCCTTTTCCTAAATCTTTGTCTAAATCACTTGGTGGTGGCAGCGATACCGTTCTAAGGACAAGGAAGAATCTGTGCCTTGGGGAAGTTTTTAACCTAAGCTGGTAGAAAAAAGCTTAGGGGGTCTTTCATGCGGGTCCCCACATCCGTACCCTAGAGTTCAGAGTGGGGAAGGAACCCTGACAGAGGTAGTCAAGAATAAGCTGGATCAGGGCGGTCATGGGAGAGACACCATGGTCCGCCACCCATCTAGAAAAACGGGGCACTTTGCCAAATAAGCGCAGCGAGTGGAGGGCTGTCTACTTTCAAGGAGGACGCGCTGAACCTGTTCTGAGCACATCCTCTCCTCTCTGCCTAACCACTGAGCAGCCACGCTGTGAGGTGAATAGCCACTAGGTTGGGATGGAGGAGGCGGCCCTAGTCCTGAGAGAGCAGTCCGGGCGGAGCGTCAACGGCCATGGCGGAGCTACCGCTTGGCCCGTGAGGGTCCTGTACCAACGTTGCCTGGACCACGCTGGAGCAATCAGGATGACCTGGGCCTTGTCCCTCTTTATCTTCTCCGGGACCCTGCTGATTAGAGGGAATTGGGGGTGGGGGAGAGGCGTAGAGAAGCAGGCCTGATCAGGACAGGATAAAGGCATTGGAGACAGCGCCCCTGCCCAGGCCACCCCCGGAGCAGAACCGGGGACATTGCTAGTTCTGCCAAGTCATGAATAAGTCCACCTGGAGAGTTCCCCACTTTTGGAAGAGCCGGTGGGCAACTTCCAGGTAGAGGGACCACTCGTGTTGCAAGGAAAAATCCCTGCTCAAGCGATCCACCTCTCTTGTTCCAGGCGCCCAGCAGGTGGAAGGCCCTCAGGTGGATAGCGTGGGCAATATAGAAGTCCCACAGCCTGAGGGCTTCGTGGCAGAGGGCAGAAGATCGGGCCCTGCCTTGCCTGTTAATATAGAACATTGAGGCCATGTTGTCCGTGAGGATCCTCCAGGTGCGAGTGGAAGGCCATACCAGCCGCACCGCCCTAAGTTTCTTGACATTTATATGTAGGGTCAGGTCTTGGGCCGACCACAGGCCTTGGGTCTGAAAGTTCCCCACATGAGCCCCCCTGCAGGTCTGATGCATCTGACACCAGCCCCAACAATGGGGCCCTGTCCCTGAACAGGACCCCTTGGAACATGTTGTTTGGAGTCGGACCACCACCGTAAGGAGGTGATCAGAGTCCGGCATGGTGAGGACCTTGTCCATCCTGTCTGTAGCCTGGGAAAACTTAGAGGCCAACCAGAGTTGGAGGGGCCTCATCCCGAGTCTGGTGTGATGCACCACGTACATGCATGCCGACATGTCACCCAAGAGCTGCAGGCAAACCCTGGCTGTTGTCAGAGTCGATGAGACCTTTCAGGGTCTCGAATCTGCCTGGCAGGAAAGAGGCTGTGGCCGACGCTGTGTCCAGGAGTGCCCCAATAAACTCTATGCATTCGACCGGGACTAATGTGGATTTGGTGCTGTTTACCAACAGGTCCAAGGCGGTGCACGTGGACAGTAGGAGCGCCACATGATCCCTCACCTGTGACCAGGAGGTACCCTTAGCCAGCCAATCATCCAGATAGGGAAAAATCTGGACCCCCTGGCGTCTGAGGTAGGCCGCTACCACTGTTATGCATTTCGTAAACACCGGGGGCAGTGGACAGACCATGAATTGGTAGTGAGCCTGTGCCCCTCGAATATGTGGATGTGGAAGTATGCATCCTGCAGATCGAGGGCAGCATACCAGTCTCCGGTATCCAGGGAGGGGATGATGGAAGCCAGAAAAAACTATGCGGAACTTGAGTTTCACCATGTACTGGTTCAGACCTCACAGGTCCAGAATGGGTCTGAGCCCCTGTCAGGTACCACTCTGAGGTACAGATGTGGTGACCTGCATAAAAGACCCCCTAGGCTTATTTCTAGCAGCTTAGGTTAAAAACTTCCCCAAGGCATAAATCCTTCTTTGTCCAAGGATGGGTACTGCGCTACCACCAAGTGAGTTAGACAAAGATTCAGGAAAAGGACCACTTGGAGTTCCTGTTTCCCTAAAATATCCCCCCAAGCCCCTTCACCCCCTTTCCTGAGGAGGCTTGAAAATAATCTACCAACCAAATAGGTAAACCAGGTAAGCACAGACCAGACCATGGGGTTTTTAGGACACTAAAAACCAATCAGATTCTTAAACAAAACCACCCAGAACTTTATTATAAAGAAAAAAATAAAGTAAAAAGAAACACCTCTGTAAAATCAGGATGGAAGGTAATTTTACAGAGTAATAAGATTTAAAACAGAGGATTCCCCTCTAGGCAAAGCTTCAAATTTACAAAAAACAGGGATAAACCTCCCTCTTAAGCACAAGAAAAATTCACAAGCTAAAACAAAAGATACTCTAATGCATTTCCTTGCTATTACTTACTATTTCTGTAAGTTTAGATGTATCATTCAGTAGGAGCTAGGATTACTTGCTTGGTCTTTCTTTTTTCTCTGGAGAGAACACAAAGAAACACAAAACAAAAACCTTCCCCCCCACAGATTTAAAAGCATCTTCTCCCCTTATTGGTCCTTTTGGTCAGGTGCGAACCAGATTATCTGAGCTTCTTAACTCTTGACAGGTAAAGGAGGGATTTTATGCTACCCTTAGCTGTAGCTTGGGTATGACAGCCCCCCTTTGGCCTTCGGGATGAGGAAGTATCGGGAGTAATACTCCTTGCCCACGAATTCCTTGGGCACCGCCTCTACCGCTCCTAGTCCTAGGAGCCGCCCGACCTCCTGCTCGAGCAGAGCCTCGTGCGAGGGGTCCCCCCACAGGGATGGAGGCAGGGGGTGGTTGGGTGGCGAGGAAGTAAACTGGAGGGTGTAACCCCGGGAGATGGTGTTGAGGACCCATTGGTCCGAGGTTAGCCGCGACCATTCCAGGAGGAAAGCACACGACCGATTGGAGAAGTGGAGCTTTATTGAGGGTGGATCCCTGATGAGGACTGTCGGGGTGCCCCCGAGTAGCCCGTCAAAAGCGCCTTTTCCCTGCCTGCTTGTCTTTAGAGGAGCCAGGCTGGGGGGCCGGCCGAGACACTCTCTGAAGGCGTCTTATAGTCCCGCTGTTTCTTGTGGGCGGCCTCATACTTCGGGAGGGTGGCCTGGGCAGGAGTCTGCTGTGGCTTGAACTTAGGTCTTGCCGGGGCAGTACATATAGGCCCAGAGTCTGGAGGGTCATGCGGGAGTCTTTCATGCCGTGCAGCCTTGTATCTGTCTCCTCCGCAAACAGGGCTTTCCCGTCAAACGGGAGATCCTGCATGGGAGGACTGTGCCTCGCTGGAATGCCCAGAGAGCAGGAGCCATGACACCCATCTCATGGGCATCGCGGAGGCCATGGATCATGCAGCCGTATCTGCAGCATCTGAGGCTGCCTGCAGGGACGCCCTAGCAGTTGCTGCCCACTCCTCCACGTGTGCCTTGAACTCCTTTCTATCACGCTCCTAGAGGGAGTCCTCAAACTTGGGCAGGAAGCCCCACAGATTGAATTCGTACCGGCCCCGGAGAGCCTGATAATTTGCCACTCGGAACTGGAAGCTCGAAGACGAATAAATTTTCCTTCCGAAAGAGTCCAGTCTCTGAGAGCCTTTATTCTTTGGGGTGGGGGCTGGTTAACCCTGCCGTTCCCTGTGGTTGACCGACTTGACCACCAGAGAGTTGGGGGATGGGTGGGTATACAAGTATTCATGCCCCTTGGTGGGTGCAAAGTACTTGTGTTCCGCCTTCTTAGAGATAGAGGCCAATGAGGCCAGTGTCTGCCACAGGACGTTTGAAATTTTAGCCACCCCTTCATGGAGAGGCAAGGCCACCCTCCCGGTGCCGACGAGGACAGCACGTTAAACAGGGAGTCTGAGGGCTCCTCCACCTCCTCTGCCTGGAGGTGGAGGCTTGCTGCCACCCTCTTTAGGAGTTCTTGATGGGCCCTGAAGTCCTCCTGTGGGGCAGCGGGACCACAATCGCCTCCTCTGGGCAGGGCGAGGAGGCTGGTGTGGTGCTGTGGGTATCAGCCGGCACCAGAGGGCCACCACCTTGTCGGACTCCGGGAATGAAGCAGAGGATGCATGTCCCACCCACTCCTTCCTTGGGGGTCTGGAGAGGGCGGCTGATGGTGCTTCCAAAGCTCTGGCCACTGAGCGAGCCCCCACCAGGGGCTGCACCGGAGGCCACGGTGCCCAGTGGTAACATTGGGCCAGCCACGACGCTCGGTACCACTGCACCTGCTGTGGCACTGGTGGGGCCGGCTGTTCGGCTTGGCTGGCCTGGCCCATTGGAAGGCGGCTACGAATGGAGGCTGGGCTGGTGTACGATCTTCTGCTGCTGCCTCTGGACCGGGAGGAGCAGCGGTGCCAGGATCGACGTCAGCCACGGGACCGCGATCTGGACGTGGAGGATTGGTACCGGTAGCAGCTAGTCCGCGAATGGCCTCGACGGGTGGACCCGTGACGGCGAGACGCCGGCGATCGACACCCGGGGCTGCGATGTCTTGGCGGAGACTTGGAGCGGAAGTCCGAGCGGCAACGGCATCGACGACCATGCCATGACCGACTGCGGTACCCCCTCCAAGACGAGTTGGCGGCACCTGCTGCGGTCCTGTCGATAATCGCTCCTTGAGGACAAGTGGTGCTGAGAGTCCCAGCTGGGTGGAACCCATCCAGACAGTCTGGTCGGCATTGAGGGCGATCCACATAGACTCTGCCTCAAGTGGTTGCTGGGCGGTGAACGGCGTCAGGAACCGTCCCTCGACTGAGCTGGAGGCGACTGCGGAGATCCCAGTGGTGGCTTGCCTCTGAAGCATGGGGCCGACATCAGCGGCGCTCCTGGCACCGGCATGGACATAACGTCCCGGGCCGCCTGAAGGGCTTCAGGTGTGGAAGGCATCCAGACATCCAGAGAGGCCTGTTCCAAAGGGGCCGGGCTACTCCGCTCAAAATGAGTTGGAGGCCTGGGGCCTGGTGGGGATTGAGGACTGCCCGACATAGGTCTAGCCTCTGTCCCAGATTTCCCTTGGTGCCGCTGCAAAGAGGGAGTCTTCCTGGCCCTCTTGGTGTGCCCCGTGAAGAGGAAGCGGTGCAGACTGCTCGATGGCACCAGAGGGTCGCTGCATACCGACACCGCGGTGCCAGGTACTGGTTTGGAGTGGCGTGCCGAAGTTGGGGTCAGTGCCGATGCCATCAGGATGGCCCGGAGCATAATGTCCCTTTCTCTTTTGGTCCAAGGCTTAAATGACTTACAAATCTTGCACCTTTCGCTGATATGGGTTTCTCCCAAACAGCGCAAACAGTCTGCATGCGGGTCACTTCTTGGCACAGAGTGCCTACAAGAGTCGCACGACTTAAACCCCAGGGTGCAGCGCATGCCCTGGTCTGGGCTCACTGACTGACTAAACTAACTAAACAGCTAACTAACTACAGGTACTAACAGTGAATGAATGAACAGTTCAAGGGACGAGCTACAGCAAAGCTGGAGCAGAGCCGTTCTGACACACCTTCACTGGCGGCAAGAAGGAACTGAGGGTGGGGGGGAGCGCGCATCTCCCCTTATACTGCACCCGGCAGGCACCACTCCAGGGGTTACTAGGGGCACTCTTCCCCTACAGGTACTGCTAGGGGAAAAACTTCTGGCACCGGTGCACATGGCAAGCACGCACACCTATTGTGGAATACACATGAGCAATCACTCAAAAGAAGAACACTTCAGATGACTTCCCTCAAACTTCTGAATGCCAGTAAATGCACTAACGTGGCAACCTGAACTCTACCTTCTTTCAGCAATGCCCCAGTAACCTATACCTTTACTCTGTCAACCCTGCAGCCAGTGAAATGTACAACCTCTTCACCTCCTTTTGCAACCCGTTCACTTTTACCCACAGAATTGCATCTAACACTATTACAGGACAAAAAGAAAGAAGGTTGCCCATGCCACTTTCCCTCTACCCAATCTGAGCAATGTCTCAATGTGCACGCTCACCCTAGCCCTTGGCAGTATCAGATTCAGGAGGTTCCAGACCCTGGCATATACTCACACACTTAGCAACTCCTCAGAAATGATATCACACCACATGTGTGCAGGTTAGAAACCACTTTACAGCCTTTTACAACTCCCTTACATTTACACAAAAGATACCATCTCAACCTATTCTTTCACTTAACCAGCACTAACACATTAGAATTAGGACAAACAAGTCTGGTTACAATTTGCAGTCTAAAGTTTTACATTGTTTTATTTTTGAATGCAGTTATTTTTTTGGTACATAATTCTATATTTGTAAGTTCAACTTTCATTGTAAAGATTGCACTACAGTACTTGTATGAGATGAATTGAAAAATACTATTTCTTTCGTTTATCATTTTTACAGTGCAAATATTTTTAATAAAAGACAATATAAAGTGAGCACTGTACACTTTGTAATCTGTGTTAATAGAAATCAATATATTTGAAAATGTAGAAAAACATCCAGAACTATTTAACAGGTTTCAGAGTAACAGCCGTGTTAGTCTGTATTCGCAAAAAGAAAAGGAGTACTTGTGGCACCTTAGAGACTAACCAATTTATTTGAGCATAAGCTTTCGTGAGCTACAGCTCACTTCATCGGATGCATACTGTGGAAAATACAGAAGATGTTTTTATACACACAGACCATGAAAAAATCGGTGTTTATCACGACAAAAGGTTTTCTCTCCCCCCTCCCCACTCTCCTGCTGGTAATAGCTTATCTAAAGTGGAGAGTGAGGTGGGGGGAGAGAAAACCTTTTGTCGTGATTAAACACCCATTTTTTCATGGTCTGCGTGTATAAAAACATCTTCTGTATTTTCCACAGTATGCATCCGATGAAGTGAGCTGTAGCTCACGAAAGCTTATGCTCAAATAAATTGGTTAGTCTCTAAGGTGCCACAAGTACTCCTTTTCTTTTTGCAAAAACTATTTAATAAATTTCAATTGGTAATCTATTGTTTAACAGTGCGGTTAATCACGATTAATTTTTTTAAGTTAATCGCATGAGTTAACTGTGATTAAATTGAAGCCCTAATTAGAATCCTTTCATATTCCACCTCACAGCTGACAATATCTTTTGTAATAAAAGCCTATGCCTTGCTACTGATGTAACCTATGCAATTCTGCATAGAAATGATGCTGACTGCATCCTGAAGGCACACATGCAACTCTGCTTTCTCACACACGGATCTCCTCATTTACGGATCATCACAATTACAGCTCTGTCACACACCTCAAAGCAATCCAGAGATCTCACAAATACACCTCCATCGAGCTGAGTTAACTATTGCCTCTGTCAGTCACTGACCACACTGGAGTATGCCTGCAGATAATAAATGCTTAGACTAGGGCAATGGATTCTTCCTAAAAGTGGTATGGGGTGGGCCAAGTCCCTGCCTCTCTGTGGCCCCACCCCTGACCCTCACCTTCCCCGAGGCCCCACCCACAACCAAGCCAAATCCAGGTGGGGAGCCTGGGGTCCTCCACCTCTCTGGGTTGTGGAGCCTGAGAGCAGCCCCCAGCCCATGTCACCTCCCAGGGCAAGTGGAGGGTCCGCGGCTGCCCTTGTGGCTCTTACTTCTCAAAGTAATCTGCATGTCCTCACATCCCAAACACACCTTTACCAAGCCAGCCCAACTACTGCTTCCACCACTTATTTCAGGAACACCTAATACATTGACTGTACCCGGAGTGTACGCAAATAATTCCCATTGGCTAGTGCAGCTCCAAGAGAACAAGAGGAAAGGTGGCATGAGCAAAATTATTTTCCCCAGCCTTTTTGTCCTTTAATAGTGTTTGATGGAATCCTGTAGTTGAGAGTGGAATGGGTTGTAAAGGAGGTGAAGAGATTGTAGATTTCAGAGATCGCAGAGTAAAGGTATGTGTTAACAGGGTATGTTAGGTCATTACTGAAAGACGGCAGAATTAAGGTTACATGGGTAATCATAACTGTATATTTCCTGATTTTCAAGTTTGAGTTTTGCTCAATTCAGCATTCTGCAAGGGGACGACCTACCACCAAGCAACCTTAACTCTGCATTAATATAGCTTTTTCCCCATTGAACAACTTGCCAAATGTTAAACCATTGTAAAAATTAGATGGCCAAAAACAAGCCAGTCTTCTAGGTAGTCTCTCAGTGTGGACACTGTAGGCAGTTTTACTCATAACCCTTAAAAGGGGTAGGGTAACACTTCAAATAAGTTATTACCTAGTGTCTGCTACCAGCCCAAACCTCAATAAAAACAGTGAGGGCAGACCTGTAATTTCAAATACATAGTAGTCTAATAACAGGTTTCAGCGTAGCAGCCATGTTAGTCTGTATGCGCAAAAAGAAAAGGAGAACTTGTGGCACCTTAGAGACTAACGAATTTATTTGAGCATAAGCTTTTGTGAGCTACAGCTCACTTCATTGGATGCATTTTGTGGATACAGACTAACACGGCTGCTACTCTGAAACAGCTGAATGTATAGCTCTCTCAGATCTGAAGACAGACCACCAATATTCACTACATCTCCAACTAGTGGATAATTGTATAAGCTTTGTAAAAATCTCACATTTCTGAGCTCACATTTAAAGTTGATTTTTCTTGACAAGTGCCCTTACAACTATATACTTTCTCAAAGAGGGGAGAGCACATTGAGAGTTTCTAACTTTCCGTATTTTATCTTGGATCACAAAGCATGAAGTACTCAAGGATTAAATGTGGTCTCTCTGTTTGACTACACCCAGTGCAATTTGAACAGAATACCATCTTAACTGCACTTCTGCCCTTGCAATAAATGTCATGGGAACCTTAAAGACCAAAAGTGATCAGGACCTCAATTTCATCTGAAAGGCACTACCTCCAGCAGCTTTTATTGGGCTTTGCATTAAGATAGCATTGATTTAAAAATAAATAGAAAGAATGCCTTCTACTGGATCAATGCCACTTCCTGTAACACCTATGTACTCCCTGGAGGTCTCCCATGCAACCACCAATTAGGCCTAAAACCACCCAAGGTAGTATAGATACAGTATCTGATACAAAATAGATTTAAGTTCTATTTAATACTGTTACAAGATTCACGGCTGTATAAAAAAGTGCTTTTCCTTTTAGACATAAGGTAGACAGAGGAAAAAGGCATGCAGATTACATCATAATATTTAAACAAAAGTTTCCCTGCAATTTAGCTTTTTTTAAAAAAAACAAAACCCCAGCTCACTGCAGAAAATAACCAATAGTTTCTTTCATCTGAGAATCTCAGAGAACAATCTAAAAAATGTAATTTGCCCTCAACACCTGTGGGAGGTAAGAGCCCTCATTCTACAGATGATAAAAACAAAACCCCCACAACTAAGCCAGAAGGAGGTTAAGTGACTTGTCCAGAGTCACAGAAGTAGTCACTGGCAGATCTAAGACCAGAACCCAGATCTCTTGCCATACAGTTCTCTGCCTCAAGTACAAGATCTTCTCCTACTTCCACAAGTTAAGTGGAGTTATGATTAATGATTTAAGTGTTTCAAGGACAATACCGTACAGTACATTATATGAAGATTTCATGTAGTATTTTTATAGGAACATATTCTCTCCTAAATTTTTATTTAGACTATTAAACATCTGTATCTTCTTACCTACATCTTCCACGTAAGTTCAAATATGGCAATGGAAGTACTATTTTAGATGCCAACATCTTTGATATATTGAACTGCTCAGTTCGACACCAACATCAAACTCGTCAGACCTGTGTGAACTCTGAATTCTCTTTTTAAAAAAGCAATAATGATAATTCGGTCTTCCCATTGTCAAAGTTTGACTCAGACTCACAATTTATCAAACCACTCTGTTTTATTAGCAAAGCTGCTCTGCTAATACATTTAGAAGTGAGCCCCCCGAGTGGGGCTTGTGTCTTTTAATTTATACAGTTTTTTGGAGAACAAGTTACAGACAAAGGAAGAAAAAGATTTTAGTCACCACCCTTCGAGATCCCTGAGACCAGTCACGTATCTTCAATTACCTGCCACCCTTAATCTCCTTTAACAGCTTCCAGTTAACTTAACTAATTGCCCTTCACACCTTCCATTCTGATGCCTGCTTCTTATACGTGCTGGCTCTATCTTAATTGCTTCTCCATTCAAAAGCTAACTGTCCCTACGTGTGCTCCCTCAGATGCTTTGTAACATGTTTTGGCATGCCCTCTCATATACAATGTATCCAGCATGTCCCCTTATACAATGTTATACTTCCACACCATCTTATGGGCTCCTCACACTGGTCCTTGTTCTAACAGCCTAAATGTTAACAAGTTTGAAGGCTCCATTTTGCAGAACCTGCCACTCCTTTAAACAAAAAGGAAACAAAAACAAAAAAAAAGCTGCTTTTAGAGGCTTCCACAGCAGCCCCACGATTTATTAAATGGAAATTCCTCCAAAATTTGATCTATGACTAATGAGTGCAAAATGAATTTAGATTTAAAATATCCCATTAATTGTAAAGTGACAGTTTATTACTTAAATGCATGCACACTGCCACTACCCACACAGTCAAAAGGGACTTTCAAATATAGTTGACATAAGAAATACAGTTTCTTTCTAATTACATTTTTGCAAGCTCTCCTATTACTGTTCATGCATTTGATTATTCTTCCCTAGGAAGGTGATGTTTGAACTTACTGGAAATTTTTCCTATTATAAGAAGCCATCTCTGGCTTCATATTTTCCAGTGGACAGATTAGTCAAATGTTAACATTTACACAAACTGCATGCAAACATCTAGAGTTCTCCTGGAGCAGTACAAGAATGCTTCCAGAAACAAGGATCACTATTCTGCCTGTCTTACTCGAACACAGCTTCTTCTGAGGTCGATGGGAGTTTTGTCCAAGTAAGTTCTGAGAGGAGCCTTACATTAGTAAGATAGATATCACTAGCCTGCAAGCCATGGGCATTCCAAGAATGGGCATCAGAGTTGGTAGCATAAAAGAAAGATTGGGTGCAACTGATTTCTTCTTGCTTAAGACCAACAAGAGACACCAGAACTTGTAAATTGTGTTTCTTTTAACTTAAACAAAAAAATTATGGTGGGATTTTGTTTCACGACCTTGAATTCAGAAAATCCTGGAAATAAGAAGTTTAGCATGTGTCAGTCCTGCAGGTGACACCAAAAAAGGGATATCCTTTTTAAATAAGAATCAGCTGGAAGGTCTGTGAAAAGGATTAGAGCTGAATGAACCACGTTACCCTAGTTTGGTTTGTTTGGAAGTAGTAAAGAATAAGTTTATTTCTCCTGTTATGGAGATATACTAAAACACAAACTTAAGACTCTTTAACGTCATATTTTCATATACTGTATCAGCCTTTTGAAATTCTACTTGTTTGAATTTTTTGATGAAAATAGTTTTAACTGCCCATTATCAATGAGAGTAATTTTTGTCCATGGGCCAATACATTTTTTTAATGCAGATTTTGGATGTATATTTATGTTTCTAGTGTAAACGGCTGCTTTTAAAAACACTTTTATTTGTGCCTTACACTTGGTGTCTGAATATAAATAGATCTTTTGTTTCAAGCCATCTCTGGCTTCATATTTTTTGTAGTTTTTGTACATTTAGTATCAGGGAATATAGAGGAATTGTCTAATTTCAGAATTAAAATTAGTTAAATCAAATCAATATATGAGATGTGGTGTTTCAACTGTGGCCTGAAAAAACCTAAGCCTGTAGTACTAGTGTAAATATTGAGAATAGTTTGTAACATGGAGAATGTGTTACAGCAAGTTGACCTTGACCAACATTTGCTAAACCATTCCAGACACTTGTGGCTTTGGAATAGCATACAGACTGGCTTGAAAAAGAGACAATTCCCATTGAATTTGGAGACTACCATATGAAGTACTAACCTGCCTGCTGAAGGATGAAAACCATAGCTGAGTTACGCTGTCACTACATCTGTGGTATCTGAAAAAAAGATACCTTTCAGCCCAGACCAGCAACACTCAGTTCTTTCCTTACCTCCCAATTTCCCTCTTCTTGATATAAGTTGCTGTTCGTCTATCAGTCTGGATTCTTATGCTTTTGCCCTTGCTGAATGCCTGAAACTACAAGAGCTCCAAATGTTCTGGATTCCTAAATGACACAAAGGAAGGAGGATGGAGGACAAAACCATAGACAGGGTTAGAAATTTCAGTTTATCTGAAAAAAAAGAGCAGATTTAGCGTTAGCTATTTGCTTTAAAATTTTCATGTCCTCTGTGAAACAGAGTGGTGAGCTGAGCCTTAGCATTTGGACCAACTGTCAGGTGTTTGTAATGTGACAATCTTAGCCATGATGCCCAATTTGTAGAGGAAAGACAGTCATAGGATTCATCAAAAGAAAACAAGTCTGCCAGAGGCACCAGTGAATCTTCAGAAACCTTAAATGATCTAAAGAAGCTGCTTTCTTAGTTTGTACAGCTAGATTCAAATTTCCTTAGCAAAATGCTAGAAATGTTGACAGCCAACTCTGTTCTATTTCTGTGCAAAGTAGAGCCTATCACACATGCTAGTACTCAGACACTCCTGATGACAGTGTTGTTCTAGCCATTGTGGTCCCAGGATATTAAAGAGAAGGTGGGGTGAGATAATATCTTTTATTAGACCAACTTTTGTTGGTGAAGCTTTTCCTAGACTGGTTTTCTTAGGCAAAACTTGTGTCGTTTAGGGGTGGGGGGGAACCACCACACAAACCCGCCCCCCCCCCCCCCCCGAACGACAAAAGTTTTGCTGACAAAAACTGCTGGTGTGAACAGCGCTTTGTTGGCGGGAGAGCTCTCTCCTGTCAACAAACAGCAGCTACACTGCATGCCTTTTAGCAGCATGGCTGTGTCTCTAAAAGGTGCGTAGAGTAGACATAGCCAAAGATACGCTTTTGAGCTTATACAGAGCTCTTCTTCAGGTCTGGGAAAGGTATTCCTTGTGTCACAGCTGAATACAAGATTGAACAAATAGTTTAGCAAAAGTAATTAG
This sequence comes from Eretmochelys imbricata, assembly GCF_965152235.1. Classification (NCBI taxonomy): domain Eukaryota; kingdom Metazoa; phylum Chordata; order Testudines; family Cheloniidae; genus Eretmochelys; species Eretmochelys imbricata. Next base: position 116,045,192 of record NC_135577.1, read on the forward strand.
CACATAGTCTAAGGGACTATTCAATGTGAAGCAGCCCCTTAACACCACCTTTTTCTCCTATTAACTATGGGGTGGGGGGGGGGGTGTTAATGGGTTACAGAGTAAGGTAATAAGACCCAAATCCAGTGTCTTAATAAAGACCATGATTTTTAGTGTCTACCAAAGTTATGAACTTAAGCTCCCTGGCTCGTCTTTTGAAAGTATTGTGCGGGTTTCCTTTGAGGATAAGAACTGACAGGTCAGATATAGAATGATCACTTCGTGAAGTGTTCACCCACAGGTGAGATGGTGTTTTTGTCTTATTTTCCTGAGTTCATTTGAGACCATAGTGATTGTTTGGTTTCACATACAATAAATACCCCAATAACTATGTATTAGATAAAGTACGCCACCTGTGATAGGCATGTGTAAGACCATGGATCTTGAAAGGTGCATTGTGGGGAGTGTTGACCATTTTAGCAGTGGAGATGTCTGCAGGTTTTGCGTCTGTTTTTTCTGGCAGGGTTGGGCGCTGCTTTGAGTTGGTGAGTCCTGGTCTGTGGGGAGCTTGCTTCTGATATTGATGAGCTTGGGAGGTTGTGTGAAGGGCAGATGGGGGGTTCAGGAAAGATTTATTTCCAAAGTATGGGTGGTAGTTGTTTGAGGACCTAATATGGATTCCAGCATGAGGTGGTAGGTGAAAACTAGATGTGTGTGGTCAGGGTGGGTTTTATTTCTGTATTGAAGCAGGTTCTCTTGGAGCATTTGGATGGCCTGTTCCATGATGTGAGTTACTTCTCTAGTGGAGTGTCCTTGTTTGGTGAAGGCAGTTTTGAGTGTGTTAAGTGTATATCCCAGACTATCTCCTCAGAGCATATTCTGTGGTATCTGAGTGTAGCTAACATTTCTTGGTACATTTGGGAAGGTTACTGGGTCTATAAAGGTAAGTGTGCTGATCTGTGGGTTTCTTAGTTGCCTGAAGGGTTCCATTGCTGAAGCCGATTGTGGTGTCTGGGAAGTTATGCTAGTAGGGGAATGTTCCAGAGAGTTTAATTGACAAGTGGTGGTTGTTGAAGTTGTGGTGAAACTCTGAGGGAGTTTGTAATTTGTCCAGAGGATGAAAATACCATCAGTGTATCTCACATATCATTTGCAAATGCACTACAAAACCAATTATCTTGGAACTAGCACATAAATGACTAAATGGACTAGAGAATAAACAGAGTCAGATTTACAACAGAAAAAGGTGAAACAAGTTAGAGTATGGAGGCATGGGAAAAGTGGACTAGTCTCAGCTCAGACAGAATACCAGTAGCAAAGAAACAACCCTTGTGTTAACATTGGCTGGAAACTTCTGGGAAAGTCTAGAAATGGAGCTTCAAGGTGTGACCAAAAAGTAATCTAGCAAATCTCTTCATAAGCATGTATTCATTTCAAGTTTCTGCTAAGTACTCAGGACCAGATTTTTAAAAGGTATTTAGGCACTACTGTGCTCAGCATTGCAATGCCTAACTGATTTAGGAGTCACTCATTTTCAAAAGGGATTTAGGCACTTAGGAGCCTAAATCCAAGGCACAGCAATGCCTAAATACCTTTAAAAATCTGGGCCTCAGTTTAGGGTAACAGGCATGCAACATTACATATTCAAAACCAACAAGTTAATTTTAGGAGTCAAGTGAAATAAGATGCATATATCTTTTGAAAGGCCAATTCTATAAATGCATAGATTAGCCAAAGCAGATAGTTTAATAGGCAGAGAATGCTTAGCTTAGCTGGAAAGACTAACAGCTATGTATAATTGCATAATAGAAAAATTTATTCTTTCAGTTCATAGAACATGCTTGTTAAGATGCTTAGTACAGCTATGCTGCATTTAATACAATTTGTGCACTTACATATTTGACAAGTCCCATATACAACCGTAGACACATCCTAGCTCAGTCATTATACAGAATGCTGAATATATTTGTGTCTTCCCTGCATCCATAATTTAACATATAAGCATTCTTGAAAAAGCTAACCCTTCAAGGAAAGACATCAGCAACTTCCACCTGCTGAAGACAGAAAAATCAATTACGAATGTTTAAACATCAAAGCAATCCTCGGGGAGATTCTCAAAGTCACAAAAAGTAGTTAGGTTACAACTACACTAATGCTCCTCTGTATGCCTTTTGAGTATCTAGGGGGAGATGCCTCAGATGTTTAACCCTAACTCACTCACCCTTTGGGTCCATACAGAAAACAGACATCTTAAGCAAATTTCCATGGGCATCATTAGATAGGAAGGAGTCATCACCACCCATGCTGTGGTACACACCAATTGCAACATAAAACCTAGGTTGTATTTATTGTAGTCAAATGTCTATAAATAAAGAGAAAGGTTACAGCACTTATATCCAGTTTAATAAGGATTACCTGCTGTGTCACCTAATTTGTGTGTTGATGCGAATATTTTCTAATTTAAAAATTCTTAAATATTTGAGCCCTCTATAGTACCTTTTCAATCCAGCTAAGTCGTACCAATTTAACTTGCATGTTTTCATGCAGTGCTTCATTCAGCTAGTTCTTTAATACAAACTCACGGTCCGTTTGGAATTATGAAAGCAATGTTTTACTACTAAGCACATAAAGATCACCTCATGTCCAAGTTTAATACAAAAAACATTTTTCAAGTTCACTAAAAGCTCACATACAAGTGACACAAACTGGAGTTAAAAATATGCATCCATCTACTGTGGTGGGAAAACTTAGCTATACAATGCTGCTTTTTCAACCAGCCATTTTCAAAAGCACTTAAATTATTAAAATTCTAAGTTAAAGATGCATTCACCTAGAAACAGAAGTATTTATATTTAGAAATAAGTTTCATGGAAATGAGGAACTGGAATGTACTTAAAATCTCTAGTTAGAGATTTGAGAATCATGAGAGACATGAAATAGGTCAGATCACCTGCGGGAAGACAAAAAAGTTTGCTAAATACAAAAATGTTTATTTTTTCCACGTTGTACTCAGTCCCTTGATACACCAGTGAAAGCAACTGAACTATTTGTGATCTCTTCCCCCCATACAGCCAATACCAAAAGGTTCCAGGACAACATCTCTTTTCCCTTCCTTTCCTATCATGTACTTCGATTTCTTTCTAGCACCAGTTTACCAAGGTAAAAATTGCTCATTTTATAGCAAAAATGTATGCCACATTTGATCCATCCTCTCCCCAAAAGTGCCCCTAGGGACAAGATGGATTACACACACTCTAAAACGAATGTGTAAGTCCTTAAAAAAAGCAAATGCCACATTATATTAACTTCTGTTAATCAAAAATAAGTTGACAAGAAAGTCTAGGTAAGGGTGGGACATACTAATTTAGACAAGACATCAGAACACATCATTAGAGATTTAAAGGCCTCTAGTAATACTTTTTGTAGTAATTAACGCAAGACAGTTCTCATATAAACAACTATTTGATGGTAGACTTCAGTGATAAACAATTCACTTGATGACATTTACATATAAATATACATAAATAAAAACCTATATAATTTAGGTCTGAAATTAACAAAAATGTGGTTTGAACTGTAATTGCATCTAGCTGTATCAGAGCTTTTCCTCTAATGATGCTCAAGTTGTATAAAAAGCATACCTGTACAATTCTTAGTTTAGTAAAGTACTACTCTATAAAACAGAATCATGAAAACAGCACTTACATTTTAATGAAATGTATAAAATGTATATTTACATTTACACGCTTTACTGAACTACATAAGGTAGTTCATGGTAAAAAACAAATCCCTTCTTGTAAGTCTTTCAAAAATACATCAACTGCAAATATTTATGATTAAAAGTTACTAAATTAGCAGCTGACAGGACATTTATAGTAAAAAATATATTTTAGGAAAATAGCTGGAAAAAATCTAAACATTGATAAACACTTTAAAACTATATTTAAAACAGAAAATTTTAGCAAAAACAACATAAAAACTAGGATAATGGGAACTATTGCATATTGCTCTTCAAAAGCCCTGCAGTAACTGCCCGCAGAACAGTGGAAGTGGATAGGGAAGGAATTAAGTGGTGGTAGGAATGAAGTGTTGATCCAGAATCAGGAGGTAAAGGAGAACCAAGTCTCTCTTAACTGCTGCCTCTTTTAGTGGGGGAAAGGGAGAAGGAAAACAAAGATAGAGAGAAGCCCTCTCACTGAACATACACCCCCTTCAAAGGCTAGGAAAGGTTGGCATAAAAGCCCAATTCTGAAAGCCTTGGGCCTTAACTTAAAACCATTTACAGTATGTATTTACAGTTAAATGGACAAAACAGAATGACACTACAAATTGCATGTTAACTTCAAAAATTAACATTTTGCAATATGAAGTGCTTTATATATATATTTTTTTAATAAAATACATGTGCAGTTTTGATAGAATAAACTATCTGAAAAATTGTTTCCCCAAGTCCTCTGTTTCCTTGTAGGATCTTTGTCTTCTGCACATTTAACAGTTTCAAGATTCAACAAGGATCTCCACAATATGATCAAGCTCATTAAGATCAGATTTACAGTTAGAGTTAGAATTTGTGGTTGTCTGAGAAGGAAATGTTTCGAGCACATCACAGTGTCCCATTTTTGTGTTGCTCATCATTCCTGTTAATACTGTATCAAGGTCATAGTAAGAATTGTCAACTTCTGAAAACAGATCTTCAACTGTATTAGGACTTTTATTCTCCAACGTCTCAAATATTTGATCTAATGATTTTTGAAAGTTTCCTCTATTTTCTTGTGGATTCTCCATTTCCCACATGTTACTTTGCAGGTTTCTTGGAGCTTGTGGTGATGTAACTGTTGACATAATTTCTGAATTATCTTGTGACTGGGTACCCTCACAGTCTTTAGTGAAGGTACTATAAACTGGAACAAGCTTTCCTTCAGCTTGTTCCTTGGATGAACGGCAAAGGATATCTGTTGAAACTAGACGATCTAGAGAAGTCTGTCCTGCACTCTGTGTATTTATCATCTGCCAAGTCCCATCCTGAGTCATTTCCTCTTGGATTTGCCGCACCGTATTGGCTATAAGTACCGAACGACAAAGATTAGGCTCAACAAGCATGTGGCATAATTGAAGTTTGACCAAAGACATATCTAAAAGTGACTGTCGCTGAAGATTATATGAAGGGATAGCCTTAAAACCAGCCAGAGTTCCTTCAATATCTTCTTCACCATCAAAACATTTTCTCTTCAATCCTCGCACAAACATTGTGTCCTGTTGAGAAAAAATGAGACTCTTTAGCACAATCCAGTGGCCTAACAAGTTAGACACTGCAGAAAGTACATCAAAAACTTTAGCATCTTTCATTTAAGAAACAATTAAAATCACTTGACAACATAAGAACTGTCATACCAGGCGTTAGCAATGATGTATCTGGTACAAGATGCTTCAGAGGGATGTGTAAAACACAATGGACAATTTTACAGCAACATACCTACACGGGAAAGTCTGTTTCAAACTACAGGCAGCCAGTCAGTGATGGATTTATCTTCTGAAATGTGAGTGTTCGCTATCTAATCTAACTGCAGCTACGGGTCTGGTAAGCATACAAATGTTCTCTTAATTTTACTGATATTGACCATATCTTCGAGTAGTGAGTGCCACAAGGTATTTTGTTAGGTGCTTAAAGAAAAAAAGTAAATTGGCCTCGAATTTCAATGGGTGTCCCCTGATTCTAATGTAACAGTCAGGGTAAGTTAAAGTGCACACATGATGTTCACTACACAATTTACTATTCAATAAACCTTTATAGTATCCCTTCTTAATTTCTTCTCATATAGAAGTCTTAGCATGCCTAAGTTCAAAAAAAGAACTAAAGCTCATGGAGGATATGTCCATCAATGGCTATTAGCAAAGATCATCAGGGACGCAACCCCATCCCCTGGGTGTCCCTAAACCTCTGACTGCCAAAAACTGACTGACACCAGATGGATCACTCAAAATTAACCTGTTCTTTTCATATCCTCCGAAACATCTGGCACTGGCCCGTCAGACAGAATACTGAGCTAGATGAACCACTGGTCTGACCCAGTATGGTTTATGTTGGACATATTTCCTCCCCCCCCCCCCCCCCCGGGTTTTTTTTTTGTGGAGGTGGTAACCAAACCTAAACACATTATTCAAGTTGAAAGTGTACTAACTGAAAATGCCATGTGGGAGTGGGGGAAGTATTCTTCTCTACTTCTCTCAATACACCCTAATCTCTCATTTTAGGTTTCTGATTGCTATTGTACACCGAGCAGATGTTTTTCTTTAAGCTCTCCATGTCTTTTCCCTGAGTGGTTAGTTAACTCAAAATCCAACATATGACAAGGTAAATTGTTCCTTCCAATATGTTTGACTTTAATTTGCCATTCTGTTCCCAAGTTTTAAGGGCTTCTAAAATTCCTTACAATACAATGCTCACTAAAAAAGTATGTCACCCCTCTTCTACATCATTAATGTATTACACTACTGATACTATGGTTCTGTAGGCACCTCACTTTAAAATCCCACACAGAATAAAGATAGTTGCTGTGGTAAATTGTGGTTCTCAGAAATCAAGTGCCATTTGGATACACACACACTCTTGGGAGTAAGTATGCCTTGTTTATGGGATACTGGAAAATTCTAGAAAGCAGTGCATATCGGGGCTACTCACCCCAAGCTTGTGTGGCTAATGTCACCTTAATTCTGCATTTTCTAGTTTGCTATGTTTTTTACTTTAACTGTAATGTTATTGTAAGGGATATATAGGACCCTAACTGACCAATAAACTGTTTTTCAAACATTTGATATTTGAAAACTAAACTCACTGAATGGAAAGAAATGTGGAGCAATAACAATATTGAGCACCTTACTGCTTTTTGTGTGGGAATTAAAATATAGGAAGAGCACCAAGCAGAGATGAAACAAAATGAGAAATCCTTCAATTTAAAAAAATAAATAAATAAACAAACAAAATCAGATTTTGCCAGAATGTGCCACTGGTTTCTATCGCATTGATTCACTTGAAAATGGATAACCCACATCATAACTATAAAAACGAACAGGAGTATTTGTGGCACCTTAGAGACTAACAAATTTATTAGAGCATAAGCTTTTGTGGGCAATAGCCCACTTCATCGGATGCATAGAATGGAACATATAGTAAGAAGATATATACATACAGAGAAGGTGGAAGTTGCCATACAAACTGTAAGAGGCTAATTAATTAAGATGAGCTATTATCAGCAGGAGAAAAAAAAACTTTTGTAGTGATAATCAGGATGGCCCATTTAGACAGTTGACAAGAAGGTGTGAGGATAGATTCATCCGATGAAGTGGGCTGTAGCCCACAAAAGCTTATGCTCTAATAAATTTGTTAGTCTCTAAGGTGCCACAAGTACTCCTGTTCTTTTTGCGGATACAGACTAACACAGCTGCTACTCTGAAACCTATCATAACTATAGAATCTTGTTGCCCAATTTCTGAGACTGCACAAAATATAGCTGGTTTAAAAGTTTCACTTAAAGTTACATACCAGTAGCTGCGTTTGGTGGAGTCCTTCCTCTTCTCCCATGCTACAGAACAAGATTCCATACAGCAAGTGTTATAGCTCCTACCAGGCAGCAGGAGACAGGAAGTCCGTCAGTCAGTTACAGGAGGTACACAGCAAAACTTCATCCCTTGTTTACTATTATACAGGTACCTATATAGTCTCCATTACTTGATTATCTGAGCACCTCACAAACTTTAATGAGCTGATCATCATAACACACCTGTGAGGCAGGGCAGTGCTATTATCCCCATTGTACAGACTGATCAGAGAGGCTGAGTGATTCGCCCAAAAGTCACACAGGAAGTCTGTGTGAAAGTAAGGACTTAAACCCTGGGTCTCCTAAGTCCTAGGCTAATGCCCTAACCATTGCACCATTCTTCTTCCTTTTTCTCCTCTCTTTCTTAGCTATTGAAATAGTAAACAAAATATTTAGTGGTCACTTGGGGTATTGAAATATACATTAAAATTACTTAAGGGGGAGAAAAGACAAATCTCTGTAAAACAAAAGGAAAAACATACAGTATACTCTCCTTTACCTGAAACCCTATTATCCAAACCTCCATATTGACCAAATCCCTTCCTTGTCCCCGCTGCATTTGATGTAAGGAGATAAGGCAGGAATTTAGATAAGGCAGAGGTTAGGTTACTAGAGACCCCAGCCAGGGCTGCAAGAAGGAAAAGGACACAAGCTCCAAGCTGCGGGAAAGCCAGCCTGCTGCTGAATGGTCCTGCAGCAGTGCAGGGAGCCCTTTTCACACTCCTGTGACAGCAGGGCTGCGAAAGAGCAGGGTTGTGACAGCAGTGCTTCAGGATTTCCTGCACTGTCACCGGGCCAGTGACACTTGATCCTTATAGGCACAAGGAAGGTTGAATTCTTGGCAGGGCAGAACAAAGTCTTGGCCAGGGATTTCTGCTCTGCCCCACACCTGCAAGGACTGGGTGTCCGTGGTCATGGCAGCACAGGGAGCCCTATGCAGCCCCACTGTCATGGGAGCAAGCGGGACAGAGCAGAAACCCTCGGCCAGGACTGCAAGGAGCCGGCCTCTGCGTGTCTCCTCCCCTCTCTATTAACTGAGCTCCCAATTATCCACATAACAGCTGCGTGCCTCATGCTACTTGAATAATCAGGGTACACTATATTGCAGATTTTGTCACTCTTCTCCCATCCTACATGAAGGATTATATAAAGTAAATGTAAGTGGTAATCTGTGAAAATAAGGAGGTGAGTTTTCCTACAGCAGCAGCCGTGAGAACTTTGTGACTAAAATTTGCCTTGCAAGCTGATAGATTTGCTAGAAAATAGTGTAGGAGAAATGTGTTTTGTTCATAAAAGCAAGTAGACTTTCAAAACAAATTTAGGACTAAATGAAGTTTGATAGACCTCTTAACATATTGACTATGAACGTCCTTTGCACTAGAGTTACCAGATCAGGAAAGAAAATAGCTAATTCATTTGAAATTCTGAAAGCTTCAAGGGTAAAGTACGAAAATAACCCAAATTTTCTTCTAGAAACATCTGTCATAGATAAGAATTCAGTGACCCCAGTTCAGTTAAATAAGAAGGGGAGGGGAAGGAAGGTATTTTCCCAATAATGCTACTTTTTACCAGTTGTACACCCTAAGGGCAATCTGTTACAGAATGCATCTGGACTATATAGTAGCCATCTGCATCCTGAATCTGACTGAACCATCTTAAAATAAAATCAAGACATTCTAGTAAAGATCAAGCAACATTAAAAGTTGCTGCAGATCTGAGAATAAGTAACCAAGATAGAGTGTTTTCTACTACTATTTAGATATTTGAGGATTCTAGAAAATAAAGCCTTACTTCAGAAGACAGTCACTATCACCTGCCAAAACAACTGAATGAAATGGGAATGCCTGCTGAAGAGACCGTGAGCCTTCGATAAAAGGACGGAGGGGAGGATTCATTATCAGGTCCAGAAACTAAAGGACAAAGTGATACTATAGAGATGGTTTCAGCCCAGTCAAACTGGAACTTCAGTAATACACACTGGGAAGGGAACAGGTACCCAACACAAGAAAATTATACACACGATCTGTTGCATGTGATTTTACATCGTTCCCAGGATCAAAAATCTTTACTCACTAAACAAATAGGTTCTCTTTGCATCCTCTTAGATGAGTCCTATTTTTCATAGTTATATGGTAGCAAAGCCTACTGCAGATTCCACCCAGACACACAATTGTGCCCCAGAATCTAAAATTTAATTTAAAAACCTGAGCTTTTAGCCCTTCTGGTTTTTTTAAAAAAAGCATGCAAATATAAAATATACATCTTGCTGTTTTTCCTGCACAGAACCCATAGTAGTTATGAACTGGCCATTCATCGCAAGAGGGTGTTAACTGTAAAAACTAAGTACATATCTACATTACAATCTTAAATCAACCTAAGTTAGGTCAACTTATACTACCACACTCCTTCTGCCGGTGGCATCTCTCCTCACCTTGAGTGCTTCCACTGACTGAAGACGGGCAGTGTCGGGGGCTGAGAGCTGGGGCAGCCAGGCTCTGAGCCAGGAGCAAGGACCCGGGACAGTGCGGGGTGGGACCCTAGGCAGCCCAGTTTGGAGTGGAAACCAACAGTCAACAACTGATATAGGTAATGCAGTGTCTATAGGTCATCCTAACTACACGGACACAACCCCTATGCCTCTCGTGGAGGGGGGAGTTATATTTAGTGTAGTAAATATCTTACACTTACATCAGCAGGAGCAAGGCTGTAGTGTGTATATTGACATATTTCAGAGTAGCAGCCGTGTTAGTCTGTATTCGCAAAAAGAAAAGGAGTACTTGTGGCACCTTAGAGACTAACCAATTTATTAGTCTCTAAGGTGCCACAAGTACTCCTTTTCTTATATTGACATAGTTAGGTGGACATAAGCTGCCTTATGTCACCTAACTGTATAGTGTAGACAGGGCTAATAAATTTAATTGTAAACACTTGTTTCTCTGCTGATCACTATATCAGAGCAATTCAACAAGTGTGCTTGTTCCACTGCTGTTGGACACAGTGACAGATGAAGTCAAGAGGTGTCTGTTTGGAAGCTAGAAGTTCAAGTTCCCCGCCCCCAACAATTTCAAGTAAACTTTAACCTTGCCTAAAAAGGGGAAGAAAAGTTACATCCTTTCCCTAGCACTCTACTACATGTGTGCCAAAAGCCCAAACTGTTCTGTTTTCCTGTGTGCCAAAAGCCCCTCGATTTTGCGGTTAATCTTCGACAGCTCTTACAATACAGATGTGTCAAAACAAAAATCTGCAGCATACGGACATCTGAAAATTTGAAGAATAGCATAAAATATATTGGATTGAATATAAAAAGAAGTAGTTCAAAGAATAGTATTATTAATGTATTTAACTCATTAAAAGAGTTAAAATTTAAATTTACTTGAATCTGGCACAGAGCTTCCAGTTTGCTGTAGAAACAGGGACCTTACCACTGAATTTAGGTCCAGATTTTGCTAAGTTATAAATGACTGCACAGACACAATTTCTGAGACACAATACCCAAGTACAGCATGTGGTTGCAAGAAAAGGCAACCCTCAGGACCAGGGTGGGGACAGTGCCAGGTCACCCACCTCCTAGCAATACAGAGTTGTGTGTGATGGATGGGGGAATACAGGGATGTACATAACGATCATGAGAGGATGGGACAAAAGGACAGTTTAGTCTTGCACCTAACATACAGATGATGTAGTGGAAAGAGTAAAAAGGTGCAAGTGGTGGTGATAGGGCAGGAAAAGTGCAGAGGTGTGTATAGCTGGGGGGGGGGCATCCCCCCGAGGTAACAAAGGTACCCCCCGGGCGGAGGCAGGGCAGTGGCCCCCTCCCTTAAGAGCGCCGGCCCCTCGGGGCGGCAGGAGTCACTCTCCCAGAAGTACAGAGGCGGTATGTGGTGGTGGTGATGATGGCAGAGGATGTGGGGGTGAGGGGGGAAAGCACCGCCCTGGAGGAACGAGGTGGGGGAGGAGCAAAGTGCTGCGGCGGGGATTAGGAACTGGGGGGCAGGGGGCGCGTGGGGAGCTGCTGGCCAGGGTGAAGGCGGGGGAGGGCCAGTGCGCTGGACCTGCGGGGCAGTACACGCGAGGGGGGCAGGGAGAACGGGGGGCGAAAGGGAGCAGTGAGCGGAGGCTGTGGAGTACTCGGGGGGGAGGAGGGGCGCCTTCCCCGCCGCAAAGCGGCCTTTCCCCGCTCCGAAGACACCCTGGCCGGCGGCAGCTGCTGCTCGTCGCCCCGCTCTGCCCTGGGACCCCGGGGAGGGGGATCCGCCGCCATTTTGAATCCACCTCCACCCCGGGCTCTTCCCCGCCTCCAGACCCGACGCCCCATTCTCTGCCCGCGGGGCAACGACTGACCCCGGTGGCGGCTAATCCCGAGCCCGCAGAGCGCTCAGCCCGAGCCTACTCACCGCCTCGTCGCCGCCCGCTCCTCCCCGACCCGAGCCCGGCTCCCGCCTCACCGACCGCTCCGCGCCTGAGAGAGGGGGCGGGACCAAGCACACTGGCCAGCCCCGCCTTCCCCCCACCCGCCATCTTATTGTCAAAGCCCACAAAGAAACGGCCGCCCGCCCCGCCCCTACCAGGCCTGCCATTGGGGAATGCCTCCACCATGAAGCCCCGCCCACGGCCAACCGCTGACCGTCATTGGCTGTCTCCTGACCCTGTAGCACCGCCCTCATGGGATCCAGCCTTCCATTGGGTGACGGGTTACCATGGCGCTCAGCCCCACCCGCCCCCTAACGTGCGATTGGCTGAGGGGTTACCATGGAGCCCAGACCCGCCCCTTAGCTGTAACTGGCTCGGGGAAAGGACGAGGTGGAGTCTAGTGTTCAAATAGCTGCCAATGGGCTAGGCGGGCCTGTGTCTGGTTCTGCCTCGTTGACTTGCTTGGGCTCCTGGCCAGTGACTCCTATGTCAGCAGAAGTCGGGCCTGGCTGAGAGCAGCCCTGTGATCCTTCCTTCCTTTCCTCCTTCCTTCCCTCCCTCCGCGTGCCCACCAGGAGGTGGTGGCAGAGGGGCCCCCATCTCACCAGGGCACCTGCCCTTTTGCTTGCGTCCTGTGGTAATGAGAGGATGGGACAAAAGGCACTGCGTGCCCTCTGCTTAGTGCTTTTCCCCCTTGCTGGGGGCTCCTCCGCTCGCAGCGTGAAACCTAGCGCGTCTGGCCATCTCACAAATTCCTTGCCTGGCCCTTCTGTCACACAGCAACACCTCCAGCACCTATAGCTGGAACCACAAGGGAACCTACGAGACAGTTGTACTGGGTCAGACAATGGTCAAGCTAGCTCAGTATCCTGTTCTTCTGCTTGTGGCCCCTGCCAGGTGCTTCAGAGGGAATGAAAAGGGCAATTATTGAGTGATCCTTCTGCTGTCATCCAGTCTCAGCTTCTAGCAGTTGGTGGTTTAGGGCAGTGGTTTTGAAACTTTTTTTCTGGGGACCCAGTTGAAGAAAATTGTTGATGCCTGTGACGCAATGGGACTGGGGATGAGGGGTTTGGAGTCTGGGAGGGGCTCAGGGCTGGGGCAGAGGTTTGGGGTGCGGGGGTGAGCGCTGCAGGGTGGGGCTGGGAATGAGGGGTTCAGGGTGTGGGAGGTTTTGGGCTGGTGCAGGAGGGGGTCAGGGCTCTGGACTGGGGCTGAGGGCTTTGGGATCAGTGCAGCCGGGGTGCACTGAGGACCGTGCTGCACCCCGGAAGCAGCCAGCAGCAGATCTGGCTCCTAGGCAGAGGCACGCAAGTGGCTCAGCGTGACTCTTGCCCGCAAGCACCGCCTTCCCCTCACCCCGTTCCTCTTAGCCAGTTGCCAGCCAATGGGAGTGCAGAGCTGGTGCTTGGGCAGTGCACGGAACCCTGTTGCCCCCCCGCCTAGAAGCCGGACCCACTGCTGGTCGCTTCCGGGGTACAGCGTGGTGTCGGAAAAAGTAAGCACTAGCCTGCCTTAGCTGGGCAGCACTGCTGACAGGACTTTTAACGTCCCTGACCAGAGCAAGGCGACCCAGCGCCTTACACACCATGACCCAGTAGTCGGTCATGACCCATGGTTTGAAAAACACTGGTTTAGGGACACCCAGAGCATGAGGCTGCAGCCCTGATGATCTTGGCTAATAGTCATTAATGGACCTATCCTCCAGGAACTTATCTAATTCTTTTTTGAGCCCATTTATACTTTTGGCCTTCACAACATCCCCGGGCAACGAGTTTCACAAGTTGACTGTGTGTTGTGTAAAGAAGTACTTCCTTATGTTTGTTTTAAACCTGCTGCCTATCAATTTTATCAGGTGACCCCTACGTCTTGTGGCATGTGAAGGGGCAAATAACACTTCCCTATTCACTTGCTCCATACGATTAATGATTTTACAGACCTCTCTCATCTTCCCATTTAGTCATCTCCTTTCTAAGCTGAACATATCTCAAATCCCTATCCCGACCGCACATGGACTTCATTCTTCTCTTAATGTTACCCTCAAGACTCAAACATTTTTACACACCTAATTATTTTTCTCTAGCCAATCTATCTAATCTCATAGTGCCACCACATTTTAGGATTTGAGCAGAGTCATGCAATATGTGGAGTTTTTCTTAAAGCCTCAGCTCGTAGACTCAGGTGATTATGTGAAAATCTCAGCTTTAAATTTTTAAAAATTAAGTTTGCAACTCTCATAGTTGTGGAGACAGTCTTGAAAATGCAAAACTCTCAAGAGGCAAATAAAAAGAACCCAAATATATTATTTTTAAAATCTCATTTTTGAACACTTGGAGTTGGCAATACTGATTCAGTTTTGATGTTGTTGCCCTCTGCAAACACTTTGTTCCTTACGCTTAGCTGCTGTAAACTTTCCCCAGCTTCCTACCCAGGGTTAGCTCTCAATTAATTAGAAAGGAAGGGCAAGTCAGGTCTAGCTCACAGCTGAAAGCTTCTCTGTTGCTTCTGGCCCTCAGCTGGTAGAAAGAGGATCTGCAGCCTTGAGGGAAGATGTGAGGAGAATGTAGGACAGAAAATTAAATTCTGAAAACGGAGAGGAGGAGTAGGAGGAGCAAGAAATAAAATAGAACTTGGAGATTAGGTGTAGGGAAAGTTGAAAACAAGTAATAATGGCATGCACAGAGTAAAATTAGCCAGAAGTTGGGAACAGGGTTAGGCCAAAAATTGTAATGTCTTTTTTATTCTTGGGTCTAATCTGCCCTGCTCTTACCACAGCATGGTGCAGACTTCCCAGTCAAAATGCTAAAAGAAAAGAAAGTGATATCACAGAGGAAAAACTGCCACACATTCAGACACACAGACACCAATTACTTCTGGCCTAGTTGCAAAGAATTTAGGCCCTGATCCTGCAGTAAGCCCTGAAAGGGCTACCCTTGTGCTAGCATAGAGCTCTGTTACTGGGTTCAATAGGTGTGGTTCTTTGCAGGACCAAGACAGTAAAGTAAAATGCAAAGAAAAACAGTGATAAACAAAGGGCATAAACATGTATATAAAAGGACTAAAGATTTTCCTCTCAAAATTATTTTTTCGTTTGTTAGAAATATCAGGTCTCAACATCTCCAAACTTTCAAAAAGTTCTCCAGCAAAATGAGGGACCTAGTTAGATTCTGATATAACAGGAGACTGAGTGGTGAAGGAGTTTTACTGTTTAAAACTCTGATTTTGTCAATGCAAAATGACATAAGGCCAGGGAGAAAAACTGTGATAGAAGGCTGAATCTATCTCTTCTGTTAAGGTCTGAGGAAGCTCCCATGGCAGATCTCTAGTCAAGGCATGACAAGACTTGATATTTTTAGGAAAAAAAGTAAACAATCCTTGTGTTTCCTTTATTCATGAGAAATAAAACCTAGAAAATCACAATGGTATGATCTGGATAAACCGATACAAAACAATGTAACCCAAGAGATTTACTAGAGAACAAACCATCAAAAAGATAAAAATAAAGCAATAAAGAGTACAAGGCTGTGCCACCTACCCTTTCCACCCAGCCATCCACCACACTGAACCAAACTCTCTTGTATTGGAAAGAACATGAAAAGCTAGACTGCTAATTTCCTATACAGAACTTTCACATTAGCAGGCTCCCTCAGCAGAGTGACATATTCACAAGTAAGACAACTCTTAGCAAAAGCAGAATCTATGACTAGAAGTCAGAGGCAAAGACTAAGGGGAAACAAAACACCATGAAAAAACAAAGAGAAATGTCTGCCACAGCTTGATAGAGGAAACTGAAATCGAGACACTTTCTACTCCAGCATAAGAGGGAATGCTTAAAAATCATTTATCTTCAATGAACAGATATGACATATGTCATAAATATAAAGGGAAGGGTAAACCCCTTTGAAATCCCTCCTGGCCAGGGGAAAGCTCCTCTCACCTGTAAAGGGTTAAGAAGCTAAAGGTAACCTCGCCGCCCCACTGACAGACCTAACCAAAAAGAAACAGCCAAATGCTGTTCAGTGGACCGAAAAGTGTCAGAAGGCCTTTAACAAGCTTAAAGCGACACTCATGTCTGACCCTGTACTAAGGGCCCCAGACTTTGACAAACCGTTCCTAGTAACCACAGATGCGTCCGAGCATGTTGTGGGAGCAGTTTTAATGCAGAAAGGACCTGCTCAAGAATTCCACCCTGTAGTGTTTCTCAGCAAAAAACTGTCTGAGAGGGAAAGCAACTGGTCAGTCACTGAAAAAGAATGTTACGCCATTGTCTACGCTCTGGAAAAGCTACGCCCATATGTTTGGGGATGGCGTTTCCACCTGCAAACCGACCATGCTGCACTGAAGTGGCTTCACACCGTCAAAGAAACTAACAAAAAACTTCTTCGGTGGAGTTTAGCTCTCCAAGATTTTGATTTCGACATCCAACACATCTCAGGAGCTCCTAACAAAGTGGCTGATGCACTCTCCCGTGAAAGTTTCCCAGAATTAACTGGTTAAAATCGTCCTTGAGATGTAGAAAATATTGTTAGTCTTTATGTACTTGGTAGTATATTTAGAGATGCATGTGTTTTATTAACTCTGTTTTTCCTAGAGCTCCAGGAAGAAATCCCAACCAGTGTTTCACCCTAGCTGAGATTTGGGGGGCATGTCATAAATATAAAGGGAAGGGTAAACCCCTTTGAAATCCCTCCTGGCCAGGGGAAAGCTCCTCTCACCTGTAAAGGGTTAAGAAGCTAAAGGTAACCTCGCTGGCACCAGACCAAAATGACCAATGAGGAGACAAAATACTTTGAAAAGCTGGGAGGAGGGAGAGAAACAAAGGGTCTGTGTGTCGGTCTATATTCTGTCTTTGCTGGGGATAGACCAGGAATGGAGTCTTAGAACTTTTAGTAAGTAATCTAGCTAGGTACGTGTTAGATTATGATTTCTTTAAATGGCTGAGAAAAGAACTGTGCTGAATAGAATAACTATTTCTGTCTGTGTATCTTTTTTGTAACTTAAGGTTTTGCCTAGAGGGGTTCTCTATGTTTTGAATCTAATTACCCTGGAAGGTATCTACCATCCTGATTTTACAGGGGGGATTTCTTTATTTCTATTTACTTCTATTTTTATTAAAAGTCTTCTTGTAAGAAAACTGAATGCTTTTTCATTGTTCTCAGATCCAAGGGTTTGGGTCTGTGGTCACCTATGCAAATTGGTGAGGCTTTTTATCCAACATTTCCCAGGAAAGGGGGGGTGCAAGTGTTGGGAGGATTGTTCATTGTTCTTAAGATCCAAGGGTCTGGGTCTGTAGTCACCTAGGCAAATTGGTGAGGCTTTTTACCAAACCTTGTCCAGGAAGTGGGGTGCAAGGTTTTGGGAAGTATTTTGGGGGGAAAGACGTGTCCAAACAGCTCTTCCCCAGTAACCAGTATTTGTTTGGTGGTGGTAGCGGCCAATCCAAGGACAAAGGGTGGAATATTTTGTACCTTGGGGAAGTTTTGACCTAAGCTGGTAAAGATAAGCTTAGGAGGTTTTTCATGCAGGTCCCCACATCTGTACCCTAGAGTTCAGAGTGGGGGAGGAACCTTGACAACATAGGACTTTATGTTGCCAGCAAATCAGAAATGGCTAGTAGCCTGTGAGGAGCACTCTGCAGCCCTGTCCTGGGACGCCATGTGCCCCTCTGTAGCTACCTTGGCAGGCAACACAAAGCTGAAGGGTGGGGGAGGAGGAAGTGAGTCGTGTCCTGAGAAAGAAGAATCCAGCACCGAATTACGCTCTTCCCCTGCGTAACGGCAGGGGGGCTATCTTAACTGGGCCCCCACAGTGCAAGGCTGGGCAGGTTCAGCTTGGCCAGGCTGCTGTAGCCAGTCCCCTGCTTGCTACCTGGCTGGGCAGATGTTTTTCACCTTCTCCCACCTGCCTTAGTTGCAGGAGGGACTGGATCCCTCCCTTCCTTTATGTGTGTAGTTTATGTATGTAGGTGTGTGTCGCAGGATATTAGAGAGGCAAGGTGGGTGAGGTAATAGCTTTTATTGGACCAACTTGTATTGACGAGACAAGCTTTTGAGCCACACCGAGCTGTGCTGTGAACTTCTGGGCAGGGACTAGCAGAGCTAGGAGCTGTTACATCCCTTCCCCAACTTGAATGGGCGACAGGCTGGGCTAAGAGCGACTTCTCCAAGCTCCAGGCTGCAGCGTCTCCGCCCACAGTGTTAGCCCTTATTCTCGCCACCATGCGAGCTGGCTCTGCCGGGAGCGGCAGCCCCACCTCCTTGCTCTGTGCTAGCCTGTGCTGGGTTCTGTGACCTGCCGGGAACACAGATGCTAACAAGCGCTGCTGAAAGCTACAGCCCGCCCGCCACCTCCCTACCCGACTGTGTGAGCCTGTGCTGGGCTGAGCATTAGGGGCTAATGGAGCTGGGAGCTGTATTAGCTGCCTACAGTGTTGTCACTCAGCCAGTCCGGTGTGGGTGGGACTTTCACACAGCAATATGGGAGGAAAAACCAGTTTAAAAATAGGAAACTGTTTGTAAAACCACCAAAATGACTGGGAAACTCAGCGCCTGGGCTTGGGCCTGAGGTACTTCTTCTCTTTTTTAAACTAACTAGATTTTGAGTTTGTACAGCAACTAGAGTGATAGGGTCCTGGTCTGTGACTGGAACACCTCAGTGCTACTGCAATACAAAGACTAATAAAGGAAAGCTTATGCTCAAATAAATTTGCTAGTCTCTAAGGTTCCACAAGTCCTCCTTTTCTTTTTACTAATAAAACAGAAATTAACATCCAATCAGCCTGGCATCAGATCTGATCCTGCTTATGCTTACACACGTGAGCAACTAATGAAAATACTCCTATGAGATAAGTTAGTCACACACCTATGTGCTTACAGGGTGAGATCCTTAAACCGCAGTCATTTTCAGGAGAGCAAACTCCTTAAAGTGTTTCCTTTGGGCACCGTCTTCCATTGTACTAGGCGTTTGTACATCTCTTAGCAATGTTTCTCAACCAGTGGGTTATGACTAGGGTGACAGTATATCCCATTTTTTGGCTGAGACAGTTGCTTTTTTAAGCCCTGTCCTGGCCATCCCGACTTTTTTTGGCAAAAGTGGGCATTTGTCCTGTTTGCTCTTGCTGACTTAATCAGTTGGCAAGAGCAAACAGGACAAATGCCCACTTTTGTCAAAAAAGTGTGGTGTATGGAGGAATATGAGGGGGCAAGCAGTGATGTCAACCCCTTGCAGGGGGCAGACAGGGTTCTAGAGACCCCAGCCACGGGGAGGGAAGGTTCCAGCAACCACTGTCTCGCACTGGGGGAGGGGGAGAGGGCTCAGGCCAAGCCAGCATGGTGTCCTGTTTTCCCTTTGGGAAATATGGTCACCCTAGTTATGACGCCGAGAAGGGGTGTCACAAAAGTCAGTTGAGGAGGAGGTTGAGAGGCATTGAAAATTTTATTACAATGTAAATCAAAAAAACTCTTCCCCTCTCCCTGCTCACCTTACCCTTCAAGGTCAAGAATTCTTTGTCAGCCTCTGGAAACACACTCACAAAGAAATTATATAAGTTAGCTTCGTTATCACCGATACCTTTTTACTCTTACAGTAGCTGTAAGGGGATCGTGAAAAATTTTGACTTTAAATAAGGAATCGCCCACCTGAAAAGATTGAAAAATATTAGCCTCGCACAATGGATCCCTGATCCTGACTGGAACCCCTGACTGCTACTGCAATACAAATAATAATCAGTATAAACAAAAATTTATGAGCTTAAGTTCTGACTGTGACAGATATGGCAATTTCCTGCACTACCTTTGGGAGATTTTACTGTATTAAATTTATGTACAATTGTGGGCCAGGGATTGTATGCAGTTGTATGGGGGAGGGTGCCAACAGTCCTCAGTAACTACTAACAGTCACTGGG
Source organism: Eretmochelys imbricata (assembly GCF_965152235.1). Classification (NCBI taxonomy): domain Eukaryota; kingdom Metazoa; phylum Chordata; order Testudines; family Cheloniidae; genus Eretmochelys; species Eretmochelys imbricata. The sequence goes on from NC_135577.1 coordinate 116,065,076, forward strand.
GGGTGATTAGGCAAATTCACTCAGGTTGTAACACCTCCAGAGAGGTACCACCACCTGGAAAGACTCGCATATACTGGTTCAAGCTGGATTCTCCAGAGACTAACAAAGAAAGGACAAAAACAATGAGGAGTCTGGTGGCACCTTAAAAACTAACAGATTTATTTGGGCATAAGCTTTCATGGGTAAAAAGAAGAATTTGTTTTTTACCCACAAAAGCTTATGCCCAAATAAATCTGTTAGTCTCTAAGGTGCTACCGGACTCCTCGTTGTTTTTGTGGTTACAACCTAACATGGCTACCCCTCTGAAAGAAAGGACAGTTTAAACTGGAGTTTAAACCTTCTGTCCAAGCAGGGCCCCAAATTCTTCCTGGGAAAGTTTGGGAGGACTTGGCCTACTGAGGCCCCATAAGACTGATGGGTGAGCTCTTGTAGGTTTGTAGCATGCATATGGGAAATTTTATCATTTTTATATGTTTTCTTTGTAATTATTTCACCTTAAGAATAAATGTGCTTAGAAGGAACTGTGTGGTAACTTATAACTATGGGCAATTACACATTTTATAGCTTCTAAAGAGACAGCAAAGCACAGACGCTGGCCTGTTAAGGTAGTCTGGGTTTCTGGGAATAACACAGGGCAGGCAGGAAACCGTGCAACTTGGAAAAATCCTGCTCAGGGGGGAGAGTGACCAGGGTCTCCATCTGAGAGGTGATAGTGAGGAGCCTGGAGCCTAAAGTGTGTGCCCCTAGGGAGCAATACAGTTGCACAGCTGCCCTGAACCGTGGCACCCCCCACATCAGCAAAAAGTTCTGCTGACGTGAAACAGTGAAATGCTGACACTTCATTTACTGTCACTAGCCCCAGGCTTGTAAACACTTAGTAGCTTTACTCCTGTCACTACAGTTACACACATACTTGAGTCAATGGGACTGCTGTGAACAAAGTTATGCACCTTCTTAAGTATTTGCAGACTAGGGCCTTAGATGAGACAGAATTACTACCCCATTGAGCAAAAAAAAAACAAAAAAACAAACCGAGGCGTCCTTGTGGCAGCTTAGAGACTAACAAATTTATTTGGGCATAAGCTTTCGTGGGCTAAAACCCACTTCATCGGAGGCATGCAGTGGAAAATACAGTAAGAAGATAGATATACACAGAGAACATGAAAAAATGGGTGTTGCAATACCAGCACGTGTTCTCTGTGTATATCTATCTTCCTACTGTATTTTCCACTGCATGCATCCAATGAAGTGGGTTTTAGCCCACGAAAGCTTATGCCCAAATAAATTTGTTAGTCTCTAAGCTGCCACAAGGACACCTCGGTTTGTTTGGTTTTTTTTGCTGATACAGACTAACACGGCTACCACCCTGAAACCTACCCCACTGAGATAAATGGAAGCAACTCCCCCTTCTTAGAGCTCCTGTTTCACTTTGCAGACTCAGTAAGGCCCCAATCTTGCAAACACTTACACATATACTTAACTTTAAGCACATGAATAGTGTCACTGTATTTTCTCACTCTTGTTGCTGGGTGAAGTCAGTGGATATATTCACACATTTAAAATTAAGCATGGGTGTGTTTGCAGGATCAGGGCCAGCACCTTAGCAGGCCACATTTGGAACAGAATCATAGAATCATAGAAGATTACGGTTGGAAGAGACCTCAGGAGGTCATTTAGTGCAACCCCCTGCTCAAAGCAGGAAGGGTTTTGTTTGCACCCTTAGGGGCTAGAAACCAACTTAAAAAAACAAGAAAGCTTACGTTTTGAAGAAACTAATGGTTTTAGACAATACCACTGCTTGATTGATCAAACCGCCCCTGCCTACAACTGTATTAAAGAACTCCCCATCAAACCAGTGTACTCTGCAGCTGTACTTAACCTTACCTGTGAATGTAGGGGTTAGCAGTTACAGAGAAACTGCTGCTTCAGATCAGACTAGTAGACCATTTAGTCCAGTATCCTTGATCTGTCAGTTACAGAGCTTGACTAATGCATTTAGGGTTTGTTTTGCATCAAGGGAAGCTGATCATGCCTCCTTTGTTTAACTTGGCACAGCAGCAGACCAGAAGGGTGTCTGGTCGGAGGTATGTTGTGTTCTTTAAACCTCATATACCTAGGCTGGATTGCCTTAAAAATAGCCAGTAGTCTCTGTCAATATGGTAAAACAATTCAGAAGAACTTCTGCAGACTTTCACCTTCCTAGGGCAAGGCTCAAGCTAAAGAATCCAGAACCAGAAGAAAGACTAGTTAAATATGACCATTGCCTAGGATGTATGCCCTGTTATTGCAGTAGTTCAGCTGGGCACATGACAGCTCTAAGCTTTGGAAGGCTGCCTGCTCCACCTATTAAAGGGTTCAGAAAGAGACGGAGCTGGAATAAGGCTCCAGCTGCGTTCCAGCCAATGATGAGACAACAGAAAAGGGTCAGCGTTGGATGAAAGTGGGCCAGATGGACAGTGATATGTTGCTAACATGCTCCAGCAGAAATGTTCTGCCTCAGATATAAGCTACATTCCTTGGATAAAATATTGTTCCTTCTTTCTCCCCCATCCTAAATCTATTAGCTTCGTACTCTCCCTTCTTCTAACCCCATTAGTCTTTCTAACAACATTTTCTGGTCTAGTGTACCAGTGGTCTCCTCTTCCAGTAACTCTTTGAGGTGGTTCCACTTCAATACTGATCTTTTTGCTACTTCGTTTACTAAAGTAGGGCATACAAGTCTTGATCTCTGGCTGGATATGGTCAGTCTGCTTTCCAAGAAAGAGCTTGCCCTACCAAGAAGATATCAAGAAGTCTATTTCCCCTTAGGGTGTTCATCCAGAAGCAGCAGTGTGAGTTTTCAGAAATTTAGCTACAATGGCACGTCACATGCTGGCTACCTGTGTCATGTCCCCCTCTAGTGACTAGAAGCTCTTATTGTTGTCAGGTAACAGAGTTTCTCCTTTAACTCCAGTGGGAGAGGCTTGTGTTTTTTGTTCAGAAGGTCCAGTCTCTGCTAACAACTCTGATGAGGTCATTACATACACCTGCAAGCTGTGTGATGAAACTAGTCCACAAGGTAGTTATTGGTGATGGTGTGTAGCGTGAAGATCTGTGCATTACATAGTACTAGTCAGCAAAGAAACCATATAGAAATGCTGCAGATTGTTTAGGGCTTTCTTTTAACATCCCAGAGCACTCTCCTGGATAATCATTGTAGTTTGGTTTATTACTGTAAGGGGAGGATTTGTTCTGTTGTTGCAAAGCATCACCTTAGAAAGAACTTCTAACAACATACCTATTCACTTCATAACAGGTACTTTTTTTAAACATGTATTTTTAAATACTTGACACTTGCATGCTGTGCATCCCTGTGTTGCTTAAAAAAAAATGTTCCACCATATCACAGCATAAATATCATAGGATATGACAGTTGCTATAGCAACTAAGAATCTACTATTAAATAGCACCGACGAGCTCGTAAAACATGTGTAGCCTGTCAGTGCTCCTGACTTTGCAGTAACATAGGTACCATATTGTCTTCAAAAGAGTTTGTCAGTTTAGAAATGAATGTCAATGTGATTATATTTTGCATCTTTTTTTGTCAGCCTACTCTGTTGTCTTTTGGGAAGGACAAATCCCATAGGAACAAAACAGACTGAAACAAATACAGTCTGGAAAGGAAAGGTTAACAAAGTAATTCTCTTATCATACAGTCATTCTGAGACACCGGCTTTGGTGCTGCACTTTGCTGTTCTCCAGCTTTTGGTTTTACAATGTTTTAGTAAGGCAGTGATTCCAGAGCACTGTTCTGCTTTCAAAAATCAGTATTTCCAGTGGTGTAGAATCATATGCGGAAGAATTTTCTGTGAAAGGCACAATACAAATGAGCGATGTGGTGGCCGAGTTAGTGCAGTCTCACCAATCCCAAGAGTTAAAAAGCAGAAGTCAGACCCCAAAATCATGAGCATGGCTAAAAATTGTGACTCTTTTTCCAAAATAATACGTTAGGTTATTTTTCTTTGCCTTTTGGTTTCTGAGCCTGTAGAGTGCACTTGGCTCAAGTTTCCAAGGTTTCTATGCAACCACAAGGGCTAGAAATGTACTTTAATCTCTGAGATTCTCATGCAATCCCTTAATTTCAGCACCTTGGGGTTTAAGAAAAACACCAAATATTACAAGGCTTGCGATAAAAGAGTTGGTAACCCTGCAATAGACTATGATGCCAGTATACCTGGATTCTTTCTTTGGAAGTGCTATTTCAATAGTTGTTTAGTGTTGAGATACCAAGGTGATTGGCTCCACACAAATGCTTTAGATCATGGGTTTGCAACCCAGAGGGAGTCAGAAAGCTATCCAGGCAGGTTGCACCCATCCTCCCTTTCTTTATTGTTAGATAAAAGGGAGGTCTCAAAATTCTTTCTTGTTGTACAATGGACTCATCCTTTGGAACAGATTGAGACCACTGCCTTAGACTGATAAATATCACAAGCCCACCTTACATATGGCTCAGCAGATACCTTCATATTCAGAGCATCATTAGCATTTTCAATCCCAGCCAGTTGGAGGTGCTGAAATTGTCCCCTTTCCTGAACCCAGGTCTCTAGCCTTTAAAGGTTTAATTCTTAGAAACAAATACAGATCCCTATTTTTAATTTTTTAAATTTGTGATTTATTTTTCCCCATAGACCTACGACTTAAAATCCTTGTCACAGCATAGATTAGATTTGCCTTTTATATTTCCTTGCTCTCATTTTTTTAAACCTTAGCATCATGCAGCCTGAGAATTTGTGATAGGCAAAGAAAAATGAAGAGAGATGCTGATTTTCTTTCCTCTGCTGAAAGGTCCAGCATGTCCTAGAAGTGAGATGAAATAGATTAGGGTTTGGTGCCCTCCTGTGGCCATGTGCACTGTTATTGAAACATGACATTCCACGCATTAAAATGCAGTGTGAATCAGATCTTTTTGTTTACATTTCTTTTCCCTTATCTGCAGATGGAAGCCAAATTGACAAAAATTGCCAGCTAGACAATTTCAAAACACTTTAAGGCCAGGCCTTTTTGCTTTGTATATCAAAACAGTTATACTTCCTTGTACCAGGTTAATAATATCATTTAAAGTTTAGAGACCAGTGTTTGACTTACACTGGCTAAAGAGACCACAGGTACATGGAACTGAGAGGAAAACTGGCAACTCCCTGAGGATATACTTCCACATCGCCCAGGGGATCTTATGGGTTCCCTTTGTAGGCATACCACAGTAAGAAAGGGAGTACTAGTGGCACCTTAGAGACTAACGAATTTATTTGAGCATAAGCTTTCGTGAGCTACAGCTCACTTCATCGGATGCATTCAGTGGAAAATACAGTGAGGAGATTTATATACACACAGAACATGAAAAAATGGGTGTTATCATACACACTGTAAGGAGAGTGATCACTTAAGATGAGCTATTACCAGCAGGAGAGCGGGCGGGGGTGGGGGGAGGAGGGGGAGAGGAGAAAACCTTTTGTAGTGATAATCAAGGTGGGCCATTTCCAGCAGTTAACAGCAACATCCGAGGAGCAGTTGGGGGTGGGGGAAATAAACATGGGGAAATAGATTTACTTTGTGTAATGACACATCCACTCCCAGTCTCTATTCAAGCCTAAGTTAATTGTATCCAGTTTGCAAATTAATTCTAATTCAGCAGTCTCTCCTTGGAGTCTGTTTTTGAAGTCTTTTTGTTCTAATATTGTGACCTTTAGACTGAAGGTAAAAAATCCATTACAATCTACATACCATACAGACTATGCTGACAGCTTGTGCCACACGCTCTCAAAGAAACTGTGGAACCACCTGATCAACATCCTCTACAGCAAACAGGGAAAGATTAAGAATGAGCTCTCAAAACTGAATACTCTCATAAAAAACCAACCTTCCACACAAACTTCCTTGTGGCTGGACTTTACAAAAACTAGACAAGCCATTTACAACACACACTTTGCTTCTCTACAAAAGAAAAAGGACACTAAACTATCTAAACTACTACATGCCACAAGGGGCCACAACAGAGGTTCCCTTAACCCACCCAGCAATATTGTCGATCTATCCAAGTATATTCTTAGCCCAGCAGAAGAATCTGTCCTATCTCGGGGCCTCTCCTTCTGCCCCTCCACCTCCACGAACATGATACAGTCCTGTGGTGACCTAGAATCCTATTTTCGACATCTCCGACTCAAGGAATATTTCCAACACACCTCTGAACAACATACTAATCCACAGAGACCTTCCTACCAACACTACAAAAAGAAGGATTCTAGCTGAACTCCTCCTGAAGGTCGAAACAACAGACTGGACTTCTACATAGAGTGCTTCCGCCAATGTGCACAGGCTGAAATTGTGGAAAAGCAGCATCACTTGCCCCATAACCTCAGCTGTGCAGAACACAATGCCATCCACAGCCTCAGAAACAACTCTGACATCATAATCAAAAAGGCTGACAAAGGAGGTGCTGTCGTCATCATGAATAGGTCGGAATATGAACAAGAGGCTGCTAGGCAGCTCTCCAACACCACTTTCTACAAGCCATTACCCTCTGATCCCACTGAGGGTTACCAAAAGAAACTACAGCATTTGCTCAAGAAACTCCCTGAAAAAGCACAAGAACAAATCCGCACGGACACACCCCTGGAACCCCGACCTGGGGCATTCTATCTGCTACCCAAGATCCATAAACCTGGAAATCCTGGACACCCCATCATCTCAGGCAATGGCACCTGACAGCAGGATTGTCTGGCTATGTAGACTCCCTCCTCAGGCCCTACGCTACCAGCACTCCCAGTTATCTTCGAGACACCACTGACTTCCTGAGGAAACTACAATCCATCGGTGATCTTCCTGAAAACACCATCCTGGCCACTATGGATGTAGAAGCCCTCTACACCAACATTCCACACAAAGATGAACTACAAGTCGTCAGGAACAGTATCCCTGATAATGTCACGGCAAACCTGGTGGCTGAACTTTGTGACTTTGTCCTCACCCATAACTATTTCACATTTGGGGACAATGTATACCTTCAAATCAGCGGCACTGCTATGGGTACCCGCATGGCCCCACAGTATGCCAACATTTTTATGGCTGACTTAGAACAATGCTTCCCCAGCTCTTGTCCCCTAATTCCCCTACTCTACTTGCGCTACACTGCTGACATCCTCATCATCTGGACCCATGGAAAAGAAGCCCTTGAGGAATTCCACCATGATTTCAACAATTTCCATCCCAACATCAATCTCAGCCTGGACTAGTCCACACAAGAGATCCACTTCCTGGACATTACGGTGCTCATAAGCAGTGGTCACATAACCACCCTGTACCGGAAACCTACTGACCACTATTTCTACCTACATGCCTCCAGCTTTCACCCAGACCACACCACGCGATCCATCGTCTACAGCCAAGCTATACGATACAGCCACATTTGCTCCAACCCCTCAGACAGAGACAAACACCTACAAGATCTCTATCAAGCATTGTTACAACAATACCCACTTTACTACAATACCCACCTGCTGAAGTGAAGAAACAAATTGACAGAGCCAGAAGAGTACCCAGAAGTCACCTACTACAGGACAGGCCCAACAAAGATAATAACAGAACGCCACTAGCCATCACCTTCAGCCCCCAACTAAAACCTCTCCAACGCATCATCAAGGATCTACAACCTATCCTGAAGGACGACCCATCCCTCTTACAGATCTTGGGAGACTGGCCAGTCCTTGCTTACAGACAGCCCCTCAACCTGAAGCAAATACTCACCAGCAACCACATACCACACAACAGAACCACTAACCCAGGAACCTATCCTTGCAACAAAGCCCCTTGCCAACTGTGTCCACATATCTATTCAGGGGACACCATCATAGGGCCTAATCACATCAGCCACACTATCAGAGGCTCGTTCACCTGCACATCTACTAATGTGATATATGCCATCATGTGTCAGCAATACCCCTCTGCCATGTACATTGGTCAAACTGGACAGTCTCTACGTAAAAGAATAAATGGACACAAATCAGATGTCAAGAATTATAACATTCATAAACCAGTTGGAGAACACTTCAATCTCTCTGGTTACTCGATTTCAGATCTAAAGGTCGCAATATTAGAACAAAAAGACTTCAAAAACAGATTCCAACAAGAGACTGCTGAATTGGAATTAATTTGCAAACTGGATACAATTAACTTAGGCTTGAATAGAGCCCCATGTTTATTCCCCCCCGCCCCTCCCACTGCTCCTCAGATGTTGCTGTTAACTGCTGGAAATGGCCCACCTTGATTATCACTACAAAAGGTTTTCTCCTCTCTCCCCCTTCCCTCCCTCCCCCCCCCCCCGCTCTCCTGCTGGTAATAGCTCATCTTAAGTGATCACTCTCCTTACAGTGTGTATGATAACACCCATTTTTTCATGTTCCATGTGTATATAAATCTCCCCACTGTATTTTCCACTGAATGTATCCGATGAAGTGAGCTGTAGCTCACGAAAGCTTATGCTCAAATAAATTGGTTAGTCTCTAAGGTGCCACAAGTACTCCTTTTCTTTTCGCGAATACAGACTAACACGGCTGCTACTCTGAAACATACCACAGTATTGGGGGTCTGGATGGAGGCAGTGGTGTTACTCTCCACAGCCTCTACTGTGTCCATTGTCTGTTTGACACAGGCCATAATATTATGTCATAATAATTAAAAAGAAGCAACAATGAAAATAATATGAATGATGCATTTCTTGTATATAATGTTATCTCTGGGTAGCCCAAGATCCCATGTGCTTCAACAATTCAACTGGGAACTACAAGTTGTGGACTATAAACTGCGGCATGTTGGGAGAACTTCCTGGTTACTGCCAGGATGCACCTCTGCCCCTGCCCCAGCAGGAGGTCTCAGGACTGACTGAGTGAGCTGGGAACATGTAGCAGGCAAGCAGAGAGGAGGCTGCTGGACTGAAATCCTGTTCTACGTTCTTTATGGAATAAAGCTCTGTTCCTGGTGATTTGTCTGTGTGGGTCTGGTCAGGGCCGTCCTTAGGATTTATGGGGCCCTATACAGTATTATTAAACTGGTGCCCCTCTGCCCGACGGCAGCCGGGGCTCGCATGTGTATTTTAGATAAGGGTGGTCTTTTGAAGGATTTATTTTAAAAAACTATATGGATGAAGAGCCAAGCATTTAAGGCTAAAGATGAATTCACAGATTGTGCATCTAAAAATCTATGCAACGATTTTTTAGAGATGTGATTTCATAATCTTCAGCAACACACTGATGAAATATTTTTAAAGCAAATTTTAAACTAAGGTCCCGTAGACTAACATGTTCTGAGTAAATATTACAGTAATGCACAACTGTTTTTGTCAGTAAATTCAGAAACTGACAGTATATACCTGGGGGTTGGCAAATGCCTGTGAAATGGCTTCATTACCACTTGAATGGCCCTTTAACAGTTTCAGTGTTGTGCTAATAGGTCTGGCAGGCTTTTTCACTTTTAAGTACTAGATCCCCTCGGGAGGAAGACTCACCAGGCTGTAGCAGCCAGCTGTGGTGGAAGCCTGCAGGAAGGGTCAGAACTGGGATAGGAAGAGGCAGAAGGGTGGACACTAAGACCCAAGGGTGCCCCAAATTTTCAGATACCCTACGCAACCGCGTATGCCTAAGGACGGCCCTGGGTCTGGTCTCAGGTTAACACATACTGACACAAAACGCAGAGCACACAAAGAAGCCTCAGGCCCAGTTTCTCAAAGGTGTGTAAAAAGTCGCAAGGCAGGCTTCTCTATCTTGAACAACCTCATACTGGGCTAGTGAACGGGGGGGGGGGGGGGGCTACATCACTGTTAGTGAACTGGATGCTTAATGCTGGGGCGTAGAGAAGTTAAGGTTATCTGTTATAACTACTGATCATTTTACAGCATCGTCAATTACAATAGAGAGGTGAATACAATAGTGAATACAATAGTGAACCTGAGTCAGAATGTTTGAATCCAGACAGGAATTTTCCCAAAGTCTGGAGGTTTGAGGGGTGGGGATCATTGTAGGGCGAGGATTCTTTTCTTTCTTTCTACGGACAAAAAAATATGTTCTTTCATTTTCTTGGCAAGACTTTCCAGCTCCGCTAGACCAAGGTAGCCATCCAGGCATCGTCAGGAGAGGACCCTGAACCAATGTAAGGAAAAGAAAAGGCCCAGGGATGACCCGCTACATGAATGCTCTAGTATACTTGATCATGCCTCAGCACAGGGGGCTGGACTAGATGACCTCTTGAGGGCACTTCCAGCCCTACATTTCTGTGATCCTGATTCTAGACACCAGCCACAAGGTTCAGATTCAGTCCAATCTTCCACTAACTTCTGGGGTGTCTGGATCCAGAATTTTGTTTCAACCTCAAGTCAAGTTGTCTGTAATTGCTTTATATGTCCTCCCACACGAGATGGATGTGATAAGATTTGATTCCCTTTATGCTGTGGATATTTGATAAAAAAACAGGTTTTCACCTTGAAGAAAAATAAATTAGAGGCTATTCCGTAAAGGAGGGAATCCAGTTCTAGCGCTACACTTGGCTGATGCAGCAACTCACGGTGTCGAATACCATCAGGTGGTCGAGGAACATCTCCATAAAACACATCCCCAGACATTGGCACTACCAGGAGGGATGACCTGGAGTGCGGATGAGAAGCGCAGTGGGGAAAGTATCTGAAATACTTTCTTCATGGATTGTATTTTCCAAATGGACAATCTACCCTAAATGCTCAATTACTGAGGGACAATCTACACTCATTCCTATATTTGCTTTCTACAACCAACTCTCTGTATAACTTTTCATAAGTGATGTACCTGAGTATTTGGATTCTAATATCTAAACTGTATTGTTAAATGTATTCACCTTAATTTGGGTTATTGCTGATTATGCGCGATATGTATCTTATGACTTTTTAAAACAAACTTTGTATTGTGGATAATCTAAGCACTATACCCAGATGTACAGACATTCTTTTCTTAACCTGTGTACTATATAATTTTTTTTAACATTAGCTTTAATAAATTTTTTAAATCTGACATTGAATAACATGGCAGCACAAAGCCCAAAGCCTTATTACAATTGCTGACTTCCTCATGTGAGACGGAAATTTCTAGTCAGGCAATGTGGTTGTTTGACTACAGAAACACTGACATAATAATTCTGTTAACTCTTGGGAAGACCCCTGGCTGAGTCATAAGGAAAAGTGCATTTACAAAGCCCCATGTGTTATATGGTGTTTCGAGAGGTACAAAGCCTTGTCTTCCGTTGCAATAGGGTTTGGTAAATCTCCCCTTCCAATTGACCTGCAGGACTTTCATCCACCTCTCCACAGACCTGGCAAAGACTTTTTCTTCTCTGCCCCACAGAGAGTGCTCTGGCTTTCACTTCCCCTTTTATTCTGGGCTATTCCCCACCCCCACATATGTATATCATGATGTCCATAATTAAACCGCAGGAGATCAGGGAGTCCATTAAGCTGAGTAATTATGAGTAATACTTGTTTTAGATTTGTACAGTAGTCAGATTAGTGGTAGCCTATTTGTATATACTGTTTAGGTGTCAGTCTTCTCTGAAGATATTCCTGTTAACGCTGCAAACATATCTCCTAAATTGCAGTAAATGTACTACTCCCCGAGGGGCTATGGACCGACAGTCACCAAAACTCTTGTCAAGGAAAGACTTGAGTTGAATGGAAGGATTAAAGAAACAGACAGGATTTTATGCATCGCGAATGGGAAATGACCTGGCGTATTTCAATAGCTCATGGAGCATCTATCAGTATAGCATCTTGGATGCTTACTTACAAATGTTCGAATGATGCAGTAAACAAAGCTACCTGCAGTGGGTAGTATCAGCCTAAACTGCTGCCGCCACTAGAAGTATTCACAAAGGAAAAAAAATCAACCCAAAGTTAAACAAAGGAATGCATGGCAGATGATGCCCTGAAACTTTGCTAGGCCTGGGATTCTGCAGGCTGTCATAGCCATCCAGGCTCGTGGTCCTCTGCTCAGAAAGCCCCATACTCTCAGCAGGTGCCTCCAACCTACCTTAATTGCTGCAGTGGGGGAAGATGCGAAGAGGCTTTGTCAGACAATCAGATCACTCAGGCGTGTAAAGATTTCTACAAGGTTTGAAACTCAATCTTTACTCAAGCCTAATTCCCCTGACTTGATTTGGTGGGAAAAATAAACCATTGCTTTCTCTGCGTTGTTACCCAGACGTTCCTAACATGACTGGAAGATGAGTGCCTTGGTTGTGACTGTAAGCATCTCTGGTGAATATTTATTAACATGAATCATTTCTTACTGGTAATTAGAGCTGCTCAAATAATTCACTGCAACCAATTTATCTGACTGGGATTTTTTCAGTGACTCATCAGATTCTTTCAAAATAATCATCTTATTTGCACCCACTTTTGGTAGGAACATGAGAAGTAGGACACTATTGAAAACTTCCATGTCTTGGGTTTCAGTGTATTGATATTGTTACTGCTAAGATGTTTGAAAAACTAAGAAATCCTTCCAATAGATGAATTTCAGTATGAGAGATGCTTTTAAACTCTGCCTTAAAAGGTATTATTTCATGTGGTATTTATGTATTTGGTACCTGAAGTCGTTTAACAGGCAGGAAACAGACATGCTATGATGAGCGTAAGCTCAAACTCCTTGATGGCAAGATAGGGGATCTTGCAGTCTGTGGTTGGTGTTTTTGTGGCTACCTTGACTAAGTGTCTGAGAACATTTATGCATGGCAAAACTCTCTTCAATTCAATAAGAAGTCTGTAAAAACTAACTCAGGGCCAAGTTTTGAACAATAGCCCCTAAGCTCACACCTCCAATGATCCCGCACATGCTGGCCTGTGTTCTTTTTTCAAGTAATTCTCCAAGTAATTTTTTCATGCAGCAATTCAATAGCTCTTCTTCTTAACCACTGTGTCTTCCTATAGAGCATGGACTAGGTTGTGCCTTTTCAATGCAGCCTGGAGTGGGGAGCAATGCAGAAGTTCCCCGCCCCAGAGATTGCTCAAAGAGGGATTGTGTCTCAAGGACTTGAAATTGCCCTTCAAACGTTCTGGTGTGCATGGGGAGTGTGCTGGGTGCAATGTCCTCTATGTTGCACCTTCCAGCATGCCCAGATGGTTCTGTGGTCAGGATTTAGGGCTGCTGAGGACTTGGCTCTGTCCCCTCCCCATCCCTGCTGGGGTGACGTGCACCCTGAAAGAAACAAACGTAGCAGTCTCTCTGGTCCTCTTGTGCAATTAATCCTTTTACAAGAGAGGGGACCACCTTGCCCTGGTTTTGCACAAGGGCCCAGAGGTGGATTAAGATTTACTGGGGCCCTGGGCACAAAGAACTCCTGCCACAGGTTCCCACCCCCTGTTCCTCCTCTTCCCCCCATGGCCCCACCCCCCTGGCCTGGCCAGAAGCTGGGCTGTGGTAAGAGCTGCCCAGGAAGTGCTGGCCACTGTGGGGAGCCCCAGACCCTCCATCTGCCCTGGGCAGTGTTCCCTGGGGGGCAGGGACACAGGCTGGAGGCTGTTCTCAAACATCCTTGCCCCTTGCCCAGGGCAGGTGGAGGGTTCAGGGCTCCCCATATCTTCCTGGGCTCCCTGGGTGGCTCTTATTACAACCTAGGGTGACCATGTGTCCTGTTTTGGCTGAGAGAGTCCCCTTTTTAAACGCTGCCCTGGACGTCCCGACTTTTTTGGCAAAACTGGGCATTTGTCCCAGTTGCTCTTGCCAACTGATGATCAGGTGGCAGAAGCAAATGGGACAAATGCCCAGTGTTGCCAAAAATGGGTTGTGGGGGGGTGAGCAGAAGGGCTTGGGCCAACTCCACATGGGGGACGGGGGAGAGGGGCTTAGGTCAGCTTCACACAGGGGAGGGAGGAGGAAATATGCTCACCCTACCACAGCTAGGCTTCGGCTTCTGACCTGGCCAGGGGCCAGAGCCTCAGGGGAAGAGGAAGAGCAGGGCAGCAGATCCCCGCGGGGAGAGAAGGAACAGGGGGGCAGTGCCAGGGTTCCAGCTTTCCTGCGTAGGCCCCCAAATTGGCCAGGGGCCCTGGGCACAGACCCTGTGGGCCTGTGCGGAAATCAGCCACTGCAAGGGCTGGGCACAAACTAGCCCTATAACACACAGAGTTAAAAAGAAATTGACATGAGTCGTAAAAAAGAAAGCTTAGCTGAAATATTATTTGACACTTTAACTGGAGCAGCTGCTCTCATCACCAGCAAGGACAAGAACCTTTAACTAGGATTTTAAACTAATCATTTATGCCTCATCCATCTCAGTTAGTTCACTGATAACTGTTGGGGGCTGTAGGCAGATTTTTAGCCCTTCCAGAGAGCTTCACAGATATGAAGCAAAAAACAAAAAAACAAAAAACGATTCTGCAGAAAGGCTAAACGTTTGCTGAACGATGAAGGTCTAAGATATGAAATGTGGTAAAAATATGTCACGGAACATCAAGTGAAACCCAAATGCTATTCACAAGCGGTCAGAGGCAGCTGCCTTTTTAGTAGCGGAAAGAATGCATCTCTTTTGGAAGCCTCACTACATAACAGGGCCCAGAGTGGGTCTATAACCAGAAAAGACCAAATCACAAGGTCTAACCCTAACATTTTCTTGAGGAAGGGACGGCATTTGAGTGTGCAAGGCACAGGACAGCCATGTACACACTGGTGAAGACCCTAACCCTGCAACCACTAATGCATGTCCTTAACATTACACACGTACATAAAGTTGCTCACAATCTAAACCAGTCTGTGCTTCAGCTCCCCATTTATAAAATGGGGATAATAAGCCTTCCTGTCTCCCACCCTTTGTCTGTCTTGTCTAGTTAGACTGTAAATCTCTTTGGGGCAGAGAGTGTCGTTTACTATGTGTTTCTACAGCACCTAGCACACTACAGCTCTGCTCTTAGTCGTGGCCACCATAAGCTACTGAAATGCAAATAATAACGTTTCAGCGTTTTCTGGGACAGGTCCAGAGCAAATTGTTTACATCAATTTTTCTGGAACAGTCTTGGAAACTTTTAACTTTTCTGGAACGTTGGGAGCTTTTTGACCTTGCGAAGGCGATTTTGGGCCTGTTTCTGGGCCTTTGGGGAATTTTCTGAGATGCTTTTAAACCACTTTATAAATGTTTTCTGGACCTCTCTGGGATACTTTTAAGGCAGTTCTTGGCCCTAACATGCTCCCACAATCAAAAGAGTAAATTAATAATGGCAGTATGTATGTAATGTCTACATCTAGAATATAAGCCCTCTGGGACAAGTGCCTGTGTTCAATGAGACAAACAGGACACCATTGGCTGTAGCAGAGATAATGACCAGTAATACTAATAGAACCTACCATTATAACTCCTGTTCACTTGTGGGGGAAGCTCAGGGTGTTGGCAACTTCAGAATGAGGCCCCTGTTGCACACCAAAAACGCTCACCCTCTTTAGTGGGAAGCGTGGGTGTGTAGGGAATGGAGGATTGGACCTCAGAAGACCAGTTACAGGGAAATCCCGGTTTCTTCAGGAACACAGTCAAAACTGATGCTATATCCTCACCAACTTGTCTCCAAACTCAGGCTTAGTCTAGCAGTCTGGAGGTTCACATGGGGGTCACGTCCAAGTAGCTGTGCTGAGTGCTGGGTGTGTGTGTATGTGTATATGGAGGTGGGCGTAGAATCTTCCTCCCTATGATGAAATGGCACCTGTAGGCTTTTAGGCAATACCCCTGTAGCAGGAAAGGCTGGAAAAATGCACCTCGCCACAAATTTCCAGTGTTCCTCTTTCCTGAGCATTGCCATGCTGGGGACTTGCATGGAACAGAGCCCTGTACTGAGTTCCCCTTTTTGTCTAGGTCATGGAGTCCAGAAGATATAGTTAGAAACTTGTGATAAATAGCGAGGTCACATCCTTGCATTTATATGACAAGATCCAGCAATTCATCAAACTTTATATTTTTTAGTCATTTAGAGATAAAACGTTCTGGTGCTGGAGCATACAGTACCCCCCTTTTGTGCCTATGAAGAGAAGTGGAGGCTTGAATTACCCATGTAGTGCCTGATGCAATGCCCACTGACATCAATGGATGTTGGATCAGACCCTTGTAACATCCATGCCCCTGCATTTATGACATTAAGCCAGCTCCAATGTTAGTAACTGGAAGTCAGCTTTTAATTTCAGTTCAATGCAGCTTTACCATCAGAAATACAACATCAGGCTGACATTTCCAAAACGAGCAGACAATGCAGATGCCCATTTCCCATTGATTTTAATCAGATTTGGGAGGCCAAATCCCTTCAGTGGATGAAAATCTCAGCCTTAATGTCTTAAACTTAAATAACAAGGAATCCGGTGGCACCTTAAAGACTAACAGATTTATTTGGGCATAAGCTTTCGTGGGTAAAAAATCCACTTCTTCAAATGCATGGAGTGAAAATTACAGATGCGGGCATAAATATACTGAAACATGAAGAGAAGGGAGTTACCTCACAAGTGGAGAACCAATGCTGACAGGGCCAATTCAATCAGGGTGGATGTGGTCCACTCCCAATAATTGATGAGGAGGTGTCAATACTAAGAGAGGGAAAGTTGTTTTTGTAGTGAGCCAGCCACTTCTCTCTTGGTATTGGTCCCTCCCCAGCAACATTATATCTATTTGTTAATAATGGAAGGCCTGATTTTCAGAAGACTTCATGAGAAATTTTAGGAGTACTTATGGCACCTTAGAGACTAACCAATTTATTTGAGCATACGCTTTCGTGAGCTACAGCTCACTTCATCGGATGCATGCTGTGGAAAGTGTAGAAGATCTTATTATATACACACAAAAAGCATGAAAAAATACCTCCTCCCACCCCACTCTCCTGCTGGTAATAGCTTATCTAAAGTGATCACTCTCCTTACAATGTGTATGATAATCAAGGTGGGCCATTTCCAGCACAAATCCAGGGTTTAACTAGAATGTCTGAGGAACGGGGGGTGGGGGGTGGGGGGTGTAGACTAGAGAGATTGAAGTGTTATCCGACTGGTTTATGAATGTTATAATTCTTGACATCTGATTTGTGGAGAACACTTCAATCTGTCTGGTCACGCGATTACAGACATGAAAGTTGCGATATTACAACAGAAAAACTTCAAAACCAGACTCCAGCGAGAGACTGCTGAATTGGAATTCATTTGCAAATTGGATACAATTAACTTAGGCTTGAATAGAGACTGGGAGTGGCTAAGTCATTATGCAAGGAACCTATTTCCCCTTGTTTTTTCTTCCCCCGTTCCTCAGACGTTCTTGATAAACCCTGGATTTGTGCTGGAAATGGCTCACCTTGATTATCATACACATTGTAAGGAGCGTGATCACTTTACATAAGCTATTACCAGCAGGAGAGTGGGGTGGGGAGAGAGAAAACCTTTTGTAGTGATAAACACCCATTTTTTCATGGTTTGTGTGTATAAAAACATCTTCTGTATTTTCCACAGTATGCATCCGATGAAGTGAGCTGTAGCTCACGAAAGCTTATGCTCAAATAAATTGGTTAGTCTCTAAGGTGCCACAAGTACTCCTTTTCTTTTTGCGAATACAGACTAACACGGCTGTTACTCTGAAACCCGAGAAATTTTAGGTATTCAGCACTTTCTAAAAAATCAAGTCATAAATCTGCGGAAGGTTTAATCTCTTGTGTCTATATTCAAGCATTGGAAAATAACATTGCTAATAAGAAACACATTAGAATTCATTCTGTTACCCAGCAGCTCTGTATTCTTGGGGAACCAGGGTGCAGTACCCAGCCTCTCTGACTCATGAAAGACCTTTCCACCCCCAGCCTCTGCTTGAACCAAAACCAATCAGAAGAGTTACAAAAATCAATGAAAAGGCAGTGGGAGACACACCTAAATGCCTAGGACAAGGGTGACAGGATTAAGGAAACTCCCCTAGCCTCATTTGCAGCGAAGATGGGACAGGGAGGCATCTCCATTAGCATACAGAATAGAAAACAGAGATTCCAAGGCAAGAACCACAAGAAACTCTGAGCCCCAGAAAAGCAGGGAAGCACTGCATGATGGGGGATCTCTGCTCCAGATGTTAATGAACCCACGCCTGCACACACCCATCTCTGTAGTTATCAGACCAATTCTAGTAATAAATCCTTTCTTGGTGTTAAAATAGTGAAGCTCCCTAATTGCATTGTGAGCTCCCTTCAAGGAATACCATCCACAGCCATGAATGATCAGCTTCCATTGTCTAGCCTGAACAAAACAACTTTGATATACTCCTTTGAGCCATTGGTTTACCCATAAACAAATCTACTGTTCTCCCTTGAACCATTATTGCTTCTCTACAAAAACCCCTAAGCATGCTCAAGTAAGTGCTCCGATGCCTGGATCCAAAATCTGCCTCTGATCCATTGGGACTTCATCTTCTGACTGATCATGCCGGGGGCTCTGCCTGTCTCTCAGCTACCACCACCACCACCTAGGAACCACAATCAATTAGATTTAATATTATAACTGTTTTGTTTGTTTGGCTCCCCTATGGTTATTACCTGGCAAGAAATAACTTTCATGATTACGCTGGCTGTTTCTCTCTCTCTCTCTTCCCCCCGCTCTCCTCGTGAGTGTTTTTTAGTTTCCTCATTCCTTCCGTAGCAATGCTCCTCATACCGAAGCGAAAAGGTCCCCGCAGCGCCCCAAAATCCTATGCTGATCAAGCAGGTTACTACCAGAACAATTGTAATGTGAAAGTGGGGACAGAGACGTGTTGAACCCAGGACATATGAGGGCGGCAGCTTGGAAGTGCTGCTCTACCCAGTCTGCTGAGTCCAGGGGCATAGGAAGGTGGCAGATTGAAAGTGCTGCTCGACCCAGCCTGCTCTATTCTGGTGCGGTGCCTGTGACCCAGGGGTGAAAGTAAGGGGGTATGGGCCGGTATGGCGTACCAGTAAAAGGTAGCCACCAGGACCGGCCCGTACTGCTGACTTTAAAGCGCTGCTTAAAGCACTGCCCCTTTTGCGCCCCCACTGGGTCCCTACCAGCAGGGTCGCCAGTGCGGGGGCCCCAAAGAGGCAGCGATGACCCAGCTGGGGGGCACAAAAAGGGCAGCGATGTTAAAAAGCTGCCACGGCAGCGCTTTAATATCACTGCCCCTTTTCCGCCCCCCGCCCGCTGACGGTGGGAGGGCAAAAGAAGTAGCTGCCCCGGGCCCACGATTTAAAAGGGCCCAGGGCTCCGGCCACCTCTGCTGCTACCGCGGCTGCGCCAGCCGGAGCCCAGGCCCTTTAAATCGCCGCCGGAGCCACAGGCAGCGTGGGCCAGGGAGCACAGACGGACTGGCTTGGGGATGCTGACCCCCAGCCCACCCCTTCCGCCCGAGGCCTCGCCCCTTTCGGGGGGAGCCAGAGCAGCCCCGTAGCGGTAAAATCTGCATTTTACTTTCAGCCCTGGGGTGACAGCTTGGAGGTGCTGCTCGACCCAGCTTACTGAGTCCAGGGACATATAAAGGGCCAGCTTGGGAGTGCTGATTAACCCCGTCCTCTCAGACGCGCTCTGTTAATGTGTGCGTGTTCGTGTGATTCTGAGGCTTGAAAGAACCCAGCCCTGGGGAATCTAGGTCCTGCAGGATAGCTCCCGTGGGTGGGAACTTGCAACAGGGAGAACTAGAGCTCTATATGAAAACTTAAGTGACTCAAGCAGTACATTGATAGAAATACAGAACCTCCCCCCATCTCCCCAGAAGAGTAACCCTAATAAATGAGCATACCCCAAAGTAATGGGCAAAGCTGGTAACAATTCCAAACTTCAAAGATATAATTATCTTCAGAAACAATCCCCAAACAGCACTCAGCCTTCTCCTAAATATTTTTGGGAGACAGACATTTTGAGGATAGGCACCAGAAGATAAATGAAACAGCTAATAGAAAGAATAAACATTAAATAAATATACTAAATTCAGGTAAAGTCCTGCTGGCTTGTTGGATCATATTAAAGAAGTTCTGTATTAAAATCACAAATGAGTTTGATTCCCCATAGTTTAAATTCCAGGGTATTACTAATTAAGAGGTCTCTTGGTTTTTGGTGCTGTTTCTCTCCCTCTATGTGTGAAACTTGCAAGCTGCTAATTGTGTTAGTACATTCTAAGTCAGAGTCTGTTCTCAAAGCAATTCTTTGTAGCAACAACTACTCACACAGAGAGAAACTCAAAGCAATACTCTGTAACAATAGAAACAACACCCAGAAACTCCCCGCCCTTTTGTTGTATTCATCTCCCTTTGTTAACAATTGTGATTAAAATAGAGATAGAGGATGTATGTGGATGGATGCTTGGTGTGGATAATAACTAAATGATCAGGGAGGTGCCAGCCTAAGAATGCAGTGTCCATCGGCTGAAGAAGGTGTCAAGTGGAAATAGCCAGAGGACCCCTCCCCTCCCCCACCCCCCCTCCCCGGAGGGTAGACTGG
This sequence comes from Eretmochelys imbricata, assembly GCF_965152235.1. Classification (NCBI taxonomy): domain Eukaryota; kingdom Metazoa; phylum Chordata; order Testudines; family Cheloniidae; genus Eretmochelys; species Eretmochelys imbricata. The sequence continues at coordinate 116,085,562 of NC_135577.1, forward strand.
AATCCACCCAACAGCCTCAAGAATGGGAGAACCAAAGAACAAGATAACATCTGGCAGCACGGAGCCGTCAGGAATGTGACATCTGCTGATTGATTCAGCAACAGCACGATGAAGCAATTCCCATAGACTGGCATAGGAAGAAATTCCTATAAAAATGGACTCTAGAAAGTGAGAACTTTGGGGTCTGATTCTGCAAACCAACTTCCAGGAGCATCAGATGTGCATCTGACAAGGCCCTGCTCCCTCCTCATGTCCAGACCACCTGGCCAGTGGCTTGGCATGAGCAACTCTAAGGCTGGTAACTATGATAACAACATAGCAGAACCTGTGTGTGTGTGTGTGTGTATGAATGAATGTGTGAATAAATATAAGGTTGAATGGAATGTTATAGCTATAACTAACTGCCTACTATGATTTTCTGTATTCACAATAAATGTGGTATTTTGCCTTTTCCCCTTTAATAAGATCCTGCTGGTTTTTATTTTATTGGTATAACAGGCTCAAAGATATCTTTTTCAAAATGTAAAAAAGAATAGAGAATGATACATTTAAACTGCAATAAAAGTTACAATAAACATTACAGTAGATATACAGTCATATCTGATTCTGGTTTAGTCCAGAAGGTAACATTAATTAAGTAAAAGAAATACGGGAGCAACAGTACAAATAAATTACAATGACATTACTGTATTTTAGAAGAACATTGAAAGTCTAATTTAAATAAAGAAATACCAAGAATGTTTCAAGATAAGATTTCATGTCATCTTTTGCCCACTTTACGTGTGGACTGTAGGAGTCTGAAAGGCATGAGATCTTATTGCAGACCATGTGCTGCCATCTGACAATTACTTGTTTTAGTTTTTTGTTTGTTTTCAATTTGTCCTTATGAGATATGCTGGGTTGAAGGCACTGGACACTACATATCTCCATTTATTTGCAGGTACAGTGTAGCCAGCAGTAATGAAAGTTTCTCAGCACTGTCTCACCCGTATACCACTATCATGCCCTGGGGAGCTCTTAACTAGTGCCAGAAGGTAGATCAGCCTCTGCGTCTCAATACCTTGCTGTTAATAAGGCAGCCAACTGTGCTGTGGACTCTTATCTGCTAGGATCTGGACCAAACACTAATACTGAAGGATCAGCTCCCAAATTAGACCCTGCAGTTCTATTTGCAAGGGATTGATGGCAAGCCAAACCCTTCAGATATAAGGTTCAAGTTCAAACTGTAGAGGAATCATAAAAAATAGTCATAAATGTACTAGATGCTACAACGTCTTGCAAGATTTATCAAGTACAGTACAAGATTTGAACAAAGAATCAAACATTTGAAATAGATGATTCCATGAATTCCAGACCTGTACAATAGCTTGATGCAGGGGTTTTGTCTGTATGCTCTAAGCTGGTCACTTATGGTAACTCTGAACGCAAGGAACTCTTCTTGATTTCTGCCTTCCGCTGAGGATGTCAGGTAAATTAAAACCAAATGTCTAAAGCTTATTAGAAATATTTACAGGGCTTTAATTTGGGTCTACCATTTCCAGTGTTTAACCCCAAATACTACTGCATGTATGCATGCAAACCCTGGGATGTTCCATCTCTATTAGAACCCACAGAGTCCCCTTCGAAGATGAAAGTGTACGAGAAAAAGATTGAGCCTGAGAACAAATTTGTCAAGTTTTAGTTTGACTTGAAGGAAACCAGTCAATTGACTGTAGCTGCTCCTTGCAAAGCATGGTTTAGAATGAAAATACTGGCGGGCTGTGGTTTAAGTAAGTTGGGAGGCAGACATCAGATCCCTCGTCTGATAGGCATTCACACTCCTCCGACATAGCCTCCAGGAACTTAGTGCTGGGGCCATGCATTGTGACAAAGACACATCAAAATGTTGGGTCAATATCCCCATGTTGTGATGCCCCAAACACGTGACCACCATCTCTTTTGGGGGGCATCTTAAACACTGCTAGCAGAACCCTCATTAAGACACTGTTGATGGTTGACATCTCTACGGTTCCTTTCAAAGTGTGGCGATTATGGTAAATTTTGATTTTCCAATGTCTGTGCTACTTCCTGTGATTCTTTTGAATTTTTCAACTTGAGGCTGGCATTGATGGATGATTGATATCTCCATTTTGTCATACTCTCGTAGAAATCTTTTCTAACATGTTCACTAGCCAAGACATAGATGATTGGATCAGCAACGCTGTTAGCAGTGGATAAGCACAGAAAGGCCGCAGAAGTAGAATATATGCGAAGTTCAAATGCACATGAGCCGTTCTGATGCAAAAGAAAGTTTATGGATCTTATCAGGAGCACCAAATGGTAGGGAGCAAAGCAGATCAGAAAAATGGTGATGATGGCCATAGCCAAGTACTTCACTTTGGCTTTTTGGCGTTTGCCCAAGCTGCTGCTTGTTTCGGTACTTTGGAAAATTTTGTAGTTTGTGAAAATGAGGATTGTGCAAGGAATGGCAAATCCAGCTAGGAACCTGGCAAGGTTGAAATAAGCCAATTGTAAGTTGAGTGGTAAAGTCTCAAAGCAGGTTGTACGGTTTGAAGTCTGCTCGCCATCTGGTAAAATAAATACTGGGCAGTGGATTACTAAAACCGCAGAAAAGAGAATGGATGTGATGAAGATTGCAGTTCTCTGATGCCTCACTCCCTTGGATTCCAAAGCATACACCACTGCTACATAGCGATCAATAGAAATGCAACACAAGAGCAGAATGCTGATATATATGTTGCAGAAAAAGATATATCCTGTTAGCTTGCAAACCACTGACCCCATCTCCCATTTGTGTTTGTTTTGTACATAGGTAGTCCAGAGGGGCAGGGTACTCAAGTACATCAGCTCGCACAGCGATAAGCCAAAAATGTAGATGGCAAGAACGTTCTTTCTTCGGATCTGTACAAATGTTAGCCATGTAGTAAAGCAATTTGCTGGAAAACCTAAGGCAAAAACAATACTGTAGCACACAACCAGCAGTATCCTGCTGTCCTCATAGGGCATTGATGGGCATTCCAGCTTGGATTCATTCATTATGGGGACACAGCGGTGTGCAGAAACCCCAGGATAGCTTTTCCCGATTTGTGTTCCTGTGAATCAAAAGACACGATGCAAAGTTAGCAGCCGTAAAAGACTGTTAAAAATGTGACAGTAAAGGTAATGGTCTGATAACACAGAGCTAGATTGTGCAGCCCTTCCTGACCTTGATTTCACTGGCACTGCTTATGTGAGTGGGTGCTCACCAGGACAGTTGCACAAGCTAGCCCATAGGGAGTTTGTGGAGGCTGCCATGTTGCAGGTGGTTTTAAACCAGAGCTACTCCACTGAAGTCAAAACTGGTGTAACTAAATGGAGGTTCAGGCACATTGAGTTTGTGACTTCTTACTGTTTGTATTGCAGGGGTGCCTAGGAGCCTCAATCGTAGACCAGGGACTGCATTGTGCTAGGCGCTGTACAAACACAGAACAAATGGACGGGCCCAGCCCCAAAGAGCTTACAGTCTAAGTGAGTTTACACTCTCTTTCCACAGGGCCCACCAGAGAACTACTCTTTTGTGACTGACCTAGTACATAAATCAGAGAATCTGTGACATAAATGAGACTCTGCCTTTTTCTAATTGCCTGTTTTTGTGATCAGGTTTCTTTCCCCACTTCCCACAGATCTACCACAGGCAGCATGAGTAGTGCCAAATGCTTAACAGACTCCCCCTCTTCTCCCCCCCTCAACTCTTTGCCTATACACCCGACTTCTGATTTCAAACCCTAGGGGATCTGTAGGTTAACAACCTGTTTAAGCTTTTCAGTTGCTGCCTGCTGTCCCAGTGCTTTGGTAGGGAGATACGGGAAAAAATGGTACCCATGTCCTATGGAGGAAGAAGCGTCAGAGAAAGCAGGAGGTTTAGGGGACTGATTGCCAACACAGGGCCACATTGAGCACCAGTCATTTTCCCAGTTATGTATAACGCAGGATTAATTTTCACACTGTTTCTCAATTAGCCACATTATTTTAAAAAAATCCCTGAAGCGTGGTGTTCACTGCGCATAGTACAACCTGGACCGTTTTAGTTCAATAAGGAATAGGAATGCTTCTCTCCATTGGAGGTGCTCCAAACACTTCACAAACTTTAAGGGCTCCGTTGCACATTGGGCATGGTGAGGAGCTGCACTATCCCATGAGAGACTGTGCCTTGGAGCTCGTGGGTGTGCATGAGTACCACACCCACTTCTAGACCTGAGATGGGATGCAGCCAGCTTCCTCCAGCATGCCAGGCCCACTCCAGAAGCTGGTATGTAAGGGGGAAGAGCCATAACTCCACCACTTCCCCACCCACCCCGTATCTCTTTGATGGTCCACGTTCAAAGAGACAAGCGGATTAGCAGTCTATTGCGTGACATTATTAATACACACTGTGACCATATAGATCGTTGTTGCAACCAAGGTCCTATAGTGGCACCAAATCTTGTACGAAGGAGGTCAAGTAAGGTGTCTATGAAAAGGTTATGATTTGCTGATTATGATTATGCTGTCTGTATGTGTGTATCATTTTTGTATTTGAAGTTATGAATATTGTCTATGTACTTGTATCTCAATGTGTTTGATTCTAAGTAGCATTAGTGAAGCATTTAGTCAGCTTCTTGAGAAAGGAATCTTCAGATTAAGTGCCTAATCAAGAAACACTTAACTGACAATGGACCTTTGGAGGCTCCAATCCACATATGAGGAGCCTCCCTGGGAACATTCAAGGCAGCACATGAGCAATGGCTGCTCTATCTGAAAAGAACTAAGTCATGCTTAGTCCAGGTGACTCCAAACTCCACTTGCTGCTGTGATTTTCCACAGTAAAAACAAAGGTGTCCTTCCACATGGCAGAGAATATAAAAGGCCCTGGAAACCCCTCCACTTTGTCTTCAATCCTGCTTCTTACCTCTGGAGGAACTTTGCTACACTGAAGCTCTGAACAAAGGACTGAATAACCCATCCAAGCTGTGGATGTACTCCAGAGCCTTGATTGGAGCCTGCAGCTTATTCCATCACTGCTACAAGCCTGAACCAAGAACTTTGCCATTACTGTATGTCATTGATTCCTTTAACAAAGTTTAGCTCTCATCTATATTTCTTTTTATGAATAAACCTTTAGATTTTAGATTCTAAAGGATTGGCAACAGCGTGATTTGTGGGTAAGATCTGACGGGTATATTGACCTAGGTCTGGGGCTTGGTCCTTTTTTCTTTTACTGGGGCATTGGTTTTCATAACCATTCATCCCCATAAGGAGTGGTGCTGGTGGTGATACAAGGGAACTGGAATATCTCAGGTAATTGCTTGTATGACTTCTGGTTAGCCAGTGGGGTAAAACCGAAGTCCTCTCTGTTTGGCTGGTTCGGCGTGCCTTAATAGTAAAGGAGCTCCAGCTTTGGGCTGTAACTGCCCTGCTCTAAGCAATTTGTCCTGAATTGATACTCTCAGTAGTGTCCCGCCAAATGCAGCTTTGTTACAGCGGCGTAGTCATGCTAGGATCCACAGAACCAGGTCAATTAAGCTTTGGATCAGAACCCCACGCTATCCAAATTGGAATTTTGGTATTGAGAGTTGTGTTGGTTAAAGATCAGTGATCATGAGCCAGAAAGCATCAGCAGAAGCAATGAAACTGCAAGCCCTGAGAGAGAGCCTGCAATTGGAACAAAAACTGGCAGAAATTCGAATGAGAGAGAAGCAAGCCTTGGAAGAAGGCTGGAAGAAGAAGCAACTGAAAGATAGAAGGAAGCTGCTGAAAGACAGAGAGAAGCTAAAGAAAGAGTGGCTGAATTGGAAAGAGAAGCTTCTGAGAGAGAGGAAAGGGCTCATAGAAGGCACATGGAACGGCTGGCTGCTGAGGAGAGGGTTCGCCAGAAGCAACAAGAAACTGCCAGACTTAAGCTCCAAGTCAAAAAAGCAATGGAAGAACAGCAGAAACTGTATCATCTTGAAAGTCCAGTTTATAGCAATGTTGGTATGCTATATTACTCTGTGTTTAACCCATTATGCTATGACCAGGGGGAGGGGGACTCTAACCTGGTGGGAAATAGCTGTTTGTCGGTGCAAAAAAGCAATTTGTCCTGAATAGATACTCTCAGTAGTGTCCCACCAAAGGCAGCATCATTACAGTTTGGCCTTTATGTGACCTATGCAAGGGGAGGGGAGGTTCCTTCTGCCCAGTCCTTGCCCTCCCCACAATGTGCCAAGCAGAACTTGATCCTAACTAATTAACTCTCATAACATCCCACTGAGGCAGGTAAGTATCAGAGAGGGAAAAATAAGGCACAGGGAGGTGAAGTGCCCCAAGTTGCACTGGAAGCCCGTGTCTGAGATGGGGTAAAGCCCAGATCTTCTACCTGCCAGCCTTGTGCCTTGTTCGCTGGGACCCAGATTCTGGTTCCCTCACTCCTGGGGAAGAGCACAATCCTCCACAAGAAATCTCACTGACTTCAGCACAGCCTAGCATGACTCACTGTGGGAAGGCATCATAAACTGGCCCTAAACCACGTTGCCTCTTTAATAAAACAAAGCCACTGCTCAGTTCCAAAGCCACCACCATGATGAATGCAGAAAATCGACACACGCAGCATCCCCCTTTCCATAGACTGAGAGCATCAAATGCTCCCCATCAAACTGAAGAGCAAAGGCACAAGCAAAACTCCAGGTGCTAGTGGGGACCGCAGAGGCAGATTCCTGAAAGTAGCCATCATGTAGGGCCAGCCTGTGGTCCCCTTGCTCAATGGAGTCAACAGCGGTACTCATAGAGAAGGTGCGACTCACCAGGAGGGGATCAGAATTTGACCCATTACAGATACTGCTGCCCTTTAATGCACTGTTGTTGCTCTCACTTAGAGCTTGGATTCTACCCTCCGTTCCCAGCTACTCACCTGGAGAAGCCAATCATTTCAGTGAAGTGAGGTAGCACTTCAGGCGAGTAAGGGAGCTAGTCAGGCTCTTCATCAGAACGTGGGTAGCACCTGTCTGACACTTCTTGGAAACAACAGGAAGTCACAGTGCAAATGGCCCTCGCTTTTATAAATAAGTTAAAGACCCGAGAACAAAGAGAAGAACGTAAACAAATGTCAGAAGCGGAGGCCAAGGAAAGGAAGAAAAGCCAAGTGCTCTGAACAGGAGGGCTAAGCACCCCCGTGGGGCCACTAATCACAAAAACTAGACATGGGGCACGTCATCAGTGTTAACCACCCTGGCCCAGGTGAGTGAGGGAAAGGCTGGCCTATAGCATTCCATCTGTCTACCTAGACACAGCCCAGTGTAAGGGGATGTGGAGAGGATTCAAAGTGCAGTTAGATTTGGCCACCTGGAGCTCCTGGGCATGTACAGGTAGCATACTTACTGCTCTGCTCCTTTACAGCTTGCAGCTAACTGCCCCCTACTCAGCTGGCTTGCTCTGCAGCTCAGAGCACGAGGGCTTGTCAGGAACAGGGCCCCATCTCCTCCCTTCCATTCCCTTGCCCCTTTGGGGCATCCTGCACCCCTAGGGTTTAGGCACAGAGAAGCCCCTGCACTCCCCTCATGCAGGACTGTTGTTTTGCCTGGCTCTAAGAGGCGATCATTTTTTAAAATTTTTCACTACATTTTTCATAAAATTATGATGAGGAGAAAAGAAACCAATGGAAAGGACTGACAAAAATCTTCATCAGGATCTCTAGAGAAAATGCTGAGAGGTTTGAAAACAGTCAAAATTTAACAAAAATTATAACCCCCCCGCCACCCCACCCAACCCAACCCAGTAAAATGCTCATTTTTTGAACTATTTTGTTTTCTTTTTAAACAGCTCTATCCTGGCCTTTCTGTGGGATGCACAACTGGTTTGGACAGGTTCCCTTTACTCCTGGGTTTTCTCTGACTCTACACCACTATAAGGATCAGGCACAATCTGGCCTATAGGTTTTTTCTCCATGGATTTTTTTTAATTCATACAAACAAAAGCAAAGGCTGTTGTTGCAGTGTCATTGTTTTGGGAAGGTTTAACAACCGTCACCCATAATCAGGCGAGTGCGAAGGGCTATGGTGTTGCTCAGTAGGTTCTCATGGTGTTTGATGCTAATCCACATGTAGTCACATCCCAAGACTCAGGTTCAAACTGAGCCAAAATCTCAAAGCAAAACACAACCACAGCTACTGAGTGTCACTTGATTTTGTTTGATTAATGTCACATAGTTTCAAAGCAATATCATAGAACAACCAGGTCCGCTCAGAACTGCGGCGCATTCACTCAAAAGGTTCGTGAATCTTAAGCCCTCTTCCAAAGTACCTGCTATGAGCTTGAAATTACACTTAAACCAGGCAAATGTGGAGTAGTCTGACCTCCACTCCAGGCACGGGGCTCGATTCTGTGCTATGTCTCCAGAGAGAGCTGTAGCACAGAAAGCACAGCCCAAGAGAGCAAAGGTGGCTGAAGCATCCTTCAGGGTAAGTTAGAGCAGCCTCAGGGGCTGGGCTAACTATGGCAGCCTTCCCCAGGCTGCCTATTGACTACTCCACAGCCCAGAATCCCCCCATCATGTCAGGCACTACAAGCGTGCCCCCACCAACTACACTGGGGCCTGAGAAGGGAAGCAGCACATCGCTACACTACTCATGTGCGGGAGGTAAGTTCTACAGTGGCTCCTTTGTGGCCCCTATATGCCACTGGAATGATGTCTAAGGGGGCAGAATCCACCTCACTTTTGCAACATTTTTAAAAGCTGAGATAAAAGCAAATGAGCATTTTTAAAAAAAGTATGTGGACAAGTTGCAGAAGTAACACAAGCTTCCCTAATGAGCTGGCATTGTTAGGTCACCTCCCATCTACTGTGTTGCATCTGGCTCCTGATCCTGTAAACACTTACACACACAAAGAAGTTTACCTCACTGGGCTATGTGTGTAAGTGCTGCCATAGACTATGGGTGGTCCAGTGGTTAGGGAGCTAGTCTGGGACTTGAGAGCCCAGAGTGCAATTCCTTGCTCTGCCACAGACTTCGTGTGTGACCACGGGCAAGTCATTTAGTCTCTCTGTGCCACAGCCATAAAAGGGGGATAACAGCACTGCCCTACCTCACGGGATGTGGTGAGGATAAATACATTACAAGGACTCTGATACAATGGTAATGGGACCCGTAGAAGCACTCTGGATAGATTAGGCCCTTAGATAGTAAGGGTATCAAGGGTAGCAAAGCTCTACATGCATCTATAGCACTATATAAATAGTAATAGAGGTTTTACAGGAATGTAAGTCTGTGTGTGTATATATATAGCTCTGCGTTGCTCACCACAAGCAGAGGTTTGCTTGCTGTCAGGAGTGTCTGAGTGAAGACGAATTTCCAATCATGACAAATGAGTGGGCAAAGTACAGGAAGGAACTTGTGTGCCAGTTTCTGACACCCTCACTCCTAAATGCCTTGCTCCTAGAGTAATCCTGGCACTGGTGGAGGGGTAAGGTGCTACTTAGTGTGAGCGCGGGGATCAGAATCTGGCTGTGTGTTTGTAGAGGAATTAAAGAATCAGCTCTGTGCAAAGGAAACAAACTAACTGAGCTGGCTGAGCTCTCTGCATCTCCTTTTGTTGCACACCATGCCCCACAGAATAGGTATTAGGAGCCAGGGGCCACTACATTAATCAGGTTGATTAACCTCTGCCCCTAGCAGGGGCCACAATGCCTCATGTTTCTTTGCTGGAGAATGGAACCTTCCTGTTCCCAGTGTGCTGATCCAGATAAGCTCAAGGGGGATTTAAAATTCCTTTTTTTTTTTTGACAGGTTTCAGAGTAGCAGCCGTGTTAGTCTGTATCCACAAAAAGAAAAGGAGTACTTGTGGCACCTTAGAGACTAACCAATTTATTTGAGCATAAGCTTTCGTGAGCTACAGCTCACTTCATCAGATGCATAAAGTGGAAAAAAAAACTTTATGCATCCGATGAAGTGAGCTGTAGCGCACGAAAGCTTATGCTCAAATAAATTGGTTAGTCTCTAAGGTGCCACAAGTCCTCCTTTTCTTTTTTTTTTTTTGAACATCAAGCATCAGAATGACTCGACAATGAAGTAATGGTGATTTCTGTGAGGGAATCTACCGACAACTAAGCAACTGTTTTGAGGCTGTCAAAACTGTTCTATATAGGTTCTTATATTGTGCTAATCAGCATAATATCTGAGAACCTTCCAGTAGTGCGTTAAGCACAATGTGACTGACATCTGTCAGGTGTTATTTGTTCTCTCCCCCTCTCCCTGGGGGGTGAGATGTGCGCCGTGGAGGGTCTTGTTTTGGTAGGGTTTCAGGGTATATTTTTAAAACTGTGGCTATATATTTATATTAAAGGAGGCAGGTCAAAGAAATGTGCCTTGCACTTGGAGCGAAAGGTGGTGAGGTTAGTGATGGGCCTTAGTTCCTGGGGGAGTACACTGCACAGTCTGGGAGTGCCTCCGGGAAAGCCCTGTCTCCTGCTCAGATGAGCTTTACCCTTATTCTAGAGAGCTCCACTGGGCACGAGGAGAAGGGTTGTTGACCATGGTCTTTATCCCCAAGCTTTATGTGGTCTTTTAGATACCTGGTCCCAGGCCATGGATCGCCTTGAAGATAAGGACCGAGATCATGACTTCGATTTAAAATTCTATGGGAAGCCAATGCAGAGAGCGTCGGAGAGGTGTGATGTGCTTGTGGTAGCCCATGTAGCTAAGGAGATGGGCTGCAGCATTCTGTACTAGCTGGAGTTTCCTAGGTGCTGAATTCTTCATGCCCAGGTAAAATTTATGTTTAATTATTTAGGTTTAATTTATGACTGTGGCATTGCTAGTGATTTATGACCAAGTCCCAAACATACACTTGCCTGAAAGTTGACATAGAAGGTCTCAACCTCAGAACAAATGCTGTATGATAAACTTATAAAAAAAGAGGTTTCAGAGTAACAGCCGTGTTAGTCTGTATTCGCAAAAAGAAAAGGAGGACTTGTGGCACCTTAGAGACTCACCAATTTATTTGAGCATGAGCTTTCGTGAGCTACAGCTCACTTCATCGGATGCATATTGTGGAAAATACAGAAGATGTTTTTATACACACAGACCATGAAGAAATGGGTGTTTATCACTACAAAAGGTTTTCTCTCCCCCCACCCCACTCTCCTGCTGATAATGGCCCACCTTGATTATCATACACATTGTAAGGAGAGTGATCACTTTAGATAAGCTATTACCAGCAGAAGAGTGGAGTGGGGGAGAGAAAACCTTTTGTAGTGATAAACACCCATTTTTTTCATGGTCTGTGTGTATAAAAACATCTTCTGTATTTTCCACAGTATGCATCCGATGAAGTGAGCTGTAGCTCACGAAAGCTTACGGTCAAATAAATTGGTGAGTCTCTAAGGTGCCACAAGTACTCCTTTTCTTTTTATAAAAAAGAAAAGAGTCTATTATTGTTAGTATGGCAGCACGCAATGACCACAATAAAGTAGCAGGTCCTGGTGTGCCAGGCACTGTACAAACACAACAAAACCAGTTCTGTCCTAGAGAGCTCATAATCCAAGACAACATGTAGCCGATGCATAAACTACAAAGCATGGGACAAGCTAGCAGGAGAAACCAGTGTATCGCATACTCACAGTGGTCACTAATCTAGTCATTGCCCGTTTGACCGTTTTAAAGTTATAACAATGCAAAAAACAGCATTTTTTTGCATGTTTGTTGAAGTAACTGTTGTTTATTTAATGTCACCTTTCTGCACTGCCTACGCGCACCTGCTGCTAGTCACTGAAAGGATGCATTTCTGCCCAAGAGTACCTGCAGTGTAGCAGAGAAATCAGCAGCAAGGTAGAAGCCGGAAGGAAGTGGTTACAGTAGATGGTGCCCTATTGACCTGATGGACAAGGTATTGCTGAAAATAAGCCATAAGGCAACAATCAGGGCTAGGTAAGCCTTCAGTAGAGGTCAGTGCAGAGTCATCCATTCTCTATGAGACCATCAGGAATCATTGTTCCTCAATGGCTCCTGGAGCAGCCTGACTTTCCTAAGAAGGGGTGAGCTGCTCTCTTCCCCTCCTCGGTCAGCCAATGAGGGAGAATCACTGCCCTGGCTCCTCCCCGTACCGCCCAGCTGTTTTGGGAATGTTGTGGCTGGGCCCAGGAATGAGATGGGTACTATTTCTTTGAGTCTATTTAGGTCTCTGCAGAGAGTGATGTGCTTATTTTTTGGCCTCGGGCATAATGTTGAAACAAAAAGGCGGATGTCAATAAACGTTCTCCTTAAACGACTGTCAGATGTCCACGAGAAAATCTAAGGTGGTAAGAAAGGACAGTTGTTGGCGCTGGTATAGAAGCAGGCTAATAAAACGAGCCATTAAAAGCCTCTTCTGGAGAGACAGGCCCAGATCCTCAAAGGCATTCAATGGAGCCTAAATACCCTTATGGTTCTGGGCCATGATCTTGGATGTCATTTTGCAGTTTAGGTCCACCCTGGACATTCTTTTCACAAACAGTGTACCTTTAGAAATAAGCCTTTCAAAGCACTAGTGGTGTGTCACCAAATGGGTCTAAGGTGGCCTTGTTTCAGAACCTTATAGTCAAGTCTGAAGGGGAAATTGTTTCCCACAAGCAGTCTTCTCCTCTGTCACTATGTAAATACAATTGTTATTCTGCACTTGTGCCATATCCAGCATTCACGTTTATATCACTGAGTAGAGTAGGCAAATATCTCAAAAAAATGTTCCTAGACTATTCTTTCAAATAAAAAAAATGACCTATTTGAGTTGTGTTTGCACTTTTTTCATATTTACTTCCTGCGAATAGTCTAATGAGCAAGTTTATCAGCAGCAGTGTTAATGCAAATGGTTGAATTTTGAATAAATGGTAGAGATTTTTCAGAGGCAGTGAGCTTTAAACTTCTAAACATGAGTACTTGCATCAGAATCATGTTCCTAAGAGTGATGCCCATCCAACCAGGAAAACAAAAACATACCATGTGATCTAGTTTTCAGAGTAGCAGCCGTGTTAATCTGTATCCGCAAAAAGAACAGGAGGACTTGTGGCACCTTAGAGACTAACAAATTTATTTGAGCATAAGCTTTCGCGAGCTACAGCTCACTTCATCAGATGCATTCAACCTACGTAACCACTCAAAATGAACTAGACAGCTCAGATTTCAAAATACTCACACAAGCTGTAAACAAGATGGAGCACCAGAGTTTTTTATAAAAAGAAAAGGAGTACTTGTGGCACCTTAGAGACTAACCAATTTATTTGAGCATAAGCTTTCGTGAGCTACAGCTCACTTCATCGGATGCATGCTGTGGAAAGTGTAGAAGATCTTATTATATACACACAAAAAGCATGAAAAAATACCTCCTCCCACCCCACTCTCCTGCTGGTAATAGCTTATCTAAAGTGATCACTCTCCTTACAATGTGTATGATAATCAAGGTGGGCCATTTCCAGCACAAATCCAGGTTTTCTCACCCCCCCCCCCCACACAAACTCACTTTCCTGCTGGTAATAGCTTATCCAAAGTGACCACTCTCCTTACATTGTTTTTTATAGAAGCATTTGACAAATAATTCAGAATAATGAATAAATTCAAGAAAGTCAGCAGCAGCTCTGGGATAACTCCTGCAGCTAAGAAAAGCCTACACGTGTTGACTAAATGATTGACTATGAATTTTTCACTCGGTTCTCTCAGTGAGCATTCTGCATACGGAACAAGTACAAAACAGCCAGTGGAGAGCCACACTGTAGTGCAGACCAGAGAGGCAGTTTGACTGCCCATCAGCATTGTGATGCATTTATAAGGGTTACAGGTGAGCCGTGATGTGAAGGTGTTACTTGAAGGCGCTTCAAGATCCAGCGATAGGAAAGTGAGCTGTTACATAAGATCAGTTGTTTACATGACATCTAGCAGCTTCCTCCCCGTCTTTTCATTTGAAATTTCTGGCAGTGATGCGTGAACCTCAGAAGCACTGGAAGCCTGGCTAAGCGTCTAAAATCGTCTTTGGTGAGGTAATCATTGCTCTTTCTCAGGAGGTTCCCTTTAGCCATAGATGGGCCACTACAGCAGTAGCCTGTCTGCTTGACAGTGCTTCAGCAGCTTCCGGTGAATGTAGCTGCTCTTCTCTATTCCCTTGGGTCTACTGCACACCACTCAAACCAGAGGAGCACACATAGGTTCCTACCCTTTTGGTGAGACTTGCTGACATGCTCACCTTGGCCATGATTCAACAGAGCATTTAAGAATGTGCTTAAGCTCAGGCAGTTGAGTAATCCTATTCCATGTGCTCAAAATAAAGTGTGTCCATGTTCTGGGACCTTGGTCCTTATAGGGAGTCCTTGGGACTGTGCAGAGCATTCTGGATTTAATTCATAGATCAGATTCAGTAATCAGCATTCACAGCTTTGTGCCGGTGTAGGGTGAGGGTGATACCTCAGATATGGTACTCCAAGTACTTCACAATTGATTTCACTCGAGTTCATACTGAGACTCTGAGACTCTCATTTTGAAATGTTGCTTTTTACAAAGAACAGAGAAGAGGTTCATGGTTTCATTTCGAGAGGCTGAGCAACCACAGCTCTGATTGACTGAACTGAGAGCGGCTGTCTCTCAGCCGACCATCTGTGAATTTGCCACCAGTATTTCACAACTTATTCACTGCCACAAGCATTTTGCATCAGCTCACATCTGATTAAGAAAGAGAACCTAAACCCAGAGGGAAATGGTTTAAAAAGATGATCTATTTTATTTGTGGCTGTCATTCATTAGATTTCCAAACCTCTCTCATGTGAAACCACTGTTTTGATCTGTAGAGGAAAAGGGAGCGGGTTACAAAAATAGATCCTGTTACGAAAAGCAAACGAAGCTGCAGGCATTGTACGCTACCGGAAGAGTTAGGAGGGTGCACCACAGTGGAACAAGGTACTGACCTGAAAGTCTTTGGATGGACTCATTTGGCGAGGAGGAAGGAGAGAAGAGAAAAAAAGACACAGTAAAGATACATCTACACTTGGAGCTAGGGGGCTGATTCCCAGCTCCCATTGAGCTAGCACAAGAAAGCTAGTAATGTAGTTCGGGTGGTACAGGCAACAGCGAGCAGCAACATGGGCTAGCCCCCTGGTTGAGTACAAACTGCCTGGATCCTGTGTGTACATACTTGGGGCGGATAGCCTGTGCCACTGCTTGCCATGGTACCATGGCTACCCTATTACTTTTAGCACGCGAGCTTGATGAGAGCTAGTGTGAGTAGGTCTGCGTGAGCTGGGAATCACCCCTCCCCCGCTCCAAGAGTAGACACAGCCTGAGCTCAGTACTGTGAGCGGAATCAGAGCTGTATAAGAGTTAAGGGGAGAGACAGGGCGGGAGAGCTAATATCCTTTCGTGGACCTATTTCTGTTTTAGCAGATGTCGCTGCTAAGTTTTGCTTCATGTTGAGAAGTGGACAGTTCAGATGGCAAAATTTGATATCTTCCATTGCTGTATGCAGTGCTGTGGTAGCCGGGTTGGTCCCAGGATATTAGAGAGACAAGGTGGGAGAGGTGATAGCTTTTACTGATCCAACTTCTGTTAACAAAGGTGGCAAGGTATTTATTCCTGGCTTCCTAATCATCCCTACATGTGAAAGGCTGCCATTGGGAACAGCGAATTTGGGATATTTATATGGCACATAAAACATCCACTGCTACAGTGGTTAGGATAAAAACCCACCCCCAAACATTTGGAAAGGATTTAAATCCTCAGGCTTCAAGGCAAAAGCCAAACTAGCTAAAGACGGAGAGGGGTAGTTTCCCTTTGAGGTTTCTTGCATCTTTTTCTAAAGCAGCTGGTACCAACCAGCGTCAAAGACAGGTCATCTAACTAGATAGATGAGTGGGCTGATGCAATATAGCAATTCCTGAATTCCTGTGTTCTGTCTGGAATAATGACAGTGATGCTAGCAAAGCAGCGTCACTTGCATTCTGTGCCTTTTCTGAATCCTGGTTCCAGCCCAATAGCAGATTTCAGCCCTGCCTGGGGGAAGCCCCCTCGACTGGCTGCCTTTCCCACTTGCCCCACTCCTGGGGAAGAGTAGCCAATCTGGGCTGCTGCAGGAAGCAGGCAGATCTCTCTCTCCCTCTCCTCAGGAGCCAACACTATTCCCACAGGAGGGGAGCGAGGAGACAGAAAGCAGTGAGCATCTCAGATTGTCTCTACTCCCTCCTCTCCCTTCCCCTTCTATAGGGCAAGGGGACAGTTCCTCTGCTTCTGTCCCCTCCCTGCACCATCTTTCCTGGAATGGGGGTGAAGACCCCCTGGAGGAGCAGAAATGAGGCTGGGGGGAGGGGAAGACAGAATGGATATTGGGACAGAGCTGATGTGGGGCTAGGGGACAGGATTGATGTAGGAGCTGGAGCAGAATTCATTGCTGGGCAGGGGGACAAGCAAACGTAGGGATGAGACCTCCTACACTGGGGACCAAAATCACCTTGATAACTGTAGGAGAGTTGACAACATAATTGTTACACACTGGGGGTAGCCAGGGAGGGGATGTCAAAAATCAAGACAGATAAAAACCCCACAATCATTTTTTAAAAATCATGATTTGTCTAACATCATTTTATACCATTGTAGTTGGCAATACAGTGTCCTTCTTCGAGAGCTCAGAGGACATCAGAGGATAAAAGGCATCAGAGGATTTGGCAATTTTCTGGCTGTGGGAAAGCAGGGGCTAATCTGATTGTTTGTGCCTAAAAGGTTGTCAAAAGCAGAGGTTCCCAAACTGGGGGTCGTGAGGTTATTACATGGGGGGTCGCGAGTTGTCAGTCTCCACCCCAAACCCCGCTTTGCCTCCAGCATTCATAATGGTGCTAAATGGATAAATGTTTTTAATTTCTAAGGGGGGGGGTCGCACTCAGAGGCTTCCTATGTGAAAGGGGTCACCAGTACAATAGTTTGAAAACCACTAGTCTAGAGAATACGTTGCAACATGAGGAGAGAGACTTTGCAGTCAGGAAAGTAACCAGGAGTCCCTGCAGTGTCATCCTTGGCTGCAGACTGAAGTTTGAAACCAGGGAAGTTAATGGGTTAAGGAAAGCAAAGCATCTGAATGGGTCAAAGTAGCAAAAGTGAGGAAAACCTAACATACTGTGCCAAACATAGGCTCCTACGGTTTGACAACATCACACTCTTGAACCACACCCTCCTTAGGTGCAAAGAAATTTGCAGGCTTTCATGCTTAGATGCCTTCTTAAAGTTCTCATGTACCTCTAATGAGAGTCTTGACAGTAGAGAATATGCTAATAATTTCCTGCAGATAAGGCGTCTGTAAATGTATCAAGCAGGACTTGATAGCAAAATTCTAGGTGCCACCTCCTCAGCTCATTCTTGGACCACAAAGTCTAGCAAAGAACTCAACATGTGGTGTTCCATCAGCCAAACATCTAGCATCTCTGAAAGGCCTATCAGAGGTCATCAGGTCAAGCACTGAGACCCTGCTCCTACAAAGCAGTCATGATGGGTATGGGGGTGCTAAGTAATGAATATTGCTCTGAAAATGTGAAACTGCACACATAGATCCTCCCCGCCCCTTCACAGCCCAGCACACCCCCATATTCCCCACAGACCCACTCCTGAAAGCCCTGCCTCCCGGCCATACTCACCGGCCCTGCTGGGAGGTGACTGTCTGGCAGCACAGCCAGGGCTGGTCCCAGGGCCAGGAATCGCTCTGTCCCCTTGGGAGTGGCACGATCAGCCAGGCCAGGACCTGCCCCGGCCAGGGTCCCTCAAGACACATTTTCCTGGAGGGACCCAGCCAGCCCTCGACACTGTTCCCGCCCCACCCACCCACCCACACACCTCTGGCTGAGACAGACCAGGCTTCTGCACCAGTCCCAGGCGGCTCAGCCCCAGGGAGACAGGTGGGGCCCCACAGGTGATGGGAAGCAGAGACTGCCCGGAGCTGGAGGTGCACTGGGGTCTGGCCGGGGGCTGAGAGGAGCAAGGAGGCAGGGGGCGAAGAGGAGCCCTGGGCCAGCCGGGGGAGCAGGCCGAGAGGAGCAAGTGGTGGGTGGGTGAAGCCAGTGTGGTCTCCGGGCACAGTACAAGCGGAGCAGGCCAGGGCCCCTTCTGACCATGGGCCCAGCACCATGGAGCCACTGGAGCCATTGTAAACCCAGCACTGAGTCTTTGTGTTATTTATTTGTACAGTGCTGAATACTATGGGGCCCTGATTCATGACTGGAGCCTTTAGGCACTTACAGTGCATATGATAACACACATTTTTTCGTGTTCTGTGTGTATATAAATCTCCTCACTATATTTTCCACTGTATGCATCCGATGAAGTGAGCTGCAGCTCACGAAAGCTTATGCTCAAATAAATTGGTTAGTCTTTAAGGTGCCACTAGCACTCCTTTTCTTTTTACAATAAAGCTAGTAATTTCAAATCCCAACTACCAGTGATTTCCAATGTTCCCTTCCCTTGCCGATACCAAGATCACAATGTTCTTCTTCTTCTTCTCCTCCGTGGAGGGCCACTATAAAGGCAACGACACTCTTTTCAGTCCTCCATCCTTTGGAAAGATCATGCCTGTTCATGGAATGAAATATCCTAAGATTTGGACAGTTGTGCTTGATTCTGTGAGTTTATATTTCGTCCATTACATTTGCTGAAATCGAGGTCGGGGGTATTTACACAGAAGGCTGGGACAAAGATCTCATCATGTATCGTGTCAACATTTAAAAAAAAAAAATCAGTGATATTTCATAGAATATCAGGGTTGGAAGGGACCTCAGGAGGTCATCTAGTCTAACCCCCTGCTCAAAGCAGGACCAATCCCCAGATTTGCCCCTAAGTTTGCACTGGCAATGCAGTCAACATACATCTGCTCCAAATCCCTGAGTTTAGAAACAAACTTGAGTCAGCAGGACTGGAAATGTCAAAGCAGTGACAGTCTCCGGGCCAGATTCCTTGGGTCAGCAGATTGACACAAAGGAGCCATAAAGCAGGCAGATCTGTCCAGCTGAGGACTTCCCCAGTATTGGGGGAATTTCCAACTACCTTTTCCAACATTTCTTCTTGAAGGGTCCAGCATAGCGGGCTAGGCTAAGAGAAAGGAACCTGGCTGGAGTGCAGCCGATTTCCAGTAATCCCTTGCTAGTGTATTGGCCCCTAGGTACCACAGCACATTGGCATAATTTAGAGCAGCCTGAGGATACTATATAAATCACATCAGGGGCTGGGTTAGAAGAAAACTAGCCCCAGATGTGCAGAGATACAACCAGGTTTTTTATGACCATGAGTGGTGGGTATTGAAGGCCAGGGGAGGCTATGCCTCCCATAACCCAGGTCATGGTCCCGCTCATGCTCTGCCCTGGTGCTCTGCCCTTGCTCCGCCTCTCCCCTGAAGCCAGTGGGGTCTCAGCTTCAGCCAGTGGCCTGGAGCTCGGGGCTTGGGCCGACAGCCAGGGCTGGAGCTGCCAGGGGTGACACAGGCGGGTGCTCAGGCCAGCCTGGAGGTTGGACCAGTTGGCATGGGACTCCTCTGGTCACGGGGGAGGGCAATTGGGGCTCTGGCAGGCAGGCAGTGGGCTGGGGTGGAGGGTCAGGGCCAGGGAGCTAGCCTCTCTGAAGTGGGAGTTCACCTGCCTCCCATGTTTCTGACCCACCCTCAGCTGCACCCTGGTGATATTGGGCACAGCAGCAAATCTAGGTCTAAATCTAAAGGGAAGTGTTCGCTAGCTACCACCCAGAGTGGCTGCAGTAGCAGGCTGTAAACACAGCTGGGAAAGGAAACAGCAGGGAGCTGTATAAAGCAAAAAAACAACAGCCACACCTGAAGAGGACAAGAGTATGAGAAGTGAAATTCAGAGAGCTGCTGCATTCAATTTGACTTCTTGTTATGGGGGAAATGGTGTTGCACTCCATTGCATTCTGACAGGCAAAGAAGAGTTCCTCTCGGATATCAGAAGCCCTTGCCACCACAATCAGGGTTTTTAAATATGAAAAAATGAAGAGGAGAGTGGCATAAATGGACTAATTCTGCCCAATGCATTCCCAACTCACACTTTTATCATGAGACTCGCAATATTTGGTGTTATTCTTTAAGTCCCAGCTGCTAAATTAAGCAATTGCACAAGAATCTCAGTTTTCATTTAAAAGGAAAAATAAGTTCAGAACCCTCCTGGTTGAAGGGAAAAGCTTTAAAATAGGACCTGTGTCCTAAATACTTAGAAACCAGAAGGCAAATAAAATGAAGGCAAAAAGCATTTAAAAAAAAAACAAAAAAAAAAAAACCAAACCCCCCCCCACTTCATGATTCTTAAGCCAGTCTCCCGGTTTTCTGGGGCTGCCTCCTGCTTTTCAAATGTTTGAGGTTGGCAACATTGCAATGAGATAAAGATAGGAACAGAGGAGAAACCTAGGTGCCAATTCAGTAGCTACTGTGCTGCCAGTGAAACGTTGTTTTGCTTATAAAATACTACTCCAGCACATTGAGAAGGGAGACGGTTTGGCGTGGAAATCTGTTCTCAAGACTATTCAGGCAGCGTGGCTTCAACTGACAGAACCTGCCTTCTTGTGTTCAGCTATGATTTCATCAGATTTAAAGTCTCTGCACTGAAGCTTAAACCGAGTCCCACAGCCAACCCAGAACCAGGCAGTATTTTTATCCCATGTACTATTAATCATCATTCACGCTTTCATTCTCATAGAGGTGTGTTCTTTTCAATGAAGAAATATGTTTCCTACAGTAAAGAGTATGTTATTCTTAAGAAAAGAGATCATAAGCACCCCCATCAATTGCTAGGATCTCTAATTAACGTAGTACTGACCACTTTTTGTGGTCTTAGTACCTGTCAAACTAGATTTTACAGAGGAGTTCTACTTTGCAGCCTTATATAAAAAGAGCCTGTCTAGCATTAGCACATGTGGGCTGACGCGTGGCTGGCTACATAGAGTCTGCTGCAGTTTCCACGGTATGCATCTGATGAAGTGAGCTGTAGCTCACGAAAGCTCATGCTCAAATAAATTCGTTAGTCTCTAAGGTGCCACAAGTACTCCTTTTCTTTCTGCGAATACAGACTAACACGGCTGTTACTCTGAAACCATTTAAATATAAAGCGTGGAGAATTGGAAACAAAACCAAAACACAAATCCCTTTAAATAAAACTAATCACTTGCCTTGCTGTCAGAAGTCAATCTTATTTCTGTCCTTCTTGATGTTCTTTCTTGGAGGAACATTAAGGTGCTGTGAAGCTGACTGCACTAGCACTGACTAGCTTATCGAGTGTGAGGAACCAACTCCAGGAAGTAACCACCAAGAGTGCAGCCTCTCTATGGAGTAAATCAAATGGCAAGTTCAACAGGAAGAATGAGTTAATTTATGGCTATGCACAAAGCCTTTGATTCTGTTGCCTTTACTTATGCTACACAGCACCTTGCTCCTCGTTAGTTCCATTGCCTACAGCAAGAGTCGTTGGGCACTTGGCACTTTTGAAGAACAAATTACTCATTTAGATGGCTAAATATGGATTTAGGAGACTAATCTGGGCACCTGTATTTTGAAAGCCTCAGGCTTTATTATTACTAAAATAGAGGACACTAATTGAAACACCTGCAGCAGGAAATTTCTGCATTACCGACACCAAGGATTGCACCTGGAAGTACATCAGTGTTCAAAAAAAATGCTTGTAATAGAGTAAATGAGAACAGCCAACCTAAATCTATTCGGCAGAATAGAAAAAAGGAAAGATTATCAATATTTCCATAGGAAAATGTAGTTTCAACAAGAAAGGTGCAGGGGGAACTGACCACTTTGAGGGATACAGAATCTTGTACCACTATGCCAGTGTTCTGAATCCAGCCCAGGGCAGTAGTGCCTGATGATCCTAGTGGGCTCAGTGCAGAAACAACATGCCTAGGGGACAGGAAAATCTGAGTTTCCGTGTCAGTGTCCCCAAACCCCCTTGAATTTCAGGTGTCTGGGTTATCTTCATGGATTGCTGTGCCATGCATGGCTTCCAGAGATTAAACTGCTCTCACTCACTGAAACTGCTTGACCCTCCAGAACAGGGGTTGGTGCCCTGATAGGGGAAAATGGGGTAGATTCCCTTTGCACTGCCACTGCCTTTTACAGTGGGCCATGAGTCTAAAATTATGGTCACACTGTGGGGAGGAGAGGTATGTGAGAATGATGACTCTCCCACCAGTCACAAATGAACATTGGCTGGTGCCTTTGGACTGTGTCAGGCCCCACCATTTATCTCTGGGGAAGCCTTCCTCTCATGCATGTATCAGCCCATATGGAAAGCCCTTGGTTGTCGGTTTTTACCAAAAATTTTTCCCGGGTTTTACATGTAACCCTTCTGCCCGTCAGAGTTGGCAGCAACAAGGGCAGGGTTCAGTATCTAGGGGTTCCATTCCAATAACAATGCAAAACCGGCTCGAGTCCCCACCCAGTGACCTGGGACAAATATATACAACCCCCCGGAGCGCCTCTAAGAGGCAATACTTCCCCTCTCGCAAGCACAGAGTCCAACAACCCCAAAGTCCAGCAACCCAAAAGTCTTGGTCTCTGTCCTTGGTGAGTCCAGAGTTCAAAAGTTCATCTGCAGAGCTTTAACCCCCCCAGCCTGTGTGGAAATGGGGAGAAGTAAAGGGGCACCTTACATGCTCCGACAGCCGACTGCCCCGCCTCTCCGTGGGTTTCTGCTGCAGCCTTCACCGCCAGCCACTCCTCTCCACCAGCTGTTCCTCCCCAGTAGCCGTCCTGCAAACCACTCTGCCAGCTGCTTCTCTCCAGTAGCCGTCCTGCGAGCCGCTCTGCCATCTACTTCTCTCCGTAGCCGTCCTGCGAGTTGCTCACCAATATATCTTCAGGCTCCCTACTACTTAACACAGTACTCAGTGATTTCAGCTCATAGTAGGGTAGGCCCAGTGCTGGTGCACCATTAGCCCAAAATGAATTCAGCTCTGCAATCTGTAACCAGACTCCTAATGGAATCAAAATTAGCTCTGCTATTACACAGTGGAGAGAGAAGAAGGTGAAGTTGGCATTTAGGGCCCTTACAAGGGGCCCATACCACAAAGTACAAATGCCTGTCCCCAGCCTCTCTCTATTCACTGAGTTTTGGAACCCATGTCCCTTGCCTAGCGAGTGCTACTTAGCTGATGGCGAGTCCCTCTATCATAATGTAACCCTTTTGCCCATCAGAGTTGGCAGCAACAAGGGCCGGGTTCAGTATCTAGGGGTTCCATTCCAATAACACAATGCAAAACCTGCTCGAGCCCCCACGCAGTGATCTGGGACAAATATATACCACCCCCGCTGAGCTCCTGTAAGAGGCAATACTTCCCCTCTCTCAAGAACAGAGTCTGAGTGTAACAGAGAGAAACAATGTGGCATTATGTTGGGGAAACACCACCAACAGGAGTCATAACACAACCCATGAGCCAAACCCCACCCCAAGCAAATTGGGCTGTGTCCTTTCCCTTTGGTTCTTGAATCCAGCAACTCAAAAGTCACCCAAAGTCCCAAAAGTCCAACAACCCAAAAGTCTCTGTCCCTGGTCAGTGCAGCCCCAGAGTTTGAAAGTTTATCTGCAGAGCTTTACCTCCCAATCTGGGTGGAAATGGGGGTGAGGGAGGGGGGTTAAGGGGCACCTTACGTGGTCCAAAGCAGACTGCCCCACCTCTCCGTGGGGCTCCGCTCTGCTCCACCAGCCATCCAACGAATTGCTCTGCCAGCCACTCCACCAGCCGTCCTGCAAGCCGCTGTCCCACAAACTGCTCCACTCCGCCAGCCGTCCCTTGAGCCACTCCACGAGCCGTCCCGCGAACTGCTCCCTGCCCCGTTACTTGCTTCAGGTGGTCCTCCCCGCACCCCCCTGCCTCAGCTCACCTCCGCTCCACCACCTCCCCGGAGTGCACTTTTGGCCACCCCCAACCACTTGGAACCGTAGGCAACCGCCTAGTGGTTGCACCTGCCCTGGGTGTGCCTATGCAAATGAGATCAGCCCCTGAAGTTCTTTTCCACAACCCACCACCAGATGTCAGGGTAGAGCTCATCCTGACTCTGCTTACAGAGACAAAGGGTCAAATGGAGTCTAGGACCATTAGGCAAAACCCACACTGCCAGGTAGAAGTACCTATTACCACCCTCTCTCAACTCACTGGACTTTGGAACCCATGTCCCCTGCCTAGGGAGTGCCATTTAGTTGAGGGTGAGTCCCTCAATCAGAAAATGTCAAGTACAGTTCTGCTGTCCTTGATTCACACAACAAGGATGACAATACTTTATTATTCCTGCCCCAATGACAAGGAGACTAGGGATCCCACATCAGCCAAAAGTGACCATTTAGGCAAGCAATCCCATCATGCTGAGCACCTAGGCAGGGAGGGTGTTTCCATGCAAACAAGATCAGCTCCTGAAGTCCTTTTCACAGTTCACCACTAGATATCAGGGGAGAGCTCATTCAGACTCTGCTTACATACACAAGCCATTGTTCGTTTTTTGCTATTTTTCACCCACATTTTGGAAGTGCTAGTACTTCCCAGGCCCAGAACCCTGCTTCAAAAGGTGAGATGGCAGCTTGGTAACCTGGATGGCCCCAATTACCAAGCTGCTATCTTTTCTTCTGGAGTGGGAAGCTGAGTCAGAAGGACTGGAATGACCAAACACTGGTGTACACGTCAGTCCGACGCCTACCAAATGCACATTGCCAGCATTTCACGTAACTATCTCTGCAGCATTCACAGCAAACATGAGTTAGCAAACTCCTTTTTTGACAAAAATGAGTCAAACATGAAAAACCATATTTAACTATGTTTCAGAACGTGAGACGACTATGAAAGTTAAAAACCCCCCGAAGAGTGATATTTACCCCAAAACCAGAATGTTAATTTTTTTGCATCGTTTTTTAATTTTTGTAATAAACGCTAATTACAATTTCCCAGAAAATTTCGAACAAATTAAAAACTGAAAACAAAGAGCCCTACCCATATGCTATGCTCTGGTGTCTCCTGTAAGGCTGTTCCCAGCCATTTCTTGGTATCACACTACTGGGAAATACCACTGGAGCACAAGGAAACTTCTATCCCAGCTGACCTTCCTACCCATGTGGCTGTGGTGTGGGACAGTGGTTCAAGAAGTAGGTGCCTAGGGGACTGCACTGCATGGTGGGAGGAGGATGCCTACACAGTTATCTACGTGTAGGAATAAGATAACATCTGTGGTGATTCAGAGGAACGGGGCATGTGGTATTTCACAAGACCACTGACCCACATTCCTGCAGCTTTTTAATGATGTAAGAGAGGAAGGATGGGCCAGAGATTGGGGCATGTGACAGGTTTCAGTTGGTCCACTGAGCTGCTGGGGGGCAGTGGGGAGCTACTGCCTCACCGGCAGGCCTTGGTCACACCTTTCTGTCACTAGGGAATTAGTGGAGGGAGGTGTGCCGGCCAGAGTCAGTGGCGCGCCCCTCAGGCGGGGGAGCGCCGGCCAGAGTCCGTGGCATTGTCGGGATTCTGCTACCCAAGGCGGGTTGGCCGGTGTAGGGGAACGCAGGCCCACCCAACTCCACTGCGTTCCAGCCCAGGGCCCTGACAGTGGCGGGAGGAGAGGGTCCCGCCACTGGGTCAGCGGGGAACCATCCGCGCCACGCTGACCACACCGCACTGTGCGGTTCTGCCCCTGGGCTACTTCCTACCCGGTCTCTCAAGCGGGTCCCTCTGGTCCCTCCAGCTCGTCAGGCTCACGCTGGCCCAGGTTACTGTCTGGCTTCTCCAGTTCCTCCAGGTACTTGGCGGCTGGCAGTCCTGGTAGCCCCAGTCCTTCCTCCAGGTCAGGTTTCTCCTGGCCCAGGCCCTCCCCTTGCTCAGCAGCAGGGTCTGGAGGGAGCAGCCTGTATCTGTCTCCCTCCCTGGTGCTGCCCTCACTGGGCAAAGGGCCCCGCCCTTTGTACTTCCGGTTCCACCCCTCCTCGTCCGGGGATTGGAGTAAGCTTGGTCTGGCCCCGTCCACTCAGGCTGAGAGGGTGGCTCTTTACCCTCTGGTTCGGAGGGAAGCCACCCTGGCGCCCTACAGGACACTAGCATAGCACTCATGAGAAGCTGGGTTCCCTGCTTCAATATGGATTCCCTGCATGTCCCAGAGCAAGTCTATAAAGTTTTCAGATGACCCAAAAACTGGGGGAGTGGTTAATAATGAAGTGGGCAGGCCGCTAATTCTGAGCAATCTAGATCACTTGGTAAACTGGGCACAAGCAAACAATATGCCTTTTAATATGGCTAAATGGAAATGTATATATAAGGGAACAAAGAATGTAGGCCCAGGGCCGTCCTTACCCATAAGCAAAGTATGCAACTGGGTAGGGCACCCGGAAATTTGGGGCACCAAATTTCCTGGTGCCCTGCGCAACTGCGTGCTGCTCCAGCTCCACCTCTTCCCACCCCTGCTCCGCCCCAGCCCCGCCCCACTCCATCCCTTCCCCAAAGCCCCGCCCCTGCCCCCCCTCTTCCTGCCCCAGACCCGCCACTGAGGAGTGCAGCAGGGCTGGCCTTGCACTCACTGGTGGCAGGAAATGCAGCGGCCCGGCCCCAGGCGCGCCGCCGTGAGTGCTGGGGGGTGGTTCCCCTCTGTCCCCCAAGTCAGCCCTCCCCCACCCCCGTGGAGGCGGGGGGCCCGCGAAGGGACCCAGGATAGCTAGGGATGGCCCTGTGTAGGCCATATTTACAGACTGGAGGACTCTATCCTGGGCAGCAGTGACTGAAAAGATTTGGGGGTCATGCTGGATAATCAGCTGAACAGGTGCACCCAGTGTGACACTGTGGCCAAAAGAGCTAATCAGATCCTGGGTGTGTTAGGGGGCTTATTCCTTCACCCCTTACTTCCCTGGTCCTTCTCGTATGAACAGAGAGCAACAATACCCGAAGTCCAAAAGTGCAAACAATTCGATGTTTATTGGGGTGAACTTCCAGCAAGCATGATTCCAGTTTCCTTCCTTAGTGTCCTCCTTCCCAGCTCTGACACCACAGAGCCTTACACCTGTGTTCCTGTTCCCATTCCTGCCCTTAGCCAAACATGATTCCAATTTCCCCACTCCTATTCCCTGTTCCCATTGCCCCCTTTAGCAAAACATGATTCCAATTTTCTTACCCCCATTCCCTGTTCCCATCTCCCCCACCCACACACCCACCCACTTCCTGATTGACTGCAGACTATATAGTAAAACTTGAGTTCTGCTTAGCTATACCTTAACCAATCATTTTCCTGAAATTTAACTAACCAATCCTAACATATTGTAACATGATTATGTAACCAATTCTATCCCACCACCTTAATTAGTTTACACCCAGCAAAATTAATTATACAGCAGACAGGAACAATCACAGAACCAGACAGCGATTATACAGACAAACAATAGCAAAGTGGGAACTATAATGACAAAACAATACAGAAATGAGGATTTCACATCCCAGCTATTGATAAGTGAGTTCTTGCCAGACAGGATGCTATCAAACTAAGTTTCCTTTTACATCTTCTAGGCACTTCCCTTTCTCTGGAGGCGATAGGTATTATCAGGACAGGATTGTATTCCTAACAGCCCAATAGCACCTTATTTCAATGTGACTAGTTTGGAATGTGAGGAGGTGACCGTTCGCTTCCCAGCTTATGGCTGCCTCTGCTGCTCAGCCAAAGGCCTCAGCCTAAGCACAGGGCCTCAGACTGTCACATTAAGAGAAGGCCCTTACACCGGCAGACAGTGATTTTGATTCTTTCTTTTATGCCTCTAGCCAAGTGATAAGAATACACCTAAATTCTTCGAGTACAGGCCTTTACCGACAGGCCTGAATATCTATATCCTAACACTGGGATGCATAAACAGGAATCTTGAGTAAGAGGAGAGAGGTTATTTTACCTCTACGTGGCACTGGTGCAAACGCTGCATGAATACTGCATCCAGTTCTGGTGCACAATTTAAGAACGATGTTAATACACTGGAGAGGGTTCAAGGAGCCATGAGAATGATTAAAGGGTTAGAAAACCTGCCTTATAAAGATGGGACTGAAAGAGCTCAATCTATTTAGCTTAAGAAAGAGAAAGTTAAGAGGTGACTTGATTGCAGTCTGTAAGGACCTACACGGGGAACAAATATTTAATAATGGGCTCTTCAATCTAGCAGAGAAAGGTATAACACAATCCAATGGCTGGCTGTTGAAGTTAGATAAATTCAGACTGGAAATAAGGCATAAACTTTTAACATCAAGATTAATTAGCCGTTGAACAATTTACCAAGAGTCGTGATAGATTCTCCGTCACTGACCATTTCTAAATCAAGACTTGATGTTTTTCTAAAAGATCTGTTCTAGGAATTATTCTGGGGAAGTTCTATGGCCTGTGCCATTCAGGAGACCAGACTCACAATGGTCCCTTCTGGCTTTAGACTCTATGAAAGACGCTTAGCATCTCCGCTATCTGTTCCCCCTCAGTAAATTGGGGATAACAGCACTGCCCTGCCTTAGGGTGGTGTTCCCTGCCATTGCAGGGGCCTTGAGCACTGGTGCACCTGAGTCCCTCCTACTCTCTGTTGGTAATACTGGGCTGTAATATTTTGGTCTTGTTTCAGTTGTGGGGTTTAGTGTGTGGATACTGGGTGGTGCTGGTGGCCTGTGATATACAGGAGATCAGACTAGATGATCTAGTGGTCCCTTCTGGCCTTAAACTCTATAGGTATGTTGCGAGGATAAGCATGCTAATGCCTGCGAGATGCTCAGCTACGAATAAGGAGGGAGGCTGAATAAGTATCCAAGCTAGGTAGATAACTGTGTTTCCAGGTATATTTTTATTGTTGTGATTAAAATAAAATGTTCCCTTTAAAAAATAAAAGTAGTGTTTGCCAGATGCTTTCACAGTGGGATAGAGACAAAGCTTTGGGTTCAGCTCAGCTGTGGGAGAAGTTTCTGGGAAAGGATCTGTCTGCAGGTATCACTGTCCCCTCCCTGAGTCCCCCATATTGTCCTACTGGGGAAGTGGGAGACTGTGGAATAGGATGTTGGGGCAGATTCCAGGACAGTGTAGGAGGCCTGGGCTATTCAGATGAGGCCTTGTGTCTCAGCATCAGCTCTGGCTCCTGGCTGTGGATATTGGCAGGGGCAGAGAGGAGACCTCATGCATCAGCCCTGTCCCAGTCTGGGCACTGCTCCATCTGCCCTTCCTAGTCTCCATACTACCCTCGCCCAGGCACCAGACCTATTGAGGACACTGCAGTGCAGGGTAGGGAGGGGGAAGAATGGTGCAGTACAGGTGCCTGGCTGAGCCCCATTTCCATGCAGGCTATTCAAGGGCACAGGGTCCCCTCTGAATACAGCTCTGGGGGCAGAGGGGCCATGCGGGCGAATGATTCCTGTCACCAGGGACTAAATTTTCCATAAACTTCGACAGTCTCACCTGCAGGATGTATCCGGGCATCAAGTCACTGCACAGGGCTAAAAGTTACATGCGCATTCTCAACTATACAGTCTCATACGTGCCTGACTACGCACGTGCTAGTGGTCACTTGCACACACAGATGTGTGGTTTACCATGCACCAATGGACGCATCTGTATGTTTGGTGAGAGAAATGGAAAAAAATAGTGTGTCTCAGAGCTCAAGGAACAAACCTCACTGGTACCCTTAGGACATTCCGACCGGCTCTGGAAAGGTCACGTTATGGCATTGTGATCAACCAGCCCCTGCTTCTGACCACTTCCCCTTCCAATGAATCCCAGACTGACACCACAAATAGGTATTGTTCTTGACGTCACAGACCCAAATGCCGAGAGTCAAATTTGTCAGACGCGTTCAGAGGATATTGACAGGGCTCTTTTTACAATTGGCAACTTTTCCAGGACTGCAGGAAAAAGCAGGGCTAAACTTAGTTGTTCTTTAATTAGGAGTGTTTCCATTGTGTGCAAAACTGAACAAAGCAGTTTAATTGGCGCTTAAAAAATATAATACACGCAGAAATATTTCATACCTACCCTGGATATGGTATCCAGGCAGAACAGACCAATTAGGGAGACATTCAGGAACCAGGGAGATTCTGGCCTTGGTCCAAAGCCCACTGCAGTCAATGGAAAGATTCCCATTGATTTCAATGGGCTTTGAATCAGGCCCTGCAAGAATACTGGCATTTAGGGCTACCTTTAGTTGTTGTGCAGTGTTTAGATATCATGTAAGTGCCTTTGAAATACAACATGTATAAAAGACATACTAGTTAAACAGGTCTGTAGGGATGTCCCTTTCCAGACTCTCTTCTGCAAGTTGCTTACTAGAGTGCAGTAGCTGCCAAAATGATAAGAGAAAAGAGCCAGGGACCCCAAAAGCTATGTTTCTTCTGCTATACAGAATCAAAGAATCCATGTGATTTTCACAGCACACAAAGGGAAAATCCTTGGGTGCCACTGACAGGAAGCCAGAGATTGCCGTTAGAGGTTAGCAGGGGACGAAACCCTCAGAAGGCTTCCATGTGGTGTTAGCTCTGTGTGCCTTTCTGATCTAGAAATTCTGCAGGAGTTTTGGTACTTACCTATTCTGGTCAGGCGGGAAATGCCACAATAAACGGCTTTTCTTGTTGGGTTTTTTTTGGTTGTTTTTCTATTTCTATCTGTGGCTAAAATCAAGAAGTTCAGAGACATGCAAAAATAAACATAAAACGGTGTTGGGGGGAGTTTTTTGATGTAGTTATTTTTTTAGTCAGACTTCAGAAAAGGCTCAGGTTTGGTGCATGTTTTGCAAGGAGCTGCAAGTTGGTTCTTATTTTAGATGCGTGTCTCACCCAATGTTAATCTTTTGGCGGATTTAGAGTCTTTTTGCACTTATATCTTCAGAAGGGCATCAGAATGGCTCCACTTCCTAGTTTTTCCAACTGGCAGATACACATATACCCCACTGTGCAGCTGTCCCCTATAATGACCTAATTAGATCAATGGTACTTCTCTGCAGGCCACAGCCAGTCATTCTGAAAACAGTCTGTGGCTGATGCAAATTTTTCTTAGAAAACCAAAGCTTTTGGAGAAGAATGGCATTGAAGAATTTGTAACTAATAAACAACGAATCAATAATAATTTTCCCGAAAAAGAAATGCGGAAGGACAGCTCTTAGGCTAAAATTCTGCACCAGATTTATCCTGGTGCAAAGGAGAGGACTTTGACTCCTTTGTTAGTGTGTCCTGCATACTACACACAAAGATACAGTCCCTGCACAAACATGCCTGATAACTTTAAAGTGAGGAAACCGAGGGGTCTGTAGACTCACTCAGAGTTTTACTACTCTTAAGAGATGAGGATGACTCATTCCAAAAATATGGATTTGATAGGAAAGAACAGATTACCCCGTTTCCTTTTAAGTCATTTGGCAGGACATTAAACAAGATTTCAGCAGCAGACCAATCCGGAGCTAACATACGTCATGGAGACACTGATGAGATAGCCTGGGATCCCAGGTGAGAATGTCTTAAATAAAGGCAAGACAGGAAGGGGGCGTAACCATATCCTCACCAGCATCCTGTCTTCTCCTGGACCATGTAGAGAGCTCTCCACCAGGGCAGTGATTGTAGCAGGGCTAGGGAGGGTCAGAACATGTCCTTGTTCACTCATCAGCCCTACAGCGTGACAGGTGGAAAATTGTTTCTATGTGAATCTCTACAGGCACAATCCAAGCCCACTGACATCAGTGGGAGCTGCTCCATTAACAGTGGGTATTGGGTCAAGGCCTGGATATAGGGTGACCATATTTCTCAAAAAGGGAAAATGGGATACCACATGGGGCTAGCCCAAACCGCCTCCCCTCCCCTTCAAGCAGGGCTCGCATGAGCCACTCATCCGAGCCCCACTCATGCTCCCCTCAAGGGGCTGGCCTGAGACGCTCACCTGTGCCCTGCCCCCTCATGGCATTGCTGCTTGCCTGAGCCCTGCCTGTAGGGTTGCCAGGCATCCGGTTTTCGACCAGAACACCCAGTTGAAAAGGGACACTGGCGGCTCTGGTCAGCACTGCTGACTGGGACATTAAAAATCTGGTCAGCAGGGCTAAGGCAGGCTCCCTGCCTGCCTGCCCTCGCTTTGTGCGGCTCCCAGAAGCAGCTGCTATGTCCGGCTCATAGGCGCAGGGGCGGCCAGTGAGGATGCACATGCTGGCGCCGCCCCAAGTACCAGCTCCGCAGCTCCCATTGGCCAGGAACTGTGGCCAATGGGAGCTGTGGGGATGGTGCCTGCAGGCAAGGGCAGCGTGCACCACACAGAGCCGCCTGGCCACCCCTGCGCCTAAGAGCCGAACATGGCGGCCGCTTCTGGGGGCTGTGCAGAGCCAGGGCAGGCAGGGAGCCTGCTTTAGCCCTGCTGTGCCACCGACTGGGAACCAACTGAGGTAAGCACTGGCCAGCTGGAGCCCGCCCCATCTTGGAACCCCCTCCTGCACCCTAATTCCCTCCTGGAGCCTGCACCCCCCACCCTCTCCCACACCTCAACACCCTGCCCCAGCCCTGAGCCCCCTCCTGAACCCCAAACCCCTCATCCCTGGCCGCACCCCATAGCCCACATTCCCAGATGGAGCCCACACCCCCTTCCACAGCCCAACCCCTACCCCAGCCCAGTGAAAGTGAGTGACGTGTGGGAGACCGAGTGACAGAGTGAGTGGGGATGGAGTGGGAGGTCGGGGGATGGGGCCTCAGAGAAGGGATGGGACAGGGCAGGGCCTTGGGGAAGGAGTGGGGCAGGGATGTTCGGTTTTGTGCGATTAGAAAGTTGGCAACCCTACCTGCCTGCCCCTGGCCCGAGCCCCGCCTATCCCGCTGTGTGGGACTGGCATTGCTGCTTGCCCCCCCCCCATACATTCCTCCCCACTCCACTTTTTTTTATAAAAGTGGGCATTTTGTCCTGTTTGCTCTTGCCAACGGATGAAGTTGGCAAAAGCAAACGGGACAAATTCCCACTTTTGCCAAAAAAGTAGGGACGGCCGGGACAGAGCTTACAAAAGGGACTGTCCCTGCTGAAACGGGACATATGGTCATCCTACCTGGATAGGAATGCTGTTAATGTAGCTCCATTAGAGCTGCCAAAAAAAGCCAAAGGCTTCTGTGCAGATGGCAATGGCCTTCTCCAGGGTCTGCCGCATCTGTGGGAGCACCCTGTGGCCAGTTCAGGTGTGGAGGGAGTGGAGGGAGGCAGGCAAGTGTTGCCCCGTGGTAGAACAACTGGTTCAAAATCTCTAAGAGGAAATGCTCACAGTGGGCTCCTCCTGTCAGCTCCCTCCCACAGGTTTTTCTGCAGGAGGAGCTGGTCGGACCTAGTGCCATTACTACTGTGCTCCTGCTGCTCATGGCGGTGAAACAGAATGAGAGGTACAAATGCGCAGCTTTTAAATGCACTGGTATTTTAATGCAATGTCTATTACGTTCCCACTGAATTAACAGGTGAGCCTTTCCAAGGTCTACTATGTAAGATTATTACACTTGTGCACAAATATTTGTCAGATTAAAACAGTATCATTCATCGCACATAGGCGCTTCAGAACTCATTTTGCCTTTGACCTTCGTAAAGACACGTGGAACTTCAACCAATGTCACCCTAGGAATGACATGGTTTCTGTCCCCAGGGACAAGGAATTCCTTAAATCAAAGCACTGAGAGTGGAGAGTTAATCCTGTCTGCACTGGGTGAAATTCTTCCTTCTGCACAAAGAAGAATTTCCTACTCAGTTCAACTTCCTAAATCCTATCCCAGCATGCACTGGGATTAATGTATCATCTGGGAAGGATTCTCCTGGGCTAGAGTATTCTTTGGTTGTTACCTAGTCCTTGTGAGGCATCCAGAATCTTACTCAGACAGGAAGCTGTTTGGGGTGAGGACCTTCTTCTGTGTTTGCACAGCACCTAGCACCGTGGGATTTTGATCCATGACAGAGGCTCGTAGGTGCTACCACAGTACAAATAATAATAAACTAATAGTAAGGCTGTGACAGTAGTGTGATACGTATTACGTCTGAGATCAAAATGTGAGTCACAAACAGCCTGGGTCAAATTAACTAATGTTATTTGGAATTCATTGGGCTCCCTGTTTCCCATTCATGAAAGGACACTGTACGGGGAGACTTTGGCAAACCAGTAAAGTGCCTGAAACCACTATGGCTTATTGCTAAAAGCAGCCAAGTCAGCAGGCTGTAAATTGGCCATTCAGCACTCTCAGTCTGACCAAGGCAGGAGTGGTGGGGGAGGAGTTTTGGGTGTCACAGAAAGGGCAGCTTGACCCCTCGTCCTTCCTGATAAGACTTGTGTTGAAGTGGCTGATACATGCATTTTCGAAGAGCAGGATGTGCCCCAGGAATGTCTATTGGGGCCTCAAGGCTGCAAACTCTGGAAAAACCCACACCTGGTTAATTGAAAAACAGAAGGAACCTCTTGCTTGACTATTGAAACTGCTTACTTAACAAGTTTCCTTTAAGGGACATGTCATTCTATTACTAATGTATAAATAAGGGGGAAAAGTTTGAGGTTGTGGGACTTTTTTTTGGACTCTCCCTCTGGATACATCTTGCAGTCCCCACCGGCAGACGGAAGATTTGGCCACCGGAAGCCTGCCTCTGTGCCACTCCAGAGCCACACTCAGCTTTGGTAATTATCAAGGGTTGCGGGTGTTTTACTAACCTTTTGCAGAAGTGTGTTAGTGCATGAGACTAAGTAAAGTTTAGCTTTAAGTGAAAACACTCTTGTGTTGTCCTGTTTGTGCCAGCCATCTATCGCTCGGACAGCCGTGTCTCCCCTGATTTATTTCCTGACACCACCTCGCACAGAGTAAAAGTCACCAAGAGCTTTGGGTTGAAAGAACCCCGGGTAACAACACGTCCCCAGGCATGCATATCAATTTATACTGTTATTTCCACAGGATGAACTGCTGTCAAAGGGACAGTTTGCTCCACTTGCAAAATAAGGCAGTGTCAGATCGAACTTGCAGCTCACAGGCCATCAACCAAGGTTGTCTAGCCGCATGAGTTCAAAGCTGTGCACTGCCTTCACGTACTGATGTGAAGAACTTTGCCAGTGAGAAACACGTGTGGTTCTTTTTAAAAAAACAAAACGAAACAAAAAACAACCTCCCTCCTGCTCCCCACCCATTATGGGGCAAAAGTAGCACCCCAGGTCAAAAGGGCACAGTTTCAAGAAATTGCCTACATGCATTGTAAAACAAGAAATGTAGTGTGCAACACTTTAATTTTTGAAATGAAAGAATCTGGACTACTCAGGCGAGAGGTGTTGCCGGAAGGACTGCGAGCCAAACTCCTACTAGAGCAGTGTCTCAAACTTTTGTATTGGCAAGCCTCTGAGTGCCACCCCCCCCATATAAATTAAAAACACTTTTTCATACATTTAACACCATTATAAATGCTGGAGGCAAAGCACGGTTTGTGGTGGAGGCTGACAGCTCACAACCCCCCATGTAATTACCTCCCAACCCCCAGTTTGAGAACCCCTGTACTCGAGAGCTGATCCTGCATTTCTTGGTTGGCCTGAACTCGTAAGGAAGCTCATTCATTCCTGTTTGTAAACAGACTCAAGTCAGCTGCCTTTTTTCCTTTACTTTATAAATCCAAGTTTAACCTACCTTATTTTTCCCGGAAGACTCCATGCAGAGCTGGAGAACTAATCAGACTATACCATTGCAAACACCAACCAAGGGGAGCTTGATCAGTTGAGAGGGGAAGTGCCTTTTATTCTGACTGTCCAAAACTCTTTGTTATATGCCAGTTTAATTCATGCCACCTATAAGCCATTGAAAGAAAAGAGGCACGTGTTAAGGATTCAAAATGCCCCTCCCCCTTTTAATCAAAGGCTGAGCAACCTCATAAGGAGATCCCATTTTCTAAACAGGGCACTGAAGTACAGATGGATTAAATGCTTCATGTGAAGTCTATGGAAGAGCCAGGAATTGAACCCAGAGCGCCTGTATCCTAGCCTGCTGCTTTAACACAAGACCATCCTGCCTTTTTACCATACAGTGCAGCTGCATCATTTGGAAATTGTAGCCCTGTACTGTCTTCCCCATGGGTCTGTCTGCGCTTGACAAATGGCCACTAGATGTGTAGCATCGTTACAAAGGGCCACTAGTGCATATGTTGCATCAATTCCCCTGAGCATGGTCAGGGAGCCTTCTGCTGTGATTACATAGCAGTTACTCTCCAGAGCTGATTGGCAACAAGACAGTCACTAAACAGCTGTATTAAATCCAGGCCTTAAAGAAACACTGGTACATATTGTCCTTGTTCAAAAGCCAGCAGAAATTATTATTATTATTATGGTAAGGGAAAGTTTGTGCTGTACAAAAGGGGTGTGTGTAGCTTTCAAAATCCTGTGCCATGTTTGGAGGAACTGCAGTAACCGCAAGCACAGCCTGCATCTTAGATTACCAGAGCTCTGGGTGCTTATTGTTGTAATGCACGCGGGAGAATGCTTTTGGTTGGAAAGCAGGAAATGTTCTGCAAATCCCAGATAAAATGGAAAATAAGTCTGTAAATGGTTTGATCCACTTATTCATATGCACAGAACCAGCCCTTCAACAGCCTCAGGAAAGAGAAACAGGAAGCAAGGGGAGGGGAAGGAAATTAGGAGTTCAGAGCAGCAAAGTTTAATTAGGGGGCTGGACTTAAATACTGGGGTCCTCTCTCCAAAGCAATGTATGTCATATGACTTTGCAGTGCTACAGTTTTTGATCATTCAGGTGTCTGCAGCGAGGAAGGGTCTGGGGATCCACTCTCACTTGCTCTGTAATTTAAATCACTCAGAGTCCAGATAATCTCCACTATTACATCATCTTTAAAAGCCAAGGTGAACAGGCAGGAATTAGTAGCTCTCTTTGGCAGTCATAGCAAAAGCAGACAAGGATCAAATGGGCTGGAGGCCGACTAACCCTCTCGCCCCTAGAGACATCTCCTCTTGCTCAAAGCATGTGAAGCAGATCAGGGGCAGTGTGGAAACATGCATTTCTGGAGCCCATGATACACACAGGAAACTGACACCAGCTGTCACCTTGGCACTTTTCATGAGTATTACATTCACTACCAAAAAAACCCAACAGTGCATGGGAAACATATCTGAGGACTCCTGAACGCCAAAGAATAAGAGATTTCCTGTGTGTTAGTACAAGTCATACTAGTAAATCCCATATTTTAAATGCAGCATTTTCCCCTTGATTCATAATCTTTAGTGAACTTGTGATGCTCTGTACCTCGGAGGAAAACCCGACACCCCCATGTTCATCTTTATAAAATGGTTGTGTGGTATCCAATGCAAAGTTTGTCATGTTGGGAGTCTTCGGAAGGCTCATAATGCACTGAGCATGGTTGTTATAGTGACTGATTGTTACAGTAATGTTATAGTAAGGTTATAGGTTATAATTTCATGTATATAGTTATGATGCTGAAAATGTATCATGGTTTAAAGCAAGCCCATTCAAAAACTCTCCAAGAACAGAGAGGCAGTTCACACTGCATCAGGGCGTGGATGGGACAAACCCAGCCCAGCCTCACAGGAACAATGGACACTGGCTTAGGCAGCAACAAAAGAATCTGTTCGACCCTCGAAGGAGTCACCCCCTTCCTTTGGGACTGCGATGAGGTAATGCTCACCTGTCTCTAAAGGAGGGCAAAGCCAAGAGGTGGGAGGGCAAAGCCAAGAGGAGAGAAAGGACCTGATAAAAGGGAGAGACATTTTGCCATGCTCTCTCTCTTCCACCTACATCTACAGACACCACCACCACCAAGCGACTGAAACGCTGATCAAAGGGGAGAGCCTGACTGAAAAATAACCAGCCAGCCTGTGTTGAGAAGCATCTAAGTTTTTAAGGACATTGAAAGTGTTAAGATCAGCTTCGAATGCGTTTTGCTTTTATTTCATTTGACCAAATCTGACTTGATATGCTTTAACTTATAATTACTTAAATCTACCTTTATAGTTAATAAATGTTTGTTTAGTCTACCTGAAGCAGTGCATTTGGTTTGAAGTGTGTCAGAGACTCCCTTTAGGATAACAAGCCTGGAACATATCAATTTCTTTGTTAAATTGACGAACTCATATAAGCTTGCAGTGTCCAGGGGGCATAACTGGACACTGCAAGATGGAGGTTCCTAGGGTTGTGTCTGGGACCGGAGATATTGGCTAGTGTCATTCACTTGCAAGTAGCTGAGAGAGGCTTACATGCCAGAGGCTGTGTGTGAACAGCCCGGGAGTGGGGGTTCTCACAGCAGAGCAGGGTAAGGCTAGCTCCCAGAGTCAAGGATTGGAGTGGCCTAGCAGATCACTGGTCCAGACAACACCAGCGGGGAACGTCACAGGACTTCGGAAAAAAAATCTGACTAGGGCTATGTCGGCACTACAGAACTTAGAGCGGCAGAGCTGTAAGGCTGCAGCTGTGCCACTTAAGGTCTCCTGTGTAGCCGTTCTATGCTCTCCCGCTGGCATAATTAAACCACCCCAAGGAGCGGTGGTAGCTATGTCAGCGGGAGAGCGTCTCCTGACAATATAGCACTGTCCACACCGGCACTTTTGTCGGTGACACTTATGTTGGTCAGGGATGCGGTTTTTTCACACCCCTGGCTGATAAAAGTGTTGCCGACGAGAGTGCTGGTGCAGACAAAGCCCCAATCTAGATCAAGTGAGAAAGTCAATGGTATGCATTCTCTTGAGACCATTCCCTATCCCTTCCCCAAACTAATCCCCCAAAGCAGCCAAGGAAAACCAATGTTAATTTTCTTGATTTTCTAAAGAAAAACAAGCAGGGAAAAATATTTCAAATTAACCCCCCAATTTTGTAGGGCTTCTTTAGCCATCAAAAGGGATCGGGTCACAAGTACGATTTTTCAAAAATATCTTTTGCAATCATCCTTACAAATGCTGTGATTTGAGCCCAGGAATAATTTTCTCACAGTGTGATTAGCAACGCTGGCCTTCTTATCAGAAATTTGGAATTATGGCTTACTTCCATGTATTCACCACAATTCTTTTAAACAATGCTGGAAATGCAAGTTACAGTCCCAGTTTCCAAATAGTGCTATTATGACCTGCTAGAGAGATATTTTTGAGGACATTTGGGAAAGAACTTTTTTAAGCAGAAAGATTCTTTATTCTTGTATTAAAAATAACTGTTTCATTCCATGCTCTACTGACACTAACAATTCTATTAGTTCTGTAAACAGTGACCCCACAATGGGTTATAAAGTGTAGCTTTACATGGTGCATTTTAAAACACAAAGGTGGAGACTAAGCTCTGGTCTACACTAGGACTTTAGGTAGAATTTAGCAGCATTAAATCGATGTAAACCTGCACCCGTCCACACGATGAAGCCCTTTATTTCAACTTAAAGGGCTCTTAAAATCTATTTCTTTACTCCACCCCTGACAAGTGGATTAGCACTTAAATAGGCCTTTCCGGGTCGAATATGGGGTACTGTGGACACAATTCGACGGTATTGGCCTCCGGGAGCTATCCCAGAGTGCTCCATTGTGACCGCTCTGGACAGCACTCTCAACTCAGATGCACTGGCCAGGTAGACAGGAAAAGAACCGCGAACTTTTGAATCTCATTTCCTGTTTGGCCAGCGTGGCAAGCTACAGGTGACCATGCAGAGCTTATCAGCAGAGGTGACCATGATGGAGTCCCAGAATCGCAAAAGAGCTCCAGCATGGACTGAACGGGAGGTACGGGATCTGATCGCTGTATGGGGAGAGGAATCCGTGCTATCAGAACTCCGTTCCAGTTTTCGAAATGCCAAAACCTTTGTCAAAATCTCCCAGGGCATGAAGGACAGAGGCCATAACAGGGACCCGAAGCAGTGCCGCATGAAACTTAAGGAGCTGAGGCAAGCCTACCAGAAAACCAGAGAGGCGAATGGCCGCTCCGGGTCAGAGCCCCAAACATGCCGCTTCTATAATGAGCTGCATGCCATTTTAGGGGGTTCAGCCACCACTACCCCAGCCGTGTTGTTTGACTCCTTCAATGGAGATGGAGGCAACACGGAAGCAGGTTTTGGGGACGAAGAAGAAGATGATGATGATGAGGTTGTAGCTAGCTCACAGCAAGCAAGCGGAGAAACCGGTTTTCCCGACAGCCAGGAACTGTTTCTCACCCTGGACCTGGAGCCAGTACCCCCCGAACCCACCCAAGGCTGCCTCCTGGACCCGGCAGGCAGAGAAGGGACCTCCGGTGAGTGTACCTTTTAAAATACTATACATGGTTTAAAAGCAAGCATGTGAAAGGATTACTTTGCCCTGGCATTCGCGGCTCTCCTGGATGTACTCCCAAAGCCTTTGCAAAAGGTTTCTGGGGAGGGCAGCCTTATTGCGTCCTCCATGGTAGGACACTTTACCACTCCAGGCCAGTAACACGTACTTGGGAATCATTGTACAACAAAGCATTGCAGTGTATGT
Organism: Eretmochelys imbricata; assembly: GCF_965152235.1. NCBI lineage: Eukaryota > Metazoa > Chordata > Testudines > Cheloniidae > Eretmochelys > Eretmochelys imbricata. The sequence goes on from NC_135577.1 coordinate 116,125,970, forward strand.
TTACTGGCGTTCAAACAACATCCGTTCTTTATCTCTCTGTGTTATTCTCAGGAGACTGAGATATCATTCATGGTCACCTGGTTGAAATAGGGTGCTTTTCTTCAAGGGACACTCAGAGGTGCCCGTTCCTGATGGGCTGTTTGCCTGTGGCTGAACAGAAATGTTCCCTGCTGTTAGCCACGGGGAGGGGGGAGGGTTGAGGGGGCAGCCACGTGGTGGGGGGAGGCAAAATGCGACCTTGTAACGAAAGCACATGTGCTATGTATGTAATGTTAACAGCAAGGTTTACCACTGTTTTATAAAATGTGTCTTTTTAAATACCGCTGTCCCTTTTTTTTTCTCCACCAGCTGCATGAGTTTTAATGATCACAGGATCTTCTCCTTCCCAGAGGCTAGTGAAGATTAGAAAGAAAAAAAACCGCACTCGTGATGAAATGTTCTCTGAGCTCATGCTGTCCTCCCACACTGACAGAGCACAGACGAATGCGTGGAGGCAAATAATGTCAGAGTGCAGGAAAGCACAAAATGACCGGGAGGAGAGGTGGCGGGTTGAAGAGAGTAAGTGGTGGGCTGAAGACAGGGCTGAAGCTCAAATGTGGCAGCAGCGTGATGAGAGGAGGCAGGATTCAATGCTGAGGCTGCTGGAGGATCAAACCAGTATGCTCCAGTGCATGGTTGAGCTGCAGCAAAGGCAGCTGGAGCAAAACAGACTGCCACTACAGCCCCTGTGTAACCAACCGTCCTCCTCCCCAAGTTCCATAGCCTCCACACCCAGACGTCCAAGAATGCGGTGGGGGCGCCTCCGGCCACCCAGCCACTCCACCACAGAGGATTGCCCAAAAAACAGAAGGCTGGCATTCAATAAATTTTAAAGTTGTAAACTTTTAAATGCTGTGTGGCATTTTCCTTCCCTCCTCCACAACCCTCCTGGGCTCCCTTGGTAGTCATCCCCCTATTTGTGTGATGAATGAATAAAGAATGCATGAATGTGAAGCAACAATGACTTTATTGCCTCTGCAAGCGGTGATCGAAGGGAGGAGGGGAGGGTGGTTAGCTTACAGGGAAGTAGAGTGAACCAAGGGGTGGGGGGTTTCATCAAGGAGAAACAAACAGAACTTTCACACCGTAGCCTGGCTAGTCATGAAACTGGTTTTCAAAGCTTCTCTGATGCGTACCACGCCCTCCTGAGCTCTTATAACCGCCCTGGTGTCTGGCTGCGCGTAACCAGCAGCCAGGCGATTTGCCTCAACCTCCCACCCCGCCATAAACATCTCCCCCTTATTCTCACAGATATTGTGGAGCACACAGCAAGCAGTAATAACAGTGGGAATATTGGTTTCGCTGAGGTCTAAGCAAGTCAGTAAACTGCGCCAGCGTGCCTTTAAACGTCCAAATGCACATTCTACCACCATTCTGCACTTGCTCAGCCTGTAGTTGAACAGCTCCTGACTACTGTCCAGGCTGCCTGTGTACGGCTTCATGAGCCATGGCATTAAGGGGTAGGCTGGGTCCCGAAGGATAACTATAGGCATTTCAACATCCCCAAAAGTTATTTTCTGGACTGGGAATAAAGTCTCTTCCTGCAGGTTTTGAAACATACCAGAGTTCCTGAAGATGCGAGTGTCATGTACTTTTCCCGGCCATCCCATGTTGATGTTGGTGAAATGTCCCTTGTGATCCACCAGAGCTTGCAGCACTATTGAAAAGTTCCCCTTGCGGTTTATGTACTCGCTGGTGCTCCGGTGCCAAGATAGGGATATGGGTTCCGTTTATGGCCCCACCACAGTTAGGGAATCCCATTGCAGCAAAGCCATCCACTATGACCTGCACATTTCCCAGGGTCTCTACCCTTGATATCAGCAGATCTTTGATTGCGTGGGCTACTTGCATCACAGCAGCCCCCACAGTAGATTTGCCCACTCCAAATTGATTCCCAACTGACCGGTAGCTGTCTGGCATTGCAAGCTTCCACAGGACTATCGCCACTCGCTTCTCAACTGTGAGGGCTGCTCTCATCTTGGTATTCATGTGCTTCAGGGCAGGGGAAAGCAAGTCACAAAGTTCCACGAAAGTGCCCTTACGCATGCGAAAGTTTCGCAGCCACTGGGAATCATCCCAGACCTGCAACACTATGCGGTCCCACCAGTCTGTGCTTGTTTCCCGAGCCCAGAATCGGCGTTCCACAGCATGAACCTGCCCCATTAGCACCATGATGCATGCATTGGCAGGGCCCATGCTTTCAGAGAAATCTGTGTCCATGTCCTGATCACTCACATGACCGCGCTGATGTCGCCTCCTCGCCCGGTATCGCTCTGCCAGGTTCTGGTGCTGCATATTCTGCTGGATAATGCGTGTGGTGTTTAATGTGCTCCTAATTGCCAAAGTGAGCTGAGCGGCCTCCATGCTTCCCTTGGTATGGCATCCGCACAGAAAAAAGGCGCAGAACAATTGTCTGCCATTGCTCTGACGGAGGGAGGGGCGACTGACGACATGGCTTACAGGGTTGGCTTACAGGGAATTAAAATCAACAAAGGGGGTGCTTTACATCAATGAGTATTTCAGGCAGGACTTCACGGAGGGTTCCAATAAGAAATGGTGCACCTAAGTAATTGTTCTTATTGGAACAAGCAGGTTGGTCTGGCCTCTGATTGATACATGGCTAGATTTACCTCGCTGCACCTTCTCTGTGAGTGACTTCAGTGTGACCTAGAGGAATGAGTCCCCTAGACGGGGGGTGGGGGGAGGTGGGTGGAAGCAAATGAGTACAAAACAAATCTGGTCTATTTCTTGTTTTGATCCACTCCATCTATCTTTTACATCTTTGGCTGACAGCAGACGGTGCAGAAGGACTGCAAACCATCCACATCTCATGGCTGCTCAGCAGAAGACGGTGCAGTAGGACTGCTAGCCATCCTCATCTCTTGCCTGCCTGGCAGAAGATGGTACAGTAGGACTGCTAGCAATCCGTATCACCTGCCTGCTCACCATAAGATGGTTCAATAGGACTGACTGCAGGACTAAAGAGAATGACCTGGTCAAGTCACTCCAAATTTAGTCCCTGCGCATATGTCTGCCCAGGCACTCCTGGCCACGTCGGACATGACGATGACGGCTACAAATCATACTGTACTGTCTGCTGCCACAAGGCAATGGGTTGATACTGCTGTGTAGCAATGCAGTACCACGTCTGCCAGCACCCAGGAGACATACGGTGATGGTTACCTGAGCGGGCTCCATGCTTGTCGTAGTATGGCGTCTGCACAGGTAACTCAGGAAAAAAGGCGCGAAACGATTGTCTACCCTTGCTTTCATGGAGGGAGGGAGGGAACGGGGGCCTGACGATATGTACCCAGAACCACCCGCAACAATGTTTTAGCCCCATCAGGCATTGGGATCTCAACCCAGAATTCCAATGGGCAGCGGAGACTGCGGGAACTGTGGGATAGCTACCCACAGTGCAACGCTCCGGAAGTCAACCCTAGCCTAGGTACTGTGGAAGCGCTCCGCCGAGTTAATGCACTTAATGCACTTAGAGCATTTTCTGTGGGGACACACACACTCGAATATATAAAACCGATTTCTAAAAAACCGACTTCTATAAATTCGACCTAATTTCGTAGTGTAGACAAACCCTAAGTGCCTATCACATCTTGAGAAGTGCAAGTATCTGATAGTGTAACAGACTATGTAGAATGTGGGGCCTAGTGGACAGAACACTAACTGGGGCACAGGGAGACATGGGTTTAGCTCCTGGCTCTACCACAGCCCTGCTGGGTGACCTTGTGCAAGTCACTTCCCTCCCCGTGCCTCAGTTTCCCCATCTGTTAAATGGGGAGAACGATACTGGTCCCCTTTGTAAAATGTTTTGATATGACTAGTGCTATATAAGAGGTATACGTTAATATATATTTTTTAATATTGGAGTAATAAACATGGGGTGAAATCCAGGCTCCACTGAAGTCAATGACAAGATTTCCACTGACTTCAGTAGGGCTAAAATATCATAGAGTCTTGTCCTGAGTGTCTATCTCAGGTAGCCACACAATCAGAACCTATTAGCCAAACCAGTCCAGTCTTTTAGCATGCCTATTTCACAAATGTACATTACAATGTGAGCAGAAAATTGTGAGCCAATCTGAGAGCTCCCTACGATTTCAACCTATGTTGATGCATACAACAGACAAGTCAAAACTGTGTTTGTTTCTTCCCTTGGTCATATGGCTCTTGGGAGCCTAATTAAAAGAAAAAAGAATTAGGATTTTTCCCATGCTAAGAGGGACTTCTGCCCATCCTTCACTGGGAGGGGGAACACTGCAGAACCTTTGTTTGAAGTCCAATTGGAAGCACTGAGAAAGTCACTGGAAGGTTATTTTTTTAAATTGATATAGAGTTGATAGGCCCAGATATCAAAGGGCCTCTAACAATGTGGACCCCCATTACACACGCCAAGGGTCTATGTTTGGGTGTAGAAATGTGAGCATGTATAAAGAGGCGCAGCCACTAACATTGCAGGCACATGGTCAAGCACCTTTTGAAAATACATTAAGTCTACTACAGCCAGGCAATGACTTTGCTCTAGACTTAGGATATGGCTTCACTGAAGCTGGAGGTGTCACTTCCAGCTCGGGAGATACACCCAGGGTAGTTCTGACTGAGCTAACATGCTAAAAATAGCAGTGTAGCCGTGGCTGCATGGGCAGTGGGATTGACTAGCTGTCCCAGGTACGATTGTGTCTAAAAATAGGTCCAGACTCAGAACAGCCCCCCTGTCCCCCTGCCAGTGCAGCCACAGCTACATAGCTAATTTTAGTGTGCCAGCTTGATCAGAGCTAGCATGGGGATGTCTACTCGAGGTGGAATTCACAGGCGCCAACTTTGTCATTTCCCCAGGGGGGTGCTCGACCCTCGCTCAGCCCCAGACCCTGCCCCCACTCAACCCCTTCCCCCAAGGCCCCACCCCCGCCCTGCCTCTTCCCACTCCTGCTCCTTCCCCAAGCATGACCCATCCTTGCTCCCTCCTCCCCCGCAGCGCCTCCTGCCCACCGCTGAACAGTTGATCGCTGTGGGCAGGTGGCACTGGTGGGGGGGAGGAGCTGATCAGCAGGGCCACCAGTGGTTGCGGAGCACCCACTATTTTCTTCCTGTGGGTGCTCCAGCCCCGGAGCACCCATGGAGTCAATGCCTATGGTGGGATTTACACATCTAGCTCTAGTGTAGACATCCCATTAGGCTCAGAGAAAGCTGCAGCTACAGGGATCAGTATTAACCATTGACATATCATTCGCCCCACAAAATATCCTGTTTCTCACGTGCTAACGTGCTTTGTGTTTAACAGCCACTGGTGATTGCAGCTCTAGGCAGACTTTCCCTTCAGCTGACCTACTAAAGGCTGAGATAGCGCTAGTCCTCTTTTAAGGTCCAATTATTGTTATATGACACACTTTCATTATGCATTATATCATGGTAGCATCTGGGAGCCCTAGTCCCAGACCAGAGCCCCATTGTGCGAGGCGCTGTCCAAACACAGAACGTAAAGCAGTCTCTGCCTCAAAGATGCAAAAACTCTTTGGGCCCCAATACAGCAAAGCACTTAAGTAAATTCTTAGGTCCACCTTAAGCGGGGCATGTGCTTAAGTGCTTTGCTGAACTAGGGCCTTAGTGCAAGGCCTTCGCTAAGGAGTTTTATGTGAGCTGCTGTAAAAAGTGGCTCCTTGGTCTAAGAAAACAAAATGGGAATTCCATGGTGGCCCTTATTAGCATGTGTCAGGATATTTTTTAAAATACTGTTTTTGTCTGCAAAAACTGGCTGGACCCTCAGCCATGGGAACTTCAGCTAATCCTGTTGTGTTGAGTTCTTTGGCCCTGCTGATCAGCTCCTCCTCCTCCCTCCTAGTGCCTCTCGCCTGCTGCGGATCAGCTGTTCAGCGACGTGCAGGAGGCACTGGGGGAGAGGGGGTGGAGCAAGGATGGGATGCGCTTGAGGGAGGGGGTGGAATAGGGCCGGAAGAGGCGGGGCAGGGGTGGGAAGGAGTGGAGTGGGAGCGGGACCTGGGGGAAAGGGTGGAGTTTGGGGTAGGGCCTGGGACAGAGCAGGGGTCGAGCACTCCCTGGCAATTCAGAAAGATGGTGCCTCTGAAGTGGGCATAGGAATATAGGAATTGGGAATAAGGATCTCGGTTTCTCAACCACACACACGCACATGCTCGCTCTCTCCCTTCCCCTCTTTAAATCCTTGCTTAAGACACACTTCTTTCTGCTTCCCCACACCGCTGGTCTTTCTTCACTCTCACTTCCCTGAGCAGTTTTCCCAGGTCTCTTACCAAGTTTGTCTTGTGTCTCCCAAAATACAAGGTAAAATATTTGGGGCAGGAAATGTGCCTTATTCAATGTTTGCAAAGTGGTACGTTCATTTCAGGTTTCATTTTGATAAAAATAATAGTGATGGGTAAACCGCAAATGGCTCAGTTCCCATGCAATATCTGGATGCTAATTTGAACTGCGTGGGTTTGCAAAATTAGGCTTGAAAGCTCATGAGAATAGTTCAACTTCCCATGTACTACTGGTCCTTCCTGCTTCTGATAAGGTGAGATGTAACGTGAAAGAGAACAAGTTTCTCATGTTGCATTTGGGTAACAGCTTTCACTTCCAGTCCCAGTCAGACTCTAGATGTGCATGTATTAGAGTAATATTTATGACTGTGATTCTGGCTAAGGTGACAGCATATTCTAAGGTCCCCATGCCTCATTTCAATACTGACAAACACGTAGCTGGAATCAATCATGTGTTAGTAGTGGTAAAATAGGTATTAGAGTTAAAAAGAATATGCTTAGTGTTCAGGGTTTATTGAATGCCTGCAAATTGCTTCATGCATTAATCATAGAAGTATAGGACTGGAAGGTCATCTAGGACCCCTGCACTCAAGGAAGGACTAATAACTAGATGATTCCTAACATACGTTTGTCTAACCTGTTCTTAAAAACCTCCAGTGACATAGATTCCACAACCTCCCTTGGCAATTTGTTCCAGTGCTTAACTACCCTGATAGTTCGGAAGTTTTTCCTAATGTCCAACCTAAACCTCCCTTGCTGCAATTTCAACCCCCTGCTTCTTGTCCTATCCCTAGAGGTCAAAAATGACAATTTTTCACCCTCCTCCTTATAACAAGCTTTTATGTACTTGAAAACTGTTATCATGTCCCCCATTTCTCCAGACTAAACAAACCCAGTTTTTTCAATCTGTCTTTCTAGGTCATAGTTTCTAGACATTTAATCATTTTTGTTACTCTCCTCTGGACTTTCTCCAGTTTGTCCACATCTTTCCTGAAATGCGGCGCCCAGAACTAGACACAGTACTTCAGCTGAGGCTTTATCAGCACGGAATAGAGCAGAAGAATTACTTCACATGCCTTGCTTACAATACTCCTGCTAATACATCCCAGAATTATGTTTGCTATGTTTACAACAGAGTTACACTTGTTGACTCATACTTAGCTTGTGATCCACTATGATCCCCAGATCCCTTTCTGCAATACTCCTTCCTTGGCAGTCATTTTTCTTTTTGTATGTGTGCAACTGACTGACTGTTCCTTCCTAAATGGAGTACTTTGCATTTGTCCCTATTGAATTTCATCCTATTTACTTCAGACCATTCCTCCAGTTTGTCCAGATCATTCTGAATTTTAATCCTGTCCTCTTGCACTTGTAACCCCTCCCAGCTTGGTATCATCCGCAAACTTTATAAGTGTACTCTCTATGCCATTATCTAAATCATTTATGAAAATACTGAACAGAACCAGATCCAGGACTGATTCCTGTGGGACCCCATGTGATATGCCCTTCCAGCTTGACTGTGAACTACTGATAATTACTCTCTGGAAATGGTTTTACAACCAGTTATGCACCCACCTTATAGTAGCTTCATCTAGGTTGTATTTCCCTAGTTTGTTTATGAGCAGGTCATGTAAAAAGTATCAAAAGCCTTACTAATTCAAGATATACCACATCTACTGCTTCCCCCCTATCCACAAGGTCTTGTCACCCTGTCAAAGAAAGCTATTAGGTTGGTTTGACATGATTTGTTCTTGACACATCCATGCTGACTGTTACATATCACCTTATTATTTTCTAGGTTTTGCAAATTGATTGCTTAATTATTTGCTCCATTATTTTTCTGGGTATTTGAAATTAAGCTGACTCATCTGTATTTCCCCTTGTTGTCCTCATTTCCCTTTTATTTAAAAGATGGGGATTATATTTGCCCTTTCCAGTCCTCAGAAATCTCTCCCGTCTTCCATGACTTTTCAGAGATAATCACTAATGGCTCAGATATCTCCTCAGTCAGCTCCTTGTGTATTCTAGGGTGTACTTCATCAGGCCCTGGTGACCTGAAGACATCTAACTTGTCTACATAAATTTTAACTTGTTCTATCCCTATTTTAGACTCTGATCCTACCTCATGTTCACTGGCATTCACTATGTTAGATGTCCAATCGCTACTAACGTTTCTGGTGAAAACTGAAACAAAAAGGTCATTTAGCACTTCTTATCTGCTGCCCCACAAAAAAAAAAGCCCATTGACACCAGATGAACTATTGTGGAACATCAGAGGACAAAATATTTTGTTGATTGCTGTCCTCCATGAACAGGAGACATGCAAGTGAATTCTACCCATCAGCTAAGTTTGCAACTTGAAGCAGAAGCGGGGAAGGAATAAAATGCCCTAACAAAGAAGGACCGTATCTCTGTGCTGCTTGGACTCTGTGGGGGGGCGAAGGTTCTAGGCATAAGCACGAGATCCCCAGAATTTAGTTTGGGTTAGCCCTTAAGGACATATAGAGCTTGCTTATTATAGAATCTTCTATTACTTCTTGAAACTTCACATTGTAACTCCTTTGTTTGTACGTATGCTTACCTGCTTTAACCTTGTAAATAACTTTCATTTCCTTTTCCTATATAATAAATATTTTAGATAATTTATTATAGGATTAGCTACAAGCGTTGTCTTTGGTTTGAGATCTAAAGTGCAAATTGACCTGGAGTGAGTGACTGGTCCTTTGCGACTGGAAGTAACTGAATATTGCTCTGATCTTTGGGATAAGGGGACATCTGTCACAAAGGTACACTCACCTGGAAGACAAGATAGATCAGCGTTCCCAAGGAACTGTCTGTGACTCCATATTTAGGCTGTTAAAGTGCCTGAGGAGTTTGAAATCTAAGTTATAGAAGCCACAGCCAATTTGGGGTTTGTGCCCTGTTTTCTGACAGTCTGCCCTGAGGTTGGCACCCACGCTTTTGAGCCTAGACAGCATAAGAAGGGTTATCATTTATTACTTGTATTATGGCATTGCCTACATCCCACAAGTGAAAGTAGGCAGAATATATTGGAGAAGTGTTGGCTGTTCAAGTGGTGTGAAATGAAGGCTTTAGTTTTGTGGAATACTGGGTTATAGTACAGTGGAAGGGGGGGCTGTCTGAATGAGACAGCCTGAGTCGCACAGGAAGAGGGGCTAGTATCTTGGTTGGAGACTAGCTGGAGAAGTCAGGAGGAAATTAAATGAACAACACAAGGGGAAGGGTGCTAAAAAGGCAAATAGAGTACAAATTTAGTGTCTTGTGAGCAAATTGAACCAATGTGACAAAGAAAGTGAAGAAAAGAAATGTTTAATTTGCTTATATCACAACGCTAGGAGTCTGCGTAACATGCAAAAGGAATTGGAAATTGTCACTGATGTGACAAAATTTGATACTATTGGCATTGCTGGTGAGATAAGTTGCATGACTAGAAAGTTAAAATCTCTGGTTTATAACCCATTCAGGAAGGATAGTGTGGTTAAAAGAGGTGTGGGGTAGCGTGTGGAGAGGATGGTGCTCTAGGTTAATGACATCATTACTTTATTAGATGACTCATGCACAGGATCTTGCATATATGTGGATCAGTGTGCTAAGTAACAAAGTTCAGGAGGAGGTGCTGGTGGAGGTATGTTTTAGACCACTGAAGCAAACCAGAGAACAGGATGAATTATACCTGAAGCACTTGTCTGTAATGTGTGGAAAGAAAAATATGGTATTATGGGGACTTGTGCCAAAAGTCTCATGCAGTCAGTAGTAAAACACCATTAGTTTCTGAAAATTATAGATGATGATTTTCTATTTTCTAACACAAAAACTATTGCACCCAACATGAGGTAACTCTGTTTCAGACTTTATGATTGATGAAAATGAATTCATCACTGGACTGGAAGGTGGTGGTTGCCTAGGGACCAGTGATCGTGACCTGATTATGCTCTACATGGGCAAACAGATGACAGTCACAATCAACAGTATATATATGGTTCTTCAAAAAGGTTAACTTCCCAAAGCTGAGGAAAATTATGAGCAAAATTGATTGGGAGGAAAAATGTACAGAGAAAATGTGAAATAAAATTGGGAGCTCTTTAAACGAGTTTATAAGATGGCCAAAAAGTCACAATTCCACAATCAAAAAGGAGGACAACTTTGATTAAAAGCTCACCCCTACTTTAGTAGTGAAGTGAATGTGGCAATTATAAATAAAAGAGCATCAACAACAAATGGAAAAAAGGGCAGAGAGCAATGAATATAAATTAGAAGTTATGATGTCTCAAAATTGATAAGGGAAGCTAAAGACATCTGGGAAAATGCATTGCTGACAAAAAGGAATTTAAGTGGGAACAAAAGAAATTCTAGAAATGGCATAGTCCTATAACTAGATAGAGATGCTAACACTATTAGTAATCATGCAGAAAAGTCAGAAGTGTTGAATAAATATTTCTATTCTGTATCTGGAAAGAAACAGGATGACATACTCCTACTCATGAGGATGATGAAGTACTTTCCAGTCTGTTAGTAACTGAGGAGGACATTAAACAGTATCTACTACGGATAAGCATTTTAAAATCAGCAGGTCGTAGTAACTTGCACCCAGAAGTCCTAAAACAGCTGGATGACGAGACCTCTGACCTGCTGATGTTCATTTTTCATAAATCTTGGAATACCAAGGAAATTCTTGAAGACTGAAAGAGTGTTAATGTTGTGCCAATATTAAAAAGGACAAATGGAATGACTTGTGTAATTATAAACTGGCTCGCCTGATATCAGTTATAGGCAAAATAATGGGAAAATTGATATGGGATTCAACTGATGATTATATTGCTATCTTTTAATTCTTTAATACTACAAGAAGGATGTGGAAAAATTGGAAAACGTCCAGCGGAGGGCAACAAAAATGATTAGGGGACTGGAACACATGACTTATGAGGAGAAGCTGAGGGAACTAGAATTGTTTAGTCTGCGGAAGAGAAGAATGAGGGAGGATTTGATAGCTGTTTTCAACTATCTGAAAGGGGGTTCCAAAGAGGATGGATCTAGACTGTTCTCAGGGGTAGCAGATGACAGAACAAGGAGTAATGGTCTCAAGTTGCAGTGGGACAGGTTTAGGTTGGATGTTAGGAAAAACTTTTTCACTAGGAGGGTGGTGAAACACTGGAATGCGTTACTTAGGGAGGTGGTAGAATCTCCTTCCTTAAAAGTTTTTAAGGTCAGGCTTGACAAAGCCCTGGCTGGGATGATTTTGTTGGGGATTGGTTCTGCTTTGAGCTAGATGACCTCCTGAGGTCCCTTCCAACCCTATGATATTCTAAGATTCTATGATATGATATGAGTTGTAAATATCCCAAATCCCTAAGTAAAGTAATTGCACTGTGCCCAGTTCTTAACTGATGTAAATTGGTAGACTAGCTCCATAGGAGTCAATGGATCTACAAAGAACGAGGAGTCCTTATGGCACCTTACAGACTAACACATTTATTTGAGCATAAGCTTTCGTAGGCTAAATCCCACTTCATCGGATGCATGCATAAAAGCTTATGTTCAAATAAATTTGTTAGTCTCTAAGGTGCCACAAGGACTCCTCATTCTTTTTGCTGATACAGACTAACCCGGCTACCACAGTGGAACTACAGTGAGTTACTCTCAGCTGTGGAGCTAGTCTAGCTGTATGCTGGAAACCTGAAGTGGGATTTTCTTTTGACCTGTCATCATGATAGCAGTGTCTGGTATATTTTTAACAAGTTGGGAGTCCCCCTATTTCTTTATATTCAACAGAACTCTCACTTCCTTTAACCTTTTGTCATCAGACTCCAGTCTCACCCCACCTCCCACTCAGTTGAAGAAGCAGCTCTGAAAGGGAACTGTCATATTTTTCTTCTTCAAGAAACCCAGTTTTCTGAGTGCTTTCTGGCTTATTCTTTTTCATCTGGAAATCCCCCATAATTATGCCGTGAAAAAACTTTCAAATAAACCCCAACCTCAAGTGAACTGAATTTCAGTAAGTGATTTTGAACGTCATTCAAGTTAGTAAATCAGTTTGCTGTGTAAAGGATTTGGTGGGTGACTGATATTATCTGGGTACTGGAGGTACTGTACTAAGTTTACCTGCAGTAGAAAGGCTGCTAAACTTTTAGGTCTCATTCAGTATACAGGAACATAGTATACGGCAGCTGCAAGATAGAAATGTGTTTATTCTGACAGCAAATAGAATAATATAATGGAGTCACAGACAGTCTTCTTATATACTCCAGTCTATTTTGCCACCCAGGTAAGCTGGACTAAGTGATAAATGGTCACTTATACCAAAAAAATCACAAATATTCCAGGTGACACCCAGCCACAAGAGACCAGTCCCTCACCCAAGTTGATTTGCATTCTGTATCTCACACCAAAGACAACACTGGCAGCCAGTTCTATAGTAAACTAACTCAAGGTTTATGAGCTAAGAAAAAGGAATGAGAGTTATTGAGAGGTTAAAGCAGGTAAAAGTACATGTACATGTGAGTCAGAGACTATAATTTCAAAACCTAGCAAAGTTGTAGTACTTTGGCAGTTTCCCAAAAGTCTTTTAAGGCAACTCAGAGTAACTCTGCGAATCTCTGTCTTCTTGATTGGTTATTCTGTCCTGTAAGTTCATCATCTCTCGATTATTTGTATTCTTTTTGTTGTGTCCATATGTATAGCTTCTTCTCACAGAAAAGAAGCTGCTGCATTACCGGCTCCCCCATCCACTGCATGCTATTAGAAAACCTTCAGCCCCCAACTAAAACCTCTCCAACGCATCATCAAGGATCTACAACCTATCCTGAAGAACGATCCATCACTCTCACAGATCTTGGGAGACAGGCCAGTCCTTGCTTATAGACAGCCCCCCAACCTGAAGCAAATACTCACCAGCAACCACACACCACGCAACAAAATCACTAACCCAGGAACCTATCCTTGCAACAAAGCCCGTTGCCAACTGTGTCCACATATCTATTCAGGGGACACCATCATAGGGCCTAATCACATCAGCCACACTATCAGAGGCTCGTTCACTTGCACATCTACCAATGTGATATATGTCATCATGTGTTAGCAATGCCCCTCTGCCATGTACATTGGTCAAACTGGACAGTCTCTACGTAAAAGAATAAATGGACACAAATCAGATGTCAAGAATTATAACATTCAAAAAACAGTCGGAGAACACTTCAATCTCTTTGGTCACTTGATTACAGACCTAAAAGTTGCAATTCTTCAACAAAAAAAACCTTCAGAAACAGACTCCAACGAGAGACTGCTGAATTGGAATTAATTTGCAAACTGGATACAATTAACTTAGGCTTGAATAAAGACTGGGAGTGGATGGGTCATTACACAAAGTAAAACTATGCTTTCTCATGTGATGGCTTATTTAGTTACAGGGGTATCTATATACATTGTAAATGTTCGCTATTACATTCTAAGGCAGTGGCTCAGACTACTTTCCAGACTACTGTACCCCTTTCAGGAGTCTGATTTGTCTTACATAACCCAAATCTCATCTCATCTCATCTCACTTAAAAGGGGGTGCGGATAGTTCAGTGGTTTGAGCATTAGCCTGCTTAAACCCAGGGTTGTGAGTTCAATCCTTGAGGGAGCCATTTAAGAATCTGGGGCAAAAATTGGGGATTGGTCCTGCTTTGAGCAGGGGGATGGACTAGATGACCTCCTGAGGTCCCCCCCAACCCTGATATTCTATGATACTTGCTTACAAAATCAGACATAAAAATACAAAAGTGTCACAGCACACTATTACTGAAAAAATTCTTACTTTCTTCTTTTTACCATATAATTATAAAATACCTTGATTGGAATATAAATATTGTACTTACATTTCAGTGTGATACCTGAGCCTGTTTTTCATTTGTGAGACTTGTCTGAAGCCTAAGCCCCAGGCAGCGGGGCTGAAGCATGTAATTTAGCTGCATGGGGGCCACCTGTGGCATGGAACCCCAGGCATTTGCCCTGCTTGCCACCTCCTAATGACAGCTTGGCATTTGCAACTTCCCAAACCTGTACTGTGGACCCCCACCACCCCGGGGGCTGCAACCTCAGGTTGAGAAACACTGATCCAGATGACTTGAGTACCCCGTGGAAGACCTCTGACTACCCCCAGGGATACACGTACCCCTGGTTGAGAACCACTGTTCTAAGGTATGGATAAGTGAAAACAATGCAGCCTCCCATTAATGTGCATGAAGTTTAAACACCAAATTCGTTCTTTTGCATTTAACAATCACTTTGATCTGTACTGACACATGAGTGAACTGGCCTGACTTCGAGCTGTGAGTTTTTCAGTCTTTAGCTGATGCCTATGGCCTTGGCATGAGCTGGAACCTGGTCTGCCAGCATCACACAGTGTATTATGAAAGAGCCACTGACAACTCATGGAAAACACTGGAAGATACTCTGTTGAGAACACTGCATGTTATTTTCTCTCTGTCTTCACCTCTTTTTAATTACTAGGGATGTTTGCAAGGAGGGAGAGAAGCTGATATGGGGAGCTGCCGGTGGCTGCTGAGCACCCACTATTTTTCCCCCCGTGGGTTCTCCAGCCCTGGAGCACCTACAGAGTCGGTGCCTGTGGGTAGAGCTTTTGCCATCCCGACACAGGTTGGGAGACAGTGACATTACTTACATGAACTGTGACCGTACAGATCATTGTTTCAACCACAGTCCTATAGAGGCCCCAAACCTTGAACAAAGGCGGTCAAGTAAGATATCTATGAAAAGGTTATGATTTGCTGGTTATGATTATGCTATCTGTATACAGGTATCATTTTTGTATTTAAAGTTATAAGTATTGGCTCTATACGGTCTGTATTTCAAACATGTGCTATGCTTCTGGGTGACACCCCAGATAATTTGGCATCAGCACTGGCTAGCCTGCTTGATGGCCCATCAGCTATACAATTGACCTATTGAGAGAAGGCAGATACACCTCGTGACTCAGCAAGGCATGCAGGGACATGCCTATGGACAGAACTCTAAGGTTTTTCCATGCCATGTGTTGGGTAGCTTGTGTTTGGAACAAAGGAACCACAAGCCACATGGCAAAAGGACTATAAAAGGCAGCTGTATCATCTCCATTTTTTCTTCAGTCCTGCTTCTTACCTCTGGAGGAACTTTGCTACAAACTGAAGCTCGGAACAATGGACTGAATGACCCATCTGAGTTGTAGATGTACTCCAGAAACTTAACTTAAGCCAGCAGTTTATTCCATCACTGCTACAAGCCCGAACCAAGAACTTTGCCATTACTGTATGTAATTGATTCTATTTAACCAGTTTTAGCTCTCATCTATATTTCTTTCTTTTTATGAATAAACCTTTAGATTTTAGATTCTAAAGGATTGGCAACAGTGTGATTTGTGGGTAAGGTCTGACTGGTATATTGACCTGGGTCTGGGGCTTGGTCCTTTGGGATCGGGAGAACCTTTTTTCTTTTACTGTGGCATTGGTTTTCATAACCATTCATCCCCATAAGGAGTGGCGCTGGTGGTGATACTGGGAAACTGGAGTGTCTAAGGGAATTGCTTGTATGACTTCTGGTTAGCCAGTGGGGTGAGACCGAAGTCCTCTCTGTTTGGCTGGTTTGGTGTGCCCTAGTAGTGGAGGAACCCCAGCCTTGGGCTGTAACTGCCCTGCTCTTAGCAATGTGTCCTGAGTTGATACTCTCAGTAGTGTCCCGCCAGAGACCACATTGTTACAGAGACCCTGTTGTGCAGAGAGCCACTCCTGCCCTCTTACACTACCAGAGCTGTGTGAAGGGGCCTCTGGTTAATTGACAATTGGACCCAAAGAAGCAGGAGACCATTCCAAGCACAGAGAGACCCAGGCAGGAGGTGCAGAGCCTAGAGAAGAAAACTGGGAGAAACTTAGGGAGCAAGTGGGGAAGGAAGAAGAGAAGACAGTAGAGAGATGTTGGGCCTGAAAGTGAGGACAAGGAACCAGTAAGAGACAGGCAGTCAGTTAAGGGATTTGAAGGACAGGGTGATGGGAATGGGAGACTTCTTCAGCAGTGGCATTTTGGATGGGCAAAAAGGGAGGTGTGGGGAAGGCAGGAAAGGAAGCTGTTATAGTAATCAAGGGGAGAGATGAACAGGCATGGGAGAGGGATTTCACTGTGAGCAGAGTAAGACAATGGCCACACTTCAGGGATATTTAACAGGCTGAAGAGTCGGGAGCTAACAAGACTGAAGGTGGAAGGGGAAGGAGAGGCTGGGAAATAGGACAGTGGATTCCTCGCTAGTGATGGAGAAGGAGGTAGTGGGGAAGAATCAGGTTTGGTTGTGAAAAATCACATTTGGGGTGGGGGTTAGGGTTGGGACATCCAGGAGGGCAGACCTTTAGATGCCCAACTAGACAGGGAAGCAGAAGTCAGGCCTATCAGGTAGATTTAAGAATCATCCTCAGAGAGGTGGTGGTTGAAATCAGGAATACAGAGACATTTGTCAAGGAAGGGACTGAGGACTGAACCTTAACGGACACAGACATGTGGGAAATGACTGGCATTGCTGCAAGATGGGCCAAAGAAGCAGCTGTAAGAGGAGAAACAGCAGAGAGCTGCAGTAGCCAATAGAGCAGAAAGAGCTAAGGAGAAAAGGCTCAAGTGGGCTGGAAGCAGCAGATGGATCAAGAAGAAAAACAGAGGAAGACTTTGTAGTGAACTAGGGCATTCCTGACCTTAGTGAGTCAGGACAGCTGTGGTGGAGTAGGGAGGGCAGAACCTGATGGGAGGGAGTTGTGGAGAAAGGGTTTATGCAGTGTGAGTAGTTAACAGTCAGAAGAGCTTGGAGACCAGGGGAAGGAGGGCGAGGGGACAAGTATTAGATAAGCAGGTGACCCCCACTCAAAATCCTAATCAAAGTTAATTGTTCTATTCCATGCCTGCTGCCTGAGTGGGAAGAATCTGCAAATGTACTAAATGGGATAGAAATTCTGATAGTTTTACAATTGGAAATTTAGGAATAAATTGATTCTTTTGGAGAAAAAATTAAAACAAGCCTTTAAACAATTCATTAAAAGGGGACAGTTAAGTAGTAATTTCTAATTTACTAGAAATTACAAATCTCTCCTCAACTCAGCATCATAATACGTGTTTGAGCAGTGATACTCAAACTGCGGCTTGCGAACCGCAGGCGGCTCTTTAATGTGTCTCCTGCGGCTCTTTGCAGCACGTGATATTAAAACACTGTGATTTAGGTAATCTAATCTAAGGTTTTAACAAATCAGGGCGCTTTTACTATGCTATTAGCCAATTGTAGTTGATAAAATAATAATATTTAGTCAGTCATTTAGCTGTGAGAATAATATTTCATATACACAAACACACATACACACACACACACACACACACACACACACACACTATTGTGGCTCTTTTAGATTATGTTGATCACTGATTTGGCTCCTGAATAGGGTCACCATATTTCCTTATGCTGAATACGGGACACCTGGTAAAATTATTCATATTCAGGCAAGTTCAACGACAATCAGAACTATGCAGTACAAACATTTACATTATCGAGTTGACTGAGCCCCTGTTAAAAAGAAATAGTTAAAAAGAAAACAGAAAAGAAACTTGGGTTCTTTTTATTTACCTTCTTATCTTTAAGACTTTAGGGTTCACACGGGGAGGGGTGACACACACACCCTACCTCCCCCCCCCCACACACACACGGAGAGGTGACACACACACACACTCCCATACACCTCTCTCACATGGGGGGAGGGGGGTGATGGACTGACCAGATTCTCCTTGCCTGGTGCGCTCTGCCCTCCATGCCTGGTTGGATCCTCAGTACGGACCCACCGCTCCTGGTACCTGGCGCCATGTCTTCCCAAGGCAACACATGGGGGATGGACACAGGGTCACATCCCCCCCGCCCCCACAGATTTCTGCCAGGGTTCACACCAGTATGTGGCCAGCAGCAGCCTTTCAGCATTGTGTGGGAGGGAAGGGATGGGAGCTGCTTTCAGCCGCAGGGGAGGGAAGGGATGACCTGGTCACGTCTTTGCAGAGTTCATCTCCTCCCCCACCTCCCCACCCCCTGTGGCTGAAAGGAGCTTGTCCCTTCCCACCCGCAGAGTGTCAAAAGGCATCTAACACCTCCAGGTTGCTGCTGGCCACTGACATAACTCACCCTCCCCCAGCTACAGCACGGTCAGGAAGGGGTTAGGCCCTAAAGATGGATTATGCACCAGGGCCTAGGGAACCTGACTGCAGGGGCTTCAGTAAACCTGGCCAGAGATGTGGCTCAGCAGCGGAGGGTGCCTAGGGGACGGAGCAGCCCTGTGCTCCCTGGGGGCAGGACCCAGGATGGAAGGGGCAGGTGAAGCAGGTGCTAAGCCTCTCCCACAGGGGCTTCTGTGGTGTCTGCAGGTTTGGGGCATGAACAGGCTGGAAGTCACTTTCCCCCCCCAACTCCAGAGCTTAGCTGAGGGAAGGAGAGACTTCCCCGTGCCAGCTCTGTCTGGGGCTTTGGCACATGCAGGGCTAGGGTCCTCCTGGCCAGCGCCCCCAGCCAGAGGGTCTTGGGCTTTCCTGGGGGGCCAGCCCAGCCAGAGGCAGTGGGGGAAGAAAGGAAGGAGCCTGCCGGCCAGGCTATCATGAGCTGAGAGCTGTGGCTAGGGGCTGGTTCTCTACACAGTACTGGGAGCGGGACATGCTCTGCTAGGGGATATATGGAGGCGCAGCGGGGCTGGGGCTGGGGGCACGAAGGGGCAAGGCAGGGAGAGGACAGCAAGAGGAGGAGCACGTAAAGAGCTGATGGATGGGCGGAAGAGGTGACATGTAACCGGCCGCCGCCTGGCGCCTACAGTGCCAGAAATCTGAGAAATCTCAGAAATCTGGCATCTGCTGGCCAGAAATGGGACAGGGGGCGGGGCCCTGCTGGCTGAGAGCCGGCACGCAGCGGTATCTGCATCTTGCACTGTATCTACGGCCTGCCACCAGCCTTGCACACCTACCCCATCATCGGCCACTGGGCCCCGCAATTCACTGCCGGTGGGCGAGCAGCTAGCAAGCCACGATCCGGCCAGCAGCAGGACCCGTCAGCACTGATGGGGGAGGGGAACAGAAAATATGGGAAATTTGCCCATTTTAAAACAAAAGTTGGGACACCTGCAGGAGGGCTTAAATACGAGACTGTCCCTTTAAAAACAGGACGTCTGGTCACCCTACTCCTGAACCACTGAGATCTTAGAAGGACAGTATGTTAAACTTATAACAAATAATGTATCTTTCCTAGCAGGACATCTAGTGCTTATTCAGGGTATTGCAACCTTGTTAATTAATATTGCAGGGTGCTGCAGACACGAACACTCCCCACTATAGCAGAGCAAAATTTTTCAGACCAACTGTTTTTTCCTGAACAAAATAAATAAATAAATAAATAAAAATGCAGATTCAGCACCACCAAAGCATTTAACAAATTCATGGTGATTTTGCGAACTTGTTCTGATTAATCTCCCCGTCCCCGCAAAATTCAGAAAATGTCAAAATTAATCCTTTTGATTTGTCATTCCTGAATTTCCTTCAAATTTATTTTTAAAAATTCAAAAATGTTTAAAAGAGGAAATAAAACAAAAACATTGAGTTGAACCTAAAACATTTAAAATTTTTTTTGTAACAGCCAGTGAGCCAAAAAAAAAAAAAAATCCATCTCCATCATTTGCACAACAATTATAAACAATTATTTCCTTTAGGCTCAGCTGAGCCTTTCCAAAACCCTGATGGAAATAAATGCATTTCATGATGCAAAAAGGAAGATTTTTGACATTCATAACATAGGGAACTAATGCGGAGTGTAGTCAAAACAAAAATGACCTCTTAGTTCCTGGTTCACTCTCCTGTCTGGATCACTGGGAAATTGAAATGGCAATAACACTAGCTTTTGCCACATCCCTTTCTCTCTTTCGTTCAGTCTCTGGAGGTTCTGAATATTTAGAAACAAAGTCATATTACTTAAACATTCAGGTCCCAGTCCTTCCGTTAGTGCATATGGTTCAACGGGAGTTAGGCATGCGAGATCTGCCGGAGGTGGCCCACAGATTTTAGAGGATTCAACATAGATGGAAGAAAAAAAATGTGATCACTAGAGATTATGTGGAATCAAAATCCCCCCCCTGCTCATAGTATCAGATTACCTGGTTTAGGGATTATTGTTAAAAAAGACATAAAAAATTCTCACCACCAATCATTCAGTTACAAGTTATGAAGCTTTCATAAGAAACAAAATATTTGGTCAAAAGTTTGCATAAGTGGCCAGTGATTCTGGATGCCTGACTTGAGACATCTGGGGTCTGATTCTCAGAAAGCAAGAGCACCCATAATCCCAGCTGAAGTCAATTAGAGCTGTCAGAGATCACCACCCTGGGAATATCTAGCTCATGGTGTCTCAAACTGGGCTTTCAAATGTAACCCTTCTGCCAGGCAGAGTTGATAGCAGCAAGGGCCGGGTTCAGTCCATAGGGGCTCCCTCTCAACAACGCAATGCAAAACCGGCTCGAGCCCCGACCCAGTGACCTGGGAAAATCTTACACACACCCCTGGGTGCCACAAAGCGGCAATACTTCCCCTCTCGCAAGCACAGAGTCTCGGTGTAGCAGAAAATCTTTACTAACATGAGGTAAACGACATCAGCATTAAATTGGGAAAACACCACAACTAGGGTTCATAAACTAAACGATGAGCAAAGACCCACCCCAGCAAATTGGGCCGTGTCCTTTCCCTTCAGTTCTTGAGTACAGCAACCCAAAAATCACCCAAAGTCCCAAAAGTCCAACAACCCAAAAGTGCAGTCCCTAGTCAGTGCAGCCCAAGAGTTCAAAAGTTTATCTGCAGAGTTTTACCTCTTAGCCTGGGTGGAAATGGGGGAGGGGGGGTGTTAAGGGGCACCTTACGTGGTCTGAGGCTGACTGCCCTGCCTCTCTGTGGGGTTCTGCTGCAGCCTTTGCCGCGAGCCTCTCCACTCTGCTCCGCCAGCCGTCCCATGAGCCACTCTGCTCTGCCAGCCATCCCGCAAGCTGCTCTGCCAGCTGCTTTGCTCCACCAGCCATCCTGTGAGCCGCTCCAGCCATCCCGCAAACTGCTCTGCTCCGCCAGCTGCTTAGCAATATATCTTCAGGCCCCCCCACTACTTAACACAGCGCTCAGTGATTTCAGCTCTTTGTGATTTCAGCTTGTAGTAGGGGAGCCTCAGTGCTGGTGCACCATTGGCCGAAAGTGAATTCAGCTCAGCAGCCTGTAACTAGACTCCTAAATGGAATCAAAATTAGCTCTGATAGTCTACAGTGGAGAGAGGAGGAGGTGCAACTGGTGTTTCAGGCCCTCAAAACAAGCATACACCACCAGGTACAAATGCCTGTCCCCAGCCTCTCTCAATTCACTAGGTTTTGGAACCCATGTCCCTTGTCTAGCGAGTGCTACTTAGTTGATGGCGAGTCCCTCTGTCATAAAACAGTTCCACTGTCTTTGATTCACATAATCAAGGTAACAATACTTTATTCTTCCTGCCCCAATAATAGAGAAACTGACCACTTCTGCGCATATAGCCTCCATGGTTTCTCGTCCAGAATAGTGCTATTTTCCATGCAGACAAGTGAATAATTGTGTTGTTTCCCGACTCAGAGTCGCATCCTTTCCAACACAAGAAGACATCACTCAAATGGAAAAACAAAGCCTTACCAAACCAAAATACTACACTTCCACACAATTCTTCCCTTCGGAGAGAGGGTGAGAGAAAGACCAAACCATATGTAAACAGAGATTAGTCATGTTGCTTACAGCATGACTGTCAGTATTCAGTTACTATGGATTTGAGGGCGGTATAAGAAACTTAATAGAATAGAATAAGTAACTGTGTTTGTTGGTGAAACTCTTCCAAATTTTGGCCTGCAGTAATTCATGAATATGTCCCAAAATGGAGTGTTGTCATGAAATCTATATTTGCTATGGGGACATGGCTACCTTTTGCCATTTACCAGATGAACAAGTTGTCTCCAAAATAGCAGTTTTTCTCTGTGAAAGTTCATCCATCAACAATACATGGTTCCATAGTTCTGCAGGCCTTGTGACATGATCCGCAGTAAAACAAACTCAATTTGCACCTAGCTAATACAGAGAACACCAAATAACAAAAATACACCAAAATCTGACCATGTCCTCCCCCCTAGAAACGGAATGCAGTGCCACATCATTTAAAGAGCCAGAAGCCTCCTCTGGCAATTATAGCAATTAGATTAGGAAGGACTAGAAATAACGTTTTGCATGATACCAGTGTTGCTAACGTAAATTCCTCTCTCATAGTCAGGGCAGGGGATTTATCTCAGTCAGTATGGGCCTGTCACGAGAAACTTCAACCAAAGGGAAACAAGAACACGCAGTGATTTCAACATACAGCTTGGTTAGCTGTTCTGTTCTCCATTGACATTCAGGGAGCTTGGGATAGAAATAGTTGACTTAAGCCTGCAAGTTAGTTCGCAAAATAGTCATAGACATCTTCTGCACTGAACATGAGCAATTAGTGGCAATAAGAGTTTATCACCCCTGTGCATGGAAAGGAGACTGTAACTGCAGTGGAGAATGCAGCTGCCTGCCTGCTGAGGGGCACATAACTGGGGCTGAAGCTTTTGGAGTAGCTTCTGCCACAATTCAAGGTGTAGGTGCCCTGGCTGGTAAGTGTAGAATCACCTCTCTCTCTTTCTTTATCTCAGATAAGATCAGCTGGGAAGTCCTTGCTTTGGAACCTAACAAAGAACATGCCAAGATGGCTGTGGCTTTTAAGCCCTACATGGCAGGTGATGCAGAAGTGTCCTTTCCCAGGCAGAGCCCCAGGGAGCAGAGGGACATTGTGGAACCGCACAATAGGGAGTCAGAGAGGTAGCTGTGTTAGTCTGTATCAGTAAAAAAAACGAGGAGTCCTTAAATTTGTTAGTCTGTAAGGTGCCACAAGGACTCCTTGTTGTTTTTACAATAGGAAGAGTTTCTCATTTGCCCCCCTGTGGTCTCACGGGCTGCTCACAGTTGGGACATTTCTGATCTGGCTTCCCGGCTCTCGCACTCTTCAGGACACAACACAGGACCCATTCGTTGGGGTTAGCCCGTGCCCAGTTGGTTTGGTCTCCAGCGTGTTGTGTGATTTTATTTTCTGTAATAATTCAGCAGCTGCTTCACAAGGGAAGCCAGCACTAGAGAAAAGGGTTAATTCATGGAAATATTAATCACGAGAAGGTCCTCGGCTTAACAAAATAATTCTCGTGGGGAAATATTTTTTGTAATCTCCTGCCCCAGTTTTTACAGCCCTGCGGGTTAACTGGATGGATCTCTCTTCTCTGCAGTATCTTCCTTTCCTAGCCCTTATACATCCTATCAGAGGAACTCTGAATAGGATCGTTTTTTTTGTTTTGTTTTTTTTGCAGTCACAAGGAAAAACACCTTCAGCCCTTATATTGCTATTAGCAAAATCTGTGGGCACTAAGGCAATACATTCCTGACCAAATCATGTGTACACTGCTTGCCTGGCTGCCTGGCCCCATACAGGCCCTCTCTCTCTGCGACCAGTTGGGAGAAAAGGGCTCCCTCACTTTGTCAACTGAAGGCTTGTTGAGCAGATCTGCGCTGCTGTGTCTCTCTCAGGCTTAGGAGGTTTTTCTCCTCATTAGCAGAAATTTGCTTTTATTGTTAGGCTTGCGGGATATGGAACCTGAAAGCTAAAACAGCTTAATTCTGCCTAGAAAGCCCCTGGGGAAGAGCCCGTGTGCAGCGGTGGAAGCAGCGTACCAGAGGTATTCATTGTTGAATGACAGTCGGCTTGTACTTTTTACCTGGTTATTTATTAAAGAGACCCTGCAGCCAAGTGAGTAGACTTGCTCGCTCTCTGAGCGTTTAAGCTGCTCTCGTTTACATTTTGTGTGTGTTATGCTAGGCTGGCTTCCTTGATAAATATCTTCAAACGAATGTTGCCCATGCAGAGTTCTTGTTCCTACATGATGGAAAGCATCCCACACCTTTCCACACAGAGGAACTCTAGGTGATACAGAAAGACAGTGGCGATTTACTGATCTGAAAGGGATGGGGGTGGGGGAGAGAACCCCCGCCCCAGTGAATCTTATGCAATCGGGAATAGTTTTTCTGGGTCACTCGTCATCCAAACGATTCAGAAGTTACTCAGGGGTATAGCGAGTTAGCTAAGAGTGTCCAAAAGAGGCAGATTCAGGCATGCCCAGCCAGCGGCGGCTGAACGGCTGCCCCGCTGCTGGTAGAAGCTATTTAGAGGTTCTCATATTAAAAAGCAACATGACTGGGAATGTTTGCACTAACATGCCGCCCAACCTTGCTCCCTGTGAAGCCAGTGAGTGCTTGGCATGTGTGTCTTTAAGACCAGGGCACCCCTATATTCCCAGCTTTGGCCAAGTTCCTCCTGTTCTGAGCCCCACCTTCGAGGGAATGACCCTGTCTGACACCACACAGTTCTGGCCCTGCAGAAAGGATGGCTTCCTGATCTACATGTCCCCTTAGTCATGTAACAGGGATACAAGTAGCGCTTTCACTGGTGGATGCGTGGGTGGGGCTCACTAAAGGCACCAAGTGTACCAGATGGAACTCTCACTTTCCCTCCCAGGAGCAAGGAGCAGAGGTGTTTCTCCCACCCACTATTGGCCCAGGTCGGAAAGAAGCGAGTTCCTACTTCCCATTCAAATCCCTAGAGAACCCAAGCTCTCCACCTAGGAGTTGCAAATACCCTGTATTTCTTTATGGCTACATGGTTGAGGGTGTAAGGGGGCGGAAAGTCCCAAAGCCTTTTTGTTATTATTATTGTTGTTGCTATTGGAACATGGGGTTACGGTCCAGAAAGGACTAAGACCCACCAATGTAGGCTGAGGAATCTCTTGTGCTCCATTAGACCCTTACCAGACAAGTACGACTTTTTAGGGACCTCAGGATTGGTTAATTGCTCCTCCTCCTCATCCCAAAATCACCAAAGAAAAATAGCAATCCCCAGCATTCTGTACGGCCACCCATTATTTAAGGTGCTCCTTGAGCATAAAATCTTCGGCGTAGTGACATTTGGGATGATGGATTACAGTTATTTTGCAGCATCAATGGAAATTTCATGCTGACTTGGATAAGAAACTAAGTGAGTCAGGCGAATGAGCTATTTTACTCTCTCCCTGACCTCAGTGCAAATGTACATAGGCCTTAACGCTTTTGGGGATAATTCGCTCTTAGATATCGACCATTGTGGTTCGCAGGCTTTTTAGAAGTGAATTTAGGCTCAGATTTTTAGAAGAGCCTAGGGGACTTGAGCACTTTTGAAAATTGCAGCCTCAGGGCTCGTACAAAACGCCAGCTCCAAGACTGAACTCCTGAATTTACCCACGCGTAGGGTAGAAACTCCCCACCCTGCTCCATCATTGTGCTCAATACTCACACCCAGGGTACATGCTCACACACACTGCCTCAGCTTTGTCCCAGGGTTAATCTTAGGGGCAAAATGATAGCTCATTTCTCTCCATTTTCTTTTGGTCCCTAGCCAACAGGTACCAACAGTGATTGCAGGGTTGGTGATGTCCCCTAGAACAGTGGTTCTCAACCAGGGCCCCAAGGCCCCCTCGGGGGCTGTGAGCAGGTTTCAGGGGGTCCGTCAAGCAGGGCCAGGATGAGATTTACTTGGGCCCAGGGCAGAAACCTTAAGCCCCACCACATGGGTGTGAAGCCTGGGGTTCTAAGCCTCACCACCCAGGGCTGAAGCCGAAGCCTGAGCAATGTAGGTTTGTGGGGGGCCCTGTGGCATGGGCTTCCAGGAAATTGACCTGCTTGCTACCCCCTAACTCCGGCCCTGACTTTTATATGCAGAAAACCAGTTGTTGTGGCACAGGTAGACGGTGGAGTTTTTATAGCTAAGGCTAAGATTGTGTCATGGACATTTTTAGTAAAAGTCAATTTGTTAGTCTCTAAGGTGCCACAAGTCCTCCTTTTCTTTTTGCGGATACAGACTAACATGGCTGCTACTCTGAGACAGGTCACAGGCAATAATGAAAAATTCATGGAAGCCCGTGACATGTCCCTGACTTTTACTAAACATATCCATTACAAAATGGGGAGCCTGGTCAGCTGGAGGTGGGCTGAGAGCTCCAGGGGCCCCCTCCGCTGGCGGCTCCAAGCTGCAGGGCTCCCCCTGCCGCCCACAGCAGCCTGGAGCTCTGGGGGTCCCCTCTGGTGCCTGCAGCGTCTGGGAGTGGTGGGGGTCCCCCCTGGCAACAGGGAACCCTGCAGCTCCCAGCCAGTACTAGCTGAAGTCACAGAGGTCTTTGGAAGTCATGGATTCCGTGACTTCCGTGACCAAATCACAGCCCGAGTTATAGCACGCTGGCAGGGGCGGGGGATCTCAGAAAGAAAAAGGGCGAGAACCCCTGCACTAGGAAGTGGACTGAGGCAACCAACCAGCTGTAAGACGATAATACGCTTTCAGTGCCTTTAACCTGAACTGGCCAGATCTTAGATGGGAGAGGCGTGAATGGGAGAAAGAGAGAGACAGAGACAGTTAGTTGCCAGAAAGGGTTAAGCTACAGAAAAAAGAGCTGAAGCTAGGAACAGTAAAAGGAAAGACAGAAGGAAAAAGCCAGTGGAACATATTGAGCCAGTTACTCAGCTGGGCTAACACCTGTGCCAATTTACAGCAGCTGAGGATCCGGTCCATAAAGTTATTTCACACTGTTACAGAAAGTTTGTTTGACATGACATTGATGGTTATTGGGTTTCATGCAGATATTGCCCCCCCGCCCCCCAATGCTCTTTGTTACCTCCATGCCCATGATGTTGATGGGCACTTCTGCAGTGAATCTATATAGTTCATTAGCCCACTGGACCTTTAAACTTAATTAATCCGTTCCTGCCACTCCAGGGATGGGTGCAGCAAGCACTGAGCTGATGGAGGTGAAACGAAGGCCTTATACCACGTTTCACCAGAGTGTGGCAGGCAAACCCTGTGCTTTTTCTTTTAGCTGGAAGCGTTTCTCTGGTCTGCAAACGCTGCAACTCAGGGCCCCTTTGCTATGCTTAATGCTGTTGCCTCTCTCTGTTGAATGACCTTGGTTTTGTACCATTAAAAGTTAACATTTAACGCTCTACAGACAGTGTGAATCCCTCCCTGCGGTACCCCTTCTAAGTACAGGAGATGCTCTCATTAAGTCAAGTCCACGGCACAGTGTTTATGAATCTGTCTTTGAAACTTACCTTCCCTCCACTTTTAGCTTCATAGTCCTGTGTTTGTTAAAACGTAAAAAAAACCAACAAAAATAAAAACAAATCCATTGGCCGGCCTGATTCTGTTCTCATTTGTACCAGCAAAATCCCATTGATTAAAGAAGCTATACTTTGGCTTTATGCTATGGTGTGACTCCAGCTTTATAGTTTGTACAGTAGCTAGCACATGACTGGGGCCCCCCGACCCTGCTGTAATACAAACATTATATTATTACTCAGACACCCATATAAATGACACCAGAATCAGGCCTCTCTTGTTTTTCGGTGGTTTATTATAGTGTTGATATGAAAGAGATTCTGGCCTTATATTTAGTCTCCTTGATGTAGTCCTGAGGGCCATTAAAAAAGCCAGCTCAGGTTTCTTTTATTTCCCAAAGGAAAGGGAAAAAGAATGGAGTGTAGAAAACCTCTCAGCGGTTACTGATTAACTTTTTATACCCATCCAAAGCTCATTTAATAGGCAGTGGGTCTGACAGTCGTCTGAAGTCAGGGGGGTTGCACTGTTAAAGCAGCATATTGCAGAGAAGAACAAGGCTCTCAAATAAGCCCCAATTCAGGAAGGTACTTAAGCACATGCCTAACTGTAAGCACATGTGCAGTCTCATTGACTTCAATTCAATCTCTTTTGGCATAAGGTTTAAAAAATAGAACTCTGACTTTGAAAACTCTGTGGACGTTAGGCCAAAGGCATCTGACCTCCTTTTGTCTCAATCAACCCATCCAGAAAATGAGGGTGAAAAATCAGCAGCACCTCATTAAAAAAAGAAACTGATACCGTGACTGATCTGAGCATCCCTTAGTAAATCAATTACCAAGTAAAATGGCTCTCAAGGAGCTGTTATGTCTATTGGGAATCATAGAATCATAGAATCATAGAATATCAGGGTTGGAAGGGACCCCTGAAGGTCCAACCCCCTGCTCGAAGCAGGACCAATTCCCAGTTAAATCATCCCAGCCAGGGCTTTGTCAAGCCTGACCTTAAAAACCTCTAAGGAAGGAGATTCTACCACCTCCCTAGGTAACGCATTCCAGTGTTTCACCACCCTCTTAGTGAAAAAGTTTTTCCTAATATCCAATCTAAACCTCCCCCACTGCAACTTGAGACCATTACTCCTTGTTCTGTCATCTGCTACCATTGAGAACAGTCTAGAGCCATCCTCTTTGGAACCCCCTTTCAGGTAGTTGAAAGCAGCTATCAAATCCCCCCTCATTCTTCTCTTCTGCAGGCTAAACAATCCCAGCTCCCTCAGCCTCTCCTCATAAGTCATGTGTTCTAGACCCCTAATCATTTTTGTTGCCCTTCGCTGGACTCTCTCCAATTTATCCACATCCTTCTTGTAGTGTGGGGCCCAAAACTGGACACAGTACTCCAGATGAGGCCTCACCAATGTCGAATAGAGGGGAACGATCATGTCCCTCGATCTGCTCGCTATGCCCCTACTTATACATCCCAAAATGCCATTGGCCTTCTTGGCAACAAGGGCACACTGCTGACTCATATCCAGCTTCTCGTCCACTGTCACCCCTAGGTCCTTTTCCGCAGAACTGCTGCCTAGCCATTTGGTCCCTAGTCTGTAGCGGTGCATTGGATTCTTCCATCCTAAGTGCAGGACCCTGCACTTATCCTTATTGAACCTCATCAGATTTCTTTTGGCCCAATCCTCCAATTTGTCTAGGTCCTTCTGTATCCTATCCCTCCCCTCCAGCGTATCTACCACTCCTCCCAGTTTAGTATCATCCGCAAATTTGCTGAGAGTGCAATCCACACCATCCTCCAGATCATTTATGAAGATATTGAACAAAACCGGCCCCAGGACCGACCCTTGGGGCACTCCACTTGATACCTGCTGCCAACTAGACATGGAGCCATTGATCACTACCCGTTGAGCCCGACAATCTAGCCAGCTTTCTACCCACCTTATAGTGCATTCATCCAGCCCATACTTCCTTAACTTGCTGACAAGAATACTGTGGGAGACCGTGTCAAAAGCTTTGCTAAAGTCAAGAAACAATACATCCACTGCTTTCCCTTCATCCACAGAACCAGTAATCTCATCATAAAAGGTGATTAGATTAGTCAGGCATGACCTTCCCTTGGTGAATCCATGCTGGCTGTTCCTGATCACTTTCCTCTCATGCAAGTGCTTCAGGATTGATTCTTTGACGACCTGCTCCATGATTTTTCCAGGGACTGAGGTGAGGCTGACTGGCCTATAGTTCCCTGGATCCTCCTTCTTCCCTTTTTTAAAGATTGGCACTACATTAGCCTTTTTCCAGTCATCCGGGACTTCCCCCGTTCGCCACGAGTTTTCAAAGATAATGGCCAATGGCTCTGCAATCACAGCCGCCAATTCCTTCAGCACTCTCGGATGCAACTCGTCCGGCCCCATGGACTTGTGCACGTCCAGCTTTTCTAAATAGTCCCTAACCACCTCTATCTCCACAGAGTGCTGGCCATCTCTTCCCCATTTTGTGATGCCCAGAGCAGCAGTCTGTGGGCTGACCTTGTTAGTGAAAACAGAGGCAAAAAAAGCATTGAGTACATTAGCTTTTTCCACATCCTCTGTCACTAGGTTGCCTCCCTCATTCAGTAAGGGGCCCACACTTTCCTTGGCTTTCTTCTTGTTGCCAACATACCTGAAGAAACCCTTCTTGTTACTCTTGACATCTCTTGCTAGCTGCAGCTCCAGGTGCGATTTGGCCCTCCTGATATCATTCCTACATGCCCGAGCAATATTTTTATACTCTTCCCTGGTCATATGTCCAACCTTCCACTTCTTGTAAGCTTCTTTTTTATGTTTAAGATCCGCTAGGATTTCACCATTAAGCCAAGCTGGTCGCCTGCCATATTTACTATTCTTTCGACTCATTGGGATGGTTTGTCCCTGTAACCTCAACAGGGATTCCTTGAAATACAGCCAGCTCTCCTGGACTCCTTTCCCCTTCAAGTTAGTCCCCCAGGGGATCCTGGCCATCCGTTCCCTGAGGGAGTCGAAGTCTGCTTTCCTGAAGTCCAGGGTCCATATCCTGCTGCTTACCTTTCTTCCCTGTGTCAAGATCCTGAACTCAACCAACTCATGGTCACTGCCTCCCAGATTCCCATCCACTTTTGCTTCCCCCACTAATTCTACCCGGTTTGTGAGCAGCAGGTCAAGAAAAGCGCCCCCGCTAGTTGGCTCCTCTAGCACTTGCGCCAGGAAATTGTCCCCTACGCTTTCCAAAAACTTCCTGGATTGTCTATGCACCGCTGTATTGCTCTCCCAGCAGATATCAGGAAAATTAAAGTCACCCATGAGAATCAGGGCATGCGATCTAGTAGCTTCCGTGAGCTGCCGGAAGAAAGCCTCATCTACCTCATCCCCCTGGTCCGGTGGTCTATAGCAGACTCCCACCACTACATCACTCTTGTTGCACACACTTCTAAACTTAATCCAGAGACACTCAGGTTTTTCTACAGTTTCGTACCGGAGCTCTGAGCAGTCATACTGCTCCCTTACATACAGTGCTACTCCCCCACCTTTTCTGCCCTGCCTGTCCTTCCTGAACAGTTTATAACCATCCATGACAGTACTCCAGTCATGTGAGTTATCCCACCAAGTTATCCCACCAAGTTATCCAGTACTCCAGTCATGTGAGTTATCCCACCAAGTTATCCCACCAAGGGGAAAAGACACCCACTTCAGAAACTGTCCACACATATATCTATGTATAAGTGACACATGGTAGTAGCCAGAAATGAGCTATTATCATTCCCTATCAATAAATAACGCATGAGTACACTGTCAATCAAAAGGCAGGAACTGAGGACAATGCACACGCTAGTGCTGAGAGGCCCAGGTAGATAGCAAAAGGTTTGGATTCACATCCAGGCTTTCCATCCAGCTGCCCGTCACGCTTGCTCCGCCTTCCTCCAACAGAAGTGGCCCTGGACCAGTTTCACACCCTTACCCACCAGAGGGATCAGCTTGTTAATTCAGGTGTTCTTAGGCTTGCAAATGCTGCTCCTTCCAATGTCACTTCCTAGGATGCTAAGTACTTCCCTGGCACACACAGAGCTTCAGGGGGCCTCTCCTGTATCCGGGAAATACAAGGAATGAGGAGAGAGCCCTGGGGATTTTTAAAATTAAAATACAACCACTAACAACAAGTTTTGGCCTTAATCCAAACCGACTCCATCCAGGAACGATAGAACTAATTCCAGAAAAAGGTCAGAAGTGGCTTAGTCCAACCGATTGTCCAAACCAAATCTGAACCCAAGGTTTGGTGATTTCATTCTAATGAAAAAATCCTATAGAACTTAATAGAAAAGGATAAGTTTTGTGCACCACCCTATAGATTATTTCCTGTAGAATTCCAAAGGATTTGTTCCTCTCTCTTTCTTAAATACTACTGGTGACACCCTGGCCCCACTAAAGTCAATGGAAAACCTTCTATTGACTTCAACAGGGTTAGGATTTCAGGTTTTTTGAATAACTTTTATAGCACCCCATTGGTTTTATTGCTATTAAGATCTATAGGATATTTCCAGAAAGGGAAATAAGCGCTCACCCATCTCTTCTCATCATAGAATCATAGAACCACAGGGTTAGCAGGGACCAGCAGGGTCATCTAGTCTAACCCCCTGTCAAGATGCAGGGTTTGTTGTGTCTAACCCATCAAAGACAGATTGCTATCCGGCCGCTTTTTGAAACCTCCCAGTGAAGGAGATTTTTCCCATCTCCTTCCCTTTCCATAGCCAGTTATGATGAGGATAAAGGACAGTTTAAAGCTGGATTGAAATCATTTTACATAGAGCACTGCACAATTGTTAGATGATGATGACATTGGGTCACTTCTCTCAATAGCAGTCTTGACCATGATTCAAGCAATTGCCATTGGGAAATAGATGAAGCAGTTCTTAGCAAATAAAAATCAGCCCTTTCTCAGAGCCAGCCCAAAACCTTGTCAAGATTCAGTCAAATGTAGAGAAGGACACATCCCCATTCCCAGCCCGAACAGATCACCTTTTTCCTCCTGAGACCTGAAGGGCTCCTAACTCTCATCCATCCTATTCCCCTACCCATCCATAGCTTCCTCTACCTTTGGGAATTCCAGTGATAAATTATTAACCTAGTTATCGGTCATATGAATGGCTGTTTTATGGTTTCAATATTGTAAACTGCATTAACAAGTGTTTCTCTATGCCCACGCAACACGGCTCAGAGAGTACACTTACTGAGATGTAACCATAAACCTAGCAGGCAGATCTATACGCCCAATGGAAGAGGATGCCAACCTTGTAATACGTATTTATGGACTCAGAGCAGAACTAATGTAGTGCTGGATGATTAGAGATGCAGTCTCTCTGCATGGTGTTTCTTCCCCAATTTAATTTTAAAGTAAAAAACCTGTCCCAGAACCAAAACAACAAACATCACATTTGTCTGTCGTGTCCCTTATGGAACAGTCCTAAAGAATTTAATAGGCATGAAACAGGCGGGGTTTTACTGACATAATTCTCAAAAAATACAGCACCAGAAAGACTGTCTCAGGCAGGGATGTGCAATTTGTATTGGTCATTCCCCAGTGCGCTGGTCTTTGGAGAAAGTCTTGTGACGAACAGATGATTTTAAGGTCAGGAAGCAGTTCAGGTCTTTGCTTTAAAGATGCAAAGCTGATATATAGAGCCCTAGAAGTGGGTGTGTTTCAGTGGTGCGTGAAGTGAATATCCTTGTTACAAAGGATTCACTGGGAGAACTCTTAATTTGTGGGGCTATTGTTGAAAGTTGATTGGACTAATACAAAGGTTTCCTAGGGAGGTGCGAGGTACAAATAGATAATATATATATTTTTTAAAAGGTGAATTACCTAAAATTCCAGCACTTATATGATATAAATATTACACTACACACAGAATAATGAAATGAACTATTTACTTGTACTTGTCCAGGAGGAGCAAGAACATTTTGTGGGCTTTCGGTCTGCTAACCTGGGAAATTCCCATCACCAGCAGCCATTGGAAGCCCTGATTTCTTGTTCAGTGGAATATCCAGAGTTCAGCACTAGAAGTACTATCTCTTCAAACACACTGCAGACACAATAAGGCTCTGTGGTCCAGACATCTATGGAACTACCAAGATTAGTTAGAAAATGTCTGGGCACCAAAGTTCTTTGAGCCAATTTAACAGCTTTGTGGCCAGATTCTTATTCTGTTACTTGTGTTGAGTAGTACTTTACTCCATGAGGTGCCCTATTGAAGTCAATGGAACTCTTGTGGAGTAAGATGCTTCTTGGCACAAGCAGGGCTATCAGAATCTGGCCCTTAATTTCAAAATGCTGTACCCAAGTCAGATCTGTGGTATTACAGGTAAAGTCAATGGAGTTGTGCCAGTTTACAGCTACTAAGAATCTACCTTCCTATCCACACCTTGCTTGGCTATTCAGTGCGATGTGTTTTTACAGCTGCATTAGTTCTAAATTTCAATTGCAAAGAAAAAACCCAAACAAACAACTGGTCAATGTATCAATGGAAGAAAAATCAACCTTGAAAGGTCTAGAGTGTAATCTTTCGTATCCTTATTTATCAAGTTCAGATCCTTTGAACCAGCTATTTGCATATGTTAAAATCTAATTTCAGTTATTCATTACATAGGGCTAGTTTTTTTTTAATGAAATGTGACCTCAGGGCTCTATTAAAGTCTAATTAAAAATCAGTCAAAAGCCCCTCTTCCAGTGTTTGTGCCTGCAGCAGCATTTCCACCGTGGTATCAAAAGCATAGCTCATTACTACTTAATTAAATTTTGCCTCTCAAAGCTGCAAGTTCTCAGTGCATCTGCTGGAGTTTCAGAACCTTGTCTATGTAATGCTGGCTTGTTCATCTTTTGTTTGCAACACTCATGACAACGTGCAGAGTTCTGCAGGCTCCATGCTTCTGTCAATGGCACACTAGCTTTGATCGAGCTACCATGGTAAAAATCAGTGTAGCCAGGGCAGTGCAGGTGGTGGGATGGACTAGAGGCTCAAGTAGGTAGCTAGGGTCTCCGATGGCACTGCACTCTGGCTGGCTAGGCTGTCCCAAGAGCTGCACCACTGCTGCTGCACTGCTATTTTTAGCACACTAGCTCAATCAAAGCTAGCATGGCTTTGTACACCAGAGCTGGAAATTACACCTCCCACTCCATTGTAGACATACCCTTAGAGTAGCCCCAATGATCCTCCAAATTTTGCCTGGGGATCATACCATCAGACAACTCAGGATAACACCTATAGACACCTTAGCTGGGAAAAGACTAAGTAGGGATAAATCTCCAAACACTTGCAGAATAATGCAAAGAGGGATTGTTTAGGGTGTGATGGGATGAAAGCTAGGAAGAGACTTTTAGGTTGCATACTATGTAAAAGTGCCTGGCAGAGAGATCTACTCACCTGCTGAACAACCTCCCAAAGGAATCCCCACCATTTTGGTCAAAGCACTAGAAAACATATAATGGAGGAAAAATCTTGCCGTGGCAGGAGGATGCACTGTTTAAGATAATAGTCTTGCCCTGCTCTAAATTAGGATTCTATATTTTTTGTTTTAGGTTGTTTTTGGCGGAGAAGGAAGGCTATACCAAGATGGGGCAGCTTCAGACAATTTCACATGCTATTTCTGCAACTGGATCTGTGCAGAGCCTGATCAGAGGGAGTCAGCCCATGCCAATCCAGTTGCAGGATCAGGACCTCAGTTCTTTTGCCTCCTCCTTTTCATCTACTTATGTCTCCCTTTCCTTCTTTCCACCCCTGACTCTGTCTGGCATGAAACAGAATATGACCCCTTCAGTACGTGCCTGGTGCAGCCCCACCTTAATCCATGTTCAATGGCGTGCATGCCGGGCTTTGGGACTATCAGGAGTAAGTTTCCAAGGAATTATTTTGTCATTTCATGCAAAATAAATGAATGCCGATAAGGATCTGCATTCTGCTTCCATAAAAACCTATAGCTACCATATCTTGTGTCTAAATATTTTCTCACACGAACACACAAGTAACTCATTCTTCTCCATAAAAGCCGGAAAAGGCTGACGCGATCAGCTGTTCCAGTTAATGTCTGGGAGGGAGGCCTTTTGCTCTTTCATTATCAGCAGTCACCACGAAGTGCTGGGCAGGGAGGGCACAGCGTCACAGCAGGAAAAGGGTTTCATAGCTGGAAATAATCTTGCAGGAGTCGCTCCTAAGGCTGGAATTCTTGGCAGAAGCCTTTCATCAGGGCTCCCTGAAAGCATTCTGCAATGTATTCTCATCCTTTTGCTAACCCCTGCAGCGCTACCCATTTTACTGGAATGTTTCTAAAACTACCATGCTCCAGCCAAAAGGAATTCCATAAAGAAAATGTCTGTCATTTAATATTAAATATCTGATATAAACCATCCAACCTATTGCACACCAGGCATCTCGGACATTTTCTCTAGGTACCTACATGGCTCATGTTGCTACAGTAACTAAAGTCTCCCATGCACTAGTTACACTTCTCACAAAACCTCATGAAGAGGGGGTGCATTATCCCCATTTTATGGATGGGGAACTAAGGCACAACAATATTAAGAGCCATGTTTTCAAGAGAGCAGTGTGAATTGGGGGTGCTGAGCATTTGAAAACCTCCCTCCTCTAACAATTTGTCTAAGGCAGGACTAGAACCCACATCTCCAGAATCACAAGGCCACTCAGCTTTTAGCTATGGAGAGCTGGTGCCAGCAAATCGACCCACTTTTATTTTTCTGTTACAAACTGTGGGCTGTACAGAGGGATGCACAACAAGCAGAGAAGGACGATGATTCCAGGCCTGAGAAAAGATTTCTACTCACCACATGTTAAATCTGCTGCGGGGAGAAAAGGTTGGAGGGGAGAGGGCTTTTCTTTTAGTTATTGCATCTTAGCTCTTTAATAGAGATGGGCTTATCCTACTAGCCCCCAGTCTAAACATTGCACTTTGGGGAACCTGAAATCCAAATCCAGCTCTGCATTGTGCACTTGCGGTTCATCTCTGCTTCTAGAGCTCCACTGAGCCCAATTACAAGGAGGCAAACAGCTTGTCACAGAGCTAATGATATTATTCTAGAAACTCTGAATTTGTTAGGGGAAAGTAGCAGCCATCTCAGTTTCAGATATATACAAAATACAGAAGAAAATCGCTAAATGGAAGTACACAAAACTTCAGGAGCGGAGGTGGGGAAAATACTTTTGAGCTGCAAAAGAAGGTCTTACAAAAAAAGGTGGAAAGGCCCTCGATCAGCACAAGATAGTTAACATTGTCCTTTTTAATATTAGTAACATGACAAAAATGGAAAGTCTTCTTGCCTTGAAATTCTCCGGTTGCTGTTTTGTTTGCTCCTTATTAAGGAGTTAATAAACAAAACTGTTTGGGTTAATTTTATCATGTGTATTGCAAGTTGCTAAGTAACGTGGCTCCACTCTGCCTGAAGTCTGCATTGTGAGACAACTGAGGAAGGCATTAAAGTGCTATAAAATAAATGGAATGGATCACATTATACTGTACCAAGCCACAGCTCAATGGTCGAGGTTTTTTTTAGTTGAGAGGTTACTGTTTAAAAAGGTGTCAGTTCGTGATTTACGGCAAAAAGTGGCCAGTAGTCTTGGCTGTTCTGAGGTCACAGGCAGTGAAAGCTAGAGAAAATCTAGTGGGATGAACCATGATGCGATTTCTGTCCAGGGAGAGTAGTCAGTACTTCTTGAGAAAGTCCTGGATCATTTGGAAAGGAGCAGATGCAGCCTGGATGACATTCAACAAGGAGATTAAGACCACTTCTCCCATGGGGGATTGTCTGCAGGGTGAGAAAAAGAGCCCCATTAATTGCATTGGTGTCACACCATAAGCAAGAAACAGAATTCATGATTAGAAGTAGGTTGGGTCTGTTCAGATACACTTGGGAGCCACTTGACTCATGGGATTGAAAGGAAGCCTAGAGGTAGTGGGGTCAGATATTATTACTATCTATCCTGCAGAAGTCCGGACTGGAACGGAACAAGGGTGAGGGGAGAAAGCAGAAAGGCCAGAGGGGAGGTGGTTGTAGTCAGGATGGGAGCCAAGCCAAGCTGGGACAAGGGTTTCAGCGTACAGATGGTGAGGAAAGGATGGGTATCAAGTGGTGAAAATTCTTTACAATCAAACAGGGAGATGCTGTCTAGCTTACTAGATCTTGGAACCAAACCAGAGAGTTTGGCAAAGCATTAAAATAGACAGAAAGCCCAACTCATTTCAAAAATGATAGTATCATTTGTATATGAATGTAAATTGAGGATTATTGCTGCAGGCTGGTGGGAAGGCAGATACCGTGTGTTAGGTCAAATTTCATACCAAGAACAAGTGGCAAGGAGCTAGTTTTGATGTGTGTGTGGGTGTGTGTGTGTGAGTGACACAGAGACAGATAGACAGAGGTGAGAGTCACAAGTCGGCGCTGTTACAGTTTATACATTTTTAAGTTACATGCAAGTTGGGTCCAGTCTTTGAAGAAACGCTGTGTTAGTTTTGTTATGTACTTTCTCTTTGAAAGGAGCTGTTGCAAACAGGAGAGTTTGCT
Source organism: Eretmochelys imbricata (assembly GCF_965152235.1). Lineage (NCBI taxonomy): Eukaryota > Metazoa > Chordata > Testudines > Cheloniidae > Eretmochelys > Eretmochelys imbricata. The sequence goes on from NC_135577.1 coordinate 116,164,165, forward strand.
CCCTATCTGAATCTCTCTAACTGAAGTCAATTCTTTGGACAGTTACTGCCTGGGAGCTAGGCACTGGTGTTTTGGGGCTGCGATCCCTGACAGAGGGGATTGCCTGCACACTTTTGATAACTATCTCTGTTCAAGGACTGGTGTACATAGTGCAAATAAACAAGTTACACTAGGAAAATATGCAGATTCTATGTCACCAATTTCTCCTCCAATGGGAAACTGACCGGCAAGGCTTCAAAATCTGCTACTGCTCAACAGATAGAAAATCATTTAATATTGTGAATGCTACTGAGCAACTCATGAAGCAATTTCCCAAACATGAAAATTCCCTTTAAGTTCAGTGGATTTAAATCAGGGCTATAGTGTATGAAATCAGGGCAGCCTGGGAAGAAACAAAATCCAAGCATAATATTCATTCAGGAGATTTTTTCAGAAGCGAATATTAGAGAAAGTGGACATTTTGCAATTTCTCTTGTAAACTATTTTTTGGTTTCCCAAACTACTTTAATTTCACAGACTTTTTCTCCTTTAACTTCAAATGCTTTTTCCTCCTTAAGGGTGATTTAGCTATTAACAAACCGTTACAACAGCCAGGGCTGGATTAAGGCATATGCAGGGTAGGCTCAGTTTAGGGTCCCAACTCCTAGAGTTATGGGATTACATCAGTAGTTTAGCTTTCATTAAAAATAAAGCCCTTGTGGTTACAAAGAAAAGCTTGAAAACCTGAGCTAAGTGAAACTGATGCAGTAATGCCTGCTTAAATCTGCAGAGAGCCAGAAGCAAGATCTCTGAGATGTGTGAACTGTGCCGTGCCTCTCAATGGGGTGTTAACTCCAAGATTCACAGCTCTGTGGGGCAAGATTCACTGCTCTGTGGGGCTCACCACCACCTCTTCACTAGAGTCCTGTGGGTGTAACAGGAGGGGAAGAGTGAAGTGGGCTCAGAACCCCATTCACTCACTAAGACACAACCCTACTGATGGGATAAGTACTGAGACACCTGCTCCTCATCACTCCAACTACTGCCCTTCCCTCTCCAGAGGGAAGAGTGGAACTCCTGCTGCTCCTTATGGGAAAGGACCTCTGCTTCCACACGTTGGGCCAAAAGGGCCTCTGTCTGGGAAGGGAGAAGCCCCACCACCGGCATTCAGTGGTAAGGATGCCAACATTGTATTTCAAAAATAAAGGACTGTTTTCTTAGCATCCCGCCCCACCTCTTCTCCAGATATTATCATTTTATTATTATTATTAATAATAATAATAATAATTAATAATAACAACAACAACAAGCAGTACTCACCTACATTTGCCACAGGTATTTCTTGCTGCTCTCAGCAACTCCCAATCTTGTTGTTTAGAGATGAAAAAATAAGGGACATCCCTTGTAATAAGGGATTGTTGGCAACCCTACTCAGTGGGGGCAGGGCTCCATTCCTGTAATGGGACTAGGGCACTATAATGGGACTAGGGCCCTGAGGGGAGGGACAGCTCAGTGGTTTGAGCATTGGCCTACTAAACCCAGGGTTGTGAGTTCAATCCTTGAGGGGGCAATTTAGGGATCTGGGGCAAAAAATTGGGGATTAGTCCTGCTTTGAGCAGGGGGTTGGACTAGATGACCTCCTGAGGTCCCTGATATTCTATGATTCTAATTGCCTTAACCCAGCCCTAGTGGCTTCTTTTTCAAGATGAAGAGAAACCTGTACTGTGCATTAGGGATATCAGAAGAGTGTGCTCAGACACCGAGTGCCCCCAGTGGAAGTTTTCCCTCTCTGCTACTTTTCCCTACACCACCTCTGTATTTCTTGTGCACTCTGTCCCACCTCTGCCCTCCCCTCTCCAATCCCACTAACTTCCCATCCTGTCTCATAAGACAAACATTATTGTGTTCATGTTTAAGTCAAACCTTTGAAGCCATGACATCTCAGAACAAGTTATCCTATCTCCACCCTTCAGGGATTCAGTCTCAGTTAAGCCCACATCTCCAAAGAGATTTAGGCTCCTAACTTCCATTATTTCAATGGAAGTTAGAGCCTAAATCAATCTGGGGATCTGGGGCTAAGTGCCAACCAACTCCCTTTGATAGGTCCACCTACCAAAAGCAGGTGAAAAATCTGTTGATGTTTTTGCAGCCTTTTGTCCAAGGTAGCTTGACCCTCGTTTCTCATATTCCACGAATTTCAGCCCTGTGCAGAGAGGCATCACGAAGCCTATGTACCACTTAACGTCCACTCAAAGTAGGGCTTGCATGGGACGTAAGTGACATCTGGGCCTCACGCCAGCCCTTTGTACAGGGGCAAATTACATTAATTGAGAGGAAAGTTAATTTTGGAGAAATCAAGGAAACTGAATGTGGAAAACTATACTCTATTCAGGAAGGTTTAGGTTGATATGGCAACAAAAAGTTCTAAAAAGGGTGAAAAGCAAATAATATTCTGTAACTATATAAATAGCTGCGTCAAGTTGTTATGGAAACCCAGTAAACTGGGTTAAGTCGGGCTACTTTCTCTCTTGCCAAGGCTTTCTGAAACAGCTCACAATATCACAACCTCATTACAATGAGATAAAGAAAAAGGGGGCATGGCAACAGAGAGTGCTGCTAAAAGATGAAGTTGGATTATATACGGATATTGTAATTCTACAGAAACCATGCCAACGTAAAGATAAGAATTGCTATCAGTATGAACTGAGGGCAAGACCCTCACCCTCCACCCCCCAGTATACCAAGGAAAAAGGCCAGAGACGCTAATCTGGCTGGGGGAGGAGTGCCCCAGTGCAGGCACTATGGAAGACAGCCGTAAATCTGCCTCCCAAAAGGGGAGTACTAGGGCATGATGGTCACATTGCAGAGATTCTGGGCAGTGCTATGGCCATAGGGAGCCCAGGCCTATGTAAGTTACACTGGGGGGCTCTTCAGCCTACAGAAGAGCCCAGGATGGGGAGGGCACCACAGGTGCTTGATGAGGCATAGCACAGAAACTTGCCTTGAGGCCACTTCACCTCAAACTTTGGTTGACATAAGGTATGTTGGCATACAGCCACTGCCTTTAGTGCATTGCTGTTGCCCATGCACACCTGGGTCCTTGCGTCAGTGCTGCACGTACTCACCAGAAGTGCTCGTGTCAATGCACAGTACAGTGCACCATGGGTAGGTATCCCAGTGTGCAACTCGCCGTCATCTGGCACACTGTCTTTTGGGACATTTTAGCAACACATGGTGGGGCAGCATGACATTCCGGGATACAACTCACACCAGTGGGGGGCTGCGTCACCCTGCCCTGCAGCCTGGGGTGCCTTACAATGCCTTGCTGAAGTAGCTCCGACCTGGGCCTCTCACAAAGAGCCTTCCAACATGTAAGCCACACCCTGAGTATCTGTGTGTAACTGCAGCCTGCCAGTTACATCCCGGCTCTCACTAGTCTTGGTTATACTACAGGGTGACCCCAACACATCCCTGGTCCCTCATTTCCCCCCAGAAATGTATGTCCTGTATTGCCCAGCCTCTTCTAGACATTACAAATATATTAAATCCGCTATTCCTTAAGGGAATAATATGTCAGCTTGTTATCTTAAAGAGAGTTACCAAGGCCCTTAAATTAAATACACTGGATTAGATAAAACAGCCAAACAAAGATAGATTTTAAGCAAGTAGAAGTCATAAGGCATAAAATTCAGAAATGGTTACAATAAAAAAAAGATAAAAAATCCCTTACTAGTGCCTCACAAACTATATTAGACTCAAGCCAAATTTGTCACCACATGCTTCCAGCAAGATTAATGACCAAACTCTTGAGGTCAGGGCCATGCCCCCCTTCTCTGCCAGAGTCCAACAGCTATTTTCCTTTGTCTTCTTAGATGTAATCCCAGAAACAGACCAGCAGAAACAGGGGGTCTCTTGGGTGTTTGCCCCTTATTTTTATAGTTTAAATCCCCCTCTTGAAAAACATTTCTAGCTGGGAACTAGGAGACGGAATCTGTGTGGAAAGATGCTCCCTTCTGGCTTTTTTCCACCTGTTTGAGCTTCCTTTGTTTTCCCTTCCTGCTTGATGATTCTTAATTTGCATTTAAGCAGTAAAGGTAAGCACACATTCCTTCCTTTGTTTAGCACAGACCTGATTCTGCCTGGGCAGGGCTTTGGGGTTTGGAACGTGTGTTAATATCATACAGGGGGATCTTGTAACTTCACACACAGTGTTGCCAAGCATTTTACCAGGACAATGCTGACCAGAAAATTAGGAGTTTTCCAAAGCATACTTTGTACAAAGATTATTACAATAATGTGTAGGATGTGAATACAAGGATGTATTCTGTCACAGGCAGAAACTAGTTGTGCAGAGGTGACTGGGTACGGTGAAGTTCCCATCATGCAACTTTCTCCATCCCATAATGCCATCCCTGTCCTAGAATTTTCACATTTTTTTTTAAAAAAGTCCCACAAGCCCAGTGTCTCTCACCTCTCACTGTCTCTGACAGAAGCATGGAGCCTGCAAAATTCTGCGCCACTGTCATGAGTGTTGCAAGCACAGGATGCCTAATCCTCCAATATCTTCAGAGCTGCAAGAAGAACCGTGGAAGTGGGGGATGTGACAATTTTATGGGGGACAGCTTGCTGTGGGACAGCGAAAAAGCAGTTCAAAGTTGTTGGTATGATTCTCAGAGCAGTTTCAGATGGTAGAGCACCGGTTCTGGGCCCAAAACACGGGCACTGGCTGGTGAGATCACAAGCAGTGGTTGCAGAACTTTTGGATGCAAAATTCCACATTCCTGGATCTGTGCGCCAAGCTCACCCATGCAGTGCAGGGACACCAGAAGGAGAGCTGCACTGGCCGTAGAGAAGTGAGTGGCAATCATACTATGGAAGCTTGCAACATGGGATTGCTACCAGTCAGTGGGAAATCATTTAGGAGTTGGAATATCCACAAGGTGGATTGTTGTCATGCAAATAAGCAGGGCCATTAATGGTCTCCAGCTACGCAGGACTGGAACACTCGGCGATGTGCAGGACATAGTGGATGGACTTGCAGCAATTGGGTGGCCAAAACTGAAGTGGGATGATTATGGCATGCATATTCTGGCACTTACCCACCTTGTCACGGAGTACATCAACAGAAAGAGTTACTTTTCTATGGTTATGCAAGCATTGGTGGATCACTGGGGATGCTTCACTGGCATCAATGTTGGCTGGTCAGGGAAGGTACATGATGCTCATATCTTTAAGAACATGGGACTATTCAGAAAGCTGCAAGCAGGGACATTCTTTACCCATCACTGTTGACAATGTTGAAATGCTAATAGTGATCTTGGGGGACCCAGCCTACCTGTTACTCCCTTGGCTCACGAAGCCATACACCAGCCACCTCGACAGCACCAAGGAAAGATTCAGCGACAGGCTCAGCAGGTGCAGAATGAGAGTTGAATGTGCTTTTGGCAGATGAAGGGGCATTGTTTACTCACCAGATTGGACCTCAGTGAGAAAAACATCCCAATGGTTTTAGCTGCTTGCTGTGTCCTGCATAATATCTGCAAAGCAAAGGAGGAAAAGTTGGTGTCAGGTGGAAGGCAGCAGTGAAGCGGCTGTCTGCTAGTTTTGTGCAGCCAGACATAAAGGCTATATGGCTCAGGGAGGCTTTGACAGAGCACTTTAACAGTCAGACACAGAAATGTGATGTTGTGGACTGTGCTTTGCAGCCTTTGCCCAGCCCTGAAGTTTTGGGGGCTGTTTAGAATTGTATGGTGATTGGTGTACATGTATGAATAGAACACTGTCTGTTAAAGCACCCATTAATTCTGCGGTGCTTGCTGCAACCTTTATAACTACACCGTTTTTGTCACCGATCCTATGAATTCTGTCATCCTGTACAACGACAAGTAGTGGGTGCTTTCAGTGGTGCGAAGCATTCTGCAGCATGTGTTGTGAAGTAATAAAGATAGATAGATTTTTACTGCGTACCAAAGCCAGTGCATAAAAATGACATGCAGTTTAAAAATAAATGCAATAACTTCTGAAAGAGACTCTGATATGAATTAACAGAACAGAACTTAACAAGGGGAAAGTGGATACCTGTGTCCTCCTATGTTGGGGTCAGGCACCCTCAGTACATTTAAGCATTGTAATAAAAAACACATTCACGTATTCAAGGTTCCTTTCCCTGCATCAGGCTCACCTGTGCTTGGTTCCTGGGAGTGACTAGACTGCGGTGGAGTCTCTTCTCCCTACACTCCCAGGAGATCCAATATTTCCTGCCGACTCCAGGCAGTAGCAAGTCTGGAATATGTGGCCAGCATGCTTGGCCGAGCCATTACACACAGCAAGAGAGAGTTGCCACGTGAGGTGCACATGCCAAGGTGGGCAATGAGGAAAAGGCATTTCAAAAATATGCAGGGTTGTTAAGGTGGGTGCTGGCAGAGGTGGCTTCTGGTCACAGTGAGCTCTGGGCAGTGGAGTTCATGATTGTAGTCAGAGCGGTCAGTGTTGGGCATTGTGGGACAGCCACTGGAGGACTGTTAGGGTTGATATAGATCAGTGGTTCTCAACCTATTTCCCATTGTGGGCTGCATCCAATATTACCTGTATGGCCCTGAGGATGTCATATGGGCCTCAGCTCTGTGCTGATTGGGCTGCAAGCAGCCTGTTGGCCACAGGTTGAAAACCACTGATATAGATCATGCAGTGTCTACACTTGCACTGCGTTGACCTCTGAACATCAACCACAACTCTGCTCTGTTCGAGGAGGGGGCATTACGGCATCATAATGGGACACGTACTGTATATTGCCAGGAGACAAATTTGAGTGTAAACTAGACCTGAACATCTAACTATAGACTTGTGCTAAGTTACAATATCTGAGATTGCTCATGGTTTTAGATTCATTCCGCATTATAGCCCCTTGTATCTCCCTACATAGTTCCAAACACTACTTAGTATTCACATCCTACCAATATTAGTAACCTCTCTGCTTGTTCTCTGAGTTAACATTTATCCTAGCTACATATGGAAGAGACAAAGCAATGATTATTTGTTGGGAGCACTGTGACATTATGTGGCTTTGCACTGAGATATCAGGTCTTATCAAGTCTTTAAAACACTATGGGTCTGCAATACCTCAATCGCAAGGGTATCCTTTGATATGGGCCGATTGCCTACTTATTTGGAAAGCAAACACCCTTGTAGCAGAGTAGTAGATTGAGTTGCAGTTACAGACTAGCTATACATACAGCAAATGTTTTTCACAGTGCAGTGCCATGGAGAGAGCTAGGGTCAAGATTAAAAGTGTAGTTTGCTTAGTTCTGAAACTGACAAGCCAAATATGAATCAAAGGGGCCCATCCTTTGATGGGAACACAAAAAGGCTGCTGGGAGAATATCAAAGCAAAGTGGCGAATTACACTTTGGGCACCAATTTTTTTTCCTAATGATTTTCTAAGAGGAGATATACCTGGAACATCCAAGTCATATCTATAGGATACTTCTATTCTTTGGTTTAGAGAGAATGCTTTGACATCCAATTTTCAACCAGAGCCCATTTGTGAGACATACAAAAGCATCACTTGAATTAGCCTCCTCCTTGTGGGACGCACACTGTATTGTATTGTCAAATGGGCGATTTTTAGATCAGTGGGATTGTTCTCAATTCCAGTTCACATCCTTAGGAATTTTCTCTCTATGGTTTCTTGTAATGAAATGTAACTTGATCTTTTTGGAAGGCTACCAGGCAGGTAAATTAGCTAGTCACATTGCTTTTGCTGCCCTGTTATTGTCGCTACATCTGCCTATGAAAATCATTCCAGCGATATAATTGTTTATGGTATGCACAGCTTTCTTATCTTTAGTTCCACTGATCTAGCTCCCTGGCACCCTATCACTCTCAACACAATCAAGATTAGAGTCAGATGGAATGAGATTGTTGAAAGCTTTTCTTTTCATATTTCCAAAGATGTGATAGCAAAGGGAATTTTAAAAGGGTATTGCTAAGCTGATGTACAGTGGGTATTCAATCGCTATAAAAAGCCCTCTGTCACATATTTGATTCACCTTTCTATGGCTTAACAGTCAGCATGCAGTGTTATGCCACAAGGGGTTACTGGAATGTGCTTTGTTCCCATGTATAAATAGATAGCTTTTAAATACGAGCATTCAAAAGTATGCAGAAGTGGACAGGATGTTAAGACCAAGAGCTCCTTTTCCTCTGGAGCCGTGCAAGAAAAGTTTCACACATAAAATCAGCAGAGTTTGGCTTTTTGCCTGTTTTGCAAGAAGTGTTGGCGGTGGCAGGGAATCTTCTTTCACCCTGGGAGCAAGTTTTTGCCTTCATCTCTTCTGCCACTAAAAACGGCCATTTGCTTTATGAAAGAATAAAAATGTCGCACAACGGTGGAGGGTGGAACCTGAAGGTCAAGGGATAAACTCTGCTCCCTTGCAAAACATTTCTGAAAGCTTAATCAGCTACTCTATGATCATGTCAGCACAGAGCTTCCCTGGACACGGAGAGCCGGTTCTGTATAAAAGTGACAATGCTGGGGTGAAAAATCAATCACCTTTTTGATGTTTGTTTAGGGAATACAATGGAAAATGAGCATGTAATTTCTCACTTCTATGTTGCAGGCAGAGGAGAGAAAGAGGAGGGGGAAAAAGGGTGCTTTTGTGGTGGGGCTAGTGATACTGGGTATGTCATTTAGCCTCAGCTCTGGGACTTTTAAACTGTAAATGTCTCAGGGGAGGGACCGTCTCTCCCACTGTGTTTGTACAGTGCCTAACACAAGGAAAGCCTGGTCAGGTACATAAATAATCAAAGGGAGACATGACAGAGACTCCATGAAATCTGCTAGGGACCTCACTACTGCTATTGATTTTATATGGAAGGCACTCAGATACTACAGTGATAGATAGCAGTATAAAACCGTAAGACAATAATAATAATAACAACAACAGGGTAGGAGAGTTGCAGTTGCCTCAGAAGCAGACTGGAAGAGAATAAAAGACAAAACAATCAACAGTTAGGAAAAAAGACAGCCCTGGTAAAGCCACTCCTCAATTAAGAACAATTGGAGGGCAAAAGGAAAGAGAACGGTGGTGCAGGTACAATGAGACCAACAGCAAGAGCATTAAAGGGCTATAACTGAGGAATTGCTACGCTGGCTCTTGTTAGCCAGAATCAATGATCTATGGACTCTCCCGTGGAAAAATTCACAGGAGGGGGAAGTTGTGTGGAAAACGTAACCATTCTCCCCTTCAGGGGGAGTGGCCAGAGACCATGTGGAGAAAGCAGGAGGAATGGCTTTTAACTGCATGAAATCCAAGGGTCCCTGGGAACCTGCAGTTCCACCCCTACAGATGGCAGAGCATCTGCACAGAACACACGCCCCTCCATGCGGGTTGGGCTTCCCCTTCTCCGGACAATATCTCTTACTGAAGAGCTGTGCTGACTTTGGGTCTATTCCCCCCGCGGGACCTGAACGCTATCTACCTCTGGGGTGGGGAAGGCAGGAGGGGGTCGAAGGAGCAGAGCTGATGTTACTGATCCACACCATGCATTCCACTGGCTTTTTGACCAGCATTGCTGCCAATTTTGGAATGGAGCAAGGAGAGAATGGGATTGAACAAAAGGATTAGTAAAAGAGGTGGGTGAACTGGTTTGGATAAACTGTAGACTGACCTCAGTTATGGCCCCAAACTCAATCTTCACCGGAGCCAACCATTTCTGAGATATGAATAAGTTTGATTATGTTTCTTTCTACAACTTTTCACGTTCACACATCTTGCTTTTCTGGGCTGGGCAACATCTAGGACTGGAAATGCAGTGACAAAACACTGAGAAAAGCTGATCTCCTGCGTATTTCTGGCCTGATTTTAGAGCAGGAAGTAGCAGAAATGAGCAGAGAGATCATAGGCTTGTGAGAGTTAATGCCCAAGGGTCTGACAATGTAAAAGCTAACTACCAGATACGGTGCTTAATACTATGGATCTATCCATGGTAGAAAACACTATAACCAGTAGCAATGGTGGAGACTAACAAGATCCATATACAATTGGTTGCTCCTAACTTTCTTCCATTTTGAAAGATTCTACCAATCAGAGCTGTTCCCTATTTTTAAAATGAGGAATAAATCGCTAGAATCCATAACACATTTCAAAACTGAAACAACCTTAAGGGCATCCATAGGCTGAACTACTGGGTGCTGAACTAGACTGAAATTTGAGGGTTTGCAACATTTGACCTTGTTTTGAGGGCTACCACAATGGAAGGCCAATGAAACGACAGTTCTTCAGATGTCATTTAGCTAAAGAAATCTCACACAAAACACCTTAAGAATGTACCCCGGAATCTCAGTGCACAATGCAGTGGTTCATCTTCAGTCCTTTCCAATCTCTTCATAAGGAGTGTGCTGTGTGGTGATTGGGAGATCTTAGTTGTTTAAAGCTAAGTTCCAAAAGAGACCTTTCCCTGTGTCTACACATCCTATATTTCCTTGTTTCGCTGTAGTTTGAGCCTGCTCAGGCATATTAACCAAAGGAAAGTTGATGGGTGAATTCATAGCATCTAAACAGCTTCAGACATTTTCAGTAATGGAACCTAGTGGAGACAACTGTAATATTTGTTGCTGGTCTTTCTTATATTACACACACACGTGTGCACACACACCCCCATGTATATTTTCAGTATCAGATATTGTAACAATCAGCACTAAATAAGCAGCATGTTCATTCAATAAATATTCTTACCAGTGAAGTAAGAGAAAAGTGTAGCCTCAAGTTCTGCTTTTGGGGCAGTACAGTTCCCCAACCTTGCCATGTCTCTTCTGTTCCTAGTATTCCCTCCATCTCTTAACTTCATGTTCTTTCTGGTACCATTGTTTCTTCAGAATGCTCGCCGCAGTCTCCTGCTGTTTTTATGCCCACTCACAATGTGCCTTATCTTAGGATTTCATTTCTGCACTGAGCCCTTTATTGAACAGAGTCTCAGCCCAGCGGCTTGTCATTACACAACAACTGATTGTCAGTTGTCACAAAAATTGGGGGAACCCTTTTCTAGAGATCAGCTCCATAAGCCTGACTCTTATTTTGCACTTTTGCACCATGGTGGCTAAAAGGTCATCGTAAGTTCCTGGCAGATATGGGACCTTTTAGACATGTTGCCATTTCCCCCCAGTGCTGGAAATGTTTCGCATAGTTTGCAGATGGGTTAGACGATTACCTAAAGCAACGCATGAGGGTAAGGAGTCTTGTAAATAATGAAACGGGAGACTAGTTGAAACTGGTCTCCTTTTTCACTTTGTTCAATGATATTTAAATATACACCCACACAAACTAAGTTCACTCTGAGCAAAACAGTGTTCCCTACATACTACAGCAGGGAGGGAACTATTCTTCTATGAGGGCACCAGCCATTCCAGGAGAGTTCTCCATTTAAACGTTTGGTTTTTTAAAAGTCTTCATGTCTACAATGTACAAAAGTCATCCGTACACTGGTGTGATGTTTGGCACGGGGCGGCAGCGGGGGCGGGGGGAACAGTTTGCCCCTCCCTGATCCTGGAGCTGCTGGGGGCTGGCTAGCTTCAATTAGGGCAGCTGTAACTTGCAATCTGGTTGCTGTGGCCCCACAGACCTTGCAGCAGGCAGGTTGTAGAATGCTTGGCCAGGCCCCTTCTCCTGCCCCAGCATGCCCCCCTTCTGGCCCCTGAGCTAATGCTGCCTGTGGGGCACGCAGAGAGACAGAGTAGCCCGTTGTGTGTGTGTCTGTCTGTCTGTCTGGTGCCAGGCTGACATAAGAAAGAGTGAAGAAGAAATGTAGAAGTAAAGCATGGCGATTAGAGATAGAGACTCCAAGTGGCTATCTCAAAATGGACATGTCTCAATAACTGGACATTAGTTTGATACATTAAGAACTTGCTAACACTACCAGCTTCGTTGAAATTAACTGTCTATCATGCAGTTAACAATAAGGAAGCAATGAGACAAAACCTTGTTTCATTTCTTCCAATCATCAGCCTCCAATATGCAACACAATAAATCTGGTGGGTTCTCATCACATAAATTAGGGCTTTATTCTCAGGCCACTTCTTAAGTCATAATCAAGTGATGGAGAAATCCACAATCCATTAACATGAGAAGGAAGGAGCTGACTTTCATATGGGACAAGAGAACTGACTCTTGCTATTTAAACCACCTTGTCCGTAGAGGAAGCATAGGGTTTAGAGAAGGATAAGTGTCCAGTTTCTCTAGAGTAACAATTTCTCTGTTCTTAGGCATTTCTTCCTCCCCCTAAAAAGATGATCTGCTTTATATGCACTGCTTTCATAATTAAGTGGTCAAGCCCAGCAACAGCAATCTGAACAAGGAAACACATTTGTGAAGAAATATGTTTCGATAGATGATCTCGCCATGCATGTAGGTGTCCAATAGTTGTAAGCTGTAGGATTTGTAGGCTCACCCTCTTTATATCACTTCCACAAACTGAACTGAGTCCAAAACCCATTGAGATGTATCGGAGTCTTTCCATTGACTGCAAGATGCATTGGATCAGGCTCACTATCTTGGATAACTTTGCCTCAGATCCTTCATTCCAGCAGAATTGTTCTCAGTGTAGGATTGGGGGAGGGGAGGAAATGGCTCCAAGCCATTCTGCTTCCCTGACCCTCACACTGTGGGATCCTGGCATAATTTATAGCAGCCTCCTCTAGAGATCCTGAACCCTGGTTCTGCCCCATCTCAGCTCTAGCCACTCTCACATCCCTTACATGACATACAAGCATCCCTAAAACACCCACCAGGGGAACAGGCACTGGGTTTTTAGTCCAATTTAACAAGTTTAAAGACTCCCCAAGCTCGCTGTGAGTTGATTAATTTGGACCAATATGCTGTGGGAGATGGCCACTATATTTCATCCATTTACTATACTACTGCAGTACCTAAATATAAAATGCTCAGGGCCAGGTTTTTCCAAAGGCGCCTCAAACAGAGCTCCATTTGTGCATGAGCAATCGCTAGTAAATGTGCAAGTGTGCGTGTGCACCCCTCCAATTTACATGTGCAAGTAAGGATTTACATGCACAAACCTATCATTCACATGCACAGTGATGGAACACAAAATTTGGTTTGTGCAAAATCAGAAGCCATGGGTCTAAAATTTGACCCTCTACCATTAAGAGTGCTCAAAGGAAGTTGCCTTTGCTACAGGACCAATGGATTCTAATTTTCTATGCCCTGACAACTACACCACAGTCTTTGTGGGTATCTGTGATCTTCTCTTGCTTTCAATAGCTTTATATAATATTACTAGTCAGCTTTGGATAATGTTACACTAAGTTCCTTTGAGCACTTGTAAGATGTTTGCACGTCAGCCAAAATGAAACACTAAACCAATTAGGACAATAAGATGGCAAACTGCTAGTATGCGATAGCCAAAAAGAGCTTTGTCTAATATTTCATAAGTTTATTGAAAATGTGTTTGATGCTATAGTTAGTAATAGGCAAAGTCACCAAAAAAAGATAACTCACAACAAGGACTGGATTCTCCAGTCTGCTAAGTCCACTTTGGACATTAAGTGGCTGGAGATGGTGAGGGGAGAAGTCCCCCTTCACAGGGGAATTTGCCATTGGTGGAAAGCTGGCAGAGCCAGCTCTTCGACCTTCTACACCAGCACTTCCCTTAGGATAAGGAGATGGAGGTGGTGTGTGAGGGACGGGGAGGGAAGGGGCATGGCAGAGTGGATCCTCCAGTACTGGCATAAAGTTAAAGCTGATACTTTGCCATTGCAACTTGTGCCAGGGCTGAGCCGCTCAGGGTGCGGGAGCGCAACCAGCCCCATGACAGTCCCATCCGCTCACCGCATTTGAGCAGAGCCTAGGATGTTTCTCTCCTTTTGCAGAAAAGCAGTCCATTGCTTGGCTTTTAATGCTGAAGTGCGCAACATTAATAGCTGACATCCAGGGGTAACATTTTAATGTAGCTCATTGAAAGCAAATAGTAGAGTTCTACACACACCAACCATTTCTGCATGTTGTTGAATTATGCCCTTACCCACAACAAGGAGAGTTCAAGATACTCATTTTTATTTATTTAATACTTATACAATTAGGCTGCTTGGTAATTTTTTGACAGAACAAACTCCTTTTGTTGGAATCAAAACGGTTTGATGGAATGTGCCAGGTTTGACAAACATTTCAGCAAAAAAAGGTCCCAGGCCCAGTCTGGACTTTTTTGATCAAAACACACACACACACAAGAGACAGTGCACAGCCCACAATAGCCCAGTCATTAGGGCACTTTTCTGGGATGTGAAAGATCTGGGTTTGAGTCCCAAATCAAGAAGATCAGGGACTTGAACCTGGGCATCTCGCATCCGGGCAAGTACCCTAACCGCTGGGCTGTAGAGCCCATTTGTCTCTGATACAATGAATATGTATTTATGCAAGAGTAGAACAGTTCCAATTGGATAGACAAAGGGAGACAGTCCTAACTCAGGTCTCCCACATCCCAGGTGAGTGTCCTGTCCACCAGATGTGCACTCCATCTCTCTCTCTCTCTCTCTCACTCTCGTTTTTTCCACCAGAAGAACTTGGAAAGGTCTCTGGTTCATCCTGCTGTGGAACTGGAAAAGTTTCCAAGGAATGTTCGCAGTGTGGGAAAGCCTTTTGCCAGCCACTTCTATTGTCAACAGCCATCTATGGCCCACACAATATCACCAACATAAGACATGAATGACCAGATTTTCAGACATCTGTGAAAACACCTAGAAGTGTGTTCCTATTAGGGTTTTCCCTCATGTTGGGGTTTGCATGCATGCAACTCCAGCAAAGGCAAGATAGAACATGTCCTTTCATTGGGATGTCACAAGAAGAGGGTGGGGCCAACCTGGCTAGAAGTGATCCTAATGCGGCAGCGTACTTGCTCCAGAGAAGGAGCGCTAATTGTCTAAAAATGCTGCCTTCTCTCAGCAAAAGTCCACCCCCTTCTCTGAAGGGTAAATCCCTTCCCTATCACAGCCTGTGAATTGATCCCCCTTGCACCTGCAGGGCAAGTCTGTCCTGATGTATTTGATTTAGAGGGGGTGCAAGGGAACAGACTTATTTGTTGCCCCCGCCTCAAAAAATAAAAGTTTTGGAGATGGGAGAATGCCCAGTTTCACTTGAATCCAGAGCCAGCGTTTTGACATTGAAGTGCTGCACAAACAAACCGAATGTAACTTGACATCCCATTAGGAAACTTGCTAATTGGCCAAAGACCAATCCAAGTGAAAAATAGTGTCTGCATTTCAGATTGGAGGTACAATTTCTGAAGCCAATTAATGTGCAGGTACAGAGTGTCTCAACCTTGGTTTATTAGCCAAAGATCCAGGTTTTATAGCAGCTGGTGTTAGCCTGGGCAAGCCTGGACTTGCAGTCTGACCTTCCTGAGGTGTTTAATTGTTGTGCTTGAGAGCAAGGTTTAAACAAGTCATTGAAGGCTGACAGATCACAGGTCTATTGCAGTACTCAGGATTCTGCAGGAGATTTGAGGCTTTTGAATTGTATGAGAGTTGGCATCAGTGTACAACCATGAACACCTGAGTACAGAGCAGCCTCGGTCACCTGAAATTCCCTACTATCCAAAACAGGATCTTGTTCACCAATGCCTACTATGCATCATATATAGATACTCTGAATACAAAATGATGGGGTCTAACTTAGCTGTCACTACTCAAGAAAGAGATCTTGGAGTCATCGTGGATAGTTCTCTCAACACATCTGCTTGATGTGCAGCAGCAGTCAAAAAAAGCTAACAATGTTAGGAACCATTAGGAAAAGGATAGATAAAGAAAATATCATAATGCTACTATATAAATCCACGGTACACCCACACCTTGACTACTGGTTCTGGTGCAGTTCTGGTTGCCCCATCTCAAAAAAGACATACAAGAATTGGAAAACATACAGAGAAAGGCAACAAAAATGGGAGTATGGAACAGCTCCCGTGTGAGGAGAAACTAACAAGACTACAACTGTTCAGCTTAGAAAAGAGACAGCTGAGGTGGGATATGATAGGTAGAGTTCTATAAAATAATGTATAGCGTGGAGAAAGTGACTAAGGAAGTGTTATTCACCCTTTCACATAACACAAGAACTAGGGGTCACCCCAATTAAATTAATAGGCAGCAGGTTTAAAACAAACACAAGGAAGTACTTCGTCACACAATGCACAATCAACCTGTGGCACTTGTTGCCATGGGATATTGTGAAGGCCACAAGTATAACTGGGGTTAAAAAAAGTTAGAATAGTTCATGGAGGATAGGTCTATCTGTCACTATTAGCTAAGATGGTCAGGGATGCAACCCCATGTTTTCGGTGTCCCTACACCTCTGACTACCAGAAGCTGGGAGTTGACAACAGAGGATGGATCGCTTGATAATTACCCTGGTCTGTTCATTCCCTCTGAATTGTCTGGTGCTGGCCATAGTCAGAAGACAGGATACTGGGCCAGATGGACCATTGGTCTGACCCTGTATGGCAATTTTATGCTTATGTCACCACTGACCATATCTTCCAATATCACCTGTATGCTGGTGTATATGAATGTCTGGTTCTGTAACTAACGCCGCAAAGTGAATATTTCCTAACACCCAAATCTCCCAACTGTAAGTGAGGGCTGGTATAAAACTGGTGTACGGAAGAACCCAATGCACAGCTACAGACTAGGGACCGAATGACTAGGCAGAAGTTCTGTGGAAAAGGACCTAGGGGTGACAGTGGACGAGAAGCTGGATATGAGCCAGCAGTGTGCCCTTGTTGCCAAGAAGGCCAATGGCATTTTGGGATGTATAAGTAGGGGCATAGCGAGCAGATCGAGGGACGTGATCGTCCCCCTCTATTCGACATTGGTGAGGCCTCATCTGGAGTACTGTGTCCAGTTTTGGGCCCCACACTACAAGAAGGATGTGGATAAATTGGAGAGAGTCCAGCGAAGGGCAACAAAAATGATTAGGGGTCTGGAACACATGAGTTATGAGGAGAGGCTGAGGGAACTGGGATTGTTTAGTCTGCAGAAGAGAAGAATGAGGGGGGGATTTGATAGCTGCTTTCAACTACCTGAGAGGTAGTTCCAGAGAGGATGGTTCTAGACTATTCTCAGTGGTGGAAGAGGACAGGACAAGGAGTAATGGTCTCAAGTTGCAGTGGGGGAGGTTTAGGTTGGATATTGGGAAAAACTTTTTCACTAGGAGGGTGGTGAAACACTGGAATGCGTTGCCTAGGGAGGTGGTAGAATCTCCTTCCTTAGAAGTGGTTAAGGTCAGGCTTGACAAAGACCTGGCTGGGATGATTTAATTGGGTATGGGTCCTGCTTTTGAGCAGGGGGTTGGACTAGATGACTTCCTGAGGTCCCTTCCAACCCTGTTATTCTATGATTCTAAGTGCTGTAGACCCTTAGCCTCAAACTGGAGATACTATTGTAGATGGTTCCTTTAGGCACAGTCATGTCCTGTGTTATGTGACACGCGCATACACACCTGCTATTCACAGTCTGCATTACAGGTAGCCCATGAAGGGAGAACACTTTTCATGAGGCCTGGTCATAGAATCAATCATAGGACTGGAAGGGACCTCAAGAAATCATCTAGTCCAGTCCCCTGCATAAGGCCATGCAGGTGGGCAGGGAGTAGACAGCGAATTGAAGAAGCCTTGGTTCTGCTCCCTCTGGCTATATGCTTGCCAGAACAGCTGGAAGGTGTCAGGGAGAGGGAAATAACCTGCACTAATTATAGAGCTCTTCTCCAGGGAAAGTAGAGACCATATTGTGCTTCTGAAGCAGCAAAACTATGAGTTGCCCCTTATTCAGGTCTTAAGGTAAAGCCATAAAAACCACAATCTAGCCCATTCAGCTCAACTGGAAACACTTCTCTCTCGGAAATGGTTTTGTTCTCATGTCATCTTAAAAAAATATATATATATCACCACGTGTCCAAAAATTGGCCTACAACTTCCTGACACAAGTTAGCACACTTCAAACGCTTTCCTTCTTGCCCTGTTCATTATATTGGAACTCCCAATTGTCAGCTGTTCTTATGACTTGCCAGGCCAATATAAGCAGCTTTTTGTCAGTAGTCAGTAGAGCCAAGGCAATATTCCCAGGCAATGATAGATTAGTCAAATTTTGCTTTTGCCCCCTGTTTGCAAAGAGCCCTTGTATAAGTATTTTCCCCAGAAGAGTGAAATCCACCCCAATGGAGGAGAGCTAGAACAAGGCCTACGTGACATTTAAGTTCCAGTTAAACCCGGCCCTTGCTCTGTGCATGAATAAAGGGCTCCAGTCTCCAGGGCTGTCAATGCAGCACCTTTCACCAACACCACATTCACTTTGACTCATTTCAGGGCAACAAACCATTACAAGAGATGAGTAGTTATTAAATTTATGACCTTTTTCTTAATGAACTGCCGTTACCGCTTTGCATGCTACATAACTTGTCAATAGGAATGCAGGACATTGTGAACAAACATGTTTACTTTAGTCAGGAGCAGAAACCCAGGACAAACTTTTCAGTAATTAGAATATGCAAGCTGGGAGAATTTGGCAATTCTTCAGTTAAACAGCCTGTGAGAATCTCACGGCTCACAGCAACTTTACAGGAAATGGATGTACACCCTGATTATCTGACTTGATTAGTTCTGTGTATCAGCAGAGGGCAGCAGCTCAACACTGATGCTTCCTCTGCTGCAGGGATTTGCAACTTCTCTTGGTCTGAGAGCAGTTTTTCCTACTGGCCTCTGTAGTCATAGGAAGTCACAAGCAGGTTTTGGGTGACAATGTCACATCAATCACATGTTCTTAAAACAAATTCAAACAGCCCTTTTAACAGGCTGGGAGTGTTTGGCTGAAACCCTCACCCTGTTAACAAGTGACCATATTACTGGGGAATGCTAAGTGCATTTTGCTAACTCACTGCAACAGGTTGCTTATTACCTCACCTTGATATAAGGGAGGTGGGAATGGCTGTCTATAAAGATAAAGAAGACAGAGGGTGTGGGCTGAGCAGTCATCAAAGAGGAACCCTGGGAGCAGCCAAACCTGGGGAGAAGGCTCAAGACTCAAAACTGTTTCATTTAGTGTTCCTTTTGAATGAAATTAACTCTGAACAGAGGGCCAGCACAAAATAGAACTTCAATAGACTTAAGTGGTCCATAGATCCCATGTTGACCTTTCACAGGGGTGAGCTCCACTCTTTGGAAATAAAAGCAAATCCAAGGACAGTTTTAGGTTCTGATTCACTACAACGTGTGTGGACTTTTTCTGGAGCAGCCTGGGGAACCACTTGCTCACACCCCATGGATAACAAACAAATGATCCTGAAGACAAAAACTTAAAGAGCCCTTCCCAAAAGGGAAAGGCAAAGTGTGCAGAAAAAACAAGATGATCCCTCCCTACCAACATCAGCTGTCTCTTCAAACATACCTTGCCAAGACCTCAGGAAACCCACCATTTACCCCACCCTGAAAACATGTACAGTCTGGGGGAAGAGAGCTAAAACCAAAGCACACCAAGCTATATGGCAGTGAAATGGATGAAACTACATTTACATGATCAGATCCAGGTACATGTAGTACTGTATATTGCCCACCTTCCTTAGAATGAAAAAAAGCACTCAAGTGGCAGTAATATGTTGAGAGCACTATGGGTCACTTATTTACCATACCTATTTTGGCAAGCTTAAGTCTGCCATTAGCTATGTGAAAACTATACCACACAGTTGATCCCGGGATCGAGAGGCAGGGCAGGGTGTGTGTTTTAAAAAAAATAAAAATAAAATAAAGCATGATGCAGTTGTATAAATGGTAGTAATTCAGAGCCATCCTCTGCTTTATAGTAGGTCAAAACTATACCACAATGGGAAGCCAAAGGCTGCAACTTTATTCAGGAGAGAGTCATGCAGATGTACAGACATCACATGTGTTCAACTCCACCCCCTTGGCCAAAGGGTGCATCTTTGATCCCAGACTAGTCCGTTCCACCTGCGAGTTTTACAGTTCTTGCTTCCTTGCTTGCTTCGAAGGCCCAGCAATAGCACTCGGACCCGGTACTGTGCTAGTAGCTTTGTTAAGTCGCCTATTTGTCACAGGGAGGGTGGAAAAACTATAATTATAAGTCACACTTACTTGGTACAATCTCCCCAGAACTGTTTTCTCTCCTCTATCTAATAGTGTTTTTAATCTTGTGACCAGACGGCAATCTGCATACTTGAGCTGTCAATGCTTGACCCTGATCAGCCCACACTGCCAGGCTCCACGTCCCACTTATTAGATTTTCAAACAAGCACCTTTGTATTTTCTCCCATGCTGCTCCTCATGCTTGGGAGGCGATCCCCATAAACACCCACCTTTGGATCCCTTGTTATACTCTCCGTTGCTGTGATGCCTACCTTGACAATGGTGAGGTTGCTGGCGTGCTGAGCCCACTGTATATCATGCTGACCAACAGAGTCTCATTGATTCCTTATACTCTTTTGTCTATCTGCATTCATCTGTTTTCCCTTGCCTTATTCTTCCATTGTAAGCTCTTGGGGCAGGAATAGTCTTTTTATGCTGCCTCTGTGCAGCGCCTAGCACAATGGGGCCCTGGGCACTACGGTAATACAGATAATAAATAGTAATAACCATGACCAATAACGGTCTATGAGGCCTTGGCCTTTGTTCCTCACTATCCTAAGTGAACAAACAACCTGGGAAGGGGAAGGTGATCATGCTACAGCATTTCCTGCCTTTATCCGAACTTCAAAATGATGCATAGCAGCCTTAGCACTTCTGCACTAGTTTTCCTCTCCAGGCCTGTTCGGACCCAGATTTTCCATCTTCAGTCACTTGTGACACACGTAGAAATCCAGCATTATTTTTAACCTCAAAGGAGTCACCCACGATAGAGTTTCATTTAGAGGCCTAAGTAGCATTTAGGCCAGGTCAGATTTTTTTTTTTTTTTTTTTTTTAAATACATACCCAGTCTGCTTTCTTTGTTTCTGCCAGAGAATATCCCTCTCTCTCCTTGAGGCGCCAGTTTAAATTCCCATCAGAATTTATTAAAATCAAAGCTTCTGCAGCAGCTAGACACAAGGGGTATTTTCAGTCTGGTTATTTGCAGGACCAGGACTAAAAATCTGGGTAAACAAACACCCAGGAAAAATGACATTGCATGCAAAAATATCGTACTCACTGAAACTGCTCACATGTGTAATTTATAGTACTTAGCTCTTCTATGTCCCGATCTACAGCCTATTGAAGTTAATGGAAGGAGACTTTGGATTAGCCATTTTCATCCATTGACCTCAGAGCACTTTAAAAAGCGAAGGGGTATCATTTGCCCCATATTACAGAAAGAAAACAGAGGCAAAGTTGCTTGCCTCAGGTCAGACAACAGATCAGGAGCAAAACTGGAAACAGAACCCAGGTCTCCCAAGTTTCAATCCAATGCCTTGCTCATTGGACTACTACATCACCTCCCCGCATTAGTGTTTGCGGGTTTGGGCCCAAAAGAGTACAAGATGTTCAAGGGCAGGGACAGTATCTCTACACTTCTGTGCAGCATTTAGGCACACCGTTGTTTGCTCTAGAAAGAAATACGTCAGACACCCTCTGATTAAGCACTCACCCAGTTTACTCTGCTCTGTGGAAACTCTATCCTGATGTATTTCCTAGCTACGATTTATGCTCTTATTTGTAGGCATTTCCACAGCGCTCACTATGACAACATTTTGTTCCACCCAACTGTTGCACATTCCATGTGCTATGAGATCTATTCAGTACCCCCTATCCCCATCCTTACCCCAACTACTGAATTACTGAGCAAGGAATTATTGTTCTGTGCAGTCACAGAGGACATTGGCTGTCCTATGGATGAATCTGACATTAATTTGACACCAGATCTTTTGTTTCCTGAACTTGGACTAAGAGCCATACTCTGCAGTTTTCTCTGCTACTCATTGAGAAATACTCGGTCTGTGTTGACACTAGCCTGTTTTGGGATATCTCACAGTGTTTCACTGTTGCCTGTATGGCTCCATTGTATGGCAGCAGTAAAGATGGCGGTGAACCTGGTGTAGACAGGGCATTGATATTTTCACCACCGTAGCGTAACTCTCCATAGAGGGGATCTAAGCGACAATGGTGGAAACATCAGAGAACAGTCCCCTGGGTACACTGTTGCTCCCACGAATTGAGCTGATTTAGTAGCAGTCAAAGATGGGTAGATTTCCAAAAAAATATCTGGTGTAGACAAGGTGTATGAAGAGAGTCAGTGTCTAGGGATGAAGAATTGCAAACCTGCATTCTAAGCACAAAGCCGTAGTGGAGTAGAGAGAAATTCCACACTAGATGGCCTAGAAATCTTTAGCTTTTAGACATCGTTCTTGTGCCAAGAGGTTGGATGTGTGAATCTTTGTTTCCTTACATTTATACTTATGCAATCCTTGATAACATCATGTGGCTGGCTAAGCCAAGTGTCCAGGTGACCAGCTTCTGCAGTAACTAGCTCAAGAATGTTCTGGGAGCAGGCAGCAAACATAACTGTCCAAGCTACAGGGATTTCTTGTGTGTTGAGCTGGAGACACTATGGTACATAAGGATTTAAATCCATGAAGTAGAGGGTTTTCAACCTCTGTTTCCCAGCTGTTAATAATCCTGATGCAGTACCTGTAGGTGGCAGCAGAGGGAAATTAACAGCGTTAGCGAACCCAGTGCGAAATGTTTGTGCAGATATGTCAATGTTTACAGGATAGTTGGAGAGGGTGTTATTTCTCCTGAGACATCAATCACTTTTACTTTTTTTTCTAGTATTTGTTACGAACAAAATCAAGTGCTCAGGGATTAAAAGAACCAAACATTAGAAGTCACTTGTTAAAGAAATAGAAGATATAACCCATATCGTCACACAGCAGTTCTTAATATCGATCAGATGTTATGAAAGGTAAGTGGCTTCAGATCAAGATAAGAATGCCACTGCAATAGATTATACTTTGATTGCAAGCTCTTTGGGGCAGTGATCATCTTTTTGTTGTATGAGAGTACAGCACCTGACATAACGGGGGTCTGGCCCCTCACTGGAGCCCCTATACATTACTATAGTACAAATAACAAATAGCTTTGACTGATAGAGTTGTTAGTTGCCATTAGCCAAAATTATTTGCTAAGATTTTACAACCTGTTCTATAACATTTGGACTTTTGATTTCAGGTAGGGGGTAGTTAATACAGATGCATGAAACCCAGAGTCTTCCCACATATATATGGTGGGATCAGGCGATTGTATGACGATACGCATGTCTGCACAACCCCCAGAAGTGAGCCTCTCAGACCCATTCAACAGATTTGCAGTAGCAGGGCTGGGCTAGCATTCTAAAATTAGCTGTGTGGACAGCACTTTGGAGCTGTGGATCGGGCTGGAGCCTGAGCTCTGAAGCCAACCCCCTCCCCTGGGCTTCAGGGTCTGAGCTCCAGCCAGAGCTGTGACTGCAAAGTGCTGTCCACACAGCTATTTTTAGAGCATAAGCCTGAGCGCTGCTAGCCAAAATCCATCAATCCAGGCTGGGGCGCTTGTTTCCATAGGCTGCATAAACATAACCTACCAGGGCTGGAGTTTCAGTATAAAAGGATCAATATGCCTACAGTGAAAATGTAATTTTTCTGTTTTCCTTCTATAGGGAGTGTTTGAGATGGAACATAGAGGAACTTTCATCTGTTGAACTCACAGAGCTGCTATTTATGAGCATTGATTTCCTACTTTGAATGTCGGTCTTGACCCTTATGTCCCCAGCTAGCATTTTGCATAAACAAAAGAGCATTGCAAAGAAGTCAAAGCCGGATGTACCTACAGCAAATAAATCTCTTCCTTGCTGACAAACACAGAATGAATTGACCTCTTGCACGTCACGTCTGGTCGTCTGACCAAAACTGCCAGTCACAGCTTTACCTCTAGAAGCCTGCTTGAGGCACAGGATGAGGGACATGAAAGTAACATCACTTACACCAAAACAGTGAAGGGCAGGATTTCCTCTGCCGCATTCATTACTACCGCATTCATTCCTCTACCGCATTCATTGTATCATATTGCAATGAAAGTTATAACCACAGCTGGGCAAATACCTGAAGATACGTTGTGTGACTATTGGCTGGAATTTTAATTAGCAAGTCAATAAAATGATCATAATTTTCTCTGCTGAAGCCCCTTTTTGGGTATTCACTTTCTGCAAATATTGTACTGGATGAGTGAGTTCACTAGCAGGCGTGTTTGTGGAAACAGTGAATTTTAAGTAGATGTCAGGGAATATTTGCAGAAAGTGAATGCCGTCGAACTCATGAATGAGAGCATTTGCAGCTGAAAACCTAATTCTAGTGATTTTACTCATCCAGTTGGAGGACAAGAATAATACCACATAACCTACACATGCTGTCAAAACTAGCCAACTTTCCTCAAGTTTCAGAGGCTGAATACCAGAAGCAAACTCAACTAGCAGTCCTTGTGGCACCTTAGAGACTAACACATTTATTTGGGCATAAGCTTTCATGGGCTAAAACCCACTTCATCAGATGCATGGAGTGAAAAATACAGTAGGCAGTATATATATTACAGCACATGAAAAGATGGGAGTTGCCTTACCAAGTGGGGGGTCAGTGCTAACGAGGCCAATTCAATCAAGGTGGAAGTGGCCTATTCTCAACAGTTGACAAGAAGGGGTAAATATCAACAAAGGGAAAAAAAACTTTTTGCCGTGCTAATGAGGCCAATTCAATCAGGGTGGACGTCGCCCATTCCCAACAGAAGCAAACTGCTCGTGAAGAAGTGCCACACCAGAAATTACATTACACAGCAAACAACAGGAAATAAAAATAAGTGAAAACTATTCCTGCTCGCAAATTGCCAGCGAGCCATGTATAGTGGCCATGTTCATAGGGTAGATGATTAATTATAATAATTTACTCAGCTTTATATATAAACTTATGGCACAATACCATGAACATTTCCTTCGTAGTATGATTTTTGTCATTAGACACATTGGCCCATAACATTATAGTGACACCAGCTGATTCCAGTGGCAGCACACATTTATGCTAGCAGAGGTTCTGGCCCAGTAAGCTTTTATTTTACCCCTCCCCTCCAAAAAAAACCCCAAACCAAACCCAGAGACTTTCAGATCCTAACGTCACAATATGGGATACAAAACAGTGGGAAGAGTTCTCACATAGTGCTACGGAATCATTGTGCGCGGGTAGTTAGGAAGCTGCAATACATCTAAACACATTCCTTTTCAAAACAGTTGCTTTGCATGTAGATCAGTTGAGGTGGTGGAGCCCAGTGATAACATGACCTCTAGTTCCTTTGGTTCCATTTTACCAATGTCAATGCCATCCTGCATTGGTGCCTATCCAAGTCACGGCTGTAACAAGGAAACAGCTACGGCAAAAACTGTTTGAAGAGCAGCATCAGGTGCTGCAAGTATAAAGGTAGGTGCGGTGGGCCACATTTGCTGCCTGAGGTCTGCCAGTGGAACCCAGCCTGCAGGCCTTTGGAAGCAGGAAGTTCTGTCCTAGAGCAGGGCACTGCAAAGCAAGGTACTTGCAACTCCTATTTTGCTGTGGAGCCCAGAGCCCACCAGTGCAGACCATAGAATGCATGACGATGGCCCAGCTCCACACAAGGCCCTAGGGAGATTTGCTGATTCAAAAGGCATCCTTATGGATCCTCAGCCAGTGTCGAAAGCCCCCTCCCCCCGCTGCCACCTTGCTGCTCCCAACGTGAGTCTCCTTTGAGGCACAGCCACCCCTATGGGCACAGGGAGCCGGGTACTAAGCGATACCTATTTTTAAAGCTGAAGTTGCATTAGACTCCCTAACAAGGTTAAGATGGCAGGTTTATAGGGTTAGAAATGAAACTGTTAGGCTTGTGGTGCCAATCCTATTTACATTCTCCAAGCCCCAATCCCATTTACACTCTCCAAGCCCAGATGTTACACCTCCGTTGCCCCACTGAAACCATTGGGGTGATATAGGGTGTAGGCTAGTGCTGACTTTGGCCCTGGGATTGATGCACTGGAATGGGCATCTTCACATTTTTAGCCTCCAGGCTGCAAGAGAAATGGCACACTGGAAAGAAACCCGGGCTAAGAGTGACCAGTGTGACAAGCGATTCCAGGTGCCTACTGGAATCTTAAACACCTTAAAGGGGCCTGATTTTCAGAGAGTGGGTGCTCAGCACTTTCTGATGAATTAGGTCCCTTTATGAGGTCTCAGATTAGGCACTCAATTGTTAAAGTCCCCCAGGGACTCGTTACTTGCTCGTTACTTGCAAAAATCTTGGTCATTGTGTTTTTGAAAGCAATGAAATTCTTACTATTAAAAGATTTTTATTACTCAGATAAGAAACCTCAAAGACAATGGTCAAGTTAATTCCTTGTGATCTCAGTGCATTTATGAATTTGGTCCATGCAATTTGACTCCTGGGCCTGTCAACTCTATAGAATCAGGTTATTCCATGTAAAATAACTATGTGAAAGGCAGAGCAAGGCTGCAGTGTGAGAGAATGAGTGTAGAAAAAGGTCACAGTTCTGAGTTTAACGGGAGCACTCAGTGCTCCTACATTAAAGATTTAAAAGAGGGGACTGCCATGCTTTCAAGTGCACAAGGGGATTGTAATGCGGAGCAGAAATGTGTACCACATTGTCACTGATTGCAATTCTAATGGAATATATTGTGAAATGCTTGTAACGATACATGCTTTTAACTTACTCACTCAAATGCTAATTGGTCTCACTCCTTATGTCCTCCAGCCTCCGCTTGTACTTGTCTAGATGGGGAAAATGTAAAGGAATGACAAATACCTCCACCCTAATTCCAGTTCCGTTAGGTCATGTACCACTCCATTTTTATGGATCTTAAAAAAATTCCTTCTACCATAGAATAAGTTTGCCAAGCAATATAAACACAGTCCAAATGAAGAACCAGGAAGCGCATTCCCCACTTAGCTCAGTCAAGTTTGAGATTCATATGGAATTTCTCTGACAATCATTTATACTGGTTAGGAATGTTTCAGACTATCTATGGGAAAGTTGCTTGTTGTTTAAGGGCAGTACTTTTTTGGACGTGGGAGTTGTTTTGTTTAAGAAAAATAAAGGGAGCATGTTTCTCTGCTTTGTTACATCAGTACAGGACATGTGGAAAAGCCTCCGATTCATGCAATAGGAATTTCTTGTGTGGATGAATACAGAACGACTGTGAAGCATTTGCATGACATAGTCCCTGTGCAATAGAGAAGTTCTATTTTTCCATTTTTACAGACAGGGAACCGTGGCATAGAGAGAT
Organism: Eretmochelys imbricata; assembly: GCF_965152235.1. Taxonomy (NCBI): domain Eukaryota; kingdom Metazoa; phylum Chordata; order Testudines; family Cheloniidae; genus Eretmochelys; species Eretmochelys imbricata. Next base: position 116,191,468 of record NC_135577.1, read on the forward strand.
TAAGTAATTAAGCTTCCAACTGTTGGAGTTTGTTAAACTGAAGCGACACAAATTCACACTGGAAACACAATGCACATTTTTTGACAGTGAAGGTAAGTAACCATTGGAACAATTTACCAAGGGTCATGACGCGTTCTCCATCACTGGCAATTTTTAAATCAAGAATGAATGTTGTTCAAAGAGGTTATGCTCTACTTCCAACTGGAATTAATTGGGGAAGTTCTATGGCCTGTGTTATGCAGGAGGTCAGGCTTACATGATCATGATTCTGGCCTTATCTATGAAAAACTTGTCCAAAGTCACAGAGGAAGTCTGGTAGGGCAGGGAGTTGAACCCAACCATTTTGTCTGGGTTTCAGATCAGTGCCTTAGAACTAAACTATCCTTCCTCTCAGCTGTGGTAGACATTCTGGAAGGAATACGAGGAAGGGTGAAAGGGCATCACCTATGTTATGTCAGCAATTCTCTTATATTAGCAGGCTTCATCTTAGTATATATCATACCATGCTGGGCTGGGAATCAACTTCTTAGGAATTGTATTAGTGAATGTAAGTGCTTTTGGCTTGCTTAGAAGTTTACAGTGTGTACAATGTGTTGGGGATTGTGTGCGAGTGGGGACCAGAGGCCTAGTAGCTGCTAGCTGAGTGTGCACAACCAAGGCTCTAGCCTCCTGTCCTTTGATCATCCTTCCCATGTGTGTTAACAAGGGCGCAGGGCTGACGTAGGGAAAAAGGGCTCAAAAAGCCAGTCACTAAGTGACCAAGGGGAGGTAGGAAGCCAGGGGCAGCAAACTGGGGCCTTTGTAGCCGGGAGAGAGCATGAGAGCAGCATGATTTGGGAAGGCCACAATGCCAGTGCCAACAATACTCCTGGCTTCTCCTCTTGCACCTGTGTGCAGACAAAGACCCTGACCATGGATGCCTCTACCCAGATCCTGGTGTGTATTTCCAGAGATTGTAGCCTGTATTTCCCCTGTCATAGAAAGTCAGACTGGAGAGATCAGCCAGTGTTAGAGATGCCTACTGGTAGAATCTCTGAGGAAGCAGGTGGCAGAGCTACAGGGGGAGGTGGCTAGGCTGAGGAGCATCCGTGCACTTGAAGAATTCATTGAAATTATGCATGTTGAGGCCTCCAAGGTTGAGGCAGCAATCCAGCTGGAGAGGACTACAGTAGCACCACAAAGGGAGGAGGAAATGGCTCCTTCACAGGGAGGAACCTGGCTGCTGATTACTTCTGGCATGAGGCAGTGCTCCAACCATGCTCCCAATCCATCAGACATAGAGGTTAAGAAAACAACAACCACCAATGTTATGTTGCCCTGGCAACAAGAGATGAGGGATCTCCCCCAAAAGGTGGAGGAGGAGAAGCTCTGTACTCCGAAGGGTGGTGGTGGTTAGTGACTCCCTTCTAAGGGGGATGGAGGCATCCATCTGCCAAACTGACCTGGCCTCCCAGGAGGTATGCTGCCTTCCAGGGGCCCATATCCAAGACATTATGAAGGGATTGCCAAGCATCATCCAGTCCTCTGACTACAATCCCATGCTGCTTATCCACGGGGCACTAATTATACTGCAATATTTGACCCTGAGCAGATCAGAAGTGACTTCGGGGCTCTGGGATGGAGGATGAAGGAATTGGGGGTGCAGGTGGTGTTCTCATCACTCCAGTCAAGGGAACAGGGAATAAGGAAACAATTTAAAAGTCTCAAAGTCGACAGGGCCTGAGAAATATATCCTAACATACTTAAGGAACAGGCTTAAGAGATCTCTGAACCATCAACGATGATCTTTGAGAACTTGTGGAGGACAGGAGAGATCCCAGAGGGCTGGAAAAGGGCAAGTACAATACCTAGCTATAAAGGGGAAAATAAGGACAGCCCAGGGAATTATAGACCATTCAGCTTAACTTTGATACCTGGAAAAATAATGGAGCAAATAATCAAAATCAATTTGTAAGCACCGAGAAGATAAGGTGATTAGTAAAAGTCAACATGGATGTGTCAAGAAAAAAATCATGTCAAACCAATCTAATATCCTCCTTTGACAGGGTAACAAGTCTGGTGGGTAAGGGGAGAATAGCAGATGTGACATATCTTTACTTTAGTAAGGCTTTTGCTACTGTCTCTCATGACTTTCTCAGTCGAGAAGAACTTACTATGAGATGGGTGCACAACTGGTTGGAAAAGCATACTCAGACAGTAGCTATCAATGGGTCAGTCAAGCTGCAAGGACATACTGAGTGGAGACCCACAGGGATCTGCCCTGGGTCTGGTTCTAGTCAGTATCTTCATAAATGATTTTGAAAAATGGCAGAGAGAGTACACATATAAAGTGTGTGGATGATACCAAAATGGGAGGGGTTGCAAGCACTTTGGAGGACAGGATTAGAATTAAAAAATTATCTTGACAAACAGGCGAAGTGACATAAACAGAATGGAATTCAGTGAGGACAAATGCATGGTACTACACTTAGGAAGGAATAATCAATTGCAGAAATATAAAATGGGAAAGGACTGCCTAATAAGGAGTGCTGCAGAAAAGGACCTGTGGGTTATAGTGGATCACAAACGAAACATGAATCAACAGTGTAACACTGTTTAAAAAAAAAAAAAGCAAACATCTTTCTGGGATGTATTAGCAGGAGTGTTGTAAGCCAGACACAAGAAGTAATTAGTTTACTCTACTCAGCACTGATAAGGCCTCAGATGGATTACTATGTCCAGTTCTGAGCACCACATTTCAGGAAAGATGTGGACAAAAACTGGAGAAAGTCCAAAGGAGAGCAACAAAAATTATTAAAGTTCTAGAAAACATGACCTATGAGGAAAGATTTTAAAAGTTGGGTTTAGTCTGGAGAAGAGAAGACTGAAGGGGGACAGGCTACCAGTCTTCAAGTACATAATATGATAAATTGTTCTCCTTATCCATTGAGGATAGGGCAAGAAGTAATGGTCTTAAATTGCAGCAAGGGAGATTTAGGTTTAAAAACTTCTTAACTGTAACAGTAGTTAAACACTGGAATAAATTGCCGAGGGAGGTTGTGGAATTTCCATCACTGGTAGTTTTTAAGAACAGGTTAGATAAACACCACTCTGGGACAATCGAGATAATACTTAGTCCTGCCTCAGTGCAGGGGATTGGACTAGATAACCTATCGAGGTTCCTTCCAGTCCTATATTTCTATGAGGAGATGATGTATAATGTATTTGTAGTTTCCATCCCACCATTTCAGCCTTGGAGTCAGACCTTACTGTCAGTTTTACTGTCTTTTCCAATGCAAACAACCTCACAGCACAGACATTATCCACACTTTCTTATAAACTGGCTTCCACTCTAAGAAAGCTCTATGGAAAAATTATATCTGCCCCCCCCCCTCAAAAAAAAAAAAAAACAACAAAACATTTCACACAGTTCTATTTAAATAGGACATAAAACTCTTCACTCCACAGTGGGGAGGCAGATAGAAAAGCAGCAAAAATATGTTTTTATTTTTTATTTAATTGGAACAGTTAAACAATGGGAAAACATTTGCTACTGAACTTGTGGAAGATTCAAATGACTCCAGAAACAATGGCGATCCACAGAGCTATTAAAACCTTGACAGAATGGTCAGTTCTCTGCATCATCAAGAGCTTATTCTGACTGGCATTTGCTTTTGTTGTCTGTGGGTGACTGTGTCCTACTCTCCTGATTACATGGGCTAGATTCTGCCCACCAGATGCACAGGAAAACATGGTGGCATCTGTGTCAATAAGGCAGTCTCAAACTCAGAGGATAACGCAGCTTGAAAATATTGCAGATCTACAGAGAGAATGAAAAATAGCAAAAGGCTTCTAGGAGCAATGAATTGGCACCAGTGAGTAACTGCAGTTCAGATTCAAATCGAGGCAGACTTCGAGTAATGTTGTGGTTTGAACCAAAGAGTTTACATGGCCCTACAAGCTGGAAACAAGCACTCTGTTCACACAATTCTTTGATTTCTTTATTTTTACAAAAAAGTAATTAGAATGCATTCAAGAGATGGAAACAGGCAGTGTCAAGAGAAATGAAATGTGGATTAAACCCCAAATACTCTCAATTCGTTAAGTCCGTATTTGAGGCATGATTTAAACTCAGATATGTATTGCCTAATTCAGATGCTTGTAGTGACAATAACATTAACCCCTTTGGCGCTGGAGGCTAGGGTTTCCCAATACCAGCTCTAAATAGATGCCAGTTGTAATGCAAACATGCAGTGGGGATTATCCATGTTTTTCTCTGAACTGTGCCAAGAAACTCCTCGTTTGTGAACAGTTGATCCAGCTGAATTTAGAAAAACACCATGCTCCTCGGAGGTTGAATTCTAGCACTTGCCAGATCATTCAGTGGAGACAGAGTATACTTTTTAAGCAGGATATGTCTTGTTAGTTGGAAAAGCTTAAAAACCAACACTTCAGGGCATTTGGCTGCAGAAAACTTCCACTAAGGAAGCATAAAGGTTTCCTGAAATCATGTTACAAAAGGAGGTAAGAGCCCTAGAAACTACAGAGTTTTCTTATTTTCTTAAATCCTAAACTGGTGCGGTATCTTCATAGGGATAAATGATTCCTTATTTACACAGTGCCTCTCTCCTTTAAGTATTTTATAGGGATGTAACATATGCAGAGCAATTGAAGTTCCGCCACCTCTGAGGGGGGAGGCCACCAACCCAACCGGTGCACAGCAGACCCACGTGCTGGAGAGGAAACTGTGAAATCTCATGTTCCTAAAGGCCCTGCTTAACTTCAAGGACATGCTTAAGTGCTTTGCTGAAACAGGGCCAGAGTGGAACAAGCTCGATGCACTCGATTCCATAGAGACTGTATGGCCTTGATTCAGTAGGAACAGGCCCTACATGAATACGAAGCCCTAGTGATTTGCCCGTCTGCCTTTTTCAGGGCCTCTTGTGCGCGCTGTGGCTGTCTTGTTTAGATGATAAGCACGACTGTCTAGTGTGCCTAGGATGTGTCTGTGATTAAGAAAAATAAAGATTTTCTGCCCCTCCGGTAGCTTCAGAGCATGTTGTAGAGAGTTTTGGGTATGAGACATTTTCTCACACCCCACAAATATTTCAGTACGTGCACTTGCCTATTGTTCTCACTCCCCACTAACCTGTCTATTATTATTAAATTTGCATTGCCCGGAGGCCCCAAGTGAGATAAAGATGTACAGCACCCAGTGCAATGACAAACACATTTAGACTGTGAGCTCCCTCAAAGCAGGGACCCAGCCAATAAGTAAGTGATTTCGCTCACACACACAGTTTTGGGAAAACTTCTGTCCCCCACACCCCAAAACAGAATGATCTAAATTGCTTGAATGCAATACTCTGAATGAAGCTGTTGCTTTGAACATGTACAGACAGTGATTACCATAGCAACAGAAGCTATGTGTGAAAAGCCCTGGGAACAGTTCCTCCTCCCCCCATTCAGGTTTCTTTTCAGTTTTTTTTTTTTTTTTTAATAGGTGCCCATATCAATTCACTCCAAGAACCAAACACCTAGGGAGACACTTTGAAAGCAGCGAGCCAGATTAGCACAGCATGACACCAATTATCATACTGGCAAACCAGCTTTGTGGGTGCCCCACACGGAAAAAAATATATTCTCCAGTATCTAAGGAAAGTCGAATAAGGCAAATTGAAAGAAAGTCAATTGTGGGAGGGTTTGCTTCCTTCATTTAGGGCCTTAAAAAGAATATCCAAAATTCATCCTGAGCAAATCCTGTACAGCACTGTTTACTTGCCCAGTAGTTAAATCAACATAGGCGCAACAAAAATTAAATCAATTTAGCATCAGGTTGCTAATAACTAGAACAGCACAAATGCATTTAGGTTAAGCAACCCCATAACAAGCAGCTTATTAGAATGAGTTACAATTAGTTTACTTAGAAAGCCAGTACAACTTTCAAACCCCCCCCACCCACCTCCTGAAAACGGGCTCCATTACTGTGTGTGAAACGTTAAGACGGAGCAATTTTAACATTCTTGTAAACATAAAGGGTCATATTCCCAACAAGTGGCAGAGCTCTCCATTGGCTTCCTTGGAACTATGTCAGTTTCAACCAGTGAGGATCTGCCTCAGAGTTCTTTTCATTGACTTGACTTGTAGCCAAAGAATCACAGTAAAGGAAAAACATTTTATAGAGTGACAGCAGGCTGTTTCTTTTTTCTTTGGAGTTTAGGATTTCAGGTATAACCAATTCTAACCCAAATTTGAGTTCATCTTATCACTCGTTTCCGAGGATCCAGATGCCTGCTAGTTTATTCATGAAAACATTTATCAATTTGAAAAGTTTTATCAATTGTAATGACAAATATTTGTTTTAAAATCTGTACTAGAAATTAGAGCTGGTCTAAAAATATAAGGGTTCTCGCCAACTCCCTCTGAAAAATTGAATTTTGTCAGAAATTCTAAATTTGGAAAGGATAGATCTGATCTCTCATTAAGTGTTTGATCCATTATTCACTATTGTTCTGTTTAACAGGTTACAGTCAAGCAAGAAGGAAGCAGAAACACCATGTGACCTATTGCACACCATGAACAGTGAATGGCAGATAATAGTGTTAAGCTTTGTCTACACTAGCACTTTTGTCAGTCAGGGGTGTGAAAAAAACAAAACAAACAACAACCCTTGACTGACATAAGTTTCACCAACAAAAGCGCCGGTGTGGACAGGGCTATGTCGGTGAGTGACACTCTCCCGCCAACATCACTACCGCCGCTCATTGGAGGTGGTTGAATTATGCCAGCAAGAGAGCTCTTGTCCTTCAGCATACGGCGACTATTCAGGAGACCTCACGCTGGCACAGCTGCAGCAGTATAGAGGTGCCACTGTAAGGTCTGCAGTGTAGACACAGCCTCGGTGAACAGTTGCCAATCAATAGGCAGAAATGTAATCACACCATTTGAAGACTTCTTAAGATACATTTGCAGAAGTCTGGATCAGCCCCCAACCAAACCACAAAAAAGGATTAAATTAATTGGATCGTTTATCTACAGTGAGTAATTCCATCAACTCCAATGCCCAGGCAAAAGTCTTGCTCACAAGTTTTGGAAGATGTAGATTGATGTAAATATTAAACCATATCATTGTACTCTACCAGCCGTAGAGAAACTCCCTCCCTCCCAGTGTGACTTTGAGAAGAACGTGTGGTTTAAAGATGCCTCAGAGGAGCTGTGCAGATGTAGGGGAGTAGAATTAACAGCTACAATCTCAGGATAACGTGAAGGAGGACAGAACCATTATACAGAAGGCCAAGTTTTAGTTTTTGGGCAAGCGTGAAGGTATTAAAAAGACATTAACCATTTTTCAAGTAAATACAGGCTAGATTCTCAGCTGGTATAAATCAACATAGTTCCAGTGAAGTTAATGGAGTTATGCCAATTTGCACCATTTTACTGCTGTTTGTATTCCTTGTATTTTTTTTTTTTATTGCCGTAGAACCCAGGATCCCCAACAGAGATCAAGGCCGTATTGTAGTAGGTGGTGCATGTGCACATAAGAAACAGCCCTGGCCCTGAAGAGATTGCAGCTTAATAAACCAAACCAAGGGGTGGAGAGAGGGAATTATTATTTCCCCTATTTTATAGATGGGGAGCTGGAGCAGAGAGAGATGGTGTGTGACCATGAGCATGTAACTCAGTCTATAACAGAGCCAGGGGTTGAAGCCAGATCTCTTGAGTCCCAGTCTGGTACCTTAATCATGAGACCATCCACCCAAAAAACCTCATTGTCATTTTTCAGAGTAGTAGCCGTGTTAGTCTGTATCCACAAAAAGAACAGGAGGACTTGTGGCACCTTAAAGACTAACAAATTTATTAGAACATAAGCTTATGTGTGCTACAGCTCACTTCATCGGATGCATAGTCATTGACATAGTTGGCTGACAGTGACTCAGAACCAGAAAAGGCTTTTAGCTCTGATGATACAGAATGAAAACATGCATGTTACAAATTTACTGTTTTCTGGAAGGAAATATGGATGTGTTGGTAAATCTATAGGAGTGTTTCTCACACCATCATCTTTATAAATGTGCTTTTCAGCTTCTGTGCCTCATGGCATTTTTTATACAAGATCACTAGGGTAATGAGGAGAAGTATTTCACACACATTAAAAATGTTAAGAAAACTCATCAGGTGCAAAAATATAAACAGCAGGCTGCCAGAGATATTACACAACACACAAGCAGGCAAACAATGAAAAGTGAGGTGCCAATATTCAGGTCAAATTGCCTTAGCTGTGAAAATAGCTTAAAGGAGTGAATATTAATGAAACAGTATTTTTTTTTAAACTAATGAATGCTGCTTTTCTCTAAGCTTCACTGTGTGCCATGGTATGGGTGAATGCTAAACCCTGCTATCTCATTCATTACCCCTAGGTTCTAATTAATCCTTATTCTGCTTCCTGAGAAAGTCATGTTTCCCGTCAGCCCCCGGCCCTCAAATTCCCTCTGTCCCGTTCTCCCTCTCTGGCTCACTTTTACCTTTCACGTTTACCTTTGTCATAGCTGGAGAACTTTGACAGATACCCTCAAACAAACCCTCAAATCTCTCTTACGCCAGCTGTTTTCTTTTTAAAACCAGAGAAATCTTCTCTAAAAAAAATTGATAATTACAATCCATTTGTAATAATTGCCTAAATTAGAATACAATAATAAATAATTCAAACCAAAGCTCTTTGGAGAAAGGACTGTCTTTTTGTACTGTGCACCTAGCACAACGTAGGCCTTGATTCATGACTAGATCCCCTAGGCACCACTGCATTACAAATAACATAAAAATTCTGGATCTAATTATTCATGTAATTAACATTATTTTTGCATTGGAGCAACATCTCTTCAAATCTAGTTTGTTTATTTAATGCAACTAAATCAATGTGCTGTTTTTTAACCTGGCTATGGGTATGTCTACCCTAGAAACATTACCACAGCGCACGTGCAGCTGTGCCTTCGTAGCACAGAGGCTCACTACAGTGATGGAAAGGGTTCTTCCCTTGCTGCAGTAAATCCACATCTCTGAGAGTAAGGGGGCAACTAGGTTGACGGAAGAACCTAGCCGTGGTTACACTGGGGCTTAGGTTGGCTTAATTACATCTCTCAGGGGAGCAAATTTTTCACCCCCTGAGCAACACAGCGAGGTCCGCTAACTTTGTAGTTTAGACTTGTCCTATTAAGGCTCTGATTCTGCAAACCTTTATTTAAGTTATGATCCTGTTAATCTATGTTTAGCCCTCACATATGCTTGCTTTCTGTGAACATTCAAACCACTGAGATCGATGGACAAAAGTGTTTGTGGAAAGGGAATTTCAAGTTGCTCCATGTACATTTATGGAAAATAATTTAAAATTGGTGAACACAAGTGTTCACATTTGAAGTACAGGCTGTTGCCAACTCAAATTTTGAATCTTCATAAACAGCCCATACTGTGAGATTTGAGATCTTTGTCAAAGAAATTCAGACAATTAATTTGAGGAAACAAATATTCCCTGAGCAGAAAAAGTAGTTCCATTAGTTCCAAATTCACTGCAAAATTATCCACACTACTTGTAATATGAATAATACTTGCAAGGAGTGCTTTCAGGAAATCACATCCCTGTTAAAGCCATCCCTATTCACGTGTTTAAATCCCACTGAAGTCGAGAAGACACAACAAGCACATGCTTAACTTTAAACAAAGTAATTAAGTACATCTTTAATTGGGACCCAAGTAAGGGTTCCATGTGTCTTTTCAAGAAGAAGAAGCGATTATATGCGAGACCAGTAATTTCATGAATGATCAGTAATACAGTAATGACACAGCGTGTGGTGTGCTTTTAAGTGAAGACAGGCAGCAATGGGGGAAATACTGGTAACACCCATTGCTGTAGTAAGGAGTTTCACAGCATACCGGACATTGTGCTGCATCTCAGCACCTCCTCAGGGGCCAAGGGCGCCACTTGCAGTAACATTTCATAGGGCCACTCGTTCACTATTTCATTCCCAACTTGCTTTGCCCAATTGCATTTTATTTCTTTAAAGCAACAAGAGTGACTGGAAGCATATGACAGGTTTCAGAGGAGCAGCCGTGTTAGTCTGTATTCGCAAAAAGAAAAGGAGGACTTGTGGCACCTTAGAGACTAACCAATTTATTTGCGCATAAGCTTTCGTGAGCTACAGCTCACTTCATCGGATGCATTCGATGAAGTGAGCTGTAGCTCACAAAAGCTTATGCTCAAATAAATTGGTTAGTCTCTAAGGTGCCACAAGTCCTCCTTTTCTTTTTGGAAGCATATGGGCAGCGAGCAGGGTCTCATACTGATACAAAATACAATAGTGATCGTTGTTTAGGCATTTGTGAGATGAAGAAAATACAGTTGTTGGCTACTGTGTTTATTCTGGCTGAGATTTCCAAAGCAGCCTGTGGGTGCAGGGTGCCCAATGCCCACTGAAACTCACCATAAAGCTCCTTGAAAATCTCCATATTCACCAGTGTATCCTAGCAAGTTCTCTCTCTACAGGCCTGATTCAAAGGCCATGGACTTCAGTGGGTTCTGGATCAGACCCTCTAGGAACGTTACTAGAAATAGAAAGCCACCTAGAACAATCAAATCTAAACTGACACGTCATCAGTACGACTGAGAGACTCCCTAGCTTACAAAGGATTGAGACCTTCCCTATCATCTCATCCTATTAGAAAAACCCACCATCCTCCCCTTCCCTAGATAGCTGGGGAGAGGATGAGGTGAAGAGTTAACATCCGGGGGATGCCGCAAGATGCTGAACACAAGGGCCCGGATACAGAAAGTCACGTCTGCATGTGATTTTGGCCTTAAAAAAAAAAAAGCTATAAATAATCTTCTGGATTTGGTCTGAACCAAAGGACCTGAGTGATTTCAGGGCATTTTCATTCACTCCGCAGGCTCTTGGAGAATTTGGGGATCAACAACATCAAAAGCCTTGTAGGCGTGTGGTTGCACTACCCTTGTTCATGGAGAGGAGGTTGGTCATCCACCAGAGCAGCAAGTGTTGTCTCTGGGCATTGCCCTGAAGCCTGACAGAGGGATGCTGGAAACAGGAACCTGAGAAGCAGTGTCGGCGGCTAGTGTGTTGCTTACTTCACAATTAGCTCACTTAAGAGAGGTGAAAGTGAGTGGTAATTTGACCCATACTGCAGAAACCATTGCTCAGCAGCAGAGATCTTGCAGACTGTTGCACTCTGAAAGGTTTCCCCTTATTAAAAGAAGAGTTTATTATCCAGGCTGGTAGGGAGTATCAGGTGTTCTTTATGCTCTCTTAATATCTAGGATGGACAGGGGCAAAGTCAGTGGGGTAGCACCGAGGACCCTCAATGTTTCCAGGACTACTTTGGAGAATGAACAGAAGAAACCCAAGCAAGACAATGGAGTCTGATTATCATTGCTGCCATGGCAAGGAACAAAGAGGAACGTGATTCTGTGCTACCAGCCTAAGGCAGATTAAAAGGTTAAAATTAAAGCGGCAAATCACATGCATTATATACAGTGGAATTACTACTTTACCCCATTGTGATTTGATTTCCTCAAGAGAAACAGACAATGAAAGGCAGGAAGGGAGATCATAAATCTGAAATTAGACAAGGGGATAACAGCTCAGCTGAATGTGGCATTTTAGATACTTTGACTGACGGCAATTTGGAAAATAACCCACCCTAACCCTACACATTAAATGCTCAACATTTATTGCACTATGAATTAAAAAGTGGACTTTTATAGGAATTTGCTTACAAACATATGATCAAATACCTACCCTTCCCCCCACCCCCCCTCCCATTCATATAATATCTTTAGTGAGTAGTAGCTAGCACCAGTTATATTGGACCCTGGCAAGCTTCAGTGTCTTTCCCCAGAAATGGAGGGGAGTTGATCCATATTCCCCCCTCCACCCCAAGATCTGTCCATCTGTGCAACCCTCCTCTCCCCATCATGGGTAGAGAGATAGAAGCCTTTTCCAGGCTAGACACTCAAGTCCCGCAGAGTCTCTGGCCTTGCTTTATAGTAACAGGGAAACAAACAACGAAATTATCAATTATTTGTATTTCAGCAGTACTGAGAGACCCCCACTGAGATCAGGGCCCCATTGTGCTAGGAATACATCTAGTCAGAGAAAGTCCCTGCCTCACAGAGCTTCTAAACAGACAAGGCAGACAAAGAGTGGAGAAACTGTCCCTATTTTATAGCTTGGGAATGGATACAGAGAGATTAGATAATTTGACCAAGGTCACACAGGCAGTCTGTGGCAAAACCAGAAGTTGAACTCAGCTCTCCAGAGTCCCAAACCCTTAACAACTAGGCCATCCATCCTTTGATTTAGCAAACTAAACTTGAGTGTAGTTTGGAAATTAGAAATTTTAACATTTCCAGTTTAAAAAATGAAATGGTTAATTTGGGACCCAGATAATTTCTTGTAAATCCAAAAATGTTTCAAATAAAATGTGGAAGTATTTAGGAAAACAGATCAGCAATTAGTATACGAACTGGCACTTATGTAAGTGTACTATCCCTTGTATCTTTAGAATCACTCCTAAAAAGTTATTTTCAACATGTCTGCATTCCTGTTACCATGGCATTTCCCTTTAGCAACATTTGAAATGCAGTCATTGGTGTTAATTGGTTGCCAATGTCTTGAGAGTGTGATGCACTGCTTTGGCTTCAGCATGGCCAACAAACACTTCTGAAGCTGGGCTGCTAAGCAGAGATGAGTGGGTCCCAAATATTTTGATAGGCACAGCCCACTACAACATCAAAATAGGAAGCCCAGCTACCCACAGATATCTGTGCCTCCAGCTATAATCTTGATCTGTGTCCAACCAGCAGCCTACAGGAGTGAAATGCTGGATATAAAATTTCTCCTTCGCTTCCTCTTTTCTCCACCTCAACCAAAGCTTCCATGACTACTTCTACAGGCACCCCTCACTGCAGCGTTATTATAATGTACCCATGTATCACAAGCACCTGGGTGTATTTTACATGGTGTCAAGGTTCCTTCCCCACTCTGAACTCTAGGGTACAGATGTGGGGACCTGCATGAAAACCTCCTAAGCTTCCTTTTACCAGCTTAGGTTAAACTTCCCCAAGGTACAAATTAATTTTACCCTTTGCCCTTGGATTTCCACTGCCACCACCAAACTTTATCTGGGTTTACTGGGAAACGTAGTTTGGACATGTCTTTCCCCCCAAAATCCTCCCAACCCTTGCACCCCACTTCCTGGGGAAGGTTTGGTAAAAATCCTCACCAATTTGCATAGGTGACCACAGACCCAAACCCTTGGATCTTAGAATAATGAAAAAGCATTCAGTTTTCTTACAAGAAGACTTTTAATAGGAGTAAAGGAATCACCTCTGTAAAATCAGGATGGTAGATACCTTACAGGGTAATTAGATTCAAAACAGAGAATCCCTCTAGGCAAAACCTTAAGTTACAAAAAAGACACACAGACAGGAATAGTCATTCTATTCAGCACAGTTCTTTTCTCAGCCATTTAAAGAAATCATAATCTAACACATACCTAGCTAGATTACTTACTAAAAGTTCTAAGACTCCATTCCTGTTCTGTCCCCGGCAAAAACAGCATACAGACAGACACAGACCCTTTGTTTTCTCCCTCCTCCCAGCTTTTGAAAGTATCTTGTCTCCTCATTGGTCATTTTGGTCAGGTGCCACCGAGGTTACCTTTAGTTTCTTAACCCTTTACAGGTAAGAGGATTTTTCCTCTGGCCAGGAGGGATTTTAAAGAGGTTTACCCTTCCCTTTATATTTATGACATATGGCTTAGGTTAAAATTCAAACACCCAGAGATGAAGAAAACCTTGCCACTAAGATGAATGTCCAGAGACTACAGTTAGCAAGACAGCCTGGAAAAAGAGGTACATAGAATGCAATTTTCTGAACATGACCAGGCTCAGGATTGGATGCATTTGTGTTGGGTGTGAATTCAAGAGCAAAAGGCCTGCTACAGGAATATCCTGCCTCAGACTCCTGAAAGCCCTACCAACACTGGGGACAATTCATTCACATGTTCCTACTGAAGGCAAGTCAGAAATGGGGAGGCAGGCTGCCAAGATGGGCCGTAGGCCATTTGTGGCTCAGTAGATAGCAACCTGCCCCTCGCATTCTGCCCCGGAGTTGGCAGGCAGTCAGCACAGACTGTGGCGCACCAGTGCAGTATGCTGTTACTGGTCCAGCTCTCTCAGAAGATGGGAACTAATTGAAACTGCCAGGTCAGGGCTGGGTCTAAATGATGCAATCTCGCCCCACACAATTGCGATTTCAACTGCTCTCTCTGAAGACGGTTCCCTTCTCACGTGATCTTGCCAGCAAACGCTTTCTTGATATTCAAACTCAATTGATCTTGCTTCCATCTTCCTCTCCACTGGCCACAGAACCATGCTGAAAAACTGTGTAAACATAGACCGAACAGTTGCAGCCAGTTGAACGTAAGAACGGCCATACTGGGCCAGGCTTTGGCAGTGGCCAGTGCCAGATGCTTCAGAGGGAATGAACAGAACAGGGCAATATCAAGTGATCCATACTGTTATCCACTCCCAGCATCTGGCAGTCAGAGGCTTGGGGACACCCGGAGCAGAGGGTTGTGTCTCTGACCTTCTTGGCTAATAGCTATTGATGGACCTGTCCTCCATGAATTTCTCATTCTTTTTTGAATCCAGCTATTTTTTAGCCTTCACAACATCCCCTGGTAACTAGTTCCACAGGTTGACTGAGTTGTGTGCAGCATTTCCATTTGTTTGTTTTAAACCTGCTGCCTATTAAATTAGCCACACCATGTAGTCAGAGAACCAACCAGGTTAAACACTGGTTCAGCGATCGATTTTAAACACTGTTCTTCTGGATAGTGAAGACAGCTAAAATCTTCTCAGCCATTCCAAGTGTGACCTAAGTCAGTGGGTTGTATCCTCTTACCCAGTGACTAGGCTGGCCCTATGCATGCAGGCCTCTCGTTGCTAACTAATGGGACCAGATTCTCTCCTGTTAAGCAGCATGCCTTTATGGACAGTTCCATCTACACATCACCAGACTAACCCTTGCACCCTCCAATTTTCCAGGCTGTGCATGTTTATTTCCCTTGTTCTTTTCTAACTGATTAGGTCATTCCCTCCACTCTCCTATTTATCCTAGTTATCTATAGTATTAACAGTTTCCCCTCTACCCTTCTTATTGTGCACTGCTCAAAATGATACATCAAAAGATTCTGTGTAGGATTTTTAGCAATTGTTTTTGCATGAATACTCATTTTTAATTTTTCTTCAACCTTTGCACTCTTGGTCCCTCTCTGCGTTACTGTTGTCCTCAGCCTCAAGCGTCCCATTTTGCACTCATTTGTAAAAGTCATTACCCATGAGGGCTACTCCACAGTTCCCTTTGTTCAATTTCATGTGACTTCCCTCTGCCCATCATCAGCTCATTTATCCAGGTTCCCTTGGACTGCTGTTTCTTCTAAATGCTTAGCTATCCCCACCCCAAATGGGTAATAGATTTGAATTGGATTGATGCATTTTCTACCTCTTGCATACATATAATAATTTCAAACTGCTCCCACCCATCATGCACAGAACCCTCACTAATAGCCTCTCTAATTATTAGATGCAGAATTTCACCCGGAACAGTTGTTAAGCTAATTGGTCTATAATTTCCCTTTTGGTAAAATCAGTCCGTTTTTCCTGTACCAGTCTCCAGGGGCCACCCCTGTTCTCCAGGAACAGTTGAACATAATGGATAATGGTTCTAAGAGTTTCGCAGCTAATTCCTTTAATACTCTTGGGTATATACCATCTGGCCCTGTGTGCTGATTTAAATGCATTCACCTCCTGATATTTCTTTACAGGTTCTTTAATGACTTTGCTACTTTCTCTCATCTGACTGTTCAGCTGCTTTGCTTATATCGGATTGTTCATTAAACAAATTCCTTTTAAGGGAAACAGGAATGAAGTAGGTGTTGAGTTCTTCGCCATTTCCCTTTCCTCAGTAAGTTGTTCCACTTGCTATAGCCCTTACCAAAATATAGTTTAAAATTCCCTTTTCTATCATAGAGTCACTGAACTTAAGAAGTCAGAGATAGAATAGAAAATGTACTGTATGCATAGTCCTGCTTGGGTAGGGAGAGAACTGGTCTTTTGTAAGTGTCCCAAGCAATAGGATTTCCGCTACCTCTTTCTTCTACTTGCGTGATTATTGCTCTAATGCAGCTCACTGGCAGAGAATTTTCCCTTTCTCAATTTCATCTCATTTTATAGCTCTCTAAATATAGTGTCTCTGCCCCGTTTACACCCGTCAGATACTTGTAGATTCCTGGCCCCGCACTTTGTCATCCTTTACCCAACATCTATTTAAACATTTCTTAGCCTTCATAAGTCACCCTTCCACCCAGCACCCTAATCATGTCTGTTGCTCTTCTTTGAGTGTTGAAATTCATCAGTATATTATTTGGCAATGTAGTGCCAAAATATTAACATAATATTCCAGCTGTTGTGGCATGCTTCTTAAGGTGATGCCACTGTAGACACAACTGAGAATTGCATTGGCCTTTTCTTTTCCCAAGCCAAACTGCATTGTAAAATCATGCCTACTTAGCTGACAAGTCTCTGCCCTCACTCCTTTTTAAGCATTTGGCCATCCAGTGTATTTTGGATGATTTTTCTTCAACTGTATTAGCCTGTATTATCCCAGTTATGTTATTTCCTGGCCATATTACTAATCTCTTGAGGTGCCATTGGGTTATTTCTCTGTTCTCAGTGGCACCTGCAACTCCTCCTAATTTAGGATCATTAACGAACTGTTTACTACCTCTATATACTGTGCACTTCCTCTGGACTATTTACAGTTCATAGCCTGCCTTTGCTTTCCTCCTACCTTTTCTTCCTCTTCCCCATGCTCATTTCCAAGTGTCTTTTCCTTTCTTATATCATGACACACTCTCTCTGCTAAAAAAACAGAAAATTCAACAGATTATGTCCTTCAAGTACTACTAGCCAATGATGATTGCCCAGGGTGATAATAAAGGACAAACCCATTGGTTGAAACAGAGAGAAAAGGATATTCAGCATACTTTTTATGATGTTTCTATTTTGGTTTCCATTTGCATTGGCTGGTTCACTGTAACCCACTGGATGGCTTCCAGATCACTCAGACATTGTATTCAGCGTATTCACTGTATTTGGCTCCACGCTCAGTGGCAATGCGGCGGCAAGGACACGACTCTTCTTCGGTCGCTGGTGGCAATTCGGCGGCCACACCATCACTTTGCCTCTGTATTCGGCGGCAAGGTTTTTAGTTGTTTTTTTTGCCACTTGGGGCAGCAAAAACGCTGGAGCCGGCCCTGACTGTGGGGTATATGTGTATATATATATATACACACATACACACAGTCTGCAGAAAGCGGGTGCCAGTTTTTGTTCTCTCTCACCTTTAACAAGATGGGAAAGCTACATATATTATCTCAGACCAGGCAAACCAAAAGCTAATCCAGAACTGGTTTTGCACTCCTCTGCCCATTTGAAACCACGCAGCAAATCATTCCCAACCTGAAATCTGACATTTTAAGCCCATTAAATGTATTTTCCTTCTCTCTGCCCTCACTTCATCGATGAAGTGAGCTGTAGCTCACGAAAGCTCATGCTCAAATAAATTGGTTAGTCTCTAAGGTGCCACAAGTACTCCTTTTCTTTTTGCAAATACAGACTAACACGGCTGTTACTCTGAAACCTGTTAGAATTTAGTAAGTAATCTAGCTAGATATGCGTTAGATTGTTTTGTTTAAATGGCTGGTACAATAAGCTGTGCTGAATGGAATGTATATTCCTATTTGTGTGTCTTTTTGTAACTTAAGGTTTTGCCTAGAGGGATTCTCTATGGTTTGAATCTGATTACCCTGTAAGGTATTTACCAACTTGATTTTACAGAGATGATTCTTTTACTTTTTTTTTCAATTAAAATTCTTCTTTTAAGAACCTGATTGCTTTTTCATTGTTCTTACGATCCAAGGGTTTGGGTCTATGTTCACCTATGCAAATTGGTGAGGATTTTTATCAAGCCTTCCATAGGAAAGGGGTGTAGGGTTTGGGAGGATAGTGAGGGGAAAGACGTTTCCAAGCGGGCTCTTTCCCTGTTATATATTTGTTAGACGCTTGGAGGTGGCAGCAATAAAGTCCAAGGGCAAAAGGTAAAATAGTTTATACCTTGGGGAAGTTTTAACCTAAGCTGGTAAAAATAAGCTTAAGGGGTTTTCATGCAGGTCCCCACATCTGTACCCTAGAGTTCAGAGTGGGGAAGGAACCTTGACAAGGGCTAATATTTATTATTTCTACTGCAGTAGTACCTAAGGACCCCAAACAAGGGTCAGAGACCCATTATACGAGGGATGATACCCTTTTCTAGAGAACTTAAATCTTGTGTTATTGACAATAGGTGACAGGTGGGGAAGAGGGATAGAATACTAGGTAACTGTAGAAACTGGTGAGTGTCAATCGTCTCAGGTGGCCAACCTAACCTATGCCAGATAGGAGTGAGTTGCAGGCATCATGAGAGAGAGACGTTTAAAAGGTGGGATTTAAGAAAGGACAAGGGGGTGGGCTTTGTGAATTTTAATAAGGAGATCTTTCTAGTCATGGGAAAAAGCTTACAGAAATTAAGGACACCAGATAGCTATGAGGCCAGCTACTCTATCCCTCTAGAAGTGCAGGCTTACACCCTATGCTACAGCTTCTCACACAGTTTAGTGGGTAGAAAACAAGACCACTTGGTCTTACTCATTAAAAATGTTCTTACTTTTTAAAAAAACCATGGACCCATAATGCAACATCCAAGGGCTGGGTAGAGCACTTATAAATAAAAATAGCTCTACAGCCAATATATTTAAGGTCCTTGAATGGTATCTCTGAAATAATTCACCCTAAGCCTGTGAGATGGGGTAGAGTGTTGTTTGTTAAAGGAATGTGTATTGCGCTGATAATGGGTAGTGCTGACATGCTAAAGAGCGAGGAGTGATATTACAAAACGAAAGCAAGGATCAGGTGTGAGAAAAGGAGTGTGAAGGGAGACATTATGTTGTATGGGGGAAGAGGAGTGAAATAGCTTCCTGGTAAGTGTGATTAT
Organism: Eretmochelys imbricata; assembly: GCF_965152235.1. Classification (NCBI taxonomy): domain Eukaryota; kingdom Metazoa; phylum Chordata; order Testudines; family Cheloniidae; genus Eretmochelys; species Eretmochelys imbricata. The sequence continues at coordinate 116,210,607 of NC_135577.1, forward strand.
AATGGGGCATTCCCAGCTTTTATTCTGTCTTCAATATCTAAAGCTGAGCAATGAAAAACTCCTACATCTTCCACTCTCTGAAGTTTGATTTTTAAAATCTCTTTATTGTTAGTGTAACATATGGAACAGAGACATGAGTAGCGGAATATTTGGAATGGAGCCTTTGTGTGTTTAGGATCTGTCTGGAAAGGTACCACTATCTGTCCATCTAAAGTTATTTCAGGCAAGCAAGTTATTTGCCCATTTTGGTGTAGTGCAAAATGAAAATATGGAGTAGGAGGTCATGAGGCCCAAGAAAGAGGGGGTGAAGTTCATCCTTTTTGGTATTCAGAAATGTAAGTCAGACATTACAATATGTGCCTTGTACATAAGAGCGGCCATACTGGATCAGACCAATGGTCTATCTAGCACCATATCTGGTCTCCCGACAGTGGCCAATGCCCGGTGCTTCAGAGGGAATGAACAGAACAGGTAATCATCAAGTGATCTATCCCGTCGCCCATTCCCAGCTTCTGGCAAACAGGGGATCCAGTGACAATTCAGAACATGGTTTTCAATCCCTGTCCATCCTGGCTAATAACCATTGATGGGCCTATCCTCCATAAACTTGTTATAATCTTGGCCTTCACAACATCCTCTGGCAACGAGTTCCACAGGTTGACTCTGCGTTGTGTGAAGAAACACTTCCTTATGTTTGTTTTAAACCTGCTGCCTATTAATTTCATTTAGTGACCCCTAGTTCTTGTGTTATGAGAAGGAATAACTAACACTTCCTTATCTCCACTCCAGTCATGATTTTATAGACCTCTGTCATATCCCCCCTTAGTCGTCTCTTTTCCAAGCTGAAAAGTTCCAAAAAATTATTACTCTCTCCTCATATGGAAACTGTTCCTTTCTCCTAATCATTTTTGTTGTCCTTTTCTGTACCGTTTCCAATTCCAATATATCTTTTTTGAAATGGGGCAACCACATCTGCATGCTGTATTCAAGATGTGGGTGTACTGTCTCATAATCTATTCCTTTCCTAAGGATTCCCAACATTCTGTTCATTTAAAAAACAAAACAAAAATAAAACAAAAAACCCATTGACGCTGCACATTGAGGGATTGTAACCATGCCTCAGCGGGTCACAACTGAGAATGCCAAATTATGGACAAACTGCTGAGAAATAGGGCAGATACACCCCAAGACCAGTGGCTAATCCTCCATAGATATACCAAACCGGCAACAAAAGTAAACTTCAGTTTCACCACACTGGCTAACAAGAAGTAATAAAAGCAAAAGCAGTTTCGGTAGGCATTCCAGTCCTTGTATTACCACCGAAAACACTAGAGATAGAGATGAATAGTTCTTTAAAACCAATCTCTTCAAATAAAAGGTTTTTCTGATACCAAAGGACCAGCCACACACCCAGGTCACTATATAGCTTAGATCTTACCCCAAAAAAATCACGCTGATGCGAATCCTTCAGTATCTAAAATCTAAAGGTATATTCATAAAAAGAAAGAAAGGTGAGAGTTAAAATTGGTTAAAGGAATCAAATACATATGGTAATTTCAAAGTTCTTGGTTCAGGCTTGTAGCAGTGATGGAATAAACTGCTGGCTTAAGTCAAGTCTCTGGCTGCTTCCAAATAATTGGAAGGTCCTCAATTCCTTGGTTAGAATGCTCCCATTAGCATAAGTTCATAGTCCAGAGGCTGGAGCAGAAAAGAAGCTGAAGCAGGAAAGGGGCAAAATGGAGATGTTTCCAGTTCCTTTTATATCTTCTGCCACATGGAGGGAAATCCATTGATCCAACAAAACACTCAGCACAACTAGTAGAAACTCACAGGTGACAAGACGGGGTTTGGAATCACATGGGCAAGTCACATGTCCATGCATATTTTTGCTTAGTCACAGCAGGAAAGTCCATTATCTGTAGATGTGTGTTTCCCATGGTCCATTGTGAGTTAAGTGTCCTTTTGATGGGCCACACAATTTGAATAGTCCCTCCAAGATGTGCTGGCTAGCTACCTTGTGTGCGTTACCCCAGGAGCAAACATTTGAAGTCCAGGTATAGAGCCAATATTCATAACATCAAATAAAAAATGATACATGCATATGGATAGCATAATCATAACCAGCAAATCATAACCTTTTCGTAGACATCTTACATGCCACATTTTATACAAGATTTGCTGTAAATATTGTGACAAAGTTCTTCCTCTGCCTTGGTGGGTCCTGCACTTATTGGCAGATTTGCTCGCCTCAGAGGTTCATGGCAGCCCTCAGTTCGGCCACTTTCATGGCTCAAATCTGCCGTTCACTCAGTTAGTTTCATCACTGGTCAGCATGGGGAAAGGAAGAAGAACAATCCCCGCAGTCTCTGCTGATCCACCTAGTGGATCAGGGAACAGGCCAGAGACCTTCCCCTCTGGTGGAACCCACAGTCCAGGTCAACTCCTCCAGTGTCAAGTAGGGAGTTGGGAAGGGATGGAGGGAACCCGGGCCTGCCCTCCACTCCGGGTTCCAGCCCAGGGCCCTGGGGATTGCAGCTGTCTACAATGGCTCCTGTAACAGCTGCATGACAGCTACAACTCCCTGGGCTCCTTTCCCATGGCCTCTTCCCAACACCTTCTTTATTTTCACCACAGGACCTTCCTCCTGATGTCTGATAATGCTTGTATTTCTCAGTCTTCCAGTACTACACCTTCTTACTCTCAGCTTCTTGCACCTCTTGCTCCCAACTCTTCTCATGCACCACAAACTGAAGTGAGCTCCTTTTTAAAACCCAAGTGCCCTGATTAGCCTGCATTAATTGATTCTAGCAGCTTCTTGATTAGCTACAGGTGTTCTAATCAGCCTGTCTGCCTTAAGTATTTCCAGAAAGTTCCTGATTGTTCTGGAACCCTCCCTGTTACCTTACCCAGGGGAAAGGGACCTACTTAATCTGGGGCTAATATATCTGCCTTCTATAACTCTCCTGTAGCCATCTGGCCCGACCCTGTCACAATATATAACAGTGGTTGCAACAATGATCTATATGGTTATATTTTAATCAGATAACATCAGAGGGATGTTTTCAGAGATCTATTCACAACGGCTCCAAGATCTTTCTTGAGTGGTAACAGCTAATTTAGATCCCATCATTTTACCTGTATAGTTGGGATTGTGTTTTCCAATGTGCATTATTTTCCCCATCTCTGCAACCTTCTGGATTTGATTTCACCTGCCTGCCACTTTAAGCAATACTAGAAGATGGAGAGAAATTAACAAGATAAATGCAATAATGCATCTGTGATTCCTTAGTGCAGTTATGACCGTTCCTCCCTTTTGATTTTCAGTGCTCCTAGGCAAGGATATCTTATGTGGAAGTTTTTCAATTTCAATAATATATTAAGCATGTGGGGAGAGAGATTTTCAAAAAGCACTGAGCATTGGCCAAAAATCTTCTCCCTTCCACTGAAAATGCCAGCACAACTGTCATAACAACGTTTTAGAAAACGGTTTTCAGTTTTCATAGCCAACGCTTCTCATTAGTAGTTCTCAGATATGATCTGTAGGTCACCAGTGAACTGCAGTGCCCCATCTGACAGCCAATAGAATAAAGTCTTTGAGAATCAGGCCATGAAGTCTCAGAGGAGAGGGGGGAAACAAAATGTTCTCATGGGTGGTCCTCTGAATGAAAAGATTAGACATTTGTTTCTTTAATACGCCCATGCACACACAACCAACCATCCTCCTAATGCTTGTGTGAAGAAAAACCCATTCACATGGAAGTTCTCCAACAGCAATCAACAAGGGAGTATGAACGTGGCTGAATCAAACAGCAACTTAACTCACACCAGTGTGTGGTGTTTAGATGTTGCTTGTAATTATTAGAACTGGGAGCACTGGCTGTTGGGAATCTGAAAGGACAGGAAACAGGAAGGAGTGGGAAGGGGTTGAGAGGCTGGGAGAAAGCTACAGAGGGTGCAGCAGCAGCTTGGTAAAGAGGTTTCCACTTTGAAAATAAAGTGCCTGGTTGATACAACACAATGCTCATTAACTCTGCTTTGCATTGTTCAAACAAGTCTACTTTTGAGCCACAATGCACAGGGGAAAAAAAGGGATAGAAAGGTGGCTGAACACAAAAGACTGATCTCGACAGAGCAGTTGCTAACGAATGCTGAGAAATACGGCAGTTGTCAGACAGACGTCTTCCTCACTGGCCCCGAGGGCTGCTACACTAACTTGGTAGCCTGCTGCATTTATTTAGTAGGATGAACAAGATAAAAAGGCCTCAGAGTTGGATGCCAAGGCAGCCTTTAAAACATCACTGACTTGCAGCTCGCAAGCTGGGACTCGTTTTGCAAGTTCAACCTCTGTTCAGATAGGATCAGGGAATGTCTCTGGATTGCATCGCTTCCTTCACAAAGTCCTGCCAAATATGCTCTGCCCACAGTGCAGTCCAGACCCGTCTGATGATATTTCTTCTAGTTTTACTAAAGTATGCTTGGCCTTGCTTCCACAATACCTGGGGCTATGTTTATAATAAAAGTGCGGCACATAGGCAGTGGGTGGGTGTGCAGAGCGGTTGGGAGTCCAGGCACGCGAAAAAGAAAGAACTTCCTAATTACAGTATATAAATCAAGAAACAAAAAAATCACCCCGATTCTCTGATTGTTCTCCCTATCCCTGCTTCTGCAGCACACTCACATCCTAGCCCCACTGTCTGCCAGAAAAGATGATAGGTTTCCCCCACATCGTTTCATCTTCTTATCCGACACCCTGAGCGAGGGACATGGAAATTAGGCACAGACTTTGTGGTTTCAGGCTATAGACAGTGTGGTGCTTCAGAGCAGCCAACTGTACTGCCATATCTTCCATGTTTTACTTTTGAACAGAAGTGAGAATGGAAAGGCCAACATTTGCAATAAGAGACCAATAATTTGGGGACCTCCATGTTTTTGGGGCCCAACTTGGGACACCTAGGGATAGAATTAATAGTGATCATTAGTGATGGGCCCTTTTGGTTTTAAACAAACTGAAAACCGTAGTGTTGGTGCTAGCAATTGGCCCTAAACTTGCCTTCAAGAGCTGGACAAAAGTTGGCTTCGGGTCAAGCATGTTGACTCAGTGATGGTGGGTTTTTTTCTGCAAACACCATACCATAGTGCTGAGTAAGGAAAAACCCCACAGAGGAGCCTCTTGACATAGCAGCCATTACCATTCACAGGAGTTTTGCACATGCATGAAAGGAGAAAACAACAAACTATCAGAACAGATTGACACTTGCAAATGTCATCCTTATTGCTGAAAGCAGATGGCTATCCCACTCCTGTTAACCTTGACCTCCCTTCTGCATTATCGCACTAGCATGTTCCCAACACTCCACAATCACTCCGTGGATGCCTTCCTTGTTCCCAAACGGACTTTTCCCACTGGGTTCCTAAAATAATGCATACTGATGCATTCTGCTAACAGGACAGCATGAGGAGGTTATTGTCCTGGGAAAAACCAGGATTTTCACAGAACTGAAAAAGTTTTAGACTTTTGACAGTGACTTGAGAGACAACGATTTGACCTAGAAGGACAAGATAAGACGTCTCAATGTGGTGTGAACATAACAAGTTTATCTGTCTCTATCTGGAATCCCCATAACATTTAACTTCATTATGGATAGGACATCTATCATTGTTGTCCTATTATGGAAGACTTTTTTTTTTTAAAGTGTACTTGCATCTTTTCCACCCCATATAGAATACAGCTCACCACTCAAATCTGGTAGGAACATTATTGTCAGACCTCTGCAATTAACCTTTTGTAAAAGAGAGCTAAATGCAGGACATAATTATAGTAAGATACCGAGCTGTGGTGCTAATGATGTTTAAGAGTTCCATGTGCTGATGATCAGAACTTCAGAGCACTATATCAGCTCAGATGACAGTGATACAATATCAAATGGCCAACTTAGATAGCCCATTTCCCTATGACAGGTTTCAGAGTAGCAGCCATGTTAGTCTGTATCTGCAAAAAGAAAAGGAGGACTTGTGGCACCTTAGAGACTAACAAATTTATTTGAGCGTAAGCATAAGCATAAGCATGCATCCGATGAAGTGAGCTCACAAAAGCTTATGCTCAAATAAATTTGTTAGTCTCTAAGGTGCCACAAGTACTCCTTTTCATTTCCTATGCAGTTTTTTCTTTCATCTGCTCTTTATTGCAATTGTAAACTGTGTCTCATTTAATCAATCATATTTTTAGGAAGACCTCATTTGTGCTCCGAGGCAAGTCAGACAATGTTTGTCAAAGTGATGCATTGTCCTGGAAAGCTCTTCAAAGGGGTTTCTTTCTGTGCCCTTCAAAGAACGCTCCCCTCCCCTCGCCACCCCACGGTCAGGGTACAACAGGTTCAGTGCTTTAGATACTCCAGGCTTTATGAAATGTAATTTAAAACCTAGGAACACCTACCAGCCTCAAGAGAGCTGGAAGAGAAAAGTGTTGCCTGGACTACGTTAGGGTCACCTTACCTCTTACATAGAGGAAAATTCTAGTGAGAATCTGTGTGCACAAATAGGGGGCACAAAAGCAGCTATACAATTGCCTCAAGATGAGTGCAGGTGTGTGGCTATTAGCCATATGATCATTGGCAGAAAATAGAAAGGAGCCCTGGAGAATGTTTGAAAGGCTTCCCTTGTGACTTGTGCCATGTGAGCATTGGGCACCGGTAGAAGCTCTACGAAGATCAAAGATGGGCAATTCAAGAGTGCCGCAGGGATTTGGGTACCATTTGAAAGTCAGGAGGACGTGTGCTTAAGCGTTTTATAAAATCCCAGCTCAAATCTATATCCACTGTGGTTTGATTTGTTTTCACACAACCCCCTTTATAGTCCTGACTCCCTTCCCTATGGTCTCCCCAGCACATGTCCTTCACATTCCACAAACACCACATCAGCATCTTCCCTGGTCCTCAGTTATTTCCCCCTCCCGCAATGGGCTTCCTACCTCTCACTGTCATGTGACAGGCTTCTAGCATCCCCAAAGTCTCCCTGCAACTGCCATGATTTGGGGGACCTGTGTACGACTGATGACTTTTAGTTGATAATTATGACGTTACGATGATGTTGCTGTACCATGGAAGGCCAGCTTGTCTGTCAGTCGAATCCACCATTGCTAGCAAGGCTGTGTCATATCAGTGCCAAACCAGGGCAACTGTGGTCACTGGAACTCAGTGTCAGTCTGTTCAGGGTGAAACACCTTGGGAGAATGGGTTCTCAAGATGGGAAAAGATACTTCCTCCTCTGGTCTGATGGGAAGGGGTAAGTGAACAGAGTAGAAATTCCCCAAACAGGACAGAGACAGGTGACTCAGCAGGAGACTATGAAAGGATACACGAGGGAAGACAGTGAGGAGACAAACAGGAAGTTTGGGCAGGAGAGGGGAAGGGGATGGATTGGCCATGGTTAGAGTAGGTAAACTAGGGGATCAGGCTCCATGTTTCAGAACACAAGTCCTGCACCGCAGCAGAAGGATGTGGGGCAGCCCCAAAGGCCTCTTACTCCAACCCAGAGAATGCTGCAGAGTGCCGAGGAAACTGAGGCAGGGAAGGGTGTGTAGGGTTTATTATTTTTGTACAGATTTATGTAGGTCTTGTGCCATTAGAGAAAGAGCAATAATCTGTTATGTGCTACACCTTATGTGCCCCCTGAAGAGGTAACCCAGAATGCTCACATCTTTGGGTGGAGTTCAGAGAGGGTGCGTTTACAGTTATAGGCCAGCATTGGTTCCATGAACTGGGCAGCATGATCTAAACTTTCAGGAGTGGGTGCCAGATAGAAGATCTGCACCCTAAGAGTGTGGCTGGACATCCTAAGCCAGGGGTAGTGATTGCACTCCCTTCAGATTCTGGAAGCTAAAATATATGGGATTTGGTGGCTGGGTTCCCACACAGCAACCTGGTGAGTGGCCAACAGGGCGTGCTTGACTGGACTTGTGACTGTAACATACCCTCCTTTAGACCCAACACATTCCCTCTGTGTGCACTAAGTGAAATTTCAGGGCCAGGCAGAAAATCCTACAAGCACAAAATGTCATCATTCTGGAGACCCCAGAATTGCTGTTCCACACAGTGCTGTTTTCAATTATCAAGTTGTGAGAACATGAGATGAGAGATGCCTGGGAAGCCACTGAACGCTCATAACAGCTCACAAGTCCACTTTAGCTAGACAGAATCGAATCCAAGTTATAAGGACAAGACTTCCAGGTGACATAAGAGAGCAATAAAGTTATAAGAAATGAAATTTACACCAATAAGGATTTTTTAAAAGCTAGGAGAGCCAATCTAAGAGCTTGGCATGAATAGGGAAACTCAGGCGCAACTACTTCACACAGAGGTGACTACACATAAGGAACAGAGTATTGACAACTGTAAGCATTCAAAATCTTGAGTCAAAAATTCCCCCTTCCCAAATCATGAGATCTTAAAAATAAATTGGGTGGGGGGTTGTTTATCTTCTCCTGTGGGGAGAAGTTTGTTTGTGGGGAGGGGGGTTTTTTGTTTTGGGTATTTTTTGCTTTTAGGGTTCATGTTTCCAAGCTTCTTCCACAACCATGTAGGCTGAAAGCTTTTTTTGTTTTTGTTAAATGAAAAAAAAGGAGGCTTGTGTTGAATAACACGATTCCGTGAGCTAGTGTTTTAATGAAAAAACCCACCAGAGATCACCAGACTTGGTAACGCTGGGCATGGCGTGTTGGGGATTGTCATTAAGTGAAGGTTACAAGTTCAGACCTACATGGAGGGGAATGCAGATGTAGCGCTCAGAAGAGATACTACGCTGCCTCGTGCAAGGAGAGCCTTTTTCAGTGGGTCTGTTTCACACAGCAATGGCTAGAATGCCAGTTTTGGCTCCACCACTCTAAGGCTTGGGACCCTGCCAAGAAGTCAGTAGCACACAGAGGTCTGGGCTTCTGGAAAACACTGCAGCAGTGAGCTATGTGGCTGGATTCTGACAGGAGGGTCAATAAATGCAACAGCTTGTCACGCTCCAATGGTGACGCCAAAGAGCAAGTACTAGCCTCGGGGGACTCTTAAAAACCAGGGCACAAACCTCCAGTTGGTTATCAGTTCTGAACTTAGATTTTGAGCACCAACTTCACGAAGTGCAAACTCCTCAGGCATTTTTACAGACTTCACACGGAGCCACAGAGTCACCCAGGTGAGCATCTCTCTGTGATAGATGGTCTCTTACACCAAGAATCACAGCAATATCCAGTTTACTCCTAATCCAAAAGGATCAATCACTAACCCAGGTCAGTTGTGCTTTAGGACACATACCAAAGACAATGCTTGTAGCTAATCCTATAGTGAACAAAAGGAAGATCTAGTAAATAGAAAAAGGAAATGACAGTTATTTACAACGTTAAAACGGGTAAACAGGCACACAAACAAGTTATAGTCTTAGGTTTCAAAAGGTAATGTAGGTTTCTATAATCAGCAAGCTCTGTTTGACCTTCAGGGCTAACCCAGGCTAAGCATCTGGGGATCTCTTGCTTATGCCTTGAAACACCTTGCCCACCCAGAGTTCAAGAAGCAAAGAGATCCTTAGTTCCTCTGCCTCCTGCCATGTGCTCTGAACTGCAAACTCAGCTGATGGGAGGAGTCCACTCGCACGACTCATCTTCATGGGGAGGAGACCAGAACAATAAGAGTCTTTAGTCCTTTTATTGACAATTCCTCAGACCAGAAGTAGGGAATTTCCAGTTGTAAAATCCACCTATTGCCTGTCTGGTATCGATGGGTCCCCTCTTTTGGGAAAGGCATAACCATTTCTGTAGAAGAGCAGCTCTTCACAGGAATTAATGTCCCTCTCCTGTATGGCGATTCATACAGTCAAAGGCTCCCAGTACAACTCCTCAAATATTCCATTACAATAGGGAACACGGATACTGCAAGTAAGATTAATGCAGGCAGCAACTCACAAGCATGCAATGGAGTCAACACACTGTCCTAGAATTCTAATACCGATTTTATCAATATTAACCCACAAGTGAGCTAGAAAGACTTCACAGCAATGTATCTGTTGGGGACCTAGGCACGAGCTGGCACCTGCCCTGCCAGTGACACACAGCGATTACCCGTCCTCCTGGTCTGGGAGAATAGCCCAGAGAAGTGAGAGAAAGCAGGAAGGTGGGAGATGAAGTTTCACGCTCAGGAATGTTGTCTCCTCTCCCTCCCACCCTCCCCCATTTCAGAAGCTTCTGATACACATCCCATTGCTCACCGTCTCCTTCCCCATCTCCCAAGGTTGAGGATTCAAAATAAAGGGCTCCCAACAGCCACAGCTGGTTAAATTTTAAGCAGGTTCCTCACAGCAAGGGCTCCCCTAAAGTAAATCACAAAAGCACTTCCCTGGTATATTCACCCCCTAGTGCCAGAGCAGGTCTAGCAAATAGATCAGTCCAATACAGTGCGGGAAAAGACTCTCAAGAACTCATTCTTCTTATAGTCTGTTGGGACATAGCAATTCACTCCAGCTGAGCCCAGCCACATTCCCCTCATGGCTGGGCTTCCTGGCAATTCCGGTAACGAGGGCTGACATCTGTGGTAGCAGCTCTCCCTGAGCAGAGAATGTTAACCCTCGCCCTACCAAGCATGGGGTGTGCAGCTGTCAATCATGCCACCTTAGAGGGAGGAGATTGGATTTCTTATCCAAGGCTCACTGCTGGTGAGCAAGCTACACTAGGGTGACCAGACAGCAAGTGTGAAAAATCGGGACGGGGGTGGAGGGTAATAGGAACCTATAGAAGAAAGAGACCCAAAAATCGGGACTGTCCCTATAAAATTGGGATACCTGGTCACCCTAAGCTACACTCTGAAAAACCCTAGACTGCAGTGAATCTGTAGTAGAAGCTGCATGGCAAGATGTCCATGAAAGTGGCCCCAGCGCTCTGCTCAGAGATGTGAAATTTGCCATTGGGCTGTATTTTTCACACTGCATTCATTGGCTCACCTATGATTTCTTAAGCAAACAAGAATTTGGAGAATGTGCTGGCTACTAGTACCTGTTAGCCAAATTCTGCATGTTACTTCGTCAAATGTCGGGAAGATGTCAGTGCATTTGACCCGGCTTCATATAGTTTTTTGTTCTGAAGGCTCCCCAAACCTTTCAAAAACTGTATGTATTAAGTACATAGATCACTAACGCGCCACTGTAATACAACTGCTTCTGAGATGAAACAAAGTAATTGTTCTGAGACAGCACTATTATACAACCATTATTTAGGAGGGGAAATTAAAAAAGCAAAACCAAAAAAAGTTAAAGCTACAGAAGAAAATTAAGTTAGACAAAAATTTGGCTAGGTCACCAGCATTCATACTCCTACTATTGACAAAGTGCCATGGCATTTTTAGTGACCACAGGGAATTAGTTTCAGTGTCTCATTTGATAGAGGGCACTGTGCTGCTGGAATTGAATACCATGCAGCAGAGTTTGCTCTCAATTGACTCTGACAGCATTTCCTGCAACATCTGGGTTTTCTTTGGCTCTCTCTCCTTTGAGTACCAACTAGTTCCAACCCTGCTTAGCTCAGGAGATCTGATAAGATATGGCTTGCTGTGAAGTGGCTGCTGTCAAAGGCCTCGTCTATACCAAGAATCAGGGCTTAAATTTAGCTGGAGCTGTCCAGAGCAGAGCTCTCATAAATAGTTTAAAACCCCATGGAGTTTTTATAGCATGTTGGGGTGGGGGGTGGGGACACAGGGATCTCCGGGAAATACTTGATGAGAATTTACGCCCTGGCAAGAATATTAGTACCCATTAGCATCCAGGCACAGGTGTTCATGACATTGTAAAACAGCTTGGTGTGCACTAGCACTTACATTGTAGGTGGCAATGGCACAACTGCCCTGTTGCTGGAAAAAAGGGTACTACTTTTCCCAGCACCCTCCCCAGAGCGTGCAGTCACTTAAGCCTTTCCCTTGCAGGCAGCAGATGCCAAACAGCCCACCTTCAAGCAAGCTCAAACAGGATCTGCTAATGGAGAGGAATTCTACCCTCCATTACACAAACAAACAACCTGTGAGGATGAGTCAAAGCACCTGGGAAGATGAATAAGCGGGAAGTGAATGAACAGGATTCCAGTCATTGACAGAAGGATCAATAAGACACATTTTTAACTTTCACAGCCTGGATCAGACCATTTTTGATACCCTGGGGCACTTTTTGCAAGTGCCAATATGTGCAAATTCCAGTTGAATATTTCTACCTTCTTCTCACCTGAGAAAGAAACCCCCCCACACAAAACCCCTCCGCTAGATAAAGTATTCTTCGCCCAACTCTTTAATATTGTTGTGCCTTGTTAAACGACTTCTGCCTTCCACCCCAGAAGTGGCTGCATTTCAACAGGGACAAATGTGTATAAAACAAACTGTAAATACAGATTGCAAATCAGTTGAAAGAGAACATTGGGGTATTTAGATTTCTTTTAAAAAGTAATCTGATAAGTGTCAGTCATAGGTGGCTTACGTAGAAGAGACAGTAAGACAGAAGCAAGGGGAAAGTGAATAATTGAATCTCTTATAGCAACAAAGCCAGTCTAGGCATCCATGCTATCAGCAGTGGAATGGACCACAGACTGTACAGGTGTTTCCTTAATACCGCTGCTGCTACAGCTGAACCGAGTTCTTGAAGAAAAAAGCAAAGCCCTTGTGGAGTGTGTTTTTGTGCACGTGGAGGGCGTGCCGTGGAGCCAGAGTGTCTGGGACAGCAGCGGTCACAGGAAGCTGTTGCTACTGCTCTTTAGAGAGGAAGTCGGCATTCCAAGGTTGGAGGCAGAGTTAGCGTTGATTTTTCCTGCGGAGAGGGGGAGGGGAGAAAGGAGAGCGGCCTAAGAAAAGAGCGAGGAAGGAAAAGGCTCAGAAAACATGCTGCTGATGAAGTCACAGCAGAGATAGCCAAGAAAAGAATTTGTAAAAGAAAAAAAAAAAAGAAAAAGAAAGAACTGTGTGTGCTCAGAGGACTTGAGTTCTGGTGACATAGGGGAGAAAGGGTGGCCAGAGAATAAGAAAATGTTCAAGGATACTGAAATAGAAGTTGTCTCCCGGGAGTGGAGAAGCACTTTGGGAAAGGAATTGGGCTGGAGGAGTGCACCAAGGGAGAACAATGAGGACTGGGAAAACGGCACCAGGGACCAAGAACCTAAAGATCATTGCTGTTCTTAAAATATAGAAACATGAATGATGCTAACATTACAGCCAGGGCAGAAACAGCCATGTGAGAGTTGAAAGCCAGCTCTGGAGCAGCCGGTATGGGTAAAAATATAACTCCCATCCTCTTACATATATATACTGCAATGGGGAAGCAAGTAGGTTTCCAATGTGTAGGAGCAGTTTTAATTCCCCAAGCTTTGTTGTTTCATTACTACAACAATATGCTTTAGCACATGTAATCCTATAGGCGTTACACTACAGCAGATGATATTTAAGCCCAAAGAAAGGGAGAGAAGCAGCAGGGAGAAGACATGGATTTTGGTTGGAGCAGTCTCTGCACACATGCAGAGGGCTGGGCAACTCAGCTGGAAGAGCCCCTCCACCACTCCTAGAACGAGGGTGGGGCAGTTACTGAGCATGCACAATAGCGGTCTGGAGAGTTTAGGCAAAGAGGCTTGAAAGCTCTGTAACCCGGTGGACTCAGTAGCTGATGGACGCAGGCCCAAGAGACATGTTTGCTGGGGCTCAATACCTGCACCACTATAGATACAGACAAGTGGAGCGCTATTCCAGCTTTACTTACTAGGGAAGCCCTCTATTAGGATCATGACTGGTCCACTGCAATGTGTTGAATGGTCCTAGCGGGAGAGCACAGAGGAAAAGCTCCAGAGCCTATGGACCTGACAGTTAGCGATGAGCTAACTACTTAGCTAAAGAGAGAACGGGGCAGAGGCCAGAGAGGCGAGGGTGTGTAAATTCTTACCTGGGCTTATGGGAAAGGCTAGTGGCCAGTAGTGTGAAACCTTAGAAATCTAGGGAATGGTTATTTTCTATGCTACTCCTAATACCTGTACCACTTTGGACACAGGCTGCACCTTGCCTTCCTTACCAGCAACCAAGGAGACTAGTCAGCTACTATCCCAAGGACTGAATGCTGCTAACTGGAAGGATCCCCAGGCTTTTGTTTGCTGCCAAGGCTGAAGGCTTTGGCACCATCTCAGCCTCTGAGAAGAACTGTCCATTCCTCTCAGTCTGACAAATCCCGGTGACACAATCTGCGCATTATGGCCACCCTGTAGAGATTGAGGCTGCATTTACACTAGGTAGGAGTACTTTGCTGGTCTAGCTATGCCACAATACTACTCCAGCAAAGCACACCCAGTGTGAATGTGGGTATAGATCTTTCCAGCCACTGGAGCTCCCATGCTGACTGGGACAGCCCATGGCTCAGAAATAGTGTCATGTGGTTCCAAGTACATTTATGCAGACAGCATTATGCTTGACCAGTCACACTCTGTGTTCCTCTGCCCAAGTCAATCTAGTATATTTGTGTCTTAATTAGCAGAGGACTGAGGTCAGGAGAGTCGGGTTCTATTACTGGCTGTGTCTGAGACTTCTGGTGTCAGTGTTGGTTAGTCATTCGGGACCAAACCCTGTTTCTCTCCCTATGGGTCCTGACCTCAATGTGCTCAGTAACATATTGATATCTAGATAGAACTAGTGCCGTTCCTCTAGGGGTGGAGACCATGCACAAAAGGGCGCCACAAAGCACAGTTCAATGGGCGCTCCCTGAATACAGAGTGGGGAAAATGGAGACAGACTGGTTGGATGTGCTACCTAATGGCATGCAGACTGACAGGTTTCAGAGTAGTAGCCGTGTTAGTCTGTATCCGCAAAAAGAAAAGGAGGACTTGTGGCACCTTAGAGACTAACAAATTTATTTGTGCATAAGCTTTTGTGAGCTACAGCTCACTTCACTGGATGCATGCAGTGGAAAATACAGTGGGGAGATTTATATACACAGAGAACATGAAACAAAGTGTGTTACCATACACACTGTAATGAGAGCGATCGGGTAAGGTAAGCTATTACCAGCAGGAGAGGAGGGGGAAACACCTTTTGTAGTGATAATCAAGGTGGGCCATTTCCAGCAGTTGACAAGAACATGTGAGGAACAGTGGAGGGGTGGGCGGAATAAACATGGGGAAATAGTTTTACTTTGTGTAATGACACATCCACTCCCAGTCTTTATTCAAGCCTAAGTTAATTGTATCCAGTTTGCAAATTCATTCTAGTTCAGCAGTCTCTCGTTGGAGTCTGTTTCTGAAGTTTTTTTTGTTGAAGAATTGCCACCTTTAGGTCTGTAATCGAGTGACCAAAGAGATTGAAGTGTTCTCCGACTGTTTTTTGAATGTTATAATTCTTGACATCTGATTTGTGTCCATTTATTCTTTTATGTAGAGACTGTCCAGTTTGACCAATGTACATGGCAGAGGGGCATTGCTGGCACATGATGGCATATATCACATTGGTAGATGTGCAGGTGAACAAGCCTCTGATAGTGTGGCTGATGTGATTAGGCCCTGTGATGGTGTCCCCAGAATAGATATGTGGACACAGTTGGCAACGGGCTTTGTTGCAAGGATAGGTTCCTGGGTTAGTAGTTTTGTTGTGTGGTGTGTGGTTGCTGGTGAGTATTCGCTTCAGGTTGGGGGGCTGTCTGTAAGCAAGGACTGGCCTGTCTCCCAAGATCTGTGAGAGTGATGGGTCGTTCTTCAGGATAGGTTGTAGATCCTTGATGATGCGTTGGAGAGGTTTTAGTTGGGGGCTGAAGGTTTTCTAATAGCATGCAGTGGATGGGGGAGCCGGTAATGCAGCAGCACTGAGCTGCTATAGAAGGAACAGCTCTTTTATCACTTCACAGCGTGGAGGTGGGAAGGATTCTTCATTCTCAACTGCATGGGCACCAAGCCCAGGTTATTTATTTATCTTGGTGCAGGGCAGAGGGTTTGGCCTTTAATCCCTCTATGCCTCCATTTCTCCATCTGCAAAATGGGAGTGATCTTTGTATAGAAATCTGAAATCCTTTGCTGGGAGGTGCCATACAAATGTAACTAGGGTAGGGTTCACAAAGGTGTTTAGGCTCCCAGCTCCCCTTGATTTCAATGGGAGTTAAGCACCTAAGTACCATTGTAAATACCACTGTTATCAGTGTCCTTGTTACTATTCTGCTTGACTCAGCAGGGAAGTCACCTAATCCTGTGTATGTGGCATCACTGTTGCTATGGAAATGTGTATGCTTAGCTGTTACATATTCAGCATGAAAACTTCAGTGACCAAAGACAGGCTGGGCTGGAAAGGAGGAAAATCTTCTGGTTAAGGAAGTCTGACAAGGATTCCAAGAAAGTCTTCAAATGACAGCACTCAGCTTTGCATTTTGTCTCTCCTAGTATGAAATAAACAGCATGTTAGAATTAAATAGTATGGATTAGAGCTGAGTGAAATTTTTTGACCAAAAAAATTTTGGTGAAAAATGTAGATTCAGATCAACTAAAACATATTTTGAAAATTTGTGTCAAATTTACTGATGTCTTCACCAAAAATACTTAAGAGAAAAATCTAAATACTTTTGTTTTGACATTTTCAGAACAATATGTTTTGGTTCAGAATGACTTTCTTTTTGAAGCTTCTTTTTTTGTTTTTTGTTTTTAAATAAAATCGAAGAGATCAAAACAAAAACAAAACATTTTGTTCAACCTGAAATGAATTTTTCAACTCTTCAGAACTGCCCGTGATCCAAAATTTTAAAAAATCCGTTATTTCCACAGATCTAGTACATATTTCCCCAGAAATTCCTGTATCTCTTACATGATGTACTGTTCCAAAGTTCATCCACATGCTGGGTGAATTTCCTGCAGTCATATGTGAATGCACCTGGTAGGATTAACAACCCTGAAGCAGTAGACAAATGCAGATTATGCATTTGGTCTTATGGGTGAACATGAGCAGCTTACTAGGTAATCTTCTTGCAGTGTTCATAGAGTTTAAGGCCAGAAGAGACTATTAGATCCTCTAATCTGAACTCCTGTATATCACAGGTCACAAATTTTTCAATTACACCTGTACTGAGTCCAATAACTTGCTTTGCCTGAAGTATAGTTTCCAGAAGGGCATCCAGGCTTGATTTGAAGACTTGGTTTCCTAGGGCTGCTTGCAAATCTTTCACGCTTAAAGTAAGAACTTGTAACTTTAGCCCCATTTCCCATATACCATACGAAGATAGTCATTTTAGCATATGTGCAACGTGCCTCAATTGTGCATTGTAATCCAATCTTCTTTTTTGCTAAAATAAACAGATTGAGCTTTTTAAATTTCTCACTAGAAGGCAATTTCTCCAGCCCTCGAATCACACTCTTTTCTGGACCCTCTCTAATTTTGCAACATCCTTTTTAAAGTGTGAATAGCAGAACTGTATGTAGCATTCCAGTATTGCCTTACCAATGCCTTATACAGAGGTAAATACCCTCCCTACTTCTACTCACTATTTCCATTTATAGATCCAAGGATCTCATTTGCTCCTTTTGCCACAGCATCACACTAGGAGTTCGTATTCAGTTGCTTGTCCACTGTGATCCCTAAATTCTTTTCAGAGTCACTGCTTTCCAGGGTGCAATCCCCCAGTCTGTAGGTATGGCGTGCATTCTTTGTTCCTGTTTTGCGATGGTTGGCAGACTGTTCTACAACTATATCTGGAAGCTCACGTACAGTAGCGTATTCCAAAAACTCTAATCCAAATGGCAAACATGGCTTGGTTGAAAGAAAACTGTAGTGATGTGAGGTACCCTTGTGGATATTATTAAAAACTTTGGATCTAGAAATGCATGTTTCCTCTAATGACATGCATATCTTAAGCTGTATCATATATGTATCCACTAGTGCAAGTCATGTATCTCTAATGACACCTTGTTCTATTAAATCACATCCTGAAATGCATGCCACCAAGAGAAATCACATACTTAAAATGAGTCATCAGTCATGTGACTCTTAGCCATGCCCTCTGAATGAATTTCTGGGGCAATTAGTTTGAGTTCAGTCTGTTATGAAGCTCATTTACAGTTTAATTCTTTGAATTCTTTGATGAAGGAGAAAACATGGTTTGTCTTGATTTTCACCTCTTGTTTGAAGTATTTTTGTGGCCAGAAAATGTTTAATGCTGTTATCTTTCAGTTTGTTGTTTTTTCAGGAAAGAGGAAATTCAAACTGAAAGCTTATTTTTCTCAAATCTTTGTGTTCTGTAACCAGCTTACAAAAGGTACAGTAAGAGTCCAGTATGGGGCTGGAATGGAATTGGTTAATTTTACTTTGGCAAACCAATGCTATCCCTTGTCACTTCCCCCTCTCCCTCCCCGCCCACATCTCATTATTTCTCTTAACTTACAGGGTCAAAGCTGTTATACTTAATGGTGATACTTTGCATTTATGTAGCACTGCCTAAGGGGGGCGGGGGGAAATATGAGTCCAATTTCAAATGTGAGCAAGTATTGATATATTTATTTCAACTTATTACTGTTGTTGGAACTAAGCCCTCGTCTTCACTAGGGGTGACAGAAAGGTGTGTGAACTCAAGCTAGCTAACTTGAGTTGTCTTTACTAGGCCTTTGCCCCTAGTGAGTTCAGGCAGCTTCTAGTTTTCACCTGAGTTAGTCTTTAACTTGACCTGCTATGTAAGATTGGCAAGTCACAGACAGGAAAGGTTGTGGAGCACTGATGTCATGTTCTCGATAGGCTATACTACTTAACAAGTGGGCAGTTGCATTCTGCCCGAACTGAACTCTCCTGAAATGAGAGAGGGATAACTTACTTTATATGCCAATCTACTTTACTGTGAAAAGATTAAAGGTTTTCATCAGGACTTAATGGAAATTTGTATTGAAATACCTTACACTGTTTAACTCTAACAATCCACTCAGTGGTTATGTTGTAGGCAATTAAGTCTGCATTGGTTGTTAATGAAAATGTTACCGTATCTTTAAAAAGTGTCATGTTTACAAATGGAAAGGCAGCATGACAAGCAGGAGTGGTCCTAGCCGGTTTGCCCCAGCCAGGCTGGAAAACATTTTCAGTACCATTCCACCTGGGTGGTGGAGCAAAAAAACCCCACCTCAGGCACCCAATCAGTGAAGCAAATTAGGAAGGCTGGTCCAATGAGCAGAGCAAAACCAGGCTAACCAACCACAGCAGAGCGCTAAAAAAAATAGCAGAGTGGCCTGATACATCTTAGAAGTCGGTGCCCAGGGCAACTGCTCTGCTTGCCTGCCCCTAGAACTAGCTCAGATGACAAGCTCCACCTAGGATCTGAAAATCCAGCTCTTGGTTTCCGCACCTCTGCCAGTATGATGATTCTAACGGTCAGAAGATAGTCATAGATAGTCATAGAATATCAGGGTTGGAAGGGACCTCAGGAGGTCATCTAGTCCAACCCCCTGCTCAAAGCAGGACTGATCCCCAATTTTTGCCCCAGATCCCTAAATGGCCCCCTCAAGGATTGAACTCACAACCCTGGGTTTAGCAGGCCAATGCTCAAACCACTGAGCTATCCCTCCCCCCAACTTAAGCACCAGTTTTGCTGCTGGAGCAGGATAGACTCCTGTTCGCTTTTTGTAGCATATTGAAAACTGTTAAAATTGCAAGTTGACACTTTACGTTCTCAGGGGTTGTTCCTGGTCTTGCTTCCACGCTAGGGCCCTCGCCAGGTAAGTGTGTGATCTAGACACAGTCCATAGTAAGGTGAGTTGACTTGTGTCTTTGTTTTAGGGAGCAGCCTACTCTGTGTCTTTGTTTTTCGGTTCTTGCTTGTTATCGTTCTGAATTCTAAGAAACAAAGTAAGGTACGTTGTAACCCTCCAACAAGAATATTTATGTTTCAATCTAACTTTTCAGAGCATCTGCTGTGAACATATGATCCAAAACCCTGACATGCAGCCTGATCTTGCAAGGTGCTGAGTACTCTCTGTTCTTATTGATATACACTAATTAGGACATAGGAATTAAGAAGGTACTTGGCACAATCAGGATGGAGTCCAGTGGGAGCAGACATCGAGCTAAAAGGTGCTGTTTGTATAGAGTCGCTCTTTTGACCCAGCCAGTTATCGGTTTCATGCTATTGCCAACCCCTCTGTACCCACTTTACTGTCTTTCACCAGCAAGTGGTTTGGAGTCAAAAATGGATACTGTTGAAACTCCCTGGAAAAATGGTTTGTTTGGTTTTCCCCTCAAGGCATGGAAAATAATCATCACCTGAAACGGCACTGGTGAATTTCTAGCAGTCTCACTTTGGGGGTGAAATTTCCAGTGCCTTTGAGTAATGGAGGGTACGGGATTGCTGATGTAACTGGCTGAACTTGCCAGGTCTTCTGCTTGCCTTGATGGCATTTGTCCATTGGTCTGCACCAGATACCTTTTTGAATGCTGCACCCAACCAACTCAAAAGCTTCAGGGAAGGTTCTGGGAATCCGTACACAGAAGCCTCGTGATATCTGCAGGAAAACCAGAATGGCAAAAGGGGAACACGTGCAGCCTCTGTCATCTGTTTCGCAGACCCACAGGTTCAAGTCTTTCTGCAGCTTTCTGTAGCTCAAAGGACCAGTTGATGGTTCCCATTAATGCCTTACAATGGGCATAACAATACCCCTGCCTCATACTCCTCCTCCCAGTAGAGTTTAACATGTTGATACACGGAATGTCTTATTTCCCAGCTGGAAGGCAAAAAATAGTGGTGGCAGGTGGGGCATGGGGGGACTTAAGAGATTCTGGAATGGGGCGGGGGGGGAGTAATGGATGGAGACCAAGAGATTCTGGTATTGGGGGAGCACACATAGCTCCAGCATGGGGTGACATGAACACATAGGCGGGGGGGGGGGTGCGATTGGAGGACCCTGGCGTCAGAGCTATGCAGAGCCCCTATTTCAAGGTTCCTTTCCCACTCTGAACTCCAGGGTACAGATGTGGGGACCTGCATGAAAGACCCCCTAAGCTTATTCTTACCAGCTTAGGTTAAAAACTTCCTCAGGGTACAAACTTTGCCTTGTCCTTGAACCCTATGCTGCCACCACCAAGCGTGTTAGACAAAGAACAGGGAAAGAGCCCACTTGGAAATGTCTTTCCCCCCAAAATCCCCCCAAGCCCTACACCACCTTTCCTGGGCAAGGCTTGATAAAAATCCTCACCAATTTGCATAGGTGAACACAAACCCAAACCCTTGGATCTTAAGAACAATGAAAAAGCAATCAGGTTCTTAACAGAAGAATTTTAATTAAAGAAAAAGTAAAAGAATCACCTCTGTAAAATCAGGATGGTAAATACCTTACAGGGTAATCAGATTCAAAACATAGAGAATCCCTCTAGGCTAAATCTTAAGTTACTAAAAGATACAAAAACAGGAATATACATTCCATTCCGCACAACTTATTTTATCAGCCATTTAAAAACAAAACAGAATCTGACGCATATCTAACTAGATTGCTTACTGACTTTTTACAGGAGTTCTGACCTGCATTCCTGCTCTGGTCCTGGCAAAAGCAACACACAGACCGAGAGCACCCTTTGTTTCCCCCCCTCCAGCTTTGAAAGTATCTTGTCTCCTTATTTGTGATTTTGGTCAGGTGTCAGTGAGGTTGTCTTAGCTTCTTAACCCTTTACAGGTGAAAGGGTTTTTCCTCTGGCTAGGAGGGATTTAAAGGTGTTTACCCTTCCCTTTATATTTATGACAGGGGGGATGGAGAGGTGGCTGAGGCTGACTCTGCCCTTCCCCATAGCAAGTCATAGGCAGAGTGGACTCACCAGAGGGAAAGACTTTCTGCACCCCAGACCACTCAAGAGGAATGGTATTCGCCTAAAGCAAAGTCATCCTGGAACAACCGCTAAGGTAGGGTGGCTGCATCTTGCACCCCACATGGGTCAGTGGCTCAAAACTCCAGTCCAATTCAAAGCCCACTGAAGTGAGTTGGACTCTTTCCACTGATTGCAAAGGGCTTTGGATCAGGTCCTATGTAAGTAAGCCATGAATACAGTGAAGTTACATACTATTCAGGATTACCTACAGAAGTAAAATTGGGCTCAAAATACTTGAGTAGCAGTGGGAAAGAAGAACAACCTAGTCAACCTGGACGTCTATCACACATCACAGAGTGTCTGAGCAAAGCATCCCCTAAAAACATAAGAATGGCCATATTGGGTCAGACCAATGATCCATCAAACCCAGTATTCTGTCTTGTGACCGTGGCCAATGCCAAGTGCTTCAGAGGGAATGAACAGAACAGGTAATCATCAAGTGATCCATCCTGTCGCCTATTCCCATCTTCTGGCAAACAGTGGCTAGGGACACCATCCCTGCCCATCCTGGCTAATAGACACGGATGGACCTATCCTCCAGGAACTTATCTACTTCTTTTTTGAACCCTGTTAACAACTTGGCCTTCACAATATCATCTGACAGAGTTCCATAGGTTGACCGTCCGTTGTGTGAAGAAATTCTCTCTTTTGTTTGTTTTAAACCTGCTGCCTATTAATTTCATTCGGTGACCACTAGTTCTTGTGTTAGGAGAAGGAGTAAATAACACTTCTTTACTTTCTCCATACCAGTCATGATTTTATAGACCTCTATCATATCTCCCCTTAGTCGTCTCTTTTCCAAGCTGAAAAGCCCCAGTCTTATTAATCTCTCCTTATATGGAAGCTGTTCCATATCCCTAATCATTTTTGTTGCCCTTTTCTATACCTTTTCCAATATATCTTTTTTGAGATGAGGTAACCAGATCTGCACTCAATATTCGAGATGTGGGCGCACCATGAATTTATATAGAGGCAATATGATATTGTCCATCTTATTAGCTATCCCTTTCCTAATGATTCCCAACATTCCGTTTGCTTTATTGGGGTGGGATGGACGGACTGCCACTGCATATTGAGTGGATGTTTCCAGAGAACTATCCACAGTGACTCCAAGATCTTTTTTTTTTTGAGTGGTAACAACTAATTTAGACCCCCCATCTTTTTATATATACAATTGGGATTATGTTCTCCAGTGTGCATTACTTTGCATATCCCATGTTTGGTATGCTTTTCAAAGCACCGATTGCTTGCCCTTACCAGAGCTAACCCTTGCCATCTCTGCCTGGGTTTTTTTGCATTTACTCAATTATTCTGACCATTTAAAAAGAACCAGTAAAGATAATTATATGACAAAATTTCTGATTGGAGGTGGGGTGGCATTGCTGAGCTTCAGATCTCTGTGGGGCCTGGAGGCAATTCTGTATCCAGTTTCTACCCTTGGTCAGAAAGTGCTGCCCATGTGTAACAAAACGGTACAGCATAAAACAACTGAGTGCAAATGTTGTAAGCAAGCTCATAAATTAAACAACATCCACTATGAAAGAAAATCCATGTGCATTATAGCACACATTTATTGCACAACCCTACTGGATAACAGCTGCAATCCGTGTTCAGTTACTGAAGTCTCAGCCTCAGAGATTTTACCCAGAGAGATTTTAGCTACAACTGTACAGAGGGACAAAATGAGGTTGGAGAACTAACTGTTTGCACTTAAGCCATCATTGTGTCAAACCAGAATTACTTGGGAGTCCAATCCCAAATTACTTTTACTGTGGTTTAATAGGAAGAGGACACCTGTTATTCTTGTAAACTAGAATGTACAGTACATGATAGAGATGAAATAACAAGCCTCATATTTATGCATGTGGCTGGGGCACTGTGGGCAAACAATCCTACTTCCAATACAGCTCACATGTCATCTAGGCATGGTTACTAAGCTTCTCCAAGCCTACTGTGAATTCATCTCCAGAGACATTTTGCGTAACTAGTTCCCAGCAGAAGAAACTGCCAGCTTCACAACAGCCAGTGGTGGAGTTAGAATGAGGAGCTTGGAAGTAGCTAGCAATTAGTAGTCGTTAATAAGAATTTAATAACTTAAAAGCCTGAAAGCCAAACTGAACAGAGAACTACATTCTAACCAACAAATCAAAACCTGCAGGAAATGGTGGCTTTAAAGCCATTTGGCACTGGGAAGTTACAGGCAAGGTTTGTATGCTAATGGCGTCATTATGGGCTATACTGGCCCCAAACGGCCGCAAAGTCAATACAATGCTCACCTGGAATAACTACCACAAGGTTACATGGGAGAGAGATGCATGAGGAGATGAGCCCTCCCTGGTACCCTAAATAGCACCAGAAACCAACCCCCCCCCCCCACCCGCTTCCCAACAGCCCACCTTCAGTCCTGGGATAAGGGAAGTATAAGCCACATCTCCTCCATCCTTGTGCAGGCCTCAGCGCTAGCCCAGGGATAAATCAGGCCCTCAGTCACTCTGTTGACAACTAACCAGCTAGTGTTGTCCCTAACTGAAATGCAGGATAGGACAGACCAAGTTCTGCCCTGAACTCCACACAGTGTGACTCAGATTGGTGTAATTTGTGCAGCAGGTTTAGTTGCTGGGTAAGGAAGATCTTGGCAATGAAGAAGTGCATGCAGTCAGTTCTTGCTGCTTTGGTGACCTTGTAACCTGTGTTTGGAATGGTGTCAGCAGCCCGAGCCTTTGCCTCTTAGCCAAATCATCTCTGATCTCACCAATGAAGAAACATCAGGGATGCATTTGGTCCTTTACCCTTAGTGGAGTAAACATACGATGGACCAAACAGCTGTTTGCTTTTTACATCCCTTTTTCTACTTGCTTATGTGCACCACAAGTTCAGTTATATTCCTGTGCTACCTATAGAATAGTACATAATATAGGAGGAGCTAAATCCTAGGATGTCTATTGACCACTGATGGTATCATGAACGTACCCACTTCTAAAGAATATAACCATTTCTATGAATTGCTAATTCAAGTACCCCTAAAGAAAATACATTTCTAGTCTAGTTACCATGCACCAAGTTTCACGTGCTCAGTACCATTAGAAGATGCCAATGTAGGGCGTAGATTTAGATTATAAGTATTTTTTCTTGCTTAAGTACATGTTGAGGCTTTTCTTATCAGCATCTCTCTGGAGTGAAACCTAATCAAAACTGACTAAAACGTGGAATAAGTTATAACAATATTATTGTTCAGAAAGGAGGTGCGTCGTCAAGGAAATGGACACCTGGAGAGTTTGTTTGCTGCAGAAGTAAACAGCACTCTAGTAACCCGAACTCTGCTGCCCAGGATCCTAGTCTAGGTTTCTGAGAACAGAGAGCAGCAAATCTAAGCTGTGTGCGGAGTGAAGACACTAATGCTGCAAATTCTTATGAAAAAGCCCTATAGAGCTCAGACTGTCAATTTACCGCTGTTCGCCCTGCAAGAAAGAGCGCCAGGATCTCAGTTCCGGCACTCAGAACATGAGGAACAAGCAAACAGAATGGGAAAAAAACCCATACACCGCAGTTTGCCCCTGCTGACGGTACTATCCCATGTGGCAAGGGCTCCCTACATTAGCCTATTGTTTTGATAATCTGAAAGAAAGTTCTGTGATGCTGGGAGGGTGATGCTGGCTTGGGACAGAATGGAGACTACAAGGAGAGAAAGGAGAACATGCATCGTGCACAGGAAGAGATAAGAGGCATAAGGCAATCCCCCGAACAAAGCTAGAAACCTTGGAAACAAAAGAAAGGAAAGAAGGAAGAGGTAAAGCCATACAGTGCTGATAAAACAAACCCAGGAACCATGAAGGATGGAGTCTGTATTGTTGAGATTTTGAACGCCCCCCCAAACAGATTTTATTCACGGGCTCGGCCTTATTTCAAGGCTCTTATTATGAAAGGTCTCAATGGGCTTTTGAGCCAGAGGAGGGAGGTATTAATGCGAGTGACTTGGACATGTTTTTATACTCTGCCCACCTAATTCCCTCTGAAGTCTCACTAGCTCTGTCTTTGGGTAGAGCAGTAGCATCCAACCTTTGCAACTTGAGGGCCAGACATAACTCAAAGTCAAGAAGCCATATAATATCTTACTTTTTCTATGTGGAGATGCTTCTACTGCCTCAGTTCCCCCTCACAGTCAGTCATCCTTGGTCTGGTAAGGTGATTTGACCATTCCATAGCAGACAAGGATCCAAACAAACCCAGTCTTCCAGCCCTCTCTGGGCTCCACAGTCTCTCTCACAGGACCTGGTCTGATCTCTCTTTTTCTCCTTAATACAGAGAATTGAAAAGTGTTTTTCATCATGCTCTCTGGAAACTCCAGCCTGAGACCCCTAATTAAGGACAGGTGTTAACATTGCACCTTCACACCAATAATGTGTTGTTCCATGGCTTTTCCTTCACTGGCTTCATCCATCTCAGGGGGCCCACCTTTCCCACCACTCCCCTAGCAAAGTACCCCCACACTGAATATGGTGTCTCTAGAGTGGAGGCTGCTTCTTATATTGTCTCTCACTCTTTCCCAGAATGCCTTGCAGCAACTTATCATCACATGACTACAATTCCTAGGATGCCAGGCCTTAAAAAGCCATAATGTGGAATGGGGATGTGCTGGTTTAGGCCTGCTCTTGAAGTGATTGCACATTATGTGACAGACTCCAATCAATGCTTCAGAGTAGATTCTCTGCCCTCTTCTGTTCCCTTTGCACCTCTCAGGGAGTGAAAAGAGAAGGGAAGCCACCCAGTGCTCCCTTGATGAAGATTCCCCTCACATCATGGAAGTCTCCAACAGATGCAGAGACAGCTATGCTGGTTCCTAGGCCTCTGTGCCTTCAGTCCCTGGGGAAGAGGGAGAACTGAACTATACTACACTCTGGCTACCACCAGTTGGTATATGATTTCTGGGGGCCCATTGCCAGCTGCCACCATTTTATCTATTTTGGGCTGGGGCAGAGCATCAGGGAGTTGTAACTGGCTGTGGCCCTCAAATTCTCTTCAGTTTCCCTTTTCTTGGGTTTGTGGGAGAGGAGAGACGTCCTTCGGTAGGTGCTGCCTCTGGCTGAGGAAGAAGCACTCAGGGTACGTCTATAGAGCTGGCCTGGGTCAGTTGACTTGGGTTTGGGCTCCAGGCAGGGGTTTGGGCTCTGGCTGGAGCCTGAGCTCTGTTGTTTGTGGAACCTTAATTCAGCCCTCTTGTGTGTTTGCATTATGAGACAGTCTTTAATTACATGATCACATACTACTTTTTTCCACAGGGCCCTGCCTCATTCAGTGCACATGATGGACAGTGACCTTTTAATGAGCAACACTTCAATATTTTGTTTTCTCTTCACTGTTCAGTGTGTGGCCCCAGGCCTTATTCACTGCACACAATATGAACTCTGTTCTGAAGACAGAATAATTAACTTATTCATGGGCTGTTCTATGGAGCATATTGCTGTAGTATCAGAGAGCTTCGTGAACATTAATTAATTTATTTTCATAACACCCATGTGAGGAGAGCGAGCAGTATTGTCCCCATTTTACAGATGGGTGCTGAGGCACAGAGAGATTAAGGTCAAAAGTGTCCACTAAGTTTTGGTTGCCCACCTTGCGAGGCCTAGGACCTGATTTTTCAGAGTTTTTAGCATTATACAGCACTTTAAATATTCAAAGCACAGCTCTCAGTGACAGGTGTGAGTACTCAGCACTTCTGCAAATCAGACCCCAGGATCTCAGTTCCGGCACTCGGAACGTGAGGAACACACAATCAGCAACCTCTTGTGAAAGGTTTGGTTTAAATGATGAGACTAGCCTCTCATGGGAACCCTGAGCAGAAGCAGGGATAGATTCCATTTCTCCAGCAGTCAACTGCTTTAACCAGGAGACCTTCCTTTCTCTTCCTGCAATCCCACACCTCATTCAATTAATACCTTCCAACTTCTGCAATAAATGAAGCAGGGGTCCTACCGAGAAGTTTTCTTTCACTACACAAGCCTGCTTGAACCCCCAAGCAGGTCCCTCCTGTGCAATGAAGGAGGCAGGAGATTCTGTTGAAAACATTGTATTTGATAATGTAACCATACACAAGGGGGAGGCAACCTTAATTCTGGCACTTCATAATTTTTGAGTGCTTGATTTTGTAACTTTAATAATGTTCTTGTAAGGTAGGTTTTTCTGTTCCTGTGATTTCCTAGGTTTTTTAAAAAGGCAAACGGAAAAACAGAAATGACCCACATTAATCATCAGCAACGTTGGAACTTTTTCCACCACACAGACCTCTTCCACTTGAGCTAACAGAGTAATTCATAGCAGCATAGGTTGTCATCCTCTACAGGGACCAGGAATAGGAGGGATGGGACACTTTGCCGATGGATTTCACAGATATCTGCTGACAGCAGAGGAATGGCAAGACTCAGGAATCTTGGGTTCCATTCCAGGTGCTGGAGGAGAGTGTGCTCTTGTGGGCACAGAGTCTTCTGCCCATTTGCCCACAAGTATTACCCCTTCTGCCCTCTCCTCTCCAACCTGCCCTTGACCCAGCCCCAGTGTCCCCACACACTCCCAGGCACCTTGCCCAGCCATTCCCAGTTCCCCCACCCCATCCCAGCTCCTTACCCCCAATCTGTTAACCATCTAGACCTATTTATTCCAACCTATTCCCTTGAGGTTTGGCTCATGCCCCCTCTACATTCAAATCAAGAAGCTTCCTCCTTGATGCTGCTTGGGCCTAGCAGGTGACCACTGAGAACATAGAAGAGACAGGGTCCCTGCTCTCAGTTCCAGTGTCTGGCCCTGGAACCAATACAGCCTGCAGCAGCCTAGAAAAGCAATTGCAAGGAAAGTCCTGCTCAGCCCCACCCTGGAGCAAGCCCGGTATGCATGAACTCTTCAGGTAATTAAGCTGCTAAAATCTGCTATCTATTGACCATGTGCAAACTGTGATTTTTTTTCAAACACTTATTGCTTGGCCAAATGTAAGCAGATTTTCACAAGGACAGCAAAAGTCACATCCTGGACACCAAGGCCACGCCCCTGCC
This sequence comes from Eretmochelys imbricata, assembly GCF_965152235.1. NCBI lineage: Eukaryota > Metazoa > Chordata > Testudines > Cheloniidae > Eretmochelys > Eretmochelys imbricata. The sequence goes on from NC_135577.1 coordinate 116,239,486, forward strand.
AAATTTTAAGACCCTGCACCAAAACACAGTGGAATGCTAGAGCTTTTAAAAGAAAAGGTGGCCAGAATTTCTTAACATGGGCAAGACAATGGATTTTCCCTAGTCTAATTCTCAGACGTGACCACCGGTTTAGCTGAAATTCTCCAAAACAATTCAGCTTGATGTAGACACCCAGCACGAAAAATTTCAACCCAAACAGTTAAAGTTTGGCAAAGTTAGAAGCAACTGAAAGCAGACTCCGATAATGGGACGTGTCAGGCAACCCATAGGCAGTGCTATCAGAACACACAGCCAAGTTCTGCTCATCATCCTTCCTTGAGAAGTTCCATTGACGTCAATAAGACTACTCATGAGTAAGGCAGGCAGGATTTGACCCTGAATATTCAGAAATGTGGCAATCATTCTATATCAGCCACTCTAAAGGAAAGTTCCTTAAAGAAGCTATAGCTCTGTGACCCAGTGCCCCATTATTTGGCTGCCCACTCCCTCCCCAGCTAGTGAGTCCCATTTATCCAAGCCCAAGTGTGAGAACCCTGGTGTCCACGTTATTACTGCGGTTTATGTGCTTGTTGATTCTTAGTACTGGAAGTCCCTGTGTTTCCTCTACAGCTGATCTTCACATCCGATGAGAATTCCCACTGGAATTCTCCAGAACAATGGAGTTAATTGCTCCTCCTCTCAACTTGACACCCCCATCATTATCTTTTGGTGTAGTTATCTCAGAAGTTTCCAGAAAGAAAGTGAAAAGGTTTCAGGATCTGCATGTCCCCACAGTAGCAAGATGCACGTATCTTTACTTTCATCTGATTACATAATTTGCAAGTTATTTTTACACACACAGACACACTCCCTACCTCAGCCATTCTGGCATCCTAGCTGGGAGTTTTGAAGAGGAATTTGTGGTGGCCTGAGGACTGTGTTGGAATTTCAAGCTACCACTTTAAGTGCGAGGGATGGGGAAGGGGAGGTTCCTGGTCCTGCTTGCAGCCTAGGGGCCTCTGTAAGGAAGTATGTGCGCAATCAGAGTCTGGAAAAACCAGCCTCGAATAAGGTAGGTGAGTGGCGCCTCTCTGCCTTGGGGAGCAGGCTGCTGCGCCTCTCTCTGTTGTTGTTGGTTTTTTTGGTTACTGGGTGTTATTGTTCTGGCTTAAAAGAATAAAAATAGTGTGATGTTGTAGCTTTCCAGCAAGAGTATTTGATGTTTTTACCTAATTTCTCTCTGTGCTCACCATAACAGAATTTTAAAAAAATGAAAACCAAACACCCTATTCTGTAGACCTCAAACAAATGCAAGTTAGGATTTTCCCTGCATCAACCACAATAAACATGTTTGTTCAAGAAGAAAACCCTGGTTAGGAGAGAAGATGTGTGTATTGAGGATGCAGGAAATCATGTTTATACCTGTGAAGAAATGGGTCAAGAACAGTACATCCTTGTGAAACTATTCCCCCACCCCGACCCCGACCCCGACCCCTGTGCACACAACTGCCAAGGTCTTGGAGAGCTCCGGTTGTCTAGCACAAGCCCCGGCCACCTATGCTACAGCTGCTAGAACACATTGTGCCCTGATGGCGCAGACCAGGAGTTCTCAAACTGGTGGTCAAATTGGGGGTCATGAGGTTATTACGTGGGGCGTGGCGAGCTGCAGCCTCCATCCCAAACCCCGCTTCCCTCCAGCATTTATAATCGTGTTAAATATACAAAAAGGTGTTTTAATTTATAAGGGGGAAGTGTCACACTCAGAGGCTTGCTGTGTGAAAGGGGTCACCAGTACAAAAGTTTGAGAACCACTGGCATAGACTTTGGATTTTGTGCATCTTGCTTGCTGCTTTTGATTCTTCCTCCTTTCTGTGGGTTCTTTGCCTCCTCTGAATTTCCACGTCTATTGTCCACGTCCTAGACTGTGACTTCATTTACACACCCCTTTATAGCTCTGTGTGGGCTATCTGGACCTTGGGTCAGGGCATGCATGTACACCTGCTTACTCCCTCCTCAGAGCAGGTGGGCATTATAACAGGAGGGGTGAGGGCCACAGTCTTGTCTCTGGCCCATCACCCACTAGCCAGCATAACTGAGCCAGCACATGGCGGTAGGTAGTAATTGCCTGATGACATAAGCCACTAATAAATTACTACTGTCCAAGAGTAAGAAGGGAAGCAGGGAGATTGCCTGAGCCACAATTCCTTCCTTAGGATGCTCCTGGGGTGGACTGGCTACATGATGGGACCTTACTCTTGGCAGGGACCTAAATGATTGGTTAGAGAGGAACAAGCTGAGGAATTTTTATTTGGTATAAATTGTTTTTAGAGGTAAAGTGCATGTCATATATGAGAGCCAGATACTGGGAATTGTATGAGATTATTGTTTGGACTTTCAGTTTTTTTGCATTAGACACCACTTTTTGCAATGTCTTGAGTTTTCTCCATCCTAATATATTACAGTGTCCGCAGAGCTGAGTCATGACATGTCAAGCCTGGAAAGAGTCCAGGAAGCATGGATTAACACGATATAAACTGAAACTTGAAGGTAACATTAAATAAAAAAAATTATTTTAACCTTACCAGAAGCAAGAGCCAAGATATGTTTATGCTATCCTTTGAATTGAAGTAGGAAAGAAGTAGTTTAATACTCACATGTTGGTTATTTGCAGGCACATTCTTGAATTCCACCGCCAATTTTCTGCCTATATGTCACCACATGCCTAAATTGTGAACCACTGGTCAGGAGGGGTGCTGGAGTGATACGGAATGGAACACAAAGAGCAGTAATGACTCCCTTATAAAATATCTGCATGAAAATCATGTTACATGTAGGTAACATTTTTAGTGAAACAGATCCAAACCATGCATTATTTGTTATATTAAACTTCAATAGCCTCAAAGAAGATTACGTCTACATCCAGTTTTGAAGGATCAGAATGCAACAGTCAGTTAACTGCCTCTGGGGAAGAACTAAATACAAATTGTGGTACCTAATGCTGCAGAAATCTAATTTTTACTTCTTTTTTATTAGGAAAAAGTGCAGACTTCACATTGTTTTATCCTGGTCTAAAGTTCTGAGATCCTTTGTGGAGTGGGATGGGTGCGCATTGACAAGAAAAGTGTCATGTCCTTTGTATTGTGTATATGTTATTGGTTCATTACTTTGGAAAAGTCTTTTCAGATAAGATACATCTGAAGTCAAAATGTTCACGCTGGGGAAATGTATCAGGTTTGAAAGATAAAATTAAAAAATCCAGTTAGTGAGATGAGAACGCTTCATGCCAAGCGATGACTTGTCTAGCCACACAACAAGGACAGCAGATCCTTTTTAAATTTCTCCTAGCCCATGCGTTTATGCCCAAGAGTTAGATTGTGTGACTTGAACTAAAAACCCATGTGAGGGAGTAACACTGAACAACAAAGGAGTATCAGTCACTTTTGTTGCATAAGGTGTAGCCCTAAATATGGGAAGGGCTACGAATGTTCAGGTACAGGCTCAGCATATAAAGAGAGCGCCAGGCAACAGAGTCGTGGTGCAACTCAACTAACGCTGCATTTGACACTCAAAGCAATGAGAAGCCAAGCCAATAGGTCTCACTATGTGTGTCTAGGGATAATATATCTAGATAATGCAAGAGGGGTCAAAGAATCACACAAAAAAGGACAAGAGCGGTGAGAGTGAAGGAGTATTTTTACACCATTATTAATTAGCACAGAACAATTGTAATACTGCTTTCTGTTTCCTCGCTGTGAAATAGACTGAAAGTACATGTAACTTTTTATCAACTGCACAGCCCACTCAGCCCTCAGTGAGAAGCTAGAGACATGCAGCTACTCCAGGATTGTACGCATATAACATATGCAAACAAACATTTCCTTCTTCAGAACTCACTGAATGTTCTAGCCACTGACCCCATTCAGTGCTTTCTGGCATGGCTTCATATGCTTCCTAGAGTCACCCTTCAATCAGTAATTTAAGCTTATCCTATAGAAAATAAACTGAGAAACGTACACAAATTAATAAATAATATTGTGTGTGTTCATCTCATAAGGCATCTAGGCATGCTAGCAAAGAAGCCAGCCTTTCCCTAACAAGGATTAGGAACTTTTAATGTAGGCAGGTTTGCTATAACTGTTCATGTGGGGACTCTTATGCCTGCCTCTGAAGCAGCTGATACTGGCCACTGTCTGACAGACCATTTGAAATACTCCCTTTTACTGGTAAACGGTGGCCTAGAAGAACTGCATCATGCCATGGAAGATGCCATAGCTTGGCTAGACGACTGTGCACACGCTAAATAAATAATATTACATCAGTAATGGAGAGGAATTCATAGACTGATATTTTATGACCAGAGGGAACCACTATGATCATCACCTCCTACACAGAATCATAGAAATGTAGGGTTCGAAGGGACCTTGAGAAGTCATCCAGTTCAGCCTCCTCTACTGAGGCAGGACCATCCCTGACTGGTGTTTGTCCAACCTGCTCTTAAAAACCTCCAATGACTGGGATTCCACAACCTCCGTGGAAAGCCTATCCCAGAACTTAAACTACCCTCATTGTTAAATTGCCTCCAGAGTCGCGCTGCCAGAGCCCTGGGGAAGCGGCGATGGGGCTCGGGCGGCGATTTAAAGGGGCCAGGGCTCCTGCCGCAGCTACCGACTCGGGCCCTTTAAATAGCCGCCCGAGCAGTGCAGGGCTCCGGGGACGATTTAAAGGGTCCGGGGCTCTGGTAGCCGCTACCGCCCCGGGTCCTTTAAATCATGCCCAGAGCCTGATGGAGCCCTGGGGTAGCGGGGCTCTGGTGGTGATTTAAAGGGCCCGGGGCTCCCACTGCCACTACCCTCCAGAGCCCTTGAAATCACCACCCGAGCCCCGCTGCTGGAGCCCTGGTGTAGTGGCAGCGGGGCTCCGATGGTGATTTAAAGGGCCATGGGCTCCCGGCTGCTGCCACTGCAGCAGAGCCCCGGGCCCTTTAAAGCTCTGCCAGAGCCCAAGGTCCGGGGGTAGCAGTGGCAGCTGGGAGCCCCTGGGACTCCGATGGGTATTTAAAGGGCCTGAGGCTCTGTTGCGGTAGCAGCAGCTGGAGCCCTGGGCCCTTTAAATCACCCCTGAGCCCTGGGGCTCCCAGCCGCCTCTGCAGCTGGTAGCTCCAGGATGATTTAAAGAGCCTGGGGCTCCCAGCTGCTGCTACCACAGTCTTGATTTAAAAGGCCTGGGGACGTAAAGGCCCCGCCTCTTCTGGTTGAGGCCCTGCCCCCTCCTAAGGACTCCGGAGTACCGGTAAAAGTCCTTGAAGTTACTTTCACCCCTGTTTTTTCCTAACATCTAACCTAAATCTCCCTTGATGCAGATTAAGCTCATTACTTCTTGTCATACCTTTAGTGGACATGAACAATTAATCTCTGTCCCCTCTACAACAGCCTTTAACATATTTGAACACTGTTTACACACACCCAGTCTTCTTTTTCTCAATACTAAAACATGCTCAGGTAGTTTTAAAACCTTTTCTCATCAGTCAGGTTTCTTAACCCTTTTATCATTTTTGTTGTTCTCCTCTGGACTTTCTTCAATTTGTCCACATCTTTCCTAAAGCGTGATTCCCAGAACTGGTCAAAATATGCCAGATGAGATCTCACCTGTGCTGAGTTGAATGAGACAAATACCTCCTGTGTCTTCCATACAACACTTCTGTTCATACACCCCAGAATTATATTTGGAGGTGTCACATTGTTGACTCATTCGATTTGTTATCCCTATAACTTCCAGATTCCTTTCTCAGCACTACCACCTAACCAGTTATTCCCTATTTTGTAGCAGTGCATTTGATTTCTCCTTCCTACGTGAAATATTTTCCACTTATCTTTATTGAATTTCATCTTGATTTCAGACAAATTCTTCCATTTGTCAAGATCATTTGAATTCTAATCTTGTCCTCCAAAAGCACATCCAACCCCTTGCAGCTTGGTGCCATCTGCAAATTTTATAAGCATTCTCTGCACTCCATTATCCAAGTCATTAATGAAAATATTGAATAGTACCAAACCCAGGACTGACCCCTGCAGTAACCCACTAAATACCTCCCCCCGCCAGTTTGACAGCGAACCATTGATAACTGCTCTTTGAGTACAGTCTTTCAACCAGTTGTGCACCCACTTTATAGAAATTTCATCTACATCACATTTCCCTGCTTTGCTTATGAGCATATCATGTTGGACTGTGTCAAAGCCTTACTAAAATCAAGATACATCATGTCTACTAGTTTCCCCCATATCTACTTGGCCAGTAATCCTGTCAAAAAAGGAAATTAAGTTCGTTTGACATGATTTGTTCTTGACAAATCCATGCTGACTATTCCTTATAATCCTATTATCCTCTGGGTGTTTACATAGTGATTGTATAATAATTTGTTCCAGTATCTTTCCAGGTATCAAAATTAGACTGACTGGTCTCTAATTCCCTAGGTCACCTTTATGCCCCTTTTAAAAAAGATAGGTACTATGTTTGCCCTTCTCAGTCCTCTGGGACATCACCCCTCCTCCATGAGTTTTCAAGTTCATTGCTAATGGTTCCAAGATTGCTTCAGCTAGTTACTTAAGCACCCCAGGATGAATTTCATCTGGCTCTGGCGACTTGAGTACATCTAACTTATTTAAATATTCTTCAACCAGTTCTCTCCCTATTTTGGTTTGTGTTCCTTCCCCCTTGGTGCTAATATTAATTGTGTGGAGTATCTGGTCACCATTATCCTTTTTTATTGAAAATAATCAAAATAATCATTAAACACCTTAGCCACCTTGATTTCATCAGTTATTAACTCTCCTTCTCCACTAAGTAGAGGACCTACACTTTCTTTAGTCTTTCTCTTGCTCCTAATACATTTAAAGAACCTCTTACTTACTTTTATATCCTTTGCTATGTATAACTTATTTTGTGCCTTAGCCTTTCTGAATTTGTCCCTACTTGCTTGTACTATTCTTTTGTACTGCTCCTTAGCAATTTGTCTGTGTTTCCACTTTTTGTAGGATTCCTTTTTGATTTTCATGTTATTAAAGAGCTCCTGATGGAGCCACATTGGCCTTTTACTATTCTCCCTCTCTCTCATTCACATCAGAATAGTTTTCAGTTGTGCCCTTAATATTGTGTCCTTGAGAAACTGTCAGCTCTCCTGAATTCCTTTATCCCTTAGACTTCCTTCTTATGGGACCTTACCCACCTGCTTTCTGAGTTTGTTAGGGTCTTCTTTTTTGTAGTCCACTGTCTGTATTGTGCTGCTCTCACCCTTTCCTTTCATTAGAATCACGAAATCTATCATTTCTTTACCATTTTCATCCAAATTGCCTTCCACCTTCAGATTTGCAACCAGTTCCTCCCTGTTGGTCAGAATTTATCTCCTTACTCACTTACTCCACCTGCTGACATAAGAAGTTCTCCCCAAAGATTCCAAGAACTTATTGGAAATTGTTTTTTTGCCATATGACCTTTCCAGTGGATGTTTGGGATAAAGTCTCCCATTACTACCAGCTCTTGTGTTTTGGATATTTCTGTTATTTGTTCTAGAAATGCCTCATCCACCTCCTCTTCCTGATTTGGTGATCTGAAGCAAACCCCTACCACGACATCACCCCTGTATTTCTCCCCTCCCCCGAGACTTTCAGCTGGTCTGCCATTCACATCCTTCTGGACCTCGGAACGTGTGTATATAATTTTGATGTATAAAGCAACACCTCTTCCCTATTTTTCCTGTCTGTCCTTTCCGAACAAGCTATACCAATATTCCAGTCATGAGATTTATCCCGCCAACTCTCAGTGATGCCAATTAAGTCATACCAATACTTCCAGTTCTTCCTGTGTATTCCCCATACTCTTTGCATTTCTGTATAGGCATCTAAAATGTTGAACAGACTCCTGCACTGATTTTTCTCTTATTGCTCCTGTGACCTGATTATAATTTTCCAAATTCTACCTTCCAACATCTAGCCCTCCGTTAAGGTTGCTTTTTTATGCTTACCTGTGGGCGTTTGTCACCTGCCCCCTTTGAACCTAGCTCTCCTCACTGGGTGGTTAGTTGGTGTGCAAAGATGCTCTTTCCTTTCTTGGTTGGATGGATCCCATCTCTTTCCAGCAGACCTCCTTCCTGGAGCAGAATCCCAGAGTCGAGGAAGCCGAAGACTTCCTGTCAGCACCATGTGCACAGCCATGCATTCATCTCCAAGATACGCATGTCCCTGCCTGGCCCTTACCATCAGCTAGGTGGATGCACAAGAACACCACCTGTGCTGCTGACTCCTTCACAATCTCTCCCAGAACCCCATAGACACTGCTGATGTTCTCAGGTCATACCTGGAAGTATCATTAATGCTCACACGAATGAGCAGCATGGGATAGTGGTCAGAGTGACAGATGAGCCTTCACAATCTTTCCGTAGGCAGTATACCTCTCGGGACATCATGTCAGGTCGGCTGATGAATGTTTCTATCCTTCTCAGAAGGGAGACCCTTCTCACCAGCACCCTATGCCTCTTCCTCTTGGGTGCAGTGGCCATAAGTCTTCTAATCTTGGGGGCAGGTAACTCCTTCTCCTCAGCCTTTGGGGTTTGCTCCTCACCTGCTGTTGCCAATACAGCATATTGGTTCTTGACCACAACGGAAGGAGGAACTGGATTGGGTGGTGGAGCACTGTCTACCACCTGAGGTGGCCAATGGTCAGTTCTCCTTCCTCCTCTGGTGCCACTGTAGTCATCTAGCATCCTCTATCCCAGATGTTTTCATGTGTATACTGTTGAAGTCCTCATGATCCCGGATGCTAAGCAGATGAGCCACCTTCTCCTACGTAACAGGCAGATAATTTCACGCAGTAACTCCTGCATCTAGCCAATAACTTGAAGTTGAACTAAAGCAAATATTTTAGAAAGATATCCAATCTTGATTTTAAGACTTCCAGTGATAGGAAATTGGTTACCTCTTGGCAAGCTGTTCCAATAGTCAGTACCTTTGCTGCTAAACATTTTTACCTTATTTCTAGTTAGAATTTCATGTCCAACTTCAGCTTCCAGCCATTTGATATGTCTTTGTCTGTCTAATTATTTAGTACTTAGAAACTTCTGTTGGGAGGCTAGCAAACCCAGAGAGAGGGGAAGCTAGATAAGTAGGAAGATGCCCAGGGAATCAGAGCAAGGGGTAGGACCATGCAGAGACTTTAGCTGCTTGTTATAGGGTCCTTGGGCTGGAACCCAGTGTAGAGGGTGGGCCTGGTTTCCTCTACCAGCCACTGGGAAGTGGCAAAGGCATTGGATCAGCCAGCCAGTCTGGAGGGACTTTGAATTCCCACGAAGGGGAGGACCTTAGTGACCTGGCCAGAGGGCCAAGCCATGAAGAGGAGACTGCAGTCCCTGGAGTGAGAGGAGCCGCAGGGTAAGACACCCCCAAAGGGGGAGCACAACACCTGGCAGAGCTAATTCCCAGGACAACCAGCAGGAGGTGCTGCTATTGGTGAGTTAACCCCATGACACATTCCTTTTCTAATCACACATCTTTCTATGGTTGTGCTGTTCTTTTTCTAATACACTAAGCCAATACATACCTTCAAAAACAAACAAAAAAAAAAAACGCCCAACTTCCTAAAAATTGTCCTATGTTCAGAAAGTTCATCTTCTTCTTTAGGCGATTTATAAAATAGACATGTAACTTCATGTCCAGAGTTTTCTGCAAACAAGAGATAAGTGTTTTAAATACTGCCGCTTACTAAATTCAACTTTCAGCAGGAAGCCAAGCATATATAAATATGAATATAAAATATTCATAGCAGAATATAAAAACAACCCCAAAGTTTTAACATTGGCACTGGAAGTTCAATATCCATCGTCACGGAAATACATCTCAAGTCCTAATTAACTCTTTTGTTTTAAATAAACAGACAAGTACTGAAATACTAGATATAAAGTAACTGCAGTACAGACACTATTAGCATGTTTAAGAATACGCTCCGACCAAACACACATTCTCCACTTTTTTGAAAATTATTGGATGTTGCTATGTGGCCTAATATTTTATAAAGTGATTAATGGTTTTTAGAGGCCCAACCTGAGACAACTTATAGGGGCCTGTTTTTAAGTAGGTAGGTACTCAGCACTTTCTGAAACACAAGCAGCTCTACAAGGCAAGTTGGGTACCCAAAAAATTAAGACCTCCAGAATCACTAGTGATGGTTGAAAATTTTGGCCATGGTGCGGAACCTGGGGAACAACAGATCTCAAAAAGGAACTGCCAAGGAATTGTCTCATCAATATTTAAGGCAGGCAAAGATGGAGAAAACAAAGGCAAAGGAACATGAGATGAACAGTAAGCAATGAGCTGGAAATATGGAGGAAGACTGCCTGCAGCATTTTGTTGAGAAGGATGGGCACCTGTTCAGTAATCTGTGCCTGCAAAATCAGGGAGTGCTGCCACTCCTACCTATCAGAATTCCAGTAATCACACAGGAAGTCCCTGATGTGCAAGTTTAAGCAGCATACAAAGAATACATGCATAGCCGGTGCCAGCCTCCTTCACAGCATGCACCGTTGTCAGCACCCTTCTCTGATGAAATATTTCCCAGTGGTGCGCCTTCCAATCTGGTGAAGTAGAGGAGTGGGGAGTTACTAGGATAATTAAATCTGATCTCAAATAGAGCAGGTGCCCTGTCCAAAGATTTGATTCATGCAGGTGTGTGTATCCAAGAATGGGATTAATGGGAATTTTGGTGATGTTCGGGCCAACTCACTGCACCATCGATTCCCTGGTTGAGCTCATTGAGTTTTTGCCAGCCAGGTGTCGGAGTTCAAAGCGTTTTGTCCTGAGTGACTTCATTTTTCCTGTGAATGAGGTTCTATTGGGCAGAGTCAAGATGTGAAAACCTCTAATATAACCCCACAGTTTTAACATGGAACTGGAGGATTGTAAGTCCTCCAGGGCAGTGCAGGTGCTTTCTGTACAGTGCCTAGCACAATGGGGTCCTGGTCCATGACTAGGCTCTTAGGTGCTATGGTAATACAAATAATAAACGACAACAACCATAACCTCCACCATGGAAGTTTCTCAGGTGGTCTCTGGCTCAAGAGATCTAGGATTTGGAATGGAATGGCCCTTGGGGTGGGGGAGAATAGGTTGCACATAAGCGTTGGCAGGTGACTGGTTTTTGACCTGAAAGTCCGGTTGAAAAGGGAACCTGGCAGTAAAAGTCCAGTTACCTGCAGTAACTAGCCTCCGCCACTGGAGCGCGGGGGCCGGAAAGAGCAGCAGCTGCTGGAGCTTGGAGGAGCAGTGGAGCACTCAGGAACGGCTCTGGCGGAGAGACGTACTGACGGCTCACCCTCCCCACCCCCCGGAATGAAGCTCTCCCTCCCCCCAACCCCCTGGAGTCTGGCTCTCTCTCCAACATCCTGCCCCAGTCACCCCTCCACCCCTAAAGCCCTGCTTAGAAGGCAGGGGTAGGGTGGTGGAGAGAGCAGCAAGCGATTGTAGGGGGGGGAAAGGGGAGCGGGGGGGGCAGGGCCTTGAGGGAAAGAGGTGGAGCAAGGGGCGGGGCCTCAGGGGAAGAGGCGGAGCAGGGGAGGTTCTGTCACTCAGTGTCCTGTTTTCACAAATGAGAAAGCTAGCCACCGAAGTTGCACACTTCACAGTTTGACCTGTTTAAGAATGAAGCTCACCTTTCTTTCTGTCAGAAAGTCAGGGGGACAGGTTATTCCTGGAGACACTATCTTACTTGTTTATCCTCTGGTACGAACAGACCTTGTGGCATGTCATGTCCCTGAAGAATACACTAAAGATTGTGAATCACAATATTGATGGTTTTGTAGGATTTTATTCAATTATCAGTACAGTAGCTCCTAAATGGCCAATACTGAATGAGTAATAAATATATTACCTTTATATGACTTTCTATGTAAAACTCAGGAAATATTTTATTTTCAAGGCGAAACGGAACATCTCCTGTTTAAAGCACAGGGCCAGGAGTAAGGTGACATGTGTTCTCTTCCTTACTCTCTCCCAGGCTTCCTGCATGATCTAGAGCAAGTCATTTCACTTCTCTTTCTCTCTGTTTCCCATCTGCAAAACAGGAATAACACTTCACAGCAGTGTTGGTTCCTTAGTGACTGTAAAGGGCTCTGAGATCATTAGATGAAAGGCAGTGGAGACATGCAAGTTATTAGTTCTGATCATAACACTCCTAATGTAATAACAAGTATTAAATATTCTACTTTTAATTATAAAAATCTGAGACTATTAATATTAGTGACTAATATGAGAAAATTGTTTCCTGTAGGTTTAGAATATTCACGGCCAAATTCTCATTTTGTAGAAAAGACAGTCTCTAACTGGGAGACTCAGTGTAACCATACTTTAAAACAAAGGCAGGGAACTAGTTCATGACAAGACATTTCTTTCCAAACTGATCTTTTTGGGGAAATTTCTGGAGCACAGGACATATGCTTTATAATCAGCAACAGTGACTCTGCAGGATTTCTGCATTATGCTGGTGCAATCAGATGCACAAAATTCTATAAAGACAGACAAATTCTGTGAATGTTTTCAACTTTTTCTGTTGAACACTATGTACCACTATTTCTGCTGAGGCTTGGCAAGTGGTCATCTTATGGCTAAACTCCTCCACTGAGCCACACTGCAGATAAAAGATCCACATCAAAGATGGCTGAAATATGTTTGCTGACAAGTATTTTTCCCCAACAAAAAATGGCTTTTCTAATGAATCACATGATTTTAATGAAAAGTTTTCATATTTTAAAATATTTTTCTTAAAAACTAAAATGAAAAAAGTCATTGATTTGATTCAAAACAAGTTTTTTTAGATTCTAATAAATTTAATTTGTTGTTAGGTTTAGGTTTGCCCCTCTGCCCCTCCCCCTTAACACTTTGTTGTAGAGATCAAAGTTTTTGTTTTGTTTATTAAAAAAATGAATATTTCCAAAAAATGTTTGAACAAAGTAAAATTTTCATGTGAAAATTTCAGTGAATTAGTTTATTTTTCTAGAGAAACTTAGCATTTTTCCACCCTAATCTACACTGCAGATATTTACTACATAGTCTGAACTCATTCCATGCATGCAAGTCCTACTGACATCTGTGGGCATTCTTCAAGTACAATGAGAGCAGAATATGCAACAGACAGACACAATGCAGATTTTTATGCACGTGGCTCAGACAGAAGAATTTTGCTTGATCTATATAAAGGCTAAATCCTTAATAAATCCTAAAGGCTATATAAATTTGTTAAATCCTTGATCTATATAAAGGCAGACCACGCATTTTCTTGTTAAAACTTAATCATCTACTGTTGTCCAACCATCAGTGATCAAATTCAACGTCCATGATCTAACCACAAGAGATGCATTGAGGGACATCAGAAGAGCATGACGGATGACAGCGTGGTTGAATTCCATATTCTGCCCAAGGTTAAAAATAAAAGGAGGTGTGTAGGATGCTTGTCCATACTAAAAATATACTGGGGTGTGTTGACAACATTTAATCATAAGAGGCCAAGATTTGATTTTTTTACACCCATACAGGTTTATGTACATAAGTGGGTGTAGTGAGAACAGAACCTGATCCAATATCTACAGTGGCCAAAAGCTGAAAAGAACGGAGGTCAAATTTCATTCATATCCCAGTTCTATATATTCACAATTGTGAATTGGTGTTTTTTTAAGAGGACACTTAAGCAAAGATAAGTAGTTAAGTACTCACAGCTTTGCTTGTGTCAGTGTTATCAGCAGACATTCTTTTTCCACACCACTTCTGGTGACTTTTTAAATCTATAAACAACACATTCCTTAGATGTATCACAGACATGTTTTCACTTTGTATGGTTAAATCAACAATAATGCAATTTCATATGCTTAAATAGATTATCCATTGTGTTTAATATAATTTCATGTGAGTCTATTACAAATATGCTGAATTTTACACATAGGGTGTGCAATCTACCAATCTGAAAGCTTCAGCAATGCATTTCTTTACTGCTAATACACTAGATCTCTCTGGCTGTTTAACCAGTAAGTCATAGATGCAGGGCAGGACAGTAGTACATGTACAGCGGTACAGCAGAATGAGGGGCCACCGGGGAGCCCCACACCGGCAGCTCCTCCAGCACCACTGTACAGCACCCAGCTCTGCCCCCAGCCCTTCCACGCAACTGCATCTCCTGTCTGGGGTCTGTACAGCAGGCCTGTTGGAGGACAGAGCTTGGGGAGGTACAGCCGTGCTGGAAGAGCTGCCAGCGGCCCCACCTTCTGCTCCTTTTGCTGCTGCAGTTCTGGAGAGCCCTCTGGTTTAGAAGTCTCTGGCACAGTGGGAGGAGGACAGAACCCCACCCCGCCCCCGCCGCCCCCAGGGAACATGGGATGGATCATGGGGAGGGGACAGGGAGAGCACAGGGGCCTTGGGCTGGGGGCATGCAGTCGTCATGGGGGGCTCACATAGGGAGGTCATGTGCCCCCCTTTAGCTGGTGCCCCCCCTTTGTGTCTCTCCCATGAGTGCAGCATACCGGTAAGAAATTAATCCTACCACTGGGCAAGAAGCGACCTCGGGAAGTCAAAGTCTAACCATCAGCACTGAGGCAGTGCCAAGTAAACCTGACAGATGTTTGTCCAACCAGTCCATGAAAGTGTTCTGTTACAACAGACTGTATGGAAGTCTCTTCTTATAAGTGTATTACATGTCTTAAAATGGGTAGGGGTGAAAGTGAGTTTCATATGAAAGCTTTTTAAAACCTAGATGAATGAAAATTTTGTCTCCCTGTTCAAAATGGAGCCAAATTCTGCCAACAGATTCACACTGCACATGTCTGGGTTTTATTGTAAATTAAATTTGTGAAGGTCAGAGCAGCTTCCCACATATCAGCCTTTCTTATATCTCCCCCTCAGTGTCTCTCATGAGCATAAACTTCACCTTGGCCATAACTGAATTCCCTGTCTTCCCTTCCAGACCACTCCACTCCCTGCTTTCTGTCACCTTTGAAAAAACTACCATCCCTCCTGTCACGTAAGCCTGTGACCTGCTGTCATCTCTACCTTCTTTCTCTCTAGACTTGTACATTCAGGCCATGACCCAGACTTGCCACTTTTTCCTTGGCATCACCCATAAGATCTAACCCATGCTGTTAAAACACTCACCCAGGCCCTCACCATATCCTGTCTGGGATATTGCAGCCGCCTCCTCTCTAGATTTCCTAACATCTACTTCATTCCCATCAAGTCCATTCAAAAACCTGCTGCTAAGACCATCGTTTTGGTTTGTTACTTTGACCATGCCTCTCCTCCTTTGGAGTGCCCCTACTGGCTTCCGCTTCTCCACTGCATCAGGTGCATACTTCTTGTCCTTCCTATTACGGCCCATCACAATTTAGACTCTCCCTTCTTATCCACTTGCGTTTCTTATTGTGTTGCACCACCAGTGATGCCATTCTCCATTGACCATTTCTGTGAGTCTTTCACCTTTTATTCTATGCCACCCCTTCGGAACGTAGCACTCTTCCCGAATTAGTCCATAAAGCCAATACCCTGTCCTCTCCTGGGATGCCTATAGGAAAGTGCTGACAGCTACCTAGATGTCTAGATGGGGCTTCAGATATTTGTTTACCTACATCCTGCAATTGTTTTAATTAAAAAAGTCTACCCAACTTGCAGCCATTCAGTTGCACCCCCTCTGGCCTATGTGAATGTATGTTCTTATTACTACATCCTTC
The DNA here is from genome assembly GCF_965152235.1 of Eretmochelys imbricata. NCBI lineage: Eukaryota > Metazoa > Chordata > Testudines > Cheloniidae > Eretmochelys > Eretmochelys imbricata. Next base: position 116,255,213 of record NC_135577.1, read on the forward strand.
ATCCTTCCTCCCACTTCCTTTGGATTGTTTGTTACAGTGTTGTTGCATCTTAATTAGCTAAGCTTCCCAGAACAGGGACTTTCCTTTTAGTCTGTTTGTACAGTACCTGGCACCATTAGGACCACAAGGTACTACGGTAAAACAAATGCATAAAAGCAAATATGCCATGACTAGAATAAAATATGGAGGCAAGAAACCAACAAGTAGCTTAATCTTCCAGTGAAGATACCATGGGGTGGATGGATGAAGGGGTGGATGGAGAAGAGCTTCAGACCATATACCAAAGAAGTCACATCACTTTTGCCATTCAGACAACCACAGAATTCCACACGTGTGAGCCAGTGCTTCAAAAAACAGATTTGGCCCTTCTGGGAAGGCAGCAGGGGCTCCGAGGCTAGATAAGGGAACACCATTAAAACCACAAGAGTTCTCACAAGGATTGTTATTTGTAGTGAGTGTTTTAACTGATATTTTCCTCTAGAATGTTGCATGCACATATGGTACATGAGGCAAAATTAGGTAATCTCCTATGCACAGAAAGGCTGTGTTCCAGTCCACATTTTACTCCTTTCATAAAATTACTTCTAGAAAAATTTAGAATCAGATAAAGCCACCCTACAGAGTAGACTATCATAGTCCTTTTCTTGAGTGTCACACAAAAGATCTATAAAGTAGTTGGTGCGGTGTGATTTTATTCCTAACAAGGACTGAACCTGCTCATTGCTGAACGCCTCCTACGGCATATTGAGTTCCCACAGCACCCACTGAAGTCAATGAATGTTGATAGCATTCTAAGGAATTGCTCAGTAACTTTCAGGACCAGCAAATTAACCCTCAGACTGGAGCACCATCCACCTACACTATTGTAGAGGTCCACCTGTAACATTCTTCTGGTTGAAGTCATTTTAAATGATGACAACCGATGGGTTGTGGAATAAAAAAAACCCAAACACCTAAAACAATAGATCATGAACATAATATGATAGCAACATGATAGGGCTCTCATACAGAGCTATTATAGGACTGGCATGTTGGCCTGTAATGGGTCACTGCCAGTGAGTGTGAAGGAATGGTGTACATTTCTAAGTTTCTAAATAAGGCACCAGACACTTCACTCCACTGTACTGCAGCTGAGTGCACTGAACTGAGTAACAGACAGCTTTCACACTTTTTCTTTAGCAACAGGGCACCTATTTTAACCACTAGACTGAGCCCACTTTTGGTTGAAATGGTTTCCCCCCTATTGTCAACTGTGTTTTCAACATTCATCTAAGCTTCAGCTGTAAATTCACACTGACCATGGTTCCAAGTGTTCATTGTAACTCACCTGGTGTTTCTGTGCCATTTGAATGCTTTCAGTGGTACATAAAAATGTGCACCACAAGCCTGGAAATATTTAGGTGCACAGAGCAGGTGCATGTCACACATCACTGTTAGGCACTGAAGACAGGAAAGATTCTTTGTAGAGCCGACTTATTTACCGTTACTTGTATTGATAAACAAATGCCATTACAATAGCACCTAGAAGCTCAGCCAAGATTGGGACCCTACTGTGCTAGGCAGTGAAGAGATACATGGAGGCATTTCCCACCTCCAAGAGCTTACAATCTATATAAGCAACACAACGGGAGGAAGAAAGGATTTTATCCCCCATTGTACAGATGGGGAACTGAGGCACTGGGAGTAACTCGCCCAAGGTCACACAGGAAGATTATGGTAGAACAAGGAATTAGACACAGATTACCTGGGCCCTAGGCCAGTGCCTTAACACCCAAGGCCATATGTCCTAACCATTAACAAAATAAAACAGAGGTATAAATATCCACAATTGATCTGTGTGTACTTTACCTTCAGCTTCAATGGGAAGCCGAGGGCATTTGGAATAAGGTAAAACAGACTAAAATACACAGTGCGTAGCGCCATGGCAGGCAGGGGAAACTGGTGAGTAATTGAATGGGTTTTTAGGAGCTATCATTAGCATTTAGAAACCCCAAAATGTTGCCAAGTATTCATTATTAAATTCAGTTGTTTTACAGTGCTTAGGGAACGGATTTTACATGAGATCTTACTACTACTCTTGGGGCTGAGATTGAGAATAAGTTTTGTCCAAAAGAACTAAACTGGCAACATTTGGGATCCAGGATTTCTATGTCGGAGCTTTATCAGATTCAGAATCATACAAAGTCTCCTTTTGCTGCCAATAAAGCCGGATGCAGAAGTATTTTTGAATGTTTATTGTAAGTCCATAATTTCATCAATGATTTAGATAATGGCATAGAGAGTACACTTATAAAGTTTGCAGATGATACCAAGCTGGGAGGGGTTGCGAGTGCTTTGGAGGATAGGATTAAAATTCCAGATGATCTGGACAAACTGGAGGAATGTACTGTTGTCTGAAGTAAATAGGATGAAATTCAATGAGGACAAATACAAAGTACTCCACTTAGGAAGGAATGGGAAATGATGCCTAGAAAGGAGTACTCTGGAAAGGGATTTGGGGGTCATCATGGATCACAAGCAAAATATGAGTCAACAGTGTAACACTGTTCTGGGCGCCACATTTCAGGAAAGATGTGAACAATTTGGAGAAAGTCCAGAGAAGAGCAATAAAAATGATTAAAGGCTAGAAAACATGACCTATGAGGGAAGATTGAAAAAATTGGGTTTGTTTAGTCTGAAGAAGAGAAGACTGATGGGGGACATAACATTTTTCAAGTACATAAAAGGCTGTTCCAAGGAGGAGGGAGAAAAACTGTTCTCCTCAACCTCGGAGAATAGGATAAGAAGCCAGGGGCTTAAATTGCAACAAAGGCGGTTTAGGTTGGACATTAGGAAAAACTTCCTAACTGTCAGGGTGGTTAAGCACTGGAATAAGTTGCTTATGGAGGTTGTGGAATCTCAGTCATTGGGGTTTTTAAGAGCAGGTTAGACAAACCCCTGCCAGGGATGGTCTAGATCAGTGGTTCTTAACCTTTAATGCAGCCTGCACCCCTTTGGTTCTCAAAATATGTTCTCGCACCCCTTATCAAAAATCATTGAAGTAGGTCAGTTCTTTAAACCTAGATATATTTTTTGTTTGTATATTACAGTAATCGTTAAAAATGTATAATGTTAATAAATACATAGGTCTGATGGAACAAAGTAGTTGTACTTATGTGCCTGTGCTTAATTTGTGTTTTCGATGATTTACCTTCTAAAAAAATCTGGCATGTCTCGCACCCCCAGAAAGGGCATCTCGCACCCCCAGGGGGTGCGTGCACCCCAGATTAAGAACCACAGGTCTAGATAATACTTAGTCCTGCCATGAGTGTAGGGGACTGGACTAGATGACCTCTCAAGGTCCCTTCCAGTCCTACCGTTCTATGAATGTCTGGTAGGACCATAAATGGGGCATGGTTTCAGTAGTTTATACACACACAAAAAGAAAAACCAACAGAGACCAGAGGACAAGGACAGCATATTACATACTAAAAGAATGTGATGGGTCTTATAACTCAGTACATGGCAAAGCAACCAACAAAACCCCAGACCCAAGAGCACAGGGACAGGTTTAAAAACTCCATACCTTGAAATTCAGTGGGGTTCAGTGTTCAATACGAAGTACTGATCCAGGAACAGAAGTTTCATGCATCCAGTTGCCTCAAAGAGAGGAGCTATTCATTTCATCTTGAAGTTAAGAAAAGAAAAGTCTTTGTTTTGCTCATTGGCTTATGAGGATACGTTTCTATCATTTTCACTTTCAGTGAGGGTTTCTTTGCCCAGCTCCATAGCTGTGTTAAGGCAAGATGATGCTATTAAAGGAGAAACTAAGGTCTCCAATAGCCCTGGACACTGAACAAACCTCCACGGTCCCATCTTTACAACTATTAAATCTGGTTTTGTAACTAACTAGTTAGAGGCACATTCATCTTAATCATTTACAAGCTACCTGGCTCAATTTGTGTCCATGCAACTATGTTTCTGCCCTCAACACTTTGGCTTGCACCTACCATGGTGACTAACTGTGTACATATCAGTGCATTCTGGGAAAATATGGGTGTCTATCCCATCATGCCTCACTAGGAGGACAGAGCGACCAAGGCCAGGCTGGCATTGCTCTGAGTCCACATGCACAAAGCTCAGTATCAGCAACGGATGGGACAATGCCCTCTGGGACGTCCCACCACACAGAAAGCTGGGAGGGAGGAGGACCAGGCAAACCAGTTACACAAACACAGCCAGCATGTCCTGTTCACACTACAATAACTATTTTGCTGAATCAGTTACAGCATGGCACTAGGGTAGGCATCTGGCAAAGAGAAACGCTGACTGTTATTGACCACGGTTAAACTGGTGTTTTAATCATGTCGGGAATACAAACCATGGTCTGAGCCACCGTAATGATGCCGCTAACTAGTTACATGCTCAGTTAGGAGCTGTAGTGGTGACAGGGCCCACAATGGGTCAAAGCACATTGGCAGAGGCAGTACAGGAAAGACTCTGAACAAAGAACAGAATGCAGGATTTCGGCTTCCAGTGCATCAGTCGAGCATCTTCACCAGCATTAAATTCATTTAAAAAATAAAATACCATCTATTTGAGGAAAGGGAGAAGCCCTTAATGAAGATGGAGAAGGAGGAGGATGAGCTCATTAGCATGTCAAGGGTTCTTTGGCGCATTCTACTGCAGTTTGATCAACCAGGGACAAGATTTATGCACTAGAAACTGCTCTAGGGATTCTGCTTGATGCCAAATGTCTGCACCTGGGCTTCTGAAAGTATTGCTAAGGGAATGGGAATATTTGTATATACTTTCCTAGAGCAAATGACTACTCTTTGGCAGGGGAAATGGAGAGTGTAATTTCACCTGGGGGAGATTTGTAGTGGCACAAATAGCTATTAGACCCCCAGCTCCCAGTAAAAAGCAAGAGGAGTTGAGCACTAAATGGCCATTCGCACCTTGGAAAGTCTCTCTCCCACGCCCGCAGTTATTTGGTCTCTTCCAGTCAAGGTATACAATGCAATCTCAGTGATCAAGGAGAATTCCTTTTAGTGATTTTAGGAATTTTTTTTGTCTTGAATTGTTCTGTCTGTTCCTTCCACACAACGAAATATATCCATAGCACATTGAACTTTTTTTTTAGAACAGAAAAGGCCTTAGTTTCACTCAATGGCTGCATTATCATCACACTCTTGTATGGCATCTGTCTCAAACATGATTATTTTAAAATGCGCACAGCAAAGGGAGTAGCAAGGCAACCATGAATGTTATCAGCCTCTCAACAGACATGGAACTTAATTTTCATCACTTATTGTTTTAAGTGTATTGTGCTGAGCTTTTAATGTGGCCTGCATTAAAAATAAATATGCTACAGGGTGAGGGTTTTTCAGCCCCTTCTAGAAGCCATCAACAGTATTCAATATGTTGAGATCTTGCAGTATTTGTCTTGAACTAATGGTCAGTCCACGTGATCTCGCCAAGCCCTAAACAAGAGTAGGCTTTTCAGAAGAAGTGTTTTAGTTCCTTTTCCTGCTGCACAGTATTTCTTTTAGAAATGTGGCTTTGAATGGACACCAGATCCAGTTAATCAAGTTCAAACGTGGATCCAATTCCAGTTCCAAAAATTGTGATTTGGGCTCATCTCCAATTTGCATGACGCAGGGTATGACTGCTAGACACAATGCTGATGAAATGATATAGACTGAGAGCAGAAATAAGTGAGCCAGAAGAAAGCTGATAGGGGTAACCTCACAAAGCAAAAAAAAAATCACTTTCATAAGGGCGAATAAAGGCATCATCTGAGACAAACTGGATGCCCACGCTCTTCATCTGTCCTGTTACCAGTGAGGCAAAATTGGTTGAAAATGTGAGAAGGCTCATGTCTCTATGGAGCAGTGTGCTGCCTATGGAGACAATGGAACATGCCTTCCCTTCTGCATTCTCTCAGTTCTGCTGTTGTGCATGGGGTGAGGATAGGATGCGGTGGAGCCATTGCCCCTTTGGTTGAGCTAGCACCAATAGAAATGCTCATAAAGCATTATCTTTCTGGCACAGTTTGGATTTTCCAAATGGCATGCACACGCCATGACCACTGGGGTCTGAATCCTAGATGGCAAATACAGTGATTTCTATAATCTGGAGTTTTTCACAAGGTGCTCCCATCACCTGCTGTTGACACTGCTCACCACCACCTCTACCTTAACCTTGGAGGTATGTCCTCTGCAGCAACCATTACTGCACTCATGCCAGATCATTTAGCTGCATGAGATACAAGTACAAATGACAGGTTTCAGAGTAGCAGCCGTGTTAGTCTGTATTTGCAAAAAGAAAAGGAGTATTTGTGGCACCTTAGAGACTAACCAATTTATTTGAGCATAAGCTTTCGTGAGCTACAGCTCTCTTCATCGGATGCATGTAGCTCGCGAAAGCTTATGCTCAAATAAATTGGTTAGTCTCTAAGGTGCCGCAAGTACTCCTTTTCTTTTTACAAGTACAAATGTTTTCATTCTTTAAACCAACTTAAACTATCAAGGACTCCATACTAACTCCTTCTTTAGATGCTAGCTCTCAGGATAGATACCCATTTTAGCCACTCTGTAAGGGTTCAAGAGACTCTTGCCCAGTTCCTGCTTGCTCCTGCCAGTTACTCAGTATAGTATAAGTCTAGAGAAGGCACAGAAGGAAGAGTGGCCATGGTTTTGTATCCAGCTTTAGATGCTGGAGAGCCCCTTCCCCTCCCCCCACTCATTCCCAAGAACAGACTTGAGGGAGCTGATGTGTGATTCTTAAAACAGCCAATGTGGGAATAGTGGCGATGAATGTGCCACCTCTTTGCACTGTATCGTACTAGGGGATCTCAGTCCTCATGGAGACAATGGGAGAGATTTTCACGTGCTCACAGATGGCAATCAGATTTCTAATTCACACTGACTTTCAATAGGAGTTGGGAGTCTGTCATTTATACCTTTGAAAATATCAAAGGTCTCCAACACATCACCTGAAGGTCTCAGCCATCACAACCACCATCAGCAGCCACCCACAGAGACATCCTTCCTCCACAAGTCACTACAGGCCACCCTGGTTCACAATGGGCTGCGGTGGATGGAACGAAAAGCCAACCAGGTTTGGATTCAACAGCACCGAAATCTTGCAAGCTCAAGATTTGGGCCTCAACTCATAGCAGTCTCACAAGAGTTGTTGATCTCCATTGAAGCTGTGTAGCCAGGAACTCCCCGGTTAGTGCAGTGTCCCCTTTTAAGGGGATTCTCCAGCACAGAGGATACTCTATAGGAAAGTTAATATAGCCAAAGGCTCTCCTCTTGCTGCTGGGTAGCAAGAGGAGATGAAACTCATTCTTCTTACACTGCCCTTAACCACACTCCAGGACCATAGAATCATAGAATATCAGGGTTGGAAGGGGCCTCAGGAGGTCATCTAGTCCAACCCCCTGCTCGAAGCAGGACCAATCCCCAACTAAATCATCCCAGCCAGGATTTTGTCAAGCCTGACCTTAAAAACTTTTAAGGAAGGAGATTCCACCACCTCCCTAGGTAACGCATTCCAGTGTTTCACCACCCTCCTAGTGAAAAAGTTTTTCCTAATATCCAACCTAAACCTCCCCCACTGCAACTTGAGACCATTACTCCTTGTTCTGTCATCTGCTACCACTGAGAACAGTCTAGATCCATCCTCTTTGGAACCCCCTTTCAGGTAGTTGAAAACAGCTATCAAATCCCCCCTCATTCTTCTCTTCCGCAGACTAAACAATCCCAGTTCCCTCAGCCTCTCCTCATAAGTCATGTGTTCTAGACCCCTAATCATTTTTGTTGCCCCGCTGGATGTTTTCCAATTTTTCCACAACCTTCTTGTAGTGTGGGGCCCAAAACTGGACACAGTACTCCAGATGAGGCCTCACCAATGTCGAATAGAGGGGAACGATCATGTCCCTCAATCTGCTCGCTATGCCCCTACTTATACATCCCAAAATGCCATTGGCCTTCTTGGCAACAAGGGCACACTGTTGACTCATATCCAGCTTCTCGTCCACTGTCACCCCTAGGTCCTTTTCTGCAGAACTGCTGCCTAGCCATTCGGTCCCTAGTCTGTAGCAGTGCATGGGATTCTTCCGTCCTAAGTGCAGGACTCTGCACTTGTCCTTGTTGAACCTCATCAGATTTCTTTTGGCCCAATCCTCTAATTTGTCTAGGTCCCTCTGTATCCTATCCCTACCCTCCAGCGTATCTACCTCTCCCCCCAGTTTAGTGTCATCTGCAAACTTGCTGAGGGTGCAATCCACACCATCCTCCAGATCATTTATGAAGATACTGAACAAAACCGGCCCCAGGACCGACCCTTGGGATACTCCACTTGATACCGGCTGCCAACTAGACCTGGAGCCATTGGTCACTACCTTTTGAGCCAGACAATCTAGCCAACTTTCTATCCACCTTATAGTCCATTCATCCAGCCCATACTTCTTTAACTTGCTGGCAAGAATACTGTGGGAGACCGTGTCAAAAGCTTTGCTAAAGTCAAGGAACAACACGTCCACTGCTTTCTCCTCATCCACAGAGCCAGTTATCACATCATAGAAGGCAATTAGATTAGTCAGGCATGACTTGCCCTTGGTGAATCCATGCTGACTGTTCCTGATCACTTTTCTCTCCTCTAAGTGCTTCAGAATTGATTCCTTGAGGACCTGCTCCATAATTTTTCCAGGGACTGAGGTGAGGCTGACTGGCCTGTAGGTCCCAGGATCCTCCTTCTTCCCTTTTTTAAAGATGGGCACTACATTAGCCTTTTTCCAGTCGTCCGGGACTTCCCCCGATCGCCATGAGTTTTCAAAGATAATGGCCAATGGCTCTGCAATCACATCTGCCAACTCCTTTAGCGCATCCGGTCCCATGGACTTGTGCTCGTCCAGCTTTTCTAAATAGTCCTGAACCACTTCTTTCTCCACAGAGAGCTGGTCACCTCCTCCCCAGGCTGTGACCTTGTTCGTGAAGACAGAGGCAAAAAAAGCATTGAGTACATTAGCTTTTTCCACTTCCTCTGTCACTAGGTTGCCTCCCTCATTCAGTAAGGGGCCCACACTTTCCTTGAATTTCTTGTTGCTAACATACATAAGAAACCCTTCTTGTTACTCTTAACATCTCTTGCTAGCTACAACTCCTGGTGTGATTTGGCCTTCCTGATTTCACTCCTGCATGCCCGAGCAATATTTTTATACTCTTCCCTGGTCATTTGTCCAAATTTCCACTTCTTTTTTGTGTTTAAGATCAGCAAGGATTTCACTGTTAAGCCAAGCTGGTCACCTGTCATATTTACTATTCTTTCTACACATTGGGATGGTTTGTCCCTGTAACCTCAATAAGGATTCTTTAAAATACAGACAGCTCTCCTGGACTCCTCCCCCTCATGTTATTCTCCCAGGGGATCCTGCCCATCAGTTCTCTGAGGGAGCCAAAGTCTGCTTTTCTGAAGTCCAGGGTCCATATTCTGCTGCTCTCCTTTCTTCCCTGTGTCAGGATCCTGACCATCTCATGGTCACCGCCTCCCAGGTTCCCATCCACTTTTGCTTCCCCTACTAATTCTTCCCGGTTTGTGAGCAGCAGGTCAAGAAGAGCTCTGCCCCTAGTTGGTTCCTCCAGCACCTGCACCAGGAAATTGTCCCCTACACTTTCCAAAAATTTCCTGGATTGTCTGTTCACCACTGTATTGCTCTCCCAGCAGATATCAGGGTGATTGAAATCTCCCATGAGAACCAGGGCCTGCGATCTAGTAACTTCGTTAGTTGCCGGAAGAAAGCCTCGTCCACTTCATCCCCCTGGTCCGGTGGTCTATAGCTGACTCCTACCACAACATCACCCTTGTTGCTCACCACTTCTAAACTTAATCCAGAGACTCTCAGGTTTTTCTGCAGTTTCATACTGGAGCTCTGAGCAGTCATACTGCTCCCTTACATACAATGCAACTCCCCCACCTTTTCTGCCCTGCCTGTCCTTCCTGAACAGTTTATATCCATCCATGACAGTACTTCAGTCATGTGAGTTATCCCACCAAGTCTCTGTTATTCCAATCACATCATAATTCCCTGACTGTGCCAGGACTTCCAGTTCTCCCTGCTTGTTTCCCAGGCTTCTTGCATTTGTGTATAGGCACTTGAGATAACTTGCTGATGGTCCCTCTTTCTCAGTATGAGGCTGGAGCCCTCCCCTCTCACGCACTCCTGCCTGTGCTTCCTCCCGGTATCCCACTTCCCCACTTACCTCAGGGCTTTGGTCTCCTTCCCCCGGTGAACCTCGTTTAAAGCCGTCCTCACTACGTTAGCCAGCCTGCTGGCAAAGATGCTCTTCCCTCTCTTCGTAAGATGGAGCCCGTCTCTGCCTAGCCCTCCTCCTTCTTGGAACACCATCCCATGGTCAAAGAATCTAAAGCCTTCTCTTTGACACCACCTGCGTAGCCATTCGTTGACTTTCACGATTTGACGGTCTCTACCCAGGCCTTTTCCTTCCAAGGGGAGAATGGACGAGAACACCACTTGCACCTCAAACTCCTTTATCCTTCTTCCCAGAGCCACGTAGTCTGCAGTGATCTGCTCAAGGTCATTCTTGGCAGTATCATTGGTGCCCACGTGGAGAAGCAGGAAGGGGTAGCCATCCGTGGGCTTGATGAGTCTCGGCAGTCTCTTCGTCACATCATGAATCCTAGCTCCTGGCAAGCAGCAGACTTCACGGTTTTCCCGGTCAGGACAGCAGATAGATGACTCAGTCCCCTGAGGAGAGAGTTCCCGACCACCACCACCCGCCTCCTTCTCTTGGGAGCGGTAGTCGTGGAACCCCCAACCCTAGGACAGTGCATCTCATGCCTTCCAACTGGCAGAGTCTCCTTCTGTTCCCTTCCCTCAGATGTATCATCAAGTCCACTCTCCGCATTAGTACCTGTGGAGAGAACATGAAAACAATTATTTAACTGTATCTGCGTTGGTGGTACATGGACGCTCCCCTTTCTTCTTCTGGAGGTCACATGCTGCCAAATTTCTTCACCGTCCTCCTGTCCCCGCAGTGCAGCCTGCTCTGAATCTTCAGAACGTTGTGTCCGTAGAAGCATATCCTGACGTCTGTCCAGTAAATCTTCAGTTTCTCTTATGCAACGCAGGGTCGATACCTGTTGCTCCAGTCCTTGAACTTTCTCTTCCAATATGGAGACAAGCTTGCATTTTGTACAGACAAAGTCGCTTCTGTCCTATGGAAGAAAGACAAACATGGCACATCCAGTGCAGATCACAACAGCTGAACACCCCCCGTCCATATTACCTTCCTTCTACGAGCTTCCTCAGGAGTTGTAGTAACTACTCAGAGAAGCCGGCAAGATGTAAGCCTCAGTGGGCTCTCCCCAGGCGAACTCCCAGGCAAACTCCCTCTGTTGGCCTCTCTGCTGTTCGCCGCTCCGCTGGTTTGCAGCTGACTGGCTTTTTATAACAGTCAGGCCCACTCAAGGCTCACCTGGAACAAAGCACTCCCAATTCACACTTTTTAAACAACCAATCAAGCACACGGTCAAACTGGCTCTCCATCCTTCCGGTCCACTCCCTACTGACAGATGGGCAGACCCATGGAGAGCCCTCTGCCTTTGGAGTGAGGAGGAGGTAAATCTACACAGAGAAGGTCCCCTCCATGCATGGATCCTAAAGGCACTACTCAGCCATGCTGGCCTCTCCAAAACTGGTCACTCAGCCAAGCCACACTGGAAGATTCAAAGAGGGGAGCAGTGCATTTGATGTAGCCAATTCAAAGGATTTAACCAGACTTTGTGTCCTTTGGTTGAACCATGGGGAATCCTGAAGGATTCTACCCCACCAATTACCTTTTACAGGGATGTTTAAGGCACTTTTACACATTAATCTTAGCTTAACCAGCTGCTGAGTTATATATGCAGCTCAGCATTACTCTGTGGCCTCCAGGGTTACAGCAGTGCAGCACGCTTCTCTACAAGCAAGAGGTAATGCCTGAGCAGGAGATGACAAATTTGTGATCAGACATTGGTGTATCTTACAATAGTGCCACTGATGCAATCTGGGTATGTTATGTTCCACTTCAGTCTGTGGAAAGCTCATAAAACTGTTACACACATCCATATTTAAGCCTCCTAACCAAAATATATCCCTCCCCTCTTTCCACATAGGCCCATTAATGGGTTTTTTGTCTATTTAAAGATGGGGCTTATTGCCTACTGAGGAACGCAGTGACTTATTTGGATGTTTATTGGTTAAATGGTGACATTTAAACTAAATACGCCTCTCAGAAGGGGTAAACTGGCACAGTTTGACTTCAGTGGGTCTGTGCCAATATAGGCCAGCTGAGACTCTGGTCAATTAAGAGCCAATATGAGCATGATTTCCCAACAGTTTCCCTGCCTTCTTGTTATAAGAGAGCACAGATGTCTTTCCTCTCTCTGGTAAAAGTGGCAAGCAACCCCCTTCATGAGTATCAGTGACAGTGATTTAACTCTTTAGTGCTCTCCCTTGACAGCGAAATACAACACCTCCACAAGGGGGTTTAACTTCTGCTGGAGACCAGGAGTTCTTGCCTGAAATCCAATCTCCATGTGTGCAGGGGGAGGCTATATATAGCTGCTGTACTGTTTTGCAATATACTATAAGTAGCAAACATCATCCAGTAATGTTATTTGTAATTAGGACGTGCAGCTAAAGACAACTAACTCCCCCTTGAACCTGTTTTAAAAACACAATCAGGAACTTCTTACAATGAGTCTGGAATGCGTCCAGCTACAACAGAGTTGTTGGCGTGTATAAAAATGGGCTGTCTCCGAGAGAATTTTTTCTTATTAAAAAAATTCTGTACTAAGAAATTACCTATTGTCAGATCATGTTTTGCCCACGCAACCCGCCAGATCTAAATGGAACAGACTGAGCCAAACTCAGTACCCACCTACCCCCATATACAAAGCTGTTATCAACCCCTTCCACCAATTCCTCCTGGTAGCAGAGTACACAAACCATGGTAAGTAAACTGAGAAGGACTTTCCATAGCATTTCCTACCCAACAGTGGGATTCCTGTATTTCAGGCACAGAAGATCTATTTTACATCTTGCAAAGTTTTTTTTTTATGCACTTGAGTATAAAAAACCCCCCTTGAGACTGTACATTCTACGACCTGATCCTGCAGCCATTCTAGTTCAATGCACTGGAGTTAAATGAACAAGTAGCTAGAGCAATGGACTGGGACTCAGAACACCTGGGTTCTAGTCATGTTTCTGCTGTTTCAGTTCTCTGTGACTCAGTTCTCCCATCTGTAAAATGGAAATAATGATGCTGACTTCCTTTGTGAAGTGCTTTGAGATCTGATGAAAAGCGCTAAGAGCCAGCTATTATTATTCATACAGTAGCTACAGGATTGTGTCAATAATGCCGTAAGCCAGATGTCAAGGGCATTGTTTCACACAGTTGATTTAAGATTTCTGTATAGTATTTTACCCAGCCATTGCTCCAAAAAACAAATGAACAAACACACACACAACACAGTTTCATTATTCTGTATTTAAATTGCCCCCCTCGTGGACATTTTCTCATGATTACATCAACTACGGACAGGGAACTGTTGAAATACTCAGCAACAGACCACACAATCTGCTTTTTTTATTAAAATAAAAAACAAAAACAAAGACAGAACTTGCAGACAGAAAACAGATACAAGAATGTTACAAATTCCATCATTGTTAGAGACGGGAGGAAGCACAAAGGGGAAAAAATAGATCATAACTTTTCAAACAACTAAAAGAAAGATGGAAGTCATTTTCCTAGAGAGAACAATTGAAAGGCCAAACAACACAGCACATGGAACAATATAAATCATTCACCAAAACATTAAAAATAAGTCAAATGATATCTCAGACCCCTCAAACAGGCTATGATGATGTCACTCTTTAAGAATAAAAGTTTAAACTTGACTTGACTAATTCTCTGCAACTTCTGTGTGCTCACTGCAACAATTTATAGGCATACTGGGCTAAATTCTGATTTCAAATCTGGAGTAACTCCATTGTGTTTAGCTGTGAAGAGCTACTCCAGATTTTCACAGGCATAATGATAAGAGTTTTGTCCACTGTACCTGTATCCTCATTTTCCCTGCAATGGTGCATACTGAATAATAAGTGGCATGCTGCAGTTTAAGAACCGAGAAATAAATAGGAAAGCACAATTAATCTTCATAATTGTGATTGTATTCATAAGAGATCAGTTTATGTCACCCTGTGCATTCAAAACCTATTCAAGGTACTAGATCTAAGTGTTTGTGAAGCTAAAAATCTTTGTTCTAAAGAAGTAAAATAAGCAAAAAACAGAACACCAACCCAAAAACCTGTTCTGTGAAGAGACAAATGTGCAGCACAGAATGGGAGAGATTCTGCTCTCAGTTACACCAGCTGTAACTCTGGAGTAACACCTCTGAAGTTAATGGAGTTACTGTTAGACTGTGATGTTAAGACACTCCCCTTCTGGAGTCCAATTTATTTAATCCTTACTCTCATTGGCTCTGCAAATTCCAACCCCAGTTGGGTATGTCTCCTCAAGAGTCCCCAACCCTCCTTCCCAGAGCTGGAGTGAGTTCCGTTACTACCTGTAGGAGCCAGTTGTACGCTCTGCAACGCTGACTTACAACAGCTTCCTCAGGCCACCTAGAGCTTCAAAGGTTTCTGCCCTTCCTGGCGCTCCCAGCCCTACCTAAAGGATTAAACTCCTTTGATCTTCCCTCAGTAGCTCTTCTGAGGCTTCTGTCCTGCCTGGCAACCGCAGATCTTCCTGCCTGGAGTGTTACTGGTGTCCACTCAAGCTCCTTTTAAGTCCTACACCCAAAGCAGATGTAGCAGGGCAGGGCTGACTGAAGCAAGACCTCCGAGCCCATAAAAGGTGCAGGCTGCCCTCTTACAAACCCCAATGTGATTTAGCCCATAGTCTTTACGAAACCCCCAAACAATTTCACTATCTATTTTGCAATGTTGATTACATGTACAGGAACTGCCTGATTTATCTCAGACATTGAGATAAATCAAGCGGACATCAGGGTGAAACTGTTGCCGCAATGAAGCAGAGCAGAGTTTTGCTATTAACCTAAGTGGAGTCGGGATTTCACCCCAGCTGCTGGGCTCAATTCTGCTTTCATATACACCCATGCACGCTTCATTACAGTCAGTGGGCCATCTCTTGTAAATGGGCGCCACTTCAGTGCAGTCAATGGAGAAATGGACACCCACTGAGAATCTTATCCAGTGTGAGTTATTCATGCACATCTGAAGGCAGAAGTGATGGCATGTTTAAAAACTATAGTCCCGTCATAACATGGCCAACAAAACATGCTTAATTGCATGAAATAGTACTAGCCTTCCTTTATTGTTTTAGTTTCTTTTCACATCCCATTTTATCCTAACTTCTCCATTCTCTGTACCACTCAGTGAGCTCTTAAGCCATCATTTTTATATTTCTAGGTTAAAAAAATTCTCGTTGGAACCCCTGTTTCAGGAACCCAGTATATAGTGGTAATTATGTGCTTTCCCTGAAAGTCAGATTCTCAGCTTGAGTAAGTGGGGGCAGCTCCATTGACTTCCATAGTACTAAGTCTGTTTACACAACCCCAATTTTATGGCCAGTTAGCTGGGTGACCTGAAACCAGAGTCCTGGGGCAGGGAGAGCTGTGAACAACATAAAAGATGCAGTGGACATCACATTCCAGAAGCCGTTATTTCTCACTGAGGGCAAACATTGCACTGATAGCCTGCTGGCCTTCACACGGGAAGATTTCATAAAGGACTGGGGTGCAGTGTGAAGAATAAAGTGACAGTGTTGCTTGGACTCCATTCAAATTAGTTAAGTCTGTCCTCTGCAGGCCTGATTCTTAGGGTTGCCAGGTGTCCAGTTTTTGACCGGAAAGTCCGGTCAAAAAGGGAACCTGGCAGTGTCCAGTCAGCAGTGCTGACTGGACACTAAAAGTCTGGTTACCTGCAGTAACTGTCCTCCGCCACTGGGGGGAGAGGGAAGCACAGCAGCAGCTGCTGCTGGAGCCGGGAGCCGCCGTGGAGCGTTCAGGAATGGCTCTGGTGGAGAGAGGTACTGGCGGCTCCCCTGTCCTGCCCCAAACGCAGCTGTCCCTGCCCCTCTCACCCTTCCACCTCTGGAGCACGTCTCTCCCTCCCCCACCCATTCACCCCCAAGCCTGTCTCTTTCTCCAATGTCCTGCTCCCATCACCCCTACAGCCCTACTCAGCTGGTAGGGGGAGGGTGCTGGAGGGAGCAGTGAGCAACGGTGGGTGTGTGTGTGGGGGGAAGAGGAGCGGGGAAACTGCAAGGAAAGAGATGCAGCAAAGGGTGGGGTCTCAGGAAAGAGGCAGAGCAAGGGAGGTTCCAGCGCTCAGAGTCCAGTTTTCACAAATGAGAAAGTTGGCCACCTTTTGTTTCTCCATCCCTTACTCAGATGAGTAGTTCCTATGAATTCGGGGAGGGGGCACTCATGTACGTACTAGCAGTGAGTAACTGTTGCGGAATCAAATCCCTGGGACATTTGAAAGAGAGAGTCACAGTCAGTGCCCAAAAGTTTGGGCCCCTCCCCTTTACCCAAAAGCACAAAACGGGAGAATAATATTCACGTGGGAGCCAAGAGCAAATACCAAAGACATGAATCCTGAAATAATGTCTTTGGGGTTTCAGAGCTTAATTAAAATGATAAGAACACACAAGGCCAGACAAGTCCTTTGGCACATGCCAGGATGACACTGACTAGAGGTTTTTTAAATTTGTTTTGTTTCTTGTAGTTTAGTGACATTTGCATGAAGCCAGAAAAATTATGCATGTGCCATCCAGAGGGAGAGGGAATGTAATGAGCGGGAACGGGGCTTGGGGAACTGGGCGTGGCTTCAGGGAAGGGGCAGAGTGGGTGTTTGGTTTTGTTTGATTAGAAAGTTGGCAACCCTAGATTGCCAGTTGGCTTGAGGCCCATCAGCTCCTGATGACCAGTCACCCCAGTATGGTGCTGTGATGGGGTTGCTCTACTCACCACTGGACAGCGTCACCTCCTGGCAGTTCTGGGGATTAACTTGGTCAGGCCAACACCCCTTCCAACCATAACACCCTGTCAGTTTCTCCTCTGCAGCCCCTCTCTTGGTCTCCAGACCTGCAGCTGTCTTCTTTGTGACTCACCTTGCATCCAGGTCACTACTGTGGTTTCTGAGGGTGCGGGAGGGTATCCAAGTTCCTACTCTCCAGCAGTCTTCTGCTTCATTGCCTCACAGTGCCACTCTAGCAGTGGCTGGCAGGGGAACCCAGGTCCACCCCCTACTCCAGGTTACAGCTCAGGGACTCTCTACTCATCAGCCAAGGTCCATTCCTTGCACCTTGCTGCTTTTCCCTGAGCCACTTCCATACCTCCTGGCCTTCCCCACTCCTCTGGGTTTGCCAGTCTCTTCACTCCCAAGGAGTAACTTTAGGCAACTCATCTCAGCATTAATTAATTTCCTCCCTGGGGGTCTTTCTCCTCCCCCCAGTTTTACCTCACATGTCTTTACTTGCCTCTTGGGCTTCTCCATCATTCTTGTGAGCTCCTTACAGGCCCCTAGCTCTTCCTTTCTCTTGCCTCTGACTCATAGGTCATCACACTAGTCACAGCCCACAGGTCTTCCTCCCAGTTTACTTGGCTCTGGGTTTATATCTGCCCATGTGAACTATCCCCCGGAGGGCCACAATTTCAGGACCCCCATCTTTCCTGTCTTTTGCAGAAGCCCCACTTGTCCCTCCCAAGTGAGCTTCTCACTAATTAGCTGCCTCCAGCCTAAAGTGCCCCTATTTTCAGTCTAATTAGCTGATTGGGCCCACCTTCTCCAATTCAGCTCTTACAGGTCTAATGTGGAGAACATACCCTATCACAGGTGCCTTCACTGAGACAGGGACCCCATCATTTATTTGCCTGTGAAAAGTCTTGCACAAATATGGCACTAGATAAATAATAAATTTTGATAGTAATTATTATTTATGCGCTTTGTAATGGACCTATATTGTTATTCATTGTGCATTTGGTTTCTTTGCCATTCCTGTTAAATGATAAAAGTTGTCATCTTCCTTTAGTCTTTCTAGCTTCTGTCAATTGACCAACCATATAATTTTTTATTCTAAGTGATATTAAATACCATAGATGCAGACTTTTATGTTTTTTTATTTAAATCCTCAGCCCTGGTGCATACTGGTACTTTCAATGCACTACGATATTCCCAGGAGTCTTTGTTTGCAGTAGCATAGCTGAGTGCCCTGTCCTAGAGTTCTAAAATTTAGAGCCTTAAAGAATGGTTTGAGGGCTTATTCCATTTATAGAAAAAAAGTTTGGCAGGCAGCCCTGAAAATTTAGCCAGCCGCTGACGGTATATCTAATGTATCCACCAATGTGGCTTCTAGGGAGCCATAATACTACTTTGCATTTAACCTTCCATCCACAGATTTCAAAGCACTTTACAAATGTGCATGGATTAAGCCTTACAATACCACTGTGAGGCAGCAAAGTTTTAACCCCATTAAACAGGAGAAAAAATGGAGTCATAAAGAGTCTGATTTTCAGAAGTGCTGAGCACCAGTTACTCCACCTGAATTCACTGGGTGCTGCAGGTGCTCGGCAATTCTGAAAACCAGTCAGTGGCGGAACTAAGAATAGAATCCTAGAGTTGCAATGTGCCAGAATTCCTACTCCTAATCCCCTGCTCTAACCACTAAAGAATATTCCTTATGATTTCAGTTGTCACTCTACCACCAGTAAAATTAAATATTGGAAATGCCTCACTTCTCTGTATCGGACAGAATATAAAATTGAACAAAATATCACTTTTTCCATGGCTTGGCTATACCAACACACACAGTACACTGAGTAAACGAGCTTTTAATTTCAGCATGTGCTCCAGTTTCAAAAGAGGGCAGATGCCTACATTAAAACTGATCTCATTTACTGAACTGGTCTCATGGTTTTTAATTGTTTAACACCTAAAATGAAGAAATCCCAGATTAAAGCTCAGCAGACATTCCCACAAAAGGATTACACAGAGATACATAAGGAAGCCGACTTTCTTGAACGACTTTGCTCCCAAACCACTAGCACACATTGTGATAATAATATGATAGTTTCTCCATCAAACAGCAGCTGTGTAAATTAGACACATTTGTGCTGCACTTCAAGTTAACTTCTGCTGTTTATTGTGAAGTAGCATTCAAATCAATCAGCATGCCAGCAAAATAGGATCTAAACTAAATGCTGTTGTAATTAATCTCAAATCTCATGTGGGTATATTAATATTTCTAACTGATAGAAGTGAGAAAATAAAATCAGATTGACCAAAATTAACCTATCTTCAGTGAGCAGAGACCTTTATGCTTTAGCAAACAGCTAAAAAAACTCCATAACTTTGTTGACACTATTCTATGCTAACAGAGTTTTTGTTTAACTGGTTCCATAGATAAACTGGTTCCATCTAACAGGCAGCATGTGACATCTTGCTTCAGACACCCAGAATTGTGAGACATTGCATTACTGCTCTGCCTCAGCACAAGTGAGATTTGCTGCTGTTAAGCTGTGAGTCAATTCTAACACACCAGCTTGTCTGCCTTGGTAGCAAACTCTTCAGGAC
The DNA here is from genome assembly GCF_965152235.1 of Eretmochelys imbricata. Classification (NCBI taxonomy): domain Eukaryota; kingdom Metazoa; phylum Chordata; order Testudines; family Cheloniidae; genus Eretmochelys; species Eretmochelys imbricata. The sequence goes on from NC_135577.1 coordinate 116,274,861, forward strand.
TGCGCCAGGCTAAACCTTGCTTTGCATGTAACAATCAGTGAACCCCAGTTCCCCAGAAACGGCCCCCTGCAGCATCCAGTCCCTCTTGCTGAAGTTATGTTCTTTGCCTCCAAAGAGGCAGGGTACACACCAGCCTGTTCGGTTAGCGGAGGCTTCCCCCTCCATGGTTAATACCCAGCACTCAGATGGTTTTGTAATAAAACAAGAATGAGTTTGTTAATAAAAAACAGAGATTTAAGTGATGCTAACCAAGAATCAATGAGACAAGTATGTTACAAATAAAACACCACAACACACACTTGCTAGTGACTAAAACTTAAGTTTAGCAAGTTACAATCTCTGTCTAAGCAGGTTATATCAAGTTTCGCTCAGCTCTTGCCTTTCAGGCTAAGAGGAGCCAGCTATTATGGGCTCACAGGGTGCTGTCCCCTTACATCCCCTAAGTGATATATAACTGAAATGTCTTTTTTGCTCCCCTTATATTACTCAAAGTCCATTGTCTCTGCCTCAAGAGCCAGAAAGGCTTCCTGGGGTGCATATTCTGTCCCTCAGTGTGATTGCTGGATGGTCTTCTCCCCTACTCGTTTAGCTTGATGGCTTTGTTTACCTTATATGTAAATCTACTTTGATTGTTCTCTGCTTGTAACGAAACCAGTCCAATAGGTATATACCCATTACTTTGTCTAGGGCAGGCTGGTTTTATGTTCCACCTCCCACACACATCTGAAGAACATACTTTCAGCACACACTTATAACTCACTATGCACAGCCCATACATACCTAATGCAATGGTTTTCAGGACTAGCGTGTCACCAGTTTACATAGGATACATTACGTGACCCCCGCTGGGGTCCATATTATCACAACAGTGTGTGGAGCAACGAGTGTGTCAAGCCTGATGTGAGTTACCATATGGGAGGCCTCTGCAAGTTGGCATTGAGGGACTTCTGGGTCACACAGTATGAACTAGGATCGGGCTCAGGTACCGGGCTGGGAGTTAGAAGACCTGAGCTCAGTTCCTGGTTCTGTCTCTGACCCACTGTGTGATTTTGAGCACATCTCTTCATTTCTCTGTGCCTCTGTTTCCCCTCCTGCACTTTGTCCATCTCGCCCCTTTGAGAGTGCCAGCTCTTTGGGACAGGGACCATCTCTTAATGTGCCTTTGTACAGGCTCAAGCCACAACCTTAATTTTAACTCCTAGGTGCCAGACTAATATAAATAATAATAATCTGATTCTAAATCTCACACACCCTTAAAGAGATCTGAAGAACATAAAAAGCATGTAGAATATAAGAAAAATATTAAGCCAATGTGAAATGCTGGCCTGTAATTCAATTTATGATTCTTAGTAAATCTGGGGTGAAATTTTCCTAAATGGCTAAGTGATTTAGCAGCCTATGGCCCAGATCCTCAATGGCAGCTAAGCACCTAACACCACTGAACTCAATGGCAATTAGACACCTAAATGCCTTTGAGGATGTGGGCCTAAGTCCAGTTTTTAAAAGTCATTTCTGAAAATGGGACTTAGCTGCTTAAATCATTTTACCAAATAATTAATTCACCTTTTTGCTGGTTTATGAACAGACCATGGTTTGTCTGTTTTTTTTTACAAATGTGTTTGATTCAAAATTATTTGCTGAATCATTTCAAATAATAACTTTGCTGAAGAGTTATTGATCTGTGGCTCGTTCACTATTTGAAATTCAAAGGTCAAGTTGTAGGGCCCTATTTTTAGGCTGGGTTCCTTGATTGGAGTTGGGCTTCAGATATGAACACCATGGCAAATGGATTTCCCTCTTAACCTTCCCCTCCCAGCATGCCTATTCCCTCTTCTAACCTCCTCCCTCTTCAAATGACTGCTGGGGTGCTCTGAAGTGCCCCCGAAGTGGATGAACCCCTGAAGTGGCATTGGCAGGTGGCTCGCTGAGGGGAAACAAGGGGGGTTAGCTTTCATGGCACACAAGGATGAAGGCTGCTGTCATTGGAGCTGTATGTTATATTTTCAAATATCCTATCCATTGGCTTAGTTGTGCAGCATGGGGTGAGGATTACCTCAGATGCCATGGCAACGGGTGCAGTATAAGAAAATAGATTAGATCAACAAGAGGCTGGATTACTTGGTTAAAAGTAGGTAGCCTTTAACTTTCCAAAGGGCTCAGCACCAGCCTGAGTACAGAGGATGCTGAAAGGGGTAAGAGCTCTTCATCCCTGGCGAAGTCTGCTAAGGCAGGTGCAGGGCTAGTTGCACACCCCTCTATGAAGAGCACATCAACCCTCAGTCCCAAACCTGTTCTCTCCAGCCTTGCCCTCACTCCTCCCAATCCCCACTTTAATCCCACATTAGCACAGGAGATGTCCCCAAAGCCCTGGGCTCTGAGTCACACTGGGGGCAATCAACTCTTGCACAGGTTCCTAGCACAGGCCCTTTTTGGCCCAAAGTGGCTGGCACCGATTACACCAATTACCACAGAGTCCTAGGGGTTGAAGGAGGCACAGGTTTTGTCACTTATTAACGAGTCCTTCATGTGTTTACACTGGTAGAACAGCAGTTTTAAGTATTTCATTGTGTTATTTTCAGCTGACTTTAATTAAACATGACTTGGGCCTTGTGTGTCTCAGTCATATATGCCGAGGGCTTCTCCCGTTACTAGTTCATCCACCTCCGAGAGGCAGCAGCTATGTCGATGAAAGAAGCCCTCCCACTGACATAGCACTGTCTACCCGGGGGGTTAGGGCAGTATAACTGTGTGGCTCAGGGGTGGGGGGTTTTCTGTAGTGTAGATCTGGCCAGAGGGAATGTCTACAGTGCAGCTGCGGGTGAGATTTGCAACTCATAGAGACGTACCTATGCTAGCTGTACTCTAGTTAGCTTGCTATAAAGAGCAGTGAGGGTGCGGCAGCATGGGCTTCAGCCTGGGGTTCATAGATGGTTGTGCAGCCAGTGCTGAAGCCTGGCCTGTGGCAGCCTCACTTCTATTTTTAGTGAGGGAGCTAGAACAGTGATTTTCAATCTTTTTTTTCCATTTGCAGATCCCTAAAATATGTCAGATGGAGGCGCAGACCCCTTTGGAAATCTTAGACAGGTGGTGTCCATGGACCACAGGTTGAAAACCACTGAGAACACAGCTAGTGAGGGTCTATCTACATGGCACTGCCATTCAGATCCCCAACTGCAATGTAGACATTCCCTGAGACACTGCATCAGTGCAACTGCACCAGAGGCTAAAACCCTCGTGTGCCAAAGATCTCCGCCTCATACAAAATGCACAAATACATGAAACAGGAAAAGGCCCCAGCCACACACAGAGGGGTTTTCAGTTTGACCCAGGACAGAGATCAGCAATAGCTGAAAATCTGGGATCTGGGTCCAGATTGCAACAACCCTGCCCCATAAAATTTGCGGGTGTTTGTACTCAGGCTTATTTCTAAAAGAAATTTTAAAATGGAAACCATGCAAACACTTGCTGGAGCAAGGATGTTTGCCTCAGTTCCCCCAGACCCACTGACAGACAGGTAGGACCCTGCCTCTTTATGTTCCTCCTGTGAAAATTCCCCTTGACAAAACTACAGCTGTGTCATCTGCTCCATCAGGTACCTTTTATTCCCCCTGTAGATGACTTGGTGTTAATATTAGGGACTAGTGCATTCCTGTTCCGACTCTTCCTTAAAAGGCGTTTTCCCACCTGGCCTAATTATGATCATGAACTAAACAGCCTGATACTCACCCTTGCATAACAACTGCTGTGTAGTGACAGATTTTAAGGGAATTGGTGGTTATCTGATACATTGTTGAGCAGCCATGTTCAAGGCTATATTTGATCCTTGCTCTTTCTTTTCTTTGCCACAAGTCCACCTGCTAACTGCAGCACTTTCCATCAGGTTGGCCTCTAAAAAAAAAAAAATCTTATTAATCTTGTAGTGAAGTTCAAATTACACAGGAGTTATTTGAAGGAGTGGTATCCATCTCCTGGATGGAAGAAGTGACCTGGGAATGAAAAATGAAATGGGGTTGTTTTCTTAAGGTTTAAAGTCTGCAGGCTCAGTTCATCTGCTGAGACTGAGTAACAGATGATAGAGAAACATTTTTTCCCCATTTTCTGCTGCTGAATCATATTGTAATTAAAATATTAATTTCTGATCTGAAAGGATCACTTCAGCATAATTAAATGATACTGGAATAATTAAAACTGCATATAATTTGCAGCATTAGAGTTACACAAAGCTGAAAGCATGTGTGATTTATAAACAGATCAATATGGATGTAAATTATGGCTTGTTTTAAAGAAGGAATCATTTGTCATCTTCTTCAGCTACATCTAAAATCAGTTGATATATAAAATATGTCATTGCAGATGGATAAATCACCACTTTACTTTCTCTCCTTCCCATCCCACAGTCGCGATCAGGGTCTACAAATTCATATGGCCACAGGGATTGTGAATCAGTAGCATATTGATTTTTTTCCAGCCTCAGTTATGCCAGAATCAACAAATCACTCATTAAGAAATCGGAAGAAGAAATCCACCTCCATTCAAATTACATATATAGAAAGAAAAATAAGGGTTTAGCAGTAAGTTACCATCAGAGGGATACTGCTACATGCTGCCCAGACCCCCACTGATTACTCTTCATATTTTGGGGATTAGTGTGAAACAATTTTTTGGAGGAAAACAGAAAAGATCCTGAACTGAAAACCTAAATATGAACATCCTAGAACTTTGGAGTGTTTAAAATCCAGATTCTTGTGATATAAGCCTATTGCCTGGATGTGTAAGTTACAGCTTGGGTTCTGCAACACAAGCAATGACATACTCTCTGCAAAGTCATAATGACCTTACAGTTGTTTGCAGGTGTGAAAGCACTCAGAGTGTGTGTGTGTGTGTGTGTGTGTGTGCACAGACACAGATCTTGCTGCAATAATACACATTACTAATCATAATTATTAACAGTAAGTCATTTGAGCCTCTAATTGTATCTATTTTTTCCTTTCTCCTGCTCTTTGCTAGATAATTAAGGTTTTAAAAAATAAAATGACGGAAACACTAAAGTACTGTGTTGAAAAATCAGGAAAGGGAAAACTGCAAAAGGATCATATTTGATCTTTAAATTGAGACAAATACAGGAAATTAAAGAGACAATAAATGTGGGTGTTAAGTTCATAAGGAAGCAAAGATGTAAGACAACCAAAAAGCCACGTGGGATTATACTGAACTACTTTTCTTTGGAAGTGAAGAGTACTGGAATTTTTTTTCTCTTTCTTGTGGAAAGCTTCACAATACAACTTGAGTATCTGAACTGGTTTGGCTGTACTGGTTTTGTAACAGCCACTCCTGGCTACTAGATAAAATGTGTTTGTGATCCATATGTCAGGTTCTCATGTTGTTACTGCAGCTAACACAGTCTTTGTGATAGCATATCTGTCTTATTATAGAACACATCCGTTTTGTAGTCTACAACAAGTTCTCAACGATTTAGAAGTAGTTGTAAAAATTCTCTCTTTATTTCATGAGCTATTCAGAATGTATCTTGATTAGTTTTAGACAGGGGACTTTCAATAGTTTTACTAGAGCTGATGGATTCTTCCCCCCAAAACTTTTGACAAAAAGAGGTTTTTTTCCCAAACCTGGAAATTTATGAAAAACTTCTCGTTTTTTCTAAATTTTCCATCAAACTTACTGAGCAGCTGAATTACAGCATTTCATTTTTCATTTTGCCACTTAACTCTGTATTCCAAAGATGAGGAAAAGCAAAAGGAAAAGGAAAAATGAAAAAGTGAAAGCAAGGAAAAACCAGCATTAAGAATTATATTTCATGTGTGTATATGATTCACTCTATTTCATTGAACAGTAGAAGGGAAGAGTCAGAAAGAAGATGAAGACCAAACAGCCAACCTTTCAAAATATCAGAATTTCCAATTTTTGATTTTTTTTTCCATTTGAAGTTTTCCAAAACTCATTTTGGAATGCAAAAACCTTTAAAATGTTTGACAAAACTATTTTTCTTCTGTTTTGTTTTTTGACCCATTCTATTTTTTATTTTATTAAATAAATGAAATCCTTGATAATTAGCAGACTAATTTTTAGCAGCACTTAAAAAAACAAAAACCCTTTCCTCCATTTGCATCTGCTTCTCTTGGTTACTACTTTCCACTCTCATCCTCTTTCTTTACATATTTTATATGTCAACTTCACTGGCCCAGAAAGCAAGAACAAGAATCAATCACTCAGATACTGAAATTTCCTCTCTATAGTAGGACTGGCCAGAAAACAAGAATTCTGTTTCATGAAAAGTTTTAAGGTTTAGACATTTGTTTTCATTCAAACGCAGTACAGAAAATGAGACTTCTCAAGACTGTGCCTTATCTATTGAGCTATTGGCTATTCTAGCCTCTCTCTCTCTCTCAAAAACCCATCCTGGACCTGAAGAAACTTCCCCACTTAAGTGTCAACGAAACTGATAAATTTCCATAAAATTTTGATTTATCAGCATTTTCTGACCAAAAAAAAAAAACTTTGTCAAATGATACAACACTCTATATCAGATAAAATCAGATTACTCTTGTTAATAGATTTTTACAGTTTTTCTTCCTCTGTCTATTGGATCCTATTACCCTGCCCCTTTAGTAGACATGGGCCACCATGGCTCTTTACACCAAGTTTTCCCCCAGCTTGCTGAACTATCTGTAAACCCAGTGTTCATCTCACTTTCTGTGATTGGCAATAGGCAGGAAACATCCAGAGATGGAATGCGTCATTTAAATGGTTTGCTCAACCTCCAGCAGCTCAAGGCCTTCAGATCCAAAGTCCACCACTGAACTTTGGTTTCCTTGGCAGCAAAACAATAGAATGTGAGAAGCGCACAATGGGCTCTCTGCTACTAGCTTGAGCTAATAAAGTTGTACATTCAGTTCAGCCCCAGTCAGGAGTTTCACGGTGGGAGGGAAAGGTCTTGCGACATTATTTCTCCAGAGCCCAGATCCCTGTTCACCCACAACTTCACCATGAAGTGCTGGTGAACAGGGATCCAGGCTCTGGATCAAAGCAGTCCCACAAACTGGGTTCTCTCTTTAGGACTAGATGATGGCCAGCTCTAACACAGCCATACTTGGGAGTAAGACCAAACATCCCCTGAATGGCCACATCAGACCTGCCCAGCTCAGTTGGGAGGAGGACAACACTGACTGCAAGCCTGCCACATCTGAGCAAGTGCGAGAGAGAGACAGAACCATGGTAGAGCTGGCTGGGCTGGCAGAAGGAAGCATGCTGTACCCTGGAGAAGGCTGTAGCAGATTATTTTATCCCCTGGGCAAGAGAGGAGCACCAGAAGAACCGTACTTCAGAGGGGTGTCTACACAAAGCTCTTGGCTATATTTTCCCACTGATTTTTGGGCAATTCAAGTAGTATAAGAAGAATATCCATTTACACAATGAAAATTACACCAGAAATGTAAACAAAAGCAAGTTTATTAGTGTTATGGTAGCTCCTAGAGCAGTAGTGGGCAGCCTGCGGCCCGTCAGGGTAATCCTCTGGCAGGCCACGAGACAGTGTTTACATTGACTGTCCGCAGCTCCCAGTGGCCGCGGTTCGCTGTTCCTGGCCAGTGGAGCTGCAGGAAGTGGCGGCCCGCACATCCCTGCAGCCCACACCACTTCCCGCAGCTCCCATTGGCTCCACATCTTTCTTCCTTTGAAAGAGGTATAATGTCAAATGCTAGCTGACCCCAGCTGAGGACCTTGCTTCACTATTTTATCAATTTAATGGGTTCTTTCACATACCACATCCGAATCAAGTGCTAACATTTAAGGTTTTTCTTTGAACTCCTTTTTTCCAAAACCAAACGTGCAAAACCAATAACAGCAAAAATGATATTGGAAATAAACTTCTCTTCATTCAGTCTGCATATAAAATATAGTGTAGGGTATTCATTGCAAGGATGATTTCCACCCATATGACAGCTCTAACACCCTATATTAAAATGTATTCCTTCGGTCTCATTTTATCCATTTAAGCCCTTTGCGCAACAAGCAGTTGTTGAGACCCCCCCTACTCCTACTATTAATAGTCCGGACAGTCCGTGTCTGCCTACCTAGATTTATTACATTTTAACTAATCTTGATTGAAACCCTCGTATGTATAGGCTCCAGAGCAGTCACCAAGGTTACACACACACACACTTTCCTAAAGTTAGAACTTTTGAACTCAAGTAAAAATCATCTCATGCTTCAAAATAATTCTGATTCACCGTCTCCCCTATTAATTCTACAGTACGCAGAGCAACTGTCACCTCCCTCCCCGGTGTGGGACAAATCTTGCATTTCTACACATGCAAAAAAAAAAATCTCACTAAAGTTAATGGGGAGTTTTCCCTGTGTAGAAAGGGTAACACTGAGTCTTCTGTTATTACTAAGCACCATGCATGTACACAGCACTGCACAGCACAGCAGAGGGGGGAGAGGGGTGCACACTGGAAGACAGCAAAATCCCTGCCAAAGCTCTGTTCTAGCTCAGCAATTTCAATACCGACCTCTATGTTGAGGGAAGTTAGCATTTACCTGCAAAACTCCACTCTGGGTAAAATTTGCCCTACTGTTTTTCAACTACAAGTAGGAGCCATATCAGCCTACACAAACCCACTGTGCATGGATCTCCCACCATCTGTATGAAGAGGGGCAGGGAGCTATCCCCCGCAGCAGAGTCTTCTATGTGCTTGGAGATCCATGTCCAGGGAGAGGGTGCATCGTTACATGAACCATCCCTGCCCCCGAGCAATGAATCTAAATGGGTACAGTCTGTAACTATCTACATGGGGAACAAATATTTGATAATGGGCTCTTCAATCTAGCAGAGAAAGGTATAATACAATCCAATGGCTGGAATCTGAAGCTAGACAAATTCAGAATGGAAAGAACATGTAAATTTGACGGTAAGAGTAATTAACCATTGGAAAACTTGGACAATCCACCATGATCTTCGTTAGTCGCTGACCATTTTAATATCAAGATTGGATGCTTTCCTAAAAGATCTGCTCTAGGAAACATTTTGGGGAAGTTCCGTGTCCTGCGTTATACAAGAGGTCAGACTAGATGATCACAAGGGTCCCTTCTGGCTTTGGAATCTATGAACTTAGTGAGGGAAACCTCATGCAGTTTTGCTCCTCGGCTGGGACCATGCATAGATTTTCTGCAGCAAGAGGCTGCATGGCTCAGAGCCTTTCTTCAGGCAAAACTCCCTTTGCAATCCATGGGAGTTTCCTATTTTAGATACTTATATGGCTCCCTTTGGCATAGTATCTGAACATCTTGCAATATTCACCCTCACACCACCCCTCTAGGGTACGGGTGTACTAGTATCCCCCTCTTTTTAAAGGATGGGGGATGGAGGTACAGAGAGACTAAGTAATTTGCCCAAGGCGACACAGGAAACCTGTGGCATATTTCAGGTATTCCAAACCCCAGGCTAGCCTCCTAACCACTGAACCAGCCTCTCCCCCCTCCTTGCTAGTTAAAAGTCCAAAGGATTGGGCCCAATAATAATGGTGTGGCTGTCCAGAACTTTTCACCTTCAAAGCACTTTTTCAGCTGAAATCCATCCTGACAGCCTCCCCTCAGGGGAGGGAAAGCTGTTATTTGGTCTTGGAAGCAGGAGCAGAGAGAGGTTAGGGGACTTTCCCTAGAAAGTAAATGCAAAAATATAAATATATGGGGTATATTTATTTTAATCATTGTTTGAGTAAAGAACGGTTTCTCCCAGCATGTTATAAAGCACATTAAGGTAGGTCAAATTTTGGATTTAAAACCTTGATGGTCATCTTTTATCCTATCCTCACCTATCAATATATTGCAGAGATCAATGAAGACCTTGCACATTCCACATATGCTGCAATTCCTAGACTGAACAGGGCACCTCAAGGATGGATGTTTGACTTTAACTCTGAATTTAAGACAATGTGGATTTGTTCCAGGCTGAACAGGAGTGGCAGCTCTTGGAGAAATCTCACAACCAACAGGTGCATCCTGCAGTTCCAGGATGGTGTTTAGCTGTACTGTACAGTTGTGTGGCTAGAGTAGTCTGGGGGCTATAAAAGAGCATCCATAGGCTCAAGCTTAGCTCAGAAAGGTGGTTTAAATCTCTCATGGCTCTAGAGACTTGATCCTTCTGACCTTACTCAAACGAATGCTCACTGATTGCAATGGAGGCTACTCACATCACTAAGAGCTGCAGGCCTGGGTCCTAGTTAAGATCCATCCAGCTTAGATGGTTGCACTTTATTCCCAAATATAGAGTCAGTTCTAACAGCATAAAACCATCATCATCATAACTTACGTTTATTATGGTAGTGCCTTCAGGCCTGCCAGGAACTTTGCTACACAAGACACTGTAAAAACACAGAATGAGAAACAATCCCTTTGCATTCACTTACACAACAATAGCATTGTTTTTTGGTTTTAGATGGTACAATGATAATTAGCTATTGATAAATGCCTTTGTATTAAAGGGGACTAGGTAGATTGGTATTTTGTAATGGGATGTGGAGTCTTTCACTTCAAATCACTAATTTGACTCCAGACCATGTAGCTAGCGATCAGAAGTAATTACCATCTACACAGCAATATAGTGAATGAAGTAGTCTGGTGGGATCAGACCAATTCTTAATGAAAAATGGTACAGATCATCACGGCTAGTAAGCAGAGGGAAGTGAACAGAGATCATCACTGTAGGTTTTGCTACTTGTGGAATTATTCAGGAATAGCTACTTCTCTTTAAATACACACTTGACCTTAATCCATATTAATTTCCCTGTGTACACATCCCTTAATTCCAGAAAACAAAGAGTACCTTTTTCCAAATTAGGTTAATCCATTTTGGAAGTATCTTAAAATGAATCAGAACAAGGCACTCCTATTCCAGATTAAGTGTATCCACATATGGAATTAATTGGGAATAGATACCTTTTTAAAATTCACACTTTCCCTTAATCCAAATAAATTTTGCTGTATAGACAAGACCTATCACATCTTACACAATAGATTTGGGGCATATTAACTGGGCAATGGCAGGGAATTTGTCCTCTCGCTGCGCCTTCTGTACTTGATCATGCAACACAGCATCTCCTGCTTGAAATAATAAGAACAATAAGTATTTGAATGAAGAGGTAAGCATCTATATGAGAACAAAGTAAGTGGGGAGAAAGGACTTAATGTTAGTTTGGAAAGTGATTAAATAGTTTTCACAATCACATACTTGCCAAGGGGTTTCAGAATGAACAGCCGGATGATTTGCAACTTTTGTCAAGAGTCAGATGGTATGACTAACTTGTGACAACCACATACGTCAAACCTGGATAAATGGACATGAGGAAACCTGCTTGAATCATTCAAAGTGATCTTGTATCAGCTGGAAGGGATTTGCATCAAATATCTTTCCAGGCCCAGCACAAAACCAGGAACTGATGTAGCAATCCCATAACTGCTTTTGCCATAGTATACCAGATGTAGGAGCAACAAATCATCATCATGGAAATTTGTAGATTCCTAGAAAACAGTTTTCCGGAAAGGATGTTTCTCAAAGTCCACACAGGGTAGTAGCTGAAATGTGATCTACACACACACACACACACACAATACAGGAGGGTGCAGAATTCTCCATGAATAATGTATTTGACGAGTTTCACCTCTCTCTCTCTCTCTCATTATCCACAAGACTGAAAAATCCCCGAGTTTGTATAAATATTCTAAACTCTTCACAGATGTCCTTCAGCAAATAATTCTTAAGGCTTGTCTCCACAGCAAGTTAGTGTGTGGGTAGTCAGGGCAGGAATCTACAGAGCCCTAGTTTACTCCACAGTGACGCATTATGTGGGTCTTGCTGCTACTCACTAAAAGTTGCATAGTGAACCCTGACGTACTCCTGTGTGAAACCTGTTCCCATGAACAATGGAACCGCTAGTGTGCGGTAGCAGGGTCTACATGGCAATTTAGTGTGCAGCAAGCTATCGTGCGACGGATTCACACCCTGCTTTGCCATGCACTAACTCGCCACATAGGCGAGCCCTTAATTTGAAGATCACTCACTGATGTTGGTTAGTTACATAAATTACATGGTGTTGTCCTTGTTCTTGGACTGAATGACTTTTGAATGACCTATTCCAGTATAATAAGAAATAAGCAGCTGCATGATGAGTAGTTCACACTTAATCAAGGGAAGAATGAATCGTGATGGCAGGAAGAAGGAAAGACTTACTTTGACTGAGGGCATCCATCCACCACTTGCCACAGTAGCAACATTGCTCAGCACTGCAGCCATGCATCTGTCACCTTCAGCTGGCGTGGAGACTATTCCCTGTTCCTTAAGGCTGGATTTCCCCACTATGATCCAGGCCTTTGTTACCTCCAAGCTTGACTGCTGTAACCCACTTTACCAGGGATTTAAGGTAAATGCCATGCAGACACTTCAAGTGCAGCATACAGATGGCCTGCCTATGAAACAACAAAGGCCTGCAAGAGAACATTGCACCAGTGCTCCATGAACATCACAGGCTGCTATCTGTTTTGGGGCCGAATTCAAACGTCTAGCCCTACAAGACCTTGGTGCGCCACAGGAATGATGGAGGTAGAGAGGCCCTTGATCAGACTCTCCAGCAGAAGTTGTGGATGGGAGACTGGCTATGGGTGTAGCTCACCGGCAGATATCAGACTGCACAAACATGACTATGGTCAGGGCTAAAGGTAAAACCCACCTCTTTGAAAAGGCCTTTCCCCAGCAGATGCATTCCCCGCTCTGTCCTGTCCTTGTACGTGATCAATCCATGATAAGGAGGTTATGGGGCAGGGGAAGGGTGAGAAAGAAGAACAGAGAGAGAAGGAGAAAGTGAAAAAAATCCAGCACGGGGAGATAGTATCCCCAATGGGGTTCCAGCCTTAGTGTTACTGATAACTGTGGTCTAGACTTCGGCTCTGATCCTCCAACTGCATCTGTGCAAGTTGACCCTTGTGGTTATGCAGTGTTATTGAACTCAGGGGGAAGGATGTCAATGCGGGGTGCAGGGACTACCCATGAAGTGTAGCTGCAAGGATCAGAACCTCAGATCAAAAAGTGAGCTAAAAATGGACATTTACAAAAGGTACATGATGACTTGATAGGGACGCAAGGAAAACGTCACATTGGAAAATAAAGTGTGTCAGGGTCTGACAGAATGGTTCTTTAGAGCTGGGGTTCTCTAACTTCATTGCACCACGACCCCCTTCTGACAACAAAAATGACTACACGAACCAGGGGAGGTGGGAGAAAAAAGAACAAAACCTTGAGCCCACCCAAGCCCCACCGCCCTGGGTGGGGGAGCCAAAGCCTAAGGGCTTCAGCCCCTGTGGAGCGGGGCTGTAACCTGAGCCCTGCCACCTAGGGCTGAAGCCCTTAGGCTTTGGCTTCAGCCCTGTGCCCCAGCAAGTCTAACGGCAGCAATGGCAACCCATTAAAATGAGGTCCTGACCCACAGTTTGAGAACTGCTGTTTTAGAGCCATAATGTCTCAACACATTTTCTTGATGCAGCTGCTACAAAAGTACATATTAAAAGTGCCATTATCTGCTAAATAAAAAATAACGAGCTTAAGACACTATACATCCAGTAGTAATGATTCTTATAAAGCACTTTGCGATCAGCTAACCTCTGTCCCTTCACTTAATTCTGATCTATTATTTACTGCATTCTGCCTTTTCAACAAGGAGAGAGACCAATACAAAAAGCAACTTTGGAACCATTTCCGGAAGAAATCAATACTGAATGAGTTTCTTGCTAAAAATTCTGCTGCATCACATAATGCTGAACACATGGTAAAGACAGAGGGTTAGCTCATCCATTTGGCTTCTCTTTCTGGGCAGCATTTTGAAAGAATACCTTAAGATTTCAACATGGAGTGCAGAAAATGTAGAGTTATTTGATTTGCTAGGTTTAAATACTATACTGTAGGATTTCAGTCTGCCAGTGCATTTTTAGGTCCTGATCCAAAGCCCATTGAAACTCCAATGGGAGTCTTTCTGCTGACTTCAATGAGCTTTGGGGCAGGCCCTAGTACAGTTCTGCTTATCCTAGCTGGACTTGCTTTTATTTTATTTATTTATTTTTAAAAATAATCTGAATGCTTTGCTTGAGCCTTCTACTTTTCTCCTCCCCGCCTTCCCCCAACATGCAGCAGGACTTTGTAAGACTGATGTAGTCCAGACTGACTTGAATCAGTTCCACAGAAGTGATTGATGGGCACTCGGGTTGTGGGAGCTCCCAAAATAATCCCAACAAATGTTTCCCCAGTAGCACCTGGCAGCCAACCAGAAGACAGCACTAGCATTTCCTAAATACTGAAAAAATGACTGTCACCACAGATGCCTCAGCTAAATATAACCCCAGTGAGGTGGCAGGCTGTGAAAGGCTAGAGATGGACAGTTACCCGTAACTTACGTATATTACCTATCTGATCTCTCCACTACACCTACAGGCCTTGAGATTATTTTCAGCCATTTCCTTTGAAAGTTAGAGGCACAGATCAGATTGCGCGTTAATTGACCCGTATATACCAATGAAATGTTGAGCTACATTCTACCAGCTTTACTCTTGTGGATAGAATCTTACCATGAAAGGGCAACTCGCAGAGTAAAGTGCTAATCAGTGAGAGTCAGAGCAGTAGAATGCAACTCTTAATTTAAAAAAAAGTCAGATTTTCACCAGAAAAAAAAACAACAAATAATTTACCAGCAGAATCCATAAGCTCCTTGGACAATCTAGTGATGCATCTCTAACATCACTGTAAGATTCCATAGGCAATGATCCATTGGTGATGGTTCACATTGACACTAATGACCGCTTCACAGCAAATGTTGCAGATAATAGAGAACTTCTGGGAACTTGGAAGCATACTGAAGAAGAATGTCCAAGCAATCTTCTCTGAAGTGTTTCCTCTCCCACTAGTCAGTGAAGACAGAATGCAGAAGATTCTGGAAGTGAACCTCTGGCTAGGTAAGGGGTGGAGGGTTTTGGTTTTGTGGAACACTGCTGCACCTTCTATGGAGAGAAAGGGTTATACAGTTTGTGTGACTGCCACCTCATAAAAGGGGAATCAATCTCTTTGGGGACAGGCTGCCTAGAGTAGGCAGGAGGGAATTAAAACAACAAAAGGGGAGGCTTAAAAAAAAGAGGGAAGATATGAGCTCTCATTTAGCACAGAGTCAAGATGCCATGAATAAAATTAATCAGGGAACCAGAGGATAAGAAGAGAAGAAATTCTTTGATTGCCTAGACACCAATACTAGGACCTGGGTAACAAAGATGAATTGGAGTTGCTCATTTATAAGCGTACATTTAATCCAGTTGGTATTACTGAAGCTTGGTGGGCTAATTCACATGACTGGAATGTTAAAAATCACTGGTTTAACCTATTTAGGAAGGATCAGAGAGGAAAAAGGGGAGGAGGAGTGACAAACAAAAGCGTCATAGTGTCCACTCACTGAAAGTGGCACCTCCTGCTGGCCATCCTGGGGATTAGTTCTGCCAGCTTGCTTTCTCCCTTTAGTGTTGTCTTCTCCCATCTTGTCTCACTCTGCTGCCCTGTTCACCCCTGGGTCTGCAGCTTCCTCTCTGTGGCTTGGCCCTCCAGCCAGGTCACCAAAATCCTCTCCTTTAGGGGAATTCATAGTCTTTCCAGACCCCTGGCTGGCTGGTACTTCCAATGCCCTTGCCACTGCCCCCTGGTAGGGGAACCCAGGCCTGGCCTCTGCACTGGGTTCTAGCCCAGGGACCCTATAACAAGGAGCCACAGTCCTACCTCTTGCTGCTGTTTCCCTGGACTTCTTCCTACATATCTAGCTTTCCTCATCTCTGGGCTTGACAGCCTCCAACTCCCGCCACTCAGGGAGTGACTGCAGCCTACTTCCCCGCAGTCTTTTGCTGCAGCAGCAGCAGTCCCCCTCTCTGGGGCCTGCTACCTGGATTTATACAGGCCAGGCCTGTTGCTGCACCGATGAGCCTGTCCTTAATTAGCTGCCTTCAGCCTAAATCTCCCCAGCTTCCAGCCTAATTTGCTGATTGGGCCCATCTGGCTTACTGTAGCTCTTGCATGGACAGTGTGGGGAGTCCACCCCATCACTCAGCATAAACCAGAGTTTATGCTCCCTTCTTAAATCCTAAGGAAAATAGAAAAGAACACTAACTCCAGCAAGTGTAAAAGTATTATTAGGCAGGTCACAAAATAATTTGTAGAGCAACTAGCCAAAGACTCAAAAACTAACAGCAATTTTTTTTTAAAGTACATCAGAAGCACGGAGCCTGCCAAACAGTCAGTGCAGCAGCTGGACACAGCTGTGTGGCAAATTTCGCCACTTCACTCTTTGCTCCTTTTTCCAGATCATTTATGAATATATTGAAAAGCTCTGGCCCCAGGACAGATTCTTAGCGGACACCACTATTTACTCCTCTCCATTCTGAAAACTGATAATTCCTATCCTTTGTTTTCTGTCTTTTAACCAGTTACTGATCCATGGGAGGACTTTCCCTCCTATCCCATGATTGCTTACTTTGCTTAAAAGCCTTTGGTGAGGAACCTTGTCAAAGGCTTTCTGAAAGTCCAAGTACACTATATCCTCTGGATCATCCTTGTCCACATTTGTTGACCCTCTCCAAGAATTCTAATAGATTAGTGAGGCATGATTTCCTTTCCCATTACAAAAGCCATGTTGCCTCTTCCCCAAAGTGTTGTTTTCACGTATGTGTCTGATAATTCTGTTCTTGTTTCAACCAATTTGTCTGGTACTGAAGTGAGGCTTACTAGCCCGTAAGTGCCACGATCACCTCTGGAGCCTTTTTTACAAATTGGTGTCAGAGTAGTTATCCTCCAGTCATCTGGTACTGAAGCTGATTTAAATGATAGGTTACGTACCACAGTTAGTAGTTCTGCAATTTCATATTTGAGTTCCTTCAGAACTCTTGGGTGAATACCATCTGGTCTTGGTGACCTATTATTGTTTAAAGTACCAGTTTGTTCCAAAACCTCCTCTAATGACACCTCAATCTGGGACAGTTCCTCAGATCTGTCACCTAAAAAGAATGGCTCAGATGTAGGAACCTCCCTCACATCCTGTGCAGTGAAGATTGATGCAAAGAATTCATGTAGTTTCTCCTCAGTGGCCTTGTCATCCTTGAGTGCTCCTTTAGTACCTCAGTTGTCCAGTAGACCCACTTACTGTGTGGCAGGCTTCCTGCTTCTGATGTACTTAAAAATTTTTTTTTTTTGCTGTTAGTTTTTAAGTCTTTGGCTAGGTGCTCTTCAAATTCTTCTTTGGCCTTCCTAATTATACTTTTACACTTGACTTGCCAGATCTTATGCTCCTTTCTATTTCCCTCCAAAGGATTAAATTTCCAATTTTTAAAGGATGCCTTTTTGCCTCTAACCACTTCTTTTACTTGTTGTTTAGCCATGGTGGCACTTTTTTGGTCCTCTTACGATGTTTTTTAATTTGGAATACATTTAATTTGAGCCTCTACTATGGTGTTTGGGGTTTTTTTAAGTTTCCATGCAGCTTGCAGGCATTTCATTTTGTGGACTGTACCTTTTAATTTCTGTTTAGCTATCTTCCTCATTTTTGTGTAGTTCCCTTTTTCTGAAATTAAATGCTATTGAGGTGGTCTTCTTTGGTGTTATTCCCCCCCAGGGATGTTAAATTTAATTATGGTCACTATTACCAAGCGGTTCAGGTATATTCACCTCTTGGACCAGATCATGTGCTCCACCTAGGACTAAATCAAGAATTACCTCTCCTCTTGTGAGTTCCAGAACTAGCTGCTCCAAGAAACCGTCATTTATGGTGTCAAGAAATTATATTTCTGCATCCTGTCCTGAGGTGACATGTACCCCGTCAATAGGGGGATAGTTGAAATCCCCCATTATTGAGGGTTGTTTTGTTTTTATAGCCTCTCTAATCTCCCTGAGCATTTCACAGTTACCATCACCATCCTGGTCAGGTGGTTGGTAATATATCCCTACTGCTATATTCTTATTATTAGAGCATAGAATTATTATCCATAGAGATTCTATGGATAGTTTGGTTCACTTAAGATTTTTACTTCATTTGACTCTATGCTCTTTCACATATAGTGCTTCTCCCCCACCAGCACAACCTGTTCTGTCATTCCTATATATCTTCTATCCTGGTATTACCGTGTGCTATTGATTATCATCATTCCACCAAGTTTCTGTGATGCCTATTATATCAATATCCTCATTTAATACCAGACACTCAAGTTCACCCATCCTAGTATTTAGACTTCTAGCATTTGTATATAAGCACTTATAAAATTTGTTACTTTTTAGCTGTCTGCCTTCATGTGATGTAATTGAAGGAGACTCCTTTTCATTTGACTGTTTCTCATCAGATCCTATGTGTACTTTAGCTTCCATCCTTTCATCCCCACTAGGATACAGAGAATCCCCATCAATAAATCCCCCCCTAAGGGATGTTGCTGTCCAAACTGTGTGCTTCTCTGCACCTGTTGGCTTTCCTGAGCCCTTAGTTTAAATAGTCCTCTGTGACCTTTTTAATTTTACATGCCAGCAATCTGGTTCTATTTTGGTTTAGGTGGAGCCCATTCTTCCTGTGTAAACTCCTCCTTTCCCAAAAGGTTCCCAGCAGACTCTGGCACCCCCAGTGGCTGGCATTGGCATTGCCACCCCCCCCCCCCCACACACACACTTTTACAAACTTTCTGGCATCACTGGTGTAGGTCCTCTACTTCGCAGGAAAGGAGAGCTAATACCGGATGACATCAAGAAAGCTGATGTATTTAATGCCTATTTTTCTTCAGTCTTCACTAAAAAGGTTAGTGACGACTAGCTACTCAACGCAATTAATATTGACAACCAGGGGGAAGGAATGCAAGCCAAAGCAGGGAAAGAACAGGTTAAAGAATATTTATATAAATTAGATGTATTTAAGTCAGCACTGCCTAGCATTCATCCCAAGGTATTTAACCTAGCTGCAGCAAGCTCAGAGCTGTTAGCAATTATATTTGAGAACTCTTGAAGGATGGATGGGAAAGACTCAGAAGACTGGAGAAGGGCAAACATAGTACCTATCTTTTTAAAAAAGGGGAACAATGAGGACCCGGGGAATTATAGACCACTCAGTATTACTTCAGTATTTCAAAAGATACTGGAGCAAATTATTCAATAACCAATTTGTAAGACCCTGGAGGATAATAGCATTAAGCATGAACTAATCATGTCAAACCAACTTAATTTCCCTCTTTGACAGGATTACTGGCCTAGCAGAGATGGGGGAATAAGTAGAAATGATACACCTTGATTTTAGTAAGGTTTTTACACAGTTCCACATGACATTCTCATAAGCAAACTACGGAAATGTGGTCTAGATGAAATTACTATAAGGAAATTACTATACACAGCTGGTTGAAAGACAGTACTCAAAGAGAGTTATCAATGGTTTGCTGGCAAACTGGGAGGATATCTAGTGAGGTCTCACAGGGCTCAGTCAAGCTGGGAGGGATTGCAAGAATTTTGGAGAACAGATTTAAAATTCAAAATGACCTTGACCAAGTGGAGAATTGGTCTGAATTCAACAAGCTGAAGTTCAATAAAGACAGGTGAAAAGTACTACATTTAGGAAAGAAAAATAAAATGCACAACTACAAAATGAGGAATCACTGTTTAGCTGATAGTACTGCTGAAAAGGATCTGGGGTTATAGCAGACCACAAAGTGAATACAAGTCATCAATGTGATGCAGCTCTAATAAAAAGACATATACAATTCTGGGATATATTAACAGGTGTGTTGTATGTAAGATACAGGAGATAACTGTTCCACTCTACTCAGCACTGGTGAGGCCCCAGCTGGAGGACTGTGTCCAATTCTGGGCACCACAATTTAGGAAAAATGTGGACAAATTAGAGAAAGTTCAGAGAAGAGCAACAAAAATGATAAAAGGTTTAGAAAACCTGACCTGGGAGGAAAGGTTAAAAAGACTGGGCATGTTCAGTCTTGAGAAAAGACGACTGATGCGGGACCTGATAACAGTCTTCAAATATGTTCAGGGCTGTTCTAAAGAGCATGGGGAGCAACTGTTCTCCATATCCATGGAAGGTAGGACATGATGTCCTCGGCTCCATCTGCATCAAGGGATATTTAGGATAGATATTAGGAAAAACTTTCTAAATATAATGATAGTTAAACTCTGGAATAGACTTCCACGGCTGAACATCGAATTCCCATAGTTGGAAGCTTTTAAAAACAAGTTGGACAAACACTGATCAGAGATGGTCTAGGTTTACTTGGTTCTGCCATGGCACAGGGGGCTGGACTTGGTGACTTCTCATGGTCCCTTCCAGCCCTACATTTCTATGAGTCTATGAACGAAAAATTAATGGTAACTTAGGTACAAGTGATCATCATTTGATCACTTTTATAAAGTGCAAACAGAATAAAATCCAAACCAGTAATATATAATTGGTACTTTAAAAGGGCCAGTTTCACAAAACTGAAACAATTATGAGACAAATCAGCTTGGAGGAAGAATTAATCAGAAAAATGTGAATGATCATTGGGAATCATTTAAAGAACACTACTAGATGCCCCAAAAGTCAAAATCCCACAACTGGGAAAGAAGGCCATATTGCTATTTAACATTTTTATCAATAACCTGAAAGAAAACAAAAAATCATGACTGATAAAGTTTGAAGCAGACACAAAAATTGGGGGAGTGCTAAATAATGAACTTGTATAGATTCATCCATTTTAAGGCCAGAAGGGTTCTTAGCTCATCTAGTAAGATGTCCTCTGGAAACAAACATCCCTTTCTGGGTGCCCAGTAACTCTGTAACACAAGCTACTTATTTTATCAGCCTAACTATGAATTAATTGCCCTGCTAATTAAGTTAGTGAATTTTACCTCTTAGAATAAACTGTTCTCTTTAGTACATGAGCACACATCAACATGAAGCTTGCAAAATTAGCCTTGGAAATGTGTGCAAATACAGTAGCCAATTTAACAAGACACATCATAAATCAGAAGGGCTAAACCAGTCTTTTCCAGCTTCAGATTCTATGAGACAGATTTTCCTTTAGGATACGGCCCCTATTTATTGCTTTGTTAGCGCCATAGGGCATTAAAACTGTTAGATCCAACCAGATAAGGATGTATCTGGTGTGGAAATCTTTAACTACCTTCTAGGTGCCTGGCTCACATACCATAGGCATTTGGCTTCTAACACTTTACTTGAGATGGGCCAGAACTGGAACTTCAAATTGGAGCTCTGTTGAATTTCAGAGGCAGGGAAGGTGTAATGGGATCAGCACTTGCCTATCACAACCACCCTGTTTCAGCCGATGGATCTCTTGGTGGGTCTACAGTGGCTCAATTCTCTGGCCAAGCCACCTACACTGTCCCCCTTTCTGGGGTATGCTGTCCAACCAGGCCCATCTCAAAGCCCTCAGTAATGTCCTGTAGCCCTCCTCAGGCTCTGGTCCTCAGTCTGAGGAACAGGATTTATCTCAGTACCCTGTTTCAGAGTAGCAGCCGTGTTAGTCTGTATCTGCAAAAAGAAAAGGAGGACTTGAGGCACCTTAGAGACTAACAAATGTATCTGAGCATAAGCTTTTGTGAGCTACAGCTCACTTCAACTAGTGCCCTAGTTGGCCATCTTACATGTGAAGGTTCCTGCTCAGGCTTCCTCCCTGGGGGCTCTTCACCTGCCTTTTAGTCCTCTGACCCCAGCTGGGTCAGTCTAGATCAGCCCCCCTTCAGGGGATAACAGTTCCACAGACAGTCCCTTCCCTGGGCTTGTCTACACTCCCTTGTTAGGGGAGGGGGTCCCAGCCCAGGGATCCTCTAAGTAGCAGCCATGCGCCACATTCCTTTAACTATTTTCCTGGGCTACTTCCCCAGAGCCTGTATCAAGTGAGTGCTGGCAGCCAACCAGAAACTATGCACTCGCTTCCCCAGTCCCTGCCAGCACACCTGCCTTGGCCCTTACAGCCAGCCAGGACCACCACTTGCTCCACATATCTCTGCAAACAGATTGATCTAGCCAAGCCCTTTCAGCTCCTTTTATATGAGCCTGCTGGGCCCTCATTGGCTGCTCCCTGCAGCCTCTCTGATTGGCTGCTTCCCCTGCAGCCACTCTGGCCTGCTTAGAGGACTTCTCCATTACACCTTTCCTGGGATGGGTGTGGGAGGACCCTGAAGCCTCCACCCCAACACAGAAGGGTAGGGAATATCAGACATGGGGATTTGCATTCCTGAATCTGAAATTGCCCCTTTGACTTGGTTCCAGGTGAGAGCCAAAACTGGAAGGGGCTCTATTTTCCAGTTCTCATTCAGCTGCAGCTGAAGTCATCTGATTAGATTGTAAAATCATTAGGGCAGGGACTCTCTCCTTGTTGCAGGATTGCACAATACCCAGCTTCTAGGATTAACAATAGGAGACAACTCTGGAGCACTTACTTTGTTTCAAAGTACTCAGTGTTATCACTGATGTGAGGTGGAATTTTGAAGAACATTATACCAACCCCTGATGTCCCAGGTGCTACTCCCTACTACCAGCACTTGATTTCCTTTTGAAACATTGTTTTTTATGTGACTCACACTGATGCTTAAGAACAAGTAATTTCGGAATTGAAAATTATGGGGGTCAAACTCTCCTTGCAGGTGTTCTCTTCTCCCTAATAGATACAGTCATGGGAACCGTTCCTACAGCAGACAAGGTAAACAAACGAATATAGAACATATTACTCCATAGAACAGCTGGTGAGTAAAGCTGTAAGGGCAGCAGTGTCATTTAAACAAAAATATCTAATTTGGGAACTCCTGTATAGGACATGAGCTCCTTTGAGTTGCCAGCATTTGTTTATTATAGAACGTATGCTTATATAGCTCTTCCATTTTTAACTCCACTAGTATCTGGCTCATACAGTCTCACATCCCAGGGTGTATCTCTTAATTAAAATGGAGAAGTGTTACGTTACTTTGGAAGAAACAGAACCCGTACAGGCTGCAACCGTAACCTAAGAAAATGTAGCGTAAGATTATAAAACATTGTGTACCTTTTGCCTCGTTGTTTCCTTCTCTTCCCACCCATCTGTATCCAACTGTCATCTCACACTTAAACTGTAAGTTCACTGGGGACAGAGGCTATCTTTGTGCTGTGTTTGTACAGCACCTTGCACAATGGGGTCCTGGTGCGTGACTGGGGTTCCCAGGTGCTAGCGCAATACAACTAAGAAATAAGAATAGTTATGAACTAATTTTTTTTTGCAACATCAAGCAGGAGTGGAAGATATTTAAAACGCACAATATATACAAATCCCCTAATTTACAGTGCGGCCATGTACATGTAAAGGGGGGAATGATGGTCTTATGATTTGACTTGGACTCTGTTCTGCACTCTGTCTCTTGTTTCCTGTATGTGCTTGGGTAAGTTACTTAACCACTCAGAGCCTCAGGGACCACCCTTCTGCTTGCGTGCTGTGTCCCTTTCTTGTATCCTTTGGCTGCCTTGTCTATTTAGATTGTAAACTCGCCGGGGCAGGAATTGTTTCTTACTCTGTGTTTGTGCAGTGACTAGGGAGTGAAGGGAACAAAGAGGAGCTTTCCATCTCCTCCCGATTTCCTGATTCTCCCTCCTACACTCTCCCTAAGACTGCAGTGGAGTACATCTCCCGTGGCCTATAAGGTGATAGATGGGAACAGGGTGACACCCGGGAAAGTGCATCAGTCCTTTGGCAAGTCTTAGGAGGTTAATCAGAGGCTCCCCATGTCCCACACTGGTGAGCTTTAAGAGGTTTGCTGGCAGCCTCAGTTCCATCAAGATAAGCCTTAGGAAGTTGTTTGGAGTCCTGCTGAACTCCATCCCACCATGAGTCTGACAAAGCTCTACCCCCACAATACCTGTGATGCTCATTAGAACTCACTCCAAGCCCTTGCAGGCATTGGATGGCATGAGAGTTAAGTTGACTTCGTAGGGAGTTCTCTGCCTCCCAACACCATTGCAGGTCCCCCCACATCCCACAATGGCGTTAGCGGTGTTCTGGGAAGCCCGGGATCCTCAATATTTTAGGATCCTGGTTCACACTGATGTTTCTAAGTTATTCACTTCCGTGCACCATTCCTTATAGCCAGGAGCTTGAGAACATGTATCGCTTATCTATGTACTGCAGTGAAAGCAGCTTTCAGAGTAACAGCCGTGTTAGTCTGTATCCGCAAAAAGAAAAAGAGGACTTGTGGCACCTTAGAGACTAACAAATTTATTTGAGCATAAGCTTTCGTGAGCTACAGTGGCTGTCAGATCCTGGTGCTTAAAACAACACCCACTGCAGAGACCTGTGATCATCAACTATTTAAAGTTAGTTTTTAAATTATAAAACAACACATTAAAAAGAACAGGGACTGCATTTTACAGATGGGAATTTTACTTTAAAATATCCTGTTTAACAAACAAACCCAAACCACATAACTTATTCCAAATGCACTATGGATGCCTCAGATCACTTCATCTGTCCCAAACCACCCAACAACCACTTCCCCAGTAAGCCTGCGTGACATTTCTGTACCAACCTTCCTTGTAGTTACATACACAAATGGACATTTGATTCATGGTAAATATACACCTTTCAGCCAGGGAGCTCAGGTTTTACGTGCTGAAAACAGGGTGGGTGGGTTTATGCTCTCATCATGTGGGTGTCCAATGAACATTAAGGCTATGATTCTGCAAATATCCACACAAAAAAATGAGAAAATGATCAATTACTGCAAAAACGTTAGCTATCTGCTGAGACATCCAGGCGAGGAAAAAGAGAAAGTGCAGAATTGGCAAGAGAACTGTCCAGAAATAATAGGTGCAGATTAAGGTAGGCTTGAAAACCAGCTGTAACACGCTACACAGGAAAAAACAGAAGACAAAAGCCCTATTATGCTTTCTTAAAAATGCAATTGCACAGCCTACATGTTTCCTTTACAAGGTCACTAAACTTCAGCTTCATAGACCCACAATGGGCTGTGACTGGTATGCAGCACAATGCCTATTTGCATTTCAATTCACAGTGAGGTAGCACTACCCGTATTGGTCTCTGCAGTCTGCAAAACAGCACTTTTAGCCCAGTGAGGATTGTTAACCATTTTGTTTTATTAGCGTGCAGAAATGTGGCTAAACCCACCCTTTTTAATCTAATTTGCTAGGAATGACAAGCATGTTCTGACTAAAAAAATAATTCTGCTGGGTGATACAACTTGTTTAATTATGCAGGAATTTGGCACTGGAAGGGGGGCAAGAAAAACATTTAATTAGGCATGTATCTGAAGCAGCTAATTGGATCTTTCAGTGGAAAATAATCACAGGTTAAAATGAAGATTAAATGCTCTGTGTGAAGAAGGCATCTCTTTGCTGATGCTTCTTTCCGGCTTTGATGATGATTCTGCTAGGAAAGAGAGGGCACATTTCTTTTAAAGTAACAGCAAGAGTAACGGGGTGTATTTGTTATAGGCACTGTCTTATTGCCTCTATTTATCTATGTACAAAAGCCCAAGTTTCTGTTTGATTGCTGTCAATCACATTTTGGATCTATAAGCTGGTTTCTTTCCTAATACACTTCTTCATGTGTATACACAAGGATGGAGCCTCTCTCATGCTCAGACTCCCTTATGTTGCTCTGGCAGCATAAAAAAACCTTTAATGGGCAGATGCAGGTGCCCCAGCTGGTGCAGCTCTGGTGAAATGGCTCTACATTGGCACTAGTCCCAGCCCCCAGGTCTGGGGAGGATCAGGGGATAGGGACATGGCTAGATCACACTGCACAACAGCTGTTCTTTGCTTCCCTGGATTCACAGGAGGCCACAAGAAGCAGAGAGTAAATAAAGAGCAGCCCTGAAGCTGCTCTAAATGGACTGCCAGCCAGATCAGCTCCCACCGGGACTCAGCCTATGGAAGCAGAAATGTGGCTCAAAGCCACCTTTGTCCCCTGCTCCTGTCCCTGCCCCAAGTGCAGGAGCAGAGTTGGAATCAGGCCTGCAGCCTTTTGCAGGACACATTATTATGAGCCCAGTCGTGCTTCCATAGAAGCCAGTGGAAAAATTACCGTTCACTTCCATGGTGCAGGCTCAGCCCCTGTAAAATCACCTATAATGTGCTGCAGCAGCTAAATGTTGTATCATCCTTTAACACGAGCAAGCTTCTAGAATCTGCCACTACCGTAATCTAAACTGAAACGCCACCAGGAGTGACGCTGCATAGTGGGTCTAAGCACTGGGTTTGCCTGATTTACAGTGAGCAAGTCAGCATTATTCTACATCCAGGCTGCATATCGTTTATTAAGGGCCCCACCCTCTTTGTGGTTATGAGCAGATGGGCTCTCTACCACAAAAACCACATTTTCTGGAAGTACGGTTCTCAGACAGAGTCACTTCCTGACCAAGAGATTTTTGTCTTTTATTCGCGGGAATGTAACCCTAAAAAGACCAATGATTTACTGAACGTTTTTTATTTTTGTTTAAAAAGGGTTCTTTCCTTTCTTATAAGTGTTCTTACAGTTTTATTACTCATCTATGGCTTTTACGAGTTGTCTTTCATGTGAGACAAAGTGAAGTGGTGTTACATTCCATGCATGTAGAAACATAGCTGCAGTTTAATTGTGTATTCAACCCTATAATTAAGAAACAAATGGAAGACTTTGTGCCTTTAAAGCACAGAAATTCTAGGTTTTTTGGCAAAACACTTGGCTAAGTGTGTAGAGAGCCTTAAGTACTTAATGGTCTATACATAAGGAAATCTGATGCTAGTAATAATGTACCTTAGAGGCAGGACCTTGGGAAACAAAACAGAGCTAAAGCTCTTGATGTTTCAAGATGAATTCTTCCTGCATATATTTCTTTTTTCTGAAAGAGACACCAGAAAGAACAATCACATACATAGGCTCTCATTGCCTGCACTAGATTGCTGTTAACCCAAATAGCATAAGCAGTGGTAATCAGCAAAAACCTTAGGCTGCCGTTCAATAAATTATGAAGCACTCAGACCTTCTGCGGAGACAGCCGTCTCTAAGCAAATCAATACCCCATTGCTGAAGAAAGCCTGATTTGATAGGAAGTAAGCCAAATGTTAGGAAATTACATAAGATCACCCAACCTGGGGGCAGAAACCAGCCTACTTCAGGGGCATATAGGGAAAAGGAAAGGGGCCGTGGGGCAGAGAACTTTGCATGATATTCAAGGATATTGGACTGGCTGTGGGTAATCACAACCGTAGGGCCAAATGTGGTGCATTCGCACAAGAGACAGTTTCTCCTGGGCACAGTGGAAAATCTATACAAGGAAATGATTGAGTTTGTACAGTACCAAGCACAATAGGATCCTGGTCCATGTCTAGGGCTCCTAGGAGCTATGGTAATACACATAAATAAATACATAATAACGAGGAGTCTACAGAATGCCACTATGTACCTGTTTAGCTGACTATGTGAGGGATCTGGGATGAGACTGGGGTAACAGAAGAAGCTTCTGTCCCTGCATGTGATGCTCCCCTGTAATCAGTCATCTGTCCTTGCAAGAACTTTGGCTACTTGACTCCTCACCCTTTCCTGCCTGCCTGTGCTCTTCTCTGTGCAAACAGCCCATTAGCCCCTTGCTGCTCTCTGCAGTGCTCAACCCTTGAACCCCAACTCTCAGCTGGAGTAACTCCTCAGGAGAACTGGGGCAACTGAGCAGCCACTTGACCCAGAACTCAGCAAGTAGAGTAGTAACTACAATGGGATCTGGCCAACCCATATTTTCCTTTACCCACCTGGAAGCATGAAGGTAGTGCATAAAGGGCTATGCAGACCAGTACTGAATTTGGAGAGGACTTTGCTTTGGAATGAATAGAGGAAGTACTGGTTGGCATCCCTGGCATGTACCCTGGTGTAACCAGTAAAGACAAGGGCCCAGCATCACTGGACATCAGTCTAAACAATATAAGCAAAATCTCACAAGAGACTGATAACTTCATAGAACCTTATTTTCACAGATGAATGCACCAGTTCAGATACTAGAGTGATGGGCAAAACAGTTGAACCTAAATGGAAGAGAACAGGATCCCACAATTTCAGCAACCAAAATAAAATCATATTCTAAACAGATTATGGTTACATTAAAAAATGATTCTGGAACAGAGTGTGTGTTTGCATTCGCAGGGTGTCCAAAATTAAAAAAAAAACAAACAAACATACACCCACCCAAAAAACATAACAAGGGAAAGTGGAAGAAAGTTCCTGAAAGTCCTGAAAAGCAACCTTACAACAAGTCACTAAATTATATGGCCCACATCCCCAGCTGCTGTAACTCAAGATAGCACCACTGACTTGAATAGAGCTACGTGGATTTACACCAGCTGAGGATCTGGCCCTATGAAAGTTATATGTTTATTTATTTCATCCTGTTCTTAAAAAAAGACAAAACATACCCTAAACATTTTGGGGATTTCTCTGTTTCTTTAAGAAAATGATCTGCATGTCAGAGGGGCATGAGATATCGCAGTTACTATAGTTACTATCTTTTGTTATTAATCAGAGTAAATAATTGTATAAGACCCACACATAATCTCTTGTTGGGACACACATTGCAAATGCTCCGAGGCTCAAATATTTTACACACCCTCCTGTTTAATTTTTTTTTAATGGAATATTCAAAATTGACATGTTTCAGCTGGGATTGTCAGTCTCTGAACTGACTGTTCTCCATTCTGCTGGTGTAGCCACTAGAGAGACATAACTGAGAAAGGGAACAGAAGGGAATTTGGTGTGTTTCACACCCTTACAAAGTAAGGAGTTCTCTTCTGGCTGTCCAGACCATTGCAGCTGATACACAGAATAATTCATATACCTTTCTTGACCTTAAGGACCATATTTTCAAAGGATGGGCTTATAGTGAAGCATGTGCAGGACTTGTTGAGAATGTGAACTTGGTCCTGGTGAAGACACTCTGATATCAACAGTGGTGTCTGTAGTATAAGAACCTAAGTAGACCAGAATGGATTTGAACGGGTGACACGGAGGTGAAGGTACTACCAAAAGAGCCCCTGCAACACCCATTTATGGCATCCCTGTGGAAACTACTCAGATGACTAAGTGCTACTCATTCACAGTGAATACATGTTGCAGAATTTGGCCCTTAGGTGGAGAAGTGCTCCCACAGTAGCTTATTCAAACATGATACAAAAGAGGAAGTGAGTAGCTCAGACACACTGATGAGTCAAAGGAAAATTACAATAGAAAAATTGAACCCAAGGAAGACCTTGCATTAGACCCACCGCAGTAAACTCCCCCCCACCCCCAGCCATTTGAGAGGCCAGTGGAGAAGACATGGAAGAGGTCAGCTGAAACAACAAGCAGTACCTAGATGCCCCTGCCAAAAACAATTCACTTTGGAGCTTGAGTTACACTCCCTGTGTAAACACCCAGTGATCAGCTCCATTTCTTTGATAAAGCAGATAGAGGGGAAGAGGAAAGCAGAGGGGAAGAGAAAACAACATATGGCAAATGCACACACTTGGGTTCACCAGTTCCGCTTCTGTTTAGAAGCATGATCCTACTCCTGCTGAAGTCAATGAAAGGTTTGCCATTGACTTCAGCGGGAGGAGGATCAAAAGCTAAAAGAACACAAAGCCTTAAGAAAGCCTGTTTTGTAAATTTACACATTAATATGGAAATTTCCTTTCCCTCAATAGGGACATGTACCATAGTGCTAAACAAATACTGAAGCCATGTGGATACCCGAATGCTCATTAAAACTAATTGCTTAAGGCGATCTTTTCCAGAATATATTGCAGCAAGAGAGCCAAGATCGGAAGTTTGCATTTCTCCAAAGAGGCTGATTTGGGGGTAATGGATGTATTCATTCAAGTTATGCTACAATTCTGTCCTTTGGAAACTATTACTATTTATATCCATTTATCCACAGGAAAGGGGAAGGGTGGGGAGATATAATGAACCATTTAAACCTACATTAAAACTGACCCAGAACTTTAGCTGCGCCAGACGGAACCTCTTCTAAGGCTCATAAATGTTCACTAATTTGTTTGCACTTTCCGCCAGGATCAGAGAAGGCACAAAAAAGCCCTGGAAAAAGCTATTATCACAAGGCCGGATCCTCAGCAAGTGTAAATGGGCAGATGCTAATTGCCACTAGCTCAGGATCTGGCCCAGTGTATCTACATCACAGCCTAAAACCAGGCAATACTGTGTGTGTAGTACCTCAGACAGGGTCACCCAGCTCCCTGATTTGCATCCGCAATGCCTAACTACATTCAAATTTCATGCACACACCGAAGTGTGGGACACTTCTGGAGGTCAGGTTGGGGCTAGCCAAAAGTATGGCTTACAATGTCACAAGACACATCGACGAGGCCGAATTCCAGGGTGCTGTTGTTGCTTCTCAGCATGGTGGCAAAGCCTCCAGCAGAGCCTGTAAGTTTGTAATATCTGGCACTCTGTGGTTACGCCTCTGCTGCAAACATTGGGAATGGCCTTTTCCCCTCCTCCTAAGCCAGAGGTAGTCAGCCCAGGATCTGTGGCCACTGGTGGTCTGCAAGACACTGGCTACTCAGAGAGCTGGCTGGTTATATGGGCCAGTCCCTCCTCCTGGTTTGCAGTTGCTAAATTGCATTAAAACAGCTAGAAATTAATTATGTCCTAGTAGTTGCCACAGGGGTGTTAATCAGGCAGGAATGAGGGGGGGAACACCCACAAGACCACCTATGCACTGAATTGCAATCCACACTCAGAAAAAAGCTAAGGAGGGTGTCCGTCCTCCAAGCAGGCTCTGGATTGCAGGACAGAGCTGGGGCCGCACTCACTAGGTGGCTCTCCCTTCTGAGGGAGCTGCTATTGGTCAATGCCAGTGCCTCTATGACTGGGACTGTGATTGGCTGGTCATCCCTAAAAGGTGGGGCTGGGAGAGGTTAGCAGTGACCGGGGTGATGCTGAGTCCCATTGCTTCCGTGTGTGTATGTGGTGGGGGGATGGACGGACAGGTTACACTTCATGTTCTATGATTCACCATGCGACAGTCTCGACAATTGTGTAGGTTGTTTTGCTTGAGAGAGGAATGGGAGGGGAGACTCTCTTATTTGTCCCCCCTTTCCCTGGCTGGACCTGGGGAGGAGTCACAGCAACCTTAGCTCTGGGGTAAGTTCTGGATTCACTTCAGGAGGGAGTGAGGGGGCTAGGAAGCACAGAGCGTTAATTCAGGCCTGAGAGCTGAATTTTATGAGCTACAGGCTCCCTCCACCTCAGGGTTTTTTGTTTTTTTTTTTTACTTTTGTCAGAGGCTTTTATTTTAAACCAACCAAACAATGAAGGTCCAGTTTACATTGAGAACCTAGTTTTAGGCAAGTCAGGCTTTTCAATTATTTGTTAGCAGTCGTAGGTGGGACCCACTCCTGTATCTTTTTATGCATTGTAGAGAAAGGGACATATTGCCCAGGAGTGCCACTCAGATTGAATTTGTGGTTCTCCCAAATGAATTTACGAGCAGCTGGTGGATGAGTAGTTGGAGGGTCTTCAGTTATGCAGTGAAGCCAACAATGCCATTCCGGTGGCACCATGCTTCCATCCACTTCCCAGAATGTATTTTTGCCATTCATTTCAGTCGCATAGTCAACCGATCTAGGATGACCAAAAAAATACTTTTTGCCTTCATAGTATTTGTTTCCATATTTGTCAACACCTACGAGGGCACCGGTCTTCAAATCGTTGACCCTGAGCAGCTGCCAGAGGGCACCGCGGAGGCCGCCATGACCCCCGAGCTGCTGGAGTGCCCGCCTCAACACCCGCACGCACTCCGCCATCTTTGAGTGGCAGGCAAACCTGCCCCAGGATCAGCTGGTTGGGCATGCAGCTGGCTCATGCTGCATATGGGGTTTCACAATCTGTACAGGATTTGGCACTGTGGCAACTCACACAATTACAAAATATTCCTGTGCCCAGATACTCAGCGGAAGCAAACACTCTAAGTACTTTATATTTTACTGTTGATTCCTATGCACACATCCCTCCCCCATCCATCTTCTAGGCAGCTCTTACAAATGATTGTAAACGGTCTTTCTTATTGTCCTAAGGAACTCAGCCTCACTGGTAGCGTCTTTGTCCTTGAAAGGTGCTCTACTGTCCTTTCAGTTCCAGCCATCAACCCGTCTTTCTCACAGGTTATGATGAGTCTGGTTTTAACAAAGATGAATTGGACATTTTCCCCTTTCAAATCCACTGAATCCCCTTTCCAGTTATCATCAGTTTCTCTCTTTCTCTGAGCTCAATTAATAATGCATGACTAGGAACTAAGGCAGTTTGATCAGCTACACCAGTAATAAATTGGAGTGTATCTTCTGCATTCGGCATCAAGTTACTGTCATTTGGGAATTCAACAGATGGAAACTCTGGGATTCTTTCCATGTCACTTCTGCTTTGGAGGGCTCCCAGTATAGTAGAAGATTACAAACATGGCATATCCCAATATGGGTTCCAGCCCTGGGGGAGGGGGGAAACATAAGTCACTGTTCTGATGATCCACTTCTGATGATGTTAAACTTGGCTCTAAGCAGCAAGTCACTCTCTAGTTGCATTTGTAATCTCACTTCTTTTCAAAACACTTTTTTATTTCTCAAACAAATGGCATTGGTTTTATTTTTCATTACCATCTCCAAGCTAGTTACATGGAGAGCCAGACATGTTCCCTGCACATTCCTCATTAAGTTCTCTTCAGATTCCTTCATTTTATTCAGTGTGACTCATGGAAGCTTATCAAGATGCTGAAACATTTGTTTCTTCTTTTTTCACAAGGTGGTATGGGGATTTTGTTCTAATATTGCTGAAACAATCGAGGAAAAATCCTGTGCTCTAAAGCAGCCAGAAACACAATAAATTTCAGCGACATCATTTGGAAATTTAAGTGGCAAGATATTTAAGTACTTAATTCCCACAGAAATCAACAGGAGTTAGGCACCTAAATACCTTTGGCCCTGTTTTCCAGACCTAGTTAGCTCTAAGCTTTTCCCCTCATTCAGTCTCTCCCCAGACAGCAGAAGTTCATTTTCTTTCCCCACAATCCACAAGATTGCCCCATCAGCCTAAATCAAAAGTATCTAAGGGGAGCGAATGAAAGGTAACACAAGCCTGTCTAATCCCAGGTGTAGGTAACAGCATCAGGAGATGAGGAAAAGACTTGGAGTTACGGTGCCATGACTCAAGTAGCAGGGGGTAGCCATGTTAGTCTGTATCCACAAAAACAACAAGGCGTTCGGTGGCACCTTAAAGACTAACAGATTTATTTGAGCATAAGCGTTCGTGGGTAAAAACCCCACTTATTTACCCACGAAAGCTTATGCTCAAATAAATCTGTTAGTCTTTAAGGTGCCACCGGACTCCTTGTTGTTTTTATGACTCAAGTACTCACTTCCTAGAGCTCAGGTGTCTCTCCTCTCATAGGCTTTGTCTCCACTAGCCTTTTCCCTCTAGAATTTCCCACAGCTGCTCCCACTGTGCAGCTCTACCTGTGGAAGCAATAATGAGGAGCTGTAATGTACAAAGGACATCTGCAGCCTCCCGTGTTTTTACAGTAGAACCCTCAGCATTACGAACACCTCGGGAATGGTGGTTGTTCGTAACTCTGAAACATTCGTAACTGAACAAGTGAGCTGTAGCTCACGAAAGCTCATGCTCAAATAAATTGGTTAGTCTCTAAGGTGCCACAAGTACTCCTTTTCTTTCTTTGAACAAAACATGGTTGTTCTTTCAAAAGTTTACAACTGAATTTTGACTTAACACAGCTTTGAAACGACTATGCAGAAGAAAAATGCTGCTTTCCCTTTATTTTTTTAGAAATTTACGTTTAACATGGAACTGTACTGTATTGGGGTTTTTGTTGTTGTTGTTGTTTTTGTCTCTGCGGCTGCCCGATTGCGTCCTTGTGGTTCCAAATGAGGTTTGTGGTTGACTGGTCAGTTTGTAACTCTGGTGTTCATAACGCTGAGGTTCTACTGTACCTCAATATCATCTAGAACCTTTTATATTTATTGTGGGAATGCCCAGAGTGCCCAGCTAAGATCAGGGCCCCATTGTGCAAGACATGGTACAGTCACAAAAAATAGTCTCTGCCCTGGAGAGCTGGCTACCTAAACAGACAAGAGAGACAAAAGGCAGGAGGGGAAAGAGCCAGAGAGGAGTGAAGATGCCTGACCAAATTCTCCCAGGAAGAGAACCCAGAGCTCCAGCCTGCCACTCTGCTGCCCTAGCCACTGGACCATGGTGCTTAAAATGCGGGTAGCTCATTAATGCTTTCTCTACACCAGTGTTTCCACCTCTGCTACCCCCCCTCCCCCCACAGAGCTGCATCCCTGCTAGCAACAGAGGGAAATTTTAGAGAAAAAAGGCTAGTGTAGCCTCAGATTCTCTAAGGTACACAATGATCATTGAGCCTGCTGGACCATCTTCCATTGTGTGTTCCAGCTCACTCCACAGGGAACAGAAATCCTCATCTCCTTTCACTACCTAGCATGGATCATTTCAAAGGCTGCTTTGAACCGGGGAGGTGTTCAATATAGACACAATCCTCTTTGCATACCCCTACAGGTATCCACACTGCCGCGCTGTGAACATATACCCCTTCATGCTGATGTCCCTTTCAAATGTTAACAAGGTTTTTGCTGTCCTTGCCTGAAACGTTAGACCAAAAGCACCTCCTCTTTTTGTCATACTTTCCAAAGGGATTAAATAGGTTTCAAATCATTCCAATTTATATCAAATGGCCCTTGGATAGTAACTCAGACCATCACAGTAGGAAAGGGAAATTTTGTCTGATCACAGAATCCTCTGAGGCAAAGCAAACCAACACCATCATGCAGAAATTGTCTGTCTTTTTCTTTTGTGTTTTCTTACCTCCGCTGCTTTTGAGAGTTATAATTAGGGAAGTATTCTCCAAAGAAGAACAAGAAAGGGAATACAAGTGTGAACTATGAGGAGCAAAGAGATGGATGGGGTAACTCAAGAGGAGAAAAGCAACCCTGTATAAAGAAAGAAGGAACAAAAGACAAACAGCTCAGAAAGGAACAAGCCAGTTTGGCTCTGGTTCACTTTAATAAAACAAACTCTAGTAATTTTTCCAAAGCATGTGGTTGTGTATGTATCCAAAACAATGGAAATGGCTTAAAAAAATATGATCAGGCCAAAGTTTTTGAACGTGAATGCCTAAAGTTAAGCATCTTAATCCATCATTAGACCCTGATCGGGGAAAAGACTGACTGATGCACATGCTTAACCTTTAACATTAAGTATGTGAGTAAATCTTTGCAGGACTCAGGCCTTCAGCACCCATGTAAGTGGCCTGATTTTCAGAGATGCTGATCAGTCAGTGAGAGCATTGACTGAGTGAGGATTTACAGAGATAGCCCATTACATTCTATTAAAAATGTCCAATGTATCTGTTCTATATAGCCTGCCATCCTTCTGAATAACGGATAAAGGCTGCCATCTTCCAGATTTAATTACAATTCAGGCCGGTTGCTTGTTACAGCAAGAACTATAGCAAACTTGCAAGGGATCATTTTGGTTTTCTAAAAATACAAAAAGCATGGCTCCCCATATTTTAAATTAGTAGCAGCTGGTTGGAAAATTTTGACAGAAACTACATTTTCGTTAAACATAATTGCTAGCAAAAGTCACCTAAAATGAAGTTGATATTTTAAGTGCTTGTGAAGTTTTCAAAACAGCTCTAATTTCTAGTAGGTTTATTTTCTATTAGAAAACAGTTGAGTAGGAGCCTGTAGTAGTTTAAAAGCATATAAATTAGCAGAATGAAATATAGATAAGGGACTAGACCCTCGACTGGTGGAATACATCATAGCTGTATTTGAAGTCAAGGCTGATTTACACCAGTCACGGATCTGGCCCAGAACATTTCATAGAGCACTAGCTAGTATATCAGGCTTTGATAAAGCATGGTCTGTATTTCTGAACTACCGAGGACCAGATCTTCAGGTGTTGTATTGGCCTTAACTTAGAATCATAGAGTTAGAAGGAATTGCAAGGGTCATCTAATCTAACCCCCTGCCAAGATGCAGGATCTGTTGGGTCTAAACCATCCTAACCAGCCTCCTTTAGAAAATCTCCAGTGAAGGAGCTTCCATGACCTCTCTAGGCCATCTGTTCCATTGACCTACTGTTCTTACAGTTAGGAAGTTTTTCCTGAGATTTAATCTAAATCTTCTACGCTGCAGTTTGAATCCATTGCCTTTTGTCCTGCCCTTTGTGGCAAGAGAGAACAACTTTTCTCCATCTTTTTATGGCAGCCTTTCAAGTATATGAAGACCGCTATCATGTTCCCCCTTAATCGCCTCTTTTCCAAACTAAACATACACAGTTCCTTCAGCCTTTGCTCATACGGCTTGCATTCCATCCTGTTGATCATCGTTGTTCCTCACCTCTGGATTCTTTCCAGTTTCTCTACATCCTTTCTATACATCGGAGACCAAAATTTGACACACTACTCCAGCTGAGGCTTACCCAGCACCAAGTGGAGTGGTACTATCACCTCCCGTGACTTGCATGCTATGCCTCTGTTAAAGCAACCTAAAATTGCATTTCCTTGTTTTGCAACATGCTGACTAACACTGAGGTTGTGATCCACCACAACTCCCAGATCCTTCTCAGCAGTTCTGCTGCCAAGCCAGCTATCCTCCATTCTGTACTTATGCATTTGGTTTTTCTTCCGTAAGTGTAGCACCTTACATGTGTTATTGTTGAATTTCATTTTGTCGTCTACAGCCCAGTTCTCCAATTTATCAAGCTCCCTCTGAATTTTAGCTATATCCTCCAAAATGTTGGCAACCCCCCCAGCTTTGTGTCATATGCAAATTTGATAAGTATGCTCTATACCAACATCCAGATCATTAATAAAGATGTTAAACATCACCAGGACCTAGAACAGATCCCTGCGGAGCCCCACTTGAGATCTCCTTCCAAACTGACATCATTCAATTAATAGTTATTCTTTGTTTGCGGTTGTTTAACTAACTTCAGTGGTGCTACTTGCCAAGGATCTGGCTCATAGTTGTGCAGCTCTGACTTCATATTTGAACACAAATACACACTGCGCACACGCACAAAAAGGGGGTGGCAAAGATTCTGACATTTTGGGAAACAATCCCATAAATCCCAGATTTTGTCACAGTTGTGACAAACATTCAGCTTTATCAATGATGGGAACATGGTGTAAACGAGCAGAAACAGCCCTCATGGAATCCCCCCAACATAAGGGCACAGAGCTGGTGCAATGGCTCTATGCTGGCCTGCCCTGGTGCAGGGGACTTTACGGGAAGGCAGCTGGGGTTCATGTAGGCTGAGTTCTGGCTATTCTCAGTTGCTAACCTGGATGCAGGGCAGTATGAGTCAGCCTGAGGCTTCTCTAATTTACAGTAAAGCTGAGCTTGTCCATGGTAGAAGGAAAATCTGCCTGGCAGTGAAAACTTTCTCTCACATTACTAGCCCGTCTCCCAGTTCCAAGGGGACAGAGAACGCATGCAAACTGGAATAGCATGAAACATCCAGAAGCAGGCTTACAATCTGACTTTATCCATTTATAGGGCTGTTTTATGTTTTGTGACAGTCCTGGGATCAAAAGAAATTTTGATCAGAGCCAGCATTTGCTCCAAGTCTCCAGTTTGCTTAGTTCAGCCACATACAAAGGCTTAAAGTGCACAGAGAACAGAGGAAGCTACAGGTTCTGCACCGAAGTATGTCACTGCTGTCTGATGCAATACTAGCAAGAGACAAGGGGACTTAAGACAGCTCATGAAAAAAATGTCATTAGGCTGGCCTTTAAACCCTGCCTCCAAGCTTTCAAACCTAAAATAACACACCCTTGGTCATTTATGTTTAGATCTATGGAGCTTTTTTCCCTGCATGGAATGTGAGGATTATATGGTCTTGTCCACTTGTGGGATTACTATAACAGTGCCCTGCAAAGCGATCATATTATCTTCTATTAAAACCGGAGATAAATTGGCAGTCGTGGTGCAAGAGCATATGCATGAGTGGAATTCCAAGGTACAGTCTGCTTCAGCGTGACATTTCACCAGCATGGCAAAGAGATAACATCTCAGTAAAACTGGATACACTGAAAACAGACGATGCAAGCTACAGCAGAATGTTTTAACTGAGTGATGGGCTTAAAACAACATCACGTCACTGATGGCAGAGATTTGTAGGCAGAGTGGGGCGGAGGGGTGGGGGGAACAGCATGCACCCACCAAAATGTCGGAGGGGCTGATCCAGCCCCCATTGAAATTAAGGGAAAGATGCCCGCTGAGTTCAGTGGAGTGGAGTCAGGCTGTCAATGACTCTAGGAACCAGCTGCAGAGGGATATTGATTAGCAGCTACATATTGTAGCTACAATCCTTATGA
Organism: Eretmochelys imbricata; assembly: GCF_965152235.1. Classification (NCBI taxonomy): domain Eukaryota; kingdom Metazoa; phylum Chordata; order Testudines; family Cheloniidae; genus Eretmochelys; species Eretmochelys imbricata. The sequence goes on from NC_135577.1 coordinate 116,313,331, forward strand.
TAGTGTTGGGAAAACAGGTGCTTGATGGGAGGGTGATGCTGTGAGAGTAGTCAGAATAGACTAGGGTAGAACAGAATAGAGGTAACAGCATGCAGCAAATCAAAGAAGGGATAATTTCAAAACCCCTGTCCAGACTTTGGAGAATTCAGAATCCAAACCTGGAGCTAGAATCCAAGTTTGGCTCTTATCTAATGGGTTAAAACAAAACCCTGCATCCAAACATCCTGAGTCTCTTACGTGGGGGCAAAAATGTGTACTGGAAATTTGAAGCTCTGGCCCATCTCTAGATATTAGCTCAATAGCCAAGTAAAACTGTCCATTCAATTTTGAGCCACAGTTACAGGGGCATGATATCCTGGACCAGATGAGTGATACTCCCTCCATATGCCATTGGGGACACTACATCTAACCAACAATGCTGCCAACAGGAAGTCAAAATGTTATAAAGAATTTTCAGAACAAAGCAACTAAGATGAAGAGCTGGAGGGAATGACCCATGAAGACACTTGGAAAGAGCAATTCTGAATTCTTTGGCTAACTGACCACAGAAAAGAAATACAATAACTGCTTAAAAGTATTTAAAGCAGGGCTTTGGAGCTGTGCTCCGGCTCCGCTCCAGCTCCAGGCAAAAACCTGCAGCTCCACTGCTCCGGAGCTGCTCCACGCTCCAGCTCCGGGCTCCACTCCAAAGCCCTGATTTAAAGGGTGTAAATATCAGTGAGGAAGAAGAATTGTTCAGGAAGTTGTAAAGGGGTGTCACTAAGGATAATGGGCTGAAATGAAGCAAAAGAAAAACGTAGGCTTTAAGATCAGGACAAATAATTCTCAATGGTGAAATTTACTAAAAAAGAGGGGTATGGTCTCCAAAGGGAAGAAGTGTGATCCTATTGTATGAATAATTTAAAACAGGATTAGACAAAGCACCCAGGAGCAACCCTGCATTGGCAAGGGGAACTGGCTGAAGACTACTAAGGGCTAGAGTGAGACATTACTGTCCACAGTAAGTCAGGGCAGTGCTGCATGATCCCATGAGCAGACCAAAAAGTGAACTGTGACTCAGAGTTCCAATTCTTACCCCATGCTCTGGGGCTGGAGGAAGCTATTTAGCTCATTTTCATGGAACAGCTTATTCCCTCCTGTATGCCTGACCAGCTACACTAGCCAGCGAGCAAAAGGTGAAGCCATTGATCTCTGACACTCAGGCAAACCTTCCACCCAGCTGGTTGAACCTGGGCAGAGGTTTGCTTGGAACACTGAGAGTTGGGTTTCCTGTGGAATCTCTGAAGAAGGTGGAAGGTTTCACACAGCTCCCATCACAAACACTTCCAGGGCAGGGAGTTGTGATGTAAAAAAGACCATGCTGAGCACACCAGGCAGCTAGATTTAGAAGAACAAGCCTCTTTTACACACAAAGTTTATTATTTCAAATACTTGAGAGTCACAAGTTACTTGTGATCTTTCCCATTCTGACTAAGGAATCCCATTGACACTGTTAGGAAAAAAAGCACAACCAGGTTAATATCATGGTAACCATTTTGCTTGACATTCAAAATGGGTTTGGGTAAGCTACCCAGCCTGACCCAATATAATGAGGCTTACCGCTGCATCTGCAAAAGTGATGTACTCCATATTAACTAATCTTCACAATATCAAATGTGTCCTGCACTAGGGTACTGAGGCACAGAGAAATGAACCAATGAGAGGCCCAAGGCCAAACAGAGAGTCATTAACAAAGCAGGGATTAAAACACAGAGAGTTCCCGACATCTTTGCTTATTTCTCTACTGAGACAAATATGGTTTGGATACCTTCTATAGGCCTTCCTCCATCTACACCTGCACTTCCATTCCTCCTGTCCTACCATGTCTAAACCCGATGTTGTTGTACCTATAGTGGGATGTCTATGTTGCCTTTTGGTTCTACACATTAAAAATAAGTGACTGCCCTTTGCTGCAGATTGCTATTCTGCAGCACACTTCGTGATGCTTCCAAACCTATTCTTCAAGGTCCTTAGCTGCTGTTACCACAGCTGGACTTTACTGCTGTTTAAGTGTTTGCTTTTTGCCCATTGTGGTTTGGGGCACAATCACTCACCAGAACATTGTGAAGAAACGGGAGCGTCTCTTAGAACCACTGCTGCATTTTCTTCTCTTTCTGAATCAGCGGCTTGACTTTGTGGCCAACAAACAATTCTGGAGGAAGATGGAAAGAAAAGAGAAGGTCTACTAGAGGGGACCCCTAGCGCCATACAGGCGGTGGCCACTAACCAAACAGTGGAGCATAGAATCATAGAATATCATAGGGTTGGAAGGGACCTCAGGAGGTCATCTAGTCCAACCCCCTGCTCAAAGCAGGACCAATCCCCAACTAAATCATCCCAGCCAGGGCTTTGTCAAGTCTGACCTTAAAAATATCTAAGGAAGGAGATTCCACCACCTCCCTAGGTAATGCATTCCAGTGTTTCACCACCCTCCTAGTGAAAAAGTTTTTCCTACTATCCAACCTAAACCTCCCCCACTGCAACTTGAGACCATTACTCCTTGTTCTGTCATCAGCTACCACTGAGAACAGCCTAGATCCATCCTCTTTGGAACCCCCTTTCAGGTAGTTGAAAGCAGCTATCAAATCCCCCCTCATTCTTCTCTTCCGCAGACTAAACAATCCCAGTTCCCTCAGCCTCTCCTCATAAGTCATGTGTTCTAGTCCCCTAATCATTTTTGTTGCCCTCCGCTGGATGTTTTCCAATTTTTCCACATCCTTCTTGTAGTGTGGGGCCCAAAACTGGACACAGTATTCCAGATGAGGCCTCACCAATGTTGAATAGAGGGGAATGATCACGTCCCTCGATCTGCTGGCAATGCCCCTACAGATACATCCCAAAATGCTGACAGCAGACTTCTCTGAAAAAAATTATCTGTACAGTACAGGATATGAAATACAAAGGAACTGACCTTCCCAGTGCCAGGGAAGCAATTTCTGTATAGCTAAAGCTGCATCTCTTCATCATGCAGAACTTTAGAAGTTTTTAATTAAGCTTTCACTGTCATCACAGGCTCTAATAAGGTTTCCTACCCTACGGCATCTCTCTATCTAGTAGAATTTCTTGGTAACTTCTTGTTGGGTTGACCGAGGGGCTGTTTTCTGTATTTGAGTCTAACTAAGGTATTTAAATGACCTTCTTAACCACAGTATCTGAGCATCTCACAATCTCAAATGCATTTAGCTTCACAACACTCCTGTGGGTTAGGGAAGTGCTACTGTCCCCATTTTACAGCTGGATAACTGAGGCACAGAGAGACTAAATGACACTTCCCAAGGTCACACAGGAAATCTATGGGGGAGCAGGTCTTTGAACCAACGTCTCTCCTGAGTTCCAAGCTAGAGCTCTAATGACCAGATAATCCTTCCTTTCAGCCACTTCTAAAGCATTGTCCATTTAAAACAGAAGTGTTGTTTTACGCTTTCCTTCTTCTTCTTGTGCCCCTGAAAGAAGGGGAAGATATAGCTCTTTTTATTGCTAAAATAAAATATCTTTCCACCTCTGGAAATCTAGAGGCCAGCTCCTCAAATCAAAGTGGTTTCACAGAAGTCAATGGAACAATACTGGTTTACATCAGCTGAGGAGCTTGCTCTGCTAATCTCTCTCTTCAAGTAGCGCTTGATATTGTTTCTGATGTTTATTTATGAGGCATTTACTCTGTTAACATTTCATCTTAAAATATGTAAACAGGCAACTCTTTATTTCCAGTTTCTAGCTAGAAATGTCAACCCAGCCCTAGTTCCAGAAGAAATGCTGAATTAAAATATCTCCTTTTCTGTGCATCCCTCCTTTTCCCAGTCCACATTCCCCTGTTGTGTTTCTGAGACAGTCCCCAGGACAGGGGGACACCTGATAACTTACTTTCCCTAGCTTTGCTCAAATCACCATCTGTTACCTAGACTTTTTTTTGTTGAAAAGTCCTGTTTGTATTATTGTCACATTTATGTTTCTTCAGAATGCTCTTTCTGGAATTACATTCAAGCTGTCTGTTCTTAGTCCTCCTTTCTTAAGTGACCCCTGGTAGATAATGTCACATTCTCAAACCATTCTGGACAAGGAGTCTGATCCTCCACTCAGTCACTCCACTCACCCATGTTCAGACCCTGGTGTAACTCCAAGGATTTTAGTACTAGAGCCGTGAATCCAACATTTCCGATCGCCAACCTGAAAAGCAGACAGTTCTATAGGTGAGGTGCAGGCAGTTTTGGAATCAGGCTGCCATCACTTGTTCTGAGTAGCCAAGCACTTTCATTTCATCTGACCTCCTCTCCTGAAAGGTCTAGAGCAGGGGTTCTTGCAACAAATTTTTGGGTGGCCTCAGAATGTGGCCACCAACTTTTGCTGGTGGCCACTCTGACAATTTTTCCTAAAATACTTAATTAACTTTAGGAAAAACAAATAAATATGCACATATACTTCTCCAAATCATTGCCATTTATGCAGGGTTTTTCTTGCAGACTCAACAATTAAAAATAATGGACAGTTGCCTCTATTCTTTACTGGACCTGAACAGAATAGAAACACAAATAGGGTGCTTTGCATGTTTGCTTTTTTTTTTTTTTTTAGTTGCTTTTTTTTTTTTAAGCCTTGCTAGCTAGTAAGTCTGCTACTGTGAAAAATGACATTTGTATATTTGCTAATATCACCTTTCATAGCAGACTTGCTAGCTGGCTGGGAAAAGTGATATTAACTATCACTTTTCACGGCAGACTTACTCGGCCCGGGCAAGCTGGGGGACAAATTAAGCCCTGGATGGGGAGGTGGGTAGGGGCCCAAGGGGCGATGGGGGGATAGATGGGAGGCTGAGGGAGTCGGGGAGATGGGGGAGGTAAGCCCCGGGCAGGAGTCTGGGGTCCTGGTGCACAGATGGGGACCGGAGGAGGCAGTGGGGGCCAGGGTTGATGTGCGGGGCATGAGCCTGAAGCCCGGCGGCCGGGGTATGGAGCCTGCTGCCGCACGGCCACAACCTGTCACCCAACACCCCAGGGCGTAAGCCTGGGCCCCAGCGTCCCCAGGAAGGTGGGGAACTCACGCTGGCCGCCTGCTCCCACAGTGTTTGTGGCGCCAGAAGGGGACAGAGACCAGTCCCTGCTGGCTGCCCTGGCGAGGGGTTATTCCCCCCACCATCATCACCCAGGAGGCTGTGGCCACAAGAAAAGCCATGCTGGCCACATTTGAGAAACACTGGTCTAGAGGCACCTGCGGGGAACTACCCGAGCTCGGCTGTGGCATCGTTCCAGTACTGGTTCTGTGCCACAGAAGACTCAAATCTCTTGCCTGATTTAAAAAACAAAACAAAAAACCCAAAGAGACCAGATGCAAAGATAAAAGTCCTGCCGTGCTGAAATACGTCTACGCTTGAGAGGTCAGTTTGGTCAGATGACTTTCGTACTCAAGTAGAGCTTCTCTTGAAGCTCTTCAAAGAACAGACATTTTAAAAAAAAACAACCCTTAGAATGCTAGTGTTTATCTTGGTCATGGGGGGAAATCAGGTACCCACATCAACAACACAGGAATTTTTCATCTGTCTATTACATATTTTAAGAAATTACATTGCAATACTGGGATGCTGATCTGAACTAACTCCACAACGCACACAGTATATTGAAATGGCTGCTATGTTCATCCGTATTCAACAGCCTAACATTTTCAAAGCAGAACAGCGTACGAAGGTTAAAATTGTAAGACTGGATTGAGTTCTCTTTCATTTACAATTCTCTGTATGCAACTTGCTTCCCCCTCCCCAAAGCATTGTAAAAATTACAACCAAAATACCACTGTGGTATAAGTCAGTCCCCTTCTGCACACTCCCACCCCTTTATTGATTTTAAAATGCTTTTGCAAGCCATCACATATACTATTTCTCTTAAAGCACTTAGAAATACAGAGCCAGACTCCAACACAACACAAGTATGGGTATCTCACTCCACAAGCGACCCCACTGAAGTGAATGGGATTAATTGAGAAGTAAGGTACAACTCATGGTAAGTAAGAGTATCAGAATCTGGTCCTATGTGGTGAAGTGAACAGTGAAAGAACTCCATCAGGACCTCTTTAATGACCTGAATATAAAAAGGAATCCTACAAAATGTTGGAAACATTGATGAATTGCTACGGAGCAGTACAGTACAACACAATAGCATAACCACATAGGGACAAAATCAGGAAGGCTAAAGCACAAAATGAGTTACACCTAGAAAGGGACATAAAAGGCAATAAGACGACGTTCTTTAAATACATTAGGTGCAAGAGAAAGATTAAGGAAAGGTCCTCTACTTAGCGGGGAAGGTGAGCTAATAATTAATGACATCAAGAAGGCTAAGGTGTTTAATGCCTACTTTGCTTCAGTCCTCATTAAAAAAGTTAATGGTGACCAGATTCTCAACACACTTAATTTTAACAAGGGAGAAGGAACACAAGCCAAAATAAGGAAAGAACAGGTTAAAGACTATTTAGATAAGTTAGATGGATTCAGGTTGGCAGCACTTGATGAAATTCATCCTAGTGTACTTAAGGAACTAGATATACAATCTTGGAACCATTAGCAATGATCTTTGAGAATTCATGGAGGATGGGTGAGGTTCCAGAGGACTGGAGAAAGGCAAACATAGTACCTGGCTTTAAAAATGGAAACAAAGCCAAGCACATGCATAAGTTCTGTCCTGAATAAATTGCATGCTTAAGTTCTTTCCTGAACCGGTGCTTATGCGAGCAAATAGTGTGTCAAGTAAATATAGCCAAGTCATTCTTTGACTTCATTAGCAAGTTCATAAAATACTATCAGCTGGAGACTATGCTAATGAAACTTGACCCAATCCGCCAGCTATGCAACTCTCCAGTATCCTTTTCCTTGACACAATCTTATAACCAAGTCTAATAATTCTCAATTTTTAGAAAGAACTTTTATGTGAACATCTCCATTAGGAAACACCGTCCCCTGCAAGAAGATGCTGAAGCATGAATCTCTCCCCAAATAGTTGAGCTTGTCTTTGGCAGGCACTTGCTGTGCTGCACAGCTGATGTAGTTTATTGACACTGCAGAGTGGTTTACAAGAGCTGGTAACAACTGCGATGAGCTTTTGGCAGATGACTTCTGGCAGAAGATGGATATTCAGAGCACTCACTGAGATGGAGTTGGAGGGGGGGTGTCTAAACAATGTCTTGTTTTTAAACAGTGCCTTGTTTTTATACTGGCAAAATACATTTTCATCTGACTCCTTAAATAATGTATTATTTTTGAAAGAAGATGAGGGATCAATACATCTGGAGAGCTAAAGTTTAGATGTCAGATCTCAAGTCATCTTCTTTTTCTACTCCTTTAATAGTGATTCCTTTGTAAACTCCAGGGGTCTGCTTCTCAGTTACTCCATTCCTGCACTTGCAACAAGAATGAGGCTTGGGGAAAAGCCATCTTCATGCTTCTCATACACTAGGGCTGTGCAGGGTCCTAAGGCCGCTCTAACCACGCTCTGCTTTTCTTCTCACAATGAGCCCTGCGAATTGGAGACGGGCCATGGTACAGTTCTCTCAGGCCATGCCTCCTGCCTGGAGCAAGGATGATGGTCTAGTATTTACATCAGTTCTACACCAGGTGGGAGGTCCCTGGACAGAGGGATTCTCAGGGCTGTCTCCACCCACTTAAAGCCCCTTTTTGTTGCCAGAATGGCATAAAAGGGCCTCAGGATAACCAAGATCTGAGTTGCTTTCCCAACAAAATGGGATTGGTCAAGCTACTACTGAAGTCACTGGGAGTTTTGCCATTGTCATCAATAGGAGCAGGACTGGGCTCAACACAGGCAGAAAAGCAAAGAGCATAGGATTGGCTCATTTGTCCATTGGCCATCGTATTTCCGAAGCACAGCTGAGGATTTGGCTCTGCTGAGGCCCCTGTGATAGAATGAAATAGTAGGAGTGCAACGTGGAACACTGATATGGAGCAAGGATGTATAATAGATACCGGGAGCCAGAGGTGATAGCTGAAGATGAGCTCTCCATTTACAAGTCAGTCCAAGCTACATGTAAGGGCCAAGCAAGTCTTCAGATTATGGGTGGGATTTTCAGGGTGTCTACTTGACCTAGAATGATGAAAGTCAGTGTGCTCCTAAGGCCACTGTGATCACAGAGTCTGACCTCCTGCCTAACCCAGGCCACAGAACATCCTTGGATTCCTGCTTCAACTAGAGCAACTCTATTAGAAAAATATCCAGCCTCAGTTTAAAAATTGCCAGTGGTGGAGACTCAAGTGCCTTGTGCTCCTAAATCAGTAAGGCCAAAACTCCTCAAAGGTATTTCAATCACTGGAAGTTGGGCATCTAAATACCTTTAAGGACCTGAGTCTTAGGCACTTTTTGAAAATCCCATCCTGCATGCTTATATAAGAACATAAGGACGGCCATATTGGGTCGGACCAAAGGTCTATCTAGCCCAGTATCCTGTCTTCTGACAGTGGTCAGTGCCAGGTGCTTCAAAGGAAATGAACAGAACAGGTAATCATCAAGTGATCCATCCGCTGTCACCCATTCCCAGCTTCTGGAAAACACAGGCTAGGGACACCATCCCTATCCATCCTGGCTAATAGTGATTATAGTCTATCCTCCATGAGCCTGCGTTCCACAATATGCTACTCTATCCAAGCCTCCCCCAGTTCAAAATCCTGCAGGCATGAAATATCACCAGTTCACTAGAGATGAAAAGTGCTGACAGCCACGTACTGTTTCCCCAGAGACTGCATACAATGCATGGGATGGGATATATGCTGGGTTTGTACATTGACTGGAGCAGTTCCAAGGTTTAGCCACGACACCCCAACCCAGTTTGCAGGCAGGACGAGCTGCACTGATACAAGTCACAATTCATACCAGATCAGTACATTTGCCCTAGGGGCTTGCACCACAACTGCAGCTAACTGGTGTGCAAATCCCCTCCTGCCAGTATAGACAGGTGCTTACTAGCACCCCTCTACCACTTAGGGTTGCCAACTTTCTAATGGCAGAAAACCGAACACACTTGCCCCACCTGTTCCTTCCCTGAGGCCCCGCCCCTGCCTCACCCTTTCTTCAAGCTCCCACCCCTACTCACTCCATCCCCCTCCCTCCATCATTCGTTCTCCTCCACCTTTGCTCATTTTCACCAGGCTGGGGCAGGGGGTTAGGGAGTGGGAGGGTGAGAGTTCTTGCTGGGGGGTGCCGGCTCCAGGGTGGGGCCAGAAATGAGGGGTTCAGGATGCGAGAGGGGGCTCCGGGCTGGGACAGGAGGTTGGCGTACGTGCAGGGGGTGAGGGCTCCAGGCAGCACTTCCTCATGCAGCTCCTGGGATGCAGCAACATGTCCATCCGGCTCTGCGAGCTGCTCCCACCCACAGGCACAAGCTCCCATTGGCCAGGAACGCACGGGGTGGGGGCAGCGCGTGGAGCCCCCATGGCTGCCCCTACACCTAGGAGCCAGAGGGACATGTCATAGCTTCCTGGGAGCCACGCAAAGCTGGGTAGGGAGCCTGCCTGCACCGCCTCCCAGACTTTTAACGACTGCTGACCGGAGCCGCCAGGGTCCCTTTTTGACTGGGCGTTCTGTTCGAAAACCGGACACCTGGCAACCCTACTACCACTATGTGAGTGAGACTAAGCTGGCGTTACATACTTGTTGAGGGGACCAGAGGTAGACTCAGAGACTCATAGATATTAAGGTCAGAAGGGACCATTATGATTATCCTGCACAATGCAGGCCACAGAATCTCAGCCACCCACTCCTGCAATAAACCTCTCACCTATGTCTGAGCTACTGAAGTCCTCAAATCATGGTTTAAAGACTTCAAGGTGCAGAGAATCCTCCAGCAAGCCTCCAGATAGGCTTAAGCTACACCCATTTGGTTTCCCTGTAGTATCGTGGCCATCAGCTGAGTGTCCCCTCATGGTCAGAGGTCCCTTTACAGCAGCTTGCCTGTGTTCTCTCTTTCCAGGGCCCCTTTAAGAACTCACTGTTCAAAGCTAATTGAAAGAAACAATCCCCACCAGGAGTCCCATTGCCTTTATCCCAGTTTCAGTAGAGCACAGCCCCTCCTCCCTGAGGATCATCTGTCTATCTGCTTACTGGTATCCCCTGCCTGGAGTTTGACCTTCTCTGCAAACTTCTTGGACAGTGCCTTCCTCCCGTTGACTCAGGGCCCTGCAGGAGCTTTCTTACTACTTCATGCAGCACCTACAGGACTAGGTGCAGTTTCTTAAACTCTCCCAAGTTACTAGCAACTTCCTGCTTTTTTTGTCCTGCGAACACCTGATTCAACCCAGATGTGGCTCATCCTGTTTTCAGGGCTGACTTAGCCCCAGGCTTGCCAGCCCCCTACACTTTGATTCTCTCAACTCACAATCAAGCCCAGGGTGTAGTGCAGAGGTGTGCAAACTACGGCCCCGGGCCACACCTGGCCCACAGGACCCTCCTGCCAGGCCCTTGAGCTCCCGCCAGGGGAGGCTAGCTCCCAGGCAGCCTCAGCTCGCCAGGCTGCCAGCACTCTGGGCGGCAGGACTGAGAGCTCCTGCAGGGCAGCACAGCTACCAGTCCTGGTGCTCTGAGCGGCACGGTAAGGGGGCGGGGAGCAGGGGGGTTGGATAAGGGGCAGGAAGTCCTAGGGGGCAGTCAGGGGACAGGGAGCAGTTGGATGGGGCAGAGGTTCTGTGGGGGGGCTGTCAGAGGACAGGTAATAGGGGGTGGTTGGATAGGCAAGGGAGTCCTGGGGGGCCTGTCAGGGGCAGGGGTGTGGATAGGGGTCAGGGCAGTCAGGGGACGGGGGCTTGGATAGGGGGTAGGGTTCCAGGGGGGCGTTTAGGGGCGGGGGGGTCGCAGGAGGGGGCGGTCAGAGGACAAGGAGCAGAGGGTGTTGGATGGGTCGAGGGTTCTAAGGGGGGCAGTCAGAGGGCGGGAAGTGGATAGGGGGCAGGAGCCAGGCTGTTTAGGGAGGCACAGCCTTCCCTACCTGGACCTCCATACAGTTTTGGAACGCCAATTTAGGGTGTGAATAGCTAGGAAAATGAAAACCTACAAATACATGCTAGAGTGGCCCCAAGCAGAAAGGTCTGATAATGGCTCCTGCTTTGCAGGCATGCCAGAGAGGGAAACAGGAAAGCACGATACTCAAACCTACATTTAATCTTTTCATACTACCAAATGCCACAATGCTGGCCATTGGCAAGCCGAGAGGGGATTTTCCTTAGCACTCTCTTCTCTGAAGGAGAAGAAAACAAATATTTCTGTTGTTGTGAAGGGGGAGCTTTAATACACAGGGGACGGGTGGCATGGCAGCACCTGAACACAGGAGACTGGTAATCCTGGCATCACGGGAGAGATGAGCAGCGTCGCAGGCTTTGAAGTACAGGCCGACACAGCGTGCGGTTAAATAAAGTACTAGCACCAGGCCCTCAGCCGGTGCCAATCAGAGTAGTTCCCTCCACATCAGTGGGGCTAGGCTGATTTACACCATCTGAAGCTTTGGCCCATACCACTGGCCACTCACTTGCACGTTCCAATCTTTTTTTCCCATTGTGATTAGCTGGGAAGGAGCGTCAGGCTCCCAGGACATAGGCGCAATAGCAGCAGCGAAAGGCTGCTGGGGCTGAGGAATAAAGCGTGCCCAGCGTACACTGCCTCAGGAGGGGACAAACCAAAGGTGTGCACAAGGTTGCGCCTATGTCAAATGTGTGTGTGTGTGTTTGGCTGGTTAATGTACAGAGCACGACCTCATTTCGCTGCATTTTACACTCTGCTAGAAGGGGCAATACGAGACCCTACTGTCTTTCTTGATGGAGTTAGGGGATAGTTGTCTGTATTCTGGGAGCATTACTGTGATAGAAAGAAGTCATAATGGTAAAATATAACAATCAGAAACTTTACAGGTGTCTTCGTGCTGCCAGGGCTCCCCAGGCACAGATCCACTTTTGAATGATCTACTGTTTTGTTTTTCTTTCATACCGGTACAAGGTGATGAAATAACCAGGCAGGAAACTTTAGTTAATGGGTTTCTTCTTGGGAATTTGACGGCTGGGTTCTAAAGGAGTAATGGACTGGTCTCTAGGGCAGTGGCTCTCAACTTCTCCAGACTACTGTACCCCTTTCAGGAGTCTGATTTGTCTTGCATACTCCTAAGTTTCACCTCACTTAAAAGCTGTTTGCTTACAAAATCAGATCTCACTATTACTGAAAAATTGCTTACTTTCTCATTTTTACCATATAATTATAAAATAAATTGATTGGACTATAAATATTGTACTTACATTTCACCATATGGTATATAGAGCAGTATAAACTTGTCATTGTGTGAAATTTTAGTCTGTACAGAGTTTACTAGTGCTTTTTATGTAGCCTGCTGTAAACTAGGCATTTGAAGAGTTTCCAAACTATCCAAACCTCTTAGGTCTGCAAAACTGGAAGTCACATGATGGCAAGCTTTCTAGCAATATTTCAGCACTTGACCTCAGACCTTGATTGTCCCAAGCACCATTATATGGCGTTCAAGAACAGGGAAAAGCTAACAGGCACAAGCCACAGAAAAGTTTGGTTGAGGTTAGAGGTAAGGAGAGAAGGTTTGTGTGATATCGTTTCTTTTACGGGATGTCAGAGTGTATCCAAACCAGTTCACTCATTCTCATTCTGTATGCCCCAGTAGCAGCTATGGCTAAGGCCACGTCTACACTACCTGCCAGATCGGCGGGCAGTGACTGATCTATCGGGGATCGATTTATCGCATCTAGTGTAGATGAGATAAATCGATCCCTGATCGCTCTGCCGTCGACTCTGGAACTCCACCAGAGTGAGAGGTGGAAGCAGAGTGGACGGGGGAGCGGCAGCCGTCGATCCTGCGCCGCGAGGATGTGAAGTAAGTGATTCTAAGTTGATCTAAGACACGTCAACTTCAGCTACACTATTCTCGTAGCTGAAGTTGCGTATCTTAGGTCGACCCCCACCCCCAGCGAAGATCAGGCCTAAGAGCAGTGTCCCATGTGTGCCTGGCAAGAAGAATGCCCCATTTTCTCTCTGATTCAGGCCTTATCACAAATATCATAATGACGCAAATATCCATGAGATTGGATTGGAAATCAGAAATGGAAACTGGTGCACAATGCCATGGCCTGCTTATTCAGTGAAGTTTCATAAAAGGATTATATTACATCCATGCACCAGGATCTGCATTAGATTCCAGTACATTTCCAGTTAGAGTTGAAGGTGCAGGTTTTAACCTATAGGTTTTCAGAGAGATCACAAGTTGCTTTTGAAATTATACTCTGTGACTGAGTTCTCCACCTGTAAAATGGGATAATACTTCTTTCTCTGCCTTCTCTATTTGGATGATAAGCTCTTCAGTGCAAGGACTGGGTTTATGTGTTTGTACAGCACGGCCACAATCTCATGGGGGGTAGGTGTTATCATGATACAAATAATTAACAAGGGGCCCAGATGCTGAGAGATGGCAGGCATAAATGGGAGGCACCCCATTCAAGGTGTAAATACTGGGGCAGATGCAGATAGCGCTCAGGATGTGGTCCAGTGTAATTAAATATATTGTAAACAAAAGGATTAAGACACTTGTTCAAGGTAAAGGCCAATGACTCTTTGCCGTTCCCTCTATCCACTGCAGAGAACTCCAGCAAACAAAGGTAACACAATAGTCCGTGGATTAATATGCATTTGAGGCAGGTACAATTCCTGACACAGGATTTTTTGCATTTCATACATCAGCAAGTCACAATACAAACCTTCACATGACAGAAACAATCTGTTTGTTCTTGGGTTTTGGGGGTTTTTTTGTTTTGTTTGTGGGGGAGGGGGGAAGAGTGGAAAGGCAAAAGACCCAATTTGCTCGATATGTAGTGCATTACCTCCCCTTCTGCAATTGAGCCCATGTCAGTCCAGTGATGAATGGACTGCTGACCCTGTCTATCCAATACCTAGACTCATTAACTAAAGCGTACTAGAGAGTCAGAGAGCTGAGCACCGTTTCTATGCCCTGTGGTGCGTGCCTGAGTGCGCATGCCTATGGAGTCATTTACCCAGGAGAAAGCAATTCTAGGGCCATGTAATCACAACCAAGTCATGCAGGCATATTGGGGTGAGTGACAATCTATTTGCACAGCGAGCAGGGGAACATGCTGTAGCAACAGCAGGGCGTATGGCATTTAGGTACTGTATGTGCAATATCTTTGGAAATTAATGCAGGATTTTCCAACTGTCGCAGCTTCATTTCAGAATGTAGCTGAGCTTTCTCTTAACAAGATCAAATGTTTTTCATGTCACAATTAAACTCTCCCTTCTCCGTACCCCTTTGAGTTCTGGAAAGCGTGGCCTTCCTCCCACTTCCCCTCAGGTCTCCCTACAATTTCTGATCTGCAACCTGTCTGAAAATTACCTTGAGCTTGGCCGTGACTGACCTGTAAACCATGCAAACAGCCTAGGAAGCTGCTTGTATTTGTTAACGTTAAATTCAAAATAAATTCCAGCTAAGATGCTCCTGCGGAGATGCTCTTAGTGACTGTGAAAGCCAGACTGCAGCAAAGAAATTGAAAAGTTCATCTACTGTCTCTCTCCCTTTACTGAGCTCATGTGAGTGCAACGGATGAAAAGAGCCGTATGGCCAATTCAGGGCCTCCGTTAGCCCACAGCCAGGGATCATGTTGGTAAGAGGAACTTTATGATCAAACTTATTTTTTTGTCTCCATAATACTTTGTATGTGAACAACAGTCGTCTTTGCCTTCAATGGAGATTGAATCAACTTCCTGATGCTGAAGGTTGTGAAGCTAAAAGACTTGACCACCAAATCCTGCTAAGGAATACAGATATGCCTGTACCCACTGAAGCCTAACTTCAGTAGCAGCCAAACTGGCTGAAATTACAATAAAGAACAGAATTATCAGACACTTATATGAACATATTGGGAAAGAGTCAACACAGCTTTTGTAAAGGGAAATCGTGCCTCACCAACTTATTAGAATTCTTTGAGGGGTCAACAAGCATATGAACAAGGGTGAACCAGTGGAATAAAAAGCAAGTTTCAAAATCGGCAAAATTTCCCACAAAATGGAAATTCTAGCTCCTACCCAGCTTTAGTCATTTATAACAGAAGATTGCCAGTCGCAGTAACTGAGGGAGACAGAGGTAAATTGGGGTCTAAAAGGAGCGTGACAAGAGACACTTGAGAGGTAGCCAAAAAAAGTGAGTAAATAATCCCCTCGGAAAAGTGAAATTTTTTTTAATCGTGAATGTTCCCTGCCATATTCTAGGTGTCAGAGCACATAGCAGGAAGTCCAGAACTGAGAGTTGAAGCCTGAATCAGACCTTTCCTTGACTCACTGCTGGCACAAAATAAATGAGGCAAATGAAAATTTTCCTCACTTCTCTAGAAAATAAAAGTCCATATTGCAACCACTAAAATAGACCGTGCCACCAAATTACAATGAGCAGAGAATGTTCAGGCAGAAACAAAAACAAGTCATATACTCCAAAGGAAATACAGAGTGAGCATATATGTACGAGAGAGAGAGAGCGTGAGCGCGTGCATAAGGGATTTGTAGATTCTGTACAATCAGCTGAGGGTGGGAGAAAACTACCCATAGGCAAGGAAACAGCTGGCCCCACTGGCTTTGGTTCGACTTTCCCATTACCCTACCTGTGCTCCCATTGACTTCATTGGGAGAGTCAGGCCAACAGGAAGCATTTTTGAAAATCCAACACTACATTGCACAAGCTACATACACAAACACAACGCAACTGTCCCTACCTATGAAGAGATGTTGCCATAACCCAATTAGAAGACCAGGGGGAGTGGGCACTGGAGAAACCCCTCCACCTAATCAGCAGAACTGAAATCCAAAGTCATTGATCCTTCCATCATCACGATAAACATTCAAGTTTGTAGAATGCCTGGCCTACACTAATATTTTGTATTTCTATAGTGACTTCCACCCAAAGACCTCATTAACATTTTGAAACCATGTAGTGGCTCTCCCCTTGATTCTTAGTTCAAATGGCTATGATAGCCTTATTGAGAAGCATATATTATTATTACATTATATTACATTATTTAAGAAGTTGCTGTGTGACTCAAGAAAATATTGATATCAAGAGCACTCACTCCTCTTTTACAGATATGAGGCCAAATGTTGTCAAATCCATAATGTATTTCTGATTATTCAGATTGGCCTCTGATCCTTTTGCTTCCCATTTAACACACAACCTTGCAAAGTGCAGCATGCAGACCCATTGCTGAGCCTACATTACCACCCGTGACATCTGTGGGGCTCAGTACACACGTAGCTGTCTGCCCACACACTATGGTATCAGGGCCTACATGGCACCATGAAGTGCCAGCCAACCAATAGTCCTCTTAGGACATTGGGAGCAACCAGTGAGTTAGCTTGACATATAGTCTTGATTGGCACTTCAGCAAGCGTATCCCAGCCTTCCACTACACTGAGGGAAAAGTGCGTTAAGAAAGTGTACTGAAGAATGAAATTTGTAAAATATGTTAAGTAATTTTATGTAGTCTCCTCTCCAGTAGAGTCATATGCTTAGCATAACCTAATATCTGAAAGCCGCTTCAGGGAGCATATTTTGTTGGTCAGATTCACAGCTGCACCTGCTTCCGTTTGCGTCCAGAAGCGTGGGTTCTGAATGCTCCATTTTGGAGGCCATCTTGAGGTCACTGGAAAATTTGGTGCCTAATGTGTTAAAAACTGGAGTTGACTCTGCAGGCTACTGTCATCAGACATTCCATTTCTTTTTTCATGTAGACTTTAAAGAAATCGGTTTGCAAGACAACATGATGTAAAACATTCAGATCAGACATAAGAGCTGATTAATTTCACCTAGTGTATTGGCTGAACTCTTGCTGATTCACAGCACTGTCTGTCTGAGATCACAATGACTAATTAAAAAAAAAAGCTAAGGCAGGCTTCTAAAGTCTGCAAGCTGTGGAGTGCCTTGGAGGTATTTAATTGCTTAGTTTTGCAAGATAAGAGAGTAGTCACACTGCTACCTGTCCTGATTAAATCAGAAACATTTGAAATACTCTTCCTTTTTCAAGAATGAGCTACAGAAGATTTACGACAATGTAACAGAAAACGAGCACAATCCAGCTGAGTGCAAAGGGTTTATTAAGAGGGAAAATTGACATATCAAACTTGAAAAATGGATCCCTCCTCTGATTACACCCATGTCACTGTTTAGATGCGTCGATGATCATCCTTTGGAGCCGATCATCTGTGGACAAGTGATTCTAAAATTGTAGACCAAAATGTAATACTCTACAGCTGGTAAGAAAGTATGTACTATAGCTGAGTGAATAATTTTATGGCAAGGCATTTAATTTATCTGATGAATGTAATCTCTTTTTTCATGAATTGTCTGCGAGATATTTGAAGTTCTTCACCAACTGATTCAGATAAATCATTCCTAATCTGTTGCTCATCTGCAACATGCAAAACTGAAGCTGTGTTGGTTAGTTTTGGTTGGAAACTCAGGCCACAAAGGATTGTGAGGCTTACGTCTTGCAAACTGCTCTGAGGAAGCTCATAGTAGGAAGGTGATATGGAAGGGGGGGGTTCAGCTGTTGTGACCTGCACTGGATGTGCCCTGTTTGTCTTTCTTCCACAGGACAGAAGCGACTTTGTCTGTACAAAGTGCAAGCTGGTCTCCATATTGGAAGAGAAGATAGAAGGTCTGGAGCAACAGATAACGACCCTGCGTTGCATACGAGAAACTGAGGATTTTCTGGACAAAACTCAGAATAGGCTTCTAGGGGCACAAAGCTCTAAAGATATAGAGTAGGTTGCACAGAGGAGCCAAGAGGCCAGTGAAGAAGCTTGGCAACATGTGACCTCCAGAAGAGGTAAGCGGAATGTCCGGGTTCCAGTAACACAGACACAGGTAACTAACCGCTTTCATGTTCTCTCCACAGGTACCATTGCGGAGAGTGGACCAGATGATATGTCTGGGGCGAGAAAGCAGAAGGAGACTCCCCTGGTTGGAAGGCATGAGATGCGATGTCCTGAGGTGGGGGGTTCCACGACCACCACTCCCAAGAGGAGAAGGCAGGTGGTGGTGGTCGGGGACTCTCTCCTCAGGGGGACTGAGTCATCTATCTGCCGCCCTGACCGGGAAAACCGAGAAGTCTGTTGCTTGCCAGGGGCTAAGATTCGCGATGTGACGGAGAGACTGCTGAGACTCATCAAGCCCTCGGATCGCTACCCCTTCCTGCTTCTCCACGTGGGCACCAATGATACTGCCAAGAATGACCTTGAGCGGATCACTGCGGACTACGTGGCTCTGGGAAGAAGGATAAAGGAGTTGGAGGCGCAAGTGGTGTTCTCGTCCATCCTCCCCGTGGAAGGAAAAGGCCTGGGTAGGAACCGTCGAATCGTGGAAGTCAACGAATGGCTACGCAGGTGGTGTCGGAGAGAAGGCTTTGGATTCTTTGACCATGGGGTGGTGTTCCATGAAGGAGGAGTGCTGGGCAGAGACGGGCTCCATCTTACGAAGAGAGGGAAGAGCATCTTTGCCAGCAGGCTGGCTAACCTAGTGAGGAGGGCTTTAAACTAGGTTCACCGGGGGAAGGAGACCAAAGCCCTGAGGTAAGTGGGAAAGCGGGATACCGGGAGGAAGCACAGACAGGAATGTCTGTGAGGGGAGGGCTCCTGCCTCATACTGGGAATGAGGGGCGATCAACAGGTTATCTCAAGTGCTTATATATGAATGCACAAAGCCTTGGAAACAAGCAGGGAGAACTGGAGGTCCTGGTGATGTCAAGGAACTATGACGTGATCGGAATAACAGAGACTTGGTGGGATAACTCACATGACTGGAGTACTGTCATGGATGGTTATAAACTGTTCAGGAAGGACAGGCAGGGCAGAAAAGGTGGGGGAGTAGCACTGTATGTAGGGGAGCAGTATGACTGCTCAGAGCTCCGGTACGAAACTGTAGAAAAACCTGAGTGTCTCTGGATTAAGTTTAGAAGTGTGTGCAACAAGAGTGATGTAGTGGTGGGAGTCTGCTATAGACCACCGGACCAGGGGGATGAGGTAGATGAGGCTTTCTTCCGGCAGCTCACGGAAGCTACTAGATCGCATGCCCTGATTCTCATGGGTGACTTTAATTTTCCTGATATCTGCTGGGAGAGCAATACAGCGGTGCATAGACAATCCAGGAAGTTTTTGGAAAGCGTAGGGGACAATTTCCTGGCGCAAGTGCTAGAGGAGCCAACTAGGGGGGGCGCTTCTCTTGACCTGCTGCTCACAAACCAGGTAGAATTAGTGGGGGAAGCAAAAGTGGATGGGAATCTGGGAGGCAGTGACCATGAGTTGGTTGAGTTCAGGATCCTGACGCAGGGAAGAAAGGTAAGCAGCAGGATACGGACCCTGGACTTCAGGAAAGCAGACTTCGACTCCCTCAGGGAACAGATGGCCAGGATTCCCTGGGGGACTAACTTGAAGGGGAAAGGAGTCCAGGAGAGCTGGCTGTATTTCAAGGAATCCCTGTTGAGGTTACAGGGACAAACCATCCCAATGAGTCGAAGGAATAGTAAATATGGCAGGCGACCAGCTTGGCTTAATGGTGAAATCCTAGCGGATCTTAAACATAAAAAAGAAGCTTACAAGAAGTGGAAGGTTGGACATATGACCAGGGAAGAGTATAAAAATAGTGCTTGGGCATGTAGGAATGAAATCAGGAGGGCCAAATCACACCTGGAGCTGCAGCTAGCAAGAGATGTCAAGAGTAACAAGAAGGGTTTCTTCAGGTATGTTGGCAACAAGAAGAAAGCCAAGGAAAGTGTGGGCCTCTTACTGAATGAGGGAGGCAACCTAGTGACAGAGGATGTGGAAAAAACTAATGTACTCAATGCTTTTTTTGCCTCTGTTTTCACTAACAAGGTCAGCTCCCAGACTGCTGCACTGGGCATCACAAAATGGGGAAGAGATGGCCAGCCCTCTGTGGAGATAGAGGTGGTTAGGGACTATTTAGAAAAGCTGGACGTGCACAAGTCCATGGGGCCGGACGAGTTGCATCCGAGAGTGCTGAAGGAATTGGCGGCTGTGATTGCAGAGCCATTGGCCATTATCTTTGAAAACTCGTGGCGAACCGGGGAAGTCCCAGATGACTGGAAAAAGGCTAATGTAGTGCCAATCTTTAAAAAAGGGAAGAAGGAGGATCCTGGGAACTACAGGCCAGTCAGCCTCACCTCAGTCCCTGGAAAAATCATGGAGCAGGTCCTCAAAGAATCAATCCTGAAGCACTTGCATGAGAGGAAAGTGATCAGGAACAGCCAGCATGGATTCACCAAGGGAAGGTCATGCCTGACTAATCTAATCGCCTTTTATGATGAGATTACTGGTTCTGTGGATGAAGGGAAAGCAGTGGATGTATTGTTTCTTGACTTTAGCAAAGCTTTTGACACGGTCTCCCACAGTATTCTTGTCAGCAAGTTAAGGAAGTATGGGCTGGATGAATGCACTATAAGGTGGGTAGAAAGCTGGCTAGATTGTCGGGCTCAACGGGTAGTGATCAATGGCTCCATGTCTAGCTGGCAGCCGGTATCAAGTGGAGTGCCCCAAGGGTCGGTCCTGGGGCCGGTTTTGTTCAATATCTTCATAAATGATCTGGAGGATGGTGTGGATTGCACTCTCAGCAAATTTGCGGATGATACTAAACTGGGAGGAGTGGTAGATACGCTGGAGGGGAGGGATAGGATACAGAAGGACCTAGACAAATTGGAGGATTGGGCCAAAAGAAATCTGATGAGGTTCAATAAGGATAAGTGCAGGGTCCTGCACTTAGGATGGAAGAATCCAATGCACCGCTACAGACTAGGGACCGAATGGCTAGGCAGCAGTTCTGCGGAAAAGGACCTAGGGGTGACAGTGGACGAGAAGCTGGATATGAGTCAGCAGTGTGCCCTTGTTGCCAAGAAGGCCAATGGCATTTTGGGATGTATAAGTAGGGGCATAGCGAGCAGATCGAGGGACGTGATCGTTCCCCTCTATTCGACATTGGTGAGGCCTCATCTGGAGTACTGTGTCCAGTTTTGGGCCCCACACTACAAGAAGGATGTGGATAAATTGGAGAGAGTCCAGCGAAGGGCAACAAAAATGATTAGGGGTCTAGAACACATGACTTATGAGGAGAGGCTGAGGGAGCTGGGATTGTTTAGCCTGCAGAAGAGAAGAATGAGGGGGGATTTGATAGCTGCTTTCAACTACCTGAAAGGGGGTTCCAAAGAGGATGGCTCTAGACTGTTCTCAATGGTAGCAGATGACAGAACGAGGAGTAATGGTCTCAAGTTGCAGTGGGGGAGGTTTAGATTGGATATTAGGAAAAACTTTTTCACTAAGAGGGTGGTGAAACACTGGAATGCGTTACCTAGGGAGGTGGTAGAATCTCCTTCCTTAGAGGTTTTTAAGGTCAGGCTTGACAAAGCCCTGGCTGGGATGATTTAACTGGGAATTGGTCCTGCTTCAAGCAGGGGGTTGGACTAGATGACCTTCTGGAGTCCCTTCCAACCCTGATATTCTATGATTCTATGATTCTATGATGTTTCTGGCCCCTCATAGGACAAGTGTAACTCTTGAAATGGAGGTTCTACTTCAAGAGGACTGCTTGTGAAAGTGCTACTCAGCATCAACACAGGTTGCAAAATTGGAGCCAGGAGTACATAATTTACTACTTTAGTCTTATTCTCCACAGTGAGAATTAGTCATTTTGGGACCCACGTGATAGAGCAGATATACCCAATAATAGAGCTACTATGTACGTATTAATCAGATAATACTGCAGGTCATCATGTGCCTCTCTGCCCCCAGGTGCCAATAGCAGCAAAAAGGACTTGGCTCAGTGTGCCTAGAGGTTCTTTTCTAAAATAATTACGACTATGCCTCGAGCCACCACCCCGAGCTGGACTCTTACTTCTAGCTCTGGGAAATTAAAAATAACCTCCCTGGTCATCTTTGCAGGTTGTTTTTCTCTGCTCTTAAGCACTCTGGAGCCCTTGGGAACATGGAACCACAAATGCTTTTTCTTGGGGGGGAAGGGAAAAACCAAACAAGAGAAAAATAACCATCTAAACATTTACATGTAATAAAATGAGCAAAACCCAAACCCTGTGCCAGGAGTGTGGCTAATCCCTCAATTCTAATGTATGAACTGTCTGGCTTGTTGAGGTCCAGCATGCATAGTCCCACAACAATTCCCATCCACCTAAAACGCCTCTCACAGTTCCACTCGGACTCACTGGTCACCATGGGTGACCGTTCTCTACCTGTCTGCTCTGGTCCAGAGATGTCCACACCACCATGTCCCACTCAGATGTGTGGCTTCCTGGTCCAGCTCTGTGATAACAGTTATGTCACTATTAGTCTGGTCACGCCTTACTACACATTTACTCTGCATCGCTGCAAGCTGTCAGGGAACTGCCAAGTCAGCTCTGTTGGCCCAGTGCAGGATCTGAGAAGGGGGCAGCCATCAAACTAACAAACATGTCCCCTTTAAGAAGGCCTCCACACCAACCTTGGCCATCAAAGCTCCTAATTTCCTCTATATTTCAGGAGGCAGACAGGCTTCCTCCCTTTTCCTTAGGTGCCAGGTCAGGAGAGTACCAGTTTCACCATGTTTATAAGGCCCTTTCCTCAGAGCCTTGAGACAGAGCAACCAAGCTTATAGTAAGAAAAACCAAGTCTCTAGCTAGGTCCACATCAGGCTAGAGACTGTGGACTTGCAACCAGTACAAGCCAGAGTTGCTGTTTGTCCCCTGTTTAGCTTCCTCCTCCTGTTTCTATATCCCAGACACAGGGTGGGGAAGGGCTCCTTGATTGCATCCAGGCTATTGTGAGCTCCAGACTGTTTCTTAAAGGCAGGGCCAGCTCTAGGATTTTTGCCGCCCCAAGCAAAAAATTTTTGGCCACCCCGCTTTTTTTTCATGCTGGTGCCTAGAGCTGGCCCTGCTTAAAGGGATAGGACACCCCACCACAGGCCCTGCTGCAAAACCAGCTCTGTGCTGCTGCCACTGCCAATTCAATCTGGGCCTGTCCAGTCCCCCACAATCACTGTGGGCCCAGATCAGAGTCTCCAGGTGGGAAACTCTAAGCGAAAAGCACAAAACACTTAGGGTCTCTGCGGACTGAGGAGCTCACTGGACTGTTAATTTTGATTTTCAATAAAATTTGGAACACTGGGGAAGTTCCAAAAGTCTTGAAGAAATGTGCCAATATTTAAAAAGGATAAATGGGGTGACCCAGGTAATTACAGGCCTGTCAGTCTGACACCAGTCCCGCGGCAAGGTAATGGGAAGGCTAATACTGAACTTGATTAACAGAGAATGAATGGAGGGTAATGTAATTAATGCCAATCAACATAGTTTTATGGAAAATACATCCTGTCATATCATCTTGATTTTTTTTGATGAGATTACAATTTTGGCCGATAAAGGTAGCAGTGTTGATGTAATCTCTTTAGACTTCTGTAAAGCATTTGACTTGGTACCACATGATATTCTGATTAAAAAACTAGACTATAAAATTAACATGGCACACATTAGATGGATAAAAGCTGGCTAACAGACAGGTCTAAAAATGTCATTTTAAATGGGAAATCATCATTGAACAGGTGAGTTTCTAATTTTTGGCCCTACCTTATTTAACATTTTTAACAACAACCTGGAAGAAAACATAAAATCAATCATCACACATAGAGAGTCACTTTATCTTGCACAATTCCTCTGCCCTTTTACCAGTACAGTCACAGTAACAATCAGAATGTAGACAAATTCCAGATAAAGCAACACCACACTGAATGCAGAACTCTGGGTAAGCAACTTTATAATTCATGTAAATGAGGCTGGCCCTAGCTAGCTTTACACCCGTAGCGGGAGCAGAGAGAGTTTTATCCCTCTAATCCTTCTAACTCTGGGGTTTGCACCACAGAGGCCAAGAGTAATTACAGTGTATACTATTTTGCCATGATTTAGCTTCTAATTCAGCAGTCCCTCCCTACTCAGCAAAGCACATCCAGCTTTTGACAAGTGCTTAATTCCCATATGCTTAAAGCTCAGCATGTGCCTAAGTGTTTTGCTGACTAGGGATGGGCTTAAGCACACATGTAACTGCTTTGCTGAACTGGGGCCTGAAAGCCTTGTGAACAATCCAGTTTTCATCTTGGGCAGTGTTTCCCTCCAGTTTAAAACCCTCCCCCAAGGGCATTCTAACTGCTGCACATTTAATTAATCAAGTCTGCTCTCTTCTCACCTTCTAAGTCTACGTCCTTCCTTCTGTGCACAGAGAAATGCAAAACTCAGGTTGTCACCATCTCATAACATTCTTTTCTACAGGATAGTCAAACATGTCCTGTCTGGCCTAGCCCTGGTATCACGGGTGGAATTGTTCTCTGGAATGCTAACGAGCATGTCCAGAATCAGCACAAGGCCCCTGAGCTGTTTCACTGCCCCCATGTTGTGTTTTCGTCTCCCTTATCAAACATTATCATCTCCCACAGCAGTTGGGTACACAGTTAGGCTGTGTGTTCATACAGGCTTGTTGGTTCTTCTAAAATCTGTTTGTTCTTTTCTCACTTCCTTTCTCTGATTTAATCTTCTAGAGAAGCTGGGCTTTGGAACAGGACCCTGGTTACAAGCTGCTGGAACAGCCATGTACTTTTATGAGATCCAGTTCAGAGTTTTTCCCTTTCTCCTGTTGAGACACTTAGGTACTTGTCTTGAGATGACAGCTGGAATCAAAGGTGGTGCTTTCCCAGTACCTTTTAGGCGAGGATTGCCTCAGCAATGTGTGGTTGGTTCTTTTAATTAAATTCACCCCATGGCACACAACATATCTCATGTCTTTTTCACTGCTCAAGGATAAACTTCCCCAGCTCAGGGAATTTTGCGTGGGAAGCAAACCGGATTTTTGATGCTTAGTACCAGGAATGTACGTTATCTGTGACATATCTAAGAGCCACAAAAATGATTCAAGGGCTGGGAAAAAAAGCCTTACAGTGAGAGACTGAAGGCGCTCAATCTGCTTAGTTCATCAAAGAGAAGATTGAGTGGTGAGTTGATTTGTACAAGTACCTTAACGGGGAGAAAAATACCAGCTACTAAAGGGGTCTTTAACCTAGCAGAGAAAGGCATGAGAAGCAACAGTGGATGGAAGTTAACACAAGACAAATTAGAAATAAGGCACAAGGTTTTAACAGTGAGGACGATTAGCCATTGGAACAAACTACCAAGGGAAGTGGTGGATTCACCAAGTCTTGACATTTTCAGATGAAGACAGGATGCATTTCTGGCAGATGTGTTAGTGAAAAATTAGTTATTGGATTAAATAGTGTGAAATTCAATGGCCTGAAATTCAGATGAGCTAATGGTCCCTTCTGGCCTTAAATAAGTAAATAAAAATCTATGAATCTCTGGTTCTTGCCATTTATCCATGAGGATCAAGATGTATTTGGACTCCCCAGGGAAAGGCCTGAATTTTAGTTAGCTTGCAGACAGAAATGAAGTGGGATATGTTTATTTAAATCACCTGAACTTTTCTACTTCTATGTGAGCAGATCTCTCCTTATGCTTCACTGACTGGTGTTGAGTTACCAAATACAGAAAGTGGTTCCTCAAGTGCTGACCAGTTTCCATCAAGGCATGTGTTGGGAGGGCTGTTTACAGCCATAAGTGGCCTGGCACTGGTGAAATTGTGATCATTTGTTTGTTAGGTTGCTGCTGTTGGTCAGAGTGCTTGACCTTGCCCACCTCCCAGAATCTTCAAAGCCTGCTCAGCCTGGCTTTGGACTTCCATCATAATTGTGCAAACACTCCTGCGGCCCAGAGTCCATCTGAAGGCCCCAGGAGCAAACAAGCCACCTCCTCACGGAGGGATCAGAGTGGAAGGAAAGGAATTGCATTCCACCAGGCTGCTGCTTTCCAAAACCTGAAAGGGGGTTAGAAGTTGCCAAGCAGTCTGTTTTGGGCTCAAGAGAATCACCTACCCACATGGGACTAAATCAAATCCAAACAGACAACAATTGCATTTCACTGGAGCATTTCGCTGAAGCTGGTACAGGTTTACTCTGTCTCTCAGATCCAGAGGAGGGCTGTTGACTTACCAATCAACTAAGCAGTTTTGGTTTCCCAAACCCATCAGAACACAAGGCACAGGGGCTTCTGTCAAACTGCCACAAGCAATAGGAACCCAGCAAGCCCATCAACCCCCAGTACCTGCTCAATAACCAATCAATTCAAAGCCATTATGGGAGGGAGGGAGGGAGGGAGACTTCCATTTTTGAAATTTTTTCCGTGATAGTTTAGTATCGCCTGATTGAAGGACAACTTCACCACCGCAGCAGAAAGTCCCCAGCACCAGTTCTGCATTCCCCCCAGCAAGATCAAGCCTTATCTTTCATTTCATACAGTTTGAATGAAGTACAGGAACCTCTGAACAAAAGCTCACGAGACAGATTACGTCTAATAGTCATTGCCCTGTGTTGGGGTGGTGTGAAGCCAAATCATTGGGAATTCCAAGCTAGAGAGAGTACACACTTGCAGCCCCCCACACCCCAATGTGTGTGCTTGAAAATTCAGAAGTGGAGGAGGACAGGCCCGCCAACTGGGGGTGGGGGGGGACAAAGGGGGCCGTGCAATTTAAAAGGGCCTGGGGGCCCCCAGCCACTGCCACAGTAGCGGTGGCAGCTGGGAGCCCCAGACCCTTTTAAATCACCTGGGCGTGCCGCAGGGTGGTGCCAGCAGAGGCAGCCGGGCAGGCATTTGGAAGCTCTGGCCGTGCCGGAAAAGTGCTCCCAGCAGCAGCTTGCTGAGCACCAGCCTGTACAGGCGCAGCACCCCAAATGTCAGGCGGACCTTTCTAGGGGGCCCATTGACTGTTCTGCCCTGGGCAGAGCCGTCCCTAGGGTACGGCAAATCGGGGCGTCTGCTCCAGGCCCCGCAGGCAGGCACGATTGGCCAGCACAGTTGGTCCCAGAAGTGACTGATTCATCACTTCCACCCTGAGCCCAGCACCCTCCTAGGGACAGCACTGCCCTGGAATTACTGTCGGCGGGCCTGGAGGAGGATATGGCTGAAATGAACTTCTTCCTCCCATTTGTCCCAGGAAGCATATATCCTATTAAAGAAAAAGCAAAACAAAGAAACACGGGTACCTGACATATTAATGCAACTGATCTCAGAGCTTAGCCAGTTCCTTTGATTGCATTTTTCAAGACACTAGGGTTCCAAATTGATATCAGCAATGAGAATTCACATTTTCCCCTTACAAAGAGAAATTCAGCATTTGTTTGCGGTGATTCCTGCCCATCCCAAACACCAGGTCATGGCCTGAGCTTCCCTAAGAATGGTCTGGGGGCCTCAGTAGCCTCTCAGGCCCTAAAACATCCCCCTGGTCCCATCCCCGTCATCCTCAACATGCTGGTGTATGCAGAGAGTGCCACTGAGCCACTCCTGGAGGTCACAGCCCCATTAGCTCCCTCCCAGACCTGTCCCTTTCCAAATCCTCTTGCTATCTGGAGCGGGATGATGCTCGCTTCCAGGAGACCCAGGCTCAGAGAGGAGGGGACAGCCCTGGACCCTCAGTGCAGCACGATGTCTGCATCTCAGGATCAGCATCTTATTTATTCCTATTTATTTACAGAAATGTGCTGATTATGCTAATTTGATGGACAGAATTAAACAAATGGACTCCACCAGATTAATTACTGAACCTCACCACAGCAAAAACATGGCCCTCAAGAACAGAACTAGAAGTAAATTTAGCAGCTGTTGAAATCGGATCACAACAGCTTCCATGGGCAAAGCATCTCTGGAGACAATTTTCTTCCACTAGACTTAACTGCCAGGCATGTTCTCTGGAAACTGCCTGGCCTCCATCCTACAAAAGGACTGGGGCGTGTGCTAAACTTCACTCACTCTGAGCACATCACTTGATGTCACTGGAATGTCTCACAGGACATAAAGCTAAGCAATGTGTGCAAATGTCTGCAGGCTCAGGGCCCTAGCTAGCCTCCCACTGAATATATAGCAATAGGAAAGCTAGTATAGTGCTGCAGATATTTATGTACAACAACAGAATGTAAAACCCATCTAAACCTCTTAGAGCAACCAGAGCAGCATTATCACAATGAAAATGTAGGGAAGGCAGAGCCCGCACATCGTAACAGAGAAGCAAAATGCTTTTATATGCGCTTACAAAACCCATGGAGCGTTTTCTTTCCAGACCTGCACTCGAAAGCAGCCCAACTGGAGCAAAATTTTTATCACCCCCAAAACGACGATTCTCTTTCTATTTTTAAATCTAACTTCATCACAATAGCACCAATATTTCTCTCTTAACTCCCAGGCATATTTACAGGGAGCAGGATATGCTGCCGGGTATCTCTGCTGCCACACGATTCGTGTTATTTTTCAGTTCCTCTCTCCCGGGTTGATCTTGGCAACAGATCATAAAGCATGTGAAGCTCAACATAAACTGAAGCCATTGTTACTCAGTCTCCCAGTCCTCCGCTCTGGAACATTTCCCCAAGCACCTTCAGCTGAATTGTTACTTTGTCCCCCAGAGTCTATTATTCTATTTCTACTTAACTATTTACTTGGCCTCCGCGGAGGAGCCAAAACAAAATGCTTCCTCTTTCTCTGCTTCATTTACACAGCACTTTACAAAGAGTCTAGGTGACAGGGCATTAAACAGCCACATCGCAAGGGTGGTGTAATGTCACATGCTTCAAGCTGACAGAAAGGGGTGGTATAAAAACATGGAGATATTTAGAAGAACCCCCCAAAATTGCATTTGTCATGCGGAAAAAGACACAAGGGCAAATCTGGTGAGATCCCTGCAGGGGAGCATGTTTAGGGGCTACTTAGCCTTCTGCACTACTAATGGACGATAGATGGTTTTGAATAGACACAGTCACATATGGTGGGTTCCTAGCGTTTTTGTTTTTAAGATGGCAGCAGAAATGGGGCTATTTATGCACAGAAACAAGCAGACAATTGCTCAACCATCAGCTGTGGTCAGCATCCTATGAATGCAGCTGATGTTGTGGGGTGGTTGACTTTCTGGAATCCTGGGGCCAGTTCATCCTGAACGTAGCTTAGGGCAGCTCCAGGGCTGGTCTAAACCACCTGGCAGACTCTAGCCCCAAGACGTTATTCAGCAGACTTCAGCAGGGCTTCCCTGAGTGCAGCAGTGTTCCAGCCATGACACCACCCCTCTGGGAACTCCCACCTACACGGGAGAGGAAGGGTAGCGGGGACAGGACACTATGCTTGTGCTACAGATTCTGAGGACAGCACTACACCCAGTCTTGCTTCCAGCTGGAGCTGTAACTGGACTGGCGCAGAGCTCAGCCGACGGTTGAATTCCACCTTTGCTGTGACTCCTCTTCCCACGGGAAAGAGGCTTTATGTTTAAACTGTCTTTAGAGGCAGTAGTTTGTAAGGCACTGTCTGCTTTAACTTTACTTACTCTTCCTGAGCTCTCACAGTCGGGCTCGTGACATTGTAGATGAAAGTCTCCAAGATGCACGTACAGAAACGGATAATAAATGGAACTCAATGGGAGTTTTACCATCAATGTCAATGAGAACAGAATCGGCCCCTACATCAGTTGGCAACCCTCCTTATCAACGTGTATTTGCATCTCCTTCTGGTGCTGTTTTTCAAGGGCTATTCATGGGACAGAGCTGTAGAAAACAAACACTGTTCCTTTCTTCACTCACTGCCACCCTGTTATCTACTGCAGAGTGTTACTCCAAACCCCTTTCTCTCTAGAGAAAGGAAATGCACTGGAGATAGAAATAGTACAGAAGATACAACAACATACTCAACATTATTGTTGAAAGCTCTTACAGAAGATTAGGCTTCCTGACAGCATCTCTAATAATTAGCAGCATTAGGAAAGCAAAACAAGATTGAGGGGCAGATTTTTCTCATTGACACTGCTGTAAATCCAAAATAATCTCTTCAAAAGAGTTGGTAGGGGAGTAAAGGATCCCAAGAGGTGAACCTTGACAATCAAATGTAATAAATTACAGGTAGTTATAGTGGAAGAGATAACGGCCGTTCTCTAAACATAAGCCCACATGGGAAGATCACTGCCAAAATCACACACTGTATCCCCCTTGTAGAACTGACACTGGAGTTAAGGTTTCCAAATCTCCTGTTACTATCCAAGTACATTTGGGTTTAGATGCAAATGTTCAATATCCATTAAGATTTGAAAAGCAGCAGAGAAAAATAGCCAAACATACAAGCACTTAAGTTTGATTACGGTAGGCAGCTTTTGGTTAGTGTCCTATATGGAAAAACCTGCTGTCATAATTCAAAGTAATATATCCGTTAAGGTTCTCATTCACAGGGCCGGATTTTCAGTCAGCGTAAACCAGCCTAACATCACTGAGCTCAACAGAGCTACACTGATTTATCAGATCTGGGCCCTCATATCTGGAATTCCAGTAGGTTAATTCATTTTCCCAGAGAGCAAGGTTTGTCTCGTCACCTCGGGGTAGCTTGGAGTTTCACGCCTTTAATTTGGTAATCTGATGGAGAAAGGATCCGGTGGAATCTGAAAATTTATCGCAAGAATCTCAGGTATATATGTGAAGAAGAAAATGAATTACAACTACTGCAACATCTAGGAGGAGATTTCTACCATGAGTCCCACTAAAAATCTAAGCAATGTTGTTTTTTACAGCTATATTTACTCCTAATTTTGATCTTCTGAAATATATACATTTAAACATCAAGTAAATAATAAACCTACAATTAACCTAGCAAAATAGAACTGGGTTTAGGTCACATTTGAAAATCAATTTTGTAAAAACATCCAAACTTGTAAAAAAATTCAAATCAAACTTTAAATCAATTGTTTCTTTCTAACAGAGCTACAATGACTATGAAAGACTGCCTAGGAAAAGGCAGGGCAATGACCTTCTTTAGAGATGTTATCCAAGGACTTTGAAGAAGTTAAAGGAATAATCCAAACTAGAACTCACAGGGCACATACTGTGCATGCATTCACTGGGAAAGCAGTGAAGGGAGAGAACTGTAGGATTTGATTCTCATCTCCACACTAAGGCACTATGTTGATTTGCTCTCCCTCCCCCCCCTTTAAGGTCCCTTTATATGGCCAGAGCAGTAAAGAGACTCAGATCTATAGAAGTTTATGGTGGACAGTACAACCTGAAATAGAGTTGAATTCCCCTTCTCTAGACATCTGCATACATATGCTGGGGACAGCCATACATTTACACTGTATTAGTTACAATTGCTACTAGCAGTGGATAATGCCTTTAGGTTACTATCTGCAGCAGGGCTTACCTAATCTGGTTTCCCTTGCCTCAGATGTCCTTTTCCCCCAGTAAATCAAACTCCATATTGCAGACGTTTTTACTATACCTCTCCCCTGGTGAGAATCTGGCTTGTTAACAGAAGAACATTTAAGTAACAGCATATTTCCTACTGGATCCCAGTCCTTGGTGCAAGGTTTTTAGTCCTCCCCCAGCTGAGGGCCTGGTGCCTAATCACATGGTTTCCTCCCAACAAGCCTGGATCCTAGTCACAGGATTCCTTCCATCACCTGACCTCTAGTCTGAGAGGTAAACTAGTTACAGGTGAGGCTGAATGCATGACTCCCTTAAAAGCTAGCTGACCTATGACACTGGCTGTTACAGGCCAGTAAGCCTAACTTTAGTACCAGGCAAACTGGCTGAAACTAACGTAAAGAACAGAATTATCAGAAACAGATGAACACGATTTGTTGGGGAAGATTCAACATGACTTTAGTAAAAGGAAATCATGCCTCACCAATCTATTAGACTTCTTTGAACAGGTCAGCAAGCATGTGAACAAGGGTGATCCAGTGGCTATAGTGTACTTAGACTTTCAGAAAGCCTGTGGCAGGGTCCCTCACCAAAGCAAAGGAAGCAGCTCTTAAGCAAAGGAAGCAGTCGTGGGATAAGAGGGAAGGTCCTCTGATTGATCAATAACTGGTTAGAAGTTAGGAAACAAAGGGTAGGAAAAAATGGTCAGTTTACACAGTAGAGTGATGTAAATAGCAAAGTCCCCCAGTTATCTGTACTGGAACCTGGGCTGTTCATAAATCATCTTGAAAAAGGGTAAACAGTGAGGTGGCAAAGTTTGCTGACGATACAGAATTATTCAAGATAGTTAAGTTCAAAAAAGGCTGCAAAAAGAGTTACAAAGGGATCTCACAAAACTGGGTGACTGGGCAACAAAATGGCAGATAAAATTCAATGTTGATAAATGCAAAGTAGTACACACTGGAAAACATAATCCCAACTGTACACACACAATGATGGGGCCTAAATTAGCTGTTAGATCTCAAGAAAGATCTTGGTATCCTCATGGATAGTTCTCTGAAAACATACGCTCAGTGTGCAGCAGCAGTCAAGAAAGCGAACAATGTTAGGAACCATTAGGAAAGGGATAGATAAAACAGAAAATTTCATAATACCACTATGTAAATCCATGGTATGCCCACAACTTGAATAATGCATGCCGTTCTGGTCGTCCCATCTCAAAAGACACATTAGAATTGGAAAAAGTTCAGAGAAGGGTACATAGGTGCCGACTTCCCCGGGGGAGCGGGGTGCTTTACCCACCCCCCACAAGGTCCCTCCCCCACTCCACATCTTCCCCCTAGCCCTCACCCCTTCCCTGCCCCCACTCCACCCCTTCTCCCAAGCCCCCACCTCTTTCCCTGAGTGCGCCATGTCCCCACTCCTCCCAGAGCTGACCTGAATGCTATGAAACAGCTCTTCACGGTGGGCAGGAGGCGCTGCGGGGAGAGGGAGGAGTGATCAGCAGGGCTGCCAGTGTGGGAGGGGCTTTGGGGGGCAGAGGGGAGAGTAGGTAGCTTGGCTGCCGGTGGGTGCTAAGCACCTGCTAATTTTTCTCCCTGGGCGCTCCAGCCCTGGAGCGCCCAGAGAGTCGGCACCTATGGTAGGGCAACAAAAATGACTTGGGGTATGGAACAGCTTCCATCTGAGGAGAGATTAAAAGGATTGGCACTGCTCAGCTTAGAAAAGAGGTGATGAAGGAAGGATATGACAGAGCTCTATAAAGTCATAAGGCATGTGGAAAAAAATGAATAAGGAAGTATTATTTACCTCTTTACATAACACAAAAACCAGGGGTCACCTGATGAAATTAATAGGCAGCAGGTTTAAAACCAACAAAGAAGTACTTCTTCACAAAACAGAGTCAACCTGTGGAACTCATTGTGAAGGCCAAAAGCATAACTGGATTAAAAAAGAATTACATAAATTTATGGAGGATAGGTCCATCAATGGTCAGATGGTCAGGGACACAACCTGTTAGCTGAGCTTAACATGCAGTTGAAGAACAAGTATTCAGAATGGAGAACAAATTGAATCTTAATCCCTTTCATGCATTTTAAAACACAGAAGAACAGGAGAGCCAAAGCTTCAATCCATACAGTTTACAGTCCAGAATATAAAAAGAATTAAGAACAGCCAAACCAGATCAGAGCTGTGATTCAGCTAATCCAGTACTCTGTCCAAATCAGACTCATGCACCATCTAGGCCAGATGTTTCTTAGAGAAATGCAAGAAATTCTACAGAAACAGTACGAAATAGCTAGTCCAAGGGGAAACTTACTTCCTAACCTATTTTCGATATAGGTTGGCTTATACCCTGAAGTATGAGAGAGTTTTGTAACCCTTCCAAAACTCATGTGTAAACATGGTGTGTTAGAATTCTTGCTATTATAGCTCTGGCTGTTCATATAAGCTCCTTTTTTGAATCCCATTCTTGGTAAAGATTCTACTTAATATCAAATGTCTATCAAGCACATGAACTAAAACATCTGAGGAGCAGACAGTCTAGGCAATTCAGTAAGTATCAGCCAGGAGATAGCAAAAACAAAAACAAGAAGCTGGAAAAAAGTCAAAGTCTGGTCAGAAAATACAGGACTATTTCAACCAAACTTTGCAGCCTTGATGCTATATTGTCTCTAAAGAGAAATCCACGATGCAAGAGCAGTAAAACTAGAGCACACCAGGAAACCTCTAAGTGGTGTCAATGTAATCAGGCTGCAAACACAGTATACCACGAAACGGAAATAACCTTGAATGTCTGCTGGTATTTTTCGCTGGAAAGCAACAACAGGATATGATAAAGGGACAGAAGTATGGAGTTGGCTGCCAGCACTTACCTAGCTCCATAAATTACGTACTGCTACACCACATACTGAAAGGAGCAGGAAGAGAGGAGAATAGTCTTTTTATGGCATTCTCCTGCATGTGGTGCTTTTAAAGGCACTATTCTAGGAGTGATGTCAGTTTTGGCCAATCAGCATCGGCTTATATTGTGAGGTCATAAGCAACGGGATATTTACTCCAGGAATAGCTACATTGGTGGACCAGATCTTTGCTTCTTTAGGCACTCAGAATGCCCATAAGGTGTTTTGCAGGTGGAAGGAACGGGCCACTAAATGGCCTCACTCGTTGGAGAGATTTGGCTAAATGCTTGACGTCAGACTCCACAAAATCCTGAACTTAAGCTAAACAAATGTTGCCAGCTGAATTCTGTTTATTTTTAGCAGGGTTATTAATTCTTGTTTGTAATGAGCAATTAAAAATGGCTGGAGATGAGCCTGAACCAGACCTCTGGAAAATCAAAACTCTCCATGTTTTGGAAGAGTTTGCACAGGGATCCTAGTTTAGCAACATATGCCCAATAGTAAGAGTAGCGCAAAAGCCAACATAATGTATATTTTCAAAACCAAATACCTACATTTAGGCAGCTACTTCGAAGCCACCTGACATTTAGAAGGGTGGACACCCCTGTATTTCATTGAAGTCAATGGGCGCATAAGGTGCTCAGCTCCTTTGGCAAACAGGCTTCTTATTTAAGTGCCTACATATAGATGTAGGTACCTAAATTTAGTCACCCAAACTTGAAAATGTTGGCCATATATTACGTCTGCTTCATTGACTGGTGTTTGTATCTGGCTGCGCCTCTTCATGCTCAGATGCCCTTAGAAGGCATTGGATCTTGGAACACACTAACTGTGTGCTGTCACTCATCAAAAGGTTTTTATCCATGGTGACATGGTGCAAAGTAGATTCTCCTCCTCACTTTTTTAAAGGATATCGCTGCACTTGAGATAACCTCCCGGGCTTATCTGTACTGAAAGTAATGTCATCAGGCTGTCAGAACACCTCCCTCAAATCAGCTGAGTTGGTGTCATCTTATGTATTGGGTGTGTAAGGAATGCCTAAATGTGTGAGGTTTGTCATTTTACAGCTGTTCAATGGGGCCCTTTCAAGGGAGAGTTTGGCTTCATATCTGCCTTCAGGAGCAATCAGCAATCCAAGCAAAACTAAAGAGGCAGACACACTGCACTTCAAAGTGTGTGGACAAGGCAGGATCTATGGCCACCAAGCCTATTCTGTCATTTGTCTCCGAGTATTTGCCCGTTCTCTAAGCGAGAAGGGATCATCCATCTCCTCTCAGCTTTTCATTTGCTCCCAATTACTTAAATGTTCAAATGCAGCACTGAAAACACCTCCATAGTATTTAGACTATAAAAAAATAAAAATTAAAAATATTAACCTGCAGAGAGCAGATCCTGTGAGGTTTCCACTTCTGTCTCCTTTCCAGAATCCGTGGCTTGAATCCTCCACGGTAATTCTAGCCTTGGTAATAAATGCGCCTGATGGACAAACAGCTCTGTGGCCGAGGCGTGCACCATTCAAACACAAACACATGCCTGCTGGACCATCTATTAGCCATCTGATCAGAGTTGAGTGCTCACAACATCCATCACCCAGTAATAGAGCAAGACCCTTCCTATAGTGGTGCCTACAGCTGGTCAAACTGTTCACAGAGTGCAATATATTCATGCATTGAAGCTTAATTTTTCCATCTGCAAATTGCCTGACTGAATTTTACAGACCATTCCCTTTCTGCAGTTGTTTGAAGAACTGTTTCTGCCTACAACTTGTTCAGAAAGTGGCCACTGGTTCAGCCTTTGCTCTTTTTATTTTTTAAGGCAAATTATATGATTGGTCAGTTATATGACATGTACTGTTTCCAATACCTGATAGGGTGAACATAATGTTAGGTTTCTGGTGTTTTTGTGCAAACTTATATGTGAAAAGTCCAACGGACAAATATCCCCACAGAAACAAGGGAGGCTATGAGAGTATGTCAGTGAGGAAACCCTCAGTGCTGTCTTGAATTGTTGGAGAACGCATAGATAGCACAGTTACAGGGGCCTCCAGAAAACCGCAGACAGATGGATGCTCAGATAGATTTCTGCAGCATTCACCCATCTCCAGGGGTCATTCGCATTGAAATCACCTCTATTTATCCATGTCAGGCCATCTTACACTCTAAAATGCTTTCCAGCTAAACTCAGGTTTAAAAGACCAAAAAGCTGCAGCGCTCACTCATTACGCTTTTAAAAGCCGTAAGAGAAGCTAGATTACATGGCATTGAGAGCCATAAACTTTTTGGCATCAATTATTTATTACTGATGACTAAGGAGCAGGAATGTTATT
Organism: Eretmochelys imbricata; assembly: GCF_965152235.1. Classification (NCBI taxonomy): domain Eukaryota; kingdom Metazoa; phylum Chordata; order Testudines; family Cheloniidae; genus Eretmochelys; species Eretmochelys imbricata. Next base: position 116,349,940 of record NC_135577.1, read on the forward strand.
TGTTGACTTCAATCAGATCAGAACAGGAGAGCAACGCACGTCACTTGACTGGTAGGAGACGCGCCCAAATATTTTTCAGACAGATGTATGGGTTTTGCTATTCCTTGAGCTTATTGTTTTAAATTCACTTACAAGTAAAAACACAAACTCTTGTCAGAGTGCTCACAGTCAAAAATGTGTGACTTATGCTAAGAGTCATATTGGGCAAATATACTACTACCAACATTGTAATGAACACATTTATATTCGAAAACACTGTAGCATGACGTCTTGTTTTAAAGTTGATCTACTAGGGAAGTGTCAAATATAAAGGGAAGGGTAACCACCTTTCTGTATACAGTGCTATAAAATCCCTCCTGACCAGAGGCAAAGTCCTTTTACCTGTAAAGGGTTAAGAAGCTCAGGTAATCTGGCTGGCACCTGACCCAAAATGACCAACGAGGGGACAAGATACTTTCAAATCTTGAGGGGAAGGGGAAAGACTTTTGTCTGTCTGTGTGATACCTTTGCTGGGAACAGATCAAGGATGCAAGCCCTCCAACTCCTGTAAAGTTAGTGAGTAATCTAGCTAGAAAATGTGTTAGATTTTCTTTGTTTTGGCTTGTGAAATTTGCTGAGCTGGAGGAAATGTTATTCCTGTTTTTGTGTCTTTTTGTAACTTAAGGTTTTGCCTAGAGGGATTCTCTATGTTTTGAATCTGACTGCCTGTAAGATTATCTTCCATTCTGATCTTACAGAGTTGTTCTCTTACCTTTTTTATTTTTTTTTTGTTCTTCTAATAAAGTTCTGGTTTTTAAGAATCTGATTGGGTTTTTTGGGTCTTAAAAATCTAAGGCTGGTTCGTGCTCACCTTGTTTATTCTCACGCCTCCCCAGAAAAGGGGGTGTAAGGGCTTGGGGGGATATTTTGGGGAAAATAGGAACTCCAAGTGGTCCTTTCCATGTTCTTCGTCTAAATCACTTGGTGGTGGCAGCATACTGTTCAAAGACAAGGCGAAATTTGTGCCTTGGGAAAGTTTTAACCTAAGCTCTTAAAAATAAGCTTGGGGGGTTTTCATGCGGGTCCCCACATCTGTACCCTAGAGTTCAGAGTGGGGAGGGAACCCTGACAGGAGGAAAGAGTCAGACTGATTAGGAATGCTTTAAGCAGTAACTTAAAGTAATATGAAACTGAATTAGAAAGCAGCATATCAACTGTAATATTGAAGAAAACGGTTGAAAAAAATCAGTAGGCTGTAGAAATGGGAGGTTCAGCAATTTCTATACATCTCTTCGGTGTTCATGCGGCCGCCTCCCCATCTGATCATCATTTCTACTCACAAAGCATCTGCTAAGTGGGACAGTGCTATTATCCTCAGCGTACAGCGCTACCAATCAGCTTGCCCAGGGTCACAAAGGAAGTCCATGGTAGAGCCAGGAATTAAACCCAGGTCTCTCCAGTCTCAGACTATGACCCTAACTACTGGACAGCCTTTCTTCCAAAGTCAAAACCCATGGGGCACTTTACACGCTAGTCAATTAAACAAGAGAGGACAGTTTAAACCGGACCATTATCCTTGGATCATGAGGGGCGGATAGGCTGAAGTCTAGCAGTGTTCTGAATAAAACGAGTCTCTGATCAGAGAGTTAATCTGACCCTCAGACCACACCATCATCTCTTGACTCACACCTACATTCCTGAGGCTGGTCAAGTAACAAAACCATTGTCAAAATTAGCACGTCAAAAGAAAAGGTTGTCCCAAAAATGCAGGTGAGCGGACAGCATATATTTATGTGAGATGGTGAATGGTTCCCTCAAATTATCTAGCTCTGGACTGCAGTGAACTAGAAGAATTTAAACACTGATCCTAGACAACCTTTTGGCCAAAGGTTCTTTTGGAGTATCACCCATTTCTGCACATGGGAAGGGTTCCAAGGGCAGTTCCAATTTGGTCACTTTTCTCTCTCAAACAGGACTTAATCTGACTGTAGTGGGATGCTGAGCACTGCAGTTTTTTGGCTCCCCCTCTCCCAGGTCCTAAAGAGGTTTCAAAACACTCCTGTGTGGTATCAAAAGTGGTTGTTTTTTCCAGGCTGGCAAACAGCATGTGGTATGCAAGTTATGGAGAGCAATAAATCTGGCATGAACATGTGTCAGAGCCTGGAAATACCCTCAGCCATTCCCACGATCCAGAGAACTCCAAGGGAGGGAAGTTGGAATTATTTTCCTTTCTCCCCTGAGCCTGGAGAAGCCAGACAAGAAGCCTATACACCATCATCCCTGCATTTACCCTCCTCTGTGCCCAGCCAGTGCTTCCCCTACCACTCCCCCACCTCTAGCTGGCAGTAACCTGGTGGCTCCTTTCACTATGCCCCCAACCCTAGTCTGTACTTCTCCTAGTCTCTTACCTGCTTCTCAATACTCACTGCACCAGGACCTTTATTTGGAAAAAAGTCCAAAATGGAGGACAGGCCATGGATAGGACGATTGACCTCTACGCTCACAAAAGGCTTTGTTAACTCCCAGTTGGAGCTAGGACTTGAGGAGAAGCTTCCCCAAGGCAAAACAGTGACACACACAGCCTCCAGACAGATGATCAGGCCTCCAATAGATCTTGGGTCCCGGTGTGCTGAATTCCACTCCTGGGAGGTAGAGGAAGAAAGGGGGAAAACCCTGGCCCATGTCATCCCCCCTCCCTGCTCATTCTGTTGTAATAAATGGCCAATCATAATAGATATACCTACCCAATAAATGCAACCCTGAAGAGATCCCTGCAACCTTGCAGAGTCTTATGCAACCACGGATGGGAATGTTCAGCACCAGATGGAATGGTGGCAATGTCTCACTAAAAGACAGAGCCAGCCTAGCTCGGTTTCAAAACACTACAAAGAGCACACTCACAGGAATTCCTCGCAAGAGCTATAGCCAAACTCTCATTGTGACACTGTGGCTCAGGAATGGTTTTCAGATCCCCATAGGGCAGACTCAAGACCCGCTCAGTATTTGCATGTTTCTCACACAGCACCATCTCCACTTGAAGGACACTGCAGAGACTTGAATTTCAGATGGGCTTGAGTGCCCATGGCTCCCATTCACTTTACGGGAAGAGAGGAAATTATATTGGGCCAGTAGGGCTCAAGTATGACCAGCAGTACCTGGGAGAGCATCACCTTATGCCAGTATTTTCTTCTTCAAAAAGTCTCAAAAAAAATATCAACCAGCTGAAAAAAGCAGGATATCACAGATCCCAGTAATAAGCAATAAGGTGGGTGTTTTATACACCAAGACCTTTACCCCTTACTGAGATCTGAACATTACCATACTTCCCATCTGAATCTGAAAGTCCTGAACTTATGAACCACTATTTACAATGCAGTAGCACCTACATCAAAAATTTCAACCCCCTCCCCCTCCAAAGTGGCTCCTGAGTATATTCAAAAACCTGTCTCATCCAGCTCCAGATACCAAAAATCTGACAAGCCACAGTAGAGGGCCCTTTGAAGGCTTGGAAGGAACCATCTAACCGAAAACCTTTTGACCTCACTCCTGTGTGATATTTTAAAATTGTTTGGAGTAATTGCTGCTATAGCACCTTACAGCAGCTATCACACCATTTTGTATCAATGAGCAGGCTGGCTTTCATCCGGGTCAGTCATACCGGACAGCTTCTGAACTTGACACAACTTATCAGAGACGGATGCGAAAGGGGATTGATTATGGGAGCTGGGTTTGTTGATCTCTCAACTGCCTAACGATAGTCAACCATTGTGGACTCCCTGCCAAGATATTAATGTTAATGAAGAACCACCACTTCACAAAGCTAATACAGGCCATACTGGAGAACAAAAGATTCTTCGTGAACTTTTGTGGAAAATGGAGCAGAAGACGATGACGGAAGAATTGCATCCCATGAGGAAGTGTCTTAGCACCTACATTAAATTTAATATTTATACAAATGAGCAGCCAAGCTACCCCAGCACAAGGACCTTTATCTGCACAGATGACCTGTGGGTCACCAGCCGGTGCAAGGAGTTTGGTATACTATAGAGTACTCTGGTGAATGCACTTAACAGCCTAGACAAGTACTATTCAGCCAACTAACTGCATACTCACCCAGCAAAGATGCAAGTCAGTGCATTCCATCTCAAAAAACAAGAAGCCAAATGCTAACTCAACATCAGCTGGCTTGGGATGAAGTTTACTCACTCCATAAATCTCATGTACCTTGATGTTAGTCTCTGCCAGACACTCTTTTTGAGCTCACATAGAAAAAACTAAAGCCAAGGTTAGCATGCAAAGCATTCTCAGCAAGCTGGTTACATCAAAGTGGATAGCAGACCCATTCACTCCGATCAACAGGACTGGAACGTTGCTACTCCTCTGCTGAATATGTTTGTGCAGTGTGGGCATAATCCCCTCACACAAAGAATCTGGACCCTGTACTTTACATTGTCTGCTGCTATATTACAGGATACCTTAAGCCTAGCCATGTCAACAGCCTCTATATCCTTGCAGGCATTACTCCTCCTGATATGCGCCTGGAAGCTGAGCGCATAAGACAATGTGCAGATCCAAGACTTCTTACTCTATGTGAGTTGACAGAAGACACAACAAAGTTTTCTGGCCACTGCTAGTCCCCTCATGTTGAACCCTTGTCTGTTTGGGTGACAGTTACAGCAAACAAGAGCAGGGAATGATCCTATAGCTGTGTGATCCAGCTCCCGCCAGCCCAGCTCATACCACCCAGTGCAGATCAGCGCTGCACTATATGGTATTGCCTTAAAATCGATGCCACACTGGAGCTGGCCAGTCTACAGATGCAATGATCAAGTGGAATGGAATCACTGGCCCCACTACCTTTTTCTGTAACAAAGATCCTCAAAATAGGAAACATCTCCCACTACGACGGTTGCTTGAGCACGAATGCACTTCTAGTGGGCTGGCGGCATGCAATGATCAGGCAATCACAAGTGCACAAATGTGGCAGGAAGCAGTATGAGCACATGACAAGCAGCAGCACCTAGTGAGAGCTTGACCAAGTCGGGACTCCATTGTGCTAAGCACTCTACAAAGCTGGAGTGAGCAATGGTCCCTGTCCCAACCCGCATATGAGAATGATGGTAAGACAGAGCAGGTGGATAATGTAAACGAGCAGGCAGGGGATTGGAGGGAAGTAGGAGAGGGTAACAGAAATAACAGAGCATTTTATCATAGACCTGATGTGTGCTGTATTTGGAGTCATTCAGTAATCACAACGGTCACTTCAACTGGATTCACAAATTCTGGATTAACAAAAGTTGAGCTACAGACCCAAACATTTGGGGTCGGGCTCAACTCTCTCATATATAAACACATATCAGAGATTACATCTGTGGAGGTTATGTTCATACGATAAACTAATTTAACATGCATCTTTGAATGCTTCACCTGTTCTGTCCCCTACTGCCTTACCCCAGGATTCATTCCAGCATTCCAACTACCAAGCAGCTTCAAACAGCTGCCTATTTTAAAGCCACACACACACACACAGTACATACATACAATTTGCTCCACATTACAGCTGTCTGAGGCCTGTAAGAGGCAAAATTGAGTCCTAGCTCAGGAATGGCTTTATGTATTGCACCTGTGCTAACTCACAGCCCTGCATAGGCTGTGAAGTGGAGATTATCAACTCCTACATATATGGTATATAAAGAACACCTGATGGTGTGGTGTGATATGAAAGTAAATTTTACTGGCACTTGTAGGAGGGGATCTGCATAACTCCGTTTTGGCTTTAGAATATATGAATAATGTAACCATCCAAAATTCATGCTGACAAAAAGTACTGCATATCTAAAGCTGTGTGTCCATACTCTCAATTATATCTATTTCCAGACAAAAATTACTTTAAAATGGAGTTAAGATTGAGAGTGCATATCAATAATTTAGGATAATACACAGAACAGGAATGTTGTAATTATCCCAAAATCAACACAACATGCCTAAATTTCTTTCAGGTATGGAAATTCATAGTTCAGACACTCAAACAATCTTAATTATTTCCTATGGTGACACCAAACAACAACTATAAGATCATGATTTAGGTAGTATAGTATTGCACTTATGGTCCCATATTAGAATAAGTGGATTTTTAAAAAAAATCAAATGTTTTTTCTTCTCTCTGTAGGGCTTTCAGTTATGAAGAGTCATAGGAAAATAACTGCCGCTAATCCAAAACACAAAAGCCTTTCCAAACATAGCCTATGCAGAAACTTTCAGTGAGTTTTAACTGTAAGGGATGTTTGAAGAGGCTTTGTTATTCTGTTGCTAAGATCATTTGGGAGAAAAACTGTCCAATACCGAGTGGTAAATTTCTTAAAATGACCCAATCAACTTTTACCTCAAGCTAACTAAATTGCCGGAAAATTCTGTAAAAAAACCAAAAACAACCCAACCAACCAAAAAGTGTTCTTTATTCTAAGTACTCAAATTTTGTGGAGGATACACTATATTCTTCCTACATAAAGTACTTGAATCCCTGCTTTAGGTGTAAAACTCAACCTTAACTATGGAATGTATTATACGGTTATGGCAGGACTCTTCAGATGTCACTATTAAATAACTTGCAAAATTGTGTAAGTGTGAAAAAACTGCTGCAGTTTGTTTTGTGGGGAGGGGAGAGTTCTCTGTTTTAATCTGCCTAACTAGAGTCAACTTTTAGAGCAGAGTTGATCCTTTAGAGCCAGGCATTGGTGATTGCTTGCATGTCATTTGTGACTAGCTCTGTTCCAGGACTGGTCTATATATTGTTTTATATACAAAGCTACACAAGAAAAGATCCTGAGTCTGTAACACAGATGTCTTTTCCAACAGGAAGCTGAGGTGTAAGGCCTTGACGTTTGTTACCATTTAGGAAGACAATACACACCCAACAATTTTCATATGGTCATACATACCCCATTGTACTAAATGCCTGTTAGAGTACCCAGGGAAAGACAAAAGCAGAAGAGCAGATTTAAAAAGAAAATTGACAATGACTTATTACATTGAAAGATTTTTTTTTTTAAATTTTTTGTAGAGTTAGGCACTGTATGTGTGGGTGGGTAAGTGAGGTAGTTGTAAAAGGTTATGTCAAATTTGTTATAGCCCTTCATACTATGTCCTGGTTTACCCCCTCTTAACTATCTTACTATCTGCTTCTTTATTCTGAGCCCTACAACAGTAAATAAAAATAAAGTTTAACAAGAACTTATGGATGTTTAGAAAGGTCTCTTGTATTTATTCTTAATGCTATTAAGTGATATCCAAAAATGATAATTCAAATTACACCTCACTTCTGCCAGTTCGCCTTTGAGAAGGGAGGGAAAGTAGAGTACAAGACTCCCTTCCTCCCAAAAAAACTCGGAACAAAACCCCACAAAATAAAAAGGTACATTAGATCACAACCAGCATCTATTTTACTATGAGTTTTGACTGTCTGGGTAGTTTGAAGCAGCTTTGTTACTCTACAGCAGCCACAGGAAAGAGACACTTTCTCTCTGTGGTCACCCACTATTTATTAGGATCATTCTATGGACCCTTACTTTGGGCAATTAGCAGTCAAGGGTGTAAAGGAGAAAGCTCCCGCTGTTTGTAGAGATTCTATGCTGCCCCTCCAAGAGGTACATAAATATATAAATAATAAGTCTGCCTCGGGGCCCAATGCCATGAGCTATGCAGTCTAGTTACTCTCCCCAGGTACTGGGAAATACCCTTCCATAAATTCCAAGCAGTTCATTAATGTAATAAAGGCAACATCAAGTTATTTTTCTACAATCAACTTTTCACTCAGGCACAATTTGAACTCAAAGGGGTTAATTAACTGGCCCGTTGAAGAACAAAAACAAACAGCGGACGGCAAAGGGCCAGAAGAACCACAAGCAACACAAAACTTGGTAAGGTGTTCCAGGTCAGTAGCGCACTGGAGCATAAAAGTGAAATTACTTTCAGAAAACCCCAAAAGGGGAGGTGTACAAGGTTTCTTTGTGAATATACTTGAAAGGCTATATATTAAAAGTCATGCAGTACAAAATTCCTTCTTGCACAGATAGGTCACTGACCAGACTAAAACATGATCACTGAGCGGTTTTATCGAAAATAATGTAATGTTGGCATAATGTTCAAAAAATATCTATAGTAGCAAGCACACTGGTGGCACATTGCAGAAATTTATGGGAAAGATTAAAATGCAAGGAAACAGTACAGATGACAGACAGGGGTTTAGAAGGAGAGGGGGGAAAAGAGATGCAATTAAAAAACAAGCAAACCTTAAAAGTGACTGAGCCTTTATATTTGACATTTGTTTTAGGGTTAATAAAGATTAAAAGCTATCCCACTCTCCTCTTTAAAGGCAATTCTCAAAAATACCTCCTTTTCCTTCCTTTCTGTCCAGGTGCCTCATTCCAAGTAATTTGTCTTGTCACCACATGCAAGTATCATGGAACAATGCCATTTATGCAGTAGGGAATCCATCCAGTATAGCATGGAAACCAAGATCACGCAATCTTGTTTTGCTGCATGATTTCAGAAGTATACCCAAGTGGGAGTGCTCCTTGAACGAGATGGATAGCAACACCAATAGTCTACATTGAACATTTTACTGTGACACCCTAGATATATTGGGGTGGATGTGTATTGGCCCTTTGAAGAAAATACACAGAGTGAAGCTTTTCTAAGTATAGGAAAGGTCAGATATTTCAATTGATATTAAATTGCTATCACCCTTTACAGTCTCATTTATAAACATAACCTACAAGACACTAGGTTAATACTTGTTTTGTGGAATATGGGAAGCGATCTTGTAATTCTTTATAATCATTTGCTTATGCACATAAAATGCACTAGTTTTTTGGCACAGATATGTTTTCACTTTGGAATGTGTAAGGGTAACCCCTTCCCTTATGAAGCGATTCAAAAACACTAGCAACTTTTACCTCTGGTGAGCACAATAGCTGTTTGAAGATTTGTATTTCAAATGCAGTGTTTTATATTGCTTAGTGATCTCAAACATTGTTTAAATTACTTGGTATGTGACATCAATTATTTAAATAAGCAAAATTAGCTTTACAAATACCATTTGTTAAGACCCAACTCCAAGCTCTTTGGTGGATAGCAAAAGCCATATAAAAATACAACCTGTAATTTCTCATTCTGCTGCAGCTGTAAAAGTCTTTGCAATTGTTTGTGTTTGGACATCAGTCATCCAAAACAGCCAGTAGGAACATCCCATCAATATCAGCACTAACTTCTAATACCAAAGTCTTTCCCCTGCCCTCTGCAGCAGGTAGCCACAAACATCGGTAGGAGTTCCCAAAGGCAATAGGCTGAGTTTCTGCATCTTGATAAGATATTTTCTTCTCTGACAGTCATAAGCAGCTAGTGCTGATCCCCTACTGATGTGGAGTGGGGATATCTTCTAGCAAATAAGAAATCCTGGAGAAACCAAGATTGGCTTTAGGAAGTCATAAGGGGAGTGATGTCTCTTCACTATAGCTTTGGATGTTTTTTGTGGAACCAAATTTATTGTATGTTCATGTACTCCCCTGCAGGAATCAGGCTTATCAGCCTAAAGTAAAAGCAGATAATTCCCGAAGTATTTCAGAAACAGCTCTAGTTTAAGTCAAGCAATATTAGTTCTTCAGTGAAAATGTATGTATTAACTGGATGAAGAGTGAAAGATGAACTTTCAGGCTATATAGTGTCCAGTGCCCCGGTTCTCCCAGAAATATTAGTCTGTCAGTAGAGGAACTATTTACAGTAGAACCTCAGTTACAAATACTTCAGGAATGGAGGTTGTTTGTAACTCTGAAATGTTCATAACTGAACAAAACGTTATGGCTGTTTTCAAAAGTTTACAACTGAACATTGATTTAATACAGCTTTGAAGCTTTACTGTGCAGAAGAAGAATGCGGCTTTCCATTTATTTTTTAGTAGTTTACATTTAACAGTACTATACTTTTTTTTTTTTTTATTATTATGTCTTTGCTGCTGCCAGATAGTGTACTTCCAGGTCCAAATGAGGTGTGCAGTTGACTGGTCAGTTCATAACTCTGAGGTTCTACTGTAGTATGTTAGAGGCATCATAGGTTTGCATTAATCAAGTAAGTCCCACTATATTTAAGCCATGTAAGTTACTACAATTGGCAAGGATACAGTTGTACCTAAAGCAGACCATATACTAAAATGGTGTCGAGTACAAGGACTGGACAGCTGCAGAGAGGTGGAGGTCTGTTTAGGAGAGTAGCTTTTTTTCTTCCTTTAAAAAAGTTTTACACTCACTGCAAGTACTTAAATCACGCTGTAGAATGTTTTAGAGTCTCCCATCTTCAACTGATGAAGCAGGGGAATATAGCAGTAGAAAGGCTACTGTTTACATTAGCCAACAGTTGAGGCTGGAGCCCCACATATGGTGCTCAGTTCTAATAGGTAACATATCAGCTAAAAGCACTCTTAGTGCTCCTGAAATAGAGATGGTGAAGGAAAAAGTCTGGAATTTGATCTGGAAGCTAAAGGTGGATACAATAGTGCCACCAGGTTCAATTTCTAGAGCTAGTTGTCATGTTGAACAGTAAAGTATTCCATTTTGATGGAGCATCAAGGCAGCCAATCAGATAGCACAAGATACTGCTACCATTTTCCCTTAAGTGTGCGGATGTTCAGAGGAAGCCAGTTACACAGGGCTATAGGAACAACCTACAGCTAAAGCAGCACTTTGGTTCCTCGTTAATCTCACCTCCCAATGGACTCAAATTTGAAAGTGCTTCTGCAGAAGCAAAGTAAAATGGATTTCTTGAAATAGCAACTGAACCCACTACTCTGCCCTTCAAAGTAGGATGATGTTGTTCAGCAGAATCATAGGCGTATAGAATGCATTTTGAAAGCAAACACAGTTTAAAATGTATTACACACAATGAGGGAATCATTTTATTAGATTATGGAAGACAGCAGCATTTACAGTACAAAAAGTTACAAGGGTAGCAGAAAGTATTTTTGGTTTAAATACTTAGGATTATACTGGGGAACATGTGAAGGATAGTACCCTTTCTAAAGCTACCTCCTAAACCAGGATATCAAAATAAGTTTTGAATATTTAGCACAAAGTAAAAAAAGTTACAACAAACATTGTTATAAAATGCTTTAATAAATAGTTTTCTTCTGAAAGTTATTTAAGAACATGTCAAACAAAGTGTACTAAACAGAAGATCCTGCAAAACAATTCCTGCGTTCATGTATAAAATAATTGGTTTCAAAACATTCATGTTTACATTGTTCATTGGCCAGGGTTTATACTTTTAGATAAACATCCGCTCTTCTCACTGGTAGGATAACTAAGTGTATGCAGGGTTATGTTTTTCCAGTAATTAAAATAAACGTATAGTTTGCCCAGTTATAGCAATAATAAAGCTTTTAAAAAGTCAAAAACAAAATGCACAAGCCTTCCATTACGAACAACCATTTCTTGAGGTACTCCATCTTCTGACTTTGCCAACCGTTTTCTTAGAGCAATAGATGAATAAGCACAACAGAAACAAGAATGAGGAAAATATTGTTCCCTTCATTAGGCCTGTATTTAAATGCAAAAAATATGCAATACCACATGTAATTAACATTCACAAAAGAAAAATGCCTTGCTATGTTGTACTGTACAGTATATGCACCCTCTACTGTTCTTGAGATGGGAAGAACTAGGGTAAAACAAACGTTTCTGGACCTATTTACACGTAAAATGGTTGTGTTCCAATGTAAATACAAATGACCAACAGATTCCTAACATTGATTGTATTAACTAACATCATCTTCTTATCTGGACATAATACAAAAAAGTTTTATAAACTGCCATAAAACCTCCCTTTTGGCAACATAAATTAAAAGGAATGACGTAAAAAAAAAGACCAAAATATTTTAAGTTATTAAATCAAATATACAGAGTGATTCATTTAATATATACATATTTACAAAAAAAGCATTTTCACAATTACAAAATAAACCATGTCAGTTCTCGCAATTTAACTATATCGGTATGGCAGTCTTTGACAGTTGCTATAGAAAAAGTTTAATCTCAAGGCACTTGTCACATGCTTCAATACTGCAATTCTAAAGTAATTAAAACAAAAATAAAAAGGCCACTTTTAAACCACAGTTGAAAGATCTCTATAATTTTTGTTCCTGTTACAAAGTGTGTAAGGCAAATTTGAAAAAACTTACAGAAGCTACTAACGTAACAAGTGCAGTGAGCTGCCATTAATAGAGATTTGAAGTCAAGAAACAGTTTAAGTTCACACAATTTCCTCAACCAGGAGGTTTTAAAGCCACCATTAAATTAGAGCAAGTAATAAAAAGAAATACATTCTGTAAACAGTGTACAGTCTCTTGTAATAAACTTTACACATATATTGAAAATACAACCTCTCTCCTCTGCCATACAGCGAGTGTATTACAAGTAAACTTTACAAAAATAGCAACTATCAAAGATTACTTTTTTTTTCATCTGACAGTCATTGAATAATTTATACAAGGCTAAAGAAACAAAATAAACTTTTTTTTTAATTTTATTGTTTTTTATTTAATTTTTTTTTTTTTACGCAAAATAAAGAAACTATGAACATCTGACTCCAATATTTTAGTCCTTGATGCAAAGTGGAGATGTCAATTTCCCCCTCCCCATTAAGTGTAGGCACAGTACGCCTATGTTCTGAATACAGGTTAGCCTCTACCGCCTTCAAAGTTTGATGCATTCACATTTTTTACAGATCTGTTGTCCATTTTGTTTATATGATGGGATTTCTTTACCGGACTGCTCTCTGATGTGTCAGATGCCTTTGCTGACAAAGGCATTGAGAGTTTGTTTGTGAGGAATTTGTCCATTTCTAAGACTTCTCTTTCCTCCTCCTCCTCCTCCTCCTCCTCATATTCTACATATTCCTCCACTGCATCACAAGTTCTTTTTTGAGGAGATATAAAATTTTTGCATTCGTAACGAATGTCTTTGTTACTGTAAGGTTTGTCTATAGGATTTCTTATGGGATTTAAAGGTGCCCATTGGTTGTTGGTACTCTCCTCTCTATGTGGGCGATTTCTCTCTCGCTCTTTTCTTCTCTTTCGAGTCCACCACACACAGATGATTATACAAGTCAGCCACACAATACTAAAAACTACACAAAGTATTGGAACCAGATAATCTAGGGGACAAACCAAAACAGAAAGCCTGGTTACTGAAACTAGTTAGACAATGCTGAGCATCTGCAATAAGAAATATCCATACATATGCTGCAGGTATATCCTCTCAGAATCCTTTTGGAAAGGATGGAATTGCCACAAAATATTAAGTTAATTTTCTGCTTGAAACTCTAGTCCTTTTGACTTGAAAAAACGGTTCCTGAGAAATATGATGGCAGAAAATCAGAGGAGATTTCTATTCTACTGGACATTGCTACATGAGTATATACCAGTGGTATGAAACACCATTAGAACTACATTGATTAGTTGATATCTGGATTGACTTTCTTCCAGTTACCTTTCAGGAAGTAAAGTTACATAGGAACTATGTATTCATGGCTTCTCTCTCTTTATTGCATGTCTTTATGTGATCTTATGTACTACTGATGATACAGCTATTTTCTACTAAGTGTAGCTATCCAAATACTTCTGCATATAGATAAAGCACTCTCTGTATACCTTCACTTGAGTTAATGGAAACTATATTCCTTTCAAATGTATCATATGGTTTTTTTTAAACTTACTTCATTTAATACCCTGAACACTGATCATGTAAATTTAAAAATATTACATCTAGCACTCTTAGAAGTAAAACTAACAAGCAGAAAAAAGTACAAGTTAATTATTGACATTTGCTGTGACTGCATTCCATCAGTGCAAACGTATTACCCTTTCTGCATATCACACTACAAGGTAACAGTCAATCGAAGTAGCAGTTTTTCTTCATTCCCTTTCTCCTCTCCCTTCCCAGCAAGCCCCATTGAGTGCTTCCACAGCTACATGAATACAGAAATATGTCAGAGACAGGCTATTTTCCCTGCAAATTATGTTCTTTTAAAATCAACCTCTGGGAGATCATTTGCTTTGGAAATGTATTTTTGCTAGCTACTTTTACGTCCAGTGGAGGATAATTTTCTGTTTACTTCTCCAAAGTCAGGAAGGGAAGCAGTATTAGAAGCAAATATAGAAGAGGAAGTTTCAAGAGAATTCAAAAGATGGAATACTTTGTGCTTTTCTTTGAGACCTGGGGTATTGCTAGGGAATGATCATGAAAGATTCTAGTCATATCCTATGCCAGCCAACACTATGCAGTCAGACTGTGTAGCAGGAATACCATGCAGTTGCCTTAGATAAAACCTTAAGATCAGGAAGAATTAAGTCAACGGCCTACGGGTGAGCATACTCCAGGATAACTGTTCTATGGCCATGGTACCTAGCTACACCAAGATCTGGAGCACACCTCCTTCTCAAACAAATGCCAAAGAGATGGATTTGCATATTTGTCCTGACTTTTCCAAGAAAGAAAAAAATTGTTCAGAAGTTTTTTTGGACAAGCTATTTTCTTATATAGAAGTCTCAGTTTATTGTGAATGAGGCAGACAATGAGGAGGGTTTGCGAATCTGCTCTGCATATCAGAACATCAAATGCAGCTTAGCCATTAAGACTGGAGGGCTGAGTCAACTTGGAATGCAGAGGGCCCAAATTATATTTCATCCATTTGGAGAATGACAGACTTCTACAGAGTTTTACTTCTTTTCCCTCTGTGACAGAGGAACTCAGTCACCACTGCTGTGCTGTCAAATTCAGTTAGATGGTGGCTGAAGGCAGAATACTTTATGGAGAGGAGGGCCATTCCCACCAACTTCACTGCCAAGAGGATATTAAGCTTGCGTTCTCATGGTAACCAGACTTTCTCCCTCCGCCAGACCAATGTGGAGTCATCACTTAAGTAGGTTTGTGCCAATGGTCACCTGAAAACAAGAGGTCTTGGAAGGAGTCCCCATTCAGGTAGGTGACTCTGTCCCATCACCAACCATGGGATGGTCTGTCTGCTTAGATCTCAAAGTGTATGAGAGGTAGATGAAGTGTTTAGCTCAGAATCTCCTACCTCAAAAAGATGTTCCTTATCATCCCGTATACACCTTATGATTCAGATAGCCATGGACAGAGATATTGGCCTTCAGAGGCAGTTGAGAGTGAAGAATGGGATACTGTTGCCAAGTTAACTTTAAAGTAGGCCAGCCAAAGACCATGAACAGCAATATTTAATCTGTAGATTCCATGTGTGTTCTTAGGAAGAGATGGAGCAATCAGGAGCCAAGCACACTGCACCAACCATTTTAAGGATGGGAGAGAGTATTTGATGAGCCTCCTATAGTTAGACTGGCTTCATCCTCTGGAGAAGTGGGAGACTAAGTAATCCCATTCCCCAAGAATGACTCTCCTAGTGGCAGGAGATATGACAGCCTGGGCTCAGAGTCTGGAACCAATTCTACCTCCTCTAGAGAATTCCTGTCCAAGAAAGAGATGAAGATTTTTTTTTGCCTCAGAGGACTTGGGGAATATGTGAGGAAAAATGTGTCAAATTTCTTGAAGGATGAAACATTTCTCTACCCCAACAGTGAAAGCAAGGAGGCCATACATGTGACTGACCAAGACTGTTGGTAGGAGGACTCCTTGGATGAGATCTTGGAGAAGTTAGGAAGAGACTGGGTAAATCTCCTGTCACTGTAAGGCTCCCATTCTGGGATTCCTTGTTAGAGAAAAAAAGAGTCCACTAGGGATTTCCCACAACTGCTTCCTGTATGTCTCTTGTGCTGGGAGGGACTGCTGGTGTGTGACACCTAGCGTACAGATGTTCTGCACCTGCTCTGGCCTCACATACGCTTAGGGATGTATTGTCAAGTGAAGGATCCATTCAGCTGTGCCATATCCCTAGAGGCAGAGAACCACAATACGAACTGAATGGATATGGAGAGCAATGACTGATTATATCAGGCCAGATGTTAAGAAGTGATGAGTATCTTTAACTCCTATGGAAGTGACTAGGCATTGAGGATGCTCAGCACCCTGCAAGGTTGCTCATACCATGATCTTTTCTGATCCTGGGATAAGAGACATGGAAAGTTATACTATATGTTCCACTGGTGTCCTTTTCCCTGTTTTGTTATCTAGAACAAGCTGGGGGGTGGGTGGGAAAACGAGAGGCAATTCAGTATGCCATTAAATGACACATTTGTTATGAAGCAGGAAACTGGGACCCTACTACAAAAAAGCAGAGAGAGGGTGACAAAACAGCTTCATGATTGACTGCTACTGCCCTCCTGGCAGGACAGAGGAAGATAGCATCAGAGCACTGAGTATACTTAAAACACTAATGTATCTTCAACTTACCGGATGAAGAATGCCCAACAACTATGGTCTCTACTTTGACTTCAGTAACTGCCAGCATAACAGTGCTGTTTTGCCGTTTGGTGATTGCATTTACTATTGTATTAGCAGCGTTCTGTATTAGACTGTTATCTTGCTCATCTTGGTGTGGGATAAAAGACTAAGAGGGAAAAATGGCAAAAATAATTTTTATAATTCCAGATCTGTACTTCTCTATATCAATGATTAATCTTAATTTAAATTAGCCGTACAGATTGATAGTTACACTGAAAGCAGTTTAGAACATCCTAATTTACTATTTCCACAGGGTGGCTGGTTCATTTTGAAGTAGTATGCAAATATTAGGACAATACTATTCTCTAAATCTGTCACATGGCAGAAAGACACTGTCCCCTGCTATATATCAAGTAGAGGCAGCAGACCTCTACATTGCTTACACCACGGAGCCAAACTTAGTCGTAGTGTAAAGGGTTTCAAGATTATCTCGATATGAGCTTGCACTAGTGACTTAATCCATTATATTTAAACTGTGCAGGTCCCCCTACTTGCATCATAGCTCAGCATGCTCTTCACTGGAGCTGGTAAGCAAAGATAGCCTAGCTCAGACTATCTGTCCGATATCACACCCTCCGGCTGGATGTACTGTCCTACTACCTAAAAGCAACTTACAAAGAAGATCCTGCCCAAACTCCCTTACAAGGAGCCAAATAGTTCAGCAGGATTTGAGTCAACCATCACTTAGCTGACTCATATCCCTGACAGATCTCCCCCATCTCCCTTCACTAATGTTTTCACTGTTTCCTCTGAGCATCCTGAAGGCTGAAGTTCTCTTTGCCCATAGTAAATATACAGCAGTCATGAAAGCTTCTTTACTCGGCAGATGTGCCCACCAATAACTTTTTTCCCCTCAAGGGCTGCTCAGTGACTCTGCTGAGATTGTCAATAACTGTGCCAGATTGTTTTTGTGATTTGGGCCACTGTAGACTAGTAATTGTATTGAACTTATTTCAAATAGACAACTTCACATAAACAATAATATGATGGCAATTTTCTGCCACTGTGAGAACAAAATTTTTCAATACAGATCCATGAGGTAATAAACAATTCTACTCAAAAATATAGTCAAACTTAATACGGATACTGGTATCTGTGTTGGATGTAAGTGTGTTTCATTTATTCTTCCCAGGTTCAATCTAACTAGACAAACAATTTTCATGTTTAGTTCAGGAGAACAGTCTAGTACTTACAATAGCAACTTCCACGGCATTCTCTGTGGAGTATGATAGATCACACAATACTATCAAAGTCCTGTCCCTAGATACAGTCCGAGTGGCTGGTAAATATCGAATTTCAGAGCAAATGTTTTCAATGGTAGTGCCCTATTAGAAGTAAGATAAATCATATCTTTCAGTGCAAGTTAAAAATTGTATTTAAAAGACTACTGGTGCATACAGCTTTATCAACAATTTTACATAGTTATATGAATTCTGGCAAAAACAAGCGTGGGACAGATTCTCTGGTTGGCTCTAGCAATATTTGGACCAAACCAGAGCAGTTTGAACAGCATATACTGGTAAATACTTACCCAGTTTTGTATATATGTTAAAGGAGAAATATTAAAATAAGCCTTATGTAGCTCTCTAAATTACAGTGGGTTTCTTTATTTTTGCACTGTGGCTGAATGACAACATATTGGAGCAAAGTTCTCATAGTACAGCTACAGACATATGATAAAAAGAAGTTTTGTAAACAGAGGGCAGTAACAGACATTGATAAAAAGCACGTTTTATATGCACCTACACAGGGTATACACGAGAATCCAGTGTTTCTATGCTATTGGGCAAGTGTAAAATTTTGTTCTCACCTGGGGTACCTTGTCTCTGTTAAAAATTAAAGTAATTCTGGCACAATTATTGTCTAAATATCCAGAACTAGGCGGACACTTGATATTAACAGGTAGAGGTTCCAATGTGCTGCATTCTCCCCAGTTGGTGCAAGGAGGTTGAAAACATTTGATATACATTATTTCTTGGCATTCTTGACCAATGGGACACCAATTGTTTGCATGATCCTGATGTTTTTGTAATAAACATGGTTTACTCCCACACCACACCTAGAAATTAAAAGGAGATGAAAAAATCAGTTAATTATCATTGATTCGCTACAATTTACAGTAATTACCAGTAATCCACAGAAAATGGTAATGATCAAACTCGACTTTTATTCTTACTGAAAACAGACAGTTATTTCTACAGGTCATATGCTGTAGTTTTAACTACTGTAGCTCTCTTTAATAGTGTGCTTCAGATTTAGGTACTCATGATAAAAGCTTGGCCACGTTTTCCCTAGTGTGACAATGATGATCAGCCCATCACCACCACAGTCTTACAAGACTTTTCATACAAAGCACTTAAAGTATCATTATCCACATTTTATGGAAAATTAGGCAGGAAGGCCCAAGGTCATCCAGCACACTAGTGGCAGAGCTGCGATTATTATTTGTATTACTATAGCTCCTAGGACAAGAACCCCATTGTGCTCAGCACGTTACAAACACAGAACAAGGGAGAGAGAGTCCAGACAGTTTACAAACTAACAGACGGAAACAGAACAGAGAGGGAAGTGGAAGGAAACAGTGAGACACTTTTGGTCAGTGTGCTGAGCCTACTGCCCAGCACACCAGCAATCTTTGTGGTGTCACATCTTTTCTGTGATGGCTACAAAGAGCTCAAATGAGGAATTTGAAGGATGATAATAGTTAGTCCTGCAGATATTTTGCAGGTCTCCTCCTAAGCTTAGAATCACAGGATTATAGAATATTAGGGTTGGAAGAGACCTCAGGTGGTCATCTAGTCCAACCCCCTGCTTGAGTTTGAGGAGCGTTCTATCCACTAGGCCAGGGGTTCTCAACCTTTGTCCTTCTAAGCCTCCCCTCCTGCAACATGCTATAAAAATTCCATGGCCCACCCATGCCACAACAACTGTTTTCCAGTAGATTAAAAGCCAGGGCTGGCATTAGGGGGTTAACAAGCAAAGCAATTGCCCAGAGCCCTGCGAAGCAAAGTTGCTCAGGCTCCAGCTTCAGCCTGGGAGGAAGGGTTCAGGCTTCAGGTTTGGCCTCAAACAGCGGGGCTCAGGATTCGGCTTTCTGCCCGGGGGGGCCCCAGAGTGTCTAATGTTGGCCCTGCTCTCTGATTTATTTTGGAAGACACCCTGAAACCTGCCCACGGCCCCCCCCAGACCTCTCATTGAGAACCACAGCATTGGGGCATGTTACCTCTTCCTGATAACATCTCAGTTAGTCTTAACTTTGGGGTGGGAAGAGACACTCAGGTGAATAAGTACCATGGTACCTCACTAACACACTTTATTCCTCCTTCCTAGGAATGAGTACTATAGGCACACTCTGTTACTGGGTGGTATAGATCACCTCTAAGTACAGCTACATTTTAACCGTATACACCTGTCAATGGTGAAGCCTAATGTTATACAGATTCTTCTCCTAGGAGCACATATGGTGCCCTTGGAAGTCTAGACTGGATAGTAAGGATGTAGACAGTGTTGTAGCCATGTCAGTCCCAGGACGTTAGAGGTAATATCTTTCACTGGACCAACTTCTACTAAGAGAGACACGCTTTTGAGCTTACACAGAGCTCTTCTTCGGGTAAAAGATATTACCTCACCCACCTTGTGTCTCTAGATATTAATGGAATAAAATATATGCTTCCTTATGTATGAAAGCCACAAAAACAAGCTGTTTATTTACGGTGATAAATTCCATTTATAGTGCACCTTTGATCACCTCACTTGCACTACACCCACTAGTCTTCACTAGGACTATCAAAATGAGCCACCAAGAAGCTAGTAATCATCATGTTTTAAAAACAAATCAGATCTCAAATTTACATTGTAACTATCTGAAAATGATCTAGAAAATCGTAGAAAATTCTTTGCCCTTGAGGCATGTGTAGCTGGACAAAGAATATAAAGGCAGCTAGCTTTACTGCTGGACCAATCTGCAAAGTCGTTAGAAATCTTTTTAAAAAAAACAAAACAAAACAAAAAAACTTGGTATTTTTTCCTACAGATTTTGTAGGAGTCTATACTGTGGTGTAATATTACAGATATTATTGGCACTCATCTGAAATTATCTGTGTAACTCACAAGCAGCGAGCAACATTGGTGCTATTTTTCATAAGCTCTCCAGCTGAAAAGCCAGTGTGTGTTAGCACCATGAGTCTAACTGTGCAGTCCTGAACACAAGCACTGTATTCTAGTGATGGTTTGAAAGCAGCTCAGAAGTTTGGAATGTTCGATATAGCAAAGTAGAGACTAATTAGTGGGCAGATGCACTCAAATTGAATCATGCATCTTTACTACTATTACCTTACCCAATAGGATACATATATTATAGTATATAGTAGGGGTGATGTACATGGGGAAAGAATGCAGAAGAAAGGGGACTGAAGACTAATAACTTGCACATGAAGAAATCCAGGTAGAGACATACAGCTAAAAAGAGTATTTCAGAAGAATATTTATAGGTCTAATCATTACCTTGGTGCAGTCAATATGTCCATCCAAACAGTGGCAGTTGTTGCATTCTTCATCCCATCTGCTGCCATGAGGAAATGACATTCCTTTAAGCCGGCAAGATTTTCCAAAACCAATCACTTAAAAAAAAGTTAAAGTACAGTTAGTCTTTTAAAGTACTGAATTGAAAACTAATTCAGGCCTAAATTAATTTGATCTATCTACAAGAGCGAATAGCATACACAATAAAAACTATTAGTTATGAAATACTCAGTTGGTTCTTGAGTTAATTTTTTGATAGTTTTAAATTATAAAAAAAGGAAAGTTACCCTCTTGGCATCTAGGGCCAACTCTCCCAGGAGGACAGGTGCACCTGTATCCATTTATTTCATCTATGCAAGTGGCACCATATGCACAAGGCGAGGACTGGCATTCATCAATGTCTAAACAAAATCAACAAGTAAAATAGTCAGTGGCAAAGATTCAGCATGTTTCATTATATGTCTAATTACAAGCAATCAAAAAGGACAAGATCTGCTATCCTCACTTGTAAGGACTGTTTTGCTATGGGTCTGTGCAAGAGATAATTTGACTTTTGTGCTACATGCAACAGCTGCTTAGTCTCAGCAGTTTGAACCTTCTTAAAATGCATGCCCATTAATGTAGGCATCTGAATTCAAACACTAAGTAGTAAATTGGCTTGGCTGTGTTTAAAACAAATGGACTTTGTTAGTATAATCTGGCCCATCAAATGATGAAAAGTAACGTTTATGAGTCTAGTCTCTTCCCCATACACCCATGTAACTTCTGTTAATGTCAACAGGCGGGGAAAACAGATCGAGTTAATAGTTTAACACAAAATGAAGCTAATTATCTTACTTTAAAAAGATTTTAAGAATCTCTCTTGCAATCAGGGCAAGAATTTTTGAAAAGAAACTCATACGCTTGGCCATAAAAATCCACCCCTTTAAAAAAAAGAGCAAGGAATCAAATACATAGGTAGATGCACAGGGAAGTGCATTTTTTGTAACACTAAGGAAATTAACAGCTGTCATTTACACAACACATTCTTTAACAGCAGAGTATACACGGATACTTAAAGTTGCAAAACCAGGAATACTGAGGACAAGTCTACACTATCGGTTAAGTCAATCTAATTTACATCAGTCAGGGGTGTGAACCCCCCTCCCTCCCCAAGCGATGGAAGTTGTGTGCTGTCCACACCGGCGCTGTGTCGGCAGGAGATGCTCTCCCGCCGACAGAGCTGATGTTTCTCACCGCAGTGGAGTAATCATGCCGATAGGAGAGTGCTCTCCCGTCAGCAGAGCGTCTCTCACACTACAACAGCGCAGCTGCATCGGTGTAGCTGTGCTGTAGCGTAGACTTGCCCTGCACGTTTTCCTTTCCAATAGCCGTCTTCTCAGCATTTCTCCCTTTCCCAGATCAAACATTTTAAACTTATAAATTAAATTTCTTCCCAAGATTCACCATCATTGTATAAGTGAGTGTGGTTTTTAAAGTTGTGGTTTGTAACTGGAAGTGAAAGTGGTATGGAACAGGAACATGACAGTTATCAGCAGAGCTAATGGAAAATGACAAGTGACAGCAGAAGTACATGTAGTTCTCCTGGTCTCTGATGCCCTCCTGGAGGGTCAAGAGAGTGGTTTACCATTCTGTGCTAGATTCTTAGCAAAATCCTAGAGTTGGCTGGGGTTTTAGGAGAATACAATAGTACCTACACCAAGCAAGTAGAGCACGTTACCACGCCTTGTTCCTTTCAAAAGGATCCTCGTTAAGTCTATCATTTCACCATATATATGTTGATCAGCATTCACTGTTATCAGTACCACCACTGTCAACCTAATGATTGATTTATGGTTCAATTCTCTAGCTTACTACAGAGTAAATAAGGAAGAGTGCAAATCAGAAAACCTGTAACAGATACAGCTGTAACCATGCTAATAGCTTTATCCCCCACCCTATAATGAGGCCACAAGAGTCTGCTTCAGCCTCTGAGCTAATGGACCTGCTCATGCATTTAGGTACACATGTCCCAGGTTCAGTATCTGCAGAAAAATCCAGTTAAGGGCATCATTATAAGTGGGGTGACATAGTTGCCAAGATAACACCGGACTCATCACTTGATACCCCCTGTTGGGTCATCTAGGAGAGATTAAACCCAGGAACTCTGGGCCTAAAGGCATGAATCTCTATTGCTTGAGCTGAAGGACCAGGTGCACAGGCACAGAGGCAGTCTATATGTGGTCTTGCCACGAAGGGGGACAAAGAGCCACACTATCAGTGTGGGTTACACAGTATTAAAGATTTCGGGGTTTTATTTAAACAAAACTACAAAGTTCATGTTTCAATGTAAGGCTCATGTTCATTCGGTCTTCCATTTCCCCACCTTACAAAACGCAGCAGTTAGTTTTTACCATTCTCATGGTCGTTATTGAAAGATAGCACTAAACAGTCCTTAAGATAAGCTTGCAAATGTGGTGCTACACGTTCCACGTGTTACTCCTTTTGTGACTATACTCTGCCCTGATCTTTTTGTTTCAGTTAGCTATGAAATTTCCAACCCATTATGTCGGCAGTAAGAATCCAGAGGGAGAAACACTAAGTTATCACTGCGAAGAAGGCATTTGTTATGGTTTAAGCATAAAAATATGCAAAGTGTTCTCTCTCACTACAAACCTAATGGCAGGAAAGAAAAGGCCAAAAAACAAAACACCTACATAAAATCCAGCAACAGATCTTTTGAGTACAATTTAAGCCAAGTATTTTAGTTGCATTTATCAAATGAATAAAGGGATTCTGTCCCAGACAAAAAGAGCCCATTATTTACAAGGTGAGGATCAGTGTCTATGAATAATTCAGTTAGCTTCTGCTTCATTATTTGGGGTACAGCTGACCTAAGCTTAATGCATGAAATGTCAAAGGGTCAAGATAACAAAGATTTTGGGTCTTGATGGCATGACCTCTCAGTCCTTCAGCCATACAGGTACTTACTAATTCTGCAGTCAGGACCAGCAAACCCGGGAGCACATTCACATCGAAACCAATTCACACCATCTACACAGATGCCTCCATTGTAACTGTAAAAATAATAAACCTATCATTACAGTGAATGCTCTCAGGGTAGATTCACAAGCCTAAAGATAAACAAAAACCCTAGTTCTTTCACATAGGAGTCTGTTCAAATGCAAATTTCTATTGTCCCTATTCATGGTATTTTCTCACTGTTCAACAATATGGAATTAAAAAATCCTTGCTAATTCATAATAAGAGTCTATTTAATAAGCCATATGCATTGTTTTGTTGGTCTCTAATTAAACCTTTGTTAATTAAGCCTTCTGCTTCTGTTTAAAGGGATGATCTGTTCCCACTAAGAGAAAGGATATCTGGGATATTGTTAGATGAGTTATTAAGCAATATAATTTATCTGATAAAACAATATTATAGGAACTGTGGGAAAAAGTATAGTTAGGAACATTTATAAAGATATGAACACAGCTCAGGAAAAAAATGCAATGGCTGTGCACAAGATGTAAAACAGAAATTGAAGGTTTTCCCCCCACATTGCTTGGAAGTGTACAAAATGCAGAGGATGGATCAGAAAATGAAAACTTGCAAGATTTACTGGATGTTTGCTTAACCCAGAAGTCTGCATTTTAAAAACTTAGATTTTACATAAAAAACAGAAAATTATGGGAGTAGCATTGTTAGTAGCAAAATGTGTTAAGACAATGGACAAAGGAATCTGGATGTGCAGTTTCAGAAGAGAGTATGTGTATGAATATCCCGCTACTTATCAAATTTCACTAAGACATTTTAGAAGATTCAGAGCCAATATTTGATCTTAAATGGGATATAATTTCTTGTATTTATTATAGTAAGAGCTAAGCAAATAATGGTCAATGAATAGTATGGGTGAACTAAAATTTGTGATGGCTACATTCTTCTTTCAGGGAGTATCTTCACATTTTTCATTCAAACTGGATAGCAAATATTTTAATTTTGATCTTAGTTGTGATTCACTACATAAAATGCTATTTCTTTTTTGACTGGATAAACTTTCAAAAGTACTTCTGGCATGAATACTAACACAAGATTTAGAAATTAATTCTTATAAATATTTTCACCAGTGAACTCTAAATTGCTCCATTGTTGCAGAAAGCAAAAACAAGAGGGAGCACAAATAAAGCATATTTTGTGAAAAGTTTGAGCAAGAATGTTTAGAATGTTCTCTTTAGAAGCCCAGGTCTAATTATGTTTAGAGTACAATTTTGATTCAGTGAAGGATGAATATTTTTAAGAGTAACATAACAATATGTTCAAGTGCTATGAAAATAAAAGAATGAACAGAAGGTTTGTAGTACTTACCATGGATGGGGGTTGCAGTCATTGGTATCTATAATGGAAGAGTAAATGAACTGTATGAATTTTAGAATATGTAGCATGCCAATTATAATCTGTAAAACTAAATCTATACTAAAAAACTAAAAACCTAAAGGAACAAGAGTATAGTAAACCAAAAGAAATTTTTAAATTTTCATCTGCAATCAAGAAATTGTAATATGGTATAAATACACTAACTACAAAAAGGGTTGTTTTCAGGTGAAACTCCATAAAGGTAACAATAAAATGGTTTAAAATGAGCTTTTACATACAATATAAGTGACAAATGCTAAAGACTGTATCTGGCCATTTAATTCAGTGACCTTTGAACTCGTCTCAGTTGGATAGATCACAACTTCAGAGATTAAAGTGCTGTGGGATAGCAGCTAAACTCAGGAACAGACAGCAAGACTATATTCACAATTACAATGGTATTGGCTATTGCTAATTAAACCAGCCTCTACAGTTTCTTAAAGGAGCACTACTCCTTTGACCTTTCATATGCATGTATGCAATTTACCCAGTTATTTTTTAAACTTTATTGTATTTTACAAAACCTTGCAATTATAAACAAATTCAGAGTTTTTAGGGTTAACATCACCAATATAGTCAACTTTGAACAATCTAATAAAGGCATCATTTCAGAGTTGATTTAAGGTGAAAATGTAGTTCAGAGGCAATGGTTTCTTCATGTTATGTCTTGAGGCAGCAGAAACGCAAGCTTTGCCCCACCTAAACAAATCATCCTGTTGGTACGTCACTAAAAAAGTGAAATGTTATACTACAGGAAAATAAAAGCCAACCATTTTAGCATTCTTAACAGGATATATAGTTCAGTCTGCTTTTCCACCTGCTACTAGTTTTAGAGACAAATACTCAGAGAAAAAAAAAATCTTTGTAAAATTTTGGGAATAAACTTTCAAAGATCATTTCTCCATAGGAAATTAAACATTTATGTTGGCAAAAATTAGGTGCAAAACAAACAAGCTCTCACAGTTCATTAGACAAGCTTTGTCCCCTCTAGCTACCTCCCACCCTGAATGATTCATACATGTTGGCACCTGAACATTAAAAAGCTGCTTTGGTTTAATTAACAGCTTTGTACCAGATACTCCTAGTATCTTAGTGGAAAAAAAATGAAGTCTTACTCTGTGTGCATGTACGTCCTTCCCATCCTTCTTTACAGATGCAAGAAAAAGAATCGCCACTGCCAACACATGTTCCCCCATTCATGCAAGGGTTAGGAATACAGCTGCTGTTTTTAGCTTTGATTTAAACAAACAAAACAATTATGTAAAACAGTATCAAAATCTAGATTTCAAACTTATACCCTCATTTCGGTTGGTTCATAGTAATTGCCATACTGGATCAGACTCAAGGTCCGTCTGGCCAGTACCAGACAATACAGGGGAAGGTTTGGAAACCTAGAAATAGGTAGATATAGATTACTATATCTCCTGTGTTAGTTCTGATCCTGATCCCTATTAGTTAGAGATTGCCTTAAGCATGAGGTTTAATATACCTTTCAAATTTTTGTTATGACTATAACTCTGGGTATTCCTGTTATCCACACAAGTGTCCAATCCAAAAGTCTTGCTAGTTTCTTGGCCTCATACTCTTCCTGTGTCAACATCTCAGGACACAGTGTGGTAAATATGAATGCCAAGCTATGATTTAAAATTCTATAACCTAGTTAAACATGAGTATGATATATATAAGAAATAGAACCAGAGCCAAGTGGAATGACTAAAACTGTGCTGTCTTCATCTAAATTTTTCATCTCACATTTCTAGTGGAAGTTTAGTACTCATGAAAACAGTTCTTTAGAAATGGAGATGGATGTCTTCCATTTGTTCACATAACAGGTACCAAAAACAAACCAACAAGACAGACAAAAACCCAGGCCCAGCCCCAGCCAACACAGCAATGCAAGCTTCCCCATATTGCTCCCAATGAACTTCTACCATGCTTCTCCATGCCCACTCCATCTTTTCTTGGAAGTCTTATTAGGTAGGAGTCATGGTGCGAATTGTAATGCATATTTTTTATTATATGAACATTCTACTGGATAGACGTGACAAAATTCCTGTTCAGGGTCTACATGAAATGAAAGGTATTAAAAACTTATGGTCACTGGCCACTGGGTTGGACTTGAACTAGCCTCTCCCAATTACCAAATATTTGAGAGCTATCTAGAATCCTCTCTGCCTCAACCCATTTTGGACTCTACCACACATCGATGAGTAAAGTTAAAAGCTTACCAATGTTGCAAGTGCTCCCTTTCCATTCTGGAGGACATGAACATCTAAAAGTGTTTCCATCATCATAACATGTTCCTCCATTGCTACAAGTATTGGCATCACACTGATATTCACCTAGGAGCCACAACAAAACAAGAACTAAGCAGCACATCAAGAGTGAATGGAAGTTAAAACAAGATATTAACATTTTCTGTGACAGACATTGCAGAGTATGTTTGGATGTAGTTTGATTTCTAATTTTTAGAACAAACTTAATATTTCAATGTAATACCATTAAGAAAGTGCACTGTTCCATTTGCTCTGGTATTATAATGAAATCAAGCAAATGGCAGTTATTGTCTTTCCTCCACTGTTAATTCAACAGCCTAACATGTTGACAAGAGTTTTTGTTTGTTTGAACCTTTTAAAAACCACCACCACCACCGTTTTGGACTGGGAAGGAGATTATGAATATAGACTTTGATTCCTCCACAGGTGCGGTCTCAAATCCATTTGAGAAAACTGGTAGTTTCCCCTCCACCCTCTATGGGAGAAAGAATAGAAGTATGTGCACAAAAGATGAATATGAACAAAGTAAATACACTTACGTGAATGGCAAGTTTTGCCTTTCCAACCATTTTTACATTCACAATAGAAGTCATTCACCAAATCAATACATCGGCCTCCATTGTGACACGGATTAGGGGAACAGTCGTTAAAATCTATTAAAAAAATTCAAAGTGCTCAACAAAATGCGGTAGACTAGGATAGAGGAGTTTCTTTTAAAAAAAAATTAGGTATATTGTCTTTTGTGAAGAAATAAAATGTCTCCAGACAGAGACAAGAACTGGTCAGAAGTGCAAAGAAAGCTTCAGACCTTGGCATGAAAACAGTGGCAAAAAGATGACATGAGAATCCAGAGTTTACTACTGAAAACCATGAATTAAAAGATGCCTTAGATGTTTACATTTTCTTTTAAGAATTTTTCAGATTCAAAACTATTTTTGGGAAAGGTACTATACTGACCGATCTGGAGACCGAGCTTTTGCTACCCAAAGAACAGGTACTGCTCTGGCACCGTTAGAGCAAGCTTCCTCACACAAGGCTTGATCCAAAGCCCACTGGAATCATTGGGAAGATTCCAACAGACTTCATGGGGCTCTGGATCAGGCCCATACTGCCCCACCAATGGGCCTCAACCCAGACCTAGAGGGACCATCTCTAAGAGGTGTTCAGCATTTGTTAATTTAAATACTTGGCCCCTCTGATAAATTTTTTGCATGAGATATAAAATCATCTGACACCATCAATATTACCTCGGAGTTTTAGAACAGGAAGAGCAGAATGCTTTTTTCCTGTTGAACTGGGGAAAATTTTTGTAGGCAGAACAATTATCTAAGATGGAATTTAGCCAAGACACCATGTTAACATCTCTTGAAAAAGGACCAAAGGGTTAAAGGCCCTTGTTTCACATCTGATCTGAAAAATGGCAACTGAAATAGCCATGTAAACCCCTAAAACCAAGATTTAGAAATGCTTTTCTAATTCAGAGGGAAGAGAGATCTTCTTTGCAGTAATCCATCCAAGTACTGATCAAATATTACCCTCTTTGCATTCATCAGTCCAAGGTGATAGGAACATAGGCCCTACTCATTCAAGAGGGGAAGTTTTTCCCTCATGGAAGACGATCCAGATAGGATATAACTTAGTAACAATTGATAGTAAATTCTAAAGTCTAGGTTATATTTAAGTTAGTTCTTTCATTCCAAACTCAATTACATCAATTGTTATGGTTATGCTTTTTTAAAATATGAGAGTTCAACATTTGCTATATATTTAATCTACAGTATTAGATGACTCTCAATAGTGGGGCGGATGGCATACCTCTGAAGCAGAAGTCCTTGGGAAGAAAAACTGCTCTGGGTCAGTTACCAGGATACTCCAGTATATCAATTACACATAACTAGCCTAGACAGCCTCTGGCCGGCATATTTTTGTTTTTACTCTAATAGTACTTCTGGAGATATCAGTAGGAATATTTATAATCCTATCTTAGAGTTTAATTGAAGAAAACACGAACATCTCTGCGATGCAGACTGTTTGAGCTATTCATTCTTCCAACCTCTAGCACTTAAGATTTAGTTGTGGTCCAAGTCTGGGCATTAATCTAGATTTCCATCAACACCACCATAAAAGACTGATTCATATCACAGGTTTGTTTGGTTTTTAGTACACCTGGACTATCAGATTGCTTTTGGTATAGTGACAACTGTGTTGCAAGAACGTTCTAAGGACCAGCATATGCTTTCCTCTAACTATTCTGAAAACGTATCAGAGGGGTAGCCACGTTTGCCACTTTTAAAGGTCCAGACTAAGAGTCCTGTGGCACCTTATAGACTAACAGACATATTGGAGCATCAGCTTTCGTGGGTGAATACCCATTTCGTCAGATGCATGTAGTGGAAATTTCCAGAGGCAGAAATTTCAATTACATGCATCCGACAAAGTGGGTATTTAGCTACGAAAGCTTACGCTCCAATACGTCTGTTAGTCTGTAAGGTGCCACAGGACTCTCTGCTGTCTTATTTTGAAAATGTTAATTAGCAGGATGAAAAATGATAATTACTGAAAGCTTTTATCAAAAAGCACGCTGCAAAAATCAAAAAAGCGCTGTAAAATCAGGTTACATTCACATTTAAAGAACTGCTCCCCTTAGAAGCTGCATTCTTAAAGCCTCTTAAACAGTCATTTGGCAAGTGGAATAGGAAATGCCACAGTTCTATAGAATGGTCAGAGAAACTCAATTCCAACATTCTTAACTGCAGACTAAATGCCTCAAAAAATGTTATCAAAGCTAGAAATTTTTAGTTGTACCCACTTGTGTCACACAATTCTCCTTCCCAGCCACTTAAGCAGAAACACCTAAATGAATCTACTTCATCAATGCAAGTCCCGCCATTCTTGCAAGGTTTTCCAAGACAGTCATTGATATCTAAAGAGAAAGTCAACACAGGGTTATAATTGGGACTATTTTAATCAGTGAATTAAATGCAGAAGACAGCTTCAGATTCGTGTTAAACATTTTAAAGAGCTAGGTCCCGCAGAGGGTGTGCCAGATGGACAGCTCTGGAACTTATGCGCTCCATTTGTCCATGTAAAATGGGTGCACACACACACACACACACTTGTTTTCAAAAATGATTAATGGTTCTAATCATATTCTCACTGTTGATACTGGGAATTTCCTTCCATCTGGCAAATACTCTAAGTCACTGTACCAAAAATGCTAACAGTGCACGGCAGGCTCTCTTACACTGCCTCACCAATATGCCTCAAAACCTGCTCCAAGAAAGTTCAAACTCTACGTCTAATGAATTCATAGCTTCCTGTGGAGGGATTGCCCATGAGGGTGCCAGTTGTAATGAAGACACCCATTCCCTAAAATCTGTATTAAAACACAACTTGTTTTACAGAGAAAACTGAAATAGTATCATAATGACTAAAAGTCATTACCAAGATGACCCGGCTTTGAACAAGCAACCTAGAAGCGAAGCATTAACATTAATTGTCCATTTTTTAAAGAAAATTTCAAAGCAACGTTCCTTTAATGATTGAAAAAAAAAAATCTCTAAGCCTTCAAGCTCTTTAAAAAGATAGACAGACTTCCACTTACTTTCATGGCAGTACGTTCCAGTAAAACCCCTCTCACAGGCACAAGTAAAATTCCCTCCTGGCTGACTAATGCACCGTCCATGAGGCCCGCAAACATTAGATGAAATGAAACGGATACCTTCCTGTGTAGCATTTGTGAATACTTCTATTGTACAGCTGTCTATTACTAAGAATAAAAAGGTAAATCAGTTACTCTTAACACCATTAGCTATATATAGAAAAGATTGTGCCAACCAAGAACTGTGGCTTTTTTAATCTTAGAGTAGTAAACACATTGTTCATATCTTATTGGAAGACATTTTATGCACATTCTAAGACTATAACATTAAGTGAAAGTTATCTTGCATTACCCTGCAAGTAATACACAAGATTACAAGCATATTTCCCATTCCCCCAGCCATCATGTACTTGACATGGTCTAACTTCCGCTGGTGACAGACAAACTTTTGAGCCACACACAACTCTTCTGCAGCTCTGTGTGGCTTGAAAGCTTGTCTCTCTCACCAACAGAAGCTGGCCCAATAAAAGATTTTATCTCACCAACCTTGTTCTCTCTAATAACCTGGGACTGACACTGCTACAGCTACACTGCATACATAGTTTAACTACAGCACTTTGATAAGAGACACTACTCCCTGCCACCCTATAATCCTCTGCATTTTTCTCCCATTGTGTTCTACATGACTGCCCAAGTAATGAATTCCTGGGGGACAGCACATACCTTTGCAAGAACTGTTCTTGCAGTGGTCCTTGAGGTGAGAACAATTCTTTCCATCATAGTCATCAGAGCAGGCACAGTAATAATCTCCTCCTAGATCATAGCATTTAGCCCCATTCTGGCAAGGGTTAGGTTCACAGAAATCAACATCCATCTGTAATAAAGAGTATCAGCCATCAGGAACTATTTCCCAGCATGGTAAGCAGCATTATCAATGTTGCTATAGACACTGGTGAAGTTACTTTATCAGGAAATTAATATTAAACACAATGTTTATAAATTGTCTATATTGTATGCCATTCTACAGCTTGGATACAGGCTGCAAGTTACTTTAGTCAAGTCCATTGCAAAATAGTTCTGTTACTACTATAAAGGATCACTCTGAAGATTCAACAAGGACTTTGTGATCGTTCAGTTTTGTCAGCAAGCTGAGTGTGAAAAAAAAGGGTAAGAAATGATGCATAAATAAAATACAAAATTTAAACTCAAAAATGTCATATTGTAATCTCTACCCTTTACTATTTCTGTGTCTGCCCTCTAATACTGTAACTGAATTGGACACTGGTGCATCTGTATAGTTTTCATACAATCCACTCATGCTTGCAACTATTTGGCACAATACTTCCAGAGCATTAAAAATTCCCATACAGCTGCTTAATTCTCCTGCCACCTCCATTGATAGCAAACAGGCTTTTCATTACTAACTTCATGAATGTGCATATTTAAGAAAGATGGTTTAAAAGATCTCTTAAATCCTGTCTGTTACTACTATTAGGATGAAAATGCCAAACTTAGACAAAAAACCTCACAGCATGTAAACCTTTACACAGACACATCCTTTTAAGGAAGTGACTCATCTTAATATACAGTCTTCTTGTGTCTGCTACATTTGCTTAAAACAGTCCTTACATGCCAGTGAATGAAAAAAGTACCTCATATCACGGTACCTTTCCTACCAACTACTATTCTCAAGAGCCTGTTTTACTTTAGGAAAAGCTTTAAGTACTATCCTGTTTTAGTGTCCCCCTGAGAAAAAAGGGAGGAGATTTTATTAACTTCACTGCAGAGTTTTCATTATTTGCCTGTAATTCTGACAACTTTATAGACAGTCTGAAAAAATTGTCTGTAGCAAAAAAAAAAAAAAAAAAGTAAACCAAAGGCTCAAAAATCACAGATGTGTTTCAATTCAATGCAGCATGTGCAACTGAAATATTAGAGAGTTTTCAGCAAAATATTTTGCTCTGTTCTTTTAGAGTGTGTTCCATGCAGACTACAAAAAGCATTTAGATTCTGAGAATAAGATCTGAGAATATCTTTCTATCAGAAGTTTCCATTCGTTTCCTTCCATTAAAGTAAATTTCCCTTTCTCAATTCACGTTTAGTAGCTGCTACTTTAGCATCTGGAATCAGCAGTAGAGATTTCCTGCGACACTCATGGCAGTCAGCCAACTCCCTCTCTTATTCATCAGGTTTGATAAACTTATACATTGTACTAGAAACCACCCAAAAGGAAGAGCATTCAAATGATCAGACCCATGTAGAAATAGCATCTAAGCTGTGAGTTAATGGATCAGTTTAAGAACTGGTTCATGGCTATTACTGGCAACTCATTTTTTAAATTTTAAATAAAAAACAGGGTACTGGTACTGTGAAGTAGTTGTATTTCAAGCAGAGGAATTACTTTTGCAATATTTTATTAAACTGAAGAACAGAGATCCTCAGCAAAAAAACCTGGCACAACCCCATCCCTAAATTCTATTCTACCCTCACTGGTGGATGTTGCTGTGCTACGGTTCTATCACTGCTTGTGTGACTGCTCAGATATTCACATGACTGAAAATAAAAACTAGACACTAGATGTTAAGGGGAAAAAATTCTAGATTTTGTTTAGAAAGGGTTGAGTGCCCTCCCCACAAAAACAAATCTTCAGCCTCATGAGTGGTTTTAATTCTTACTCATGCTTTTGTATGCAAGTTCTAAACCCTGCAGCAAGCAACATCTCCACACACTTCTGGTGCGATATCAGGTGTAAGATCCAGATTCTGCACTCTACTCAGGACTGGTGAGACCTCAGCTGGAGTAGCGTGCCAGCTGGGTGCCACACCTTAGGAAAGATGTGGACAAATCAGAGTCCAGAGGAGAGCAACGAAAATGATAAAAGGCTTAGAAAACCTGACCTATTAGGAAAGATTTTTTAAAAATTTTTTTTAAGTGGGCATGTTTAGCCTTGAAAAAAGACGACTGAGGTGGGGACCTGATAACAGTCTTCAAATACGTTAAGGGCTGTTATAAAAAAGAGGATGGTGAGCAATTATTCTCCATATCCACTGAATGTAAGACAAGAAGTAAGGAACTTAATCTAAATCCCCCCTAATGCAGATTAGGTAGTAGAAAAACTTTCTAACTAGAAGTATAGTTAAACTCTGGAATAGGACTCCAAGGAATGTTGTGGAAGCCCCAGGATTGGTGCTTTTTAAAAAACATGCTGGACAAACACCAGTCAGGGACGATCAAGGTTTACTTCGTCCTGCCTCAGCGCAGGGAGCTGGACTTGACCCCC
Source organism: Eretmochelys imbricata (assembly GCF_965152235.1). NCBI lineage: Eukaryota > Metazoa > Chordata > Testudines > Cheloniidae > Eretmochelys > Eretmochelys imbricata. Next base: position 116,384,452 of record NC_135577.1, read on the forward strand.
AGCTCTACATTTCTAGAATTCTATGAAACATTTTTATTTATGCTCAAATAAATTTGTTAGTCTCTAAGATACCACAAGTACTCCTGTTCTTTTTGCGACTACAGACTAACAGGGCTGCTACTCTGAAACCTATGAGAAACACACTTACCCACATGCTTATCTTTAAGCACATAAATAGCCACAGTGAAGTCAAAGGGACTACTCACAAGTAAGTTTAAGAACAGGCGTAAGTGTTTGCAGGATCAGGCCTAAATACATGTTTGAGTATATCAAAAGAGCAGAGGTCTTCAAAAAGATTCAGAGCAAAATCATTAGACTTGTTTAAGAAATTCTGAATCTTAAAACACTAAGGGTACGTCTTCATTACCCATCGGTTGGCAGGTAGCGATTGACTGATCCCCGAATTGATGCCTGTACTCCACCTTGGCAGGAGGAGTAAGTGGAGCTGACGGGGGAGCCGCCATGGTTGACTCACCGGCGTGAGGACGGCCAGGTAAGTCGAACTAAGGTACTTTGACTTCAGCTTTGCTATTAGCGTAGCTGAAGTTGTGTATCTTAGTTCGAACCCCCCAGCCCGAGCCCAGGCCTTAGAGAGATTCACCAATATATGTGCTTACAATGCTTTACAGTTACACGCATTAGGCTGTAGCTTTAAATGTTACAGCCACTATACCACTCACTGTACAACAAATTTGCTTATTCATAGAGTATCAAGTAACACTGCATTAATTTGTAATGCTCTGGCCTTGGGCTGCTCTAATTTAAACTGGAAATACGTTTCTTTCCAGAACTCAATCCATCAAAGCTATTACAGCAATTTCAACATCGCTCTCACCTCACAGAAAGCTCCTGCAAAGCCCTGCTGACATAGACAACGGAATCCATTGACCAGGTCCTCACAGTGTCCTCCATTTTGACATGGATTGCTTGCACATTCATTTATTTCTATCTCACAGTTTTTTCCTAGATAACCATGAGGGCATAAGCAATGGTAACCATTCACTTCATCCTACATAGAGGGGGAGGAAAGGGCAAGACTGGAAATAAATGTTTATTGTAAAGTACGGTGTACCTCACATTTTCAAGATTGATCTTGAATACTGTATTTACAAACAGCATCAGACAGATTTTGGCTCTATTAAAAGAAATAAATCAAACTCATGAATTAAGCAATATACAAGCAGTTTGTGTCTCCTCCCACTTCATCTTCTTATTGAACTAATCTGTAGATACACATATTGCATACAAGCACTGAATTAATATGAATTTTGATTTAAGATTTTAAAGCACTTTCCCTTACAAAAAGTTAATGTGATTAATATATTTTACAAAAAGATTACCTTACAAGTCCCTCCATGTTCACATTGTCCATGACAGTCATTAATATCTATTGAAAAAAATATACAAAGACATCAAAAATTTACAGCAGAAGTTGAACCCCTTGAAGTCTAAGGGTCCAGAATTTAAAAAAAAAAAAAAAAAAAAAAAGAAGAAGTCAGTACTAATTATTTTGAAGGAAGGATTTTGACAGGATGCTTAGGGGTAAATAGGTTTGATATCTGACTGCCTTAAAACTCACTCATGTTTAAAATCAGAATACAAGCTAAAGTATCATATCAATTACATTCATTATTTGAGACAATATTTTTCTAAGGTAGAATGGAAAGACTGTATTTTAAACTATATCATTCAGTATATCGTGTGTTTGTATGTTTACAGTTTTAGTCCAATTCCACAGTGGAAATCAAATGCTTTATATCCAATAAATAAAGCATTTCTACAGACTTCAATATGCACTCCCAGTTTACTTTGCCAAAAGTTAGAAAAGCTACAGAGGCATTTTGAAACAGCATAAAAGTTCTTTTCCCTTCAGTCATTTAGAACTATGCTACCATAATCTGTAATAGTTCTTTTTTTAAAAGAGAAAGTTACCCTGGGTCGATATATATATATAAACACACACACACACACACACACACACACACTCTAAAAGAAGAAATACTAACTGATATGACAATTTACTCCTTTCCATCCTGGAATGCAGTCACAGTAATATCCACCAATGAGATTTTTGCAAGAGTAAGCATTAAGACAGGGTTTCCCCTCACACTCATTAGCATCTGTGAAACAAGATAAAAGAAGAGAATAAAGAACAAACCCAGAAACAGACCCCCTTTGCACCAAGCAAAGCCTCCATGCAATCCAAGCATCAGTTACAAGAAACAGTAGAATTTTACTTATGTATGCCACGAAAACAGTCTCTATATTGTAGCTTTTCAATGCAAATTCATTTACATTCTTTTACATGCAAGTAAGAACATCTTCCCCTTAGACAAATCTCACAGATAGTGTTAGTTATGAAAGTGAGAGAAGGCTTTTCCCCGAGTAAATTACTGTCACACTAATTATAAATCAGCCATTGCCACCATTAAGAAGGAGCTACCATCACCACTATTGTATTTTGAAACAGAAAAGTAAACAGGCATCCTCTAAGATCAGTTACAATTGTATGTAGGTGTCAGCTTAGATGCTTATAGGTACTCGTGTTTGCTTCCAAAACTATTAAGCAGGAACCAAGATATCAAGAATAAGTGACACATATCTTACAAGTTCACTGAAATATCTATCCTGATATAATAGAGCTGAATACACACAAAAAAATTAAAAAACCCCCAATGAGTAAATGCAAAGTGTGGAACTGTCTTCAAGAGCCATAAAAAGCAATTACTTACCAAGCTGGCAGGTTGCTCCAATCCACTGCTGTGGACATATACACTCAAAGCCATTAACACGATCAACACAGGTCCCTCCACGAGCACAAGGGTTAGACTCACATTCGTCAATATCTGTAAAATGAAAAGACAGACATATAGAACATTTCTGGAAAGTATGAATTGAGATTTTTTTTTCAAAAGGGAGCAAGGGATTTAGTCACACATCTTAAGTGAACAGTGTGGATAAATCCTCTGCACTGCCTAGAAAGTCTCAACCTTTGTTCTTATTTAACTTCAACATGAAAAAAGTTTCAGGACTTTCTGTGTGTGATCTATGACACCTCAACATTGGTGACATACAGTGTTTTTTTTTTTTTTTGGTTTTGATAGTATACTGTTCTGTATTTTCCCACTATATTCCAATGAAACTAAAATCTCTTTGGGGACTGAAAGCTGCCACTTAAACACAGTTTTCACACTGTACAGTGCTGTGTACACCATTGTTTATAAATGTATGATTCCCAAAATTTTCTGGAAGATCTCTGTCCTCGTAAAGTAAGAAGATTCACTGAATCTATTAGCACAGATTAAGAGGTTTAGGTACTCCTTCACAGGTGCCTTCAGTTAAAGCAAACCAAACCAAACATTCCCTAAGGCATATGAACTAGTGTACACTACCCACAATGAACTGGTTAATAAATTCCACATATTCAAACTAAAAAGGCTTTCAGATCGCTAATATGAAGTCAGCAACATGACCGACTCTGCTCTTAAGCTAGTTTAAGCGGTGCTCCGGTGTGGTAATGGAGTTAAAACATCACTAATTTGCAATCCATATAGAATGGAGTACAAAATATTTACACATAAAATTATAAATTAAGCAGTTTGAAGAGAAACATTTTCATAACATATATTACTATGCAGGAAGATTGATTTATTTAGGTGCAAGGAAACTTGGGGCATAACATACATACACTGTGTTACATAAAGCGAGTAGTTAGACTTAGGGCTTGTCTACACACACACTACAGCAGCGCCATTGTAGCAGTTTTGTGGAGACGCTACTATGCTGCTGGGAGAGCTTCTCCTGTCGGCATAGTTAAGCCACCTCTGCAAGAGGTCACAGCCATGTTGATGGGAGAAGCTCTCCTGTTGAATAGCCCTGTCTACACTGGGGAGTTAGGCTGGTATAACTCTTTCACACCCACGAAGTGTGTATGCAAGTCTGATGCATGTTTGTAATGCAAACGGGTCCTTAGTTACACTTTTGTTAACTTTTAGTCCTATACTGCAAAACTAGCTGCTTCTTTCAATGCCTTCCTGTTTTTCTAAGTAACACAAGAACAAAACCATAGAAATACCTGATAAAACACCGTTTGAAATTCACAACTACTGAACAAAAATCAACTGGCACAGCATGTTACCTACTTTGCCACGTAGCAGATCTTATTCAGCAAAGTGTATAAAAATCCTTCAAGCCCAATATGCTAAAATCAGCTGAATTGTACCTACCAACAGCACACGTTGGTCCGCTCCACCCTGATGGACAATGGCATTTGAAGCCTGATGAAATTTCATGGCAGCTCCCACCATTAGCACAAGGATTTGATACACAAGCATGCTCAGCTAAAGAGAAAAGAAAGGTTTTCCTAAGTAGAATGATTACACAGTAACACCACAACCAGGGTCTAAGATTATTTTTATTGGACACCTTCTAGCCAGAACTCACTCACTAGCCAGAGGCAACATAAAAAAGGGAGGATGCCTGAACAGATGGGAAGCTCAGGCTCTCCCATCCTTACCTGCTATGATAGGAATGGTGCTAGATTACTATCAGGGGACTGAACCTGGACCCTGCTCAGGGGCATCATCTTTCATATGAGCCTCTCACCTCCTGTAACTGCTAGGAAACAAATGAGAGACCACCTAAATGTCTCAGAACCACCTGATACTTGGAGGTATGTCCACTAACCTATTTCTCCCTGCCACTCCCTCCACAGCCTCTGCTTTTTGACCTTTCACTTCTGAACTGCTCCAGTGCCTTTCTCTACTGATACTCCTACTACAGCTTTCCCAAGATAAACAGCAACAGTTCAAGTGAGAAAGGTTTCATTTATAGAGTAATTCACTCTGTGGCTGTTCCCTGGGAATTATTTTGGGGACTATATTATTAGTCCGATGGCCGGTAATATACAGGAGGTCAGACTAAATGATCACAGTGCTCTCTTCTGGCCTTGGAACCTATAAAGTAGAGCTGCCTGCAAACTCAGAACAGCAATGCACTGGATTATTTTTGGAAGGTTTTACACAACTAGAGAAATAGTTATTTTAAAATCAAGTTAGACTCTGGATGATTCAGGTGCTTATCATTTATCAGGGAATGTTTCCCTTTTTGACCTTAACACACAAGGAGGTTACCCAGTTCACATTTAATACAATTTGTTCTGGGCAGCAGTTAGTCGTGGGGGCAATAGAAGTGATTTAACACTACAACAGCTCAATAAACCAATCTACTTTATCAACAAGCAGTCTAGCCTTAATCTGTAGTAATTATAGCTAAAAAGCCATGGCATTAGGAGCCACACATGCATTTTGAGCCCGTCTCCCTTTTTGCCAAGAGAACTAGAAACTTCCGCCATCACACTTTAACAAAGTGAAGAATATATTCTATTATTGTCCATGTTATCCACATTGGTGCAACAAGATCGGCTAGCTACAGCTATAGTCAAGATTTACTACTTCCATAGCACCACTAGACCACATAGCTCCATATAAGAATAAATTAAGCCAGGGGTATGTTTTGATAAATTTACAGTCTATGTCTGGAGATAACACAATGAATCAAGATCAATAGGTAAGTGGGAGAGAGAGAAGGAAGGAGGAAAAGTGCTCAGAGGAAACAGAGTAGGGACACTGTTCCCCTTGCCAACAGTGATTCATGAACAGCAGATTTTGATAATTTGGAAGAGTCACATTAAGTAGTTACCATCATATTGAGATTAGATGCTGGAGTGGCAATGGGGAGCTCCAGTGGTAAACACTGGAGGTTAGCAGTGGAACAATAGCTGAAGTGAGTGAGATTTTTGAAGAGGTTTGATGGAATGAGGACGTTTGGCAACAAAGAGAGAAGAAGTAGTCTACAGAGTGGTCTGAAGAGTTCAGTGAGCAGTCATAGCCCATCAATTAAACTGAGCAGGGATAAGAGTGCAGGGAGCAATGGTGAGAACAAGAAAGGAGATGTATGCAGAAGATTCAGGGATAATCTGACCATAGTTACAATACAGTCAAACATGAACAGCCAAAAAAAAAAAAAACCAGGGAAAAGAGAATAAAAGAAATATAGCATAGCTATGAAACAGAGAGGAAGTAATTATCAGAGTGGAATCGGATAGGCTCAGAGCTGCTACACTGACATCAGAGAAGCTAGAGGGGAGGAGGCTACAACAGAATTATGCTCCAAAACTCTTCTTCTGTGCTCCCCTGGACATAGTTTTGTAACTAACATTTTAATCTCAACTGTTCTTGAGAATACTCCATAGCAGGCCTTGAGCAGAGTTTTTAATCATAGTTTAATCCTGCTGAATGGGGTCCAAACTGTGATATCCCTTTGTAGGAAATGTAGTTTCTTTTCTTCAAAGTGAGCGGAATAACTGGCTCATTGACTTTCTAAAAGTAATTTTTTTAAAAAAAAAATTAAAATATTTATGTGCCCTCCTCTCTCTTCTTTGATCACAGTTAGAATACCTGCCCAGGTAGACTTCTACTTTACTACAGGAGTCAGGGCTAGAAGCGACTTTCACAAAAGCCTGTAGCATCCTTAAGATGATCCAGGTGTATATGCACATGTGCGCACAGGAAGAAGGGAGGGAGAGAGTACAGCAGAAAAAAGGTATGCCTGCACCCTTTTCCCAAAATAATATGGTACAGTTTAATACTGGGGGGAGGAAAGGGAAGCAGCATAAGAACAAAAACAAACAAAACAAAAAAAAAAAAGGAAGAAAGGAGACACACTGGGCCTGATTCAATCTCCAGTGCAGCCAGCGGAAGACTTTCCATTGTCTTCAGTAGTTTTTTGATCAGGTCTTTAAGAAGGAAGATAGCAGGACGCTAGGTAGCAACACAATCTGTACCCCTCCCTCCAAGGACCTGAATTTGCAGGTTGGTGGAAAAATCATCTTCCTGCTTCCCAGAAAGGAAAAAAAATTTGGATTTTGGAAGGGACCTCTTTTGATGACTAGCTTTGAAAGGGAGGGCAGCTTTAAGTATAAGAAACAATTCCTCCCTCTCTCCATATGTGGCTTAGCTGCGGGATGTATCACTGCAGGGAAACCAGCAGGCTGCTTAGAGCACACAGCTTCCTTTCCCCTCTTCAACTGCTTAACATAGCTTCAAATTAAAGTAGATGCATGCAATGGTCATCAGTACCGATTTCACAATTCTTTCCAGAGTAACCATCTGGGCAAGCACAGTGATATTCATCTGGTTCCGTGTTCATACAGGTTCCGCCATTCAAGCATGGGTGGTGATTTCCACAGTAGTTTAAATCTGGACACAGAAAAGAAAAGAAAATGGCAGCTGACAGGTGTAACATAAATCCCAAAGTTACTGTTTTAGTCCACAGTCAAGAGACTACAGGCAGACATACAACGCCTTCCTGGCTTGAATAACATTATATCCTCCTCCCACTTAATCCATTTTGACTTCAAGTCATCAATCCCTAGCAAGCCTGTCGTCCATCCTTTCTTATTCCACAGAGAGCAATGAGATAAGAGAGAGAACTGTATCAGTAAGAGGGGAAAACGTATCATTCCGAGCCCTTTGCCTTAAAATGTTTTTATTTTATGATGGTTGAGCAGTCATCTGCCACAAAAAGGATTAGTCACAGATGTGCTCAGATAATTGCACACTGCAAAAACAGTTAATAAGTTCAGTTAATCAAGCAATTTTATTAATTTTTCCTGTAAATTAACATTAAGTACCTTTGTTACATAGCAGACCACCCCAGTTGGTTTCACAATTACACTGCCATGGTTCTTTACAGCTCCCATGAGCACAGCCTGGGTAGCGGACACACTCATCACAGAACTGTCCTTGCCAACCATAATGACACCTAAGAAGTAAGTGCACATGTTAAACGTGCTTAGTTATCTGCAGTACAGGTATTTAGAGTGTTATATGTTGAACAATCCACTTGTTTTAAATAATGAATGATAAATGTAACAGAATATTGAAGTGTTATTTTCTCTTTTAGAACTTGTTCTGCAACTTGCCTAGTTCAAGAGTGGTATGAATCTTTACTATAATTCACTAGGAACAAAGAAAGCAGACCCCCAAAATATCACAATAGCTTATTCTAAAACAGTACACACACGTACAAACCTGTTCTTTCACAAGAGATCCAGCCCGACACCAGTTAGAAACTGTCATGCCTCACGGTTGTGTAAAAAGATGGACTGCATAACCTATTAATTATTTGAAATGAAGACTGCAAATTCTTTTAGTGGACCAAGAGGCATACATTGTATTTTTGTTCTGTGAAGATGGCTGGTGAGAGATTAGCTAATTTGTTCTAGAGTACTACACTTATTTCAAGACCTGGGGGTGATCAAAGATGCAGCTGTCTTGTCAATTTTCTCCGAGTTATTTTAAGAACTCTTTCTGCAGATTTAATCTGTTATGTTCCCACTGTTCTTTAGCAGCTTATTCTAGTGTCCTCCTTACTTGGAGCAGACAAAATAAAGTAATGAACACTTGAGAAATACACAAAAATTAAAGCAAGTAAAAACCACTTGGTAACAAAACTTTAAACTAGGTTTCTTCAAAAAAACCTTTCCCTTCAGATTGGATTTGTTTGTAACAATGCAGACATATACTACAAGGCCAGAATTCTGTTAGCAAAAATACCTGTGTGCTCTATAGGGAAGTTTTGTCTTGCACTTTAAAAAAAACTTAAGTCTCCAACAAGAAGTTATGGCTTTTTTAAGTCAGAAGGAAACTCACTGAATAATTATAGCATTAAAGAGACTGCCCCAAGAGAGCAGGTGTACTATGTTAAATTACCACCAACAAAAACAGCAAGAATTCCTTCCTTACCTCAGATGGTCTTTTTTAAAAAGTATCTAAATTTTCCACTACAATCCTATTTGACAGTTAATTTGAACTGGTTGTCTGTTGAACTGGCTATTAAATATGCTTCACTATATCCAGAAAGTCTCTTTAGAAAAATCGATTAGACTACATTGTATGGATATAATCCCCATATGCTCTGAGAGGGAGGAGTGTCAGCAACAAAACTACATTTTTCATATCCATGTCAGTGTCTCAATATCAGTACCCCTTTGGAATGCAGTAAAAGAACAGAACTAACATTTGTAGCCACCTTGTGAGTGGAAGAGAGGAATCAAATAGGGAATCCCAATTCACTAGGGACTAATACATTAGACTGTTTAATAAGGAGTTGTGGTTCCTGAGACCATACGCTGATGATAATGATAATTGGTCCTCTGTGTTAATACCAACACAAACTACTCCTTGCTTAAAGCTATGAATTTCTGCTCTTCTATGTTTAGTTACAAAGGTAGCTTTTTTCATGTACAAACATATGTTTAGTGTCTCACTGGTAAACTTCTGGAACTATACCGTGGAAGTGACAGTGCTAGAGATTCCTACTCACATTGTAATCCCCACAATTTGTAGGTAACTAAACACAGTTATCTACATATTTCAGGAGACAAAGTTTATTCAGATAATTAAAAGATTCAGATAAACGGGGGTTGCCAGGAATCTGCTGAATATATAAGCTCTACAGGACAGCAGTTCTCTCCTCTTGTGTTAATATGTTGCATGGTGAAATGAGATAAATAATATTAGAAAGCTAGTTCATACTAAAAATTCATCCTCTAGGCAGTACCAATTACATACCCACAGAGTACAGCTGTTTCCATGCTAGGATACCTACTTATGGTAAAGCATGCATGATTTCTTTAATGTTTTAAATTTTGGCAATACAATTCTGATATTTAAGTGCATTCTCAACACACACACACACACACTTACTTCAGCTACTGTAACTTGGTTCATTATTGCCAACACAAAGTCTGTTTTAATCCAAAGAATAAATACCTACTGACAAATGTTGCATGTCAACGTGACTATGACAGGAAAGTGTGTTTCAATAACTCCTATTTAAATGGGCTATGAGAAACTGAAAAGCTTATGCATTAGCAAAGCAGAATAACTGGTTAAATTTCTCTTTTAAAATTGTGATGTGCTCTAGGAGCACAGAGAGGGCAATGTAAATTATCTTCTGAAAAATGGAATTACAAAGCGGTTTTAGCCCCTGCTAGAACACACAAAAATGTTTATTTGGTAGGAAAGGGTTACTGCTTGTTCATGACATTAACTGTAAACTTTGTTTCCGGTATAAGTTGAGTTACCATAATAGCCCTAGGGAAATCATTTCTACAAGCTACCAGGAGTCCAACCAAAGGAACACTATGTTTACGAGTCAAAAGGTTACTATGTGGTAAACTGATCAGTCTTCAGTTTACAAGGAAGAGCAAATTAGGATTTCCTCTCAAACAGGAAGTCTGGTCGCATCCTACATTAGCAGGTGCTAGAACAGCTTTAATTCCACTTCCTTCTTGAAAGATAACTTTTACATGGATCTCTGCTTACTCCTAGAGCAAAATGTGATAAAAAGAAAAAGACTGGTTCAACGGTTTGTGTATTGAAACCTGTGAGAAAATCATGTCAAAGCATTAAGGAAAAGAACTTCAGTTCACCATGATAAAAACAAAGGTTTAGAGGGGAGTGGAGTTACATTTAGAAAAAAGAGAATTCATCTATTTCGCCCCAGTAAACAAAGTCTAAAGAGAAGCAGTTTATGCAGCCAACAGTGGACTAGATTAAATTTCTGCCATTATGAATGGAAAAGCATACTTGAAGTTTCTATAATCCTAGGATTAATTTTGAACCCGATTATGAATATTGTAAACCATTTTTCCTATTTAAAGTGGAATTCACCCTGTACAAACACCTAGGCTCAGAAAATCCAAGATTCTTGATTGGGATTAATTTCTTGTCCCTTTCTCCCTTCCCTTTTCTGCCAGTTTTACTAGCACTAACTTTACGACCATGGCAATGCAAAAGCAAATCAGAGCTAGTTTAATCTAAATTTCTGGGTCACTATCAGTACAAAGGAAGTTACCATAAATAGATTGTTATAGTTTAACCTTCCCTCAGGAAATCACTAAAGCATACACATCAAGTCTTAGATCAGACAGGTCCTCTACGTCAGGTTTAAGATCAACAAAGGGAGTGCAACAGGCACATGATCTTCAGTAATTTTAATTAAAAACCCTTAAAAATAATGACCAGTTCTACAAACTTAGCTTAGCTGCTTTCAAAAGCAAAATGAAAAGGGCTGCATTTTCTTTAGACTATAGAGGGATTGGTAACAATGGAAACCTACAGTTTAGATTAAGGCTGAAGTAGGCTATTTTAAAGAACAGTATTAGCAAAACACGTAGGGACATCAAATTTCAAACTAAATAAAGGTAACCAAAAAGGAAATAATTGTGCAGCAGCTTACTACATATGCAGTTATTTTAAGCTATATTAGCATGAACTGTATCAATATATTTAGGTTTGTATAAAATATTTGTTCACATTACTAGTGAAGCATGGCATGAAGTAGGTAAATGAGGATTGACAGCCAATACATTTGTAGAAATGCTAAGTCTGAGTGCATTAAGGCAGTGTGAAACAGCTGACACAAGGTCAAGATATCCCACAAGAGTTTAAAATAAATAAAAGTATCTGGTATACACTGCAGCCTCAAATTGTATTCAGAAACAGCAGCAAAAAGCATTGAAAGGCAAGAATGAGTGACAATGTGGCTGCAATATGTTTCTTTAACTGGAGTTTTTATATTCTACTACAAATAGATTAGATTTAGAAGTGTGAAGACTATACAAAGTTAAGACCCAATCTGTCGAACCATTTTGTGGAAGAGGAGTATTCACCAAAACAAGAAACAGACATTAGTAACCATCATGCAGTTGAAGCGTCTGATCTGGCAAAGTACTGAGATGTGCTCAGAGTCTACTGACCTTAGTAGGGGTTAAGGATTCTTGGCATCTCTCTGGTGGTGCTTGCATCTTGTATGATTGGGCCCTTAGTTTTCAAAAACAGATTCTTGGGGCTTGTCTACATTACCCGCAGGATCGACAGGCAGCAATCGATCCAGTGGGGGTCGATTTATTGCATCTAATCTAGATGCGATAAATCGACCGCTGAGTGCTCTCCTGTCGACTCCCATACTCCACTGGAGTGAGAGGCGCAGGTGGAGTCGACGGGGGAGTGCCAGCTGTCAATTCACCACAGTGAAGACACCGTGGTGACTAGATCCAAGTACGTCAACTTCAGCTACATTATTCACGTAGCTGAAGTTGAGTAACTTAGACCTTGATCCCCCTTCCCCCAGTGTAGACCAGATCTAGGTTAAACACATGAAATTATAAAGCTGCCAATGCATGATCCTGTTCACTTTGCTGTTTCATGGAAGTCTTTGCCATTTACTGCATGTAATTTACTTTATTTTCATTTTTCAACTTGTTCTACTTTAAGCTTTTGAGAGGAAAAATGGATCTAGTTTAACACTCAGAAATAATACCACAAGTGTTTGCAAAGTAGACTCACTGGAGACATTTGGATCTTATTCCTCTCTTATTCACCTACCAAGACAATCAGGCTATCCCTGTTTAAAATAGGCCAATGACTTAGAGGCTATAGAACAGCACATTGTACACTGGAATTCGTTAAATCACCACTCTCTCTCTCCTAGCCACATAGATCTGTGGAAATCAGGATTTAGCTGCACACTTCTTTCCTATGAGAGAAGTAGCTGAGCTGAAGTTTCACTAGACAAAACTCGTAACATACGTTACTGTTGAACAAAACTAACATTAGCGACCAGACAGAAAAGGTGTGTGAGGTAATTATATATATTTATTGGACCAACTTCTGTTGGCAAGAGACACAAGCCTTCAAAGTTACTCAGAGCTCTTCTTCAGGTCTGGGTGACCAGAGCAGCGAAATTGACTTACAAAGAGGGACATCTTAATTTTGAAAGCTCCTCCCTTGCAGAAGCCAGGGGAGCATTTCATATGTCAGACTGTCACATGAGTCAGACTCCATGCATAGGGTCCAGGGATAGCACCCTGACAGGAATCTCAACAACTGAAAGCAGCTGGGCTTGGAATTGCATATGGACTTCCCTTGGGGAGTCCAATTAATCTTTTGCATCTACTTTCAGCTAGTAGGCTTCATGGTCTGGCTAAATATTTCCAGCCCTGGTGGTAACAAATCTATATTATCAATGTTCAAAACAAAGGTGAGGAAAAACTTATTTACACTCAGAGCTAAAGCCCACCTTAAAGGCTAATTATCTCTAAAAGAAATTAACTGCAAGTGGGCTGAATCTAGTGATCTTGAGTCCCATCACTTTGTTTTTACTGGTCTCTCTTTAAGAGTAACATGAATTGAATGGCTCACACACACACACACACACCCACCCACCCACCCACCCCCCATCAAAAAAATCCTTTTTGGGGGGCACAGATTTATGCCAATTTGCAGACCACACTTCTATAGACTGATAAAACTCCTCAATACAATATGCAGGATTCTTTCATTATATCTGCATTAACAGATACTTCACCACTACAGTTGCACTTCAAAAAAACCAAAAACAAACAGGAGTACTTGTGGCACCTTAGAGGCTAACAAATTTATTAGAGCATAAGCTTTTGTGGGCTACAGCTCACTTCATGGGATGCATAGAATGGAACATATAGTAAGAAGATTTTATAAACACACACACACACACACGGTGGAAGTTGCCATACAAATTGTAAGAGGCTAATTAATTAAGATGAGCTTCAGTATCCCTCTACCATGTATCCTGGCAGGCTGCGGAACATTAGGCTCCTACCACTCTTTTGGTTAAAGCAGTTCAAGGAAGCGGAAGGAACCCATTACACTTCCAAAGGCTGAGCTGAAACACTTCAGCCTAAAATAAAAATCCTACATCCTGCAAGGCAGAAGCAAACATCACAACCGTGTCCTGTTACTCACATGTGTATTTTTTTCCCTACAGAACCTTCCTGACAATAATAAAACTCCTCCTGCACTTAGACTTCAATTAGAAATTTTAGCCAAAACATTTATGACAGGAAAACAAAGCAGATCCAGTGATGCTAATGACAGAAGCAAAATGCATCATTCAGTGGGTGGAAAAAAATCCACTAAATCTTCTGATGACATACACAGGATGGTGTTGCACAAGCCAGAACAATAGCCATGTCTAGTTATTTACTTAAAATAGGTATAGTCTGCTTAAATTTAAGAGTTAAATTGTTATATATTAGGAGACAATGCTGTCTAGTTACTAGAAGAGGACACTGAATTGGGGATCCAAGTTTTAAGACCTGTTCTTGTACAAGCTCAATGAGGAGTGCTTAGCGATGTCTGCTCAGGTCTGTTAGAGGCTTTTTCCCTCCAGATCTGAGAAAAGCTTAAATTGGGCCTCCCTCGTCTTCTCAAGAAAGAATGCCAAACTGAACACCTATCAGGAATATGCCCTCTACACCAAAACAGAAAAGGCACCTTGAGTCCCAAGTATTCAGCAGGGTAACCACATTAAAAGAAGCCTGGAGACTTCGCTTCAGTCATAGGTTCTAAACCCCTGTGTGAGAAAAGGCCCCAATGCTTTTTTGTTTTGTTTTGTTTTTGTTTTTGTTTTTTGGGGGGGGGCGGGGGTTACTGTTGTATTTGAACAGTCTTTAAACAACTAATCCTAAAACTACACTAACTACAACTGTACTATTTACAGTAGTACTAATTATACAGACACATATACACACACGAAGAGAGGACTTAAATTGCATAGTGTGCAAAAAGCAATGGACACTGCCAAGGGTTCCCTCTTGTAAGCACAAGCAGTAAGAAAGAAATGAGGAAAGATTGGGCCCAACTGCTCTTTATCTCTCGGAGAGGGGGAGCAAGCGTACCTGGGGGCACTGATACCACCCCAATGAACAATGCTGGCCAAAATCTCATTTCCAGTCCATTTGACTTCGTCTAAACATCCTCTATAGGACACGTTTCTCTTTATATTTTAGAAATGAATTTTTTTTGAAGAACAGATGCATGATATACACCTACCATAGTTCTATGCTGATTAAGTTTTAATTTAATAACATATTGAATACTGAGATTTGGGCCTTTTAAATTGTTTTTGAAGCAAGATTATTTTTAAGCTTTTACAGAGAAACTAAAGGAAAGTATACAGACTTTATACACAGCACTACCATCCTGGCAAGGTGGGAACAATGTAGCTCGGATACTAGACATACCTGGAACTTCTCCAAACACATGCCAAAGTGGATCATGAGGAAATGAGAGATTAAATTATTAAGTCAATGACAACTTGTTGAGAATGGTACCAAAAGATTCAGATAACCTATCTAAGAACTAGCCTTTAGGTTCCCCCATATCTATTGGCCATCCGGGATCACTGTGGTGTGCAGGGCCCAGTTACTCTGAATAAGGTTACCTCAACAAATAACTGTTGGACCAAAGTTAACCCATTGTTGTATAGAAAAAACAATATAATCTAGTATTTAAGATCTGCTGTTGTCCAAACTGTAAAAAAAATCCACACACCAAACACACACACACAAAAACAAATCACCCTCACCACCTGAACTTTTAAACAATAGTCTGTGATGTGAATCAGCTCAAGGTACTGTGATCAACAAGAGCACTTAGCCTGCAACTTAAGAAAAACCCAGTTTTTAAGGCAGATTGGTGGTCCCAAATCTAGCTATTTTATCAGACCGTTTTTAACAGTTGATTCCGATCTACACAAGAAGCAATTGGTTTGATATCAATGTCATTTTGCCTGTCATCTGAGCAAGCTTTTCATGGTTGTTTCTTCTGAATGGACTCTGCAGTAAAATCACCACCACATGAGGAAAGCCATTTCTGAAGCACAGCCTATTCCTTACCAAGTAGAATTCCTACTTATAATGCTATGCCCTGTAAAATACTTTAAAATTACTCAACTCCATGTGAAAGAGGACTTGTGGCACCTTAGAGACTAACAAATTTATCTGAGCATAAGCTTTCGTGAGCTACAGCTCACTTCATTGGCTCCTACTCTGAAACCTGTCAACTCCATGTCAACTTATTCTAGAATGAGGTACCAGCATAACCACCACTTTCTCAAGAGAAGAAAATAAAACAGAATGAAAAAAATCCTATTCCTCGCCCCCCAACCACAGGACACATCAGACCATTAGTTCTCAAGATAACTTTTTACAGGGGCTTGCTATAGGGGTTCCCAAAACAAGTTAAAATGAAGACCTTTATTTTTGTTTTCCTTCCTACAGTGCTAACCAGACAAAAAGATTAATTGATAAATAGCTCAAGCAACACTAACAAAAGGACTTAAAAATCAGAGGCAAGAAAGCTTTCCAGCAGATAAGGATGACAGTCCTGCTCCTGCCAAAGGCATAACTGAGAATTTAGTTATTTACCAGTGGAATGGCTGCATCAGACTGCTACGGTTCTAAGGTCTGCCTCTGCAGAAGCACTTAGTCCAAGGAATCACTCTGAATTACTTGATATCAAGAGTAAGAAAGCAAAAAGCTACTTCAATAAAAAGCTATAATTAGGATCCTCACACTAAATCAGAGATTAAAAACAGATTTTGAAATTTTTTTCTGTATACAAAAACAATTGTGAAGTTTCAGAATAGGGCAAATCAGTTTATGAGCCAGACAACTGGCACCAGCAGACTTCCACTCCTCTCACACCCATTCGCCTTCCTCCCATTTTTCATTTTCCTTTAGGAGTTAGAAAGCAGTCATTGTTTTTACCTGTTAAATGAGGGTGGCAATAGTCCAAAAATCCAAAGAAGGAATTTAGATTATAATTCAATAGCTCCAAATGCAATTATCCCAAGTATATCTAAACAGTCTTCCTTGCAAGGCTGTAAACAAAAGGTCATGCCTGCAAGTCTTGTTTATACTTCACTCCACGTTTTTATAGAAAATTTCTACCATCTAGTCAAAGTGTTATTTTCTAAAGTACACCAATCTCTACCATGGCATGCAAGAACGAGGTACATTAAGTACCAACTGTGAGGCTGGCTTGTCCAATCAGTAACAAATCATTTACGGAAATATATTTTAAGACTTGTTGCATTAATGGGAGCTTTAGTGTCATTGTATTAACTTCTATAGATCAGTCCAATATCTCTTTGAAGGACATGAAGATCAAGGCCTTTTTTTTTTTTTTTTTTTTAAACAGGGTATAAAACTGTAGTATCGACCTACTAGTAAATCTTTGATACCTTAGTTAATTCTAACAGTCTCTCCACTTGCTAACCAATTTCCATGGATTCGTGACATCATTTGTCGGTATGAGGCAAGTCTCCAAAAAGGGCCATATTTTTGGAGTTTAATGAACCCTCCCTACACCTCTCCACCCCCCATATACATAAAGTAAGCTTTCCAATGGTATGTTCAAAAGAAGAGCTGTCAAGTGGTGCTGGAAGACTGTAGGCAAGGTGAAACAATGGTATCCAAAAGGAGAAAGTGTCATTTTTTGCAGTTCTAGAAATACTCCAACATGACTATGACTACAGTTTTTGCTGTTTCAGTTAATTTCAAACACCTTAAGGTGGTGCTTATTGGCCAAAACTATGACATTACAAGATTTTTTTTTTTTTTTTTTTGGTTTTGCACAGGCAAGTTTTTCCCCCCCAGAAGAGATGAAGCTGTTTAACATGCAGGAAAAATGGCAAATATCTACATTTTGCAATATACTAACATGAAATGTTTTCACACGGCATATTCTTAATTGTTAAAGTATTTTACAAGGGAAAACATTTCCTATATTTCCAATTGACATTTGCTGACCAGATCAAGCTCACACTGAAGATTGTGCACCAGTAGCAGTAGATTTCATGCCCACAGTTTGTATTGCACAGTGGAAGATAAATGTATTTGAATTCCTAATGTAATGCTTCTCCATTTGTAAGCTTTTGTACATACAATGCAACATCTAGTCTGCCTGGAAGAAGGTTTTAGTTTGCAGCTAGCTCTGCATGCAGTACTAGCCTTTGAAATATTCTAGAAACTAGCTTTTTAATTCAGATATGCTTAAATACAGGTCAGCTACAGTGTTAGAGATGAAAATACACAGCTTTATATTATGAATATGCAAAACCTATGAACGAAATGGCAAAACAAGTAGCAGCAAACATACATCTACAAAAAAAGTCCTTGACTCTGCATTGAAGAGGGATGAAAAGAATGTTCTCTCTCTTCCCAGCCATGTCATCCACAATATGACAAACCCATTTGACACTGAGTCACAGCCAAAAGGTACTTATCAACATATTTAATGGACTGCATGTGACAGACATACAAGAGACTCTACTAAAATAACAGATGTTGGTGAAGAACAAATGGAGAGATCTGAGAGATGAACATTTGATTTAATGGGACAGGTAGCTTCTTCGGACAGTTAAGAAACCTGGCATCACTACATTTGCTGACATGGCCAAAACCACCAAACAGAAGTCAGGCGAGAGGGACAATCACAGCAGCTATCAGTCCAAAAATGATCTTCCCTTCCACAGAACGCTGTCCTTAGCAAGGACCTGTCATCCCTATTTGGTATTGGTGGGGAAAAAAACAAAACAAAGAGCCCACTGCTTCAGAGATCTTGCCAAACTGGGAGAGGGTGATGGATAAGCTGCAATTTCTGCAGCAAGGAAGTTGGTAGATTACTAGAGCTGGAAAGGAGATCCACAGAAAGCTGGATTGTTTGCACCTCAATCTAGCCATCAACAAGTCACTGGCTAAACATTCACCATGTGAAGACAGTTTTGAAGAGCATATCAAAAAAGCATCTTGGAAAAGACTGGGATATCTTCATATATAGATAAACCATTGCAACATAGATGGAAAAGTGTGGGTGATGAACTACTTCATGTATTCTTCAAGGGCCCAACAGCATCCGAGTTTCTACAAGATCTTATTTGTGCCTGTACCAGTAGGGATCACTGCACAATCAACTGTGTCTGTAGTCAGAAAAATATTCCCTGCACAGAAATATGTACGTGCCAAGGCAATGAAGACTTGGTAATCCATGCATGCTCGGCAGAGATCATAACGATGAACAAAATCACAATAATGATGGTGACTAGAAATGTCACCAGCATTATTATATTTCCAGGATACCTGTTCAAGTTAATTAGATTTTGTTTTACTCTTTAGTTTGTTGTGATGCTTTGAGGTCACAAAGAAATCCAATTTTGTGTCTTGAAATAATAGACCGTCATTAAGCTAACAAACCAATTAAAGTGACCACTGAAATACCTGCATGTCTTGATGGTGTCATTGTTTACCTTCATTTCTATGAAAATGGCACCACTTGATAGCTCCACATCATACCGCATCTTATAGTAGACATAAGCAGCTTTCAAATGAGGTGCATGTGGGTAGAAGGTACATTAAGACAACCAAATTGGTAGTGTTTGCCACTTTCTGTTGAGACCTTAGGTGTATTTTCACATCTGTCAAGAATCTGGCAGGTGGAATACAATCCATCTGGAGTATTTTTACACCTAGACTTTCCTCTGCTATCTTCTCTTCCAGCAAAAGAGAGGCTGCTGTTTAAACTTCCTGAATATATTGGAGTGAATCCAACTAGACGGAACAGAATAATGGGAAAAGCCTCTAGTCAGAGCCCTTAAAAGAAACTGGGACTCTACTTTTCTGAAATTTAACTCAACTGGGATACCTTAGAAGGGTCCTATGGATATCAAATAAAGAAACAGCTCTTCATGTCCTTTAAAACTAAAGGGAATCCTGTTACAATATCCCCTTGGTTTCTAAAGCTACCCCTTTAAAAAGTCCCCTTCAAATGCATCTGGTCTCTTGGGAGCCTCAACCTAATCTTTAGGGTCCTACGTGTTTTCCCTTTTGAACCTTTCAAAGGTATTTTCTTGCACTCTCTTCTGCTAGAACGCATTCCTATTTACCCTCATCTTGCTGAAACAAATAAAAGCTCTTACACTACCTCTCCTACATGGTTATCTCTCTAGCTTCCCCCCCGCCCTTGTAAAAAAGGTACTACCTTGCTTTGCCTAAGGCTATGTCCACGCTAGCACTTTTTTTCGGTAAAGCTTTTGCCGGTGAGGATGTGAAAAAAAAAAAAATACACCCCTGACTGACATAAGTTTCACTGACAAAAGCGCCAGTGTGAACAATGCTCTGCCAACCCAGCTACTGCTGCTTGTTGGGGGAGGTAGTTATGCCAACTGGAGAGCTCTCTCCCATCGGCATAGAGCGGTTACATGTGAGACCTAGCCTAAGTTTGTGTTGTCTTTTCATCTCAGTCAGTATTTCCTTAGATGCCTTCTCACATCCCACTACGCTGGGCCAAAGAGATCGTGTGGTACTACCTGGACATCAATAAAGCTTCAAAGATGCCCCGCCTGCCTGAACCATAATTCAGGAAAGTAGATGCTCAGTTTTTTCCCCCCCTCAAGCGTTTTCCCATTGGGGAACATTCCCAATTTAAGCGGATGGTCATTTGCCCAAGTCAGAGTCACGGTCTGAACTGGTGGCAGTGAAATCAAATGCCTTTTATAACATTGTAGGCAATGTTGTTGTAGCTGTGTTGATCCCAGGATATTAGGGATACAAGGTAGGTGAGGTAATATCTTTTATTGGACCAACTTCTGATGGCGACAGACAGACACTTTCGAATTTATACAGAGCTCTTCTTCAGGTCTGGGAAAAGAACTCCAAGCATCACAGCTAAATACAAAGTGGAACAGATTCTTTAGCATAGGTAGTTAAAATATATTTCAAGGGACCCTTCAAGGTAAGCAGCCTGTTAACACCTCTCCAGTCATAGCGGAGAAAAGGAAAAGAAAATTTTTTTTGAAAAGGAAGGGTGAGTTTAGTAGGCTATGTAACTACCCCCCCCCAGCTTTTTTCTTGTATTCCACAAAACAGGAACTAACCTCAGTCAGCCAAGACTTTCATGTTGAGAGCTGCAAGATATTTTCTTTGCAAATAAAGAATGAGTCTAATTAACAGAGAACTCAGTGTTTTGATAAGTTGGCAAGTAGTACACAATTACAGGAGAATAGACTGATGCTTACGCTTTGGCCACAAACATTTTTGAATATTTGTGCAAGCGGCAAGTTTTGAAGAGTTGGGACAAGTATATTTACAAAGCCAGCTGCAATAAGGTAGCACTGGTTCTCTCTTGACTGACACTGTTAGCTGATGTTAGAACTCCTGCATCGAAGTGATGACCAATTCATGTTCACTGTGGCAGACACTACATGCTCACCTCCCCTTTATTTTCAGAGTGGAGTTAAGTGGTTCAACCCAGAGGGAACCAGAGTCTGGGACATATCTAGTATCAGCAAGGAAACCCGAAGAACAGGCCTGGCTTGAGGTAGAATTCATATGCAGTGTTTTATTTAGTGTTATCTCAGTTGAAAAATATCACCTCAAGAAAAGGGTTGAGTATGGCACTGATCCAGAATTTACCTTCTGTGCTGCAGTTGGGAAAGGACCATCTACCCATATAACCCATTCTTTAAAAATAAATAAATAAAAACAAAATTGAAATGAAAGACTGTCTGTTTTTTCGAAAGCCCTTGATGAGACCTATGGGAGACCTAGAAATATTCAAAGTTAGTGTAGGTTAATAAAATTTTCTGCTATCGCAGGTGATCTTTAAATAAAGTGCTGGTTCTTGTTTGAAGCGCCTCATCTAATCCCAATTGTGTTTTTTGCAAATCCCTTCAGTCACAAACACAGAACTTGTTACTTTCAGAGGTTGTCTGCTTCTGTGAAACTCAAAGTCTGAAATAAATGTAACTTAATATGGCATGGTCTGAATAGAATCCATACCTATACCCAGCCAGACAATTTTTATTTTATGTACATGGCCTGATTGCTAAAAATCACTGCTAAAAGCAAAGTACTGGAAAGCCAGTGTTCTTCCTTCACACTAAAATAGCTAAGTACATATACTTACTTGCATTCCCCAGGTACACTGCAACCCCCATGGAGTAAATTACATCCTTGTTTACATACAGCTGTGAACAGAAAAAAGGTTTAGACTTCAGTTAGTATGGGCAGTAAGACTTCAGTTAATACAGAAACACTGGCTCCTAGCCCAGTAATTAGAATAATTTCATAATGGAGTAGCTTATTTGTTGCTCATTCCTAAAACAGTTTTCCTTTCAATTAATTCTTACACAGACAACAACCAATCACAACTATTTAAAAAACAAACAAACAAAAAAACAAAAACAAAAAAACCCCATCTAGCTCTTCAAGCTAGCTATTTCATTAAATCAGCTCACTTTTTATAAAACCAACTGAGGCAGCCTCTTGTCTAGCATGGATCTACAAACATGGATTACATTTTTAATGCTATACCAATTAATCTGATTTGTTACATGGGTTCAGACACTTAAGTTATTCAACCTTTTAAAATAAGATAAATATAGAACTGAAGACCAGTATACCTTCAAAAGTTATACAATATTGGCTACAATAGTTCTAAACTGGTGTTCGATTATCACTTGAAGTTTGTCATAAAAAAAACAAAACAATTTTAGTGCTAATTACCAACTGAAAGATAGGAGGAAAATTGCTGTGGGACTAAATTGAACATTCCAGGTATATTTAAGAAGGACTGCACTTGAACATTAACAGACATCAAAAAGCTTTCAGCTTTGTATACATTAAACTTTAAAACAGCTTTATGCTCATTTTCAAGAGTTACAAGGACATTTTTCCAGGCCTGGAAAAAACTTACACAGTATTACTGAATCTGGTACTGTAAAATGTTATTAAAACCTATCTTCATTTTAGAAACCTGTTAAAAAGCTATAATGCATCTTTTTTTCTTAAAAAGGTAGCTCCTTGAACAAAGTTAACCAGTACCTTCAGTTTAAGTTTAAAGGGCATTTAATTCACTGGTTTGAAGACCTCCTGGTTTGATAGGCAGTCAGACAAGTCCTCGCTACAGCAACTGGATCCCTTTATCATATTCTGCCAAGAGTCTCACTTCACGCTTACTAGAGCAAGTCAGGCTTTTTTTGTTTTTGCTTTTAAAAAAAAGCAAAAGAAGCACCCAGCAACAAAATAGTGTTTGCATTCATAGTGATAGTGAATAGGCATTGGGCCAAGAAGAGAGAGAATGATCAAGTTCATTTAGAGTTGAGCCATAATTTATTTTTTTGGAATTGCCAGCAAACCGAAAAATCCATTATTTGCCCAGCTTTAGCAACAAAGTAAATCTATTTGTATTGTGCTATTGCACATGACAGTATAGTTGGTGCAGCATGCTAAAAAAGATTTCACCTCAATATGACCTTTAGTTTCAATAATAATTATGTAAAATAGTAAACAAAATATTACCTTGTTTACATTCTTCTCCCATCCAACCTTCCATGCAGGCTTTGTTTCCATATTGGTCACACGTGTAGTGACCAACAAAGTCATTACGAGGTCCGCAAAATTTATTGCACCGCGTGCTATAGTAATTCTCATCACATTTCACTCTTATCTGCACTTCAAAATGAGCTACATGCCCCTTAAATGGTAGGGTCTTCCACCGATCCTCAGGGTTGATCATACCAGCGTACGACATTCTCTCTATTAACAGCTCTTCATCTTTTATAAAGAGAAAACAAAAACCCTAATATATTGCAAGCCTGGTACAGAAAAAAGTAATTTTGCATTTTTGTGTATTAATTGGTTAAAAAGACCTTCAGTACAAAACAAACAAACAAAAAACCTAAAACTTAAGCTGCTAAAGGGCTACTAACCCCAAATTTATTTTTCTCTGCCTTGCAAAGTTATTTATAGGACTTTAAGAAATGGAACATAATCAATAGGAAATGGCTTTAAGAAATGGAACATAATCAATAGGAAATGCATCCAAATACACCATACCCACACAATGTCAATCAACAAGTTTCTTTATATGAGGCTCTGATCTTTTTTATTCTTAAATTGCAAAATCTGCATAAATCCAGTAAATAAACTGTTGGAATAGGGGATCTCTGATGTGAGTAATTTAAAAAAAACAAAACAACCCCATCACAGTATGTTCAGCTAGGTTGCTCTAAATAGACACATATGCAAATGTATCCCTCAATAAATCCTATTTTATGTATGTAAAAAAGCTCATCCAC
The DNA here is from genome assembly GCF_965152235.1 of Eretmochelys imbricata. Classification (NCBI taxonomy): domain Eukaryota; kingdom Metazoa; phylum Chordata; order Testudines; family Cheloniidae; genus Eretmochelys; species Eretmochelys imbricata. The sequence continues at coordinate 116,408,482 of NC_135577.1, forward strand.
TTCACGGAACCTCCCGCCAAAATTTGAAATCCATGACTTTAAAAATGCCAAAGTGAGATGGCATGTGTTATTTGGAAGTAAGACATCTAGAATTAGAGAGAGTAAACTCATGGTAATATAGGGAATATTCGTGATAACTATCACTTGTTCATTTTTTTCCAGTACAATTAAATGAATAGCATTTCACCATTGTTTAACTTTCATATTATTCTCTAGGAAACACCAATCTAAAAAGAAATAAATCATGGCAGGTGGTAATCACAGTAAATTAAAGTAGTCTCACCTGACAAGAGGGTCATAGAACACAAATTTAAAGAACTGCTACCATTAAACATATTTCACAGAAGACTTAATGATTGCCAGCATTAAAAAGTTTTCATGAGCAATACAAAAAAATTAAGGATTTGTTCACCAGAAGAGAGCTTTAGCTAGCATTCAGTGTTTAGAAACAATAAGTATTACTTCCCCTACTCCAGATGTTATGTACATGAAATCCTAAAATGAAAGGTTAATCACATGGTATGACTTGTCTAGATTAACTTCAGTATGTAATCTAAGATTGCACATACTTTTTACTCCTGTGAAGAGGTTACAACAACCCCTGAAGTAGTCATGTATGTACCGACTTCATGCATTATAACAAAATGTGCTCAATAAAGACACTTTAGCATTTGTTTTCTTTGAACACAAAAAAAGTGTTTCAAATAAATAAAAATAAAGCATAAAAGGAAAGCTTAGATGCGTAGACAGTTTCCACCGGGAAAGATCAAGTCCCATATCTCCAGGTCTATGGTTCACATCTAGTCCAGCCCAGGCTTGTAGTGAATGACACTGTTACCACTGCATGGTTTCAGCACCCTATGCAAAGTAAGTTTGTGTTGTCTATCCAATTACTAATAGACAATCATATAATTAGTGTAACAGTCTTGCTGGCAGTTTTAGAAGATGAACATGAGACCTGTGACCCTGCTTGCTCCTATCATGGCTAGGCACACTATGACAGTATGGGGCCTCTTGTATGTCAGTTGCCATAGTTATATCTCTTCGGTAAAGGACTTCAGTGGGACTAGAGGTCAAGTGAACATTTTTCAAATAAAAGTAATTTAAACATGAAAAGAAAAAAGACTATAGAAGTAGAAGTCCTGCCCCCTCCCAAAAACAATTTACTAGCATTTCCTCTTAAGTTCTGTCATTAGTGTATGCTTTCTATATCTTCCCTTCAAAAATTAAAGAATTATGTAAGTTTAGTTGATATATATATATCCATCCACCAATTTTTTTTTTTAAACTTCAGGAACAGAACCAAGGATGTAGATGGATGTAGAATCCACTCTAATCTGACTAAAGGCTCAAAAGGAGGGTCTTGATGAGATGAAGGAGTTGCCTTTTAAAGTTTATTTTATGTCCTTGTCTAACGATTCTCCAGGCAGCCTACGAAACTTCACTTCTGTGAATTGGGCAAAAGGGACTTTCCCTAGTTTTTAGCTAAGGTTACTTGGCAGGGTATTTAAGAAACCTATCTTGCTGCAAGTCTTATCGATTAAAGGAAGTGTGTGCTACAGAGACAGACAAGAGACACCTTACTCAGTAGCAATTTGACTTTTTTCCATAATCAGAAATAAGTTTTCCCACATGCCTATTTCTTTGGAAATAAAGGTGGCAGAGAGGCTTGCATAACAGCTGATGCTCTTAGAGTTTCTTCTGAGTTAACAGACCTCGCAGTCCACCTGGTCTTTGGGAAAGGAATCCCTGCAAAAAAATGGCTTAGACAGAGATGCCATAGCTGTATCTGCAATTGGTAGCTGTGCCATAGATTCTACCTACTCAAGAAACAAAACAAAAAACAGAAGAATGATTTCCCAGTTTACCACCAGAACTGCCTTTGACACGGGTTGGGTTTTACATTAACAAAAAGGTAGTTACTGGCTGGTGCATAGGCACCACCTACCAGTCATCTGCAAGCAAACAGATACCCAGAAACCTCCTGTTAATTTCAATACTGTTCTGCCATATCAGAAAGTAGGTTCTGAAGAAATTAGCCTCTGCTGAACCACCACTTCCACAAGCTCTAGCTGAGACCTTGCAGCCCTTCAAAGGAGGATTTGGAAAACAACCACCAGTGTTTTGCCTCTGTGACCTTCTTATATTTTATGTCTGATCTTATTCTAAAGTGGGATAAAGCATATAAGAGAGGAAAGTGCATGTGAGTCTATCCCCTCTTCACAGAGACTTGCAGTAAAGAAGGAGATGTGCCAGGACCCACAAGTAGCAGGCTGGCAGCTAGTTACATTGCAAGCTACTTTACCAAGCAGACACTAGCCTGCTTTCCTAAGGGTCTACGCTGGATTATGCTGGGCCAAGACAATCTTCCTTCCCACTCCTAGTAGAAAAGAAAAGGATTCTATCTAAAGGCTTGTCTACTTGAGGCCACTCACGAAATTTAATCCAAATTAACTAATGGTGTGAATTAGAAATAGATTAGTTAAACTGCATTAAATTCCTGTGTGGGACTTGTATGATAACTGGTTTACTGAATTAAGGCCACTTTAATTCTGAATGAGAGGGTGCACACAATTAATGCAGTTTAATCCCTCTGTAGACAAGACTAAATCAAATGACAGCTGGAGAGTGGACAGCAGGGCCTGTTATGTTTGAGAGGAGAGAAGCTAGACCTTTGCATCAGCTTTACATCCATGCAATTTGTCCCTTCCGTCCACCCCAAACAAACAAAAAAACCCAACACATTCATTTTCTCCCAATCACAAGTAAAGTAATGCTGCTTAAAGCATCTCTTTGAAGCATAAATCTTTTTAAGAAGATACTGGGCTAGGAAAATTTGAGAGGAAGCAGAAGAGAAAGCACTGAAAGGGAAGGGGGATGGATCAGAAAAAGACAGGAAGTACAAGTAGAAGATCTGGCAGTTTTGGCCTGCTCATAAAATAGGGTCTCTAAGCCTTAGCATTCTTTATCGGATCTTTAAAATCTCCAATGTTAAAAAGTCTTTCCTAGAACCCTAAAATAGCAAACTTAAATCTCAACATGTCAGAAAAAAAATTACATTAAGGGAATGATAAATAGCTTAACTTCACAAATCAGGTATTTTGTTTAATTGGTGCCTGGTCAGGTTATGGGCTTGATAAAGGCTTCCCAAATTCAGATTTAAGGTTTTGTTTTTGGGTTTCGGATGCCAGTCCAACTAACAACATTAGCATGCACCCAAGAATGAAGGAAACTTACTCCACTCAACTGCACTTGTATGCCTACACATTAGCACTTTCTTTAAAGCTGCAAACTGTAATCTGACAATTCTGTGGTCTTCTACAGGTTATGCAAATCCATCCCTGACAGAGTCCATAAGCATTTTTTGGTCTATCGCTTAGTCCACAAGTGTTTTTCTAGACTCAGTGAAGTTATTATAGTAAGTCTTCCCGTATATGCTGTTTACAAGATTGTAACACATTACCCATTCCCTCAGGCCCAAAATACCAACACTGATTACCCTTCCACTAAGCTTCCTTTAAAATTCAAAGCCATTTTAAGCTCTGAATGTGCAAGACATTGAAACCTTATAATATGCTTCTCCGACTGCCAAATATTTGTAAGAAGTTAGAAAAGTTTCATCAGCTCATGTCTTTTGACATGTCAAATGTATACTAGATGGGACCACCACATCTCCCCCTCTGAAAGCAGAGGCCTCCATGCATGCTCAACAGATAGTTCTTTACTTCTCCACCTCTAAGGGGATTTTCCAGATAGCACTATGTAATTTGAGTATGCTAGTGTGAAGCTTTACTTCATGGCTGCTACTTCAGTTCCTTCTGGAAATTTAAATGCATCTTTTGACGTTTTAAGGATTAGATGCTGGATTTATATGGCACTTGAATTCCCCCCTTCACACAGAGCTATGGTCCAGAGACAGAGGTGAGCTAAACCCATTCAGGCTGCACCCCCATCTCCAGTGGTCATCCCTGGAACCTGGAGGGGACAGGGAGCTTTGACAGACCATAGGGTTAGCACAGACTAGTAGCAGAACCTGGCCGAGTGCTAGCAGCACAAAATATAAAGTTTTTAAATCAGCTTGATTTTATTTTTCAATTCTATAAGCAACATAGTTCTGCCAGAATTTAACCAAAATATTTCTTGCAGATGTGTTCTCAAAGCACCTTACAAATATGAACTTATTACAGATGCTAAGGAAGTTGAACATCAAATTATGCTCCTAAATGTGTTGGTGTGGACTGCTATTAGTGCCACTACCAGCTGGATTCTTAGCGGTTTCAAGTTCACAAGAGCTAATCCAAGAGAACAGAGTAGATTACTTCAGTTTACCACAAAACAATTTAGCATCCAATCACTCAAAATATATCCAATTTTGAGGACATTCTGGAATGATACCAGTGCAAGACAAAATTCAGTGTTTGATAGCTGAAACAGACAATTGTTTCTCTTTGGTCAGGTGCACATTGGCAAGCCAGCTACCCTATTACAGGTCTCCCAAATATAAAGCTATCAAACCATTGTTTTGATTTGTAACTAGATTCTTTAGTGCAGCTGAAGTGCTTTTTTGTTTTGTTGTATAATACAGCATAGAGTTCTTAAAATCTGTTACCAGAGCAAAAAGGTTTGTATCAAGCCTTAGAGTGTTTACTCTAAAATCTTAACTTCATCATATTACCCAAGCTTAATTAGAACCTATGCTTGAGGTCTCATTTAGGAAAGCATCCATCTATAATACAGTGTCAAGTCTTGACAGTTACACATTTTTCACTTGAATAATCATGTTTGTCCTGTTAAATGGGCTGATAAAGTGAGGGTGGGAAGCTAGAGCTAGTCTGAAAAAGTTTGAGACTTCCAACCTCTTTTACCTTCCTCTAAATGTAAATCAACTTTAACAGTAGCCATCATAGAAGTCATGAAGCTCTAACTAGTCTAAACATTCAAAACCCAGCACCACTAATCAAGACAAAAAGGTAATGGGGTATCACATTTATATGTTCTCCTAAGCAGTGTGTTCAAATTAGATTCTTTTAGGCTATTGGGAAAAGAAATGGTGACCAGTTTACTCAGTCCATTTTAAATTTTACAGTACTGATACAGCAGGATTTATTTTTCAAGAAACAGCAAGCAGACATCCCTGCCCAGGTTGTCTGCACCAGCCGGAGTTAGTAAATACATTGCCACTTTAGGGTTTTTTTTTTTTTTTTAAACCAAAAAAAAAGTACTCATGAAATTATAGGGCAAAAAAAAAAAAAAAAATATGGTGAACAGTAGTTACAGAGGTCAATCCTATTTAAGTATGTTTTCTTTTGATGGATGAGGAAGAGAGAAACAGGGGTTAGTTTAATGCCCATGAAAACTGGGAACTAACCACACTTGTTAAGTATGAGTTGCAGAGACCAAAGAACAGTGTGTGTGTGGGGGGGGGGTGTTCAATAGTGTGGGCATAATTCCCCTAGCAACAAGAGCATTCAAGACTTGCTTTTCTTTGAAACACAATTGAAAACTACAGGTCATCAGGAACCAATGACTAGAATATATTCACTTGCCATCATCCAGTCCCTCAAATAGCTTGACAAAAAATATATGAGTCATATTTTTCTTCCATCGGACTTCTAACGAGTTTTCCACTTATCACAGAGAACTGCTATTCCATAAGCGCACACTATGGAGTCTTCCCCTGATTATGCTGCTTTCAGAGGTTTCATTTACCTCTAACAATGAGCCACATTTGAAATTTTAGTGACTATTAACCCATATTTTTCCCTGTTAAACTTCCAAGTTTCAGAGCAATATCCCAGGTCACATGCATTCAGAAAAGGCTTCCCAAATCCAAGATTCCAGTTTCAAACATACACAATTTTGCTGTACACTGTGTAAATACACTTTTGGATGAGCGAAATATGGAAGTTCTTCATAAATACTCACCATTTTTTGTTTCGTTATCCCAGTCCCAAGCTTCTATTATTAATGTGAATGATCTCTGAAAAGAAACAAACACCAGTTTGATACGGGTTCAACAAAACCAGCCAACCCACTCACCCACATTTACAAAGCCAGCCACGAACAGTGATTTGGAAACAGCATTTGTTACTGCCAAGATAGATCCAAGGTTCAAAGCAAAGCAATCTCAAAAAAAATCTCACTTTTTTTTGCAGTAATATGAAATTCTTCAAAGGTACTACTTAAAATCTTGCATTAGCAGCATTAGTTTGTGAAGCAGAACTGGTTTAAGCAATATAAACAGCACTAACAAAAAACACAACACATATGGAGACCCTCTGTTGTTAACGTAAGTTTTAGTTCCAATTAGGCAGAACACCACAACTGTATAAGTTACTGTCCTATTTTAACCAATCTTCACTTCACATGTATTGAAGCTACTAGCTACAAGAAATAGCTAATAAGTGTTTAGGCTAAAAAGTAAATTAAAAAGAGGAAAGCCACCATGTGAAGATGTCCAAAAATCCAATAATGTAAACTGATTCCTACTGAAAATTTAGACTGATCTTCTCATAAAAGGGGATATATGAAGAATGCACCTGGAAAAGGCTGAGCTCTTCAGCAGAATTAAACAGAGCAAAATATTGGGGGAGGGGGGCAGGAGGAGGAGAAATGTACTTTGATGGACATGTTCCCTTTCAAGGAAAAAAAAGTGAAAGCAATACTTCCCAGGTTTTGTGATCTAGAATGAAGTAGCTATAGTTTGGAAGCAGCAGCGGGGAAGAAGAAAGCTTTAAAAAGTTAAAAGCTTTCAACAGTCTTGAATATTGTTTTCACCACAGTATCCAATTAGTCAGATCATAATGGTCTAGCACATTTAAGTGCTGCACTTATTCAGAGGGGAAGCTACAGTCCTATTTGTAGGTCTAAATATTTACTAGATCTCAGTTTCAACTGAGAATAGCCGTTTATCTTACAGGTCTTGTTTACAACAAACTGAAGTGCTCATATACATTTAACTAAAACAAAACCAGTGTGCAACAGTACCCCACAACTCTTATGGGAAACATACAATATTTATACTAATTTATGCTTAAATTTGACGCATAAAAAAGTCTCAAGTTCTCATTTACCACACTTAAGTTGTACAAAATTTAGTATGTGCAACGTTCCTTAAGTACAGCAAGTTACAGAGTTGAAGTGACCTGGACAAGTTCAGTTTTCAAATAGAAGGCCCCTTGTTAGGAAAAGGAATCTGGGTCAATTTACATAGGTTATTTTTGGAAGGAGGCACCAAGGAAGGCTATCTAGGGATACCCTACCTTAACATTAGCAGATGTATACCAGTGTTTTACCATAGGTCTTTAGCACTTAGCCCCTCTCAAAAGAGCTTGTTAAGACTCCAGAGTTTACATGCTTTAAAAGCGTAACTTGTGCAGCACCCCTAGAAGATAAATATAGAGTATTTTTTTAAAATACCAATTGTTTTGGTTCCTGTAGGTATACTACAAAAAGTCAGCAGGACCTATTTAGACATGCATCTTCTAGACCTCGTTTTTTAAAATACAGAAATGCTGAGAGTTGTGAATATTGGGGACAATTGTTACAATGTCTGAATAAATGTGCCTCATGCACTTTCAGCTAAAAATGCAGTTTGTTATGGTTTGAAGGTTCTCTCTAGAATTCTGCAGACTCCTGCACTTTGCAGCTCTTCAACTGATAATTTTAGTATAAATTACTTTTCATTTACCAAAGTACCAGGAAAGATTTAGCCCAATTTCTGACTGGAGGAGGTAACAAGGGGACAGCAAAAGTGTTGGGCAGGGAAGTGGATCTTCTCTTTAGTAACAGGTTTCAGAATAGCAGCTGTGTTAGTCTGTATCTGCAAAAAGAAAAGGAGTACTTGTAGCACCTTAGAGACTAACAAATTTATTAGAACATGCAAAACAGATACCATTAACTTGGGTTTGAATAGAGACTGGGAGTGGCTGGGTCATTACACATACTGAAACTACTTCCCCATGTTAAGTATCCTCACACCTTCTTGTGAACTGTCTAAATGGGCCATCTTGATTATCACTACAAAAGTTTTTTTCTCCTGCTGATAATAGCTCATCTTAATTGATTAGACTCTTACAGTTTGCATGGCAACTTCCACCTTCTCTGTATGTTCCATTCTATGCATCCGACGAAGTGGGCTGTAGCCCATGAAAGCTTATGCTCTAAGGTGCCACAAGTACTCCTGTTCTTTTTTCTCTTTACTGAGAGATTGCTTTGGAAAAGGACAGCTGGCAAGAGCATAGCTAGGGAAAAAAAAACAGTTCTTTACTTGTAAAAAGCCTAACAGCACAACAACCTTCACATTTCCAAGAGGCCCCCCCTTTATTATAATAATATTATTATTAATAATTATTATTATTAAAGTGGAGGTAAAAGGGATTATTTCAACTGTTCCTCAAAGTTTTAAGAGCTGCCTAAATACACATTTCTTACACAGCTACTATTCATTTAGTGTATAAAGAAACTACATACAACACAGATATACAAATATTCCATGAAAGTTGTATTCTAGTGGTTAAGAGATTCTCAGCATACACTCTGGCAGCCCTCTGACTGAACATTGTTCTAGTAAGGATATTGTAATCTTGGATGTATTACACAGTTTCTCTACTGCTCTCTTGCTTTTGAATGCGAGCTCAAATACCGGCCCTAGACCAAATTGTGCCACAGGTGAGAAGCATCTTCAGAGCCCTCCCTCCATTTGTCAAACTTTTGAATACCTTATTTTTATTACATTTGTGGCCCATTTCACGACTTAAATGCATAATTTGCACGTATGATTTCTCTCTCTCAGGCAAGATAAATTTGCGCACTAGGATCTGTAAATAAGTCTGTATTTATTCATGCCATATATAAGCAAATAAAAATGGTTTCCTCTAAGATTATAGAAAAAAATTAATTTTAAGAATAACTGAAATGTACTAACATCAAGAAATTTAACTGGGCACCAAGATCGGGTGGACCAGTATTAAATAATGTTACACTAGGTGACAGCCTTAGAACGTTAACCCTAATCCTTTAGTTCAAAACGTTGCTTTTCTCATCTTTGCCCTTGTGAACTGAGGCATAGCCTCAGAGAGATCCAAAGACTGGCCAATGGCATTTTAAAGGAATAAAATAGCAGGCTGTCAATCTCTCAGCCATCAAAGATATGTTTTAATGAGCCGGAGCTTTGAAAAGCTGCGTTCACCACTAGTGACTGTCAAACATTACTTCTTTTGCCATGCTTAACAAGTAACAGTATTGCTTTTATACTGTTGCATAGACGGGAGTTTGACAGGTATCTCTGATGCCCAATTGAAGAGTGTAAGCAACTAATAAAGAACATATTTAAGTTTTAAAAACACAAGTACACTTTCACAATTACACAATAAAACAAGGTTCACAATATTGCAGCTGGGCTCTCACTTTGTTTTTATAGCTCACTAATTCGCACCACCCCACCCCCATACATTCCACAAGGGCATGGCTGACAACATTCTAGGACAGAGGGGGGAAAAACTATGGCCCGCAGGCCACATCTTGCCCACCGGACCGTCCTGCCTGGCCCTTGAGCTCCCGGCTGCTCCTGTTGGGGGCATGGCTGGCTCTGGCATGGTAAGGGGCAGGGAGTCCCGGGGTGGGGGGGGAGGCGGGCGTGGGCAGTCGTGGACAGGGAGCGGTTGGATGCGGTGGAGGTTCGGGGGAGGGGGGTGAGAAGTGGTTAGGGGACGGGGAACGGAGGGGTCAAGGAGCAGGGGGGGTTGGATGGGTCAGGGGGTTTGAGGGGGAAGGGGGTCCTGAGAGCGGGCAATCAGGGATTCAAGGAGCGGGGGGTTGAGGGGGTTTGGGGGTTCTGAGGGTCCTGGGAGCAGGCAGTCAGGGATTCAAGGAGCAGGGGGGTTGGGAAGGTTTGAATGGGTCGGGGGTTCTGAGGGAGGCAGAAAGTGGGAGGGGATGGACAGGGGCCAGGCTGTTTGGGGAGGCACAGCCTTCCCTACCTGGCCCTCCATACTGTTGTACAACCCCGATGTGGCTCTCAGGCCAAAAAGTTTGCCCACCCTAGTTCTAGGAGGTTCAACAAAAGCATAGTTCTCAGTCTGGAAGGTTCCACAAGACTCTACATAGGTCCAGAACATTCTAGAAGGCTAGTGAAAAATGAATCCATGTACGGAATACCTGAAGGAAACATTCTATTTTCCCTTTTGTCACTAACAAAAACACCCCAAGCTCAGCACCCTCAGTGGTCACCTCAATTGCCTGCCCCTAAATCCAGCCCTGCTTGGTAACATCTATTCCTTCCCCCAAACCCCAACTCAGAATTTTGCTTACGTTCCTGCTTTTATTAATTTATATTACGTTTTTATGTAAAGGATCAGAGTTCTTTCTAGTCTGTAATTTTACCTCTTAAAAGTCTTCCTACCATTAGTGTGCCATTGCATCCTGTTTTAATTGCATTAAAACAATGGGCTACATGCTTTAGGGCCTGATTTTTAGACCATCAAGACTAAGGGTTTCAGGTTGTCTCACTTTTTGCACGTGCAGTAACGCAGAGGTGCCTTCTGCATATACAATGATCTCTGTTTACACCAAAACCAAAAGGGTTCTGCAAAGTCCATACCCATCTTGAATGCTGCTCAAAAATATTCTGCTGTCCAAAAAAGTTCTTTAAACTGCAATCTACTCGGATGGCTATAGTTTAGTCTAGATTCTAGGAAAGTTTGAGGTAAAGTTCAGTTTAGTTATTCTACAACTTCTCTGAATCTTTAATTCAAACATGTGTTCAGCATGACCCAGCCCAGGAATCACTGTCCTTACATTAAGTTCACTAATTACTAACCTGCATACACTAACATCCCCAGTTTCACATCTCAAACTAACAATATGCGATTTTTCTACATTTCTTAAAATGAGAGTATGCAATACTTTCTCGTCCATCCTCCCCATGGAAGGAAAAGGCCTGGGTAGGGACCGTCGAATCGTGGAAGTCAATGAATGGCTACGCAGGTGGTGTCGGAGAGAAGGCTTTGGATTCTTTGACCATGGGGTGGTGTTCCATGAAGGAAGAGTGCTAGGCAGAGACGGGCTCCACCTTACGAAGAGAGGGAAGAGCATCTTTGCGAGCAGGCTGGCTAACCTAGCGAGGAGGGCTTTAAACTAGGTTCACCGGGGGAAGGAGACCAAAGCCCTGAGGTAAGTGGGAAAGTGGGATACCGGGAGGAAGCACAGGCAGGAATGTCTGTGAGGGGAGGGCTCCTGCCTCATACTGAGAATGAGGGGCGATCAACAGGTTATCTCAAGTGCTTATATACGAATGCACAAAGCCTTGGAAACAAGCAGGGAGAACTGGAGAGCCTGGTGATGTCAAGGAATTATGACGTGATTGGAATCACAGAGACTTGGTGGGATAACTCACGTGACTGGAGTACTGTCATGGATGGTTATAAACTGTTCAGGAAGGACAGGCAGGGCAGAAAAGGTGGGGGAGTAGCACTGTATGTAAGGGAGCAGTATGACTGCTCAGAGCTCCGGTACGAAACTGCAGAAAAACCCTGAGTGTCTCTGGATTAAGTTTAGAAGTGTGAGCAACAAGAGTGATGTAGTGGTGGGAGTCTGCTATAGACCACCAGACCAAGGGGACGAGGCTTTCTTCCAGCAGTTCGCGGAAGCTACTAGATTGCACGCCCTGATTCTCATGGGTGACTTTAATTTTCCTGATATCTGCTGGGAGAGCAATACAGCGGTGCATAGACAATCCAGGAAGTTTTTGGAAAGCGTAGGGGACAATTTCCTGGTGCAAGTGCTAGAGGAGCCAACTGGGGGGGCGGGGGGGGAGCTTTTCTTGACCTGCTGTTCACAAACCGGGTAGAATTAGTGGGGGAAGCAAAAGTGGATGGGAATCTGGGAGGCAGTGACCATGAGTTGGTTGAGTTCAGGATCCTGACACAGGGAAGAAAGGTAAGCAGCAGGAAACGAACCCTGGACTTCAGGAAAGCAGACTTCGACTCCCTCAGGGAACGGATGGGTAGGATCCCCTGGGGGGCTAACATGAAGGGGAAAGGAGTCCAGGAGAGCTGGCTGTATTTCAAGGAATCCCTGTTGAGGTTACAGGGACAAACCATCCCGATGTGTCGAAAGAATAGTAAATATGGCAGGCGACCAGCCTGGCTTAACGGTGAAATCCTAGCAGATCTTAAACATAAAAAAGAAGCTTACAAGAAGTGAAAGGTTGGACATACGACCAGGGAAGAGTACAAAAATATTGCTCGGGCATGTAGGAATGAAATCAGGAGGGCCAAATCGCACCTGGAGCTGCAGCTAGCAAGAGATGTCAAGAGTAACAAGAAGGGTTTCTTCAGGTATGTTGGCAACAAGAAGAAAGCCAAGGAAAGTGTGGGCCCCTTAATGAATGAGGGAGGCAACCTAGTGACAACCTAGTGGAAAAAGCTAATGTACTCAATGCTTTTTTTGCCTCTGTCTTCACTAACAAGGTCAGCTCCCAGACTGCTGCGCTGGGCATCACAACATGGGGAATAGATGGCCAGCCCTCTGTGGAGAAAGAGGTGGTTAGGGACTATTTAGAAAAGCTGGACGTGCACAAATCCATGGGGCCGGACAAGTTGCATCCGAGAGTGCTAAAGAAACTGGCGGCTGTGATTGCAGAGCCATTGGCCATTACCTTTGAAAACTCGTGGCGAACGGGGGAAGTCCCGGATGACTGGAAAAAGGCTAATGTAGTGCCAATCTTTAAAAAAGGGAAGGAGGATGATCCTGGGAACTACAGGCCAGTCAGCCTCACCTCAGTCCCTGGAAAAATCATGGAGCAGATCCTCAAAGAATCAATCCTGAAGCACTTGCATGAGAGGAAAGTGATCAGGAACAGTCAGCATAGATTCACCAAGGGAAGGTCATGCCTGACTAATCTAATCGCCTTTTATGATGAGATTACTGGTTCTGTGGATGAAGGGAAAGCAGTGGATGTATTGTTTCTTGACTTTAGCAAAGCTTTTGACACGGTCTCCCACAGTATTCTTGTCAGCAAGTTAAGGAAGTATGGGCTGGATGAATGCACTATAAGGTGGTTAGAAAGCTGGCTAGATTGTCGGGCTCAACGGGTAGTGATCAATGGCTCCATGTCTAGTTGGCAGCCGGTGTCAAGTGGAGTGCCCCAGGGGTCGGTCCTGGGGCCGGTTTTGTTCAATATCTTCATAAATGATCTGGAGGATGGTGTGGATTGCACCCTCAGCAAATTTGCTGATGATACTAAACTGGGAGGAGTGGTAGATACGCTGGAGGGTAGGGATAGGATACAGAGGGACCTAGACAAATTGGAGGATTGGGCCAAAAGAAATCTGATGAGGTTCAATAAGGATAAGTGCAGGGTGCTGCACTTAGGATGGAAGAACCCAATGCACAGCTACAGACTAGGGACCGAATGGCTAGGCAGCAGTTCTGCGGAAAAGGACCTAGGGGTGACAGTGGACGAGAAGCTGGATATGAGTCAACAGTGTGCCCTTGTTGCCAAGAAGGCCAATGGCATTTTGGGATGTATAAGTAGGGGCATAGCCAGCAGATCGAGGGACGTGATCGTCCCCCTCTATTCGACATTGGTGAGGCCTCATCTGGAGTACTGTGTCCAGTTTTGGGCCCCACACTACAAGAAGGATGTGGAGAAATTGGAGAGAGTCCAGCGAAGGGCAACAAAAATGATTAGGGGTCTGGAACACATGACTTATGAGGAGAGGCTGAGGGAACTGGGATTGTTTAGTCTAAGGAAGAGAAGAATGAGGGGGGATTTGATAGCTACTTTCAACTACCTGAGAGGTGGTTCCAGAGAGGATGGTTCTAGACTATTCTCAGTGGTAGAAGAGGACAGGACAAGGAGTAATGGTCTCAAGTTGCAGTGGGGGAGGTTTAGGTTGGATATTAGGAAAAACTTTTTCACTAGGAGGGTGGTGAAACACTGGAATGCGTTGCCTAGGGAGGTGGTGGAATCTCCTTCCTTAGAGGTTTTTAAGGTCAGGCTTGACAAAGACCTGGCTGGGATGATTTAATTGGGGATTGGTCCTGCTTCGAGCAGGGGGTTGGACTATATGACCTCCTGAGGTCCCTTCCAACCCTGATATTCTATGATTCTAATAGCTTTGTCGAGTCCATTGGAACCCCCACGTCTCATGATTATTAGTAGTCCAACTCATGCAAGGCAGATACTTAGTGGTAACAATTCTGCCACAAATTAGGTTTGTATTTCAGATGCAATATAGTATCTGTTAGCTGTTAGAGTGCAGACACTTCCCTGTCTCTTCAGATGGTTAAAATTCCTCTGAAATAACAGAGGAAGGGGATTCAAAGTGAGTCCAATCCTCTATGCAATTCACCAATAAATGTAAACAGTAGGTCCCCTAATCCAATCTCTATGCTTGTGTTGCAGCTTTAAAAAAAATAAAATAAAAAAAATTAAGCATGAGTGGTCCCATTGATTTCACTGAAACTACTCACTTGCTTCAGACACCCACATAACTGTCTGCAAGATGGGACCAAGGCTTATACTGTGATACTGGTGATCAAAACCAGAATACTTCTGGAAGAGCAGTGACCACACTTGTTAATTAAGGCTGTATAATCCATTTCTACCCTCCGTTTCAGTTCAATTATGTTTTTCAGTTTGAAACTCTCTCCAAAAAGAGAACGTTTTTCATAAAGGCATAAAAGCAGTTCAGCTTTTAAGGAGGATCATACACATTTTTAGCGCCCCGCCTCCTTTTTTTTTTTAATTAAATAAAGGCAAGAGACATATCCAACTTTTTTTTTTAAAGTTTTTTTTTTTACAGCAGTGGCTGAAGGTTCAAAACTAAAATTTAGCATGGTATTAACCTTCACTGAAAACAAGAGTCCTTAAGCAAATCTTCGTTTTGATTTACCATGTTATGATACTTGGAAAGAGGGTGTTTCTGTCGGAAGTGAGTGTCATTAGACAGTCTGTCCAGTTTATTTTGCCAAGCATATCAAGTGTACAGCTGAAGAGAACTTTATGAGAATGTGTCCATGGCTAATTTAGTTACATACTGTAGTGTAACAGAGGTGCATATATGTGCTGAGAGAAGGACTTCATAGGAGTCCAAAAGTGTGAACAGGGTTATGAGGTGTACTTTAAATTGTGTGTAATAGGGAATCCCACAGCTGAAGGTGCAGTGCCTCCTGTCTATACTTACACAGTAGTATACTAATTACTAAAGTAATACAAAACATGGATTTTTCAACAACCTTGTATCAACTTGCAGCTTCTTGTACTGTATATATGACACTGTATTTACAGTATTTGGAGCAACAGAAATTTCCTGGCATACACAGGTCACCAAACTCAGCTTAGGCAATCTGCCTCATTCCCTGAATTGCACCAAGGAAAGGCTGCATGTTGGCTAAAGAGAAAATTTACAACACAGAGGTGCCCAAAATCCTAAAATAAGATATGCCACACCAATATGGAAGAGGAAATTAAAAGTATACAAGAATGAAATTACAAGATGTTACGCATATAAGGTGCAGAAAAATTGTATGGTTTGATTTGACAGTCACAAATTGCATGATCACACATGTGCAGCTTAAGTTTTGGACTCAAATTTAACATTCTTATATATTTGTTTTAATTAATAATTTAGAGACTACTAAAAGGTGCAAGACAGTCTTGTAAAACTGAGGAACTACATTAAAAGTACTTTCTCCCTGCCCCAACACCTCAAAATCTCAAAATGTGAGACATAAATGGGCCAGAAAAGTGACGAAGAAAGAACTCATACCATTAAATTCTGAAACTTGCTGGTATCCCACACTCTCACCTGGTCTTTCATATTTTGTATTAGGCAGAATGAATTATGAATGTAGTTTTTTTAACTACCACTGTACCTATGTGAGTATATGAAATTAAAGGCATTGCCAAGAAGTTTCATATTAAAAATGCTATCAACCCTACACTTGTCCATCAGTAGTTTTCTTTCAATAGTTCTTTCATTATACTAAAGGGATGTTCTCAGTTAGGGAAGTTCTCTATTATGAAATTTCCCGATTTCTACTTGGCTGTGGAAAAGAGCATGAGTGCTTTTGCGTAATCATTATTTTATTCAGCAGTTGAGTTATGAGTATGGTATAAGAGCCTCTACCAAATTGAGGTATGCTCCAATTCAGAGTTTACTCTTCTACCTCTCTAGAAAAATATACCAATACGCATGGCCATCTCAGCTTCTAACTCTATCCTCAACTCCAAATATGCGATATGTTTAAAGAAAGGAATTAATTTTTGTGGTGGGAAGAGGTCTCATCTTGGATATAGTTAACACTAAAACAAGAGACAACTCCATAACTTAGTCCTCCATTTAGTGCACGTACAACTATTACAGTTTCAACATCTGCAAAACAAAAAAAACACCCACTCTTTTCAAGCTGATAATGGGTCTGTTCTATGAAATAAAAGACTGTATTAGCCTTTTTGCAGCCCCAGTTAAGGTAATAGCAGATATCCATCTGACATACATAGCGCTACTAGACCCTCCAATTACCTCTTTGAAGGATATAAGATGCATCTTGAGGCACCTAAGATTATAGCCCAACTATCAAAAGTTATTCAGTAGTCATGTGACTGCATTAATGACGTTATATATATCAATATTGTGTATACTGACCTTATCAATAATTTAACATTCATTGCCTGCTCACAATAGGGACAGATATGTACCAATACTAGATAGTTTTATTAAAAAGTCTTACAGAGTACAATTTTGATTATAATAGTACTGAAAGATCACATTTTATAAATGTAAGATTGGTCAAATGTAGCAAAGCTCATGCTCGTCTGTTAGAAATAATAGTTACCTAGAAGGCCTTATCTTCTGCCACATGCAAGAAAAGATTATTCTCCAAAACAAGGAGTTTTATATCAAACAGTGTTCTGTATTCCTAAAGGCAACAATTTGGGGAAGATTTATGGAAGCCAGTAAGAACACTGAATTTTTTTTTTTTTTTAAATATGGTGCTTTAAGAGTTAGCCAGAAGCTTAGCTCCAAAAAGTCAGAACTAAATCAAGAGATTTAGTGTTAGTTTTAAGTATATTTAAATTAGAATATAGGCTACTAGTCTAGACAAGATTTCCCTATTAATGCAACCCATCATCGTTCTTGCATAGAGACTTAGTCACCTATGGTTTTCTAAAATATTTTACTAAATAAGCAACTATAAAAAACTCTCAAAAGCAATATGTCCAGTGAAACTACTTTGAAAAAAGTCAAAACTACTGCACATGAAGTACGCAAGTTAAAAACTGATAAAATATCAACTTGTACGTTATATGAAGCAATGAATGGAAGCTGTTTGATATCAGATAGCATTTACTGTTCATCATCGTGGTAGCAAATGTTACACTAGAGGACAATTCCCCACCCCCACCCCCAAACCCTTAAACACCTACTGTGAGTTACTGACATATGAAGACTGTATGAACAGCTAATAGCACTGTAAGTCAAGTCTCATTTTTATTGACTTTGATGTGCAAGTTTCTTTCAAGAAGAAAGTGATTAAACCCAATCAAGTGTTCACGTGAATGAAGCAACTAAGTATGTGTCAAAGGCTACCGGTTATGCAAACGTTCAGTTTCTATTTTCCTCCAAGAAATACTACTCTCTGTGAACTAGACTACTTGTTCAGCTTTCTGAAGAGATGCATTTAAAGACTTATTAAATAAAACTGAATCAGTATCTTTGGGATGATTTTAAGGCTTCATGTTGACCAAAGCCACTTGCTGAATGATTTTCATTAAACAGACCCAAAAATAAAGTTAGTTTTGTTTGGCAAGGTCTTTTCATGGGTTAAACCTTTAACACTTAGATATATATTCTCAAAAAGCAAACACCACACAATGAATCAAATCCTAATTTCAAGGACATTAACATATCAAGAAAGATTCATCTCAATCACACTTAGCCTGCTGAAGTACACACCACAGATTAGACTGTAACCTCAAATTGTTGTTAGCTAATTTGTACCCTCTCCCCTCACGTTCAAAATAAATTTTTTTTGTACAACTGCAAATTTTAAGTCTGTTAGCTGGAAGTGACGCTAGATGCATTGTTTCCCCGTTTCAGATTCCATAACAAGCCACTGTATATTAAAAAGGGACTTACCCTTAATTAAGGGTATTTCAACTACATTTGGGGATTCTGTCACTAAAACAGTTTAATCAATATTTTAATAGGGACAGAAGGTTGGAAGAAGCAAGGAATGCATTATAAAATGGAAAAGATTGGCCAGTGAACCTCTCTACATCCAACTGTTACCAAGTGTATATTTTCTGTTCCATGGTTAAATCAGCACTTTTCTGTATGCATTGTCTACTCTAGTTTCACAGTCTGCTGTCTTCAGTGAAGCACGATCCCACCAGTATCGAGTAACATCACTTATCCCTGGCATGCCTCAGAGTGGGGAAAGGGTGGGAAAAAAAAAAGGAAGATGCTTTTATGTTGTAGAAAGAAAAGGCGTACTTGTGGCACCTTAGAGACTAACTCAATTCTGTCATTTTGGTGGTCTCACTTCAGACCTCTTGCACTTCACAGAGCAGTATTATTCTGACTCGATAGTTACCAAGGGTCAGTGAACTAATAGAAAGAACCTCTCACCATTGCTTCCTGTCCAGCTGGACCTATTAATCCAGTGCAGTATGGCTGAATCTCCCAGCTCTTAAGAATGGCATGGGAGGGGAAAGACATCTTAAGAGAACCCTTTAGGTTAGTGAGACAGAACACAATCCAGGCTCCTACTCATTGTCTGATAGCAAGGGGATTGGGTACAGATGCTGCTCTCCACAATAATCCAGTTAGTTCACTCAACTGCATGGTAGGCAAAGAACAGCTAGTTCAAAATCTTGATAAGATGTGCCCAAGGAGAAACAAAGTGCGAGAATCAGATCTCCCCCCCCTCCCCCCAAACAAAAAGGGTGTCAGAATTGAGGCTAGAGAATCCTGCAGTGATCTCTTCAGAGAAACTGAAGTTAAATAACATTTTCCTTCACTTATACGGACAAACAAATATTTTTTGTATTCTCGCTCCTGGAGAGCAAGAAACTTTACAGATGTTCTAGATGCGAAGTTAAAATTGTAACAAACCCTATGTGCAAGAATTGGCCAGCTGAAGAAAAGGAACATCCTAATCACCATCATCCCCCTTACCTTGGGAAAAAGTTCCAGGCCTGGGGAGTCCCAAATAGAGATTCCTTTTTGGAAGCCAAAGCCAAGCAATTAAACTGTGTATTGAGAGGGGAACAAATAGCTATTTTACAGACATCTGTAACAGATAATGGTAGCAGCCTTGCCTCAATTTTAAACCAGCTTTGTTAAGACCTATTTTCAAACTAGGTCGGAACTACAAAGACAGTTACGTGCCTCTTTCAGATACAAAAACAAACACAAAACCCAGCCAAAAGGATCTGGCCATGGACCTAAGTTCCAGAGCAAGTTTTTCAGACTCTGGATTCATCCATCTAAGAAAAGTGTTGCAAAATTAAATAAATAAAATCTTCCTCCCCAAATAAGCCTTTCGACCCTAAGAAGAATGACACAGACATACCCATCTACCCAAATAAAATCTTGAAACAAGCAAACAAAAAAACCCAAGCAGAATTTTTACTCCAAAAGAGGCGATCCAGAGGCTCCATGAAATCCACCACAGACTTCACTGCTGGTATTAATTGTACGTGGAAGGTGCTCAGATGCCAAAATGATGGGCTAGCATATGTAACTTTAAGACAGAGGTAACAATGTGAAATGCTATCTGACATCTACACAGACATAGCATTTTGTTGGACAATGCTGTTAAATGGGTATTTTAAAAAATAAAACACATACACAAACAAGGAACTGAGGTGCTTTAGTCCATTCCAAGTAGCACCCCAAAAGGACCTTTTAACATCAAGTGCACAGCAATGGGCACACATTTGTTGGAAGAACACAGTCAGACAAATAGACTCATTAAAGATGGAGAACAGTATTCTAGATTTCCCTCCAATGTGCCAAATCCATAGCACTGCATTATTGGAAGTCTGATATTTAATGGCAATGGTTCAGCAACTAGAGCCTGAGACTCACTATACAAGTCAATCAGTGATCAGGAAGACATACTGTTCTAGTGAGTTTCAAGGAGCAGGGGTAAAGAAAAGGCATTTTTAGCCACCTTGTTAGGATCTCAATCTCTTATGGGACAGGGATTTTTTTTTTTTAATTTTATTTTATTTTAAGCCAGAGACACTAATCTAAACTACTTTTAGTAAGTTCATGATAGGCCAAAATATCTGGAGAGAGCGGTCCTTTAAAGTTCGGCTCAACAATTAAAGTACTCAATCGCTCAGTTTTTGCACAGGGTGAACAGAGGACTCCACGTTGGTCTGCAAGCTTTTTCTACTAGCAATTGTTCCCCCTCTGGCACCCACCAGAAGGGCATTACTCACCTGCTCCGAAATACAATTTCCTCCATCTATACACTCTTTTACAAGCCAAGCTATCAACGAAGATTCTGGGGCGGGGATGAAGTAAGGTGCCTCAGTTTTGAGGGATCCAAGGCCCAAATCACAGCCTGATGGACACTTTGTGAACTCTGTTGCAAACAGCAATGCAACCACACTTGTCTGCACCAGTACAAAGATATTAGGATCAAATTTTGTCTCTACTGAGTTTTGCCAGTACCTTTGCTGCCAGAGCGATTGGTGCAAAAGCATATAGCAGCCTCCTTCTCCAGTGACTGAAGAACATGTTCCCTTGCTAATGCAGTTCTTTATCTGAGCCATGAGAAGACAGACATTAGCTTCTTGTTTTGTCCAATGGCAAAGAGATCCCTTCCCAACACCTCCCTAGAGAAAGGTCTGATCTGTCACTCCCTAATCCAGAGACCACTCAAGGATCTACCAAGGAGACTCATTACATCATTAAGTATTCTCCTTTCCTGCCAAGTACGTGGCAATGAAAAAGTTCACATGGGACAGAGTGCACTCCTGAGGGAGGGGTGGGAAGATAGAGAGAAGAATACTAGGTCTCTAGGCCATAATCTCCAGCATATTTACATACAACTACTGTTCTTGAACAGACCAAGTTCCAAGTATGTGGACTCTTGATTCTAGGCGGTCACAACTCTAGCCACTACAATTTAGACATCAGTGTTTGGAAGTCCATCTTTAATTGTATCCTCTCCCTAGACTTTGACTAAGCTAGACAATCCCAGATGTTCTCAGTTATCCAGATATGACGATCTCTGTGATACTTTCTTCCACAGAGGCTGTCTGATATAGAGATATGGTATAGGACTGACACAAACATTCATAGTACAGTCCAAGCTGTCACCTTCTGACTCTCTTCCTTTCTGTTAGACTGGTGATGTCTATTATGACACTAGCTGGAAAAGTCTTCCTGTGTACTCAGAGTCCCAATCTGTTCAACAAAGGCAATTCTTTAGATTATCATGAACTCTATAGACTAGCCTCATAGTGGCAACATGGAATGATCTTAGAGCCTTCAGTCATGTACTTGACCAATCATTTAAGTAGACAAACACTTGTGTAAAGTAGCTCATAAATAAAAAGTTTAACAGTATTCTGATTATATGGGCCAGAGAATGAAGAGGTTACAGTCTATTTAAAACTGTTCTAGACTGACTTACACAAAGTTAATCCTTCCCATGACTTTTCTACAGCAATTCTGACAGCTGCGTGTGCAATCGTACTCCCACTTTAACAGTCAATTTTACATTTGTCATTCAATATAAGATAGTTTCAATTTAGCCACAATCATACAAAACTCAAGTTTATATGTTTAATTACATTTCTAGGTTGGGTGAGAATACCTCACGTAATCCTGTATTACTTTAGGTATGTGTCCACTTCTAAATTCTGTAAGTACTTTCCTCCTCTTCAGATTAAGAGTATTTGCCTGTCAAAACAAATGCTTGCCTCAAAGTTTGAGCATCTAGTTCCATGAACAAACTACATATTACATTCCGCTAACGCCAGCATTGTGGTAAAGCAAATAGTGTTTACAAACTAACTACAAATTCCATGGTTGATCAGGTGGTGTCAGAGATTTGCTTTCCTCCTTACCTAACCAAAGAGACAGAACGTCTTCAGCAACCATAACAGACAAACAAAAGCCCTCAGGAAACTATGCCTTCTCTCCTAGCTAGCGGTAAAACGTTTGGCAGGTGAAACAAAGTTGGGTGATCAGAAGAATGCAAAGCAAGGTTTCTTTCATCTTTTTTGTTGTTTGTTTTATAGTACAATATCTAGATCACATTTGCAGTATACTAGTAGTTTATTCCACACTAAACTAGTCAAATCCTTAAATAACTACAGTTTTGAAAATTCTGAGTTGTAGAATTGTATTTATGGCTTTCAAGGAAGGGAACTTTCAGTCTGAGATACTAAAAGATTCTCCACCTCACCCCCACCCTCAACAAATTCTCAAAGATAGTGGTAATTATGACACAGAACAAAGTCACAAAACAGTTTGATACTTCAGTGATTTCTGTAAGGTTATATACACGTGTTCTCACCATTAAAGTTAGTAAAAGCCACTGCACTGCATATGTACAGGAGTCCACTAAATGGTAGTTACCTGTAAAAATGACTCTGCAAAAGATGGTGCTGGCTTTGCTACTTAAAGTACATCACAATAGAAGTTGAAAAAACAGACTTTGTAAATACTAAAAAAAAAAAAAAAAAAAAATATTGTGGGACTGATATGGTACAAAGAAAAGGAGTACTTGTGGCACCTTAGAGACTAACACATTTATTTGAGCATAAGCTTTCGTGGGCTACAGCTCACTTCATCAGATGTAAGCTGTAGCTCACGAAAGCTTATGCTCAAATAAATTGGTTAGTCTCTAAGGTGCCACAAGTACTCCTTTTCTTTTTGCAGATATAGACTAACACGGCTGCTACTCTGAAACCTGATATGGTACAGTTACTAAGTACACACACTCTAAATAAGGCCCAGAGTGTTTAGACTATTAATTTGAGGCTCCTTTACTATATGTAGAGGCAAGTAAAGAGGAAATGGAAGTTTCATATGCAGATGATTAACCATGATTTGTTGGGGAGGAGTTAACATGGCTTTTGTAAAGGGAAATCATGCCTCCCCAATCTACTAGAATTCTTTGAGGGGGGGTCAACAAGCATGTGGACAAAGGAGATCCAGTGGATGTAGTGTACTTAGATTTTCAGAAAGCCTTTGACATGGTCCCTCACCAAAAGGCTCCTATGCAAAGTAAGCTGTCATGGGATAAGAGGGAAGATCGCTCATGGATCAGTAACTGGTTAAAAGATAGGAAACGAAGGGCAGGAATAAATTATCAGTTTTCACAATAGAGAGAGGTAAACAGTGGTGTCTGCCAGGTCTGTACAGGGAGCAGTACTGTTCATAAATGATCTGGAAAAAGGGGTAATCAGTGAGGTGGCAAAATTTGCACACTGGAAAACAATCTAAATTACACATAAAATGATGGGGGTCTAAATTAGCTGTTACCACTCAAAGATCTTCGAGTCATTGCGGTTACTTCTCTGAAACCATCCACTCAATGTGCAGTGACAACCCCCCGCCAAAAAAACCTAACAATGTTGGGAATCATTAAGACAGGGATAGATAAGACAGAAAATATATTGCCTCTATATAAACCAATATTCAAGATGTGGGCATACCATGGAATGCAGATGGGGTTGCACCATCTCAAAAAAAGATATATTGGAAATGGAAAAGGTTCAGAAAAGGGCAACAAAAATTATTAGGGGTATGAAATGGCTTCCATATGAGGAGAGAATAATAAAAGACGGACTTTTCAGCTTGGAAAAGAGATGACTCAGGGGGATATGATAGAGGTCTATGAAATCATGACTGATGTGGAGAAAGTAAATAAAGAAGTGTTATTTACTCCCTCTCATTACACAAGAGCTAGGGGTCACCAAATGAAATTAATAGGCAGCAGGTTAAAAAAACAAACAAAAAGAAGTATTTCTTCACACAACACAGTCAGCCTGTGGAACTTTTTGCCAGAAGATGTTGTGAAGGCCAAGGAACAGGGTTCAAAAGACCTAGATATATTCATAGTGGAAAGGTCCATCAATGGCTATTAGCCAGGATGGGCAGGATCATGTCCCCAACCTGTGTTTGCCAGAAGCTGGGAATTGGCAACCGGGGATGGATCACTTGATGATTACCTGTTCTGTTCATACCCTTTGAAGAGCCTGGCATTGGCTACTGTCAGAGGACAGGATATTGGGGATAGATGGACCTATTGTCTGACCCACTATGGCTGTTCTTATGTAGAACAATTTAGTATGGCTGGCAAGGAACTCATCACCTGAAGTCATGAGGCACTGTGACAATCTGGAAATTCCAGCAACAGACAGACTTGATAGTACCTTGAAGCTAAATTAGAAACGGCATGTAGGCATCCCAGAGGTTGATGGCAGAGAATTCCCCTAATGAACCACTTCAGTCACAGACTGAAGTGTTGTCATCCATAAATATGAAGTCTCCAGACACTTTAACAAGTGCCTAGAATCAGACCAAGATACTTCAACCAGGGAATATTTTTCTATCCAGTCTCTTCCAGAACAAAAAGGACTGATTACCTGAATTCCTGGAAGGGGCCATTAGATAGCCTGAATTGCTACCTGTTAGACTAAAGAGCCTGCTATCTCATTTCTGTTCCCACATGTAGGCACCTACATAGTGATCAAGCCACTGCTTAACCTTGTCTTTGTTAGAGTGATCTCCTTAAGGCTACTTAACTTATCACTATAAGGACATGTTTTCCCATGCTCCAAATCATTCAAATCACACTTCAATAAAAATGATTAAAGATCTAGAACACATGACCCTATGAAGGAAGACTGAAAAAAATTGGATTGGTTTAGTCTGACGAAGAGACAATTGAAGGGGGACATAATCTTTTATGTACTTGAAAACTGTTATGAGGAGGGAGAAAAATTGTTCTCCTTAACTTGACGATAGGACAAGAAGTAATGGGCTTAAATTGCAGCAAGGTTTAGGTTGGACATTAGGAAAAATTTCCTGTCAGGGTGGTTAAGCACTGGAATAAATTGCCTTGGGAGGTTGTGGAATCTCAGTCATTGGAGATTTTAAAGAGCAGGTTAGACAAACACCTGTTGGGGATGGTCTAGATAATATTTAGTCCTGCCTTGAATACAGGGAACTGGACTATAAAGACCTCTCCTGGTCCCTTCCAGTCCTACGATTCTATGATCTCATGGCTCTTCTATGTTCTGTATCAGTGACCTGTCCTCTTCATTATTTACCACTTCCCAGTTTCTTGGGTCAACTGCAAACTCTTTCAATAATAAACCATAAAATCATTTTCCAGGTCACTGAGAAAGAAATCAAAAACAACTGAACCCTGTGAGACCCTGTTCGAAACACCAGTTACTGACTATTTACAGTTACATTTTGAGATCAGTTAGCCAGTTTTTATTTCATTCAGTACATGCCACATTGATTTTATATTGTTGTAGGTTTTTCTTTTTTTAAAAGATCAAAATATCATGCAAATATAGAATAGCCCCAGGAGGGTGCACCTGGCATCAGCTGTCAAACAGGGCCGGGTCGGAGTACAGCTTCAGAATTTGGAGACAGAGAGGGAATAATTATGAGTCAAGACCTAAGTCAAACCCCATTAGATTGGGGGGGTGAGGGGTGGGGGAGGAGAATAGAGGCTTTCTGGATCCAAGACTGCACGGAGGCCTAACTGCAGGTTTTATAGTTAAAACGACTGAATTAACATTTCTGTACTAAATTCCAAGGTGTCATTATTCAGTAAAGCCATAAGCACTACTATGCTGGGAGAGGTTTTGATTAATACACAGGTACTATGAGGAACAGTCTTCTCAGGAGTCCTTTTTAGAAGCTGGAGAAATTTCCAGGAACTCAATATTCATATCTAGTAATGCCATCACTTCTTCCACTGAGGAGAGCAGGATCCCATCAGATTTTGCATGTCCTCAGCCTTATGGGCAATGTTTGACTGACTCTGTCTGAGACATGAGCATGCCTCCAGAGGTCTGCTATGCAGGACCAGCGCTCCCTAGTAGGCTGCATGCATCAGGAGTAACAGCGCCTCTTATAAAAGAGGAGCAAGAGCCTCTCCTGCAGTGCCATTTCTTCCAGATGTCAGAGAAATTGGACACACTGTTCACACACAGATTTTTCCACAAGTGCTGTGATGTCAGGAAGGCGAGGCTACTCAAGCAAAGTAAGATACAAACTGAAATGTAGCCTTATTTCCCAGGCCTAACACTTATCAGCTTCCAAAACAAAGCAAGGAGACAGCATGAGAATTACTTCCACTTGCTGGAGCCAGAACAGGAAACAGAGCTAAAGCAGCAAGCAAATATCTGTTTGGGAAAGCAACGCTAGAGCCCCCCCCCCCACCTTCCTTCAGTTAGCTAATGAAGCAAACCCACTTGTACTGGTATGAGAGAATAGTGAAGTAGTCATGTTTCTGTATAATATCCTTAACTATAATCTTTGATAACAGTTTTGAATCCGTAATGTTTTGGCAACACAGTAAATAACTGACTTAAGTCATCTGGGAGTCTCAAACTACAGCTTTTTTATTATAAACAAAAACAAGCGTATAAGTCAATTCAACTAAGATTTCTTTTTACACCCCAGACTGCTGACTAATATCAGAAATGTCACTAAGTTGCTGAAAACAAAACTGACGGTCCCATGAATTGCAAACATTATTTTAGTAGCTGTTGTATGTAGGACTACTACCAGGCAACATCCCCATTCCCTCAAACTTAACTTATATTTCCAAATAAAAATTTGTACTTTGAGCTGGGATTCAAGGTCATCAACAGACTTAAGTCACATGAATCCAATTTTTTCTATTTTACCAGATTCCCAAGTGAGTGAATCTCATAAATCCTCCCTCAATGTCACTCTTCATAATGTGACGAAGTTCCTCCTCTACCTTGGTGGGTCTTGCGCTTATTGGCGGATTTGCTCGCCTCAGAGATTCACGGTTTGGCCATTTTCATGAACCTATAGTCCTCCTGCATTTAGCTCAGACTGATGATTGAGAGTGAGACAATACTCACTTTACATTGCAACAGATGGATAAACATCTCTGCTCTGACAGGAAACCAGTTTTTCACCTCTGCTGGGGATTAACACCTTGATACAAACTATAAGTAAATTTTTTTATAAATATATAGTGACAAAGTTCCTCCTCTACCTTGGTGGGTCTTGCACTTACTGGAGGATTTGCTCGCCTCGGAGATTCACGGCAGCCCTCAGTTTGGCCGTTTTCATGAACCCACAGTCCAGGTCAACTCCTCCTGTGTCTGATCAGGAGTTGGGAGGTTTGGTGGGAACCCGGGCCCGTCCTCTACTCCGGGTTCCAGTCCAGGGCCCTGTGGAATGCAGCTGTCTACAGTGCCTTCTGAACAGCCGTGCAACAGCTACAACTCACCGGGCTACTAGATGACCTTCAGTGGTCCCTTCCAACCCTGATATTCTATGATTCTGATATTCTATGATTCCCCATGGCCTCCTCCCAACACCTTCTTTATCCTCACCATAGGACCTTCCTCTTGGTGCCTGGTAATGCTTGTACTCCTCAGTCCTCTAACAGTAAGCCTTCTCACCCTCAGCTCCTAGCACTTCTTGCTCCCAGCTCCTTACACACGCACCACAAACTGAAGTGAGCTCCTTTTTAAACCCAGGGGCCTGGATTAGCTTGCCTTAATTGATTCTAGCAGCTTCTTGATTAGAACACCTGCAACCAATCAGCCTGTCTGTCTTAATTGTCTCCAGAAGATTCCTGATTGTTCTGGAACCTTCCCTGTTACCTTACCCAGGGAAAAGGGACCTACTTAACCTGGGGCTAATATATCTGCCTTCTATTACTCTCCTGTAGCCATCTGGCCTGACAGTGTCACAATAAATATTTCTGAAGTGGTGAGAGGAGAGCACATGCGCGTGCACACAGAAATTTCTCATTTTTTTTAAGTTGTCACAGAAAGTTCATCTGTATGTCCCCCCTTACTATTCAAAGTAGAAGCAATCTTTTTATATATAGTTAATCATTGTAAAGTTAATTTAAGAAATCAAAGTCACTACTTCAACAGAAAGTGCTTTTAAAATTGTTATGTGAATAGCTTTTTAACCGCTTTGAACTTTGGTTTCAGACACAGCCCAAAGATTTCTCCTTCCACTAGTTTTCTGAGGAGGATATTGTC
The DNA here is from genome assembly GCF_965152235.1 of Eretmochelys imbricata. Taxonomy (NCBI): domain Eukaryota; kingdom Metazoa; phylum Chordata; order Testudines; family Cheloniidae; genus Eretmochelys; species Eretmochelys imbricata. The sequence goes on from NC_135577.1 coordinate 116,436,746, forward strand.
TTCAGAGGAGAGACATGATGGATGAAGACAATAGACATGCTCTTTGCGTGGTCACAACAGCCTAGAGCAATTTCCTTCTTTATTTCCATCCCAGATGCTTTCATGACTACACAATTATTTAAGATTTAGTGCTCTCCATGCCAGCTGATTGTAGTGACCTTCAAGCCATTTCCAGGAATTCACATGGAGTGCTCCAATAGCAGAAATATACAATGAAGCATCTATGAAGTTAGAAAACTTGGAATACAAAATAAGTGTGAACGGTCTGCAACGCAGTCTTGTGTGAAGTGCGGTCAACACCATTCATACTCAAATATTTGAATATTCAAAAAACTTCCAGCCTTACTATCATCCTTTTGAGCTGTTTTGGACATGCAGGGTCATCTATTCATTTCTCAAAAGATACTAAGTTTTGATTTGTATGTTCTCCATGACCATAGCTGTTACAGGGAAACATACCTCCTGCATTCTCTTCTAATGCTGGTGAAAATGAAGCTAAATTGTCTCTTTCAAAAGTGTATGTAATGACCATGAAGAGCCATTAATGGTTTACATTTTATACCGATATTTAGAATTCAAAGCTGAACTAGTAATTAATACTGTTCTTTCCCTCCCCCCATGCTCCATGTGGCATGGATATTATCAGGTCCTCTGCATGTTTCAAGCTCTGCATCATTATAATTTCAACTTCAAGTCAAGAGGGAATTAAACTAGCCATGTAATAATGTACTTCAATTACTGGTCTAAACAGAGAACACCTGCATGCATTGTATTTTGTATTGCAACTGTGTATACTAAAAGGTAAACTTATATTTTGATTATGCATGTCTTATAGTTTCTCCAATGCATGGCAAACATTTTTGCAAGAGTTGAGTTATTTTTAACTCTTAAAAAGAAAAGGAGTACTTGTGGCACCTTAGAGACTAACCAATTTATTTGAGCAACTCACTTCATTGGATGCATCCGATGAAGTGAGCTGTAGCTCACGAAAGCTTATGCTCAAATACATTGGTTAGTCTCTAAGGTGCCACAAGTACTCCTTTTCTTTTTGCGAATACAGACTAATGGCTGTTACTCTGAAACCTTTTAACTCTTAGCAATTTTAATATTCTAAAATAAAATGTTGTAGCACTGTAGTCTAAAAGCTTGAGTAATTAACAAATATTAAACAAAAAGTTAGATGTATGCTTTTTAACAAAGCCACATACACATCCCGCAAGACAAGAGATCTGTTTTTAAGTAATTAGAACCTCCTGCTAAAAGATGAAACATTTATCCATTCAGACGTACAATCATGACATGTCCCTATGTAGGCAGCTTAAAAATAAAAACAAAACTCTGTACTATCAATATCACCCCTATTTTGAATGGTCAAGTAGTTGAGCAAGTTCTCCACCCCCAATCCTTGGCTTCTAGCTAGTTCCTCAAAGGGTACCAATTGCTACTGCTTCTGTGATATGGCCAAGTGACCATGAAGAACTGGAATGAAGCAACTTATCATAAAGATGTTAACAGCTCTTCATCACTTTTTAAATCTAGTCCCATAACTTAAACTATTCCCAAGCACTCCTAGCACAGCATTGTTCAATTAGTAACAGCAAAACATGCAACCACTAAACAAAAAGTTAGTTTTTAAGCTGAAAAAGTGTCCAGTTTGTCATGGCTTCCTTATTTACGGTTGCTCAATCCACTTTCTTGGCAAGCTAATAAATAGGGATACTTGATTTTGCAGAATAGCAAGCTTTTGAAGATCTTATTTGTGACCATTACAATCCATGATACTTTGGCTGGTAGTTCTCATGAGGGGCAGCAGGATCTAGTGGTTAAAGCACAGGAATTTGAGTTCAGAGAGCCAGTTTCTCTTCCAAAAAACTTTGCCACCAATTTATGTAGCCTTGGGCAAGTCATTTAGCACCCCATTTTCCTCTCTGTAATAAAAGAATAATATGGCCTTACTTCATAGCACATCTGTGCAGTGTGAAGTATAAAGTTTTGAAACCCTCAAACAAAAGGCACTATATAAACATGGTGATAGCTCTCGGGATATTCAGGACTGTGATTCACCTTGTTACCCCCCTGCCTCCAGTGAGACTAGCCTGTGCTTAACTGGATGCCAGCTCCCTGACACCTCCAGCCTGCTAGTCACCCAAATAATCCCCTCTGGGTGATACCAGCCCTTACTTTGCCTCACAGACTAACAATAGGTGCACCTCAGACCCCAGAACCCTTTGCAGCATTCTCTTGAATTAGACAGCCCCTTATTCACTGAACACTTACGAGGTCTGCTGCCCCCAATGGGACCAGCCTACATGCCTTCTTGATTAATTCAATTTAGGATCAGCTCCTTGTACAAACACCACAGCATTGAGATATTTATCGTGAAAACAAAGTTTATCATCAAAGATCAGGATTCAAAAGAATGAGTGAAGATAATGGAAATACATGCTTTCTAGAGACTAAACTTAACCTCCTATCTAGAGCAGTCTTATCTCACCAATAGCCTTGGTTGGAAACACTGCAGAAGGCGGATTGTGATCCCATTTTGTACATAAATATGCAGTCCGTTTACTTCTTAGGTACAGGATAACAGGGTGCTTTACATGTCCCCCAGTTATAGTCCAATAAACCTTTGATGTGCACCCTCAGATAAGGCTTTCTTCCCCCTGCCGTTCTTTTCTTCCTTTTAAGTCTCAATCATTCATCTGCATTTAGCTCAGACTGATGATTGAGAGTGAGACAATACTCACTTTACATTGCAACAGATGGATAAACATCTCTGCTCTGACAGGAAAACAGTTTTTCACCTCTGCTGGGGATTAACACCTTGATACAAACTATAAGTAAATTTTTTTATAAATATATAGTGACAAAGTTCCTCCTCTACCTTGGTGGGTCTTGCACTTATTGGAGGATTTGCTCGCCTCGGAGATTCATGGCAGCCCTCAGTTTGGCCGTTTTCATGAACCCACAGTCCAGGTCAACTCCTCCTGTGTCTGGTCAGGAGTTGGGAGGTTTGGGGGGGAACCCGGGCCCGCCCTCTACTCCGGGTTTCAGCCCAGGGCCCTGTGGAATGCAGCTGTCTACAGTGCCTGCTGGAGCAGCAGTATGACAGCTACAACTCCCTGGGCTACTTCCCCATGGCCTCCTCCCAACACCTTCTTTATCCTCACCATAGGAGCTTCCTCCTGGTGTCTGATAATGCTTGTACACCTCAGTCCTCCAACACTCCACGTTCTCACTCTCAGCTCCTAGTGCCTCTTGCTCCCAGCTCCTCACACGTGCACCACAAACTGAAGTGAGCTCCTTTTTAAGCCCAGATGCCCTGATTTGCCTGCCTTAATTGATTCTAACAGCTTCTTGATTGGCTGCAGGTGTTCTAATCAGCCTGTCTTAATTGTCTCCAGAAGGTTCCTGATTGTTCTGGAACCTTCCCTGTTACCTTACCAGGGGAAAAGGGACCTACTTAACCAGGGGCTAATATATCTGCCTTCTATCACTCTTGTGCATGAATGTTCTGGCTGATGCCCTTAACAGCATCAATGATGCAGAGAAACATGGAAAACATCAAGTTCTCATTATACTGTGCTCTAAAATAATCATCTGGTTTTTAACCGTGATGATGAAGCATGGTTACATTGATGAATTTGAGATCATTGACGATCACAGAGCTGGGAAAATTCTTGTTAATCTCACAGGCAGACTGAACAAGTGTGGTGTGATCAGTCCCAGATTTGATGTTCAGTTGAAGGACCTGGACAAGTGGCAGAACAACCTTTTGCCTTCACGTCAGTTTGGGTACATAGTGCTGACAATTTCTGCTGGCATCATGGACCATGAGGAAGCAAGGCGAAAACACACAGGAGGCAAAATCCTAGGATTCTTTTTCTAAAACTTGTAAAAACAGGTATACTAATAAATTGTTCAAATGGAAAAAAAAAAACACTCCTGTAGCCATCTGGCCCGACCCTGTCACAATATATATTATAAAATGTACTTATAGTCTGTGTACACACACACACCCCTCCTTACATAGTAGCAGTACATAATATTTATGACAATATTCCTAACCAGTGACTCACCTGTTTTCCTTTCAGAGTGGTAGCCATGTTAGTCTATCAGCAAAAACAATGAGGAGTCCTTGTGATACCTTAGAGACTAAACACATTTATTTGGGCACAAGCCTTCGTGGGCTAAAACCCACTTCATCAGATGCATGGAGTGGAACATATAGTAGGGAGGTATAGATACACAGCATATGAAAAGAGGAGTCTGAACCAGGATGTAACATACCAGTCTCAGGAAATGCTTGTAAACTCTATGCACTCCCTCTAAGGTTGCAAATTTTGACTGGACATATTCCTGGTTTTCATCACATGACAATCTTTAATTAAATATTAATATATTTAATTCCTGGAGTCTCCAGGATAATTCTGGAGGGTTGGCAACCCTAACCCACTCTGTGCCCTTTTTCCAGCTGGCATTAAGAGGTTCTTGGATCACAAGTGTAAATTATTCTCCACCCCCGTGGACTTTACAGCCGCACAAGGCTAAAAGATCTCACCTGCCTATTCCGCCCCACCATGACATTTTTCTTAAATGATGGTTTGTAATACAAGCTATTAGAAGACTTTAGAAATAATGTTACTGTACCAAAATTCATTATGTAGTCAGTGTGAATTTCATATTGGAAAAGCTGTTCATTGCTTGTTTGAGAAGGAATACACACGTATAGCTTTCTAACTGAAACTGTACTTTTGATCTTTAATATTTGCATCTTCCTTTCAAGTTAAAAGGTAATGCTGTGGAAGCACTATGGGCTGTCAGAAGGACCTTAGTTAGTTAGTTTCTGGAGATTTGAATAACCAAATCAGTAAAACCTCAATGTTACAAACACCTCAGGAATAGAGGTTGTGTGTAACTCTGAAATGTTCGTAACTGAACAAAACATTATGGCTGTTCTTTGACTTAATACAGCTTTGAAACTTTACTATGTGGAAGAAAGTGCTGCTTGTAACCATCTTAATTTAAATAAAACAAGCACAGAAAGTTTCCCTACCTTGTCAAATTTTTAAACTTTTGTTTTTAGTAGTTTATGTTTAATACTGTACTATACTGTATTTGCTTCCCCCCCTCTGCCCTTCTGCCTGATTGCACACTTCCAGTTCCAAATGAGGTGTGTGGTTGATCAGTCAGTGCATACATCCAATGCAGATCCATAAAACCTCACTTACATGATTCCTTTACATATGTAGTGTTCATATACAAAAGTTAAAAATCCAAAAGGACTAAGACTATATGAGCAAAAACATTATAGATTGAAATCCCAGCAAGACAAAGCTCACCATTCAAACTGCAATTAATTCTTAACACTTGCACTGTACAAAATTATTTCCAGAATGTGGGGCAGATTTTAATCAGATATTATTTAAGATAGACTGGTTTGCTCTGCATGAGTAATAGAAGAAGATAACCTTGCCCAGAAAAAGGCACTAGTAGTCCAATGAAGTACACAAGCAATAGTTACCCAGGAAGATTAGTGAAGAGATGAGTCAAAACAAGCAGACACTGAAGGGCAAGAAATAGAAGTTTCACATTTATCTAGCTTTAATCTAAGGTAGGACTCTGGAACAATTTCCAGTCTCTTAACGCAAAAAGTATGTTAGAAACTATAGCAGCAGAGATGACTATTCAGGAGGGATAAAAGGTAAGAGGAAGATCCCCTTTGTAAAAAAAAAAAAAAAGTGTACATGAATGCTAAATACAGTATAGTCTAAAGAATACAGGGAATAAAAAAAAAAAAAGACAAAAACACACCAGAAAAGATGTGCAACAAAGGAAATTTTTAAAAAATATATGCACTTTAAAACTTAAGAAGCAGTTTACTTAATACTCCTGTCTTCCCGCAGGTTTAAAAAAAAAAAAAAAGTTACTTCAGAGAGCAAGGACCTGTGCATCTGTCCAAGGGACATATAATTGGTTATTCAAGAACTATTAGTCTGTTTCTTAGCAACCTCTGTAAGCTCTAATCAAGTAAGGCCAAGATTGTCATTTATCCTTGAAATGCCATCCCCTTTCATCTAATAGAGGATTCTAACTGCTATTAGGCAACAAATAATAGTTTTAGCCATGGATAATATCCATGCTCATTACACATTTCAGCTGAGAATTCTTTCTAATACCAGAGATCAGGAAAGCTCTTCACTATATGCCTTTTGCTTTATTTCATTTAGCTAACAACTAAAATGCTGACTGCTGAAATAATCCATTTTCTTCCCCTCAATTTGTTTAGATGAGCTGCCAAGCTAAAACCAATGAAACTAGGGGATAAGTGTTTGTAGTTGGATTCTTTGGGAAGAAAGGCACTATATAATCAGAATAATTAGTCATTGGAACAATTTACCAGTGTCATGGCGGATTCTCCATCACTGACAATTTTTAAATCAAGACTGGATGTTGTTTCTATAAAATATGCTCTACGAATTATTTTGGGGGAAGTTCTATGGTCTATACTATAGAGGAGGTCAGACTAGATGATCACATTGGTCCATTCCAGTCAAACTCTATAGAGAGGTAAAAGAGCCTGGTTCACAAAACAAGATTTTTGTAACAGTGAATGTCTTCAGTATGACTTCATAGAAGAAAAAGCATCTTATATCCGTACTGCTGCTTGTGGTATAGTTTCCAAGCAAACTATAGGACTTGGAGATGAAATTTCATGAGCCCCCAAGAGTATTTAAGCCCCCAAAACTTGTGAGATGGGTAAGAGGATTATTTTTTCTACCATAAAATGCAGCCTTTTCAATGTGGAACACAGCTGGCAGAGCAACGCTATGGCAAGAGTTGAGACCAAACAGTATATTGTATCCAATTAAAAAGCGCACAGTTAACTTAGATAGAAAGAATGAAATTATCGAAGTAGGAATTTGGATATATGCCACTGAGGACTGAACTGACTCATGAACACGGTCTCACTGGATTTCTGATGGCCTCTATTCTAAAATTCACCCAAGAATGTTCCATATGACATTGTTATGAGTTGATCCCTACTAAATTAAAAGCAACAATCGAAAGGATTTAGATACCTCCTAGCCAGAAGTGAATGGTGGTACCAGCAGCAAGGTCCAGGGCAACTCACTGGTAAGAGGTGTAGCACCTTGACACACCTCCACTGAAAGGGGCAGGATGGTAGGATTCCTGAATAGGTGCTCTCTCTATCCCCTATTCAGCAGCTCCATCTTTTGGATGATCCTCTGCTAAGTTTTGATACATTTGAAGCACCACCCTTGCCCTTCCTCCCCCCATCCCTTTCCTGGAAAAAATGTTTCCTCTTTCAACCTGCCCCTAGGAGCTCCTTGGCTGCTGTAAGTAAACCAACAGGGTGGGGAAAGAAGAAACAGCAGAAAGTACATTTTCCTTCAACTACTGTACCACATCTCCAACCACAATTTTTTATAACCCTTCCCCCACCATGGAGTAGCACCATTGCTTGCTTCTGCCAAGGACTTTTCAATCAGCGTCTACACAAAGTTGACAAAAGAGCATTAGTTTTATTCCACTGATTGGGGAGGTGGGCAGAGGAGACATGCTTGTGGCAGGGCAGGGGAAAGAGAAATTCATGAGCACAAGAGCATCTACAACTGTCTGCAGACCAAAGGATAGTGCTGCATCTATTCACAATTACTTTTTTAAAATAAAGTTAGTTGAGGTAAAACTACAACGTGCCCTGTCTACACTTAATTTTTATAACCTTTTAGTGATCTCCTTGTAAAAATACTTTTCTTGCTGTAGACATAGACAGAGTGGCTTCACACTTCATAATAGGGTCAAACTGCTCAAGACAGTATTATAAGTGGAAAGGATACAGAGCTTCTACTATAAATTGTGACGGACAAGAACGTCCTTCCCCACCCTTTACCCTAGGTTTATTTTGTTTAATATATACGTGATTCTTTGATTGAAGATAGACTAGATATTAGAATAATGGATTATTGCATATGTCCTGTGTACTGCAACAAGAGTGTAATGATCTCATTGATGCACAGCCTGGAGTGCCTTGTGAAAGAAATTCTGATTGCCAGGTATCAGTCCATTTCCGATCTACAACACTAAAGCCTGCAGTCTGAATTAAGCTTCAGTATCCTTAAAGAAGAGAACTTTAGTAAAATACTGGTGTGCCAAAGAAGTTTTAAAATGTTAGAATTAAATAAGCTTTCAGAGGCACAGATGTAGAATCACAGAAATGCAAGACTGGAAGGGACCATCTAGTCCAGCCCCCTCCACTAAGGCAGGGCTAAGTTTAAACTGTCCTTATATTACTACTATCTGAAGAGTTATCCATATGCCTTTAAGAGTACTTTGAAGGAAGAAAGGTTAAGAAAGTATAACACAACAGGTGGCAGGCCACTAATCTCTCTGCAATGCAAGATATTTTTACAAGAAATTCTAGGTTCAGTTACAACGTCTGAAATATGCAGAGGACATTAAGGGTTCTCTTTTCACTGAAATTTGGAAGACAGGACTTTTCTATAGTTACATGAAAAGTATCTCTTCATAGTTTCTGCTCTGGGCAAGCTGCAATATTAGTTGTTGGAACACACAGCATGCCCAGAGTGCTTTTTGTGTGTGTGTGTGGGGGGGGGGGGGGTAAGTGGCACCTGCAACTACCATTGACATCAAGTGGAGAAGTCCATACTCAGCACACCTGAAAAATCAGAGCCTAGATCACAGTTTCTCAAATACAGCCACCATATTTCCCCTACAGCCACAGCAGTTTCCTGGGCAATGGGGGGAGTGGGAATAGCATCAGCCCCTCTCCTTCCTCCTGCATGCGGCTCCTGCATGTGCTGCCTCTCTGGAGGCAGAGGTGGGACACACAACGCTTAAGGAGCAAGGTGAGGAGGGGGTGAGGAGGTGAGCAGCGAGGTGAGCAGCTGGCGGGGGTGGGGTGAGGAGAGGAGGTTAGTGGTTGTGGGGGAGAGGAGGCAAGGCAAGTGGCAGGCGTGGAGAGGAGCCCAGCGGGGGAGTGAGCAGCAAGCCAGCAGCAGGGTGAGGAGGCAGCGAGGGGCGAGCGCATGTGCGCCAGGTGGAGCCCCTGACTCCACCCCTTCACCCCCGTGCACCCCTCCCCTCCCCCCCCGGCAGCCAGAGTCCCAAGACCCACTGTCCTCCCTGCAGCTGAAGCCCCTGCCTGGAAAAGCCCCAAGTGTCCCCCCTCAACCAGAGGAGCCCTGGGCTGGCTGAAGCCCCAAGACACCCTCCCCTCCCCCCCCCCCCCCACAAATCTGGCCCAAGTCCAGAGCACCCCACCCCCCCTCGGCCAGAGGAATTCTGGACAGACCAAAGCCCCAAACCACACCCACCCCAGAGGAGCTCTGGGCCAGCCACAGCCATGCCTCCCCTCCCCAGACCCAAGCCACCAAGATCTTTTTAATTATTATTTGCACTTCTATTATGTCAAAGCATTTTTAAATTTACTTCAGAGTTGTTGTACAGACAACCACTTTCACCAAAAAAGCAAAAGAAATTAAAAAAAAAAAAAAAAGAAAGTGCTTTCCACGTTCTTATTTGTGTTTCTATTCTGTTAGATCCAGTAAAGAATAGAGAACTGCACATTATTTTTTATTATTGCAAAAACAAAAAAACAAAAACCCACCCAAAATCTTACATAAATAAATTACAATGATTTGGATTTATATATGTGCATATTACTTTAACAACTTTTGGAAAAAATAAATAATTTTAGGAAAAGTATCAGTGTGTTGGTGGCTGCACTATGAGGCCAACACAAATTTGTTGTGAGAACCCCCTGGCCTACACCATTACTATATTATCGACAGTGAACATGTAAGATTTAACTCAAAAGCTCTCTGATCTAATATTGAAGGGATACTGTTTACATACTGAAATAGTCCCTCACTCTTTCACATACAAAATCCCAACAAGAGTTAGATCTGTGAAGACAAGTACTAAGCAGCTGGAAATTTATCCAAACTCACTTACCCACTAAGCCATAGGGAACAGAGAGCAAGATTTTCTTGTACACCCCAGTCTTCTATGTATTCATAAATGCACAGCAGAGAATCTGCAGGGGATGATTTCTGGTGCACATCCATACGTTATGATTATCTGGAAGTGTCATTTTGGGCTATTAGCATTGAGCATGTCCTTTTAGAGTCATAAGAGAAAACTGACTGTGATAGTTATTACAACACTGCTAGAACGTTCTCAAATTGCCTACCCAAAGTGCCACAAAAAGGTACTAATTAAGGAGTAAATATTTCGTTTGAAAGATGATTAAACTAGGGGCTTACCTACATAAGCACCTATTTTGTGGCAAATTGGGGTGCAAATCTACTCCACATTAAGTGTCCATGTGAATGTTGCTGCTGCACACTAAAAATTCCTTACTGCACTTGGATCTATCCTGCTTTGAAACAGTAGATTGATGCGCACTAGGGAACTTTTAGTGAGGGGCAGTAGTGTCCACATAGACACTACATGCATGGCAGGCTAGCACAGAGTAGATTTGCATCTCAACTTGCCACAAACTGAGTGTTCATATTGGTAAGTCCCAAGAGTTTATAGCAGGGGTGGCTAAGCCAGGGTGGATAAAAATCAATCGCTTTTTTTGATAAAAAGGTTTTTCCCCTCAAAAAGCAATCTAAAGATAGTTTTAATTAAGATACATTATATCTCAAAGATATCTCATCATGGAATAGGGATTATACATTCTAATTCTATAGTATGAGACAATATATTCATGTAATACTTAAGAAAAGTTTTGTAAATGAGTTCCAACAGTTCATGGATTAGAGACGCAATCTTATGGGGTTCCAGGGGCTTCTGTATAAATTATTTAGGTTAATCTTTCTATCTACTCAATGGGACTCAGTGCTCAGTCAGAAGATACCATCAGAAATGCTTAGTTTTGCAGTTCTCAAACTGTGGATTTGTCTCCAGAAGTAACATGCTTGTTGACAGCAAAAATGTTTTTAAATAAACAAACAAAAAAAACCAAACAAATATACAGCAGTGAGAAATAACAGACCTCAACCCTATTGTCCCTCTGCAAATTTGTGTACACAGAGTCAATCCCTTGCCTCCCTCTAAAAGTGCAAAGTTTCAAAAAGTTCAATGAATAGAAGATTGTTGGGGCAGAATAGATCTGGACAAGGAGATGAAGTCTGGAGATAAATGTGAGAAGGGAAGGACAGGCAGTAAAAACAAAAGTGAAACTGTTTGAGCAGCATATTCCAGAAGTCTTCAGGTCTTTCGGAGCGTAGCCTTCATTGATTTGAGATCTACCATACCATTCTCTCACTAGAAGGGAAACCTACAATGGCAGCAGGCAGTAAAAGAGACCCAGTTTGGGAATATTTTAATGAAGTTCCTCTACCTGTGGGTAAAACAGGCATACGTGCAAAATGCAAACAGTGCAACAAAAAAAAAAAGCAAGGCCTAGTTGTCTGAATGAAACAACATCATGAGAAGTGTTCCTTCTCAGGAGGAACCTCCTTTGAAGATGATGAAAGGAACATGTCTGAACATGCAGGATCTTCAGGTTGGTAACAACAAGAATGCACTTTTATGTAGAAATCCATGATTAAATAGAGTTTTCCTGACTAGTAATTTAAATCAAATCCACCCTGGGCCAAACCATGGCTTGCAAGCTGCATGTAGCTCTTTTACAGTTAAAGTGAAGCTTGCAGAGCCCCTCATGCTCCCCCACCCTCCATGTACCAGACTGGGCAGGAGAGTTGGGAACCTCTACCTTGCAATGGGGTGGTGGTGTAGGGGCTTCTGCCTAGCAGGGAGCGGAGTCTCAGGGCTTTAGCAGGAGTGGGGCTGAAGCCCCAATCCTAGCAGGCACTTCCTGCTAGACTGAAGCCCCGAGCCTCGGCAGACGTGCCCTGGCTCTCGAACTTCTGAGGACTGTCATATGTGGCTTGGAGGGTCAGTAATTTTGGCCATCCCTGGTTTATAGGGAAACTTCGTATTATCAGCACAGACTTCCAATTAAAAAAAATGCAGTCAAGTTGCATAAATATTTTATGTTCTTAACTAATATGTAGCTACCATCTACTTCATTTTTCATATTAATTTCCCATTATACTGGCCTAATTCATATAATGTGCTTATACTGCACCCATCCCCAAGTTTGTTAGATCTTATGTTCACTTTCTCACCTTCCCCTCACCCACTCTATTCTATACCAAGTTTTGTTGTTTTAAAACTATAGGGTCAATGGAGTTGAGGGACAGCTTGTCAAAAGTAGGAAGTTTTACATTTCATTCTAAGGCATTTAGTTTGCATCATCAACTTGGGCTGGTCCCAAGGAAGACTGAAAATGACAGGACCTTGAATTTGATCCAGTAATCAATGGGAATCCAGGGAAGAAAGCATTGCTGATCAGAGATCCCAAGTGCATTGCATTATGGTAATCGATGCCTGAGTGACAAAAGAATGGCCCACTGCAGCCAGACCCAGAGCTGAGAAGATGGGGAGGCATTTTCCAACCAAAGCTATTTGGGTGTCCAAAGGCAGCGAGGAGTCAAGACCACAGGCCTTCCAATATCTAATTCTGCCCTTGCTACAACCATGCAGCTCTCAGATTTTGAGTTAGGGGAGTCTACATGAGCTAGCTGTGTGTGCAGGATTATGCTGAAGTAAACAACATCTAAAGAACAAGTTTAAATTATATATTAAAGGCATAGTGTCAAGTGGATCTTAGATCTACTTGTGCAGCCAAGTTATTATTTCCACAGCTTCGCTTAGGATATATTCTACACTCTAGCTTATGCTTTAGATCAAGTTTGAACAATTCCAGACATCTGGATGAGACCGATCACCCTAGTATCTGTGTACAGCATACAAGACTTACAATTTAAAAACCACTTTCATACATAAGATCCAATACCTGAAAAGTTCCCCTTAAAGTTCCTACAAAACTTCAACTGAGAAGGATACTTACAGGCTAGATAAGAAGAGCTAAAACATTTATGGAAATCCTGGACACATTCCAAAAGTGTAGGGAACACTAATCTTCTGGCAAGTTCCTGGCAGTAACAAGTTACTAGAAAAAAGCCTAACCACTCAGGACTCATTCTTGGTTAGTTACCCTGAGTTTCCAGATAAACAGGTTCTGTGACACAAGGAGAAGGAAGGTGGTAGCAAAATCTTTTAGGATTTTGGAGACAGAATCACTTTAAATTTTACCTAGAGAATTTGACAGCCTGTGTGTGGAACACTGGTGTAACATGCTCTTACCTGACCATCACATTCAAGGGTCTGAAAAAAATGGGGGTGCAACTACTGTTCTTCCATTCTCTCTGCTCAAAACTTTCAACTTCAAGACCTCTCAGTACAATATACCTGCATGTTTAACTCAACTGTATGGCCAGATAAGAGTACCAATATTTTTGGTGCCTGGTGCAGAAAAGTGAAACATTTTTGCCGTGGAATTCACCATTTCGTGGCATGATGGAGAGGTGCCAGATTGCATGGCTACAGAAGACCAGAAGCAACGGAGCCTTGAATGTAACAGTTCACACCTTTTAGGGCTATTGTTTCAGCGAGGAATCACTTTCAAGGTTCTCTGCTACCAAATGGGCTAAAGTACTATTTCATGAACTGAGGACAGAGGAATGGTGGTAGCAATCCCAAAACCATTTTGTTGCAAACCACAGGTGGAGAAGCCCTGGTCAACATTCTTGGATATCACTCAGGGCTCTGATAAGTCAAGATGTGATTCAGTATGTTAAGGTATAGCACTTTTTTTTGAGCAATAGCCAACAAGATATTTGCAAAACATTGGCATACATGCTCATCTTCTTGGCAAAGACCTTACAGATACAGCTTGACTCCCAGAGGAGCTGACCTCTTACAGAGCAGACAGGCCCCTAACAGGTGGAGGGGGGCAGAGAGAAGACAGACCCTCTTTTTCAATTGGCAAAGCAAGAACCTAGCCTTGGATAATTAGATACACATAATCATTATCAAAATACCTAGTATCTTCCAACTAAGATTCTTAGGAGCTCCTTACAAAAACTAAAGCCTTACAGATGCAACGGAGAGTCAGTACAGTATTAAGTGACCGAATCCTAATCTTTTGCTCTAACAATTAGTCAACACTCCACCATTTAAACAGGCTGTGCTGGGATAGCCCCATTTATATAATATGCACTTTTCAATGTTTCTCTCCTGATCAAGGTACAGAACCAATTTTTAAAGTTAATGGAAGCCTAAGCATTTTGTGGAAATGCAGGACTGATTATTATAGTCCTGCATCTCCACAAGATGTTTGATAGCCCAAGCTAAAGAGATACTATTGCAGAAAGTCTGAAAACTACATTATCACTTATTTCTTACATGTCACTTACTAGTTGCCATGGCAAACTTATTCCAGAATCAATCCATCAATTCAGGAAGAGCCTGTTCTGAAGCAAGAGATTAGACTCTACTATAAATGTAAAGTGTCTCATGATCTCTTGATGCAGACAGTTCCCAGTAATGCAAGTTAATGCAATATTGGGCAAAGAACCCACCACTTTAAAAGTTTGTGGAATGTGAGCTTTTAATATAAAAATCTGGTAGAGCTGAAAGTCTGCATACAGAAGCATCCCAATTGCATTCAAGATACAACAGTTTAGATGCTCAACAAGCCTTGCAATGAAGTCAGTTTTCAGTAGTATTTTAGTCAGACGTTGAAACTTCTATACTTAGAACACAGAGTAAGATGAAAATGGTTTAGAAGAAGCAATTATTGCCATCTATGCAGTTTATATTTATGAATCTTTCATATTTCAGTTATAACATTTTATGTAGTTCTCAACTTGAGAAGTACTTTTATTTTAACTAAGTTAAATTTGTTTATTGATAATCATTAAGCTTCTCAAATTTTAGAGCAGAAGGGAGGGGAGAGTTGAGGTGGGTGGGTGAAGACAGCCGTATTGTTCTAGCTGTTCCTCATCTTCTCCCACTGCCAAAATTTCTGCGGAAGACATATCCCAAGGTAGCAATTTTAAGACCTTCTCTTGAAAATAGTTGTTTTTTTTAATTAAACCTTTCTAGTCTGATCTAACAGGAAACAGGGAATGAGCAACAACTGACACTTCTATCTCCTTGTAGGCATCATTGAACTCAGCTGTTTCAGCTTTATAGAACAGAGTTGTCATACCTCAGACTACAAGACTGTCTTTTTAAAAGAGACTTGAAATATGCAAGTCTAATTGACTTGCAAGTCTAACTGAAGTCTAAATATGCAAGTCTAATTGAAAAATAGTATGTTTTATTGTAATAAAGCATCTTAACAGCTGAAAAGGGTGTTTCTACTAACAGTTATAAACAGCTTATTTACAGCCATTGTTAATTTGTGATATTAAGAGATTACACAGAGGGAAGAATACTGGAGACAAGTTTTCCTCTGTATTCAATTGGTTCTAGTCAATACTAGAAAGTTAAAAACAGTCTCCTTAAGTAGGCAATCAAGCCTTCAATTAGCGGCAAGTAAGAAGTCCACATATACCAATTTTTGTTTTCATTAAGTGATATTTTATCCACAAAGATGTTTATATTTTTTTCCTGGTTCATACAAGAAGTTTTAGACTTCAAGTCCCTTGGTGACCATAGATGCCAAACCAAATGCATTTTATGCAAGTTAAGGATTTTTTTCTTGCCCCCTTTAGTGGCATCTCCTGCAACTTGATCAGTAAGTGACATTACTCATTACTGGTGCGCTTATGTGCACACTGATGTGCACAAAACTAGCTCCATGACAAGAGTACAGCAAGTGAGTGGTATGCCAATATGGAGAGTTTACACAAAGTGATCTGTTTTGAAAATGGTAGTTTTAAGGATTTGATATTTGAGTCATTCAAGAAGTTGACTTTAGGACTATTCATCAATGAACATAATTCAGCTCCAAAAACATTTGTTAAGCTACCTTTTTCTAGTATTTATGTTACAATAAAAAGTCTTACATGAACTGGGAAGTCTTTCAATTTACTCTTGTTCATCATAGGTCTTATTGTATAATTTATCATGGAAGTCTGGAATTCCCAAGATCTTCCCCTTAAAGCTTGACCCTCATGATGAGGCTACAACATACCAGTTTAAATGCAGCATATAAAGCAGCTTGGGTAGTTTTTAAAGCTGTAGTGCAGCTAGTCTACAGTTATTTTTAGAGTTACGGGTAGGCAGGGAGAGGACTTTATTGCTTCTAAACTCAAACTGCAAGCCACCCACCAAACTGCATTTTGTAACTGGTTGCACTGTTTAAATAAATTACAGGTTGCTTTGTAACAGCTGCAAAGCCACACTGGAAATGAAACACCAAGTGTTTCAGCTTCAATGCTTCCATAAAGTGGTGTGGGTAGTGGTGTAAAGGATTTGAGGGTTGACAGATATTACTTGGGTGCTGGAAGTACTGTAAGTTTGCCTGAAGTAGAAAGGCCTGTTAAACTTTACAACTTATTCAGTATACAGGAACATAGTAGATGGCAGCTGCAAGATAGGAATGTTTATTCTGACAGAAAACATTAGAGGGTCGATTGAGCTCAGAAACCTGTATTATGAGGACTACCCAATTCTCTGCCAATTTCAAGAAGCAGTACTAGAAACTGGCACAATAAAATAATGACCTAACTTACCTCTACTTCCTCATGCACATCAAGTATAAAATGTTTTCAGATGCTAATGTTGCTCACTTAGCTTACTCAGAGTCTATAATTTCACCTCACCTGTATTTAACAGATGACTTTAAGAGAGAAAAATCTTTATTTAATGGTTGATCACATTTCAGCTAGCTGTTCAGTTGTCCCACGTATCACATTTATATAGTATTCACCATATTCCATCAGCAGGGAGCCTTATAATTCTATAGAAGACTAGGAAAGAGTTAAATGTTGCCTTGGACATTAGAAGCTAAGCCACTTTGTACACAGAGATCAACATGTAAGAGCTTGTATCCATTCCAAAGTTCTTCATATGGATTTAAACAGCAAAAAGTTAAAGTATCTTTCTAATCTGAAGCATCCCCTCTCCCTCCTGTACTACAAAAAGCCTCTTTTAAAACTGACCAGCTCCCCCATTAGTGGGAAATATTCGGAGGAATAGAGTCTTCAGTAGTACTGAGGATTTAAATGTTGTGGGATTTATTTCTTTAGCATGGCCAGTCTTTAACCTGAGCTTCACCATTTAACATTTCCAAGGACTGCTGATTTCCAGAAGTAAGAGGAAGATCTTTGCACAGCCCAAGGCAAGCGGGATCCAGTCATTTGTTGTTCACAACGTGAACGTGCTCGGCCCAAGAGCTGCCATAGTCGGGGTTCATCCTCCATTGTCAGGCTCCCGTCCTAACTCGGACACTCTGCCATGACGAGTCCCCATTGCCCTGGGCTACAGCCACTAGCCAACCCCACCCCGACGGCCCCGGGCAGCTGCAGAGCGGTGCCTGCAGGATCACACCTGCCCGGCGCGGGGCGGGGAGGCGGGAGTTGGCTCCCGGCTCGCAGCCTCTCCCGAGCTCACCCCGCTACGTGACACCGACCCCTCGCTCCCCTCCCCCACACCAGGGAGGCCGCTCCCCGGCTGCCAGTCACACGGGCCTCCTTGGATTTCGCGCCCCCCCTCAGCGCCAGTCAGCGTCACGCTTGGCTGCTGCGGCCCCACACCCCTGGGCAGGGCGCCACCAGGAGCCCTGAGACCGAGGGCAGCCCCCAGGCCGGGGGCGAGGGGGGGGGCGGCGTGACCGGCCCCAATTCACCGCCCTGCCTCAGGCCAGGGCGACGGGGGCCCCCGCCCCTAGGGGACGGTTCCCAGCCTCCCCTGGGTGGGGCAGGGCTCCTGGCGTCTAGGCGCTGCGTACCCCACACGCCTACCAAGCCAGCGGCTTCGCCTCCCAGCCTCGGCCCCTCCCACCTCCTGCAACGGCCGCCCGCCAGCCACTTCCTCCCGCCCCCGGGGCCGGTCTAGTTCCAGAAGCCGAGCAGCTCGCGCCCTTCGCGAGCCGCCGCACGCGCTCTCCACTCACTCCCCACAGCCTGGGGCCAGTGCAGCGGCCGCCGCCTCGCCGCCCCAGGCTCACCGAGCTGCCGGCGCCCCCTGCCGGGAGGCTCCTTTCAATGCATGCCCCATTTAACTGCAAGCAGGCAGCACCTTGCGCCACAAACAGGGGAGGCTCCAAGTCTGTGCAAAGCTGCAGGACCTGGAGCCAAAAAACAACGTATCTCCTTCCATGCAGAGGCAAATGCGTTTTGCACAGGCTTAGTGCCCACACCTGGTAAAGCAGGAACTGTCACGCAACCGATTTCCCAGTTGCTTCTGCAGGACTGAAACGCCCTTATGTAGTTACTTCTGGGATTAGTCTTCGTTGTATGTTTAATTTATTATTACACTGCAGCCAGTGCGGAGCTTTATATCTATTACTGCCACAAATATTCCCAGTCACTAGGCTGCAGCCTGTTGCAAGCGTTTCTTGAATGCCTCTCTGTCACACAAGGGAGTTAATACAGCTCCCCTAGCCCTAGAGATCCCGATCTGCAAGACAAATGAAATCGTTGCTGGTGAAAAGGGGAAACCCCAGCTTTGCAAATGTACATTCAAACAGCAAGCGTTAATATTAACCTGGTAACCATCACCTTCCATACCGTCTCTAACCTCCACAGGCAAAGAGCACACACTACCTTCAGTAGTCTGCTAGAAGGATTGCAGCGCGGGATGGAAGGAAAAAGGCAACTCAAATTAGAAAGTGGAGCAACGAGCAAAGGGAGGTCATAACTATTCAGCCATCCATTTGCAACCATCAGGGGGAGAAAAAAAACCTTATTTCTTAGGTTATTCCTTCCAGCCTATTCAATGCACAAAGAAAAAGGATTTTGCTTTGAGGAAATTAAAAGGTTATAGAAAAAGGGATGAGAGTCAACCTACCGGCCATGCAAACTGAAAAGGTATAACAATCCTGCCCACGTCATGATTTTTGCCCTGATAATATTTGTTGCTGTTCAAATAAAAAGTATTTCCACCGAGAACTGGGGTAGATCCGGATCCGTAGTTGCAGGGTCCAATGGGAGTGATCTTGGCCTGATATTCCTTTAAACAAACTTTCACATAAGTATCACATTCATCCCGGGTACAGTTCAGGTTCTGGGGACTTTTCATGCCATCACAACATTCCCCATTCAACAATTCTCCGTTTACATTCTTCACCGAGTTAAGCTGCAGCTCGAAATAGCCAGTGGATTGGGACACCTAAAAATAAAAATCAAAAGGGAGTCAACCTCATTACTATAGCGTCTTGGGAAAGTGCATGGAAGTTTGCAACCAGCCAATACAAGGTTTCCTCCCAAGCCTTCCAGTAAAGCGTTTTACTATTAAAATTATATTTACTATAAAATAATACAACTAGAACTGTAGAGATGTTAGCACAGCAATAAAAAAGCTGCACTAGGTAACTGCACTGCAAAAGTACTGTACATAAATATGCCACTGCAAGGCTGAATAAATTATCGAGAGAGGTATGAAGAGACATAGTATACAGAAGTGAGCACCCAACTCCTGAAATACAACAGTAATTATGATCTCTGCAAATGCAACCTTGTTTTCACACAGAACCGCTTAAACTAAATGGGCGTGAAGAAAATGTAGCTGCAAATTCTATGTTCTTCTAACACGGCATATTGATTTCCTCCCCCCTCCTTTAAACCCACGGATCCAATGCCATGAACAGGAGACTGATTGAAAGGCTACAGAGACAGAAAGAAGCCATGGCAACCCCCACAATGAGATCAGGGCTTTAGGTCTAGGAGCCATGCCCCAAAAGGGGCAATGCTAAAAAGACAGTTACCCCTGGCTACGAAATTAAATGCATTCCCCCCTCCTCCACCGCACCCCGTTTGGTGGGAGAGGTGTATCCCTTTCAGGGAGGAAAGCCTTCTGCTCCAGCCCCCCCAGGGCATTTCCCCAGCACCCTGCAACCGCCAATCTTCTTACCTGCACCCACAGAGTTAGGAGCAGCACCAGGCTCAGCGCTGCTGTGCGGGGAGCCCAGTGCCGCCTGCTAGAACCCAGCATGCCTGCTGCTCCGAGCCGAGTGGTGCTTGATCAGAGACGGGCGAGGAAACCAGCCATGGACCGGCCTCTGCACAGAGCATCGACGGCGAAGCTCTTTACATGCACGCGGCGGAGGCTCCTCTGCTGCCCGGGAAGCTTTTCCCCAACGCCCCGAAAGGTGCAGGGCATGGGCTGTCAGCGCGGACCGCCGAGAGCTCCCGCAGTAGCAGCGCTGGTTCGCAGGCAGCTCGCCTCGCTCTCTGCGCGCCCGCACCGCACGAACACCCAACAAGTAGGTGCCAGAGTGACAGCTTCATTACCCATTAGTCACCGGCGCCTCAGCCTTCATATTAATGAGGGGGACGGGCCCAACCCAGGAGCGGGCGGGTGTGGCCACGCGGCGCTGCTCCTGCTCTTAAAGGGCTGGGGACGGGGAGACGGAGGGGCGCGCCGGAGAGGGGCACGGCCCCGGGGGCGTGCGCGCTAAGCATAGCCCAGGGGTGCACGCCGACTGGCCGCAGGGATCGGGAGTGCGCGCCCCAGTTCTCCTCGTGCGTGCACAGGCAGCCACCTGCGCGCGGGGGGTGCCCCGTCCACTGCGGCGTGGTCAGAGCTGCGTGCCCCGTGGATTGGGAGAGGCGCGCCATCCCTCGCTCAGCGGGTGTCTCTGGGGGTGGAAAACTTTACCAGACCTTGGCAAGCCCAGAGCAAACTGGGACGGGGGTGATAAGACAGCAGCGAGGGCGAATGCACCGGTTAGAAGCCCAGTCCTCTTCCCTTCCCTGGCCCCACCTGCTGCTGGGAAGGGGAAGGAAGTTGGGGGAGGGGGTGTCCCTTTTTTTTCAGTCCACCTTTGTGTAATGAGACATGTGACGTTGCCCTCTGGCTGATGAGAAGGAAAATGGATTTTTCCCTGTCTTACCACCCAAGGGCCCCTGGCCGGGGAGAAGATGTCGATACTCCACTTCTGCCAGGTTTCCTGCTAGCTGAGAGAAGGCCGGCTGCTCTGCGCCCCATCTACCAGCCTCCTGGCTGCTGAAAGGGGCGACTCCAATTTCTGCTCCTCCACAGCCTCCATTTTTGTGGTCGTCTCCTTTCTGAATGGCTAGAGTCCCGACTTCTGCTGTTGCCCACAGCTTTCCCAAGCAGCCGCCTCCGCAGAGCGAAATTGACAGGAATCTTGCCATTTTACTGCCCTCTACATGGTTCTGAACAGTACCGACCAAACTGAGCAGAGTTTTGTTAATTTCACTCTGCTTGAGAAATCTCAGAACAGCAGAGGCTGTAGAGTTCCCTGTGCAACCTTAATTTGCCCCCCTTTTGCCCAAACATTATGACACAGTCCTTAATTGCAGGATCACTTTTTCTTCAGGACCCCTGCTTTATTCTGCACATGCTACAGACCTATTCTGGGAATGAATCAGAGTATTGGAGAAGAGACTGTTGTCTGTAAGATCCCTACTTCATTTGTTGCAGAAGTTGGAAGGTGTTTAGTGAATGAGTCAGAGGTTTGTAGGAAGAGAAAAGAGGGTCTCATTGTTAAAGCACTTGAATGCTGCCTTGGAGAACTGGATTCTGTTCCTGCCTGCACCACAGATTTCCTGTGCAATGCTAGGCAAGTCGCTTCAACCATATTTCTCACAGGTAGTCACTAATTGTGTGTTCCTCATTTCCTGGGTGCCTGACTTGAAATGCTGGGGCCTGATTTGCAGAAGTGCTGAATACTCACAGGTGCACTGAAGTCAATAGGAGTTGTGCTTTAAACATATGAAATGTTATCAAATGCTATGTACTCTGAAAAATCAGGGCATAGGCATCTCAAATTGGGCACCCAAAATGAGTGGCAACTTTTGATCTTTATATCTGTGCCTCAACTCCCAATCTGTAAAATAGTTTCTGTCCCAGTCCTGTCTCTTCCCTACTGCTAGCTCCTTATCCTAGTCCTATTCTCCCTGCCTACCCAATCATACCCTCCACGAATCAGGAGTCTCATCCCAGTTCCAGTTCCTTTACACCAGCCAGTCCCAGTTCCCCCACTCTCATCCCAATTCCTTGTCACCAGTCTCCTTGCCCACCCAGTCCTAGTTCTCCCCCTGCTGGGCTCCCCATCCAATCTCAACCTCCCTGGCTCCTTGTCCCAGTCTCTTTGTCCAGCCAGGCCCAATATGCCCCTCCCACAGCTCCTCCTCTGATTTCAGTGTTGTGCCCCTCTCAAGCCAACTGGCTTCCATGTCTTCCAGTTTCCCTCACTGACTCCCAGTCTCCCCACCCCCACTAGGTCCCACCCCCAGCCTCTCATTTCAATCTCCTTGCCCACCAGTCCCAATCTCCCTCCCCTTCAGCTCCTTGTCACAGTTTCTCTCCCTCCAGTCCCTGACTCCTTTTCCCAATCTGCTGCTTCCCCTCCATGCCCCCCCCAGTCTGGCTTTTGTCCCCTCTGTATCTAATCAGAAGGCTTCCTTCTCCACAACACCTGGTTGTCAGCAGGGGTGTCATTGAGAGCACTGGCTCCCTGCTCAAAGTTCTAGTGTCTGGCCCCACCCCACCCCACCTCAGCTCAGAGCAGCAATTATAGAAAAATCTGGCTTCACCACTGTAGCCATAGGCAACATGCTCAGTTGCTCTGTTGGAATGGTGCAGGCACAGTCTGGTCACACTAGCAGTTATGAGGGGATGGAGCAAGGAACCTTCAGAAATTTAACTGCTAGTAGGAAAGACGTCTCTACTGAGTATTAGTGAACTGCGATTACTCATTGTTTTATAACCTGGCCAAATTTGGTCAGATTTTCATGAGGATGGCAAGAAGCACATCCCTGACACAGAGGCCACCCTCTCTAACACAAATGGTGCTTGATCAGAAAGCCCGGGAGCACTGTTCAAAGCCATTCAAAGAAAATGTCTCAAATTTTTTAAGATAGGCAAAACAATGTATTTTTCCCTAGCCTCATTCTTAGGGCAGGTCAGTGTGGACAGCACTTAGGTCACTGTAACTTGCGTCACTCAGAGATGTGTCTTTTTCACACCCTTGAGTGACTAAGTTAGATTGACTTAAGTGGGAGTGTAGACCTGCCCTTAAAAACAGCTGAACCACTTTGGCTGAAATTTTCCAGAACAATTCAGCCAGAAGCAGATACCCAGCATAGAAAACGTCATCCAAAATGGTTAAAGTTTCACAAAGTTACAACCAACTGAAAACAGGGTCTTATAATGGGAAGGGCTGGGCAACCTTAATAAAAGGGGGATGCTACTAGCCCACCTTATAATATACAGAACGGATGACTAGGTGGTGTGATCCTGTCCTCCCCTAGAGCCTGGCTCAAGGAAGTGTAAGAGCCTGCTATAAGAATAGCACAGTAGAGGATTTCTCCTTTAGCTCCAGGGCAGAGGTTTTGGTGCTAAAAATAGCAGGTTTGATTTCTGCTGACCGCAGAGCTCCAGTGTGGTACCGATACATTATAGAAGACTGGCTCAACCTTTAGGCCCTAACATTTTCTGCCACTCCTCCTCACATTAACCTTCTATTACTGATGATCCAGTAAAGTGGACCATTGGGAACAAACAGCTCAGAAATCAAAGGGCTGTAGCACTCCCACTGTGCTGAAAACCTCACAGAGCCAGCCCTCCTTTCTTTGCAGAGACCCAGCCTGACTCTTCATTCCCTCCAGCAGCCAGCCAGTGTACCACTTCTCCACTATTCATGGCCAGCACGCAGCTGCAGCTACTCCCCTAGGCTGACACAACAGCAGCTGCGATATGTGTGCCAGCTGGCCAGCCACTCACCAAAGTCCTCCTGCCCTCCCCATCTTCCTTTGCTGCTGTGCTTTGCTGCTTACCCACCGATAGGCCTGCTTCTCCTCCGCCACCCCTTTTCCCACTCACCACAGTCTGCTACAGGTACCCATTGCCCTGCTGTCCTGGACCCACCCAGCCACCCCCACAGCTATCATTACTCACCTGACTTGACTTCAGAAAGCATCCTTCAATCCCCCAGTTACTCCTGATTTTCTACTTTCCCCTCTAAATTAAAATAGTTCAGGCTTGAAGAGATGAATATTCATTTTCATTTATTCTCTCTGATACCGCCCCCCAGTAGATGTCCCCAATCATAGCTGCATCCATATGTCTATTAGTTAAGATAGGGTTGGCACTTTCATCTATGGTGTGTGCACAAATCTTCCTCCTCAAGACATATCACCAACTTTAGAAAGAGGCATAGGGTAATTTTCAGCAAAGGGGAGGTGGAGGAGGAACTGGCATGATATTTTAAGGTTACTACATCTCATTGCCATGCAAAAATCTTCACTAACTCCCATCCTCCCACCTCTTTCCCTTCCAAGTTCCAAAAGGAAGGGGAAAGTGCTATTTAGCTTTAACCTCTTCTCTCTGGCTGCTGGGGAGAGGTACTAAGTACTGTTCTCTGGCTAGTGATGAGAGCATGGTAGCTGAATATTGATTATATTGAAGTGGCGAGCAGCAAAAAAAAATTTTTTAGAATTTAGCTAGCAGGCCAGGCACAAAATGCTAAGGCCATTCTATTTGTATATATCATCATTACAAGTATCACAGGTCTACTTCAGCATTCTAAAGCCAGCATGCGTGTGGAAAAAGAATACAAGAAAATATAGCACAAAGTGGAAAGATGGTGCAGTAGTTACAGCACTATCCTGGGACTCTGGAGATCCAGCCTCACTTCCTTGCTCTGTCACCCACTGCCTTGGGTAATTTGCTTCATCTTTCCACTTTGTGTGCCTCCATTCCCCATGGGTAACTATTATCAGTGATCAGATAGTCTGGTAAAAGGGCACATAACTATCTATGACACATCTAGGGGAGAAGATGTGCAATGATATGACCCCATTTAAAAATTTCTTTCTCAACTAGAGATGAGCTTCCATTCGTCTTCTTTTCTGGTTATGCGTTTCTCCACAGTTTTAACTATTCCCTATTGCATCGCAGCCTGAATCACGTGTTCCTGATGGGTATTTTACTGTAGCTATTGAGCATGAACTTGCTTCAAACTTTATTTCCTCAGAGCGCCATAGGTTTTTACTTTCTTTTTCTACATGGAGGTATTTGTGTGTATAATGCTAGTTATTTGAGAAGGTGAAGGTAATGTTAGCATGCCACAGAGGTGCTGATGAAAATGTTTTTCATTTGTGAATTTAGTTCCTTAGAAATGTTCTATGTTACCACCCCTGGGCTCTGATGGTCGCTATTCACAGAACAAGTACAGCACAAGCAGCATCAGAGGAAGCTTCCTTCATGGCTCAAACAGTGTGCGTTAGACCTGGCCCACCTACCTCTAAAGGTAGTGACGGTTTCTGTGATGCGGACTAGTGTCCCCTGAGAACTGTACTGAGATCACAAAATCCATGTAACAAAGGGTATCAGACAGCCCTGCGTAACAGCAGGATCTACCCTCAAATGGGGACCAGAGCCCTGATCCTGCAGACTGCTTGAGCAGGCACATGGAGCAGTGTTTACAGTCCCAGACTAGATTTGAACCCAGAACCCAAAGGTGAAAGGGTGCACAGCTCTGCTGAGTGTAACACACCCCACATTATACATACCCCTGCAACCCAGCCTCACTATCACCCAATCCCACCTCCTATCCTGACTGTCATGCATCTGGCTAGGCTGCAGAGAAGCAGCAGCAGGTGTTTTGCTCACAGTTGCTCCACGTGGTCAGGGACGGCTGTCCTGCCTGCTGAGCTGGCGGCCCCTTCTGTCTCCCAGCTTGCTACTCCCCCTGCTGGATCCCAGTGGGGAAACAACAGGGGCTTCCTTTGGGGGCCTAGGTTACCCCCATCATCAACTTCTGCTCCTCCAACTACTTACCCCAGCGTGAGTAATTCTCTGACTATCCTCCACACACTATTTACCCCTGCAGCTACCCCTCATAGCTCCCTCACCACTCACACAACTGGCCTTGGCACCAACACCTAGATTCATTAGACTGCCCCCCTCCAGTTCCTCCCTCACCTTAATGGGCCATGCTCCTGGCTGGTAGGCAGTACGCTGTCTGCTCTGTGCCTGAAGCACGGTGATCTGTGCCAAGAGACACTTATGCTCTGCCTGGAGGAGGGGGCTCTGGGACTCCCCTTCCCTCCCGCACCCTCTTCTGCTTCTCCCTCCTGGGAAAGGCAGGCTCCCAGATGCCCCTTCCTTGCCCTCTCTTTGTGGAATCAGTGGCTGCTGAGCTGAAGTTTAACTTCTAAATGCACAGTCTCTTCCCCTCCCTCAGCCCCGTTCCACTGGCTCATTCCTATTCCACCTACAATCCATACTGGTAAGTGTGAGCCATGGACAGTATAAGGAAGCAGCACAATCCCTGTGGAAATGGGACTGGGAGAGACTGTGCTTTCTTTAAACATGTTTTAAACTTAAATTTGGCATCTATGCATTGTACACGCCAAAGGAAACCAGAGAATATTGGTCCCTGTGGCAGAGGAGGGGCTCAGCTACCAATTCCTTCAAGACAGGGTGGGGTTCCACTCCTACTTGCTCCTAATGCTCCGGGGCAGGATTTGTGCCTCTCACACTTTTTAAAAATGATTATATGCAAGTAACTTGCAAATGTGCACATTGGCTCATTAAATCATTTGTATAAGCTGTGACATGGAGCTGCAGAAAACTTGGCAGCTATGAAGACACAGCAGACTGTATTCACCATATTCACTTGCCTTGTAGTCTTCAGCAATACATAGAAATGGACATTCAGTATGTGTGTAAAATGGGAACCCTTATAGGATTAACCTCGGCACAAAAAGTGGGAGTGTGCTAATAAAGTTTGTGGATGATACAAAGCTGGGAGGTATTGCCAATTTAGAGAAGGACCGGGATATCATACAGGAGGATCTGGATGACCTTGTAAACTGGAGTAATAGTAATAGGATGAAATTTAATAGTGAGAAGTGTAAGGTTATGCATTTAGGGATTAATAACAAGAATTTTAGTTATAAGCTGGGGACACATCAATTAGAAGTAACGGAGGAGAAGGACCTTGGAGTATTGGTTGATCATAGGATGACTATAAGCTGCCAGTGTGATATGGCCATGAAAAAAGCTAATGCGGTCTTGGAATGCATCAGGTGAGGTATTTCCAGTAGAGATAAGGAGGTTTTAGTACCGTTATTCAAGGCACTGGTGAGACCTCACCTGGAATACTGCGTGCAGTTCTGGTCTCCCATGTTTAAGAAGGATGAATTCAAACTGGAACAGGTACAGAGAAGGGCTACAAGGATGATCCGAGGAATGGAAAACTTGTCTTATGAAAGGAGACTCAAGGAGCTTGGCTTGTTTAGCCTAACTAAAAGAAGGTTGAGGGGAGATATGATTGTTCTCTATAAATATATCAGAGGGATAAATACCGGAGAGGGAGAGGAATTATTTAAGCTCAGTACCAATGTGGACACAAGAACAAATGTTTTAAACTGGCCACCAGGAAGTTTAGACTTGAAATTAGATGAAGGTTTCTAACCATCAGAGGAGTGAAGTTTTGGAATAGCCTTCCAAGGGAAGCAGTGGGGGCAAAAGACCTATCTGGCTTTAAGATTAAACTCGATAAGTTTATGGAGGAGATGGTATAATGGGATAACATGATTTTGGTAATTAATTGATCTTTAAATATTCATGGTAAATAGGCCTAATGGCCTGTGATGGGATGTTAGATGGGGTGGGATCTGAGTTACTACAGAAAATTCTTTCCTGGGTATCTGGCTGGTGAATCTTGCCCATATGCTCAGGGTTTAGCTGATCGCCATATTTGGGGTCAGGAAGGAATTTTCCTCCAGGGCAGATTGGAAGAGGCCCTGAAGGTTTTTCGCCTTCATCTATAGCATGGGGCACGGGTCACTTGCTGGAGGATTCTCTGCTCCTTGAAGTCTTTAAATCACGATTTGAGGACTTCAATAGCTCAGGCATAGGTGAGAGGTTTTTCGCAGGAGTGGGTGGGTGACATTCTGTGGCCTGCATTGTGCAGGAGGTTGGACTAGATGATCATAATGGTCCCTTCTGACCTTAGTATCTATGAATCTATAACCCAAGCCAGAATTTATCCACTGGGAAGGTTAAGGGAGGGAGGAGTATGTTGGAAGTTGTGGTGATATATATAGATTCCATTAAAAGCTTAGCAGGGAAGGGGTTAACCGTCTCCTTCAGGGTACAAGGAGGACCACAGTTTGTTGTCCTAAGTGCAGCAAATTGCAGGACAGAACCGGCTTGAAAAATTCCTTCCTTCATCATCCAGCACACTCCCAGAGGAAAAAGTGTGGTGGGCTGAGTCTCCTAATAAGAGTGGGGAAGGCTCTTCAAGAAGAGAGTTGGCATTAAAAGGTAATTGGAGGAGAGGGATTTCTTTTCCTGTCAGGAACTTGGCTGAATTGAGACATTTTTGAGCTTTGCTGTGGACATGACTGAATCTAACTATGTCTTATCCCTGGACTTTGTCTGGCCCATTTAGTGTTTTTACAAGCATCTTTCTGCATGGAAACAAAGCAGCCTGAACGTGAAGGCTATTGTTTGATTGGAGTTACTAACACAAGACAAGGGACCAGATTCACACAAGTGGGACGAGGGAGGTATAAATTGCTAATCCCATGGACCTCAAAGAGGACAACTGGTGCTACTAGCAATAAGATGGACAAGAGAAGCTCATGGATGAAGAACAGCTGAACCCTAGCAAGATGGAGGTTATGTTGGTGAACACAGCAAAGCACTCTGAGGCACTCACAGCTACAGTGCCACCTTCTTAGGTTGAAGGCAAACACCCACAACTGGTCAATTCAGTCCAAAGTTTAGAAATGCTCCTGGATTCCTTATTGACACGAATAGCAGATGGCAGCAACCTCAAGTAATACTCGTCTTGGCTAGGAGACTCTATCCTAGTCTGGCAGATGATGACATGGCTGTGGTTACACACATCTTTGTCACTGTCTGTCTGGACTATAGCTATGCAATATACATGAAGCCATCCACGCGTAGGAAATTTCAACTAGTACAGAATACTGCAGTGCATCTCCTCAACCACACAGGGTACAAGTCCCACCTCAAACCTGTCCCCCACTCCCTACATTGGTTTCCCACAGAAAATCAAATCAAGTTCAAGGTCTTGGTCCTTATCATCAAGATGCTCAATGGCCCAAGTTTAGGATATCTAAAAATTTTCCACAGTTGACAGCTCTGCTCCTCAGGCACAATAGAACTTTCTCCCATAAGAGTAACGCTTGTCTGTGCAGAAGACAGAACTGTCCTGCTGGCTTATCCCAGACTGTGGAACAAACTCACATCACAAACTTCACCATCTTCTTCTGCAAGTGCTTCAACCTGCCTTTGTGTACAGTTAAAATTTTTTAAATATAGCCTCCCAAAACAAAACACTATTCTGCACCCATGATTCTCCCCTGGGGAGAGAATGAGAGAAGAGAATAAGTCACACGTGACAGAAGTTAGTGATGTCACATAATGCACTACTGGAAGGGCTCTCAGATGCTATTAAGGGTGTATAATAGAACACCCCACCCCACCCCCTCACACACGTAATGCCAGACATTTTTTTAGGTTGTGTCCCATCGTACCAACATATATTTATTTGAAGCTGGTGTCCAGCATGTCATTTTATTTAATGTGCACCTTTATGTGACCTTTCTGCTCTCCCTTCTGCACATCCTTCCCTTTTATTTTGATTATAAAACTGGTATCATGGTCTTCCATGTTTATTGTGTCTAAGTGATTTCTATGTAAAATATGCTCAATTTACAGTTAAAACGTCTTTCTATCTAAACTGCCAGCCCTGCAAAGTCCACATGGGATCTGCAAGTCAAGTTGGGTTCCCTCTTCTCATAGATCATCACCAGCAATAAAGGTGCTGCAGGCCAAATTATCAATGGTCAGTTGAGGTTCTCAGTTACATTTATGCCATCCTGTTACTATCAAAGGGCTTGAAACTGGCTAGAATTTAGTAAGCAACTCTGTTCCTAAAGCACAAGAAAGAACAGAAACTAGTTGGTTCAGATCTGTGGGGAGAACATGAGTAAAAACTTATTTGTCACCAAAGTCAGCAGAACAGACTCTGAATACACCCAAAATCAGATCTGGGCTTCAATCCTACAATGATTTTTTCAGTAGCACAGGGGAGCTCACTGCAGAATCGGGGCCCTGACGGATAAGACAGTATCATTTTTACACAGTCACTTTTATGGGAAAGTGATACTTAAAATCACACACAGTAATGGCAGCAGATAGATTAAAGTACCTCTGGGTTTATTTGGGGCCATTGTGTGCCTAAGAGAAGTGACTATCCACCCAAGAATTCTTGGATTAAATTACCTCCATGAGCATTTATTTTCATCAGGATTAGATTCAGCCTTTGCCCTTTCTTTCGGTCAGTGGCTGACACTGCTTTTCATAAGAAGTTTTGTGGGGTGGAAGGAAGGAGCAAATGCAAATATGGGCTCCCTCTTCCAGATGAGGTCTCTTGCCCCAAAATAGAATTCCATTCTCTTCCTCGAGCCAGGTGAACTAAGCCCTAGGGGTGTCAGATGATTTAGCCATCGGCATCTGCCTGTCACAAACCATAACTAAAACAAGATTACCCCAGAGAAGAGTGCTATTAAAGGAGGAAACTACTGCTGTAATTTTGTTAAGGGACAGGATATTATTTAAAAGCCTTTTAAAAGCCTTCTTTATACTACTCGCTTTCCTATAAAGCTTGAAGTTGATTTGTCTTAGCCAGCTTAGATAGTGATGTCAAGACATATCATAGGTTTCATTACATTAGTCCCAACAAATATTTGCCACCTTGGCTTATCAGAGGCTGCTAGCATACAGTGAAAACTGTATCCATTGCCATGGTGGATTCATACTGCACACGATTGTAGTTTAGGATTTTTTCCCATCATCATTTTTCTGGCAATAACCACTCCCTGCCCTGCATTTCTATGCTATAACAATTTGACATTGTTCAAAATGCTGTACAACTATTAAAGCCTCAATCTTGCAAATACTTAAGCACATTCATAACTTTACCTATGTGAGTAGAAACATCAGGACCTCACTGCTTAATGCACACAGCACCACTGTGAAGCAGGTAGTTGGATATTATCAGCAGTGATTTGACAGGAGATCCAATGTATGCTCATTTAGTCATCCATATAGACTCTCCATGGATGTATTCACTATCCCCAAGAATGCTGAAAAAAAGTTAAATAAATTGCATGGCAAATATTTGCTTCGCTGACACTGTGGCTATGAGGGATTGTGAAAAACCAGCCTGTATGCAATGCTGTAGAGATCCGTGGGTGCAGAATCACAGATGGTTACATGTTGGCACATCCACAGAACAACAGAAAATTTTGGTAAAATCTGTCACAAAATTATCTCGCACTTGCTGCAGAAATAAGCCCTGGAATGCTGTAGAATTCCATCTACCCCAACGATAACAGAGTCCCTGCTGAGCTGAGCTGGCCCAGCTGTTCCTTTAGATCAGTGGCAGATCATTCACTCGGAAAGTCAGAGATCCTATTCTCCTTCTCAGAGTGACTTCTTCACATACCATCTGTACACACTGTATGTATATTGAGACAGATAAAGAAGATTTGTGGTGGTCTCCAGACAGATTACTGGCCTAGAGTAACATATAGCACTTTCCAGTGTGATTTTTGGTGAAAACAGGAAAATAGCATAGCAGAAGCCCAGGGTTAGTATGTAGGATAAAACTAAGGGTATAAAGCGATCCATTAAATCAGATGCTTTAATCAAAAGAAAAACATTTTTGTACCATGTCAACCCGCAGGTGGAACTATCAGTTATCAGATTCACAGATTTTAAGGCCACAAGAAGCTATAAGGCTGATCAATCTAACCTCAGCTTTTTCCAGACTTTCCTTTGCTTCATTATTTAAAAAGAAGACTAGACTAAGTATCAGGTGCTGATTATGTGAATAGATTTCCCCATGACAAAGAATATTTTAGAATTAAGTGAAGATATTTTTGTCAATGTAACATTAAAGTTGTGCTTTATTATTCATAATAAGTAGGGTGACCAGATGTCCTGTTTTTTTCTTAGATAGGCACCTATTACCCCCCACCCCCATCCCGTTTTTTCATAGTTGCTATCTGGTAACCCTAATAATAAGTAATTGATTTCCTATTTTAAATGCAAACCTCCAAAGCACCATAAAACACAGGCTTTGAAATGACACTGAGTTAATATTGGTGTGGGACCTTTGGCCCTTTCTGACTTTTTTTTATTTTAACTGCACAACTTTAACACAAGGATCCTGAAATCCATTCAGAAAAGAGTCCCCCTGAAGTCAAAAATACCAAATAAAAAGCCTGAATAAAATTTGAATATGAAGTTCAAGATCTGGTCCATGATTTTCTTTGCATTTAATTTCCTTTTTATAGTTAAGAATACAGGAGAAAAAGTTGTGTCTGTGCTTAACAACAAGATGGTCAAATTCAGGAAAAATTCCCATTTTTTCCCCTCCAGGTTTCCACTAATCCCACTTGATCAATGTTGCAATAGGAAAGATGTGAGTTAACATTTTTGAAAGCTAAATCTAATATTGAGCATCTTCACTGTCTTTATATTACAAACATTCAAAGTAAAGCATAATAGGGGTGCCACACAAAAAGCCTTCATGTTTGCATGCAAATGTGTAGTTAGACCCATATGCACATGCTGCAATTTCAGGATTTTGTGGGCGTAACACATACAAGTGCAGTTACACCTGGCTTTGAAAGACAAACCTTTCCAATTAAAAAAGAATGATAACAGACCAAGGACTAGCCATTCCTTCCATTCCCTAAGTTTGGAAGGGATATTGCAAATCTGTTCTGAATGGAATCGGACTAAAAATGCTAAATGTGTTGATGCAAGTACTGAGTTAGCTGTCTGTTAAATTAGAATGAATGTTGCTCATTTCCCATCTGGTCCTCTTTGACATTACTTCCAGAATGCATTCACAGCTCTTATTGTACAGTACAAGTGGCTGGCTATAATAACAAGTTTACCTTTTAAAGGCTGCTAAAATACCTCTGTGCCAAATCACAAAATAATGCTCTATTTCTACCAATGAAAGGTAAACATCCGCAGCCATTATAAACTCCAGCCACCTTTACTTATTAACCTCCTACTTTCTTTATATTTAACATAATATATTAAGTGCATTTCCTGCCTTTAAAAATTGGTGACTTGACAGTCCTGGAGACTGGACTCTTCCTTGCAGAGAAAAGACAGCACATCCAGAGGCAGATCAAGCAACCCGACATCACCCCCACACAACTCTGCTCTGCACAGACTACCACTGGGGCTGAAAGAGCAGTTAATTCTCCATCTCTGTTCATGCCTTGCCCTCTCTGCTGGGACGGCCAAGGAGAATGCCAGCTAGTGACAGTTGTGCTAGTGAATCTTTGACGTGAAGCCCTATCTACTTGGCACTGTGCTGGAAATGCCAGCTAATTTCACAAACTGCCATGAGACAGTAACAACTTCATTATTACTGGATTTGAACAGCTGATACCTCAATTTCATATTCTCTTACCTAAATCACTGAATCACTCCTATGGTCACTTTCACAAGTATTTGGTTTTGATTGTTTCACTGCTAGATTTTTTGAGTATTTTGATTATTTTAGCTTATCTCCTATGATGCATTTCAAATATAGTTCTGTGAATATTGTGTTATAAATCTGAAATTCTGTCATGGGGCGCTGCCCCCCAAAATGCCCCCCTTTTATGGCCCCTCATGGCCCTGTCAGTGCCCCCTTGGGTTCTTTAAATCAAAGTACCCCCTTTGTTGGGTCTGATTAAGTCTTCCTGCAAAGTGTAAGTCACTTTATTAGTCACCCTAGTTCACACCCACTCTGGGTGCTGGCTTCTTGCTCCTGTCCAGGAGGTTTCCTAGCCCTCAGGTTGCCAATTTTGGTTAAATGTATTCCTGGAGGTTTCATCACATGACAATCTTTAATTCCTGGAGACTCCAGGACAATTCTGGAGAGTTGGCAACCCTACCCAGCCCCCTTTCCTGGAGTTGAGTTTCTACTTTATTCTCTGCCCCTCCTTAAGCCAGGAGTCCCCAGCTGTCCTTCTTGGAGCTGGGATGTAATTTAGGTCAGCTGTAGGAACTCAGGAAGATTCTGCTCCACCTGGCCCTTTTCCTAAAATTAGTCCTTCACTCCCATAGTAGAAGGGTTCAGCAGGCAGACCATCTCCTGGTGGTGTGGTGTGGTGTGGTGTGGTGTGGTGTGGTGTCCGGTCCGGTCCGGTCTGCCCTGCCCTGTCCTACTATAAGGGAGGAGGCAGCATATATGCCAGTCCCCTTCTCCAGCTCATTTCCAATTGGTCAGGTGAAGGTAACCTTGCCCCGCCCATTCTGCAAGGCTCCTGGTCCCTTAAAGAAACAGTAACTAACTTTTTCCCGAATATTACTTATGCTTAAGACTGCTTTCTTTCTACCAATACCTCTTATTTCCTAGGACTATGCATACATCAAAACTTCCCCAAATTTTAAAGGGCCATGCCACATGATGGGGTGAGGGGGTTGACCCCTAGGCACCACTGTGTTTAAATGGGCAGATTATTTTGTCACAAACGCCTACGTTTTTGTCTGTTTATAGTGACCAAATAGTACAGCACAGCACAGAATTCTCTCCATAGCAACTACCGGTATTGACAGAATTTCACTGCTTATTAAATAGGCTGTCTGTTTACATGTTAGGCATGAAAGAATAGATTGAAATGGCAGTGAAATTTTGTAAACTGAACAATGCCATCCTGCCTCTAATATCTCCACATATAAAACATACAATTATAGCATTTGGCAAATGAAGTATGGTTAGAAAGTCTATGTGGGATATGAATGTTGGTGGTGGATTGTGACACACTGTCATTACCATCAAACCAACAAGGGAGTGCTTCTGAAGCTGAGGGTATAGTGGATGTTCTTGACATCTATCCAGCAGAGTGAGAGGAGTTATACTGGTCACATCTCCTGGAAGGAGGATAACAATTTAAGTGAAGGTGTTTACCAGCTAGCAGACAAAGTGTCAGCAGGTGGTTAGAAAAAACCCAACCATGAATGGTACAGCACCAGAGAGGTAGCAGGCGGTCACTTCCTTGTAAACGCCACAATGTAAATGGCTTTTCAAATGTTTGTCAAAGATCCAAAACAAGGAACAACAAACACAGGACAAACCCTGTAATGGTACTAGATTAATTTCCAGGACACACAAGGTTTTCTAAAATTTGCAGCTCTCAAACTGTGGTCCATAAAGCTCCTCCATTAATCTATGGAATTGCTTCTGTCACAGTGATAAGGCACATCAGTTTCATAGCTCATGGTACCAAAGGAGTGATGTGGCCAGCATCATCATGTTGGACTGCCTTTGGTTACCCTAACCCCATGGACCAGCTACCCATTTTGCCGCTGGGTGAACTGTAGGGGTATGTGGTAAGGTGGTGTGGCTCCCCGCCACCCCGGAGAGGGATGAGCTCATACAGGTGCCGGAGTGGGCAGAGCTAGGGAGCTCTGAGCCCACCCTTCAGATGGTCAGATGGCGACCCGGAAGTATAAAAGCTCACCCTCAGAGCTCACTGGGGGCCCAGCCACCGGGGAGGCCAGACACCTCCAGTCTGTCCTGCGACTGGGAAGCCCCTGCGGCCCAAGGTGCATGCCAGGACTGGCCCGACTTGCCCTGCGCCCGCTACCCAGAGGAGTTGACGGACTTGCCGCTTGCCCACTACCCTGAAGAACCCATGGTGCTGGACACCCCAGAGGACACCGCCTGGACCCAAGTACCCCAAGAGGGGGAATCAGGAAGTAGCCCGGAGGCAGCCTACCGTAGTCTGGCTGAGGCACTACCAGAGCCTATGACAGTGTGTTGCAGCCAGGAGCCCCACTGACCCAGCAGCAGGTCTTCTGCCACTGCTAGGGCCCCGGGCTGGGACGCAGTGGAGTGGGAGGGCCTGCGTCCCCACTGCCACCCAACTCGTGGGTGGCCGTCTCCCCCTCTTCCAGGTCCTTTAGAGGCCTGGGCCTGCTAACATTGAACTGTTTGCTACTGACTTGGTTGCCCCGCCCTGACCTAGGGCCCGGGCTTACGGTACTTGTTTCAGTTGCTGCAAGGGCTGCCGAGGGAGACTCCCGCGGCCGGACTAATTTCTCCAAACATTATCTGTGTGTTGTGAACCGGAGTGGGTCCCTGCCGCCCCGGAGAGGGTCGAGCCCTGGCTAGCCGCTTTACAGGGTAACTCACTTACCTTAAACGCATCAGCCTGATGAGCAATTGGCTTGAGGAAACTGACAATGATCAGGTATCTCAGTCTTTAAGTAATGATGCTTCCAGTAAGTTAGCTCAATCCAGGACTCTCTTGGGCTTCCCATAAGGCTTCCCAAAGGCTTTTTGTCTTGCTGCTATGGCACAGGAGGAGGAATCAGGAAATCTGGGTTCTACCCTTGACTCACTTCAGTCCAAATTTTCAAAAATGGGGTGAAATCCTGGCCCTGTTGAAGTCAATGGCAAACCCCCCACTGACTTTTAAGGTGGCCATGAGATCACCCATATCCTTTACTTTTGGGTGCCGGAATTTAGATGCCAAGGGCT
This sequence comes from Eretmochelys imbricata, assembly GCF_965152235.1. Lineage (NCBI taxonomy): Eukaryota > Metazoa > Chordata > Testudines > Cheloniidae > Eretmochelys > Eretmochelys imbricata. The sequence goes on from NC_135577.1 coordinate 116,473,395, forward strand.
TGATTTTCAGAGGTGCTGAACACCCACAGTTCTTACTGAAATCAAGAGAAGGCACTATGGAAGTGCAAATGTATAGCACTCACTCGTATTGGTTAGAGACGTTTTCGAAATGTACGAAATGGAGAGAAAGAGGAGTCACGTCATCTTCTTGCTACTGCTGATGTAGTCTTTACAAGGGTAAAACTCCTTTTGAAGTAAGGACTGTACGATCAGCCCTGGGGAGAACTTTTTGAGCTGATGCATAGCTCCAGAACACAGGAAGACAAAGTTGAGCCAACAAGGGTCTGGGAACAGAGGAAATGTAGGAGAAATATCTTGACTCAACCAGTAATCCATCTGTGGAATCAACTACGTAGAACAAAGAAGCAATTAGAGGGAATTAAAAATATGTCAAAATTAGCGAGGTAGGAGGGGTGAGGTGTTTGTTTGATGCCAAAACTTCCTTCTGTCCCTTTGCTTCAATGACAGCAGTCTCATAGCAGTACTCTCGACCCATTTACGTGTGGCTCTTTCTGAGCTATCTTTCAAAGCATTAAGAAAAGTAGTTATAGAAAGTGAGTAGGATTGTTGGTACAAACCAGCCAATAAACCCCATTATTTTCCGTTCTTTCACTGGTCACCTTTCATTACATCTTTCACATTGAACAAGTCCAACTAACAGTTAGCAAAATCACTTCTGTGAAAGAACTAGCCTGCTGTAAGATACACCCATCTGTATCCATTTTCATTAGCATCCCTGTCAATAGAAATTAAATTACACGAATACAGCACCATCACTGCCAACATCACTGTGGGAAATCATTAATTAATCCTCATTTACATTACTCAGTGCTACCATCAAATAGACTCTTCTGTTGCTACAAAGACATTTTCACAAATGATTGTTGCTACATGATAAACTGATTTACAGCACCTCACTAACTCTCTTATTGGTTGCTTGCCACCAAATGTACCAGAGGGTTCTTTTCATGGCCCAGATTGATCACTGGGCCTCTTAACTATATTCAAACCTGACACAAACATTGAATGGGCTTTTTGTTATAAAGAAAATAACTCAGCTCTCCAGTCTAATTTATTACAATCAGATCTAATTTACTTTTACGGTATTTTTAATGTGCCTATCACCATTGTGTCTAGACACCACAAGGCCTAAGCTTAATGACCTTTCATAAGGTACTATAACAACAACAGGACTGATCTGGCCCTTGGCTTGCACATGGAGGAAATGTTAAGAACTAAACTCTTTCCAGACCAAATGACATGAGATGTTCCCTAAACAAAGCTAATGCCGCAGAACTTTGAGATTTTTCAGTCTGGACCTAAATCTGGTTTTGAAAACAGCTCCTATCTTTATAATGGGCCAACCCCCCAGGTCCAAACACTCCTGACCTTTAAGGTATTTAAAATCCCAGTGCAAATTCTGCAGCGTGATTAATTCACATCAGGGCCTGATTCTGCATTGTTTTGTGCCTTGTGTAATCATTCACAGCTGTGCAAAGTGGATCAGAAATGCTACCAAATCAGGGCAGGAATGTTTTGCACTCAGTTTTCACAGATGCAAAGGACTACACAAGATGCCAAGGAGTGGAAGAGCAACCCCAGGAGTCCATTCAAAGTTAAATGTCATGGAACATTTCAGGATAGTTTATTCTTAGTTATCATCAGCTTTTCGTTTAGAGCAGGGGTGGGCAAACTTTTTGGCCTGAGGGCCGCATCTGGGTATGGAAATTGTATGGCGGTCCATGAATGCCCGGGGGGGAGGGGGATTCTAGGGGATTTAGCATGGGGGTGCTCTATAAGGGATGTTACTGAGGTGGGGGGACTCAGGAGGTGCGGCACGGGGGAAGAAGGGGCTCTACAGGGGCTGTACCGGGGACTCCTAGGGGCCCTGCCAGCAGTGACACCAAGGCAGCTGTACCAGGCACTGCCACGGACGGAGGCACCCTAGCTGGGATGGGTGCAGCCCTTAGGCAGTTTTGAGGCTCTCGAGGGTGGGGCTGTAGGAGACTGGGAGGGGATTGGGTATGCTTCTGCATGGGGGGTTGGGGGGGGTTCCGATCCCAGAAACAGCATGGTGAAGTCACACCTCCTCAGTGTGGCTCTGCGTGCCAGAAGATGGTGCTCATCAAGGGAATTAAGAGTCGGGGGCTGAGGAGAACTGGGTGGGCAGAGCAGGGCAAGCCCCTGACCCTGCTCCCTGGCGGTAGCTCTAGGGCTGGATAAAAATGTCTGATGGGCCAGAAGCAGCCCGTTGGCCGTAGTTTGCCCACCCCTGTTTTAGAGGGACTGTCCCCAAAACAAACCTGAAGTTAAGGGCTATACACAGCACAATACCCATTTCTGTTTCCTGGTGCAGATCCTGGATGAGAATTTACACTAGGGGAAGATCTGCCTCCCTATGTTTAGATCACAGGAAGGGAACACACTTCATTATTCATTTTCTAAAAACAAGCATCCAGTGGTGTCAGTTCAATTGCTGTTTGGGCACCTTGTCCAAAAGAACATGGACTCCATCATAAATTTGCACGGACTCCAAAGTTTCAGCACCACAGAGGCAAGATCTCTGCAAGCTGAGGGGATTTCATACCTGTACACTTCCTGCAGCTCATGGTGTTCCACTGCTTTTACTAAATCTGTTGATAGTCTGCTTTGCCCAGGCTTAGGGATGGGGCTTCATTTCCAGTCAAGCACAGACAGCCTTGCTTGGAATTGGCGGCATCTGCGCATGAGCACTGCATGGGTGCCAGGCTCTGGGGGGAGGAGGAGCTGAGGAGGTGCCAGTTGTTAGGATATAGATATTCAGGCCTGTCTGTAAAGGCCTATACGCTAAGAATTTAGGTGTATTCTTATCACTTGGCTAGTTCTAGAGGTATAAAAGAAAGAATCAAAATCACTGTCTGCCGGTGTAAGGTCCTTCTCTTATAACAGTCTGAGGCCCTGTGCTTAGGCTGAGGCCTTTGGCTAAGCAGCAGAGGCAGCCATAAGCTGGGAAGAGAACGGTCACATCCTCACATTCCAAACTAGTCACACTGAAATAAGGTGCTATTGGGCTGTTAGGAATACAATCCTGTCCTGATAATACCTATCGCCTCCAGAGAAAGGGAAGTGCCTAGAAAATGTAAAAGGAAACTTAGTTTGATAGCATCCTGTCTGGCAAGAACTCACTTATCAATAGCTGGGATGTGAAATCCTCACTTCTGTATTGTTTTGTCATTATAGTTCCCACTTTGCTATTGTTTGTCTGCATAATCGCTGTCTGGTTCTGTGAGTGTTCCTGTCTGCTGTATAATTAATTTTGCTGGGTGTAAAATAATTAAGGTGGTGGGATAGAATTGGTTACATAATCATGTTACAATATGTTAGGATTGGTTAGTTAAATTTCAGGAAAATGATTGGTTACGGTATAGCTAAGCAGAACTCAAGTTTTACTATATAGTCTGCAGTCAATCAGGAAGTGGGTGGGAAATGGGAACAGGGAATGGGGGTGGGGAAATTGGAATCATGTTTAGCTAAAGGGGGAAATGGGAACAGGGACACAGGTAAGCCTCTCTGGTGTCAGAGCTGGGAAGGGAGACGCTAAGGAAGGAAACTGGAATCATGCTTCCTGGAAGTTCACCCCAATAAACATCGAATTGTTTGCACCTTTGGACTTCAGGTATTATTGCTCTCTGTTCATGCGAGAAGGACCAGGGAAGTAAGTGGGTGAAGGAATAAGCCCCCTAACACCAGTCACTTCTCGCGTGGCTGTCGGCAGCAGCACATGGCAGCCATGGCTGAGTTGGTTGCTGTTGACGCTCGAGAAGCAGCAGCATCGAAGACAGAGCCTCTGTCTGCAGATAGTCTCATTGGGCTTGGCAGGTAAGAGTCAGGGGAAGCCGAGCACTCTGGGGGGAGCCCCCCACCCCTGACCTTAGCCTGGAAGGGAGAAGTTCCCTGCTGGTTCATGTCTCTACAGTGGGACATGGTGGAGGGGAGGAGAGATCCCGATCTCTCTGGCGAGAGAGGAGGGGGAGAGGGAGGTTGCTGCAATGTGAAGGGGGAAAATCCCATTCACACACACGCACCCCTGCTTCTCGCCCCCGCCTTCCCCCCCCCCCCAGGAAAATTCTAGTTTTGTCCCTGTGGCTGAGTACCTGCTCCTGACCAGGGGATGCACAGGGGAGGCACCCCTGCCTCCCCACCTCCTGCCCCCACCCCTGCTTTCCTCAGACACCAACACCCTGCCTCCTACATAATCCCTCCTGCCTCCCCTAGACACCCAGCATCCACCATCCCCCCAAGCCCTTGCATCCATCTAGATGCCCAGCACTGAGCCCCCTGCATCCCTTACCTCTTTCAGGCATCCACAGCCCAGTTCTTTGCATCCTCCTAGACACTGAGCACCCACCAGCTCCGTGCATCCCCCTAGACACACAGCTCACAGCCCCCGGCATCCCTCACCTCTCTCAGGTACCTACCACTCAGTGCCCTTCACCCCCACACTGCCAGCACCCATCTCGCCTTAGTACTCTGCATCCCCCAGACACCCAGCACCTTCCCTCAGGCACTGGTCACCCTCACCACTTTACAGAGTCCCTGACACCACCCCCTGAGACCCATCATCCTGTGTCTTAGACAGAGCCTTTTGCCCAGCTCTCAGCCATCCAGCACCCATAATGCTTCCACAGAGCTCTCTCCACCCCCAAGCACTTAACCCAGACCAGTTACGTCCTGTCACAGTATATTTAAAAGGGGAAGTATTTGCAGCAGAATCATCAAATTTGTCCTTTTCAGTAAAAGAACTAATCTCTTGCATCCATGCAGAAAGAAAGTAATTGGTAGTCCTGAAGCCGGTATTCACTTTATTTAAAATTCACTGTTACTGATTTTAAAACTCCCATTACCTGTTTCTGTAGCTGTCCCGCCGTTTGAAAGAAGCAACTTTTCTGTTTAGCGTTTATATTTTTGGATTTTTATTGCAAATTGCATGCTACAGTAACATTCAAAAGTGTGACACTTAAACCTGATTCCACCACCATTCGGGTAAAACCCATATAGAATAGTTCAAGGTTATACTGATGTAGTTCATATGTTAACCATGTTTTTCAAAAAATAAGAAACAGAAACAGAGGGAGGGAATTGTTCATTAAAATGTACCCCTGCAAACAATTCTATAAAAGCATTACAACGCATTCCATAAAGCGTTACCAAATATCAAAACACTGCAATCATATGCACTCTGGTTTTGTTGTTGGTTACAACACTCCTACTGTTTAGGCTGCTCCAAGTCAGTTACTTTAATAGCAGTAGAATAAGGCATAAAATCTAGAAAGTAATGTGGAGTTCGGACATCTTTGTACCATGCAATGACAGAAACCAATAGAAAGCAATCAGGCAGTTGGCCAGACTCGAACACAGGCTCTCTGGAGTTTACAGATATTTTGCACTGTCTAGAGACTTTTCAAGGTCCATCTGGTTCATTAAGTGGCAGTAGGTAACACTGACAGTGCTCTCCGCATATGTACAGACACACGGAAAGCTCGGCTGAAATCCATGTCTCCTCCTCATTGCTTCTCTCCTTTGGACTTAAAAAACAAAACAATAAAATGCTGCTTATACTGTATGTCTTGTCTGATCTTAGGGCTTTGTACTGTCACCCATCACCATAGGATCTTATATTTTATCTTTCACATAAAATCAATTAAACAGTATATGTATTCCAGTATCTGTTGAAGTATTGGCTAAGGGTGTAGGAAGAGGCCCTTCAAAGTTGGCCTGTGGGTCAGAATTCTCCAGTGTGCCAGTACCTGAGTTACGGTTCTGCTAAAAGGAAGTTTGAGATGAAAACAGCAATCTCAGCTCAAAGAAAATTAAATGACAAGGAGGTGAATAAAAACCAAGAATGTTTCTAAACTGTAAAGCCAACTTCCTAAGAGCTCTCTTCACAACCCATCTGCAGAGCTGCACTTTGCAAATTATGTTGTGTCGCTGGCTTCTCAGAGCCATATATACAACTGTGAATATCAGACAGATAAATGTTTTGTCTCGTATTTTCTCTGCAGGAGCCATATCAGTCTCTTTATACTGATGGGAGTTAAGAATGGGTAGAAGGGGAAATCATGATCACCAATGGCTTTTGCAGATAGTCTATTAGCAGTTCTCCACAGACTGTTCTTGTGTCACATTCACTACCTTTCCTCCACCACACAGGGGTTTGTTTTGGCTGGAACTGGATGAGCATTGTACCATACTGCTAACTACTTTGACTTACACAGTACAAGTTCTTATAGCTACTAGAGATCCTGATTGGTCTGCTGGAGGATATAGTACACTGGGTCTTGGTTTTTTTCAGGAATCAGCATTGACACCAGGCAGTGCGTTAAGAAGTGTTTTGAACCACGGTTTGCCAGTAACACTGGGTAAAGCAGCAGCAGAAATATCAGCCTTGGATTTCTGCTTTTTCAATATGTTTTGAAGATCAGCTGAGCTTTGTCTAAGGCTACTAGGATATGGAAATGTATTGGAGAGCTGAGACTGTATTGAGGTATGACATTTTGAAAAAGAAGGTTACATTGGGAGCGGATGTAACACAACAACATCACTTTCCCTCTCTCTGCTGTTTTGGCTATAGAAATTCATATACAGAGTTGCCAAAGAGCTATGTGTGGGTGACATTAAACAATGAGCAGCAATTTTCCAGCTTAATTTAGCTAGAGTTAAAGCTGTAAATATGTATCAGTAAATGAAAGGGTAAAGGCCAGAACATCAGATAGTTCAGAAATGCAAAAAGTTAAAAAATTACACATTACAAAATTTCTAGCGAGGAAATGCACATTTAAATAACCTTAATTACCCACCCTTATCCTGCTCCAGCATGAACCCCCCTGGTAATATAGATACTGGGGGGACGATTTGGGCCCCTGATAAGTCAGACTTAAAGCTGCCCTTGAAAGATCCCCCCCAAGTGTAGCCAGCTCCTAACCTCCCCTTCCTGGCTCTGCCCTGGTATAGAGGCATGGCATGGCTGGAGCATAATGGTCCATGGAAGAGCCATTCAAGCAGGAAAAATTTACATCAGCCTTGAGGCTACTTTATCTTGTGCCCCAGGATCAGAGGGTGGAAGGGTCTCCCAGTAATTAGTGTCATCAAGGTTCTTCTGTATGTTCCCACGTTTCTAGGAATGAATGTATATAGATAATTTCAATACATATTCTGCTGCAGCTAATGCCATGGAAAGCTCTCTCTAGGACAGCAGTTCTCCAACTTTAGCAACCTGAGGACCTCCATTTTGATTTTAAAATTTTCAGGGATCCCCAAGCCCCTCCGCTCAGCCCTTGCCCTGCCCCCTTTCCTGAGACCATGCCCCTTCCCCACCCCTTCTCTTAGGCCCCACCCCCTCTCACTCCATCCCCCCTCCCACGGTCGCTCACTCTCCCCAACCTTCACTCATTTTCACCAGGCTGGGGCAAGAGGTTGGGGTGTGGGAGGGGGTGAGAGGTGGGGGCTCTGGGAGGGAGTTTGGGTGCGGGCTCCGGGCTGGGACAAGGGGTTGGGGTGCAGGAGGGGATGAGGGGTGCAGGCTCTGGCCAGGCGGTGGGCAGCTTGGGCAGCTCCTGAAAGTGACCAGCAAATCCCTCTGGCAGCTGCTCCTAGGCACAGGGGTGGGGGGTCTCCGCACGCTGCTCCTGCCCGCAGGCACTGTCCCGCAGCTCCCATTGGCCACAGATCCCAGCCAATGGGAGATGCGGAGTCAGTGCTCAGGGTGGGGACAGCGCACGGAGACTCCCGCCTCCCTCCAGGGGCCACAGACAGGTGCTGGCCACTTCTGGGAGCAGCGTGGGGCCAGGGCAGGTAGGAAGCCTGCCTTAGCCCTGCTGCGCTGTTGGACTTTTAACGTGCAGGAGGTGCTGGGAGGGAGGGGGAGGAGTTGATCAGCGGGGCCCCAAGGACCCCAGTTTGAGAAATGCTGCTCTAGGAGACAATGCTGTACAACTCTCAGTGAAAATGTAAGCGAATTCTTGATTCATAGTAAATCATTTGAAATGCATGACTCAGTACTCTGCCATATTGTACTATATGCCAACATTAAATTAATGAGCCACAGATTATTCAATTAATAACTACAGTGTGTCTGAAAAAACATGGCCTCCTACAAATTCTAAATTTGCCTATGTTTCATAGACCTGTTTGTGACCTCACACCACTTTGAAACCATAGTAAATTCTCTGAATTCAGTGGAGTTACTCCCGATTTGTAAATGCAACCATAATCAGGCCCCAAATGTTAAATCAAGGTGAATTACTTGTGACTGGAAGCTTGAGCTTTATGAGATAAAAAGGCAGATATTTGAGTTTTTCAATCATTTGCAATTAGCTTCCTCTGCAGGAACTATATTAGCCTTCCTATAAAATAACACCAGTCACTTTGTTAGATTACGAAGCCTTTGTTCTCCAAAGCAAAGTAGGAATGTATGTGTGCTCTTATTTGGTGGAATACTGACAAGATTGTGTCAAGTAACATTAAATAGCAATCAGACAAAAATAATGTGGCATTATTAAATAGTAACAGTACTGCCAGTGCAACAAAAATGGATGACGTTATTGTTCTATTCTTGTTACATCAGGCTTTTTGCAAAAATAAATTCAGTAAACAGGTTTTCAAATACACACAATCCAAGCACTCTAGAAAGGAAATCACTGGGCATTTTCCTAACATGATCACTTAAACTGAAAACAATCTCCTTCACTAAACCCATTAATTAATTTCAATAATGCCATCTGGCTGAGGTTTTAGTCAGGGTGCAGCTGGGATATCCCCTCTGGAGCAGGATATGTCATTGTACCGTCCTGACCATTTTACCTTCTTTCCTCCCTTGGACTGGCCTGGTTTCTAGAATGCCTTCAATGATGAGCAGAGATGGCTGGAAACAAAGGCCATGACAGCTTGCTAGCCTGGTCACTGCCCTAAAGAACTTACTGTCTTAGGCTTTGATCCTGCAAAGATTTATGAATGCGCACAACTTTACTCATCTGAGCAGTCAGTGGGACTACTGATGCATATAATCAAGAATGTGCATAAGTCTTTGCCCACTTGAAGCCTAACTTGAATACCATCAGGACAGGGAAAGGGATTCACTCCTCCCCCACTCCCTATACATCTCTCTGGCCTCCAGGGCCTGGGGGAGAATTTCCCTGGCTCAAGAGCAGTACAGCATTGGTATAATTGACTGTATAAACAAAGCAAGCCCTGGGAGTGTGCTGGAGGCATGCTGGGGCAGGAGGAGCCATCTCCATAGTGCATGGTCCATTGGAGATTCTGGGCTGTGGCAGTTGGAGCTGCTCTGATTTATGCTGTGTGCTGCACTGAACCCCAGAATCCAAGCAACACAAAGGTGGCTTAAAGCAATAATTTCAATGGGAGGAAAAAGGAAAGAGAGGAGTTGAGTATGACACCAACACTGCAGATACCAGGAGCAAGAGGATAGTGGAGTTATCTAGCATGAGGACTTGAGCGGAAAATGCACAGTTTTGCTTTTATCAAAGATTTTGGGCTGAGATGCCAAGAGAGATGGCTGCAGATGAAAATGGAAAATATGGGGAGAGGTCGGGGTGACAAGATAGCTTTGGGAATCATCAGAATAAAAGTCATTGAAGCCATGAGAGAATATGAAGTCACCTAGAAACATGGTATAGAAGGGCAAAAGGATGGTGGCCAAAGATGCAGCCCTGTGGATGCCAACAGGGAGCAGGAAGTGTGTGCAGCCACCAAGGGAGATGTTGAAGAAGAGGCTGGAGAGGGAGGAGAAGAACTGGTCGAGCATGGAGTCATTACTGTCTAGGGAAAAGAGAGAACTAAGGAGGATGGAGTGGTCAGCAGTGTCAAAAACAGGAGGTACGTCAAGGATGATGAGGATGGAGAAAAGTACCTTGCGTTTGACTGGGAAGATGACATGTAAATTCAATGACACAGGCAATATTATAGGTTGTGTCACTTATTATTAAGGTTGACTGAAGCTTTCCATTCTAAGATCCTGTTTTCAGTGCTTATATCTTATCTTGAATGGTTTATGCTTGCAAGAAGTTTTCTATGCCAGGTGTCTGTCTGAGGCTAAATTTTTTTGTGGAAAGGTCCAGCTGCTTCTCAGAATGAGTTTAAGGGAAAATACATTGTTTTACTCATGTTAAAAAAAATCTTAACCATTTATTTGAGAAACTCTAGCATCTGCTCTGTGCTTTGGAGCAGGGTCTTGAAATTTAGCAAGGGGCTGGGGATCACCCTAATGTCAGGACTGTGCCTTTTGCCATTCATGTGAAAATGTGCCCAAACTTGCCCAAGTTATAAGCCTCTGAAAAATCTCAGTTTGCACATGCTCAGTAGAGGTTTGTTAGTTTGGCAGCTACATTTTTAGAAGATTCTGTCAGCACTGAGCATGTTCCAGATTCTCACAGCTCCTGTATGCCAACCGGACAGCACATGCGCCATTCCCAATTGCTCCGTTCTTCAGCACTTCTGCCTCATTTCGCACACACAACACACTGTGCACTGAGAATGAATCATGATTGTGTGGTAAAGGAGGTTGTTGTCTGTAGGATCCCAGCCTCCTTTGTTGCAGAAGCTGGGAGGTGTTTAGTGAATGAAGTACCTGTACTGGAAAGAGGAAAGGTTGTCTCATGGGTAAGGCAGTTTGAATACTGCCCCGGAGATTTGGATTTCATCCCTGCTTCTGACACAGAGTTCTTCTGTGATGCTAGGCAAGCCATTTAGACCAAAATTTTCACAGTTGAACACTATTTGTGTGTTCCTCATTTTCTGGATGCCCAGCATGAAACATTTATCTTCTGTCTATCTATATAACTTGTGCTTTTATACTGCTGGCCATCAATATAGCATCTGAGTGCTTTTCATGTAAAATCCATAGCAGTAGCAAAGTAGCTAATTGACTTCATGAAGTCTCTGGCACTTCTTTCGGTTCAGGATAAAAACTCTGCTTAGGGTAGGGGTTTTTTTTCTTTTGGTTGTTTATTTGGGTTTTTGAAAGATTTTAATAATTTCTTTTGCTTTGGTTGGTGAGGGTTTAGGTGTGGAAGACAGTTTCAGTGTTACACTTGGTTTCAGATTTGCAGAAGTGCTGAGTACTGACAACTGCAGCTAAAGTCAGTGGAGGCTGTGCTTTGGACATATAAAGTGTTATCAAATGCTAAGAACGCTGAAAAATCAGTCCCCAAGTGTCCCAAATTGGACATCCAAAATTAGTGGACATATTTGGCTTTAATCTCACTGTGCCGCCGTTCCCCAGCTGGATAATAATACCCCCAATCTCACAGGATATTGTAAAGACAAATTTATTACTGTTTATGAAGCTCTCAAATACCTTGATGAGAGTACCATAGAAATACTCATCACAAAATTAAGAATTTTGTATTCAGCGTAGGGTTTGGATGTTGTGTGGTAAGTAAGAGCTCTAGCCACACATTGAATGAGAAAGATAAAAATAAATACTGAATAACTACCCATTCTCTAAACGAGTCCTGTGGAAAAAATAGTATGCAAGCATATAATTTAAGACTATATCATAATACATACAGTCAAGGGGACTGAATTAAGGTTACACAGGTAACCTTAATTCTGGCATTTCCTAACTTTTGAGTGCTTGACTTTGCAATCTTAATGTTTTTTTAACATAAAGGGGAGGGGCTGTTTTTGTTTGTTTGTATGTTTTGAGGGATTTTTTGACATAATTATTTATGTAGTGCCAAATTTATGACTGGTGCTTTAACACCTGTACAAAAGACAGATCCCCGTCTCATAACTGATCCTAAGACTTGTTTATCATGCACAACCTCCACTGTCTTTAAATATCTTTAGATAACTCATTCACTTTAATGGCAATTGCAGTTGGTCAAACCCAAATCAGATATAACAGCATGGCAAATTGTTAATGAACAAAGGGTGGTGGTGGGCTTAGGAGGAAGAATAATCATAACAGTAAGATATCAAGATAAGCTTTATTATGCAACTTATTAATTCATTAATTATTATTATTATTATTGCTATTTGTACTACCTAGGAGCCATAGTCATGGGCCAGGACCCCACTGTGTCAGGTTCTTTTTTGTTCTTTTTCTCTTGTTTTATTTTAAATGTATTTTAAGTGAATGGGTTATTAGTTGAGGAAATAAAGTTGGAAAGAGACCAGAAGTACAGGTTCATGCTCGAAGGCTCTCCAGAAGAAATAAGCCTTACATATTTTGTAAGAATACATAAAACATACATCAATAGGACAAGATTTAATCATAATTGACAATGGTGGACCTTAAGAACTGGCCAATTGCCTCAGATGACTAAGAAATATCTGCAGCTAGATGATGTCAGTATTAGCAACATTCAGGACGTTTCCTCTAGCAGCAAGTGTAGGACACTAGAGTTGAGCTATTTACTTAGGTAAAACTGTGACAGACTGGCAATTTCCTGTTACATCCTGAACAAATCTTACTGAAGTAAGTTAAACCGTACTGAATTAGGGCTAATACCTTTGGGATCCATTGTATTAAACATGCAGTTGTGTGATTGTGAAATTGTATGTATTTTCATGGGAAGGACAAATAGGAGAACAACAGAGGATGAGCAGACAAATTAATTCAGGATGTCACCTCTCCAGAGAAGCCACCCCTGTGGAAAGGTGCACATACACTAGTTCATAGAATAACAGAGTTGGAAGGGACCTCTGGAGGCCATCTAGTCCAACTCCCTGCCCAGAGCAGGACCAATCCCAACTAAATCATCCCAGCCAGGGCTTTGTCAAGCCTGACCTTAAAAACTTCTAAGGAAGGGGATTCCATCACCTCCCTAGGTAACGCATTCCAGTGCTTCACCACTCTCCTAGTGAAAAAGTTTTTCCTAATATCCAACCTAAATCTCCCCCACTGCAACTTGAGACCATTACTCCTTGTCCTGTCATCTGCTATCACTGAGAATAGTCTAGATCCATCCTCTTTGGATCCACCTTTCAGGTAGTTAAAAGCAGCTATCAAATCCCCCCTCATTCTTCTCTTTCGTAGACTAAACAATCCCAGTTCCCTCAGCCTCTCCTCATAAGTCATGTGTTCCAGACCCCTAATCATTTCTGTTGCCCTTTGCTGGACTCTCTCCAATTTCTCCACATCCTTCTTGTAGTGTGGGGCCCAAAACTAGACACAATACTCCAGATGAGGCCTCACCAGTGTTGAATAGAGGGGAACGATCATGTCCCTCGATCTGCTGACAATGCCCCTACTTATACACCCCAAAATGCCATTGGCCTTCTTGGCAACAAGGGTACACTGTTGACTCATATCCAGCTTCTCGTCCACTGTAACCCCTAGGTCCTTCTCTGCAGAACTGCTGCCGAGCCATTCGGTCCCTAGTCTGTAGCGGTGCATTGGATTCTTCCGTCCTAAGTGCAGGACTCTGCACTTGTCCTTGTTGAACCTCATCAGATTTCTTTTGGCCCAATCCTCCAATTTGTCTAGGTCCCTCTGTATCCTATCCCTACCCTCCAGCATATCTACCACTCCTCCCAGTTTAGTGTCATCCGCAAACTTGCTGAGGGTGCAATCCACACCATCCTCCAGATCATTAATGAAGATAGTTCAGATTGGATTCTCCTGGGACCAACAGACAAAGAAAGGGTTTTTGGATAAATAGCCTGGTTTTAAACTGGCTCAGGGCCTTCTTCTGGATCTAGCTAATGGATGGGATCTCTGGTCTATGGAGAGTCCCAATCCATAGGGTGGATTGGAAAGACTGGGCCAATTGGGTGCTTGTTCTGAGCTGGAGCTGCGATGAACTTGTGACTACAAAACAATTCCCTTGGGTGTGGTGTTGAAGGCCTGCTCCCACCAGAGCTCACGAGAATGGTGGGGTTAACTCTGGTGAGCTTATTAGCACATGTAGGTTCTTTTATTCTTTTTAATATGTTTTTTCTTTATAATGCTTTATACCTAAAAAGCAGGTATGGATAGGAAGCACTGAGTGGTACCTTATAACTGCAGCAATTACTCCTGTAAACCAGCTCTGAGGAGAAAGCAAGCAGGGGGGACGGATAGCTCAGTGGTTTGAGCATTGGCTGCTAAACCCAGGGTTGTGAGTTCAATCCCTGAGGGGGCCATTTAGGGATCTGGGGCAAACATTGGGGACTGGCCCTGGTTTGAGCAGGGGGTTGGGCTAGATGACCTTCTGAGGTCCCTTCCAACTCTGATATTCTATGGGGGGTCCTGGGCTACCTGGCTGTGCTGGGAAATACACATTGCTGACAGGGAACTGTCCAGCCTGGCAATACCCCATTTGGAAGGGAGAAAGGCATGAGTCTCCACCCAGAAAAGCAATGGCTGGAGAGCGAGAAGCCTGAGGGTGGGTGCCCTTACTGGCTCCCTGAGGGGAAATACAGGTGCAGTTGCCCTGAACTGTGACAAAAAACTATTTAGGTAGGTACAGGGTAACTCATGTACAAACAGGCACCATGTATGGAATAACGAGTTCCTGCATTCTCCTATTTCATGATCATTCCAATGAGAAATGAATCAAAGGCCAGAGCACAGGTAACTGGTACAGGTAGGGAATGTCCAGGTTTCAATGGCACCCCGTGTCAGACTAACATTGTCCAACTGCGGTCACAGGCTAACACAACTGCTGTAACCCTGCCTAAAGCCAGGCTCAGGTTAAGCTGACTGGGGTATCCATTAATCCTAGGTTCTCATGGAGAGATTTAGCAGGGCTGGGGGCATTTTTCCCAATTTTATCAATATATTTTTTCTCCTGTCAGCCAACGTCCTGCCTAGTCATACATATGCTCAGCCACCCTACTTCCTTGCTGTCAAGCACCGCTATCTGAGATCTGCCTCCCCGTTAGGGCAGAGATAGATCTGGTTAGAAAATGGGTTGTTTTCTCCTCACAGAATGTGTTGACCTTTCAGATGAAAAAAAATCAGCTTTTTTGTTGGAAAACTGAATATTGCCACAAAGTGAAATATTTTCAGCCAAAATTTTAGATTTTTTTTTTAAAATCAGGTTTTGAGTTGTCTGATGAAAAATCAAAACATTTTGAGGGATGCATACACGATCCACAACAACGTTCACTGCGTCGAAAGCCCAATTTCCTCTCACAAAATGTTTCAGTGAAAAAAGTCTTTGACCAGCCCTAGTTGGAAGCTCCAGGACTTCACATCCTTCCATAGCCACCTCTGCTTCTCCTGACTGGCAGAGAGGCTCCTGTGATTGCCACTGATCATCCAGGATCTTATCTTGGCTCTCCCCACCCAATCTTTGGGGGAATAAAGATCCTATTACCTTCCCTTACTCCCCAGACAGAGGGACTTCTGGCACCCAAGAGACAGCAGGTATGGGTTGTCATAAGATCAGGTGCTGGAACAATTTGTATAGTGAGGGTGCTGAGAGCCACTGAACTGAACTGTAAACCCTGAATATAATGGAAACCACTTCAAGCCACGGGGTACAGCAGCACCCTTGTTCCAGCATCTACGACTAAGATAGGAGAAGGACAGGAACAATTGATGTTGGAGGGATAGGTAAGAAAGAGGTGAGAGATGGGATAAGGAAGAGGGAAACGGAATGGGGAAAAGACTGGGGAGAAACTGGGGAAATGATCGAGAGGGCATGACTGTGGGGGAAATAATGAATGAGGTGAGGGTGAGCGGGGTGAATGAGTGCAGGGAAGAGAGTGAATGAGAACAGCTGGATTGAATTCAGAGGTGACTGAGAATGCGAAGTGGGAACAGATAGCGGGCATGTGAATGTGAAGACGCTGTGCTCCTAATGTCTAAACTGGTGCTCTGTTAGCCTGGCATTAGAGGAACCTTGCTCTCAACTATACTGTAACGCAAGAGATTGAACCAACTGAGTATATTCTACATAAACTAAGAAAAAGTGCCCGGTGGGCAGGAGGAGGAGAAAGAGAGAGATCAAGAGAGCCGCTTACACCAGAATCTAGGCAAAGCATGTTCCTCACAGGGCGATGTTTCTGTGAAAGGACCAGCATAGATTGTAACTTTTTCTAGCTACTTAAATATACACACACACACACGCACATCTTTATGACAAATCCCCAAGCCTAGGCAATGCTCTGGTATGCTGGCCACTCGGCTGAATCTGTGCAGAACATTATACAGATCTACAGACCCTGGAATGACAGGGATTTTACAAGGGACATATACACATAAGACCCTGAAGCCTAATAAGGCAACCTTTTCCCTTTTGTTTAAAGGCCTTGTAATTTATGTTTTTCATCATCTTACCAGGCAGAGAAGGGTGTTTACTTTTATTTGTTGATGCAGCAATTTGTAATGTATGTTGGAATCTAAGAAGTGACACACCTTATTGACTAGGGAGCAACCTCAAACACCTAGCAAATGAGGAGGTAAACTGGATAGGTAAAGGACAGACAACTTAAAATATCAGCGTTATCTTACACAACCCCCCCACCCACATTTTATTTAACGTTCATGATCACAGAATACTTTTGCAAGGAGGATCAATGACAGGCAGAAATGAGGAAGGTAATGTTACTGCACGATTCAAATTGGGGTGGGGAGCATCTGAGTTGCCTGGAGGGAGGGAAAAAAGTGGGCCTGACAGACAGGACAGTACAAGATAAAGAACCCCCAAATACAGCAGGTTACGGGCTGGGAATGAAGAGGTGTGAATGAGCCGAGCAGGTAGATACAGAACATAGCCACAAAGTCAGGGAGGTATGGTGAAGCAAGCCCACTGAGAATCTAACACGATAAACTGTTTGTTCTTCATATAAGCACATTCATAAACCAATCTGATCCCCCAAGCTTGAGGGAGAACATACAGAAAGCATGCTTTCCACTGTGTAGATGATGGAAATCATACCTGGAGATACTGATCCAGGTATAGTATTGTATCATATATTGTATAATCTCTCTTACTAACACTCTTCTCGCTAGGATACCCCAGCGTTGTCATTTATAAGGAGTCTCACAGTTCTTTCTGCAGATTGAGCTGGTTTTATTTTATAAGTACATATAACATGTCCTGTCTCGGATGAGCCTAGACTGGCTGAGGGCACTTCAAGAGCTCAGCACAATGGCTGCTACCCAATGCTCTACAATATTTATTGCGCTTCCAAGAAAAATTATATCAGCCGTGAGATTAGAAATACCCTCGTGTAATAGAAATCCACAGGAAGTTTTTAAATGATGGGACTTTTTGGAACTTACCCTGTCTAGCCCCAGTGGGAAAAATTCCTTGTGTTTGTTTCTAATCCTAATTGTCATAGGCGAGGAATATTTGTCCTGTGGCTGTACTCCAGAGGCCTGTGCTCAACTCTCAGCTCTGCCACAGACTTACAAGTCACTGATTCTCTCTGCACCTTAGTTCCCATCTATTAAATGGGTATAACAATAGTTCTTTACTCCCACTCTGTGTGTGTCTTGTCTATTTCTGCCGCAAGGCACAGGAACTCTCGTTGTATTTGTACAGCGCCTAGCACAATGGGACTTGATCTTGCATGAGGCCTCTACATGCTGCCAGAGCACAAGTAACAAAAAATAATAAGAGCTAGGAATGATCATTAATAAACTAAAACTTAATTGTATTTTTAAAATAAAATCTTATGAACAAGTGGCCACTCAAACACATGTTTAAATAAATCATCTCACCCTCACAGGTCCTGGGTGCTGAGAGAGCTAAAAAAGCAGCTCCTGCATTTCAGAACAAAAATCCAGGGCATATGTTCTCAGCAGACGCATTATTTCATTTTTTGTGTGTGTACATTTTGTCACCTGGTGATTTACAACATGCAGGTCTTGGCCCTAGCAGTGAAGAATTTAAAGTTCATGCTTTTGCTCCAGTGTCCTGGCATCTCCTCTTGTTTTCATTCAAGATATACAAGTGCACTGATGATTATAAGTGGGGGGCAGCAGATCCACAATTCTTCAAACTTTTTACAAGAAAAGAGTGCACTTTGCCTAATATGGGCTGCCCGAGGGGCTCTTTGCTTACAATTGTAATTTTAAACAGAAGGCTCATGGGTTTTACCCCCTGCTTGATCTCATTTATTTCACGACAGAGAAAATGTGGCAAAGTAGTTTTACTTCTTAGTTGAGAGGGATGGACTTCCACAAACTGACGAGATGCAATGGTTCAAGTTTGACAGTGCATTTGTCTACATCCCATCTGTACCTAGAAAAGGCCAGATTCTGCTTTCAGTCACACCAGTGTAAATGTGACATAAAAGGGCTGGCTGAGAGCAGAATTTGGCAATGGTTAAGTTGCTGGCGTACTGAGATCACAGCCTATTATGATGACCAATATTATCTCATCGTTTTCTTATAATCCCTCATTGGTCTGTCTCTGTTCAGCTGTTGTCTCTTGTTAGACTGTAAGCACCTTGGGGCAGAGACTGTTCTTTGTTGTGTGTTTGTACGGTGCCTAGGACAATGGGATAGTGGTCCATAACTAGGGTTCCTAGGTCCTGCTGCAACACAAATAATAAAATTATGATAATAATAGCACCACAACATAGTTTTACACTTACGGACCAGATCCTGCAATGAGCGCCACGTGGGTGAACCTATGAGCCTGCACAGAACTCATTAGAGGAACTAAGCCTTGGGATGTATAAACCAAAGGTGAGAGTTTCAAAGCCTATGCTGATGACCCTGACTATAATGTGTGGAAGGACATCCTAGTGGCCAGATTCAATAAATGCACCCAATGTGGCCCAATGGCTGGAGTCAATGGAGCAGCCCTCCTTTACGGGGCTGTGTTGGCCTATTAGCTCATTGGGGAAGTGAGGCGCCACCTAGGGGTGCGTGGTGCCCAGGGTAGGGGGACTCAGGCTCTCCCTGCTCCTCCAAGTCCCAGCCCAGGGCCCTGACAAGGGTGCTCGACACTGAGTCTGTGGGAATCCCCCCAAAATAGGCTGACCTGTTCCCCAGTTCTCCAAGCGGAGCAAAGTCTAAGTCCTCTGGGCTGCTTCCTACCCTGTTTTCCTTAGCGGTGGTTCACAGTTCCCCTGGGTCTCTGGTGCAGCTCCTGATGGCTTGATCCCTTCTCTGGGTTCTGCAGGCAGCTTGGAATCTGTCTGTGGCTCAATGACCTTGGCTCTAGCTCTAACCCTAACCATGTAGCAGCTCCCAGGAGAGAGTCTGCATCCTTCCCCTTCAGCAGCCTGCCCAGACTGAGTGACGCTGCTTCCTTTTATATCCTGTCTTCAGGCTGAGCATGCCCAGAAGAGTGGAGGGTCGTGGCCTCCTCGGCCTGTAATGCGCAGTTAACTCCTGCGGGGCCAGTGCAGGGTAAGTACACCCAGTCACACAGCCCTTAATATAAAATGTTTCTCTTTTATTTTTTGAGATTTGTCTTTTGTATTTACATCTCAATACAGCTGGGAACTTACTAGCAATATCTGATATCAAACCTTCTCACACTGTGCCAAACATTTACTGAGTGGTATTTTGTAGAGACAGCTAAAATGATAAAACTGGGTAGTGCATACAGCTCTACTCCCACCATTGTAGATTTACTTTTAATAAGAAATCAAGAAAGCAAGACATATCAATAAGCAAAGAAGAGATCTAACTAATAACTGGAGCGGATCAGGAAATTAATATTTCTTCCTACCCCCCCCAAGAAAAATCTTGACAAAAATGAATTTTTGTTTGCATTACAATTTTTCACTATTTCCAAGGAAAATTTGAAATTTTGTTTTTACAAAAAAGAGAATGGACGTGGGACGTTTTTTGTTATGATTTGGTGTGTGTGTGTGTGTGTGTGTGTGTGTGTGTATACACATCAGAAAAAATTTGCAACAGAAACTTTTCCACTAGCTTTACTAACGGTTTGTTAACATGATTTGATTCTGGTAGGTATTTTAAAATAAATAGACAACTACTAATACAAGTCTGTTTCAGGCTCAGATTTTTTTATGCTCAGCTCATTCAGTGTCAATCTTCTCCCATAATAGAATAATTCTTTTCCATCTTGAAAGATGTATTTTCTTTACCTTCAATTCCCATCTTTTCCATTGAAGACAAGACCTTACTTTGGTCTCAAAATGTGTATTGTTTAAATAAGAAAATATTTTGCTATATTCTACTTACTGATCCTTAGTGTATCAATAAATAAACACACCTTCATTGTAAGGTTATATATACTCTAGTGTGGCTCAACCTAGTGCTCAATAAACAGCAATAGCTTAGGGAGAGATTCAGGAAGGCTTTCTACATAGAAGATTTTAGAACATACTTAATTTTTTTCTTAGATTCATAGGCCAGAAGGGACACTGTGATAATCTCGCCTGACCTCCCGATATCGCACAGGCTATAAAGCTTCCCCGAAATAATTCCTAGTGGAGATCTCTTAGAAAAACATCCAGTCTTGATTTAAAAGTTGTCAGTGATGGAGAATCCACCACAATCCTTGGAAAATTGTTCAAATGGATAATTACATTTATTGTAGAAAATTTATGCCTTAATTCCAGTCTGAATTTGTCTAGCTTCAACTTCCAGCCAGTTCATGTGATACTTTTCTCTGCTATACTGAAAAGCTCATTATTAAATATTTGTTCTCCATGTAAGTGCTTACAGACTCTAAAAGTCGCCCCTTAACCTTCTCTCTGTTAAGCTAAATAGACTGAGTTCCTTGAGTCTATCACTATAAGGCAGGTTTTCTAATCCTTTAATCATTCTCATGGCTCTTCTCTGAACCCTCTCGAATCTTACATCATCTTTCTCAAATTGTGGGCACCAGAACAGGACACAGCATTCCAGGAGCAATCACACCAGTTCCAAATAGAGAGGTAAAATAACCTTTCTACACTGTTAGCCAATATATATATTAGATGTAGTATACACCACAGTAATAGGTATTATTCACACAGTATTAATAATATAACATACATTACATAGATAAGTGTTGAGAAGTTATGTTAACTGAATGCATTATGATTAAGGCGAAGATTTTGTCACGGATATTTTTAGTAAAAGTCAGGGACAGGTCACGGGCAATAATGAAAAATTCACAGAAGCCTGTGACCTGTCCCTGACTTTTACTAAAAATATCCATGACAAAATGTGGAGCCTAGACAACTGCCCGTGAGCTGGGAGCTCCAGAGGCCTCCTCCACCCGCGGGGGCTCGGCGCTCCAGGGTCCCCCTCCACAGGCAGCTCTGAGCTCCGGGGGTCCCCCCTGCTGCAGGGGTGGTGGGGAGCTCTGAGGGTTCCCCCTTGCCATCCAGGGTGGCTGGGAGCAGTGGGGGTCCCCCCTGCCACCACTGGCGGCTGGGAGTGGTGGGATTCCCCTTGCCGCCCGGGTTGGCCAGGAGCTGTGGGGGTCCCCCCTGCTGCCTGCCATGACTGGGAGCGGCAGCGGTGCCCTGTGCTGCCCACAGCGGCCAGGAGCTGCGGGGAGCTGCCTGCCGCCTGCGGCTCTCATCCAGCACTGGCTGAAGTCACGGCCTAAATTATGATATACCCACAATTCCGTTCACCAATGTCAAGTATCCCACAACACTTTGCAAAGCTGAAGTTAGCTTTGGCATGAGAAAATAGGAAAAGCCTCACCAAAACATGATACAAAGAAAGGGACAGAACAGCTAGTTACGAATTGGTGGGTTATATCCTAGTTAATCTACAAAGTACTTTCTGGCTTGTATATTGGTCTGCTGTAAATACATGGTCTTCAATGCATATTTCAGGGCACACCTTCTGTGTAAATGAACATGCTGTGAGATAAGAATTGCTTCGTAGAAGGAGAATGTGTATGTCTTCTTTTCATATTGTACTGTTTTGTCGTTAGACAATAAATTTGGCTAAGTTTGGTTATTTGGGCTTTTGAAAATGTTTAATAACAAACTGTGACTATAATCAAAACAATTGGCTATACAATTAATCAAAGACTCCTACTTTAAAGTCCCTTCTCTGTGCATCCAAGGATCGCATTAGCCCCTTTGACCCACAGCATTGCACTGGGAGCTCATGTTCAGCTGCTTATCCCCCATAACCCCCAAATCTTTTTCAGTCACTGCTTTCTTGGATAGAATCTCCCATATTGTAAGTATAACCTACACTCTATGTTCCTAGATGTAGACATTTACATTTGGCCATGATAAAATGCATACTGTTTGCTTTTACCCAGTTTACCAAGCCGTTCAGATCACCTTGTGTCAATTACCTGTCCTCTTCATTGTTTATCACTCCCCCAATTTTTGTGTCAGCTGCAAACTTTATCCGTTTAATCATCACTCTTTCAACGTGCTGTGTTCAGCAGAAATCCTGCATGCCAGTGGATATCACAGTACTCACTGATACGATGTACAGGACCAAGTGATGTGTTACCCGCAATGCAATTGGCTGGCAAAATTGGGGTCAGTGAGAGCGGAGCAATGGTCTTGTGGCTAAGGCACTGAGTTGGAATTTGGAAGTACAGCTGGTCAAAAATCTTCCCATCAAAACTGTTTTGGTGGAAAATTGGGTATTCAACAATTTTTTTTTGCAGTGTATGCTTGCCAAGGAATATATAGAGTTAACAGAAATATGTCAATTCCCAATGGCCTCTGCGTTGCCTCATGGGACTTGTAGGTTCAGCTATCTTACAGTCCCATTTTCCTCTATGGGCCAGGCTCTATGACTGGACTACATTTCCCATAATGCATGACTACCAGGAACTCATGGGATGGATCCTTCCACCTCACCAAGGGGAAGAAAGGGGGGCATCATGGGAGATGTACTCCAGCCAGAGAGCCTGGCCCATAGGGGAGAATAGGAGCATAAGGCATTCAAACTTTAAATGCCAGGAAGCATGAGGGCACCATTTTAAATTAAAATATTTTGGTTTTAAGCCTAACATTTTGGTTTTCAATAAAAATGAAAGAAAAAAATCGTCAACATTTTCCACAGGGAAAAAAGCCCCTATTTCCCAACGTGACGTATTCAAGTTTGGGTTAAAATTCCAGGTGTGCCATAAACTTCCCGTCTGATTTATAAAGCAGAGTTATCGTTTAGACCACAAATACTAATGTTGCCTTTAAATGTAAGAGCCATGTTCTTGGCAGGCTGAAAACATCTTGACATCTTGCCTCATGTTGATCATCTACAAGAGCTTTTGTTTGCCTGCCCTCATCAGTACAAATAGTATATAAAATACAACTTTTGTTTCTATAGAGCTCAGATCCGTGCTCATACATACCAACCTCCATGCACAGTAAGACAGTGCTTCTGAAAGCAACAGAGTGAGATCACTCATTCCATTACTTTTAATGGGTTAGTCCGCAGTGGCCCACCAGGTGCTTATGTTGCTAAATATAGCAGGGTTGAGTGGCACCAGCAAACACATCTAATTCTCATGCAGCAGATTTTTACAGTAGATGTCTCATGCTGATTTACCACACTCTGTCATTTGAAAGATAAAGCATGCACAGGATAAAAGCCTAGGAGATGCCTTACAGATGGTTCACTTACAGTCCCTGAACTTGTCTTGGAAACAGTTGGATTTGAAGCCATTGCAAATGTTTGAAATATCTACACAACATATTTATCTTAGCTCATGGCTTCAGCACTTAGTGTGTCCTGCAGACTGTTACCACAGAGTAGGGCTTTTGCATCTGCCTGTCGGAAAAATGTCCCAGCGATCGTTCTCATGAGATTAATGTAACAGAAAATGTTATAAATATATAAATGCAATGGGACAAATGCATCTTTGGAACAACCTTGCTAGCTCTGGTGGAGTTATGCCTGGGATAAAATTGGGACAGTGTCTTTAACTGTGGTGAATTTAACTTGTGTGGGTATAAATATAAATGCTTTGGGCTTAAAGCAGTATGGAGAAGTAGCATTAAAATAGACCTGGTCTTGCAAAAAAATCTGTTGTATCTCACATAACTAGTTATCACAAGTGAATCAAACCAAGATACTGAAAACAATGTGTTAAATTGATGACAAGGAATTGAGTTAATGTGTCCCACTTCTTAGGGTGAAATTCACACCACGTGTAATTGGTTTTTGCACAAATGACTACTCAAGGGTTGGAGAGAAGGATTCTGCCCCGCAACCTGGAGCCAGGGCAAAGAGAAATTGGATGCAGCAACTCAGTGACTCCTTAGCTAGGGTGACCAGATAGCAAGTGTGAAAAATCAGGACAGGGAGTGGGGGGTAATAGAAGCCCATATAAAAAAAAGCCCCAAATATCGGGACTGTCCCTATAAAATCGGGACATCTGGTCACCCTACTCCTTTGCAGATTCTGCTCTGGATCTCAATTTGAATATAATTCAACAATGTGATGCGGCTGCAAAAAAAGCTATGATCATTCTGGGGTGTATTAACAGGAATATTGTATGTAAGAGAGGGGAAATAACCGTCCTGCTCTACTCGGCACGAGTGAGTCTTCCGCTGGAGTACTCTGTCCAATTCTGGCACCACTCCTTAAGAAAGATGTGGGCAAATTGGAGAGAGTCCAGAGGAGAGCAACAGAAATGATAAAAGGTTTAGAAAACTTGACCTATGAGGAGAGGTTAAAAAAATTGGGCAGATTTAGTCGTGAGAAAAGAAGACTGAGGGGGAACCTGATAGCAGTCTTCAAATGTGTTAAAGGCTGTTATAAAGAGGACTGTAGTCACTTGTTTTCCATGTCCACTGAAGGTAGGACAAAAAGTAATGGTCTTAATCTGCAGCAAGGGAGATTGAGGTTATATATTAAAAACAAATTTTTAACTATGAAGATAGTTAAACTCTGGAATAGGCTTTCAAGGCAGTCACGTTTTCCCCTAGCGGCACTTGTAGGGTTAGCTGTGGAGCCCCTTGGAGTTGCACCTTCATGGTGGTGTATATAGGTCCCTACCGACCTGCTGCCTCTTCAATTCCTTCGTGCCGGATACTCTGACAGAGGGGAGGTGGGTGGGTCTTGGAATGGATATGAGCAACACATCTCAAAGAACAACAGTTACGAATGGTAGGTAACTGTTTTTTCTTTTTCGAATGATTGCTCGTGTCAATTCCAAGTAGGTGACTGCCAAGCAATCCCTAGGAGGAGGGGTCGGAGAAGATGTTGATCGTGACATCTGAAGGACCACTCGTGGCCACGAAAGTACCTGCTGAGGTGATTGGCCAGTTCGTTCTGCGAGATGAGAAGGTATGATGCCTCCAGATGTATCAAGTGAGCGATGCAGAAGTCCCACAGCTTGAGGGCTTCCTGGGACAGGGGAGAGGACCAAACACCACCCTGTCTGTTTGTATAGAACATCGCTGTCATATTGTCTGTCAATACCAACACACATCTACCTTGTAGACGGCTTTGGAATGTCTAGCAAATGAGGCAAACGGCTCGCAGCCCCCTGACGTTGATGTGCAGCAAAAGTTCTGCCTAGGACCAGAGACCTTGGGTCCTGAGTCTTCCTAGGTGTGCCCCACATCGCATCACTGTATCTGTGACTAGGGACAGCGATGGTTGAGGCCTGGAGAAGGGGACTCCCACACACACGGCTTGTAGATCGAGCTACCACTGGAAGGACTCGAGGATTGGAGGAGTGAGTGAGACCAATTTGTGGCGGTCTCGGTTTCACCTGTATACCTGGGCTAGCCGAGTCTGAAAGGGACAGAGCCGTAGCGTGGCATGCTGTACCACATCCATGCAAGCAGCCATATGTCCAAGCAGTTTCAGGCAATTTTGCGCCACTTCATCAGGGGAGGATGAGGAGGATGCCTATGGGGGCACCGGGTCTTCCTGCCCCTCTGGTTTACGGAGATCCCTTTGCGCTGAAACGCCCTGTGCAGTGCCGGGAGCAGTGCTGGTTCCTGGGCTAGGGCCTGTCTCGGTACTGTCCCCAATGCCAGGTCCCACAGTGGTCTCACTGCTGGCCTGTGTGCCCATCTCTGCCCTCGCGGAGGTTCCCAGGCTACCGATGTCGATGATGGAGGGACCCGTGCCTCTGAAACCATGGACAAGGATCTGGTCTCCGGCTGGTAGGGTCACAGGATTCAGAAGGGCCACTGAGTCAGTGCATGCCACTGCAGAGGCCAGGACATCATGGATAGCGGCTGCCCTTCCTCCTGCCTCGAGCGGTGGCGGTAGAGGCATACGACTCAACCTCCAAGTCCGACAAAGACTCTGACCACAGCGACTAAGGCAGTGCGGAGCAAGACAGTGCCGGGGAACAGTGCCAAGGTGAGGGCGAGCAGTGCCTATCATTGTCAGCTTGCCCATAGAGGGCATGGTGCCTCTTTGTGGCACTGGTGCTGGTGCAGGTGGCGGGACTGTCATTGCTATGATGTCCCTAGCCACCTCAAAGGTGTCTGGAGTAGATGGAAGGTCTATGTCCTCCTCCCGACACTCCCGCACCAGGGAGTCCACTAGAACCAGACTCAATGGACGTCCCCATGAGGCCTGAGTCAACGGTGCCAGCAGAGTCGGATCCGGAGCAGGGTGTTCTGGCGTGGGACACACCACATTAGTGTCTCCTCGCTCAACTACTTTAATGGGAGAGCACCCTCTGTCAATCTTCTTTTTCACTGGCGAATGGGAGCAGTGCCGGGCACTCACACCGGATGAGGTCTTTGGTGCTGGGGAATGGCGGTGCCGAGGGTTCCTGGAGCCCAAGTCTTTTCTCGGCGCCACAGCCTCTCTTACCGAGGCTGGTGTGCTCCGCACCGAAGTTCTGGGCCTGGGGTCGGATGCTGCCTGTGATGGCTGGGTACGAAGGGCTGACTCCATGAGGAGTAGTTTCAGCCTAAAGTCCCTCTTCTTCTTGGTCCTTGGTTGGACGCCTCTGTAGATCTTATACTTATCTGTTTGATGGGCTTCCCCCAAGCACCTCAGACAGAAGTCGTATGGGTCTCCCTTTGGCATAGGCTTCAGACAGGACCTGCACAATTTGAAACCCTGAGACCCAGGCATGCCCCAGTCCCCAGGAAACGTGGTTGGGGGAAACCCCCCAACTGAAACTTATCTAAAACTAACTAAGACTATTGGAACTAACTAACACTAAGATTTTAACTATTTATAGGTAACAATTAACAAAGGTCCACTAGGGGATCGGTTGCTGTTAGCAAGAGAGGAGCTGCTCCAACGACCATCACTGGCAGTAAGAAGGAACTGAGGAGACGCCGGGTCGGCAGGGTCCTATATTCACCACCATGAAGGCGCAACTCCAGGGGGCTCCACAACCAACCCAACAGGTACCGCTAGGGGAAAAACCTTCTGGCGACTGTGCACGCGGCGTGCACGCACCTACTTGGAATCGACATGAGCAATCACTCGAAGAAGAATTTCATATTGTGTGTCTGATCCTGCAGTGCCTTTGCATGCAAAACTCACTTCGGTGGGAACTGTATGGATGTAAAGAGAATAGGATTAGGCCCTTATGAAATACAGCCCTCAGCCATTTATACTCTCCCCTTACATCAGACCACAACATCTACAGCATAGGAGGGGGGAAAGGGCATATATTTACCTCATAAAAAATAAACAGCAGTCTCTGCTACATTCCTGGATTTATTCATTTTGACTAATGCTTGCCAAAATTATATTTGCTTGTGCTGTTCAGGCAAGCTAGAGCTGGAGTGATATCAAGTAGGCTGTTCTGACATCTTCAGTAACAATGAGATTGGGGAAAGGATTGTGTAAAACTGGAGTGGTTCTGTGTAAACTGAAGTGTTTTAGTAATAAATCATAAGATTTATCCTTTACATAACACGTTTCATCCATGGATCTCAAGGCAAAGGTGGGAAAGTATCATAACCCCCTTTTTATGGTTAGAGACACAGAGAGGCTAAATGCACTTCCCAATGGTCACTTTGCCAAGACAGCGGCAGAGTGAGGACTAGAGCACATCTCCTGGCTCCCCTCCAGTACCCTAAGCCATGTGCCACACTGTCTCTCCTAACATCTTTGAAGCCACGAGGTTTTAGAAATTCCCTCTTGCTGGAGGGAAGTTAATAATAAATAATTAAACTCCAAGTGACGTTAATGAGAGCAGTGGGTGCCGAGTACTTATGACAAACAGGTCAACAGAGTTCACTATGATAATGTATCACTGAAATTGCCGGTCAAGCCCTATAGCATGGGTTAATTGCATCTTGGGTAGTGATGCATATGGCTGACATGTTTAAAGAAACCGCTAGCTGCCTGATAACTCTCTGTAAGGGAATTACAGTTCCATGATCAGCCTCCAGTGTGGTCAAATGGTTAAATTCTCTACCATCATCGAGCCATGTTTTACCCATTTTATAGAAAGGAGAACACTGGCAGCACTAAGGAATTGTGAGTAGTAACCTTTTGCTTGGTTCAGCTAGCAGAGCTTCTGTTTTAGCATGGAGCAGCACTGTCCTCAATTCCCGTTCATTTTTTTTTAATTGAGATGCTCCCTGTTTATCTGTGTAGTTGCACAACAGCCTCCCTTTATATATGTTTCTGTAGTAAAGGTCACATAGAATAATTCACTCATTACTAGTGTGTCATGTGGATGAACTTGAAAGTCCCTCAGGACTGGTTGTCTCCTGCATGTTTATTTTACTCAGCAGTATCATGTCAATGTGCCTGCCTAAATATAGCTTCTGTGAAGAGCATTTGTAAGTTTCCTGTTACAGTCTCACTCAGTTACCTTACAGTAAATGGAAGAAAATCAATGTAATCTCCATTCCATGCTGCGTGTTACTGCAGCTAACTGGAAACTTTGGCCAGATTGAGTCTCTTTGCATGGAGGTCCTTCTCATTTGGGGTTGGGATTTTGGGGGGGAATAAAATCCAGTATGATCATTTAAAAACACTTTTTTGCTTTTTGTTACATGTGCACTGCAGATACGTCTCACAGGAATTGATGATGCAGAAACCATGGTGCCCATGGACACAGTTGCAAATGTAAACCCTGGATTAATTGAATCTATACTGGATTTGGACGTAACTATATCAGCAGCTTCAACGAAGCAAATTAAATGGACGATTCAGATTCAAGGTAACCTTTGAATGGAAAACACTAACCTAAAGCTTGTTGTTAGTCTTTCTATATTATAGCATCACAGCTTACAAATAGCAAGAAAATATGTACTTTAAAAAATGTATTTAGTTAATGACATTCAAATGCATCTCTCCTAGACAGACCTTTCGCTGACAGTAGCACTTCAGTATAGCTAAATTGAAAAACACTATTACAATAATCTTGCCATGTTAATATCAGCCACTGACAAACAATTACGGCTATAAACTGATCCATCAGATGTTATGCCACAGATGAGTAATCTAAAATAGTAAATCTAAAAATACAGACACAGGAGAAACTACACACCCGCTATTACTCCCGGCACTGCCATTTTTGGCCCACCCTCTATAAAACACAACTGGCTTCTCAGCTCTAATTCAGCCAACACTGGTCAGTAGCACACAATGACACAATCTCATGCAGCATTGTGCAACCCACGTAAAGGGCTTGCTCAGGTTCAATGGCAACTTTTACACTGATGTCAGTGGGAGTAGGATCAGGCCTGAAGGGAAAATCGGGCTAAGAAATAAAAATGAGGTTTCTTCAAAATCTGCTTTTTCCCACTAATTTAATGACAGCTGTTATGCCGGTTTTAATTGATCTAAGAAACCAAAGCTGGTGCAAGTTTTTTGTAAGACCCTCCATTTAAAATATAACGTACCAATCAGAGAGTTTGGTTTAGCATAATTTGTTTTACCATAGGAGATAAGGATAGGTTCTGTCAAATTCTCAGATACTTGTATTCCTCTAACAAAGCAAAGAAGTCTGGTCAAAGTGCATGAGATTTTCTGTCACTTTAGCAAGCTTAGGTTCTAGTGCTAAGCGAAAGAACATGCAGCTTTTAAGGATAAATAAGTTTCATTGGAGCAGCGAGATAAATATACTGTTATCCCGTGCTTCTGCAACAGAAGAACCAAAAAAATTGGTAGCAGCAGCATGCTCCCTCCAGCAAAGAGCAATGCAAATACAGTACCTGAGTAGGCCACACAGCATTTCCACAGAAACTAGATCAAACGGATCCCAGCAGAGTCTTTGCTGCATCTGTGGACAGGATTCCACACTCTTATTCTGGCCTTCCGCCATACTACCTCCAAGTATGATCTCATCAGATCTCACAAGCTAAGCAGGCTCCGGCCACATCAGCAGTTGGTTGGGAAACGTCCAAGGAAAAGCTAAGCGCTTCAGGAAAGAACACTGGTGATTCTTATGCCCTCGTCAGTTCTGATCCCTTGCTGCTAAGGGGCACTGTGTGCTGCGGGTGCCATCTTTTGGATGAGATGTAAAACCAAGGTCCTGACCATGATTAAAGTCCTCCAGAAGAATTTTGCAAGTGTAAGGGTATTAGCCCGGGAATCCCAGCTATATTCACATAGGGTGAATGCTGCTTGCTCCACTACGGATCCTCAGCTGGTGTAAATAAGCATAGACCCAATGGAATGATGTCAATTTAACCTGCTGAAGAACTGGCCCGTTGACATTCAACAGTGTGCGTGGGGAACTGTGCACCTAGCTGTGTGTGTAATTCATGCCCTCCTCCATTGCCTTCATTGGTTTGTGAAACCAGCTTGTCTTAGGCAGTAAGTTCTGCCTCCTGCTATATGTACGTACAGCGCCTTGTACAATGGGGCCTGCTGCAGCCTCGAGGTACCTTTGTAATGCAGATAAAGAATAATACTCTTTTCAACTGTACGCTCCAGAGACTGCCATTGTGGTTTGGACAGTGCCTAGGACAGTGATTCTCAAACTTTTTTTTTCACGGACTACTTGAAAATTGCTGAGGGTCTTGGTGGATCACTTAATGATCTTTCCAAAAGTTGCTTATACCATTAGCTAACTATTGTAAAGCACTTTGGATAAAAGTGCTATATAAAAAAAACCCTTTATAATAATTAATGTTTTTTTGCTCTACACATAAAAGCACACAACTCATATTTTAATATCAGTAGTCTGACCTTTCTAATATGATGGATGTATCCTCTCCCCCCAGCCGCAGCGGCCACAGAGCTGGGGCTGGGAAGGAGGGGGATCCCTCCCCTGCCACAGCAACCACAGAGCTGGGGCTGGGAAGGAGGGGGATCCCTCCCCTGCCACAGCAGCCACAGAGCTGGGGCTGGGAAGGAGGGCCGTCTCTTCGCAGCAGCTGCAGCCCTGGAGTTGGGGGGAGTCGCCTCTTTCTCTGGCCGCCGCAGCCCTGCACGTCCCAGATTCCTTCCACCCCCTCTTCTCACCCCACTGCCCCCTCCCACCTACCCTCTATTCCCCCCAAGGCCACCACCTCACCTTACATGTGCGTCTTCTCCAGGGTCCAGGCAGGGCCGGCTCTACCAGTTTTGCCGCCCCAAGTGGCTGAAGAGAGAGGCTGCCGCAGAATTGCAGCCGCCGCGGAAACGCTCTAACGGCGCACGGACCGCCCCCTCCCTCCCCTTGCCGATTGCCACCCCAAGCACCTGCTTGGAACGCTGGTGCCTGGAGCCGGCCCTGGGTCCAGGCACCTAGGAAGTGAAGCCACACCTGCACAGCTCCACTACTTAGGTGGGTGGCCCTTCATTCTCTTGTGTGCGGCCGCCCAGGATCACGGATCACCTGAATGGAGCTCACGGACCACAGTTTGAGAACCTCTGGCCTAGGACATTGAGACCCAACCTGTCTGGGGCCTTTATGTGCTACTTCAATGTAAATGTTAAATGATAATAACAATAAACAATAGTTAATCACACCTATAAAAATTGCCTCCATCATGTGACCCTAACCCACAGCTGAAGATTAGCATTAGGTGTTAGTGGTAACAGCCATAGTCCTTAAAGAGTGACTTTAAAGAGAAATGAATGAAGTTCCAAAATACTTAGAGCAAAATTACAGTTTCCATAATTTCCTGATGAGCTGATTCCTCCATGGGTTGAGAGAGATGAGAAATAACTTGGAGCCTGTTTTTGCCTAAATGACTTCTAAACTGTCTAAAATACACCTCTAGGGAGAGATGCTGATATCCCTACTGGCATCTTGCTCCAAGATCAGTTCCATTTGGGCTTGATTATCTGCTGCCCTCCACCATGGGTGAAACACTGACTCCATTGAAGTCAATGGTAAAACTCCTATTGACTTCAAAGGAGGCCGGGATTTCACACAGTCATTTACACCTGTGCAAAGTGTGTATAGAACATTTCACTCCCACTTTGTATTGGTGTAATGGATCACACAAGGTGCTGAGCAATGGAGAATGAAGTCTATTGGCTTTAATGGGATTTCACAGAGTCCTAAGTGTGAGTGATTGTTTTCAAATCTAGCCCTGAGGAAGCGAGTATTTGACTGTTGATTAAGAACTTTTCCCATGAGGAAAACTGCCATATCTTTAATGCCTGTCTTTCTTTATTCACAAAGACTAAAAAAACTGGAAATAGTTCCAAATAATCATTACAGTGAGAGTTGCACTTTTCTTTAGAAAATATGTACACAGCTCTATTTCCCCCCACAGAGTAATTCTACCTTTGTAGATTCTTTCTAAGTTTAGTACGAGGTTAAATAATTTGTTTGTACACTATCGAGAATGCTTCTTGTTTAGGTTTCCTGACATGCATTCAAATCAATAAAGTTAACGTTTATTTTAAACACTTTCATTTATCAAAGCAGTTTTCTCAACATTCCTGCCTGCTGTTAGTTTTTTCACTGTTATTGGCAATATCTCAGGTGTAGTAAACGAATGTTTCACAATCTTCTTTGTTTTCAAAGACCTTTTTAACAAACCCTGCAATGAGGATGTAATTCATTTGATGACCTTGGTCAAAAACAAACATATGCCACATGGTGCAGCAGGTGCAAATGTGTTGATAGACTGATAAAACTTTTTTTTAAAAAACCAAAGCAAATTCTGGCCACCCTTAGAAGTTAACTGCAGCTCGGTCAATGGAACTTGCTGTTTGCATCCTCTAAACTCATGAAATTTATTTTGGGAAACTTAAAATATCAGCCATGATTTTCAAAACTGGATACCTAAAGTTCAGCTGCTAAATCCGTATTTAGGCTCCTATATAAAACATGAATCTGGCCGATACCTCTGCATCTGAGCAATTTGACACATGTAAGTAATCCCATTGATCTCATGAGTTGACTACCCATGTGTAAAGTTACTTGTATATGTATGTGTTTGCAAAATTGAGTACTTTCTGTCCTGATTTCCAAAACTGCTGGGCATCCAATGTCTCCATGGAAAACTTCCAGCATTTTTGGAAATCAGGTCACTTATTTGGATGCCTAAATATGGGAGCCTATGTTTAGGCTCCCCAGTTTGAAAAGCGTGGCCATAAACTCCCATCTTCCATTGGTTTGAGTGGGAGTTTTGCATGAGAAAGGACTTACCGACTGGACAAGTTTCTAATGGGAAAATAAAGCGTAGTGACCATCAATAGAATAGAATTAATCATAATATTCTGAGGGTACAATTGATACAGAATAGAAAGAATCCTGTCATTTCAATATAGGATTTGAGTCAAATACTAGCCTCCCTCACTTTTCTTCTCCCTGCTCCGCCACACCTCCAAATGATTGCAAATTAATGCTGTATTCTCCAGACACAGGAGTTTACATAGCAGTCTGCGTGGGTTCTTTGGGCCAGGAGTAATTTGAGTGGAAGAAGGTTCATAGAGGCTGCCTCTGTATCCCGGTGGAAGACAGTTTGCACTAAAATACATGGACTATGTCCTCACTTACTTGGAGCTCCTTAAATCAAAGTACTGTGATTCGATAGCAAAATACATAACTATGAGCTTTATTAATCATATCTACGAGTATGCATACCGCACTGACTAGAAACTCCTTCAAGTCTTGTCTCAGCTTGCTTTGCGCCCAATGTAAAGCTGTAAAGGAGTCTCTGGCAGTAGACTTTTCTTCAACTCTTCCAAAGTCCTTGTGAGGACCCTTGAATGGATATCACTCATGGTGCAACTTGGGCCACACCCCTCCAATGCCTGCTTTTTGCTTCAGGAGGCCCTTCACCAGGTCGAGGCAGAGAAGACCTGCAGAATGTCAGCCCTGCAGATGTTTGGGATATAGGACTGTCGATTAATTGCAGTTAGCTCATGTGATTAACTTAAAAAAATGAACCACGATTAAAAAAATTAATCACAATTAATCACACTCTTAAACAATAGAATACCAATTGAAATTTATTAAATATTTTTGGATGTTTTTCTACATTTTCATATATATATAACAACACAGAATACAAAGTGTATAGTCCTCACTTTATAATATTATTTTTGATTACAAATATTTGCACTGTAAAAATTATAAAAGAAATAGTATTTTTCAATTCACCTCATATAAGTACTGTAGTGCAATCTCTTTATTGTGAAAGTGAAACTTACAAACATAGATTTTTTTTATATAACTGCACTCAAAACCAAAACAATGTAAAACTTTAGAGCCTACAAGTCCACTCAGTCCTACTCTTTGTTCACCCAATCGCTAAGACAAACAAGTTTGTTTTCATTTAAGGGAGATACTGCTGCTGGTTTCTTCTTTACATTGTCACCTGAAAGTGAGAAGAAGTGTTCACATGGCACTGTTGTAGCCAGCATTGCAAGGTATTGACGTGCCAGAGATGTTAAACATTCGTATGCCTCTTCACACTTCACCTCCATTCCAGAGGACATGCTTCCATGCTGATGATGCTCATTAAAAAAATAATGCGTTAATTAAATTTATGACTGAACTCCTTGGGGGAGAATTGTATGTCTCCCATTCTGTTTTACCCATATTCTGCCATATATTTCATATTATACCAGTCTCGGATGATGACCCAGCACATGTTCATTTTAAGAACACTTTCACTGCAGATTTGACAAAACGCAAAGAAAGTACCAATGTGAGATTTCTAAAAATAAACAGCACTCGACCCAAGGTTTATGAATCTGAAGTTGTTTCCAAAATCTGAGAGGGACGAGGTGTGGAGCATGCTTTTAGAAGTCTTAAAAGCGCAACACTCAGATGTGGAAACTACAGAACCCAAACCAACAAAAAAGAAAATCAACCTTCTGCTGGTGGTATCTGACTCAGATGATGAAAATGAACATGTGTCGGTCTGCTCTGCTTTGAATCGTTATCGAGCAGAACCCATCATCAGCATGGATGCATGTCTTCTGGAATGGTGGTTGAAGCATGAAAGGACATATGAATCTTTAGCGCATTTGGCAAGTAAATATCTTGCGATGTTGGCTACAGCACTGCCATGTGAACGCCTGTTCTCACTTTCAGGTGACATTTAAATATTTAAATAAATGGTATTCTATTATTGTTTAACCGTGCGATTAATCGCTCGATTAATCAAGATTAATTTTTTAATGGTGATTAATTTTTTTAATCGCTTGACAGACTATTGGGATATCATGGTTGTGTCCAGTAGTTCCACTAGACTGTAGCATTTTAGGCATATGTCCACACAAAGCCAGAAGGTAAAATTGGGTCCATATTGGTCAGTGGGAGTTTTGACATTAACTTCAATGGGTCTACAATATCTCCCAGAATATGATCCTTAATTTCTACTATGCTTAATACACTTTGTACATTGCTGGCTGAAACCTGATGTCCTAATGCAGAGCTAACCCAAGCAAAACTCGATAGATGGAGAAGAATTTCAAGGCGCTTTACATGCTTCCTATATAGGAATCACTCATACTTATTTGAAAAGTAGCTACTTTGAACACAGAAGTAACACCACACCATGCCTTTTTGGTCTGCAGTTTTAAAGGAAATTTCAATGTCAAACCTGCATTTTCCTTCAGTATTTGTGTTTGCAATGTTACCAACTCCTGAAGGGGGAACAATTAACCTGGAACTGAGTCTTGTGCAATACTTGAAGGGACTGAGTTTTCAAGGGGGTTTGATGTGATATGATGTTTGTTTTTAATTGCTAGGTTTAGACATATGTTTCATTAATGATGTGGGCTCATGAACTTCACAGATTTTATTTTGCAAAGTTTACCTTCAAACCAAGAAATGAAATTCTGCACGGCATTTGAGATAACCAGGCTGAGATTGAGAATCAACTAGACAGAGGCAAGTGAGGGACTATACTAAGCACAGCTGGATCATCTCGAGAAATTAAACAAAATACCCCAAGGCCTATCAAATTTATGGTTGACAAGATAAACTACAGAGGTAGCTTTTAGTGATTGTTCTTCCAGGAGAGGTTTCTAATTGAGAGAATGAGCTCAAAGACTAAGATCATGACTGAACAGTGAAAAACTCGACATCTACTGAAGTCTGTTTGATAAGACCCTAAGATGTAGGGATGTCAGTGTTGCCAAAGGGATTTTGAACTTTTTTTCTTTTTAAATTGGACCTTATATACAAAAGATCTTGGCTGTGGATGAGTGGGTCTGTGAATGCCTGTAGTAAAGATGACCTTAGATAAGGGAGGCAATTAGCTTGGAATCCACAATTGTGATTTTCTGAAAGGATGGGTTGTTTTTACCTAACTCTGGGACTCGAAAGAGGAAATGTTGCCATGGTATTGAAAGCTTGCGGGGAATTACTGGGGCAGCCCCCCAGCCCAGGCCTTTGATAAACTGCAGCTGCAATACAGTTTCTAAAGAAAGGAGAAAACATCTAGAGAAGCCTCAGGTTGGTCCATTTCCCAGTCAGAGCATGTCCCCACTGTGCCTGAGAAGGCGAGATGGTAGAAAGTGAGCAGCAAACGTGTACAGTTTATGACTGATGCTGGAGACAATATCCTGACTGAAGAGTGGTGGAATGGACTTACGGGAAGACTGAAGAAAGAGAATAACCCTGTAGGCATTGTTTCTGAATCAAGAATGTACAGTAGTGGTAGAATCAACCCACTGGGCAGGCAAAGGGCTATCGCGTGAATGACAAGGTTCAACAGAAAGCAAAGGAAACGTCCTGGGTTTGTTGAAATAACCTGTTGAGCATGTGTCTGAATCAGGGAATAAGGGGAAGGTGTCTGTTCGGAGCTTCCTAGGACTGTGGTACATATGTCCAAGATAGTGTTCTTAGACTTAGTCTTTTGTGACAGATAAAATGACTCCTTTCAATATAGTCATCCTAAAGAAAAGGGGAACAGGAGGACAAAACGGGGGCAGGGCAGAAGAAAGGATAGACTGGACAATGGCTGTCTATTAGACAGTTTTGTGTTGTACCTTAGTGGAGAGGGCAAAAACCTAGGCAATATGCGGAAACTCTCAACTCTTCAGCAAGTCTCATTTAATTTCATACATTTCAAGGAGCTCAGGGAATGAATATAAAGCTTTGGCACAGAAGTCAGAGACTGACCTGCTCTAGACCTGGGAAAAGGTCATTTTCTGTTTAAAATTCCTCCACCCAAATCCCTTTCCTTGTCCAACCTGTGAAGATAAACTTTTTAAAATGCTGCATTCATGCTGCATGCACCTCCATCTACTGAAGCAAGAGACCAGGAATTCATTGTAGGTAAAGGATTCACTTCAAGACTTGCACTGAAATGACTGAAAAAATGCTCTAAAGGACATGAAGAATTATTGGGGTAGGCCCCCAGGTAGTGTAAGGTGGGTTAGTCCCCTTTGACATCAATGGAGCTATGCTGATTTACATCAGATTAAGTTTGGGGCCAATGCGTAGAAATAAAGCTATAGAACTTTGAAAGATTACTCTGTGACAGCACTCTTTCGAAAGTTAAACATGCATGCTCTTGTAGACATGGGCAAATGCAATGAATTGAAAAGTAAGGTAAGTTAAAAAAAAATAGTATTCATTTTGGATCCACCCAAAAATGAAATTTTTGGTGAAAGTTCTGAAAAAAAAAATTAACTTCAGGCAGAACAAAACATTTCATTCTTATTTTGGGCACTTTAACTGTTTTTACTCAAGGAAATTTGGAAACAAAGGGAACTTGGGTTCCATTCAGAAAACAGAGGAGGAAATTTTTGTTGGTGGTATCCTTCTTCCATTCAATAGTCAGTGCACTCGCATGGAATGTGGGAGATGCAGGTTCAGATCTCCGTTCTGGAGAAGGAACCTGAACCCAGGTCTTCCCGTTCCCAGGTGAGTGCCCTAACCACCAGGCTATTGCCTGTTGGGGAGCTTTCAATCTCTCTTTTTGAAGCTGTTCCACTTTGTAATTAATTAAATATTAATTGGAGCAGGGACTGTAACCCCGGAGTCCCTAACCACCAGGTCAACTCTTTTGACGTTTCTGATCTCTATTTTTCTTTTACTGAAACAATTTGCAGAACTCAACACACATTTTGCAAAATATTTCAGTTGACCCAATTCTGCATTTTTCTGTGAAAAAAAGTTTCAGCCACAAATTTTTACCCAGCTTCCTCCCTTGAGTTGGCAGCAGCTCACCAGTAGCATGGCCTCCACGATAACTAAGAAAGCTCAGTAAATACTGCAGGATTAAGCTCTGACCCTTGGCCAAAGAGGCCTTACCATCATGGTGTGGACCATTATAACTTCCATTAAGGGAGCGACTAAAAGGGTATCATCATAGCAATCAGCAATTTGATCTATCCAGGCTTCCAAAGAAGGAGCTCACCTGATCTTAGACTCAAGGTGAATGAGGTTGGTGCAAACTGAAGAGAAAGAGAATCCATTCCCAATGGAAAAGACATTTAGGAGACTTGCAGAACTCAGGCACCAAGGAGGACTGAAACTATTATCACGTCTGCGCTTTGGCAGGTGTCTTTTCAATCTGTTGGTGTATTCCAGGTCTCTCCCCAATCTCTATGAAAACATATCCTTGTTAAGAGGTCTAACATCTGAAAACCAACTAAAACACTTACAGCAAATGAACAATATTCTTGTTATTCTTAATTATTATGCATATTACAGTAGCACCTAGATACCCCATTGTGCAAGGTGCTGTACAAACACATAGTAAGAAACAGCCTCTGCCCCAAAGAACTTACAGTCTAAATGGAAAAGGAACCAGCAAAGGGAGGTGTAGTGTGACATAAAAAACAAACAACGTGGTCACAATGATGACAGCAACATGAGAAGGGTGGGTGAGAGAAGGGAACTCTCAGATGATGTATACGTTTCACATACATTCGTTCCGTGCACATTTTGGCTGGGATTGACAAAGAATTCTACAGGGGTTAGGCAGTAAAACCCCAATAAATGTCAATCGAATGTGGGCGCCTAACCCACTTAGGCTCCTTTGAAAATCCCGCCCTTTCTACACACACTCCCCATTGTTTGTTCTTGTTTTAAATATTCTAATTTAAACGTATATAGGGCTGCATTCTGTTCTCAGCTACTCCACTGTATCTCCATTGTAATCAATCCATAGCAATGGAGTTATTATACAGGTGTAACTGTGAGCAGAATCTGGTCCTTTGGATCTGGAATGTGAACAGCACCTAGAATGGGTGTTTTCCCCTCCTGTGTCTAGTCACACTGCAGGACTAGGCTAGGCAGTGCTGGAGCTGACTTTGTAGGATTGGACTTGGCTGGAGAAGAACTGACTTCACAGGGGAGCAGGCCAGGCAGCAATCAAGCTGGTGGAGCTGATTTCGTGGAACTGGAGCTGGCGGCCAGACCTTGGAATGAGCTCTTGTCCTCTGGCCTTTGCTGGACTGGAGCAAACAGCCTGAGGGCACACAACAAAGGCCTATTCCAATGTGCAGCTGCCAGGTGCAATCCTACAAAGTGAGCTCCACTGTCAAGCTCAATCCTGCAAAGGAAGCTCTGAACAGGGTTCAGAATCGCTGGGAGAGAATCCCACAACAAAGTGAAAGTCCTGCACAGAACTGCTGTTGTTTCAGACAACGTTCATCTGGTCCTCTTGCGGCATTCGGGCTCCCTACCTAATCAAAGTCAGCTCAAGAGGAGTCATTTTCCCCAGCCTATACCTTTTACAATATCTCCCCCTTTCACAAATACATTTCCATGCGTCATCTCATGTCATTTCCAAAAACAGAACAGAAACTCCAAACAATACAACAGGAAACACTGCACAGAATTGCACTGGGGCAACCCTACAATTTAAGTAAATTAAGTCTGTCAGAGGTAGCTTTCTTGTCCTTTCTTCTAGCTGGAGCTAACTCTTATCTTTCCCTTTAAGCATTCCAACTCTGGGGCTTGTACACAGGTACATAGGACATGCCACAGTGGATCAGACCAGTGATCCATCTCATCCAATATCCTGGCTTTGATAGTGGCTACTATCAGCTGCTGCAGAGGAAGGTAAAAAAGACCCTCCCCACCCCCCCATGGGTAATTACAGAATAACCTGTCCATTTGTGGAAGTTAATGGTGTGAAGCTGCCGTAACTTATTGCAGGGGTTGAATCAGCCCCCTGCTGCTCTTAGGATCTGAGGCCTGAAGATGTTCGAAAACCACTTATGTCCCCAGCTTCACCCCAGCTGTGCCTGAGCAGATCTGGCCTTTGGGTTTAAGTGTCTTGGTTTTTGTAGTTGCTAATAAAATGCCGAGTTCAGTGTTGAAATGTTCACTCCACCGGGTACTCTATAAACAACCTACCATAAGAGAAATTCATTCTTAAAAAAATCCCCAAACCCTTTTAAATGCAACTTGGGTTTCATCCTGCTCACATTGAAATCCATGGCAAAGCTGCCACTGATTGAAGGGGAGCAAAATTAGGCCTTTGGTTTTTGAGATAAAATATATAATTACACTGTGCAGAAAATGAAATATTCCATCATGACAGCTTCAGAGTTTAAAAGAAATAGATCTTAGCAGATGCTGATCTGCAAGATAAACAAATTAATTCAATTCAATTCAGCCTCCTCTACAGTTGTACTCCTTTGTTCTTTGGTTTAAAGTGCCAAATACAGCACTTATATGGCATACATGACAAAAAACACATGCCAGGACAGACACATAAATCTGCAAACAGAAAACATATCCAGTTGTCCTGTAGCTCTGTTGTATTTGTCTATCATCCTTTAACCTTTAGAACCTTGGCTTTTATCCAGGTTGGAGAGCTACAAAAAAATAAAAAAAAAATAAAAAAAACCCAGCACTCCATTTTCAAAGCTTTAACAGCTTGTAAGTGAAATGATTGCCTTTGATGCTGAAATCTCTCAGGATTACATCAGCGTATTAGGTTGTACTAAGCAAGCAGATTTAGCTTTGTTAGTTTAAAATCTCAGACTCCAAATGGAAAAAAAGCATTTATTATTAAACAATGTTCAGTGCAATTTTTGCTACCTTGTTCTGTGCCTGTTGTGGAATCACTCACTCAGTCATAAGCATACATACCTAGTCATGATCTGAGAAATATCTCTTCGTTATTGCCATATGAAAAGCTAAGCTCATTGAGTTAAGATGAATGCATGGGCCGGATCCTCAGCTGGTGTGAATTGCTGTCACCCCACTGAAGCTAATCGAGCTACTTCGGTTTATACCGGCTGAGGTCTAGCACTGGAAGTGATATTTGTTTCTTAACAAAGATTGCATTTCTGCAGCCAACGCAAATTCCTCTTAAGACTTCTGTGATGGGTAAGGTGGCAAGGTCAATACCACAAGATTTCCTTATTTGGGCAAAGTTAGGGGTCTTATTGATCACCAAGTCAACGTGTGTGGGTTCCCCCCACATCCAATGACTGCAACTGTCACATATTCAGACACTCTGCAGTCTGACTTCTGGAAATGTGCCAGACCAGGTCAAAATCCTTCCACAGACAAGTAAACTTCCTCCAGAAACACAAAGCCTTTAACATGGCATTTGGTACAGTGCTCTGTGCTAGCATTTGACGTGAGCATGGTACAGCATCTTGTGAACACAGCAGCTCATCTGCATGTCCCCTAGTTTGCCCATATTTAAGGCCCTAATAACAGTCAGTTCAGCCATGCTGCTGGCAGTGACTCCAGTTGATTTTATATACAGAGCCTATTGTTGTTCTCCTTCCTGTAACCCCAGCTATTGTCTGTCCTTGGACTGTAAGGTCCTCAGAGTTGGGATTTGCCTCAAGTGACTGGGAAGGGCCGGGCACATAATGGGAATTACCATATATAAATAATCAATCATTAAGATCTGGTTCATAAAAAGTGGGAGTGACACAGTATTGGAATTAGGTTCAAATAAAAGACAGATAACGGCTCTCATGTGGAGATAACCAACTTTCCAGGAAAAGAATGTATTTAAACAACAGCATTTCATTTACAGGTCTTAGGGAAAAGCAGCTCTGTGACTCCACTGTCTTGTTTCAAGTTTAGAGCAGGATATAATTCAGATCCTTTAATAATTAAAAGGCTTGTGAGTCTTCTTAGCTTCAAAAAGAAGAAACAGATAAGCAGCTTTCAGAGTACTGGAACTCAGACTGCTGTTATAAGGGGCATTTGTGGAATATTCTTCCAGTGTTTAATAATGAATTGTACAATTTCATACCCAAATAGGAATATTAATACAGTTGCAATGCATAGCTAAATTTCTTAACATTTTAGTCGGAGGCCTTTAAACTTCTTTAATTGTGAATTTTAATTTATTATGAAACAAGATCATACATGCTTTGAATATGTGAATACACTGATAAATTCAAAATACAACAGCTACACAGTTTAATTCTGCACACAAGATGCAAACAAATTCAAAGTCAAGAATGAAACACAAAACGCATGTGGAATGCAATTCCTGGTTCAAAGAAAGGGGTGGATATAAACAAATTTCTTGGCTTCTTTCTGTCCTCGAATTTCCTATGACCCGGTGTTTCAATGCTGGCTTTAAATGCTAATTTTATATATAAAATATTCAAAATCACAGAAAATTTACAAGAACTAGTCTGATCTAAAGCCTTTGTAATCTGCATACAGATGGCTGGCTGATGTGCTAATACTGTATCAGTTTATAATACTGAATACCTTAGTACTGTACCATATCAGATGCTGCTGCAATGGATCTTAACATCTCCATGTTGCACGAAAGGGTCGTTACACTTTTTTGATCTAAAATAATAGTGTTGGTTGAAAAACAGGTTAAAGGGGAGGAAATATTTTGTGCTTAACCTGCACAGATGGCTTCCATCAATTCCACTACATAATTCTAGTAACTCTGTGTTATGTTACATAATAAAAAACCATGTTTCTTTGCTAATAAAATGAGACAAGTTGTGAAGTGTACAGGATATTTGTTGCATTCTGCTACTTTCTTAAAAACAAGCTGTTTGCATTTGTCCTTTGTGTATCTTGTTCAAAACACTTCTGCCTGAAAAATGTCAATCGCATTTAAAACCATTATACAAGAGACAAGTAAAACGATTAGCCCTAAACCTTGCTGGGCCTCATTTTCAGAAGTGTTGAGGTTCCCATGGCTCCCACTGGACTTCAGCTAGATTAGTGGGTGCTTCCTTTTCGTTTAATTTAAAAAATCTCCTTGCTATGCATAAAAAAATTGTAAATGCATTATCTGGTACTAAATCAGGTGCAGAAATAGTCTGTGCATCTAAGATAAATTGTCAGCATCAATCCCAAGTTCTTGTATTAGTACTTGAAGCTGATCAGATAAAATGATGTTTTAGACTCTGGTCCTGTGAAGAGTTATGCATGTGCTAAACTTTAAGCATATGCTTGGACTCACTGAACAATGTGACAAAGTTTAGCATAGAATCGGGGGCTTAGAGCACAACACATTTTACCAGAAAATAATTTTAGTTTACAAAAATGTGAGGTTTTTTAATTTACTATTTTAAAAATATAGTGAATATCTGGGGCTTTTCTCCCCTGAATGACCATAGAAATGTGATCCAAGCTATGTAACTTAATCAGAAAGTGCATTTGATCTAATTTGTGGGCCACCTTAGTGATGAGGACGCTGACGTGACGTAGCATTTGGCAAGATTTTAAAAAAATGAAGCAGCAGAGGTTTTCTCCAGTTTTATTCTCATGGATTATACCGAACAGGAAAGTTTAAAGAAACTGAACCAACAGGTACAAAGCCACATGCTTCAGTTCTGCGGGGCAGGAGAATACAACACTGGAATTAAAATTCATCGGAAGTATATGAAAAAATAGAAAGGAAAGACGTCCTGTAGGATGCCCTTGGATCTGGTTAGAAAGAAGTTTGTTGTGTACCATAGTGCACATAATAATTTTAGAACACCAGTATTCAGAGTGTCAAGCCATGGAAATCCTTTCAGGGCAGCAGTACAGCACTCAGACCCAACATAGGTACCTGAAAGTGGCAAAGGGGACACAGAGCTTCTCATTTCACTCACAATTACTTGACACTAGCCTCAGTGGAGTTACTCCTTATTTACACCAGTAAGGAAGTGAGGTCAGAATCAGGCCCAGGGCACATGTTAATACCTCCCACACCAAAGAAAAAAGAAAGAGGCAGCTGAAATCAGAAAGGGACCACATGCTGCATCACGTGTATAACTGGATCCACCTACTACAAGAACCGGAGGACTAGAACCCAAGTCTGCAGATGACCGATGCTTCCACATCGCCGTAGCAGAGCTCTCATACATGTGCTGTAAACCCTGCGGGGACTAAGCATCACAGGAAGTACAGCCCACGGAAGACCCGATTGGCAGCAGCCTTCCATGACCTCTGATTCGTCCAGGTGCATTATTTAAAAACAGAGGGAATTCCAGGAAACTGCAACCTGGCAGCACCTGTCCTGTTGCTATAACAGACCCTGCTCTTGGTTCCTGCTTTGGTCTCTGGCTGTATTTTCTGGCTCTGACCCTTGGTTTGACTCCTGACTCCGGCTGTGATCCGTGGCTAGACTCCTGACGCTGACTCCTGGTTTCTGAATCTGGCTCTGAGTCCTGGCTTGACTCCTAGCG
Organism: Eretmochelys imbricata; assembly: GCF_965152235.1. Classification (NCBI taxonomy): domain Eukaryota; kingdom Metazoa; phylum Chordata; order Testudines; family Cheloniidae; genus Eretmochelys; species Eretmochelys imbricata. Next base: position 116,518,108 of record NC_135577.1, read on the forward strand.
CTGACTCCTACTCTGACCACTAGGACTAACTCCTGATCCTACTCACTAGGCCAGACTGACCACATCCCCTCCTCTTTATTGACCCAGACCACACCCTCAATTATCCTGGTGATCCTGAACCTGCCTGCGGAGGGTGCTTCTACCATGCCATGTTTGATTGGACATCAGGCTAATTAGCATGTTCCGACATGACAATGGCACACACAGGGAGGTACATGGCACTATTCTGCACCAGCCTACACTCTGCACCCCACAGAGCACACTAACGTAAGACCTACAGAGAGCTCTGTAAGGACTATTGGAAGGTCCCAGGAGGTAAGAAGGGGATCTATGAGGTCTCAGTTTCTTTATCCCTTGTAAGAAGGTTTGTAGCACACAATGATACCTTGCTCCAGACTCTGGTAAAGTGGAAATCAACACTAGCTAAGGAAACTCTGATCATCCGACTTAGAGACTTGAATTAAAAAGCTTTGTCAAGCAGTCTTGAACGATAGACAGAGGACAAGGCATTAGGGATCAGTCATGTATCACTAGAAGGCAGGATACTTGACCTTAAATTTCATCTCCTTTTTATGTTTACTGTCCCTACCTGACTTTTGCAGTAAGCAGAGCTGTATTAGTAACTGTGGTACATTTACACACCCTCTCTCCAGAGGAAAATGGGGGAGTCTCATATTAGTGTTCAGTTGTGTGCCAAATTCTGTGCCAGAGTATGCATGGGCATGTTGCTCTGACCTCTGCCCAGCCCTCACTTGGAAAATCTGAAGCCCTCGCTAAGGTGGTACTTACCACTTTGATGTATTATTATTTTCAAAGTGCTCACCGGGGAACCCAGGGTCACATTATACAGGAAACCAAGAGCATAAAAAAAGGGATGAAGATAAAGAGAAATAAACTCGAAGGGGAAAAACACAAAATAGTCCAGAGCACACAGAGCGGGCCAGGGAGTTGGCCTGTGCTCTGTCTTTGTACTCTCTCCATTTCTGGGCCAGCTATGCAGCAATTTGGTTCCCTGCTCTAAGTTACATCAGCTGCTCCAGCCCCCAAGGGGCTGAACCAACCACCAGAGATGGGGTAGAGGATTTCCAGTCATGTCCCTTTTGCCCTGGCCATAGCTCTTACAATAGTAGCAGACAACAGCTTTGTCCACTCTGCGCTATCTGAGGAATCCGTCTACACTGGGGTGATTCTCCCATTGGGGGCGGGGGGGACGGTTTACACCAGCTCTGTGTCCAGAACCTGCTGACAGTGCAGTCTGGGGCATGATCTGTGCCAATGTATGCAATGACCTACAATCATAAAGAGCCCAGTTTTCAATGAGGGCCCAAGTGGAGTTATTTCAAATGGTGATCTCCACTTGGGCCCTCATTGAAAACTGGGCTCTTTATGATTGTGTGTGTGTATATATATACACACACACACACACACACACACAAAATATAATACACATATCAGTCAATGTTACACAGCCAGGTTTGTCCAAACAGCAGGGTGGGATTTTCAAAAGCACTTAAGTGACTTCAAAGCCATTTCTTGTTATATTTTAAGAGGCACTGGAGGTGACTTAGGGCTTGTCTACACTTAAAACGCTACAGCGTTGTTGCTGTAGCACTTCCGTATAGACACTACCTCCACCGATGGAGGCGTTCTCCCGTTGGTGTAAGATAATCCACCTCCCAGAGAGGCGGTAACTAGGTCAATGGAAGAATTCTTTCATCGACCTAGCATTCTCTACACAGGGATTTAGGTCGGCTTAACTACGCCACTCAAAGGTGTGGATTTTTCACATCACTGAGCAACGTAGTTACGCTGACCTGATTTTCTAATGCAACCAGGCCTTATTGTCCTCACTTTTAACCCACCCATAAATCTGAAGCCCTTGTTTTATTACCAAGAGGAATTTCCTAAAACCCCTGAAAATAAAAGGTGCAAGAAGCAGTCCCTTTAAAAGTGTATGAGGATGCTATTAAAGAAGCAAACCTTCTGGTTATCAGCACCGCAAGTGCATTCTTCTGGGGTCAGGTGGTAGTGGGGAAACCAGTGCCTCTTTCAGCAATCCCACAAAGATGTTTGCAGAATGACTGCCATTTGTCATAAGAACATTTCTTAAATTGTTCCGAGCACTTTCAAGTGCCTGATTGTGACGTGCCCAGTTATTTTACTGATTAATGCATGAGTGAAAGTATTACTCAAATACCACCTCCATACAAAGGGTATTCCCAACAAAGAAACCAGAATTGCCTCCTGGGTGGTGGGGGAGGGGGGGGGGGGGACTGCAGCATGTTTTATTCAAGGCTGTGCCATTTTGCCAGCAATTTTATTGGTAGTTTTGGCCCTTGAAACTGTTCCCTTTCCTCACATGAGCTGTGAGGTGGAGCAGCTGCAGCCAGCAGGCTGGAGCTCATCCTTTCCCATGGAGAATCAGCATAGCAGCCACTGTGTGCTCAAAGCAACGGAAGGAGGTAAAAACAACTGGTTTCAAGCACTAGCCAAGAGCAAGAACCACCTGCCAGAGGTTCAAGGGGAAGTAGTTTTAAAGATGGCAGATGGTTTGTCCCGCCTGCAAGTCACTGACAGTGACTCAGGAGCTACTCGGCCAGATGGAGCCACTTGCTCCTTTTGAAATGGGCTTAGAAGCCCCTGAAACTATGGAAGTGACATGGTAGGATGGAGGAAAGCTGTATGAAATAATCCCCAGGAGACTGTATTAACAGCTCACTCCCGTTATGTTAATTGCCCTCATATTGTCCCGTCCTGTCCCCAGACCCCAAGGTTTATCAGAAATCAGAATTCCATTTCAGAACAACGTCAGACAAAAGCAATAATCATGCAGGGGCGGTGGGGGAATATTATCAGTCCGATCAAACAGAACAGTCACATCTACAGTCAAGGGACATGTAATCTAAACGTGTAATCCAGAGCTGTGCCAAATGCTCACAGCACAACAGGGAACCACACAGAAGTTACCTTGGTCATTATTTCACTACAAACCTGAAACTCAAGCCATGAAAAGGTCCACTAAGGTTCCAATACTTTTCCAGTGGAGCTGAACCAAGGTTTTTCTTAATGTTTTATTGATTGGTTTACTTTTGAATGAAATCATATGGTTCTGATGTAAAATCAGGTGAACCTCTGCTTTTTTATCCAAAGTTTCTCTTTCAATCTGAGGGTGGCAAACCCCAGGGGATCACAACCCAAGACTTCGGTTTCTGCTGAGCACTGAACAGTGTAGCCAACACTGCACATTCCCAAACCCATTTTCACACGAACCCACGAACAGCAAAAATCGCTGATTTCTGCTACGGAGAGTCTGAAAATTGTTACTTAGAGCACCATTGGTATTGAAGATTTTATAAGATACCAAATCCAGCACAGGATATTGAGTATATGGAACACTACAGAAATATATTGTTTAAAAAAAAATCAATGCATTTCCTATGCCAAGAAATGCACTTAGAAATATTTATGAGCCAGATCTGGGAGCTCCGAATATGAGAACACTGTGAAATGGGACCAGTTGCGGGCTTTTCCTTTTCCCCACATTCTTTATTTGGAGAGTGGTTAAAAGGTTCTCTAGCAATATGTTTTTAATTAAAGAATGTGACTAAAAAATGGTTTCGGGCTGACATAAGATGAATTTTTTTAATCCTTTTTGCAAACCAAAATGTTTCATTTGACCAAAAACAAAATGTTTCATTTTCAATATTTTTTTAACCTTTTAATAAAACAAACAAACAAACAAACAAATAAAATTGAAGTACAATTCAAAAAGTAAAGTCATTTCAAATTAGAAAATCAAAATGTTTTGTTTAGAAAATGTCAAAAGAAAACATTTTGATTTTTTTCAGAATTTTTGTCTGTTTCCTGACTGAAACCATTCGGCAAGTTTGATTTGAATTCCTGAAATGTTGTGGTAGACCCAAATATGTGTTATTCAGCTAGAAATTTTTGCCCAGCTCTAATGGAAGACTTTCCATTAATCCCAATGGGCTTTGGATCAGGCCTTAAGTGACTGTCCTGGTTTTCAGAGGCTCCTAGAAATGCTAAGGTGCTGCTGAGTTCATATTTGTTTCATCAATTGTTTTAACAGTGAGCATCATACAGAACATTAATGGCTCAACCCTCCTGCCCTGAGCCAAACCCAAAGTAGCTGGGTTTGACATGAGCAAGCATGACAGGACTGGGGAAGGAAGTCATCTTCCCAAGAGGTCATGGATCCACTCTGCAACTGAGCCTACCACGTGCAAACCTTAGCTCTTCTGGGGACAGCGGCCAACAATTGTGTGTAGTGGCAGATCCTTCTGCTGCCACAACCCATTAGGGAAGGAGGTGCAAGCAGGTTCTGGGGAGGTGAGTAAAATTTGGATCCCTTAGAAGTCAGTGGGAGTTTTGGACTCACTCTGGGGGAATGGAATTTAGCTCAGGGTGCTTGGTTTCTCCAACTGTCTCTGTTAGCACCACACAACCCTATCAATTCTGCTGAAGTCATGGAGGAAAAGGCATGATTGCCCCTTGACATTAAAAACAACTATACTACGCTTTGATCTGCCCATTTATCAGTCATCCTGGAGAAAGAAAGCAGCATAAAATGTAGGACGGGCTGTACCCTTGAGAGGTAATGCTACAAAGGCCAATTCACACCTGCTAACCGCTGTGAATACACAGGCAAACAGCAGCAGGTGTGTCATTTAAACTGATTTTACAACTGGGTGTGCCTTTAACCTATGCATAGAGCCACAACAATACCTTGCATTGTTCCTAGCAATTGTCCTAATTAAGGAAAAATACTATTTATCAAGCAGTTGAATAAGCGGATTCTTCTGAGGTAGAGGTGGCCAACCTATGGCTCCGGAGCCATGTGCGGCTCTTCAGAAGTTAATATGCGGCTCCTTGTACAGGCACCGACTCCGGGGCTGGAGCTACAGGTGCCAACTTTCCAATGGGCCAGTGGGTGCCCACTGCTCAACCCCTGCCCCCACTCCACCCCTTCCTGCCCCCTCCCCTCAGCCTGCCGTGCCCTCGCTCCTTCCCCTCCCCCCAGAGCCTGCTGCACGCCACGAAACAGCTGATTGGGAGGTGCTGATCAGCGGGGCTGCCGGTGGGCAGGAGGCGCTGGGAGTGGGGTGGGGGAGCTGACGAGAGGCTGCTGACGTATTACTGTGGCTCTTTGGCAATGTACATTGGTAAATTCTGGCTCCTTCTCAGGCTCAGGTTGGCCACCCCTGTTCTACTGTATTGGTATTCCCCTTTTATTGAATGGCCTCCAAGTCCTGGTCCTATTGGAATCAATGGTAATTTTACCTTTGTTGTTAGTAGGACCAGGATTAAGTACTGAGGCATAAGACTGAAGGGCAAGTGACTTTGACCACCAGAGAAATGTATTACACCTCTAGAAAGGAACTAGGTAACCTGTTTCAGAGTGATCTAGTCTAGTAGATCAGGCATTAGCCTGGGATCCAGGACACCTGGGTTCTAGTCCCACTGCTACTACTGACCTGCGTGATCTGGGATAAGTCACTTCCTCTCTCCCTGCCTGTTTCCTCTGTTTTATGGATGAGATTGTCTCTAAATTATGCGAATGTTCAATGCCTAGTACCATGGGCCCCATGTCCCAGTGGGGGCCTTTAGCTCCAACCTTAATACAAATAATAACGATAAAAATAGGGGGAAATGGTAGCCATGTATTTAAAAGGCACTGATGACATCTTAGGTCATAACTAATGGCCAGTCTAATAGTTAGATTTTGCCCAGTTTGTCAATTGTGTATATTTTTATTCCCATTGGCTGATATATACGTCCCATAGCCACACCATAAATATTAAAATATATTTAATACTACAGCTCTGCTTGATTAAGGTTTCCTTCTTTAATTATAAATGTAGCAGATTTAACTGTGTAACAGAATGAAGGCCAATCTCATTTTGAGCAGTAGATTATATGAAATGTGAATGAGTTGTGTTATCCGGGTTTTATAATAACCCGTTACAAATTAAGAGGGACTATCTGTTTTGTTTTTAAGTTTTTACTCTCTAAGGACCAAAGCTGCATGTGTGGCATCCTAAAAAAAAAAGGTATTAAAAATACAGATGTGAATTTAAAGATTGCATTAGCTCTTGGTACTTTGCCCAGACTTGGCAGATGTAAACCTAATTTGCCCTAATTATGCTTTTCTTAGATTAGATTTTGATTAGAGAAGCTGTACACAAGTCTCTAGAGTTGCATTTTTATAAATATGAATCATCTACCGTTTTGAAACAAAAACCTTTCCCATGTGTTTTCAAACCTTCCCACTTATTTTATAAAAACACTGCAGAAATTAACAGTTAAGAAAATAAAAGAAGACATTTTAATTTTTTTCAGAACCTTAATTTCTAATGTTGAAGAGCAAAATGCAGGCACTTGAAAATAAAACAACGGATTATTAAGCTACACCTGTTGGATACAAAACTGCATTATATCTAGAGTACGGCTTATTGTATTTTGTCCACCCTCTGCCACTACTGATGTCTGTGTTCCATAGTGTGTTTGTTGCAGATATAATATAAATGCAAACAGCACAAACTCCAGAACTATTCCCCATGGAATTAACCCCCAAAATTTAGAAACCGTGTAGCCGCAAACACCCTGCCAAAAAGATTAGGGGTCAAATCCTCAATTGGTGTAAATTGGTGTCACTCCACTGAAGGAAATAGCTTTACCAGCTGAGGATCTGGCCCCTAAGTAGCTAAGGATCCAAATCAGAAACTGTATTGAGGAAATTAAATAAGGCAAATTTTCTGCCCCTCTTCCCAAAACAGTGGTCTTACATCTTTGTATGTACTATGTATTATTATTTAGCTGGGGAGATAATGTGCATAGGAAAGAATCAAGCAGCGTGCAGTCCTTTGATTTTTATTTTTTTGCTTAAAATGGAATTAGAATATATGTTCATAACTTCTTTTCTAACTGTGTTCAAAACGGGGAGGGTTGGATGCTCCTAACAAGCAGGTGGCAAACTTGGAGCTCTAACTTGATAGAACTTGAAACTAGAAGGATTCAAATTGGGTAATAAGACACCAGGTTTAAGTAGAGAGTATAATTAACCATTAGAATAGCTTGCCAAGGGATGCGGTAAATATTCCATTGCTTGAAGTCTTTAAATCAAAGCAAGGGCTTGTCTACCCAAACAATTAGACCATGACAAGCTGGGGTAGGCATCTACCCAGCACCCAGCACTAGCTTTCCATGAACTGTGTGTGGACCCTGCTGACATTAACAGTTTGTTAACGCATTTTGAACTGGTCCCATTTCAGAGGACTAGATCAGACAGTATCAACTAACTGGCGGTGTGGGTCAGCAGGGTCCACCTAGGCAGTCCATAGCAGGCTAGCGCAGGGAGATTCACATTCCAGCTTGCCATGAACTAAATGTTTGTGTAGCCAAACCCTGTAGTTCCGCCACAATGCCAAGTCAGGGTGAGTTGAGGACATGAAGCACCTATCAGGTTTAGGCTCAAAATTACATAGATTACCGAACAAGTGAAAACAGATCTGGAGCTGAAAGGGAAAGAGCCAAATTTCTCCTAGTGTAACCACTGAAGTCATTGGACCACCACCAATTTATACCATCAGAGAATCTGGCCCAAACTATGGAAAAGAAAAATTTCTCGTGAGGAAGCACTATTTATAGACAATTCAAATAGATAATTTTTAATACATATAATCAACTGTGAGAAAGGGCATAGCATGTTGGAAGTGAGATAAGTGACAGAAATGAAGCAGAACAAAGTGATCTTAGAAGTGGATTAGGAGCCTGATTTGAAGCCCACTGAAAGCTTTTGACTTCAGTGTGTTTTGGATTAGACCCTATCAGAAGAAAAAAGAGGCATTTTCAGATACAGGACTAGGCATTTACAGCTTCTTTAAAACCAACCTAAAAATCAGGTGTGGGGTTTAAAGACATAACTAATGCATCATCACAAAAGGATGCCTGTGCCGGAAAGCAACACGGAGGTCTACATTATTCCTCTTTTCACGATTCAAATAGCCCTTTCATCACTATCAAAAAAGAGTAATTTTGGGGAGGTGACATTTTTATATCAGAAAGCACGTTACTTACAGTAACTGTGGTTCTTTGAGATGTGTTGTCCAAATGGATTCCATTCTTGGCGTACACATATGCCTAACGTGCGCAAGACTGGATTCTTTTGGCCAGCAGCATCCACTGTACCTGCCCTTTAGATGCCCTCATGCCCTGCACCTGAGGGAAAGGTGGAGCAGGCCCAACCATCGCTCAGTTCCTTTGCCAATATACAATTCCAGAGGAGTCGGACTCCATAAAAGAAGAGAGGACGGGTCATGAAATCCACATGGACATCTTAAAGAATCAGTTGCTGTGGGGTAACTAACTGTTCTTTCTTCTTCGAATGATTGTCCACATGGATTCCACTCTTAGTGGGGAATAAGCCGTTGTTGGGTTTGTTTGGAGGTGAGTAGTAGGAGTCCTACTTAAACAATGACTACGTGACATCCAATCTGGAAGCCTCTGCCAAAGAGCAGTGTCTTGTGATGGCATGGAGTGAGCTGCACGTAGCTGCCATAGAGAGTTCAGAAATAGAGACCTTCTTTATAGTGGAATGAGCTCTAATATGGCTATATGGATCTAACTTGGCTAGATCCATAGCATGTTATGCAGTTGGAGACCCACTTAGATAATCTATTTGCCCCAAAATTCTCTCTGCAAAGGGCAAAATGTAAAAAGACATTGCAGGTTCTATATCAAGTGTAGTTTCCCTGAGGTTGAGTGAGGAGTCGGGAAGAATATTGGGGGATGAACAAATTGATTCAGATGGAATTCTGAAACAACTTTGAGCGTGCACTTGGAATGAGGTCTGAGAGTGACTGTGTCCTTATGAAACACTACGTAAGGGGACCCAAGGTGAGGGCCTGAATCACCCCTATCTTTTCAGCTGGGGTAATGGCCACTCAAAAGGTCTTGCTGCCACGGGTGGCCAGAAGGAACTGAGGGATGGCCCATCCCCTCCGCCCTTTATGCCCTCAGGTGAAGGGGCAATGAGGGCATCTAGGGTGCAGAGGCAGCCCCAACAAATACTGCTGGCCACAATAACCCAATCTCCCATGTATATAGCACATGTGCACCAAAAATGGAATCTATGTGGATAATCACTAAGAAAACTTTATAATTTTGAATTTGTCCCTACAATGGGGACATGCAAATGTAATGGAAGAATTTTATAGCTAGTTTATTAAAGTAGGTGAAAGCTTTAGTTATGAAAAACAACTCTCTCAACAATTTGATGCACCATATATATTCAGTAACAAGTCCAATTACTATAAGGGTATGTTAAGCCTAAGACTTGCCGTGCAACCATCACCAAAGTGACTGAGTTATCTGATCAAACTTATTTGTCAGTATTGGTTGGTGTACAAATATGCCTCATGTGCGCAAGACTGGATTCTTTTGGCCAGCAGCGTCCACTGTACCTTCCCTTTAGATGCCCTCATGCCCCTCACCTGAGGGAAGGGTGAAGCAGGCACAGCCATCGCTCGGTTCCTTTGCCAATATACAATTCCAGAGGAGTTGGACTCCATAATAGTGGGAAAAGAGAACGGGTATTATTCAACATTTATTAAAGTTGAGAGAAAACTTTAGTAAACACGTTCACTTTCAGGTGGATACAATGAACAGCTGCTTGCTAAGATGGTTTACAGTATCTTTACTTTCATGCAGAAACTATTAATTTGCATAAAACGTATAGCCTCTGGATTCATGGCCACTCTAGATGCTTTATAGTCTTTCATTTGTTGACTTTTCTTTTTCCATTTTCATGTAATAGGCTCTTTAGAAAAGTCCTTAATATGCAAGTTCCAGTTTCCTGAGCAATCACATTAACCAATAAATTTGACCCTGAGACACTTAGGGCCAAATCCCAGCCCCACTGAAGTCAACGGGAGTTTTGCGATGGATTTCATGGGGGGGCCAGGATTTCACGCTACATTTTAATTTTAAAATCTAGAGAGTCTATGATCAGTTTTTTTGTATGCAACTCCCCCTCCTGCTTTCCTACCCATATCTCAGTGATCCATAGAACAAAGAGGAAGTCATTTGTCAAGTTAGAAAATCATGGTGCTCATTTTATTTTTTCAGCGGCCCCAGGGCAACATTGGTTTGGAACCACATGAAGCTGAAGATAACGCCCATTGTCTTAGGGAAATGCTCATCAAAAGCAAATTTCATGGAGTCCTGTAAAGGTACTTCTACAACTTCAATCAGCTCTCCCTCTTCAGGCTGGCCTCCACCTTCTCCAGTTTTCATCTGATCTGTTACCTCTGCATAAAATAAGGTTTGCTTAGAACCAGTCACACCAACTCCGGACCTGGAAAAAAAATAGAAGAGGAAAAACTTCACATTTATTTAAGAAAAATGTTATTTTGTACCTATGAAACTGGGTCCCTGGTCCTCAATTAGTGCCCCTGAGCAATACCAAAATAAAAATAATTCATTATTAATGAATTTTAAGTATTCAAAATGACAATTAGAATCTCTTTTTATTCATAAAAAGTCAACTAAAATGGTCAGTTAACTAAAATTGAGTTCAGTTCCATTTTAGCACAGATATATCTACAACTACATTCTGTGGCTGCACCGAATGTTTATTTTGAAAGGAGATGGAATAATTGATCTAACAAATGGAAGATTCTTCAATTTACTTCAGTGGGAGTTGGTATGGGCCCTGATCTATAGAAACCTGCAAACAATAGGGTGAAGCTCCCCAGGGTATCTGAATGTTACATTTGTTTGCTTATTTTTATAAGAAATTTTAGATTTCTGTTGCTTAAGAAGATTAGGTCTATTCACAGCTGGAGACCTCTATTCACATCCTGGATAGGTGCAAGAATGGAGTGGCAGCGTGAGATTCTTTTCTCTACCCCGCCTAACCCTTTTGCCTTGACCCAGATGGACCACCCTAAGAATGAATGCATCTGAAGTAATTCAGCCTCTCAGCTAAATTTGTTATCATGGATTTACTTTAGGATATCTTAGATTATGCAGTCTTTCTTCAGCTAGACCACTTGCTGTGTGTTATACTTCTTATTTGTTAATCCTCTATTTCTTAAGAACTATTTCATTTAGATTTTTTAAAAATAAGAGATAAGTACATAATCCACTCACTTGGTCCTTCCAGGAAAATAGTCACATTGCAATTGCAACTTCTGCATTTCCTGTTTTAACAAATTACTTTTAAGGCATATTGGGGGCTGATCCAAAACCCACTAAACTCTAGATCAGGCCATGAATGCTGAAGAATTAGTCTCAATATTACTGTACATAGGATTCAAAGATTTGTAGTAGATTAAAAATTATTTATTCAATATATATAGTTTCTAATAAAATAAAAATCTTATAGCATATAAACCCTTTTTACTCAATCTCTAGATAACTAAATCTCCCCGTTAATCCAAGGTAAATCAGATCCCCAGCAGGAATTCAAGCCAGGCTGTATTCTTTCAATCTTCTCAAACAAATCTATTTATTTTGGCTGGACAACGAATATTAATTAGTCAGTTTGTTGCTATATCAATAGCCACAATCTTTTTTCTTTCTGAAAACAGAATTGGGAGTCAGCAAGCTGCATTCTCTTCCTAACTCTCCCACTGATGTACTGCGTGACCTTGGCCAAGGCACTTCTGTGACTCAGTTTCTGAATCTGTACGAAGTGGACAATGAAACTTACTTATCTTTGTGAAGAGCTTACGAGAGACTAGGATGAAGGGTGCTATGTATGTATTCTATCTATTCTCTGCTTTCTCTGTGATTGTACTATTCTTCTGATACATTCCTTGGCCAAAGATAATGTGACCTAGTGGGAGGCAGCAAGAGAACAGGCTAAGGGGCTTCCTACTTTCTCTCCTCCCTCTTGCTGAAGGATGTGACCTGCTTTCTCAGTAAAACTGAATTACTGTCTCTAATGACCTGGTTTTCGCAGCCACTGTCCTCAGCGTTTGTATCCTATTATGGTGGCTATCACTGCAGGCTTGTCAATAAAAACGCTATCCAGCACTGACAATGATTCACAGACTTGATGCACCACTGGCACAAGATCAAATGCCTTCTCTGGACTCCCCCCTGCCCTTTGCATCCTTTCCCCTTCTCTAATGGGAAGCTGCTCGGAAGAATAACCCCATCAGGCATGCTGCCACTCATCTCAGTTGCAAGTGACGATCCAACTGGCAGAAGACACAATAGAAATGCAGTCTTTGAAAGCAGCAGGATTTACACACTGGGCCCACCATGCTGGTTTAATCATTCTAATCTCATTATAAAAGTAAGGTAGACCCATATTTCACAAAGTTGCTACCAGCACCCGGTTTTCTAAAGTTGGAATGTCATTTTTTATGCTAATATGCTATCAGTGTACTTTCTGCTGTAATGACGACAACACACTTCTATATATTTTCTTGGTACTAATAAGCAATAATGCATGGTACTAAAAAGGAACACAGGAGATGAATCACTGATTAAGAACAAACAGGGTTATTTCAGAATCCATCACAGGAAAGTCCTTTAAATCCTAGGAGGAGTCCAAGTTGTTCTGTAAACATGCTGGCCCCAGTTTATTCACCTTGTTTCATAGGTGTAGCTTTGGGAGGGAAAGTAAGAGGGTTGTTGCCCCCCCACCCCCAACAACAAGCCTCGGGCAAGCATGGAATTTGCACCCGCCATGCACAGCCCCATTGGCCTGACTGGAGCGGTCTCCCCAAATACAGAAGTCAAACTATACCTTGGCTTGCTTTCCACACTGAGCTCCACCCTGAGTGCTATCAACTTTTCCCAATCCTACCTCAGTCTGTTTAACAAAATTGTAACTTAAAAGACTTATTTGCCATGGAATATTACATTGTTTTTATATAACATTTATTTTAATTCTTGGCCCTCATTTTCCTATCCCTTTCTATTTGTGATCTGTGTGTTGTTTGTATGAGGGGCACTCTGTTTTTCACAGTCTATAAGAGGTGGGGATATTCTTTTTTCTTGCTGTTCTTTATATAGGGTAGGATTTGTTCTTCATCGATTTTTTTTTGAGGAATTGTGTTTTTAAAAATTACAAAAGCACATAGAGCCTGGGATTTGGTATTTTTAAGTAGAAACCTAAAGAAATGAAAATAAATGTTGGATTAATTTAGCCCGCATGCTAATCTCTGTATGTGCCATGGTAAATTACAGAACTACATAGGGGTTTAATAATAAATGAATAAATAAATAATAAAATATTGCTGGTTGCTCTCTCACCTTCTGATCTTGATTTGCTCTCACCTCAACTTGATTTACACACATTCTTTTTAGGACCAGTTCTAGCAATTTGTATCATATTATATTTCACCCAAAAAATAACAAGTGGGAAAAACAGTTTTGAGTATTAAAACATATCCCCTTCCCTTTTAACCTGTTTCTGAAGTTCGTGACCTTTTTCAAGAAACCAAATTGGTGCAGATCTGTAGTTAGACAATTAAAACATTGGATGTAACCTAGTCAGTTTGATATTATGCAAAGGATCAGACTGCAATCCACCAAGTTTAAAAACATATAACCCTTATGTAAAAGACCCTTCCATACAAACTCTCTGCCTTAATTATTTACAAGGTAATCTCTTCCTATGCTATCCATGACCTTTTACTTTTGAAACAGCTGCAGCTGTGGAAATCACTGAGTTCTCCCACCATGTATCTTTTCTTTAGCATAAAAGAAAATTGTTTCCTGAGTCACAGCATCATGAGAGATTCAGTTTCTTGCCTCAGGATCTCAAATAGCTTATTGGTTTCACTTCAGGATATTATTACTTATATGTTTCAGAGTGTTAGCAGCCGTGTTAGTCTGTATTCGCAAAAAGAAAAGGAGGACTTGTGGCACCTTAGAGACTAACCAATTTATTTGAGCATAAGCTTTCGTGAGCTACAGCTCACTTCATCGGATGGATTCCTTACTCAACATATCAAGACTGGCTGTTATTCTCAAACTTAAAATGTTTCTAAATGATGTTTGGCCTGGATCTCATATCTTTCCTATTCTATAGTACCTGGAATTGCATGCAGTTTGGATCATATCTTGCCATCTAACTATGCATAGAGCTTGCCACTGAAATCAATGGAACGTTTGGGATAAAAAAAATTGTGGTAGGATATGGCCACAGGTTCATTTTGTTTGTTCTTTTATTTGTATTCTCTCCATTCCGTTTTAAGACAACCTTAAATTGCATGTTGAGCTATTAGTTTTAAAATAAATATCTGCCTCCAAATAAGCAATATACAAGAACAAAGGGTCTGATAAATGCTTTTCACTGCAGTTTATTTTACTCCTCTCTCTAAGACTTTATATTTGTCAATCTATTTATATTCTAATTCAACAGCACGTCTCAATCTTAAATTGGATAACTTTGCACACTTAGTATAACATTACATTATCTACTGTATAACAAATTGACTAGGTTATGCCTAATGCTTTCATTGTTAAACTATAGATCTGTCTCACTTTGGTTTCCAAAAAACATCATCTACTTCAGGAAGAGATCAAAAGAGAAAGCAATATATTTTGCTGCACAAAAAGGATCTATTTCCAGTATTTTCCCACTTGCTACTTTTTGTCTAGATCAGTGGTGCCCAAACTTTTCTTGCCGCGCCCTCCCTTACCAGTAATAGAATCTGTCCACATCTTCTTCCCCTCCCCCTGCTCCCATCACTGCACACAGTTGGCTCAGCAGAGGAGCTTGGGCTAAAAGCAGAGCTGACCTAGAGGCAGAGAGGGAATGAGGGCAAAACTGGACTAGGGGTGGAGCAGGGGGAGGAGTGGAGCTGAGGCTGTGGCTGGAGTGGAGCTGAGGCTGGGGCCAGACCTGGGCTGGGCGGCGCTTCCTCTCCATCCCCCAGCGGGGGCTGGCCTGGGTCCTGCCCCTCGAACGTTCCTCTCTGCCCCTCTAAGGGGGGAGTGCCCGATAGTTTGGGGACGACTGATCTAGATGATTTGGCTTTTTTATCTTCTGCTTCAGTTAAGTGTCATCTTCTTCTCATGGATGTATGCCGATTGCCCTTTACTAAAACAGATATTCCTGAATATTGACCACTGCCATCTTTTACAATATTTCCAACCTGTCTTGCATCCTCTTGTACTCTCCCCTTCCTTAGAGAACTATCAAAAAATCACCACCAAAAATGTTTTATTTGCCTTGCTATTTCCTACAGAATTCCTAAATGCAACTCACATGGGCCTGTTATTTTGAAGCAGTTTTAACTGCCTCTTCTGCTCTGATGAAGTCATAAAGCATTTTAACATTCCCCTTTGAAAATGTATATTAGTCTCAGGGATGTGACCTTCAGCAGTTGTTTGTTTTTTTTTGTTTCTTTGGGGAGAGGTTCCAGTAAATAAGGAAAGACTTCTTTAGGTTTCTAGTAATATCAAACTTCAGTCATTAAACACTTTCCTTTTATCCTCTTGCATGGTTGTTTGCACTTCCTATACAAAATATTCCAATAATTTTGATGTGCCTTTATTCTCTTTGATATTTTTATTTCAGTGACGTCTGCCACCTTCCTGCTCTATATACTGTCTACACATTGTTTTCTTCTTAGCCTTTTCCTATAATTTCAAATAAAAAAAACTGCTTTCCTCACGATCACACAGTGAGCCTCCTAAGAACAGAGATAAAAGCTGTATTTATTACTGACACACACAAGCATATATCTTAACTTGCCAAGCACTAACATGCTGTACAATGTGAGACAAGTGCAAAGTGAGGGGGATACAAAAATTATGAATGCAGGAAACTTATAATGCTGCAGGATTTGTTCTTTTGGTGTAAATTACTCTGTAACATCAATTTCATAATTCTTTATTCCAATCTTAATAATTTTTTACAATAAAAGTGATATGACACCAAATGTGTGTAGAATTGAAGAGACTAGGACTAAAAAGAATGCAGTCCCTTAAAATGAGCGCTATGTACACAGATATAATCCTTTTTTTTGGACAACCAGTGTGGATGCTTGTATGTAGTAATGACACTATGTACATAGGTTGTGTATATCAGTTCACAAGAACCCTGGGAAATCCAAGCAACCCTTCACGGGCTCTTTCTTAACCATCTAAGTAAGTGAACAGCTCTGGATAAAGAGGTGGCTGAAAAGGAACTTTCAGGTTTTCATACATTCCTTTTAGGTTGTGTCTACACTTACAGTGACATATGGGGTACAGGAGCTATGTGCTGTAGTGAAAGGCAGGCTGTAGCTACATTTATCGCTGCCGTGTGTCCTGCTGCTGGAGCCTTTCCTGGCTGCCTCCCCCCTGCCAGAGCCTTTCACTAGGGGAGAGGATGGAGAAAGGCTCCAGCAGCAGGGTGGCAGCGAGACACTGCACTGCTAAAAATAACGGTGTAAATGTGGGAGGTGTTGCTTAGGCATGTAGAGCCGTGTAGGGTATATACCTTGGAGGTTCAGGCATGCAGAGCCTGTACTCACCTAGACCACGTCTCACTGTCTACACTGCTATTTATACGTGTGCTAGCTGGGTATTCAGTGTCTGACCTCTACATGTGACCATAAGTGTAAACGTAGCGTTAGTTAGAACTGTCATTTTCTTGAGTTTTTAAATCTTACTATGCGATATGTCACTTTCCACTTGTTCTATTTCTACTCTGCATGGAGACACTTTCTGGGTTATTCTTCACTAATTCTACCACCTCTCCTGGAAATCAAGGAAAACTTATCCACAGTGCTTTCATAAACTTCCCAGTTCTGAGAAGAAACAGCAATCACCAGATGCTAGAGCCAACCATGCCAGCAGATCTTAGAAATGTAATTTTGGCTATATTTCAGCCACATCTTGTCTATGCTTCTTATTAGCATGTTGACATCTAATAGTTTCATCTATACTTGTCAAAGGAGCCATAGTGAAGTAGGCATCCAGCACTCAGTGAACTTCAGTGGGATTTGGGTGCCTAAATCTCTTATGATCCTTTGAAAATCCCACTCATGTATCACTATGGGACAAATTCAGCAAAGACATAAGTGGGTGGAGCTCTTGGATGTCAATGGGAGCTGCACCCACTTTTGATGAGGGATGAATTTCTCCTGTAGAGTTTATAATCATTGCAACTGAATGTTATGGAGCTTACAAGCTCTGTTGGTCATCAAGTCACTAGTACTTGAAAAGCACATAAGAACATAAAAGTGGCCATTCTGGGTCAGACCAAAGGTCCACCTAGGCCAGTATCCTATCTCCTGACAGTAGCCAATGCCAGGTGCTTCAAAGGGAATGAACAGAATAAGTAATCATCAAGTGATCCATGCCCTGTCGTCCATTCCCAGCTTCTGGCAAACAGAGGCTATTGACACCATCCCTGCCCAACAGCCATTGATGATGTATCCATGAATGTATCTAGTTCTTTTTTGAACCGTGTTAGCCTTGGCCTTCACAGCAGTCTCTGCAGAAGAGTTTCACAGATTGTGCATTGTGTGAAGAAATACTTCCTTTTTTTTGTTTTAAACCTGCTGCCTATTAATTTCATTTGGTGACCCCTAGTTCTTGTGTTATGAGGAGTAAATAACACTTCCTTATTTACTTCCTCCACACCAATCATATTCCCCCCTTAGTTGTCTCCTTTCCAAGCCGAAAAATCCCAGTGTTCATATTCTCTGTGTATATATAAAGTCTGCTGCAGTTTCCACGGTATGTATCTGATGAAGTGAGCTGTAGCTCACGAAAGCTCATGCTCAAATAAATTGGTTAGTCTCTAAGGTGCCACAAGGACTCCTTTTCTTTTTGCGAATACAGACTAACACGGCTGTTACTCTGAAACATCTCCTCATATGGGAGCTATTCCATACCCCTAAATTACATAAAACCCAATAATTTCCAGACAAAGAGCTTGTAAGATCTTCAAGTCCACTAGCCCCAAATTTTTCCTGTTTTGTTTCAGAGAAAATTAAAATACAGAAACCTATGTTACTTGTGGTAACATTAAAGTTCTGAATGCAAACACTTTCAAGTCAGGAAATGAAAAAAGTTGTGATTTTCACAGTAATGTTACCTTGGCACATGGCAAAAATGTTGTATTTTCTATTCCAAACCTGCATTTTAAGTGTGAACATTAGCATACTTGGGTCAAATAATGGCCTGGCCTCTACAGCCTGCAGGTGAATAAAGGTACGCAAGGCACCCTCTTATACCCATCTGTGGGTTACCCATACTATAGGGAACAGCACAGCGGGAGAGGAAGCTTCTGCAAATCCAGTTCATTCTCCCCACACATGGGCATGAGTGCGCTGCGAGGGTGGGGAATGTGTGAGGCCATAGCTAGAGAGTGTTACACATACTTCCCTCTCAGAGCAACAGCGAACACAGTAGGCATATTGCAAATCTAGTCTTCTCTTGGAACAGTGCAATGTCATGCCGCCCCTTGCTTAAGGCTTGTGGCAAAGCCACAACTGAGTCCTGAATATTTAGGTTGTTAAGTAATTCCATAAAATATACATGATGTGTATTGGGGCTGTCAGTGTTTCTCTGAGAAATGGGACTTTTCATTTTGTGACTTTTGTTTTTTTAAATAATTAAGCCTATATTAAATAAGTGTTATATTTTATTATACTCTACAACTAGGGAAATAGTATGTGATCACCTTTAAAAAATTTTTTAACATCGTGCTTGGAGACTGCAACTAAGATTGGGCTCAGTTGCTCTAGGTGCTGTACGCACACATAGTAAGAGTAAGTCTCTGCTCCGAACAGCTTATCATGATACATATATATATGGGGTCAGAATTCAAGATCTGTGTTCACAGTTAACTTTCACATTTCCTGACTTTTAGGCATATGCAAACTTATTGCATTAACGTATTTTAATGCAACATATATAAATCATAGCATCATAGAATATCAGGGTTGGAAGGGACCTCAGGAGGTCATCTAGTCCAACCCCCTGCTCAAAGCAGGACCGATCCCCAGTTAAATCATCCCAGCCAGGGCTTTGTCAAGCCTGACCTTAAAAACGTCTAAGGAAGGAGATTCCACCCCCCCGTAGGTAACGCATTCCAGTGTTTCATCACCCTCCTAGTGAAAACATTTTTCCTAATATCCAACCTAAATCTCCCCCACTGCAACTTGAGACCATTACTCCTTGTTCTGTCATCTGCTACCACTGAGAACAATCTAGAGCCATCCTCTTTGGAACCCCCTTTCAGGTAGTTGAAAGCAGCTATCAAATCCCCACTCATTCTTCTCTTCCGTAGACTAAACATCCCCAGTTCCCTCAGCCTCTCCTCATAAGTCATGTGTTCCAGTCCCCTAATCATTTTTGTTGCCCTGGACTCTTTCCAATTTTTCCACATCCTTCTTGTAGTGTGTGGCCCAAAACTGGACACAGTACTCCAGATGAGGCCTCACCAGTGTTGAATAGAGGGGAATGATCACGTCCCTCAATCTGCTGGCAATGCCCCTACTTATACATCCCAAAATGCCATTGGCCTTCTTGGCAACAAGGGCACACTGTTGACTCATATCCAGCTTCTCGTCCACTGTCACCCCTAGGTCCTTTTCTGCAGAACTGCTGCCGAGCCATTCGGTACCTAGTCTGTAGCGGTGCATTGGATTCTTCCGTCCTAAGTGCAGGACTCTGCACTTGTCCTTGTTGAACCTCATCAGATTTCTTTTGGCCCAATCCTCTAATTTGTTGAGGTCCCTCTGTATCCTATCTCTACCCTCCAGCGTATCTACCACTCCTCCCAGTTTAGTGTCATCTGCAAATTTGCTGAGGGTGCAATCCACACCATCCTCCAGATCATTTATGAAGATATTGAACAAAACCGGCCCCAGGACCGACCCTTGGGGCTCTCCACTTGATACTGGCTGCCAACTAGACATGGAGCCATTGATCATTACCCATTGAGCCCGACAATCTAGCCAGCTTTCTATCCACCTTATAGTCCATTCATCCAGCCCATACTTCTTTCACTTGCTAATCATCTAATCATTATAATTTAGTCATAATTTTAAACTTTCCCTGTTGAGGAATTTGCAGCACTGCACAATAAATGTAAACTGGCTTTGTTAGCAACGATGAGATTCTGTATACAATTTCATTCATAAATCTGGTATGCAGTATATAAAAGCCGAACTACTACTTTCTTAAACAGTGATTCATTTTAATTTTACAATCATTCAAAGTGCTACATGTTCACATTTAAAGCTGGCACACATTGACTTCTTTGTACTTTAAATGTACATAATTAAGGTGAAGTTCTCTACATGGAACGTATCTATTTATAAAATGCAACTTTTATTTGGATGCAGAATCTGGTATGTAGAGAATACATACTGTCATGTTTACAAGTAAATACAGTATCTCAGTGGCCTTTCTACTGCATTCCAAATCTACTCAGATAAACTTTGTGCAGTTTCCACTGTAATGTCTTAAGACCTTTATACAGTTCTAATGTTATAAGCAGCAGGTGCAGGAAAGAAAAAGAATAGACGCAATTAACACAAAATTATATTACACAGTACCGTCCACAAACAGGTGCACTAGCAGGTGATCCTTCTAATCATAATACATTTTATTGTACCACAGCTATTCATCACAATGCAATAAGGTAAAAATGGATTGTATTCATAGGTTACTATGTAGAAGGAATAATGCCTTTGAAAATACTATAATGCACAATACTAGCTCCATA
The DNA here is from genome assembly GCF_965152235.1 of Eretmochelys imbricata. Taxonomy (NCBI): domain Eukaryota; kingdom Metazoa; phylum Chordata; order Testudines; family Cheloniidae; genus Eretmochelys; species Eretmochelys imbricata. The sequence goes on from NC_135577.1 coordinate 116,538,824, forward strand.
GGATAAGGGCTATGTTCTTTCCTTTACTCCTTCTATTTACTGGTTTCAGAGTAGTCCACAAAAGCTTATACGCTAATAAATTGGTTAGTCTCTAAGGTGCCACAAGTACTCCTGTTCTTCTATTTACTGTAAATGTTCACATTTGGGAGGAACGTGGGGTGGGAGCAAACTTGTACCTGGTCCTTAAAGAACATTATATATGGGGATTCTGATGTAAGGGCCCAAACTTCTGAGACCCTCCAGGCCGAGGTAATCGCTACCAGAAAGGTGACCTTTCAGAGGGCATGATGCCAGCAGGTCAAAAGGAGGGCCCGTGAGCCTTGACAGGACCAGCTGAGGTCCCATGGGGGAATGGGTTCATAAATTTGAGGGTAAAGTCTCTCTAAGTCCTTGAGGAAGCAAATGGACATTTAGTGTGAAAAGACTGACCTACCATCCATCAGAGGGTAGAAGGCTGAAATTGCCACTAGGTGCACCTTGATCGATGAAATGACTAGGCCCTATTGTTTCAGATGGAGTAAGTAGTCCAGCACAGACTAGAGAGGTGACTGTGTCGGTGAGAGGCCTTTTTGGGATGACCTTCCAGAGAAACACTTCCACTTGGGAACTTAAGTAGCTCTAGTAGGTTTCCTACTACCTAGCAAGACCTGGCAGACTTGTTCTGAAAAAGCCAGCTCTGCCAGATTTAATCATGGAGCTTCCACACAGTCAGGTGGAGGGCCTTGAGGTTCAGGTGGAGCAATCAGCCATGATCTTGCAAGATCAGGTCCGGGAGGGGAGGGAGTGGCAACAGGATCGCTACTAATAGGTCCAATAACAGGCCGAATCAGTGTTGATTCAGCCATGCAGGGGCTATAAGAATAATCTTTGCTTTGTCTTGCTTGACTTTCAGTAGGACCTTGTGCACAAGAGGAATTGGGGGGAAACGTGTACAACAGGTACTTTGCCTGTGGGAGTAGGAAGGCATCTGTTCAGTGAGCCCAGGCTGCAACCGCGTAGTGAGCAAAACTGCTGAGATTTCCTGTTCTGCGGTCTACAAAGGGACACCCCCACCTCTGGAAGATGGACCTTGTTATATTATGAAGGGACCACTCATGGTGAGAAGAGAAAGATCTGCTGAGATGATCTGCCAAAATGTTCCAGGCTCCCGGAAGATGAGAAGCTTCAAGGTAGATGGGGTGCTTTGTGCAGCAATCCCACAAGCCAATGACCTCTTGACGCAGGATGGATGTGTGTGCTCCTCCCTGCCTGTTGATGTAAAACATGGCTACCATATTGTCCATAAGTACTCGCACAAGCTTGCCTACAATCTAGGGTAGAAACACCTGGCATGCTAGGTGGACCGCTCTGAGCTCTCTGATGTTTATATACAAGGAGAACTCCTGGGACCACAGCCTTGAGTCCTGAGGTGCTCCAGGTAAACTCCCCAACCTAGATTGGATGCATCCGAGATTAGGACTACTGATGTCTGGGGAGTGATACATGGAATGTCTGATCCTACCAACTGGCTTACATTCTGTCAGATTGGGGAGTGAAAAATGGTGACGGTTCACAGAGTACACCGAGGCCAGCCAAGCTTGAAAGGATCTGAGGCCCAATCTCGCATGCTGCACCATGTAAGTGCATGCCACCATATGACCTAAAAGTTTGAGGCAGAAACAGGCTGTTGTAATGGGGTGGGTCTTCACTTGATCTATCAGAGCCAACACTGTCTGGAAGCAAGCTAATGGGAGGAAGGCTCTGGCCCAGGTGTGATAAAGCACCACACTGATAAAATCTATCCTCTGGATAGGGATAAGAGTTGACTTCTGCTCACTTATTAATAGGCCCAGGCCTCAGAAGGTAGCTTGTAACAGACCAATGCTGGCTCTCACCTAGGCTTGGACCAGCCCTTGATCAGCCAGTCATGGAGATAAGGGTAGACTCATACCCGGCGCCTTCTGAGGAAGGCCACCACCACTGCCATGCATTTTGCTGACAGGCCGAAGGGGAGGACAGTGAATTGGGAGTGTGCCTGCTTCACTAGGAACCTGAGGAACCTTCTGTGGCCCCAGAAAATGGAGATGTGGAAATAGGCCTCTTTCAAGTCGAGGGAGGCACATCTGTACCCTGGATCCAGGTAGGGAATAATGGAAGCCAGGGAGACCATGTGGAACGTCAGCTTCTTGAGATAACTGTGAGGCAATGCAAGAGGCGTCAGAGATCCCTTTGGCCTTCAGGATTAGGAAACAGCGGGATTAAAACCCTTTCCCTCTCAAGTTCTGATGCACCTCCTTCACAGCCCCTATCCAAAGGGGGGCTTGCACCTCCTGGACTAGAAGTTGCTCATGAGAAGGGTCCCTGAAGAGGGATGGGGATGAGGGGGAGGGTGGGTGAAGAAAACTGAAAGATGTAACCTTCCTCCACTGTATTCAGCACCCAATGGTCTGAGGTGATGAGGGACAATGCTGGCTGAAGTAGGAGAGTCAGTCTGAAAACAAAAAGGGGATCAGGATCTGGTATGGGAACCGATATAGTGCTCTTGGGCACCCCTTCAAAAGTTCTGCTTGGGGCCGCCCGGATATCTGTGCAGACCCAGTAGAGAGGCTGAGGCAGAAGAGGGCGATTGCCTGCACTTATAACCCCTGCTTTGTTTCTTAAACAGGTCTTGGCGTGGTGGCAGAGCTGAGAAGCAGACTGGTTGTTGAGGTCTGAAGTGCTTCCTCAAGGAATCAGGGCACAGAGGCCCAGGGACTTGAGGGTGGCGTTAGAATCCTTCAGGTGATGGAGGTTTGCTTCCATCTGTTTGGAGAAGAGGGAAGTTCCCTTAAACAGAAAGCCCTGAATGGACTGCTGAACCTCCGGTGGTAGTCCTGCAGATTGGAGCCAACAGCACCTTTGCATGACTACCACCAATACCATTATTCTAGCAACTATATCAGTTGCATCCAGAGCAACCTAGAGAAAAGCCCTGCCTATAGTCTTCCCTTCCTCCACCAGAGCGGAGAATTCCTGTCTGGACTCCTGCGCCAGTGAGTTCTTGAATTTTGACAGAGAGTCCCAGACATTATAATCATACCTCCCAAGCAAGGCCTGCTGGTTGGAGATGCAGAGCTGCAACCCACCAGTAGAATAACTCTTTCTACCAAATAGATCCAGCTTCTTTGAGTCCTTCGCTTTGAGGGTCATGTCCTGCAGCCCTTGCCTGTCTCTTTCATTGGCCACTGAGACCACAAGGGACCTGGGAGGGGGATGGGAATATAGGTACTCATACCCTTCGGTGGGACAAAATACTTTTTCTCTGGTCTTTTTGAAGTGAGGGGCAGAGAGGATGGCATCTGACATAGGGATCTGCCTGGACACATAACAGCCTAATTGAGGGGTAGGCCCACCTTTGACAGGGCTGCTGCAGCCAAGATGTTGATCAGGCTGTGAGAGGATTCTTTAAGCACCTTAACTTCCAGCCCTAGCTTAGATGCCACCCTTTTCCATAGCTCCTGATGAGCGCTAAAGTCACCGAGCTCCTCAACCACCACATAGCTTCATCTCAGGAGGAGGAGGCCTGCACAAGGGGGTCTTCCTCCTCTTCTTCTGCACCGCCCACATCACGTAGCCTCAAGTCCTGAGTATTGGTACTGGGTTCAGTACTAGAGTCAGGGTCAGATGTTGGATGGTGTGGTGGAGGGGCCTTTCTCTCAGACACCATCAAGTATGAATGGCTGGAAGTTGGTCCCAGTACCGTGGGAAAACCCCACAGATTCTGAAAAGGCCACTGGACCTGCATAGGCTACAGCCCACAGGACCAAACACCTGGAGGGGTACCCACACCAGGATGTGACAGAATGTAGGCCTGAAGCACCTGGCATGGCCACTATTGGAAGACTGGATACTGGGCTACATGGATCTTTGGTCTGACCCAGTATGGCCATTTTTATGTTCTTATGGGTATTGGTATCAGGCCCATGGCTGGATGCATGACTCCATCTCAGACTCCGATGACAAGTCAGGTTGTGGGGAACTGGGGATCCTTAATGATCTGGAGGATGGCGTGGACTGCACTCTCAGCAAGTTTGCAGATGACACTAAACTGGGAGGAGTGGTAGATAAGCTGGAGGGTAGGGATAGGATACAGAGGGACCTCAACAAATTAGAGGATTGGGCCAAAAGAAATCTGATGAGATTCAACAAGGACAAGTGCAGAGTCCTGCACTTAGGACGGAAGAATCCCATGCACAGCTACAGACTAGGGACCGAATGGCTAGGCAGCAGTTCTGCCTAAAAGGACCTGGGGATTACAGTGGATGAGAAGCTGGATATGAGTCAACAGTGTGCCCTTGTTGCCAAGAAGGCTAACGGCATTTTGGACTGTATAAGTAGGGGCATTGCCAGCAGATTGAGGGACATGATCATTCCCGTCTATTCAACATTGGTGAGGCCTCATCTGGAGTACTGTGTCCAGTTTTGGGCCCCACACTACAAGAAGGATGTGGAAAAATTGGAAAGAGTCCAGTGGAGGGCAACAAAAATGATTAGGGGGCTGGAGCACATGACTTATGAGGAGAGGCTGAGGGAACTGGGATTGTTTAGTCTCCAGAAGAGAATAATGAGTGGGGATTTGATAGCTGCTTTCAACTACCTGAAGGGGGGTTCCAAAGAGGATGGGTTCTCAGTGGTAGCAGATGACAGAGGGTTCTCAGTGGTAGCAGATGACAGAACAAGGAGTAATGGTCTCAAGTTGCAGTGGGGGAGGTTTAGGTTGGATGTTGGAAAAACTTTTTCACTAGGAGGGTGGTGAAGCACTGGAATGGGTTACCTAGGGAGGTGGTGGAATCTCCTTCCTTAGAGATTTTCAAGGTCAGGCTTAACAAAGCCCTGGCTGGGATGATTTAATTGGGGATCGGTCCTGCTTTGAGCAGGGGGTTGGACTAGATGACCTCCTGAGGTCCCTTCCAACCCTGATATTCTATGATTCTATGACCATAGGGAGGTAGTACCCCTTAATTCCACTGGCTGGTGTCGAGGGTCCAGGGAATGGTGCCAGAATGGGGAAGCCTTTGATGACATCATCAGGGTCGGTTTCCCTCCGGAGGACGCGGTGCTGGATAGGATCTCAGGGCAACATGCTCCCTTCTGCTTGCCATCCTCACCACTGTGGGATCTTGCCCTGCCGGGGTCAGCAGTACCAGGAGTGTCATCAGATCCCTGGCCGTGGCAAATGCCTCTGGGGTGGACGGCACCATGATCCCACTGTTGCCACACTGTCCCCTCGGTGTCAGCAGTTGGTCCTGCACCAGATTAAGGCACCTGTGAGCAGGTCAGTGTTGACACTTTTGGGGCAGAGGCAGAGAAGTGGCCTGACACAGGTCTCACCCTGCTTCACTCCCCATGCTTGTCCTTCCTCAGTTCCCTCTTGAACTGCTGCTTTTTGTACTTCTTCCTCAGCACCGGTGAAGGGGAATGGTGCCAAGAGACCCGTGCTGCTGGAGGAGCACTCCGCACCAATGCCAAGGTACTCGGTGCAGAGTCTGACTGGCTTGGCTCCGACGATGGTCTGACTGCGGATTCCATCAGGATGGACCTTAGCCTAGCCTCACTGTCCTTCACTGTTCAAGGCTTGAACTGGTGGCAGATCTGGCAATGCTCTCACATATGAGCTTCCTCCAGACACTTCAGACAGCTGGAGTGTTGGTCACTCACTGGCATGGACTTGCCGCAGGAGGCACTGGCTTTGGAGCCTGGAGACCAGGGGCATGCCAGGCCTCAGGGCAGAGGATGCCCTCTAAACAAATGTGAGGGTCCAACTATTTACACAACTACTAAAAGAAATAAACAGAAGACAAGACAACTTGAAAAGAAAGAAAGGAGGGAATAATAAGAACCACTGATGAACGCCTTGCCAAAGCAAGAGAAGATGTTCCAGTGACCATCACGGGCTGTAAGAAGGAACTGAGAGGGTGTGGGGCCAGTTGGGCCCCTTATACCAGCACATGAGCATGCAGCAATATAGGATGCTAGAGACAGCCTGACGGATACCACGGAGGGAAAAATCTCAAGTGACTGTGCATGCGGTGTGTACGCACACCTACGATGGAATGGACATGAGCAAGCACTCAACGAAGAACAACCAGTAATTTTTATCTTGTTCTGCTGAATTATTAAAATCTAAAAAGCACTCTACAAATATTCTTGGAAGACTTTGAAAATTTTAAAACTCCTGGGAGTGGTAGAACTTAATAGATACCTTGCAATCAGGAAGAAAAATTCCATTATTTTTTCTTCAGTAGTGCAATAAAACAAGGCTTGAGCATGGCACTGAGGGTGTTGCAGCCTAAAAAGCTAGTTCACAGGTGAACTTCATACAAGTTCAAATTTGAAACCATAGCCACCCATGTGGGGACTGGGAGGAAACTTGTCACCATCTAATAAAAGGGAAAACACAAAAGACCTGGTCACTCATAGGACACAGAAAAACTTATTTCTTTTATAAGATTATAATCATACTTTTTGCTGCATCCAATGGAATACAGGTCTTATTTTCTTACACGCCTCTAAAGTACCTAGCACAATGATGGAGCTATAAATAATGATACACAAAAACACCACCATGTTAAAACACCATTTTTAAATTGCAAAGCCAAGCACCCAAAAATTAGTTAATGAGTGGGATGAGACACTTTGCGAGTGGGTTTCATAGGAATGCATAGGAATGGTGAAACTCAGACATCATGGGTTTCATTCAAGGCTCTGGAGGGGACTGCATTCTAGTGCTCCAAAGCATCGGGGTGCTAAAGTTTCTCAAAGAAGAGGGCACCAGAATGTTTTTGAACATAGTCAAAGCAAAATATGTTTCACTAGCCTGGTTCTCAGAAATGGTTGAACCATTTTGGCTGGAAAAAAAAAATCAGCCTGATGCAGACACTCAGCATATAAAATTTCAGCCCAAATGCTTAAATTTTGGCAAAATTATAAGCAACCAAAAACAGAATCTTTATAATGGGAACTGTCAGGCAGTCTTAGTAATAGGTGAGGCTACCAGCCCCAACTATAATACAGATAGCATAAAGCTAGACTGACTATGCAAGCTGCCCTGAGTAAGAGATGATACATAACTCCAAAGCCCCCAGAGCAGAGCAAACCAGACAATACATTTTGTCTCTAAGAGCCATAATTCACTTCCTGTTACACTCATGCTCCTGGACTATAACAGCAGCAGATTACTTTCTCCTCTGTTCTGTATCAGCTGTGATGGTCAGCATATCAGGAGGGGCAGAGTAAAAGCTCTGCTCACAACCCCACCCCCCACCCTCCTACTCCCCTCCCACCTGCGCAAGTGTGGGAAGCCCAGGCAGGGGATTGATCTTAAAACTTTATAACCTCTGACTGCCTATGTAGGCCCATAGGGCAAGCTGCAGTCTCACCCACAATAGCTGTCATACTGTTGGGTAAGAAGGTGTCACTCTTGCATAGTTACTTTTCTAGTCATAACTTTAAAATGTTCCTAATTTTATTGTACTAAAATAGTGGCTTCACTTATGAAAACAAATAAAAACTAGATTAGATTACTGTTCACTGCTTAAATTCAAACTTCCACAAGAAGGAAATTCAGAATGAGCACTGACATGCTACTGTTTACTATATGTCCAGACACCTTCCTCTTAGTTCACATCAAACTGATTTCACAAGTGCAAGTCTGTTGAGATCCTTCCAGGAACAAAGCAGTGGGGACTGAAAATGCAAGGCTGTACAATGTGAAGAACTCTGCACAATACTGACCTGAAATATTGGGTCAATAAATACTTAATGGAAAAATTGTTATATAGATCACTGCGATGATATACTATAATAATGGATCTGATTAATGTACTATATGTTAATCCAGAAATCACTGAACGAACACATACTAGCCATTATAATGTCTTATGTCAGCATTTTATATTGGCTATTAGAGGGTTGATAAAGATACTATCTAGAATGCATTTCAACAATCTGAAGAACACTATTTTTTCAGACATTGATATTGGTATGTTTAGTGTTCTCCCCACTTCCTCCGGAGGTACTCAATGTCCCTGACAGAGGGGACCAGTTCTCATATTCTGCCTTTACAGCCAATACTCAAGGCTCATGTTAGACCACCAAAATGCAAGCTGAGGAAGAGTGAACAGGACCCAGACACAAATGATGCAAAAGCCCTTCTCCCCAACAGGAGCTGAACATATTCCTTCTAAGGGAGCAGGAACACAGGATTTGGAATCAATTCTGTCTCCCATGTGGCAGTGCAGCATTATAAAAAATCCAACAACAGGTGACCTAAATACATTAGTTTTTAATTGAAACAAACCACCAACACCCTATTCCAAGGTGAAAAATAAATGCCAGAAAAATATCATTTTAGAGCCACAATCCTGCATTTTGATTTAAAAAAGTGAATCACTCCATCTGCCTGGAGTCCCATTCGATAGACCTCCGCACAGGCTAACTGCTGTGCCCATAGGGACCACAATGCAGGACAGGGGCCTTAAAAATTAAATCACCACACTAAGTGTATTTTATCTGGGAGTCACACTTTAAGTAAAACCTGGGTAACTCAACTAAAAAAAATATTCTGTAAAATGAAAAAACATTTGTTAACTGAGAATGTATGTTGTTTCAGCTCAATGGGAATTCTTACTATTGAGTCATAAACCCTAAAAATGGAGGGTTTACAATGGAAATAGGGTCACAACTTATTTTTTAAAAGATTTTTTTTAGGTATCTGTGTCGGTACAGCACATCAATGTCACACAAAATACTATGAACAGCTTTTGTTATTAATTCTAGAAAGCACGGTTTCTTTCAGTAGAACAAACCACTAATCTAGTTTCAAGGAGTTGCAAGAGACAACTCCTCTGATTCACCCCTCACACCCTCCTCCATCAGAAGCGTTGCTTGTTAATCCAGCAGGAAATAACATTTGCCAGGATTGACAGCTGTGGATTTGTATTCAATTCCCAAATTAAAAACCAATGACAGGGTCTAGTTCAATAGAGCTGTCAAGTAAAAATGAAGTAAAAAAACCTGCAGCCATTCTCTGTTAATTTGTACATGTATTTTGGATAATGGTAACAGATGCCTTTAACAATGCTACAGCCTGGTAAGGAGATATAATGGCAATATGGCTGTGAAAACATTTTCTTCTGAAATTATTTAATTCTTGACATTTCTTTAATTCCAAACAGCACAAATATTATTCTCCTCTTATTTCTGATGTAATTTATTGAAATATTTTACACTGAAATTAAAAACGTTCATAACAGCGTCAGCAATAAAGTGATATAAAATGTATCCTAATACATATTTCATATAAGCTTCAGTTATGGCCCTGATCCTGCGAACAAATCCAGTGGCACAAACCCTGATGCTGCGGTCCCATCAATGTAGGCTCAAAGCCCATGTTGTGAGGCTCAGTTTTTAATTAGAACAATGGAAATCAGAGATGGAAAAGATCTAATAGGTCAGCTAGCCTATCATCCTGTGAGTATAGGATTGTTTCTTACAATACACTTTCTAGCACTTCAACCACTCAATGTTTAAGAGCCCCAAGCAATGGGTTTTCCACCAATTCCCTTGGGGTTTTCTATTCCCCACTCTAATAGTTTTTACTAGCCCAATTTTCCTCAGTTTGAATTTCATCTCATTAATCTCAGTTTATTGCCCTTTATATCTCCCTAAATAATTCCTCCTCTTCTTGGTGTTTACACCCTTAAGCAATCGTGGATGGCTGTTTCTCCCAGCTCATTGCTTTGGCAAGGAAATTAATTTACCCCTAGGCGATTCTAACAATTGTCATTTGAAAAAGGTTAAATACAAAGCATCAACTTGGCTGCTATTTACCTGAACGAAGTGATTTTCTTCAGGTTTGTAATGGGAACGTCATAACCACATTCTTCTAAGACTTCGTTGCATGCAATTTCCTCCAAAGAAAGTCCTGGCTTGTCTACTATGCCAGCGCAGAGTTCATAGGTCACGCCTTCTGTAGCTGGTAAGGGATCCAACAGAGGACACCAGCTATCCTGGTCTTTACTTTGAAAGTCTTGAGGCCGGTGCCGTTCCATTTCACACATGTAAACAGCTTTAAAAAAATGCAAAAGAAAAAACAACTGTGCTTGGAAAAATCTACTCTTACCATATCATTTCAAGTGGCATAAAAAGACCCCTTACTCACAGGGAATTTCACCATGCAATTTAAAACAAATCCAACTAATAGACACAATAAATCATGTAGGGCTACATTCTAAAAGGTGTCTGCATTGGTGTGTGTGCAAAAATCACATTCACACACAACTTTTGCACATTATTACTTTTACACACCAACGATGGGTTTTGTGTGGATAAATTCTATGATTTGCATACCAAAGTGACAGGCCACAATAACTACCCACAAAAGCGACTGGAGCATGCAATATTTCACACCTTGGAAAATCTGTTTCCACAATATATCATAAAGGTACACAAGTGCTTAATTGTGAAGCATTTACTACTGATGGGGCAATCAATAGTTGATTTTTAGTAAAATTGAGAAAAATTAAAACAGCAGTGGAATTTTTGTTTTCTATTTCATTTCTGTGAAATGGTCCTTTGAATATTAGTTCTGCTTATATTGATATGGAAGTCTCATACATGCTACCAAAACTAAGCGCAGCTGGTTGAACCTAAAAATCTATTGTTCAAAACAGCTTCCATTTGTTGGCCAATGTACATATCAGGGTTTATTTTAATCTATGCATTTATCTCTGCTGGGAAGTTGGTCTGTACATTCTGTACCATGTGCACAATGATGAATCTTTCAGCCTGTCAACTCAGCTGTTATTTGAACAGGGTTATGAAAAGCATGTATGTTTGTTTGAAAAATCCTCTTTTGAACATATAGTTCCTTGCACAGATTCTTGAGTGGAATTTGCAAAGGACCTTTTGCATTAATCTAGAAACAGCTGTCACTGTAATAGACTCCTAAAGGAAATACTAAGGGCCAGATTCTACAGTCTTTAGTCAAAACTCTCACTGATCTCAGTGGACATTTTTCCTATGTAAAGTCTGCAGGATTGGGTCCTAAAACACAGAGAAGCACTACCAAAAATATAGAGCCATTCAAACTTTCTTTTACAGATGTAGCTCCGTTTGTCTCTTCTTTGCAAAGTTTCCCATTTTCACCCCCTTTATTTTATTAACAAATCTGATACTAATATATGAAAAACATGTTATAAGATGCCCAGCATGAAAACTGCTGTTTTATCTAATAATCTGTGACAGTTATACCTTAATAACGTTTAAAATATACTATATAAGTGTAACATGGGTTTCATGTAGAAAAAAAAGTGCATATTTATTGCTTAAGTCTCATTCCAAATATTAAAACTCTGTTACATAAGAGAGTACAAATTTAATGGACAAATTTAATGTTAGCAACTGAACTTTGTCCAGTGTTTCATTGTCCCTTTTTATCGTTGGTTATAAACGAATATTACTCCCAAAGAAGTAGCCCACTACTGAGGGTACTTGGTTTAAGTCAAGGAGATCCTGAAGACACATCCTTAACTGGTGTAAATTGCCATAGCACCGAGAAGTATGACAATTTACCAAAGCTGAGGATCTGGCATTATTTGTTGGATCTTACTGAGCAAATCCGGGGGAATTTTTAATGTGTTTGCTCTAACATCCAAAATCTGAGTTTGTCTCAGATGGTTAATATGGGAAAATATCCAAAACGTTTCTTTCTTTAATTGGGAAAATGCCATGATGTGGTTATTGAGGTCAGATTCCACCAGTCTTGACTTCAGACAAGGCAGCTAAATACCTCCAATACACACAACCGCAGTTCATCTCAGAATTACTCTAACAAATTTCACAGGTCCGTGATGCGTTTTTCATGGCAGTGAATTTGGTAGGGCCCTAATCATGAATCTTGACTAATGATCCAGCATGTAGGCAAGATCTGTGGATTCTCATAGTGGAAAGTCCTAACTATGTGAGTTCTTTCCTGTGCAGCTGTGGCACAGGGAAGAGAGTTGAACTGCCTTAGTCAAACCAGGTGATATTGTTACCCAAAACAAGCCCGTTCAAGTAACTGAAACAAAAGCTTTGCTTGCGCTCCAAGGAAAAAGAATGGGGAGTCAGTAGTACAGATTTGGAGAGGCTTCTGGAATTTAGCAGCTCAGGGAGGGAACTGGTTTGCTGTTTAAACTTTTGATTTCTTTTTGTTTTCACCAATTGTTTTGGGAGCCCTCTGAGGTAAAACCTGGCTGGTGACAAGCCTTGTGTGCAATGTATTTTGAGTCACTGGAACAGCAAATACGTACAACCCAATTAAAGGCTGTTATACGTTAACTTGAAAATCCCATGGTGTATGTTTAGTGTTACTAACCCAAGTCTTCTCCAGTTACATACTGTTTAATCGTATTTGGAAAGATGTGGTCCGTTGACTATCAAATTAATGATATCTAGAGTCTCTCAATGGGGCATCTGTAAGGGACTAAAGTGGAAACTACTGCAATATTCTTTTAGATTTTCATTTTAGCAGAAGAGTTAATTAGTCCTACCCTCTTGTCTGTCTGAGGAGGGGCAGACACAGGTATACAACAGTCACACTTGTAGTAGATACACCTAGTGATTTAAACTGCTGCTTATCATCCAAATACTCAAATATCCATAGAAATGTTCCCTTCCCCTATCCTCTTTCTGTTGGGATTCTGACAGCGGAGCAAATAGGACACAGAGAGAGAACCATCACTTAATTTATGCATTTTTACAGACAGTATGGCAGATCATCCCCAGGCAATGGAAAGCTAACCCTATCACAAATACTCTGGTGGGAGTGGGTATGAGCAGTAGCTGCACTGGAAACTTTGACTGCCCATTTGCAGAGAAGGCCAGCCATTCTGAGCTCAGTCAGGGCCCTCTCTGATCTCTGTGAACAGAACACCAAAACAGAAGGCTTTTTGGAAGACTAGGCCTTCTAGAGCCAGCAGAATCTGAGATTTCCATGGAGATGGCACATTGGAGGTATCCACTTGGCCAGAACACTTAGAGCATTACATTTAGTCAATATTCTCTATTCCCTTTGCTTATGGACCAACCTAATTTCATATTATCTAGCAGCTTAATGTGTTTCTCTTGTCATGAGAAATTCATCCTGAAAATAATCTATTTTATTACACTATATATTACAGTATTTTATTTGCAAAAATAATTAACTTTATTATGCATTAGACCTGATTCAAAGACAAAATGTGCCCAGCTCTGTCTTGCATAGTACTAAAAGGCTAATGTGTGCACTGAGCCTTGTGCCCTCTGCACAGGAGTGAATTTCGTAAAGTTGTTAGAAAAAAGGCATCATGAAAGATATTTGCAGTTAGAGCCGCCTAAGAATGCCTCAAAGAGAGTATTAGCCATACTAGCAGTTTCTATTTGGTTGCAAATAAAAGACATAAGGATTTTAAATAAGCATATAAATAAATCCTATTCCTTACAATAGGCAACAGAGTGCTGAATGAAAACATGAGCTACAAGTTACAATATTATTGCTTTCCACTGAACTGCCTGTCAATCACTATAGGCAAGTGCGGATGGTAAGACACTGCACCAGAAAGTTTCCAGTGACAGCTACCAGAATGGTCTTGAAACAGTCTCTTAGCAACAGAGATAAAAAGAGAGAGAAATATCTTTTAGATTCTCTCTCTTTTTTTTTTTTTTTGGTTAAAACCAACATGCTGAGGAAAAATACATCTTATTTTTAACCTCCAAAAAATAAATAACTGTCAGAAGTTATAACAATTGACACAAAAACAATAAAATTAATTTAGATAGATTCTTTCTTAATGTATCAACCCCTCTTACAAGTAAGAGAGCCAATAATCTACCTATTACATTGCAGAATACAATAAAGCAAAAATATATTTGTGCACAGTGTATCAATAGTCCCTAATTTTGAGGTTTGTTTTAAATTCCCAAGCATATACTGCCTCACATTAGATAAGATTTTTTTTTTTTTTTAAATAAGGAACATAACACTAAATGATTCAGGGCATAAGCCATCTGCTAATTACCATAGGTCAAGAAGAAACTTCCTAAAGGAGCAGCTTATTCCATAATTGCTCACTACAGGGCTGTTTGGAAATTCCCCTGAAGCATAGCAGTAGCTAAAGCCAAAGACAGACTAATGGACTATCTGGATCACTGGTTTCATCTAGTAAGGCAATTCCTATTCTGTGGAATGCTGATCTAGAGAATAGAGTGGGCTATAGTACAAAGGAATAGAATATGGAACAAAGATTTTATCACAACTATCTGTACACCCCCCAACTTTTAACTGCTAAACCCTTAATAGCTTGCTTCACTTGAGAGCAAAAGTAAAGCTAAAGAAGAGGATTACCTGGGCGGAACTGCTTCACCATAACAAAGCATTGCCGAGAGGAATTAAATATCAGGATTGAGACACTAAGGAAGAGGGGGAAAAAAACAAATCAATGCACTCTGAATAAACCAGTATGGATTAATGCAGTATTATTAACCTTACATCCCATGACTTTTATTTTTGACTATATAGACATGTATGATGTTCATTAACAGTTCAATGCAACAAGGGCCTGATACAAAATCCATTGATTTCAGTGGATTTAGAATCAGGCCCCAAAACACGGGTGACTTTATCCACTCTTAAGTCACTTTGCAGAAAAAAAAAAAAAAAAAAAAAGACTAAGAACACAGTTATTAATTGTAACAGCAGGAAGAGCTTCCAAAATCAAGTTATTTCTGATATCAGGGACACATATAAGCTATAAACCTGGAATCAAATCTTCATGTGTGCACCCTAGCACTCAGAAGGAGCCCCATTGAAGTCATGGACTAAAAAGTCTATCTATTTGCAAAATCAAGTCATAAATAGTTTCAGCTACTACCAGTTTTTTGTGGTTTCACAAATTTTTTTAAAGATTTTTCTCCGGTTTCTATACGAAAGACTCACATATAACTGACTAACTCACCATACTGGGGAAACAAACTGATACTTCACAGAGTACCGAAAAAGTAGAGAATTATTTTTCTGTCTCTAATTTCTTTCCATTGTAGTAATCTTGGGTTTTATTTGTAACACACAACAAGTTAACATTTTCAGATGAAACTGTGATTGCTAATTGGTGTCCCTTTAAAACTCACAAAAGCAAGTTTATACCACTCTCATCATCATGGTGTCAGCCCTTCATCTGCAATGCCTAGGTGCAGGTACATATCACTGGAAAGATCATTTATTATTCAATGAATCATACAGTTCTTCAATCCAGTGGGTTAAGTTAATGATGGAATATTTGCAGAAGTATTCAACAATATTTGAAATATAATGATGATGTCTATAGATTTTTACTATGGATTTACTAACAAACAGTTGCTACTAGTTTTTTTTTTTAAAACTATTACGAATATAAATAACTGAAGGGACAACTAAGATACAAAATCTTTATGAAACTTTAGCAGTATTTTAAATTCCATCTAATGTCAAAATCATTATTCAGAGCATTTCTATACCAGGAGTAAGTTATCTATATAGAAATCTATTTTAAACTAGACCCTAATGTACATATTGGGGCACTAGGTGCTGGAATTTGGCTGACCCCTGTGCAAGGACATAAGAGGGCAAAAACAACTCCACACCCACACTGATTTTAATCCCATTTGGAAAGATAACATAACTCCAGCAACTAATGCGCACCTCCAAATCTACAACGTTGTGCAACAAAGAAAAAAAATTGCCTTATACTCCCAGTCAAGAAGTCCAAATCTGGGCAAAATGCACCTTTGTCACTGCTCTTGAAGTCTGTAACTGTGCAAACCCACCTGAAACATGCAAGCGCCTATAGTGCAACCATAATGTAAACGCACACTTACAGGACATAAGTGGAAATGTTCAGTTGTCACTGGAGAAAGTTGATGGTAGGCTATAAAGAGGGACTACCCCCAGTGAGTGCTGCTGCTCCCACTAGAAACCTGCACTTGGCTCAGCTGAGGCGATACACAGAGACCTCTGTTGGATACTGATGGCTCCTGCCCCAGATGTCATTTGCAGGGTAATTTAAATTGAGGGACACAGCTTTTTTGGGCTATTGTGCAGGGCTGGATATTTTTTTTCTGTTTACAGATAGAGATTCTCTCTCTGGTTGAATATTAGGCTATCAGCCAAATATTGTGTAAAGAGAGAAGGACTGAATTTAAGTCTGAAGCTGTAAAATATTTCAGTTTGCTGGACTGCGGTATATTATGTGATTTTCCACAGCATTGTTCTTTGACTATGTTTAATTTCTCTTTCTTTTTTTCTGGATACTATTCTGTCCCTATAAGAGTAATTTTTTGTTTGTTGCTCTATTGAACTTCTGTGATGTACTGTACCTCAAATAGCACCCTAAACCCCAATATTCACCACTATTATATGATTATGTATGTGTTACGATATGTTTTGTACAAAGTATGTCTTATGAGGTATCATTTGGAAAGTTATAATCTGTTGAACATCACTGTTTGGTGCAAATGTATCACTGTATATGAAGTCATGAAATTTTACTATATGTTTGTTACTGAAACACATTGTAAGACTGGGAAATGCCCACAGACTAGCTCTTCAGTAGCAACAAAGGAGTGACCAACATCCAGCCAGGTGTTAAGCAGCCATCACCGGGCCTTCACCAGCACGGGAACTGTAAACAAGAGATTTACAATTCACATGAAAGACAGTTGCTTGAGCACATACACCATGGGGCTGCCTAACCACCATGACACAGCAAGGATGTTTCCAGCACCTGGAAGAAAGTATAAAATAAGAGACAATGACATCACCACTTCACCTCTCTTCCCTCACCTACACTGAAGGCAACAAGATCGTTTGGAAGACAAAGAAACATTTGGACTGGGGGAAGTGTTCCTAACTGGAAAGGCTACAGACTGCTGTAGGGTTTTTGGGTAAGAGAAACTTCATTACTTCAAATTGGATTTAGCTTGATAAAGTTTAGGAATTAGAAGGCGATTTTATCTTTTATTTCTTTTTGTAACCAATTCTGAACTTCTATGCCTAAATCACTTATAATCTATCTTTCTTTAGTTAATAAACTTATTCTAATGTTTTATCTAAGCCAGTATGTTTTTGATTGAAGTTTGGGGAATCTATTCAGGTTACAAAGGCTGGTGAATGTCCACTACCCTTTGACAGAACAACAAACTAATTAATGAGCTTTCATTGCTCAAGAAAGTCTTGAGTAGTGTAGAAGGCACATTTCTGGTGCAAGGCTAAGGCTGGGGCTGGCGGGAATTTGCTGGTGTCTCCTGTATGCAGTTCATGAGTGGCTGGGGAGAGGATTCATGTGCTTTGCTGGGCGTGCCTCTGCATGCTGATGGCTGAGTGAACAGAGCCTGTAGGGTTTGCTGTTCACTAGCATAGTAGTGTAGGAGACAGCCTGGGCTGGAGAGTTAAAGGGGGCACAGTGGTTCCATAGTCCAGACTGCACCCTGGGGCATGTCACAACTTCCCTTCTTTTATATTGTGGCTACAAAACAGTATAAGTCACCTGAGAAGCTGAATCAACAGCGTGAAGTTAGACGGGATAATGGAGACCCTTTGAAGGATAGACTAGCTTCTGAGGTTGTATAGCCTTTCTTACACCCCTAATGCAGGTCTAACCTTTACTTTGGTTGGGCCTCCTTAGCATCTGGAGAGGAAGATATCACATTAAATAACTTGCATCTACTTAGAAGGATCAGCTATTAGACATTTTCCTAAGATTCAGTCATCTGAGATATCTATGGAACAGATGGGAAACTTGGAAACAATCTGTCAAAATTAAGGAACAAGATCAAATTAAACTGGAATTGAGTAGTACCAAGTTATTACAATTGTCAGTCTCTCACACCATCTTGAGACGAAAAGGCACAGAGATGCCACAGATTTGTAGAACATTTTTCTTCATTACTTTTAATTTTCTCAGAGACTGACAAAATTCTGAACACAATGTTTAACGTTTATAGCTTTTTTAAAATTACGGCAGATGAATTCTAATGTTTCCTTACACAGCTTGAGAGTCACAACCTAATAGGTTAAGATTTAAATCTCTCTGAGATGCATTTGCTACAATAAGAGTGCAATTTGGTATGATTTTTTTTTTAATCCATCAAACCTCATCCTTGAGATCATGAAATATACTTTCACAGCTTATGATGAGACTTGTACCTTTTTACTTGTGAAACTCCATGCTGCTAAAATCAGGGGATCAGGTATTTGAAAAATCCACTAAGTGGGGGCCAGATCATCCAACTGGATTTTCATGGGTAGATCCCTGAGCCCACAAAGAGCCCCCACTGAATTCAATGGGACTCCATGTGGGTACAGCAGCCATGTGTGTGGATTCAGATTGAGAATCTGGCCCTCTAAGGGTACAAAAAATCCTTAAGCATGCATATATTATCATATAAGAGAGAGAGAGAGAATTTATTTTAAAAAATTACTCTGAAGATTTTTTTGGATGGTATATGTATGCTGTGGAATGGGCCTAATGTGTTGTAAAGCCAGAATTGTAAAGTCTTTGATTGGCCAAATACTGTAACACATTTATATGCATGTTTGATGTTTCATAGCAATTTCCTAAAAGAGCATTACAGTTAACCTTGGTTTAAAGTAGTCTATATACAATATAGACTTTAAAATGATAAAAAGTAAAAATGGAAATGTACACAGCAAACCTTGTGATTAATGGTTGGCAGCATAATACATAAAAAATTAACCCAGCCCAAGTTTTATGTTATGAGAGCAATGACACAGACCCACAAGAACAGGAAAACTGTAGACCTTCCTTGGAATGTACGAGGTCTGCACAGAATTTAATCCAATATTGACAACAAAGATGCTAGTCTAACAATAGATTTGGTGTGCACACATGGCTAAAAGATGCATAGGATTTATTTTTGTTGTTTCTTTCCTGGAAAATTTAATGGTCATTCCCAAGGAAAACTCATTCCAGGTGTAAGACGGTAGCTCCAGAACTGGTCTCTTATCAATTCAAAACAAGCTACAGAGTGAACATATGACTAATATACTGCCCTCGCTCACCCTGTGGAAGGAGACTACAGGAAAAGAAAACTCCTCAAAATGCTCCCAGGATCATTCCAGGAGCAGGCTAACGTTTGCTTCCCCTCAGAATGAGATACCAAGCCACACAGATCACCTTGGATCTGAAAGAGGGTTAGGATTCTTCACAGTAACTGTGACTGCAGCTGCCCTAAGGACTAAACTTAGCAGAAAGGAGTGGCAGAAAAGGTATCATAAGCTAGTACAAGTGATGACTGCAGAGTTGGTGGGAGATCGCATGCCCCCTTCAGCTGCTCATGCCAAGTGTCCATTTCCCCTGTGGTTCCCAAGAAGCAAAGCTGTGCAGGCAGAAAATCATCTGTTCCACGTGGGACAGATGAGTTATGCCCAAACAAGGTTCCCCCTGTGTGCAGGGTTCCCTGGGATGGTCTGGGCCACTGGTTTATTTTTCCATAAATATATGAAAAATTGGTGGTGGCTTTATTATGATCTAGGTTCATTTGATCCTGCCTCAGCACAGGGGACTGGACTTAAAATAAATGATGCTGTCGACTTGGACTCAGTGTTTAATATGGCATTTGTTCAGAGAGAGACCAGTATTGACAGGCCAGTAATGACATTTATACAGCACCATTCAGCCAAGAATCTCAAAGCTCATTAGAGTCAACCATTTAATACTCCTGAGGGCATTCTGTGCCAAAAAATTAAAAATTCTGCACACAATATTTTAAAATTCTGCAAATTTTATTTGTTAAATAAATGTGGAGACTCCAACATGCCATTGGGGAGCACAGGCCACTGGTTGCACAGAGGTGGGAGATCACTGTCCAGCTCTGCCCTGGGACACGGACACAGCTGTGAGGCTGCACCAAACCCTGACATAGCACAAAGACCGAGTCTGCCCAAGAAACACCCCACGGCCCTGCCCCTCTGTGCCAGGTGCACCAGGTGTGGGTAGGCAGGTTCAGCAAGGCAGGAGCCAAGTGTGGAGGGGCTTAGAGTGGGGGCTCCAGTGTTGAGAGGGTTTTGTGTAGGGCAATCTGGGAGCAAGTGACTCAGTGGGGGATCTGGGTGCCGGGGGATCTGGATGCACGGAGGCTTGTTGGGGGGGGGTTGGGTGCAACGGTAATGGGTCTCTGCAGGGGAGTCCAGGTGAAAGTGGTTTTGGTTCAGCGGGAGGGGGGTGTCTGGAGGGGCGATAGACCTGGGTAAGCAGGTATGTGGGGCTCAGTGGGGGGTCCAGATGCTGCAGGAGTGGGGCTCAGTGGGGTGGGGATCCAGGTGCAGCTGGTTGGGGCTCAGTGGGGTGGGGGTGTAGATGGCTTGTCAGGGTGCTCCAGGTGCAGGGGAGTTGGGCTCATCGGGGAGGTTCTGAGTACAGAGGGGTGAGAGTTGGTGGGATGGTCTGGGCATGAGTGGGTCTGGATGCACTGGGGTTGGGTGAATTGGGGAGCAGCTCCCTGTACATGGATCCCTCCCCCTGCAGCTGAGGAGCAATGGGTGCAGGAAGTGTGTGCGCGCGCGTGCGTGCGCGCGCGCGTGCGTGCGCGCGTGTGTGTGTGTGCGCGCGCGTGTGTGCGCGCGTGTGTGTGTGTGTGCGCAGAGCTTCCTGCAGCTAGGGGAGAAACCTGGGGGTGGGTCTGACCCAGCCCCGGATGCCATGCAGGAGAAGAGGAAGTCCCATCCTCCCCAGCCAAGCCGGGACTAGCAGCTGAACCCAGTGCAGGGTAGGAGCCCCAAGCTGGGTCTTCCCCAGTCCCGCCCTCTGCCCCAAAGTGATTTACCTCTCTGCTGGCTGCCCTGATCACCTGAAACATACTACTGGGAAGGGTCACATGACCATTCTTGTGGTTTCCCCGTCAGAAAGTCATTTTTCTGCAAGAAGCAAAGAAATATGCAGGGACATAAATTCTGCACATGCACAGTGGCGCAGAATTCCCCCAGGAGTAACATTTTAAATTTCACATCATCTGAGACAGGCAGGTATTTTGCTTCTTATTTTAAAAAATGGGTAAATTGAACTTAAGTTACTTACCCGTGGCCATACAGAGCTGGGACCAGAACACAGGAATCTAAAGTCCCAGTCCCTTAGTATAACTCTTTAAAAAAAAAAAAAAAAAAAGGTAAAGATCTACTTGTCCGACACTAAGAGGAATACAAAGTCTGCTTAGTCCATTCCGCTGGAGTATGATTTTTTTCAAGTGCAAAACTCAAATCCATGAGCATATTTTTTTCAGGATTGTCAGTATGTTTTTTGGTATGGGCACAATTTCACCATATAGTAATTTGCTTCATAATCTGCTATCTTGATTACTTGGGTTACAGTTCATCCATAAGCAATTGCTAGCATTTACTAATTGCTTTTCATAAATTGGAAACAAAAACTTGAAAAACCTCTTAATGGAAGAAAGGCCTTTAATGGCCCCTAGGTATCACATCAAAGGGAACTTTAAATGCAAATGTGCACAAATATATAGTAAATAATAACAGCAGCTAAAAGTAGCAGGGTCAGTGATGGCTCATGTCTTCATGAGACTGAAACAGGATTCCCAGAAGCTGGAGACCAGGTTTCTATAGGAGCTTACACTAATACTATATTAAGTAGTTGATGAGATAATAAGGGCAAAGAAACTGACCTTTCCGTAACTCTAATCATTATCAAGGCACCTCAATAATCACATCCTGTAGACATCTAGGATAATCGGATCAACACAGAATGATCCAAGCTCCCCCAGTACAAAAACATTTAAAGCAACCACTTACTAGTTTTCTTCCTCAGACACTCATGACTGTTTTACTAAAAGGTTAAGAATCCAGTAGACTTTTGAATTGATAATGAATATGATTCTTGCAGGCCACTTGCAAATAATATTCTGAAGCACCTGGTAAGGGCACTAGGCAGAATATATTACTTTGAATATTATGGAGCATTGTGTGGGCACTCAGTTGGCATCGGTCTGAGAAGAGAACAAAAAATTGTCAGAACTGAAAATGCCTAGGAAAGAAATACCGAGATGACATGCAGGAATAAATAGGGCAAAGAATGGAATCAATCAGAATCTCAATTCTCAAGTGATATCCAGTGTTAAGAATCTTCTCGATATAGTACACAGAAAAAAGCCAAGCACAGCATGCAACCACACAGATCTTTGTAGAAATGACCTTTTATAGACGTGATCCTGGTGAAGCACTTCTGGATACAAAAAAAACGCATGTAAAATGTTTTTGCCTAGGTCGGCTTGAAAGGGAGCCAACATACCAGCACCAATAAAACAGATAAGAAATAAAAACGAAGGGGAAATGAAACATTTTAGTTTTGCTTCAAATATTTCAGTTTTAAAGCATGATCTTGTTTTTTCTTAAAGTTTCAAGACTTTGGCTTTCTTTGCTCACCCCCATATCCGAAGTGGAGCCCAAATTCTCCATGTTGTTCTTCCTATTGAGTCCATCTTTAAATTTAGTAAGAAATAAAGTAGCTTTGAGAAGTAAGCTACAGTCAGAGAGAGGGAAATGAAGAGAAACTGCATAATTTTACCGTTCAGCTAAGAAGTGTGTATACGTGCAATTGTAAAACTATTTCTTTAAAAATGAAATTAGAATTTCTATTGAGGTTCAACACAATCCAAAACCTGTCACATTCTTAAGTACTTTTCGGGGTATAGACTTCAAAGAAGCTCAGTTCATCTAGAACAATCTATCCAAAAAACATTTTCTTTGTGAACACAAAAGAGCAGGCAATTGCATGCAGACCCTAGGTTACTTCTCAACTCAAATTAACCCTTCATTTCTTCAGAATATGATTTGGAATTGCCCCTGAAATTTATAATGGGATATCTGAAGTGGTATCTTCTTTCTTTTATCAGGCACCTAGAAGTTTAAGCCAGAGAAAAAACAGTCTTTAAATTTTCAGAAGACTTTAATAAAGCTGCAGCCTTTGATTTATCCTTCGATGCAACTCCTTTAGTTTCCCAGAACTTTAACTGTAATACAGAAAGCCTTGAGATTGAATGCGTGTGTGCTTGCATAATCTTTATTGGTTCATTTAAATCTTCCTTCAAAGCATTTTTACATTTTTCAAAGGCCAACACCAATCCAAACAGCTGCTTAAAATGCAGCCTATCACAAAAGCAAAGCTATAAGCTCCTGACAAAAACATTCAGCCTTTCATACTAATCACAAATAAAGTGGATTTGGCAAAAGATAATTAGAGAGGTCTAAAAGACTAATGTATTCTGATGACACTTCCAAGCTATTTTCGAACATCGTTTAAATGTAGTTAATATTAAGTAAACTCTGTATAAAAAATGAGACAAGCACATTTAAGAAAACAAACATTACTTTGGAAAAAATGAAAAGAAAGATTTGTCTCACTTTAAATCTAACTGCAGCAGGAAGTTGCTCATGATATCGTAAAGTAGGAAGCATATGTTTGGTTAATCACCAGGCTGGTGGGAGAATGAATTGTAGCAGTTATTTAAGATGCGTTAACAATTCCATCAACATATACTTTTGAAATATAGATTTTAACTACAGTACCTACTTGTTAAGCACCAAGTTATACACAATTTTTTAAATCAGTCCATCTAAGAATGATTTTCAGTAGAATTTTTTAAATGTAAGCGGATGCTCACTACCACCCAATTCCCACATAATAAAGGAAAACATATATATACAGTCAATAACAAAATTAATGAAACAATTGTGGGTGCAATTTTACCTCATTCCAGTGACCTAGCCGGACCCGAGGATGTAATCAGGTACTAGCCAAAGCATAGCAACTATCCTGTAAAACTGCAGGCACATAAACAGAAGCCCTACCAAGCCTCAGCTGAAAATCAGGCCCTAAGTACATGTTATTTGAGAATATCACAGGCAAACAAATAATATAATTATATGAGCTGAAATATGCACCACCTTCTGTACCATCACTTGAAACATGATAAAGAAAATGCCTCTAGTTATAGTCTGGCAAAACTGAAGGCATTAAATTAGAGAGAAAAATATGATTTGTGGTATAGCAGTATGACATGGCACACAGCAGCATGTCAGCCAGCAAAAACATATAACTGTGATGTATCATATTAGTTTTCATGTTAAAATACATTAATTCTTATATAAAAAGAAAGACAAGTGAAATTTCACAATATATCATAATACATTTGTACATAACATAGGAAATACACACGGGATGAAACTAACTTCATTCACACACAGCACCAGTGATCTAGCACAGGGAATAGGCAGAGGGACGGTAATTTGCTCCCATAATGTGCTCAGAGTATATGGCTGCAATGCAGTCTCCACAGCTGCTTGCTGCAGCCAATGGGCTGGAAAAAGTGACCACAATTCCTCCATGGCACTTGTGTAGTTCTAATGACCTGTAATCTGGCCTACCCTCATGGCACAAAATGGGTGCAGAAATCTCCTAGCGAAGCTGCTCTTCTGGCAGGTTCTCTCTGCATTGCTCAAGGCCACTGCAGGGCTTGGTGATGCAAAGGGGCCAGGTCAGACCCCCTTCACTGAGTTAAATTTAAAGCATGTTGTAGTGAACTGAGTACATATCTATTTTTTATCTTCCCATCTAGAATAGCTTTAAGAGTATGTTTCAAGAACCTTTTTCTCCATACATAATAGCAGTTGAGAAGTGCAGACTATTTCTGTGGAATCTGCAGGAGACTATTGAGTATAATGCTGATTTCTTGGACTTCCTACAGACCTGGCAAATCCTTCCCTGCAAGCCCTTCAGGAAAACTGTATTTTTCAGCAGTCTTTACAAAAGTAATCACTATCTTACTTGATATATTTAATAAAAAGTCTCTATCCTTTAGCTGCTGTAATCATAAAGTGAATTTATCCCCTACTGAATTCTAAAAGAAGGTGATATTTTTCCCCCTCTCTTAAAAAGTTCAGGAATGACTTCATAAGATTTTCCAACAAGAACATATATTTAATACAGGGACGACTAATGAGCCATTCATCAGTGACATTTGACTTGTGTTTAGGATTTAGGTAGGAGCCACAAGAGTACTGGTAAGAGAATGGTCTATATTGCCTGTCTCTAGTCACATGACATTGTTCAGGGTTACAAAAGACTATAACCCAGTTACGTGGCAATATCCACAGACTCCAGTGGCTAACGTTACAGTGACTTCAAAGTTTTTCTTTTACATGAAGTGTGCTTTATGTTGATTTTTCCCATCTGTTTAAACTGATAAACTTCCATCACCTTTGCTTTATACCTATTCACATCATAACCTGAAAGCTATTCTCTTACTTGTCAACCACTGCACTGTATGCTTATGTTCCAATTCTACGTCTCATACACTACATTATTTCTTATTCCTACTTTTATCACTGCATATTGACCTTTATAAATTCTTAAATTCTGTCTTTTTAAAAAAATTTTGGATCAGTTTCAGAGAAGTCATTGAAACCTGAAATGAACTAGGTATATTGTTCTACAAAGTTGATGAACACAAAACTAAAGTATTACATTTCAAACTCTTAGTGTACTAAATATAGCAAAATTAGGGTGAGGGATGATCTAAATGGAAACACCGATCTAGTTTTATTACTTCAGTTTATTTTTACAGGCATCAATTATTAATTTGTATTATTTTAGCTGTTTGTATTTGTATTTTAGCTGTTTGTGAGAAAGCCATTACACTTTTGTAAGAGGGACACTTTCAAGACAAATTTATGGATTTGGGAGCCTAATTTTACACACTTTGGGTGAAAAGCTGACCCCATTTACGTCAACGAGGCCAGAATTTCACTCCTACTTTTGAAAATCTTGTCGTTCATTAACAATAATGAGCCTTACAAAAAACCCTGGGATGACTGCTAACTACAAAGATCTATAAGTAATGCTATATCTATAAGCAATCCTGATATTTTAAAAAAGCAATTCTTTCTGATACAGCCCCCATTAAAGAGTATCCTGAAATATAAACAAAAAATCCCATTAAAA
This sequence comes from Eretmochelys imbricata, assembly GCF_965152235.1. Classification (NCBI taxonomy): domain Eukaryota; kingdom Metazoa; phylum Chordata; order Testudines; family Cheloniidae; genus Eretmochelys; species Eretmochelys imbricata. The sequence goes on from NC_135577.1 coordinate 116,564,866, forward strand.
AAACCCCTGTATATATGTTTTCCCCATTGTTCTCCTGTTGATGCTTACAAACATTTTTCTAGAAAAGAAACTAACAGACAGACAACACAGAGGAAAAATGAAATGACTATGAACTATGTGCTGTCAAATGCACAAAGTTTAGATTAACTGGACAGGAATTGTCATTTACTGTATGTACTGGGCCTACCGCAATGAGTCCCAGATATAGTTGAGCCCCCTGGGCACTACTACAATATAAATGTTAAATAAAAACAACTGAAAAAAATTAAAGGATTTTTTTAACCTAACTTCTTTCAGTTACTGTACACTTGGGTGTTATTTCTAACTATAGGACTCAATCTCGCAATGAGATCTGCTAACATTGACCCCGCCGCTTCACAAAGCCCTGTTACCTTCAAGGTAACTCCACAGGGGTTTGCATTAGCAGATCTCACTGTAGGATCAGAGCAATAGTAGATTACAATATTTTCAGATAGAAAGGTGGCTTTCAAGTTGTTAGGTTTCCTTTAAAAGTTGTCAGTAAGGAACCGAAATACTGAATAAATACATTTAAATACTTGTACATATATATATTTGATGCACATTAAACTCATGCTTATCCCAATTTCAGCAGAACCCTGTGAAGTTCTCTGGGGCCCCACCTGAGCAAAACATTTAAGCACACGCTTAAGTCCAGCTCTACTCAGCAAGGAACTTCGCTTTAAGCACATACTTAAGTGCTTTGCTCAACAGGGATGGAATGACATCTGCCTATGTATTTGTACAATGCCTACTAGAATGAGGCCCTCATTCTGAATGGAGCCTTTGGGTTCATCCACAATATAAACAGAACAACTTCCTTTTATATTTAGTTCCAATTTGCTTTATTTATGTTACAGTAGTGCCTAGAGACACTAGGGACTAGAACCCCACTGTGCAAAGCAATAGTCTCAATAAGTGGACTAACATTTAAAAGTGCCGAGCACCCAACAGGTCCCACTGACTCTGATGCAAAGAAATAAGTTTCTAGCACTTTAGAAAATCAGGCCCCAATTTTAGAGAGCACCTAAGCACTTGTCTAAACATCCTTCCTGAGCAATGTTGCTTCCCTGAAGCAGGGTCATTTTTAGATGCCTACATATTGATTTGCAAAAAGAAAAGGAGTACTAGTGGCATCTTAGAGACTAACCAATTTATTTGAGCAGCTCACGAAAGCTTATGCTCAAATAAATTGGTTAGTCTCTAAGGTGCCACTAGTACTCCTTTTCTTTTTGCGAATACAGACTAACACGGCTGCTACTCTGATACATATTGATTTGGGAGCCTAATTTTACACTCTTTCGGTGAAATCCTGACCCCACAATAGTTAATAGGAGTTTTGCCATTAATGTCAATGGGGCCAGGATTTCACCCCTAGTTTTGAAAATGTCCTTCATTAACAATAATGAGTCTTACAAAAAACCTCAGGATGTCCTCTAACTACAAAGATCTGTAGGCAGTGCTATTTTAGTAACATTACAAAGACACTGTTATAACATTCTGAGCTTATTTAAAAATGACTTCCTACAGTTTATAACTATTCTCTCCCCTCCCCCTTTTTACAGTTTTATTCCTTCTCTGAGCATCTGCAAAACAGCTTGGTACAGTCTGAGATATTAGAGTTCAAATCTAAATGTACAGAGACTAGCAAAGGGAACCCTTACTACAAATATACAATTATCGGTTTAGTTACAATCTGTTTTTTTGGTGTTTTTATTCAATTTTAGAATATTATACACTAATTAAAAAAGCACTTTTCACAATATTAGTGACATGATAAAAAAGAACATTCCCTCCCTCGCACACAATTTACAACAAAATAGAGCACATTTATTTTGTGCCACAAAAACAGAGACAACCAAACAATTACACATTAGCAACAAATCTCCAACTATAAAGAAAAGCTTAGCCATACAACCAGCACAAACATCCACAAACTGTTCTACTAAAATAAGGTAAAATAAAAGTTTTCAGTCAATTTACAGCATTTTGAACCCGTTTATGACTATGATCTATTTGATCATAATTGGTCTCATATTCATGGATAGGGCTTATGTAAGAAAACTGAAATCTTGCAAATAAAGGAAGCTTTTGTTGTTCCTGTGAAATGACAGAGGTTGAATTTAAATTGTTTGTGAAACTAACATTATGCATTCTACAGTTTAACACAGTAATCACTAAGAAGTTAGGATGGCAGCTGTTGTACATGTTAAGCTAACAAATGTTACGTGACCAGAGATGACTGGCGTGACATGTGGCTGTAGCCCTTTTATACAGTCATGTTACCAACTATTTAAAAAATGTTCACAAAAAGTCCTTTAAAAATATTATTCTCAAGAAGTTCATGGAAAACTGGTCCTATAGTAAAAAGAACAGGAGCACTTGTGGCACCTTAGAGACTAACAAATGTATTTGAACATAAGCTTTCATGGACTAATCCACTTATCCAGCTTATCCTCGAAAGCTTATGCTCAAATAAATTTGTTAGTCTCTAAGGTGCCACAAGTACTCCTGTTCTTTTTGCAGATACAGACTAACACTCTGGTCCTGTAGTATTTATCCCCATCCAGCTGTTTATCATTTTGTTAGTATGCACAATCTAAGATTTACATTAAAAAAATAATCAGACAAGAAGCAATTGCCTTCCAGAAAAAAAATCAACAACACTATGACCTGAAGCGGGACTAGTTTGTCTGGAACCAGAGGGCAAGTATTACATGTCCAACAATTAATTATCAGTCCAAACTTTTGTATCTATGATCATAAATCTACACACATCCCCATAAGTAAGTACAGACAGAAATCTGTTTGTCCTCTAGACAGATTCCAGCAGTCAGTGTGAACTGTAATATTTAAATATCAATCCCTTTTATCCTCATCCTCGAGTATTGCAAACACTTTTTTTTTTGATGGATCCAGATATGTCTGATTTTCAATATTCTTTCTGTAACTCGTACCTTTGTATCCTCCATTTTGATAAAAATTTATATATGCAAAGGCCTGCCTGGTTGCTGCTACCACTTCATTCATCTCTCAAGTAGCTACATATGACGCCATTTACTAGAAGGGTCCAACTGAGTCTAACACTGGACAATTTCCTGAAAGCAATTGTTTTACCTGATGATCTCACATCATCAAAGCAGCTTCCCATTTGACTTCCATTAAGGTCAGTTCAGTAAAACATTTATTACTTTAAACAGAGCTGGGAAAGCTATTTATAAAGAACAATTCATTAGTCTAATTTTACCCTTATTTTTTATTCATGAATTTTTCAAATATCAGACCTGAATTTTACGAACTTGTTGGAAATTACTCAATGAATGTTTAAGCAATGGACAGCTCATGAACTGGGTCTGCTGAATGTATTCTCTATTTGTTATCAGTGTTATGTGAACTGGGTGGCAGGATTAGGGAATTTTTATGACGTTGTAATCTTTTCTTTTCAAGGTCACTTGAGGTAGGCCTTGCCTGATACATCATTGCTAGATTAATTAGGCTACTGTAATAATAGGACTTGATCAGACTTAAAATAGAATTTCTTACATCACATGTAAACCAAATAATGCACATAGCATATTTTCAAACAGCATAACATTAAAGCACACTAGGGACCTTTAGTGAGCACCAGCAGGGTCTACATGGACCAAAAGTGTGCTTCAGAATTCACACCCCCATAGAGTGCATTACCCTATTGTGTAGATAAGGTGTTAGAGAATAAAAGAAGTTTAAAAAAATCTATTGTCTTAAACTGTGGGTCTGAGAGGGCATTTGACTGAAGGTGGCTAGTATTTGCAAGCATCACAGGAGGAGTGGGCCTTTAGAAGGGATCTAAATGAGGAAAAAAAGGGGATCTGGTACACTGGGATTGGGACTGTTGAAGATAATATTGAATGAAATATGACACATAGATAAAAGAAAATAGACATGAGCTCATTTGTTCAGGTTTACCTGTCATGTGTCCTCATAAAGTCCCAAAACTTCTTAGTGCCATTCTAGAAAAAAAACAAAAAAACCTCATCAATACAATTAGTTCCCAATGAAAATTGGCTACCTGAAGTCAAACATCATTTTAACAGCAGCAACTTCCTTCTTTGGCAAAGCTGGCTGTATCTGGAATATATTTATTGATTTTTGACCACAAACAGTAGTGTTGCAGGTACAACTATTTAATTTTCAACTAGAAACTGGAAAGGGCTGAGGAAGGGACTAAATGCTTACCTACCACTTTGTAAGAGCAAAGGCAAATATGTTGCAAACATGTGCCTAAAATAGGTACCTAACTCTATATGTAGGCACTTAAATCAAAGATGCCTGATTTTCAGAAGTACTAAGAACCCATATCTCCCAGTGACTTCAGTCTATTCTGATTTAAGTACCCAGGAGTACTTAAGTACCTTAAGGAGACTGGCTTTAGGCACCCAATGTTTGACAATCTAGGCTCTAGTTTCCAGCAGAACGATGTTCACTTACAAGAATATGTTACTGAATAGTTTCATCCGGATTGATAGATGGCAAAAGCATGCACATAACAGCTAAAAATATTTGCAACAGAATAAAATCTATTAAAACTGATAATCTACTGTGCTACCTACCATTCACTTGTTTACTTCCAAGATAATCTTGGACCAAATTCAATAGACTTGTGCTTCCAACATCACAGCTGAATTTGACCCCCTAAACTGTAATCATTTCCCCCACAGATTTAATAGATATGTTGACACTTGTTTTAGACATATAATTTCATATTGTATAGTCTATGGTATATCTATTAAGACACTTCAGATGAACTCAACACAAGAATAAGCCCTTTTCCATCACCTTAAATACAAATTCTCAGATGGTATAAATCAGCAAAGCTCCATTGAAGTCGAATAGAACTATTCCAATTTGCATCAGCTGAAATGTGGCCTACAGATTTATTCCCTTAAATCACATTTTGGGTTTACATGATAAATTGGGAGCCACCTGAAGGAATCACCTCTTTTGGTAACCACCTTTCTTTAATTGGACATGCAAGAGGTAGACCTGTTGAGGACTTGGATATCTAAAAGATACTGTGATGGGGTGTGGCCCCCTGCTGGAGAACCTGTGGTCCTACTACATCCCACCCCAGGAAGGAGCAAAGAAGGTGGGTCCTCCAGGCCTTCCTATAGAGGCCTTGTGGAAGTAGCCAATCAGAGCCCAGCAGGCTCAGCTAAAAGGAGCTGGAGGGGCTGAGAAGGTCAGTTCCTGGCTGGGGTCAGTGGGGTAAGAAAGAGTGTTCCTTTTCTCTGGCCGCAGGAGATTGACTGGCTGCGCGCCCCCGCCCTCCCAATTCCATCGCCAACTCATCTGCAACTAGGGACAGCGATGGCTGAGGCCTGGAGAAGGGGACTCCTGCACATACTGCTTGCAGATCAAACTACCACCGGAGGGACTCGAGGACTGGAGGAGTGAGTGAGACCAATTTGTCTAGGTGGTCTCGGTTCGGCCTGTATACCAAGGTTAGCCAAGCCTGAAGGGGACGGAGCGGCAGCCTGGCACGCTGTACCACATACGTGCAAGCAGCCATATGGCTGAGCAGTTTCAGGCAATTTCGTGCCATATTACGGGGGAATCTTCTGAGATCCTCTATGATGGTGCCCATGGCGAGGAAGCGAGATTTCGGGAGGAACGCCCTGGACGACCTGAGTCTAGGAGAGCTCTGATGAACTCTATCCTCTGAGTGGGAGTTATGGTCACTTTGCCACCTTCAGAATGAGGACAAGCCTGTGGAATGTCATCCGCAGCTGGCTCACGTGGACCTCCACTTGGGCCTGATTAGCCAGTCATCTAGGTATGGAAATACTTAGAATCATAGAATCATAGAATATCAGGGTTGGAAGGGACCCCTGAAGGTCATCTAGTCCAACCCCCTGCTCGAAGCAGGACCAATTCCCAGTTAAATCATCCCAGCCAGGGCTTTGTCAAGCCTGACCTTAAAAACTTCCAAGGAAGGAGATTCCACCACCTCCCTAGGCAACGCATTCCAGTGTTTCACCACCCTCTTAGTGAAAAAGTTTTTCCTAATATCCAATCTAAACCTCCCCCACTGCAACTTGAGGCCATTACTCCTCGTTCTGTCATCTGCTACCATTGAGAACAGTCTAGAGCCATCCTCTTTGGAACCCCCTTTCAGGTAGTTGAAAGCAGCTATCAAATCCCCCCTCATTCTTCTCTTCTGCAGGCTAAACAATCCCAGCTCCCTCAGCCTCTCCTCATAAGTCATGTGTTCTAGACCCCTAATCATTTTTGTTGCCCTTCGCTGGACTCTCTCCAATTTATCCACATCCTTCTTGTAGTGTGGGGCCCAAAACTGGACACAGTACTCCAGATGAGGCCTCACCAATGTCGAATAGAGGGGGACGATCACGTCCCTCGATCTGCTCGCTATGCCCCTACGTATACATCCCAAAATGCCATTGGCCTTCTTGGCAACAAGGGCACACTGCTGACTCATATCCAGCTTCTCGTCCACTGTCACCCCTAGGTCCTTTTCCGCAGAACTGCTGCCTAGCCATTCGGTCCCTAGTCTGTAGCGGTGCATTGGATTCTTCCGTCCTAAGTGCAGGACCCTGCACTTATCCTTATTGAACCTCATCAGATTTCTTTTGGCCCAATCCTCCAATTTGTCTAGGTCCTTCTGTATCCTATCCCTCCCCTCCCTACTTGCACTTGTCACTTCCGCAGGAAGGCTGCCATGACTGCCACACACTTGGTGAACATCCAAGGGGGCCACTGAGAGGCCAAAGGGGAGAACTGTGACCTGACGGTGGGCGTTTTTGACCATGAAACAGAGGAACTATCTGTGGGACGGAATTCTGGACACATGAAAATCTTCATCCTTCAAGTCGAGGGGCGTACCAGTCTCTGGATCCAGGGAGGGAATAATGGAAGCCAGGGAGCCCATGAGGAACTTAAACTTCTTCATGAATCTGTTTAGGTTTCGCAAGTCTAAAATAGGCCTGAGCCCACACTTGGCCTTTGGGATTAGGAAATACCGTGAGTAGAACTCCCTGCCCCTGAATTCCAGAGGGACCTCTTCTACTGCGCTGAGTTGTAGAAGCATTTGCACCTCCTGCACTAGAAGTTGCTCTTCAGAAGGATCCCTGAAGAGGGAAGAGGAGGGAACAGAATTGGAGAGAATATCCCAACTCTACTGTGCTCAAGACCCATTGGTCTGAGGTGATTCAGGATCCGAACTGGTGCATCGCCCCCGGGCACACCTTTAAAAGTTTGGTTTAGAGGCTGAGGGCTGCTTTGCTGCACCTTGGCCCTGGGTTAGTGGAGTACTGAGAGGGCCTCCATCTATTACTCCTGCTATAGTCCTGTCTACGAGGAGCTGAGTAGAAGCGTTGCAGCTTAAATGGCTTTCTTTGGTGGGGTGACATATGAAGCCCCAAGGACTTCAAGGTTGCCCCGAGTCTTTCAGGCTGTGGAGCTTAGTGTCCGTTTGCTCCAAGAAGAGTCCTAAACAGTCAAAAGGCAAGTCCTGAATAGTCTATTGGACTTTGTGTGGGAGTCCTGACACTTGAAGCCATGAGCTCCATCTCCTGGCTATCGCAGTTACCATCATATGGCTTGCTAAGTCCATCCAGTCAATGGAGGCCTACAAGGAGGTCCTCATGACGACCTTGCCCTCCTCCAGGACAGCCACAAACTCCAAATGGGAGTCCACCGGAAGCAGTTCCTGAAATTTGGACAGCATGTTCCAGGAATTATAGCTAAAGCAGCTAAGGACTGCCTGCTGGTTGGCAATGTGAAGCTGGAGACCCCCGGTAGAATACACCTTCCTACTGAAGAAATCCAGCTTCTTTACCTCCTTGGATTTAGGAGTCAGCCCCAGTTGTCCCTGCCTTTCCTGCTGGTTGGCCGCCTCTACCACCAGAGTACCGGGTTGAGGATGAGTAAACAGATACTCATACTCTTTGGAGGGCACAAAATATATCCTCTCCACCCCTTTTGCTATGGGGGGGGGAAGAGAGGAGGGTTTTTGCTACAACACCTTAGTGGTTTAATGTATAGTCTTAATGAGGGGCAAAGCCACCCTCAAAGTACCTTCAGGGACCGAATGTCAACCATAGGGTCAGTCGGTCTCTGACACCTTGTCTACCTAAGCCACCCTCCTGAGCAACTCTTGGTATGCCCTGTTGTCCATGGCAGGCAGTGTGGTGGAAATGCCCATCACCACTTCATCCGGGGAGGATGAGCAAGATGCCCGTGGGGGCACTGGGTCTTCCTGACCCTCTGGTTTGCAGGGATCCCCTTGTGCCGAAATGCTGTGGCAGGAGTGCTGCTGATTTCCGGGCCTGCACCCTTCTTGGTACTGGCCCCGTTGCCAGGTTCCGCAGTGGTGTCAGCCTGCATGCCCATCTCCTGCCCTTGCGGAGGTTCCCAGGTTGTCGATGAAGGAGGGACCCGTGGCTCCAAAGCCACCAACAAGGATTTAGACCCCGGCCCTTGGGCTTGTTGGAAGGCCCACAGGGTCCAAAAGGGCAACTGAGCCGGTGCTTGACACTGTGGAGACCAGGACATCATGGGTAGCTGCTGCCCTTCCTCTTGTCTCGAGCAGTGCTGAGAGCAGTGATGGCTTCACCTAGAGGCATGCAACTCCACCTCCAAGTCCAACGAGGACTCTGACAGTGCAGAGCGGTGCCGTGGTGAGGGCGAGTGGTGCCCCATCATCATCGGCTTGCCCCAGAGGGCACAGTGCCTCTTTGCTGCACCAGTGCCATTGTCAGTGTGGGGGACTGCGCTGTCATCGCTATGAGGTCCCATGCCGCCTCAGAGGTATCCTCCCAACACTACCACACGTGGGAGTCCACTACAATCGGACTCTATAGATGTCCCTCTGAAGCCAGAGTCAACGGTGCTGGCTGAGTCAGAGCCAGAGCAGGGTGTCCTGGCACAGGACACACCCCACTGGTGCCTCCTTGGTCCACTACTTTAATGGGAGAGCAGTATACCTTAAATGGAACCATCATGCCTTCATTTATGCCCCACACTATTTTTGCTCACCCCAGGAATCTCTTTGAGGAAGGTGGATATTCAGATTATGGAGAGGGAGAACAGAGCCTGAATTAAAGTTTATGAAGCATTAATTTAAATGTAGGCAATTAATCCCTGTGGGATTGTTGAGATTATGCTTTGAGGGTGCAGCAGTCCTCTTGGCCTCCTGTGCTTTGCAAATTACAGAACCTGACTGCCATGAAACACTTATAGAAGGGTTTCCACAGAGCTGAGGAAAATTATACTATGGAGCTGGAATCATGCTCTCCTGTGCCCCCAACACAGATGCACCAAATCTGAATCCCCTCTGATCACATATGCCCCCATTTACAATAATGGGATCTGGCCTATGAGTTGTACATAACTTTAAACAGAAAACAAGAGACTCAGAAATAAAGGAGTTATCAGGATAGGAAGTCCACGTTTTCTGTGAAAATGACTAGCGTTTGCCCACATACAGTTCATTATCTAGATGGTAAATACATTGAAAGGTTTCATTATTATTACTGACTTTTTAATGTACAGTGTCACACCCATAAAAGGGTTAAACTAATTTGCATTGGGTCCTTCAAGGTGCTGTTCATCATCATGCATTGATCAGATAATGCTGTAAGTGTATCTTGTGGTTATATCTGAATAATAATCCATTTTATATATCCAACCTGCACCTGTCCAAATAAATAAATCAATAAACAAATGAAACATTCCAACATCCCACTGTTTACAGTGGCAAAAACTCAAATGAGCACCATTCACTCCTATTGTCCAAGTCTAATGTAATTTGAAGTCAACTGTATAGAGCTGAGTTTCTATTGTGCCGAATGCCTGGCTCTCTGCTAACAGACTAGCATAAAGGCTGCTAATTATTAATAGCATGTAAACAGTTACCAATGGTTCCTATACTGCTCTATGTACTTTACAGTACATTAAATCTAACCAGCTTTGTCCAGCAGTAAGTAGTATCATTTTATTGAGTTCTTTCCTCTGTTTAACACAAGATATATATTCACAACATAAAATGGTGCATAGTTTTATACATATAGAAGTCATCCTAAACAAGCTATGTGCTACACAGACTGTAGTTTAAGTTGCACTGATGAAATAGGTCACTTTATTCTTGCTTCTCTTTATGTGTGCAAATAACCCATTCCTGCCTTTGATGGTGTTCTGCTACCACGGCTGCTGTGGAGTTTGGGAGAACTGAAGCACTGATAACTATGTTCATTGTCATTCCAACAGAATAATCTTTCCATGAAATTAAAAATATATCACACTTCATTTTATTAAAACATATACACACATTTATAAAATAGTGCCATTTACAAAGCTTATCAAAGACTGATCAAAATATCTCTCAATGGTATATATTAGTTATTACAGATTTGTGCAAGGTTTAAACTCAGATGCTATGAAAAAGAGGAGTACCTTAAATCTGAAATATATTTAAACAATTATTGTTAGAACAGGAACATAAGAACGGCCATACTGGCTCAGACCAATGGTCCATCTAGCCCAGTACCCTGTCTTCCAGCAGTGGCTGGTAAACATGTCTTACACCGAAAAAGATATACTGTATGTTATGTTAGCCTTTACCTGTTTCCAAGTGGCAGCTCTGGCAGTCAAACAACATCCTGGGATAATATATATTATGTGAATTGATAAATCTCTAAGCACAAAGTAACCATATCCCCTTTCTGTATTTAGTGATCAGGCTCTACTGTGGTGCAATACTGCACTCGTGCACATGGTATGTTTAAGTCAAGAGTTGTATTTCAGGAAAGCTAGTATGCGAGACAATTTCAGTCTCATATTACTTGAAAGAGAGATTATTTACATAGGGAGAAACTAAATAGTCTGTTTTTTCTTGGAAAGGCAAGTCTGAATGAGAACTTTAGCAGTGTGAAAACAATTATTTAATAAAAACCCATTGTAAATAAAATCGCCACAAGTTCAAAAACCAGAGCACAAATTTGGGTCAGTCTTTTACTTTTTTAAATCCCTTTCATAGGGGGAAAAAATCAAAATATTAGTCCTTTTATAGTTTACAAAAAGAAATAACTGAAATTAAGAGGTTATTTAAATCCTTTTAAGTATGTAATGAAACTTATGGCCTCAGACTTCATGTCACAAAAGATATAGGCTGGGATTCTGAGAGGGATTTCAGCATTTTGACTGCCAATCTCCATTAGTCTCCTTTGGAAATCACAAACAAAATAAATGATGCCTGCCTAACTAAAGGTATAGTTTGTTTTCTTAAAAAATAAAATAAAATAAAAGTTACCCAGAGGAAGAAATAAAATATTCCTCATTGCCAGGAGGATGAAGGGACAGGTTCATGGGTGCTCCAGGACTGGAGCACCCACGGGGAAAAATTGGTGGGTGCTCTGCATGCACCAGCAGCCAAGCTCCCTTCCCCACCCCCCCGCCTCACCTCACCTCCACCTCCTCCCCTAAGCACACCGTGTCCCTGTTTCTCCCCCTAGCTCCTAGTGCTTGCTGCCGCGAAACAGCTGTTTCGCAGTGTAACAAACTCCGGGAGGGAGGGGGAAGGAGTGGGAATGTGGCTCGCTCAGGGTAGAAGGCGGGGAAGAGGCGGGGCCGGGGCGGGGATTTGGGGAAGGAGTCCAATGGGGCAGGGAGGGGGCAGAATTGGGGCAAGGGGGTGCAATGGGGGCACAGCAGGGGCAGAGTCGGGGGGGCCGGGGCAGAGGCGGGTCGAGCATCCACCGGCACCAACAGAAGTTGGCGTCTATGGACAGGTGTGAACAGAGGAGAAGAGTAATGGTAAAAATCCATTCCAAGACTAAGGCAGAAACCACACTTGCTTTTGGCAAGCTTCCACTTAACCATATAATCTTGGTTTCTCAGCTTATGCATTTGGAAAGGAGAATTTGAGGAACTAAGGCCCTGAGACAAAGCCCGGTGAAGTCTATGGAAACCTTTCCACTGACTTCAAGCAGGCTTTGAATCAGGCCCTTCCCTGTTCCCTATTTTCACCTGAACCTTCATCCATTTCCTTTCTCCCAACTCTCATGTTAGTCTCATGCTAGTCTCATGCAGGCTCTAGAAACATATATAAACCGAAAAGAAATATTCATATCACTAGGAATTTAACCACATATATACAATTATCCTTGCTTAAATTCCCAGGCAACCCAGCACAGTACATGAGAAAGAATGGTTACCAACCCTTCTGAGATGTGTTGCTTATGTCCATTCCACGTTAGGTGTACGTGTGCTGCGTGCACTGTCGCCAGAGATTTTTCTGTCAGTGGTATCATTGGGACGACTCTAGCATTCTCTGGTGCCATGCGCTCATACCTGGCATCATCTCTAGCCTGCTAGTGAGATGAAAGAGTATGCACCAATGATCAAGTCACTGCCCTACAAATATCCTGGATAGGGACCTGGGCCAGAAATGCCACTGAGGAATCTTGAGCTCTCCTCAAGTGGGTAGTCAAGACAGAAGGAGGTATGGCACCTGCCTGCTCATAGCATGTGCAAATGCAGGAAGTGATCCAGGATGAAATTCTTTGGGCCGAAATTGACAGGCTTTTCTTCCTATCTGCTACTATCACAAAGAGCTATGTGGAGCCTCCTGGCTGAGGTAATCGCTACCAGGAAGGCGACCTTCCTGTAGCCCAGAGCCCCAGCTCAAGGAGGCCTGGGGGTGCAAAAATAAATCACAGGCAGCAATCTCCAACTCCAGACCGCTAAAAGTGTTGCAGTGCAGCAGGGCACCCAGGCAGGCTGCTAGCACAGAAGCAGCTGCCTCCCAGACCCCACATCAGCTCCTACACCCCAATCCCCAGCCCCCTCCTGCACCAAACTCCCTCCCAAGAAAAAGACTTGTATACAGAGGCCCCACAAAATCTAATAGCCCCGGGCCCACAGGAGAGTTAATCCAGCCCTGATGACAAGGGGCACGATGCCAGCAGCTCAAAGGGAGAGCCTGTGAGTCTTAACAAGACCAGATTTAGATCCCATAATGGAACAGGTTCATGAATATGCAGGTAGAGTCTCTCCAAGCCCTTGAAAACAAAAACAAAAAAAAAAAACAACCTACAATCTACCACAGGAGGAAGGTGGGAATGGCCATTAGGTGTAACTTAATCAATGAAATAGCTAGGCCCTTCTGTTTCAGATGAAGCAGATACTCTGGCATGGGACTGGAGAGGTGACCTAGGAGGTGAGGGGCCTCATTGAGGCCACACAGAGAAACGCTTCCACTTGGCGAGGTAAGTGGCTCTAGTAGATGGTTTCCTACTATCTAGCAATACCTGGCGGACTTACTCTGAACGGGCCCGCTCCGCTGAGTTTAACCATAGAGCTTCCACATGCTGAGGTTAAGGGCCTTGCGGTTCAGATGGAACAATCGGCTGTGATCTTGTGACAGCTGACAGCAAGGCATGGTTTTGCATTTCTGTCAGTTTTATTTGGAATTATATCCAGCTTGGGAAAAGCAGCCAGCTACCCTTCAAATTAATGGTCAGATGATTTAGATTTATTAAATGTATAGCTGGAATCTTGTTTGTAAAATACATGTAAATAAGGAAAGGGGTGTGTGGGTGTGCTGTGATCTTGTGAGATCAGATCTGCGAAGAGAGCGAGTGGCGTCAAGGTTGCCAGCAAGTCCCTAGTCTCAATGAACGCCTCTGGTGTAGACAGTACCGCAATCCTGTTGGTGCTGCTTTGACCCTCCAGTGCCGAGGAATGGTCCAGGACAGAATTCAATGGTCCTGCCTACGAGGCGGAGTTGATGGTGCCGCCCTCGGAGTGGGGGCAGACGAGTAGCCAGATTCAGGTTGGACTCCACTGTGCTCCCCGTGCTTGGCTCTCTTCAGAGTTGGGGAATATTCCCTCAAGGCCAGCTACTTCTTATGTTTCTTCTTCGGCATTGGTAAAGGAGAATGATGCCAAGAGTTTCTCCCAGCAGCTCTTGACTGGGTGCCAGGTTGGACCAGCTTGACGCCAAGAGGTATGGAGCACCACCTCCATTAAGAGGGACTTCAACCTGGCCTCCCCGTCCTTGATACGGGTCTTGAAGTCTTGACAGATCAGGCAGAGGTCCCTGATACGACTCTCCCTCAGGCCCTTCAGAGAACTTGAGTGCAGGTCACTCACAGACATGGACTTGCTGCAGGTGGCACAGGGCTTGAAACCCGGGGCATGCCCAGCACCAGGAGCAGACGAAACTCCAGTAGGGCGAGAAGTGCCAACTAACTATATACACGTAATCTACAACAGTCCAAACGGAGAAAATAAAGAACTGGGATAGGGAAATCAGCAAAAAGGACTAAACTAAGACCACGTAGAGTTTGTCGAAGCAAGAGGAGCTCTTCCAGTGACTGTCATGGTCGGTAAGAAGACACTGAGATGGTGTGGAGCTGGCCAGGCCCCTTATACCAGCGCAGGAGCGCATGGCACCAGAGGGCGCTCTAGCCAGCCCGATGCATACCACTGAGGGAAAAATCTCCAGCAACTGTGCATGCAACGCACGCACACCTAATGTGGAATGGACATGAGCAAGCACTCGATGAAGAACTTTGCCTTTAATGATAAAAATGTGTCCAGGTAATAAAATTTTATAAGTACACAGATTTAGTTCTTCCTGCTCTCTCTACCACACCACCATGCTACAATAGAAAAGTTCATACATCGAGCCAAATTCTGCTGCTATCCCTGGGCAACGCCACTGAAATTAATGGATTGAAGATCAGTGTAATAGAAAGCAAAATGTGGCCTATTATATCAATAGCATCTACCCCAAAAGTTGTGCTGCACTGTATTTTTTTTATTTTTTGTAGCCTGAAACATTTAGGAACACTTGGGATACAACCAGCATGGGTCATGTTAGAGCAGCATTTTCTTCTAGCACGTTAACAAGGACATTCTAAACCAAACTTGCAAAAAACTGCATCAGTTGTAGTTAACTACAAGACTTAGACCCTCCTTATTGTACACAGCAGGTCACTTTTGTTGGGGAGCGAAGAAGGTGGGTGCTCATTGGAGGCTTGTGTGTTAGCCCTGTTGCTTGCCTGCTTTGCTACATACTGGGTAAAATACACTTTTAAAATGTTTTGTTCAAAATAATTCTCTAGATCTTTAATTTAAATTATTGTATGCAGATTTCTTTTCTATCCCTCCCTGATATCTCAGCTGATAAACGCTGTTCATTTTACAATGTAACTTCTAGTGACACCTGCACGAGAACAGGGATAGGCAGCTACTGCCGTCCTTAACTTAACATTGTGCACCCAGACTTGCAGTGAATATGAAAATATGTAAAATATGGAATGAGTAAACATATCACACAGTGGGTTGAGTCAAAGATGGAGGGGCCAGAAATCCAGTACAGGTTGGTCATATCCAAAAGGTATTTGGTGGCCTATGTGACATGAGTTTGGTGGTTTCCACTAGACAAGTACCCACATCACAAAATCATGTTCAAAACTGCCATTAGTTGGCAGTCCTAGTACAGGCTTCAAGGATTGACTGAGCCATGTAACCAAGAGATCAGTCTTGCAGTACAATTGCTGGGCCATATGGGGAAGCTTGCACTGATGCAGCTTATGCTATCCTGTAGCGTGTGTGTGCAAAGAAAGAGATTCAGTCTTTAAGGTTGTAAACCCAGCAACTTCCACATAAGCAAATATATAGTAAGAAAGTAAAATTGGAATTTAAAGTTTAAATGTCTTAGTCTTTTTGGAAGTTACAACCTTATGTATAAATTTATAGCAGTATGTACAAAACAGGAATAATTAAAGGCAGCATTTTAAATATGTTATATGCCATATAATTGCTAAATATTATTAGTGTCTATAATCTACTATACTATAACCCTAAATATTTAGCGATGAGAGACTAAATTCCTCTCTCATTTGCTTTGGTGGAAATCAAGTACACTACCACTGAAATCAAGAGTTATTTTAAATTTCCACTGGTTTGAAGAGCAAAACTTGACATAATGTGTTTTGGACAAACAGTTATACAATTTTGTTTCAACCACATTTAGCCAAACTCTGGGTAATTACTTGGGGCTTCTATTTTATTGGATATACTTATGGTATTTAACAATCAGGAAAGCTATTGGATTGAAGGCACTTGTCTATTAAACCTGTGTTTAGTCACCGGAAGCTGCTACTTGCACAGATTAACAGAAAACGTCCACAGAATGTACCCTCCTACCAGTCTGCCCAACATCAACAAGAAGGTTTCATACTCCATGCCTATTCAAACCTTGGCCTCTTTAAAGAGGCTGGACAATCAGGGTTACAGATAGCGCTGCTTATGATGGTGGGATTTTCTGTGTTGTGGACATACACCCAAAATAAACTGCTAAATTAATTTCACATAAACCACAGAGAAATCTTCCAATGGCAATTATTATCTATTGTTTGCATTACAGTAACATCTACAGACCCAAAGATCCAGGCACTAAACAAATATAGTGGGAACAATTCCTGCCCCAATGACTTTACAATCCAGTTAGAAGGCAGACCCAAGTGGGTATAAACAGAGGGAGTGGAGGCGGGAAGGCAAATATATTCTGGTACAGATTGCCTATATGGACAAATTGTGAGTAGTGAGCTTCTTATGACAGAACCAGTAGTGGCCTTCTGGTCTCTATCAATCTGGACTGGATTCAACCAAGTGACCTAGAGATGAAACATTCCATATTTCTGTAAGCCACTTAGTCTTTATGAAGTTATCATAAATTGTGTTCTCACCTGATCCACTTATTCTCTTTGCAGGGTTATAAAAAACATACAGGAAGGTAATGTCCATAGTGCAAGGAAATTATGGTAATCTTTCCTACAATAAAAGTGAGACTCTAAATTAAATCAGATAAGAGAATGAATTGCCAAATAACAGTTTCAAGACAAAGTCAGTGGTGCCAAACCCTGTTTAATCCCCGGTAATCCACCTTCTAGAGTTTTAGAGCTTTGTTACATGTAAATGGTTAAATTTTGCCTTATTCTGTTCTCAATGTTCCATTAAGATTTGGAGTCTTACTTCTCAAATTGTACATATCTGAGCACTTTTTCTTGCAGTTTATTTCCAAATGCAAGCAGTTTGCTCCAGAGCAGTAGTTCTCAAACTAGGGCCGCTGCTTGTTCAGGGAAAGCCCCTGGCAGGCTGGGCCGGTTTGTTTACCTGCGCGTCCATGGGTTCGGCCAATCGTGGCTCTCACTGGCTGCAGTTCGCTACCCCAGACCAATGGAAGCTGCAGGAAGGGCGGCCAGCACATCCCTCAGCCCGCACCGCTTCCTACAGTCCCCATTGGCCTAGAGCGGCGAACAGCAGCCAGTGGGAGTCGCGATCGGCCGAACCTGCAGACGCGGCAGGTAAACAAACCGGCCTGGCCCACAGGGGCTTTCCCTGAACAAGCGGCGGCCCTAGTTTGAGAACCACTGCTCTAGAGAGCTAATCTCTTTCCATAAAGTTATCTACACTAAAGTGTGGTGTTCAGAGTCTGGGCTTTTTGCATTTGGACACTCTAAACTTGCACCACATTGACCTCCTTGCGGTAGGAGCCAGTGGCAGAGCAGATGAGTGACTATGCTTGTGTGGCCAGTCTCAAAGAAAGCCAAAATCCACAGGAACAGGGCCAGTTAGTTCCTGCAGAACTTAATCACCAGGGAGCCTAGAAATCCATTTGCCACAGAAAAACGTGGGAATTGCATTTTACAGAGAATCTTTAGCTTTTACATTTTGTGAAAAAAATAAAACCATATACAATAGAATCCTGTTTATCCAAGCCTCCATTATTCAACTACACATGCTGTTGTGAAATCTGTATAAATCAACAAATTATATACTGAAAGAATGACACAGCAAGCCTGGACTTGTATGGGTGTAGCAGAATTCACACCTTGCACACTATTGTAGTAATCTTTTGTACAAGGCATGTCTTGTAAGGTATGATTTGAAAACTCACAATTTGCTGGTCACTACAGTCCTGATAAAATGCATGACAACACTGCATGTGAACTTGTAAGATTTCCCTCTATCATGTTAACACATGTTCCAAACCCCACAGCCCTGCACAAACAGAGCTTGGCAAACAGGTCAGTTCTGAACAAAGGAATATATGCTCTGCTTAATTTGCATTTAAGCAGTACACAGAGTCATCATGCAGGAAGAGAAACAAAGAAAGCTCAAACAGGTGAGAAAAAGCCAACAGGGAACATCTTTCCACACAGACTGAAAATATAAAAAGGACGGACAAACATCCCAAGACACCTCTCTTTGCCCATTGCATTCACTGCACCTGCAGAGACAAAGGAAGCATTTGCTGGACTCTGGGGGTGGGATCTTGACCTACAGGGTTTAGTCAGTAAGACTGCTTGAAAGCATGTGGCGAGAAACTTTGATTGAATCTCATATAGTTTAAGTTTGGTATTAGTAAACATCTCATCTTTATTTTTCTTGAAGCCATCTCTGATTTCTATGCCTCATTACTTATACTCAATTAAAATCTCTTTCTTTGTAGTTAATAAAGTTGTAATTAATAAGCTGTTGTGTCAGAGGGGAAATCAAATCAATATCTTAGATGTTTGTATACTAATGCAAGACACATGGGGAATAAACAGGAAGAACTAGAAGTACCAGTGAATAAACACAACTATGACAGTTGGCATCACAGAGAGTTGGTAGGATAATACACATGACTGGAATATGGGTATAGAAGGATACAGCTTGCTCAGGAAGGACAGGCAGGCAAAAAATGGAAGAAGCGTTGCCTTGTTTACAAAGTTGTATACACTCGCACTAAGGTTGAGATGGAAATAGGAGACAGACTTGTTGAAAGTCTCTGATAAGGACAAAAGGGGTAAAAAACAAGTGTGAGGTCATGGTAGGGTCTACTATAGACCACCTAACCAAGAAGAAGAGATGGATGAGGCTTTTTAAACAACTAACAATATCATATAAAGCACAGGTCTTGGTGGTAATGTGGGACTTCAACTACCCAGATATCTGTTGGGAAAATAATACAAGAGGGCACAGATTATCCAATAAATTCTTGGAATGCACTGGAGACATTTTTTTATTTCAGAAGGTGGAGAAAGCTACTAGGGGAGAGACGGATGTGTATTTGATTTTGACAAACCGGAAGGAACTAGTTGAGAATTTGAAAGCGGAAGGCAACTTGGGTAAAAGTGATCATGAAATAATAGAGTACATGATTCTAAGGAATGGTAGGTGGAAAAACAGCACAATAAAGATAATGGATTTCAAGAAAACAGAGTTAGCAAACTCAAGGAGTTGGTAGGTAAGATCCCATGGGAAGCAAGTCTAAAGGGAAAAATAGTTAGAGAGAGTTGACAGTTTTTCAAAGAGACATGATCAAGGACACAAGAACAAACTATGTCACTGAGTAGGAAAGACAAAGACAATGTATGGCAAGAGATCACCCTGGCTTAAACAGGAGATCTTCAGTGATCTTAACCTAAAAAGGAAAAAAAAAAAAAAAAAGAGTCCTACAAAAAGTGAAACGATGTCAAATTACAAAGGTTGAATATAAACAAACACCACAAGTATTTAGGGACAAAATTATAAAGGCCAAGTCACAAAATGAGATTAAAGTAGTTAGAGACATAAGGGTAACAAGAAAACATTCTACAAATATACTAGAAGCAAGAGGAAGACCAAGGACAGGATAGGCTCATTACTTAATTGGGGAGAGAGGGGAAGAGAACAGAAAATGTGGAAATGGCAGAAGTGCTAAACGCCTCTTTTGTTTCCACTTTCACCAAAAAGGTTAGTAGCAATCAGATATCTAACACAGTGAACACTGGTGAAAACAAAGTGGGATCTGAGTCTAAAATAGGAAAAGAACAAGTTAAAAATTACTTAGACAAGCTAGGTTTCAGAGTAGCAGCCGTGTTAGTCTGTATCCACAAAAAGAAAAGGAGTACTTGTGGCACCTTAGAGACTAATGCTCAAATAAATTTGTTAGATGTTTTTTGGTTTTTTTTTGTAGACAAGTTAGATGTCTTCAAGTAGGCAGGGCCTGATGAAATACATCCTAGAACACTCAAGGAACAGACTGAAAAGATATCTTAGTGATTATCTTTGAAAACTCATGGAAGACAAGAGAGATTCCAGAGGACTGGAAGAGAGCAAATATAGCGCCAATCTATAAAAGTGATAATAAGGACAACCTGCGGAATTACAGACCAGTCATCTTAACTTCAGTACCCAGAAAGATAATGGAGCAAATAACCAAGCAAGCAACTAAAAGGTGATAAGTAACAGTCAACATGGATTTGTCAAGAACAAACCCTGTCAAAACAACCTAATAGCTTTCTTTGATAGAGTAACAAGCCTTGTGGATGAGAGGAAGTAATAGATGTGGTATATCCAGGGCACTGGTTTTCAACCTGTGGGGGTAGTGGACTGTGTCTAAGGGATCCATGAAAGGTTGTTGTTACCATAGAACAAAGCGGTCTGCACCTCCATTTGAAAATTTTTAGGGGTCCACAAATGAAAAAAAAGGTGAAAACCACTGGCCTACAGAAGTCGTGGAATCTCTATCATTGAAGGTTAAACAAACACCGGTCAGGAATGGTCTAGTTATTACATAGACCTGCCTTGAGTGCAAGGGATTGGACTAGATGACCTATTGAGGTGCCTTCCAGTCTTAAATGTCTATGATTATCTAATTCAGTGTGTTTAAATCATTGTCTCAAATAGTTATTCAGACAATCAACTACCATATTATTCCCTTAAGAATTAATTAACTTAAAATATTTTGTACTATCCAGGACAGTGCGGGGCAGTTCAGGACATACATTTCTGTGGGGAAAATCTGGGACTGGGGGTGCATTGGGGTCATCCTGCAGTATAACTGAGACCGGTGAGCGCCAGAGTGTAACCTAAGTGTGGCAGGCTTGCAAACTGCAGTTACACACACACACACACACACACACACACACACAGGCTTGAATGCTGTCTATGAGTGGCCCAGGTGGGAGCTATTTCAGCAAGACATTCTAAGGCACCCAAGATTGCCAGGCAAGGGAGACACAGCTGCTCATTAGTCTGGATTGAACCCTGGTATGTCGCAAAGGATTTCTGTATAACAAAATTATACACCACTTTCTTTCCTATGTTAATAGATTAATCACAACAGTAAAATATTTTTAGGATTCAAACTTATTTTTTCCTTAAAATGTACACTTTGTACCATATGTTTATAGATGATAAAGAGCTGACAGTAATAGATTCCAAGGAGTTCTGGTCTTTCATAAATACTGTTCAGCACAGGAATATGCACAGAGAGCTGGGATAATCCCAAATCTCTTTACTCTTTAGCTGAATAAATAATTCTGTGTTATGGAGTATTGATGTATAATCTAACTTTGTCTTTGCTTACTTTTAAGCATTTAATTTGTGATATGAAGTGTGATAGCCCTTCACTGCGTTTAAACATATTTTGTATAGTAGGAGTCTCTTCACTTCAAAACCTCAGGATGGATTCTCAGATAGCATAAATCAGTGTAGCTCCATAGAAGTCAATGGAGCTATGTCAATTCAGACCAAGTGAGGATCTCACTCCTCATCTTCTTTTGTTTCCTTTTGAAGATGTGTATCAGAACTAGGAAACTGTTACAGAATTATCAGTCCCATAATTAAACAAGAAAATCAATTAAGTTAGTAATGTTCTTATAGACCATGCTAAATCTGAAAGAACAATTCAATAACCAGATATATTGTTTACCCTCTTCCATAACCAGTTTTACATATTTAAAACTTGCTACAGTATGTCTGATCTAAGTTTCTCATTTTTATCCTTGGGAAAACCATACATGACATATTAATATGCTAGTTTTTTGACGGATCTTATATTAAAGAAGTACAGTACTCTTGACCTATCTGAAAAGACTTCAGAGTGACAGGAAACCTCTGACCAGAAACAGCACTAATCAGAGTTGCCAAGAGACCTGCACCATTCAGTGTCTCCACTCACTTACCTATTTGCATCACACTGCATATGCTGGGGTGAATTAAGCCTCATCTTCAAAAGCAGTTTGCAGAATTAAGTAGTGATATCAAGGAACTATTTCCTACTAACAAGTTTCTAAAAACAAACTTATTAGGAAGAATCATTAATTTGTTTCTCAGAATTATGGCGCGACAAAGTATTTTTTGTTTTTAGTATGTACTACAAAAGTCAGAGGAAAGGGGATTTCCAAAGTTTCTCTAATTCCGTTAATGAAGTATTGAGAACCATTACTTAAAAAAACCAAACCAAAACAAAAACATACTACTAACAACAGAAAAATGTGTTTTGAATGCAAATTCCATACAGAAAAGCAAGAATGCCAGAATGGTGGAACTGAGAAACCACTTGAAATGATCTCTTATAATTAAGAACATAAGAATGGCCATACTGGGTCAGACCAAAGGTCCATTTAGCCCAGGATTCTGTCTTCCAACAGTGGCCAATGCCAGGTGCCCCAGAGAGAATGAACAGAACAGGTAATCATCAAACGATACATCCTGTCACCCATTCCCAGCTTCTGGCAAACAGAAGCTAGGGACACCATCACTGCCCATATTGGCTAATAGCCATTAATGGACCTCCTCCATGAATTTATCTAGTTCTTTTTTGAACCCTGTTATAGTCTTGGCCTTCACAACATCCTCTGGCAAGGAGTTCCACAGGTTGTGTGTTGTATGAAAAAAATACTTCCTTTTGTTTGTTTTAAACCTGCTGCCTATTAATTTAATTTGGTGGCCCCTAGTTCTTGTGTTATGAGAAGGAGTAAACAACACTTCCTTTTCAGACCTCTATCATATCCCCCCTTAGTCATCTCTTTTCCAAGCTGAAAAGTCAGTCTTATTAATCTCTCTTCATGCAGCAGCCATTCCACACCCCTAATCATTTTTGTTGCCCTTTTCTGAACCTTTTCCAAGTCCAATATATCTTTTTTGAGATGGGACGACCACATCTGCAGGCAGTATTCAAGATGTGGGCTTACCATGGATTTATATAGAGGCAATATGATATTTTCTGTCTTATTATCTATTCCTTTCTTAAAGATTCCTAAAATTCTGTTAGCTTTTTTTGACTGCCGCTGCACATTAAGTGGATGTTTTCAGAGAACTATCCATAGTGACTCCAAGATCTCTTTGAGTGGTAACAGCTAATTTAGATCCCATCATTTTAGATGAATAGTTGGGATTATGTTTTCCAGTGTGCATTACTTTTCAGTTATCAACATTGAATTTCACCTGTCATTGTGTTGCCCAGTCACCCAATTTTGTGAGATCCCTTTGTAACTCTTCACATTCTGCTTTGGACTTAACTATCTTGAGTAATTTTGTGTCATCTGCAAATTTCACCACCTCACTGCTTACCCCTTTTTCTAGATCATTTATGAATATGTTGAACTGTACTGGTCCCTGTACAGACCCTGGCGGACACCACTATTTACCTCTCTCCATTCTGAAAACTGACCATTTATTCTTACCCTTTGTTTCCTATCTTTTTTCCAGTTACCCATAGAGGACATTCCTTCTTATCCCATGACAGCTTACTTTGCTTAGGAGCCTTTGGTGAGGGACCTTGTCAAAGGCTTTCTGAAAATCTAAGTATACTATATCCACTAGATCCCCTTTGTCCACATGCTTGTTGACCCCCTCAAAGAATTCTAGTAGATTGGTGAGGCATGATTTCCCTTTACAAAAATTATGTTGACTCTTCCCCCAACAAATTATGTTCATCTATATGTCTGACAATATTGTTCTTTACTATAGTTTCAATCAGTTTGCCCAGTACTGTAGTCAGGCTTACCAGCCTGTAATTGGCCGGATCACCTCTGGAGCCCTTTTTAAGAATTGGCATCACATTAGCTATCTTCCAGTCATTTGGTACAGAAGCTGATTTAAATGATAGGTTATAGACTACAGTTAGTAGTTCTGCAACTTCACATCTGAGTTCCTTCAGAACTCTTGGTGAATAACATCTGGTCCTGGTGTCTTATTACTCTTTAGTTCATCAATTTGTTCCAAAACCTCCTCTAATGACACCTCAATCTGGGACAGTTCCTCAGATCTGTCACCTAAAAAGAACGGCTCAGGTTTGGGAATCTCCCTTACATCCTCCGCCATGAAGACCAATGCAAAGAATTCATTTAGTTTCTCCGCAATGGCCTTACCATCCTTGAGCGTTCGTTTAGCATCTTGATTGTCCACTGGCCCCACTGGTTGTTTAGCAGGCTTCCTGCTACTGCTGTACTTAAAAAAAAATAAAAATTATGCTCCTTTCTATTTTCCTCATTAGGATTTAACTTCCACTTTTTAACGGATGCCTTTTTTCCTCTCATTGCTTCTTTTACTTTGTTGTTTAGCCACAGTGGCTCTTTTTTGGTTCTCTTACTATGTTTTTTAATTTGGGGTTACATTTAAGTTGAGCCTCTGTTATGGTCTTTAAAAAGTTTCCATGCAGCTTGCAGGGATTTTACTTTTGGGTGCTGTACCTTTTAATTTCTGTTTAACTAACCTCCTCAGTTTTGTGTAGTTCCCCTTTCTGAAATTAAATGCTACAGTGCTGGGCCGCTGTGGTATTTTCCCTGCCACAGGGATGTTTAATTTAGTTATACTATGGTCACTGTTACCAAGCGGTCCAACTATATTCACCTCTTTGACCTGATCCTGTGCTCCACTTAGGACTAAATCAAGAATTGCCTCTCCTTTTGTGGGTTCCAGAACTAGCTGCTCCAAGAAGCAGTCATTTAAGGTGTCAAGAAACTTTCTCTCTGCATCCCTTCCTGAGGTGATATGTATCCAGTCAGTATGGAGATATTTGAAATCCCCCATTATTATTGAGTTTTTTATTTTAATAGCCTCTCTAATCTCCCTGAGCATTTCACAGTCACTATCACCATCCTGGTCAGGTGGTCTGTAACATCCCCACTGCTATTCAAGCATGGAATTACTGTGCATAGAGATTCTATGGTACAGTTTGGTTCATTTAAGATTTTTTCTTCATTTGATTCTACACTTTCTTTCACATATAGTACCACTCCCCCTCCCCCTCGTCCTGTTCTATCCTTCCAATGTATTTTGTACCCAGTTATTATCCTCATTCCACCAAGTTTCTGTCATGCTATTATATCAATATCCTCATTTAATATGAAGCACTCTAGTTTGCCCATCTTTATTATTTAGACTTCTAGCACTGGTATATAAGCACTTTAAAAACTTGTCACTTTTTAGCTGTCTGCCATTACATGATGTAATTGAATGGGACTTTTTTTTCTTTTGACTGTTTCTCATCAGATCCTACCTGCATTTTATCATCTTCCATCCTCTCCTCCTTATTAGGAGGACATAGGGAATCTCCATTTATAGATCCTCCCCTAATGGTATCAATCCCCAATTGCAATATTTAAACAACTTAAGCTGTAAAATATAAAGCGAATGCAGATGAGTAACCTAGAGGTTTAACCAATTAACTGATGGTAATTCAGCAGTCTACATGAAATGAGCCTAGTTCACATCCAAATCACAAAAACTTCTGCTACAGCTGGCACTTATTGACAATTATAATGACCGAGACCAGGGATGGCATAGATCTTGGAGGCTGAAGTATCCCTACAGGTGGTCCCACCAGTGTAGTTGAGACTCATTGGTACTGCAGTTTTGGGCAAACTAGCACTGTTGTGATCTGTGCAGCACCTATTTTGTTTGTAAGTAACTTGAACAAGAACTAAGCGTGCTCTGCTCATTGCTAGATCAGACCTAATCTGATGCATGGATGTGATTCTGTATCTCACATTAGTTTGAAGCCATTAGCCAGCTAAGTTACTTTTTAAAGAAGTCATAGTATACATCAGTAGAGACCTCATCAGAGGAGCACAGAAAAACACACAACCTAAGGTCAGAGACTATCATTTTTTACAACCCATATCAATTTTTCTCTTCAAAGCGAGAGTTTAGTGGGAGTTCATAATGAAACTGCAGCCAGATGGTTACAGTAGTAGAGTTTACTGTTCAAAGGTGCATTTTTTCACACTTTAGGAGGTAAAACAAACAGTTGAGAACACACATTCGTTTATTCAACTATTAGTGCAATAGCTGGGCCAAGCCACTTCATTATTTCATACCTATCAACTGCCAGTACAACTAAGATTTTTGATGTGTAAGTAAAGCTTCCCTTATAATCCATGGGAAGTTTGCTTTTCAGATACACACAGAAGATAAATTGTGTACATTTCCAATAATGTAGTGGCTGAAGTTTAGTTTTGCATATGCCTACTATTGCTATCAATTAAATTTGAATGAAATACAAACGTGAGAATTGACCAGGGTTTTTTTTCTTATATTTAAATATATGCTAAATTCAGTCACATTTGCAATATAACATTGTAATTAAAATCAACTGCTCGTTACATACAAAACATACTTAATTTCCAAGATTATTGAAATCAATATTAGGAGTCGGGATGTGGTGCTTGCACTAAGAAACATGATATATTTGCAGGTCAAACTTATGACTTTTTTCACTAACATCATTTTACACCATCAGCTCAGCATATAATTTAAGGTTATAACCTGTGATTCAGATGTGGCTCTTCTGGCACCATGTTAACTTCTGATAAATTCCAGCAAGTCACCAATTGCAAAGTTACACAGTTTGCTTTAGAAAACTGTAATGATATTTAATATATAGGGCAGAATTTAAATTGAAAATTAAACTTCATAGCATTTTGACTAATTTCCTAGCATTTAGAGCTTGGCTGCAAATAGATTGTACCCCATTTTCATAGTCTCATAACTTTCCTATACATTTATTTTTGGTGCTGACGTTTTCCATACTGATTTACACCCGACCCCCAAAAAATGGGCAAAATGGAAGGCAAGGATGAAGGGGAAAATACACTCGGTTTAAAAATTTCTGACCACACATTTTAGAAAAACCTAAATCAAAACAGCTGAAGTTTGAAACTTGGTCTGGACACAGTACTCATGAGGAACAAATGTCTTTGCATAGTTTGAAATAAAAAAAAATGATTTAAGAGATAACCCTTTGAAATCTATGCACTGAGCATGTGGCTTTGAACAGTGTTTCTGTAAATTTACAGAGGCACACTAAAATACAAATCTATTGCATATGTGTGGCACAGATAATTACATGTGTACTTGCTGAAGAACTTACAAGCTCTACTGCTGAAAGGCTGCAGAGCAAGGGACTTACTACAGCTATTGCCTTCAGCACCTCCCTCTCCCCCATCTTATACCTTTCTTCTTGACAATAAACAAGAAATTAAACACAGTCTAGAATAATTTCAATTTCAGTTTGCAAGATCATAAGCCCCAGACAAACAAAAAAACCACACCAAAACCCAGGAATTTTCAAAAATTAAGACTGTTCAGTTAATGTAAAGTCAGTCCCATTACATGTTAAATGTTAGCCTTAACACTAACCTCAACTCTCACACTCGGTGGGCCCGATTTTGAAAGTTGTTAAGCAAAAGCTTAATTTCATTCAGTTCAACAGGACAACGCACATGCATAAAGTTAAGCATGTGCTTAAGTGTTTGCAAGATCAGGGACTAAAAGGGCTGAGATAAATGCTTTTAAAACAGACATTTGGAGTTTTGTGCTCAATCTTCATTAAGATTGCCTGTAACCTATCTGGGTGAGCAGAAATGATAACCAGGAACTCTCACATTAAAAGCAAACCTTTAACCCCTTCCTGCTATACAGAAAGAAGGCAGAGTACTGAATCTGTTCTGGGGTGGGTTTTTTTGGTTTTGTTTTTTTGAAAGGTTCATCAATTTCAGGGCCAGAAGGGACCACAGCGATCATCTAGTTTGAACTCCTATATAACATAGGCTATAGAACTTTCCTAAAATAATTCCTAGACCATATGTTTTAGAAAAAACATCCAAGCTGAATTTTGAAAATTGTTGGTGATGGAGAATACTTGGCAAATTGTTCCAATGTTTAACTACTCTTACTGGTAAAAATGTACACCTCATTTCCAGTCTGAATTAGTCATTGGATTGTTATAGCTTTCTCTGCTAGACTGACTAACCCATTATCAAATATTTGTTCACAATGTAGGTACTTATACACTGTAATCAAGTCACCTCTTAACTTTCTCTTCATTAAGCTAAACAGATTGAGCTCTTTTGAGTCTCACTATAAGGCATGTTTTCTAAACCCTTCATCATTCTTGTGGATCGTCTCTAAACCTGCTCCAATTTATCAATATGCTTCTTGAATTGTGGACACCAGAACTAGACACAGTATTCCAGAAGTGGTCATTCCAGTGCCAAATACAGAGGTAAAATAACATCTCTACTCCTACTCAAGATTCCCGTTTATGCATCCAAGGATCCCATTAGCTCTTTTGGCCACAGCATTCACTGGGAGCTCATGTTCAGCTGATTATCCATCATGACCCCCAGTTTTTTTTTCAGTCACTGCTTCCCAGGATAAAGTGCCCCATTCTGTAATTATGGTCTAAGTACTTTGTTCCTAGATGTATACATTTAGTCATATTAAAATGCATATTGTTTGCTTGTGTCCAGTTTACCAAACAATCCAGATTACTCTGGATTAGTAACCTATTCTCATCATTATTTTTTGTTTTGTGTCATCTCCAAACTTTATCAGTGATTATTTTGTTTTCTTTTAGGCCATTGATAAAAAAGTTAAAAAGCATAGGGCAAAGAACCGATCCCTCCAGGACCCCACTAGAAACACAACCTATCAATGATTTCCCATTTAAAATTATATTTTGAGACCTGTAATTAGGTTGTTTTTAATCCATGTAACGTGTACCATGTTAATTTTATTTTGTTCTAGGGGTATTTTTAATCAAAATGTTGTGTGGTACCAGGTCAAACACCTTTCAGGAATCTAAGTATATTACTTCAACACTATATTGCATCAACATTATTACCTTTATCAACCAAACTTGTAATCTCATTAAAAAAAGATATCAGGTTAGTTTGACAGGATCTATTTTCAGCTCATATTTTACCTACAATAATTTATATTCCTTTCATTTGGCTTTCAATTTCTGAAGGATCTCTGTTGGGCTTCATTAACTACTTGTGTCTTCCCATTTAACCTTGCGCAATACTTTGTTTTCCTCTTGAGTCCTTGCAACTATATTATGCAGGCATTGGTCACAACTCCCTAATTAAACTGAAAACTTCTGATTCAACCTTAACAGGAGCTTTAAATCTTTTTATTTTATAGAAATCTCATGGAAATGGCAAACACAAAAACCAAGACACAGAACACAAACTATGAGTATTTGAATTTTTCCTGGTGTCTTGATGAAAATGAATTGATATAGAGAGAACGAGAGCACAAAAAAAAATCACCTCTCTGGCAATTTCCCCCCCCCTTGATTTTCTTACTTTTTTTTGCAACCCTTTTGTAAGAAGTCTAACATGCTCCAAAGTTTGTTCTTCGTCTACATTATTGCTCTTCATGTGCCAATTGCTCAAATATGATTTATATGTCAGTAATGTTTGTCTGTAGAACATTTTTTAGCCCTAACAAAAAATATGTGCAACAAGTTGAACTTACCAGCATACAAAAGACAGGAACTCACCCCTTCTAACTTATTCTTTAAGTTCCCATGACATTTACCATCCTTATTATTGACTAAAGCCAGGAATCCCAACTAAGGCTGCTGTCAAGTACAACTGCTGAACAATCTCCCTCCCAATTTTGTAAGCAAGCTAGCAGAGGGTGTATGCAAAATCACAGCAGGCAAAAAATCCAAGTGACTAAAATCAAGGCAAAACCCAAATGGATGCAACCATCTTACAGACTGAGAGCTACTCAGATCGATCTCCAGTTAAGTCCTTACGGTGTTCTGTGTGGATGTTCAGTCTATATTGATTCGCACTAATTATATTATCCTCCCTTAATATTTATTGAGTCTATTATCTTGTGCAGGATCGATGTCAGACTGATAGGCCTATAATTACCAAGGTCATCCACTTATCCTTTAAAATATTGGCAGATTAGCTTTCTTTTAGTCTTCTGGAACTTCGCCAGTGTTCCAAGACTTATTGAAAATCAATGTGAATGGTCCTGTGAGCTCCTCAGCCACCTCTTTTTAAACTCTTGCATGCAAATTATTTGGACTTACTGACTCTGAAATGTCTAACATTAATGCTGCTGCTGTTTAACAGTCTCCTAAGATAACACTCTTTCCATTCCATAGTATCATGATACTACTACATCATTTTTTTTTTCCAAATAGCAGAAATTTTTATTGAACACCTGTGCCTTTTCTGCATTATTATTGATAATTCTGTCACTTCCATCTAGTAATGGACAAATATAATTGAGAGTATTCTTTTTATTCCTAATATAAACTCCTTCTTTTCCTTAACTCTGCTGGCCACAGACTTCTCCGTGTCAACCTTTGCTTCGTTATCAATTTTCTACAATTCTTAGCTTCTGATTTATATTCAGTACTACCAACTTTCCCTTTCTTCCAATTGTAATAGCTATTATTTTTTATAGCTAACTTCACTTCCCCTCTAAAGCAGTTTTTTTTAAATCAATACAGCCTTCTTCCTCAATTTGTGGGACTCTGGCTGTTTTAGGCATCTAATTAAGTGTTCATAAACAATTCCCAATCATCATTCATATTTTCTGATTAAATTTTTTCTCCCAGCTAACTTAACAATTGGTTTTCAGCTTTGTGAAGCTGGCCCTTTTAGAGTACCAAGTATATACATTATTGCTCTGGATTTTATTGTTTATACATTATGAACGTGATCAAGTCCTGATCACTTTACCAAGGTTACTATAAATTTTTATTTCTGTGATCAGTTCCTTTTTATCTGTCAAGATGAGGTCTTACATAGATTTCTCCTATATTGGATACAACCACTTTTTCAGTTAGGAAATTTTCATCTGTAATAGTCAGAAATTTTAGAAGCTTACTGTGCATATTCCACATCCAGTGAGCACAGTAAAAATAAAGATGTAGGGTACAATTTTCCAAAATCTCCTAAATCCCATTCACTTTCTTTCAGGGGTAGGTGACTTTTGAAGATTTTACCTGCAAAGAAGAATATCTCCTGGGTTTCTGAGGCTCATTTTATGTTCTTTGTAACAGGAACTCCTTTATCAGTCTCTTCTGTTTCCACTGGCAGCATGCTCATTTTGGATGCAGAACTAAAGAGACAAAGGGTGTCCTTGGAGAATCTCAGAATAGTGATACCCAATGACAGACAGAGGAAATCATTTTACACCTGACATAGTACATCTAGGCCTGCCATAGATAAAGTGTAGATTGAGAGACAATAGCAACTATCCACACAGAAGTAAACAAAATCAAAGAGACTGCATTGAAACAGAAGCCTGAAGGGGTAATCTCTTCAGAATGATGCACACAGTCAAACTCTTGCTCTGCACAAGTTACACCCTGGCAACTTTATTCCATTTACTCTCCTGGGGCTTCAGGGGTATAAGGTAGAGAAGAAACTGTGGCTGCTGAAGGATAAGACCTCGTCTCAGTCTGATCCAGAGCCGCTTTAATTCAGCGAGTCTTTCCATTGATTTCTGGGGGCTTTGCGGGCAGTTCTCACTACATTTGAGTGCGGGTAGCTAAGAACAACCTGGCAACCAGCAGACATGAGAATAGTTTGCAGAGTGAGAGAATGAACCCTAAAATGATCAGTCCCAAGTCTACTACCACACAAATGAAATCTCTCCTTTCATTCCAGTCTTTGCTGCCCAGTGTCAAGACCCTCATTCAAGAGAAGGGAAGAAACTATCCTTTCATCATTAGACCCACTTAGTGTGCCATACAAGTTTTACAGATCTGCAGTGGCTGGATCACACGAGGATGGAAGTAGGAAAACAGCACTGAGAACACAATAAAACCATGGCTTAAGCTGTCACTAACGCTTTAGGAACATGTCAACAACAACCACCATTTGCTAATATTTCTTATTCCTCTTATAGTCATTTTGCTAATGAATGCCATGGTCTCTTAAATATTGCCCATTTTGAATTCTCTGTGAACTGCTCTTTTCAGCAGTCTCTCCAGAAGTCCTATGATGTGACGAAGTGGGACTGTTCTTAATGTTTTCTCTGAATATTGTGGGGGTGCCTCAGTTTCCCCTATGCAGTTCTTAAGTATCTAGGTGGTGGGATAAGGGTACATGATCATTGCACAGCCTTACAGGGCAGGTGTGTGCAGGGGTCTGGACGCAGAGAATGGCCAACACCCTGTTTCCTGGCCACTGATGGCCTGGCCCTTCCCCCCTGCAAGGTGAGAGCTAAAGGGTTGGAGAACAAAGGAATCAGGTGCCCTCCTGGCCCGAGAAAGGGACAAAGCCCAGAGGAGGAGGGGTTGGAGGGGGAGTCAGTTGGGTCTGGCTGGGGACGTGGAGTGAAGTGCAGATGTGGTTGTCTGGCTCACTGTCCCCCAAAATGGACCCGGCTGAGGGGTCCTGTTCTCTGTACCTACAAGCTCTGTGTTAGACCATGTTCCTTCCAACTAATAAACCTCTGTTTTACTGGCTGGCTGAGAGTCCTGTCTAACTGTGGAGCTGAGGGCCAGGACCCTCTGGCTTCCCCAGGACCCCACCTGGGCGGACTCGGTGTGGGAAGCTCACGGAGGGGCAGAGGATGCTGAATGCTCTGAGATCAGACCCAGGAAGGTGGAAGCTGCTCCCAGAGAGGAGACCTCACCAGAGTCCTGACTGGCTTTGTAGGGAGCAGTTCCAGAGCATCCAGGGACTCCGTGACAACTGGTGGCAGTGGTGGGATCCAAACCCACGCCCCTGAAGAGACTGGAGCCTCATCAC
Source organism: Eretmochelys imbricata (assembly GCF_965152235.1). NCBI lineage: Eukaryota > Metazoa > Chordata > Testudines > Cheloniidae > Eretmochelys > Eretmochelys imbricata. Next base: position 116,597,727 of record NC_135577.1, read on the forward strand.
TACAAAAGGTTTTTTCCGCCCTGCTCTCCTGCTGGTAGCTCACCTTAAGTGATCACTCTAGTTACAGTGCGTATGGTAACACCCATTGTTTCATGTTCTCTATGTATATAAATCTCCCCATTGTATTTTCCACTGAATGCATCTCATGAAGTGAGCTGTAGCTCACGAAAGCTTATGCTCAAATAAATTTGTTAGCCACAAGCACTCCTTTTCTTTTTGCGAATACAGACTAACACGGCTGCTACTCTGAAACCTGTCATTATGCAAGGCACTGAATTTAGCCGTATGGAGTGGAAATCTATCAACTTCATGAAAAAACTCATACAGATACAGACAGACATCATCTTCCTTTCCAAATGCAAACAGATGGACATCATACCAAAATGACTGAAGGTACAAAATCCATTACAATCTACATACCATACAGACTATGCTGACAGCTTGTACCACACACTCTCAAAGAAACTGTGCAACCACCTGATCAACATCCTCTACAGCAAACAGGGAAAGATTAAGAATCAGCTCTCAAAACTGGATACTCTCACAAAAAACCAACCTTCCACACAAACTTCCTCCTGGCTGGACTTTACAAAAACTAGACAAGCCATTTACAACACACACTTTGCTTCTCTACAAAAGAAAAAGGACACTAAACTATCTAAACTACTACATGCCACAAGGGGCCACAACAGAGGTTCCCTTAACTCACCCAGCAATATGGTTAATCTATCCAACTATACTCTTTGCCCAGCAGAAGAATCTGTCCTATCTCGGTGCCTCTCCTTCTGCCCCTCCATCCCCATGAACACGATACAGTTCTGTGGTGACCTAGAATCCTATTTTCAACGTCTCCAACTCAAGGAATATTTCCAACACACCTCTGAACAACATACTAACCCACAGAGACCTTCCTACCAAGACTACAAAAAGAAGGATTCTGGGTGGACTCCTCCTGAAGGTCGATACAACAGACAGGACTTCTACATAGAGTGCTTCTGCCGACGTGCACGGTCTGAAATTGTGGAAAAGCAGCATCACTTGCCCCATAACCTCAGCCGTGCAGAACACAATGCCATCCACAGCCTCAGAAACAACTCTGACATCATAATCAAAAAGGCTGACAAAGGAGGTGCTGTCGTCGTCATGAATAGGTCAGAATATGAACAAGAGGCTGCTAGGCAGCTCTCCAACACCACTTTCTACAAGCCGTTACCTGCTGATCCCACTGAGGGTTACCAAAAGAAACTACACCATTTGCTCAAGAAACTTCCTGAAAAAGCACAAAAACAAATCCGCACAGACACACCCCTGGAACCCCGACCTGAGGCATTCTATCTGCTACCCAAGATCCATAAACCTGGAAATCCTGGACGCCCCATCATCTCAGGCATTGGCACCCTGACAGCAGGATTGTCCGCTATGTAGACTCCCTCTTTCGGCCCTATGCTACCAGCAATCCCAGCTATCTTCAAGACACCACTGACTTCCTGAGGAAACTACAATCCATCGGTGAGCTTCCTGAAAACACCATCCTGGCCACTATGGATGTAGAAGCCCTCTACACCAACATTCCACACAAAGATGGACTACAAGCCGTCAGAAACAGTATCCCCGATAATGTCACGGCAAACCTGGTGGCTGAACTTTGTGACTTTGTCCTCACCCATAACTATTTCACATTTGGGGACAATGTATACCTTCAAATCAGCGGCACTGCTATGGGTACCCACATGGCCCCACAGTATACCAACATTTTTATGGCTGACTTAAAACAACACTTCCTCAGTTCTCGTCCCCTAATGCCCCTACTCTACTTGAGCTACATTGATGACATCTTCATCATCTGGACCCATGGAAAAGAAGCCCTTGAGGAATTCCACCATGATTTCAATAATTTCCATCCTACCATCAACCTCAGCCTGGACCAGTCCACACAAGAGATCCACTTCCTGGACACTACGGTGCTAATAAACGATGGTCACATAAACACCACCCTATACCGGAAACCTACTGACCGCTATTCCTACCTACATGCCTCCAGCTTTCACCCAGACCACACCACGCGATCCATTGTCTACAGACAAGCTCTATGATACAACCGCATTTGCTCCAACACCTCAGACAGAGACAAACACCTACAAGATCTCTATCAAGCATTCTTACAACTACAATACCCACCTGCTGAAGTGAAGAAACAGATGGACAGAGCCAGAAGAGTACCCAGAAGTCACCTAGTACAGGACAGCCCCAACAAAGAAAGTAACAGAACGCCACTAGCCATCACCTTCAGCCCCCAACTAAAACCTCTCCAACGCATCATCAAGGATCTACAACCTATCCTGAAGGACGACCCATCGCTCTCACAAATCTTGGGAGACAGGCCAGTCCTTGCTTACAGACAGCCACCCAACCTGAAGCAAATACTCACCAGCAACCATACACCAGAACCACTAACCCAGGAACCTACCCTTCCAACAAAGCCCCTTGCCAACTGTGTCCACATATCTATTCAGGGGACACCATCATAGGGCCTAATCACATCAGCCACACTATCAGAGGCTCGTTCACCTGCACATCTACCAATGCGATATATGCCATCATGTGCCAGCAATGCCCCTCTGCCATGTACATTGCTCAAACTGGACAGTCTCTACATAAAAGAATAAATGGACACAAATCAGATATCAAGAATTATAACGTTCAAAAACCAGTCGGAGAACACTTCAATCTCTTTGGTCACTCGATTACAGACCTAAAAGTTGCAATTCTTCAACAAAAAAACCTTCAGAAACAAACTCCAATGAGAGATTGCTGAATTGGAATTAATTTGCAAACTGGATACAATTAACTTAGGCTTGAAAAGAGACTGGGAGTGGATGGGTCATTACACAAAGTAAAACTATTTCTCCTTGAAGAAAAGGAGTACTTGTGGCATCTTAGAGACTAACCAATTTATTTGAGCATGAGCTTTCGTGAGCTACAGCTCACTTCATCGGATGCATACCGTGGAAACTGCAGCAGACTTTATATACACACAGAGAATATGAAACAATACCTCCTCCCACCCCACTGTCCTGCTGGTAATAGCTTATCTAAAGTGATCATCAAGTTGGGCCATTTCCAGCACAAATCCAGGTTTTCTCACCCTCCACCACCTCCTTGTTTATTCTGCCCACGACTGTTCCTCAGACATTCTTGTCAACTGCTGGAAATGACCCACTTTGATTACCACTACAAAAGGTTCCACCCTCCCCCCCACCCCCACTCTCCTGCTGGTAATAGCTAGTCTTAAGTGATCACTCTCGTTACAGTGTGTATGGTAACACCCATTGTTTCAAGTTCTCTATGTATATAAATCTCCCCACTGTATTTTCCACTGAATGCATCCAATGAAGGAAGCTGTAGCTCACGAAAGCTTATGCTCAAATAAATTTGTTAGTCTCTAATGTGCCACAAGTACTCCTTTTCTTTTTGGTCTCCCTCTATTAAAACCAATAGCAAAAGGTTCTACAGTCATAGAAATAAGAAATAAGAAGAAAACAAAGAAAGAAGAAGTGGGACTGCTAAACACTGAGGATGGAGTGGAGGTCAAGGATAATCTAGGCATGGCCCAATATCTAAACAAATACTTTGCCTCAGTCTTTAATAAGACTAATGAGGATCTTAGGAATAATGGTAGCATGACAAATGGGAATGAGGATATGGAGGTAGACATTACCATATTTGAGGTAGAAGCGAAACTCAAACAGCTTAATGGGACTAAATCGGGGGGCCCAGATAATCTTCATCCAAGAATATTAAAGGAATTCGCACATGAAATTGCAAGCCCATTAGCAAGAATTTTTAATGAATCTGTAAACTTAGGGGTTGTACCGTATGATTGGAGAATTGCTAACATTTTTCCCCTTTCTTAAAAATAGGAACTAAGTGATCCGGGTAACAACAGGCCTGTTAGTTTGACATCGGTAGTATGCAAGGTCTTGGAAAAAATTTTGAAGGAGAAGGTAGTTAAGGACATTGAAGTCAATGGTAAATGGGACAAAATACAACATGGTTTTACAAAAGATAGATCGTGCCAAACCAACCTGATCTCCTTCTTTGAGAAAGTAACAGATTTTTTAGATATAGGAAACGCAGTGGACCTAATTTGCCTAGATTTCAGTAAGGCATTTGATACTGTGCCACATGGGGAATTTGTTAAATTGGGTAAGATGGGGATCAATAGGAAAACTGAAACGTGGATAAGGAATTGGTTAAAGAGGAGACTACAACGGGTCCTACTGAAAGGTGAACTCTCAGGCTGGAGGGAGGTTACCAGTGGAGTTCCTCAAGGATCGGTTTTGGGACCAATCTTTTTATTACTGACCTCGGCACAAAAAGTGGGAGTGTGCTAATAAAGTTCGCGGATGATACAAAGCTGGGAGGTATTGCCAATTTAGAGAAGGACAGGAGACCCTACAGGAGGATCTGGATGACCTTGTAAACTGGAGTAATAGTAATAGGATGAAATTTAATAGTGAGAAGTGTAAGGTCATGCATTTAGGATTAATAAGAAGAATTTTAGTTATAAGCTAGGGACACATCAATTATAAGTAACTGAGGAGGAAAAGGACCTTGGAGTATTGGTTGATCATAGGATGACTATGAGCCACCAATGTGATATGGCTATGAAAAAAGCTAATGCGGTCTTGGGATGCATCAGGAGAGGTATTTCCAGTAGGGATAAAGAGGTTTTAGTACCATTATACAAGGCCCTGGTGAGACCTCACCTGGAATACTGTGTGCAGTTCTGGTCTCCCATGTTTAAGAAGGATGAATTCAAACTGGAACAGGTACAGAGAAGGGCTACTAGGATGATCCGAGGAATGGAAAACTTGTCTTATGAAAGGAGACTCAAGGAGCTTGGCTTGTTTAGCCTAACCAAAAGAAGGTTGATGGGAGATATGATTGTTCTCTATAAATATATCAGAGGGATAAATACCGGAGAGGGAGAGGAATTATTTAAGCTCAGTACCAATGTGGACACAAGAACAAATGGATATAAACTGGTCATCAGGAAATTTAGACTAGAAATTAGATGAAGGTTTCTAACCATCAGACGAGTGAAGTTTTAGAATAGCCTTCCAATGGAAGCAGTGGGGGCAAAAGATCTATCTGGCTTTAAGATTAAACTTGATACGTTTATGGAGGAGATGGTATGATGGGATAACATGGTTTTGGTAATTAAATATTCATGGTACATAGGCCCAATGGCCTATGATGGGATATTAGATGGGGTGGGATCCGAGTTACCCAGGAAAGAATTTTCTGTAGTATCTGGCTGGTGAATCTTGCCCACATGCTCAGGGTTTAGCTGATCGCCATATTAAGGGTCAGGAAGGAATTTTCCTCCAGGGTAGGTTGGAAGAGGCCCTGGAGGTTTTTCGCCTTCCTCTGTAGCATGGGGCACGGGTCACTTGCTGGAGGATTCTCTGCTCCTTGAAGTCTTTAAACTACGATTTGAGAACTTCAATAGCACAGATATAGGTGAGAGGTTTTTTGCAGGAGTGGTGGGTGAAATTCTGTGGCCTGCGTAGTGCAGGTCATCAGACTAGATGATCATAATGGTCCCTTCTGACCTAAATATCTATGAATCTATTCATCTCCCATTAGCCCAGTCCATCAACTTAACCTAAAATGAGTCAATCAGCCCCTAAAAACCCAGGGCTTGCAGTTTTCCTTTGTCACCCTGTCAGTTTCTTGGAGGCAGCCTGGTGTGCAGCTGTTGCGCCTCTGCTATCTCAAGCTATTTTGCACCCCCATCTCTCACTGTTCTCCTTCCTTTATAGCTGGGCTCGTGTTCCTTATTGGTCCCAGGTGGGGATGCATGCCTCCATGATTGGCCATTCTGGCAACTGTGCTGTGGCGTGGTCAGCCTGATTCCCTACTTACAGGCACTCTCATTTCCCTTCTGCTCAGTATGAGGCTTGTAAACCCCATTACATATCCACCCCTCAAGGCTGAGGCCCAGCCTTGACTGGGAAAGGCTACTTCTCTTGACAGAAAAATCAGCACTGCAATGCAAACTTCCTGCCAGCTGTTGCAATCATATGCCTTCCGGATACCATAACAGGCACCATCTCACGATCCTCGGGTTTGTCTCTTCCAGTAAATTCAGCCTGCACAAGGGAGCATGATCTGTAACTAATGTCGATTCATTCCCCAGGACCCAGTGCCATAAGCTTTCTATTGCCCACTTGGTGGCCACGCATTCCTTCTCTATCACCAAGTATCACCAAACTCGTGAGGAAAGAGTTTCTGGCTGATGTCCACTATTGGGCGTTCTTCTCCATCTACCTCTTGGGAAAGGACCACCCCTACCCATACATCCAATGCATCTGTTTGCAATACAAATTCCTTCTTGAAGTTTGCATCTGGGTATCCATAAGACCTATTTTGAGGTGGTGCCCTTAGCTATGTTGGTTATTGCAGCTACTATGATGGGAAAATGTGATATGAACCAATGATAGTAGCTAGCTAGACCTAGGATGGCCCGAACTTGCCTTTTGACAGTTTTATGTGCCTGTAAGGTATGAACCTTATCCACCAACAGGTGGATTTTCCCTCCACTGACCATGTAACGGGCTTCCTGTTTTCCTATCACACACTGGCTGGGTTAGTTGTTAAACTGGCTTCTCTCAGTGACTGGAGAATGGCAGCTATTTTATCCAGATGGGAATCCTTTCTATAAATTACTATGTTCTTCCAGTATGCCGCTGCATATTGATTATGCTGTTAGAGTAACTGGTCATTCAAACGTTGAAAAATAGCCGCCACTTTGTGTAACCTGAAGGGCAAGCAGCGTTAACCTTTCTGAAGTCTATACAGAAATGCAGTGAGTCATCTGGCTTTGGAACCAGCACAACAGTACTCATCAAGTCACTTTGGGATTCCTCTATTGTCCCCGAGTTCTAACATGGCCTTGAGTGCTCTCAACAACCCTTGTCAATTTGTTGGGGATTGGTCAGAGCTCTTCCCATATTATTTCACTTGGTTCCCTATTCTGTGATGGTGAAAAAAGGACCTCTCCCCAGGATGGGCTGAGAATACCTTTGTAAAAGTGGCCATCAGTTGGAGTGCCTGTTCCTTTTGCTTCTGGTTTAAGTTCTCTCAAGGGGCACTGAGCTTTCTTACAGGCAGTTGTTAATTTGGGGTTCCAGTTCTGGTTTCTCAGGACATAGCATGATGAAGAGACCTTCCCTGGCTTTCGCAAACTTACCTGGCAAATTTGGGGAGGGCATGCCCCTTAGTTGTCTGATTAAATAGTGCATGGTCCTACCTTCTTTACCACCTCATAAGGGCCTGGGCCATCAGCTTTGATTTAGAGCTTGGAAAAAGCAGTAGAACTCTGTCACCTGGCTGGAAGGTGCATAGTTGTACCCCTTTGTTATAATGTTACTGTCATTCCTGTACTTCTTTGAGGTTTTCTTTAGTGTAAGCCCCCATAGTCTCCAGTCTCACACATAACTTTAAGACATATTGTACAAGGTTTTCAGCTCTTGGACCCTAGTTTTCATATCTACTGCACCAGGTTTAGTATGCCTCTTGGCTATCACCTATATAGCAGTTCAAGTGGTGAAAATCCTGTAGAAGCTTGGGGTAGTTCCCTAATGGCAAAGAATAGGGCCATGAGTAATTGATCCCATTGTCAAAGAGTCCAGAGTAATACATTTCCTAAGACTTCTCTTTAGCATCTGATTAAATTTTTCCAATAAGCCGTGTCTGCAGATGATCCTCGGATGTACATAATACTTTAACTGTCAGTAGACCACAGACCTCTCTCATCAGCCAGGACATGAAATTTGTTCCCTGATCTATCAGGGGCTCTTTGGGAATCCCTTCCCATATAAAGGCCCTCTGCTGCTCATTAGTGATAGTCTTGGCATTCATTGACAGGAGTGATATGGCTTCTGCATATCAGCTGGTGTAGTCCACAATAACATGTATATGCTGGTGTCTGGAGGTACTTCTCTAGGAGGCCTATAAGGTTGATGCCTATTCGTTCAAAGGGGGTCTCCACCAAGGGAAGAGGTACTAGTGGAGCCCATGGAACTCCTTTGGGGGCTTCTAATTGGCATTCAAGGCACAATGCACAGAAATTCTCAACTTCTTTAAGGACCCCTGGCCAAAAGTATCGGGACAGGGTCCTAGACTGTATCTTATCCTTCCCAAGGTGTCCCACACATGAGATTACGTGTGCTAGGTGTAGAAGCTCACAAATGTATACCTAGGGCACTAGTAATTGGTCTGTTTCTCCTGCATTGGCTTGTCCTGGTCTACGTGATAGAACAAGTCCCACTTAAAGACAAAATGCCTTCACGGGGTCTGTCACTGCCACTTGCTCAAGTCTCATGGTTTCTTTGTTCCATGCAGAAATCCTAGAAGCCCGTTCGCCTCTTTGGGTCCACACAGAGATGCATCTTCTGCATCTCCTGGATTGACTACAGAGTCTGTTGTCTCCATTATGTGTATGGAGGGGGTAGCCTCTCACTTCTCTCTGCTCTTTCCTGTCTATCCACTTCTCTCTAGGTAACTTTTTCCTTCTAGGCCAGTATTTAAATACATTAGGGTCCTTAAAAGGGAACAGGAGCTCTAATGTTTCTTTTGGAGCACCTTCTTCAGGCTCCTGTGTTAAGGCAAACTTCTGTAAGAGTTCTGGAAAATACAGCCAGACTCAGGCTAATATCACTGGGTAGGGGTAATCTGGAAACACATATACCTTCATATGACCTTGGCTCCTGTCAGTAGTCAATTTTACTATCATGCTGGGATACCACAGAATATCTCCATGGATGCATTTAGGGGCAACTTCCTCCTTTGCCAGCTTCCCTACTGTTCCCCCTATCTGCTCCCTGAGAAACATCTGGTCACACCCTGTGTCTATGAGGGCCAGTGTTTCTGGGCCATTCACTGTCCCAGGGTTTTTGCAGGGCCCTATTCTCTTTGTCCACACCTGCCCGAAATTACATTCCATGGAGGGACAGTTGCAAAACCTGTCCCTGCCATTGATAGGAGTAATACACGATCAGGTTCCTACATTGGTGTGGGGCATGCTGTACATGGATTGTTTAAAGTTGTAGGCTTGCTGTCTCAGGGGAATCTTACCTCACAGACCCTGAGAGGCACGTCTGTCACCCATAAGGCCCAACGACCTGTTAGGTGTCTGTGTTTTCTTGGAGTTTACCCAAAATGGGACCCCCCCCCACCTTTGGAACTTTATTTCCTTCTCCCTTATGCATGGAGCAGGTATTTCTGAGGCAGACGGCCCCTAGATGGCTTGAGCAGTGAAGTCAACGAATGGCTACGCAGATGGTGTCGGAGAGAAGGCTTTGAATTCTTTGACCATGGGGTGGTGTTCCATGAAGGAGGAGTGCTGGGCAGAGACAGGCTCCATCTTACGAAGACAGGGAAGAGCATCTTTGCAAGCAGGCTGGCTAACCTAGTGAGGAGGGCTTTAAACTAGGTTCACCAGGGAAAGAAGACCAAAGCCCTGAGGTAAGTGGGAAAGCGGGATACCGGGAGGAAGCACAGGCAGCAATGTCTGTGAGGGGAGGGCTCCTGCCTCATACTGAGAATGAGGGGTGATCAACAGGTTATCTCAAGCGCTTATATACGAATGCACAAAGCCTTGGAAACAAGCAGGGAGAACTGGAGGTCCTGGTGATGTCAAGGAATTATGACGTGATTGGAATAACAGATTGGTGGGATAACTCACATGACTGGAGTACTGTCATGGATGGTTATAAACTGTTCAGGAAGGACAGGCAGGGCAGAAAAGGTGGGGGAGTAGCACTGTATGTAAGGGAGCAGTATGACTGCTCAGAGCTCCGGTACGAAACTGCAGAAAAACCTGAGTGTCTCTGGATTAAGTTTAGAAGTGTGAGCAACAAGAGTGATGTAGTGGTGGGAGTCTGCTATAGACCACCGGACCAGGGGGATGAGGCTTTCTTCCGGCAACTCGCAGAAGCTACTAGATCGCACGCCCTGGTTCTCATGGGTGACTTTAATTTTCCTGATATCTGCTGGGAGAGCAATACAGCAGTGCACAGACAATCCAGGAAGTTTTTGGAAAGCGTAGGGGACAATTTCCTGGTGCAAGTGCTAGACGAGCCAACTGGGGCGGAGCTGTTCTTGACCTGCTGCTCACAAACCGGGAAGAATTAGTGGGGGAAGCAAAAGTGGATGGGAATCTGGGAGGCAGTGACCATGAGTTGGTTGAGTTCAGGATCCTGACACAGGGAAGAAAGGTAAGCAGCAGGATACGGACCCTGGACTTCAGGAAAGCAGACTTCGACTCCCTCAGGAAACGGATGGGTAGGATCCCCTGGGGGACTAACATGAAGGGGAAAGGAGTCCAGGAGAGCTGGCTGTATTTCAAGGAATCCCTGTTGAAGTTACAGGGACAAACCATCCCGATGTGTCGAAAGAATAGTAAATATGGCAGGAGACCAGCTTGGCTTAACGGTGAAATCCTAGCCGATCTTAAACATAAAAGAGAAGCTCACAAGAAGTGGAAGGTTGGACATATGACCAGGGAAGAGTATAAAAATAGTGCTAGGGCATGTAGGAATGAAATCAGGAGGGCCAAATCGCACCTGGAGCTGCAGCTAGCAAGAGATGTCAAGAGTAACAAGAAGGGTTTCTTCAGGTATGTTGGCAACAAGAAGAAAGCCAAGGAAAGTGTGGGCCCCTTAATGAATGAGGGAGGCAACCTAGTGACAGAAGATGTGGAAAAAGCTAATGTACTCAATGCTTTTTTTGCCTCTGTCTTCACTAACAAGGTCACCTCCCATACTGCTGCGCTGGGCATCACAACATGGGGAATAGATGGCCAGCCCTCTGTGGAGAAAGAGGTGGTTAGGGACTATTTAGAAAAGCTGGACGTGCACAAGTCCATGGGGCCGGACGACTTGCATCCGAGAGTGCTAAAGGAACTGGCGGCTGTGATTGCAGAGCCATTGGCCATTATCTTTGAAAACTCGTGGCGAACGGGGGAAGTCCCGGCTGACTGGAAAAAGGTTAATGTAGTGCCAATCTTTAAAAAAGGGAAGGAGGAGGATCCTGGGAACTACAGGCCAGTCAGCCTCACCTCAGTCCCTGGAAAAATCATGGAGCAGGTCCTCAAGGAATCAATCCTGAAGCACTTACATGAGAGGAAAATGATCAGGAACAGTCAGCATGGATTCACCAAGGGAAGGTCATGCCTGACTAATCTAATCGCCTTCTATGATGAGATTACTGGTTCTGTGGATGAAGGGAAAGCAGTGGATGTACTGTTTCTTGACTTTAGCAAAGCTTTTGACATGGTCTCCCACAGTATTCTTGTCAGCAAGTTAAAGTACGGGCTGGATGAATGCACTATAAGGTGGGTAGAAAGCTGGCTAGATTGTCGGGCTCAACGGGTAGTGATCAATGGCTCCATGTCTAGTTGGTAGCCGGTGTCAAGTGGAGTGCCCCAGGGGTCAGTCCTGGGGCCGGTTTTGTTCAATATCTTCATAAATGATCTGGAGGATCGTGTGGATTGCACTCTCAGCAAATTTGCGGATGATACTAAACTGGGAGGAGTGGTAGATACGCTGGAGGGCAGGGATAAGATACAGAGGGACCTAGACAAATTGGAGGATTGGGCCAAAAGAAATCTGATGAGGTTCAATAAGGATAAGTGCAGGGTCCTGCACTTAGGACGGAAGAACCCAATGCACAGCTACAGACTAGGGACCGAATGGCTAGGCAGCAGTTCTGTGGAAAAGGACCTAGGGGTGACAGTGGACGAGAAGCTGGATATGAGTCAGCAGTGTGCCCTTGTTGCCAAGAAGGCCAATGGCATTTTGGGATGTATAAGTAGGGGCATAGCCAGCAGATCGAGGGACATGATCGTCCCCCTCTATTCGACATTGGTGAGGCCTCATCTGGAGTACTGTGTCCAGTTTTGGGCCCCACACTACAAGAAGGATGTGGATAAATTGGAGAGAGTCCAGCGAAGGGCAACAAAAATGATTAGGGGTCTGGAACACATGACTTATGAGGAGAGGCTGAGGGAACTGGGATTGTTTAGTCTGCAGAAGAGAAGAATGAGGGGGGATTTGATAGCTGCTTTCACTACCTGAGAGGTGGTTCCAGAGAGGATGGTTCTAGACTATTCTCAGTGGTAGAAGAGGACAGGACAAGGAGTAATGGTCTCAAGTTGCAGTGGGGGAGGTTTAGATTGGATATTAGGAAAAACTTTTTCACTAGGAGGGTGGTGAAACACTGGAATGCGTTACCTAGGGAGGTGGTAGAATCTCCTTCCTTAGAAGTTTTTAAGGTCAGGCTTGACAAAGCCCTGGCTGGGATGATTTAATTGGGGATTGGTCCTGCTTTTGAGCAGGGGGTTGGACTAGATGACCTCCTGAGGTCCCTTCCAACCCTGATATTCTATGATTCTATGAGCAGTCATGTAGTCCCCCATAAATCAGGTTGTATCCACTAGGACTACTGGTCTGTGTCTGCAAACAAAGTCGTAGCCCACCAGTGGAAGAATCTGTACTAACTGCGTGTTCTGCTTTCTGGGGTCCCATTTGAAACCCTTTAACCAATGCTGGCAGAAGTCCTTTAGTCTTTGGGCAGTTGTCTGTAGCTAAGCTTTTGGGGGGTATAGCTTATAGCAGAAACGCTGACAGATTTCTTCATCTAGACCTAGCTGATACAATATGGCAGCCTTCACCTGTTCAAAGTCCTGACCTGCTGTATCCTCAAGTCCCCGGTATGATGCTTGGGCTTCCCCAATAAGGAATGGAAGGAGCTGGAGTCCCCACTGCACTGGGGGCCATTGACAGGCCATGGTCACCCTTTCAAAAGTTACCAAGAATGACTCCAGGTCATTATCTGTCGTCATCTAAGAAAGCATCAGGGTCAGAGTAGTTCCCTGAAGTGCAGGGGACACATTCCCCGTGGCGGGACCCTGAAGAGTATCTGGTATCAGGTCTGCCATCCATTGCAACAACTGTTGCTGGGGCAATGCCATCTGTTCAAACAGTTGTTGTTGCCTCGGTTGTTGCTGTGCTTGTGAGTCAGTCAACTATTGCAGGGGCTGATTCACCTCCTAGCACTCGGGTATATATCAGCAAAAAGTTAAGAGATTTTGTGTTGGTTGTTTGGATTTTTTTAGCTTTTCTTTCTGCAGGGACCATTAAAGTCAACCCGACTTCTGGTACCACTTTGTCAACAGCTCTTTTGAGCAGTCTCTCCAGAAGTCCTAGCTTTCTCCTAACTGGTCTCCCTCTATTCATCTCCCATTAGCCCAGTCCATCCACTTAACCTAAAATGAGTCAATCAGCCCCTAAAAACCCCGGGTTTGCAGTTTTCCTTTGTCACCCTATCAGTTTCTTGGAGGCAGCCTGGTGTGGGGCTGTTGCACCTCTCCTATCCCAGGCTGTGTAGGATCCCCATTCCTCTCTGTCCTTCCTTTATAGCTGGGCTTGTTTTCCTTATTGGTCCCAGGTGGGGGTGCATGCCTGCATGATTGGACATTCTGGCAGCTGGGCTGGGGGGTGGTCAGCCTGATTGCCTGTAAGTGGGGAAAGACACTCCTTTCCCTTCTGCCTATGCTCAGTATGGAGTTTGTAAACCCCATTATACCTTCCTCAGCTGAAGAGTAACCAGCAGGGAAAGAAACAACCCCTTCCATCCCCTGTTCTGTAACCTTTTTGAAAATATGATAGACCTGCATTCAAGAGTCAGGAGACAGGTGAGTGAGGATACTAGTTTCAACAGCAATATTACTTTTTTACTGCAGCCAATAAGCTCTGTCTTGATTTAATCACTTCACTAAATCACCTGCAGCAGAATGTTCGACTGGGAAAAGCATGGTACCTGTCTGTTTAGTCATGGATTATTAGAAACTGGATTAGAAAGCAGTATCTGTGATGTATGGATTTCTCTTAGGCCACACAGTTTTGTAAATCCACTTGCTAAACCATAAGCATGTGATATGTAAATTTATTTAATAAAGTGTCTGTTTGCTAATTATTATTTAAGCCCTGTAAGAGAAAATGTTTTTAGATTCACAAATCAAGTCAATGCAGGAGTGCAGCTCAATGAAATATGCCTTGCATCAAATACAGATATGGTTTTGGTCAACAAAGAACAAGTATTAACAAGATTAGCAAAGGTTATCAAGCAATACACAAACTCCTGTAGGCCCTTAGTGAGTTCCAGTGACGTTGGGAACAAAGCCAGTTGCTGCACCTAGGTATCTCCATGATGCAAGGAAGGTAGAGAAGAAGTCCTGCTCTGCTTTAGAATCTCAAGGGAAGTCCAGCCAATCAATTCTACCCCAGGTCCTTTTATAGTGAAGGCCTAGGAACCTCCAGCTAACATTGCAGTATTCTGTACATCTCCTCAATAACACAGGCTCCTGCACACACATCAAACCTGTCCGTTGCTCTCTCCACTTGCTTCCAAGGGACTAGAAAGTCAAGGTGTCAGTCCTTATCTTCCAGGCATTCAATGGCCTAAGCCCAGCATAACAAAAGAGCCTATGGTTCCACAATGAAGACCATGGTCAACATCTCTGCTTCTCAGGCACAATGGACCTTTTTACTGTAAGGGTAAAGCTCACCCATGAAGGAGACAAGAGATTTCTCCGGAGACCAACAGGGACAAACTCACCCAGGAACTAAGGACCATCACTAACTTTTAGCTCTACCTGCAAGGCATACTTCTTCGACCTGCCTACTCTAACACACACATAGCACCATGTACATTTGAAAAAAAAAACAACAACAAAATCCACACTGTATACACAGTTCTCCCCTTGGAGATGAGGGAGAAAACAAACCACACCAGACAGATGTTCATCACATCCTTCAATTCAGTACTGGAAGGCACTCACCTAGTATAGAGATCTGGGCTGTACAAGAGCCTATATAGAATAAATGGGAAGATATCACATTGGCAAAATGGTCACTAGTTTTTAATTTCCCTCTTTCACTTTATTATTGTTTAATAAAAACAAAATGTTCTAGTTTTTCTTTCTTCTGATGAAACATTTTCCCTGATTAGGCTGTTGCCAGTCCTAAACTGCTGGGTCTGATAAGACTATCTTTAAATTTTCTCTCATTTAACAATGTTTACATTGGACAATTAATAGCACTTTTATAATATTAATGGTGTGCATATTGGTACACTAGAAACTCTTTAAACAGTAAGTAAGATCAGTGATAAATATCCAGTAAGCAGTTATTCTGATCATTCTTTTGGACTGTTGTCATAAATATAAAGGGAAGGCTAACCATCTTTAAATTCCTCCTGGCCAGAGGAAAAGCCCCTTCACCTGTAAAGGGTTAAGAAGCTAAGATAACCTCACTGGCACCTGACCAAAATGACCAATGAGGAGACAAGATACTTTCAAAGCTGGAGGGGGGGGAAAACAAAGGTTCTCTCTGTCTGTGTGATGCTTTTGCCGGGACCAGACCAGGAATGCAGGTCAGAACTCCTGTAAAGAGTTAGTAAACAATCTAGTTAGATATGGGTTAGATTCTGTTTTGTTTAAATGGCTGATAAAATAAATTGTGCGGAATGGAATGTATATGCCTGTTTTTGTGTCTTTTTGTAAATTAAGGTTTAGCCTAGAGGGATTCTCTATGTTTTGAATCTGATTACCCTGTAAGGTATTTACCATCCTGATTTTACAGAGGTGATTCTTTTACTTTTTCTTTAATTAAAATTCTTCTTTTAAGAACCTGATTGCTTTTTCATTGTTATTAAGATCCAAGGGTTTGGGTCTGTGTTCACTTATGCAAAATGGTGAGGATTTTTATCAAGCCTTCCCCAGGAAAGGGGGTGTAGTGCTTGAAGGGATATTTTTGGGGGGGAGACGTCTCCAAGTGGGCACTTCCCATGTTCTTTGTGTAACACTTTGGTGGTGGCAGCTTTTAACCTAAGCTGGTAAGAATAAGCTTAGAGGGTCTTTCATGCAGGTGCCCACATCTGTACCCTAGAGTTCAGAGTGGGGAAGGAACCTTGACAACTATGATGATAGGTTTTCTGCTGCTCCAACTTGAGAGAATGTCAAGATTCTCATGGACCTGCCATTGACTCATCTAAGCACTCCAACTCGGACAAGTTATTGATCAAGCTTCAAGGTGTATTAAGTCTTTAAAACAAACATATGCCTTGCAGACAAAACACTCTAGCAAATGCTCCATTAAAAAAAAAAAAAATCATACACATGCGAAGAACTGAAAAACTTTGATTGGTGGAATTATCAAGAGTTTCCTAAGGTAGTGCTGAAAGGCTCTTTTCATTGAAAGCTGTCTACAATAGTCCACTTATTAAATGAATCACAATATTTTACGAATACCATGATTGTGATAATGCCAAAAGCAAAAAGAGTCCTAAGTGCAGCTGCATAAACAAACAACTATGACAGACCTGCTGGAAAACAAGACTTCTACACACTGCTGCTCAATGTTGTCGCTTCAAGCTCAATATGCTTTTAAGCAGCCATCAAACAATCACACAGATCTATACTAAAAATCAGAAAGAACTGAACTATAGTCAGCTGTTTCATTCCAATTTTATTTTATAAAGGTGATTTTCAATTTGTTTGCAATCAGCTAAAAGTACCTTTAATAGCAGAAGTATCTGTATATCTTACTGACTTCTAATAAAATAATTATTGAGAATAACACTGTTAGTAACACAGTTTAAGAAGTTATACTATTTATTTTATTTTCTCCAAGTGTTGAATTAAAGCTTACTTTGTTACTAAGTGTAGTTTCTGGTCACCCCCTAAGGACACTGATGATCCCAATGGCAATAATTCTATGTTTGCTTTCTGAAAAAGTAATTCATTAGCTAAACTGTTTTGGAGTTTCCCTCAGAAAGGATTAAGTAAAATCATGGTCCCACTGACTTTAATATATAAAAATATACAGTAGAACCTCAGGTTTTGGACTTTAGTGTATTACATATCTGTTATACTACGTAGTGTTTTTAAACAATATGAAGCTCAATAAAACATCCTATTTATTACTTCTCAAGTTAATTGTACTCATTACCTAATGATAAAATACCTGCCAGGGATAAGTAAGTTTTAAAGGTTCAAGTTACAACCAGAGAAGATTTGTGGATTCCATAATTAGTTTCACACAGATTTTCAGAATACATTTACACATCTTTATGGGGGAAGGGTGGGAGAGAAGTGATGCTTAATGATTATCCAGTATTAGAATTAAGCATAAAGTGATATAATTTGTAATGTAGATATTATTAAGATACTTACGATAAAATGTTACCAAACTCTCAATCTAATTTTGAACAAGGTACCTTTCTATTTCCTCCTCTAAATATGAGATTGTCTGACACTGATGTCCTTAGAGACTTTTTACTATTAACATATTAGGACTTTCTATACCATTTCTATTTTTCTTTAACCACAGCATGTGCAAAAATCCACTCACTGCTATGGCCACTCATCAGGTTACTGACAAGAATTGTTTTCTTAATTAAGAATGTGTGTATAAACGAAATAAATCACTTCACTTGCTAAAACTCTACAAAAACTTGTGAATTTAGACTGAAACTTTACAGGAGACTTTTGCAATTGCAGTATGGAAAAGGACTAGTGAATAGCATAATGGAATAGGTGCTTTTTGTGCTTACTAATAAAGTATTTAACAAATCACTGTTTCATATTGTAGAAAGGTACCTCTGTATTAAATTATGTTTGTTTTTAAATGTATACATTGATCTTGAGCAGCCTTATACACTACAGTATGCATCTTGCTTTGAAGTAGAAGGCTCAGATTTTTAAACTCTCAGTAGAAGTGTTATTTTCTATATGCACTGATCCCTTTTTTCTATTCAGAAGGTATCAACTATATAGCGCTAAAACATTGACATCCAGAATACTTTTTTTTTTTTTTTTTAAAAGGGGAGGGGGTTGAAAATGGACAGAAGCAGGTTCTACAGAAAATACTTACAAGGTTATTTACTGTGTTTGACATATACAATATCCATATGTATCTCTCACAGAGTACACATACGAAATATTTTTATATACTGTATTACATAGAGTCAGAGAAACAACAGCTAGATATTTAAAAGATTCACAGATGTCAGAATTTGAAGGTTCAGATATCTTCAAAGGCATCCTTGAATATATGCAAAGCATATTAATTTGAGATTTTACTTTGCATTTTAAGCGGGTTTTTTTTAATACATGTCCTTCATTCATGCAAATGTAAAGAACTCCAAAATATATAAAGGAATACAAAAAATATGAAAGAGGTACTTTTAACACAGGATCCTCAGCAGATGACAAGCCATTAAGCTTTCACCTTTGAGTAATTATGATGACTGTGATGTCTCTTTTGTATCTCCATTTTTTAATTAGAATCTTTAATGTGTTTAACAAGCAATTCTTCCATCAACCTTTGATGTGTTTTACTTGTAAAGCAATGACAGTTTGCAGTTCAGTCTCCTTAAAGTTCCAGAGAAACCATTTTCCACTCACTTGCTTTGAAAGCCATTAAAATAACTTGATGAAGAACAGCAGCAGGGGGCTAATGGAAGCCAAGGCTTAGTAACAATCTTTAGATTTCCCCTTAAGACTTTCTCACAGGCACTTCTCACAAAGATCCTTAAGACCTTTCATCCTCCTGCCCTCCCCCACTATCAACAAAACCAGCACACAGTTAACAGATGCAACTAGCTCCATGTTTTCATATTTTCTCATTACCTTTTAATTTAAAGAAGCTAAAACTTCATCTGTTTTCTGTAACACAGACCGACTCCTCATCTTCCCATTTGAGAAAGCTGAAAATGTAGAAAGATTCAAGAAGCAGCTTCTCCTAACTTACCACCTATATTGAAGATATGGGTACGAAACAACACATCTGCTACCTAACAGAGAAATATAAATGACAACTTGAACTTGAGTGACTTGCTTAAGTATTTTGGGAACCTTCAGGACAAAAGGCTCTCTATAAATGCAACATAATATTTTAAATACATAGATGTATTCCAAAGAAGCAATACTGTCAAATGATCTCTAAGCAGCAGAAACAAACATTGAACCCTAAGGCAAACTGGGAGTTTTTCAGATTGCGATTTGGTCCAAATGTAGCAATAGGGTTATGCTGAGCACTGAAACTAAACGATACTAAAGCATACTTTATCTGTCATACCATTAACTTAGGTTTGAACAGAGACTGGGAATGGCTCGGTCATTATGCTAATTGAATCTTATCCCACCATCAACCTCAGCCTGGACCAGTCCACACAAGAGATCCACTTCCTGGATACTACGGTGCTAATAAACGATGGTCACATAAACACCACCCTATACCGGAAACCTACTGACCGCTATTCCTACCTACATGCCTCCAGCTTTCACCCAGACCACACCACGCGATCCATTGTCTACAGACAAGCTCTATGATACAACCGCATTTGCTCCAACACCTCAGACAGAGACAAACACCTACAAGATCTCTGTCAAGCATTCTTACAACTACAATACCCACCTGCTGAAGTGAAGAAACAGATGGACAGAGCCAGAAGAGTACCAAGAAGTCACCTAGTACAGGACAGCCCCAACAAAGAAAATAACAGAACGCCACTAGCCATCACCTTCAGCCCCCAACTAAAACCTCTCCAACGCATCATCAAGGATCTACAACCTATCCTGAAGGACGACCCAACACTCTCACAAATCTTGGGAGACAGGCCAGTCCTTGCTTACAGACAGCCACCCAACCTGAAGCAAATACTCACCAGCAACCACACACCACACAACAGAACCAGGAACCTATCCTTGCAACAAAGCCCCTTGCCATCTGTGTCCACATATCTATTCAGGGGACACCATCATAGGGCCTAATCACATCAGCCACACTATCAGAGGCTCGTTCACCTGCACATCTACCAATGTGATATACGCCATCATGTGCCAGCAATGCCCCTCTGCCATGTACACTGGTCAAACTGGACAGTCTCTACGTAAAAGAATAAATGGACACAAATCAGACGTCAAGAATTATAACATTCAAAAACCAGTCGGAGAACACTTCAATCTCTTTGGTCACTCGATTACAGACCTAAAAGAAAAGGAGTACTTGTGGCACCTTAGAGACTAACCAATTTATCTGAGCATGAGCTTTCGTGAGCTACAGCTCACTTCATCGGATGCAAGTACTTGTGGCACCTTAGCTCATGAAAGCTTATGCTCAAATACATTGGTTAGTCTCTAAGGTGCCACAAGTACTCCTTTTCTTTTTGCGAATACAGACTAACACGGCTGTTACTCTGAGACCTAAAAGTTGCAATTCTTCAACAAAAAAAAACTTCAGAAACAGACTCCAATGAGAGATTGCTGAATTGGAATTAATTTGCAAACTGGATACAATTAACTTAGGCTTGAATAGAGACTGGGAGTGGATGGGTCATTCCACAAAGTAAATTATTTCCCCATGAAGAAAAGGAGTACTTGTGGCACCTTAGAGACTAACAAATTTATTTGAGCATAAGCTCATGAGGAAAGGGTCCTGGACTGCACAGTTGTTTCCCCAGTCGGTGAGTTGGCTTGCAGCTTGCACTCTCACATCTTCTCAGTTTCTATCCTGGCTTAATGAGCCTGTGGTGCCTTCTACAATCTGGGGCAATATTTTATTTAGTGGGACAACTGCCTAGAAGTCTGGAAACAAGCTGTACTGATACCCTCTTGGGTACCAAAGGCTCACATATATTTCACACATTTCTTCTTCTTGATAAAACTAATATATTACTTCAGTTTCAAGTTTCAATAACTTTTTTAGGCCTCAAATGAAAGTGGCAGAAGTACACGAGTCAGCATCCAGGTTTTTTAGGAGCTACACAAAGAACATATTTGCCAGTCCTTTGGCTTTGCCAAACTGGCTATATCATGAACAGAGGAAATGGATCCAGCCAGAAGTAGTAACAAGAATCATAGTTTTGTGGCACAAAAAGCCCAGGAAATGCCACACAGTTATTCTGAGAAATAATTGTAGATATCTGCAACATAACCCACCACTATGTTCTGTAGATACCATGTACTGCAAACAAATTAAAAAGCATCAAAGCATCATCTAAAAAAAGCCACTACTTCCATCTCTTCATCATTTTAGGCTGTCAAAATAAGTACCTGTGATATTATTATTGGTTTAGCAGTAGGTGTGCTGTAGTTTGTTAAAAGTATCACTGAAGAACAAACATTTAATAAAGTCAAAATCAACAGCTGTATTCCCTCCTTTTCTGCATTATTTTTCAAACAAACTGGAATGTCTTGTTTTTTACGGACGGGTGAATCTTTCCCACATTTATATTTAACATTTTTGGAGAAAGAATAGCCCTCACCTTTAGGAGTTTTGCCCTCATTTCCCTATAATGTATTCATCACCACTCAGCACATCTGTCCTAGCAAATCCTATTTCCTGTTCTATTCATGAGGCTCAGCAACCTGGAGCTTTAACGATTGCTGCCACACTTTTCCCATGGCCTTCTCACCTCTCGGTCCCCCCCACCCAAGTACCCAGCTCCCATTGTTTATCATCTGTTCTCCCCTGCTGCAAACTGCTGTCAGATGTTCACTTATCCCTAATCTTACTCACTGCCTTTGATATTCTTTCTAATCCAACAACCTGTCAACTGGGGCATCAGCCCATGTCCAGACCAGCTGCTCTGTCACAGGCCTTAAGGTTCCCTCTCAGCTTCATATGCAACATTTAAAGGATTTTGACACAGCATGCACAATGTGAAACAGATAATTAACGTTGTTTTGATCAGCGATCATGGCTTTCGTGTGACACTAGTTGACCACTAATGAAAAGTAAGCTTTAGTTTGTTTAAACTTTAGTATTACTATATTAACAAGACCTTGGTCTATGTTTAAGGGACAATATGTTGAAATCTGAGTTCTTGGAGATCAGGGAATGCTGCTTTATTTAGCTATAAATTATGTAGAAAGACTAATTCACACAAAAATTTAAGTCAGACAGTTGTTTTACATATTCTGTGGAATAAAAAAAAATATAATGTCCCTGTTTATGCTAAGTCATTTTCTATAGTGTTTTCAAAGCAAATAATTACAAAACATACGAGTTGCAAAATGTAAAAAATGCATATTCAATATCACTAGCCATTTATATGTAATTTCTTATTCTTTAAGCTGTGTTTTCAAGGTATAATCACAATGTGCTATACTCATTTAATATAAAGCATTAAAGTCTGTTTTCTGTCTTTACATTTTACAAAATATTCTCACTTAGAGAAGATTTTATAACTTCATAACATCCAAATCCACTGTAAACATTTGTACACTACTGCTCATCATCTGTATTAAAACGTACACCGTATGTATACTTCTACATGTTACACTGCTTCAGATAACAGAATTTTTTATACTGGGAAACAGGTAGCCATTTTTACTTATCTCTAACCAGACATGTATTTTTAATCCCAATTGAAAAATTACAGACATATACAGGTACATTTCTCCGAGCTAGCTCAATTTATAAAAAAATAAAATAAAAAAGAATAATAATTTAAACAAAAAAACAAATTAAAGGTTGTACAAAATATGTGATGAGAATACTACTAGGAGTATACAAAACACCAGTCTTTTTTTTTTTTTTTTTTTTTTACACAGCAATTGTAATAAAAATCTACATTAGATGTGGTAAAGTGGCTCATTTTCTCTGGACCCGATTATTTCCACCCTGGGGCCTGTGTACATGGGGACACTCAGGAAAATTAATTCAAATTAAAGGTGTAAATTTAAAGTGGATTAGTTAAACCTCATTAAACCCATGTGCGCACTCTCTTTCAGCATTCAAGTGGCCTTAATTTGGTTTAATTTACGGTATATCTACAGTACAGCCACTACTGTGGAACAGCTACAGCGCTGCAGGTGTGCTGCTATAGTGTAGATGTGTGTAAATGCTTGTAGTGTGGCATAGGGCTTGCCTACACTTACATTTTATAGCACTCTAACTTGCTGGCTCAGGGGTCTGAAAAATCACCTCCGAGTGCAGCAAGTTTGAGTGCTTTAAAGTGCTAGTGTGGACAGGCTCCCAGCGCTCTGAGCTAATCCCCTTGTGAAGGTGGGTTACCAGGAGCGCTGGGACTCTCTCCCAGCGCTCACGTGCAACCACACTTGCACTTCAAAGCGCAGCCGTGCGAGCGCTCCTGCAGCAGCGCTTTGAAAGTTTCCAGTGTAGCTATGCCCATACTTTAGATGCTTCCTACGTTGACAGAAGGAGTTTTTCCTTTCTCTATTGTCTATCCAGCTCTCGGAGACATGATAGCTAGGTTGACAAAATAATTATTCTGTTGATTTAGCTGTGCTTACACCTGGGCTTAGGTCTACGAAACTATGGTGCTAAGGGCACAACATTGTTCACAGCCCTGAGCGACATAGTTAGGTCGATCTAATTTTTAAGATTAGACCCAGCCTTAATTTGGAAGTGAATTAAGATAAACCCAATTAACATCATTTTAGTTTTGAATGAGAGAGTGTACACACAGGAGTTTAATGCAGTTTAACAAACCCACTTTGAATTCGCACCTTTAGTTCATTTGGATTAATTTTTCTGCATGTCCCCATTTAAAAAAGCTCTTAGCAATCATTATTGTGAAGTGGAATAACCCAAGCTAACCATAGCATACTGGTGAAATACATTTACTAGCACTCAACTGCAGTTATTTCACAGTTATTCTAAACTTTGGAGTCTGATTTACATAAGTGCATGGCTGTTTCTCAATAACCAATATGCCAGTTTCTGTGCTCTGGCTACTAATGACCTTTGGACATTAAATCAAAACACCATTGTTTACTTAATTTATTTCTAAAATGTAGACATACTTGTAAAAATTGTATACAGAGAATGTATATTGCAGGCTTGAACCTGCATTATTGTAATTACTGGCACCTTTGCTACTGACTTCAATGAATGCAAAGTGAATTCCTGCTCTCTGATCAGCTGTTGCCCTCATAACTCCACACCCATATGTCTACAACAAACAATGCTACCTCAGTTTCTCACTGCCTTCCCAGCCTATCATTCCCAACAATCTCTCAACTCTCACATTTTAAGTTCTCACTACACTCACACAAGTACACTTATTTTTAATATTTTTATCTTTATAATTTAAGATTTCTGCTGCCTGTTTGTAATTAAGTAACATGAAAAATGATTGTACTCCATTGTATGCAGATTGCAATCTCTTACATGTAGAGGTTGTATCTTCTTACTGTTCTGTAAAATGCCTGCCATTCTCTTGGGATTATACAATTAAACAGACACAATCGATGGAGTTCAGTTAATTTGTTTCATTCAGTTGCATACATGAAACCATTAGGAGCAAGATCCCCAATTTAAGATGATATTTACTGTTAAGAATTTGTTAAAATTAAGATAAAGACTATGCTTAACGTAAAAAGCTGGAAATTTCTGTCACTGCTAACCACTACTCACCAATCTCTACATTACCAGCCATTACCTTCTAACTGTCCCTAAGCTATTTCACACTAGGAACAGGTGCAAGCTTGGTGGCCAAAGTATGTTGAATGAAAATAAACCTTCATTACAGCACACACAAAAATACCTTTATGTTTCCCTTCTACTACTTCTCTGACTTTCCAAATTTTCTTCATGTTTTCCCTTCAGCAACTCCCAACCACATCTCATGCTAAAATAATTTTGAAATTTGAATAGCATTACACCAGAAGTCTGTGGCAGTGCCATGAATAGATCCAGGTCCCCTCACTTCTAGTCCCAATCCCGTGCCTTCACTGTATTTTAGATGAACGGTGGTCTTGAAGTTTATGCTCATGCTGCTTGTGAAAACTGTCACTTCAAGGTTCCTTATGTTTATGCATACAAAATGCTATATGATGTCATTTCAGCCAAAATGCTGTCTTATTATTTTTGCATTTAATATTATGAGTACTAGAAAGGTTGAAGGAATTCAGAAAAAATCTGCAAAAGAAATAACACCATCATCCTTAACATGATTGCTTTGACAAATGAACACTTCTTAATACTGGAGTCTTTGAAGATTCAACAGACCAGTGTTACTTGTTTGAACAGGTTATCTAAAATTCTGTTTATTATTTTCACAGCAACATTTTAACTGTCAAACTAGAAAAGAATGTTCTATGTTTACCAAAAAGCAGAATGAAGCTTCAGCAAATGTTTTAGGCAGCTGGGAACACTCATGCTACTATATAAAAGTTAGTTCTAAATGTGGAATTAGTTGGTACAGTATAATAAATAATTATTATTATTAATAACAACTTAGTGCTTTTTATCTCCAAAGTTCTCAGGCCATTAATGAGGCCCCAATCTTGCTTTCCCTGCATGGAGCTCCTTGCAGAATTGGATCTTAATCCTCATGTCCAGTGAGATAGGTAAATTTTAAATCGCATTTTAAAGTGTGGAAACACAGAGACTAAGGGGCTTGCTCAAGGCCACAGAGGAAATCAGAGTCAGATCTCTTAGAAATCAGGAATCCTTGTTCGCAATCCACTGTTAAATTACACCCAACTCCCTTTTTACATGGGGCATTTTCTGCTCACTACACAGTACACAACAGATTCAGATCCACAACATTCTCTAAAAAAACCCAAACTTTTATAATGTTAATAACTTTAAATGTTTTTATTCCCTTAAAAGTAAAAGAAAAGGCCACACATTAAAAAGATTTTTCCCACTTCCATTTCATTTTTTATGTATTATATGTTTAACTCAGGAATGAATGACTGGAAACCTTAGTTAATCAATATAGAACAAAATGACAAAGCCAAACACTAAACCATCTGAAGCTCTGAAAATAGAGTAAAGCTCATATAAAAATAAAGTTTCTTGTTACAATCGGTCCCCTTATTTGATAAAACTTCATTAGATTCTAACTGGCACCATAGAACAATTTTTCTGGTTTGTCATAAGAACATAAGAGCTGCCATACTGCGTCAGACCACAGCCCATCTTTCCCAATTTCCTGTCTCTGACAGTGGCACGCACCAGAACTTCAGGTGGAGTGTACAGAACAGGGCAATTATGGAGTGATTCACATGTCTTCCATTCCCAGCTTCTGGTAGTAAGAGATTTAGGGTCATCCTGAGCATGTGGTTACATCCCAGACCACCTTGGCTAACAGCCACTGACGGACCTATCCTCCATGAAGTTTTGAACTTATCTAGTTCTTTTTTGAACACAGTTATACTTTTGGCCATCATGACATCCCATGGCAATAAGTTTGAATGTCCTGCCATCATTCAAATAGATGCTTGTTCACCATTCCACTCTAGCACAGGCTTGCCCATATATACTAGAAAATGTAAAATTGCAGTTTATATTAGTCTAGCCTGTACACTTCCAAAAGTTCCTTGACAGATCATACACTAAAAATTAAATGGTAGGAAGCAGTGATGAGAGCTGCCTTGTCAGAACAAGCTTCTAAAACAAAGCCCGTGTCAGGTAGTCAGTGTATGAACTAGGATTAGAAGTCAAGAGATTCTGGTTCTCTGCTTAGCACATTAGACCACATCTCTCTCTCTCTCCAAAGAAATCAAATCATAAGAAATATATAGTGAATAAATGTACTATACTGAAGGGAATATAGTCCCCAAGGGAAACCTCAATTTCTGAAATACATCAGGGCAACTTTCTGCATCAGATATTTTTGGCCTTGGTTACACTATGAAAACAAGCAAGTTCAACGATGGCTTTTGAGCATGGCTATGGCCCTACTGGTTTAAAACTAAATGTGGTCCAGCCTGCCTGGACAAGGCCATACCTACAGGCTAAATTGTAATGCAAGTCATCTAGACCTCAATTAAGTTTAACCACTGTTGTCTGACTTGATGGTTTTGGTTGTGAAGATAGGATCAGAAAGATTCAGGAATTTACAATTGAATCTCCAGCCAAATACTGTAATCTTTAAAGATTTAAAGAATTTAAAGAATTTTAAGAATTAAAGATCACTAGTGATGTCTTGGAGGTACCTAGAGTTCATCAATATTTAAAGGTAATCCATTATCAGAAACTTTATTTACAAGAATTCTTTATATTTTCTATTTGTGCAGGAAGACACTATTTGGGATATGCAGAAGTTCCCAACTTCAAAATGTTCCCTCCTACTCTGTCCCTGTCTATTTGATCGCCTCCTGCTTTTCCTTTTCCAACACTTTAAGACTACGAGTTGAATATATCTCCTCCACACACACCTCCTCTTCCTTTCTTAATGAATGTGTCTAAGGGCAAGTCTTCACTACAAAATTAAGTCGACTTAAGTTATGTCGACGTACAGCCACCACAGTAATTACTGCGGTGGTTCATGTCCACACTATGCCCCCTCTGCTGGTAGTGTATGTCCTCACCAGGCCACTTCCACTGACTTAACTGTGTGGGGCATTGTGGGGCACTGACAGCTGGAGTCCTGCCTGCTCCGGGGCCCACACGGGGCTGACAACCAACAGGTGATGTAAATAACACAGACACTGCATCACCCTAACTACATCAATCTAAATGCTACGTCTCTTATTAGGACTTATTAGGTCAGTCTAGTGGGCAACTTACATCAGTAGAAGCAACACAATAATGTAGACATTTACAGAGTTAGGTCGACATAAGCTGCCTTACAGTTGACGTAACTCCGTAGCGTAGGCCAGGCCTAAAACAAACCCCAAAAAAAGGGTGAAGCAGAATGAAGAGAAGTAGCTTGGCATTGCTAATTTCTGCACGCACTGGGTTTTCCTTTATTTGCTACAGCCATGGAATTGCAATGAACAAATGGACCTCACTAGGCCAATACTGAGACTGGAGCGACCACTACAGTACATTTAATTAGAGAAACAACTGCTCTTCATACAGTTAGAAACCTATTTACAGAACAGATTCTGAAGGGAAAAAACACAAATATGTTACATTAGCAGACACTAATCTCATTTTATCATGTGTACTCTTTGTATTGCTGAGGGCTCTAATTCTCAAGGATCATCTGAAAGGAGACTCATGTTTTGTATTGACATTATAAGGAAAAGGATTTCCTATTACTACTTCCATTGCTTCCCACATGGGTGCTGTAAAGTTGGCTGTACATGGCAGTTTCATCATTTTTGATGATCTAGACAATCATTCAACTTTGCTCCAATTACTGCAACTAACTGACTATGATTTTACATGACATTACTCAAGAAGCGAGGTCCAAATGGGTTAGTATTTAGAGAGACCTGCAAAGAAAATTAAGTTGCTGCAGACAGTAGTGTTTCAGCCCTAATCAGTACCAAACCAATGCCCACGCACTGGCAATAGGGGGCACTATAATTCAGTCTTTCAGATGAGAAATAAAACCGAGGTTCCGAGTCTGACCACCGCATACATGACCACTTGCAGTCCTTTACAAAACCCAATGGTACTTTTTGCAAGGGCAGGTGTGTTTTGGCCTATTTCCAGTTTACAATGAAAGTACCAACTTCAATTTCAATCATATATGAATCATAGAATCATAGAATATCAGGGTTGGAAGGGACCTCAAGAGGTCATCTAGTCCAACCCCCTGCTCAAAGCAGGACCGATCCCCGACTATGGTATCTGCCTTCACTTCCAGTCCTAAACTATTATGTAGGTTGCTGTGTGCTGTTAAACAACAGCCGCATTCTACCCCCGAGGTGACTGTATTTCAGTGGCAGGTGGATCAAGTGGTTCCTGTTTACACAGCAAATGTAAATTGCTTGGGGATGAAAGGTACTGTATATATGACTGGATTCATAGAAAAGATCATAATTGACAAGCATTATAAGACTACTACTGCACTCTTCAGGACAATATTACTGCTGCCACATAAAGACCACAAGCAATCCTAACCATGACAAACCTGCCTGAGAAGAAATTGTGATGGGACACTCGTGCCTTGTTCAGCTATGGGAAATGATGTAGAACAACTAAAGTCACCTCTTCTGGTGTTCTGTCACCCTCATTCAGATGTCGGTTCTTTCCCATCTTCCCCCCTCCTCCTGATTTGACGCAGCTGGGAGAACAAGGAACCCACAGAGACAAAGCCCAACGTCCGCAGGACTGGCAGGGGCGAGGAAGGGGGGCGCAAGGGAGCCTGAGCGGAGTGGGACCCTAGGGGCAGGGAAAGATTTGGGAGGGGCCGAGCGCGAAGGGGGCGTTGGTGAGGACTAGGGGCAAGGGGGCTGGCAGGCCACGGGGGCAGGTCCGCAGGAGGCTGCAGGGAAGCGGGAGGGGGAGGGCACCATACAGCCCCGGGCCAGGCCGCATTTCCTGGCAGGGCAGCGCACCGGCGCGCTCGTAGGCCCGGCTATAGCCGGGGCTTCCGCCCGCCGTGCCGCGGGAGCCGGGACTCACCTGCCGGTAGCGGAGCCGGAAGGGCCGCAAGTACTGGGAGGAGGCGCAGGGCGCCAGCGCCAGCTCCTCTATGGCCTCCATGTGCGGCAGGAGCGGCCCCGGGAACCGGGGCGTGGCCGTGGGCAGCCTGCGGCCGCTCACCCCGGCCTGCAGACTAGAGCGGCGTCGCGCGCCGCCTGCGCGGCAACCGTCCTCAGTAAGGCGAAAGGAACCTCCCCCGCGGCAACCGTCCTGCTGGCCGGGAAGGAACCCCTCCCCTCCCCCCCCGGTCCAGCTAACGGGGAAAGACGCCCCCCCCCGGCTGTCCTCAACTGAGGGGAAACTGCCCCCCCCACCCGCTAAGAGGCCAGGACCCCCTCCCCCACAAAACCGTCCAACTAAGGGGGAAGGGGTTTTCTTTTTCCTCTCACACTCCCCCCAAGCCAGAGGGAAGTGAACCCCCCTCCCTGCACCCAAGCACACGTCTACATGCCTGGTGAAATCCTTGGCCCGCAGGGCGGGGGTCAGGT
This sequence comes from Eretmochelys imbricata, assembly GCF_965152235.1. Classification (NCBI taxonomy): domain Eukaryota; kingdom Metazoa; phylum Chordata; order Testudines; family Cheloniidae; genus Eretmochelys; species Eretmochelys imbricata. The sequence goes on from NC_135577.1 coordinate 116,627,650, forward strand.
CAATGGCAAAAAATCCCCTCCGCTTCAGTGCAGCCTGGATTTCAGCTGCTGTGTTTTCCTGGCCCCCTTCCTTCACTGGCCAGGGGCACGTCTACACTGTGGACACAAGCCTCTGCAGTGTAGATCAGTGGTTCTCAAACTTTTTTTCCCATGGACCACTAGAAAATCGCTGAGGGGCTTGGTGGCTCACTTAATGTTCTTTCCAAATGTTGTTTGCACCGGTAGCTAACCATTGTAAAGCACTTTGAACAGAAGCGCTATGTAAAAAAAAAAAAAAAAAAAAAAAAAACACAACTTAATAATAATAAACTTTTTTTGTTCTACAAATAAAAGCACACTACTCATATTTTAATATCAGTAGTCTGACCTTTCTAATGCGATGGATGTGCTCTCCCCTGCTGGGGCTGGGAAGGAGTGGGGGTCTCTCCCCCGCCACAGAGCTGGGGCTGGGAAGGAGGGCTGTCTCCCCCACAGCAGCCGCAGCCCTGGAGTTGGGGAAAGTCACCTCTTTCTCTGGTCACCGCAACCCCACACATCCCAAATTCCCCCCTCCCACCTACCCTCTGTTCCCCCCAAGGCCACCACCTCACCTTACATGTGTGTCTTCTCCAGAGTCCAGGCACCTAATTAGTGGAGCCACACCTACACAGCTCCACTAATTAGATGGGCGGCCCTTTATTCTCTCATGTGTGGCCACTCAGGCGTGCACCTTAGAGGGAACTATCTGTGGACCACCTGAATGGAGCTCGCAGACCACTGGTCGTCCGTGGATCGCAGTTTGAGAACCACTGGTGTAGACACTTCCTGTGTTGCTGGAAGTGGTTGTTCCATGGATGTAGGACCTACATAGGTAATCGACCTCCTTGAGCAGTGGTAGTCACCTCCCTGATTCATTAGGTCAGTTTAGCTCCCCCATGCATGGGTGAATTTTTCACACTTTGAGTTCTGCAGCTAGGTCTAATTAAATGTTAACTATAGACAAGTCCTCACATGAGTACTCCCACTGAAATGGCCTCATGTGCTTAAAATAAAATGTTTGTGAGTATTTATGGGAAATGGGATCAGGTCCCCAAGCTGCACCCCCATACAGTACATGTTGCCTTCTGAAAAGTACATCTCCACCCCAAGACACAACACGTCATCTTCTCACAAACATCCCTTCAAAACACGCACATTCCCATGCACCACTGATTACGTGTCCCCAAAAAACAAAGATATATTTCTCTGCACATTTTCCTTGGATATAATCCCCACGTCCCAGGCTAAGCTGGTTTTGAGCATTCTAACACAGCTATGTATCTTGATAATGAATATATTAAAAATTGCTTCTGTCTCTTGTGTTCCTTAATCTCTGAACAGACTTGTGCATATCCATATCCTATATGCAAAACAGGGATGGAGACCCAGGGGGGGTTCAATCTTATACTCTTATGGGTCACAAAATGTAATACTTATTTGTGAAGTAATTTTTTTAAATTGATGTTAAATTTCAGAACTTAGTATTTTGGTATCCCCGCTTCATTTTGTCACCTTTGTATAAAATGGAAACGTAGGCCCTGATCCTGCAAAAACTAGCACACGTGTTGTGTTTAACTTTGCACACAAAGGCCATGTCTACACTATCGATGCAGCTGTGCGGTTGTAAGATTGCTCATGTGTTGCTCTATGCCGACGGGAGAGAGCTCTTCCATCAACATAATTAAACCAACTTCAACGAGCATCTCGCACCAACATAGCACTGTCCACACTGGCACTTCTGTCCGTGTATCTTATGACACTCAGAGGGGTGTTTTTTTTCATACCCCTGAGTGACATAAGTTACACCGACAAAAGTGCTAGTGTAGACATAGCCTAAGTACAATGAGAGTATACATAGCATTTTGGGAAATACAATCAGTAAACATTAAGATGTATTTACTAATGAAAATTGTAGCATTTAATTAAATAAAACAAAACTATAACCCATGTCTGTGTGCGTAATTGTATATACCAAGTAAAAATATAGATAAGAAGACTACAAGCTATCAGTTTGTGTCCAAATGAGAATAGCAAAAATAACTACAGCCCTGCTCCTACAATTGGATCTACATGAGTGAACACTTGTACACGTTCAGAACTTCAGTGATTTCATTAGGGTTATACGCTGTTACAAGGGTCCACCCCTACAGATTCAGTTGGAGGGCTGAGGCCTAAATTACCGCTCTGGCAAACACTGCTCTACCAACCTTAGATACCATTCCTGCAACTATAACCATGTGGGCAAGCTCCTGTGCCTGCACAGAGATCTATTGACTTCATGGGACTCCATGCAGATACCAGGATCTGTCCATGTAGATACAGCGGCAAGATCAGAGCTATAACGCTTACTATAATGAATAAAAGGAGGACTTGTGGCACCTTAGAGACTAACAAATTTATTTGAGCATATGCTTTCGTGAGCTATAGCTCACTTCATCGGATGCATTCAGTGGAAGATACAGAGGGGAGATTTATATACACAGAGAACATGAAACAATGGGTGTTACCATACACACTTTAACAACAGTGATCAGGTAAGGTGAGCTATCCACTGTTTCTCAGACGTTCTTGTCAACTGCTGGAAAAATGGCCCACCTTGATTATCACTACAAAAGGTCCCCCCTCTCCCCCCCCCCCGCTCTCCTGCTGGTAATAGCTCACCTTACCTGATCACTCTCATTACAGTATGGTAACACCCATTGTTTCATGTTCTCTGTGTATATAAATCTCCCCACTGTATTTTCCACTGAATGCATCTGACGTAGTGAACTGTAGCTCACAAAAGCTTATACTCAAATAAATTTGTTAGTCTCTAAGGTGCCACAAGTCCTCCTTTTCTTTTTGCGAATACAGACTAACACGGCTGCTACTCTGAAACCTATAATGAATAATACTACTGAAGTCAACGGGGCTATTCACAGCAGTTGGAAGTAAGCTTGATGGAATGTTTGCAGGATTAGGCCCTAATTCTATGTCCCACCCGGTATTTCCAAATCCACACATTCAAAAGTCACAAGTGAGGCCCCCAAATATCATGAGACTGGCTTTAGAATGATGGTTTTTTAAAATATAATACATATTGGGCTGTTTTTATTTGCCTGCTGCTTTTGACTTTTCAGGTCACATTTTCAAGCTGTTCTCCTCAACCACAAGGGCTAGAAACGTACTTGAAGGAAAGAAGAAAGAAAGAAAGAAAGCTGAGAGTCTCACCAAATAACATGATTTCAGCTTAAAGCTGGAGCTTTAAGAAAAACTCCACATATTGCAAGACTTGTGGTAAAATTGCTGCCTACTACTGGTAAATTTGTTGTACTTTAATTACAAGATTTATTGTGTAAAAAATCCATTGCCAATTAGCCTAAAAGCTGCATCTTCCAACTAAGTAAACTGTACATTTCATAAAAAGAAAAGGAGGACTTGTGGCAGCTTAGAGACTAACAAATTTATTGGACCATAAGCTTTCGTGAGCTACACCTCCCTTCATTGGATGCATTCATACATTTCATGTCTCTGACATCTTTGCTTAAGCCTGCACTTAATTTTTTGGGGGTACAAGTGTCTTCCTAAACAGAGCTTATTACTTTAAGTGTTACCAACACCAAAGCCAAAAGTTATGTTTTAGCTAGTAAGAATGAATTATGCAAGTGCCTGTATAATTTGCTAGTTTACTTCAGTGTCACAGTCCACATAACCTACCTCGTTTATTACATTTTTGCAAGTACAATACAGGCAGAAATATCTTAAATTCTTCACTGCAATGCAATGGTTAATATACACATACAATCAACCAATAATAAATTCAAACCCTAATTTCCAATTTGTCAGCCTTTTTATATGCTACAATGTTGTGATGGTGATTGTGGAGTAATGACAAAACTTTATAAATAATACTACTTGGTATTTGTACTATACAGTTATTTTATTTCAAAGTATTTTATAAACAGAAACAAATCTTTTTCCTTTACTGATATCTATTTTGTCTGATTTTTTTTTTCTAATTCTAAGCAGATATCATTGGTTTTATGGCCTATATACTTTATAAGAGTGCCCCATATTTACTCACTATTTTTGTTATTGTGCATTGGACTTGTAAGTTATTTCAGTAATACCATCACCTCCAGTTCATGTTATTTTAATTTATATACGTGTATTTATAAAACATACTATCTGGAGCCTGTGTGATTTTTAAAAATAGCTTACACTGGATGACTCTTGGTCCCCACTAAACTATATACCACCCTCAGACTCAACACCTGTTGGCAAAGAAAAGAAAAGGGCCTTACACAATGCCTTTGAGGTCAGCAGATGGGTTTCTGCTGCTTTGGGAATTACGGGCTTGTGATTCATGTACAGGACTAGGAGTCAGGACAGCTGGATTATTACATTCCTTGTTCTGTCGCAGTCTTGGGGCAGATCTTGAGCTGATGAACATGGTCATAGCACCATTTACCTCAATGGCACTATCACAATTTTGCCAACTAAGGGTCTGCCACCCTGTGTGAATTTTGAACAGAATTTACGGCCCAGTCCTATTCTAATTGAATCAGTGGCAAAACCCCATTGACTTCAATGGCGCATGAAATGTCTCAGCCTCAATTTGTTCATGTATAAAATAGATAATAAGCATTGCCTACAGTATAAGGCTGTTGTGAGGCTAAGTTTGTTAATATTTATAAAGTGGATAGGGTTCTTTAAATGGAATATGAGCAAAAATATTATTGCATTTGTACTTTCTTGCTTGAAGCTATTTAATTCAAAAACATGTTTCAAAAACTTCTGCTTTGGAATAAAAAAGACTAACAATATTGCAAAAACTAAAATATCTTCATATTCCCTGAAGTGTAAAAGGCAAGGTAATAAAATTTCATTGTTATTAAATATAAAATACCTTGTTGTTGCATGTGAAATGGAAGTAACATAAACACCAATCTTCTCTGGTAGAAGAATAAATGGAAGTTTTATTAGATTCATAGATTCCAAGGTCAGAAGGGACCATTGTGATCATCTAGTCTGACTTCACTATTCCCATCTACCAAAAACATTCTTATTAATCATCCTTCTCATGTTTTTTTAAACAGATCATCATTAGATCTGAAGGTCTGCTGGTTTTACCAGGAGTTTGGCTATCAATACACAACAGAAGGCTAGGTTCTCTTTCATGTTTTTGATACTCTCAATACTGATTTAACAGCATTACATTTTTGAACAACAGAAGCTCACAATTTGTCATGGTTATTATCGCTGTGATTTATGTTCACTTTCCATACAACCTTAAAGCAGATGTCTGTGTGCACAACTATTCTGCAATCACCACATAACTCAAACTATTTTGTCAATATATTGATTGCACTAGGACAATATTCTGATATGCCAGCCATCTGTTTATTTTTGCCTTCTAATCTAATACTTTTTTGTTACATCATCTACAAAGGTTATTGCCATCTCATATAATAGTAAGAACCTTACCAATATGACTAAAATGAGAGGAGTCTGCTATTATGACAGGTTTCAATCGGTCCACCGAGCCTCTAGGGGGCAATTGAGAACTACGGTCCCACTGGCAGGCCTTAGTCACACCTTTCGGTCACTGGAGAATTAGCGGAGAAGGTGCGCTGGCCAGAGTCTGTGGCACGCCCGTCAGGCAGGGGAGCGCCGGCCAGAGTCTGTGGCACGCCTGTCAGGCAGGGGAGCGCCGGCCAGAGTCTGTGGCACGCCCGTCAGGCAGGGGAGCGCCGGCCAGAGTCTGGCACGCGCGTCAGGCAGGGGAGCGCCGGCCAGAGTCTGCGGCGCGCCCCTCAGGCAGGGGAGCGCCGACACGAGCATGCGGCGCGCCCCTCAGGCAGGGGAGCGCCGACACGAGCATGCGGCGCGCCCCTCAGGCAGGGGAGCGCTGGCAGGCAGGGGAGCGCTGGCAGGAATCTGCGGCGCGCCCCTCAGGCGGGGGAGCGCCGGCCAGAGTCCGTGGCATTGTCGGGATTCTGCTACCCAAGGCGGGTTGGCCGGCGTAGGGGAACGCAGGCCCACCCAACTCCACTGCGTTCCAGCCCAGGGCCCTGACAGTGGCGGGAGGAGAGGGTTCCGCCACTGGGTCAGCGGGGAACCATCCGCACCACACTGACCAAATACACCCATCACACTGTGCAGTTCTGCCCCTGGGCTACTTCCTACCCGGTCTCTCACGCGGGCCTCTCCGGTCCCTCCAGCTCGTCCAGGTATTCAGCTGCTGGCAGCTCCAGCTCCAGCTCCCCCTCTGTGTCAGGCTCACGCTGGCCCGGGTTACAGCCTGGCCCCTCCAGGTACTCGGCGACTGGCAGTCCTGGTTGCCTCAGTCCTTCCTCCAGGCCAGGTTTCTCCTGGCCCAGGGCCTCCCCTGAGTCGGCAGCAGGGTCTGGAGGGAACAGCCAGCAGCCTGTGTCTGTCTCCCTCCCTGGTGCTGCCCTCACTGGGCAAAGGGCCCCGCCCTTTGTACTTCCGGTTCCACCCCTCCTCGTCCGGGGATTGGAGTAAGCTTGGTCTGGCCCCACCCACTCAGGTTGAGAGAGTGGCTCTTTACCCCCTGACTCCCTAAGTATCATAAAATTTACTTAGTGATAAATTATTTATCTTTTATATTTCAGAGCCGTTACCATCAATTCTAATAAAATCTTAATATTTTGTCGCTCATATTATGGGACTGAATAGTATTATATTTTAAAGTATGTATGTTGTAATGAATAAACAACAATGTATTATTAGTTGATTTACTTGGATTATATAATTTGAAAAATATGATAATCCCTATCATAACTCCATTTGTGTAAATGGAATTACACCAGACATGAATTTGTCCCTACATATCCCTTTGGTCAAAATAATCTTCAGATCATTCAAAACTCCAGTGAACTGTAACTAATACTTTTATTTTAAAATTACTTCAATTTTCCCAGCCCAGTTGGAATATAAACACAGTTCCAATGTGCAGTAAGTTTACAGTATCACTGTATACTTATATTAAAAGTTATAGAGTATCTAAATCTGTTCAGCCAATCAGATTACTCTGTGAAATAAACATTGTGACCCCACTTTACATTTGTTTTGTTTTGTTTTAGAGAGAGATCATTGTGTATAATGGATTGCTCATACCATTCTCTGTGCTGTACAGGAAGCTTTTAGAATTTTAAATTTTAAAATATATATTTATGACCTGTGATACTTCATAGACCAACTTCTACAAACACACATGTTCCTAACTTTATGTGTGAGGCACTGAAGTAAATCATCTTTGATAATAAATGGAAGTTGAATGGGAAATATATTTGAGAAAATTCTCACTGAAAAAGCCATATGTTTTTTGGTGTTGTGGAATTGCGGTTGTAATCCAAAGAAAAGGAAGTCTTCTGATAAGGAATGAGGTTTACGATGTTCTTCGCGAAGGTACTAGCTAAGCTAAGGATCTAATGAGTAAAGAGTGAGTGGCAGACCTTACATAACATGCTCAGAGTTATCATTATGTAGTCTGAAATCTGAGTGAGAAAATGAATAGAAAAATGTATGCAGTGTAGAAGAGCTCAGTGTGGCTCGAACGTTTGTCTCTCTCACCAACAGAAGTTGGTCCCATAAAAGATATTACCTCACCCATGTTGTCTCTACAAAAAAATATGACAAGAGTGGCAGAACTGACTCAGAGCAGCTGGGCTTGGATTTCATTAAGCTTCTTCATTAAGGGCTAGATTGAGCCTTTGGGCTCAGAAATGGGTAGGGCCTAGCATGTAGTGTCTCTAGCCCAGAAGCAGTGCTGGGAAGGAACTGTGACTAAGGCCTTGTCTACACTACACGGTTTTGTGGACAAAAGTCAGCTTTTGTCAACAAAACAGTGGGGGTGTACACACTGCACTGCTCCTCCGCCGATTTAACTCTCCTGCTACACTGACATAATAAAACCACCTCGACTAGAGGAATATAGCTTTTAGCTACAAAGTTAGAGTGACACTGTGTCAGTATAGACACTGTGCTTGCTTATGTGTTGCCCTAATTGGCCTCCGGGTGGTGTCCCACAATGCCCATCTTGACCACTCTGGTCAGCAGTTTCAATTCTGCTGCCCTGAAGCCAGGTACACAGGCATACACCCCTCCCTTTTTAAAGCCCTGGGAATTTTTGAAATGCCACTTCCTGTTTTCTCAGCATTGACATAGCATCTTCCCATCTGACCATGCTGGCTTTCCGCAGCAAACATGCTTCTGCCTGGAGTACACCGGAGCTGTTCGATCTGCTGGGTCTGTGGGGAGAGGAGGCTGTGTAGTCACAGCACCGCTCCAGTCGTAGGAACTTTGATACCTACAAGCAGTTTGCTCGTGGCATGGAGGACAAGGGGCATGAAAGGGACATGCAGCAGTGCCAAGCTAAGCTCAGGGAGCTGAGGCAGGCACACCAGACGGCAAGAGAGGCCAGCCATCACCTTGGTGTGGTGCCAAAGATATGCAGCTTCTACAAGGAGCTGCATGCCATCGTTGGCAGCGACCCCACCTCCACCACCAAGAGCCCTATGGATACTTCAGGGGAACTGGATGAATGGCCAGCCGAGTCAACCCTGAGGACAAAGTTGTGGACAAGGAAGTGGAATTGGAGGAGGATATGGGACAGGGTCATGTGGTGGCGTGGTAAGCCAGGACCTCTTTTTGACTCCGGAGGGGTCTAGCCAGTCCCACTACTTGGGCTCTGGCATGCCTAAAGCAGGAGAGGGGAGCTCCGGAAAGTACTCATTTTGCTTTGATACTGCAGGGAGACATGAGGTATAGGTCTCCTTTATTTTGTTACATTGTACAAGTGGGGAAAGGGATAGAAATTAACAGCACTAGGACAGTTTGCATCTGCTTCTCATTGCCCTGTGCAGCTGCACAAGTGAGTGCCCTGCAGAAAAGTTTGTTATTGCACATGGGGATCTCCCAGGAATCCTCTCTAGAGATCTCAAGGTACCTTTCCTGGAGGTACTCTGCAATCCTCTGCTGAAGGTTCCTAGGTAGAGCTCCTTTGTTTCTTCCCCGCTGTAGGAAACATTGTCGCGCCAATCATCAATTACTTCTGCAGGAGCCAAAGCAGCATGCAGGTGAGCAGCATACGGACCCAGTCTGAAGCTGCACGCATGCAGGAGAGGCACCCTTGCATCCTCGATTGTCCTCAAGAGAGAGATACCAGCTTTGATCACCCCTGCCTGTGGCAAACAGTGCCAATATTCAGAATAGAGTCCCTAGGCGCATGTACTGATCCCCTTTTGAAGCTCTCAGACCCTGTGTTGTATCTTGCCCCTTCCTCCTGGGCCAAACTCACCATGGTTAGGGCACTTGCCATGCTGTGTGCAGGCAAAGGAAAAGTGAGAAAGAGGTGTATGTAACTTTTATGATTCAAGGCTGTGAGTGCACTCCCTATACTGATAGTGTGTATTGTTTCTTTTGTTTATGCAGATGTGCCCTTGAGGTCCAGCTCCTACACACCGGCGGAGCGCCTCCATCAAATAAAGAAGCAAACAATGAGGAGTAAGGAGGATATGTTTAGAAAAGTGCTGCAATCATCTGATGCTGCAGATAGCGAGCACAGAGTGTAGAGAGAGACAATCCACAAAAAAATCAGAATGGATAGCCGGAAGAGGAGACGGGTAGAAGAGGATGATAGAGGGGCAGGAGCGGATAATAAAGCTGAGTACCAAACAGAGATGGTGAGGTCCCTGATTGTGCTGCAGTTGGAACACATCTGTGCTCAACTCCCCCTGCAGCCCATACAGAACTGCATTCCAGGCCCTCCCCAAGCTCCTCCCACACATTCATTGCATGTTCCTGGCCCGACCCAGTACCCCTTGCACTCCACCCCTAGAGACATGTTTCATTAGAAGTGGAAATCTGTGTATTGCTGTTTAATAAAAATCTAGTCTTGAAATAGAATGATTCTTTTTTTGTGTCCTACACATGGTTGTTGCTGCAGAAATTCATACAAAGTGGCAATCAGCACATTTTCAGATTACAATTAACGCTCAGGCAGCAATTATTAGAAGGGTCATTCAAGGCAGCAAGTAAACAATGCCAGACTGAATGCATTACAGAAAGACACATTACTGGAGTGCATTGTCAAAATGCTGCTTCAAAGCCTCCCTGATTCGAACAGCTCTCCCCGCCCCCTTGAGTCCCCTCTAATAGCCCTAGTATCTAGTTGCTCCAAATCAGCTGCCAGGCAATCCACCTCAATGCTCCACCCCTGGGGAAAATGTTCCCCTTTAGCTTCACAAATGTTATGCGGAGCACAGCAGGCTGCTATGACCTTGGGAATATATTCCTCATTGAGGTCTAACCTGCCAAAAAGACAACACCAGCAACCCTTTAATCTGCCAAAAGCACATTCAGTGGTCATTCTGCGTCTCCTGAGCCTGTTGTTGAAGTGCTCCTTGCTGCTGTCAAGGTTTCCGGTTGTAAGACTTCATGAGCCGTGGGAATAAGGGTAGGCTGGGTCTCCCAGGAACACAAAGGGCATTTCCACATCCCCTATTGGAATCTTCTGGTCTTGAAAGAAAATCCCTGAGTGCAGCTTTCTATACAGGCAGTGTTCCTAAAGATGCCATCATCATACACCTTCCCTGACCACCGCACATTGATGTCAGTGAAATTACCCTGGTAATCCACCAGCGCTGGCAATACCATAGAGAAGTAGCCCTTTCTATTGATGTACTTAATCGCAAGATGGTCTGGGGCAAAAATTGGGATACGCATGCTATCTATCACAGTGCTGCAGTTAGGGAATCCTATTGCCGCAAAGCTATCCACTATTTCCCGCACATTGCCCAGAGTCACAGTCCTTTGTAACAGGAGGCGGTTAATGGCCCTACATACTTGCATCACCACAACCCCCACGGTGGACTTTCCAACTCCAAACTGTTTCACAACTGACCAGTAGCAGTCTGGAGTTGCTAGCTTTCACAGTGTGATTGCCACTCGCTTTTCCACCATGAGGGCAGCTCTCATTTTGGTGTCCTTGTGCCGCAGTGTAGGGGCCAGCTCCACACACAGGTCCAAGAAGGTGACTTTGCACATCTGAAAGTTCTGCAGCCACTGCTTGTCATTTCATAGCTGCATCACAATGCGAACCCACCACTCAAAGCTTGTTTCCCAATCCTGATGGTGATGGTCCACTATGTGCAGCTGCTCCATGAATGCCAACATCAATCTTGAATTGTTTCTTTCCATGGCACACAGAATGGCAGACACCACAGATTCTTTTTCAGATTACAGCTCATGAAATACTGCAGGATCAGCCATATTGTGTTCATAATGCTCTTCACAAGAGTGGAGAGCAGTGCAGGATCCATGTTATCAGGCAGAGATGGCAAACACGCTGTTTACAGGGGCAGCTGAAAAACGGCATGAAACATAGTCAGAAACCAATGGAATGTTGGGATGTAGAAAACTGCATGAGCCAACCTCCATGATGCACTGCAATCCATTTCCAGAACTCCTAGTGGCAGAAGGTGGCAATTTGCAGTGGGATACCTACACATGGCGCACTGCTCTCTCTGTCGATAGTAGAGCACCAACACGCACAAGGAGCATTGTGTGAACATGCAAAAGTGATGTAATTACAGCAATTTATGATTGTCGACATAACTTAAGTTGACTTAACTCTGTAGCGTAAACATAGCCTTAGAGTCACAGTTCATCCCCTAGTCCCATGTCTTCCTTTGGAGGATGGGAAGGGGGAATTAACTTGCTGCAAGCTTTAAAGGGATGATGTTTACTTTCCCACCAGTGTTGTGCTTGGCTAGCTACTTTGACCAGCAAGTTGCAGGGGTGAGGGAAGACACTAACCAAAGCTACACCTCACTATCCACCTACTTGCTGACAAGTGGGAGTCTCTGGGGACCATGGGCTGCACACTGCACCAGACCTGGACTCAAGGACCTACAAGGCCGAGAATGATGATGGAGGTGAGTTTCACTTCCCCATATGTGAGTAAAACACACTATCAAAAATTCTAGTTAACTAAGAGTTATACTTACCAATGGAATACCAATTTTCAAAGAATTAGAATACAATAAAATGAATAATGTATAACAGGGATCGGCAACCTTTGCATGTGGCCCATCAGGGAAATCCGCTGGCAGGCCGGGCCAGTTTGTTTACCTGCAGTGTCCGCAGGTTCGGCCGATCGCAGCTCCCACTGGCCACTGTTCGCTGTTCCAGGCCAATGGGGGCTGCAGGAAGCAGCGCGGGCCGAGGGATGCGCTGGCCACTGCTTCCCGCAGCCCCCATTTGCCTGGCACGGCGAACCGCGGCCAGTGGGAGCTGCGATCGGCCGAACCTGCGGATGCTGCAGGTAAACAAACCGTCCCAGCCTGCCAGCAGATTTCCCTGATGGGCCATGTGCCAAAGGTTTGCCGTTCCCTGATGTATAAAATGGTATACAGGTACTCACCAATCCATTAGTAGTACTGCACTGCACAGTGGTTGGTTTCCTGAAGCACCTAGGTGTATACAGTTAAAGTTTTCTATACAGTAGGTTATCTTATACACTACATATCACTGTAGGCAGTGGATGGCATACACCCAGATCCCTAAAAATACACTTAACACTAAAACTATACTGAACATAATTTAATCTCTCTTTGATAATTCAGGAGGCACTTCAGGATCTTGCAGTGCCTCAGGGTCATCATTATCAACATCAATTATTATTGTAGATGTAGAAGTGTAGGAGCTTGGGCTGAATCTGTAATGACCCCATGACACACCCTGGAAGCTGCTTTTTTGAATAAATCCCTGATATCAGCTTGCTTACTTGTCTTCTGCCTCTTTTACATAAAAGTAAAATGCAGAATGTGCAATTACATAACCTCCTGGGCAGTATACTAGTACCGATTACTAGACTGAAGATTTGTATTGGGTGATATCAGAAATGCCGGTTAATAGAGCTTTCTGGTTGATAAAGTGCCTGATAACACAGCTTTTATTGTACCTCTTCAGTTTTAAAATGCCATCTCTACGGAGGGCATACTCAGCCTGAGGGGAGGAATAAGTGATGTGGACATTTCCAGCCACTACAAGACCTCTTTTCCTGCTCTGGACCAATGTTGAGATGCTTTGTAGGGAAGTGAATCCATTCAGCCAGCTCTTGGCTGGAAGAAAAGGTCTTTCAGATGCAGGTCCTGGGAGGAATAAAGGAAAAAATGGATTAATCCTGAAGGACTTGCACCTGAACCCCAAAAATGCCATCGATACAACAGCAGACATATTGATCATAGGTTAGAATAACTACTAGATTTAGGTTTCAGAGTAACAGCCGTGTTAGTCAGTATTCTCAAAAAGAAAAGGAGTACTTGTAGAGGCACCTTAGAGACTAACCAATTTATTTGAGCATAAGCTTTCGTGAGCTACAGCTCACTTCATCGTGAGCTGTAGCTCACGAAAGCTTATGCTCAAATAAATTGGTTAGTCTCTAAGGTGCCACAAGTACTCCTTTTCTTTTTACTAGATTTAGCCCTCACCAGAGTGCCTCACTTACTATATTACACAGTAACTCTCAGAAGAGCTCAGCATCACAAGCACCTCTCTGTCATGTGGCAAGTAACATTTATTTGAACACAGCAGAATAACAGAGACAGTGGCAAGCAGAATAATCACAAGTAAACTTTGCGAGTGGTGTAGCATATTAGTCTGGACACAGGAATATGCATTTGAGCTCCTGAATTCTAATCCCAACTTCTTCCGTGGCCTTGACCAAGGCATATACCCAATCCTAAGAGATAGTGCACACCCTTGAACTCCCATTAGTATGAATGTCTTGCAGGACAGGACATTTAGCCATTCAGTTTCCCCACCTGTAAATGCATACCTTAGCTTCCAGTTTGCACAAGCTACACAATGAATTGTTGACATGACTGTGAAATATGTACTCTGTGCCATCCGAGGGTATGTTTCATTGTTAATCCTATTCCCAAAAATTTGTTCAGGAAGGGGTCAGAATGGACAGTTTGCCATTCCCAGTAAGAGCTACATTTATTTTATTATTATCATATATGTATTATATGCTACACTCCTCCCCACTTCACATCTAACTTTCCAACTGTTGCCATAACTGCTTTCCCCAAAAGTTCTTTAATTTCCTGGGCCTACAAATTAAAAAAAGCAAAAAGAAATAGGACAGACTGTGGCACTATTGTGTATACGTAGGAGCTGCCAATTTGTTACCCAGCTCTTTAGTCCCAGTGCAGGAAAATATCCCACTGAAATCGAGAGGAGTTTTGCCCACATAAGTGCTGAAGGGTCAAAGAATTGAGTGATGTGACTGCATCGAAAACAAGTAGGCAATGAAAGAGGAGTGCAGGAAGAGTGTATTTGTCCTTGAGGGGATATCAACAAGATAGGAGCCACTGGGAGAAGAGGAAAGGAATCCTTGCTTCTCTCCTAGGAGTTGCACCTTTGAAACCCAGGGACTTTTTAAGAGGGACTTCAGAGGCACACTTGACACTCACCCTCCTGCAAAGCACAGTGTATGCTCTATTGATGCCATGGAAACCACGTCTGTTGCCAGAAATACATCTAAACAACATTATTCTTTTGGTTAAGCCCAAAGTGTGCGGTTTCAGCAGAGACTCTGCTGTTGCCCCATCCCACTTTTTGAGCAAGGGCTCTGCATCCCGTTGCTCTGCAGAGGGTCAGGTTGCATCATTGTAAGAAGCGTTTGTTTTATGGCTGTTTGCTTTGGGACATAATGGGTCTTGCTGCTGGGGAATGTTTCCCGCGCGAGCCTGGCGCTAGACATCCTGCTGCCTCTGCCCTTCTCCCGCCTCTGGCAGCTGCAGGGTCTCAGTGCACCCGCCCATCTGCACCTGCCTGTGTGAGTGCAGTGAGTCAGCGCAGCCCTCTGCTGTCTGCCTTAGCCCTTGCTCAGACAGCAGCCTGATGTTTACCTTGGACACAGAGGAATGTCCCTTGCAACACACCACTTCCCTCTTCTTGCTGCAGCTTAGCCAAGTGCCTGAGCTGCCCATTTCATTCATGCCCAATCACATTTTAACTGCAGCCTTTTTGTTAAGTTTTTAACTCTAAGGTGAAATAGGGTCTCTCTACCTGTTGTCTCACTTGGCTGGCAGGCAAGCAATTACATATGACCACCATGTCACTGTGATCCGGGCTATCCTTGCATATCAACTGAGGCCTATGCAGTGCGGCTAACTCTGGTGATTTCATCTGGTGATTTTTCTTAAAGCCTCAGCTCCTGGAGTTATATGATTTTAGAAAGAAAGTACATTTCTAACCCATATGGTTGTGGAGAAAAGCTGGAAAACATAATCCCTAAAGGATCAAACACCAGAAGGTGAATAAAAAGGCTAAGAACAATATATATTTTTAAACTCTCATGATTTTGGGTGGTGCTGACTCATGATTTTTGAACACTTGAAGCTGGTATTATTGAAGCATCTTACTGTGTTTGGGGCCTTCTGTGCATAACAAGAAGCATCTGCTAGAACAGCTTTCTGGGAATGAGACACAGCTTCTTTCCCTAGCTTATTTCAATAAAGGTGCTGCTCTAAAGCTTGCTTACTGAAGTTTACCCCTTAGGCGGCTGTTGAAAAGCAAGCCCAAAGCTGCCAATACCTAGATTTTAATTATTATTCTGTTCTGGGGTGTAACCACCCTGGTTATATCCATATAACTTGGAATCATGCTTACACAATTCCTCTGGCATTGTAAATAGAAACCTGGAGCATCTTGGATTTGTTTTAGTGGTGGGACTGGTGATTTTTATTTTAGTTTGTAATACCTGTTCCTTTCCCATTACAAAGTACACAATCAGAAGTCAGCATTACAACACATACCATTATAGTCCAACAATTTCATAGGTGCCCAGTCCTGCTTACGTTAGTCACATGGTTAGACCCAATCAGAAGAGTTCAGCAGGACTACTCGTGTCAATATGTGCAGAATCAGGTTCATAGGAACTGGACGCTTGAGTAAGGCAGGTAGTATGTGTGGCCTTTGCCATGTATAACATTTTGAGCTGTGCCTGCTTTAGCTAGAAGACTATTGCAGCCTGATTTTATTTTTACGTTTGGGCAGTTTAAATCCATAGGATTTAGTCAGCATAGTCAAAATGTGCCCTTTTTAAATAAGAAAACACCGTTTAGTTCCCAGTCCTGCAAAGATTTATGCATATGCTTAATCTCCAACATGAGTAGTTTCCTGCTGATTTCAAATGCATTAAGTTAAGCAAATAACTTTGCAGAATAGGGGCCTTAATTTGTCCATCAGCCCATTGGGGATGGGGGCAGATGAAAAACCGACCACTATAGTGCATATCATCATTAAAATCCTTACACAAAATGAGTTAAGAAAGAAGAAACTAAAAGCCATGCAATGTAAAAATAAATATTGGCATGATTACACACAAAAATTCAATCCTGCTCAAATTTGTCAGAAAAAAGGTTCTCAATATAAATATATATTTCAAACAATCAATCAGAACATATACAAGAAATTATTTCATAATACAGTATGACAAATTATTATTTGATACAACCTAGCTGTAGGGAGGGAAAATATAGGAAGCAAAATCTGATTGCTGTATTTATCATGACTAAGTTTTCTTGCTTTTTAAGGAATGAACAAAAACATAGCTTGTGAAAAACTAAGAAGCAATTTGCATACAGAATTCAGATGCTGTTTAAATTTTTTTAATTACTATCCAGCAAATGTAGCCTGCAGCTATCAGAAGAACATTATTACACAGAAGACTTCAATTTTTCAACATACTCCACTTTACTGAGAGAGAAAAGAAAAAGATAAGAACAGACTGTTTTTTTATTTTGTTTTACAGTTAGAGGCTGGAATTAGGTTCACGGCCTCACTATACTAGGACATGTCCATCACAGGTTAAAAGACGGTCTCTGCCCTTAAGAGATTACAGCCTAATTCAGACAAAGGTACAAGAGAATGTAACACACAGTAAGAAGGAAAAGACTGCTGTGTCTGTGTTTTCTAGGGTTACTAACTTTCTAATCGCACAAAACCGAACTCCCCTGCCCTGCTCCTTCTCCAAGGCCCTGCCCTGCCCCCTCTAGAAAGCCCTGCCCACTACTCACTCCATCCCCCTCCTGCCATCGCTTGCTGTCCCTCACCCTCACACACTTTCACTGAGCTGGGGCAAAGGGTTGGGGTCCGGGTGGGGGTGAGGGCTCAGGTGGGGCCAGAAATGAGGGGTTCAGAGTGCAGGTGGGAGCTCTGGGCTGGGGCAGGGAGTTGGGGTGTGGGAGGTGGTGAGGGCTCTGGCTTGGGGTGCAGGCTCTGGGGTGGGGCCAGGGATGAGGGGTTTGGGGTGCAGAAGGGGACTCCGGGCTGGGGCTGAGGGGTTTGGAGTGTGGGAGTGGGCTCAGGGCTGGGGCAGGCGGTTAGGGTGTGAAGGGGGATGCAGACTCCGGCTGAGGGTGTCGGCTCTGGGGTGGGGTGGGGGATGAGGAGTTAGCAGTGCAAGAGGGGGCTCAGGACTGGGGCAGGGTGTGGGGGTGCATGGTGCAGGCTCTGGGAGGGTGCTCAGGGCTGGGGCAGAGGTGCAGAGTCTGGGAGAGATTTAGGGTGCGGGAGGGGGTTCCAACCTGGGGCAGGGGGTTGGGTGCTGGAGGGGGATCAGAACGTGGGCTTCAGCCGGACGGCGCTTACCTCCGGCAGCTCCTGGTTGGCAGCACAGCAGGGCTAAGGCAGGCTCCTTGCCTGCCCTGGCTCCTCGCAGCTCCCGGAAGGGACCCCAGGTGGAGGGGCCAGGGGGCTCTGTGTGATGCCCGCGTCCGCAAGTGCTGCCATCACAGCTCCTGTTGGCCAGGGTTCCCAGGGTCACGGTCACCTGCCAGCCCTGCGGGGTCCGGGGTCAAGGATGCTATCGCCCAGTCCCAAAGAGTCAGAGTCCGGGGTTGGCATTGGGGCTGCCACCCAGCAACACAGGGTCAGGGTCTGGGCTGCCACCCAGCTGCCCTGCCACCTGTCCCCATGCGCTCGGGTCCAGGGTTGGGGCTGCCAACTGGCCCTGCACAGCAGGGTCCCTGCCACCTGGCCCAATGCCCAGGGCTCCACTCCTGGCCCCACTCTGTGGAGGGATCTTTGGGCGGGAGGTGCTGGGTATAGTTGTCTGTGGGAGGGTTTGGGGGGGCATGCTTGGTTGTCAACTTGTGGCCCAGGTAACACATTGTGGTCCGCATAGGTTGAGAACCACCGAGAAAGGTAATTCCATTCAGGGAAGGATTTTGATATTTTGAAATCTGGTTGTGTTCTGATTTGGAATAAACTCCCCAAATTCTGAAATGCTCCATGTAAGGGAATGGAACTCCAGCCCTAGAAAAGTCCATCTGGATGCCCTTCAGCCATGGACCCTGGACACCCTAGAAAGCCCAGCTGTAGGGCAGACTGCTGGGGGCCTTAGAAGTCTGAACTCCCTGTCAGCCCACCAGGTGGACTGCCACGGAGTTGGGAAGGTGAAACCTTCCTGGTTTCTGGAACGAGTTGTATCAAAATTGAACCATCTCTGTGAAGCATTTAGATTTTGATGAATAGGCCATTTCTAACAAAAAAATGTGTCATCAGAATTTCTCTGACCACCTCTAGTGCACAGCTAGATACATTTTTGGCTGATACATTTTTTAAAAAATTAAAAATACATTCTAAGATATAAATATAAGAGATCCCTACTGGTCACCGTCCTAGCTCATAGTTATTAATTATATTATTATATTTATTATTTGTCTTGAGGTAGTGCCTGGGAGCTCCAGTCAGGGCCAAGACAACATAGTGCTAGGTGCTGTACAAATACAGAACAAAACCCCCAAAGAGCTTAGTTGGCAGTTTCCCATCGGTATCATAGTAGAAAAGAATCTAGAGGAGAGATCCGAATAAGGAGAGGGTAAGGTCTCTACAGACTCTTTCCAGGATGGTGTTCCATGCTGTAGGGACAGCAAGGAACAAAGTGCAAAGGTGCTTGCAGGAAAAGTTGATAAAGCAGACAATGAAAGCTGGTGTCACAGGTGCAGTGGGGAGACAACAGGATACAAGAACAGTTAATAGGAAGGGGCAAAATTGTGAAGCAACTTGAAAATAAACTCTGGAAGCTTGTATTTGATACAGCGGGGAAATGGAAGCCAAAGGACGTACTTGGTAAGGAGGGGTACCAGGGTCAGAATGATGGGCCTGGAAGATTATCGTAAGAGCCATATTTTGAATGGGCCTGTTGAAGTAAGGTGAGAGTCAGGAAGGCTAGAGAGGAGGAGACTGCAGCAGACACGATGGGATGAAAATGATCGTGATTTGGATGAGAGAATGTTGGCAGTGTGGACAGAAAGGAAAGGCAGGAAATGTTATAGAGATTTGGACTTAGTTTGGATTTGCAAAGCTTACACCCAGGTTATGAGCTTGAATGACAGGAAAAAAGGTGGTGTAGACAGTGATGGAGAACTGGAAAGGGATAGCTGGGGAGTGTTTGGGAGAGAAGAGAAGGAGTTCAGATTTGACCATGTTAAGTTTAAATTGGCAGGAAGGCAACCAGGAAGCGAGGTCAGACAGATGGGCCAAAATACAAAACTAGATTGAGACAAATTAAGAGTGATATGGAAGCTCTGTAAATCATCAGCAAAGGGATGGTGCTAGCATATGAGCAGATAAGGTCACCTAGGACCTGCTCTGGGAATGAATCCGGGGTGTGTAGTGAAGAAGACTTGTCGGTAGGACCCTTGCTTCATTTATGGCAAAAGTTGGAAGGTGTTCAGCGAATGAGGCAGGGATTGCTGGAACAAAAGGGAGGGTCGCATGATTAAAACAGTTGAATGCTGCCCTGGAGATTTGGATTCTATCCTTCTGCCATGGAGTTCCTCTGTGATGTGGTGTTTGATGCTGGGCATGTCACTAAAACCAAACATTTCACTAATCCTCATTTTCTGGATACCTGACTTGAGATCCTGGGGTCTGATTTGTAGGTGTGCTGAGTACTCACAGCTGCAGATGAAGCTATTGGGAGCTGGACTTTGACCATTCAAAGTGCTATCTGTCTGGATGCCCTGGAGCTGTGTACCCTGGAACCTCTAGTGAGCCTGGCTCAGGGGCGGCCAGCCTGGGGGCCTCTAGAAGTCTGAACTCCCCATCAGCCCACCAGGTGAGTTGCCAAGGAGCTGGGCAGGCAAGCTGGGCACGAGAAACTTGCCTGATTTCTGGAACAGTTTTATGAAAATCAAACCATCTCTGTGAGACAATACACTCACTACTCTGAAAAATCATGTCTTAGTTGTCTCATACTGGGCACCCAAAAGATAGCTTTGCTCTCACATACCTGAAACACCCATTTAATCCAGCCTAGACTGAGGACAATTGAGCAAGACTGCCAAGCCACTGGGGAGTCTGGGTCAGAAGGGGGGTGCACTCCCTCCGGGGGGGGGGGGGGTAAGTGTTTTTAAAGTTACAGGGGTCACCAATCTTATTGCTTTTTTCTGTTACTAGTTTTGTTACCCCCCTGTGGCTTTAATAATAACGAGATCAACTGCATGGAGAAGACCTCTCTCCTTCACCAGATCCAGGTAATATATATTGCTTTAATAACAACTTCCAAAAAGTGACTAATATGGATTCTTACTTAGCAGTTTATACATATTGCTAATTTATATATATATATATATAATCCCCAGTGGCTTGGCAGTCTTGCTCAATTAAATATATAATCCTTGGTCTAAATATGTATGCGCATGAGAATCTGTAACAGCTCACAAAGGGCTAGCCTTCGGCATAAGCAAAACAAGCAACCTCAGGAGGAGATGGTTTCAGTGTACTTGGATGTATAATATTTCTTCATTTTAAACTACTGCCTAAAGGCTCGATTCTGCAGTCTCTGAAACTCTGGGTGGACATAAATGTCTGTACTGATGGATCCATTTGCAGGGCAAGGGTCTAATTAAGTATTTATCTGACCGAGCTGTTCTGTTTTGTACCTAACTAGCCATTCCAGTGCTTCAGGTTAAACCAATAATATACAATTAGTCATTTCTCATAATAACAGTTTTATCTCTTGTTTTTACATGAGGAAGGAAAGGAAATTTTAAGTGAATGCCGCCATGCTGTCCTTAACTCACATTTGACCAGATTCTGATCTCATTTATCCCCACATCAGTCCAGAGTAACTCCTTGAAGTCAGTGAAGTTAGTGGAGATTTACACCAGTGTAAATGAGATCAGACTTGGGACTTGTTTTCTAGCCCTGTCATAACAGTGAGAATAAAGGTTGGAGTGTCAGCCTCACTGACTTGCCTTGCTTTGCTCAGTTTGTCACAAAATGAACATAATTTAACCTTTTTAAATTTTTATTTAACAGAAAGAAAACCTTGATGATTTTTTACAGGAATATAAATATTAAAAGTCATTTTTCCTTTACACATGATTTATGAAGCATAATTCACTTGAAAGGACACTATTATATACTCAGCACTGCATTTGTTTACCCAATTGAATAGAAGTGCATTTGCTTCAGTTTCAAAGTTAAGCCAATAAACATTCATCTTTGTATTGTGGCAGTAGCGTTTGACAACTGGATTGGGCAACACCCATTTCAACTTGAGGTTATTTTATGGCACTTACAGAGGAAAAAATGCAAGTCCATTTTCACTTTCTTGCTCTACTTTTGCTACAACTTGGATATTAGGCAAAAGATGCTGAAATCATTTATTATAACAATAAATACACAAGAAATAATTCTTCCACTCTACACCATGCTGATTAGGCCTCAGCTGGAGTATTGTGTTCAGTTCTGGGTGCCACATTTCAGGAAAAATGTGGACAAAATGGAGAAAGTCCAAAGAAGAGCAACAAAAATGATGAAAGGTCTAGAAAACATGACCTATGAGGGAAGATTGAAAAAACTGGGTTTGTTTAGTCTGTAAAAGAAGACTGAAAGGGGACATGATAAAGGTGTTTGAGGCGCAAGTGGTGTTCTCGTCCATCCTCCCCGCGGAAGGAAAAGGCCTGGGTAGGGACCGTCGAATCGTGGAAGTCAACGAATGGCTACGCAGGTGGTGTTGGAGAGAAGGCTTTGGATTCTTTGACCATGGGGTGGTGTTCCATGAAGGAGGAGTGCTGGGCAGAGACAGGCTCCATCTTACGAAGAGAGGGAAGAGCATCTTTGCAAGCAGGCTGGCTAACCTAGTGAGGAGGGCTTTAACTAGGTTCACCGGGGGAAGGAGACCAAAGCCCTGAGGTAAGTGGGAAAGCGGGATACCGGGAGGAAGCACAGGCAGCAATGTCTGTGAGGGGAGGGCTCCTGCCTCATACTGAGAATGAGGGGCGATCAACAGGTTATCTCAAGTGCTTATATACAAATGCACAAAGCCTTGGAAACTAGCAGGGAGAACTGGAGGGCCTGGTGATGTCAAGGAATTATGACGTGATTGGAATAACAGAGACTTGGTGGGATAACTCACATGACTGGAGTACTGTCATGGATGGTTATAAACTGTTCAGGAAGGACAGGCAGGGCAGAAAAGGTGGGGGAGTAGCACTGTATGTAAGGGAGCAGTATGACTGCTCAAAGCTCCGGTACGAAACTGCAGAAAAACCTGAGTGTCTCTGCATTAAGTTTAGAAGTGTGAGCAACAAGAGTGATGTAGTGGTGGGAGTCTGTTATAGACCACCGGACCAGGGGGATGAGGTGGATGAGGCTTTCTTCCGGCAGCTCGCAGAGGCTACTAGATCGCACGCCCTGGTTCTCATGGGTGACCTTAATTTTCCTGATATCTGCTGGGAGAGCAATACAGCGGTGCACAGACAATCCAGGAAGTTTTTGGAAAGCGTAGGGGACAATTTCCTGGTGCAAGTGCTAGATGAGCCAACTAGGTGGGGAGCTTCTCTTGACCTGCTGCTCACAAACCGGGAAGAACTAGTGGGGGAAGCAAAAGTGGATGGGAATCTGGGAGGCAGTGACCATGAGTTGGTTGAGTTCAGGATCCTGACACAGGGAAGAAAGGTAAGCAGCAGGATACGGACCCTGGACTTCAGGAAAGCAGACTTCGACTCCCTCAGGGAACGGATGGGTAGGATCCCCTGGGGGACTAACATGAAGGGGAAAGGAGTCCAGGAGAGCTGGCTGTATTTCAAGGAATCCCTGTTGAGGTTACAGGGACAAACCATCCCGATGAGTCGAAAGAATAGTAAATATGGCAGGCGACCAGCTTGGCTTAACGGTGAAATCCTAGCGGATCTTAAACATAAAAAAGAAGCTTACAAGAAGTGGAAGGTTGGACATATGACCAGGGAAGAGTATAAAAATAGTGCTTGGGCATGTAGGAATGAAATCAGGAGGGCCAAATCGCACCTGGAGCTGCAGCTAGCAAGAGATGTCAAGAGTAACAAGAAGGGTTTCTTCAGGTATGTTGGCAACAAGAAGAAAGCCAAGGAAAGTGTGGGCCCCTTAATGAATGAGGGAGGCAACCTAGTGACAGAGGATGTGGAAAAAGCTAATGTACTCAATGCTTTTTTTGCCTCAGTCTTCACTAACAAGGTCAGCTCCCAGACTGCTGCGCTGGGCATCACAACATGGGGAATAGATGGCCAGCCCTCTGTGGAGAAAGAGGTGGTTAGGGACTATTTAGAAAAGCTGGACGTGCACAAGTCCATGGGGCCGGACGAGTTGCATCCGAGAGTGCTAAAGGAACTGGCGGCTGTGATTGCAGAGCCATTGGCCATTATCTTTGAAAACTCGTGGCGAACGGGCGAAGTCCCAGATGACTGGAAAAAGGCTAATGTAGTGCCAATCTTTAAAAAAGGGAAGAAGGAGGATCCTGGGAACTACAGGCCAGTCAGCCTCACCTCAGTCCCCGGAAAAATCATGGAGCAGGTCCTCAAAGAATCAATCCTGAAACACTTACATGAGATGAAAGTGATCAGGAACAGTCAGCATGGATTCATCAAGGGAAGGTCATGCCTGACTAATCTAATTGCCTTCCATGATGAGATTACTGGTTCTGTGGATGAAGGGAAAGCAGTGGATGTATTGTTTCTTGACTTTAGCAAAGCTTTTGACACGGTCTCCCACAGTATTCTTGTCAGCAAGTTAAAGAAGTATGGGCTGGATGAATGCACTATAAGGTGGGTAGAAAGTTGGCTAGATTGTCAGGCTCAGCGGGTAGTGATCAATGGCTCCATGTCTAGTTGGCAGCCGGTGTCAAGTGGAGTGCCCCAGGGGTCGGTCCTGGGGCCGGTTTTGTTCAATATCGTCATAAATGATCTGGAGGATGGTGTGGATTGCACTCTCAGCAAATTTGCGGATGATACTAAACTGGGAGGAGTGGTAGATACGCTGGAGGGCAGGGATAGGATACAGAGGGACCTAGACAAATTGGAGGATGGGGCCAAAAGAAATCTGATGAGGTTCAATAAGTATAAATGCAGGGTCCTGCACTTAGGATGGAAGAACCAATGCACAGCTACAGACTAGGGACCGAATGGCTAGGCAGCAGTTCTGCGGAAAAGGACCTAGGGGTGACAGTGGACGAGAAGCTGGATATGAGTCAGCAGTGTGCCCTTGTTGCCAAGAAGGCCAATGGCATTTTGGGATGTATAAGTAGGGGCATAGCGAGCAGATCGAGGGACGTGATCGTCCCCCTCTATTCGACATTGGTGAGGCCTCATCTGGAGTACTGTGTCCAGTTTTGGGCCCCACACTACAAGAAGGATGTGGATAAATTGGAGAGAGTCCAGCAAAGGGCAACAAAAATGATTAGGGGTCTGGAACACATGACTTATGAGGAGAGGCTGAGGGAACTGAGATTGTTTAGTCTGCAGAAGAGAAGAATGAGGGGGGATTTGATAGCTGCTTTCAACTACCTGAGAGGTGGTTCCAGAGAGGATGGTTCTAGACTATTCTTAGTGGTAGAAGAGGACAGGACAAGGAGTAATGGTCTCAAGTTGCAGTGGGGGAGGTTTAGGTTGGATATTAGAAAAAACTTTTTCACTAGGAGGATGGTGAAACACTGGAATGTGTTACCTAGGGAGGTGGTGGAATCTCCTTCCTTAGAAGTTTTTAAGGTCAGGCTTGACAAAGCCCTGGCTGGGATGATTTAATTGGGGATTGGTCCTGCTTTGAGCAGGGGGTTGGACTAGATGACCTCCTGAGGTCCCTTCCATCCCTGATATTCTATGATTCTATGATTCTATGATAACAGTTTTGAAGTATAAAAGATTGTTACAATGAGGAAGGAGAAAAATTGTTTTCCTTAACCTTTGGGGCTAGAACAAGTGGCAAGGGGCTTAAATTGAAGCAAGGGAGGTTTAGGCTGGACATTAAGAAAACCTTCCTAACTGTCAGGGTGGTTAGTTAAGCCCTGGAATAAACTGCCTATGGAGGTTGTGGAATCTCCATCACTGGAGATTTTTAAGAGCAGGTTAGACAAACCCCTGTCAGGGATGGTCTAGATGATACTTCGTCCTGCCATGAGTGCAAGGGACTGAACTAGATGACTTGTCGAGGTCCCTTCCAGTCCTATGATTCTATGATTCTAATTTATCTCAGGTACTAATATGGCTCCCATTTCTGTAGTAACTGAGCACCTCACAATATTTAATACTTTTGTGAGGTAGGGAAATGCTGTTATCCCAATCTATTGCAGGGGTTGGGGGAACTGAGGCACAGAGAGGCTAACAGTGGGATTTGCAAAACACCATGGCACCTAATTCCCATTCAAATCAGTATTAAGTCAGTTGTCCAGCACATTGAACCTAGATCTCCCAATGGTGATTCTCCATTGGAACAAACTAGCAAGGGAAGTGCTAGATTCTCTGTAGCTTGATGTCTTCAAATCAAGACTAGATACCTTTCAGGAAGCTATTCTTTAGTCCAGCACAAGTTTTTGTGCTCAATACTGGGACAACTGGGTGAAATTCTGTGACCAGAGGTATGCAGTAGGTCAGACTAGATGATTTAATGATATGTAAATTCATAAAGACCATAAGGGACCATTGTGATCATCTGGTCTGCCTCCTCTATAACACAGGCCACTTAATGCATCCAATGAAGTGAGCTGTAGCTCACGAAAGCTTATGCTCAAATAAATTTGTTAGTCTCTACGGTGCCACAAGTCCTCCTTTTCTTTTTGCCGTTACAGACTAACACGGCTGCTACTCTGAAACAGGCCATAGAACTTCCCCAAAATAATTCCTAGAGCAGATCTTTTAAGGAAAACATCCAATCTGGATTTAAAACTTGTCAGTGATGGAGAATCCTCCACTACCATCACCACCACCAATGATTAATTACTCTCATTGTTAAAATTGTACGCCTTCTTTCCAGTATAAATTTGTCTAGCTTCAACTTCCAGACATTGGATCGTGCCAGAAGACAGGGCCCATTATTAAATATTTGTTCCCCATGTAGGTACTTACAGACTGTGATCAAGTCATCCCATAACCTTCTCTTTGTTAAGCTAAACAGATTGGTCTCCTTGAGTCCACCATTATAAAGAATATTTTCTAACCCTTTAATCATTCTTGTGGCTCTTCTCTGAACCCTCTCCAATTTTTCAACATCCTTCTTGAATTGTGGACACTAGATTTGGACACAGTATTTGAGCAGCAGTCCCACCAGTGCCAAATACAGAGGTAAAATAACCTCTCTATTCCTATATAAGCTTAGCCATTCATGGATCACATTAGCTTTTTGGCCACAGCGTTCCTTCTGGCCTTCAAACTAAGAATCTATGAATAAAATAGAAGACTTATTAGTGTCAATTATGCTCTTTTAAAGACAAATAGATTTAATTTGCATCATTTTTCTCAAATGTGTACTGTGCACCAGATGAGTGCTGGGAAAAAGTGCTAACAGCAAAAGTATTGCCAACATATAATATTCAGAAATCATAAGGTAGACCACTAAAAATCATGAGATTGGTTTTAATATGATGAGATATTTAAAAAACAAACAAAACCTTTTTTTATTTACCTTCTGGTTTTTGAGACTTTAGGTTTTCAAGTTTTTCTTCCACAAGCTTGAGGGCTAGAAATGAATGCTTTTAAAAGAAAGCTAAGATTGTCATATAAACACATGAGCCCAAGAGCTGGGGATATAAAAGACACATAAAATATCCCAAGACTCATGATAAAGTGGTGAGAGTTAGTAATATTGGATTATCTAATGCTTGGAGGATTTGGGGGGGTTGGGGCAGCTAGAAGCAAAGGCATATTTGATTTTGAAAAATGTATAAATGCAGTCACAAGCAAAATTTCATCTCTGTCTTATGAAAACCTACTTCTCACCTACACTCTTGCAATGCAACATTCCAGATCATTCAATTATGCAATATAGCAGTGTATGCAAATGTACAATCCAATTCTGCAGATCTTACTCAAGCATAATTGCCACTGAAAATAATGGGAAGTTTTGCAGATTACAGAATCCATCCCTTAACAGTTTCACATTATTAACTAGGGAACTGAGCATGAAAGTGTTAAGGCTTCTTTGGGAAAGCCATAATGGGAGAGAAGAGAAACATTTTTACCTCCTAAGTCACTTGCAAATCAAGCACAAAATTAAGTTCTGTGATTTAGGTAATTTGTTTGTTCAATCTGAAAGATCTTTGTTAAAATAAGGAGTGTTGTCTGTTTCTTCCTTCAGACTGAAAACAAACATCAGCCTCTACAGTGGTATAAGAGCAAATATTTGGTGCTAGGCAACTTGATTAAAGTGTATCCCTTTTAATAAGTGGTTCCTCCCTTATCCTGCCATTGTTGTCATACAAAAAAAAAGGGGGGGTGGGAGAGGGGAGGGTGGGTCTGCCCTTTCCCGTTGTATAATCACATTTTCCGAGTTCAGCCAAAAGGACTGAAAAAGAGCTTTTTTTTTTTTTTTAAACAGATTAACTTTGTCATTTTGCAAACCAGTGAGAATACTCTTAAGTCAAAGCAGTTTTTAACGTTTTGCATATTGGAAAATTGCTGTATATAGCGTTTGGCCAAACTAACAGAGGAGGAAGATGATAATGATAACATTTAACCCCATCCTATTCTCTATCTCCATCATGTTACATCAGACCTTGCTCCCAGAAATGAAGCTGAATTTTATTTGAAGTATTGGGAAAGTTTTTAAGAAGATGTGTTTTGTGGCTGGGCCATCTAGCACTGCTTGTGCACTAATAATAATACCAATTGTAACTCAATTGACTTTAATCGGGTAGCCCTTAGCCTCCCTGGGTCAAATTTGTCATTGTCCTGCACTGCGTCACCATCACTGTGCAAAATGGGCATAAAACACCAAATCAGAAGTGCTTGGCACCTTGCATTGGCCTTAGTGATAAAGTGAAAGCCAACAGAGAATCAGGCCTCATCTTGGTCTGAAATAGCCCTTCATTCTTTAAAGATTTTTCTAACTTGTTTTGATTCACGATAGCCCAGCAACTCTGGGCCAGCTGATCGATGCTTGGCCCAGGTCTAGAGTGAGGAAGGAGCAAATTTGGCACCTTTGTTACTGCCAGCCCCAGTCCACAACACAAATAGAGAAGTTCTGCCTCTAAAATCCTGGGCCACCTCTTGCCTTGATTCCTGCAGGTTCCTTCTCTCTTGATCCTTCCAATCTCCCCTGACATCTCAGGCTATCTGAGCATATATAATGCTGATGAGTTGAAATGTTGTTCTTTTTAGCCTGAAGACCTCCTCTTCCTAGCTTTAGAACCCCTTTTCTGCCATCAAAAAAGAAATACTAAGAGGGACTTCTCCTTAGCAAGGCCCCAAAAAATTGAGTTTCTAGGACACGCCATTTTGGATATATGGGGCCTCATCCTCAGCCGTATTCCATCTGCTTCATGCCACGTAAATCAGTCTTAAAGGGCCAGTTGTGGATTTTCCCATCTGTAGGGATACTTGGATGGCATAGGGTTGCTGTAAGTAGCTCTTATACCACCACCACCAAGTCCTTGCGTAGCAGGGTGTAGCCACTGAAAAGGAGATATGTCTGGGACACCTCTGCATATGGCCAAACATTGGCTGCAGGGTTGGCTTCTGTGGGCTTCTGGCAGCCAACATAAGATACAGCAGCCTATAGGGCAAGGATTTTAGAGGGATGGAGAGGAATGGAGGAGTTTTAGAGATGTTATAGAGGAAGAAGAGACAGGAGCTGGCAAAACCCTGGACATGGTTTGAGAAATCTGACAATGAATTAAAGTGGCCAGTTGAGAGGGTGGTGTCAAGAGATATGAGGGAGGATTTGGGAAGCCAGATGGTTGTTCTGTTTTTTCCATGCAGAGACAGAGATGATAGAAGGACATCCAGAAAGAAATGCTGGAGGTGCAGATCTAGACCGAGTCAAAAGGTGAGGTAAAGAAATGGACTTCAGTTCTTTGGGTTCGATACAAAAACAAAGCACCAAGCCATGCTTAATTTTTAATATAACCGAAGGACCAATATTGGCCAATTCTCCCTGAAAAAAATCTAACAAGAATATGAAATTTTTGACATTTCCCCTGAAATGGGCTTGTCTGTGTATTTGAAATAACAGTGGTCCAAACGTGGCCCTGCCTATGCTAGTGGTCCCACCACTGATGCTACCAGAGGAGCTCCGCTGGTGCAAGTGATGGTGGGAAGTTTTTCAGAAAAAAAATACTAGTGTGAAGGAATCCTTAAGGTGTCACAGGAAGTCTAGCAAATTTCATTCCCGCAACACCCAGACAAGAGAGGGTAAACATCTCGGCCCAGGGACATGTCTGCATTAGCAAACTTCACAGCAGTAATTCAAAGCCAGCAAAGCTCCGCTGGTGGCAGAAATGGTGGAAGCTGTGGTGTAGACACGGCGCAGGCATTTTTAGGGTTAGGCAACACTGTGGTAAAAATATCTGACCCCTTCCTGCACTACAACTTGCCCATTGCTTCCACCAGTGGGTAATTACATGCCCTCCGACTCTTCCTAGAGACTATTCAAGGTCATCCCCCAAAGTTCTCTGAGCCCTGCAGAGCAGCAAAACAAGATGCAGAAAAGTGCTAGAAGCTAGAAAATAACATTATGCTTTAATGATGTCTGTCTATTACTGGGTTTCTCCTTATGCAGTATATTGCATACACAGTTCCAGGCTAGACATAAAATGAGAATTGCATCATTTCATTGGACACATTTTTATACAGAATGACTATCAAAATACTTTCAACCTTAAAAAAAAATCACTTGGCCTAAGGCTAACACTCCTATTATAACCAGTAAGGTTTGCTCTGTTACTACAATGCATCAAGAAATCCTGACTCCTGGCATTAAATAGTTATGAACTATTGGATACCAGAGTAATAAAAACCTATTTGCTTTGATCTTGTAGTTAAAAAATGATTAAAGTATTGAATTGCATGTGTCAGCATCAGACCTCCACCCACAGACAGATGTAAAGCCATTGGGAAAAAGAAAAAGTTGAAAGACACCATAAATATAATAATTCAGAAATCAAGCTCCTTTGTTTATTTCAACATCTTTGAAACTAAAGGTAAAGTTTTTTAAAGTCTTTGTGGTAGACTAGATCTAAGAAGCCTTTCCCAAGATAGTTCTTCCTGCATACAACCTGCAAGCTAAAAATTACTGAAAAGAACTAGAGCCCTCGATAGCTGCCTTGAAACATTTCCTATAAATCTAATAAATGAAACTAATCTAGAACAGCAAAATCACAATTCACTTAATTTAAAACTCCCTGCGCAAAGTGACCTTTACACACACTCCCCTTCTGTGCTGCAAAGAGAATGGACAATAGCGTGCAGTAATATAAAATGGTTCACAAGGATTCACAGGGCATGAAAAGTGCTCTTCTCTAATTGTGACCATATTATTATCTCCCAGGCACATGGAATTACAGGAGTACTATTTATTAATTTACCGTTGTGTTATGAGCTGGTCCACTGATTTAGCTAACTGTTAAGGAAAACGGATGTGTTGAGTAGGGCCTATGGTCCTGATCCTGCAAGCTGCAACATCCAAGTCACACCCGTACACCAAGGTGGAAACTTATTGAAGTCAAGGAGTCTCTTATGTTTGTGTTAGAATCCTCTAAGCAAATATAATAAAATACATTAACTTAGTCTAAGATCAATGTCTCTTCATCTGCTCAGTCAGGCTTTGAGGTGTTTTTGCAGCAATGGCAGAGCCAACGCAAGGGTGTATTTGATCTTGCAATGTCCTTGAATATCTTTGATAATTTGGATTCTTGATCAAATTACAGTCCTCCAACCTTATAGTGCCACTGTCTGGGAGGAAGGGAGAGTCTTATTTTACAGGAACTCAATGATTCAGTGAAATCAAGTCTGCAGATCAGGAGGGATTTTAAGGTTTAAGGACCACACGTTTCAATTTTGTTGAGTTCAGTATCCTAAATTTCACATTTCTGATCAGAAGTCACAGCTGAGTTTTGTTAGGCAGTGTGTAACTGTCCTGAAGTAAAGACAAGGAAAACACACAGCATCAACCCTGTGACACAAATTACAATGAGACAAGAACACCATTACAAAAGTCAGCTTTTTGGGATCCTCTTTTATTTACATATAAATGAACGGTTTTGTTTTTTTTTACATTTGCATTAGTCCCATGTTTGCATGTTCCTGCTGTTACTATCATTACCTTCACAGCCAGATGGTTGTCACTCAAGCGTAAAATAGTCTCCCTCTTATTTTTAAATAAGCAATAGGATAAATGCTACTATCTGGCTCTCTGTGTTTTGGTACATTTTATTCTACCTGATATCAAACTTGTGTATAATCCACCTGAGTTTGACAGTAAGAGAGAAACACGAGAATCACCATGGCTCTACAGCCAATAGAGATCAATTTTTCATTCTAATAGGACCTACCTCCTATCAGAAGCTACCTTGAAGACTATGTTAGTCCTTGGACAAGTCACATTAACCTCCCTGCACTATAGCTTCTCCATCTGTAAAGTGGGAGCCATACTTACCTTCCTGAAAGGCATACAGAGAGGCTTAATGAAGTAGTTGCAATTTGTAAAACACGATGAGATCCTCAAGTTGAAAGGTGCTTTAAAAGTACAAAGTTTTATCAGAGTGTGATGGGGTATTCACACTTCACCCTGGGATGGCAGGGGTTAAAGGACTACATGGGGCCCAGCTAGCCCCATCCCTTCAGCCCTGCAGAGCATGCTCCAAATGAAGATAGGATTAAAAAGGGATCAAACCAGCTCAGAAGGGGGCAGCTGGGGAGGAGTGCAGACGTATTCAGAAGGCTCCTACCAAAAAGAGCTGTTTTGGTTTCCTTTTTTTCTTCCCCCCCCCACAACTTATCTGAGGCCAGAAGCAGTGGTAGGAAGTGACCCAGGGAAGGCAGCTCAGAAGGGTCCCTCCCCTCCAGAGGTCAAACGCTGCTGACCTTGCTAGGGCCCTGGATCGGAGCCTGGTGGAGTGGGCAGACCCGGGCTCCCCTACCATTGCCCCCGCAATGAGCAGACACTAACCACTAGGCTCCTCTACCCCACAGAGGACCCCATGACACAAGGTTTAACTCACCAGGCTACTTCACATCAAGGTTTCAGCTTTCAGTGGAAGTAAATCAACATGAAGGCAAGATGGTATCCATTTGCTTTCAGAACATGTAGAGCTCTCGAGTTTGGGTCCATCTCAGGTGCTGTTCCAGGAACAGCCAGGGCTCTGGAATCAGGACTCTCTTCTGGGAGGAGAGAAAGTGCGCTGTCTCCAGCATCATGGTTTGGTGTGGGCTACACCATTTAGGGGCAGCTTGAGGAAAGACCTTAAGCACAGGCTTAAAGTTAAGCGTGTATTTAAAGTGGTCACCTGAATCAGCAGGCTCTGCTGAGTTGGGCCTTAAGCTCTGGCAATGGATATGCAGGAGCACTGCTCGGGAGGCTGCTGAAGGGTGCAATGAATCAGGGCATCCCCTGGCCATGCCCCCTCTCTGGTCAGCAACATGCCTGCACACATGGATTGGATGGGTGGAATAATGATTGCCCACCTCCTCGCCCAACACCAAATAAATAAAATGGGTAAAAGTTATTCATTCCCCAGAGAGAGGAAAGGATAAGGAGATCTCCAGGCACTGTGGGCTGATTGGAGATGAGGAACATGCTTTCCTGACTGAATACTATACCACAACTAACCTGTACCCTCACTGTAAAATGAAAGCTTTAGGTTTTGATTTTCAAGAGGAGCACCTGACTCCCTTAGGCTCTTTTGAAAATGTCAGTCTAATCCTCTGCTCTATTCATTGTTAGTTTCAGACTGTTACAATGCCCATTGGGGTGTTTTTGCAGCATGATCACTTTATCACCTACACAGTTTTATTTAAGGGCCAAACCATTTGTGACATAAATAAATAGGAGGCTCTTTAAATTGGAAGCAATAAAGGACTTCTTGGAATATGCTGTGTAGAGTACTAAGCCCTTTCACTAAGAATAACTGACTGTTTATTGTTTCCCGTTGGGATGCTTGGCATGGGGCTATTGTACCAGGAACACGACATCTCCATCTGGCTTCTTGGGATAAAACCCATGGCAGGAGAAAGGGAAGCACTAAATTTCTAGGAACATACAAAATTAGAAAAAAAAAAAAAAGAAGAAGAAGAAGAAAAGCCCATGTATACAAGGAGCATGTTTCACTGCTTAAGAGAATGACATTTCTCTGCCACCAGAAATATATATATAAAGAAAAGCCGTTCCAAAACAAACCCACAGCATTCCTTATATAAAGACAAACAAGCTTTTCTTTAAAAAAAGAAAAGGAGTACTTGTGGCACCTTAGAGACTAACCTATTTATTTGAGCATAAGCTTTCGTGAGCTACAGCTCACTTCATTGGATGCATCGGATGAAGTGAGCTGTAGCTCACAAAAGCTTATGCTCAAATAAATTGGTTAGTCTCTAAGGTGCCACAAGTACTCCTTTTCTTTTTGCGAATACAGACTAACACGGCTGTTACTCTGAAAGCTTTTCTTTAAGTGTGATTTCCTGCATTTGTGATTTTCCTTGAAGGGTGTTTCAGCATCAGACTTTTCCAAAATAGGAAGAGAAATTTTGTTTTAATGGCCTTGGAGCCCTCTTGAAAAAAGTCACCCCTCCTCTCCAAGGCCAAGAGTGACTATCCTGTCAAATAACAATGACTGACTTAAAGACTATTCCAACTGGAGCTGTCGAGACTTGAACAGTGAGAAGAAGTTTTCTTAGGTAACATTTGTTAAAAATCTATCCATATTCTAAATACCATCTGTTCAAACTATTCTGTCTTTGGAGGGATTTTTAGGCTAAAGAATGGGACTGGCCATGAGCAACAAGGAGTTCTTTGTTTGTATGGTATCAGAATAGGTCCCACATTATTAAGTGTCATCTATTATAGCTGTTTCAAATTTTTAAAGGGAATTCTCCTAATTTACCAGGCTAAGGCTCTGCTCCTCCTCCATTTACACCAAGGTAAATTACACTAAGTAAATTACATCAGAACAACTTCCCAAGGGCTATGGTGGATTCTCCACCACCTGGAGTCTTTAAATCAAGAACGGATGTCTTTATGCTCTAGTTCTACTACAGGTGATTGGGCTTGATGCAGGAATTACTGGGTAAAATTTCCCGGATAAAATTCTCTGGCCTGTATTATGCAGCAGGTTGAACTAGATGAGCATAATGGTCCCTTCCGGCCTTAAAAAATCTACGCATTTATGAATCGATGAACTCCAGTGATGTCAAGAGGTCATCCCCCCAGCCTACACTGGTGTAAGTGAGAGCAGACTCAGGGTATGTCTACGCTGAAGCGGGAAGGCGTACATTCCAGCTCGAGCAGACATATACACCCTAACTTTGATGGAGGTAGCACCCTAAAAACAGAAGTTGCAGCTTCAGCGCCGCGAGCAGCTAGCTATTCCAAGCACCAACCCAAGGTCTCAGACAGATTCAGGCTCACACGAGCTGAAGCCTCCTGCCGCTGTGGCCACACTTCTCTTTTTAGTGTGCTAGCTCCATCAGCACTAGAGCGGGGATGTCTACCTAAGCTGCAGCTTACATCTCCTAGCTCGTGTGCAGACATAGCCTCAGGCCCGGAGATCGTTGGTGCACATGTGCTGCCAGACCTTCAGTTCCTTTCAGTGCACTCTCATCCACATTGGAGCTTGGCCTGTTCCACACCCAGTCGCAACCGCTTTTCAGATGCTGGAGTATGGCACAACCTAAGTTCTGTGGTGCGGACAATCCAGTGTGGGGGAAACACAAAAAACAAACAACACTCAAGGTCCACGCAGAGACGGGCCCGTAACATAGAGAAGGAAGCCTGACTCCGTTCTCACATCAGTTTCACTCCAATGTAACATCACCGACTTCAACAGATTTACTTCTGATTTACAATGGTGTGAGATCGGAATCAGGCAGGTTGAGTCTAACATTCAAAAGACTGAAGTTTTAGTGGTGTTTCACATAGAGAGATCTACTTCTCTGTGCTACTCAGAGAGAAGCCTGAATTTTGCCATGGATTAAAGTAGATAGAGGACCTTTGAAAGATTTCTTTAGTTCTTCACACTCACACGATTTTCTCCATCAACGGCAACTGTCTACGGTCTGCATTAAAGTATTAGGGGAAGTAGCATGGCCTAGTTTACTGGGTTCTATCATGGTCTGTCATGGTCTGTTACTATGGTCTGTCCTATGTGACCTTAGGCAAGTTACTTCACCTCTTGGTGTCTCTTTCTGCTCCATTTTGACTTTAAGCTCTTTGGTGCAGGGACTGCCTCTCATTAGCCGTATGTACAGTGCCTTGCCAAGAGGGGCCCTGATCTCAGCCTACTGTAATACAAACAACAATAATTAGAAGTAGAGTTTACTGGAAAAAGGACAGTTAGTGACTCAAATCCTCTATAGCAGCTGTAGATTTTGCAACATAGTGCCAGATTTTGGAGCCGTTACTCACACCGGTGAGCATTTAAATAATCCTATTGGTTTCAGTGAGGTTATTCACACGAAGAACTGCTCACCAGTGTAAGCACAGCCTAGAGTGGATTATTACTACCCAACTGCGACTGAATTCCAAATCTGGTTCTGCTTTTATGCAGCATAAGGTTCTCCTCCATCCTGCTGCCTCCAGATTGACAACTGTTTCATTCCAACCTTGAGGTAATAAAGGAAACATATGACTGCCTTGTCACTCTTCCGCTCCTCAAAGTGAACAACAAGGTTTCATGGCAGTAATATGTTTCCTTTATTATCTTTTTGTTTGCAGAAAAAGGACTTGCATGCACCTGACTGGGACTGTAGACACTGGATTAAACAAACACGTGTTATTTTAGCAACAGGATAATTAAGAAGAAACAAATAGACAGTCTTGTTTTCCCCTGGTTCGGGGGAAGCCTCAACAAAAGGCATATTTAGTTGTGAACTCTGCAACTTGCAAAAGGATGTCATCCAACTGATCAGGAAATAACTTTCCCCCTCCCCTTAGTTTCTAACACGAACTACGGGGAATGTGCCCAGGGTCACACAAAACTGGAATGAAAGGTATCAACTTATATTTCTAAATGCAGGTAGGGGAAAGACGTGCACAAAAATGGCAATTTTACACACAACAAGTCCGCCCCCCGTGCCACATTCAGATTCACATCTGTTTAGTGTAGTGAGCAAAAACACATTTTTTAAAATGCTTTTACTCCTGTCAGTGCTGCAGAGTCATGACCGCTGGGAGGAGTGATTGGGATTCTACTCTGAACTGTGCACCTCCAGTGGAGTTTTTTACTAAATTCCAACTACAGGACCAAGTTGCAGCTGTGGTTACGTGTTGAAAAGCCCACTGGAGTTGCAGTGCCGTTATATATTTATGGCGGATGATGATGCACAAGGCAGTTAGAAGACAGCTTGATTTTCAGATCCCAAGGTGAAGTTGCAGGGCTGCAAGTTGTACTTGGAAACTGAGCTAATTTGAGCTAACTTTTTGTCCTCAGCAGGAAAAGTTGATAACATCGCTATGCCCAAATAGAGAGAAACTGGTGATTTTTAATGTGTTTCGGGCATTGTTTTAGGTGTTTTGAACGTCATTAAGTATTTCAAAAACAGCAATATGTGGCAGGTGAGTGAAGGGGAAACTGATTTCCAATGTAGGATTTTATTAATGATTTGGGATTTTAAGCAATAATTTTATTTTTAAATGTAACAAAATATTTCACTCTTCTATGATGTTTTCTGCCTCCCTTCCACCCCCTACATCTGTAGCCTGTTATAATGGCTCCTGAGAAGTTGTAGAAACAATTTCACCAGCCTGTCTTTACGAGATGAGTCCAGGGAGCACCAATGAGAATGCAATTTCACTGCTCATTGTGTCAATCAAAACTTGCAGTCCTTGCTCCGTCAAAATGGCCATTGAGCAGTATCATTAAGAAATAAGGGCCAGATTAGGGCCAGATCCTGCCCAAGTAGACCGGGGCATGGTGTAGGGCAGTGATCTCCTTTTTACGCACAAGATCACTTTTTGAACTTAAGTGCAACCCAGGATCTCCCCAGCCCCTTCCCAGAGGTCCCGCCCCTTCCCCGAAGCCTCGCCTTACTCACTCCATCCCCCACTTTCTCCCTCGCTCTCCCCCACCCTCACTCTCCCCCACCCTTACTCACTTTCACTGGGCTGGGCAGGGAGTTGGAGTTCAGGATGGGGTGCGGACTCTGGGTTGGGACCAAGGGGATCGGAGTGTGGGAGGGGGCTCTGGGCTGAGCCTGGGGCAAGGGGTTGGGGTGCAGGAGGGGGTGCGGGCTCTGGGAGAGAGTTTAGGTGCAGGAGGGGGCTCCAGGCTGGGGCAGAGTGTTGGGGTGCAGGAGGGGGTATGGGATGCTGGCTCTGGGAGGGAGATCAGGGCTGGGGCAGGGGGTTTGGAATACAGGAGGGGATTCGGGGTGCAGGAGGGGGTATGAGGTGCTGGCTCCAGGAGGCGGCTCAGGGCTGGGGGTTGGGGTGCAGGCTCCCGCCAGGCAGCACTTACCTCAGGCAGCTCCCAGCCAACGCACCCCTGTGGCCCCTGCGGGGGGCATGTGGCTCTGCGCACTGCCCCTCTCTGGAGGTGCCACCCCCACAGCTCCCATTGGCCACAGTTCCCCATTCCCGGCCACTGGGAGCTGCGGGGGCAGTGGTTGCAGGCAGGAGCAGCACGCAGAGGGAGACCTCTGCCCGCTCCTTCCCTGGGGCCGTGGTGGCATGCTGGCCGCTTCTGGGAGTGGCACGGGGCCGGGGCAGGCAGGGAGCCTGCCTTAGCAGCAGCCCCGCTACACCACCGGACTTTTAGCGGCTGGAGACTGCGATCGACTGGGAGAGTTTCCAGGATCGACTAGTGGATTGCAATCGACCGGCTGGTGATCACTGGTGGGCATGCAGCAAGGGCAAAGCTGCAGTCACAAAGTGGCTCCTATGTGCGTCTCTCTTCTCTATTCAACCTAAATGGGCCTGAGATATGGACTGCAGGATTTCATCTGATGCATCCTCATGGCACGTGGCCATTACTGCATTGCCATGCCTCGAGTTAGCACATGCTGATCACACTTCTAAATATTTATTTGGAGAAATACAGGAATGTAGCACACACCTGTATTCCATGGGCCTTGAGACACTGTCTATGACACGCATCCCGAGTGCCTGCATGTTAGTAACAGCAGATTCTTCTCATGGCATAAATTATTACATTATAAAAA
Organism: Eretmochelys imbricata; assembly: GCF_965152235.1. Taxonomy (NCBI): domain Eukaryota; kingdom Metazoa; phylum Chordata; order Testudines; family Cheloniidae; genus Eretmochelys; species Eretmochelys imbricata. The sequence continues at coordinate 116,666,310 of NC_135577.1, forward strand.
TGGAAGCCTAGTCTGGCCTAGTCACTGAAAGCATCCTGATCCCCCTACACGCTAATAGCTAATGAGCTCAGGGGAGCCATCAAGGCAAGGATTGGTAGGAGGACAGCTTTGAAATATTATGAAATATTGCAATTAACTAACAATAAAATCCTACTGGGTGAACTGTCTGCTAAGAATGAACAGAACAAATAAACATTAGTATGTCAGTGACAAATCACGGAGAAATACAGTGTCGGGAGTCTCGTCCACCAGGGTTACAGCAGCAGAAGGGGATCTTTATTAGGAGACACGAAACTCTGTGTCAGTTGTTGCACTTTTCCGAATCTTGTGTTGCTCAAGCAGAAAAGAGGCCTTTGTAGCAGGACCCAGTGTGTTTGTGCTAACTTAGGTGCAGCTTCATGTAAAAAATACAGTCATTCTAAAGGTGAGGTAGAGTGCTGCTGGCAAGTTAAAGTGGCATATCTCAGTGCTTCAATCTGCTCTAAGCAGCTTCCTGTCACCATCCGCCATTATGTATCAGCAGGAAATTACACTTTTATGAGTGATTTACTTCTAAACAAACACTACTACACAAACAATATGGTATTGAATTTGGTTGTTAGCCTTTTAAGTATTACTGTGAAAGATTGTAACAGCTGTCTAAGCTGATAACTACCACCTAGGATAAGAATGTTGTTGACTGAGTTATTAGTCAATTGTTTAACTAAATCTAGCTGCATCTCTCTCTTTTTTTATATATAAAATGTGAATGTTATACAGTTTCTTTGAACAATATAGTTTCTTAGAACAGACATATAACTAGTTCCTTGGGTGGGAACTTTATGGGTAAAGAATTGTCTCAAAATTCAGATCACACCTTTTTTTTTTTTTTTTTTGGCTCTTAGCTCATTCATGGTGGGAAGAATCTCCAATTAGAGCAGAAGCAAGTTTCCAAGTAGCTTTGTAGGCTTTGGAGATAGGCCCCTACCCCAAAGCTTGGATCCAAAGACCACTGAACTTTAGATCCAGATGTGAACTTAACAGCAGGATCCTTTTGCATCTTACACTGCCAGGGGAATGGGCAAAGACAATTTCTATCTATTATTGTGGCTGTCGAGTACTCCAAAACCCTAGGCTTCCAGTAGTGTGCCAGATGAACTGCAACTTAGAGGCAGGCACTGCAGGTGTTTCAGCAGCTAGGCCTTGTAGGCAGTAGCCCTGGTGGGTCCCAGTAATCTCTCAAACACATGGCTAAGAGAAAAGGTATTTTATTAGGGCTGGGAGGACTGGGAAAGAGCGCAGATCCCTAGACACAGAGACTTCAACAGTTACTGTTCAAAGAGAGCCATAGCAGTTCTTGTTTGGGTCCCTGGGCAGTCCAATCAAGCCTCAGCGTTCTTCAGTTCCTGGCATGCTGTCTCCAGTCCAGTCTCTGTTCAAGCAAATAGGCACTTGTGGATTTCCAGGCCCAGTTCAGTTAGTGGTTCTCATTGAGCCCTCTCTGCATAGGGTTCCGGCCCAGCCACTGCTGCTCCCCCATAAATCCCACACAGACTTGCACCCAACTCTGATGTCCAGCACTTATAGCCTGTTCCATATCGTCTCAGTCCATAGTTCCTGGGGCTTCTCTCCAACTTCCGGCTGCTATGTGCCTCCCACTCCTCAAAGAGAGCCCAACCACTTCCACGTCTAGGAGGAAGGGCATGTGCAATGGGAAGAGGGCTGATGGGAGTTGTAGTCGCCTACTTTTGCAGATCCATCACACTATCTTAGGGCCTCCATTACCATGGTGTCTGAGCACCTCTCACTCTTTAATGTATTCATCTCACAATACCTGTGTGAGGCAGGGAAGTGCTATTATCCAATTTTACAGATGGGGAACTGAGGCACAGACACTGAGTGACTTATCCAAGGTCATACAGGAAGTCTGTGGCCAAGCAGGGAACTGAACCTGGGTTTCCCACATTCTGTGCCAATGCCTTGATCACTGGATCATCCATCCATTTAACGGGTCTGGTTTATATCCATTTACTATGATTCTTTAATAATGAATGTAGCAATTGAGCCTCATTTACCCTGACATAGCACTTCATCTTACAAGGTGCTAAATGCCTCAGCACCCCTAAGGAAACACTGCACATCTCACAGGATCAGGCTCATAATATGTGAATGAGGTGGACCTTGCAAAATTCTTTGTTGTTGCATAATTGGGACTTAATTCAACTCCGGATTGATTCTTGCAGGTTCCAAAGGGTCTGATCCAAAGCCCAATGCAGTGCAGTGGAGGTTTTCCACTGAATTCCGTGGGCACTTTAAAAGGCTATTCCCATGAACGCAACTGAGTAAAGCCAAATTTGGCATCTGAAGAAGAACTCTGTGAAGCTAGACAGATTGTCTCTTCCATCAACAGAAGTTGGTCCAATAAAAGATATTACCTCACCCACCTTGTCGCTCATATCCTGGGACCAACATGGCTACCAAACACTGCAAACTTGGCTTTATGAAGTTACAAAAATCATCCCTTTTGTAGGGGTGGAGGCTGCCCCACTGCACAGAAAGTGCCAAATTTTGCTTTCAGTTGCACTGGTGTAAATCTGGAGCAACTACTAAGATCAGTAGAGTTGCTCTAGCTTTATACCACTGAAAATGAGAATTTTTAATGGGATCTTTTTTAGAGTTAATAATGAATTCATAGCCTTTTATACATACAAATTATTCTATTCACTGATGCAGAATTGCAGATCTTTTCATGTTTTCTGGAGCTGTTACAAAAACACTTGCCATGGTAGCCTAAAACAAAATGGAATGTTTTTATATTTGGGACTGGAAAGTTTGGCTTTTGTTGAACAGTTTTGCTGAGCCTTATAAATCAGTGAATTTATTTCCTGCTCAGTTAATATTATTGGGATCGATCTGTATCAGAGAATAATGGCAGTTACACAGTCTCACCAAATTGCTTCCAATGACATTTGTCCATATCATGACAAGATCTAACAATATGCTTAAGAGACCTGTCTTTTTCTGGACTTGTATAGTAATTCAGTTGGGAGCTGTCTGAGTTCAAAAAAGCCAGACATTTCTGAATTTAGGTATGATCTCCAAATAAAGGAAATCTGATCTCTGAGCTTTGTCCCACAAGTACTTTTTCAAAGCACAGTTCCTCTTTGCCTGTGGTAGCCCTTTGTAACAGGAAACCTTGACTTTAATGAAGCGCTTTTATTAGATCAAGCTACTATTGCTGTCTTCATCTTTGTTCTTTTAGACAAGGACAATTTTGAAAACTAACATTTGAACATTAAAAAAAACCCAACAACAACTAAAAAACACTGGCCATAATGTGAGGGGCAGAAGACTTAGAAAATTCTTCCAGGAGCACAAGCTCTTCTTTTCATATAGATGTGTTAAAACAAAACAAGAAACTTGCAGGCCTGCCTATGAGACTTTATAGAGCCTGGTGGGCACCATGAGTTGCCTCTAATGTATGGGGCTAATTATCTCAGCTGGTTGGCTGAGGTAGAGATGCCTATGGACTGAGAATGCCCACCGATTCTTGTCCAGTAGTCTGAAGATTGATTCGGATCTTCCCTACACTATGTAAATCAGGAGCTAAATGGATATTTTGAGATCAGAATCAGGCTCCATTACTTAGCCTCCTGCAGTTCTAGCCATGCTCACTTGGGATTTTATAGGGCAAGATTCTTTCCAACTGTTCTTCAAATATGCCAGGAGTATGGGAGGCACAAATGCAGCCACTGTGCTCCCCAGAGTGTGGGGCTGCCTCCTCCATATGCCAGAGGGGTTCAATCTTGCATCACTGAAGTCAACGAGAGTCTTTCCTCTTGCTTCAATGGAGCAGGATGGAGCCCCACATGCGCTTTACGGCTCAGAATGTTTGTTTGGAAATGTCAGTAACTGGTCACTGAGCAAGGGAAAACCCCCTTCTAGAGCCAATTTCCGTGTTTGAGTCTGAACTGAAGTTGGAGGAACTGCATCAGTTTGAAGTTCTTCAGCACACCGAAAAGAAATAATCTTGGGTACGAAACTGAAATGGAGCATTTCTCTGGAAAACTTGCTGTGTAAAACATGCCCAACCCTTAATTCAAAGCAATAATTGAACATTTTAAACCAATTTAATGACCCAAGAACAGCAGGATGAATGAATAAACTTGTGTATGCTTCACGAGTGACTTGATTACTGCCAGCTCACATGCCTGGGCTACAGTTGTTGTAATACATTAGAATTTGAAATAGAAAGTTGTTAGGAACTCTTTCATGGGGTGGAATTTGAATCAAAAGCCATAAGTGAACTATGACAGCAAAAAATGAAAGAGCCGTTGCTTTTTCACATGGCCTATTTCTTTTACTGTCATTAAACTCAATCAATAATTAACCTATGGTTTAACCGTGCTGGTCATTTCATAGCAAATCAAGTAGAAAAAATGTTGTATACCTGAATAAATTCCTAGAAAATGTCTCTAACGTGAATACATAGATTGAGATGTAGACTATGGCAATTTACAGACATATTTCTACTAAGGACCTCTAAATTTGCACCCAAAATTTTGCATATGCAATAATTTCCAACTCCAAAAAGGTGGAATTTGTGCATGGAAAAAGCATTTGTTGTGCAAAGTGTAAAGGAAGAAATTAAGAATATTTGACAACCAAATTAACATTCACCAATCCTGTTTGAATGCCCAAGTTTTGGGAAGGCATCATGCCTCCTTGTATGGATAGGATGGCATTGAGGTCACTGACAGCATTTAATAATAAAGAATAATAATACATAATTTCAGATAAATATTTAGCCAGCTTATTGTTTTTCTGTTCTTTTGCACAAGAGCTTCACATGGCAAAGATATATCTATGTCCAAGCCATGATAACCAGAGATAACCTGGACCAAGTCAGAAGATCTAAAATTTTGTTCTCTTTGTTGTCTGCTATGTTGTCCACCTAAATAGTGGACCACATCCTCTATAGGTATAGCTTACAAACTGAATGAATTACACTGATTTCCACCAACTTAGGATCTGGCCTTGTGAGTGCAAAATGAAAGGCTGGGGTGAGTTGCCTTTGGAAAACAGGCCTTCTGAAGATGAATTTTTAAAGAAGAGTACAAGTGATTCCCTATTATAAATGGTGCATACGTCTCTTGTGCTCACAAATATCTATGCATACTAACATATATTATCTGTCTCTGTGCCTAATTGCTATTCATATGCATATTAGTATGTCTGATTATGCAAACAAGGTTTTTGTAGGAACAGTGATTGCACATACATTTTATTAGTTCATCCAATTGTGCTATGATCTAGAGTCCATGGTGAATGAAAAAAATGATTTAATTTATTCTGTGCATCTTTGTGTGGTCAATCTTACTTAAGAATAAAAGTGGCTAAGTTGATTTAGCTAAAGTTGTTAAGAAACTAGCTAATTATTATTTGTATTATGGTAGAGTGTACTGACTCCTGCCAAGATTGGAACCTCATTGTGATAGGCACTGCATAGGCACAGAATAAGAGACAATACCTGTCCCCAAAACCATACAATTTATTTAAATCAAGCTACTAAACCAACTTTAGCCACCTTGATTCTGAAAGAAGAGTATCCACCAAAAGACTTGCATCGAAAGAATAAAATCAGTTTTAGGAAGTTGATTGAGTTAGATTAGTGCAAGTCTGCTTGTAGACGAGGCCTATATTTGAAAATTGGTCTCACTCTGCGGGTGTATTTCAGATGCCTAGCTGTTTATCAAATGGTCAAAGAAAAATAAATAAAACAGCCACTCTGGGCATGATTTGATCCAACTTACACCAGTGTAAATAAGGAGTAACTTCAAAGTCAGTGGAGTCATAATAGTGCAACAAGGGTGTAAATGAGATCAAAACTAAGCCTGTTACCCCTGATTCAACTGAACTTACACTGATATAAAATCAGGAGTATCCCCAGTGAAAACAAAAGGCAACATTGTCAGTTTGGTCTGATCACATTATATGTCTGAGTTGACAGCCATTATGCAAAGCATCAAATAGCTTACATGGTTACTGAAAAAAATCCTTTCTGTTACAATACCAGAATGGTGACAGCATGGGAAAATCTCTTTTATATGTAGTAAAAAGCTCGTTTAACTCATTAACCCAATGGTTGTTTAATTAGTCAATGGAAATTAAAAGTGGGGAAAAAATTAGGGCAGCAGGAAGACAAAAATAGAAATGTAAGAAGGAGATAGTTCAAGGATAGTGAGAAGAAGAACATGTTTCTTAATTACTTTGCTGGCGCTCTCTCGCTGGGATCTCTCTTCCAAATCACTCTAAGCTAAGCAACTGTCACCTGCAGCTTGCTTTGCAGATGGATTGGTGGGGGCACATATTCAAGTCTACATTTTTGGCACACTTACAAAGTGTCTGGTGATTGATTTTGTAGTTGCTAGCAGCTCGGCATTGCAGAGAGATTATCTGTAGTTATATACTTATTATTTGTGTTTATTATTTTTTGCATATTATGGTAGCACCTCGAGGCCCCAGCTGAGATCAGTGTCCCATTGCAGTGGACAATATAGAAACACTTGGAGAGAAATGACCCTTGCCCTGAGGACCTGGCAATCTAAATAGACAAGACAGATAAAGGATGGGGGAAAAAGTAATATTATTATCCCGATTTTATAGATGTCACAGAGAGTTTAGGTGATTTGCCCAGGATCACACAGGAAATCTGTTGCTCCGCTGGGAACTGAACCCATTTTTCCTGGGTCCCACTTCAGTGCCTTAACCACAAAACCATCCTTCTTTTCATAGATATGTTAATAAGGAGCTCATCAGGTTCAGTGATTGCACCTAGGCCAAATAATCTCATTTGCTCCCTCACCCAACCCTACAGTTCTAAATCATTCCCCCAAATGGTGCAGGTGGTTGTTCAAGATTATGTAAATTGGACACAGGTATTACTATAGTTTGGGGGGCCTCTAGTCATAACTTCTGCTGCAGGGTCTCCTATCTTTATCTTCAACAAAAATAGAACTTGCCATGGTCCATTCGAAGTAATAGCTGGTTCTTGCTATTGTTCACTGGTATCGTGGGTTTGCGCATTCTGGACTCAACCTAGGATAAGGGCCATCAGGGAAGGTGAGACTTCACAGAAGTACACAACACAAAAATATGTGAAAAATTACAATGAGGAGATTGTATTTATAACTTTTGATGTAGGGGAATTAAAATTTCTACTTGCAGTCAGCCTGATCTCAAAAGCCTCCTGAGTGCAGATCTCCCTTTGTCTTAGAAATAAAGTGGAATTGATTGACAACTATGTTAGCGACAACTATGTTAGTGTTACATGGGTGCAGCTCCATTAATTTCTCTGGAGTTGCACCAATGTACGAAACAGTAGTAAAAGCAGTGGTGATTCATTGTGTGAAACATTGTATTGGACTGGCAACTTTGGGGAGTGCTCAGAGGGACTCAACCAGAAAGTTCACTGCCAGCACACTTGCTCTGCACTCAGTTTTATAAACAACTTTCCAAAACAAAAATACTCATGTAGAGTGAAATTCAGCCCAATGCAAAGCCACATAAAGGACTGTTGGAAGGAGGTATGTATTTGGAGAAACCTGAGGAATCGGGTCATGACACACCTCCTCCAGCTCAAAATTAGAATTCTCCCCTTCTCTGAACAAGAAGATGCCCTTTTCCTGTACCCCCACTCACTGTTTGTTGGCTGGGGTTAGCAAAGTCCAGAGTGCAGACAGGTGCATCTCCAGTCGCTAAGAGAAATGCTGCCTTGTCTTTCCTGAGGGTTCCACCACCTAACCTAGCTGTGGTGATTTCAGCCTTAATACTGCTGGGTAGGGTAGCCTCACCAGATTTCCTCAGCTATGCTGCTGTCTATCCCCAGGTTGCCTCTCCACAGTCTTTAGAGAGGGATCAGGGATACGATGATGCCAGAAGGTAGGAGCCCCTTTCTTCTCTCTCTCTGGTGGTGCCCCAGCTACACAACCCAGCATTTTATTACTTCCCAATCTGAAAATGTAAGTGCAGTGCCCAAAACTCTCACATAACTGAAATATTAGTGAGGCCTGGCTCATTTTGTCATTTCCCCTTGATCACCAGTAGGGGTTGTCAGAGAGTTCCTTCCCCATAGGAGCTCCTGGCCATCTGGCATTCTTATGCAGTTCTGGACTGCTCTTCTCCCTGTTCAATAGCGAATGCCCTATCCTCCAAGGTAGCTTAGAGTCCGTGCCATGGAAAAGATGACTAGCCTTCAGAATCATCTCTATGTGAGTTATCTGGACACATGGCTGCATTTCATCACTTATGCTGAAGCCAAAAACTGGATTATAAAGCCAGCGTGCCTCTGGAAACACCTCTGTAGTACTTTATACCCTCCATTTCTTTATGATCTATAGGACTGTTTCTCTCACTCTCTCTCTCTCTCTTCTCTTTTTTTTTTTTTTTTACTTTTCTCAATACTGCCTTTAGAAGGGTGAAATCTTGAGTTTAGAGATGAGGGAGAATTCCATGTAGTCCTGTATAATGTTTCACTGGTAAATAAAAGCAGTACTGCCTGTGAGGGGCCATGCCTTCACTCTAAGGAAGGAAGCTAAGGAGCCCTTCTGGGTTCAGCCAGCATTAAATAGACACACCTGCAGGGCTTGCTCTGCCTGCTGGGAGGAAATTTAGAAAGAGAAAGCCTTTTGTACCCCCCCACAGGAAGGGGCTACAAGTAGGGGAAGACCGCTATGCCTCTGAGACAGCTGGTTACAAGCTTGGATCGGCGAAGAGGCTCGCTAGGTACAAAATAGGTGTTACAAAAAGTGGGGACAGGGTATAAGGACAGATTCTAACCCTGACAATATAAAGCCTGCAGAAAACTGGGACCCAAAAGAGTCACCAAGAGATGCCCAAGAGAGTGAGTATCTTTTTTCCGTTCTTTACTTCGATGCTCCCTGTCCTTAGTGAGGGGGGGAATGAATTTTGTTTGGAGTGACTCTGAGATACTCAGAGCAGGGGAAGGACTCTGAGTGCCAGAGAAGGGATGAAACCAAACCCATGGTCTGTCAGGGGCTCAAGAGCCCCACCCACAATACTGCCGCAAACCCGCATTTCTTCTGGAAATGTATGTAACCGAGAACATGCCTCAAGTGGAAATAAGGACAAATATCCACGCTACTGTCCTTCCAGAAACCAAACCATTCCTGGTTAGGAAGAATGGAATCAAGAATAGCATCATTGTCACCATTACTTGGGCCATTCAAGTTAATAGCAATGGCATTATCATTTCTTTGGTTTGTTGTTCATGGAGCTATGTTGATTTACATCAGCTGAGGACCTGGTCCTGTAGATTTTGGTCTCCAACAGAATTTGGCAGGAAAAAATGCTAAAACTTTAACGTCTAACAAAAGACTTTCTGACTGATGATTTAAAAATAGTTCCTGGCTCGCCTGTGAAGTCTGGAGGGGGTGTGGAAAGATTTGGGGCCTGATTTCCCATTGTCTTGCCCCTTGTGGAGTCATTTCACTTAGGACGGAAGAATTCAACGCACCGCTACAGACTAGGGACTGAATGGCTAGGCAGCAGTTCTGCAGAAAAGGACCTAGGAGTTACCGTGGACAAGAAGCTGGATATGAGTCAACAGTGTGCCCTTGTTGCCAAGAAGGCCAATGGCATTTTGGGATGTATAAGTAGGGGCATTGCCAGCAGATAGAGGGACGTGATCGTTCCCCTCTATTCAACATTGGTGAGGCCTCATCTGGAGTACTGTGTCCAGTTTTGGGCCCCACACTACAAGAAGGGTGTGGAAAAATTGGAGAGAGTCCAGCAGAGGGCAACAAAAATGATTAGGGGACTGGAACACATGACTTATGAGGAGAGGCTGAGGAAACTGGGATTGTTTAGTTTACAGAAGAGAAGAATGAGGGGGATTTGATAGCTGCTTTCAACTACCTGAAAGGTGGTTCCAAAGAGGATGGATCTAGACTATTCTCAGTGATAGCAGATGACAGGACAAGGAGTAATGGTCTCAAGTTGTAGTGGGGGAGATTTAGGTTGGATATTAGGAAAAACTTTTTCACTAGGAGGGTGGTGAAACACTGGAATGGGTTACCTAGGGAGGTGGTGGAATCTCCTTCCTTAGAAGTTTTTAAGGTCAGGCTTGACAAAGCCCTGGCTGGGATGATTTAATTGGAGATCGGTCCTGCTTTGAGCAGGGGGTTGGACTAGATGACCTCCTGAGGTCCCTTCCAACCCTGATATTCTATGATTCTATGATTCTATGATTTTCACCTGTACAAAGCAGGTGTAAAGTGCTACCCAATCAGAATGGTAATATTTCCACACACACTTGCAATTGCTTTCAGCATCCTTAGTATTTCCCACCTTGTCTTTTAGAAAGTCTGTGCACTCACTCCCACATGGCCTGCCTAACTTCGGTCTATTGTCAGGCTTGCAATCTGTCCCGAGTAAGAAGTGCATAGTTGTGAGGCCCTAGCAGGGGCACCAGAATGGTGGGGGAGGTCCAGGGGACAATGCCCCTCCCTTTAAAAGTAGGAGGGCTATGCGCTCCCACTTTTTACCGGCCATAAGGTAGAGCGATGGTGGGAGGGGGCTATGTGGGGGCAGAGGCTTGGGGAAGGAGCGGTGCGGGGTCAAGGCCTTGGGGGAAAGGGGCGATGTGGGGGGTGGGGCCACAGTTTGCACACTGGTCCCCCCCCCACTGTTAGGAAGCTTCCGCTGCCCCTGTGCCCTAGGAATACAGCAAAGATTGCATTGTGATGGTGAGAATTACAATTCAGCCCTTAGTTTCCACTTGTTGCAGCAGGGGTGTGCTTTGCAGCAGCCTTCAGAAGGCAAAGATTCCTTCCCTCTCCACGTCAGCTCAGCTGTACAGCTTGGCACAGTGCCGGGGACGGAATCATGACCCTGCCCATTTCCTAGCCCTCCTCTAGGGTGACCAGACAGCAAGTGTGAAAAATTAGAATGGGGTGGGGGATAACAGGGGCCTATATAAGACAAAGCCCTGAGAATCAGGACTGTTCCTATACAATTGGGACATCTGGTCACCCTACCTTCCTCCCACACCCATGGGCTGAAGGAGGAGTATCCCCCAGGATTCTGTTCTATTTCTAAGATGTGGGTAGCCCACTCAAGGCAGTAAGGGTACTCCTGAAGCACCTTTCACAGTCTTACTCCCTGTTGCAGGCACACAGAGGGCCAGATTATCATTCGTTCTAGCTCTATCAATAATAGATATAATAAATGATTAATTATGAATAAAATTGTAATGAAAGTTCTACTTAAAGCAGCAGAGTTAGGTATGGCAATAGGCACTGTCTTCTTCAAGGGGATTTAGGAGGTCTGGAGAGAGGGAATAAATTAATCATGTTTTCAGAAAAGCCTAATTACAAATCTTCCACAAGAAGGTTACATGCCTCGGCATTGTTTTCTAATAGCTCAGCTTGGCTCTACAGAGAAGCATGCTGTTTAATGATCACAGCAGGTATGGTTGTGAGGCTAATCATTTGGCGTTTGAAGTTCTGCAGTGCGATGTTCTAGTTTATGGGTATGTTCCCCCAACCGTTTATATTGGTTTTCTTTACAAAAATTGAGACTATTTAAATCCATGGAATCAGCCTTGGATTCCAGTATGAGTGACGTTGCAAGACCCATGCAGAAGGGGAGTCAATCTCCAGTGTGACTTCAGAGGAGGTTTTTAAACAAACTTGATGTGAGGATGCTGACCAATCAGGAGCTGGTACTGTCCCTACGGCAATGGCTTCAAGAAGGGAATGAGAAAGTCCCTTGTTTTATCCTCTCTATCTTATTGTTGCCACCTTTCCCTGCAGTATTGACAGGGAGTGTGGATAGCAAGTACTTATTCATTTACCTTCCTTGTTATCTAACCATCTCTTAAGAGACACTTCAAAGAAAGGAAGGAGAGGAGAAGAGTAAAGTCTCTGTAAAATTAAACAAAGCCAGCTCTTCTTGCTGCTACAGCTGGGGATTCTCCCTCTATACACCCCTGCAGTTTGGACTACAGGGGTATGAACTGCAGGGCTCACTAGCATGCTGCAACTGTAACTCCCCCACGTGGATGCTACTTGCGTGAACTGAAAGGTGCATAGTTTGCGCTAGTATAATGCTGTTTAAAGAAGACATTCACACAAACTAGGTACCTTTTAGTTTGCAGCATCCAAACGGGGGGAGGTACAGTGCAGCACGCTTTTGCACGCTTGCAATTCACACCCCCATCGTGCCAACTGCAGGGCTGTGTAGACATAGCCATCGTTAAACCTGGAGCTGGTTCCACTCGAATTGGTCCAACACTTTACCCCTCCCCCCATCTCATGTCCTTCAGTAAGCAAAGCTCACACTTACGAGATGGGACACAGTGTTCTGGCACTCAGTGACCACTGAAAAGGATTTAGGGGTAATGGTAGATAGCCAGCTGAATATAAGCTCCCAATGAGATGACGTAGCAACCATGATCCTTGGATGTATATGCAGGGGATATCAAGTAGGAGTAGGGAGGTGGTATATGGCACTAGTGAGATCATCCCTGGAATAGTGTGTCCAATTCTGGTGTCCATTCTGAGAAAAAGATGTTGCCAAATGAGAAAGGGTTCAGAAAAGAGCTACAAGGATGATTTGAAGTCTGGAAAACATGATTTATGAGAGACTTAAGGAGCCCAATCTGTTTGGTTTATTCAAGAGACGTGCCTTGTTCATGGTCTGTCAGTATATACACGGAGAAAAGAGAATAGTAGATGGCTCTAGCAGAAAAAGCCATCGCAAGCTCCAATGATTGGAAGCTGAAATTAGACAAATTCAGACCAGAAGTAAGGTAATAGTGATGATAAATTAATCATTGGAACAACTTATTTAGGGGATGTGGTGGACTCGCCATCATTTGAAGTCTTTAAATCGAAACTGGGTGTCTTTCTAAAATATATGTGATAGCTCACAGAGAAGTTGATGTAGAAATTACTGGGTGAGGTCCTATAGCTTCTGTTATGCAGGAGGTCAGAACAGATTATCATAATGATCCCTTCTGGGTTTAAAAGCTATGAATATAATTTACACTAGTGGGAGATCAGAATGAGGCCATGTATACCTACCCCTCTTTCGACCTGTGTACTCAGACATACTAATCCTGTTCCTGTATGTATCTATAGTGTCAATATTCCCATTACACAGGAGAGGCAAACAATGATTTTTTTCCACATAGTGTACAAAGTCACTTTACATTGGCTGTAAGTCATTCACCAACCTTGGAAATTAAGAGGTGGGCAAGACCATTTTAAGCCAAATTAAAAAGAAACAAACCAAAACACAACCAACCCAGATTTTGTTTTACATAGATATTGTAGTTTTGCTGTCAAAATGGTTACACTGACTGGGTGTAGTTAACTTACCTACCAATAAAAAGATAAAAGAAAAACCATTACTGGGTTCAGCAGATTCAGTTGTAATGGTTAATATTGCTAGAACCAGTAACATCTTATGAACTGGCAAAAAGGAACCTTTAAAATATACCATATATATTAGGTTGAGTCCAGAAAAGAGCATCCGTGCTATGTGTATTTGAAAAGATTCCTTGGAATGAAAGTCTCTTGAGCCCAAAATCAAAACAAGAAAGAAAGACTTGCACTCCACTTCTGACTTCTTCAAATGGCTTCTCATCGCAAGAATAAAATCATTTTCACTCACTAATTCTGCAGTGACCTCTGCTGGGTAAGGGCAGGAGGTGTATTATTTCTGAAGATACTGTTGCATAATGGATACTAGTAAGCGCTTTCTAATCAATAGTTTTATCTGAACCTATCACATTACAGTCACTTTCATTAGTGCAGTGCAACACAGTTTTACGATTGTAGAGCTGTCGTATAAGTGTACGAAATTGTATGGGGCATAAAGTGGCAGTTAAACAGAGACAGTGAATTCTGATTATTATAGACCAGTGGTTTTCAACACGTGATCTGTGGATCCCTCGGGGTCCGCAGACTCTGTCTAAGATTTCCAAAGAGGTCCACAGCTACATTTGAAATTTTTCAGGGGTCCGCATATGAAAAAAGGTTGAAAACCCTTATTGTAGACCTTAAAGAGATGTCAGATTATCCAAATCTTTCTTAGCTATTCTGCCACCACAGGTAACTGGAAGTTAGCAATTATTATGGATAGTTTAAGGATATTATTAACCTTTTGAACCATTAAAGAGCAACATCTGAAAATGGAGATCACAAGTTCAGGAGGAATTATTATTACTCAAAAAAGGTGTGGCTTGTTCTTTTTGTATAGTTCATTCTTTCAGAAGGCTAGATCTCCAGCTGATGTAAATCTGCATAGCTGATTTGACTTCAATGGGAGTTATGTTGATTTACACCAGCTAAGAATCTGGCCCCAAATATCCGAGCCCTGATTGTCCAACAGCACCAGGGTAGCTTTGGCCCTTATTCAAATTCCTAGCAGTAAACTCACTGTCGCAACTTGCCTTTTTATATCTGGTTTGTGTGGGGTTTTTTTTTCAAAGCTCATTTTTCTTTTTGTGACCATCATTAATCTTTTCCATTTCAGAAACCTGCTTTGTTTTGTGGACTGTCTAGTAATCAACAGAGCCTTGTTAACTCGAACAGTGCTGACAGCAGGATAATGTTCCTATGTACAGTATTTCACTTGAACTCAGATGAACAGTGCAAAAGAATTTAGTGACAGTGCCTAAACTTATCTGGCTTGTTATAACCATGACACTTATAGCTAAAGAAGGGGGTAAATAAAGTAGAATTAGGCTATAAATTAACACAAAAGGTAATTTGAAATAAGATTCCAGCTAAGATTGAGGGTTTGTCCACACACAAGTTGCATCAGGGTAATTTAAATTAGTTTAAGATCTGATTTAATTAATCTGGTTTGAAGCCCTTTGTGGACAATCATATCAGTTTAAAACTGGTTGTATCAGTTAAGCTTGCATCTATAAATTTAAAGGCAGGCATATATCAATTTAAGAGTCCACACACAAAATCACACCAGTTTAACTAAATTAGTTAAAAAGCATTAATTGAACGGGCACAACTGTGTATGTACACCAGATCTTAAAATAATCCAAGTATCTACACTACCTCCATTTCTCAGCAAGATATTCTACAGGGAGACACATGGCTCTTTGACCTTTCGGCAGAAGTTAGAAGCAAAACTGAATTCATGGAGTACTAAAACCAGCTATCCTCCTCACTCAGCACATGTTCCAAATCCAGTGACATGAGCATGTGAACCACCTCAGAGAACCAGCTCGAATGGAGAATGTTTACTAATCAACTAATGTGGCCTAGAGATTATCATGGGTTACTGAGCGCTGCTAATCTCTGTGTATCCCTTGTCTATCAGTGTGTGGCAAATGCAAACCCCTCAGAGAAGTTCTGTCCTTATTCCAAAGCAGGTAGTTGGAAGAGATGCAGTCCATTCCACAGACGACGTGTCCTGTCTGGAAGAGATTTTGCCCAGTTCCTGCTTAGATTCCCTAACAGAGAGAGGATGCAAGGCATCTCTCTCATTCCACTATATGCTCATTCCACTGTATGCATGACTGCATTCCTTGAGCGTACTGTATAGGACTAAATGTGGGCAGCCAGCATAGAGGAGCAAGGAGGTCATGACTGTGTGGACCCCCCCTACCAGCTAATACACTCTCCACCAGCTGTGCTCCATCTGCCTGTGGGTGAGTTCCCAGAGTCACTGTGGTTTAGGAAGACATGATGCCTCTTCCAGCTCCCGCTGAATGAGTTTAGCTCTCGCCTCCAAGCCACCTCCAGGATGACTCCAAGTCACAATAGACATTTTTGGGATTAAGCACAATCTTTGCCTCGCACGCTGCTCTTTGGAAGTTCACTGTACACTTATTGCTGACACCTAATTTCCAAGACTCATGTACTGAAAAAAAAAAAAGAAGAAGCCAACAGCTCAGCTTCTTTTCCATTTATCATCTCTCACTGTCTATTACCTGTATCAGTGATAGTCTCATCTGGTTAATGCTCCTCAGGGGACAGGAATGAACATTACAGCTCTTCAACTTTCTTCTTATGAACTCTTGGGGCTGAGTCAACTCACTGGGCTATAGCTGAGTATGCAGTAGAGTTCCATAAATCTTCTCCAGTCTTCCTGGATGTGATTCTGAACATAGTATCACCCTAGGCATCTCTTATCTTAGTAATCATTGCAAAATTAGCTCCTTTAGCCGCTAGGCCAGTGATCAAATTTTGTGCTCCATTAGCCATAAAAATATCTTTGATTTCATGTAATTAGGAGTTCCACTTTATAAACTCCCATAGGTTAAGTTCCCCACGGCATTTAGGAGTTCTTGACATAATTTCCATCCGGTTCCCCTTACAGTGTTTCCTTAGTGTTCAGTAGCCACACCCGCCCTACAACGGCTGAGCTCTTCTAATCTCATTGATATTCTTGCTGAGGAAAGACTATGAAGTGACTTAGTATCCTCCTAGGAGCTTTCCATCAAGTGATGGGATCAGTTTTAAGTCCTCTGCCCAATGGTGCTGCTCTTAAGATCTATAGCTCCAGATGGATTCTGTAGCAAGTGTCAACTTGTGTCCACTTGTTAGATGGCAAGGGTGGGAAATCCCAACTGACTAGATTAGACTACAAGGAGTACACTCCAAGTAAGAACTGTGAATACTACAGTCTTTGACTAAAATTCTATTCCCCATTAATGCCCTGATCCTGCACAATCCTGGTCAAGGAGTTTTGCCATTGACTTCAGTGTAAGCAGGATCAAGCCCTAGAGTCATGGCAAAGTCCCTTATGTGCTAAGAAAAAGGAGTATAATTTCACCTTTGAGCAGAAATAGCTTAAGATTCCGACAAAGACTTGGAAATAGTCCAAAACTAAAACTGAAGTTTAGTATTTCTTGGGTTCACTTGTACCTTCATTAATCAGACAGTCAATGATATGTCTGTGAATTATGTAATTAAGCTTTTATCCCATTAAGAACTGGTATGTTGGGGCTTTGTGTGTCATAACAATGTTTACTCATTCAACAGCACTGAACTGGCGGGCTAAGCCTCGTTACTTGTATCTGTTACACTGTAACTTGTGCCATTCAAAGAGTAAACTTTATATTATGTTGTATAATATGGACTTGATTTTTCCCCCTGGGATAATTCTTTTTTTATTCTTTTTAAATCAAGCAAGCTAAGTTAATTCTGGAATATTTATGAAAGCAAAATAATTGTAAGAAGTCACCAGCAAACCACATCTGTCCTGACATGCAGGCAGAAAGCAAGTTCTTACAATTACGGTTAGCACAAAATGAGGTCAGATTATATAGGCCTCAAGCATGATTTTCAGCAAGATAACTCATAGTGGAGATCAGGTTTATCACACTGAGGGCTAGTGATGGTATGATTTTAATGACTCTAAACCAACACTGCTACAATAAATTGAACTGCTTATCTACAGCAGGGCGCAGAAACTAGCTTTTAAGGGCAAAGGAAGGAAGGACTTTCTGTTCAGTAAGCCTTGATCCAACAATGTACTTAAGCGCCTAGACAACTAAGCATGCAGAGTTGTCCCACTGACTTTGATGGGGTTACTCATGGGTCTAATATTCCACAGGTCTTAGTGCTTTGCTGAAGCAAGGTCTTAATCCAAACTTTTTGAGTTCTGCACCGGTACATTGGGAAGAAGGACAAGGATTCAAGGATCCTCCTCCCCTACTTTACACCTCCTACAGAACCCAGGCACATACTGACTCAGGACTTGATCCTGCAAACTGTACTGCCTGAAGCACGCAGCTGTTGCGCCCTGATGTAAGCATAAGCAGGGTGGTTTGGTACAAGGCAGTTTGGCAGTAAGCATAGTCCATCACATGGAGCCAAAGTCGCTCCCAAAGCCTTTATGCACCTGCTGCCTTACTCTACACATATGCATCCGATGAAGTGAGCTGTAGCTCACGAAAGCTTATGCTCAAATAAATTGGTTAGTCTCTAAGGTGCCACAAGTACTCCTTTTCTTTTTGCAGATACAGACTAACACGGCTGCTACTCTGAAATCTACATCATGTGGGGTTTTGAAAAAAGAGCTAGAATGTGGGTGCAGTTTGAGCATGTTTGAGGAACAATGGATCAAAGCATAATTCTGTGCATGCAAATGAAATGCTAAAGAGCATATTCCTCTTTTTGCTCTTGCTCCTATTACCAGACAGAGGTGACTTGATTGCCATACAGCAGAGATCTCATTAATGCAGGAGCAGGTTCCATTGCACTTCCTGTTCTGCTTTGCACCTGTTTGTACTTTGTGCTTATGTCTAGTACTCACCTGCATGCCACAGTACTGAACTCTACTGCTCCCTGGAGCAATAGGCTATGGGGTAATGTGCTTGAGTTATGATGTGCCTTGGTTATGTGATGCCAATGGGTTGTGGCCAACAAGCCCCTCCCCGGAAGCCTGAGAACACCCGGCAGCAGGCCATTGCTGAATGCACACTGAAGTATGCACAGTTTAGTTACTCAAATTGGACTTTAGGCCAGATATGATGCCTAATATCCCTGCTTCCCTTTCCAAGACTGCGATGGGACACAAATCGTCAGGACTTTGGTTTAGTGCTGCATCTGAAAAGTTTGCACGTCAAGTGGTACAATCATCCAGCTTGTGTATTGGTTCAGTTCTCACTGAAAGGGAAGTGTATCACCCACTGAACTACCCACCTACTAAATCACCAGCACCATTTCTTACAGCATCATGCCATTGTAAGTGCCAAGTTAGAACTACTGCGGAGAGATTACTGTACTGCCCACTCTTGCGGCTGTACTTCAGCCAGAAACTGGAGCCGGTAAAAATGCATGGCATGCTTACTAAGAAACATATCTTGGCAGGAGCACCTGACATTAATGCTCCTGGATCCACACTGGTTGCGTATTGGTTTCCAGGTGGAATTTAAGATACTAATTTAGTCCTGTAAAGCCCTAAGTAGCTTGGACCAGACATGTACTTGAGGAAACGCCTCTCGTCATGCTGTTCTGCCATAGTTGCAATCAATTGAGGTGCCCAACTTAGAGCCCTCTGGAAATCAAAGAGAAGGAGCTTCTGGAGCTGTTCTCTCATAGATTGAAACCTCCTTGCCACCATGGTTTGAAATAGCTGGGATTTGAACACCTTTATGGCATGGCAAGGGCCCTCATTTACTCCAATTTAGGGGAGGAAGGGCCATGATAGAGGCTGATGTTTGCATTCAAGCGGGGAGAATTATTGAACTTGGATTTGGCTGAGTTTAGCTATTTGTGTTTTGGAGGTGGGGAGCAACTGCTGGTTTTACTTTGATAGATACTATGGGGAAGGGGCCTATAACCTCCCCCCAAAAGACACCAACCCTAGACTATAATTTGAAATAAAGGGAAAGCAAAGAGTGAAATGGAGATGTATAACATATCAAGCTAGCTAAATGTCAACAAACATGATCAAACAAACAAATAGTGAATATTGCTGTTATTCCTTAAATAATTTACTTAGCAAATAGTATCTGATCCACTCAAGAGTTACTGTTACTGATGCTTTGGGATCTATGGATGAAAATGGTTATATAAATGCTCAGCAACATGATATAATGAAGTATGTCTTTCAGAGATGTCTATGTGCCCAGTCTTATTCCCACTGAATCTAACAGGAGATTCCATTTGACTTCAATGGGAACAGAATTGGAGCCTATGCTAGGACCTCCATCTGGAGGAGTGTTAGCGTATTGATGGCGGACAGCTGCCACTGATGTAGTGACTAGTGTAAAGCTGGAAGTTGTCAAATGATGATAAATTCTGTGTAACTGATAAAGCTCCTTATCTGCTTCTCTAGCTGAGTCAGGAGTATCATTCAGAGATAGCCTATCCCCCAAGAAAATGGTAAATCTGCATGGACCTTTGGTTGAATGACCAATGGCATAGTATGGTGCCCAGCAAATGTATATTGTACTACACTAACAATTCACTGAGATCTAATATTTGGCCTATTGAGATCTAATATTCAATTTGTTGTATTAATAACTGCTATATTACTTTTGTGCCTCAACTTCTATGGCTTTATTTTCAAAATCTAAAATAGCAACACTCTTTTCACTTGTAGGTAGGTGACTCAGAATAATATTTTCAAAGCTAGGCGTAGGATGGGGCTCAAGTCCTAAGTCACTTAAGTGCTTTTGAAAATGTAATGCCTAGATATAAACTGGGTGATTTTGATGTTAGTGGCTGCTGGATCGGGCCATTAGGGACCTTTGAAAAATCAGGTCTTTTTTTTTTTTTTTTTTTTAGGTGGAATCTAGAATCTCACTCTGGGAACCCAGGTTTGAACATTTTGGCTTAGGTGTTATATTTTCATAGATGAGTTTATAGCAGCCATGCAAACTTGCCATGAATCTATACCAGTCCGGGCACAAAACCCTCCTTTAAAATGAGATGGATTAGAATTTATTCACCAGTTGAAAGAAAACACTGGGTGCACACAATTTTGCAAGGCTGGGATATAGTTTAGTAATGCTAACTTTTAATATTAGTTCCAGTTAATTTGTTACAAGAAAGATTGATTTGTATAACTGGAATCAAAAATTCTGGGAAAGAAAAATCACATCAGAAGACCATAGAAATGGACTCTTGTAATAATACAGTGCAAGTGCAATTGCTGTTTTCCTTTTATTAGCTGCTTTCTTCATTATTTATTTCTCTTGTGATTGGGGCCAAATTCTGTGCTGGTTTAAAGTTAATGCAGCTACATTGTAGAGAATTCAATTCTAGTTTTAAGCATTGCCTGTCTGTGTATGCTTTTTAAATCAATAAAATGTCTGAATTTAAAAAACCCAGAAAGGATTCACCAAACAGAGGCCCTGATCCTATAATTGGATCCCTGCAGCTAGCTACTTAGGATGTTCTGCATCTGGATCCAATTGCAGATTAGGGCCACGCAGGATAAATTCTTAGAGACAGGGCAGAAGGGGTACTTGGGATTTATGAACAGAAATAGTTCAGTTTTTGCTTCCTGCTAAAAGCCATATTCAGCCACATCGTAATTTTTAGGTAGGGCCACAAGAGAAGAGAGTATTTATTCATGGAAAAATAAAAGCTTCCAGTTTGTGTCGTAAAAAATGTTTTGTATATGGGCGTTTGAGTGACCGCAGTTACTGGGATACAGAACTGGTCTGAAAACTGATGTGCTGTTGGAAGGCAGGATTAAATATCTCTGAACTTGAAGAGGGAATGGCCTGCAGGAATGCTTTAATAAAAACAAATACAAAAAGAAATGGGTGAGAATGCAAGTTGAAATGGACAACCATCTCCTAGTAGAACCTACATGACCTTAACTGAAAAATAAAACTAACTGGCAACAAAGGGTGAGCTCACTGCTATGCAAATCCAGGCCCTAGATTGTGTTTTGTCTTGGAAGAACTTATTTTGTATAATTTTGATGGATAATGTCAATATTTATTTTTAAACATGTAAGTTTTCACAGTTGTGGGAAATTATGGTGTGTGTGTGTGTGTGTGACAAACAATAATTTAATGACAGACGTTAAGATTAAAAAATGAAAGCCTTCTAAGCGTTAAACAAATTATCACATATCAGCATACCAGGTAAATATCCTTAAATCAAACTTCAATAAGTTCTCAAGTAGCATTTTTGTCATTTTGCCTAGCTGTAAATTTAAATTATTATTGATTTAAAAGATTTGTGCATTTGTTTGCGGGGGTGTGGTGAAAACATTTACAATAAAAACCTAATCCTTCCAAGCCTAAATATGTTACACCTGTGTAGAGAAATGTGTGAAGCTACTTGGCAGCAGCTTGAAAGGTAGGGATTGATCTAGATGTTAGAAAACAATATTCTCTTGTTGGGTATGTAATTCGTCATCACCTGCTCTTATAACTAAATTACTGTACCACTGAAACAATTTACCCAGGGTCATGGTAGATTTCCCATCACTGGAAATTTATAAATCAAGATTAAATGTCCTTCTAAAAGATATGCTCTTGTTCAGACAGGAATTAATTCAAGTAAGTCCTATGGCCTGTGTCATACAAGGGTCAGACTAGATCACCACACTGCTCCTTTCTGGTTTTATAATCTATGAATCTTCCTAATTTGCACATGCAGCTACTTGGAAACAGAGCAAATATGGAGTCCAGTTGTGCAGTGAGTGCCATCCAGGTGTAGGGGTCTGACCAGATGTCCTGATTTTATAGGGACAGTCCAGATTTTTGGGTCTTTTTCTTATATAGGCTCCTATTACCCCCACCCCCTGGCCCCATTTTTCACATTTGCTGACTGGTCACCCTAACCCGCTCGTGATTGGAGAATTGCTAACGTAGTTCCTATTTTTAAGAAAGGGAAAAAAAGTTGATCTGGGTAACTACAGGCCTGTTAGTTTGACATCTGTAGTATGCAAGGTCTTGGAAAAAATTTTGAAGGAGAAAGTAGTTAAAGACATTGAGGTCAATGGTAAATGGGACAAAATACAACATGGTTTTACAAAAGGTAGATCGTGCCAAACCAACCTGATTTCCTTCTTTGAGAAAGTAACAGATTTTTTAGGCAAAGGGAACACAGTGGATCTAATTTACCTAGATTTCAGTAAGGCGTTTGATACCGTGCCACATGGGGAATTATTAGTTAAATTGAAAAAGATGGGGATCATTATGAAAATTGAAAGGTGGATAAGGAATAGGTTAACAGGGAGACTACAGCGGGTCCTACTGAAAGGTGAACTGTCAGGCTGGAGGGAGGTTACCAGTGGATTTCCTCAGGGATCAGTTTGGGGACCAATCTTATTTAATCTTTTTATTACTGACGTTGGCACAAAAAGTGGGAGTGTGCTAATAAAGTTTGCAGATGATACAAAGCTGGGAGGTATGGCCAATTTAGAGAGAGACCGGGATATCATACAGGAAGATCTGGATGACCTTGTAAATTGGAGTAATAGTAATAGGATGAAATTTAATAGTGAGAAGTGTAAGGTCATGCATTTAGGGATTAATAACAAGAATTTTAGTTATATGCTGGGGACGCATCAATTAGAAGTAACGGAGGAGGAGAAGGACCTTGGAGTATTGGTTGGTCATAGGATGACTATGAGCCGCCAATGTGATATGGCCGTGAAAAAAGCTAAAGCGGTCTTGGGATGCATCAGGCGAGGAATTCCAGTAGAGATAAGGAGGTTTTAGTACCGTTATACAAGGCCCTGGTGAGACCTCACCTGGAATAATGTGTGCAGTTCTGGTCTCCCATGTTTAAGAAGGATGAATTCAAACTGGAACAGGTACAGAGAAGGGCTACTAGGATGATCCGAGGAATGGAAAACCTGTCTTATGAAAGGAGATTCAAGGAGCTTGGCTTGTTTAGCCTAACCAAAAGAAGGTTGAGGGGAGATATGCTCTCTATAAATATATCAGAGGGATAAATACCGGAGAGGGAGAGGAATTATTTAAGCTCAGTACCAATGTGGACACAAGAACAAATGGATCTAAACTGGTCATCGGGAAGTTTAGACTTGAAATTAGACTAAGGTTTCTAACCATTAGAGGACTGAAGTTTTGGAATAGCCTTCCAAGGGAAGCAATGGGGGCAAATGACCTATCTGGCTTTAAGATTAAACTCAATAAGTTTATGAAGGAGATGGTATGATGGGATAACATGATTTTGGCAATTAATTGATCTTTAAATATTTATGATAAATAGGCCCAAGGGCCTGTGCTGGGATGTTAGATGGGATGGGATCTGAGTTACTACAGAGAATTCTTTCCTGAGTATCTGGCTGGTGAATCTTGCCCTATGCTCAGGGTTCAGCTGATCGCCATATTTGGGGTCGGGAAGGAATTTTCCTCCAGGGCAGATTGGAAGAGGCCCTGGAGGTTTTTCGCCTTCCTCTGTAGCATGGGGCACGGGTCACTTGCTGGAGGATTCTCTGCTCCTTGAAGTCTTTAAACCATGATTTGAAGACTTCAGTAAGTTCAGACATAGGTGAGAGGTTTATTGCAGGAGTGGGTGGGTGAAATTCTGTGGCCTGCGTTGTGCAGGAGGTCAGACTAGATGATCATAATGGTCCCTTCTGACCTTAATATCTATGTATCTAGGTATCTATGAATCTGATGAGGTGTCTCATAACGTATTCTGTGTTTAGCAGACTGAAAAGATTCTCCTCTTTTAAGAATCATCATGGGCAAAGATGGTTTTAAAGCGACTTGGGTAGCATTAAGGGGAATAAGGGATTTCTCTAGTTTGTGTGCTGTATGTATTTCCAGATAAGTTTTCTGCATGCTACACTCACAAATGCCCACATAGTCCCTCATGGCGAGCACATTTCTGCAAGAATCCCCTCAGGGAGATGTCTACACTTACACATCATCCCATCATGGAGCTGACATTTGCCTCTTCACTGAAATGGCCCAAGGCCAGGCTCAAACCCAACAGCTTTCCAAGGATCCTCACAAATCCTAGAGGAGCCATGGGAGGTCAGTGCTTTCCACACAGAAGCCCTGGGCCTCCACACTGGCTCTGGACTCCTCCCTGGCAGTGTAGCTTTATTGGACCTTTTGCTGCCCATGCAGAAGTGATAGTACACCCCCTAGTTGGTTTTTCCAGGTACGCTTTGTGGGGCTGGAGTGGGAACAATGTACATATCCCATAATGGCCTGGCCCTTGGCCCACCTCATCCTAGTCTCTGGACTCTCATCCCAAATTGGCCCCAGGCCCAGGGAACAGCTTTTTCTGGGTCCAGAAGAGGATGGGGTGATATTAGGGCTGCAGCTTCACCCCTTGCCACTGGGGAGGGGGCACCAGGTGTATCAATCTCAAGGGGAGGAATTCTCTATCTGTGTCAGGAATACAGCTAGAGAAGGAGACATTTCCGTTCTCCCCCCTCTCTCTCCCCAGCACCACCACCACCATCCCCAATTGTTCCTTGGACACATTTCAACTAATGAGCAAAATTCTACTTTTAGATGCCAGGCGGTGTCTGTCTCTGCTGCATTTTCCTTCCATGCTCAGGTTCTAGAACAGGGAGCTGCCTCTAATACAGAAAGCGAGGGGTAGCCGTGCTCACGGGAGTGATACAGTGTCACTGAGAACAAAGAAACCGAAAGTGTTACAGACTGTGGTTCCGTTTGTCTCATGGAAAGCGTGAAAACCTTTGAACATCCTGCAATGAGCATCTTTGTAGAGCAACCCTTCGGCTTCAACATTTAATCAGGTAGGTTACAAGCTGCAAGCAGGCAAAACAGAAGGATATTTCTTTCTTACCTACAGTTGCTTAACCCATTTTACTAATTACATAGTTAATGGATGACAAATAATGAGGCTGCTCTGTAGAGAGTCGTTTTTGTGCCACTTTTACTTGCCTGACGGTCTTGCAGGTACCTGACTGCATATCAATAATGCACTGGAGGAGACGTGTCATTTCACATGAATTAGTTAAAAGGTACTTCTTGGCTTTCTACGTTGCTGTCTGCTACAGTTCCATTTACAGTGTGTGGTGTTCCACTCTATCTGAGTAAAGACAAATATTTTTATATGTGCAGGACACTGGATAGCTCAAGCTAGTTCTATTTAACTTAGCTAGCAAAAGACCACATTAAGAGGACATATTGAAGTATATTAGCCCATTTGGGTATGTCTACACAGCATTTTGTAGAAGAGAAGACTGAGAGGGGACATGATAACAGTTTTCAAGTACATAAAAGGTTGTTACAAGGAGGAGGGAGAAAAGTTGTTCTTCTTAACCTCTGAGAATAGGACAAGAAGCAATGAGCTTAAATTGCAACAAGGGAGGTTTAGGTTGGACATTAGGAAGAACCCTGACTGTCAGAGTGGTTAAGCACCGGAATACATTGCCTAGGGACGTTGTGGAATCTCCATCACTGGGGATTTTGAAGAGCAGGTTGGACAAACACCTGTCAGGGATGGTCTAGACAATTCTTAGTCCTGCTTTGAGTGCAGAGGGCTGGACTAGATGACCTCTTGAGGTCCCTGCCAGTCCTATGAGTGTATGATTTTGGAGCCAGCCTCCCAGCCTGGGTCAGACTTGGGCTGGCCGGGCTCATGCTAGCCCTCTAAAAATGGCTGTGTCAACAGTGATGTGAAGCTGCGGCTTGGGCTTTGAAGCCCACGCCCTTCGTAAGTTTTCAAAGCCCGAGCTCCAGCCTGAGCCGCAATTTCAAAGCGCTGTCCACACAGCTATTCCGAGAGCACTAGTACAAGCCCCGCTAGCTGGAGTCATCAACACAGGCAGGAAGGCTTGCTCCAAATGGCCCCGTACACATACCCTTTATTTCCCATTTTGTAGAGTGCTTGGCAACGAACTGTTACCCTGGAGGAATTTCTGTGTCAGACTTTGCTCAGAACAGGTGGATGAAGGCAGCTGATGCCAGCACAGATCGATACGTTTACACATCCGTGAAGCAGACGCTGTCAGTCATGACTCATCAGACACAGAGAAGCTGTAACTGGCCACATTTGTTATACGCTTCTCCCAGCAGGTTTGTAGACGACAGCACAAAAGGCCAAGGAAGGAAATTCACTACGTGCACACAAGCCGAGGAAAAGCTGTGTGGAAGCGCTACGTCGTGTCTGCATTGCAGTACAGTCTCTGGGCCACATCCTCCACTGCTGTGAATGGGGACAATGGCTTCAACGGAGCTGGACCCATTTACACCCTCTGAGGACTCAGCAGTGTAACTTCACCTGTTTCCAATGCATCCCACCTCCACAGCAAACCTGCTGGAGACACTCTGGTACGGGGGGTGGCTTCCCAAGCTAAGACCATGAAACGGCGTCCCATTCTTCTGGCTGAGAAACTATCTATAGCTATTGGTAGAATTTAGATTCATTGCAGATCTCACACTCCATTTACATCCATCAGCAGCTTGTTCTTTTTGCAAGGGACACCCAATTCAGCAGCAGTTGTACAAAACGGTTGTGTTCTCTAGAAGTAGCAGGGGTTGCATAAAATAAGGGGTGACACGTCCAAGTCAGCAACTTACACATAGCAAGCCAGCTCCTTAGTCCTGCTCTGGCTGCTTTGCACGGTTCCTGCAGCACAAAGCAGTCACAGAGCCTGCCTACCTGCCATTTGAGGATTCTCTTGGCACAAAAGAATCCCTGAATAGCCTAGAGCCACTACAGCGGCTCATACACCATCCCACTGTCTGGCCCATGGAGATTCCTGACAGCTGTAACAGCACCTGAGGACTGTCAGCAGCTGGCACAAGGTAGAGTAGCCCAAAGGCAGCTCTGCATTATGCGCAGGGACTGACTCAGCAGCCCCAGGATCAAGGAGAGCACGACCTTTGCACAGACCCACCATGTGATGCCTGAGCTGCGCTGGAGACACAAAGCCAGGCTTGAGGGTATGATCAAGTCTCATTTTCCAAAGAAATGAAGATGGAATCCACAACATTGGACTGTGTTATGTCCTCCATGTTTAAATAAGAGTAGAGAGAGCACAAATCAAAACCTCTGAGAAGGAAGTTTGGATTCAGAACCCGATCCAATGGCACCAGTGGCATTCGGTGTCAAATCAAAACATCATGTCTGGTCTCCCTTCCTGAAATTTGGAACTCCAGCGCCAGCCAATACTGGGTCTGGAGCTTCAGATAAAATGAAGATACTTCTCTGAACTTGCTCCTGTACCCAGCCCAAACGGATCCTTTATCTGAACCACAGCTTGCGATCTGTCACTGCAAAAAGGCCCTGGCAGATTCTCCAATTCTCAGTGGCCCTCAACAGACTGCCTGACTCTCCAGCAATGCTTTCAAACCACTCATCTGATGGCAATCTGCCATGGGATTTCATTGCTGACACACTTTCTTTTGGGCTCTGGTTCGATTCAAATCTAATGTGGTTTCTGGGTCAGACAGAGCCTGGAACTCAGACTGTGCACCTAGGGAAAAAGCACTCAAGACTGGGAGACAGTAGGTGACTCAACAGAGGTAGCCAAACCTACTGATTCCTTGAGATGGGTGTTAGTGATTGTAAGGGTATATTGGAAACAGAGGCTCTGATTGCAGCTGGAGTAGACAAGCCTGTACAAGTCTGCCTAGAACCCTTGGTAATTACTCACCAGGCTAGCCTGTGGTGAAGTGTGGCATGCTGCAGCTTCATTGGGCTGGGGCCTGAACTAGCTAGATCTAGGCTAGCTTGGGTACGTCTCCATGAGCCACTATCACACCTGGTGATTGCAATGTAGACATATGTTATGGGGTCTTGAGATTGGAAAAAGGTTAAAAAAAGCTTCTGGTCAAGAACTGGGCTGATATTCAAGCTGGCTCATATGGTTTCCTGAAAACAGTTCACTCCCCAATTTGTATAAAATACTTATAAATACATATAAAGTGTTGGGAGAAAAAAGGGAAACATTAGGATCTTTTTCCACATTCTCCCTGTCCTCTTTCTCCACCCCCCAAAATAAAAAATGTCAAGCGGCTCTACTTATAAACATCCCAAAGTGATCTCCAGTGGGATTTAGCAACAACAGTGCCCCACTTTGAACGAATGATGGTATGAGCCTCAAGATTTTGTACAGCATCTGAGCAGAGCACTCTCTCCATGTTGTGCGCTTAACACACTCTTGTGCTGAGTGCTTAACAGCTCATGAAGAATCCAACTTTTGGTTGTTGACTAGGGAAGAGGGAGAAATGCTGCAGATGTTTAATAAATAATAATCTTTGGTGCCTACACAGCACTTTTCATCAGTAGATCAGTAAAGCGGATGCTTTACAAAGGAGAATCAGTATCATTTTTCCCAGTTTACAGATGGAGAAACTGAGGCACAGAGCATTAAAGTGGTTTGCCTAAGGTTACCCAGCTGACCAGTGGTGGAGCCAGGAATAGAACCCAGGAATAGCACAGAGAACACAGTCCCTGGCCCAGAGAGCCCACAATGCAGCATTTAGACAATACCGAACAGGGGGAAAAGAGTGGGAGACATGTGTAAGCATGATCCAAAGCACTTTAAACGTTAATGGAAAGACTTCCATTAATCAGGTCCTACAAGATGAAACAGCTACCTCTAAGTTTTAATCACTAGCTATTCATTAACCATCCAAAAAAAAAAAAAAAGAAAGAAAGAAAGTCTCAGAGACACTTTTCTGGTGAGGATATTCCCAATATAAATCAATCCTGATACTCTGATTCATTTCAGCCCAGAGTAAATCAGGAAAAAGAAAAGGAGTACTTGTGGCACCTTAGAGACTAACAAATTTATTTGAGCAAAAGCTTTTGTGAGCTACAGTTCACTTCATTGGATGCATTCAGTAACTCCACTGAAATCAAACGGTGTGAGATCAGAATCAGATCCAGTATTTGTTTTTTTAAGCAAAACCTTATTTCATGTTGCTAATGGAAACCATTGTGGCAAGAAAAAAATGTCATATGAAGGCAATTAAAAAAAAAAAATTAGGACCCCCAACCTGCAAACTTGTGACTAAGGCTTGTAAAGCTCTCGGCCCTTAGATTTGTACATGATCCATATTATCTCAGGACATGTCAGAGGAGTTTTGTTGCAGTGGAAACTAAACTTAGAATGAAGAAACTCACTAATATGTATTTTTAATTTAAGCACAAAGAGTTAGGTTTAGAAAATCTAAAACCGTCTGTCGACTCTTATACCAGGTCTATACCACTGAGTTTTGCCAGCCTAGCTGTATTGCTCAGGGGTGTAAAGAGGGGTGATCCCTGACTGACATGGCTGGGGCAGCAGGAGCCACTCCTATAGAGGCAGTTATACAAGCATAATGGTGCATTTACTGGTATAGCTTCTTTCTCTCAGGGTGTGGGGTAGGTGGGGTATGCGGGCATAAGCCTGACCGTCCTCAGCACAGGTTTGCTGGTCTACGCTGTGCTCACACTCGGAGAGCTTTGCCAGTGTAGAATGCTAGAACTGCTGTACCAGCAAAGCACTCCTAGTCTAGCCTTGGCCTTAGAGAAGCTGGAAAGTTTGCATCTTGTGTATTACCCCTTTCTTACCCTCGCTCCTGAATAAAAAAATGGTGCAGAATCTAATTTCCGCTCTGAATAAAACATGAATAAAGATAAGACAAGCGAGAATCCAAAGACTACAGCAACTTATTTCCTTGTGCTTCTTATTATTCAGCATCATGGAAGCTCAGAGATAGAGCAGCCTAGAAACCATCTGTCATGGAGCAGCTCTTTATTCAAATGAAATCAACTGTGAAGTAATCATGGTTCTCATTTTTATTATCCCTCCTTCCAGAGTGGACTTGATTAAAATCCGGCACATGGTGTGCAAACAGGCTGTTGTAAATTTGTACTCTGACAAAGGTGAAAAGAAAGTGATCTGCCCACATGCCCCAAACTTTTTCATTATGTATGCAGACAAAAAGGAGGGGGCATGCCATGCTGCCTAAACAAGTTTGCCTTGGCACAGACTGTCCCTATCTCACACAAAGGCCAAATCTACTGCATGATGCTGTGAAAGGGGCTGAGGGGAAGCTATCAGTTTATTATCTACTATACTAGGGTCGGTTGTGAATAAATTAGAGATCACCTCTGTAGAAATATTTATCGACATATACTTTAAACAGCTATAGCCTGCAGCAACGATCTGGGTTTTTGTAGAATTTACTGACAACAGATGGGATTCTCCTTTCACTTATACGGGTGTGACTTAGCAGTGACTCCATTGTCAGACTAGTGTGAGAGAGACTGGTAATCAGGCCCAGTCAGTCATTTGCTGCTTTGTCTGTTCTTTAAAGCTTTCTTACTCTCTGCACAGATGGCCACTGTGTTATTGCTCTGTAAGAGGGGGACCAAGTTTAAAAAAACTCCTGGTAACTCAGACAAAAGGGTTATTAAAAGTAATAAATCTTAATCAGCACGCTCCCGGTGATACAGAAAATACTTAAAATACACATTGGGTTTGCCGCCAGAGACTCTACTTTATGTTCTTGCTGTTTCACATGTGCAAGTCTAGTGACTAGATCATCAGGAGACATGGATTGTAATCTCAACTCTGCCACTAGTTTGTAATATGATCGTGGGAAACCTCTCTGTGTTGAATACAACTGGTCCGCGTTTCCTTCCTACCTCCACCCCGCATCAGGAGAGCTGGACAACCAGCTTGAGCAGAAGCAGGCGATAGGCTAGAGCAGAAGCCAACAAGGTAGCAATGTTGAGCAAATTGGCATGGCTGCTTTCATTACGACCTGTATACCTGCCTTAGGGTCGCCTGGTAAGACCCTTGCTTATGGGCCGTTAGGACTCACAGGTAATTATCTCAAATGACTCAGAGCACTTATCACATCCCCCCCCACACACACACACACATATACACACACACACACATCAGGGGTACTGCGAAGCTTAAATTAGTTAATCTTTGTAAAGCAGTGTTCAGATCCTGGGATTTCAAATCAAGTTCAAGTTCTCAGTCCTTATCTTCAAAATGCTCCGTGGCTGGGGGCCTGGATAGCTAAAAGACCATCTAATGCTCTGAGATGAAGACTGTGGTTGACAACTTCACTCCTCAGGCACAACGGAGCCCTCAATAAGAAGAATAAAGCTTGTCTGTGTGGGAGACAGAACTTTCTCCAGGGGTGGTCTGCGATGGTGGCATGAACTCTCCCAGAAACTAAGGACCATCCCAAACCTCACCACCATCTTCTCTAAGTGAAAGGGGCATTTCTTTGCCTTCTCTAACATGAACACATATAAAAAAAATCAAACAAAATGCCCTATCAAAACAAGACCCTACACTGCACACTCTTCTCCCTCTGGGCAGACACTACACATGTGAAGTCACATTGCTTAATGTACTACCAGAAGGAGCTCAGATACTATGGTGATGAGTGTGGTATAAACCTATATAGAACAGAATAGACGGTTGCTATGGAAGTGTAAAGTATTTGTTTGTTATTCAGTAAACAGATTAGAAGATGCGCTAGCAACCCCAATTTCACATGCTGGGCAAGATCCTCAGTTTTACTGAAGCCACTGTTTACCACGGATGGCACAAAGGAGCCACAAAGCCAGTTTAGCGATGCTCCTTACGATTCCCCCAGCACAGTGCAAAAGGTGTGATTTTTCTAGTCACATAATCTAACATTAGGGTGACCAGATAGCAAGTGTGAAAAATCGGGATGGGGTTGGAGGTAATAGACGCCTATGTAAGAAACATAAGAACATAAGAATGGCCATACTGGGTCAGACCAAAGGTGTATCCAGCCCCATATCCTGTCTGCCAACAGTGGCCAAGGCCAGGTGCCCCAGAGGGAGTGAACCTAACAGGTAATGATCAAGTGCTCTTTCGCCTGCCATCCATCTCCAGGCTCTGACAAACAGAGGCTAGAGACACCATTCCTTACCTATCCTGGCTAATAGCCATTTATGGACTTAACCTTTGTTGCGGTTCAAATACAAGACAGAACAAGGCTTTAAGCAAGCAAGCAGCCTGGTCTGCCAACAGGCTGGTCTGCTGTCAGCTTGCCACCCTCTCTTTTATTCTTTCTCTCTCCCCGCGCATTACATATTCCAACAGATAAAATACACTGGCTTTGTTTAATATTCTTATTTACCAATATCTATCTACCGCATTCCTTGCTCTCGGGCCTTGAGCCCAGTCCTGGGAGGCTTCCCACGGTTCATGTCATCTGGGCGAGATTCCAAGGCTCATGCCCTTGAGAGGAGCCATGTGTGCACTGCTCCTACACAACGCTCCGGGTGTGCCCTGAATGTTGCCAAGTGCATGAACCTTGCATGAATGCTACAAACCTTCATGAATTTATCCAGTTCTCTTTTAAACCCTGTTAAAGTCCTAGCCTTCCCAAGCTCCTCAGGCAAGGAGTTCCACGGGTTGACTGTGTGCTGTGTGAAGAAGAACTTCCTTTTATTTGTTTTAAACCTGCTGCCCATTAATTTCATTTTGTGGCCCCTAGTTCTTATATTATGGGAACAAGTAAATAACTTTTCCTTATTCACTTTCTCCACACCACTCATGATTTTATAGACCTCTATTATATCCTCCCTTAGTCTCCTCTTTTCCAAGCTGAAAAGTCCTAGCCCCTTTAATCTCTCCTCATATGGGACCCATTCCAAACCCTTAATCATTTTAGTTGCCCTTCTCTGAACCTTTTCTAATGCCAGTATATCTTTTTTGAGATGAGGGGACAACATCTGTACGTAGTATTCAAGATGTGGGCGTACCATGGATTTATATAAGGGCAATAAGATATTCTCCATCTTATTCTCTATCCCTTTTTAAATGATTCCTAACATCCTGTTTGCTTTTTTGGCTGCCGCTGCACACTGCATGGACGTCGTCAGAGAACTATCCACAATGACTCCAAGATCTCTTTCCTGACTAGTTATAGCTAAATTAGCCCCCATCATATTGTATGTATGGTTGGGGTTATTTTTTCCAATGTGCATTACTTTACATTTATCCACATTAAATTTCATTTGCCATTTTGTTGCCCAATCACTTAGTGATTGTGAGATCTTTTTGAAGTTCTTCACAGCCTGCTTTGGTCTTAACTATCTTTTACTCCTACCCTTTGTTCCCTGTCTTTTAACCAGTTCTCAATCCATGAAAGGATCTTCCCTCTTATCCCATGACAACTTAATTTACGTAAGAGCCTTTGGAGAGGGACCTTGTCAAAGGCTTTCTGGAAATCTAAGTACACTACGTCCCTGGATCCCCCTTGTCCATATGTTTGTTGACCCACTCAGAGAACTCTAATAGATTAGTAAGACATGATTTTCCTTTACAGAAACCATGTCAACTTTTGCACAACAATTTATGTTCTTCTATGTGTCTGACAATTTTATTCTTTACTATTGTTTCAACTAATTTGCCCGGTACTGACGTTAGATTCACTGGCCTGTAATGGCTGGGATCACCTCTAGAGCCCATTTTAAACATTGGTGTTACATTAGCTATCTTCCGGTCGTTGGGTACAGAAGCTGATTTAAAGGACAGGTTACAAACCATAGTTAATAGTTCTGCAATTTCACCTTTGAGTTCTTTCAGAACTCTTGGGTGAATGCCATCTGGTCCAGGGACTTGTTATTGTTAAATGTATCAGTTAATTCCAAAACCTCCTTCAATGACACTTCAATCTGTGACAATTCCTCAGATTTGTCACCTACAAAGGACGGCTCAGGTTTGGGAATCTCCGTAACATCCTCAGCCGTGAATGCTGAAGCAAAGAATTCATTTAGTTTCTCCGCAATGACTTTATCGTCTTTAAGCACTCGTTTTGTATCTCGATCATCCAGGGGTGATGAAAAAGCCTCAAATTTCGGGGCTGTCCCCATAAAATCAGGACATCTGGTCACCCTAGCTAATAAGTATTTAAAAAAAAAAAACAGAACAACCTTTTTATCCAACTGAAGATGTGACCATTGAGGGAAGCTGGTATCAAGATGGCATGGTAGTGTTATGCCATCCTGCCTGCTACATAAGGGACCAATATTCAAGGGAAAGCTAATGTGTCTGGAGACTGCTGGGGCATAGACAATGTAACTTGCCTAGGTCACATGGGGAGTCTGTGGCAGAGGCGAGCACTGAAACCAGATCTCCCAAGTTCTGGTGTCGGGTCTGAGCCAAAAGACCAGTCTTGGACCTATCTCTAATACTGAAACCCTATCAAATGGTTACATTGGACTTAGTAAAGGTATAGTGCTAATTTAGCCCTGAAGTCAATGGAGTTACATCTATGATGGCGTTAGCACATAGCATGTAGGTTTCTTACAAAAATATGGCCCCCATTGGAGTCAGTGGAGCTTTGAATGTGCACAAGGATCCAGTGGATGACTGGGTGATCCTATACATTGTGTATGCTCATGTTAATTAAAATACCCTGCAGTATTTCTATAATAACATGCTTCGTAAGTAGCAGTAGGGTGATCTGAGTTAATATTTAACTGGAATGATATGAGGGCATTCATTATTTATATTTAGTTGGTGGTACACTGCAGAAATCTACTAATTAGTATATAGGTATTAGTGACAAGAACCTAGTGATGGAGGGTAATTTTATTAATTTCAAAAGCATGCTTTGGCAGTAAGTAGACAAGCCTAGATGTGCCCCTTATGTTAAGCTGTGCAATAAGAATTGGTACTGTATGAAACTTGACGAGGCATGATTATGAAAAATATTGTCTCTGGCAAAGCCCAGTCAATGCAACGAGTATTTGTTTCAGAAGACCTTAGCTTTAGTGGATACAATGAAGATCTGAATAAATATATCTTTGTTGTAAAATTAAATACAGTAATCGTTACTCTTAAACTACTTTCTGGAATGGGAAGATTTTCCTATAGGAAAAATATGCACAAATCATTTATTGTATCAAACAAGATTCCCATGTTAGCGCTACTAGGTATTATGGTATTTTTTTATATACACAAAGTAACCACATTCTGTCAGTGTGTGAATTCCTTTTACTTTGAAGTAAGGAAAATGACACCAAGAGAGAATGCAAGTGAAGCCTGCATTAGAGAGCATGGTGTGTCTCTCCCCTCAGATAGGCTGCAGCTACTCTGAGAGCAACTTGTCTGCTGGCTCTGCCATCAGGCATAACTATTAAATTTAAAGGCACAGGACACAAAATAAAGTCATTTTTTCCCAAGCAGAACACAGAAAACAAAGGCAGTTTCATAGCTGCATACGTGTGCTGAAATTCATATGCAATGATGTGTATCTTTACTTGAGGCACTATCTGATTTTATGTTCTAATTCAGACCTTCCTATGTCTGCCAGAGGCTTATGTTTTGTTCTTCACCATGGATATGTATACAACAGGGGCAACCCACACAATCCAGCTACAAAAAGTCATTCAAGTGGAATCATCTCGCCGATGTGTTTATTGACTGGAGTTTACATTTAACATGAATAACCAAAAATAGCGTTTTGAAATATCCAATTTTGAAAGACCTGCTTAGGCTAAAGCAAAAGTCAGTCCCATATACAGTGGTATGGAAGCCTGCTTCCTCCTGTATTTGCCTGCTCCCTGCTAACCTCAGCTTACTCTGCTGGCAACCAGGGAGTCTTTTATACGGCTCACTTGCACAAGTCCTTAACTTCTGATTGGTTCATCACATTGGGGCTGACCCAGGGGTCACCAAATCAGGGACATCTTTCCATTGACTTCAGTGGGCTTTGGATCAGCCCCTCATGCCTCTCTGCCACAAGTTGGTATGTGATCTCTCATAGAGAGCTAATTCTGTTTGGTCCAGGTTACAGCAGAAACTCTGCATGCAGACAAGGTTATAGGTCCTTATGAATGCTGGAAATGCACAGCTGCTGGACAACACGAGGGAGATGGTTTAGTATTTGAATAGGAAGCTGAAGAATTTTCATGCCTCTGTACGTATATAAAAACAAAGTTTGAGCTTTGCCTTTTACTTAGTGTATATATACTGAGTGAAATTATTGCTCATGAAAGGGAGTGACTCAGAGGGCTGGCATGAGCTAGGCACAAAGTTAGGACACTCTTTGTAAATATCCCCTCCAAACTGGGACGATACACTTCACTCCAGACCTGAAATGTTCTATTATCCCAGGCCTGCCGCCTCCCTCAAGCAGACATTGCCCATAGCAATGAATTGAGAGGTGGTTTGTGTAAATGGAGTCATAACAAGTAAACTAAACCTAAACCTGCGAATTAAATTACGTTTAAGTCCAGCTTGTGGAATTTACCATGGTACCTTATTCTACTTCAAAACATGGAACAACTGTCTCTGTCTGCTCTTTATAGACATTACAGGCCCCAGGGGTTCTCTCATAAGAGCGCAGGACTGCCCCAGTTTCAGACTCCTGTGTCCTCTTCTCGATGGTATACTGCACGTCTGTCACTTCCAGCCAAAAGTTACTGCATTTCAGCAGCACTGTATTATCTTAGGGTTTTCTATAGTGCCCATTGCTAGGCTAAATTCTCCTGAGTTTGGTCACTGACTTCAATGGAACCAAGATTTCCCCTGGAGTATTTTGTGCTCTTTGGGGATAAAAGCTGATAAATGAACGCATAAAGATATTGTTTTATTCCTATTTCATTTAGCACATTAATGCTGGACTTAAAGCATCGATCTGATCATAAGCCTGTAAGGATTCTGCCTGAAAAAGCAAACAGCAGAACCTGCTCCTGGAGAGTGAGCAGATAAAGACTAAATACAAAACCCCCATCCATTACAAGGCCGCCAGACCTACAGTCTATCTCAGATTTCTAAGCTTAAGATCAAGTTCTTCATTTACTAGGATATTTTTCTATTTGTGTGATAGAGCCCCATTGACCCTCCATTTCTCCGCAGTTTAACATTTCACCTTCCCCCTTGGAACCACAAAATGCATTCCAGATGCAGATAATACTGCTTGTGCAGAGCCATGCAATGCTGCTCCTTAATCCCTTTGAGCGCTCACTGTTAAACAACGTGAGATACTATTCCCTCTTTCACGTGGCACAAGAATTAAAATACCTACTGGAAAGAGTAGTGTGGATGACACAAGCTGCTGGCGCTTTTTCTCCACCTTTGCTTTGCATGGCTTAAGTAAATATTTCCTGCCAGTTTGTTTGAGAATGTATCATATTAGATAATTTCTCTGCTGGGTAGAAAGATTAACAATAAAAATTCCAAACACTTGAGCTATAATTAAAACCCCTTATAAACTGGAAAATGAACCTCAGGCAAGACCATGGAGCAAGAGAGCCATGTGTTTGAATCCAAAGACTGCCTGTCTTTGCTTGCCTCCAATTTTACATGATCTTCAATTGACTGGTGAGTGCATCCAATAAGTCTAGGTAGGCTAGGTTCATTTATTTACACTGGAATCTGAAGTCACCCTGCTGGTGAGCTTTCCTTGCCCCCTCCCCTTTGTTTTGTGCTGAGACACCATTAGGTGGCCTGTGGCCTTACAAGTATTAGCATGGTGGATATTAAGCAGCAGAAGCATTGGCAGCAAGAGGGAGCAGCAGTGGTGGTAGCTGTTTGGAAAGGCCTCTTTTGGCAATGAGAACCAGATTCCACACGATTCAAAACGGAAGCAAGGCTAAGCATAGATGGGTGTGTATCTCCCTAAGAAATCATTGTTTAAGCAAGCCCAGTTTTATAAGTGGAAGTAATCAAATGCACGCAGAGGTGGAACATTTTGCCATTTCTGGAATTAAAAACAGCTAAAATTAAAACATTTGTGTCTTGTTAACATTAGTTGCCACCATTTTAGTTAATCGTTTTAGGTGTATATAAAATATTTCAGAAAAAAACTCCAAACCTTCCTGAAGCCATAGAACATTTTCTGTTGAAACTGTTTTTATTTTTTATTTAAAAAACAACAACCACCACCGAGGGAATAGGACTTTAGACTAAATGAAATTTTTCACAAAAAGTTTCTGCTTTCCATGCAAAATCTAGTCTTCTCCTTAAAAAAAACGGAAAGAAAAAGAAAAAAAAATTTTTAAAAAAACCCTGTTTTCAGTTTTCCAACAAAAAGTCAAAATTTTCCACAGACTATTTTGCCAAAAGCAATTTTTTGTTTTTGTCAACATTTTTCACAAACATAAACCCTATTTCCTGACCAGCTTGACTTGGCCCTGTGCAAATCAAACCCAACTTTTTAAAAAGGGGTTTTATAAACTTTAAATAGCTTTACTCCCACCCAGCTGTCTCTCTCACTCTTGTAGGCCAGATCTCTGGCTCTTTCTAACAAGAGGACTGCAACCTGACCCATCTCCCATTTGACCCACCCAGCTGTTCTTATTTCATTTCCCTTCCCTGGGTCTAGTCACAGTCAGACTATTTCTTCCAGCCTGTCCCCAGAGCAAATGTACAGGAGGAACATCAAAGATGTTAAAGGGCAGCAAGTTTTAAGCAAATAAATGGAAGTTGTACTTTATGCAGTACACAGTCAATGTGCAGAATTTGCCAAACTGAATTTTAAACAGGACTTGATTTGGTGATGACTGATAACCTGAGTAGCTGCAATTGTTCAAACAATGACATAAGAATAATCAAGCGCTTGCTGACAAGCTGTGAGGTCAAGAATGACTTTCCTCCATGTAACATTGCCCAATTGCCTGGGTGCATTATGGAGACCTTTCATCTTTCTGTGAAGAATTAACTGTCAGCCCATGCAGAAGCTCACTGAACCAACAGTCTTGCCCTTTATGGTAGTTCTTTCCCACATCATTACAAAAACAGATTCACAACTTAACATCAGCTGGTCCAGTACATAGCTACCTTAAAGTTCTAATCTGTGTTCTCATTCTGCCATGCTTCCTGGAAGATTTTAGTACACTAGGTGTTGTCTCTGTCTTGGGTGAAACATCAAGGAGCAAAGCTTAGTGTTGGGAAGCACAGCAGAGTGGGAAAGGTGGAAGAGATGAGGAGAGGGGGATAAATTTATTGGAAAGCAGAGATTGCGGGTATGAGTATGCAGGGA
Organism: Eretmochelys imbricata; assembly: GCF_965152235.1. Classification (NCBI taxonomy): domain Eukaryota; kingdom Metazoa; phylum Chordata; order Testudines; family Cheloniidae; genus Eretmochelys; species Eretmochelys imbricata. Next base: position 116,705,701 of record NC_135577.1, read on the forward strand.
TGGGCAAGGTCTTTTTTTTACATCTCTTAGGCGAGTCAGGGGCTCTGTTACTGGTGTTGAGATGAGAATAGAGAAAGTCCTCAAAACGTAAAGACCTGAAGCTTGTGTGACTGATATAAATATTCCAGAATTTCTCCTACAGCTATTTTTTTTCTGCTCCAACAATATGGAAGAAAACTAGCTCAGGATAATGAGGTCCAATTAATCCACCTGTGGCACGCATCCACAATTCCTTTCCTGTTGCACATGCAAGTCTCCATGTGCTTATCCCCTTATTAAAAAATGCCAGTCCTTGTACATTAGTGAAGAGAAGTAAAAGACTAACTATTGCTTGCCTTATACACATAAGTAGTCTCACTGAAGCCAGTTGGATGCACTCATTTGGCCCTAAAGAAGGGAAACCCACAGAGAGAGAGAGAGAGAGAGAGCACCTCTGGAATGCATTCCTGATTGACATAGGAAAATCAAGCCACAAAGGTTGCACTGAAATCCAAGTGTCCTACAGCACTGGAATGTGATTTTCTGGTGAAAAGAATGTATGTTTATATGCATAAATATATATGTAGAGGCAGTGGCAAACAATTATTTCCTAAAGTATAAATGAGCTTCTTCTAAAGCAGGGATTTGAGGAGACCTTTGATAAAAGTGTGTGATTTCTTTGTTACAAAAGATGAGTCAAGGAAAGAATGTGCAGCTAATCCAGATGATAGACCTACAGGCAGGCTTTCAAAGACATGTTAGTACAACGGCCTGGGAAGTTACCAAATGGATGCCATCTCTTGAGTGTCTTTCACAGCTTCACAGCTTCCTTCAGCAATCACCATGGAAATAAAAGAAGGAAAATGCTTATGGGGGTGGGGTGTAGCTTGAACCTTTTGCCTTGTTTTCTGTACACTGCACCTTTATTTAAAAAAAAAAACAGTGTTGGCAGAGAGAGCAGCCATTTTGTTTTCTGAGGTGCTGCAGCCTGTGACAGAGGAGACCCTCCCCACACAGTATTCTCCCACAGAGACTTCAGGGAAAGCCTCTTACAGAACTCACAGCCCAGGGTGAAGTGGCAGTGAAAGTGGATGACAGCAGGATCATGGGTTTTAGAGCCTCTTATGCTGCTCCTGCCCCTTTTCCTGGAGTAAAGGGGCCAGAGTGGGACTCAGAATCTCACCCTTCGCTTTTGTTGTTACACCCTTTTCCATAATAGAAACACCCAACTTTATTGTCAGATTTGCTTTTTCCGTATCAAAACTTCTTACTGGGTGGGGGGGGGGGAGGTGTGCATTTTTGGAACAACATTTATATTTCTCTGAACATTGAGAACTGCCCTTATAAAAATACAACAGTAGTCAGTCGCAATAGTGATAATCACTGTTGCAAGACGTAGCGTCAATTATTTACCATGTCTACCCTTAAAAACACAAACCCAAGCCTCATGAGAGGTTCCTCTCCGCATCTCATCATCTGTAACCCACCAAGACTGCAATAGAAGACAGACATCAGGGCCTCAGCCAAAGATGGCACTCAAAATAGTCAGTTTCAATGTGGAGGAATTCTCTGCAGAGAAGGTTGGCATTCTATCTAGCATGAAAGCAGCCATCATGTACCTGCAAGTGACACAGAGACAAGAGCTCCAAACATCCACGGCAGGCACATTGCTGTGAACATCGAAAAGCAACACCTTATGGTAGCATGATACTTGTATGTGACAAAAGATTGGTGGGAAACACTGCTGTGAAAAACATGGTGTAATGTAAGTTATCACAGTTGAACGTGATCAAATAGCAGTAGTTTCTGTTTACAGACACCACCAGTTGAACGGATTGCATGGGCAATTGGCCTTCCCTGATCAGAAAAAGCCATGCCTAGTCACAGGCTAGTCACAACTGGGAAGAAGTTGAGAAGTGGACAGCAAGTAAACAGCTGGATCTTGCTCTATGACTTCAAGGATTAAAGTCCCTTCCAAACCACATGATGGAAGAAGGAGAGACAAAAACAGGTGCATGATCCAAGAGACCCATTGCATAGACACATTCCACCACCCAGCAGGCTGAAATCCAAAAACAGCTTTGCCTCTGAAAACCCCTTACCCCAAAATAGCATTGTGGAAGGCTACAGCATAACAAAATGACAGGAAATGCTGATTGTCCTGAAGAACTTGGTTCCTTCAGAACAACTCCCTTCAGGCACGGACCTTGAATGAAAACACTGGTGTACTCTAAATTGAGTGAGAGCTTAAAAGACTAGTGAAAATATGGGGTCATTCCTAAACTTCTACTTGGTCAAATGGGAATGTGGAGAGCCTAGGCAAACACTTGAACATGCCTGATGCAGTGCCCTCTGTCAACATCCTGTACTCCCAAGGAACTATTAGAGATAAGTGGTAACACCATTCTTGGCTGTGGTTTTTGAGTGATAAGCTGTAATGATGATATTCCATAACTGACATAAAAAACACAAGCTCAGAACGATCAGCCAATTCAAATCAAGTATCCCATTACCATTTTATCCTGCATTCCTCCTAAACACAACACTACACTCTAGTCTTTTCCATCTGTTCAACCACATGCTTTCTGTTCCAGGCCACAAGATTGGAGTTTGGTTTGTGCATCTGCTAGTGAGCATGATGCAGGCAGTAGGTGTGTTGTGATTGGTTGAAGGGTACTGGTGTATTTGTAGACGTAATATGAAAGGAATATTGTGCTGGCTGGGAGCCTGGAGCCTTGACGAGAGATTTGCAGATTTGTTTGTGTTGGTGATTAATGCACTCGAGCTATTTTAATTCTTACACAGTGTAGTTTTCTGTGTGGATCAAAATCTGTCGATTTCCTCCAAGTTAAACCTTTGTCACCCCTCACCGCCTCTCTCCCACTCTACCCACTAACCATTTCCCCCACAACTGCAAACAATTCAAAACTTTAGAGCAGCTTTCAAACACTTGCCATTAAAAAAATGACACCCTAACTAAACTGTTTCTTTCTTACTTCCAAATGGTTACCCCCCCTGCTCCTCAAATTATCTAGGTCTGAAGTGCAGGAAGGAAGGTATTCAGTCCTGGACCAGAGACAGGTTTAAAGGTCCTATATCTCATGATGTTTTCAGGCATCAGTTCTCTGCCCGGAGTGGGAAGGGGAATCAAAACTGGTATCATGGGGACATGACCACTCTACCTTCCTGTTATAGGGCTGGCTGCCTCTCAAGCATCCCCTCATGGCCTGGGTGGCTCTGAAGCTCCACCTCAGTTTCTCCATCACTTGGGGCTCCTTAATCAATAACTCTACTAGAGGCTTTCTTGTGGCCAAAAATACATCTCCTTGGCATAGAATCATAGAATATCAGAGTTGGAAGGGACCTCTGGAGGTCATCTAGTCCAACCCCCTGCTCAAAGCAGGACCAATCCCAACTAAATCATCCCAGCCAGGGCTTTGTCAAGCCTGACCTTAAAAATTTCTAAGGAAGGGGATTCCACCACCTCCCTAGGTAACGCATTCCAGTGTTTCACCACCCTCCTAGTGAAAAAGTTTTTCCTAATATCCAACCTAAATCTCCCCCACTGCAACTTGAGACCATTACTCCTTGTCCTGTCATCTGCTATTACTGAGAATAGTCTAGATCCATCCTCTTTGGATCCACCTTTCAGGTAGTTAAAAGCAGCTATCAAATCCCTCCTCATTCTTCTCTTCCTTAGACTAAACAATCCCAGTTCCCTCAGCCTCTCCTCATAAGTCAAGTGTTCCAGACCCCTAATCATTTTTGTTGCCCTTCGCTGGACTCTCTCCAATTTATCCACATCCTTCTTGTAGTGTGGGGCCCAAAACTGGACACAGTACTCCAGATGAGGCCTCACCAATGTTGAATAGAGGGGAACGATCATGTCCCTCGATCTGCTGGCAATGCCCCTACTTATACACCCTAAAATACCATTGGCCTTCTTGGCAACAAGGGCACACTGTTGACTCATATCCAGCTTCTCGTCCACTGTCACCCCTAGATCCTTCTCTGCAGAACTGCTGCTTAGCCATTCGGTCTCTAGTCTGTAGCGGTGCATTGGATTCTTCCGTCCTAAGTGCAGGACTCTGCACCTATCCTTGTTGAACCTCATCAGATTTCTTTTGGACCAATCCTCCAATTTGTCTAGGTTCCTCTGTATCCTATCCCTACCCTCCAGCGTATCTACAACTCCTCCCAGTTTAGTGTCATCCGCAAACTTGCATCTGGATTTATTAACATAATTCATATCATCCTCAAACCCCTTCCCCCCCCAAAAAATAGTCAGTGAACACAACACTAATTCAGGTCTGCCAATCCCAGGGTCCTTTTTCAGGGTCAGCCTGCTTTTTAATCAAGCAGCTACTCCAGAGCCTTCTAGCTAGAGTCCTTCCCTGCTTGTCTCAGCAAGAAGTCCCCAGTCTTCTTACCTGGAGTCCTTCCTTCTGCAGGAAAGAGTAGAACATGCTCCCAGTGCTGTTTATCCTCCAGTTTTGAGACATCAGCAGTCAAACCCCTCTGTCACTTTCCTGGCCCTCAGCTTTCTTCATCTCTCTTAAAGGGTCCACCCCACCCTGTGATACTTCCCCATATTGCTAAATGTGGTGGGTAGGTCCCTGAATAAAAAAGGTTGAAAACCACAGCTTTAGTGTTAATAATGTAGGCTCTCTTACACTGAGGAGTTGGGAATCACCCTTTTCCATTGCTGTACACAGCATTTGTTTCTAGTCATGTCAGATGGTGAGATATTAGAACAAAAAAATCACAAAGGCATGGTGGAGAGTAAAGATATTTTGAGATATTTTTATTTCTGTATTTAATTTCATTTATTTATTTATTATTTGGAGATTTCTAAAATGCATTAGTTGTAATTTTTCTTCCCCTTTATGGGCTGTATAGTTGTACTCCCAGTACTAAGTCACCCTGGTTTTATAGGGTTATGAAAAATGGCACCTTTACAGTATATTATAATCCTGCAAAACATTTCCAGCATGGCTTCACTGTAAATTTTGTAGCATAAACCATAGTGAAGTATAAAGGATTTATTATCACTGGGACATAACAGGTCACAATCCAGACTAATCAGTAGCTGTGTCACCCCTGTCCTCTAACCTGGGGTGCCCTTCACAATGCCTTGCTGCTGTAGCCTCCAGCCTGGACTGCTTTAAGGGAATAATAGTCAGTTGTTTATTTTAAATAGAGTACCCAGACACTCCAATTTAAACACACTGGATTAGATAAAACAATAAAACAAGTTTATTAACTACAAAGAGAGATTTTAAGTGAGTATAACTAATGAGGCATAAAAGTCAGAAATGGTTACAAGAAATATAAAGATAATACATTTACATCTAGTGCCTAATTTAACAAACTATATTAGTTTCAAGCAAAGTTTCACATCACATGCTGCAGCAGATTACTGACCAAACTCTCAGGTCAGGACCCCTCCCCCACCAAGAGTATGCCAGAGACAGACACACAGAGAGAAGAGGGGTGTCTTGGGGTGTCTGCCCCATCTGTTTATAGTCCTGTTCCCGCTTTGAGAAGCATTTCCAGCTGGGACCAAGGCAACAGGCAGTCTGGTGAAGAGAGGAAACTTCATGCTGTTTCTTTGCTCAGATGTAGATTTTCGTCCCTGCCCGCTTGCTTGCCAAAGAATGGCCACTTATCAGGTAATGGTCCATCAGCCTTGTTGACACTTGACTGAGGCATCTGCTTTTCTGTTGTCTCTGACAAACTGGTTTAGCCACTCTCCAGATTCATCTGGGAAACATATTACAGCCATGATTTCAGCATATGTTCACAACTTTACATACAATGTTGCTATGTACATATTACCATGATATTATTGATCAGCAAGTTATGAGTTTTTTAATGATACCTCACACGGTATACCTTGTACAAACATTACAATACTGTGTATGATGTGGACACAGGGGTATATTCTGTCACAATCAATCATTTGGAATGAGCAGCAGGTATCCCACAGGTATGCCAACACCACACCACCTTGGTTTTTTTTTAAACTCACCAAATCTCAAAATCTTGACAATTTTAAATCTTTACCTGAGACTGAAACTTTGATGAGAGTTTTGCCTGCTTTAGAACTATTTAAGAATGGAGAATGTTGCTGTATATTGTTACTGAACTGCATATTGTGTGCACACAGGGCAGAATCAGAAAGCAATATGAGAATATCTCATGCCTGTATGATGTTGACAGATCTAGATTTTTACTTTTACAGTAATATTAGTACTGAATGAAACCCAGAATCAAACATTTAGATCTGATTGCTAAACAATAATCACAACATCAGGGAACAGAGAGAGCCAGAAAATGCCTGTGTTAATTCATGTATTCAACAAATTGTGTGTGAGAGAGTATGGGCTAGGCAATCTGTTCATACTAACATTAGTTACCATGGAGCAGAAGGAACATTTTTGAATCTTCCAATTTCCGCTGAATCAGTCATGAAGATTAAAAATTCTTTCTCTGCTTTCATGAGAACAGGAAAGATTCCGTGAAGGTCCTGGCAGGCTACTATCGTCTCCCCATAGAAAGAGAGGGCCAAAATTCATTCCATTTTCAAAGTAATGGGGGCTACGCAGGGATGAATTTGGCTACCAGTCAGCAAAATTTCTGCTGAAACCAAACCATGACATCATAACCTTGGAAGAGTCAAGAGGAGGGAATAATCAGGACTCTTACCAGGGAAATGGGAGCAGAGCCTTGGGATTTCAGCAGTGTGCGACTTTAACAAGGAACACTGAGCATAATCTTGGGTAGCAACATATCAAACAGTCTTGTGAGCTGACAGAAGAAGCAGAGCCAATGGTAACTTCAGATAGAGTCACATGTCTGTATCCTTCGCGAGAGGAACATAAAGCAATGGCAGTTAGTGGCAAAAGTGAGGCGGGACTGGAGGGGGTCACATAACAGAATACTTCAGGCCAAACTATATTCTTGACACCCCCATCTGGAGTAACTTCACAGATGGCTGAATGTTTGGCAGAATCTAAATGCATTTGCACCCTTTCAGCAGTGATGCATTTCCAGCTATTGCCCCAACTTCCAAACTCATGTCTGATTTTTTCCTAGATCAACAAAAAGCCACTGGCCTTTGCACACAAGCATCTTTAGAGGCATCAACACCGGACGATTGGAAGGTGGCAATTTCTGAGGCATTCGAAATGGTACCATCAAGAGTAGATTGAGAGGTACTTCTCTTACACTACAGACCAAACAGTAAGGTCCAGGACTATGTACTAGTCTCTAAGGTGCCACAAGTACTCCTTTTCTTTCTGGTAGAAGGGTGTCTCTTCATTATCTGAATGCCACATTACCACTGGACTAGATCCAAAAAAGAGCATGTACAAGAGCAACTTTTTGAACCCTGTCAAGTGATCAGGCAGGTGATAGAATTTACTTCTTAGACACACAGTTCTTAATATCTGCAAAGCTGCACAGAGCAGCTGTTTTGGACATGCAAAGCAGTGCACATTCAACTGAAGCTCTGGCTCCATCCTCTTTGAAAATGTGACCCTTGTCTAACACATGAGTCACTCTGCCCCTCCTAACCTCTTCTCCTCTACCCCAGCCCCTTCACCCCTCTTCCCTTCCCTTCTCTATCCATTTAGCTTATCTGCTCCCAAGTAAACTAACCCCCAGCCCTCCAAAGCTCCCCAATTAATGGACCTTACATGCAGTTTGATGCCATGACATCATTTACTCTCTTTGGGTGTAATATCCCTCGTATCTGTCTTGTCTATTTCAAGCATAAGCTCTTCGAGTCAGGGACCCTCTACCACTCTGTGCTTGTGCCCTGCACAACAAGGCCACCTTCTTGAATGACCCTTTGGCACTACCTTAATAAATGCATTGAATAATCTTCCCCCTATTCTCAGACAATTTTCAGACCTTAATCATTCACATCAGTGCCCATGCCAGTTGTGCATGTCAGGGGTCCGTTGACTGAAACACAGCACAAACCAGTGAACGTGTCAAGGGACCGCAAAATATATGAGGTGAAAAAAGTTCAGTGTATGACCAGAAAGCGAAATGGGGCCCAGCGTATTTGAAGAACCCTGGCTTTAACTTAAAGGTCAAAGGAAAATGAGTAATGAACTAAGCCGTAAACAATGCAAAATTCAGAAATGTTGCGGGTGTGTAATGTATGTGCCTGTTATCTTCCTTGTGCCTTTAGAGTCCATAAATACAATGTAAAGGAAATGTCCTTTCATCTAATATTAACAATCAGAATCAGAAAAAAGACCATTGACCTTAACATGGGCAGCATTCAAATGAGTAATAATTTCCTTCTATTTTAAAAAAGCTTTCAATAAATTTATTGTTTTTAGTTTTCAGAGGGTTTGGCTGGCGTGCTGGGAAAACTGGTATGTGCTTATCAAGTGTATCCTCGTATAGATTATGAGTTAATGGAAAGCACTCCAAGCTGGTGCTGGGGGTGATAGAACTGTGCTGAGACATGCGCTGTGTAAGGGTGGGCTAGTCTGTATTTTCTCATGCATTACCTTTAATTGTGGATTTTTTGGGTGGGAGAGGGGGAAGTGGATTATAAAACAAGGAGTTTGGGTTAGCTGAGATTTAGTTGCCTCAGCCTCCTTTAGATGTTTTGAATAACTTTGGAAGTAACAATGCACAAAAGCACAGGAAGCAATCTGTGAAGCAAGCTATTACCCTGCTTTAAAAATGGACTTTGGCCAAACATTACAGAAGTGGGTGGACAAGTTAGGCACCAAGGTTTCATAGTTCGATTCCTAAATAAAGTGGCCTGATTTTCAGAGGCATCACACATCCATAGCTCCCATCAAATTAATTGTGTCCTCGGTTACACAGGGTAAATCAGAGGAGTGGGCATTGGGAGAAAACATTCTCGAGGGGCACTTTATCCCATAACTGCTGGACTTCTCTGAAGAATCTGGCATTGGCCACTGTTGGTGACAGGACACTGGACTAGACCGACCACTGGTCTGATCCGGCCTGGCAATTCCTGTGTTCTGGAGTAACTCCTCTGATGACAGTGAAGTACCCACTGTATATAAGAGATTGGTCTAACAATCAGGATTTACACCAGTGGAACTAAGAACAGCATGTGGCTCATAGTGAAATGAAAGCAAGGCCTTTAATTTATCTCTTTCTTTTCAGCCAGTGATTTTCAAAAAATGTAATAAATTGTATATACCTAAACACAGAACAAAACTGTAGTCAATCCACTGTAAATCCATGGGGCTGAGCTTCAATGAAATTTACACTTGTTACTTTGATATCAATGGAGTAACTATGGATTTATACAGATGTAACTGGAACCAAAATTTGGCCTCTGTAGTCAGAGCTCAAGGTTGCAGGATCATTTATGCAAATTGCTAGGTTTGCTCGCACATATAATTATTATTTATTTGCATTAGAGTAGGACCTAAGTGCAATCAAGGATCAGGACCTGATTGTGCTAGGCTCTGCACACACATGCTGCAAAAAGAATGTCTTCACCCCAAAGACATGAGTGGGTGACTCAAACAAATAGGAATAAAGAGAAGGGGGATAATGTGGTAACAGTAAAGCAAGCCAGCTGGCACACAATAAGCAAGAGAGTTAATGGCGATCGCAGTTATTTTAGCAAATGTTTAGAATCTCCACTGCCTTGCACCTTGTGTAGTCAGTTATTCCTATGCAAAGTTGTACCATGCTACCAAATCACTTTTCTGTACTCTACTCTACATTGGAGTATTCAATGTATGAAACGGGTACCGCTTTGCAACTGTTGGGGAAGTGAAGAACTGCACAGGATGAAATACTCAGTTGGATGAAGCAGAGGTAAAGGAGTTTACAAAAAGGGCCAAAATCACAGTGGTGGAGCAAGCCTATTTACATAAGCTGAGGATTTGGCCCATAGAGACAAATGATGGAGACTGGATGCAAAATGTAAAGTTAATGCTGTAGACTGAATGTACATAAACAGGGACTTCGAGAGAGGTTTTTTTCGGCATTCAATTTTACAATGTAACTACATTTTCCCTCTCTTACTGCATATTCTTGTTACCTTGCTGCTTATATTTTCTTAACCATGTGCTGGAGATATGTACCCTCAACTGATGTCAATAAGTGCTGTTCCACTGAAGTCCAGTGGAATTACTCTAATTTACACCAGCTGAGGGTCATGAATTTTAGGAGAGCCTTCTTATCTCAAAGCTGTTGTTTAACTCTCATGGTTATATAACTGCACAAAGACGTACAGGTTCTGTCTGCATTACAAAACCACCGTATTAGCCAACCAATTACTTTGAAATGTGTTCATACCAGATTTAGCATGTTTTCTGTTTCCGTTCCAAGAGTCAAGTCACTTACACTGGGCAGGGATCCCTCCCCACTGGACCACATAACTGTAAGGCTGACCACTTTGGGGTGTGATTTTTAAATCATCACACAAATTTTGCATACACGGGTCCCTTCTGGCCTTATAATCTATCATTCTGTTATCGCTGGGGGAACAGCTCCCATGATCTTCAACCTTATCTAATTTACCTGTTATGCAGAACAAGAAAAGGAGGTTAAATGTATATAACATCCCTATTTTAAAATCCTATCCTAAAAGTCCAACTACTCCTAAGCTTAAAAAAAAGAGAGTGAATCTTACCCTGGTTATTATTCACAATAGCATGTTGATAACCGGAAAGCAGCAATGGAAATATGGTGGCAAGAATCAAAGGATTTGAGTTATGAAAATGGTATGTGAATGTCTCACATGAATAAACTGTGAATCACCCTTGGAAGCAGGAGCAGGCCCTACTTTGGAAGAAGTTTTCTAACCATCAGAGTGAAGTTCCGGAACAGCTTTCCAAGGCTAGCAGTGGGGGGGCAAAGAACCTAACTTGTTTTAAGACTGAGCGTGATAAGTTTATGGAGGGGATGTTATGATGAGATTGCATATGGCATATGGTCCATCCAAGTCTGTTATTAGGAAGTATCTCCAATGGCTAGAGATGGGACACTAGAGGGGGATGGTTCTGAGTGACTATAGAGAATTCTTTCCCAGGTGTCTGTCAGGTGGGTCTCATCTACATGCTCAGGGTCTAACTCATTGCCATATTTAAGGTTGGGAAGGAATTTCCCAAGAAGTCAGATTGGCAGAGACCTGGATTTTTATTTTGATTTCTTTGCTTTCCTCTGCAGCGTGGGGCATAAGTCGCAAGCTGGTTTGAACTAGATTAAATGGTGGATTCTCTGTAACTTAAAGTCTTTAAATCAAGATTTGAAGACTTCAGTAGGTCAACCAGAGGATATGGGCCCACTACAGGAGTGGGTGGGTGAGGTTCTGTGGCCTGCAATGTGCAGGAGGTCAGACAAGAAGATTATGATGGTCCCTTCTGACCTTAAAGTCTATGAGTCTGTATGGTATGGGGAACTAAAGGTGGAATAGTAGGGATGGAGAAACAAAGTGTATGAGCAGCAAGAAAGGGGTCTTATACGAATTAGGGAGAAACGAAGCAGGAACGGAATTCGTCACACACCTCTCCGTAACTATGCAGGGGCGATTTTCAAAAGCACAAATGGGAGTTAGGTGCCCTACTCCCTTTAAAAATCAACTGGATTTCATCAAATTCCTGTTGAGTATCAATGGGAATGGTGTACCTACTACCTGCCCTTTGTGCCTTAGAAAATCTAATTCCCTACCCCAGTTTAGACTTGGTATTTGGAAAAAATATTCTTGACTGTGACGTTATATGATTAAAATATGACCATGTAGATCATTGTTGCTACCACTGTTATATAATCACAACAAATCTTGTACAAAGTGTGTCAAATAAGATGTCTATGGAAAAGTTATGATGTGCTTAATAGGATAATCATATTTGTATGCATGTATCGTTTTGGTATCTGATGTTATGAATATTAACTATGTATCTGTATTTCAAATGTGTTTGCTCATTTGGTAACACCCATAAGGTATTTAGCCAGCACATTGTGAAGGAACTATTCAAGTTAAATGGCACATCAAGGAACACTTAACTCACAATGGACCATGAAAGATGCCCATTCACACCTGGTGGACTTTCTTGTGAATGTTCTAACTAGAGTATGGGTAATGGCCTCTGCTATGACTAAGTGAAGCAGGCATAGACATGTGACTTGGTCATGTGATTCCAAACTCCATCTTGTTACCTGTAATTTTCCACAAACCAGAACAATGGGCTTCCCTACACATGGCAGAAGCTATAACAGGCCCTGAAAACATCTCCATTTTACCTCTTTTCTGCTCTAACTTCTGGACTATGAACAGATACTAATGGGAGCATTCTAACCAAGGGACTGAGGGCCTTTCAATGATTTGGAAGCAACCAGAGACTTAACAAGCCAGCAGTTTATTCCATCACTGCTACAAGCCTGATCCAAGAACCTTGCAAATATTGTATGTATTTGATTCCTTTAATCAATTTTAACTCTCACCTTTCTTTCTTTTTATAAATAAACCTTTAGATATTAGATTCTAAAGGATTGGCAACAGTGTGATTATTGGGTAAGATCTGAGTTATATATTGACCTGGGCATGTAGCTGGTCCTTTGGGATCAGAAGCACTCTTTGGTTGATTAAATCGGTTTTAAATAACCACTCATCATTAAGTCTAGTGTTTTTGGTGGTGATACAAGGACTGGAATATCTAAAGAGGCTGCTTTTCTGACTTCTTGTTAGCCTCTGTGGTGAAACAGAAGTTTACTTTTGTTGCTGGTCTGGTATATCTTATGGAAGAATAACCAGAAAGGAGCATAAACACTGCCAAATTAAATGTAAAAATGTAATAAGAAAAGCCAAAAGGGAGTTTGAAGAACAGCTAGCCAAAAAACTCAAAAGGTAATAACAAAATGTTTTTTAAGTACATCAGAAGCAGGAAGCCTGCTAAACAACCAGTGGGGCCCCTGGACGATCAAGATACAAAAGGAGCACTTAAAGATGATAAAGTCATCACAGAGAAACTAAATGAATTCTTTCCTTCAGTCTTCATGGCTGAGGATGTTAGGGAGATTCCCAAATCTGAGCCGTCTTTTGGAGGTGACAAATCTGAGGAATTATCACAGATTGAAGTGTCACTAGAGGAGGTTTTGGAATTAATTGAGAAACTTAACAGTAACAAGTCACCAGGATCAGATGGCATTCACCCAAGAGTTCTGAAAGAACTCAAAGGTGAAATTGCGGAACTATTAACTGTGGTTTGTCACCTGTCCTTTAAATCAGCTTCTGTACCCAATGACTGGAAGATAGCTAATGTAACGCCAATATTTAAGAAGGGCTCTAGAGGTGATCCTGGCAATTACAGACCGATAAGTCTAACGTCAGTACCGGGAAAATTAGTTGAAACAATAGTAAAGAATAAAATTGTCAGACACATAGAAGAACATAAATTGTTGTGCAAAAGTCGACATGGTTTCTGTAAAGGGAGATCATGTCTTACTAATCCATTAGAGTTCTTTGAGTGGGTCAACAAACATGTGGACAAGGAGGATCCAGTGGACATAGTGTACTTAGATTTCCAGAAAGCTTTTGACAAGGTCCTTACCAAAGGCTCTTACATAAATTAAGTTGTCATGGGATAAGAGGGAAGATCTTTTCATGGATTGAGAACTGTTTAAAAGACAGGGAACAAAAGGTAGGAATAAATGGTAAATTTTCAGAATGGAGAGGGCTAACTAGTGGTGTTCCCCAAGGGTCAGTCCTAGGCCCAGTCCTACTCAACTTATTCATAAATGATCTGGAGAAAGGGGTAAAGAGTAAGGTGGCAAAGTTCACAGACTATACTAAACTGCTCAAGATAGTTAAGACCAAAGCAGACTGTGAAGAACTTCAAAAAGATCTCACAATCACTAAGTGATTGGGCAACAAAATGGCAAATGAAATTTAATGTGGATAAATGTAAAGTAATGCACATTAGAAAAAATAACCCCAACTGTACATACAATATGATGGGGGCTAACTGAGCTACAACTAATCAGGCGAAAGAGAATGGAGTCATCGTGGATAGTTCTCTGAAGACGTCCACACAGTGTGCAGCGGCAGTCAAAAAAGCAAACGGGATGTTAGGAATCATTTAAAAAGGGATAGAGAATAAGATGGAGAATATCTTATTGCCCTTATATAAATCCATGGTACGACAACATCTTGAATACTACGTACAGATGTGGTCCCCTCATCTCAAAAAAGATATGCTGGCATTAGAAAAGGTTCAGAAACAGTCAACTAAAATGATTAGGGGTTTGGAACAGGTCCCATATGAGGAGAGATTAAAGAGGCTAGGACTTTTCAGCTAGGAAAAGAGGAGACTAAGGGAGAATATAATAGAGGTCTATAAAATCATGAGTGGTGTGGAGAAAGTGAATAAGGAAAAGTTATTTACTTGTTCCCATAATATAAGAACTAGGGGCCACCAAATGAAATTAATGGGCAGCAGGTTTAAAACAAATAAAAGGAAGTTCTTCTTCACACAGCGCACAGTCAACCCGTGGAACTCCTTGCCTAAGGAGGTTGTGAAAGCTAGGACTTTAACAGGGTTTAAAAGAGAACTGGATAAATTCATGAAGGTTAAGTCCATAAATGGCTATTAGCCAGGATGGGTAAGGAATGGTATCCCTAGCCTCTGTTTGTCAGAGGGTGGAGTTGGATGACAGAAGAGAGATCTTATGTTCTTATGTTCTTAATTTGGTATTCTCAGTTGTGACCCACTGAGGCATGGTGACATTGACAAAAAACGGAACAACAGTATTTGGCCAGAAGTAAAGTTAACAGTGCCTCAAAGCTGAGTGACGTGCTTTCTGGAAGGAGTGATGAGGGGATTGCATGGCCTGCATACATTGCTACCATAATGATGAACTTTGAAAATATACATGGATTTAATGTTTGAAAGCACTATTATGCAGTGAAAAAGGATTTTCATAGTCAATTTTAATATTAAATGGATGTAATGAATCTGGATTTCCTTCATACTTCCAAATCTCAGGCAAGAACAGCAAAGATATGCTGGCGAAGATGGGAGGTGTATGATTTGATTTTCGTAGTCAAAGTTATTAAACAAAATAGTTTGAAAGGGGGGATGATAGGAAGTTTCTTAGTGTTAAACCTCTCTGACCCTGGTTTTGGTAGGTGGAAATTGGAGTGTTTTGATATCACATGTTTTTTGTTGGCAGAGTTATTTCCTGTAGGGAGCAGATCTGCAACTAAGGAATGGTGCCGGGAGAAAGCTTTGACTTTTGTGTGCACGCAGCTTGGGAAAAGACCTGCACCATCATAAGTAACACAGACTTCCTTCCAAGACCTAATCGCTAATGCAGTCAGTGCCAGAGAACTTGAACAGCTGTTTGTTATAGCGGCATCTAGTGAATCCCAGCAGAAAGCAGAAGTCAACTATACTTCCTCATTCTCTCATAAAAGTGTCCTCTGAACCAGGCTCAGTCCCAGGTATTCCAACATTCCAGGCAATGACTGCATACTGAAAGCTGATATGTGATGGAAAAATGCCTGTGAGCAATGCATTCATTAGAATGAAAAATGAAGAAATAATTCTTTGGCCTACAACAGAAGGTGGGTTATTGTGGAGGCAAGATAGTGTGATAACTCTGAATGCTAGATGAAGAACACAGATGCAAGAATGGTGTTATGTGATGAGAGCCTTAAGCAGATGGACAGAGTTGTTAATTAAAGGGCTAAGGATAAAGTTTCCTAATTTTTGAAAAAAAGTAGCTGGAAAACAATTTAAGAACCCCCAATCTGCGTATAGTAGGTCTCAGAAGGCCAGGTGGATTGGGATAGTGTGTGTTTTCTTTATTTGTGTGATTTCTTTAAAGAAATATTGGGTCACATTTCTCAGGTGAAGTAAAGCACCATAACTCCATTGATTTCAGTGGAGTTACACCAATTTACACCAGGCAAGGATCTGGCCCACTGAATATATCCATTTTTTTGAAACCAGATTTCGAAGCCAGTGTTAGACAAAGCTTGCCAACAAATCCTCCTATTTAGCCCCTGGAAAGTAAGGAGCAACTGAGCAAAGTTCTTTGACTACAAAAAGCAAATCTATGATTCTATGAAAGTAAAGATCTGGACTTGATTATTGCTGTTTAATATGTATATCAGAAGCTCTCAGGGGCCTCAAATAGGGGTTACTTGCTGTATAAGCCTCTAGTAGATGACAGACCCTGCCTCCAGCCTGAATTTTCCTGCTATTAGAGTTTAATTGACTGTTCAATCACATGCAAGTTGAATCATAAAAGAGGGGAGAACGTTCTATTAGGGGAATGTTTTCCTAGATCTGAGTTTAAAGCAAACCAAAGCAGAACGCCAGAAATACTGCAGCCTCAGTTTCCCCATCTGTAAAACAGGGATAATAATACCTGCTCACCTTTTAAAGCACGTGGATTGCTGAGGATAGGATGATGACGAGTGCTGTGTGCCATTATTTACACTTCCCCAAATTATTAGTAACAGTGAAGGGTAACCTGTACATGGTTAATGGCACAGAACTCCCATAAAATCAAAACTACTATGGGCATAGGGTGAAAAACTACTTGACTGAATAAAAGAATCATTGCAGCAAATAAAGGAAGCTAAAGTATGTGGCAAGCAGTGGTTTTTCTATGAAGAAACAAATACAACTGGTTAATGGCACTAGTCTAAAACTTGGGAAACAATTCTCTGCTCTGCCACAGAATTCTTGTGTGACCTTGGGTAAGTCACTTAGTCTGTCAGTGCCTGCGTTCCCCATCTGTAAAAAGAGAAATAGTACATCCCTACTTCACAGGGGTGTGAGGATAGCTATAGTAAAGATTGTGAAGCACTTTGAGGTGTACAGACGAAAAGTAGTACACAAGAGCTAGCTGTGATTACTATATTATGTTACCTATAATAGCAGTATACAATATCAGTAAAATGTGGAGTAGCAGCTAAAATGTCAGCTGTAGACAAGATATCCTTGAGACCAAGAGCTTAGTACGATTAAAAAAAGAATTAGACATTTATAAATAACAAAGACACCCAGAGTTACCTTAGACAGTTCGACTGTGCTACCAGAGCAAGGACCAGGCTCTGTCCCTAGAATGGCCAGGGTTGGAGTCTACAGGTGAAATCCTAGCCCCACTGATGGGAGAGTTTTACCTTTGATTTCAATGGGGCCAAAATGTCAACTTATGTGGCCAACTATCCTCTCCAGTTGAAATCTGGGCTTCTAGCGATGTGAAAATCAGAGATTGAGAAATATGTCCATAGTGTTGTTTGACTTTAAAACTAAACTTTCGCAGCTCCAAAGGATGGGCTGTAGGAGTCAGAAAGGGAAAGAATGCAAGTAATATGAGGTTTAATTTAAAGTCAGATACGTTTTATCTGACTTAACCCATCTGGACAGTTTTTATGGCCTGCCAATTCATGGGAATGATATGATACATTTATATTTCCACATTTCCTCTTTCATTAAACTGTGAGTTTAATTGTACAGAGCTGAAGGTTTGGGGAAAAATTTTGTCATCCATCACAAGAGAGTTCTCTTCTATTACGCACATACAACTCCCATTGATGTCAAAGCCATTGGCAGGCAGCAATTACGCCTTTCAACAGCCACAGGAGGTTAGTGTGAGTATGGAAGCAGCATTTGTTACTTTTAGAGGGGGCAAACTGAGGCACAGAGAAGCTAAGTGACTTTCCATAAATCACATACAGAGCTGCTGGCAAAAGGAGGAAGAGAAGCCAGGAGACCTGTCTGCCAGCCCCATGCTGTAAAATATAATGAAAGTGGAGACAAGATAAAGACGTGCAAAGAGTCATTACTGCGACTGGAGTGATAAAAGGGGAAGTGCCTTTACAGCCCAGTTAATCGTTTTAGGCCAAAACAAATCTGAAAAACGAGCTCAGTTCACTGCATTGAAAAAATCGTCCCGATGGGTACAGCTACGCCGCTGTAGTGCTGTAATGTAGACACGTACGACAGCAACGGAAGAGGTTTTTTCCATCACTGTAGTAAATCTACCTCTCTGGGAGGCATAGCTACATCGACAGAAGAATTCTTCCATCAGCCTAGCTGCGCCTACAGTGGGGGTTAGCTCAACCTAACTATGTCACACAGGATATGAAATTTTTTTCAGCCCTGAGCGAGGTCGCGAGGTCAGCCTACGTTTTAGCTGTAGACCAGACCAATGCGTTATGTTTAGGATCGCCCTAGAGCTTGCCTTCCACAGGATACTCCTGCTTCGACTGGCGCAAACTGATTTCTCATTCTGTCTCTGCCAGACTAAGAAAATTGCCCAATGTTCAACTCCTATCACCGTAAGCGCTAAAGGAATAGCTGCTTCCTCAATTCTCCTTCGTTTGGCTTCTGCCCAGAAGCTGCTGTCCTTCTTGGGGTTTATGGAAGCTGATAGGCTGGTCCATGGAGGCAATCACAAACTCTATAGTAAAATCATGCAGTGTATTTTCTGTGCACATGGTAACTGGAGAAGGGTCAAACGTCTTGCCTGTAATCTGAACATCGGCAAACCTGGCCTGCTTGCAAGAATGTGAATAATGTGGCTAATGTGGCTCGCAGCAGCACACGTCATTCATTTTAGCCGGCAGATCAAATATGCGACCAGCATAGGGCACACATGTGTCTTTATACCAATGGAAAAAATATTCCTCTGTGTGTTAAGATCACTGATTAAGTAGCGGATAAATCACTCAACTATATGGATTGTGGAATAGGATGGATAGAATCTGTGATGACTTCTACCAATCTCAATATTTATTAGACTAGGAAAGTAAATTCCTGCTGGAAAATAAACATAGAAGCATAGAATCATAGAATATCAGGGTTGGAAGGGACCTCAGGAAGTCATCTAGTCCAACCCCCTGCTCAAAGCAGGACCAATCCCCAATTAAATCATCCCAGCCAGGGCTTTGTCAAGCCTGACATTAAAAACTTCTAAAGAAGGAGATTCTACCACCTCCCTAGGTAACGCATTCCAGTGTTTCACCACCCTCCTAGTGAAAAAGTTTTTCCTAATATCCAACCTAAACCTCCCCCACTGCAACTTGAGACCATTACTCCTTGTCCTGTCATCTTCTACCACTGAGAATAGTCTAGAACCATCCTCTTTGGAACCACCTCTCAGGTAGTTGAAAGCAGCTATCAAATCCCCCCTCATTCTTCTCTTCTGCAGACTAAACAATCCCAGTTCCCTCAGCCTCTCCTCATAAGTCATGTGTTCCAGACCCCAATCATTTTTGTTGCCCTTCGCTAGACTCTCTCCAATTTTTCCACATCCTTCTTGTAGTGTGGGGCCCAAAACTGGACACAGTACTCCAGATGAGGCCTCACCAATGTCGAATAGAGGGGAACAATCATGTCCCTCGATCTGCTGGCTATGTCCCTACTTAAACATCCCAAAATGCCATTGGCCTTCTTGGCAACAAGGGCACACTGCTGACTCATATCCAGCTTCTCGTCCACTGTCACCCCTAGGTCCTTTTCCGCAGAACTGCTGCCTAGCCATTCGGTCCCTAGTCTGTAGCGGTGCATGGGATTCTTCCGTCCTAAGTGCAGGACCCTGCACTTATCCTTGTTGAACCTCATCAGATTTCTTTTGGCCCAATCCTCCAATTTGTCTAGGTCCCTCTGTATCCTATCCCTGCCCTCCAGCGTATCTGCCACTCCTCCTAGTTTAGTATCATCCGCAAATTTGCTGAGAGTGCAATCCACATCAACAAAGACAGACGGTAATGTCCCTAAAACCTCGTAGCACTATTGCAGAAGAGTAACGTGTGTGACGGAGGAGACTGCTGGGTGATAACGGCATCCCCAGCCTCCCTGCCAAGTGATCAGTTATTGGTCCTATCAGTCATACAGCATTCTTATGAAGCAATAAATCCCAAAGCATTCTCACTTATCTAATCACATCTGCTCATCATCTCCTACCTTCCTGTTCCCCCTTGCTTTGTACAGGACCCATGCAGAAAAGTAGCTAAGCGTTTGCATGTGAGTGGTACAGATGAAGTCAGTAGGATTATTCACACGCTTAAAGTTAAGCATGTGTTTTTTCTGGATTGGGGGCCTCAGTGCTCAGAAACTTTGTTCACTTGAGCCCTAAATGCAGTGTGTTTAAAAGGCGCACATTCCCTGCCCTTACATTTGAATGAACCTATTGGATCACTTTCATCGTGAAAATGTCTTGCTGATAATGATCATGCATGATTCCACCTTGTGACTAAGATTTATGGCCTGAGATTCATAGTTGGGAAGATCGGAGTAACGCAATACACCATAATGCTTGACAATACAGTATATAACAAATATCACTATTAGATAGGGTTACCAGAGAGCAACTGTGAAAAAGTGGGACAGGGGGTGGGGGTAATAGGTGCCCATATAAGAAAAAGTCCCAAAAAAAGGGGGACTGTCCCTTTAAAAGCGGGACGGATGGTCACCCTACTATTAAAGCATATTCTCGTTCTATTCTTCACTTCTTTAACCCAATTACCCCAACTCAGCATACATGCAACAGTCACTGAAGACAGGCTGATGGGAAGAATGTCTTTGTTCACTTGTTACAGAGTTGGGCTAAAGCCACAAGTGTTGGCTCTGGATGTAGTGTCAAGATTGGGAGGTGTTTGGATGCAGGCCCATCATCAAAGATGACCAGACCCTGTAGGTTGTCAAGTCCCAAAAGTGCAGAGTATTGATCCCCCCATTGCAGAATATATGGGATAAATCCTCTGGAAAGTCTGAAGTGTTTGAAATAAGCCATTGTTTTTAGTTATCTGACAGCAAAACAAATGTCTGAAATTTCTTCAGGAGTGAAAAAATATTATTTTCACACCAGAATATTTAAACAAAAATACCAAACATCTTTCCCTTAAAAAACCCACCACTGTGCCTAGAATAAGTATGAGAAATTTCAACTGAACCAGTAATAGCCACAAAAGTTTATATATACCTGGAAAAGAAGGGTCTCCCCATGCAGTGAAAGTGCCTTTTCATTTACAAATACAGCATAACATAATTGCAGTAGACTCACTAATTATTATTTATAGATTTTCATCAGTTTTCCTCCTGGAAATGAATCAACATAATTTCCTAGAATGACCATTTAGGGCCTGAGTCACTACTGCATTACTTCAGTTTTATGCCATTGTAGCTCTTTTGATAGCAATAGAATTACAGTAACATAAAACAGGAGACCTGCAATGGTGAGTCAGGCCTTAAAACTGTGAATTTCCCAAATGAGAAATTCTTATTGCATGCCAGTGAGGGCACGATGGAGTGGAACAGTGCATTGAAGAGTAGAGGGGAGAGGAAGGAGTCGGGGTGTGCAGTGTGAGCATTGGGGGGCTTCATCTCTGTCCCCCATTCAAAAATGTCCCCTCTAACTCCAGGCTAGTCCGTGCACTGTCCCTGCATCATCTTCTCAGTTCCCGAACTTGCATGTCACATGCAGATGCCTGCCTCTCTGTGGAGAGGCGTGTTGAGGAGGGAGACCCAGGCTGTGCTGGACAGGCAGAGAGATGTGAGACAACTAGATGATGCAAGGGGAATGAGAGGGTCATTGTGCAGCCAGTGCATTCTGGGGCAGGGATAATCATCGCCAAGGAGCCAGAGGGAGCTGAATGGTGGTATGTAGGGCGGCTGAGAAATAGATCTATTTTTAAAACCAAGGCATTTAAATGCCCCCAAACTTAGGTAAACCAGAGTTAAGGCTGTCCAGTGGTATCTCGTGCCCTTCATGAACTTCAAGCCAGGACATACAAAGTTAAGGTACACAACACCTCTGCAACGCAACCTTCTCTCTCTGCTCTCTTTGAGTTGTGCCGGAGCACACCTGTAACACACTCTACCCTTACAAACGCTGCCGAACACTTTGGGAACAGAGCACGTGAGCACTGTAAGACAAAGTCTAACACCTGCCCTTTGCTACAGCACACCTTGCATGTAGGTCAGCTAGCGCGAACAGGAGCTACTTACATCAGGTCCAGCATAGTGACTGGGAGTTGTCTACATCATGCCTACACTCACACAATGAATTTGTTCCACACAAACCACCTAGCCTTGTGACCCCTTCACCCTTCCCACCCCTTCACTCCTGACCTGAGAATTCCTTCTGAGATATTGCCCTCTCTTATCACGCCATAAACTCTGGAGTCTACTGCCATGTATGGCACCAGGCTGCTGACAATTCCCATGCCAAGAAGACACACCTCAGCAGATACAGCCGAGAAACTCAGCACTGGTGAGGCATACCTGACCTTTCAAAGTACACATGCACCTCTCCTCATAACAGTCACTGCTCCACTAAGCTGGTTCAGCTACTCCCTCCACCATTCAATACAGCTATACCTAACCCAGCGAAGGCTGTCAGAGCTCATGCAGGTATTCAGATCTGGGGACCACCACAAAGTAATGTCCCATTCTCTGAGAACTTCCTCATGTCTACGAATTATGGCACCCCTCCCACCCACGCTTGCTTTGCTGAACATGCCCAGCAGCTATTGTCAACTCCAGGAGGCGGAGTTAAGGTTGCAGAGGCGATGTATACCTTAACTTTGTATTTCCTGGTTTCCAGGGATTTCCTGGAAGTGTATGAGGCACTGCTTGTCAAACTTAATGCTGCGTTAAAGTTTTGGGGCATTTAAGATAACAATACGATCTCCCTGATTTTTGCCGCCTTGTGGTCTATGCAAGTCAACTGACTTAGCAATTGGTGTCAGCCAATGGGCGGGAAGAAAGTGACGGCCACATGAAAAGGGCCCTATCCTGTTGCAATTCTCATTTTAAAAAAAAAAATGATGGCCAAGAATAGATATAAATGATGGTGCCCTGGGGTGGCTTCTGCACAGGCATCAAGTGCTCCCGCTTTTAGGTAACTATTCACTTGCAGATGGAGCCAGCTGCTATCTTTGTCTGTCTGGGTCACAGCCTCCTCATTCATGGGAATGAGAAAGTGATCTGTCCCTGTGCTATATCCTGGGAATGGCGCTCCTGGACACATCAAGCGGCTGTCACTATGCTGAATGATATAATTGCTCTCTCTCTCTTCCTCCCTCTCTCTCTCTCTCTCTCTGTGTGTGTATATATATCTCCAGAGAAGCTATTGCGTGATCAGCGCTAGTTGCTTCTCCTCCAGTACACTGGGTGAAGAGTCTATGTCGTAACATTTTCCCTGTCTGGTATATTTTATTTCCTTTTTGTAATTTACTTCCCCATTTCTCTTATCTGCAGCTGCGCAAAGGAGAATCCTTCTTGGTGTGCCAGTGGCTCTGATCTCATCAGATGCTCAGAGGACGCCAAGCACCCCGTCCTGCTCACAGGACTCTCACACGTAGCCCCACCAATGTTACTTTTGTGCTTTGCGAAGTTCTTTTCTGTGGGCTGGCTGCAAACATGAAACCCTGGTTGAGCAGTCTGAGGAGGTCCTAGCAGGGGCCGGGATCAGGCCAAGTATGGTTAATTTGGTGTATTTTTTGCCCTAATGATTTCTATTCCCTTAGAAAAAGGGAAAATACCTCTGACACACAGAAATCTTGACGTCCCCGATGACTCTCTGGCAACACTAGTTTTTCTGGAGTTGCTCTGCTTACATAGAATGTCCTGGTGCACAGTGAATTGAATGGAAACCGCCCACTGATTTCAGTGGGCAGTGGATTGGGCCCACAGTCAGCATCGTATAGTCTCATATAGTTACATATATTTGCCTCTAATTGCATTTTGAGACCCTGGATTTCTAGCATGCACTGTGAACTCCTCATTTTAATTTCACCAGGGAACTTTGTAAGATTTTGTCTTTTTTAATATATTACACATACTGGAGTGGGTGACTTTACTTAGCTCTTTCCTTGAGAACATGTTGCTATCTTTGGCGCCCTCCTTTGTTCAGATTTCTTAATCTTCATCAAGCTCAAAGGAACATTCATCAGCTGCTGCAATATTCCACTCTTTGGGAGCTCACTTAATTGCCATTTGGAATATATCCAGACTGGGAATTCATGGGAATTACCCAAAAGGCTGACATTTGCTTCCTGGTCCACAAAATATATGAACAAGAATCTTGGCAAGTACAAAGGACAAACCCAGACTGCCTTATTACTTCGTCTTAAGAAAAATTTTACAAAATTAAGAACAATCATCTAAATGCTGTGTGGGAGAGAAAGGTTAATTAATGTCTAAGGGAGACATGTTTCTGAATACTTCAACTTCTTAAGCTAATCAGAGTTGTTTTCCCTGTTTAGCTTGTCATTAAGGGACTAATATTCCACAATATATTGTATAAATACTATTAGTAAAGCTTGCAGCTTGCCACCTCCTGGTAGCACTGCATAATGTGCCCAGTTCCGAGGGAGAAATGTCCTTCGGTAAGGACTGAAGCCTCCACATAATTCAGAAGACATCAGGAGAGTGCTTTATGCAGAAGAAAGGCCATAGTAATAAATCATTATCAACAGCTTACACGTATATAGCTCTTTTGAGCCTGAAGGCTCTCCACCTCTTTACAGACCTTACCTACAGACATCACTATATTCACCTATCAAATGCATCTGCCTCTGGGGTGCAATGTAGGAGCTGATTAACAATACACAGCAACGTTACACAACAGCTTAGGACAGGAGTGGAAAAAGTTCCGGACTCAAGTGAAGCTACAAAGGAAATTTAGATAAGCAGAACGCGATTTGTGTTTTAGTCAGGACACCAGGGCTTACACAGCTGCTCTTTAGAGAGGTGACATGAAATGTTTAACAACCATAAGTGGGCAGGTCATTAGTTTTATGTCTCACTAGAAAAAATGACAACCCAGCAATCCAGAGTCTCCATAAAATCACACTGGTAGATAATGCGTTGGCACAATACATTGTGTTCGTACATTGGCCATTAAGTTACTAGTGCAGGAGTGACTATGGAAATGAGAAGATTTAATGCGAGTACTCAAGTGACTATGAGAATACTGTGCTAAGTCTCTGAACATGCCAGTGGGAACGAGAGGTGTTTCAGACACCTGAGCAGACGCAGCCTGAGCAGTGTACATGCAGTTAATGCTGTGCTATCTCTCCTGACAAATCTGATTGTCCAATGTCACTGTTGCCAACTTTGTATTGATTCTCTGAACAGCTGACGTCAAGAGAAAGCATCTAATTATGCCCCTGACTGCTATTTGATGAGCTACTGGTATGCTCATCACCAGAGAATATATCAATATATTCTAAAATATATATGCTTGTGACCGTTTATAGTGTGCACATCATTCATGCCAATAGATCTATTGTACTAGCGTGTACTAAAAGGCACACTGCTGAACTGTTTCCTTTCCAGTCATGGCTAGGCACTCTCCAGTGAAGGAGCATTGCCTGAGGGTTAGAACACAGTGCTTTGATTCAAGAACTCCTTTAGTCTAATCTTGGCTCTGCCATGGACATACTGGGTGGCCATAAGCAAGTCATTTATGGCTTCATTTTCAGAGGTGTGGGTGCAGAGCACCTTTAGGCAGCAAGGCCTCTCTTTCTTAGTCTCAACTTCCTATTCTGTAAAATGGGGATAATAATACTTGCTAACCCAAGTGGTCTTATATGGCTTAATTAGTACAGTGCTGTATTAGAGCTAATTAGTGATATTCTTACATATTACCTAAGTGAGGATAAGGAGAGATTTGCTGCTGTAATTGGAACACTAAACTATGCTAAATACTGTCCCATCTGCTTAGTGTATGCATCTGCTGGATTTTGTCATTTAGTTAGATTGTAAACTCTCTGGGGCAGGAAACCTCTTCTCATTATATGTGTACAATGCCTGGCACATCGGGGCCCTGAGCTGTGTAACACAGTTAAGTGAGAATACAGAAGAGATACTGCACCATCTATGGAGAACTGCCCATTAACAAGCTTGATGTTAACATTGCTCACTTATCAGAGTAACAGCCGTGTTAGTCTGTATTTGCAAAAAGAAAAGGAGTACTTGTGGCACCTTAGAGACTAACCAATTTATCTGAGCATGAGCTTTCGTGAGCTACAGCTCACTTCATTGGGTGCATACCATGGAAAATACAGAAGACGTTTTTATACACACAGACCATGAAAAAATGGGTATTTATCACTACAAAAGGTTTTCTCTCCCCCCACCCCACTCTCCTGCTGGTAATAGCTTATCTAAAGTGATCACTCTCCCTACAATGTGTATGACAATCAACGTGGGCCATTTCCAGCACAAATCCACGATTTAAAAAGAACTTCTGAGGAACAGTTGGGGGGGGGGGGGAGAAATAAACAAGGGGAAATAGGTTACTTTTTATAATGAATCAACCATTCCCAGTCTCTATTCAAAGCCTAAGTTAATTGTATCCAATTTGCAAATTGATTCCAATTCAGCAATCTCTCTTTGGAGTCTGTTTCTGAAGTTTTTCTGTTGTAATATTGCAACTTTCATGTCTGTAATCGCGTGACCAGAGAGATTGAAGTGTTCTCCGTCTGGTTTATGAACGTTATAATTCTTGACATCTGATTTGTGTCCATTTATTCTTTTACGTAGAGACTGTCCAGTTTGACCAATATACATGGCAAAGGGGCATTGCTGGCACATGATGGCATATATCACATTGGCAGATGTGCAGGTGATCGAGCCTCTGATAGTGTGGCTGATGTTATTAGGCCCTGTGATGGTGTCCCCTGAATAGATATGTGGGCACAGTTGGCAACGGGCTTTGTTGCAAGGATAGGTTCCTGGATTAGTGGTTCTGTTGTGTGGTATGCGGTTGCTGGTGAGTATTCGCTTCAGGTTGGGGGGCTGTCTGTAGGCAAGGACTGGCCTGTCTCCCAAGATTTGTGAGAGTGTTGGGTCGTCCTTCAGGATAGGTTGTAGATCCTTGATAATGCGTTGGAGGGGTTTTAGTTGGGAGCTGAAGGTGACGGCTAGTGGCGTTCTGTTATTTTCTTTGTTACCAGCAGAAGAGTGGGGTGGGGGGAGAGAAAACCTTTTGTAGTGATAAACACCCATTTTTTCATGGTCTGTGTGTATAAAAACATCTTCTGTATTTTCCACAGTATGCATCTGATGAAGTGAGCTGTAGCTCATGAAAGCTCATGCTCAAATAAATTGGTTAGTCTCTAAGGTGCCACAGGTACTCCTTTTCTTATTGCTCACTTATGTTTGTCAGGCCCCAAACTGTGGCTGCAAAACTTTGTGACAAAGTGATTTTCTACCTGTCTCATACGTTACAGTATGTAAAATAAATGTGAAGCCTTTGTTCTTGCTTGGGTTGCAATGTTAAAAAAAAAAGTGAGTACGCATCACACACAGTCCCTCCCCCACCAGCAATTAGCTAGCACAGTAAAAACAAGCAGACAAATCAATAATTCACAAGGCCTAACAATAAAAAAAAAAAAAAAAAAACCCACTCCTCCACTGAAAATCTTTGACATATGTATTGAAAAGGCCTGGCTAAGGAAGGAGGTGCTTAACGAAGAAAGAGCCATAGTTTAAGGCACGCATGATAATTTTTCCCAGATGATCAGCGATGTCCCAGATTTAGATATATAGTGAGCAGAGGCTGGAAGAACTAAAGGCTCTCTCTCTCTCTCTGAGAACCAATCTACTCAGTATTAGAATTTTGAAGTGATTTTGCTTCATTCAATCCCCTTTCTCTGAACTTCGGCTTTTGGACTTGTGTGATTATTATTATTATTATTATGACTCCCCACTGCAAACATGGTGTGGAATATTCCAATCTCCAGTAGGATTTCTGGACTTTTTTCTTTCTTTTTTGCATGTGCTGACCTGTCTGTTTGTATGGCAGGTGAAGATCTGCAGCGCCATGCTAGATGTGATGCCGGGAAGAGTCAGAACTTGCCATGCAGCTTAAGTGTGAAAAAACCCACTCGGATTATTTACTTTAATTGCATAAAACCTCCCTCCCCCTGAGACTGGGCTGCAGTACTGCAAATGGACAGACGGTGGCAATCTAACATCAGGTTTCTATTCTGCTAAACAGCCTGTATTGCAACTGGAACATCCTATTCAGCAGTGACCTTGGGGAAGGGAAGATGTTGAGGAGGTGATGATCTCATTCGCTTAGTGGTGGGTGCTGTGCATATTGTCCCTCCCTGCTGAGTGTACGCTCTGCCCTACTCTCCTGGGAGCACTGCTGTCTGTTTGTCGGGTCGGGCATTCCCTGGGGCCAGGGAGCTCCTGGCCCGTTCTCCCAGCTCTCACGGCTCAGCTCAGAGGTAAGCAGGCACTGGTTTCCTCCCTCCCCTGTGATGCAGCAGGTCACCAGCAGGGGAGCTGCTGAGGCTGCAGGGGATATGGTGGGAGGGCCGCCACCTCTGAGATTGCCCCCTCCCTGCAACCACCCAGCCTGACCCTCACTTTCTCGCTCGCCCCACCCCCAGCAGCCTGGCCCCACTTTTGCAGGTGGCGGTGCAGGTGGGGTGCTGGGAGCACTTTGACCGAAGCCTCTGCCCTTCCCTGCCCCTCGCCACGCTCCTGTCAAATCCACAAGCAGACGGCGGGGGAGGTGACCCCACAACAACCCCCTTCCCCCTCTCCCGACGAGAGCCCAGCTCTGTTGCCCATTTCCTTCCCCTTCGCTCTGGGGGACAAGGGGGGAGCAGGGAGAGGGCAGAATTAAACCTCTTCACCGGCAACCAGCAAGGCTGTACAAAAACCAGCCAGGCCAGTTATGAACCAGCCAGGTGGCAACCCTCTGAAGGAGCTGGAGAAGGGTTGCCCCGGCATAGTGAGGGCTTATGCAAACACGTTTCAATTTAAAAACTGCAGGGCACTGTTCAGGGGAGACCAAATTTTTTTCTTAACACAGGTTTCAGAGGAGCAGCCGTGTTAGTCTGTATTCGCAAAAAGAAAAGGAGGACTTGTGGCACCTTAGAGACTAACCAATTTATTTGAGCATGAGCTTTCGTGAGCTACAGCTCACTTCATCGGATGCATCCATGTAGCTGAGAGCGGTCAGGTAATTGGGCACCTTTGGACACCCTAGCTAATAGCCCACCGAGTTTCCTACCTGCCCAATGATAAAGTACCACCTGGAGCCTTAAAGTTCTACCTGCCCTGCAAGCAGGGGGGAGGGTCCTTGTAACCAGAACTCAGCGTTTTTCAATGGCGTGCCCCCCTGCAGAGGGACAGGTGCAATTTGAAAGCACCACGGTCTGTCTCCCTACCACATTTCTTCACCTCCTCACTGATGCCAGACTGAGCAGAGACAGCCATCCTGCTGATCATCAGATTCCATGAGTCCATAGCTATAGGAGCACTCATCCGGAGCAGCGACACAAACCACTGCCGTATCAGTGCCAATGTCTCTCCACCGTCGTGCTGAGACTCAGCAATAATACCTGCTTGGAGGCTGATGGTGCTACCGGAGGACAGGATGTGCACTGGTGGGCCTATCACCAGGGAAATGCTAGTGACTGAGAATGCCCTGCTTCCTGGCTCTGGAAAGCTTTGTTAACACACATAAGCAAATCCCCAGCAGATTGTAACAGAGGGGAGAGGCCATTCTCCAAGTAAGCATGTGCCAGATCAATCAGGGCTTTCAAGACCACGTGCAGCACCTTGCGGTGAGCAGGCAGTCATTGGAGAACATGGCACTTGGATGTTTCATGCTGGTACCAGCCCACCCATCCCCACCTTCTGAGCCACAGCCCTGAGTTGGCAGCAGTGTGGAGCTCCCAGACACAGATCTCTCCTGCTGGTGGACTCGAGTCCTTGCACATGGAGGCAGCAAATCGAATCCACCCACTAGGCTGGTGCAGAAAGCTTCTCCCCAGTGCTCTGGACCCAGTGCAGACGGGGAGGCAAGGCCATGGCTCTCGTCTATGGGGAGGTTGGAAGGGGACAGAACCAGATGAAAGGAGTCCTTGTGCTTCCTAGAGGCACAGGGTGTGCAGCGACTGCTATGCTGTAAGCAGCCACTCAAGATAGGGGGCATCACCTGGCTTGCTGTTCCCCTCACAGCCGAAGCTTTAGGAGGCAAGCACAGCAATGTGCACTAGTAATAACCCCACCTTGCTGTTACGCATCATCACTCTCCATGCGCTTTACAAAGAAGGCCAAGATCATTATCCCCAATTTACAGATGGGGAAACTGAGGCACAAGGTGGTGAAGTGGCTTGCCCAAGGTTTAGCCAGCAAGACAGTAACAGAGACAGGAATAGAACCTAGTTCTCCGGTCTAGTGCTCTACCCACGAGGCCATACTGGGAGGTCTTCAATCCACTTGCTTCTAGCCCCTCTTCTTATTGCAAAGCAAAGGGCTCAGCGAGGCTGCACCTGCAGTTCTGTAACCCAGCAAACAAAAAAGAAGTGGCAAACTGCTCTCCTTGGCAAGCGCTCTTATTTGTGCATCTTTGCCTCTGTGCAAAACCTAACGTGCTTGAATCAAACCTCCCCGTCTGGATTTGGATGTTCTAGCCAGCAGAGAGCACAACTCTCTCTCTTTTTAAGAAACTCTGTTGGACATTTCAAATGAAAATCTCTGCCTTCGGGAGGTGGTTGCGATTGACACGTGTTGAGATATCGCGGTGCCAAGAAATCGGCTAGATCAAGTCAAAAACTATAACCACACGTACCAATTGGAGTTGGTACGTGTGGATACTCCATGAACACCGTCCTACAATGGGAGTACGCTGTTCTGAGCCACGTGCTGCTGCACTGCGATTTAATTGCACATTGCGCGGCCGAAAAGCTTTTCACAGGATTTACTTTTCATGAAATGTGGAAAGTTCCAGAGTAATGTACTTATGATTCAAATGTATGCAGATAATTGATGCTTCCTGTGGTTTCCAGATGGTCTAAAAGGAAAATTTTATATCCTCCTGATTACTACTGCAAGCAAACCGAGAAAGCCCTTTAGGAAGGAAATTTAGCACTTCAACCTGTGACAAGTGTTTGCTTACAAGGAGTAGGAATTCAAAGAGAGGTCACAGAACCCCAGAGGCCTGTTGGTCATCTGCTCCATCTTTTCTTCAATGCAGCTGCTGTCCCCTCCGTCCACCTCCTTGAATGCTGTCGAGTGGGCATGCATGGATGTGACAGAGCCAAATTCAGCCTGTAGCGTGCGCTTTTTACAGGATGTCAGTGAAAAACCTGCCCTTCAGTGCTACACAGTTGCTGCAGGTATTGGAGTTTCTACATGAACGTTTCAGAGGAGCAGCCGTGTTAGTCTGTATTTGCAAAAAGAAAAGGAGGACTTGTGGCACCTTAGAGACTAACCAATGTATTTGAGCATAAGCTTTCGTGAGCTACAGCTGTTATTTCCCTGTAAAACGTTAGGGGCCTATAATATCCTCAGCCTGGCAGGGAAGTCAGCAAGGGTCACCGGGCAGGGATTCAGCTGCATCCCTCCATTAGGAGGTGCGGTTTGCTCTGCCCTCCCCACACCATGAAAGAAAGCAAGAGTCTGGCCCATAGACCCTGGCAATACCCTGTTATCCACATGGGGGGGTGGCAGGGGGAGGAGGTGTCCCTCTTCCTCCACAGCTCTGGTTCCTGAAGTTCTGACAGCTTCCTCCACCTTCATTGTTCAGCTCCATAGGAGTCCTGCTGCTTGGGGCTCCTCTGGCCTTAGAGTAAGGGTCACCCCGTCACAGAGCAGTTGCAATGGAAATGTACCAGTCTCTCTCTGTAGCACATCTCCAAGGAAACTTCCTCTGGGTGCAGGCAGCGTGCAGAGGAGGGGAGGTGCGGAGGCAGTGGGAGGATGGGAAATATGCCTCTCCTTTGGCTCACCCACTGCCTTCTTCATCCCCAACACTGATCCCCCAGTGTTAGGGGTAGGGGATGCTACTGAATTGCCCCCTCCTTCCTGTTCTGCATAGCAACAGGGAGATCTGGCCCTGTCCCACCGAATCCATTTACATACCTAATGGCACGGGCCATGGACTCTGCCCAGCAAGCCTTTCCTTGGCTGTTTGCCTCAAGGGGCAATCCCCAAGGAGCTCCCACTAGAAAAGCACCCCTGTCGGCACGATGGCGGTAAGACACAACTGATCTCTGTGTCCTGATGTCCCTGCAACATGCTTCCCTGCCTGCCAAGCACCTTCTCTCTCCCCCTTCCACCAATTGCTCTGTGAGCCAGTCTGCAGACTCACAAGCTGGGGGAGGAAATATAAAAGTCCCAGCTACAAGTAACTTCCCATCCCTTTCCTCAAGGCTTGTTTTATTTCCAAAACCAGCCCACTCAAACTGCTGGGTACAAACCACCCAGATCTTTTCCAGCTTCAGCCAGCGGGAAGGAGAGAGAACCCACCCCTTCCCCTGGGGTAGACTCCTTCCCTTTTATAGCCCTGCCCAGATCAAGCTACGCAATAGCTTTGTGTAACCACTTACACAGAGGAGCAACTTTATATAAAACTCACTCCTGTCCCCTGGCCTTTTCCATCTGCTCATCGTTAGTGGTTCCTACCCACTCCCTTTGCTGAATCAGCTTCCAATGTCTTCTCTTGTGGATTTTAGGGCCTAATCCAAAGCCCACTGAATTTAGGGTTGCCAGGTGTCCGATTTTTGACTGGAATGCCCGGTCGAAAAGTGACCCTGGTGGCTCTGGTCAGCACTGCTGACCAGGCCGTTAGAAGTCCGGTCAGCGGTGCAGGCCAGCTCCCCAACCAACTTCGCACGACTCCAAGAAAGCTGCCAGCATCTCCATCCCTCCATCTGGAGGGATGGCCATGGGGGCTCTGCGCAAACAAAAAAAGGGTGGGGCAGGGGACGGGGCAAGGGTTTTCTGCAAATAGAAAGTTGGCAACCTTAACTGAATTCACTGGAAAGACTCATGTTGCAGTCAACAGGCTTTGAATTTGGCCCTTAGGTTGTTGACTATTCAGGGTAGGGAACTTACCAATCCCTTTTTGTAAAGTATACCTGGAGAGTCACAGAAATAAAAGTTTAAAATATTAACAGATTTTTTTTAAAAAAATTGAACATATGAGTATTTGGATAGGAAGTGCTTGCTCCCCTCGTCAAGGAACAGAAACAATGTCATGTGACTTACCTGATCAATTAATAGGCATAAGGTTTAAAACAAACAAAAGGAAGTATTTTTTCACACAATGCACAGTCAATCTGTGGATCTCCTTGCCAGAGGATGTTGTGAAAGCCAAGACTATAAAAGGGTTCAAAAAAGAACTAGATAAGTTCATGGAGGATAAATCCATCAATAGCTATTAGCCAGGATGGGCAGGGATGGTGTCCCTAGCCTCTGTTTGCCAGAAGTTGGGAATGGGCGACAAGAAATGGATCACTCAAGGATTACCTGTTCTGTTCATTCCCTCTCGGGCACCAGGCACTGGCCACCATCAGAAGACAGGATACTGGGATAGATGGACCTTTGATCTGACCCAGTATGGCCATTCTTATGTTCTTATCACAACGAGGCAGTGCAGCACAAATTCGGAAAAATTGAGCATCAGAGAATCGCTGACTGCTCATAAAACAATTGGAAAACAAATTAATCAAATACATTCAAACAACGAATAAACTTGAGGAAATGGCAGTTAGATCACAGCTATTTTATGAGCACATAGTTGATAAATTCTTAGGCTAAATTATTTGTTATGAATGCTTCACTCAGCTCTTCTCACAAAGAACCATAGGTCCTACACTCAGCTGTATTCT
The DNA here is from genome assembly GCF_965152235.1 of Eretmochelys imbricata. Lineage (NCBI taxonomy): Eukaryota > Metazoa > Chordata > Testudines > Cheloniidae > Eretmochelys > Eretmochelys imbricata. The sequence continues at coordinate 116,739,305 of NC_135577.1, forward strand.
GGATCGGCCTATCAGGGCTTCTCCCTCAGTGCAGCCTATTCAGGCCTTAATGCTATAATAATAAATACTTCTTTCCATTTCCATGGCAACTTCATCTGAGGGTCTCAAAGCACTTAACAAACATTGAGCCTCACAACAGCTTTGAGAAGCAGGAATGTCACCCATTTTAGAGATGAACAAATAAAGTCTCAGTAACATGAATAGTTTTTTGGACGCATGCCCATCCTTGCTGGATATAGCGCAGTCACATATAAGGCTGCATGCTTCTCCTATATGGCCTAACAACTAAAAACAATGGGTCAGTCACCACCCTTTGTTTACTCTTGTGCAATTCCATTGAAGTCAACGAGAAAGGACGACTTTCTGTTCCAAGGCATTTCTCCTTTGGCCACATCATAATTTTTATATTGCTTTAAATAGCCAGGCATATCTGATCACTGAAGAGCACTTGCATTTGCATAGTTCCCTGGAGATGCCCGGGTTCGGGGGGTGGAAGGAAGGAATTAACATCCTGTAAGAGCAGAAGTGTTTTTGCTATGTTATCCATCTGGACTCTGGCCATCCCTAGAGTGTTCCAATTAGCTCTCTTAATAGGGGTGGGTGGACGAAGTGCCATAAAGTGAGTCAGGCCAGCATGAAGGGCTGCCATGAGATCCAGACCTGTTATTAAACCAGCCTTCCTGGCTGCATACATTAATTTGAGTTTCTCTCTTGTATTTGCCTGGCAACGTGCTTGAGGTCGGTGGCAAGGCCCCTGTTCCCATTGCTTATTTCCCCCATCCTGTGTGGCTCAACGGGAGCTGTTAAGCTGGGCTTCATTAAGAGGCTTCTAATTTAATAGATTTGCAACAGGAGGGTGACTTCTTTGTTGGCGCCTTTGGCCTCCATCTCATTTGCTGCTTGCCCTCAATTTTCCCCAACCCTCTTGCTCCACAAAAAAGCAAGAGTCAGGGTCAGGATTGCCTGAGCCGGCAGGGCTGCCCAAGCTGCCTGCAGCTCCCTGACCCTTTGGAGAACTAGGGGAGGGGAGAAGTGGGGGCTGCATCAACTGAGCCTGGCTCACTCCCTTCACAGGGACAGAACTCAAAATCTCTCTAACTGAGAGAAGCTAGGTGGAGCAAGAAAGGGGACACACCTTCATCTTCTCACCACTAGCCTATAGGGAGGGCTGCTTGTTCAAAGTAAGGCCAGTCCAGACAAGCAGGACTCTGGTGCGCTGGGGCTTCCTGCTCTAACCCAATTCCTGCCTGATCGCAGAAGAGGATCGCCCAGCGTGGGGTTTACAGCAACACTGTGGTGATGACAGCCAGGTGCTTCCCATAGATAGATGGTATTAATCTCCAATTCTCTAATTATAAACCCCTTATCTGATTATTATGGAGTTCACCAAAGGCCTTTACTATCACCTATCCTTAAAGATTAGTTGGGGCTTCTACTGTAAAATCCTGCTTTTGGAGACCTTTGCAAAAAAGATTCATTTTGAACTGAAATCTCTCTGTGCTTAGACTCGGCCTGAAGTTGAGAAGTTCAGCAACACTGGTTCAGTCATTCATTACTCTCGTGAGCTGATTCCACCTGAAATTTGCATATGTGCATAACCCAAGCGCTACTGATGCTAATCTCTCCCATCCCTGCACCCCTTCCTCTAGAGAAGCAAAGGCAAGCGGTGAGACACATTACTTGATCCACGGGTTTCAGTTCTGCTTCTTCCTGCTCCCCAAAATGGGGCATGCATGAAGTCCCCACTGTGCTTGGCCTAGGTCCTTCATTCATGGAGGAAAGATCAGAAAATGCCGCTCAATTACTGATAAAGTCAGAACAGGTAGTTGAAGCATTTAAGATGACATGAAATCACAGTGAATGCAATGGGAGTGGACCACAGAGAAGAATTCCATCTCTTGGACTAGGTTATTTTCCTCTAATTACTTGAATTGCTCATGTAGTCAAATGAAGCATCAGTGGTGGCATATGTTTCTCAAGAAGCATATGTTAGTCAGCATTCTTAAGTTGACAATGTATATTTTTTATTCGAGATAATATAGGTGGGTGCTAAGTTGAGAAGCCAACTGCAAGGACTGAATGACTTAGAAGATTCCATGAATGACTAGTCTGGATACCAAGGAATTAAATATAATGAGCTTAAACTCAAAAAGGAAGCTTACAAGAAGTGGAAATTTGGACAGATGACTAGGGAGGAGTATATAAGGAGGTGGAGTTTCCATCCTTAGAGGTTTTTAAGGTCAGGCTTGACAAAGCCTTGGCTGGGATGATTTAGTTGGTGTTGGTCCTGCTTTGAGCAGGGGATTGGACTAGATGACCTCCTGAGGTCTCTTCTAACCCTAATATCCTATGATTCTATGAATGGTGGCTACTTTTTCCTCATTCCTATTGTAAGAGAGTTATTGCTGCAGCTGTATCATTTTTACTTACTCACAATTAGTCATTTGGGTTTCTTTAATTAAGTCCAGATCCCGATACCCTTATTTAGGTTGAGTAGCACTGAAATCAAAGGACAACTTGTGGAATAAAGTGCTACTCAGCATGAATCTGGCCCAGAGATTGTAAAGTCCTTGGTGCTGAGAAACCATCATGTTATTTGCCTGCAAAGTGCCATTCCCATGACTGTGCTATTGCACTGTATAAACAATAGTAAACTTATTTTTCCATCTTACTTTCTCATTTTTGATCACCTTTCAAACCTGGATTGTGACTGGAGATGTAGCAGCAGCTCCCACTCTATAGAAGTTAAGGAGGCAGCATGATGCACCTGATTCAGCTAATTAACAACAGAGCCCACAGTGTGCGTGGAGTGCTTGCTTCCCACTGGCTTCCGACATGCTGTGCCTGTCAAAGGAGACAGCAAACAAGGGTAAAGAAATGACAGAAGCCTTGTTGATTGTGTGGACTTTATAATAAGTGGCACTTTACATTCTGTAGATCGAGGTCTGGAAATAACACTGGCAGCCATTATGCATGTGTGGTATGTCACCTTGATGCGGTGGCATGGAATTTAACGTGAGGAAAAATTTACATAACTGATTACTGGCAAACAAAGTAAAGTGATTTTGATTAATAAGTCAGCTTTTTCCTACAGTTATCACTCCATGTTATCTGAGATATTGCAGGTATAAAAGGGGACTGTGGTATCCCTGTTTCACGTTGTGATAACCCTACAGAATGCTAACTTTTCCACGGCATCCACTATGTCCTGTTAATTCTGGAATATGTGCATACAGAACAAGGTTGTTAGCCTCCAACCCTATGTACACCAGAGGCCAAGTATGAATTCAAGTTGCAAGGGCTATGTATATAACAGAACTGCCTTCTCCAAGCACTCAACAATCACAAGTCTTGCCCCCAAACCATCCTGAGAGGATAGGGACAGCATGTGAGGCGCCAGTGAGAAGCAGTCTTTCATGCACAATGTGGACGTCTATTCATTAGATAAATTAGGTACATTGTGTCCACTTAGCTTCTGTCCGAGAAGTGAGGTACCGAGCAGCCTTCCAGTAGAAGTAGTGGGGGCAAACACCCAAACAAGACTAAAAATTGGGATTTTTGGTTTGCAACAAAATGTGGGCATTTTGAAGTTTGGTTTTGTTCAGAATCACAATTAACCCATTTTTTAAAAATTTCTCATGAACCAGAAACCCTGATATTATTTTGCTTTGAAAACACTGCCAGGTGGTGTTACTCCCCAGACTGGCCGCTGCTGACTGAAACATGACATTCTTGTCAGTTTCACCACTGCTATTGTGGGCAGCCCAGGGAGACAACTGGCCCGGGAGTCTGGAAGCCATGGGGTAGTTCCCATGGCACAACTGTCCTGGAGCCTATCCTCTGTGAGAGCCCCCAGGATTTCCAGACTCCCTGTTGCAGAGCCACAAGCTTATACTCCAAGACCTTGGCAAGATCCAGCTATCCCAGGGTTACTTAGCTCCTGGTTCCCTGGGTAAACCCCAGTTAGAGATGGGTCTCCCAGGGCTTCCTGGCTCCATGGCAGGTGAACCTCAGTTAGAGATGGGTCTTGCAAGGCTTCCAGGCTCCTGGCTGCACAGCAGGGACCCTGGAAGCCCTGGGATGACTAGGCTGCTGTGGAGCAGCAGACCCTAAAAATCTGGAGTTCCCAGCACTGGGGCAGTCCGCATGGCAGGTGAGCTGACAGAGGACCCAGAAGATTTCTAACGGAAACCTGCCTGTGATTCAGTGAAAGTTCATTTTATTTTTGTAAGAAATTTCACATTTGATGAATCAGCATTTTCTAATGAAATGCAATTTCATGGGAAAATGTTTTACCAGCTCTACCCAGGAGGTCCCTTCCAGTCCTGTGTCCTATGAGTTTGCCTGGAAAGATTTGGGGTTCTTTTAATTTGTGTTTAGGGGTTACATTTTCAAGCTTTTCTCTGCAGCCACAAGGGCCAGAAACTTAATCTCTTTTTTTTTTTTTTAAATGAAGGCTGAGATTCTCGGGCAACCACCTGGATTCTAGCAGCTGAGGCTCTAAGAAAGACATAAAATATTGTGAGACTTGCGATAAAATTAGAAGGATTAAACAACATTGGACATAGTCCCAGGTACTGAGTTGTAAACTCAGTTCCTCAGCATGTCTGCCCCTTGTGGTCCAAAGCTGAGGGTATGAAAGATCTATGGGTGGCAAATGGGAGGAAATGTGGATTTATGGCCTTCCTTAGCTAGCGGATAGAAGTCTGGAGATAAGCACCCTAACTATTAGGATAGCTCAGCACTGGAACAGGTTATCTAGGGAGGTTGTGGCATCCCTGTCATTGGAGGTTTTTAAGAACAGGTTAGACATACACCTGTCAGGGATGGTCTAAGTTTATTTGGTCCTGTGTCAGGGTGTGGGGGCTGGACTCATTGATCTGTTGAGATCCCGTTCAGCCCTACATTTCAGTGCTAAATGCCCTTCTTTCAAATACAGTGGAAGGAACAATCAAGCCTCTTTATACAGTGAGGCAGCTGGAAACAATGGAGGCTACCACCCAAGGCACTGTGCTGCATGGCAAGACCTGAGTAGATCTAAGCCGTGTAGTCCAAAGGTTTCACTGACTAAAAACACAGAAACTAGGAATTTGCTTTTTGCAAGCTGTATGTGTGTGTTAGAGGAAAAGTCCAGAAGAACAGTTGTGACCCTGAGAAGAGGCAGAGAGACAGAGAATCATAGGTTAGCAGGGACCGCAAGGATCATCCAGTCTAAGGCCCTGCCAAGATGCAAGATTTGTTGTTTCTGCCTCTCCACCGAGCTTAGCACAGAGCCCGCTGGAGAGGAGACTTGGGGATTTCTGAGCAAGGAAACTTTCTGCTTTCTATTGTGCTGAAGGAAACAGGACTCCATCCAGTCTTTGAAAATAAACAGGATGGCACCAAAGAATAAACCCGATTTGTGTAATTGATTTCTTCTCCTAATGGAACCAACCCTCAAGGCCTCAGACACTGGTTAACCACTCAGGCCAAAAGGGGCACAAGCACAATTAAGTTAACCAACTAACTGTAAAAAGAAAAACTAAATGACTAAATTGGAGCGAATGGAGAGACAGTCCAGCCGCCAACGTTTAGCCACAGAAAGAATAAAAGAAACTGAGGTGGTCAGAGTAGCAGAGCCCTCATTTCCCAGTGTTTAGTGCCTTTCAGGGTGCTTGACTGCTAATAGCCACTGTTCCTCAGGAGCGTGCTGGTGCCGGGATGAACATTCCCCTATACAGAGGACATTCCCCTATTCCCTCACCCACCTGCCCACCCACCCACACTTCTCCTACTCAAAAATCACTGGGTTATTTTTGCTCAGACTTAAACACCTCTGGGCCAATATCAAGCCTGGGAAATTTCAGCCTGAAAGATGCTCATTACAGAAAGAGCTGAGCAACTGAAAACAAGAGCTTAAAACAATCACACATAGGCCATCTAACAACTATGACTTGCCAGAATTCCAGCTGTATGTTCCCCAGGCCTGAAGAGGAGCTCTGTGTAAGCTCGAAAGCTTGTCACTCTCAACAACAAAAGCTGGTCTAATAAAAGTGTAACAATGCTGCCCTTGGTGGGACACTTCTGAAAGTATCGATTCAGGACAAATTGGTGAGAGCAGAGCAGTTACAGCCCAAGGCTGGGTTTCCTTTGCACACTAAGGCAAACCAAACCAGCCAAACAGAGAGGACTTGGGTTTTACCCCACTGTCTATCAATAAGTCAGACAAGCAATTCCCTTAGACACTCCAGTTTCCCAGTATCACCACCAGTGCCACTTGTTATGGGGACGAATGGTTATGAAAACCAATACCTCAGTAAAAGAAAAAGGTTCTCCCGATCCCAAAGGACCAAGCCCCAGACCCAGGTCAACATACAAGTCATATCTTACCCACAAATCACGCTGTTGCCAATCGTTTAGAATCTAAAATCTAAAGGATTATTCATAAAAGGAAAAAGATATAGATGAGAGCTAGAATTGGTTAAAGGGAATCAATTACATCCAGTAATGGCAAAGTTCTTGGTTGAGGCTTGCAGCAGTGATGGAATAAACTGCAGGTTCAAATCAAGTCTCTGGAGTACATCCACAGTTGGGATGGGTCATTCAGTCCTTTGTTCAGAGCTTCAGCTTGTAGCAAGGTTCCTCCAGAAGTAAGAAGCAGTATTGAAGACAAGATGGAGGGGTTTTTAGGGCCTTTTATATTCTCTGCCTGTGGAAGGACACCTCTTTGTTCTGACTGTGGAAAATCACAACAAGATGGAGTTTGGAGTCACATGGGCAAGTCACATGTCCATGCATGACTCAGTTCTTTACAGGTGGACACCATTGTTTACATGTTAGTTTGAACATTCACAGGAAAACTCAGATGTGGATTGGCGTCTCCCAAAGTCCTTTGTCAGTTAAGTGGTTTTTTTGATTGGGCACTTATTGAGAATAGTCCTTTCTCAAGAAGCTGAACAAATGCTTCACTGAGGCTACTTGGAATCAAATACATTTGAGATACAAGTACATAGCCCATATTCATAACTTCACATACAAAAATGATACACACATACAGATAGAATAATCATAACGAGTAAATCATAAGCTCTTTATAGACACCTCACACAACCTTTGTACAATATTTGCTGCAAATATATAACAGTGGTTGCAACAATGATCTATGTGGTCATAGTTTATGTCAATAACATCACAAAAAGCTATTACCTCACCCACCTAGTCTCTCTACTATCCTGGGACTGACATGGTGACAACAACACTGCATACAGCTGTAACACTAACACATACCAGTTATGATGATGGTCTTTCTTCCCAGCTGCCACAAGGACATCCTTTGTGAGAAGCTATCATAGAGTCATTATGCCAGCACACTCTGTATTGCATTCGTATCTGCTGTCAGGTCACCTGTCTCCAGCCAGAGGTATATAAGCTTGGTGTCTGTGGTATGCAGAATCTGTGAAACTGCAAAATTGCAAGGCAGCCGTTGATGTGGTTAGATACCTTATACATTGAAACCAAAGTACATCAACGCCACAAGCTTAAAAGACAAGTCTGCCAATACACTTACCATGGATAATAGAAAAGCAGATAAGCTAATGGGGCTGTGACAGAGTGTGAGTTGAATTATGACTTTGTCTTGTTCTCCACATGGAAGTGTTGGACGCTATAACTGCACATGCCTGGACTTGCCCAAAGACCTCCTTTTCTACTGTATGCCAGCCAGCTGACCAGCCCAGGAAAGGTGTTTGACACCTCCCTGAAGGACTTACACTATGTCTACATGTAACTCTTCTGCCAGTCAGAGTTGGCAGCAACAAGGGCCGGGTTCAGTATCTAGGGGTTCCTTTTCAACAATACAACACAAACCAGCTCGAGGCCCCACCCAGTGACCTGGGACAATTACACACCACCCCTGGGTGCCTCTGAGAGGCAATACGTCCCCTCTCGCAAGCACAGAGTCTGAGTGTAGCATTGGCTCACCTGGCTCTGTGGAAGAGAAGCTGAGTGAGGTGATATTCATTTGGGGCCTGACTAGCTCCCTCAGAAAACAATCAGCGTTTTATTCACTGAATTCCCTGGGTGCAGGGTGCTGGGTTCTAGGAGTGGGCGATGAAGGCGATTGCCTTGGGCACCAACTTCCAGGATGCACCATACTACTCCACCTCTCAGCTCTTTTGCGCTCCATTCTGAGTGGCCAGCTGTGTTTTTATTTGTTTGTTTTTTGCTTGGCTGCTGGGGACAGGCAGAAAAAATATTTTTTGCCTGGCTGGCAGACTAGGTGCAGGATCAGGCCCATATGTGGGAAATAGATTTAGGGTGGTTAACGGAGAACATTACAGCATTTGGAAGCTGAGACTCTGCTGTCACCCTGGGTCGAAGGAAAAGGGTGTGAGTAACTGTTAGCCTGAACTGGTCTAGATTTGGACAGTCATGGCCTCACAGGAGCCGGAGGCTTGAAAGGCAATAACTGTTCCTATTGCAGACATGGACTCCACAAAGGTGGAAGGATACTGTCATTAGCTTTTGACATGTCATGTGGTCTGCTGCTACAGGAAGAGGCTACAGCTGTATTTGCTAAGAGATAGGTTGCATGGCCTTCTAACAAGTATATGTCAATAAGTGTGTCTTTATCACATTAACTAATCATACATCCAGCCACACTTCTGTACAGTGTGCACATCTGCCGAGTCTGATCTGTGCAATGTTTTCTAAAAGATGCTCCACCCACCCTCGATTCTCAAGTGAGCCATTTCTCAAAGCAGGAAAGAGGCAACAAACTGGTAAGAAGGCTGCTATATCTGAAGGTCAGTAACTCATCCCCCTTGCCTGTGTGTTTATATGCAGTTACCTGATGTGCTGGACATTTCTCAAGCAGTTAGAACCATGCGTCAGATCCTGCTTTTTAGCAAGTTGTTTACCCAATATATTACATTCAAGCTATTTAAATATTGACAGATTGGCTAAAATCCAAATTTGATATGCCACCATTAACACATTTTCACTGTTTCAGAGCTTACAAAAGAGCCAGAATGTTCACTGGCAGTCAGGTTTAATAAGTATGCAAATCATGATTTGTGCTTACAGTCACACTCTTCTGGTACATGATTCAGTGCGCCAACTTGGCACTCCCTTTCCGATAGGAGATAAACAGAGCTACAAGAATTAAGATGATACAGAATTTCTTTTGTAAACTGCACAGGTTTCAACATGTACGCAGAATTATATTTAATTCCTGTTACTCTGGACTGTGGATTTGCTATATGAAACTTTTTTCTATTGTACTGCTAATCCACAGGTCCTTGGGCCAGGAGATGTGAACAAAGTGTCTTTCTACTTTTTTTCAGGTCACACTTAACTCTTAAGCTTGAATCTTCAAATAGCTAAGAAAGCTGCTTTCTCTGTAATCAAAGAGTTAGAAGAAACAGAGTATTATGGTTCTGTATTAGCCAGGAGCATAGGGAACAGAACCATAGCTATTTAGCACACAATTCAAGCAGTAATAATGGCCAGTTTGCACCTTACGTAGTTAGAATACTTCCCTTCTGCACACTCCTTTTCAGTCATAGTGGTCTCTTTTGTCTTACGATATATGACGCTGCACTGGTAATTTGAGAGAAAGAATGGGCCAGTGGATAAGGCACTCGGGGGATCTGGGGTTGGCATTGCCACATGCCCTGTGTGAGCTGGGCAAAAATTGTGCGACTCTGAGCACACCATTTAACCTCCATGTGCCTTAGCCCCCCACATCTTCTCTACCCTTAAAGGACTGTTGTGACAGTAAATGTGCAATGCTTATGTGGCACTCAAGTATTACAGCGATGCAGACCATATAAGTACATAGACATACAAGATTATACTGGATGATACTAGGGAAGATCAAAGGGAAAACGGTAATTCTCTTCATGTGGCAGGCATTTCTTCCTTCTCCTTTGTTATCGGCACCTGACTCCACTCTAGTTACAGTAACAGTTACTGTTTAAGTCAATTAAGGAATTAATCTTTTATCTCAACTCACACTCTTTTGAGAGCACCAGCAAAAGGGTTGCTAAGTGTCATTTGTTGTGAATGTAAAAGGCATTCTCTCCTGCTTTTGAATATCGATGTATTTGATCGTGCATCAGGTCACACAAATTGATGATTGGGGAGACTTTTTGCTGGGTTTCTGGTAATTCCTTGATCGTTTTTCAGAGTAGCGGCCGTGTTAGTCTGTATCTGCAAAAAGAAAAGGAGTACCTGTGGCACGTTAGAGACTAACAAATTTATTTGAGCATAAGCTCAAGAAAGCCCAACTTGATGATCACTTTAGATAAGCTATTACCAGCAGGACAGTGGGGTGGGAGGAGGTATTGTTTCATGGTCTCTGTGTGTATATAATGTCTTCTCCAGTTTCCACGGTATGCATCCGATGAAGTGAGCTGTAGCTCACGAAAGCTCATGCTCAAATAAATTGGTTAGTCTTTAAGGTGCCACAAGTACTCCTTTTCTTTTTGCGAATACAGACTAACACGGCTGTTACTCTGAAACAACTCCTATTGTGTATCCAGGCCTTATTCATTAATGATTGTGGGGGGCTCAGATGATATCAGGGCCACCAAAGCGGGTCTGGGCAGGAAACAGGTTTTCCCATCCTGTGAAAATTTGAGATTAAAAAATAAATCCCATTCTGCACTGGGATGAAACTGAGACCTTCCAAAAAAGCTTTCATGAAAAATCAGAAAGAAAAAGAAACAGAAATGAACTTTAAAGTAAGCAATAGCCCAGTGGTTAGGGGACCCCTCCTGGGAAGTGAGCGAGCCCACTTTAAACTTCCTTCTCTGTATGATTCAGAGAAAGATCTTGAACTGGGGGGGTCTCTCACTTCACAGGTGAATACCCTAACCACAGGGCAAGTGGCTGTTTTAGGGGAAGGTAATTCTCTCTCTCAATCTCCTCCCCCCTTCACACCCCCCCATCCTGGACCTGAGAACATTGTCCAATAAAAGTTTAGTCAAAACTGATACATTCCTGCGAAAAGTTTTCATTTTGACAAATCAGCATGTTCCAACAAAAAATGTTTTCTTGAAAAATTTCTGGTCAGTTGTACATAAAAGAAGACTTAACAGAGAAGAAAAACAAACAGAAAGGGAAAATGGAAAGGAAAAGGAGAGAGAAGAAAGTGAAAGAGAGAAAAACAGGAGTCACATAGGATAGAGAGAAGCAAATGGAAAGAGAATACATCCAAGGAGAAAGTGGTGCCCAGCTGTTCTGGAACATTCGGATTTATCCAGTGCCACATGTGTGCACAGGCCTCCTGTTCATTCACTGTTAATAAAACAGTTTGACAGCGGAGTTTTTCCAATCACAATGGAACACATGACGGAGCCCAAAATAGGTTTCACAGAAGCCTCTGAGGAGATACAATGCACCTGAGACAGTGTCTGAGCAGATTACCGTCGTCAGGGACTTCATGAAGGGAACCAGGGACATAGAAATGAAATGTGTCTGTGTCAGATATCTTTGGGCAGATTCCAAACCCTGCTGAGGTCTAGGGAAAGACTCCCAGTGGACTTCAGTAGGCTTTGGATCAAGCCCACAATCCCTTCCAAAACAGGATCCATTGGACCGTGACAAAGAATAGCACATCACAGCCCATTATTTATTACAGTCTGTCTAGTCAAGGCAATGGAAGAGTGCAGGATCTCCACAACTAGAGAGTGTAAGAGGGAAGGGGCTGGAAACACATGTTAAGATTGAGACACAGAAACAAGATACTTCATCAGGAAGAATCCCCATTTAGGAAATGTTAAGGGCATAGGAGTCACCAGATTTACAGTAGATATTTTAGCATTTTTAAATCCAGAGGAAAGTGCCAAGGCTAATGATGAGACATTATATCCAGCACTTGTGGCATGTACCACAGCGTGAGCAGTTCAGTCAGAGGAAGCATTTCTCTCCCTAGTCCGAATGTGCAGTAGGGCTGAGGGGTGCAGGAACTGTATCAAATTTTCTTATAAAATAATCCCTGTGAAAGCTAAATGCTGAGTTAGGCTTTCATGCTGTATCATCCCTGCTTTTTGCTATCTCTCATATGCACATTAGCATCTGAGACTCCTGGGCAGAAAACAATGTATTTGCAATGGAAATTTCCTTCATTTCCCTGCAGGATCTCGCAAAGTCTGCAAGTCTTCCTCTGAAGGGTGTCAGACTGGCTGATGGGTGTCACTTTAAGCGTTATGCAAAGAATGGGAAGCAGAATTTAGACATCTAAGAAGAGTGGGCACAAAGCTCAAGTGATGTCTTGGCATTGTACACAAATCCAGGGACAAAGTCTGTTTGCAGCAATCACTAGATGATTTTCAGTTACAAAAACTGCATGGGTATAGCGGGGAGGGCTAAGAGAGTCTTGTTCATGGGTGTAAGCATGGTGTGTGGGGGGAATGACACCGTAGAACACCACTAAAAATCCTCTACTCACCTACAGTATCAGAGGCTTCTGTATACAAAATTTTAGTATTGCCCATCCTCCAGCATCAATGTTCACAAAACCAAAAGGCTACAGATTGGAAGCTCTTTGAGGCAGGGACTGTCATTTCATATGTTTGAACTGGGACTGACACTGTGGGGTCCCGCCCAGTTGTAGCCTTTAGGTGCAACTGCAGTATTATTAATAATATTTTATTTAATGTTTATAATACTTTGACATGAAGCTCTCAAAGCCAATAGCTCTTTTAACTGTGAATATGGAAAAAATTTCTCTTGGTCCCTTAGAAAAATGGATGATGTTGCATTATGCACTATGATCTATACTCCAACAGGTAATTTAGTCTGAAAGTTATGAATGAAAGGAATGAACCCATGTTACTGCAGGTACAGTTAACACTATTTGTTTTAACAACCAATGCCTCAGTTTCATAGATTTTAAGGCCAGAAGAGACTCTCTGATGATCTAGTCTGACCTCCTGCACACAAGCCGAAGAACCTTATCCAGTTAACTCTGTGTTAGGCCTGTAACTTCTGTCTGATCAAAAGCATAACTTTTAGAAAGGGATCCAGTCTAGATTTAAGTATGTAAAGTTATAAAGAACCCTAAGTAAGCTGCTCCAATGGTTAATTACCCTTAGTATTAAAAATTTGCACCTTACTCCAGTCTGAATTTGTCTGATTTCAGCTTCCAATCACTGGATCTCATTGTGCTTTTTACTGATAGCCTGAAGTGACATCTGCGATCAGAAATCTCTTCCCCATATAGGTACTTGTAGACCATGATCAAGTGACCATTTAATCTGCTCTTGGGTAAACTAAATAGAGTCAGCTTCTTTAGTCTCTCACAATAAGCCATATTTCCCAAACCTCTAATCATTCTTGTAGCTCTTTTCTGAACTCTTGCCAATATGATTTTTGAAGTACAGACACCAGATATGGACACAATATCCCAGTAATGGTTTCACTACTGCGCTAAACAGAGGTAGTACCACTTTCTTCATTCTTGATAGTCCCCTGCTTATATACCCAAGGATTGTGTTCAACCTAGTTTCAATCTTGTAGTGGTAGCTCATGTTCATTTGGTTAGCTACAATTTCCCCTAAGTCCTTTTGAGGGTCACTGCATTCCATAATACAGTCCCTCATCTTGTAAGTATGGCCTATATTCTTTGTTCCTAATTTCATGACCTTGTATTTGGCTTAATTAAAAAATCACATGTTGTTCAAATGAGCCCCCCCTTACTGAGCAGTGCAGGTTGGTTTGTAGAACTGACCTGTCTTCATCATTATTTATCATTCTACCAATTTTTTTCACCACAAATATGATGAGTAATTATGTTATATTTTCCTTCAGATCTTTAGTAAAGATAGTGAATGCACTGAGCTAAGGACAAAGCCCTGTGGAATCTCACTAGAAGCACCTCACTAGATGACAATTCCATCTATAATTACTTGGTGAGATTGCTCAGTTAACCAGTTTTTAATCCATGTAATCTGGGTTACTTTGACTTTGTATAGTGCAAATTTTTTTTATGAGACCATCACAAAGGACTAAGTCAAATGTCTTACAGAAGTCTAAGTATATTGCGTCAGCACAGTTACTTTTATTAAAATTTGTGATCTCATCAAAAACAACAAGAAGTTTGCTTGACAAGACCGATTTTCCATAAAACCATGTTGACTGGCATTTATTATGCTACCATCTCTTTCATTTGTTACTGATTGGAAGCCACGTGAGCCTCTTCATGATTTTACTCCAGATCCATGATAGCCTAACAGGCTTGTAGTGATCTGGATCATCTTGTTTACCCTTTTTAAATATTAGCATAACATTAACTTTTCCCCAATCCTGTGGAACTTCCCCAGTGTTCCAAGATCTGTTAAAAGTCAACATTGATGGTTCAGGGAGCTCCTTGGCCAATTCTTTTAAAATTCTTCGGTGCAAGTTTTCTGGTCCTGCTGATTTAAGAACATTTAATGCTAATAGTTGCTGTTTAACATCCTCCCTAGTCACTGTTGGTATAAAACATTTATTTATCATTGTAAGATATGAATACATCATCCTGCTTCTTTCCAAATACAGAACAGAAATATTTACTGAGTATTTCTACATCATGAGTGATAGTTATACCATCCTTATCTAGTATTGGACATTGCCAGGATTTCATTTTTCCCTGATATATTTCAAGATTTCCTTCTTTTGTCTTTACCCTGCAGACCATCAATTTTTTACTGATAGCTTTAGCTTCCTTTATCAATTTTCTCCTGCATTTCCTAAATGCTGACTTGTACTCATTGCTATTAGCTTCTCCAGATTTCCATTTTCTGTGTATATATTGTTATTTTTAATTTTTGCTACCATCTCCCCTTTTAATAAGGATAGTTGTTTAGCCAACTACTTCATGATTTCAGATTTTTTTGGCCTCTAATGAAATATTCTTAAGCAACCAATTAGCATTTCTTATCATTTACATTCCTGTGTTTAATCTTTTTTCCCCTCACTCATTTTCTCATGATTGTTTTCAGCTTCAGGAAACACCTTTTTAAAGAGCCTAGCGTGTAGGTGTATATATATTAGGACTATATTTGGTTTGCACATAACAAACGATATTCTGTCATGATCACTTGCATCTAGACAACCATCAGATTTTAGTTCAGTGACCAATTAATCTTTATCCATCAGAATGAGGGCTAATGTAGAATTACCGTAAGTTGGTTGCAATACTTTTTGTATTAGAAACTTATCTATAAATTTTAGCATCTTCAAAAATTTTCAGCTAGTGGCAGCATGAACACTCCACCATACATCCCCTAGATTGAAATCCCCCATAATGCAATTCTTCTTTCTACACATTATAGATAACTGCTGTTTAAGGAGATGATTGTGCTGTTCCCTTGTCTGATTTGGTGGTTTATAGCAGACCCCAGATTGCAGGTTATCAGATAGTACGTTGATCCATCAATGTTCCTGTCCTTCTGAAGTATCAATAACTCTATAGCAAGTAATGGTATTTTTAATATAGATTCGTCCCCCCACCTCTCCTTCTGCCCACTCTCTTGTTCCTTAATAGAATGTATCCCATGATTTTAACATTCCAGTCACGTGACTCCCACCAGGCTTCACATCAAATTCCTTTTCATAAATGAGCAATTGTAATTCCTGGCTTCTAGCATTAGCACGTAGGCCTCTGAAGATTGTATTCTCTTTACTTCCCTTGATTCTTTTACATTCATGCTACTTTGAGTTCAAGGTATATGTTTAAACATACACAGTAGCCCATACAATTACCATTAGCACCTTCCCCTTTAGAAGCTAGTTTAAAGCCCTCCTGGCTACATGGTTTGATGTTACACAGAAGACTGGCCGCTCTTCAACAGAGATGGAGGTGGTATGAGACCTCCTCTTCCCATAGAAGATGGTCAGTATTCCAATAAACCCTCTGCTTTACACCACTTACCTAGCCAAACGTTTATCTCCCGTACCTTCTGCTGTCTATCTTCTCTCATTCTTGGGGTAGTAAAGATCTCAGAAAAAATCACCTGAAATTTCCTCTTCTTCAGCTCCTTTCTAAGATCCTGGAAGCCTACAATGATCTGCACAGTTCTTCTGAAGCAGTGTCATTTGTACTAATGCGTATCAAAACCAATAGATCCTTCCCTGGAGTTGGCAGAATCCCATTCTGTCTATCAATGACATACATTGCCTTCACTTCATGTCCTGCAGAATGGTTTTGTCCACTCTTAACGCTGAGTCCCCAGTGAAGACTGTCCAGCTTCTTTGGATGTTCTGTGGTCTTCATCTGGGCATGCTTGACATCTTCAACGCATACTGCTGTTATTTTCTGTTCTATGACAAAGAGAAAACTGGGGCATCTCAGTTATTTCTGTGGAGTAAACTTAAGAAATAATAAAAAAAAAAGGAGTACTTGTGGCACCTTAGAGACTAACACATTTATTTGAGCATAAGCTTTCGTGAGCTACAGCTCACTTCATCGGATGCATTCAGTGGAAAATACAGCGGGGAGATTTATATACATAGAGAACATGAAACAATGGGCGTTACCATACACACTATATGAAATAATGACTTGCTAATGGCAACCACAATAGCTATCCATCAGAGTAAGAATCAAGGCATCAATTGATAAGTAATACCCCACTTGAAGACAAAAGGAGCATTCGTAAAATTAAACCTGGGACTGGTTTGGACTCCATGTGCACTCAGAATTGTGACTTCTATAGGATTAATGGGTGAACAGAGAATGCTAGGTCAGGTCCTAAATTTTTATAATATAGCAAATTCCTTAAACATGTGCTCAACTTTAAGCACATATATAGTTTGGGCAGCTGCCAAAGGGACAACTCGTGTTTAACGTTAAATGCATGCTTAAGCAAGAGAACAAAAAATATTGGTCCCCTAAAATTTTAGTTAATAAAAGCAATCTAGGAGGGAATGTGGTATGTGAAGAAATAAATTAGAGACAAGGCAAAAGAAAAATCTAATCATTGACTGCTTGATTTGGAAGAAATCAAGAAGCTACAATACAGTCTGATCCAAAATCCACGGGCATCACAAAGACTTTCAGAGACTTAATGAGTGTTGGATCAGGCTCATACTCCAGAAGTGCCATGTGGCAATAAATCCATGTACTCAAAGCATAACTGGGAAAAGCTCTGAGGAAAATATTTTGATAGGAAAGAATCACTATGACAATCTGCTATATATATTTTAAAAGTCAGTTAAAGCTGGAAGCATGAAGAAGCTACAGTGACTTCACATTTATAACTGGGGGAAATAAACGTTTTGGAGAGGTTTTTTCCTCCAGCTTGCATGTAAAGGGATCCTCTTCCTTATGAACAGCTGCTGTTCTTTTCATTTTAGAGTTTCTTAGCTCTTCAACGTCTTGGAATAATAATGTGTTGTCCATCAGTAATGACCCACAGCTTAGCCAGAAAAAACACAGCGGCCTCAGTAGCCATAAAGTCATGCTTTAATGATTCCAATTTCCTATGCCTGATTTGAATTATGCAGGCCAAATCATGGCACATGCTTGCCCATGAAGGACATTTTCTCTTGTCCCTTGTCAATGGTAGTCCACATCTGACAGAAGTGTTATTACTGCAATTCCTTCCGGAACTGAATCAGGAGCATGAAACACTGTTACCACTAAAACTGGAGGATTAAGTTAGTGGATGGCATAGTTGCTAAGAATTCTGGAATGCTACTCATTAGGTCTGCCCCAGGCTCCCTTTCAAACTTTTCTGGATCCCAGCATTCCCAGGTATCTACACCAAGAAATATAACTTAGGTTTTTTACAAGACTCTCTTAGCCCTCCCCGCTACACTACAAACAGACTGTGTCCTTAAATTTGTGGATAATGCCAAGACATCACTAGAGATTTGTGCCCACTCTTCTTAAATGTCTAAATTCTGCTTCCTGTTCTTTGCATAACGCTTAAAGTTATGCCCATCAGACAGTCTGACATCCTTCAGAGAAAGACTTGCAGACTTTGCCAGATCCTGCAGGGAAATGAAGGAAATTTCCATTGCAAATACATTGTAAAGCTACATTCTTTTTGTAACCAAAGTGTTTGGTGCAGAGTCAACCCTAACAGGGTTATTTGTCTTCTTCCTAGTCCTGTGTCTAACTAAGAGATTCTAGGGTCTGTTGCTGCCACTGTTTTGGTTTCTTCCTCCATTTTCCACTTCTTGACAGAAAGGGCACAAATGAAAGAGAAAGTTGTCTGGAAATCAGAGCCAAAAAGACCAAAAGGAACGGTGCATTCAAGATCAGGATGTACATTAAGGCATAAGGGAGGAATGCAACATCCAAGAAGTCTAAATCAACAAACCAACCAGCTGGTGTTACGAAGGTGCTGGCAATAAAAAGGCAGCAGGCCACTTGGTCCTTCAAATATAGCCAATGGTGCAGAGCTCCATAGCCAGCCCTTAGAGTATTTCAGAGAGACCCAACAAGCTACCATTGAGTATTTTCTCTAATACTTTAGCTATGTCAATTCTCTTCTATTTCCAGTCCTTGCTCTGCATGGGCCAAATCTTGAAAAGATTTGTGCATGTGCTTAACTTGAAGCATGTGAATAGTCCCATTGACATCAAGTGCGTAAAGTTAAGCAAGTGTGTATAAACGATGGTCTACATGAATTTTTAGTTCACGGCAAGCTGGGACGTGAATTTATCCCTCATTTTACCTAGACCCTGCTGACACGCATTAACTGTTCCTTAACATGCTTTGATCTAGTCCTCTTTGAAATGGGACTAATCAAAGTGCATTCACAAACTGTTAATATGCATCAGCCACAGTCCACATGGACAGTTAGTTGGAGACAGGCTAGGGTGGGGTATATTCACACCCCAGCTTACCATTAACTAGTTATTCATGTAGACAAGCCCTTAGTCTTTGGAGGACTGCGGCACAAAGGTGAAATCCTGTCCCCAGTTAAATCAATGGCAAAACTCCGATTGACTTAATTGGGGGCCAGGATTTCACTCCATGAACGTAAATTGCAGTTTGCAACTTATTACAAATAGTCTCAAAATTCCTTTGAACGGAAAAAAGGAGTCAGTGCAGGATCACAGCAGGCCTAAGTAAAACAACTAATGCAACCAAACCTATCTGCAGTACTGATGTGACCCAATAACCTCCTCATGCCAACTGGCAATAGGGAAGTCGGAGGGGAGGGGGGCGGTACAGGAATCTCCTGTATCTGGTATGTACATTCTGGCTCAGCAAAGAATGTCATGGGAGGTCTCAAATAAAAGCCGGTGTCACACTGGTCATCAATATCATTGTGAAATGTATGTACAGATAATATGTAAGGAGTTCTGTATATATACTGAAAACATGCTCATAAAGGCTGTAGCAAGGTATTAGTCACCAGCAAAGGTGAAAAACAGGTTTTCTGTCAGACAAGAAATGTTTCGCCATCTGTTTACATGTAAATTGAGTATTGTCTTGTTCCCCACCACCAGTCTGAACTGAATGCTAATGAAGGATTGTAAGAAAAAACTTCTGAAAGAAACTAGGAGGAAGAGAAGCACAATGGGGGAAGAAAGTCTTATCTTGAAGTGCATATCAAAAATTTGCTTGAGTATATTTGCGGGGGGGGGAGGGGGGGGGACAGAGAGGATACCCAGACACCCTTCACTGAAGCAGTAAAAGGACAGTGCTTTTAATTAATGAAATAGGGGTCTCAACCGAGCTTGGTTGAAAATGCTGGAGAGAATTTGGGGTGAGATAAGCTTCTTTCGACAAAAGAGTAACTTGTTAGTGTAGTTTAGGCACTAGGAAGCATGTTATATTTATATTTTACATGTAAACATTCTTACTCACTATTACTTGAATCTCTGTTCTTGGATAATAAACATATTCTTGTTTTCACTATCAATGTATCTAAGTGCTGTGGTGATAAGCAAAGTGCTGGTCTTGTGTGGACTCTTACAAGCTGATTAGTGCTGTTCCTTTGTGAACAGCAGGCCTGGTCATTCTGTGAGTGTTCACTGGACAAGGGGCTGGACACTGCAGGGAACTCTCAGAGTACTCAGGGGTTGGTGTGTGCCTATCACTGCCTGTTCAGAGAGAGCAAGGCCTGCGGATGCCTGGCAGGCAGTGCTTATGCTGCCAGAGGCTGTTAGTTTCAGGGAGCGGATCCTCAGCAGGCACAGACAAAACTACTTTATGCTAAGGGCAGGTGGTGACGAGGTGCCTCACAACCCTGGGTGCCCCTGGGGAGCATCGCAACTGAGCAATGGTAGGTCAGTTTATCCAACTATGTGGTAAGCCATGAGAAAGCAGCTTCTTTCTACATGATACCTTCAAGACTCACCATAACTTACAAACAAGTTTTTTTTTAAAGCACTGGATGCACACACTGGTGGAAACAAGAGGAGTAAAAACTGTGTTCAGCTGTCCATGTCATGCATGAATGCTTAATAATAGCAATACTTTGTACTTATATAGCATCTTCCTGCCAATGATCTCAAGGTGTAACCCACACACCTCCTGGGTGTGGTGTTCTGTCCCCTTTAGAGGCACTGAGACCACTTAGTGATTAATGAGTCTGATACAGCCTTAGCTAAGAGCCATGTGGCTTTTAGCTCATGTAGTAGAGGCTCATGCATTTAGCTTCAGAGGTCCCTGGTTCAATCCCACCCGCCGACTACTGGGGTCTGTCGGTGTTACAAATGCACTGCAGAAGCAATAAGTATTAGAATTGCAAAACTCCTTTCTGATAGTTAAGTATTATTTTCCCCCCACAAGCACACTATCTTTTTTTATTTTTTTAAACAAATGGAGAAACTGAGGAACTACTTAGGAACTACATGGTTAAACAGTCCTGTTGATTTCTTACTATTAACAAGACTGTTTTCAGAATAAAGTATGATTCATCTTAAGAAAGAAGAGCAATACCAGGTCCTAAAAGGTTTGCCTCCACTCTAGGCCAAAGCTGGAAATAGAGAAGAGGTCTTTTATCATTCAACCATCTTTCCTCTGGTCAGAAGCTAGTGTGTGAGTGAGCGATGCAGTTCAACAGGAGCCCTCTGTCCTTGTGTTAGATGGCTCATGTCAGCTAATGTAGTGCTTTCATATTGTCTTGTGAACAGCCTCAGTGGGCTTGCCATATCAGACCAATGCCAACAAGAACCCATGGTTTTTCAGCTTGTTGGCCTCTTCTTGTCAAGGTAACTGGTGATTCTGAGAGACAGTCTGTGCATTTGAGGCCACACTGTATAGCAAATCCCCCTGTTGCGTTTTCCTACCTTCTATGATGGTTTGCAAGACAGAGCATTTGTATGGTTCAGCGTCATCACCATCTTCCTTCTCATCATTGCTGAGCAGAGTGTTCAGGAATGAGTGGCTGGTGGGATATGAAATACATGCTGTTCTTCTTTTCAGGGGACAAGGTAGCCTAACAAATATAAGAATTCATTAATATTTTCCCCCTCAGTGCTTACCTGCAGATACCATCCTGCTGAAAAAAATTCTCCTGCAAGAGCTACAGTTGCAGATTTTCCTAAATTATGCATTCACCTCAAGAAGCTTTCCCATGCCTCCCCAAAAACACAGTACAAAATAGCACACACACATACACAAAAAAAGGATCCCAGCTAATTTGCAGAAGTACATTATACTCTCTGGGCGCTGCCTAACAATTAGTGTCACTCTGCATGCTACTGTCTCTTTTTTTCTTAGAGAAGCAAATTCAATAGCTGCTTCAGTTGAATGGGGGGGGGGGGAGGGGAGGACGTGTTTGGCAGCTACATGACCCACATACAAAGCTCAGTTCAAGTATATTTTCAGCATTGCTAACTTGGCTTCTCGCTGAGAATCTGGAGCTCTGTATGTCTCCAACTGCAGTGGGTTTGGGCAGCTTGAGTTAAAGCGTTGACTGCTTGAGTGACGTGTGATACTGAAGGCCAAACTGCAAAGAAAATGCCCAGGGCTACTACTCTGGGGAGGGAAGACGGGAGAAGAGAGTATTGACAGGCAAACTGGTTCTGAAAATAAACAGCATCCCAAATCTTTCCTTTCACAAGCTAAAAAAGGGAAGATGCTTGAGGCACAGGCATTGGCTTAAGGGGGGTTAGGTTCTACCCCCAGATCTGCTGCATACTCTGGGCTCAGTCCTGGCACAGCTGAGGCGGGGAGGCACCGACTCTAAGGGCTTATCGAGACAAAAAGTGCGCTGCAAGCTGGGGTGTAAATCTACCTCGCACTCACCTGCTGTGCACTAACTTTCCACGTCAGCTCTGCTCCCATGCACTGAAAGTGCCCTAGTGTTCTTTGTTCTACCCTGCTTTGAAATGGGAGCAGACAGATAGAGACAGTGTATGGCAGGCTAGTGAAAGTTGCCTCAACTTGCCACAAACTGTTTGTCTAAACCAGGGGTGGGCAAACTTTTTGGCCCGAGGGCCACATCTGGGAATGGAAATTGTGTGGTGGGCCATGAATGCTCAAAAAATTGGGGTGCGGAAGGGGGTAAGGGCTCTAGTTGGGGATCCGGGCTCCAGGGTGGGGCCAGAAATGAGGCGTTCAGGGTGCAGGAGAGAGCTCTGGGCTGGGATGTAGGGGTTCGGAGGGCGGGAGGGGGATCAGGGCTGGGGCAGAGGGTTGGGGCATGGGAAGAGGCTCGGGGTGCAGGTTCCGAGCGGCATTTACTTCAATCGGCTCCCGGAAACAGCGGTATGTCCCTACTCCGGCTCCTACGCAGAGGCGTGGCCAGGTGGCCCTACACGCTGTCCCATCCACAGGCACCACCCCTGCTTCTCCCATTGGAGCACCAGAGGGGGCCCCTGGAGTGCATAGGAGCGTGATCAGGGCCATACTGTGGCTTCCGGGAGCCACATGGAACGGCCCCCGACCCTATGTCCCGGCTGGTGCACCGGAGTGGGGCAAGCCCCAGACTCCCCTCCCCAGCTGTACCTCACAGGCCAGCTTAAAACAGCTTGTTTCAGCCCATAGGCCGTAGTTTGCCCACTCCTGGTCTAAACTGTGGTTCTCAAACTTTTTGGGATCAGGACCCATTTATAAATGTTTATGGCCTCTCAGGACCCAGTAAATGGTCTGGAGGTGGAGGCTCTGGGATGGTTTCGGTTGGCTTCTGCTCCCCCTGGGTGGGGTTGCAGTATCACTCAGTCAAATTTGGTCTTCCCGGACTTCTGTCATCATGATAACTGGGCTAAACCTGAGTGGTGCTGGCAGATGAGTCCAGTCAGTCCCGTGGGACAGGAGCCACAGGAGCTGCCACGCGACCCTTTGAAACATGCCTCCTTTCTGCTCTCTCAGTCCTGGACCAGCCGTGGACCAGAATTACATCCAGCAAAACTTAGAGCAGCCTTTCTTTGGCTACAGCCAGCTACTACATTAGCCCAGAGTCTGGCAGAGGGCCATGCACTTGACCCAACCTGCCCCTGACGTGCCCTGTTCTTGCCCCTCGCTATTTGGAGTTTTGCACGGTAGCACAGAGCCACCTATGCTGGCTTTGTATCACTCAAGGCTTCCCCAGTATCAAGGGGAATAGTTGGCTGCCTTGTTTGGGCAACTTTCTGGCAGCTCTTCACTGTACGAGCCCCACAGAGCAGCTGAAACAGGGGCCAGGGATTCAGCGCTTCACCTATAACCTTGGGTCAGACAGAATCTTCAGATTTGGGTGCCTCAAGGTTAGGCAATTAAATCCGCATTTAGACCCCTAAACTAGACCCCTAGACTAGAGAGGTGCTATTCACCAAAGGCTGGGCTGCTCTCCAAGGCCCCAATCCTGGAAACATTTATTGTCTTGGCTATTACTGCCTGCAGGAGTTCGGTTCAGTATGTGCGTTAGAGTCTGCAGGATCAGGAACGCATCGTGGAGAAAGGTGGAGGAGAGAGCATCCAAAACATCTGACATGTAGGGGATCCATCCTAAATGCTGTAGCTGGAGAAAGACAGAATGTACAGTATGAACTTGTCACTGGTAGGGAAGCTGATATGGGAAGATGTGCTCTAGTTCCATCAGAAGTTGTTGGGCTAGGTGCTGGGGGACGTACTATAGCAAGTGTTATGTCAAAGATCAGGCTGGATGATCATTATGGCCTCAAAGCCTATGAGTCTTCCATAATAACCTCTCGACCACTTTCAGCCAGACATGGCATGTATTAAGTGGAGAAAGAAGACATTCTGGAATGTTTTCATGCTATTATAAGGTGTCGGGTGCATTTTAGAAATAAATATCCATAAGAAAGCACGTTATATGTGCAAAAAATTTCTTGTTTCAATGACTTTTAATAATGCAACAGCAGTATTCTAATAGTATTAAGCAATCCAGGTGTATTTCTTTCTCTATTAATATATGCCTTGGGGTGGTTAAGGCCTCAATCTAGCAAAGCTTTTCAGCACACGTTTAACTTTGAATAAGAGTCTACTCCCGCGCTTACTCCAATGGGATTATTCATGTGCTTAAAGTGAAGTGTGTTCTTAAAACCTTTGCTGGACAGAGGCCAAAAAGGCGTACTGCTGTTTGTGTCTCCTCATACAACTAAGACATGTATCAACCAACAAATAAAGCAGGCCCTGGGATGTGTTAAAGGCATGTGTTTTTTTTTTTTTAACCTTGCCAACGTTTTTTTTTTTAAACCAAGTTTGTTTTGAATAGTTCCACAACCTTGGAGCAAGTCATATTCAAATAATTATTTCCTTTCATTCATAAGTTACAATTTGCAAACTAATTTCTACTTAAATGTTACATTCATCTTGTGTCTTTCCATCTGAAACAGCACCTAGTTCCAGAACCATGAATGCAGCAGTGGATCTGTGAAGTGCTGACACAAGTCTTCACTCCAGCTATATGAAAGCACCATTATAATTCATAATAATTATAACCAGGATTCTCTTTCTTACCCTTCAATTCTGATTGACTTTTCCCCCCTACATCCTGAAAGAGGCTCCAGGGTTTAGCTGTTGCCCCAAACCTTATTCTCCATCCCAAGTGAGCTACAAATAAATATAGTTTAAAGATACCCTTTGATACTCTGCCAAAACGCGTATAAATAGCAGTTCATAAAATAACATGTTCCTGCTGGTTTCTGAGAAGGGGAGGAAAAACAAACACAATAAAAATCTGTAAATGTTTGTTCTCTGGCTGTGTCATGTCCATGAAAAGAAATCTAGAGATTTCTTGAGCCTTCCTTTATAGCTTAAAAGCACAGATTTGCCAACCTGCGAAAGTTTGCCTGACAAGTATAATAATAATAATAAAAAAAGTAACTTAAAAGTTAATCAGGCTCACGAGTCTACGATGAGCATTAGAAAAGTTCCTGGTGAAGATCTGAATTGACAGTATGCAGAGACCACAAGCTGTCAAAATGTCAGGCATATGCTACAGTATAAAAAGTTACTAATAACTGCTCGCATTCCTAATGGAAAAAATATAAATTATGAAACTAGATGGTAAATTGTGCTCACATTAGGTGGAAAGGGGACTGATCTGCAATCAGGGCAAGTCTTCTCCTTGACTTCATGTGGCTTGGATCAGGCGTTAGAGTACGAAGAGTTCTGTGCAGCAATCATTCCCATGTGTGAGGAACATTCCTGGTTACTTAGAGAAGGTTTCAGAGGATGGTTTAATAGACAGGGCATTGGATTAGGATTTAGGAGAACTGGATTCCATTCTTGACTCTGCTACAAACTTACTGGGAGACGTTGGGCAAGTCACTTAATTTACCATGTGTAACTTTTCCCCATCTGCAAATTAAGGGTAATACTTCCCTTCTTCAATTAAATCCATTAATAATTAAGAGGTGCTTGCATACTACGGGGATGAGGACTTTATAAGTATTTAGATAGATAAACGTTACACAAGGATTGTGATGGCACGGTAATTGAGACTACATTGTGTTGACAGCCAAATGGTAGTGCAGAGCAGACAACTGCCTCTTTAGATGACCCTTAATGCATCACGTTCTCTTCTGTAGCAGCTATAGTCCCTTCACTTCTATCATGTATTCAAAAATGTAAGAAAATAAAGATGAAACAGTGTCCAAAGCAGCACAGGTGAGCTCCAGAGTGTCCTTAAGGAGCAAGTATATCTGTACATTTTCCCGCCCCACACCCAAAATACACGTGTTTGCATTGCATGGAATAACAGTTTGTGAGTCATTTTAATAGAGTCAGAATCTAAGCAGTGACATTCTGCCATCCCCAGGGGATTTGCCACTTGCTATAGTGTGTGTTATTGAATGACAAACTACAGGATTGCATAAAACATCTGCAGAATGTCACTGTCTAAGTTACTGTTCACCCGTGTTTCAGCTCACTGCTTCTGTTCGGAGTGCATGCTTTGGCACACAGGGTACATAAGAAGCTTACTTATACACAGGGAACGAGGGGCCCAAGGAACTGCAAACAGGTATACGTTATATGGAAGTAACATGAGAAATTGCACTGCAAACTTTCCCTCATAAATAATGGGCCTTTTAATGGGTTGTTGTATATTGAACTGTTGTGCTGAAGCATCTTGCAGAAAAATTCCTCACCGTGTCACCTTGGCTATGGACTTACAGCAGTAAAGGAAATACAGCCTTGGGCAATGCCATCTTAAATAATTAAGGACTGCACTTCCTTAAGTTGTAAGTTAATTATCTCTCAAAATTTGATTTTCCATGGGGGGAAGGGGAGGTGGGAAAAAACAGCTACAGAACTGACTGAAAACTTTCAGTGATCGAAATCTTGAAAAAAAACCAAAACAACTCATTGCATTAGCATTTTATTCCTTGTGTCCATTACTTACATAGTCAGTTATGAAACCATTAAAGTCTTACACTAATACTATTTCCTTGAAGAAAACTTTGCTATTGTGAAGTTAAGGTGTGGTGACTATCTCGCTAACGGTTCTCTAATCCTTGGAAGGATGTTGTAGTTGGCCCAAATAAAATCCCAACCATTAAGAAGGTCAGAAAATTCAGAGTAAAGGTTTCAAAACATGGAATTTATATTCATAGCAGTAAAGGAAAACAAATATTTAATTTTATCTGATTTACCATGAAGTCCAGTAAACAATATTTCTTTGGAGTTCATACATCATTGACCATGCAAACTATAAAGGCATTTATTTGTTAAAGCATGATTGATTAATTAGCAGGAGTAAGCCATCCCTTCATATAAGGCATGGCAGATTCTCTCAAACTGAATTTGAGGACGAGGACTATGGAAAGTCACTCATATTTTGGTCCAGACCAAAAACAATGTTGTAGGCTAAATCTGACTCCAAGACTAGCAAGTCACACCAATTCTCTCCCTCCAGGGTTGAACGATTACACTAATGAAGATCAGCCTCCAGCAGGGCCTGGCTCCAAATCTTTACAGCCATGTTGTTTGCTCCCCAAGACAGCATTTCGCATGTATATTTCAGAGATGGAGTTTTGTCTCTCAATAATTCACTGACATAGATGTCCCCAGTGCAGAATTTCTAACATTTGCAATACTCTGAATACTATGCTGCACATCTTTGCCTCACCAGGGTACTGCTTTCTCCTTTGCAATGAAATAAGTCAATCTCTCTGGGAAAATTCCCAGCCTCTTCTTAGAAAGCTGCAACAGAGAAATAGAGTAGCAACTGATCCCAGCCTGTTTTTTTTTTGTTATTCAGACAAATGTTAATCACTAATCAGCATCTACCTTAAATCACCATTAACATCCTGACTAGCTTTCTTTCTCTATTTCTCCAGGCAACAAGCCCAGTTGTTTCCCATTGATACTAGCAAAATAAATCCCTAAGAGACAGAGCCAACATTTCTGTCTCAGAAGAAAAACTTCTTGTATTACAGCCCTATAAAACATCAATCAGCAATTGGCTATGTTCCTTTCTTCACCTATAGCAGTCTCAAGGCTCTGCATGATCTGCAGTCCCTCCAGCTGTTAGTAACTTAATTGAAATATTGATCAAAATAAAAGCCATTCCCCCAAAATTTGCACTATTACCACTAACCATAATTTAGTCATGTTTTATTATGCAGTGACAGCCTAAACCTAATGCAAGTAAAGAATACAATAACAATATTCAAAAACGGCTGTTTCCATAATCTCATGACAAGTGAATATAGGGCCAGATCCTCAGCTAGTGTAAACTGACATAGATCCGCTGATTTTAATGAAACTTCACAAGTTTGCACCCAGCTCATAATGTGTACATGACAAAGAAAACAATTATAAATCTGCGGCTTCATTTTCTTTACTTCTTATATTTGGCTGAGAGCCAAGGTCTGCCCCAGATTCAGGTTCCGATGCATAAGCCCCTTGCTCCTAAATTCACAGTGGTTTGTTAATCAGGCTTTCCAATGAAAAGCGAGGAAAGAGAGTTGCCCAGCTGTTTCACAGGTCTTCAAGGGCAGAAGCCTATAGAGCAGCCGAACCCATCATGCTCAAAACCAAGGTATATTGTGTTAAAATCCATGGTTTTATTAATTTTTTATATCTGTGACCAAATGGTCAGAGAGAAAAGAGATTATTGACTGCAGAACTAGACAACATAACACCTATGTTTTGTTCCTGTAGATTTATTTTGAGAGTAAGCAGGTCAGCACAGAGAGAGAGAGAGAGAGACTGAAGGATGATTGACATGCTGAAAGGTAAAGATTTGCCTTGCACAGGAGACTACGGCGGTTTTAGATGCTTGTGGAGCATCTAGCAACGCTTTGTGTGCAGCGTCAGCTCCAGATGAGAGGATGCAACTTAGCGAAATGGCAGCCTCTAAACCGGAATCCCATGGCAAAAGAACAAATAAAAGAGCAACCCTGATATTCCTGACTGGGAGGTGACAAGTCACTAAATGCCAGCTACGGCATCGTTTCAAAGCGGGGGAAAAGAAAACGTTAAACTCAAAGCCTTGCTCGTTTCATTTGCTGTTCTGACCCAACTCAGCTTAGTGCAATTGCAGGGAGTTGGAAGAGGGGAGAAGCAGCCATTTTCTTTACACCCGAACTAGGACCAAAAGGGATGTGGAGGGGGAAGTCGCCACAATGTTTTTGACATTCTACTCAACAGCATATAAGCAGCCAGAGCGAACCCCGCACAAGGTCTAAGCCCTTATTAGGTGTCACTTAAGCAAGCAGTGCATGGGCCTTGTACTGGCCATCTGCCCAGGGTGAATTTCATCCCAGACAACAGGGGCACTGGAACAATTTGTACGGGGGGCGGGGGGGGGGTGCCAAGAGCCACTGAACCAAGCTGTAAACCTGGAATATGATGGAAACCCCTTCAAGCCAGGGAGTGCGGCAGCACCCCCAGCACCCCTAATTCCAGCACCCATGCCGGACAATCAGCTGCAGGCTACATTAATGCACTGCTCTTTGTAGGTGAGGAGGTATCCATATTGCCTTATGGTAATTCCCTCAGGGCGCCATAGGATTTCTATTCAATACCATTCTACCATGAGGAACAACGGAGGCCTGGCTTATCTGGTTTCTATCCTATTTCCTTATTTTTAAGTTATTTCTTGACAAATCCTCCCAGGCTTGAAGGTAGTACTGGATCTTCCCTCCCTTCAGACACACTGAAATGTTTTCTCCACCTCTTTGCTTGGCCAGACTGCCCAATCATTTTTACTACTATGTTTTTTATGATTCATTCTTAAATGTGATGTACAAGGACAGGCAGAAAGAAATACAAATAGAGGAGTATGGACAGACTTGTCATTCTGGATAGTAGTTCAATGTTTTACCAACAGGTTTTAGAGATATACATAACTAGATTTCATCCACTGAATCCGAATAGCCATACCAAACATGCTTTGCTTTTGAATACTAAACCCGTTTTGTTTTAAAAAGAGGCTGTGAGTCTGAGTGGAAAGGGCACTGGACGGGGAGTTAGGAGACGTGAGTTTTATTCCCTGTCTTGTTGTGTGACCTTAGGCAAATCAGTGAGGCCTTGTTTTCACTGCAAGTTAGCACATGGGAGTGACTGAACTCGAGTTAGCCCTGCTTGCCTGAGAGCAGACACGCTGCCCAGTGACATGGGAGTTATTCAGAGTGATTGGATGAGCAGCACAGAGGGACTGCATTAGCTGTAATGAGTTATTGCAACTCAATTTGTTGCATCCCCCACAGCATTACTAGCTCAAGCATCAGCAGCACACTTCAACAACCCCTCCCCCCGGGCCAAAAAAATAATTCCTCCCACCCCCCACCCCCACAGGCCAGATAGCTCAAGCTTAAAGTCCCACTTAACTCAAGATTTTTGGGGTTGGGGGCAGGAGTTGAGTTAGGGGGTGACACTTGAATTATAACTCAAGCATACTGTATGGGGAAGACACTCTTAGCCTCTCTGTACCTGTTTTCCCCTCCCATCTTTGTTGCATTTATTTTGAGTAATTTCCCCAGTGACGTGTTTTATGATGCCTAGCACAAAGGGACCTGATCTCACTTGCGTGCTACTGTAAAGAAAATAAAGAATTAACTTGAATATGAAAATTGGGGGTTTCCTCTCCCACATTTTTCCATCGTCTAACTCTATCTCAATAGCATTTAAAATAAAATTTTCAGTCTTTGGTGCAGGATGCTGAAAATACCTTAAAGTACAAACAACAAATATTTTGCTTTGCACAATTGTTGAAGCATTTGAGAAAAATCTTTCCCATCCAGTAGCATGGATGTCATTTGGGCTATTTAATTTACAAATCTGTTTATCAGAATCTAATCAAAGGTTTTAAGCTAGCAGAGAAACAAAATTAGTTAGATTTCTCAATAATCGCTTCTCTTAGCTGCGGGAAAAGAAAAACATGAGATGAAAGAGCCTTCACTCTGTTATTGAAGTTAGAAGGATGTTGAAAATAGGCCAATGGTCCTCCTTGAAAAAGCTAAGAAAGGCTCTAGGAGTCTAATTAGTAGAAAAATATGCCCTTTCATTGACTTTTCAGTCAGAAGAAATGCAAAAACAAGGGACTGTCTATTCAAGATCACAAACGGGACAGAAGCAATTTTATACACATATTCCTCAGAGGATTCTGGATAATGCACAGTGCTTCAAGACTTTGCCAATCTACATATTTTTGGCCTTTAGCAAGATAAATTATGAGACAGTGAAAATTATACTTTTTAACCTTAAGTAAAAATAAAAATATCCCGTTCTCTTTTTAATAGTTCCTTCACATGATACCTGAAAATTAGACTGTGTTTCCAGTCAGTGCAGAAGGATTCTGTAGGTGGAACCAATTACTGAAAGGATATTTATATTTTTCAGCTGATGGTGGATAATACCTGGATAGAGACTCTTTGGAAGTGCAAGAGGCAATATGGGGATTCTGTCTCAAAGCATGACACAGCAATAAAAACTGGCACTTACTAAGTCTTCTTGCTACATGGCATACAATGGATGCTTTATAACCAAGCTGGCTGTGTATGATTAAAATAAAGACACAGAAGTAGCATTATATAGAGTAACACACCCAGGACTGGGAGAACTCATAGGTTTTCACTTTGTCCAATAGCTCATCATAATATGACTGCACTTTTATAAAAATTCCCAAACATCAGCTGGGTTGGCTGTATACCAGTACTGTTATGTAGGTAAATAATATTGTCCCTGTTTCACAGACGGCAAAACAGAGGCTCAGAAAGTCTATGGACCTGATTCTGCAAACCTTACCTACACCAAGTAATACAATGGGACCTCTCATATGAGTACTATTCAGAGTGTAGAATCGGGTTGTAAGGGACTTGTTCAAGGTCACAGAAGGAGCCAGTATAAAAATCAGGATTAGAATTTATCTGAAGTGACCCCCCAGTGTGTTGTGTCTTTTGCTCTTTACATAACATTCATAATATGAAGGAACCACACGGGCACAGAGGGGTCCATATCACTTTGCTAGGCCATGCTTAGCAATATGTACACACTGCTCCTCTGGCAGGGTTCTGGTGGCTTCTGAAATGTAGCAGACAGTGAGGGCCTCTAGAGGGGACACAAACTATTTAAAGGAACACTACCCAATTAGTGCCATGCAGAGTTCACAGTGTCCATCAGGCAAATCATTTAGTGTTTCCATCCATAAAATGGGGGCAATGAGGTTTAACTACCACATAGGGATGGAATGAAGGTTAACTACATGGGCAAACTGGCATGTAAGCAGCTGCCATCTCTTTCTGCAAACCACTTTCAGGGCCCTGGCTTGTTTTCCTCCTCAAGATGGAGACTGCAAGCCACCTTGGGGTATGTCAACACCACAGTTAAACACCCGTGGCTGGCCCGTGTCATCTGCCCCAGGCTCATTGTATGGCTCAGGCTGGGATCCATGCTCTGGGACCTTGTGAGGCAGGAGGGTCCTAGAGGCCAGGGTCCAGCCCAAACATCTACAATGCGATTTTACAGCCCCGTAGTCTGAGCCCGGCGAGCCCAAACCAGCTGACACAGGCCAGCTGCAGGTATTTAATTGTAGTGTAGACATCCCATTAGTAGCCCAACTTTCTGAAAGGGAGATGCCTATTGAGGCTTGTCTGATGTTAAGTGGGAAAAGGGGAATTGTGGGTCATTACGTCCCAGGAAGATGGGGCCATGGACAGGAGAGCAGGGAACGAAATAAGAGAAAGGGTCTCCCTGTCACACAAAATGGCAACTTCCCTGCAAGATTGTTCCTTTAATGGGTTACCTACAATGTTCACTTTAAAAAAAAAAAGAAGCTGTCCCACTGATGAAATGAATGTGGAAAAAAAGACAGTGGAGTTCTTGCCCTCACCACTAGAAAGCGCTATGCTGTTCCTCAGAGTCATATTTCTGAATCCCGTCTGCAACCCTCAAGAATCATGAGGCTTATTCCCTTTGTTGATGTTGGACTTGTTTTTAAGGTCAATAAAAGCCACTGAGCAAGAGCAAGAGAAGTCAAAGGAGCCCGGCAAAAGGATTTGTGTGTGTTTGTTCTTGTTTCTTCCTGGAATGCTGCAATCCACAAGTCCTTGCCACTGTCCAGAAGCAAGCCACTAACTCGATTCCAACAGCCTAGAAACTGAAATTACACCTGGATAAATTATTCAAATATTTGTGTCTATTTAAAGGGCTTTTATGGACTTTTCAGTTAAATAAAATATGAAAATGGCATGCTCAAGAGTGGTCATGGGGCACCCCTGCCAGAGTTGGGAGCATGGGATGGTTTTAGCAATCGCTCCATGGATATAATTAAATGGCCTGGGAGTCCAATGCTGCGGTCTTTCCCCAGGAAGAAGGGCAAGGGGTCTTCTGCCCAAGTAAAGACTGCATGATGTAAGTCCCATGTGTGAAAACTGCGGCATAATGCTAGCCAGGGATACGGGGCATCATTCATTTTGAAATGCTTCAAATATTAATAAAGGTATTTCTGTGCAGCAAGATGAAAATGATTAGGGCACTTAAGGCAATCCCTGGAATTTAAAGGGCAATCCTTTGCAGAGAGCTTGATATTTTTTCCATTTTCCTCTATCCCTGTTGTTTCTAGAAATGTAAGCTCATAATAGAACAGGATCCAGGAGAAGAGGACACACGTTTCCCATAAGTTTGCTCAGTTCTTTTGGATGGCAGAGCTGTTTTAGAAATGGCAAAGCTCAGCACTTGGAGTGAGGTTATGAGTTGGACTGTGTGCTCGCACAAAGGACTGAGAACCTCCTCCCCGCACTTATACCCTTACGTGCACTGTCTGGACCATGGGCTGGACATGCAGGAGCAAGCAGAGCTACATGGCTACTTACACCCTTTCCAGAGAAGGTGGCCAGGAAGTAGGGTTGCCAACTTTCTAATTGCACAAAATCGAACACGCTAGCCCTTCCCTGAGACCCCCCTTCCCCGAACCTCCCCCCGCCCCGCTCCCTACATTCCCCCTCCCTCTGTGGCTCGTTCTCCCCCACCCTCACTCACTTTTACAGGGCTGGGACAGGGGGTTGGGGTGTGGGAGGGGGTGAGGGCTCAACTGGGGATGTGGGCTCTGGGGTGGGTCCAGAAATGGGGGGTTCAGGGTCTCAGAGGGGGCTCTGGGTTGGAGCAGGGGGTTGGGGGGCGAGGAGGTGAGGGCTCTGGGATGGGGCCAAGGATGAGGGATTTGGGGTGCAGGAAGGGGCTCCAGGTTTGGGGGGGCTCAGAACTGGGGCAGGAAATTGGGGCACAGGGTTGGGGCGCGGGCTTACCTCCAGTGGCTCCTGGTCAGCGGAGGTGCTAAGACAGGCTCCCTGCCTGTCCTGGCACTGCGGACCGCGCTGTGCCCCGGAAGCAGCCAGCAGCAGGTCCGGCTCCTAGGGGGAGGCTCTTGCCTGCAACATCTCTGGTATAGGAATCTCCCTCACAACTTTTTAGTTAACAAATCTGAGGAACTGTCCCAGATTGATGTGTCAGTGGAAGGTTTTGGAAGAAATCGGTAAGTTAAACATTAAGAAGTCATCAGACTCAGATGGTATTCACCCAAAAGTTCTGAAGGAACTCAAATACAAAATTGCAGAACTAGTAGGTGTGGTATGTAACCTTTCATCTAAATCAGCCTCTGTACCAGATGACAGGAGGATAGCTAATCTAATGCCTATTTTTAAGAACAGCTCCAGAGGCAATCCTGGCATTTAATTTTTCCCTTTACTTCCTTGCCATGCTGTTTGGATATATCAAGTTGCCTCCTTTACAATTGGCTTTGTCCCTCTTGCCTAATTAATCAGCTTTGTGACCTCACAATCCATCACTGTGAACAGGTTTGTCACAAACATTAGCTTTGTGAATAGAGGGGAAGGATGGTGATTAGGCTGCTAGCCTGGGACCCAGGAGACCTGAGTTCACTTTGTTGCCCTACCGAACACGTGCTGTGAGATTGTCAACAAGTCCCTCAGGACCAGATCCTCAAAGGTATGTAAGGACCTAACTCCTTGTCAATGCAACTGACTGCAATCAGTGGAAGTGAGGTACCTAAATACTGTCGAGGATCTGGGTCCTAGCCTCTCCGCGCTAAGTGTAAAATGCTGATAATGGCACTTCCCTACTTTACATGGTCATTGTGAGCATAACAGCATTAATGACTGTGTGGGCCTCAGATAGCTGACTCAATGACTTGGGTCCCAAGAGAAGGGTAAAATGAGAACTTCTGTTTATACACAAATGTCCTGGAGCTAGGAACAGGCCTAAACAAATCCAAGACCTAGACAGCTTGGGAAAGGTCAGATCTTGACTTTGGCCTGTTGTAGAGATGGGAATAGTGATAAACAAACTCTGGCTCTGATCCTCTCAAATCCAGATCCCAGCTCTGCTTAGGGCCAAATCCTGCCATTCTTTTGCCATTCAGGCAAAAACCCCACAGCTTTCATGACAGATTTGCTTGTGAGAGGATGGCAGGATTAGACCCTAACGAGTTAGAAACTATGAGAAAGAGACAGAGACTATGATGCTGCAGTAGAGACACTCAGGTCAACAGTGTGAAAAGCAGATTGAAGCAAGGCAGCTCTGCCAAGAGCAAGTGCTGTAATTCAAGTGTGCTAGAAAAAAGGTGAGGAGAAAGGAGGGCTACGATGGGATGTTAGTGGTCAGTGGTGGTGGGCAATTACAAATGTCTGGGGAAGAGGACCTTACGAGAAATCAATTCAACTGCTCTGGCAGGGAAGCTTTAGGAGGGATCCGTCCTATACGTACTGGCTAAAAGGTCAACATGCAATGGAAGGGGGAGGGAATGTGGCCAGGTAAGTAAAATAGAAGGTGAAAATCCAGATGTTCTGATGCTTCAAGAGGTTCAAGGACATACCAAAAAATAATTATCACTTTTGCTACTCTGCAGCTTGAGTGCTCTGACCGGTCAAGCCTAAAGCGAAATCGTTTGTTCTCTTTTGTGTAACAGGCAAGCAAATACAATCAAGGGAAGGAGCAAGGGTTCCACACCTTAGTGATTTATCCTTATTGCACCACTCTGAGGTTAGAATAACTGTCTGGGAGCCAAAGAAAAACAACAGCATACCTATTTGTGCCTTTGCTGCAAGCATAATTAAGTGATCTGCTTTTTGCACAGCAGACATCTAATTAAAACAAGGCGGGAGAAGAGAAAAAGAGAGCACAAAATATGTATTTCAGAAGCTTGAAGAACAGAGGAATGTATCATAAAAGCTTGCAAATAACATCACTAAATTCATCATCACTCTGCTGTAGGCAGCTGTAATATAGTGTGCAGACTCACTTGCTATTTTCTATCCGCCTATTTTCAGCAACCTTTGAATAGCCCCCAGAGCCCACACTCATTCTGAACACTCTCCAAGGAAATTAAAGAATGCCACCTGATTGGACCCTCCGGCCACACCCTCTGGAAATAGCTAATGCTGAGTCAAAAATGACCAATCCAAGACACTGTAAATGGAGCTGGAGTCACCTTTCATTCTCCTTTGACTCCTCTCTATTCCCTGCCTTCCTGCTACAAGGCTTTTTCGATACCATTAACTAAAATACTGTGCAGTGCAAACAAGGCTCTCCTTGAGTCCAAATCCCAGTGGAGCTCAGTGGTAGCTCTCCCAGACTAAGGCTTTGGCCCTAGGAGAGAGCTCTTCCGTCAGATTAATTACTCCAGCCCCCGCAAGCAGCAGTAGCTGTGTTGGCAGGAGACGGTCTCCCTCTGACATAGTGCTGTTCATACCAGTGCTTAAATTGGCATAAGTTAACTTGCTCAGTGGGATGGCTAATTCACACCCCTGAGTGACGCAACTTATGTTGATTTGATCAACTTATGTTGATTATGTTGTCATTAAGCTATAGTGTAGCCGTACCCTTAAGCTACACAACACATTGAAGGGCACAATGTTGCTTTGACTGTGGAGGGCATGGACAAGGTGATCTCACTGTTTTGCGTTGTTTTTCTTTTTTCCTGATTGTTGTGAGTTTCTGCCAATTCCTCAGGTAACTATATTGAGCCTGATCTAAAGTCAACAAGTGCCTCTCTGATGACTTCAGTGGGTTTTGGAACAGGCTCATTTGGGGCAATAGCATCCAAAGCCTGGCTGTACACAATGCCCAATATAAGGGCAATCTGGCGAAGAGTTCAACGCGTGCTTACTTTTAAAAACATAAGTAATTCCACTGGGATTCTTACAAGGATGTTAATGGGACTATTCACATGCTTAAGTGTTTTGCTAGATCAGGGCCTTAGTAGGTGATGTGTACGTATGAGATTTTCAAAGGGCTTGAATTTCTTGCTGCAGATCTGAACTTTATCAGCCTTACTTATCTGATAGATTCTCTTAAGTACAATGCCCAGCTTTTTCTGTTCCAAGCTCTGTGAACTTGTGAGCGAGAAATATTCACATTAACATGGTCAGGTATATCATGAAGTTAAGGCATTTGGTTGAACAATGAATCGGCACTAAAGTTCATGAAAGTCTTTGGTTTCGCTTTTGTCATTAGATTCATAGTCAATTAAAAATCTGGACATAGAGAGTTTTATGGGAATGCTACATTGATAAAAATGGGGAGGAAGGGGCAGGAAGGAATTGAGTTATGATGAAGCCAAGGCAGTCGATCTGGAAGAAATAATTATTTTTCTATAACTGGCCAGGGAATGGAGGATCCATTATGTGGATGAATTGAAAGAGCAGAGGCAATTTGTCAGTCTGACTTGTTTGAGTGAGTGAGTAACTTCAATTTCTAAGTTATTTTTCTTTCATTGTCACATAGGAATGTGTTTTACATTTCAAGCTCTTCTTATGCTGCCCTGAATGTAAGAAAGGAAAGGGTAGGACTCACACTGACTAAAGGTAGCAATATTTTCACAGTGGCATCCCGTGATACAGCTAAACTACAGAGAAGACATCAGAATTTCCAGGTTTCAGGGGATTTAGAATTTGGCTGGAAAAGATTCACTCCAGATGGAAATTTGGAATTCAAAGGCACAGCACAAGAGCAATATGTTTTGTCTTTTGAGTGCTTTTGTTCATTTTTTAAAAAATGTGAGTGCAAGAAAGTGTATGGGTTTCTAATGCTTTTTACCTTAAAAAGCTAAAACCACATAAGCATTCACTGTGCATTGATTCTTAATAAGCATTCCAAAATAGTGTTTTCAAAGTGAAATTGTGGGGGGTGCTAGTGCATATTATAGAATGCGAAATTCTTTTAAAGAAATTAGAGATTAAGGATGAGTTTTTCAAAAACATCAAAAGGTAACAAGGTCAGTGGGACTTGTGCTCCTATGACACTTTTCAAAATCTCCCCCTGCAATGCAGATATGGATGTAAGCAGGTAAAGTTCCTACCTACTCCAAAGAATGTACAAAATGCATACATGTACCCTCTGGGGCCTGATTTTCAAAAGACCTCGGCATACTGGGCCCAGAAATGCCAGGTCCTAAGCACTTTTGAAAAACCAGCCCTTATTACACCTAGTTTCAAGCTAACCGAATACACTTCATCTAATCTCAGAGCAGTTTGTCAGTGACCAGAACATAGGTGGTCAGGCCTCATGGTTAGAGCAAGAACTAGGAATCAGAGCCTAGGATCAGGGTCAGAGGCTAGGTGTCAAAGCCAAAGAGCAGAGCCAAAGTTAAAAGCTAGGAATCAGAGCCAAGGGGCAGGACCTGGTGACCTGGAGTGAGGTAGGGCTGGGAACAAGCAGACATAGGCACCACCACAGCTGCTTTGCGCAGCTCGTGAGTTGTGGCTGCTGGGTTTAAGAGCCAGTCTCCTGACTTTTCCAACTAACCAGGCAATGTAGCCAATCAGGCAGCCTCCTGCAGGCCACCTGCACTCAGTGGGTTGCCCAGAGAGTCCCTGCATTGCAGGCTGACTGTGCTGCAGGCCCTGATTCCGACAGCGATCAGGCACTGCACGTAAGGGTGATTCTGCCGGAAAGCCTTCCATCCACACGCAGAGAATCCATCCTACAATCGGTTCCACACCCGTAATCATTTTTGTTGCCCTTCTCTGTACCTTTTCCAAATCCAAGGTATCTTTTTTGAGATGGGGAGAGGAGAACTTAGTAATTAAGGTGTGGATATACCATGGTTTTATATAGTGCCATGATGATATTTTCTGTCTTATTATCTAATCTCTTTCCTAATGGTTCCTAACATTCTGTTCGCTTTTTTGACTGCTGCTGCACAATGACTCCAAGATCTCTTTCTTGAGTGGTAATGGCTAAATTAGACCCCATCTAATTGATGAATAGTTGAAATTATTTTTTCCAGTGTGCATTACTTTGCACTTATCAACACTGAACTATAAAAAAGGCCATGAGTGATGCCAATGCAAATCAAGCTGTTACTGGGGGGGAAAGGGGGAGGAGCGGGGGAAGCAAAAAACCTTCTTTAATCCTCTGAGACACAATTAAAACCTTAAAACAAGATTTTGAAGAGGACCATGTTACTGCTTTGTTTCATGTATGAAACTGAAAATGAACTAGGAATTTCTAACATAAAGGGATCCTTTCATCCCATCTTAGCTACTTGATTCAAAGTTTAAGAATAATGAACCCTCAGGGTCCTGTTCTCCTTTCACACCAGCATAAACCAGAAACACTTCCACTGACAGCAGTGGGATCACAGTGGTGCAAAACCCATGGAAGAGGGAAGATAAATCAGGCCCTCATTTCTTACTGGTACCTATCTTTGCAAGTTTGGGCTCGTCATGGTTAAACAGGCAAGCCAGTTTGGGCTTAGATGGCTGCAGGAGGAGTTATTGCTACATGCCCAGAGGGAATGCCCTCTCTTTCATAGAGAGTGATTTATTTTTCATATCAGTTTGGACTCAGCCATTTCCCCCTGCACCCCAGAAACAAAGTCATTCAATGGAACAAAGCTATGTGAGATGACTTCTAAAGAATAAGCAGCTATCTCAGCCTAGGATAAGAAATAAGATATTTGGAAATTAAAAGCCAGCTTTATGCTACAGGCTCCTTTCATTCTTCTATCTCTAAATGTGAAAGAAAAATGTAGGAGAAAAGCTTGTAAAGATTCAGACAACCCATGAAAAATGGAAAGTGCCTTTTTCATCTGAAAGACTTTCTTTTTGTCAGGTTAAATGCACATTCATTTAATCTGTTTAACCAGATCAGCCCCAGTATAGTTAAGCAATGAAAACACCAAACCTTGGCGCTTAAGTCTGGAAGCCTTAAGACAATCTTCCTTTCTCTTAGATAAGACCGAGGCATTCCATCTTGGCTTAAAATAATCATAATTATGTTTCTAAACAGTCAAGGACTGGAGAGTTTAAAATTCTGCAGAGAGAGATGAAGTTTCCTGTTCATTGTATGGGCTAATCTTTTTTAATAAGGGAAGTTAATGTGATATTGATTCGGGGGGCAGGGGATACTCTGCCATATTGCGATAGAGGCAAAGGGGGAAGGGTAGATAGCCACAGGGGATTAATTTTTTATTCATTCTCAGAACTCTCCAAGCGAATCTCAAATCGCCAAACCTACGAAGCCTTTTCCGTGACATTAAACTTCTTCCACTTTACACCTCACCTCTACAAGGCTGTTTCTCTCCCTTTCTGAGCATGTATGTAACTGAAAAGTAAGGTTATTCCTTGCTCTGAAGTGTTGGAGTTTAGTTAGCAGCTGTGATGGTATCAGCCAATATGTTGCTTTTTAATGACATCACTCATACATTATGAATGAGGAATTTGGAAGAGCAGAAAAAAAAGGCAGCTTGCATAATCGTTAACTGTTCAACTGCTTGAAGAGCTTTGTATAGAAAGTAATAAATCCTCCAACCTTCTTGTTTGTAAGAACAAGTTGGCACCGCACCTGGCTTCTGATCGATGTAAGAAGGAATCATGGTCAAACCACAAATCACATTAATAGGTTTTCATGAGTTTAGAAGAAGTCTGGCCTTTAGAATTCATGAGCTTTCTTCTCCCTAAATAAAATTCACCTGTTTAGTCCAAAACCTTCTCTCACAGACAGCAATTTGACCAGCAAGCTGTTAAGCATTTAGGTACATACAGCAGCTCAAACACATACTGGTATATGTTGGCTCTTATCAGCAACAGTGCTCACCTCACTGCCACTTTTGGAGGAGCCAGCAGAGGTGAGCTTCTTGGTAGCCTTAGCTGTACAGCTTTTATGCCCTCCTTTGACATTTTCCTTCCTACTTTTGTCTCAGGAGCCCTGATATTTCAGTCCTACTACCCTCAGGCTGAAGATGGGCCTGAACTGTGAATTTTTTTTAAAGTTCAGGAGTATTTGGGCCCTGGGTTTTCAGTGTGGGCCCAAACTACTTCAGTCTAAATAAGAAAAATAATTTTCTTGTGGAACATGGTTTAATGAGTCTGAAAGAGAAAGTTGATAATTGCAAGCAGGTCTACAAAGGCACTGATAGCATCTTGGCACATCCCAATGCCATGCCCTGCTTCTCCTTAGAATAGCTGTAATTATGATCAATGAGGAAGTTCACATCTCTTGGAGGTACTGTTTCTGACTCTCGGCAAACTCAGATATGCTTAGGTCTCATTTTCAAGCTTGTCTTTGCATCGATAAAGGATAGAAAAAATTTTTAAAAAATGAAAACTGGGATTCTAATCTCATCACGTGACTAAATGAGCTAGGGCCCCAGGCCTGGACCTATAATACCAATGCCTTAATCTAGCCCTGATTGCTTGATTAGATTTGGAGAGGACAGGGTTGTGAGGATTTTTATTAGGGTCATGTACTGCCAACATGACTGAATGGCATGCTTAGAGCAGGTTGGAGGATGACAATTGCATGTTGCAGCAACTACCAAAGTTTCTGCATTAGAATGAAACAAAAATCTTTATTGAAAACATTCAAAAATGGAATGGTGTCAACATGTCCACCTTCAGATCAAAACCTGAGCTTTCCAATTCAGCAAATGGGTGTGTGTGTACAGTCTGTTTAGGGGGTCTGCAAGGGCAGCAGGTTTGTATAATTTTTGGTGGTACCCAGAATGGTCCAAGTCCTGCCCCCCACCACACCTGCCTAAGGCTCTGGGAGGGAGTTTGGGTGAAGGTTCTGGGCTGGGGCAGGGGTTTGGGGTGCAGGAGGGGGGTGCGGACTCTGGGAGGGAGTTTGGGTGCGGGGTGCAGGCTCTGGGCTGGGGCAGGGGGTTGGAGTGTGGGAGGGGGTGAAGGGTGCGGCGCTTACCTCGGTGGCTCCCGAAAGCAACCCACACACCCCTCTGGCAGCAGCTCATAGGCGGGGGGGGGGGGGGGAGAGGGCAGGGGTCTCCGCATGCTGCTGCCCCCAGGCACCGTCCCCACATCTCCCAATGGCCTCAGTTCCAATGGCAGAGTCGGTGCTCAAGGTGGGGGCAGCGCATGGAGAAATTCCCCCCCAGGGGCAGCAGGGATGTGCCAGCCGCATCCGGGAGTGGCATGCCACATGTGGGAGGGCCAGCAGGAATCCGCTTTAGCCCCGCTGCCCTGCCAGTGATGGTGGCAGGGGCCCCCCGGGTCCTTTTAAATCATCCGGGGGTGACAGGTGAGGCCGGGAGATGCTCCGGGGGATGCGTGCGTGGGTGTCAGGCGGGGCCAGGGGAGAGACCCGGCCCTGACCATTGGTGAAGCTGGCCCCCGTGCTCTGAATATTCCTGGAGCATAGGCACCACGGGCCCATACAACTCGCCGCCCCGGGGCGTTGGCCTGTAGAAGACCCAGATTCAAGTCCTTAATATGTCTAATTCAAAGTGATTTGGGTTGAAAAACTTTTCTGAATCAGGTAGCGCCAGAATGTGACCCTAAGTCTCCCACCTCATAGGCTACTGTCCTATCTACCCAGCTAGAGATTGTGAGAAAGAACCATGTCTGCCTGTCTCTCTCTCTCTCTCCCTAGAGATTCGATGACATTTCATTCAGTCAGAAACGTTCCAAGCCGGTCTCTGCTCATCCTGCGGATTTGTCCTCCCGGAGGTTCAGTTGTGCTAAAAAGGCACCGGCCTGCGCACGCGGCGATGGAGCTGCACTGTTCCAGGAGTGACTGGCACTCCCCAGTGGAAGGCAAGAACGCCAGGCGCACTATCCTCGCCGCGGCCAGCCAATGCTGCTGCCCAATATAGGGAGCGAGGGGAAGGATTATGTCCTTGTCTTCTCCCGACTGTGTCCCACGGACATCAGAGGAGTGCAGGGACTCTGACTTTCACAGGATAAGGTGATGCAAGGAGGTGGATACCTGCACCGGTCCAGACACAACCTATACCTCTTCTAAGCAGAAACCCAAAGGCCTGGAGACTCCTAGTAAATTACCAGCGGATGTCCTCTTTCTTTGGGTGGCTGTGTTAGAATATGGTAATTTACTTTATAAAGGAAGGCGGAGAATTTCACTCACTTTTTTCTTAAAGGGAACATGGCTTTTAATTGAGTTCCTTCTTTGTGGTAGCTCAGGCAATTAATGTTTTCCTTAATAAGTTATGAAAAGATCCCTCCTTTCTATTAAATGATTTGTAAGATTGCAGTTTGCTTTTCATTCCATCATCAAGGCACACATCTGTCTTCCCCACCCTCGGCCTTTTGAACTGAGATTCAGGCATTTGGGGCACAGAAGGAGGCACACAACACTCTCTCAGAGAGACACTCGTCTCATGACATTCAGCCAGGGGTGATGCAGCTGAAAGTGATGTTGAACCCAGAAAGAGGGAGATGTGGGGCCTGCCTTGGTAAGCGACTTTGAGGCTATTTCTTCAGTCCTTGATTCTGAATTTGCTTTTGTCTAGATTCACCTACATTAAATATGGGAGTCACAAAATTAAATTCTGTGGCCTGTGTTATGCAGGAAGGAAAACAAGATTATCATAATGGTCCCTTCTGATCTTATAAATCCATGAATTGCTATATTATATTTGTATGTAAATAAATAACACATATTTTAACTGGGAAAATATATTCAGATCTGCACATAGGTATATTATTTCCTCCCTTTAAAAAATTTGCTCCATATGGCGGACAGAATCCTGCGGGGGGGAGGAGAGCAGTCAAAAGGAAAATCTCAGGCATTTCAATCTCCCACTGTAGGCAGGTATGTAGAGAGGTTCCCGGCTTCTCAAGGCAGCTGGTCTCTGAATACACCTCAGGAAGTAAAAACAACATGATCACTTCACTGCAGGGCTCCTTTTTTTGGGCAGGCAGAATTGTTAAAGGCAAAGCATGGCAGATACAAGATCCAAAGAAGAAACAAATTAGGGCAGCCTTGCGCCTGAGTATTGTACACTAGAACCTTCGCAGGTGTGTAAGTTATCATAGACTGCAACTTGCAAAAACGTGAGTGTCTTCTCACAAAAGGATGAGACAAAAGCCTCCCTGGCTGTTTAGGGGCAGCTGTATCTGTCACAGTCCTTTGCAGAGCATCCAGGAGCAATGGAGAACCCAGTGGCTCTTCTTTCATGTCCTCTGAATTGTTGTTCCTGCCAAGGATGCTTTGCTTCTGATTGGCTGTGGGGAGCAGCAGGAAATACATTCTTAAGGCAGAAAACAGTAACCCTGCCGTGATGTCATTTTCTGTTTACTTCTTCTCCGGGCACCTCCAGAGATCTGATGCAGTGAAACTGCAGGGGAGTTTATGATGGATCAAAAAAAAAAAAAAATAAAATAAAATTGCAGCCTTAGAAATCAGCCATAAAAGCTTGGATTCCCGGAAGAAATGAGTCTTTCTAAACAAACAAAGAAGGTGGAGTTCATGCCCCCCCCTTTAATGCAAAAAAATCCTTGATCATGAAGTTCATGAGTCACTTTGTGACCGTGGGCAAATCTTGTAA
Source organism: Eretmochelys imbricata (assembly GCF_965152235.1). Taxonomy (NCBI): domain Eukaryota; kingdom Metazoa; phylum Chordata; order Testudines; family Cheloniidae; genus Eretmochelys; species Eretmochelys imbricata. The sequence continues at coordinate 116,783,893 of NC_135577.1, forward strand.
TTTCTGTGTACTTCCACAAACCCAATAGGCCACAGGCCCAAATGGTCAAACGTGAATTTCCATATACAGGATGCCGAGCATCCAACACTTCTATTGAAGTTGTCCCTGAAAATCAGACCACATATTTACAAGCATGTCCTGGTCTCCCTTATCTTAAAGAAATCCACCTGCACTTTATCCTCTTTATGGCTCACCTCAGCCATGAGGCCTTCAGAACCCTGGCTGGTGATAGCAGCTCGATAGGCAGTAAGCTGTGGTAGTCCCCCTTCCCCTTTCTTTTCCTGCTCTCTTACTCTTACTAACCCCCTACTCCTGTCATGCCCCCCTCTCCCCTTATGCCCTATTCAAATAATAAAATCCAAAAACCAACGTACAAAGCTGGGCCAATTCAACAGACTAATTTTGTAGGTATTATAGCCCCCTCCACTACACTTTGCCGGCTTTGTCTCATTAAAGTGTTAGATCTCCAGGGCAGGGTTTCTGTCTTATCTAGATCTACACAGTGCGCAGCAGTGGGCTCCTGGTTCCAAGCTGGCTCTTTGGGTGGCACCACAGTATTAAATGTTTACTGCTACTGCTATTTATTCTCAGGGCCCTACCAAATTCACAGCCTTGAAAAACACGTCATGGACAGTGAAATCTGGTCTCCTCCCGTGAAATCTGGTCTTTTGTGTACTTTTACCCTCTACTATACAGATTTCATGGGGGAGGCCAGCATTTCTCAAATTGGTGGTTCTAACCCAAAAGGGAGTTGCGCGGGAGAGCGGGGGGGTCGCAAGGGTTTTTTTTAGGAGGTCACGGTATTGCCACCCTTACTTCTGTGCTGCTGCCTTCAGAGCTGGGCGGCCGGAGAGTGGCGGCCGTTGCCTGGGTGCCCGGCTCTGAAGGCAGCGCCCCGCCAGCAGCAGACACCATGCCATGCCATGTCACCCTTACTTCTGTGCTGCTGCCTTCAGAGCTGGGCGGCCGGAGAGTGGCGGCCGTTGCCTGGGTGCCCGGCTCTGAAGGCAGCGCCCCGCCAGCAGCAGACACCATGCCATGCCATGTCACCCTTACTTCTGCGCTGCTGCCTTCAGAGCTGGGCGGCCGGAGAGTGGCGGCTGACTGAGGGCCCCGCTCTGCAGGCAGCAGTGCAGAAGTAAAGGTGGCAATACCTGGACCCCCCTAAAATAACCTTGCGACCCCCCTGCAACTGGCGGCGGCTCTGCCTTCAGAGGTGGGCTCCTGGCCAGCAGCTGTCGCTCTCCAGCTGCCCAGCTCTGAAGGCAGCGCAGAAGTAAGCGTGGCAGTACCACAAGCCCCCTACAATAATCTTGCAACCCCCCCACAACTCCTTTTTGGGTCAGGAGCTCCACAGGTACAGCACGGTGAACTTTCACATTTAAATAGCTGAAATCATGACATTTACGATTTTTAAAATCCTATGACCGTGAAATTGACCAAAATGGACCGTGAATTTGGTAGGGCCCTAATTATTATTATTACATTTAGGTGCCATAATAGGGATTTAGATATCTAACCTTAGGCACCCATCCAATCCCTACCTCACAGGAATACCAGGATGCTTAATTCTTCTTTGCAAAATATTTTGGGATCCCTGAATGAAAGACCCACTGCAAGTACAAAATATAGTGTATCTACATTGAATATAATGTACATTACAATACTACTCAATGCATACATTTCCTTTACACTAATATATAGCATGCTTGTAATAGAAGGATTAAATAACTTAATCACTGGGAAAAATGTATTCTGAAGCTTTAGTTTTTCTCATTACTAATGTGTATTTGGAACATTTTTCATAGCTATGGAACATTACGGTTACATCTAATTACACTTACTCTGACATTTACTGGTGATATTATATTACATACTAATCTTCACATGAAAAATAATATTTTGTCAGGTTTACAGAAGAGAATTCATGTTCTATTCTTTTCATAATTTTGAAAATGAAAATATACTGTGTCTATTTTGTATGTGTATTTTTTAAACAGAGCTCTATTTTATCTTTTCGTGTCAGAAGCAAGACAGAGTAATGACTTCTAAGATTTATTTCCAGTGCTGATTTTGTTTCCAGAGTTGGAGGATTATTGGCACAGATTCTGAGACCCTGCATCACAGTGCAAAAAAATCTTTCATCTACTCTCAGTCTGCTCCCCTAAAGGAGGTATGTTGGAGGTGAAATGGGGTGTCTGGAGCACAGATGGCAGAACAGCCCTTAGTGGGCCATATCTATTGAGTTAAATTAGAGCAGCCCCGAAGCTGCTCTAAAATATGCTGGAGATTGAACATCCCACACTTGCCCAAGGACAGGAGAATAGAAGGGTGGTTTTAAATCATCTTTACTCTGCATCTCTACCTGCCAGATGCATTATGCTCAGCACAGGACTAAAGGACCCGGGCTCAGTGCTGCTACTGCTATTATACTCATTTCTATAGTGCCTCCTGTCATGGCACATCCTACAGATTTCTGTAAGCGTAGATTATACATTTACCTTTGGTACCTTTTTTATTACTCTGACCATTTTAAACAATATTATGTTATACTTGCTTCCTCACAGGTAAATTAATCATCCCTGGCCACTGATACTATTTACTGGAGCTGTGTTATGATAAAATATTTACCGAAAAAAATATATTAATGTTTTTGTCCTTCTATACTAAGCACTCATCGGTATGGCATACTGGATATTACTAGTCTGTAATGGTTATTTCCCAAAGCCTATACACTACAATGTTATTATAAATCAAATCAGTAATATATGAGATTTGTTTCAATATGGTCATGCAAATTCCATAGTTTTTACTTTATGTGGATTGGAAAGTACAGATTCACAGCTTTTAAGGCTGGATGTGAAAATTATGATAATCTAGTCTGACTTTCTATATAACACAGGCCAAAGAATTTTACCCAGTGATTCTTACATCAAGCCCATATCTTGTAGCTGAGCTAGACCATTTCTAAAAAAGACGTCCAGTCTTGATTTAAAGCCTTCAAGTGATTGTGAATCCAACACAGGTAAGTTGTTCTAATGGTTAATTACCCCCACCGTTTAAAATGTGTGCCTTCTCTCTAGCCTAAATGTATATAGCCTCTGCTTCCAGCCACAGGGTGTTGTTTATACCTTTGTCTGCTAGATTAAGGAACCCACTGCTGTCAAGTATCAGAGTGGTAGCCGTGTTAGTCTGTATCCACAAAAACAACGAGGAGTCCGGTGGCACCTTAAAGGCTAACAAATTTATTTGGGCATAAGCTTTCGTGGGTAAAAAAACCTAATAGGGACTGGGGGTGGTTGGCTCACTACAAAAGCAACTTCTCTTGTGATTGTTTTTTCCTACCCCCCCCCCCCCGATGTTCTGGTTTAACTTGGATTTAAACTTGGAGAGTGGTCATTTTGGATGAGCTATTACCAGCAGGAGAGTGAGTTTGTGTGTGTATGGGGGTGGGGGGGGTGAGAAAACCTGGATTTATGCTGGACATGGCCCACCTTGATTACCATGCACATTGTAGGGAGAGTGGTCACTTTGGATGAGCTATTACCAGCAGGATAGTGAGTTTGTGTGTGTGGTTTTTGGGAGGGGGGTGAGGGGGTGAGAGAACCTGGATTTGTGCAGGAAATGGCCCAACTTGATTATCATGCGCATTGTGTAGAGAGTTGTCACTTTGGATGGGCTATCACCAGCAGGAGAGTGAATTTGTGTGGCGGGGTGGAGGGTGAGAAAACCTGGATTTGTGCTGGAAATGGCCCAACTTGATGATCACTTTAGATAAGCTATTACCAGCAGGACAGTGGGGTGGGAGGAGGTATTGTTTCATATTCTCTGTGTGTATATAAAGTCTGCTGCAGTTTCCATGGTATGCATCCGATGAAGTGAGCTGTAGCTCACGAAAGCTCATGCTCAAATAAATTGGTTAATCTCTAAGGTGCCACAAGTACTCCTTTTCTTTTTGCGAATACAGACTAACACGGCTGTTACTCTGAAACTTCTCTTGGAATTGACACCTCCTCATCAATTATTGGGAGTGGACCACATCCAACCTGATTGAATTGGCCCTGTCAACACTGGTTCTCCACTTGTAAGGTAATTCCCTTCCTTCACGTGTCAGTATAATAATGCCTGCATCTGTAATTTTCACTCTATGCATCTGAAAAAGTGGATTTTTTATCCACAAAATCTTAAGCCCAAACGAATTTGTTAGCCTTTAAGGTGCCACCAGACTCCTCGTTGTTCCACTGCTGTCAGATAGCTTCACCCCATGTAGGTACTTGTAGACCATGATTAAGTCATCATTGTTCAGAGGACCAACAGCAGGGCTATGTACCACCAAAGTCCCTTTTAAGCCCTAAGTTATACATGTACAAAATGATTTACATCTCCAGCTTTTCAATGTTTCTATAATAGTTCTTCACCTACAAGAAGTTACATGGAATGTTGATTTTTAAAATTGAGAAAAACCACGTAATTAACATTTCCTTTCTTCATCTGATCTGATTTAGAAATTATTTCTACCTCAGCCATGTAAGAGAATAGATCAGGGTTTTTTTTTCTAAAGGGAGTTCAAAGTCAGGGTTTAACTATGAAGAAATGGGTTAAAATCAATAAGCTTCAACTTTAATTGATTTCCTGTAGGGAAGCATGAGCCCTATAATATCTGAATGCCATTAGGCAATGTCTCTTTGAAGTATTAAACTTACTATGAAAACCCTGAAGATAGTCTATTTTAAAGCCACAGAAGCTTATGTGCTTACTGGATTATAGCTGTATATTAATATAACACCTCCATCTAATGGACTGCAGCAACATTCTCATACCAGTATCATTATCTGAATTTCTCTTTACTTCTGCATGCACACACACAAATGGTGTCTTTAAAACACCTACCTGGCATTATTCCCACTTAATTATCAATTGATGGATTATTTTAATGGGACCCTGGGAATCTCCTTTTAGGGCACATATGTAAAATAGCATCTCTTCATCCATTTCTGTAACCCCCACCCCTCCAAGAACTGGGGTCTAACCATTAGATAGTTCTCAGTTTGGGCTATTTGTGAAGCTAATCTGGTTTGTCCCCAGTGGTGGGTTTTCCATTTTTGTGTCGTAAATACTGTCCCCAGGGAGGTGGACATTTTGGCAACATCTTGGTTGCTTAAGGAGTGACCCAATGTAAGCACTACCAGATTTAGTCACCTGTAGGCAGTGCACACAGCGCTCCACCTCTAACCCACAACTGCCATGGTGTAAACTGATACATCTAAGAAGCAGGGCAAAGGGAATTACTTGCTGTCTGTCTGTTAGCTATTTTCTGCCATAGTACAAAGAGAGAAGCTTCTTATTTTATTACCCCAGGCTACATTTATTGATTCAACTCAAGGAGTGTAACTAGCCCAGAAAGCTGTATCATCTGAGTTCCTACAGAGTCTCTGTATGATCTGGTGTGGAAGTGTAATTGCAACTGTAATCAGCCCTGAGATGAGATCATGGCTACTTAGGGGAAGCGCGTACGTGCTGTGTGTCAGCCCCAGAGCCACTGGTCTAATGGAGCGGCCGTGCATCCTGTGTGTGTGTGTGTGCTGATTTCCAAAGCACACCAGGGAACTTTTAGCAAGCACCAGCAGGTCTTCATGGAACAATCTGTGCACAACACATAAGCGTGCTTTAGAAATCACCCCATAGTGCGCATTGCAGCTCCGAGTAGACAAGGCTTAAGAAACAGGTAAGGAGGGTAGGTCAGAAAGGTAAGGAGAGTAGGTCAGCAAGAGCGACTCAGTTTATCGATGCTTCTCCAAAATTTCTGGACATGATCTGACCTAATAGAAAGAAATAACAGATCTATAGCTTTAGATTTTCCTGAATCGTATACATACTAGATATACATATAATTCAGGTAAATGCAAACTTCCCTAAATTCAGTGTTCCAACTCTGGTGGTTTTGCTATGGATTTCAATGCAGAATGAGAGCCAGAGCTTCAGCTGGTGTAAATCAGCGTAGCTCCATTGAAGTCAGTGGAACGATGCCAATTTACACTAGCTTACAATCTAGCCCCGTCTGTAGCATCACAGTGACATTACTTCGCTACATCACAGTGTTATTGTGAGGCTTAATTATTGTATGGAAGAACTTTGAGTTCTTCACACGGAAAGTGCTCTAGAAGTGTAGAAGAAATATTGATAGTGAATGACAGAACTATGGTTCAAAAGCTACAGCAGGAGAAATCCATGAACATTTGTTTCTACCGCTGATCAAACATGCATCATTTCAAATTTACTCCTAAAAAAGAAAACTGCTGTATGATCAAATATTAGCTTAGGTTATGGCACTCCATATCAATGATTGCCTTTACTTTTATGAACAGGAAGCAATGGGATTTTTCTATTTATCTGTGTTAAAAATTGTTTAGCAACATCATGATTTTACAATTTAGACCCTTAATTATATTGTAAATTAACAAACCTGGGGATTGCTTTTTAATACGTTGTATTACTTTGACACAAACTTAATCACTCAGAGGTTTTAATGCTGTATCATATCTAACAATTTTTCTCAATTTTTCTTAGCTATGTCCCTGCAGAAGAAATATGCATGACAAAATATTTATTTTGAGGGACTCTGTGGTCTGCTAGAGAACAGAGCAGCATCTCTGATTCTTCCAGCAAGTTATGATGCACTTAACTGGGGCTTCACTTATTTTATCCTTAGTATTCTCTAAAAACTTTAGCTGTATTTTGTTGTTGTTAACTGAATCAGAACATCTCCAGCTATCTCCACTTTCAGCTCATATACAAGAACATTTACCAATTATTAAAGGATTTCTTGACTTTACTGTGCAGGATGCTGTGTTCTGCAGTCATGCAAGAGTTCCAAGTATGATGAGTACTTGTGCTCTTAATGGAAGGCAGATTGTGGAACTGAGATGCCTGTACTCAGTAAAGCTGAGACCTCATTGTTTTAGAGACATAATTGGCTCATAGACATAAGTCCATGAAAATAGAGAATACAGAAGTGAATGTGGATACTTATCTGGGAGAAATTGCAAGCCTCCTCAATGGAGGAGAAATGGTTTTCTCTGTGCTTGGATTCTTTGGAAAGAGGGCATATATTAATGTAATGCAAGAAAATAACATATTGATTTTGCCATTAAGTGTTATAATACATGTTATCCCAGGAGAAGTCAGTGGTATTTCCTAAAAGACAAACATGCTGTTATATTCTAACCCATTCCTGAAAGTGATGAAAACACATCTGAAAGGTATTACCCTAGGCCTGAACAGAACCTGAGGAAGGCTAACTATTAACTTCATATCGAACATAATTATTGGAAACAGACTTTGAATTCTGTTGGCGAGCGAGGCATAGCTGAACACTGTTTAAGCAGTTGTGCATTTGTTTATATGCCAAAGGTATCATCATAGCACCTTCTTTAGTCACCCATCTTTGTTTTCAGAGTATAAATGAATCTGCTATGCTTATCAACTGCTTAAAGTCAGAATCGCAGCCACATGGCAGCTAAACAGGAACTTCCATGCAACTGAGAGCAAGTTGGCAACACATGTAGCCAATGTGAAGCAATGCTGCCTTGCAGTCTCTGCCATCTATCAGACCTATCTTTGCCGAGGCCTTTGTTAGCAGGGAATGGCTGTTGCCACTTCTGCCTGCCACCTTGACCCATTGTGGCATCCTTCATCAGCTTAGTATCATTGCTTGAGAACGTCACCATTCAATCTCCATCATACTGTGACCCATGCACACCTTTTATAAGTTGTTCTGTCAGCAATCCTTGATGGGACTTAACATTTTCTCATCAATTGTTAGTTGTACTGGTTTTTGCCCTCATTCTCCATTGTATCTTGTGTAACCATTTACACAAGTTAGGATCGCCAGTGTAACCATTCTGCCAGGTGGAGCCAGCAGTAACAAAGGCTAGGTTCAGTATCTAGGGGTTCCTTTTCAACAATACAACACAAACCAGCTTGAATCATCACCCAGTGACCTGGGACAATTGCACACCACCCCCTGAGCACCTGTAAGAGGCAATACTTCCCCTCCCACAAACACAGAGTCTGTGTAGCAAAAAAAACTTTTAATAAAAGAAGGGAAGTAACTCAGCATTAGTTGGAGAAAACACCGCAACTAGGGTTCATAAACATAAACCATGAGCAAAAGACCCACCCCCAGGTAAGTTGGGCAGTGTCCTTTTCCCCTCAGGTTCTTAAGTCCAGCAACCCAGAAGTCCCTTTAACATGCCCGTCCCTTCTCTGCACCCCACTCACAGTTGCTGTCCTTGGCCAGTGCAGCCCCAGAGTTCAGAGGTTCATCCACAGAGTTCACCTCCCACCCTGGGTGAAAGTGGTGGGGGAGGGTAAGAAGGCACCTTACACACTCCGCTGCTCTGGCACTCACTTGTCGCCCCAATGGCCAATTGCCCCACACCTCTCTGTAGGGCTCTGCTCTGGCCCTCTCCACCAGCCACCCTGTTGGCTGCTTGCAGTGCCTCTCCACCAGCTGCCCTGCTGGTCACTTATCAAGATGTCTTCAGGACCCCCCACTTATCACAGCTCTCACTGATTTCAGCTGTTAATGAGAGCAGCCTCCTGCAGTAGAGACACTGTTATTTAGACCTAGGTATCAGTAATAAGGCTCTCAATTAAGTCTAAATTAGCATTTGTATTATACCATGGAGAGAAGAAGGACAAAAAGTGTCTAGGACCCTTAAACAGGGCTCACACCATCAGGTACAAGTACCTATCCCCACTCTCTTTCAACTCACTGGGCTTTGGAACCCATGTCCCCTGCCTAGCGAGTGCCATTCAGTTGAGGGTGTGTCCCTCCATCGGAGTATGCCATGTACAGTTCTGCTGCCCTCGGTTCACACAACAAGGATAACAACGCGTTATTACTCCTGCTCCAATAACAAGGAGACTGGGGATCCAACACCAGCCACAAGTGATCATTTGGGCAAGCAATCCCATCGTGCTGAACACCTAGGCAGGGTGGGTGTTTCCATGCAAACGAGATCAGCTCCTGAAGTCTTTTTCCACAGCTCACCACTAGATGCCAGGGGAGAGCTCATTCAGACTCTGCTTACACCAATTTGGGTTGGATGTATTTCTGGAGGTTTTATCACATGATATAATCTTTAAGTAAAGATTAATCTTTAATTCTGGAGACTCCAGGACATTCCTGGAGGTTGGCAACCCTAACACCAGTGCAAAGTGGATGTAAAGTTCTGATGATGGAGCATTTTACACCCACTTTCCCCTTGTGAAAATGGGTATGTCTACACTGCAATCAGAGGCGTGACTGCAGCAAATGTACCCACGCCTTGATTTAGCTAGCTTGAATAAATCACAGTAGCAGTGAAACTGCAGCAACAAGGGAGGCATGTATGTACCCTGCCTGGGAAGGTATTTGAGTGGCTAGCCCATGCTGCTGTGACTCTACTATTATCATTATTTAAGCTAGCCAGATCAAAGCTAGCTCAGGTATGGCTACACATGCTGCAGTCACACCCCCTGCTTGCAGTGTACTGTAGACCTACCCAATGATTACACAAGGCACAGGGCCACAGATAATTGGACATCAAGGGGTTAACCGGATTACTCATAGTATTATGGGTTGGAGCCATGCTCTACAGCTACCCCTCCTTACTTTGTGTTTGCTTAGTGGGTGTTTCCTACACTATGTTCTGTAGAGGAATAAAGCAGCAAGTTCCTAGCCTGTAGTATTGTAAGAGTGTTTCTGACCACTTTACTACACATATTCTATGTCCACATGTGTCCCTTCATTTGTTACTGCTTTCTTGTCATCACCCACTTTAGGCCCAAACCCCTACCCCCAGATGTACCTATCCGTGGAATTCACTTTTTGGTGCTCTGTTCCCTAAATGTTTTCAGCTCGCGGGCAGTTTATCAGCTGCCATTTTTCCTCTGAGCCAGCATTCCTCTTTTGATGCAATAAAGAAGTAATTGTCCAGACACTATGATATTTGCAGTGCTTCACACTTTTTTCAACGCCCGCGTCAGCTTTGCCATTAAGTAAAGTTTACCTGAGAGCTGAGCAGGGAAATAACCCCTAAAGACAAAACTGAGAGCACAGAAAGCCATTACTTGCTGAGACCTGCAGTTTTAGTAAAATTGGTGATATGTGAATTGATTTAGGCTTTTAAGTTAAAGTGAACTAGCAGGCAATTAACCATCTCCTGCAAGTGCCTCAAATCCTGTCCTACCTCCAAGCAGTATCATGCAACAGGGACTTTATTCCATTGTCAGGACAGCTGTTTCACCCAGCACTAGGTAGGGCTGTACATCCGTGGGGGGAGAGGATTTGGTCATTTGAGATCTTAGCTTCATTGAAGATAATGGGCGTTTTGCCATTGTCTGCAATGGAGCCGGGATTTCACCTCAGATCTTTACTGCAGATGGCTGTAATTAAGGGGTGATAAATAAGGGTGGGAATTGCAGCTGGGAGAAAACAGTAATTTAAAACCTTTTAAAAATGAAAAATAATGTACTTATCTAACTTCAACTGTTTATTTTTTCAGGCCACATTAAGATTTCAGGAACAAGGCAGTTTAGCCTTTTTTAAACAGACTGAGTGCCTCTGAACGAATTTGAGGTGGGTGTTTGCTACGCACATTTTAGTAATTTCTAGTCCATCTCCAGTCTCTAGGCTTTCATTCCTATGCTTCTTCGTAATCTCCTATTTAAAAAAAAAAAATCTTTTCCTCCATAATTCTTCAAGGATATTTACTCAATTACTCTGGCATTAGCGTTTGCCAGTCACAGCTGGAACAGGCTCCTAGAGCAGCTCTGCACACATGTGGCTTGCTCAGGGACATTTGGGGATTCTCAGCATTAGAAGCAAGGAAAGCAAATCTTCCTTTTAATTAGAGATGACCCCAAAGTGGAACCTTGTATGCTTTTCAGTTTCATGACATATGACTTCAAATGACTGGAGCAGAGCTCACCCGCTTCCTGATTTGGTTCTGGAATGGATCCAAAAAACAGAACTAGTAAAAAAAATTCATTGAAAACTTTTTTTCTTTTGATGAAAAAAATGTAATTTCAATGTAATGGAAATTTTCACAAAAATCTTTCTATTTTCACCAATTTCTTTTAATAAATGAAAAACAAAAATGAGTGGGATTTCAGTTTTTTTAACAAAAATTCAAAAAATATTGTTGAAGAAAGTGAAAAACATTTTAATTTTCATTGAAATCTTTTGCTGGGGAAAAAATGTTTGCCAACCAGTTCTCCAAAAACCAATAGGGAGTTATTCTCTTTCTCTGATTCAGATATAGAACTCATGAGAACAGCTGATCCTGATAAATGTCTTTCTCACAGTGGCCCTAATTTAGAGGACAAATTGTCCATTGGTTAACACACTGGCTTGGGATTTAAGAGATCTGGGTTCAAATGCCTGCTCCACCACAGGCTTCCTCTGTGATCTTGGGCAAATCCCTTAGTGCCAATTTTTTAAAGGCATTTAGGTGTTTCTCTGCTCAGAGTTGCAAGGCCTAACTGATTTAGGTGGCTAAGTTCTATTTTCAAAAGTGACTTGGGCTCATAAGTGCCTAAGTCCCCTTGACGTTTAAATATGTTTAAAAATCTGGGGCTTAGTGACTCTGCTCCCAAGTTCCCCATCTGTGATATAGCACTGCTCTACCTCACAAGGGTGTTTTGAGGACAAATAAAATAAATATTGGGAGGGGCTCATATACTATGGTAATGGTAAGATTGTGAGCTGTTCAAGTGAGTTTGCTCTAAGACCAAGATTTCATATGTAGTGATTTTAAAATGCCTTCATTTTTTGAGTACCCAATTTGATACTGGACCTTAAAGGTGCTTGATTTTTAGAATTTGGATGCTCAGAATATCTTGACCAATGCTCTGAATGCTGAACCCTCACCTCAATCATCTTCTTCTTGTCTCCTTTTGCCCAAACTAAAATTGTGGCCTGTCGCTCTGACATCTCCTTGGATGTCTAGCTGTCAGCTTAAGATCAACATGACAAAAATGGAACACTTTATCTTGCCACCCCCAACTTCCCCGCTGCCTCCGTTCTTGGTCACTGTGGACAACTCCACCATCCTGCACATCACTCAGGCCTGTGACCTGGATGTCACCTTGGACCTCTCTCTAGGTCTTCCCATGTAGGCTATGTCTAAACCTGGCTGTTTCTTTCTGCATAACATCTCTTAGACAGGGCTTCACCTGTCACCCACACAACTAAAATTTTCATCCAGGCTCTCATCTCACATCTCAAATAGCGCAACACCTTCCTCTCTTGACAAATGAATATTGCCCTGTTCTTAACCAATCAAAATGCTGCTTCAAAGATCATTTTCATAGTCCGTTGCTGTGACCATGTCACCCCTCTTTACATCCCCTCACTCACTCCCTTGTCTCTATGGCATCAAACATTAGCTACTTGTCTGCACTTTCAAGGACCGTCTCAGTCTATCTCCACCCTACCTATCATATCTCATTCACCACCGAGCTGTCAACTCCCACGTTCAATTGGCTGATGATGCCTGCCTCCTTCGCCCACTAGTTAAATTTCAAACAAGAACCTTCCTGCTTTCTCCCAAGATGTCCCTTACACTTGGAAGGAGCTCTCTGAAAAGCTGCCTCATTCTCTTCCTTCAAAATCCTACTTTTCCATGATGCCTACAAAAAAAACTTCATACATTCATAGAGTCTTAGGCCAGAAGAGTCTGAACTGCATACCACAGGCCATTAAATTTCATCGTTACTCCTGTATTGATCCCAATAGTTTGCATTTGACTAAAGTATAACTTGTGTTTGGCTACACACAGTGGTTCTCAAGCTTTTTGTACTGATGACCATTTTTAGACAGCAAGCCTCTGAGTGTGACCCCCCCCTTATAAATTAAAAATGCATTTTGTATATTTAACACTATTTTAAAGTAATGTTTGTATGTCACAGCAAACTTACTAGCTAGTTGGAAGGCATGTACTTGCGACCCCTCATGTAAGAACCTTGTGACCCCCTTAGGGGTCATGGCCTCCAATTGGAGAACCCCTGGTTACAGCATATTGCCCAGAAAGGCATCCAGTCTTGGGCTGAAGCCATCAAGAAATGGAGAATCCACCACTTCCCTCGGTAGGCTGTGTGACCCAGGGTGCCTAGGGCAGCCCTCACTGGAAATGCCAAGGTCAGGACAGGCTGCAAAAAGGAGAGCAGATACTCCCAAGACTGGCTGTATTGTCCAGGATTGGGAATTCTTCTGATGCATTCAGCAGTGTCTAGGGACACCCCTTTCTGCATACATTTTGCATAGGGGGGATGTGGCACTGTATGGAATATGTGGGAGACTTTATGATAGTGTTGATACCAATATTATAAAATTGCAAGGAATCTGACCAGATATGCCATGTGAGGTATCTGTGAAAATGTTATGATTTGCCAAGTATGGTATTGTATTGGAAGTTATAGATATGGAGAGTATATCTGTATTTCCAAAACTTGTGCTGTTTCTGGTGACACCCCCGGACAGATTGGCATCAGCACTGCCTAGCCTGGTCGATGGCCCATCAAGGGTCATCAGCTGTACAATAAACCCACTGAAAGGAACCAGGGGTACACCTTATGAGTCAGCAAGACATGTAGGGAGATGCCTGCCGGAAGAAGTCTAAGGCTTTTCTATGCCATATGCTGTGAAGCTTGTGTTTGGGACACAGGAAGTGCAAGCCACATGGCAAAAGGAATATGAAGGGCAGCTGCATCGTCTCCATTTTGTCTTCATGCCTGCTTCTTAGGACTGGCTCTAGGCACCAGCAAAGCAAGCACGTGCTTGGGGTGGCACAATTCCGGAGCCGGAATTTTTTTTGCTTAGGCAGTTGCACTCTTGGCATGGCAAATGTTTTGCTTGGGGCGGCAAAAAACCTGGAGCCGGCCCTGCTGCTTCTTACCTCTGGAGTAGTTTTTCTACAAACTGAAGCTCTGAACAAAGGACTTAATGACCCATCCAAGCTGTGAATGTGAAAGAGGGACTTTCAAGCCAGAAAATCACCACTATTGCTTATAACCTGATATATGGACTCTGAAGTCTCTGTATATATTGGAGTGCTTTATCATTTAACAACTCTCATCTTGTTCTTTCTTTTGTCTTTATAATAACCCTTTAGTTTTAGACACTAAAGGATTGGCTGGCAGCATGGTATTTGGGGTAAGATCTGACCTAATATTGACCTGGCAATGTGGCTGGCTCTTTGGGGTTCTAAAGAACATTTTGTATAGTGAGCGGAGTTTTTTAAATAACTTCTCACTGGACCTAGGTGTTCATTGGGAGCCAGAGAACTGGAAGGCAATAAAGGGGGCTGTGTGATTTCCTTTTTCAGCTTCTCAATAACCAGCGAGGGGGATCAGGAGCACAATTTATGACTGGTTGGGGAGTTTAACTTCATTGTTACCCACCAGTCTTGGGAGTATCTGCTCTGGCATTTCCAGCGCGGGCTGCTAGGCACGCCAGGTCACAGACTGTTCTAGGGAAGAACCACTCTAATAATTTACACCCGGGAGGCAGACTGTAGACATCTTTGGTTAATGCCTAATGGATGGAAACCAAGCTGCGGTTCTCCTTTCTCCTCTCTGCCCCTTTCCTGTCCCTCCCTTTCCTTTCTTCGTGGGGGAGGAGGGTGGTTGTATTTTTTTGATTGTTTTCTCTTTATTGTGGGAGCAAAAAATCAGTAAAATATAAATTTTAAAAAATTGTCTTTACTTCCAGTTTGAATTTGTCTGGCTGCAGCTTCCAGCCATTAGTTTTCGTTATGCCTTTCTCTGATAGATTGAAGAGTTCTTTAGTACTGGTATTTTATCCCCTGCAATCATGTCAATTCTCAATCCTCTTTTGGAGAAAGAGCTCGGTCTGTTTAGCTTAAGTCTCTCTCTCTCTGTTAAGCGTTTTCTCCAGCCCTTAGATCATTTTTGTGGCTCTTTTCTGCACCCTGTCCAATTTTTCAACAGCCTTTTTAAAATGTAGACACCAGGATTGTATGCAGCATTCCAGTGTCATATACAGAGGGAACAGCACTTCCCTATTCCTACTCGCTACTCCCCTGCTTATAAATCCAGGAATCGCATTAGCCTTTTTGACTACAGCATTGCATAGGGAGCTCATGTTCGGTCAGGTGTGCACCAAGACCCTGATTCCTTTTCGGACACTGCTTTCCAGGATAAGTTTTCCATTCTGTAGATACAGCTAGCATTGCTTGATCCCAGTTATATAGCATTGCTTGATCCCAGTTTGCATTTAGCTGTATTAAAACTCATTTTATTTGAATGGGCCCAGCTAAGCAAGCAATCCAGATTGCCCTGTCCAACTGTCCTGTACTCATTATTTACCTCTCTGCCAGTCTTTGTGTCATTTGCAAATTTTATCTGCAGTGATTTTTGTATTTACTTCCAGATCATTGATGAAAATGTTGAATAGCAGTGGGCCTCGCATTGATCCCTGCAGAACCCCACTAGCAATAGTGATAATTCCCAATTGACAGATATTTCTGAGACCTGCTAGTTAGCTCGTTCTTAATACGTTTGACACATGCTCGACTGATATTGTGTAGTGCTAATCTGTCAATCAGAATGTTGTGCAGTGCGCCTTTCAAAGGTCTAAGGCTATTACCTTTATCAAACAAACTTGTAATCTCAAAGAATGGACTTAGGTTTGTTTGAAGACACCTATTTTCCAGAAAATCATGTTGATCAGAATTATATTCCTATCCTTTAATTCCTTCAGCAACTGAATCTAATATCAGCATTTCCATTACTGGGCCCAGGACTGATATCAGGCTAACTGGAATATAGTTACCCAGATCATCCTGCTTGTTCCTTTTTAATATTGGCACAGCATTAGCATTTTTCCATTGTTCTGGAATTTTCCTGGCATTTCCAGATTTATTAAAAATGAACATCAGCGAGCCAGAGATCTCAACCAGCTCTTTTATGTCTCTTTGGTGCAAGTTATCTGGGCCTCCCAATTTAAGAATGTTTATCAATAGCACATGATGTTTAATATCCTTTTCAGTTATTAAAACACTAGAAAGTACTTCAGCAGCCTTTTGTGGTACAAGTACATCATCCTGCTTCTTTCCCAATACAGAACAGAAATATGTATTTAACATTTCTGCCTTTTCTGCATTATTATTAACAATTTAAATATCTTTATCTAGTAATGAGCCTATCATTGCTAGGATTTCTTGTGTTCCTCATATACTTAAAAAGCTCCTTCTTAGTAACCTTAGCTCTGACTGCTGCAGAATTTTCCTGGATGTCTTTAGCTTCCCTTATCCACTTTCTTCACTTTGTAATATCTAATTTATATCGATTAGTATCTATTTCCCCCTTTCTCCATTTTTATATGTTGCTTTTATATTTCTAATAGCTGCTTTCACTTCGCCACTGAACCAGGAAGAGCTTTTGGTCAAACTTGTCACCTTCACAGTGGTTAGGCTGCTGATGTGTTGAGACCACTGCCTATCATGCTGCCCAGTATTGCCTCATTGTTTCCTTGTATTTCCCCCCATTTGTATCTGTCTGCTATCTCTTGTTTTATACTTAGCTCATAAGCTTTTGGGGGCAGTGACCACTTTTTGTTCCATCTTTATTCAGTACCTAGCACAATGGGGTTCTGGTCCCTGATTAGGTTTCCTAGGTGCTACGATAATACTACTGCTACTAAACCTTACCTGGACTCAAATGCTATCTGTTTGGCCCATGTTCTCTTACCAAAGAAAAAGTAAAAACGGACTGGATAAGAACTCTGTTTTGTTATCATTGCACTAGAAGCCATGCTGGTGATGTGAGTGCATTTCTGTTTCCCTTTCCCGCAATAATGCATCTGAGCTTGTCATTATCAATGGCATTCACTAGTGTAATTATTATATGCTAAAAAGGTGTATTTGCCTTGTCAAAACAGATCAGCTTTATTCTTTTATTAGTCTCAAGACTTTGGGTCTGATAACACATCAGGTACTACTTATTATTCAATTGGTGTGAATAGGATTAAAGAATTTAGAATGAAAATGGCTTTTTTTGTTTGTTTGTTATTTTATGCTTTTCCAACATGTTCAGTTAGTTCGCTTGTGGCTTTGAGCCTGAAATTGGATAAGTGAAAGATGGTGGATGGGACCTATCTGCCAGGAAATTGCGAGCATGTGATCACCTGTTGCTAGCATTAGGATCAGTGGTGTACAGCGTGTGCTGATTATTTCAGTCAACTCCATCAGAGGTACACAACCTGCTTAAGAATAAAAATTAAAACCAAATCAGCAAGTCGTGATTCACACAACTATTGAGAGGTACTGTTACTATACCCAGCCCGGAACAGAGTGGCATTTCCCAACACCTCAGCTACAACCGCCATCGGATAGAATATCAAGAAGACATACTCTTAACACCTGCAAAACAGCAGCTCTGTACTTGACACTGGTACAACCAGCAGCTGGAATACTGTGTCCAGTTCTGATGTCCACAATTCAAAATGGATGTTGATAAATTGGAGCAGGGTCAGAGAAGAGTCATGCGAATAATTAAAGGATTAGAAAACATGCTTTATAGTGATAGACTTAAGGAGTTCAATTTATTTAGCTTAAGAGAAAGTTAAGGGGGGGGACTTTGATTACAGTCCATAGGTACCTACATGGGGAACAAATATTTAATAATGGACTCTTCCATCTAGCAGAGAAAGGTACAACACAATCCAATGGCTGGAAGTTGAAGCTAGACAAACTGAGACTTGAAACAAGGTGTAAATTTTTAACAGTAACTATTGGAACAATTTACCAAGGGTGATGGTGAATTCTCCATCACTGACAATTTTTAAATCAAGAGGTTTTTCTAAAAGCTCTGCTCTAGGAATTATTTTGGAGAAGTTCTACGTCCTGTGTTATACACAGGGGGTCAGACTAGATGATCAAAATGGTCCCTTCTGTACTGTGCAGGTGTACAAATGTTTGGACAAGAAATGTTGGGGCGGGGGGAGGTTGGGGCGGTGGGAGGTTCACCACGGGCAATGGCATCAGCACATTTGCTCAAACTACCCAGACAAGCATAAAATGGCTGAATAGAAACCCTCTCATGGTTTTTTCTTTCTTGGTATATGCACACTGTATTCCTCCCAGACTTCACATCTACTCAAGCAAAGAAGTGAACATGTTCTTAAGGACCATTCACAATTTGAATCTGGCAAAGATTTAGTGGGTGGCAGGCACTATCTCGGGTAAAAATTGACCAACTGAGACCACTTTGACTCACATCACACCAATAGTTTGATCTCTAGCTCTGCGGGGGGGAGAGGGGGGAGGGGAACACACACCTAGAAAATTTTTTTGAAAAATAACTGGGGTTCTTTTTTCTTTTTTGGAGGTGGGGGGACATACCTCTATGAACTCTGGCTCAAAATGATCCCTAATTTGGGTCACTAACCCTACCCTGCACTCCCATAATGCACAGCAAATTTCAAGAAAATCCAAAAAGCACATGGATTTTAGAGCACTGAAAAACGTTATCCTTTAACCAGGAGGGATAGAGGGATGATGGAAGGAAAGGGCTCCTCTTCACGCCGACCTGCAGCTTAGGAGGCTCTGAAAGGCATGAAGCGGTCCAGTCATCTCTGGCTACATCTACATGTGTGCCTATATGTGGTTTCATGTGCATTGCTGTGCGAGGACCCACATCTGAAGCACACCGCTGAAGGAGAGTGCACAGTAAGGAAACTAGCATGCATAAGGGGGTGGAAGTACGTACGCACCTCCACTACCCCGTGGACTCGGTTGAGGAAGCCCCAAAACAAGCAGTCTGAAGAAGGCCCAGAGCCTCCGCAGGAACCAGAATCTGAGGCTGGTAAATTTTACAATGGAACCCCCTTAACCCCAGGCCTGCCTCCTTGGAAATATCCCCTCTTACTTCATGATACATGCCTGAAGCTGGACTCCACCCCCTCCCCACCACACAACCCCTCCATGACCCCTGAGCAACACACAGCTCTAAATCAATGATTGTATTAAAACCCATTGACCCCCATATAGTGGAAGCTGTAACTAAACTCACTAATTAGCAATCACTGTGCCCCTGTGTCTGTGTATTTCTCTGCCAGCACTTAAAGTAGCAATAGCCCCTGGGCTGCATGGACCAGGGAGGAAGGGGGCAGATTTGGAAAAGGGCCAGGTAGGGAAAGAACTGTTTTATGACATTTATGGTTGTTCAAAGATCCCAAAGCACCCTTCCCCACCCCCGCCCTGTCTTTCCTTCTTAGAAATGCGAGTCATACAGAAGGGGGTGGTTGCTGGCTCGGGTGAGGGCCTGCCTAGGCCCAGGAAGGGAAGGAACAATTTGGTTGCGTGGTTTTGTGTTTTGGAACACAGTTTTGTGAGACCCCTTTCTAACTCATCACACTCTGCTTTGGACTTAAGTATTGTGAGTCATTTTGTATCATCGGCAAACTTTGCCACCTCACTCTTTAACCCTTTTTCCAGACCATTTATGAATGTTGAACAATAGTGGTCCCAGTACAGATTCCTGGGGGACATTGCTATTTACCTCTCTCTGCTGTCAAAACTGTCCTACCCTTGTTTCCTGTCTTTTAACCAGTTACTGATCCAAGAGAGGACCTTCCCTCTTATCCCATGACTGCTTAGTTTGCTTAAGAGCTTTTGGCGAGGGACCTCGTCAAAGGCTTTCTGACAGTCCAAACTCCCCAGAAGCTGCAAACAGAAGTTAAACAAGATGCATCCCTGAGGCACACCTCAGGTGAGGATTCTAGAGGTGAAGGAGCACATGCCAATCATGACTCCCTGGGTGAGGTCTGACAGGAACAGTGCAATCCTTCTAACCCCTGCTATGCCTGTGGGAGAGCAGGATTCTCTGGTCAGCAGTATCAAATGTTGCAGAGAGATCCTGCCAGAAGAGAAAGGACTTCTGCAGTAGTAAGAAAAGGTCCAGAGCTATCCAGGTGTGACGCTCTGTATCTTGGGGGAATCCCCAGAACCCCCATGTTCATCCTTGTAAAATGATTGTGTGGTATCCAATGCAAAGTTTGTTATGACGGGTGTCTTCGGAAGGCTCATGATGCACTGAGTATTGTTGTTATAGTGATGTTTTAGTAATTGTTGTTACAGTAATGTTATAGGTTATAATTTCATGTATAGAGTTATGAGGCTGAAAATGTGTCATCATGGCTTAAAATAAACCCAGACAAAAACTCTCCAAGAGAAGAGGGGCAGTTCACCTCATCAGGGCATATATGGGACAAACCCAGCCCAGCCTCACAGGAACAAAGGACGCTGGCCTAGGCAGCAACAGAGGATCTATTGGACTCTCGAGTGAGTCACCCCCACTTCCTTTGGTCAGTTTGAGATTGCGATGAGGTAATGCTCACCTGATTCTGAAAGGGGGGGTGAAGCCAAGAGGGAAGAAAGAACATGATATAAGGGAGAGATGTTTGCCATGCTCTTCCTCTCTTTTCCACCTCCATCTATAGACATCACCACCAAGCGACTGAAGTTTGTAAGGGTACTGAAAGTGTTAAAATCAGCTTAGAATGCGTTTTGCTTTTATTTCATTTGACTAAATCTAACTTGTTATGCTTTGATTTATAATCACTTAAAAATCTATCCTTGTAATTAATACATCTGTTTGTTTATTCTACCTGATGGAGTGTGTTTGGTTTGAAGCACGTCAGAGACTCTCTTTGGGATAACAAGCCTGGTACATATCAATTTCTTTATTAAATATGAACTCATATAAGCTTGTAGCATCCAGAAGACATAACTGGACACTGCAAGACAGAGGTTCCTAGGGTTATGTCTGGGACCGGAGATATTGGCTAGTGTCATTTGGTTGCACAATCCAAGGAGCAGTTTAGATGCCAGAGGCTGTGCGTGAACAGCAGAGCAGGGTAAGGCTGGCTCCCAGAGTTGAGGATTGGAGTGACCTAGCAGATCACCGCTCCAGATAACACCAGGGGAACGTCACACCAAGGCAATTGATATTGCATAGAGAGCCCCAGAGTGTCTCCATGACATGGAGGATGACTGTTCAGCTGGGCCAAACATGTACAGGGAAGGGAGAACTCTGCGGATTTATATTAGAGGTGAGTAAGAGGGAAGAACTTTGTTTCAGGTCACCCAAATTACTCATTTATCTTGTATTTCTCTCACTCAAGTTTCTCATGGCCTTATTTTGGGCATAGTCATGTTTCAAATATGTCTGACCTATGAGCCTGACTCTGATCTCAGTTACACCAGTATAAATCAGCACCAATCAACACAGCACTGTTGAGGTTAGGATGATATAACTACATCACTCAGGAGTGTGGATTTTCCACACCCCTGAGCAACATAGTTATACTGACATATGTTGGTATTATAGACCAAGCCTTAGAGACATGTCACTGCAATACATCTTGGTATTTATTCTCTGGAATAAATAAATGTTACTTGTTTCCATGTACCCAACAACTGTGCTAAACTCCATAAAGCATCCTTTCTATTCATCCCATCACAGCTTGCTTATACAGAATCATCATTCTTTTCAGTAGTTTAGTCAAGGATAAACCCCTCTGACTGAGTTTACCGACTTCTCCTTTGAGGAATATGGAGTTTAATTTAGGTTAATTCACTCACTTTTTTTTTTAATTTTTACCACTATACCGTTGATTCCTTTTAGATCCTTGATGAGACTTGTGATTGTCATAATACACTGAGCCAAAGTCACTACTGGGGTAACTGAGGCTTACACTAGGGATGTATAGACTCATTTTGACTGTAAACAGCAGTCACACTCTAAAGGATACATCTATTTAAAATAGGCATGGTGATCACTGGCTTCTCTCTCAGATAATTGTAAGGATACACTCAAAATGAGCCACCGTACTGAATCAGTTTCCTGGTTAAATTTTTTAAATACCCATTTTTATATGCAGATTCACTCTGTTTCTGTTTGCTTGGAAATTAAGTAGGAGGAAGTTTAGATCATTTACTCTTCCTTTTGTCATGTTTAAATTTAGAGGAGCCAGCAGAGAAGTTCAGCAATGCAAAAAGCTGAATAAAGAATGCTGTCTTCTACAAAACAAAATCGTAGCTTAGGTTACTTCCAGGAAGAACTGCTTGTTATTCAGCTTCCAGATAAAAAAGTAATTGAATATTCTCCCCTGGCAACCCTGATAGAATATTTAACTGGTGACATGGAATGAACAGTTTAGATCTATTCTGTGCAATCATCTAAGTCCCCAAACTGAAAAATATGATTCTGTATCACTGCAGAAAGAGGGAAATTCACCCCTAGGGACTGCCACCATTTTCAGTGACCTCTCGTCTGGAAAAAAATCACAAGGAATCCACTCCTTCCTCTCTTCCCAGCTCCTTGGGGGAGCTGCATTGCCATGGAGGGGAAGGGATCCAGAGTGTAGGCTCTGATCTCTAGAGATCTTGAGGGGCAGAAGTGTTTTTGCTCATTCTACATAGGTCAAACTCCCAACTCTGTAATGGGAGAATTCAATGGAAATTCCACTCACAGGAAATCACTGGATTTCCAACTCCCATATACTTTTTTCCCTGCATAGAGAATGGTCAAGCCCCATGATATTCTGGTCCAATGTGCATAAGGTTACATAAATATTACAATTATAAATATCAAAAATGCAGCTAGATGTTTCAAAAGATGGATGAGCATTATCACTGCAGGTACCACAAAGAGATTGAGGCATGAAGGAATGTAGATGTTCCAGCGACCCAATTCTAGTCCATGGATGTAACTGAATTGGCCTCCTGGCATATAAAAGCACCTGGCATATAAAACGTAAAACAGATTGAAATTAATTCATTGTATCCAGAGTTTATATTCGGCATTACAGAGAAATTAGATGTTTCATTTTCATCTTTATGAACAGAGATGGGGATAAAAATATCACAGATCCATCACTTATTATGTCCTGTTGTGTAGAGGTTTTCTGGGGGGGCCAGTTTGGGGTACCAGTTATATTTTATAATTTCTAATTTATATATATCACATCTGTAACGAAGCAACAATATTAGCAGCCATGAACAGGAATACCCAGGGGCCAAATCTGAAAGAAAAAAGGTAATGGAAGCTCTACCCACAAACCAAGTCCTACCCACTGGAGTATCCAGAAGGGGATGGCCAAATGAGACACCTCTTACAGCAGATTTTCCTAATGTGATCCTCCCTTGTTTTTCTTGTGCAATTTGATCAGCACTGAAATGGTTAATGTTGACATTCATGCCATGATCATTAGGCTTCAGCATCAACATCTGATTGAGGTGATGGGGCCAGTTAAGACATTTCAGATGTTTCAGGCTCTCAGCCGATTCAGATAGATACCGCTGTATCAGTTAACCTCCATGTTGTGAACAGAGTTTATCTTCCCAGCCATGAAGGCTACAGACTCATTTTTTAAAACAAAAGCTTTGTCACTTTGTGCTACAGAAACTCTCTCATAAAATTATACCAACTTGTGACACTGATCCAA
The DNA here is from genome assembly GCF_965152235.1 of Eretmochelys imbricata. Taxonomy (NCBI): domain Eukaryota; kingdom Metazoa; phylum Chordata; order Testudines; family Cheloniidae; genus Eretmochelys; species Eretmochelys imbricata. Next base: position 116,807,411 of record NC_135577.1, read on the forward strand.
TTTAACCTCGCGTTCTACCCATCTCTGGCAAGCATGAGGCACTGGGAATCTCAGAATTTTGTTTGAATGACAGACGAGCAACTAAAAAGTTAGGTAAAGGATGTCACTGAAAAAGGTAGATGCTGCATCTGCATTGGCCTAAGCTTGTGTTATGGTGATATTACAAACTAGGAAAAAACCTCACATAACCCAACCTATCCTGATGCATTGGTATTAGTATTACAATATTTATTATCTTTCTGTTTAATACATGGTGCCGGCATGGGTAGAAAATAATCTTGATACCCACGAGACACTGATTTATAGGGGTGTTTTTTTTCCTATACCAGCGGGGCTCTATATTATGGAGTATTTGCTGTCAGTACTGACTTGCATTGCTCCTCTAGAGCACATTTATTACACGATGTAAAAACAATGTGGATGTACAAAATCCGTGTTAATTTCAATGTACTCAGTGACTGATTCCTGCTCTAATTAAATTTGGGAGCCCAATAACTTCTCCATGGATTGGCTTAGAACACAGTCCGCAAGTACTTTTTGCAAGATAATGAAATTGTTTGTCTGTAGGATACGTTTCTCCTGGGTTGCAGAGTTCACACATGGAGAAATCCAGAGTTTTATTGTTTCAGATCTGGAAGCAAGTTTGTATTATAACTGCTCTGTGGGAATCGCCCCCTTCTCCCATTCCCACTGACAGCATCGTGTATTACAGTACAGTGTTGCTTCTCTCGTGCTAGAATGTGTTGAAGTTCACTTTAATTTGTACTTCTGAGACCTTTAGAAGACAACATGATACATTTGCTATCCGTAGTCTGTGCTCCACCGTGCTGAAACTGAGCTAGAGAGCAAAGGAGCTCAGGCTCTGATCCTCCCAGACCAATGATCAGAACTGCTGTATGGTAACTCTTGACATTCCTAACATACTCACCAGAAAGCACAACGGACCATATTATTATTATTTACTTTATTATTAATTTTGTACGGAGGACCCAACCTGAAGCAGGTCATGTTTTATAATAAGAGCATCACAACAACAAAGCAAATCATGCTGTGTTTTTGTTTTCCAACATGTAATTAGCATTCTTATAACTTGAAGATTAACTACAGTGTTAACATTATCATCCCTTTGGTGTTGTTCTTACTACATATATTGTTAACTACATTACACTGTTTACACTGTAATTATTCTCAGTCATGTAGTAAACTTCCTGGTTTATATAAACTAGTAGTAACTACAAGCATCAAAAAGTGTAATTACGAATGTGATTGCAATGTAAATACAGTTAATACAAAATGTGGCCTCTTTGTACTAGATGCTGTGAAGACATACAAGGAGGCACCATTCCTATCCCCAAGAACTTAGCATCTAATATAAGGTAAGATGCAACGTCAGTGTAACAATGGGAGGGAAGAAATTGTTACTTCGGCTAACAACCTGCACGTAACCAGAAGATTGATACATTTTAAATATTGTCTTTTTGAATTTTAAAAATTCCTTTCCAATCACAGCTTCCTGGCATTCCTTACACTCTGGGTCTAATCAAAACAGCAAAAAAAGTGAATACCCACAACAAGCTGCTCCTCAAAAATCTACAGCCCAAATAATTGTTACCGAACCAAGGCCCGAATCCTGCAATCACTTACACACGAGCTTAACTTTACTACCTGGAGTATTCCCCTTGAAATCAGGGTAGTAAAGATAAGCATGTGTGTAAATGTTTGAAGGATTGGGCCTAAGTTAGCAAATAATTGAGGATAGGGGACAGGTTCAAGAAAAATGTGTCTATTCATGGGGAAATTTGCTCACCCTTAAAAGAGGCAAAATGTGTTGAATAAATTATGTTGTGAATTATTCATCCAGCTCTGGTTCATAGAGAATGTGCATTTATATTCTTCAGAAAGCCAGTGGAACATCTTTAAACTCCTTCATTACTAATTTCTGTCATGCACCATTGCTGATTTGTACCTGTGCATGTCCCTGTTTCTGGCCATAGTCATTACAATACAAAACATCTAACCATCATGCCAGGAGAACGCTTCTTTTTGGAAGTACATTAAAGTTCAGTGAAATGGTTTAAAGGAATAGCCTGGCACTGAATTTTGATACCAACATTGGTTTCCCTAGGAATAAGAAGTTTATGGCTACACACAGTGGATCACCAACACTGTCAAGATTTATTCATTCCCAGACAGAAACTAAGGGATAGATTCACAAACGGAACTTAGGTACCAAACCATGCTCAGTGCTCAGCCACCAGATGGAATTCACAGCCCTAAACTAGGTGCCAAGTCTTCCTATACAAGACTTGCGGAGAGTTAGGTGCCTAAGAAAAGGATTCACAAATGGCAGCAGACTGAGTGGGAAACTACATAAGCTAACCTCAGGAAATGCAGCAAGAAGGGTGTGTCCTTAGTCCCAGCCCCTCGAGGAAGTTCCACTCATGATTCACAGCTGTGAACCCACTCCTGAAGTTTGGTGCTTAAGCCATGTCAGCCAAAGGTGGCAGTGATGCCACCCTTCTTGTGACTTTTAGCCCAGTGGTTAGGCCTCTCACCCAGGATGTGGAAGATCTGGGTTCAATTCCCCCCTCTGCCTGATGTGGAGCAGGAATTTGAACTTGGGTCTCCCTCACAAGTGAGTGCCCTTAATCACCAGGCTAGAGATTCATTCTCACTTGCTCTCTGGTCCCATGACTATTTAAGTATTTATACACAGTGGAATAGTTTAGGATAAACTGAGACAGACTTGCCCCAGAATACTCTATAGCCCAGTAAGCACACCTACCAGATTGGGCCCCGAAGGCAAAATAGGCAGGGGAATGACTAATTTGTGAATCCTGCTGGGACTTAGGGTTGGGTAAGGTGCTAGGCAGGGTCAGGACTTAGGCAGCTAAGCGTGTGCCCAGTTGCCAAATGTAGGCACCTTGGGGACATGAATGGCAAAAACTTGGGGACCTAGGGACTGTAGACACCTAAGGGATATCTGGTGGCTCAGTGGGGATTCTGGGAATGCCAGTGGCACCTAAATGTCAGATTTAGGCACCTAAGTTCCCTTGTGCATCTAGCCCAATGTGTTTTATAAATTAAACAACCTTTTTCTCTTCTTGGATTAACAGCAACCACAGGGTGTATTGTCCTTCTTAGCCCATTACATCCAAAGTCATAAGACCATGCCTGGAACACAAAATGTTCAAGCCAATAAAATATTTACCTCCTACCTGACAAGTATTCTATGTAACAGTGTTACAAGTATAACTGATACTTTTCAGGACTTAATCATTAGGTGGTCCATCACAATGAGAACACAAGTCGTCTTATCTACATACAGGCAAGAGATAATCATCCCATATCCTGAAATATAGGGACCCATGGGCAGCATACCAAGCACAACATCACAAGCCTCCTAGTCCAGCCAGGATGAGGTCACCCTACACCCTCTGTACCGGGACCCTCCAAGCCCCAAGAAGAGGCGGTCAAGGAACTGAAGGAGGTGTCAGACCAGGAAGCTGCACCAGCAGCCAACTTCTCATCCTCTTCTCTGGATGAAGCCATCATGCCCCCACCTCCTACCATGGGGGTGATTTTAAACAATTTCAGGAGCTCTTTATGAGAGGCAGATTCCTTGGACATTCCACTAGAGGAAGTGCCTGAGTCCCAGCATAAGCTGCTGGACATACCACACACATCAACTTCCTCCAAAATCACCCTACCAATCAATGATGCCCTCTTGGATGCAGCAGATCCCGGCAACAGTCCTATCCACCTGCAAAAGGGTGGATGAAAAGTATTGTGTGACCTTTAAGAGAATGGAATACCTTTTTTCACACACCCCCAACCAAACTCCCTGGTGGTGGAAGCAGTGAACGAATGGGGCAGACACCACCATTCCGTGTGACAGGGACTGGAAGAGACTAGACCTTTATGGTCATAAGGCCTACTCATCGGCAACCCTACAATTTAGGATCACCAACTATGAGGCGTTAATGGCTAAATACAATTATACAAACTACTCAAAACTATCAGATTTTATTGAGTTTGTTCCTGAAGGAAAGAAGGAACAATTCAGGAGGACCACCTTGGAGGGCCATCTTCTCACTCAAAGAGCCTTGCAAGCCTCACTGAACTCAGACATGGCGACACGTCTATAGTCATGTGACGTGCATCCTTGTTCCATCTCTCTGGGTTTCCCAAAGAGGTACAATCAACGGTCGAGGATCTTCCGTCTGAAGGCCCCAAGCTATCCACATCCAAAACTAATGAGTTCCTTCACATATTGAAGGACTCCAGACCAATGCTGAAATCCTTAGGCATATACATGCCTACAAATAAGAAAAAATAGGGCATGTTACTACTCGGTGCAAAGATTCCGGTCTGTGCTTTATACACAACCTCAGAGACAAAAGGACCCACAGAGAGGGAAGCAGAGACCTGCAAGATGACAACAATCCCAGTCCCAGCCTTTGACATCTCAACAACCTCCTGACATGGAACAAGATGGGGACAGTGCAAGTGCGACCCAACCAGACTCTGCTACTACAATTCTCCGATTACAAGCACAGGGGCACACAATCACCTAAAGTGAAGCACTCAAAGGGACAACTATCTTGAAGAACCTCAGTTACTGCATAGGATGAGAAACCTTCTCTTCTGCGATTTTATGAAAACTCCCTCAGAATCCTAGAGACCAGAGACAATAAGCCCTGGATGCTCCCCATGCCCAGTGTCTCTCAGATTGTTTTGCATCCCTCCCTTATGGAGGGGTGACCACAGGGTCACAGCCCATGGATCACAACACAAACAACAGCTATTTAATGTATGTTCGGACCCAGTGGGATTGAAGGAGGGACAGAAAGAAACGCTCAGAGCTTAATTTGTAATGAGAGAAGTGCCAGGGCTCAAGCAATTTTTTTTACTTTCACAACTGATGAGCGAAGCCAAGATGTGCCAGTGTTCTGAACCGCCAAGCCTAGAGGTGCCAGGGCTCAGCTCTGGCACAAATGAATCACTGAAACCACACACTTTCTTGCTGCTACTGCTGCTCTGTCACCACTTGCCATGCCTCTCCCTTCCTTGCCTGCACCAGGCTCGGTTCTAGGGGGAAGCACCACTTCAAAATACAGCACTGTGCAGCTGGATGATATAGACAGGCTCTTCCCTCAGAACGTTGTGCAGCATTCATGACAGGAAGATGAAGTAGTATCATCCCCCACCCAGTACCCAAAACCCAGCTGCCATATCTTGTTGTGCACCCCTCCTCTTTTGAAACTGCAGTTTTGTAGCTGCAAGGGATTGTGGGATTTGGGGTCATGGCAAGAAACCACAGCTGTCCTTTTGGTGCTAGCTATAAGAAGGTTGATATGTATTGATCTTGTCTATCTTCCTGCCTGTGCTCAAATGTTCCTGACAGTATCTAGATGTCAGGAGCCATGGGAAATGACTAATGTTAAAACCAGAATTCAGGAGCACTTGTCAGACCTACCACTCAACTGTGAGCTGTGATCTCTCCTTTTCCAAATACTGAGGGAAGACTGTTGACTTTGGTTTTGGATGGACTGTGGTGCTAATTTGAGTGAATTGTAATTGCTTGCCATGGTCTGAACTGATTTTTCTAAGCTTGCTCAGCCTATCTGGATGCTTCTATCTTTTGCATGTGGTGGCTTGTTTCTTCTGCGTAATAGGAGCGGATGCTTTACATAGAATAAAAGGGCCCTTTTTGGGGTGAATTGTGCAGAGTATTCAAGATACAATTTGCCTGTAAGGAACTCTGGAATTAATGTGACCTGACAACAAAGTTTGGTTCTTCATGACTAGTTCCGGAAGATTTACAAATATGAATGCTACAATTTATGAGTTGTGCTGCTACAATACAGCTTTAGAAAAAAAGCACTGATTTATGCAGGAAACTCAATTTATATATTATCAAAGCAAAACCTTTTTAGGCTAGAAAAAGTTTGGTACCGCATACAACACTTTTCAGACCTAAGGCACTATTTCAATGACAAAGAAAGGAGTTACATAAGCACTCTGTAATTTTCCTGTAGAACTTTGTGTGGGTGGTATGGCTCTGCATTTTACATGAGAGATGGGCTCACTGAATTATGCATTAGCGTGACAGTGTGTAGCCAGGAATATAGCCCAATATTTTCAAAATTGGGTGCTAAGAGTTAGACCCTTAATTTCATATTTAGGCATCTAAATAAAAGTGGCCTGATTTTTTTTCCAGAGGTGCTGAGCACCCACTATGTCAATTACAGTTTGATTAAAATACAGAACTCTGTGTTGTATACTATGCTTGTGATTGTGCATGGGCAAATGGCTTTGGGTAATAGAACCCCGACCATGAACTTTCATCCCAAACTGAAATGAACCAGCTTTCCAGCCCTCTGACACTGCCTGTTTTCTACCAGTTGGAGAAAAGCTGAAATCTGTTTACAAAAACAATTTGCAAGATGTTTCTAACCTCCTGGAATCTAGAGAAGGCTGGAAAGTTTTTGCAAAGGTCACTTCTTGTTAGACGTCAAGCCTAGTTTCTCAATCCTAAAGAAGCAGGAAAGTTTGGGCTGTCATATATCTACTCCTAATATAAGGGCTGATCCTGAGAGATGCTAAATGTACTCAGTGCCTTCCACAGCCAGTGATCTCACAGGATCAGACCACATTTGTGGTTCACCACTTATTGTTAGTGATGCTTGCCATGGAGAGGAGACTTACAGAAAACTTGAATGCCTATCTTGGCAGGTAAAGAGCTTTTATGGTCACCTTTGGTATAAGTATTGTAACCCTTCTGCCCATCAGAGTTGGCAGCAACAAGGGCCGGGTTCAATATCTAGGGGATCCATTCCAATAACACAATGCAAACCAGCTCAAGCCCCTACCCAGTGACCTGGGACAAATATATACCACCCCCGCTGGGCGCCTCCAAGAGGCAATACTTCCCCTTTCGCAAGCACATAGTCTGAGTGTAGCAAAAAGCCTTTTAATAACAGAAAGAAACAATGTGGTATTATGTTGGGGAAACACCACCAACAGGATTCATAACACAACCCATGAGCAAAAAACCCACCCCAAGCAAATTGGGGCATGCCCCTTTCCCTTTGGTTCTTGAGTCCAGCAACTCCAAATCACCCAAAGTCCCAAAAGTCCAATGACCCAAAAGTCTCTGTCCCTGGTCAGGGCAGCCCCAGAGTTCGAAAGTTTATCTGCGGAGCTTACCTCCCAACCTGGATGGAGATGGGACGGGGCTAAGAGGCACCTTACATGATCTGAAGCTGACCACCCCACAGCTCCATAGGCCTTCACTCCGCTCCGCCAGCCGCCCCACGAACTCCTTCGCTCAGCTCTGCTCCGCTCCACGTCCCACCAGCAGCTCCCGCCGTCCCACGAACTGCTCCACGTCCCACCAGCAGCTCCCGCCGTCCCACGAACTGCTCCACGTCCCACCAGCAGCTCCCGCCGTCCCACGAACTGCTCCACGTCCCACCAGCAGCTCCCGCCGTCCCACGAACTGCTCCACCAGCCTGTCCACAAGGCACTCCAGCCGTCCCGCAAACTGCTCCACAATACATCTTCAGGCTCCCGCACTACTTAACACAAGGCTCAGTGATTTCAGCTCTTAGTCAGTTCAGCTCTTTGGTGATTCAGCTTGTAGTAGGGGAGCCTCAGTGCTGGTGCACTGTTAGCCCAAAGTGAGCTCAGCAGCCTGTAACTAGACTTCTAATGAAATCAAAATTAGCTCTGATATTCCACAGTGGAGAGAGGAGGAAGTACAATTAGCATGTAATGCCCTTATTAGGGGGGCCTTGCCACCAAGTATTAATACTTGTCCCCAGCCTCTCTCCATTCACAGAGTTTTGGAACCCATGACCCTTGCCTAGCGAGCACCACTTAGTAGATGGTGAGTCCCCCCATCATAACAAAAGGCCAAGTACAGTTCCAAGCACAGTTCCCATAATCAGGGTAATAAGAATTTATTCTTCCTGCCCCAATAACAGAGACACTGGGGATCCCACAGCAGCCAAAGTGACCATTTGGGCAGCTATGGCCTCATTCTAGGTGGGGTGGGTGTGCATATGCAAATGAGATCAGCCCCTGAAGTTCTTTTCCACAACTTGCCACACCTCACCACCAGATGTCAGGGTGGAGCTCATCCTGACACTGCTTACATCATAATAAAAGCTCTAACACTAACATTTCCAAGCCTGCTTAGGCTCCTACATTTACATTTATGGCCAGATTTTCAAAAGCACTTAGCAGCTCCCATGTGGGCACCTAAGTAGATAGCCAGATTTTCACAGAGGCTGAGAACCTAATGGTAGCTGGGAGCTCAAACACTGAAAACTAGACCACTTTTACTTAGGTGCCTAAACGTGGATTTAAGAGCCTAACTTTAGGCATGCTGGGACTGAAAGTGCTGGGCTACCTATACCATCCTACAATCAGCCCTTCAGCTAAATGAGGGGTGTCTTACACTTCCTCTCAGTTTGTAATTAGAGTTTCAGCTACAGATCTGACTGCACTTTTCTGCCCATCTGACATGCTAATCACTTCAGAATCCATACGCCAAGCTGCATTAAATCATAACAGGAACTTGGGTTTTATGAAAATTATATCCACAAGCTCAGAATTAAAAAAAAAACCCAAACCCCATTCACAGCTCTCATCCTGGCCAGCAGCTTATCAGGAAAGAATATACCTCTATCTGCCATGCATGTAACACCCCAGTTGTATCTGTATACAGCTCTGTCATGTCATGTCAGACTCACAGGACCTTCATGGCTATCACTGCCCTCCCTTCCTCCCCCGGACCATTCTCCAGCACGTAACCAGACTTGATTTCTCCTCATTTCCTCTGATTCTACATCAACCTCAGAACTGCCTGTCCCTCTTGGATCTTCTCTCTGGTTCCTGATTGAGAATGCTCCAGTTCAGGAGAGCATGTAACTATATGCATTAAGTCCAACCCCATAGCATGTGCTATAAGCACTGTCCTGAACAGAGATGCTTCCCTGAATTGGGATCTTTTCGCCCTCTTCTGCAGGGTTGCTTTCAGAGGGATCCATCCTTTACGAGCCCGGACACTCTGGCCCTGATCCAGCAAAGTACCTCAGCGCATGCTTACGAGTCATGTGCTAGAGTGCTCAGCACCTTACAGGACTGAGTCCAGACCTTGAATGTACAGAAGGAGGAATGATCCCCTGAGATAACACATTCAAAAGAAAGGGCTCAGTGTCTTTCTATCCTGCCCAAGTCTTCAGTTGTTCATTGCTTCCCCATTCCCTACCCTTGTATTATACTCCGGTGGAGCTTTCGTCAGGAACAATGGCCTAGTTTCTCCCTCTATGTCTGTGCTGGTTTTTGCCACACTGCTGGCAGGAAGTGATCGTAACAGCTGGCCACATAGGGCGTACCACATTGACGGGGTATCATCCAGGAACAAAGACAGTATAGCAGCTCCAGCCCTGTGGCTCATGTAGGGGATGACAAGAGGAAAAAGGGAGCTTGGCCAGGGGTTCCTTGTGCCCTGGAAATCCACACCTGCTGTTACAGCGTGTCATTTAGGGCTAGGCACTGCGCAAACACTGGCAAACATAGTTAATACTCCAAAGACCTCTGGCTCTTCTGCAGTACCTGACGGGCTCAAAATTGTGTCAAAGCTAAGAATTAAGCCCCACAATGCCCTGATGGAGGAAACCTTATTATTCACATTTTACAAAGCGGGAAACAGAGGCAGGGATAAAGAAATTTGAACACCATCACATAACAAATGTGCAGCAGAGCTGGGATTATAAATGCCCTGATCTCCTGGCTCCTAAGCCCATGCTTTTACCACTAAGCCATGGTTCTTCTCCTAAGAACTCTGGTTAGCAACAATAAATATTTTCTGATATGGACAAATGAAACTACCCTTATAAAGACATGAAATATATAAAATAATTGGGATAACGTTGCCTTTGTTGCTTCATCCTGATAGCAAATGGTATTCTCAGAGAGCGTAAAACAGTTTATTCCCATCCTCCCTGAGGCAGCTCCCACAAAACAGAACCACTGATGAGTTTCAACTGCTTTGCCAAAGTGCCTAAGATGGAGTGCTTTTTATGAACCGGTGTCAAAACAATTTTATCAGCCCATAGTGCTAAACAAGTTATTTATTGCTTCTTAATTTCAAGAGACAAAACTTCAATGATAATAACGTGAACATCCATCACGACACGTTTAGCCTATGATTACAGACTCGCCCTCACAAAAACCAAAGTTTAATGCAAATGCATAAATATATTTTTTAAAAGTAACATACTAAGATTACAAACCTGATTCAATATAGATAATCATGTTCAGTAACCTACATATTGCTGCAGACCCAGTATAGAAATTAGCAACTTCTTTTGGTCCAGCAGCCTACAATACTCTTGGGAATATACAAGCCAGTGCCTGCAGCAGCCAATCTGATTCCTGGCAGATTAATCCTTGTTTAAAGTCTGACTCCATGAAACCATTTTAGTCAGTTTATTTATACACAACAATGGCAGGAAGTTGTGTTGTTATGGATCAGCTGTTCTCTGATAGATTGAAGTGCCTGTCATAAAGGATAGGACAAAGCTATGCAACTCTCCCCCTCTCCAGGGAATTTATGGAGAGACTGTGCTCCTCTGATGCATAAATTTTCCCCAAGCTCCCTTTGGGGTTGGAGTGGCTCTGCACAGCTCCCAGTGCAGGGCTCTCCCTAGATGGGACAGTTTAGCCAATCTTTTGTTTTAGGTATTATCAATGTCACCATCTGCAGCCAGGAAGCCCTGAAATTAGGTTTTGGTGGATCAGTATATGAGCATGATCTACATCTTCAAAAATGGGCAGTGATTTTGGGTGCCCCAGCTGAGATTCATAGATTCCATGGCCAGAAGAAACCACTGTGATCATCTTATCTGACTTCCTGTATAACACAGGCCATAAAACTCCACCTCCCCCCCAGTTGAGATGTCTTAATGGAGTCAGGCTTTCAGAAAGCACTGAGCAATTGTACTCTGTAGCCAGGGCCCTTTCAAGATTCTCAAGTTAGGGCATCACAATACTGGGGTGCCCAAGTAATTAATCACTTTGAAAATTTAGGCCATTGTAGATTTTCAAATGTGTAGTTTAAATGTATATATTCTGAGCTAGGTTTTAAAATATCTGGGACAGGTATTTATACCTGATGCAATTGTTTGTGCAAATGAGGCAATCACCTTGTTACTCACTTGCATGAGCAAATGTGGGTGCTTTTGAATTTTTGCAAGTGTGCCCATTGCACCCTCTTTTGAAAACGCGTCCCCATGATTACAGATATACGTTCCATTTGTGGTAAAGGAGAGGTCACCAGAAAATGGAGAATATCAACGCAGTGGCTAAAGAAAGCAATGCCCATCATGATAAGAAGTGATAGACACTCCAGCAGTGAAGGAGATTTTCTATAATCATGCTCTTGTAAATAAAACACTACACCGAGACTGGGGAGATCTGCTTTCAACTCCTAGCTCTCCCACAGAACTCCTGTGTCACTTTGGACAAGTCACTTGATCTCCCTGTGCCTCAATTCCCCTTCTGTAAAGTGAGATTATTAATACTTCTCTACCACAAAGGAGTATTATAAAGATCAGTTAATTAGTTTTCTGTAAGGTGCTCATATACTATAGCAATGGGGGGGGGGACATTTAAATAGATAGAGATACACAATAAGCCTGGGAAACTCACCCCACTCATTTCAGTGTCATATTGACTGTGGAACTGAGCAAATATTCAAATCTTAGTGGATTTACAAGCAAAAAACGTCATTAAGTTGAAGTTAAGGGCACAGATCAGAGACCCAAGTGTTTAAAATCCTTACAAGAATGTTGTAGTTAACATGCCTAGCCTGATTAAATGCAGCAAGGAAGTAAAGAGATCCAGATTAAGCCCCATGCCGGAGGAAAGGGAATTTGTCAGCAAGAAGATGAGAGTCTGCAGTAGCATGAACAAAGTACTGGTAAATGTCTCCGGCGGGGAGAACTTTACAATAACTTGCATGTCACACTGATGCCTGCAAGTTATTTCAATTCTTCACTAGGATAGCTGGGAAACCACTAGGACTTTACAGTATTTGTCCTGGGGGATCTTTCTGGCCCAAATACAAAGCCGTCATTACATATGCTTAGTCATTGTGCAGAATGTTAATAGCTGAATACAGGAAGCCATTTGCAATGTATAACAACAACTTTATTGAACCTAAAAAGAAAAGGAGTACTTGTGGCACCTTAGAGACTAACCAATTTATTTGAGCATAAGCTTTCATGAGCTACAGCTCACTTCATCGGATGCTGTAGCTCACGAAAGCTTATGCTCAAATAAATTGAGCAGTCTCTAAGGTGCCACAAGTACTCCTTTTCTTTTTGCGAATACAGACTAACACGGCTGTTACTCTGAAACCTGTCTTTATTGAACCTACTCACTTATGAACAATACTACATACTCTTACGTGCCAGCAGATGTCACTCTATTAATTATCTGCATATATACCTCTCTCTTTTATATAGCATTCCCCTAGTACAGAATATGACACTATGTCATCTGCAATGTCACTATGATATGGCTTGACACTACTAAAATATCACAAGAGGGGAACAAAAGAACATAGCAAACATCTGTAGGCAAGAAGCTTTGGTTTGCATACACCAGTTGTATACAACTTTAAAATCTTACCCCAAGGCATAACTGCTTCCTCCCCCTCAGGTCTGTCCTTCTTTAGGAATAATTCACATCAAAGGTTTCTTAATACCTCACCAGCATTGTTTAATGTCAGATTGGGAGAAATCCAGCTGCTGGACTAATTGTTCAGAATTAAGCTAGTATTAATATTGCAGTGACATCAAGATTCCTCAGCTGTACCAACACATAGTTAGAGGCAGGCCACACCCCGAACAGTTTACTGTTGAAATAGACAAGATAGATGAATGGTGGTGGAAATTCAATATTATTATCCCCATTTTACCGATGGGGAATTTAGGCACAGAGAGATTAAATGACTTGTCAGAATTTGTGGCAGAAGCAGAAACTGAACCCCAATCTCTGTTTAAATGAAGAGTGGAGGTCTTTCTAAAAGATATGCTGCAAGTCAAAACAGAATTTATGGGCCTGATGCAGAAAGTACAGGTGGAAGTCCTATGGCCTTTGTTATGCAGAAGATCAGACTAGAATCCAGCTGATCACAGTGCTCCCTTCTGGCCCTAAAATCTATGCATCTGCTGAGCCCCTGGTAAACGGCTGAATGACAAGATTGAGCTGTATGAATTACAGATGATTCCAGTTCACTGCCAAATTAAAAAAAGGGGGGGGGGTTATAGGATCATAATAGGATAGTAAATGAAAACCATTTTTGGTTAACCCAAAAAATAAAATTTGGGAGTTGAGCTAAATGTTTTGTTTTGACAAAACTGAAATGATTTCTTTCGATTTCAACAAAAACATTTGTTTAAAAAATAAAATTAAAGGCAATTTTGCAGTGATTAGTTGTTTTGACCACCAAATAATCAAAATGTTTCACTTCAAAATATCAAAACATTTTGATTTTTTAGGAAATTTTTCTGGCCTGAAACAATTTGGCAACCCCCACATGAATTCTCCAAGTGTTTCAGTGTTACTGAACGTGCCTTTTTCTGAAAAAAAAATAAATCACCCAGCTCTACCACAATACCATCTTTCCTCTCTGGAAGCTGTACAACAAACTACACGCTGATCACTCAGAGCAGTATAAACTCCTCCCCTGCTGAAAGATTGTGGCCTCCTCTCTCATTCTCATTTCAGTTTAAAAAGCAAACAGCTAGCAATAAAAGCTGCCTTTTAAAAAACACAAATCTCCCCCTCATCCTTCCTCCTCACTGGAGTCCAATTTCCTTCTCCTTTGTTTCTCCATTACTGAAGTGTGATATATTTCTCTTTAAGGGTGAGGAGGGAACACTAGTTTCCACAGGCTACTGTTTCAAACCAGGGATATTTAATGTGAATCCTCATGCAGCTATCCTCATCTCCCCTCTCCTGTCAGTTACAGAGAATATCTGCTGAGCAACAGAAGGCAGTGATCCAAGGAACAGTTTCCTAGGCTGACATTGGTCAGAGACCTTAGCACATCACAAATAGCTGTAGCCTTTATTATCAAGGACCTGAAAAAGTGAAACAAATGAAAGAAACTTTAGAAGGGAATAAAAATCCTAAATCTGAAATATTAAATCAGAAAGTCTTTGACAAGGTCCCAAACCAAAGGCTCTTAAGCAAAGTAAGCAGTCCTGGGGTAAGAGAAAAGTCCTCTCACGAATCTGTACTAGGTTAAAAGATAGGAAACAAAGGGTAGGAATAAATGGTCAGTTTTCAAAGTGAAGAGAGGTAAATAGCACAGTCCCCCAAAGATCAGTACTGGGACCAGTGCTGTTCAGCATATTCATAAGTGATCAGGAAAAGGGGTAAAACAGTGAGGTGGCAAAGTTTGCAGATGATACAAAATGACTCAAGATAGTTAAGTTCAAAGCAAAGAGTTACAAAGGGATCTCACAAAACTGGGTGACTGAGCAAGAAAATGGCAGATGAAATTCAGTGTTGATAAATGTAAAATAATGCACATGGGAAAATATAATCCCAACTATACATACAAAATGATGGGGTCTAAATTAGCTTGTTACCACTTGAGAAAGATCTCAGAGTCATTGTGGAGAGTTCTCTGAAACCATCCACTCAATCTGCAGCAGCAGTCAAAAAACCAGATATTAAGAACCATTAAGAAAGGGATAGATAATAAGGCAGTACATTTCATAATGCACTGTATAAATCCATTGTACACCCACATCTTGAATACTGAGTGCGGTTCTGGTTGCCCCATCTCAATAAAGATATATTAGATGGAAAAAGTACAGCGAGGAGATCCAACAAATGATGAGAGGTATGGAACAGTTTCCATATGAGGATAGATTAAAAAGACTGGGACTGTTTATCTCAGAAGAGAGATGAGTAAGTGGGGATATGATAGAGGTCTATAAAATCGTGACTGGTGGGGAAAAAGTGAATAAGGAAGTGTTATTTACTCCTTCAGATAACACAAGAACTGAGGGTCACCCAATGAAATTAATAGGCAGCAGCTTTAAAACATACATAAGGAAGTACTTCTTCACACAATGCACATTCTCCCTTTGCAACTCATTGCCAAGGGATGTTGTGAAGGCCAAAAGCATAACTGGATTCAAGAAAGAATTACATAAGTTCATGGAGGACAGATCCAGCAATGGCTATTAGCCAAGATGGTCAGGGACACAACCCCATAGTCTCAGTGTCCCTAAACCTCAGACTGCTAGAAGCTGGGACTGGATTACAGGGGATGGATCACTCGATAATTTCCCTGTTCTGTTCATTCCCTCTGAAGCATCTGGCACCCACCACTGTCAGAAGACAGATTACTGGATTAGATGGACCCTTGGTCTGACCCAGTATGGCCGTTCCCATGTTCTTATGGTCCCAGTTCTGTTTCCACTGAAGTCAATGGCAAGACCCCCTACTGACTTCAATGGGAGAAGGACTTGGTCCTTTGAGAGCACACAAATATCAAAGTAAAATCAGTTGTTTGGCTATGGCTCTGATCGTGAGAGGTTCTGAATACATACGCTTTGTACAAAAGGGTGTACAGCAGAAGCTTTTTAACGAAGATGCCTTGGTGGAAACTTGTCCATAAAAACTAATAAAAGTCCTCAACAATCTAGGTTTTTATGAGGCCAGTCGCCACTATAGTATATGAGTGCTTTCAACATCACCTAAACGAAACTGAGAAGAAGGTTAAATGAGAGTGTTATTTGGTTTGCAGATAAAATAGTTCAAAATGTTCAAAACACAACCAAGGAAAAGTTCATGGTTTGGCTGCAGATTCTATTTCAAACAGTTCCAGAGATCTGTCAACACATCCTAGCAACAGATTGTAATGTCATTTGTTGTCACTAGGTGGCACGGTTGCAGATGTCCTCCCTAGTTCTGTCAATCTGAATGTTTGATTTTGAAGAAATCAAGTAATTCCCCACTCAGCTGTTCAGTGATCTAGTATTTTTTAGATGCCAAATCTATCGCTAGTAAAGGTAGTTCTTTGCCTGTATCTCTCTGGATTATTACTATTTATTAGTTGTATTGCTGTAGCAGCTAGGAGCGCCAGTCATGAACCAGAACTCCATTGTGCTAGGTGTTGGGCAAACACAGAACATCGCCCTGCCTAGGGGGATTTAGAATTATTCTTAGCTGCTTAAAGGTTATACTCACATAACTCAACAACCAGACGACAGTAGGAATAATCTATCAAGCATGCCAACAATCTCAGCAGAGAGGCCAGGACCAAATGGGTATGGAAAGAACCTGTGACAAGACTGCCCGCACTGGGAGGGCCCTTCTGCAGCAGGCCACAGCATGACAGATGGGCCTGCCTCAATCTCCCCTTCAGCAATTCCCAGAAAGACTCCACAAAGGCTTAACAAGTGTATAGATATTGCCCTTGCAGGGTTAAATGTATTACCTGAGAAAACCCTGTGCACGTAAACCATAACGAAAGTCCCACAGCTATAATCCAGAATTCCTCAGCACAGCCAATCTTCAAGTCCCAACAGTCCACCAAGTACAGCCCCAGTATTTATCACCATGCCTCAGCCCCAGCCTTCAGACCTCAGGTGGCCCTCTGTTATCAGCTCTCTGACCCAAAGAGCCAACAGACATCTGCTGCTCGTAGCCTTCAGCTCTCTCCAGCCATGGCTCTCTGCCTCAGGAAGGTCAGCAGGCCAGCCCCTCCACTGGCTTTCTGACAATTTCTCCCTGTTCCCCAGGAGGGCCTTCAGAGAGCTTTCTGCTCTCTGCATCTTTCCTCAGCAACCTCCTCCAGTCTCCTGAGCACTGGTAGTTCTTACCTGCTAATCTCCTGACTGACCCACTTCATTGTCAGGCTCTCCCTTTTATATGGCCCAGGTGCGCTCTTTTAAAACCCAATTAGGAGGCAGCTGATGAGTCACAGGTGGACAAGATCCCACTCACTCTTAAAGGGACCTGTCACCCTGTGATGGACCCCTAGAGGTGGCCCCTCAGAATCAGGATTGAGGCACATCGGTATAGCCAGTGAGGAAAAATATTGCACTGCTGATGCTGAACATTTATCCTATGGATGGATAGACAAATAAATAGAGGTCTGTCAGACACCTTTCCCAAGCACTAATCTCACATAGAAAATTATCAGGATGGAAGTTGGTTCAAAGTCCTCTAAACCAGTGGTTCTCAAAGCTGGTCTGCTGCTTGTTCAAGGAAAGCCCCTGGTGTGCCAGACCGGTTTGTTTACCTGCCGCATCCGCAGGTTCGGCCGATCGCGGGTCCCACTGGCCACGGTTCACTGCTCCAGGCCAATGGGGGCTGTGGGAAGCGGTGCAGGCCAAGGGACGTGCTGGCCGCCCTTCCCGCAGCCCCCATTGGCCTGGAGCAGCGAACCGCGGTCAGTGGGAGCCGTGATCGGCCAAACCTGTGGACACGGCAGGTAGACAAATCGGTCCGGCGTGCCAGGGGCTTTCCCTGAACAAGCGGCGGACCAGCTTTGAGAACCACTGCTCTAAACCAAAAGGTCAGGTCATGATGCCTGATTGAGACAAAACAATTCTCAGCCAATAGTTTCCCCCATACAGCACTTATCCATCTTGCTTTTAAGTGGCACAAAGTATTTTGCATCAGCTCAACAGATTGGAATATATTTCCACTAATCAAGAACTACCCAGTCTATTAGCTCCAATGAAAGTGACATCCCAGGGAAAAGCCAAAACAAAAACTCAGCCCTATGTGCATTTGAAAATACTGCAGTTCTCTAAAAGTTGTGTTTATCATTAATAGGAATGAGAGGGGTAAGTCAGCTCTTCATTTAAAATCAAACTGTGCTCATTTTTCAAATGAAATCAATCCAAGGAGAGGACTGTTACTGTCAGCAGGGAGAAAGCTTAGTCACTCACATATGAAATATTTGATTCAAGCTATTTTGGGGAGAGTGTTACTTGTACCATGGTAGCAACTAGAGGCCTTAACCAAATCAGTTTCCTATTGTGCGAGGTGCTGTACAGACACATAGCAAAAGACAGGTCCTGCCACAAAGTGTTTACAACCTAAACAGATAAGAAGGGGCCTACCACATTCACAGTTCATTTTGATCAATTTCACAGCCAGAGGGTTTTTAAATTGGTCAATTTCACATTTTCAGCTGTTTACATATGAAATTTCACAGTGTTGTAACCCTGGGGGTCCCAATCCAAAAGGTCCCCGGAAATGGATTGGATCTCTCCACTTGCCCCCACCCCAGAGATGCCATGCAAGGGAAGGACAAGTCCTGTCCCTCCCCAGCCCAGCAGGGACTCGCAGCTAGGAGCTCCCTGGCTGGGGCACTTCCAGGAGCAGGAGAAGATTGGACCCACCTCCACACGTCTCCTCCAGCTGCAGGTACCTCTGGTGCTGGAGCTTCCTGCTGCAGGGGGAGGCACTCCAAGGTGCGTCTGATCTCCCCCTGAGAGCAAGAGCGGCTGTGCCAGGGAAGGACAAGTCCTCTCCCTCCCCAGCCTAGCTGGGACTTGCAGCTAGAAGCCTCCTGACTGGGGCACTGCCAGCAGCAAAGGAGAGAGAAGATTTCATGGGGAAGGGCTTATTTCACGGTCCGTGACACATTTTTCACGGCCATGAAATTGGTAGGGCCCTACGGATAAGACAGACAAAAGGAAGGTATTCTCCTCATTTACAGATAAGGAATTGAGGCACAGAGATTAACTGACTGGTCCAAGGTCTCTGGCATAGGCAGGAATTGAACTCATGTATCCTGAGTCACAGTCCAGCACCTACAGCCTACCCTTGCTCTCCAGAGAAAAGCATCCCTGATCAAATATAAACAGACTATTGCTGAGTTCTGCTGAGCTGTCTCCTATCTGTTCAAATAGCCATCCTGCTAGAAGCTTGTGTACCAAAACCATGGATCTGAGTAGTTATATATCCCCATCAGCATCATATCAGAGAGTGAGCTTTTCAATAGCGTTGTGCGTTGTGTGTTTGCGCACAAAAGGGTGGCGCTGCAAAATCACCTGAAACAAGATGGCAGACGGGTGCACATGCAGTTCCATAATACTAAAGGCTTGAATGTTGCACAGCTCCCTCTGTCACTTAGAGATGAACATGGTACAGAAACATGACTAGCGAGGGGAGATCTTTTTTAATTAAGTGCTGACTATACTCTCCCCAATGACGCTTCTCCCCATTTCTTTTTATCAGTACAAGTAGTCATATGTGTGAGAAGAGTAAAACGGTCTAAAGAATGAAGCCATTGGAGTTTACCTGACAGACTAGTGGTTGCCCAAAATGAACATTTATAGCTCTGAAAATGACATGTATTGTAAGCCAGTCAAGCTGACTCAAGCAAGAAAAGCCACAGAGTTGTGTGAGTCTTGTTCTCCCCACAATACACTTCTGAGGTAATCTTATAAAATAACAGTGTGCTGGCTGCTTGCCTTGCTGGTAGTATCATCTGTCTTGGCTTTTATGTATGAATTGTATAACAGCAGCCTAATTGGCATTCAGGATTCATTTTTGGATTGTTTTTTTCCTTTATAAAAGAAAGAATTTTGCATTTGTTAAAGGACTGAGAGCTCTGTTTAGCCACAGAACAAGCCAAATAAGAACTGGCAGTGTAAAGTTCCCTGCCACAACCGAGCCCGCAAATGCCTCAGGTCTGGTCCATAGGAATATTTGGACCTGGGGAAATACAAATATCTGAATCCCACCTTCTTGGGCCTACCTGCTCCACTAGTGCCACTGAGGTCTCCTCCGCCTTTCACCTCTAATTGATGCCCAGGTCATCAAGGACTGAAAGATGTCACTAATGATGTGTGACTGGCTCATTATTGACTATTCATATAGGCAGATCTTTGTATTTGGACATATTGTAAATTCCTAGGGGCTGTGGCTGTCTTTTTGCTATGTCTTTGTACAGTATCTCATACAACAGGGCCCTGCTCTATGATTGGGGTGCACAGGTGCAACTACTGTACAAATAGATGATGATATTTATATCCTGTGACAGTCCTCACTTGGGGTTGATTGGTTGGGTAATATTGCCTAGAATCATAGAAGATTAGGGTTGGAAGAGACCTCAGGAGGTCATCTAGTCCAACCCCCTGCTTAAGTGGTCGGGCTAAGACCTGTGACCTGTAGGGGGGTTGTTGGGATGGGAGCCCGGACCCTCTCATTCCACCGATCTCTGATCCAGGGCCCTTTGAGGGCTATTAGTGCTCTGACAGCTGAGGCTGCCCTCCCAGGGCCACTTCCTATCTCCCGCCCCATGATTGTCCCTAGATTACCGTCGGAGTTAAGGCAGTGTGAAGGATACTTGCTCACCACAAGGCACCTTCTGGTGGTGGCATGGAACAGGGTAGCTCTCTTCCTCCAGGGCAACTGCTTGCTCCTGTGGTTTGGCCAGTTCAGTCCAAGGGCTTTCCCCTACTGGGGTAGTCCAAACCAAAAAATAAAGGGAATTACCAAAGTCCAGAGTTCATATATATGCTTCCCTCTCAGGCTGATTCTATGGCAGGTACTCCCTTTCCCCAAGGATGGACCTTTGGGCAATTCTGCCCTCCTCTGCTGGAGCTGCAGGTCACAGGTCTGCTGTCTTCCCTAGTCTGCCATCAAATGAGCTGTTCCACTGCTTTTTAACTCCTCCTCCAGTTGGAGCACTTTCTACATGCATAGTGGGTCAAGTCAGCTGACCCACATCATGGAACCCTGGGCTTGAGTGTCTACACTGTATTTTAACCCGATGTGAAAACTTTTCTAACGCATGCTTGAGCCTAGGGCCCATGTGTCCACACGGCAGTGCTCAGACCCAAGTCAAAGTAACCATATCCCAGAGTCCCTGCTGTCCCTTCCCACTGCCAAAAACGTAACCACTCTAGCCCTAGGACCATGGTGCACTGTAGGAAAACTTTACTGCCCACCCTGAACTTTACCAGGAAGCAACTCGCTTTGCAAAAGGCTTAAATCAGGTCACTCTCCACTGAAACCCAAGAGGGTCTCTGATAACATGTTTGCAGATCAGCGATCAGAAGAGAATGTGTGAACATTGACCTGAGCTGCTGCCATTCAACAAGAGGAAGTGGCTTCCCTTTTCCATAGAGCTGATTGCAGATTGGTGGGATAGAGAGGACTAAGGAAGTAGTTCCACGGAATTGTGGAATACTTCCGGCTGACTCCCGGGACTTGAGTCAAGCAAGGATGCAGCTACACTTCAAAGAAACAGTGCTCAGATCCTGGGTCCTGGCTTAACTTGATCTCAGACTCTCCAGTGCTGCAGGGTCCCGAGACTCTGGGTCCAAGCCCTAGGTTAGCACAATTGCAGTGTAGATGCAAGGGGGGTCAGACTTGGCTCAAGCATGGGTTTACATTGCAGTGTAGACATATCCTGACTGTGCAGTGCAGAGAAGTCAGGGCCAGCACCAGAGGAACGGAGAACAGCTCAGAGCCAGCTTCTCTTTCTTGACCCTGACTCAGGGATGCCTGAGGGGATTTTTGTGAGTTGAATAGGGCTCCAATGGTCTGAGTGATATTCCAGATCTAGCTAGCTGAAAAGTGCTGATAAGCAGAGAATTGAATATTCAATTTGCCTTGTGCTGGCGATTACCACTTCATAGCAATTGATGAGCTCAGTCTAGTTACTAAAATCATCATCACAGTGGGCACCAACTGGCAATCTTTTAGTTGCACTGCAGAGATGCCAAGGATTTATTCAGCCTGAAGATTAAATTACCCTCTCACTCCTTGCTGTATAAGAGGTGCTCCCTCCAACTCATGGCTGCTGTGCAACAGTCAGTGTTGGAAGCTCGTACTAGTGCTAGATGTGGTTAAGATTTTAATTTCCAGTGCTATGCGTCTTGCACCCTAGACCAATAGATGAAGATAAAACCAGCACGAAATGTACTTCATAACTGATGAATTAAAATAAATAATGCACTAAAGAGTTCTGAAAAATGTTAGTTGGGAGATAAATAACATTTCTGCAAGTCTGAAAATGTATTGGGGTCTGTTATTTCATTTCCCTCCATTCAACATTTTTAAATTGACAGAGTTATTTTTAAATTTGCAGGGGGGAGTGCAAATTTAAACTTTTGCCTATTTTCAATGGTATAATAAAGTTTACTTGCATTATATTACTCAGCCTCTAGATTACTGTTTTCTGATTAGAGTTCCAAACAGAGTACTCTCCCTCTGGTAAAGAAATGAGACAAAGCTGGAACTCAATATGTGTAGAAGCCTATTTGTTTTTATATCAGCAATTTTCTTTAATAAACTCTTCTTACTAAGACACACTGTGATTACCCATAAGACAAATAGGAAAGCTGATGTTTTTTTAAAAATGGCAAATTTTGGACTAGAGAATGGAACTGTTTGTTTCTGACAAACGTGTGTCCTGGAGCAAAGCTTTTAACAAAAGTGGACCTATTTTTTTATTTCATATTGAAGTGTGAAAATCTTTGAATGTGAATATTTTGTATAACACCAAGAAGTAACATCACTGAGATGAGAATCTGGCACCTAGTCAGCATTCCCCTTTAAGAGGACGTCTGCGGTCACTGAAATATTCATACAGCCAAAGGATAATGACTTTCATACTGTCATTCCAACACTTCAGAAGGTAGTCAAGAGTGATCAAAGGCAGGACAGGAAATCATATATAGCATATGTTTCTGCTGAAGTTCTCTCTCCCATATGAACAATACTGTTGTACAGCATGCTTTATCTGATGATGTTGTTAATTTAACTGAAACAAAACATTACAGTTCTGAGAGTGCCAACAACATTGCTTAAAATGACTGCTGTATGGTACTAGGCTCCCTTCATAATATAAACATTTTTCATATCAAGCATAATACCAGTGGGTACAACTAGCACATTAGAAAGAAGATTAAATGTAAGCTAAATATCAGGATCAACTTCCCCAAACTGACACCCCTTAAGATGTGGAAGAATTATTTATTTTTGGTATCATATATTCATTTACAAAAGGGCCATCACTTGTAAGTAGGCATCCAAGTCTCCCAGCAGAGGTTATGGAAGCCTCATTGCCTGAGAGATTTAAATGAACTGGACGAAGCAGTGGAAAATTCACAAGAGAATAATCTCTCCTGTGCAGGCAGAATACTAAGGGCCAGATTTTTAAGGCAGTTAGGTGCCTATCAGGATTTTCAAGAGTGCCTAGACACATAACTGCCATTGAAATCAATGAAAGTTAAGTGCCTAGAAACTCTTGAAAATCCCACCACATCTACCTGCATCTTTAGGTACCTAAATACCTTTGAAAACCTGATCCTAAGTGATTTAGGAGCATGTGCCATTTTCAAAAGCAATTTAGGCACTTCGGAGCATAATACCCATTGATTTTCGGTGAGACTTAGGTCTTGCAACACTGAGTGGAACAATGCCTAGATGCCTTTAGAAACCAGGGCCTAAATCATCCAGATTTAGTTTCTTTGACTGCTTTTTTGGATTAGTCGACCACTGCTCCAAGAATAAACAAAGGTAGCAGTAAACATTGCTTTCATAGGAGTCCTACTATAATTCTAGCCATTTTGTTTAAAGTTCAGAATGGCACTATAGACATTTATAAACCTTAAGATGCTCTGACAGCAGATGATCATTTCATGGTAGCTCAAATTTCAGACTGAAGGGTGCAATCCCATGCCCATAGATGTCAATAGGAATCTTCTCTTGCTTTTAGTAGGGCTTTGGATCAGGCCCTAATCTCTTGACCGAGCTCCTTTAAGCATGCTGTTGATAGTTAATAATTGTGTTTTGGTATTTAGTTAAATCCACAGGTTTTCAGTCATTAGACATGAAAGGGTGTTATCCACTAATAACATCACCATAATATTGGGATGATAGTTTTTTCAGACAGGCTTATTCAAATGAATGTAACAGGAGCACGTAAAATAGATAGCCAAAGAAGTGGCCTTTCATTGGACATGTACTACGCAGGCCAAGGCACTTGGGGCTTTCTGTGGAACCCAAACATCCAGTCTGGTGGTGCTTTTTTAAAGCTCAAATACACAATAGAAAATGAGGCCTGGATTATCCGATATCTTTCTTCTCTCCATGATTTCCTGGTGTTTTCCCCCAGGGCTATGCTGCTCTGTATGATTATGACATTCCAGAATCAGTGGCATAAGGATAATATGACTAAGAAACATGGAGATTCCATGCTGTAGTTAATCCCTGCCGAGAGAACACTGAACGCGTCAGATAAGAGAGTCACTGCCACTAAGACACATTTTGCTGCTAAGAATTACCTCCTAGAGACTAGGGCCATTTTGCAGACCTTTTTAATTTCCCTGGAAAATGCCACTTGCACCCCTAATTAAGAGTGTAATATGCTGTGGGGTCCTGTTTTCAGGGTAATTCGTTTTGCACCAGAAAAAGCTAATACACCACACTTGGTAGGTATACGGACTATCTTTCAGCCAGTCCATTAGGTGGGGCTGTGTGCATGGGGAAAGATGCTGGGGATGTTTAATCAGTGATTATTATTCTTAGTGTAAGGCTTTTTAAATAAAGAATCTGCATGTTTTTCTTTCACCCAATCTCACTGTGAATGAAATGAAAGTTCTTGCATCACGAAACAGGTGACTTGTCTTCAAAATCTTTTACAGAAACCATATTGAGGGCACTGATGATCAGTTTAAACAGGAGTTTTTAAGCTTTCTTCTCTCCTTTTAACATATGATGGAATGTACATGAGTTCAAGGCAAACATACAGACGTGTGTTAGGGCAGCAATATCAGAGGGCACATGGAAACAATCCTTTGTCTTATGAAATGATTAATCACATGTTCACAGCTGGAATACAGTTTGTGGGATATGTGCCGTTCATTGGTACCCAACACAGGGGCAAAGGCCTATGTAATCTTTCTACCAACTGTGTTCACAAAGGAAAGCACGTGGCCCAGGAAACAGAGCACGGCATGAATACACTATCATGTTAACAGTGTATAAATGATTGTGTGGCAACAGACCATGCCATTTTATTTCTCATTTGTACTAGTACAAGATAATACAATGGGCAAAATTATTGTTCCATTTTTGCACCCTACTCTAACATGCACATCTGCATTGCTTTCAGTCACTATACGAGTGATATAAGAAAGAAAGCTGTATATATAAACATGCACACACTAAACTAAAATTAAAACTCAATGACCAGAACTTCCCTGCTATTTCACTTCTGTTCATTAGGGGGCAGCATGATTCCCAACTCAGCCATTATCCCCAAAATGCTATACTATCAGAAGTATGGCATCACTTAGTTATTTTTCTCTGTTAGAGAGACAAGGTGGGTGAAGTAATCTCTTTTACTAGACCAACTTCTATTGGAAAGATAGACAAGCTTCCAAGCTACACAGAGCTCCTCTCTCTCACCAAATGGAAGATGGTCCAATAAACGCTATTACCTCATCCACTTTGTCTCTCTAATATCCTGGGACCGACATGGCTACAAATACCACTTTCTCTGGGTTACAGAGTAACAGCTGTGTTAGTCTGTATTCGCAAAAAGAAAAGGGGTGGGAGGAGGTATTGTTTCATGATCTCTGTGTATATATAATGTCTGCTGCAGTTTCCACGATATGCATCTGATGAAGTGAGCTGTAGCTCACGAAAGCTCATGCTCAAATAAATTGGTTAGTCTCTAAGGTGCCACAAGTACTCCTTTTCTCTGGGTTAGTCAGACTACTCAGGGAAATAGAAAGTTACATAGGAAAGTACATCAAACTGTGCACCTATGAATGGGGAGCACCATGGGAGTATGGGAAAGAAAGGGAAACTGTAGGCCTGCCTACTCAGTACAGTTAGAAACCAATGCAAATGAAAGTGTTTGCAGCCTCTGGATGCACCAGTCCATGTAAGGGCTGTCTCCAGCTCCCTCATTAAATTACAAGTCTGGTGGGTGAGTTTTTGGAGCAGGAAAAAAAGTCTGCAGTCATTGGCCTACATTTCTTCTCCCTAGCTGAGCTTGGCTCCTGAGCTGCCATGCATGGAGAGAGATCTCAGACATGTAGCCTCTTTGCAATGCTTCCCTGGTTAACAGACATCTGTCAACTGGGTGAAGCGCTTGTCTCCAACATTATGAGCAGCTAGCTTCTTGGAGGGCTTTCATTACCCATTTTGGAGGGGGAAATGAACGTCTGCAGTCGCACACCCTCAGAGGCTCATGAAGCCTTCATGGGGGAGTAGCCACAGAGGAGCTTTTAGAATCAAGCCCATTAATGCAATCTAATTGGCCATTTATTCATGGAAATACCTTATTTGTGTATGAACAATTACGCATGGGTGGAGAAAGAATTCCTTAAAGTCTCAGTGATCCCCTGCTGCCGTATCAGTCCCTCAACAGTCATTGGCAGCCAGTGAAAATTTTAAGTAGCCTCTGGACTGCTCTACATTACATACAGGGACCAGCTTGGCATACAGCTGTCCCAGGATCCACAATCATAAAGATCCTCCTGAACTGAACTGTGCACTCCCTGGACATAGCTGGGGATCTGGGCCAAGATTCGATTTTTCAGTTAACAGCAGAGAGGAATTAAATACTGTACAATTGTAACATTTTATGCCATGAATTTAATGGTAACAAGAAAGAGCTGCCAACAAAGCATATTATAATGAATGCAAGTAAGTTGTAGACTCAACTCGCCAATGGATAATTCACGCCTGTCCAAAAATGCCCCTAATACAGAAATGTATTAATCCGACTGCTGTCTAGTCACATATATTTGCATTCATCTCTCAGTTCTTAATTAATTATTGAATTACGTTATCAAAGGAATTAGCTCACAGATAATTTTAACATGTTATTTGCAGAGAAAATATTACATCCATATAAACAGAGTAGGAATATGATGAGCCCACTGTTTGGCACATCTGACCCCAAATACTACCTCAAACCATCAGACAGAGCATCCTTTGATGTACGATGACATCATGAGTCTGTGTCAACCTGCAATTCCCATAACCACCACCCTCTTGTGATATACAAACATACATAATTTGCATACATTTGCATTATTACAAGCACAGATAATCCAAAGCACATACAACATAACTTTAAAATGGAAAGGTAACAGAAACCCCAATGTAGGACACTAACTGCATGCATTAGTAGGATAGCCTAAAAGCATTTAGTAGGTGCCATACGCAGGACATACATTTGAATAATAATACGAATATATAATGCTGTGATGCTGGCAGACAAGGTGCCAGCCCTTGCCAAGGCTTTAGGCCTCAGCTGAGCACTGACAAATTCAATCTGTTTCACCTGTGTGGTTAAGATGGGTATTGAACTTATAACGTGTTTAGACTTGATGAAATGCTGGTAAGTTGCTCCATGCACTAATCTCACTTATAAAATGACATGCTATAAGGTACTATTGAAGTTTTTGCTTTATGACTATAAAAAATATTTGCTCTGAAATGGTGAACCAGTCAGGAGGAAGCATCTCCTAACCACTAAGAAGGCCGATCAAAACTAAATGGGCCACTGTGGGACATCACAACACAAAGACTTTGTTAACTGCCCCTTCACACCCATGAAGAGGGAACGTGCAAGAAGGTTGTCCCATGAGCTTGAATTCTGAAAGAAGGAAATAAAAATAGCTGACAAGAAATTTTTTCATCTCTCGTTGGCTGTTTGGACTCTCACTGGGTTGGTGCTATGAAAGAGAAGCAGAGATCCCCAGGGTCAACCTAGGTTAGACCTAAAAGACATTCAGCGCTGACAGATTACTACAACTCTGTCACCTTTTCAAACCAGAGATTGTAACTCATTTGTGCATATATGTTTGCCTGCTTTAACATTAGAATCACACTCATTTTTTTCCAAATTAATAAATCTTTAGTTTATTACAGGATTGGTTATAAGAAAAGCTTCGATTCTGTCATGGAGGTCACAGATTCCATAACTTTCTGGGACCTCCATGACTTCTTCTGGGGCAGGGCTGGAGCAGTGACCAGCCCCAGGCCCACCAGAACAGCTGACTGATGGCCAGCCCCAGGCCTGCCAGAGCAGCAGCTGGGGTTGGGTCAGCCCCCTGGGGGCTGGAAGAGCAGTAGTGAGCCCATGCCACAGGACAGCAGCAGGGCTGGGGCAGATGCAAACCCCAGCAGTACTCTATTTGCCCCCCCATCTCCCAGGATATTTTTAGTGAAAGTCAGGGACAGGTTGCGGGCCTCCATGAATTTTTATTTACTGCCCACGACTGGTCCGTGACTTATTAAAAATACTGTGACAGAATTGTAGCCTTAGCTAAAAGTGTTGTCTTTCATTCATAACCCAGCATTTAAATCATCTTCTGTACCAAATGACTGGAGGATAGCTAATGTGACACGAATTTTTTTAAAAGGGCTCCAGAGGTGATTCCAGCAATTACAGGTCAGTGAGCCTGACTTCAGTACTGGGGAAACTGGTTGAAACTATAATAAAGAACAGAATTGTCAGACACATAGATGAATATAATTTGTTCCAATTTTAAGACATCTTTTTTGAGAGGGGGTGACCAGAACTGCATGCAGTATTCAAGATGTAGGCATACCAAGGATTTATTTAGTGGCATTATGATACTTACTTTCTTATTATCCATTCTGTTCGCTTATTTGACTGCCACTGCACATTGAGCGGATGTTTTCAGAAAACTATCTGCAATGACTCCAAGATCTCGTTCTTGAGTGGTAATAGCCACTTTAGATCCCATTATTTTGTATATACAGTTGGGATTATGTTTCCAGTGTGCATTACTTTACATTTATTAACATTACATTTCATCTGCCATTTTTTTGCTCAGCCACCCAGTTTTGTGAGATCCCTTTGTAACTCTTTGCAGTCGGCTTTGGACTTAACTATCCCAAGTAATTTTATATCGTGCAAATTTTGCCACTCCGTTTTTCAGATCATTTATGAATATGTTGAACTGTACTGGTCCCAGTACAGACCCCTGAGGGACACCACTATCTACCTCTGTCCATTCTGAAAACTGACCATTTATTCCCACACTTTCTTTTCTGTCTTTTAGCCACTTTCTTTTCATGGATCAGTCTTCCCCTCTTAGCCCATGACTACTTACTTTGCATATAATGTTGCTACATACATATTACTACAATATTATTGACCAGTAAGTTATTAGTTTTCAAATGATACCTCACAAGGCATGTTTTGTACAATGATGTGTAGGGTGTGAATACAGGAGGGTTGCAAACTTTCTAATCACAGAAAACTGAACACCCCTGCCCTGCCCACTGCCCCGCCCCTTCTCCAAGGCCCTGTCCCTTCTCCAAGGCCCCGCCCATGCCCTGTCCCTTTTCCGAGGCCCCACCCCCACTCGCTCCTTCCCCCCCTCCATCGCTCACTCTTCCCCACCCTCACTCACTTTCACAGGCTGGGGAAAGGGGTTGGGGTGCAGGAGGGAATATGGGCTCTGGGCTGGGGGTGCAGGCTCTGGGGTGGGGCCAGAGATGAGGGGTTTGGGGTGCAGGAAAGGGCTCTGGGCTGGGCCAGGGAATTGGGGTGCGGGGTCCCAGTGGCGCTTGCCACAACTTTGAGGAAGCGGCTGCCAGGTCCCTGTGGCTTCTAGGCGCCTGGGCAACCAGGTAGCTCTGCATGGTGCACACTGTCTTCGCGCCCGCAGGCACCGCCCTCCGCAGCTCCCATTGATCTCGGTTCCTGGCCAATGGGAGCTGCGGAGCCGGTACTTGGAGCGAAGGCAGTGCACGGATCTTCCTGGCCGCCCCAGTGCCTGGCATCTGTTTCCAGGAGCTGCGTGGAGCCAGGGCAGGTAGGGAGGCTGCCTTAGCCCCAGGCCCCACTGTGCTGCCGACTGGACTTTTAACGGCCCAATCCGCAGTGCTGTCTGGAGCCAACAGGGTTCCTTTTTGATCAGGTGTTCTGGTCGAAAACCGGACGTCTGGCAACCCTAGAATACAGGGGCTCATTCAGTCACAGAAAAGGAAAAAGATTTAAATAAATAAATCTCAGATGAACTGTTCCGCAACAGAGCCAGGCCAACTTACACCATGCTCAGGATCTGAAAACATTGTTTAGCTTCTGAGACATGACCATAACTAGCCCTAGTAACCATCTGACATTATTATACCTTCAGCCTCTCTTCTCCCTGCTTCCCACCATTGTTTGTGGCTCTCACTAGTTGCGTCAGGCCTTGAATTTAGACTGTAAGGTACCAGTTCAGGAAAACATGACTATTCAGGACATCAGTTAAACACATGCTTAAATTCAAGGATGTGGTTAAATCCCTTTGGCCTAGGTAGGCCTTTAAGCATGTGTTTAGATGCAGTCCTGAAGGGGCTGGACTTAAGCACATGGTTACATGCTCTCTTAAATTGGGACCTAAGTTCTTTCAGGTAGGAGCTGTGCCCTTCTTCTTTGCTTGTGAAGTGCCTAATACAGTTTAGGTGAAATAAAGTACTAAATTTTTCAAAATGGGTCCCTGATTGAGACCTTTAGGTCAGTGGTTCCCAAATTAGGGGCACCACTTGTTCAGGGAAAGTCCCTGGCAGGCCGGGCCACTTTGTTTACCTGCTGTGTCCTTCGGCCCGTACTGCTTCTGGCAGCCCCCATTGGCCGAGAACAGTGAACCGTGGCTACTGGGAGCTGCGATCAGCTGAACCTGTGGACGCAGCAGGTAAATCTGCCCAGCCCGCCAGGGGCTTTCCTTGAACAAGCTGCGCCCCTAGTCTGGGAACCACTGCTATAGGTGCTACTGCAATACAAATTCTAGTAAGAAATACATCTTATTCATACTGACTTTTGTCTGTACCAGACAGAATTCAAAGTAATTTGAGTGTATCATATAGTTAATGACTATATTGTTTTATTGTACTTTTAATAAAATTTTCTACAGATTATTTTTTATGTTTAGTTATATGAAGTTTTTTTTCTTTTTTACTGTGCATAGTTTATGGCTATATTTTTATTACATATTACATTAAACTTGTAAATGAGTAATTTGCTTTCCAGCTACCTATAGTCTTGTCAAACTCTAATTCTAGCAGGAATTTAATTCTACCCAGGGTCACTATCTGGGAGATTTTAAATACTCTGAAAGAGGCAAGGATATGGTCTGAATTAATTGTGGTATCCTGCAATTCCCTGCTGTTAAGATTCTCTATGTGAGAATACAGCAGATACAGAGTAGGATGCACCAGCTGCAGCAGGTTCCAAGGGGCAAAACACAGTCAATGAGCCTCAGTTTGGCAAATCACTATTTACTCCTGAGTTCTGTGACTACTGACATGGAACGGGGTGAGCATAATAAAAGATGCAAAGGTGATGGGGAAGGTCACTGAGGTTCAGCCTAGTGCCCAGTGAAACCAATGAAAGTCTTCAACAGGCCCAAAGCAGGCCCAAAATGAAGCCTTAGCAGAAGGTTTGAAATAAAAATCAAAGCTACGGTAGAGAAGGAAATTTAATTTATTCAAAGAAAGATTAACAATATTTTTTTACTCCAAGAACAAGAACACTCATTGTAAGGTTCAGCAGTACAGCTAGTTGGGAATCTTCCCTTGGAATGATTTTCCAAAAGAAAATGCAGTTTCCACAAAACTGAATTTTTCTATGGGAAAATTTTAATTTGATGAAAGCTTTCAATTTTCTAATGTGAAAATCTAAACAAAATTTCTTTGCAGGTTGATTCAGTCTGAATCACACTATTATGTTTTGTTGAACTAACTCAGAATATTTCACTTTGAATCAGTTCAACAAAACATGAGACTGCATTCCTATCTTTGCATTGCCTCATGGGAGTTGTAGTTCAGGCCCCCATTCTCTCGGATTAGTTTCGGCTCCCTGGAGGACAACACATCCCATAATGCAACATGGACTCCCATCTGACCAAGGTGCATGGTGCACCAAGAGAAAAGCAGTCTGGCCAGGGAGCATGGCTCATAGGGGAGAATTGGAACACCAAGCTTCCAAACTACAACTTCTATGGGGCAGTGTGCTACAGTAGGCTACTGCAATTTAATGTTTACAAACTCAAAACAAAGTATTTTGGGTCAGATCAACAAAACATTTCAATCTGAAGAATGTCGAAATGTTTCATTTTGGTCAAAATTGTCAAACATTTTGTTTTGTATTTCCAAATCTAAATTGTTTAGGCTATTTCATGCCACAAAAAGTTTCACTATTTCAGTTTTTTTTCCTGATTTGGGACAGAAACTAACACTGAAATATTAGAACAGGACAGAAATTTCAAATTTCACTCAACTTTTTTTTTTAAATATATATTAATCCAGCGTTGTATTTAACCTGAACTGCTTGGTAACTCCAGTTAAAGTAGCAAACTGTAGAATATTGACTCTTTACAAGGGCAATGGACTTACAATATATGAAGTGTCCAGGAGAGGGCTGGACAGTGCAGAACATATGTTTTGGGGAAAATTCAGGACTGGGAGTGTGTTGGGGTCACCCTACAAGTAGTAACTAAGCCTGGGGGAAACCAGAGTGTGACCCGTGTGTTGCTGACAGGGTCAAGGTTTCTGGACCAGGGCTGTAATTGTACACAGACATGCAGAGTGTGGCCTGCATGCTGTTTGGCTGTTTGTAAGCGGCCAAGGGTGGGAGGTACAACAGCGAAGCATTGTGAGACACCCCAGGTTGCAGGTCAGGTGGGGACACAACCCCTCATTGGTCTGGATTTCACCCCAGAATGTGACAGTCATATCATTCAATATTTGCAAGGAAGTATGAGGAGCTGGTGCCAGACACAGAAACAGGTTTTATTAGGAGAAGAAAAAGGGAATGTTGAATGAATTTATGATCTCTCTCTCACACACACATAGATTAGATTTACTGTTGATTATGAAGGCTGTACAGCCAGATAGGCTCCACTGCACATATGTAAAGAAAGCAATAGACACGTTTTAAAAGCTCCTAGGGAAGAGGGAAAAATACCTAAGCACTGGAAAGAAACTGAATTTTGAATCTTTATTTATGAAGGGATCTGGGGGGAGGGGAGGTTATACTATATAAACCTGTTAGCTGGACCTTCTGTAATGGGGAAAAAGCAAATGTTTATGAGAATAAATATCACATAGAGAGATTGACAATAGCATGAAATCACCTAAGGAAGATCATGGCTAACCTATAGTTAGAGCCAGATTATAAATTGATTGGGTAGAACAAGGGAATAGGGCCAAGAAGAAAGAAGAAACCTTAGTTTCCTGATTGGTTTGAAAGACAGCCAGATGCTGCTCTGATGGAGGCCATATAAGTAAGCAGATAAATAAGAAATCTTGGTGGGGTCTTGACAAGGCCACTAGGTGAAACATCTATTTTTGGCCCAAATGGATGACATTGTCCTGAGCTACTATTGATTAGTCACATCGCACAGCTCAAATTTCAGATAGCCAGTATCAAATACTCACAGTGACCTGTCCACGATCAATCCATAGAATGGTAAAAACAAACTAAGACATGCTGAGAACATTCAAAAATGAATAAATTCAAGGAAATTGTGATCTGCTTGAAGCCATTTCTGCACGCAGAGAAAGAGGTTAAATTTGTCAAGTAAATTCTTTTGGAAAAATTGTTCACTTGGGTCTAATTATTATTCTCTAAAGAAAGAAGCATGAAATAAAATTGGAACTCACCACACATTTTGCTGGGGTTCAGGAAAGAACAACGTTGTTTGTAAAAAAAAATATCATATTCCTATGGCACATGAAAAGCAAGTAAGAGAATAAGGCCTTTACATGTTAATCCTGTGTTTCGGTAGTATGCTAACTATCTACACATTAGCAATCCTCCCAGCAACATGCAAATAATACCCAATAATTTAAGACAAGAGATGAAATTTTACTTTTTAAAATGAACTTTAAAAAAGAGAGAGAAAATGGTGCTTCCTTATAAAACAGGAGTTAAGGAGAAATATAAATTGTACTGTAATTGTTCAGGAACGAAAAGACATTTTAAAAATGGATTTATATCCATAAATACCCAAACGCTCCATACAAAGACTCCGCACATTTATATGGATTTGCACGCTGTCTTCTTATTCTTTCTAGGACTATTCCATTTTATTCTTAGCTGTTCCAGCTGTGTTGCAATACTTGCCTGTAGACTCTAAGAATAAACTACACATAGCTGAGCTTTTTGACTCCTCTCTTCCTTCCACCCTTTAATTAAGTGAGGCGGGTGCTGAAAGACTCCTAGCATGGAAATTCTGTTCAGTGTTTAGCAGCTTGTTACTGCAGCCAGAGACTAGAAACTTGGCCCTTCTAAGGTATGTATGCCCGGGAATAATAAGCTGAAGGCAGATGCTGGAAAGATGAAGTACTGTATAGTGAAATAGGGAGTATCCCATTCAATAGTTTGTGAGCCCTCTAGTGGTGCTTATTGTGTCCTGTGTTTTAGAATCCACCAGAAACTAGCCAGAGCAGCAGTCTGTATGTAGCCAGGCCTTGCAAGTTTGTGTGTAGGTTGTAAACATAGTTATTTGGGACTCACCTGTGCCTGTTCGATTTCTTCATATGATTTTTGTTGTGTAAGAGTAAAATGCACAAGAGAAGGGAAGCAGATGACAGACAAATCAAATCAAAGGAACCTAAGGGAAAGATGTCCAATTCCCACTGAAGCTCAATGGTAGTTGCGTGCCTAATTCAGCCCCTTTTGCAAATCCCAGGATTCCCAGCCTAACTGATTTACACCAGTTGAAACAACAAAATGACATCCTGATGCAGGTTGGGACCTGTGGGTTTGTTTAGAATTCAAATGCTACAAAAGAAGCAGCTGATTTAATAGCAGTAATTTGCATAACTGTCCTTCCAACTAGGATGCCCTCCAATTGCATCTCATCCTTTCCATGATAATCATTCTGATCAGTCCCCTCTTCCTCAACAACTGTTAAGGATACTTCCCCTGTTTCTGCCCCTTCCTCTTCTTCCACCTTCGGTTGCCCACTCCAATATCTTTGGTCTCTCTCAGGACAGCTGTCAGAAATCAAGGCAAGGCTGGTCAGACCTAGGCATCGGAGCAGTGGTGGCCAGGCCTCGGGAAAGTCAGTGCCTCGGGTCAGAGCCAGAATCAGGAGTAAAGATCAGAGTTGGAACAAAGCAAGAGTAGGGCTCAGAGCT
This sequence comes from Eretmochelys imbricata, assembly GCF_965152235.1. Lineage (NCBI taxonomy): Eukaryota > Metazoa > Chordata > Testudines > Cheloniidae > Eretmochelys > Eretmochelys imbricata. The sequence continues at coordinate 116,842,613 of NC_135577.1, forward strand.
AGGTTGGAGCCAGATCAAGTCTGGAGCAGGACTAGGGACAAGACTAGAGTAACACCAGGGCTGGAGCAGTCTGAGACCTGTGGAGCCTGTCACCTCTATCAGGAAGAGAAGAGTTCCAACCCATGAAGCGACACTGAGCAGACTAAGTCTCCCTAGAGAAACAGCAACTCAGATACCTATTCTGGAGAGTCACCAGACCAGCTCCTGGCTTGTAGATTGGCTGGAGTCTAACAGGAATGACTCATCCTGGCATGTGTGCAGGGACGACTCATCACCTCACGCCAGCCACTTTCCTGAGGTCTACAGCCTTTGCCAATTCTGACACACCACAGGTGGCGTACCAGGGCTTGGGAGCACTGGCTAGCACAGATGAACAAGCCCCACAATTTAGGCTGTCCCTTGGCTACTATCTAAAGTTAAGCCTGACCAAGCCGATGCAAACACGAAAATGCCCTTGTGACTAGGCGTAAGAGATGGAATTGGGATATTTATTATTTTGTTTTCTCATCCAGTCCCATACTTGTGCCTCTCAGCATTGACTCTGGGGTAATTTGCAACAAACTAGGAAGATTAGAACCTCCAATCGCTACAAGTTTAAAGAAGAAGTGTGAACAAATATTGTGGGGTAAAACTGCTAACACAACTTGAGTGGTCTATCCATCATTGTCTAGTTGTCTTCTTCTGATTTCCTGTGCTCAGTGTGCTTAAGCAAGACAATGCTACCCTTAAGCTACAGCACAAAAGGGCAATGAGATCATCATATTAGCATTACTGAGCTAGTGATGCATGCAGTGCATAATACAGCTCTTATTTCCTATTTGTCTGTAATATGAATCAAAAATATTAATATTTTACTGTTCTGGGTTGACAGTGAATAACTAGAACACAAGAAGGGATGCTAACTGGCTTTCACACTGGAGTTTCATATCTTATTTACCATTGGATTGAATGGCAGGAAGAATTTACAGGGCTCTGAAGTCAGCTAAAATTTACACCGTGTTATTAATAGTATAGCACAAACACTGCTTTAGTTGGAATGACTTTGCATTGCATTCTTTGTATTGACATTTATATACACTCAGGCTGAGATTCTCAAAGGCACCTACCTAAGGGAGTTATGCATCCCTACTTAACTTATTTAAGCTTCTTTGAAAATCCCAGACCTGAGCAATGATGAGCACAGGCATGAGGCCTAATGAAGTCTAACACTGGCTTTCATCTGCTCATTGTTGAAGGTGACCTTGTCTTCATTCTTATGTGATGTGGAAAAACCTACATGCGATTCATATTTAAAACTACTAGCAAAGATGTACCAACGAATGTCAGCTTGTGAAGAATTGTCAGACTTATCCAAAACACCAGTCAGTCTTTCATGACCCTGGACATTTTTGTTGGCTATTTTTTGTTCCAGAGACTTGAAATTCAGAAGGTTCTTTGTGCAACATCAAAATATGAGGGTCTGATTCAAAACTTCCTCATGACTTTAATGGACTTTGGACCAGGTCACATAAGGACAGTATCACCAAGTAGCAGCAGATGTCAAGGCCTTACAGACCAGCTTCCCATTGGAGATGAAAACAGTGACACAACCTGGAAATATTTTTAGTCCAACTATATACACCAGTCTTTGTCCATTGGTGGTATGCAGGTAGGCAGGCTCCTCTTTTAGGAATCTGAGCCAAAAAACACCAATACCCATTTCCAGAGAGCAATTCTGCCTCAAAAATTCATTCTCGCTACAGAGAGGAAGGCAGAGAAACTCCCTTGCTGCTTGCCACAGCTTCCTCAAAAAGAAACTAAATCACAAAACTATGAACACAGAATATCTTCAAAAACTGAACATTTGCTCATACCTTAAGAAAATAAATTGTAAAATTAGGTATCAAAGCCAGGTGGTGACTCTCAGCATTACAGTATCAAGGTGGCCTCATTTGACCGCAGCACTCACACATAAGCTTATGTAGGCCAACTAGAGCCTATTTATCAGGTGTGTTAAGCGCCAACCACACCAAAAACAAACTAAAATTGGTCCAAAAAAAAAAAAAAACCCATATCAAAAGAACATTTTCCTATCAGATCTACAGCTCCTATTAATTTATATCATTGCATTCTTGCATTTCCAGCGCCTGACACAAACCCCCTGCACCAGACTCAATGGGGTGGGGAAATATAGGACCAGACCCCCAACTCTGTGGCCTCTACAGCAAGGATTTCCAACTGTTTTGGTGGCACAACCCAATTTTAATTAAGTATTTCCTCCTGGGACCCAAGACAGCATGGAGGATGCCATTTTGAAAAGCAAAATGGCAGCCTCTGCACAGTGTGACTTCGTACATATGATGCATGTGAGGTCACGCTGTCTGGAAGGTATCATTTTTTAGAGCAAAATGGCATCATCCAAGCATCCGTGACCTTGCATGCACTGTATATGCTAGGTCTTGCTGTGAGGCGCAAAATAGCGTCCTCCACAAACCAGGGATCACCGTAACCACATTTGCTGATGGTCGCAACGCACAGTTTGGGAACTGTTGCTCTAGAGAGCATCAGCCAGTCTTTGTTCCCTTTCTATTCCATGAGGGAGCAGACTAGGGTCGAGAATCTGCCATAATTTTTCATTAAATGGCCTGCCCTATTTACTTTCCATGAAATAGTTTCAGCAGTAGAGTTACTGCACACCTTTAACAAGGAATTCATGTGATAATGACCTTCTGCGGATGACCTTAGCCCAGAGTCTCTGCCGCTTTTCGGTTATCTGTTCCTAGTTTGTAAGGAGTCAAGCTAGGAGGGGGGAAAAAAAAGATGATTTCTCTGAAGTCCTCAGAATTATCTAATGGCTTTATTGATCACGTTGCTTGGAAGGACAGGCCACTGTGCAGCAACCGAGTGCCCCTGACTGTTTCCACATTTCCTTAAATGAGGCTGAATGACCATGGAACTGTGCAACAATGTTGGGAGGGAAATCTTCCGATAGTCTATTTGAATGAAAGTAAAAAGATCATTAACCTGTTCTGTAGAGTGTGCTTCATGGGCTTGGCTCCTGTAGCATCACTCTCCACACCGGTTCATAAATAATCTTCAGCCAAGCCATATGCTGCCTGCCCAGTTCCCTTACCTTTCTTAAATAAGATGGTCAGACATGACTTCGTTGACACAATACGGATTTCAGTTCGTTTTGAAAGGGAGTAAAGTCTATTGCTCTTATCTTTGGTGTTCACTGCATGCTCAAGTCCCCAATATATATATATATATATATATATATATATATATATATAATTGGTGCCTGCTCTGTCTGCTGAATTAAATTGTCTGAAAGAGATCTTTACATCTGCATGGCATTTGCAACAGGAACCGAAAGAGACAAGTTTTCCAACTCAGCCTCTGTGGTTTTGCTTTTCCCCATCAATGCAAACCCACCAAATCTGAAGTTTAAAAATGCATCCAGTGACTTGCTCTACTGCCTACAGCACAAACCCAAACTGTTAAAGCAAACCAGCAATTATTCCTCGGCACTAACAACACAAGGCAGATTAGAAGAATTAAATGCACAAGATTCAAGTTCTTTTATGATTATGCACCCTTAATCTTCAGAAGATGGTTAATTACATTTTAAACAGCAGCAGAGCCCTAACATATTCATATGTTAATAAAAATACTCACCAGGGGTTTAAATCTAGCATGTATTTACAGGTATGACTAATGGCATTTTTTAGTAATACTGTGAAAAATATGCCTGTAAGTTAGCATCTTCACTCAGGAAACTGCTGGGAGTTTCTAATTTACCTTCTAATGACTATCCTAATCATTCTGCTACCATGCTGCGATAGCTAAATGCACATGGATTGCAATGGTGGTGTGCACCTTCTGTAGCTAAAAGGTTTGTCATCTGTAACATTTGTCAGATCAGTGTTTGGAGCCAGACTGGCAGAATCAGAGATTTGCAAAAGGGCCCCGTCATATTGTGAATGAGAGAATGGAATATGGATGCTGGGAAGGCTGGTATTGCAAGCGACTGTAGTTTAAGGGAAAGAGTTTTTAGGACCATAGGTACAACCTGATGTGGCATGGTTTAAGGCCCATTCCAGTCACGTAGTAATACCTAGCTCTTATATTGCACCTTTTCATCAACAGACCTCAAAGTGCTGTACAGCTGAGACCAGTATTGTTATCCCCATTTTACAGATGGGGAAACTGAGGCACGGAGCAGTGACATGACTTGGCCAAGGTCACTCTCGGTAACTAGAATCTGCTTAACATAGGAAAGAAATGCTGGTCTTGGACTGAGCGTATTTGTGACTATCATAGTGGAAAAGGGTTGAAAAGAGTGTCTGTTGATGGTCAGAGAAGTAAAAGTTGTGGCTTATTTTCCTGGAAAATTAGTTAGCACTTAGCAAAGCCCTGTATCTCCCACCTGCATAATTTTTAGGGATGGAAGGGTTTGGAATCTGTACTCTAACAACCCAGAACTTCTGTAGCAATTAGACCAAGCTGGATGAGCAAGCATCTCAGAGAGGTGATTAAGAAAAAGCAGAAAGCATACTGGGAGTGGAAGAAGGCAGGGATCAGCAAGGAAAGCTACCTTATGGAGGTTAGAACATGTAGGGATAAAGTGAGACAGGCTAAAAGTCATGCAGAGTTGGACCTTGCAAAGGGAATTAAAACCAATAGTAAAAAGTTCTATAGCCATATAAATAAGAAGAAAACAAAGAAAGAAGAAGTGGGAACGCTAAACACTGAGGATGGAGTGGAGGTCAAGGATAATCTAGGCATGGCCCAATATCTAAACAAATACTTTGCCTCAGCCTTTAATAAGACTAAAGAGGATCTTAGGGATAATGGTAGCATGATAAATTGGAATGAGGATATGGAGGTAGATATTACCATATCTGAGGTAGAAGCGAAACTCGAACAGCTTAATGGGACTAAATCAGGGGGCCCAGATAATCTTCATCCAAGAATATTAAAGGAATTGGCACATGAAACTGCAAGCCCATTAGCAAGAATTTTTAATGAATCTGTAAACTCAGGGGTTGTACCGTATGATTGGAGAATCGCTAACATAGTTCCTATTTTTAAGAAAGGGAAAAATTAGAGATCCGGGTAACTATAGGCCTGTTAGTTTGACATCTGTAGTATGCAAGGTCTTGGAAAAAATTTTGAAGGAGAAAGTAGTTAAGGACATTGAAGTCAATGGTAAATGGGACAAAATACAACATGGTTTTACAAAAGGTAGATCGTGCCAAACCAACCTGATCTCCTTCTTTGAGAAAGTAACAGATTTTTTAGATATAGGAAATGCAGTGGATCTAATTTACCTAGATTTCAGTAAGGCATTTGATACTGTGCCACACGGGGAATTTGTTAAATTGGGTAAGATGGGGATCAATAGGAAAACTGAAACGTGGATAAGGAATTGGTTAAAGAGGAGACTACAACGGGTCCTACTGAAAGGTGAACTCTCAGGCTGGAGGGAGGTTACCAGTGGAGTTCCTCAAGGATCGGTTTTGGGACCAATCTTTTTATTACTGACCTCGGCACAAAAAGTGGGAGTGTGCTAATAAAGTTTGCGGATGATACAAAGCTGGGAGGTATTGCTAATTTAGAGAAGGACAGGGATATCCTACAGGAGGATCTGGATGACCTTGTAAACTGGAGTAATAGTAATAGGATGAAATTTAATAGTGAGAAGTGTAAGGTCATGCATTTAGGGATTAATAACAAGAATTTTAGTTGTAAACTGGGACGCATCAATTAGAAGTAAAGGAGGAGGAGAAGGACTTTGGAGTATTGGTTGATCATAGGATGACTATGGGCCGCCAATGTGATATGGCTGTGAAAAAAGCTAATGCGGTCTTGGGATGCATCAGGAGAGGTATTTCCAGTAAGGATAAAGAGGTTTTAGTACTGTTATACAAGGCACTGGTGAGACCTCACCTGGAATACTGTGTGCAGTTCTGGTCTCCCATGTTTAAGAAGGATGAATTCAAACTGGAACAGGTACAGAGAAGGGCTACTAGGATGATCCGAGGAATGGAAAACTTGCCTTATGAAAGGTTTCAGAGTAACAGCCGTGTTAGTCTGTATTCGCAAAAACAAAAGGAGTACTTGTGGCACCTTAGAGACTAACCAATTTATTTGAGCATAAGCTTTCGTGAGCTACAGCTCACTTCATCGGATGCATACTGTGGAAAGTATAGAAGATCTTTTTATACACACAAAGCATGAAAAAATGGGTGTTTACCTCTACAAAAGGTTCTCTCCCCCCACCCCACTCTCCTGCTGATAATAGCTTATCTAAAGTGATCACTCTCCTTACAATGTGTATGATAATCAAAGTGGGCCATTTCCAGCACAAATCCAGGGTTTAACAAGAACGGGGGGTAGGAAAAAACAAGGGGAAATAGGTTACCTTGCATAATGACTTAGCCACTCCCAGTCTCTATTCAAGCCTAAGTTAATTGTATCCAATTTGCAAATGAATTCCAATTCAACAGTCTCTCGCTGGAGTCTGGTTTTGAAGTTTTTTTGTTGTAATATCACAACTTTCATGTCTGTAATCGCGTGACCAGAGAGATTGAAGTGTTCTCTGACTGGTTTATGAATGTTATAATTCTTGACATCTGATTTGTGTCCATTTATTCTTTTACGTAGAGACTGTCCAGTTTGAGCAATGTACATGGCAAAGGGGCATTGCTGGCACATGATGGCATATATCACATTGGTGGATGTGCAGGTGAACAAGCCTCTGATAGTGTGGCTGATGTTATTAGGCCCTGTGATGGTATCTCCTGAATAGATATGTGGGCACAGTTGGCAACGGGCTTTGTTGCAAGGATAGGTTCCTGGGTTAGTGGTTCTGTTGTGTGGTATGTAGTTGCTGGTGAGTATTTGCTTCAGGTTGGGGGGCTGTCTGTAGGCAAGGACTGGCCTGTCTCCCAAGATTTGGGAGAGTGTTGGGTCGTCCTTCAGGATAGGTTGTAGATCCTTAATAATGCGTTGGAGGGGTTTTAGTTGGGGGCTGAAGGTGATGGCTAGTGGCGTTCTGTTATTTTCTTTGTTAGGCCTGTCCTGTAGTAGGTGACTTATGGGAACTCTTCTGGCTCTATAATCTGTTTCTTCACTTCCGCAAGTGGGTATTGTAGTTGTAAGAATGCTTGATAGAGATCTTGTAGCTGTTTGTCTCTGTCTGAGGGGTTGGAGCAAATGCGGTTATATCGCAGAGCTTGGCTGTAGACAATGGATCGTGTGGTGTGGTCAGGGTGAAAGCTGGAGGCATGTAGGTAGGAATAGCGGTCAGTAGGTTTCCGGTATAGGGTGGTGTTTATGTGACCATCATTTATTAGCACTGTAGTGTCCAGGAAGTGGATCTCTTGTGTGGACTGGACCAGGCTGAGGTTGATGGTGGGATGGAAATTGTTGAAATCATGCTGGAATTCCTCAAGGGCTTCTTTTCCATGGGTCCAGATGATGAAGATGTCATCAATATAGCGCAAGTAGAGTAGGGGCGTTAGGGGACGAGAGCTGAGGAAGCGTTGTTCTAAGTCAGCCATAAAAATGTTGGCATACTGTGGGACCATGCGGGTACCCATAGCAGTGCCGCTGATTTGAAGGTATACATTGTCCCCAAATGTAAAATAGTTATGGGTAAGGACAAAGTCACAAAGTTCAGCCACCAGGTTAGCCGTGACATTATCGGGGATAGTGTTCCTGACGGCTTGTAGTCCATCTTTGTGTGGAATGTTGGTGTAGAGGGCTTCTACATCCATAGAGGCCAGGATGGTGTTATCAGGAAGATAAATGGACACAAATCAGATGTCAAGAATTATCACATTCATAAACCAGTCAGAGAACACTTCAATCTCTCTGGTCACGCGATTACAGACATGAAAGTTGTGATATTACAACAAAAAAACTTCGAAACCAGATTCCAGCCAGAGTCTGTTGAATTGGAATTCATTTACAAATTGGATACAATTAACTTAGGCTTGAATAGAGACTGGGAGTGGCTAAGTCATTATGCAAGGTAACCCATTTCCCCTTGTTTTTTCCTACCCCACCCCCCCAGACGTTCTTGTTAAACCCTGGATTTGTGCTGGAAATGGCCCACCTTGATTATCATACACATTGTAAGGAGAGTGATCACTTTAGACAAGCGGTTACCAGCAGAAGAATGGGGTGGGGGGAGAGAAAACCTTTTGTAGTGGTAAACACCCATTTTTTCATGCTTTGTGTGTATAAAAAGATCTTCTATACTTTTCACAGTATGCATCCGATGAAGTGAGCTGTAGCTCACGAAAGCTTATGCTCAAATAAATTGGTTAGTCTCTAAGGTGCCACAAGTACTCCTTTTCTTTTTGTCTTATGAAAGGAGACTCAAGGAGCTTGGCTTGTTTAGCCTAACCAAAAGAAGGCTGAGGGGAGATATGCTCTCTATAAATATATCAGAGGGATAAATACCGGAGAGGGAGAGGAATTATTTAAGCTCAGTACCAATGTGGACACAAGAACAAATGGATATAAACTGGCCAACAGGAAGTTTATACTTGAAATTAGAAGAAGGTTTCTAACCATCAGAGGAATGAAGTTTTGGAATAGCCTTCCAAAGGAAGCAGTGGGGGCAAAAGATCTATCTGGCTTTAAGATTAAACTCTATCAGTTTATGGAGGAGATGGTATGATGGGATAAAATGGTTTTGGTAATTAAATATTCATGGTAAATAGGCCCAATGGCCTGTGATGGGATATTAGATGGGGTGGGATCTGAGTTACCCAGGAAAGAATTTTCTGTAGTATCTGGCTGGTGAATCTTGCCCATATGCTCAGGGTTTAGCTGATCGCCATATTTGGGGTCGGGAAGGAATTTTCCTCCAGGGCAGATTGGAAGAGGCCCTGGAGGTTTTTCGCCTTCCTCTGTAGCATGGGGCATGGGTCACTTGCTGGAGGATTCTCTGCTCCTTGAAGTCTTTAAACCACGATTTGAGGACTTCAATAGCTCAGACATAGGTGAGAGGTTTTTCGCAGGAGTGGTGGGTGAAATTCTGTGGCCTGCGTTGTGCAGGAGGTCAGACTAGATGATCATAATGGTCCCTTCTGACCTAAATATCTATGAATCTATAAATCCAGGCCTGAAGCTGAATTTTCATACTCCATTCCCTCTCTGCTTTTCCACCCAAGGCAATCCCAGTTGAAGCACAGGATTTTTTTATTGGCTTTGAATTGTGTCACTTCTGGGAAAATATTTGGCGTACTAAAGTGGAAAACATGAGTCTGTGCCATCCAAGTTCTGTATTATGCTACCAGGACTGGAATTAGACTTGTTTTACCCACTGGATGGTATGAGAATGAACCAAAGTGAACACTCAAGTGTTAGGAATTAAGTACCAATGTGAAAAGGGAGCGGGAGGTCTACTGAGTATAGCTGAGGGACTGGCCCAAGGGACCACATGCTTCATCCCTATCTCCTATTGGGTTTATTATGTATAGTATACCTAAAATCATGTTAACTTACTGCACTGCGGGCACTCAGGACTATCAGAAGTTTTACAGCTGAGTTTTGGTATTCTTTACTATTTGGTCCTTTTTCCTAGTGGATTTTCCAGGCTTTACCGCCTCTTGCAGACACTGTCACTCAAAAAGGCCCCCGAGGCATAAAAGATAATTTGGAGGAGGGGGAGGGAGCTAACCTTTTGAAATATGTTGCCCAATTGTTAGTATTCCTCATCCCTGGCTTTATTTGTGGCAAGGATGACTCATCGCCCTTGATCACCCACCGCCTATCAATTTCTCCTCTAATGTTTCTCTTTTCATCTGCCAGAAAAAAAAGATAGTTGACTGCTTATCTGTTTCTACAGCTAAAATGATACATACCCACTGCATTTTGTGGATGGATACATTATGGACACTGAAATGGCATCACAGCCACATTCGCTCATCTGCCCTTATTTACTTCCAGCACATAATATTCAGTACACAGGCATACATGGTGCTTAAGTCAGCACAACATTCATCACTTTGATATCAGGCCACACAATGCACACAGCCACTAATCAACTGGAACAGTCTGGGCTTGAAAATTTACAGAGCTCCAAATCTCCCTTCAAGCGCTGTACAAATCTCCCTCCGGCTGACTCTTGGCAGCTCTGGAGAGGAGCCAGGGCATGGTCACGGTCACCAGCCAAGAGTGAAGAGAACAAGAGCCAGTAGCTAGGATAGTCCCAGAGTTACAGTGATTTCCTCTTGGATGAATAGAGGTGTATACTTCATCCCCAAAGCCCATCAGTGCTACTGGTACATTAGTCAGAGATGCTTTCCCACCCATCCCGATGTTTCCACGGCATTCCCAGTCCCTGCCAGCCCAAAAGCCAAAAGACTTGAGTCTTGAACTCTGATCTCCTTGTGCTACAAATCAATTTCCAGGTCTATACTGATGCTTTATTGCAAATTACAACAAAAGCTACCTTGTAAACTGCTCATAGGTCCTGCTATTTGCACTGAATAATGGGAGGAAGTGACAAGCTAACCAAACAATGTGTAATATTGGGGAAAGTTGTCCTGCCAATGATGTTACCACCACAGTGGACTCTCTGGTCACTTCAAGCTCATGTTTGAAGCCAGGATGTGCAAGATTGTGCTATTATAGTTAGCAGGCACTGTGGTAGCACCGAGAGAGGCCAGCCACATTGTGCTAGGCACTTTACAAACACCTACCAGAGCTAGTCCCTGCCCTGAAGAGTTTGCACTCTAAGATGAGAGGCATCAGGTGGGTATGGCCACAGATGGGGCAAGCACAAGGTAAAGAGACCATTAGAATCATGATATGGATTATGATTTCGGTTTATGTCCAGATGGAGAGCGGAAGATAGGCTTGGTGGGATGGGCAACCCACTAGTCAGACTGTGACTAATGGCAGCTGTGGTAGCAATCTATAGCCTTGCTATTCTGCACACAAAGCACACCCAATCCACTAACAGGATGCTGTCCTTGATTCTGTATCTGTGGGCCCATTTGATTCTAGTACTAGTGGGCTGTAGCAAAAGTTCACATTCTCTCCTTCCTTCCACCTTCTCCAGTTGTCTGCTTGGAAAGGTGCATTCAAGCTGTAGCCCTTCGTGATGTAAGTGGCCTGCACATTCCATGAATGAATAATTCACAAGCATTGCTAACCAACAGGCAAGAGCACACAGCTGCCAAGCTGCACAAGCCAGCTGGCTAGCTTTGTGCTGGTGCCTGTCAGTGTCATCATGTACAGGCTGGTAGTAGTCAGAATGCCAGTAGCCAGAGCAAAGTAGAACACACAGTGGACTGCAGAATTGCATTCTGACGACAGTGGCGATGACAACAAGGCCTGAACAGCTTACGTGAGTTAGTTCAATGCCTCCAAGACACAGAGTTGGTCTCCTGCTCCCCCTGCCTCCCTGAAAAGCATTTTAGTTGTAGTGTCCTGGCTCCATTGTCAAATATCAAGCCAAGTTCTCCCCGATCTGCGGGTTTCAATGTCCATCTCCTCCAGTCTGCAGCTGCAGCCAGCTTTAATATAAATCACATCTTATCTCAGGAAGAGAGGGACAAATGCACTCCCATTTCTTTTGCCCCCATATGGCCTCACAAAAAGCCCTGAGGGGGTTTGGAGCAGGGGTGCAAACGGTTGTCCATACATGGAAGTCAGGTTGCTTGGTCACAGGTGGAAAGGGAGCTGGATGGAGCACTAACTCTAGGGATAGTCTTGACTGAGAACTAGGAGCCACATTAGTGAGTGAGGAGCATGAATTTTGCTCCGTGATGAGACTGTGATGTCTCATATCGCTGTCTCTTACTCATCCAGCTGGGGCTGCTTTCGGTCTGCATCTGCGAAATGTCAAATCGTCTGGCTTCAAATCTGCATCAATAAGCCGCCTCAGCCAGGAAGCAGAAAACTACGATGTAATCCCAAAGCAGAGCAAAAGTGTCAGAATGACTGAAAACAAACGGAACCCATTGAGAGCACTGGAGGTAGCGAGCAGTTGGGTGGTGGGTGAAGGAATCTGGAATGAAATAGTCAGCAGGTGCAGAACCAGGGCTCATTCTGATCGCTTTCCTAGAGCCAAATCTGTTCTGAGTAGCTGCTTCCCCTTGTCTCAAATTGTTCTGAATATTTATGTTCTTCTTTTGATGCCCCTTCTAACAAAAGGCTTTGTTATATGAAGATGTGCCATCACTTAGGCTTGTAGTTGTCTTGTATCTACCACATAAAACAAAATAATTTATTATCTGCATCTGGAAGTGACTGGCTGTGTATATCAGATGCAGCTACAGACATGGGAAGAGGCTGTTAGGCTCGTCCTCTGATCCCAATGAACACAAATGTTGCTGATGGAACTGAAATCCCATCAGGATAATAGGCACATATGCTTTATTAAATCAAGATAGGAGATGTCTAGCACTAGATCTAGTCACAAATATTGTTCAGAAAAATTGTTTGTATTACTGCAGTCACTACAGCTCCAACCCAAGATCAGGGACCCACTGTGCATGATGCTGTACAAACATATGTTAGGTGAGACAAGCCTTGTCCTGAAGAGCTTATGATCTAGATAAAGGTGGGAGAAAGGAAGTGTTATCCCCATTATATAAATGGAAAATTGAGACACAGCGAAAGGCAGTTACTTTCTAAGCAATGGCAAGTCTGCTGTAAAGCCATGATTTGAACCCACAGCTCCTGATAGTAAGTGAGTTAACCACAAGAGGGTCCAGGATCAACTCTTTGTGAGTGTGGGTATGTGTGGTGTTGCTGGGAATAGCAATGGGCAAAACTGTGAGTGGGCTTGGTTTTGCAAAAACCTTGCTTGTCAGATTTGGGTTTTTGCAAAAAAACTTGAAGCCAGAGGTGACTGGAATTTGGTTCCCATTTATTAGAATCCCCAGTGTTCGGGACACTGTATTGGATAAATGGTTCGCTTTATCCAATCTATAGTTCAAAAGGAATGGGGGGAAATTGGAGTCATTTTGTTTTCCATAGTTCTCTGAGTTTGGGTTTTAATCTGCAAACCTAAACCCAAACCAGGGAGGATTTGATTGGAACAACTGGAGTTCAGGGGGTTTCACATTCTTTGTTTGGATTTTGAACCACGTCTGGTTGAGAATAATGTAATTAGCAATCCAGCTAATCGGAGTCATTTTCTTTCTATTTTGTCCATACATTTATTCATGATCTTTCCACTGAGAGCTCACAAACCCAAGCCAGTAGTTGATACATGGAAGATCTTTTGGTTAAATCACAGGCAATCAGGAGGTGTGGGTTAAATTCCTGGCATAGACTTGCCATGACCTTAGACAAGTCACTTAATCTTCAAAACCACCACAAGCCAACCACATCAATATTGTATTTATTTTTAATGTGCACAGCACTGTCTAGGTTGCAGAAATGAACAGCTGCACAAACCATATATACTTCATCTGGATGAGATCAGATGTGCTGAGATCCAACGTGTACTATTGTCATTTTCAAATCTGCTCATCACTTGAGACCAATCTCCATTTCCCACTCCCCCGCCATAAAAGCCTTTCCTTAGCACAAGCCCCACTGCCCCCACCCCATCATCACCACCATCATCTTGGAATCCAATAATGGCAATTTGTTTCTTTAAATGAATGAGAGGTGATATCTAAGCCAACTCATCATATACAGAACTTTTTACCTGGCAGTGCTCCTGAGGCCTACAGGAATAATTTTTATACATAAAAACACACAATGTAAGACAAGAGATCCCCAGTGTTCTTCCTTTGATTGGCATTAATAATTCTCTAAGGCTTACATTTTCAGAAGCAACTGTGATTTTGGGTGGCCTTTACGAGACACCCTAAAGGGGCCCAATTTTCAGAGGGTGGCTATTCAGCACCTTCTGAAAATCATGCCCTTTAAGGCATCTCAAGCTGGACACCCAGAAAGTCCCAAGTCACTTGTGAAAAATCTTAGCCTTTGCATTCAGATATGATGAGGCTGGCAGGGTATAAGAACCTGAACAGAATATAAAGAAAATGTAACAGTGCTACGTTTTCCTTTTATTTTCTCTTTTACTTTCCTCTATTATATGTACAGCACCTATGTTCTCCCTCGTGCAGAACCCTTCTAAACTCATATGAATTTTAAAACTGGAGATTCTCCAAAGAAGCAATTCAGCCACAATTTTTTTCCCCAAGTCTAGTAATTTATTGAGTCAGGTAACAGTTTGTGCTGAATAGATCAACAGTTGCCTTTCTTATTAAGCGGTTTTCTTTACATTCAACCTAACTGCAGGAATATTAATCTGACAGCTTCAGATTGCTAAAGGTGGGTGTTAAATATCTCTAACCTCAACTTCTGTCCATTTTGGAGTTTCTCAAAGATTCCTGGTTTGAAGGTTAGCAAGGAGTTAGGAAGAATCACCTTCTCTTCTGGGGGTGGTGGATCTTTTGATCTTTCATTTCTATCTCAAAAACAGATCCCTAAACGTCCACACTTTTTCTTTAGTGTGAGTGAATCCTCTGATAGAGCCTCTATCAGGCCCACAAATATTATTTGTGTACTTTTTATCATGTCATCTCCCTCTCTACATGCCAATAAACATGGCTGTGTGGTTGCCTAGTAGAAGGAATAACAGTGTGTGTCAATATGACATACTGGCAGGGAAGCCATACCAGCTTTAAGATAGTAAATAAAAGGTGTTGGTTGCAGACAGTTGTGGTTGAGGAAAATTTCTCAAGGTCATGGATGCTAAATGTGGGACTAAAGGGCTGGCTCACATGCAGAGTGGGAAGGCAGGGGAAGAACAAAAATTAGCTCAGTTTTGACTGAGAGATGAATTTGTTTACATGATGGTCACGCCCTTTCATTCAGTTGATGATTGAGTTTTACCGGCAATAGTGGTTGCAGAAAGTGACAAAGTAAAGTATTCAGAGACAGTAAATTTTAAATTCATATACTCAAGTATTTATGTCAGTAGTGCTTTTATAACCATGCAATCAGGGAACAGAAACAAATGCCACATGACTTATCTGCCCAATCACAACTAAGCAATGTAGCTCAAATTCTAAATATTTGCAAGCAAGCCAAAGAAAATAGCATTCAAGGATGTTGTCGTCTGCTCATGGGTAGCTTGTGAAAAGAAAGAGCCCTAGTTTGAATAAGTTATTGATTGCAAATTTGCTCAGTTCTGCTTGACAATGTAGAAGAAATCTGCTCTGGTTTATTCCAGGCTACACCATAAAAATTAGTGGCACAGTACTCTGTATGTCAGGACAGAATTTGTCCTATGTTTCTAATACAAGAACTAACAAGGGAGTCCACTAAACTCAAGGACATCACAGGCCAAATGTGTCCTACATGGCAGACAGTTTGCAAGCTTTGCAAATGAAGGAGTGGCATCATTTGTCTTGTTTTGGATGAAGCTGGTTACCATGTCTCCTCATTCATAGACAATGCCATTGTGCAATGGGGCAGTGACCACAGCCAAAAATTGATGCTACTCCACCAACTGATCAGCACATCTGGTTTGGCCTGATTTGACTGAAGGAGACCCCACATGCCCTGCTGCCCCCAGTCAGATGAAGTTTGTACATTTGCAGCTCGGTAATCATTAAGGGCCTAATTCTGCCACCCTTAGTAGTACCTTTCTCTGAGAATAATCCTATTGGTTTCCTTACTCTCTAAGTAACGCACTACACAGCGGGACTAAGGGTGGTAGGAACTGAGACTTAAAATATTTTTTACATTTAGGAACAGAGACAATTCTTGCCAGAGATAAGATGCCCCTTGTCACTACTCTTTTTTTTGGCCTGTAAACAACCATAGGCACACATCATTGATGTTAAAAGTTACTTGAAATCTCCAGAGCTACTAGAAAAAGAAAGATTTCTCTCTTCTCCATTTCTTGGGCTGTGCAGTACAAAGGACTTTTACACCAAACTGATTTGTTCCCTCTATCTTTATTTCAGGCTTAGAGTTCACAAGACTCTGATCTTGCTAATACTTCTGATGTATTATTTACAGCCTATATTAAATGGAGGGCTGTTTTAGTCCACAGATCCCAGGGGGCATACCTGTTCTATGTTATTTCTTCTCTGGTTGATTGACAAACTCAGGTAGATGGAGGAGATAGCTAACAAAAGACCTGGTCAGTGCTTACTACCCAGTAAATCAGAGGTGGGCAAACTACAGCCCATGGGCCACATCCAGCCCACAGGACCGTCCTGCCCGGCCCCTGAGCTCCTGGCCGGGGAGGCTAGCACCTGGCCCCTCCCCTGCTGTTCCCCCTCCCTCGCAGCCTCAGCTTGCCACACCACCAGCGCTCTGGCCTGCCACTCCTGCCCACCCCTGCAGTAAACACTACTCTTGGCAGTGTTTGCAGGATTGGGCCTTGCGTTCTCCTCACCATTTGAAGAAACAGGCACTCTTTCTGAGCTTCCCTATTTCTTACTGAGTGAACTAGCCTCAGGGAAGATCAAGAGGCAGATCACTATTCTTCTGGGCAGCCTTTTTCTTTTCAGAGCAGGAAAGGGGAGAGAGACCACAGCTGCTGCTGCCCTAATACAGCAACTAAGAGTCAAGTAGTTTCCTTCTGTGTTGCAGCCCAAACACTCAGTCCCCAAGTGGTACACTTCCTTCCTAAGCAATACTCATCTCCCAGGCCAGATGCTGGGAATTCCCACATATGTATCACTTTAACTAGCTCAAAGGGTTTGAATACGAATATAAGCAGCAGCAGCCAAAAAAAGCTAACAGTGTTAGGAACCATTAGGAAAGGGATAGGAAAGGGACAGATAATAAGACAGAAAATATCATAATGCTACTATATAAATCCATGGTATGTCCACACCTGGAATACTGCGTGTAGTTCTGGTTGCCCCATCTCAAAAAAAGATATTTTGGAATTGGAAAAGGTATAGAGAATGGCAACAAAAATGATTAAGGGTATGGAACAGCTTCCATATGAGAAGAGATTAAAAAGACTGAGACATTTCAGAAAAAGAGACAACTAAAGGTCTACAAAATCATGACCTGTGTGGAGAAAGTGAATAAGGAAGTGCTATTGACTCCTTCACATAACACAAGAACTAGTGGTCACCCAATGAAATTAAATGGGCAGCAAGTTTCAAACAGACAAAAGGAAACACTTCTTCACACAATGCAAAGTCAACCTGTGGAACTTGTTGCTAGCGGATTTGTAAGGCCAAAACTATAACAGGATTCAAAAAAGAAACTAGGTAAGTTCATGGAGGATAGGTCCATCAATAGCTATTAGCCAAGATAATCAGGGATGCAACCCCATGCTCTGGGTGTCCCTAGAATCAAACGGCTAGAAACAGGGAATGGATGATGGGAAGGATCACTCAATGATTCCCTGTTCTATTCATTCCTTGTGAAGCACCTGGCATTGGCCACTGTCAGAAAAGAGGATCCTGGACTAGATGGACCACTGGTTTGACCCTGTATGGCCATTCTTATATTCTTAATATCATAGCTTTCTTCCCAAACAACAGCGTATATATGTCAACAGTTGGCTGTGGGAGTCATGAGTCTCACAAACTTTCTAAACAAAGACGGTTACATTTGTAAAGAAAGCTGGATTTATGGGGATAAAAAAAACACAAGTGTTAGCTTGGCTGAGCAGGTTTAGCATCAGATAGGCCAGGTGGTGCTATTCCACTTATAGCTTCATTTCCCTGTTCTCGGATCCCTTATGTTTAGTATCAGTAAGTCAAGTGATACTCCAAAACAGGTACGACCATCAATTTTCAGGAATATATGAAGAGAAGTACAAGCTGTACTTCTCTCTTCTGCTGACAAATGCCCCAGATTGAACTTTCCAGCCTGTTAGTCGAAGCTATGCTGGCATTAATCAAACTAATGATATCTGGTTATCTGGAGAAATCAATATTATACAGCAAAAATAGAATCCTGCAATTAATGGTGCACTGTGCAATATCAGTATCCCTGAGTCCTTTGTGGGCATAATATAAATTACCTCTCTTTTTGTCAGTTCTCTGGAGAGGGAAATAGGAGAATAAGGACTATTGAAACCTTGTAGTCCTTCAAGGAGAAGATAACTTTGTTGTTAGCATTATTAAAGTATGTGTACAATATTAGTATACCCATGGAATCCAATGACAGCCACAAATGCTAAGAGTTAAAGTATATGTCAAGAACTAGGTTTTTGTATTTACTTCTAGAATAAAAATAGATTAGATGTCAAAGTGAAGCCAGGACTCACTTTAGATTTTTGGAGACACACAGTTAGTTGTATAAAGAGGGGATGGGGGGTGTGAAAGAATATCCTATAAACAAATTATCTCCAGGTTCCATTAAAACAAGAACTAAAAGAAATCCCTCTGTCTCATTAGTATCCTCAGCATGGGGTTGTTTACTTTAGTTCCTAAGCCTTACAATAGCAACAAAAAAATCTTGTCTCTTTTCATGCTTGTAGGGCTTGTGTACATGGTTGTAGCAGTACACGGGAGATGGGTGTGAATTCTAAAGTGCACCAGCTGGCCTGTGTAGACCCTGCCGGTGTGCACTAAAAGTTTTAGTGTGTGTTAAAATAGTGCTGTTTCCTCGCAGTGCATTGCTGCAACCATGTGGACAAGATCTATGCTGCGAGGATTGTGTTCATGCATGGAGTAACAATTTAGCCCTGTGATGTATTTTATTTTATATAAAAAAGCACGATTTGATGCAAGAGTATCCCTTTATCCCCTGCACACACTTCTTCAAAAACAGAACATGCCTGTAGACCACAGCTAGATTAACAAAGATTTTAAAAACGTACATCCGAGAGCACCGAATCGTGCAAGACTCTGTGCTCTACTTCCACTGAATAGAAGACAAGGACACTCAGAGTCCCTACACTGTCTTCAACAGAGCCTATGGACCCTGAATTAGTGTCCAGATTCCCACTTCACCAGGGATTCAGTTTTACTGGTAACACACACAAACACCACAACATGAACTTCACTTTGAGCTTCCTCCCCAAGCTTGGTTGCTCCTAGGATCTCCCTCCAGCACCTGCCTTGTCACTCTAACCCCAAAAGACACTCTCACTGCCTTAGTTAAAGCCAATTGGAGCCACTTGCTGGCATGACTCAGCAGCAGTCATCATGACTCTTAATAAACCAGGAAAATCTAGCAGACAGATTCCATTATGTGTTTGGGAGAGGCATATTAAAGGAGAAGAAGAGAGAATTCTGCAAAGCAGAACTATCCTGACATTCTCTGTTTCCCAAGTCTGTGGTGTGTATTAGTCTCCTTCTTGTGCAGAAATATATTTTTAATACTTTAAAGTGTCAGCAGCACTGAATATAGCAATTACATCACTGCCTCACACCTGGAGCTTGACAGCTTTTGACAAAATGGAAAAACCTGAAGGGACTGTAGTGACTTTGGCAGGTTTATTTTTCTCTTGCATACAAATAGTTTCAATAAACAGCAGGAGAGGGAAAAGAAGCTAGAAAGAAAGATAAGTTAACTATGAGGAGACAGCATCAATAACAGTGACATTTAATATCATTCCTTTTCTTTTAATAGAGCAAGCTCAGGTTCCTTTGGGGCATTTTATCTTAGGCTATGGACCAAATCCTCAGCAGATATAAACTAGTGTACCTCTCCTGGAGGCAATGGAGCTACACTGAATTACACCAGCTGAGCATCTGGCCCTACATATGCTACACATCCCCATAGTTCTAGACACAGCTATATTTTTCTGAAACAACTAAAGCATTTATACACAACATACAACTTCATTAGACTGATTTATTGTTGAACTAGGAGCAGCTTGGTTGGGGTTTTTGTTTTGTTTTGTTTTTTTAAATAACCTCATTAGATTCATAGATTTCAAGGCCAGAAGGGACCATTTTGATCGTCTAGTCTGACCTCCTGTAAAACAGGCCCCAGAACTTCCCCAAACTAATACTTACTGCCTATCTTTTAGAAAAACATCCAAACTTGATTTAAAAATTGTCAGCGATGGAGAATCCACCATGACCCTTGGTAAACTGTTCCAATGGGTAATTACTCTTATATTAAAAAGAGTGTGTCTTGCCAGTCTAAATGTGTCTAGCTTCAACTTCCAGCCATTGGATCGTGTTACACCTTTCTCTGCTAGATTGAAGACCCTATTATTAAATAATAATTTCCCCATGTAGGTACTTACAGACTGTAATCAAGTCACCCCTTCTCTTTATTAAGCTAAGCAGATTGAGCTCCTTGCGGCTATCACTATAAAGCAGGTTTTCTAATCCTTTAATCATTCTTGTGGCTCTTCTCTGAATCCTCCCCAATTTTTCAATTGTGGACATCATAACGGGACACAGTATTCTAGTAGCAGTTGAACCAATGCCACATATAGAGGAAAAATAACCTCGCTGCCCCTACTCAACATTCCTGTGTTTCTGCATCCAAAGATCACATTAAGTCTTTTTGCCACGGCATTGCACTGGAGCTCATGTTCAGTGGATTATCCACCATGACCCACAAATCTTTTTCAGAGTCACTGCTTCTCAGGGTAAAGTCTCCCATCCTGTAAGTATGGCCTGCATTCTTAGTTCCTAGATAAGCTTACACTGAGCCATATTAAAAAACACATACTGTTTGCTTGTGCCTTGTTTACCAAGCAATTGAGATCAATCTGTATTAGTGACCTGTCCTCTTTATCATTTACCATTCCTCAATTTGTGTTTTATCTGCAAACTTTATCAGTGATGATTTTCTGTTTTCTTCCAGGGCATTGATAAAAATGTTAAATAGCATAGGGCCAAGAACAGATCCCTGATGGAACCCCACTAGAAACCCATCAGTTTGATGAGGATTCCCCATTTACAGTTATATTTTGAGGCCTATGAGTTAGCCATTTAACATGTGCCATGTTAATTTTATATCTTTCTAGTTTAAAAGAAATGTTAATTAAAATGCTGATTTTAAAATGTCTGTCTTTAGTAGCTGCTGTTTAACATCCTCTTGAGATACTAGTAGAATGGAAAGACATTTTTTCCACAAATACAGAACAGAAATATTTATTGTATACTTAGCTATATATTATAGCTATCTTCATCTCTCTTCTAAACCATATCAGTAACCAATACAGCCTGTAGCTTCTGGGCCTCTAGTAACGTGTTAAACAATTCCCAACCCATCATTCACTTTTTTCTAATTAAATTCTTCCTCCCTGCTCATACTTGTTTTCAGCTTTGTGAAACTGGCCCTTTTTAAAGCAACAAGTGTTTGTGTATTATATATACATACACACACACTTGGATTTTATTCTGTTTCTACATAACAAATGTGATCAAATCATGATCACTTGTACCTCAGCTAACATTAATTTTTAGTTGTTTCATCAGTTCCTCTCTGTTAGGATGAGAGCTAAGATAGGATTCCCCCCATGGATTGTGACAATTTCTTAACTCAGAAAGTGTTCTGTACTATTTAGAAATTCCAACGATGTTTTAATTCTGGCAGCATGAGCCCTCCAGCGTGTGTCTCTTAAATTGAAGTCCCCCATGATCACTCAGCATTTTTCCCCTACACATTATAGATAAGTGTGTAAGGAGGCAGTCTTCCTGTTCCCTGGTGTGATCTGGTTGTCTGTAACAGACACCAACTAATACCGCATATTGAGCTTTATCTGTTATGACATGAATGCTTATGGATCAAAGATCAGTTTCCTCCAAGTTGTCACTCTGAAACAAGTAATGCCATTTTTGACAGCGTATCACTGCCCATCCTCTTTTCCCCACTCAGTCCTCCATAAATAGGTTAGTTTTAACATTCCAATTATGAGAATCATCCCATTAGGCTTCAATAAAACCACATAAATTGAATTCACACTCTTAAGTGAGCAATTCCAATTCCTCAAGTTTATAACCCAGGCTCCTTGCATTCATGTATAGACAATCAAGGAATTTCTTTATAGTCTTTGGTTCCTTGATTCATTTTGTTCTCAACATCTTGATTCTGTGCTAAATGAGCACTCATCTTCCCTCTTTTTACCCTCCCCTTTTGTTATTAGTTTAACACCCTCCTGACTACTCGGGCCTACTCTTTCCTGAGGCGATTGGTTCCCCTTCTGACGTAGAGGCCATCCAAACTAGCCCCCTCCCTCCATTTAGGATTTTGGATGGAAAGGCCAACAAGATAACCTAGACTGAAACAAGTACAGGCCTTTTCAACCACTGAGTCCAAGGAAGTTAAAAGTCAGTCTAATGAGATCTAAACATATAAGTAAGAGGAAGAGATGGTCTTTGATTAAAGCCCTGGACTGGAACTCAGGAGATCGGTGTTCAATCTCTGGCTCTTCTACAGAATTCCTGTATTACCTTAGGCAAGATTTTCCCTACTTTCTTACTGCTTTCCAATTTTTTTCCAGTTGGAAAAGAGAAAAGTGGGTTCCAATGGGGAAAGAGAGGGGGTAATTGGGAGAGAAGGGGTGGGAAACCCCAAAAGTGAAAAATGGAAATCCAAAATGCTTTTTGTTTCCAAAATCTGAACCTGAAACAGCATTTTTATTTTGTTTTGAAATTAAGTGAAAAGTCTGGTTTCAAAATGTTATTTCAGAATAAAACACAATGAACATTTGTGTCAATCTGCATAGAAATTTCCCTTGGAAAACCAAGAAGTTTTGACTGGAAAATTTGAAATGGGTCTCTGCATCTTGGGATTAGACAGTGACTGTGATTCAGGAGCTAATTATATAAATCTCCCATGGAGGATCTGATTCCCAACTCTGTGGCCTGGGCCCCTCCTTCGTCTGGTTTCCCTCATCATCATCATACAGTGGCATTTGCTCTAGCAATGAGAAGCTGATGGAAGACCTCTCCATGTTCTCAAAGGGACAGGAAGGAGAAGAGGCAGTTGCACAGCGTGCCACTTATCAGTGGCTATTTGCAAAATGAGAACTGAGGCAAAGATGAGGGTTTGGAGGAGATGGAGGGCACTCTGTTTTAGGTGTTTGCTCTTGTTTTTCTCCGAGACTCTTGCTGCCCAACATCAGTTCACTCTCTTCCATTCCAGTCACCCTTGCCCCATCACCAACAAAGTCATCCTGTAGGGAGGAAAGAGTCTCAAATGCTCTCAGGGACATTATTTCCACTTATACATTTGTAAACTTCCTAAAAACCATCTCCTCCTCCTCTGCAGGCTTGAGATGGTGGAGCAGGAGGTCAAGCTTGGAACCTGTCATTCTCTCTAGGTGGACAGTCATTTCCACCTACACATCATCCCTGTCATCTTGTGACACATGGCCTGGAATTAAAACAGACTTGAGGGGGTCTTTGTGAATGAACATGTCTTGACTATCAACATCAGGGCTTCCTCCAGGGAGATTTCCACTCTCCAGAGTGGCCTGTGGAGGATCAACAGATTCAAGGTTGAATATGACAGTACTGTCATCTTCTCACAGCATCCGTTTTGTGGGCTCCATGGAGGAAGGCAGATTATTGTCATTGGGGCACCCTCACTCCCCTCTTGGGCAGCCTGTTGGAAGGGGATAAAGGAGCTAGAATGAGAGGATAGAGAACCAGTCACTCCACATGGACTATGAGGATGTAGCTGTATTTTCAGAATCCATTCTGCAGCCAAACGGCAGTAACCTAATCAGAAAGGCTAAACGAAGGAACTCTTTTCTCCCGCTCTGCACCCACACCACCCCCATTAAAAAGTTCAGTCCAAAATCATTGCATCTTTAGTGTGTGAGAGAAAATTGTGTCCTCAGAGACTTGAAGGCTAAAATATACATCAAAGACTATATCACAAGGCCTCAGGAAAAGGGAAAATAGTGGCGCCTCATTGATATACATTATATTAAGTGTGGCTGGTATGCATCATTTTGCTATGGTTTGGCATGAATCACTGGAGTTCATCTTTGCCTTTTGCTGCTTATTATTGACTTGAAAGAGAAATGTCTTTAATGTGGGGAGTCAGGGGGAAAAGTCACTGAAACTGTAATCAGTTTAGAACCAAAAGTAGACATTGTAAATGCATTCCTAATGCTAATATATTCTTCGCTTTAGTCAGAACATCCTCTTTTAGTGAAAGTAGGGGAATCGTATTAAAACAATTAAATACGAGTTAGACAAACAGTGAAAAATTATTTGCAAATACATTTGCCAGTTGGCCAGCAAAGCCATTAGAGGGCCAAATCCTGAGAAGGTGTGAATTGGTGTATTGCCACTGAAGTCAGGGGGAGTAAAAAATGAGCCTTAACCCTGGAATGATTCATAAATTTGAAGGCCAAAAGGGACCACTGTAATCATCTAATGTGACTCCCTGCATATGAATTTTCACTTAGTAATTCCTGCAGTAAACTGAGGTTAAGTCACCTGTGATTAAACTAAACTATATGGTTTATAGAGAGACACAGCCTTGATTTAAAGATTTCAGTTGTATGCCAGTTTATTGGAACATAAGGGACATAAATTTACACAACAAACCAGGTCAGCAAAAGTGTCTCCATAAATCATGGATTGCTCTTTACTATAAATGAATGTATCTGTCTTTATGATTTGGAATTTTTATAATATAAATTATAACTATGTCTGTCTTAGAGTAGACTGCTACCACACTCAGTGCATGTAACATTGCCACCTGTAAGCCCAGCTGGTCTCTCTGAATGCCAATTTAGAAATGACTGCTCCCTGGAAATATGGGAACATTAAAGAAATATGCCTTGTAATTTATTCAAGCACCCAATGAGAAGTAGGATGGTCCAGTAGTTAGCCAAGAACTTGGGAGACCTGAGATCAATCAGCCGGTCTACTATAGACACAATTTTAAAGGTATTACAACTCCTAATTGATTTAAGGGTCACAATGCTGTTAGCAGCAGCAGATGATCAAGGCAGTCACTCTCAGATGCCTATGGATAAATTATTGCACACAAACACCTCCAATAACTGCTTTTGTAAATTCAATAAACAGAGTGGTTAAAAATTATACACGCAGTGAGCATCCAGCAGAGTAACCTCTTAAGAGTGAAATAGGTTTTAACCAAACAGGATGGAGTCTAATGAAAGATCAATGTCTATTGTGGGTGCATTATCCCACACCTGGGGGAGCTGAAAAGGAGAAGCTCCTATATGAGCCAAGTCCCAGAGAGAGGAAAGACACATTGCCAAGAGAATGATCAGAGAGAAAGAGAAGTGCACTTGATTTTTGGTCAGCATTGCTGTTAGAGTGAACGAGGGTTACACTGAGCTCCAAGAGGAAATATTTGCTTGTCTATTCCAATCTTATATTTATTTACTTTTCTGATTTTAATATTCACCCATCCTTCAAGTTCTTGAACTCATGCACAGACATATCAGCTATTGCAACCCCAATAAGTCACTCCCTCACCATCATGCCTACTCACACCAAGCCCAGAGCAAAACAAACAATCCTGAAAAGTGCCATGAACTACAATAGTCTCAAGCTTTGACAGACAAGCAGTGCAGATGAATTCTAAAGTCAAGAGCCCTTCACAGTCAACAGCCTGCCACCAGCCTCAGACATGCAGAGCCAGAGACTATGCTTGCAACCTTCCCCACACACTAATCTCAGCTATCTCAATAATACAGAGACCTGCAGTCTCTTGGGTAGCCCAGACCCAAGTAATATAGGGCTTTATAAATCAGTCTTTTATTGTACCTAAAATTGAATAGGAGACTCATCAACTCCATTAAGTATGCAGGAAGATGCAATTTGCAGTAGGAGCCTGATCCAAAACTCATTCAAGTCAATGGAATGATTCCCAATGGCTTAAATGGGCTTTGGATCAGGTTCTAGCTGAGACTTCCATTTGTGAGCTGTATTGGAGCTAAGATCATGACGTAGTTTCATGCTCATCACACAAGACAAAATACCTTTGTTGCCATTCCCTGAAGTAGCTAATAGACTGGATAAATAACAGAAAAGCTGACTTGTGAATTTGAGTCACTGCTAGCTAGGGATCCTAGTAATCATTGTCCTCACCTATCTGTAGGACACACATTTTTGTCAGTGCCAGTGGTCCCTGACTGCTGGCATTCAAAGACGTGTGCCCATCTCCAGAGTTTCTTCTGTTAAAAAGTGTTTCAGTTATTCAATCAGGCCACTCAGAAGCTGCAGCTTGAAAAGAGAGCAGCTCTCCATCTTCTGAGCCAGGTGCCCTCTGAATGATTATTATGCCTGTTTAAAAAAAAACAAAGAAAAAAAACAAGGAGTCCTTGTGGCACCGCAGAGACAAGGACTCCTCGTTTTGGGTTTTTTTTTGCATTGATACAGACTAACACAGCTACCACTGAAACCTATTATGCCTGTGTTCAACACTCTGCATAGACTGCCAGTCGACTCTCAGAGCTAGTCAGAGCTGTAAAAGGCCAAGGGCTCCACTTCCTCAGAGTCTGCTTCTCGGCCTTCTGCACTCATCGCAAATGCTCACACTCTCTGTCCCAAGGGTAAGACCCAAGGAATCTAGGAGGAAGAGTGTTCTTGGTAACAGACCCTTCATTTCTGGAGTTTGTTCCAACTGGAAATATATCTAATACTGAGCCTGGCCAAATTCAGAGAGCTGTAAAATGTATTTCTATGTTCCAGCTTTTTGCAGATCCATTACTCCCATCACTTAGGCTGAGATTTTCAAAGGCACTATGATAAATGATGGGCGGGGAGAAGTAGTTTCCTTTTATGGACACCCAGCCAGCCAGCTAGCTATAAAATCCCTCTTGGTAGCTGTTCTCTACTTGCTTTACCTGTGAAAGGTTAAAAAGTATCCCTGCATAGGTAAAAAGAAGGGAGTGGGCACCTGACCAAAAGAGTCAATGGGAGGGCCAGAACTTTTTAAAATTGGGAAAAAAAACTTCCGCTTTGTCTGTCTGTTGTTGTTCTCCGGAGAGAGGAGACGCAAAGCAGGAACAGGGCTGAACTATGCTGTAAGAAGCTTTAAGCCAGGTATGAAAAACCATCAGATCATACCTAGAGACTGCTTATCTGAAAGCCCAGATATGTAAGTCAGGGAAGGTCTAGGAAGACGTGATTAGGGTTATTTCTTATTAGCTTGTGGATTCCTCTGTACTAACCCCAGGTGCTTTTGTTTTGCTTGTAACCTTTAAGCTGAATCTAAGAGCTATCTTGATGCTTAATTTTTGTAATTGTTTTTTTTAAACTAGCAAAAAGCCTAAATTCTAGATGTATTTTCTTTCTTTTTGTTTTTAATAAAATTTACCATTTTTAAGAACAGGGTTGGATTTCTGTATCCCTAAGAGGTTTGTGTATATGTTGTTTAATTAGCTGGTGGCAACAGCTGATTTCCTTTGTTTTCTTTCTCAGCTCTTCCCCAGAGGGGGGATGAAAGGGCTTGAGGGTACCCCACAGGAAGGAATTCCCAAGTGCGCCTTTCTGGGTTCTCAAAAGGGGATTTTTTGCATTTGGGTGGTAGTAGCATCTAGCCATCCAAGGTCAGAGAGAAGCTATAACCTTGGGAGTTTAATACAAACCTGGAGTGACCCGTATTAATTTTTAGAATCCTTGCGGGCCCCCACCTCCTGCACTCAAAGAGCCAGAGTGGGGAAATCAGCCTTGAAAGGCACCTACAGGATTTGGCCATTAATTTTAGTCTAGTCTACAGAAAGAATTTAGGTCCTCAACCAAAGTCAAAGGGAGTCCTTCTGTTGACTTCAGTGGGCTTTGGATTAGGCTCTTATTCTTCTCTTTCCCTTAATGTTGCAGTACTGTAGGAGGTCATTAGCTATCTGTTAAGAGGGAAGTGGTTTTGCCTATGACCTAAACCCCTCTAAAGTGCTCCCAGGCTCTGCAGTGATGGGTGCTACGTAAACAGCCATAAGAAAAACAACATCATAAATTGTGGTGAGCTTTATCAGTTTCGAGTGCTCTTCTTGTGGGGTTATCTTTGTATTCTGATCATCTATCTAGGTACTTATATGATGCTCAGCACTGTTGTATCTGAGTGGTTCTGGCTGGACGAGTGGTAAAAGAATCTATCATTACCTGGATTACATCATCATGTTCAATCCGGTGTCGATAATGCTGCACTGGCCTCCCTAACCCACTCACTACATTAAATACATTAGCTTTTGCAGGAAGAAAACCCTATTCCCAAACTAGGGACCTCCCTGAGCACAAGTATCCTACCAGTCATCTTGGTTTGACAGCCACTGTCGTCCAAGGATCTCTGTTGATGTGGAATTAACACTCTTTCCCCAAGACTCAATTCCCTTTCAGCGCAACACACCCTTATTTATAGCCCCAAAGGCTGCGTGCATATTGGTATTCTGTTAAAGGCCAGACTGCGTCCAGGAAGTACCAGCCTGCATTTGGGGCTCTCTCTCAGGTACTTTCATGGCCCCCATCCCCACAGTATGTGAATACCTCATAATCTTTAATATATTTTTCTTCACAACACCCCTCTGAGATAGGGCAGTGCTATTAGCTCCATTTTACAGCTAAGGAACTGAGCCCCAGAGACACCAAGTGATTTGCCCAAGGTCGTACAGGATGGCTGTGGCAGAGCAGGGGATTGAGAACTGGCTGGGGAGAAGGGAGGTGGAAATCTACAGTCCTAGCTCCCCTGCCACTCTCTTAGGGAGACAGACTGTAGAAGGAAACCATCTTTGCACTCAGGGCAATGTCAGGTCTTCCGATGTCCTTTGCCCTTGTGTGGTGTGTAAAGCTCCCTTGCATCCTTTGGTTCTCCCCACCTGTTCACACAGGGATCAGGCACAGGCTGGCACTAAACTGATAACCCCAAGTCTGCTTGTTTAAATGCTGCCTTCAGCTTTACAGCACTGATAGCTTTCTGGTAACACTACCTCAGACAGCAGTCATGGCATCAACTGTCCTAGTTTTGCTTTCTTCTTTATTGAATATGCAGGTTACCAGTTTAGGCTCACATCTTGCTATTGGCTCTGTGTGGGTGGACTCTTATGACCACACTGGGTCCCAAGGGCCCAGGCACAGAGGTCCACCTCCATGGGACAGGTTGCAGGACTGGGGCTTTACATCTCCAAACCCCATCCTCATACAGTCTAAGGACACATTCAAGATTAGACTGTGGCTGCAACATAGAGCATGGCCCCTCCCAGCCCAACTCACACTCAGGTCATATGTTCTCAAGACAAACAAAAATTCAGTTTGCCTTCAATCAAGTTGCTAATATATATTTCATACAAATAATGGAGGGTCAAATCCTGCCTTCCTGGTGTACCAAGAACTCCCCCGGACGTCACTGGGAAGTTTGTCTGCCATAGGGATGAAGGTGCCATGAAATGCACAGGAACAAAATAAATCCTATGAAATGCATAGGAACAAAATAAATAAAGATCTAAAGAATAAAATGAAATAATTTAGCCTCCTATAAACTACTTTAGAAAGAAATGTGATGCAATGCATACTGTCTGAGATAACGTCATCCAGGCAGACCTTCATAGATCTTAAGCCTATATTGATTTGTTCATCCATAAAAGCTCTTATTAGTCAGGCATAATAAAAGGGACTTTGTATGCATGACCACACTTGCTAACATAGCTATATAACTGTACCCTCCAAAAAATAAATTGTAAGTCAGATTTTAGTTCAAAAGAATAGAAATCTGTGACATCAAGGATTAAAAATCAAAGTCTTTTGACCCAGACTAACTTTCTTTGCTCAGTCACCCGCACATAACTTACTCTAAATCAATTCCTTTGGATGTCCCTTTGGATGTTTTTCATGACTAATTGAATTAGCAATTGATTTGTATAATATGACTTAAGGATAAAGACATACTGAACTAACCACAAAAGATTCAGATAGCAGCAGTATCTATGGTTTGGTGTTATCACTTGGATAGCACAGATCAGACATTTTCACCCACAATATAGATGATTAGTAACAACGTAGGTGTCTGCATATAGCATATGTCTCTCTCTCTCTCTCTCAGACACACACACACACACACGTGTGGTATAAGAGAGTTTTATTGGCATGTGTTTGAGATAACTACATTATTCATGACTTCAGAAGCAGTGAGGGTTTTGAAGGGGGAAGGTTACAGTCTCCCTGACTTGGGTGCACTATGAAAATAGACATGGAGCACAAAGGCAAACTAAATTAACAAATAAGCAAAGAAACAGGGGCACTAGAGATGTGTTGTAGGTAGAGGTGGAGCTATGCAGGTTCTCCATAGAACATTCCAACGCCTCTTTCTCGTCTTTGAGGGTCTGAATTCAATTCCCCATGTGTGGAAGTGATCAGAAGATAGATATTTCACTACTGAATTATTTCTACTTATAAACACACTAATGGGTTGCACTCGCCTCCTATCAGCACCCCCTGGCCAAGTGCGTGTGCCTCACTCTTTCTCAGTTTGTGGTGGGTCTTTGGTGACTGAGTCACGCACAGTCTGTATGGGATATAAAAACAACCCCCTTCCAGGATATAAATCCAACAGGGGGCCCATCACAGTGCCCTCTGTAAGGTCCCTTATATGCAGCCCTATATCTGGGCTCACTCCTTTGTCAGTCCAGCAGGGCCTATGACAGTACCCAGTTTTGAACGGTCTCTCAGCCCCTTCCGGCCTCCCTCAAATTGTCCCTGCTCTTCAGCAGTCCTGGCCCTGGTGTGGGGCCACATCCGCTGGGATCCTTCCTTGGAGACTTCACCTCTCCAGGCCTTTCTGGCCCCAGCACTTCAGCTGGGCCACTAAGAGTTCAGTTCCCCTTCTCTGGCGTATCCAAGTCAAGACCACTTTCCCAGTGGCTGGTGGAGGGGACTGAGGCCCACTGTCTACTCACGGTCCCAGCCCAGGGACCCTATAGATAGCAGCCATCCATCACATCCCTTTAAATAAACTGGACTTGCAGCTACAGTTCTCTGGGCTTAGGGTTGCCAACTTTCTATTTGCAGAAAACCGAACACCCTTGTGCCACCTCTTGCCCCGCCCCTGCTCCAAGGACATGCCCCCTGCTCATTCTCCCCCACCCTCACTCTCTTTCACCAGACTGGGGCAGAGGTGCGAGGAGATGAGGGCTCCAGCTGCAGGTTTTGGGGTGGGGCCCAGAGATGAGGGGTTTAGGGTGCAGGAGGGGCTCTGGGCTGGGGATGCAGGTGCTGGGCAGGGGGTTGGGGGCACAGGAGGGGATGTGGGCTCCAGGTGGCGCTTACCCCAGGTGGCTCCTGGGAAGCATCATCAACAACATCTCCCTCCAGCTCCTAGGTGGAGGCATGACCACATGGCTCTGTGCGCTGCCCATGGCTGCGGGCACCACCCCCTCAGCTCTCATTGGCCACAGTTCCTCACCAATGGGAGCTGCTGAGCTGGTGCTGGAAGTGGGAGCAGTGCACAGAACCCCCATGGCCGTCCCTCCTCCTAGGACCCAAAGGGAGACGCCAGCAGCTTTCTGGGAGTTGTGCAGAACCAGGTAGGGAGCCTGCCTGTGCCACCAACCGGCCTGACCAGAGCTGCCAGGGTCCCTTTTCAATCAGGCATTCCAGTCAAAACCCGAATACCTGGTAACCCTACTGTGGCTCCAACACATTCTTCACTCTTACCTCAGGGCCTTGTCCTGGTTGAGTCCCAGTAGCCAGCCTAGAACTCCCTCACATTCCCCTCGGCCTCTGCCAGCATGGCTCTGTCTGGGTCCTGTAGCTCCCTCAGCCAGCCAGGCACAACGTCCAGTCTGCTCTAGCTCTAGCAAGGAACTGAACATACTCTGGCCCTGTAACTCTTCTTATAATGGACTGCTGGGCCCTGATTGGCTGTGTCCCACACTGCCACTCTAGGCAGCTTGAAAGACTGGGGGGAGGGATAGCTCAGTGGTTTGAGTACTGGCCTGCTAAACCCAGGCTTGTGAGTTCAATCCTTGAGGGGGCCATTTAGGTATCTGGGCCAAAACTTGGGGATTGGTCTTGGGGTTGGACTAGATGACCTCCTGAGGTCCCTTCCAACCTTGATATTCTATGACTCTGTCCACTGCCCTTCTCTGGGGCAGGTATGGCTGGGCCATGAGGCCTGCAGCAGGGAGCCTCCAGACCACATGCAGCCTGTGTGTGTGGTGTTTGTTTGTTTTTCTCTCTCTCTCTTCTCCCTCCCCTCGGATGTAAAAGCTTTTACAAGAGCCCAGGTGCTGCCAGGGGGGAATGGAAGGTAGTGGCAGGAAAAAGCTGACCTCTTCTCAATTATTTGCTATTTAAGATGTGGCTCCAGGAAGAGAACTCACCATTTCCTTTACGGGAACTCTTTTTTACAGTGAAAAATGAGCAATATTATGAATTATTATAAGTTTGCCCTGGCTAGTAAGTCAGCTTCCCCCCCACCCCCAAAAAAAGATATCCCCATTTTGATAGCTAAGCAGCAGCTTTTCATGAGAAAACATTTTTTTACACCTCTCAAAATTCCCTTTCATTTTTGCCACAAAGTCAAGGCTGATGCCATGTTTCTTTATCTCCAATGGTGAGAATCTTTCACACAGCAACAGTTATATGGAGGGGAGAGTGAATTTTATCATTCATGTCAGGTTGCTAGAGGGAAACATACACTATAGGGATTTAAATTATCCCCTCCCACTCTGGTGCCCCAATTTATTTTGTTACAATGTAATGCTCGAACAGATATCATCTAATCCAAGGTTGAGCTGTGGATATTTCCATATGATAGTGGAAGGTTTCCAAGTTAGCATTCCTTCATTTCAAATAGTTAAACACAGCTGGGTGGCATCTGTAATTTTTAATTTGTAAAAAGTATGGGGTCAAATTGTGAGGTCCTAACTCAGGGCTGGCTCCTACTCAGTGAAATAATTGCAAAATGCCCATTGCTATCAATAGCGCAGTCAGTGGATCAGGCTCTCAGTTTTTTAATTGGTCTTTTTGCAGGCAGGGGACCATTAAGTACCTCAGGATTTGGCCCACTGGACATTAAATCTACATAAACATATAGTAGGTACATAGACCTTAACACAGCAAGACCTGCCCTCAGAAGGAACCTCTATCACTGAAGCAATGAAAGGTTATCCATGTAAGTGGAAAGAGACTTACTATCTACTGCATCAATTACATTTTATGTTTGTACAGTGCCTTGCACAATGGGGCCCTGATCTGTGACTGGGGTGCCTAGGTACTACAATAATACAAATAAATAGATTTCTCCCTGCTGTGAGGCAGGCACTTGACACTTTCATTTCAGATCAAATGCAGAATGTTACACCATAGGTCACTATGCTCCTCCCCCTTTATGGGGACCTGCTATTTGTTCTTTCTTGGTGTAGCTTTCCTTACTCTGAAAAAATACATTTTTCTCTTTGTGTACGTCAAAGCAATAGTTTCTAATCATTCCTCCAGTATTATTTATACTGTTGGTGTACTGAAAATGGAGTATAGCATTTCAGCTCAACTCCCATGGGCTACTGTCAGCTACCTGCACTAAAACCAGGGAGGATGTGATTTTAGAGTTCACTGATAATCCAGAGGCAAGACATCACTGCTGTTACTGGAAGTTTTTTTTAAATTGACATCTTCCTGGTATGGTCTCGGTAGAAAGGAAAATCCAATTTTAGGAATGATCCCTTTGAGAGAACTAGTTAAATGACATTCCTTGTATTTGCATAAGAGAGATGAAAGCCAACAGAATATCAGTCACTGAAAGAGTCTAATTCTGGACCAAATTCATATATAATGTAGCAGGTCCAATTGCATTGACATCAGTGGACTTGCACACATTTACATGAGATCAAAATTTGTCTCTCCCCTCCTGGGGTAACATATTTGCATTTCTTCATTAACAACCTGGAATGAGGCAGAGATGGGTAAAGTAGATCCGATGAAACAAAATCAGAATTTATCTGAGGCTCAGAAAAGTTCTAGACACTTTTTAAATTTTGTGATTTACATGGTTGTGTTTCTCCTCACCTCTTGCTTTTGGTCTAGGAAACACTGAACGACTACATGCAGAGCTTTTTCCTCATGGTATTTCCTACACAGCCCAAACCAGAGAATATTAGGTATGAGAGCCCCAATTTTGGCACAATTTCACACCAAAAAAAGGATCTCAGTTCACATCTTTGCTATTGGCAACACAAACACCAGTCCACTATAATGTCTTTCTATTAGCTGGTGCAGACATAATCTGAAAAAGACTAATAACTCTTAGGACCTGAGGTATTTTACACATTCAGAATGGCCATTTTTGTGGGTTGTGTGTGGGGGAGGACTATGGCGGAGAGGCTGGTTGGGACTTCGGTAAGTAGAATGTAAATACACACCTTGGAAAGTAGTAAGGACTAAAACTGGAGAGTTTTAACGGGTACAGTGGGTCAGGAGCTTTGTTTTTACATCCCATCCCACACATAACACCACAAGGAATAAAGGCTGTTTACTCCTGACTCAGAAGGAAGATTGCCACCTAGTGGACAATACAGCCAAGTGTTTCAGGTAGTGTATTTCAGCAATTTCTTGACCCAATGCTAATTTGGCCCAACTTTGCTTAGTTTTATGAGATCAGGATCACAGCAAACGGTGGCTTGGTTGATTGTCAAGAGTGAAAGATGTAGAGATCAGGTTGGATTAAGAGAAGTGGGAGTGCTGACTAACTAGCAGAGCCTTGTTCAGATGTTCACCATTTTGCCAAGAAATTTGTCTACTGCACTGATCATATTCATATCTCCGAATTTCTGAGCTTTTCCTTTTTTTAAAATAACCTTTGGCTGTTGCAGTAAGACTAGTATTAGAACTGTGTAACAATAGTTCATGCCTATTTATATTGGAACTCAATTTCCCCTTTCATGCCTAATACACATTATGGGCCAAATTCACACATGCAGCATTCAGTCCAAAGTGTCAATTAATACCAGTCAAGTGTTCCTTGCTTCAGAATGTAGACTCAGGTTTTCAAACATGTGCATGCTAAAGTGCGCTTGAAATATTGGGCCTAACTAGAATTAGTTGGGGGGAAAAATCATAATGGGATTTTGAAAACAGCTTGATAGCTAGAGGTCAAGAGAGGTGGTTATATTTGACTCCTTAGCACTAAGCCAGGAGTTTCTTGAATACTACAAAGGCATCACTTTTAAAAAACAGTTTCCCAATGAGTAGCAGCAAAGAGATTAATATGCATTCAACACATGCTTCCTAGGAAGAGTGCCAGAATGGAGCAGCTCTAGGGGTGGTGCTGTGAGATAATTAACGCCCAACATTGTGCCCTTATTCCATACCAACGTTAGGAGCAATCGCTGACAAGAAAATTCAGGGACAGCAGCTGCTCTTTTCACAGTGGTACAATAACTATCTCTAACGGGAAGGGATGTGGGGGAGGGACAGAGCACAAGTAACAGCACCTGCCTTCATAAGTGACACAGCCAGCTCGGAAACAGTACGACGAATCCTCACTGCCTGTCACATTAATTGTGATGAAGTGACTTTTGATAAAAGTATTTGTCCTTGGACTAAAATAAATCATTATTTTAAGCACTGTGTTTATCTCACTATAAATCAGGATGGAAGGTGAACACACTATGAAGAGTGTGAGTTACATACATTGTACTGTTACTGTATTTATGGTCTTGGGATTTTTTCCTCAGGACAAACAGCCTGTTGATGTTGTTCACTATTGAAAGTGAAGTTCAAATGCCATCTTAGAATCATAGAATATCAGGGTTAGAAGGGACCTCATGAGGTCTCCTAGTCCAACCCCCTGCTCAAAGCAGGACCAATCCCCAATTTTTGCCCCAGATCCCTAAATGTCCCCCTCAAGGATTGAACTCACAACCCATCTATTATATGTTGTTACCAGGAAGCCCTATGTTTGACATTAGCAGAAGATAAATAATAGTACGTGTAAAAATGTACTGATTGATTTTAACCTTTGATACAGTTAGGTCTTTGGCTGCCATAGGCCCTGATTCAGTAAAGCACAGAAGCACGTGCTGAGCTTTGCGCACGAGTAGCGCCATGGACTTCATTGGGACTATTCACATGCTTTATGTTAGCATTGCACTTAAAACATGTCCAATATTATGAATCTAATTCAGCATGGCATGTGCTTCGACTAGATCCTGATAAATAAAAGTAACCAGAAAATGTGCAGTAGAATTGTACATTTTAAATATATTTAAGAAAATGCAAAGATACAAGAGGAAATTTTCAAAGGAATGTACAAGGAGTGCACCTGAAATTATGTGCATTCCTCCATTGGATTTTGCAGGCACAACATTTCTTCATGGAGACAGGGCCTTGTATGTGCAAAATAGGGTGCAGATAGTCATCTGTGTGCTCAGGTGGCTAGCTTTGTGGGTACTATGGCTGCAGGTAGATCTACCTGTTGGACTCTTGAATACGGGGATCACACAATACACCAGTGAAACACAAAGATTGTATTGAAAGCAAAAAGGTTGTGCAACATTTCTAGCCCTTCAGACACATTGGTTATGGGGATTAAGGATGGAACTAGGAGTCTGAAACTTATACTAGTCTGATAGAGGTTCTGTGCTGCAAAACATGTACAAATTCTATTTATACCCTTGAAAATGACTAAGGGTGTAACATGAATCTTTTGGGGATTTCTACTGCAGAATACACACACACACACACACACACACACCCCTGCCTTTTCAGTTTAACTAGTGAACACTATTATATTAGCCACATTCTCTTCTCATATACTCTGTGCAACTCCATTGACTTCACTGGAGGTGTGTTGGTATAACTGAAGAGAATGTGGCCAAGTGGGTTTGCAGTTGTGTCACTGAAGATGATTTGGACACATGTGAACAAATTAATGGGTTAAATTCACCTCTGCTGTTACTTCTTTAAAATCACAGTTATAGCAGGAGTGACTCTGGCTTACCATCACTAACATGCCAGTGAAAGCTACTGAAACTTCCCTCCCCCCCCATTCTGCATGGAAAAAAAACAAAATGCGTCATCCATGATCCTAGAAAATCCTATTAATCTTTAACACCTCCTAAGAGACACCTGTCCTCTGTCTTTGTTGCTCACGTTACTAATGGAAACGGAATGTTCTAATTTTGTTTGTGTAATTTTCAGTCCTATTTAGGTGTTGCACTGAAAAACTCTACTGTTAAAAAATAGTCTCTTGTAAATGTATTTATGTCACTGACACAGAGGACTTGAGCATTTTGAGTGAGTGGGCCAGTCAGTCAATTGCACAGAAGCAGGTGTGCGTCAGGATCCTTCTCTGTTGGGGTCTGAAGGACAAAGCTCTCCATGACTGTCACAATTAACAAATGAAGTCAGGATATTTGGCCTCCCATATCCTGGCCCTTTCCCTTCTCAGAGCAAGCTCGTTGCCTCAGCCAGAGGTTTATCAGGGGTTCTAATGTGCACTTGCTAAACGGGGAGGAGCACCACCCATGAGGAAAATGTCCCACTCTCTCCATTCTGTGCCCGGCCTGCTCCAAAGCATACACAGAGGGAAAGGTGGGACCATCCTCCTACCCTCACCATGCTTAACCATTTCCAACAGCTAGGGCCTACCTGGCAGCTTGGAGGAAGCCAGGAGTGGGCTTGCCATCCAGGGCTGGCTGGAAAATAAGAATTCAATATTACAAAAAAAAAATCCAAATTTGTTTTCATTCCGCCTCAGGACAAAAACAAGAACTTTTTAATAATTATGAAAAAAACAAAGAGAGGCACAATAGCTGATCAGCCTGCTAGTTAGGGCACTTACCTGGGATGCGGGAAACCCAGGTTGAAGATCCTGTTCTGCTTGATTCTCTCTCTGGCCCAATTAATACTTAGTTATCTGTACAAAATGGAACAGCTCTAACAGGAGATATTGAGAGATACCAGTTCTAGAGGCTGGTGGTTAAGGAACTTGCCAAAGATTTCGGAGACCCAGATTCTAGCAGGGACCTAAACCTGGGTCTCCTATATCCCAGGCATGTGCTGTAACCACTGGGCTATTGGCTCAGTTGAGGTAGAACTGTAGTTGAGATTTCACCCTGGATCTGAGACGCCTTCTCAACAAAAGCTTCATGAAAACAGACATGTTTCTGTGAAAAGTTTTGGATTCAGTGAATCTGTATTTTCCAGTGGAAGAGCCTTTTATAGAAAAATTCTCAGCCAGCTCAACTGCCAACAGAATTCTTCCCAGCCACTGAGCAGATGGCCAGGAATGGGGGGCAAACCTTACCCTCTTCACCAACATGGGGATCAGCCAGAATACGGCCCCAATTGCTTTGTTCTGCATTTATCCTCAGCTTTTCTTGTATTTCACTTGTTCTCTAGGAGTTGTCCAAAGTTCAGGTAGTTTCTCTGCCATGTTTTTAAGAACCCTGCATGTTTTTAAGACCCTGGGCTGGTCAATGTTATTCCATCTGCCTCAGTTTACTTTATACATCAGTGACTCCTCTGAGTCTAGAAATACATATTGCGGGGGAATTAATCTGAAAATATGGTGTTCCCATGGTAAATTTACTACAGGACTGAGAAGCAGATGATCTGGGAATGATACACCATAACCATTGTCAACATACTGCAGGGCAACTACACTCTAGGGTTAGCTCCACTGTATAAACCTTACCAAAGCATCACTGACAACAGAATTCTGTCTTGTAGGCATGTGTGGCCCTCCCTTGCTGTCAATCTCCAAGGGAGGTCACACCTCCTTGAGGTCATGCCCCTGTAAGGACAGTCTAAGATAATGGGGAAGAGCCTGAAGAGGGGGAGCACTGCCACCCCAAGGGTGCGGTGTCAGGTGCAGGGGGACGCAGGCCTGCTACTGCTTCCCAGCCCAGGGCCCTAACAGTGGCAGAGTGGTCTGCCACTGGGTCAGCGGGGAATCCCACCGCAACATGCTGACCATGTTTCGGATGCCCCTGCAGCCAGACTACACTCGGCTATCCCTGGGCTCCTTCCTCCCCTCCCCTCAGGGTATACCTGAACCTCAGGCTCGTCCTCAGGGTACACTGCCAGTGGCAATCCCAGAAGCTCTTCAGCATTGGTTGGCTCTGGTAGCTTGGGAAGTCCTCAGGGTAACTAAAGTCTTCTGCAGCCTCAGACATGTTCTCAGCAATGCTGTCTCCTTTGGCAGCTGCCTCCCAGCTGAGCTACAGGGCCTGCCTTTTATACTTCTAGTTCCTGTCCCACTCCTCTCATTCTGGCGTGGTAAGCATGGTCCTCCTGGTTCTGCCCACCAGGGGCCATCTGGCCCTCCCTCGCTGTCAGTCTGAGGGAGGCCATGTCTCTTTGCTATACATCCATTCCTTAGTCTTCAACTGTATCTTTTCTTTAGACTATAAAGGTCTAAGGGACAGAGCTACTGTCTTTTTTACATAATAAAGGATTGTTGTAAAGTGTCATGTGAAATTAGTGTTATATAAAAACATAATACCTTATTTTTAAAAAATAATCATAATAAAATCCAATAATAAGTGCAATCTGTCAGTATAGGTACTCTTACATCAGCCCACGGCTCAAGATATACTAAATCTTGGGTGTTAATACTGTACGATGACTGATACACAGTGTACCACAGGCCAATCCTTACATTGTATACATGGCTGCATTGCCGCAAACTCTTCCAAAAATGAATTCAGTATCAATAACTGAGCATACCCCATTAAGAGTGTTTGCTCACCTGGACATGATGCATTAAAAGTTCTAAGAGAAAGTTGTGTTTTCTATTTTCATTACAGCCTGCATGAGGCTGGGGAATTGTTTAGCATTTTTGTTTTTAACACAATTCTGCAAGGCAGGATGCATTTTCTGTGAGAAGTGCTGTTCACAAATGGTAAAACTATGTTCACTGACTGCTGAGAGTTTGAATTTTAATTTGTTTATTCTTTGACTCAGCCTTGTGTTGCTGAATTAGCATAGATATTAGTGTATCTATTAGTTTTCATTATTGTTGCAAAGTTTCAATCAATGGCTTTCCTAACAGAAGTGAACGCAATCAGAACTGGGAAGAAGAACTTAGGGTGGGTCAGTACAAAGCATGTGCCCACATCATTCTAGAAGAGAACCATTTGCTTGATTTCTAGTATGCCTTTTGCTTTCCCATACGCACACTGCAATGCCAGCTTCCTGTTCTACCATTACATTTTCTTTTACTGACATACGAGACTCTAGTTTCCTGTCAATATGTAGAAGAAAAAAAATCACACCCTCAGCTTCCATCAGCATTAACAGGAGTTGCACATTTAACCACCCACCCAACCCTCTGATGACAGAAGAATAAACTACTTTGGATATGTCTGTAAAGATTCCCTCACTGTTTACAAACAAGTTACAGTTGCACATTGGTCCCAGCTTTTCAAGATGAGCATTTTACAAATAATGCTGGTCTGTGCTTTGATTTGCATTCAACAAATTCACTTGATGGTATTTACTACAACACTGTGGGGGAGAGGGGATTTCAATCAGGATAATAAATTTAATAAAATAATGTTTCTTTGCATAATGGAGTAATAGGAGGGGATACAGGAGTACCTTTGGGGTAAAATGGCTTTAAAGATTTTTGGCAAGCCACAGGCACCTTGACTACTGCAGAAATATATTTTTGAGTGCTGTTGCAACATATAGCTCCATAGACAACGGCAAAACTTCTGTTGACTTCAGTGGGGCCAGGATTTCCCCCTATGCAAAGTTCTTTTCAGCAGTGAATCTTATTATAGCAATGTATTTATTCAGTGTTTGGCATAATGGCTTGCTGATTTTTTCTTCCAGTGTCCCTCAGAAGAATATTGACATTTCTAAGCATATTCTTCATTAATTTAAATTGTTAAATGTCCTGGTATAATTATTTCTCTATAAATGGACAATGGTTTTTCCCAGATATGATTCTTCATAATTACTGGCTAGGCAAATAGTTATTTTATGGGAAAGAGGGGTTGTCTTCTGTTCCCACTGGCTTCAGATGAGTCAGGCCCTCCCTAGTCATTAGGGACAGTTAGCAGTTTTCCCTATTTCACAATGGTGTCTTTTAATAAACCCACCTAGGAAAAACAAAACAGACAGCAACATGTTTGTTTAGTGCCAATGCTCTGATACTGCTTTGAATGAGATGATGTGCAAGATGACATAAATAAAGGTACCTCATGGCTAATGAAATTTCA
The DNA here is from genome assembly GCF_965152235.1 of Eretmochelys imbricata. NCBI lineage: Eukaryota > Metazoa > Chordata > Testudines > Cheloniidae > Eretmochelys > Eretmochelys imbricata. The sequence continues at coordinate 116,883,627 of NC_135577.1, forward strand.
CTTTTAATTCTGGTATTGTTTGCAGACAGCCTGGGTTATGTTTTATATTTAATATTGAATTTGGCAACTATCTGCTTCAATTTACTCTCAGATGAAAGCAGATTAGGATTCTATTTTTATTCAGTTCTGTTCAAACCTCTCCCTTCCCCCAATATCTCACACTCCTACCCCAAGTGGGTTGGGCTATACTTTCCTATGTACTTCTGGCTCCTGATGTACCTCTTAGTTGACAGGGAGCCAGCATTCCTTGGACAACAGATTAAACGGAAAAGCCTTCAGCTGATGGAAAAATAGCTACAAACCACCCAAGAGACACCACATCTCAGAAAACAGCTGATCTACATGGTTATAAAAGATAATATTTCAAATAACTTTGTAACTGCCTCTTTTCTGTACAGTTACTCATGGACTATAAAGTAGTTTACAGTACATACATGTCATGTGATCTCATTATTTGTGTTACAGGAATACTTAGAAATCTCAGTCATCAGGTTTCCTTATGCTAGACACTGTACAAACCCAGAGGAAGAGACATTCACTTCCCCGAAAATCATACAGTCTAAACAGGCAAGACAGCAAGTGGATGAGACAGAGGTAGGAAAGAAAATGGGAAGAGAAAGATTGGGTAGCAAAAATAACATGCTTTAGCACTGATTGGCTGGGTGCACAATTCTTAGCCAATCAGTAGCAGTAATCACAGCTCACAGCCTTCCTAATGATTATCTGTAGGCAGTTTTCTGTATTCGTTATGGCAGAAATGAGTGTTGAGGAGGGACTTCATGGAAGATGAGATGGGGGCTTTATAGATTTTGACTGGGAGCTCTTCCAAGACATCAGGGGCAGTATGGGAGAAAGCAGAAAGGTCCCTTTGGGAGAACTGGGCAATTGAGGCAGGCATCCTTGGCAGACTGAATGGGGCGTTGGCCTCACAATGAAATAAAGAATAGATAAGTAGGGTGGAGATACACCATCAAGGACTTTGAAGGTTAGTCTGAAATCACACTTTGTGTACATTGAAATTAAGAATGTACACAGGCAGTTTCAACTTTTCAGCCTCTAACATGCCTGTTAGTCTAAAACTTTGTGGACATTTTCCCCCATGGTTACAATGGCATGTTAGAGAAAGGATCATCAATTGGAAAGTGATATATTCTCAGGGTATTTCTGGACTTCATTCTCTTTTCCTGCTACCTATAGTGTTGCTGGTGCATCTGAGGATGTGAAGATTTTGCTGGGATCTAGAAGCTAAAACACAGACAGAGATTGAGAGAGAGAAACTGTCATAACAATTAAATTTGCCCTAATTTGTGAGGACACACAATAATTAGATGGTCCAAGAGTCCTGGCCTGAGCGTACACGAGGACTGAGCTGGAAAAGTACAGATGTTTCCGATATAGACAAACCTATAACTTTATATAATTTGTAATTTGATTTGTGCTGATTTCCTTCTCCTAGCAATACCTGGTTTGAGGCAGCAAGAGCTCATGCATCACAAATGCATAGACCTATACCAGATCATTCTCTGTACCAGCAGACTGGCAAAATTAGCTAACAGAACATTACTTTCTTTTCTTTTTTTAAAAAAGGCTCCAGAGGCAACCCTGGGAATTATAGGCTGGTAAGCCTAACTTCAGTACTAGACAAATTGCTTGAAACTAGACTAAAGAACAGAATTATCAAACACATAAATGAACACGACATGTTGGGGGAAGAGTCAACATGCTTTTTGTAACGGGAAATCATGCCTCATCGATCTATTAGAACTCTTTTGGGGAGGGTGGGGGCAGGGTCAAACAAACATGTGAACAAGGTGATCAGTGGAAATATTGCACTTGGACTTTCAGAAAACCTTTGACAAGTTCCCTCACCAAAGACTCTTAAGCCAAGTAAGGAGTCATGATTTACAAAGGAAAGTCCTCTAATGAATCAGGGCCTGGTTCAAAGACGGGAAACAAAGAGTAGGAAAAATGGTCAGTTTTCAGAGTGGAGGGAGGTAAATAGTGAGGTTCCGCAAGGACAGTATATTCATAAATGATCTGAAAAAGGGGGTAAGGAGTGAGGTGGCAAAGTTTGCAGATGATACAAAATTACTCAAGGTAGTTAAGTCCAAAGCAAAGAGATCTCACAAAGCTGGGTGACAGGCAAAAAATTGGCAAATGAAATTCAATGTTGATAAATGCAAAGTAATGCAATTGGAAAAATAATCCCAACTATACATACAAAATGATGGGGTCTAAATTAGCTGTTACCACTCAGGACAGAGAACTTGCAGTCATCGTGGATAGTTCATTGAAAAAGTCTCCTAAATAAGCAGCAGAAATCAGAAAAGCAAACCATGTTAGGAACCATTAGTAAAGGGATAGATAATAAGACAAAGTATCATAAAGCCACTATATAAATCCATGGTACAACCACACCCTGAATACTGAATGCAGTACCGGTCGCCCTATCTGAAAAATAGAGATATATTAGAATTTGAAAAGGTACAGAAAACGGCAACAAAAATGAAAAGGGATATGGAACACCTTCCACATGAGAAGAGATTTAAAAGACGGGGGACTGTTCTGCTTGGTAAAGAGATAACTAAGGGGGATATGATAGAGGTTTATAAAATCATGAAGGGTGTGGAGAAAGTGAACAAGGGTCACGCAATGACGTTAACAGACAGCAGCTGTAAAACCAACATGTGGAAGTACTTCACACAACACACAGTCAACGTGTCAAACTCACTGCCAAGAGAGGTTGTGAAGGCCAAAAGTATGACGGGGTTCAAAAAAGAATTAGGTATGTTCATGGAGGATAGGCCCATTAATGACTATTTGCCAACATGGTCAGGGATACAACCCTTGGTCTACGTGTCCCTAAACCTCTGACCGCTAAAAACTGAAACTGGACGACACAGAATGTATCACTTGATAAACTGCCCTGTTCTTTTCACTCCCTCTATAACATTTAGCACCAGACACTGTCAGAAGACAGAATAATGGGCTAGATGGACCATTGTTCTACCTTAATATGATCGTTCTTATGTTCCTATGGCCTGACTGCTTAGCCCAAAACTTTAAACAGCAACACACATTCTCCACAAATCTCTTGGTCTTTCCAAAGCATTTCAGGCGGTTTTCTGCCCAACTCCACAGCTGGGATATTGCTAGTCTTTGCAGCAAAGGCATACAGAAAAGGCTGCTGGTTGTTTCAGGGCATCAGAAATCAAGCAACAGAAGCAGAAAAAGCTCCTCTTCCTGCCAACTTCTTCAGGGCCAAGTCAGACTATTTATCAACACTGCCAGTGAGCAGTTGTTGTGGGAGTAGTAAAATGCCCAACTTTCTGTGGCTTTCCAAACACCACAAGTTCAGTGACCCTGAATTCACCAAATCATTTTGGACTCTCTCTAGACAGCACTATTTAAATTCTAATAGACTGGGCCGGTGTGTAGTTAATGCAGACCCACAGAGCACTCTGTAACCATAAAGCACACCAGTAAGACTACAAGCCTTCACCTCCATTGTCTGACTGGTGAGGTTTATCTTCTCAATTCCATTGATCTTCATGTTAATAGCCTGTGACTGAGCCCATGTTCAGTTGTAGCTGCACCTCCCCTCTGAACAATGGGCAGGTCAAACATCTGCTCCAGGCAGCTGAACCGTATTACCATGATTATTTGTGGCCACACACTAAACTAAGTTAAGTTTCCAATTGTCTCCCTGCTGCAGGAACATTGCTAATGCAGTTAGCTAAGAGCTCCAGCACATGGGAATAGACTAATGTTGGTTCACACTGATTTGTTGGCTCAATGTCACACATATATTTGCAAAACAGAATTGTCACCCAACTGCAGAAATAAGATTTGACACAAACAGCATGTTACAGCACTATTAGTTGGGGATTGATCCTGCTTTGAGCAGGGGGTTGGACTAGATGACCTTCTGAGGTCCCTTCCAACCCTGATATTCTATGATTCTGTCATTTGGGGAAAATTTGAGGGAGAGCAGTCAGGATGGAGGAGAAAAATAAGAACCCCCTTTTCCTTTGAATATTATTTGGGTTTTAAAGTTTTCCAGTTTATATTCTTTTCTCTGTTAGAAGATTAAAGTATCCCCCCTTCCTCGCACCTCCACAAAAGCAGAGACCCTATAGAACCATTGTGAATACCAGGGTGAATTTCAGAGATACGTCTTCTGGCAGCAGAAAATACATCAAATGCAAATTGCTTATGACAGAGCTGCCACTGGAATATTGGCCTCAACAAGCCCTCTTTAGTATTGCCTCTGTTCTCCAGCCCCTGCCTGATTTAATTGCTCCTCTCTTTGGCATTGCTCTGATCTTCCCAGTGTTCTTACAGAACTCACTTCTCTTGTTTCTCCAGCACTCCTGGGACTGTTTTCCTCTTCCTGCCAACTTGCAATAGTGGTAATGCACCCCAGGAGGGGCTGAGTGCTGCTTCCCTTAGGAGTGTCAGGAATAAAGCCTTCCAGCATATGTTAACACTGCTTCGAGTGGGGAGGACATATGATAGATTATAGACAAGCTGAAGAGTTTTGGCAATGCCAGCAGAGCTGCAGACAATCATGCTGCGTTACCAAGTCCTATGATTTTATAGCCAGTCATGCAATATCTAGTATTTTTCTTAAAGCTCCAGATCCTGGAGCCAGGTGATTACATGAGAATCTGTTTTCATTAAAAAAAAAAAGAAATAAATTCTAGCCCTCGTCGCTGTGGAGAAAAACTTGAAAATCTGATTCAAGTGTAACCTAAAGGCTCAAAAACCTGAAGGCAAATAATAAAAAATATATATTTTTTAAAAAATCTCATGATTTTTTTGGGAACTGGCTCATGACTGTTGAATGCCTGGTGTTGGCAATACTGAATCAGGCAGTGTAAAACTAACACAGATGAACAGTATTACCATAACCCTTCTGCCAGGCATTATTGGTAGCAAAAGGGCCAGGTTCAGTTATCTAGGGGTAAATTAATAAAGCAACAATATCTATTAGGTAAGACTGCCAGCCTCAGGGAGTCTTGGCAATAGTCATAACTTCCCATGCATTCTAGCACTAACCACTTCTCTCCTCCCCACTCACAGTATGTTGTTCACAGTTGACGGGGTTCAACATATAGCCAAGTCCATCTCCAGCCCTCAAGAAGTGCTGCCTTGTCTGCTCCAAGGCTCTGCTGCCTATCTCAACTGAAATAACTACAGCTTCAGTACTAAATAGGGAGAGCTTCATCAGAAACCCCCAGCCAAGATGCTCCTCTCTGGCTTCAGCCAAAGCTGCCTCAGCCTTCTGTTTAGTTTTGTAATGGAGTCAGCACCTGCCTCTCATGAACATCCCCTTCTGGTCAGGTGTGAGCCTGCTGTTTCTTAGTTCTTGGAATAGGGTGGCACCCACTTCTCATGAGCATACCCTCCCCCAGCTGATGGTTTCTTCAGTGGGTATTCAGTGACTCAGCCCTCCAGCCAAGTCACACACACTATCTGTAAGTGGGACAGAACAAACAAATCCCTTCCAGGACATAGAGTCTTTACCTTCCCCCAAGGCTTCCTCCCTGGAGATACTGCCCTCTATACCAGACCAACTGGTTAGGTTCTGGGCTCAGTCCTTGCTTGGTCCCCGCAGCCAGCCAAGAGTTCTTTTTTAGCTCCCCTGGCCTTTGGTAGCCATCTCTGAACTCAGCACTGCCCGCACTGAGCTGTCTATGGCCCTGCTGCTCTTCCAGCCAGCCCGGAACCCAGTCCTCTCTTTTCCAGCTCTGAGCAGCATCTTACTGTTCTGGCTCTGCTGCCTCTTTTTATATGGCTCTCCTGGTCCCTGACTGGCTGCTCCAGAAGCCCCTCTGATTGGCTGTTTCCTTTGCAGCCACTCCAGACCAGCTAGAGGACTTCTCCTCTGCTCTTTTCTGGGGCAGGGTGAGGCCATCACAGGAGGGAACTCTCTAGGCAACTCACAGATACAGAATTATCAGATAGAAATGTGACCTTCAATGTGAGGGTGTCCCTTTAAGCTAGAAAAGTCCAAATACCTGGGTGAAGTTCAATGCATTAGAGAAGTATTTTCCAAATAGGTGAAGTAACAGAACTAACGTCTTTATGGAACAAATGCTCCATGTAAGGGGCTCAAGGCTGCATTTATGGTGACTAAACAAACCATTGTGCATGCGTGCAGAAGCACAGTAACTGAATATATGTGATGCTCACCTGTGTGTAGCTACCAGATGGGTGGACCCTTAAGTACATAGGTTTTGTACCTGAACCCTTTGTGGAAGACTTGGAAAGCTTGATAACAGGAAAGGTGAGGGGTTATTCCCTTCACTCTTTCCTAGAGCTCACATTTTCCCTTTCCTTCTCCTCTTGCCTCTCCACCACCCCCGGTGCACCCTTGGAATTGGAGTTCCTGGACTCAAAGCTACAGGAACCACTTGGGAAGAAACTTACAAACACAAACTGGGGTAGCTATGTGGACCTGGCTAGATATAACAATGGTCCATGGTCACAGTTGGTGGAAGATCATTGAAGTCCACATAAATTGAAGCTGTGCATTGTGTTTACCAGTATATGTTAGCAGTAGCACTAGGGAAGTGTGAGCTCATTTTGACTAATCTGAAACCCATTCCAACTCTAGGTTTCAAATTAGGCAATTTTCCTAATTATTTTAATAACATTTGTAGCTATGCAAGCGAAGATCACAATAACGTTAATTGAATTTCATATTTCAGGGTGCCAGCTAATCACCTCTCATGTTCAGGGAAGATTTTTTCCCCTCAATGCACAGCATTGTACAATGCGTTACACACATTCAGCTTTGATGCTTTTTGTCTGTTTACCTTCAGGTCGTGGCCAAAAGCAGCAGATTGGATGGACTGGTGGATTGATTTGGAAATGCATTTCCTACATTGTTTTGGTTTGAGTAGTTTCCCATGCTCATCATGACAAATGTCCTGTCTGGTCATTAATCTATGTTATGAAATAGCTTTAGAGCAACAGCCACTAATGGAGGTTTCTGACTGTGAGTCAGTTATGCCACACCCATTTCTGTATTGCCCAGTAATGACTGATGGATTTCCTTATTCTATTGTACATGTTCTATTAGAAAATCTCAGCACCACATTCAAGGCAACACAATCTTGTAGTTGGTAGGTAACAGCTTGACTTCCAGGGTCTGCAGTGGTTAGTAGAGAGAGTCAATATTTTTCAAACTAAATCTTTTTAAAGGGAAAAATTGCTTTTTTGGTAACAATTGTTTTTCCATGCAAATATTATGCTTTTTCATTTTATGTTTATTGAAAACAATCAAAATAGTTAGACATTTTTCTTTACTACAAATGAGGTTTTGTAAACAAAAATTTCAGTCGCCATTTCAATACTGTTTTTGACAGTTTTCTATATTTTAATGAAAAAGTTACAAATTTTAAAAGAAACAATAAAAGCAGTCAAAGATTTCAAAGATTTTAACTTTTTGAAATTGTGCCTGAAATGGAGTTTTTCAGTTATGACCACTTCTGCCATTTACTGTATTCAGTTTAAAAAACAACTGAATACTACGAACACATTTAATATAAAAATAGTTTGGCAAATTTGATTTCTGTTAAGATTATCACTACATGTTGATCTTGCATAATGTATCAATTTATTTTATATTCAAATAAAAGGTAGAACATAGTAAAATAATCATGATAATAATTTCTTCCATGCCTCATAGGGTGTGGTGAGGATTAATGTATTAATATTTGAACACTGCACTGAAAAGTACTACCTAAGTGCAAAGCATTATTAATATATTTGTTAATGTTTAAAGATTTAGTCTATATGGAAGCAGTCTCCATATTATGTATGCAGTGGATATGCTTATTAATCATTAATATTAGTATCTCTTAAAAGCCCCAATAATGATTGCAGCCCCATTCTGCCGGGCACTATACAAACAAAGATGAAGAGACAGTCCCAGCTTTGGAGAGTCTATGCTTTATGGGACAAACCTGGGCCCATTAAATTAATGAGAGCTTCCCTCCCAGAATCTAGTCCTATATGCAATAGACAGATTTAAATACAGGTTAGACACACAGAATATTTAACTATGCTGTAAACTTGATGAGCATCAAGAAATATGTACTGAATAATAGATTTGTATACAATTTTGATGCAATAAAATATGTTTAATTAAATATGTATTAAATTCTTAAGCAATATAACTATATAATGGACAATAATTTAAAGGAGGAGCAAAAAATCTTACTGGACAAAGCCTGTATTATTTACCTCAAAGGCCTATTATTGAGCTAAGCTTCCCTCCTAATCACCCTTTGTTTCTCATTTTAATCTAATTGCCCTTCTATATCAGTCCTTACTCTTGCAAGTTTCTTCCTCTCCTAGGGTCTGATTCAGTTTCCACTAACTTCATTAGACATTGGATTGAGCCTACCCAACTCACTCCCTTCCTGAAACACACCTGGGGCTGTTTTGTATGAAGGAAGAATCACAGGATTGGGTATAAGGAATGGCAATATTAATACAAAAATTCTGAGCCAGTGCAGAAGGGTACAACTTACAAACACTGATAGAATCAGAGAATCAAAGGGTGAGAAGGAACCTCTAGGATCATCTAATCCAATGTCATTTCCAGAACTGAACATGCCTTGGTTGGGTAGGGGAGGCGGTGCCTCCCCAAACAGTGGCCCCGCCCACACTCCACCCACCCACCCCGCCCTGCCAAGGCCCTGCTTTGGCAGTGCAACCCAGCTTCCCGGGGCTGGGGAGGCTGCGGCGGAGGTGCTGCGTGCTCTCCATCCCGGCGCGCTCTCCCTCAGGTGGAAGGGGCAGGGCTGTGAGTAGTGTCTCCCAGCCAGTTGTTCACCCACCACCCATGCAGCACCGGCCAATAGCGTCGACCCGCGGGGGCTCCCAAATCACAGGGCCTGGAGTGGTTGCCCCGATTCGCCATCCCTTAGGGGTGGCTCTGGCCAAGATGCAGTATTTGTTGTGTCTAAACCATCCAAACATACTGAACACAGTTACAAAAATGAACAAACACTAATGCTTTCTAGCAGTGAAGATCCCAACATTGCAGTATCGATACTGTGAGACTGTTATGGGCTATTATTTGAGATTAGATAAATATTGCATTTATCTGTAATACCATGTCACCCTTACAAATCTATTCTCAAATAATGGACCTCACACCTTCATTGGATTTGGCCCAGTGCCTCCAGAAGCAAAACTGTAAGAATTTTTTTTTTGTAAAAGGTGGTAACAAGTCTTTTAAAAATAATTAGGGTGTACTGAATCCATATGTGGCTGTTACCAAGCTGCATGTGGTGTATAAAGGCCTCTACAAAGAGAACAAAGCAATGCATGGAAATCACTAAATCTTTATTTGCTGTTCATTTAGGATTAACATACTTTGGTTAGGTCTTAATGAGCTGTAGGATGTAATAAAAGTGATCACATAATACTCACAACTTTTTTAAAAACCTATTGAATGTCGGTATTTTGCACGAGGTACTAAAAATATTTTAATATGTTATACAACTGTTTAAGAGCATGTTTACATGGCTTTTATAACTTGAACATTAGAACCTTGAAACAAATGTATAGAAATGGATTTAACTGTCATAAATACAACACAATGTGAAACCACGTTTTTAAAACAAGTAAAATACAAACTGACATAAACTCACCATAAGAATGTGACTTATCAGCTTTGACAGTATTCTCTTTGGGTTCTTGATCACGTGCGGCTATAAAGTCCAAGAGCTGTGGAAGAAGCAGGCACCACAGTGCTTGAAATGACAGTTTGTGGGCCCATGTTACCCTGGCATATGACTTGCCATTCATAGCTTGTTCTGTTGAATTTGGTCCAAGTATTCCACTTTCAATCCAGGCATCTGCTGGCTCTGAAGCCTGTGTGTGCTGGCCTATACATTTCTGAAAGTTCATTGGGTATCAAGGAGTCCTCCTAATCATGGAATAAGCCACTCCCTATACTCTGGTAGTAGTTCTATCTGTTTACAGTACAGAGTTTCACCAACAGTTAAAACAACATACTGTCGCCCAAGCACTGACAACACATTTGCATTTCCATACAACACTATTGAGTATGCCTTGGTCATGGGCAGGGTCTTGAGAGATTGGCAAGCTTCCTTTACTAGTTATTTCTGGTTCTGTTGTCATGTGCAATGATTGAAATTTGTCCATCATGACGTGGGTTCTAATTCTGATGTGTAAGGACAAAGGCCATATCAGAAGCTCCTTGAATACTGGTTTAGCTTTACCTTTTCTTACGTTGGCTGGTATGATTGTGTTGATTGCATTAGGAACATTGAGTGTGCTCTTGGTCGATGGCTTTAGAGCATTCAGCATCAGATCAGGGCAAATCCTCTTTGCCAAGCAGTGACTTGAGTTGCATGGAATGTATTTGTGCCATCCAGAGAAACATGCCATTATCGTTGGCTGCATAGTGAACAAATGTCCTGTGGACCAGGCTGGGACGAATAACAGCACCATTCTCAGCTTTCATAGTCTGTAGGGTTGTGTCCACCTTTAGGATTCCTTTGTAGCTAATGTAGTGGCCAACTGTACGGAAAAGCTAAACAAGTTGTTTTGATGTTTTGACCTTGCTGCCTGACTGAGGGTGCACCCAAGACTAATTTGCGTTGGGGTCCATTTCTTTCCACCACTCATCTATACTATATCTATACACCTTAAATTTCACTGATTCTTTTTTCTCAGCATCACCCTCAAGAAGAGATTGTCCTTCTACAGCAGGTAGAGGAACATGTACAGGCTATCTGAAAGGCAAGCAGCTGCAGCATCCTCACTGACACTGAAACCTTTGTGGCCAGGATGTTACAAAGTAACTCCCTGAATTTTCAATGCAATGTGTACCAGTGATAGAAATATATCTTCTTGGGAAATGGTAAATGGGGAGGGCCATCAGCTTGGCAAGAATACATTGTCTATGAGATGGGTACATATTTATATTTGTCTGGAACTAAGAATGTTTGTCCCTTAGCAGGAGACTGATGAGGCAATGAAATGAACTGAAATAAATCCCCAATATGAGCTTGGAGTTTCTCCTTGAATGATGATCTACAACGGATGTAGGAGTGTGGAATTTCAATGCCAGTTTCCTTTGTCAGATTGCAGTAACAATGCCACACCTCAGATACCTCCAAAACATGGCCTTGATTGGCTGCATGCTGAAACTCATTTTGAAGCCAAAGCATTGCTGTGCCAGTAATACTTTTCATGCCCTCACTCTTTTTCATCACAATGGGATATAACAAATCAGGTAGTACGTGCCTTCAGCAGTTACTAGATCATTTACTTCTGCTAAATGAACACTCATTTTGTGGTCAGATAGAGCTGCCACATTATCTGTTCCCTCATCTTAAATGTAGTTACAGAGATAAATCTGCTTAGCATAGACTTCTTGATAAAACATGCAGCATCTCCAGTCCACAGGTTTCACAGAACGGGACTGTCTTGTATTACGGACCCTAGTGTCTTTATTGGGATGACCACAGCTTCCCACACATGATACATCAGTGTCCGATGCTCTTGTCTTCTGTAACCTTTACATTTTGCCTTTGTCAGTGTATTGGGTGTAGCAATTTTTGGGCCACATGACTGTTACTGTCTGTTCTAAATGAAAGATGGACTCAATTCTGTCAAGGGCCACTCTGTATTTTATATATTGCAATTTCTTTCTAATGGCGGGTGCCGCCCTTATTCTCTGCAATTCTTATTCACCTGCTTCACATCTTGTACATCTTCTTTATTTGATTTTTGAGAAATAATGCAAAGACTGTAGGAAACTGGCATGAATCTCGTGATACCTACTACCAGTTCCATGGTCTGCTTACAACTGTAATCAATATGAGTGTCATAAACTACAGCCTCATTTAACTACTATTGCTCTCTCTCTTTGCTTCACCATCACTTCTGTGGTCATTCTACTCTAACTACAATGCATGATAGACTAGAAAACAAATACTAAGCATGCCAGAAAAGGAGAAAATGATTCTACATATTACAGGAAACGTAACTTATGTGTTATGATTAACTTATTTCTAATATTATGCTATATGGATGACTACATGCTATAAAAAGCTGAATATTAGTGTACAATAGGTGTTAAAACCATGATGTATGTCTTCCCATTTCTATTCTTAATAGACTGAAAAGGAATTATGCCAAACAGTCTGATTTTGCTGACAAGTTCATGCACATGCTGTCGGCATAGCAAACATTTCTGGTGAATTTTGGTGGCCATATTTATTTGCAGGTTTGAGGAGCTGAATGGCAAAATTCAATTTGGTAACAACTATTTCAAAATCAGCAGGTTCAAAGTATGTTAGAAAAAGTTACCAACTTTTAATAAAACACACCTCTACACCTCTTATAGACTGGATTGATTCTGAGATTTCTGCCTAGTCTACTGTACTTCTTAACAGGGTGAGGTGTCCACAAACCAGCTCAGCTTTGGAGACTTTAGTGCCATCTGTAGTGCAGGACTCCCTCAAATCTTTGCCCAGGCACAGCACAAGGACCGGCACTGTGCTTGCCTTTACAACCCCCCACCTGCCTGAGCATCTGTACAGGACCATCCTAATCTGGGGTTAATTTAAGGAGGATGTCCTCTTCTCCGCCCTATTGGTCAAGGAGCAGTTAGGTCCATTTCAACCCTCGTGGATTGAAACTTTCCCATTAGACATACAGAGGCATTTTTCAAAAGCAGAATAGTTTCTTACCTGTGAGAAAGCATTATGATTGGGCCTGTTAATTCACATGCACATTCACACTGTCTCCGTATGCTAGAAATCTTTATTCAGTTCTGCTGGAGGGAAAACACGGTGAGCATGTGGGAAAAATGTGATTCTAAACAAAATAGCTCTGTCATCTGTACCCCTCCCCCCTCCTCCAGAACCATCAAACAACTCAGTCTATGTTATGAAGCAATTTATGAGCTAGTAAGTTGCAGTTTCAGAACAAAGCTGTTTTGCTTTACGCTTATTCTAGGAGATCAAGAAGTGTCTAGCATTTAACAAAACTTTTTTTTAAAAAAAAATCACAACTTGAGGAGGATAGTTTTGTTGCTAAGATACTGGACTGGGCCTCAGGAGGACAGGGTTCAATTCTTCACTCTACTATAGACTCCCTCTGTGACCTTGGGCAAGTCACTTACTCTTCCCGTATGTCAGAGCCCCATCTCAAAGGATGGCAATAATGGTATTTCCTTTCTCCCATTCTTTGCCTAGCTTGTCTGTTTAGACTGTAAGCTTCAGAGCAGGACTGCCTCTTATTATGTGTATGTACTTCCCACAGTGGGTCCCTGATCTTACCAGGGGCTCTCTGATTGCTACTGCAATACCAGTGTGAACTGATCACGTTCAAATGACTAAGAAAGATTTTTTGAAGAATGTGGAGAACAACCCTCACCCTCCCTCCCAGATCTCAGGCTGGAATTAACTGTATTGATGTGCAGCTATAGATCCCTGAAAGTGGCAAGCTGAGCAGCACCATTAAGAGAACTGATTTTCCCCTTGTCCTCTCCTTAAAATTAGAATGAAAATTGGCTCATTTCTCATACAAAATGATGGGGAAATTCCACTTTTTTCTTACCGTCTTTAAAAGTGCATTTGTCTTAAAATCATTAATGCCATGTGTCACTCAGTGTGTCCCTTTCAGCAGCTCAAGGATCAAACTCCGTCCTATAAACTCCGACTGATCTCTTTTCAGCTCAGATACTTGCTAAACTATAACATTTAATAGGTTCTCTTTTCCTCTTCCACATTTCCATAACTTGTTCTTTAATCTTCCTTTGATCCTGAATACTAGAGAAATTTACATGTAATTTATTCTTACGTTGTTGTACTTGTTTAATCTTTCATTTCCAGTTGGATTCATTTTCAAACAAGGGAGCTTGTTATTGATTCAATTTATTGTTGACAATTGGGACCTGCCTTCTCATTCTAAGGCAAGTTTCCATTTTTGTTAGTTTTCATCTTTATTGCTCGTTCTCAAGCATGATTTGACGCAAGAGATTCAGATGCTGGCAAACAAGCCCTTCTCTGTGTTCAGATGAAAATCAAGGGCTGGCCCTTGTATTTGCACATCAGTCTCATATATGTTGTTCGACTGAATCTTCCTGCTGATTTAAAAATATGTGCATCCCCAGAGCATAAACATGACATCCCTTCTTTCATCACAACCACCCAGCCTACCCAACAAACCCTAAAGACTCAATCTCTCCTCTTTCCCCTCCTTTCCAACCACTATATGACACTCTCTTCCCTCCTTTTGTCTTCTGGGTGACGCCAGTGGTCTCCAACCCCTCTCCCTTCTGGAAGCACTGCTAGTCCCCTTCCTCCTCCTTTTACATCCAAAATATGGGAAAGTGGTTTCACACGCATCAGCGGCACCACAGGAATGTTCCCTGGTCCCCTTGCTGTTGACTGGAGAGACATGCAGTCCATCTATATTGTTTATATATGAGTCTATCCACCAGCTTATCCAAAACAAAGGCTGGGGGAGCAGGATGGCTGGCTGCCCGTCCATGTTGGTAGGATGGCAGAGTACTGTAACTAAATGGTTTTCTAGAGAGTCTGTTTGGATTAAAGAGGGGAGCAGGGAGAAGTCCTAGAAGCCATCGCAGAAAGAGAGAGAGACTCCCCAGCTGGGATGGGACCAGCCCAGACCTCTTTGAAGTATACCTACCGCTGGAGAGCCTTACCTTTGGAACCTGGGACCACACCAAGTTCTGCCCCTATAAATGGTTTAACTTAGAAAATGACGGCTTATTCTAAAGCAGAGAGACATCCTGTGAGCAGTACTTTCTGGAAGCAGCATTCAGAGCGAACATATTCTGAAATACAGGAGTTAGTGGAGGATTGAACCAAATGCTAAGAAACCAGCATTCAGTTCTTCTCCATAAATCCTCCCGAAGTCAGATGCTCTCAGCAGGTGCAGGACACTCAGGAGATCCACACAGTTGGAACCTATGCTGAATCTAGCTCTGGAGCTCGAATGAATCTATTTTAAAGCAACAGCAAAGGAATATGAACCCAGCATTAGAGAGGCATGCTCGCAACTCTGCAGCTGTGGCTGAGTTTGTCTTGTACCTAAAGCCAGGTATTCAAGCTTTTTGTTTTGTAGGAAAAATACAGCACATCATCCTCATCTCATAATACTTACCCTCTGAGAAGAATAATTTCATTCTTTACTGTTTTTTAACAAGCTCTTGTGACTTGCCCAGGTTCACTCAGCAAAACAGGGCAAGGGCAGGAACAAAACCTTGGTCCCATTCCCCTGCTCTGGCCACAAGGCAAGTGTGTCTGCAAAATCCACTGATGGCTGCAGAATTTCAAAGCCTTTGAAAAAACCTCCCCTTTGTATTTGGGGGCAGGGGGCTTATTTAGCACTTTCACTTGAGAAGTCTGGCAGACTCCAAGGCCCTGCAAGATCTTACAATTGGGCTCAAGAGAAAACAAGTCTTAACACTCACACTAGTCAGACCACCCTCCATCTGAGGAGCAGGGTGCCACTCCTTCTTCCTCTCTCTGCCCACCACTCCAGCTAAGAGCAAACAGGATTTATTACTGATTTATTGATGTCAGTTTCCAGTTCTGTTGCACCGCCCCAGCATTAAGGGGTTATTCGTTTCTCTGGGAGAATGGGGAGAAGGAAAGGGATGTGAGAGAAGAGAAGGGACTAAGATCCACTCTAGTTTCAACTGGGCTTTGTGGCCTGCCCTAAATTCTGCAGCTGGTTCTTAACTGTAGCAAAGGCATGGGTTGCAGACCTGGAGCAATCTCAGGGACCAGCCTGGCTCTGGGTGTGTTTAGATTTCCTTTCAAAGAGGCAGCTTGTGCAACAGACAACTTTCCAAACACTCAAAAGCCTCTGACGTGTTATGTTGTTGCCAGTCCCATCAAACGTGCTGATAATGACCATCCACAATAGGGCTCTCAAATAACTCACACCTGCTTTTATTTGCCGGTCACTGCACTGTGGCTCACACAAACACTGACACTTGCTAGATTCCCAGTTTCCTGCTCTGCTTATCCCAGCATCTCCCTGTCCTTTTTCCGCCTCCCAATAATTTCCACTCAATTTAAAATAATTGTGGGTGCCAAAACAGGAGGCCAGTTTAGTAATCTGGCCCTAAAGTCATTGCAGTTCAAACACACTGGGCAACTTTAGGGCCAGATTACTAAACTGGCCTCCTGTTTTGACACCCACAATTATTTGCAGGCCCATTTGATGCCACTTGGATGTCAAACTTCCTGAATAGGGAAGACAATTGCTGCTCCCCAATCCTGCATGAATCTAGTCCATGAAATTTACCTGGGTGTAACCATGTTGCTGGATGTCTCAATGACATTCAGTGGCCCCTATCATTATTTTGGGGTATAGAAAAGGAGAGTACAGAAGATCAGGCCATTGTGGTGTAACTAAATAATAATACTCAGAGATGAGAACATTCTACCATTTTCCCCAGAGGTTTGCATGTTTGACTCAGACAGCATTCAGGTGGGCCTAATTGCAGATGGAACACTACAAAAATTCCAATATGGGCATGGAGAAATCAGGTGCATTCATGCATTCTTATCGAGACTTTACACAGCTCTTTATCCCCTTACACTGGTAATGCCCTCTGACCAGCAGCCATTTAGCGTATTATACAAGAAACACTCCGAATGGTGACAGAAGGAGAACAGCTTGATCAGAGCCTGCTTCTGCCACTAATCTGCTGGCTAGAACTTCTGTTGTTGCTATTTTGGCTGCTGCTTCTTCTGTATTATCTTTTGCAGCATCTTAAAAACCAGCCTATTGATCCTACATGCAAACACAGGAATTTCAAATGGGGACATAGCCAGGAAGATGCCAACAGAACATCAAACTGGAGTAAGAAGTCTGTGGCCAGGTGTCCTTTTTTTTTTTGGTTTGCCGCAACATTACAGAATGGGTGGAAGGGGGGCGGAAATAGACTATTAAAAACAAAAATCCATGTAAAGAGTGCATAACATTTAGGGCAACAGAATAACTGCCAAACCTCCCAGGTGCAAGTCCACACGGCACAGTCATTGTATCTATTTCAAAGGAGTGGAAGAACATGCGGTATTCTGATCTTGCCAGGAGAACCACTGTCAAATCCAGGAATCATTTTGTATTGAAAAGTCCAATGCACCAATTAAGCCTTAAGCAGAAAAAACTGTTTTACTGGATTCTGTATTGCATTAAGGCCCCACTGCAGCACAGCACTTAAGGATGTGAGTAGTCCCATTGAAGACATGTTTAAAGCTAGGTATGTGCTTCGGTACCTTGCTGAATTGGGTCTGCTTTTGTCCATACAGTACAAGTTTGCCTTTTACTTTGTTTGTTTCACTTATTATTGTTAAGTGTCAGCATTGTGCACTGAACTGTACAAGAGCTAATCCATGCTCGTAGGAGCTTATTCAAAAGCAACAGAAGGATCTAGAGGATGCTTTTCTAAGAGGTAGATGGGCGGGTGGCAGCATTTGTACTGGCATTGATTGGCCCTGGTGAGCTATGCCTACCTAAGTTTTTAAGGAGGAATTTGAATGGTGAGACTATGGATTCCTGGAATGCTGGAGGTGGGAGGAAATTCCAGCATGGAAGAAGGCATGCTAATGCGAGTGGCAGAGGAAATGTAGGGAGCAGAGAGGCAGGATTCGCTGGCAACAAGGAGGAGACAAGAAGAGAAATGAGAGCAAAGATACAGGGCGGGGCAGAGTGCTGCTAAGCCTCACTCTGGTACATAGAATCAGAAGCTTGGACTGGATGGAGAAGGCAAGAAAAAGCCAATGGAGAGTTTTGATGAGGGGAGTGACAATGCCTGAGAAGAAGGGGACGGAAATGAGTTTTCAGCAAGAATGTCTTCAATTGTTTATGAAATAGGACAGAGATCCAGTCATTGGACAGTTAAGTGTAATTCTCCCTCTTGATTAGTTTCACAGCTACTGTTAATGGTAAACCAAGTCATGTGCATCCCTGCTGAATAGCATTTGGTAATATTAGGAAATCAAGTAACAATGTTATAACCATATGTCAATTCAATTTGGAAATATTTTTCTTCAAAATGTTTATGCATTTTTGGTTCACGTATGTAAAAGCACTATTCATGTGTCACATGACCAGCGCTGGTGAGATTCAAGGATCCCCAATTGGTTTCCTTTCAGAAGCATCCCAAAAGCCTTGTGTTGGAAGAAATGAGAGGCATGGCAGGCTGAATGATCTAGATGCTTGCAGCAGCTCTTTCCAAGCCTTGTTCTATGCTCTAGGGAGTTTTCAGACTGCAAGCCTAATTCCAGACTTTATGCAAATGAGTGTACATTGTGCAGGTGTTTGTCTTGATCTATTTGTATCACTCCAAACTCCATGAGTTGAGCTCCAGATTAAGGCCCAGATTTTTCAAAATTGACTAGTGATTATGGGTGCCCAACTGGAGACACCTCAAAGGGATGATTTTTCACAGGGCAGGTGCTCAACAAAATCATTCTTTAGCCCCTAAATGGAGGCATCCAAAATCACTAGACACGTTTGAAAATCTTGGCCTATGCCTACTAGAGCATCAGCGATACTTTTGTCAGAACGTCCATGCTTAGACAAGAGAGAAATTACACAATTGAACAAGTGTGTTTCTGAATAGCATGCTTGTTTTACACCACTGTAAGTGTCATAATTCATTGAAGTCAGTGGAAAGACTTGAAATGACATCACTGAACTTTGGGTGAGGCTCTCCATCTCCAGTGTAGATAATATCCTCCCAGATCAAGCATGTTTCCCATTTAAAATCTATTTGACATTTAAGATTTATCCAGATCCAACTGCATTTAGCAAATGGCCCAAATGTTCTTATTCCAATGAAGCATCTGGTAGGCCTCTTGTATGTCCAACCTGCTGAAAAGAAAACAAATGGCAGATGATAAACTCCCAAAGTAAGGTGTAACTGGAAACTTCATAACTGATTATACTGTTCCATGCATGACAACAGCTGAGAGTAATTCTGAGCATACTAGAAAGGTTTTTGTTTTTTTTAAAAATGGACAATTTTGCGGCTGAATGCAAAGCTGAGCACACCTACAAGGCTGATGTATGTGGCAGGGAGCGTCATGACTTTTACCACTGTTGTACATCTAGAATGGATCAGGTGGCATTTTGAATTATTTCAGCCATGCCATAATCAGCCTGACTTTTGGAACTTTGGAACTCCTCTCCGGTTTAATGTTTGTTGTTTGCCTAAGGATCTCTGAAGGAACTGGTCGTGTTTTCTCATTGCAATAGATCAATGAAAAGTATTTAAACAGTACAAATTATGATCTGATTACTGCCGTCCCGCTAGTGGCACTTGTCATTGCCAACGGCAATTGCAATTCTATCAACATGCTGATTGCCTACCCTGTGTTTTACTCACCCTCACTGGCCAACATACAGCCCCAGTAATGCCCCAAACATACACTGAAAGACAGAATCACACTGTCAATCATCAATTGTCATAGGATGACATTGACAGAGATATTATCCTTGAGCTGGGTGGCATGCAGCCATTTGTCACTCTTTCAAACAGGTGATTCATGAAAAGTTTTCGCCTATTTTTTCTACAGAAGGAAAAAAAAGGGGGCCTGTAACTGCTCAGACAAGCCACCCCCAGGGAGGATATGTGCCAATCAACCCAGGCTTTCAGCTTCACTGGAGTCAATAGAACAGGCAGAGCAGAAAGTCAAAAGTAAGTTTGCCAAAGCCTGCCACAAAGAGGCAGGGAAGCCAAGTGACAGCACCACCAGCCAGGCCCAGAAAACCACTCAAAGCCAGAGAAAAGCACCCCGGGGTGGAGAATGTATGTTGCTGGCTTCTGTAAAGCACGGAGAAAACAGCTTGATTCCGCTTCTGACAGTGAACTTTGCCACTTGTTTGTGCCACACCTGAGGAGTGACTGGCAGGGTGTAATGAGGAGGTTCTCACTCATCCATCTCTGTCAGCTGGAGCAGCAAAGGGTGGATGCAGAGGGGAAAGGGAAACAGCAGATTTCTCCATCTGAAACCAAAGAGTCCCTTAGGTCAACTAACAACATGGTCAGGCTTTCCTGATAGAAAAACAGACAGGCAGGCCCTCCAGTAATGTCTGGAAGAGATTCATAGGGTATTATTTAGCATTTGATTTGATAGTACTTGAGATTACCTCTAAGGCCCAGGGAGGGAGGATTTCCCAACACTAATTATCACTCGGTAGTTAGCTGCAGCCGCACTGAGCACGCTGCTGCTAAGGGACCGGGAAGCATCGTTTCTCAGTCAATAAACCCTTGCAACAAAGGCATAATTCTACTGGGCATTGTGTACAAGAATTAATCCCCTTCAGCTTTTTCAGTGTCGTCGGGATGCTTTCTAGCTGCTGCTTGGTGCAGCAGAGCCTCTAGCTTTGGGATGGGAGCGGGGGTGCAGTGCAGTGGCTGCCGTGCTTGTCAGTGGTCATGCTCAGAAGAACAGTCCATGGCCAAACAAGGTTCTGGACAGAGGCCCAGAACAAAAGGTGCCTCCAGCCTGAGAGATATAGCAAGGAGGTGGCATGTCCATTTTGTGGCGTCACTGACAGCTCTTGGTTAATTAGCCTGTGAGCGAGCTACAGCAGCTTCTCATAAATTGCTCCCCACCACATTTAACACATTGGCAGAAATTACCCACAATTCCTTGCAAGGATGGAATCCTGACCCCTCTCTGCCCACAAGCCTACAGGGCCTTTAAATGCAGCAGGGCTCAGCAGGAGGAGGGGTGGGGGCGACTGTGTACCACTCAGAGCGTTCCTCTGCCACAGCACCCTGGTGTGAAGGATGGGGACTAGGTGCGGAGCGTGGATAGTGGAGATCCAAACTAGAGCTGGTCAAAGTCTCTTGTCAAAATGACTTTCTGACAAAGAACGCCCTTTTTGCGGCACACCCTGGCTCCCTGCCTGTCCGGTTTGGCCAAACTTTTTTGATTTTCCATTGGGAAAATGGAAAGGACAGCCCCCTGGCTACCTGCCTGGAAGGCTCTTGGCAGAAGTTTTCCAGGCAGGCTGCCAAAGTTGAGTGCTGTGATTCTCTGCATCCCTGGCCCCCAGCCTGCCCCAGCTCCAGGGCCAGAGAGGCCAGCCTCCTCAGCTCTCGACCTGTCCAACCCTGCAGCCGGTGGGGAAGCCAAGCAGCCAGGCTCTGGGCCTTTCCACCTCCAGAGCGGGGAGGCTGAGCACCCTGGCTTTCTACCCCTGGAGAGGGCCTGGCTGAGTACTCTGGCTATGCATCTGCGGCAGCCAGGCTGGCACAAAGGGAACATGTCCAGAACCTTCCAGGTGGGCAACTGGGAAACCCAGACATTTTGTTGTGGTTTTCCAGAGAACATTTTCACAGTTTTGATGTCCTGGTTTAGGATGAAATTTTTTTCAAAACAAGTCAGTTTTTTCACAGAAAGGGATTTCTGTTTTCTGTCCAGCTCAGATCCAAACAACCCCCAAGTGGGAGCTCCAGGACTTCACGTGCTACTGCACTTCTGTAGCCAGAGTAGTGACAATGGGAGGTGTGATAGGATGTTCACTGCATACCAGCCTAGAAGGAGTTAATAAGGCCAAGGAGTGGCCAGTTAACTAATTAGGCCACAGCTGAGAGGAATTAGCTGGCCTAAGGCTACATCTACACTAGCACTTTTGTTGGTATAATTTATGTCCCTCAGGGGTGTGAAAAACACCCCTGTTCTATGTAAAATATACAACGACAGAAGCACGGGTATGGACAGTGCTATGTTGGCAGGAGAGCTTTTCCCGCCGACATAGCTACCGCTGCTCATTGGAGGTAGTTTAATTATGCTGACAGGAGAACTCTCTCCCTTCAGCATAGAGCAGCTACATAAGTGATCTTACAGCAGCACAGCTGCATTGGTATAACTGTGCCACTGTAAGCTTGCTAGTGTAGTCATGGCCTAAGTAATTCCCTGAATGAAGATGGAACCCAGCTGGGAAGGAACAGGTGGGGCTAGGATAAAAACCAGGATGCTGGCAGCAGAAAAGCAGATGCTGGTCAGTAGTGAGGGAAAGAAGGGGAAAGTAGGTGGGAAGGGTATAGCAAAGGGCTCAGAGAAACAGGCAGCAAGGTTTAAGATGGTGCAGACCTTGTCTGTCAACCCTGAGCTGGCTGGAACCTTAAGTAGAGAGCGGGCTTGGGTTCCCCTACCAGCTCCTGGGGAAGTGGCCTTGTTTGGGCAGTGAAGGAAAGACTGCCATCTTGGAGGAGAAGACTTTGATATCCCAGAAGGGGGACAACACATGGTGACCTGGTCGGTGGGCCAAGCCATGAAGACAGAGCACCCTGAGTTGCAGAGAGAAAGAGAAAGCGTGGCAGCAGGGCTTGCAGCAAGCAGCAGAAAGGGGCGTCAGACCTGAGTGGAGCTAATTCCCAGACACCGCCAGAAAGAGGTGCCCTAGCAGTGAGTGGACCCTATTCTGAAGCCCTATGGCAGGGTTGCGGGGATGGGTGGGGGCAGGAATATTTTTTGTCTCAAACTCTTCCAGGGGAGAAGCCCTGAACATAGCCCGTTTTCAAACTGGGGCGGAGAAGTGGTCCCAAGAAATACGTTTTTCTACTAAGTGAATACGGTCTCCCTACAATTGTATCTTCTGCTGTACAGTTACTGCTGGCTGAAGGGTCAGAGCACCTCTTGAATTAATTTATCCTCACAAACACTCCCTTTTCCCTAGCAGTCATCATACAGACCCTGAGTGGCTTCCTGCTGGATGCTAGCACCCAAGGGGTAGTGGAGAGACACTTCTGCATTTGGCAGATGAATGGCACAGCTGTAGTTGAAATTTTACCTACTGCCACAGCTGGGGCTTTTAAAACTCCATGGGGCTCAGTGCTTAGCTCAGTGTTGAGTGCCCAGACGGCCACAGCAGGGGCCACATTTGACGAACTTTTGGGGCACACACCCACAACTTAGGAAATGCCCCCATTCCAAGAGCATCCATTTCTTTGCTGTGCAACCAAAGCATGTGGTTTCCACACAGAAAGTCTGCAGCAGAGTTTGGAATTAGACTCGCAACTGCTGAGTCCTAGTCCACTGCTTTAACCACAAGATCTCCACTTCCACCTCCCTATCAATCCAAATCAGATTTTTCAAAACACTGTAATTCATACAAATGAGCTAGCATATCAGTGAATAGCGCCTTTATTCTGCAGTTGTGTGCCTGTCAATCTTCCATAGCTGCTAAGTGGTACAGTGCTCCTCTCCATTTATTTCTCACATTTATTGAGAAAACTGCTGAAGTTCTATACATTTATATCAGTTAATGGCATGCTTCTTAGGAGATTTCACACTGGTATAAATCCGATGCAACTCCAATGGAAATAATGTGGTATTTTCACCACTGTAACTGAGGAATTTGCCCCATTGTCTTTAGTTTCTGATCAAAAGGACAGTCCTCAGCTTTTTTTTGTTAGTATTTGGATTTTTCTCAAGATAAATCCATCGGTACAGTCACTTGTGATTTTCTTAACTTAGAGAATTCAGTGCAGAGTCCAGTCCAGCTATGCTGGACCACCATAAGCAAACCAATCCTTTATAAGGACACTCAGTGGCTGATCATCCCCTTAAGCAGAAGGTGGTGGAATCTCCTTCCTTATCGGTTTTTAAGGTCAGTCACTGCTGTTAGCATTCCACCGAAGTGATAGAATAGAGAGATCACCCAGCTCACTACCTAGGCCACGCAACAGAAACGGAGCAGCTAAAAGAGATGAACTGGCCAACGTCTTGAAAAGTGTGTAGGGACAGGGGAGTCTTCCAGGTGAGTCCTCATTCGTTAGTGCTGAGTGTCACAGTTCAGGGCAACCGCACCTGTATTCCCCCACCATGGTCCAGCAACGGCATTCATTCTAGGATCCCAGCTCCTCGGCCATCACCTCTCTTGGGCAGAGATGTGTCTCTCTCGCGCTCCTGACCGGGTCATTTCCAGAGTGCACAGTTCCCTGCTTACACTATGAGTTCCTCAGCAAGTCAGATTGCCAAAGCAGGCCTGCTTTGCTTTCTCTTCAGAAGCTAGAAATATTGTAATTGCCCACAGTTAGAAGTTACTCCACAGCCCTTTCTAAGCAAGCAGTTCATTCTTAAAATGAAAGCATTACAGAGAAAACATGGAAACTATGGAATAACCTAATTGATTGAAAATAAGCTTACCAGAGATCACCCCAGCTCCAGCAAGAGCTCTGGTAGGGAACAGTCCTTCAAATTCCTCCAAGGGGATTTTCTGTGGTTACAAATTCATAACAGCCTTCACTCAGGAGACGCATACCGAGGAATCGTGCATTCTTTCCTTTTTACAGCTGGGGCCTTTGATCTTGTGCTCATGTGACAGGTGATCAGCAGACAAAGGTCCCTTCCTCAGGACAAAGCTTCAAAAGGCTGAATTGCCTAACCAGAAAGGGTACATTTACACCCTCCCCGCTCAAGATTTCCTGAAAAATCCACTTAACTTTGTTTGTCCCATACGTTAATTCTTGTCTGGCACATCGTTTCGAATAGTCCTTTGAAATTCATATCACTTCCCAGGGTTTACATGTCTTCCCCCATAGAAGTTATATATGATTCCACAGTAATACATACACTTTCCATTTGTAATACAATGGACTCCCAAACTACTTAAATTTATATGCAATAAAGTTTTTAAAAGATATTGCAGGAAATCACCATATCTGTCACACTGGTTACAGCTGATGGGGAATTTTTTGACATAATGGTTTTTAATCAGAAAATGCCAGTTTGTTGAAAATGAAATAGGTCCAGGATGGAATCGCTGGTCAAAATGAACAAGAAAGAGAGACCCCACAGTAGGCTGGGGACAATGTTCCCTCTAATTTTGGACAGGCCGTGTGTGCAAAAAATTGCTTCTGTACAAATTGTTGTGGTTCTGTGCAAATTTTTGTGTGCGCAGGGTTTCGCTGTGTGCGCGGGATTTAGGATCTGTGTGTGCGCACGCACGCACACAGCTTAGAGGGAACACTGGCCAGGGAACACACTCACCTGGGATGTGGGAAAGCCAGGTTTACGTCGCTGCTTAGAATTAAGCAGAGCCGGAACTTGAATGTGGATCTCCCATATGCCAGGCTGAGGGGCCGCACCACCAGGCAATTGGTTATGCTACATGCTTGCTCTATTTTTTTTTTTTCATGAAAGGTCTCAAGTTCTTCCTGATGTGGAATGTGCAAAAAAATTTCAATCTTCAAAAAATATTCATGGGATGGGAAAACTGTTTCCTGCCTAATTCCAGTGCTGAGCACCTACATCTCCCATTAAAAAGCCTCTGAAAAATAAAGCCATCAGGATCCTCTGTTATCATGAAATACTCTACTTTTCCCCTCCACAACGTAATAATCAGCATCATCCTGATCTTGCCACAGTTCAGGAAAGGGAAAGATCAACAAACAAAGATAGATGAGTTTTTTCAGTCTAAGAAACAGCAGATGGATGTATGATAGATTGGGCCTTTCTCTGGGGTCACACACAGGCAGTTTCAGTGTCTCTTCCCCTTCCCAAATCCTTTCCTTTTCTGGGGTCTCTGCTGTAGGGGATCATAGAATCACAGAATATCAGGGCTGGAAAGGACCTCCGGAGGTCATCTAGTCCAATCCCCTGCTCAAAGCAGGGCCAATTCCCAACTAAATCATCCCAGCCAGGGCTTTGTCAAGCCTGACCTTAAAAACCGATAAGGAAGGAGATTCCACCACCTTCTGCTTAAGGGGATGATCACCACTGAGTGTCCTTAAAAAGGTTTGGTTTGCTTATGGTGGTCCAGCACAGCTGGACTGGACTCCAGGTTGGGGTTTATCTTCAACCCCTGCCCCGCGGTGATCAGCTTTTTCCCTAGTCTGTTAAGTTCTAGCAAGCGGCAGAGGCTTGTCAACTGTTTCCACGTCTGCTGCTCCGTAGCAAGAGCCAGCTACTTCTGAGGCACAGCAGCCTTCCTCCCGGTTGCTGCTGCTTCCTGAGTCAGGCTCCTCTTTTTAAGCTTGCTTCCTCCACCTGCAGCAGGCTCTGCAGTTTGGCCTGTTTGGTACCGGTGGGGCCCAGAGGAGCTCATTAGCCTGCTCCTGATGGGGGCGGGGCGCCTTCCCCATCACAAGGTGAAATTTAGCCCTTGTGAAACTCCACTGATGTCCCTTGAGTTGTGCTTCTGGCCCTGTACATTCAACAGCTAGGCTAAAGTAAAGAAAGTCTTAGCTCATTTACAAGATATTTTAATGTGTGTGTTGAAAGGCACTGGGGGGATATTCCCGTCTCCTTGTGCCTAGTGTTAATGGAAGTTGTATAAATGCTGACTCATTGAGAAAGGAATAGAAAGTTACGGCTGTTACTCTGAAATCTTCTAATACAGTCCATGCAAATGTCTAGAACGATGCACCCGACAAATATATTTAGATTAGAATAAATATCAGATGTTCATTTCAACCTTCTCTAGTTTTACACTCTTGTCCCAGTGGCCTGTGTGAAGCAGAGTCTGGATTTTGCCTCTGAGTTGACAGAGAAAACAGATGTCGCCGTGTGTTGTGCCTGCTAGCTCCTGGCCAGGCATGAGAGCAGACAGCTAATTCGCAGAGCCCCCACCCAATGGCTGGACCTGCTGTCTAGCTGCCCTGCCAGTTAATGCCACTGAGACTCAACCTCCTTCAGTGCCCTCACAATCTGTAGACAGTAGCTTGGCCCAGTGACCAAAAGGGAGCCTTTCCCCTGGCCAACATGGTTGGAGCTGTGTTGCTAAATCTATCTCAAGCCAGAAGCTCCTTGAATTTCTCACATAAAAGTTGAAGTGCTTGGTTAGGCTCTATATATCACACAAACGCCAGGAACTGAACTCACTTTAAATGGCAATTGATTAACCATTCCAGCTATATAAAGTAGCAGGTATTGTAAATACATTAAAAAACGATAGTTCACTTTACCTTCTCTTTTAAATTATTTAGCTCGGACTCTCAGCTCCATTAAAGTCAGGCTTAATGGGCTTGTTCATCTATTACTGAAAACATTCTGCTTTTAATTGCTAGCCGAAAGGTTCCTACGCCTCCCTCTCAACTCCACAGCAGTGATGAACTGGAGGCCAAGAGCCTGGCTTCCAGCTCTGTGCTCAGCTCAGAGGTCTAGCCACAACCTACTGGAAGGCTGAGTGCAGATGCACACACTGCACAGCGGTATGGGGAGCAGTTTGTCCCTTGTGAGGCACTTGTAGGTGAATTTATTTTTGTTGCATCTCCTCTGTTCAGTTACTGTTGGGGGTCAGTTCAGCCCCATCAGACCTGTCCTGTCATTGCTCCCTAAGTGTCTTAAAGCAATGGAGTATTCACCATGGTGCAGGATAGCCCTGGCCATGCCTCCTCCTGCCCTGACTCTTCTGGCCTGCCTTGGAATGGCTCCTGCACAAGAAGCTTTTGTGAGGAGAGGACAAGGGCAGATCCAGCTCTATGCTGGGTGGTGAGACCCCCGGCACCGGTTCAATACAGGGGGCTATGCTTCTGCCTGCCCTATGGATCTTTGGCATGATGTAAACCAGTGCAGAGGAGCCATAAAGCGATGTTGGATCTGGCCCTGGGTGTATAGTGGAATGTGATGCGTTGTTAACGAGATGATGTGACATTAAGAATTATATTCTTCCCTTGACAAGTCCCTGAACATCAGGAAGGGAATATGACTGAGTGGTTTTTAAGGATTCCTGGAGGTACTAGAATATAGTAATACATAAATAGACCTTTGTGGGTTGGGACTGCAGAATCTGAGCAAATAATCCATTAAGAAAAAGAAACCAAACTGTAAAGGGCTGCTCACATCTGGCACTTAGGCCTGAAACAACCCTACATTCATAGAACCATAGAACTGAAAGGGACCTCGAGAGGTCATCTAGTCCAGTCCCCCGCACTTAAGGCAGGACTAATTATCTAGACCATTCCTGACAGGTGTTTGTCTAACCTGCTCTTAAAAATCTCCAATGATGGAGAATCCCTAGGCAATTTATTCCGGTGCTTAACTACTCTGACAGTTAGGAAGTTTTTCCTAATGTCCAACCTAAACCTCCCTTGCTGCAATTTAAGCTCTTGTTTCTTGTCCTATCCTCAGAGGTTAAGAAAAACAATTTTCTTCTTCCTCCTTGTAACAACCTTTCATATACTTGAAAACTGTTATCATGTCCCCTCTCAGTCTTCTCTTTTCCAGACTAAACAAATCCAATTTTTTCAGTCCTCCCTCATAAGTCATGTTTTCTAGACCTTTAATCATTTTGTTGCTCTTCTCTGGACTCTCTTCAATTTGTCCACATCCTTCCTGAAATGTGGCACCCAGAACTGGACATAATATTCCAGCTGAGGTCTAATCAGAGTTGAGTAGAGCGGAAGAATTACTTCTTATGTCTTGCTTACAACACTCCTGCTAATACACCCCGGAATGATGTTCGCTTTTTTTTAAACAGCGTTACACAGCTCACTCATATTTAACTTGTGGTCCACTATGACCTCCCCCCCTCCCATTCCCGTTTTAGCATGTTAGCATCCCTTTCTCATGTTCAGAAATTAAACATGCTATGCAGTATTATGCATTGTAGCCTGAAGTACAATTACATTTACAACACCAGCAACAATGCTTATTCTATTATTGGTCCCATTCACTGACGGACTAAAGGCAGATGCAGAAAATCTTTGGAGAGCTATGTGTAAAGCAGAGCATTTCAAAGGTTGCTGGAATCAAGTGACAAGGTTGTTGTGTTTGGGAATATCACCAGAAGTGCCATATAAACAAGCTGGAGCAGAGACAGTCCCTCCTTTGATGCAGGCCAGCTTGAAGAGGGCTATTTCTTTACAACCAATCTTCTTTTCTTTTGAGGGTATTTCAGATAGCGATGATTTGACCTGTCTTGTCTAGTTAGACTGAAAGTTCTTTGGGCAGGGTCTGCCATTTACTAGGTGTATGTATAGCACCTAACCCAATGGAAGCCCTAATCTTGGCTGTGGCATTTAAGCATTACTTTAATACAAATACAGTGAGATCATAGGACAGGCTGGCCAATGACTGGACTATAGGACCAAAGAATTCCCTCCCAGTCCTATGACACTAAATAAAAAAAATAAATGCAAAGGATTTGGGAGAAAACGCTGAATTCTATCATTTTCCTTTCTAAAAACAATTCAACTTCCAAAGGTGCATTTGCAGACTCAAAACCAAGTTCTTTGCAACGATTTCAAAGAAATGTCTTTAATTTCTTCAGAGTTTGAGCCTAAGGTACCGTAACTCTGAGAAAAGAGCTGATGTCATAATGACTTTTGGACTTTGTGCTGAAATTACATTTTTGGCGCCATTAAATCCCACCGTGTGCTGTGAAGGATATAATGTAATACCCATCAGATGCAAGCAGCAATGAGGTTTACTGGCACTAAAATCAATAGGCACTGACTAAAATGGCTCTGAGTGATTTAGGATCATTCACACATCATCTTTTTGTAAGCTTAAATCCATTTGAAGAGGCATTAATTCATTAAAGACCTCTTGAAGAATGTCATCATACTGTGTAGTCTCACTCTGTGCACATCAAGAACATCACACATTGTGGCTTTTATTAAGGAGATTTGAGTATATAATTCTTCCTGGAGTAAAAGATACTTCAAAATACTCTGTACTTTGAAACATTGTTTATTGCAATATAGTTGTTAAATATTTAATATGTAGTGCATGGAGCATAGGTTTACGTTCCTGATGTAGCCGCTAGAGTTTGTCAACTTTTCCATTATTGACTGCCATGTAGCATTATTCCATTATTAACTGCAAGGATCAGGGCCCTTTGTGTTATGCATTTTGCAGATATGCAACCAGCAGTATCACAAGGGGTATCTTATCTCCCATACATTTAATACACCTATCCATATTAACATTGTGATGGGATCCTTTAGCAAATTGTACCCATCCTCACAGCTAAAACTCTTCATCAGGCTCTCACCACCTTGCATCTCAATTACTTGCCTTCTCTCTGCCCTTGACAAATGCAATCTTGCCCCACTCATATCCATTCACAATGCTACTTCAATGAGCATTTTCCTAGCCCATGACTCTGACCATGTCACCCCTCTCTTTGCATCCCTCCACTGGCTCCATCTTCTCTATTGCATCAAACATAAGCTACTTGTCTTCACTTTCAAGGCCCTTTGCAGGCTATCCCTGCCCTACATATCGCATCTCATTTGCTATCAACATGTCGTTTTCTACTCTGATTGACCCATGATACCAGCTGCCATCATCCGCATGTCATATTTTCAAATAATTATCTTTGCACTTTCTCCCAGGCTGTCCCCCACACTTGGAAGGAGCATCCCATAAACATCCACAAAGTTGCCTCATTATCCTGCTTCAAATCCCTCCTTAAAATTTGCCTTTGCTATGTTGCCTCCAGAATCCTGACAACAGTTAGGTCACTGGTGATGCAACCGCCTACCATGCTGATCAATATTGTCTCTTTGTTTCCTTGTTCTTCCCCATCAGTCTGTCTGTATCTAGCTGTTGTCTCTTGTCATATACATAGATTGTAAGCTGTTTGAGACAGGGAATGTCTTTCTGTTTGGTGTCTGTACAGCTCCTAGCACAGGGGGGTCCCTGATCCATGAGTAGGGCTCCTGGTTGACATTGTAGTGTAAATAAATAATAATAATGCCTTTTAAAATGTCCCCAAAATATGTACATACAATATATAAAATATAAGGGACCAGCTCCTGAGCCAGTGAAAACTGGTATAGGTCTCCAATGGCACTATGCTGACAATCTGGCCCAGTGGATCAATCTACATTACAGACTAACCCTCTACAAAATTGTCATTGCAAAGCACATCACCAAGTTTCAGCCACCACATGTTTTTCATGGGAGTTGCACAGTTAAAACTCTGCACATGGCTTTTGGAAAGAGAGAGGAAAAGCCTTGACATAATCCTAAATACTGTAATACCAGCCTAGGAACAATGGGAAGTATCAGGGATGGATCAGTGCAGACTGAGGCAAAAGGGTCCTTCTGAGCTCTACATAATGAACCCCAACTCTATTATTCTGCTCTGCTGTGTGTGTCAAACTCATGCGAATGTCCTGGAGATGGAATTTCACACACTTCCTATAGAGAAAACGGATTAATGGAGCTGAGACAATCTCTTCACCCCACACCCCCGCAGAAAATCACAGAAGGGAATTAAGGCTACTTTGCACCACAGACCAGAGAATCTGTCCCACACTAACTTAATTTAAGGAGGATGCCATTTTTCTGCTACCGGGCAAGAGGATTTAGGACAATTACATCGATGAGCCCTGATGGAAGGGACTATATATCTTGATGTATACGGTATATTTGTTCTTAAAATCAGGTAAATTTCCTTTTGTTTTAACTTAACCTGTGTTGCTTTATTTAGTTTTAGCACTAAAGAGTGTTTAGGGATTTCAGATAAAAATCAGTAACCCGAGCCCTGAGAACAGGGTGCCTCAAAGTTTTGTCCCCCTTCCCTGCTTCCTCTGTTCAGTACTCTCACGCCAGAGCCCGCCCCAGGCTAGGCTTCCTCATTTCAGCCCTTAGGACCAGGTCCTGCAGCAAGGTGCAGAGCATCTCCTGGGGCTCACTGCAAACTTCTGAGTGCTTTCAACTGCAATGGGCATTGGAAGTGGGAGAGACGACTCTGTGTCTACGGGAGGGACCGCCTGTGCAGGTTCTATTCTATTCCATGGGCTCAGGGTCCGTATGCCTGTCTTATAGCCTTTTGGCAGGAGACAAACCAGTGCAAAAGTGGCTAGTGACTGCAACTCAGACCCCACTTATACTCACAACCTGCGGCCTGACTTCAGCCCCAGACTTCACCTGCCCATTGAGCCTTTGATGGAGTACCCCGGTCTGGAAGTAATGGGAGGATGAAATAGGGTATAGGAATCAGAGCTGCACCATTTCTCATGTGGAGAGAGGGGCTATTGATCTTCATCTGAAATTTCTGGGTATCTTCCAGTAATCAAAGGAGCCAAAGTTATAAGAAAACTATGCTTACCTGAAAAACATTGTTAAATGTGCATTGAAACGTACCGAAAATTGGTAATCAAATTCCAGGCTTTTTCCATGGATTAAAATATAAAATGAATTTCTGTCTGTCCTAATTTCTCTGCCATCTTCCCTGCTAGTAGCAAAATAGCAGATTCCATGGAATAAGCTGTGAGAAATCCACTGCCATAGAAGAGTTGAAATTTCAGAATTTATCCAATAAATATTAATATTGATTTGTCTAACATAGTTTCTCTCACATTT
The DNA here is from genome assembly GCF_965152235.1 of Eretmochelys imbricata. Taxonomy (NCBI): domain Eukaryota; kingdom Metazoa; phylum Chordata; order Testudines; family Cheloniidae; genus Eretmochelys; species Eretmochelys imbricata. The sequence continues at coordinate 116,915,951 of NC_135577.1, forward strand.
ATTGGGTGTATATTCATGTCTCTAAGTACATGTCTACACTGTAAACAAAGGATTGATTGAAGCACGTGTAGACATACCTGAGCTAGATTGAATTGACCTAACATGGGTATAACAGTGAAGCTGCTGCAGCATGGGCTTCAATATAGGCTAGCTGCCAGAGTAGTGAGGGTCCTGGGTGCCGCATGGCCCGTGCTGCCATGGTTTCACTGCTACTGGTACCAATGCTAGCTAGGTATGATTGCACATGTTGCAATCACACACACCCCAGTTGCGGTGGAGACACACCCTATGAATGGAAAAGTTCTGGGATAAGAACACAGTGCCACTTTCCTTTCATATTGTTTTGATGTATTTTAACAAGCTGGGCCTAGATTTTTAGAGGCATTATGCACTGCACTGGCTTAAACTGGAGTTGAGGGGTGGCGGGGAAAACTTTCATAAGTTTTCAGCACTTATGAAAACCAGGCCCTTTATGGGTATGTGTCTGTGAGCAGTGTTCTTGGTGCAAGGTAATCACAGTTCAGACATTCAATATACTGAAATGAAAACTGTGCTGGGAGTCGGGGGGGGGGAGCACACCAGACACATTTACTACAAGCACCTTTCTCTGTGTGTGTGTGTGTGTGTGTCTGTCTGTCTGTCTGTCTGTCTGTTTCTGGGGGGGAAGAGGCTCTTGTTTATAAGCCTCTTACAAAAAATAGATTTTGAGAAGGGGCTCAAGGCGGCGGGAATCATCATGCAAGTCCCTGGTCATTGAGCATTATGGGAGATGTAGTCCAGCCCATAGAGGAGACTGGCAGCATGAGGAAACTGAAGGATAATTCCCATGAGGTGCCCCGGCAGGCTAGCCAAATCAAAATATTTCAGGTTTTAGGGCATTTCTTTTTTCGATGAAAGAATCTAAATTTTCTGCGGGAAGCTGATGCTTTTTGCGGGAGAAAAAATGGTTTTGTTGAAAAGTCCATTTTTCATAAAAAACAACAACATTTCAATGGAAAATTTTCAGCCAGCCCTAATGTAAACCAGCATAACTACCCACTAGCTGTGTAGACTGACCTGCCACAGGACCACACAGCTGTACTGTCCTAGTCATCAGCCTTCCTTTCTCCTACCCACCCACATTTGTGCTGCTATCTCTTCCTTTTGGTCTGGCCTCAAGTTAACCATCTGCTTCCCCAATCCACACAGGAAGGGGTGCCCAAATCACACCCCTATGACATGGTAGGAAGTCTCAGCTGTTTCTGTGGCGGGTTCCCTTTCCTGCAGAGAACAACCTGTGGGCCTGGGACCAGGCCCATTGGGTGAGCACTGGGTGTTGAGGAGCCTGGGGAGGTGCATATCCCTCCATTGGCCCTGCAGGCACTAGAGTAGAAGGATAATATTGCCCCAGGCGTGATCGCCTCAAGGAGGGGGACATCCATGGGCCAGCCACGAGCCCTGAGTGAGAGTAGGGAGGCTGCCAGTGTGCTTTGGCCTTGTTCCTCCCCAGACAGCCCAGTGATCTCTCAGGATCTGCATCAACACCAGGGAAGCTGCAGCCTTTGGAGGTGGCTCCATCATCCTGGGGGCAAACTCTGCACCCAATGGAACAAGCAAAGACAGATCTCAAGGAGAATTTGGCCCTGTGAGAAGGGGCAATCAAGCCCTTACTCTGTAAGATCTTTGTAACAGGGCATCTGCATCTTCCTCTGCAGTGTAAAGCGACAAGCTCATCTGTCGTGTTCTCTGAGTAATGGTGAGAAGCAGTAGGAGGACACTGTCTAATGAAATACATAAATTTTTTTTGTTTTGTTTTGTTATGGTGAAGGATAGCTGCTAAAGTTTTATTGCCTTCTAAAATATTATGGGCAGAATCAAAAGAACATGCAAAACACACCCTCTTTTTGAGAGAGCCTATTTGCAGCTGTCTTTGCTACATTTAAATTTCATTGGGGCCTGCTGTAAACACTTCATTTGTGGCACGTGTTTTGATATGGCATGCACATTTCTTTGGCTTCCTAGGAGATTTTTATGAAGGGTGGGTCCTGGTTCATAACATCATCCAACCTTTTGGAAACTGAACATTCCTATTGTAATAAACTGACTTCTCCGCAATGATAAAGATACACTAGTGGGCGGAATGCCCAGCACACATTAAGGGCCAGTCGCACGTGGCATCAAAATTCACGTTGAGCCACTGCCTCTTGTGGTGGCAAGGTGTTACATGACAGGGAATAGAAGAAGTCAGGGGCATGCACAAGCAGAGGAATGCCCTCTCCCCCCCCAATAATCAACGGGGGCACAGAACACCTCTGGCCCCAGGGCCACAGCAAGGGCACAGAACATGCCCTGCAAAAGCAATCAAATTTAAATTCCTACACAGACCCCCTGAGAGCTCAACATGGCCATCTGAACTATTTTCCAAGTGAAAATATCAGTTGACAAACACTGTGTATTTCATCAGTATAATATCCACTTGGCCATCCAGTTGCACCAGCCTTGTATTGCAGCATATCGGGCTGTAACTAAAAGGATGATATCGTGAACGAGATGGGACCAGAAAATGTAAAGTGATACTTTCATTTGTCTCACAAAGCATCTGTCACTCCTGCAATAAGCTTTGAGAGCTCGCTCAAAACAATATGGCATGAACAAGGAAAGTGATAGGACATATATTGCAAAATGAACATCAAAGTGCTTCACACAGACCTACTGAGAGGTTTACAACCTGTATGTATTCCACTACATTACTCTGGACAGACACAAGAAGTCCTACTAAAAGCATGAGTTCTATAGGATCCATTGAATAAGGGTCCAATGCAGCAGATCACACAGATTTGATGAATAAGGATGGATTTTAAACAGGTGCTTCAGTGCTTTGTTGAATTAGGGCCTTGAATAGAACTACTTACAGTAATAAGCACTACACTCAAGGCTGGGCCATAATGTGTCACCTTGTTTCATATTTAGCCTGAGATGAATCAAGCCACTTAAGGCCACATGTTAAGCTCTGCTTGCAGGATATTAGATTGCAGTCAGAGAGTAGTGTACTAGGAACCGGGAATGTAATTCTCAGGCACCACACTAAAAAGATGCTTGTTAAATATCAGCTATTTAAAAGATAGTGAATGGCACTGATAAAATCAGGTAGTAAGTTGGCTCAAGGGCCCAGTTGGCTGGATCTTTAACACGTGTCTGAGACATCCAGATAGTGTATCAAAGAATTACAATGAAATGTTTTGAGGCGACAGAAAGACACAAGGCAGTATTTTTTTTTCAGAAGAATTTCCCAAAGAGAAAATTCAGTCCAAAGTCCCATTTGTTTGAAGCAGCAGCTGAGCCCAAATCACAATGGAAATCAACATTTCCTTCAAGGAGCAGGAAAAGCTCCCTTTGATGACCTGCTTGTAAGCCTGAGACCTGAGCAAAAGAAAGCAGCTAGTTGCCATTTACTGTAAATGTTGGTGGGGCAAAATCCTTCAAATTGTTTAGCTGTTCAAATGCTATCTTATCCTGACATTTAGAATGGAAAAAATAACAGCTAGTATTAAAGGTAATTTTTAAGTTTCACCTCCCTCCTAGTTCCCTGTTCCCAGAATAAAGACAATTGAATAACAAAAGGCTCTGAGAAGGAATGACAGCAGAAGTGTGTAGGAACACAGCAGGAGAATTCTTTGACTTCATGCGCTCTCCAATTCAACCCAGGGCGCAAAAACCCCATAGAAAGTGTCTGTCGGCGTCAGCAGGGCATGAAGGCAAGTCTTGCTGGAGACAAGTCTGTGAATAGGGCCTGTCAGCTGTGTGGTGATTGAGGTCCCAGCAATGGCAGGGGGTGGAGGTAGTGTAGTAAACAGGGTCACCCTGAAGAAGCATCTGTTGAGGCAGGAGACATATGGAGTCTTTATTCCTTCTTGTGGAGGCACGAGTTTTCCCTCACCTTCTGCCATCCCCCTATTGTGCAGGGAGAACGTGGACTACTAAAGGGGACAGCTGCTATCTCAAAGCCTTTTAGTGACTGTCTACTCACAGTACTGCACAATGGGTATTACACCCCCCACCCCAGTCTAATTACCTAAGTAATCAATCAGATGTTCAAAGCAGCTGGAGGAGGGACAGCAGATACCTTGATCCCAGTTCCTAGGAGGCAGTAGAGGCAGGTTAGGGGGTTGGGTTTTTTTTACCATCTTAGAAAAAGTGATGGGCTGCATCTTCAGTGAAGGGGCAAACCTCCTTCTCCTTCAATTGGGGTAAGTTTTGCAAAACATGGATATTTAAAGATGTGGAGGAAAAGTAGTAATCCAGGGCTAATTACACAGCTGTTGAAAAGCCCAGTAAATATGCTACTTGGGGATATATAATACCTTTGATGTAGTTGTAATCCGACTGAAGTTATTATAGGTTTTCACAGCTGCAGAGCATTCCAGCTTAGTAGGGTTTTTTTTTTTTTTTTTTTTTTTTAATTTGTAGGAGCAGAAAAGAAATTGTGCTGTCAAAGCAAAATGGAGATCCTCATATAAACGTGCTAAAACAGCCTAAGAAAAATTACACAGATGCTGAGGCACATTAACCTGTTCCAAAGCTTAAAAGGGCTTATTGGATAATAAATTGCCTGAGTGGATCCAAAGGGCTAGATTTCAAAATGGCTTTTTCTTTAAGACAATTAAAGCTTTAAATAAAAGTGTGACTTTGCCGTTGGGAATTCTTGATTCCCTCCAAACCAAAGATAAGCATAGGTTGTAAATGCTCTGGAAAAGTGTGGGACAATGTATGAAATATACAAAGGGCAATAGTTGTATAGAAAATATTTGACATGCTAGTTTAAATTGATCGGTGAGGTAATAAGATCGCAGGGCTTTGTGGAGGGATGGGTTAACAGCTGGAATTTATTGCTGTTTTCATCCCCCAGTGCTTCACGGTATAAAAAGCTTTCATACAAACTCTACAGCCACTGAATGGATTATTCACCACATCTATAGGTCACCCAAAGGAGGGTGGGCAAGGGCCAATGTCCAATATTTTACAGTGGGGTACTGAATAGGGCTTATTTAGGGTAAAGCAGTATTAACGTACCTGACAACAGGATTGCTGGTCACCGTCTCCAGGGTCTCTGTTTAAGTGATCTGTAGCTCTGGGGAAACTGTTACACAAGCTCAACATTTGCCTGCAGGAGAAAGTTGTACCAGTTAAACTTAAGGCATGATTTAAAACTGATTGAGTTAAATCCATGAAACCACTGCGTGGACACTCTTATTTCAGCCTGAGTGTCTTATTTTGATTTAGCTTCAACCAATCCCTAATCCACTAGGCTACGCTAAAATAAACCTGGTTTAAACTGAAATAAGAGTGCCCTAGTGGCATTTTGCTCAGTTTTAACTAAATCAGTGCAACTTCTGTGTGTAGGACAAAGCCTCAGAGAAACCAGATTAGAGGAAAGAGGGGACAGAAATACCTAAGTACATAGAGCAGCTCAGGTGTAAGTGTGCACTTGCTCCTATATCCTCCTTGCAAACAAGAGATGTATGTGGGAATAATTTTTATAGCGCAGGTGTTGGAAGACATAGAACAAAACTGCAAAGCATTCCACTGCTGTTATCACTAGTTCCAGCACCTGCGTGCTCTTTTGAGTTCCAGCCTGTGCTGAAGTTGCTGTTGTCATAATGTTTCAAATAAAGGGCTGGATCCTGCAGGTCTTTAATTTCCATTGGCTGCAAAGGTGACACAGTCCAATGCTGAGTGGCCAGCATGTTCCTTTCTGCCCACAAGGGCAGGATCTGGCAGAGTTTACTCCTTACTCAAGCAAAACTCCCCGGGGGTCCAATCCTGAGGTCATCATTTGGTTTTTATTCAAGCAAACTCCCACTAAAGTCAATGAAAGTTTGTCCAATTATGGGATGAGTTAAAAACTGAGTAAGGAGCTCAGGATCTGACCCAGCCATGTCTAGGAGACTTTAGTCTAAGAACTTCATACATTCACCCACGCTTTTTAATGAAGTTTAAGCATGCAAGATTTAGCTTGTCATATTTTACTTAGTATTAAATTTTTTATTTTGTTGGGAAGAATAAAATATAAAAGCAATCTAGCGAGGACAGGGTTGGAAAGCTTGCAGAGGTCAGCAATGTTTTAATATAGCCTTTCACCTTTATTTCATCAGTTCAAATCCTCCAGGATGAGTTATCCACAGTTATTACCACCTGACAGCTTTTCAGTGGCCTGTGTGAAATGATTTAGTAGTAGGAGCCCTGCTCCCAATGGACAAGTGCCAGGATCACAAAAAACATCATCCCAATTTGCACTCATTGGTATCTTTGTTGGTCGCCTTGGCAAAAAGGCCAGAAACTGAACAGTTATGGAAGCTAAACTGCCAGCTCGTTCCTAGCAGTAGCCCCAGCTATTCAAAGCTGAGACATATTGGTCGAGTATTATGGTGAATCTTGCGCTGATGTTATCTGTGCTGTACCTAGTCTATAGAACATAGAGGGCTTCAGATTCCAGAGGAGGAGGCAGGCGAGCACATTACAAGAACACTTAATTCAGACAGGCTGCGTAGTCCAGTGCATAGGGCACTGGCTGGGGATGCAGGAGACCCTGTTCTGTTCCTGGCTCTGTCTATCATATACCTCCTGTGTGACCTTGGGCAAAAAACGTGTCATCTCTCTGGTCCCCCTCCCCCTAAACACACACAGTTTGTCTGTCTTGTCTATTTAGACTGTAAGCTCACTGGGACAGGGGCTGTCTTTTACTATATGTGTGTCTATACATTGCATGGCACAACAGGTCTCTGATGTGCTTGGGGCCTAGAGGTGCCACCGTAATACAAACGAATTAAAATCAACACTATAAAATACAATTTTAAAATACATAGAGATTATTCTCTAGGTAGCAAGCAAGGAGAATGTCCAGAAAGCAAGTTCTTTGTCCTTGGTGCCCCTGGGGCTGAGGAATTAAGTGTTCTGAAATTCCAAAAGACAGGTTCTGGTTTTTCTCCTCTTAGGGTAAAATCCTGCCCTTATTGAAGTCAATGGGAAAATGCCAACTGACTTCTAAAGAGACAGAATTTCACCCCAAGTTTTCAGCAGGGTGCTTTGTTAAAGAACCAAATTGGCCTTGTTAGGTGACATGGGGATAAAACTGCCAGCATCTGGTCTACACTAACACTACATCATCATTACTAGCATTGAAGCTGCACGAGTGCTGGGGAACTCAAGAAAACCCTGAGTGCAAACATAGCCATCATCTGTGAATTCAGTGCTCATGAAAGTGAGCCACCACTAACACTGGCTTGAACTAGGCATGGTATAGAGAGGAATTGGACAAACTTCACACATAGCTCTGGTGTGGCACCTTAATCCTGACCTGCAACATTACTGTTCCCCAGACCTGGGCCTCTCATTAGCAGAGATTTCCAGTGGTGTGATCTGCACAAACAGGATTAGCAGGAAATTTATTTTTACTTGTGATTCTTGGAGAGAATTGGATATCCTCATGTTCCATTTTAGGGGACTGAACTAGATGACCTTTCAAGGTCCCTTCCAGTCCTATGATTCCCAGATATAAAATGGAAAGGAATTCTAAACTGTATTATACCGTTCAGCCACTAGTTGGCACTGTGTGTAAAATATCTTATTTGCGCTAACCTTAGCCATATCAGAGCATTAAACCATCCTATTGTGAACACATCTGGTGTGTATCTCTCTGAGAAATAAGCTGGGTAGTCAGTCTCTATCAGACTTGCTAATGCCAGCCCTGCAATCTACCATGTACAAGAAGTATGTGGCATAGTATAAATAGTAGGACAGTGCCAGAGGAGAAACAGAAACAGAAGGAAAACAGCCCAACAACAGAAGGAAACAAAAGGAACAAAGATCTCAACAATATGCTACTCTTCAATGCCCCAACGAACTTCAGCTTGGCAAACCTTCACAATGGACAGACTGGAAGCAGTATTTTGCAAGATTTCGAATTGCAAACAAGCTCCACAAGGAAACTGGAGATATACAGGTATTTTCTTTAATTTATGCTATTGGGGGAAAAAGCAAAGCATATCTTTAAATCCTTTGATTTTACTGAAGACAGTCACAAAGATGACTATTAAAGGGTTCTGGCTATGTTTGATGCATACTTTATACCCCAGAGAAATGTGTTTCATAAAAGAGCATGCTTCCATCAGAGAATTCAAGAACCAGAGGGAAATGTTGAATATTTTATAAGAGCTCTGCATGCAGTGGCTGGAATCTGATTTGGGGACTGTAAAACATGAAAATATCAGAGACAGGCTGGTTATTGGGTTAACAGGTACAAATCTCTGACAGAAGCTACAAATGAATATGGACTTAACCCTAGACAAAGCTATTCAAATAGCAAAGCAAAGCAGTCTGAACTGGTGAGACAGCAAAACCAAAAGCAACTTGCCAAACTTGAAAAACCAAGAAACTAGCTTAGAAGCAGGAAAGAGACTCAGTATGACTGTTAAAAGATATTATCATAACACTGTGAGGCTAAGAAGGACAAATTCCAAGCTATATATACAAGATATGGAAAAAGTCATATCCCAAGAGATATAGCTAGCTGAGGCACATGGTGTAATAAATGCACAAACTATGGATATTTTGCAGCTGTTTGCTGCACCAAATCAATCAGTGCATCAGTTTATTCATATTACAGACAATCAAGAGCCATTGTTTCTGGGATCTATCATGTGTGATGACACAGAAGCCTCTCTGGAGAGTGAAATTTAATATTCATGACTAGACTACTGTTTTTAAAATTGACTCAGGAGCTGACCTCACAATCTTCTCAGAAGGGACTTGCAATCACCTGCAACCCCTCCCAGAGCAGAAGTCACCTGACACAACTCTGACTACCCCTAGAGGTATGCTGAACTGCGTGGGCCAGTTCACCACAGAAACAACTTACAAAGACAAAAGCTATACATTCAGAATGTCTGTGATCAAAGGACCACAGACCAACAGCTGTCTCAGCCACAGTGTAGCAGTCAGGATGAGCCTAGCGAGAAAGATGGAGGATCTCAATGGAATATCTGGTGATATTGGATTTTTGAAAGGAGACCAAGTACAAATAATATTAAGAGATAATGAACTATATCGTGTACATACACCTCAGAGGATTCCTAACCCGTTACTCCATAAAGGGGAAACCGATTTAAAGAGCATGGAATGAATTGGCATAATGGAAAAAATCACTGATCCAGCAGCATGGTGTACTCCAGTGGCACCAATTATAAAGAAAAATGGGAAAATATGACTCCGTGTGAAACTTAAAAGACTTAATGAAGCAGGTGTGAGAGAAAACTATATCCTCCCAACAATGGATGACTTCGTCCCCAAAGTGAAAGGAGCTAAAGTTGTCCCCAAACTGGATGCCTTGATCAGATGCTGGCAAATTTCATTTGCCAAAGAAAGTGCTAAACTGACTGCAATTATCACACTCTTCTGGAGATTTTGCTTTTGAAGATTACCTTTTGGGATTACCACTGCACCTGAAATTTTCCAAAGAAAGATGGCAGAACCATTAACACAACAAAACCCTCAACAAAGTCCTAAGCCTAATCAGTTAGTCTGGACTGAATCTAAACAGGGAAAAGAATGTTTCTGCCTGCCCCAGATCAAGTATTTGGGACAGACAATAAACAAAGATGAATCTCATCCATGAAGGACATCAAGGATTAACTAAATGCTGTGAATGGATAAACCAGTCCATGTGGTGTGTTGGCATCACCAAGGACATAAAGAATACAATATCTGCATGTGAACACTGCAGAACTAACAGACCAACACAACACAAAAAACCTTTGATAACACCTCTAATAGGCAAATCTTGGAAGAGGCTAGTTGCAGATTTATGCAAATTCAGAGGCCATCATTACCTGGTCATCTTGACTATTTTTCCAGATATGTCTTTTAAGTACGTTTATTTCTATGTAACATGTTACAATGTTAGGGAGAAACTGAAGCATACTTTTGCTCACTCTAGTATTCCAGAACAACTAGTGATGGACCACAGTTCACTACAGCAGAATTTAATTCATTCTGAATGAAATATGATTTTGATCATATTACTAGCAGCCCACATTAGCCACAAGAGAATGGAGAGGCTGAGAGAGCTGAACCCACAGCCAAGAAAATCCTGTAGCAGGAAGATCCATTCCTTTCTCTTCTGAGTTCCAGATCAACACCAATAGCAGCTGGCAGATATAGTCCAGGGCAACTCCTGATGGGAAGACAACTCAGAACTACTGTTTCACTTTGAAAAAGAATCTATACCCAAAGCGGCCAGACATGAAGAGAGTAGCCAAGTTGGATAAAAAGCCAAAAGGGGCCTACAAACACTTTTACAACAGACGATACTCAGAGAACTTCCAGGTCCAGACCCTGGTGACTGTGTAGGTGTCAAATTGGATAGCGAAAATGTATGGACAACTCCAGCTGTTATACAGAAAAGAATTCAGCACCTAAATCATATGTGCTTGAGACTGAAAGTGGAGCCATCAACATCTACAGTTTGTTCCTCAGAAAGAACAACCAACAGCAAACTCTACAGATAGCAGATGCAGAACAAGAAAACAACTCAAGGATTCTAGCTCAGCCACAGCCAGTCATTGCAACGAAGGGACAGTCACGTGACCAAGTTGTTACACAGTCAGGTCATGTAATTAGAACACCAGTGCAGTTCATAGAATCAAAGAATATCAGGGTTGGAAGGGACATCAGGAGATCATCTAGTCCAACCCCCTGCTCAGTTTAGATACTCTTAGCAGACTGATAGGTACTGAACTTCAAAGACAGTGTGATAGCGTAAATTTTGTAAATGGTAGGAATGTAAAATTCAGAGGGGGAGATGTAAAGGAACACCAAACTGTATTATATTATTCTGCCATTACTTGGCACTGTTTGTAAAATAACTTGTATGCTAAACTTAGTCATACCTGGCAGAGCATTAAAGAACCTTATAGAGATACACCCTAGATGTGTTCACTGAGAAGTAAGCTCTGTAGACAGTCTATAGCTGATACAGAAGCCAGACCTGCTAGTAACAGCCCTGCAACTTACCATGTACAAGAATTACATGACATGAAAAGCTAGTGCTCTAACCTGATACACATTCCCATCTTCCAGTACCCTTACCTAGTTCCATACAGTTTACCTTTTTAAACTAGTATACACCTCTACTTTTTCTAAAGCATTGTGTTCCTGTTTTCCTGATTCCTTCTGAAAGATAGGAGAGGCAGTGGGGATATTGGGAAGTTCAGGGATCATTTTTGATCATGAGGATTTTGGTTTCAGAGGTAAGCCTGAGCTTCCAAATTCAGCTCCTGGTTATGGATTCCCCCAAAAGGAGGGCATGGTTCAGACCTGTGGTTTTGTGTGGCTCATTACACAAATAGGAGGCCAGCCATGAAATTTGGATCCAAAGTTCAGCGTGGAGAGGGAGGAAGAAAGCGAGGTTAGATCTGGGGGGTTGTTTTGAGAAATGTATACAAAAATTAATGGACAAAATTAGTAAAAAAAAAATTGAAAAATAGGAAAATGTGAAATTGGATGAAGTCTGAAAATCATCATATTTAGTGCCTCCTTCAGCCCCTGAAACACCCACACATTAGGAACCCCCCTAACCCATCTCTTTACAACCATCCATAGTGACTAAATACACTTCTACAGCCCATAGCTTGGGATAGATAATCCTGTGATATAATATATACCCAGTACTACACAACCCATGTAAGAGGCCTGATCCTGCAAAGGCTCATCACTGACTTGAGAGGGACCACATCCAGCACTGCTTGCGGGATCAGCTCCTTCGTCTGTACAGTGGGTGAGTCTATGAAGAAACCCAGCTAACTGAAGCATATTAGCATGGCTTTGGTCGTACTGCAGTGAGCACACACTGAGATCTAATGAGAATATGGATTTTGTACATTAGTGTTAAATAGGGTTGCCAATTTTCCTGGACATATACCTGGAGGTTTCATCACGTGACATAATCTTTCATTAAAGCTTAATCTTTAATTCCTGGAGACTCCAGGACAATCATGGAGGGTTGGCAACCCTGGTGTTAAAGGCCTGATTCTGACGTAAGGACTCTTCTCTGTGTTGGGGATGCTAGAGTCATATTGCCACAGTGCAAACCGGCACAATCTCTCAGAGAGTCCCCGTACTTCTACACAGAGTTTGCCCGTTGCATTACTCCTTAGGAGAGGACAGTGTCACCTAGCCACGTGTCTGGCCACTCCCTATCCCCTGTAGAAGAGAGCAGGGAAGTGCAGTTGTGCCTGGGCCCAGCACAGATTGTTTAGGAGGAGCTCTGGGCCGGTAGACTCTGGGCCCAGCTAGCAGGGGTACTCTTGTTGCAAGTAGCGATTTTAGGAAAGAAAGATGGTCTGGTGAATAGGGCATAAACTGGGACTTACTATAGCTGAGTTCAGTGTCTTACTGAGGCAGAGATTTCCAGTGGAGAGCCGGCTGGCAATTTTCCATGAAAATGTTCTTCCAACAGAAAATCCCATTTCTGCAAAGCTGATTTCCCCACCACCAGCACCACCACCCACAATTTTCCCTCAGGAAAATCTAAATGAAATATTGCATTTACAGTTAGGTTGTCTCAAGTCAAAATATTTCTGTTTGTTCAACCAAATCTAAATGTGTCGTTTCAGGTCAATTCAATATTAATAGGCATCAGTTTCAGTGGCTGTTGTGTCTCATGAGAGTCGTAGTGAGGATGCTTCATGACTCCTTCCTTCTCCATGAAGCAGCGTCCCCAACGGGACTACACCTCCCCAGAGGCACCGTAGTCTCCTTTCTGGATGATCTATTGTGGTGCATCTTGGGAGATGTAGGCCAGTCAGGGAGCCTGGCTCATGGAGGAAAATGGATGTACGAGGCAGCTGAACTACAATTCCCCGGGGGTGCCGGGGCAGCAGATTAATGTCAAATTAGTCAAAACAACACATTTCCACATTTTAGAACTGAAATTTATCTAAACTTCCTGTTCTGTGAAAAATTTCAATATTTTAACTTTTTGTTCAGTTCAAAATAAAATTTCGAAGTACTGAATTTCCCGTGGGACAGAAATTCTGTTTGTTGACCCATTCCATTGCTGTATGACCTTCAGCAAATCACTTAATCCATCCTGAACCTTTTACATTTATATGTTACAGTAGTATCTGAGAACCTCAATCTTAACCCATTTATCCTTACAACACCTCTGTAAGGTAGGGAAGTATTATCACCCTTTTACAGATTGGGGGCCAAGGCATAGAGAAGCTAAATGATTCTCCCATGGTCGCACGGGAAATCTGCAGCGAAGCAGGGAATCAACCCTGCGTCTCTGAAATCCCAGGCTAATACTCTAACCATTGGCACATCCTTCCTTCCTACCACATTTCCCCATCGGTGGAATGTGGGTAATACTTCCCTACCTCACAGGCATGCTGAGAGGCTAAAAATATGTTAATGGTTGTGAGGTTCTTAAATACTCCAGTGATGAGGGCCATAAATATCTAAATATATTAGAGAAAAACTGAAGAAAAAGACAGAGCAACAAATACTTTATTGCATCATCTGTCAAGTACTAACTTTCCCACTCCACTCTATATACTCTCATTCCTTCTGAAATGACATGCTGGGCCCAAACTTTCTTGTCTTACTCCAGTGAGTAGCCCCATTGGTTGTGATGAGGGAGTCAAGTGAACAGGATTTACCTCTTTTCAAGAATTTGCACTAGACGAGTAACTTTCAAGAAAGAGGTAGGGGGAAAAATAGTCAGTGGTGAGATACCATGATGTATACGCATTACTTAGGTAGACGCTCTAGGCTGAGTGATGCTTAAAAGGTTATTACAGTCTAGCTTCCAGCAATGAAGTGGCCTGTATCATTATAAAACGTCTGCCCAGAGCACTTGAGATATTTTGGAAAGAGGAAAAGCCACAGGAAAGAGTTGATGTCTCTGATAACACAATATTTGTTTGTTTGTTGAGAAACATTTACAACTTAAGCATGCAGCTCCTGAATAAACCTGAAATATACATTTTTAGACTTGCAACTATTTTAAATATATTAGTGCTTTTCCCCAAAAAAATATTGTGAGATCTTCCAGCCACACAGGTACTCAACTGGTTTCCCTGTATGCTCTTAAAATGAAAATAAATTGATTCCAAAGGGTGAACTGTTTCCAGCAACTGAATGTCAGACCAATTAGTTTATTGTGAGTTTCCAAAAGACTGTACTATACTTTTCAATCACAGGTACTGTAACAAACAGTCGGCCTTCATTATCTATACTCTGAGCTCTAGTGGAACAGCTGAGGTACTGTTGTCACAAATAATAAACAGGGTATCACACAGCAATTGCCAAAAGACACATAATTCAATTGAAACTCTGGCATATAAAATGTACGGCACAGGTGTTATATCTTAAATAATTTAGGAACACATTCAGCTACATTTTTAAATAGTCCTATAAAATTGCAGGCACAATTTTCTGCACCTAAAAAGGTTGGCATACCAACATTTTCTCCTCCATCTTTTACACTCAGATGTGTACACCCAAAACTGGGGTGTGAAAAATTGGATGTGAAATTAAAGTTTGGACTATGAAATCCAATATGCAAAAAAAGATGAAAGTGGAATTTCTCAGCCATTTTTCTTCCATTTTGATTCCAGCTAAACATTGAAAAGAAAAATAATGGGGAGAAAATCCCCTACACAAGGCAAAGGGACAGCTGTGTTTAACCATTGGTTTCAGTCTGAAACTCCATTTCGTAGTGCATTTATTAAAGGGAAATCTGACTGTAGTCTAATGGACAGCATCCGTCCACCGGTGCTATATATTCCCTTGAACATTTCCACTGTTAGGACCTGCCTGGAAACGCTGTCGCTGTTGTCACTTTATATGGCACCAACCAAGATATTCAACAGCTTCCTTTCTTGAATTCTTCTTTCACTTTTCTGCAAGGAATTGATCAGATATGTTTGGAAAATGCATGCCCGCTTCTGCTGTTGCACTCTCATGGTTACATCTCAGCTGCAGATCCCTTCCTTCCTTTGTTTTGAAGAGAAGGACAACCACAGTGACCCTGCTGTCCATAGCCATGTTCAGTTATTCATCTTCCATAGGACCACAAACCACCAGGTCCAGATGAAGGCAGCTCTTTGTAAAGAAACTTGAGTTGCAAGATGCTGATAGAAGATGAAGAGAGGATAAGGGACATTATGGTGGTATGAGCTGTAAGGTTTGACTGCCGAAGAGCGAGTCTCATTGTTTTGTTTCCACCAGTAAATTAATATTTATCTGTAGTAACCCTCTGTTGCTTCCTTGGGTTCTCTCAACAAATACCTTTCACTTAAGGGCTTTGTACTTTACAGCCATTTCCTTCACTCCCTGTCTGGTCATGGCTGTCCCAAGCAGCACCATTATTGTTTCTATGTTGTGCACAGAGTACTGGAACCAGCATTTCCAAGGTTAGGTGCCTAAAGTTGGCTTGAACTACAGGGGATTATCTAAGGCCCCCTACCAGAGGCACTCAGAGGGAACACAATTTTGAGGCCATCAGCACAGGTCTCTAACATTTGAACATAAGCTGGAAGCAGTCCTGGGCTTGTATCTCCTCTGTGGACCATTGAAAAGAGGTAACCTATTTAGTCAGCATATTGCATCAGGGCCTCTGAAAAAACAGGGCAGTTATTGGCTTACACAGGGCTTTACAGAGAGTTTTAAAAGATTCCTGCCCAAAATTTCACATGGAGGGTGATAGAAAGACAGTGAAGAGACTTGAAGAAAGGATGGATCAGGTCAAAGCAGGTCTGTTGCAACATTTTGGACTGATTGGACAGAGACAAGATGAGTATTGGTAAGGTCAGAGATGAGGAATTTGCAGTTGTCCAGTTGAGAGATAATCAGGGGGCTAGACAAGGTTTTGGGCTCTGGGGATGGAATAAAGTGGATGGATTTTGGAACATAGTAAAGAAAAAAGCTGCAGGATTGAGTGATAGCATCAAAGGATAAAAAGTTAGGCAGAGGTGGTGAGACTGGAGGGTGGGGATCTCAGTGGAATCGCCACATGGGACTGAGAAGTGTGGAAGGGACAAGGGTTTAGCAAGAAACATGGAGTTCAGCATTAGCCACTGTAGTTGGAGTGGATTATTCCTCACCCTCTAGGAATGGTTGGCAGGGTGCAAGTCTGATCAGAGCAGAACAGGTTGTTGCTCTGCTATTTCTTACCCATTGGCCTCTGGCTGAGGGGACTCTCCTTTTCTCCCCACAAAGCTGGCTTAATGAGAGATGAAATATTGGAGACCAGAGTCAAAGTCCCAGTCTAGTCCCTGAATCTCTACTTGTCTGCTCAGAGGATGCTGCTTTGATGTTTTACATGTCAGAGCAGTACCCCCAAACAGAAAGAGGAGGAAGCTGCAATCGTGATCTCAAATTAGAGACTGACCAATTTTTTAAATTACTTCACTTAAAGTTTAATCATTTCAAAAATGGTGTGTTATAGAACTTCTCTTGAATGCCTCATGCTAAGATGCCTCGTCCCTATAAGAGTGAAGTGAAATCCACACTGCTCAGGCCTGTCTGCTATTTTAGACCGGGTGTGCTGCATTGCGCTGGTTGCATGTTGCTGGAGTAGGTTTGCCTGGCTGCTCGCCTTGGGGGCTGTTCAGGAAAAATGGGATTGTGTGTCTCATAAGGCCATCACAGTAAGGGACACTTTTAAATAAACAAAGCGCATTCAAATGCCTGCTCGCCTCCCACAAAAGGCACAAGATAAACAAATGCAGGAACACGCGGCAGAGGGAAGAGGAACTGGCAGCTGAGCGATACAACGTGCGCAAAGCAATCCCACAACCACATAAGTATGTGTATTTTGACTTACTGGGAACCCCAGATGGCAGGAATAAACCTTTCAAATCATGCTGTCCCTTCCCCTGCCAATGCTGCATGCTTCCTATTAAAGAGCCAATAATAAAACCCTTCCCCATGCGAGTAGACGTCTCTCCTGAGTAAGGATTGCAGGACTGGGCCCTAACAGCCCCAAGCATCTTGTTAAGTTCTGCCTTGACTTAAAGCACTCAATAGTGGAACTGTGAAAATAATGGCGTTTTAAGTTTGCTGGTGATTCTGAAAAATAAAAATTATTTCACATCAAACTGAAAACAAAATTTTTGGTGAATTAAGTAAAAAAAATTGTTTAGGGCTGAACTAAATAATTCGTTTAATATTTCATTTGATTGGAGTTTTTTAAATAAATCTTTGAACCAAAAAGCTGTTTTGAACTGTATATGGGACAGCCACCTCCCAAACACATCCTCTGTGGTCTGAGGTTGCACTACAGGTGCCCGCCTCAGTTTCCCCACTTTTCAAGGGCTCTCTCAATCAAATTCTTCTCAGCCTCAGGCCTCCATGGGACTTTTTCAGATCCCCATCAAGTCGACGCTCTAGTCTTCCTGTTGGGGATCTCCCAGGTCCCCCTGCCTGGAACCTTTTCCCTGAAAGCTCAGAGTTCCCTGCAGGCATCTGCTTGCTGCCAGCCACCATTCCCGGTCTCAGGAGACTCCAGAGTCTCTGAGAATCCCTCTCCGTCTGCAGCTCCCTGCTGCTCTTTATAGGAGAATCAGCTTCTCCTTACACAGCTGGTTCTACTAATTAAACCCCATGCCCCAACCCAGGTATGGCAGGTGCAGTTAATTGTACAGTTAAAGGAAGTGAAGGCAACTGTAAGTGTGTGTGTGTGTATACATATGGCAAATGGAAGAAAGGGAAAGTTGTTAGTAATGAATATAAATCATAAGCTAGGAATTGCAAAAAATTGATAAGGGAAGTCAGGGACACGAGGAGAAATCTACGGCCAGCAGAGTTAAGGACAATAAGGAGTTTTTAAAGTATATTAGGAACAAAAAGAATCCTAACAATGGTATTGGTCCATTACTAGATGGAAATGGTAGAATTCTCAATAACAATGCAGAAAAGGCAAAACTGTTCAATAAATATTTCTGTTCTGTATTCGTGGGGAAAAAACAGATGACATAATCCTATCATATGATAATGCTCTTTCCATTCCACTAGTATCTCAGAAGGATTTTAAACAGCATCTACTAAAGTTGGATATTTTTAAATCAGCAGATCCAGGTAACTTGCATCCTAGCATTTTAAAAGAGCTGGCTGAGGAGACTGCTGGATTGTTAGTGTTGATTCCAGAAGTTCCAGAAGGCTGAAAGAAAGTTAATGTTGTGCCAATATTTAACAAGGGTAAATAGAATGACCTGTGAAATTATAAGCCTTTCAGTATGACATTGATCCCAGGCAAGATAATGGAGTAGCTGATAGAGGACTCCTTTAATAAAGAATTAAAGGAGGGTAATGTAATTAATACCAATCAGCATAGGTTTACGGAAAACAGATTATGTCAAACTAACTTGAAATCTCATTGAAAAAAGATATCAAGTTTTGTGGCTAAAGGTAATGGTGTTGATGTAATAGACTTCTGTACGGCATTTACTAGGTACCACATGACACTTTGATTAAAAAACTAGAAAGATATAAAATTAACGTGGCACACACTAACTGGATTAAAAACTGGCTAACTGATAGGTCTCAAAATGTAACTGTACATGGGGAATCATCATTAATCAGATGTGTTTCAGGGTGTCCCACTTTTCACAGGGATAGTAATTAACCATTGGGACAATTTACCAAGGGTCATCATGGATTCTCCATCACTGACCATTTTTAAACCAAGATAGGATGTTTTTCTAAAAGATATTCTCCAGAAATTATTTTGGGGAAGTTCTGTGGTCTGTATTATTCAGGAGGTCAGAATGAAGCTCACAATTGTCCCTTCTGGCCTTGGAATCTACAGATCTATGAAGTTGCGAATCAGAGAGCAATATCTGGCCCCAGATTTTTCATTTGTTTATTTATTTGTAATGTAACAAATGCAAAATTCATCATATTTCATTTCTCTCCATTTCAATGACAGTTATTTTTATGACTTTAAAAGTCCTTTTGCATCTATTTTAGTCACGAAATCATTAAACTGGAGCAAAGCCCACCCACATTTCTGGGGATGCAGAGGTCTCTCTGGAAGTTGACCTTTAGATGCCTATGGACCAAATTGTTAGAGCAACCACAACCCCAACTGAAGCCAATAGTACAAACTAGACTAACCTAATTGCCTTCTATGATGAGATAACTGGCTCTGTGGATGAGGGGAAAGCAGTGGATGTGTTATTCCTGGACTTTAGCAAAGCTTTTGATACAGTCTCCCACAGTATTCTTGCCAGCAAGTTTAATAAGTATGGACTGGATGAATGCACTATAAGGTGGATAGAAAGCTGGCTAGACCATCGGTCTCAACGGGTAGTGATCAATGGCTCCATGTCTAGTTCACAGCCGGTATCAAGCGGAGTGCCCCAAGGGTCGGTCCTGGGGCTGGTTTTGTTCAATATCTTCATTGATGATCTGGAGGATGGTGTGGACTGAACCCTCAGCAAGTTTGCAGGTGACACTAAACTGGGAGGAGAGGTAGATACGCTGGAGGGTAGGGATAGGATACAGAGGGACCTAGACAAATTGGAGGATTGGGCCAAAAGAAATCTGATGAGGTTCAACAAGGACAAGTGCAGAGTCCTGCACTTAGGATGGAAGAATCCCATCCACTGCTACATACTAGGGACCGAGTGGCTAGGCAGCAGTTCTGCAGAAAAGGACCTAGGGGTTACAGTGAACGAGAAGCTGGATATGAGTCAACAGTGTGCCCTTTGTTGACAAGAAGGCTAATGGCATTTTGGGCTGTATAAGTAGGAGCATTGCCAGCAGATCGAGGGATGTGATCATTCCCCTCTATTCAGCATTGGTGAGACCTCATCTGTGAGTACTATGCCCAGTTTTGGGCCCCACACTACAAGGACGTGGAAAAATTGGAAAGAGTCCAGCAGAGGGCAACAAAAATGATTAGGGGGCTGGAGCACATGATTTATGAGGAGAGGCTGAGGGAACTGGGATTATTCAGTCTGCAGAAGAGAAGAATGAGGGGAGATTTGATAGCTGCTTTCAACTACCTGAAAGGGGGTTCCAAAGAGGATAGATCTAGACTGTTCTCAGGGGTAGCAGATGAAAGAACAAGGAGTAATGGTCTCAAGTTGCAGTGGAGGAGGTTTAGGTTGGATATTAGGAAAACTTTTTCACTAGGAGGGTGGTGGAGCACTGGAATGGGTTACCTAGGGAGGTGGTGGAATCTCCTTCCTTATCAGTTTTTAAGGTCAGGCTTGACAAAGCCCTGGCTGGGATGATTTAGTTGGGGATTGGTCCTGCTTTGAGCAGGGGGTTGGACTAGATGACCTCCTGAGGTCCCTTCCAACCCTGATATTCTATGATTCTACGCCCAGCACCTTCCACCTGGCTACAGGTGTCTAAATTCGGGCACCAAAAAAACAAGGCAACTAAAATTAGAGGACACTTCTAAAGATTTGGGTTTAAGTAACCAGTCAGAGATCCCATGGATAGTTTGTGGCAGAGCTCCGGAGAAAACCCAGTTCTGCCTAAGTCCCAGTTCATGGCTATCTTTCCACGTGTCTTTTGTGTGCCTCTGCATCTGACTCAATGACAAAAATTGAAACAAACTTGAAAAATAGACAGCATTAACCAATGTTAGTGTTTGCTGTGCTTTGATTCAGAAGTTATATTAAAGATTTGGCCTTTCAGCTGTTAGGCATTTTGAAATTAGTTCATATTTGACAAACCAAATAAAATGTCCTCCTTCACTGCTTGACTTCGATAATTTACTGCCTTTGAGGGACTTTTTCCTTCCCGTAAATTGTACCCCTAATAGCTATAAAGTTAATCCTTAGCATAAAGTAGAAATCATTATTAATATTTGCAAATCTTATCACTTGGATGGAAATGGTGACCTGTGGGACTGCCCCACTTTTCAAGCAATTGAAGCATTAAGACATAATTTATGCACTTGAGAAGAAATTTCCATATCACAGAAGATTGGTTCTTTCCTTGTTATGACTTATGAAGGATGTTACTGGTAAATGAAACCACAGAGATCTCTATTACATAAGAACTTGTTTTGACATGTATAGTGCACCTTATTTATGGAGGTAGCCCAAATGTGTTGTTTTAAAGCAACCGAGCATTATTTCAAGGTTGTCTTGACACTACCAAAACAAGATCCCAGAGGAGTATTTCACTGTGAATCAAAACCCCAGCGAGTGCGGACAGTTTGGACAAGCAGGATCTGATGTGTTGAGTTTAATCTTATTTTGGATTATTTATATAAGAGAGCAATTCATGAACATTTGGGTGAAGGCTAAAAAACAAAGATGATAATGGACATGAGGAAGAAAGGAAAAAGGAAAGAAAAGAGGATTCTTGGGTTATACTGCAGGTTCACTTTTCAGTTCTACTCTATCCAACCCTTCTTCCCCCTTATCTCAAACACAGTGGAATCTTTCCACAAGAAGAAAGATCTTGAACTCCACCCGGAGGTGCAGTCTGCATTAAAGCACTTTCCCACCCTCCACAATCCTGGGGCTAGCTGGGAACTGACTAAATTAGAGCATCCTCAGGGCGATTCTTTGGCCTTGCCTACACTGGCGGTGGCAGCGTGTCAGGTACGTGCAGCTACACATCGCAGTGAGAAACAGGTTGCATCTACACTGTGGTGCGCAGGTACACACAGCACTGAAAGGCTCTGGCAGTGGGACACTACACTGCTAAAAACAGCAGTGTAGAGGTGGGGGGGGACTGCTTGGATGTGTGGAGAGACAGGGAGGGTATAAACCCTAAGGTTCTGGTGTGTCTGTTCTACTTATTTAAGCTGTGCCTCACCATCCACACTGCTGTTAAAAACCTGTGCCGGGGGCATGCAGTGTATGTACTCTATGCACACCCCATAAGTCTAGACATAACCTTATTTATGCCTGCAAGAATGGCTGACTGTGCTGGATTGGCCAGAGCACAGTGTGTTCTGACCCTGCTTCCCACTTCCACCAACCCCTGCTCAGCCCATAGAACGGTCTATTTAGGCTGGGTCTAATTCCCCTTCGCTCCCCTCCAGGGGGATAAGACTGAGCACCCAGTCTGGTGAGTTTCTTAAGAGTTACAAAACTTTTTCTTTTCCCACAGAAGTCACAGATTTTTTTTCTCCCACACCAGCTTTTAGTTTCTGTTGTTTCACAATTCCCAGCAGACACTCCATGATTTCACGCATCATCTCTGGGGGTATTACTCATATTGTGATGACAAGAGCTAGTCAAACAATGCCATATATTTTCCATGAAACACTGGAAACTGAAATTAAAAAATAGAGAATCCTAACCCTAAACTTGAGCATGAGATTTTATAAGCCAAAACTCTTAATATTTACTATTATAACTCTTGATATTCTTATTACCCATAAAAGTGGCAAGATTCCAAGAGGGATTGGATAAGTTCTTGATCAGAATGACATCCTGTAGCAATGAGTTCCACAGCCTAATTATGCATTGCAGGAACTTGTGAAAAGTATGCAAGTTTATAGTACATGAGAAACTTGCCTATATACTCTACATATTCAGTCATCAAAATAACAAGAAGTACGGAGCCACTTAGACATTTTCTTTGTGAATCAAAAGTAAACATCTCAGTTCTCCTTTGTACTGGTACATTGTGTAAATCGTTTTGCTGAAAACAAGACATTAAGTTTTGCTTTCAGGGATTTCAGAAGTCTATGCCACAAACTTTAGCTGTGTGCTGGGTTTGGGCCCTTTGGGGTGTCGCCTGATGTGCTGGGGTGCCACTGAGTCAGCCTATTCTGCCAGCCTGGGTTCCCTTTACCTGGTCTTGCTGGGCCAGGCTTACAAGCCTTTTCCAGCCAAGCACACAGGCAGGGCCACACCCAGCTGCACAGCGAGACAGAGATCCGCTCTGGAAAGATGCAGTCTTAGGGGCTCGCCCCAACACTCTGGTGTCCACTCCCTTTAAGGGGTACAAACCCAAAGGTTTTATGAAATTCGCCCCTTCCGCAATGTGGAGGGAGAGATGCACAACTTCTTGCCCTCCCAGTTAGAAATTACATTAACTGGGTTATGTTATAAACAAGAAATAAGTGTATTAACTACAAAAGGTGAATTTTAAGTGAATATAAGAGATAACAGACAGAACAAAGCAGATTACTGACCAAATAAAAGAAAACACGCACGCTAAGCTTAATATACTTAAGAAACAGGTTACAAAATGTAATTTCTTACCCCAAATATTATTTTAGGCAGGTTGCAAAGTTTCTGTGCTTCAGAGTTCCAGTTATATTTCTTTTCAGACTGATCCCCTGTCTCAGTCTGGACCCCCCGCCCATGCCCCCACTTCAGGTGGCTTTCTTCTTAGGCACACACGCCATGGAGAGGGGGAGTCTAGTTTGCCTTCCTCTCCACCCTTCAGTAGGATTTACATAAGGCAGGAATCCTTTGTTTCCCAAACTTGACCCCCCGCCACTTCCCTTACAGTGGAAAGTTAGAAAAAGTCCCAGGTAAGAGTTAGTATCAGGTGACAAGACCACATGACTCTCTAGTATCACAGCATCCATGAGTCAGTGGCAGTATGGAGCAGAGCAAGCCTTTTCACAGTCCATTGTCCTCACTAATGGGCCATCGGCCCTGTCTGGCTTTTCCATTGTTGTACCTGAAGTGTTAGCAGTGGGCGTCCACCAAAGTAGCATAGTTGAAAAACAAATACACAGTCAATATTCCTAACTTCAGATACAGAAATGATACAGGCATCACATTCAGTAAATTATAACCTTTCCATGCTACCTTACAAGACCCATCTTGCATAAAGTACATCTCAGTTACGTCATATTCCTATCATAAGCATATTGTCATAAAGAATATGGAGTGAAATATTACAAGCTGTGTCTAAGAATAGGGCATTTTCTGATCTTAATGGAATGTTTGTTTTTTAATTTAATTACACTTTTCTATGAAAAACAGAAAGTAATTTAAGAGTAGTAGTAATATACTGTTGATGTACTTTGGTGTATGTAATTTTATTACCTTAGCAGTAATATTTTATCAGTTCTATTTAGGGTTACATGTTCTTTTTAGTTTCTGAGATCTTGTATAAACAATGTCTGGATGTTAAAAAAAAGAGAATTATTGCAATTCTCTTTTTATACATAGACATTGCAATTTAATCAGAATGGTAGAATTTGTACTACACACAGTAACAGTATGGTATAGACAGCTGCAGGGAAAGATATCAACAACCATGTAACTGCATGCATCACTTGAAACATGGGGCTGCCAATTGCCACATGGCCTCATTTTCTCAGGTCAGTTTCAGTTTTGAAGGGTACACCAGGTTCCATACCTGCAAGCTAGCTTGCATGTCATTAAGAGCTTGAGATTCTCTTCAGAGTCTAACACTGCATGTAACATGTCGAGGGCTGACGTGCCAGTCTGATGTGGCACATTTGCATTGACACGCATGTCACAGTGCACATGCCACAATACTGTGAGCTGAAGACTTTGTCATGTGGGACAATGTTAAAAAGGTGGCAACATTAATGCCACTCAGGTGTCAGAAACACTTGGTTCTACACTATTTTAGTCAGCTGTGCACTAGAATTTTATATGAAAACACTCACAATCTTCATTTAAATAGGATGGTCTCTTCTGCTGCATGTGGGATCAAATCCCAACTGCTGGGGGAATCAGAGGGAGAGAGAGAATGCACACAGCATTGACTGATCCACAATTAATGATTTAATATCAAAGGGCTCTATTTTAAAAAGCCATGAAAGACATTATAAACTATGTCTCTTATTTTGATCTATTCAGACTTACTACAAGCATCACAAGAAACATTTTAAAGCACTGTATCAGTATTTTCGTCCAGTGACTTACATAATGTTGTCCAAGGCTCACAAGTCTACCATACTTGCAGATCAGTTTTTGAGGAGCTGCAGATGTGGCTTACAGAGAAGTTAGAGTATTTATACTTTTATTCTTCTGGAAGGTTGCAATGTAACTCTATTTTATTTCTTAGAATTCAGAATAACAACATACAAGAATCCCCAAAAGAGGGTGAGACAAGGCAGGCTGCTTTCAAAAATAGAAGCACAACTTAACCCACCTTGCTCTAGGCTGGCTCTCTGCAGACTGACTGCAAGGACACAGATCACACACTTCCCTCCAGAGCCCCCTCACTTGCAATCAAGACCAGGAAACCCCTTTGGATTAAAAGTGACAGCTTGTAATTTTTTAGTTTTCAATCCACCACAGGGAGAAGATCTCAGGTAGGCTTTATTTTCAAACTCATTTAACTCCAAATTTGCTTCTGGACTCTGAAGATGTTTCCCTTGATTTTAAACACATATAATTGATAAGAACAACAGTGTAGCATTAAGGTTAATATCTTACTAAGAAGTGCAGGAGTGGTGCTCTTGGGTAACAACAAACTGTTGTCAACGGAGCACAGTTGAACTTGCCTAAGGAAATTGGGTCTATTAGTAAGGATTCCTTTGTCAGCATAAGCTTTTCATTTACACCTTAGTACAACTCTTGACAGCTCTGGGCTACTTGTCAGATTAGATTCATCCGGTGTATAATTTTGAACAAAATGAGTAAAAAAGCTTGCTTATAAAAAAAAATTATAGAAGATTCAAATAGTTGCATCCAAGATTCTTTCCTAACTACACTTCACTAAAATGAGAAAAGGAACCTTGAACACAACCAAGTAAACATGTCTACATGTGTGAAGACAATTAAATATTCCTATTCTGTGTAGTTAGTATTTATAATTTGTGTTAGTGTCCAGTATGTGCTAGATGCTTTCCACAGACTTAAGAACAGTCCTTGCTCTAAGGAGTTCACAGTCTGAACATGTGACCCGGGGACCATTTTGTAACAACTGGGTAGAGGCCACAGGGTACATAAAGTTTACACAATTCCCCTGGATTTTTTTTTCTAATTCAGAAACAGATTTTGAAAATGTGAAATTTTCCACAAATCAGAAATCCTGCATTTGAGCGAGTTCTATTTGTTTTTACATAAAGACATAGTATCTTCCATTATCACACCGAATATTACTCAACCAAAGTATTAAGCCACAAGAAACATTTTCTCCTTTTAACACTCTTTCAATAAGCCCACAGGCAAATATCATATTTTGGTTAGAGGGCTAGACTTGTACCGTCCAAAACCTAAATCTAGGTAAGACCAAAGCAGGACATTTTCAAACAGAGTCCTGTCTAGATTTTTTGGATAAGAAAATAATCACCACACTGTCAGGATAAACTACAATAAAGCTCAGATAAACACACTGACAAGATGTTGATACAAACATATTCATCCTGCAACACTGGCTCATGACATTTCAGGTACTTTCCATTTCTCTTTGTGTCATAAGTAATATGAGAATATTCTTGCTCATAGTATTTCAGGCACTGTCTGATCTGAATATTCTTATATTTGAGAAATACAGCCAATATATATTATCGTTCTACACCTCATTCATTTTGTCTCTGACTCAATGTAGGATGCATATGGAACCTCTGAAGATATATCTCAGCCATGCTACTTCTGGCTTTGACCTCATCAGATCTGGTAAGATAAACAAGATGAAGTCAGTACTTCAGTGGGAGACCTCCCAGGAAACCCCAGATGCTAGAGGAAGTGGTGTTGGTGACTCAGTAAGTGTCCCTCTTCCCTGTGTCATTTCCCAACCTATACAAGGATGGTCTGGGGGCACTGTGCAGTTGAATATTGTCTTTCAGATGAGACATAAAATTAAGGCTCTGACCACATGTGGTCACTGTTATTTAGCACTTAGGAGAGCCCCCCCCCCAACATGGACCAGGACCCCACTGTACAAATGCAGAACAAAAAGACAGTCCCTGCCCCAAGAAATTTACAGTTAATACCTTGTCACACTTTCTGCAAGAGTAAGGATGCTAACTCTGCAGTCCTGGCCAAATTCTAGCAAGTAATTACATTCTGCCTACCTAAAATTCTCCCTGTAATTTCCAAATGGTTTGGTTTCTGGCCTCAACTGTTGCTGTAGCCTGTTACATGGCTTCTGTCTTCCAGCCCAGAGGTGACTCTCTTTCAAATGTTTGAGAAGAGATTTGTGTAAACAAGCAGATGGAAAATCCTGAAAAGGGCTTTGGGATCCCTGGCTGATAGGTACTATATCAATCTATTCTCATCATTCTGGGCTGTCATTTCTAAAGTATCTCTTTAATGAAGGAAGTTGTTTACCGGCAATGGAAGCAAGCATTGCCATCTTGGAGATCATTTATATTTCACAGTGCTGTCAAATCCTGACATGTAGCAGATTGTAACAGGACGGCTTCTGCTTTCTGATGAAAGGTTTGGTATTTGTTGCTTACGTCTAAATGGGCATTCTGTTTGCATATTGTCAAATGAGGGGAGAAAAGTTCCAGAGGAGGGAGGGAGTAGGTGTTCCATTCAGTCTGGCATGTCCAATTGACATCACTTATGCTTGCAATGGGTGAAAACAATTTTCCTAAAAGGGGGCACTAGGACTAGCAATGATATTCTCAGCCTCCTAATGACATGCTTTTGCAACAGGGAAGTCCCTGCTGCTTCCCAGCCTGCTGTCACCCACGTTACAGACAGACAACTATGGAACATTTTGCTGCCATTACACCTTATTTTAGAAGATGATCAGTCCTATCTAGGTGATGAGGCTCCTCAATCCATACTGGAGCCAACAGGAGCTGAAGGTGCTCAGCAATAAACATGATAAGATCCCGAAGGCAGACACACTAGGGAAGAGATGGCTCTAAATCTCTCCTAGTGCAATCTAGCAGGCAGAAGTGTCTTTCATCTTTCAACTAAATTGATTAAGAAAATTACATCACGTTTAAAATTGTATCAGCCAAACTCCTTCCATCTTAAGTAACTGCTTAAGTGTTTAGAATGGTGATAAAGAACATGGGCCAAAATCATAGCTAGCCTAAATTGGTGGGCCGTCTCTGAAGTCAATGAAGTGCCTATCAATTTACCCATGCTGAAAATCTGACCCTAGGGTTTGCATTATGCACAGATTTTCCTTTAACAAGTGGGATAGTTTAAAACAATACAGCTTATGTGACAATCAATGAGGGATACACAAGCCTAGCAACATCCTACATTGTTTTGTTGTTGTTAGAGGCAGAGAAGTCTGAACTTGTGGCAAATAGTCGTCAGTCATTGGAAACAACTTGCAGAACTATAGTTTTTAAAACTAAATCAAACTCTCAATAGTTACTCAGAACACTGAAGTGCAACATGCTAAAAGCAAACAGTGTGGCTGGGCAAGTTTATACTTGCCAGCAAGAGCAACTATTGTCAAAGGACAAATAAAATATTTTTCCCTCTTCATCATCCCCAAGTTGCTAATGCTGGGAAAGCAGCTTTTCTGCGGGGGCTCAAAAACTTTCACAATGATTTTGCCAGGCTGCCACGCCACATACTGGGGCGGCCACTGGTTCAGGCTCAGTAATACAGATATACAATGAGTCCAGCTGAGGTAATAGAAAACTACAGATTTTACAGTATTGTGCGCAGTTCAACAGTTAGCTGGTGCATAGATGCTCCTCTTTCATTCTTAGCCAGTGCTGACAGAAGGCTTGTATTATGCCCTTTTCATGGAAGACAAAGGCTCTCACACTGCAGTCTCCTGTGTGGAGAAATCTTTTGTACATGCAGAGACAGTGGGAGAAGGAGCCTTCTGGTCTGTGTACTCCTTGTGGAGGGAGATTATAAAGACAAACTCTTCCTTCTGCACATGGTCCAGATGAAGAACTGAAGCCATAATGCCCTTCTATCACAGTAATTACAGTGCCCATTGTTTTAATGACAGTGTTGTTGGGAAACAGGAGAAGGACTCGGTCCCAAGGAGCTATTTCAGTGTACACAAATAAGCTATATATTATATTGTTGTCAGATTAGACAGAGAAACTGGGCTTGACTATTACTACTGTTTTGCTCCACAATCCTTTGTGTATGTGCTGGTTTTATTTAATCAGATTATGCAAACTAGGATCCCAGAGAAGACAAAAGCCCCCTTTCTCTGGAGAACTTCCTTCAGGAGGGGCAAAGAGATGCTGGGCAATGGAAGGGCACCCATGTACAATCACAATGCTTCCCATTTAATGTAGTTATTTACATGAACCCCATATTCTGCTAATAGAACATCAGGTGATAATGGGCTTCCATTATTTCTTAGAATAAAGAATTCCACCAATTTATATGTTACTCCATTAATGTGCTTTAGACCATGTGAAATTAGCATACCAACCCACGGTAAAACTGTATGTTGATCTCTAACCTACCAAATGAGGAACGACACGAAAATTAGAGTTTATACTATAAAGGCTGGAAAAGCTGGGTTTTGCCCTAGCATTTATAAAGAAATAGAGAAAAAAGGAAAAACGGCAAAATATGCTTTTGCATGACGCAGTTCTCACAAGATTAAATTAATCCTGAGTGGAGTTATCAGTGACTAACTATGGGGATTGCTACTAACAGACTGATACATGTGAGAAAGTAATTGGGGAAATGTTTAAAACATGATTTTGCTGTTGTTCCAATAGCAACCTGAGACTGAAATTCTCATGAGTTCCAATGTGTGGGACTTATTTCTAAATCTTATTTGGGTTTTGGTTGCAAAACATTTGCCTGTGGGAATGTAATCCTTCCCCCACCTTCTCAACCTTAAATCTGCAGAACCTGATAATGTGCACCCAAAAAAAATTGGCCAAGGAGTACTGAATTAATTTAGTGGACTAGGTGTTAACATAACCCAGTCACTGTCCAACATTCCACAATGTTAAACAGGATCTAATAATCAGACACTTCAGCCTGCTTAGTACCATGAGAAACATGGCTATAGATTTCATGCCAAAGGGTAGAAATGTATACATTGAAACACACAAAAGGAGAGTAATCAAAATGAAGTAAAGAACATTGACTCTGAAATTGTTTATGCAAAACAAACTTAATCAAAACCTATTAAAGTTCCTTTTTGGAGACAGAGACTTTAACCAGTATTAATATATTTAGTCAAACACACTGTCTTGGTGGGGAAGAAAGGGTTAGTTTTGCTGTTCAATTCTGAATCAGGAATGACAATCATTTTCCTGCTTTAGACAATACAGAGACACACACAGAAGGGAGAAGAGAGATAGAATAGTGAAGATAGGGAAAATACAGCTTTTGTTAAAGTTCTGAAAATACAGAACAGCTGATCAGTCATGGATGGATGCTTTGGGGCTGTCAGGCCAACCATGACCGTTGTTGCTCTGGACCCTGACTCACCTCCCTGGTCAGGGACATCATCTGGTTGGTCAGGTCCCTCTTCTTCACTGGTCCTTCTCAGGCTAGGAAATACTGGATGGGCCATATCATCTCACTATGCTGGTGCTGTGCAATAGAGTGGATTTTAGGATCAGATGAAAAGCCAAGAGGAAGAGGACAGGAGGAATACAGGGGGTGGGTCAGACAGGAGCACACAAGGGAGGGGAAGACAGAGTAGGATCTCACATGTATCAGGTTAGGTTCTTCGCTGGTTCAGAGATGATGGTCAAGTGTCCCCACTGATATATCAAGGTCTGATGTCATGGCAACAATTCTGCTGCTGCAACTGGGATGATAGTAAAAGAAAGGTTCTTGTTTTCTTCTACCCCAAAGTTGATTTTAAGAGCCTCAAACAGGCAATGGGTTGAATAATCCATCATCTCATTATTTTGTCCACCAATGAGGCCTAATTTCTGATGCACCAATTTGGGTTCATTGACTTTCAATCCTCTACTTCTTTTGTTTACGAGTCATAATCTTCGCACAGCCCTGGAACGGGGTTAGTAGATCCTTTCTGTTTAAATTAATTCATTCTCTGTCTCCTTCTCACATCTTTTCTTAAACAGTTTTGAATAACCAATCACTGTGACAATTCATGAACCTTTGTGCATTTTTCACTCGCTAGGCTAACAATTAAAGTAGGCTAGGAAGGCCCTAATCATTACCATAGGAGCTCTCTGAACCATTAATGTTGATTTTTAACAGATCTTGGAATACTGGGGAAGTTCCAGGGGACTGGCAGAAGCTAATGTTGTGCAAGTATTTAAATAGAGTTAATGGGATGACCTGAGTATTGATAGGTCATTTAGCTTGAAAATGATCCCAGGAAAATTCAGGGAAAGGCAGATAAGGGACGCAATCAGTAAAGAATTAAAGGAGGGTAACATAATTCATGCCAATCAATATGGTTTTATGGAAAAATTAGTTTTGTCAAACAGACAGTAGAATTTTTTGATGAGATCACAAGTTTGGTTGATAAAGGTAATTTTGTTGACATAATAGACTTCTATAATGCGTTTAACTTAATACTGCACAAAATTCTGATTTAAAAAAATTAGCGCTATACAAAAATCAATATAGCCCATATTATGTGGATTAAAAGATGGCTAACAAAGACCAGTAAAGCAATTGTAAAAGGGATCTGATCTTGGCCCAATGCTAGTCACTGTCTTCATCAGTTATCTGGCAGAAAATATAAAATCATTGCTGATGAAGCTTGTAGATAACACAAAACTTGGTGGGGTGGTAAATAATGATAAGGACAGGCAAGTCAGTTTCACAGGCCAATCTGGATCACTTGGTAAGGTGGGTTCATTTGAACAATATGAGTTTTAATTAACTTGGAAGTTTAGACAGGTAAATATCAATAAACATTGGTTTCACTATACACTGGCAAACCGACGAAAAAATATTCCCATTGACAATATCAGAATTTACAGATGGGCAAAGTAGGAAAAATGCTGCAAGAGAAGTTATTAGCAGTTGATTTAAGGATAGTTACTTTGTAGATTTTGACATGTGATGTTGACAATTTGTATTTTAACAGTTACAAAGCTTTAATTTTTTGAATCTCAACATCTACACTGTCACTAAATAAATATTGTCTGCTCCCTGCATAATTTCCCACAACTATGAAAATTTTAAATCAATAAAAAAAACTTAAAACATCGATGTTATCTGTCCCAATGATCACAAAATAAAAATCTAATTCTGCCAAATCTAGTGATAATCCAGCCAAATGCATCATCTTACATCTAGGAACAAAGAATGTGGGTCACATTTACAAGAAGGGGACCATATCCTGAATAGCAGTAACTCTGAAGAGGACTTACAGGTTACATGGTGGAAACCAGCTGAACATGAGCTCCCAGTGTGATGCGGTGATTAAGACAGCTAATCTAGTTCTGGGAATTTTCAAATAGGTGTAGGGAGGTAGCACTACTATCATATACTGCATTAGTGAGACTGCTACTGAAATATTGCATCCAATTCTGGTGTCCATACTTTGAAAAGGATGTTGAAAATTGGGAAAGGGTCCAAAAAACCACTACAAAAATTTGAGATCTGGGAAACCTTATCGTTAAAGACTTAAAAGCTCAATCTATTTCTCTTATTCAAGAAGAAAGGGATAGATAAGACAGAAAATATCATATTGCCACTATATAAATCCATGATATGCTTACAGCTGGAATACTGCATGCAGTTCTGGTCACCCGAGCTCAGAAAACATATATTTGAAATGATAAAAGTGCAGAGAAGGGCAACCAAATGATTAGGGATATGGAACAGCTTCCATATGAAGAGAGATTAAAAAGACTGGGACTATTCAGCTTGGAAAAAGAGACGACTAAGTGGGGATATGATGCACGTCTATAAAATTATGACTGGTGTGGGGAAAGTGACTAGGGAAGTGTGATTTTCCCCTTCACATAAAACAAGAACCAGGGGTCACCCAATGAAATTAATAGGCAGCAGGTTTCAAGCAAACAAAAGGAAGTACTTCTTCACATAATGTACATTTAACCTGTGCCACTCGTTGCCAAAGGATGCTGCGAAGGCCAAAATTGTAACTGGATTTTAAAAAGGGAGAGAAATTCATGGAGGATAGATCTATCAATGGCTATTAGACAAGGTGG
Source organism: Eretmochelys imbricata (assembly GCF_965152235.1). NCBI lineage: Eukaryota > Metazoa > Chordata > Testudines > Cheloniidae > Eretmochelys > Eretmochelys imbricata. Next base: position 116,948,922 of record NC_135577.1, read on the forward strand.
TCAGGGATGCAACCCCAAGCTCTGGGTGTCCCTAAGCCTCTGACTGACAGATGCTGGAATGGATGACTTGACGACAGGGGATGGATTACTTGATGATTACCTGTTTTGTTCATTCCCTTTGAAGCACCTGGAATTGGCCAATGTTGGAAAACAGGATACTGGGCTAGATGGACCACTGGTCTGACCCAGTATGGCCGTTCTTATGTTCTTAAGCTGGGGAGGTGACTAGATCAGATCTTATAAGTACCTACATGGGGAGAAGATTTCTGATAGCAGAGGGCTCTTTAATCTAGGAGACAAAGACATATCGAGAGCCAATGGCTGGAAGCTTAAGCTAGACAAATTGTGGCTAGAAATAAGGAACAAATTTCTAACACTGAGGGTTATTAATCATTGGAACAACTTACCTAGGGATACAGTGGATTCTCCTTCACTTGGAATCTTTAAATCAAGATAGCTTTCTAAAAGTTCTAGTTCATCTGGCTTGATGCAACGATTATTGGAGGAGATTCTCTGGCTTCTGTTGTGCAGAGGTCAGGCTAGAGGACCATAACGGTCCCATCCAGCCTTGATATCTCTAAATCCACACGAAAATGGGGAGTCTGGGACATCTGGGCTACCTTCAGCCACTACTGGGTATGGGTAGAAGTAGTGGGCATTGTCTGTTCACAGAATCATATGACTGGAAGGGACCTTGAGAGGTCGTCTAGTCCAGTCCCCTGCATTCATGGCAGGACTAAATATTATCTAGGCCATTCCTGACTGGTGTTTGTCTAAGCTGCTCTTAAAAATCTCCAATGATGGACATTCCACAACCTCCCTAGGCAATTTATTCTAGTGCTTAACCACCCTGACAGTTAGGAAGATTTTCCTAATGTCCAACCTTAACCTCCCTTGCTGCAATTTAAGCCCCTTGCTTCTTGTTCTATCCTCAGCAGTTAAGAAGAACAATTTTTCTCCAATGCTACCCCCGTCCCACAGTGGTTTGCGATCATGTGGATCCACCTACTCCTTGGTATAGTCCAGGCACTAACCACACCTCTGCAGTGCAGAGGGAGCAAGAGCTCCCCAGTGCAGAGTTTCTGCTGCTTTCATCACCCTGCACTGCACACCCAAAGCTGCACTTGACCTACCCACAGGTGCAAAAAGTGCCTCAAGATTTGGCTTATTAATCAGCCATCCCAATAGGCCCTCACAATCAGTAATATATTTATAATACCAACCTCATAATAACTAGTGTCACTGGGATCAAATGTGTGTGTCAATTTCAAGGAATTTAGACCCTATTCATTTTTAAAAAAAACTGGGGGCCTAAAAATAATAATAATGAAGTGATTTGGTTCCAGTCCTCTCTGTGTGACACTTTCAGCTTTAGCACAGGGAATCTATTTTCTCTTTGCTGCTAACACAAAGGAAAGCAGCACTATATGCTTCTCACGCACTCCAAGGGGCTATTCTGGCATTAGCAAGTGAGCAACAAGTACAGCTTTTTGCAAGGTCCTGGTCAAATATGACTGAGATGTCTGATTATTACTCCAGGCTTTGCAAGAAAATATTCCATCTATCGTTGTTAAACCCTCCTAAAGATGAGAAAACAGCCTTGTGGAAGTGACACAGAAATAATAGTATCAGAGTCTGCTGGTTCTCCGATGGGAATGCATTTCTGGAAGCAGCGGGGAAATCAGTATGAGATGTACTAGACAAAACAGGTCTTTCTCTCCATAAGCCTTTACTATTTGAGCAGTGCATGTCAGATGTTGCCTATGTATATTATACATGACTGATGATGACAGCCATAGTGGAAAGTGGACTCATGTCTGCAGTGGATTGAACAAAATGGAAATAGAATGAGCTGCTCTGTGTGAATGTCTCTGAGATCCTCCAGGCCACAGCTACTGGGCATTTGAAAGGGAATTGCAAGATGGATGGTGACTGGAGAGGACCAGGGACCTTCCAGTTCTCACGTGACCAGGAACAACACAGACCAGCAGTGATGAGGGAAAGGTGCTCTTCTGAATTCCAGAGATTTTGGGATTTTGGGAGGAGCTTTCTAATCTTCCTCAAGCTTTTCCATACAGCACAAGGGCAACCCCCGAGATCAGAAATTTCTATATTGATCTGTGAACGGATGGTTTCAGGGCACAGGCCCAAGTTTGATGTCTGGCTTTCCCTCAAGTGAAGCAGCTGATACAAGTATAGTCAGTGAGCTCTTATAACATGACTCCTGATGGCACAAGGATGGATGCCAAACCAGAAGGATAGTGCTTAATCCACTTAGCATCAATACCAGCTCCCATTGGTGCAGGAGCTTGGATGGGGGTCAATTTGGGCAGAAAGACCAACTGGAAGGGGATAGGAGGATCACAGCTATGCACAGTATCTGCAGTCCACACTGCAGCCAATGAAGCCTCAAAAGTGTGCACTGCTGCATCAGGAGAGCAAGCCAGGTACCATTTAATAAGCACTTCCCATGGGCAGCCACCTGCAGCTGAGCTCCCACCAAATATGATTTGCACACTGCCAACCATGTGCTACGCACTTCAGTCAAGGTTGCCTATCTTAGCAGCCCTCCCCATTGGTAGAGGGGAATATGGTATGTATCCCCGGCACAAACAGGGGGGGAATTGAATTCATTATACAAAAGATGGATACATTTGCATATTTTGCACAAGAATTATGTCACTGAAAGGAGAGGACAGCGTGAAAGAGAGAGAAAAACATTAAAGTTGACTGCAAAAAAATAGTTTCTGGTTGCCAAGTCCTAACTAACAGTAAAACCTGTGAAGATTTTAATTCTCTCTCATCCTTATTGATGACTTAGGCTCTGTAGAGTAGACATGACCTATGTTGGCATAACTATAGCAGCATAGACACTGAATATGCTGACAAAAGGGACTCTTCTGCTGACACAGTAATACCACCTTCCCAAGGGAAGTCAGCTATGCCAATGAAAGCCCTCTGCTGTTGCACAGCTGTGTCTACACTGGGAGTTTTGCTGACAATTATGTCAGTTAGGGAGTGTGGTGTTTTCGTGCCCCTGACCTACATAGCTGTTCCAACAAAACTTTGTAGGCTAGAGCTGGCCTTAGCAACATGGTACTAAGCAATGGAAAATACCTATTGGAGCATCACATCTATCAGTTCTCCATGGCAGGAAACAGTGCCCTACAAAGCACGTATCAGGTTTTAATTCGACACTTCACCTTCATCGGAAGTCATTTTACATATATGCGCTATTAGTGCTGGGAGAAACCTCAAATGACTTGGAGACTGGCTTCTGCTCCTGGATGTTTTAGCTAAACCTTGAGTGTGAAATCTCATCCTCAGAACAGGGTTTCCCCCCCAAAGAGTCCTGGCTCCAGACCAAGATAGAAACTAGAAATTAGAGAGTTTCTTTGGACATTTCTGACCCATTAGAAAGTAACCATTCTTAAAAACTGGGCAAAGATTTGGAAGGCATATTTTCTGATTTCTCAGTAGGTCCATCAAATCCTGGCCTTGACTAGTCCCATCTTGATCCATTTTTATCTCAATCTATTTAAAATACTGCTGCAACAAGATCATTTCCTTGGCTTGGCACTTCAACCACATTCCTGCCCTCTCAACCCCCAGCCACTGGCTTCCCCTTCTCCACTGCATTACCTGCCTTCACTTCTCTTATAACGCTATTTGCTATTAAGATCCTGGCTCCTGCTTCTGCTCCAGCTCTGGTGCCAGCCCTCAGCACCTCTTGACAAATTTTCCAACAGGAACCTTCATGTTTTCCCCTAGGCTGCCCTTTATGCATGGAAAGAGCTTCCCATAAACACCTGCAAAGCCACCTCATTGTCTTTCTTCAAAGCCCGCTTAGCACTCACCTCTGCTGGGACACCTACAAAAAGTTTGACAGTGGCTAGGGCGCTGCTGTGCCACATCTGATCAGACCAGATCATAATTATCTCATTGTTACTCTCTCTGTGCCCCCTCACTCTTCTTGTATCCACCTTCTGTCTCATCTTATACTTGGATTGCAAACTTTTAGGGGCAGGGACTCTGTTTGTACAGCACCTAGAACGACAGGGGCCCCAATCCCTGCCTGAAACCAGTAGGCACTACTGCAATTCAATAGACCATAATTCCTAATGACAACCATTTAAAATCATTGTGTTTTAGATACTGAAACTTCTGGCCTTTTTTACATTTGAATGCATTCAGTAACACTGTCACCAATGAATGCTCCATAGGTTTGAAGCATTCATTGTTCCAGCTGGTTAAAATGCTTCTCTTTACCTAGGGGATACCAATCAATTCAGTCACACCACTGAACAAATACAGCTTCTGACTCCGATCCATATTCTGAAGAGCCATTGCTGTATCCTGTTACAGATTAACATTGTTTTGGAGGAAGTAGCAGATAGGTTTGTATGTTTGCTCTTTCCCAGTGTTACATTTTCCACACAAGGGAGTTTGGGCCATTGTTCTTGTGCCACGACACTGGAACAAAACCAGTCAGTTAGTGAATTTATGTTGTGTTTTCCCTCTGTTGCATTTTTGTAAAAGTGATTCATCCAAACAAATAACATAGCTGGAGTTGACGTACCTTATGTCGAGTTACCATGGGGTCTACACCACGGGGGGAGGAGGAGGCAACGGGAGAAAATCTCCCATCGACTTACCTTACTCTTCTCATCAGGGGCTAGAGTACAGGGGTCAACTGGAGAGCGATCTGCAATTGATTTGACGGGTCTTTACTACACCCGCTAAATCGACCGCCGGTGGATCAATCTCAGAGCGTCGATCCCGGCTGTAGTGTAGACCTACCCTGAGTGGGAACTCTCAGGAAGTAACTCTGAGAGGACATCCAGGCATGTGTCTGTGCTTTCTGCCACTGGAAGAAAGAGAAAGTGGGGGTGCCAATTCTCCCAGATTCATCACCAGTCTTACAGCAATATCGGGTGTTTTTTCTTAAAACCTCAGCACCAGTAGCCATGTGATTAGGTAAAAAAATCTCAGTTTTCATTTTTTTTAAAGTGCATTTCTAGTAGAGTAGGTCAAAAAAAATTGACAGCACCTTTTCCTGTCAGAAAATGCCCTTTCATCAAAATGTTTCTCAGGTCCCAAGATGGAACTGAAAGAAAAAGAGAACTGGTTGGGCACTCATGTGGGAGACCCAGATTCAACTCCCTGTTCTGTTTTATTTGGAGCAGAACCCTGACCTGAGGTTTCCCTCATGCCCTACCCACCAAGCTATAGAGTCAGTCTCTCTCTCTGGGACAGTGAATAAGTAATTATTTATACAAAGTAGAACAACTTCAGCAGAAAAGATTGTGAGAGACTTATTCTATCGCCCTTTGGTTGGGGCACATGTATGGGAGACTTAGGTTCATGCTTAATTCTCAGCTTAATTTGGAGAGTGCTCCAGCCACTGGACTATTGCTATAATGGGGTGTCTCTCTCTTTCAACCATATTTCAAAAGTTCAAAATATTTCACAAAGCAGAATCATTGCTTTCCAACCAGCCCTCATTTCTAGCCATCAGGAACAGGAGGGCTGATGCCTAGGTACCCTCCTCCAGTAATTAGTAGATGTAGTTCTGTTGCTTACTGAGCTCATGCCCTGCATCATAATTCTAGTGACTTTTCCTGCTTTTGCAAGTCCACTAATCAACACACCCCAGGGTCACGTAACAACAACAGAACTGTTAGTGTTGGTGAAAGGGATCTGTCTGGGTAGATAGCACTGGAACAATCACATAGGTAGCATACAAACAGAAGTACTGCATGCTTCCTTATCCTACCCTCAAACCAACGTGCCTCAAACCAGCCCAGGGAGACCTCTTCTAGAGGTGAGACGATCCAATCAGTTCTTGGCCTCTCTGATGTGACCTCCATCAATGGTGCCACTCGGGATGGTGCCTTCAGAGATGTGAACATATCTGCCCAGTGGTGATCTCCACAGGGTTCCTAACCCTTTTCACATAGAAAGGGTACTGTACTGCCATTTTAATTAAACTACTTTGTGCCAGCAGCAACAAGTTATGCTAATGAGACCTACACCGTGAACAGTGCCCATTGCTTAGTTTAATCTACTTAAACCTTGGATATATACTAATTACTGTACAAGTAAATGCCTTGGTGGTCATTGAAATGAAAAACAGATGATAAAGGGAGGAGATCATTTGTGACCCTTTAAGCCTGGGCATAATATTTGGGTTGGCATCATTAATCTTATGGTCAGAAAAGTACAGCATCAGCATGTTTAATGCAAGAGAGAACTGCTAGCAATAAAGTTTCTTCTCTAGAAGAACTACAGTGCTCATTGCAAACAGTAATTTCCACATTTTTCTCTCTTTCCCATCATTAGGTTCCTTTTTGGCTTGACTAAGTCTGAATACACTGCCAGTTCAAAAGCCTTATCCATCTCCCTCTTGAAAACAAAACATGAACTGAACAGAAGCTATTTAAGTGTGTTGTTCTCTTCAAGATGACCCCTTAGCAAGGGCCGTTCCTATGTAACTTAAATAAACCTTTCTAAAACGATATTTTGAGCTTCCTGGGAAATGATCGGTTGCTTCCTGTTGCGCCTGTCAGATGATTGTTTCCAACAACACTTTAGACACACATGGTGAAATCCTGACTCCACTGAAGTTAAAGGACGATTTGCCACTGATTTTGATGGGGCCAGGATTTCATCCATACTATCATCCCAAGCTGGAAACTGTTTGGCCTGACTTATTTAACTATGGCAGAAAAGGACTCATCTCGTCTGAAAGGGTTTCATATCAAAGTTTTGGTGTCAGTATTTAACAGAAAGATGGACTTGTATGAAAAACATTTTTGGACTACTTGCTTTTCCCCTCCCTAGTCATTTGAGAAGCCATCACACTTAAAACTCCCCATTGCATTTAAGGAGCTATCACATGAGGAAGGAACTCTTAGTAAATACCATTTGCAGAGCTGATCAAACTAAATAATGGATGTTATGAATCCCGCACCTTAAATGTTAGTGAATCATTTGCAAACTCATCCTCCTGATTTCTACCAGTGCCATTCTTAAGTAGTCATTGATTACTTTCAACCACTATTTTTTAGCCTATTGACTGTTTGCAAACTATTTCCTTTAAATATTCAATGTACATGTTTTGTGATTGGTGACCTGAAGCACAGACTATTGCTTCTGCTCCCTGGGTGACTGAACATTTTAAAACAGGGGACTAGCAAATGACAAATAATAATTTCAATACTGTGCTAAGGCTTTGTGGAACATTCAGGATACTCAGATGTCATCACAAATCCCCAAAGGTTGTCTGAATACTCGATAATAACGAATAGTCCACCAAAAAGAGCAAGTTGCAACTGGTGCTTTTATACAGAAAAAATATTTGAGAGTTTGGATTATTTTAAGCAATTCAGGTAATTCATTACCAGGGCTAATGAAATAATACGCATTCATAGAATTCTGCTAGAAATCCATCAGGGCCCTAAGTCTTGTTATTGCTTATGCTGAATGTGGGTCTCTTTCTCCTCTTATAGAATCATAGAATCATAGAATATCAGGGTTGGAAGGGACCTCAGGAGGTCATCTAGTCCAACCCCCTGCTCAAAAGCAGGATCCATACCCAATTAAATCATCCCAGCCAGGGCTTTGTCAAGCCTGACCTTAAAAACTGATAAGGAAGGAGATTCCACCACCTCCCTAGGCAACGCATTCCAGTGTTTCACCACCCTCCTAGTGAAAAAGTTTTTCCTAATATCCAACCTGAACCTCCCCCACTGCAACTTGAGACCATTACTCCTTGTCCTGTCCTCTTCCACCACTGAGAATAGTCTAGAACCATCCTCTCTGGAACTACCTCTCAGGTAGTTGAAAGCAGCTATCAAATCCCCCCTCATTCTTCTCTTCTGCAGACTAAACAATCCCAGTTCCCTCAGCCTATCCTCATAACTCATGTGTTCCAGACCCCTAATCATTTTTGTTGCCCTTCGCTGGACTCTCTCCAATTTTATCCACATCCTTCTTGTAGTGTGGGGCCCAAAACTGGACACAGTACTCCAGATGAGGCCTCACCAATGTCGAATAGAGGGGGACGATCACGTCCCTCGATCTGCTTGCTATGCCCCTACTTATACATCCCAAAATGCCAGTGGCCTTCTTGGCAACAAGGGCACACTGCTGGCTCATATCCAGCTTCTCATCCACTGTCACCCCTAGGTCCTTTTCCGCAGAACTGCTGCCTAGCCATTCGGTCCCTAGTCTGTAGCTGTGCATTGGGTTCTTCCGTCCTAAGTGCAGGACCCTGCACTTATCCTTATTGAACCTCATCAGATTTCTTTTGGCCCAATCCTCCAATTTGTCTAGGTCCCTCTGTATCCTATCCCTGCCCTCCAGCGTATCTACCACTCCTCCCAGTTTAGTATCATCCGCAAATTTGCTGAGAGTGCAATCCACATCATCCTCCAGATCATTTATGAAGATATTGAACAAAACCGGCCCCAGGACCGACCCAGGCACTCCACTTGACACCGGCTGCCAACTAGACATGGAGCCATTGATCACTACCCGTTGAGCCCGACAATCTAGCCAACTTTCTACCCACCTTATGGTGCATTCATCCAGCCCATACTTCCTTAATTTGCTGACAAGAATACTGTGGGAGACCGTGTCAAAAGCTTTGCTAAAGTCAAGATACAATACATCCACTGCTTTCCCTTCATCCACAGAACCAGTAATCTCATCATAGAAGGCGATTAGATTAGTCAGGCATGACCTTCCCTTGGTGAATCCATGCTGACTGTTCCTGATCACTTTCCTCTCATGTAAGTGCTTCAGGACTGATTCTTTGAGGACCTGCTCCATGATTTTTCCGGGGACTGAAGTGAGGCTGACTGGCCTGTAGTTCCCAGGATCCTCCTTCTTCCCTTTTTTAAAGATTGGCACTACATTAGCCTTTTTCCAGTCATCCGGGACTTCCCCCATTCGCCACGAGTTTTCAAAGATAATGGCCAATGGCTCTGCAATCACAGCCGCCAGTTCCTTTAGCACTCTCGGATGCAACTCATCCGGCCCCATGGACTTGTGCATGTCCAGTTTTTCTAAATAGTCCCTAACCACCTCTTTCTCCACAGAGGGCTGGCCATCTATTCCCCATGTTGTGATGCCCAGCACAGCAGTCTGGGAGCTGACCTTGTTCATGAAGACAGAGGCAAAAAAAGCATTGAGTACATTAGCTTTTTCCACATCCTCTGTCACTAGGTTGCCTCCCTCATTCATTAAGGGGCCCACACTTTCCTTGGCTTTCTTCTTGTTGCCAACATACCTGAAGAAACCCTTCTTGTTACTCTTAACATCTCTTGCTAGCTGCAGCTCCAGGTGCGATTTGGCCCTCCTAATTTCATTCCTACATGCCCGAGCAATATTTTTATACTCTTCCCTGGTCATATGTCCAACCTTCCACTTCTTGTAAGCTTCTTTTTTATGCTTAAGATCCGCTAGGATTTCACCGTTAAGCCAAGCTGGTCGCCTGCCATATTTACTATTCTTTCGACACATCGGGATGGTTTGTCCCTGTAACCTCAACAGGGATTCCTTGAAATACAGCCAGCTCTCCTGGACTCCTTTCCCCTTCATGTTAGTCCCCCAGGGGATCCTACCTATCCGTTCCCTGAGATATGTAGAATGACTTATTTAATGTTGTTTTACCTTTTGTAGGAACCAAAAAGAACTTGACATTATGTAAGAAGCTGTTAAAATATACTGAAAAAAGTATGCAACAATGAAGTAATGTGGTAAACTCAGGAGCCTGTTCCCCATCTGCTCAGAATGCACCCATCTCGCTGGTGCTGGGGAGTGGGGGTGGGGGTGGGGGAAGGGGAAACTGGTCAGCTGTTTATTTGTGTACTATAGTTGCATAATGGTTGAGATGTGATGTATTAAGGCTAGCCACTTAATGGTTCACTGAAAGTTTGCGACAAGCTTAGGCTCATCCTATGACTGATGCATTCCCTTACAGATAACATTGTTGTAACTTGCATTGCCTCAAGGTTTCCTACTGGAGATGCTAAAAGGTGGAGTCAGGCTAAGCTGCTTTTTCAGTAAACAAAAGCAATTTTCCCTTTTAACAGTCTCTAGAACTCATTTAGATCATTTTTATGATTTCAAATTTGTGCATGCTTATCACATGACAGAAGGACAAAGACTGCTTGAAAGTGTTATCTTATACATGGGCCCAACGTTTGGATCTCAGAGGAGAATTAAATGTGACAAACATGAATCCCTTTCAAAAAGAGTAAATGTTTAAACAGTCTGTGGAAGTTATGCACCCAGAGCTCATTACCAAATAACAGGGTTTGTGCTTGTACTCTTTGCAGATGGCTGAAAATTACACACTTTCAAAATAGGCACATTAACAAATAACACGATTTGTGCTTTCTAGTCCTACATCCTTCAAAGCTTACCCTGCAGAAGTGAAAAAGCAAGAGTAGCAGGAACACATAAAATGAATGCACCAGGACAACAAGCAAAAGCAATTGTCTTCAGGGACACACTTTTTCCAACACACATCTTCACCCCCTATAAATGCAAAGGTAGGCTACCTTGTTAGGCTAAATGCTACTACTCTCCTGGGTTTTGTTGCTGTATTTTTCTTTTTCTCCTTTGAAATGGAAAATTAATGAAAAAATTAAGATTGTTGGGGGAAAATGTGTCAACAAAGTTATTGTCATACGATATCCTCTTCCCCTTTCACCCTTGATCATCGTATAACAGGTGCACGCAGTCCTATGGCCAAATCCTGCTTACCTTTTTTCTGAAGATTGCTCTCAGGGGCCATATTTACAGTGACGTGAGCGGATGAAATGCCATTGATTTCAAGAAAGGTGCATCCATTTATGCACACGATGAATTTTAAGACTACTTACATGAGTAAGGTGAACAATATTCGGCTCCTGTTGCCACTGATGGGTAGGGAGTCTTTTTTTTTTTAATAGGAGCATTTCCTAGTACATGATATTTGTAGATCAAAAGGCTTAATACAAAGAATTACGTTCCCAAGCCATAACGGTTTAATACAAGCAGAAGGGTGTAATACAGAGAATCATTACCCAGACACATACATTTATGAAATGATTATTGGGGTAATTGCCTGCCTTTTTAACTATGGACCTTGGGTTTGAGAAAGGCCAATAGTGCATCCATTAGCAAAGCTGCTGGCTGAATTCTGAATATCTCGAATTGAAGATTTTCTTTTACAGCTCCAAGTACTTGCTTGCTCTTTAGAAAAATGTATATGGCACATTTCTTTCAGTCTCAAGGCAGAATACAGATGCCGACTGGCATCCCATCTTCAATAGGTGACTACATAAAGGCATTCAGGGACACCAGCTTCTGACTTGAACGGCTGGCATGCAGAGCCCTTTAGTTTGCCCAGCTTGCTGGTGTGCTAACTTTTAATTGAACACTTTTCACTGGGAGGTTTGGAAACTTTGTCAATAGTTTTATTGTCATCCAGAAATTAGATCTTCTTGGGTTTAATGTCTCCTTGTCTCACATTCTCTCTGTGTGCTGAGTGCAGATTTGGAGCTCAGAAGCTAGTGCTAAAAGGCTTCATTTTCTTTCCCGTGTAACAAACCCTATGCACCTTATTTTCAGCTTCCTTCCTTCACCTCTCTCACTGTAAAGATATATTTGAACAGAACTTCAACAACAATTTGGTGGTTTTTCTTTACTTCCTTACCAGTGACCAATCCAAAAAACCCAGAGCTTTCTAGTACCTTATTTTCAAACAAAGCAGCATATAGACCTATATGTTTGCACTCAATGGGAGGTTGGAATGTTGTCCATTTTCTACAGCTTAGTTTTGATTATTGATTCCTCCAAGGATTTTGTAACTACAAAAGGTCAACTGACTCAAAGCAGCTCTGAGCATCAGAAGACAAAAAAATACATCCTATGCAAAGTTACCTCAATCTGACCATGTGCTCTCGAAGATCGGATGCTAGGGCAAAAGTTGGACCAAAAGAGGGGTTGGACTGCGTACACTGGTAATAAAAACTCCTAGAAGCAATGTTATGCAATGCTGTCAACAGAAACACTAGCCTTTCCTTGTAATCTTCCTCCTCTCTTTTTATCCATCATTAGCACCACAGGGAGAACCCTTAACAGAGCAAAATATTCTTTAAGCTAGAATTTGGCAGGCTGTCTGCACCCTGGGAAGACTTAATTTCAGGCTAGGCTTTGGCCTAACAATTGTTTCAGACGAGGCAAGTTTGCAAGGAAATTTGTCTTCACTAGAGATGAAGAGCATGAGTATAAATCATGAGAGACTCAGGTGAAGTCAATGGAATTGTTATGGTGAAGCAAGATCAGGGTCAGACCCTGTGTGTGCTAAGGCATCTTAAGCAACAGGATGAAAGTGATCTCCTCCAGAGATTACATTTTCTACCTACTCCTATCTCCTAATACATTTAATTTTCTCTACCTTTTCAATAACGCAGTTGTCTAAAAGCCATTAGACCCTGCATGACTGGTCATGGGTTAGCAATCAGCTATCTTATACAAAGAACTGGGGCTGATTACATCAAAATAATGTGGTCCGTGGTTATCCATTTCAATTTTTTAATGAATTTGCTTCAGATGTGTTCCTTTTTGCTTCTTGTGACTATTTTACCAGTATTTATCAAAAGAGCAAATTTTAAACAAACTAGATACTCCTGGAAAGTATCAAAATTCAAGTCCATAATTGGAATTACTCACATCAGAAACTCAAGTGTAAGAAATACACTCATCCAACCATGGAACAGAAACATACCAGGCCACATGCAAGTCAAATAGAACTAATTCAAGTTGCAAACCTTGAATATCAAATGCTTGCAACAGATTGCTCTCCAATAAGCTGTAGATGAAGAATGAATTCCAGAAGTTATTCAGCAAACAGGTCAAGGTAATTATAGTTTCCTCGTGGACAATTTGCAAATGGCAGATGAAGTGGCATTTGTTGATTGTTATTCTTTACAAATTATTCTCCCACCTATACTTATATGAAAACATGCAGACTTCTGAGGTGGACTCTGTAACATTTATACCATGTGTAATGTACAGCTCCTGGAGGACGGGCAATTTTATGCAGCAATCTTGCACAGAAAAAAAATTCATGCTAAATTACTAATGCAGGAGGACTTTATTCACTGTCAAAAGATTAGGGAATTTCTGCCATTTCATATTCAGTCCACAGTCACTGCTGTAGCAATGAAGACACAAAGAGCCTGTTATAAGGTTTAAACAGACAATGTAATCTCTTGGTTAAGGACTAAATTTTTACATAGATTTTTAGGGGAAGTATTCACCTTTGTGTGACATTACTGCAGGAATTAGAGTTAGGAAATAGGAATAGCAATAGGATTGCTTTCCACGTCTCTTTCTTCTGATACCCTTATGCATCTCTTGTTCATGCTAGGAACAGAGCTATGTTTCTATGACACATCTTACAGAGCAAAATAAATGGAGTTTGTTTTTCATAAACTGCACTCAAAATTCCTGGTTGCTGGGTTAACTTACAAAACAGTAGTTAGGCCACAAGACTGACAACTTCTTTGATGATATCTCACCTGCCTTGGACGGGTATTGACCACAGAAAATGTTACTGGACACAAATGGAAAGAAATCTTAATGCAATAAAACATCTGAGCAAGCCAGACCATCAGGTGACCCTGCAGACTTCTTTAGAGCATGTTGCAGATGGCCTCATCTGATACACCACACCTTATGCAAGATAACAGATTTATTTTTTTTTACTGTCTCTCTCTTGATAATTTTCTTTGTTCATAATCTCACTTCTATGGAAGTGTTAGTTACAAGTGACTTTATTCTTTTGAATACATATTTATTTCTAAATGATACATAGAATATTTTTCACTCTCCATGCATATTGTCAATTTCCTTTTTCCTGTTAATCCTCTCAAAAGTAAGTGGAAAGTTTTGAAGGTTTATTAATATTTTTACTATTATAGAGGTAGCATAGGTTTGACTGTTCATCTTGTTTACTGTATGAATCATGGTTAGGTCTAGACCTGACTGACACAGGATTGTTAGTACCCCACCCTATTCTTGCCTTGACCTGCCTCCTTCCAATCTGAAGTACGTGCCACTTGCAGGTTTTAAGCAAAATAGCCCCCTGGAATGATATTTGCAAGGTGATGACAACAATGTCACCTTGTGATCTATGGCATAATCATTCATCTCTTTGGAACAGCTATACAGGGCACTAGCTATGAGCTCCAGTGTATACACTCAGAGTTACAATTTGCTCTCCTCACCTTCTTTACCTGTTAAATGGACTAATCTTCTAGGGTGGAACTAAAACAGAGTTGTTGGTACTACAGACCTTATTAGAACTAGGTCTATTGCACTTCATTTTTTCCAAAATTAATTTGTTTTCAAATTAGAGGGTTCAAATGGATCATTTTTTATTAGAGGCTCTTTTGCATCTTAACAACTTTGCAAACAGCACTAGGTCCAGCTCATAAGCAACTCCAGTTCACACACAAACAATACAGTTTGGGTTGGATTTTTCCTTCTTTCTTTTCCGCATACTGGCCACAGATATAAGACTGAAATAATGAGGAAGAGACAATACTGCCTCAAGAACAGGTTTCAGACAGAAGGTGAAGGGTGGGTTTTGTCAGGAGTGTATATTTGATTACTTACGTGGTGTCTGTAACCCCAAGCACGTAGCAGCTTATTTACTACATCTCAGAATACAGATTAAGAACAGCTACCCACTGCAGGGAACATTAATCAGAACCCGCTGCTTCTGCCACAGGAAACATCCCAAACTATTTTGTGATGATTTGGTCTGAAGAAGGTGAACTTGCCCCAGTAGCAGACAACTTCCTGAGAAATCTTGCAGTGAAGGGGGTAACAGCAGGTGAAAGGGGAAAAGAGAGGAGGTATCTGGGAACTAAAGAAAGGGAGAGTGGGGAAAAGGAGGAACATTTATTGGGAGCAAAGGGAAATGCATCCCGCAATCTCGAAGGCTTTGTCCCACATGGTGGCACAGTCTCACCTCTTTACTCACATAGTAGGACTGATTTGGAAGTAAATGAACATACTCCTCTTCATAACAGCCTCATATTGCTCTCTCTCCACAGTCAGAGGCTGTCCTTCCCTGGAATGGCTGAAACTCAGAAAATCAGTTTTGCTTTGCTTGTTATTGGGACTGATTGCCCTGGTGGGGATCCTGAAACAGCACTCCACATACAGCAGGTCACTCTGCATCTCGGTCCAGAGCCTTAGGGAGCCAGGTTTCCACAAAAGAAATTGGGTTTGGAGATTCCTTACCCTCCAGTAGAGTGAATGCATGAATATTTCTGTGCCTGACCTGATTTTCCATCCATTCCAGGGGGCATTTCAATGCTTTATTTCCCTCGATGAATACAGTTGAGAATTCTTTTCTCTTTGCTGTTTCTTTCCGATTCTCTTTCACTATTTGGTCTGAATTTCTTAGGTGTTCCCCACTCCCTTTCCTAGTAACCCTTTCAGCAAGTTTGCCCAGTTAGGAATTCAATCATTTGTATCATTCAATCCACCTAGTCACTTTCTCTAGTGAGTCTTTCGAAAACCTGCTGAAAGGTGGGCCAAGCTGCTGAGAGCGAGAAGAGGGGATGGCTCTGTGCCCGGGGACCCCGTGTTGCCAGCTGGCAAAAGACACAGGGTGTGCATAGTGTTTTACAGGGATACCCTGGGTCAGATGTCTGCATAGCTCACCAAATGGTGGCATGTGAGCTCCCTACCAAGAGCCAGTAGCCCACTAGTCATCACAATCATTGCAAAAATATATGCATGGAAAATATTCAAGGAGTTATGTATCTATACTGAAAATGATGCTCTTAAGATCTTGGAGTTAAGGCAGGTCACCGAGGTAATGTACTTTGGAGATGTTCCTTTCAGGCAGGAAGTAACTGACACCTGTCTCCCTGACTGACCATTGGTGTCTTGTCTGCCTCACACAGTATCATGGAATCATAGAAGATTAGGGTTGGAAAAGATCTCAGGAGGTCATCTTGTCCAAGCCCCTGGTCAAAGCAGGACCAACCCCAACTAAATCATCCCAGCCAGGGCTTTGTCAAGCCTGACCTTAAAAACCGATAAGGATGGAGATTCCACCACCTCCCTAGGTAACCCATTCCAGTGCTTCACCACCCTCCTAGTGAAATAGATATGCCTATTTGCATACCGAACCAGGTGTGAATTGAGAGATTGCTGGAAATCTACAGGATGAAACAAACAGCAGCGGGTTTCCTGTTTAGGAGTAAAGACAAAGGATTGGTGTGGTGTACAAAGAGACACACAGAATTCTTCACCTAGGAGGCAAACTCACAGTGTACTTGTCTCATGAAAGAAAGGTCACAACCAGCCTGCCTGTAAGGCACTGCAAGGATTTGGGATGAACAATAGTCTTACAAGACATCAAAGCATCTGGATAATAAAATCTAGGCTCTAGAATGCATGTTATGATTTTATTTTATATGTAACCATTTGTTTTGCAATACTTCTACTTGCTACTACTTGAATCTCTATGGGTTATTAAATAAACTTCTACTTGATTTCACTATAAACAGATCTCAGTGCTGTGTGTTAAGTGGAGCAGTGATCTGAGGTGGAACTGATAAGTTGGGGTTTACTGTTTCTTTGGAAGCAGAGAATCTGTGAATACTGCGAGTATCCAGTGGACCAGGGGCTGGACACTCCTTGGAGACGCTCCAAGGGCTTAGAGGCTGGAGTGTGCCTATCGCTAACCTGCAGCGTGAGAGTGGGGCCTATGAGGCCTAGAGGGCACTACTTGTTGGGGAGCTGACCCCCGACAGACACAGACAGGGCTTCTTCATGCTAAGGGCAGGTGGTAGTGAGGTGCCTCCCAGACCTGGTTACCCTCAGGGAAGAGTCACACCTCAGCTGTCAAACACCCCAGTGAAGAACAGAATTTACCCACTGTGCTCCACTCACAGCTGCTGCTAAGCTGTAGCCATGGGCTAGGCCCACTGAAGCCACAGCTCTTCCTCTGGCCCACTGACAGACATTTCTTGGCCTTCGCCTCACCGTGGCTTCCTGTGCCATCCTGTTGTGAGAAGCAACAGTGAGTATGTGAATGCACGCCAGTTTGGTTGCACAGCCAGCAGATTCCCTGCATAGGGATTAAGTGGTGCAGGGCCTCTTGCCCTCCACACCTGGTGAAATTCACCCTTATTGCACCATGCCTTTGAAAAAGAGGCTGAAAACATTGGAAGGACTTTTTGGTTTTTTGCAACTGCATGAGTAAAGGAGTGGTAGTCATCCTTCCCAAGGATGCAGAAGCCCAGCCTCACCCCTGATCATTCTTTCCCTCCTTAGTTTCCAGTTTGCCGGGCCAACTGGTTAATGCAAGTTGAGCAATACGATTACATAGCAGGAAGGTGCTTCTCAGAGACTCGCCTTTCTCAAGAGGTATGACTCCACCTGGTCATGTACAAGACGCTTGTCATTCATTAATTACGCGGGGCGGAAGGAATACATTACTTTTCAAGTCAAACCACTAATGTTTATTAAAAGCATCAACCTAAATGGGTTTGCTTCTGCAGGAAGAATCATTCTCAATCTGCTGGTGTTGCCATCCCGGTTCAGCATGTCAATGCCGCCGCACGCTGTGTCCGTTGTGTGAGAAGTGTGTCTCAATCTCCCCCGCACTCCACTCTGCCTTTCTCATTCTCTTCATGAATTACTGCTCCTAGCTATCAGTCTGAAAATCCCAGCCCACAAGAGGAAGCATCCTGCCAAACAAGTGGAGAAATAAAGACATTTCTATCAAACTTGTTTGTGCCATGAAATATGATGCTGCCACTTGCACATCATATCTTAAAGGCCCGATTCACCGTACTGTAACACAAGCAAGAATGAAAGCTATCCCTGTATGCTTGAAAAATAAGGGACCTATTTGCTCTGTTTTTCAGTGTATGCTGCATTTCACATTTACATCTCTGTTAGAAATATTAGGTGCCAGATCCTATTTTGTAAGTTACATTTACCTCTATTTCTATTTATCCATTACAGGGTCAGATCCAAAGAATGAAAAGTTTAACACAGTTCGTAAATGTGACAGCCGCCATCTTGGCAACTCACTGGAGATTGAAATGGGGACCTCCAGAGCTAAAAGCACAAGCTGCTAAAGGTCTCTAGCTAGGGTTGTAGCAAACTCATATGCTCTGCAGATCAGGCACGGGGGGGGGACCTGTAACACGCTTACCAATGGGTTACATAGGTATCTCTGAAACTCAGTGATCCTCAGCAAGTCCCACAAACAAGATACAAACTTTTCCAAAGGCTGCTACTGAGTGGCTTAAAAACCGAGCTATTGAGGAACTAGCTGTGCACCCTTGAGAAAAGTGCCTATTCAGCAAGGTAATGAAGTAAGTGCTTGAACTCAACTCACTCACATGCTTAAAGTTAAACATGTGCTTAAGTGCTTTGCCAAACTGGAGCCAAAATCCTTATATTCCTTACCCTTAACTGACAGTAGCTACATTTCTTAAAGAAGTTAGCTAGCTCAGGAACACTGAAATAAACTGGTAATTTGTAATGAAAGGATATAATCCCTTTGTTGATATATTGTAACATGGTTACTGTGAGGGCTGAGAGAGGGAGTGTTCTCAGCTTAATACCTAGGTACCAAAGATAGATAGCAGCCACCCAGACATTACCCCAAAAGTACTGTCCTCAAAGGACTGCTAGCACAGGAAGTAATTCTGAGAGGAACTCAGGAATGTGTCTAATGTCCTGCCTCAGGCAGAATATGTGAGTGTACCATCAACATACCCAGCAGCCAGATGCTGCTTCCGTGCGCTCTATCAGCAGTCAACAAGAATGAACTCACGCCTGCTGTCATCTTTCTGGGGATTGTGCCTATTGGCGCTAGTGCACCAACACGTAGACCACAAGGTCACATAACAAGATGCAGACAAGGTGCAGCTTGAGGAATGTGAATCGCTTGAATCCCATTTCAGATTCTAAAGATGCTGCATGTCCATCCTTCCGGTGCCCTCACACACCGAGCAACATCTTGCAGGTAGGGATGTGGCCAAATGGTGCATGGCAGGCCTCATCTTTAATACAGTAAGGCAGCCCATGGACACTATGAAGTAAAGCACATAATGCTTCATCTTTATTCTTGGCTACTCAAACCAAGATGGAGATGCTAGAAGTTGTAATCTCTGTGGGCTGCACTTAAATATTAAAAATCAAGGCTGTTGCAGTCTTCTCCATTCTATTCACAGTATATAGCATTTGCAGGCTCTTGGCAAGTTGCCCGCGTAGCCCTTGATTGCGTACAGCTCGGGTGCCCTTGCTCTGTGAGTATGTGCAACACAGCCTCACACAAGAGTGACAAATGGGAAATCTGCTCCATTCTAAAGGTGCTATCTAATATAGAACTGAAAGAATTAATTTTTGTACCAGCCACTGTCTCTATGCCTCTTATCTATCTAAGCCAGAAAGTGACTAGACAATCAGTTGCTACTTATTTAAAGGGAGCCAGCCAATCTTCTTTAAACTTCGTTCGTGTTTACTAGCTCCAAGCAGATAACAGTGGATTGATCCAAGTTCACAATATAGCACACGTATCTAGTAATCTAAAAGGTCTCATCTGTGGGGATAAAATGGCTGATTCCATATAGGCTCTGAAATTATTTGCTGTTTCTCTAGCACCCATGTGAACTAGACTGACTGATTTAATAATTAATGCATTCACAGAAGTAAGCAGCCTTTAAAATATACTGTGGTAAACCGATGAAGTGAGCTGTAGCTCACGAAAGCTTATGCTCAAATAAATTGGTTAGTCTCTAAGGTGCCACAAGTACTCCTTTTCTTTTTGCGAATACAGACTAACACGGCTGTTACTCTGAAACCTGTGGTAAACCGCTTTCACTAGCCCTTTAAAATATCCTTAAGTAACACCCCCCCACCCCCTGCCCAAAAGAGAGAGAGAAATCAACTTTTCACATTGCATGGATAATGCTGCTTTGCCACAGGCCATAAATAATAATAAATAACTATTAAGTGGCTTTTCTCTATTACTGTTGATTTTGAACTAGAACTGACCAGAAAGCAAATTCCATTTTGCAGCAACTTTCAAGGCATTTGAACAAAAGCAAAACTTTCTGAATATTTTTGTAAAGTGCGTGTGAGTGTCTCGCCTGGGATATGATTTGCTGCTCTGCCTGACTCAGCACAGAGGTTTTCAGTTCAGATTACCCTGAATCAGGCACAACAGGGACTCAACCCTGGTTCTCCCACATCCCAGACCAAAACCCCAGCCATCTAGCTACAGAAGATCCGCCACTTTTTATTAACTTCCTGATGAAACTTTTGTCGAAACTCATACATCTCTAGGAAATGTGTCAGCTTCCAAAAACAGCACGTTTCACCAAAATTTCATTTATGCAAAAATGTTTCAACTGGTCCTATACTGAACAATGGTCGGGACTGGGTTTTCCCCAAAAGTGAAAGCACAGTGATTATACACTCAGAACACTTTAAATAACAAGCGACAGCAAGTGAGAATCTGGAATGAGCCATTTGTTTTTTACCAAGGTGACGGAAAATGGCTTAGACAATATTGTAGCGGTTGCTAGTAGGGACTGCTAGAGTTAAGACAAAGCAGTTTTCATTACAACCACTTTGCTTCACACACACTGGTGACTTTCTGAAACGTTCACCTTTTTCAAACTTGCGCCTATTGTCATTGAAATTTTCCAGGCTTGGGCTCTACCCCAAAAGTGAAATTTGGCTGGAAAGTTTGAATAAATATTCTCTCAGTAACTTTTAA
The DNA here is from genome assembly GCF_965152235.1 of Eretmochelys imbricata. Taxonomy (NCBI): domain Eukaryota; kingdom Metazoa; phylum Chordata; order Testudines; family Cheloniidae; genus Eretmochelys; species Eretmochelys imbricata. Next base: position 116,969,749 of record NC_135577.1, read on the forward strand.
AGTGTGGTTTCACGCTGAAAAGTGACTGTAGAATTGGCACCAGGTGTTCCATGTTTATTGGCTCTCAGTTACTTCTGTAGTAAGTTCTCTCATTTGTATGGGATATTTTTTCCAAACTGTGAACTCTGAAAATTCAACCTGGCTTGAAAGTCAAAGGATGCTGCTTCTGGCTCACGCATCATTACCCATAATTCTGATCCAGCTGAGGTGTATTATCTGTGTAGTTAAAGTGCTATTCAAATATGCATCATCTGTACACCTTGAGGTAAATGGTATGTAACATGAACTTAATAACAGTATTGATTATGCAAAAGCTAGAAAAGTATCCATCTCACTCTTCTGTAGCTTTGATGCCTCTGCAGTGCTGAAAAAGTAAAAAATGAAATAAAAGCTTTGGTCATTAAAGGAACCGGACATGATTTATCACACTTAGGGAGCAGATCTGATGTGTAGCAAGGGGCCAGCTTACAAAATCACTTTTCAGAATACAATCACGCTAATGACAGGAGAGTGGAAATAATGCATACCTTCCCAGCTGTGTTTAAAAAAAAAGCATAGCATGTTATTTTGACAGTAAAAACAATGAAGTTTGAAGCTTGGAATACCTCTATCCCTCATTGAGGACTATCACCTGAGCTCGAGTTGAAAAAAACTGCCGCCATTCTAAAACTGAAATGACTGTGTAGAAAAAAATGTTCTGAAATCTGTGTGTGCACCCTGCATGCATGTGTTGCTAGCTAATTCACATTTGTTAGCTCAAGGAATCTGCAAGCTCAGAGCCCAATCCTATAAGGTGCACCTGTTAAGATGGACTGACCCCCCTCTCCCCAGCACCCATAGCTTCCTAATGATGCAGATGGAGCTCAGAACCTCATTTGTAAGAAGATGCTTACAGGTTCCACTGATGAATATAACAACCCCTACAGGGAAAAGAGCTGTATTACTGAGTGGGGGGAACTTATCCATAGTTCAGGCTGCAACGAGCTTCTATTCTAAAACCTGAATTTATCCTCCTGTAATTTTGGCTTAGAAAATAGGGTTGCATGGGAAAAATTGCTAGACTTCCTATGAAGGTTAAGGCAAATGTTGGTGCAAAGGTTGAGGAAAATCCATCAAATGATTTTTGAGTTACAAGACGTTAAAAAAGGTTATCTTGCCCACATAAGATACACATTTCTTTATCGTGGATAAAAATAACGTGCTTGTTCCCTTTGTGGGCATATCCATTTTATTACATCCTTAACCATTCATTTCCTTGCTTTTAAGAATCTGGGCGTTATAAATGATGGGATAGGTAAGTCAGGCAGTCATGTACCAACTTCATTGGGTCTTTTAAACAAAGGTTTGCTTGGTTTTGTAATAGAAGAGTATATAAAATGTGCAGACAAAGCCAAGTGAGCTTGTAAGAGGGACAAGCAAAATAGTTATATAACAAGGATCTTATATGTTCTTCATGCTAAACTGCTCCAATTATTTTCTCTTCCTTTTCTAAAACCTAGGAAATTAACAGCAAAAATCTTGTATTAATGCAAAATAAGTCTGTCTAGTTAAAAACCAGAAACATTAAGGGTCCAACCCTGGCCCCATTAAAATCAATGGGCATTTTACCATTGACTTTAACGGAGACAGGATTTCATCCTAAGGGTTTATCACAGTAGACAGGAAATGCAAGAGTTCAGATTTCAACAGCAAAGTTAACTTAGCCATTTTCCAATATGTAGTATTTTCTATTCCTGCTTTTTATTAAACTTGTAGCTGTATATTACTGAAAATGTCATAAAAGTATTTTCTAAAAGCTAAGTAAGGCAATCAAGTTAATATTGCTAGTGGCACCTACACTTTTGCCTCTCATGTGCGATTTTAAGTACACTATCTAATGTTTCATTAACAAAGATTTTGCATTTCACTTTAATAAAGGTTATTCCATTAATCGGGGGGGGGTGTTTATTGCGCTTATCTCAAATGCAAAAATACATCCTCATACATTCTGCTCAGGTTTAGTATAGGTCTGTGTGAATTGTGTGGATTTAGATTCACAATGAATTCACAAACTTATCCCTCCAGGCTCATTTGGAGAGTTAAAACAAGCATGGGCTGCAGGTTTGCCTAAGTACTGAGCCTAAGTTCAAGTGGCTTCAAAGTTCAGTGTAAATATTTCACAAAGCCCTTGTTCAGTAAAGGGCACAGCTAATATAATCGTATCTGGAGTGTTCGGAATCATTCATCGATTATACCCTTTTTTTAATTCTAGGATGTAAAATTTACACTTGTGATATAAACCCCTGATATAAGACATTTCATATTTTTAGTTCCTATTCTACCATGTTATTTCAGTCTCTGGACTCCTCCTCCTACATCAAACATCCGTGAAAAATCATTTTTAAAGGTGAACGCTTTTAAAACACATTAGAATTCTGTATAGGTTCCCCTCAAACCCATTGTTAAAGCCACTAAACACATGGAAATAATTAACTGTTGCAAGAGTGCTTGCATTTTTACTGGGATATCAGCTCTTTCTTTAGGTGTGAAAAATGGCAGTATTTATTTATTTAGTCTTTTCTACTATCATGTTTCCTAGATCTTTTTCTTGGCTTTGAATCATGCAGTTATAGGAATCTGCAATCTTAGTCACACTCCATGGAATCTAGAGAACGTCACTTCACTGCTACTATTCCAAGAGCTGAACCTTTGTCACTGTTGGCCAATGATTTAATCAGTGCAAGGTCAATGCAATGCAATGCAGTGCAAGGTCCCTTCCTGTGGGAAATTCTTCTCAGAAGCGACTCCCTTGCCTGTTGCTTTGAAACACAGAAAGCTGTTTCTGGAAACTGTGGATGCCATTTCACATGGGGATATCAGGGATTAAATCACAACCATCTGAGCATAATGCAGAGAGCATTACACACCACTGAACCAGCGGGAGAGTGAGTTGTGTCTAAAGCACATGGGTCTCTAGGCTAAGAACTGAAATAATTCTTAGAACCAACTCTGTACGAGGAATTCTGCAAGTCTGGCCCATTGGATTGACATAAGAGTTTCAAATCGACATAATTATGTCAGTGTACACACTACAGCCTTGCTCCCACCGATGTAAGTGCCCTACTACACTGATATAACAACTCCACCTCCATGAGAGGCACAGAGCTTATGTCAGTGTAGTTAGGGTAACCCAATGTCCCTGTAGACATTGCATTACTTACATCTATTGGCTGTCATTCTTGTCAATTTCACTTCCTCTGGACCTATGACATTGACAGAAAGCAGGGCTGCTGCTTGGTCTCTGCTCCAAGCCACGCTGCCACCCAGGTTCCTGGCTCCCCACTCCGACCTGGGCTGCCACCCGGGCTCCCTGCCAGAAACACAGCAGCTGACTGGACTCCAGGCACAGATCTACCGGCTGGGAGCGCCCAGCTGCCCCAGCGGGCTCTCAGCTTTCCCTGCTCCCCAGTGGGAGCACGGCTGTGCTTAGCGGGCAGCTCTGCACCGGGAGTCTGGTCTGCTGCCCCGTTCCTGGTGGGGAGCTGGGAGCCTGGGGGTTGGGGAGGCGGGCGGCCAGGCTCCCGGTGGGGAGCTGCGCACGGAGCTGAAAGCCCTGGCTCTCAGCCCCCCAAACTGCCTCTCCTAAGTCAGTAGAAGTGCTCCTGGTGAGGACGTGCACAGCCGACAGAAGAAGGGCAGTGTGGACATGAACCACCGCAGTAAATTGACCTAACATAGGTCAACTTAAGTTTATAGTGTAGACATGCCCACAATCAAAATAAATGTAGATTAGTAAATATAGATATGCTTGGCAGTACTTTTCATCATGTACATATCTATATGAATCTGTGTCTAATCATACCCTAGACAGACACTTAATACACAGCATTAGCTCAGACAGCAGCCTGCACAACACAGACAAACCCCATTTCCCATACTACTTTGTAGTCTCTTCGTAAGTTTATTGTGCAATCTTACAAAAACTCAAATCCCTTTTAGAGTAGAGCTCAAAACAGTGTACTTTTTACTGTGTGATGCTCTCTGGGGTTCCCACTTTCTGATAAGATCTGAACAAAGCATTATGTGTCATTGAACAATGAGGGAATGGAAAAAAGATTCCTCCAGGGAACAGAGTTTTTCTAGTCTTGAAAGCGTTATGGACTACCTATGGAAAGTGTTAAGTATTTATACTCATGTAAAAACTCCATCAAAGTCAGTGAAGTGACACTAGTGTCTGTGAGATCAGACTCGGGCCCTCTACGTATATTCCATCAAACATCTCCCTAGTCCTGCTAGCACTGCAGAGTCACTACTATGAGAGACAACAAGGAGTCCGGTAGCACCTTAAGGACTAACAGACTTATTTGAGCATAAGCTTTCCTGGGTAAAAACCTCACTTCTTCAGATGCATGGAGTGAAAGTTACAGATGCAGACATAAATATACCGACACATGAAGAGAAGGGAGTTACCTCACAAGTGGAGAACCAGTGTTGACAGGGCCAATTCAATCAGGGTGGATGAAGTCCACTCCCAACAATAGATGAGGAGGTGTCAATTCCAGGAGAGGCAAAGCTGCTTCTGTAATGAGCCAGCCACTCCCAGTCCCTGTTCAAACGCAAATTAATGGTGTTAAATTTGCAAATTAATTTTAGTTCTGCTGTTTCTCTTTGAAGTCTGTTGGTGAAGTTTTTTGTTCAAGTATAGCTACTTTCAGATCTGTTATAGAATGTCCAGCAAATAAGTGATGGTCACATAAACACCACCCTATACCGGAAACCTACTGACCGCTATTCCTACCTACATGCCTCCAGCTTTCAGCCAAACCACACCACGCGATCCATTGTCTACAGCCGAGCTCTACGATACAACCACATTTGCTCCAACCCCTCAGACAGAGACAAACACCTACAAGATCTCTGTCAAGCATTCTTAAAACTACAATACCCACCTGGGGAAGTGAGGAAACAGATTGACAGAGCAAGACGGGTACCCAGAAATCACCTACTACAGGACAGGCCCCAAAAGGAAAATAACAGAACACCACTGGCCATCGCGTACAGCCCCCAGCTAAAACCTCTCCAGCACATTATCAACGATCTACAACCTATCCTGGAAAACAATCCCTCACTCTCACAGACCTTGGGAGACAGTCCTCACTTACAGACAGCCCCCAAACCTGAAGCAAATACTCACCAGCAACTACATACCGCACCATAGAAACCGTAACCCAGGAACCAATCCCTGTAGCAAACCTCGTTGCCTACTCTGTCCCCATATCTACTCTAGTGACACCATCAGAGGACCCAGCCACATCAGCCACACCATCAGAGGCTCATTCACCTGCATGTCCACTAATGTTATATATGCCAGCAATGCCTCTCTGTCATATACATTGGCCAAACCGGACAGTCCCTATATAAAAGAATAAATGGACACAAATCAGACATCAAGAACACACAAAAGCCAGTGGGAGAACACTTCAATCTTCCTGGACATTCTATAACAGTTTTGAAAGTAGCTATACTTGAACAAAAAAACTTCACCAACAGACTTCAAAGAGAAACAGCAGAACTAAAATTAATTTGCAAATTTAACACCATTAATTTGCGTTTGAACAGGGACTGGGAGTGGCTGGCTCATTACAGAAGCAGCTTTGCCTCTCCTGGAATTGACACCTCCTCATCTATTGTTGGGAGTAGACTACATCCATCCTGATTGAATTGGCCCTGTCAACACTGGTTCTCCACTTGTGAGGTAACTCCCTTCTCTTCATGTGTCGGTATATTTATGTCTGCATCTGTAACTTTCATTCCATGCATCTGAAGAAGTGAGGTTTTTACCCAAGAAAGCTTATGCTCAAATAAATCTGTTAGTCTTTAAGGTGCCACCGGACTCCTTTTTGTTTTTGTGGATACAGACTAACACGGCTATCCCCTGATACTTGATACTATGAGAGAGTTAGCTGGATTCTATTTTAACTCACACATCATCAGTAGATTTATTAAAATAAATCCTGATTGCAAAATCTTCACTAATAGCATGACAAGGAAAGACCACAGCTCAGCTGTCTGAGCCCAGGCTGAATTTGCAAGGCTGAGTTTCATATTGCAAGGCTGGCAATATGAAAAAATGTCATCTTACTTGTAAACCAGAAATCACTGAGCCAGAATACATGGAACCCTACAATGCCATTTGTGGCTGAGTCACTTTTGAGATTGGAAACAGACTCATAAGAAACACTGATAATATTTAAAACATGTTAAAGCAATTAACATCAGAATGAACCAGAAAGAAAAAACAAGAGGAGGAAAAATAATAGCAATTAAGAAGACTTACCTGCTAGAAGAAAGAGAGCAGTAATAAGCAGTCACCAACTGCAAAATGGCCATATTAGCAAAGCAGCTGTTTGCCTTGCCCAAACTTAAAGGGCAAGACCCCAGAAAGGCATACTAGGAAAAAGTTCTGATTAAAAATCCACACACACTGAGGAGGAATAGTAGGGACTAGGCAGTCAGAAAGAAAGATACTTCTACAGGATGGAGCTGCAGCGGTGTACCACTATTGTAGCAGAATTAAAATGTTGGTAATTGCTAAATATGAAAGTTCTGGGTCTGTCAAAGTGGCTCATACAAAATAGTTTTGGGTGTTACAGTCACTTTAATAATCTATTCTTACAAAGAAGTGTTCTGTTTTATTTTTGTTTGGTTCACTGACAAGAGCAAGTCTGCACAGAGTCTACTTGTCATGGCAATACTGCAACAACTTTACACACAGCAGTAAAACTACTTAAAGGGACACTGCCCGAATGCTTTAAAATTATTCTGAAAACAACATATTTACCATCACTGAATTATTTTAGTCTGTTATACCCATACAGTGATTTGGCATGTGGAATTGCACTGAAATGCTTATTAAACATAAACATACAGATGGGGAAAATGAAACACTGAGAGAATCTCATCTGGGAAGAAGTGTATTCTGCTGGAGTTGGCTAGGCCCAGATCCTCAAAGGTATTTAGGTTCTGAACTTCCAGAACCTAAACACCTTTGAAGATCTGGGCCCTTATGCCTAGCAGTTTAGAGACCTGTGTTATAATGGTGCTTCTGATACTGACTCGCTTGGGCAGTTCATTCAAGTCGTTTTTCAAAAGTGATTGCTAATAATGGGTGTCTCAGATGCCTGAGTTGATACTTTAGGTGTCTCAAGTTGAGCACCAAAATTAATGGGTATTTTTGAAATGTAGATCTTAATATCTCTCAGCCTCACTTGATCTAATTAACAGGGGGATTGTAAGACCTAACCAAATAATGGGTGAATCCTGGCGCCAGGGAAGTTAACCATATTTGCAAAGTGTTATAAACGTACAAGTATTAATACAGCCTATTGGAGTAGAGGTGGATCTCAACACTGTGTTCCCCCCTGCCCGGCCCCCAGCCCATACAGACATTGTTTTTTCTACTGATTTTTCAGTGTCCCAGATTTCCTAAAAGACTCATCAACTTTGCCAGTTCTTTATTTCTCTCAACTTCTGTTATGTTCATATGTCTCAAAGTGTCGCCAAAGTTGCTGTTGACTGTCCAGAATGACCCACAATAAGGCATATCTCTCTCATATACCTGTATTCTATGTTTAGGTCAAACAAGGAAACCTACAAGCAAATCCTACTATGCAGGCCTGAAAATCCATCAACACACATAACTTCACCTAATCTCCTTCAAACTCAGTTTAATTGTTAGATCTGAATGAGATCTACAAAGCAAGTCAAGTTTGAAGAAATATATTCAGGCATTTTTGAGATATTCATGCACAATATTTATAATTTGAGAGTGATATGGTTTTTAATACATGGATCATTATCATCATGTTACAGTGTCTCAGGTGTGCTGGGTTCCTCTAACTCAGAGGTTCTCAAACTTCATTGCATCGCGACCCCCTTCTGAGAACAAAAATTACTACACAATCCCAGGATGGGGGACCGAAGTCTGAGCCAGCCCGATACTCACCACCTCAGGCTGGGATCCAAAGCTGAAGCCTGAGTTCCGCCATCCCGAGTGGGGCAGGCAAATCCAAATCCCAAGGGTGGTGGGGCTTGGGCTTTGGCTTCAGACCTGGACCCTAGCAAGTCTAACACCAGCCCCATTAAAACGGGGTCGGGACTTGCAACCCGCTTTGGGGGTCCCAATCCACAGTTTGAGAACCACGGCTCTAACTACAGCCAAGGAGACTAGGTTCCCATCTTGAAGAGTTTGCAATCTACTTTTAAAGAAAGAGGCACCAAACAGAGAAGCAAAATGGTAGGGAAGAGTTGAGGAGGAAGGACAGGGTCTACAGCCATACTGGGCAGGGATTATGCAGAACTCAAAGTCTGACATTTTCTGTCACCAAAAGATTGCTTCTGGGCAGACAGCAAGCATAGAAAATATCAATCTAAAGGAATATGATAAAATTATGAGCAACTGAAAAAGGAGGGTGGCGGTCATAATGGAACATGGAACTTTATCTACAGCAGTTGCTAGGACTTCTGCTACCATACTCTGGAATACACAAAGGCAACATGTGACTTTTTCCCTTAAAGCAGGACACAACGTGCAACTAAACATGCCTGTCATAGTCAGCTTGAGATGTCTGGAAACTAATGACCACGGGAATCTGCAGATGCTAAATTATTCAGTGATTAGGTGTTAGCTCATCATAGCATAAAGGATGTCACACATCTGTATCACATGCCTCTGTATTTCTCCCTTAAAAACAGATTTATTTTTCATTAAAGAGCTGCCAAAATAATGGGCCAAATTCTGCTCTCATGTACCCATGCAACTCCTAGCGTGTACACACACGCACACATACTCTTAAATCCAATACAGTACAATGAATATAGTATCCATTACATCGTATCATATCAAACACTTCATCTTAAAATTGATATTAAGCAGAGGTGGGAAGAGGCTGTAAATGTAGAAACATACTATTTTAGGCTCTCTTGCAACTTCTTATATTACTGAAATGTTTAACTTGTTTAGAAAGTCAGAGGGGTCGGGAAATTTGCCCAGAACAGTTGCCAACTTAGTGTGTATCTAATATTTTGAATTCTCTAAATATAGGTCTTTATTCTGGAATGAGCATGGACTGAGGAAGCTATTCTGCTATTTAGTGCCTGGTTCTCATTTTTTCTTCCTAGATGCAGGGTTCAAACTGTGAGGGAAATAAAGGAACTGTTCTCCCAGTTAAAGTTAATTTCTTCAATAAACAAGTAAAGAAGTTCCAGTTGTAAAATGGATTTTTTGTTCCTTTGCTTTGGAATCTTAGTTTCTACATAGGAATTGCCATATTGTATCAGGCTGGTGTCCATCTAGCCCAGTATCCTCTCTCTGACAGTGGTAAATACCAGATGAGAATGCAATTGTCCGTACAATGGACAGTTATGGGATAACCTACAAAAAGTGAAGTTTCCAACTGAGTGGGGTTAAGAAGAGGCTTTCTGTGCCCAGAAGCATAAGAGTTTCTATCACTTATATTTTATCCTGCCATACACAACCACAAAATGTTCTTACTAACCACATTTATTTCTAATCCCTTTTTGAACTCAGCTAAACTCTTAGACTCAGTGATATCTTGTGACAGCAATTTTTCAAGGTTACTGATGCTTGTGTAACAAAAGATTTAAGTTTTAAATGTATTGCCTCTCAGTTTCACTGGAAGTTCTTTTATGATAAGAGCAAATAAGCAGCAGTGACTGATTTACATCCTCGAACCCAGGGTGGATCGGGACCCAAAACTGGGTCACCAGAATGTTTCAAAGGGTTGCATGGCAGCTCCTGTCCCCCGGGGCCAGCTGGACTCACCTCCCTGCTCCAGGCAATGCAGCCTCTGGGGTCCCAGCACCACTCAGGTTTAGCCCAGCCATCATGATGACGGGAGTCCAGGTAGACCAAATTCGAATGAGCGGCACTGCAACCCCAGGAACCAGGTCACAACTCCACTCTCACAGATTTGGTCCAGTCAGAGGGGCCAAACTTGAGCAGCGCTGCAACCCCAGAAATTGCAACACCAAGCCCAGCCAGCCCCACAGCACAGGAGCTGCCTCTGTGGGGTGAGTGCCAGGCAGGACCCAACCCCCCCCAGGGGCCAGGATCTGACTGAAACCACCCCAGGGCCTCCACCCCCAGACTAGTTACTGGGTCACGACAAGCCATAAACATTTACAAATGGGTCCTGAGGCCAAAAAGCTGAGAACCATTGCTCTACCAGATTCATTATTTTAATATCTCTGCCTCATGTTTGTCTCCTCTCTCAACTAAGCAGTCCTAATGCTTCCATCTTTCTCCATACAGAGCCTTCCATTCCTTTTAGCATTTTTGTTTCCCATGTCTGCTCCCCTTCTTTTTCTCCTTGGTCTCTTTGAGATGGGGTGACTGGTACCAAACACTGCACTCCAAGGGAGAACGTACCGCTGAGTAATAGGCTGGCATAATATTCCCAGACTGGTTTCTATCCCATTCCTTATGCATCCTAATGTTTTATTTGCTTTCCTGCTGGTGGTGCACGCTGAGCTGGGGTTCGCACTGTGCTGCCCACAATGACACCCCTGCTGAAAGTGGGCCGGTACGGCATACCGGTAAGAAGCCAGTGCCGGCCCATACACGGGGGGCAAAAGGGGCAGCGATGTTAAAGCGCCGCCGACGGGGAAGGCAAAAGGAGCAGCCGCCCCGGAGCCGTCAATTTAAAAGGGCTCGGGGCCTTTTAAATTGCCACCAGAGCCCCAGGCAGTGTGGGCAAGGCAGCACAGATGGGCTGGCTGGGGGAGGCTGACCCCCCAGCCCCGCCCCTTCCACCCAACGCCCCATCCCTTCCGGGGGCCCGCCTCAGAATTTAATATTACTTTCACCCCAGCACTCCTGTCTTTTCTTGAGTGGTTACAGTTAATTCTACATCAAAGAGAGCTAGAGGTGATTTGTACTGGAGTCCATCAGTTTCACTGCTAACGCAGCAAGAAGCGTAGCTCAGATTATTCATGATTAGAGGGACGTGGGGAGCTCACTTCCCATACAGGGCTAGGCTGTGTTTGGCCTTTGTGCAAATGCATAGGATGACAGGTGCGAGGAGCTGCCTCAATCCCTGCACTCTTAGGGAAGTACCAGGCACAGCTGTAGTCTCCTGGTACAGGGGAATAAAGACCCTCCAAAAGGGGCTATGGAGGAGACAGGGCCGTCCCTGCTGTACTCCCTGGAGCTCCTGGAAGGCCTACTCCTTCAGCTCCACAGTGACCCTAACTCAGGGCTGGATATAAATGAATCAATGTAACTCAGACAGGGCAGGGAGATAATCGAGGGGAGGGAGCTAACTACCTGGAGGAGGGCCCTTTGTACAGCTGGCCAAAGCAAAATCCAAATAAAACCATCCAGAAGAGTGTAATAGGAGAGGTGACGGGGGAGAGAAGAGAGCTCAATTCTCAAGTGCTTTGCTGAGAAGGGGAGGGATGGAGAAGGACAGAGGCGGCTCGGCACCTGAGGCGCTGCCTTAACTCAATCCACAGGAAGATTAAATCAAAGTCAAATTAAGATCCTTTCATCCTGATGCTGTGTGTTCTTCACAGCTGTTCATTAATTAGCAGAGTGCTTCCATTTCCTGGCTAAGAGTTCCATGAAGGCTGCAGGGGGCCATGCCAGGTAGTGCATATTCCAAATACCAGACTCCTTGATAGCAAGGGAAACACTTCAGGCTGGCCCCAGCAAGCCCATGAACAGCCCAGTGGCCACCGCAGAAGAATAAAGGCCAGGTGCTATGAAAGGCGTTCTCTTATGTTAGCCAATTCCTTGTTAGTATAGTGGTTAGTATCCCTGCCTGTCATGCAGGAGACCGGGGTTCAATTTCCCAACCGGGAGGCAAACACACCTTTTATTGGGGGGAGGGATAACTCAGTGGGTTGAGCATTGGCCTGCTAAACCCAGGGTTGTGAGTTCAATCCTTGAGGGAGCCATTTAGGGATCTGGGGCAAAAATTGGGGATTGTGCTTGCTTTGAGCAGGGGCTTGGACTAGATGACCTCCTGAGGTCCCTTCCAACCCTGATATTCTATGATTCTATGATTCTGTGTGCTGCTGGGAAAGGTTACTAGGATCCCTGACTGAGTGCTGCTACTGAAGACGGGACAGAAGTCAGAGACAGAGTCAGGATCAAGAGAGGGCTTTTGATGAGTGGAGGAAGGCAGGAGCCAATTTTATAGGGGAAGGTGCCAGAGGTACAGGAATTCTAGTCAGCTGCCCTCGTGAAGGGAGTGAACAGTGGGGAGACAGGACTAAAGGAAGCAAAGAATGTATGGAAATAAAACATTTCCCTTATTTACGCCCTAAAAGGCTTAGAGCTTTGGGATTATGCCAAGTGCCATTTTGTGCTCAGGAGGCTCTTCCTGCATTTGGGGTGCTATCTGTGTCAGGTACTTATATATGGCCCCCATTACCATAGTATGGGACCACTTCCCAATCTCTAATGCATTGTTATCCTCTGAACACCCCTGTGAGGTAGGGAAGTGATGGGGGAACTGAGGCATAGAGAGACTAAGTGATTTGACCAAGGTCACATGGGGAGGCTGTAATGGTTCAGGGAATTGAACCCATCTCTTCCAAGACCCTGACTAGCACCCTAGCCCCTGGACCATCCTTCCGGAGAATTTTGCATTGTAAGTTGTGTTCATTAACATGACTAATTTTCTCAGTGTTTTCATAATGTGGAGAGGAATGTGACTCAGAAACTGCTCATCCATAAATGACTTGTGAATTGTTCATAAGTCATCAGAACAGGATAGTTAAGTACTTTCACTACAGTATATGCTATTTGCTTTGTACCCTCCCACCTGTTTAGTGGCAGTAGTGTTTTAAAAAATCTGCAAAACTATTTTATCCGGCACTTATTATTTGTATTATCATATTGTTTTAGAGGCCCCTACCAAAATCAGGGGCCCCTTGTGCAAGGTACTGTACAAACACATTGTAAGTGACAGGGCCTGCCCTCAAAACTTTATGCTCTAAACAAACAAGGGTTAGGGGAAGAATTATCCACATTTTAGAGATAAGGACTGGGGCAGAGAGAGATTTAGTGACTTGCCAACAGAAAATATACTACAGCTAATGTGATGCTGAGATGCATAAAGAGAGGAATCTCAAGTAGGAGTAAGAGGTTACTTTATCTCTGTATTTGTCACTGGTGCAACCTCTGCTGTAATGCTGTGTCCAGTTCTGATACTCACAATTCAAGAAGGATGTTAATGAATTGGAGAAGGTTCAGAGAAGAGCCAAGAGAACGATTCAACCATTAGAAAACATGCCTTAAAGTGATAAGAAAACTGATTGAGCTCCTTTATTTTAACAAAGAGAAGGTTAAGGGGTGATTTGATTACAGTCTATAAGTACCTACGTGGGAAACATATTTAATAATGGTCTCTTCAACCTAGCAGAGAAAGGTGTAACATGATTAATGGCTGGAAGCTGAAGCTAGACAAATTCAGACTGGAAATAGGTGTAAATTTTTGACAGTGAGGGTAAAGAACCATTGAGACAATTTACCAAGGATCCTGGTGGATTCTCCATCACTGATAATTTTTAAATCAAGATTTGATGTTTTTCCAAAAGATCTGCTCCAGGTATTATTTTGGGGAAGTTCTCTGGCCTGTGTTATACAGGAGGTCAAACTAAATGATCACAATGATATCTTCTGGCCTTGGAATCTATGAACCCAGATCTTCTGAGCTTCCATCCAACAACCCAGACACACACCCAGCTCCTACTCCTAAATATTGGCATAGCAATGGGTCTGGCTGGCCCTGTGTTATTAAAAAGCCATCCATGGTCTTTAATAAAAAGGGATACAATCTGTACAATGTGGATTTGGTTTCTGACTACCGCAAAATCCTGGTTTGCAGGGATTTTACTTTCACCTCAGTCCATATAAAAGTAGAGGCTATTTAAAAAAAATGCACATTCAGATTTCAAGACTCCCCCACATAAAGGTCAGGGGTGCTAGAATCCAGAGGTTTGTTGGGGGTCCCAGCTCATGTTTCTATTTTAGCTCTTTTTAAAATATTCCTGGATTTATAGATTTTATGGCCAGAAGAGAACATAATTAATTATCTAGTTGCACCTCCTGCATAACACAGGCCACAGAACCTCACCCAAGAATTCTGACCGACTCCTGTGCTGTGAAACTCTCTCACCACACACCTCTGTGAAAATATATCAAGTCAAGAAGAACTTCTGAACACCTCAAAATCCCATCGGAATTAAGGCATTATCAAAACACTTCAAAATGTGGGAAACCCATTACACATTTTCCTTGGTTTGAACAAAATAATTAGTGACCTCTTCTCTGAAACTGGCAAGGTGGAAATATTTTTAAACACAGAGGGCCTGAGTCACCACTGCCTGGTTTAAATAAACTAAAAGCTGGTTGACGGATAGGTCTCCAAATATAATTGTTTAGTGGGGAATAATTATTGAGCAGGTGTTTCTAGTGGGGTTCTCTCCAGGATCCATTCTTGGCCCTATGCTAGGTAACCTTTTTATCAATGACCTCGAAGAAAATATAAAATCATCACTGATAAAGTTTGCAGATGACACAAAAATTGGGGGAGTGGTAAATAACAAAGAGGACAGGTCAGTAACACAGAGCAATCTGGATCGCTTAGTAAACTGCGCGCAAGCAAACAATATGCATTTTAATACAGCTAAATGTAAATGTATGCATCTAGGAACAAAGAACATAGGCCATACTTGTGAGATGGGGGACTCTGTCCTGGGAAGCAGTGACTCTGAAAAAGATTCAGGGATCGTGGTGGACAGTCAGCTGAACATATGCTCCCAATGTGATGCTGTGGCCAAAAGGACTAATTCAATCCTTAGGTGCATAAGCAGGGGAGCTTGAGTAGAAGTAGAGAGGCTATTTTACCTCTGTATCTGGCACTGGTGCAACTACTACAGGAATACCTTGTCCAGGTCTGGTGTTCGTAATTCAAGACGGATGTTGACAGCTCAGAGAAGAGCCACAAGAATGATTAAAGCATTAGAAAATCTGCCTTACAGTGATAGACACAAGGAGCTCTATCTATGTAGTTTAAGAAAGAGAAGGTTAAAGGGTGACTTGATTATTTATGTACCTATATGAGGAACAAATATTGAATAATTAGCTCTTCAATCTAGCAGAGAAAGGTATAACAGGATCCAATGACTGGAAGATGAAGCTAGATAAATTCAAACTGGAAATTGGCATAAATTTTTAAGAGAAAGAGTAATTAATCCCTTGAACAATTTACCAGTTGTGGCTGACAAAATCGAGGAAGCGTGACGTCTCTGGTTTGGACACATGCAGAGGATGATTGAAGGGGACCTGGTGAAGAAAGCATGGCAGGAAAGAGTGACAAGAAAGATACCCTGAGGAAAGCTGAGGAAGAGATGGATGGATTGCATCAAAGAGAAGCAGAATGACCTTAATGCTCTCTTGGACTGACAATGGCAGCAGATGCTTGCACGATGATCTGACCCCACTTTATGGGAGAAGAACCATTTATCAAGGGTCGTGGTGTATTCACCTTCACCAACAATTTTTAAATCAATATTGGAAGCTTTTCTAAAAGAGCTGCTCTAGGAATTATTTTGGGGAAGTTCTACGGACTGTGCAATACAGGAGGTCAGATTTGATCATCACAATGGTCCCTTCTGGCCTTGAATCTAGGACCGTCATTGTGAGGACTTGGTTAAGTCACCCAGAACTGTAAGCCACTGTGTTACCGCTCTGCCTAGGCAATAGTGAGCTTTGCTGCCGCTAAGCTATGGATCAGCTCCCTGACACACCAGCTAATCTTCCGTGCTAGCAAACTCCTCAGGACTCTGCCAGTTCAAACCTTGCCTTGCAAGTAACATCAGTGAACCCCAATTCCCAGGTTCCCCAGAGAAGTCTTTTTGCAGTGCCCAGACCCCCTCACTGGACCCTCACAGAAGTTACTAAGCCCTGGTCTACACTAGGAGTTGAGGTCGAATTTAGCAGTGTTAAATCGATTTAACCCTGCACCCATCCACACGATGAAGCCCTTTTTTCAACTTAAAGGGTTCTTAAAATCGATTTCCTTACTCCACCCCCGACAAGGGGATTAGTGCTTAAATCGGCCTTGCCGGGTCGAATTTGGGGTACTGTGGACACAATTAGATGGTATTGGCCTCCGGGAGCTATCCCAGAGTGCTCTATTGTGACCGCTCTGAACAGCACTCTCAACTCAGATGCACTGGCCAGGTAGACAGGAAAAGGCCCGTGAGCTTTTGAATTTCAATTTCCTGTTTGCATGATCACCTGAAGCTTGCCACACTGGCCAGAGCTCATCAGCAGAGGTGACCATGCAAAGCTCATCAGCAGAGGTGACCATGATGGAGTCCCAGAATCGCAAAAGAGCTCCAGCATGGACCGAACGGGAGGTACGGGATCTGATCGCTGTTTGGGGAGAGGAATCCGTGCTATCAGAACTCTGTTCCAGTTTTCAAAATGCCAAAACCTTTGTCAAAATCTCCCAGGGCATAAAAGACAGAGGCCATAACAGGGACCCGAAGGAGTGCCGTGTGAAACTTAAGGAGCTGAGGCAAGCCTACCAGAAAACCAGAGAGGCGAACGGCCGCTCCGGGTCAGAGCCCCAAACATGCCGCTTCTATGATGAGCTGCATGCCATTTTAGGGGGGTCAGCCACCACTACCCCAGCCATGTTGTTTGACTCCTTTAATGGAGATGGAGGCAACACAGAAGCAGGTTTTGGGGACGAGGAAGATGATGATGATGAAGTTGTAGATAGCTCACAGCAAGCAAGCGGAGAAACTGGTTTTCCCAACAGTCAGGAACTGTTTCTCACCCTGGACCTGGAGCCAGTAACCCCCGAACCCACCCAAGGCGGCCTCCCGGACCCGCCAGGCGGAGAAGGGACCTCTGGTGAGTGTACCTTTTAAAATACTATACATGGTTTAAAAGCAAGCATGTTTAATGATTAATTTGCCCTGGCATTTGCGGCTCTCCTGGATGTACTCCCAAAGCCTTTGCAAAAGGTTTCTGGGGAGGGCAGCCTTATTCCATCCACCATGGTAGGACAATTTACCACACCAGGCCAGTAGCACATACTCAGGAATCATTGTAGAACAAAGCATTGCAGTGTATATTTGCTGGCATTCAAACAACATCCGTTCTTTATCTCTTTGAGTTATTCTCAGGAGAGTGATATCATTCATGGTCACCTCGTTGAAATAGGGTGCTTTTCTTCAGGGGACATTCAGAGGTGCCCGTTCCTGCTGGGCTGTTTGCCTGTGGCTGAACAGGAATGTTCCCCGCTGTTAGCCACGGGGAGGGGGAGGAGGGAGAGGCTAGCCACATGGTGAGGGGAGGCAAAATGCGACCTTGGAACGAAAGCACATGTGCTGTGTATGTAATGTTAACAGCAAGGTTTACCGTGAAAGAGTGTACCCATTGTTCTAGAAAATGTGTCTTTTAAATACCACTGTCCCTTTTTTTTTTCTCCACCAGCTGCATGTGTTTCAAGGATCACAGGATCTTCTCCTTCCCAGAGGCTAGTGAAGATTAGAAGGCGAAAAAAACGCACTCATGATGAAACGTTCTCTGAGCTCATGGTATCCTCCCACACTGACAGAGCACAGACGAATGCGTGGAGGCAGACACTGTCAGAGTGCAGGAAAGCACAAAATGACCAGGAGGAGAGGTGGCAGGCTGAAGAGAGTAAGTGGCGAGCTGAAGAGAGGGCTGAAGCTGAAAGGTGGCGGCGGCATGATGAGAGGAGGCAGGATTCAATGCTGAGGCTGCTGGAGGATCAAACTAATGCACTCCAGTGTATGGTTGAGCTGCAGGAAAGGCAGCAGGAGCACAGACCTCCGCTACAGCCCCTGTGTAACCAACCGCCCTCCTCCCCAAGTTCCATAGACTCCTCACCCAGACGCCCAAGAACGCGGTGGGGGGGCCTCCAGCCACCCAGCAACTCCACCCCAGAGGATTGCCCAAGCAACAAAAGGTTGGCATTCAATAAGTTTTAAAGTTTTAAACTTTTAAAGTGTTGTGTGTCCTTGTCCTTCCCTCCTCCACCACCCCTCCCAGGCTGCCTTGGCAGTTATCCCCCTATTTGTGTGATGAATTAAAAACGAATGCATGAATGTGAAGCAACAATGATTTTATTGCCCCTGCAAGTGGTGATCGAAGGGAGGAGGGAAGGGTGCTTAGCTTACAGGGAAGTAGAGTGAACCAAGGGGTGGGGGGTTTCATCAAGGAGAAACAAACAGAACTTTCACACTGTAGCCTGGCCAGTCACGAAACTGGTCTTCAAAGCTTCTCTGATGCGCACCGCGCCCTCCTGTGCTCTTCTAACCTCCCTGGTGTCGGGCTGCATGTAACCAGCAGCCAGGTGATTTGCCTCAACCTCCCACCCCGCCATAAACATCTCCCCCTTACTCTCACAGATATTGTGGAGCGCACAGCAAGCAGTAATAACAGTGGGAATATTGGTTTCGCTGAGGTCTAACCGAGTCAATAAACTGCGCCAGCGCACTTTTAAATGTCCAAATGCACTTTCTACCACCATTCTGCACTTGCTCAGCCTGTAGTTGAACAGCTCCTGACTACTGTCCAGGCTGCCTGTGTACAGCTTCATGAGCCGTGGCATTAAGGGGTAGGCTGGGTCCCCAAGGATAACTATAGGCATTTCAACATCCCCAACAGTTATTTTCTGGTCTGGGAATAAAATCCCTTCCTGCAGCTTTTGAAACAGACCAGAGTTCCTGAAGATGCGAGCGTCATGTACCTTTCCCGGCCATCCCACTTTGATGTTGGCGAAACGTCCCTTGTGATCCACCAGTGCTCACAGCACTATTGAAAAGTACCCCTTGTGGTTTATGTACTCGCTGGCTTGGTGCTCCGGTGCCAAGATAGGGATATGGGTTCCGTCTATGGCCCCACCACAGTTAGGGAATCCCATTGCAGCAAAGCCCTCCACCATGACCTGCACATTTCCCAGGGTCACTACCCTTGATATCAGCAGATCTTTGATTGCGTTGGCTGTTGCATCACAGCAGCCCCCACAGTAGATTTGCCCACTCCAAATTGATTCCCGACTGACCGGTAGCTGTCTGGCATTGCAAGCTTCCACAGGGCTATTGCCACTCGCTTCTCAACTGTGAGGATTGCTCTCATCTTGGTATTCATGCGCTTCAGGGCAGGGGAAAGCAAGTCACAAAGTTCCATGAAAGTGCCCTTATGTATGCGAAAGTTTCGCAGCCACTGGGAATCGTCCCAGACCTGCAACACTGTGCGGTTCCACCAGTCTGTGCTTGTTTCCTGGGCCCAGAATCGGCGTTCCACCGCATGAACCTGCCCCATTAGTACCATGATGCCCGCAACACTCCGGAAGTCGACACTAGCCTCGGTACTGTGGAAGCACTCCTCCGAGTTAATACACTTAATGCACTTAGAGCATTTTGTGTGGGGACACACACAATTGACTATTTAAAAACGATTTCTAAAAAACCGACTTCTATAAATTCGACCTAATTTCGTAGTGTAGACATACCCTAAGTTCGCTGCCTTCAAAAGACAGAATGTTTGGCTGAGGATTTTACCCTTTTGTTTATACCCAGCACTGAGATGGTTTTGTAATAAACAAGCCTAAGTTTATTAACAGAGAACAGATATTTAAGTGATAATACATGGGAATAGAAAGCACATATGTGGTTACAAGTAAAGTGAAACAAAACACGCTTTCTAGTGACTAAAACTTACAGTCTTTGTTTAAGCAGGTTTCTCACTGATAGTCAGTTCTCAGAGACTCCAACCCCATTGGGTTGAAGGATCCAGTTTTCTCGATTACAAAACTCTAGCGCCTTGTCTCCAGCCAGTGATGGATAACAAAATGGCTTTTTGCCTCTGCTTTTACCCTCCCAAAGTGCATTGACCCTGTTTTAAGAGACAGGAAGGGTTCTGGAGGTGCAGTCTCCACTCTCCATCAAGATGGCTGAGTGGTCATCTTCCCCATTTGCTCTTCTGATGGCTGTGTTTACCTCTCTTTTAAATGTACTTTTCATTGCCTTTGGTCTCACCTTGCTTAACTTACACTGGAGACACAGTCAAGTCTGAGAAACAAGATTCCTATGTTGAGGACAGGCAAGGCTTAGGCACTGCCTGACAAACACAGTTTAGGAACATATTTCCAGAACAAAGCTACAATTCTTTATACGTCACTCCTACATGCATAACACAATAATATTAATGACCAGCATGCCAGGCTGGGGTAATGAGTATGCAAGATCTGACTAGAGTGATGGTATGGTGTGCCCTCTGCCATTTGGTATTGAGGAGCCAAGGCTCAGTAAAGCCTAATGAAAGAAGTTCAGCTGGGAAGGAGCTGGTTGGGCCTGTATAAAGGGATGAAGCTGAGACCAGAAGAGGGCTGCAGGGAGGTGGGAGTTTGAGCCGGCAAACCCATGGGGCGGGAAGATAGAAAAGGGAAGTAAAAAGGAGTCCAGGGAAATAGTGACAGGATCTGGGAGCAAGCAGACCATGTTGGTGGACATAAGGTCCCTGGGCTGCAACCTGGAGCGGTTGGTGGACCCAATTTCACAACCAAACACTGGGAAAGTGGCATGGAATTGGATGGAAGACAGCCTGGAATGGCATGCAGAGAGCTGATCCAGTGGAACGTTGATGCCCTGGAAAGGGAGGACTCTGCAGTGACGTGGCCAGAGGGCTGAGTCACAAAGAGAGAGCACTGCGAGCCCTGGACAGTGAGGTGGAGGGACGTGGTATGAACAGCCATTGAAAGAGGCACTTCAAACCAGCCACAAGGAGGTGCCCCAACAGAGAGTAGGATCCTGTTACAACTGCAATGACTGTGTAAGGTGCAGGTAGTGGGGAATTAAGCCGAGAAACACCATCAGTAGAGATAGCTGGACATTTTCTATCAGAATGTTTTTCCATTGAAAAATGCCACTTTGTTGAAATTGAAACATTCTGCAGAAACATTTCCTGAGCGCGTCAATTTCCTAATTGACCCCAGCTCCTGGCACCTTGCTGGCCCAGCTCCAAGGTAACCCACCAGACAGACTGCCCCAGAGTTTCCATGCTCCCTAGGCTGCCCAGAACTCCACAGCCTACCAGGTGTAAAGGAAATGTCATTTTGACTCTTGCAAAACAACCTTTTGGAATTCCCGGTCAATTTCTGAAGGAGTTTTGGGGGTGGGGGGGGGTGTTATTTTTAATTTGGAATTTCTCACAGAATGGGAATTCCAGTTCCTGGCGAGCTCTAGTTATCAGCTCATTATCATCTGCTTAGTAAACAAAGCCTGTTTTAAAAGTATTAACAGAACCCTGTAGGGTTGATTCATCAATCTCTCAGGAACAGAAAATAACAGGGCCAGAACCTCTAATGGTGTAAGTCAGCACAGCTCCATTGAAGTCAGTGGAGATAGACTGACTTATAGCTGCCAGTGTTCTGGATCAGAATTTGAACATGGACATATTCAGTACACCTTATGTAATCCCAAATAATATTTTGTGTACCTTACTTATCAGCTTACAGATCTCTCTGGTATTTTGTATATGTTTTCTACGTAATATTGATATGATTTCCTATGTGATAGGTTTAATTCAATAGCCAACATATTTGATTCAAGAGCTGTCAACCCTGGTTTAGAGCAAGAATGATTTGATTTGACAAGTCATGTATCCAATGCAACAGGCAATATGTCTGATCCAGGAAGGAATGCATCTGTTTGATACTCATCTTTTCTTTTAGTAAAGCATGAATGTATTCTAATAGGCAGCATCTGTGTTTCAATGCCTCGTGAATCAATTTCTTTATGCACTGCATTTCAGCGCATGAAGTATGCATTTCCCAATAAACGGACATCTCCTACCACTCATGCGATTTCTTTGGCATGTCAAGTATCTGCAGCATTTCTGAATCCAGGATAAAATCTCACCACATCTCAGGTGTGAACAGTACTGTGACTAACCTTTTAAAGGCAGACACCTAATAATCCAAGCAGAAAATGTGAGGGACAAGAGATAAAAAGAGAGGAGGAAGCTTCTATATCCTTTGCATTAGAGAATATGAAACAAAAGGGGAAAGGGAGGCCTGTAGATGCCGAAAGAATTAAAAAGACTGAAAAATGGAGGGGAAGGGAAGATTCCTTCCTTCTGAAGGAAGAGAGACATTCACAAGGAAGAAGGGAACAGTATTATTAAGTTTGACATTGGCATTTGTACACTTTTTTTTATTTCAAGATCTTAAGTGAGACATTAGGTATATACTATAGCCTATATTCATGGTACTTGCCAGCTATAGAAAGAACAACTGTATTTTGTCTAAGGAGGAAAAATATCAGTTAACTTTGGTACAGTGGGGTTTTAAAATAATTACCCTTTGCTTTAGTTACCTTCCCTGGCATTTTAAGCCATATGTCTATCATCTTTGGTGTAAAATACTTCATCCCATGTTCCTTATTTACTCCTGTGTACCCGCATTTTTGAATCCCTTACACCATTTTTAAAATGTCTATTTGATGCCTTTGAAGTCTCCTCTTTCCCAGTGAAATTATAAGCCTAACAACCTTAGCCTTTCCTCACAGCTTTGATTTTTGAGACCTGGGGCCAGTTTCTGCTTTCCCTTACACCAGTGTAAATGTGGAATAATTCCACTCACTTCAATACATATGGATATTCATCTGTGTTGAGCCATATCTTGAGCTGGTACAAATTGGTGTAGCTTAATTGAAGATAGTAGGGCTGAGCAGTTTACACCAGAGGAGGATCTAGGCCATTATTTCTAGTGGGCCCATCACAGCAATGGATGGGGAGACAGATTGTTGTGGGTGGCACTCATGCTGCCCTGTGCATTGTGGAAGTGGACACGGATACACACTGCCGTGTGCAGTGTTTACATCAAGTTTTATTTATTTATTATACCTACCAAAAAATCTTCAGTGAAAAATAAGTTTTTGACCAAAAATAGATCCACACTTTAAATTAAACCAGTTTCCAGTTTCCCATCTTCCTCTCACTGACAGATATTTTAATACTGCTGTACTTTTTTAATCTGCTGTGATTGGAAATGTTTGCCTATATTATGTGCAGGACAAAAAGGATTTTTCCTCATTCCTTCATGGATTACATTATTTTCCCAATTATGTTCTAGCTACTGTGCACAAGAGGACATTATAAGGAGTTAGGCAACATACATGTGTTAATTAGATAGGGGATGCACAAGCTAATTTTCCCTCAACTCCAGGGAAACCTTAAGATTATGATTATACAGCAGATGCAATCCACCCTACTATACAAAGCACTTTAAAAAAAAACTAGTTACATATCAGAATAGAATACTAGCAACAAAATTAGTTTCTTCAATTTAATTCAAGAAAATTTTAATAGCATCTGACTATTTACTGCAAAAGACATAAAAATTAAAGGGAATGCACAGAAGGCTGATGTTATAACAGAACTAAAGCTCTGATCCTGCTCCTATTAAAGGTCTTGATCCAGCAAAGCATTTAAGTACTTGCTTAACTTTAAGTATGTTAGTGAAAGGTGCTGAAGTACCTTGTTGAATCAGGGCAAAAGTTAACAGCAAAACTTCAGTGGGAGAATGATCTAGCTCTAGGTGGATCAGAAGTTTTGATCTATAAAGATCAGTTATGGAACATTAAGGTCCTGAATTGAGCCCTGTGCAGACATTGGTAATTGCATGTGCAAATCAGGTAAACACCCTTAAAAATAGGACAAGCTTGATCTACCGCAGGAGAAATGAATTAGGTGACCCAAGTCTCTTTTAATCTCTGTCTCCATGATAACCAATGGGGAAATGTTTCAAGTTTCACTGTATTCACAGCACAGTACAGATGGAAATTTTCCTAAATGTCAGTTCAATAACTACAGACAATGGCTTATTCTTATGAAAACGAAACTGTTAGTGGCCCGAAGATTAAAGGAAATAGATCTGTCACTCATACCTTTGCTATGGTGGCTCAAAAGAGCAGTGATATGAAATAAAAAGCTTTCCCCTAAATATGGCCCTTTCATTAGAGATTTGTATGGAGTTATAAATCATCTATTATATTGTTGGGGGGGGGAGTGAGTTGAAGGGTATAATGCATAACTGATCCTATACTTGACATTTCTTTTCTGTTGAAAGCCTTTTCCTCCATCCTTGAAATACCCAGTACATAATTAGCACACTTTCATTAAAACACTGTGTCCCCCCGGCCTGAATTACACTGCATGTGCTTTACATCATGCTCCTTAATAGTGTTTTTAAGTAATACATCTTATCAATTAATATTCCAGAGTGATTCATACCGTTTCTAATATGCAGAAGCTGGGCAGAGTCTTTCAGATAAAAATATTTTCTGAAGAGATTCAAAATAATTGCTTTTTTAAATTGCTGATGGGGATTCTGCCACTCAACCAGCTAAGCCTGTAAATGTGCTTAAGAGATTAAACAAGGAAAACTGAGCTGGGCTGGTGGCTGGCCCCATTCCACGTGCCTAAGAGTTGTCACTACTCCAAATGTGACCAGACAACTTCAATTTTGCCGTGGTTCATCCCAAGCAAAAGAGGTAAACTATGCAGAAGCTCCAGCTTACAACCATGCTTGGCATAGGCCTGTGCCTTCTCACATAGGCACTGAGGGATTCAGCCAACAAAGGATGTGCATGCCAGGAAGTGATCTCGTCATTTGGACATGCACATTGTTGCAAACTGATCCAAATACCTACCATGCATTTTCTGCAGTACTGTAACTAAGATCTATAAGCCAAGAGCCCAGCAGTGCCAAAAGTTCCCTTAGAAAATGTAAATCCTGAAAGAGAGTAACTACAACCTAACTGGTTTCAGAGTAACAGCCGTGTTAGTCTGTATTCGCAAAAAGAAAAGGAGTACTTGTGGCACCTTAGAGACTAACCAATTTATTTGAGCATAAGCTTTCGTGAGCTACAGCTCACTTCATCGGATGCATACTGTGGAAAATACAGAAGATGTTTGTTTTTATACACACAAATCATGAAAAAATGGGTGTTTATCACTACAAAAGGTTTTCTCTCCCTCCACCAGCAGGATTTAGGCCAAGATTTTTAAAAATGGGTGCCTAACATTAATCTCTTATGTATACATGTAAGGCCAAGATTTTCAAAAGTGATTAGAGATTTTTGCATGCCTTGGTTTCTAGGTGCCCAACTTGAGACTGCTTAAAGGGGCCTGATTTTCAGAAAGTGCTGAACACCCACCCTCTGAAAAACAGGTATGTCCAGCAGCTGGGCATCCAGATAAGAAGGCACTAGTTGTTTCTGAAAGTCTTGTCCCAAGGTCCCTGCATAAATTATCTGATTTTCGAAAGTGCTTAGCGCCCTGAGCTCCCTTTGAGATCAGTGAAAGTGCTCAAGCACTTTTGAAATCAGGTCACTAGTATAGACATTTGCATATGTTTAGGAGTCTAATTTTAGGCTCCTATTTCCAAAATCTTGGCTGATATTTTCAAAGGAGACTAAGAGAGGTAGGTGCCCAAGTTCTACTTAACTCCCCTAGGCACCTTTGAAAATCCCAACCTCAGTCTCTAATGAAATTGTCTTACTCTCCGCTTTAAGAATAGCTTTACTTTGCAATATAACTTTGTTATATGCCTCTCACTTAGGGGATCCCTTCTCAATCAAGATGTAACTATAGAACCTCAGAATTCTCCTACCTCTTAAACCTGCTACAAAGAATATACTAAGCCCTCTGAAGCAACTGTGTCCCTGTTTTAGAAAGAGCAGCACTTCTAAAGAAAATTCAGCGTATCCTCACTAGAAAAAGTGATGTACCAGATAAAGGGGAAAGATTAATAAAAACAACTAGGGGAAACAATGCAATAGCTGTATTAACAATCTAACAGGTTTTGGTTGTTGCTAAGTTGAGCCGTGAATTATCCTCTGCACATTGTAATGCAGAATTCTGTTGATAGATCAAGCATGATCAACGGTGGGAACACAGATAATAATAAATAATAATAATAATAATACCTAGCTATGAATCGTTAGAAATGGAACATTTGAAAAAATGGCAGTGTGCTGAATTTTGTGAATAACTGATTCCTCATCTGATCTTCCCACTCTTGATAACATACTCAAATTCCATCGGAGAGACAACATGCACCATAACACCAGCAAAAAAAAAACCAGAAGAATTTATCATCAGCATTGCAATCACATGACATACACTTTCTAGTCTCTAACATAATTTAGTGAACACTGCCCTACTGCACTATATAAATCCTCGCTTTGAAGAAAATACATTTGGCAATAAAATTATCCTCACTCTCCATCCAGAGGTATCATATAAATATTGGATAATAACTGAAACAGCCCACAGAGAAGCAAAGGTATAAGCCTCAGATCTCTCTGGATAGCTAGTTTGTCCTTATAACAACATTCATCAGAGTAAGATAATATTGATTTTTCTGTTGGAAAAGAAAAAGAACTTGTTTCTGTATAGACTGAAATCCCAGATCTGGTATTATACTGTACATTGTACTTTTAATATTAACCATTTAAAATTTGGTCAAACTAAATAAAGAATATGTACAAAAATGTCAAGATGAAAAATTCAATTTATATATTAAAAATCCAGCTCACTGTTACCTGAAATTGCTAATTTCATTCTTGAGAAATTTTAGCTAGTGTATATTGCTGTGCTCCTAAATTGATCACATCTCTTTTTATTGAGCATACAAGAATACAACGGAGAATCAGAATGTGGAGAGAAATGCTAGAATCCCAAGAAACACACATTGAAAAAAGAAGCAACGCTGCCTTCTTTGTTTGAGTAACTGCACTGAAACCAGTCGAGTTATGCCAGCAAAAACTTTGGCAACAAATGTCTACCTTTAACAGAAAATGACATGAAATTTCCAAATTTGGGCCAAGATTTTCAAAAGCAACTAGTGACTGAGTGCCCCAATTTTACTCAGCTCCCTTCCAGGGGTCTGATCTTCAGAGATTTGGGTGTTCCCCACTTTTTGAAAGTCCTCTACTGTTGGGGAGCCAAAAATCAGGGTATCCAAAATAACAAGTCATTTTTGGCCTTTGCATAAGAGTGGTGCAATCTCGTTCCATAAATGTTGTTATAATAGCTAACAATACATAGGAAATCTCATCAACATAACATTCTGAAATCAGGTTGCTTGGGCCACTGACTCTTTTTTTGCTCCATCCCCTTGATCGGCTCCCTGCCAGCTTCACCCTCTTGACTGCTGGAAATATAGGATTTAATGCTGGCAGCTAGAGTCACTTGAGCCACGATTTCAGCCCAGCTCCCCTCCTTTTTCCTGGACTAACTACAGAAGATATTGTGGGCTTGGAAAAGTTTCTAGCATCAAAGCAGATTATGAAAAATACTTTTTCCCCGTTTTTGTTATGGATAGTATTTTAGGTGTCAGGGCTATTAAGAGTGCAATGGAAAACTGACTTCTGTCATATTAATAGGCTTCCAGAGGATTTGTGGCCCTTTCCTTCTCCAGTTTGTTCAGCTATTGATCTATTAGGAACTACATGTTCACAGCATTCCTTTAGGTGTCACCTTCTTTCGGTAACCGCGGCCCCTAAAACGAGGATATCCCCAGCAGAACCCTGCTAGCCACAGTCCTAGGTGATTTCTCGCTGATTGGATTGGACAGAATAGATGAGGATGCCTGAGATAAGGGTTTTCTCATTGGGGTTAAGCCCTTTTCTTCCGAACAGCTTAGTCACTTAAGTACGTCAGGGTAAGCCAGTGCAGAAATTACTCTGACATCTCTTCGACCTTGTCCTGCAACTCCTTGCATAGCAGGCGGCATGGAGGGAGTGCAAGGGTGTTGCACCTTATGGGCCCAACGCTGGAAGATGCTGAGCACTCCTGTGAGCTGTTGGATGCACTCAATTCCCACTGGCTTCAATGGCTTTGAGGGCACTCAACAGCGCCTTGCAGGAACGAGCCCTTTCTCATGTGCAAGTGGAGGCTACAGGCAGACATATATACGGTTTAATCACTTGTGCAGTGCACAGCAGGGAGCATAGTCCTGAGCAGACCACAGTACACAAGCAAGACAACGTACACTATTAGACTGTTATGGTAAATAGCATCCCAGTTGGGAGACACTATAGTGCAATTCTGAGTAGGAACGTAGAGCACTTTCAGATGGTGCTTGATGAGAAAGAACAGCATATGCAAAGGAAAGAATAAAGCCTAGATGTTGCACTGTCCTGGTTCTCTCTCTAGATGTAGGGGGAGATTTTTGAAGGCACGAAGAGAGGTTAGATGCCTGCCTCACACTTTCATTTGTGCCTTTGAAAATCTCCCCCCTAGAGCCCTGTATGGAGTGGAAGTAAAGGCTAAGGCCTGATTCAGAGTCCATTGAAATCAGTCTTTCCAATTATTTCATTAGCCTTTGGATCAGGGCCTAAGCCCTTTGCATGCCCACTCCCTTCATCTCAAAGGGTAAAAGAGGAGCAGTGTGCAAGCTGAAACCAGGCACAGCTGGGGAGGCATGAGTTTAAGTACAATCTTTAACTTCCCAATGAGGGGCTTAACTATGCAGTCTCCTCAGAATACGTCTACACTGCACCCTGGCCTGTGACTGCAGAGGTGTGACTTTGAGTTAGCTAGCTCAAGTAACAATAGCAGGGAAGCGCAGCAGGATGGGCTGTACAAGATCATTGGGACCCTGGGTATGTTCTCAAGCAGCTTGCCCATTCTGCCATGGCTTCACTGCTATTATTGTTCAAGCTAGCTAGATCGAAGCTCGCTTGGGTATGTCTACTCATGCTGCAATCACACCTCTGACTGCAGTGTAGACATACCCTTTGACTCACTGCTGCTACCAGCGGGAGTAACTTGGCATCCATGTAGCATCACTCATATAAACACAGGTTTCAGTTGTTCTGTGCTCCCTAGTTGACTCATCACCTTTTAGCTGGCAAGTCTACATATGACAGGTTTCAGAGTATGTTCGGCACTTCTACGTACGTTTCACAGCTACACTGGGCAGGATCAAACTCTTTATAGTTTAATCGAGAAACTGGACAGAACTCTGCCAAACACTGCAAAATTAGAGAACCAACTACAGGCTGGGTATAAAACTGTTTTCACTGAATCAGGATCTTATTAAAAATAGAAGCATACACTCAAAACCAAGGAGCAGTTCATTGGTTAGAGAAAAGGTAATCGGTCACTCACAAACAAATTCTATAGTTGTAATACTTGTTTATTGGCACTAAGAGGAGGAGGTCTGGAGGGTTATGAACCCGTGGAAACTCTGGGGGATTTAGCTGAACAAATTTTAGAAACAAAATTGAATCCATCTTTAATTACAGACTCTGTTTTTCAGCTGCCTACTTTTCATTCTTTGACGGATACTAACAATGTTTTGATAATTGTTCTACAGTGAGCATGCTAAGCGTTCTGAGTGGCACATAACAAACAGCTCAAAAGAACTGAGGTTTGACTGCACTCCCAACATGCTACATCCCTATTTTGTCCAGAATCTGCTCTCTTCTCCAGATCTGGAGTTCTTCCCCATGCTCACCTCTCCGCAGATTGCCTGGCTCCTCTTTCTACTGTTCTGCCCGGTTTGCCTTCTGACATGGCTCCAACTCACTTTTGTTAAAATCCTAAGTACAAGTGCCATAACCACACTGAACCGGCTGGTTTCAGAAACACTGCCCTCCCCACCCCAGCCACCCCTGACCTCCTCCTTCAAATCTTTATCCCTGAATTTAAAAGAAAAATCCATGCAGAGAGAGAAACATTCTGGGTTAAATTCTGACTCTGTTGCAAGCTCTGGCTCTGTTGCAATTGGAGTTTTGCCATTGATTTCAATGGAACCAAGATTTGACCCTCCTTTTCCAAAAAAAATTCTTTAGTGGACCTTATGCTTCCGCATCATGGCCCTTTATTGCCAATCTTCTGAGTCATCCAGTCCTGTCAGGTTTCTAATGTTATGCAAGTGGATGTATTACATGAGTCACAAACTCAAGATAGGCCCTTTGGAGTCTTTCCATTGACTGCAATGGCTTTGGACCAAGCTCATTGTGTGCTCATATATATATCATTTGACTATGTGTTCCAACCTCACACTACATTAGAGGAAGTAGGTAATGTTCAGAAAAGATGGTACATAGGCTAGTATGTTTGGAACATTTCCATAAGGCCAAACCATGCATCCCTTACTCAAAATTAACCCCAAATAAAACTCATTGACTGAAGAACCCTTCTGAAGAGCCTTCTCCATGAACAGCATACAGAAGCTGGGGTCTAATTTGCCAATAAAATAATAATAATAAGTTTGTAAAAAGTAGGCATATGAACTATAGAAGGAATTTGTTTATTACTAAGGCCTAAAAACTAATGAATGGTTACTACATAAACAACATTTTACTTAAATACATGTTATTTATTTGTATTACTTCATGTGGACAATATTTCTCAGTTGTGAATATAAAAATAATCAGTCTTACTATTCTAGTTACCTTCATCCAAAATGGGTGCTGGTCTTTGACATTATGTGTATCAGTGGAGCTATGCCAATTTAAATAATGGTAAATAATGAAGAGGACAGGTCACTGATGCAGAGCGATTTAGATCATTTGGTAAACTGGACACAAGCAAATACTATGTGTTCTAATATGGCTAAATGTAAATGTATGCATCAGAGAACAAAGACTATAGGCCATACTTACAGGATGGGAGACTCTATACTGGGAAGAAGTGACTCTGAAAAAGATTTGGGGGTCATGGTGGATAATCAGCTGCCTGAACATGGAGTTCCCAGTGCAACACTGTGGCCAAAAGAGCTAATGAGATCCTGGGATGCATAAACAGGGGAATCTTGAGTAGGTGTGGAGAGGTTATTTTACCTCGCTATTTGGCACTGGTGCAACCACAGCTGGAATCCTGTGTCCAGTTTTGGTGCCTGCAATTCAAGAAGAATGTTGGTAAATTGGAGAGGGTTCAAAGAAAAGCCACTAGAATGAGTAAAGGATTACAAAAGTTGCCCTATAAGGACAGACTCAAGGAGCTCAATCTGTTTAGTTTAACAAAGAGAAGGTTAAGGGGTGACTTGATTAGGTCTAGAAGCACCTAACATGGGGAACAAATATTTCACAAGGGCTCTTCTGTCTAGCAGAGAAAGGTATAACATGATCCAATGGCTGGAAGTTGAAGTAAGACAAATTCAGACCAGAAATGAGGCATAG
Source organism: Eretmochelys imbricata (assembly GCF_965152235.1). Lineage (NCBI taxonomy): Eukaryota > Metazoa > Chordata > Testudines > Cheloniidae > Eretmochelys > Eretmochelys imbricata. The sequence goes on from NC_135577.1 coordinate 117,001,003, forward strand.
TTTTTTTAATAGTAAGACCAATTAACCCCTGGTGGACTCTCAGTCACAGAATTTTTCAATCACGATTGGATGTTTCTCTAAAATATAGGGTCTAGGAATTATTTTGGGGAAGTTCTATGGCCTGTGCTATACAGGAGGACAGACTAAATGACCATTTTGGTCCCTTCTGACCTCAGAATCTATTAAAGCAGCTGAGGATCTAGCTCATATATATATATATACACACATTATGATACAATTTTTATTTACATGAGCACTTTCTATTTTTTCCATAGAACCTGTCTTATTCAGTGCATAGGCTGAATCTGCTCTGGGGAGGAATCAGGGTTGTGTTGTTAAGGCGATGTTGTCTGTAGGACCCCAGCCTCATTTGCTGAAGAAGTTGGAAGGTGTTTAGCAAATGAAACAGGAGACTGCAGGAAGAGAAAGTAGGGTCCCACAGTTAAGACAGTTGAATGTCACTCTGGATAAACAGATTCTATCCCTGCCTCTGCCACAGAGTTCCTATGTAATACTGGACAAGTCACTTCACCCAGGAGGTCACTAATTGTGTGATCTTCTCTTTCTAGGTGCCTGACTTGAGACCCTGGGGTCTAATTTTCAGAAGTGCTGAGCACTTACAGCTGCAATTGGAAGCAATCATTGCTGTGGTTTGAATACAAAGTGCTATATAATGCTAAGGGCCCTACCAAATGCATGGCCATGAAAAACACATCATGGACCGTGAAATCTGGTCTCCCTCTGTGAATACTGGTTTTTTGTGTGCTTTTACCCTGATCTATACATATTTCATGGGGGAGGCCAGCGTTTCTCAAATTGGGGGTCCTGACCCAAAAGGGAGTTGCAGGGGGGTCACAAGGTTATTTTAGGGGGGTCACGGTATTGCCACCCTCACTTCTGCGCTGCCTTCAGAGCTGGGCGGCCAGAGAGTGGTGGCTGTTGGCCAGGCGCCCAGCTCTGACGGCAGGGCCCTGCCAGCAGGAGCACCGAAGTAAGGGTGGCCATACCACACCATGCACCCTTACTGCTGTGCTGCTGCCTTCAGAGCTGGGCGGCTGCTGACGGAGGGCCCAGTTCTGCAGGCAGCAGTGCAGAAGTAAGGGTGGCAATACCATACCGTGCCATCCTTACTTCTGCGCTGTGCTGCTGCTGTACCGCAATCCCCCCTACTATAATAACCTTCGATCCCTCCCCACACACACCCACAACTCCGTTTTGTGTCAGGACCCCTACAATCAGCTCCCAGACTGCTACGCTGGGCATCACAAAATGGGGAAGAGATGGCCAGCCCTCTGTGGAGGTAGAGGTGGTTAGGGACTATTTAGAAAAGCTGGACGTGCACAAGTCCATGGGGCCGGACGAGTTGCATCCGAGAGTGCTGAAGGAATTGGCGGCTGTGATTGCAGAGCCATTGGCCATTATCTTTGAAAACTCGTGGCGAACCGGGGAAGTCCCGGATGACTGGAAAAAGGCTAATGTAGTGCCAATCTTTAAAAAAGGGAAGAAGGAGGATCCTGGGAACTACAGGCCAGTCAGCCTCACCTCAGTCCCTGGAAAAATCATGGAGCAGGTCCTCAAAGAATCAATCTTGAAGTACTTGCATGAGAGGAAAGTGATCAGGAACAGCCAGCATGGATTCACCAAGGGAAGGTCATGCCTGACTGATCTAATCGCCTTTTATCATGAGATTACTGGTTCTGTGGATGAAGGGAAAGCAGTGGATGTATTGTTTCTTGACTTTAGCAAAGCTTTTGACACGGTCTCCCACAGTATTCTTGTCAGCAAGTTAAAGAAGTATGGGCTGGATGAATGCACTATAGGGTGGGTAGAAAGCTGGCTAGATTGTCGGGCTCAACGGGTAGTGATCAATGGCTCCATGTCTAGTTGGCAGCCGGTGTCAAGTGGAGTGCCCCAAGGGTCGGTCCTGGGGCCGGTTTTGTTCAATATCTTCATAAATGATCTGGAGGATGGTGTGGATTGCACTCTCAGCAAATTTGCGGACGATACTAAACTGGGAGGAGTGGTAGATACGCTGGAGGGGAGGGATAGGATACAGAAGGACCTAGACAAATTGGAGGATTGGGCCAAAAGAAATCTGATGAGGTTCAATAAGGATAAGTGCAGGGTCCTGCACTTAGGACGGAAGAATCCAATGCACCGCTACAGACTAGGGACCGAATGGCTAGGCAGCAGTTCTGCGGAAAAGGACCTAGGGGTGACAGTGGATGAGAAGCTGGATATGAGTCAGCAGTGTGCCCTTGTTGCCAAGAAGGCCAATGGCATTTTGGGATGTATACGTAGGGGCATAGCGAGCAGATCGAGGGACGTGATCGTCCCCCTCTATTCAACATTGGTGAGGCCTCATCTGGAGTACTGTGTCCAGTTTTGGGCCCCACACTACAAGAAGGATGTGGATAAATTGGAGAGAGTCCAGCGAAGGGCAACAAAAATGATTAGGGGTCTAGAACACATGACTTATGAGGAGAGGCTGAGGGAGCTGGGATTGTTTAGCCTGCAGAAGAGAAGAATGAGGGGGGATTTGATAGCTGCTTTCAACTACCTGAAAGGGGGTTCCAAAGAGGATGGCTATAGACTGTTCTCAATGGTAGCAGATGACAGAACGAGGAGTAATGGCCTCAAGTTGCAGTGGGGGAGGTTTAGATTGGATATTAGGAAAAACTTTTTCACTAAGAGGGTGGTGAAACACTGGAATGCGTTGCCTAGGGAGGTGGTGGAATCTCCTTCCTTGGAAGTTTTTAAGGTCAGGCTTGACAAAGCCCTGGCTGGGATGATTTAACTGGGAATTGGTCCTGCTTCGAGCAGGGGGTTGGACTAGATGACCTTCAGGGGTCCCTTCCAACCCTGATATTCTATGATTCTATGATTCTATGAATTACAACTCTGTGAAATTTCAGATTTAAATAGCCAAAATCATGAAATTTATGATTTTTAAAATCCTGTGACCGTGAAATTGACTAAAATGGACCATGAATTTGGTAGGGCCCTAATAATGCTAAATGCTCTGGAAAATTATGTCCTAGGTGTCTCACATTGGGCACCCATAATTAGTGGATACTTTTGATCTCAATCTCTCTGTGCCTCAGCTCCCCAGCTGTAAAATGGAGAGGATACCTACTCATCTCACAGGGGTGTTCTGAAAATAAATTCATGACGGTTTGTGAAGCACTCAGACAGTGTAGTGACGCGCATCATAGAAAAGCCCAGGAAGAAAATTAAAAATTCTGTCTTCAGAGCAGCGTTTGGACAGTGTGCTGTAAACAAGGCCTACAGCTACACGTTGAACACTGAGGATAAGACTAAATATCAAATAGCGGCTCATTAAGTGAGCATTGTCCAACTAGTGCACTGAAGGGGTAGAGGGGTCCTGTAGAAAAAAAATAGTACGTAATCATGTCATTAAAGCCTGTATCATGATGCATGTGCACAAAGTAGTAGAATGAACAGACAATTCTGGGCGTTCTGAACTTTTGAGTGCTTGACTTTGCAACTTGAATAACGTGCCTTAGCTTTGTGGATGGATGAATGGACACTCTATCTTTACCATTATGTCTTTGCCTGTGTCACACTTCATTCTTAAAGATTAGCTATTTAGTTCTACCCTCTCGGGAATCTCACGGTGAAATGAATGAAGTGTCAAAAACAGTTACAGTTACTGACTCTGTGCGGATGCCTGAGAGAAAAACACAGACAGCAGTTTTCATCAATAACTGCCGCTGGAGGTTTTGGAAATATTCCATGCACCCCTAAAGGTAGTCTTAAAGAAGCCTTTTAATTAATCATTTACCTACGGTGTGTTGCCTGGGGCTTTAAGCAGATAACGTTACAGCTGCTTTGGTATCAGTTTGTAACTAGTCAATGCAAGCCGCCTAGTAAGGCTGTATGCTCATTCTTTGACTTCTGTTAAGAAAGTACAAGCTGCATAGGGGTAAAAAGCAACACACAGAATTGTCTCAGCCACCTGTGAAATTGACAGCCTCTGGGAGACCTCAGGGTACCTCTTATCGCTGTCACAATGCAAATAGGTCTTGTTTTAAATGAACCTTTTATTGGCCATGCAACAGAAGAATCCTCTTACCCTGATCTCTAACAAAGGGAAAGCAGAAGGTACTCCCTGTTAGTGTGCTTAAAATACAATACACAGCATTGGTGCCTAATAACAAAACAACATGCCTGTGAAAGCTGCTAAGTGAATAGTGCTTTGTTCGTACTGAAAAGGATTGAAATGTTTGCTAGTGTCTGTCTGGATACCACATGTTACATTACCATAGATTATGTCAGTCAGGGAAGCTGTCACATCACATTGGAGGTGCCTTTATAACAGCAGCACCACTGCAGCAGAAATGAGCCAAAGCTGTACACCTGCATAGGGCACAAAATGTTCCCTTACCTTTCCCTAGGAACACTTTCATTTGGGGGTGGCAGAAGAAAAGGCGTTTGAAACATTGCTCTTGGCTTGGTTTTCGCCTGCAGCTTTGGCACAGTACCTGCACGTCCTTTGGGACTGACTCTACTGTCATTGACAACTTTCATTGACGAGTGTAAATGCTTGCTGACCAGGTATGCATGCCCATTACTACCCATGTTGGGCTCCCATATGTGGCTTTTTTGCAGACCAACTTTGTAGGTTATAACACAGGAGGTGCATAGGATGCAACATGAAATTCCAGCCCTAAATGAGGGGAGAGGGTTGAGAATAGTGTCAGTTATGAGTAATTCAATTCCAGTTGCATGGAATCTGATCTCTCTGGATTATTGTCAGGACTGTATTTTAATATTGGGGCAAAGCAAATAGTAGTTTAATCTGGGGCTAAATCAATGCTTGTTCCTTAGTGGGGCAACTCCATTATTGCATTGTGGTGATCAATGGGCAAGTCTGATGAGATTCTGTGGTGTTGGCTAGATGTTGAGTGCTAGATGTTCATGTAAAAAAGGAGAAAAGTCCCCTTTCAAGTATAACTAGGGTTGAAATGATTTGATTTTTATAGGTAAATGTTGGTAAACGTCACTTTACCTGTACAAACAGAAACAGACAAAAATAGTTCCATCCAGAATCATCTAAGTTTACATAGAGGCAAAGTAAGAAAAATGCTGCTTGAGAATTTATTAACCAAAATCCTGTGATTTAGACTTTTGAATTAGGCTGGTCAAAACTGGACTAGTGCATGAATAGTTTTTTTTAAAAAGCTATAATTTGTGGATTTGAGGATATTTACTTTGTATGTTTTGGCATGTGATGTTGCCAACTTGTGTTAATAGTTTATATCTCCATATCTACTGTCATTTAACAAGTGTCTGATCCTCCCACAATTTCAAGCAACTGAACATTTAAATTGATTTAAAAAAAAGTTTATCCAGTAATTCTGCATAACTGAACATTTAAAAATCAATACAAATAAAAAATGCTAAAAAATAAACAAACATCAAATTCTGCCTAGGGATTTCCCGGGGGACATTCTGCATGGTGAAAGTCACTGCTAGTTGAAACCTGTTTGTTCTGAGTAGTTGTCAATCCATTACTAAAAACCGTATTTAAGAGAACATTGAAATTATTTCTCCCTACCATCAATAAAGATAATGCCTATTGCCCTCCTCATGATTAATCCATCTTTAATGGCTGTGTACAATTGTGTAATGGAAAATTATAAAACCAAAGACAGAGAAATAGAAGAGGATAAAGAAAATTAGGTTGTGACCAAAAAAAGGCAAACCAGTCACTCTGGGGTAATGCTAATTTCCTGGGGTTTTTGGTTTGGTTTGTTTGTTTAAGGGTTTCCTTAATTTGCAGCTAGTAGAACAGCATCCTGTCTCTGCTCACCAGTGCATACAATCATTCTTATTATGATAAATATCTCCCTATTCCATGTAACTGAACTATCCTTTCATAACCATTAGCCACTCATTGACCCCCATCCAATGTAGTTTCACCTTTGGATGGCTGTTCTTTCCTACAGCATTGCTGTAAACGGACCGTGTCCCTTCCTTGGTCTCAGTAAGAGGATACAGACTCCATGCATCCGATGAAGTGGGTTCTAGCCTGTCAAGATTCCTTCCCCACTCTGAAATATAGGGTACAGATGTGGGGACCAGCATGAAAGACCCCCAAAGCTTATTCTTACCAGCTTAGGTTAAAAACTTCCCCAAGGTACAAACTTTGCCTTGTCCTTGAACAGTATGCTGCCACCATCAAGCGTTTTAAACAAAGAACAGGGAAAGCAGACCGCTTGGAGACATCTTTCCCCAAAATATCCTCCCCAAGTCCTACATCCCCTTTCCTGGGGAAGGCTTGATAATAATCCTCACCAACTGGTACAAGTGAACACAGACCCAAACCCTTGGATCTTAAGAACAATGAAAAATCAATCAGGTTCTTAAAAGAAGAATTTTATTTAAAGAAAAGGTAAAAGAGTCACCTCTGTAAAATCAGGATGGTAAATACTTTACAGGGTAATGAGATTCAAAACATAGAGAATCCCTCTAGGCAAAACCTTAAGTTACAAAGAGACACAAAAACAAGAATATACATTCCCTCCAGCACAGCTTATTTTACAAGCCATTAAACAAAAGAAAATCTAATGCATTTTCTAGCTAGATTACTTACTAACTTCACAGGAGTTGTAAAGCTTGCATTCCTGATCTGTTCCCGGCAAAAGCATCACACAGACAGCCCAAACCCTTTGTTTCCCCACCCTCCTCCAGATTTGAAAGACTCTTGCCCCCTCATTGGGCATTTTGGGTCAGATGCCAGTGGGGTTACCTCAGCTTCTTAACCCTTTACAGGTGAAAGGATTTTGCCTCTGGCCAGGAGGGATTTTATAGCACTGTATACAGAAAGGTGGTTACCCTTCCCTTTATATTTATGACATAGCCCATGAAAGCTTATGCCCATATAAATCCAGTACAAACTTCTTCTCCAAACTCAGCAGTTCCTATGGTTTCAGTCCTTGTTCCCACATCCACAGAGACACCTTTGCCCCTTAATATCCTGGTTGAAACTAACAGGACCCACATGTTTGCATTATTCGGTAGTCATTACCCTGAATCTTAATGCAAGCTTTTACCACCTGAGCCAAGGGTGAGTCAACAGAAGAGCTTTGAGCTCCTCTACAAGGTGTTAGGCTACAAATGTATTAACTGGCTGCAGATGGACGAACGTATGGGCTAGATGGGCCAAGGCCCAGGGGAAAATCCAGTAGCCAAAAGAGAAACAAAGAGACTTTCTCATAAAATGTTTCCATTTTTTTGTTTTGATTTGATTCTGTCATGTGTTTCCCTACGGCTCACGAATACTCCCACCATTTGGATGCAGCTTCCAATACATTCCTGTTTTTACTTAAAATTGTTCCCATTGAAAAATCTAGCCCCAATATCCTAGACAGTCTGCAGGGAGGTACTGTGAGGGCAATTATTTGACTTCCTGATTTTAGCTGGAGCAGCCCTGGGGACAGTATTTTTAGTCAGCAGAAAAAAAAAATGAATCCATGAGCAATTCATAAAAACAGAGAGAGCCAAAGATAAAACACTCATTCCTTTCCACAAGAAAATAAAATCTTATACCTCTGCTCACAGAATGACATTTTTTTTCATACAGTGGCTACAGCTCAAGTTTTATAATAAAAACGTGTTAACACTTTAAATGATCTTTTTAAATTTAGATTAAATAAGGCAGTTAATGAAGAGAGAATGTTCATGGCGGCAGGGTATATCAGGCAATAAATGCTTTTCGCAGGTGATTAAGAACTGAGGTTTTTGATAACACTGCAAGGCATTTATTGTAAGTGTATACTCCTGAGCAATGCATATCATTCCTATTTATTAATTTACATGATACAATGATGTAGGACACCACAACTTCAAAAAAAATTGTTTGGTTTAAAAAAACGTTGCTTCTCTTTCTTGGTGAGAGGAAGGCTGGACATCTAGCTAAGGCATAAGACTGGGGCTCAGGATTACACCTGGTGAGGAATTGAAAGTCCTGGCCAAGGAAAATTCAACATTTCAAAATGTGTGTTCATTCCAAATTGGAAGAAAAAGTCAATTTTTTCCCCCACAGAATGGAAATTCTGTAAAATTTCGATTTGGAAACATGGAATGTTTTGATAAAGTCAAACCACAATAATATAAAATAGTACATAGATTGCCTATATAAATGATATTAAATAATATAAATTTAAATAAAATGTCTCAACGTTATCAAAATGCAACAAGAGTCAAAGGACGCCTTTCTTTCAAAAAAAATGGTCAAAGTCAACATATTCCCACAAAACATTTTGTTTTCCACAAAACTCCACCTTCCATCAGAAAACTGGTGTGACGTTTCCCAGGTGTTATCTGGACCGGTGATCTGCTAGGTCAGTCCAATCCTTGACTCTGGGAGCCAGCTTTATCTTGCTCTGCTGTGAGAACCCAACTCCTGGGCTGTTCACACACAGCCTCTATAATGTAAGCTGCTTGGATTGTGTAACCGAATGACACTAACCAATATCTCCAGTCCCAGACACAATCCTAGGAACCCCCGTCTTCCAGTGTCCAGTTATGTCCGCTGGACGTTGCAAGCTTATATGAGTTCATCAGTTTAACAAAGAAATTGATATGTACCAGGTTTGCTATCTCAAGGGGAGCCTCTGACACACTTCAAATCAAATGCACTGTTTCAGGTAGAACAAACAGATATATTAATTACAAAGATAAATTTTAAGTGATTATAAGTCAAAGCATAACAAGTCAGATTTGGTCAAATGAAATAAAAGCAAAACACATTCTAAGCTGATCTGAACACTTTCAGTGCCCTTACAAATGTAGATGCCTCTCACCACAGGCTGGCTGGTTGCCCTTCATCCAGGCTCTCCCCTTTGATCAACGCTTCAGTCGCTTGGTGGTGGTGTTTGTAGATGGAGGTGGGAGAGAGAAGATCATCTCTCCCTTTTATCATGATCTTTCTTCCCTCTTGGCTTTGCCCCCCACCGCCCCAGGTCAGGTGAGCATTACCTCATCGTAATCCTGACTGACCAAGGGAAGGGGGTGACTCACTTGAGAGACCAACAGGTCTTTTGTTGCTGCCTAGGCCAGCGTCCTTTGTTCCTGTGAGGCTGGGCTGGGTTTGTCCCATACATGCCCTGATGAGGTATGAACTGCCCCTCTGTTCCTGGAGAGTTTTACCTGGGCTTGTTTTAAGCCATGACGACACATTTTCAGCCTCATAACTACATACATGAAATTACAACCTATACCATTGCTATAACAACAATGCTCAGTGCATCATGAGCCTTCCAAAGACACCCGACAAGACAAACTTTGCATTGGATACCGTACAATCATATTATAAGGATGAACCTGGGGTGCAGTGTGTTCTCCCGAGGTACAGAACGTCACAACGGGTCCATCCAAAAATGTTGACCAGCTCTGCCCAGGAGATTTTGAAAAATTTCCAGCTTGGCTCTGCTACAGACTGCCTGTGGAAGCCTGGATAAATCTCTTAATCTCGCTGGTCCACAAGTCTGCTCTGTACAATAGCGATAACATCCTTTCTCCCACCTTTTGTCCATCTTGTCTGTTTTGATTGTAAGCTCTTTGGAACAGGGACAGTCTTATGTTGGGGGTTTGTACAGCATCTCCAATGGGGCCTCGAGCTGGTTGGGGATTTTCTAACAAAGCGAAGTTTTACCAGAAAATGCCAGTTCACTGAACTTGAAATGTTTTGCAGAAACACACTGGGTTTGACAAAGCTTCCCACAAACCACAGGCAGGGGTCTGGCAGAACCCTGTCTTCCAAGAAGGTTTCCATCAGAAACCCTGTCTGGTTCCACGCAAGCTCATCTGGTAGGCTGCTGGGGACCCAGGGCTTCCAGAGTTGCTCTGGGGCATCTCTACAATGTGGACTGCCCCAGGACTGAGGACCCCAGATCTCCCAGGTTCCCTGACACAGAGCTGAGAGCCTGAAAGACCTGAGATCGTCTTTCAGAGTTGGCCGCTTTGGAGCAGCCCTGCCATAAGGACTGTCTCAGGGTCAGGGAGCTAAGAACTTCCAGCTCCAGAGAACCCCGCCACAAATCAAGTTAATTTAACTCAACAGAAGGTGGGGTCCCAGGGAGCATTTTCATGTCACAAACACAGTGGTTTCAGTATTTCCCAAACCAAAATGTAATGGAACTTCTAGTGCATGGGAATTTTCAAAAAATGTGATTTCCGTCCCAATAGGAATGAAGCTAAATTTGAAATATCTAAATTTCCCATGAACCAGAAATTCTGAGTTTCAGACCAGTTCTCATGGGTCCTCCATCTTGGCTGGGGCCTGCTTGCATATATAATTAATAATAATAATATGTGTTGGAAAGTTGTTTGCTGCTGTCATATTTTGTAACATCAATTATGATGCCACAGTGGGGATAGGGATCAGCCCTGGTTTTGGAGATATTTAAAGGGCCTGGTTTTGAAAAGCTGTTTACAAAATGTGCATATGATTGTGAGCCTAGATACGGAGTTTGTGCACCCAACAGGCTAACAAGGTGCCTGACTAGCCATCGGTATGTGCATTTACCCACTTGTTAGGCACAAAATGTTTCCAAGTTTTCTTTGCACAGATGTGTTTTGGTTTGTTTTACCTATTGGGTAATACTGAGTGAGAATAGAATATCACTGTCAACCAGCTAGGCTAAAAGCAGCAAAATTAAAGGTAATGAGACTGGTGAGCGACAATAAGCACAGGGATTATCGTCTGAATGGAAGCACATTACAGAACACTAAGAGGCAGTGAGAACTGGCTATAATTCTGGATAATGCACTTATACCACCTGCAGATTGTTTAGTACTCATTAAGCAAGAGACAAACAAGGACTTGCAATAGAATTGCAGGGGCATACAGACGCTACCTGGGACCTCATTTGGAAGAGTAGGAACACGTTTACTCACCACCCCCTGGGGCTTGTTCTAAAGTCCACTGAATTCAATGGGAAGGCTTCCATTCCCTATAATGGACTTTGGATGAAGCCCAGATGAGGACATTGCAGAGATCAGAAAGGCAGAGGGCAACCATAATTTCTTGAGGCTTCTAGGTGTTGAGCTGTGAGAATGGATTGGTTAAGCTTGGCTTCTGTAGCTTACAATAAAGGAGACAGAGGAGTACCAAGTGGGACCCAGTGTTGTTTTGTGCCCCAGGATCAACACTGCAGCAAACAAGACGAGAAGGAGAACCAGTTGTCCCTTCACCATCCTTCGCTTCAAAATTAACTATTTGAAAAACAAGAAAAATGTGTGTAGCTCAAGCAAAATATACAGGGTAAAAGCTGACGGACAGGTCACAGTTTACCCTCTAATGGATGAAATTCACTCCCCCTGCCTAAAACCCAAGTACTGGGATGGAGTGTTGGAGAAGCTACAAAGGTGAAATTCACATAGCTCTAGCACAGGACCAGGGTGCCGGGCTGCCATGCAGACCCTCCCTACAACTACTGCAGCCGATGAGCGTGGTTGCAGATCCTGGACTCTCCCCTGGCCTGCCCTGCACCTGAGACCAGCCCCAGCCTGCCCCCAATGTGACTCTACATAGGGCAGGATGGACGCCAGTTCCATCTAACATAGGGGAATGCACAAACCTTAAGGCCACTCAGCTGGTTGACGCCCAGAGTCACTTTTAAGTGGGGTTAAATAATGGAGATTTTGGCACCAACGCTTCACGCTAGGGGTGAATTTCACCCTAATGTGTATTTTCCTTCTAAAGTGGGGACCAAACAGGAGGTTTGGGTTTAAATTTTTTCAGATCAAAAATTAAAGGACTTGGAGGGTCTCAAAGGACAGATATTCCAAGATGCTGTTCTCTTTGGATCATTACCCAAAGTCTATCCAGGTCTTTTGTGTCTGCAAAATTGGGCTGGATTATGGTCCTTCCAGTCACAGGTAAAATAACACAAGGAGAGCCTCTTTGACACTGCAACTACCAATCCCGATAAAAAACAGGCAGTGATTAAAATACTTATCTAAGCATTCCAGAGACTCAGAAAAGGTTTGGTCTGAATTTAGTTCTATAATTGGCTAAGGATTGGCAGTGGGAGGAGCCATTTTATCTGAACAGGATCACCTGTCCTTAGTCTCATTGCTTAGTTATTTACCTCACTAAACTGTCTGGAATAATTTTGCATGATTGACAGTCTTCACTCGGGCTGTAATGAATCCATGCTCTACAAAGAGCAGCTCCATTTTTTTCTATGACTCACACACAAACCCACACATTCAGGGTGCAGGACTAGAACCCTTGCTCCAAAGAAACAAGCTTCTAACAGCTGGCCTAAAGAACATCATCTTTTACAGGCAGGCAGTAGCAGCAGCAGGCCCCTTATCCACACTGTGAGCCAGCCAGTACGTGGCAACATGTCTTGCTCACTCTCACAATCTGTAAGTGGCAAGGAGAAGCCCAGTACTGCAAAGATAATGGTTCTGCAGCCCAGAGCTGGAATACACTGGTAGAGAACGACAGGAATTCACGGTCTGTTAACAAGCTACAGGTGATTGCTTATCTTTTAAAATTAAAAATAGAATCATTTTAAAATTTAAGGACAAAAGATTACCCTACAGCTAAAGGGTACAGCTCTCCACTCACTGAAGTGTTACACCAATGTAACTACATACATTTTCCTCTTTACACCAATGCAGAAGAGAGCTAGGTCTGGCTCACAGCAACTTAACCCCTTCACATATGCACTGTTTTTTAACAGTCTCAAAGCTTTTTAAAACATTCTTTTTCCGTAGGCCCCTGACCATCTTCATTTCGCTCAACTCCATTCTCACATGGAGCCTGCAAGTCGCATGTTTAGAATCCTATAGAAAGGCTGAAAGCTTAATGTGGGAAGAAGTGCAGAAAAGTGTGTTTTGTCTTTTGATTATTCAAATACATATGAATTACCAAAAAATTGCTAGGTAATATCTTCTCTGAACAGAGACTTTAATCTGGAGACAATACTCGGAGCTCAGCATTTCACACCTCCAAACAGATATGCCTCCGGCTATCCTTTTATTTTTCATGCCATGGCTTTGAAATGTTGCATTCAAGAGAATGTATTTTCTTCAAATCACGTATACGTGCATGTTTATGAAATCATTACCATGGCTGTAAGTCCATAAAAAATCACTGTGGCCTGCAATGCCACATGTGCGTCCAGCAATTAGATGAAAACTTCACCCTGAAAATTTTCTACTAGTGGTGAGGGTGGGGAGAGGGGGAGAAGAGAAGAAACCATGCTGTGGAAGTTGTGTTACCACTCGAGACCACAGAATTTGTTTTCTATTTAAATAAGTGCAGCTCATATCGTGCTCAGAAAAGATGACTGATGATGACTACCAACAGCTTAAAATACCTGAACTACAGCGGGAGGTGGGAAAAGTATAGGAAACAAGTGGAACTGGCAGCGCATACAACTCCAAAGTGCATTCCTCCTCTAGTATGATTTTCTATGCTGCAGTGTTCTTTCAATTATTTCTTCCCTCTCTTCCTCTCTGCAAAGAAAATTGGCAGAAAAAGTTGCCTGCAGGAGAGAAGAGGGGTATTTTTATCAGCCTATGACTAAATTAAAAATCCTTTATCTGAAATTCAGTAGAGGATTGGCCTAAATTAAATCCAATCTCCACTTAGCTTCCAGGCTGTATTAAAGTATCTTATGAACTGGAATTTTTAATTTAATTTCTTTTATTTTTAGTTTAGACTTGCATAAGTTACCTCTGAAAAAGCAAATTATAAAATGGGGGTACAGAACCCTACTGTATGCTTAAATGGCAGAAATTTTCAACTGAAATACATGGCCCATTTCTTACCTTGGGGCACAGGTAGATCAGGCCCAAGTTTCTTCTTGTGGAGCTGTTCCTTCAGCATTATGCATCGTTAGCCTGGACACTGGTTTCTCATAGTTGCCGTAATGCCCTCTTTATCTCCATAGAGACAGTTCACATGGAAGAGCATTTGTAGAACCTGGGCTTGCATGAATTTTTAATGGCATTAATCATCACTGTTTGCACTGCTGCATTGCAGTATAACTAACAGTATATTTCTTTAAATAGGTCATCAGAAATGTAGTCTGTCATAATGTCTGTTGCATTATTTTTCTGCTTTTTTTAATGTTATTTACATAATCACTTTGTGTCACATACACTCATTTAATTGCATCAGACCCATTTGTTTACAGCAACACTCCTTTATCCCCAGCATATTGCAAAGCAGAGGCTGTCAACAGCCCAGCACAGATACACGTCTAGGAAAGACAGCAGAGAAGAGTAAAAGCAAAACCAGGGGATGGCGGCAGAAAGGGTAGAAGGCAGTGATTGTATCCAATGTGTCACTTTGCTGATTGCACCAGGGCTGTTTAGTAAACATTTGTGCCTGTCCCCCTCTCTCTCTCTATTAGACTCAACGTTAGGGGGCACCTACAGAAAATCACATTGTGACCAGGATATTTTATATCATGATTTCTGGGCCAGTGGCTTTTTTGGCTGTCTCTCAGCTTCATATCATGTCCACAAATTCAGGTGATTACACAGCCCTCGGGACTGGGCAGAGATTTTTCATTTCATTTTCATATATCATTTGTAGCATGCTGCAGTGATTCCAGAAAGTCAGCGCCAATCTCCTTCAGTTAACACCGAGCGAATAGGAAATGAGACAGAATTGTTCTTTTATTATTTAAAAATCCTGTCATCTACCAGGATATTTGGTGCTACCTCTGGTTTCATTTCTAGTATACTTTCCTGACATAACAAAGACTTCTCTGCAGGATTACACAGGAGAGGCCTGGATAACTATTTTTTAAAACAATTTTGCTTATAACAGTCCTGTTTTCTTTATGACCCTTCACTTATATTTTCTGAATTGCACATGAATATGAAGAGCCAGACTGATTTTAGATGTGCCCGTGTAAATCCAAAGTGTCTTCACTGAGATCAAATGGAACGACTCCAGCTTTACAGTGGTGCAACCGAGATCAGGATACAGCCTGTGATCTTGGTTTCTGAATAGCTCCAGCAGTTCCTACTTCTTATTCCACACCTGGGACTGCTGAGAAATGAGTGGTCCAGAAATGACTAAGAGCCCGTTCTAACCCAAGTTCTGACAATCATTATCTTCATGGCCTTAAGTCATTTATCCTCTCTGCCTCAATTACTCCCTCCACAAAAATAGGGATGATAATAGATCCTGTCCTGCTTCATAAGGCAGTTCAGAGGATTAATCAGTAAATGTTGTACAGCACGGGGTGCCAAATGCTGTGCTGATCTACACTCTCTACAAGTCAGTTGGGGCAGGTTAGGGTGCAAGCCAGTGCAGAATTCAGCCTGTTGTAAATGAAGAGTGTTGAGTGATGCTGCTAATTTGCAGTTTGTTTATTTTGATTCATTTATTTTTATTTCACAGCACTGATCCCAGCTTCTGCATGCGACATCATAATTGCACTGGCTCTTAAACTGAAAACTCTGAGACGGGGGCTGTCATTTATGTCATGTTTATCCAGCATCTAGCACAATGAGGCCCCAGGCTAGGTGTGGCCTTTAGGCACTATACAACACAGATATTAAACAATGATAATCAACTCACTGCAGCAGCTAACTGTGGTGTCACAGAATTGCGACTCCACCTGGGAAAGAGGCAGCAGGAGCAGATATAACTTTAGGCAAGAGCCTGTTTTCATGCAAAGTCAGCCAGTAATGTCTCATTCAGTAATAAATAAATCAATAATACCATCTAACTCTTACGCACTGCTTTTCATCCATAAACCTCAAAGCACTTTACAAAAGGGGATATCATTTTCACCACTTTACAGATTGGGAAACTGAGGCACAGAAGTGACTTGCCCAAGGTCACTCAGCAGGTCAGTAACAGAGCTGAGAGTAGAACCCAGGGCCCCAATCCAGTGCACCATCAACAAGGCAAAATATATGTTAACTAAGCAAGACGGAGAATCAACAAGACAAATCCTCAGCTGGTGTAGCTCAATTGAAGTCAAATGTCAATTTTCACCAGCTGGTGGCCCAGCCTGTGTTTTCAGTCTGGTGTCAGTGGTTATTTGATTTCACACAAAGTAAATAAATAAAAAATAAGCATTGTGTGTGGTTATTTTAAAGCTCTAGTTTATCCAGAGGCACTGAGCACATTTGGACACTTCATTGACAATGGTAAAGCAAAGTCAGATGTCCTTAGGTTAATGAAAAATGAGCAAGAGCAAATCTAATTTTGTTTTTGTTGTTGGAAAGGTCTTTTTGGACAGTGATTTCATTTGACTAGATCAGAGCATATGGCAGCATTACTTGATCCACTTATCAAGGGCAGCATTAATGACTTTTTCCCAGCCCATGCAGTATACACCGTTGAACGGCTAAAAGGATATTCCAGTAAACAAAATGCTCAAACTAGAGTCTGTACTGTTATCCTTTTCCCCTTTGCCCTTTGATTCCAAGCCAGGATCATCTCACATGTCACACAAAAGGAGTGCCGTAATAGAGTAGTGAACAGGAACAACCACACGGAGACCAGCTGCAGCATAGAACGCAGGTGTGCAGTTCAGGGCTGCTCCTAAGTGCAGTTTCGCTTGTGACTCTTTCAGGCCTCATCATGCGAACAGGCCAAAGGAAGGCATTATTCCTCCATTTCAACTCATTCCCCATCTACATAAATAGGGGACTATGAGCAAATTCTCATTAGTTTCCCCATATTAGATTCTAATTTTAAGAGTGATATTATTTGGGAGAGTTTTTGTGGGGGCAAATTACAGCCATTATATATAAATGTCAGAGTAATTACTCCACTAAGGACCAGATCCCACCGTGCTTACGACTTGTCTCCACTACAAAATTATGTCAACTTACTGCCACCGCAGCAATTAAATTGGCTGTTGGTGTCCACACTACGCTCCTTCTGCCGGTGGCGCACATCCTTATCAGAAGCACTTGCACCGACTGAAGTGGGGCACTGGCAACCACATGGGCCTTTCAGTGGGGGCCTCCCAACACGGAGACGAAAACGTGAAATAAAAGCAGCCGTGGTACTGAGAAGACAATTTCACTGCTGGTAGGCTCCCTGCTGTGAAACTGAGTCCCCTGCCAGGCTCACAGGTTGGGCTGTCAGCACCAGGGCCTGGGGGGGCGGCTCCAGGTGTGAGCCCAGTGCCTGGCTGATAGCTCAGGCTGTCAGTGCCGTGGCTGGGGGAAGGGAGCATTCCAGCTGTCAGCCCCACACAGGGCTGACTGCCAACAGGCTATGTAAGGAAAGCAGTGTCCACATGGACACCTTGGTTGCTCTAACTACATTGACCTAAGCACTACGCTTCTCGCAGAGGTGGAGTTATTAAGTCAACGTAGTGGGAGCCTTGCATCGGTGGGAGCACCGTTGTAGCATAGACACTGACAGAGTTAGGTTGACGTAAGGCCAGCTGACATCAACCTAACTGTGTAGTGTAGACCAGCCTTACTCACGCAGACCAGTGTTCTGTCAGAATCAGTGAGGCTAATGGCAGAGTAAGGTATTACTCAAGCTCAGGGAGGGGCTGGCAGACTCAGGCCTTAAAATACCTTCCTTGCAGAAACTACAGAATTTTTAAACTGAAGATAAATTGAAATAATATAAAAGGAAAAGGGAAAGGGAAGGGAAAGGACCCCCTCTTAATTTGAAGTGATGAAGACTTAGAACTCCTTTTCAGTGCCTACTCTTTTACATTTGAAGGTCGAATATTTGCTTATTGTAACAAGATAGATGGGTGAAATCCCCGCCAACTGATGTTAATGGCAAAACTCCCATTGTCCTGAATGGGGCCAGGATTTCACACAAACACACACACCCGTGGGCTCACTATGATGATACATCTATTTGTACCCAAGTATTTGGCCACATCTCCATCTGTGACACTTGGAGCATAGACAGAGAGCTAGATTAGGTACATTGAAAAGACATAACTTTATAATTCAGATGCCATGGTGATGGGTGCAGCATAAGTGTCTGGACAGATAGATTTTCTAGTTGCAACAAAGGGGAATCAGAGTGGTTTTCACTGCTCTCATTCTTCTACAAGCATCTCTCTGGTCCACAATTCACAATCAGAGAGAGACCGAGAGGATCAGGGAGTTTCCCTTTAGGGCAATGTTTGGCAGAAAGATGGTCTGGTAAATCTAATTGAAGGTTTGGCAGATAGAGTCTATAAAATAGAAGTTATGAGACAGGTAAGACTCATTGCATTTGCATTTTGCCACTAACAACCTGTGATAGCGTGTCAGGTTCTAGGACCCTACACAGAGACACAAAACTATTTTGCTGACTTGCTCAGCTAGCCAGACTTAGCGGCTCTCTTATTTGCTCCAGCTCAGGAATATAACAGAGCTGAGGTTAGAGCTAATAAAAAAAAAAAAGAAGACGACGATGACGGGAACATTTTTGACAAAAATTTTCATAAAATTTGTCCCTGATTTTTGTCCAAAAAAACTGAATTTCAACATTTTTTTGACCAGCTCTAGTTGAGTCATGTGAAGGCAGAGGGAAGTAGGGGCATGGAATGGTGCTGGAGGAGGAAAGAGAAGAAGAATCAGGCTCATGTGGAGGTTAAAGGCAGATGTTAGGAAAGGGGTATGTTTGGAAAATATCCAGTTTGTGTTTATTGTGTGAGGATCATGGCAGGAACAGTACCTGTTTATAGCACTCTTCATATTAGCTCTTAGCAGGAATTTTTCAGAGTGCCAACAAAAAGTGGACCCTTATAAGGATGTGAAGTCTCAGAAGGGTTAAAGTGAGTTCTCTGACATGATCTCTATAATGATCTTGCTCATCAGTGAGATTATTCATAATAGTATTACAGTAGAGCGTAGAGGCCCCCACCAAGGTCAGGATCCATTGTTCTAGGCACTGTATAAACACACACAGTAGGAGAGAGTCCCTGCCCAAGGAATTTGTGATCTAACTCAACTGGACAAGACAAAATGTGGGAGAAAGGAATGATCCTGGAAAGATTTAATACATGCAAAGACCGAGAAATATTCCGTACTCACTGAATTAAAAAGTGAACGATCTAGATCTTTTTCTAGTCTAGCGCTGACTAGTGAATAAGCAGCACAGAATATCAAGACCTATCCCCATTGCTCCAGGAATTTTGAAATAAATGTGACAGTTGCACTTTGCCAATTATCGTTGGTTTGGGGATCAAGAGGCAAGACTAAACTTAGACCTAAGAACATGCTGGATTTGTTACATGGCCTGTAGTTGCGCCCTTTGTTAGACTGAAGCGCCTGAATGCAGCATCTGGGAAAAATTAAAAGCACATCAGGCAGCTGCTAGAGGTTTGCATGTTATGAACTCAGCCAGGCATGTGAGCAGAGAGGGAGAGCAAACTGGAAAGAGGTTGGTAGGATTTGTGCAGTGGTGTTAAAAGAGTCACAGGGTTTCTGCATGAGAAAATTGTGTGGAGGCGACATATGCAGCTAAGCGTTAGGTGGGGGTGCGGGGGACTATGCCGCTGTGATTATTGGGCTGTTACACTTCTCTAATTGTTCATTTACATTGGTGTATTCCAAAGGCACTGCCTGGGGCTCTGAGTGAGACAATTGTGCTTTCCTGATCATTTCACTCTGCGCTGCTTTTTTAATTTGTAATGAAATACTTGTCGAAGACTGTTGAGACTGCGGAGTTGCCTCTTTATCCTTGATGAAGCATGTCGAGGTGTGATACAAACCCACTGGGAGTGACAGACATGGAGAAACCTCTGCCACCAGCTCAGACACAAATGGTTCCTCTGTGTTGAATAGTGCAGTGCTTACCATGTAAGGCTAAATCCTAGCCATGCCTGGACAACTATCCAGAGAGGGGGGAAATGGGTCACTCAGCCACTAACCTTCACACAATTCATTGGGCATGTGAACTGGGCCCCCAGAAGGCATTCTGGCCTACACTGCACCAAGCACACTTATGGACACAGTTATTCAGTGCCCCAGTTATTCAAGGTACCAGAACCTCAAAGGGTGAAGTTTGAGGGAAACAGGGTGTGGTTTGCACAAAACAGAGTGAGTGCATATGCCTACAATCCTGACAGTGAGCTAGTTGCTCCTGCAAAAAGGAGCAGATAAATCACGCTGCAGTACATCGAGTCAACCCAATATGTGGCATTCTGCCTTGCAAAGGCAGAATTTTGTGGACTGATTGTGCCTCACACCATATCGAAGTATGTGCCATTGCACACTCCACCCTCGCTTTTGCTCTGTACCCAGCTGCTCTGTGCTATTAGTGTGGGAGAATAAAGCTGGGGAAGCCAGTTCTACACCACCTCTCCCAGCCTCTCACCCCGGCAGATGGGGCATGTTGGGTTCAAGACAGGGCATGACCTGAACACCTTGCATTCTGGCAATCCAGCAGAACGGTCCTTAGGGGACTGTTCCTACTGACCTAACTTAGAGCAGCCTTTTGCCCCTTCTCCTTGGGTCCTGCATTAAGCACAGTTAGACAGATCCAAAGGACCTGGTCCAGTGCCAGGATCTGACCCTTGCATACTCCAGCACACCAGTCCTGCTGGCGCCATTGTTACAGACCAAGTTACCCAGATTAAAAAGTATGAGGCAATGGCTGAGAAACCTCCCTCATTATCTACTTATGTCCTTTAGACTGACACTGGCCAGTCTGAGGATGAACCTGGAGTCGGCAAAGATGATTAACAATGACAGATTCTTTGCTTCCCACCCCGCCCCACAATAATCTGAGTGACAGCTGCTGTGTCTGAAATATACACCACAGACAGATAGTATCTTTACTTAGGCCCAGATCCTGCAAAGACTTACACACATGAGTAGATTTATGCACCTGAATGGTCCCACTGAGGGCCTTTGGGTGTATTGAGGAAATAGAATCTTTCATGAGGAAAAAAAAGGGGCCAAATTTACAGGGCACACATGCAGCCTTTTACTGCTCACTAGTCCCCTTTTTATTTCCTTTGCCTATATTTCTGAGTCCAAGCCCACCTAGAACTGAACTTTCCCAAAGGTTAGGGGGTGTTGGAGCTGGGGTTTTGGTTTGGGCCCATCCCTCACTTCTGTGGTTTGTTTTTTGCCTCGGTCCATGGTATTAGCTGGAAGTAAAAGGGAGGAACAGACCAACAAAACAAGAAATTGAACTAAATCTCTACCTAAAACTTGACTTCCGCTTGAGCCAAACCTCTTCTGAGATTTGAAGAAGTGGGGTGAATGTTGGTGCCTTTTCCCAAATGTCTGAACATGTCTTCTCCTCTAGGTGATAGCCATGGTAGGGAGCAGATGTGCTAATCACAGAAGAAGTCCTTCCCAGAACTCTCAGCTCAAGCAAAGCCAAGCCAGCATGTACTGCAAGCCTTTCCAGAAAGCCTCATCCCCTGAGATTTCCAGTCAAAGACATTCACATGCATTTCTGATAAACATTGGAAATGGGAATCATTATCCACAAAGCCAGGCATAGGAATAAGCAAACGGTTCAACCGCATGTTCGTCCCATCCTCCCCCCAGCCAGTAACAAGATATCTACCACAATGTCACCAGTGGGAAGTGCTAGCTGCTGAACAGCTGGGCCTAGGAGGCAGCAGGAGGGATGGGGTTGTCAGGGGCTGTTGTGAAGGCCAAAACGATAACAGGGTTCAAAAAAGTATTCGATAAGTTGATGGAGCATCAGTCCATCAGTGACTATTAGCTAAGATAGTCAGGGACGCAGCCCCATGCCCTGATTGTCCCTAAACCCGCCGCTGCCAGAAGCTGGGAGTGGATGACAGCAGATAGACCTCTCGAAATTGCCCTGTTCTGTTCATTCCCTCTGAAGCACCTGGTGTTGGAAGACAGCATACTGAGCTAGTTGGACCTTTGGTCCGACCCAATGTGGCCGTTCTGGTGTAGGGTACTAATAACCTTGATGCAATGGTGCTGCTTTGCTGTGAGCTCCTGGACAGTGGTGCCTCCTCTGGCCCCATGGGCAGCAGCAGCGCCCTCTGCCTCAGCACAAAAGGCCACCTCTTGAGTGCTAAGACACGATACAGCGGAGAGTGACTATTTCTGAAGGAGAGAGCTGCACTTCAGCCCTGAGTCACAAGCTTCGGCCCCAGCAGATATTTGGCAGCTCAGCTGCTTCAACCCCACTTCATCCCTGCACACGAAGAGCATCTTTGGCCCCGTCCCAGGCTGCCCTCCCCTTCTCTCTCCATCCCCCAACACTGACCTAATGGCTGTTCCAGACCTCCTCATCCCTCTCTCCTAGAACATTTTTCAGGCCACTCCAGTCCCCAATGCCCTCCCCTTCTAGAAGCACCTTTGGGGCTCTGCAGTGCCAATGGAAGGAAAAGGAGAGGGTGGAATCCTTGGTGTTTAGAAAGAACTGGAGGCATGAGAGAGAGGAACTGCAGGGTAAGGAGAATAGGTGGGAACTGAATGGCAGAGGACCTGGAGGTGAGGACAGCTTGAGGGACCCAACGAGAAGAGAGACGAGGATGCTATGCTGGCGATTCACAGATCTACCTCTCTGCTCCAGAACTGGCTCTTCTGTTCAAACCAAAAATTTCAGCGTGTCTCTCCAGCATCTCCGGTCAACAGTTTAAGGTAGCACAGAGCAAATAGGAAGAAAAGATATGGAGAAGTGGGCAAATCTGGGGGTCTAGAGAAGCAGAGGGAATGAACTGGAAATAAGGAGAATCGGGTGGATTGGGGGAGAGAGGCAAAAAAGAACTGAGTGAGGAAACAGAGCTCTCCTCTACGGTAGGGAAACTGACCCCAACATTCACCCCAGATGCTACCACCCTTTCAACTACATTGTTTATTCCTGCCAGGGGAGGCCCAGTGTAGAAAAGGCTCCTGCAGCTGCCACTGTTATTGCCACCAATGCCAATTAAGTAGCTGAGGGGTAACTAGGTGAGAGGCAAGGGAAATGAAAGGAAAAGTCAACAGGTCACAATCTGACCAGAGAAAACTGGGACTGGGCGAGGTTTAATGCACAAACTACAGGATCCCAAAGGGCCGCAAAGAACTCACACCAGGCATATGTTTAGTAGGCTCACCTCAAATACCTGCTCGAGCCTTCTCTTCACACAGACTCTGTGCCTAGAAACCTCCCTTCATTTTCACCCCTTTACAGGAGACATTCGTAAATTAGATAGGTCTGCCAAATGATCCGGAGAGACAGCAGCAGTCAGCTAATGGACAAGTTCTCCTCTAATATTGGCTATAGATTACTCTCCAGAAAGGCTCTGAATCATGCAAAGAATAAATGGGATGACCTTTTATTTCAGCAAAGTTTAAAATGTGAATTACCCCACAGGGGAAATGCATGAGTTGGACTCAGGGCAATGCCTAGCTGGGAAACATTTATGTTAATATCATACTAAAGGAGTGCAAAAATAAAGTACATTTTGTTTCACAAGGAGAAGGTGCACCAGGCAGTAATGTCCAGTTTTATAAAGCGACAAGACAGTAACTCATTTTACAGAATTATCTGGATAATAGCTATTGATACATTGGCTGTGATTGGGCAGCACACACGAACCTTGTATTACATTAATCAGAGATCCATGGGTGGGAGGGCAAACATAATAATGATACTTGTAAAATGGGCTGCGATTTTGAGTGTATTTAATAAATTAAATAGCCACTGACACTTTATCACTGTTGCATCTAAACTATGCTGCTGAAAGATGTGTGTAGTTCTTCCACCAACAAGGTTATGCTAAAATACCAGACTGACCCCTCTCTGTCTCATCAGCGCCAGACTCAGGCGCTCTTTCACAATGCACTGTACGCCTGGAATAGCCTTCCAGTTAATATACACCCAACCCATTTCTGTTCCACTTTCAAAATCTTCCAGTGCCACATCTGCTCTATGAAGCATCCTAGCTCTAAAGATCTGAGCCCACTCAGTGTTTGTTCTGTACAGCAGATTAAACACCCACAGCCCACTGAAAGAGAGTGGGAGTTGGGAGCCAAACTCCTCTATGTTCTTTTAAGAAACCCAGTTTAACTCTGTGGGGAACAGAAGCCTCTTAGTTTTTCAGCACATTTCCCTCACTGTACAGCGCCATGCACATTTATGGACCATTTAACTCGCATTACAAAACAATGATGGAAGTGCTAAACACTGCTTTTCCACACACAGCAGATGACAATGCAGCACTATCCTGCATCCGCTGTCAGATGAGAAAGAATTTCTTTTTGTGAGAAGATAAAGAATTAAAGGGGCACATAAAGGAAAACAGTACCACATTAGTCCTATTGTATTAATTTGGATGGAATAAAGTGCCCAAGTTGTTAAAGTTGTTAACAGAACCCAGTCACTGTACAGTGTTAAAAAAGGTTCAGGGTTTGATATACAGACATCTCAGCCTGCTCAGTACCAGGGCAAACACACCATTAAAAATCTTTTTAACCATTTATTAAAGATGTAGAAAACGAAGGACACACAGTTAAAACATTTGACATGTAAAGTATTAAGTTAGGCTTTCATTTTAACAGCATTTCTTGTTCCATTTCCCTTTAACTGGTGGGAGGTTTTAGAAGGGAGCCCTTCTCCCCTACCATTTGACAGTCTCTTAGATTATATTAAAGATTGTAATAACTGTCCATTTGGGGGGAAAAAGAGAAGAAGTTAGTCAATCTGGGCTGGAAGTCTTGTCGTTGCTGTTGTTGTTAAAGTCCAATCCCATTTCCTAATACACAAGACAAACACACAAAAAGGGAAAGGAAAGAACAGCAAAGACAGAAAATGCAACTTCTGTCTCTGGTGTTGACTCTCAGCTGGTGCTGGAAAAACATAGAAACAGCACATGGTTTGATCAGCCATGCTTGCACAAGCATCAAGCTGGGCAGGGCATTACTTGTATCTGCCTCTCTGGTACCTGTTCACAGCAGTGTTGCAAACTATGCAGCCTTGGCTACCTAAGCCAGACTCTTATTACACAGAAGGATAGAGAGAAAGATAGGAAAGAAAAGGAGGAAGAAAAAGACACACGGAGTGTGGTGGGAGGAAGCAAAGTCTCACATCCCAGATGATGTTTGGGATTTAGCCAGAGCCAGTGGAAGTGGTGATGTGATCTGACTCCCTCTCTGGCCTGGTCTGGTCAGGACATCTTTCAGGATTAGGACAAAGAAGGTTGGAGGTCCCAGGAGAGGGAGGGGTGATGGTTGGGGTGATGAGGCTGCGCCTTTCTCCTTCTTTCAGTCAGCCAGTCGAGCAGTAGCCAGCTTTGCTCCCAAAAAGTCTTTTTTTTCTTAATAAGGACCCCAAAAGGGAGTGATGGGTAGAATAGCCCATCCCCACATTATTTCATCTATTAGTGAGGCCTAATTTCCAACACACCAATTTGGTTCACTGATTTCTGGTTTCACGCTGATCTTGTTTACCAGGCGTGATTTTAAACACTGCTTGAACTATATAAGTAGGTTTTTTTGTTTGGACTAATTCATCTATCTCTTTTTTGCACCTTTTCCCATCAACGTTTGTTATTATAGGTTATTCTGACATTTTATGAACTTTCACTCACTTTTCACAGTAGAGCTCACATGGTGAATTTGTAGGCCCAATTATCACAACAGTACTACTGAGAAGGAGACACAATTCTGTAATGAAATAATCACAACCATAGACCGTATTCTCCACTCACTCCCAGAGTTAGATTAAGAAAAACATAAGAACGGCCATACTGGGTCAAACCAAAGGTCCATCTAGCCCAGTGTCCTGTCTTTCAACAGTGGCCAATGCCAGGTGCTTCAGAAGGAATGAACAGAATAGGCAACCATCAAGTGATCCTCTTCCCAGCTTCTGGCAAACAGAGACTAGGGACACTTCAGAGCATGGTTTTGCATCCCTGCCTATCCTGGCTAATAGCCATTGAGGGACTTATCCTCCAGGGATTTATCTAGTTTTTTTTTTAACCCTGTTACAACCCTGGGAAAATATGATGGCACTTTGCCAAGCTCCACCATCTTAGGGTATGTTTACATTGCAAAGCAAGTCCAGCATTTGTAGAATTCCAGTAGCTAACCCTGGGTTTGTCAATCTAGGGCTTGAGCGTCTGCACTCATTTACAACCCCAGGTTAGGAATTGTTGAAGCCTGGGTCCTAACCTGGGGTTCCAGAGTCTACGGTCCAGTATGTGGGCCCTAGTCCAGCCACCCATATCCCAGACTTCCTAGCACCCTCCCATAATGTGGTGCTAGCCCTTTGTTCATCCTGCAGTGTGGAGCATTTGTCCACCAAACTTGACTGTCCAGAGAACAAGAAGTCAGCCTGTGGGATACTTTTGGCAGACTCCCAGAGCACAAGTCCTGTGGGGCAACAGGGCTTGAACCCTGGGTCCCAGCTTGATTCAGTCTCAGACCGCCCACCACTGTGAGGTCCTGGCACCCTGAGTCTGAGCCCTGGGTTAGCACAATTTGTGTGTAGACAGAAGGGGGGTTACACTTGAGCCTGAGTTCGAACACTGAGCTTATATTGCAGTGTAGCGATACGTGTATTATGTTCTGGCTATGGGAGCTGCCAAAATGTGACCCCATTCGCTGTAGAGTTTGTAGATGTTCATATTATAATTGTGGGCTGTACTGGGCTCCTTGAGCTTGGCTTGCCCTCAGTGACTTCAGCATGTCAATGGCTCTTTGGGCTCAGCTCCTTCTTAATGGGGGGGAAAGAAGTTAGTGGAGACACCTCCCAAATGCCACCCACTCATGACAGTAAATTTAGACATCATTCAATTATGCAGATCTGTGACCTCCCTCTCTTTTGTTAGGACTTGTGCACATGGGAAGATTTTACTGTAAGGCCTTGTCTATACAGTTTTTATACTGGTTTAACTATTTTGGCTCAGGGTGAGATTTTTCTACCAAAATAGTGAAATGAATAGAATCCCTATAGTGTGGACATAGTTATATTTGTATAAAGGTGCCCTATACTAGTATAGCTTACTCCCTTTCCCATACAGCACCTTTATATTGATATAACCGCATCCACACTACAGGGGTTGTACCAATTTAACTATACCAGTATAATTAACACAGTACAATTTTGTGTGTAGTCAAGGCCTTATACCAATATAGTTATGCAGATACAATCCCCCATGTGGATACTCTCAATCTGGTAAAAGAATGCCTTTTTTCATTTTAGCTTATACCACTTGGGAAAGGGTTTAATTTAAACCAAAAAAGCACAACTCATTTTGCAAAGTAAGAGTATCCACACCGGAGGTTATATCAGTGTAACTATGTTGGCTTGAATTCACACGTTAGGTTATACCCAAACAAACTTTCCCATGCAGACAAGGCCTTATGTGAGGAATTAAATAGTTAACAATTATCATCACTGGGCATTTGGGGGGTGGGGGGGTGGGGAGATTCACACTACTGCAAACTATTTATTCCAGGGTGGTTCACACATCCCCAAACTATTGCTCCAGGTTCTCTGTGGACTCATTTCTGCATTGGTTACATTTTTGAGGTTTCCTAAGCAACCATAACAGCTAGAGACTTACTCCCCTCTGCCCCAATTAAATCTGACATTCTGAAGAACAATGTCATAGCTTCAGAGAGGTTCTAGTTGTTGTGGGGACATAGACCTGCTGCTTCCAGCACTACTCATTCCACATACACACACAACTCCCAATAATGTCAATGGGAATTTGGCACACTTATCTAGGGGCAGATCTTCTTTAAAAGCACAAAGGGGCGAGAAAGCAAGTTTAATTTATCAGCAATGGATTCCCTCAGGGTGGAATTCTTCTAGTCATCTCAACACCATCATCTTCCAGACCACAGTTGTAGGAAGCATGCTTTTGGGGAGGTGGGCGGGGCAGACATGGCCAGAAAGTGGTGCTTCTTTGATCCCCAATCAGCATAATGGGGGCTACTGGTTGAATGTAAACCTTCCCTGAGGCTGCTCTAAATTATGGAGAGAACAGGGATGGCACAGAATCAGCCCCAGGATTGGGGAGTTGCAAACAGCTCTGCTGTGTCCCTGCATCCAGAACTTACAGGACAACCCTGTGGCCCCAGAGATATCACTTTGTGAATATTTATCATTTTTCAAACAAAAAACTGTAAATTGCTGTTCCTAGAGGGAAGCAAAACACTGCATGTCATTACAATACTGCTCCTAATACCCAGTTACGCAGAGAGTATCAGTTCATTCGATATTGTGCATTGCATAAAAACTTGCCCTTAGGCTGTTCTCCAGATCATTTGACTCACGTGTCACCTGAGCTTGCTTTTGGTGGGTGACGAGGAAAAGCGACTGCAGCATATGTCCTCTCCAAAGGTTACACCTGCCACACAGAAAGGCCTGCTGAAGATGCAGTTGCAGTGAGAGGTTACTTATCTACTTGCCACCTCAGATTTCTTCTCCCCCACATAAAGGGCAACTGAGCAATTACTGTGGGGAAGGAGCTCACTTCTGCTAATAGGAAGCTCTTAGTTTATGCTTTGTGAAGTGAGTCAATGGCATTAAAATGCAGCCTCGAATCACCACCTTTGACAAAATGCTCTTTATAAAGCTATTTAATCCCAGCAAGCTCCCTGGATGCAGACGAGACCAGACACACATGTGCCAACACCACCAGGTAAAACATACCATCATGTGAAAAAACCCTTAAGACATCAAGGCCCTTTCAGAATCAGTCCCTCCCAATTTGAGGCACGGAGGTCCCTTTCAACAGAAAACCACTTCTGGACCCAGATTCTCTGCCCTCTTCGTGCTGCAGCAGTCCTAAGGGGGACCTAAATCTCCAGTGGGGATCCCCTGTTGTGAGAGAGTCCCAAGATAGAGCCTGTGTAACCAGGCTTGATAGGAGGGAGGAGGGTTGCATGGGGAGTGAAAAGCGATAGTGGCTGAGGTGTGACTATGCTCAGCTGGTGGATGGTCCCTGGGGGCTGCTGGCAGCCGGCACAGGTTGGAGCAGACCTCACAGCTGCTCTAACATGCATTGGAGCTAGGTAGAGAATCCTGGCACCCTAACCAGCTCCCTGACTGGCATAAACTCAGCACAGCAGAAAGCCTGTCCTCCCGCATCATCACCAAGAGCAGTTCTCCTTTTCTGAGGCACAACCCCACCCTGAACTCCCTACTGTAGCCAGTATCTAGGTGCCACAGTTTGGCCCTGAATCAATAGCTGTGGCTGAGCATAGAACAATATCTGTGCTGTCCCAGAGCAGAGCTAGTAACAGAGCCTGCCTTCCTGCACAATGTCACCAAGTGGCAGCCCAGGAACTCAGCTGTATAAGAGGGTGAGGTTTGATTACGGTGAGATTCAGACAGGGGAAGTGACTCAGTGGCTCAAAGTTCCAGATAAATGAGTACAAGAGAGAAACACCCACATGTTCCGGGCTGAGGGGAAGGCTCACAGGAGATATCCAGATTATAGGAACTGAATGAATGTGTATGGGGGTGGATACAAGATCAAAGAGGTAGCATCAGGCAAGTCCACAGAGAGCTTTGAAAGCCCTTACAATGGTATTCAGCAGAGGAAGGGAGGGGTGATAAAATGTCACATTCTGCACAAAGAGAATAATGTTGTTTCAACATAGTAGAAGTCGTGGGGCCCTATTCTCTACTCACTTAGGCCTTGTCTACACTGGCAACTTTCTGCGCAATAAAGCAACCTTCTGCATTATAACTCCTGAGGTGTACACACTGCCAAGCCACTTAATGCACAGGAATTGCACAGTTGCAGCGCTGTAAAAAAACCACCCCGACGAGAGGCTTACAGCTTTCTGCGCCGGGGGTACAGTGCCACGATGCCAGTGTAGACACCCTGGTTGATTACAGTGCTGTGATTGGCCTCCGGGAAGTGTCCCACAATGCCTGTTCTCACCTCTCTGGTCATTGGTTTGAACCCTACTGTCCTGCCCTCAGGTGACCAACTGTCAGCCCCACCCCTTAAATTCCTTGGGAATTTTGAAAGTCCCCTTCCTGTTTGCTCGGTGATGTGTGCAGTGGTCTCAGCGCATCTTTCCAGGTGACCATGCCTGCTCCACGCACCAGGCGATCCCCCACTTGGAGCAATGCCGAGCTGCTGGACCTCATCAGCATTTGAGGAAAGGAGGCTGTCCAATCCCAGCTGAGCTCCAGCATTTATGATACCTACGACAGATTTCATGATGCATGACAGAAAGGGGCCATGACTGGGACACACTGCAGTGCAGGGTCAAAGTGAAGAAGCTGCGGAACGCCTACACAAGGCACTGAAGGCAAAGCACCACTTCAGTGCTGCACCCATGAGCTGCCAGTTCTACAAAGAGCTGGACGTGATACTCGATGGCGTCCCCACCGCCACTGTGGATACCTCAGTGGCTCGCGTGCCAGTCAAGAGTGGACCAAGCCAGGAAGAGGAAATCTTTGACAAGGATGTGGACTAGGAAGGAGACCCAGAGGCAGAAAACAACTCCGAGGTCAGAGATGCATGCAGCCAGGAGCTCTTCTGTACCATGGAGGAGGCTAACCAGTCACAGTGGTTGGAGCTTGGCAAGTGCAAACAGTACAGGAGGCCTCTGGTAACTGGCTTTGATTTTGGGAATCGCTGAAGAGAGTTGTTGGGACAGGAGGGGTGCAGAAAGCGGGCTTGTATCTGTGTGATGTGCATACCACCACATGCCTAGTCTGAGTGGCGGAACAGGGTGTTGATTGACTCCCTCACTTCATGGGAATCTGCCTCAGATCTCCACGAAATTCTCATGGAGACGCTGGGAAATCCACTGCCACAGTTTCTTTGGCAGAGCTGCTTCGTTTCTTGCTCCATTAAGGGTAACTCTCCTGCACCACTCTGCCATCACTGGGGCGACACCATTTCTGCACACAGGTGAGCTGCATAAGGGCCAGGGGGGAAGCTGCAGTCTTGGAGAAGACCCTCCCTTGATTCTCTGCTCACCTGCAGCAGTGAGATATCTTCCATAATGAACACAGTCTATGGAAAATGTGGGGACAATAATGATTATAAAGCCCCCACTACAGTGCTGGCTCTTCCCAAGAGCCACATGCCCAATGTACAGTATGGTTCTGGAACACTGATTTTCCCTGCCCCTGTGGTTACTCACAATTTTGGGGGTCTTGTGGCTCCCGTGTGCTCGCCTGGGGTCAGCCAGTTAGTGACAGGTATGTGAATAGTGGCTGTGTTTTAAATCACTGAATCAGTGGTCTGTGTGTTGCAAACAATACAGCTTCTGTAAAATGTTGCATTTTGGCTTCACAGATATGACCTTGGGAGCCCAGCCTCCCTCTTTGTTATCACTGGCTGAACAGCTGCACAGAATTAGAAAGCGGCCACAAAGAACTAAAGAGGACTTTCTGCGTGATGCCATGATGCATTCCGCTGCCGAAAAACAAGAATTGAAGGAATGACAGGACAGCGAGAATAGGGACTGAAAGGAGAATGCAGCACGCCAGGACGAAGCCACAGAGCTGCTCTTAAACGTTATGGAGAGCCAAACGGACATGCTCCAGGCGCTACTAGCACTGCAAGCAGCTCCACATCCACCTTCCCTGCAGCCGCTGTCGCAAAACTCTTTCCCATTCGACCCCCAGACAGCACCAACACACTCTTATCAACCTCCTGGCTCCAGTCTGTACCAGCTGCATTCCACTCCTGCCCCATCACAGTCCGTTCCTTCAGACTCCCAGTACACACTGCACTCAACACCCGTCCCTCTGCAGTTTAGCCCTGCTGAAGTACAGAACCCGCTGCACTGTACTCCAAAGGACAAGGTTGCATATGATATCTGGACATACATAAACCTTTAACCGTCCCGGAACCCCACCTCCTCCTGGGACCCTCCCTTCTCCCATTCCCCTCAGTGCTGATGTGTTTGTTTGTTTTTTGTCTCTCCCCTCCGGTTGTTGTTTTTTAATAAAAGAATTGCTTTGGTTTGAAAGCAATCTTTATTCCATTAACTGAAAGCAAACAGAGCCCTGCAAAGCAACAGCCAGTTTTCTTACACCTTCATAGTGCATCATCTGTACCAATCACAATCACCTCCTAGCATTACAAGTACTGCACTCCCGAGCATAGCAACAAATATGACTGGCTTTCAGCTTCAGATTGCTGTCTCGAGGCATCTCTGATCCTTATGGCCCCGTGCTGTGGCCCTCTAATAGTCCTGGTCTCTGGCTGTTCAAATTCAGCTTCCAGGCACTAAGCCTCAGTGTTCCAAACCTGAGTGAAGCTTTCACCCTTCCCTTCACAAATATTATGGAGCGTACAGCACGTGGCTATAAGCATAGGAATATTGTCATCGGCCAGGTCCAGCCTCCCATATAGGCAGCACCAGCGGGCTTTTAAATGACCAAATGCACACTCAACAGTCATTCTGCACTTGCCCAGCCTGTTGCTGAACTGCTCCTTACTGCTGTCAAGGTGCCTCATGTATGGCTTCATAAGCCATTGCATTAAGGGGTAGGCAGGGTGTCCCAGGATCACAAAGGGCATTTCGAGTTCCCCTACGGTGATCTTCTGGTCCGGGAAGAAAGTCCTTGCTTGCAGCTTCCTGAACGGGCCAGTGTTCTGAAAGATGCATGTGCCAAGCACCTTTCCAGACCAAACTGCGTTAATATCCGTGAAATGCCCACGGTGATCCACAGGTGCCTGGAGAACCATAGAGAAATACCCCCTCTGATTAATGTACTGGGTGGCTAGGTGGTCTGGTGCCAGATTTGGAATATGCGTGCCATCTGTCACCCCTCTGCAGTCAGGGAAGCCCATTTTTGTGCAAAGCCATCCACAATGTCACGCACGTTGCCCAGAGTCACAGCCTTTCGGAGCACAATTGGATTAATGGCCCTGCACACTTCTGTCAACACGAGTCCAACGGTCAACTTTCCCACGCCGAACTGGTTAGCGACCAATCGGTAGCAGTCTGGAGTAGCCAGTTTTCCACAGTGCAATCGCCACACACTTCTCCAACAACAGGGCAGCTCTCATTCTCGTGTCCTTGCGCCGCAGGGCTGGGGCAAGTTCATCACACAGTCTCATGAATGTGGCTTTCCTCATCCGAAAGTTCTGCAGCCACTGCTCATCATCCCAGACATGCATCATGATGTGATCCCACCACTCAGTGCCTGTTTCCCGAGCCCAAAAGCGGCGTTCCACTGTGGTCAGCACCTCTGTGAATGCCACAGAGCAATCTCATGTCGTAACTACTATGGGTGGCGAGATCAGTGTCGAACTCCTCTTGCCTTTGTAGTTTAAGGAATAATGCCACTGCCACTCGTGACGTGTTAGTGAAAGCGAGCATCATATTGGTCAACAGTGCGAGATCCATTCCTGCAGACCAAAGAGGCAGAGCATGCAGTACACAAACCATTGAAAGATGTCACCAAATGGAGATGGAAGCACAGGACTTGGTGGGATGCAAACCAATGCATCACGGACCATTGCAACAGGACCCAGGGTGCCCCACGACACCCTCCGTCTTCCCACAGCTCTTAGTGGCAGAAGAGGAAGAGATGCTCTGTGGGATAGCTGTCCAGAGTGCACCGCTCCAAGTGCCGCAAGTGTGAACACGCTATTGCGCAGGCAGCTGACACTGTGAACACACAACAGAGGTTTCCCTTCAGCGCTCTCTGAGCGACGCTGTAACTCTGCCAGTGTAGACATGCCCTTAGCCTGGTGTAAATCAGGAGTAACTCCACTGCAGATGATCGTGCAATACCAGTGTAAAAGCTGTGGAAGGGAGAGGAGAATCAGGTCCATATTGTTTAGAAACTAAGGCACATAGGAGGATCATGAGAGAGAGAGATTTGAAACAGTCAGCAGGACAATGATCAAGGAACGCATAAGCCTACCTCAATGGTAGGTTAAAGATGAATTTGGCAATTTTTGGGAGGGTGGAGATGGACTTATAGACACAGGGCAGGGGAACTGCACATTTTCAATTGAGTGCGAGAGAGCCGGAGGTCAGTGGCGTCCAGCGCTGTAGGGCAGCATGTATTCACAAGCAATGGATCACACAACTACAGAAGCAATTGGAAACTGGCACTGGGTAAACCTAGCACCCGTATTCTCAAAACTAGGCAGTGCAGCACTTGAGGTGGGGCGCCAGCAACTCCTCCTCATTTCCGGTGTCTAACTTAAAAGGACTGCTGAAAACATAGTCACGACTTACCTGGTTCTCGCCCATGAAAGCGCCTCCTGTGACTGCCACATGAACCGAACGCAGTTTCAAATGGAAGGAGATGGCTCACATGGTTGGGAATGAAAAGGGCGGTGGTCTCCGCACCTGTCTTGAAATATTGCCCACACCTGAAAAAAAACACCCCCCACCCCCTAAATCTAAGAATCCCTGCTAGCAAAATGCATTGCTATCAATGTTTCACTACACACCCTGCTTGGCAGCTCTGCTATTACCAAAGAATGACACGTCTATGATACTGTATAGTACTTCAGAGACGGGCTACAGCACCGTTTATCAAGCGGAAAAAAGGGCCTCTGGAGGAACCATCACTTCAGATCGAGTTTGCAGGGCAAGAGGTTACGTGGGATGCCTTTTATGGCAGTGAACAATCGCTCGGTCTGTCAGGGGGAAAATGAGTTTGGTATCCTATAAAAGGAAAGTTATGGGTCATAATTTTATGTCAACATTCTCCTGATGTAAATACAGAATTTCTAATGAAGAACAAACTTAAAAAAAAAAAAAAACACCTTTGGGACAGGAAGTAAATCTCAGTACTTTAAACAGGTCTCGGCATACTATATGCATGTCTATCCTGCTAGCAGTGCCTTCTCAAACTGAAATAACAAATACTGCCTAGCCATGCCGGTTTTGCAAGGGAGAGAGATTTCAATTTATTTCTCATCTGGGAAAAAATGACATTGATGGCTAGTGAGAGATTACTGTGTGTTACTGAATAGGAGCAAATAAGGGGTGGAAATCCCCTATTCCCAAATGGCAGGAATGAGAATGTCTAATTAAAAAATAATCTTTTATTGGCTGCCAACTCAATCAAAGTTTCAATATACAAGCCACCAATTACAGGAAGTGGATAATCAGCTATGCATTTAAAAGAGTGCCTGCTGAATAATGTGTCCTTTAATTAGATGTATTTTTTAAGACAAAAATCGGATTGCTGGGAAGCAAAGAAAAAGCAACAGTCAGACTAAAAATGGACTCTTCCTCATTTATCCACAGCCAGCAGGAATAATTTAGAGTAACAAAATAAATCACCACAGTTTAGACTATATATTGTAAGCACCATTAAAAATGCAACTTTCCCTGTCCAAGCTACCTCCCACCACTGTGGAATCTTCCTGTAATCTGGGCCAGAGACACCACTGAACTGTGACTGTGGTGGCATATGCTGAATTTTTAAATGTGCTGGTGTGTGAGAAAGCGTGAGTGTAATAAAAATATCACACACACGTATATACTCCTCCCTCACACACAAGAAAACAGAGTATGCAGCATGAAAACCCAGCGTTTGCCAGAGTGATTACACCGCAGTGGTGTGTCTTGCCCAAGCTATAGGAAAGAAGCCAAGTTATTCTAGGTAATATGAGAGAAAGAGAATGAACAACTCAGTATATTTGAGCACAGAAATTGTTTCAGGCACTTCTCTGATTGCAAACAAGGCCCCGAAGTAAATGTCACCTCATCTACACAAGTCTCTGCCATCATCACAATTCGCATTACAGCTTTCCTAATGCTTATCATCAGAGATAGCTGGATGGCATGGTATTTCTCCAAAATAACTAGGCATCCAGGAAGAGAGAGAGAGGGGAAGAGGGGAACAGAAAAAAATGAGTTTGCAGATAGTTACACAGTGGCTGAAGCCAGGAGTTACTCTTTTTCTTTAAAGTGCACTGAAGTATCACTAGATGCCTTCAGCTTCAGTGTGTATGTTTCCCAAATGAAGTCTTTCCCTGTTATTTAAACCAAGATAAGACATTCTAGCAATGGCAGGCATCATAACAACTTATTTTGAATAGGTTCTCTCTAAACCCATCAACTCCTCCAGATCCCCCTTTCTCATTCAGAAGAGGCAAGGGGCTGTGTAGGTAATTAGGGTGCAGTGGGCACTGAGGAAGCCCCTGTGTTTCAACACCACAAGCTTAAGACTCAAGGTGATTTGGGGATGGGTGAAGAAGGGGAGATGGAGTGCAGGTGAGAAAAAGCTACTCTCCATGACACCTGCCTCACCAAAACTTGTGCGCCATGAACTCTACAGCTTTCTAGTGTGAAGCTATCAGGTATTCCTCCATGAAGCTCTGTGTATTGCCCCATTCCATGTAGTTTTATGGGGGGAAAAAAACCATCTCGTTACTAGAACATCAAGCCTTATCTGGACGAAAGTGATAGTTTTCTAACAGTAAATGTATAGTATTCAAGGATTAATCCAGGCTATTCTGTGCAAAATAGACCAGGTAAATACAAATTCACCACAAAGACTATAAGAAAGGATGATTCCCTTCACGAACAAGAAGGGTTCAGGCAAAATTCAGACCTGGTGTAAATGGATTCCACAGAGTTGCGTTCACGTAGGGAGTCTCAGTTCTACCCTCTACTTTCAGATAATGTCACCACCGAAAACATTTTCCCTTTCAGATACAGAGGTGTAAACTGAAGTCAAAGGGTCAGAGTCAGGTCCCTGCTCTGGCCTTTCTTTGCCACTTTTGGGAGGCATATTAGGACTATAAAGTGATCACATGGGTTGTGAGGAAAATTACCCTAGTACAAGAGCTGAGTGGATGTCTTCACTGTCCGCCTCACATCCACCAGTGTAGGAGGTGGGAGCACAGTTCAGAATCGAGATTCTTGTAGTTACACCAGGGATTGATTTGGCCCAGTGGAGGTACTCCAGATTGCCAGAGGCATAACTAGGAGCAGCATTTGGCTGCTCCTTTCTAAGCTGGCTAACTTCTAAGGAATTATCATGGAGTCTGAGTCAAACAGATGCCAAAACCTCAAAAGCAGCTCTACGTTTTCAGCAGGGCAGGGAATAGCAGCATTCCTGGCAATGGCATGCTTACAGGCATATGCAGGTATCATCCAAGACTGCTGGAGGTGAAAATGTCATCACTCTCCCCCCACCACTGCATCCAACCTGCTCTAGTGAGAGACCCCAACTGGCATTAGCCCACTCACCATGCTGTGACACAGCGGCCCATTTGTGGCTCATTGCTCTGTATCAGCAACTCCTCAGGCCTGACATACTCTCTACACCTCAGACATATGTCCTTTGAAATCTAACACCACACTGGTCATTAACGTCCCTGTGAAATGTCCATAACAACTCAGTGGATGCAATTATAGATACTCTCTGACATTGTATCCTGGAGACTGTAAACAGCCAAAGGTGACAAAATAGGTATCTTCCATATAAGGGTCAAGAAAAATATGGTGGCAGATGTCCTGTTCAGGAAAGAGGGCTCTGATCTGCTGCCTCTGGGATAAGGCTAAGACCTTTCACCTAGGAAGACAAGAGAAACCAGCCACTTGTGCTTCTGTGGAATGTCCTGACTGAGAGAAAGTCAGCCTTGGCTGGGAAAAAGGAAGACTGGTGAGACAAAGCCCCTTGAACAAAGCCTGCACCTTGCTAGATTAAGCCCTGGTCTACACTAGGAGTTTAGGTCAAATTTAGCAGCGTTAAATCAATGTAAACCTGCACCCGTCCACACGATGAAGCCCTTTTTTTCGACATAAAGGGCTCTTAAAATCGATTTCCTTAATCCACCTCTGACAAGTGGATTAGCGCTTAAATCGGCCTTGCCGGGTCGAATTTGGGGTACTGTGGACACAATTAGATGGTATTGGCCTCCGGGAGCTATCCCAGAGTGCTCTATTGTGACGGCTCTGGACAGCACTCTCAACTTAGATGCACTGGCCAGGTAGACAGGCAAAGGCCCGTGAACTTTTGAATTTCAATTTCCTGTTTGCATGGTCACCTGAAGCTTGCCACGCTGGCTAGAGCTCATCAGCAGAGGTGACCATGCAGAGCTCATCAGCAGAGGTGACCATGATGGAGTCCCAGAATCGCAAAAGAGCTCCAGTATGGACCGAACGGGAGGTTCGGGATCTGATCGCTGTATGGGGAGAGGAATCCGTGCTATCAGAACTCCGTTTCAGTTTTCAAAATGCCAAAACATTTGTCAAAATCTCTTAGGGCATGAAGGACAGAGGCCATAACAGGGACCCGAAGCAATGCTGCGTGAAACTTAAGGAGCTGAGGGAAGCCTACCAGAAAACCAGAGAGGCGAACGGCCGCTCCGGGTCAGAGCCCCAAACATGTCGCTTCTATGATGAGCTGCATGCCATTCTAGGGGGTTCAGCCACCACTACCCCAGCCATGTTGTTTGACTCCTTCAATGAAGATGGAGGCAACACAGAAGCAGGTTTTGGGGACGAGGAAGATGATGATGAAGAAGTTGTAGATAGCTCACAGCAAGCAAGCGGAGAAACCGGTTTTCCCAACAGCCAGGAACTGTTTCTCACCCTGGACCTGGAGGCAGTCCCCCCCGGACCCACCCAAGGCTGCCTTCTGGACCCACCAGGCGGAAAAGGGACCTCTGGTGAGTGTACCTTTTAAAATACTATACATGGTTTAAAAGCAAGCATGTTTAATGATTAATTTGCCCTGGCATTTGCAGCTCTCCTGGATGTACTCCCAAAGCCTTTGCAAAAGCTTTCTGGGGAGGGCAGCCTTATTCCACCCACCATGATAGGACACTTTACCACACCAGGCCAGTAGCACGTACTTGGGAATCATTGTAGAACAAAGCATTGCAGTGTATGTTTGCTGGCATTCAAACAATATCCGTTCTTTATCTCTCTGTGTTATCGTCAGGAGAGTGATATCATTCATGGTCACCTGGTTGAAATAGGGTGCTTTTCTTAAGGGGACATGCAGGGGCCTGCTGGGCTGTTTGCCTGTGGCTGAACAGAAATGTTCCCCACTGTTAGCCAGGAGGGTGGGCAGGGTGAGGGGCTAGTCACGTGGTGGGGGGAGGCAAAATGCGACCTTGGAACGAAAGCACATGTGCTGTGTATGTAATGTTAACAGCAAGGTTTACCGTGAAAGAGTGTTCCCATTGTTCTAGAAAATGTGTCTTTTTAAATACCACTGTCCCTTTTTTTTTCTCCACCAGCTGCATGTGTTTCAATGATCACAGGATCTTCTCCTTCCCAGAAGCTAGTGAAGATTAGAAGGCGAAAAAAACACACTCATGATGAAATGTTCTCTGAGCTCATGGTGTCCTCCCAGTAATAACAGTGGGAATATTGGTTACGCAGAGGTCTAACCTAGTCAGTAAACTGCGCCAGCGTGCTTTTAAACGTCCAAATGCACATTCTACCACCATTCTGCACTTGCTCAGCCTGTAGCTGAACAGCTCCTGACTACTGTCCAGGCTGCCTGTGTATGGCTTCATGAGCCATGGCATTAAGGGGTAGGCTGGGTCCCCAAGGATACATATAAGCATTTCAACGTCCCCAACGGTTATTTTCTGGTCTGGGAATAAAGTCCCTTCCTGCAGCTTTTGAAACAGACCAGAGTTCCTGAAGATGCGAGCATCATGTACCTTTCCCGGCCATCCCACTTTGATGTTGGTGAAACGTCCCTTGTGATCCACCAGTGCTTGCAGCACTATTGAAAAGTACCCCTTGTGGTTTATGTATTCGCCGGCTTGGTGCTCCGGTGCCAAGATAGGGATATGGGTTCCGTCTATGGCCCCACCACAGTTAGGGAATCCCATTGCAGCAAAGTCATCCACTATGACCTGCACATTTCCCAGGGTCACTACCCTTGATATCAGCAGATCTTTGATTGCGTTGGCTACTTGCATCACAGCAGCCCCCACAGTAGATTTGCCCACTACAAATTGATTCCCGACTGACCGGTAGCTGTCTGGCATTGCAAGCTTCCACAGGGCTATCGCCACTCGCTTCTCAACTGTGAGGGCTGCTCTCATCTTGGTATTCTTGCACCTCAGGGCAGGGGAAAGCAAGTCACAAAGTTCCATAAAAGTGCCCTTACGCATGTGAAAGTTTCGCAACCACTGGGAATCGTCCCAG
The DNA here is from genome assembly GCF_965152235.1 of Eretmochelys imbricata. Lineage (NCBI taxonomy): Eukaryota > Metazoa > Chordata > Testudines > Cheloniidae > Eretmochelys > Eretmochelys imbricata. The sequence goes on from NC_135577.1 coordinate 117,040,999, forward strand.
ACCTGCAACACTATGCAGTCCCAGCAGTCTGTGCTTGTTTCCCGAGCCCAGAATCGGCGTTCCACCGCATGAACCTGGCCCATTAGCACCATGATGCCCACATTGCCAGAGTCCCTGCTTTGAGAGAAGCCTGTGTCCATGTCCTCATCACTCATGTTACCGCGCTGACGTCACCTACTCACCCGGTATCGCTTTGCCAGGTTCCGGTGCTGCATATACTGCTGGATAATGTGTGTGGTGTTTAATGTGCTCCTAATTGCCAAAGTGATCTGAGCGGGCTCCATGCTTGCCGTGGTATGGCATCTGCACAGAAAAAAGGCACGGAATGATTGTCTGCCGTTGCCCTGATGGAGGGAGGGGCAACTGACAACATGGCTTACAGGGAATTAAAATCAACAAAGGGGGTGGCTTTGCAAGAAACTGAATTGCCCCCTCAAGGATAGAACTCAAAACCTCAAGGATAGAACTCATAACTGAGTTTGGCAGGCCGTTGATTTCACAGAGGGAAGGAGGAGAAAATGAATACAAAACAAATGTGGTCTATTTCTTGTTTTGAGCCACTTCCTCTATCTTTATACATCTTGCTGGCAGCAGACTGTGCAGTACAACCACTAGCCGTCATCATCTCCTGGATGCTCGGCAGAAAACGGTGCAGTATGACGACTAGCCATCATCTTCTGCTGGCTGGAGGTTAAAAGACAGTGCACTGCCGGTAGGACTGAATCGCCACGAGACGAAACTTAAAAGGGAAATGACCTGGCTGAGTCACTCCCATGTTTGCCTAGGCGCCCGACTAAAAGAGCACCCAGGACTACATCGATGACGGCTACCAGTCATACTGCACTGTCTGCTGCCAAAAGGCAATTAACTGCTGCTGTGTAGCAATGCAGTACCACGTCTGCCAGCACCCAGGAGACATACGGTGACGGTTTGGTGAGCGGGCTCCATGCTTGCCATGGTATGGCGTCTGCACAGGTAACTCAAGAAAAAAGGCGCAAAACGATTGTCTGCCCTTGCTTTCACGGAGGGAGGGAAGGAACGGGGGCCTGACGATATGTACCCAGAACCACCCGCGACAATGTTTTAGCCCCATCAGGCACTGGGATTTCTACCCAGAATTCAGATGGGCAGCAGAGACTGCGGGAACTGGGGGATAGCCACCCACAGTGCAACGCTCCAGAAGTCGACGGTTGCCTCGGTACTGTGGACACACTCCGCCGACTACATGCACTTAGAGCACTTGTGTGGGGACACACACAATCAACTGAATAAAACCGCTTTCTACAAAACCGACTTTTATAAATTTGACCTAATTTCGTAGTGTAGACATACCCTAAGTTTTAGACTTTTAGATGGGTGTTTTCACTTCTATTTGCTTGTCACCCTTTCTAACTTTACTCTTTTATTGGCATCACTTACCCTACGTCTTATTGTTAATAAACTTGCTTTATTTGTATATAAACCAACTCACTACTGTGTTTGAAGGGAAGGGTGTATTTCCCCCAGGTAAGTTTATAAGCTGTGATGTATTTGTGTGTCTTTAGAGGAACAAACAAACCTTATTATTTCTCTGAGATCCCCAAAGTGTCCACTCCTCACCTGGTTAACATGGTTTGGGGGAAATTGGGGACTGGGAGTGTGTTGGGGTCACCTTGCAGGTTGTAACAAAGCTGCTGGAAGGCTGCAGAAAGGCTGCTGGGATCACAGTTGCTGAACCAGGGTTGTCTAGCACACAGACTCTCAGGGTTCAGCCTGCCTGCTTGTGGGCTGGCTGTGAGCATCCCAGGCAGGGAGCTACAGCAGCAAACCCAAACACGTTATCAAGCAATGTTTTTGCTACTTTGCTTAGCTGTAAATTTCTATTAGTATCGATGGAAATATTTTTTCATTGATTTGTGTGTGTACAATGAAGTCAACATTTACCAATAAAAATCTAATCCTTCCAAGCCTTTAAGCAAAGGGAGACTGGACCAAAGTTTTGCCTCTGTCTTCACGAACAAGGTCAGCTCCCAGACTACTGCACTGGGCAGCACAGCATGGGGAGGAGGTGGCCAGCCCCCTGTGGAGAAAGAAGTGGCTCGGAACTATTTAGAAAAGCTGAATGAGCACAAGTCCATGGGGCCGGAAGTACTGCATCCGAGGGTGCTCAAGGAGTTGGCAGATGTGATTGCAGAGCCATTGGCCATTATCTTTGAAAACTCATGGTGATCAGGGGAGGTCCCGGATGACTGGAAAAAGGCTAATGTAGTGCCCATCTTTAAAAAAGGGAAGGAGGAGGATCCGGGGAACTACAGGCCAGTCAGCCTCACCTCAGTCCCCGGAAAAATCATGGAGCAGGTCCTCAAGGAATCAATTCTGAAGCACTTAGAGGAGAGAAAAGTGATCAGGAACAGTCAGCGTGGATTCACCAAGGGCAAGTCATGCCTGACTAATCTAATTGCCTTCTATGACAAGATAACTGGCTTTGTGGATGTGGGGAAAGCAGTGGACGTGTTGTTCCTTGACTTTAGCAAAGCTTTTGATACGGTCTTCCACAGTATTCTTGCCAGCAAGTTAAAGAAGTATGGACTGGATGAATGGACTATAAGGTGGATAGAAAGTTGGCTAGATTGTCGGGCTCAATGGGTAGTGATCAGTGGTTCCATGTCTAGTTGGCAGTCAGTATCAAGCGGAGTGCCCCAACGGTTGGTCCTGGGGCTGGTTTTGTTCAATATCTTCATTAATGATCTGTAGGATGGCGTGGACTGCACCCTCAGCAAGTTTGCAGATGACACTAAACTGGGAGGAGTGGTAGATACGCTGTAGGGTAGGGATAGGGTACAGAGGGACCTAGACAAATTGGAGGATTGGGCCAAAAGAAATCTGATGAGGTTCAACAAAGGCAAGTACCAAGCCCTGCACTTAGGACGGAAGAATCCCATGCATTGCTACAGACTAGGAACCAAGTGGCTAGGCAGAAGTTCTGCAGAAAAGGACCTAGGGGTTACAGTGGATGAGAAGCTGGATATGACTCAACAGTGTGCCCTTGTTCCCAAGAAGGCTAACGGCATTTTGGGCTGTATAAGTAGGGGCATTGCCAGCAGATCGAGGGACATGATCGTTCCTCTCTATTCAACATTGGTGAGGCCTCATCTGGAGTATTGTGTCCAGTTTTGGGCCCCACACTACAAGAAGGATGTGGAAAAATTGGAAAGCGTCCAGCGGAGGGCAACAAAAATGATTAGGGGTCTGGAACACATGACTTATGAGGAGAGGCTGAAGGAACTGGGATGGTTTAGTCTGCAGAAGAGAAGAATGAGGGGGGATTTGATAGCTGCTTTCAACTACCTGAAAAGGGGTTCCAAAGAGGATGGATCTAGGCTGTTCTCAGTGGTAGCAGATGAGAGATCGAGGAGTAATGGTCTCAAGTTGCAATGGGGAAGGGTTAGGTTGGATATTAGGAAAAACGTTTTCACTAGGAGGGTGGTGAAGCACTAGAATGCGTTACCTGGGGAGGTGGTGGAATCTGCTTCCTTTGAGGTTTTTAAGGCCTGGCTTGACAAAGCCCTGGCTGGGATGATTTAGTTGGGGATTGGTCCTGCTTTGAGCAGGGGGTGGGACTAGATGACCTCCTTAGGTCCCTTCCAGCCTTGAGATTCTATGACTCAATGAAAGTTCCCTGCAAATCTTTCCCATTGAACCAGTGTTAATTTCAAAGGACACTTTTGCAGAGGAATAAGTGTTCACATCCTGCCAATACATTTTAATAACACTAGACCATTGCTTAATACAATAGGAATATTTACTGATATTACTCCATATTCAGACAGGAGCATATGCTCACTTTGATGTATTTTAATATAAATAAACTCACTCTTCCAGGTCAATACATACCCAAAGCCTGATGGATGTTCCTCCTCTTAGCATTTCTTAAGATATCGATTATATGTCTGTTTCATTTTGAAGTCTATTTATTGCATTTATCATTCACCCATCCAGTTGTTTCAAGGTGCCAACTAGAAAAATTAATACTGGTATTAAATTCATCCATAAAGGACTTTATTCTCCACAGCTACTAGATTCAGCTGAAGGATCTTTAGATTTCTTTACTACAGACAGCATTTTCCAAATGATGGCATGTCGTGCTAAGAAAATGACCCACCTAGGGCTATTCTGATCCCTAGCAAGAAGTTCCACAATCCAGATCACTCTGCTGAGAATTAGCTACCTCCTTCTCCTAAGAGTTTCATCTCCAACTCCATTAGGCTTCACTTCCCTGCTGAGTGCCGCTACCTTGGTGGGTCACGAATGGAGAGCTGGCTTCTAAAGATCCAGTCAGGCCCCACCTTTTCAGTGGGAGTTTTGACACTGACTTCCGTGATAGAAGGACCAAGACCTAAAATAGCCAGATCCTTCCTATACTTTTGAGATTAGGGAAAAGGCTCTAAATTACATCTGATGTGATGGGCTTGTGGTGGCTTTTTCTTGTTTATGAGGCAGCTGTCACATGTTGCTACATCTATACCAACAGAGACAATGAAATGTCAAAAAAGAAACACCCCTCTTTGTTGATGTAAATCTCAGCCAGATGTGTTTAATTCTTCATAATATAACTCTGAATGCTAAGAAATTTCTATCCTGCAAGAAGGTTTGGGTTTTTTTATTTTGTTTGAGGGAAGGGGGATGGGGGAGATATGAGAGGTTAATTTTTAGTTCATAAAAAAACAAGTTCCCGAAGGAAGTTTTCATCACAAACTATAGCTTGCAAACTAAATATCTCCCCTAGCACAGTTTAAACATTACTTGGTGAAGATCAGGGTACATGATCATAAGGGTCCCCTCCGGCCTTAAAAATCTATGAATGTGTGTTCACTTATAGTTTCAAATCTTGATAAAGAGTTATTTCCGCCTACGCTTTGTGTATCTAGAGAGTACTGCAGATCACACCCAGAAATGTGAGTGAATCAATACAGTACTGCTGCAGAGGAGACCCCCTTCTGGGTAACCTCAGACATCTACCACCAAGGAAACAATTCAGTTCCCCCACAAAGTTCCTGGATTCCTACCTCCATTTTTCATTATTATTGTATATAGGGAAGTGGTCAAGGAACAGGGCAAACACTGATAGATAAAAGCCCTCTGCCAAAACCAAGCTCAGGCTCTTATGATGAAAGGCTTTCTTTCAGCTTTTACAGCCAGAGCACAAACTGGGGACGTGGGATGTAGAAGCAGATTCAGTCCATATGTTTCCTAGGAGCACGTCCACCTAAACAAGCGTTACAGGGGCTGCAGCAGGATGCAGCACAGCCTCTCCTGCGCGCTAGCTCTGATTACGTGGCAAATGTCCATGAGCAATGGCTCCACCGCGTTAGGATGTCGAGCAGCCAGGTGCAGACCTTGAGTGCAAGGTCAGAGGTTGGGACTCACCCTTGCACGGTTGCACAGGGTTGGAGAAAATGTTTCCTCGTGCTCTGATCCCACTGGTACACACTCCACACCCCCATGGGACAGGTCACAATCAAATGCTAAGGTGATTAAACCACACAATGACTGAGTCCTTGAAAATCAATCGTCCATAGGACCACAGCAGTGAGGTCTAAAATTTGCCTTCTGTTAGTGTTCCAATTAACCTCCTGTCACAGGGTGGCTGGCCCCAGTCACTAAAGTAGGTCCAGCACTCCTGTGCCAATTAAGGGGGCAAGGCTGTACCTCTGGCTATACAGGGTGTGCAAGAGAGACCTGGTGAAAGGGAACTGCTTGAGAGAGGGCTACAGAGCTGCAGGAAGTAGGTCTGCCAGAGTCCCTGGGGACGGGAGGCAGTGAGAAACTAAAGCATAAAGGGTGAGCTGAGGAACTGTTTTTGGTTGTTTGTTTCTTTAAATTTGGACAATAAGCCTGCCTAAGAGACTGTGGATATGGCAGGGTGTCTTTGGGAACTGGAGAGAAGCGCTGCCTAGTTACACCTCTCCAAATCTACCAGGTGACAAATGGGTGTGCAGGGAAAGAAGCTACCTTCCCGCCTGCCCCTCAATAGATCCTTACTTGGAATGGCCTATATCTGCAGAATTTACCGTGGCTTATCAGCTCTAGCTTGCAATCGTTATTAGAATTGTGATCTATTTCTGCCACTGATTTTGTCCTTTTCCATTTGGGAAATGGATATTCCCAGCTGCCCATCCCTGAGTTTTGAATGGTGCAGGATTGAACAAGACTTCATGAAACCACACAGATGATTTGATGGCCCAGGGTCCTCCCTACAAATCCCTTCCCACTTCTTCCACTAATCCTTCCAACCCTGATCTCACAAATGTTGTCCCTATACCCGCACTCTTGCCCTGTGTTTTGCTTTTGTCTGGTTCAGACTGCAGGAACCTTGACTCCTTATTGGGAAGGGATATTATAGCTGTTGCTTCAGGGCTTAAGCCAATCTAGTATTAGAGACCAAGCTGAGACCTATGTGTGGAGCAGACTACCCCACATCTGCCTACTATGAGCTTCTTATACCTTCTTCCAAAGCATTTGGTGCTGGGCATTGTCAAAGACAGGATACTGGACTAGATGGACCCTGGGTCTGACCCAGTCTTGCAATTCCTATGTCTCATAAAACGTTGGCTACATCTATGGTACTATCCAACTAATGCATAATTTACCTTCTTAGGTCAGAGTGGTTTTGTTTGTGCACCGTAATTGCTGATGATGTCAGCTCTGAGATTTGTGTTTGGAGGCTAAAAGCCACAATAGAGCCATTGTCAACTGTGGCCAGTTTTTCAGTCCCTCAAGGAGCAAGTATTGCAGACGTATAGGTCTGAACAACAATTTATAATTAAAAAGAAAAGGAGTACTTGTGGCACCTTAGAGACTAACCAATTTATTTGAGCATAAGCTTTTGAGCATAAGCTCACGAAAGCTCATGCTCAAATAAATTGGCTAGTCTCTAAGGTGCCACAAGTACTCCTTTTCTTTTTGCCAATACAGACTAACACAGCGGTTACTCTGAAACCAGCTGTACAATGAATCCATTGAGAGAAGCCAGGGGCTATGCCTATAAATCAGCAGGACATGTAGGGACATGCCTATGGACAGGGAACTCTCAATACTTTTCCATACTCATGTGCTGTGAGCTTTTCTTTGGGACAAAGGATGTACAAGCCACGCGGCAGAGAATATAAAAAGGCAGCTGCGTCACCTCCATTTTGTCTTCAATCCTGCTTCTCACCTCTGGAGTAACTTCTCTGCAAACTGAAGCTTTGAACAAAGGACTGATAGGCCCATCCAAGATTTGGATGTGTTCCAGAGGGACTGTACAAGCCAGCAAACTCACCAATGCTGCTAAGAACCTGGACTCTGAAGTCACATGTATGCATCTGATTGCTTTGACCATTTAACAACTCTCTTCACCTTCTTTTTTAATAAATAGTTGTTTTTGATACTAAAGGATTGGCTGGCAGCGTGGTATTTTGGGTAAGATCCAAACTAATATTGATCTGGTAACGTGGCTGACCCTTTGGGGATCAGAAGAACGTTTTGTATAGTGAATAGAGTTTTAAGTAATTTCTCACTTTACTGGATGTATTGGCTGATTGGGAGCCAGAGACTGGAATGCAATAAAGGGGGCTGTGTAATTTCTTTTTTTCCTCAGCTTGTTGATAACCAGTGTGGGGGATCAGGAGCACAGTTTGTGACGGCGTGGTGAATTTAACTACAGTGTTAACCGGCTGGGGGGAATCAGCTCTCCTTTTTGCAGCTTGCTCTGATCTTGGCATTTCCAGTGTGGACAACCCTAGACACCTCAGGTCACACGCTTGTTTTTGGAGTGCGCATGATTGGCACAGATATAAGACATGAAGATATTAAGCAGCTAAGCAGGTGTTGGTTAACATGCAACTGTGAGTACAAATACTTTCCCTTTTATATTTTAGCATTCCGATAGATGTTTGGCCATGACTAGCTAGTCAAGGCGGTGCTCAATTAAATCCACAACAAACCATGCAAAATCCCCAATTTCCAACTGCATAAAGGAGCAAATGTAGGAAATCTAATCAGCCAGGCTGTGTGCAGGTGAGCTGAAGAAATAATCTTCCTTTGCAACCTGCAGGCTAGATTAGCACCCACAGCTCCTGCATCCCTACTCTGCATACTGGTGGAGCTGGTTAGCAGAGGATCCAGTTGCCTAGCCTTTGCTGTTTCCATGCTGCACCAGCATTGCCACTTCTGGAGCCCTCTGCACCTCCCAAAATATACCAAGCAAGCCATTTTGAAATAGGCAATAGGTCATATTTTGTGTCTAAACCACAACTCCCTTTAACTTGTTTCTGTTTTTTAAAATAAATTAACAGAAGCAAACTGTTTAACTTGCAGCTGTGCCAAAAACACAACAACACCACCAAAGAAATAGAAAGCTTCAAACCAGGGTAAGGTCCTCGACTCACCCCTTCCCCCCACCCCCAAGGAATTACAGGGATCTCACCACACTTCAGGTTCTTAGATGACAAACATCCCTAGAAACTGCAATAAGGAACAACAGAATGAGTCACGCACATATTTCTTCTACCTGCTCAATTTCCCAGTGGACTGGGCTGGTTTGTCTCGCCTCCCGACCCTGACGTTACTCAAAAGTAGCTTGTTGTATGTCAATTTATCAAGTAGCTTGGGCTTTGTCTGGCTCTGCACAAGTCTGCAGTAAAACACAGGGGTGATTATTTCTATTAAGAACATGGGGCCAGACCTTCAGCAGACATAAATCATTGAAATCAGTGCAGCAATACCTATATGCACCAGCTGAGGATCTGGCTAGTGATGATTAACTACTGACATACCCATGGGCCTCAGGTAATTCATGAAAATGGGACAGAAATGCTAAAAGATTATAAAGTGGTATGAAGAAGCTCTCAGTAGGCATTCGGCTATCAAGGGGACGGGAGCTGCAGAAGCACCTAGAGAGACAGAACAGCAATAATCTATGGCAGAAACAAAACTATAACGTTTTACCCTCCCCTGCCAGCAGTTTCAGTGCTCCATGACCTTGTGCTAGCTCAGAGGAGGAATTATTCTAGGGCCAATATTCCCAGGGCAGTTTCTCGGAGCACAGTTAGCAGTTTTCCAGATAGTTTTAATTTACTAGTCATCCAATTGATAATTACCTGCCCTTTCATAAAGGACACTACAGTTTAAAAGATTACAATCGGGTTTTAGAGTCTAAGTCAATGTTCAAGTCTTCCCTCCCTTGTAAGTCTTGGGCTTGACTCTCCCTTTCACCCCCGCAGTATAAAGGCGTGGTAAAGGGGGCAAAAATGGCTCCTTAGGCGTACCCCTGGCATGAGGGGGTTCCTTGGGCAGATTATCGCTGCTGGAAGGGCTCTATGCAACCCCCAAAATAGGCGATAGCAGAAGAGAGGGCAGAATGCTGTGCTACAGTTATTCTGAGCTGCCAGATAGCCCATGGGAGCACTTGCAGCCAGCATCCGAGAGCTTCCTGCAGGCTCCCTACAGGGGAAGTGCAAAGATGGAGTAAAGTCTTAAAGGGGCACAGTGTGAGCAGGCTGGGGCTAGAGCTCAAGGTACAAAGGTAATACAGCCTTTAATGAAGTCCTGGAGGCAACCCTCCTTCTAGAATCCCTGGCATCAGTCTCCAGTGAGAGACGGAGGATGGCCAGGGAACAGAGCTGTCATGGAGGCAGAAGACTTCTGTCAGGTAGGTAGGGTTTCCCTCCACAGGAAGGATTCAGCAGAAACTCCACAAGAGGAACCAGACAGATATTTCCCACCCGTAGCCCTCTGTATGTTTCTCCCCACACAAGGCAATGATCATGTCCTGAATAAGGATCAGCCAACACACTGAAAGTGTCCATAAGCTGAACATAAGACTCTACACCTTGAGCTAGCGGGTGTAACAGACCCACTACCTCTGTGAATCAGACAGAGTGGGACATGTAACACCTGCTAGCTCTCACTGTACAGTGACGTTTTCAGTTCTATAGATTCCCGAGTCAATCCATGGTGCCTTGGCCAAGATCGTGGCAAAACTGTTTTTAGACTGAAAATTAGGTTTTCGATTAACCCTTTTTTTGTGAAAAGAATCTGCTTTCTGTCGGAAAATATCAGCTCCTCATCAAAACACTGAACACCCAAAAACTGAAATGATTTTGAGTTTTGGACAAAAAAACGAAAGCTTCCATTTAGTAAGTGTCCAAAAAAAATTTCCTAACATTTGCAATCAAAAAGAAATATTTTGACATTCTTGAATAGAAATATTTCATTTTGGGTCAGTTCCATATTTAAACATGCCCTCCTGAGCCACCGTAGTGCCACATGAAAGCTGTCCTTTGCATGCCTCACACCCCCACTCTCCTCTATGGACCAGATTTTCCAGCTGGACTAACTCTCCCACAATGCACCACAGCTATGTGACTCTGATGATGCACTGTGACAGATCAGGAAGAGAGGAGAGTGTGATGCATCATGGGAGAAAGACATCTGAACTCCAGCTCCTATAAGCCACCATGATTCAACCAACCCAAAACAAAATATCTCATTTTGATTTTCTTAAGGGAAACTTTTGGTTTTCAGGTTTTCAACACAGTCAAAATTTTCTGTGCAATTTTTTTTGGGGTGGTTTAAAAAAAATCCATTTTGATTGACATTTTCTCCAGGGGGAACAGAACAGTTTTCTGAGCAGCTGTGTGTCATAAGTGGGCACTTATCCTACCTCCTGTGTAGAGGAAGTTTGTGATCCACTGATCAGCATATGTTACATCTCCCCATGTTTCTAAGCCACAGAGGATGTAAATCTGTTACAAGTCTGGCTTCTTAACTCAAGCTATAAAACATTCAGATGAGTTCAGCTTTGTAAGTTTGGGGTTGAATCCCTGATGTTGGCCAACATAGCAGCTGTCACATCAATGCTCCATGCCAATGGGGTAGGAATGATAGAGCCAAACCCTCCACTACCGTAAACTGAAGGACAGTCCCAACCCTTCAAACAGACTAGCAAAAGTTGCATTATTTTCAATAGTCAAGGCTTTATGGTGTCATGTTTCCGTTTAAGGATTAAAATATTCTCCTTGATAATACGCAAGAGTAGATCTACAGCATGTGATGCTGAGAGAGGCCTTGTACTTTAAAATATCAAAAATTATCCGTAGAAGTAGATTTTTAGCCATCTAAATATCTCCTTTTAATTATTTGTTTGACTGTCGGAAGCCTAGGAATGTAAAGGCTTAAATCCTCATGGCTAATTAAAGTAGTGTATGGAGGGAGAGCTGAAGGATTAGGAGAAAGCAGCCTATCTTTGTGACTACTACTGAGCCCTTGTTTTATCTGTTATAAACTGAACAAAAATAGTCTTAAAGATGAAGGAGACAACAAATACAATATTGTACCAGTCCTACAACTCAAGGGGAAAACTAATGACTGAAGAAAGCAAAGCTAACCAAGTAATACAAGACTGCATTTCCAACCAAGAGGAATAAGAGGCAAGCACTTGGATCAAACCAATAAGTTAAAGTGCATGTTAAAAATATTTCTTATTCATGCCTATTTCCGGAAGCCTTTGGGTTTTTTGTTTGGGTTTTTTCTTGGTGTGGGGGTCCCTCTTGTGCTAATTGTCCTACAGCCAATGTCTCTGGCCTATTGCCAGATATTTGGTGTTCTCTGAATATATTCTTTATTCTTGATGATAAAGGCAAACCCACCATGGAAATGTTTTAGCAGCAGAAGAATTGATGGAGTTCTGCTTTTAATTCACTGTACTCCAAAGCTGTTGATCACTCTAAATGCTATCTACTTTTAGTGTGTGTGTTTTTTAAATATTGCTAACGTTCAGTGGCAGAATCAATAGAAGGGAATATCAAAAGAATTTTAAACACAATATTCAGATGTGAAAAGGTTTTTTGGCCCTTTGAAAACAGACACCCACGTTCAGATCAAAGTTCCTCAAAAAGTTCTTAGCTGAAAGATTAAAATAAATGAATCCAAACTAAACAAGTTAGGCTTGTTGAGCTTTTTAAGCAGTCATCTTAAAAACCTAGACTACTGCAGTGTAGCATTGACTCCTACCTTGTAACTCCAACATATACCTATTATATACACAATATTTAGCCCACCTGGTCAAACAGAACAGTGAAAACATCCACCCACCCTGTTCCTGGACCCATGATGGCAGAGGAGTCAGGGAAGGGGTAGACAGAATACCAAGAGTGACATGTTATCATCTCCAGTCCAACCTTACTCTGTTTACGGCTGAGTCCTAATTCTCATCCTCACGCAATTTACAGTTGTACTAACTGCTGACTAGTGCTTGCTGTACACTATGAACCATCTACCCCCGCCCCCTTTAAGAGGGGGAGATGCCATGGGCAGCAGCTGTTAGGAGAAGCCATAACAGGGGGAGTAGCAGGAAGCCCCTGCATAAGAACAGAGCCTCCATGCTGATGGCCAGGGCCTTTCGAAGCTCATGGGTAATCCACAGAGTTTGGGAATGGGACTCCCCACTCCTTCCATGGAGAAAACCCTGCCCCTCCCACTGACGGAACAATTCAAAGGAAACCAGGTGGGGTACTTTGAATGTCCTTTTCCCCAGATCTCTCCCCCACTGCTTTTTCCTGCCAGATGGCATGAGCTTGTCCTAGCTATTGATTGTCTATCCTGGTACTCATAGGACCCCATCACCATAAAACCTGAGCAGTACCTACCATCTGATGATAATAAACATGTGCTAATTGATTGTGTGCCTATCAGGCCATCTTCACAACTCTCCACATAAGTGAGCATTTTGAACAATTCTGCTCCATCAGCACCTCATCTCATTATGATGCTGTTATAGTACTTCAGTTCTTTCCTGTACTTTGATCAGCAAAGATTAATTATCCCAGACTGAATTATTAGTAGTGATTAAACCTAACAGAAAATAAATGGGACTGCAATATTACTGAGTTATAATTTTGCCAATGTGATCATCTGCTAGTGATTTCTTTATGCATGATTTCTTCTTAATCATTATACATTAAGAATTTATTATAGGATATTAATTAGAGGGACACCGCTAGTATACAATACCATTATGACAGATTGAACAGAACATGACATATGCAGATTGTGTGCAAAGCCCACATACCATGCACACAATACTGTGTACGTGCCTTTATTCTATGTCTCTGCTTACACTTTACTCAGGCAAACACCCACTGACTTCAGTGCAAATTTTGCCAATTAAGGACCTCAAGATTTGACCTGAGCTATGACCAAGAGGTTTGGATGCTTAATTCCCTTTGAAACTAATGAAAATCTCCACCTGTAATAATTTTCAGTGCAGTCTGAAAGGTGCCAAATATTACATAAGCATCTCAAAAAAATGGGACCTCCAATCAAGCTCTAGATGACTCATTGGAATGGTAAGATAGACACAGACAAACATATAAGCCCCAAATTTGCAGTCCTCATCACAGTTGCCAACCTTCACACGATAAATAAGCACCCCGACGTTCACAATAAGCTAAAAATTAAGCTAATCCCGTTTCAAAACAAGGCCAAACCCTAAGAACCCCGACACTCAGTGTGACTAGATCCTCCCAGCGTGCAGTCTGGAACTGTGGTGGGCCCACTGTGCACCCCTGACTTTCTCCCCCACTTGCTCCTGCTTGCCGGGAGCTGATCAAAAAAAAAGAAATAACAAGCTACAAGCCAAACAAGCTACAAGCCAAAAACTAGCCAACAAGCAACTCACAAGCCAATTAAGCCAAAAACAAACCCAATTTCTGTGTTTTTCTCATGGATTTGGCATGTCTGGTCCTCGCTCACACACATACCTCGTATACACAAGTGCAGGAGTCCCACTGCAATCTCACGCGAGTCAAGGTGGTAGGAGCAGGCCCAGAAACGTGAACACACACAAAAACATTTTCCCAGGAAGGAATACACATGCTGGGGCTGTACCTCAAAGGTTGCTAGATCATGCATTGCCATGCCATCATCCCCTCAAATGATTAGTCAGCTGGCAAAGGATCAAGGAAAACAGTCTCCATAAGCTTTCGTTCTGCTCCCTGGATGGAAGCAAGCCTCTATAGCCATTCCCAGAGCTCACTTTGTCACCAGCAGATATCTCAGTTCCTGTGCAGGGAGCGAACGTGTGATAGCTCATGATGGATGTTACATGACAAGGCATTTCATTATTTTTTACTTTTAGAAGAACAATGACTGTTATGTATTTTTCTCAAAACATCAGGACAGCAAAAATTCCCTCTAATGTAATCCCTTATCCTTCAAACAAGGGCTGGTATTACTTCACCCCAATTCTATAATTACTCCAACCACTACTTACTGGACGGATAGGGAACTGCTGTGTCAGGCCTTATGATAAACTAAAGAGTGGTGTGTCTAGTCACTTGAGCAAGTGTCTGTGAGTCAGGAGTTCTAGTCTTGGCTGTTTGATCTTATGGATCAACTAGCCTATGTCCTTTCATGGTGCAGGATTTTCCTTGTTCATTACAGATTCATCCCTCAAACACCATCTATTCTGATCATTCTGCTGCCTAAATGGGCCTTGTTGTCACAGAAATAAGACAGATTCACTAGTCTGGAAAAGGGCAGTGGAGAATTTCCTCTGTGTAGAGAAACATCGCATTGTGCCACTGCCTCCTATCACAGCTATGCCGTGCCCCCCCCCCGCATAAGAGGACACCTGTTGGGATTTCTGGAGCAGATCATGGGTGGGGCAGGGTGGGAAGGGGATGTGGCAGATCAGCACTCTGCTGCGCATGATTGTCTGTTGGTGTAAGGTCCCTAAAGGTCATTACACAAGTTGAATGAGTCAGGACTGCTCCGTGCAGCTCTAATTTGCACTGGAGCTGGACAGTCCTGAATCAGAGAACAATTTTTTGCAGTTGCCACTCTCCATTACTACTGAGAACCCAGGCCAATATCATGAATGTCTCATATAAATTATTATTTACATTTTCAGCCATAAATTGGAGCTATACAATATGCATGCAAATTACCACTCCTTTTATATTATTAGTTGATTTGTTTGATTGGGTCCTTCTTTTCCAGTTCACAAAATACCCACAAAAAGATCATAATTTCTGTGAGCAAGTTCCTTCTTCAGGATTATTTGATACAATTTTTTTACGCAAACACTTCTCAGCCTGAGGTTCGCTCATGGACTGGCTTCCAGTATTCAATAGCTAGAATTCAAAACAGATTCTATCCTATTTGCCCAGTGTGGTGTTTAGATGCTGCTTGTAATTATTAGAACTGGGAGCACTGGCTGTTGGAAGTCTGAAAGGACTGGAAACAGGAAGCGGGGCGGGTGGGGTAGGGGAAGTTGAGGAGGCAGAGTGAGAGCTACCGAGGGTGCAGCAGCAGCTTGGTAAAGAGGTTTTCACTTTAAAAATAAAGTCCTGTTGAAGTTTGTTAGTACCTTGCCTGGTTGCTACAACACCCAGCCGCAGGGGTAACAGTAAGGGAGCCCACAAAAGAGTTTTGCAGCACAAATTACACAGTGCTTGTATGAACATTTATGAATCAAACTCTGGGACTCTCTTTCCTTAGCAAAAACCATACAATGATTCTTCTTATAATTTCATAGCTTCAGGAGAAAGAAGATGACTTCCCTTCACTGTTTCAAAACAAGCACTGAAAGAGCTTTCTTATCTGCAGTGTTACAGTGTGCAAGACAGTTCTGTATTTGTTGAAATATTCATTTGAACCATTCAGGACACTGCCAGACTAGTAGAGGTAAGGTTATATACACACACGTACAAATGCATCCACCCCCACACCCAAATTAAAAAAAAAAAGCATTTGGCTGTCAACCATGAAAAAGAAAACAAAAAGGTCTGATTGTCAGCTGTCTCCTTCAAATACCTGGAGCCACAGATAAAGCAATCATCTACAAGGCACCTTATAGCATCTGACATAGCTGAGTCCTTTAGGTCAGGCAGAAAGTTCCTTGAAGCAGCTGGCAGCCCCTCTCCCACTCATCCTGGCAACAAGAGTCAGATTGGTTTTTCTGATATGGCTCGCAGAGCTTTGAAATTGCTTAGGTAATCGCCACTCTTTGCTTCAGTGATACATTATTTAATAAAGACATTATTTCATACTGTAGCTCTTACAGACATGACTGTGATCCTGCTGGGAAAAGGATGACTAAATGTTAGCCTATGAGGCTTAAGAAGAAACTGTACTCCTTGCTCGCCCTTGCCCCCTTCTTCAGAGCAGTCACCTCATACCAGATGGTGCTCGTGCCTGTGTGGACTGGCACGTGCACAGCCTAAGGATTGTCCTTCCAGAGCGAGTCCCTCCAGACCAAAATACCCTTCCGAAGCAGTTCCCTCTAAGGGAACAGCTGTCATTGTTGCACCTTGCTGGATGTCTGAGCAGGAAGGCAAGCAGCTGTTTCAGAGACACTGTCTGCCCTGATTGAGGGACATGCCAGCAGGCAGTAACTAAGCTACAGGGCAGACGGTATACTTTCCCCCAGAGCCTAAGTATGCCACTGCCAGTCTGCGCGGTTCTTTACTTGTATTGGTCCAAACCCTGGGAGCTCGCCAATCCCTTTGATTATGCAGCAAATCCTTCCATTGCTCCACTAGGTCAGCTGAGAAAAGATTTCTGTATAATGCTATGGCTGCATTTTCTTCCTCTTGATTTGTTAACATCATCTTGCCTGGACCCTGCAGACTAGGTGAACGGACTGGTGACACACAGCAGATCAGTGACCATGTGCCACTGCATCAGCATTGTGGCATGGCCCATTCCCCTGGGAACAGTCACTCTTCTCCACAATGCGCACACGATTGCAATCCCAAGCTGCCAAGGGGCTGGCAAAGAGGATAGCTATTGTGCCCCAAGTGAACCTGAGGCTCTGCCTATCAGCTGCATTTCAAGAGGACATGGAGAAGAGTCAGAAAGGAACTCTTCCTCTCCCTCTCCTTGTGAGAGAGAGTTAGAGAGATCAGTACTGGTCAGACATGTTCCTACACTATAGAATCTTAGAAGCATAGGGCTGGAGGGGACCTCAAGAAGTCATCTAGTCCAGTCCCCTGCACTCAAGGCAGGACTAAGTATTACCTAGACCGGTGGTCTCTAACCTTTTTACACACAAAAATCACTTTTTGAATTTAAGATCAACCTAGGATCTACCCTGCACCTTCCCTGAGGCCCCGTCCCATGCACTCCATTCCCCCCTCCCTCTGTCGCTCGCTCTCCCCCACCCTCACTCACTTTCACAGGGTTGGGGTTCGAGATGGGATGCAGGCTCTGGGCTGGAGCCAAGGGGTTCTGAGTATCGGGGGGGGGGGGGCTCCGGGCTGAGTCTGGGGCAGGGGGTTGGGGTGCAAGCTCTGGGATGGAGTTTGGGTGCAGGAGGGGGCTCCAGGCTGGGGCAGAGTGTTGAGGGGGTGAGGGGTGTGGGCTCTTGGAGGGAGTTTGGGTGCAGAAGGGGGCTCTGGGCTTGGGCAGGGGTGCAGGAGGGGGTGCAAGGTGCAGGCTTCGGCCAGGAGGCGCTTACCACAGACGACTCCCGGTCAGCAGTGCGGTGGGGCTCAGGCAGGCTGCCTGCTTGCCCTGGCCCCATGCCACTCCCGGAAGCAGCTGCTGGCATGTCTCTGCGGCCCCTGGGTGGGAAGGGGACAGCGGGTCTCTGTGCGCTGTCTGCAAGCGCCAACCCCACAGCTCCCACTGGCTGGTTCCCAGCCAATGGGAGCTGCGGGAATGGTGCTGGGGGCGGTGGCAGCATGTCGAGCTGCCTCACCCCTCCCCCAGGGGCTGCAGAGATGTGCCAGCAGCCAGCCGCTTCCAGGAGTGACATGGGGCCAGGGCAAGC
Organism: Eretmochelys imbricata; assembly: GCF_965152235.1. Classification (NCBI taxonomy): domain Eukaryota; kingdom Metazoa; phylum Chordata; order Testudines; family Cheloniidae; genus Eretmochelys; species Eretmochelys imbricata. The sequence continues at coordinate 117,058,796 of NC_135577.1, forward strand.
AGGCAGCCTGCCTGAGCCCCGCTGCACCACCAGACTTTTAGTGACCGGAGATCGCAACTGACTGGCAGAGAGGCCAGGATCGACCAGTCGATCATGATCGACCGGTTGGTGACCACTGACCTAGACCATCCCTGACAGGAGTTTGTCCAACCTGCTCTTAAAAATCTCCAATGACGGAGATTCCACAACCTCCCTAGGCAATTTATTCCAGTGCTTAACCACCCTGACAGTTAGGAAGTTTTTCCTAATGTCCAACCTAAACCACCCTTGCTGCAATTTAAGCTCATTGCTTCTTCTCCTTAACTTCTGAGGATAGACAACAATTTTTCACCCTCTTCCTTGTAACCACCTTTTACATATTTGAAAACTGTTATGTCCCCTCTCACTCTTCTCTTCTCCAAACTAAACAAACCCAGGTTTTATTCAATCTTCCCTCCTGGGTCATGTTTTCTATACTTTTCATCATTTTCTCCCTATTAAATTTTATCTCTTCTCCTTCAGCCTCAGGTCATTAACCTAATTATAGTAAACCTGGTTATTGAATGAAAATAGAAACTGATTGCGTCATAACTAGGACATTTCCTAGTAGGGAGGCATTGATCTAATAGGTTATTTGTATCATCATTATGCTGATTTCAGTGCGAGGCATCTCAAAGTATCCTGTTTTGGAAGCTTTTGCAATCCAGGGCCACATCCTCAGCTAGCGTAAATTGGTGTAGCTCCTCTGAGTCAATGAAGCTATGCAGATTTAGACCAGCGGAGGATCTGGCTTCTAGTATGGAAGATGGGAGGTATGGTAGAAGAAAAAATTATATGGCCTGCTAATTCAACTGGAAATGGAGGGGTTGGAAGAGAGGAGATGCTAAGGGAAACATCTTATTTGGGGGGAATTATTGAATCCTAGGTGTAAGAGGCAGGGCAATTTCAAGCAAATTTGGTATCTCCCTGCAAAGTTATTTTGTTGGGGAACCCCATCCCAACTGCAATGCCCAGAATTCATCCTTTTCCTCCACCCACGAGCCCAAATATTGCTTTGCCATGTCTGCTGAGGCCTAGGAGGTGGTAAGACTACACGTAACGTGACTGGAACTAGCGTGTAAGGGACTTAGAGAAAGAGAAGATGGAGATTTCCTGTTACATAAGAGGAAGGGAGCAATCTGTTTTCACGCCCTGACATGATAAACAGGGAGACTCCTGATTGCCCAAGGTGCTCAAGTTATTAACCCTGCAAAGCTGTGTCAGCATGAATCAGCTTGTTATCTAATCCATGTAGCACTGGAGCAAAAGCCGTAACCATCATGCTGAGATTTCAGACTGTCCTGGTCAGCTGAGGACCCTTTGCAGCTACAGTTGTCGCAGCATTGTCTCCAATAGGCAATGTGGGAACTGGAGGGTGGTTTAGACCCATGGTCCAAAATGATTCAGGCCCTGGTTAACCTTAATCACTCTCTAAAGACTTCTCCACAAACAGCTTCTAACTCATCCCCTCCCCCAGCACACACACACCTTCTCAGATTGGCACAAGAAATCCCAACAACAGAAGTCACATGACTCACAAAGGGGTGAGTCACAGTGTTAAACCTGCTGTGTTTTGGGAATGGAGGGGATTAGGATACTGCCAGTTCTGGTCACTTTGAGCATAAAGCAGCTGCAGATGGCGTTGAAAGCCAGGCTGGAACTGCAATATCTGTGCAGTGATACCGATCACCACCCTGAATAATGAGCTAGATTAACTCCCCAGACAGGCAGCCTGAGTGGGAAACAAGGTTTAAAAAAACCACAAGGCCAGATGCTGTTCTGTTACACTTGTGTACATCTACAGTGACCAGACTGATGTCTGTGGATTTACTCTCATGTACCCCAGTGTTACTGGGATCAGAAACTGACCCAAGATACCAGGTTTAGATAACTATCACTTTTTCCTTTGTGGTAGAAAAACAAATAATTTCCACCAAGTCTTTGCAGATATGAACGGGGATGACATTTCTCCCTGCCTGACAAGGTAACATAACAGGGTTGCATGGTGAAAATGGAAACAGTCCACCTCTGGGACAGGAGCCAGGATTATTGCTAGATTTGCTCCATGCGGGGGGGGAAGGATCACATTTCGGGGAGGAGAGTGAAAACCGATTTTTGTATTAATTTTCCACCTACATAAGCTGCTTTTCATTTTTTTTAAAGTAATTCAAGACAAGAATGGAAAGTGTTTTAATGCCAAACCCACAAAACCTTATATTTTAAGAAGCACTCTCTTAAAAAGACTTTTTGTAGCTTTACCAAACTCAACCTGTACCTCTCCTCCAACACACCTGGGGGCGGGGGGAATCAACCCATATATTCCACTCCGTTTTAAGTGCGGGCGACTCTGCTCTAAGGAAACCTACTGGCCTAGATTAACTTTGAGGTATATAGATGGGTCCTAGTTTCTGCTACCTGATTCCATTCGTCTGGTAGCTGACACAGTTCTGCTTTTGTTTCCCCTGACAAACACCAGACTCTCCTGATGTGTGGCCACATTTTCCTCAGCCTCACGGGTCAAGTGAATTCGGAGTCTGTATAAGTTCCCAAGGGACCAAGAAGGTGGGAGGGGATAAGCTCTCGCACAACGTCTTCTTCTGCAGCCAACTTTTCAAATGCCTCATATTGCTCTTCATGTTCACTGAGGGGCTTTTATTTAACTTGGCAACTGCTGCCACTGTTCGTGTCCATTTCCACTCCCTTCCTTTGATTTGTAAATCATCCATGGATATTGGCTCTCAGGGCAGTTTTGATATTATTGAGGCCCCCAAACTGGCTTCCCCCTTTTACAACCAGCCCTCACTTGTGGCCTTTTTTCCTGCTCTAAATTATCCATTCAGTAATTCAAGTAGCTTGAATATATGCACGCCATAAGTTGCCTATATAAAATAGGACTCAAATATTGCTACTCACTGCAATTTACTGTACATCGATTCTCTGCTGTGGTCCCTTTATGTGTTAATATAACAAATACACAGACAACTCAATGAAACACATGGGCTTGCACATTATAAACAACTAGACATCTAGCTGTAATCAGTGTTCAAAGAGGAGAGAGGGAGGAAGGGTCCAAGGCCCCGATTCAGCAAAGCATTTTGGCATGTACTTGTAGAGGGGGAAGGATGGTCCAGTGGCTAGGACACTAGCCTAGGCTGTGGGAGACCTGGGTTCAGTGCTCTGCTCTGCAACAGGCCTCCTGTATGACCTTAGGCCCAGATCCTCCAAAGGGAGTTGAAGTCAACAGGAGTCAGGATCTGGGCCTTAGCCTCCCTATGTCTTGGTTGCTTATCTGTAACAGAGGGATAACAACACTTCCCTGCTTTACCAGGATGTTGTGAGGATAAATACATGAATGACTAAGGTGCTCAGATAGCAGGGTAATGGGAGCCATATGAGTACCTAAGGTAGTTAAATGCTTTACTGAATGGGGATCTGCCTCTCATGGAGGGCTGATCATGGCACAACAGGTCTTAACAGGCCCTTGTCTACAGATTTCCTTTCCGTATTTGGATCATTCCCGCCCCCTCCTCCCCCCCCCCCCCCCCACGTTCTAATGAAGCTGTAAGAAGCTCTTTAAATTCAGGAGAAGGACTGGACCTCAGCTCCTGCAGAGCACGGAGTGCCAGAGCTCTCCTCCCATCAGCTGTACTGGGTATCTTCTGCCATCTTCTTAGGATGTGAAACAAATGCATTCACGCGTTATTTGAGCACAAAACTCATACTTCTCCACATTTTTACACACACACACACAAATTTACTTCTGCTGTGTGTAACAGCCTTGTTCTCAGACTGCAGCAAAGCACAGAAAAGATCAGTCTAAAAGGACTGCTGTACTCACACGCAGGCCATTGTGCTGTTGCCCTTGAGATCAGCAGAGTGCTGTAGCACTCTCCCTGAATATAGTCAAGAAGGAGTTGCTGGCAGGGCATCCTCATTGGGGGTCCACTGCTTAGGAACTTGCTCCTTGTACTTCATCTGAAATAGCCTGAACCTGAAAAACCTCAGAGGGCATGCTGCAGAGCTCGCCGTTATCCCCAGGAGTTTGAAAGATAGGCAAGGAGAGGGAACATTACTGCAATTTTCATGTTGCCTTGGGGGGGCGTGGGCACTGGATGGAACTGCTGCACAGGGCATAGCCACAGGTGGGCCACAGCCAACCCACTTAGCATCCAGGCCCACCCAAATCTGAGCGGGATGTAGTGCTGCCACAGCAGTCCGGAGCATCCTGAAATCCAGGACCGAGCTGTGCGCCCCTGTAACCCCCACACACCTTCTGGGGGTGGTGATCTGTCCCATCTAATGGCACCAAGGCCACTTAAAGAGAGAGAGAAAGTGAGTCTGGCCTACAGCCTTAGCTAACAGCCAGTTGGCTCTTAGCTCCTGCACTCAGCTCCAGAGGTCCCAGGTTCGATCCTGCCCACCGCCGACCGGGGCCTGTCAGCATTACACCCGCCCGTCAGAAAGCTATGCTCCAGCAGCTCTGCCCTGCCATTTTCTGAGCCACCCCATGCACGTGCCCAACTCGGCAGGTGAAGCCCTGTGTCTGGGGGCAGCAGGGATAGGAAGAGGGCGGGGTATCGGGGAGAAGCTGAACTAGCACAGTCCACCCAAAAGTTGGGGCCCACCCAAATTTCCACTCCTAGCTACACCACTGCTGCCATCTGCTGAGAGAGGAACATGGGTTTGATATTTGTGTTTTAAGTTAAGCCAAGGGTATCTAGCACAGATGGAGTAGCAGCTATTTTTAATTCAATTCCTACAAATAACACAGGTGTGGCAGGCTGGGGGAGAGGGAAATTTAGCGGTTGATGGAAACCCCCTCTCAGCCTTAACCACAGCACCACAGGCTCACTGCCGCATTATCGGCCATGGGCAATGTTCACAAATGCAGAGTTCCGTGTCACATTTGCAAGGGTATCCAGGGCTGATGGGAAGTTTAGCTGAATGACCTGAACTTCTGAGGCCCACTATCAGGTTCAGTGAAATGGCCTCCCCTGTACAGCTTCCTTCCCCACCCAATAGGCTTCTGTCTTCTGGAGGGGGACAGGCTCAGAAATCTGCTATTCCCCTCCCGTGTCTTCGGGGGCGGCTTCCATTTCCTTCAACCCTGGGAAATGAGCCTGCCCCGAGGATGCCTAATACCTCTCCCCTTAATGCCGACAAGGTCATTGGTGATGGGAGAGACACTGGGGGTGGCCCTTTAACTTTGGCCTGTCTCAGAAAGCGAGGTGAAGGTGTGAGGTGGAGAAGACAGGATAGGAGGAAGGTACTTTTGGTGCACCCAGCACATCCTTTCAAGCTCTTCGGTTCTTTCAGGCTTCAACAATGGCACAGATCTTGTTTTTCTAAAACTATTAACACCTAAGAAGCCAGAAGTTAGTCTCAGTGACTTTGAAGTAATAAAACCTTGAAGATATAATGTGGCTTAAACACATGGAAATTCCTTCAGGCCCTAATTAATTTAGTATTCTTCCACAGAAAGACTGTTGGCATAGTAAATTATTCATAAGATATTATAGACTCACTGATCTCAAATTCCATACAAAATTACAGCCAAGCTTTAAAAATGAACAGAAAACAGCTCTCATATTAACCCTTGCAAACTCTTCTAAAATTACATCCTTCGGGGTGTGTTTTGTATTATTCCATCACGCTTGCTAATACATATAATTGCCTTTTGTCTAATGAGATCATCTACCCATTTCAGATGGAAAACAAAATCATTTCAGCTACCTTCCAGTACTTCCTAGGATCTAATTTTATGGAACACAGATACATTCATCACTACTGCTTAGCTCTTTCTCAGCAAGTTTAATAAACTAGGCCTGCGGACAGAACATGTCAAACAACAATTGCTATTTTATTTATCTTGCTGTGTTCCGTTTTCTTCCTTCTTCAATAACCCATTGATCAAGGTGCATTATAGTACAAAAGGAGGCAGCTGATAGCATTTTCAAAACCAAAATTACTCCCAGATTGGCATTCTTGTCAATAAGTCCTAGCAAATGTTCTATTACAAAAACCAATAAAAATAAACCTAAACCAAAACATATTGACAGATCATTTGGCTGGTTTGCATGTGATTCTAGAAGGAAACTAACAAATTATTGCCATGTTTAACTGCAAAAACTTCCAGAAATTGTGCTATATAATTTATTGTTACTCATGTTGCAATCTGTACAATTTCTCATGAAGCAGTAAGAATCCCATAAAGTGGGTTCATATTAGAAATTTTTCCTTCATATAATTTTGGTTTCCTGGAATAGATAGCCTGTATACGTACATATTAAACAATGAAAGTAATACTGAATTTACAGTCAGGCAGCTAAACAAACTGCTTATCTTTTTAAAACCTTTTATAGTTTTATTTATTTGTAAAGATGTTGCAAATTTCATGTAGCCAAAGAGATAAGATGGATTCAATATAAGATTTAGATTTACCATATAGATCTAGCTACTATGGTAGTTCTGGAGGAAGACTGCATGGAGCATAACAAACCAAAAAGTCAATAAATAATCAGTCAGTTAACATCAATTCATTATCACTCACTAAGCGTTTGTGGCACAGAAAGCACAAAGAGAATTTTAAATGTGTCTTGCCTCTCGATGCCCTAAGGACCTATAAGACTGGAGAGCAAATTGGAAAATTGTGTACATTCCTTTAAATATATTGTAACTATTGACAGCAACAAGTATAAAATTAAAAAAGGGGATAGCGGTTAATTTTTTTAATCCAGCTGTATTACCAAGCACGGACATTTAAGGATCATGAGCAAGGCCCCCAAAATCATGAGACTGGCTTTCAAATCATGAGATTTTTAAAATTAAAGTTTGGGGTTTTTTCTATTTATTTCTGGCTTGTGCTTTTCTGTAAGTTAGGAGATGTTTCCCAGTGACATCAGGCAGCAGAAAGGACATTGATTTGTCTCTCAAATGCTGTCCGATCATTTTGCTGACCCATCACACGCTAAAAATTAACCCACATCCATTTTTTAGTTGAAGCTCACCAGTGTGATCCTTTCCACTGGGGTCACGAATTTCTGACCCAAAAGGTACTCATCTCCTTCTGTTTTATCCAGGCATCTCTCTGAAAAAACACAAATTGCTCCAAGTGGAAAGGAACAGCAGGAGTTGGTTCAAACTCTTTTTTCTATTCCTAATGGTTTTGTAAACAACGTTCCAAGTTTTCCTCACTAATATGTAGAACTTTTGTTTTGCTTGACCAGCCTTCGCCTCAGCCTAATTACCCTGAGCTATTCAGGGGAGAGACAGAGAACAAGTTCTTAAGCCATTGCGATGTGGAAAGCAGGAAACTAGCTCTTACTGAATGACTCAACTCTTCCTATGCTAGCACGTATCGCTTTCTGCTTTGTATAGTATTTGTGCAATCATCTCAGTTTGAGTACATGGAGTGAGGCATCATTAGCTCACAAGTTTCAGTAAGAAAGTCTAGTGGCACATGGAAATAAACCAGACAAATATTGGGAAAAACCAGAACCATCAGTCTACCTGATGCATACACATGTGAAAAACATTTGCATATTTCATGACAGGTTGCATCACTTAGGTAGGTTTTACTTCTTAACTGTTCATTTCAAGCTCTTCCCCAAAAGAAATCAATTACTAATGACATACAGCCCTACATGTCTTCTTGAACCCATAATTGCCTCCAATTTTAAGCTAAAATTAGCCATTCGTGCTAACCAAATGAGCAGTTTAGTGCTGATGTACGTAAGCAGCTCTTCAGACTGCTGAGCAGAGCTTCCCTTTGACAGTTTCTTCTTATAAATAACATGGTTCCTTCTTCACACTGAGAACTTTTCAGAAGCAACAGATCTTTGAAAGAGGTAGCTGAATTAGCCAAATCATCTGTAAACCCCGCCGACCTGCGTTTTGCAAATATGAAAGCCCTGAATTCATACTAAGGCAGCTAGAGAAAAGTACAAATCAGCACTGTGCAAAGTGCCTCTTCTCTCAGCGTCTCATAGTGCTGGAACTTAGCACAAAATGAAACAGTTTATTGCACTGAAACAGGTAAGTGTAGTAGGTTACACTGAAAGTAACCCTCAAGTCATTATAAGATACAATTTTTTAAAAAGTAGTAACTTTTCCTGCTTACTGAGTTAGAAATGTGCAAAATGAAAACACAGGCCAGATTCTGAACTGCCTTTCAGCCCCTCCGTAGTGCAAAGGGGCCAGAATGCACCTGGATCCAACCACCTGAGAATTTCCCTAGAATAGAGAAACTCTCCTTTGGTGGAGAACCAACATACCTGGCTCTAACTTGGGCCGGGCACAGCACTGAGGAAGGGTTGGCCAGAGAGGAAAATACTGGAGCAGCCCCCTGGCTGCCCTGACCTATGTCAGGTCTCCAGGTGGTACAAATCTACACCAAGAATCAAGGGAAGCCATAACTGGCTCCCTGATCTTCCCACTTTCACAATGCCATTGTATGATGAGATACAAAGAAAAGTGTAGTGACTCCACGGCACTGACATAGAGAAATAGGGCTGTATATGGGAGAGGTGGGAGCCTTCAGTAGTCAGCAATAAAAGTCAAGCAGGACCCAAGATCCATAGAGGGGGGAATTCTGGTCTTTGACACTAGTGTCAATCAGAAGTGATGCCATTAAAGTCAACCAAGTTGCATCAGTGCAAAACCCAGTCATCATCTTCAGCTGGGCCTTCAGCTAACTCCAACTAAGGACCTGAGGCAAGGTCTGTGGAAGGATTCTCATGGACTTCAATGGCTTTGGATCAGGCCCTAAATGAATAACCCAAGAGAGCCTTTTACTGTACCTGTCCCCAGAATGGTCTTAGGTACTTATTGCTTTTTACCTGTACAAGTCACAGGTAAAATGTAGACAGTACTAGCTACATGCTCACCCCCTCCGCCCAATGCCAAAACAGTCAAGGCTCACCTTCCATCAGCCCATGATGCCAGCCTCCATCGCCCATGTGTTAAATTTTCAGACACCTTCATGCTTTCTCCCATGCTGTCCCACATGGTTGTCAGGAGCTCCCTGTGGACATCTGCAAAACTGCCTCCTTCAGATCCCTCCTTAAAACTCTTTTGCCACAAAGTCTATAAAGGACTTGACAATGCGTAGGCTTCTAGGGCACAGAGACCCCTGCCTAACATACTAAGCAATATCCTGTCTCATTGTTTCCGTGTACTCCCCAAATTGGTCTGTCTGTCTATCCACCTGTTGTCTCTTGCCTTACACTTAGCTTGTAAGGTCCTGGGGCAGGGACATCTTTTTGTTCTGCATTTGTGCAGTGCCTAACACAAGGAAGTCCTGGTTTATGACTAGGTGTCCTAGATGCTATGGTAACATAAATAAATAAGTTTACCCCTGGAAAATCAAGGGTTTTTAGCCAAATACCTTGACTTTGCAGGAAACACACAACTGAGGAAACCGATTCCCAAAGGCCTTGCCTTTTTACCATGCACTGTAAGACGTAGAACAAATGGGTGAAATCCACCTCATGCAGAGGACCAGCAACTGAAGTCCAACTGGAGTCCTCACAGTAGGGCCAAGGCAGTGTGCACAGGTTTGTTGCTGGGCCTCTCAATAGGGATGAATTTCTCCCAATATGGATTTGTTTCTTAAAATAGAAAAGCTCTATGACACGTCTTTCATACGTAAACCAAGTAGTCAGTTCCATCCGCATTTTCATGAGTATCGTCACTTAATGATTAGCTATTTTGTGTGGAAAGAAGAACAGGAGGACTTGTGGCACCTTAGAAACTCACAAATTTATTAGAGCATAAGCTTTCGTGGGCTACAGCCCACTTCATCGGATGCATAGAATGGAACATATAGTAAGAAGATATATACATACAGAGCAGGTGGAAGTTGCCATACAAACTGTAAGAGGCTAATTAATTAAGATGAGCTATTATCAGCAGGAGAAAAAAAGCTTTTGTAGTGATAATCAAGATGGCCCATTTAGACGGTTGACAAGAAGGTGTGAGGATACTTAAATTAGGGAAATAGATTCAGTATGTGTAATGACCCAGCCACTTCCAGTCTCTATTCAAACCCAAGTTAATGGTATGTAGTTTGCATATTAATTCGAGCTCAGCAGTTTCTCGATGGAGTCTGTTTTTGAAGCTTTTCTTTTGCAAAATTGCCACCCTTAAATCTTTTACTGAGTGGCCAGAGCGGTTGAAGTGTTCTTCTACCGGTTTTTGAATGTTATGATTCCTGATATCAGATTTGTGTCCATTTATTCTTTTGCCTAGAGACTGTCTGGTTTGGCCAATGTACATGGCAGAGGGGCATTGCTGGCACATGATGGCATAGATCACGTTGGTGGATGTGCAGGTGAACGAGCCCCTGATGGCATGGCTAATGTGATTAGGTCCTATGATGGTGTCTCTTGAATAAATATGTGGACAGAGTTGGCATTGGGCTTTGTTGCAAGGATAGGTTCTGGGTTAGTGTTTTTATTGTGTGGTGTGTGGTTGCTGGTGAGTATTTGCTTCAGTTTGGGGGGCTGTCTGTAAGTGAGGACTGGTCTGTCTCCCAAGATCTGTGAGAGTGGGGGATCATTTTTCAGGATAGGCTGTAAATCTTTGATGATGCGCTGGAGAGGTTTTAGTTGGGGGCTGAAGGCGTTCTGTTATTTTCGTGTGGTAAATTCATCCTGCTGTAGTAAGCTAAACATGCTTCATCTGCAACGACTTCATCCTGCACATTGTTCTATGCTTCTCAAAGGAAGCTGCCTCAGATTAGTAAAGATTATAATGATCAGCTTGTAATAAGCCCTATAGAAATCCACCATATGGAATTAAAAAAAACACCAAGAAATAAGATAAATGGCACCATCCCACTGCTTCCTAAGGTTGGAAACAAAAACAAACTACCCAGCTAACACAAAGTATATAGGATGCATTTAAAAAAAAAAGTACATATGTATATATTTCAAATTGGAAATGTATATGCCAATTAAATGGTCTGTATCTGGAATCAGATATATGGCTCTGCTAGCTTGGTGCTCACAGATCACATTTGTGAACATTTAAAAGCAGAAGTACTTGGGTAATTTTCATTTTTCACCACACAGACAATGTTCTGAGATAAGAACTTTACAAGGTCGCCAAATACATACTGCAAACTCCGTCCTATTCCTTACCATACTCGCCACTTATTTGCAAGTCTTCACCTTTTTACCAATTCATAGCACCAAGCCTGCTGATGGGGGTGGTGAGGGGCAATTGCCCAGGGGCCCGGATGATTTAGCCCGGGCGGGCTGCAGGGCTCTTAGGCATGTGTGACCACTCCGGGCCCTGTGCTTTGCATTTACCTGACTAATAATCAAGTATCAGAGGGGTAGCCATGTTAGTCTGGATCTGTAAAAGCGGCAAAGAGTCCTGTGGCACCTTATAGACTAACAGACATGTTGGAGCATAAGCTTTTGTGGGTGAATACCCACTTCATATTGCATGTCATCCGACTAAGTGGGTATTCACCCACGGAAGCTTATGCTTCAATACATCTGTTAGTCTATAAGGTGCCACAGGACTCTTTGCCACTCTGACTAATAATGTGAGCCAGAGACCTGTACTGAACCAGGCTAATAGGGGAATTTAGTATCTAATCACCTCCATAGCCATGGTACAATCTCATCTGCAAGGCCCCTTGTCGACATCCATTTTGCTATAGATATATGGGCATATGCTAAAAAAGTGTAGGTATGGATTAAGGCAGTAACGCAAAGGCCTACAGGCTTAGATAACAGCTTAGCCAAACTAACTAAGGCTTAAGGCCTACAAGACTTAACATAAGCAACTAACCAGCAAGTGACTCTGTCACAAGATAGAGTGCTGTTATAGGTAAGTTTTGCTAAGTTGCTGACAGGTTACTGCAAGATGCTAGTTTATACCAGCTTTAGGTATTTTAAGTCAGGAACATCAGCAGAGGCCCAGCCACAATAGCGTCATGGTAACTGATGTACATGCTTGAAGTAAAAGACCTAGTAACCAATGGGAGAAGGGCACCCCAACATTAGTGGGTAAGGCAAGGAGAAAGTGGCTGAAACCCGTACAGAATATGTATTAGGCATAGTGGGCATTAGTGTAAACTTTGATAAAAGGTGGCACTTGGCCTTTGCACTCCAGGGAGTTTTCCTGGAAACTGCCAGACCACGGACCACTCATCAGTCATTTTACGTACTATGGGGCTCCCTGCAAGGGATGGTGTGAGTATGCAAGTTCTAGATGCTTTGTATTATCTCTGTCTACTTTGCTATGTTGTATCGTTTGTGATTGTGCTAATAAAACTATTACAACTTCAGAAGGCCTTCCCTAAGTGCAAGCATCTCTCCCGCATACCCCAGGGTCCTCACTCCCAGGCGAGCTGTAATACTGCAGCCAATCTGGAGGCAACTGAACCCTTCCAAACCATGTCATGTTATTTGGAAACTCTAAATAATACCTAACCAATTGATCAGGAAGCACCCTATCTTCTGCACTTTTAAGTCCCTCTTAACAAACCCGTTCTGCGGTGCTATCTATAGTGAGTCTTGATGGCTTATACAGAAAAATCCTTTTTATTATTCCTCTTTCTTGATCTCTGTCTCCCTGACAGTATTCCTTGGGGCAGGAATTGTTCCTTCTTGTATATCTGGAAAGCACCTAGCACACACTGTGCTACCACAAATGAACAATCATTAAAAACACACACGTGAATACCAGACATTTCAGACATGCCATTTGGGTGCCTCTGCTAACCAACTCCACTGCATTGCAGTGACATCACAGCTACCAATAAACTGCAGAATCATAAGGGCAGCCCACAGGGCTCAGGTAAGTCCGGGAGGGCGGGAAGGGGAGGTATTTAAAAGGTTTTTAAAATATACTTTGAAAAAAATTCACAATGTACAAAAAAAAATTAAAAAGTGTGCAGAGGGGTGTGTTATTACAGACCTTTAAGACTTTGTATGCCAGTGGAGTTTGCCGGTATTATTTAATGCTGTCAGAGAATGATGCATTTTGGGACTCACCGTGTAACAGGAACAGCAGCAGATTTCAGGGGAACATAAAAAGAATGATTTACACCCTCTGTGGTCAGAGTATTTAGCTCATGCCGAAGAAATAATGTACATCGACCATTGTCCTTTTCAGATCACCTATAACTTCTCCTGTTTTATAAGCTTTTAGATATCCTGTACATACTAATTGACTTAGAAACTGCGGGGCAGAGTGAATAGTATGTGATCATGCATATGCAGATGGGGCCAAATTAAGGTGCATGGGCAAACTTAAGTCTGGAACTTCCTAATTTCTGAGTGCTTGACTTTGCAACCTTAGCATTCTTTTAACATCTTTTGGGGGAGGGGGTGTAGTCCATTTATAGATTGAGGCAATCACTAAACAGTATTGCTCATTTGGGATAGACAATCTCTAAAGCCAGATCCAAAAGAACAGACCAACATCCACTAACCTGCGAACAGATGTGCTGGTCAAACTCTTATGGCTGCATGGCGTCCATATCTACACTTCTATTTGCAGGATTAGGAACAAGACAGAGTAGTTTTCTACCACCTGGAGATACTCTAAAACAAAGGCGTATTTCCAGATCAGGATTTGTCTTTCCCAAAACAAAGCAGAATACATTTAATCCAGCTTCCCCACAAGCCTCTGAAACTTTCACTTATTTATTTTCAGGCTCTCTCATTTTGTTTCAGATTCTTATACAGCTGCAGAGAGAAGTGTCCATGTTTTGGACATACTGGATCTGGGGCACTGATATATATATCATAATATATCATAAAAATGAGAGAGACAAGTCTGAAACAGCATCTTGTAAAACAAAACCTTGTAACCACCTTTAGACTAGAAAAAATAAAATCATTACTGATAACGTTTGCAGATAACACGAATTGGGGGGAAATGGTAAATAATGAAGAGGACAAGTCACTGATACAGAGCAATATTGCAGCGCTTGGTAAGCTGGGTGCAGGCAATATGTGCTTTAAATATTGCTAATGTAAATATATACATCTAGGAACAAAGAACACAGGCCATACTTACACGATAGGGGACTCTATCCTGGAAAGCAGTGACTCAAGAAGATTTGTGGGACGCTGTGGCCAAAAGGGCTAATGCAATCCTTGGATTAATAAACAGGGGAATCTTGAGTAGCAGCAGAGCGCACTGGTGCGATCGCTGCTGAAATACTGTGTCCAGTTCTGGTGTCCACAATTCAAGAAGGATGTTGGAAAATTGGAGAGGGTTCAGAGCATAGCCACAAGAATGATTAAAGGATTAGAAAACGTGTTTTTATAGTGATGGAGCTCTTTGAGTGTAGCTATTTAGCTTAAGAAAGAGAAGATTAAGTGGTGACTTGATTACCGTCTATAAGTGCTTACATGGGGGTCAAATATTTAACAAGGGACTCTTCGGTCTAGTAAAGAAAGGAATACCATGAGCCAACGGCCGGAAGTTGAAGCTAAACAAATTCAGACTGAAAATAAGGCATATGTTTTTAGCAGTGAGAGTAATTAATCATTGGAACAATTTACCAAGTAGCATGGTAGATTCTCTATCACTGACCATTTTGAAATCAAGATTGGATGTTTTTCTAAAAAATACGTTCTAGGAATGGTTTGGGGGAAGTTCTGTGGCCTGTGCTGTACAGGGAGGTCAGACTAAATGATAGTACTGTGCTTGGAATCTATGAAAGTTTCTCTTACACACAGGGAATGTCTAGGCTTGCAGCTAGGAGAGGGATTCCCAGTTCATGTACACATACTTGTGCTAGCTCAATGATAGCAGAAGTTGGGAATCACACTCTTAGCTCCAAGCACAGTTATAGCCACAGTTTTGACATTACACATAATTAACCTATTTCATTTTAATACGGCATGCTTGCCTTACTAATAAGAGGTACCACCATGCTGCAGGTTAGAAAGATTTGCCTGAGATACCCTGCTTCTGCAACCTGGTCAGGTACATTAATTCAGCTAAAAATTCCAAAATAAAGATTGAAACAAAGTGATGGGGGAGAGCGGGGGAAGAGGAGTGAAAAATATGAACTAAGAATCAAGAACATCACAAAATGAATAATGTTTAATCCATCTTATTGCTACCAGCAAAATTAAGTTTAAGCTGCACACTCAATTAGTCTGCTAATGCTATTTGATGGGCCTCCACTTAATGATGGACCACTGGGATCTTTAATGTGTCCCCAAGAAACCTGAGATTTTTCATTCTGTCTGCATCTCTAACAAAGACAACTTAGTCTTCCCTCCTTCTGGGCCTTGTGTCTATCAGTGTTTGCACATAATTCATGTCCGCTTTGCTTATGCATCCACAGCAGGGTATCCATGCTGCCCACAGAGCTTTTTCACATCATGCCACTAGTTCACATAAAAAGTCTCACTACTGCACTGGCCTGGTCAATTACAGTTAGACACCAAAGCTTTCACTGTGTTTGTCAGATCTAGTGGTGCCTACTAACCAAACATCCATTGCTAAAGTAGTCCTAAAAATAGCATACAGGTAGAATTACCTCCTTGCTGGATGCATTAAATACAGCTCAGAGAGTAATCATCATTATATTAACAGGAGAAACCGTTCCTGTTGTAGCATTAGCCTATAGACACTAAAGAGTAGGTAAATGTAATAGACCACAAAGTCACTCTGTTTCATTGATTAGCTTAGTGAGTTAGGTTGTTAGAGTCTGGGTAAGGTCATGAAGTTCAAAGGCTCCCTAAGAATGTTTGGTTAATGGGTTTCTAACAGCATCACAGCACTTTAATCTTTCAGTCACAGAGTTGGGAGCTTCTACCCCTAATTATGTAGAGTCAGACCCACAATCCACTAACCAGCAGGCCAAATGCCACCCTTCTGATTAAATAAACCTCAACTGAATATAAACAATTGAGTCGATCTTGTTAGGCGCTTGGATAGTGAGGCTCTTGGGATATTAATTAGTGCTATGAGAAAACAACATGGGATATTCCACATGTCTTGGATACATCACTTCCCCTCTTTCAAATACTGTACCCTAGTAGCAAAAATAGATTATGGCAGTAAGAGACTCATGTTCTAGCTACACACCATTGCTTAGTCCACGACATGACTCAAATCTGATCTTATAAACATGTTTTAACATTGGATAACAGAAAATTACTAACACAGCATAATTTAAACATGAGTTGGGAAAAGCAACCAGGGATAACATGCTAATTTAGCCCAGATAGTACTATTTGCCCACCCAATTTCTTGACTGACAAGAGCTTATGAATCTTTCAACTTGAAGGCAGGTTTTCCAAGGGAAGGAAACAGAAAGATCATAATTTAACAAAGAGAACTGATTGAAGCAGGTCTCTTGCATACATTCTCTGTAAACACATACAATACATAGCAAATACTATTTCAGATCAAACCCCAATGGCAACGTAATATTTATCAACTGCACTATAACATCTGCATTTCAACGTGTCAGATAATAAGCAGTAATAAGTACATTGCACTTCCATAGCACCTTCCAGCCAGAGATCACAAAGCACTTTTCAGCACACTATATATGGTACAGTATGTATCTCCATCAAACAGCATATTATATTTTAATACATGCTCCATGTGTGTCCTTGCTCTATCTCCTTAATTACAAAGCCTCCTACTTTACATTTAAATATCTTGAGAGCAGTCTTGACTAGTCTAAACATTAGAATCTTCATAAAATACAGGTGGTGACCACACCTTATTTTGCAACCTTTTTAAACTGGTTATTGCAACACACGCTGCTTACACTTGGCAATATGAGGCTGCTTTTCTATCCCACTGCAGCCAGGCACTTAAGCACATGCCTAATTTAAGCAGGAGTAGTCCCTCTGAAATCAATGGGGACATGATTAAGCACATGCTCAAGTACTTTGCTGAATCAGGACATTACTGCACAGTCTGTAAACATGTACAGATGAGCAATGCGATGGCTTAAATCCTGCCATTCTTATTCAGACAAAGCTCCTATTGATTTTAGTGGGAGTGGTGCCTGAGTAGAGTGTGCAGAATTTGGTCCTGTGTTTTTATTATTCATGCATCACCCAAAGTGTGAGAGACACTGACACACAACCGGCAAAACAACAGCAATGAGCACTGATAGCACTGCACTCACAAAGATGATTAGAAATCATTATCCCCATCTGTAAAATAGGGAAACAGAGACACAGAATTTGCGTGATTTGCCTAAAGTCAGCAGCAAAGCCAGGGATAGAACCGTTCTTTTGACTCTCTGCCCATTTCTTGTCTGTTGGACTGTATGGCTGATCAGGATGCCACAAAAAATAACAAGTCCATGCCCTGAAGAACATGCAGCTTAAAGGCAGAAGTGAGTACATTAGAGAGGAAGGATGAGCTTGCGGTTAAGGCACTAGACTGAGACTTGGGAGATATCAATTCAGTTCCTGGCTCTGCTCCATACTTCCTTTGGGACCTCAAGTGAGTTGCTTGACTTCTCCATGCCCCAGCTCCCCATATGCAAAGGGAGATAATACCTTCTGTCTCCCAACCTTTGTGTACTATACTAATTTTCCAGTTTGTCAAAAATAAAATTTTCTCCATCATTAAATCTTCCTCTGGCCCCAATTTAAATTTAGGCTCTTAGGAACAGGGTCTCTCTCTTATTCGGTGTTTAGAACCATGGGGTCCTGAGCACAACCAGGACTTTCAGGCACTACTGTAATACAAATCAAGAGTAGCAATAATACAGTACAAAATAATCTAACACAAATACAGAGTCGAGAAGATTTTGAATTGGGTTTTTTTTTTTAGAGTTACAAATACTTTAGAAGGTAATACGCTGTTTAGACATAGTGAGTCAGAGTAGGGAAGCAACAAGAAACTAAAAGGAAAAAGTATATCCAAGTCCACAGGCTGAAGAAAAAACAAATCATTTTCTGCTCCAAGATGTATGATCAGAGAGTCAAATGTCTGCAATACAAATACCTGCTTTCCAGAATGCCTTAGGCACAGGAATAAGGACAGAGGGACTAATCTGTAAAGCCCCTCTGAATTGACACAGCAGGAGGACCACCGCTTGAAGTCTTTCACTGAGTAACACTAGCGAGTGAATGTGCTGCTGATTATTTCCATCCACATCAGACAGTCAACAGCAATGATATTGAAGGATTTGAGGCTTTGGAGGATGGTTCAGACAGACACGGGGAGAGGAGGTTGTAAAACTGTTTGATAGACTCTCAAACATTTGGCAGATACAAAAGTCGTCACCTTAGGGTGGAAAAAAGAACATTGCTCAAGACTTCCTGAATTGATTTGTCTAGTGCTGAGGTGACATGTCTGCTCCCTGTCACAGCAATGAAGGAATGGCTCTTCCTAGACAGGCACTTGTGCACTCTAGTGCCAGGGGAAGGGAACGGAATCCCTTGGCCTGTGAAATGAGACAGCACATGAGCAGCAAAGGAAAGCATCAGCAATGAGAAAAATCTGGATCGGAATGAACCCTTCTCAAAGAGCGAATGTCTAGAGTGTAGCATAAGCCTTGGTTTTACCAGACAACTTTGATAAGGTGGTTAATTATTGGCTGACTAACCCCTTGCTATCCCTGAAATCAATTACCTTTCTTTCTGTATTGATTAAAGCAGCCTGCTGATATTTTCTCACGATCCTGGTTCTCAGCAGTCCTGTTAGATATACTCTCTCTGCCAGCCACCTATTCTCCTTTGGCTTTTGTTGGCCTGGCTTTCATTCAGAGGGCAAGGCAGTGGGAAATTCGCTTTTAGGTTTTTTGCTTGTTTGAATTATTGACTGACTAAAGTGAAGCTATCGTAACTTTGTACATTTAAAAAGCATGTAGGGTGGAAGCTATAATGTAATGTTTTTCCATTTTTAAAAACACACCCTGTGCATAACACAGCTTATTTGTACATCAAGGAATTAATTATTGAATAGATAAGCACTGCTTCCATAGTGCATTATAACAGTGACTCTAGGGTGACCTGGAAATCAAAGCAGTCAGCATCTCCTAACTCACAGGAAGCACTCCCCCAACACTATCTCTGTGGGGGGTTGTTCGGTTGTTTACAAAGCTTTCACTGGCCCATAGAAGTGAGATAAATAGCATTTGCACCAAGAGCTGTGTCTCTAAATGATAATGGACAGTTTCATCTTGACTGATGGAACCAACTTCTCTTCCAAGAGCCTTGTAAGAATCCCTGATTCTCACTTTTCTGAACTGTCATTTTCTTCTTATTATTTGTAAATAGTGGTGTGGAGAGGTTCCATTATGCTAGGCACCGTACAAACACACAGCCATAAGGAGACAGCAATCAAAGCAGCCAAGACAAAGCGAGGGTGGAGAAAAGGAAGCAGCATTCTCCCCAGTTTTACAAGTGGGGAATAGAGGCACAGAGAGATTAAATGACTGGACCAGGATCATAGAGGAAGTATATAGTAGAGACAGGATTAAAACCCTATTTCTCTAGTCCCAGTCTGGTGCCAGCTAAGGTAGGGTAGGAAGTAGCCCAAGGATACAGAGTAAGGTTCAAGACTGTGCTAATCTTGACTGCTTGTTATAAGGTCTCTGGGCTGGAACGCAGTGTAAAGGGCAGACCTGGGTTCCCCTACCAGTCACCGGGCATGGTGCTGTTAAAGGGCAGTAAAAGAAAGGACTACCTGGGACAGTGGGTCCCGAGAGACTTTGATGTCTGGAAGGGGAGGACTACAGTGACGTGGCTTGGCCCTCCAGCCAGGAAGTGGGAGTAGTTAAGTCCCGAGAGAGCGAGGCTGAGAGAGTGCCGGAGTGAGTAACCTCGGGGGTGGGGGGGCGTCGGACTGGCAGAGTTAATCTCCAGATACGGCCAAAAGGAGACGCTCCAGCAGTGAATAGAGCACCCCAAACTCAAATGGGGATCCCAAAACTAAGGCACCCAAGATCAGTGGTCACTTTTGGAAACATTGGCCCTAAGTATTAATGGCTGTGTAAGCCATAGCCAATCCGATGCAGTCATTCAGTGCTCCAACTTTAGGGAGGGACTTAAATGAGAACCAACTAAATTCAAAGCCAACATTGCCACTACTTTACATCCTTAAAATCACCCCCTCATTATTCTGCAGCTCACACGGCAGTCCCTTCAGGATCTTACATACCATGTGAGATGCAATCTAGAGGCATACCAGGGCAAATGAAAGGCAGAACAAGCTTAACTCTGGTTTTTCTCAAATTTTGTGTTTGTATGTTAAATGCTAGATGTTACTCTGATGCTTTTGCATATTTAATTCCCTTTATTCTTTTCCAGTGCTAACAGTACAACCGTTTGCAACACTGAGAAGCTGAAAATGATAACAACATGAATCAAAACTCTGGCTCAAAAGTACCAACAGAGGCTTTCTCTGCTCATACAAGATGTGCCAGCAACCACATTATCCTTACTGCGCAATATCTTCCCATGCAATGTTATAAATTATTCCTGTGTTAGTCTTACAGCACAAAGCCCACTGAAATCACTGGTACAGTATAAACTTCCTATTCATCGAAATGGGACTTTGTCTAGTAAAAATAATTAGACCTGCAGGGGACTGTTCATGAGCGTTGCCAATGCCCGTGAACGAGCTCCTCAAAGCTTCCTGGTTTTAGCTCAGAAGTTCACTGATGTTCTCCCAATAGGATCACTTTTCTAATGAAACCAGCACATAGTATGTATTTCTTGCAGTGAAGGGCAATGCCTAACAAAAAGCATTAAATCTGTGCTGATGAAGGGGAAACAGACTTCTGGAAGGTTGGGAGCCATCATAGCAGTTAGAATGTGCAGAAATTTCAAAAACAAGCCTTCCACTGAATGCTAGGCTACCACGCCAGTCAAAAGAGAAGAGAAGGCAGGATGAAAGCGGGGCTTGCTCCCACATGCCACCACACGTTTAAGGGCTCCCACCACTGCAAAAAAAATAGAGTCAGATGAGTGAGACACACTGAGCAACACAGGGCAGACCAACCTCATGCAACAGATCCTGTGCATTAGTCACAGGAGACCCAAAACACACATGAAATGCTAGTTTCTGCTGGATGAGGGCATGAGGCTGGGGACTACATAGACCCTTTGCAGCATGGAGCCAACCTATATGGTGACACTCTCCAGGAGGCAATGGTAGGGTGTGGGCAGAACAGGAAAATGGTGGGACATGGCCAGGGGGTCCATAAACAGTGATCCACTGGACCATAACACCACATCAGTTTGTGACCACTACCAGAGGCATATGCACATATGCACCTCTCCTCCAGGCTGGGGGGAAGGATTCTTTCTCTCCATCTCCCTTCCCCCGAACCCACCCCCCACACACACTTCCCTTGAACAAAGCCCTTTTACTGCAGGTTTGCACAGGGGAGTAGAATTTTACCCTTAGTCCCTATTCATTAAACTGACTTCTGTATAGTACACTTACAAATATGTTCTGCTGTTGTATTGCTGTGTGATTGTTCATTACAGTGGTTTTACACCTGCAATTGCAGCATGTGGAATGGGTCACTGCCAGAGACTGGGAGGACATTAGACTAGATAGAATATAAGGCCAATCAGTATGGCAATTCCTATGTTTCTAACAGAACAACCAAATTTGTTACATAGTTTTCTGTGCAACCCATGTTACTTCACTGGGTAAGTGAAGGATGAAATCCTAACACCATTGAAGTCAATGGGAGTTTTGCCATTTACTTCAACAGGGCCAGGATTTCACCCAGTGTACTATGTCAAACTGTGCCTATAGGACTTAATAAATTGAGAAATAACATGTGGTAAACTCATGACATACCAATGCAATCTGAACATAAATGGAGGAGCAGTTTGCAATTACTTATCTTGTTTGGAGAGCATCATACAAAGTCAAAGACCATCCATGCAATGGTAATAAACATAGCCACTGATTAGCTATCCATGGGCAGAGCTATATGAGACACAGCATAGTAAACAGTGTGCTGAGGATACCCTGAATCTGAAAGTCCAGTCACAAGTTAAAAGACTCCATGCAGCAATCAATGGGTGAACTTCAGTGGCCCGGCTTATGCATAAGAACAGCCATTCTGGGTCATACCATGGTCCATCTAGCCCAGTATCCTGTTTTCCGACAGTGGCCAATGGTAGGGGCTTCAGAGGGAATGAACAGAACAGGTCATCATCCCATCATCCACTCCCACCAGGTCAAACTAGACAATTTGGTCTCTTGTGGTCTTGATTTTTTAAAAAAAATTCCCTGCATTTTAAGTAGGGCTTTAGCTATGTGTGTAATATATTTCCTAAATGAAAGCAATTAAATGTCTCTCCGCCTGTGATATGCCAAACACCTGATGCGAGCAAATGGTTTATATAGATTTTATTTTTGATTATCAGTGCTTGAGGGGATTCATACTGGTTACTTGGAATTTAAAGTGTTGTTTTTCAATCTCCTATAAGAGGCCACAGATTGCAGGTTAACAGTTCTTGTTTAAAATAAACCAAAAATCTGAATCCTACCCAATCAATTCCTAATAGCTAAGCAAGACAGATGGGTGGACCCAACCACTCCTGCCAAGACAACAATGGATTGGTATCATTAGCTACCAAAAAAAAAAAATCACACACATGGAACAAGACTCATCCCTGGCATAAATGGGAGCACTTCCCATGTTCATAGATGACAATCAGAAGAGGCCCTCCATGATCATCATCATCTAGTCTGACCTCTTGCCAGTCAGAGGTGAAGGGCCTGGGCAGTTCTGCCAGGGTTTGAACACATGGCTCCGAGGAGTCAAAGTGTTTGGCAACTGATGCTGAGCCTGCTAAGCCATCCCGTGTCATGACATTTCAAATGACTGTTAGCTACATTGTATGACTGGGGAACCAAGGCACAGCAAGATTAGATGACTTTCCAGAGGTCACAGGGAGTCTGACAGAGCCAGGAAGCGAATCCAGCTCTGCTGAGACTTGGGTCAGTGCTTGAAGCACAAGGTCTTCCTTCTTCCTCCATTGTTCAACCAGAGAAGTCCCTGCTGAAACCAGGGAGGGATTGACCTTAAAGATAATAATGCTCCCCAATACATGAACCCCTTTACTCAGGAGATCTTGTATGGAGAAAGAATTTTACGGGGGCTAAGGCACTAAACTAGTGCATACACTACAGCTGCTACAGTGGCACAGCTATAATGCTGCAATGTAGTGTAGATGCTCCCTACAATGAGGGAAGAGGGTTTTCCCCATCTATGTAGGTAATCCACTTCTTCCATCAACATATCTACTGCCTCTCAGAAAATTCTTCCATCAACCTAGCAACATTTACAGTGGGGATTAAGTTGACCTAAGTACGGTGCTCAGAGCATGACATTTTTCACAGCCCTGAGTAATGCAGCTAGGTCAGTCTAATTTTTAAGTGTAGACCAGGCCTTGGGCTGAAGAGATCTAGCTACAGTTCCCTGCTGTGCCACAGACGTCCTGTGTAATCTTGTGTAAATCACTTAGAGACAGATTTCAAAAGGTATTTATGTGCCTAAAGATGCACATAGGTTCCTAGTGGGATTTTCAGAAGCCCTTAAAGTAGGTTAGGTGCCCAACTCCCATTGATTTCAATGAGATCAATAGGAGTGTGATGCCTAACCTGCTTAGGGACCTTTGAAAATTCCTCTGGGCTCTTCTCTGCATTTTTAGGCACCCAAATACCTTTGAAAATCTGCCCCTCATGTTTCAATTTCTTGCCTGTAAAATGGGGACAGGAGTATTTCCTTATCTATTTCAATTGTAGAGAGACAGTGAGAACTCTTCTGACTGTGAGATTCCTCAGTGCCTAATACAATGGGTCCCTCCTGAGAGTGTGGGCCTTTAGGTGCTACAGAACACAAACAATTTGCTATCCTGCTCTTATTTTTTCCTTCTTCTCAAGCAAGGGTAGATTTTACTCTAAATTCAGTGGCTTTTGACTCTAGAAAAGTCCCCTCATAAACATATAAAGGACATACATATATTTCCCAATTTAAAAAAATCCCAGGAGCTGAATAATTAATAATCCAACAAGAGAAAAATTGGTCCTAATTACCAAGGGCCCCCCCCCCCAAAAAAAAGGCACATTAATTGCATGGCTCATAGTGGGATAGCTATATTGAAAAATCTGATGGTTTTGAGATACACCTGTTATGAATCAATCAATAGCAATTATGAAGTTTCATTATATTTCTAAACTAGCTTTAGGCTTGTGCCAATCTATGTGGACAATATTATACAATACCACTTAACACAATCTTCTTTGTTCGGCTTTAGTAGATTTATGTTTTGCAGGAAATAAACATGATAACTTTTAAATTATATTAACAAACCAAGCAACAATCAGACATCGGTAAAAAGGTAATTGGTTAAATTGTGCTTTTGATTGGAATTAATTTTCTGAAGTAAGTCATGAAAGGGATAGAAGACACCAATCAATAATCTCTTAATGAGGTGCAAGAAAAACATGTGTCAACATGACAGGCTTTGATGGCTAATGATCTTCAGCGGAAGAACACTGTTCAGAGGAACACTCTGAAAGGCACAGAAAATTGATTAATCGCCATCCCAAGATATTGCAGCAAAGCATTTTGAAATAAAGTAGCCCTCAGACGTTCATATCATTTGCACCTCTGCCATGATGTGTTACTTTGGGAAAGATTGTAGCTTAAGGGTGTTTCTCTCTAGTTATTAATAACTTAGAATCTAGCTGCTTGCTGTGATTTGTTGCCTCACAAACAGCTACCTGAGAATTTTCCTGCATTGTTTACTGGAATGGATAACTCAATGGAAAAGAAACTGTAGGGGTCCTGTTTCTCTTGTTTTTATAGATGCTTTGTTGTGTGTAAGACATATCCAAGCTAGCAGACGTTTTGGTCTTCTGTCACCTACACTCTTAAGTTTGGCACAGACTAATGCTTGTTTTCTCTAGAGGACAATTTCCCAGGCATAAAAGAGTTTTCATGGGGAAAAAACCAAACCAAACCCTTATTTGCACATTTTCTATTTTCTTCAAGTCAAATTTCTTAAATATAAGATGCAAAACTAACTTCAATTCCATTTTCTGTTCACAGCAACAGACACTTCACCTACATGGCTCAATATATAATCCAAGTGAGAGGGATGGACCTGCTTGTACAGATGCAACCTGAAAACAGAATCCTACTTTAGGTTTTAAATGATGGTGTGAACACTGTTAGAAAAGCAGCAGAGGGGACTTCCCAGCAGTACCAGAAGGTATTTAGGCAACTTTTTTCCCTTCTCTCCGTGACAGCCTCAAAATTTGCATTCACTAAAAATTTTTGAAGCTGCTCATTATACGGGATGAGATTGGGGTGGGCTAAAGCTATTTTTTTCTTTTTGTCATTTCTGTCTTCATTTGGGGATAGTAAAGATTGTATTTCCTTTTCCCTTCTGTCACAGTTAGTATTTTGTTGACACTAATACTCCCAACTCAAATATTCCACTCATTAGGTGCTATTTAATTACACGCTCAGGATTTTACATATTCATATATTTTGCTTAAGGTTGTTGCTCGCTTGTCTCTTTCTTGTTTATTAACACAGTAAAAATAACTAGTCAGACACAGCTCCAGTTGCAGTTCCCCAACACATGCTTGGTATGATACAAGCAGTGAATATTGACAGGGGATGTCCTATTTTGGGGGCAGCGGAGCCTGGAGTGCTGAGGGGGCTAGTACTGTCACAGTGGAAATATATCCCATGCATGCCTCAGGGAATGGGTCAGAGACAAGGGCAGGATACAGAGGGGTTAGAGCAGTTCTCATGGTGCCCGGGATTGGGTCTAGGAACAGGTAAGAACCCCCTGGGACCCTCCTTCCCAGCCTGGAGCCAGCAGCCCCCTCAATCTCAATACCTCCCCTCACTCCCCCTCCTATTCCTCTGTCCATCTTCAGGGAGTTTCTGTTTCCCCTCCCCACCACACACACTTAATGACTGGGATTAGTGGGCAGACTCCACCAAACCAACGGAAATCCTAACCCCTCAGGTGAGAATGGCCACAGCACCCAGACATCAAGTGAGAGCAGGAGACAAAAACCAAACAGGGATGAGGATGCAGTTCACAGAGGTAAAACAAGGGAACAATGAGCAGAGAACCCAAGACAGTGCCCATTCCTCATTCTCGAAGGAATACAATGAGTCAGTGCACGCCACCCACAGGAACTCTCTGGATGTGCACAGAGATAAGGGACTGGGAAAAGGCCTCACAAGCACAGGCCCTCCTTGTCCAGTTTTGTCCTCCTGGAGTGATGAATGGCCATCTTGGCCAGAGTCAGGAAGCTGCTAATGAGGAGAGGACTTCAGTCTGTAGGGCTGTCAGTCTATTCATCCATATAACAGGTACAGCACAGTGGCATGAATCACAGAATCATAGAATATCTGGGTTGGAAGGGACCTCAGAAGGTCATCTAGTCCAACCCCCTGCTCAAAGCAGGACCAATCCCCAATTAAATCATCCCAGCCAGGGCTTTGTCAAGCCTGACCTTAAAAACTTCTAAGGAAGGAGATTCCACCACCTCCCTAGGTAACACATTCCAGTGTTTCACCACCCTCCTAGTGAAAAAGTTTTTCCTAATATCCAACCTAAACCTCCCCCACTGCAACTTGAGACCATTACTCCTTGTCCTGTTCTCTTCTACCACTGAGAATAGTCTAGAACCATCCTCTCTGGAACCACCTCTCAGGTAGTTGAAAGCAGCTATCAAATCCCCCCTCATTCTTCTCTTCTTCAGACTAAACAATCCCAGTTCCCTCAGCCTCTCCTCATAAGTCATGTGTTCCAGACCCCTAATCATTTTTGTTGCCCTTCGCTGGACTCTCTCCAATTTATCTACATCCTTCTTGTAGTGTGGGGCCCAAAACTGGACACAGTACTCCAGATGAGGCCTCACCAATGTCGAATAGAGGGGCACGATCACGTCCCTCGATCTGCTCGCTATGCCCCTACTTATACATCCCAAAATGCCATTGGCCTTCTTGGCAACAAGGGCACACTGCTGACTCATATCCAGCTTCTCGTCCACTGTAACCCCTAGGCCACCTCCTCCCTATGCTGTGATGCCCAGTGCAGCAGTCTGGGAGCTGACCTTGTTAGTGAAGACAGAGGCAAAAAAAGCATTGAGTACATTAGCTTTTTCCACATGGTAAGTGTCAAGGTTCCTTCCCCACTCTGAACTCTAGGGTACAGATGTGAGGACCTGCATGAAAAACCCCCTAAGCTTATTTTTACCAGCTTAGGTTAAAACTTCCCCAAGGTACAAGCTATTTTACCTTTTGCCCTTGGACTTTATTGCTGCCACCATCAAGCATTTAACAAATATATAACAGGGAAAGAGCCCGCTTGGAAACGTCTTTCCCCGTAAAATCCTCCCAAACCCTACACCCCCTTTCCTGGGGAAGGCTTGATAAAAACCCTCACCAATTTGCATCGGTGAACACAGACCCAAACCCTTGGATCTTAAGAACGATGAAAAAGCAATCAGGTTCTTAAAAGAAGGATTTTAATTGAAGAAAAAGTAAAAGAATCACCTCTGCAAAATCAGGATGGTAAAAACCTTACAGGGTAATCAAATTCAAAACATAGAGAATCCCTCTAGGCAAAACCTTAAGTTACAAAAAGACAAAAAACAGGAATATACATTCCATTCAGCACAACTTATTTTATCAGCCATTTAACCAAAACAGAATCTAATGCATATCTAGCTAGATTACTTACTAAGTTCTAAGACTCCATTCCTTTTCTGTTCCCGGCAAAAGCATCACACAGACAGAGAGAACCTTTGTTTCTCCACCCCCTCCAGCTTTGAAAGTATCTTGTCTCCTCATTGGTCATTTTGATCAGGTGTCAGCAAGG
Source organism: Eretmochelys imbricata (assembly GCF_965152235.1). Classification (NCBI taxonomy): domain Eukaryota; kingdom Metazoa; phylum Chordata; order Testudines; family Cheloniidae; genus Eretmochelys; species Eretmochelys imbricata. Next base: position 117,086,659 of record NC_135577.1, read on the forward strand.
TTATCCTAGCTTCTTAACCCTTTACAGGTGAAAGGGTTTTTCCTCTGGCCAGGAGGGATTTAAAGGTGTTTACCCTTCCCTTTATACTTATGACAACAAGCTTCACCACACCACACACACCTGGGCCTCAACCCTAATATGGAAGGAGCACCTCTGGGGCAATAGAATAGTTCTGCTTTCATGACCATTCAGACTTTGACCACTCCGCAGGGATTGCCGACCAGGGTGAGAAGTGGAGAAACGTATCTCCTGATGTTACCTGCCTTTGGGGAACCAAACTGACACCAATAATTCATTTCACTCAGGAATCAAACAGTAATGAACACACACTACCAGTGCATGGCCTAGATCTGAGACTGTATTCTTGAGTTAGTGTAGTCTAGTGGGTAGGGCACAGGGCTAGCAACTCTAGAGTCAGCAGTTCAATTCCTGCCTCTCCCACTGTTCAACAGTGTGACCTCAGGTACATCACATCACTGTCTTGTGCCTATTTCCTCTCCCATCTGTTGTTTGTGTAGACCAATCTCTTCAGGGAAGGGACTGTCTCACTGTCCACAGTAGGGCTGTGACATACTAAGGTACAATCCAGACTAATGAGTAGCTGTGTCACCTCTGCCCTGTAACCTAGGGTACCCTTTACAATGCTTGGCTGTACACAAACAGTCTTCAGCATGTAAGTCACTCCCAGCTATGCCTGTGTGTGCTCCAGCCAGACACACCATGGCTCTTCCAGCCTTAAAAATTACCACAGGGTGACCCCAACACACTCCCGGTTCTCAGATTTCCCCCCCAGAAATATATGTCCTGTACTGCCTCTCTCTCTCCTGGACAGAACAAATATATTAAGGCAATAATATGCACACTTGTAACCCCAAAAGGAGTTACCCAGACACTTCAACACACTGGATTAGATAAAATAGTAAAACAAGTTTATTAACTTTGAAGGGATTTAAAGTGAGTAAAGTAATGAGGACAGGAATGGTGACAAGAAAAAAATAAGATAAGATGTTTACTAATACCTAACTTAACGTCCCATATTAGATTCAAGGGAAGTTTCTCATCATGTGCTCCAGCAGATTACTGACCAAACTTTCAGGTCAGGACCCCTTCCCCAAAGTCCAAAAGCCTCTTCCTTTGTCTTTTCAGGCACAGTGAATGTGATAGGCAGGACAGTGCCTTGGGGTATTTATCCCTCCTTTTTTATAGTTTCAGTCTCCCTCTTGAAAAACATTTCCTGCTGAGAACTAGAAACCAAAGAGTCTATGTGGAAGGATTTTCCCTCATGGTTTTTTCTTTTTATCTTTGAACTTTGTCGTCTCTTCCTGCTTAAAGACTCTGTGTGCTGCTTAAATGCAAAGTAAGCAGAGCACACATTCCTTTTTTAGGACACACCTGTTTGCCAGCTTCTGTTTAGGTAGCGCTGTCGGGTTTGGAACATGTATACCATACAGGGAAATCTTTTACTGCACATACAATGTTGCAACACACATTTTATCAGGACAATACTGACCAGCAAATTGAGTTTACAAATGATACTTTACAACGCATACTTTTTACAAAGATTACTACAATAGCGTGTAGGCTGTAAATACAGGGGTATAATTGATCTCTAGCCAAATAGCTAATAAAATAAATAAATAAATAAATAATAAAATAGATACACAAGGCTCTAAGTGACTGACCTAAAGCTCACTGAAAATCAATAGAAAAATTCCCATTGATTTCAATGGGCTTTAGATAAGGCCCTAAATCCCATTTCCAATCACTGCCACCCAGTCCCGTTAAGATAGTGATTGTAAAGCTTGATTTGTTAATGAAGTCAGGAAGAATCCCAATTAGAGCTGGTCAAAACTTTTCTGACAGAATGGTTTTCGATCCAAAAGGGCCATTTTGTCAAAACCAAAACTTCCTGTGGGAATGTGTCAATTTCAATGAAGTTTCATGGAGGGGAGGAAGAGAAAAGGGAGAGAGCATTTTTCTAAGGTAAAAAACATTTTCAGAATCAAACTTCCCATTTCAAACAACTTTTCCTTTATAATTTTCTTTTATATTATAGAACATTTTTTAAAAGTCCAACACTTCATTCACCCAAAACTTGTTGGGAAATTTTGTTTCATGGGAAATTTAGAAATTCATTGTTTTCCAGTTCGCAAAACAAGAATTCCAGTTCTTGCACAGCTCGACTTACAAATTCTGGTGAATTTTGGCTTGGGGAAGAAATAGGTGTAACGCAGTACTCAGCATGCAATATATATCTCCCCTCTGTGATCGACAGAGGATGGGAGTCTGCCACAGCTCCCAGTATGGAACTTTCCGGAAGTCCTGTTTCCCCACCCCCAAATTTCATGTTTGGTTTTCTAAACAGCTCTAGTTGTAAAATGAACCTTAATTCTGACCCTGGTCAGTGTGTGTTATGATACTCTAATTACATGATACCATACTATTTCTCAAATAATGCAACATCATACAATTTTTTCCTATGATCTTAAATATGCAGGTGTGGCTTCTTGACTTTTTTTTTTTTTTAAACTACCATTGTACACTTAGAAACGTTCATTGTCACAATGGTCCAGGATAGTATTGCTCTATTGACAGACTATGTGAATTCTCTTCTTAATAAGGTCCATATTTCAGTTATTTTGTCTGTACTGTACATTTTCTTTACTATCTACAGCTTAGGTGCAATTCAGGCAAATCACTACAAAGGTAATTTAGCTCTAAGCTGACATAGAAATACATAGTCCTATTTGATGCAACACATATATCTAAGGTTGTACAAAAGTGTTGTATTATACTGTAATATTTGACAAACAGTATATGATCATGCAGTTAGAGACATACACAGAAGGAGGCAGGATTAATTTTCACATTGTCTCTACTTATTTTTAAGCACTTAACCATGCAATCCCAACATTCTCTTTATAAAGTTTACAATGTCTCCTTTTGTCTTTCCTTATATTAACAATTGGCCAGCTTCACAGGGCTCCTGAGCTTTGAAATACATTATAAAGCTACTTACTTTCAGCACATTCTGTAACACAGAAGAACCTTGGCTCCCAAATTAGACTTCTGGAAAAATAATAATCCTGTGTAACAGGGCCAAATACCTCCTGGTCGTGGCATATTCCCAAATAATTTTCTCTATTTAGCTAAGTTTCCATTAAGAGTCACAAAATCTTTGGGAAAAGTTGAGTTGTCAAAGTGGAACATTAAATATTTCATATCATTCCAGTGACTGGAAGTTCCCGTCCTTTCTTTACGTTCTCATGTGGTCTTTGTCATAGAAAGTTCAGAGGAGGGACACAGACAGGAGCGGGAGTATCACTCTCAGTAGTTTACTGAGCACAAATTGTGCTCACAGCATACGGAAGCCCTGAACATATTACATGTAACTGTTCAAATGAGGAGTGCCAGAAAGAAAATGGTGTAGTTAACACCAAAGTGCATTGTTTTTGTTTATGTTTGCCAGTGCTTCTGAATGTTTATCGGAATGGCAGCAGATGGCATGAGGCAAATGTATGCACTTTTTCACAGTTTTTTCCAAAATGAACAGATGTCTTCATTACATGCTACATGACCGTGTGTAACAAAATGTGACAAGCATCAGAGGTAGAGAAAAGTGGCATGCCCCTTTCTAACCTGGATTGCTTCTTGGCATAGATCTTTGTCAGGTTTGGGCATTGCACTGAATGCTCAAAATGGGGAAAGTGGAGATGTTTTAATATGTACTTGCTCACCCATCTTATTAGGATGTTAAAAATGGATTAGAGACCTGCCGCTCAATTCACCCCTGCTACAAAACTGCATCTCCTTGCACCAGCAAGGCTGGAGGGGACAGGGGGATTCACCCCCGAGGAGAACAGGTGTTATTTAGAGAAACCTGTGCTGCCCTAGGGCCTGATTCAATGTCCACTGAAACCAACGGAAGAACTCCCATAGACTTCAACTGGTTTTGAATCAGGCCCATGGGCAGCTTTCAAAGAAGAAATCTGGCCATGTGCTGTAGCCAGGGGAAGACAACTTTAAGTTGCATCGGGGGACCCCCTCCAGAAGAATCTTCTGGGGAGACTAATTGAATTCATGCATTCCTGGCATCCCTAGCCATACCCCTTCCCAGGCTAGCACCACTCATATTTTGCCATAGTATAAGTAAGATTTCTGGCTTTCTGAAGTGTCCGCTCCCTGCACCTCCACTCCCGGCGGGCAGGAGGCTGTAGATTTTTTTAAAACACTATTGCAGCCTCCCCAAGCAGGCTTTGCACCACTTGGGCTCACAGTCAGCATCTGCACTGAGAGAAGCCAGAATAGATCCTATAGTGAATCTGGCTATTCATGTTTGGATAGCACTGTGAACATCAGTCCCGCCCCATTGATTTCCACAGTGTTGTTATTTACTGTGGCTAAAGATGTGGCCCGTAATGTTCTAAATATTACTATTATTCATTCATGTGATAGTTTAGCCACTCTAACAATTCAGCACTCAAGAAAACCTTGGTCTGTACATAGATAAGGTAGCAAGTTTGGAGGCCAGTGAGCTTCCATGATGGCATTGCAGAACCTCACCTTCCCCTGCAACCTGCTTTTGGTTTTCACAAATTACTGCCATTAGGAACTACTCCAGAAATTAATTACGCTCCTAACAAAAAAGCAGCGATCTAATGAAAAAAGCAATAATGATGGAGATATTAAGGTTTGTGGGATATCTGCAATTTGCCTCTGCTCACTTGAGTACTATTGGGTTATTGGCCACATTCACACTATGCTGACTTGAACTGAGTCAGGTAACAGTTCAGCAGTTTCAGCCAGACAGGGATGCTTCTAAATTTTAAGACCAAAGATTTTCAAAAGCAACTCGTGATTTTCAGGTGCCCAAACTCGAGACACCCTAAAAAGCAGATGGATTTTCAGCGAGAGGATGCTTGGCCATTTCTAAAAATCTGGCCCCTTTCAGAGGTCCCAAGCTCGGCACCCAGAATTATTAATCACTCGACCAAAGTTCCCCAGCTGGCTGTGGACACATCTTGTTTACACAACCTAGAGTACAAGACATCAGACCAGGTGCCTCTTTCAGGATGCTCTTGACACTGCCCCAGAAGTCATCCTTTCCAGAATTGCTATCAAATACATTTGCCAATGTTAAATCCCTTTTGTACCATCCCAGCAGCCCAAAGGGGCCTAACGCCTCCATAACCTAAGGATTCCCCTTGCACAGATGCATCTTCAGCTGGTGAAGGATAGGGAGCTGCAGCAGGCTATGACCCTGGGCCAGCATCTCCCAACTGGCCCTTTAAATTACCTCCACCCAGATCAGCCATGAAGCTTCTCACGTAAACAAAACTTGGAACAAATTCTTCACAACCAAATCCCTTTCTTGGCAGGCAATGTTGCTGGATGGGGTTTTCCCCAACACTCCTCCACTGTTTGGAGGCAAAGTCAAACCATTTTGTCACATTCTCCCTGGCCTGGGAGAGTCCTCTTCCCACCAGTGTCTTTCCCCTTATGATGGCCTCCTTCCCAGAACATATCCTGATTATCTAAGAAATGGGAGCCGTGCCCTACCCTATATTACATTGCTCTTGTTCCTGGGCCCTAAAGAGAACAGGAGTCTCCAAGCAACTGTTCCAGTGGGACCACTTCATCGTTTTCTCAACATCTGCATCTGTTGTTCTCCATTGCAGAACTCCTGGAACAGCATGACCACTGAGACTTCTGGTCTTAAAGATCCAGTACATCCATCAGAAGGGCTGAATAGGTCATGTCTAATGGGCAGGAGGGGGTGAGGCCACAGTTTGAGGGGAGAGCACCTGTTTGATGGAGCTGCTCCTCAGGAGTCTTTACCTGCAAGCACAAGTTACCGCAGCCCTGAACTCTTCTCTAGTTGAGGCCACCTCTTTGGTATTCACACACTTAGAAACAACATGAAACCTTTCAATCATGAAATGCCCACACGCTCACTCTCTCCTCTGCTTTTCTGTAGCAGGCTTCAGATAATCAAAATGTTCCTGACAACAGCTGCACTTTCCCTGCTAAATTGCCAATAACCTCCTTCTTGTTACCAACACAAAGCAGAGAAAATCTGGGATTAAGGGAATATTTCTTACCAGTTGACAATCAGCAGCAGCTATTTATTGACAATTATTTCCAATCGATCACCAGCCCTGACTGATGCCAACCCCATGAATATGAAAGAATTGTTCTCCACAGTATCTGTGTGTCATCCTGTACTAGCCTGGAGAGGGTTAAGGAGGCTGTGAAGGGGGCCAATTAACTTGAAAGGCTGCACCTGAAGGAGAGTCAGGGCAGTAAAGGCTGATTGGAGATGGAGGCCTGCTCAGAAGGAACAAGCAGCGCTGGTATAAAGAGAGGAAGTTGGCAGCAGAAAGGGGCCGCAGGGGAAGTAGTCTGCAGTCATTCCCTGGGTGAAGGGAGATGTGTTTGGGGGCTACAGGTTACAGTTCCTCCCCGGGGGGAGGGAGTTTGGACTGGTAAACCCGGGGGGTGAGGGGGGAGCCAGAAGGTACAGCTGAGAAGTAGGAATATGTAGGAATGAATCCAGGAAAAGAGCAACATGCTCTGGGAGGGAGCAGGCCACCATTTCTAGAGAGAGAGGGTCCCTGGACTGGAGCCCGCAGTGGATGGTGGGCCTGGGTTCCCCTGTAGGGTGACCAGATAGCAAGTGTAAAAAATCAGGACGGGGGTGGAGGGTAATAGGAGCCCATATAAAAAAAAAGGCCCAAATATCAGGACTGTCCCTATAAAATTGGGATATCTGGTCACCCTATTCCCCTGCCACCCACTGGAGGAATGGTACTGTTAGGGTGTTGATGAGAAGACTGACATTTTGTATAAATGGCCTTTGGTACCCTGGAAGGGGGTTGGGGGGACTATAGTGACTAAGATTGCCAGGTGTCCCGTTTGCAACTGGAACACTCGGCCGAAAAGGGACCCTGGCAATATGGGTCCTTTTCACGAGTTTGATCCAAAACCAGTTGAAATCGATGGTAGTTTTTCCATTGATTTCAATGGGTGTGTTGAATCAGGCCCTGTGGCAGCACCAGTATTTCTCTAAGCATCAGCAGAAACAAAATGTCTTAATGCAACACCCATGCTCTCCTCAGGGGAGAGGAAGTATCAGACTACAACCACTGAGGAGTTTCCCAAGCGGTAAGAATATAATTTTTTATACAGAGATTTTAGGGAGGGTTTTTGTTCAAGCTTACTACTTTAAGGCCTGGCCTCGCTCTCTGGTTAGTGATGTAAGGACTTCTTCCCAACTCTGCTTGAGGATTTCATTTGCTTTTTGGTGCTCTCAACAGCACTACCCATCTGGAACACGGCCCCTGCTAGGCCTGAAGCTTCTTGCAGAGCTGTTCTCTGCAAACTGCTTCCCGGAAGCACTATCTCCCTCAGAAGTTCTCTGGGCCTCTTCCCTGTGGCAACTGTCTGTCCCTCCTGCACTAACAGATCACACAGGGCCTCATTAGCAGTACATGACAACCCACGGTGGGGGTCCTCTGAATTGGCCGCCCTTATGTTCTTTTTCATTTAAGTCCCTGAAAGACAGATTAGAGTGACACACAACATTTTGCACATGACTAAATAAAAAACAAGACACTAGTCTCACCTGTTCTACAGAAAGGCAGAAATAGAAACCCTGCCTAAGAGAACACAGTTGCTTCTGCCAAAACCGTATTCCTCACTGGCCTGAAGCCAGTGGCCTTTTCAGCTTTCTTCCTGACCTTTGTTTCTACTATAGCCCTCGCTACTCTCAGTAGGTTCCCTTCCAATACCCCCTGACCTATTCTTCTGAATCTGGAGTCTGAAAATGCTCTGTCTCTGGTGTGTATATGGCCCACATGACTGTAGTATCTGAGCACCTAAAAATTCTGAAAGTGTTTATATTCACAACATCCCTGGGAGGTAGGGGAGTAATTCTCTTGTTATCCTCATTTTCCTGAGAGACTGACTTGTCCATGCTAAGTCTATGGCAGAGCAGGGAATTGAACTTGGGTCTGACTCCCACGTTAATGCCCTGATCACTGGATCATCCTGAGCTCCTCACATTTATTCTGCTTCCAGACTCCCTAGTCTGGTTTGCAGAACTGCTCATTTAAAAAAAAAAAAAAAAAGTGTCAATGGGAGAAAATATATTGAAAAAATTTCACTACTGTTTTTAGCACAACTCAGCTCCTGTCCAGGTGTAAGACTTTTAGAGCTGACTCAAGGTAATTGATACCTTCTCTGTGCTGCCCCACATTAGGAGCTATGGGATCACTAAAATAAGTTGAAGCCATTTTGCTAGTGCCCGCAAGGATGTTAACAGGGAGCAGAACCTATGTGCTGAGCATAGTTATGGCAGGCCAATGTGCAGAGATGCCACTGCGGGGCAGACTGTGTCCCCTGCCCATTGTTCCCACACCTGTAAAGGAGCCAGCCTTCGATTACAGATCTGTAGTGTGAGGACCTTGTCCTTTTGTTAACGTATCTGTGAAATGCCAGGCATGCTTAGGACTTCGTAGAAATAACAAAGAGACTGTTGGCTCTTCTTCTCACCCTAGCATTGCCCCTCTGCTGAGTAATATCAGAATTCTGGGGACTTTCAAATTGGCTTCCCAGTGTCAGAAAAATCAGTCTGGATATAACTTGATTTATTTAGACACGTACAGCAATCCTGGAAGAGAGGCAGTCACAGACAAAAGGCAAACCTCGCTTCCAGAAATGTCAGCCCATATACCAATGCCTGGTTCCCAGAAAGCTACTCTGTCCCAAGAATTGCCACCAAATATAAAAAAGAAAGCAGAGCACAAACTCTCTGCTTTCTACCACAGCTTCTCTCCAATAAGGACTATTGTTTAAAAAAAAATCACCACGTGACAGATTGAATATCTGCTTCCACACTAAGCATTTGTCTACAAGGGGAATTTACAGGGAAGTTGGTGCAGAATATGTAGGGTGTGAAGTTAAAGCTCAATAGCTTTTTCGCACTAACTTCTCATGTGGCCACTCTTCTTCCACACTTTGGAAGTGGATTAACCTAAACCACACACGGCACTGTGATTGCTGTGTAGACAAACCCAGAGGTGTGACTGCAGCACATGTAAACATAGCCAAGCTAGCTTTAATTGAGCCTGCTCAAACAGTGAAACCACAGCACAGGCTTCACAAGCCAACCTGGGGTATGAATCATAGCCCTGGTCTACACTAGGACTTTAGGTCGAATTTAGCAGCATTAAATCGATGTAAACCTGCACCTGTCCACACGATGAAGCCCTTTATTTCGACTTAAAGGGCTCTTAAAAATCGATTTCCTTACTCCACCCCTGACAAGTGGATTAGCGCTTAAATCGGCCTTGCCAGGTCGAATTTGGAGTACTGTGGACACAATTCGACGGTATTGGCCTCCGGGAGCTATCCCAGAGTGCTCCATTGTGACTGCTCTGGACAGCACTCTCAACTCAGATGCACGACTGTCTGCTGTTGCTCTGACGCAGGGAGGGGCGACTGACGACATGGCTTACAGGGTTGGCTTACAGGGAGTTAAAATCAACAAAGGGGGTGGCTTTACATCAAGGAGTATTTCAGGCAGGACTTCACTGAGGGTTCCAATAAGAAATGGTGCACCTAAGTTATTGTTCTTATTAGAACAAGCAGGTTGGTCTGGCCTCTGATTGATACATGGCTAGATTTACCTCGCTGCACCTTCTCTCTGAGTGACTGCAGTGTGACCTAGAGGAATGGGTCCCCTAGACGGGGGGCGGGTTGCAAATGAGTACAAAACAAATCTGGTCTGTTTCTTGTTTAGATATACTCCATCTATCTTTTACATCTTTGGCTGGCAGCAGACGGTGCAGAAGGACTGAATGCCATCCACATCTCATGGCTGCTCGGCAGAAGATGGTACAAGAGGACTGCTACTAATCCATATCACCTGCCTGCTCACCATAAGATGGTTCAATAGGACTGACTGCAGGACTAAAGAGAATGACCTGATCAAGTCACTCCAAATTTAGTCCCTGGGCCCATGTCTGCCCAGGCGCTCCTGATCGACCTCACAGAGGCGACCAGGAGCACCTCGGACATGACGATGACGGCTACCAGTCCTACTGTACCATCTGCTGCCACAAGGCAAGGGGTTGCTGCTGCTGTGTAGCAATGCAGTACCACGTCTGCCAGCACCCAGGAGACATACGGTGACAGTGAGCTGAGCGGGCTCCATGCTTGCCGTGGTATGGCGTCTGCATGGGTAACTCAGGAAAAAAGGCACAAAACGATTGTCTGCCCTTTCTTTCACGAGGGAGGGAGGGAAGGGGGGCCTGACGACATGTACCCAGAACCACCCACGACAATGTTTTAGCCCCATCAGGCATTGGGATCTCAACCCAGAATTCCAATGGGCAGCAGAGACTGCGGGAACTGTGGAACAGTGCAACGCTCCACAGTGCAACGCTCCGGAAGTCGACGCTTGCCTCGGTACTATGGAAGCACTCTGCCGAGTTAATGCACTTAGAGCATTTTCTGTGGGGACACACACACTCGAATATATAAAACCGATTTCTAAAAAACCTACTTCTATACATTTGACCTAATTTCATAATGTAGACATACCCACAGAAAATCAGGGTTGGAAGGGACCTCAGGAGATCATCTAGTCCAACCCCCTGCTCAAAGCAGGACCAATCCCCAATTTTTGCCCAAGATCCCTAAATGGTCCCCTCAAGGATTGAATTTATAACCCTGTGTTTAGCAGGCCAACGTTCAAACCACTGAGCTATCCCTCTCCCCTTAGGCAGCTAGCCTGAGCTGATGTCTGCACTGATGTGACTTCACTGCTATTGGTATTCGCCCTACCTAGATTAAAGCTAGTTGAGGTAGGTCTACACATGCTGCAATCCCACCTCCAATTGCAGTAAAGACACACCCAGAGTGCAGAATAAGAGCATCCATATGGGGAGCTAGTGGGGAATAGCTATTCAGCACCAGTTATTCTGGGCTTCCCACACACACTAAAAATAATAACTTGTGAGACTGTGATTAACACCACCAGCTGACAACTCCTGCCAGAATGATGTTATAATAAATAATAACTGAAACTTAGCTACAGGTTGTTGTACACTGAGACTGCTAAATATCAGACCTAATTAGATAATGCAGGCCAAAAAAAGGGAAGTCAGCAGACACAAGGGATTGCTACCACAAAGGTAATTACTTGTAAAATATAAAAGCCATGCAAATTCAAACTAGCGGTGTGCCTGGATTGGCATTACTGATCTAAATCCCAACCCTGAACTTTAGGAAGGGTCAGACTTGGCTAGGGATCCTGGTTTGAACTTCCCAGCTGAGGTCACTCTATAATGGCTCAGACTAGAACTCTGAATCCAAACACTCTTGAACACCAGAGAGAATACATGGGGGAATTTATGTCAGATGCTCAGCTGGTTTAAATCAGCTTAGCTCCATTGACTTCAGTTAATGTGATGCAAAAATCTTCATTATGGACTTCAATGAGGTTACAATGATATACACCAGCTGAGGAGGTAGCTCTTCACTTTTAGGCAGTCTCTTCTGCGGCAGCTTCAGTAGTGGAAATGCAATATGCAAAAGACTTACTCCGTTCTCAGGGCACTAGAGACCACTCTAATTGGTTATAAATGCAAGATTAGATTGGCAGAGAAATAGGATTAGCTCCATTTTACCACATGGTCACAGTTACACTCTCGCTATGAACATCCAGCTAAGAAGAATTCCCAGAGCCACTCCTACCACTTCTTACTTCTCTCCTTGCTTGGCCATATAAACCTGGCCTCTTTTACAGGAGTAACACTATGACCTTCTCAAGGCATATGTGCAACTAACAATTACTGTTAACAGTCGCCCTTCCTGCCTGTTTTCCTTACCTGCATAAACAGGATAAGTAACTGTCCTGCCAGTGGACACTACCCATTTCTGCTTTGAAAGCTTCAAAATATTTAAACAGGATATTCTGTGAAATAGTCCACAAAACACTGTGGTCCTGTCACAGCATTTCCAGACATCACTGGAGTATCTTATGTTGGCGCTGGCTGAACTGCTATCCAATACCTATAAAAGGATGAGAAATTGACTCAGGTGCCTTTGTCTTCAAACACCCTCCTGGGAGCATCTACTGCCTGATTGCCATGACAATCTTCCATTTCACCCCACAAGCTCCTTCTGCCCCCCATTCCATCTATTTCAGGGACTTCCTGCAACCTCCTCTCTCCCTGTGTGCGCGCCCCTCCTTTCCCCACCAGGCCAGGGGCTATGTGCACCCCACCACACACACCCCATAACAGGGTCCCTCATGCTCCAAACTTTTACAGGCCACATCTTGACTAGAGCACATACTCAGCCACTTTTCTTAGTCTAGATAAAGCCATAGGTCTATTACATACTGCCTCATAGTGCCCCGGCCATTTTGCCTTTGTCGACAAAGCACATGTAATTCGTTAATGTGTTCTTGGCAGGCTCAGAGCATGTATCTCCTTTTCCTATTGTTCCAGTGTACTGCAGGTGTTCTTGATGCTAAGGGTTGACTAAATCCGTTGCCTTTCTGTTCTTAAGCAGTGGAACAAGACAGAAGTTTTTCTGCCCACATCTACTCTGAGGATTGTTTCTATCAAGAGCTGAACCATCTCATCTGGGCACAGAGGGAAGCACAAGAATGGGTCTGGCTTGGAGAATGCCAAGAATGCTATTCCAATGCCATTTTTTATTCCTAATAGGCTAGGAGTAGAAGGGATATACACTTTAATTTTCAGAACAAAGATGTCCATTTTATTTGAACTCTGTGATTCAGTTGCAGGACAAATATAATTACTTCTCTTTGCACATGCAACTTGCATGTCGTCTTATCTCCTCTTCCTTCCTGGTTTTCCTTCTCTACCTCCTTCTCCAAGGCATAATTCCCAACCCTTATACTCAGCAATAACAATTATTATCCTGTCTCTAGCCACAGCAATATCCCTTCCTGAGGTTACACAATATTGTAGACTGATTGGAATGTTGAGAGTTGATTCAAGCAATCTGATTAGTGAAGGGAATATTAATTCTCTGGAAATATCCTGCATCAAACTACTAAATATTTTGGAAATGGCATCTACCCCAAAAACCAAATAAATAATCCATATACCTCCACAGTGATTTTATGTCTTCCTTCATCTGTATCCTATACTAGTAATAACCTCAGCACAGGACATTTCCTAGCCATTCCTAACCAGCTGCGGTTAATGGATGCCTCCTCTGTGCCTTAGGCCATCAGCTTCTCTCAGCCAGTCATTAATCCAAAGGAAATGCCCCTTTACTCCATAAACAACCACTGTCCAGGATATTTCCTGGGGAACTTATGGGCAGCTGGAATTATTGGCCCTAGGCAAATGCTCATTAAATCGCCAAGAAATGCCCCGCATCTTGATTGTTATTGCTTCAACATGGCGGGGGGGGGGGGCAGGGAGAGTGTCTATTTAAGTGACCTAAACACAACGGGTTTCCTGAGTAGGCGTTGCAGTTTCCAGCAAGCCCTCACGCCCACCCCTTACGCAGATACATTTAAAATTGAGAAGCCAACACTTTCAGGCATTTTCTTTTGGGGGTTAGTTATGCTCCATTCCAGACTCCCCTTCCATCTTGGCTCCATTCTTCAATATCAAACTGCAGAGGAGTGATAGGAAATAGCCACAAAGAGGCCAAGAAACACATGAAATTCAGAAAGGTGTCTTTAGTGTAAGCTAATATGGCACGGTAATTGTACTTTCTTTCGTAAGGCATTTAGCCACAAACGGCAACATATATCAAAAACTGAAAGCTAATGATCTAAGGCATTATTGACAATGTTGGCAGGGAGGAAAGGAGGTAAGGAAGCTGCACACATGTGTTGTTCTTTAAAATCTATAGGAGGAAGGGAGCTGTGGGAGTTCTAGACAACTGCCCTGAAGTGAGGAAAGGAGAGAGGTTAATACTCTTTTCTTTATTTCTGCACTAGTCAGTTTTAGAAAGCAACTGTTTCTGTGATTCTTTGCCATTGTCACATGACAGAAGACTCTGGAGGAAACGGAGGTCGCTGAGAAACTGGTTCAGCTGCAGACTTTGCTTTTGCCAACCCAAAGCAGCCAAAAATCATGAGTCAGACCTCAAAAAAAGATTTTAAAAATCAACTTTGGGTACATTTTGTTTGTCTTCTGGTTTCTAAGCCTTTTGGCTGCTCTTGGCTCATGTTTTCAAGTTTTTCTCTGCAAGCTTGAGGGCTGGAAACTTACTGTTGGTGGGGGTGTTATTTAAATGGAGGCAAAGTTTCTCACCATCACATGATTGCAGGAGTGGGGAATTTAAAACCCCCACCAAATATGATAAAACCATAAGCTGGCAAAACAGACCTGCAGCCATAAAGGATCAATACTTTACAGAAAAAAAAGGTTGCCAGATGTGATTTTTTATGCTTTAATAGGCTTATGGATTATCAACCCTTCTTTTTATAATAGCCTATCAGAGGAAGCAAAACAAATTATGATTTCTCCCTCTTAAAGAAAGCAAGCAAGCCAGGAATATATATTTAATTAGCTACTTCCAGCTCCTCCCATCACCTGGAGCCCACCCATATTCCAGATCAGACTTCCATGCTTAACTCTTGGCCTTCCCTAGGCTTATGAACTTGGAGGGGGGGGGGAGGGGGAATCTTCAGGGTGAGGTGGCTTTCTCTGAAAATACATTTTCCAAGACATCAGCTTCATTTTTAATACCCATATCCAAACCTTTAAACTATAACATTACTTTGGTCTACTCATGTCTGTGTTTTTTATATGATGTACATCACCATAATATAAGGCCTAAGAAAGTGAGAGAAGTCTGTTTTTAAGACTACAAAATGAACACACACGCAGGGGTATAGAATTTAACTCTGCCAAGTTCCATTAAAAAAAGAAAAAAAAGAGTAAGAAACTGGATAAACCAGATTTAAATTGCATGGAAATCTGGGTTTATATGCCCTTAGACACATCTTTTTAAAATCAGCAAACGCCTTTTTAAAATTCTTCACTTGTATTCAGCTTTGTCCTTCCAGAGATTTTTCCCCCCTTACATTTTTATCTTTTACCCTCTGTTTTCTATTCACCCATTTTTAATGACCATTTTTCTAATACCACATTCACCTCAAGTGACATTTAGCTGATGTAATAGAACCCTTTTAAATCAGTAACAATCAATTTTATTACTATAAAAACCTTTGGGAAAGGACATGAAATACATAGCATGTAATTAGTTTTGGGAAAACTAGCTTTAACAAGCCTTCTTCTCAACAAATCAAATATAATTGAAAGGAAATTTAAAAGCTATAAAACTATGTACATAATAGGTGTGAACATGCATGCTGCACATGGAAAAGTATACAAACATACTTCATTTAAACATCATACATACCCTTTAAAGGGGGAAGAAGGGTGCTGGAAAGCCATGAAAGGGACAGAATGCCCAACTGTAACTTAAAAAGATAACCGTAGAGGAGATACGAGATATTCAGTGAAAGTTTATATTTCTAGAGCAACCAAAGACTCACATTGGGGTTACTGGCTGTGTTTGGACACTCAACGAATTCTGCTGGGTGGAGACTTCTCCCTCTACTCCATCTGTTGCAACGGTGATTTCCATATCATATGACCCCTAAGGATGATAGATACTTACCTGATTTTCTGAGTAGTTTTCTTCCTTGTTGGTTAGTTGAATACCTTTGTTTCAAACGTGTGAAGGATACAAGAAATATTTCCACACTTTGCCATCAGTCATTTAGCACCAGCAAACCCATATTTAAGTAGCATTTCAGCAGCCTTTCAATCTGCCACATGAAGCCAACAACAAGGAGAGCAGCAGAATACAGACAGTGGACTTCAGAAAAGCAGACTTTGACAACCTCAGGGAACTGATGAGCAGGATCCCCTGGGAGAATAACATGAGGGGGAAAGGAGTCCAGGAGAGCTGGCTGTATTTTAAAGAATCCTTATTGAGGTTACAGGGACAAACCATCCGGATGTGTAGAAAGAATAATAAATATGGCAGGCAACCAGCTTGGCTTAACAGTGAAATCCTTGCTGATCTTAAACACAAAAAAGAAACTTACAAGAAGTGGAAAATTGGACAAATGACCAGGGAGGAGTATAAAAATATTGCTCAGGCATGTAGGAGTGAAATCAGGAAGACCAAATCACACTTGAAGTTGCAGCTAGCAAGAAATATTAAGAGTAACAAGAAGGGTTTCTTCAGGTATGTTAGCAACAAGAAGAAAGTCAAGGAAAGTGTGGGCCCCTTACTGAATGAGGGAGGCAACCTAGTGACAGAGGATGTGGAAAAAGCTAATGTACTCAATGCTTTTTTTGCCTCTGTCTTCACGAACAAGGTCAGCTCCCAGATTACTGCACTGGACAGCACAGCATGGGGAGGAGGTGACCAGCCCTCTGTGGAGAAAGAAGTGGTTTGGGACTGTTTAGAAAAGCTGGACGAGCACAAGTCCATGGGGCCGGATGCGCTGCACCCGAGAGCGCTAAAGGAGTTGGCGGATGTGATTGCAGAGCCATTGGCCATTATCTTTGAAAACTCATGGCAATCGGGGGAGAGCCCGGATGCCTGGAAAAGGCTAATGTAGTGCCCATCTTTAAAAAAGGGAAGGAGGTGATCCTTGGAACTACAGGCCAGTCAGCCTCACCTCAGTTCCTGGAAAAATCATGGAGCAGGTCCTCAAGGAATCAATTCTGAAGCACTTAGAGGAGAGGAAAGTGATCAGGAACAGTCAGCATGGATTCACCAAGGACAAGTTATGCCTGACTAATCTAATTGCCTTCTATGACGAGATAACTGGCTCTGTGGATGAGGGGAAAGCAGTGGACGTGTTGTTCCTTGACTTTAGCAAAGCTTTTGACATGGTCTCCCACAGTATTCTTGCCAGCAAGTTAAAGAAGTATGGGCTGGATGAATGGACTATAAGGTGGTTAGAAAGCTGGCTAGATTGTCAGGCTCAATGGGTAGTGATCAATGGCTCCATGTCTATTTGGCAGCCGGTATCAAGTGGAGTGCCCCAAGAGTTGGTTCTGGGGCCGGTTTTGTTCAATAACTTCATTAATGATCTGGAGGATGGCGTGGATTGCACCCTCAGCAAGTTTGCAGATGACACTAAAGTAGGAGGTTACAGTGGACAAGAAGCTGGATATGAGTCAACAGTGTGCCCTTGTTGCCAAGAAGGCCAATGGCATTTTGGGATGTATAAGTAGGGGCATTGCCAGCACATCGAAGGACGTGATCGTTCCCCTCTATTTGACATTGGTGAGGCCTCATCTGGAGTACTGTGACCAGTTTTGGCCCCACACTACAAGAAGGATGTGGAAAAATTGGAAAACGTCCAGCGGAGGGCAACAAAAATGATTAGGGGACTGGAACACATGACTTATGAGGAGAGGCTGAGGGAACTGGGATTGTTTAGTCTGCGGAAGAGAAGAATGAGGGGGGATTTGATAGCTGCTTTCAACTACCTGAAAGGGGGTTCCAAAGAGGATGGATCTAGACTGTTCTCAGTGGTAGCAGATGACAGAACGAGGAGTAATGGTCTCAAGTTGCAGTGGGGGAGATTTAGGTTGGATATTAGGGAAAAAATTTTCACTAGGAGGGTGGTGAAGCACTGGAATGCGTTACCTAGGGAGGTGGTGGAATCTCCTTCCTTAGAAGTTTTTATGGTCATGCTTGACAAAGCCCTGACTGGGATGATTTTGTTGGGGATTGGTCCTGCTTTGAGCAGGGGTTCGGACTAGATGACCTCCTGAGGTCCCTTCCAACTCTGAGATTCTATGATTCTATGATTAGTTATATAGTTAAGAACTGGGAGTTTGGACACTGAGACAAAGGACACAGGAAATGAGGCACAGCAGGAAATGGGATGAGTGAGGCTCTAGGAATTGTTAGCAGAGGCTCTAGGCATATATGTAGAGATGCGGACTGTGTTTTCTTTTCACTATAGAAGATACAGAAGACAGACAAGTCTCTTCTTTCTCCACCTAGTGCACCTTAGTCTACGCCAGTCCCATAACAGGTTCTGAACTTGACCTTCACAGCCTGCTGCTGCTGCAAAACCTGACCTTAGAATGGAAGGGAGTAACCCTCAATGCACCAAGATCATGTTCAACTCAGCATAGCTGGCTGGCAAAGCAAAGGTGGCTCTAAACCAGCTCTATACCCACCCCATCCATGGGCTGACTGTGAACAAAACCAACCCTTGGTACAAATTAGAGTAGCTTTAGATTTTCTCTAACTCAGGTTAGCAAGAAGAGTCTTCTAGAAACTATTCTGTTGGCCAGAGATCAGCAGAGCACATCATGCTCCAGCCTGCTGTCCCCAACTGACCTCATGTCCTTGGCACTGGGGATTCTTCAGAAATTTTTGTCCCCTACTCTGTTCACAAATTACCAGCAGAGATTGCAATTATCACCACTTTGTTGTGTTTTCTTAAAATGTGCAAACAAAGTTTATAGTGATAAATTGTATCATGTAAATTGTTCACAGACTGTCTGCTACAAGTATTCATCCCTGGTTCAGGAAAGACTTAAGCATGTGCTTAGCTCCTATTGAAGAACTGATGAAGTATTTCCCTGAATTGGGGCCTAGTTGAGCTGTCCAATTCGTCATTCAGGTCACATGATATTGCCGTTGTTCCTTAACTGGATGACCTAAGCTTTATAGACAGATGGCGTGCATGAAAAAATTCTTTGTGACCGATTCCCCCATAGTATTGAAGCACAGGGAAGAGAACTCTGTAGAAGAGTTCAGGTAAGAAGGCCAAAGGAATGTAGAAAATTTAAAATCTTGTTATGGCTTCTTTTGCATAAGAGCATTAAATTTTTTTCAAGCAAACAGTAAAAACTACAACTATGTAAAACACTGGTCATATCATTTTACTTCTCTGTCTTCTCTACCTTGGTCTATCTTGTCTATTAAGATTGTAAGATTCTTGGGGCAGAGACTGTTTTATAATGTAATTGTACAGTACCTAGCACAATGGAGCTTCAATCACACAAAGCCTTCAGACACTAGTACAATACATGTAATTATCTGAGCAATATTACTGCTCACTACTTGTACAAGTGCCTGTCGTTACTTATTCATACTGTATTTGCTCAACTTTTGCAGGAAGCAAAAGCAAAGGGGAATAAAACCTCATTCACCAACTGTTCACAAAAAAGCCAACAAACAGGGTTGCAAGTACTAACAAAAAGTCAATCATTGAAACTTCAGTTAGTAGGGTTTATTTGCAAGGACAAACATATATACATTTTTGCTGTATTTGCCTAATTCTTATATAATCTTATGCCTATATACATTTCCATGCCCAGATACTACAAAAAGGCTCCATTTACATGTATGTGTTATTCTCCCCCTCCCACACACACGTACACAGAATGGTAACAGGAAATAACTGCATACTCATTTGGGGACATGAAAAAAAAAGTTATCGGAGTTATGTTAAAAGATAGGAAACAATGGGTAGGAATAAATGGTCTGTTTTCAGAATGGAGATAAATAGTGATGTCCCCCAAGGGTCTGTACTGGGACCAGTCCTATTGAACATATTCATAAATGATCTGGAAAAAGGGGTAAACAGTGAGGTGGCAAAATTTGCAGATGATACAAAACTACTCAAGATAGTTAAGTCCCAGGCAGACTGCGAAGAGCTACAAAAGGATCTCACAAAAGTGGGTGACTGGGCAACAAAATGGCAGATGAAATTCAATGTTGATAAATGCAAAGTAATGCACATTGGAAAACATAATCCCAACTATACATATAAAATGATGGGGTCTAAATTAGCTATTGAAGCTAATTTAGCTCTCAAGAAAGATTTTGGAGTTATTGTGGACAGTTCTCTGAAAACAGCCATTCAATGTGCAGCGACAGTCAAAAATAGTGAACAGAATGTTGGGAGTCATTAAGAAAGGGATAGATAATAAGAGACAATATATTGGTACACCAAATAAATCCATGGTACGCCCACATCTTGAACACTTTGTGCAGATATGGTCGCCCCATCTCAAAAAAGATATATTAGAATTGGAAAAGGTTCCAAAAAAGGGCAACAAAAATGATTAGGGGGTATGGGACGGCTGCCATATGAGGAGAGATTAATAAGACTGGGACTTGTCAGCTTGGAAAACAGACGACTAAGGGGGATATGACAGAGGTCTATAAAGTCATGACTGCTGTGGAGAAAGTAAAGAAGGAAGTGTGATTTACTCCTTCTCATAACACCAGAACTAGGAGTCACCAGATGAAATTAATAGGCAGCAGGTTTAAAAACAAACAAAAGTAAGTATTTTTTCCACACAATGCAGTCAACCTGTGGAACTCCTTTTTTGAGCCCTGTTATAGTCTTGGCCTTCACAACATCCTCTGGCAAGAACTAGATAAGTTCATGGAGGATAGGTCCATCAATGGATTAGCCAGGATGGGCAGGGATGGTGGCCCTAGCCTCAATTTGCCAGGAGCTGGGAATGGGCGACGGGATGGATCACTTGATTACCTGTTCTGTTCATTCCCCCTGGGGTACCTGGCATTGGCCACTGTCAGAAGACAGGATGCTGGGCTAGATGGACCTTTGGTCAGACCCAGTATGACCATTCTTATGTGCTATTTTCTGTATAGATGACCTGGTAGCCCCAACAGCCCGTGAGGAAAACATATTGAGAGTTGCATAGTGGCTCAATACACCAAGGTGACCCCACTGGCTATTCTCCAATTACCAGAGCTACAGATGAGATATCAAGCTGAAAGCTGATGTTGGCACCATAATAAATATCTGTCTCCAAATATGCTATCCTAAGTGAGCATTCGTCTCATAGCTAGACTCCTGTTTCCAAAAAGGGGTAGAAACAGCTAGGCATTATTTTACATTTATGACTTTGACTGTGGTAAATACATGAATAATTTATATGAATTGCCTGGGTGAAGATCAATGAACACCTTGCAATATCATCATTTGCTGTGTGTGAAGTAATATCACAACAAGACAAATAAGAGCCACACACTTCTGCTTAATTGAGACAGAAGTGCGCCCTAAAATTAACAATATACCTTTTAATGAGAGCATAAATTGCACCTTGAAATAAATGGGGCCAAATTCCATTCCATTTACATCAATGTTAATCTGGAGTAACTTCCACTGACATTCCATCTGAAAGGAGGGCAAAATACCAGGTTGCAAGAGCTCAGCATTAATATGTGAAGAATTGATATTTGATATAGAAAAGTGTGAAGCTAAGAAGGAATTATAAGAAAATACAACCCTTCTTTCTTAATCCGAATCCACCTCAGTTTGCCAGTAAACACCTCAAGCCAGGAAGTAAACAGGCAAATCATGATCCACGGGCTACCTAGGGTTGCCAGGCCTCCAGTTTTCGAACGGAACACCTGGTCGAAAAGGGACCCGGTCAGCACTGCTGACCAGGCCATTAAAAGTCCAGTTGGTGGCACAGTGGGGCTAAGACAGGCTCCCTACCCAGCTCCGCGCTGCTCCTGGGAAGCTGCTGGCATCTCCCTCCGACTCCTAGGTGTAGGGTTGGCCATGGGGCCTCTGACCGCTGCCCCTGCCCCCAAAGCCAGCTCAGCAGCTCCCATTGGCCAGGAACCGCAGCCAATGGGAGTTGAGGGGGTGGTGCTGTCAGGCAAGGGCTGCGCCACCTCCACCTATGAGCCAGAGGGACTGGGATATGTTGCCACTTCCCAGGAGCCACCTGAGGTAAGTGCCGCCCAGAGCCCACACCCTAAACCCCCACCTCCCCCACCTTGACCCCCTCGGCCCCAGTCCAGAGTCCCCTCCTGCATCCCAAGCCCCTCATCCCTGGCCACACCCCAGAGCCTGCACCTTCCACCTCCTCCCAACCCCCTGCCCCAGCCTGAAACCCCCTCCCACATCACATATACCATTGTTGAAATGCTGGGGGAAGATGGACTTGCATGCCTGATAGGATAATAAATCCCTTCATACTGTTATATTCTGTGATCTGTTTGAAGTTAAATGTCTTGGCTCTTAGGGACAAAGAAGGTAAGAAAACACATGACATCGGAAACCAGAGGCTGTGTATCTGGCATGTTGCCTGCCCCAGGAGAGAAAGGGAGAAGCTGGAGCACAGGGGTGCATCTTCCAAAAGTATAAGATCCTGCAATGACCTGAATGATGTCACTCTAGCTAGTTCTAGCCTTTACTCTCTGCAAATGCTAGCTGTGTTGTGCTTTTTTATGTTTTAACCTGATTTTCTTCATTCCATTATTGATAAATCTTGCTTAACCAAAGCTCCTGTGGTTTTAGTTTGTTGTTAGGGAATTTCACACAAAGGGTCTCAGAAAAGTGAAGCAGCCCTCAGTCTTTACAAACAGTTGGTAAAGGATTCTCAGGGCAAGTCTACACTACAAAAATTAAGTCAACATAACTTATGGTGATGTACTGCCAACGCAGTAATTAAATTGCTTTTGCATGCCCACATAGGGTGATCAGACAGCAAGTGTGAAAAATTGGGACAGGAGATGGGGGGTAATAGGCGCCTATATAAGACAAAACCCCAAATACTGGGACTGCCCCTTTAAAATTGGGACATCTGGTCACTCTATGCCCACACTATGCTTGTGTCAGCGGTGCTCATCTTACCAGAAGCACTTGCACAGATTTCACTGTCGGTGTGGGGCATTGTGGGACAGCTTCTGAAAGGCAGCAATGGTCGATGTAAGCAACATCAGTGTCTACACTGAAACTCCGTCACCCTAACTACGTCAATCTAAGCACTATGCTTCTCGCAGAGGTGGAGTTATTAGGTCAGTGTAATGGCGATTTACATCGGCAGGAGCAACATTGTAGTGTAGACACAGAGTTAGGTCAGCAAACTCTGTAGTGTAGTCCAGGACTCAGTCAAAATGATACAGACTAAAGAAATCTTTCCCATTAGGTTCGTTGCTTAAATGACTCCTGCCTATCAAACGTGAAAAATGCCGAACCACCATGAATTAGGAGCTAGTTTTAGGGGTCTACGATGACAGGGATAGAGAGGTATAACACAAAAGACATTAATTCTGATTCTCAGTTACACTAGTGCCTCTTTGCCCTATTAGAGTAGTGTTAAGGGGCCTCAGTGTAAATGAGGATCAGGCACGTTGTCTTTTAGAAAAGGTACAGCATTTCTTTATTTTCTGTTAACCTATTATATTAACAAAGAAAGTATATATAATGAGCAGACCCTGTCATAGGACCCACATGATACATTTCCCATCTGTTCAGCCAGTAGAGTGCAATGGTTTTACATTACCATAGTGGATTCAGGGAGAGCGTATGGAAAAGTCTATTAGGCATGAGCACTGATAGGTGATTCCAGTTAAGCAATGGAGAAAAGGAAAAGAAAACAAGAGAGGAGTTTGACTCCACATCTTAATTTCCACAAAGTCTGAATATTTAGTTCTGGTGTTTTGATCTAGAGCCTCCTCTAGAAAAACTGCAAAATGTTTTTAGTTGTAGATGTAACATTTAGAGAGATGTTAAGCATGTGACTCATGCAGCAGACACTCTCAGTGTTATCCATGATTTCAGTGTCATGGGCATTCTGTAGACTGAGTGGCATGCGCCCAATGCTTTTCATGTCCAAAACTAACAGAGGGAGCTACCGTGGTTTCTAAAAGAATGAGTTTACATCAGATCACATGAAGCATCTCAAACACAGGGCAGTACAATAGTCTGCTAAGAACAATTCCATGGTAAAGGCATCAGCCCAAATTCTCCTGCAACCATAAATACTAAATTCAGCATAGTAAGCCACAGAAACACCACCCATCTGAAGGCAGAGCTGCATAACAACTCCTATACCAAGGCCAGCATAGGTGTGGCCAGAATGTGTGGTGGTGAATTCCCCTGCCCCCCAGAGATTCCTGGTTACCATGACTCCACCTTGGATCTGTTGGAATCCAGAATAGGTTACAGCAGGCTGCTGCTCCAACACACAACCAAGGAACCAACCTGCCACGTACCTGGCCTGGGATAGGGGAGCATAGGTGATTCAAAGTCATTTTTGCACCACCCCCCCCTCGAGTTGTGCAGTGAGCTCCTTTGTTGCAGCTATGGATCAAGGCCATATTTCTATGTTACAAAATCTGGGGCGTTGTTTGTTTTGTTTTTTTAAAGTGAAGTATCTTTCAATGGTCAAGAAATATACTGCATCAGAATAGTCAGAGGAGAAGCCTGTATTCTATACCATAGTGATATTCATACTGCAGCCATATCTTCTGGGCTTAGAACTCCCTTTCAAGTCAGTGGGAGTTCCTTGCAAGGAGAGTTTGCAGACCTTATGTGAACCAACCCTTCAAAAGTCATTTGATCATCTAGATCATGTAATCCATGTGCATGCAAAACTGCTATTGACTTCAAAGCCAGTGCCATATGGATTAACTGCAGAATCTGTCTGAGCACAAAACACTAACTTTAAAATGTAATTAATTGAGATCAGCTGGCCAAATATTTAAAGCATAAAAGAAAATCAATTTAGGAATCAGTATCAAGTAAACTTACTGTGCTTAATGTAGCCACATCTGTTCAAACTGGACCAGTCACATGCATAGCTAAAAAGGGTGAACAGATGTCACTGAAATCAAATCACCTAACTTCCAAAAATAGAGGCCATTTACCTTTTTTCCATTGCTGCCAGATCTGAAAGGCCAATTTGCCAGGATAATATACCCTGTGTGCATGAAGGCTTTCAAAGCTGAAGCACCTGTCTCTTAGCAACCAGAGAGGCTTGAAGCATTTTTTTTTTTTTTGATACCCGCAGCGATGTGTCAATTGCTTATGTTTCCCAAAATAAAAATACAGGACCAGGTGCTCCACCCCACTGCATGGTGCAGGGAGGATACATCGAGACAGAAAAATCAGTGGTGCCCTGCAGAGGGGGCACCGCTGCTCCCCTCTTCTTAGCTGCATTGACCTCTGGGCAAAAGATTTGCACAGATACTTGGCCTGGTAGGAAAAGTGCTCAGAGTCTGGATGGGAGGAGATACCATATTATAAACAGCACCCTCAGCAGTCACAGATGATTGCTCCCAGACTCTCCCCCTGCCCCCCACCCTGACATTGCAGATGAGATGGGGGCGGGTAATGCTGCTCCCGGTGTGCCAGTCACACTGGGGCTGTCCTCCCTGGAGATGCAGCTCAAGGCTGAGAGAAGTGGGCTAATGGGACCACTATGACTGGATGCGCCATGCTGCTGGGGGAGGTGCTTGGAGTGGGAACTCCGCTGAACAGAGGTTATCATCTCTGTGCTGGGTTGGCAGTGAGGCTGATCACCCACTTCGCCCCCCAAGAGCTTCACCCCTCCAACCGAGGTCTCCATGTCTCCACTGGAGTTAGGTTCCCCATTACTTTGTTTGCCTGTCCACGTGCTTTTGAATAGGTCTGTGCCATAGTATTAGAGCCACATATTATAGCCATGGCTTGCAACATTGCCTATTGAGGTGGTTTGACACTTCCCATTATAGGACCCTGTTCTCAGTTATTAATAACTTCGCAAACTATAACCATTTCAGCTGATGTTTTCCATGCTGACAGGTGTTTCCTCCAAGCTGTCAGTTTTTAGAAAATTACAGCAAAAATAGTTCCGCAGTTTCCGAGAATGAGGGTAAGGAAATGGCAGTTTTGCCAATGTTAAATAATTCTGGTGACCTTACAGATAACCTGCTTTATTCAATGCACAGGCTAGACCTGCTCTGGAGATGAATCAGGGTTCCATAGTGAAAGAGGCAGACAACTGAAGGAAAAGAAAGAAGGGTCTTGTGATTAAGACGGTTGAATGCTTGGATTCAAAGACGGGAAATTGGATTCTATCCCTGCCTCTGCCACAGAGTTGCCATGTGATGCTCGGCAAGTCTATGATGAGATAACTAGCTCTGTGGATATGGGGAAAGCGGTGGACGTGATATACCTTGACTTTAGCAAAGCTTTTGATACAGTCTCCCACAATATTCTTGCCAGCAAGTTAAAAAAGTATGGATTGGATGAATGGACTATAATGTGGATAGAAAGCCGGCTAGATCTTCAGGCTCAATGGGTAGTGATCAATGGCTCGATGTCTAGTTGGCAGCTAGTATCAAGTGCAGTGCCCCAGGGGTCGGTCCTGGGGCCGGTTTTGTTCAACATCTTCATTAATGATCTAGATGATGGGATGGATTGCACCCTCAAGTTCGCGGATGACACTAAGCTGGGGGGAAGAGGTAGATATGCTGGAGCGTAGGGATAGGGTCCAGAGTGACCTAGACAAAACTGGAGGATTGGTCCAAAAGGAATCTGATGAGGTTCAACAAAAACAAGTGCAGAATCCTGCACTTAGGATGGAAGAATTCCATGCACTGCTATAGGCTTGGGACCAACTGGCTATGCGGCAGTTCTGCAGAAAAGGACCTGGGGATCTAAGTCCCTCTAAGCTGCACAGCCACACAGCTGCCTATTAAGTCCCGCGCAGGGGCTTAGGGCCACAGCGGGGAGAGGCACCCCTCCATACCAACCACAGCGCGGACCTGCCCCGGATTTGCCACAGCCAGGGAAAGAGGAGCCCCTCCCTCAGCCCCGCACCGCTGGACCTACCGCAGCCAGGGAGGGGTGCCTCTCCCCTGGCCCCGAGCTGCTATGGCAAGAGGGCTGGGGGGGGGAGTCTTCTCTCCCCACGCAGCCCCGGGGCAGCCCACCCCCCCCAAACCCCTCATCTCTGGCCCCACTCCAGAGTCTGCACCCCCTTCACCCCAACCCTCTGCCCCAGCCCTGAACCCCCTCCTGCACCCCAAACCCCTCATCCCCAGCCCCACCCCAGAGCCCTCATCCCCCCACCCCTCTACCCCAGCCCTGAGCCCCCTCCCACACTCTGAACCTCGGCCCCACCCCCACCACATGAATTTTGTTATGTGCACCAAGATGAAGGTGAGGTGTCACACCACCTCCATCTTGGTGCCCATAACAAAATTCATTCTGCACATGGACATAAAAAAATTAGAGGGAACACTGCTGGGGATTACAGCAGATGAGAAGCTGGATATGAGTCAACAGTGAGCCCTTGTTGCCAAGAAGGCTAATGGCATATTGGGCCGCATTAGCGGGAGCATTGCTAGCAGATCAAGGGACATGAACATTTCCCTCTATTCAGCACTGGTGAGGCCATATCTGGAGTATTGTGTCTAGTTGTGGGGGCCCCACTATAGAAAGGATGTGGACAAATTGGAGAGTGTCCAGCGCAGGGCAGTGAAAATGATTAGGGGGCTGGTACACGACTTATGAGGAGAGGCTGAGGGAACTGGGATTGTTTAGTCTGCAGAAGAGAAGAGTGAGGGGGGATTTGATAGCAGCCTTCAACTACCCAAAGGGGGGTTCCAAAGAGGATGGAGCTAGGCTTTTCTCAGTGGTGGCAGATGACAGAACAAGGAGCAATGGTCTCAAGTTGCAGTAGGGGAGGTCTAGGTTGGATATTAGGAAAAACTATTTCACTAGGAGGGTGGTGAAGCACTGGAATGGGTTACCTAAAGAGGTGGGGGAATCTCCATCTTTAGAGGTTTTTAAGGCCCGGCTTGACAAAGCCCTGGCTGGGATGATTTATTTAGGGTTGGTCCTGCTCTGAGCAGGGGATTGGACTAGATGACCTCCTGAGGTCTCTTCCAACTCTAATCTTCTATGATAGGTCACTTCAACCAAACGTCTCACAGGTGGCCACTAGTTGTGTGTTCCTCATTTTCTGGGTGCCCAGCTTGAGATCTGGGGTCTGACTTTCACAAGTGCTGAGCACTCATAGCTGCAATGGAAGTCAATGGGAGCTGGGCTTTGAACATTATAAAGTAATGCTAAATACTCTGAAAAATCGGGTCCGCAGGCTAGTGGTTACTTTGACCTAAATCTCTCTGCTTCCACTCCCCATCTGTACAATGGGGATAAAACCCACTTATCTCTCAGGGGTGTTGTGTAAATAAATTCATTCATTTGTCAAGCACTCAGATACGATTGTGATGGAAAACCCATGAGGAAATTAATAATTCTGTTTTCAGAGTGGTGTTTGAGCAGTGTGCAATAAATAAGGCAGAGAACCACACACTGAGCAATGAGGAGAAAACAAAACATTGAATAGCTTCTCATTAAGTAAGCACAATCCATTGTGTGCACTGAATGAGGCAGCAGTTCTGGGGGAAAAATAGTACATAATCAAAGTAATTAAAGTCTGTATCATAATGCATAGGTACGGGGGGACAAATTAAGCTTGCACAGTCAACTTTAATTCTGGCATTTCCTAGCTTTGGAGTGTTTAACTTTGCGATCTTAATGTTCATTTTACATGGGGAGGGAGGTGTCTAGATATAAAATAGAGGCTAACAGAGCATATTTAGGTGTGATATAAGTGTGTAATTTACACACTAAGTTGGATTCTCATTTGCACTAATGCCTCTTTATACCCATCTAGCAGTTTAAAGGGGGTCTTCAGTAGATGTAAATATACCCACTTTAAAACTGCTTTACATGCCTAAGGGATTTAGTGAAAATGACAGACAGTGGCAGGAATGTGGGTCTGTGGTTGGGCCTGGCGCTACAGCAGAATCGCCTCACTGGCCAACTGATCTGATTGGTTGAAGGGAGCCAGCAGGCAAGCTCTTAAGCCCAGCAGCAGCAGTGGGTCACTGGCTTCTCAATGCTTAGCTCATAGCTGCTCGGACCCTTGATTCCAATTCCTGGGTCTGACCACTAGGCCTGACCGACTGCTGCTCTGACAAGCAGGCTATAGCACGGGAGAAGAAAGAGACTGCAGTATAGAAAGCAACATGCTGGTGGCATCAAATGAAGCAGGCACTTCCTGCTTCCTTTGGCTATTTTCCTTACGACTAGTCCTGCTCTTTTCACCATCTCATAGGTGTGCAAGTTATATTTGCTGTCACCACCATATAATTTACATCACCTCTGAGTTGGCCCTTTATGAATATTTGTATACTTCCAGTGGTGATGCAGTGGGTTAGTGGATCTTTTGATCACAGGCTTTCAGAGACTAATGTGGACAGGTCACAAATGGTAATTGTTTAATAGCATCAATCTAGTCCCTAGTGGGCACTTACCCACATCACTGCATAAGTTTGACACAATGCAGCTTCGAACAAGGAGAGATGCAGGACAGGAAAACCCTTTGTGGAACCCTCAACATGCTAGTTAAATTTGATCTAAGACTAGCACTCCCAAATCATCGATCTGATGGTCAGGTATGCAGGCTAAAAACAGTCACATACTGAAGATGAAGCACTAAAGAAAATTTGAAATGCTCTGTCTACTCCTTTAAAAATCACTGGAAACTCTCAGACTAGCATACGGTATGTCTGACACTACAGAAAGCACTGCAACTTGTCAGCATACTGTCAAGAGAATTGCAAAGATCCCCAGTATACATAGCTGGAACACAGAGCTTGAAGTTACTCTGCTGGGGGATGAAGGGGATTCTGAGGTTTATACATGCACTAGCCAAAATGGAGATGTTCTCTTCCTCTCATGCAAATCAAGGGCTCTACTGAGAAGCCCAGAATGAATGACAAGCCCCACACAGATCTGCGTCTGAACATTGTGAAGAGCAAGGGGTTCAGATCTACGGCTTGAGCCCCATTTCTGGGTAATACAGCCCTGTTCTTTAGACAGATGTTAAAAAAAAATCCTTGAAATAATTTGCTCTGTAATTAGAAATCCAGAATACCATTTTAATTAAAATATTTTGTAATTAATGAGGTACAAACATTACCATAGTATCTATTTCTTTCCATTTTCAGCACTGCTAAAACCACAGATTTTTGACCCTTATGTAAATATAGGGTATCAAGTACTAATCTAAATCCCCACATGCACACACAGGTATTGCACAACAAAAACAAAGCAACCAAAGGAATAAAATCTCTGTGCTCCAAGAAGGAGGTATCAAAACAAATGATGGGATCCCATACGGAAAAGAAAAGAAAAGAAAAGAAAAGAAAAGAAAAGAAAAGAAAAGAAAAGAAAAGAAGACTTTGTTCTAAAAATACATTTGGAGGGGGGAGGGGAAATACTTAAGGCATTTTTAAAGAAGTAAGGAGGTGTGAAATTAGATGGGTTCTGGTGGGAGTGAATTGCATGCTGCAAAAAAAAAAATCACCATCTCCTGCCAATTTCAGATATACACATGAGCACAGGTACTCACCAATATAGGGCCTGAGCATCAGGGTGTGAAAAGAGGTGGGGCTAATACTGTTAAGGGCTTTAAAAAAAATCAAGTTATTGGCACTTGATAGGCAGCCAGCAGAAGGAAGGTAGAGTAGGAATAATATAATGCTCATAGCTCAAGCCAGTGAGCAATTATGACACTGCATCCTGAACAAGCTGCAAGTGACACAGCAGCCGCAGCAAGATACGACCAAGAGGGACTCTCCCTAATGGAGCCTTGTGCTCATGACAGCATGGATGCTCTTGCAAGGTCACCAGAGGCTAAAGAAGTAGCTGACGTAAGTCGTCCATCTATGACAGACATCACGCCTCACATATCCCACCCACTCCACTAATCTGGGCACAGCTGGGAAGTGCTGCCCATGATTGCATCACAAAGAAGCAGCTCTCTAGATTTCTGGCGCTCAGTCACAGGACTCCATAAGCAGGGAACACCTTGCAGTGCCTGCCAACTCAAAGAACATTATTGCCTGGTGCCTTCCTTTATGACTCGGGCAGCACCTCTGCTGCCTACTTGGCGTCCACCAACCAGTCAGATGCCTGACAGGGGCAGGACAAAGACGACATCAGCTAAGCCTTGTTCTTTCTGTCAGACCCTCTCCCAAACCGCTTGCTGTTCCCTCTTCCATGACTTCAATCCTTCCTTCATGTTCTCCTCCCACTCCTGTTTTTCTGCACCCCCAACACCCTCACATATCTTAGTGGGGCTTTTGAGCTGGGGTAGCTTGTCCTTACCTCCCAAGCCTCTCCCCTACTTTATGACAGGTCCTTCCTTTCTGGTCAGCATTCCCCAGCTGTCCTGTCTTTCAGCTCCAGACCTGTCCTCTTTGTAATTTTGCTCTGGATTTTCTTAGCCTCAAGGCTTCTGCTGCAAACACAAAGGTTTTTTTTTTAAAAAAAAAAAAAAAAAAAAAAAAAGCTCTTGGGAAGAAGGAGCAAAATCCTGCTCATTTGCATGAGAGGCTGAGGTTTAGTCCTCTAAGTCATCAGAGGAACAGCTGGACTAGACAGCAGATCAGCCAGGTCTGACTCCTTTACAGTCGTTGGGATCTCAAACCATTAAAGCCCTTACAACTGATCTTCAGCTTTAACTCCATCTTCTTCCCTCCACTCCTAGAGACCCCCCCCCGCACAAAATTTTTTTACAAAGCCCTATGGAGAGATCACCTTTCCTCTGTAACAGTCCTCAACAGTATTGTTAACATGCACTGGAAGGTTTGGGGAAGGATATAAATAAATTGCCCCCCAAAACTGTACACATTGCAAAAGGACAAAATGGCTCCAGTCCCTGTAAGTAGCATGGCCCTTCAGAAATTTAAAGGGGAAATACACAAAAATCTTGGCTGCACTCATCTCTTCATTCTACTGCTTAAAGTGACACTAACAAATTTATTGTTGCTTATGCAATACTTTTGGACTTGTAATTCACTGCAAGACTGAAGTGTCAGTGAAGAAGATGGCATTGTTCTTAAGCTTTTTTAAAAAAATGGTTTCTCAGAGAAACACAAGCCACCAAGATTATCTAGTTTGCATAAACCTTGTAATCTTTTCTGACTAACAAACCACATACAGCAATATTCCTCAACGTCTGCCAAACACAGTGATAGCAAATACATGTAGGCACGGCATGTAATTTAACAGAGAATATTTGTGTTTTATTTATAATAGAAGTGCACAGGATGGTCTGTTTGCAGTTGCCATGGTAATTGCCGGCATTAGCTCACTTCTTACCAAAGGGAAGGCACAGAGCTTTTCACTTTATGCTACTTAACCTCTTTTAATATCAAAGCCCTATAGAGCAAGAATCTCTCCTCTTTGGAAGGTCAAGGGTATTCTAAGTCAATTGTTGCTTAAAAAAAAATAACATTTTTTAAGCTCTGAAAGCCCATAAAGCATATGCTTTATGAACATGCTATTTTGTCAAACAGATTGAGGACATCTGTTTGGGTTTTTTTAATATACATCTAGGAAAAGTCTAGTGATCGTAAAAGCGAAACTGATAGCAGCAGTAAGAGACAGGCAAAGCAAGATGCACCAGTGCGGCTTTGCCAGTGCCCCCAACTCCTCCTTGGCCACACTGCGTACACTGAGAGCACCAGGGAAGCAGCAATAGGAGCTGATGGGTTGTACCATTGTTTATTTATGTCACACCACCACCACCTTCTACCCCCAACCTTTAGCACCAAACAGTAACAACCCCACCCCAAGCAGAGTTTTGGGCCCAAAGAAAGGAGAAGTGCCCGAGACACTGTGAAGTCCACTAGGCAATTCGTTATTGGCTCTGATTTTACGTGAAAGGCACTCAAATGTAGATGAGCAGCAGCATAAAGCATTAAGATGGTTGGGGCCTCTGCATTACTGTCCTAAGAGAGAAGCTTCATTGTGCTAGGCACTGTACAAACATACATAGCCAGGGACAGTCCCTGAGCTGAAGAGTTTACAAGTGGCCAAACGGACAAAGGGTGGGAGGGGAAAGAGCACTCAGAGATAGGATCCAGATCCCCAAAAGATATTTAGGTACCTAACTCCCATTGATCAATTTTATGGACTCCCACAGACACCAGACCTTTGTGGGTCTCAGGGAATCTGCCAGAGCTTGGACCTTTCATGTTGAGACGCCGAGGCACCATGTCCATCCTTAATCTCCCTTGTAGCACGACTGCAGTGCAGCTATGTTGTCTGGGAATTTCCCACTGACGTTCTACAGAATCTACTGTAGCCTGAGGCAATGCTAAATTTGGAGTGGATGTCCCACTTGGTACAGAACGCAAGTTCCCCTCCTGCCTCTTCCACGCATGGGGCAGGAAGGTGGGTAATGTCCACTTCTGAAGAGGATAGGGCAGCTTACTATGCAGAGCAGGCCCTCTGCACCCACTTCCAGGGAAGAAGGTTCTCTTCCTGTCTGGACTAGAGCTGGCCCAATGTGTTTGGAATGCTAAATAATCAAGCAAAATGTCAGTCATTTTCACAAAAATGTGCCCCCTGTTTTCAAATCAACTCTAGAGCTAAGAATGCTTTTTTGAAATTTTGAAATTTCAAAATTCCAAAAAAGTAAAATAAAATATTTTTTTGTTTTTGGCAAGGAGAGGGATTCACATTTTCAACCCTTTTTTGATAAGCTCTATTGACCCTACAGTCTGTACATAATGTAATACTACAAATATCTAGAACCTCTCTCCCCCATAAATTCTTCCACCAGGCACTTCTAGAGCAGCGTCCGATTGACTCAGACGTTAAGTCAGAAGGCACCATCATGATCATCTACTCTGATGTCCTGCACGTTGCAGGCCACAGAATCTTGCCTGCTTTTGAAATAGACCCCTACCCTCTGGCTGAGTTACTGAAGTTCTGAAATCATGGTTTAAAAGACTTCAAGTTACAGAGAATCCACCATTTACACTAATTTAAACCTGCAAGTGATCTGTGCCCCCTGCTGCAGAGGAAGTAAAAAAAAAATTTTTTTTAAAACCAGGGTCTTAGCCAATCTGACCTAGGGGAAAATTCCTTTGTGACCCCAAATATGGCGATCAGCTAGACTCTGAGTATGTGGGTAAGACCCCCCAGGCAGATATTGGAGAAAGAATTCTCTGTAGTAGCTCAGAACCCTCCCCATCTAGTGTCCCATCTCCAGCAGTTGGGGATTTTTGCTACTGGCAGTCGCCAACAGGCCACATGCCATCGTAGGTAGTCCCATCATACCATCCCCTCCCCTCCATAAATTTGTCAGGCTCAGTCTTGAAGCCAGTTAGGTTTTTTGCCCCCACTGCTCCTCTTGGAAGGCTGTTCCAGAACCTCACTTTGCTTAGTGAGTGGTGAGAGGAGGCTAATGTAACCCACAGGTCAGTGTGTTACGTGTTCCCCTCTGTTCCCAATCCACAGAAACCATGAGCATGCCTGGCACTTTAGCTCAAGATATAGGGACTTCCGCTATTAGTGCCAGAGGTCCCTAGTTCAATCCCCAGAATGAGCTGCTGTCGCCCAGCTGTATCTATCCTGTGACTAAAGAGGAGGGGTTAGTCCATGGGGCAGTCAGTCCAGCACCTCTAGGAGTTTTAAATTCAGTGCAAATGTAGCAGAGTTCAGATTCCCCCCTGAAAGGTGGGGAAATTAAAAAGATACAGAGAAAGCTAGGCGGTGTCCTTGCCATCCCGCTCAGGGTGAACTGCGTATAATCTGTATGTAATGAAGTTAATCTGAGGTTGTGTGCCAAGAGCCCCTCTGACCTTTGTTATCTGGGGCAGTCACTAATTTCAGGTTAAAGAAAAATAAAAACACGGTTCACCTTTAAGGGGGAACCTGCAGGTCAATATATGGCTTGGCTGGCAAATAACAGTGACTTTGAAGAGGTGAAATGCACAGATCATCTCTATATTATGAGAACCTGGCATCTGCACTCAGCACCAGCTGGAGATTATACGGGGCCTTATCAAGCAAGCCTGCCAGGTGGGAGTTGTACTAATCTAATCTTGATGTGAGAAATGCATGGATAGCCAAGTCAAGGTCAACGTAGCCACAGAGCGTAGAGGTTTGTTAGAAAAATAAGGGAGCATCTCAAATAACTTTCAGGCTCTCTAGTTGCTGAAGTAGGCAAAATAAGTAAATAAATAAATAAATCAGATTCTCAGTGAATGTAAGAACAGGCTGGGATGATGGGCAAAGAGTGTCAGCTCAGACGTGGACTCGGTAATCTCTGTGTATAGTTAGTATATAAACAGAGCTGCTGCTATTTTAACAAGGAGCTGCCCCAAAAGATCTCTTCAGCATGATAAGTCAAGTGTACTCGACTGCAGGAGTCTGTGAGGATGGGGGGGCTCCTTGCAGAAGGACAAATCACTTCCTCCATGCCCCACCCCCTTTTATCATAAAGGAAAAGGGAGGTAAATAGACTTAAACCAACAAGATAAGAGTTGAGGCAGCCACCACCTCGTAGACATGTAGATGGAAGGTGGTCGAATAGGCAGCAAGCTGAAGTGAGAGGACAGAGTTCCCATTTCAGGATACTAATTACTGGGAGCCCTAGCAAGTTTTGTGTTTGCACCCAGAAACCCCACTCATGCACCAGCACCTGTCACATTCCAGGGTGCAGTCCAGACCAACAAGGGGGTGTGTCACCGCCTGTCCCACAACCTGGGCTGCCTCATAATGCAGTCCTATTGTAGCTCCCTACCTGGGCTACTTAAACAGGCTACCAAGAATCAGGTCACACCCTAAGTGTCTGTGTGTGGCTGCAGCCCTAGTCCAGCAGCTATGAGCCCAGTCACACACCAGCGTCCACCAGCCTTGGTGACTACTTGCAGGGTGACCCCACCACAGTCCCAGACCTGAGTTTTCCCCAAAAATGTGCTCTACGCTGTCTAGCCCTCTCCTGGACAGTTCACACATTAAAGGTCTGTTGCCCCTGTAAGGAGTCAGTATTCAACAGGTTTCCACTTTAAACAGTAGTTACCACACCATTCCGTTTAAGCACAGAACTGGATTGTTTAGATTAAAAAAATAAAACGAGTTTAACAACAAAAAATAGGATTGTAAATGAAGTCCATTGCCAACTATTAGAGTCCGAAATAGTTGCAAGAGAAATAAAAGATAAAACTTAAGCTAGACTTCGCTCAAGGTAAAATCCTTACCATGTTGCCAGTAACATGGCTGACCAAATTCTCTGGTCAGAATCTCCCCCCAAAGTCAAAGGGCTGAATACTGTCTATATAACAACATTATTAACCAGAAAGTTATTAGATTTAGAACGATACCTCACAAGACATATTTTGTACAAAGATTATTACAATAGTGTCTAGGGTGTGAAGACAGGGGTGCTTTCTGTCACAGCACCCCACTGTGATAGTCACTGCACAAAAACACGTAACAGAAAGACCGTCTGTGCTGACAGAGCTCACACTACAGCCTTATGATAGGATGCAAATGAGTATGGTGAATCAGTAATGCCGATAACTGAACCCTGGGCTAATCATCTGGCTTCCAATTTATTTATCCAACATGGTAACAAGCAGCACCCTCAAGCAAGCAGCAGTGATCACTTAATTATAGCTACCCATCTGGAATCTCCACTCTGGGACAGGAAAGTTTAAGCCTTTGCGGCTGAACGTGACAAGTAAAAAGGTCCACAATATTGTGACAACCAGTGCTAAAGGAGAAGCAAATAGAGTGGAGGAAATTGAATGAGTCATCTCAGGTCAGAGCTCAGCAGCAGGATATGGAAGATTCTCAAAAGCTGAGTACATGCACACAGACCAGAGGGCCCTCAAATAAGCAGTTAGATGATACTTTACTCTTTCTTCTTAATGCTGTTTATTGCTCACTTTTTTTTTCCTTGTTCAAGGGTAATTACAACAAAAAGACACGAACGATGAACTTCTACAGCCAAATACTTGCTAATGCTTGTCTTCATGGAAGCAAAGTAACAGCCATAATGATAATGCATGAGCCACAAAATAATTATGTCCATTTACACCAGCTTGGCATCTGGTACTCACAATTTTTAGCTAGTTCGTTTTTAATTAAAGAGATTGATTAAAAAAACTTGCCTTGCAAATAATTCAATGAGTGAGTGTGTCAGGTCTGCAGGATAAAAGAATACAAGAGACTGCATGTTACTGGTTACATTATGCTTGCATATCATTATAAGAACTCTATCAATGATCTCAGGTTGTTTTTAACCAATTCATCCCACTTTGTCTGCCTTTCAGTTGCTAATGTAATACAGACAGTAAAAAAATCACTCCAGTTCTTCCAATTCCTTTATTCTGTTCAATCACATTTCTAAAGCAGATATTTTTCTTTCCAGCCATAGAGATGAAATAGATTTATTAGCTTCACTCCCAAGGATTCTAAACAAATAGCTGTCCTTGTTTAATTTTGCAGTAAATCAGAATTTCTGTACATTCTTACAGCTAAGATAGTATTTACAAAACTGTCAGAACTGAAGATAAAGGTAGTTTAAACTAATAGAAGACAATGTCAAGCAACTGCA
Organism: Eretmochelys imbricata; assembly: GCF_965152235.1. Taxonomy (NCBI): domain Eukaryota; kingdom Metazoa; phylum Chordata; order Testudines; family Cheloniidae; genus Eretmochelys; species Eretmochelys imbricata. The sequence continues at coordinate 117,123,906 of NC_135577.1, forward strand.
GGGTAATTAGATCTCTGGTGGAAAAGCAAACAGGTGCATTGTATACACATGCTACAGAACTATAAGACGATATTGACAATCTGAGACTAAGCTGGGGAAAAAGGAAACTAAGGCAAATATCTGTAGGGGGCTAAACATAAGAATGGTCATACTGGGTCAGACCAATGGTTCATCTAGCCCAGTATCCTGTCTTCCAACAGTGGCCAATGCCAGGTGCTCCAGAGGGAATGAACAGAACGTAATCATCAAGTGATCCATCCCGTCATCTGAACTGGTGCCACTACTATCTGCATGGGGAGCAGAAGAGAAGCCAGATGGATAAGCTTCAGACAGAAGCATCGCATCCAATGGCCAGAAACAGGGTTTGTCAGTCTATTTTGTGTTGCCAGCTGCAGTAGTTTGTGTCTGTCCGTTTCAAATGTCACAAAGTTAAAGATGCTGTACTAGAATTTCAGACTGAGGATTAGAAAAAAGTAACATTTCATATCTTGATTTTTTTTGTCCTTTTTAGTCCTGTTCTCATGTCCGTCTTTCAGGATTTTTAGTATTTTTGTTTGTTTGTTTTCGGGGGAGATCTCAAACTCCTACCCAGTGCCAGTCCACTATAGATGTTGCTATTTGTATTACCGTAGTGCCTAGGAGCAGCAGTCAGAGACTAGGACCCGATCGTGCTAATTGCTGTACAAATGCAGAACAAAGATGTTTCCTGCCCCAAAAGAATTTATAATCTCATCCTCCCTCAGACTGCTCTATTCTCATATGGCTAAATCCCTATTAACCATATCCAGTCAGACAGCACTAGATCCCCTCACTCTCAGGAGACCTACACTGTAGCAGATACTTCCTGTCCAATGGTTACTCCTAAAGGCATTCTATGCCAAAAAATAAAAATTCTGCACACTATTTCAAAATTCTGCAAATTTTATTTGTCAAATAAATGTGGAGGCTCCGGCATGGCATTGGGGAGCAGAGGCCACTAGTTGCACAGAAGTTGGAGATCACTCTGCAGATCCCCCTGCAATCTAGGTGTGGCCAGTTCAGTGGGCGATCCAGGTGCGGGGAGGATCTGGATGCACAGGGGCATGTTGGGGGGCTATGGGTGCAGTAATGGGACTTTGCAGGGGGGCCCAGGTGAAGGTGGTTGGGGCTCAGTGGGGACAGGAGGGTCTTGGTGTGGGGGATAGAGCTCACTAGGGGGTCTGTGTGTGGGGGGGGGGTTAGTAGGGGTGAGGTCCAGATGCTGGGGGTGTGGGGTGGGGATCCAGGTGCAGCTGGTTGGGGCTCAGTGGGGTGGGGATCCAGGTGCAGGTGCCTCATTGGGGTGGTCCAGGTGCAGGGGGAGTGGGGTGTTCTGGGTGCTGGGCGGTGAGGCTTGGCAGGAGGGTCTGGGTATGAGGGAGTGGGTCTGGATGCACAGTGGTTGGGCAGATCGGGATGGGGGCAAACAGCTCCCTGTACAGTGATCCCTCCCCCTGCAGCTGAGGAGTGATGGGTGCAGAAAGTGGGGGGGAGACTTTACAGAGCTTCCTGCAGCCTGGGGAAGAAATCTGGGGGTGGGCCCCATGTGACCCTGGATGCCGTGCAGGGGAAGAGGAAGTCCCGTCCTCTCCAGCCCAGTTGGGACTAGTGCAGGGTAGGAGCCACCATCCAGGTCTTCTCCAGGCCTTCCCCCTGCCCCACAGTGATTTACATCTGATGGCTGCCCTGACACCCAAAGCATACTGCTGGGGAGGGTCGCATGACTGATCTTATGCCTTCTCTTTGTTTCCCTGTCAGAAAGTCATTTTTCTGCAGGGAAACAAAGAAATCTGTGAGGGACAAGAATTCTGTGCATGTGCAGTGGCACAGAAGTCCCCAAGGAGTAAATAGTTTTGTGGTCCCAGAGTCCTCACTCAATGGCTTTTTCATCCTACAGTCCTTCCCTTCTCACTGCACACTAGGCCCTTCAGTCCTATTGCCATAGGTTTTCTGCCAGGCTGTTTCAACCAGTGAGATTCCCTATCAGCACTTAACTAGGCCCAGCTTTAATAAATGCTTCACTATTCTCTTCAGCATGACTTTATATACAGTACCTAGTTCTGCTTGTTGGCCAAATTCATAGTAATTAGACAAACTGTGCTCCCCTGGGCTCAGAGCTCAGCGCCAGTGTTTTGAGTATGAATAGCACAATTCTGAGCTTTATTCAGCTCCAGCCAAAAGCTGAATGTATAGGACTTGTGTGTCATGTTGGAAGTTAGTTATTCACCATGGACCTGCAAATAATCAGGCAACTTCACCATTAGACTAGAAAAGAAAGCAACAACAACAACAACAAATCAACTTTCATTAGAGGAGAAACCCTGCCCCCAGGGCTCCACAGATTTCATTGCACACTCAGGGTAACAACAAATTTAACACCCTGATGATTTTAAAAGAGAGGTTTTCAGAAGGAAAAAGTGAACATGCCTTTGGATACCATTATGCCAGCAGGCAGCCTATCAGTCGTGAGCTATGACAGAGACCAAAGGTGATGGGGCCCCAATGGCCTCTGAGCCTAGAGAGCATGTAAAGAAAACCCCAGAAGACAGGTGTCATTTTTCAATGGCTAACACTAAAACACAATCAACCACAAGGAGAAATAAGCACACACACAGAGGATCCAAATTAAACACAGTCAGGAGGGCACAATAAATCTAAGAGGAGCAGTCAATAAGTTGAGCTATCAGGAGAGATGGAAGAAGAGTGGACATATCTTCTGGGAATATTCCTTCAGGGTCAAAAAAACTAGTTTTGATTCAACAGTCTTCAAGACTTTTTGAATTAAAGTGTGCATGGATTAGTCCACCACTTTGAAAATGCTAATTATTATCCCTCACTGTACCAGTAAACTGGAGTTTTTCCATCTTCATTCCATATCATCATCATGCAGCAAGCAGATGGTGGGAATGCCCTAAGATAGTAGTATTTTGGAGGAAAATATTAAACAGAATTTTCAAGATCACTAAACACAGGCTACCCACACAACCTAGTGGGTCTATTAGGGGACAATCTGAAGGAGGCTATTGACTTGAAGGACACGCTGATAACACAAATCACTACTAGTGGCCAGATGCATGATAGCTTGTTTTTGGAGAATGACGTTTTGCCCAGCGTTAGAGAGGTGATGAAATAAAGTACAGGAAATGCTTTCAGAAACTGACTGACAGCCTTATACCAGCATTGAATTTTTTGAAAATTGAACAAAATAAAGGGACAGATAATACTAGGAGGCTGACCAAACACCAATGGATATGTTAAAAGGTAACAACTACAGGTTATGAATAAGCTTTGTTAACACTTGTATAGAAAAGTTTTTGTATGTTAATTGGGATTTTTCCCTCCTTTAACAAAACACTCAAAGCTTGGGGCCTGATCCAATAGCCAGTGAAGTCCTTGGGAGTCTTTCCAAAGACTTCAGTGGGCATAAGATCAAACCCTGGGTGGCTGAGTAGTTAAAAAGATTCTGAATTATACAACCCTGCTACTAGAAAGTGGCAACACAACTGAGACCAAGGACTCCTCAGCAAAGAACATGAAGTCCAGCGTAGCACTCCATGACCAATAGCTCAGTGCAAATGTGCTAAAGCAGTGAAGAGCCTCCTGGGAAGCAGACATTTTAGGGAGAATGAAATTAAAGGAGCCCAGACACTCCAGTCAGCAGCGCCCAGAGCCATGGAAACCACTCAACACAGCCGGGTTGGCACCTGAGATATTCCCCACAGGCTCCAGGGGATGAATCTGGTTTATAAAGATAGGGCCAACTTTAAACTAGTTAAAACCAGACAACTGTAGATTTATATAGTTTCAAGATCTAGAGCTAGCTACTGCTGAGTAAAGTTATATTTCTTTAAAAATGGAGACGTGCTTTAAAAATGAATGCAATACACTGAAGTAACCTCCCCTAAAACAGAAAATTGCAAAGTGAGCTGTTTCAGAGCCGTAATGAAAACAAAGTTCAGCATGCCTTAACCTTTCCTCTGAAACTAAAGAATCTGCGCTCAGTATTGAACAAGTTCTTACAAGGATACGTTGCTCATATTCTTTCAGAGACCGCAGCAGTTCTTGTTAGCCGATTTGAACCCCATCTCATTCCTGAGTGAGCACACACACTAAATTTTGCATTACCTTTAAAGGCACCGCTGATGCTTGGGATTGGGCTGGATTATCTCCGTTTCTGTGAGCAGTACCTGACTCCACAAGTATCACAACTCCACAAAGCTGTGCAAAAGTAAGGTGAAGGTGATCTTGGTCCCCACACGAGAGAATGAACCATGCAACCTTTGGAGCTGGAAACAGGAGTCGCTGGTGCTTGAACTAAAGAGACAGGTTCTGGGTGTGTGGATCAGAGAGATGAAGACTTGTACAACACAATGCTAAGCGGGTTCTGAGGGTGTCAGAATATGGCCCAATGTGGTTTGTTAAACATTTAAGAAAACTGTAGTCATGAGTTTCATATTTCAGTCTACCACTCTGAAATATTTCAGTCTGTTTGCATAGCAGCTTGGTCACCTAGTTACATTTTGCAGAAGAGAAGTCTTCTGCATTGAGTTGGCAGATATGTCACTATAAGCCTATGTTTCAAAGTTTGCCCTGATGAGGGCCATTTTGATTGAAATCATCACTGGAGTTGCTTTTTAGATCGAGAGGCCATCGATAGCAGTCGATTGCCACATTGATGGCATTGGTCATGCCAAAGCACTTAGCAGGGAGGATCACATGAAGGTTGTCACCTTCCCCATATTGGAGTGAAATCCATTAACATTGTCATTTTTATTGAGTATAAGATCTGGGGCCAAACTTTCAATGAGTAGCAGCAAATATGATCATAAAATCCCCCATTTATGGGTAGTCAGGAGCCTGCTTACCTCATTTTTGCATGTTAATTCTATTTGGGCATAGAAACTTGGGGATCATTCCTTCCCCACTGAACTGGCTTCTTTGCTCTGCCTCAGCAATGCCAAGAAGCCAGAAAGAAACCCCAAGTAGGCTGCCAGAGTTCCCCACAACAGAAGGAATTTCCTCCTCAGTAGCATAGAGCTGCCCTCATGCAGGAATCATGACAGGGGCAGAGAGGTCAGGTCAGAGGTGGGGTGGAGCACATTGTCCTGGAAAGCCCAGGAGCAGGAGAACAGAATGGCAACTTTGGGAGGGGAAAAGGAGTGTCTCTCTCAGCACAGCTGAGTGGGAGAGGGTAGAAGAGGGGAGAGAGAAGGGAGAAGCATATAAATGCACCTGTGTGTTTGCAGATGCCTCACACACAAAAAAGCAGCCCTCACTTCTATTTACATTTTTAAACATTGCCCAGTTCAGGTAGAGCTGGATTTAAATGGAAGGCTGTACATTGAATTCTGAAATTGTAAATATTTGCCAGGCCCATAGGAAGTTCCAATGCCACAAGGTGGCATGGAATCCTCATGGCCCTAGAAGCACTATTACCTTTGCATTCCCAAGTACAAGAATTAAATGCTTTCTCCAGAGGTTTTAAATACTTAGAAGAGTACACTGCGTGGACATAAGCTTTCCTGTGTTGTACAGGAGGTCAGACTAGATGATCTAAAGGTCTCTTCTGGCTCTGAAGTCTATGAAAGATCCAGCGTCACAGCCCAGGACAGTCCACAAGAACACAAGCAGACACATTCTGATGTCTATGATCAGTCTCAAATCCACATCGAAGACAGGAAACAGAAGGCGTCCAAATAAGAAAGTGATCCCTGCCACTGCAAAGCCTGTACCAAACAACTGGTGCAAACTGCCCATCCAGATAGGCAGTGAGATTGCTGGGTTAGTCAGCGAGCAACAGAAAACAGTCAGTTGGCTTTAAAATCAACTATTGATTTAAGTTGTAAGCTCTTCATGGCAAGGACTGTAATTTGCGTTTGTACAGTGCCTAGCACACTGGGGCTCCGGTGCCACCGCACTAGAAAATTATTAATACTTAGCTTTTATATCGTGCATTTTATCAGCAGATCTCACAGCACTTGATGAAGGAGGTCAGCGCCATTAGCACCATTTTACAGAGCAGAAAATAGATGCACAAGGTGGACTTGACTTGCCCAAGGTCACCCAGAAAAATATTAATAAATGAGAAATATTTTGCAGCTGCTGGTAGCTAAACAATATCACCCAGAGCCCACTGACCAAACAGCAACCTTTAAAAAGCCAGCTTTTGCCAACACACACCATACATTCACTACAGTGATTTCTTGCAAGATGGAGGAAGCACCCGTGCTATCTCAAACATTGCACGGCCGGGTGGTAACGGTCAGCAGATGCTGACTTTATAAGGGCAGCCAGGGTATCTTCAGACAGTACCGGTCATTTCAATACAACTGTCAGAAGAGCAGGCATTGAAAAGATAAAAAGGAAAAAAGAAGTGACCACTAGACTTATCCTTTGCTGTCTGGAATACAGATGCCCTGCTTGCTGACAAGCCTCTGGCATTTTTAGTGACTGGTGGAGCAGGCTGCCTTCCTTCAACCATGACTGCTGCAAACGGTCACCAACCCCTCTAACTTAACGATAACATAATAGATGAGGGGGAGGTGGGTTTTTTATGTTCCATCACGACGTTTAAAGGCCCACAGTTTCCTTTACCCACAGCGTCTCCAGGTGCCACACAGGGGCAAAGAAAACCCCGCCGGAGATGCCATACTTCAGCTGAACCCCATTTTAAACGGAGGGATTGATTAGCAGTTAGTCCAATGCCCTGAGAGTCAAGAGTGCCAGAGTCATGTCCTAGCTCCTCCAGATTCCCTATAGGACCTTGGAAAATGACTTACTGTCTGTGCCTTGGTTTACTGCTTGTAAAATACAGGAAATGGTGGGCAGTGTCCCTAGCCTCTCTTTGTCAGAAGCAGGGAATGAGTGACAGGGGATGGATCACTGGATGATGACCTGTTCTGTTCATTCCCTCTGGGGCACCTGGCACTGGCCACTGTCGGAAGACAGGATACTGGGCTAGATGGACCTTTGGTCTGACCCAGTAGGGCCATTCTTGTGTTATATTATTTCTCTTTTCCCATCCTTTGGCTGTTCAGTATCAACTGTAAGCTTTCTGAAGCAGGGCACAGCATCAAGCACAAAGAGGACCTGATCTCGGCCGGAGCCTCTAGGCACTGTTGTTGTGTAAAGAAAAGAAAAGAAAATTAAAAAAACACATACACACGCACGCAGCACAGGGTCCCTTCTCCATGGGCCCGGGAAAGAAAAAAATCCATTATTTTAGCCTCCTAGATGTTTTATTCTCCATCTCTAAAGACGGAGGGACAATTGTGCATCTTAACAGGCTACTTTAACAGGTAAATTTCCCTTTATGGACATATTCAACCAGTATTAAGTGAGCATCAGTCTAGTAGTGATCTTATCTAAAGGGCCATAACAGTCAGAAAAGAACCAAAGTGCTCTTTATGGTGGGGATTTTCAAAAGCAATTAGGAGAGTGAGGAGCCCAATCCCCATTAAATTTCAATGAGGGGGATGCCTAACTCCATTAGGCTCATTTGAAAAAAAAGCCCAAGCTTTTAATAGCCAATCTGGAGGTTTCATTATCCAAGCTCCCTTACATCTCTTTTCTTGTACTAGGTCCTTGTCAGTGACAGTCATTTAAAAGCACTCGCCTCTCTCCACCAACATCATGTAGCTGCACCTAAAATAAATTGTTCTGCTGATCAACACAAGCTGAAGTTAAAGGGCTGAGTGCCCCTATGAATATCAATTGTGGCATTCCATCTGTGGGATGGCATCTGTGGCTCAGGCTCAAACCAGAGAGCCTATGTTTAATTAATGTGGCTGTAATTTGCTCAGATCTTAATAGATCATGGGCCATTCTACTTAAACGCTGCCCACAATTTGGCATATTTGATCATCTCTGCGTGGTGCTCTGTGGACTGAGGCTTCAGCTAACACAGAGACTGAACTACCTCTCACCCTCAATAAAAGTTCAGGTCATTGCAAAGGTCAGTAGTACACACAGCAGCACGGGAAATCTCAGATTGCCATTGCCTGACCTGGAAATAGAGGATTGATGCTTGCAGGGTTCCCAGCACCTTAACATTGAAAAGGGCAGTGATTACTCATTTGAACAGACAAACAGAAAATGAAGTAAGTAAAATGGGTTACTACTCTCCGTTCTGAAATGGAAGCACCTCCTTCGTGTGCAACCCCTCTTGTCCCAGGAATGCTGGATCTGCAAACCGTTATTTGCACTGCAATCCTGGAAAAAAGCCAGCTCTCGAGACAGTTGTAATTCCTCCCCTCCAGCGCTGGTAAAAAGCGAAGTGCCAGGCTGTTTGAAAAGAGCGTAAAATGCAGGAGGCTCAGGCAAACAGAGGGGATGAGACAGAGGTGATAGGGGTTGTGGTGAGAGCTCTTGCACACTCCCACTCTTCCCTTTAATTAAGCATCACCCCTGCTGGTTTTGTAGAAGAGAACAGAAAAGTAGGAGGCTAGTTAGTGCCCCACTTCTGGCAAATAAGCAGATTTCCAACCTAGTCATTTGATTTATGGAGGGAAGGACTTTAAACAGCCATTCCTGGCCTCTCAGAGCTACTTAATGCACCCTGTGTCAACAGGTCCCGTTTAAGAAAAGAAAAAAAAATACATTTCTTCCCTGCCCCGACCCCTCACATCCCCCATTGCCCCCAGGCCTTGAGTCCAACAAACTGCTTCATACGCACTCCTTTCCTGCTGTTCTTCCCACCGACGAACATTATTCTTTGCCAAAGTTTAGTGACTGGCTGAGTGAAAAATGTGCCTGCCCAGTGACACTGGGCTCTGAGACAGCTACACAAAGGGTGAGGGGACATGTCGGTTGGTCAGTCAGCAGGAGAGGGGAGAGATGATCTCTGCACGTTGCACTCCTTTTCCCAAAACCTTCTTTTTCTTTAATTCACTGTGCCCATAGGCTTTATAAGAAGCTGGCTCCCACTTTGTCCATGCCCATACAATTCATTCATCAGAAAAGGATTTAACGAGGAGGATGAGGAAAGAGCACAGGCGTGCGTGTGTGTGTGTTTGTAAGTGTAAACACACAGAGGTAAGATGTAGAGTCATGCAAATGCCAGCAGTGAGACCTGAAACGGTGCAACGTAGTCCTGATTTTACCAGAAAGCCTCAGTCTAGGTTCATTTGATGGTTCACAGACCTTTTGAGTCTATCTGGTCAGATTTCTGGTCTTACATCAAAAGCGGCTGGTTTCATGGTGTTTTGCATCAAAACCAGAAAAAAAATTCAGTTATGTTGGTTGATTTTTGCTTTGAGTTCATTCAAACCCATAATTAAGTAGAAGGCAGCTACATGCGTCAAATTCAAGTCCAAATGTGGACTTTAGACCCTCTCACCCTGATGAATTTTACACCATCCCTGTAGCAAGTCAATTCATGATTAAGAGATCCCAAGTTGTTATAAATAAATTGAAAAGCATTTTCATCCTGCCAACAAGCAAACTGTAAAATTGAAATTGCTGCAGAGGTGCGGGGGGAGGGAGGAGGAATGAGGAAAGAGTACCAAAGCCTTTTCACAAGTTATTTTAAATTGGTCAGATTTAGTTAGTTGATTAGGACAGTAGGATTGTGTGAACAGGAAATTCAATAAAGGAGTTTCTGTATAGGGCTTCACAAAGAGCAACTGTAAAACCATAGCTGACGAACACAGAGAAACTCAGGGGAAACAATGAAATTAACTATGTCCTATGGCCCTGATCCAGGAAAGTACTTAAGCATAGACACCTTCAATCATGTGAGTAATATGAGGATGGTAGTCCTCTTTAATCTAGTAGACAAGGACAAGCTAGAAGTTGAAGCTAGACAAATTCAGGCAAGCATGGCACACATTTTGAACAGAGAGGGTTCCAATGGTTAATTACAACCTACCAAGTAAGCAGATAGATTTGCCAACAGTCTTGATTAGAATGGATGTCTTTCTAATGCTAATGCAACCACAAGGGTTTGGTCTTGATGCAAGCAATTTCACTGGGTGAAATTCTATGGCCTATGTTATGCAAAAGGTCACAGATGATCATTATGTCACTTTCGCTCTCAAAAAAAAAAATCTATGCTAAGGTGATGCAGCAGGTTAGAAATCAGACAAAAGCCATCAGGAAAGGACAGTCCTACTGACAAGAGTCAGCTATTTGTGACTATCAAAAGAGTAGATGGAAAAACACCAGGAGGCAAATGTCAAACTTCTGTTTACCTGAACAAGTGATCCAATAGCATAAACGGCGTGTTTGCTAGGGCTACGAAGAGAGAGTGTGCAGGGGAGAAAATGGGGTGTCAAACAAATTTATTGAACTCCTTTGCTGAGCTCAGCTACAGAAATTTATCATCGATCAAAGCAATGTTTGTGTGGCTAAGACAGTGCCTGCAGTTTACCAGCTGGAGCAATGGGCTTTAAAGTACTAGCAGAGCCAATTTTCTCCCCCAAAACAATCACCAAATTGTTCACATCTAGCCACTAAAGAATATTCAGCCTAACCAGATGGACATCTAGGATTTAACAAAAACTGTTAATAAAGCACAAAAGGGTCACTAGTTTTACCCCTTTCCTGAAGGAAAGATACAGAGACCTGCCATTAGCGGTGCTCATTCATGCAGTTTCCATAGAGGAAAAAGAACATGAAGTCCAATTGTTCTTCCTTTTATGCTCCTCCCTGTGGCTTGTAATAATCACCACTTAATTTTGCTGTGAACAACTGGGTACTGCAAAACATAAGTCAAATAGAGGCCAGTTAATGACTGCTCTCTGCAGTGGTGATTTTACATAATACATGTGAGGAGAGTACATCAAAGACAGACAACTTCAAGGGAGAAGACACAAGGTGGCAAGTGACATTTAACCCAGGCTATTTGCTTCGCATACATTTACATAAAGGAAATTTGAGTTTAGAAGCCACAAGGATCATATTAGGAGGGCTACACATAAAAAAGGGAGTTAAAACAAGACCAAGAATGTGTCCAATTTACATGCGAGTCAGACAGACAGTGCATGAACATTAACAGCTGGAGCAATGGGCAGCTGAACTGTAATGGAGTCTATTTTCTACTAGAAATAATTACTAAATTGCTCACATTTGTCCACCGAAGGGATTTCAGTCTAAGCAGATGAAAGTTGAGGCTATAACAACCTGTCAGTAGCGCAGAGATGAGATGCTGGGTTTTCCTTGCCTTGCGGAAGAGAGCTGAAACCCGAAGATGCCCTGGCAACATAGCCTGGCTTCTTCTATAACTTAACACATCTGACTTCAGCCAAGCAAACCATGTTTGTAGTTCAGGTCATATCGAGCCCCAAGGAAGGCCAGCTTGGCTGAAATGTCAACTGTGCGAATAGAGGAAATGGTTTATTTCCCAAATAAACAAGGGGCAGCCCTTTTAGTAACAATGCTTCAATTTAGCACATTTCCTGACCTAGTCAAAGTGGAATGGAGTGAAGCAGAGCAGGAATTAAACAGGACTGAATATTGTTCGGTTTGTTTATCTGCTATGCTCAGGCCATAACAAAGTTAAGTTATTAACCATCATGTAATAAATAGAGGTGGCTGAACAGGCACTGGGTACCAGAGCCCCTCTGGCTTTTCCTACGATAATCCCATGTGACACTATGTCTACCTCTCCGTTTTAGGAATTTCTAAGGAATCCATCACCACAGCATCTGAGCACTATTTCTATGGCAGAATTGTGACATTATCTGATTAAAATATGACCATGTAGATCATTGTTGCTACCACGGTTATATAATTGCAACGAATCTTGAACAAAGTATGTCAAGTAAGGTGTCTACAGGAAAGGTTATGATTTGCTGAATAGGATTATGCTATTGGTATGCATCAGTTTTGTATCTGAAGTTATGAGTATTGTGTACCTGTATTTCAAATGTTTGCTCACGCGGTTAATACCCACAAGATATTTAGCCTGAACATCTTGAAGGGACTATTCAAATTAAATGGCTCAAAGAACACTTACCTCACAATGGACCATGGGAAACACCTATCTACACTTAATGGACTTTCCTGTGATGGCCTCTGCTATGACTAAGTGAAATCATGCATGGACATGTGACTTGCCCATGTGACTCCAAACACCATCTTGTTACCTAAAATTTTCCACAGTCAGAAGAATGGAATTCCCTTCACTAGGCAGAAGCTATAAATGACCCTGAAAACATATCCATTTTGCCTCTTTCCTGCTCAAACCTCTGGACTATGATGAACTTGTACTAATGGGAGCATTGTAACCAAAGGACTGAAGCCTCCAATGATTAGGAAGCAACCAGAGACTTGACTTAAGCCAGGAGTTTATTCCATCACTACCACATGCCTGATCCAAGAATTTTGCAATTGTATGTATTTGATTCCTTTAGCCAATTTTAACTCTCATCTTTCTTTCTATAAATAAACCTTTAGATACTAAAGGATTGGCAACAGTGTGAGTATTGGGTAAGATAGGAGTTATAAATTGACCTGGATATGTGGCTGGTCCTTTGGGATCAAAAGAACCCTTTTGTTTGATGAAATTGGTTTTAAATAACTACTCATCATTAAGTGTAGTGTTTTTGGTGGTGATACAAGGACTGGAATATCTACGGTGACTGCTTTTCTGAAGTCTTGTTAGCCACCGTGTTGAAACAGAAGTTTACTTTTGTTGCTGGTTTGGTATATTACAGGAGAATAACTACCAGTTTCGGGGCATGTGTCTGCCCTTTTTCCCCAGCAGCTTGTCCTGAATTTGGTATTCTCATCTGTGACGCTTCCCAGATCGTTCAAGCAACCTGAGGGGCAATTCAAGTGAATCCCAAATGGAAAGAAAATGGAATACAAGGGAAATAGATGAACATAAGAATGGTGATAGTGGGTCAGCCCAATGGTCCATCTAGCCCCATATCCTGTCTTCCAACAGTGACCAATGCCACATGCTTCAAAGAGAATGAACAGAACAGGAGACTGAGTGATCCATCCCCGCTCATCCACTACCAGTTTCTGGCAGCCAGAGGCTAGAAACACCCAGAGCATGAGGCTGCATCCCTGACCATCTTGGCCAATAGCTATTGACCTCCATGAACCTCTAGTTCTTTTTTGAACCCCATTATAGTTTTGGCCTTCACAACATCCGCTAGCAACGGGTTCCACAGGTTGACTGTGTGTTGTGTGAAGAAGAGCTTCCTTTTGTTTGTTTTATGCCTGCTACCTTTTAATTTCATTGCGTGACCTTTGGTTCTGGTCTTATGTGAAGGAGTAAATAACATTTCCTTATTTACTTTCTCCACACCATTTGTGATTTTATAAATCTTTATCTTATTCTCCTTTAGTCATCTATTTTTCAAGCTGAACAGTCCCAGTCTTTAATCTCTCCTCATATGGAAGCTGTTCAATATACGTCTAATCATTTTTGTTGCCCTTTTATGTACCTTTTCCAATTTTAATAGATCTTTTATGGGGCAACCAGAACGCATGCAGTATTCAAGGTGTGGGTCTACTGTGGATTTATATAGTAGCATTATCTTTTCTATCTTATTATCTATCCCTTTTCTCCTGATTCCTAACATTCTGCTAGCTTTTTTGACTGCTGCTTCACATTGAGCAGATATTTTCAGAGAACTATCCATGATGACTCCAAGATGTCTTTCTTGAGGGGTAAACAGCTAATTTAGACTCCCTCATTTTGTATGTATAGTTGGGATTATGGATTTCACATGTGCATTACTTTACATTTATCAACATTTAATTTCATCTGCCATTTTGTTGCCCAGTCACCCAGTTTTGGGACACCCCTTTGTAACTCTTTGCAGTCTGCTTTGGACTTAACGATCTTGAGTAATTTTGTGTTGTCTACAGATTTTGCCACCGCACTGTCTACCCCTTTTTCCAGATCATTTATGGGTTTGTTGAACAGCACTGGTCCCACTACAGATCCCTGGGAAATACTGCTTTTTACCCCTCTCCATTCTGAGAGCTATCTTTTATTCCTACCCTTTGTTCCCTGTCTTTTAACCAGTTCCTGGTCAGTAAGAGGACCTTCCCTCTTATTCCATGACTGCTTACTTTGCTAAGAGCATTTGGTGAGGGACCCTGTCAAAGGCTTTCTGAAAACCAAAGTACACTATATCCACTGGATCACCCTTGTCCACATGCTTGTTGACCTTCTCAATGAATTTGAATAGATTGGTGAGGCATGGTTTCCCTTTATAAAAGCCATGCTGACTCTTCCAACAAATAGTGTTCATCTCAGTGTCTGATGATTCTGTTACTACAGTTTCAACCAATTTGCCTAGTACTGAAGTTAGGCTTATCAGCCTGTAGATGCCCAGATCACCTCTGGAGACTTTTTTAAAAATTGGTGTCACATTAGCTATCCTATAGTCATCTGGTACAGAAGCTGATTTAAGTCATAGTATTTCTGCAATTTCATATTTGAGTTCCTTCACAACTCTTGGATGAATGCCATCTGGTCTTGGTGACTTGTTACCTTCTCATTTATCAATTTGTTCCAAAACCACCTCTATTGACACCACAATCCAGGACAGTTCCAAAGATTGGTCACCTAAGAAGAATGGCTCGGAGGTGGCAATCTCCCTCAAATCCTCTGCAATGAAGACCAATGTAAAGAATTCATTTAGCTTCTCTGAAGTGGCCTTGTCTTCTGTGAGTGCTCCTTTAGCATCTCCATCAGTCAGTGGCCCAACTGAATGTTTAGCTAACCTTTAGCTTCCTGCTTCTGATATACTTAAATTTTTGCTGTTAGAATTTGAAGAGCAACTAGCCAAAGACTCAAAAAGTCTTGGACTCCCTAATTAAACTCTGCCAAATCAAGTGCAAAAAGTACATTATCCTATTTTCCTCAGGAGGATTTAAGTTCCAGTTTTTAAAGGATGACTTTTTGCCTCTAACCACCTCTTTTACTTTGCTCTTTAGCCATAGTGGCACTTTTTTGGTCCCCTTACTATGTTTTTAAATCTGGGGTATACATTTAATTTGAGTCTCTATTATGGTGTTTTTTAAAAAGTTCCCATGCAGCTTGCAGGCATTTCACTTTTAGGACTGTGCCTTTTAATTTCCATTTAAATTAGCTTCCTCATTTTTGTGTAGTTCCCATTTCTTAAGTTAATAGGACAGTGGTGGGCTTCTTTGGTACACTCCCCCGCCCACCTCACAAGGATGTTAAATTATATTATGGTCACTATTACCTAGTGGTCCAGCTATCGATGAATCCCCCAGGTGAAATTCCAACCTCATTGACGGGAATGGGAGTTTTGCCAGTGACTTCAATTAGGGCTAAGAGTTACCAGCTATCAATGATATGTGTGT
Source organism: Eretmochelys imbricata (assembly GCF_965152235.1). Classification (NCBI taxonomy): domain Eukaryota; kingdom Metazoa; phylum Chordata; order Testudines; family Cheloniidae; genus Eretmochelys; species Eretmochelys imbricata. The sequence continues at coordinate 117,139,218 of NC_135577.1, forward strand.
TCATGCCAAAACCTAGCTACTCCCTTCACCAAATCTCAGGATAACAGGAGTAAGGATACGGAGAGTAAGGCCTCACTACACAAATCAAACTAGTGCAAGCCCAGTTTGGTGCTAGATGCAGCACATCTACATTAGGGGTTTGTCAAATGTCCCTAACCTCAGGAGTAGGAAGATGCTTAAAACCATAACCAATATCAAGGCTACTGGAGATGGATAAAGCTGCTCTGTGGTGCTTGTGTACTAGCAAGGAACAAGCATGAAAAGAGAGTAATGTGAAAAGACCAGAGTCACACAGCTATTCAGTTGCACAGGAATTCCGACACCTACTTCCACGCTCCACCTACCAGACTGCGTGCCCGCTCTGTATTCCTTAGTCATTTCAGCTATGCCAACGGCAAAATTAGCAAGCCCCAAAGCAATCACGGGGCTAACATATGCCTAAAAAGCCCCATAAATGCTTAGATGAGAGTGCATTAAGCTTATAGAAAAATCTATGCCTAATGTAATTAAGCATAGTAATTTGTCATTTCAAGAGTGCACATTTACTTTTTAAGGGAAGATGGTAGTTCTGGGCCTTAACCCAATGGGGAGCAGAAACGTGTATTTGCAACCGAATCAGAGGTAACTTACAGTTGTGCTCCTGGTTAAAGCACAAGTTATTTGTTGGTGGAGAATCTGAGGGAATCCACACATATCATTATGCACATGAGTGAGCAGATTTAAGCTAATTTATATTACACACGTACATCATATTTATATGGTGCATACCAGCTGGCAGAATTGGGTCCCTAAAACAAGACTTTCCCTCTGGGGACTCGAAAGGTTCACGATACGTTCTTAAAACAGTTTAGCTTCCAAGACGTTCTTTAAACTTCAGTATCACCCCATACCCTAAAACACTTCCCTCTGCACTCAGAGGCTGGCAGCCATCAAGAGCTAGTATCAGAACAAGGACACAAGGCAGTGATCTCATTCTAATATCGCCTTATCGTTTCAGCAGATGTGCTAGCTAATATGCTTAGGAGTACTTGGCAGTGTTGTCACTGGCTCTGATTTTCAGCCAAGAGGCAAACCTCAGTCATTCCATAGGCTTTTGGTAAGCAAGCGTGGAGGGGTTCATCCACCACCAGCATTCAAATCTCTAGCAAACATCTCTCTGATATAGGCCTGTTGTATGACTCATTCACTGTAACTAGATTAGGGAGACAAATTGGGTAGCCTGCCCATTATCCATGATAAAGATGCAGGTTGTGACTGAGTGGAGCTATTTCAGTGATCTTTCTTCTATAAAGAGTGCTCTCTCTCTTTTTATTCCCCAGCTTGATGCATCATTTAGTGGGTCTGCACAGTCAGTATTAATATGACCGTTCTGATGACTCAGTGCAAGTTATCCATCCGTAGATAACATATGCCAAATGCACACACTGCATCAGGAACGTCCATAAACAGTTTTTAAAAGCTGATCTAGATTTTCATTTTTAAAAGCAGTTTTTAAACTTGTCAGATTTGAACGTGCATGGGAATATTCTCAGTGCTCAAGTATTGGATGAGTTATAATGGACAGAGCAAGGTATTGGAAGCCATGATACCTGGCTTCTATTTCCAGTTCTGCCATGCCGGAGCAAGGTTAAATAAATAGTTTGCTGATTCAGGAACTTATGCCAAGGTAACAGTGCTGAACTTACAAACATTTAGAATATATATACACATACACGGACCTTTGTGCTTCTCCCTTCTTTGCTAGAAGAATATAATCTTGTGGGAAAGGTAGGCTCAAGTGCACTTTCCATTTTGTTCTCATGGTGGGGAGGTTGACTGTCATCTTGAGCTCTCAAGGCAAGAGAGTTCAACTGTCCTAGGCCAACTGCCATGGAAAAGATCTCCTGTGCTCATGAGTCTCAAGCTAGTGATTTCCAGAGGACTGTAGCTTTGATGGGAAGTCTTGTTTGTAGATCCTGAGAGAAGCAATCCCTCAGAGAGGTTGGGCCAGTTCTGGGGTGGGCTTTGATGATTAGGAGCAAGAACATGAATCAGACTTTGAATTTGACTCTGCATTCAAACAGGGAGCAGAGAACCTGGCCAAGGCAAGTTAGTTAGAGCAGGTACAACACAGAGCGCCTATAGGATGCATCCTTCTCCTCCCTGCCTCCCACTCCACGCCCCAAAAAAACCACACTTCCCCCTCTTGTTCCTCCAGAAGAGGGGTCTTATTTGTCCTAGTTACTGTCCTTTTAATTTGTGCAAACTAAGTGCAGTTGACTCACACGGCAGAATTTTATGCATCTTTTTCTCCCTCCCCCCACAGCAACTCTGCAGGGGTCTCTTGCCTCAAGGTGCTCCACTGTGGTCATCCTGGCCTTGTTTCTTAGACAAAAATCTGTCCCTGACCTATCCCACATACTCGTTCAGCACGTTAATCCTATTGGTTTATCACCATTGAACTATTGTTTCCAAGGTTTCCCAATCAATCTTAGAAAGGAATACCTTAATGTGAGGAGCCAGAGTATTTTAAAATAATCAATAAAGGAGGCCCAAGCTATCATAAAAATACAGTGATTGCATTCGCCACATCAGAAAGGCAGCTGGAACATTTGCTTTGGCAAGTACCACTCTTTGGAGTTATGCAAGTTTGCTCTGATATGTACATGACGATATCAGAGTTTGGCTCTAGTCTTTAGAGACACCCCCTCCCTGTGACTGAATTGATGGTGACCGAAGGCTCTGTACATCTGTCTTCATGAGCAGACAACACCTTGTGAGCACCAAAAGCAAAGATCCACAAATAAAGCTGGTCTGAAAATTGATATAGGGAGGCGCTGAAAGGCCCTAGAGGAACGGAAGAGGCTAGAAGGCCTGAAGTGGGGATTTTTAGCTGGAAGGTCCAGAGAGAAACTGAAAGGGCCACGAGGCCTGGGAAGAGTTGAGGAGGAGGCAGAGAGAGAAAAAAGTGTGGAAGGTTATGGATGAAACCTGGTTGGGCTCTGTGGCTCAGCACCAGCTGGTAAAGAATTCTAGGCGGCAACGGAGTTGCAGATGAAATGTGATCTAAGAAGCTCGTCAGAAAGAGTAGGCCATAAGTTAGTCTTCCCATACAAATTACTGGTGCAGGGTGATTGCCTTCCAAGCCAGGGATAAAGAATACATAGGAGTTCCAGTGTCAATGCCCAGAAACTTGTTTCTTTCTGCAACAGCCAAGTCCCACCCACCTGCTCTGCAGCAGGTGCAAGCACCAAGTCACACATGTTTTCAAGCAGCTCCCAGACACGTGGGCTGAGATTTTCAGCACTGCCTAAGGGGTTTAGATGCTCAGTTCCTTGTTATTTTAATGGGAATTTTGTATCCAAATCCCTTAGCTGGCTTTGAAAATCAAAGTCATGAAAGCTAAACGGTTTCATTGTGTGCCGCTTTCCAAGCGCAAGTCACCGGACAGCACAAAGACACACATTTATCTTCATCCTCAAAGTGTAACTCTAGAAGCCAGAAAGAGTGGCAGAAGTTGTTCTAACATGCAAAGCTGAAACTCAGAGACCCAGATAAGTTTCAGCTAATACCCTGAAGTTCAGGGAAGTCAGTCTTACTTAAACTGAATGATGCGGTTAAAGGTTTGCTCGTTATCGTACTGCCTTTTAGCGTAGCTGTCATAACATTTCAGTGCCATTGCTCTCCTGGCCACTTCGTTCTGCAAGTCTTTGTGTCCTATAATCCCTTGTTTTAGCCCGGCTTTCCTTCTGCCTTTGAATTCATCTTTTCCGGCAGGGGGAGCTGCAGCATCTCAACCTTGGAAGGGTAAATCATTCAGAGACGTCCTCAGGAATTTATCCACACAGCTCTTGTTAAAAATCAGTGCAACTCATTCAGTGAAATCCCCTGATATGCTGCCTGGAAAACATGCCTTGCGAATGCGTTCACTCAGTAACATCATATTACCACCTTTGTGTCACTTTCGAGGGGCTTCTGCCAAAGAAGCAGATTCTCTGACAAATTTGTTTCTGGCCTTTGCTAAGTTGGTTTCCTGGCCAAGCAACCTCCACTCTAGAGTTAAAGTCAGGACCTTCTGAGGTTCTATCTCAGAGCTTGTTCAGACTGACTATGTTTTTCCATATGCTGAAATGCAATCAATCACCAAGCTGTGATCAGTGGTATGAGGGCACAGAGCCAGATGCAGTGTTTAAAGTAAACACCCAGGGCCCTATCCTACAACCTATATTTTCCTTGAGCATGAACAAGGACCACTTGTGGGAGTACAGGCTGCAGAATCTGGCCCTGAGGCCAACGAACCATGGAACGCTGCTGATTAAAGCAGGCCTTAGGATGTCTTGTCTTCTGCAAGCTAGGGGCCTGATCCTCCAAACTCTTCATAACTAGACCAGTGAGGAGTAGCTGCCTGAGTGAGAGCTGCAGAATCATATCCCATCACAGTCAGGGTAACCCTATGAAACCTGGGATGGGCAGCAAACCTGGACCGGATTAAAAGAGAATACTCCAAGACATTTCAGACTAGATTGTGGCTTGGATTTCACATCCCCACATGGGACTAATAGTATAAGAACCCACTGAACCCCCCTGCATAGGCACATAAGAGTAAGCAAGCACACAGAGCCTGCTAACCTCCCACCACCACCCCTAACACTCAGGAACTGGTGGGTGATGAAGTCTTGGGAACGGATAAAGTCATGATGGCAGCCATAGGGAGTGGGGGTGCTGGCATAGGTAACAATAAGATCACATACACTGAGGTTAGTACAGGGACCTCAGCTCCCTGTAGCCTGTGCAAGAGGAGATTAAAGGGGGAAATCTTACTTCCCCTCTAGTCCCATAGTCCAAGCCACAATCTAGCTTTATATGTCTTTTGGCACGTGTCCCCTTCCGAAACACATTTATTTTTAATCACATGAGAAAAACTTCGCTAGCTAGACAAAGAAAAGGCTAAAAGCAGATTGGTTTTATTTATACAAAACCAGAAGTGCCCTGCAAGTGTACTGTCAGGTAGCAATAAGACGACCTTTCATCACAGCTCGGAGTCATGCAATAAACGTGTATTTTAAGTGCCCTGGCTGCCCCAAATAACTCTAGTGCAATTAAATGTGCATATTATAACATCATGTGGGTGTGGTAATTATCACCATTTGCAGCAGAAGATATTTATACAGGTCTTAAATTACATCTTAGGGAAACCTCATTGGGAGGGATATATATATATATTTTTTTAGAAACCAAGAAGGGGGTGGGGATTACATTTCTATTTTATTATGGGAATTGCCCCAAACAAACATTATTGGAAAAGCTGCTGATGCATCAGATATTGTATCAGATTTGAAGTTTGTAAAAATGTCATTCTGTGTGTCTATTTTTAAGTCACATCAGAATTTGTCCATGGTATTCATAAATATTCCTTCCCCTAAGTCTGTGGGGTCTGACTCTTTCATCCAGAGAAACACTTAGGGTTTCCCTCGGTGTGTCCGAGACACATCACTTCACAGTGTTCTTCCTAGGGTGGGACAAAACAGACACCATTCCTTGCCTAAGGCTGTGCCAAGAGTCAAAGTCCGGATTTATACCAGTAGATTTCCTGGATGGATTTATGCCTTCATAAGTGAGCTCAGAATCAGGCCCTTAGAATACCATTGAAAATCTGTTTCAGTACAGATGTCATGTGTGAACACTTCAGTTCATGGTGTGACAGGGTCGGGCCAGATGGCTACAGGAGAGTAATAGAAGGCAGATATATTAGCCCCAGGCTAAGTAGGTCCTTTTTCCCTGAGTAAGGTAACAGGGAAGGTTCCAGAACAATCAGGAACCTTCTGGAGACAATTAAGACAGGCTGATTAGAACACCTGCAGCCAATCAAAAAGCTGCTAGAATCAATTAAGGTAAGCTAATCAGGGCACCTGGGTTTTAAAAAGGAGCTCACTTCAGTTTGTGGTGTGCGTGTGAGGAGCTGGGAGCAAGAGGCACTAGGAGCTGAGAGTGAGAACGCGGACTGCTGGAGGACTGAGGAGTACAAGCATTAGCAGACACCAGGAGGAAGGTCCTATGATGAGGATAAAGAAGGTGCTGGGAGGAGGCCATGGGGAAGTAGCCCAGGGAGTTGTAGCTGTCACACAGCTGTTCCAGGAAGCACTGTAGACAGCTGCATTCCATAGGGCCCTGGGCTGGAACCTGGAGTAGAGGGCGGGCCCGGGTTCCTCCCAACTCCTGGTCAGACACAGGAGGAGTCGACCTGGACTGTGGATTCAGAAAAACGGCCAAGCTGAGGGCTGCCGTAAAGCTCCCAGGCAAGCAAATCCGCCAATAAGCGCAAGACCCACTAAGGTAGAGCAAGAACTTTGTCACAATGGGTAGTCATGTATCCAGCTAGAGAGAACATTTAATACTCATGGGCTACTCTCTCCAAGAATCTCTCTCAGCCACTAGTCTTTTCCATCACTAACCTCTATGTTTGGTTTCCTTTCTTAGAAACAGCTGATGCTATAATCCACCCTCCCCATTGCCTAAGATTAATTAAACTACAGCATAAAATCTCCTCATATGTAGCTATCAGAGCATCCAACTTTTCCTGTATTGTGTTTTTTGGGATTCTTCTTCCCTAACTCCCTCCCATCTTAAAAAGCACCTCTGTGGTGTGGGTCCATCTTCCTTAGGACATGGGTAAGTCTTCCTAAAAGTCAAAAAATCACTTGCTTGCAGAAGTAATAGCCACTGCAGCCCTTTGCTAGGAGACAGCACTTTTGTTATTCTGTCAGCTTGTCTATTATATTCACAGCACATTGGTCAACCTTATAAAAAAAAATCTGTAACAAGTTCCATATCTATTGTTCTAAACTTGTGCAGTTCGCTTTCCCAATTGCCATTTTACTTCAGCTTCATTTCCTTATTTGATGGATATCAATTGTAGTTCTGTCTTTTGCACAGATTTTTTTTTTAAGTTTTCCAAAGTTACTTTAGAAGGTGGAGCATGTTCATTACTTCTGTTTTTCTTAGTTGTATTAATGAATGATTTCGTAACACCATCCTGAATATCCATCTATTGACAGCTGCAGTCTCATTTGGACACAGCATGTCTGTATTAATACAGGACAATGAGAGGTCCAGAACTCAGGATTATAATAGTATCTTTGTTGGATGCCTCAGTTTGCCCCTTATTTGTTCATCTTTTCAGAGTATTCAGTTTTCCAGAATAGCTTGCTGGAACATGTCTACCAGCTAAGCTACACTGTATGTGTAATTCAACAGTCTTTGAACCAATGCCCACCAGTGCTAGTGGGGCCATAGATGGCATTTCTCAGGTTGTTGCTGAACAGGTCAATAAAGCCACCACCTCCTTCACATCCCTTCTCCAGACCCACTTCTACTGTGATGGCTACAGGATTGAGCCAACTGGAAATTGCCAGACAGAGGGCCAGTCTATAATTTGTCAATTACATGCCAGATCCTCCATTGGTGTGAATCAGCACCATTCCACAGAAATCAATGGAGCTATGCCACACTAACTATTGGGGATCAGGATGAACCTATGTGGGGGGGGAGGTGCAAATTATCCCACATCAGCCTATTGCACGGTTCTTATGCGTTCCTCTGAAGCAGCTGCTATTAGCTGCTGTCCAGATGGACCACAGGCCTGATCCACTCTGGCAATTCTTATGTCAGTTTACATCAGCTGAGGATCTGGCCCCAAATCTGAAAAGTGAGAAAAGGTTGCAGACGTAGGGAAAGTAAAGGAAATGAACACGTTTGTTAGTCTGAAAGAATTTCAAGTTGTAAATACAAAGAAAGCCACTAAAAAAAACCCAAACCCTCAAACTAAGTACACTTCCTCACCACACACTAACTTTGCTGCCAAAAAGCTTACAGGAAAGTTACAATTTCCAATTGGGTTTGAAGGCTGTTAGAATCAAACAGCTCTACACCTTGGGACCAAAACCTCCAGCTCCCTTTGACACTAGAAATGATTGAATCAGGCTTCTGCAGTTGTTCACTGATCACAGTGGATGCTCTTGATAACATAGGTAGAGTTGATGTAACCCCACCCAGATTATTATTTTTTGGTTTTCACACAAAGCCAACCCCCTGTGTCCCCCCACCCCCAAAAAAAAAGCCACACCACAAACCACACATACAGACAGACAAGCCTTGAAAACTGGAATATTTTGGTCAAAATGGGAGATCAGGTGTCCCATGGAAGTTGCAGATCGCTCTTTCCCCTCTATGGGCCAAAATTCCTAGCTGAACTACATCTCCCATAACGTATCAGGGTCTTCCCTTTTGGGGAAGGGAAGTTGTACCACACGGAGCCCGCAGCGGTGATGGAAACATTAAAAAAAAATTAGCTGAAAATCAAACTGCTTTTGGCCAAAAAAGTTGAAATTTTCCACTGAAAATTTCCCTGCAGCGGGGTGCGGAGGAGGGGAATCTGACCATCTCTAAAAATAAGAAAAATTAAAGACTGCGTTAGAGTGGTAGGCTCCTGCTAGTATAATCCTCATACGAGTCCTTCCATCCCAGGTTTCCTTTCTTTAATACTATTTCCAAGCTGCTAACTAAGCCTTAGGTCAGCTTTCTCACTTGAGCCTTCTGTGATGGCTAGACATTTCTTATTCTGATTCCTGGCATATGTGTGTACTTAATATAGAACTGCCACAGTACACCACTTACACTTAGGAAATTGCTGTCTCTATAATGCAAGAAAGAGAGACCTTGTAGTAAGACCAGGGTCCTGAAACCTTGGGTCAATATGCTGATGTCAGACAGTTACCACCACAATATTAGACCCTTGAACTACAAGGCTGTATTTTTCCCCCCTCCACTAGAAGTCTTCAGACACTGACAAAAGCTTCTTTTTTAGGTTTATCCTAAGTCAGCTGGTGGTGCTGTGCATATTTTTTTCAAGTTAGAGGCAGATGAATCCCAGAAGGTGGGTCCGGAACAGGAGCAATTAGAAGTTAAGATGCTTTTTCATCTCTCTTTGGTCTGCCAAATTGGGCTGGAAGTCCCCCAAGAATGGGCTCTCATGCATGATTTATGGCACTTTCTACTTTCCAATGGGCAGGAGGTAGTGTAGGATCAGCCTCTCTCAGAGCATTTTGACACTGCCAGCTTGGATACCAGGCCTGGGGGGTGAAAATGAAAAACAAGTGATAAGCTTTTAAAACAGCTATTAAGCATCACAAATAACTAATAGTAGCCAAGCACTGAATCTACACAGTGTGGTAAGAGAATCCACATCCCAAAGGGTTCATAATATATGGGTCTGATCCAGCAAGATGCTGAGCTCCTTTGACTCCCACTGATGTCCATGGGAGATGAATGTACTTAGCACTCTGTTGCAGCAGGCCCTGAAAAATTCTGCTTTGTCAAGTTTTAGTGCAGGGGATGGATGAAGGTTTGAAATGGTTCTTATTTTACTCAAGCTGGTTCCACCCAACGCTGCTTATCATAGTCTTATGGTTAATCAGGGAGCAACTATTGACCTTCAGCTCTTGTTTACTTCAGCAGTTGGCTATTTGGTGCTTTCAGCAATGCACATGTGGTGTTTATCACCTAGCAGGCTGTAGGCATATTACTTGGAGGTCTCAGCAGTACAGAGAAAGTGCTCCTGAATGGGCTCTGATCTCTGCCTCTTCACCTGTGCATTACATCTCCTGTAGGCTCCTGGAAGGGAAGACATGATGTGCAACTAATGGGAGCTGACAATGCTCAGTGCTTCCCAGCGGGCACTCAGCAGCAAACAAGACTGGATCCTAGAGGGGTTCGCTTTGTTTCTGTTCAACGTTGACTCAACTGCAGAACACCATTATGGGTAATCAGGACATGCCCTACTATGGCCAGACCATTAGATGGTGCAAATTGGCATAGTTCCACTGAGGTTGATGGAGCCACACTGATTTACACCAGCATAGAATCTGGCCCAAGGCCCCTATACTGTGCTTTGTCCTCTCTTGAGTTAACATGACAGTAGCCTAGTTTTTCTACATTACAGTATTTTCAGAGACATCCATTCCATGGGATTGTGCAGTTCCATTAATTGTGCAAAAATTTAGATTGCAAGCAAGTTAACTGCAAAAATAACCCTTTTGACAGGAGAGAATAGGTAGGTGGGGTTGTGGGAGTGCAGGAAGCAGGTATTATTCTTCACCCACAGTGTGCAGCAGAAAATAGATATTAAAGGGTTTCAAAATACATGGGAACATGGTTCTTCCTTTCATCGAGCAAAGAGGAAACTAGTCATGGATGGAAGTGCACTCAGAGGATGGTGGCTGTCCTTCTGCAGGACTAATTATTGATATCCCCCTCCATTACTGAAAGCCCAAAGTTTACACAATATTTTATATATTATAAGTCATTGGATTTACTCCAGGTACAGGCTATTAACCAAGCAGATTATGTCTAAAGATTGAAAATTGACTCTTTCTTCAATTCTCACACACAGACACATACACACACAAAATTAAGAGATTAATGAGAGAGAAAGATGTTTTGCATTTTGGGGTCCCCCTGTCCTGAGAATTACCCGTGGGAGTGCAGGGAGCTGTCAAGTTTTTGTAGCTGAAATTTTATAATTCATAAAATATAAAGAAAATTCAGCAGTAAGCAAGAGAGAATTTTGCTCATCATACATATATTAGAACTGGGGGGGAACCCCCCGCACACACACACACACCAGAAGTTGTGATCTCAACATTTGCTTTCATCTTGAAATAGGAAATAAAAATATCGAAATTTTCTGCACACAGTTCAGAAGAATTGATGTAAAATGTTTAATTTTAATATTTGATAAAAACATGTTAACATCCTCAGAAATGTTCCTTTGAGTCAGTTCAACATTAAACTTAGGCTTGAAAGGATTAGATTTTAATTGGCAAATGCTGCTCTCACTCTATACGCAATAGCAGACAAAAAATTTCCATCGATAATTGAAACGTACAGCTAGGCAAAGAATGAAAAGTGCTGCTTGAGAAGTTAGAGTCTGATTTAAGGATATTTACTTTGTATATTTTGACAGGTGATGTTGACAAAATGTGTTTTAATGGTTAAAGCTTTAATGTTTTGAATCTCAATGCTGACGTTAAATAATTGCCTGACACCCCCATAATTCCCCATAATTGTGAAAATGTAATTAAAACAAACATTGGATAATATCCATCAAAATTATAAAAAATAATCGAATTCTGCCGAGCCTAATCAAGCTGCATCTGACCATGGTGCCTTCTGAGAGTTGCCACTCCGATGCCTCTTGTCAGACTACATCTCCCAGGATCCACCCACAGTCATGCAACTCCCATGAGGCACCACACAAAACTCAGAGCAGAGACCATGGTGCATCATAAGAGATGTAGCGATGCATAAAAGATGGACTGCGGCACCATTGGCAGATAGAGTTTAATGCTGAGCTGACTAAACAGAAGGTTTCAGTTCAACAAACTGAAACAGGTTGGTTTGACTGAAATCAAAACATTTTTTTTGGCTGAAGTTTTCCAAAATCTAAAAGTTCCCCCCAGAAAACTTCAGGTTTTAGATACTGTATTTTCCACTGGGGAAAAAACAAAATCATTTTGATGGAAAATGGGACCAGCTATTACATGTACACAACATACTTTCATGAGAGAGTCATTTTTCATCCAAAAAAACACTGATAAATTTTCAGCCAACTCTATTCCAGCTCCTTCAGACCAACTCTCCCTCATAGAATTTGTACAAAATCTGAAAGGACAGAAAAGAAACTGACATTTTAAAGAGTCAGGTCAGAGTCAGCAAATCCAGATCTCTGTACAATCAGCACCAGCTGTCACCCTATTGAACTCACCAGTTTAATTGTTCACAGGAGAACGCATTCATACTGTAAAAATCATACTCTTAAACCTCCCTTAGGACTTTCAAACAAAAGTCAAGTTCCCCTCTAGTCTGTTAAAAAGTTGTTCTTAAAGGTTTCCAAAAATACAAAAAGCAGAAAGGAAAGAAGGGGGGGGAGGGAAATGTGGACTGACAAGAACACCATTATCACTAGGGCTTTTGAAATAGCATTAGAGCTCTTTTAATTTTGTGCACTAACGTTCCTACTCAATCCATGGCAAACTAGTCAAATCTAAATTTATCAAATTTCACATGCAAAGGAATATGACCAAGTACTAAAATTAGTCGCACATGAAAATGGTTAATGAGGAATCCCTTCCAAATTCTACATTTCTCTTCTCTCTCCTTTAAAAAGATTACTCTCTCCCTATTACAGAAAGAGTTAGAGACACAATACCTAGCTCTTACATAGCACACCATTCATCAGTGGTCCTCAAAGCACTTTACAAAGAGGAGTCACTATCATTATCCCCTTTTACAAATGGGGAAACTTAGGCAAGCCACTTCACTTGTCTGTGCCTCATGTCACCCGACATGGCAGTGGCTAAGGCAAGAATAGAAGCCAGGTCTCCTAGTCCAGTGCTCTAGCCACTAGTAAAATCTCAATAGCCACATTTATGTAAAAAGAAAAGGAGTACTTGTGGCACCTTAGAGACTAACCAATTTATTTGAGCATGAGCTTTCGTGAGCTACAGCTCACTTCATCGGATGCATACCGTGGAAACTGCAGCAGACTTTATATATACACAGAGAATATGAAACAATACCTCCTCCCACCCCACTGTCCTGCTGGTAATAGCTTATCTAAAGTGATCATCAGGTTAGGCCATTTCCAGCACAAATCCAGGTTTTCTCACCCTCCACCCCCCCACACAAATATGTAGGCTCTGCTACAATAACACTTTGGATTCCTGGGCTCTAACACAGCAGTTAACTGGAGTTTGATTTTTCAAAGGTGCTGGGTGCTCTATTGGGCCATGCATTTCAGCACACGGGACCAGGCATGTAGAGGTATTTAGGTGTCTGAAGATGCAGGCGGTTTGGAAAATTCAACCGGGTGCTTCTCTGCTTCTTCAGTCACCTAAATAGCTTTGCAAATCTGGCCCCATGTGTTTCACTTTAGACCTGTGAGTAGTCCCATTCAACCCATGAGACTGGTCACATGCTTAACTGCTTTGATGGACTGGGGCCAGAGTGCCCCGCAGGGCTGAGGCCCTAATGGATAAATAATTAGACCCCTAGTGAAACTGGGGAACATTGATTTATTCACACACACACACACACACACACACACACACACACTGTTGTGATGCAAAAGCATTGCAGCCCAGCATTTTTGCGGTACTTAATGGCAGCTTGTGGAAACTCACCTGCATTTGCACTGAACAACAACATGTATAAACGCCTGCCCGATGGATATTGGAGACACTGTTGATACACTAGGTTCAGATAAAGGAAGTATGTAAACCACATCGTTCTAGTTCATTTAGTATCATGCCTGTAGGTCCTGGGACTTCATGGTTTTAATGTATTCCCCAACTTGTATTGGACCTCAGGACAGGAACGGCACAGATCTGCGGATGAGAATTCCTACTTGTGATGCAAGCTACGCTCATTTAGAATGAAAACTGCAACTTGGAATGCAAAGTGAGTTTAATAATCCAAAGAAGTCATTGAGTTGTAGATTATCTGGGTAAACAGAGCACAGAAATTGCTGAAAGAAGCCCATTTCATTTTTTTAAGGATGGCCATAAACTGAAAGTGGACTGGGCAGCATGGTAATAAGTCTCAGAACATGAACATGTTCCGCTGTAGAGGGGCCACTAGAGCCTGTTGGTTAGAAAAGGTTCCAAAAGGAAGAAAAAAAATTTCGTGGTAAACGTGGCTGTAGATACGTCTTTGGGTAAGTATGCAAGCAACGGAATACAGGCCAAGTCCAGCAACACTTACTCCCGTAAGTAGTCCCAGTTAATTCTACCTCGCCTCTTTGTAAGCTCCCTATTCATCCCACTGGCTTTCCTCATGCAAATAAGCTTTGGAGAATCAGAAGGATCTCAAGCTGAAAAGCCATCTGTGGGAGGATTTGCTTACCACAAAAAAAATCACTCTCTTGGGCACCAGTGCAAAACCCTGTCTCCGTGGGCTCCAAGCACCGCATGCTCCTTTGTAGGTCCTATGCACCCCATCCCCTGGTCGGCTAGCACTGTACCCTGCAGATTGTATCACTCAGTAGCATGCCCAGCACAGAGTTCTGGATTGTGCGGCAACGCTCAGCAGCACGGCAGCCTCAGCTCAACTGCAAGCCACCATCCTCACAGCTCTCTCCACGCTTGGAAATGCAAAATCACAGACATACATTTCCCCTCATTTGGCTGTCACAACATTTCACAGAAATACGCACCCAGGCCTGCAGTTCTGACTTCAGCTTGGGTTGTGCCCAACTAAGGGCTGCAGGATCCAGCCCTGTACTTGAAATAGCACGTACAGTGTTTAATCCAGTTCTATAAATAGTTGGCTATTCCCAGCAGAGGGAATATCCTTGCTCATGTCCTTCCGGATGTTGGTGTATGAAGTAAACTGAGAAGCCTTGATAATTTCAAGTTAACCTGGAGGAGAAAGGAGGGCAAGGAAATCAATGAGCCTGATAAGGTAAGGGGCTAAAGCCTCCTGAGAGATACTGAATATCCTCGATTCCCATTGAAGTCAGCAGCAATTGGTAGCACACGCTCACAGTAAAGATGCAGGTGCTGATTTCCTCTCAGAAGGCACCCAGCACCTTGCAGGGTTGGACCCCTGATGTTTGCAGAGTGGAAGAGGACAAAGAGCTCAATGCTGCACCCTTCCTCAAGAAAGTAATCCCTCACTGACTAGCCCCATTAACTTCAAGGTCTTTCACTGACTGCAGCAGGACTGAGTAAGGAAGTGTTACTCACCCAAGTAGGGGATGTGGGACCAGGCCCAAAATGGGGCTAGAACAAAATGAGAAAGATTTAAGAGTTTAAAAATACACAGGAAGAAAATAAGAACTATCGTCTTTTAAAAAGAAAAAGTATTTGACAGTGTCTCTTTCAAGAATGTGCCCCTTGAATAAGCAATAAAAAGGCCTTTCAAACTCTGCTGTCACACCAGCCCCACTTAGTTCCCAAGAGACTTTTCAAGAGTTTCAGAATCCTTTCTAGTATTTCTCATCCCCTCTCCCACATCCACAGCTCAGCTAGCCTGGATGATTCAGCAGGAAGTGATTTCAAGAACTCAGCAGGAGGCAGAAGCAAGAATTAGCCAGCTAAAGTCAATGCAGAGCATGAAAAACAAAAGTCTCCTGTTTTACATGTATGAACCCATTGAAATGGTGTTTGTATTTCACTCATTTTGAGTTGACATCCCCCAACCCCTTTGAGACTATTCCTCCCATTTTCACAATTTAAGATAAACATTTGAAGCCTGGCTGACGGGCTGAAAAAGCACCTGACATCCCTGTGTGATGTTTAGAGTCGCTTGATCATGTAAAATTAAGTTTGCTCTGTAAGATTAACCGTATGCTAAGCTGCCTGGCTCAAAAAAAATGCAGAGCAACAGAATTCAGAATTAGCATGCAGGGCTCAGAAGGTGTGAATGTTCATGCAGCAAGAAGGCAGGGAAGAGAACACGCTCGGTCGGGGGGGGGGGGGAGGGGGGAGGGGAGGGGAGGGAGATGTTAGCCAGAGAGATCTTGAGGTTAAACATAATCTTAAAACCATTACATTACGGCCAGCAATAATAATCAAATGGGAGTGCATAGCTGGTGCTTCTGAGACTCTTTGATATGAAGGTCACTCATTTTATCACCCAGACAATCTTAAAAGGAGAGCACCATTTGTGTGAAGCATTAGCGCAAAGCAATCTAGCCTTTTAATCCTATGCCCTTGATTGACAGCCCTGTTGTGGCCGAGCCTGGTGCATCTCGGGAACGGAATGCACCACTAATCAAACAAGGTGCGGTGCCCAGCACTTTAATCAAGTTGCCCAGACATGCAGGAAGGAGGCTTTTCGCTACATTAGTCCTTGCAGGTTGCCATCTGTAGTCACGGCCAGCGAAGCAGTTCAAATGAGAATTCCTAAGTCTATAACTACATCCAGTCCATTCTAGCACACTGTCACTGTGGGCTGTAGCATGATGGATCGCTGCAACAAAGTTACCCCACACAACTGCCAGACTTTTTATTAAGCCTAGACCCAATCTACAGCAAACCAGCTGCAAAGCCGAACAACAGACTTAACTGTGCTATTTCCACCAGAACCTCTTCGACCACAACCAGATGAACTCTTTCATCCCTTCTTGGTTGAAGGCGTCTCAATTATTTGCATTAAGGTTAAGCAAACACCACCAAGAGGGAGCAGGCCTTAATGGAGGGAGAGAGGAATGAGTGGACTAGAGTGGTGTGAAGGCAGCAAGGAGAAAAAGCCTCCCACTGAAGTGTTTTTCTATTTGTTTAGATCTGCAGGGTCCAACTAAGCCACCAGAGGAGTTTGGGAGCAGTTAGGTGTCTGATTGGGTCTGTGGCTGACACAAAATCCCCTTGCTACTTCTCCAGGATTTTTTTTAAATGAGCCTAGAACTCCCTTTATTTTTTTCTGATAGGTACGTGGGACTTACAGGCAATTTATATGAAAGATTTAAATGCAACTATCCTAAATATACTAGCCTGCCTGCAAAGTACTCCACAGCAGCTTCTCCCTCCCCATCACCTCCCATGTGGCTAGTTCTGTCCAGGGTAGAATTAGAAACATGTAAAATACAAATTAACCCATCTTCTTAAATGCCACATTTCCTCTCCGCAGCCATTTCGATTCAGGAGCCACGTCATTGCCTTACAAAGGCAATATTCTCCCTGCACTGGGATATTTTGCATACATAGGTATGCACACGCACACACACACAAAAACCAACTTACATCCTTCTCCATGCTGATAAAAGCCATTCAGATCAGGAAAGCATGTCACACTTCATAAACGTGACTTAAGTGGGACTTCTCACCACAATAATCAGCACCCCAGATCTTCAGCTACTGTTAAGGGAACTACACCCTTGACACCAGCTGAGGATCTGGCCCTATAACACCCTAAATCTAGCCAAGATATTGAGGACTGTCACAGGGTGCTCCACTCACCGCTGCCTCCTCCTGGACACTCTGGGGAGTAGCTCTAGAGGTCAACACCCCTCTTCCGTAGCTTGCACACCGTTGGTCTGCCTCTCCCCCTGGTCTGCAGCCCCACTCTCACTCCAGGAACTGCAGCATCCTCTCTGTGATTCAGCCTTCCAGGGTAGCAAAGTCCATTCTCCCTAGTAGTCCTAGGCAGTCTTCCCTCTCATGGCCCCATGCTGCCACTCCATCAGTAGTAGGGGAAGCCAGGCCTGCCCTCTACTGCAGGTTCCAGTCCAGAGACCCTCACCTCAGCAGTTCTCGGCTTCAGCCTCTCTGCCCTCACTGCTCCTTCCCTGACTACTTCCTAGTACACATGGTTCCTCTTCTCACCCTGGGTGTACCGGCTCCAAACACTCCTCCCTCTTCCCAGGCAGTGATCATTTGACTTTATATGGGCCTGCCTGTTCCTGCACTGCTGAACCTGCTTCCAGTTAGTTCCCTGCTCCATGGCTCTTCGTCCCGGTGCAGCCAGTGGAGTTAATACGTCTACCTGATCACCGTAACCCCTTCAGTCTTATGTGGGGTGGACGCCCCATCACATGGATATACCTATTGTGACAGGGTCGGGCCAGATGGCTATCGGAGAATAATAGAAGGCACATATATTAGCCCCAGGCTAAGTAAGTCCCTTTTCCCTGAGTAAGGTGACAGGGAAGGTTCCAGAACAATCAGGAACCTTCTGGAGACAATTAAGACAGGCTGATTAGAACACCTGCAGCCAATCAAGAAGCTGTTAGAATCAATTAAGGCAGGCTAATCAGGGCACCTGGGTTTTAAAAAGGAGCTCATTTCAGTTTGTGTGTGCGTGTGAGGAGCTGGGAGCAAGAGGCACTAGGAGCTGAGAGTGAGAACGCAGACTGTTGGAGGACTGAGGTGTACAAGCATTATCAGACACCAGGAGGAAGGTCCTATGGTGAGGATAAAGAAGGTGTTGGGAGGAGGCCATGGGGAAGTAGCCCAGGGAGTTGTAGCTGTCGCACAGCTGTTCCAGGAGGCACTCTAGACAGCTGCATTCCACAGGGCCCTGGGCTGCAACCTGGAGTAGAGGGCGGGCCCGGGTTCCCCCCAAATCCTCCCAACTCCTGGTCAGACACAGGAGGAGTCGACCTGGACTGTGAATTCAGAAAAATGGCCAAGCTGAGGGCTGCCGTGAAGCTCCCAGGTGAGCAAATCCGCCAATAAGCGCAAGACCACCAAGGTAGAGCAGGAACTTTGTCACAACTGGTGTCAGAAGTGGGATCTGGTGTCCACAGTGTGGCAGAAGGAGGAGCGTTTTTTTTTTCGGGGGTGGGGAGGAAGAGGGTCTATATTTATTTTTTTTCACCACAATGGAGGAGGTAGTGCGGGCACTGATACAAGCCATGGCTGCCCAGCAGGAGGCTATTCGTGTCCAGGCAACCGCCCAACAGGAGGCAGTGTGGCTGCAGCAAGAGACTAATCGCCTGCTGATAGACCAGGCTACTCAAGACCGGGCTATGTTGCGGGAACTGAGAAACCAGGTAAAGGTCCTTACAGAGCTGAACTGCGGCCATGATGGGACACAGATCATGCGGGCCAGCAATTGGCTGCAGAAAATGACGCGGGAGGATGATGTAGAGGCATAACTCCTGGCCTTTGAGAGGACAGCCCTGCGGGAGGCTTGGCCCCGAGAACAGTGGTCTGGCATCCTCGCTCCATTCCTGTGTGGGGAGGCCCAGAAGGCCTACTATGATTTGCCTGAAGAGGCTGCTGCAGACTACCCCCAGCTGAAAGCAAAGATCCTGGCCAGATCTGGGGTAATGACCACAGTGTGGGCCCAGAGATATCATGAGTGGAGGTACCAGGAAAACAAAACCCCACGGTCCCAATTATATGACCTCATCCATCTCGCATAAAAGTGATTACGAACTGAGTCCCAGAGTCTGGAGGAGATACTAGAGGTTCTGGTCATCGACCAGTACATGAGAGGACTACCGCCAGACCTTCACGCCTGGGTAAGCCAGAACAAACCCTCCAGCTACGACGAGGTTGTCACGCTGGTAGAAAGGCGAAGGACGGCGAGGGAGCTGACGCGACCAGTTAAGGAAGAAGCACCCTGGGTTAAAGTAGCAGCACCAAGCCCTAGAGCTCGGGTGACTGGGCCACCAGGAGAACCCAGGTGGAAAAAGAGGGGCTGAAGGCCCACCAGAACCCACAGAGAATCGGAGCACTGAGGGGGAAGAGGATCGTGATGTTAGACTACCCAAACCAAGAGACTGGGGAAACCCTAGGGCTCCATACAGATGTTACGCCTGCGGGGAGTGGGGACACATAGCTGCACGGTGTCCCAATGCTGAGGAGCCTATGCAGTGTAACCTGGGGAACTGGGCAGACCCATGCTCCCTAATCCACCTTGTGGGGGTCTCACTAACCCCACATATGTACACTAGACCAGTGAAGCTAAATGGGGTAGAGACCACAGCACTGGTTGATTCAGGGAGTGCTATCACGCTTGTCTCAGGGAAGCTCGTGAAGCATAGTCAGCTGCTGTGGGCTAAGCGTACGGGGATAACATGCGTCCATGGGACAATTGGTTATTACCCCACCATCCCAGTAAAAATCGAGATTCAGGGGAACACTGCTGAGGTAGCAGCAGGTGTAGTCCCTAAACTCCCATACCCAGTGCTCATAGGGAGGGACTTCCCAGGGTTTGGAGACTTACTCCCTGTAGGGAAATTGGAGAAAGGGGGAAGCCCTGAAAGTAGTGAGGCATCCACAGTAGACTGTCAACCCCCAACCTTCTCTGAAATATCCCCAGATTTGTTCTCCACTCCCAGACAGCATAGAAGGACAAAAAAGGAAAGAAGGGCAGCTAAGGCCTTGGCAACCCTAATACTGGCCCAAAGCCAGAGGGTCGCTCTCGTAGGTAGGCGGACCCGAGCAGCTGAAAAGGAGGTCACCCAGGAGGGAGAAGCACCCAAGTCTGACCCACACCCTAACGCCTCTGAACCAGTAGAGGCAACAGAGACTGCGCCCCTAGATCTCGGGCAGATTAGCCCCAGGAGAGGAAATTTTGGATGGGACCAGGCTGAAGACCCAAAGTACGGACATTAGGAAGGAGGTGACCGAAATAGATGGGGTCCCCATGGAAGGGAAGACCCAGGGACCAGGACCCTACTTCATAATGAAGAAGAATCTCTTGTACCGGGTTGCACCAGTACAGGGGCAGAAGGTACAGCAGATCCTAGTACCTCAAAAACACCAGAATGCTGTATTAAGTCTGGCCCATAGTCATCTTTTTGGGGGGCATTTGGGGGTAGAGAAGACCCTGGCACGGGTCCTGTGACAATTCTTCTGGCCTGGAGTACATGAAGAAGTGAGGTGGTACTGTGTGTCCTGCCCGGAGAGTCAGCTGCACAGTCCCCATCCCCACTTGAGGGCACCTTTAGTACCCCTTCCCATCATAGAGGTCCCCTTCGAGGGAATAGCCATGGATCTAGTTTGACCCCTGGAGAAGACAGCCCGGGGCCACCAATATATATTTGTCATTCTGAATTATGCTACTCGCAACCCAGAAGCCGTCCCCCTGCGGAACACAGCCTCTAAAACGATAGCTAAAGAGTTGGTGGGGATCTTTGCCCGAGTGGGGCGACCAAAGGAGATATTATCAGACCAAGGTACCTCATTTATGTCGAAGCTAACAAAGGACCTCTGTACACTGCTCCATATACATACCCTGAGAACTTCAGTCTATCATCCGCAGACCAATGGGCTGGTAGAAAGGTTTAACTGAACCCTCAAGGCAACGATAAGGAAAGTGGTAAGTCGAGACGGGAAGGATTGCGACACCCTACAACCCTACCTTATGTTTGCAATCCGGGAGGTACCTCAGGCCTCAACTGGGTTTTCCCCCTTTGAATTATTATACAGATGCCACCCCCGTGGCATACTAGATATTGCAAAAGAAATCTGGGAAGAGGAACCCAACGAGGGGAGAAATATATTTGACCATGTGCTGCAGACACGAGAACGGATAGCCCGGGTCACCCCTATTGTACGGGAACATTTGGAAAAGGCGCAGGAGGCCCAACAAACCCATTACAATCGCCAGGCAAAAGTCCGACAGTTCCAACCAGGGGATCGGGTGATGGTGTTGGTACCCACAACAGAAAGCAAGCTTTTGGCCCAATGGCAGGGGCCCTATGAAGTGGTTCAACCCGTGGGGGAAGTAACCTACAAGGTGCGGCAGCCAGGACGCCAGAAACAAGAACAAATTTATCACATTAACCTCTTAAAGCCTTGGCACCAACGAGAGGCGTGTGCAGTGGCCCAAGAGACCCCGATCCAGGGAAATAATATGCAGGAGCAGATCAGGATATCCACTGATCTGACACCAAACCAGAAGAAGGAGGTAACTGAGATGATCAACCGATACCAGGACGTGTTTTCAACCAAACCAGACCGGACCACCGAAGCATATCACCACATTATCACAGACCCTGGGGAAAAGGTAACTTTAAGGCCCTATTCGGTCCCAGCAAAAAGGGAGGAGATCAAGGCAGAGGTAAAAAGGATGCTGGAGCTGGGAGTCATCGAAGAGTCTCACAGTCAGTGGTCAAACCCGATTGTGTTGGTGCCCAAACCTGATGGCACCACTAGGTTTTGTAATGACTTTTGCCAGCTGAATGAGATATCCAAATTCGATGCATACCCCATATCGATGAGTTAGTTGACCACCTGGGCAATGCCTGATTTTTAACCACCCTTGATTTAACAAAGGGATACTGGCAAATTCCCCTTGCCAAAGATGCGAAAGAAAAGACGGCATTCTCTACACCAGAGGGTCTGTTTCAATATACTGTTCTTCCTTTTGGACTACATGGGTCACCTGCCACCTTCCAGCGTCTTATGGACAAGCTCCTATGGCCCCATACCAGTTATGCAGCAGCAAACCTGGATGATGTGATTATTCACACCCCCGACTGGGAAACCCACTTAGGAAAGGTGGAAGTGGTTCTGGACATGCTGAGACAGGCTGGCCTCACAGCCAACCCAGCCAAGTATGCTATAGGGCTAGCAGAGACTAAATACCTTGGCTACATTGTAGGAAGGGGCATGGTCAAGCCCCAACTAAACAAACTAGAGGCTATCCAAAATTGGCCCTGGCCAAATCGGAAAAAGCAAGTCCGGGCATTCCTGGGTGTGGTGGGGTACTACCGATGATTTATTCCCCATTTTGCTACCAGAGTGAGTCCCCTGACAGACCTGATAAATGCCCGGGGTCCAGACGGCTGGAGAAGTGGACAGATGCCGCAGATAAAGCATTCATGGATCTACAGACAGCCCTCTGCAGTAACCCCGTGCTTATAGCCCCAGACTTCAACAAAGAATTCATTTTACAAACAGATGCATCTGAAGTAGGATTGGGAGCTGTCCTATTGCAGATGGTCGGAGATGAAGAACACCCAATCCTCTACCTCAGCAGGAAACTCCTCCAGAGAGAGCAGAAGTATGCCGTGGTTGAGAGCGCCTAGCTGTGAAATGGGCCATGGAAACACTATGTTATTACCTTCTGAGACGACGGTTTACCCTTGTGACCGACCATGCACCCCTCCAGTGGATGCAGCGAAATAAAGAGAAGAACGCAAGGGTGACCAGATGGTTCCTGTCCCTACAACCTTTCCAATTCACCATACAACGCCGGGCTGGAAGCCACCATGGCAATGCAGATGGCTTGTCACGAGAACACTGCCTGACGTCCCAAGTTGCCCAACCTCGTAGTGTTGAGCGGGGGTGGGGAGGGGATATGTGACAGGGTCGAGCCAGATGGCTATAAGAGAGTAATAGAAGGCAGATATATTAGCCCCAGGCTAAGTAAGTCCCTTTTCCCTGAGTAAGGTAACAGGGAAGGTTCCAGAACAATCAGGAACCTTCGGGAGACAATTAAGACAGGCTGATTAGAACACCTGCAGCCAATCAAGAAGCTGCTAGAATCAATTAAGGCAGGCTAATCAGGGCACCTGGGTTTTAAAAAGGAGCTCATTTCAGTTTGTGGTGTGTGTGTGAGGAGCTGGGAGCAAGAGGCACTAGGAGCTGAGAGTGAGAACGCGGACTGTTGGAGGACTGAGGTGTACAAGCATTACCAGACACCAGGAGGAAGGTTCTATGGTGAGGATAAAGAAGGTGCTGGGAGGAGGCCATGGGGAAGTAGCCCAGGGAGTTGTAGCTGTCGCACAGCTGTTCCAGGAGGCACTCTAGACAGCTGCATTCCACAGGGCCCTGGGCTGGAACCCGGAGTAGAGGACGGGCCCGGGTTCCCCCCAAATCCTCCCAACTCCTGGTCAGACACAGGTGGAGTCGACCTGGACTGTGAATTCAGAAAAACAGCCAAGCTGAGGGCTGCCATAAAGCTCCCAGGCAAGCAAATCCACCAATAAGCCCAAGACCCACCAAGGTAGAGCAGGAACTTTGTCACATTGTCTATTTATTACTTGCATTGGGGGTTGTAAAGTGAAGGTTACATCAGACATTTTCATAGGCTAGATAGAACCAACACAACTTTACCTGAAGTGTATCCAACCTGTGTATCCCCTAGTTTGGATACAATAATTGGGAGAAGACCCCAGATACTGCAGGAACTGGCATAGACCATTGCCAGGCAATTCACTCAGAGCTACCAGCTGTTTCCACTGAGCCAAGGGTGCATGGGCTTTTGTAACTCCAACCCAGGTAATTTCAGTCTCACACGAGTTCCCAGGAGACAGTGGCTGTAATGCTGCTCCACTCAGAGCACAGTAACGTTCACATGGCTGCTCTCTGTCCTGCTTCCTTCCAGCTGCATCCCATATCCTGCCAGTTGCCTCTCCACTGTGCTCAGCAGATGGGTCCCTGTCAGCTCAGTGGCTAGGGCACGTGTGGGTCCATTCTCTGCTCAGGCAGGGTAGGGATTTGAACCCTGGTCTCCCACAAGCCACCTAGCCTCCCAAAAACCACCAAGTGCTCTAACCATTGGGCTACTAGGTAGCAGGTGGTAGGAAAGCCCCTTCCTCCTCCCCATTTTTTTTGGCAAGAAAGGACTGACCTGGTTTAGGCACCTAACACCAGGAGAGGAGCCACCGCTGTGCATGCCAGGTGGCATCTCCCTCAACCCAGAGTTAGGCATCTAACTCCCTTTGAGGAGTGAGGCATGAAACCCACCCCTCTCCTCAGCATTTCCTATGGACTAGCCTAGACACTGCCATACTCAGCATGCTGGCTTTTGTGGAGCCCATTCCCAGACACCTAACTCTCCCCCTGCATTGTACAGGGAGCCCAACTCAGGGCTGCAGATTCCACTGGGAGGCGCAGCACCGAAACATTCGGCACCACAGCACTGAGACTGAGTCCAATTTGTGGATCTAGCCCAAAGTGACCCTCAGAGGGTCCTGCTTCTGCACCCATGAAATGTAAAGGCAAAAGGTGCAAGAGGGGCTCTTAAAGCAGAAAATATTTTTCAAAATTGGAACCATTTGGCTTTGGGACCAGTTTGTCTAATTTCCAAAAAGCTCTAAAATAAAATGTCTTGTACCTGGCTAGCCAGCTGAGAAACCCAGCTCTTAACATGCATTGGAGTTACTCTCCACCCTGACATGGAGGACAGATTCTTCACTGCAGAAGTATCATCTGCACTACATGTTTGGGATGCTGGATAATCAAATTGTCTCCTGTCCTTTCACATTACAGCTTTCATTTATCTATTTCAATGTTTTATTGAGCTAATAGATTTAACTTAGATTCTTCTTTAGCCGTTCCTCTCCCTCCCCGCCCGGCCATAAATAATTGTACTAAATGAATTATTTTTTTATTTCAACAAACTTCCCACTCAACCCCACCTGCAAAATTCAGACAGGAAGGAGAAACATGTTTAATTTAGAAAGATCTGAAATTCCTGGAATAGATGACAGCTGAGAGAAGACTGGCATATTAAATAATTTCATCCTATAAACACTCCTATCTAGTTCTAGTTTAAGCCTGACAGATGTAAATGCCAGCCAGCTACCACATACCCAGTAGTTCTGCCTTTCATTTATTTATGCAGACATCTCTCAGATGTAAACACCTTTTTATGTACATTGGCTGGTTTTGTAAGAATGGATAGATATCCACTTCTACATCGATAGTTTACATATTTAACATAAGCAATGTGCACAGCAATGGCATGTTAGGTGTGACATCTTCATTAGGTTAAATAATTGTTTTGTCAGAGATCATCAGCTACTTCATCTTAACCTTACAAATCATGTCACAGCCTTTGCCAGAATTCTGTCATCAGGCTGTCTTGAAGCTGCATATAGGTTTTGATATAATCACCCAGAAATGAAATGTACAAGGGCTGGGGTAATTGTGTTGAAGAGGCAGCAGCACAAGACCCAATATATAACAAAGCAAGTCCTGTCTTTGTAAATTGAAGCTTTATAAAAATGCAAACTCAATAAATGTGAAACTGAAAAATACAACGCATCTAGACACCAGTGGAAGAACACATCTCCATGAGATTTAAATTCAAACTGAACAGGAGAATTCAAACCAATTGCAAGGTCTCTCAGGAAGAAGCACATTTCGCTCTGTGTAATAAGACTTATGGTTACATCTGGCATGCACAGAAAGGTCTATTTCAGGATATGTCAAGGTTACAAATGCTAGCTTAAAGAAGGTCACCTTGAGTACAATATACTCCAAAGACCTTTGGGTAGCTCACTGAAGAAAGATAAAAGCATACTACTTCATCTAAAAAGATTCCCATATTTTTGCCAGCACAGAGAGATTTTCCATCAGCAGAACTTCCAGCAATGTTCTGGAGGCAGCCTCAGCAGCTACCCATCACTTCAGAGCTGGTTTTTCTCTAAAAAAGAGAGTATATAAAAATGGCACCTTCTTATTCAGCACATCTGCACCAAGTGAATATTCAGAGTCAGATCCGGCCTTTTAGAGGAACAAACTGAGGTTATTTTACTGTCTTCGGCCCTGCAGAATCAGCACAGCTCTAGGATAGGGAAGTGGATTCTCCTCCAGCCCTCACATCACCAAAAGAATTGATAATTAAGTTCTGGTTGCAGGCCTACATGTGCAGCCCCATTCTCTCCTAATTATGCCGTCAGTTACACCAGCATTCCTCAGATGTAACTAGGTTGTAGTTGGAGGGCAATTACTCATATTGTGGTAGCACTCAATGGCCCCAGTCAGGATCGGAGCTCCGCTGTGCTAGACGCCATACAAACATAAAAAGATAGTCCCTGCCCCAAACAACATGTAATCTACTGTAAATCAAGAGGCCACAAGGTGAGCATGACAATGGCAGGGAAGGGGGGCAAAGGAAGGTGAGAGTAAGGACTTGCCTGCGCAATGTTTTAGTCCTCACCAGAGGGGTGTAAATTTTACTCTGCAGTAGACTGGTTGCACGTAGGCTGGTGTGCACTAAACGTTCCTAGTGCACATTAACTTAGTGCTCCGTGTAACATGTGACCAGTGCACCCCTCTGGTGAGGACCAAAGCACAGTGTCACTGTGCAAACAAGCCTTAAGAGTAATATGAAGATTCTTTTTCCATAGTAAAGGTGAAAGACACCTACCATCTGTGACACCAGCCCAGTGGGAGGAGCTAAGCTGATAGCCGCCTTGCTGATGAGGCACAATTCTGTGGGAGTTTTTCAGCAGCAACCGGTCCACAGTTGCTGGAGCCCAATGCTCTTTCTCCAGCTTTTCAAAGGGACCTAGGATCTGGTGATGACTGAACTGCGTCTGTAAAAATGGAACCACATCCTGAACTTTTGATTATCCCTCAGAATAAACCAGAAGCTTTTTTCAGGTGTGGATCAACTCAGGTAAATTCTCTCTCTCCAAATCCACCAGCCCTTTTAAAGGGCCAAACCCTAAAACCCTTACTCAGCCAAGATATCTTTTGGGCCATTACGTGGGCACTCACAATTCCCACTGGGCCAGATCCTGAGAACCTATCCATCAAGCCTCACTTCCACAAACTCACACTCAAAGTAAATGAGTTTGCCTATTTAAAGAGTGAGTAAAACTTAAGCGAAGACATGAGGATTTGGCCCACTGAAGTCAATGGAAATAGCCAGTATATCATGATCCAGCCCAACGGGAGTTTTGCGTCAGGACAGAGTGAAAACTGAAGTCCAAATTGCAAAGTCACTCAGATTTTAGTCCGTCTTTATTCAGGCAACTTCCTATTGAAGGCAATGGGAGTTTTCCTAGGTGTGGGCTGAATAAGAAGCAAAGGGGCCTCCCTGGCCCGGAAAATGTAAAAACCTGTAGTTCCTGGGGTTGAGAGCTTCTTGGCAACAAGCTCATAGAAAGGAAGTCTTGTCTGCACTCCCACAGATCTTAATGGGATTTTTCACAGGCTGCACTTATCAGAAGCCTAGAAGGGTAATGAGAGCTGAGCTCACTCCATGCTTATTAAATCATCTCTGAAGGCACGTCCTGATGCTTCAGTCATTTCTCCTAAAAATCAAGACAAATAGAGAACAATTTTATCCTTCTTCCGAAACCCAGTAAGTTGCACGTTCGCCTGACCAAGCCCAGCTCTCACAGGAAAGGCTTTTGCCATGGACAGAAAGGAGCTTAGTACGCCAGCTGTGAGCAGCATTCGCTTTCCACTTAGCCAAGGGCAACTGAAGCCCCACAGGCAGCAGTGAGTCTGGACTGCAGGCTTGGGCCCTCAGCAAGTGTGGCAGTTCTACCTGCAGAGCTCCAGAGACACTGAGAAAAAGATACATTTATATTCTGCAGATTTTATTTGTATCTTCAAGCAGCAGTTTCAGCGCCCTGGGCTGTACAATGCACATTCCAGGAGCAGCTACCACAGGGAGCATATCCAAAATTCAACATACCCCCTGACCGAGTTTCCTCTCGGCGTTCTGCTGGAGCTGCTAGGTCTCATTGGTGCCACCATCTGCAATGGTCTGGGCATCTTTGAGCATCCTCAACCCATGCTGACTTCTGTGGGAGTTGAGGATGCAGAAGAATA
Source organism: Eretmochelys imbricata (assembly GCF_965152235.1). Classification (NCBI taxonomy): domain Eukaryota; kingdom Metazoa; phylum Chordata; order Testudines; family Cheloniidae; genus Eretmochelys; species Eretmochelys imbricata. The sequence continues at coordinate 117,167,231 of NC_135577.1, forward strand.
AGTGGGTTTTTTACCCACGAAAGCTTATACCCAAATAAATCTTAGTCTTTAAGGTGCCACCGGACTCCTCGTTGTTTTGGAGGATGCATGGGGCTGCCCAGAAGGTGCTTGGGGCTTCTTGCAGGACCAGGCCATAAGGGGAGTGCGGGGCGCTCAGCCGCTTGTGAGAACGGAACCCCCAAGGTAAACGTGGGCAGGAAAAAGTGCCCCACCTAAAATTCTGCCACCTCTGCCGGTGAGATCATATCACATCTTCTTTTTCACCATTGTTCATTTCTCTGCATCACTTACAGAGATGGGCAGGGATGGGGAGATGCCCCAGAAAAGTGGAAGGTAGAGCATCATGGACAACTCCTCCTCTGTCGTAGCATCTGATGGAATCCGCCCCAGGGATCTGAAACGAGGCCATGGGGCAGCAGTAGAGCTGGTCCCTCGCTGTACTGGGGCTTTGTGCCCAGTGGTTCCGTGTTGTTCACAGACTCAGTAGCTAGCCATTCCCTGGACCCACCCATCACCACCTCTCTGGGCCTCTGCCCAACATGCACAGGTCTGTTCCCCTTGAGTGGCTCAATCACAGCAATTGAATTGCACTGGAGGCATTCCCTGGGTCTGGTTCAGCTGGGAGCGTTTCCCCTTAATCAACAGGTTAACCTATCCCCAGGCAGAGTTCAGGAAAAGGTGCCACTAGGGCAGTGGTCCCCAAAGTTTCACAGCCCGCGAACCCGTTTCACTACATTGTGAAATCTCATGAACCCCCTCCTAAAAATGAATATTTCCAGGGATTTGAGTTTAAATTTCCTCCGCACTCCACAGGGCTCCTGTTGTTGGACCCCATTGACCGCCCCGCTCTCCCTGGGGCTCGGGCTGCCAGCCCCAACTGCCCGGCCCCGCTCTCCCTGGGGCTCGGGCTGCCAGCCCCAACTGCCCGGCCCCGCTCTCCCTGGGGCTCGGGCTGCCAGCCCCAACTGCCCGGCCCCGCTCTCCCTGGGGCTCGGGCTGCCAGCCCCAACTGCCCGGCCCCGCTCTCCCTGGGGCTCGGGCTGCCAGCCCCAACTGCCCGGCCCCGCTCTCCCTGGGGCTCGGGCTGCCAGCCCCAACTGCCCGGCCCCGCTCTCCCTGGGGCTCGGGCTGCCAGCCCCAACTGCCCGGCCCCGCTCTCCCTGGGGCTCGGGCTGCCAGCCCCGCACAGAGCACTGGGGTTCAGGCAGCCAGCTCCCCCACTGACGGGGGCAGGGCTCGGGCTCCCAGCCCCAACTGCCCAGCCCCGCTCTCCCTGGGGCTCGGGCTGTCTGCCCTGCAACCGGGTCCCACCTGCTGCCTCCAATGCCCGGGGTCCTCTGGCCGCCATGAGTGAAATTTTTCTGGCAAACCCCCTGTAATGCTCTACGAACCCCAGTTTGGGAACCACTGCATGAGGGAGATTGAGAGAGAGCAGCAGCATGTTTTAAATATGCATCTAAATAATCATAATGTCTCCCTAAACTAGAGGTGGGCAAACTACAGCCTGTGGGCCACACCTAGCCCGGGGACCCTCCTGCCCAGCCCCAGGAGGCTACCCCCCCTCCTCCACCGCAGCCTCAGCGCGCCGTCCCGCCGGTGCAACGCTCTGGGCAGCCGGGCAGCGCCGTTGCAGAGCTGCAGCCTGACCTGGTGCTCTGGGCGGCGCGGCTGTGATGCCGCCAGCCACCGGTGCTCTGTGCTGTGTGGTAAGGGGGCAGGGAGCAGTGGGGTTGGATAGAGGGCAAGGAGCAAGGGGTGGTGGATGGGGCAGGAATCCCGGGGGGGCCGACAGGGAATGGAGGGGGGTTGATGGGGTAGGAGTCCTGGGGGAGCAGGCAGGGGACAGGGAACAGGGGGATTAGATGGGACAGGAGTCCCGGGGGGGGGGGGGCAGTCACGAATGAGAGGGGGGTTGGATGGGGCAGCAGGGGGTCGGACAGGAGGTGGGGGCTGGGCCACGTCTGGCTGTTTGGAGAGACACAGATTCCCCTAACCAGCCCTCCATAAAATTTTGGAAACCCGATGTGGCCCTCAGGCCAAAAAGTTTGCCTGCCCCTGCCCTAAACAGTGCTTCTGTTTTCAATGCCAAACTTCTCTTTCACACCTAGACACTGTTTACACACCGCACCCCCAGCCAGCCCCAAGTCAGGATTTCTGACAAAGAAAACATTTCTGCTCAAGACACATGGCAAATCCTTTCCTATCACCTATGCAAATTCAGGATATTTCCACACATTTTACATGTCCCCCTTGACTTTAGCTGCCACCAAATTCAACTGATGAAAGCTGACAGCTCTATTGTATTAATTCCCTCAAGAAAATGAAAAGAATCTCTCATGCCTTTCACATAAAACATGTTACAAGTCTCAGAGTTTGCGGGGGGGGGGGGGCGGTGTTAAATCTGACTTCATTCGCCATAAAATGTTGCCATCTAGTTGAGTATTGTCAAATAAATCATACATTTGAAGTTCCTTCTATCCCTATCTTTTATAGTATACATACAGGTAAGGCCAAGTTGCCTATGTCCCAGTGTTTGGCTCATCCAATGAAATAGCTGCCTGCTACGGTTCCAGTCTAAATGACTTCTACGTCTTCACGGTTAAGGTGAGTTTTTACAGCAAGATAGCAACACAATCCTAGTGGAGACAAGGCACAGGTAGTTTTTACCTCCATGAAGCGAGCGGAGGTAAATCCCAAATTGGGTGGCGCATATAGTGTTGAGCTCAACTAGCTAATCGGAAGTAAAAACTTCCTGTGCCTTGCCTCCGTTAGGATTTTATGGCCAGAGAGCCAGCTCACATTAGCCACTTCATTGTGAGAAAACAGCCTTTTTTTTAAGGAGTGAAGACATGGGCTTAGGCCTTGAGCTAAGGCTACGTGGCAGAGATCTGTGCTTTGGAGCTAGATGGCGTGGGTTCAGTCCTTGCTGGTGACTTACCCAGGAAGTCCTTGTGCACATACCTATATGTAGATATTAAGGCCAGAAAGGATTATTATAATCATCTACTCTGACCTCCTGTATAACGAAGGCCATTGAATTTTACTCAGTGGTTCCCGCATTGAGCCGCCTTGTGACTGAACCAGAGTATCTCTTTTAGAAAGACATCCAATCTGAATTGAAAAACTCCATTTATCACTTTCTGTTTTCATCGCTGAACTCCATTGTGTTGTCTCATTAAATGGATTCACAGCCCTGATCTTTTCTTAAACAGAAAAAGTTTCCCAGCATATGAAACTTGCATCTCCAAATTGCCATGCTGTGTGATGCAGAGTTAAACCCAAATAAAAACCTAAAACTTAAAAGACACCACATCCTATAATTGTATCTTTCTTTCAGTGACATTCTGTTTGCCTCCTATCCCCGCCTTTCCTCAAAGTCCTCTGCTGCTAGCACCCTTACGGATGCTTCTTACAGCTTAAACACCAGCCTGATATCAACTAATTACACTGATCTATCTAAAGTTTCTCCCAATAACAATAATTCTCTACAAACACGGTCATTTGATCTCACATGTGTGAAGTCTTTTCCTAACAGACTGTTGCAATAGAAGTGCCCCCATCATGCAGGCAAAACTCCCATTTCACCGTGAGGGCACGATCAAAACCTTCAGTACAGAAAGTGATTTGTTCACAGTACTAACTTCTAATTTGGCCAACCAAAAGCGTGCCCAGGCAGTGGAGAAATGTAAAGGAACTAATCCTCCTTTGTTTCATTAGACTCACTAGCTCACATTGGGTTAACCCTCATTGCTTGGGTGCAGTTTTACATTCTGAACATTGCAATGCACCTTCCCCCTCCCTCCCTAAAACTTTGTGGACTTGATTCTCCATTGTCCTGAACCTTGTGTGATCATTTACACTTGTACAAAGTGAATGCAATTTGGAAAAGATTTACATTCCTTTTGCGCTGGTGTAAATGGCCACACAAGATGCACGACAATGGAGACCCAGCACTTGGATATGGTGCTGTGTTAGCAGCCTCAGACACTGAAACCATTGTATTTGGGCCTGATTCATAGTCCACTGATGTACATGGAAATCTTTCCATCCACTTAAATAAGCTTTGGATCAAGCCCTTTATCCCCAGAATAAGCATAGGACAGGCAAAGATAATGTAGACTCCTCCCCAGCACCCAACCAATGCCAAGAAATCAGCCCTATTGATAATAGGGTTGTGTAATACAAATAAGAGGTGCCTAAAGCAGCCAATATTATTCTTTTCCAGGCACAAAGTAAGGAGAGAACATCCCATAGCTTGGAAGCGGTTAGAGGAATGGCAGAAACAGTAGGTGGAGGATACTCACAGCTAACATTAGAAAGTAGGATATGTGAAAATCTCTTGACACGTAGCATGTTAGTGGAGCTAGATGTATTTTTCCAGGTTTCATGCCAGCTACCACAATGCACAGACTTTTTGCTGAGTCCAGCAGAGGAAGCTTGGCACCAAGATCAAAGAGAGGCTGGTGATCGCACGGATCTGCAAGCCTGAAGCACTCTCTCCTGTGAGAGGCTACTGCCCAAAAATTCCACATGGGCCTTTTACTTTAGGATGGGATCCAAAGCTAACTGCAGTCAGTTGGAGACTTTCCACTGACTTCAGTGGACTTTGCATCAGGCCCTTCCTTGAGTAATTAACCTGTATTCTACAGCAGTAGGAAACAGCATTACATCAGGTCAGGGGAACCTAGGGGAAAAGTAAGTTGAAGATGGGTATCCAGCTAAATGGATAATGTTGCCTCAAAACACTTCCATGATGCAACATCATGAACTGTCTGCTAGCTGTAGGAGACTGGGACTCAAACAATGTTTAATCATTAGTTCTTCAAACCATATGAAAGATTGTTGTCATCCCCCATTATCAAAAAAAAAGTTTCAAAACAGGTTTTCAATATCTTCACAGGCGCAAGAGACAAAACGAGAGGGGTCTATGATAATAGGCAGTGCCAGCAAGGCAAACTGATAGCTTCTGTTTACTCTCTCATAATGTGCTAGAACAGATGACATGCAGTGAAGTTAAAAGTTGACACATTTAAAACGTAGTACCACTGCCCTCCACACACACACATACAATGCACGGAGGGTTGAGGCATTACCATCTAGCCTGTCATCCGGGTGTCCCCCAGCTTGTGGGTCTGACTCCTCTCCCTCATCCTGTCACACGTACTCAGATGCTATGGTTCTGGGGGCTCCACAAGTACGTAGAGAGAGGGGGAAAGTAGTGCTGTATGAAACTAACAGCCCACTCTCCCCTTCATTGGAACCTCCTCCTCTGAACTTCCCAGACACCCACATCACTCCCCTCAAGTCCATATAAAACTCAGCTGCCAAAATACTCCCTGCCTGCCAAGCTGATCATCGTCCCTCTAGCAAGAATTGCAGATGCCTACTTAAGAGCAGCAAGCTTATATTTGTGCTATCACCACTGATTTCCAGGATGGCCGTTTCAAATGGAATTACATTTCCGCTCTCTCTCAGTACTTATATGGCCCTATCACCAGCAGATGGGAGTGCCTATGGGTAGATGTGTAGAGCCCTGCGCGGATACAAATTTATACCCGTGGATGCAGATATCCACGGATATATATCGGTATCCGTGGAACCTCAGGGCTCCCCTGGGAACCGCGGCGGCGAAAGGAGCAGGACGTGGGGCCGCCGCTCGCAGGAGCCAGCGCCCTGCACCGGCAGCTTCTCTGGCACAACTGTACTGCCCCCAGCCCCGCCCACTGGGGTGGGCACCAGGGTCATCAGCAGCTGTCCCTGGTCACACTCTTGTGTTCCAGCGGCACACACGCTCCCAGACAGGAGACGCAGACAGCTGCATGGAAGGAATGGAGGCAGGGTTGGGGGCCGGGTGAGAGCCCCATGTTCTGCTCCTTTCGCCACTGTGGTTCCTGGGAGAGCCCTGCAGTTCCACGGATACCGACATATCCATGGATATCCACATCTACCAGTATAAATTTGTATCCGCGCAGGGCTCCATGATGAGCATAGCATGTTGTTTTCCTGTGCTGTCCATACTAGCATGTACATTTTGCACCATTTTTCTTACATGAGTTCAATGCTCATGGACAGTGCCAATGGACCGTGAAGTCTTAAGTATAACTGGGTCCAAAAAATTAGATAAGTTCATAGAGGATAGGTCCATCAATGGCTATTAGCAAAAATGATCGGGGTCACAACTCCATGCTCTGGGTGTCCCTAAACCTCTGACTTTCAGAAGCTGGGACTGGATGACAGGGAATGGATCACTTGATAATTGCCCTGTTCTGTTCATTCCCTCTGAAGCATCTGGCACTGATCACTGTGGGAAGACAGGATATTGGGCTAGATGGACCATTGATCGGACCCAGTATGGCCGTTCTTACGTTCTCTTGATTCTAGTTGCTGCCTGAGCAACAAAAGTGCAAGTTTCTCTACACTGCTTCCAGCCTGGCGCGGAAAGACCATCTTTAAAATAATTCATTCTCCTACACCCATTTACCGCTGGGCACCACTACGGAGTATGCCAGCGAGGGTGCAAATCACGGTGGTGTTTTTTTGTGGTGTACACTGAGATCGCTGGGGGACTTCCCACAGACCACCAAGAGCTATCGGATTAGGAGGACACTGGCTGCCGGTTACTTCTGGCAGCAGGCAGTGTTCCACCCCTACTCCTAACCCACCCACCATGGTGATGCAAACTCGATATGCATTTCCAGCACTACTGGAGGCTGAGATTAATTGCTCTACCAGTCATCTCATTGGAAACCTGTGCTCTTGAGTATTATTATTTACAGAGCCATTAGCGATTACATTTGAAAAATCATGGAAGATGGGAAAGATTCCAGATGATTGGAAAAGGGCAAATACAGTGCCAATCTATAAAAAGGGAAATAAGGACAACCTGGGGAATTACAGACCAGTCAGCTTAACTTCTGTACCTGGAAAGATAATGGAGCAAATAATTAAGCAATCAATTTGTAAACATCTAGAAGATAATAAGGTATTAAGTAACAATCAGAATGGATTTGTCAAGAATGCGTCAGACCAACCTGATTGCTTTTTTTGACAGGGTAACAAGCCTTGTGGATAGGGGGAAGTGGTAGACGTGGTGTATGTTGACTTTAGTTTTACTTGACTTTAGTAAAACTTTTGATACTGTCTCACAAGACATTCTCTTAAACAAACTAGGGAAATGCAACCTAAATGGAACTACTATAAGGTGGGTGCAAAACTGGTCGGAAAACTGTTCCCAGAGAGTAGTTATCAGTGGTTCACAGTCGTGCTGGAAGGACATAACGAGTGGCTTCCCGCAGGAATCAGTTCTGGGTCCAGTTCTGTTCAATATTTTCATCAATGATTTAGATAATGGTATAGAGAGTACACTTATAAAGTCTGCGGACGATACCAAGCTGAGAGCAGTTGCAAGTGCTTTAGAGGATAGGATTAAAATTCAAAATGATCTGGACAAACTGGAGAAATGGTCTGAAGTAAATAGGATGAAATTCAACAAGGATAAATGCAAAATACTCCACTTAGGAAGGAACAATCAGTTGCCACATACAAAATGGGAAATGACTGCCTAGGAACGAGAACTGCGGAAATGGATCTGGGGGTCATAGTGGACCTAAATATGAGTCAACAGTGTAACACTGTTGCAAAAAAAAGTGAACATCATTCTGGGATGTATTAGCAGGAGTGTTGTAAGCAAGATGCAAGAAGTAATTCTTCCCACTCACTTCGCACTGATTAGGCCTCAGCTTGAGTATTGTGTCCAGTTCTGGGCACCATATTTCAGGAAAGATGTGGACAAATTGGAGAAAGTCCAGAGAAGAGCAACAAAAATTATTAAAATTCTAGAAAACATGACCTAGGAGGGAAGATTGAAAAAATTGGGCTTGTTTAGTCTGGAAAAGAGAAGACTGAAGGGGGACATGATAACAGTTTTCAAGTACATAAAAAGTTGTTACAAGGAGTAGAGAAAAAAAAATTTCTTCTTAACCACTGAGGATAGGACAAGAAGAAATAGGCTTAAATTGCAGCAAGGGAAAATTTCCTAACTGTCAGGGTGGTTAAGCACTGGAATAAATTGCCTAGGGAGGTTGTGGAATCTCCATCATTGGCAGATTTTTAAGAGCAGGTTAGACAAACACCAGTCAGGAATAGTTTCGATAATATGTAGTCCTGCCATGAGTGCAGGGGACTGGACTAGATGACCTCTCAAGGTCCCTTCCAGTCCTATGACTACCTTCACTCGCCATTAGTGATGGGTAGCTGCAAAAGATTCAGAGCCCCCAGAATTTTGGATAATGAACCAAAACTTCCCTGAATTATTCAAACATCTGGCTCTGCCAAATTGGACATGGGAAGTAGAGTGGGCTAACAGATGGAGCTCTGCTGTGGGATTCAGGAGGCCTGGATTCTATTCTTGGCTTTGGCTCTGACTTACTGAGTATCCTGTGGCAAGCCATTTCACCTAAGTTTCCCCTCCTATTCCTTGCCTACTGAAATTCTAATCTCTTAGGTCAGGATAGGCACTGTTCTTACTATATTTGAACAGTGCTTAGCAAAATGGGTACCTGATTTCAGGTGGGGCTGTTCAGTGTTACTTTCATACAAGTAAATAATAATACTCAAGAGCACAGGTTTCCAATGAGATGACTGGTAGAGCAATTAATCTCAGCCTCCAGTACTGCTGGAAATGCCACAAGAATAGACTCTCCACCTATGAATTTATAGCTAACAAAAGCTATGTTTAGCTATAGTTAAAGCTGTAACAGCCCACACCTCAGTCACCCCAAACTGTAAAAGAATAGACATAAGAGGTTGAGTAGAAAGTCTTAGGCATTCCTTTCCACCTTTAGTTTTCCTGCAACGATGTCGATAACACACTTCATAAGGCATTTATTTCTATCTCCAGCAGATACATAAAGGCTGTACAAACCCCTGCTTCATCAAACTTGCACTCTAGTGCAAAATCTTAACAGTGATCTCAGATGCTTTTATACCTGATTATATCAACAAATCAGTACATCTGATTGTCACCCATTCCATGCACTTGGGAAGTTATTTTGCCCTCTGAGGTCACTGTCATGGTTGAGAGTATTCAGTGGCTCTTCTCTAACTGTCTTTTAATTGTGGTTCATGGCTTTAGTTGATAATAAATTGCACTGGAATTTAACGAGGACATAAAAGTGGTGATTTGAACTCTGGTCTTTGCTTTTTCAGCTCAGGGAGCTTACCCACAAGCAACAGGGGTATTTGGGGAATTAATGTCTCTCTTGTTTTGTTAGCTTCACCCAGAAGCTAACAACAGGCTTCACACTGTGGCAGATACTCTATAGACAAACGCTACTGATGTATAACTGACATGTCAGGAATCCATATGTGAGCAGTCAAAATGTGGCCGGGGAACAGCTGTTCCAGGGTGTTTTTGATTTCCTGCACAAGGAGTACAAAGAAAAGTGAGACAATCCGGGGCGGGGCGGGGCGGGGCGGGGGGGGGGAGGGAAATCACCCAAAAGGGTTTGCTTTTTGAACTTTTTTTTTAATTCCATCTGTATCTATTCATTTTTCATCAAGCTACTTTGAAAAATTCACATAGTGCTCAAAGGCTATATCCTAGATTTTGGATTTTTGCCATTTCAATGAGACCTTTACAAAATGAAGGTTTAAATCTCCAATTAAAACTTACCTCTGTAATGAAACCTTAATTACGGCATAACTACCACTGTCCCAAAATACTCTGTCAATCACTGTACTACCTAGGCACCAAAGAAAGGAAGTTTACATTGACTGTGTCCAAATAGAACGGTCACCTTGGTTCCACCTGTGGTGGGGTATTTAAGCTCTTTGGCTTCCATCTGTACCTGGGAATATAAAAGTGCCCACAAATTAAAAGTGATTTCTTTGAGCCTGCAAAAAATTTGATTCAAATTCTCAGTAAAGGTTTAGAATGTTCTCTATTTTTTCTGGTTTATTCATCCCATGGACCAGGGTCTCCACTGTGTTACACTACTTCTATGATATGGTATCTCAATTGACTTCACTAGAATAAGATTGATGTAACAGTGGAGACACAGGCCCTACCTGTCTGCACTGTATTTGAACTGATGAAGACGACTTAGAGGCAAAAGATCCTGTGTAACCCGTTACCATCCACTGAGCCATCCAGTCACCCAACTTTGATGTTGCAAAAACTTCTCAAATACTTTCTACACGGGACTCTAATGAGTTGCATCCTCCTGCTTGAACAAGGTGTTATTTCCTGCAGCTGAAGTGATAGTTCATTGGCCTTGAAGAAATGAGCAGTGCCCACAAGTTTTTATGAGCCACCATTTATTTTCAGTACTATAGCTATTATGCAGGAAGTCATTTACTATTAACATATGCAAAGCAGTGTCACCATTACTGACAGTACCCAGAAAGTTAGTACCATAGGGCCTGATTTCAGTGTTCAGAATTGAACTTAATCCAAACTATACATTGATCCTCCTAATATAGGCATGACTACAGAGCAGTGTTTTGTTTTTTCCAAACCATTAAGACACACAGCTGATCTATGTCTTGAAGAGGACAGGGGAATCAGACTAGAACACGGTCACACATTTTGTGACAGAAACAACTAACCAGTCATCTGGGTGCAAGCCAATATACCTATTTGAAAATAGGGCCCCATGTCAGTCATCAGATGTCTCTTGGCACATCTGTAGAACTGCCCTTCTAAGAGAACATCCATTTTTTGATATTTTGATCTGAGTCAGCTACAGGCATGAGTCTGATGGTGTCTGGAAACGACTTTACATGGCAACCTCAGCCTGTTAGGCGTAGCTGGAATTTAGCCTTTGTTACCAACTCAGTAACCCTCCCTGAAAATGTGTTGTTGAAGACAGATGATGAACAAGAAAGTCATTAGTCTCCAAAGATCATTTATGAGTGGGGCCCTACCAAATTCATGGCCATGAAAAAAACATCACAGATCGTGAAATCCAGCCCTCCCGCCCCCTATGAAAATCTGGTCTTGTGTGTGCTTTTACCCTGTACTATACAGAGTTCACAGGGAGACCAGCATTTCTCAGACTGGGGGTCCTGACCCAAAAGGGAGTTGCAGGGGGGTCACAAGGTTATTTTAGGAGGGTTGCGGTATTGCCACCCTTACGTCTGCGCTGCCTTCAGAACTGGGCAGCCGGAGAGCAGTAGCTGCCGGCCAGGCACCCAGCTCTGAAAGCAGCACCCTGCCAGCAGCAGCAGCGCAGTAGTAAGGATAGTAATACCACAACCCCCCCCTACAATAACCGTGCGACCCCCGCCACAACTCCTTTTTGGGTCAGGATCCCTACAATTACACCACCATGACATTTCAGCTTTTAATAGCTGAAATCATGAAATTTACAATTTTTTAAATCCTGTGACTGTGAACTTGACCAAAATGGACCGTGAATTTGGTAGGGCCCTATTTATGAGCAAGGGCCTGCCTACCATGCATGTGTGCCTGGAAGCATACCTACCCTGATGATAATGGGTCCAATGTCTGCCCACTAGCTTTAGCCAGCTGCGAAGGACATGGTTTCTCTGTCAGGTGGATGGTCACAATTTCCCAAGCAAACCTAAAACTGAAGTGAAAAAGTGAGAATGTCAGCTATTGTAAGTGGTAGTGTTATTCTCCAACTCTGAGCAGGTCAAAATGGCTGCACTCCCATTGACTGGGGAAACTTTAGAGAGAGACACTAACACTGCATTTACACTTTATATCATTCCTGCCAAAGACTCATGGTGAAAGTGTCTCCTCTACGTAACTTTGATTTCCTGCATGGATCTAGTGGCTTTCATTCTTTCTGCAGCCCAGCTGCTGGAACACAGCCCTCTTATTTCACCTCTCCATTTTTTCAGAAGGAGAGCTGTACCTCATGGTTGGAGTGGCTCTCGGAGAGGATTTACAGGGAGCAAAGTAGTACCATGCTTCCACGTCTGTGACCTGTACCTGGTGCCAAGTTCCACCCAGGCAAACATTTTCTACAAATCTACAATTCTCCCTTGTAGCTAATTTCCTGCAGATGGTTATTCCGAGGAGCAGGAAAGCCTGGGTCCTCCCTACACTCCAGGTTCCAGTTTAGTAACCCAAAGCTATTAAAGTCCCCACTCCTCAGACCACTTCCTAAACCTCTCTTGCAGAGTCCCCCACAAGCACTATTCTCAGCTCCTTTTGTACAGCAAGCCACCCTGCTTCATGGCCAGTTCCCCAGACCAACATTATCCTCTCCAGAACCCTTCTGTAGCCCATCGCTTACCCTCCTCCTGGCCCTTTAACAGTGATCATCAAATACCTTTATCAGCTTTATCCAACATTTCGAGCAACAGCATCTCACTCACTTCTTGTCCTTTTTTCCTAGTGAGCTAATAGAAGAGTTTTACCTTTTTCTCATCTTTATCCCCCATCGTCAGCTCTTTATATAGACTCAGTTCTTGCTTCCTCTACTTATATGCTTGTCAAGATTGATATACAGGAGTGCCAAGCAGTAAGGCAGTGCAAGCCATGGATTTGACTGCAGTGTAGTGCAGAACATCCTCCATGTGAGGGAGGAGGGAGAACAGTCACCATATGCCCTGTCCAGCATTCTAACAGAATACAGGGACATATTTCAAAGAAATGGGCACGTTCAGGTTAGAAACAGACCCTCAGCTGCAGCTCATGAGACTACCAAAATGCAATGTTCCATTAGCCCTGGGGCAGCCACTGAAGAAGGAACAGGCAAGTCTGCAAAGAAGAGGTATCATTACACTCATTGAAATTAGCACCGAGTGGATCAGCAGCCTAGTAGTGCTGAGAAAACCTTCAGGTAAACTGAGGATCTGCATTGACCCAAAACTACTGATCAAGGCATTAAAAGAAGTCACTACCCATTACTGATGGGGCACGTGCCAGTGGGAGCTGCGATTGGCCGAACCTGTGGATGCTGCAGGTAAACAAACCGTCCTGGCCCACCAGCGGATTTCCCTGATGAGCCGCATGCCAAAGGTTGCCGATCCCTGTCCTAGTGACATCTGGCCCCAACAGGTCAAACATTTGCATAAAAGACACAACAACAACGTTAAAAGGAAAGATGCATGGAATTTGGAGAGAGGCGCACAGGTTGCAGGAGGGAAGAGTTTGCAGGAAGCACCAGGAAGTCAGCCTATCTGAACAGGCTGGAAGGCTAATTGAAGTTGCAGCATCTCTGTTTATAATTCTCCTAATAAAGAGGCAGTTTAGTTTTACAGGCATGGGGTCCTTTCATGTTATTACCTGGCATGTGATACATGCAACATCAAGAGGTCTCCAGTGCAAATCCCAGCCCAGCCCTACTTACTTTTTAAAGCCTAGCGAGAGCACAGCACAAACTGGCATTGCTGCTTCTAAGCATGCTCTTCAAAGAGGCCAGGAGAAACAAAATTCTCTCAGAAATGTGTGAGGAAAATGCAAACTGCCTGGTATCCAAAAAAAGTCAGAGAAACTGCAAAAGTGATTTACGGAACTTTCCTGCAAAAGAAACTTGTGTCTATGAAGGAAACAATCAAGTATTAAAGCTGGAAAGTGGCACCAAAAGTAGGAGGACTGCCATCGCTGTGTGACCCCCAGGAGAAACCAGACTGCAGAAAACTGATAAATCACATTAGAGAAAAGAGCCAAGGTCCAAACGAACAGATGGCATCACTGAAAGGAATCGAGCATTTGAGGGTGAAAGAAAAGGGCTCTGCACTCATATTTCCAGGTGATAGGAGAGAGAGCAACAGACGTCATGAGCAAACAAGATTACAATAGCTGGGCTTTGGGCCATGTTAACAATGGGGCCTGTGTAAATGCAGCACACACAAATCGCCATATCTGAGAAAAACACATTGCTTTTTCGATGAAGACAGAAATCTGACAATGAAAACTCCCTGGCTACGCAAACAGGGAGCCCAACACATCCTACTGCTATTACAGCAAACAGAAGCTACACAAAAGGAGGGTGCACAAAAGCCATAAGTCACTTCTTTAAAATTATCTGCAGCTCATGACATGGCATCCTCCACTACAGAGAGCTGGGGCAGACCTCTTTTCTAGGCCAGGTCCTCTTTTTTAAAAAAAAAATAAAGATATGTTTCAAGGCGTGCTAGACTGCTGAGCCCACACACTCAGATACCAGAGTGATAAGCCCGGTTTAAAAACCAAAACAAAACAAAAGACTAGACTAGAATAGAAAGTGGGCTTCTAAAAGCTCATGAGGGATGGACAAAGTGGTCCAGATAAAGGCCCATCTGCCCACACATGCAGAGTAAGCCTTCACCCAAGCTTCCTTGAGGTTCTGGCATGTTTGTACAAGAGCTTGTGACACTTCCCATCCATCTCACCCTCCTGAGGGAAGCTGGTGAAGGTCCAGCCATTCCGCAGTACTCCCTATCCCCAAGTGTCTCTCAATTTCCTATCCTTCCACAGGTCTCTGTAGACACACAGTCCCCATCTCCTTGCCTTGTGGTGTCTTTTGTGGAGAGTTCTAGAATCTCATCCACGTAGGTATTCATGCTGTGCCCATCACCTCAGTGCCTTCACACGAATGCCTTCAGGAGACAGCTGACTTCCTCTGTATTTGCGGAGAGGAGTCAACAGGGATGCCATCTGTCTAATTGTACAAACCCAAACACCCTTGCTCCACCCCTTCCCCGGGGCCATGCCACTGCCCTGCCCCTTCTCTGAGGTCCCGTCCCCCACTCACTCCATTCCCCCTCCCTCAGTCGCTTGCTCTCACTCACTTTCACCGGCCTGGGACAGGGGGTTGGGGTGCGAGAGGGGATGCAGGCTCTGGGCTGGAGGGTGGGGCTAAGGGGTTCAAATGCAGGATGGCTCTGGGCTGAGCCTGGGGCAGGGGGATGGGGTGCAGGAGGGAGTTCGGGGTATGGGCTTTGCGAGGGAGTTTGGGTGAGAGAGGGGCCTCAGGACTGGTGCAGGGTGTTGGGGTACAGGAGGGAGTTCAGGGTGCAGGCTCCAGGAGGACATTTGGGTGCAGGAGGAGGCTGGGGGTTGGGGTATGGGAGGGGGTGTGGGATCCAGCTGTGTGGTGCTTACCTAAGGTGGCTCCCCAAAGCAGCTGGCATGTCTCTGCAGCTCCTAGGCTCAGGGGCAGCCAGGTGGCTCCGCACGCTGCCCTTGCTGCAGGCATCACCCCCGCAACTCCCATTAGCTGCAGTTCCTGGCCAATGGGAGCTGCAGAGTCCACACTCGGGGGGAGGGAGGGCAGTGCACAGAGACCCCCCCTGGCCACCCCTGCGCCTAGAGGAGCTGGACATGCCGGCCGCTTCTGGGAGTCACACGGCGCCAAGGCTGGTAGGGAGCCTGCCTTAACCCCACTGTGCCGCCGACTGGACTTTTGGCCTACTAAAATCTCCTGGCTTGCTTTCAATAGCAACCAGGAGACTGAGGCCGATTCTGGGAGACTCCCAGCCAATTCAGGAGGGTTGGCAACCTAGGAGTCAACCTAGTGAGTCCTTTCCTCCCACCCAATGGCAAGCCAAGCATCTTCTGGGAGGGCAACCAGCACGCCCATTTCTTCTGCAGCAGGATGGAGAAACACTCCTCCAGCCCTGCTCTGTCACTGCTGTTCCACATACATGAGCCCCTCAACGCTCTGAAGCTGAGACACCCACAATGCACTGGGTCAGCCTTGACTCTTAAATTAAAAAGGTCTATTATCATCAATATATGTGTGTTATATAGTACATTGTAAATGACTATGCAGGATGGCATAGGAGCGCTACACAAATACAGCAGAAGGAATGTTTATCACAGGATGGGGAGCAGGGGAAGCAAGACAGCTTGGGAAAAAAAGTCTTGAGGATGATGGTCCAAGAGGCTCTGAGTAATCCGACTCATCTGCGAGGTATGCACATGAAACAAAGGGTGAGCTAGTGCAAGTGTAGAGCTTTCGTCTAAGTACTTTCGTTCAAAGTCAGGCGTTCCACTTTCTCGCTAAATGAGGACATGAGTCATGATATTCACCACGGCAGTCACGCAACAAAGCTGCTGCATCAACAGTGTCAGCTTTTATTCCACTCTGTGGAAATCCAAGGCCTGATTCTCATTTATACTAAGGCCCATTTACATAGCAGCGTAAACTGGCCTTAAAGCGGGTGTAAATTACAGTTACATCCCTTTTAAAGCCGGTTTACACTGCCAGAGTTGTGTAAAGAGGAATCCAATCCAAGATATTACATTAAGGACGTATGTAACAGATGTTTGTGTGATGGATTCACTTTTCCACAAGAAACTAGATTTCTGGGGGTTCTAATTTTATCATAATAAAGTACAAGGCCATGTAACAATTTTCTTAATAGGATGTCAGTGTTTGTGTTATAGTTTGTAACTTAGCATCACATAAATATAATGCATAAACTCTCTTTTAAACATATGGCTAGGTCCTCAACTGGTGTAAAATGGCATAGCTCAGTGGAGTTAGTCTGGTTTACACCAGCTGAGTACCTGGCCCTTAATGTTTTCAGACTGAATTTGGTTTTTTCCATTTATGCAATATGGGCCTGATCTAAAACCCAGTGAAATTCATGGGAGTCTTTCCACTGGGTTCAATGGGCTTTGGCTCAGACCCTATGTGACTACTAATGAATAGAATTCGGTTATATCCAGATTCTGCTTTACTCTCTTTTTCTCTCTCTCTCCAGGAATTTCAGTGTGAATGTCTTTCATTGGCCAACTCCCCAACCCCCAAGATATGCCTTCCTAACAAGGCAGCTTAATCTGTTTCAGGGGAGCCCGCTAATGAAACTTCCCTCAGACAACAAAGACTTTTCTGGTTGAGCCTCTTGGTGACCTGCCCGTACAACTCATTAACCCCATGCAATCCCACTAGCCACCTTCTGCCTTCCAATAGGTGGGTTGCAAAGTGTCAGAATGTGGCTCATGGATTTGGCACAGAGATGTCCAAAATACTGTAGGCTTGCATAAATGTGTGTCAGTGTGTGGTGGAGGATTAGGTTAACATGGATTTGGGTCACCTGAAGGGAGCATCCCTTGCTTACCTATGGGCAGGGTGGTCACTGGTTATGTGACTAACAGCTGAAACATGTAAGCAGAGCCTTCTTTAATTAAAGTACCAATTACCACTTTTTGGAAGCACTCCCAGAAGAGCAATAAGGTAACTGCAGAGAAAACAGAAGCACAACACGCTTCAACTCTCCTTTATATTTATCAATTCCATTAAAGATCATCTTTTTTTACGATTATATATATAATCATAGTTCACTTGTGACAGGCTAGAAAAGGAAAAGTTCAGCAGGAGTAAAAAAGGTTAGAACTCAAACAGCCATTCATTTCAATTCATAATTAAACAGTGGGAACAATGTACTGCTTATGAGGACGACATCTTCCCTGAGAAAACATCTGCAAAACAGACTCACCTTTTATGGAATGCATGTTTCTTGAGCACACATCTGTACCTTAGAGTAAATGCTAATAATGTTCATGTGTCAGTCGTTATGGTAACATGATTTTCTTTTTCATCACACCGGCCTAATGCCTAAATTAGTTTGGAATTGTCGATACTGCAATTTCTTCTGTCATTTTCAAAATCAGCCTAAATTGGGTTGGTTTATTTCTTTTTTCTCCACACACAAATCTCTGGCTTCTTTCATTAATTATTTGGCTCTTTAATGTATAAAAGACAGAAGGAAACTTATAGGATCATGTTAAACAATTGAAAATGGGAAACATAAGAATGATGCATATTGCTTTCATTATGTGGGAGGCATGGAATAATTATATAATGAATGGGAGCAAGGTTATAACAGATGTGCACGATGAAACACAAAGGCAGCAAGAGACTATTACTATTGGAATGTGCTTTGGAGTCCATACAGATTCAGTACACACGATATAACTAGAGATAGGCCCGAACCAAAATCCCAGGCCTAAACACCTCTGAACTATGAAGTTGGGAGATTGACATCCAAACCACAATCTGGATCTAGATTTCATGGTGGCCTGAGATTTCGCTTATGGGCCAGACCAACAGTATGGAAATTAACAATCCTGAGTTTTAGGAGAGTTTGAAATCTGGATCTGATTTTTGCAGCTTGAGCCCATCTCTGTGTATAACTATAATTTACTATCTGACTATACAAACATACAAATAGACTGTGTTTCTACCAGTAGAGCATATATAGAGTGGGACGTTCAGAGACACTCATCATTGTGCTAACTGTGCTCTCATTGAAGTTAACAATAAACCTAGCTGATATGTCTATGATTCTAAATGCACTGCATCTGAAAAACTGTACAGTATAAGTATATAACTATAAATGCATTGCAATCATGTGCATGTGAAAAGATCTATCTTAGAGATTGTCAGGAATTTTCTGTCAAAGTTTTTTTGATGTTGTTTTGTTTTAGAAAACGCAGTTTTTTCAAAATCAAAATTTAATTTCAATTTTGCTAAAAATTTTCAATTTTCTATCAAGGAAAACTGAAACAAACCATTTCATTTTGGCTTGGTTCAACATTACTCTGTTTCTCCCAGAGCTGCCATGGTAGCTGATGGGAATTGTAGTTTGGGTGGTTCATGCCCCCATTCTCCTCCATGGGCTGAGCTCCCAGGCTGGACAATATCTCTCATGCTGTACCACATTTGCCCCCCTGGTTGAACTGTTGCAGTCCCTCATGGGATTATGTGACCACAGTGTATTATGGGAGTAGTAGTCTGGCTGGGGAGCCCAGCTCATAGAGAAGGCGGCACCCCAGTTGAGGGAGACACCGGTTAATGTTGAACCAAGATTCAATGAAATGTTTCAGTTTGGTTTGACAAATCAAACCAAAACATTTTTACTTGGAAATGACAAAACATCTCCTTTCAGTTGGAAGTGTCAGAACAAAACATGTTGACGTTTCCAAATCCGAATTCCTCTGAACTTTCCACTCGGTGAAAAATGGTAATATTTTGATTTTTTGTGTCCGAATTTGGAATGAAAACAAATTTATAAATAGCAGAATTTCCTGTGACACAGAAATTCCAATTTCTGACCAGCTCTTTTTTATATATATATCAGAGGTCCCCAGACTTTTGGGGTGGGCCCCCCCTAGGGGAGCACGGAGGAACTTGAGGGTGGTGTGTGGTGGGGCCCAGGCCAGCCTCCACAGGGAGTGGGGAGAGAGCAGCACCCAGCCCCGCTTCGCCCTGAGCCAAAGCTTCACTCCGCTCCTTGCTCCGCCCATAGCCCAGTTCCAGCCCCACTCTGCCGCCTCCTCCACCCACTAGCCCAGCTCTGCCTTCATTCCCTTTCCGGCCCCAGGCCAGCCCCAGCCGCAGCTCCTCTCCCATCCCCAGTTCTACTCCCAGCTCTGCCTTCAGCCCAACCTCCTCTGCTGAGCCAACTGTGCAGTAATGGAGAAGGGGCACGGACAGATTCCATTACTGGTAATCGGGGAGGCAACTGGAAAAGTTTGGGCACCACTGATATACACGCACACACACACACACACACACACACCACACACACTGCACTGGCAGTGAGTGTACTCTGTAGGGCTGTAAGTACATTTTTTTAAATTAAATAACAGATGTGGGGCAATTCCGAATGGAAGCCACTTTTCTATTTCTCCGACTGGGTAATATTTCCCCAGTTGCTCCTTCGCTTAGTCAGACATGTCTGGTGTGGGACCAGGAGCCACTATAGATTTTTACATGAATATGTTCCTTATATTCTGCATGGGATTCCTCTGTCTCATAAGCATCTCTGATCTGTCCCCTCAGTGCAAAATTAATATATATTAAAAATGAAAAAAAGCATGAAGGAACAAAAGCTTACTGTGTTATATGCTACCCCTTAATAACACTTTACCTTTGGAGAGACCATTTAGCTAATGAAAAATAGTTAACAGTATTGGATGGTGATTAAGTTTAATGGGGCTGAGACCAAGGTAGAGAAGATAAAGTTACAAATGACACTCTGCTGTAAGAGCAAGAACTGCGCCTGCTTGGAGCAGAACTTTGACAGCAGGCAGCACTGCTTCTAATTTACACGATGCTTCACTAAATGAAATTTTGAATGTATTAAAAATTAAGACTACTTGTGATGGGGGTCCACTCACCATGCTGGTGCCCCCTGCTGGCCGTCTTGGGGATTAGCGCCACAGGTTGGTACGCTCTCTCCCAATGAGAAAAGGAGGACTTGTGGCACCTTAGAGACTAACCAATTTATCTGAGCATGAGCTTTCGTGAGCTACAGCTCACTTCATTGGATGCATACCGTGGAAACTGCAGAAGACATTATATACACACAGAGACCATGAAACAATACCTCCTCCCACCCCACTGTCCTGCTGGTAATAGCTTATCTAAAGTGATCATCAAGTTGGGCCACTTCCAGCACAAATCCAGGTTTTCTCACCCTCCGCCCCCCCACACACAAACTCACTCTCCTGCTGGTAATAGCCCATCCAAAGTGACAACTCTCTTCACACTGTGCATGATAATCAAGGTGGGCCATTTCCTGCACAAATCCAGGTTCTCTCACTCCCTCACCCCCCTCCAAAAACCACACACACAAACTCACTCTCCTGCTGGTAATAGCTTATCCAAAGTGATCACTCTCCCTACAATGTGCATGATAATCAAGGTGGGCCATTTCCAGCACAAATCCAGGTTTTCTCACCCCCCCCCACCCCCATACACACACAAACTCTCTCTCATGCTGGTAATAGCTTATCTAAAGTGATCATCAAGTTGGGCCATTTCCAGCACAAATCCAGGTTTTCTCACCCCCCGCCCCCCCCCACACACACACAAACTCACTCTCCTGCTGGTAATAGCCAATCCACCCAATGGTGCCTCGCCCGCCGTCACGTCTGCTCTCTGACCCACATCACTCCTGGGACTTCAGCATCCTCTTCGTGACACGGCACATGTCACCATTTGTGCTCCCCACTTCCCAGGTTTAGTACTGCAGTCCAACTGTCCAGCCACTTCCCCAGTAGTGAGTACGGGGGACCTGAGCCTGCCCCACTACTCCAGGTCCCGACCCAGGGACCCTCTGAACCACAGTCACTTACTGCATTTCTTTGCCTCAACTTCCCTGGGCCACTTCCTGGCAGCCACAGCACCCTACTCAGTCCCAGCAGCCACTCCAAGCAAATGAAAATCAGAGCTGTACACCATGGTACATTTTGTCTATTCCACTCAAGCAGCAATTTCCCCATTCATTCCACTGGCCTTTCTTTAGTTCCTTTTTCCCATTCTCTTCTCTGGACCCTTTTTACTCTCTCTCTAATGGGGATATCACAGATGCAGGCAATACCAGTGCAGGGCCAAGGTACACAGTAATGTAAATCAGTTAGAAACTGGGTAGAAGTGATAAAGAAGTGTAGAGCTAAAGAACGTGACATTCACTGGGTGTGCAAAATGAGTACAACAGACACCCTACTCTTTCCTTACACCCTCCTATTAGTTGTTTTTCCTGCCATGTTCATGCCCCATTTTTGATCTTTTAGCATATGTTCCATTCACACCCACTGAATGCCAATTTGGTGCATGTTACACTATTTTACCAATTACCACTGACACCTAGTCTGCAACTTGTGCCACTGAATTTGACTCCAGTTACATCAGGTTTGAATTTGGTCCATTAGAACTTTGCCACTGGTCCCTACTGAGTAGCCCCCAAACTCAGGGGGAACTAGAACCTCTCCTGTTTAGCAATCGCCACTGCATCACTGATTGCTGGTAATGCCTGTACAACAGCATAAAACAGCATACAAATAATAAACACACAGCATTTCACAGTGATCCTATTCCTGTTGAGACAAATATTACACTTTACTGAGCAAAATTTATCCTCACTTATATGGCATTTCTAGATTTAACTCCATCTAAGATGTGATCATTTACACTGTCATAACATGTCTTTTAGAAACAGTCCCCATATTATTTGCAGTCATCTAAAGTCTGGAATTAAAAATCCAACCTCCCTTCTAGTAGGAAAAAAAGAAAATCTCACATCTGGCAGACCTGGGTATTTATTATACTTTATAAAACTCGATGCTTCTGTTATACATGAGACAGGCAGAGACGAGGCCCCCAAAGTGTTATTTCCTCACTAGAGTGAAACAAGTGGCTTATTCAGTAAGTTTTCAAAGAACAAAGGCGAATGGATTATCTCAAGAAGTTAAATGTACAGAAATCCACTATAGTCTACTGTAGATTTTAACTGCCTAGCGTATGTGAGGGGAGAAAAATCTATAAAATCTATCATCATGGTGTCCAGCTGGGATTTTACACTTCTCAAGGAAATGTGAGCTGTGAACCACCAACAGCTGCTTTTCTACCAGCCTATGAAATTACCCACCAAAGGAAAGGGGTTTTCAGATATTCTCAAAATACTGTTGTACAGCCAGGAGAAACCCACTCAACTCTCCCGGCCAGCTAACCCAAGTCTGCTCTACAACCTTTTCCAGCACAAGTAAGTTGGTCGGGAGTGTGATGAGGTGTGATTTCTGACCGACACAGCTGTGCTAGCAAAAGCCCCCACATCACACAGGCTGCACATCACACAGGCAAAATGGTGCTTTTGCTGGTACAGTTTATTTCACTCAGAGGGAGAGAAGTGGGGGCTAAAATAAGTTATCCCAGGTAAAGTGCTCCTAGTGTGGCCTTTAGGGATGTGACTGAAGCTCATTAGATATACCTGAGCTAGTTTTAATCTAACTAGCTCAGGCCCCGGAGCAGTGAAGCCATCAGCATGGTAGCTCAGGTACCAGGGCAGTGCAAGCTTCAATGCGGGCCGTACAAGCCAGGTTAGCAGTGCCACAAATTCACTGCCCTGATACCTGAGCTAGCAAGATCAAAGCCAGATTGTTTATGTCTGTACAGGCTGCAGCCAGACCCTGTGATTGCTGTGTCAACACAGCCTCTGAGTCGGTCAGAAAGGTGAATTTAAAGCTACGAGCCAGATCCACGGCTGATGTGGATCAGCATGGTTCCATGAGTTTAAATTGGGATTCACATTGCGTTCATGCTCCCTGAGATGAAGTTAATCAGAACTGCATCAATATACATCGGCCAAAGATCAGTATCCAGTGCTTGGACTTTACGTAGTGAGATGTTTCCTTGGGTGAGTGGGTGAAGCACAGGGAAGCAGAGCACAGCCGATGAGAGTAGTGAAATCTGAATGGCTTGCATTAATGGAGGCGATTTTTCTACCTCACTTCAAAGAACTGTACAGCTATAAGACTTTGCTTTTAAGACTTGGCCATTGTTCTTGCTGACAAGACACCCTTTTGTTCACAAAATTACATCAATAAGGCCCTTTATCTCAGGGAAGGAATAGGAGGTTTGTGCTAAAGCACCTTGATGTAATCCATCCCCTTTGTTTCATAAGTTACAGCTGTTACAATGGAGCAAGTTAGCACTATTTGTTTTACAATAAACCACAAGGTTCAAACATTCTCTTCACAAATTAACAGGTGAGTTTAGACACTCAATTCTGTGGACAATAACAACTGAACAATAAGGAGTTAACAATAAAGAGAAGTTGAGGGAGGCAGGGGGAATCACTAATGAACTGCGGCAATTTGGCATTTGGTTTTAGAAGACATTCCATGGAGCAGAGGCATAGAACATGTGGTGACAGCACTGTTAATCACCGTGGGACAGATCCACAGTGGCAGATCTGGCCCTAAGAATGCAAAGAGCTGCTCCAAAAGATTGGACTCACCCCCACTTCGCCTCCACAAGGAAAGTTTCAAGCCCAAGTGTGTTTTGGAGGCCCTGTGAGTAGGTTATAATTTTCTACTCACAAACCCATCTGAATTATGACGACTGTGCTATATTTTATGTCCTTTCAGGACGTACCAAGAAGCTAGATAGGACAAGATGACATTGGAGCTGTTGTGATTGACCAATAGCAACTGTTCTAGCAAGAGAGACACTACAGCATCCTCCAAGACTGCCATGACATCCCAGGAGATGTGCTGCCTGCCTGAGCCTGCATCTGAGATGTTACAAAAGGTTGCCAAGGCTCATTCATCCCTCTGATCATGACCCCATGCTGCTTATCTACGTGGGCACTAAATACTGCCTGAGCAGATCAGCAGTGACTGCGGGGCAGTGAGAGGTGGGGTGAAAGGTTTGGGGTGCAGGTTGTGTTCTCGTCCACTCTCCCAGCTGAGGGTAAAGGCCCCGGCAGGGACATGCGCATCCTGGAGATGAATGCATGGCTGCACAGATGGAGTCTACCTGAAATTACTATCAGATGGGTGCAAAATTAGTTGACAAACCATACTCAAAGAGTATTTATCAATGGTTCACTGTCAAACTGGGAGGGCGTACCCAATGGGGTTCCACAGGGGTCAGTCATGGTTCCAGTACTATTCATTACTTGGATAATGGAGTAGTGAGTTTGCTTATAACATTTTTAGGTTACACCAAGATGGGAGGGATTGAAATCACTTTGGAGGACAGAATTAGAATTCAAAAGGACCTTGAAAAATTAGAGAATTGGTCTGAATTCAACAAAATGAAATTTAATAATGACAAGTGCAAAGTACTTCACTTAGGAAGGATAAATCAAATGAACAACTACAAAATGGGGAACAGCTGGCTAGGTTATAGTACTGCTGAAAAGGATCAGGGGGTTCTAGTGGATCACAAATTGAATAGAAGTCAACAATGTGATGCAGCTGCAAAAAAGGCGAACATCATTCTGGGGTGTATTAACAGGAGTATCATATGTAAGACACGTGAGGTACTCAGCCCTGGTGAGGCCTCAGCTGGAGTACTGTCCCCCGTTCTGGGTGTCACACTTCAGCAAAGATGTGGACAAATTGGAGGGAGTCCAGAGAACAGCCACAAAAATGATAAAAGGCTTAGAAAAATTGACCTCTGAGGAAAGGTTAAAAAACTGGGCATGTTTAGTTTTAAGAAAAGACGTCTAATCGGGGATCATTTTTTCTCCATGTCCACTGAAGATAGGACAAAAAAAAATGGGCTTAATCTGCAGCAAGGAAGATTTAGGTTAGATATTAGTGAAAACTATCTAACCATAAGAGTAGATAAGCTCTGGAATAGGCTTCCAAGGGAGGTTGTGGAATCCCCATCATGTGAGGTTATTGAAAACAGGCTGGACAAACACCTGCCAGAGATGGTCTAGCTTTACTTGGTCCGGCCTCAGCACAAGGGGGCTGGACTGGATGACTTCTTGAGGTCCCTTCCAGCCCTACATTTCTATGATTCCGTGACGTTGCTTAAACTCCCAGCCCATACTGTGGTCCAGTGCCCTTTACATTCAGCATCTTGTCCTCGCTGACTAGGTTCTTCCCATCTCTGTTCACTACCTTCACCTCCACTCTCATTTCAACCCCTCTCTCTCTATATATTGCCCAAGGCTTGCAGCCTCCCAATCACTATTCTCTCCTCTAACTGTGCTCTTTATCTGTCTCCCAGTCTCACCTTTCTGCCTTCTTCCATGTTATGTTCTGCACTCAGAATAGCCTCCACAGCTTTTTTTTTTTTTTCTGCTGGCCCTGAGCAACCAGAGACCCAACCACATTTGCTCTGATTTGGAGAGATCTTCGCCCCTGCGCGTGCCTGGCAGAAGCAGTGTTCCCGTTCAATTTCTCTCTATTTGCTGTTGGTTTGGAAGTCGGCAAATTCACTTCCCCTGCAGCTAGTACACAGAAAAAAGGAATCCTTTAACATCGGAGACCAAAATAAAGGCTGCAACTCCTTCCATAATCCATCTACAGCAGCAAAAATATGCAGCAACCCAATGGCATCAAATTAACAACTGAGCAGGGCTGTGAGCTCATTAGTGGAGAGTGCAAGCAATTTTTAAACAAGCTACAACTGTCAGCTAATGACCTTGGAAGACACAACTCCTCCCCCGAGAAAAGTCCACATCAATACAGAGTTGACAGAGTTGGTGACAGCTGAGTGTGTCACTTATAGGCCTTTTATCTGACAGAAAGATGCTGAAAAATAAGAGGGTAAAATCAGGGAGGGCAAATCAGTGTAATTCAAGCACTGCCTTGACATCTTATCAGTCATTTAACACCACTGCAACTTTGCTCAGCAAATGTATCAACTTGCCCTTCAAAAGATCAATTTATCCAAGCAGCAGATTCTTAGTATTATGCAATATGTGTTGGTAATGTCCATAAAAGACATTGTGAAACCATGTGAGAACTCGCATTCACCAGACACCCGTGGCCATCTCCCTTGCACCCTGCCCAGTGATCATGGCTTTCCATGAGCCAAGGGCAGGGGCAGCACCAGGTCGTGCTGCCCCAGGAGGAACCCAAGAGGGAGATCGTGTCTCAGAGTTCCTCTGCAGCTTCTCCTGCTTTTAAAACAAAAACAAAACAGACCCTGTTCTGCACACACTTCTTTCCTAGGAAGATGATGAGAGAACAAACATGTGGCAGATGTTAGTCACATCTCTTAATGCACTACTGGAAGGTGCTCAGATACTGTGGTGATGAGAACAATATAAGAAACTAAAAAGAACAGGACAAGAAATTTGGCCCTAATACATCTTCCCGGGGGCACCGTCCAACATCCCAATTCTTAGAGCAGCTTCAAACAGCCTAAAAGAGAGAAACCTCCCACCAAATTGTTCCATCTTCTCCCCCTGAAAACCAACCCAACAACATGCACGGGCTAAAATCAGTCCTAAACCAGTGAGAGATTTGAGGTCCAATAGCCCATGAGCTCTCAAGCTAGAAAGGGGACCAGAGCTGCAGATAGTGTAACTGGCACAGCTCCGTTGAAGTTAATTTACACCACTGTGGACCTGGCCTCAGGAAAAGTGTTATGCCGCTGGAAAGGGGAAATTCCCAAAGTCCCAATGGAACATTCAGCACTTGCCTCTAGTCTCTTCAAAGCTCCCAGGACATTGTAATTTCAAGTCAGCACATTCTCATGCATTGAAAAGAGCTCAAGGCATTTTGAGAGGTTTTTAAAATTAGTTTTCTCATTGTCTTCTTCAGACAGTTGGACTTTCTGGTGCTAAATGTAGCGGCGGAGGGATTTCAAAAGAAAAATAGGCGCAATGAAAAAAATTTCAAACTCTCCACAACACTTTAAACATAGCTTTTCTGTTAAATATATTGTACATACAAAATGCCTGCTGGATGGGAGTGGTATGACAAAGGTTTTACTGGCACTTATCTGGGATAAACTTGATAACTCACTAATGGCTTTGCCTTTCCTGAGTAATGGGACGATCCCAAATTCATGCTGACAAAGCTTTTATAATATCCCTGCACTATGGTATTGTAACATCGTCATAGCATCACTTTTTCTCCATGTATCAGACAGGGATCACAAATGATCAAATAAATCAGTTAGCCAATAAAGTAAGCAACCATCCCTAGTCTAAAGCTAGCATCCTACACTTCCACTACTTTTGCAGTCTAGCGAACAGGGCACTGAACTGGGATCGGACGCAAGAAACCCAAGTTGGCCTACTGGGTATTCTTGGGTAACCTGTACCTCAGTCCCCCCTTCCTTAAAATGGGGTTGTGATACTGACCCCCTTTTAAAGAGTTTTGAAATCTACAAATGAAAAGTGCTAAATAAGGACAAAGTATTATTATGAATTATTATCGTGATGTAACTCAGCCTCCAGTAGTCAGATGGTCTTCGTGACCAAGAACCAGAGGTCAATCAATAAACTGAAAGATAATGCGTAAGTATGTCTCTTTAAATACACAGCGACAGGCTAGCTGTTCTCTGTGCATCCTCCTCAGCACTGACAGAAGTTATGCCAAAGAGAAATAAACATCTCACAGTAACCATTATTCAGTTGCTAATACTGCAGCCTAACTTTCTTCTGTGTGGTGTCTTTTCATACAAACTAAAGCTCCAAAGTGCTCTGCAAGACTAATGATAAAGTTTTCATAAACTCAAGTAATAAATGTGAGATCAAGAAATTCGGAGTAAGAAAGAAAAAAAATATTTTCAACTGAGATCTGAAATGGGATCGTGAGTTGAAGATATTTTTATATGGCTACAAATGTATTATATTTATATGGGTATATACCATATGTATATCACTATAAACACGCTGTAGTTAAATGGTTTTCTACATGGCTATGAATGCACTATATTATATATATATATAATGTGGCTATGAATGCATTGTATTTATTTGGCTATATACTGTATGTGTTTGGCTATAAAAGCATTATATTTTCTTTTAAAAAAAAGAACACATCACTCAGACCTGGCTATAGAAACATTGTATTTATATAGCTCAGGAAGATTGTTCCAAATGTTAACAGCTGCAGAAGAGACCTGTTGCACACAAGCAATGGTTACATTTTCCTGTGTTTGTCTGGGTGTCTAGTCTAGACGGTACTTTTGAGTGGAGATAAGGGATGTTTTGACTGGATTCTGTTCATTCAAACAAGAACAATTAGGAAAACTCCCTAGGCTGGACTGTCATACCCATCTTCCAGAATCCAAGCTCATCTTTAAAGAGCTTAGCTACCTTTTCACCATGAGCAAAATAGCCACAGATTTCTTCAATAAGTATGAAGACAAATTGCTCAGCATGGACAATTTGGGGATGCACTGGCACAATCTAGATCAAGGTCGTCCACATACCGGCTAAAATACCAGAGCAAACTCTTGAGCTAGTGTCTGCAAATTTTCCTTTGACCAAAGTATATTCCTAAAGCACCGCAATCCCTGCCCAGTGGCACATTTGGACTGGTATAAACGGGCACATGTGCACGGAAGCTGTTACTCACCCTGCGGAAACCACTGCAAAAGCCATTCATTAAACTGCCTTTGGCAGGAGACAAGAGAATATGTATACATTGGCCATTCCCTAGCTACTGGAAAGCCAATTTAAATAGAGTTAAAAACTGTTTTCACTGTAAGAGTAGCTTTATGGAAAACACAATGGGCATGTGATAATTGATAAAAGACTTAACTACTATATGTAGAAGCCAAAAGTCCAATCAAAGGGCAGTATGCTAGTCCCCGCTGAATGATTTTCCTGCAAAAAGAGGTACAGGAATCTGGTTTCTTTCTGCCTCAGCTAACCAGCATGCGCCCAGACAATACTCAAGAGAGTTTGGTGTACACAGTTTTCAGTCTCTAATCTGTCAGAATTAGTAAAGAGGACCGTGAACCTGTAGGGAAATGAACAGCACAATCTGAACACGTTTCATCTTCCACATAAGATGTATGCCAATAAAAATACAGCACATAAAAATTGGCTTGGACTTTAAACACATTGGAATAAAGAGGTGGCCCTGGAATAAAGAGATGACTCTATGTTGGCTCTTACCATTTAGAAATCTTTGTAACTGTCACTTGACTGGAGTTGTGAGTCTCGGACTCTCCTCTCATTTCCTGGACAAGAATGCAAGGGACAGTAGGGAAAATGCCCCTCTTGGAATGGAAGTCATCACTAAGGTTTAATTTAGGATTTCTGGGATTTCAATGCATTCAAGTTGCATATATTTCTGTTCAGAGTCTGAACCAGAAGCCTATTGTATAGCTAAAGACACCAGAGCTGACCAAGAGCATGGGTGAAATCCTGGGTCCATTGAAGCCAGTGGTAGTTTGGTTTGTAAAGCACTGTGGGTTTGTAAAGCTTTTGAGATTGCCGGGAGCCACTTGGTGAAAGAGAGGTATCTGGGTACTAAATCAAGACAGACACAAAGGGGTAGATGCTTAAAGGCTTCCCCACACAGCTCAGTCAGTCCACCTCATTCCCAACACACACAAGCAGCAGCTCATTCTTAGGCCTCTGCTGAGCCAAGCATTCAAAAATATTGCAGTGTGCAAAATGGGATCTTGGCAAATCCAGCTCTAGCTGTAACGCAACCTGGGATTTGAACCAGGTCTCCAGAGCCGAAAGGCAAATAATGTGTGCCA
Source organism: Eretmochelys imbricata (assembly GCF_965152235.1). NCBI lineage: Eukaryota > Metazoa > Chordata > Testudines > Cheloniidae > Eretmochelys > Eretmochelys imbricata. The sequence goes on from NC_135577.1 coordinate 117,197,116, forward strand.
CACCCAGCCTTCCAAAAAACCCCAAAAGATCTGATCTGACCAATTGCATTTGGCAAAGCAGTTGCTAGCAGGTTTAGTGTCATGGCCCGGTCAGCAGGGTGTAGAATTAGTTTTATGCTTTGTCATTCCGATATTGGCTGCAAAGAGTAAGGTTTCATCCAGACATATCCGCATGAAGATGAGAAGTGGTGCTGAAGAGCCAACACTCTGGAACAGGCCAAGGATGGCTATTCTGATTGGATGGGCTATGTACATCATATATTGTAGGTTAGGTTGCTTATTATTAAGGTTGCCAGACACTCCCTAGTTCTAACACTTGCCTGTTTTCAGTTGCTTATAACTCTGCCAAACTTTTAAGCATTTGGGCTGAAACTCTCCATGCTGGATGTCAGCCTCGGGCTGCTTTGTTCTGCAAAAATTCAGCAAAATAGTTCAGTTGTTTCTGAGAATGAGGCTAGGGAAAATACACATTGTTTTGCCCATGTTAAAAATATTCTAGTACCATTTTCTTTGAAAGTCTCCAGTGGCTCTGTAATTTGGAGCAGGGACTTGAAATTTGACAGCGGGGTGGCCTTTGCGTCAGGAATGTGCATTTTGCCCTCTTCTTGAAAATCTACTCAAATTTGGCTAAGTTGTAAGTCTTTGACAATTGCCATTTAAACATACAAAGTGCTATATAATGCTAAGCACGCTGAAAAATCAGGTCCTAGCCACCTTGAATTGGGTACCCAAAATTAGTGGATACTTTTGACCTTCATCTCTCTGTTCCTCAGCCCCTCACCTCACTAGGGTGTTGTGAAGATTAAAGAATGTTTGTGAAGCACTCAGATACTATAGTGATGAACACCATAGAAAAGCCCATGAGAAAATTAATTATTCTGTCTTCAAAGCAGGGTTTGAATTGTGTGCAGTGTGACAAACTGGGGAAATGTCTGTATTTTTTCTTAGGAATAGTGTATGACTTGGTTTCTTTGTTCAGTTTTACATTGCTGCCTGACTGAATGCATAGAGTAAACAAAGGAGGCTGTAAATGGGGGTGGTTAAAGAACCCAGGAAGGGTGAGACAGTGGCATGGCCCCTCAGGTACCTGCTTCAAAGGAGTTAAGAAAACAATGACTAAGCCATCAGTTGGAGGTGGAAGCTACTACCAAGGCACCATTCAGTTTAAGATGTTTTTTTTCTGAAGACTTGGGCTGAGGTCAAACGACCCTTGGGGTTAAACAGTGTCAGAAAGGGAGTGGGTAAATGGTCACCGTAGCTGGAAGCTGACAGAGAAACACAAGAGTCAGCACGGTAATAAATCATACTTTGGTTTGGAGAAACTGCTTCCTTGTCATCAATTCAGAAGTGTAGGACTGGAAAGGACCTTGGTACGTCATCTAGTCCAGTCCCCTGCACTCAAGGCATGACTAAGTAATAACTAGAGGATCCCTGACAGGTGTTTGTCTAACCTGTTCTTAAAAACCTCCATCATTGGAGATTCCACAACATCTCTAGGCAATTTGTTCCAGTGCTTGATCACCCTGACAGGAAGTTTTTCCTAATGTCCAACCTTAACCTCCCTTGCTGCAATTTCAGCCCCTTGCTTCTTGTCCTATCCTCAGAGGTTAACAAGAACAATTTTTCACCCTCCTCCTTGTAACAACTTTTTATGTATTTGAAAACTGATATCATGTCCCCTCTCCATCTTCTCTTCTCCAGACTAAACAAACCCAATTTTTTTTCAATCTTTCCTCTCAGGTCATGTTTTCCAGACCTTTAATCATTTTGGTTGCTCTTCTCTCGACTTTCTCCAATTTGTCCACACCTTTCCTGAAATGTGGCACCCACAGCTGGACACAATACTCCAGCTGAGGCCTGATCAGCACAGAGTAGAGTGGAAGAATTACTTCTTGTATCTTGCTTACAACACTCCTGCTAATACATCCCAGAATGATGTTTGCTTTTTTTGCATCAGTGTTACACTGTTTGCTCATATTTAGCGTGTGATCCACTATAACCCCCCAGTCCCTTTCCACAGTACTCCTTCCTAGGTGTCATTTCCCATTTTGTATGTGTGCAACTGACTGTTCCTTCCTAAGTGGAGTACTTTGCATTTGTCCTCATTGAATTTCATCCTATTTACTTCAGACCATTTTTCCAGCTCATTTTGAATTTTAATCCTATCCTCCAAAGCATTTGCAACCCCTCCCACCTTGGTATCGTCCGCAAACTTTATAAGTGTACTCTCTATGCCATTATCTAAATTACTGATGAAGATATTGAACAGAACCAGAACTGACCCCTGCAGGACCCCACTCCATATGCAGTTCCAGCTTGACTGTGAACCTGATAACTGATAACGACTGTACTCTTTGGGAATGGTTTTCTAGTCAGTTATACACCCATCTTATAGTAATTCCATAGCTTGTTTATGAGAAGGTCATGCAAGATAGTATCAAAAGACTTACTAAAGTCAAGATATACCATTTCCCCCCATCCACAAAGCTTGTTAACCTGTCAAAAAAAAAAAAAGCCATGAGGTTGGTTTGACAGATTTGTTCTTGACAAATCCATGCTGACTATTACTCATCACCTTATTATTTTCTAGATGTTTGCAGATTGATTGCTTGATTATTTGCTCCATTTTCTTTCTAGGTACTGAAGTTAAGCTGACTGGTCAGTAAATCCCCAGCTTGTCCTTTTTCCCCTTTTTATAGATTGGCACTCTATTTGCCCTCTTCCTGACCTCTGGAATCTCTCCCGTCTTCCTTGAGTTTTCAAAGATAATCGCTAATGGCTCAGATATTTCCTCAGTCAACTCCTTGAGTATTCTAGGATCTATTTCATCAGGCCCTGATTACTTAAAGACATCTAACTTGTCTAAGGGTATATCTACACTGGCAGAGTGACATCGCCAGCAGTCACATCGCCGCTCAGAGAGCACTGAAGGGAAATCGCCGTTGTGTGTTCACACTGTCAGCTGTCTGAGCAACAGCATGTTCATACTTACGGCACTTGCATCGGTATTCAGAGCAGTGCCCTCTGGGCAGCTATCCCACAAAGCATCTCTTCCTCTTCTCCTGCTAACAGTTGTGGGAAGGGGGTCGCAAGGCATCCTAGGTCCTGTCCCAATGCCCCGTGATGCATTGCTTCTTGAAATCTGTCGTAAGTATCATAATTCCTATGGCTGGAGTGCAGCTGGGACTGGACAGCCTCCTCCCCCCAAATGCTGATGAGGTCCAGCAGCTCGGCATTGCTCCTAGCGGGGGATCACCTGGTGCGTGAAGCAGGCATGGTCACCTGGAAAGATGCGCTGAGACCATTGCACACATCACCGAGCAAACAGGAAGGGGACTTTCAAAATTCCCAAGGAATTTAAGGGCTGGGGCAGACGGTTGGTCACCTGAGGGCAGGACAGTAGAGTTCAAACTGATGACCAGAGAGGTGAGAATAGGCATTGTGGGACACCTCCCAGAGGCCAATCACAGCACTGTAATCGACCAGGGTGTCTAGACTGGCACTGTGGTGCTGTACCCACAGTGCAGAAAGCTGTAAGCCTCTCGTCGGGGTGGTTTTTTTACAGCTCTGCAACTGTGTGGTTTCTGCACAGTAAGTGGCTTGGCAGTGTGTACACCTCAGGAGTTACAGTGCAGAAAACTGCTTTACCGCACAGAAACTTACCAGTGTAGACAAGGCCTACGTCATTTTTAACTGGTTCTTTCCCTAATTTAGCCTCGGATCCTACCCCATTGCCACTGGCATTCGCTATGTCGGATGTCTGATCTCTGCTTGCCTTGTTGGTGAAAACTGAACAAAAACGGCATTTAGCACTTCTGCCATTTCCACATATTCTGTCATTGTTTTTCCCCCTTCATTGAATAATGGGCCTACTCTGGCTTTGAGTCTTCCTCTTGCTTCTAATGTATGTTTAGTCTCAGAAGCAATGCATGGGGAGGGCATGCGGGGTTACGTGCCCTCCCCATATTTCTGCCAGGGTTTATATATATATGTGTATATATACACACACAAATATTTTTGGGCAGTGGGTTCAAAATGCTTGTTCCCCACCCCCCCACCTCCCACACACACACTATCAACAAGTATGCATCACCTCTGGTCTTCATTGCTTGGTACTCATTTGTAGTCATTGCACACTGTTAGCGATTACAGGCTCCCAAAGGGGTTGTCTGGCAGGGTCCAAGCCCAGTTGGACCTGCTAGGTAACAGGGTAGGCAGCATGGGAGGTGTAAACCCAATGACCAAGCCACAGAGTGGTTATATTGTGGGATCCCAGCCCAGAGAGATGTGGAGGCCCAGGGCTGACACTTGAAAAGAGGATACTCGGGGGACTAGGAAAGGGTCTCAGAAGGGGCAGCCTGCCTAGGGACCATGACATGAAGTAAATAAGGCCACACACTGAACAGAGGAGAAAACCAAATATTGAATAGCTGCTCAGTGAGCACCATTCATTCTGTGTAGTGGATGAGGCAGGGGTGTCTTTGGAAAAATTAGTAAGTGATCATGCAATTAAAGACTGTATCACAATGCTTATACACAAGGGGGCTGAATTAAGGTTGCACAGGCAACCTTGATTCTGGCATTTCCTAACTTTTGAGTGCTTGACTATATAACCTTAATAATGTTCTATTAACATCGTTTTTATAATGTGTAATCTATATCTATTCGTTATACATGTATAGAGAGATCCTTTCATAATCATCAAGCATTTATAGCATTGTACTTCACCCAGCACTGGGGCAGGACCCAGTAATCTTTATTACAGCAGTTACAGGACAGGTGCTGAAGAATACCTCACGCAATTAAAGCAAATGTGGGATTTTATGTAAACAATAATGTAATAGCTAGGGCCTTACCAAATTCACAGTCCATTTTGGTCAATTTTCACGGTCATAGAATTTTAAAAATCGTAAATTTCATGATTTCAGCTATTTAAATCTGAGATTTCACTGTGTTGTAACTGTAGGGGTCCAGACCCAAAAGGAAGTTGTGGGGGGGGGAGGGGTCGCAAGGTTATTGTAGGGGGATCGTGGTATGGCCACCCCTCCTTCTGCACGGCTGCTGGCGGGGCGCTGCCTTCAGAGTTGCGTGGCCGGAGAGCGGTGGCTGCTGGCTAGAAGCCCGGCTCTGAAGGCAGAACCTGGTGTGGTATTGGCCACCCTGATTTCTGCACGGCTGCTGGCGGGGCGCTGCCGTCAGACCTGGACGCCTGGCCAGCAGTCGCTGCTCCCTGGCCACCCAACTCTGAAGGCAGCGCAGAAGTAAAGATGGCAATACCGCAACCCCCCTACAATAACCTTGCGACCCCGCGTGGCCCCTTTTTTGGTTGGGACTCCCAGTTTGATAAACAATGGTCTCCCCCGTGACATATGTATAGTGTATGGTAAAAGTACACAAAAGACCAGATTTCCTGGCGGGAGACCAGATTTCACGGTCCATGATGCGTTTTTCACGGTTATGAATTTAGTAGGGCCCTAGTAATAGCCCATACTGGTGTTTGCCCAGGACTCTAACCCCTGTGAGGTGGGGAAAGGAAATAACAGAATGGCCTAGTATTTCATAAGAACGGCCATACTGGGTCAGACCAAAGGTCCATCTAGCCCAGTATCCTGTCTTCCTACAGTGGCCAATGCCAGGTGCCACAGAGGGAATGAACAGAACAGGTCATCATCAAGTGATCCGTCCGCTGTCATCCATTCCCAGCTTCTGGCAAACAAAGGGTAGGGACACCATCCCTGCCCATCTTGGCTAATAGCCATTGATAGACTATCCTCCATGAATGTATCTAGTTCTTTTTTGAACCCTATTATAGTCTTGGCCTTCACAACATCCTCTGACAAGGAGTTCCGCAGGTTGACTGCGTGTTGTGTGAAAAGCCTTTTGAACACGTTCTGGAGAAACTAACTCTGAATCTTCTGTTTTATATAATAGCTTCCATTGCCCATTATTCCAATTTCCCCTGAAGCATCTCCAGGCTTCCTCCTTCATTATCCTTTATGCATCCCAAAGCCACTACACTTTCCTCCTGTGAATCGCTCCTTAGAACTCACCTCTGTGATGATGCCTACAAAGCACGACTATAGCTATGCAGCACGTGGGCTGTGACCTCTGCTTATTGTATGAAACAGGTTCATTTCAGTGCTACCTTGCCATTCCCCCTCTGTTTGTTTTACTCCACTTGTTGTCCTTCACCATATGATTAGACCTTAAGCTCTTTGGAGCAGAGACTGTCTTTTTCTTTGTTTACTATATCTGCATGCAGCACCTCTCACAGTGGGGCCCTGACTCCTGAACAGAGCCGCTAGGCCCTACCACAATACAAATAAATAACACATTTGAGTCAAATACAAATGTGTCTATTACACTGCTTTGTTCACCAAAGGTTTTTATACTTTGTTTGTTTTTGCTTTTAATGATAGTAGGGAAAACCCCACTAGTTTTACATACCAAGAGGGCCTGGCCATTTCTTCCTTCCGACTTAGACTTCAGGAGTAATGTAGTACTTCTGATAAGCGCAGTTTCACTTTGTTAACAGTATCTTTTTTCTTTCTTTCAGACCTCTGCTTCTGTTCTTCTTGGGGACATTTGCCATCTGTTTCATAATCTCACCATTATCTGATGTTAGGACTCAATGACCTTTGTAGACTTTAATTAAAGTTTCTTTCTTTTTAAATCATCTTCATCAAATTCAGGCTTCCAAGCCACGTCTCTTTTGAATATTTTATCATTCTGACTGCAAGGAGATACATGAGAGAAATATATTAATTACTTTTATTTTATCAAGCTGATGAATTAATCCATGATTGGATATGAAAAGGGTAGAGGACATCTCCCAAAGTCTATATAGATGTCGTGTTAGTCATTTTATGAGTCACTTTACAGTTTTTACATGATTTAAGTTTTTAGTTGAAAATGCAGCATTTAGCAGTTCAATTGAAATGTGTAACCACATAGTTAAAGCATTACAGTGACTAGACTTTACTCCATTACACAAAGAAATGGGATTTCCTTGCCAAGCAGGAACCCACCTTTTCACATGTACTCAAAATGGCCCCTGTGAGCAGTGTAGTCTGGAAGGAAGATCCAAGGGTTATGGCACTAGCCTGGGCCTTGGAAGATGGAGGGTCAGTTCCCTGTTCTGCCAGAGACTGCCTGCCTGACCTTGGGTAAGCCTCTGTGCCTCAGTTCTCCATCTGTAAAATGGGCACCATGGCACTGCTCAACCTCACAGGGGTTGTGATCATAAATACATTAAAGACTCTGAGGTGCTCCAATGCTAAGGTGCGGGGGACTGTATAGGACTCCTTAGGAAGAAGCAATCATTAGTTGCATACCAGCGGTGGGTCATGACGTTTTTGACACGAGGCACAAATCACAAAAGAGTCATTTCCACCCCGCAAATTGTATCATTTAATAACTATTAAAATCTTACCTTATTTATAGTGAAGAAGCAGCAGGCAGACCCAGGAGCTGGAGCCACCACTGCTGCCATATGGACCGGCAGCAGGGGGGAGCGCATCACTCACGGCAACCCTGCGCTTGGTGGTAGCTCCTTACGCAAACGCACAGGGCCCACCTGTGAGAGAGCAGGCCATGGAGGCATAGGACTCAGGCCTCATCGCCGTATGCTGCAGCCCAGGCTTAACTGCTACAATCCTGCCATGGCCTCACCGAGCCGTGGCTACCACAGCAACACCCTTATCAAGTGACTTCTGGGGATGGCCAATTGCCACAGTAGCAAGGCAGCTTCGTGAGGCAGTATTAGCCACACAAGATCTGAGCCTCGGGCAGCACTGCATTCGTCGACCCCTCTGGTGTCATGTCTCGCTACCGGGGAGAGAGAGTTGTGACATTTAAAGCAAATCACAATTTGTCCTTAAATCTGGGTACAGTTACCAATTAAATAAAAAAAGAAGATGCTAAATGGATTTTGCAGCTTTGGGGAATTCTTAGGCAAGCCGCCCCTCTTCCATACTAACCTGCACAGTGCTTCGCTGCACCGTCGTCAGAAATGGACTCCCTGAGCCACATCCACAGCTGGGGTAAATCACTGTAGTTCTGTCGACTCCATTGAAGTCAATGGAGCTTTGGCAATTTACCCTCACCGGGGAACTGGACCTAGAAGTCCAACTGTGCTCCCATGGAAGTCACTGCTAAAGCTGCCATTTATTTCACTGCATGCGGGATCGTGCCCAATGCAAAAAAAGCCCTGGATTTATGCATGAAAATACATCACCCTATCATTTATACTGACTGGCTCCCCTTGTTGGCTGGCTCAGTGAAAGGTGGAGGTCTCTGAGCTCAGCAAAAGGACCGGAACCGCATGAGCGTGGAGACCAGCGGAGGAGCACCTAAGTCGTCCGTAGTCATGCACATTCTAGGGGTGGTGCCACTCCTTGCACTGTGCCTGGTCTGTGGATAAACTGGGGGATTTCAGGGTCTTTCCTGTCCATCCAGCACCTCCCCCGGGCCCTAAATTCCCTGAAAACAACACATAGAATTTGTCTGGGGAGTCAGGGGCGCCGGAAGAGGTGGGGACCCAGGGGCTCACTTTTATGCCCTCCCACTTTTTATCGGCCGCAAGGGCGAGCAATGGTGGGGGGGGCAGAGAGCAGCGGGGACGGGGTCTTGGGGGAAGGGGCAGCACGAGGGCGGGAGCTCAGGGAGAAGGGATGGTGTGAGGGTGTGGCTTGGGGACCGGGCCGCAGGGAGAAGGGCAGTGCAGGGGGTGGGGCCATGGTTTGGGCTCTGCCCCTTCCCCCTCCCACTTTTAGGGAGCTTCCACCACTCCATGGGGTGGGGGCGGTAATGTTCAGAGATGTTGTTGTGGGTAAAGCACAGGTCTAGAAGTCGGTAAGCTCTGATCTTTCCCTTGAATTTGCTGTGCAATTTTGGGCAGCTCACTGAATCACTACGTGCCTCAGTTTCTCCAGCTGTAAAATGGGGAAGATGCTTATCTAGTTTCGTAAAGCGCTATGACAGCTATGGTTCAAAGTGCTCTATGCATGCCAATGAGCAACTACTTCATTAAAGCTCTTGGAGTGTCCCAGAGGCAAGACACTCTATATAAGTGGACAGCCCTGTCCACTGACCAGCTGGGTGACCCTGGGCAAGTCATGTCAACTCTCTGCACCGGTTTCCCCTCCATGTTTTGTCTGTTTTGTCTCTTGGACTGAAAGTTCTCTGGAGAAGAGATGTGTTTGTACAGCGCCTAGTACCGTGAGACTGATCTCAGCTAGGGTCTCTAGGCCCTACTATAATACAGATAATCATTTTTAAATATTGACTATTAAATATCACAGTGAATGTCTCTTTAATGTTGGTCTTAGGAAACGTTACAATGTGGCTCTGAGTCCATTTTTCTAGTGTTCTGTTCATGAAAGAGTTTTTACAAGGCTCTGAGGTCTTTTGGAACCATCAGTAGCACTTAGAACAAGTCTTGCCCTCACCACACATTCTGTGCCCCATGCTGCTGTCTAAATAAAATAACCTCCCTCCGTTGTCTGCAGCCTGATAAGTGCAGTTCATCTCACCGATCAACAAGCGTATGAAATTATTCCCTCCCATTCAGCAACTCTCCCCAGATTTTGTGATACAGCCCAAATGAACACAGTCTCGATTGGTTTTCCCAACATAGAGCAGCCAGCTGTGCTGTGGAAACAGGTGTAATTGCATTTGTTGCATTACCCAATCATACTCCCACATCCTGCTGAAAGTGAGCCATTAGCACAATTTATAAACAGACAGGTAATCTCTTCTGCTTGCCCTTAAAAATCATTTTGCCACTGGAACACATTGTGATTAGCAGATACCAGGAGATTGTCTTCGGCAAAGCAGTAAAAAGCTTTAAGTGCCCTAGATTGGTTTTTGATTGACTTTTCAAGGAACAGCATATCAGAAGAAGTCCAGTAACTTCTCCCTGTGGTATTTTAAATGCATATAATAGTCAGAACTGACAGACAGTAATAAGCCTAGGAGACAGGCAACTGAATGTTGTTTCATTTCCACTGGTGAAGAGGTCTCAGCAAGGGGTCTCAAGTTTAAGACAACACACAAATATTCAGTGTCAAGATTTTCCTTCCATTCATGCTAAAGCCTGTGTGGTCTGATCTTTTCCTCAGTTTAAAATTTAGGACAAGCATCTTAAATGTCACCGGTCAAATAATGTAAATAAAAAGTGACTTCCTATTAGGAATGACCTGGTGAGATCCTCTCATACACCCCACCTCCTGGAATCTAATCACTTTCACACAAAACATTTCAGCTGAAAACTTGAAGTAGCTGGTTTGTACTTGGAGATTCCAGCATGGCCTGAAGTAGAGTGGGGAGAACGAATCCCCTTCCCATCATACATTAGACAGACATGCAGCCACCCCGGGTTTTTCTTTCAAGTTGTGAGAATAGAATGTGAGTTTCTTAGACCATGTGGCTTACTTACCATGACAGATTCTCAGCACCAAACCTTGGAAGGCTACTCCTCGGCTTTGCATCCTTCTCAGCATCAGAAAGAAAAGAAAAGAAAAGAAAAGAAAAGAAAAGAAAAGAAAAGAAAAGAAAAGAAAAGCCCTCACTGAAAATTCCTGAAAATCCGTAACACATTTGTTAAAATAAATGAGGCTGGTTTGATGTTCTCACCCAGCTCCATCAAAGATATTTTCTGAGAAATAACATTTTTTCTCATGGATATTTTCTAGCTTCTGGGTGGAGTCCTCCACCTCTAACTCTACCCTGCCAACGTAGGGCACGTCTACACTGGTGCTGGAAAGTGTAATTTCCAGCTCAAGTGGACATACCCACACTTACATCTTAATGGGATCATAATTGGGGTGGCTAGCCCATCCCACTGCTTCCACAGCTACACTTCTTTTTTTAGCACTCTAGCTCAATCAGAGCTAGCGTTGGTATGTCTACCCTACCAACTCCAATGTATACGCACCCTTAGCCTAGTTCCAGCAGGTCCCAACTCCCTGTTAGAAGAACCGCTACATACCAGATAAACTGATGTGGTGTGTGGGCCCTTAGGTTGCCCTGTTAGCACACTGCAGTATGTATAACACAGTGAATGGTATGGGAGCCAGGCTTCAAACAAGGCCTAGATCACCTGCCACTTTCCTGGGTGCTTGGGCAGAAGCTGGAGAGTGAGATATTCCCCACTTTCTGAAAAAGGGATTTTATCCATTCATCTCTGCTCTTGGTTGAGGGCTGAGGACTCCACTCAGCCTTTGTAGTGGTGGGTAGAAGGCTTTGGGAGCCTTCTTCAGCTCATACAGAGTCAGAGGCAGTTTTGGTGGCATCCTCTCTCCTCTCCTGGTTGGCCACATAGCAGGGAGGGCATGGAATTTTTCGGATACCTTTCTACAGCTGTGAGTGTCAGCAAGCCGGGCTTCGCCCCAGCTCAAAGACATGTCCTGCCCCACCCAGTCTCAGTCAAGGGGGTTTATTTCTTTAACAGAGATTATCAAACAGAAAACAGTCTTAACTCCATCCTTGGTCCCAGGTTCCAGGGCCATCCCTCCCTGGGGTCTCTGGCACTTCAGCTCCTGGCTGCTTCCACCTCAGTTGGCTCTGCTCCCTTTCTGGGCTGCTTTCCAGAGCCCCTGACCCCTTGATCCAGGGATCCACTACAGGGGCTAGCTGCACCCCAATGGGGCTTTCCTTCTCCAGGGCTCAACCTGTCCTGTCCTTCCTCTTCAGCTGCCTCCTACCAGCCCTTAATAGGCCCGATATAGCCCAACCCTCTTTAATTAGCTGGACTGGGCTCAGCTGTTCCGGTCCAGGGGAGCTGGGCTTAGTCTATCCACAGGGACCAGTTACCCTGTAACAAGCTCCTATGTGAGCAAGAGAGAACCCAGTGCTCCAAAATGCTGCCCCTTCTTTTATGCTGAATTCAGACTGATGCCTTGAGAAGAAAGAACTGAGCTCCGACCCTACTATTGAGACAGACTGACCCACGGCATGAGCTGCTGCTCCCGTGCCACAAGAAGTGGATCCACATTTTTTCCAGTGCCCGGTGTTCCAAATTCACTAGGTCCTGTCCAAACTTATGTCCTAGACCCTGGTGCTGTCAGTATGCTTGCTTGATCCACTACTGCAACCCACCTACCCACACCTCAAACACGGACTTGACGCACCTGGTACCCAAAGCAGACTGCAACAGTATCAGTGAGGAATTTTCACAGCTGGAAGTGTGTTCCCACCGTGTGGGGAACCTCTGAGGAAGAGAAGGCGGTCAGTGTGATTTCCACCACAGCTGGCAGAGCCAGGAACCTTCACAAGAGCAGTTAGAAGCAACTTCCCTGACAGTACCATACGCATCACATTCACTCTACCAAGGAACAGACCCTTGTGAACAGGGGGCATAAGAGAACAACAGTGATTTGTGACAGAAAAAAGTGATGTTTGGGAACCATCTTTTAGCTCTAACACATGTTTCCTTGAAAGGGATAACATGTTGGTTTCCCTCCATACAGGCAAGGAGGACTCATGTTCTGGCACAGTTGGACCATAGCCAGGGTACACAGCTGATTAATGTATGCTGGGCCGCAGGCTGGAGTCAAACACAGCTGCACCAAGGGGCAGATTCTCAGAGATGCTGGGCACCTGCAACTCCAATTTATTTCAGATGGAGTTTCAGGTGCTCAGTCCTTCTGAAAATCAGGCCTCAGATGCCCATGGCCTTACCTACAGTTAGACTCAAACCCAGTTTGCTTAACCTAGAGTATTTAGCAATGCAGCATTAAACTGGTTCAGTTTAACTTTGTTTAGATGTGGTGTGGATGGCCAGTGTGGACACTAGCCTGGAACACTGTGGATAGGGTGACCAGATGTCCCAATTTTATAGGGACAGTCCCAATTTTTGGGTCTTTTTCTTATATAGGCTCCTATTACCCCCCACCCACAGTCCCGATTTTTCACATTTGTTGTCTGGTCACCCTAACTGGGGACCTGGCCTGGAACAACTTTTATTCATTTAGATTTATTTCATAAACAGGCACCTATACAAAGATTCTAGGTGCCCTGACACTTAATTAGACCTACTGATGAAGAGCACTAAATAAGAGCAAGATATTATCATTATTATATCAATATAATCATGCCACGAGCAGCATCAAAAAGCACAAATTCAGACAGGGAAAATAACAAAGCTCAGCCAGCCAGTTCCAAAAAGCTCCTTTCCAACCCCACCTTCCCATCATTTCGAGAACATACCCCCCTTCCCACATCATTCTGGGAATATACATGGTTTATAACATCATTTTACCATGATTTCTGTCCACAGCAGTTGGCCCAGCTAGGTTAACTATGTTAGCCTGAATTGAACTGATGTTAAACCACATTAGACAAATTCTTGCACAGTGTAGACCTACCCAATACACAGTAACCAACATGCTTCAGCTTTAGTGTAGAAAATAAATAAATAAATATCATCTAGCACTTATGAAGTGCTTTTCATCTTCAAAGTACTTTCCAATCAGTAGCTAATTAATTCTCAATGCCCAGTGTGAGCTAAATCTATATGTATTATGCATTAACATATATACATTATGTTTGATCTTTTTCTAACAAGTCCCTCTAGTCCAGAAAATTCACATAGAAAACAGCACAGGGAAAAAACAACCCCATCTTTGAAATCTGAGAAGATTTCAGGGTCTAGGACAAACCCATTTGTATGTCACATTTAAAGTAGAAAAATACTTCTTTGGCAATTCTATCCCTACTAAGGGATTGGCTTTCCTCAATTTATATTTAATAAGTGTACCACCAAAAATATTTAATGCATAACATATAATATGACTAGAATCACTCTAAATAATATCTTATGACTTTAAACATGAATAACTCATTGTGATTACTTCTTTTGAATTGCATAGTATACAGAAACTGCTTTGGGTGTTGTAAATGGTAAAACTGTGTATGAAATAAATAAATATAGTATTTGTGAAATAAAACCAAATCATTTCTGGGAAAAGAATTGCCCATCTAAATGCATGTCTATATTTTTTGGGAAACCGTAAATATTGTTGTAATAAACTTTTGTATTATATAATGTGTACACTACAGTATAGCAATATGACAGTTTTATTTCTGGGGAATTGCCAAATCAACCGAACAAGATTATTGCAGACAAAAATGACATTTACAGCTTTCAAAGTAGCATCCCTCTTGGTTTTTATTCAGAGAAAGTGAAGTCCTCACAGCCCGTTTTGGGACCTTTACAGCTTGGTTTTCACTGGAGGATTTGGTAACCGGTTATTTTTTCCCTATCAGAAAGATCTGATGGTTGCCTTCTTTATTAAGTTCTGAAATCTTTGGGACCGATCCTGATCTCTTTACTAACTTGAGTATCTCATTGGCTTCTGTAGGGTACTCCAGTATAGCACACAGATTGAGACCCAATTCAGGAAAGAACTTAAGCGTATGCTTAATATTTAATTGCACGTTTAAGTCCCATTGAAATCAATAGGACATAATGGCATTCTTAAATGTAAGCATGTGCTTAAGTTCTGTCCGAATTAAGAACTGACGTAAGAACCTGCATAGGGCTTTCTTGAATCAGGGTCTTCACCCTTCATTTGTACTTAATCTGATACTACACACAGCTTACAGGAAAATGTCCCATTTTACAGGTATGGTGTCGTATGAGACACATTTTAGAACAACAATTATAAATAGCAAGGCCTGAATCTTCTGAAACAAATCATCATGCCCCATCTGTCACGTTCCTCTGTACTAGATACTCATGTTCTAATTACAAGACCTGAACATGTAACTACTTGGTCATCAGGCTATTCATTAGTTGCAATGACTGGCTGTGGTCAGTTTGTAATCTCTGAATCATCTTCTTGTTCTATATATCCACCATCTGTAAAGTTTCTTCTGTTGGCTGTTCTTTTTGAGGAACAAACTGTAGATGTTGATGGTTTCTGTTTAACTCTCCACTGTCGGTCTCGATCACATATGATCAGGGCGCTGAATTCTTTTTCTTTACAACAGCTGGAGTTGACCACCCCTTTTCTCCATCCAGATTGATACGAACATGGTCACCTGGTTTTAGATGTAGCTGTTCTCTAGCTGAGTGTTGTCTATTGTAAAAGTGTTTGTGGGCTTCTTTTGCCTTTTTATCTGATTTGGCTACTCTCTTCTTGTCTGGCCACTTTGGAGACAGATTTTTTTCCAAAGTTGGAACAGTGGTTCTGACTTGTCTTCTCATCAGGAATTGTGCTGGACTATATCCAGGAGCTGCTATTGATGTTGATCTGTAACTCAGAAGAGAAAGGAATGGATCTTCCTGCTGTACAATTTTGTTGGCTGTTTGTACAGCTCTCTCAGCCTCTCCATTCACTTGTGGGTAGTGTGGGCTGCTAGTAATATGATGAAAATCATATTTTGTTTGGAATTACTTATATTCTGCTGCAGTGAATTGTGGTCTATTGTCCATCACTATTTGTTCGGGAATACTGAAGTGAGCAAAAGTGCACTTCAATTTCTCAACAACAGTGAAACATGTTATGTCTTTCAAAGTACATTGTTTATATATACCTGGAAAAATAGTCCACAATGACCAGGTAATTATAGCCTCTGAATTAGCATAAATCTGCTGCAAGTCTCTTCCAACATCTGTCTGGTAGAGGTGTTGTTATTAAAGTTTCTTTGTGTTGTGTTGGTCAGTTATTTCTGTAATGGTCACACACACAGATACTTTATTCTTTATGTCCTTGACGATGCCTGGCCACCATACTGACTAGTTGGCCCAATCACAGCACTTAGTTAGTCCTTGATGTCCTTCATGTATGAGGTGTAGAATTTCTCTTCTCATTTTGTTTGGAATTATGATGATGCTGTCTTTAATCATGAGTCCATTTGATATGCTTAGTTGTCCAAGCACCACAAAGTAGTCTCTTGTCACTTCCTTAGTATCCTTTAGATACTTGGGCCAGCTGCCCCGAATATAACTTAGAACTTCCTGAAGTTGCATGTCTGTTGAGGTTGCTTTTTGAAGCTGGTGTAGTCTCTTTTATGACACTGGTCTGTATGCATCCACAGCATTCACCTATGCTTTTATGTCATCTTTGAGCTCATGGGTAGTTGACCGCACTGCTGGGCTCTGTGACAGAGCATCTGCTACTACCAGATTTTCCCCAACAACCTATTACAAATTGGGCTAAATCACATTAACCTTATCAATAGATGCTGGTATCTCAGTGGTACTTGATCCAGGTGTTTTCTGATGAGGGTTACAAGCGGTTTATGTTCTGTTATCAGTGTAAACGAATCCAATGCACATAGATAAGCTGTAAGAGTTCTCACCTTCCCATACACTTGCCAGGCACTCCTTTTCAATCTGTGCATATTGTTTTTCTGCTTCTGTCAGTGGGTGAGAGAAAAATGCAACTGGCTCCCCTTTAGAGCCATGTTGTTGTAACAATATACCACCTAGGCCATAGTTTCTTGCCTCTGCACTGACCCATTGTAGGTTTGTACACGTGATAGTACTTGAGAGTTGGAGCTGTTGAGATAACTTCTTTTACCTTTCTAAAGGCAATTTATTAATTTGTGCCCCAGAGCCAAGATGTGCTGCACTTTACCAGTTCATTCAGTGGTTTTGTCACCGTGGAAAGGTCTTGTAGTAACAACCAAGGTAATTTACTATCCCCAGTAGATGTTGTAGTTCTGGTACATTAATTGGTGAATTAAATTCGCAAATTGCTTTTACTTTGTCAGGGCTAGGACTGAGTCTGTCTTTGTTTATTGTCTGTTCCCAAAAAGTCAATTTGGGGTAAGTGAAAAATGCATTTTTCCTTGTTTAGCTTAAGTCCAGACTGATTGATTAGGCTTAGGACTTTGTTGAGAGTTTTGTTGTGTTTGTTAACAGTTCTGCCATCTTTCTTTGGAAAATTTCAGGTGCAGTAGTAATCCCAAAAGGTAATCTTCAAAAGCAAAATCTCCCAAAGGGTGCGATAAATATAGTCAGTTTAACATTCTCTTTGGCTAAAGGAATTTGTCAGAATCTGATCAAGGCATCCAGCTGGGAGAAAGCTTTAGCTGCTTTCACTTTGGAGAGGAAGTCATCCAGTGTTGGGAGGATATGGTTTTCTCTCACAATTGCTTCATTAAGTCTTTTAAGATCCACACAGCTTTATATTTTTCCATTATAACTGGTACCACTGGAACACACCAGGCTGCTAGATCAGTGATTTTTTCCATTATGCCAATTTATTCATTCTCTTTAACTCAGTTTCCCCTTTATGAAGTAATGGGATAGGACTCTTGCAAGTATGTACACTATATGGTTTAGTATTGTCTCTATAGGTAATTTGTACTTAGTCTCCTTTCAAAAGTCCAGTATCATCAAATATTCCATTGAGTTCTTCCATTTTTCTCATGAGGCTTATCATGGCTGCTATTATGCGGCTGAGAAGGCTATTGGTCTGCAGTCCTTTGGTCAGACACATTCTGAATGTATAGCTTTTATCTTTGTAAGTTGTTTCTGTTGTGAACTGGCCCATGCAGTTCAGAATATCTCCAGGGCTAGTCATAGCTGTGTCAAGTGATTTCCATTCTGGGAGGGGTTGAAGGTGACTGCAAGTCACTTCTGAGATGACTGTGATGTCAGCTCCTGAGTCAGTTTTAAAACCAATAGTCTTGTCATGAATATTCGCTTTAACTCTCCAGGCAGGTTCTATGTCACCACATGTGACAGATCCCAGAAACAATAGCGCTTGATTGTCTGTAATATGAGTCAACTCCCAGACTGCTTTCGTGCAGCATACAGCTGCAAAATGTCCATATTTCATGCATTTATTACACCACGTGCCTCTGGTTAGCCATGCATGATCTCTTGGGATATGACTTTTTCTATACATTGTGAACATAGGCTGGAATTTGTCCCTTTTAGCCTGGGAATTCTCACTCCTTGACGCAGGGGTTCTATGATAACTTTTAATACTCAAGTGTCTGTTTACAATTTCTAAGCTAATTTCAGGTTTTTCAAGTTGTTCTAGGTTTTGCTGTTTCACCAACTCAGTCTGCTTTGCTCTTTATATAGCTGTGCATAGGGTTAAAACTTTCTTTAATTGTAGCTGCTGTGAAAGGCCTGTATCTGTTTTGCAATTCCCAAAATCATAGTTTTCAGCAAATATATGTAGAGCTCTTATAAAACATTCAACATTTTCCTCTCTTTCTTGAATTTACTGGTGAAAACACGCTCTTTCATACACCACATTTCTCTGAGGTATAAAGTATGGAAAAAACATAGCCAGAACCTTTTCATAGTCATCCTTATTGCTGTCTTCAGTAAAGGCAAAGGATTTAAAGATACGCTCTGCTTGCTTCCCCATAGCATAAATTAAAGAAAATACCTGCATGTCTCCAGTTTCTGTGTGGAGCTTGTTTGCCATTTGAAATCTTGCAAAATAATGCTTCCAGTCTGTCCACTGTGAAGGTCTGTCAAAGCTAAAGTTCTCTGGGTCACTGAAGAGTGGCATGTTGAACCTGCAAACTTTGTTGCTTTGTTCCTTCTGTCTACAACCTTTGTTGCTGTTTCCCTCCTGTTTCTGTTCTTGGTTTACTGCTGACACCATGTCACATTCCTCTGTACCAGACATGGACAGGCTACAGTGCTTACTTGGACACTCCAGATGTGTTCATCATAAGATCCTTTAATGTTCTCTCAGGTATTGCTCAGTTTAGCATAAATAAGGTATTTTATACATTACCACCTAGTGACTGAACAGTATAATACAGTTTAATATTCCATTACACTACCCCCCACCACATCACTATTCCTGTTGTTTTGCATTGCTTGAGTAACTCAAAGCCAATAGGAAATTGCCCTAAGTGGCCAGCTGGGAAGTCCCCTTGCATGGCTTGGTGTAAAACCACTCTTTGTCATCCCACTCCTGGTTCCCCACAGCCTAAGGGGCATTCCAGGAGAAGGTAGGTGCATGGCCAGGGCAGTCTGTCCCAGCCCTCCTGGGCAGGCAGAGTGACTCCTAAGGTACCACTTAGAACTGCTCTAATGCAATCAGGGCTGAAGAATGCCACACATGTGTAAGGATGGCTCAGGATCTGATCCCCTGTCCTTTATACCAGAATACATCAAACAATAGAGTTGCACTGATGTGAAGCCAGTGTAAAGGAGAGGCAAATCGGATCCTACAGTCTCCTTAATTCTATTCTCACTTCCTTTCTATCCCCACATTTCTGTGGCACCCATCACTATGGACTAGCCAGGGGCTGGGGGTGCAGGGGGGAGGGGCACAGACATGTCTCTCAAATCTTCTCCAGCCTCCAGCTTTCATTTAAAAAACAGAGACCCTAGTTGTTATGGTGGCAAGGAAAACACAACTTATGCAGAGATGTCTGACCAAGTTTGCAGAGAGCCTAAAACAATTGCCCCACTTATCTGAATGGATTTTAACTCCAATGTCCATGTGCTATGTTCAATGTCAACTTTGCGAACTATTTCATAGTTCCTCAAAGCACGTAAGATGGGGAAGGCTGTATCATACTCTGATGAGCTACCTAAAGTGGAAAGGGATATAAACATGGGCATTTATCAAAACATGGTTGGTATAAAGAAGGCATGGTTGGTTTTATTGTCCTGAAAGGGGACTCAACTTTCAAAAACTCAGGAAGTGCTGGATTAACCATTGAAAACGCCCACTGTCTTGCACTTGCACATTTAGCCCACTGCCTGGTCAGCTCCAATGTTCCCTGAAAAATGCAGTTGTCAAGGTGGGTCATGGTTATGGAGGGGTAGTTTCTGAGATATTCAGAAACCAGAGAAAGCCTTGTAGTTCTATAGCCATTTATAGCACTGAAATAAGGAGTAATTCCAGTGATTTGCATGGTGTTAACTTGCGTGTACACTTGGCATAAAGAAGCAGAATCTGATCCCATGCTTTCTGCAAAGTGCTATAAAAGACGAAAGCTTTAAGACAACAATTGCACTGTTTACAGCACTGGCTCTGTGCAATGTCTTGCAGGACTCCACATCTCAGACCTGGGGAGCAGATCAATTTTTCATCCTGGTAGTAAAAAAGAAAAGGAGTGACTTTTCCCTAAAGGCAAACTCCAGAAGACGGTTATTATGCTGCTCTATTGATTGCAAAGAGGTTGCTTAAAGGAGGTACAGAGGAAACCTTGTGCTTTCACAAATGTCTGCACAACCTGAGTTATCTGAACCTCAATTATCCCAAACTCCTGTTACCCGAAACGACAGCTTGACCCCCAGTATCTGTTAATTACATGGAAAGTTACTTCTGTGAGCCAAGCCCTCAGTTATTCAACTGTCTTCAAAAGCTCCCAAGACATTCAAAACCTTGTGGTGGTACCACAAACAGAAGTGTTCAACCTTGTCCTATATACATGAAAGAGACAAAAACTCAATGGCAATAGATAAAGTGGGGGGATTTTTTAACCTTTGAGACATTAGTGTAACAGAAAGGATGACAAGGGTAGAAAGGTGCATTTGATCTGTTCTGAGGTATGTTTTCATTGTCAAATATCTTTAAAAAGTTTCTTTTAGAAGGGAATCTCTTAGCCAAGGGAAGCTCTTGAATAGTATTTTGCCAATTCGTAGGTCATTTCAATATTTTCCAGTCTCCAAAGCAGCTTAGAAATCTGAGTTTGATTTACAGCAGCAGAAAACAGCAGCAAAAAATGCCACTTTTGGAGCTGTGCTAATCTCAAAACTAGACAGCTGAGACAGGAAAAGCCATTTAAGTAATGCAGTGTTTTAAAAGGCCTGAGCTGACCTTCATTTCCTGCTAGCAGTGTTCTGCAGTCACTGCCTCTGATTTGCTGTGCGACATAAATAGCATCTGCCCTCAGATTCTTAGCCTGAGCTTAGCAGAAATTACTCTGGTCGTTGGCTGCCTGTGTGATGCACATTCTAAGTGATTAGTTACTGAAGGAGTTGTCATAAATATAAAGGGAAGGGTAACCACCTTTCTGTATATAGTGCTATAAAATCCCTCCTGGCCAGAGGCAACATCCTGTTACCTGTAAAGGGTTAAGAAGTTCAGCTAACCTGGCTGGCACCTGACCCAAAGGACCAATAAGGGAATAAGATACTTTCAAATCTTGGGGTGGGGGGGGGAAAGGCTTTTGTTTGTGCTCTTTGTTTACGTGCTTGTTCTCTCTTGGAACTGAGAAAGGCCAGATAGAAATCCATCTTCTCCAACCCATCCTAATCCAAGTCTCCAATATTGCAACCAGTATAGGTAAGCCAGCCAGGATTAGTTTATCTTTTGTTTTATGTGATTTTTCCCTGTGTTCATAGGGAGGTTTATTCCTGTTTTCTGTAACTTTAAGGTTTTACCCAGAGGGTGATCCTCTGTGTTTTGAATCTGAATACCCTGTAAAGTATTTTCCATCCTGATTTTACAGAGATGATTCTTTTACCTTTTCTTTAAATAAAATTCTTCTTTTAAGAACTTGATTGATTTTTCATTGTTCTTAAGATCCAAGGGTTTGGGTCTGTGTTCACCTGTACCAATTGGTGAGGATTATTATCAAGCCTTCCCCAGGAAAGGGGGTGTAGGGCTTGGGGGAATATTTTGGGGGTAGAAGTCTCCAAGTGGTCTTTTTCCCTCTTCTTTGTTTAAATCGCTTGGTGGTGGCAGCATACTGTTCAAGGACAAGGCAAAGTTTGTACTTTGGGGAAGTTTTTAACCTAAGCTGGTAAGAATAAGCTTAGGGGGGTTTTCATGAGGGTCCCCACATCTGTACCCTAGAGTTCAGAGTGGGGAAGGAATCCTGACAGGAGTATTTTAGGTCTTCTGCCATTTTTGGCATATATTACAGTGGGAGGCATTGCCTGTTTATTTGGACATGACTGGGGAGGCACTGACTAATGTGAGTGACTCAGGGTGTTCTTGCTCAGCAAATCTGTGCAGAAGTGAAGAATAGAGAACAAAGCAGCATGTGAAGTGGAGAGAGGAGAATAGGCAGATCTCTCAAGGCACCTGACTTGATACAACCCTGCCTTTTTGAGAGCTTGCTTTGCATATTTTGCTGGCTTCCTGGTATTCAAGCAGAAGAATTCCTGTCCATATTTCCTAAAAGAAAGAAAAACAAGGTGAGATCATGAAAAAAATATCAGATCAAGTCAGAGCAACTGAAGAGCCAGCAAGCGAGGCTTGGGGGCGAAATGAGATAAGGCAGACAAAGATCTCACCAAATCTCTGACCTATCAGACAGACTCGCTGGACTCCTGGGCAATGAGCAAGTACAAAAGGAAAGAATCAGAGACAGCTTTGTAGGAGGAGCAGGTCAGGACTTCAGAGGAGCCTACAGAATTTTCTGCTGGGGTTGCAGATCCTGCTAGCTCTATATTTGGAAAGAAGAAATCACACATAACCTGGAAGACCCTGCAAACCCTGTGGAAGGGAAAATCTTGACTTTATAGATGTCAGTGAAATTAAACACTTGGAAGGAGGCTGAGGACATTTGGTTTATTTCAGAAGGTAAAAAACAAGCAGGACTGTGGCAAACTTTTATACACCACGCAAGTGGAGTTGACGCCAATATTTGTGTTTTAACAACACCTCTCTACATCTCCTCATTTCATCAACTCCTGATTGGTCCTATTGCAGCATCATAAATTCTGTGGCCTCCGGACTGAATCCAGGCTGCACACAGCCAATGCAACGCAGCGCATGAAAGCAGAGTTAGATGTTTCCCTGCATGTCGCATACGATTCTTCTATCCAGCAGAATGGAGGGGGAATATGCTGATGCTGCATGAGAGGAGCTGAAAGCCAGACAGAGATGGTGCAAGGAGGAGTTAGTTGCAGACAGTTGAGTGGGGAAACCCGTGTCAGGAATGGGGGCTGGGGAAAGCACTTGGGAGGACAGATGAGTTTGTGGATGGGAGGAAAGAAGGGGTCACAGCACAGGTATCCTATTCATTAGGCCCTGAATCAAAAAAGAACATATATTCGTAGGCCAAAAGAGCAGGGTAGACAAACACCAGTCAGGGATGATCTAGGTCAGCAGTTCTCAACCTTTTTCTTGCTGAGGCTCCCTTCAACATGCTCTAAAAACACCGTTCCAGGCTTCAGGGCCAGGGGGCAGCTGCCTTCAGACCCACGCCTCTCCCAGCTTCAGTGCTGGGTCTTGGGGCACCGGGTTTCAACCGTGGAACTCCACGTCCCCCCTGAAAGGGCTCGCGGACCGTGGCCATTATCGCTGGTCTAGATAATCCTTAGTCCTGCCATGAGTGCAGGGGACTGAACTAGATGACCTCTTGAGGTCCCCTCCAGTCCTATGATTCTACAATTATCCCCATTTTACAGTGGGCAGCTGAGGTGTAACCCACAGGCCAATGTGTGTTACATGACTCCCTCTGTGCCAAACCTACAGAGGGTGTGGGTCTGTTACCACTCTGAGCTACAGACTAGGGCTCTTTAGCTCAACCTGTACAGATTCATGCTTTTCTTTCTGGAGTTCCACTGCTCAATCCTTGGTGTCAGCCAAGATAGTAGCCCTCACTGAGGCAGAGAGAGACCACGTGAGCTGCCCAAGGTCTCACAGGAAGTCAGTGGCACAGCCAAGAATTGAACCCGAGTTTCTATCAAAGCCAAATTTCCAGAAGCCGCACGGACTGTGTAGGCCACCATATCCGCGGCTTTGAGCATCAGCTCAATGACTGCAGTGTGCGACTGATAGCATAACTACACGTTATAGCAGAGCTGCTGGCCAAGACAATCAGATTATTTTTAGGTGGACCAATTTCCCTAAAAACACAAAGTATGAATCCTAGGGAAAACAATAGGGCATGGGGGACTGGCGACGGTTTCCTGCTTTATTCCACACTGCCCAGCAGAGGAAAGAGTTATCATTAAAGGCCTCTCCTGGCCCAAGCATGAGGACAGCTGAGCTTCATATTTTTGTTTTCCTCCTCATTTGGATGGAAGCTTGTGTCATTCTCTAGCCCTACTGCAGTATGTGTCTGATCCAAAACCAGTGAGAGGTGGCTGTTGATTTTAAAGGCAGCCATATCGAGCCTTAGATTCCTTCTAAGAAAAAGCATATTAAATTAATAGACAGCACAATCAGCGAGTCCTCAGCATTTTCAACACATTTCCAAAGAATGGCATTCCCCCCATTTAGACACAATCCAAAGCAGTCAGCAAAAAGAAGTTAATAAAATTTTTCATATGACTTTTACATGGTGTCAAATGTCAGCCAATTTGCCATCTGGGATGTTAATAATACAACTAGTGCTAAAGGTTGCCTTGCTCTCAATAAGCCACAGGAACTCATCAAGTTCATTAGACTCACATATTCCGTCCCCTGTCCTTCCTCTCCCCTTAAAATAAGGAGGGGGAAACCCTGCAGTCTTCTTTTGCACAAAACTGTAGGGCTTTGGCAAGGTTTTTTAAAATAATTTAATTAGCCCACTCAGATTTCACTGAATCAGGAATATTCTTGTGACAATAATGTCCCTAACCTGCTGAGTATCAGGAGGTGGAAAAGAAAAAGCTCTGTCATATTAACGCAGCCTCAGCGAAAAGTCTCAGGTGGTTGGAAAATATCATTTAGTCAAATTATCCTTTCTGCAGGATTTTTTTTTTTTTTGAAGCACATGAAAAGGAAATAAATCACAGTTTTCATCTTGCCAGAAGCCTGGTTCTCAATCCGTTGCTGCCTCTGACCACGCAAGTGACTTCACATGACCCCAAACTCAGAAACCTTGGTGGCTGGATCCCATAATCTTTTGTGAACACAGCTCATAATCCTCTGCATATAGCAAAAAAGAAACAAATTACAGTAAACAACCCTATTTTATAGCAAGGCTTTATTCAAAGTCTAATGCAAAATATCGTTCCATCAGTCACTGAATACATACTGAATTTAGCAAGCAGAAATATTATTCATTGATTGATATATTATCCTTCCACTGCCAAAGCATCTAGGCATTTTACATAGTTGAAAACAAAACATTAATCTCTGTCAATGAAAAATCAATGGGAATTGGGCACCTTATTACTTTGGAAAGTCCCACCCTTTAACCATTTATAAGAATAAATCACATTTAAAAAGAAATGTATCTCTATTAACAAATTGTATCTATTCGATCGTACCGCTTACTCGCTGAACTTTGTAGATCATTTGTTTTCTTGGATTCCTTTGGGACAAGGACTATGACCTTGTGTGTGTTTGTACAGCTCCCTGGAGACCTGGTTTTGATTAGGCCCTTTGGGCACTACTGCACTAGAAATAAAATAACCAAAGTGTGCATGAAAAAAATCTGTAACACAGATTGGACCCCATTCTCTACTGCCCTGCACCTGGTGTACAGTGCAAAGTGTGTGTGAAACCCAACCAAGTGAGGATAGTAGAATTTCACACCCATTGGGCACTGATGAGAATAACTACCCAGGATGCGGTCAATGGAGAATCAGGCCCATTATGTGAAAGTTGCACACAACAGCAAGTCAAATGAAGTTGACATTTTAAGTAACAACAACTATGGAACAAAAAATCAAACAATAAGCCTTCCATAACCTGTTATTGGCTGAGTTATTCCACTCCTCACAATGTTGCAGCTTCTGAGAGTGCTAGGAACATTTGTCAAAATCACATTTGCTCTTTGGTTGGTACCAGTTCAGCAATTTAGATACAGATCTCTGAGCAATTACTTTCATATCTTTAAAAAATTGTTCACAACATTCTGGATAGATTTTTTTCATAGGCAATTGATTACTGCGGAAATCAGAGGATAATGTCAGAGGCATCTGAGAAGCTCAGCAGAATGGACATTTTTCTTCTGTTGGATCCTACTGCTGGTCATTAATAAATGGACCGAGAACTTTTCAAACCTCTTTCAGAGCCAGCTAACTCCATGTGTTTGCCTACTTGGTCAGAGTTTGAGTGTTTCTATTACTATGTTGAGCCATGCTGGTGAGATGAGCAGGGTCACCATCCCCAGGAAGGTGGCTGGAACTATGATACTTGTGTAATCACGTAGCAGCCTATGTAGGAGCACAGCACTGCCATCCTGGTGTACATAGGAGTGGACCACAAACCCACATATGCATACTCCATGTTCTACAGCTATGAAAGCCAGACTGGTTGGATGCAGTGGGGGGGGGAGGGGGAGTGTCTCAACTCTCTCTCTCCATGCTGGGAGGCATAATTTAATTACAATCAGGCAATATCTTTGATTTTCCATCTATCATCTACAGTTGCTAGCTGGTGCGTGCCCCAGTGTTCCCATGGACTTCCCATAATTTTTTCTTTATAGTCACGAGTTGGGAGATGTAAAGCTTCTTGAGCCTAGGATGCCAGCTTGAATGCAGCCCAAGACTGTAGTGACCAAACCATGTGACAATCTGATGCTTTCTCCGCCTCCCCACCCTCGGCTTAATTATACCCAGTGTTCTAAACTTATCACCCCAAATGGCACTAATTGACCCGGGACGGGTGTCAAAGCAGAGATCCGTTATCAATGGGCCTAAAGCTCATCCTTAGAGAGACAGTCCTGTAACAGGGTGGTGAGGGAAGACTGGGCTTCCTACTGCTCATGCTGCATTTACCCTGTGGATAAAGAGAGGACTTCATCTTGAGGGGCTGTCAAAGCAGCAGCAACTCCACTCACAAGTACTAAAATCACACCCGGCCTCTCTCCCTCATACAGGGGACCCTCACTTGCATTAAACAGTTCCCATTGTATAGAAATCATTTTCATTTCACACCTCTCAGGCAGGGACCCTCAGGTCTGTGAAGTTAAAGGCCACATCCCCGTTCATTCTGTCCTACAGGAATCAGGAACGATAGGCAGGAGGACATGCAAACCCATCCCTAAGGAGAAAAGACAGCACAGCCATGAACTTACAACCCAGTAAGATCACAGTGTAGAATTGCATCCAAACAGAATGGCTGGTTATTATTTTAACTCTGCAATTGCTGCTTGGGCCAAGGGAAGCGATGTGGACACTTCCCAGCTGAGAAAGTAATGCCTCAGAAGGACAGATATAGTTGAGGATGTCACAAGTGGAAGGCATATGAAAGCGCTTGTCACCACAGCTTCATCCCTCCTGCTGGACACTGTCAATAGTGAGGAATTTGTTTACAGCTTCACCCCCTCACCAGGACAAGATGTTGCACTTACCTTAACGTGCAATCCCCATAATGCAAGTAAATTTACCTCAACAAAACTTCCAGTAGCCGCGAGGCACAGAGAAGCCACACAGTTCAAACCAAATAATATTGTTGACGGTGCCTTCTCTTGACAAATGCTGTCTCATATGGTCACATTAAACCTCCTCCACTACAGTGTTGTATTTCAATGCACAAACATCAAGGGTTAACAGTATCTTGGTCTGTTGTGAAGAGATGTTTCCCAGCAGCTCCTTTGTATCCAATCCCACTTCCTTCTGATCTAGCTAGATCTGAATCCTTCAGAGATCTCAACCTGCTATTGCAATAGTGCCTTAAAGCCACTGTTCTCCACCAGCTACATTTGACTCACAAGCTCGTACAGGAATGGGGGAGGACAGGGACACCTTTCTTCCTTCTGGGAGAAAGAGGGCGGCAGATGTACTAAAAATAAATGTTAACTGCAAAGACAGAAGCACTGGAAGAAATGGTCTTTGACTCCTCACCCACTTCAGCTCAGTTCATTTCCAGAGGCAGCCAGGCTCTCATACATCCCTGCCCATCTAGCATTGCCCCAGAACATCTGCCCCCTCTCCTCCCATCCCATTCTAATATGTAGCATATCCTCCCCCACTCCCCTCACCGTCTGCTGCACCTTTAATTTCCAAAGGCTTCCAGCTAGAGGATTTCAACCACCTGCCTTGCTGACATGTCCCTGCATCCAAAGATTTATCCCCTCCAAGTTGAAATCCCTCACTCAGCTAATTCTTGCTCATATCAACATGCTGCCTTGAGCTCAGTGAAACGAAGGCTTGATATAGGCAGTATGCACATCCCACACAGATAAACTCATCCATGCAACAACTGATCACAAGAAATGACACACCTCCCTTGTGCCATGGAGTGGTTCAGGCAGGATTTGCTGTATCAGTGAAAGGGAAAAGGTCACGTGCATACAAGAGAAGCAGAAAGGAGCAAGATCACCAAGTGATCTTTGCAGTCGCATAGCTCAGTTACTAGGGCAGTCAAGAGAGACAAAGGGCAAGGAAGGAAGGAAGGAAAGAAGGCGGCTCCAGATCACTGAGTTAAGAGACAAGGGATCAGACGGGCCACAGCGAGAGTTTGTCTATGTGAGCAAGATTTCAAACCCCTTTAGTTTGAGCAGAGCAGAAGGCTGTGTGGAGGCTCGCCTTGCTATCTAAACCAGGCATGTTTCAGGTTTATTTAAGTTGATTAGGAACTTATTTAAGCTAAAGCAGAGCGAGCCATCCTTAAACTGAAATATGTGTCCCCCAGAGGAGGTTGCCCCTATTCAGTACAGCTAAAACCAGGGCAACTTTCCCATGTAGACTAGGCCTTAAAAATGTTTTTCTCCCCATGCTGCAGCCTCAGATCTAAGGGACCTAGGTCTAAATTGCACAGGAACTTGCTCTTCCAGCCCCTTACACACCATGGGACTCACCAGACAGACCTCCCCATCATGGTGTCTCCATCTCCAGCCTATCCTCCTCTGGCTCCTGCAGGCCACAGCTGTCATTAGAAGCTCTTTCCTAGTGATCTCCCCTGCAGCCCACTTGGCTACACCTGTCAGATGTACACCTTGTCCAGCCCTGTAGTATCATTGTGCAGTGCCTGTGATTGACAGACCTGAGTGCCAGGGATGCTGGGCCATTGATATCAGCTGGAACACAAAGACCTTTGTGCTTGTGCCTGTTGGCACAGACACCACTTACGGGGGATGGGGAGAGCACACAAGGCAGTGCAGATGCACGCACGGGGCAAAGGCAGCGAGAGGAGGCAGTGGGCTGCCGTGTGCCTCGGTGGGGCAGGAGCGGCTCCTACATCACCCACCTCAGTCAAATCACACGGGGAGCAGCATGTAGAAAGCAGAGCCCCTCTGCCTTACCAGCCTCCCCGACGATGCCCAGGATGCCTGGTCCAACTCCATGCCCCAGAGCCAGGGGAATCTCGCTGCCGCTGGGTTTTCCTGAAAGAGCCATTCGTTTTGCAGGTGTACGCCTGGTGAGGTTGCCTGACTCCACTGCCAAGTCACCAGCCTATTTCTGCCTTGGGCAGTGGGTTTCAACCCCCATCCTGTGGCTGCAGTGCCTACAATGCCTTATCTCAGCGTCTGGGTCCTGCCTCTCTCTTCCATCCCCCTTTCAGTCAGCTGAGCCTAGCAAACAGGAGATGAGTGGCTGCGGGGGATCACAGGCAGTTCAAGGAGGCGGCAGCCCAGGAGGGGGTGTGGGTGGTGGCAGGAAGTCACAGAGGGGAGGGAGACGCAGTGACTGCACACAGGCCTGGCCCTGCTCTCACGGGCAGCAGAGATGAACGTTTGCAGGCACCTGTAAGTGCTACAGAAACCACTCTGAGTCCTGGGTGTGAGAAGCAGCACAAGGAAAGGAGCAACTTGCTGCAGAATGTAGATAGTCTGTCAAACGTTCCTGGCCTGGAATCCAAGGGGTTTTTAATGTTCTGGAGCGGATCACCTGCAGGCAGCATGGTCTGTGCTGTAAATAAACTCAGAGACGGAGGGCAGCGTGAAATCTGCCACCGTTTCCTTCCTGTGCCCTCCATGCAGACCCACTGCTGTTCTGGCCAGACCATGAAAGTGGCAGAGGCTGGGAATAGCCACATATACATTTCCAAGGCCCTCCACTTCTCTATAGTGATGCAGACATGAAAGTAGAAGGGAGTACACGCTGGTGATGCATAAAGGAAATGATGTGGTCCCCTTCCTGTATTGCTCTGGTCTTTGGTCTCCTCTTAGATGTCAGACAATGGGTGAACTCAGTCAAGGTAGTTAGCCTGCATGATTAATTAGATAATAAATTACTTACTGTACAACTTATTCTTAATCATCAACTCTCTTTATAATCATTAGCCAGAGTCCTCCCAGCATCCCTGTGAGGTGGGCATTACTATTCCCATTTCATCAATGGGCAAATCAAGGCACAGAGATTAAATGACTCATCTCCGAGGAATTCAGTAGCAGATCCAGCACCAGAACACAGTAGGTCCTGACTCCTGGTCCCATGATCAGTCCAATAGAGCTTGGACCAAACCTCTCTCCAACTGGGCCCACACTGACTAGTGATGCCAGTCATCCACCTCTCACCTCATGAGAATCAGGGTGACCTGAAGTCCCTGTTAAATGCCAGCAACAGGGACCCCAAGGGATGGGAATTCCACCAATTTAACTCGCCTCACTTGCTTAGCTGGAGTCATCAAGCAACTCCCCACCACAAGCTGAAATCTGACGTGGTTCTGAGCCAGGAGGGGAGTCCCCAGCAGGAACAGGAATGGAACTGTTCAGTCAGGGCTCATTTCTAACGTCCTCAGAACCCACCTTTGCTCATAGTTAGTTGAAACAATAGTAAAGAATAGAATTGTCAGACACATAGAAGAACATAAATTGTTGCGCAAAAGGCAACATGGTGTCTGTAAAGGGAGATCATGTCTTACTAATCTATTAGAGTTCTTTGAGGGGGTCAACAAACATGTGGACAAGGGGGATCCAGTGGACATACAGTGGAAATCCAGGTTTCAGAGTAACAGCCATGTTAGTCTGTATTCGCAAAAAGAAAAGGAGTACTTGTGGCACCTTAGAGACTAACCAATTTATTTGAGCATAAGCTTTCGTGAGCTACAGCTCACTTTCACGAAAGCTTATGCTCAAATAAATTGGTTAGTCTCTAAGGTGCCACAAGTACTCCTTTTCTTTTAGTGGAAATCCAGTGTACTTAGATTTCCAGAAAGCCTTTGACAAGGTCCCTCACCAAAGGCTCTTATGTAAATTAAGTTGTCATGGGATAAGAGGGAAGATCCTTTCATGGTTAAAAGACAGGGAACAAAGGGTAGGAATAAATGGTAAATTTTCAGAATGGAGAGAGGTAATTAGTGGTGTTCTCCAAGGATCAGTCCTAGGACCAATCCTATTCAACTTATTCATAAATGATCTGGAGAAAGGGGTAAACAGTGAGGTGGCAAGGTTTTCAGACAATACTAAACTGCTCAAGATAGTTAAGACCAAAGCAGACTGTGAAGAACTTCAAAAAGATCTCACAAAACTAAGTGATTGGGCAACAAAATGGCAAATGAAATTTAATGTGGATAAATGTAAAGTAATGCACTCTGGAAAAATAACCCCAACTATACATACAATATGATGGGGGCTAATTTAGTTACAACTAATCAGGAAAGAGATTGTGGATAGTTCTCTGAAGACGTCCACGCAGTGTGCAGCGGCAGTCAAAAAAGCGAACGGGATGTTAGGAATCATTAAAAAAGGGATAGAGAATATGACGGAGAATATCTTATTGTCCTTATATAAATCCATGGTACGCCCACATCTTGAATACTACATACAGATGTGGTCCCCTCATCTCAAAAAAGATATACTGGCATTAGAAAAGGGCAACTAAAATGATTAGGGGTTTGGAATGGGTCCCATATGAGGAGAGATTAAAGAGGATAGGACTTTTTAGCTTCGAAAAGAGGAGACTAAAGGGGGATATGATAGAGGTATATAAAATCATGAGTGGTGTGGAGAAAGTGAATAAGAAAAAGTTATTTACTTGTTTCCATAATATAAGAACTAGGGGCCACCAAATGAAATTAATGGGCAGCAGATTTAAAACAAATAAAAGGAAGTTCTTCTTCACTCAGTGCACAGCCAACCTGTGGAACTCCTTGGCTAAGGAGGTTGTGAAGGCTAGGACTATAACAGGGTTTAAAAGAGAACTGGATAAATTCATGGAGGGTAAGTCCATTAATGGCTATTAGCCATGATGGGTAAGGAATGGTGTCCCTAGCCTATGTTTGTCAGAGGGTGGAGACTGATGGCAGGAGAGAGATCACTTGATCCTTACCTGTTAAATTCACTCCCTCTGGGGCACGTGGGATCGGCCTCTGTTGGTAGACAGGATACTGGGCTGGATGGACCTTTGGTCTGACCCAGTATGGTCATTCTTATGTTCTCTCACTTGCCCTTTGCTAGCATGCAGCTGAAAACGTGGATCGGCGAGGAGGTAGCTGTTGGCAGGGTTTGAAATAAAGTTGAGGGCATTTCTGGTAGAACTGAGGGTGATTTGGCAAAAGGAACTAACTAAACATTATCACCTTTCCCAGCCTCAGAATGGATTGCACAGCACATTAGCAGCTGAAAACTTGCCTTGTATTTTTGCCTGGCCTTGACATCCAGCTTAGCCCTGATATGCCTGCTACACTGGTATGACATCCCAGAAGGCATCATGCTGAAAATATCACGTTGCTATGGAATGGGGCAGAATCATGGATGGTGGTGACCCATGGGGGCATGGGGCAGGTAAGTGGGATACTAAAAATTGTGCAAAAGTGGGCACACACACTTTAAAAAGACACTTGCCTGATCCCTCTAGGGCTGGCTCTGATTCATGAGATCCATGGTTGATATGACCTTGCAATGTGATGCATGCTAGGAAATCACATCAAGTGGGAAAGTGGCTTGCTGGGGAGTGAATAGATGTCATGCACTGAGAAGGAGGGTGGAAGAGGTGAGCTTTCAGTTGGTAAGGTGTAGCCTCATCAGTGGGAGCAGCATTCAGCACATACTGTGAAAGGTGATGGAAATGTGTTAATTCCATTTGCAGGTCACTTGAAAAGGCCTTATTCCTCTGGCATCTGGCAGGATATTACTCTGCCTAGGCACAAGCTAAAACTCAGACACAAACCTAGCAGAAGGACAGTTACTCTAGTACCAGAAACATTCTGGTTTATCCTACATTCTGGGGGGCTGCACAAATCTTTCTCACTTGAAAGTTTTCACCTTCAAGATAGCAGCTGAACTCAAGATGTTGATCCGTTATGGGCACATGAGCTGTGTGACATGCTAAAAGAGTTACCTTTTCTGTAACTGGTGTTCATCGAGATGTGTTGCTCATGTCTATTCCATAATAGGTGTGTGTGCTCGTCACATGCACTGGTACCAGAAGTTTTTCCCCTAGCAGTACCCGCAGGGGGGAGCGCCCCTCTCCCCCCCACCCCCGCGACACCTGGAGCGGCGCCTGCCTGGCATGGTATAAGGGGGGCTGTGCTCCCCCCACCCTCAGTTCCTTCTTGCCAGACAACTCGGACAAAGGGGAAGGAGGGTGGGATGTGGAATAGACATGAGCAACATATCTCGAAGAACACCAGTTACGGAAAAGGTAACTGTCTTTTTTTCTTCGAGTGATTGCTCAATGTGATTCCAAGCTACATCTGTTGGAGGTGGGTAGGAGTTCACAAGTTCTCAGGACAGAGGACCACCCTGCCAAACCCGGCGTCATCCCTGGCCTTGGAGACGATCGCATAGCGCGAGGTGAACATGTGAACCGAAGACCACGTGGCGGCCCTACAAATGTCCCGGATGGGGACATGGGCCATGAAAGCAGCCAACAAGGCCTGTGCCTGAGTCAAGTGTGCCCTCACAATAGGTGGCAGGGGGGGACACCCACCAGCTCATCACAGGAGCAGATGCACGAAGTGATCTGCTTAGAAAGCCACTAAGTAGAAATCAGCTGGCCCCTCGCACACTCAGCCAAGGTGACAAACAGTTGCGAGGACATTCTGAACAGCTTCGTCTGCTCGAGGTAGAAAGCCAGAGCCCGCTGCACATCAAGTGTGTGGAGACGGCATTCCTCACTAGTCGCGTGAGTCTTGGGGCAGAGGACTGGTAGAAAAATGTCCTGACCTATGTGGTAGGCGGAGACCACCTTCGGGAGGAACGCAGGGTGTGGGCAGAGCTGGCCCTTGTCTTTATGAAAGGTCAGGGCCCTGAGCTCCGAGACTTGCCTCGCCGACATGATTGCAACCAGGAAGGCCATCTTCCATGAGAGGTGAGACCAGAAGCACATGGCCAGTGGTTCAAACGGGGTCCTCGTGAGATGAGCCAACACCAGGTTTAGGTCCCACTGCGGGACCAGGAGTCTAGAATATGGAAAAAGACTGTCCAAACCCTTAAGGAGCCCTCCAGTCATAGCATGGGAAAATGCCGTGTGTCTTGCACTAGCGGATGGAAGGCCGATATGGCTGGCAGGTGCACCTTGACTGACGAGGGTGCCAGGCCCTGGGCCCTCAGGTGGAGGAGGTAATCAAGGATAAGCTGGATTGGGGCGGCCACCGGGGAGACATCCTGGTCCACCGCCCACCTAGAAAACCGGGACCACTTCGCCAAATAAGCATCGCGAGTAGAGGGCCATCTACTTTTGAGGACGATGAGCTGAACCTGTTCCGAGCATGTCCTTTCCTCTCTGCCTAACCACTGAGCAGCCTGTGACAAAGTTCTTCCTCTACCTTGGTGGGTCTTGCATTTATTGGTGGATTTGTTCACCTTGGAGCTTCATGGCAGCCCTCAGTTTGGCCATTTTCATGAACCCACAGTCCAGGTCAACTCCTCCTGTGTCTGACCAGGAGTTGGGAGGTTTGGGGGGAACCCGGGCCCGCCCTCTACTCCGGGTTCCAGCCCAGGGCCCTGTGGAATGCAGCTGTCTAGAGTGCCTCCTGGAACAGCTGTGTGACAGCTACAACTCCCTGGGCTACTTCCCCATGGCCTCCTCCCAACACCTTCTTTATCCTCACCATAGGACCTTCCTCCTGGTGTCTGGTAATGCTTGTACTCCTCAGTCCTCCAGCAGTAAGCCTTCTCACTCTCAGCTCCTAGTGCCTCTTGCTCCCAGCTCCTCACATGTGCACCACAAACTGAAGCGAGCTCCTTTTTAAACCCAGGTGCCCTGATTAGCCTGCCTTAATTGATTCTAGCAGCTTCTTGATTAGAACACCTGCAGCCAATCAGCCTGTCTGTCTTAATTGTCTCCAGAAGATTCCTGATTGTTCTGGAACCTTCCCTGTTACCTTACGCAGGGAAAAGGGACCTACTTAACCTGGGGCTAATATATCTGCCTTCTATTACTCTCCTGTAGCCATCTGGCCCGACCCTGTCACAAGCCATACCGTAAGGTGAACCGCAGCTAGGTTGGGATGGAGGAGGCAGCCCTAGTCCTGAGAGAGCAGGTCCGGGTGAAGTGGCAACGGCCATGGCGGAGCTACTGCCAGGCCGGTGGGGCAATCAGGAGGACCCAGGCCTTGTCCGTCTTTATCTTCTCCAGGACCCTGCTGATTAGAGGGAACGGGGGAAAGGCGCAGAGAAGTTGGTCTTACCAGGACGGGAGAAAGGCACTGGAGATAGTGCCCCTCCCCAGGCTCCCCCCCAGAGCAGAACCGAGGGCATTGCTGGTTCTGCCAAATTGTGACTAGGTCCACCTCGGGAGTTCCCCACCTTTGGAAGAGCTGGTGAGCTCCACTTCCAGGTGGAGGGACCACTCGTGTTGCAAGGAAAAGTCCCTGCTCAAGCAATCTGCCCTCTCATTCCGGGCAACCGGTAGGTGGAAGTCCTTCAGGTGGATGTCGTGGGCTATACAGAAGTCCCACAGCCTGAGGGCTTCGTGTCAGAGGATCGGGCCCTGCCTTACCTGTTGATATAGAACATCGAGGCCGTGTTGTCCATGAGGACCCTGACGACCTTGCCCTCGCGGTGCGAGCGGAAGGCCATGCATGCCAACCGTACCACCCTGAGCTCCTTGACGTTTCTATGTAGGGTCAGGCCTTGAGCCGTCCACAGGCCTTGGGTCTGAAAGTTCCCCACATGGATCCCCCTACCCAGGTCCAATGCATCAGACACCAGCTCCAACAACGGGGCCCTGTCCCTGAATGGGACCTCTTGGAGCACGTTGTTTGGGTTGGACCGCCACTGTAGGGAGGTGATCACAGCATCCAGCCCGGTGAGGACCTTATCCATCCTGTCCGTGGCCTGGGAGAACTCAAGGCCAACTAGAGCTGGAGGGGCCTCATCCTGAGTCTGGCATGACGGACCACTTACGTGCACGCCAACATGTGACCCAGGAGTTGCCGGCAAACCCTGGCTGTTGTCACCGGGAACCTTGTGACCGAGTCAGTGAGACCTTTCAGGGTCTTGAATCTGTCTGGTGGGAGAGAGGCCCTGGCCGACACTGTGTCCAGGAGCACCCCAATAACTCTATGCGTTGGACTGGGATTAACATGGACTTGGTGTTGTTTACCAACAGGCCCAAGGCAGTGCACGTGGACAAGAGGAGTGCCACATGATCCCTTACCTATGACCGGTAGATGCCCTTGACAAGCCAATCGTCCAGATAGGGAAATATCTGGACCCCCCCACCGTCTGAGGTAGGCTGCTACCACCAACATGCATTTCGTAAACACCCTGGGGGCAGTGGACAGACCAAATGGTAGGACTGTGAATTGGTAGTGATTCTGTCCCAGCACAAAATGGAGGAAGCGCCTGTGTCCCTTGAATGTGTGGATGTGGAAGTACTCAAAGATTTTTGTATCAACAATGCCTGACCCCATCAAAGAAATGGCCAGGCAGGGAGGTTAGAGGTTTAGGCTGCCATGCAGGGGATGGTTGAGCCTTTGGCATCTGCAGAGGGACAGGTGGCAGTTGGGCCGTATTCATAAGCATGTTAGCAGGACGCTTCTGCCAGCACAATCAGCAGTGAGACAGTTAATAACGTTGGCACTGAAACTGTTAGGTCATTAGGTTTCAGATTTAACCATTGCGGCAAACAGGGCAGTTTGCACCTGCCAGCGCTATTGTTTCTGGCTGGCTGAAGACTCAGGCAGAAAAGTGCTGTGGTGGATTACACTCAGCTCATACTTTCAAGGTTTTCTTTGCAACCATATGGGCTAAAACCAATTTATTTTTAAATGAATACCTGAGTTGTGGGCCACAATTTTGCAGGGAGTAGAAGATTCTGTGGCAAATTCTGTGACCCTGGAACCCGGAAATATATACGAGTCACGACCCTCTATGGAAAGCTGACAATGTGCAGCCTTGCTGGTGGTGTCACCCTACTGCCAACCCCCAGGCCAACCAAAGATGTCTTTCTTTGCACCAGGCAATTTGTCCCTATCTCCCCTGGTGGGAACAGAACAGCTCCGTCCCTTGCAACGTTCTGTCATCTTGGGAATCTACATACCTTGGAATGAAGCTCTGAGGAGGTTGTCATCCTGCAGCTACCGTGCTCACAACCATCCTCAGCAAATACTTTTACTGCTCTACTTTCATATATTACAGCCTTTTCTTTGTCAGTAGCACTTACCAGGAGATGTTACAGTGATGAAAATACACAGTGATCAGTAGTGTTTGTTCAGAAGACAGCGAGTGGCAGAAACGGTCTAAATACTTTCAGGCCTCTAACAGTTCACAGAGCAATACCCCAGGAAAAGAAAAAGATATCTTGATTAGAATAATTATAATTGTCTTTTCCTTAGTTCTTGCTATACAAATTCCAGGCTAAATTATCATCTAATTTCAGAGAGCTCCATGACCGAGATTATCCATGAGTCATTTGTAATTATGTGCCAGATTGTATTAAAGCATGAAAATACAAAGGTTTCTCATCAAATACTAAGATGGGAGAAGAATCAAATTACATTTGAGCAAGATAACTGCTCAAACTGCTCTCTGATTCATGGCATATAGCAATTGCAAAGAGAAAGGGTAGAACCCTGTGTTTAATAAAAGTGCAATTGTAATAAACTGACAAATTCCAGGAAATTCCAGTTTAAGGCTGACAAACCATACCCTTCTGCTGCTGGGAGTTTGTAAGGAACGCTCTTTCTAGCCCGGAAGTAGGTTCCCTAGGAATTTCCCACTGTAGCTTTACCCAGAGCCTAGACTTTAGCACTGAGTATCTAGAAGTTGCCGCTTTGAATAGAAAACTGCCAGCAGTAGCAATTTGTGTGCAGTGCAAACAAACCAGCTGCAGTTTATTCACCCTGCACATCAGATGTTTTAAATTAGCTCCATTCTTAAAGTTTCTGGGCTGCCTGTCTCACAAGGCCATTTTTAAATACCAAATTTAGCCTCAGTGAGCATTGCTAAATGGCCTCAGAACTAGTCACACTGCCTAGCTGTAAAGTGGCAAACGCAACCAAATTGTTAATAGAAGATATTTATGATGGAACTATTTACAAGGCACAAAGTCAGTCAGCATGGTTACATATTTAAAAGATGGTTTCTACTGTTTCGTGGCATATGAAATGACTGTCTGGGGGTTAATAGCTGAAGTAGGGCAACTGGATTCCACGTTGTTCACAGCAGTATAAATATTTAGGACTTCAAATTTTAGCTCAGAGACCCCAGATGGCCTGGATTACTGGAGCTCAGCATCCGGAGCAGTGAATCAGCTGGCCAGTGGGAGACACAGGACAGACAAAGTAACTGTGTGCATAATACAAAATTTGTTGAGAAGCCATGGTAAAGCCCATGATAACGGAAGAACAGGTCGCTCTAAGAATACTGGTGTCGGCTTTTTGCAGGAGCTGAAGTCTGGGACAGATTTTATCCATTAGTGACTAAAACAGGCCTAGCGGTTGCCGCTGCATGAGTTACTCACTCTGCCACCAACACAGTCAACAGAGGCCAGTTGCACGCACCCCTTATCGCTTTGCTAGTATGACAGGCTAACACGGCACACCTGAGAGCGCCACACTGTGGTCAAAGCTGTGTCTGCAGTCGCTATTGGGGCATGACCAGGCTTTGCAAGATGGCAGGACAGAGCAAATATCCAAGGCTAATTTTGATCCTGCAATTCATATGTCTAGAAACAGAAAGTATGGGAAGTTCAGATGCGCTGCTGACCTGCCCACAAAAGTACTGTCAGTGACGTCTACAAAATGAAAATGAAATGAGGCGAGTACATGAGAAATGTAACATATCCCCTGAACTGCTCAGCAATAATGATGCTCAATTCTCCTTCCACAGCAGTGTAAATCATGAAGTGACTATTGAAATCAGTGATGCTACACTGATGTAAAACCCCTGGAAGAGAACTAGGCCTGCATAAATC
The DNA here is from genome assembly GCF_965152235.1 of Eretmochelys imbricata. Classification (NCBI taxonomy): domain Eukaryota; kingdom Metazoa; phylum Chordata; order Testudines; family Cheloniidae; genus Eretmochelys; species Eretmochelys imbricata. The sequence continues at coordinate 117,236,135 of NC_135577.1, forward strand.
TATTGGTTCTGTTTCTTTATATATAATCTTCTGGCTTCAAAGCAAACCAAGCTTGCCAAAACAAGGGGAATAAAGGAAGACCCTTCGATTTTGTGATGGCAATAGTCAGCTGTAGTGTAATGTAAAAAGCCTGCCATCAAAGTTTCCTTCATCATCTCATTAAAAAGACTTGCAAAACTATCTGCTAGCTAATAAAGACTTTTTTTTTAAACTTTAATATTGTATTCCATAAAGAAATGTACGAAGGGAAAAACAGGCCATGTATTTCAACAGACAGCATGGCAACAATCTGCTATTCTTTCACTTAAACTCAATGGATGTTCACTCCCAACACTAATTAAAGAGACTCAAGACTTCAGTCCTTTGAACATTTCTGTACAAATCTCATAATTCCTAACTGCATCTACATTTTTATTCATAATGCTTGTGGACTGTAGCGTTGCTGTTATCACAAGGTTTTCAAATTAAAAAGGAAGGATTTCACTTTCATGTATAATGCCAATCCATTTTGTTAACATTTTTCACCTCAAATATTTATTATAAATTGTAGGGATTCCAACACATCAGTTTCAAGCATGCTTCCTCTGGAAGCACTTAGTGACCAAAAGATGGGACTGGCAGATGGGGCCTGAAAGTGATCAAGAGATGGGACTTCCACCTAACCCTAAGTGGAGGATTATGTCTTAGATCCTCAACCAGTATAAATCAGCAGTGCTCTATTTACTTTATTGGAACTCTGACTATTTACACCAGCTGAGGATGTGGCTGTCTGTGTTTAAAACCATCATTCCAGAAGTAACAAGCTGCAAAAACTTCAAATCACTCCTGTCTGGCACTGGTTAGGCAAGTGATGAGCTGTGACTTCTGCTTTTTGGCTAAACTATGTTTGCTTTAAGGCGATTGCATCCTCCCAACCCACCTCCATCCCACTCGTTGGTTTCATTCACCTATTACGTTCTGTATACATTCATTTTTGAGCTCTCAAGGGCAAGACTAAATACCATAGTGATTGGCATTTTATATGGATTTAGGCAGGAAGAGAGACCCTTAGGGGATTTGTGGGCTACGTGCCGACATGCGCAGCATAGCAGCCCTCTCTCTACTTGCTATAAAGACCGTTGCAGTTCTAGGATCTCATAACACCCTTGCTGTTTCAATTAGTTTTTTGCTAGAAATTAAACAGGAAAAGACCTATCAATCACATGACACATGAAAGCAGGGAGCAACATTGATGTGCTGGACCAAATTCAGTTACATATGTGTAAATCAGGAGTAACTCCACTGAGCTGCGCAAAGTGAACCTGAAACATCAGTTCCTGAAGATTTACCCTGGTTTGAGAGCTCAGGACATGATATGGTCTCTCTTCAGGGACAGTAGCTTCCTCTGCATTATCATCAAACTCGAGCTGGGCCTTGGATTTGGGCTGGCATCTGTTTTGCAGTGGGTGCATCAGATTCTTAGCTGGAAGAAATCTGGCCTAGTTCCATACCTGTGAACAGGACACGAGGTGACAGGAAACTGATTTAACCATCATTTGTTGTGAAATCAGCCAATTCAAAACCCACATGTGCTCCTTACTTTCGGGATGAAACAAGGGAGAATGTCAGTACACAGATTAGAGGGATTACTTTCCTCTTCCATTCAGATAACATCAGCTCTATGCCCCACCACATCCGACATGACAGGAGTCTCCTCTCCGGCCGGTCATCAGAAGCAGTCTCCCTGTATCTTCCACCCCTTCCCCCTCCCAACATCTCATTTCCAATCTCATCAGAAAACATCTCTTCTCCCTGCCTGTGTCATTTAACTTCTCTCCCCCTCAGTTAGTATTTTATTTATCACTGCAAAGTGTTTTGGGCTATGAACAATTCCATACAAATGAAGCTGTGATGTACGGAGCCCCTGTACTTCAGCAGCCAGCTTCTAGACAGTAAATACCGAGGGGGGAAATAACTAGAATGGGGGGCTCACTTGGGGTGAAATTCACCTGGACAGCTGGTCATTCCAAGCTCTATGCCTGGCTTCCAGCCCACTGATGCCTTATTGGAAAAGGGTAGTCTTGGGGTTAAGGCCACAGATTTCTTATGCAAGCTTCAGCAAATCCTTTAGTCTCTCTGTGCCTCACTTGGCCGTCTGTAAGATCGCGTGAACACTACTTGTCTCCTGCCCTTTGTCAGACTGTAAGCTCTTTGGGGCAGGAAGAGTTTCGTTTACTATGTTTGTACAGCACCTAGCATAATGGGGCCCAATCATGGGTGAGGCCTCTTTGCGTTACTGTGATACAAACAAATAATAGCAAGTAGCAGCTTTGTTTGTGCCTGGTGCACAGGGCTCACTATCACCCTTTGCATAGTCCCGCCAAATCCTCAGAATGGGATTTCCTGGGTTGGTAATTGACACTTCTCTAGGGGATAGCTATAGCTCTTTCAGATAGCGGTACCTGACTATGTGTTTCAGGTGGCGTATTTGATAGCTACAATGCAGTCAGCTCCTACGTCCTGTCACAAAACCTATTGTGGAGTGCTGCAAGATGAAAGATACCTGCCTATGGCAAAGGCCACTAAGAAGTTTCCTGTTGCTGTGGTATAATACAGGAAGTCAACACAATGACAGAGGTTAGAGGAATTTGCGGTAGGCAGGTCTGACTTAATTAGTGCAGCAGCCTGAAGTTGCAAACAATTTCCCAGTGGCTTCACACAAGAGTCTGTCTGACAATAGTGACTGGAGTTTTGAAAGCTCCCCTTCCTCTGAAAGCTCTTACCCTGTGTCATCCTATAAAGCTTATTTGAATTGTTTTGGTGTGTATGTGAGCTTTCAGAGAAAGGGGAGACGTAAGAGCAGAGATTAGGACTAAGCATGTTCCCCCGACGTGACAATGCTCCGAAGACTCATTATTCAATTACAGATGTGCATCAGAGTAATCTATTACTACCTAGAGAGAGAAAGTTTTGACAGCCAGGGCCATTTCCATGCTCAGAGTTAAAGAATAATGCATTATGCACTAGAGCTGTGTCATTGCAAAAGTTGATTCTCTAATTTACTTTATCAGCAGCAGAATAGGTCACTCCCCACTGCTAATTAATTAGGAAAGACAGTATGATGTGCTGTACAAACAGAGTAAGCAGCACTAAGCTTTGGCTTGGGGCAATATACCACAATGTCAAGAACTATTGTTACTGGAGGGCAATTTTTTTCACCTACTGCTATCACCTCTTGGGACCATCATTGCAGGCCAGATGCTCAGCTGATGTAACACAACATAACTCCGTTGAAGTAAATCTTGGATAATTCATATAGTCCCAGGTGTTTTATTATTCCTCTATATTTTTATGCATTGGAACCTATGAGTTATAAGGTCTTCACCACATAAAGACATCTGCTTTGCAAACTTTGTGCAAGGAAATCTCTTTGAATACAGAGACTTACTCAGAAAGTGTTATACTGATACCCTTATGCTCATAAGGAGAGTTCAGCTGATAATAATTCTAGCTCCACTGTTTCCATGATCACCTATGCAAGAAAAGCCAGCCAGTCTGCCTTGCTTTTTAAAGCATGTGTCATACATATAAAGGGAAGGGTAAACATCTTTAAAATCCCTCCTAGCCAGAGGAAAAACCCTTTCACCTGTAAAGGGTTAAGAAGCTAGGATAACCTCACTGGCACCTGACCAAAATGACCAATGAGGAGACAACATACTTTCAGAAGCTGGGGGGAGGGGGGGAGAAACAAAGCCTCTCTCTCTGTCTGTGTGATGCTTTTGTGGGGGACAGAACAGGAATGGAGTCTTAGAACTTAGTAAGTAATCTAGCTAGATACGCGTTAGATTCCGATTTCTTTAAATGGCTGAGAAAAATAAGCTGTGCTGAATGGAATGGATATTCCTGTTTTTGTGTCTTTTTGTAACTTAAGGTTTTGCCTAGAGGGATTCTCTATGTTTTGAATCTAATTACCCTGTAAGGTATTTACCATCCTGATTTTACAGAGGTGATTCTTTTACTTTTTTTTTTTTTGGTCAGTGAAACAGAAGGTTTATTAAACGACAGGAACATGGTCTAAACCAGAGCTTGTAGGTACAGAGAACAGGACCCCTCAGCCGGGTCCATTTTGGGGGCCAGTGAGCCAGACAACCACGTCTGCACTTCACTCCATGTCCCCAGCGAGCCTCAAAGTGAAACTCTCCCCAGCCCCTCCTGCTCTGGGCTTTGTCCCTTTCCTGGGCCAGGAGGTCACCGGATTCCTTTGTTCTCCAACCCTTTAGCTCTCACCTTGCAGGGGGGAAGGGCTCAGGCTACCCATTGCCAGAACACAGAGTGTTGGCCATTTATGTACACTGGCCCTTTGCTCTGCAACAATTACACCCCCTTATCCCACCACCTAGAGACTTAAGGAATGCATAGGGGAAACTGAGGCACCCCTACAGTATTCAGAGGAAACTGTAAGAACAGTCCTGCTTCATCACATCTCTCCCCCGTTCGAGACCAAACTGAGCGGGGTCACTTTAGCCGGTGACCTGGGGAAGTTCGAAGCCACCAACGTTCCCATGGATACCCCAGCATCTCTCCCGTTCCTTGGTGGGAGTTACACCAGGTCCTTCCAGTTTCACGCCCTCCCTTAGGTCGGGGGTGGTCGATAGCATTCGCATGCCGCATGTGGGAAAGTTTATGCGGCCAGTGCCTTTTGCCACCCCAAAACCCCCGGGGGTCAAACTGGGATTGGGTCTTCTCCCAGCGCTCCAGTCTGGAGGGCTGCAATTCGGGCTCTCTTGGTTAAGGGTCCCCATCTTGACCTGGGCCACATACTGTTCACTTACAGAACTAGCATGGAGACATTCCTTTCTCAACAACCTTGTCTCCCCAACAAGCTGGCCAAACACAGCCACATGGTTATAGGACTGTTTAACTTTCTTAACAGCTTTCACTCCATCTGAGACCTTCTCAAAGCTATCCATAATGGATCTTTCAACAGGAAAGTCAGTGGCTTCATTCACAACAGAAAATTTCTGGCTGTTAGGAACTGAAACTTTCTTGATTAAATCACTTTCACACCCTTCAGTTGCAGTAAACTACCATGAGGATTTATTTCCCTAGGGCTTTTCTATGCAACAATTCACCCTTCACAGAAATTCTGCCCTTACCCTCTTTACCTAGGGCTTGCTCTAGAGGAACACTTTCCTGAGCAACGACAGACTCTTTCTGGGTCTCACTTACATCCAGAATTACCTCTGGTCCATAAGGCGGATTCCTACACAATCCCCTTTCGGGCAAACTTACAGACTTCCTAGATAAAAGGTTAGAAGCATTCTCCTTTCCTTTGCCAAACACAAGCTCAGGAATCTTTTCCTTCTTGCTACAGGTTTCCACACCCTCAGTAGGTAACACAATCAAATCACCTTTATGCTCTCCTTGTGACCTGGCTAGGATCTCACTCTGATTAGACAGAATCTACGCTACAAGCACTATAGTGGCTCAGCTGTGGTGCTCCAGCTATGCCGCTATGGTGTAGATGCTTGCCACAGTGATGGAAGGGTTTTTCTGTCGCTGTAGGAAATCTACCTCTTCGAGAGGCAATAGCTAGGTTGATGGAAGAATTCTTCTGGCAGCCTAGCTGCATCCACAGTGAGGATTAGGTCTACCAAACTTCATTGGACAGGGCACAAAATTGTTCACCACCCTGAGCAATGTAGGTAGGTCGACCTAAGTTTTAGGTCTAGACCAGGCCTGAGACTGAAGACTTTAGGAGACCTACATCAAGGAGGAAGCTCCTGTCTCCAGGGTGGTATTTTGTGGAGAACCTTGCAATTACGATATATGCTGGATTGCTTGAGGAGGTTTGCATCAGCCATCCATGATAGAGGTAGAGAATTATCCTCCATTATATGCTACTATGTGCTCTTTGGGAGGACGATACCACAACCCTAGGCTTGGTCATGTGCCCAACTTTTTAACCAGTCAGATTGGTTATAAAAATCCAAGCGATTGAGAAATTAAAGTGTTGTTCTGAAAGTCTAGCAGATTTCATTCTTGTTCAGGAGGAAAAAAAGGAATTTAAATAGGGAGTGAGGAAGGAAGAGAGAGGTTGGTACACAAAGCCATTCCAAAAGCATATAACTGGAAATGCTTGAAACAATTAATTAGTTGTACAAAACCGTAGGAAGCCTCAGGGTAAACTTAGAAACCCTATTGCAGCCTGATTAAAAGAGAGAGGATATCCTAAAAGTTGGTACAGCTGAGTATTTCCATTTCTCAATTGCAATAAAAACGAACCAGATTTCACAGATAGGCTAATGGCCTACTGGGTCCATTCCTGTGCTGCACCCATGCTGAACTGTTCCATGCTGTATGTTGAGTGCTTTGTCCAGTTGAGTTGTGACTGAACAATGGAAAGTAGGACTAGTCCATTAGGCTGTAACTCTTCCATACCTAATGGAATTCACTGTTATGAAACGTTTCCTGATCTTTAGCCTGAATATCTTTGATCAGCTCCCAGACTGCTGCGCTGGGCATCACAACATGGGGAGTAGATGGCCAGCCCTCTGTGGAGAAAGAGGTGGTTAAGGACTATTTAGAAAAGCTGGATGTGCACAAATCCATGGGGCCGGACGAGTTGCATCCGAGAGTGCTAAAGGAATTGGCGGCTGTGATTGCAGAGCCATTGGCCATTATCTTTGAAAACTTGTGGCGAACGGGGGAAGTCCCGGATGACTGGAAAAAGGCTAATGTAGTGCCAATCTTTAAAAAAGGGAAGAAGGAGGATCCTGGGAACTACAGGCCAGTCAGCCTCACCTCAGTCCCTGGAAAAATCATGGAGCAGATCCTCAAGGAATCAATCCTGAAGCACTTACATGAGAGGAAAGTGATCAGGAACAGTCAGTATGGATTCACCAAAGGAAGGTCATGCCTGACTAATCTAATCGCGTTCTATGATGAGATTACTGGTTCTGTGGATGAAGGGAAAGCAGTGAATGTATTGTTTCTTGACTTTAGCAAAGCTTTTGACACGGTCTCCCACAGTATTCTTGTCAGCAAGTTAAAGAAGTATGAGCTGGATGAATGCACTATAAGGTGGGTAGAAAGTTGGCTAGATTGTTGGGCTCAACGGGTAGTGATCAATGGCTCCATGTCTAGTTGGCAGCCGGTGTCAAGTGGAGTGCCCCAGGGGTCGGTCCTGGGGCCGGTTTTGTTCAATATCTTCATAAATGATCTGGAGGATGGTGTGGATTGCACTCTCAGCAAATTTGCGGATGATACTAAACTGGGAGGAGTGGTTGACACGCTGGAGGGCAGGGATAGGATACAGAGGGACCTAGACAAATTGGAGGATTGGGCCAAAAGAAATCTGATGAGGTTCAATAAAGATAAGTGCAGGGTCCTGCACTTAGGACGGAAGAATCCCATGCACTGCTACAGACTAGGGACCGAATGGCTAGGCAGCAGTTCTGCGGAAAAGGACCTAGTAGTGACAGTGGACGAGAAGCTGGATATGAGTCAGCAGTGTGCCCTTGTTGCCAAGAAGGCCACTGGCATTTTGGGATGTATAAGTAGGGGCATAGCAAGCAGATCAACGGACGTGATCGTCCCCCTCTATTCAACATTGGTGAGGCCTCATCTGGAGTACTGTGTCCAGTTTTGGGCCCCACACTACAAGAAGGATGTGGATAAACTGGAGAGAGTCCAGCGAAGGGCAACAAAAATGATTAGGGGTCTGGAACACATGACTTATGAGGAGAGGCTGAGGGAACTGGGATTGTTTAGTCTGCAGAAGAGAAGATTGAGAGGGGATTTGATAGCTGCTTTCAACTACCTGAGAGGTGGTTCCAGAGAGGATGGTTCTAGACTATTCTCAGTGGTAGATGACAGGACAAGGAGTAATGGTCTCAAGTTGCAGTGAGGGAGGTTTAGGTTGGATATTAGGAAAAACTTCTTCACTAGGAGGGTGGTGAAACACTGGAATGCATTACCTAGGGAGGTGGTAGAATCTCCTTCCTTAGAAGTTTTTAAGGTCAGGCTTGACAAAGCCCTGGCTTGGATGATTTAATTGGGGATTGGTCCTGCTCTGAGCAGGGCATTGGACTAGATGACCTCCTGAGGTCCCTTCCAACCCTGATATTCTATGATTCTATGATCAGTTTTACTCCTTTACTCTGAACTATAGTCTGTCAGACCTTTTCTCTGCTTAGTGTTTACTCTAGTCAAATACATGTAGATCTCATCATCTTCTCCTGCTTAGCTGTCCAGTGAAGCTATAAATATTATTTTTAATCTCCCTCCCCATGACCAGTCCCTTCAATCTTTTAACTTTGAAAGAGATGCATGATACTGGCCTTAAAACAGTACTAGGAGACAGAAATGCCTAAATTAGAATACTAAGAATGTTTCTCATCTGTGTTTCATGTCAAGTTGTAACCTCTCTCCTTTGTATTTCTCACCTGTAAAATAAGTGCCATGCTACTTACCTTCCTTACAGAATAGTGAAGAACACTTGTTCGGCAAGCACAAAGTTTGGTGCTATTTTTTTTTTTTTTTTATTGTCCTTGTCTGAATTTCCTCTAATTTGTAAAAATCTTTCTTGTATTGAGGAACACAGAAATCTACATTGAACTAACTGCAGTTTCACTAGAGTCACATAGATACAGACTGCCACCACATCCTGGTCTTAGACATGATATTGTGTTGCCAACTCTCATAATTTTATCATGAATCTCATAGTATCTCGTATTTTTAAATGCTCCTGGAGTCATATGATTAGATGAGAATCTCAACTTCCATTTTTATTAAAAAAAAGTTTCTAGCTCCTCATGACTGCAGAAAAAAAAAAGCTTGAAAATATGAAACCTAAGAAGCTTAGAAAAAAATCAGAAGGCAAATAAACTCCCACCCAATTTATTTTTGAGTCTTATGATTTTTAAGCTAATCTCATAATTTTTTGGTGGGGAGGAGCTCGTTCATAGTTTGTGAATGTTTGGATTTGGCAATACTGCTTATTGCTTGACAAGAAGCACTGTTTCCAGTGATGCTATGTAAGGAGAGCAAGATGTTGGGCCTAATGAAAGAATTACTGGGTGAAATTGTATGGCCTCAGTTACACAGGAAGTCAGATTAGATGCTCATAATGGTCCATTCTGTCCTTAAAATACATGAATCTATAAGCAAATGTTCACTTGCCTCACAACAGCAACTCAAAGCTTTATAAAAGTTTGCAAAGAACTCAGCACAGGTTAACTTCCTGATGGGAGAAGAATTTTTTAACCCATTTGTGGGATTTTGTTTTAAGTAACAGGAATGGGAAATACCCACTAATTTAGGAGATGTAGGGAGAAGAGCTTGTCTTTAAAATATGATAATGTTTACAAGTTCCGTTCCCTAAAGACCTTACAACCTAAACAGACAATGTACAGAAGGAATGGATGTTATGTGATTGTTGTGAAGTTGAGCATTTGCGGTTTTAAATCCATATTTCTTGTTTGCATTTGCTGTGCTTTGCATGCTGGGGATGGAAGTGGTTTGCACACCTTTTGGAGGAGATGTATTAAGGAGGAACACAGTGGAAAAGATAGGGAAGATTCTAGGGAAGTAGGCCCAGAGGCAAGAATTGGACAACACCAACATTGGTAAACTGAGCAGCTTGAGGAAAGTAGAAGAGTGAGCAAGAGTGAGTGGAGTTTTGCAGGAGCTCAGTTGTACAGATTGCCATGGCAAGAAAAAGAAGCTTAAATTTCATGAGGATGGCAAAAGAAAGTTAATGAGGGGAAATGAAGAGCGGTTACTCACCAGAGGAACCAACTTTTACTGCTGGGAGAAAGTTGTTTCAGATGAGAAGTAACCTATATAAAAAAAAAATGTTTTGCAAACGTGGAAGGTGAAGTTCACCAGGGGTCTCAAACACGCGGCCTGCAGGGTTATTTTCTGCGGCCCACCAGCTCCCTGCGGTCCCCCCGTTCCCGGCCAATGGGAGCGTCGGAGGAGGTACCTGGAGGAGCGGCCAGGGCAACACACAGACCCCTGTGCCCTCCCCCACTCCTACAGGTCCCGGCCGCTTCCCGGAGCGGCGCGGGGCAGGGTGGGCAGGCAGGGAGCCTGTCCAGCCCCCAGTGCGTGCCGGGCTGGACCCGCCCCCCAAACTCCTCCTGCAGCTGAACCCCCTGCCCTGAGCCCCCTGCTGCACCCCACACCCCTCCTGCACCCTGACCTGAGCCCCCTGCTGCACCCCTCCTGCACTCCAACCCCCTACCCTGAGCCACCTGCTGCACCCCTCCTGCACCCCAATCCCCTGCCCTGAGCCGCCTGCTGCACCCTGCACCCTGACCCCAAGCCCCCTGATGCACCCTGCACCCCTCCTGCACCCCATGGGGGCAGGGAAGGGGTGGGAAGAGGTGGGGCAGGGGTGGGGCCTCACGGAAGGGGTGGAGTGGGGGCGGGGCCGGGGCAGCGGGTCAATGGTGCGGCCCTCAGGCCAATGTACTTGTCCTCATGTGGCCCTCGTGGTCATTTGAGTTTGAGACTCCGACCTAGAGCAAGTTGCTGGAGCATAGCAGTATACTAGAATCTGCAGTAACCAGTGTGTAAAAGCCCCTTGCATCTAATTCACTATAGGTATGTTTGCTCATTTTGGAATGAGACAATGTGTGATTAATGCAGTTTTAAAGCATTGCTTTTCATATTACTGTGCACCTTAATACGTGCATTAAACCTCAGTAGCAGATATTCCTCTGGGTCCAACCTTAGCCTCTATATTCAAAACTCAGCAAATAATAAAGAGTAGGAGGGTAGATGTGGATTTTACCCCCAAACTGTGGTATCCAGATGTTGATACAATAGAATGATTTTTGAAGTCAATGCACATCTTGTTTGTCAAGATACAACTCTTCAAAAACGAGCATCAGAACAACGCTCCTATTGAGCAAACATACCATATTGTTCCTATTTGCACTAAAATTACATGATTTCATAGAAAGATCTTGTTCATGTTATGCAGTTTACAGAAGCTATCTATACTTATAGATAATCAGTGGAACAATACTATGTAAAACACCATTTGCCTGATTAGAAATGCCCTCCATTTTAGAAACAAAGAAGGCTCTAAATTACAGATTTTGTCCACTACAACCAATCACACAAAAAAGCAATCAAAAGCAAACATTCATACGAATCAAGAGATGAAGGAATCAGAAATTTGCAAGAATGCATCACAAAAGATGGGATATGCAAGGGTTTTTTGGGGGGATTTATTTACAGCAAATATATTACAATAAAAAAGCTGAACATGGCTCATATTGTGGTTGTGTAAAGAAGATACATATGCTTACACTGAACAGTTGTAATTCTCTTAGCACTAACTGAATCAAATGTGTAGACTCAATACAAAAATAAAAAGTAGTACTGGGCAAAGGACACATTAACAGCATACATCTGTGGACGAGAGTTTCAATACAATCCAAAAAGAATACAGACAAGCGATCAGGATGGCAAGAACTTTTTAGATGAACATGTAGCCCACAACATAAGGCTGTCTGGCACCATTTAAGATCTGCTGTATTGAACACAGTGTCTTTAAAAGAACGTCATACAAGATTAAGACACAGAAAATGCAATTATCCTGGTGAACAATCTTGTTACTTTCTTTATTCCTCTTTCATATTTTATTCCCACAATAGTAATGTGTGTTAGAGAGGCTTCATGGCAGACAAATACAATGCAACAGCTGGAGGGTTTTGCCTGTCAAAGTGACTTGCAGCAAGAGACATCTATGCTTTATACAGATATGTATCTCACGTGGGTTCTAGTACAAAGATCTAAGAACAACACATGCTGAAGCCTTATAATCTCTCTTCATTATCATTAGAATCCTGAATAAAGCAGGGTCCAAATTACTCCAAGGGAATCCAGGCTACAATACAGCAAAACGTCTTCTGCAAGGTCACTATGATACATTAACAGTAGTAAACAGAGTTAATGCTACGTTAACCTTTTTACATTTTCATAAGTGGTTATAAAAACAGAAACTAGCATCTTCTAATCTGTTTACATTTCCTGAGCTTAGTTAAATCACAAAGGAAGGAAACTTATAAAAATCCCAGCTAGTCACCAGCAAATTAAAGATGTATGCAACTGGTTTGAAAATCTTTATATTCTCCCTATTTGACACAACGGCCCTTCCCTTTTCATTTAGGCTCCTATACAAGGGCATATAGAGTTAAATTCACTAGCAATGCTGGGATGCTATGGAACTGTTGGGCTTTTTGTCCTCTCTAAGTGCCTTTATGGTAGATTGTGAGATAGCATGTTCTGATTGAATCTTATGAGAGCACCCAAAACCCCTGCAAGTATTTTCCCCTCCTAAATGGAGAAGCACCCTTTGCCTCCAGTTTGGAAAATAAAGCTTCCAGAAACCCAACCCATTACTGAAATTCTCATTTCCCATTTGTCTGTTTTGAGTGTAGTGGACTCCACTGTGCTCCCCAGTCTAATGAGCCACTGCCCTGGCAGCTGGTTTAGTATTCCACTGGGGGGGGGTGGGAGGGGCGTAAAAAAACTATGCAAATCTACACCGAAAAATGTGAGAGAGAATCTCAGCAATAAAGAACTCATCTTAGTGGCTTCTTCAAGAGCCAACACTACACCTTTGAGACAAGAGTGTATTCTATCCTCCGGGAGTCAATACGCATGTTTATTTCCGGTGTATAAAATAATTTGTGCCTTGGAGTAAAATCCAGATTTTGAGAATATACTGGGAACAATACTGCTCTTGGGCAGAGTGCTGCAATATTCAAATTCAACCTAACTGGCCTAGGTAGGTATACCATAGATTTGCAGAGGCATAATGCACCTGGGTTGGTATTTTAAAAATTATTATGATGTAACAGCGTGATTTTGCATTCTGGTGCAGACAGAAAAGGTTTAACTCCATAACTTAATTCTCAGAGCAGCATTTGTGTAGCTACCAAAGCAGCCAGAAAACATCTGTAGCTTTTCTTATAGAGTACCAGCTTTTCCCATAAGAATTACACTAAGTCTCCTCTTTCCAACTGCACAAATCTTTCCAAAGCCCATTCATTTTGCTACCCAAACTCTGCAACAGCACATGCTGTCTCACAGCCATTGCAGAAACAGGGCTCAAAAATATCGAGCAGACACATACGAGCCAAAGCATTACATTGACTAGCCAAGCCAATATTAAAATTGTGTCCCAATGAAGCCCTGTGTGGGATCAAGGACCTGCTGCTCATCTTACCTCTCCCCTCCCTCCACCCCCTTTTACTGGCTATCAGGAGGGAAGGTCAAGTGTCTCTGCCCTCTTTAATGTCACTGGAAGTCTGGACAGCACTGTTTCCGTCTCTGTCAGCCCAGCTGGTGGTGATCAAAGGAGCTGCTCAATCTCCTTCTCCTCGGGCTCCTGGGAGAAGCACCAACATCCAACTTCCCTTTCCGTGTGTGAGGCACATTTTTCCAGCTCCCCAGTCAGAGCTGAGGGAAGAGGAGGATGGTGTTTCTGTGATGAGTGTTCTGCCTAATAATAAATGGGGTGCTTCTCACCAGTGTGGGAGAGAGTAGATTCAAACTCTGACCTGTAGCAGCCCTGCTCAGGGAAGACTGTTTTGCTAAGAGATGTGTAACTAACCTTCCCTGAGCTGGGCTGGTTCTGGCAGATGGTGCAGCTTCCTTGACCGTCAACAGCCAGGTGAGAAAGACGAAAATGTCAGAACTCCAGTGGCTCCCAAAATCATTAAGGTCTTGATCCAAAGCATATTAATGTCCACCGGAGTCTTTCCGCAGACTTCAGTGAGCTTTGGATCAGGCCCTAAAGGTGAGGGCAGAGGGAGGTCAGCGTCGATGGAGTTGAATCTGCCAACACCAGGCCTGATTTTATCCCACAGAGCTAGAATTCAGATGAGTTGTTCTATTTTGGGATCAGACAGCGTGTTGAAGTGTTAGTGTGTTGAAGTGTAGGATTTCAGAGGCCTGAGTCCTGGCAATAATGCTGTTAGTTATTGTACAAAACGAAAGTCAAGCTGAGCCAATCAGGTTGCCCTATGGGTGACCTTTAATTTACCAATAAAAAAGTTAAATAAATTAAATTAAACTTCAGTCAAATCAGAAACTAGCTTATTTACACAAAAAGCTCAGCTTTTTTCTTCTTTTTTTTTTATTTAAAAACCCCTAGACCTTTAGAGATAGGCTGTTCTCTGTGTGGCTGCAACACAGAGCAAGTCTGGTCCCTAACCCAGCCAGAATGCGGCAGGTCACTAACAGTAGCAATAGTCACCCTACTGCACCAACCTCCACCATCACATCCATAGCAGTCCTGTGACACCACAGCAGCATAGTCATGCAGAGTCACCGGAATGAATTTGGCCACAGCAGTGTCTCCTGCTCTCCCTATAGATGCTTTGCCTTTATCCAACCATTTTTTCCACAAATACTTCTTCAGCATTTACAGAGCAGTAGATACCACCCTTCTGTGACAATGTTCTCTTCTACTGTCAGCATCTCTTGAGGAACACACGACTCTATTATTAATGTACGTAAGCACATATTTAGCTTCTGAGGATTAATTTAATTTAAAGAGATACTGCCATAGAATTATATCTTTTCCCTTAATTTATTTACTTTTGGAAGAGTATCAAGTAGGGAAGCTTGTACACAATGGCAGAGTCACATTAATAATAAAGATTAGATTATCCATTTTTCTCATTATAGCATTATGAGAGAATTAACACCGGTATAGTTCAAAGATGTATGTGGAGGTTTTACTTACTTTATAATTTATTCCTCTTCTATACGTTACTTTTCAGTAGCATGCCTGAAGCAGGATCAAATGAGAGACATGTAGTTTCTAACCACAACATACTCTGCATACAGGCTATTTTTCTTTGTTCTCTGGAAACATTACTTCCATTAATTCCTTCCTCAAAACATGATCCAAAAAAAATTTCAAGTACAATAAACCCAAACTTTATTGCTGGGTTATAGGTCAATGTAAACTGACCAGAATCAACACTCAACTAAAATTCGCTTTACAAAAGTCAGGATTGTTCAGTTACGTCTGCAGATCACAGACAGCTTCTTTCACCATTCATAAAGTCATTGGAATCACAAATTACTACATCTCCTTTGGAAGCAAACAGGACTAATAAGCGTCATCATCGTCCATATCACAGCCGTAATCTGAAACATATAGAGAAAAAGGTTTATAGAAAAGAAAATGTTCCCAAGAATAAGAAAAGTGCAATGAAAATATTACAGCTGTCAAACTATAAATTCAAGCAGTCTCTATGCTGTGTAACAAGTTGGTATGTTTTTAATTAACCAAACAACAAACTCATACATTTTCTTAAGGCTAAGGAGAAAATCTGCTATATGCTCTCCTTAATGAACTCAAAAATACTTGTGAGCCTACATGTATATGTTTAGCACTGCACTTATTAAGAAAGGCTCTTTATGGAGCCTTAGGACCCTAATTTCACGGAGACTTGGCACATGGATATGCGAAATATTCAGCTTAGTTTAGAGGCTAAAGAGATCAAACTTGATTGTCAAAAGTAAATTGGAACATGGAGGTAGATAAATGGCAATGTGCATTACAAGGGGGCACGATTAACTAAACATGAGCGCCAAGAAAAAAATGAATTTGTTTAAATCATTGAAGGATTTCTAAACAGAACCTACCCAGACTCAAAGGCAGCCCCAGAACACCCTTCTGTGCCCAAAGATTCCCAAGAAGCAAAATGTCACCCAACAACAAACTTCAACTAGGACATCTGGCTTCAGAAGTCCTGGATCCAGTAGTACTACAAACAGAAACTCTTAGTGTATGTCTACACTGGAATTATAACCCATGGCAGGCTCATGTCAGCTGACTCAAGGCAGGGGCTACAGGGATGTTTAACTGCCATATAAACTTCTGGGCTCAGGCTGGCGCCCAGGCTCTAGGACCCTGTGAGAGGAGAGGGTTGCAGAGCTCAGGTTGCAGCCTGAGCCAGAACGTCTACACCACAATTAAATAGCCCAGCAGCCCGAGCCCGAGTCAGCTGCAGTATAGACATACCCTAAATGGCCAGTTGTGCCTCTTTGCCAATCATTACCCAGAATCCTTTCTGTGTACAGCTATTTAAGAGCAGTGCGGATTTCTGAGGTCTAGGGAAAAAACAAGACATTTGTACGTGCTTCTGTATAAACCAATTTCTTTTCTGCGTATTTCACAAATTAACCAGACAAAAATCTCCTTGTTGCAAAATGGACCCTAACTTTTACTATTATATGTGACTGTTTAGTAAATTTAATCTTTATCTTCCACCATCAGTGTGAGGAGATGTGGTGCAGGGTTTCATGCAGAGACACAAGCTAATGAATGCTCTGCAGAAAAAACAAATGTAATCCACAGTGATTTGTACAGAAAGGGCTAAGTTCATCACCTGAATCTCCTGCAGTTCCCCTCCACTTATCAGGGAGGTCTAAGACCCACGAGTAGACAAACAAAACAGTTCTTTTGCTGGCAGTACATTCTGAACACCTCAATTTTAATTCTGGCAACATTCCTAATTTATTTTTCTTAATAATGCAAATACTCAGCTCTTTCAGCTGCAGTAGAGAACCAGAGAGAGGGTAGTGCAGTGTTCTCAGAATGCTTTAAAAATAGTAACACAAAGGAGAAAAAATGCTCAGTGACCTTTAAACTACTTTGCGGGCTTTATTACTACTATTTTTAAACACAGATCCACCCACCCAGATGGGTGCACTTTCTTGGGAACATAATCCTAATAATAAACACTAGTGACAAAGTATTTTTCCTTTGGTTCAGAAATTATTTTCCAGTCAGAAATCAACCTAAAAGCAACACATTCCTTTATGATCAATCCATAGATATTACAAAAAAGCTTCATCAAAGTCTGCAGCTGAATTAACAGTGATGGGGAGGCTTGAACAATAAATCAATGCTCCAGCACAAACCTTCTTCCCACTTTGCTTTAGCGTATTGCATCATTCTATTTTAAGATAATTTTTGCATACATCCGAAGATTAAAATGTAAGAGGAAGTTTCAAATAAAGAATCAATCCAGCCATGTCCAACTATGAAATACCACTGCAGAGAGGGTATCAATGTTTCCTGTAAATACAGAAACCTGCTTAAATGATGGCTTCTAGTTGAGAGTCACAAGGGGGGTTGAAGTACCTAACTGCCATTTAGGCATGCAAGTCCAATATTTACATTCTCAAAAATCCCGCTCAAGCTGCTGCCTAGCCCTGTAGGGGCCTAGGCTTCCACTGGTAAAATCCCCTAGACACCTACATTTCTGCATGCACATAGCCACCTCAGTCTTGACACCACTGAGCAACTTGCTGCCTAAGCTCCAGCAGGATTCACAAACTAGGCGTTCACCACCTATCATGCTGGGGGGCCAGCTTGGTAGATGTGCTCAGAGGCTGCCTTGGAGCACATCTACCAGATTGGGCCCCATGCAAACCATAGCCAGAGAAGTCGGTGGTGATGCTTCCCCGCCCCGCCCCGCCACCTTTTTATGTAATAACCCAGCAGTTACAGCACTCACACAGCATGTGGGAGACTCAGGTTCAAATCCCCACTCTGCCTGATGTGGAGCGGGGACCTGAATGCAAGTCTTGCACCTCCCAGGTTAGAGCCCTAACCACTGGTTTATAGAGTCATACACACACCTTCTCTGGCACAATGAATATATAATTATTTATACAAAGTGGCACAGCTTGAGATTGAGAGACACCCACTCCAGAACAGCTCATAACCCAGTGGTTGGGGCAAACACCTGAGATGTAGGAAACCCACCGTTCAAGCCCCTGTTCCAAATAAGGCAGCATGGGTATCGGAACACAGGTTTTCCACATCCCAGGTCCACGCTCTAACATGAGGCCATTAGGGGTAAGCAACACCACCTCCTCCTCAGTTTTTCTTGAAGAAAGGACTGTCCTAGCTTACGCATCCGTAAGTCCACGCCAGGGTTCATGGCTGTGAATCCGGAGTGGAGGTAGGCGTCTATCTCCCTTTGAGGGGCAGGGCTTAGGCCCCACCCTTCTCGTCAGCATTTCCTGCTGGCTAGCTTAGGCAGCTCCCTGCTCAGGGTGCTGGCTTCTGTGAAACCCCTTTTTTAGGCCCCTCACTGTCCCTGTGCATCATACAGGGAGCCTAGCTGCCTAACTCAGGGTCGTGAATTCCACTTGGTAGCAGGACAATGTAGGCACTGTGATGTTCAGCCTAAGTCTTCTTTGTGAATCCCACCCACAGACCTTAATACACACGTGGTTTAGTGAATAGAATACACTGGCTGTGATTCCCGTTTCACAATATGTTTGGTAAAGTCCTCACTTTTCATGACATTTAACCCAGAGATGATGTTTGAAGACTCATCTAATACTGAGGGCTTGTCTACTACACCTGAGAGTTATTCCAGAATAAGGCAGAAAGTGAATTTAAAGTGGAGTAGCTATTCGGGAATAACCCGTGTGTAGACAAGCCAGTATCCCACAGCTAGGATCCCAGGATTTTATTATGGGAAGCCCTCCAGGAAGTTGCACTGTGGCATTAAGGGGTAAATCCTGCTTCTTGCTGCTGGAGTATGTGAGCCTCTAGGAGGACTCCTGCATGGTAGGAATTAGGGGGCAGGGGTGAAGAGACTGAGCAGAGGAATCTTTACATCCAGAGTGCTGCAGTGACACAGATCACCAGCCAGAACTGTTAAAGAAAAATGTAATTTGGATATCAAGTTTTTACTGAAAGCAAATAAAAAGATTTATTTACTGAAGTAAGAATCACCGTGAGCCAAAGCCTTGCTCTTGGTGTCTGACATGTTTAGCTGTTTGTTAAAGTTACCTTTTCATTATTAAAGAAGAAAAAGCATTTTTAAATGTATGCTAAATTATCCTGTACGTGGGGTTAAAACCCCCAGCAGTGAGGAGGGGCCTGTGCAAGCTCACTGCACCACCTAAGCCTCACCCAGGGGCTGTGCAGGGGATGGATGGACAGAGAAGCGGTGCAGGGATACCTGTGACCCCTGCCCCAGACACGCTGTGGAAAGGATCTCCATACCAGCCCTGCACAGTCCAGCATCACACCGATTAGCACTGTTCTAATCATACCCATCACCACTTTGGGTGTTCACATTTCATCTGGTACCTCAAGTTAGCACTGCTGTGGCCTTTTTTTCAAAAATAGCTAATATTTTTTATTTCTCCAATAGCTCTTTAAGAATAAAGCAGCAGTTCTCAAACTGTGGGTTGGGACCCCTAGGTGGGTCTAACGCCAGGGCTGGCATTAGACTTACTGGGGCCCAGGGCCAAAGCCCAAGCCTGAAGACTTCAGCCCTTGGTGGCAGGGCTAAGGGTTACAGGCCTGGGGCTGAAGACCTTGGGCTATGGCTTTGGCCCCAGGGTGGGCTCAGGCTTTGTTCCCCGCTCCTGGGGTCATGTAATAATTTTTGTTGTCAGAAAGGGATCGTGATGCAATGAAGTTTGAGAACCCCTAGAATAAAGAGTCCTTTACAAAGAACAGAAGTTGGTCTGGTAATTTCTGTGTCTTCACAATTGTGCACAGTCAATAGGTCGCACTATCTAAAATCAAGACCTACCATTTCCTCCCATTAACTGAAGTGCACTCATGCAGTGATCATCCTCTTCTTCTATTTCTTCTTCCTCAACTTCTTCCTCATGGTTATATGATACCGGTCCACTCTCTACCAGAACATTCTCTGGTTTTTCAAGCTCTGGCCCTTCTGTCTGTGAAACTGGAAAGGTTACCTGTGAACAAGAGAGGGGGATACTAAAGTATACCATTCCTTGTAGCCAACTCTTTTCCCTTAAAATCTCCAAATGAAAGGGTCAGAGCAGCTGGCACTATTGTCCTCTAACAAAGCCAAAGCCCAGCCTAAGAAGCTTAACACTTCTGGGGAACATTCAACGTCCACGGTGGAAAGTACTGTGAATGTGCACGAGAAAGAAATGTTCAGATTTCAAGTATTTCAAAGCCCCGCAAATACTCAAAGTGAAACAGTCAAATAGAGTGAAAGAAAAACACAACCCTCTCACAAGTGCAAGGTAAAACTAGCTTAAGGTGCTTTCGCAGAGCTCTGTGGGGAAGCTTGCAGAGTTTTCCTTCATTATGTTTGGTTCAGATAAGGGCTATTACACAGTGGCACCGCTATTATCACTTTAATGAGAGCAAAATGCACTCTGATATCAGAAAAAAATGATGTGTATTAGTTTTGACAGATCAGGCTGGATTTTCTTGGAGCAGAACCCAGAGCGTGACAATAATTCTCATTAGACAACACTGTTAATAGTGTAATAGAATAACACATTAGCTACACAAACTGGCACCTCTAGGTTATCACAACAGTGGGTTGGGAACTGGTGGCTCCAAGAGCACATGCCAAGGGTCTACAAAGAGCTGACTGTTCACATCGTGCTGTCTAAACTTTTTCAGAGATGAGGAGTCTCTCTTATTGCTGCTAAGGCCCGCAATTCAGCAAGGCTTGGCAGGAAATGGTTTCCTCATCTGGTGAAGAATTTTGAGATTTTCAACATTTTTCCCATTCAGCACAGGGATGAATCCAAAACAGAGAGAGGGACCCATGCCAGAGCAGCCAATTGCCTGGTGGTCAGGGAACTCACCTGGGATGTGCTCTGCCACGTTTCGAGGAGGGACCTGAACTCAAGTCTCCCACATTTCAGGTGAGTACCTTGACCACCAGGCTTACTGGCTATTCTGAGGTCAGGCTTTCAATCTCTCTTGTTGGAGGTGTTCCACTTTGCATCAATAATTCAACAGGAATTGGAGCAGGGACTTGAACCTGGGTATCCCACATCCCAGGTGAATGCCCTGACGACTGGGCTAAGATGTCCTCTGGGAATGGGACAGCGAGGCAATACCTCCAGGGTAGGAGAGGGTAAAAAGACCTAGCAGCTGGGAAGAAATTCCAAGGAGCAGAGATGGGGACCAAGCATCAGGAAAGCACATGCAGTAGAAGATGAGGATTAGGCAACAAGGAGGCATTTGTAGAGATGATGAGAAGGAGAAAGGGGGGTAAAGTGGGAAAAGAGCATGAGCAATGGAGCAAGCAGGGAGGGAGGAAAACCCAGCAGGGAGATGGAGACCAAAGGAAAAGCAAAAGACGACACTGTCGCTGATTCTCTTGTGTCTGAGCTGTGGAAAGTAGTAGCCACGTGAAATTGGCTTCAGTTCCCTGATTCAGCACCACCGGACCCTAAGCCAGAGCAGGAGGGGCCTTGCTCTAATTGAGGTTACTGGAATACTTCCCCCTGCAGCCGTGGAGCTCAGCCCTTCCAGGCCCCTCCCTCTTCTCCCATTTACAGAGGGGAAGCTGGCAGAGGAGGTAGCTATGCTGTCTCCAGCAACTCTATGATGCTGGATTTTCCCTTTTGCCCAGAGGATATCTCCAGAGAATCTGGCACAGTATGATTAACTCTTGCAGAACTGAGAATGTATATATTACTTGCCACTAGTCATCACCAGGAAAGACTGAAAAGATTGGGACTGTTTACATTCGAAAGAAGATGAATAAGAGGGGACATGTTAGAAGTATGTAAAATAATGTATGGTATGGAGAAGTCAGACTGGGAACTTCTATTCTTCCTGTCTCTTTAAACCAGAAGGGGACATTCAAATGAATTAAAAGGCAGCAAATTCAAAACTGATAAAAGGAAACACTCCTTCACACACTGTGCAATTAAACTGGGGAACTTATTGCCACATCAGGCCATTAAGACCAAAACCATAGCAAGATTCAGAAAGGCATTAGCTATTTATATGAATAACAAGAATATCCAGAGTTATAATAGTTAATGTTAAACCACTTTGGAGGGGATATTAAGCACTAGGCTTAAGCCAAAGTAGAGGTTAGGAGGAAGATTTTTTGCACCTTCTGAATTATCCAGTGCAGGCTGCTCCTCGAGACAGGATCTGATTCAGCATGGCAATTCCTCTCTTATTTGTGCTACAGTAACTCTTAGGGGCCCCAAACAAAATCAGAGCCCCATTGTTCTAGGCACTGTATGACATTGTAACGGAAAACCCCTATCCCAAAAATCTCACCATCTGATTACTCAAATATCAAATTCCACCCAAACCTGTGAGAAATCAAGCTGATCACACAGGCAAACTAAGGATTCCATCTTAGATTTTCTAAGGGCTTGTCTACACTTACAGCAGTGCAGCTGCGCGGCTCTGGTGCTTAGTGAAGATGCGCCCTATGCCAATAGGAGATCTTCTCCTATCAGTATAGGTACTCCTCCTCCCCAATAAGCCCTCCTGTCAACATAGCACCCTGTGCACCAGGAGTTTGGTCGGTATAACTGCGTCGCTCAGGGCTGTGGATTATATAAATTTCATTAGACTGAAGTACGTCTGTAGTGTAGACCAGGACAAAGTCACCGAAGAGATTCCTCCAATAGCTCATTGATTGGTTTCTGCACGCCCATTATTTTTAACAGGGACTGGGTACCCAAATCACAGAGAAAACAATCTCTATGTAGAAATAAATCTTACTGTTATTTAGATTTGAATTCCTTTCCTTTCAGTTTATCATGTTTCACCCATCACCACTTTTCCCATACAGAATTATCAAACGGACAACTCCTAAGGTTTTAGGCAAGAGAAATAATAGACAACAGTTTCAGGAAAAACATCGTCTTAATTTATACTAATTTTTATGCTAAAAGTTTCCATCTGCTCTAAAAATTTTCACTAAAGAATGGATGAATATAAAGGAGCTACAACTGATTCATTGTTTATTAAAATTGCACCATCCTAATTAAAATATGACCTTCTTCTAATTATCATGTCCATTTCCAGGCTGTTACAGCGCTAAAAATGTGCAGGTTTTTCTAATGAGCACAGCATAAAAAGTGAAAATGTATTTCCCCAGGCATTATATCAAACTGTTTCTTAAAATAATGTTTTAACCTTTTTAAAACAAGGGTGTCAAACAAATTCCTTTCACCAAACTTCCTGAATCAGTCTCCAGAAAATTTGAACTTTAGTATGGCTTTTAAACTCGCATATTTTTTATGGGGTTGTGGAAACATGTTAAATGATCAAAGTTAACTAGAACATTTTCAAAATGGTGTCAGATTTCACAGTTATATAAAAAAAGATGAATGGCTGACTCAGTTTGTAAATTAGTAATATAGATTTTACATTGTTATGTAACAGTTTAGTCTCTGAATATGGACAACAATTTTAATTTACTGTACTTGTATACACATGTGTAAACATATTTCACAAAGACAGAGTGTGAAGGAGGAGAACATAAGAATGGCCCTACGGGGTCAGACCAAAGGTCCATCTAGCCCAGTATCTTGTCTTCCGACAATGGCCAATGCCAGGTGCCCCAGAGGGAATGAACAGGTAATCATCAGGTGATCCATTCCCTGTCACTCATTCCTAGCTTCTGGCAAACAGAGGCTAGGGACACCATCCCTGCCCATCCTGGCCAACTGCTATTGATGGACCTATCCTCCATGAATGTATCTAGTTCTTTTTTGAACCCTGTTATAGTCTTGGCCTTCACAACATCCTCTGGCAAAGAGCTCCACAGGTTGACTGTACATTGTGTGAAGAAATACTTCCTTTTTTTTGTTTTAAACCTGCTGCCTATTAATTTCATTTGGTGACCCCTAGTTCTTGTGTTCTGAGAAGGAGTAAATAACACTTCCTTATTTACTTTCTTCCAGTCATGATTTTATATACCTCTATCATGTCCCTTCTTAGTTGTCTCTTTTCCAAGCTGAAAAGTCCCAATCTTGTTAATCTCTCCTCATAAGGAAGCTGTTCCATACCCCTAATAATTTTTGTTGCCCTTTTCTGAACCGTTTCCAATTCCAATATATCTCTTTGAGATGGGGTGACCACATCTGCACACAGTATTCAAGATGTGGGTGTACCATGGATTTATATAGAGGCAATATGATATTTTCTGTCTTATTATCTATCACTTTCTTAATGACTCCCAACATTCTGTTCGCGTTTTTGACAGCTGCTGCACATTGAGTGGATGTTTTCAGAGAACTGTCCACAATGACTCCAAGATCTCTTTCTTGAGACCCCATCATTTTACATGTATACTTGGGATTATGTTTTCCAAACGTGCATTACTTTGCATTTATCAACATTGAATTTCATCTGCCATTTTGTTGCCCAGTCACCCAGTTTTGAGAGATCCTTTTTCTAGCTCTTTGCAGTCTGCCAGGGACTTAACTATATTGAGTAGTTTTGTATCATCTGCAAATTTTATCATCTCACTGTTTACCCCTTTTTCCAGATGATTTATGAATATGTTGAATAGGACTGGTCCTAGTACAGACCCCTGGGGGACACCACTACTTACCTCTCTCCATTCTGAAAACTGACCATTTATTCCTACCCTTTGTTTCCTATCTTTTAACCAGTTACCAATCCATCAAAGGACCTTCCCTCTTATCCCATAAAAGCTTACTTTACTTAAGAGCCTTTGGTGAGGGACCTTGTCAAAGGCTTTCTAAAAATACACTATATCCACCGTACACCCCATTGTCCCTTTGTTCACCCCCTCAAAGAATTCTAGCTGATTGGTGAGGCATGATTTCCCTTTAAAAAAACCATGTTGACTCTTCCCCAACAAATTATGTTCATCTATGTGTCTGACAATTTTGTTCTTTACTATAGTTTCAACCAGTTTCAACCAGTTTGCCCAGTACTGAAGTCAGGCTTACCAGCCTGTAAATGCCAGGATCACCTCTGGAGCCCTTTTTAAAAATTGGGGTCACATTAGCTATCCTCCAGTCATTTGGTACAGACGTTGATTTAAATGATAGCTTACAGATTACAGTTAGTAGTTCTGCAATTTTCTATTTGAGTTCCTTCAGAACTCTTGGGTGAATGCCATCTGGTCCTGGTCACTTATTACTGTTCAGTTTACCAATTTGTTCCAAAATCTCCTCTAATGACACCTCAATCTGGGACACTTCCTCATATTTGTCACCTAAAAAGAATGGCTCAGGTTTGGGAATCTCCCTCACATCCTCAGCTGTGTAGACCGATGCAAAGAATTTATTTAGTTTCTCCACAATGGCCTTATCGTCCTTGAGTGTTCGTTTAGCATCTCGATTATCTCGTGGCCCCACTAAGTGGTTAGCAGGCTTCCTGCTTCTGATGTAGTTAAACAATTTTTTGCTATTACTTTTTGAGTCTTTGGCTAGCTGTTCTTCAAATTCTTTTTTGGCCTTCCTAATTATATTTTTACACTTCATTTGGCAGAGTTTATGCTCCTTTCTATTTTCCTCATTGGGATTTATCTTCCACTTTTTAAAGGATGCCTTTTTGCCTCTCACTGCTTCTTTTACTTTGTTGTTTAGCCACAGTGGCACTTTTTTGGTTCTCTCACACTTTTTTTAATTTCGGGTTACATTTAAGTTGAGCCTCTATTATGGTGTCTTTAAAAAGTTTCCATGCAGCTTGCAGGGATTTCATTTTTGGCGCTATACCCTTTAATTTCTGTTTTACTAACCTCCTCATTTTTGTGTAGTTCTCCTTTCTGAAATTAAATGCTACTGTATTGGGCTGCTGTGGTGTTTTCCCCCTCACAGGGATGTTAAATTTAATTATATTATGGTCAGTATTACCAAGGAGTCCAGCTATATTCACCTTTTGGACCAGATCCTGTGCTCTACTTAGGACTAAATCAGGAATTGCCTCTCCTCTTGTGGGTTCCAGGACTAGCAGTCATTTAAGGTGTCAAGAAACTTTATCTCTGCATCCTATCCTGAGGTGACATGTACACAGTCAATATGGGGATAGTTGAAAACTCTCATTATTATTGAGTTTTTTATCTTAATAGCCTCTCTAATCTCCCTGAGCATTTCACAGTCACTATCACCATCCTGGTCAGGTGGTCAGTAATATATCCCTACTGCTATATTCTTATTATTGGAGCATGGAATTACTATCTATAGAGATCTTACGGTACAGTTTGGAGGAGTTAGTGACAGCAATCACGACTCACATTTTGGTAGAGAGAGAGAACGCGTGCATGTGTGAGAGAGAGAGAATTACCAAAATGAGTATCGTGAATATGGTCACATAATTATTAAAAAGAAAAGGAGTACTTGTGGCACCTTAGAGACTAACCAATGTATTTGAGCATGAGCTTTCGTGAGCTACAGCTCACTTCTCACGAAAGCTCATGCTCAAATACATTGGTTAGTCTCTAAGGTGCCACAAGTACTCCTTTTCTTTTTGCGAATACAGACTAACACGGCTGTTACTCTGAAACATAATTATTAACAACTCGTCCTCTGCAATATTACAATCTCAAACCAAAATACATAAATATTAAGTTTCATTATTTAGGTTTCAGAGTAACAGCCGTGTTAGTCTGTATTCGCAAAAAGAAAAGGAGTACTTGTGGCACCTTAGAGACTAACCAATTTATTTGAGCATAAGCTTTCGTGAGCTACAGCTCACTTCATTGGATGCATACTGTGGAAAGTGTAGAGGATCTTTTTATATACACACAAAGCATGAAAAAATACCTCCTCCCACCCCGCTCTCCTGCTGGTAATAGCTTATCTAAAGTGATCACTCTCCTTACAATGTGTATGATAATCAAGTTGGGCCATTTCCAGCACAAATCCAGGGTTTAACAAGAACATCTGAGGAGGGGGGGGGTAGGGAAAAACAAGGGGAAATAGGTTACCTTGCATAATGACTTAGCCACTCCCAGTCTCTATTCAAGCCTAAGTTAATTGTATCCAATTTGCAAATGAATTCCAATTCAACAGTTTCTCGCTGGAGTCTGGATTTGAAGTTTTTTTGTTGTAATATAGCAACTTTCATGTCTATAATCGCATGACCAGAGAGACTGAAGTGTTCTCCGACTGGTTTATGAATGTTATAATTCTTGACATCTGATTTGTGTCCATTTATTCTTTTACGTAGAGACTGTCCAGTTTGACCAATGTACATGGCAGAGGGGCATTGCTGGGGGTGAGCTGTCACTTCTTCCTCTGCCCCAGGAGCAGACAAGGAAGGGAAACAGGACACCAGAATTACAACTCTCTCCCTGGCTACCTGCTTGCTCCATGGGGGAAGTCATCTACCACTGGTTCTCAACAGGAGTTGATTACTTCCTCCTGTGTGCCAGTTCAGCTCTGCTGGATAATACAGTGAGGGAGTAGGGACAACACTGCTTACTCCCTGCCACTGCTCTCTTACTCAATTTGTTTGTTTTTTAGAAGCATATGGATGTTATTTCCCCTCTCCCCAAACTGGAATTCCTGTTGAATATATTAAATATGAATAGTTACCTGGTTTATTGAGAGGTTTGTGTTCACAGTTTCACTTACCCTTCCATTCGGAATCCCTATTTTTGTAAAATCAAATAATTCCAACTGGAAAACAGAGGGCATCATCTTTGCAATGATCCCACTTATTGCTTCTGGCCTGATCAGAGGGACCAATCCTGATCTCTTTGACTCGGAATTTACATTCCCATAACAGATATCAGAATCCGGTCCACTAAGGTTTGTGATAGTTGCCATAATCAATGTTAAGTATTGGATTATGAGTTAAGTCAATTTTCAGATTGCAGTTGTGTAGAAGGGTTCTGGGAGAGGTGGTAAACTTCACATACCTCTTCAGTTGCAGCCTTTTTAGCTAGTTGTGTAGAAATCAAGGGTCTTAATCTGGAAAGAAGAAAAAAGACGTTGGTGATTATTAGAAAAGTTATATTGTAAATGTAAAAACACAAGGTCAGTTTGACACAGACTGCAGTCACTTGTTCTCTGGCCAAGAGAACAAGTTTGCTAATGTCATCACACTATGTATTTATTTTATCCTTTCAATTTAAAAATATAAAAGAAAGTCTCTGCACAAGCCTTACACACAGTTTAACAGTAATTAACATTTACCTTCAGTAAAACTATCACCTAGCAGCTCAATACAATAAAGGATGGTCTAGACATGAAAGTTGATTCGGAATAAGGTAGGGTGTGTTTTTAAAGAGGTTTAGCTATTCCTGATTAACTCCATGTGTGAATGCTCTTATCCCAAAATAATAGTGTCTTATTTTGAATACATTTAATCCATTTCCAAAGTGGATTAATCTTATTTGGAATACAATTAATCAGGAATTATTAATTTAGGAACAGCTAATCAGAATTACTCCCCATGTAGACAAGCCCTTAGAAAAAAGGCAAGCTAATAAGCACAACAGCAAAACTCCATCCCATACTCCATCCAAAACCCTTCTTAGCTCTCCCCAAAGGCCCTATAAAGTAGATTACTTTTGCCACATGTTCTGAAGGCCAAAAAATTTCTACCCATTGCTGGCCCCTCCCTCTTTTCTGTTATAGTGAGAAGGACAGATTCAGTGAGCCAGATTCTGTTCCTAATTACACCAGTGTAAATCTGGAATCACTTCCCTTTATTTCAGAGAGGTGATTCCAGATTTACACTGATGTATCGAGATTACATCAGTATGGTTTTAACATCTTACATCTAATCTTGAACTAGACAACAGCAAAAAACAAAAGGATCCTACATGAGCTGAAAGAAAGAAATCCTGGAAGCTGAACTTGAGCAAATTTTTAAAAGTATTGCATAGCTGGGGAAAGGACCGCAGACACACATTTGGAGATCAGTCTGTATTATTTTGCCACTCAAGTGCTAAGTGTTGTCATTGCGAGTCATTTCAAATCCTGCTTCCTTATTGCTATGAACACTGTTCTCAACTGAGTTCTGGTTGCTTTGTGTCCCCTCTCTTCACCCAGGTATACCCAGCTATAGAGAATGGTTTGCCTGGTACCTAAATTCTGCTCACACAGGTTCCCGGGCATACCTCTGAATGAAGTCTAAGTTTCATTCACAGAGATGTACACCTCCAGAGCTAAGCTTTCATTTAGAGTAAGATGCTTCTTTCCCTCTATTCAGCCACTGATTCTGGCATTCTTTAGCATACAAACAAAGAAGTTGTTCTCCAATTTAAAAAAAGACACTAAATCTGACTATTCTACAGTAGGAAGCAAAACCCCAGAGAATGAGTGGAGAGTTTTAGTCTTCATTATCTGATAGAGAAGAAAATATTAAAATTCAAGAGACAGGCGTTCAGCTAAGAGTCTTCTTTGCAGCGCGTCAGCACATTTTCAGGATACTTGAACATCTG
Source organism: Eretmochelys imbricata (assembly GCF_965152235.1). Taxonomy (NCBI): domain Eukaryota; kingdom Metazoa; phylum Chordata; order Testudines; family Cheloniidae; genus Eretmochelys; species Eretmochelys imbricata. Next base: position 117,265,312 of record NC_135577.1, read on the forward strand.
GGGCAGTCCAAAGTGAACTTGTTTTCAGTGCATCCAACCAAGCTGATGTTTGGGCAACATTTCAAAGGCAGAGTCTATGCGCTTGCACCTACAGAGTGATTTGGAATACAACGGTATTCTTTTACAACTATTGTCTGTTGCACTTCATGATTATCAACATCATCATGGAAGAAGATGATACCATTAACCCAGAGAATGTATTTACTCCCTGTAAGTCCCAATGGATCCTTCGACATACAGAGAAAACATTTGAAGGCACAGATACGAATCTTACTCTGTGTCCGACTTCCTCTTTATGCTGCCCCACCTGAGTTATACAACCTTCCTAATATCTGAATATGTGTATTATACTGTTAATCATGGTTTTCTAATACAGAGTACCAATTTAGATGCACACACGCATGAGAATGCAGTAACAATATCAATAGCCTAGATAAATGAAGGTTGCTGGTAAAATATCTGTTACCCTGTATTCACATACTTGAAAAGCAGTAGATATTAAAGCTCTCTATTTGAAAACAGTGTGATTATTGCAATTAACACTCTATCCAAAAATTAGATTTGTTGCCACGTTATTGAGTGACAACATGCCCCCCAAGAATACCCTGAAGCTTGCCCCTCCCCAGTTAGAACAAGCTATAAAATAAGCCCAGAAGGCACTCAATGTTCTGGCCTTTGTTTCAGAGGCAATAATGCATGCGCTTACACTGAACAATACAATCACTGCTACGCTAAGTACACAGTAAATATTCAAGTGTCATTTTAATTACAAATGTTCCCATAATGAAGAAAAAAGGATTCTGACTTGTGAAACCCCTATTTGTAAACTGCAACCGTAAACATAAGGAGCCATTCTATTGCACTTTACAACAATGAGAGACTACGTACTCCACAGGCTGTATTCCTCTACTATGTTAGTGTTCATAAAGCATGTTTATTTCTCAGTAGTAGAAGTACTGCAGTTCTCAGAGCAAGCCAAAAATAATACAGAAAAAGCATATATATGAAGTACTGGAAAGACACTGGGCCTGATTCTCCTCTTCCTTCCACTGATCTTACAGTAGTGGGACTCCCCTGACTTCAGCAGAGTTAATCCCAATTTAAGCAAGAAGATCAGGCTCATTAATTAGTATGTATGATCAACAAACACCAGCAGTGAAAAGTGGAGAACTAAAACCATCACACACAGAGATACATTGTGTCAACTTATTTTCCTAAGAGGATAACTTCTTCAATTAAAAAAAAAAGTAATTTTGTCTCTTGGCTGGTGATGTCATTATCTCCACAGAGACCCCTAACTATTACTGTACAGAGCACTGAAGAAAGATTTTACAGTGTTTTTTTTTTAAATGCCCTGATGCCCTGACCTCCTTAAAACAGAGCAGCTGCTGCCACACCAACCATATGGAACAATAAATTACTGGCTGCCATGGCTACAGATACTGGCTCCTTCTGCAGTCTGATTTAACCAGGGAAGGCTAGAATATTGTAGTGTGCCATCACTGAAGAACAGAGCTGTTTCTGAGGCTTGAGTGGGATGGGGCATTAATGCTCAAATGAGCAGCTTCACAAAAAGAGGACAGCCAAAGTCCTTTATGCCACTTTCAACATGCATGTACCCCCATCAACACGACTACCTCCCCATCTATCCCAGCTCATCAGACTTGCTGAACACTGCGCTTTTGCTGAGCAGAAGAAATACTCTGAATTAGGAGCTGTTTTGTCTCATATGTTTTGTATCATTTCCTGGGTTAAGACGCATTGTGATATACAGCATGATTCTGTTTAAAATATAATACTTTGACAAAAATGAAATGGCTCTCATGATCTTTCTAAATGCTTCTGTAATCATTCATCATTTACTGTATCTTCTGGTTTTATACATTTGCATTATGAACTATGCAACTGACAGAATTAAATATATTAAAAATAAACCACAAAACAAGCAATGTTGTGAATGGTAAAGCAAACCTACAAAAGGAAAAAGATGTACAAACGCCAAGTGCAACATACAGATTTCAAGCTAATTTTGAAAAATTATTCATATGTTCCAGTCAACCAACATATATAACATGTGAAATTGATACTCTTGACATTTTTTTGGTCAGAAAGTAATGGCACAGTATTTGTCGTTGGTGTCTGCTCACTGTAGAATCTGCTTAGCTCCAGCTTCAGTTAAGACGTACAAGACAGCATCTAGGTTTGTCCTCCAGCCTAACAATTTAAAAGAAGATTCAGTATAATAGAATCTGACAGGGCTGAAGATCACATAAATTGAACTTTCAAAGTGAACAAATGCTTTGAAAAACAAGCTGACTTTTTAAAAAAGTTTTTAAAACAAACTTTTTATTTTGCTTATTACTTAATAAACAAAGATTATATAACACAGTACATAAAACAGAAAGGAAGTTATGGGGCAATACAGATGTGTAATTTATATTAGGCAATTCATCCACCCAGGGGATTATTATACCATAACAATCTCCTCAATTTAATTCTGGAAATAATAGTTTTAGAAAGTCACCAAAAGCTCTCTTACTGCTGAAATTTAATTTAACGCATCCACATAGGAAACCTCTTACTGCTGCTTACCACCCATACTAATGTTATAGACAGAAGGACAGACAGACAATGAATACATGATGGCATGATGTGATATAATGGGTTTATCATCACGAGTCTGTGATGGCTGTGTTAATCATGAGTGGAGAAACCTTGAGTAAAATTATGCAGGTCATCCGAGACAAGTGCCAATGAAACCTATATAACCATGCCATTCCATCATGCATTCTGTAAACACCACATGTGTGGCAGAAAATCTACTGTGAAGTGCTCTAGAGAATTTTATTGGTGTTGTTTTGGCATCACTCTCAGTTATAAAGCCAGGCTGTCTTTGTACCAGGACCAACTGAACAGACTTCTGCAAAAGGGGAAAAACAACAATTGTAAACATCTCTAACAGTGACATTAAATAGCTTTCCAGGTCAAGGATTTAATGGTGTCCCCCCTACTAGAAAGTTGGGAATCTCCTCTTTTCAATAGCGTCAAGCTCCTGTTAGCAGCAAACTTTAAGCCTGCCATTGGTTCCAGCCTGCATAGTTGGCTATCCTAAGCCTCAGACCCGTGGTGGTATTTTTGCAGAAGATGAGGGATTGAAGATCCCATATTCTCAGGACAGAACAAAACATTTCTCTGGCAGCTTGGAGTCAATGCAACTACTGCTAAGTAGATGGGTTGCAGTCTGAGTGACACTGGCACCTGGCTCTAACCCATACTCTCAACTGTGTAAACTAGCCCAGGTTTAAAGCACCTCCAAACACAGGTTAGAGGTTTTTCTGTGTGGACAAGGGGGCAGGGCAAAGGCTAAAACCTGGGTAAAGAGCCCAGGTGAAATGTGCAATGAAGACATACCCGGTAAGGAAACAGTAAAGGGGGTAGGCTTTGCAGTGGGGATGCTCTCACCTGGACAAGGCAAAGCAGAGTGGCTCAGAGCCAGATGCTGATCACCTGGACTAGCGCTAGAGTGAAGACATACCTCAAGAGAAACATCTACTGGTGAAGAATAAAGTCAGCATCTGCGCTGTTTTCCTAAAGACTGTTGCATCTTCTTCAGAACAGACAAGCACTCTGCTAATATACAGGTGCCTGGACACATTTTCCATACCTGTTCTTGTGAGTGAGAAGGGAGGAGTGGATACGGATGAAAGACAAGACTGAATATTTTGCTGTGTACCTGCAGCACTCACTGATCTCCAAGACCTCAAAAAAATGCTGTAAAACATCAACATGGTGTTTTTGTCACTGACCACAACAAGATATTTTCAACTACAAAAATGGAGGGAGTTCAAATATAAAGCCACGGCACTGAGCCTCAAGCAAAAATAAACCAGAGAGCAGATCAAGGAGAGCCTCTATATGTCTCTCACTCTAAGAAATTACTGCAGACCATGGGAAATTGCAATTGCTCTAGGTCAAGAAAGGCTGGCTCTGGTAACTTTACTGCCTTGGCCAATGCACCTACTTTCTGACATTATGAAAGTGGAAGAAAGGGTTGCCACTTTTCTAATTGCTGGTAACCACAACCCCAAGGCCCCAGTCCCTGCTCTGCCTCTTCCCCCAAGGCCCTGCCTCTGATCTGCCCCCTGCTCTGCCTCTTCCTCCAAGGCCCCAACCCACATCGCTCACTACTCTGCCCCGCCCCCCCGGATCATCTCAAGGAGCCTGCCTGCTGCTTGCTTGGCTTTTGGTTCAGGTGCCATTTAGGGTTGCCAGGTCCCCAAAAACCAGGTGCCTGTCAACCCTAAATGGCACCCGGACACAGAAGGTAAAACCCGGACGGGTGGCAACCCTAGTGGAAGACTTTACTGGATTTGTCAATATGGATGCTGATGAACTCACCTCTTGAGAGCTGTCAATAGCGGAAAGTATTTGCAATTTAAAAAAAAAAAATCTAGACTTGATCAAAGCCACTATCCAAAAGATGCCATCCCTTTCACCACACCAGCTGGAGCCTTTTCTGCCTGCTCAAATGAAATGGTGGCAGAAAGGCAGATTTGCATCTTATAGGAAAAGCTTCTTGAAACAGAGGAAGCTGTATAGCTGGGTTACAACTTTACTCTGAAAAGTATGTAAAAAACCACACTATGGCTCCAAATCAGTAAGACACACAAACCTGTGCCTCACTTTAAGTATGCAAGTAGTCCCACTTTAAGTGCTTAACTGCCTTGCTGTACTGGGGCCCAAAATGGTTGTGGTATATAAGGCACGTACCTTGAGAAGAAAAAATTTATGGAAATTATATAAGGCAATCTAAACACCAATCATTTTTACATCCTGTGCTTACAGCTACGGATAGACAAATCTTTCTAAATTAACAAATCACACAAACACTTCTATAATCTGATTAGAGCTAAATTACATTGTGAAGATGTGTATTTCCAATGGCAAAGTTCTTAACAGTAGGGTTTTTGCCTTTAATTCTGGTACAAATGTATTATCCCAGATGTAGCTGATGAGGTCTACAAGTATTTGCTTTTGGACAGGTGTTTTTGATCAATCTCAACCTCATAAAAACAGATAATGAGGCCAAAGATGAAAAGGAAAAACATCTAGTAATGTGCAGTCTCGGAGAACAATCCACAGAGACTGTTATACCCAAAGGTGATGCAAGATTTATTGTCAGATCTTTCCTGTTTAAAGTATGTGACATTACAAGGACAAATATCACACTAGACATAACATTAAATTACCTCTTCCTCCTCCACTACCTCAGATAATACAACACTGTTTAAACGAGGTGCCGCTTGCAGGTATATGCAGGGGAACACATTAATTTAAGATTCAGGTAACTGTAATTTCATACAAGTAACTCATCAAAGCACAAGGGTATACAGTAGAAACATCCCCCTCTCCCCCTGTGTCTGGTATATATTACATTAAAGAGCAATTTCATTGCCAACCATCTGGAAATCAATGTATTCCAAATTTTATTTCATGATTACCAACATTCGTCTTCATAACTCATTTCCAATTATAAGCAATAAATCATTTCTTCTTGCCTCTAATTTATAACAGCCAATTAAGGGAAATCTCTTATTTAAATAGCAAGTATATCTTTACATTACACATATTTTGAGGTACGCACTGAACATGACTACTCAAACAGCCTAATGGCGATATGGTGGTACAGCACTGCTTTGGCAGGTACTACGGAACACATACAAAGGCAAATACCATACTTTGTACTCTCATGACTTGTGTATCTCAGGACTTTGTGCAATTTAAGAGATCAGTGTTACATGACTGATTTAACTGAGATGAAATTGGTAGTTTGCCACCCATGAAACAGCATGTATCTGAGGTAAGTTTCGAGTCATGACCTCCCTAACAGGAATTGCATTAAAAGGAAGAAGTGGGCCAGTAGTGCAGTCTCTTAAACTAATTAATTTTTTAAAATACAGCTATGAGAGTTAAAGTTGAGTCAAGGCAGCTTTAACTTTCACATTGGAAGTCTGTGACAGAATGTACCTGGTATTCACACCCTACACACTATGGTAATAATCTATGTACAAAGTATGCCTTGTGAGTAGGGCTCCGTGACTTCTGCAGGGGCTAGTGTGGCTGAACCCAGGGCCAGCTGCTCAGGTGGCCCCAGGAACAGCCACACCAGCCGCTGCTCCAGTCGCTCCAGGCAGCGGTCCCTGGCTGGCTGGAGCAGCCGCGCAGTCCATGGCCCCCAGCAGCAGGTGCCATTGGCCCCAGGCGCCCTCCCCAGCCCCGGATGCCCCTCAGCAGCAGCCCACTCACTCCCACCCAAGATTTAATCATAGGTATTTTTAGTATAAGTCATGGACAGGACACAGGCCATGAATTTTTGTTTCTAGCCCGTGACCTGTCCATGACTTTTACTAAAAATACCTGTGACTAAATCATAGCCTTACTTGTCAGCTATCATTTGAAAACTCATAATTTGCTGGTCATTACTTTCCTGATAAAATGTGCGTGGCAATATTTTATGCGAAGTTATAAGACTCCACTGTACGGTATTACTAACATATATTCCAAACTGAGGTTGCAAAACAGGTCTGTCTCAAACAAAGGAATGTGTGCTCTGCTTAATTTGCACGTAAGCAGTGAACACAGTCATAAAGCAGGAAGGTAAACAAAGAAAGCTCAAACAGGTGAGGAAAAAGCAGCAGTAAACATCCTTCCCCATAGACTTTTTCTCTCCTCGTATCCAGTTGGAAATGTTTTCAAGAAGGGGACAAACTATAAAAAGGAAGGGAAAATCCTGCAAGGCACCTTGCCCCCAATTGCATTCAAGGCATCTGAAGCGACAAAGGAAGCATTCGTTGGATTCGTCCTCTGTTTTGAATTTAACATCATTTGTTAAATTAGGCACCAGTTGCTTAACTTTTATCTTTATTTTTCTTGTAATCATTTCTGACTTTTATGCCTCAATACTTGTACTCACTTAAAATCTCTCTCTTTGTAATTAATAAATTTGTTTTATCTAACCCAGTGTGCTTGAACTGAAGTGTCTGGAAACTCCATTTATGGTGACAAGTTATGTGCATATTATTTCTATGAAAGAAATAATACACTTTATATACACTTGTACTGTGCAGGAGAGGGCTGGGCAGCACAGGATACACATTTATGGGTGATGATCCGGGACTGGGTGTGTTGAGGTCACCCTGCAGCATAACCAATGCTGGTTAGAGCCAAGGTGCGGCTGGCTGGCTGGCTGCAGCCCACACACAGACATAGCTGGGAGTGACTTACATGCTGGTGGCTGTTTGTGAGCAGTCCAGGCTGGAGGCTACAGCAGCAAAGCATTGCAAAGGGTGCCACAGAGCAAGCACTAACAGTAAGCCACAGTAATGTGTGGAGCTAGACTGTGAGCTAACTCGCCCTGCTGTTTTGGGCCCTGTTAGGAATTGTGTGGTGCTTTGCATATATGTATGAATGTCACACTGTCAATGCACCAATTAATTTTGTGGTGCTTGCTGTACATTTATGATTATTGCACTGTTTGTGTCACTGATCCTAGGCGTTGTGTCACTCTGAACAGTAACAGGTCAGTGGGTGCTTTTAGTACAGCTCAGCATTCTGCAGCATATATTGAGAATGAGAATAAAGATAAATTATTTTCTAAAAAATACAATGTTATTGAGTAACAAAACCACTACAGAAAATTCTATATGATGTAAAAGCAAAAGCATCCACCATGCAATCTGCTTGTAGATGGCCACATTCTTACGGCTGGTCCATAGCTGTGCCTACACAGCCTCTTCTCCCCACTTTCCCAGGAGATCCAGAATCTCCTGTCTACTGCAGGTCGGCTGGGCAGCTGCACACAACAATCGAGATCTGCTAGGTGTGCTTGCCACGCTGGACAATCAGGAAAAAGCATTTCAAAAATGTGCTGGGTTTTAACATTTAAAAGGTGGTGGTGGTGATGGTGAGAGAGGAACTGTTGGGTCTCCATGACACCTGGGCAGTGGGGTTCACAACTGTGACCAGAGAGGACAGTGTTGGCCATTGTGAAAGCTGCTGGAGGACTGTTAGTGTCAACACTCATGCTGCATCAACTTCAGTACATCGACCCTGGCTCAATGCCACTCAGAGAGGTTGTGTTACTGCATCACCCCTAATGGGGTGATTACATCAGTGGAAGACAAATTTACGTGTAGACACGTGCACAGGTAGACTAACGCAAGGTGGCTTACGTCAACCTAACTTTGTTGTGTAAACTAAACCAATATAAACCTGGCTTAAACCAGAACAAGCATGCCCAACACAGCCTATTGCATTGGGCAAATAAAATCAGTTTAAAATCCCATCTTAAGTTAAACCAGTGCACCTAGGTGTTGAACCTTTAAGAAAGGCTTCCTTTGTATAAAATATTAGTCACTGAAGTTACATAAGCATGAACATCAAACAAACAAAAGAGTGACTAAAAATCCTTTTCCCTCCTAATTGCTTAACCTTTCTTCAGCTCTTGTAATGTCACTGAACTAATTCTCCAGTTATCACAGACATCTTCCAGCCTACAAAGGATATGAATTGTGAATGTAAAAAACAACTCTATTTAAAAAAAAACATAAATCATGCCATCTTTATTATACTGATTATTGGGATATGGAGCAAGGAAAGTGGGGAAAAAAAGGTTTAGTTGACTGACTAGGCATGGTGAAATTTGTGAAGTATATTACAAATAGGTGCCTCTATGCTGCTTCATTTATATAAAAAGTTTTTTTCCCCATGAAAATCATTTTTGTCAGCAGATTACTCTGTAGTGTCAAGAAGTTTTTCATCATATTTATGATACACAACAGATATTAATGCAACTATAATATGAATGTGTAAAACATGGAACAAATGCTAATCATCTCAAGTAAATCCCTTCTTTTTTACCTCAAAGAATTTTTCACCTCAGCTATTTTAGTTACTTGAAACAGGTACTGTACAAAACAGTGCAGACTGTAAATTCCCCAATATAGTTTAAATCCTTCTACATTCTGAGCTATGTTTGAAGATCAATAAAATTATACTTTTAGGTTAATCCTACTGCATTTTTTTTTATTTTGAACTTATACCTCAGGAACTCTAAACTAAAAATTCACAGTGAAAAGAGAAAAACTGATATACCTAAAAGACCTCAGCTACTTAAAGAAAGAAGCAGAATGTTTAATGGGGAGGCTACATATGTGCAGAGTCTTTTTAACCTTTTGTGCTGTACACATCCCTCTCCAAAGCAAAAAGAAGATTAAGCCCAGCCTGAAGTCACTACTTCAAAGTCCACTAGTAATAATTTTGCCAATTTGTTTTTCCATTAGAACAAATGTCAACTAAACCAAAAGCATCAATAAATGCATACATTACAGCATGCAAAAAACAATTTGTTGGAATTGTGTCATATCAGGAAAATAAGAAAAACCTTTAACCATTATCAAATTAAGTTTTAAATCAGTGTAAGTTGCTATTTTTGTTTATTTCTTGTTGTCACTGTGCTCATTTTGTTCTGTAGATTTGAAAAACAAGTTCTGAAGAGTCAGCCAACAACAAATGCTAAATTAAAAGGATGGAATCGCTTTTTTTAAACATATGTCCTGAATCTTTTAAGTTTAGATCTGCTGTATTCTGTATATGGGTAAAGAATGCAACAAATGTTTTAGAAGAGTTTAGACCAATGAGACAACTGTCAGTTTTGGACTAGCTTGTAAAAAAAAGTCTCCTTTTCCAGTTGTTTTAATTGCCACACTCTGTATTTTCCTTTATCAGCATTGCAGAATCATTCCAGCTGCCTTAATTTTTGCATCTGTAGAGTACCGTGGGAACATTAATACTTGGCAACGCTACATTTAAAGCGTTTAGGATGACTACACAAATCTGTACTTTCCTTTTCTTGGTTGTTTACTGCAGTATTAAAGTAGATGAAGAGATGGAGGAAGTATTTGTTTTAAAATATATATATATATATATATATATATATATATATATATATATATATATATATATATAATGAACTCTTCGGGTGTACTGTGCATATTTTCATGGAAGCTTAGGTCTCTCCGAATAAACCATTTTAATGCCACTGAATCAAATTCAACCATATACATGGCAGACTTACATTTAGGAATTAGTTCAGTAGCAGTTCATGACCCTTTGCTTTGAAGTAAACTACAACACATTAGATCAAGAATTTACTAGCCTAGAACTATAAAGTTTGCCCCAGTATTAATGGAAAAGAAAAGTGTCAAAGTCACAAATAAACTTTCACTGTTACATCTAAGTTTGAGTTTTTGAACATCTTATTTGAAAACGTTAATAGGAGGCTATAGGTATCTATTTATAATTAAACAAGAAAGGTTCATAAGGTCTCCCAGTGAACAAAATTAAAAACCACTTACTTGAAATGTAAGTCACCCAGATACTGCACAAAGCAAGCTATACCCACCAACAGAAAGGCATTAAAAAGCCTTTAAAAGGTAAAGATTGATCTATCCAATATATTCCCTAAACTGATTTATCAAATTCATATCAAATATATATATTCCATGTGAATTCTAACACCCATGCTGAACAGCATGTGGTAGGCCAAATTCCAACTCCCCACTCAATTCCCAGGATATAAATCCAAAATTAAAATTGCAAAAGCAGCATGAATGTGGGATGGTATTTTTGCCAACTGCAGCCCTATACAGAGAACCCTTGTGTGGATTACTCCTGCCAGAGGCAGGAGTAATATGTGACAACAAAGGGTGGCCGGGTCAGAAAGAATGCAGAGTAAATCACACTGACCATGTACCGTGACCATGCCCCAATATTCCTTCTCCATGGCTTCAGCCAGGGTTGACAAGCATACTACAAACAGAGTTCATCAACAATTACATCCCACTGTTCCCCTCCTACCTACCTGTGGTACTTCTGTGGCCCCCATTACCACAGTATCTGAGCACCTGACAGTCTTTAGTGTATTTATCCTCAACACCTTTGGAGGTAGGGAGGTGCTTTTTATCTCCATTTTGCAGATGGGGAACTGAGGCAGAGAGACTAAATGACTTGCCAAAGGTCAGAGAGGAAGCCTCAGGCTAGCACCCTAACCACTGAAGTATCCATCCTCTTCCTCTCCTGTCTCTGTGCTTCCCTGAACAAAAGAAATTACCTAGCCTTATATTAATGATATTTTAATCAGCCTCCCTTCACTGGAAAAATTTTCATTAGTAACATAACAAAGTGCAAATAAAGTTGATCACCTCGAAGTTTACCTACTAACCACCTTGGTCAATGAACAAGCTATGTACTTGGTTGCTTTTACATCATCAGCACCTTTGTGGATCCATTTTTCTTTCTTCTTCTTAAGCATATTTTAGTACTGAAATTTATAAACCATGATTCACAAGCTATTTTCTCAGGATGACAGCATCGTAAGTAAGAACTGAGAAGCTAGGTGTACGGTATCTGTCAGACAAACACTAAGTTGGCTCTAGCTACTAATATAAATAGCAAAAAAAGGCTTACATTTATTAGAAACAGATTAAACAAGTTCGAATTCTTTGCAAATGCTAGAACTACTGAAGATACCTAGCCAACTCTAGCACAGCATGAGTTTTAGTTGTCTATCACTGCACATTTAAACACCTAAGGACTCTGAAATAAACGATGAATTGAATTCACCATCAAAAGACAAAATCCATGTTCTAGCTGCCAAAACCTTTAACAGCCTAAACAGAAAATGTCACAAATAATTTTCAGTAACAGTATAAAAATAAAAAACAACATTTTAAAGTCTTAAGGGGATGGACAGATAGACAGATAGACAGATAAATGAATTTTTTAAACAAGAATCATACTTCAATTGGATTGATAAAGCAGAACAAATTAAGAAAAAAATCTAATACGCAATTTTATTTTTAAGCTCTTCAGTTCTGTTAGGCTCATCAGCCTGAGGGACAAAGTCAACAGAGACATTTTTAAAAAGCAGTGCTGTTTTATTTGCATTAGGGTTCTGGGAATCTTCACTGGTGCCAGACAAAATAAAACAAAAACATTTTGAAGGAAAAAGGCCACACAATTAGAAGTGCTGTTTTGGAGCCTTTTCCATCCCATCTTTGACAAAGTCATAAATTATGCCTTAGGTGCACTTTACACACACACATCCAAAATCATGTTTAGAATATCATTGCACAGGGATCCAAAGACACCTGCAACTTGAGCAGCTTTCGTGGTGCTGGCAGCAGTCTGAAATTCTTGCTGGTTTGGGTGATGTGACTTTGTAAGAGGAGGGAGTTTGTATACTTTGAGGTTCTTTCCTCATTGTGATTTTAACCCGCACTTTCATGCTCCTCCTAAAAAGACCCAGTGGCAGTAAACTCTCAAGGTTTGCAGGGGCTCGTTTGGCAGACATGAATTACTAGCAAGCAATTTATTGCTGCTGAGCTGATGCAGTTTGTCTATTATGCTTAGGGATATTTTTGTATATATTAAAGGATCAAAAATGGGCTGCTTTATAAAGCACCTATATGAACATTTTAAAAAATGGCATTTTCACATTTAGACTCTATAATGAAGTGAAGTTTTGCTGAGCAAGAAGCTGCATATCTTTCAAAAGTATTGTACAAACAAGTTGTTTCCATATAAGTTGTTTTCACATGAGTAAGCAAACTACATCGAACCACCAGCAAAACAAGTTTTACTTTCCTCTTGTGCTTGCTAAAGTAAGAAATCATGAAAAAAAACACACTAAGGTAACTATTTCTATTTAAAATGAAAAAATGTCCATGAGAATAGTAATTAGAGTTGGGAAATAATTAGTCTTAGATTTGTTTCTGTAAGACAAACAATTTCAAATGGGTCAACAGAAGCAATGTCAGAAAAAGGTCAAGACAATTCTCTTTCACACTAGGGACAGCTGTTGCAATTCACAGTAGTTTTTCTTTGTTGTTGAGAGAAGAGAGATCACTGCAGTCTCAATACCTGAAGTAGTGTATGAGAGCCAAATGGTCATGGAAAATCAGCATCCTATCTACAAACTTCTAAACCATGTTTTCAGTTCTTTTCAAATTACTAATATAATTAACTGAAATTGAATTCTGAGGAAAAAATTTGGCCCTTGTTCAACCAAGTACGACCCTTCCCCCTCAAAAAATATCACAAATCCTTTTACACCAGATCTGAATTTGGCCCAAGATGATCTCTATCAGCAGCAGTAAAATATAAAGGCCCATCCAGTCAGCCATCACTTTCTACAGGGACCTCTATTTACTCACTAAGAGTGAAATTCACTCATGGTGCACAGAGCCAGTACAAAGCCCCTCAGCTCCACGTAAACTTTGCACAGGGCTATGTAGGGACAAGCAGCTGCACAGGGTGCCTTTGCATTCCCAACACATTACAAAAACGTTCCCTGTGTTGGCCCCACATAAGCTGCATGGAAGATCACGCTGGGGACAGACTATAGAAGGGGCTATGGACTGATACATACATGAATCCAGCGGTACCAATACCCCATAAAACTGGTGCCAGAGGGCTGCGAACTCTAATCCAGGCCTTGGATCCTGACTCCAGGCTGGGGAGGTTGATTTTACCTTCAGAACTCCTCTACCAACATACAGCTTAAATACTCAGGCTTTGTTCGGGTATAGTCACCTCCACCCAGGCAAAGCCTACCTTCTCCCACTGTCAATTACACATTCCTATATTCAATATTACAGTAATCAGAGGATGCTTCTTGTTGATCAGCTAATAACCAGTCCTGGACAGGAATAAACTCTACAGCCAAAGTCCAGAATAAGATAGTTACTCAGTCTGAGAGGAAGTAACATTAAGACATTATATAACCAGATTCTGTAGCATATAATCAAATTTTAAATTACAATAAAAAAACCTACCAGAAATGCATGTCACACTACAGAAAGGCAAACTGTTACAAAAATGGGAGCCTCTTTATTCTGGAATAACACTGTGGAGCTGTGCGGCCACTGGTTCCTCTGCCAGCAGGGCCAATCAGAGTGGGGCCAGGAGGGCCATTTGGTCTGGGCCTCAAGCTCAAATTTAGACACTTGTAAATTTTTTAGCAAATAAGAAATGTGATTTGGTAACAGACAATGTTTTTGCACAGAAAAAGTCTAGAAAAGTATTTGTTAAATAAAAAAATATTCAAATTATGTCTCACTCTTTTTTGTTGCCTTATTTCGTTTTTGTGTGTCATCATTTTTTATTTTTATTATGGGTAGGGGCCTCAAAATCTGGAAGTGGCCGCGCACCCCCTGGGATCATCTCGCGCACCCCAGTTTGGAGACCACTAGATTAGAGCAGATAACTTCACAAAGTTATCCACCCAGTCAGAAGGAAGCAGAGAGCAGCGTGTGGCTGCTCTCTTAGCCCTACTACACGCACAACTCCTCCCTACCCAAAAAGAGTCCTAACCCCAAAGGCCCCATGCTCCAGCACAGGCTGGAGGGACAAGGAACAGCGGTTCTTCCTTCCTGCTAGTTTCTACCTGGGTTCTTTGGCTTCTGCTTTCTCCTCACTCTCAATAGTGAAGGGCATCATACTAGTCAGAGAAATTAGAGGAGACCATTACTCATATCATCTAGCCAGTGCACACGGTCAAGTTTCTTGTTCTTTGTCACAAAAACAATGGGGCTTCAACCTCCCTTTGGAGACTAAACCACAGTCTAATTATAGACTGCACTGTCAAGACATGCTTTTCTGCTATTCCAGTGAAATTTTCCTTTTCTAAGGTTCATCCTTTTACTATTAGTTCTACCCTCCCATACTACCCTATACCATTGTTCTCCACCTTTGCTGTCTGTTTGTTTGTTTCAAGTATTTGTAGATGTTTATGTCATCCCTTAGTCACTCCTGAACCAAACTATACATACTCTGGCAAAGTCAGACCTGACAGCTATGTGCGCTTATAAGTCACCGTCTCCAGACACCATTATTTTTCTCCTCTGAGCTCCCTCTCATTTCTCTATATCTTTCTGGTGCAGACAATCAAACAACTGAACACAACATTCTAGACTCAAAGTTCTACAGGGAAGAACTCTTCTCCTCCCTAATCCATGATGTGATGTTTCTTGTACATATGGCTCAAACTTAGCCTTTATTACAGACTCATATATAATTTGCTGACCACTATCTCCCCCCTGCCCCCGTATCTTCCAGTATTATGGTTTCTACAGGTTTCACTCCCATTTATTATGTGCATTTCAGATTTTGATTTTTTTTTGGGTGCATTAGATCAAATTTTTCCACAACGAATCTCACTTTATTTCCTGCCCTTGTTTCTAAAGCCCTCTAGGTGTAGTTGTTTTACATCTTATTCCCCAATGATGTTCAGAACTCAATTTATTGTCTTCTGCTAATTTCATTAACACTGTTCACCCCTTTTCCCAAATAATTTTTGAACACTGGATCTCACATATCATTACACTGTTCCAAACACCTTTGCGCAACTCAATACCGCTACTTGTTGTTTGTTTGGGAAAAGACTGTAGCACTGGGGGAAAAAATAAAAAGGACTTGAGTGAGAGAAAGTGCCTGAAAAGTCTGTTTCCTCAAGGAAACAGGAAAACATCAGGAAAACATTAAAGAAGGTGAAAAAACTATATCTGTTAACAACATTAGATCCTGAAAGATTTTGCTTTTTCTCATGACCTGCTTTGTTAGGTATCTGAAGGTAACTTTTGCCAGGAACAGATGGTGTTCAAGCAGTCAACTGGAAAATGATCTAGAAGACAGCACTGAGATGATGTGTGGAAGTCTGGTCAGTTATCCAAATATGGTATGAATAGGAATGCAGCTGCCCAAAAAGCCTTTGTTTCAAAAAGGAAATGTAAGTAGGACAAAGAGAAACCTCTGGGCAAGACATTTTAGGATAAAGATAAACTTGACTGTAGAATAATCACAATTTGTCCCGAGTCCATCTTCACAGTGGATGTATCAAATAGTCACTGGACCTTTCAACATTAGATAAAGTGGATGAACAATAATTGGACATATACACACAAAAACAGAGCAGTGGATCTTTTAACATCTGGTGGAACACCTCAAAAAATGGAAAAGGGTATTATAATTGAGATGACAGTGCTCAAAAGTACAAACACATCCTAATCCTCTATGCAATACTTTCAGGTGACCAATTAAATGTTATCTAGATTTTCATCTCCAGTATGACATTACCCAAAACAATGTACAAGACTTGCAAATCAGGGACTTTACGTATTATCCATATGACCTGGATATGTAAACAAAACCTTTGTTAGAGAGTTAAGACTGAAAGACTGTTTCAGTGGAGTACAGCTAAAATCTAAAAATTTCATTTCATTTACAAAGTTCTATACCTTTAAAATCCCCAAACATTAAAAAGTATAGAAACGAACAGTTAAGGGATCCAGACAGTTACCAATTCTAAAGACTGACGCTTACCGTCACCCATACACACTTAACATTGCTTCCTAATATAATTTGCAAAAATGTACTTTGAATTGAAAATAAAGTATTAGGAGATTATTCTTCAAGGGTGATCTCCTAGTAATTTGTTACCCTGACCTTTATGTATATTTTTGCTCATTTTTTTAGGTGGCAATGTTACATTTGAGTGGGTGGTCTAAGTCTGGCGGTGTGATGGTGATGTTAAACATATTTATGAGGAAATCATTATCATTCTATTAATACTTTATTGTGCTTTAAGGAACTAAATTGGTACCTCAGTGGAGACTGTTTCATATATGCACCCAAACACTTCAAAGCCTTACAGATATGAATCTATCACACTGAGAATTTAAATGTATATTTTATGGTTTATTTTTTAAAAAATAACAGACCAATACCATTATGTTTAATTAAGATCTAACATACCACTAATATAATTTAGACCCACGAATACAAGGAAATTCATATCTAATGCTGATCACTCTGTCCTTAATTCACCTGTCTGTAGCACACAGATAAGATAAATCATTACAAGGACCATTGCAAAATCTAGATATGAGAGGGGAATTAAGAAGCATATGTCATAACTTCATTTTGAACTGCTTTGTTTGGGGGAGGGGCAGGGGAGTGAGAGATGTTGCTTCAGATGGGCTCAGCAGCATTAGAATCTTGGGTGCTGTATTCTGCAGCAGAAAGACCATATTAAGCTGTTTACTAAAGATAGCCCTGATACACTCTTATTCATCAGGGGATGCTGGGAACAGAGCAGCTGCTCTCATTCAGAGGATGATGTAATTCTCAATGCTGTCAGCAGAAACTCCCTTTTATGCCCTGAGCTTTCACTGTTCTTTGAAAGCAAGCTTCATACTTCTTTCATGTCATCTACCACTTAATGGATGTTCAGACCTCTCTAGATTGAGACATGGCTAATAATCTGTATTTATTTCATGTCACTTACACTTTCCTCCTTGATAACTGACTTGCACATGATTTTCAGGTGAAACTCAAATGCTAACTAACTTTTTCAGCTAAAGCCGTAGATTTTGTTGCATAGCTACCATTTTATAAGGCTTTTCCATTTTACAAGCAACAAGCTTCTACTCCTTCTAGCCAAAACGTAAATGCTATCAAAGAGACAGAAACCTAAACACAACACTTTTATAACAATTCACTGTACATCTACTGCAAACAATTAAAAACATTAAAAAATATTAACAAATATTAAAACAAATTACAGACTGATTCAGCAGCAAGCTTCATAAATTCACATTACAATAACCAGTCAAAAAGGAACGGAAAGTGATACATTTCTGGCTCATCTGGACATTGGCAAAAAGCCCCCAAGAAACCTTGTAATTTTTCAAACAAGATCCTAGCCCATCTCACAAGTCAGGTTTCTCTCTGCCAGATGGTCGATAGGAGTGCTAATGGAAAGAATGAAGCTGAAATAAATCTGCCACTTTTAATCAATCACAGGCAACCGTGTCATTGATGAACTGCTCATGATATGACAATCTGCCTTTGGATAGTTATAAGCAAAAACCTGATAAAATGTCATGCCTACATATTTATTGACAGTATCATATAAATTTAATGAAGGCATTTTTGTGAATTAAACGCCATTCATTCACCAGTGATTTCATGAGTCTCTCTGAAACCCACTGGATAGAAAAACAATGTATATACATTTGCAATTACATGCATAGAGTTTCACTGCAGGAACTGAAAATAATCGAAGTTCACAAGACCCTCTGTCATTAACAAGTTTTCAAACAAAGGCCCCGATCCTGCAACCAGACTTATATACGGAACCCCACTGAAGACAAAGATAGCTCCCAAGATCCACTCACGTGAGCTTCAGTGACTGCCAAGGGGCCCCAGGAGTCTGTTCGTATAAATTCAATCACAGGATTGGGCCCTAAAACCAAACTTGTTGCTATGTCTACATGCAATATAATGTAGCAGAAACTCACCTATATTTACTAGACACTACTTCTCCCTATTACCCAAATTATAAACTCCCCATAACCTAAGTTATAAATGAAAAGCGCCTCACTGAATTTCATGGTAATTTCATGGCTCCAATCATAAAAATATTTTGACAAAAGATATTCTTTAGCTCCCACTGCCTTTTGCAAAGAACAAAGTACAGACTTTAATTTGTCCAGGTCAATCCTTAATGTTATTTATTCTTGTTCTGCATTTAACTTGATAGCATCTGTCCAAGTGTGACTTCACTGGGGAATTTTGTTTGAATCAGAACAGCACAATCAGCCCCCGAGATCATTTTAAAGAATATTGAACTGTGTGCATGCATGGGTAGAATACTGTTGATCCATTTTATGAAATGATGAGTGCTGAGATGAGTGTCTTGATCTCTTGAAATTTTAAGGGCTGCATTTTTATTCCAGTAATAATACTTGGAGAGACAATCACTTACAGTTATTGTAGACTGCTGTGGCACCATAGATTAGCCTCAGAGTACTGATTTTCATGAGACCACGTGGCACATATGTGAATGATCCACACTGTTTAATCAGTGTGTATTTTAGATGTTTCTGAATGATTTTCCCTTTTAAAAATCCTTTTTTTTGCTGTGAATTTGTGAGTAGAACAAAAAATACATATTTTCCTTTCCATAAAGGATGAAAATCTGTTCTAGATTTAAAGAAATATTGTAGTCAAAACATCTAGGACCTACATTAAACACAAAAACAATAAATAATATTAAGACTCACTGTGAGAAGAGACAAATGAAAGCTAAAAACATTCAAACTCAAGGCTGACATGATACAATAATGAAGACCAAAAAGGGAATGATTTGCTGGTCCATTAATTTGCTGGTCCATTCCAACTCGCAGGTAGTTGGAAAAGACATCTGAAATATACCTGTCATGTCTTAATGCCATTCTAATGCAACTAGGTTTTAGGGTGACCAGATGTCCAGATTTTATAAGGATAGTTTTGATATTCGGGGCTTTGTCTTATATGGACACCAATTACCCCCCATCACCTGTCCCAATTTTTCACACTTACAATCTGGGCACCCTACTAGGTTTAAATTATTCTTTAAGAACTCTCTTGAAAATTGGTGCTTCAAAAGCCGGGTGTGCTTTGACCTTTTTCTTACGGTGGTAAATTGAGAATATTTAAAATCACTCCTGATTTATCCTATTAAATGAAAGTAAACTTGAAAGTAGGCCCGACACCTCTGGAGAACGGATGAGAACAGTAGATGGACCACTGGAGAAACATGGCGTTCTTCACGGTTCTGATGCGTGAGAAGCACAAACGAGCAGGCAGCACTCCAGCAAATAGCCACGCCTCCCCTGAGCTCCAACCACTATGCTCAGCAGCTTGCTTCAGGTGGCTGTGCTGCTTTAAGTGTCACTTATTAATTAAAGGTTTCAGAGTAGCAGCCGCGTTAGTCTGTATTCGCAAAAAGAAAAGGAGGACTTGTGGCACCTTAGAGACTAACCAATTTATTTGAGCATAAGCTTGCGTGAGTTACAGCTTATTTCATCACGAAAGCTTATGCTCAAATAAATTTGTTAGTCTTTAAGGTGCCACAAGTCCTCCTTTTCTTTTTATTAATTAAAAACTAAGTTGGGCTTACTGTATATCCAATTTAGTTTAAAGTTTGAGAGAAGCCAGTACTGCTCAAGAAGCAATGCTGAGTACAGCAGCCAGGCAGAATATGGCATCGTGGGGCAGAGGAAAATTCAAGATTTTGGTTGCCTCCATAGCAAAAGCCTTATTTAATTCAATTTTAAAATTAATGAACATGAAAAAGGGGACTCAGATACAAGGGGCTCAGAGGTCTCTGGTTTTTTACTTATCTTATTTAGACAATAAAGAGACTGTGTCTAGTGACAACATGCCATTCTCCCATCCAGGAAATATCCAACCAGGATGCTTCTGAAAACTAATGTCTGAAGTAAATTTTCAAAATACTCTGGAAACGAACACTGCACAACCAGAGACCTTGTCCAAAGACAACCTGATTAAAGGCTACAATCACTACCTACTTCCACTGACCCACTTAACCCTAAATGCCCATCTCAACACCATTGCCCTCCTCAAAAGCTAAATTGTGCAGAAACACAGTCCAGTCTCCTCTACTATTTAACATGCATGGCCGACTACAGGCTGCTACAAAACACCATAAAACAAAATATCAACAATACACTATATATTTCTTTCTGATCTGGAGCAGACAATACAATCACACAAACCCAGGTGCATCAGTGCCTAAAAGTAATAAGCATTTGCATGAAAGGCAGCTAGCTCAAGCCAAACTTTTAGTGGGTACTGGTATGGAGAGGAAAGCACACTGACAAATACAGTAAAATTATATCAGCACTAGAAATCAACAGCAACTGAAAGGAGACTGCAAGTAATCAAAAAATACATCTGAAATAGACACTGGCCTCACTGATAGCCCTCCATAAAATGCATGTCTTTGTTCAGGGTTTCCATTAATCACAGGCCCCACAGTATTTTGACCATCAGTTGGATTTCCCAGTCTCTGGTCTTCACAATATGCTTAATGCTGCATATACACACGTCTCAATCAATGACCCAAAGAGCTTACGGAAGCTACTTAATGCAGGTTTGTGAAACGGTATTTCTGGTTGCTCGTTCTGTATTTATACGGACAAAATTCAATGAAGAAAATATTAAAACCTACCCGTGGCATATGTTCCTCTTAAAATTCTGTTCATGGTCATCAAACAATTGCTATTATACAGATATCTAGTTAGTTTGCTTAAGGGCTTAAGCAGCTTAAAAAAAAACCAAACTACTGCTGCCAGACAGTAAGGGCAATATTAAAATTATGTATAAGTGGTCCTGCAGCGGTCTTCAAACTTTTTGAGCTGACCCCCCCGCACCCCGCCCTTTGAGTTACAATTTCTGGTTGCACCCCCTCCCAAACCCAGGGGGACTCGGGGTGAAGGTGGCACTCCCTCACCGAGCTCCACCATGCCAGGCCGAGTTGCTGACGTCGCTGCTTCCCCTTGGCCCCCCCAAATGTTCCTCCACGCCCACCTAGGTGGGTGTGCCCCACAGTTCAAAAACCTCCATTGTACCGGGAAGTGCCAAACCTCTCATGCTGGCTGGGGGAGGAGTCAGTCATTATACCATCGTGGCTGTCCATTGTAGTGCATTGCTTCTCCCTACTCATGAAGAAAGTGAACACTATTGATTGTTCAATGGAGCCTTCCAGCAGTGTCGTACAGTCAACTGCTTGATAACAGGTTGCGCCAAAGTTTCTGCATCTAACACAGAGGTTGGCAAACTATTGGCCGCAGGCTGGATCCAGCCCCTCAGGGCCCCGCACTGCTCCAGGAAGCATCTGGCACCACGTCCCTGCAGCTCCTGGGGGGGGGGGGGGGGAGAGGAGAGAGGGCTGCACACACTGCCCTTGCCTGTGGGTGGCTCCCCCGCAGCTCCCATTGGTCAGGAACAGGGAACTGCATAAGCAACGCCAGGCTAGATCTCGAACCCTTCCTGCACCCCGCACCCCAACCCCCTGCCCTGAGCCCCCTACCTGCACCCCAACCCCCTGCCGCACCCTGCAACCCTCCTGAACCCCAACCCCCTGTCCTGAGCTCCCTGCTGCACCCTGCATCCCTTCTGCACCACAACCCCCTGCCCTGAACCTCCGCTGCACCCCGCACTCCTCCTGCACCCCAATCCCCTGCCTTGAGCCCCCTGCTGCACCTCGCACCCCTCCCTGCACCACGGCCCTGAGCCCCTTCCCGCACTGTGCACCCCAACCCCCTTCCCTGAGCCCCCTCGTACACCCCACACACCTCCTCTGCCTCAACCCCTGGTCCTGAGCCCCTTCCTGCACACTGTACCCCCTCCTACACCCCGCACTCCCTCCCACACCCCAGCCCTGCATGCAATTTCCCCCACCCAGATGTGGCCCTCGGTCCAAAAAGTTTGCCCACCCCGACCTAACACCTGCATGTGGGCGTGTTATATAAAAGCTATTTAAGGGCCAAATCCAGATTGCCGTGCCATGTGAGAAATTCCATTGATGTCAAGAGGTGCTTGTGTCAGCAAGGCAAACAGGATCTGGCCATAATTCTTACGTTAATTAAAATCTCAAAGTGAAATTGTATTCTATTTTCTTATTACTAATAGCAATAAATAATCACAAAAATCAGTCAACTTCGACGTTTGTTTCTCAATGAACTGAGAAAAAAACTTGCTCCGCTTACAAATAAAAACTCGTTTTTTCTAGTTGCCAGACCTGCAACTTCAACTTGCGATCCAATTGACACATTAGGTTCTTCCCTTGTCATGCATCGCTAGCTGTAAAAGGTTCTGCAAGCTCATTATGTCCAGTTTCACTTGTCTACCAGACAGTGTCAGGAACTATGGGCCCAAGTTCCCGCAACCATGCCTGTGGCTAGCTGGCTCAGCCCTCATGTAATGAGCCCACCTGGGTTGCAGCACAATCACCTAATTGGTCAGCCCCCCCAGTTGGCTGCAAGGAGCCTACAGGTCTCCATTTAGACTCAGCAGCAGGTCACTGGCTGCTCCGTGCTTATGTTCACACAGCTGTGATGGCCCTTGTGCCTCCCTTGTTTTCAGCCTTGCTCCTGCCTTGCTTGGTTCCTGGCTCCGACCACTAGGCCTGACCGCCCACACCCTGGTCCATGAGAGGGATTCAAGTTATGCCCTCACTTGGAAGAGCAAGCCTACCACACAGAACTCACAAAGGACCTGTCTGCGCCTGATGTTACTACGCAGCAAGCCAGGGTGTGAACCTAGAGCACGCTACCTTGCTGCGCAGTAACGTCCGGTGTGGCCACTGCTACAATGCTCATACAAAGTTTCATAGTGCAGAAAACATCGCAGTGCAGCAAGCTACTGCCCTGAGGTTTCACACTGGCATGCCACAGGTAGAAAAGCCCTCAATAATTCTGTTGACGGGGTAGGCTTAAATAGAGACTGGTAGTGGCTAAGTCATTATGCGAGGTAGCCTATTTCCCCTTGTTTTTTCCTACCCTCCTCCCCCCCCAGACGTTCCGGTTAAACTTGGATTTATGCTGGAAATGGCCCACCTTGATTATCATACACATTGTAAGGAGAGTGGTCAGTTTGGATGAGCTATTACCAGCAGGAGAGTGAGTTTGTGTATGGGGGTGAGGGGTGAGAAAACCTGGATTTGTGCTGGAAATGGCCCAACTTGATTACCATACACATTGTAAGGAGAGTGATCACTTTAGATAAGCTATTACCAGCAGGAGAGTGGGGTGGGAGGAGGTATTGTTTCATGGTCTCTGTGTATATAATGTCTTCTGCAGTTTCCACAGTATGCATCCGATGAAGTGAGCTGTAGCTCACGAAAGCTTATGCTCAAATAAATTGATTAGTCTCTAATGTGACACAAGTACTCCTTTTCTTTTTGAGAAATAACTCCAGCTCACTCTGTCTTAATTGTGCTGGCTCCGCAGTGCTAACAGGAGAAAAGTTATTTTAGTCACTGAAGTGAGTAGAACTGACGCAGAAGCTGGCAGCACCTTACCTATTCCCTGGGGGAGTGACAAGAGGGGCTTTCTAGAACTGGAGTGCTCAGGTGGAACAGCTGTGCATAGGAGCGTCTGCACCTGTGTGCACCACCCCACTCCAAAATACTCCAGCATAAAAAGAGGAATTGGGGCAGGGTTATAAGATCAACAGTTACAGAGGATTTGGGGCCACTGGATCTATCTCAGGGGAAGAGTCAGAGCATCACTGGCTACTACCCAGCCTATCTGGACTTGGGGCAGGTTGTAAGTGAATTACTTTGGTTGCATGTGGCAAAGATAAATTCCACCCAAGAGCTGGAACCTTACAATCCAGCCTAAGAAAGGGGGCAGCACATAGCTGCATTTCATCAGAAACAGGGGACGAACCAGACTGGGATTCAGTCACAGTCTGGTCCCTGCTTCACCCTGGCCGGGGTGTGTAATCAGCACTTGCCCTTTTGATGTCACAGATTATCTCCCCTTCTCCACTGGGGTCTCAATGCTCTTATAGGAGTTCCCGGGAAGGGGACAGACGGACATGAAGCCAGAGTTCTGCACCCCTTCCCACACACCTGCAGGAGAAGAAACAAACAGCTGCTCCTCCACCCCCCTTGCAGGGTCTCAGGATTTAGGCAGCTATCACAGAGAAAGGGGGCTCCTGACACCCCTTTCTCCCCTCAGCTGGCCTGTAACAAGACTTACAATTGAGCCCCAAAGGATTAACTAGTTAAGAAAACACACACAAGAAAATTAAAATTCTCTTTCCCCTTCTCATGGTGAACGACTGAAACAGGAATAAAACTGCAAAAAGAAAAGGAGTACTTCTGGCACCTTAGAGACTAACACATTTATTTGAGCATAAGCTTTCGTGAGCTACAGCTCACTTCATCGAATGCATTCCTATATATCCCATGCATCCGATGGAGTCAGCTGTAGCTCACGAAAGCTTATTCTCAAATAAATGTGTTAGTCTCTAAGGTGCCAGAAGTACTCCTTTTCTTTTTGCAAATACAGACTAACACGACTGCTACTCTGAAACCAGGAATAAAACTATCAGTACAAACTACGGCTACTTCTACAAGCGCACTGAAGACTTTGAATCTCAGAATTTCCCCTAAGTGTTCCACACTTCAGGAACCATTTCTATTTTAAAGGGCAAATTCCAAATTGTAACCCAATTCTAGTAAAAAACAGACTATGCATAAAACATCCATGCTTCCAAATAGCAATTTTAAGAATTTTTATTATAAAAAAATACTAAAGCAGTTTTTGCATACTGTGATGTGCTCAAAGACAGATATTTCATGTGACTTCATTATATTAATATTTAATATATTTGAACAAAAAGTTAGTAATCCACTCTTGGAGATGGTAGACAGGAAACTACTTTGATTTTAAATGAAAATCCTGATTCAATAAAGACAGCAATTCTTCAAAACATTTTCAGACTAATGAAATAAAGAGGCAGGTTATTAATCTATAGAATCAAAGCCCCTGTTTGTTTTCACAATGCAAAGTTTGTAGTCTGCAAGGCTGACCTACAGCAACATGGCTGCTGCTGTATTGTTTGTGTCAGCGGGTGAAGGCTCCTGCGCAGGGAGGCTGCCATGTCCTGATAAATCACTCCAAAGTACAATGGGACTCTCTGAGACAAGAGTCTGTCTGCAATTTCTTTTGATGTTAAGGACTTTCCTAATCTGTCCAGGTTAGACTGAGACAGATGCAGTCAGGGTCTTCAAAGGTCAGCGAAAGGAGGTTTATTTTTAAACAAATAAGCGCCTTTCAGCTAAGCCCTTCCAGCTAGTTAGTCATTTGATACATTTTTAGCTTCGTCAGATATCTTGCATTGTATGAATTTTGAGTTTTGTTACAGATTGCCTACTCCTCAGTTGATATTCGGTACTTTTGGACTACTGTGGCAATAGGAAAATTATTAGTAGCTTTAAATTAGTCCTTTTTTTAAAAAAAGGGAATAAAATTCCAAACACTACAGTAGCTCCAAGCCTGTGTCTCAGAGTAAAAAAGTTTAGAAATATTTTCATGAAATTCAGTGCACAGTTTATAGGAGTCTATGTTTTATAAAATATTGATTTATAAAAACATCACTGTTTTCTTTAAATATATACTATACTGGCTTGTCAGAAGAATTTAGAAGGGAGTAATTTGTAAAGAAATCTCAAACGGGACCAAAAGTGACACCCTAATTTTTCCCATATAAAAAACTGTCAGGATGTTTAAACAGTACACAATGTGAAATATTTAAATAAGTACTAGTAATGTTGTAAAGTACATGCTATTTACACAAAATGTGAGACTCATTGGAAAAGGTACGTGAACACAGAACTTCTAAACTTACTCTTTAAAAATGGTAAGTTGTGCATATTTAAAATATTTTCTTCCTGTATCTCAAAAATACTGAGATCATTAAATATTCCGGTGTGCTTCTTTTTCTTTAATAAACACTACACAAAGTTGTATATGCTTCTTTTACATCAGTATCACCTGTAAAAAGTTTGTGAGCCAGAGTAAACAGACATACTGGTATACACAGTACTTTTATACGGGTTCTCATTCCACACTCATCACTGTAATATCTGAGCATCTTCCAGTAGTATATTAAAGCAACACAACTAACATCCATGATCCATCACAGGTTTGAAAGCAAACAAATGATGTCCCACTAGAGACTGCAGTAATGCTACTGTATTAAATTATTTTCCCCATAGTTTTTCTTCAAAACTTTTCCTTTGGTGCAGTTGGTGGAACGACTGATGCCATCTGAGAGCACAAACAAGAGCAAAAACTCTAAGACTCCGAGGCTGCTGCAGTATCACTCCTCTGGGAGACAGATCACGGGCGAACCGATTTCAGGGTCGTGCACCAGACCCTGTTTATGTGCCTCTCCATCTCTACTCTTGCTCTCCAACATAGGCTTCTGGTATACTTCACAAGTGACCAGCTCTGCAGTGTAGAAAAAACACGGAGGGAGAGAAAATGCTGTACCTCGACGAAATCAGTGTTTTAAGCACTGTAATTCCTAACGGACTCCTTCCCCTTTTCTCAGGGCCATAAGAAAGTGGGCTCCATCACGGAAGAGGTAAAGAAAGAGGTGTGGCAATGCACTGAAACTACCTCTTTCACACAAGGCCCTCACAATTCCCTAGCATGGCATCTGGGTTGTTCACCTACTGCACAGGAAGGGCAAAATATGGTTCAGAGTTTGATGACTTATGAAAAATAATGAATTAAAAAGCAGAAGCACAGATACATTTTCTGCATAAATCTTCCCCAAGTCATATTCTAGTAACTATTTCAAAATGTTGTGTTCCATATTTAGTAACAAACACAGCAAGGTAAGGCAGAAATCAGTTACCACAAGTGCATGGGAATCATTACTTGGTAATGGAATAGCACGTATATAATGATGACTGAGCTACAGTACACTAACCAATTTACAACTAATTATCTGGATGCTATGAAATACTATGTGAACCAACCACATATGCTCTTGAGTTTTGTAGCAGATCTTTATAATTTCCACCACCACATGAGCTTCAGTTTAAGAACTGCAGTCATAGTTATGTAATTATTAGTAATTCTCTGGACTGGAACTGTATGCAATATCAAGAAACAAAACCCTTTGTGAGATTTTCCCGTCTCATTTGAGTATTAATCTTTGCGGGAAACAAATATGATACAGCATTTAGCAAAAGTTAACATTCTGTACGTTTTATTTGCTGATCCAGTAGGTTTATTCCCCCCCCCCATCTTATATAATGGGCCAGCTAAAAATACTTCAACCATATTTATGTCCAATTTCTAACAAAATGTAAGTTAACCAACATCAGCTGAAAACATCCAACATCAACCTATGCGGGCACACACGCGCATGAGCACAGTCTTTCCCCTTCATTAAGAAAACTGAATATACAAGCGATGTATTCTAAAGGTCAACAAATGGGCTCTGCTGGAGTGGGGCCAAGGGGAAGCCAATTCACGAATGCAATTCCACAAAAATCAAGTCATTGTCAGCTTGAGCCCCCCACTGTCACAGTATGATATGCACCTTCAAGTTCTAATAACCAGTATATGCAGTATTTTCTAGGCTTTGGTTTTGTTTGTTTGTCCCCCAGTTTCTCAAGGAAAAACTCCTCTTATCAGATAAATTGAGTGAAATTTGAAAGAGAAAATCACAAGGCAACACCGAGCATTTTCTAACACTAAAACTGAAAAGTGAGACTAAGCTGATATGAATTGAGGGGCACTTAACACGATTATCATACGAAGTTACCCTGTGGGCTAGAATTGCTCATACATGGTCTTCAATTCAGGAAGAAATTATTTTATAGATAGTCATTAAAATTCATTCTGCATTTTTGAGCTGCCCACATGACTTCAAACTGGACCACAGAAGGAGAACATTTCCTTGAATGGAAGGGAAAAGAGTGATATCCAGTTTATATTAAACAATAAGGATGCTATAGAATTAAGCAGACTTGACCCAAGTCTAGACTCAGAAGTCAACCCAGATCCATATTTTTTTTATTTTTAAATTAAAAATGGTTGAATTATTTTGGATCTTTGGAACCCGCTATGTGGAAGGGCGCACACTTCCACATATTCCCAGAGGTTTCTTTCCCCAGCTTTGAAGGGGTTATTTTTATATCTCATAAACAGATTTGCATTTCACAAACAGCTTGCATTTAGCCATTTTTTTAATTAGGATATTTAAGGGGGCTTCTGCTCACTCAGATAATATGTTATGTAGGAGAGAGAGAGATTTGTCATGGAATTTTATTCTTTTAAATCCAATATATTCACTATCAGTGATTCCAAGATCCTTTTACCTACCAAAAACAAAAAACCCCAAAGATGAAATAACTAAACTCAACACCATTAACTAACTAGGAAAAAAGGCATCAAAACGTGGAAAAGATTCTGAGACCTACAGCGTATGAAAAAGAACTGAGGGCAGCATGGCCACTCTTTGGTAACCTCACTCCAAATGTCTGATTCTGTGAGACAAAAATGCACTGCCTCAGCAATTACTGTTTGCAAATTGTTCTGCAGTCTGTGGTGCAAAGGCGCAGTCTCTTCACAAACTGAGATCAACAGAAGCAATACTTAAAGGACAACCAAAACCATTCCTGAAATCTTTGTACAATAGCTGGAAAAGGACTAATTTTCTGAAGCTTACAGAATACTTGCACGTGATTGTGTGGAGTTGCTACCAAGATTTTAGGATAACTGTATTATAGTGCCATAATATCATGTGCCAGCAATGCCCCTCTGCCATGTACATTGGTCAAACTGGACAGTCTCTACGTAAAAGAATAAATGGACACAAATCAGATGTCAAGAATTATAACATTCATAAACCAGTCGGAGAACACTTCAATCTCTCTGGTCACGCAATCACAGACATGAAGGTCGCTATCTTAAAACAAAAAAACTTCAAATCCAGACTCCAGCGAGAAACTGCTGAATTGGAATTCATTTGCAAATTGGATACTATTAATTTAGGCTTAAATAGAGACTGGGAGTGGCTAAGTCATTATGCAAGGTAGCCTATTTCCTCTTGTTTTTTCCTACCCCCCCCCCCCCCCGATGTTCTGGTTTAACTTGGATTTAAACTTGGAGAGTGGCCAGTTTGGATGAGCTATTACCAGCAGGAGAGTGAGTTTGTGTGTGTATGGGGGTGGGTTTTTGGAGGGGGGTGAGGGAGTGAGAGAACCTGGATTTGTGCAGGAAAT
This sequence comes from Eretmochelys imbricata, assembly GCF_965152235.1. Lineage (NCBI taxonomy): Eukaryota > Metazoa > Chordata > Testudines > Cheloniidae > Eretmochelys > Eretmochelys imbricata. Next base: position 117,295,037 of record NC_135577.1, read on the forward strand.
GGCCTAACTTCATTATCATGCACATTGTGTAAAGAGTTGTCACTTTGGATGGGCTATCACCAGCAGGAGAGTGAATTTGTGTGGGGGGGTGGAGGGTGAGAAAACCTGGATTTGTGCTGGAAATGGCTTTTAGATAAGCTATTACCAGCAGGACAGTGGGGTGGGAGGAGGTATTGTTTCATATTCTCTGTGTATATATAGAGTCTGCTGCAGTTTCCACGGTATGCATCTGATGAAGTGAGCTGTAGCTCACGAAAGCTCATGCTCAAATAAATTCGTTAGTCTCTAAGGTGCCACAAGTACTCCTTTTCTTTCTGCGAATACAGACTAACACGGCTGTTACTCTGAAACCTGTATTATAGTGGGTGTCTGACAAGGCCAGCCCTCAACCCCATCTGATGGGAAAGGAGAGGTGCTGTATTCTTAACAGTAGGCTGTCCTCAGACTGTACTTAGGGTTCCATCTTTCAAATCAGCCTCTGGATAATAAATGAGATTATAGCAGAGTGCCAGCAATGCTGTAGTTAAGGTTAGGACCAGTTTTCCATTTAAAGTCAACTCTTCTGAGTGCACTAAAATCTGCATCTTTACCTGGATAGCCTTGAAATTTGGTGTGCCTCATGGGGGCATGAGGTTCAGTTACTGAACCAAATTTGGGTCCATTTGACCGTGGGATTCCCAAGATACAGCTCCCGCAAAAACAGCTTTTCTTAAAATTGATGTGTTGACAACAATTTTTTCCACACAGATAGAAATCAAACTAGGGCTGAGATCACTGCACCAAGGTCCCAAATGTTTGAGAGTCACCCCAACAGAGTCCATGCCGCCCACTATCCTTTTGGGGGGAATCAGATTACAACGAGTTTGGTTCTCCAGTTAGGTGAGCTTCAGTAGTTCTAAGGTTCTTGCACCAAATGGATTACAGCACACATTTGCAGGGAGAAGGTAAAGGAGTTGAAAAGTAGCTATGACTCACAGGCCTTGAATAGCTCAAGGGAGAATGTTGTGGCCATCTCACCTGAGAAGCACATAGGCAATGTGAGTTCAAATCCAACTCTGAAGTCTCAACACACACACCTAGCTGATACTGGAAGGTAAATGAAACAAAAGAAAACCCTTTGCCTCCCACCACGTGGCAGCCACCTGAGTGCTGCAAAGTAAGGTGGGAAGAGCAATGCCTACTACTTCACTCTCTTAGCTGCTGTGTGTACTGGCATACTTTAACCTAGCTGTTGCGGGTGCAGGGAAGGGTAACCATTACTCCAGTCACCTAGCTCTGGTAAGAAGAGGAGTAATATCTGCTGCTCACCTAATTTTAGGTTAAAAATATCAAATTAGATCAATACATCTTAGGTGTACTAAATTTATTTCCCGTTTGTCTCCTCTCAACTACTTCCCCATTATAATGGGCTTCCTGGCTCATGAGGCTTGCCAACAATATTAACTGGTCTACACCATCCCTAGGGGCTTTACTAGATCAGTTCTTTGTCAAGTCAACTGTGAGAGAGTATGTGCATCAGCTCTCTTCAAGGCCTCTGTAAAGACCTCCCCCAGGTAAGTATTTTTAATAGCTTTAAAAAGGCAGCAGGGAAAATACTGACAAGTGGAAAAACCTACTTCTTTGGTTAAGCAACCATTTCGCTCAGGTTTGTTTTTTGTAAATGAAAACAAGATTAAACCAATTTACATAAATGTGTCCCCAGTAAAGGTTACCAAGTTGGAAGATAGTGGCAAGATTTATTTTAAATGGAGGTGCTTGGTAAATGCTACAGTTTTACAAAGAAAAGGCATCAGTCATTTTTATTACACTATCCTTTTACTTGGATCTAAATTATAAAATACAGAAGCAAAACTCAAACATGTACACATTACACTACAAACTCACAAAGTATAGATTACAGAGGACTAAGAGTTTAGCTGCCCTTCAACAGGGCATCTCATGAAACATTCCAGGGGATCTATTTACCAATTAGCTAATATCCGAACCAAAAGCCTATTCTATACTGCATATTCACATGTGAAGACATGCAGAAAAATCCCCATCGTAAGTGGGCAACAACAATTAGAGTTTCAGCAAACAACCAAATAACCATTTCTAGCATGCTTTAAAAGAGAACACACTCCTGTTAAAGGACACACTTAACAAATATAACATAAAAATAAGCCAGCTGACTGAGAGAAAGATCTTGGAACTACAATCTGAACAAGGTGCTGTTAGCCCCAGCCTCTCTTCTAAAAGGGGGTTCTTCCAAAAGTGAATTTCATGCCAGTGATCCTCTGCTAGTCACCACACAGAACTAAAGCCAGTAGCACAGCAGAAGACCGAAGTAAAACAATCTCTCAGTTTCAGTAATACCTATGAATTCCAAGCCATGTAGCAGACCTCAAAGTTGGGGGAAGGGGGGAGAGAAGAGATACCAAAAGTAAATTACACAAAGAGATGAAGACAGTTCTGAAAAATAAAAATAAATGGTGGAAAAATTAAAGCATATAACACACACATGGAAAAAACTCACAAGTGCTTCAAATCTGTCAAACACATGGGATTGTATCTCTACAAGCTTTTCTCTCACACAAAATCTTTGACCTTCAGGGAATTCCTGAAGAAATACATCTACCTACTATCCTTTCAGCTAAACCATGAACTTCAAAATGATCTTTTAAATACTACTTTTTCCTAGCACCAGGAGCATAGCCCTAAAAGACCAACTCTTTCCTTGATAATGTAAATTAACAGAGTGCTTTGTTACCTTAAGAATTACATTACTTGCCATTAACATGGTTCATGAGGCTAATTAACAGTACTGTATTTTGAAACACAGCCTTGGTTCTCTCACACACAGAGTATGTCTACCCTGCAATTAAAAACCTATTGCTGGCCTGTGCCGGCTGACTCGGGGGGCTGTTTAACGGAGGTGCAGACATTTGAGCTTGGGCTGGAACCCAGGCTCCAGGACTCTGCAAGGTGGGAGGGGTCCAGAGCTCGGGCTGCAGCCTGAGCCTGAACACGTACACCACAATTAAACAGCCCTTAGCCCAAGCCCCATAAGCCCACGTCAGCTGGCATGGGCCAGCCATGGGTGTCTAATTGCAGAGTAGACATACCAATATGTATCATCTGACCTGGGTTTCCCAAGTCTAGCTGATTCACCATCTAAGTGAAAACAAGACATGTTAACCAATGCTAATTTTTCAAACACCCAAAAATATCTTGGATTACTAAACTGAAACTCTATTCTGTACAATACACGTAACTGATCTGAAAGGTCCTGGATTTGGAAAACTTGAGCTCCACTTACAATACCAATCTCTTACAAAGCTAAATACTGTACACTGAACATATTATACATCCATAAAACAAAACAGCTCCTGGTTGTTTTGAGTATAGAGAAATAAATCACAAGTCATGACAATAGCAAGATAAGCAATAATGAACATCCAGGCTGAGCATATTTACTTAGCTGAGCCTACGGCATTTCCAACACTGAAATGATCTGCTACTTAGTGTTCTAGTTTTATGTCAATTCCATTCCTGTAACTAAAAATAAAGTGCACAGCATAATTTGTTCCATACTATCTATGGTCCTGAATGTGTGGGAAATAGCTGTTTCCCCCCCAGTAAAAGCACCTACATATTCTACTAATCAACCACAGTGCCAAAAACGCATCTGAAGAGGCAAGTTTCCTGATTAAAAGCAGATGAGCATCTTTTAAGACCTGCTCATTCCTTGTGTATTTTTGCATGTGTCACATTTCAAAAGATCCACTGAAATGAAAGTGACCTGTGAAATGTATGCCAGGCATTTTTGGAAATATTTTGATCAAATATAATCTAGAACTGAAATTTTTAAGCTAATCAGATCAGAAGGCAACGGTCATACTCAAGATAAGCACAAGACAGAATAATGACTTAAATACAAGTAGCAAAATGACTGTCCAGGCAACGGAGCAGCCATTGGGTGCTGAGTACTATGTAATAGTACTACACACTAACTGGGAATTGCAACCTCTTTTAGTGAGAAGGGGAATGTTGGCTAGGATGCTAGGCCATGAGACAGATTTGGAAACCCAACAGAAATGGGAACAGAACAGATGCTAATTTAACAAGCCACCCCAAGGCTCTAACACTGCAGCACATCCCTAATACTGCACTGCAATGTCAACAGTACGTAGGCCATGAATCCATGGATCTTCTGACTCAGTGGCACGACTGCTAGCAACTCAGCCACATTGGCATTGGTTAGCTGTCAGTTAACAAAATGTAGCTACTAGTAGGATCAATAATTACAAGACAGGAGTGAGGCGATAAACAATTTTTGGAAGTAAATTTCAAATATACTCATTCCTGAAAACTCCACTGAGGGCTTTTGCTATCTTTGTAATAAACATGAGTTCGTTTTCTATTATATAGGCACATCCTTTTGTTCAGAACAACCTTATTTTATCAAAAGAGATTTAGCTGGGCTTTGCAATCCTGCTTCATTTCTTCCAAGACAAGTTTTTTGTGAGATTAACTTGACACATTTATTCCCTTGATAATATATCCTGCCCTCTCAGACATCATTGCCAATTTCAAGTACATGGCAATAAATAGGCTTAAAATTTTTTAAAGTAATGACTTGAAAGGCCCTTCAGTTCCCACATTTTCTTGCTACAACATATTTCGCTTCGCAAGTAATGTAGTAACATTTCAGTTCAAGTAAATGTAAACTATTAAAGCTTCCACCAGACCTAGATCCCCTCTTCTATCACACTAAGAATTCAAGGATGTAACTTGGTTCAAAATTGGAACTTCAGCACATATAAAGTGGAAGTTATTTGATTAGCCTTGTAAAAAAAAGAATTAACATACTATCCCTATATAATTATGAATCTGTTTCACATTAAAAAAATATTACTGAAGACCAACTGGGTAATTAAAATTAAGCTGTGGCAACTATTTTGATAGTATTCAGTATAAATCAAACAATTATTCATGCACTAGATCCTAAAAACCCAGACATACTAAGTAGGAGGAGGTTATTGCCTCATTCAGCGTGTCAAAAATAAAATTACTTGACTCTCCAACCAGACAGTAGTCTTGGTACTCACTGGAGACAAAAAATGATATGCAATGAGAAATTTAATTAATCTTCTTTATATAAATAAACCCTCCAAAATTCTCTATTCATTGACTTCAGCACTAATGTTGATGGGAATATTAAGTACAACTCCAGCATATTTCTTGGAAATGCATTCAAATAAAGTATGCTGTTTTCTAAAAAGCATATAATTCATCCAGTTTGTGGTAAAGCAAAACACTCAAAAATCCAACTAGCTTTTGAGAATATTGGTATATTTCATGATGATACTTTACTGAAGTGCAAGACCTTTGCTTGGTTCTTAAAAAGCATTCTTTGACATCACTAGCCCAACAAAAATCCAGAAACTGCAAACCTAGCTTTCAAATCAGAGTTTGTTTGCTGTTTAGAAAAGTGTAAAAGGGTAGATAAAGTAAATGCTCTTTGGAATTTAATTTTCCTATTAGTTTAACAGTAATTATCATATCACCAATGAAGCTCTATTAAAAAAAACGTTTACCAAGGAAATAAAATTTTAGCTTGTTTCTATGGAACTTTCTTAACACTCCACCTACTTAAATATTTGTTGAGAATCAATAACTATACAACATTATAGCATTTAATTACTTAGCTGTGAAAACACTGAACAAAACCTAGAAGATCTTTTTATATATATATATATATATATAAACAAAGTTTCCATTCAAAGGGCTTTAGTTTGAATCTGTTCTTACAAACATGTAGCCTAAAAGGCATAAGGAAATACGGATTTATACTTGCAAGTAAATGACTCACTTTTAAATAGGATTGGGGGGATTCTCTTTTAACTATAATGTTTAACTATAAAGAGAAGTCCTATGATAATCCATTGTATTTTATAGTGTGAAAGATTTAAAAGGGTAGAGAGTTGAAGATGAGCCAGACACTTCCTTGCACTACATACAGTAAAATGACCCTTCCTGTACTATGATGACCTCTGCTAATCATAGAAGTCAAGTAAGCATGAAGAACAATTTCATTTGAGAATGGGGAGCAAGAAAGACTGTTCCATATTGAAACTCTGCTTCCCATACAAGAATTCTGCTTTAATCACCCACGACCAATACTACTTTCCTCACTTGTCAAGTTCCCAGTAGCTTGGTCTCAGTACTTTTCAATTACGCCAAAGAATTGAATCAGTACGTCTTTAAAACTTAACTATCATTCAGACTAACTGAAGTATTGGATTAAAGCATGCTGATCTCATAGATGCTTGTGATGCAAGATGCTGCTGCAGATAGATTACTAAATATTTAAGACCTCTAAAGATAAACTAGCAGGATTATAAATCACTGAAAAATAAATAGCAAGCAGAATCTCTGCAAATGTCTTCTGGATACTGGCATATATACTTCATTCATTTTCTAATGAGAAATGTGAAAAGTTTTTATTATTAATTGCATACAAATTACCATGATTATTGTAACACAGGAGAAGTATTTATCCATTCACCTCTCAGAGGAACAATGCTGAATAAAGGAATTTATGCATGACACATAACAACAATGCTGAACAAAGGAATTTCTGGATGCCATATAAGATGTTTGGCACTTAGAGAATGGAAGAAAATCAAAAGGAATATCATAAATTTTAATTGTAGGAAATCAAAATAATCTATTTGCTTGCCGAGTTCTCAGTATTGTTTTAGCAGGAACATTACTTTGGAAGTGTAAGCTCTCCTTACCATACATATCTGTATGTGCACACACCCCACCCAACTCCCACAGGTTTGCTGCAAAATTAACCACATTTGAAAATGGCTAATCAGTGATAGAGAACTCTGCAACCACCCTCAGGATGTGCTTTGAGTACTCAAAAGGGAAAAACAAACATGGTTTTATTACTTTTGGATAATAATGATTTTTTACTACTTTTGGAAAATAATGATTTGTATTTATCTAGACAGCTTTCCATATTGCCTTATTGTTTAATCTAGGGCTTTTTTTTTTTTTTTAAAGTGCTTAGCAAGCTGAAGGGCCTACTCACTTCAACTGGAGCTACAAGGGCTCAGCACTTCTTAGAATCAGGCCCTGAAAATGGTCACGTGACGATGTGGAGACATTGTCAAAAACCGCCAGGGTATGTCTACACAGCAACTAGACACCAGCAGCTGGCTGGTGCTAGCTGACTTGGGCTCACGGCACTGTTTTTAGACATCTGGATTCAGGCTGGAGTCATAGCTCTGGAACCTTTCCACCTCGGATGGGCCTAGAGCCCAGGCTCCAGCCCTAGTCTAGACGTCTACACAGCCCCGAACCCCACGAACTCAAGTTAGCTGGCACGGGCCAGTTATGGGTGTCTAGCTGCTATGCAGACATACCCCTAGTGCTAAATGCTCTGCTCTGATATGCAATTGTTTCAAAGTCAATAATACCACCACAATGCAAGGCACCTCCTTTTAATATCAGCATTCATCTTCTGACAACAGAATCAGAGCATTATTTAATTAGATAATGTAACTCCTGGTTTAAGTCTCAGCAAAAGTTTGTTAAACCTAAATATCTTCAGGGTAGTGTGTGTGAAATGCTACAAATTAATCTTGAATGCTTTTTTGCACTTCTCTTTGCTAACAGAAAACACACTGCTCTTCGGTTTTTAAGACCTCACCATTATCATCAACTAAATAGGAGACTTATAATATTCTTACTGACATAAAAGGGTCAGGAGGGAGACGAGGAAGTGAGAATGTTGTTATTAAGGGTATTTCTACTATCTTTCCAGGGAAACATTGTATAAGCATGGAGCAATCATGGTAAATAAAAACAAACAAGGAAAAAATAGCAGACAAGGGAGAAAATCTTTGCTATCACAATAATGTATCTCGCAGAATCAAGTCTCCTAGGAATATCGAGGAATTTAAACAGGCCAGATCTCTCTATTTACACGTTTATTCTTAAATTTTGGCTCTTAAACCAAAGGCCAGAATAAACATCTGAACACTATAGACTCTCACTGTGCTTTCTCTATTTAGCTTCTGGGTCCTGTCCTCCACCTATCTTCTGTCCTCTCTTCACCAGTTCAGTCTCTACCCCTTTCCCATCTTGAACGGACAGTTACCTGGCTCTCTTCCTCTCTCTGCTGCCACCCTCACTCCCTGATGGCAGTGATATTAGCTTCACATTTTTCCCCTGCTGCCGCCTCCAAGCTCCCCCTATTTCTCATCAAACACACATTCCTTCTCCTCCTCCAAAATACTTGCATCAGGTTCTTCTCTTACCCCTGTATTACTGAGGTACATCTCTAGCCCAACTCCTTCTGCTAGGGCTTTGATTCCTGGCACTCTCACTTCTTTCTCCTCCTAATGTCCTACCCTCAACCCTGGGGGACTTCATCCTCCATATTGAGGACTGTGCTGTTGCTTCCTTCTCACTCCTCCTAGCTGAGCCTGCCACCAGGGATCAACTCCCTCATTCAACTCACACCTTTGAGCTTGTCTTCACCAACAATACACAAACAAACAAACACACACCACCCTAGTAGCTCATTCACAATCTTTGTTTCCGCTACCCTCCACATTTTGTTATCAATTGTAATGTTATGCCTAAACTTAGACTATGTTCTTTGTAGGCAGAACATCTTTTAGGAACCATAGAAATATATGAGACAAATTAGAAATGACTATGGATAGAAGAAAAGGAGTACTTGTGGCACCTTAGAGACTAACAAATTTATTTGAGCATAAGCTTTTGTGAGCTACAGCTCGCTTCATCGGAAGCTTATGCTCCAATAAATTGGTTAGTCTCTAAGGTGCCACAAGTACTTGTTTTCTTTTTGCGAATACAGACTCACACGGCTGCTCCTCTGAAACTTATGCATAGAAGCAGTTCAAATGATTATCTGAAGCAGACTAATTAAACAGTTGAATATTGCAGATAGCACACACCAGTTTCTTCGTATACTTTACTTCTATCCAACAAGTTTGATTATTTTACTCAATAAAATAGGACTTTTCATCACAGCCTTAAACATTTGCAAGGCCAGACCAGAAAACTGACATGCATATTTACTGTGAAGCTTTATATTTGTGTCATCAATTAACAACAAAAGCTTGGAATAAAACTAAAATAAAAGCTAATCAAACAAGCTAGCTGCCATAACAGATGGATACTATCTATTTTTTCATATCAAGTGGAAAAGCCAAAACTTCAGCATTTGAGTGTCATGTCTGTGACGATGAAGAAACCAACTTAGAAAGGAAGGACAAGAAATGTCAGAATTACATTAAGAATAGATGTCTGTGGCTGAAAGATTCATATGTGAATTCTGATTGATTCTTTCACACTATGATGGTTAATCCACACAGAAGCTGTCAGCTGATATGTGGTCTGCAAATATGGTTTCATTGTGGCATTGCATGAAAAATAAATAAAGTCAGAGCCCTAACGTTACTTTAGTCTCAAACAAGCGTTACAATATCTACACTGTCTGTACAGAAAGTTGCATAGACAGCCTCTAAGAGATATAAATGAACAATGGCAATACCTTTTCCCCATACTGTTTACAGTGCTGGCTATATTCCTACTGGCAGTAGATTTTCTTCTTGACAGCTTCTTGGTGTTGCTGCTGTCATCAGTGCTGTCGTCCTCTTTCTTTGGTGTGCTACTTCCTTTGCTGTTCAGGTCCTTTAGCACATTATAATTAATTTTACTTGAGATTTTCTTCTGTTCCAACATTTTTTCAATTGCCTCTCCTGCTGTGCTGGCTTGAATTGGCTCCCGCTTTTTTGCGGACTTCTTTGGCTTAATTAAAATATAAAATTAGTGATTTAGATACAATCAAAATAGTTTTAGCAGAACAGAAAGGTGATCTGCAGTGCTGCTGACTCTGGTGTTAGATGACCCAGTAGGCAGCACGGTTCACCTGGGGTCAGTACCAAGCCCATGTCCCAGTATGGTGTTCAGGGTATTGTACTGCTGCAGGTGCCAGGACTGGTACCAGCTGTAAAATGGAGATTCTGGCCATTTGAGGACATTGTAGAGTCCATGTCACTTTTTCCAGAGACAAGGTGTTCGCTTTTGTATCTTTTGCCAAATGCCACCACATGTCATTACAATTGATCTACTAAATTAACCCATTAGTAACATTCTGCGTTGTTGCCAAAGAGAAACATAGCCTCTTTCTCAAATGTCATCTACAGGGGGGCAGGGTTGTTCCAATGAGAGGAGAGGGGCTCCCATAAAATTTTATAAAATTAGCCAAAAAGTAAATATATATTTCTCCCAAAATATTTGTTTAAAACTAGACCCATATTGGGTTACAACTCTCCCTATAGTTAATTTCTGCAAAGTGACGATCAAAATTACCATAGGACTCTTGCTCCATGATTCAGTGAAGAAAGCCAACTGGACTACAGAGTTGGCGATCAGTGGGTAAATGGATTGGCATTAATGCTGGCCTCTGAGCAATTACAGGTTCCAGTTAGATGCTAAGCACTACAGTGATGTTCAGTTGGAGGCACTCTTGTGTGGGTCAAAAAGTTGCAAGTCAAAGTCTTTGACTGACACGGCAACCCAGAACTAGAGGTTGAGATGTTACACTCGAAGATCTTTCTGCCTCTATCTGGCAACTGTTCAGGTGAAGAGAGGTCCCATGTCCCCATTCTAAAAGAGTAGGGAATAACTTTCATGTCTTGCCCAACGCTTTCCTTCTCAGAAAAGTTTAACATCTAAATCAGCAGGTGTATTATTTTTGAATGCATCATAGCTGTTCTATTTACTTTCATGGGTCAAATGCTACCTTGAAAATCCCAGGCACTTTGTTAATCAAGTTCTGGCCTGAAGTTGTCAGCAACAGAAGAGAGTCAGAGAAAAACTCAACCTTATCAGAACAAAAAGGTGGGTGTTTGGGCTGTTTCTGTGCCAGAGGATTATGCACAGTTTTGAAAATGACTAGTGCAATGCCATTTGTATGAATGTAGCCTGAATGAGAAACTCTCAAGCATCAAACAGTCTTTCATTGTCTGGTTTACTTTTCATTGTTTAAGTATCTTGGGGGTGGGGACAATGGGAAACGGTGTCTTTTTCATTGGTGTGTTAAAAAAAGACTAACGGAAAACACACACCAAAAACTAATGTAGATTTTAGCTGCATGGGGAAAATTATGCACAGACTGCCTTGTCACTTGGTCAATTACACAAAATACTAATGCTGTAAATTGTGACTATGTGGCCAATTAGACTGCTTTAAACTGCTAAACTCAGAGAGGACAAGCCACTTGTTAACATAAATGTCACATGCTTTATGAAAGGTAGAACAATGACATTCCTTCAAGTTGCTGTAATGGAGATTTGTTCACCTCTTCTTCCAGAAACCATTACTGCAACAATATACAAAAGTGCTGCAGTTGTAGCAAACTCAGAACAAATACAACATGAATGCCTTTTCAAAAAATCAGGAACATTTTAAGAATAGTTTTTAAACAAAGTAATCACCAACGATAGCAATCATAAATGCAACTGACCATTCCATGCAAGAAAAATGGCCACAACTGCAATGCACACAAGTTCCCTACCTAAGAGAGTTCAGGGGGACTGTAAAGTAGAGTATTGGGCTAGAGAAGCAAACAATACTCAGGCAGGAAAACGTTACAGTCACCATCTGAAAAGCAGTGCTGCAGCACAGTTTCATTAACATTTAGGGGTATGAGAAAAAGCTGAACTGAATTATTGCTTGGATTGCCCTCAGCATCTTCTAAACCACTGTAAGAGGAGTTTCCAGTAAATTTGCAAATGGACACTGTTAAGCACAAGCGGAATATTTAAGTTGTATACCTTGTGTTCCTTATAAATCCCAAGCTCCTTCTCTTTTGCTATTCTTGCTTCTTTCTCTGAAAGATGACAAAAAGATAGCCAGTAGGAAGGACAGGTATCAGATTGCTTTTTGAGACATGTGACCAGAGAGAGCATTTCAGTTATTATGCTTCTTACCCTTTTGTTCCTTTAAATAATCCGCATTTTCTTTCATCCACAGTTCTGCTTTTATTTGAGCTTCCGTTTCATCAAGTATATACTAAAAACAAAATAAAGTTCATTTCTTTTCAGTTACTAACCTGAAAATTGTAGGCAAAAATATAGTAAAAAAAAAAAATACAGGTAAGAGCAATTCACATTCACCTTATTTTTAGAACTAGATTAATGAAGGAAAGTTTGTTCAAGGGGCAATAATGGGATAGTAAAGAAAGAAGCGACAAACACTAGCTAGCACAGTAAGTTAGTATTTTAGTCCTTCCACTTCGGAGATCTGAGTTCATCCAAATTATATTTTCAGTTCTACTCATTCAGTTTAGCTCAAGTCTCTGGAGTTGTGTAGGGCAGGGGGACAGACCAGAATGTGGTCCAGAAACTGCAATATTAAAGTGGCATTATGAATCTCATCCTAGCTTTCGGTTATACAGATTACAATGCCAATCCAATATTAGGTTCAGCACAACTAGTCTTTGTGTAACACTGGTTCCTGATTGCAGGTTGGGAATGAGGAACATTAGCAGAGCTCTGAGGAGAAACTGCAAACCATTACCAATCATCTGTTTAAGAACATTTTTTAAAAAAGTATTTTGTGGATTCATTAAAACAGTAGAGCCAAGCATTGTAAGTTATTAGCACTTAAAACTAATAACAAACAGCTTGATTCTCTAGCATTTTATGTCTTTTACCATTTCAGATTTTCTTCAAAATAAAATATACACTCAAGTAGTTTATGAGAAAAATAATTCAACTTTAATGAAACTGATGCAAGGAGTCGTCTTTCACATTGGGACAAACTTGGAAAAAAAAACATTTGTTCTAATACCAGTTTACCTAGCCAATATTTTCTCTGTTTCATTTGTGTGTATTAAATTTGGGTCATAATAATGAACACACACTCACTCATAGCTGAACTATTCACCCCGCTTGCATCAGAGTTATGGCTTCACTGCATAGTCTAGCAGGAAGAGAAGATGGGTTTGTTCCTTCCCAGCTTCTGTTTAAATTATGGATCTATTCTGATGAGTAACTGAAATGGGCATGGAAGGGTTTTGTATTTACGGTTTCTGTTACTTCCATAGCACATTCACTCCTCTCCATATTCTTCCTAACTGCCTGCTTGGGAGACTCAGCCTGGGTGCTGAAAGTCAAGCGGGGCTCTTTCCTGATCATCCATCACCAAAAATAAAGATTCTAAAGATCAGATTATATTCTCAGCTACATGTATGCAACCCCATTGTTTTCAGTTATTTCAGGACACGAAGAGGAATTTATAGCACTGGGTTTTTGGTTTTTTTTTTTTAAACTGCAACTTTTATTTGTAAGCTTAGTATGGTCTAGTGGAGAGGGCACCAGCCTGGGAGTCAGGAGACCTGGATTCAGGCACCGACCTGCTGTGTGACCTTGAGCACGTCACTTCAGTGCTTTTGTTTCCCTTTCAGCCACCATTTGTGTATCTTGTATGTTTAAGCTGTGAGGCCAGAACTCTTTCACTGTTTGTACAGCACCTTACACAAGGGCATCCCTACCCTGGGCCTAAAGCTGGGAGAAAATTTTTGGCCCAAACTTTTGCCGTCTCTCCCCTGTCCCAAAAAACGCAGATTTGGGTCACCTGAAACATTTCATGAATTCATGTCGATACTGGCAAAGTGTTTTAGTGAAAATGAATATCAAAACAGCTCCTTTTTCACATTATCAAAATGGACCATTTTGGTTTTTCAGGCAAGATTCACAAGGCGAGTTAGGCACCATTCACAAAACTGAGGAGGTGGTCATGCCCAATAGCCCAGAGGTTAGAGCACTCATCTGGGATGGGGGAGACCCATTTTGAATTCCTGCTCTGGAGTAGGAATTTGAACCCAGGCCTCCCTACTCCCAGGTGAGTGCCCTCACTACCATGTTACTAACAATTGTGGGATGGGGCTCACAATCTTTCCTGCTGAAGCTGTTTCACTTTGTATGAAATATTTGACTTGTCTGGGCCAGAGAGCGTGCGAGAGACTCTATAGCTCAGTAACCAGGGCACTCTCCTGGGAGAGGAGAGATCTAGGTACAAGGCCCTGCCCCAATGAATATTTAATTGTTTATACAAAGTGGAACAGCTCCAACAGGAGAGACTGAAAGACCCCCAACCCAGAATACACTATATCTTTGCAGCAGACCTAGGTTTGAATACCCACTCGGGAGCAGAGACTGGAACCCAGGTCTCTTGACCCTCATGTAGACACCCTACTCACTGGGCTACTGGCTTTAAAAGGGGTGGCGGTACCACAACCCCTCCTCTACTTCATTTCCTTTGCTTTTATTTTTAAAATGTTTACAATGCCAAAAATCAAAACAAAATGTTTCGGTTGATCCAAAACAAAATATTTCTGAATGTTGTGACTAGTCACAAATTTTTTAAAAATTGGCTTCACTTTAACCCAAAACAAAGTTTCCCCCCCCCCAGTTTTCTGGAACTAACAGCTAACCAAAAAATCAGTTATTCACCCAGCTCTGCTACACTTTACTGTCATACAGGCAAATAAAATAAGCCGAGTAAGGGTTATGGAAATCATTGAGAGCCCAGAACACCATTTTACAGTCTCTTTCCAGGATAGCACCACACCTTGAACATATCTTCAGCGAGTAACTACGTGATGCATTTAATACTAAATAAAACTTAAGGTCCTTCCTCTCTAAAATAAAATACATTTCCAATAACAATTACTCCAACATGATGAGAAATGGCAGCAGTAACAACATACTACGATTTTGTAATATCTTACAGGGAATGAGCTAGAGTGTAACAGATTGGCCACATGCATTAGTTTTGGTACCAGATTCCCATAATCATGGGCATTAACTCCTGACCGTCTATATGCATTATAACCAAATTCCATCAAAGTGGGAGGTTGGGGCACGGGAAGATAAACCACATAAGAAAATATTTTTCTTCTAAGATGAGACTGTAGATAGATAGAATAAAAATCTCTCTTACCCTATCTATTTCAGTGTCATCAATTCCACTAAGATCTAGTTCACCATCTCCTGTATTTTCACCTAAATAAAAGCAATATAAATTTTAGTTAAGATGCATATTCATTGAACGTCCACTCCAATTCAAGTTCTGCTTTTAATTGTATCAGAAGTATAGTATTGGTTATAATTGGTTTGTTAACAAATAATCACCTTTCAGAGGATTACACCCCGCCTCCTTTACAGAAGAGATGTACCACACTTTCCTATTGTTTTCATTGTGTGTGCGCACAAATTGTCACCACAGTTAATGAATTCTGACTATGCGCTCCAATCTAGCCCTTTCTCTACTAATTGCTTCACAGAGAAGAGCTAAAAATATTACAGTAATTTTCAGTAGACTTTTTTTAAAAAATTTGCAGCAGCAACAGATGTTTGCTATTAAGTTGATGAAATCACTGGAGTCAGATGATTTGATTTTTCTCTTGTCATCACAGGAATTTCTCCATCACAGTCAAATGGGCCATGAATCCTCTGCAAGTTATGATTAAGAAAATATTTTCTGTTATCAAAGAGGCAACGTGGTCTAGTGAATAGGGCACCAGGCTGGGAGCCACACTAGGGTTTTATTCCTGGCACTAACTCACCCACCATATAACCTTGTGTGTGACATGTAAACTTAGGTGCATTAGTTTTCCCATCTGTTAAATGGGGATTATAAAGTTTACCCACCTTTGGAAAGCACTTTGAGATCTATGAATAGAAAGAACTAATTAAGTGCCAATATTATCAGGTCTCCACTATAGAGCATGCACTACAAATTTATTTGTACTTTTGCTTAGGCTCTTATTTTTATTGACATCTTTTGAAAACATAACCACACTTTTATTATATCCATTAACCAGAACAACTAGACAAAACAGATTCCTAAACTAGGAATGACAGAATTTGCAGGGGCAGATCATTATAAAACACTCTGCAGAGAAAAAGTGGAATGTTATGTGCTCAAGGATTATGCTGGAGAAGGAAGATCATCCCCCCAAGTTTAATCAACTATGGGCAACTGATTATTTGACTAGTTTCCAATGTACTGTGTGGAAAATCAGACAGACAGTTTTATCATTCTGAGAGACAGCTTGCAGCAGCAAAATATAAAACAAAATGTTGAGGGCCAGTGTGGTCAAACACTTGAGTTTGACTCCCTAGACTGATCTCGAACTCCCAGACCTCCGGGTATTGAGAAGTGTAGAGAATGAACATCAGTACTAGACGGAAGGGTGGCTGATGGGTTTTGATGAAAGTTCCAGGCAGTTCTCTTTGATGAGATGGTAGGTTATCACAATACAGGGCCTTGAGAGTTGTGGGGAACGAAACAGTTAAAACAAACAAGGGTAGGAATCATCAGTGTTCCAGAAAGAGACAAAGAATCCCCTGAATAGAAAAAAAAAAAAAAAAAAAAAACTAAACTGGCCACTTGTACTACATGAAATCAGTGACAGGAGCCCAAAGCAAATGGACAATTGTAAATTGATGAAGGGTGAGGTTTTCAAATTGGTATATGGAAGCCGCATGCCCAACTCCCATAGACTTTCAAAATGAGTTGGGCCCTTAACACTTTTATGCTTATTTGAAAATACTACCCTAAATAACCAAAATCAGGTGTTTCCTCCTTCATTTAAACCCTATATGAAGAGAGTTTTTCCCTCAATTAATAATAGTGATTTGGAAATTGTTGCCATCCCAAGCAATCTCATAACTTTGTGCTCTAACTTTCTTCTGAGACAGCCTCATAAATGAAAACTTTATGCTGCAGATGTTATGTAAATACAATGACTGGAAATGCCTCAAAAAAGGTTTCTTGCCACTATAATGTTGTGGCTTTGAACTTTATGATAAATTCAGCAAATGCTGCAAAGGTCATAGGTCTCAACATGTGAAAGTTTGACACCACAGCTTTAAAAATATTTAAAAACAATATTTTAAATTATTCCATACTAACATGTATAAACCTGCTTTTCGCCAGTTCACTGCATCATAGTACAAGAGTGAAATTTCAGCTGCAGAATCACAGAAACGTACGGTTGGAAGGGATGTTAAAAGATTATCTAGTCCAGCCCCCTGCACTGAGGCAGGATCACCTAAACCTAGACAATCCTTGACAGCTGTTTGTCTAAGCTGTTCTCAGAAATCTCCAATGATGGGCCAGTCTCCTTGGGAAGCCTATTCCAGAGCTTAACTACCCACAGAGTTAGGAAGTTTTTCTTAACCTCTATCCTAAATCTCCCTTGCTACAGATTAAGCCCATCACTTGTTGTCCTACCTTCAGTGGAAAACAATTGATCCAAGTCATCTTTATAATGGTCCTTAACATATTTGAAGACTTCACAAGTTCCCCCCTCAGTCTTCTTTTCTCAAGACTAAACATGCCCAGTTTTTTTAACCTTTCCTCATAGGTCAGGTTTTCTAAACTTTGTATCGTTGTTCTCTCCTCTGGACTCTCTCCCCAATGTGTTCACATCTTTCTTAAAGATGTCCTAGAACTAAACAGAGTACTCCAGCTGAGGCCTCACCAGTGCCAAGCAGGGGGGAACAATTACCTCCCATGTCTTACATACCACACTCCTGGTAATACACCCCAGAATGATATTTGCCTTTTTTGCAAATGCATCAAATTGTTGATTTATATTCAAATTGTGATCCACTATAACCCCCAGATTCTCTTCAGCAGTACTATCACCTAGCCAGTTATTCCTCATTTTGTAGTTGTGCATTTGATTTTTCCTTCCTAAGTGAAGTACTTTGCATTTGTCTTTATTGAATTTCATCTTGCTGAATTCAGACCAATTCTCTTATTTGTCAAGGTCATTTTGAATTCTAATCGTGTCCTCCAAAGTGCTTGAAACTCCTCCCAGCTTGGTACTATCTGCAGATTTTACAAGCACACTGTCCACTCCATTATCTAAATCATGAAGGAAAACATTGAACAGTGCCGCATCCAAGACTAACCCACTATGTACTGATGCCAGTAGATATGCTCCCCAGTTTGACAGCAAATCACTGATAGCTACTCTAAGTATAGTCTTTCAACTAGTTGTGCACCCACTTTCCAGTAATTTCATCTAGACCACATTTCCCTAATTTGCTTATGAGAATGTCATGTGGGACTGTGTCAAAAGCCTTCCTCAAGATGTATCATGTCTATAGCTTCCCCCTCAACCACTAAGCCAGCTACCCTGTAAAAGAAGGAAATTAGGTTGCTTTGGTATAATTTGCTCTTGACAAATCCATGCAAGCTATTCCTTATAACCCTATTCTCCATCAGGTACTTATAAAATATGTAAGTTTGTTCCAATATCTTTCCAGGCAGCAAAATTAGGCCGACTGGTCTATAATTCCCTGGGCCCTCGTTGTTCCCATTTTTAAAGATAGGTAATATGGTTGTTCTTCTCCAGTCCTCTAGGACCTCACCATCCTCCATGAATTCTTGAAGATAATTACTAACAGTTCTGACATTCCTTCAGCTTGTTTCTTAAGTACTACAGGATTAATTTCCTAACCGAATACATCTAACTTATCTAAATATTTTAACCTATTATTTCTCTATTTTGGCTTGCATTCCTTCCCCCTTGTTGTTAATATTAATTGTGCTAAGAATGTGGTCATAAGTCATCTTTTTAGAGAATACTGAAGCAAAATAAGCATTAAATGCCTTAGTTTTCTTGACATCATCTATTATTAGCTCTTCTTCCCCCCTAAGTAAAGGGCCTAGACTTTTCTTTGACTTTCTCTTGCTCCTTATGTATTTATAGCTATCTTGCCTACAAATGTCACTAAACTCCTTATTCACAATAATGTAGGCCCAATTCTGCTCTCAGAGCAATTCCTTTGCAAGTCAGTAGGAGTTTGATCCATCAAGAGCAAAATCTACTATAATGTCTGAGCCACATCACTTCGTTAACCATACTGGGCACTCCCTCAAAATTTATCAACTTTTTATCCCTACTCCCCAATATGATATCAAAGGGTAGGGAGGACAGCAATACAGAACCATCCAACAATAACCAGAAAATAAAATTTTTCTGTTGCAACCTCTTCACAATATTCATGACGCTGGTATAAACTAATGTAACAACATTAACTGGGATGACGATAAGTGAGTAGTTACTGTACTCCATCTTCCCAAGAGGCAGCAGCTATGTCAATGAGAGAAGCCCTCCCATTGACATAGTTCTGCCTGAGACTTGGTCTACACTCCAGACTTATGTCAGTATAACTACGTCGCTCAGGGGTGTGGAAAATCCACATTCCTGAGCAACGCAGTTATACGGACCAAATCCCTGGTTTAGACCACTCTATGTCAACAGGGGGGCTTCTCCCGTCGATATAGCCTCTTGGGGAAGCGGAGTACCTATGCCGGTGGGAGACGCTCTCCTGTCAGCATAGACAGCATCTTCACTAAGCTTTACAGCGGCACACTGGATTGGTGCCGCTGCAGCACTGTATGTGTAGACGAGCCCTTAGAAATGTGGTAAGTCACCACACAGTTGGTGTCCATTTCCTTACAGAATCCTAATTTGCCAGACTGAGAATGATAAAATTTCAGGCACTAGGTACAAATTCATGTTGTCGTTTTCAATATAAACTTGTTACAGAAGTAGATGCCAGTTGTTTTCATTCGTTCAATTAGTGACAGCGACAGAAAACTCATTTGACAACTGGTAAATTGCAGAGAAGACTCTGGAAGCAAGTTATCTACAAGAAGCATTACTTTATGCTGTGTAACAGCAGTACAGGGAATAAATGGAGGATACCCTCTCTGCCTACCAATAGTCCCTCTCCTGCCAATTTGGTAGGCATTCATTAAATGCAAAGAATTATTCAGAATAGGAGGCACATTCAAATTCCTAGCTTTACATTCTCCTTAAATAAAGTCTTTTGTTACAAAATACCATTATTAATCGTAACTTCAAAACAGAGAATAGCTATTCTGCTACAAAAATTCCATCGCAATCCCCTAAACACCAGTAGATCCTAAAAGCTGTAAACAGGCGGAGGGATAGCTCAGTGGTTTGAGCATTGCCCTGCTAAACCCAGGGTTGTGAGTTCAATCCTTGAGGGGGGCCATTTAGGGAACTGGGGCAAAAATTGGAGATTGGTCCTGCTCTGAGCAGGGGGTTGGACAAGATGACCTCCTGAGGTCCCTTCCAACCCTGATATTCTATGATTCATCTGTTGTGTGTTATGCTGCTTGCTCTAGGGCACAGAAACTTGTTTGCCCCTTCCCCCTTTTTTTAAATGTCAGGAAAGATTTTTCTCCAATGCTGAACTACTCAAAACGAACCTCTACATGATAATTTTCTCCTTTAATAAAAATAGTTGAAATAATTTTTTTTTTTTTTTGGTAACGACAGATGTGAGCAACATCTGGTCCCAGATCTTCAGAAGTGAGTTAAAAGCAATGATGTGATTTGATCTGGTTCTTACAAGTTTGAGAATTCTTCTTTTAAGGGAAAACACTGCAGGGTACAGATAAAAACAGAGTTCTAAGTTTAAAAAAACCAGTTTATTATTTTTTAAGCTACAGAAAGTCTGTATTTACAGTAAACAGGAAAACAGCACAAGCAGAACTCTTCCTCTCCCTGCCTAATGTCTAGTGCAACCAGAAGGGAGATCACCACTTCCACAGCTTTCAATCATGGCTCTGAATCAATTACTGTTCTGAAACTTGAAACTGACAGTTACCCACCCAGTTCCCAGAACATAAAGTTTTGTCAACAGCCTTTATGGTCCCTCCAACCTACTTTGACAGACATGAGGGTTATAAATATAGACATACTGGATTATGTTTGTAAATCTTTAGGATTATTTACCGTTACCCACAAATAATAAATGCACAACAAACCACTTACTAAAAAAGTCATACAGCACCTTCATAGGTGATTTTTTATTAGCCAAGAATACAGTTATTGGATATACAAAAAACTACAGTAAAAAGACAAAGGTTAAGAGCATTTTTTCCTCTTTCTAGTATAGGAGGAAAACAATTTATTGCACGGTCCAGATAAGAGGATTTCCTTACTGACAACAATGAAGACTGAGTGGTTCTCAGGAAATCCTCTGAGGCTTCTAGAGTGGAAGGCAACTTGATTCTCTTGTACTATACTGTAAAATACATCCTCAGTCACGTGGCTTTATAGTAGTCATAGAATTAAAGCACTTTAGCACAAAAAACTTAATTCATGCAACATTGCATTAGTGATCAGGCTCTCAATGCATTAGAAATACTTTATGTATAATAGGACAAAAACAACATGCTTACTCACAACAGGCATTTTCATGAAAACTAGATAAATACCAAACAAAGTAATTGGAGAACAAACACCAACATAAACTGAAATATCGGATAGAGGGATCAAACATCACAGTAGCAAGTAAAGCACCCTGCAAGAGAACCAAAGAACCCATCAGCATCGGAAGGCTTGTGGCCAAACGGGGTAGTGATGCTAAGGCAACTTCTAGAGCTTTAAAGAGCCACTGGCGAGAGAATAGCTTAGAGCAGGGATGACAACTGATGAATCTGGAAGGAAAGGGGGAAAGAAAACGGGAACCGATGAATTGCTGTGAAAAAGACTGGATTAATTGATGTGGGATGAGAAGCAATTTGGAGGGGAAGGGAATTTATGATGGGGGCTAGGGGAAGAGACGGATGATGGAGGGTGGGTGAATAGAACCGTGATTAAGCTTGTGGGTTGAACAGTGCATGGACGACAGAGTGGGTGTAGCTACCTGGTTTGGAACAGAAAGCTATGAAGTACAAGAGTAAGTATGGTGTAAAGAGTGCATATGAGAAAATCCTAGGGTAGGGACATGTGAGAATAAGCCCAAATCAAAACAAGGTATGTGCACGCAGTCTGACTGGACGAGAAGGAGCATGTTGCTGTTTATGGTAAAGTTGGGCTAGCTGATTTTTAACGGGCTGACAACTTTTCTTGATAATTTTGCAAGGCAGATTTGCACTGTCAATGATTTCACTGCTGATCATTTTAAACGAATGTGCTTCTCCCACAGTCCCAATCCACTTCCCACATGTCTCTGGTAGCCAGACAGGCCCAACTGTCCCCTAGCCAGTTGCCAAAACCTCCATCTTCTCCCAGTCAATTTAAACAAAGCTATTTATTGTCAACACAAAAGTCTGTCACAAATTGGAATGCAGAAATGCAGGAATAGAGCAAAACAAACGTCACAAGAAATATATTACTGATTTTGTTTCCAGATTTTAAATGAAACTGTTTATTTTTGACTATGCCTCGAACTACATAAAAAATTTCAGTCTACTGCAGCTGAGTGCCAAATTTAGGCCCAACTGGCCACAAACTACATGAGGCCATGCAAACAATTTAAACATAAATTACACGTGTAACTTACTGATGCCTAATCAGAGCTAAGGAGTCCTGTTCACTGAGACTTCAGCCTCACAGCTGTCCAAGGGAAAGAAAACATACACACCACCACACCACAAATGGCATGCCACCTCCTCACAGGACCATTCCTGCTAACTATAGATGGCAGAATATAGCACAAATACAGGGTCACCATCTTGCAGAATGTTCTCACTAGTGCAAGGAGAGCAAACTTTAACAACTCTTACTATGAAATATCTCAGACCAAACACCTTACATTTGGACTGAAAAGAGAAGTCTCTGGAAAATGCCTTAAATGGGGCATTTTAAATTTAAAAAAAGGTCTAGTCTAACAAACTGGAGCACCCTCCACCTTCTAGAAGAGGAGAACAACTGAGCAGGGTAAGCCTGCCAGACCTCTCTCTACAAAGGAGCGAGATCACAAGAGTTTTGCTTTCTTTCCATCTCAATATCCTGGTAGGTGTCACACACTGAGGGTGTAGCTGGTGTGACCTTGTGGTTGGAACAAGAGGCTGACCTACTAGTCAGAGCAGAATCACAGAGC
Organism: Eretmochelys imbricata; assembly: GCF_965152235.1. Taxonomy (NCBI): domain Eukaryota; kingdom Metazoa; phylum Chordata; order Testudines; family Cheloniidae; genus Eretmochelys; species Eretmochelys imbricata. The sequence continues at coordinate 117,318,019 of NC_135577.1, forward strand.
AAAACCAGAGGCATGGTTCAGAGACACGCCAATGATCGGAGCCAAGAGTCAGGAACCAGAACAGAACCAACGGGCAGAACCGGAGTCCTTGGGCAAGAGACAAGCCAGTGGTCAGAGCATGAGTTCTGAAGAATGGCATACAAGAATGTTGGAAAATGAGCCTTATCGGTTGGTTTGCATCCACTTTTTTAGACTCACCTTACTGTCATGTTACAGTACATTTGGTGTGGTTTAGTTTCTCTTAATAAACTGAGCTGTTCAGAATTCCGAATTAACCGCATGCTTGCAGAATTACAAATACATTTTTAAAATCAAGTATCTGAAAATCAATTCCTCACACAAAACATTCAAGTTCCGGGTAGCGTGCTGCTTCCGCAACAGTTGATTGACATCTCTGACTACTGCATTAGGCACTTTCACATGGTGGTCACATATAAATTCTCCCATTGAGAGACTATGATTTTAAAAGTACATATTTAACAGTATTTCTGTGAAGTAATGGGTAAGTGGAAATGCTTTACCTGCATTTAGTCTTCTCTATTGAAGTTTTTAGTAAAGTAAACATTTACCCTGTCCTAAGGGTGCTTGCATCTGTAGACCATAACAATTGTATTTTGTGAATAAGTTACAAGCGGCTGAAAAAAGCATTATTTGGACTGCCTCTGCCCATGCAAAAAAAAACCTATTTATGTTGTTTTGATTCACAGTTGTTAGGGAATCTAGTCAAAATGCAATTTTATGTATCAGATTAAAAGCTTGGGGCCCAATTCTAAGATGTTCATTGTGAGCAGATTCCTGAGCCTGCAAGATTGGGGGCCTTAGAAAAAAGTTGACTCTTGAGTGAGAATCCCTCACCTTCCATTTTTCCCCTCAAGAAAAATAGTTTTTAGATTCTTACTGTCTTATTGCTTTGAAATCAGCCTACAATAAAAAGTGCCATTCTGACTCTGCAGTTCTCTAGAAAGGGGAAGCCATGCATACTGAAATACATTGTTTACACACACACAATCCTAACAGAATGAATCCTTCTTTATGTCCCCAAAATAAATAGTTTCAAGTTAAAATCTCTCAACTAAAGAACAGCTTAACCTTGTCATGAAAAACAGCAGATTTTTTTTTTGCTCTAGTTATATTCCTGCCCTCACCCCACCCACTTAATTTTTTGGAAAAAAGGCCTGCTTAAGTAAACTACTTGAAATTATCCTTCTTTCTTTTCCAAGACCAAAGCTCCGCTGTCACGGCCTTGTCTACAGTGTTAAGATGGCTGCTCTCAACAACATGACAAAAGCTATTTTTTGCTGCTGAAGCCCTTGCTCATCAATGGCTAGCCTGACAAATGATCATCCACAAAGATACTAATTAGCTATCACAAATGACATTCTTCAGCGCCAACGCACAGAGACAGCACTAGCTCTGTAAGAAAGACAGGAGTCTTCTCCAGCTTGTGATTTTTAGATCTATGATAACAAATACAACAGCGGTGCACAACTTCAGTTGTTCAAGGTACGAAAGAATCCGGAGAGCCACAAGCATCCAGGCAGTTAGTCATTCTCCACACATTAAGCCCCTGCTCCTTTCTCTCCCTCCCGCAACCATAAGGATGAAAATCTTAAAAGTAAGGGAATTTTAAAAATTGGGGTAATAATGAGAATCTTTTCCCGCACTTTTGGTCTTTTTCCTTTTAATTTGGAACTTCATCACTGATTCCCTTCGATCTTTGCCCTCCCACCCCTTTTTAGGCCTTTTTTGTCATCTTTCCTCCCTTCTCCCCCTCCATCTTTTGGTGCCTTCTGGCTCCTATTTTCTGCATATTTTATGAATCTCTGCAGGAGTAGCCAACAGTAGCCCTTTAGAAAGAGAAGATCTGAGGAGAGTAGCTTAATCAGTTCCCCTGTTCAGACCTTCTAAGTGCAAAGTGCTTCTACATTTCATAAGGAGGACTGTGGCTGTATCATGCTCTGGAGAGTACACAGCAAAGAAAACTGACTAAGATCACACAATCCCAGTCAGTTTCTCTTTGCTGACAGATCCTTATGTAAAACAGCAAGCACTTTACACAAGAGTTAGCTGCAAAGGGAACAGCTGGCTCTGTGTTTAAAGTGCTGAAGCACTGTTTCTGCTGTTGCTGCTAGCAGGCTGAGTAGCCAGGTCTTGCTGTGGATATTAAATGTTCTGCTGTCCACCACAGTAGCTCAGGGTCCTCACTTGGCAGGCACTCAGCCATCTGAGCGAGAGCGCATCTGTATTATTTAGAACTACGTCTATTCCTCCAAGGTGCCATGACTGGACCTGTATTTCTGAGCTTACCACCTTTGTTTTGAGAACTTAAGATGCTGAATCTTCCTTTGATGATATTTTAATTATGAACAAACTTCAGACCCACAAAGGAAAATACATATATATTAATACACAAAATCAGTACATTGTGTATTAGATAAGGTTGCTTAAGTAACATACCTAACACAAAACCACAAAAGAAAGGATATTAAACGTTAAGGCATCTAACAATACATACATTCTAGTCCTCCCACCAGAAACAGACCTCATCCCTGGAACTGCCACCAAACACCACAGACAACACACCACTCCCAGAAGACACACCAGCCATTCCACAACCTCATTCCCCAAACTCCCCACATATGAACAGACCAGACTTCCCCTTCTATCACCCATTCTGCACAGTTCTGGAAAATTGTACTCATGTTTAGAGAAGGAGATGCTGAAAGGCTGGCATCCCTACTGGGGCTGTGTTAGAGTTGTGGTACAGTACTGTGATTTTTCTTTCTGGGAGGAGGAGGAGAAAGGATACACTATTTGATTTTTCATTTAGACTTTTCATTCCTTTGCTTTTGTGGTTTGTGCAAGGTATGTCATCTACATAATCTTGTTCCCCTAGTTTTTTTAGATTAAGGACAGATCTTCACCCAAGTGATGCTCCTTTTACAAGGAGCAGAATCTTTGCGAAAGGGTGCAGCTAGCTCAGGAGCACCAGCGTCACAAAGTTCCTTTACTTCGTGAAAGTAACTGCTGCTTTGTCAAAGATAATCTCTGTTGCAATACAAATACTGCTGGACTAGGAAAACCTCTTCTCCTCCACCATATCAGCCCCAGTTTTGGATGGAGAGCACATTATTTGGGGCATGTGATAGTAGGAAAAATTATACTGCTCTCCTAAAGCGTTCAACAGTAGAGCTAGTCAAAATATTGCAGACACTAAGTTTTTTGTTTTCCTCTGCAAAAATGAAGCTTTTTCATGTTCTCCATTAGCTGATGATCACTTTGTATAAGATTTCAGTTATGATAAATAATGCTCATAAATTAAGAAAGGAGCCATTACTGTGTTAAAGATCCTTTCATGAAGGACAGGATCTGCTTCTGAGCCATCTGGCCCCTTTCACAAAGAGCTTGATATTCATCAAAATTGTGGTTGCTTTGTCACAGTTCCTATTCTTCAAAAAACCGTTAAGCTGACTCAAGAACTCTGCAGCTTAACAAAGAACAAAAATTTCCAACATTGCTAGCCATTTCTTTCACTAAGATCAGGAAACTCCTGAGCTGGATGAACAGTTTCACAAAGAAGAGGATCCTCAACACTTCACTCCTGAAGCAGCTGAACACTTTCATAGAGTTCCTAGTCTTCAACAAACCAGCAACTCCTAAACAGGCTGTCATGGCCAAGTGATGGACAGCCAGACCTAGTAGTTGGAACCAGAGTCCACAGTCACAAGACAGGAGTCAGGCCGGGTCAGGAAACTGGGAGATCAGAAGCAGGAGACAAACTGGAGATCAGAACCACGAGTCAGAAACCAGAGTCAGGCCAGGGCAACATACCAGGGAGTCAGAGGCAGGAGACAAACTAGAGATCAGAACCACAAAACAGATGCCAGGAAATCAAGTCAGGGGAGCTGGAGCAGGAAGCACATAGTCTGGAAGAGGATGGAGCCCAGTTGTTCAGACAGCTTCCTATTCTTGCTGATGGCTTCAAGTAGGGCCTGCGGACCAATCAGCTGCTTCAGGACTCTGCCAATAGAACCTCAGAGGCAGAGCCTCAAACAGGGGCTAGGTTTCATGGGTCCCATGTAAAAAAAAAGTGTCAGAAGGCTCTCAGGTGGAGAGCTGGAGTGCACTCCTATAACTCCTGTGGACCCAGGCTCAAGACCTGGTCATGAAACAGACTGAACAGATCTTAGGTTTCAACAAAGCAATAGCTACTACATTGAAGATCCTGGTCACTGTAAAACTGAACTGTTTCATAAAGGTCTTTGTCTTCATCAAACCAGTGGCTACTATTTTATAAAAGGATTCTGGTCATCATAAATCTTGTTCTCCATTGGCTAACCAGAATAAGGATCCAGCTATAGCAAAGAATGCTAATATTTTTGTTTGTTTCTTAACAAAGTACTTGCGTGAGCTCATAGAGCTCACTGAACTCTCTCTCTAGCCATGTTTCTGACTTTCTACAGTTTGTAGTTTTCAAAGCAGAGGGATGTGAAAAATCATGAGACTCGGAAGGAGAACTTTGGTGGGGGGGCAATTTTTGGCTGACTGGAACTCAAAAACTAATTAACCAATTTTCTTGAGACGTCATAGAAAATTCAAGCTTTACTCAGATTATGGGCTGAAAATTTGGGGCAGATACACTTTTTCATATAAATTAAAGAGGTTGAACTCCTGCTTTAAGTTCACAAGAGAACACAACCTTCTCATAGCAGCGCTACTGTGACATCACAGTTACTATACATAGTCACACAAACGCCTATGGAATAATTACATACTTTGTTTCTTCCACTGACTTCTTGGCATAGTGACAACAAATGAATCCAAAATGCTACTTTATCAGGTAATAAGAAAAATCCAACTATAAAGCTATAGAAGTCATATTAAATTAAGAAAAGAGGACAGGAGAAAGAGGATGAAAGATTTCTTATCTGAAAATTGTCTGTTATCAGCTTCCCTTCTCATTCATCACTAATTGGTTAATGTCTCCACACACATAGAAATCGTAAGGCAGTCGTCCAATATCGTGACTGGAAGCTCCATGACTAAGCCCCACCCTCCCACCAGAAGAGTTCTTCCAGCAATGTAGTAACATTGCAGTAACCAATTACTAGCATTAAGACAACAACTTGATATAGTGTATTAATTAACCTTAAAACAATGACATGCCTATGTCTCCCATTAGAGAAAATTTTCAATTTGATGAAAGAGAAGTTGCTCACAAAGAAAATTATCAGGTAAGAAATTTCTCATTCAGTTGCAGCTTTTCTCCTCATTCATCACTAATGGGAAATAGCAAGCAATGAATCTCAGAAGTAGGGGAGGAAAAGAAGCAGCAGAGGTTTAATTATTCTTCCAATAGGATAATAGATAGGAATGGACATCCCCCAAATAAAGGGAGACATTATGTGCAAACAAACCCAGAAACACTTTCCTACCAAAGGATGCTTCTAAAAAAAGAAATGGAAACTTACTTTACAAATCTTCATGAGATGAGGTTCATACACTTTTTCCCCAGTGTCCCTAGGGATTTCTGTGAATAGTTTCCAGCTGCCTACCATGCCAACTATTGTAGAATTTTAACGTCTTGCCTGAAGCAACTCTGAGGCCCTAATACCTTGGCATTTTGGATAGAAAGAGATGAACATAATACAACTGATATGTATACTCCATATGCTTGAGATACCTCTTTATATCACTTATATGAGGAATGCTCATTTATGCCACATCTTTCCAAAGGAGTGACGGGGTTAGAACAAAATGATTGGCGAACTATTTCCCAGGAACTGTGGAAAGAGAAACTCATCTTGAACAGAAAGTTTTCTGAAGCTATATGAATAAAACTTTTCCTCATGAGGACAGCAGTGTGGTTCTTATACAGATAGAGGAACTAATTCCAAAATTGCTTTTCAGAGGTAATGGTGACTAGAAAGGCCAGTCAAGGGGTTGTTTAGTCTATTATTCTGATTAATTTTTGCACCTGATAATACTCAAATGGAGGATCCAGTGAGCCTTCCTACAGAACACTGCTAAGGCTGGTACCCAGGTTTCTATGGTGCTTGGTTGTTGGACTCCAATCAACAATTCTGCAGGAACTCTAGTGTTGCGGAGAGCATCAAAAAATGTGACCAAATCAATGAATGAAATTTCCTAGTTGAGTTCTGTCTAGATACCAAACTGTGCTGGAAGCAAATGGAGATTCCATACTGAACAACACTTCTCTTCTGATAGTCAGGCTTTTAACTGAAGGTGCTTCAAGTCCAGATGAAGGAACCCCTAATTCAAGAAGTCTTGTCTTTTATGCAAGTACAATGTGGGGTCCTTGGCTCTACAGTAAATCCAAAATGCCTTCTCAGGACTAGCAGTAGGACTTCAATTTTTCCTTTTCCTCTTATCTGTGTTCTTTATGTGAAGAGTCTAGAAAAGTAGCAGTTTCCTCTCTACCCAAGATATTTCTTCTATTGTTGTGGAGAAGCTTTGATCTCTGACTACTCTCTGCTTTTGGGAGGGATATAAACACTCATATTTCAATTGAAGTCAACCTCTAACAGTGCTAGGAGTCTTTCCCTGAGTGCACCATAACTGCCCACTATGTGGACTTCCTACGTCATGCAAACCTTCTACTGATGGCAGCTGATACTGGCCACAGCCATAGATAGGATATTGGACTTGATGGACCAATGGGCCAGTCCAATGTGGCCATGCATGTGGGATTCTGAAGTGAACTTGAAGGATGTGTATGCTGAGATTTTGGAAATTTATTTTCCAAGTATATTCCCCACCCTGAGCGTGCAGGGGTCTAGTGTGAAAACTGGATTGGCTTTCAACATGCCATTTATACTCACCTGCCTACGAAGGGACATGCAGCTGTGACCTGTAAATGGCAATTTTTAATTATATCAGGTGCATGGTTCTATGTTCTCAGAAATAATTTCTTCAGATGCATTTTGAGAAACCCACTAAGGGGATGAAGCTGACGCATGGCAACAGCAATCCTATCGATTGGAGGACCCATGCAATGAATTTTTGGATCTTTGCACATCTTTACTGGGATGGTAAAATTATGGTCAAAGCCAAGTCTGTTTTGACCCCTTGGGGTGCAATTCTCTACAATGGGTGCAAAAGCTTTTCTTGATTTTGAAGAACTGGTGTTATGAATCCTTTCCAGCAGCCGTCCAGTTATGAAATGAGTATGTATGAATCTGGGTACGGCCCTGATTGGCCAGGGGTACAAGAGTGTAACTTGCAACTTGTGCCTCTATAGCCCTCTGGTTAGGATATCCGCCTGACATTTGGGAAACCCAGGTGTTCAAGTCCCAGCTCTACCTGATGCTCTCTCTAGCCCAGTGCATATCTAATAAGTTCGCAATCTATCCAGTTCAGAACTTGAACCTGGGTTTCCAGCATACCAGGTGAGTGTCCTAACTACTGAGCTGTTGGCTACTGAAGGTGAATGTATGTCTTGTTCTGAGAAGAAATTCCATCATCCTGGACCTGAGAAACCATCTCAAAAAAGTTTAATCAGCTGCAAAATGTTTTGGTTTTGGCAAATCAGTATTTTCAGACAAAAAACATTTAGCCAAAAAATTCCTGACCAGTTCTACTGTCAGACACTGAGCCCCTTTCTCTGGCAAAGCAAGCGCTTAGGGCTGATGATCAGAAGGCACAATTCCCATTCTGATGCTGCCTGAAATCTGAGCCCCTTTGCCTGGCAGAGCGAGGGTCCTTGGGCTGAAAGGCACAATTCCCCTTACACTGCAGCCTGAGGCAGGGCTGCACAGGAGTGACAGGCTTCTCCGCATACCCAGACATGCACTGCTTGAGCCTCTGCGGCAGAGAAAAGCCCCAGCAAACACTCCGTAAGGGTGGAAGTCAAAGAAGAAGGAGTTTAACTTCTGATTTTCACCCCACTTGTTCATTAGCAGTTCTAATGCTGACACTTGCTTTTGCGTGTTTGCCAGACTCACCCTTGAGCATTATTAGAATCCCCCAATTCATAGCAGGAAAAAAAGGAGCTGTGTAGGAGCCCAGATACCCAATTCGGGAGGGGGGCGGGGGGGCGGCGGTTTAAGGATGATTAATAAGTCACTATTGCACAAAAATGAATAAAAATTAAAGTTACAAAACAAAATGGTTGGGAGAAACCAAAGAACCAACTTGTTCCACTGTCAGAAGCAGAAAATCCAGTGGCTTTAGCTGAGAAGGGAGACTTAGCCCTGGATCTTCCAGCAACAACAATGGATCACTTCCAAAGTCTATGGGTGGGGGATATTAACCCATTAGTGATGAATGAGGAGAGAAGATGTGCAACAGAAAAATAAACTGCTGTTTTAAATAAAATCTTCTACTTTCAAATTATAAATGCAAGTAAAAGGAAATTTGGCTTATATAGTCATCCATTTCTTTCTACTTAACCAATTCAATAAATATCCAGGAAATTCTACTACTAACACTAGTAAAAGATTTAGTCACCTATAAATACATACATACACACACATACATATATCTATATCTATATAGAGATATATGTGGACATCAAGCGGATCATGAAAAGTTTATAAATCTGGGGTGAAATCATAACCCCAATAAAATCAGTGGCATAACTCCCACTAACTTCAATGGGGCCAGAATTTCACGCAACACATATGACAAATCTCAATGCATTATCCTCAGGATTCACACGCCCTGTCCCAAATGACAGTTGGCCCTCCCAAGAGGTTTTTCCTACAACACTCATTTTGTAGTTCACATATTTAGAAAACAGTGAAGATCTTTAAAATTGTAAATCAAGAGGTTACATTCTATTCATTTTGTTTTTCTCAATTTAAACCCTGTATGACACTGAATGTAATTAATTCTTAATTCTATTCAGATGTTCTCGTCACCTATTTAACACCAGTGTTACAAAGGCTGCTAAAAGGTCAAAAACTATGACTCATCTCTTGTGTAATGAGAAAATAAGATTCATCAGACTTACTAATATTTCTGTGCCATGCAGCCATTTTATTCTGAAATGTATGCTGCAGAATTAAAGTTGTTTTTCTTTTTTTAATTGGATAAAGACTCTCTCCCACTGGGCTTATTACTATCAATGTAAGCTGTACCACATAGAGCACTTTATTATGGCAACAATTCTCAGAAATATGGCTATGTGTTTTTAAACATTTCCTGAATGCTTTAAATATTTGTTTCACATATCTGATTGATTTTAATGTACTTAGTGTTTCATCCACAGTTGATTTCTTTACAATAAGAAAGTTATTTTAAAATAAACAAAAATGCAGTTGTGCTCAGATAAATATGGGTACACCTTCAATATTACTTAGGGTATGCCTACACTGGCAAGTTTCTGCGCCCCAAGTTATACGACTTTTAATAAAACTCTGGAATTAAACCACTGTTGCGTGTCCATACTGTGCTCCTTGTGATGCTGGAGCACATCCACATTAGCAGCTCTTGTAACGGCACAGACAGCAACTATGACGCTGTGCAACTGGCCGCAGGGTGCTTTGGTAAGGGTTTGCAATTCCCCATGGGGCAGGCACAGCGTCACATAGGATATTAGGGTTGGAAGAGACCTCAGGAGGTCATCTAATCCAATCCCCTGCTCAAAGCAGGACCAACACCAACTAAATCATCCCAGCCAGGGCTTTGCCAAACCAGGTCTTAAAAATCTCTAAGGATAAAGATTTCACCACCTCTCTAACCATTCCAGTGTTTCACCACCCTCCTAGTGAAATAATGTTTCCTAACATCCAACCTAGACCTCCCCCACTGCAACTTGAGACCATTGCTCCTTTATTCTGTCATCTGCACCACTGAGAACAGCCGAGCTCCATCCTCTTTGGAACCCCTTTTCAGGTAATTGAAGGCTGCTATCAAATCCCCTCTCACTCTTCTCTTCTGCAGGCTAAATAACCCCAGTTCCCTCAGCCTCTCCTCGTAATTCATGTGCCTCAGCCCCCTAAGCATTTTGGTTGCCCTCCGCTGGACTCTCTCCAATTTGTCCCCGTCCCTTCTGCAGTGGGGGGACCAAAACTGGACGCAATACTCCAAGTGTGGCCTCACCAGTGTCGAATAGAGGGGAATGTTCACTTCCCTCGATCCGCTGGCAATGTTCCTACTAATACAGCCCAATATGCCGCTCATCTTGGCAACGAGGACACACTGCTGACTCATATCCAGCTTCTTGTCCACTGTAATCCCCAGGTACTTTTCTGCAGAACTCCTGCTTAGCCAGTCGGTCCCCAGCCTGTAGCAGTGCATGGGATTCTTCCTTCCTAAGTGCAGGACTCTGCACTTGTCCTGTTGAACCTCATCAGATTTCTTTTGGCCCAATCCTCCAATTTGTCTAGGTCACTCTAGACCCTATTCCTACCCTCCAGCATATCTACCTCTCCCTCCAGTTTAGTGTCATCTGCGAACTTGCTGAGGGTGATGCAGGTTTCCCAATCCCATTTTTCCATGGGCATCCTACTACATTGCCAGCTGCTTTTCAACTGAAGTGGGGGGTGAGGGGGAAGGGAAGAGTGTGTGATGGTGAGTGTGTGTGTATGGAGGGGGAGAGAGAGACCGTGTGTTTTGGGGGACAAAGTGTGTCAGCATGCTGTCTTGTAAATTCCAACAGCAGAAGGCAGCAACTAGTCCTGAGGAAGGGGGGAGGAGGAAACCCCGAGATCAACCCCCACCTCCCTCCCTGAGCTCTCTGCACAGCAATCTCTCTCTCTCTCACACACACACACACATCCCAACACCTGCCTTTGTGTTCAACAGCACCCACATTAATGGTTTGATTTGTGTCCCGGAGCAGACCAGCATAGCACACAAGGGCTGTCAGAAACTGTACTTTGAAATGGGAGGGGGCGCATGTCTCCAGGGGTGCCAGTTCAAAACAATGAGCAGTGCAGTCACTTGAGGCATTATGGGACAGCTCCAGAAGCCAATTACAGCGCAGAAAGCAATCAAGTGTCTACACTGGCAATAGAGGCTGGAGCCTCTGTGCAAAGAGCCTTACCACTCTCGAGTGGGGGGTTTTTTTGCAGCGCTGCAACTGAGGAGTTTCTGCACACAAAGTGGCTTGGCAGTGTGTACATGTCTGCAGTTTGAGTGCAAAAAGCTGCTTTACTGGGCAGAAACTTGCTAGCGTAGACAAGCCCACAGTTAGGAAACAAAACTGAAAACAACGGAACTTTTCAGCCTCTATGCAGCATGGAGTTGGTTTCCTCTTATAAGGAACAGATCCTTCTTGGGTGAAGAAAGAACAGATTGTAATGTTAATTCTGATTAGGCAGCTTTTTCTGTGTGGGTTAAGTGGTCATTTGCAGTCCATTGAAACAAATTGGTTGAGATGGTCAGAAGAGGATACTGTGAGCAATTTGATACAAGGTATACCAGTATAAATCCAGTATTTTAAAAGAATGAAAAGATGAGATTTTGACAATCAGTGATTATTGGCTAAACATGGTTGGAAAGAGATCCAAAATAAAGTACAAACTAAAAAGTTATATTTCTGCTCCAGTACAGCATCACAGATTAAAGTACTACATGTCAATTAAAACACAGTATTACCTTTACTGGCACTTTAAAATATGAGGAAGTTTTCCATATTTCAATTAAAAATCAATGTAGAAAACTGAATATTAACAGAAATTATAGCCTACCACTTAAAATACGCTGGTCAAATGAAATGGATAATCTGACCTCCAAATGTTTGCCAGCAACATACTAGACAGAAGCTGTCACACAGATTAAAGATTGGGCAGCAGCAAGCATCTGAAATAGCCCCTTATCTCCTGTCTTCTGAGAGAAGACTCTAGATTTCCCAACAGGACACTGACCCTTGATTTGCTGCATGGCCCTCATCTTTGTATCAGCCTTGACTAGGAGATGTGGGGTCAATATGGAGCTGCCATTCTCCTGGGAATAGGAACACATTATCATTATCTCATAGTGATGCATTTAGGCATAGCAGATTCAAGGACCACCAAATCAGGTGACCTTTTCCGGCACTGAGAATAGGGAATCAATGACTCAGAGGGATATTTGGCTGTTGTTCTGCAAGGGCTCTATAAATCAACACATAAGCACCTTATCACTAATACCAAACTTGACAGGTAGCCAGTGCAAGTGGGCCAAGATTGGGGGTGCACATCCGTGCCAATAAATAAAACAAGTAGAATGCCAATAAACAAAGATCTCTATTTGTGAGGCCAGAATCTCTGCATGCACAAAAATTTAATTCTGGAAATATTTCTCAAGGGTTATAAAACTGACTTCATCAATGCAATGGCATTGGCACCAAAAGTAAAACCTAAATCATTCAGAATGTCAAGACCTGACTGAAAGAAATGGTTGTATATCTGAATTAAACAAGAAGACTGAGGAAGCTTGCCAAAACTGGGGGAAAACCAACAGATGTGAAGGAGCACGTGGTTTGGACAGATATATCCTTCAGAGGAGGATTTATTACAGGGGATACACTATAACCTAGCAAAGAGGAGGGGACAGAAGTTGATAAACTACAGGCAGGAACTCAATGACTTCACATGAAGGCAGACAACTAAATATTGACAAATTTTGTAAGTGCTTTTATATAAATGCTAGAAGTCTAAATACTAAGATGGGTGAAATTGAGTGCCTGGCATTAATGAAGATATTGACATAATAGACATCACAGAAACTTGTTGGAATGATGGTAATCAATGGGACACAGTAATACCAGGGTAAAAAATATATAGAAATGACAGAGCAGGTTGCACTGGGGAGGGAGTGGCACTATGTGTGAAAGAAAGCTGGATCAAATATAGCAAAAAACTTAAATGAATCAAACTGTACCACAGAGTGTCTATGGATAGAAAGTCCATGCTTGAACAATAATAGTATGGCAGTAGGCATACACTAGCAACCACCTGACCAGCAGGGTGACAATGAAAGTGAAATGCTAAGGGAGGCTAGAGAGGAAACAAAAACAGAAAACCCAGTAATAATAGGTCAATGAGGGGGACTGGGAACATGTCACCTCAGGATGAGATTCAGAGATAACATTTCTAGACACCATTAATGACAGCTTCTTGAAGCAGCTAGTCCTGGAACCCACAAGGGGAGAGACGATTCTGGATTTAGTCCTAAATGGCATATAGGACGTGGTCCAAGAGGTAAATATATCTGAACCGCTCGGTAATAGCAACCATAATGTAATTAAATTTCACATCCTTGTAGGGGAGAAATTGTCAAAGAAACCCACCACAGTAGCATTTAACTTCAAAAAGGGGAACTACACAAAAATGAGGAAGCGAGTTAAATGGAAATTAAAAAGAACAGTCAAGAGTGAAATGCCTGTAAGCTGCACAGAGACTATTTAAAAACACCATAATAGAGGCTCAAACTAAATGTAAACCCCAAATTTAAAAAACCAAACAAAACAAAAACCAGTCAGAGGACAAAAAATGTCTCCATGGCTAAACAGAGCAAAAAAGAGGCAGTTAGAGGCAAAAAGACATCCTTTAAAACTGGAAGGCAAATCCTACTGGAGAAAAAAGAAAAGCGCATAAACTTTGGCAAGTCAAAGGTAAAAGTATAAGAAGGCAGGCCAAAAAAGAATTTGAAGAGCAACTAGCAAAAGACACAAAAACTAACAGAAAGCATTTTTAAGTACATCATAAGCAGGAAACCTGCCAAACGATCAGTGGGCCACTGGATGACTGAGGTGCTAAAGGAGAACTCAAGGAAGACAAGGCTGTTGCAGAAAAGCTAAATGAATTCTTTGTATTGGTCTTTACTGCAGAGGATGTGAGGATTCTCACACCTGAGTCACTCTTTTTAGGTGACAAATCCGAGGAACTGTCCCAGATTGAGGTGTCAACAGAGATGGTTTTGGAACAAACTAATAAGTTAAACAGTAATAAGTTACCAAGACCAGATGGTATTACCCAAGAGTTCTGAAGGAACTTCAAATATAAATTGCAGAACAACAACTGTTGTCTGTAACCTATTGCTTAAATCAACTTCTGTAGCAGATGACTGGAGGACAGCTAATGTGAGGACCTTTTTTGAAAAAAGCTACAGAGGTCATCCTGGCAATTACAGGCCAGTAAACCTTTTCTTTTTGCGAATACAGACTAACACGGCTGTTACTCTTAAACCTAACTTCAGTACCAGGCAAACTGATTGAAACTATAGTAAAGAACAGAATTACCAGACCCTCACCAACGTATTTGAGATTGGTGTCAACAAGCATGTGGTCAAGGGTGATCCAGTTGACACAGTTTACTTGGAATTTCAGAAAGCCTTTGACAAGGTCCCACGCCAAAGGTTCTTAAGCAAAGTGAAGCAGTCATGGGATAAGAAGAAATATCCTCTCATGGATCAGTTACTGCTATAGGACACAAAGTGTAGGAATAAATAGTCAGTTTTCACTGTGGAGAATCGTAAATAGTGGGTTCCCACAGGAATTTCTTCAACATATTAATAATCTGGAAAAGGGGTAAACAGGGAGTTGGCAAAGTTTGCAAACAATACAAAATTACTTAAAATAGTTAAGTCCAAAGCAGACTGTGAAGAGTTACAAAGGGATCTCACTAAACTGGGTGACCGGGCAACAAACATAGGGAAGTACTACTTCACACAATGCACAGACAACCTATGGAACTCATTGCTAAAGGATTCTCGGAAGGCCAAAAATTAGCTGGGTTCAAAAAAGAATTAGACAAATTAATGGAGGACTGGTCCACCAATGGCTATTAGCCAAGATGTTCTTGGTGTACCTAAACCACTGACTGCCAGAAGCTGGAACTGGATGACAGGGCATGGACCACTCAGTAATTGGCATTCTATTCATTCCCCTTGAAGCATCTAGCACTGGCTGCTGTGGGAAAACAGGATATTAGGTTAGATGGACCATTTGTCTGAGGCAGTATGGTCATTCTTATTTTATTATGTTTGAAATTAACAATTAATATAGTTTGCTTTAGCAGCATTTAAATTGAATCATATTCTAAAAATGACACAGTAGAAGTCTGTGTGTATTGCGTCCCAATGATTTCATATCAGATCTGTCCAGGAGAGACATTTTTTTAAAGTGTTTATTTCTTTTTAAATTACCAGTACTGCAAACTTCACCCTGCTATTTGGAAGTCAACCTAGGTTCTTTCTGGACCATGCATTCTCACCAGCAATAAACACTCTGCAACTAGACTTCAAAATCAAATGATCTTCAAGGGTATGTCTACACAAGGAAAAAAACCTTCCGCTGGCCCAGGCCAGCTGACTCAGACTCAGGGGCTGAAAAGTTGCTACGTAAACATTTGGGTTTGGACTGGAGTCCGAGCTCTGGGACCATGAGAGTGGGGAGGGTCCCACAGCTTGGGCTCCAGCCCAAGCCCTAATGTCTACACAGCAATTTTTAGCCTTGTAGCCTGAGCCCTGAGAGCCAGATTGAGCTGACCCACAGCCAGCCACAACCGTGCTGCAGGGTTTTTACACCTGTGTAGAGATGCCCCAAATGCCTAAAAGACCTAGACTTTGCTGATGATGTTGCACTACTGAGTGACACCCGTGAAAAGTTACAAAGACAAACAACTTGGCAAAAAATAGGGCTCAAAATTAGTTATGCTAAAATGAATGTCCTTGAAACCAAGATATCAAGCAGTAACATCACATTAGAAGGCAAAAATATTAAGTAAGAAGAACAGTTCATCTACCTGGGCCATATTAGCCAATGGAGACATCAAGTGGAAATGACACCAACAACAGGAAAGGCATCCACAGCATTTACTAAACTCAATAACGTATGGAAATCAAAGATATAAGGCACCAGAACAAAACTGAGAATTTTCAGTTCAACTGTAATCTCTGTGCTAAGATACAGCTCAGGAGTTGGAGATCTGCTACATTAGACAGAAAACTGGACGTCTGTGAAAATAAGTACCTACGAAAGATTCTGAACATTGGTTGGACAGATTTCATCACCAACAAGAGATCCAAGAAATCACCAACCAGCAACTTGTTTCCATCAGAATTGGAGGGAAACACGGGACATATCTGGAGTGCCTCCTGCGTGTGCCAACCTATAGATTCCCACATGAAGATGTTAAGTGGTCTGAGGAAACAAGGGCACCCCAGAGAAACCTTAATAACCACCTTTAGCTGGGAGGGCAGAACAGTCTAGCTCACCACCACAGAACAAATGGAAGCCGCAACAAATGACAGCGGAACAAAAGAGACTCGTTTCCATCCCGTGCACCAACATTGGAGCAGGAAAGATATAAAATATTTGAACTTTTTTGACAATGCATTGGTCAGAAAACAATGCACTCATATTCAATAGCTATACTCATTCTCCAGGACCAAAAGTAGTAAAATATAAAAAACACTTACTTTTGCCACCAAATATATTCTGCAAACTCATCTGTTCAGTAAGAAGATGCATATTTTTGTACAGTTGCTTTATTACCATATATTAGTGATATATCACCCCAAATGCTTTGTCAGAGGAGTTGGTACTTTAAAAATTAGACTATCACAAGTTTATATGTAAGTAATTTGTTAAATATCAATAGCTAGATTTCATATTGTGTACATTATTCATTTCAAAAGGGAGGCACAAAAAGTAGAACAACAATTTCAACCAAACACTATGCTTTATGAGGCAGGCATGAAATTGAAATAGTCAAGAAACTTGAATGTGAGGGAAAGAAAGAACAGGAACATCTGTATAGAGAATAAGCTGTAATGGCATGAGGAATTATCAGTCTAGTGCTAGTAATGTGTCAGCTTTCTGCATTTCAATTACTGATTATGCCATACTATAAAATTTGTTTGTAATAAAAGCAAAATGATGACTTTCTAGATCTTTATAGCTCCTGAGTCCCAATGGTATTTTACATGGCTTGTGTGTATGGATTGCACTCTTCCAAATACAGTACTGTTTGAGGAATTTTGAACCCAGAAAAATTTGTGGCCAGGTTATCAATGTTAAATTTTCTCTTTCAGTGAAGATATCTGAAGTACCCAATGTCAAGTTTTCAAAGACGAGAAGGTTATATGCAAGATCTGTGAAGTGTAATTACACAATACATTTCGTGTTAAGAAGAAAAATAAAAGTGTATATTCAGCTTGTTAAACCAAAGATTCCCTTTGTTCTGGGGTGCTCACACTCCATATTATAAGGCGCAAAGACCAGACCTGGATTTCAAGTACCAATCCTTACTCCTTGTATTGGAAAAGCTTTGAAGGTAGTAACCCTTCATCGCTCTGTAGGTATCCTGAGGCACCAACAGGACAAGGGCTCCTAATGGCATCACTACCTCGGTGCACTGGGGAGTCTTTCAAGCACCAATACTTCAATGCAGAAAACTGTCTTCCCTCAATTCCAGCCTCCCAAAATTCAACCCCCCGCTCCGGGAGACAGGCAGCGCCTGGGATAAGGGGACTAGCAGAACTACAGGAGAGATGACTGGCCATATGGAGGATTTTGGTGTCTGAAGTGAGGGGACTGGACCACGATGGGAGGCCTTAGGTGAAGGGGAGCCCAGTATTTCTTTCCTGAGGCAGCAGCATGTCAAGGGCTCCCAACAGCCCTTCTGCTTTGACTCCTTGATGCACCAAGATAACACTGCTGTTGGAAGTGATGCACTGATGCCATGACACACTGATGCCTCAGCAGAGGGAACTGAGACCCCTGTTGTAGCTGCCTAGTGCACAAAAGCACCAATACCTTTGGCACAGACAGCAGGCTCCTTCTTCCACCCAAGACCCCACTCACAGCCCTGCCCCTCCCCCGACACACAAGTCTCTTCCTCCACCTTCCTCTTTCAACTCCTCCTCCCCCACTGCAAACCCCCAAAGCCCTGCTCAACCCCTCATTTCTCACAAAGCCCTGCTCACTCAGCCTGCCATTCCACACTCCCACTCGCTCCATAATCTCTAGAGGCCAGCTGCCCCGGCTACCTCAGGCTCACCACAGATGACAAGTCAGGGAAGCAAGCTGACAGGATCAAAAAGCAGATGCAGCTGATAGATCTAAGCAATCTCAACAGCCAGTCTTTGCATGGTTCAAAACAGCGATTATGAATACAGAGAATAAGTCTTTACAGGTTTAATTGTAAAACCATAAAGAGGAGCTTATGCCTGAGATATTATCAGAATGTGTGCATTTGCAATGCGTGTGGGGTGGCACATAGGGAATGAAAGCAGAAAGTATGGATTTTGATCTAAATGGTTGGTTCACCAACAGAACCCAAAGATATGGCAGAAACGTAATTCAAAATTCCAAAAGGGAGAATTTTAGAATATATCCTTTGCAAAAGTTAGTAAATCTTTCACTTAAAAAAATTACATGGCAATTTCCACTGTCCTCTGAAAAGTTATTGTGCTAAACTTCAAGACTAAATTCAATCATTAAAGTGTGAAACAGAGGGATTTTATTCCTGCTCTAGTGGCAAATCTCAGTGCAACTGTACCTACAGAATTGAACGTTATTATGGAGGCAGCAGTAACAACACTCATTTCTTTTATCAAATGTAATAAACCACAGTTTGAAAGTAAGGTGAGATGGTGAACTTCATACAGAAGCAATCGCCAAGTTACACGTTATTCAAACATGTTATGCATACTGTACTTAATGAAAACACCAACAGGAAGACAATACTGACAATGAAGCCAGTATTTCATTTTCACTTATTCTTATAGAAGTTATATAGTAACACAGAGTTGTATTTTTGTCTATAGCAATAAATTAATCAGAAACATACATATAAATAACCAAGTATATAAGAAGGAAGCATTGGACATATTTGGGACACGTACTCCCGATGCCAACATACAGACTCCCACTTAAAGCTGTCAAGTGGAAACCAACCGGTGTGAAGAAACAAGTGTGCCCCAAGAAAAACCAAAAGAAGAACGCTTAGCATGAAGAACCCTTAGCCAGAACAGTCTATCTTGACACCTCAGAGCAGATGGAGTCAGCAGCAAATGACTGAGGAATGGAAGAAACTGGTTTTCACCTCGTGTACCAACATTGGCGTGGTAAGATTGTAACGTAATATAAAAAATAGAACCATCACAATCAATTATTCACTTGTTGCTATGTAACTGCAGTGGATTGGACACAGAATTCTTTTGCTTCCTTTAGTCCATCTGTGAGCCCATAGTAGTCTTTTCACAATCACTAAATCAAACAGCAATTAAGGAATAGTAAATATGCTGAAACATTGCATCATTCCAGCTACTATACTATTGTTTCCTTCAGCCTTCTGCACTCTGTATCAGCCTTATAAGCCTTGCATATTGCTCCAGCCTTTTTTTGCTGGCACTACCTAACAGTATTGTTTCTACTTCCTTGTTTCATATGTGTAACCCCCAAGGCGATTACCTAGATTCCTGGGGCTCTGTCTGCTGGCAACTCAGGAAGAGGGAGACTCAGAATCTGCCCGGCAACCAATAGGGAATGAGATGCCCTTCCCAGGGAGCTCAGGAAAGGGGAGAAGTCATTTTTTGAGTCAGTCTGGAGCCAGCCTGGGCAAGGGTAGGACTGGCTGTGTGGGAAGCTGGTGAATCTCAGGGCTGCATGCAGGGTTCCCCCTGAGAACTGGCCTCTAGGGACCTAAAAGCAAGATCCCTCAGCTGGATTTTTTCCTTCTCCACTGGTGACTCCCAGTTTGTACAGTTTTGCTGGGAAACTTCCCCAGCCAGGATGAATTAGCCCTCCAGCTCCCTAGGAGAGACCAGTCACCACATGATCAGCTCTGCTCTGGCTACTAGTCCAGGGCTGCTGCCTGCTGTGAGTGTGTCTGGACGCTGGGCTAGCAGACTACAGTTGTGTAATCTGCACCTTGAGCCCTGCACCCCTTTGTGGCGAGGGGAAATCCTGGGACCTAACTGCTGCCTGAAGAGGATCCCTTCAGCAGTGACTGAGGAGTCCAGAGTCATCTCTAAACCTGAGGATCATTCATGGAGTTTGTAAGTGAACCATCTTTTAGTCAGTCAATCAGGGAAATTGTTTTGGTGACCCCCTACTCCTCCTCAAGCCAGGGAGTAAGGGTATGGGGATTTTATAACCTGCTGCATATTAAACCTGTGGAGGGACTTACCACCTCCTCCGACTTGAGTCCTTTGGGCTATACTGAACCCAGTCAGCCACCCTGTTAAACCACTGCAGAGAAGATATTGTGGTTGTAGGTCATCAAGGGCCCCAACAAAGTACACGTATCAACAGGACACTAATCTTACATTTGCTACATCAGGTCCCGTGACTGGGGAAAGTCACGGGTATTATCAGTGTGGGCATCAGTGACCCTAAAAATAGTGTTTTACCCTGTTATATTTGTCTCCTGTTTAATATAATTACTGTGTTGAATACATTGTATGTATTTGTGTTATTTCTTGGGACTTTCCAACTATCTGGCAAGTAAGTGGGGGTTAACCTGTGGTTAGAATTTTCCTCCCAAGCTGCCCTGGTGACCCTGCCAGGAAGGAGTGAGGGGGGTGGAGGCACCGCCAAATAAATTCATAGGGAAAAATAAAGGAGATATACACCCTTCTGAGTGGGTGGCGGGATCTAGAAGAACCCAGAGCTGTCCATCAAAACCTGTAAGCAGATTGGCATTAAAGAAGAGGGGGCGCTACATATGCAGTCTCTTATTTTCACTGCTGAACCTATAAATATATAGGTCTTTCATCATAGAAAACAACCTCTTAATTCTCTCTATATATGTTTTTACTTGGAAACTGAAACCTTATCTTAATTAGCATAACACTTATGGGAATTTCAATCAAACATCACAATCACTACAGCAATAGCTTACATGAAAAAGTAACAATGTATTCTTAGCTGTTTTTTTAATTAAATTTAGCAGCAAGACATGACAGGAACAAGCTCCATGTGACCAACCAGCTCTCTGTGGACCTCTAGCAACTATTCCACAGACCACAGCTGGGGAACTCTGACCTAATACAATTCTACATTCCATGCAAGTAGTCCACAACAAAAGATCCTAATTATTATTACTCTAATCTTAGCCAACTTAAAAGCCGGTTTTATCAGTCACTCTACAGTTTCCACCGCTCTGCAATTAATGAACCTAGGAATATTTCTAAATGCTGAGATTTGAATATTATTAAATGCTTTTCACTAAGTACATTAAAACAAAAATTAAATAGAAAATCTGAAGACTACAGTAACCTCGAGTTGCCCAGCCACTGTGAATCCAGGTCAAAGCATAGCTCTGTTTTTACATACTTTGATTTTAATTGTGAAAGTATAAACTATCAAGTAATTTTCTACTCTACCACACCCAAACACAAACCAGAGTAATAAAATTAAGTTTTCCAAAGTATTTTTAATTGTCATCATTAACAATACAGGTCTATTAGGAAAAGATTTTTTTTTTAAATACACTTTGCAAACTAAAAATACCTGACTACTATCACACAATGTAACTGCTGGCTATTTTTACCAATAGTCGAGGGCTTAATCCTGCAAACCATAGTTATAGGAGCAGTCCCTACTCCTACACTTACACACATGCTTAAATTTAAATAAAAAACGGTTACTCACCTTCTCGTAACTATTATTCTTCGAGATATGTTGCTCATATCCATTCCAATTAGTTGTGTGTGTACTGCGTGCACAGTCGTTGGAAAGTTTTTCCCTTAGCAGCACCCGTCAGGTCGGCTGTGGAACCCCCTGGAGTGGCGCCTTCATGGCACTCAACATATGACCCTGCCGACCAGGTGCCTCCTCAGTTCCTTCTTGCAGGTTACTCTGACAGAGGGAAAGGCAGGTAGGTTTGCAATGAATATGAGCAACACATCTCAAAGAACAACAGTTATGAGAAGGTGAGTGACCATTTTTTCTTCGAGTGATTGCTCATATCGATTCCAATTAGGTGACTCCTAAGCCTTACCTAGACGGTGGGGTCAGAGTTATGGAATCGCAGATTGGAGCACTGCTCTACCAAAAGCTGCATCATCTCTGGCATCTATCCTCTGGGTCGGAGACAAGGTGGACTTGTTCACGTTGAGGAGGAGACCCAGTCTCTCAAATGTGGATGTGGCCAGACCAACCTGCGACTCCACCTGTTCTCTGGTGTGCCCCCTGAGCAGCCAATCATCAAAGTAAGGGTATACCTGCACCTTCCTCCTTTGGAGGAAGGCTGTTACCACTGACATGCACTTGGTGAACACTTGTGGTGCTGTCAACAGGCTGAAGGGAAGGACTGTGAACTGATAAGGTTTGTGATCGACCAAAACCATTAAGAAGCATCTGTGAGCAGGGTGAATCGCTGTGTGAAAGTACGTGTCTTTCACGTCAAGGGTGGTGAACCAGTTTCCCAGATCCGGAGAAGGGATAATTGTATTGACGGAAACCATGCGGAACTTCAACTTCACCATGAACCTGTTGAGTCCTCACAGGTCTAGAATGGGTCTGAGACCTCCTTTAGCTTTGGGGATTAGGAAGTAGCAGAAAGAGAACCCCTTGCCCCTAAGATCCTGAGGAGTCTCCTCCACCGCTCCTATGGCGAGGAGCACCTGCACCTCCTGGATTAGGAGTTGCTTGTGAGAAGGGTCCCTGAAGAGGGACGGGGAAGGGAGGGTAGGAGCAGAATTGAAGAGAATATCCCACTTCCACCATGCAAAGAACCCAGTGATCCGATGTTATTTGGGACCACACATGGTAGAAGTGAGATAGACTGTTCAAAAAACAAGAGGAAGGATCCAGTGTAGAGACAGGTGCACCTTCAAAATGTCTATTTTGAGCCCGATGAAGGCTTAGTCGGGCCCTGGCCCTGTCCGGATGGGGGATGGGAAGGCTTATACTTGCCATTCCTACCCCTGTGCCTGTAAAAATCCTGCCTCGGACAAGGAGGATACCAGCACTGTTGCTGTGGTTTGGGCTTAAACAGCTTCCATTGGGTTGCCAGGTACGCATACCCAAAGATTTCATTGTCGCCCTGGAGCCTTTGAGGCTATGCAGTCTGGAGTCAGTCTGTTCGGCAAATAGGCCCAGCCTGTCAACGGGTAGATCTTGCATAGTTTGCTGAACCTTGGGCAGGAGCCCCGAAGTTTGCAACCATGAACTATGCCGCACAGCTATCCCTGAGGACAAGGTGTGCGCTGCTGAGTCCACAGTGAGGCCTGCAAAGAGGTCCGCGCTACTACCTTGCCCTCCTCGACAGTTGCCCCAAACCAGCTCTCTAAACTTCAGCACAGAGTTCCAGGAGTTAAAACTGTACCTGCTCAGGATTGCCTGCTGGTTGGCAATCCTGAGTTGCAAGCCCCCACCGTGGAGTAAACTTTGCGTTCGAATAAATGGGGTGAGTTCTGAAGTGTGGGAACCACTCCTCCCTTGCTTCCAGTGCCGCTTCTGCACCGGTGAACGGGATCGGTGTTGGGCTGGTCCTACGTTCTTCGGTGTCGGGTGTTATGGTGCTGAAGGTCTCTACCGGAGTCCTTTCGCGGTGCTGCCACTGCCGCCGGGGCACTGCACACTGAGGAACTCGGCGCCGGATCCTGCCGCACCAGTGCAGGTTGTGGTCTAGTGCTACCTCCATAAGGAGCTGCTTCAATCTAAAGTCCTGCTCCTTCTTGGTTCGGGGGCAAAAGCCCTTACAAATCCTGCACTTTTCAGACTGATGTGCTTCCCCCAGACACTTTAACCAAGCGACATGAGGGTCGCCTGTTGGCTTGGGCTTGTTGCAGGACTTGAACCCCAGGGACTTAGGCATGTACGTCCCCCAAAGAGAACACACAGTCAGGGTGGAAGGTAACCCCCTCCCCCGCCCCCCAGTCCAACAGCTTACTAACTACTAACTAGAACTACAATAACTAAGAACTGATCTACTACAAAATACAAACAGTTTAAAAGAGAAGCTAAGGAAACGTGGAGAGCTTGCAAAGCAAGACGCTACAGTTCCAACAACCGTCACTGGCAGCAGCAAGGAACTGAGGCGGCACCCAGTCGACAGGGTCATACACTGAGCATACTGAAGGCGCCACTCCAGGGGGCTCCACAGCCAACCACATGGGTGCTACTTTGGGAAAAACTTTCCGACAATTGTGCACCTGGCGCATGCACACCTAATTGGAATCAATATGAGCAATCACGTGAAGAAGAATTCTCTATTAACGTCTAATTTATGCAGTAATTTATGCTAACTAGATCCAAACTTACTGAACAAAATAAAACTGCTAAAGGAAAACAGAAGCACACCAAAATATTCAAATGTATCTGGCAACTCACTTAAATTGGCTATTTCCAGGGCTCTTGATTATGCAGCAATTTCCCTCAGCAGTTGAAGAGGGAATGAGCACATGCCGTTCCAAAGTAAACTACCTTTACCAGGGATTATTTTAACCTTTTCATAATACATAGGGCAAAATTCCCAAGATACTTTCTAATGCTGCACATTGATTTATCATTCATCATACTTCACCCCAGTAGCTAACCCCTGCAAAATACTGCTTGCACTCTTATATTTCCTTCTTCCCAGGGCAAGTTTTGTGGCTTCTTGACCTAGGTTAATAAGTCTTTATTCACAATAGCAACTGAGATCATGAGGACTCCCTGAACTGAACTGGGGACCATAGTCTTGACATTTCAGATAACATGATGAATTGTTCAAATAACATTCTTCTAACCAGTTATATTTTCAAGTGAAGTCAATGAAACTTCCATGTAGTGTCTATACATTTTCTACAATTCCCTAATGAACAATTTCAGTTTTAACTGCTTTTGTCTTTTCGCAAGACAGGGTTTTATTGGGGGTGGGATAGTAAGGCAGAAATATACATGCACACAAAGGTGGGGCAGGAGATAGTATATAATCTATACATATGAAAGCTGAGCTATTCCACTTTTTTTTCCCCAGCCCTTCTCTTGATTCCAGGTCTGTTTGTGTGTCCCTCCCCTTGCCCCCTTAGTGCTCCACTCTATTCTCTTGCACACCTCTCCCTAATGAATCATTAAAGCAGTGGCAGCAGGACACTGCATCTCTGTACTTCCTCTCCTCCTCCTGCAGAGGAATAGCAGCATGGCACCAGCTGAACTGGTTGTTTCTTCCCACCTCCTGAAAGCTGTACTGATGCAAGCTGGTGTGGGGACGCACAGCCTCTGAGGCATGTACCTCTTGGGTGCTTAGGGGGGTCTGAGTTGAGGTCCTCATTTGGAACAGATTCTTCTCCAACCTGAGCTGCAGCATCAGTGAGGGAAGAACGAGTTCTACAGCCACCCCTGGCTAGCAACTAACATCTCAGTCTTTCAGAAATATGTAAGATTCTTCAATGAAAACGTGCACACAGCTGTTTGTGTAGACAGGGGTGCACTGGTGTTTTTAGTGTAAAATTATATACACTGTACACAAGATTTACATAAAACTCACATACACTGTTAAGTAAGAAAATCATGCATCTGTAACTTATATCAAAGACTCCAGCATGGGCAGCGGGTGAACACGGACTTGGTGAGGCTAGTCCCTGGCCGGCCCACCCCTTCTGTCCAGGGCCCTACCCCTCCCACTCCCCTTCCACCACCAGAGCCGTCCGCCTGAGCACCTGTCCCCCCAGCGCCGAGTGGGCGGGTGGGCAGGCAGCTGAGCACAGCCCCCAGCATGGTGGGCGAGCAGGCAGCATGACCCCCAGCCCCAGAGTGTCGGATGGCACGAACACCAGTACCAGCCACCCTGAGTCCTTGGCTGCAGGCCAGCCCCCAGTAGTGCCCAGGGCAAGGGCACCAGAGCCCTTCCAAAAGTGTGGGCGGAGCCCACGTGGAGGCAAAAGCAGCCCCCTGACTGTGTCCCAGGTCCCCCACCCAGGGCAGGTGGAGGAACCCAGGCTCCCCACAGCTGCTTGCGCAGCTCTCCCCGACACAGCTCCGGGGGGGCACCCCGCCCGCCTGTAGCAGGTCCGCGACTCCTCACAGCTGCCCGCATAGCTCCTACCGTAGCTGGGCTGCGGCTCCAAGGCCCGGCCTGCCCCTGCCCAGCTAGAGCCGGGTCAGGAAGAGCTGTGCAAGCAGCTGTGGGGAGCCGGCATGGAGTCACAGACCCTCCTCCTGTACCCCGGGCAGGTGGAGGGTCCACCATGGCTCCCCACAGCTGCCAGGTGAGGGCTGCCCAGACGGGCTCCGCACTCGCCTGGCCTGGCCGGGGCTTCAGGCACAAGAGGAGGGCAATGGGGCAGGGTCTGCCCTGGTGAAAAAGTGGACGGGTCAGGCCTGTCTACTTTCAAAAAGTGGGAGGGCTATGGCTCCCTGCCCCCCCACCCCCCCCGGTTCCGGCGCCATTGGCCCGGGGTCCCAGCTACATGGGAAGGAAGAGCTGCAGCAGAGCGCAGCGAGAAGCAGGAGGGGGACTGGGGGTGGGGCCATGCAGGCTATTTGAGTAGGCTTAGCCTTCCCCTGCCTTTGATACCTGCCACCTGTAGACTGCAGGTACCTAAATCTGCATGCAAAGCAACCTATCCTGAAAAATGATCCCTCACTCTCACAGATCTTGGGAGACAGACCAGTCCTCGCTTACAGACAACCCCCGAACCTGAAGCAAATACTCTCCAGCAACCACACACCACACAATAAAAACACTAACCCTGGAACCTATCCTTGCAACAAAGCCCAATGCCAACTCTGTCCACATATTTATTCAAGTAACACCATCATAGGACCTAATCACATTAGCCACGCCATTAGAACACTTCAATCTCTTTGGTCACTCGATTACAGACCTAAAAGTGGCAATTCTTCAACAAAAAGACTTCAAAAACAGACTCCAAGGAGAGACTGCTGAATTGGAATTAATTTGCAAACTGGATACAATTAACTTAGGCTTGAATAGAGACTGGGAGTGGATGGGTCATTACACAAAGTAAAACTATTTCCCCCTCCTCCCCCCACATTCCTCAGACGTTCTTGTCAACTGCTGGAAATGGCCCACCTTGATTATCACTACAAAAGGTCTTGCCCCTCCCCCCTGCCCACCCGCCCCCACCCGCTCTCCTGCTGGTAATAGCTCATCTTAAGTGATCACTGTCCTTACAGTGTGTATGGTTAACACCCATTGTTTCATGTTCTCTATGTATACAAATCTCCCCACTGTATTTTCCACTGAATGCATTTGATGAAGTGAGCTGTAGCTCACGAAAGTTTATGCTCAAATAAATTTGTTAGTCTCTAAGGTGCCACAAGTCCTCCTTTTCTTTTTACAAGTATTCCTGTTCTTTTTGCGGTTACAGACGAACACAGCTGCTACTCTGAAACCTGACATTATCATACTGTCTGCAGCAAGATCTTCACATCTCATTAACAACATGAGGAAGGCTCAATCACAGATACAATAGTCTATCAAGACTGCCAAATACATGAATTATAGGTGGTTAGGTTTGAAAGGTTTGCTTGCATAAAGATGTATCACCCACTTCTCAAAAATTGTAAAGATACAAGTCCTTCCACAGAAAAGTTTCCAATGAGATGCTCCCATACAGGGAATACATTAAAGGCAAATTCTTAAAATGATTTCCCTGTGTTGCATAGATAAATCTAGCAATTGTGCACCTAAGTGATCACACATTTTAATACTTTCAACAGGAGGTGCTTAAAGCCATCAAAACAATTGCATGCTTAAATCAGAGATAAAGAAAGAATAGTTGGGACTGGGAACATAATTGGTCAACCTGATGACCACGTATATTTAATATAACATGGGACAATAAATTAGTAGCTTTATTTTTCATATGTAAGTAATTACGATTTAACAGCACTTCATAATCATAGGACTGGAGGGGACCTCAAGAGGTCATTTAGTCCAGTCCCCTGCACTCATGGCAGGACTAAGTATTATCTAGAACAGTAGTTCTCAACCTGTTTATCATTATGGGCCACAGGTTAAGAACCACAGCACCCCACCCCAAACTCCCCTACACACCCCTATGCCCAAAGCCCCAGCCCGCCCACAGAGTTGGGCCAGGAACAGACCCAAGGTGCAGGGCAGCCCCTACCCTGACCCCTCCATGCGGCAGCCCCGACCCCGGACCCCGCCAGATGCCGCCTGGCAGCAGGGCGGCACAGCCCCGAGCCCAGACCCCGCTGTGCAGAGCACGGTGGCCTGGCAGCCCCGAGCGCAGACTCCGCTGTATGGGGCAGGACAGCCAGGGCCTGGACCCCACCACACCAGGTGGTGGGGAAGCCCACAGCCCCGACCCACAGGCCCAGCAGCCTTTAGCATACAGCAGCTGTGTACAACACAATTCATTCAGGACTTCAGCTGAGCCGCAACTGTGTGCTAACTGGGCCGCGGATTGAGTACCACTGATCTAGACCATCCCTGACAAGTGTTTGTCTAACCTGCTCTTTGTCTAGCCTCCCTAGGCAATTTATTCCAGTGCTTAATCACCCTAACAGTTAGGAAGTTTTTCCTAATGTCCAACCTAAACCGCCCTTGCTGCAATTTAAACCCATTTCTTCTTGTCCTAAGCTCAGTGGTTAAGGAGAACAATTTTTCTCCCTCCTCCTTGTAACAATCTGATGTACCTGAAAACTGTTATGTCCCCCTCAGTCTTCTTTTCTCCAGACTAAACAAACCCAATGTTTTTAATGTTTAATTCCCTTGAATTACTAATCTATTAATTTTTAAGTCTTGTTAGCGAGTTTCTTTTGTATGACATTTAAACAAAATGTAAGAGACAGACAAAAAGATGACAAAATAAGAAGAAAACAAAATAGAGTTAATTAGTTCATTTTTTGTTACAAAGGCCATTGTTTGGGGTACCTGTTTACATAGGGCCTTATTCAACACCCACTGATGTCAATGGAAAGATTCTCTGACTTCAGTGTGTACTGGATGAGATCAATAGTACGAATGAAGGCATAAATACAAGGGAAATGTATGTAAATGACAAACAATTGGTTGTCAGTAACAGGGAGCACAAAAACTTTGCCATAGATTTTTTTTTTTAATCTGTACTTTACAGTCACTTCGCTCGGGTAGGCACAAGATGGTACTTGCAAAAGTTATTTTTGATTATAAAAGATGTTTACTTTTATGAGGAGGTGCAGCTGCATGTTACCACCTGCTCACACTACACTGTTTGCTAATGTAGCCCTACAATGACTGCTCATGAAAATTTACGATATACCAACGAGCATACCAAAGATAATTTGTATGAATTTGGCATACAATTTAAGCCTTGCATTTTCCCTCTGCCGCACTTAGTTTCAATCCTTTCTCACTTTCCATCTTGGCCAAAATATTTTGAGACAAGCACAACTTGTGCTAAATGACAACAAGGGGAGGACAGGATAATAGCCTACAAATGTATGAAGGCTGTAAATACTAAGGAAGATGATGAGTTATTTAGGGTGGTACAAAGGGACGTAAGTAGGAGTAATGGAAAATAAATTACAAAGAGAAATTTTATATAGAATACCAGAAAAAATGCTTTGAAAATAAAGTCTTTGGTATTTGACTACGACAATCTCCCAGAGAATAGTGGAAACCCGATTATTTGGGGTATTTAAAACTAGAATTAACAAAATTCTAGAAAATATGTTACAAGTGAAAATCCTGCCTTGGCAGAGAAATGTACTGGCTGACCTACCAGATCTTCTCCATTTCCAGCATCTGTTGGGTAGCTATGATACAACACAATTCACTCAGGACTTCAATGCTCGTGAGTTCTGTAATAAACTCGTCTTTATGGTTTAGAACAGCATGATCAGCATTCACAAAATATAGTATCCCCTTCCTTTTACAAATTATAAGCATTTCACTAAAATATACAAACAGGGTATACACAAAGCCTCATTGTGGGTGAATTCATGTTTTCATTTAGTACGCAGGAGCATGTACTTCATTGCTACTGATAAGATATTCAACAAGGAGAATCTGGATTTTCTAAGAAACTTTTAAGATAATTAAAATAGCCAGATCCAAAGCAAAAGAATCAGCCTTGGGCAGGATTCTATGATTAATACCTTGTATAATAAAAAAATCAACAAGATAGAAGCAACTGTAAACACTCAAAAAGAAACCCAACTGAAATGTCTCTCCTGATTAAAGTATTTTTAGAGACAATACAATCTAATGCATCGCTTCTACTGAGCATTATACTGCCTCTTAACTGCATTAATGCAGTAACCTAGTGTGCTCTCTTTGTGATGCAAATTCACTCAAATACTGTGCTTTCCATAAAAAATTCACACATATATTGCATTGACAATTGCAGATTGGGGAATAACCCTAAATGTCCTTCAATATCTAAGCATTGCATTTAAGTCTGGTCTATACTATCAGTTTCTGGGGAGTCTTCTACTGCTGCTGCATCAGTGAGAGATTTCCTCAAATAGCTGAAACAGACACAATCATAAGTTGACATATCACATGCAAAAGCCAAGTAAAAGATCTTTAAGGGGACCTACACCAGAGATTTTTGGAGAAGGAAGGTAATTGGGGTGAGGAGGATGGGAGATATCCTTCCCTCGAAGCTAGAGATTTACATATGGCCCCTGCAACCCAAAAGAATCAGCTTTGAGAAGGACTAAAGGCTACAACCAAAACAATAACCCACTGTAACACCTAAATTTAATCTTTTATTCATTCTGGGTATACTACATAAAGGAAATTTGAATCCCTGTCACAATGGAGTTGGGATTTTCCAGAGGGATTTTTTTTTTAAACTAAACATACCAAAATCCAGTTGATCACTTGTAAAAATTAAATGAATCTGGCAGCCCCAAAGACCATAGACCTCTATTTTTTTTTACAGAACCGGTAGAACACAGGGGCAGTCACAGACCAAGCTGCCATATATTTCTTTGCCCAATAACCTCAAGCCCGACTTGGAGGAACATATCTGGGAGTGACAGATTAGTTCCATCTGTAAATTCATTCAGTCCTTGGACCCTCCATTAAAATTGCCAATGACAGTGCCAATTGAGGTTTTCATTATACGGACATGTTCACTGGGAACTGGACTGAAACCACAGACTTGTTTTT
Organism: Eretmochelys imbricata; assembly: GCF_965152235.1. Taxonomy (NCBI): domain Eukaryota; kingdom Metazoa; phylum Chordata; order Testudines; family Cheloniidae; genus Eretmochelys; species Eretmochelys imbricata. Next base: position 117,348,999 of record NC_135577.1, read on the forward strand.
CAGAGGTCATTGAACAACCATCAGACAGCAACAATTTTCAGCTACTACTGACCTCTGTTAGATCTGAACCACTGATTTTGAGGTGAAGTGATGCATATCCCAATAGTGTGAGCCATCTATTCCTCCCACCATTAATTTTAATTAAACAATCAATTTTTTCTACATCATTTAGCTTGTGCATAATATGGGAAAATAAATTATACTCATCCGCTGCAGTTCTGTGACATGAGCAGTAAAATGGTATGAGGTTGATTTTGTGTGGTCCTTCAGTCTAGCTGTGGAGTAGGATAGCATCATCTATCTTGAATAACTCACATAAACTGTTATAAGAGCTAAATTAAGACACAGTCCATTTAGTTGGATCTACTCATTGAATCTGCTGACTGAACAGATTCAAAGACAGATAAGCTTTATGGAACAGAAAATGTACTGTAATATAGAAAAAAATGAGATTCTCACCAAATATGTTCAGATCTGAGATTCATGAAGGGGAAAAAAACACTCCATAGAGTTTCAGCTTACATATAAAAAGGCAAACACACCTCCTTGAATCATTGGTTGTGTGTAGTAGCCTTCTGTAACTCATGCAAAATAGAAATTTTCAATTGTTCAATTCAGCTAATGCTGTCCATTCGAGTGCCATTCTATAAAAAGGTTTCAGGGATCAGAGAAAACGGAATGGAACATGCCAAACAAGGTATTAACAAAAATGCATATCAAGGGGGGAAAAGCATACGCTATATTGTATGCCAAGTATTTTGAACATTTGCAACTTTACAAACCACTGAAGAATGAATTAAATATAATAGACTGATTCTTGACTAAGAGCAAAAGGAGACAGCTTCCTTGTTTGACTCCAATACAGTATTTCCTGAAAAATGTTGCGTCTCTTTTGAACTAAAAAAAAGTTACCTAGAACACGGGTATTTAAGATTTTCATTTCCAATTATACTTATAAAGAAAAAATCCACTTGTTACACATTGCTAATTGGAAGTATCAAATAAAACAACATAATGACTGCAATGTTTGAAATATCCATATCAGCTATCATATCAAGGTAAATCTGTTTTACTACGTTTAAGGGATATAAATCCTGAACCTTCCTGAGCAACTTCTGGTACTGGCCAGTGTCAAATACAAAATATTTGACCAGTTGAACCACTGGTCTGATCAAGATTGCAAATTCCTATGTCTCTACACTCTTCCTATAACATTTACATTTCATAGAATTCCTATGTCAACAACCATGCAAGTAACTGGAAATTAAACAGTGAAACCACAACAGTTTGCATAAGTCTGACATTTCTATTTTAAATTTCGGCTTACATTAATCTTGTACTTACTGTGGTCTCGATCCTTAGGGGATATACACTCTTGTATAGACTCTGTTATCCCAAGGCTGGCAGCAGTAGGGAGTGGGCCAAGCAGAGATTCTAGTGCAGGTGGCCATACAGGAGTTTCATTTCCATTTTTGCATTCTCTCCCTTCATTTTTCTTTAATCTATCTTTATCGAGAAGTTCATTACAAAAGTCCTTGTTTAAATGATTAGCAGCTGCTTCCAGTTCTTCATCTTCTGCCTCCTCCTCTCCAAATACGCTAGCAGTATTATCTTCTATAGATTCTGTAATGGGGGGAGAGGGGGGGAAATCAAATAACTTCATACCATCTGTTACTAAACTAAGTACATGAAGAGCAGCTCACTTAAAAAAATAAAAACCATTAGAGAACAATCTGCAGAAGAACAGAGAGTATTTCAGTACATTGTATGAATATACGGAATTTCCAGATGTGCTTTAAAATCATTGCTTTAGCTTTTAAAATATGTCTCTTCTGAAAATAGTAAGTTAAAATTGCTTCTATTGTGCAATAATACTGCAAGTAAGTAGTTCTAGTAATAAGAGCTAAATACTTGTCATGATAATTAAGGCTAATATTCAACCTATAAACAGTACTGTGAAAACCTTCTGTGTGGGAATACAGAGGCACAAAGGTACATGCCCACTGGTTTGGGGTAAATTTCATGTTAACCTGAAGTACCAACACCACCCCTGTTAAATAGAGTAATTTGTCACAGCCATTCATGCCATTACAATAGTTCTATTTTTTAAAATGTATACAATTTTGGTGAATTCCAGTACTACTCAAGTTGATGTCTGATATTTGAAGCATGGTATTTTGTGGGCTGGCAATATGCATTCCAATCCTCAGAGAACTCCAGTCTAAGTCAAGACTTAAATGTTTTGTTGCACCCAACATTTCACTGCATAATGTATGTAACTGCATATATATATAACTACACAACAAAGAAATGGAGCAGTATATAGCATAATAAAAGATCCTACAAAATAACGTGAGTAGGATTTGACCCCCATTGCTACTTTTAAAATATTCATCGTCTTTTATATACTTACCATCTTTAGTCAAATTTGCTAATACTCCTTTTGCCTTTGGCCTACTATTTTCTAATTCATTCTCTATTTCATCTTGGTAAATTGATATTTCACCTGTGGCAATTAAAAAAAATAAAGTTCAGAAACCATTCATGTTATTTGGTGTAGCCAAGTGATACAGTGTATTGAATGGGACTTGTACCTTCAACATCTTCAAGCTTTTTTGACAGCGCTTTCTCAAGCTGAAAAGAAAAAATGAGTAACAGAATGAAATATGAATATGCTACGATTAAATCATTTTAATATCTGTTCCTCTATTAAGAGACTTAAATACACATGGTACTATAGAAAGATGGTAATGTACATTTCTTCCATAAAGCGTTCGTAATCTAGGACAGACCAGACAGACAAAAGACAAGTATCAAAATATTGTTTGAAATAAAGTACTGATTAAACCTATATCTCAACCTGACAGAGAGGAACTTTCACACTGTCTCACCTAAAATGAGGCGCCGACTCTCCCCTCTATCCAAGCACAGCTCAGACATAGTGGAGAATAGCAGCTGCAGTTGCAGCTCCCTGATTCTTGGCCACCCACCCCCAGGAGAAGTTGCAGAAGCTGGGTGCCTACTCTAACTTCCATCACCATCGTAAAGTCCATAATGGAGTTAATGCTAGCAGACGATCAGCTATAGGGGAGCTCAGTTGCATTGGAAGAGATTTCCCTTACACAAGGGGAATTCTCCTAGGGGAAATCCGTGGCCATAAGCAGCTCAAAGTGAACATGGTGGACCAAAAAAATCCAGCCTCCGAGAAACATCCTAATGTTAACAGTCATTCTTGTATTTCTCAGACTAGTATTTCAGATACCTGTGTTTAAACAGGGACTCTCCTCCTCCTCACAGTCCAGCTTGTTTCTCGTACGAAAATACTTCCGAATTCTAACATTGTGGTCCAGAATATCGCATCTTAAAACAGGATGCAGTCATGTTTTGTACAAACTGTATTTTAACACTAAATATAGTATTTTATACAAACTGATTCTGCGGTTAAGTAATAATCCTGTGTTTGTAACAGTACATTAATTTCACTCCAACAGACTAAGTCACAAATTCAACATTAGGCAAAAAGATGTGCTAAGAAGAAGCAAGCCTCCATTTCAACAAACTCAATTCTGTGTGAACCTGAAGCAACTTCATTGTCTACACTCATGTAAGTGAAGAGAATTTGACCCTCTCTTTGTTTATTGCAAATTACCTGGATACATGTATGTGCTCTCTGATGGTGCCAAAAAATACTAAAATATTTTATAATAGAGGACAAAACCCATTTTGGGTGATTCTCAGAGGTACACAACATCCACAGCATAAATGGGAGTTGTAAGTACTCAACAACTTTGAAGAATGTAGTGTTCAGATTATAAATGTATTTCATTCAAACGTTACAAATTAAAAATAAATGAAAATCAAAAAAACCGAGTAATTGCAAAACTTTGGAGCACTAGCTTTCAACTGTCAACCTTACTGACACTATCTGTCAACTGTACTCTAGCATCTCCATATATAACTGATATTTTTAAAAATCATCTAGAACACACACATAACATACTCCTCTATGTAACTATACTAATAAAACCAATCTGGTGCATGTGATTATTAATTGGCTATTTCTCAAAAAGCCATGCTCTATTTCATGGCAACGTTTATCTGCTGACAGACTTTTAGTGGGACCTCCTCTTGGTCTCCACATGTGAGTAAACACATCCCTCCCCTGAACAGGCACACTATTTCAATGCTAACAATAGTGTACACAAGTAACAGAATCTGCACACACAAAGCCCACATGGCTGCAGAAGTTAGAAACTACCACCACTACATGAACAAGCTATGGCAGGAAACCCCCACCCACAGATGTGCGCGGGCAAGAATGTAAGTGAAGACTGAGGTCTAAAAATATGACCCACAATGTCTAACCAGGCTTTTGTGTAAAATCTCCAGAGGACATCATAACATTACCAATATTAAGGATGTTCACTTTCAGTAGCAAATAACTTGAAACGACATTTAGGACGGTTACAGAATATTTTCATATAAAATACTTGTCAAGCCAGTATTCCTCAAATGAACTAAGCCACACACAAAACCAGTCTTTCAAGTACTGCATGTTGTATCATGAAACAAATTCTATGCAATCTGACTAGTGTTAACACCAGTATTTATTTTTGTATAACAAGAAGTTAGACAAAATTTTAAGTAACGCCTCATTTCCTAACCAAGGGTGTCGCTAGCAAGAACAACATTTGCACCATTTTTTGGTCCAATTAACAAACAAGTACTTTTCCAGCTGTGACCTTTGCTAAGTAGGGTAGAAGAGTGAATGTAGCACATATGAGAGGAGCAAAAATCAGGCAGCTCCTCAAGGTTCACATGCAACAAAATCAGCTTAGCTGGTCGAATGAGAGGCCCCAATTTTGTAAGGAAAAAGAATCTTGACACTAGTATGAGGTGGCGAGCATAGTGGAAAGACTCATGCAGAGCAGGTAGGCAGGACGCAACTACAAAAAAGTAGTTAAGAGAGAACCATGCTCAGAATGGAGATCTGGCACCCATGCCAACGTCGTCTTCCCAGTGGGGATGAAGACTGGTCATGGGGTACTGAACCCTGAATCCACAATATAAAAATTAGGTGCTCAGCAGTAAATGCCTTGCAAAAATAAGTAGTTTTACTAAAGACAGAAGTACAGCTGTTGCCATGATATTTAATCACCAACTTCCCCGGATTTGCACTGAGCTAAGCAGTGACTTTGCCCTTTCCCCTGTTCTTGCAGTGGTTGGCTAAGACTGCAGATATGGTTTGAGCCCTCAACAGGAGACTTTTATGGCTACTATTGACAGGAATCTGGATGAGTCTGATTCTCTGGAGGAGTTAGTGAAAATGGTGTGGAAGAAATCTTACCGCACCTTTTAATATGTGGCTGGTTTTAATGTCAGGTTTCAGAGTAGCAGCTGTGTTAGTATTAGAGACTAAACAATTTGTTTGAGCATAAGCTTTCACGTTCTCTGTATGTGTGTATAAGTTCCATTCTATGCATCCGATGAAGAGAGCTGTAGCCCACGAAAGCTTATGCTCAAATAAATGAGTTAGCCACACATTAAAACCAACAGGAGTACTTGTGGCACCTTAGAGACTATCTCCCAGCCAGTACAGAAAAAAATATAAGTTTGTTTGTGGATGCCACCACCTATGCCTCCCACCCTCCCCATGAGAATATGGTGGTAGAAGCAGGAATAGCTAAGGTTAAATTGGTCAGTCATGGCATGGCAAACTATCAAGTCCAAAGATGAAAACAGAGACAGAACCACAAGCAGCTCCAAATACAAAGTATTGATAGAATTCACCTCCTGTATCTTTAATTTTCTTTGACCAGCAGTAAATGAAGGAGGATCGCACTCCTCTTCCAAGTCAATCTTCATAAATTCATCTATAGTTAGCTGACTCGTTGGTGTATCTTCAAATTCTGTAAGCCTAACATATATACATAAAATTAAAATACACAATATTTTATTGTGGTATCTTTTAGAACATTCTTTTTTAAACAAGCAGTTTTACAAAAGTTGACAAACTGCTAAATTAAAGATTAAGCGTGTCATCCCAAGAGACTGTGGCTCAAACAAATAAATAGATCATAAAATAAATAAATAAAATAATAAAAAAAAATAATACCACCCAGCTCTTATACAGCACTTTTCAAAGGAGATAAATATAATTATCCCCATTCTACAGATAATAAAACTGAGGCACAGGAAGGTGAAATAACTTGCCCCAAGTTACCCAGCAGATCAGTGGCAGAACTGGGACTAGAACCCAGGTCTACCGAGTCCCAATCCAGTGCCCTATCCACTAGGCTACACAAAAATCAAAATGATTTTGATGGTCTCATCTGTTCCTAAATAAATATTCATATACATGACAAAACTGCCTTTTGATTAGATACAGTATGTAAGAAACAGTAAGTTTTTGTCAAGGAGAGATTCTGGACCTAAGTTCCCTCTAAGCTCTGTGGCTGCGTAGCAGGCTATCAAGGGCCATGCAGGTGGGGAGAGGCGCCTCTCCCCCAGCTCCAGCGGGGAGAGGCACCTCTTCCCTGGCCCCGGACTGCTGCGGCAAGAGAGGGCTGGGAAGAATCCTCTCTCCCTGCCGCAGCTTTGAGACAGTCTGCACACCAAGCCCCATATCTATTGCCCCACCCCAGAGCCTGCATCCCCCACACCCCAACCCTCTGTCCCAGCTCTGAGCACCCTCCCACACCCTGAACCCTTCATCCCCAGCCCCACCCCAGAGCCTTCAGCCCTAGCTAGAGCCCTTACCCCCCCATGCCCTAACCCTCAGCCCTGAGCCCCCTCTCACACCCCGAACCCCTCATCCCCAGCCCCACCCCAGAGCCTGCACTCTCAGACAGAGCCCTCATCCCCCCACACCCAAACCCTCTTTCCCAGCCCTGAGCCCCCTGCCACACCCCAAACCCCTCATCCCCGGCCCCATGCCAGAGCCCGCACCCCCAGACAGAGCCCTCATGCACCCCGCACCCTAACCCTGAGCCCCCTCCCACACTCCAAACCCCTCGGCCCCACCCCCACCATATATCACCTCCATATTGATGCACATAACAAAATTCATTCTGCACATGAACGTAAAAAATTAGAGGGACTATTGCTCTGGACTGGAACAGCACAATCACTCTAGGTGATAAACTGGAAAAACCACATGGAGAAATAAATGCCTACTTTCTGGCTGACTTAAATCAGGGTTATTAATCCTAATAAAAATTCACCAAATTTCCAAACTAAAATATGTATTTATCATTATAGCACAGGAATAAGCTTAAAATTATTCTTAGTATATTAACATTACTGTTAATTTACACAAAGCAGGTCTACAAATAATATAATTTCAACAGTTTTGAAACAACCCATCTTCCCAAACAGAAGACAATGGACTGCAATGGAGAAAAGGGGTCATTTGTTCATTGAATAAATGACACACATGAATACTTGTAAATATATACAGTAAATAGTAATAATATAATTAGCACTTGTTCAGTGGTTCCATTTTAAAAGTTACTATGTTAAGAATACAGAATCTCTCTGAAATCTTTCAAAAGAAAAGAAATTACGTAGGACAAATTTGTTGCATTTTCATCCACCAGTCTCAACATTTGGTGGTTAAGTACTACTCTACTTTCTGCAGATGGAGAAAATGAGACAGAGCAGTAAAGTGTAGAGCTGGAGGAATGATTTTGGGGAGGCCAAAAATGCCCTTTTCACAAGACTGAAATTCTCCATTGGAAAATTTCAAATTTGGCCAAAGAAATTTGATGTTCCTTTAGGAAACATTTACTTTGGGAACGCAAAATGATAGCTCCCCAGCTGATAACCAGGAAGGCTCTTGTCAGTTTCATTTTCTCCCACTCACAAGTGCCTTCCACATGGGCAGCCAGGAAGCCAAAAAATATTGTTTCAGTTCTCCTGAAATAGAATTTTTCAGAATTTGTTCAAAGAAAAATGTCCAGCTTTTCATTTTTTGTCCTGAACTGGGATGAACATTCTTCCAAAACCTGAAAATGTTTCACGGGATGGTAATTCCATTTTTCCAGACAGCTCTAGCTAAGCGGTTTGCCAAAGGACACAGAGCACTAGACCACAATGCCTCTATGCATTATTCTTATTTATATTACTTGTAGCCCCCATAACCCCATAGTTCTAGGCACTGTACAAAGAACATGAGACAGTCCCTGTGCCAAAGAGCTAACAATCTAAGTAGGAAAGAGGCAAAGGGTGGTAAAAAGAAAGTATTATTACCCCCATTTGACAGATGGGAACTGAGGCACAGAGAGATTAAATGCCTTGCCCAAGGCCACAGATAGGCAGCACAGAAACGGATCCCATACCTCCCAAGTCTTAGTCCAGTGCCTTAACCACAAGATCAGCCATCCTCTTGTAGTTAACACTTATACATGACCCTTTCTATCACAGCCTGAACAGTGTTCATAAATTCATATACTAAATACTTATTATATTAGTGTCCAGATGCCACAATCAGGACCAGACCCCACTGAACAAAGTACTGTGCAAAACACAAATACACCTGGTTCCTGCCCCAAATTCGGTTGCTACCTGAGGCCCAATCTTGCAAGCAGTTCCACATGGGTGCACCCTGCACCTGTATGGAACTTGCAGCATCAGGTCTTCAGAGAATGTGTAGTGAGAGAGAGAGGGAGATATTATATATCACACACTTGCATGTGCACATACTTATTTATATATAGCTAAAAAGTAGTGTAACTACTTTCCTTAACTACCTGCTTGAAATATCTCACCATTATACATTGTTTAAATTATGTACAAGATATCAGCCTTTCACCAAATTGGTCAGTGTTTGAGATAAGCCATCAAGTTCACAAATTGCTAAACACTGTAGTCCATACTGCAAAACACGTGACAACATTAGTTTTGCAGTTAAGAAATACTGATGCAACCTTAACTGTTGCATGTTAAATTTCAAGGGTGTATGAAATTGTCATAATAAAATTTACTTCCTAGATGAAATTCTACATAAAACTATATCTCACTTTCATTTTGTTTTCACTTTTCATCTAAAGAAAAATTAGATCAGAGTGGCCAGTTTTAAGCTATGTGTAAAGGGAAAATAAGTAGATGTACAAATTAAGATATTATTTGTCTTGACACCAAGTCAAAAAAGGCATTAAAAACTGAAATTTGGCAGACAACTATTTTCTATTTGTAGCAGAAGCAGTAGCAACCACTAGAGTTAAGGCTGAAATGCAACTTCCAATAAAACACACCCCCCCCGCCCCGCCTTTTTTTTTTTAAATGGTTTAGGACAAACCATCTCAAAACAAATTCCTTTGGGGCCAAAATTGTCCAGAGTTTGGTCTGTGCCAACAGGCATCCCCCACATATACTTTTATCCCCCCAGAAAAGATACAGTAAAATCTGTTCCACTGTTTTTGTTCAATCCACATATGTACAAAAATATACTTTCCCTCTGTGTTCAGTTCAGAAATGTTGCACACAGCTCAACAACAGCGGAATTTTATTGAGACTTGGTTTGGTTTGTGGATCTTACTGGAGTATAAAAAACAAGGCAAGTCTGAAGGAAACCAAGGCAGCCAACACGCAGCTATGGGCACTGAAATTTTTTCACCTATGCACACCTTCCACAGGGGATTTCTTAGCCCTACCTACAGCTAGGAAGGATGGGGATGCCCAAGTGCTGCTCACTTAGCAATTCAGTTTTTCTGTTACTCACTGAAAACCAAATTTTCAAGGGCTTTCAAAGTACAGACTACAAACACTTTTGAGAGTTCCAGGAAATGCAAGATCTGAGAGGGATAGAATGTACAAGGTAGGAAAGGCCATGAGACTCCTCCCACCTATTCCCCAAAGAGGAGGGGGGTTCAGTTGAAGCTGCCATCAAGGACTGAAGAGGGCCAGAAACATTTTTTTAGACATTTCCAGTACTAATACACGACCAACTGACTGACTGCCTATACATACACAAAAGCCTGACTCCAATTCTGGGGAGCGAACAGCGTGGAAGAAAGGCACATTGGAGTAGCAATGGTGGAGCTTTGGAAAGAAGAACAAAGCGTTGTGGTTCTGGAGGGAAATTTTAAAGATGCATACACAGGATATGTACTTTTAACATTTTATTTTATGTTGTCTATTACAACTTGTCTTTTTAAAATGTTTTAAAGGGTATTTTAGTGCATAACAAACAAAAAGAGAAAGAGTTACATAGGAATCAGATTTCAGAGTAACAGCAGTGTTAGTCTGTATTCGCAAAAAGAAAAGGAGTACTTGGGGCACCTTAGAGACTAGCCAATTTATTTGAGCATAAGCTTTCGTGAGCTACAGCTCACTTCATCGGATGCAAATCAGAGTTCAGAATATTATATCAGATACCAAAGGAAAACTGCATTGTAAGTTACGTGGTATACAGAGATGCTTAATTACTATTTGTATTATCTCTTTTTACAAAGAAATATTTAACACAGTAATTCAAAATTCTAAATAATATTTTTTCACATCCATATAATATTAATTGTAAGTTGAAATATCATTACTAACATTTTGAGCAACAGATTGACTTGAGAGGCTATCTGTAGAATCTGAAGAGTTAGTCAACTGATTTGCCTTTTAGTAAAGTCTCAGAATATTAATATATGTGCCCCATCATTTATTGTCTGAGCTTCCTTCAGAATTGTTGACCCATAGTATTGTATTCAGTAGCATGAGGCAGGTTCAGACTTCAAGTTGGCACAGAGGTGATACAATAGATTGGGTAGACATGATTACAAGGTGTTTGCTAAATAAATCAGTCTATTTTTACATTATCATCCTTTTTTTAAATGCACACACAATATATGCATCGATATCATTCATACACCCCACTTTGTAGAGGCACTGAATACAGATATCAGAGAAATGGTTACACACTTTACACGCTACTACTTATGTAATAAACTAATATACTATATTTTATTATTATTAAAGACAATGGTCTAATATTTCACAGGCTTGAGACTATGATGATCATATATTTTTTAAAATATATATTTGTGAATATATCATTAGTAAGTATTAAAAAATTAGCACCTTGAAAAGCCTGTACATGTGCTTATACGTATAAGCTCTAACACTTATGTAGTTGTTAATCGTAAACTTTAAAGCCCTGCAAACAGTTACACTGGTGCTTAACTTAATACACGTGGTAATCCCATTGACGTCCCAAATTATCCTTTGGATTCTTGGAATTTCAATGTAAAAATCCCAACAAACTTTTTTTTTTAAAAAAAGGAATTTGTTACTTCAAGAACTGAAATGTTTCGAGCACTTTATAAAACACTAGTAGCTGAAAGCCATGCTACCGCAAAAGTGTATTTCATAAAATCAGAGTGTCTCAGAACTTAAAAATTAGACAGACTGCAAACCCCAGCGATGACTGAACCTGGTGACATTCTAAACAGAAAGAGCTCTCAGCCATGCTTGCAGCTGTTTCCATCACTTCACGCTGACTCAACAGACATTCTAGACTTCAGACTGACAATCCTGGAATCTTATTACATTGATTGCATTGTTAATATTGGAAATTAAAATACACTTATGAAATTTAATGGTTGCCCTTTGAATACGCTATATGATTTCCATGAAAAGAATAGAAATACAGCCTAACCTTACATTAAGGGAGCTACTCAGATGCAGAAAGTCAAGCACTTAGGGAACTGTTTGCAGCATCAGGGCCAAGACAGTATTCATAAATTGTAATTATTGTACAGAAGATATCAAAGACAGTAAACAAGTAGTGTTGTACGGCTGGTGGCGTAAGGAAGCATCTAGGTATATCTCGCTAAAATAATTTCCCTGGCATTACAAAGGCTTTGGGCATCAGTGCACCTTGATTCCGTCTGTTCTCTGCCTATGGCACACCATAGTTTAGGGCATGTTTACACAGCAGCGAGGAACATGGTTCGCACCGTGGGTAGACAGACACCTGCTAGTTCTGCTCAAGTTAGTGTGCTCCACGCAGCAGGATGGCCACAGCAGCACAGGCAGCAGTTGGAGCTGGCCACCCAAGTACAAACCCACCTGACCCACTCATAGGCGCCGACTCCATGGGTGCTCCGGGTCTGGAGCACCCATGGGGAAAAATTGGTGGGTGCTCTGCACCCACCAGCAGCCAAGCTCCCCACCCACCTCACCTCTTCCTCCTTCCCTGAGCGCGCCGCATCCCCGCTTCTCCTCCACACTGCTATTTTTAAGTGCACTAGCTAGAGCAGAGTGAGCATGCGTCTGTCTCCCCATGCTGAGACTTGCTCTCCTGACTGTTGTTTAGACATACCCTTTGTCAAGGTTCCTCCCCCACTCTGAACTCTAGGGTACAGATGTGGGGACCTGCATGAAAACCTCCTAAGCTTACTTTTACCAGCTTAGGTTAAAACTTCCCCAAGGTACAAATTAATTTTATCCTTTGTCCTTGGAATAACCACTGCCACCACCAATCTCTAACTGGGTTTACTGGGAAACGTAGTTTGGACACGTCTTTCCCCCCAAAATCCTCCCAACCCTTGCACCCCACTTCCTGGGAAAGGTTTAGTAAAAATCCTCACCAATTTGCATAGGTGACCACAGACCCAAACTCTTGGATCTGAGAACAATGAAAAAGCATTCAGTTTTCTTACAAGAAGCCTTTTAATAGAAATAGAAGTAAATAGGAATAAAGGAATCACCCCTGTAAAATCAGGATGGTAGGTATCTTACAGGGTAATTAGATTCAAAACAGAGAATCCCTCTAGGCAAAACCTTAAGTTACAAAAAAGACATACAGACAGAAATAGTCATTCTATTCAGCACAATTCTTTTCTCAGCCATTTAAAGAAATCATAATCTAATGCATACCTAGCTAGATTACTTACTAAAAGTTCTAAGACTCCATTCCTGTTCTATCCCAAGCAAAAGCAGCATATAGACAGACCCAGACCCTTTGTTTCTCTCCCTCCTCCCAGCTTTTGAAAGTATCTTGTCTCTTCATTGGTCATTTTGGTCAGGTGCCAGCGAGGTTACCTTTAGCTTCTTAACCCTTTACAGGTGACAGGATTTTGCCTCTGGCCAGGAGGGATTTTAAAGGGGTTTACCCTTCCCTTTATATTTATGACACCCTTAATCTCCAGAAAGCTGAAATACTTGGGGTTTGGTGAGGATTGGCCAGGGGTGGTGGGTGGGGGTGTTCAGTGGCCCATGATATACAGGAGGTCAGACTAGATCATCTAGTGGTCCTCTCTAGCCTTAAACTCTATAGGTACGTCTACACTGCAAAAACAAAACAAAAAAACAAAGAAGACCCTGTGTCTACAGACTTGGGCTTGCGCTATGGTGCTAAAAATAGCCATGCAGACATTCCAGCTCTGAAGCACAGGGAGGAGGCTGGGTTTCAGAGCCCATCTACACATGGCTATTTTTAGCACCTTAGTGCAAACCCAAGGCTGCAGACACAGACTTTGAGACTTGATGACATAGGTTGGTTTTTTTATGCTGTGTATGTAAGTAAGTGAGAAATTAAAATATTGAAATGTACTGGTAATTTGTTACTAGTTTTGTAGGAAGTAGGTTTAAATGAAATGTTACACATGAAATTGGACCCACAGAAAATGGTAACTTTTTCCCATGAAAACAGAAACAGACAACCCAACTACTAAGGTACTGCATGGCATGGGAAGGACAGCCAAGCTGGAAGTTAGTCCAGAGGATTGAGAAGATTTTTTAGAAGTGATTCATCCACTTATAAACCACTTTGAAATTATTTGCATACACATTTGGTGGGGCATTAAGTATTTTCGAATTCGACTTCTTAATTCAGCAAAGCAGTTGTTGGTGACTCTCTATAGCTAATGATGCAGGAGAAGGATGTGGACTACCACCACTATCAACAACTCCTCTTCTTCCGATATCTCTCCCAGTTTTCTAAAAGTCACCTTTCCACACGACATCTTCTTGAAAGAACCTCAATTGATTCTGACATACGATTGTACCTCCCTTAACCTTCCCTTTCTCAAAATGCTTGAGAAATTCATCTCTCCAATTACCTTTCACACAATTTTAGTGTGGGTTTCGCTCTGCCCACAGCACAAACACACACTTCTCAATGGAGTCATTGCCTTCTCCCTCATTCTCCTTGATCTTAATAGACTTAATATCTTCTCCCTCAATATTCTTAACCTTAGTACAGCATTCAACATTATGGAACTTCTAACCTTGTGACCACCTCCCTAGCTATGCAGGCATCTCTGGTCCTCTCACATCCTGGTATTACTCCTGCATATCAAACTGCTCACCTCTCTACCTCTGGTGGCAGAAGACATTCAGATCAAGATGGAATGCTGCATGCTTGGACCTGAAGTCTATATGAGCTACACACTGTTGCACTGAAAATAGGGGCAGCTGCAATCAACACAGATTTATACACGCTATGTATGGACTACTTCTTTTCCAAAAAGTTACCCATGCAGCCTTGGGTTGAAGAAACTTTCAGAGTCCATAGTGTAAGCATATGGACCAATTTTTCAATTTTTTCTTCCAATGATTTCACCCAGATCTATAACAGCAGAAGCTTTTGGTAATGATGGCTTGGGATTTGTTTTTGTTTTTGTTTTTTTTTGGGGGGGGGGGCGGGAGTGTGGGGAGAGGGGGTTGGTCAACAGAAAAATTTTGCTGTAAGTAGAGAGGTTTTCTCTAACCAACTGCAATCCATACACTGCAAATGCTTTGAAACAATTCTGGTGTAACGTTCCACTTTCCTCTAAGTGACATTTCACTACTGTACTGAAGTTTAAAAATAAGATGTATTTATTTCCATTGAAAAAACTGCCTCAGATCTTCAAACAGGGATCAGGGCCCTGTTGTACTAGATACTGGACAAACACTGTGTCGCTGCTCCAAAGAGATTACAAGTTAGCATTTAGCAATATGCAACAGGTGAATAAATGGATAAACAAGGGGGAAAATATTGACTGAAGAAAAAAGGAGATAGTGGAGACAGGTGCATTATCTAAAGATATAAATGTAAGGGATAAACAAAGAAAAATATTGAGGAATTTAAAAGCCAATTCTTTTGTATCATCAAAACTGATAGAGAAAATAAAAAATTGACTAGTTAATATTTGTACAGTGCCTTGAACCAATGAAGTAATATATAAATCAATATTATTCCAATTAGACTGGCGATGAAACAGATAGAATTTTCAGTGCGTTTATAAATATTTAATACATTTTGTTTCAACAATTAGGATGAGTTGTACTTTTGAATTCTGTGCCTCAAATTACAAAGCTACAAGGCCTTGTGAAGTGATTGTTAAGGTTATTTACTGAAGCCCTGCCAAAAGAAAAAGGTTTTAAACCAAACATACAAGTTGAAAGTAATTAAGATCTCTTATTTTAAATGCAAGTGACAGGCTCTGTTGTGTCACCATTATGTTTTGTTGCTTTTACCTTGCAAAATGGGTTTCTTTTTATGATCAGATGAACAATTCTGCAAGGAGAATCTGAATTACTTAATACCCATTAATGTCACACATCTGTGAGCCTCCTGCTGAGAACTACTGTTCTGATAAATAGCATTGGCAGATTAATTGGCCCTAAGGCTAATAAGTAGGGCCCAATACACCCCAGTCCCCAGAGAAGAGGGTAAACTGACCCAGCCTGCACTGTCAGAGGCAGTTATGCTACAGAGGATTAGGATTTATCTCCCAGGGAAGGAGGACACCTATAACCTATAGCAGTGGCTCCATAGGTAGAAAACTGCCATGATTTACACTGAATGGGCATCTTGCCCAGGTGCCTTGACCACACCATCTCCCCAAACCGCACTGCCCACTTTTATGACCATGTAACACCAACCGCAGTGACGGAGTTGAGAGCACATTGTCCTGATCCAACCCCTTCAAGGCACATTTTCTGCCTCAGACACTGGCATAATCCAGGAGCAAATCCACCCTTCAGCAGCAGTTTAACAAATTGGAAGAATAACTCAAATAGTAAGGCACAATCAGGAGGCTCAGAAATACTATTATTTTTAATAACTTTGACTACAATTTGTAGTTTGGTTTCAGAATTTTCAGGGAAAAGTACTCAGCAGTATAGATGATATTTTAACATTGTCTATTAGTACCTACAACTAGTCCCATTCCCATCTACACAAAGCGATAACAGTTCTTAATACAATACAGCACAGAAACAGTAATAATTAAAAATAAATAAAACTCTACTTCATATGAGAAAGATATTTAAGCATGTGAAGCAAGTACTTATTAATTCAGACACTTCCATTTAATGATATTTCAAGATTCTAATTCTTGAAAGGAACAAAAAAAAACCTTGGCTACAGAAACACTTATTCAAAGGGATTTTTTATTTGCCTTAGCTAAATACCATATAATGTGCTCTTACTTCAAAAACATCAATCAAGTTTTATAGATTCATGATAAATACAGTTGTAATTATAGCTCCCTGAAAATATTCAGCTGTCACATTTACCTTGTCAAAGTAAATAACGCTGTCATTTTAGCTGATGTGTATGACTTGAGTAAACATTTCAAAGCATGAATTTTACAACAAGACTTCTTCACTTAAACTGGTCAACATTAAATTTACTTCCAACTGCAATTTACTATGCTTATTATTACTCTTAATAAAAATTAACACTTAAATATATCATCTTAAAAGTATATTATAAAGCGCAGAAATCATGAATTATAAAATGTGTATTAAAGAACTTGCCCATTGACCAGACAGAAAAGTGATGTTAGTATTAATATATCCCCATCATCATAGCATACAAGCATCTCACAAACAATGAATTTATCCTCATAACAACCCTGTAAGTTATGGAAATATCATCATTCCCATTTTGAAGATTAGGAATTGTACCACAACTATTTTTCACAACTGAAAAGTGAACTACATTTGAAACTAGTACTTAATATCTAATTAATTAGTTGCACCTAGATGCTCTATTGCTGATCACTGGGTAAAAAATTTCTTCCGAAGACAAAATGTAACAAAATTTTGGTAATATTGGAGATAGACAAATTTACCTACTGAAAGAAAAAAAAAAAGGAGAGGTTACTTAACTTGTACAGTAACTGGGGTTCTTCAAGATGTATCCCCTGACGGGTACTCCACGTCAGGATGCACACACCGCCCTGTGCTCTTGCTTGGAGATTTTCAACAGCAGTGTCTGCAAGTCTGCACCTGCATGTTCTGACTTGAGGGTAATATTGCGGGGGAAGGGGGAGGAGAACCCACCACCACTCCAGGTCCTTCTCAATCATGAAAGGACAAGGAGAGACTCTGAGGCCCACTGGGGTACAGAAACCCATTTGGATAGACTGTGTTGGGGATGCAGACTGTTTTGAACTAGGCTCAGAGACACAGAGAATTATAGCATTCAAAAACCAGTCGGAGAACACTTCAATCTCTCTGGTCACTCGATTACAGACCTAAAAGTGGCAATACTTCAACAAAAAAACTTCAAAAACAGACTGCTGAATTGGAATTAATTTGCAAACTGGATACAATTAACTTAGGTTTGAATAGAGACTGGAAGTGGATGGGTCATTACACAAAGTAAAACTATTTCCCCATGTTTATCCCCACCCCCACCCCCACCCGTTCCTCAGACGTTCTTGTCAACTGCTGGAAATGGCCCACCTTGATTATCACTACAAAAGGTTCCCCCCCTCGCCCCCCTCCTGCTGGTAATAGCTCACCTTAAATGATCACTCTCCTTACAGTGTGTATGGTAACACCCATTGTTTCATGTTCTCTATGAATATAAATCTCCCCACTGTATTTTCCACTGAATGCATCCGATGAAGTGAGATGTAGCTCACGAAAGCTTATGCTCAAATAAATTTGTTAGTCTCTAAGGTGTCACAAGTACTCCTTTTCTTTTTGCGAATAGACTAACACAGCTGCTACTCTGAAACCAGACACAGAGAATGTAGTCTTATACATTGGGTGCCACAAATGTACAAGATGCCATATGACCAGAAAGTTGTAGGCAAGTATTTGCTGTGGTTTGTGGACTCTTATTACATTTTTATAACAAGGTTGGACATGGTGACAAATATGTCCCTGGGTAAATAGGTTCTGACAGTGAAGGAATCCAGAGCGGCCTCGATGAAATCTATACATTCAATGGGTGAGAAGGTAGACTTTTCCATGTTAAGCGGAGACTCAGTGAATGAAATAGAGATAGGGCTTTCATGTTTGCAGTCTGAACCTTGAGGAATGAATGTCCTTTCAGGTGCCAATCATCTAGCTAGGGAAAGATGATTCCCATCTGTAGCCACGGCATGTGTGGCCTTGTTGGTGGCATCGAGCAATGGTTGAAGAGATGCTTTGGCAACTGTCTGACTTCTGTAATAAGGGCCTGAAATTGCGCCTTCTAATCCTGAGGCAGGTAATCAATAAAAGATGTAAATAGTTTGTGAAGTCATACTTTGCCATAAGGGCTTGGTAATTGGCTACTCTGAACTGTAGAGAGGCTCTTGGCTTGGTTCTAGTCTCTATGCTTCGAAGGCACTGAGTCCGATGTCAAAGACAGCACCACTCTGGAGGATTTCTCAGTGTGCAACTTCTTGGTCGGTGCCACAGTTGGTACCGGAAGGAACAGGAGCATCGGCAGCATCCTTACCAGGACATGAGGTTGCCTGAGATCCAGGCTGCAGGGATGACTTTCCCCTGTTCTTGTCCCATTCTGGGAAGTTGGGTCTTTTCCTCTTTTAAGGTTTTGACAGTCCCATAAGGCCCCCAGAATCTTTGCTTATCAAAGAATCGAAGGCAGGAGGCCACTCCAATATACAGGGGTTTAATTCTGTCCTTTCTCAATTTCCCAGGTCTGCTTTTAAATCCTAAGGAGATCTTACATTTGGTGGGAACGTGGGAGGTCTGACACGGTTTGGAGTCTGAAGTCTTGGGCATAACCCATACTCAAGGCTAGGGATCAAGGTCCAAGAAGGCCCAAAGTGGGTGACAAAAAAAAAGGTGGGGGGGGGGAGGAAGACATGCCCCCCCAAAAGCACTGACTGTGCTAAATTAACTGCAAACAAACACAAATAAAGAAAATACTAAGAAAAAATAAAATGTAAGCAAGATGAGTAGCCAGCCACGTGGCTAACACAAGCGGACACTGAGACGCTCCATCTCAAGCCCCAGGCGGTTCAGAACGAACTGGAGTGGCAGTGGATCTGCCCCTCTTTATCTACCCGTGTGTCAGAGCACGTGGGCATCCAGGACACAGGCACGGACCCACAGATGCTGCTGACGAGAATCTCCAATCAAGAGCTCACAGGCACAGGCATATCCAAACATGGAGCACTCATAGGTACACTACTCGAAGAAGAATGGGAGAATATTTCACAATTTGGTTACTTTTTACTGAATTCATGGGAAAAAAGTTAGAACTCTCTAGCAATCTTCCAGTTGTACTCATTTTTTGTTTACTCATTAATGAAAAATGCAAGCAATTACTAGGTCTTCTTTAGTGTCCTTCTTTTAGTATTTTGATTTCCAATTCTTTACCTTGATATGAAGAATCCAAAAATACTTTTAAAGAATAGTGTCTTCAAAATTAAAAGACAAAAAGGTACATGGGAAATTTCCATGTTCAGGTTCTGGTCACAAGCACTTTACATTAAATTGTCATCTTGTTTTACAAGCCTGATTTTTATTATGTTCAGGCCATAGCTCTATTTTATCATCATCACTGTACTACTAAAAGCGCATGACTCTACAGAAAATTTTACAAATTTTGTAAAGTGGTGTGTTATCAGTTACAAAAATACAAGATACAGTAGGGACTAAATACTGGGTTAATGCAGTAAACCCACACCATTCGCAGCTTTGCAGATCAACCATTTACTCCACCTGCACAGTTAAGAACCTTGCTGACATTTCCACCACTTAAATCTTGTGTGATGTTGCGCAAGTCATTTAACTCTGCCTCAATTTTCCCAGTCGTAAAATGGGGATAATGCTTCTCACCCACCTTTGTAAAGCACTTTGAGGACCCGGAATTAGAAAATGCTATGTAAATACTAAGAAATGTTACTTAAAGTTGACCAGCAAACCAAGTTTTTACTTTCATAGTTCCTGGAATTTCTAAAAAGAAAAATAATCCATTTCTCTCTCACCTGGCCGCACGCACATGCACACACAAGAACTTACTACTCTTCAGTATCTTAAGTAAAAGATTAGAACAATAAAACTCCACTGACCTTTTCCTTAACGTAGACTCACAAACCTTGACCACTCTGATAACCTCTTTAACAGTACGTCGGAAATCATGCATTCTTGCTGCCACTAGAAGAGCTAGAGAATGAGCAGAGAAAGTCAGTGACAAAGATATTGAAGCAGAGCAAAGAAAAAGAAAGAAGAAAACACTGAGCCATGCAAGTACACTCTATCTCTGCTCTCAACTTCAGTTAAAGAACAGCAAATGCTGATGTTCAGCTGTATACTTGAATTCAGGTGATTAAGTTGAATTGTACAAACTTTGCTTCCCATTCAATAAAATTAAGCCAGCAAACTGGGTTCTGTAAAATTCTATGCTTTAGTTGGGTTTGGCAGCCAAAGTGAGCTACTCAAATACAACACAAGAATATAGAATTGTTCCATACACAAAAAAATGTAATTTTTTTCAGTAGCAATCTGGTCTTCATCAATAAATTGCTCTCCTAGAACCTTTACCAGAAGCCAAAAATAAGATATAGATTCCATCTAGGTAGTTGTCAGTACCAGTAAAAGATTATTTCCTATTATTACTATTTGTATTTCAATAGTACCCAAAGGCTCATGGAATCGGGACTCCATGGTATTAAATGATATACCAATGCAGAGGAAGTCATGGTCCCAGTCCCAACAAGTTTACACTCAGATTTGAAACAAGATACAAAACTAAGTGTCACAAACAGTGAGAGAGAGGGTGAGGGTACCAAGAAGATTGTGTGGTCACATGGGTTATCTGTGTGTTCTGCGTTATTGCAAAAAAACTTTTCTTTTACATATGTACACACTTAAAATTTGCAAATAATGTAAAGTGTTGAGATAGCCTATGTAATCAAACTAGCTTCTTGATAGCCTCACCATATCAGCTATCCCTGACTCAACCTAACCTAAGTTGCTGGGTTTTTTGTAGGTATTAGAGCATAAATGGGTCTCTTGCAGAGAAGCGTGATTAGTTCAGGGAGGGCACTTCATGCATGAGGGGCAGCATAAAAGAACGCATATAGATATTTGTGGGAAAAGAGGAGAAATGGGAGGTCAAAGTTAGTATCACTGGCAAGTTAGAGGGGATGGGGACTATGCAATGGGGAATAAAAGTGATTAAGAAAGGAGGGGTAGGTTCAAAGGTGAGGACAAAAAGCTTCAATTTGCAGAGCCAGCAGAGGGATTTCAAATGGGAACGAGTTGTGACATGGGCAGAGCAACAGGGAAGGATGATGATCTTAGCAACTATATTTTGCACATATTAGAGTGAGTGATATGGATACCGAGAGGAGGGTAGAGTAAACAAGCTGCAAGAACATGAGGGCCTGGAACAAAAGTCTTAGCACCATGGACAGAAATAAAAGGTTGAATTTTGGAAATGCTTTGGATGAAGAAGTTGCTGGATTTGAACATGGCTCTGCACATTTAGGCCATAAGAGCAAAGGGTATCTAATAACTTCTCAGCTAAGAGACGAAAAGTCACCATCTGATGACTAAACCCCAAAACAGAGCTTTTTTATATAGCAAATCAGATTGGCACTTTGTGCGCTGAACAATTGACACAAGATTTTAGATACCTGCTCCACAGAGCCCCGATGGTCGGCGTCCTGTGTGCATCCAGTCTCTTTTCATCCTCTGTAATAATCTTAGAGCTGTCATTGATACCTTCTGGTTCTTTTCTCCAAATTCTAGCATGTGCGCAAAACGAGGAATATATAAACATGGATCTGCAACACAATAAAATACAATTATTTCTAATCTTGACTTTTAGCTTTTGAAACATGCACCCTGAACAAGTGTACCACAGACATTCCATGGTTGATTTGCTATGTATCTCAGTAACAGAAAACTCCTACAACAATGCCTTTTTTTTTTTTTTTTTTTTTTTTGGAGACTGGATCCTTTGACCTGGTGATTCTTTAGAAACACCTTTTTAATCTCTGTACCAATTAACAGCTAAAACACTATTCCTTTTTTGCTTTACAGTTAAACATTTTTAAAGTATCCTCATGGTGTATTCCACATATACTCTTAGGCCACTGTTCTGCAATGACTGGTACATGTGCCTAACTTTATGCATATTATGGACAATAATGGGTGACTCCGCATATGTGTTAACTCAAGCATTTGCAGGATTGGGGGATAATTTAGATCCAAACTTTTTAACATTCACCGGTACAGCAACATGTATACTAACTTATGTGTCTCTGTACCTAACTGTAAATTATTATCCTTTGAAACATAATCTGTTTATAAATAAAATATTACTACCAAAAGTCTACACGTATCTCCAAATTTAACCAGCTACAGTTCCTTAATCAAAATTCCATAGTCACCGATTCATACTCCAGCGAAAGAAAAAGCTGTTTATCAGGCACACCAGAACAGAACTTCAGCTGGTGTAAAATGTCATTGACTTCAACGGAACTAAGATAATTTACACCAAATAAGTATCTGCCCCTCTATGTATAAGGTAATTTCAAATTTTGGTGTTATCAGCTATAGACTAATAGAACAGCAAAAAGCTGTCTGTATGGGTGGTTGCTTTACCTAAACCAGCTTCTAGTTTATCAAATAGAGTCTTTTAAAAGCTATGCTCTATACTTGTTTACTCTTTTTTCCGGGGCATCATTTTCTCATTTCCTGGCAGCCTCTTATCACTTGACCCAAAATCTATGGGGTATGGTAAATTGTTAACTATTACACTCAACTCAATTTCCTTAGCTGATTCCCCATTTGGGCACTTTAACTGATAAACATTCATTTAAATAGTCTTACAGATTTGCAATTAATCAAACCAGTTACATTTTACTACTAAGTTCAAACAATGGATATCCTGTTGCCATTTCCAATTACCAGGACTGCACTACACACCTCCAGCCTTTCCATTTAAAAGTCTGCATATTTTACTTTAAATCAAAAACTTCGAGACATAAGTATTTCTCCCAAAGAATTTTGAAATTACAAAATGGAATCAACTAGTAAACATGATTATAAATAAAACAATAGAAATATTAACTCCCAAAGGCAATTAGTAAGGAAACCTGAATAATTCCCACTGTTCTCCAATCATCATCCATATCACATCTAACATCAGGGATGTCTATCTAACAATGTATTTTAAGGTGTTTATCATCAAAAAGTAACTGGATTGTCTGAAAGAATACACCAGGGAAATCTACCTTCAAATCCTTCAGTTAAAAAAGAAAAAACCACACCACCACCACTATAAAGGTCTTTCAAAACTATGGTCTTATTTTTAAAAAAAACTAACAAAAACCTGTTTAAGTCATAATTCAACAAAACAAAATGACCCTTTAAAGTGAAAACTCATTTCTCTAGCTTTTTACATTTCCAATTTCCATTTTACATTATTCCAAAACACCAAATGTGTTACGGTGACAATTCCAAAATCTTCACAAGTTCACTTGGCAGGGTTTATACAAAACGGCTCAACTTAGGTGGGAGCTGAGGCCACTCAGCACCCCAGAAAATCAAGGCCTCAAATGAGGGGAGGAATTTATTATTACTTTAAATTCTTCAGAGCATTTTTTCGCTGTAATTTCTATGAACTGACAAACATTTGCATTGTAGCTTTCCAGGAAATTCTGCCGACATTCATGCCCACAGATCATTTGACAGAAACTAGTTTGTGCTACACATTATTAATTTACATTTTTAAACTAGCGAAACAATCGGAGTCTTGAAAAGTAGTAAATGCAAATGACTTAAACAAAAACAAACACTG
Source organism: Eretmochelys imbricata (assembly GCF_965152235.1). Lineage (NCBI taxonomy): Eukaryota > Metazoa > Chordata > Testudines > Cheloniidae > Eretmochelys > Eretmochelys imbricata. The sequence goes on from NC_135577.1 coordinate 117,372,985, forward strand.
AAAAGAAGCTCTCCACCAACCAGCAGACTGCAAATGGCTGCAATGCAATATTAAGAGTATAAGAATTAAATGTAGGTCTAGGATGAATGTAAAACCAACTTCTTAATTGGATGCAAACAAGCCAACACATTTTTAAAAAGTTTAGTTAGAAGTAGAATACTGCGGTTTTTTTTAAAACTCATTCCAAATAAATGCGCAGATGCTACAGACTGCTCCAGGCTGGCAGAACTCTGCTCCCATACAGAGCCCTATTGACTTCAGGGAAATACCGTGCATTTGCAGGGGTCATTCTGAGCCAAACAGCTTGCAGGATCAGCTACTAGTTATGTTTATTTATGCTACTACAGCTTGCACGCTTCAGAAAGTTCCCCCCCATCCTTCCTTCCTATCCTACCTTTGTTGTGACACCTCTGCTTTCAGCAGTCCTCATCAAAACAGATGACACACATTTCAGGGTGAAAAAAGAGGTGGCCACAAAATTTCAAAATCATCATTATGAGCCAGAAAGCAAGAATTGCTGGATCATACAAAACAGAGAAGGCATAAATGTGTGGTCTGTGAACAGTTACTGTAATACAGTGTGCTTCAGGAGGTTAATGACAGGCCTTGCTCAGAAATGACTGCTCCTCTTATCACCACCACCACCATCCCACACACAAAAAAACCCCACAGAAAGTGTGGCAAAGCTATAATCCAGCGAAGTGCTAGAAATCAAACTCAGAGGTGAGGTCAATAGTGGTGCAAGTTACACACTGGTAAACAGAGACTAGTCAGGAGCAGGAGTGTGACACCCCAGGTGTGGAAGGGTGATGGATGGGGTTGTAGCTGGGAAAATAACCAACAGGCTGGGGGTTTAAGATAAAGCCCAGCCGTTGCCTTTCCTGCTACAACCCCACCCTCACACTGTCTGGATGTGTGCAGGATACTCCAGTTTCCACGCACTCGGAATGTAGCCCAAGTGTCAGCTGCAGTTCTCACTTACATCCTGAATATCCCTCACTGCTTTTACCACCGGGACAACTTAATGTTTTGTCTGTGCTCTTGCGGCTCCGAAAAGTCCAAACCCTGGAGGGAGAAACGGCCTGACAGCAAGCAGCTTTGCGCGAAAGGCGGCCGCAGAAGGCCTTGGGGCGCCCTCGCTCGGTCCGGCTGGGAACGACTGGCTGCACAGAAACAGGATCTCAGACCCAGACCCAGCCCCCTCCCGTCTTCCCAACCATTTCCATAATCATGGCTTCTGACTCCACGGAGCAGCCTGCCGTGCAAACTTTCCCAGCTCGGTGTGGACGGAGGGACGGCTGGTGAGGGCGGCAGGTACAGTGACCCCGACTTTTTGCGTGGTCTGGGGCAGGCTGGGTCTCTGCAGAGCTCCCCCGCAGCTGGGCAGCAGCTGAGTCCCAAACTGCAGCGCTGCTGTGCCTCTGCGTGGCATTTCTGCCGTGCCTGCTGGGGCTCCCACTCTGCAACATGTCAGACTTGCTCTGCTGCTGCAAGTAATGCCCGGGATCGGGAAGAAAACAACAGCCTCGCAGGCTCTCTAGGTGCACGGGCGGCGGGGAGGGGGGAGAGAAGGGAGGCTTTCAGGAAGAAAAGTCGCTCCGATCGCCAGCTCTGCCCCCATCTGTTTACTGCCTTCCTGGTTCACCTTGGCTCAGCATCAAAGCCGAGTCAAGCCAAGCTCTGAGCTGCCCTCGGGCGGGGGGGGGACGCTGCAGAGCTGGGGGCTCTCCCGGGGAAGTTGAACGCAGACTGCGGATCGCCCGTGGGGCTGGGTTTACTTTGCAGAGGGCTGGAGGGAAGTTGGCGGGGTAGGTCCCCAGTGCACCGGGGGAGGGGGGTTGCTAGTGTAAGGCTCCCCCCGCCTCTGGGGGTGAATTTGGAGCATCAGTACATTTGGCTCCATTGCAGCCTTTCCTGGGCGGTGGATTTTGGCTCCCTGTAATTTTCCCAAGCGGCTGGGGGGGGGGGGGCGAGCTGGCGGGTAGGAGGGAGCGGAGAAGAATGACATATTGTCTGGGAAGGGAGGGAGCCCGGGGCCGGGCCCCGCCGCTCCCCATTGGAGCAGGCGGGCGTGACGCGCGGGGCCGCGGCTGGCTATTTGAGGCAGGAGGCGGAGGGAAGCCGACACACACACACACACGCGCGCACACACGGAGGGGGCAGCGCACACGCGTGAGGACACGGGCGCCCGGCCCCGCTGCTGGCTGCAGAACCACAACAGCGCAAGGAGGCGGCAGCGCCCGCTGAGCGCCGCGGAGACGCGCCCGGCGGCTCTGGCCTTTCAGGCGCAGGGGCGCTGCGCGGGGCACGGACCCTCACACCGGCCCCGTGGGCATCTGCTCCGAGCAGGACTGAATCTGGGAAAGTTTTGTTCCGCGGGCAGCGCGGCGGGATTCACAGCATCCGCCTCCCCTCGCGTGCGGAGGAATTACAAGGTGCGCACTGGCAACCGCAGCCAGGGTTTGTTCGGCCCTTGTTTAAATACTGGGGCTGGGAACTTGCTGCTCTCTCTGCAGATGTTTAACCCTTGCCCGGAAGAAGGATCCGAGTCGCCTTTCAAAGAAGATCCAGTGGTTGGCAGCAGCTCGGCGCTGGCTGGGCTTTAACTCTTGGGGGCTTTATGGATTGACTCTGCTACTCCTCCTTTTGGGGAAACACTTTGCCTGTATCCCTCCTGGGGTCTTCCTTTGCAATCCTGCCTGTGGTCTAGAGGCTGGGACCTTCAAGCAAAGGTGAGCACTGGCATCATTCATTACGGCACTGTTCTGCTCCCTAGAAAAGGCGCTCGGGGCTTCAGAGCAAAAGCCGCAGTTTAAAATCATAAGTATCCAGGTAGTGGGACCTGACTTTAGAATAGCTGTCCTCTTGCTCATGCCACTGCCCCATGGCTGCCTCAATGGCAGGATCATGAAGTGTTTGACTTTCTTTCTTCTGCTTCCAGAGACCTTAAAGAAGTCCAAAAAGAGCGTGAGGTCAAACGGCAAGGTGCCAGCATGCTATGAGGTAGTGCCCCTCTCCCTGAAGAAGAAGATGGCTGCAGAGCTTTACCCTGCCAGCGCTAACACCAATATTGCAAACAGTAATAACGCTGCTGCTGCCACCGTCACTGCTGCTGCCAATAGCAAGAAAAACGCCCTTCAGCTTCAGCAGAGTGCCCAGCCGCCGCCGCCGCCACAACTGCAAAACCTGAACAACAACAATTTGGAGAGCTCCAACTGGCAGTCCTTCCACCCCACCCTGCGGGAGAGGTAAGTGCCAGCCTGGCCAGAGTGTACAGAGCCTGGGCAGCCCTTGCCCCCACACCCTGCAGGAGAACTATAGGGCAGGAGCCAGTCCCATGGCATCCCCCTTCTGTGCCAAAGGCAGGGAACATGGGTTGTTTAGCAATGAGCAGCCCTGCCACCCAACACTGGGTGGGAAGAGAAAGTCTGGCTCCCCAAGCCAAAAAAACAGCAAGTTGTGGCAGTCACAGGCCTCCTGCAGCCTAAGACCAGGGGAGTTCAAGTATTGCATCTGTATATTGGCCACATTCTGCTCTCAACTCACTTGTGCAACCACTGACTCCACAGTGAGAGAAGGTATCCCACTGTGTCCCATTGCACCAGCTGTAGCAAGGGGGTGGAGTAGACACCTACTGAAACCAGGACTCAATTTATGTAGCATTAGGTCCATTGTGGCATCAGGTGATAAACTTGGCAAATCTAATTTGGTTTCTCCCTTCCTGTTACTTTCAGGAACGCACTGATGTTCAATAACGAACTTATGGCTGATGTACATTTTATCGTAGGCCCCCTGGGGGCATCAAAGAAAGTTCCTGCCCACAAGGTTTGTGCAGCTGATATTATTTTTTCCTTCTGCTAGGGTAGTGGAGTTAACTTGTCTAATTATGATATTTTTGTCTTATCTCCAAAGTAAATAAATAACTTATATATATCTTAATTATAATGGGACAGTTTAAGGGATTTCTATTTGAACTGAAGCTTTTAAGTTTCCCCCAGTACCTCTTCTGTCAGCTAGTATGTTTAATTACTACAGCTACATACTAAAGACATACTTGTCTTTTTTTTTAACAGTATGTTTTGGCAGTTGGTAGCTCTGTCTTCTATGCTATGTTTTATGGTGATCTTGCAGAGGTCAGATCTGAAATCCATATACCAGATGTGGAACCTGCAGCCTTTCTAATCTTATTAAAGTAAGTGGTCATTACGAGTCTACAAATCCTGTGGAGAGACTAAAAGTGGTTTATAAAAATCTTTAAAATCTTTTAAACGGCATCTAGGAACATGCAGCTATTACACTTTATTAAATGTGCTAACAAATGTCAAATATGACAAATTGCTACTTGTCAGTTATGACAATTGTAGCTTAATCTCTCAGGGCTTATATTGCTTTTAAAAATACTTGTTTTTTATTCTGTTTAGGTATATGTATAGTGATGAAATTGACCTGGAAGCTGACACAGTGCTCGCTACTCTGTATGCTGCCAAGAAGTATATCGTCCCAGCCTTAGCAAAGGCTTGCGTCAATTTTCTGGAGACTAGTTTAGAGGCTAAAAATGCTTGTGTTCTGCTATCTCAGAGCAGACTCTTTGAGGAGCCAGAATTGACCCAGCGCTGCTGGGAAGTAATTGATGCTCAAGCAGAAATGGCATTGAAGTCAGAAGGCTTCTGTGAAATTGATCAACAAACACTAGAGATCATTGTAACCAGGGAAGCACTAAACACTAAAGAGGTGGTAGTTTTTGAGGCTGTTCTTAATTGGGCAGAGGCTGAATGCAAAAGACAAGGGCTACCAATTACACCAAGGAACAAGAGGAATGTATTAGGAAAAGCTTTATATTTGGTGCGAATTCCAACTATGACTTTGGAGGAGTTTGCCAATGGAGCTGCTCAATCTGACATCCTTACCCTTGAGGAAACACATAATATATTCTTATGGTATACAGCTGCAAATAAACCCAAGCTAGAATTTCCACTGACAAAAAGAAAAGGACTTGTACCTCAAAGATGCCATCGATTTCAATCATCTGCATATCGTAGTAACCAATGGAGGTACAGAGGTCGCTGTGACAGTATCCAATTTGCTGTAGATAAAAGGATATTCATAGCAGGACTAGGCTTGTATGGGTCAAGCTGTGGTAAAGCTGAATACAGCGTCAAAATTGAACTTAAGCGTCTAGGAGTTGTTCTTGCTCAAAATCTGACAAAGTTTACCTCTGATGGATCCAGTAATACTTTCTCTGTGTGGTTTGAACACCCTGTGCAGGTTGAGCAAGACACATTTTACAACGTAAGTGCCATTCTTGATGGCAATGAACTTAGTTATTTTGGGCAAGAGGGAATGACTGAAGTACAATGTGGAAAAGTAACATTCCAGTTCCAGTGCTCCTCTGATAGTACCAATGGAACTGGAGTACAAGGAGGACAAATACCTGAACTCATTTTCTATGCATGATGCATTTTACTTCGACTGTATTCCAGTACTGCTATTCACACTAAAGGATTTTTTTGATTACTACAAACCTCTACAGCAGTGTGGAATGTTAGGCTACTTACCTATCTACTACATCAGGCTATCAAAATAAGTGAAGGAATGCTCTTGAATTTAATCTTATTTTATTTATTCATAAGATATTTGACTTAATTAAAACTGCAACATGCAGAAAAATGTTAAATTCTGCACGTAATGTGCATTTATTTTGTATATAGATAACTAACTCACAGACTGCAGCTGACTCAAGCAGGATGTTCTAAACTAGAGCAGTTTTATGAATCTGTGAAATATAAAACATTTTTACTTGCCCTAAAACCTGTGTACTTGATCATTGCTGATCGTATGACTTGCGTCTGTTAATATATCTATAGTACAGTTTAGTGGTGGGATTCCTAAGAAAATGATAAACAGAACACTCAGACTACTGAGTTTGTCTATAAAAGGCATAACTATCAGCAAAAATATAGAGATTGCTTTGCAAGGTCACTAAAGCTCTCCACAAACAGGCACACTATACAGTTTCTTCCCACCTTGGAGGTGATGTATAAGGAAGCACAGTTTTCTTAAACTTCAGTGACAAAGCAGAAAGGTTTGAGCGACTGTAAAGCTGATTTTAAAAAATATCCTAAGCTTTTATTTGAAACCTTACAAGATTTCATTCAGATTAAGTTCTCTGCAGCTACTGCACTTGCTCTTTGTAGAGTTAGGGAAGCTTTAGATTAAACTGACATCTGTCCCATTTTCAAGTAAATTGCAACAGACTGGTCTAATGTCTAGGCCCTTGTCTACACACAGTTAAAAACAGATTTGTTAAATTGGTTCAGAAACTGTGTGTGGACTAGGATAATTCGAAACCAATGTATGAAGTAAGAACTTTATGACTCTGTTTTATGTATATTTGGTAAAAGTTACAGTACTAAGCCACATTTAAATGCAGCTTTATATATATATAAAATCTTTACAATCTACAAAAACCCACTGAAGGAGCAAAGAACTGAAATATCAATAATTAAACTGCCCAAATTCAGATGCTAGCTTGAGAGACACACAGTCTGATAAAAAAACTTAAATAGTACATTTAAAATTCCTGATGATGAGGGAGGAAGCCACCTAAACAGGCTGCACACCAAGAGCACCCTCTTTGCTTTTTCATACAGCTGACAGGTGAAATAATCCCTCAAATGTACTTTATCACATATTTACACCTGTTGAGCTAATTCCAGGATACAGACTACAAAAATGACTGAAGTAGCTTTTTCTATCATTCGAGATTAGGCAGTTGAAAATATTTACTGTGTACTATAAGCAGGACCCTTTTCTCATCCTTGTAGCAGTGACCTTGGAAAAAGTACAAAACGGGGATTAGAGATTTTTTTTTCCTGGTGTAAAAAGTACCACTAATATTTAGTTTGAAGGCTTGCTTGTTTTCCAAACATTCGCTCGCTGCTGTAAGACAATTCAATTAAAATACAAACGATAATAGAGGACTTCCTGTTCTGTCTTTAGAAACTGCAGTGCAAAATACTGAGGGAGCTGGATTTCCACTGCAAAAATCAGAGGGAGAATATTCTTTTCATCTAGTATTAAGATATGCCAAGTGAACTAGCCCAGTGACTTGGCTGATAGCTGTGTATTGTCACATCTTATCGAGACTCCATGATCACTGAACTCAGTATTTGGACAGGTGATGCTTAGTTTCCAGGGAGAGCAATGTTCTCAAGTGCTCCTCAAGGGCTAGCTGTAAGTAGACTGAAGTTGCCTGTTTGTTGATGACAAAAAAAATCTCTCAGTCCCTCAATGCAGACTAAAAGATGTTAAGTTGAAGGAAATACAGAAGAGAGAAAAATACTAGAATAAAGAGGCAGGTAACAGTCACACGATACCCTTATGAACCAATCCCTTTAAGTGGAGTTAGCAAGGTTTTCTGTGGCTCAGAGTCTGCCAGGCTTGACAAAGTACTGAAATGTAACATGCATACACTGCTGTCTGGAGCTGCTACTACTAAAAGCAGATTTTAATATATGTTAGATTAAAAACTGTTTTCATACAACATAACCTGTGCTTATTTCAACCGCCACTTTTAAAACAAAAATAATAGTAGAAGCAAACTGATTACTAACGTTCTCTCAAAACAAAGCTCCTCATTTTCCATAAATCCTCTTGTATTTCAAGTGTTGACATCAGCAGCTTCAGGTGCTGAACACAGTAAATTTAGAAAATACTTAACCTAATATTGTGTCTTATTTGGTTGAACTGAAATATGACAAGTCTGTACAAGCTTGTAGATAAGCATCTCTCTCTCATGTCAGTCCATACTCTCATTAAGGCTTACACTATTCTTATACTAAGAGGTAGTGAATGACATTTTACTGAAAAAGAAAATAGTGTCAAGCTTACGTGCATTCAACAGCAGCCCCACTATTGTGTTCTCTATTTTAAGATGACTTCTACACTTCAGTAACTGTCACATTTTATCTCTGGACTATGAATTTCATTTTAAAGTGCCCCTTTAATACTGTACTGTGCAAATTTTTGGCCTTCTAAGAGCAATCGTGAAACTATAGTAAAGTATACCCAAGTACTGAAAGCCAACTCTTAAAAAAATACCTATAGCTGGAGCATTTATGCAGAGCTCTCTGGCCAGCAGAAGGAAAGTTTTTCCCAGCACATAGACATTCACCTATTAAAGACAGAAAACATTATTTGCACCTTAAATAGCAAACATTGAAAAAAAACTCCATTATACAGAGATGAAAATCCACCTCTGAAACAAACAAGTGGCTTTTGTTAAAAAAAAAAATCACCCAGATATTTTAAAGTGAAAGTAATCATTTGATGCAATCGGATTTATAGATCATAGAGGTAAGCTAAATTCTCATTAAAAGATATATGAAAAGTTAAAGCTGTGACACAAGCCAAAACAAAATCACTAAAAACACTGCACTACTTTGCAAGAGGTTGCCTATTATGCTTTTCAGTGGGCCCCATTTTGTCCTGGAGTACTTGGGCAATTTCCCAGTTTGTCAGTTTATAGTTCAAAACACACATCGTTACATTAAACTATAACTCTGCAGTGGCACTCGTCTCTTCACTTAACAAAACCTGCAAGTTAGTGCAATTTTAGCTTTGTTTAATCATGTAAAGTGGTATAATTAGAATTTCACAAGCACAAACAAAACTACTTTTCCACCCAGGGAGGGAGTGGCACTCAGTGCTCCAAGGATTTTTGCCTTCCCTAATTTTTCAGTTACTATCCTCAGTTCAACATATTGGTTTTTTTAACCTATAAAGCCCTCAGTGCTTAGGAGACCTGGTTACCAGAAAGACTGCCTCTCTCTCAGTGTTTAAACTGCCACAGTTGAGCTCACAGAGGTGCTCGAGCTGAGGCTCCCTTAATATAAATAAGGGGGAGCTGCTAGCGTGGCATTTTCTGTGAGGGGTCCTCAATTTTGGAACAGTCACCCTCACCTGAGTCCACCAGATCTCAAATTTGTTGACTTTCCATGCACGCTGTAAAAGCTCATCTTTTTCCCCTTCTTTTCTGAGGCCGCTGAGGAGACTGTAGGCTCAGGAGATGTTTATGGGCAGCCCTTTGTTTATATTCCTATAATGAGTTTTAATTTATGGGCTAGGTACTTAGTCGTATTCCAAAAGTTTGAAGAAATGAAATAAAATAATGTATTAAGTCGTGCTTTTCTGGCCTTAGGAGAGGGCTGGATGTTGCTATGCTTCAGTTCCAAATTGACCGTGGGTGTTCCTACATGAGCATGCTGCGGCCCCAAGGCATAAATACATGTCAAAGTTAAGAGACTCAGACCTCTGACACGATACTAAAAAAACAGTCCTTGTTTTTTATTTAAGTAGTCTATGTTTAGTGGTTTTATGCAGCAGAAGTGTCCCTCTGCTATGCAAAGTGAAGTTGGTTAGTAAAGAGCGAAGTATGCACCTGGGCTATTGAAACATATCAAACAAGCTTACGGAAAAGCATGATGAAGATGCAGGCCTCCTGTTAATAAATATACTCATTCTGCATCAAAAGCTATTTTTAAAAAAAGTCATCCAATTTGAAGTGAACTTTCTTCATCAAAGTATTTTCAGGTCGTCTTCTCCCCTTGTTCAGGATGGGGAAGTAATAGGAGATTTTTCTGTACTTTAATTCTACTTGATTTTTTTTTTTTTAATTTAAAACCATTACAAGAATCTCCAAGGCTGTCAGTCATCTTCAAAGAGATCATTCAATCTATCACTCAAATATAGATGGGTATTATTTCACTTAGTATATTTAGTGGAATGTGTTGAATATCTCTCTTACACAACCTCTATATATGACCAACAGTGAGACAGGACTAGCAGGTAGATAGATAACTGTAGTGTTATCTGTAGGGCTATGGAGAAAGGATGGTACAATTTAAACCCAGAGAGGAAGTGACCAAAATTGAAATGTGTCCCTTTAATCAAGATTAGCCTTGATGGGTACCAAGGTACAGAAATATATATAGATACCCAATATCTAGCATTTCCTTTAGAATTTGATACTGTATGGTTTATTTCCTTTTTGTGAGCCATGAAGATAGAACAATTTTTACTAAAGCAAAACTATGCAATGTTTCCAAGGGTCTCTCGCTTCCATTGATTTGGGTTCTCTAAATGCACTGCAGTTTGTTTTGACAAACTACAACGTGAAAAAAATCTCTTAAATCTTCTTAGTAGTTTAAGCCTCTTAGTTGGCTGACCTGGAATTATATATCTTAAACCTCATAATTTAGAAATCTGACCTGCAAGAAGGATTTATTATACAAGTCAATAAAGTTACTCCATTAGAGCCAACCACATCATTTTTCCATCCCAAGCCTCACTGACTCACCCAGTTCTTTCATTTAGTCTAGAAAAAATACAAACCAACAGATGAAAATATTTATCATCTCCTGTTTTTTCTTTTTTGACAGAAGGCTCAAATACCTCCTTTTTGTCCCCATCTGACCACATAATTGCAGACAATACACTTAACACTCCTCCCCAGCAAATTTTCGATAAAAACATCAATTACAGAGTAAATAAATACCAATAGGCATAAAGACACAGTTTCCCACAGTGACGTCCTCCTAAGAGTCAAGGATTGCAGGGAGGGGGGTCACATTAAGTTTTCAGCAGAGCCAAGTGCATAGTCAAATTGCTGTATCACTGATTCTATCATCCATTCCTGGGTCTAGCTAAAGTCTCCAGATCTAGGACCTACCTGAAAATCTAAATCTAACCTGCTTCTTACTTCACCCACATCACATACAGTATGACGACTGATCTCAAGGTGCAGAAAGCTTGTCCACACAAAACACTTACTAAACTCAAGTAGAAATTGTACTTCAGGGAATTTCTGCTCTAAGATCCTAAGTGCAATCGTTTGCAGCGTTTGGTTACCATTGATTCAGAGAGGAAGTCAGAAAGCGCGGATGCTATCCAGTGGATTGTGTGTTATATTCTGGTTTTTCACAGAGCTCATACATTTTTAATGCTAGTGTAAAAGTCACAGAAAGAACAAGCAATAAAAAACTGGCTCTCTTGGCAAGCCAATACAGATACTTTTGGAATGATCAAATATTCACAGGTACTGGGGCATTTGTCCCTTTATATATATTGGAAATTAAAGAGCCCACAAGGCTAACACAGCAATCAATAAAAGGCATGTATTACTGAAACGTGTCATTTAAGGACCTCTGGTGGTGATAATTTAAGAGGGCTCTTCCACATTTTTTTTAATCTCTATTATTAGTCCAAAGTGGTGATATTACAGCTGAAATGATTTTTAAAATCTAGTTTCACATTCACCATTTGCATTTATTTATAATTTTTAGATTTCACTCAACGTAGACAATTAAAACAATTCATTTACAGGTGTGTTTCACTTTCTGGTTCTCCTGCACTAGTACAATTTTTGTGAGGGTCTACAACCTTACAGGGAAATGTTTAAATCCCTTTTCTCCAATGCCTCTAGCTAAATTCCCCAAATTTAGAAACTATAATAGCATTTCTATGTCTAAACCCCTAATTTTACAAACATCTTAATTATGGTGATAGAAGAAAGATTATCCATTAAAAAAGATGCATCTAGTATGAGTTTCAATGGCCTTGTTATACTGCTCCCATTTGTCAGACAGCTTTAAGGCTGAACACTCCAAATCTAACTGATGTGGTCCCACTCCCTCTCTCAAAATCCACGAATCAAACTGGAAAAAAATAAATGGTATTCTCCTAAATTCTGCCCACTCAAAACCACCAAACAAGATGCCATTCACAGTAGATTGTTCATTTTTGTACGCTTTGATCAGCCATAAAATAGCTGTTTAAATTATCATTAGGCTTCAGAGTCACTGTCCCAGTCAGATGAGCAGTAGCACCTAATCCCTCTCTCGAGATGTTTCAAGGTATCTACAGACTTAGGCAGAAATCACTGCAAAAGTTCACACTCAGTTCACATTTACAAGGTTCTCTTTACAACCATACAGACCAGACTCTACATTTTTAAAAAGTGAAATCTTAGATTCTGCAGCACAAAAAAGGCATCTTTCAGCTAAAAACTATATGCTTACCAAGCCACTATGAACTAATCCTTTTTATCCTTATTTTCTTAACAAGGACCATATTCTATCAAGATGTTCTTCCTTATCAACAACCTGCTGAATTATTCCTTAAGATATCGTATTTGAATATGAAGATTTAGTTTCACCTTTGTAGGGGATCCTCCTACCTGTAGAAGGACTAGTTAATATACTCTACATTTCAGATCCTATACTTCTCCAAAGGTGTGGATTTAATCAGTTCTCATTCTTCAGACCTCAGATGTTTTAAGGTGACACCTCATAGGAGAAAGGAAATCTTCTCACCCTTCAATTTTCTTTTCATTATTTCCTTTTTTCACATCATGTCTGAATGTCCACGTTCATAACAGTCCACATGTATATTTCAGCTTTTGAGGACAAGAACAGTGGTCTACTTACCACTGACAAGTGAGTTGAACAGGTCATCAATCTAAAGCATGCTACAGTTCAAAAAATCTCCACAGAAAGATATATGTAATCTGAAATTCACAAGGTTGTTAGATTCACTCCACCCCCTTGGAGGATGACAGCAGCTGACCAGAGTGCCTAAGACAAAAGGTGCCTCATCTTTGATCCAATAAATTAGATAAATTTATTTAACAATGGTGAATTTCCAGAGAGGCTCGTCAAGATCTAAGTAAGACAATCCAGTAAACTATTGAGTATACTGACAGTGGCCTAGGTTGTCTTCTTTTCAGAAGGACCAAGAACTGGACAGTCAGAATTCAAAGCATCTATGGATGCTTGCCTAAATAACAAAGGAAGCATGAAAAGAAAATGACTATTTAAGGATAGTGTATGTTGTTTGGAGAAGATGTACCTGAAGTTATTTGGTTCATTACTATTAACATTTATTGTACAGTGGGGCCTATGGACCACATCCAGGATGTCTAAATTAAATAGATCAATACACAAATTTGTACTTAGGTAATGGAAGCAAATTCAGTCAACCTGGATGTGTCATGAAATGAGTAAAAAGTGTTAATATAGGAAGCCAGCTACTAAGTATTCTCTCCAAAGGTTTCAAGCATTAATATTAAATGTTTTGTTATCCAGATCAGTAGGTTTAAGCTTTTCATTCTTTGGACCATCACAGCCAGAATACTGTATTTAACCAAAGAAAGAAAAAAAGGACCACAAGATCACAATCTTACACCAATGAAAGCTTGCTGGTTTCTGATTCAAAGAATGACAGACATGAATCCACTTCTTTTTCAATCAGTCAAATCAAAATTCACTTAAGTGCCTTTTTTTCCCCATCTTGTGCTGAAAAGCACTTCCTCAATCTAGGTCCTCAGAAGGAAGAATCTACTTCTGGAAATTCTGTTTGCTGTATTACTATTATTCTCTGGTCCTACAACAAAACCGTATGCAAGACATAATACCACCTAAGCAAGGAGATAAAATAATAATCATTCAAGGCCTGTATAAAGGAATCAGCCAGTCCACTTTTATATAAGTAAACAAACTTCTAGAGGAAACAGTAAGTAGTAGTAAAGATCCACATAAGAAGGAAAATGTCACTTGAGAGAACAACCTTAAGAGAAAGAAGCAAGATTTTTTTTTGAAGGTGGAAGCAAAAGACTGCAACAAACAGAATTACCAGTTACTGTACTAGTTTTCCCTTCTTGTACATACTCTTTCCCCACCTGACAACATATCTGACAGTAGGCAGTAACACACAGAGAGGACTTATATAATGAGAAGCACCAATATAGCCATATTAAAGAGAAGATTTTCACTACATAAAATCAGAGATCAAAGGTAAGGTAGAGAACTGCCAATACTACTGTCTGAAGACTGTTGTAACCACATCTCAAGATCATGATGCTACGGTATAAAAGAGGGGGACCCAGGAACAGACTGGCATTTCCCATGATTAAAGGGACAGCCTTTTGATACATTGTGAGATCTGAAATCTAGCTGAGTAGTTCTCTCTGGATGAAAGGTAGGACAGGATCCTGAAACTTATGGGCAAACCCAAACTGTACAAGAAGTTAGGTCAGAGCTAGACAAGTTTCTCAACCCTTTAAACAACTAGACAATGGAAAAGAAAACAAAAGCCAGAAAGGCTACCTCAAAAGAAAACTGTACCTGTAAACAAAACAAGAAGGGAACCAAAATTCACTAAGTGAAAATACAAGCAGAGAAGGTTCCCAATCAAAGACCCCTGACATATCTACTTCACCAGTTAATGAATATGTAACCCTGTTGCTGGCTGATCAAGTGATTAAAGAGGAGGAGAAAGAACAGCCTCACTCAAGTAGAAGAGCTGGTCAGAACATTTTTGATTAAACGTTTTAGTGTCAAAATACGCTGTTCCGTCAAAGGCAAAACATGTTGCAGAGATATACAGATTTCTTTGAAGTTGTGGACAGGAAGCCTTTCAGTTGGATTCTGGTCAAAGAGAATTCCACCCGAAATTGAAAATGTGACCCTTCTCATCTGAAAACAGATATTTAGACAATTCCACTTAGCAAAAATCATCAATCAAGGTGTGTCAAGGTTCCTTCCCCACTCTGACGTCTAGGGTACAGATGTGGGGATCTGCATAAAAGACCCCTTAAGCTTATTCTTACCAGCTTAGGTTAAAAACTTCCCCAAGGTACAAACTTCGCCTTGTCCTTGAACAGTATGCTGCCACCACCAAGCATTTTAAACAAAGAAGAAGGAAAGAGACCACTTGGAGACGTCTTCCCCCAAAATATCCCCCCAAGCCCTACACCCCCTTTCCTGGGGAAGGCTTGATAATAATCCTCTCCAATTGGTACAGGTGAACACAGACCCAAACCCTTGGATCTTAAGAACAATGAAAAATTAATCAGGTTCTTAAAAGAAGAATTTTATTTAAAGAAAAGGTAGAAGAATCACCTCTGTAAAATCAGGATGGTAAATACCTTACAGGGTAATCAGATTCAAAACAGAGAATCCCTCTAGGCAAAACCTTAAGTTACAAAAAGACACAAAAACAGCAATATACATTCCCTCCAGCACAGCTTATTTTACAAACCATTAAAAGAAAATCTAAAGCATTTTCTAGCTAGATTACTTACTAATTTTACAGGACTCGTAAGGCTTACACTCCTGATCTGTTCCTGGCAAAAGCATCACACAGACATACAGACCCCTTTGTTCCCCCCTCACCCCTCCAGATTTGAAAGTATCTTGTCCCCTCATTGGTCATTTTGGGTCAGGTGCCAGCAAGGTTACCTTAGCATCTTAATCCTTTACAAGTTAAAGGGTTTTGCCTCTGGCCAGGAGGGATTTTATAACACTGTATACAGAAACGTGGTTACGCTTCCCTTTATATTTATGACAAGGTTTTATTCCAATACAGAACAAAAAACAAATTTCAAATGTCTGAAAGTTGTCGTGAAATGGAATGGTCATTCTCCATCCAGCTCTGCTTAGCAGATCAAATAAAGAACACATAGCCCCAGTTCTGTACGAGTGCATGCCACAAGGGACAGTTGTGGATCCCTGTGGGTTGCCCAGCCTCAGGAGAAGTTAAAGTAAGTCCCCTCCAGTTATAACTTACTTACGCCACCAGCATGAGGTCTGTAACAGACCTTATGCCAGACGAAGGTACACTACTAAAAGTGCAGTTTCTTTGATTTCTAAGTGAAGAATGTGGGACCATATCCACTGGTAGCCCTATAAAGGCATCAGAAGGCTTTGTGTCCTTATGGGCAAGTAGTACAACCCTTTGTGCTAAGAACTTGGACTTCAAAAAGCAGATGGTGTAGTCATATCATACGATGATGATAACACTCGTTCCATTAGTATCTCAGGAGGATGTTAAACAGCAGCTACTAAAGTTAGACATTTTTAAATCAGCAAGTCCAGATAACTTGCATCCAGGAGTTTTAGAAGAGCTGGCTGAAGAGCTCGCTAGACCATGAATGTTGATTTTTAGTAAGTCTTCGACCACTGGGGAAGTTCAAGAAGACTGGAAGAGAGATAATGTTGTACCAATATTTAAAAAGAGCAAAGAGGATGACCTGGATAATTATAGGCCTGTCAGTCTGACATCAATCCCAGGCAAGATAATGGAGGAGCTGATATGGGACTCAATAAAGAATTAAAGAAAGGTAATTACTAATGCCAATCAATATGGATTTATGGAAAATAGATCCTGTACAACTAACTTGATATCTTTTTTTAAATGAGATTACAAGTTTGTTTGATAAATATTATAGTTTTGTTATAATATGCTTAGATTTCTGTACAGCACACATCATCTTGATAAAAAACTAGAATATTAAATTAACCATATTTTAATCCATATTAAATGGATTAAAAGCTGGATAACTCATAGGTCTCAAAATGTAAATGTAACAGGGAAATATTATTAAGGGGGTAGGTCTCTAATGGGATCCCACACCGACTGGTTCTTGGTACTATGCTATTTAACCCTTTTATCAATGGACTGAAGAAAACATAAAACCATCATAGATAAAGCTTGCAGGTGACAAATTGAGTGAATAGTACATAATCAAGGAGACAGATCACTGACACAGAGCAATCTGGGTGGCTTGGTAAATTGGGTGCAGGATAACAGAGAATGCAGATCACACATACAGGATGGAAGATGTTATCCTGGGAAGCAGTGAATCTGTAAAAGATGGGGGAAGGGGGTTTACATAATCAGAATGCTCACTGCAACACTGACCAAAAGTAGAAGTTATTTTACCTCTGTATTTGGCACTGATGTGACCACTTCTGGAATGCTGTTTCCAGTACAGGTGTCCACAATTTTAAAAAGCTGCTGATAAATGGGAGAGGGTTCAGAGAAGAGCAACAAGAACGATTAAAGGAGAAGAAAACATACCCTATCGTGATAAACTCAAGATGATCAATCTATTTAGCTTAACTCAAAGAAGGTTACGGGGTGATTTGATTACAGTCTACAAGCACCTACATGGGGGGAAAAATACTCGATAATGGGCTCTTCAGACTGCCACAGAATGGTATAACATGATCCACTGGCTGGAAGTTGAAGCTAGACAAATTCATACTGGAAATAAGGTGTAAATTTGAGTGAGTGTAATTAACCATTGGAACATCACTGGCAATTTTTAAATCAAGATGTGGATGTTTTCCTGAAAGATCTGCTCTAGGAATTATTTGGGGGAAGTTCTCTGGCCTGTGTTATACAGGAGGTCAGACTACATTATCACAGTGATCCCTTTTGGCCTTGGAATCTATGAATTTAGATTCCAATGAATCCGATGAAGTGAGCTGTAGCTCACAAAAGGTCATGCTCAAATAAATTGGTTAGTCTCTAAGGTGCCACAAGTACTCCTTTTCTTTTTGTGAATACAGACTAACACGGCTGTTACTCTGAAACCTATGAATTTATGGTTTCCCAAAGAACAAAAAGTGATCCATGAGCCCAAAACTTACATCCACATAGCCTTTCAAAAGGGTGAACCCAGGAGAGCGCCTGGGCAACAGTTTAGGGAGGCAGAGTTGAGTCAGGAAAAAACTCATCTGCCTTCAAAAAGACATAGGTCCAGAGCCAGGGACTGAATCTTGAAAGGATGCCAACAATCTACAGCCCTCTCCCACAAAATGGAATATAATCACAGGCTCTGCAGACCTCAAAGCAGAACTATCTTCTACTTCCCTCCCTTCCTCCACCCCCACCTTAATATCTTCTCTCTTCCCATGTGCTTTTGTTTTTCCTCTTGGATCTTATCTTCCAAGAAGGACCTAGAGAAGAAGAAAAAATTATTAAATAAGTTACATTAAGGGGATGGAAGAATGAGGCTGCACTTTATGCTCCCTGTTGAAAGAACAAAAGATGGAGGTAGAAGTGGATGGGGCTTGTTCCTTGACTTTTGGTTGATGTAATTTATCTTCTCTTTTCCTAATAGTCAGAGGCATAATGGTTACTTTATTGATTTGCTGTAGGATGAAGAGAGGGACGATGACAGATATATTAAATAAACAAAATTGGATGGATGGATGCATGGACTGTCCATCCTGAAGTATTAAGTAATTTACTCAATTTATATGAAGACACTCTACAAGATATTTTGCTTGGCAACATTCTTCAGAGAGAATCCAGATGCCATTCCACCTTCAGGAATTCCACAGGTCCATTGTACCACTAGAAATTATCAGAGAAAACTCAAGAAGGAAATTCTATGGGAGCATCAAGATGTCATCCACTTAATATCCGCCATTGGCATGTCCTTAAGAGCTGGTCCAATGGTTTTAGAAAAGAAATCAATACAGTTCAAAAGGTCTTGCAATAATTCATTTTTGAGCCTTTCAAATTGTTGTTTTCTTTGACGCACAAAAATAGCAATTTTGTTTCATCAAGAACAACTGACTTACCTTTCTAACAAGATCAGTATATAAAATCTAAAAAATGGCTTAACTATACAGGTTGACACTTTCTGCCTTGGGAATGTTATAAATGAAATTCTCATACTTTAATGTCATCAGTGTCTCAAAACTTGGGAATTTTAGCAGAGGTGTCCTTTGAAAGGAAAAAATTTCAAGGCCATGGCAAAGTACATGGATTTCCCTTTTTTCCCTGGGTACAGTTCATCAATCTTGCACTAAAGAGACCGATCTCAGATAAGCTGTGTTGGCAGCGTCTGTCTACCTGGAAATGTGGGACGGCAACTTGCCTTTTGGGAAGTCAGTAAGAATGTTGCCATTGACTTCTGTGACAGTGAGAACAGGCTCTTAGCTTCAGCACATTCTTCTGCACCAACAAAGGAATTTTTTCATACACTGGTAGATTTTATTTCAGTGCAGTAAGTAGTATGACCCAAGTCAAAAATGTTTAATTTTTAAAAAATAAGTTCCAGAAATAATTAAAACAGGAGAGGAATCAAGTAGTAGTATATACTTTTGTGTAACAGATTTGTTTTTTCAACCAAACACAGGGAACCTAGAAGTTGGTATACATTAGAAATCAACATAAGAATGGCCATACTGGGTCAGACCAATGGTCCATCTAGCCCAGTATACTGTCTTCCGAGAGTAGCCAATGGCAGGTACTTCAGAAGGAATGAACAGAACAGGCAACCATCAAGTGATCCACCTCTGTCATCCACTCCCAGCTTCTGGCAATCAGAAGCTAGGGACATCCAGAACATGAAGTTGCATCCCTGACCATCCTGGCTAATACCTACTGATGGACTTATCTTCCAAGAACATATTTAATTCTTTTTTGAACCCTATTATAGTTTTGGCCTTCACAATATCCCTGGCAACGAGTTCTACAGACAGACTATATGTTGTGTGAAGTACTTCCTTATGTTTCTTTTAATTCTGCTGCCTATTAATTTCATTGGGTGACCCCCGGTTCTTGTATTGTGTGAAGAGGTAAACAACACTTCAGTATTCACTTTCTTCACACCATTCATGGTTTTATAGACCTCTCTCATATCTCCCCTCTCTCAGTTGTCTCTTTTCCAAGCTGAAAAGTCCCAGTCTTTTTAATCTCTCCTCATATGAAAGCTGTTCCATATCCCTAATCATTTTTGTTGCCCTTCTCTGTACCTTTTCTGCTTCTTATATATCATTTTTGAGACGGGGCAACCAGTGCTGCATGCAGTATTCATGGTATGGGTGCACCATGGATTTATATAGTGACATGATGATATTTTCTACCTTATTATTTATCCCTTTCCTAATGGTTCCTAACATTCTCTTAGCTTTTTTGACTGCTGCAGCACATTGAGCTGATGTTTTCAGTGAAGTATCCACAATGACTCCAAGCTCTCTTTCTTAAGTGGTAACAGCTAATTTAGATGCAATCATGTTGTATGTATAGTTGGGAATTGTGATTTCCAATGTGCATTACTTTGCATTTATCAGCATTGAATTTTATCTGCCATTTTGTTGACAATCACCCCGTTTTGCTAACTGTTCACAGTCAGCTTTGGACTTAAACTATCTTGAGTAATTTTGTATCATCTGCAAACTTTGCCACCTCACTGTTTACCCCTTTTTCCAGATCATTTATGAATATGTTGAATAGCACTGGTCTCACTATATATCCCTGGGGGACACCACAATTTACCTCTCTGCATTCAGAAAAAGGACCAGTTTGGTTTCCTACCCTTTGGTTTCCTGTCTTTTAACTAGGGCTGCCAAATGATTTAAAAAGTAATTGCAATTAATCATGAGATTAAAAAAAAGTTGTGATTACTCAGTTTTATTCACATTGTTAATAATAGAATACCAATTGAAATGTATCAAATATTTTTGGATCTCTTTCTACATTTTCAAATATATTGATTTCAATTACATCACAGAATATAAAGTGTACAGCGCTCACCTTACATTATTTTTTATTACAAATATTTATGCTGTAAAAAGAAAAAAGAAATAGTATTTTTCAATTCACCTCATACTATAGTACTGTACTGTAGTGCAATATCTTTATCATGAAAGTGCAACTTACAAATGTAGAAGTTTTTTTAACTACACTCATAAACAAGACAATGTAAAAATTTAGTGCCTATAAGTTGAAGCATGATGGGGCATACAAATGCTTAGCATATCTGGCACATAAATACCTTGCAATGCCGGCTACGACAGTTTCCGGTGACTTAAGTAAGAAGCAGGCAGCATTATTACTCATAAATGAAAACTTGTTTGTCTTAAATTGAAAAGTATTACTTTTGTTTATCTTTTTACAGTCCAAATATTTGTAATAAAAATAATATAAAGTGAGCTCTGTACACTTTGCAATCTGTGTTGTAATTGAAATCAATATACATTAAAATGTAGAAAAACATCAAAATATATTTATAATACATTTCAACTGGTATTCTATTATTAACAGTACTAAAACTGCAATTAATTGTAACTTTTTTTAAAATCTAGTTAATATGTTTTGCATTAATCGCAAGCAGTAGCTGCGATTGACAGCCCTACTTTTAATTAGTTACTGATCCATGAGAGGACCTTCCCTCTTGTCCCATGACTGCTTACTTAAGAGCCTTTGGTGAGGGACCTTGTCAAAGGCTTTTTGAAAGTCCAAGTACACGTTTGTTGGTCCCCTCAAAGAATTCTAACAGATTGAGGAGTTATGATTTCCCTTTACAAAAGCCATGTTGACTCTTCCCCAACAAATCGTGTTCATCTATATGACTGATAATTCTGTTCTTTACTATAGTTTCAACCAATTTAACTGGTACTGACTTAATAGCCTGTAATTGCCAGGATCGCTCCTTGAGCCTTTTAAAAAATGTGTGTCATGTTAGCTCTCCTTCAGTCATCTGGTACGGAACCTGATTTAAGTGATAGGTTACATACCACAGTTAGTAGTTCTGCAATTTCATATTTGAATTCCTTCAGAACTCTTGGGTGAATACCATCTGGTCCTGATGACTTAAATTGATATGTTAAATAGGGTTTCAAAACCTCCTCTATTGACATCTCAATCTGGGACAGTTCCTCAGATTTGTCTTCTAAAAAGAATGGCTCAGATGTGGGAACCTCCCCCACATCCTCTGCAGTGAAAACTGATGCATAGAATTTATTTAGCTTCTCCGCAATGGCCTTACCATCCTTGAGTGCTCCCTTTCCACCATGATCATCCAATGGCCCCACTGCTTGTTTTGCAGGCTTCCTGCTTCTGATGTACTTAAATTTTTTGCTGTTAGCTTTTGAGTCTTTGGCTAGTTGCTCTTCAGATTATTTTTTGGCCTGTAATTCTACACTTGACTTGCCAGATTTTCTATTTTTCTCCATAGGATTTAACTTCCAATTTAAGGATACCTTTTTACCTCTACCTGCTTTTTTTACTTTGTTTTTTAGCCATAGTGGCACTTTTTTGGTTCCCTTCCTACGTTTTTTAATTTGGGGTATACATTTAAATTGAGCCTCTATAGTGGTGTGTTTTAGACGTTTCCATGCAACTTGCAGGCATTTCAGTTTTGTGACTGTAGCTTTTAATTTTTGTTTAACTAGCTTCCTCATTTTTGTGTGGTTCCCATTTCTTTAGTTAAATGCCACTGTGGTGGGCTATTTTGGTATCCCCCCCCCCACACACACACACAAGGATGATACAATTCAGTTACACTCACATCTTGGACCACATCTTGTGTACCATTTAGGACTAAATCAAGAATTGCCTCTCCCCTTGTGGGTCGCAGGACTAGCTGCTCCAAGAAGCAGTCATTTATGATGTGTTGAAACTTTAACTCTGCTTCTCATCCTGAGGTGACATATACACTTAGTCAATACAATGATAGTTGAAACCCCCCATTATTACTGAGTTTTCTATTTTCATAGCCTCTCTAATCTCCCTGAACATTTCACAATCACCATCACCATCCTGGTGGCTGGCAGTATATTCCTACTGCTATAAATACATTCTGTTGTAATTACAAGTTTAAGGTACTAGCTACTACACCATCTTCCCAAAAATGACTTTTATCCCCAACCCTACATTGCTTCAGTTTCCCCAACGAATGGCTTGAAGTCCTCAAATGTCCCTTCTTCCTCCTCTTTCTCATTAGATTATATAAAAAAAATCTGGAAACAAATCTGCTCTACTGCCGTTAGAAAGCCAACCCTATTGTATTTGCGGCATCTTTTGAAGATACAATACCTCTGATTACATTTGTTTCATGTTTCATCATCTTACTTCTCTTTCTATTTAGTAGTAATCTATGTAAGAAATCACTAGATCTCTAGGTTTGAAATGAAATAAACCTCCCACTCCTCCTCCCCACAGCACCCGTGTGCACATGCGCACTCTCTCTCTCTCTCTCGTTATAACTAAGCACACTTAACCCATTCAAAGTTTGTAGCAGATTAGAAGAATGTTCATTATTTTAAGAATTAAAGATGCATTAGATTCTTGTAATTCCATCAGATTCCTTTGTGTAATAAATAACCTTCAGAGGGATGCCATTTACAAAGACAGCTGCAAGGACAAAAATAACCTATACCATCCTATTTGTACTGTATGTAAAATAGATGTTTATGATATGGAGACACAGAATGTGTACATTACACACACACACTCATTTAGAGCTCTATATCCACAAGGGCTTTAAGTACACACAACTCAAAATAGATTTTACAAAAATATCACAGTATTTTACAGATCCATTTATACTTAAAAATTATTTCGGTCTTACCAGCTGTTTTAAAAATGTGTGAAATCTGACCTTGTGCCACTACAGTGACTTTGTGATCACTGGGGAAAGATTATACTAAACTGCTGATGTGTTATTTGTCAGGTTAAAAAACCCAAGCACTTGATTTTTAATTTCACTGAATAATTACTCTGATTTATAAGCCCTATGATTTCCCTGCCCAGAATCTTTAAAGAAACAGATCATTAAGTTTTCCCAAATAGCACACATTAGTAGTTCTTCGCTTGTATTCATTTTTAAGGTTTAATATTTGAAACAAAAGATTAAATAACAACAGATACAATACCTGAAGAAGGTCACTGAGGTCAAGTAACATGTCTGTGAAAAAGTCAAGGAATATAAATGCATGTAAAATTTGATAATTTGATTAGCAACTTTATAAAAGGAGAAATAAAATCATTTACATGTGGCAGTGCAGGAATATGGATTAAGTAGTCTGATCCAGCATCCCTGCTAAAGAATCACATTGGTTTCAGCTCCTGAGTAAGCTCTGCCTACCCTCACTATGGGACACAAGGTGCCATTACAAACAAGGTTTATATGTACGAGAAGTGTCTCTAAAAAGACAAGGAATCCCTTGAGTAATGAGCTAAGACTACATATACTGTATATTGTATTCTGGAAATCATCAAATGGCACAAAATAGAGACTTCATTTTCAAAATCTAATCTGTCACTTTTTTCTGTGCCAATTTAGGACCTGATCTCTCATTGTGCAGAAAAATCCGTGGGAAAGGACTAGGAAACTGCTAATTTCAGGGCATCTACACAGATGGGCAGCCCCTCTATGTTGTTGTATGAGACCTCCCCCATAGGCAGAGCTCACTTAAGAGCCATGCTGCCATCAGCTCCTTGACTATACAGACCCTGCCTCTTCATCTCTGAGCAAGATACAAAATATGTAACAGGAAACAAATTAATTTTGCTAGAATGTATATCCACTCACTCAGTCTGCTTCATGCCAGAAGGACCGAGAGTCTTCCATGGGAAAGGAATATGGGTGCAGGAAGAGAATGTCATGTTGACTCCACTCTTCTCTCTCTCTAACAGTTTAGGGTCAGTATATCAGAATTTTCATTCCTTTCATCCTCACACCATACAGTGGAAGGGAGTTTGGGCCCAAAATGTTAGTTTGAAAATACTAGTAGTATTAAGAATGACTGCAGCAACTTAATTATTGCAATTTATTTAAGAAAAAAACACATTCAGAACAAAACAGAAAGCTACTAGAGAGAATTTACTGAAGATTTTACTGAAACTGTTGAGTAAATTTACAAATGTTTTCTACTCTTACAGTACTTAAATAAAAGGAAAGAAATAGTAGGGGTAAAAACAAAGATAAAACACTATTCACAACCACCAAAACAATAGCCACAAGTCTACCAAAAAGTCTATTTAATAAAAAAGTTTCTTTATACAAATATTTTAAGAACTTGAATTTGATAATTTTAGGCTATTTCATCCTAACAAGTGCCAAATGTGTCAGCTTTAAAAACTTCTAGACTTTGATGCTTTTATCAAGGCTGTTTTTTCCTTAATTACATCTCTCTTTTAACTGAATAACAGAGTAAATATGTTCTTAGCTAGCTGGTTTTAGTTTAACTACTGTAAAAATGTTCTTTTTTAGAGTAAACAAACAATTTAAGAGAAAAAGCAACACGCATAACAAATCAATGAATATGGTAAAAACAACAGTAAGTAAGTTCACTATAGTTCAGTACATTGTAGTAATATAGGTTTTAGCCTGTTTTTATAAAGTATATTAAACTAATACTGAATGTTAGAGACACATGGTGAGTGAGGTAGTATCTTTTATTGGCCAACTTCTGTGGGTGAGAAAGACAAGCTTCTGAGCTTACACAAAGCTCTTCTTCAGTACAGACATTTTTCTATATAACAGCTTTCTTTCGCTGGGGGGGGGGAAGAATTCTGGTAACTATCGGTTTATGCATAAACATTTGTACCACTAACACTCAGAATTTCTATCTCTATCTTATATTAAAACTATACAGACTCAACATTCCAAATTTGTTCTGCATGCATTTGACAAATTCAATCTAAAATTCTACACATCTTATTGTCTTAGCACAAGCGAAGCTTCAATAATGTGGGAGAATAGTATGCCTGGGCATTCAATTAGCTACGATCATATAGCTCATATACAATTAGAAGTCAGCAAAATTCAAATTAGCTAAGAGACTGCTGACAGAAAAGACAACCTGCAAAAAATTAGACCTTTTTAGTGAAAGACAGAAGTCCAAGCAAAGCACTACTGAAATGATCACAATTGGACTGGTGTAAGCAAGACGAACATAAGAATGGCCATATTGGGTCAGACCAGAGGTCCATGAAGCCCAATATCCTGTCTTCCGACAGTGGCCAATGCCAGATGCCCCAGAGAGAATGAACAGAACAGGTAATCATCAAATGATCCATCTCCTGTCGCTCATTCCCAGCTTCTGGCAAACAGAGAGAGGCTAGGGACACCATCCCTGACCATCCTAGCCAATAGCCACTGATGGACCTATCCTCCATCAATCAAAAAAAAGAAGTGTAAAAAAAAGACTTGAAAAATGGAAGTGCAGAGGAGCCATAACCACTGACAACTCTTCAAACACAGCCAGACTAGCATTTTACTCTTTCTTTGCCCAGCCCACCCCAACTCAGTAGACACAGCTGGTTTTTAAAACTTTTGCTGCCAAGTAGCCTTCCTGAGTGGAAGCTGCCTGTCAATCCAAATTGTATGGTGATTTTGTTTGCAAACAGGAAGTAGGAAGACACTCCAAAACTTGATTTGGGACACAAATATTTCAGATCGAAGCTTTCAAAAGTGACACATGATTTTGAGTGCCTCAATTACTGGGTGCCCAATTTGACACACCTTAGAGGGGCTAGTTGTCAAAGTGCTGAGCAGTCATCCTCTGAAAACCAGTCCCTTTAGGGTGCCTCAGAAGTTGAATACACCCAAAATTGAAGAACTTAAAATTACTAGTCATTCTTGATAATTTAAAGATAAAAGGCTAGCGTACAAATATACTAAACCACCTAGGCTGCCTCTCCCCCTCAATTAATATATCTACTTATAACTTACTCTTGTTTAAGAGATTTTATTTTGAAATGTAAAATAAAAAACAATTAATCACAAGTTTCATTACTTTAAAAAAAACTTTTGAATTACTAGAGAAAAATATTTAACACACTGCATACATTTAGAATACTTGATATATGTTGAGAAATTTACTTTCACTAGAGTTCAGGTACCGGTGATGCGATTTAGCACAATAATACAGCTGTTTTAACCACTTTGCTCCTTGGTGAAGTTGGTGCAAGTGAAGTTGGTTTAAGTGTCCACTGAAATTTAAGAAGAGATCACAGTAAAAAAGTGGAGTTTCTGGATCTCATATAAGTTAGCCTGCAGCAATCTCTCAGTGATTAGATGTGTGTTTGCCACAATGAAGGGAGGGGAAATGGGATATTTGAGTCATTCAGTTCCAATGGGTTGGCCTATGTTATGCATATGGTGAGAGCAATTATCAACAGGAAGTAGATGTAAAAACATGTTTTTAAGCTCATTTTTAGAGGGTGGAAAAATTTGGGACAATGTGAAATACAACTGAAAACAACATATTTTTAATAAACAATATAAATGTTTGCATCGTTAAAGATGACAGAAAACAATAGCACTTTCATGTAAGTACAAAGCTAGCACATGAAAAAGTTCTCAATAGGAAAGAAAGCTGTTAACATCAGAGATACTCATAAAATAGAAGATAACTAGGGCCTTACCAATATCCCAGCCATGAAAAACGCGTCACGGACCGTGAAATCTGGGGTTCCCCCATGAAATCTAGTCTTTTGTCTGCTTTTACCCTATGCTATACCAATTTCACAGGGAAGAGCAACCTTTCCTAAATTGGGGGTCCTGACCCAAAAGTGGTTAAAGGGGGGGTTGCAAGGTTATTTTAGAGGGGATTGTGGTATTGCCATCCTTACTTCTGCGCTTCCTGCAGAGCTGGGCAGCCGGACAGCAGGGGCTATTGATTGGGTGCCCAGCTCTGAAGGCAGCGCCCCGCCAGCAGCAGCGCAGAAGTAAGGGTGGTAATGCCATACTATGCCATCCTTACTTCTGCACTGCTGCCTTCAGTGCTGGGTGCCGGAGAGCGGCGGCTGCTGACTGAGGGCCCAGCCCTGCAGGCGGCAGCGCAGAAGTAAGAGTGACACCACCATACAGGGAACATTCAATGTTAGCTTTTACCAGGAAGCAAGATTGCCATTTGGCAAAGTTATTTATAGACACACATTCAAGATTGATCACACAAAATCTATTTAAAGGAAGAACCACTAAACATAATGCAGTACACACACACACACATCCTAGTTAGATGGTCTGATTAAATCTACAAAAGCAAGGAAACTTTCATGTAAATTATCTCATGCTATTGTATCTAAAGTCTTTTGCAGCACATTGCCCTTAGTGCTTAAACAACGTGAAAAATTAGGAACCGTATATGATGGTAAGAACAGAGTCAGCAGTTTGTTATTTGAATTTTCTGGATTTTGTAAGTTTCTCTCAAAACATTAAGATTTTAATCATTTTATTGGCATTTTTCTTTTTTTTACACAGTACTGTATTTTTTAGTATCAGATCCTTCAGTCAAGATTGCAATGTATCTTACTGAAAGAAAGGCATACCCTTAGAAAAGGGACTCACTCCAAAGGATGCATGGTTACAATTCACTCATTGAGAACATGTCAATAAATGGCAGGTAGTGACGGACTATCTTAGGTTCTTTGAAAAGATGGAGGATGGGGAATATTTTTTTTTTTTTTTTTTACAAACACCAATAGCACAAACAGTAAATATGAAATCATCTTTGCATGAAACACTTCAGAATTGTGTTAATGCAAAAGAAAAAAAGTTACACTGACTAGAAAAACTGGATGAAATGCAATAAATGAACAGAAAAATTGACGAAAACTAAACTAATTTTCCCCCCAATTTTCAATCAACATAGAAGAGTATTATTTAAAAGTTAGTGCCAAGAAGCATTGTGATAGGCAGTGTGTGGAGACAGTGCCTACCTTTAAAAGTTTCCAGTCTGAACAGGCATGATAGACAAAGGCTGGGAGGGGAGAAAGACGCTCAGAGAGGTTAAGTAACCTGCCCCATGTAATACAGCAATTTAGGAGCAGAGTTGGAACTAAAACCCAGATCCCTCAGCTTCCAGTTCAGTAAGCTACCTACTAGATAATACTGCCTTCCAGTATTTTAGTGTAACTGGTGAATTTCTGGTTATGATTTATGATTTGGTGTTTTACAAACTGTCAAATTTTAATTAGCTTTTAGTTAAAATTCATTGACAGCAATTGTCAAAAAATACACATTCCCTCCTCCCCCATACACTAAATTGCAGGATTACAAAAATACAACTTAATCCACACAAGTATATTTTGGAAAATAAAATCTTAGCAAAAAGATTAGTCCTGACCCTGAAATTCTAGGAGGAAAGTTTTCGAATACAGCCTTCACATTTGCAATTTTCCATATGCAAAAAAGTAAGTCTGCACACAGCTGTTGTCCTTGAGCATGCAAATCAACTTGACAGGTTTCAGAGTAACAGCCGTGTTAGTCTGTATTCGCAAAAAGAAAAGGAGTACTTGTGGCACCTTAGAGACTAACCAATTTATTTGAGCATGAGCTTTCGTGAGCTACAGCTCACTTCATCAGGAGATTGATGCAGGAGATCCAGCAGGAGAGTGAGTTTGTGTGTGTATGGGGGTGGGTTTTTGGAGGGGGGTGAGGGAGTGAGAGAACCTGGATTTGTGCAGGAAATGGCCTAACTTGATTATCATGCACATTGTGTAAAGAGTTGTCACTTTGGATGGGCTATCACCAGCAGGAGAGTGAATTTGTGTGGGGAGGTGGAGGGTGAGAAAACCTGGATTTGTGCTGGAAATGGCCTAATCTGATGATTACTTTAGATAAGCTATTACCAGCAGGACAGTGGGGTGGGAGGAGGTATTGTTTCATATTCTCTGTGTATATATAAAGTCTGCTGCAGTTTCCACAGTATGCATCTGATGAAGTGAGCTGTAGCTCACGAAAGCTCATGCTCAAATAAACTGGTTAGTCTCTAAGGTGCCACAAGTACTCCTTTTCTTTTTGCAAATCAACTTGATGTCTAACTACTCAACTTGTGAACATGAATGTCATTTGCACAAAACCCTAACTTTATGTCTGTGTAGGCAAATGTACATGAAAAACAGAACCTAATGTTTTTTAGAAATAATCCTTTATTTCATATGTTATATGCTGAAATACTTAACTATTAAAGGCGGAAAAGCACCATTACACAACTCCTGTCTAGGTTAACCATTTAGCTGAAGTAATTCCACTAATCTCAACAGATTTGCTGCCAGCATTTTTTCCTAAATATATAAGGAACATAAGAAAGATAAGGCAGGAAACACATTTCCTGAACAAGATCCCTAACAATCTGGCAGGTCTTCTGATGGTGATCCTGTTCACAACACTGCATCCTTTGTTTCAGTAATTAACATTTAATTAGTAGAGTTAATTCAAAATTATACAAGCATTTAATTAGTCCTATTAAAAAGGAGACAAATTTCCAGTCTACATTAATACACCAGCCACCCAAATGTATGTGACGGGAATACACAAAACATACTAAAATTCAGACTTTACAAAGTTAATGCTGTAAGCTTTTCTTAATCATCTTCACATTCATTCATCATTTAGGGTAAAATTTTCAAAGGACCCTAGTCCAGTTTGCTTTCAATGATTAGGTACTTTGAAAACATTACCCTTAGAGAGGAAGACCTCAACAGAACAAAATCTAGAAGGCCTTACTCCTACTATCATAATAGTACAGATTATTTATAATAGCACAGTCAATTCATACTACTGTTTACAAAACAAAATATATTCCCTGTCCCAAAAAGCTTGTATTTACCACAGATGAGAAAGTCCAACCAAAACAAGAGGCTGCAGTTCAAGGAAGGGAAAGAGGAAAAATAATTGGTGAGAAAAACAAGGAATTATTCCCAGAAGGTCAGGTTTAAGGAGGAATATAAAAGAGGGGTTGGCAGACAAGAAGTGAGACATTGTTCCACTCACAGGGAGCAGAAGTATAGAAGGAGTGAAGCCAAGGATGCAGGAGACAAAAAAAGCAATACAGCATGAAGACTGGGAGAAGAGTGAGGGGAGAGAAGGAAGGGAGTTCAAACTTGTAAGCAGGGATACAATTATGCAGTGTTCAAGGCGAGGATAACAAATTTGCTAATAATGGGCAAAGGACAAGAAATTAATGAAGATATTCAAGAAAGGGGTGAGAAAGACATGTGAAGAGCCAGACTGAGAACAGCATTATAGCAGCAGAGTTCTGGATAGATTGGAGGAGAAAGAGGAAAAGGAAAGGGAAAGATCCCTTTCTCCCTGTACCCAAAGATTACACAAAAGTTGAGAGCCTGTGAAAAGGAAGGATGAGAGAGCTGTCAACAGTGGTAGAGAAGAAAGATGAGGAGGAAAGGTAAAAAGCTTGGGTTTGGAGGTCAATTATTTTGGGACGGCAGTGGGACATCTAACAGGAAGTGCTGGAAAGATGTCTGGAAATGGAAAGCAGAGAGGAGGGTGGGGAGAGGTGGTTGCTGAAAACATACAGGGCCATCCTTACCCATACACAAACTACACAGCTGCGTAGGGCACCAGCAAATTTGGGGCACCAAATTGCCCCAAATTTCCTGGTGCCCAACACAGCTGCGTGCTGCTCCAGCAGCCAGCCTGATCCCCCAGCCAGCTGAGCCAGCTAGGAAAACTGCCCCTGCTCCACCTCTTCCCCAAAGCCCCCACCCCCACTCCACTCCTTCCCCTGAGCTCAATCCCGGGAGACTGCAGCAGGGGTCGGGCACGCCTTGCACTCACCGGGCAGCAGGAAGTGGAGCAACCCAGTCCCAGCCCGTGCTGCCGGTGAGTGCTGGGGGGCGGTTCCCCCTTGCCCCAAAGTCCCAATTATCCCCCAAGTTGAAATATCATTCTGGGGTGTATTAGCCTTTTTCACAACTGCATCTCATTGTTAGCTCATATTCAGTTTGTGACCCATTATAACCCCAGACCCTTTTCAGCAGTACTCTACATAGCCAGATATTCCCTATTTTGTAATTGTGTATTTGATTTTTCCTTCTTAAGTGTAGTACTTTGCACTTGTTTTACTGAATTTCATCTGGTTTATTCCAGACCATTTTTCTAATTTGTCAAGGTCATTTGAATTCTAATCCTGTCCTCCAAAGTGCTTGCAACCCCTCCCAGCTTGGTATCATCTGCAAATTTTATAAACATACTCTGCACTCCATTATCCAAGTCATTAATGAAAATATTGCAGACTCAGGACAGACCCCTGCAGGATCCCATTAAATACATCCTCTCATCTTGACAGAAAACTATTGATAACTACTCTTTTTCAACCAGTTGTGCAGCCACTTTACAGTAGTTCCATCTAGACCACATTTCCCTAGTTTGCTTATGAGATGGTCAGGTGGGGCTGTGTTAAAAGCTTTACTAAAAATCAATAATACACCACTCCAGAAATTTCCGCATACTGGAGGCCTCATTCCCAAAAATGACAGTGTCACTGAAGAAATTTATGTCATTTTTGTTATTGTTAGATTGATGACTTTGTGGTGATTTTTGTTGGACAGAACAACGTTCAAAATTGAGAAGTTTCTTGTATTAAAAGGCCCACCATGATTGCATCAATAAATTTCCAGAGTCTAGCACAATGAGAAGATGCAAACCGTCAGTCACTTTGTTACAAGCATCTCTATATTAAATGCATATATGTATATATAAGCACACACCTTTTTAATTATTTTAATTTGGTAATTGTCAAGAAGTGCCAAAAGGAAGTCCTTAATCCGGAGGATGGGTAGTAGAAGGGCACAACATTCCACCAGCATATTTCAAATTGACCTGAAGACCCCATCTCTTGGGGTAAGAGTTCAGTCTCCATGTTCAATCAAATCTGAGAGACCTCCGTTGAGGCTGAAACTGCCAACCAGAGTGGCCAACACTCCACTAGGAGCTGGAATGATCAACCCTTTTAATTCAGGTAACCAAACTTTTAGTTACCACTCTCTTCTGTCGTAATCAAAACTGGTGTTCTGGTTAAAGGCTCCATTATATCAATACCAATCCCCGCAGCCATCTACCATTCTTTCTTATGGAAATAGCATGGTGCTGAAAAGTTGGTTGCTTAAAAACTGTATATTAGCAACACTCATAACTTAATACAGTATGCCATTTTTACCCTTGTTGAGATTTTCAGAGCAGCCCAAAGGATTTAGTCATATCTTTCATCAAAATTCACGGATGTGTGGCTAAATTCCTGCACAGCTTAGAAAATCTCAGATCATGCCTAATGGTTCAGAAGTGCTTACACTAAATATAAAATTTTATTCTATACAAGAACAGTCATATTCTGCACTAATGCATGAAAATTGACTTTGACATTCCCTCACTTACTATAGTGTCACAGCTCCCACAACTTCATCATTCAAGGTGTTCAGTGTCATCAACTGTTTGGAGTAAAACTTTACAACAGCTACTAAAACCAATTGTGATGTACCGAGGTAGCAAAAGTAATTCAAACATGACAAAAGCATGAGAAAAATTCCCAAGAAACTTTGCTGGCAGTACTGTACCTGTAATAATACCCTTTGAAAAAAATGAGGATGTCTAGCAATTGTTTCTAAAACATTAATGTTCATTAAGAACATGAATGTGAAAGCATTGATCCTGGTGACCACATAATTAGGGTCTAATGCCACATCTATCTTTTTGCAGAAATGTACAGTAATTAGTTAATATACTTATAAAAATATTAAGATTTAGATCTGTGCATGTGCGTGTGTAAAATATACATAGAGTGTAAAATATATACAGTGTATATATATTTTACACACACACAGGCATACATATTAATATTTTTATTACTTTATACAGTTATATTATCTATATTGGAAATACATTATGGTGCATGAGTTTGTTATGCTCACATTACTCACAAATGGCAAAAATCACAAGTGGAAGTTAAAGGTTTTCTCAAACGTGTGCTACTAAGATCTTTACCATACTGAAGCATCACAGATTCATAGATACTAAGGTCAGAAGGGACCATTATGATCATCTAGTCTGACCTCCTGCACAATGCAGGCCACAGAATTTCACCCACCCACTCCTGCGAAAAACCTCTCACCTATGTCTGAGCTACTGAAGTCCTCAAATCATGGTTTAAAGACTTCAAGGAGCAGAGAATCCTCCAGCAAGTGACCCGTGCCCCATGCTACAGAGGAAGGCGAAAAACCTCCAGGGCCTCTTCCAATCTGCCCTGGAGGAAAATTCCTGAGCATATGGGCAAGATTCACCAGCCAGATACTACAGAAAACTCTTTCCTGGGTAACTCAGATCCCACCCCATTTAACATCCCATCACAGGCCATTAGGCCTATTTACCATGAATATTTAATTACCAAAATCATGTTATCCCATCATACTATCTCCTCCATAAACTTATCGAGTTTAATCTTAAAGCCAGATACATCTTTTGCCCCCACTGCTTCCCTTGGAAGGCTATTCCAAAACTTCACTCCTCTAATGGTTAGAAACCTTCATCTAATTTCAAGTCTAAACTTCCTGGTGGCCAGTTTAAAACATTTGTTCTTGTGTCCACATTGGTACTGAGCTTAAATAATTCCTCTCCCTCTCCGGTATTTATCCCTCTGATATATTATAGAGAGCAATCATATCTCCCCCAACCTTCTTTTAGTTAGGCTAAACAAACCAAGCTCCTTGAGTCTCCTTTCATAAGGCAAGTTTTCCATTCCTCGGATCATCCTAGTAGCCCTTCTTTGTACCTGTTCCAGTTTGAATTCATCCTTCTTAAACATGGGAGACCAGAACTGCACATAGTATTCCAGGTGAGGTCTCACCAGTGCCTTGTATAACGGTACTCAAACCTCCTTATCCCTACTGGAAATACCTCTCCTGATGCATCCCAAGACCACATTAGCCTTTTTCACATCCATATCACATTGGCGGCTCATAGTCATCCTATGATCAACCAATACTCCAAGGTCCTTCTCCTGCTCTGTTACTTCTAATTGATGTGTCCCCAGCTTATAACTAAAATTCTTGTTATTAATCCCTAAATGCATAACTTTACACTTCTCACTATTAAATTTCATCCTATTACTATTACTCCAGTTTACATGGTCATCCAGATCCTCCTGAATGATATCCCGGTCCTTCTCTAACTTGGCAATACCTCCCAGCTTTGTATCATCCACAAACTTTATTAGCACACTCCCACTTTTTGTGCGGAAGTCAGTGATAAAAAGATTAAATAAGATTGGTCCCAAAACTGATCCTTGAGGAACTCCATTGGTAACCTCCCTCCAGCCTGACAGTTCACCTTTCAGTAGGACCCGTTGTAGTCTCCCCTTTAACCAATTCCTTATCCAACTTTCAATTTTCATATTGATCCCCATCTTTTCCAATTTAACTAATAATTCCCCATCGGTATCAAACGCACTACTGAAATCTAGGTAAATTAGATCCACTGCGTTTCCTTTGTCTAAAAAAATCTGTTACTTTCTCAAAGAAGGAGATCAGATTGGTTTGGCATGATCTACCTTTTGTAAAACCATGTTGTATTTTGTCCCATTTACCATTGACTTCAATATCCTTAACTACTTTCTCCTTCAAAAATTTTTCCAAGACATTACACACTATAATGAATATGCAATGTGTTATAGAGAAAGTGTTAGGAATATTTTAGAGCGTGTTTGTTTGGTTATTTTGTTGGAGTTTTTTTTATGTATTTGGATTATTTTTGTACCTTTTGCCTTTGAAGCCATGTGTCTTAATTACCATGTGTCCAACTGCACAGGTCTGAAAGAAACTAAAAAGAAACCCGATAATAGTCCATGTGGTTATAATGTCATGTAACTCAGTACAGAATTTTTCTCAGTTGTTGAAAAAATGCAAGGCTGGGTCAAGAGCAACACCACAAATGGAAGAAATCCACACTGTATGTTGGACCTCTCATTTAAAGTAAATCAGTCCTAGTTTTCACCCCCAATTATCCAAAATGCCTGACTAAGAAGGCAGTATGACAAACTTTAATTTCTTTATTTGGTAGTGGACTGTATTCAATTTTGCTCCTATTTGTTCTACAATGACTTACTATCTGAAAGTTCTCAGTGTTTGAAAAGATTCAGGAAGTGTCAATTTCAGATGCTACCACATTTATCAGTGACTCATCTTCAGGAAGTATTCCGAAATGAGTAATGGAATGCCACTCTTTTTATTATGAGAGTGTGTAAACATCCCACTGAAGATATAAAAGCTTTCATTAAGTAATTTGTTGCAATTCTTCTACACATGTCACAGACTTCACTATTCTGTTGATATTATTTTCAATATTTACTGCACTTCAATCGGAAAACACAAAGCATTCCAATATAATGCAGCATGGCATCAGCTGGTGAACAGCACAATAAAGCTAATCTACTTGCAAATACTGTAGTATTTGTCAAATTTTTAAAGAGCAACAACTTCCATTAAATGGTTTTAATCAAGATGGAAGATAAAGAATATCTCCTTGAAGTTTCATTTTTAAACTTTTATCCCTAAGTTACCTTTTTTAATCCTCTGAAGGTGCCAAATACTTATGTCTCTCTTACAGCACAGAAACAGCTCTTTCATAATCAGTTTTTAATGCACTGTAAACTTAGCTGCTGAAATTCTTCATGAGAAAAATCAGGAAGAATGTACATATCTGCCACTGGGGAAATAAAGCTACCAGTGATAAGTGGGAAAGATCTAGTCAGGCACCAGTGTTGCAGTACTTTTATTGTGACCAGGTACTGTAATTTCAAATAGCTCTCTAAAGTACACTGATTGCAATCTGTTAAATACGGCTATACTCTGAAAAGTGACTAACAGTACTGTCGGTTCATGTTTACAGCATCTCACTGATTTATGTCATATTTGCTCAGCTTACAAATAAAATGCCTTTTTTTTTCCTATGTGCCAGCCCTATAAACTCAGTCTGAGATGCGAGACTGTTGAGCTCTTTCCTACACATTCCTCAGCAATAAGGATGACTCAGATACAAGTTATGTATGCAAGTTATACCAGCGCACACATTAGCTTTAGGTGGGGTTGCACAGGCGTGCCCAAAGGGCATGATTGGATCAACTGATTTAACATGCAGCTGCACCAGAAAAACAAGATGAAAAACAGGATTCGTGTACCTGGCTGAGGTTTGAATCTTCTTAGCAGATGACTACTCTTGTTTATTACATAGAAGGGATAATCCTGCCATCCAAGTTAATTGCCTTCTGCAAGAGAGTGTTAGTGCACCGTACACTGATGCTAAATGAAGGAGGGGAAAGAGGCTGATTTTACAAACAATTAAATGGCAGCTCATTATGAAGGTACAGACAAATTCCTATACAAAGAAGGAATCCACCTACCAGCGACTCCTTTACCAAAAAGGTATCTGAAATATTTATTATGGTGAAGCAGTCACAAGGCCATACAGCATAGCAAGGTTGCACCAGGATTTTCAGTTTTAGGTAGGATTTACCCTTAGACCTTTGCCTATTACAAACAAAAGTACTGTATTATAACAAAGTTTCACTGCTTGCTCTCCACCACATTCCTATTAACAAGAGCTCAAAACATTTACCTGATATCTGGTAGTCCTGAGACTAAGTCTACTAGCCAGGATGAAATACCTATCCTGCCACACACTCCAAACCCACACCTTACTCCCTTTTATTTTAAAGAATGTGCAGTTGTACTATATTGCTCATTTTCTGTTTAATAAAATTTTAATATGTAACTTACTATGTCTTTCTTGCTGTTTATCCCTTTTCTCTCCACTTTCCTATAATATATAAACCATGGCTTATATTTTCTTGCACTGTGTTCTATGTCTGTTTCCTCTACATTCTCTCCCTCTTTCATTCTTTACATTTTCTGCTCTATCTCCTTCTCCCTCTCTCAAATCTCTCATCTCTATCTGAGAGAGAGAGATTTAGGAGAGACACCGGATAACCAGATGAGTAACTGGAGGAATAACGGTCAAGAGCTGAAAATCTAAGTTCCCCACTAGTGCTAGGACAACGGAGCTGGGATTCTGGTCAGGCTGCTGTTCCTGAACCCTGCTTGAGGGCTCCATGTTTTGTGGCTTCCCCACAAACATTCCATTTCCTCTGGCTCCTGCAAGAAGCAGCAGCATGGCAGTGTCTGTGTCTGTGTCCTTACTGTATGTTCCATTCTATGCATCCGATGAAGTGGGCTGTAGCCCACGAAAACTTATGCTCTAATAAATTTGTTAATCTCTAAGGTGCCACAAGTACTCCTGTTCTTTTTGCGGATACAGACTACTCTGTATGGCTGCTACACTGAAACTCTCTATATGCTTTGCTCCTTCCACACTAGAACCTACTGTCTGCTTTGTGGGTGGCAATTAGTGGGGGGGAACAGGTTTCTCTAATTCACCTTTACTCCAACCTCTATTTTAGGGTCCTCCTCTCCAGTGATTTGCTTCATTGCCCAATTCCCTTCTCAGCTTTTCAAAGTTGCAGCAGAGTGAAATTGACCAGATGCTCAATTTCGCTGATGCCCATAGGGTTTCCAATAGCAGTAGTCTAAACTGAGACAGACTAGATACCTTCATTCTGCTTTATCTTGGAAAGACAACAAACAGAAGCTGAGACATGGATCCCGCTGTCTAAGACAGGCCGTGTCTACGCTACAGGGGCTGTACCGGCATAGCTATGGTGCCGTAAGCACGCAAGGATAACCCCATAGTGTATGCTGACCAAAGGGGTTTTTCCATCTGTGTAGGAACACCACCAGCCTGAGTGACAGTAGCTAGGTCAACAGAAGCACTCTTCCATTGACCTAGCTGTGTCTCCACTGGAGATTAGGTCAGCAAAGCTACATCGCTATGGGGTGTACATTTTTCACACCCCTGAGCATTCTATCTATGTCAACCTAAATTTTAAGTGGAGACCAGGCCTAGGAAACCAACACTGCATCATATGAGTCCAACAGAAAAGCATAGAAAGCACCATCATTTCACAACAGCAGTAGCTGGCTGCGGGGCTGCAGACCACAACTCCAAGAAAAAGATATCTGTTCTAACCTCGAGGTAGCTAACATGAGGTAAAAGCCTAATGAAGACAATGCAGTCTGTAGTTCTTACACAAGTTAGCACGTCAGGGTAGCCATAAGCTCCTCCATAGTTTTTAACTCAAACAGCCTACCTCTATGAAAACTACAAACTGCCTTGTCTTCTCTAGGATTTTACCACATTAGTTAACTCAAGTTAAGAGTACACATTTTTTCCTTAGTGACAAGGCCGAAACTACTGCCCAAGGGCACAGAAGAAAAAAGGAAAAATAGTATAAAATAGGTGAAGGAGAGAAAGTTTCCTCTCAAGTTCAGGAAGATGAGATAGAGTCAATGTTTGGATTTCTGTTTTGTACGTGATACAAGGCTTACATGTTTCAGATATCTCCTACATTCCCATGTCATCTTGCTGAAAGTTATTCTTCTCTGATAAGGAATTTTTTCCTTCACATTATAAGTTTATCACATGGAGAAAACAAATTTTGTGTAGTCTTGAGACACACTATATACATATAAGATTATTCCTTTAGCGCAATAAAAGATCTGATTTTTCACTCTTGTTAAGACAATTGTGCCTATTCCGAATGTGCTTTCCAATATTAATACACAGTACGTGGCGATATAAAATGCATGTATCCAAAGTGCACCACACCTTCCTTAATCCAAAGTGAAGCTCAGAGCCACTCTGATTTTTCCTCAATGTTTGTGCATAATAGGCTTAATTTTATTTAAAAGGATGACAGGACAGAAAAGAAGCAGGATACATCTCAATTTTAATTAGTAGCCGCTTAGATTAAACTTTATTCTCACTAATGTTTTGATACTTTCTACGATAATTCTATGTGTAGCTCCCGGAACTGGAAATATATTTTAAATTTAATGAATTCACTTACAACTGACCTAGGAAGGTGAAAGTTCTACAATTCATATTTTATCCCGAAGTGTTTAAAAGGTTTACAAGCTTGAATAATATGCGTAATACACAAAATTCAAAGCACATATCACTTTGGTTAAATGTTTCAATATATTATTCTAATCAGAAAGCCAAAATAGAAAAGGCTATACAAACAGTCTGCTGCAAAAGTTCTGTTGCATAGGAAATCAAAATTCTGATAATTTTTTCAATTCATTTCCCAAACTGTTGAAACTAGGCACAATGCAGAGGTCATTCCTTTGCTCTCCACAAAAGAGGGACACTTGCCACATTTTTCTCCCATCATGTGTGCTTACTGGAACTAAACTGACTAAGACTCAAAGGAGAGTTTTTATTTGTCTTCTAAAAAGGACACAGATGTGCAAAGAAGAAAAACAGATAGTGAAAAGGCTCCACTTGCAAGAATACTTGGCATGAAATTACAAAAACACTAAAATAATAATTTAATAGTGTTGCCAACAGAATTTCTGGATGCAATCTGTTATGCAAACAGTTCCTAGTAACAATCCTCTGAAGAAATCAAATTGCTGTCAGAAAGGTACTCTTGCAAATCTTCTAGACTTCATACTTCATAAAAATATATTACTTAAAGGAACGCATTAGGATATAAAAAAATCAATATTTAGACCTCTTTCAAGCTTTGCTGAAAGTGTTTGCAACTTTTTAGCTTAAGTCTTAGTGAACTGCTATAATAAATACAATATTTTTCTTTTATTAATTTAGAAACTTAAATAATGTTCTTATTGCATTCCAGTCTGATTTCTTCATTATTAATATGGAATGGTTCTAATTGCAGGTACATCAATGACATGTAGTACTCAGATTTTCCTAAACAAATCTGAACGTTGGATAATATTGCTCCTATGTTATGTTCTGGGGGGTTTTTTTGGTTGGGTGTTTTTGTTTTTTTTTTTGAGGAATATGAAAATGTGCTGGGAAAAAACATTCAGATAAGACTTAGGAAAACAATGAAAGTAGAAGCATTCTGTTAGATGATGACTAGCTAAAACAGTATTGCTGATTAAAGCAGAAGTGCTTTGTGTTTCTGGAGCCACCAATTACAACTATGGTACAATATTTAAATATGTTAATGGGTGTTACTACAATGGATTTTACTGCTCCTGTTCTATATGATTTCATATTATATAAAACAGTTAACAGTGTGAATTTGTCTTCAGAACTAATTCTCTCTCTATTAAAGAGATTAATGATATTTTCTCATATCAGCTCAGTACACTGCCTGTTATTAAGTACTGTTATCCCCGGGATAACCCTGGGAGTTAGAGATTTAGCTGTTGCTAACAATAAGACCACCTA
This sequence comes from Eretmochelys imbricata, assembly GCF_965152235.1. Taxonomy (NCBI): domain Eukaryota; kingdom Metazoa; phylum Chordata; order Testudines; family Cheloniidae; genus Eretmochelys; species Eretmochelys imbricata. The sequence goes on from NC_135577.1 coordinate 117,413,684, forward strand.
ATCATTTACTTTTTAACATAAAATTTAAGATTTCTAAATATTTAAAAGTATAGTGAACTATATTTTAACACCCTGGCAAGGATCTATTTAAAGCCTACAGATATTAAAAATAAATCTAGAGCCTAATTATCAGATGTGCTGAACAGCCACTGAATTCAGTAGGTGTTGTGGGTACTCGGCAATCCTGAAAATCAGGCTTTTAATTAATCTGCAAGGACATGCTGTATCTCATTCTTGGAACGCAAGCTGTTTTTTTTGTTTGTTTGTACAGTGCCCTGCACAACAGTGACTTGAACTCTCTCTAACTACACACTAACACAATACAAATAAATAATACCACCGCAGTTGTGCTGTGGTGTGAATCCACAGCAGCTACAGAGACTTCAGTGAAGCTACTCTAGATTTTCCGTGGTGCACCAGAGAGCATAATCTGCTCCTTTGTTTGTTGTATTTCCTCTTTACCAATCCAGGAACTGTAGAGTTATTTTGTTCTTTGCTGGCAGAAAAAAAAAGACTAACCATTGATAAGACTTATGTACACCAAATCCCTTGGTAACAAAGTCTATGTTTCTCAGCAGTAGTCACGCCAGTAAACACCAATACTGTACTAGGAAAAGAACTGTTCACAGACCAAAAACCCTGCAACTGCATCCTGCACCCATAAAATGAAAAACAAACAGTTTTGGAATGAAGTTACAAGAAAGGATTAATTTGACCCTCGCTCCCCAGTATCTTCAACAAGTGGGGGAAAGCAAAAACCAAAACACAAAGCCAGATAAATCTGATCTCTCTGACAGGGCATTCACCGCTATTGTTTTCCCTTAATCTGCTGCAGATATTTTGTTCAATACCACATGATGGAAAGTTCACATTTTCAGCCACCCGGATGCCACCATACTGCCAAAAAAACCTTGGCCCAATTCTGTACCACTGGAGTCAATGACAATTTTGCCACTGGGATGGGAGCAGGGCCCAGTCCAAATTTGGACCCTATATTGCCAGTGCCAGTAATTTCAAAAGTTTCTATCCTGAGTTAATGACAATTTAGCAGTGCAACAGCCTTCTGATATGTATAATTTTTTTAAACAAAATATTAGTACTTTTTAAAAACAAATTTTTCCTGCCTCTTTGAAAACTATTAACTCTAGAGATCAGCATCCTTATGTGAATGTCCAGGATCCTGTACCACACATCCTAAATTGGTCAGTTACTAGTACTGCACTTGCAGCAGCTTTTCCCTCCCCTTTTGATTTGACCAATGACACCAGAACATCATCCATAACTGGCAGGTAGCACAAAGCTTTGAACAGGGAGATCGCAATCTGACATTACAGCCTATGACAAACTTGTTTCCCTTTTAATTTTTTTAAGGCATAGAAGTCTAATAAATTTATGACCCAAAATAATGGAAAGCTGAAACCACCCTTGAAACAACACAACCTGTAAGAATTATTGTCCCACTGTAGCATAATAATCCACAAGGGAAAACATTTTCAAGGGACAAATCTCTTAATTAGAGGGCCTGAGGGCCAAAACCTCCCAAGTGCTGAACACTTCTGTGAATATCTTCCTCCACATTGAAGGAGCGAGCAAATTTCATGACTTCATGCTGTATCGATCTCTATACAGCTCAAGACAATACAATTTTGGGTTTACACTCCAGAGGGGGTGTGCACCTGAGTGCCTGGCAATTCCCTGAGCTGTCTTCCCACACCGAGCTGATTGCAGACTCTGTGTGATTCTACAGCTGGATGTGTCTCTACCTGTGTGCGCACGTGCGCACAGCAGGACAGGGTAAGGGAGTCCAGGCCTGTGGAACAGGCGGGCTCAGGGGGGCCCAGTAGATCAGGTGGCACCATGGAAGGGGGGTCCAATCCATCACAGTGTGTCTACACTTATAACGCAACAGTAGCGCCACAATAGTGCTTTGGTATAGACACTACCTACGCTGACGGGAAGTGTTTTCCCATAGGCTTAGGTAATCCACCTCCCCGAGAAGCTGTAGCTAGGTCAACAGAAGAATTTTTCCGTAGACTTAGTACTGTCTACACCTGGGGTTAGGTTGGCATTGCTACATCTCTTATGGGTAGGGATTTTTCACCCCGAGAGATGCAGCTATGCCACTGTAAGTTCCCAGTGTAGTTCAGCCCTGTGTCAGAGTTCTCACTACAGGCAGCCAGAACTGGGGCAGGGCAGACATTGTCCTGTCTGGTCCCATGGAACTTAACAGAAAAAGTGACCAGAACCAGAAGACGCAGAACCCTCCCGCTCCTATTGATCTATGCTACCAGGGAGCAAATTGGGGGCCAGAGCTGCAAAAAAATATGGGACCTCCGTAAGGATAGGCTTGGGGTCACTTTATTGTGGTGGGGAAAATCCCACCCCCAATCCACCTCAACAGGACAACACGGGCAACTCCACAAGAGAATTCTTGCAGAGATTCCCCATTAAGTCACCTCGTATGGTTAAAAGCTGCAGGAAAAGATAATGTGGGCCATATTTACGATTCTATAAAAGACTGGGATTTGTCTGTAACAAAGGACACGTTTTTCTCAAGAAAACTAATTGAATTTTAAAAATTGGAAGAGACATTTTAAAAACAAAAAGAACACCGCCACTTTATGTATCATTCACCCTACAAAAATTATTCATAAAACAGGAGGGTGGATAGTAGGGTTGGGAAATATTAAACAAAACATTGCATCATTCGCAAAAGCTTTCATGTACAACAAAAAGGATTACTGACTAAATGAAAATATCCCTTGATTAAAGCGAATTAATATTCCACCTGGAAAATACTATGCAAGCCTCTTTGTTTTTGAATGACCTCTGGGCCAAGTACAGATCACAGACTAACCAGTAAGTCAATCGAAAACCAAGTCTCACTCTTCCAAAGCTCTCTCTCGGGAACTCTAGCTAAACAGTTAAAAAGCTCTGTTTCCATTCAACCCAATATGTAGGGGTGGAAAAGCTTTTCAAAACATTAAAGAGAAACAAGTGAGGTCTGTTACCATTCCAAGAAGCAAATTAAGGTCTAAATTCTGAGATTGTCAAGCACCTGCAACTTCCATTAAAGTCAGTGGTGCTGGCTGTGCTCAGCACCCCTCAGTGTTTGGCTCTAATGGTAGGATAACCAGTTTTACCAGAATTCGCTGCTTTGGAACTTTTAAAACCATTACTGCCTTTTTGTATATTTGTTATGTTATGTCTTTATAGCTCACAGCAATAGTATAAATACATTTTAGAGGGCTATTATAATACATGTTCCTGCAAGCAGTTCATCTGAATGCTGCTGAAGTACCAGGTTTAAATAATAACTGGCAAGCCACTTTTCCTTTACAAATATTAGTATGGAGAAGGAATAATGTTAAAAAAATATTTAATAAAGGGCCATAATTGCTGTATTGAAGGTTTGCATATCCAGTGAGAAAAGAAATTAAAACAGTGAAAAATGGAACAATGAATCAAAGTGATCTGGGATAATCTTACCCATTTTGATAAATTCATCCAGGAGCTAAAAAGAATAGTTTTAGTTTGGATTATTTCAAGTGGCATAGATTTGTTTGCTAAATTGTTCTTAAAAACTGCATCATACTACGTGAAACTAAAAGTTACTCTAATTAATTAACTAAATAATAAAGGAAAATTAAACGCATGGCATTCCAAAGAGAACAACAACTTTATTTTATCTGTTTCTGACTGGAATCTAGTTAGCTATAACTCACATTGTACCATTAGATCTGGCCTGAATTTTCCTAAAAGGTCATCCCATAGCCTGGCTGATGACATATTTGTACATAGATGACAAGTATATTATAGAAGAGGTAAGCTAATAAGTAGGCCATAAAACACGCACACACTCTCTTCCACCAACTTAAACCTAACATAGCCAAACTGAATTCTTCCTTTCCTCCCAAACTGACCCCACTCCCACAATGCTATAACTGCTGACAACACCAACATCCACCCTGCCACCCAGACCCATAATTTGGTCCAGATTCCATCTCCCCTGACCATCACATCCAGGCTTTGTTCAAATCTTTGTTTCTTCCTCCTAATACTTCTAAGACGCCACCTTCCTTGTGAAGGGGATGTTCCACTCACATGCTGGGAAAGGCTTAATATGAGGCCAATTAACCAGCCTGCAAAGTCTGGCGGGTGGGGCAGGCCTAATTAGAAATAAAGCCCAGGGCTTGTTTCCATAAAAAGCTGAGTGAATCCATTTGAGGGAAGGAGATCTAGAGGAGAGGAGGTAGAGAGTTCCCGTTCTCTGGGAAGCAGTATGTAAGAAGACTGAGAAGGATAGTACAGGCTACTGCCCAGGCAAGCTGACAGGCTACTGCCCAGGTAAGCTGCAGGCCTAAGTGGAGCCAGGGGCCCTGATGCGCTGTAGCCTGCCTGTACCCCTGAGTAAGGGAAGGAGGATTCCAGTCTCTGGGCTATGGGATTGATGGAGGCACAGAAGCCTCTACTTAGGTAGGAAGACAGTATATAGTAGCAGAGGCATGCCTATGATGAGATGGTTGCTCACTGAACCTATCCGGAATGAAGGCTTGGTTAGTATCTATTTCTGTAAATGACTCTGTGGGACAGAGCTCTGCAAAGGGACCTGTCTGGAAAGCCAGGACACTCCTATGGCCGGAGTAGGCCAAAGGACAGTGAGGGAAACTGAGGCAAAGGCTGCTGCAACACCACAGCCAGCCAGGAAGAGGAGTGTTGGGGTGACAACTTTGCCACCCCCTCACATCTCAAACATTGTAACTTGCTCCCATCTAGTCTATCTAGCCCTCCCACAATCCCTCCACTTCTATATATGAAATTCAAGCTTCTCGGCCTGACCTTCTGAACCATTAACAGCTTTTCTACTTCCTATATATCCGTTCTATCCTCTCACCTCCTGCCCTCTCCACACCACTAATGACACTAGCCTCATATGCCCACTTGTCCACAGTCTTCAGCCAAGATATTCCATAATGACTAGTGATTTTGTGTGCCCAACTTCAAGATGGGTGTCCAACAATTTATTTTAAAAAAAAAATAATAATTTAAAAATACCCCTTTACGGTGTCTGAAGTTGGGTAGACAAAAATTGGGGCACCCAGTCATCCATCATTTTGAAAAACTTGCCTGGGTGCTTTCTTCCATGCTGTTCCTTATCAATAGAATGTCCTCCAAATTAATCCTGAATAAATCTCTTCTTCTATGACTATACAAAATTGGCAATTTGACAATGGAAAGATTAAATACAATTTGAAACCAACAATCTGTCAAGGGGGGGGGGGGGGATCTAAAATGGTATATAAATGTTGCATGTTTTGATGGTACCCCCTCTTCCCTCAGCCATCACACTTTGCCTGTCTGTGTGGGACTGTGTATTTTTCACCCCCGAGTGTGTATCTTTACTTTGCTTTAGTACATTGCCCTCTCCTGCTCCCTTCATCTGCTTCTTGGTCCTCCTAGAGTAAAGCTTTTGGGGGCATGGCTGCCTCTTATTATGCGTTTATACTGTGCCAGACACAGAGTGCGCGTTATCTAAAGTGGGACCACAAATATGACAGATGAAGAATAATCTACACCACCCTTAAATGGACGTAATCTCAGAATTGGCAATATATGTATTTATGCCTTTCCAAGCTGCATTACAAACTTTCAAATGTTCAAGTTTCAAAACAAAAGGTTAGATACGGGCCCGGGGCAGGCGGAGGGATGGTTAATTTTATGTCCGGTACTAGACTTTATTCTCAACTGCAAGTTGCTGTTTTTGAAACAAAAGAAGCTAATGACTCGGCAAAAGGCAGACATTTTATACCCCAGAACCTGAACTCATTCTTTCAAAGCAGACCGTTCAGATCTGTAGAGTTTTTCAGTACTGTTGAACTCTTAGTATCACTTTAGTTACTCAATGAATGTTTACATAACAGATTTAAAAAACACCACATGGATAAATGAGTCATATGGCCACACACACTACCACCTCTGAGGATCCAGATGTCATGGTAACCACAAGAGGAAAGAGAGAGAGAAGCTTGTGACGTTCAAGTAAAAAGATTGAGTTTGTCAGTAGGGGCTTATTCACCCTAGTGTTTTATAGTGGACTAACACATTGGAAGTTATCTTAATTTAAAGAAAAAAAGGAGAGATGAATTTAGGTATTTGTGAAGTGTCAATTACTGCAGTATATTTTGCATGCGTACAAATGGAAACACTTTCAAGATGGATGTTTTAAACTTAGCTAATTTTTGTTTTGTTTTCAAGTGCACTCATCAACGGTTACATAGACAGCTACAGCACTCAGCACTACAACATGCTTGCTTATCGCAACCATACTATTAACAATATTTTGTACTTTTTAAGATACCACACTACGATCAAGAAAAAAGTTAGCGTCATTAGGTAGTTTCACTCCACAACTGTAAAATATCACTTTTTCAAATGTCAGAAGGCTGAGACAACACTTGCAACATTTTAATGAATGCTGGCTTTAAACTGATAGTACTGAGTCAAATTGGGACCCAAAGTTTAAGGTTTTTTAATATGAAATTTTTAACATACCTAAGTGTAACAGGATGTTTAACTTTCTGAAAGTGAAATTTTATTAACATCACAGGAACAGCGATTTTTCAAGTTTTCGAACACCTGATGTGTTTTACCTACAGATCCAAAAAAATAACAACGTTCGTTTTGCTCAAAAGCGAAAGGATACGAGGTGTTCCTTCTGTCCTACACACCAAGTAGAGACATGCAGCAATTACATGGGTCATCTTTCTCCCACGGGTTAAGTGCTTGCTCACCGCCATCTTGAAAAAGTTAAAGGCAGTATCAAGACAATGCTGGTTGAGTTGCAACTGGTTTCCCAAGTGATGAATCTGACGTTTCCCTAAGAAAAGAGAGAAAACTCTTAAAACAATTTTGTAATTAATCCACTTTTTAACAAAGGCTCAAACTTCAGAAAAACTCTGCTTAGCAATTCAAATTACTTGGCATTTTGTTGCAGAAGAATGTCTTTCTTTTAATAAAATAAAGAAAGACTAAGGCTGCATATAATATAGTAAGTTATTTTCAACACAGAACAATTTCTTAGATCATATAGCTCCATGGAGATTATGCCCTACGTTTTCAAATGTGTCCGCTATTTTTGGGCACTCCATTTGAGACATTAGACTGATTTTCAGAGGGGGCCCAGCATCCCACTGAAGTCAACCAGCATTTTGGTACTCAGCACCTCGGGGGGGGGGGGGGGGGGGGGAGGATCAGGGCCTAGGTCTCAATTTGTGCAGAATTGAGGCAACCACATTAGTAAACATCAAAACCGTAGGTCCATCCTTCTTCGTTTGGATGAGATAGCATCCAAAGTGTGTTAGACACTTTTCCAAACAGAGGAAGATTTGTCCCAAAGAGCTGGAATCTGGCACTTGATCAGCTTCAGAGATGAAGTTCTAAAAAAAATCTTATTGTGGTACACAACTTTAATTGCAAAAAAATTATACACTTTGTGGCAAATCACCCAAAACTGATGAAATATGTAGTTCTCTTAACAACACACCAAAGCCATAAGGAAAGGAGCTTATGTCAAAGCTTATTCATGGTTGTCACTGATAGGGCAGAACTTCCTTCCTCTGAACATATTCAGAGAACAGGCTTCATTTAAGGTTTAGCTGCCAAACTATGTTGATTCAGGAAAACAAATGTACATCTCTTCTAAGGTGAAGGCACTTTAGATGAGTCATGACAGGAAGTGGCACAGCTGCTAAGACAGCCATGAAAAGCAAGGTCTAGCCCTCTCTCAAAGCTCTAGCTATGGGAAACCATGCTAAGAAGGGAATGTGAGGCTGACTTGGTGGAAAAGATGGGAAAAGTCATGACGAAAAGCATTGGGTTCACTAACATAATCAATGGGTCAGACAGTAACACGAAAAACCACACTTTAGTTCAGTACACCAGACAGATGTTTCCACTACATGTTCTTACAGGAAACATGCATCCATTAATTTCACAGAGATATTACAAACTTATAAGCATATTTTATGAGGTGAGTGTAAAGTTTGCCACAGGGCTTATCCACAGTTTTTTCAATTAAGGCAATACAACAGTGACAACATAATTGTCACAAAACTAACATATCTGTAATTCTTTACTTTGTGGCACCTACTAATCAGGCCCTTCATACATAAGCACCACTAACCATATGTTAAGGGCGATGCATAGTATCTGAAAAACCTTTAAGTAAACAAGAAAATTCTGACTTGGTTCCTGTAAAGACACTCACTGAAATCTAACTATGGTTCAGTGTAACTCATCCCAAGCAGAAAGTTGCACATAAACAGAGAAAAACAGAACTATGTCAACTTCACCTATGCACCAATAGGAGTTATGTACACTCATCAGCCCATAACTGCTCTGGGCAATTATGCCTCACCCCATTTCTGTATTAGACAGGAAGCAAAACAGGTTTCATCTCCAAAGTTTTTTCAGGTATGTATTATATAAGCTATTGGGAGCTGATCCAAAGCCAACTGAAGTTAATAGGAGTTTTTCCAAGAATTTCAGGTCCTTGGTAGCCAAAATATTTCAAATATAGTCTTCTCCCAAAATTAATTTACTGGCTTACATCTCCTCTCTTCCCCTTCATTGTGTTTTCTCCATAGCCTGCACCCTTCCAACAAAACGTCCTCTATTTGTACCAGAGACTTCTCATTCCTCCTTGTTTCCATCTTGCCCTTTTATTCAGGGATCTGCATTAAACTCCTCTCATTCTACAAGCCCATCATATCAACAACCTTACTTGTGTCTAAGAATTGTATACGACTCCCTCTGAAAAACACTGACGCCTGCAGAAGTCCCAAGAGACAATTACTTAGGTGCTCCTTTTCCCCAGGAGCTGAGTGCAATGACTCTACGGAGCTCCACACCCAGGTTGATACTGGGGCAATTAGGAAATAAAAAAATAAATATTGGAGAACCAACTAAATTGTCAAATAATAATATTGTTAATTAAGGAAATGCAGCAACTGTACAAAAGTGTGTTTGGAGTGTGCATAAGACGCTCACTGATCTGGAAAAACAACCCATTTGGGAAAGATGATCTTTTACTAAGCACTCTATTCAATAATCTTTGTGGGTCTAGTGGAAGATTTAATTCTATGTACTAGCATTTCTTCAGCTTGCTTTTGCACATTTTGTTGGTAGTGCACAACACAGAAAAGTAAGATGCTAGAGCAAGAATACTGTAGCACTGCAATCCACCATCAAAAGGACCAATTTCACTCAATGTAGGAAACCTAGAACAAGGAAGAGAATCTTGGAGAGTGGCTACAATGCTTTATGCTGGAGATGTCCTTGCCCCCACCTATAGCACTGGAGGTGGAAGTGTTCTTCTGTTTACATTGTGACCAAGCTCTCAAAGATGTGTATTAACATTTTGCAATCAGTTTCCTATTTCCTTATAGGAAACGAGAGAAGTCATCTTCAATGAAAAACAAAACACCATAAACCCACAGAAGTAGTAAATTCCATTTTCCCCAGTAAACCTAGTATGAGGCTGATATAATTTAAAACAGTGTGGGAACATGAGTGTTTCTGGTTGGATTTATCAATAGCGAAAAGTTCACAGTTACCACCAAGTAGGTAAAAACTTTCAGACTCTCCATCTAACTTGCTCTTCATTTCAAAGAGGTGGCTTGACGTTTTCTTGGCCTCACTATTTACATGCAAGGACTCTGCCACCTCATGTAATAAGTTAGTTCACCCTTGCCCTTTAATGCCACTTCTTTGGACAGGTTTCAGAGTAACAGCCGTGTTAGTCTGTATTCGCAAAAAGAAAAGGAGTACTTGTGGCACCTTAGAGACTAACCAATTTATTTGAGCATAAGCTTTCGTGAGCTACAGCTCTGAAGTGAGCTGTAGCTCACGAAAGCTTATGCTCAAATAAATTGGTTAGTCTCTAAGGTGCCACAAGTACTCCTTTTCTTTTTACTTCTTTAGACAGTATTTCCCAAAATACTAACTGCCAAATCCAACAGCTTTAATGGTAGGAAAGTAAACTAAAATCACACAGAAATTGTGCCCATTCTCTACCCAGGTCTTTAAATCATAACAATCACACTGATCAATGCAGATCTTTCTTTCGCTTTCTGTTCAGGTTGTGCCCTATAGCGATGTGATGACTCACCAGTGCGCACCTCCAGCTGGTTGTCTTGGAATTACCTCTTTTCCAGCTTTCAGAGTGCCCTCTTCAGGCTGGTGGCTTGCCTGCCACTGACATCCATGTGCCTCTCGGACCCTGGTGCCCTTTACCCTGGGGTTCTGCCCCAGAAGTACTCCCATACTGTGAGTCTCCCCTCCCACAGGAACCCCCAACCCTCTAAACCCACCTTGCCTCAGTGGCTACTGCCAGTCATCATCCAGCCCCCTTTCCCTGGGGCCGACTGCAATCTGTAATGGCCACTCATCACTGGCAAGCGGTTAGGACCAGCTGCCTCTGCCTGTTCCCAGGCTGCCCCTCTGCAGCCCCAGTACCTTTCTGGGCCTTTACCAAGGCCTGCAGCCTGGGGGTTTACCAGGCTGGAGCTCCCCAGCTCCCTTTGCCCTTCCCTGGCACTGCTCCACTCTGCTCTAGGTACCTTGCTCCCAAGCAGCTAGCCCTTCCCACTCCAGGGCTAGAGTGACACTCCTCCAGCTTCTGGCCCACAGCCCTCTTATAAGGGCCAGCTGGGCCCTGATTAAGCCAGTCATACCTGTGGTCAGCTTCCCCCAGCTGTTCCTAATCCTTTCCACTGCTGCAGCCCTCTCCAGGGCTGCTTTTAACCCCTTCAGAGCCAGAGCGGGGTAACCACCCCACTACATGCCCATTTTAAACTTCAGTTTCTGTTAAGATGGGGCACAATAGTTGGCAATTAGGCTTCTAGCTTCTTATAAAGGGAACACAAAGTATCTTGTATTCCTTTTAGCTCCTTCCTATACGCCAAGACTGAAGCATCTTCACTTAAAAGATATCAAGAACAAACCTTACCTAGTAAATCTTGTTGTTGCCCTAACACACCAAAGCAGACTAATGTGTTTTGCCTATCTTCCATTCCATTCTGCCTACCTCACCCGTCTGATAACTTCCAGGGCTGTAATATGTAACTCTGAATTTGATTTGTTACCAATACTATAGCAATTTAACTTTTCACTTTTGAAGGGCAGGTGCCTGTAACCACCTAACTAGGGCATGAGAAAAGAATCTGCTGGAACAAATTTTCTATCCCATGCCCTTGTTGCCACAAGCACAAACAAATGAAATATGAGTAGCAAGTCTTCAGTGGATAAATATATATGGAGGGGAAGACTTGAAAACACATCCAATGAAGCCAAAATAAATACCTTCCAGACCAACAATAAACTAAAATTCAGTATTTAATACCACAGTAAATAATTGAATGGAGAAAGGAGAATAAATACACTACCTCCTTGAGGACTCGCTGCCTGAAGGCCGAGTACAAGGCATAAGCTGGCTATACTGCTTTGTAAAAATATGCAGATATCTCCTGGCTGTTCTCCTTACTCAAAGATGTTGCTACAGCTCTAGTGGAGTGGGTTACAATTTTATAAGGACAATTTACTCAATTCCTTGTAGGACTGGTAAATGCAAAATTTAAACCCCATAAGCAGGCCTATGAAGGAGGTTACAAAAAGTTTGAGCTTGATTCAAAGCTGAAGCAGGAACTAGTGGATTCAAAGAGGGGGCAGAGATGGTCTGAATGATAGGCAAAGATGCTAATGGCATCATTTTCTATGGACTGGAGGTAGAAAATATGGATGTCAAGAAGGCCTTGAGAGGAGTAATTAAAGCAGATGATGAGAGGAGGACCTGGCACAAGAATTTTCAGCATTAGAAGAAAAGAACAGTTTGTAGAAATGATGCAGAGAAATGGCAGGACTTACAACACTGTCTGGGTATGTGGGGCAAGGAAGGGGGAGGAGTCAAAGACAACTCCCAGGGTATGAATTTGAGTGCTGGAGAGGAAGGTGGTTGATGGTGAGGGTAGAAAAGCAGTTTGGTTTTGGTCACATTAAGATTTAATAGAACTTGTTAGCTCCATTTTTTTTAAATGTTTATTTTTTCCTCACTGTCTGAATAAATTAACGAAGGAAGAGAAAAAGGACACTGAAGGAGAGGAAGAGAAAAGAAAAAACTGAGTGGTGCATAGTGTGTGGACTGTAAGGAAAAGAAGGAGGATGTTGGATGATACAATCAATAAGCAGATGGAAAAGAACATCCGGAGTTCAAATAGTAAAAAGCAGGCTAACACTGACATCAAAGTGCTGCAAAGGGAGAGAGTGAGACCCGTCCCTGGGCCTCTTCCTGCTCCACTGCTGCAGTTCCCAGCCCTTGGTGGGGAAATCCCTGCTACTTCCCACATCTTGATGAGCTGCTGATGCTGTTTACTCAAACTAAGCTGTGTTAATCAGAATTTGTAAACTCAACTGTAAAAGGTTGATTGACAGGGGGAGGAATAGCTCAGTGGTTTGAGCATTGGCCTGCTAAACCCAGGGTTGTAAGTTCAATCCTTGAGGGAGCCATTTATGGATCTGGGACAAAAATTGAGGATTGGTCCTGCTTTGAGCAGGGGGTTGGACTAGATGATCTCCTGAGGTCCCTTCCAACCCTGATATTCTATGATTCTATGATTACTCTGTAATCCAAACTAATTTAGGTTGTTCATGATTAATTTTGAAAGCACATTTTTAATAGAAGTTGTGTTATCTGATCTTTTTTCACCCAAGAAGATTCTACTGCTGAGATAAAATAAATACATGTTTAATCCTTAAACAGCTGAAAGGCTGTCTTGCTAGTGAGAAGTGTGAACACACATTTATCTTTAATGAAAGGTATTCCTTAGCTATCTGGCATTAAAGGATTAGAAAGAAAAAAATCACTCCAAGCACTTCAAGACAGAGCTATTGATCATAACAGTGCATTGTTCTTCACTCCTATCAAAACTTATTTATGCTTGGTTTTAATCTCTCTATTTTGTTTGGACAGTGTTTTTACATCAGATCACGTTTATATTCACATTTTAAAATGGCATAATTATTCTTAGTGATTTCTACAATGCATGTCTACCATTTATAAGTCAGTTGTTACCCTTCCCACAACAGATGGCATGTTACTGCTGATCTGCACACTTACTCCATCACCCATCTACGTACGTCACTTCTAGATTGTTCTGGGCAGAGGAGGAGATTTGCTTATGACTAGTGATCCGACAGTTTTAGAAAAGATTGCTTTTTCCCCATGATTTTAAAAGATTTTTTCAGCCATGCCAAAAATGTCAGAACTTGCTCTACAGAAGTTATAAACCACATTGCATTTAACAAAAAATAAATTTCATAAATCAGCAAACTGAAGAAAATTCAAAGTTACAGCTCATTGTCCATAGATAATTTTCCCAGGCAAGTGCCATCAACTTCTGCAGAATCTGAACTTCTGTTTCATTTTAAACACTAAAAGCTACGTTTCTATGCTATGTAAAACCTTTCAATATAAACAAACAGAGTACAAATTGATGCAGTGGCGTCGGTCTGCTAGCAGTCAGCTCCAGTGACTGTGCAGATGGTGAGAGGTTTTCTAAACTGCAGCAGAGTGAAAACTAACAAGAGCCTTGAGTTCTTGAGAATCCTGTGGGCAACAGTGAAACTGAAAAGAATCCTGTTAATTACATTCTGCAGCAGTCTGGGAGACCAGGAACAGTAGCAGAGGAGCCAGGCGTTGGAGTTATGCAATGAGGAACTACAAACTTATGCTGGAGAAAGGATAGAGCAACAAAAATATTCCCCATTGCAGCAGCTATATAGCTGAGACAGAGATAGATATAACGCTCCATATCTCAGCAGCCACGAGCCTAGAGGAAAAGGAGTAACAGATACTCCTCCAATCAAGTCACAGAAACCATGGGTCTTCAGATTTATCAGATGCCTACTAGATGGAGGCTGATATGAAAGATGAAGAAGCCTCTGGGAGGTCCAGGGGAAAACACCCTGGCACATAAGAATGACCATACTGGATCAGACCAGTGGTCCAGTATCTTGTCTCTGACAGTGGACAGTGTTTCAGAGAGAATGAACAGAACAGGGCATCTAGCCCAGTATCCTGTCTTCTGGCAGTGACAAGTGCCAAACACTTCAGAGTGAATGAACAGATCAAGGCAATTATCAAGTGATCCATCCCATCATCCAGCCCCAGCTTCTGGCAATCAGAGGTTTAGGGATGCCCAGGGCATAGGGTTGCATCCCTAACCATCTTGGTTAATATCCACTGATGTGCCTATCCTCCATTAACTGATCTAATTCTTTTTGAATGAGAGTCAACAATGTGATGCACTTGCAAAAAAGATTAATATTCTGGGGTGTATTAACAGGCGTGTCATACACAAGACACAGGAGGTAACCGTCCCACTCTACTCAGCACAGGTGAGGCTTGAGCTGGAGTACTGTGTCCAATTCTAGGTGCCACACTTTAAGAAAGATGTGGACAAATTGGAGGGAGTCCAGAGAAAAGCAACAAAAATAATAAAATGTTTAGAAAACCTGACCTGCTAGGAAAGGTTAAAAAAGTAGGCATGTTTAAGTCTTAAGAAAAGAAGACTGAGGGGGAATCTGATAGTCTTCAAATATGTTAAGGGCTGTTATAAAGAGGACTTATCCTCCATGTCCACTGAAGGTAGGACAAGTAGTAGTGGGCTTAATCTGCAGCAAGGGTGATCTATGTTAGATATTAGGAAAAGCTTTCTAACGATAGCAAAGCTCCGGAATACGCTTCCAAGAGAGGTTGTGGAATCCCAATCACTGGAGGTTCTTAAGTACAATTTAGACAAACACCTGTTAGGGATGGGTCTAAGTTTACTTGGTCCTGCTTCAGTGCAGGGGGCTGGACTTAATGACTGAAAGGCTCCTTCCAGACCTACATTTCTATGATTCTATGGTGGATGAGGAGGCAGAAAACATAATGGGGGGGTGGGGGGGGTTGATGAGAAAATAATAGAGTTACTGAAAACTACACAAGAGATAAACATTAGCTACAATGGAAAGATAAAGAAAGAAAAGTGAAGGGAAGCCAGGAAGGAAAAGGAGGTATAACAAAAGTAAGATGTCTAAAGTTTAATACAGATTTAGAACATTTTATATATAAAAGATGATTGACAGCAGTGCCCAGCTGTTCTATTCCCTCACACAGAAGAGGGCTCGTGGCACAAAACTTGGTCCTGAGGGTAGTAGGTGTCAGGTAATTTTTCTTGAAGTCCTAATTAAACTCTATCCTTAATTTATCACCTTCCAACTGGTGTGGCAGAGCTCCGACCTTGTCCCCATGGGTCCCACGCTTCCAGGGCGGTTTATGCTAGCTTCAGAGGCTCACAGCAAGCCTCCACATAGCTCCTCTCTCTCTAGGGCCAGGAATACAGTTTACTGAGCCCTTTTCATCATAAGCCAGCAAGGAGGTTGGTGAGAGAACTCCCACAGTCTCTGTTGCTCCTACAGCCTCATAACAAAACAGTTTAGCCTCCTGTCCTGACAGGGGCCTGTTTTCCCCTCCCAGGAGGTGTTTCTGTAGTGGTGGGTTGCATGGGAACCTGGGCCAGCCCTCTACTCTGAGTTCCGGCCTAGGGACCCTAATGGTAGCAGCTGTTGGCAGCCAACCTTTTACTGCCAGAGTTGCTACATTTCCCTGGGCCACTTCTCTCCTGCTTCTCCCTTCTTCACCCTTACCAATGACTTGAATGTGTCTTTATTAACCAGCCCTTCAACCGCATTTCCTCTCCTCTGCCTGACCGGAATGAGCCCTCTTATAGTATCAGAGGGGCTTAATTAGAGTCAGGTGGTCACATTAGCTTAATGGCCTCACCTGACTCTTTTTAGGTTAATTGGAGTCAGGTGTTCTCATTAGCCTGGAGCAGCCCCTGCTCTGGTCAGTCAGGGAACAGAAAACTGTTAATCCAGTGGCCAGTATATCTGCCTTCTGCTACTCTGCTGTACCCAACTGGCCTGGGTCTATCACACTGGATATTGCAGTTACAGATGTTACATATGAATTTCACTACATGTAAATGATGGAGAAAGTTAATGACTGAGCTTCAGCCTCCACGTTTAAATTTCCTTTCTTTTAACTGTTAGTCTTAGATTAAAAATAAATTCAGGCTAAATTGCAATGAGTCTTGGCTGTAAAATGACGTGCCCTGGTGATGTTATTTATCAAACCAGTCTTGAATGCTATCTGTTGCGGCTTTGAACTGAAAGATTTGTGCTTAAAGAGTGTGTGGCACATATTTCAGAAGAATTACAATTCCAAAATTTCTTCAGATTTTCAGACTGCGCAAGCAAAGATTTCTTAAAATGTAATATGAAACCTATGTACTTCAGCATGGCTGGTATGCCCCATAACAGAAAATAGTGTTAGCCCATTTATATGGGTAATGTCTGTCTGAATATGAAAATACATTTAATCCTTGCCATTCATTTGAATCTACTCACACTTTTGCATCGATGACCTCTCTGGAAGGAAGGGGGGGGTCTTTGTTCTTCCCTTACATTCCTAATCTAGCAAACAAAAAGCAGAAAAACAAACAAAAGAACATAGAAACAGCCACACTGGGTCAGACCAAAGGTCCACCTAGCCCAGTATCCTGACTTCCGACAGTGGCCAATGCCAGCTGTCCCAGAAGGAATTAACAGAACGTAATCATCAAGCGATCCATCCCGTCACCCATTCTCAGCTTCTGGCAAACAGAAGCTAGGGACACCAGCCCTCCCATCCTGGCTAACAGCCATTGATGGACCTATCCTCCATGAATTTATCCAGTTCTTTTTTGAACCCTGTTGTAGTCTTGGCCTCCACAACATCTTCTGGCAAGGAGTTCCACAGGCTGACTGTGCATTGTGTGAAAAAATACTTCTTTTTGTTTGTTTTAAACCTGCTGCCTATTAATTTTATTTGGTGACCCCAAGTTCTCGCATTATGAGAAGGAGTAAATAACACTTCCTTATTTACTTTCTCCACACCAGTCATGATTAGAATAGTCCGCCACCTGAGGAGGCACCTGTGGTGCTGGTGGGCTCACTTGATCTTTAGCTGTTGGGGCTGCTTCGGGTACTGATGGCCCTAGAAAAGGTCAGGGAACCCCTGCCACTTCCCAGAGTTCGGGGCAAATCTAGCAGGGCTGAGGGGGTCTGACCTCAGTGGTACCACCGTGAAGCCCCAAAGTGGGCGCATGGCCTGAAATAAGTCCTTTGCTCACAGTTCCCTTGTTTTTCGGTGCCAGGGGGCTCCTTTTCTTTTGCCCCTTCTTCAGCACCGGCGAGGGGAAATGGTGCTGGGCGGAGCTGGTGCTGGTGGTGCGCTCCACACCAAAGGCGAAGTACTCAGCGTGGGGTCCACAGTGGAGGGCTCCAATACAGGAAAGCACAGCCTCCATGAGGAGGGCCTTCAAGCGGATATCCTGCTCCTTCTGTGTTTGAGTTCGAAAGTTTTTACAGATCCGACACTTATCTTTCCTATGGGATTCCCCCAAACACATCAGGCAGCTGTCATGGGAATCCCTGATAGGCATTTTCCTGCTCTATGTTGAGCATGACTTGAAGCCGCCGGGAGAGCGGGGCATGCCCCGTTCGGGGACAAACTCCCAGCCAGAACTCTACGTATACTAACCTAACTCTACTAAACTATGTACAGATAAGAGAACAAAAGGCTATAAAGAACCGCTAATGCTTTTGCAATCTGCAAGACAAGACACTCCAACCAACCGTCACGGTCGTTAAGAAGGAATTGAGAGGGCATGGGTCAGTGGTGCTTAATATACAGATGCATGAGCGCGGCACTCAAGGGGGTGCCGCAGCCAACCCCACGGATACTGCTAAAGCAGAAATCTCCGACAACTGTGCATGTGGGCGTGCACGCACCTAGAATGGAATCGACATGAGCAAGCACTCGAAGAACAAGATCATCCTCTAAATATGGATATCCAGAATTAGTTAAATTATTTATACTCCGTATTCCCTGGGGCTGTAAGGCATGGAGAAGACTTCTGCTGAAAATGAGTACTGGCTAAAGACAGGATGGCCAATATGTAGAAGCATTTGGTTAATTTACATATTGATGGTCATGTGGTTGCCTATCAGAGCTCATTGCAGAGATGAAGACTCCTCTGCGCTGAGACTGTAAATGCTCCTAAGGACTGGACTTTGCTTGACAAAAGGAAGAACCTTTACTGAATTTACTTTGGGAATGAATCCTATGATAGCTGTGAGAACAATTTGTCTGAATTAAAAATATAATACTGGATATCATTAGAGAAAGCTCCCATCTTCATACGATTGTCAGATTAAAGTAGACTTTAATAATGGCTATCTTCAATGGATGGAATATAGGATGACAACTTATTGGGGTGAATTGGGGTAGCATTATAAGAACCATTATGAGGCTCCAAGGTTGTGCTCTATGACCTTGTGGTCTGGAATCAGGGTATTTGTCTCAAGGAAGCATTTAATGTGAGGATTTGTATAGACCTTTTTCTTTTTCTCCAATTTAATCATGAAAATCATTCAGGCTCATTAACATAATAGAACTTCTTAGGGAATCACCTATTTGAATATAATTATATAACTTGCCTTGTGGTATTCTCTGTTAATGATTTTTTTCCTTTTAAGAAGGAATCTCTTTGCTTCACTTTTCTTATATTCCAACTCAGAAGCCTTTTTGGGTTGAAAAGTTAAGCAAAAAAATGCTGCCAGTTGACTGATGAATGATTATATAAATCAATCACCTTTAGCTTTTTTATTTTCATCAGTTATAGACCAAGGTTTTCAAACCTGAGTGCCTGAAGGTAAGCTTCTAAATACATTTTAGGTTCCTAAATGTAAGACTGTTTTTCAAAAGGTGCTGAGCAACTGCATCTCACACTGAAGTCAGAGATTTCAGCCCCATTTGTGGATGAGCAATAGCTCCTTGCTACTCAGCAGATCTACCAAAAAGCAGAGGGGCAAATTGTTACTACTTATTTAGGGTGTCTAGTTTGCAGTTTAAACCAATAATCACCAATGCAAAAACTGGAGAATCCATATTTATAAAACTCACACCAAAAAATTAATTTTTGAAATGCTGCACTTTCCATTTCAGAAAATGTCTTTTTTTTAACTAGAAAGTATGAAACAAGAAATATATCCATGATTTATTATCAGAAAACGCTCAAAGCAAGCCAGCATTTGATTTTTATTTCATATCCTACAGTTACAATGTTCAATTGACGACAGAAAGAAGTATAGCTGATTAATTCTTTTTTGATTAAAAGAAAAATGTAGACAGCTCTCACTTCTATTTGTGTAAATCTAAAATAATATATATTATACCCAGAGTGGTTATGACAATGACAATATTTAAGCTTTTAAGAGCATTACCAGTTATAAGCCTGTTTTCAGTTACTCATAACTTTCTATATTTTTAAACCCATTTGTCTGATGTGTTCTAGGCTTAGTCTCTGTCCATTGATGGTCCATTCCCTCCATGTTTGCTTAAAAATGGGTCAGGTGTTTGAGTACAAGGACAACAAACCTCACTATTTGATAAGAAAGTATTTACAGCTCCCATGATTTCCCATCCTAATGCAATTCCCAGAGCCTGACCCTTACTAGCTTGTTTCCCCAGATAACTTGTCTCCTAGGACTCTACATAGTGGAGCTATCATCCTACCGGCAACTCATACTTAATACGGAATAGCTTTGGAGAAAACTGAATGGAACTTGGTTTTTCTATGTATGATCCTTCCCCCGGTTCAAAGACTTCCTAAGTAGGGGAAACAGCCATAAGCTCACTGAACAGAGTACAACAGAGGGGGGAAAAGTCAGGCATTAGAGACTTAGAATTTCTATAGAAGCCTCCTCCTGTAGCAAATTGGAATTTATCTTACCTTCAAAAGTCCGAAGCTTGTGTACCTAAACTAAATGCCATCCAGCAAACATAATTCTAAAGTTACTTCCAACTTATATATACATACATGATTCTTCAGTCTGAGTCCCTTTGATGAAAGATGTATGAGGCAGCTATTGTTATATCCGCTACTATTTGGCAGAGGAGTAGGGGCCTTGTAAGTCAACTTCCCAATGAAGAAATCACTGGTCTGTAGTATGGGTATAGTACTAGTGCAACTTATTGTATTTACACATTACATCAGTCGTAGAACAGAGATAACGGCGTACAGGCAATCCCTTTCCAAACTCTCGATGAAACACCAACTCTCGGTTTTCAGGGAGCAGCAGCTCTGCCTCAAGAAATGACTTTGAGATTAAGGACAGAGCGAATTCCCTTTTTGCTTGTCACAGCTGCCAAATAAACTACCAGGGGACCAACACCACTACAACATTTTATTCCAAGACTGTTTCCTTATATGCTAGTAAAAACTTGTAAAAATGTGTGTAACAGCACTATCTAGTGACCTTTGCTATAAGAATATTTTAAAACATTACTGTGCATTCTCTCTATTAATGTGGGATTTGAGTAGAAGAGCTGATTTTAATTCTGGTCATGAATAATCTGAAAAATGTCAATCAAAATGCATGCCTCAATAAACAGAGTAACAGCTTGAGACCCCACTAAAAAAGAGCAATTCTTTTTAGTGCTAGGTTTAGTCAATTTCTGCTGGTAAGTAGGGAAGGCTCTCAACAGCCAATCTAAGAAATTTAGGCATTCCTACGAATGCTTTAATATATCAAAGTTGATTTATCATTTGTCTAAAGAACAGTTTTATGTTCTGTACTAAAGGACATCTCTGAACTAGTGGCAGTCGAGCCCCGGTTATTAAAGTGACAGCCTTTAAAGCGGTTAAGAGTTAAGCAAAATGAATGAACCACTTCAAAGCGTATAGGAAATGTGTCTACGTTTAAACAACTGTTTTAGAAATATTGTTAGGCTATTAAACTCCATTGCTGTTCAAGACGAAGTGTCAGAGAGCATTTAATATCACATTGAAAATTCTTCAGAGAGCTTGAAATGGAAAAGTGCTTCCTAAAGATGCAGCCCATCTAAAACAAAAAAGGCCTGGTCTACACTACAAGTTTATGTCGGACTTAGCAGCGTTAAATCAAATTAACACTGCACCCATCCACACAAGAAAGCCATTTTTTTCAACATAAAGAGCTCTGAGAATCAATTTCTGTACTCCTCCCCAATGAGGGGATTAGTGCTGAAATTGACATCGCTGTTTCGAATTAGGATTAGTGTGGATACAATTCAAAGGTATTGGCCTCCGAGAGCTATCCCACAGTGCACCATTGTGACCGCTCTGGACAGCACTCTGAAGCACTGGCCAGGTGTACAGGAAAAGCCCCGGGAACTTTTGAATCTCATTTCCTGTTTGGCCAGGCAAGCTCATCAGCACATGACCATACAGTCCCAGAATCGAAAATGAGCTCAAGCATGGACCGAACGGGAGGTACTGGATATGACCGCTGTGTGGGGAGAGGAATCTGTGCTATCAGAACTATGTTCCAAAAGATGAAATGCCAAAACATTTCAAAAAATCTCCAAGGCCATGAGGGACAGAGGCTACAGCAGGGACGCAACACAGTGCTGCATGAAACTTAAGGAGCTCAGACAAGCATACCAGAAACCAAAGAATCAAACGGCCGCTCCGGGACAGAGCCCCAGACAAGCCACTTCTACGCTGAGTTGCATGCAACTCCTGGGGGGGGGGAGGGGGGATTGGGGGGGGGGCACCACCACTACCCCACCCCTGTCCATAGACTCCAATGATGGGGTACTCTCCGCCATGCCTGAGGATTTTGCGGATGGGGAAGATGAGGAAGACGACGACGACCTTGAGGAGAGCACACAGCATGCCATTCTCCCCGAAAGCCAGGATCTTTTTATCACCCTGACTGAAATACCCTCCCAACCCAACGAAGCCCAAGAAGGGACCTCTGGTGAGCGTACCTTTTCACATATAATACATGTTATAAAAGCAAGCATTTTTTAATGATTAAGTAGCCCTGAGGACTTGGGATGCATTCGTGGCCAGTACAGTTACTGAAAAAGTCTGTTAACATGTCTGGGGATGGAGTGGAAATCCTCCAAGGACATATCCATGAAGCTCTCCTGGAGGTACTCTAAAAGCCTTTGCAGAAGGTTTCTGGGGAGAGCAGCCTTATTCCGTCCTCCATGGTAGGACACTTTATCACGCCATGCTAGTAGCAAGTAATCGGTATCATTGCATGACAAAGCCTGGCAGCGTATGGTCCCAGTGTTTGCTGGCATTCAAGCAACATCCTTCCTTCTCTCTCTTTGTTATCCTCAGGAGAGTGATATCGTTCATGGTAACCTGGTTGAAATAGAGGAATTTAATTAAGGGTACATTCAGAGGTGGCTGTTCCTACTGGACTGTTTGCCTATGGCTGAAAAGAAATCCTCCCCACAGTTAGCTACATGGGGATGGGGCCCATTGGCGCTGAGCTGTTCGCATTTGGCTAGCAGGGATCTTCCCTGATACCAGCCACGTGGTGGGGTGAGGGATAAAGCAATCATCCCAGAGAACTGGGTGGGGGTGGGGGGGTTAGTTTGGTTTCTGCTGCTGCACGTTAATAGGAAAATCGCAGCACTAAATGGCCAACTCAACGTGCTTTGCTTGGTATGGGAGAGGAGGGGGCTGCTGTTATGAAGGTTGCAGAAGCCGAAAGACTATGGCTTACCATGGCCGCCTGCAAGCCGAATTCTGTTGCCTGGCCCTGCGTGTGTGACCTCAAACTCCAAAGCCGCAGGCACTCAATATAAGATGCAAAATGCGACCTTGTACCGAAATCCCATGTGCTATGTAATGTGAATAGCGTTGTTCACTGTGAAAGAGTATAGCCATTGCTCTGTAAAATGTATTTTTTTAAATACTTCACTCCGTTTTTTTCCTCCAGCAGCTGCAAATGTTTCAAGCCTCCATCCCAAAGGCTATCTCAGATAAGGCGGCGAAAAAACCGCACACGCGATGAAATGTTCTCTGAGCTCATGCAGTCGTCCAGCACTGACAGAGCTCAGCAGAATGTGTGGAGGGACACAACAGCAGAGTACAGGAAAGTGGCCGATGAACGTGAGGAGAGGTGGCGGCAGGAAGATCAGAGGAGGCATGAGGCAACGCTGGGGCTACTGCTGGATCAAACGAACATGCTCCGGTGTCTGGTGGAGGTTCATGAACGACAGCAGAATCAGACTGCCGCTGCAGGCCCTGTTTAACCACCCTCCCTCCTCCCCAAGTTCCATAGCCTCCTCACCCAGACACCCAGGAAGGCAGGGGGGAGGCTCTTGGTACCCAACCACTCCACCCCAGTGGACAGCCCAAGCAACAAAAGGCTGTCATTCAACTAGTTTTAAAGTGGCCTTTTCCTTGCCTCCTATCCTCCTCTCACACCCCACCCGGGCTACCTTGTGAGTTATCTCCCTATTTTTATAGTCAATTAATAAAGAATACACATTTTTTAAATGATAGTGACTTTATTTCCTTTGCAAGCAAGCTGTGATCGAAGGGGGGGGGGGGCAGGTGGCTTACAGGGAATTTAGAGGCAACCAAGGGGGTGGGTTTTCATCAAGGAGAAACAAACAGAAGTGTCACAGAGTACCCTGGGCAGTCATGAAACTGGTTTTCAAAGCTTCTCTGATGCGCAGCACTTCCTCCTGCGCTCTTCTAACCACCCTGGTGTCTGGCTGCGCATATTCAGCAGCCAGGAGATTTGCCTTAACCTCCCACTCCGCCATAAACGTCTCCCCCATACTCTCACAGAGATTGTGGAGCACGCAGCAAGCAACAATGACAATGGGAATACTGGTTTCGCCGAGGCCTGAGCGAGTCAGTAAACCGACACTTGCCACGGTACAGTGGACGCACACCGCCGAATTAATGTGCTTAGTGTGGATGCACGCACTCTACTTTATACAATCTGTTCCCAAAAATTGACTTCTGTAAAATCAGAGTACTTTCATAGTGTAGACATGGCCAAAGGCAGTGACAAAAATCCTATTAGAACAAGATATTTCTCATCTTTTTCCTTTTTAAATTGCATGGATAAATTATCAGTCAGCCCAGCTGGGGGAAGGAGGGAAAGATGTATATAGGCCTGAGGCACTGCAAGAAGTGTGTCCATCTGCTAGCAGCAGTCAATGAACAGAACATTTTTTAAAAGCCTCCCACCCAACTTCAGTCAAGCCAAAACACTGGCAGGCAGGCAGGCAGAAACCACCACCACCCTCCACTCTGACTGCGAAGGCTTGCAAGTACCAGGACTGTGGTATACAAATATACATGTAAAAAACCACTGTTGAATCAAAGGGTGAATTGATTTCAGCTGCAAACCTCTCTGTCAATG
This sequence comes from Eretmochelys imbricata, assembly GCF_965152235.1. Taxonomy (NCBI): domain Eukaryota; kingdom Metazoa; phylum Chordata; order Testudines; family Cheloniidae; genus Eretmochelys; species Eretmochelys imbricata. Next base: position 117,438,050 of record NC_135577.1, read on the forward strand.
AGAACACATTTATTCTTTTCAGACCAAGGATGCTGACAAACTTCAAAAAATTAGATTTTACTTCATGGGCTGCCAATAGAGACAAGAAAAAGTTTATCCAGTCTGTGGGGAAATATTGTCATTTTGGGCATACAGCTCACTGCTTTACTATCAAGATACACAGTTGAAAGACATTACACTGACAGCACACAAAATCAAAATCTTCACCACCCACAAAACGAATATAGAAAAGAAATTGAAGTGGGTCAAATTCTCCTGAGCCAAGTCAAGAAAACTGTTTGCCCATGAATGCTCCATGGGAAAAGGAATCCTTCCCCACAGCTTGTAGAATCCCAGCAAATTTACTCTAGAGCACCATTTCTCACTTGAGGCCACCAGGGGATTTCCCTGAAGCCACAACAGCTTCCTGGGCAGTTATGGGGGGGGGGGAGAGGAGCGGGAGAGGGGCCAGCAGCAGCAAAGCATCAGCCCCTCCCCCTTCCACTCCAGCAAAGCATCAGCCCCTCCCCCTTCCACTCCCTCCTTGTTGCTCCTGGATGTGCCACTCTGACCATCTCTGGAGACAGGTGAAGGAGTAAGGGGAGTTCTCTACCTTTAGGGGAGAAGGGGAACTTAGGGAGCCTTAGTGGGGCTCCGACTTCAGCCTTGGGGTGGTTGGGCAGTGGGGACTTAGGGAGCCTGGCTGCAGACTACTGCTCCAGCCGCCAAACCCTGGCCACGCAGCAGGGGGCTCCAATCCCTGGCTCTGGCCGTGTGGCACTGACCCCTAATCCTGCCGATGGCCACTGGCCCCAGCACTGACCCATCTGCGTGCTCCGACCCCAAGCCCTAGTCACTGACCACAGGTGCCAGCCCTAGGCCATGACCCTGAGTTCCAGCAGCTGCCAGCCCTGGGTGCAGATCTCCGGTGCTGGCCTTGGGCCCAGGGGTGCTGGCTCTGGATGCTGACCCCTAGCCCTGGCCATGCGGCAACAGGTGCAGACCCAAAGCGCCAGCCTCAAACCCTGGCAGCAGCCAACCCCCAGCCGTGCGCTCTGACCCCCAGCCCTGGCTGCTGACCCCAGGCACTGCTCCTGGATGTCAACCCTAGGTTCCAGCAGGTGCTGGCCATGGGTGCCAATTCCCAGCCCCAGACGCAAGACCAAGCCCCTGCAGCTCCCATTGGCTGGGAACAGGGAACTATGGCCAATGGGAGCTGCAGCGCACAAAGACACGTGCCCCCCTCAGGGAAGCAGGGGCATACTGGCTGCTTCTGGGAGCCGTGTGGGGCCAGGGCAGGCAGGGAACCTGCCTTAGCCCTGCTGTACCACTGACCAGGAGCCACTCAAGGTAAATGCTGCCCGGCTGGAGACCTCACCCCAACCCTCAGCCCCCTCCTGGAGACAGCACCCCGAACCCTCTCCTGCACCCCAGCACCCTGCCCCAGCCCTAAGCCCCCTCCTTGAGCCTGCACTCCCTCCTGCAACCCAGCACTGCCCCAGCCCAGAGCCCCCTCCTGCACGCAAACTCCCTCCCAGAGCTTGCACCCCTCACCCCCTCGTGCACCCCGACCCTTGCCCAAGCCCAGTGAAAGTGAGTGAGGGTGGGGAAGAGTGAGCGACGGCACGAGGTGGGATGGAGGGAGCTGGACGGGGCCTCGGGGAAGGGCCGGGGTAGATCCTGGTTTGCACTTAAATTCAAAAAGTGATCTTGTGTGTAAAAAAGTTGGAGACCACTGATATACATGTATATTTATTCGTTTTTCCTAAAGTTAATTAAGTATTTGAGGAAGAAGTGTCAGTGCTGCCACCAGCAACCCACCCCTCCAAACATGTGGTGGCGGGGGCCCACCATCCATCGCGCCTGGCCTCTGTTGTCCATCAGCAAGAGTTGGTGGCCACACTCTGAGGACACCAAAAAATTTGTTGCAAGAATCCCTGCTCTACAGTCACTACTGCAGTGTGATAGGGCATGGCTGCCTTGCTGGCCAAGCGTAGTGTGGCTGGCATTGCCTGCCTCAGTTTCCCTCCACAAAGTTGGCTTCCTCTACTTCTCACACATCAATGCCAAATGATAAAGTTAACCCCATCTAGGGTAGAAAAACCCAGCTAAAATGTCCCAAACAAATAAAAAGGATCTTCTGCCCTCTAGACCCTGTTCCCAGACCCTTTGAGAGGCTTTCAGGCTCTGGGATAGAGCACTCTTTCTCTGCTGGGCTCTGTTCCTTGCATCCTTCCCTTGCTCCGGTATAACGCACTGGGCCTCCAGGACGGCTGCTCTTGAGTACCAGGCCTCCTGCAGGCTCAGGATATTCCACAGCAGCCTTCTATTTGCTCTGGTTCCAACCCCCAGACAAATCTCAGTCCAACAAAGGCCCAGCCGACCATTAAGCAATCATCTGACCCGATTCAGTCCTACCCACTCAGGCTGGGAAGCAATTCATTATGGGACAGGTGTGGCAGGTCCCATCTCCCCTTAAAGGGGTGAGTAACTCTGCAGTTTCTGCAGCAGATACATCACCCATATCCAGCAGGCCCATGTGTTTGACATGTATAGTCGAAGATCTATGGCCCCATCCATCCCCAAAAATCCTTTGCATGCTACCACTGAAAGGGCCCAACAGAGTTTACACGCTTCAGAGGTATAATGTGAAACTCACTGCGTACACTCCCCATGTCCTCCTCCATGCAGCAGAATCACACTAGTCTTGTATTAGTGGCCTTTGGCCAGTACATGCCCATGGGCATGGTAGGATGTAACCCAGTGAAAGCATCCTTACACCATCCTGCTAAAATGTCTCAAGCTCATTCAGTGAAGTGAACTGAGAGTACATTTTCAATGTGTCCAGTGAGGAAGTAGGGGCTGCAAAAAATGTTGTACATATAGATGAGATTTTTCTCACAGAAATTATGAGTTACTTTGCCTGTGAAGTCACCGGTCACATCTCAAACACATATTAAATAAATGCTTATGGATGATCATCATGCCCTGCAGCACATTACAGTTAAACTGAACAAGTGCTTCTTCACGAGCTATGTCTGCTCATAAGCCATTAGGATGTGTTAGAGGATCTCTTATAATATGGCCAACCTGAATAATAGTTCACTGCATAAAACAAGTGGATATTTTAAGCACTCTGTATGCAGTACATGACTTAACATTAAACTACTCAGACTGTAAATGTGAACTGTTCTTTTAAGTACAGTTTCATCCAAGTCCATTTGCTATTAGTAATTTGCCAACACACATGGTGCACATCTAATAATCTAAAGGGAAAATGCTATCAATTTAATGGGAGTTTGGCTAGACTTAAAAACTGCTTTATGGTTTAAAGTAGTAATGATTTTCTCATTATACAAGAAAGTACCACTGCATTCAGCTTGGATATAAAACCTATGATAGAGCAGAAACATTTGATTGACTAGAAACAATTTACTACCCACAGTACATTAGAGTGAGTTATGTGAATAGTGTTAAACATGTATTTTTATTTGCATAACAAAATCAAGCTGGGGAGACACAGAATTTAAGATGATATAGCAATGTACGTTAAAGTTATTTTTTGAACTCACTCAACAAATCTTTCCCTTCAAAATTAAAATTATTTTATTTTAGGTGCTTGTTACAAAATACAGATTACAAGCACAAGAGATTATTTTTGTGGGGGAGAGAGGGAAGAGGGATTATGTGCAGTTACCTACTTTCTGGCAGGGTATAAAACTATGAAGAGAATCAGGCTTATGGATAATCAAGTCTAAATTCATCTGACTTTAAATGGTACTGTATAAAATTGCTGTTTGTTTGTTTGTTTTTTGTTTTTTTTTTGAAGCGTTAGCCCACCAGGTACACTATTTTGATATAAAGGATCTTCCTGAGACACAAGTTCCATTTACCTACAAGCCATTTTTTGAAAGAGATTCACTGTCAATGAATTCCTCAAAATGTGATACATATTGTTCTAGTCTAAGTTTTGGATCATATGGAGACAAATATGTTTTAGGTTAAAAGAGAAGATTTTGTAAAGGAACCTGAACTTTGGTGTTTTTATGTAAGAACGTTCACAAGCAAGTACTTTAGAATCAGCTCACCCTTTAGCTTCTTTCTTGGAAGGCAAATAAGATTGGTGTTTCCCTGAGGCAACTGTTATCTTACTCTAGCCAAATAATGAGCTAAGAGAGAATAAAGAGGTAGTAGGAGAGAATAAAGAGTAAAAGGAAAGAATTGTCAATGGTTCCTTCAATTCAGGGGTCAAATTCAAAGGTCAATTCCTTCAATTCAGGGGTCAAAACTGGGCCAGCTCACACTGGCTCAGCAAACCAGTATTTTTTTTTTTTTTGAGACTGCATCAGAGTCTTCAGATTTTATTTTTTTAAGTAAGTATAAACCTTATAGCAGCAAAGAATCTTCAAAATATGAACAAAGTGTAAACCAACAGAGATGTCTGCTTAAGCCTATATAGAGCCTAAAACAATAGCTCTGACAGATGTGAACGGCCCCATTTTAACTATTTCCCTGCTGAGCAAACAAACAAAAAAAGGAGAAATTATGTCAGAATTTAAGGACAGAAGGGAGCACCAGATCATCTCATCTGACCTCCTGTATATCACAGGCCACCAGATGTATTATGAAGCAAATCTTATTTTGGGATCTCAAGAGAGTAGGTGGGTGTGACTGAGTGCAGGGTTTAGGGGAATACTAGTGAGAGGGCAATCCCTCTCCCTTGCACAACATAGCGGTCAAATTATCTCCAGCAGACGTAAATCTTTTTGACTTGACATATCAAGATATCCTAGTTCTCTGCGTTAAAAAGTTATGGGACCAATCAGCGTGCAGAATGATCTGAAAGTATGTCTGACTCAAGTATCACTGCAGAAATCCCATACAAATTGGAGTAGTTGTGCCAATTGAGCATCTTTTTCTTTCTTAGAATATTCAAACCAACCAACATTTAATCTCGCAAAAAAAGTTTTAAAGTAAGTTTGACAATGATAAAAGCAGGGGCAAAAATTAGACGGGAAAGTATTTCTAAGATTATCCAGAGAAGATGCTGGTTTATCAAATGGGTACTTTCTTAATTCACTACTCCTTCTTTACTCTATGCCATTCCCTGTTTACTCCTCTGAGCCTTCTTACCTTAGTGTTCCAGTTCCCATCTGTTCCAGTGACAGTTTCTTCTGTGTTCACGGTTATTGTGCATCCCCATTATCTGGCTCTCCTACCAGACTGGGAGCTCCATTCTACAGAGCTACAGTTTGGAATAATGTATTTAGATGCTGTTCTTCAAAGTCTTTAAAAAAAAAACGACAAGTGATTCTTCAAGAAGGTTCTGAAAGAAAGGGCAGTGACCCTTCCAATCAGTTCACCTGGTTGAGTTCCATACACAAGGGGTTGCATAGAAGAAGATGTAGTTACGCTTGTGCAAGAAGCTGGTTAAGGCTGGTGTCACTGGTTTAGCAGGGACAGCAGGGCAACAACGAGCAACAGATGGGCCTTGAAGAGTTGTGATGGGCCTTGAAGGAGAGGAAAGGGAGCCTAAACTTGCTAGAGTAAACAGGGCGAGCCAGCAGAGCTACTAAGCAGTTCTGGTTCGGCCATGTAATGATGAGATACCCAGGTAGAGAGGTCAAAAGATAGTGACACTGATGCAGGACTGGAATGGAGCAGTAACTCACTGGAGGAAAGCAGATTGGGGAAACAGTAAAAAGATAAGATCACCCCAAGAGAGAGAATGGGCCAACCCATCAAATGAGAGGCTAAAAGACTGATCATAGAGACAGGAGAAAAATCACATGAGAAAGCTCTAAGTCAATGACAGGAGGAGAAAAAGGGAGGGAGATGGCATATCTTCTGCTATCATTGTTTGTATTTTTGTTAACTAAAGTAAGTGTCCTTTATTTCTATTCCTTTTAACCCATTTCTTCATCCACAGCAGTCTACCAGAGATACTGCTAAAGGGAAGAGCTCTCTATAAATGCTTAAGATAAACAAGGTGTACCAAGACACCAGTGATGGCAAAACAGTAAGTTTGCAAGTACAAAAGAAGAGAGACAAACATGCATTCAGAGAACTTCTTCAAAAGTTCCTTATTGTTTAGCCATGAATATAAAAAAAACCTATTAACTACATTAATATTCATAACAGGAATAAGCAGAACAATCATTGTCTTAAAGAAAGGAGTAAAAATACATTTCAATAGCCCGGAAGTTACATTAAATATTAAATTGTACATAGCTACAATCCTCAAACTTAGTTTACCCGAACTCAAGTATCTATGCCTAGATTAAAAGTATCTAAAGACATAATTAGGCTATTGACCACCTTTCCCATTTCCCCTCCTTTCTAACCACTGAAGACTGTATGAAAGCATCAGTGCTCACAGACATAGTTGGAAATAATTTCTTCTTGAATCTGATATGGATATAGCAAGAGCAGATTGCCTGCAAGGAAACAAGAATAAACCAGCTATTTAGAGAGATTACATAATCTAGTGTAGTGTTTCAAAATGAAATTTAAAGAGACAAGAGTCCTGAATTTCATTATTGTAAGTAAGTAAGTACCTATAAAATCCATCCAACACAAAATGGATTTAAAGAAGTTCAGCAGACGAAGACATCACTGTCTTTTTATAAAAAGAAAACCTTATTGATGGGTCCCCCCCTCAAATTAGAATACTTTTGATCCAGTTTAATTAAGTGGACTGCAATTATATTAATACTTTATTTCTAGCTCTTATTCATGTTTGGCGGGTAATGGCACCATTTAAGTAGCTTCATTTCTTCCAACGTAAAATCCATTAATCGAAAGCTGAGATACAATTCTCGCCTCACAGATGTGCAGATTTGGAAAATAAATCTCAGATTTGAACAAAACAGACTTTTGAGGTCCTGAGTACCAATAAGAAAGGATATACATTCTTATTTGTTGATCTTCTGTAACTGAGTATTAAGTTCATTAGCAAAGTACAGTATATTATAAATGAAGCTCTGGTATGCAGATATTGACAAAGGCAATGAATATCATATCTATCATAATATTTTAGCAAATTTAAATAGGTCTCAAGTTTTATAACTAAAGCTACTTCCTGGGTAAATAAACACAGGTTCATCAAAAACAGCCAGAAGATATGAACCACTATGAACTTCTGTTAAAAATAGCAAGAAAACAAGCAGCTAAGGCACAAATGATGTGGGACATTAACTCTGCCTACTGTACATACGACTGAGCAGGGTGCATAAAAATCAATGACTGTTTTAAAAAATAAATAAAATCAGATTTTTTTTTTATTTAAATAGGATTATTTTGATAAAATAGTTTTTTCCTTAAAAAGCATCTAAAGATAGTTTTTAATTAAGATACATTATAGCTCAAATATATCTCATCATGGAATAGGGATTATAAATTCTATAGTATGAGACAACATATTCATTTAATGTTAAGAAAAGTTTTGTAAATGAGTTCCAACAATTCATGGATTAGGAACCCAATCTTATGGGGTTCCACAGGCTTCTGGAAAGATTATTTAGGTTAATCTTTCTATCTACCCAATGGAACTCAGTGCTCAGTCTAGAAGAGACCATCAGAGATGCTTAGTTTTGCAGTTCTCAAACTGTGGATTTGTCTCCAGAGGTAACATGCTTGTTAACATGGGGGGGGGGGAGGGTAAAATAAATAAATAAATAAATATATATATCTAGAGAGGTGAGAAATGACAGACCTCTCAACTCTACTGTCCCTCTAAAAATTTGTGTACACAGAGTCAATCCCTCACCTCTCTCTAAAAGTGCAAAGTTTCAAAAAGTTCAATGAATAGAAGATTGTTGGAGGCGGAATAGATCTGGACAAGGAGAAGAAGTCTGGAGATAAATGTGAAAAGCAAGGGACACGTGCTTGTTTTGTTAAAATATTATATGTTTGTTGTTGCAGAGAAAAATCCAGAATACATAACGTTGTTTTAGTTAAATAAAACAATTTAAATGTCTGTCTGGTGATTTTCTCCTCCTAATACAGCCCGGCAAGAAAATCCTCCAAATATTAATGATTAACCTGTTGAACTGGAGATAGTTCACCTCCCAATGACTTCATAAATATCTGCTTCAATTACCTTTGATAAATGAAATAACCAAACAATCATTCATTTTCTGATATAGCTGTACAACTAATCTGAAAAGTTTTCAAAATAAATCACTGTTTAAAAATGTATAGTGTGTACCTTCTAAAAATGAAATCTACATCTATCTCTGAGTTGTAAAGAATATGTATTAAGGTTATAACAACCAACAAGAATGCACTTTTATGTAGAAAACCATGATTAAATCGAGTCTTCCTGACTAGTGATTTAAATCAAATCCACCCCGCAACTGAGTCTAAACTTTTCAGGCCTGAGACCTTTGTTTGGAAGCTATATAAAACAAACAAACCGAAAAATATTGCAGGAAAAGCCCAGAACTGCTAACTAGCATGTGTTTGATATTTCACTCCTTTGTTCTTCCATTTGGAAGCTATCAGTTGCTACATGCAGGTATTTAAATGAAAAACTACTTTTTACCAAGTTCAGAACAGTCTATAATCACAACACTTACACAAATGATAGCCAGAGTGCATAGCAATTTATATTTTGCTACTAGTTTGGCCCATTCTGACCACTATACGAAGTGATTAAATTAGATATAGTTGGCCAAAGTCGACCCTTTGGAAAACAGTGAAAACAGTGAAATTACCGCAAAGATGAATTTGGTCCAGCAGTTTCTGTTTTTAGCAGACTGTTGTCCTATTGCTGGATCTTCCCCTACATAATGTAAAACATACAGTATTTCTGCAAGAGTAGGCTTATTGACAGCCATGCCAGAATTCTCAGACTACACACAGCCTCAGTCATATTCTTCCTAGCTGCTCTAGAATACATTAGGTGACAACCTTCAGGATTCCTTGAGTTCCACAACCTGTCTCTGCTTCCCATGGACTCATCTTTTCTCTGGCAGCACTCTTACAGAGCACAACCGGAAAGAAAAAATTGAGTATTTATACTATTAAAAACAGCAGTACATATCCATGAATGGAGAAACACCAGTGTGAAGGAACAAATCCATCTCCTAGGAGGTATTTGAAATAATTAAAGAAAAAATTCATGCCTCTGTAGCAAACTCAGCTTATTTCACCAGTCCATTTGCAACTAGATAAACTTCACAAATGCAAATTTTATGGGATGAGTGCACAACTCAATTACTGCATATCTATTTAATATTTCTTTTTCAAATTAAACTACACCACCCAAGGACAAGTCACTGCTTTAAAAAAAAAAAAAAGTCACGTACCAATGACTTCATATTTTCTAGGCGATGAACATTCACCACACTTTTCTTTAAAAAATGCAAGGTAATGTAAATAATTAGGCCACTATACTATAACTATAGATGTAATGATAAAATCATGACGAAGGGCACATGCTGACAGAGATTTTATAACTTTACTCCCATAGCTCAGTTTGTCATTATGGACCTTGTAAAACTCAAAATATACCAGCCAACCTCCTCCCTATGCAGAAGCAAAAAGAAGGGCCTTACCAACCAAGATACCTGTATGTGGACTACAGACTGTTCTTGCAGTGTCTTAGCAAGCACACTGCTGTGTACACTGAGAAGGAGTTTCTAAGACAGATTGGCAACTAGCCAGATGCAAACTTGCTACAGAGATTTGAGTCCAAATTCCTTTTTCTTGAATAAAGGAGGATACACGTGATGGAGTGGAGGTAAGGATACCATGGATAACCTCAGATGAATGCAGTCTCCAGAGTAAAATATTGACTGTTGTAAAACTATTTGAAAGAAAGTTTCAGTTTAGGTAACTATAATTACTTGGTGCAAGACTGGAACTCTGAAGTAGCACTAAAGAGGGAGGATCATAGTTAGGGCCCTACCAAATACACGGCCATGAAAAACATGTCACAGACCATGAAACGTGGTCTCTCCCCCATGAAATCCAGTCTTTTGTGTGCTTTTACCCTATACTATACAGATTTCACAGGGGAGACCAACATTTCTCAAATTGGGGGTCCTGATCCAAGGGGGGGGTGTCACAAGGTTATTTTATGGAGGTCACGGTATTGCCACCCTTACTTCTGCGCTGCCTTCAGAGCTGGGCAGCAGGGAAAAGGCAGCTGTTGGCCAGGCACCCAGCTCTTAAGGCTGTGCCCTGCCAGCAGGAGCGCAGAAGTAAGGGTGGCAAAATACCATACCATGCCACCCTTATTTCTGTGCTGCTGCCTTCAGAGCGGCGGCTGCTGACAGAAGGCCCCGCTCTACAGGCAGCAGCACAGAAGTAAGGGTGACAACACCACACCATTCGATCCTTACTTCTGTGCTGCTGCTGGCGGCAGCTCCGCCTTCAGAGCTGGGCTCCTGGCCAGGAGCCACCGCTCTCCAACTGCCCACCTGTCAGCAGCGACGCAGAAGTAAGAGTAACAGCACTGCAACCCCTCCACCACAATAACCTTGTGACACCCCCCGCCCACTCCTTTTTGGATCAGGACCCCTACAATTACAACACCATGACATTTCAGATTTAAATAGCTGAAATAATTACATTTACTATTTTTAAAATCCTATGACCGTGTAATTGACCAAAATGGACCATGAATTTGGTAGGACCCTACTTATAATAAAGAGGTTCGTCACACAAGTGGCCAATATATACACAACTCCTAGGGTGGAGGATGCTCAGCATTATTTTCAAGCAAACTCTTCATACAATTCAGGAGTTACATTGTCAAATTCCAGAGAGCAACATCCAGTTCTGCTCAGCACAACACACAGCCTCAGAGAGTAACTGAAAAATAGAAAGTACTTTCTAGGTTCTAAGGACTCCCGAAAAAGAGGAGGCTAGTATATTCAAAGAGTAATATTTTTTTCAGTATTTTACTTTTCTGAAGTTAACGTTACAAATATTGTGAAGTAGATAGTCGTTGTACATAACAGCCACTTTGTTTAAAACTTAAATATCTGTCCAAAATTAATTTTTAGTTAAGGTTCATTCCTTCACGTAATTAAACTTCACTAACAAAAATTCTCTTATTGATAGAATTTTCAAAGTCTCATGAGGTGACCATGTAACTTTGGGCCAGATTCTGATATTGTTGCTCACACTGAGTAGCACTTTACTCCACTGGTAGGCCCACAACATGGTGTATGGTACCATTCAGCATGAATAAGGGTAACATAATCTAGCTCTATGTCAATTATTCTACAATTATGTATTTGTGCAGATCAGTGTTATCCTTCCTGTTTGTATGCAGGCACAATTTTGGAAACCAAGATTTCCTTTTCTAGAGTTGTGTGTAAAAGCCTCTACTGAGGAAAAACATCATTTATTTTAAAATACTCTAAGAAATTAAGATAATTGGTAAGATATTGATGGAAGCCCACCTACATCTCCCGGTTAATCACATCACCTTTTGAGAGTCTTTAATGTGACAAAAAAAATCAATCAGCTGTCACCTCAAGAACATAAGGCAACACTGTTGATTAGCCAACAAATGGCAATGTATATCTGCGGATAAAAAGTAATAACATCTAAATCTGGAAGATTATTCCATTTCTAAACAAAAACCTCTTTCACTGATTAAAAAATTCAAAGGGTCATTTTCAATTATACAAACAACATTAAAATGTATACCATGCAAACGCTGTGATTTTAGGTTTCTATACACCTTTTCCCTTATACCTTATTAATACCCTCTTTGGAAGCTTGAAATTAATTTCTTCTTCCTCTCTCTCTCCTCCCCAATTACAGTTTTTTATTGTAGGTATATTTGAATAGTCTTATTTTAAAACGGTATGAAAATAAAAGCAGAGGAACACTTATGCTCGTAAATAAATGTGCATAAAGCACTTAAGAACTTCGCAAATTAATAAGATAAAAAGGTACAGTAAGCTATCTGCTAATAAAAAGTACAGTGGACCTTCCAACCTTGAAAAAGCCCTTTTAAAATACTGTCAAGTGCCATTGTCATTTGTCCAACTATATGATCTCAGAAGGCAGATTTATAATAATCCAACAAGAGAACAATGTAAAATCAGCAGGAGGGAGAATTACAGACTTGTCTACTCTACAGAAAATAGTTACGCTAGGGTTTGAGGTCACATTCAAAACTAAAAATTAAACATCAATCGCATTTATGTTGAGCTAAAAATCATACAATAACAAGACTAAAGTTTGCAAGTACCATTCTGGAGAGTCTGTGCTCGTGATTCCTTTCCCAAATTGACATGGAATCCTCCTCCTAACGATGGTGTTTTACCAGCACCTGTGGGGGAGAGGGGGGCGACAAAAACTAACAATTATCAGATACAACTAAAGCCTTAAAATAGATCTTACAATGCATCCTTTTCATTCAATACTTTTACAATGTATGATCGGGCAAAATTATGGTCTGGTAAGGGTGGTAACATAGGGATTTGAAGGGTGAAAGGCATAGCATATAAATTCAGTAGGGACCTACCAAACTCAGTGCTTTCCCCACAATCTCTCGCCTGGGCTGCTCCAAGGTTAGCTAGTGTAACAATGTGCCGTCCCTTACTCCAGAAAGAACATTAAGTCATAATCTAGCCCTCAATTGTAAAATCTTTCTCGCAGTAAACCACAGAACAATTGCTCATTTATATTTTGTTAGAGAAAGGTTAAATACTGAATTTTAATAGCTAAACATCTACATTACAGAACAGAAAATGTGGTCAGTGTGCAAAAGGTTCTGTGTTAAGGCTAGTATATACACACCTCGTACATTGAAAACGCTGCAATATAAGTCAAGCACCCATACTGTAGCTTGGGTTACAGAATTGTGTGTCTGGAATGTAGAGTCGATGAAGCAATTCAGGTATTAAAAAAGGAGATGGAAGGTTAGAAAGTAACAAATCTCAGCAGAGTTGGAGGCCTTGTCTACACAACCTGGGTAAGTCGACCTAAGTTATGCAACTCCAGATATGTGAACAACATAGCTGGAGTCAAAGTAGCTTAGGTCAACTTACTGAGGTGTCTACACTGCACTGTGTTGATGGGAAATGTTCTCCCATCAATTTCATAGAATCATAGAATATCAGGGTTGGAAGGGACCTCAGGAGGTCATCTAGTCCAACCCCCTGATCAAAAGCAGAACCCAACCCCCATTAAATCATTTACCTTACTCTTCTCGTTCCGGTAGAGTACCAGGGTCCAAAGGAGAGCGATCTGCAGTCATTTAGCGGGTCTTCACTAGACCTGCTAAATTGCCCCCCGGTGCTTTGATTGCAGCAGCGTCAATCCCAGCTAAGTGTAGACATGCCCTCAGATTCACTCTTACTTTGCTAAACTAGCATATCCTAAGGGACAGTTGCTGCACTGAGTGGCTTCAGTGTGAGCACGCTACTTGAAATCAACGAGAATATTCACAAGCGTAAGGGTTGCACAAGTGGCCCCTAAACTATTAGTGATGAACAATTGGATCCTTTCACAAAAGATGATTTTTTTCAAAAATAACCATGGGGTTAATGGTTTCAGAGTGGTAGCCATGTTAGTCTGTATCAGCAAAAAGAATGAGTACTTGTGGCATTTTAGAGACTAAGAAATGTATTAGTCTTTAAGGTGCCACGAGTACTCCACGTTCTTTTTTCATGAGGTTAACGTGATGAGTTGGACCCCTTGGGAAGCCACCTGATGTGCTGAGATACCACCAAGTCTACCTGTTCTGCCAGCATGGGTCCCCTTTAACCTGTCTTGCTGAGCCAGGCTATTAAAGCCTCCTCTAACACACACAGGCAGAGCCACACCCAGCTGCAGATCAGCTCTGGGAAGACTCAGTTTAAGGGACTTGCTCCAGCACTCAGATGTACTTTGGAGTACAGACCCAAAGATATATTATGAAATTCACACCCTCCCCTCAATGTGGAGAGAGGTATGCACACTTCTTGCTGCCCTCCCCCAGTTAGAAATTACAGAAACTGGGTTTAATAATAAACAAAACAAATTTTATGAACTATAAAAGGCAGATTTTAAGTGGTAAAAGGGGTAACAAACAGGTCAAAGCAGATTACTAAGCAAATTAAATTTAACACACAAACCAAGCTAATTTCGCTAAAGAAATTGGTTACAAATAGTATTTCTCACCCTAATATTGTTGCAGGCAGTTTGCAAAGTTTCTGTGGTTCAGAGTTCCAGTTATATTTCTTTTCAGACCTGACCCCTGTCTCAGTCTGGACTCCCCACTTGCCTTCCCCTTTGCAGTCTTTCTTCTTGGGCAGACAGGCCATGGAGAGGAGGAGTCTTGTTTGCCTTCCTCTCCACCCTTAAGTAGGATTTACATAAGGCAGCAATCCTTTGTTTCCCAGACTTGACCCCCCCCTCCCCCCACAGTGGAAAGTTACAAGAAGTCACAGGTAATGCTTTAGTATCAGGTGACAAGACCACCCGACTCTGTAGGATCACAGCATCCATGAGTCAGTGGCAGTATGGAGCGTCCACAGGAAGGCCAAGCTTTTCACAGTCCATTGTTCTCGCTGATGGGCCGTCCACCCTGTTTGGCTTTTCCACTGCTGTACCTGAAGTGTTAGCAGTGGGCGTCACCCAAAGTAGCATAGTTGAAATACAGATACATAGACAATATTCCTAACTTCAGATACAAAAATGATACAGGCATACAGATTGGATAATCGCATTTAATAAATCAAATTATCTCTCTCAGGAGCCATCTTGCATAAGGTATATCTCAGTTATGTCATATTCATATCATAAGCATATTTTCATAAAGATATGGAATGACACAGTTACCTCAAGCAAAAAACTTGGAAAATATCAACTTTAACAGCAAATCAGACCAAAATACTAAAATCCTGTAGTACTGAATACGTATGCTGTTAAGTAGTTAATTATCTGAAGAATATTTTGGACTTCAATAGTCCTCTCTTTAGGGTGAGAAAAGGAGATGATATGTTCCTATCAACCCCTCCACCCCCCCCATTCCTCCAAATTTAATGAAACTACATACTTCCATCTGAGTACAGCTGTACAAGACTCTCTCTAGAGCCAAACACCTCTCTACACTGAGACTCTGGCTAGTGGGATACTTCCCTCCTTTACATATCATTTGGAAGTAATTCAAGGCATTCTCTCCCACACACAGGTTGAGTATGATACCTCCACAATAATGTAAATTCAAGAAGTGAAGAACTGAACTTGGATTCCAGATTGTTTCAGCCAAATGGAAATATGCTGCACTGCTACTGACTTGCTGGGATAGTGCCCGCTCTTAAATGCTTACATTAAATTAGTTGGAAAGATGCACAAAAGAGAAGACAAAGTTCAAAAACACATTCCTATGAAAGCTTTCTGGACAACACTTTTAAGCTTGATTTTTCATACAAGCGTATACAACCCTTTGAATCTGGTCAGGTTTTCGATACTTTCCACTCACCCTGGTAACAAACCAACTTCAACGGCCCCTTCTTTAAGGAGCTCCTTTCAGTCAAATACTTCAAAGGCTCTAGATGTGGGGGCTCCACAGTTTAATGTTACAGTTCACAACCCTCATTAAGGAACCAAAACATTCACCATGGCCTCTGACTCCCAGTGCCTGTGTCTTTAACCCAGGGGTCTCACACACGCGTATTTTCTGCGGCCCCCCCCCCGCAGCTTCCCGCAGCCCCCCCCCAGCGTTTACCTAGAGCAGCTCCGGCCCAGCGCACACCAGGGGCAGGGCAGGCTCCCTCCCTGCCTGTCTTGCCCCTGTGCTGATCCGGGAAGCAGCCAGGACCTGGCGGAGGGAGGGCACAGGGGTCTGTGTGTTGCCCTGGCCGCTCCTCCATGTACCTCCCCGAAGCTCCCATTGGCCGCAGTTGCCCATTCCCAGCCAGTGGGAGCTTTGGGGGGCGGTGCCTGGAGGTGTGGCCAGGGCAACACACAGACCCCCGTGCACACAGTCTCTCAAAGGTGAGAAAATATTCAGCAATATCACTGGATTCATCATACTGTGGATATAGTCGCTCCCATTTGTGGATTGTTGGGGAAAGATTTTTAGGGTTATCCAGTATATTCTGCTGAGCCTTTGCCTTCTCTATCTCCAGTGCATACTTCCTCTTTTTTTCCCCTCTCCTCCATTTCTTTTTCCTTTGCCTCCATAGCTCTCCTGTGGGCAGCCTCCTGGGCTTTCTCTGCCTCCATAGATCTGGTGGGCAACCTCCTGGGCTTTCTCTGCCTCCATAGCTCTCTGGTGGGCAGCCTCCATTTCTTTTTCTTTGGCTTCCAGTCTGGCTAACTCCAGCCTCTGTTTGGTCTTGCTTTCTGTCATCCTAGCCCCTCTGTTTTTAACCTAGCTATTCCCAAGAGTTAGAAACAAAGAAAAAAAAAACCTGTCTTGTAAAATTTTGCTGTGCTGTAACCCAATACGCTTGTGTCTCTGACAGCTGTTCTAAGCTTACAGAAAAATCCTTTTGTTATGGAGATGCTCTGTCCCCAGGCAAAGAGACAGAATAAACTCTAACTGCTTTCAGCTTAAAACCTGCTTCCAAGCAGCCCAAAGGAAAATAAACCTGTCCTTTTAAAATCCTGCTGTGCTTCTGTTTCAAAATGATCCTGGTTCAAAATGATCCCACCACTCTGCCACCATGTCAAGGTTCCTTCCCTACTCTGAAGTCTAGGATACAGATGTGGGGACCTCCATGAAAGACCCCTTAAGCTTATTCTTACCAGCTTAGGTTAAAAACTTCCCCAAGGTACAAACTTCACCTTGTTCTTGAACAGTATGCTGCCACCACCATTCATTTTAAACAAAGAACAGGGAAAGAGACCACTTGGAGACGTCTTCCCCCAAAATATCCCCCAAAACCCTATACCCCCTTTCCTGGGGAAGGCTTGATAAGAATCCTCTCCAATTGGTACAGGTGAACACAGACCCAAACCCTTGGATCTTAAGAACAATGAAAAATCAATCAGGTTCTTAAAAGAAGAATTTTATTTAAAGAAACGGTAAAAGAATCACCTCTGTAAAATCAGGATGGTAAATACCTTACAGGGTAATCAGATTCAAAACACAGAGAATCCCTCTAGGCAAAACCTTAAATTACAAAAAGACACAAAAACAGCAATATGCATTCCCTCCAGCACAGCTTATTTTACAAGCCATTACACAAAAGAAAATCTAACGCATTTTCTAGCTAGATTACTTACTAACTTTACAGGAGTTGTAAGGCTTACACTCCTGATCTCTTCACAGCAAAAGCATCACACAGACAGCCCAAAACCTTTGCTCCCCCCCTCCAGATTTGAAAGTATCTTGTCCCCTCATTGGTCATTTTGGGTCAGGTGCCAGTGAGTTTACCTTAGCTTCTTAACCCTTTACAGGTGAAAGGGTTTTGCCTCTGGCCAGGAGGGATTTTATAGCACTGTATACAGAAAGATGGTTACCCTTCCCTTTATATTTATGACAGCGTAGTATAAACATGTCATTGTCTGTATGAAATTTTAGTTTGTACTTACTTCGCTAGTGCTTTTTATGTAGCCTGTTGTAAAACAAGGCAAGTATCTAGATGAGTTGATGTACCCTGTGGAAGACCTTTGCATACCTCCAGGGGTACACATACCCCTGGTTGAGAACCACTGTTCTAGAGAAGTGCACAAGATTTCATTTAGTATTAAGAGGTCTAACTACCAACATGCATTTCAAGATTGGCTCCTGCTGGTCAGTATATATTGCTATCATTTCTCTCTTTTAAAGTACAGCAAAAAACTAAGGCCCTGATCCTGCAAACACTTACACTAATGCTTACATTAAGTAGGTGAGTAGTCCTGTTGAATTCAATAGAACAATTCAAGTGAGTAAAGTTAAGAACATACGTAAGTGTTTGAGATACAGCTAGAGCTAAGGAGAGTTGAAAATAAAATAAGTTACTCTTAGACCAAATAATGTGTAATAGAAAATATTCTAATATTAATTATTTGTATTATCATAATACCTAGAGGCCCTAGTCAAGATGTGCTAGGATCTGTACACACACACACACACGCACACTAAGAGACAATCCCTCTCCCAAAAGCTTACAGTCTAAATATACCAGACAAAAGATCAGAAAAAAAAAGTGTATTGTAATCCCCTTGACATTGAAGCCCATCTACTAGTAAATGGTCCAGCTCTGCATAAGCCAAACAGGCACAGCAGGTAGATAAAGACTTTCAGTTACTACCAAAATCAACTGGATTCGAACTTGTAATTTAGACGTAAAAGATTATCTCCCTATCCACTAACATCTGTGGAAGATTTCACGTATTAGGACTAACAGCATAGAAACAATTATGTTTCTCACGTTTTATGCTTTTTCTACCTTCTCATTCCTTATTGCTAAGAAAGTTTTCATGAAAATGAAATTCGAGTGGTGCTAAAAAATATGTACCACTGGCAAAAAAAAAAAAAATCAAAGTGGAACCAATTAAAACAACTCTACAACCAACAGAACACCACCTCCAGGAGAAACCACTATACCATGACCTTCCACATGGCTGTTACATGACACCACATCATCATCAACCCATCAAGACTACTGAAGGATCTGTACTCTCCAAGAGACTGAACTTCTGTCCCATCATAGAACTGGGTATCATATGAACATGTGGAAACCTAGGAAAATTCTTCCACCGACTCCACCTCAAAGAATTTTTCACAACAAAGATGATACCACCCACAACTACCACATCCCACTGACAGACATAAGAAAAAAGAATCGTCTGACGAGACATGCCTCAGTGGATGAAACCACACATTGGATGATTACACTGATTGTTTCAGGAGGTAAAAAATGGACACTGAAATCCTCAATAAAAAATACTTCCACCACAATCTCTCTACCGCTGAGAGGACAGCTATACAGTCCCTGAAATCCAAACCTCAGATAGTGATCAAACCAGTTAACAAAGGGGGCACTATTGTAGTCCTTAATTATGATGACTGACAGTGAGGCCGACAGACAAGTCTCTGGACACCACCTACTATAAAGAACTCAAAAGGACCCCAAAACTCATCCTTCTTGATGCCATCAATTATTAGCTCTCCTTCCCCACTAAGTAGAAGACCTTCACTTCCTCCTTGCTCCTAATGTATTTAAAAGACAATTTAAAAAAGGTTCTTTATGTTCCTTGCTAGGACTAACTCATTTTGTCTCTTAGCCTTTCCGATTTTGTCCCTACATGCTTGTGCTATTCTTCTGTACTCGTCCTTAGCAATTTGTCAATGTTTCCATTTTTTGTAGGATTCCTTTTTGATTTTCAGGTCATTAAAAAGCTCTTCATGGAGCATAGCCACCAACTTCCCCTCTTTCCCCAGGGTGCTCGTTCCCCTCTCTTCCCCCAGCCCCGCCCCCATTCCAACCCCTTCCCTAAAGTCCTCACTCCAACTCTGCCCCCTCCCTGCCCCTATTCCAACTCCTTTCCCAAATCCCTGCCCCAGCCCCGCCTCCTCCCCGAGAGCGACATGTTCCCGCTTCTTTCTTCATCTTCTTCTTCCCATGAGACTTTATCTGCCAGTTCTCTGAATTTGTTAAACTCTGCTTTTTTGAAGTCTATTTTCCTTATTCTGTTGCTCTCACGCTTTCCTTTCCTTAGGATCATGAAATCTCTGACTCCATGGTCACTTTCACCTCAACTGCCTTCCCACTTTCAGCTTCACATCCAATTCCTCCCTGCTGGTCAGAATCAAGTCTAAAAATGACAGCTCCCCCTGGTTCTTCCACTTTCTGAAACAAAAAGCTGTCCTAAGAACTTACTGGAAATTTTGTGTTTTGCCAAATTACTTTTCCAACTGATGTCTGGGTAATTAAATTTCCCCAGTTACTACCAGTTATGCAGAAATTTCAACTCTTTCTCTTCCTTTAAAGCTTCCCCATCTTGTGTTATACATCAAGATATACACATTGTACATAAAGGTCACTTCTTACATGTGATGATATGTCCAGCTCCTGCTGAGCTGAAATGGGAACAACACACGTATCTGAATGAAGAATTTGGCTCTGAACACAGGTAGGACAGTTATGTGTTCATACAGTTTAAATGTAAAGTCTAATTTTACAATCAACTAAGCTGCATAAAGTTTCACTAACCATCATAGAATATCAGGGTTGGAAGGGACCTCAGGAGGTCATCTAGTCCAACCCCCTGCTCAAAAGCAGGACCAATCCCCAATTAAATCATCCCAGCCAGGGCTTTGTCAAGCCTGACCTTAAAAACTTCTAAGGAAGGAGATTCCACCACCTCCCTAGGCAACGCATTCCAGTGTTTCACCACCCTCCTAGTGAAAAAGTTTTTCCTAATATCCAACCTAAACCTCCCCCACTGCAACTTGAGACCATTACTCCTTGTCCTGTCCTCTTCCACCACTGAGAATAGTCTAGAACCATCCTCTCTGGAACCACCTTTCAGGTAGTTGAAAGCAGCTATCAAATCCCCCCTCATTCTTCTCTTCTGCAGACTAAACAATCCCAGTTCCCTCAGCCTCTCCTCATAAGTCATGTGTTCCAGACCCCTAATCCTTGTTGTTGCCCTTCGCTGGACTCTTTCCAATTTATCCACATCCTTCTTGTAGTGTGGGGCCCAAAACTGGACACAGTACTCCAGATGAGGCCTCACCAATGTCGAATAGAGGGGGACGATCACGTCCCTCGATCTGCTTGCCATGCCCCTACTTATACATCCCAAAATGCCAGTGGCCTTCTTGGCAACAAGGGCACACTGCTGACTCATATCCAGCTTCTCGTCCACTGTCACCCCTAGGTCCTTTTCCGCAGAACTGCTGCCTAGCCATTCGGTCCCTAGTCTGTAGCTGTGCATTGGGTTCTTCCATCCTAAGTGCAGGACCCTGCACTTATCCTTATTGAACCTCATCAGATTTCTTTTGGCCCAATCC
The DNA here is from genome assembly GCF_965152235.1 of Eretmochelys imbricata. Classification (NCBI taxonomy): domain Eukaryota; kingdom Metazoa; phylum Chordata; order Testudines; family Cheloniidae; genus Eretmochelys; species Eretmochelys imbricata. Next base: position 117,458,937 of record NC_135577.1, read on the forward strand.
TCCAATTTGTCTAGGGCTCTCTGTATCCTATCCCTCCCCTCCAGCGTATCTACCACTCCTCCCAGTTTAGTATCATCCGCAAATTTGCTGAGAGTGCAATCCACACCATCCTCCAGATCATTTATGAAGATATTGAACAAAACCAGCCACAGGACCGACCGCTTGGGCACTCCACTTGACACCGGCTGCCAACTAGACATGGAGCCATTGATCACCACCCGTTGAGCCCAACAATCTAGCCAACTTTCTACCCACCTTATAGTGCATTCATCCAGCCCATACTTCTTTAACTTGCTGACAAGAATACTGTGGGAGCCCGTGTCAAAAGCTTTGCTAAAGTCAAGAAACAATACATCCACTGCTTTCCCTTCATCCACAGAACCAGTAATCTCATCATAGAAGGTGATTAGATTAGTCAGGCATGACCTTCCCTTAGTGAATCCATGCTGACTGTTCCTAATCACTTTCCTCTCATCTAAGTGCTTCAGAATTGATTCTTTGAGGACCTGCTCCATGATTTTTCCGGGGACTGAAGAGAGGCTGACTGGCCTGTAGTTCCCAGGATCCTCCTTCTTCCCTTTTTTAAAGATTGGCACTACATTAGCCTTTTTTCCAGTCATCCGGGACTTCCCCCGTTCGCCACGAGTTTTCAAAGATAATGGCCAATGGCTCTGCAATCACAGCCGCCAATTCCTTTAGCACTCTCGGATGCAACTCGTCCGGCCCCATGGACTTGTGCACGTCCAGTTTTTCTAAATAGTCCCTAACCACCTCTTTCTTCACAGAGGGCTGGCCATCTATTCCCCGTGTTGTGATGCCCAGCGCAGCAGTCTGGGAGCTGACCTTGTTAGTGAAGACAGAGGCAAAAAAACATTGAGTACATTAGCTTTTTCCACATCCTCTGTCACTAGGTTGCCTCCCTCACTCATCAAGGGGCCCACACTTTCCTTGGCTTTCTTCTTGTTGCCAACATACCTGAAGAAACCCTTCTTGTTACTCTTAACATCTCTCGCTAGCTGCAGCTCCAGGTGCGATTTGGCCCTCCTGATTTCATTCCTACATGCCCGAGCAATATTTTTGTACTCTTCCCTGGTCATATGTCCAACCTTCCACTTCTTGTAAGCTTCTTTTTTATGTTTAAGATCCGCTAGGATTTCACCGTTAAGCCAAGCTGGTCGCCTGCCATATTTACTATTCTTTCGACACATCGGGATGGTTTGTCCCTGTAACCTCAACAGGGATTCCTTGAAATACAGCCAGCTCTCCTGGACTCCTTTCCCCTTCATGTTAGTCCCCCAGGGGATCCTACCCATCCATTCCCTGAGGGAGTCGAAGTCTGCTTTCCTGAAGTCCAGGGTCCGTATCCTGCTGCTTACCTTTCTTCCCTGTGTTAGGATCCTGAACTCAACCAACTCATGGTCACTGCCTCCCAGATTCCCATCCACTTTTGCTTCCCCTACTAATTCTTCCCGGTTTGTGAGCAGCAGGTCAAGAAAAGCTCCCCCCCCAGTTGGCTCCTCTAGCACTTGCACCAGGAAATTGTCCCCTACGCTTTCCAAAAACTTCCCGGATTGTCTGTGCACCGCTGTATTGCTCTCCCATCTTCATAGACTGAATAATAAAAATAATGCAATGTTACAGCTGGATAGTTAAAACTCCACAAAAAGTCAGTAAATTCAGCCATACTACAAATGCTGTATGTTTATGGTATACACTTAAAGACAAACAATAACATTAAGCTCTTTGTTTAAGAAAAACAGAACTAGCAACCACTACAAGGCCAAATTAACATTCTATTTTAATCCGAATTTTTACATTTCTTGACTCTCTTCAATTTTTAATTATGCAGCTTTAACAATGAACTAAAACTCTTTTCTCTGTTTTAAAAATTTGATTTCCAAGATTTACCAGAAATATAACCCAGAGCTATTTCAGGGCACACAAGCAGAGCCTGTTATGTTCCTTGATCCATGAAGTGCAGATGCAGCCCTGCAGAACTTAGGAACTCCACAAGAGAAGGTTGCAGCCTTGGCAAGTCCCCTGTGCATACTTCCATAACTCTATGCAACACATCTCTTCTGAAATGAGCACTTCACAACTCTACAAAGTCATCTACTAAATATTCCCCATACCACTTAAACTCTCAGCTTTATTAAATCAAAACCTTCCTCTCTTCCCAGGTTTAGGGATAGTCTGTGACAGTTAGCTACAAATGCTGGGTAGAGGGAGGTGTGTGGAGATGCACAACCCCAGAAACACTTAGGAATTGTACTGCAGGCAAAGATCTTTCCGCAGGCCACTCCCTGCAGGCAGTCAGATCCACATTTTGCACATGCTGTTGGGATGGCCCAGAATACCCCGAGGCACCTACCCATACTCCACAGCCAGCCATGCCTCTACTTCTTCCCTCCCACCTTTTCAGAATCATGCTCCCCAAGGAGCAACAGAAGCAAGCAGTCCATGCATCCTGGGGCTATTGAGAGTGGCCCGACATTGCAACCTGAGCAGGACAAAACTGAGGGTGGGAGAAAGCTGTGTGTCTTGCCTCTCTCTCCACCCATGTGTGGGCAAAGAAGGATCACACACAGTCTACACAGTTTCAGCCAAAACATTAATTTTTCAAAATTAATGGGTTAGGGAAAAGAGAGGGTTATAATGGAGGCTTTCTTGCAGCTTTAACTAAGAGTAACTGTTGCTTGACGGGACCACTATAGTTAACACATGGCCAGCACTGTATGTTTATGAAAGAAAACACTACTAAAAATTAGAAAAAAGGCTGTATTTTAATATCCTTTTCTCTGCAGATGCAGAATAAAACTTGTAAAGAATACAGAATGTACCAAATCAACTGTGCCATAATCCAAGGTTTTTACTAACTAGACTGGGAGATTTAATATAAAAAAATTAATGAGCTTGCCATTTAAGTTAGACCATGAAACCCAAAAGCAGTGTAGGTCAATGTTCCATTGCAATTCATGTGTGCAACAGCATAGGATTTAATAGTTTTGACTGCACAGAAATCTTTAATCAAAGTCTACAAAGTCTATAAATGAAAGTCTTCTGTTATATTCTCCCATCAGCCGATTTTAACAGACAAGCGAACAGATCTTCACACACCATAATCTACTAAAATGCTTACGTGAATAAACTCAGCAGAGACACGTTTTCCAGTCTAGAGCCTTCTAGCTGCACCCCACCCTCAAAAAAATCAGCTCACTTTCAAAAGAGGGATGTGCCCACTTTCCACAATGTTCCAGTCTGAATATCATACAAAAATCAATGTGGACCTAACACAATGTAAAGGATTCAGCATTTTCATAGCTGCCAACAATATAATCTGCAGTATTTCAAGCAAGCATTTGTTGCTATCTCAAAGATAGCACATACAGGAAGATGCGCTGCCAGGAAGAATCATCCACTAAGTCTGATGCAAGATTGCCACCTTGAGGAATCCAGGAGATAAGCATAAGGGGGGAAAGTTACTGTTCATAAATTTCTAAAACTTGAATTTTTCACTTATGTCCCAGACAGATACCTCCATACCATAAAAATAAATAGAGTCTTCGTTCTCCCCTACTATCACTACCATTATATTTATGGATGAATTTGGTACTCGGGAAAGTGAAAAACTAAAGCCAGGCAAAATATTGGCATGTGTTCAAGCTGCCCAATAAGGGTCTGCCAATCCAGTAGGGTTGCCAACTTTCTAATTGCACAAAACCAAAACCCCTTCCCCGAGGCCTTGCCCCCGCTCACTCCATCCTCCCTCCCTCCGTCGCTTGCTCTCCCCCACCCTCACACACTTTCACCGAGCTGGGGCAGGGGATTGGGGTGCAGGAAGGGGGTATGGGCTCTGGGCTGGGGGTGTGGGCTCTGGGTGGAGCCAGAAATAAGGGGTTTGGGGTGCAGGAGGGAGCTCCAGACTGGGGCCAAGGGGTTCAGAGTGGGGGAGAGGGTGCAGACTCCGGTTAAGGGTGCAGGCTCTGGGGTGAGGATAAGGGGCTTGGGGTGAAGGGGGGAGCTCCGGGCTGGGACAGGGGGTTGGAGTATAGGGGGGGCTCCAAGAGGGAGTTTGGTGCAGGAAGGGAATCCAGGCTTGGGCAGGGGGTTGTGGTGCAGGAGGCGGCTCAGGCAGGGAGTTAGGGTGCAGGGTCCCAGTGGCGCTTACCGCGCTGTACGTTCCCAGGAAGCGGCCACCAAGTCCCTGCAGCCCCATGGCGCATGGGTGTCCAGGGGGGCTCTGCATGCTGCCCTCGCACCCACAGGTGCCGCCCCTGCAGCTCCCATTGGTTGTGGTTCCTGGCCAACTGGAGCTGTGGAGACAGCATTTGGGGTGGGGGCTCCCATGGCTGCACATGGAGCCTCCCTGGCTGCACATGCGCCTAGGGTCCACAAGGATCTGGCGGCTGCTTCTGTGACCCACAGGGAGCTACGGCAGGCAGAGAACCTGCCTTAGCCCCAGACCCCAACTGTGCCCAGGCTTTTACGGCTCAGTCAGCAGTACCGACCGGAGCTGCCAGGGTCCCTTTTTGACCAGGTGTTCCAGTCAAAAACCAGACACCTGGTAACTCTACAATCCAGTACAGTCCTAACCCACATCTCCCTCTGTTTTGGAACCTTAACTATGGCCTCACCTCTCTTATGGATCAAAGTTAACATTTTATGGTGTCAGTCTGTGTACTAGCCTTTCACCTCTGGAGATCCGGATCACAAAGAAGAGCAATTTTGGTAGCACTATCCTTGTACACAGTTTTGCACATCAGGTAAAATAAAAATAAAAAAGCTGAAAAGAGCCAGTAGAATCTACTCAAAAAGTGTCCAAGACTGCACTAGGAGCAAGTGAGAGGTCAGGACTGAGGTGCATTGGGAGATCATTGTGGGAAAACTTGAGAACAATTAATGGCTCAAATCAATAACCTAGATTCTTGACTTCTATAAACATAGTAACACAATACATAAGAAACCTTTAGCAACATTTGTGAGGTAATTTGCCATGGACAAAAATAAAGTTAATATCAATACAAAAAAAATAAATTGGTTAGTCTCTAAGGTGCCACAAGTACTCCTTTTCTTAATACGAAACATTTTATTCTGCCAATTATAATTGTCTCAATAGTGAGCAATGTACTTCTGCATTTTGCCTACTTATCATGGTGGATAAAAATTGTGATTTTTTTTTTAAGATAGAAGAGTTTTATTTAAATTATTTTTTCATTTAAAGCAGATTATTAATTTGCATATGGCTAGTTCTTTACTTTCCTCCTATTTTCTAGTCTTAAATTGCTAAAATGGATTTTTTATGTATTTCTTTAATTAGTTTTCTAGTTGTTAGAATTTCAGATTTTACACATGGACAACTTCTACTAAGAAGTTTCGCACTTAAAATGATTTTCTATCCCAAAATAAAAAAGTCCAAGGCATAAGTAACCTATTTACTGTGTGAACACTGCAAATTCTAACACACAATATTTATAAACAAATAGCCAAAACTACATTTGCAATCAACCCCACCTTCCAATATATTGAACTTCCACAAATCAAGGAAGCTGAAATGCTTTGACCAGGCTATATTTCCTCAAACAGATTTTGCAGGTGAGTCTATGGGACTTGTGTTCCTAAATACCTAATTATGAGTTTAGGAACTTACTTTCAGGCTACAATTTTTGAAATTTTTTTTGCATAAAAAGTTCACAACTTTGTTAATCTATTGAAAGTCTAAATAACCTCACACTGTTTAACACTAAATCCGTTTTGTTTTGATTATATGCCACTAAATTTTTAAATAAAAAAAATCATTTTAGTCCCTGATGCTGCAGGCACTTCTGCACATTATAGTCCTACTGAAGTTAATGGAACGACTCATAGCTTCCAAGGCCAGAAGGGACCACGGGGATCATCTATGACCTCCCCTGTATAACAGACACCAAAGAAATAATTCCCCCAAATAATTCCTGTTTAAACTAGAGCACATCTTTTAGAAAAACATCCAGTTCTGATTTTAAAATTGCCAGTGATAGAGAATCAACCATGACCCTTGGCAAATGGTTCCAATTGTTAACTAACCTCACTGTTAAAAATTTACACATTTCCAGTGTGAATTTCTCTAGCTTCATCTTCCAGCCATTAGATCTTGTTATACCTCTCTCTCCAAGACTGAAGAGAGACCTTTATCAAATATTTGATCCTCATTGACTGATCAAGTTGCCCATAAACCTTCTTTTTTGTTAAGCTAAATAGATATCTCGAATCTCTCACTGTAAGGCTCTTCTCTGAATCCTCTCCATTTTATCAATATCCTTCTTGAATTGCAGGCACCAGAACTGAACGCAGTATTCCAGCAGTGGTAGTACCAGTGCCAAACACAAAGATAATATAACTTTTCTACTCCTACTCGAGATTCCCATTTATGCATCCAAGGATCACATTAGGCTCTTTGGTCACACAGTTGCACTAGGAGCTCATGTTCAGCTGATTATCTACCACAACACTCCAAATCTTTTTCAGAGTTACTTCTTCACAGGATAGAGTCCCTCATCCTATAAGTATGGTCTACATTCTTTGTTCCTAATGTACAGTATGTACATTTATATTTGGTCATATTAAAACACAGATTTTGTTTGCTTATGCCAAGCCCACAAAGCAATCCGATTGCTCTGTAGCAGTGACCTATCCTCTTCATTATGTCCTCCACCAATTTTTGGTCATCTGCAAACTTTAACAGTGATGGTTTTATGTTTTCTTCCATATCATTAATAAAATATTAAATAGAGTAGGGCCAAGAACCAATCATTCCACGACCCAACTAGAAACACCTTGTTAATTTTTATTCAATTTTTTTAATCAAAATATTGTGCGACAGTAAATCAAACAGCTTACAGAAGGTGAAATATACTTAGAATACACTTATCTTTATCAACCAAAGTTATAAACTCCCCAATCATGTGAATAAAGTTACATACTTGCAGGATAAGAGCCTTAATTTTTCAATATATTCCCCCTAAAAGCACTTGTGTAAAATTCAAATAAGATGCCCTACCACTAGTGGCCTTTTTTAAAAAAATGTATTCATAATTTAGTTCATTTTCGTTCTTTTAATGTAAAATTGCCATAGCACGAACTTTCAAATTAGCTTTTACAAATCTTCAACCTGACTTAAACGATTTTTAATCATGTTTTAAATCGCTCTACCCTGTTGACTAATATAGATGTATCACATTATCAATGTGTATTACTGATATTGCACATATTAATATGCATTAAGAACACATCTACATGACATTATATTGTGCGTGTATATATTTCTAGAAGTTACATGGCCTGAATTGGCCTATGAGTTTCTATAATCCTGTTCGCCAATGGTGAGTATCCCATAACACTTTGCGAAGCTAAAGTCAGTCAGCCTTGCCATTAGAAGATAGGAACCTTGTCAAAGGCAAAATACATTAATGTTCTGTAGCAGCAAAGGAGGTAGCTGCACAGACCAGTACCTGGAATGCTAGTACCTGAAACAAAGATAAGGTAGGTACTGAACAACTAAGGAATAGGTACAAACTAGTGGGTGGGATTATAGTGACATGTAAAGAATTTTGTAACTCTGTGTTCTAAGTGGGCGGCCTAGCAAGGTTGAAGAGCCTTGCCTGTCTTCAGCATTCTGGTTTCTTTAAAAGAAACCCCCACTTTTAGCAGAAAAACTTACAATGGATGAAGGCAACTGATAGGGAGTTTGGCTGTCGGAGGAGGCTGATTTTGCCAGCCATTGGGGTATTTTATAGGAATTGGGATATCGTCCACAGCAGCCTTTAATAGCCCCAAAACAGAAGGGGTTTTTTTGGTGGTGGGGGAGCTGTTCAGTGGCAATGTCCAGGTGGGAAGCCAACCTCTGCCTCTTCAAGCTACTGGGAAATGGAAGCATGTGGGGATTTCTACCAAGGTGCTGTTTCCTGGACAGCATATACAGACTCCATCTTTTGGATCAGTGGCTAGCAGGTTTCTGATAAAACTGAAACCTCCTCCACCCCTACACCAACCTTCTCTGGCTGACGGAATTGAAGAGGAGCATTCACCTGCTCTTCTTCCCTCCCATCCTGTGACACACAGGCCCACACATGGCTCACCACTCTGTGTCAGCAACTCTTGCCAGGTCTGACATACTCACTACACCACACACATTGGTGTCACGATATTTATTTAAACAATGACATGTAATACATCATTTGGTCATTAATGTCCACATGAAATGTTTGTAACAACTCTAAGTGAAATTAGGGATATTCTCTGACATTGTGTCCTGGTCACTGTGAACAGACAAAGGTAACAAAACAGGTTTCTTCTGTATAAAGGGAAAAGAGACTATGGCAGATGTCCTGTTCAGGAGAAAGGGCTCTGACCTGCTGCCTCCGGGTCAGCCAGTGGCTCAACCTCCAGCAGCTTAATAAGGGGAGGTATGATCCTAAAAGCATCCCAGTGCCAGACAGCAAGGGGCTCCTTGGACCAGGTAATGAGTTTCAGTTGGCCTGACCAATTCCGTGTACCCCAACTCACTATGGTTACAATCGGTATCTAAACAGTGTCATGTAACATCATAAGAAAACTAATAATTCACTAATCATTAATATTTTTGTGTGCTATGTGTACGCAATGCATACTAAAAGTTATGGATATATGCTGGAATGATGACTAAAATGTGTTTAAGCCAGGCACATCAGGGGGGTTGGTAAAAGAGTCTGCCCTAGACAAAGGAATGTGTATTTGCTTCTCTGACCTGACCAGCGCAGTTGTCAGGCAGAGAAAATGAAGGTCCACTTACATATTAGGTGAACAAACTATCAAGCTAACGAACAGGAGGTGACAGCTTCCAGCAAGGAAGAGTAACTTTTTCTGGGCTAGGAAGACAGAGGGGCTGAACCTCAACTGATAAGCAATTGAATCAACTGAATGCATACAATATTACTGTATTATAAGTTTATCGAGTGAGATATTTTATAAAAGCCTTTGACAAACTGGTGATTAATATCATAAAATGAATGTATTAATGCTATATAAGGAATTATGGATACTCATTAATATTACACTTTATGGTCTGTGTCCATACAAAGGAAGAACAGGTCTCTTCCAAACAGAAGGGAATGTCATAGCTATTTACCTGTCTTCTATGTAAATTAAGCACGGTAGAATCAAAACAATGGAAGCCTCATTTACATACAGGTGGATGGGAAGACCATAGAAGGGAAAAACAGCATGAGGTCATCCTGCCTCTTGAAACAAGGTCATAGAACTTTGAAAGATATAAGCAAAGACAGAAACCATCTTTGGCATCCATTGCTAGACAGACACAAGGGAAGGAAACTCCTGCAAGCTGAGAAAGATGGCTCCTTCAACTAAGGGGGGGACTGAAGTCTCTGGAAACTGAATATAGGTGAGAAACTTGCTCAGGCAAAGATCTTTCACCTAGGAAGACAAGGGAAACCAGCCCCTTGTGCTTCTGGGGAATGTCTTGACTGAGACAAAGTCAGCCATGACTGGAAAGAAGAAAGACTGGTAGAAATCTAACTAGAACAAAGACAGTAGCTTGTTAAGTCTCAGCCACTGGAGAGCATATTTTGTTTTGTTTTACTAGTAACTCTATCTTCTTTCCTTATACTTGATCTCACTTAATCCTATGTATATTTTGTTAATAAATTTGTTTTGTTTTTACTGTAAACCAAACTCAGTGCTGCGTTTGAACGGAAGGGTGTATTTCCCCCAGTTAAGTTAATAACCTGTAATGTGCTTCTGTCTCCTTAAGGAGCAATAAACCTTATTATTTCTCTAAGTGGTTCAGGTGAGGGCTGGACACTTCAGGGCACACAGTTTTGGGGAAATTCAGGACAGGGAGCATGTTGCTGGCTGTAATCAAGGTGGAAGACAGAATGGGGCTGCAGACAGGCTGCTGGGGTCAGAGCTGCTTAAGCAGGGCTGTCTAGCACACAGACACTCAGGGCATGACCTGCATGCGAGCAACAGCAGCAAAGCATTTTAAGGAACTCAGGATTCAACCAAGTTCTATAAAAGCTTTATAGGGGCTTGAAAAATTCACTCACTTGGAGTCAAAACAACATTGACTACAGATAATATGGGAAGTTTCAAAAGTCACCCCCCATGTGAATGCAATGACAAGAAGCTACAGAGATCACTCTACCTTTGGTTAGTTGACGAAAGACTGAAATGGCTGCCAAATGCACCTGGATGGAGTTAATCTTTAAATTACACTCAGCTAGGTAAAGAAGGTATTCAAGTAGTTTTTATGCAGGGCAAGCAATAGGGTCTTCTTGGACCCTATCGCATGACATGACAATCACGCAGAATTGTGTATCTTTCCGAAAGATGGCTTCCAGGATGTCACAAGAACATGATACACCTGCTCAGAGACACCATGTCAGGCAACCTGTCCAGGACAGGATGCTCTGGTCTCAGATCACATCTAGAACCAGAGACTCTCAGCCTGATGAGATTAACCTTGGCCGTTTGCAACAGAATGGAGAACCACAATTATGTGCTAGCAAGGAGCTATTAGGACCATCTAATCTTTCTTTCTCCAGAGCCTTGCCAGGATCTTTGCTACCAAAAGGACTGGAAGAAAAGGACATAACAGCTTCTTTTTCAAGGGAATGGAAAGGCATCCCTAGCAGTCTTTTCTCAGTACCAGGAACAGAAAACCAGTAGCTGCTTGTCAGGTGAGTGGTGAAAATACCTACCTCTAGTGTCTTCCACTGTAGGAAGAGCTAATCTGTGACTCCCTGATCACAGATCACTCATAAGAATCTATTACGGATTAATTTAGTCTGCAATCACATTCCCCTCTTCTACCAAGTCCATGGCAACTAAGAATATTGTTTTCACTATTGCTATTGGACAGACCTCATGTCCATTCCCACAGGGCTTCCCAACAGAGGAAGTATGATGTGATGCCTCCCTGCTTATTTATATAAACAGTGGCCTCTTTGTTTGAACTACCTTTCGGGAAGATTTGGTAGACCACATTACAGTATGTTGCAGATGCAAACCATCATCTGACTGCATCTCTGCATTACAGCTCAGAATGTTGGGGCACAAAGGTCTAGCCAGTCTTCCCTCTGATCACAATTGCCTCCACCACCAAGCTCTTGTTGGGAAGACTCACTCTTAGCCAGTGGCAACCTCAGTGGAAGATGTTTTTTTTTTTTCTTGATCACCTTCAAGACAAGGGCAGCTGCACGAAGGGTCTGCCACATTTCCCTCAGCTCCCCCAAAATAGGGTGCAAGAACACAGCAACTTTAGTACCCAGGACATGGACACCTTTCAATTTGACTCCACTGCATTCCTGGACTGGTTTAAATTCAAGATTGGTCGAAGCAATTGAACTGCCTCTGTAAAAAACTGGGGAAAGTAGGGTCCTTCTCTGCAGAGTCATTGCCTTGGTGCTTCTTTCTAGTAGAAAAATACTGGAGCATTAGAAAAGTCCTACAACTCACTCAAATCCAAATAACAGTTTTTACCAGCCCCATTCTCAGCATTACCACAATCAAGTGTTTGCAACGGTCTAAACAAAGGGTTCTCACAACAAAATTTTTGGTGACCTCAGAGTGTGACCCCCAACCCTTGCTGGTGGCCGTTCTGACAATTTTTTTCTAAAATACTTAATTAACTTTAGGAAAAACAAATACACATATACAGGTCCAAATCATTGCCATTTATGTTTGTCTGGAGGTTATTTCAGACTCAAAAATAATGGACAGTTGCCTCTATTCTTTACTGGACCTAAACACAATAGAAACACAAATAAGGTGCTTTGCATGTTTTGCTTTTTTGGTTGATTTTTTTTTTCCAGACTTGCTAGTTGGTAAGTCTGCTACTGTGAAAACTGATGGTTGTTAATATCACTTTTCACAGTAGAATTACTCAGCCCTGGCATGCTGGGATACAAAGTAAGCCATGGATGGGAAGGTGGGCAGGGAGGATGGGGGGCTGGGTGGAGGAGGCAGCGGGGTTTGGGGTGATGGTGAGAGATGAGCCTGGGGTCCAACTGCACAGCTGGAGGAGGCAGTGGGGTCAACGGCGATTTGCGGGGGTGAGCCCAGGGCCAGAACCTAAAGCCCTGCAGCTGGGGGATAAAGCCCACTGCCACACAGCCAGAGCCTGCCACCCACCACCCTAGAGCTGAAGCCCTAGCCCCACTGCCCCTGGGAAGGTGGAGAACTCACACTGGTTGCCTGCTCCTACAGTGTTTGTGGCTTCAAAAGTGCGTAGAGACCAGCCCCTGGCGCTGCACCCCACACCCCCAATCACCTGTGGTATGTGGCCATGGTGGCCGCATGTGAGAAACGCTGGTCTAAGCAATGGTGGAGCATAAGTACTCTGGGAAACACTGACACTGGATATGCAACAGTGCTCAGTGCCGGAGGCGTCAGTGTATCTATCACATGCATCTCTAGCCTCAACACTTGCTATCAGGCTCATACATTGATCGTGACAGTGCACCTATGCCATGAGATCTCAACAGCTGACAGGGAAAAAAGAATGCGTCAAAGCTGATGCTTCGGCAGCCTCAGAGAACCACAGTAATAAAGCCAGATTAACTATATGTCGATATCAAGAATCAGAGGATCCTTCTCCACTTTGAGCATATAAATGTAGGATGGTCAGATCCATAATTGTGTCCTTCATATGTACAGTACAGACCCATTTACGCGCGGTCGCGCCATGCCTCCCAGTGCTACCTATTTAACACGCGAGGCTCGTTAACATGCATCTTTACCACTGACGGGGGGCGGGGAAGGGGCAGCAACGTTAAAGCGCTGCCCCGGCAGCGCTTTAAGGACGGTCCTTTGCTGCGGCAGCACTTTAACATTGCTGCCCCTTCCCCCACCCTGCCCCGTCGGCAACCTAGCGGTAGGGACACCGACGTGGGAGGCAAAAAGGGCAGGGACGTTAAAGCACTGCCATGGCAGCGCTTTAAGGATGGTCCTTTGCCGCAGCAGCGCTGGACCACCGACAGGGGGGAGCAGCAACATTAAAGCGCTGCCATGGCAAAGGACCCTGAAGCACTTTAAGTTCCCTGCCCCTTTTGCCTCTGCTCGGCGGCGGGACAAAGGGAGCAGCTGCCCCGGCGATTTAAAAGGGCCCAGGGCTCCGGACTCCGCTACCACAGCAGCGGCATCCAGAGCCCTGAGCCCTTTAAATCACCACAGAAACCCCGGGCGGCGCAGACCAGGCAGCCTGGAAGGGCTGGCTGGGGGATGCTGACCCCAACCCTGCCCTTTCCACCCAAGGCCCCACCCTTCCGGGGGCCAGAGCCGCCTCTGCCCCCGTAAGTGTCCTGAATTACTTTCACCCCGGTGTAGGAATAATAATGTTTTTATTAGATTAGATATTTGAATTTATATTCTTGCAAAGCACTGTTAACAGATAGGCCTGCAGTATTTGGGACGTTGTGACTACATATGTAATCCTAGATAATTATACATGTATACACAGATATCTTAAGATATTTCAGCATGGCCCTCTTAACCCGCGGTCCGTTAACACGCGGTCGTGAGGGCTTGGTGCCCAACATCCGCACGTAAACAGGTCTGTACTGCAGTTTCATGAAATAAAGGGCTTCAAAACATGCACTTTGGGGTACTGCTAGCTCGTTCTCTCAATGTTTCCCACCTCCCCTCTTATTCATTATTTCTTTCAGATTAATACAAAAAGAAAAGGGGACATCTATCCCAAGCTCTAGCACCCTAACACAAGTTACAAGAAAACTAGCAGCCTTCTCCCCAACAGAACTCAACTACATTTGAAACACCAAATTTCCTAAACCCATGCAAATCTAATCACCACCACGACCAGCTTCCTGATGAACCAGAGCTCTCTGACTTCAAGCACCAAGTCCCTGAATGCATCATGGAGCTGGTGTGTGGCACAGCTCTCGGCTTCACTGGCCAGGTCTATACTGACACACTGGCACCAAGTCAGAGGGATCAGCATTCGTAGCTGACACATAATTTCGCTTTAAGGGTTTACCCTTGGAAGCATTCTGCACCAACCTCATGCCAGACTTAGGCCAAATCTACACTATAAACTTACACTGATATAACTACATCACTCAGGGGTGTGAAAAATCCACAGCTCGGAGCAATGCAGTTATACCAACCTAACTGCCAGTGTAGACAGCAGTGTCGATGGGAGGGCTTCTCTCGTCAACACAGCTACCACCTTTCGCAGAAGTGGACTGACTATGCCAATGGCAAGGCTTGCCTGTCTGCACAGTAGGGTCTTCACTGAAGCACTGCAGCATTTTAAGCGTAGACTTGCCCTTAAAAGGAGTAAGATTGAGATAACATTTGCAGATGTATCCAGCAGCCCTGCAGATCATGGTCAATTCCAAGGCAGACAATGTAACAAATACCACCACACAGGTGGCTGGGAACACATTACCTTGACTCAATGCTCTCTAAACTGGTTCCCCACTGAACAGAGTCTAGTTCACGTTTGCTGTGTTGATCCTGAAAGCCCTGAATGGAGTTAGAGCTAACTATCTGAGTTCATGGTCCTCTCTCTGTCTGTGGCCATGACCCATCCCACATGTGCAATACACCAGTGAAAAAAAGAAACCTGTTAATCAATAAGGCGTACAATAAATCCTTATCACCAGTGTTATCAAGAGGGAAATACCTGTGATGTGTTAAGTATGAAGACAAAGCACCTGATATGACAGGTGTGCCGAAAGTGCCCTAAATTATATTTGACAGTGCAAGGATTCAGATTCAAAATTTTAAAAATCTCATAACCGCCAGAGACAATTTTCATAAGAGGCAGACCAAGACTATGGAACTCAGTGCCAGTGAAATGGAAAATGACTACTAAGGCTACGTCTACACTAAGCACCATACAGCAGCACAGCTGTACCGCTGCAACAGTGCTGCTGTAAGGTCTCCTGTAAGAACTCTCCCGCTGGCACAATTAAACCACCCCCAACAAACGTCAGTAGCTATGCCAGCAGGAGACACTTCTGCCAACAGAGCTATCCACACCAGGGCTTTTGTTGGTGAAACTTATGTCGGTCAGGGAAGTGTTTCTTCACATCCTGACCAACAAAAGTTCTGCCGATAAAAGTTCTTGTGTAGACAAAGCCTTAGTTTGCTAAATTTGGAGCTTAAATGCAAAACCCACCTCTTCCACAATGCTTCCCCACAATAATACCCCTCACTTTCATAAGTATATAAAAAAAATTAAGGCCTAGCCTGTGTCTTGCTGGTTGGGAAGGAAGAAATAGTTGCCATGTTCAGTCATGGGAGGCCTCTGATACTACAGTGATGTAAGAACAAAGACACGGTCATCTTGACGTATGTGGCTGGGGGAAGCAAGCCATGTGCTCACTAATGTAGTACAATTTTATTCAATTCTTTATTTATTCTTTTAATCTTTTATGGTTCTGGCTCTATAGTCAGAACTCAAGTCAAAGTTACACTGACTTCCAGGAGAGTTGGGACAAGTGGGGATTGCAGCCCTGAGCCCCAATTTTCAGCTGGGGTGATGTAAATCCTTCCCATCAGATCCTGAGACCAGAATCACCAGAAAAAGGATCTAGACAGTAACCAGTTCTTCCCTGTAAGACTATCAGATCCAGACAGTCCACCACTCATCTCCCAACATGACACATGCAGTTGTTCCTACAAGGCTATTTCCAGCCATCCCAAGGAGGGAGAGCAGGAGGGCAAGAAGCAACCAGCGATAGAGCATCACAGTCTCTGAGATTTACCATTTATTTGGGGGGTAAGCAGGCAGCTTTGTCTAGTTAATGTTTTTGACATTTTGCTGACATTAGAATGAAATCATATATCTGATTTTCTTCTTTCAGGTGTCTGGAAACTGCCGTGAGACAGTTCCTTGAAAAACGTGCAAACATCAGCAATTTAAGTAATATTATGTTCTTCTACCGTGTTTCTCCTTTAGAGTTGAGACCAGCACAGCAAATGTCTCAACTACGCTTAGCCCTGAAAGAACAGGGGGTGGGAAACGTTCTCAGCAGACCTAAGACGAAGGAAAGGCCTCTACTGCTCTCAAACCTGATAAAAGGGGAAAGAAAACAGTAACATGCTGACCAATATTGTCTCACTGTTTCTTTGTAGTCCCATCTCTCTGTTTCCAACCGTCTTATACTTAGACTGTAAGTATACAAAGTAAGCCTCTTTGGGGCAGGGACTTGCTGTGTTTGTACAACGCCAAGCACACTGGAGGTCCTGGCCCATGACTGGGGTTCCTAGGTGCTATGGTAATAAAAGTAAATAATAATAAAATAGGGAGAAACCATAATAAGTTGCACCAGTTCAGCTAGAGTGGCACAAAAGATTTCATCCCAAGTGCTAGAGCCAATCATCATGGGGTCATGCTGGGAAAGTACTGCACGCAGACAGGGTGTTCCACTCAAGTTTGCAGCCAATGCCTTTCCATCTAACATAGACAGGGCCTACTTGCCTGACCTAAATCACTTTTTTAATAAAATTTAGTTATAACACCAATCCATACCAAACTATGTTATAACATGGCCAGGTGGGCCACAAACACTTTACAGTGCTTGTTAGACTTGTTTTTTATACTGTAAATGGGACATTAAGTGTGTAGAGAATGGACTGGCTAACAGTAACACAGGCACTTAGGGCTAAATCCACAAAAGGCCTTAGGCATTGAAACACTCAGTGTTGCAACACCCAATTTTTAGGTACCCTTGCCACTCAGTGGAATCCACAGCCCTAAGTTAGGTGCCTAAACTCCTTATAAAACGCATATGGGGAATTAGGCACTTAAGAATGTAATCCATCAAAACCAGCAAACTAAGCGGGTAGGCGCTAAGGCTAGCCAGTACGAAATGCCATGAATACAGGTTGGCCTAAGCCGGGCTCCTCAAAAGGTACTTAGGTGACTAAGTCCGGGCTGGAGGGAACCACTTCCCTCCACTCAGGATGCACAGTTGTGAATGCTCTCCTGGAATTAGGTGCTACTATTAGCCCATGGGTTAGGGCACTTACCTAGGATGTGGGAGGCCTAGGTTCAATTCTCCCCTCTCCCTCATGTGGAGCAGCGATATGAACCTGGCTCTTCCAGGAGACTGCCTTAACCATTGGGCTATGGGGTATTCTGGGACAGGTCTCTCAATCTCTCCTACCCAAGCTGCACCATTCTGTTTAAATATTCACTGAGACAGAATGAGAATGACTCTATGGTCCAGTGGTTAGGGCAATCTCCTGGGACAGGGGAGATCCAAGTTCAAATCCCTTCTCCACATCAGGCAGGGGGACTAAACTCTCTCTCATCCTGGGTGACTGCCCTTAACTAATGGTCTAAAAATGTAAAGGGGAGGACACACCCCTCCTTCCATTTTGTGTGGGTGTAGGAATGCTCTGAGAATGCCAATCGGACAGATGCTTAAACTGAGGGCTGTGTGCACGCTCACTTTTGGAAACTTTGGGTGCATCTTCACAGCATAGTTAGCTCAAGTTATCTGCATCATCTGACCTTCAAACGTAAGCTAACAGTTGTAGTGAAGACAAACCCCTAGGCACCTATGAAACTTTAAAAGAGGAAATGTAGGAAGCTACAGAGTTAGGTGGCAGTTGAGCTGGGGTTTTGAGAAGCTCAGTGGCACTTGAAGTCTCAGTTAGGTTCGTATGTCCTTTCGTGCATCTAGCCCAGGTATTCTCAAACTGGGGGTCGTGAGCTGTCAACCTCCATCCCAAACCCTGCTTTGCTTCCAGCATTTATAATGGTGTTAAAAATATTTAAAAGTGTTTTTAATTTATAATGGGAGGGGTGTCACACTCAGAGGCTTGCTACGTGAAAGGGGTCAGCAGTAAAAAAGTTTGAGAGCCACTGATCTAGCCCTTAGACCCCCAAATCCTGCATCTGAATCTGTACGGACGCAGGGGTCTGCCCACACGGCTCCAACTGCAGGATCGGTATCTTTGTTTGCATCACTGCTTGATAAAATATTTGAAAGTCATCCTTCAGTCATACCAACAGACGGCTGGAAAACAAAGACTGGAGAAGAGAGATATTCACTTCTCTCCATCTGCTCAAGAGTTCCCCAGCCCAAGTTTTACTCTTGAAAGTAACAGCACAAAACAGAGGAATCAATTTCTCACCCAATACAAACCAGACGCCAACGATGGCATCCGACGATTTAGACCACTGTGGGGTGGTGTCACTTGGAGAATTCAGACACAATTACTAAGTGAGCTATAGCTCACAAAATCTTATGCTCAAATAAATTGGTTTGTCTCTAAGGTGCCACAAGTCCTCCTTTTCTTTTTGCGAATACAGACTAACACGGCTGCTCCTCTGAAACCTAAATTACTGACCTGTTCACCTGTCAAAAACCTATGTCAGATGCCTGTTGTGCCAGACAACCAGCGCTCCCCTGCATGCTGTCCCGACAGCAATGTGTTGAGGCGGGGGAAGCCGTGCTGGACGACACCCCCAGGCCGGTGGGAGTGAATGGGGAGGGCTGCCCCACCACTTTACGGAAAACATTGCCCGTCCCTGCGCGGCCCCCAGCCGGGACCAGCAGAGAAACCCTGGAGCGCCCGGCCATAGAGAGACGTGGGGCGCCTCGCCTGACCCCCCCCCACACACACACACACCGCCCCCCTTCCCACGCTCACCGTCCAAGGACACGAACTGCCCCACGGCCGAGGAGCCGCCGCCGCTGTTCTCCACGAACTGCACCTCGGAGACGATGATGTTGTCCTCGAGCACCGAGCCGCAGCCCGTACACACCGCGTCCCCCCGCGCCGCGTCCACCTCGATCTCCGAGCCGCCGCACACGGCGCACACCCGCCCGCCCGGCATGGTGCCCCGCGGGAGCCGGGGCTCTGCCCGCGCGCCGCCTCTCGCGCTAGCTCGCCTCGCGCGCTGCCGCCGCAACCGTCTCCTCCACCTCCCCGGGCCGGGCGCCGCTGAGCGTCCGACCCCTCTCCGGCCGCTGCACCGGTCAGCGCACGGGGCAGGCCTCGCCCGGGCCGGCTGGGGGAGGAGCCCAACACTCCTAGAGCCCGGGCCCCACTCCTCTCGCGAGAGCTCGCCAGATACTCGCCCCCCTCCCCCCAGGTACCTCCGCCTACAGTCACCGCCCACAGCCTTCCGTCACTCTCTCCCCAAGCACCGGCTCCTCGCGCTGCACAACCGTCACCGCCCCGAGCCCCGCAACCTCCCCAATACCACCCACAACTCTTCAGCCCGTCACTGCCCAGAGCCCCCCAATCCCCACTGCCCAGAGCCCCCCACAGCTCCCCCATAGCGCTCCAGCCCGTCACAGCCCCAAGCCCCCTCAACCTCCCCAATACCACCCACAACTCTTCAGCCCGTCACTGCCCAGAGCCCCCCTACAGCTCCCCCATAGCGCTCCAGCCCATCACCACCCCGAGACCCCTCAACCTCCCCAATACCACCCACAACTCTTCAGCCCGTCACTGCCCAGAGCCCCCCAATCGCCACTGCCCAGAGCCCCCCACAGCTTCCCCATAGCGCTCCAGCCCGTCACCGCCCCGAGCCCCCTCAACCTCCCCAATACCACCCACAACTCCTCAGCCCCTCACTGCCCAGAGCCCCCTCACCCCCCACTGCCCAGAGCCCCCCACAGCTCCCCCATAGGGCTCCAGCCCGTCACCGCTCCAAGCCCCCTCAACCTCCCCAATACCACCCACAACTCCTCAGCCCGTCACTGCCCAGAGCCCCCCAATCGCCACTGCCCAGAGCCCCCCACAGCTTCCCCATAGCGCTCCAGCCCGTCACCGCCCCGAGCCCCCTCAACCTCCCCAATACCACCCACAACTCCTCAGCCCGTCACTGCCCAGAGCCCCCTCACCCCCCACTGCCCAGAGCCCTCCTACAGCTCCCCCATAGCGCTCCAGCCCGTCACCGCCCCAAGCCCCCCAACGTCCCCAATACCACCCACAACTCCTCAGCCCATCACTTCCCAGAGCCCCCCCCACACCCCACTGCCCAGAGCCCCCCACAGCTCCCCCATAGCGCTCCAGCCCGTCACCGCCCCGAGCCCCCTCAACCTCCCCAATACCACCCACAACTCCTCAGCCCGTCACTGCCCAGAGCACCCCCACACCCCACTGCCCAGAGCCCCCCACAGCTCCCCCATAGCGCTCCAGCCCGTCACCGCCCCGAGCCCCGCAACCTCCCCAATACCACCCACAACTCCTCAGCCCGTCACTGCCCAGAGCATCCCCATACCCCACTGCCCAGAGCCCTCCTACAGCTCCCCCATAGCGCTCCAGCCCGTCACCGCCCCGAGCCCCCCAACCTCCCCAATACCACCCACAACTCTTCAGCCCGTCACCTCCCAGAGCCCCCCCAACTCCCCACTGCCCAGAGCCCCACTACAGCTCCCCCATAGCGCTCCAGCCCGTCACCGCCCCGAGCCCCCCAACCTCCCCAATACCACCCACAACTCTTCAGCCCGTCACCTCCCAGAGCCCCCCCAACTCCCCACTGCCCAGAGCCCCACTACAGCTCCCCCATAGCGCTCCAGCCCATCACCGCCCCGAGCCCCCCAACCTCCCCAATACCACCCACAACTCTTCAGCCCATCACCTCCCAGAGCCCCTCCTACCCCCCCTGCCCAGAGCCCCCCCACAGCTCCCCCATAGGGCTCCAGCCCGTCACCGCTCCAAGCCCCCTCAACCTCCCCAATACCACCCACAACTCCTCAGCCCGTCACTGCCCAGAGCATCCCCATACCCCACTGCCCAGAGCCCTCCTACAGCTCCCCCATAGCGCTCCAGCCCGTCACCGCCCCGAGCCCCCCAACCTCCCCAATACCACCCACAACTCTTCAGCCCGTCACCTCCCAGAGCCCCCCCAACTCCCCACTGCCCAGAGCCCCACTACAGCTCCCCCATAGCGCTCCAGCCCGTCACCGCCCCGAGCCCCCCAACCTCCCCAATACCACCCACAACTCTTCAGCCCATCACCTCCCAGAGCCCCTCCTACCCCCCCCGCCCAGAGCCCCCCCACAGCTCCCCCATAGGGCTCCAGCCCGTCACCGCTCCAAGCCCCCTCAACCTCCCCAATACCACCCACAACTCCTCAGCCCATCACCTCCCAGAGCCCCCCCAACCCCCCACTGCCCAGAGCCCTCCTACAGCTCCCCCATAGGGTTCCAGCCCGTCACCGCCCCGATGCCCCCAACCTCCCCAATACCACAACCAACTCTTCAGCCTATCACTGCCCAGAGCCCCCCACTGCCCACAGCCCCCCTACAGCTCCCCCATAGCGCTCCAGCCCGTCACCGCCCCGAGCACCCCAACCTCCCCAATACCACCCACAACTCTTCAGCCCATCACTGCCCAGAGCCCTGCTACAGCTCACTGCCCAGAGCCCCCCACAGCTCCCCCTTTTGCTCCAGCCTGTCTCCGCTCCAAGCCCCCAACCTCCCTAATGCCTCCCACAACTCTTCAGCCCGTCACCGCCCAGAACCCCTCCACACCCCACTGCCCAGAGCCCTCCTACAGCTCCCCCATAGTGCTCCAGCCTGTCACCGCCCCGAGCCCCCCAACCTCCCCAATCCACCCACAACTCTTCAGCCCGTCATTGCCCAGAGCCCCTCCACACCCCACTGCCCAGAGCCCCCCTACAGCTCCCCCATAGTGCTCCAGCCCATCCCCACCCCGAGCCCTCCAACCTCCCCAATACCACCCACAACTCCTCAGCCCGTCATCGCCCATAGCCCCCCACACCCCACTGCCCAGAGCCCCCCTACAGCTCCCCCATAGGGCTCCAGCCCGTCACTGCCCCAAGCCCCCTCAACCTCCCCAATACCACCCACAACTCCTCAGCCCGTCATCGCCCATAGCCCCCCACACCCCACTGCCCAGAGCCCCCCTACAGCTCCCCCATAGCGCTCCAGCCCGTCACCGCTCCCAGCCCCCCAACCTCTCCAATACCACCCAGAACTCTTCAGCCTGTCACTGCCCAGAGCCCCCCTACAGCTCCCCCATAGCGCTCCAGCCCATCACCGCCCCGAGCCCCCCAACCTTCCCAATACCACCCACAACTCTTTAGCCCGTCACTGCCCAGAGCCCCACCACCCCACTGCCCAGAGCCCCCCTACAGCTCCCCCACAGTGCTTCAGCCTGTCACCGCCCAGAGCCCCCCAACCTCCTGCACCCCCCCATAACTCTCCAGCCCATCACCGCCCAGAGTTCCTCCACCACCACCCCTGAGATCCCCCAAACCTCACCAACCACCAGTCAGACTGCCCATAGGCCCCCTCACCATCATCCCCACACACACACCCCTCCAGCCCCTTCTGGTACCCACAGCAGACCAAAGCTGCCATTTTCAGTGTCTCATCTTCACCTACAGCTCCTACACCTCCCCACAGTCCACCCCCTCAATTACCTCCCACCACAGCCACTCTTCCCCTCCACCACTGCCCATAACCCACCACTGCCCATAACCCACCCCCAATCACCACCTCACTGCCCCCCTTCCTTCCAGTTTCACCTAAGTATCCACTCACAACCACCCCAAATGGCCCTCAGACCCCCTCTGTCTCCTTCCTATAGCCCCTTCCAGACACACCACTATACCCTCTATAGCCCCCAGGAGTCTCTGTAGTTTGGCATGCTGCTGCCCCACACTCTTCACATTTGGATCCATAGTGCATCTGTCATTGCATCATTTGCTTCCTAGCACTAGCTACACACAGGCAGTGGGACTAGAACCCAGAACCCATGACTCCTGAAAGCACCAGTTTCTAGCACTTGCTCTACTACCTCTGGTATTTAAACTTAAATCCTCTCTCTGTGCCACTGACTAACAGGTCCCAATAATTTTATCAGGTTTGAGTTACATATACACCATTAGGTACTAATTATCTCGTACTTGGTATTTATAATGTAGTGTTTTACATTTTCCAAGTGTAGTACAAATAATTTATCCTCAACACCCCTACCAGGTGTCCCTAAGAGCATAGCATGAATGTAAAATAATTTGCCATCTAGCTGTTACTAATCATATGAACTATTTAACGTATTAATAGGAACATTTTCTGTAGTCACTAAAATTCTCATAGCCTACTAAGTATATGCACACATACCCTTCTTAGCACACTTTTATCATGTGGGTTCCCTTTGTTACAGCCAGAGATATGTTTCAGAGTAACAGCCGTGTTAGTCTGTATTTGCAAAAAGAAAAGGAGTACTTGTGGCACCTTAGAGACTAACCAATTTATTTGAGCATAAGCTTTCCTGAGCTACAGCTTATTATACACATTGTAAGGAGAGTCATCACTTTAGATAAGCTATTACCAACAGGAGAGTGGGTTTCTGTGTGTGTTTTGGGGGGGGGAAACCTGGATTTGTGCTGGAAATGGCCCACCTTGATTATCATACACATTGTAAGGAGAGTGATCACTTTAGATAAGCTATTACCAACAGGAGAGTGGGGTGGGGGGAGAGAAAACCTTCTGTAGTGATAATCACCCATTTTTTCATGGTTTGTGTGTATAAAAACGTCTTCTGTACTTTCCACAGTATGCATCCGATGAAGTGAGCTGTAGCTCACAAAAGCTTATGCTCAAATTAATTGGTTAGTTGCTAAGGTGCCACAACTACTCCTTTTCTTTTTCCAGAGATATGTGTAGTTCTCCAAGGGTTACAGGGATTTTAAAAAATATTCACTATCTATAGTCAATTACACAAATTACTACAGAAAAATATGGACATGTTGATTGATAAAGTGGCACATTTTAAGGGCTAGTCCTTAGGATCTTAATATAGTATGTAGCATTTATATAGTGCTTTACATATATTAACTAGTTAATCTTCACAATACCTCTGTGAGATAGATAGGAATTATTATCTCTTTTACAGAAGTGGAAAATGAGAGATGAAGGTTAAGAGACTTATCCAAGGTCATGGATGGAGGCACTACCAGAGATAAAATTAGACCATGGGTGTTTTTGGTCCTGCTCCTGACCATCAAACCTCACAGAATTATAAGAGCCAATTAAATTATCTTGCTATTTGTATTGATCATGCACAAGAACTAACAGAATAAATAATATTAAACTAAATATAGTACCTAGCACTCATGAGATATTTTCCAATGTATGGCAGTCCATTTACTGAACTCTGGGGAGCCTAAACATTTAAGGTGACAAAGTAAAAGCAATGTAAAGTGCTCCAAATGGGCTCTAAAATAATTCATTCTTACTGCATCACTTTATCATACCTCTGTGTCTATTTCCAAATTGCCCTTCGATCTTTGATTGTCTATTTTTTGTTCCAGTGAAGTAGTCAAAAAATTGCCAATATACTGAGTTCATACTTTTACCAAATAGGTGCCAGCATTCAGCTCCTGACCAGTCTGATTAATAAGAGTCAGTGTGGTATGAAGGAATGTGCACATGGTAAGAAATTCAGGAAATCCTGAGATCTAGTTCAGTCTTGGCCACTGATTGTCTGTTTGGGTGCTTGGGACCCAAATTTTCAAAAGTGGCTGCAGATTTTGGATGTCTCCATTTTAGAATGATCAACTTTAGACACCCTGCTCTTGATTTTTAGAAGTGCTGGGCAACCACAACTCCAACTTAAGTCAATAGGAGCTGCCTGTTCACACCTCTGCAAAATCAGGATCCAGGTGTCTCAAGTTATGGGCTACGAAAGAGAAATGATGGTCTTATGGTTAAGGCACTAGAGTGGGATTCCGAAGATTGGGGTTTGAGTCCTAGTTCTGCCACAGGTGTGCTATCTAACTTTAAGCAGGTCATTTAATGTTTCTGTGCCTCAGTTTCCCATTTGTAAAACTGGAATGATAATGCTTCTTTTCTCTCATGTTTTGCCTTGCCATTTCAGATTGTAAACTCTATGGAGTAGCAAGTATCTCTAACTATGTATATCTGTATAGCAGCTAGTACAATGGGGGTCTGATCTCAGGAGGCTCTAGATGCCACCATAGTACAAACAATAAATAATAAAAGTTAAATACTCCAAATTACTGGAATATTTTGAAATGTGGACTATAAATGTTGTACTACATTTCAGTGTATAGAGCAGTATGAACAAGTCATCTATATGAAATTTTTAAAAAGCTAGTGCTTTTAATGTAGCCTGTTGTAAAACTAGGCAAATATCTAGCTGAGCTGATGTACCCCTGGGAGGACCTCTGTGTGCCCCCCGGGGTTCACATACCCCTGATTGAAAACCACTGATTTAGATAATGGCATAGAGAGTACATTTACCAAGGTTGGGGATTATACCAGCTGTGAGGGGTTGGATGTGCTTTGGAGGATAAGATTAAAATTCAAAATGGTCTGGACAAACTGGAGTAATGGTCTGAAGTAAATAGGATGAAATTCAATAAGGACAAATGCAAAGTACACCATTTAGGAAGGAAAAATCAGTTGCACACATACAAAATGGGAAATGACTGTCTGGGAAGGAGTACTGCGGAAAGGGATCTGGGGGTCATAGTAGATCTCAAGCTAAATGTGAATCAACAGTGTAACACTGTTGCAAAAAAACCGAACATCATTCTGGGATGTATTAGCACAGTGTTCTTCATTGCAAGGCCAGCGAGCCAATGGCCGCTCCGATCGACCCTAAGTGCAGCTCGCTAAGTTCCTTCTAAGCTGTGTGGCTGTGTAGCAGGCTATAAATAGCTGCACAGCAGCTCTAAAGGGCCACACAGCAGGGATCTGGAGAGGAGCAGAGGAGGAACTGGGGAGGGGAGCAAATTGGAGTTTGCAGGGCTGCTATGGGCCTGTTCCCCAGCCCTGGAGCTCCCTGCTGCCAGAGGGGAGAGAGGGGCCCCTTTCCTCAGAGTGCCGTGCTGCTGCTGGCAGGGAGAGAGAAGCCCCTTCCCCAGAGCTAGCTGCTTCCAGCAGGGAGAGGGCTGGGGGGAGTCATAGAATCATAGAATATCAGGGTTGGAAAGGACCTCAGGAGGTCATCTAGTCCAACCCCCTGCTCAAAGCAGGACCAATCCCCAACTAAATCATCCCAGCCAGGGCTTTGTCAAGCCTGACCTTAAAAATATCTAAGGAAGGGGATTCCACCACCACCCTAGGTAATGCATTCCAGTGTTTCACCACCCTCCTAGTGAAAAAGTTTTTCCTAATATCCAACCTAAACCTCCCCCACTGCAACTTGAGACCATTACTCCTTGTCCTGTCATCTGCTATCACTGAGAATATTCTAGATCCATCCTCTTTGGATCCACCTTTCAGGTAGTTAAAAGCAGCTATCAAATCCCCCCTCATTCTTCTCTTCCATAGACTAAACAATCCCAGTTCCCTCAGCCTCTCCTCATAAGTCATGTGTTCCAGTCCCCTAATCATTTTTGTTGCCCTTCGCTGGACTCTCTCCAATTTATCCACATCGTTCTTGTAGTGTGGGGCCCAAAACTGGACACAGTACTCCAGATGAGGCCTCACCAATGTCGAATAGAGGGGAACGATCACGTCCCTCGATCTGCTGGCAATGCCCCTACTTATACACCCCAAAATGCCATTGGCCTTCTTGGCAACAAGGGCACACTGTTGACTCATATCCAGCTTCTCCGTCCACTGTAACCCCTAGGTCCTTCTCTGCAGAACTGCTGCCTAGCCATTCGGTCCCTAGTCTGTAGCGGTGCATTGGATTCTTCCGTCCTAAGTGCAGAACTCTGCACTTGTCCTTGTTGAACCTCATCAGATTTCTTTTGGCCCAATCCTCCAATTTGTCTAGGGCCCTCTGTATCCTATCCCTGCCCTCCAGCGTATCTACCACTCCTCCCAGTTTAGTGCCATTCGCAGACTTGCTGAGGGTGCAATCCACACCATCCTCCAGATCATTAATGAAGATAATGAACAAAACCAGCCCTAGGACCGACCCTTGGGGCACTCCGCTAGATACCGGCTACCAGCTAGACATGGAGCCATTGATCACTACCCGTTGAGCCTAACAATCTAGCCAACTTTCTACCCACCTTGTAGTGCATCCATCCAGCCCATACTTCTTTAACTTGCTGACAAGAATACTATGGGAGACCGTGTCAAAAGCTTTGCTAAAGTCGAGGAATAACATGTCCACTGCTTTCCCTTCATCCACAGAGCCAGTTATCTCATCATAGAAGGCAATTAGATTAGTCAGGCATGACTTTCCCTTGGTGAATCCATGCTGACTGTTCCTCTCATCTAAGTGCTTCAGAATTGATTCCTTGAGGACACGCTCCATGATTTTTCCGGGGACTGAGGTGAGGCTGACTGGCCTGTAGTTCCCAGGATCATCCTTCTTCCCTTTTTTAAAGATGGGCACTACATTAGCCTTTTTCCAATCTTCCGGGACTTCCCCCGATCGCCATGAGCTTTCAAAGATAATGGCCAATGGCTCTGCAATCACATCCGCCAATTCCTTTAGCACTCTCGGATGCAACACATCCGGCCCCATGGACTTGTGCATGTCCAGTTTTTCTAAATAGTCCCGAACCACTTCTTCCTTCACAGAGGGCTGGCCACCTCCTCCCCATGCTGTGCTGCCCAGTGCAGTAGTCTGGGAGCTGACCTTGCTCGTGAAGACAGAGGCAAAAAAAGCATTGAGTACATTAGCTTTTTCCACATCCTCTGTCACTAGGTTGCCTCCCACATTTAGTAAGGGGCCCACACTTTCCTTGGTTTTCTTCTTATTGCCAACATACCTGAAGAAACCCTTCTTGTTACTCTTAACATCCCTTGCTAGCTGCAACTCCAGGTGTGATTTAGCCTTCCTGATTCCATTCCTACATGCCCGAGCAATATTTATATACTCATCCCTGGTCATTTGTCCAATCTTCCACTTCTTGTAAGCCTCTTTTTTTGTGTTTAAGATCAGCAAGGATTTCACTGTTAAGCCAAGCTGGTCGCCTGCCATATTTACTATTCTTTCGACACATCGGGATGGTTTGTCCCTGTAACCTCAATAAGGATTCTTTCAAATACAGCCAGCTCTCCTGGACTCCTTTCCCCCTCATGTTATTCTCCCAGGGGATCTTGCCCATCAGTTCCCTGAGGGAGTCAAAGTCTGCTTTTCTGAAGTCCAGGGTCTGTATTCTCTGCTTTCCTTTCTTCCTTGTGTCAGGATCCTGCACTCGACCATCTCATGGTCACTGCCTCCCAGGTTCCCATCCACTTTTGCTTCCCCTACTAATTCTTCCCGGTTTGTGAGCAGCAGGTCAAGAAGAGCTCCACCCCTAGCTGGTTCCTCCAGCACTTGCACCAGGAAATTGTCCCCTACAGTTTCCAAAAACTTCCTGGATTGTCTGTGCACCGCCGTATTGCTCTCCCAGCAGATATCAGGATGATTGAAGTTGCTCATGAGAACCAGGGCGTGCGATCTAGTAGCTTCTGCTACTTGCCGGAAGAAAGCCTCATCCACCTCATCCCCCTGGTCCGGTGGTCTATAGCAGACTCCCACCACGACATCACCCTTGTTGCTCAGGCTTCTAAACTTAATCCAGAGATTCTCAGGTTTTTCTGCAGTTTCATACTTGAGCTCTGAGCAGTCATACTGCTCCCTTACATACAGTGCAACTCCCCCACCTTTTCTGGGCTCCCTGTCCTTCCTGAACAGTTTATCCCATCCATGACAGTACTCCAGTCATGCGAGTTATCCCTCCAAGTCTCCGTTATTTCAATCACATCATAATTCCCTGACTTTGCCAGGACCTCCAGTTCTCCCTGCTTGTTTCCCAGGCTTTGTGCATTTGTATATAGGCACTTGAGATAACCCGCTGATCACCCCTTGTTCTCAGTATGAGGCAGGAGCCCTCCCCTCTCACACGCTCCTGCTCGTGCTTCCTCCCGGTATCCCTCTTCCCCACTTACCTCAGGGCTTTGGTCTCCTTCCCCCGGTGAACCTAGTTTAAAGCCCTCCTCACTAGGTTAGCCAGCCTGCTCGCGAAGATGCTCTTCCCTCTCTTCGTTAAGTGGAGCCCATTTCTGCCTAGCACTCCTCCTTCTTGGAACACCATCCCATGGTCAAAGAATCCAAAGCCTTCTCTCCGACACCACCTGCGTAGCCATTCATTGACTTCCACGATTCGACGATCCCTACCCTGGCCTTTTCCTTCCACAGGGAGGATGGACGAGAAGACCACTTGCGCCTCATACTCCTTTATCCTCCTTCCCAGAGCCACGTAGTCTGCAGTGATCCGCTCAAGGTCATTCTTGGCAGTATCATTTGTGCCCACGTGGAAAAGCAGGAAGGGGTAGCGGTCCGAGGGCTTGATGAGTCTCGGCAGACTCTCCGTCACATCGCAAATCTTAGCCCCTGGCAAGCAGCAGACTTCTCTGTTTTCCCGGTCAGGGCGGCAGATAGATGACTCAGTCCACCTGAGGAGAGAGTCCCCGACCACCACCACCCGCCTCCTTCTCTTGGGAGTGGTGGTCATGGAACCCCCAACCTTAAGACAGTGCATCTCATGCCTTTCAACTGGTGGAGTCTCCTTCTGCTCCCTTCCCCCAGACGTATAATCTGGGCCACTCCCCACAATGGTACCTGTGGAGAGAACATGAAAATGGTTACTTACCTGTGTCCGCGTTGCTGGTACATGGACGTTCCCCCTTCTTCTTCTGGAGGTCACATGTTGCCAGATTTCTTCACCGTCCTCCTGTCCGCGCTGCGCAGCCTGCTCTGAATCTTCAGAACCTTGTGCCTGTAGAAGCATATCCTGACGTCTGTCCAGGAAATCTTCAGTTTCTCTTATGCAATGCAGGGTCAATACCTGTTGCTCCAGACCTTGAACCTTCTCTTCCAATGTGGAGACCAGCTTGCACTTTGTACAGACAAAGTCGCTTCTGTCCCCTGGAAGAAAGACAAACATGGCACATCCAGTGCAGGTCACAACAGCTGAACACTCCCCATCCATATTACCTTCCTACTATGAGCTTCCTCAGGAGATGCAGTAATTACTCAGAGAAGTCGTTAGGGTGTAAGCCTCAGTGGGCTCACTCCAGGCGAACTCCCAGGCAAACTCCTGCTGTTTGCTGCTCTGCTGCCCCCTGCTGCTCAGTTGGTTCGCGGGGCACCGGCTTTTTTTAAACAGCCAGGCTCACCTGTAACAAAGACTCCCAACTCCCGCCCTTTTCAGCCAACCAATCAAGCACTCACTCAAACTTTCAAGCTGCCCTCACTACAAACACTCTGATCCTCTCACCAAACACACACTCAGATACCCAGATACTCACCAGCACAGATCCCAGGCAAACTCCTGCTGTTTGCTGCTCTGCTGTCCCCCACCTCTCTAGGTAACGCATTCCAGTGTTTCACCACCCTCCTAGTGAAAAAGTTTTTCCTAATATCCAACCTAAACCTCCCCCACTGCAACTTGAGACCATTACTCCTTGTCCTGTCATCAGTTACCACTGAGAACAGTCTAGATCCATCCTCTTTGGAACCCCCTTTCAGGTAGTTGAAAGCAGCTATCAAATCCCCCCTCATTCTTCTCTTCCACAGACTAAACAATCCCAGTTCCCTCAGCCTCTCCTCATAACTCATGTGTTCCAGTCCCCTAATCATTTTTGTTGCCCTCCGCTGGACTCTCTCCAATTTTTCCACATCGTTCTTGTAGTGTGGGGCTCAAAACTGGACACAGTACTCCAGATGAGGCCTCACCAATGTTGAATAGAGGGGAACAATCACGTCCCTCAATCTGCTGGCAATGCCCCTACTTATACATCCCAAAAAGGCCATTGGCCTTCTTGGCAACAAGGGCACACTGTTGGCTCATATCCAGCTTCTCGTCCACTGTAACCCCTAGGTCCTTTTCTGCAGAACTGCTGCCGAGCCATTCGGTCCATAGTCTGTAGCGGTGCATGGAGTTCTTCCGTCCTAAGTGCAGGAATCTGCACTTGTCCTTGTTGAACCTCATCAGATTTCTTTTGGCACAATCATCTAATTTTTCTAGGTCCCTCTGTATCCTATCCCTACCCTCCAGCGTATCTACCTCTCCTCCCAGTTTAGTGTCATCTGCAAACTTGCTGAGGGTGCAATCCACACCATCCTCCAGATCATTTATGAAGATATTGAACAAAACCGGCCCGAGGACCGACCCTTGGGGCACTCCACTTGATACCGGCTGCCAGCTAGACATGGAGCCATTGATCACTACCCGTTGAGTCCGACAATCTAGCCAACTTTCTATCCACCTCATAGTCCATTCATCCAGCCCATACTTCTTTAACTTGCTGGCAAGAATACTGTGGGAGACTCTTGTCAAAAAGTCAAGGAACTTGCTAAAGTCAAGGAACAACACGTCCACCGCTTTCCCCTCATCCACAGAGCCAGTTATTCTCTGGCTCCAGCCTCAGGGCAGCCTGCCTGCACCCCAAACTCATCCCCAGCCCCACCACAGAGCCCGCACCCCCAGCCAGAGCCCTCGCTCTCCCACTGCATCCCAACCGTCCGCCCCAGCCCTGAGCCCCCTCCTGCACCCTGAATCCCTCATCCTTGGCCCCAGCCCACAGCCCTCACCCCCACAGCCCAACCCTCTGCCCCAAACCTAAGCCCCCTCACATACCCCAAACCCCTCATTCCCAGCCAGAGGGGTGAAAAGAAAACAGAGGAACAAATTGGCCAACGAACATTTGGACTGCCTTACTAGGATTGCGATGACAGATTACAAATATTGCATGAACAAAGTCAAGGAGCAACAGGCACACTTTCGCTCATCCAGTTTTTAAAGTAAGTTTTGCATCATTATGCTCTTTAAAAGTTTACTCACATAGGTGCCTTTTTAATTCCATATATTTTCCTGGTTATTATTTTATAACAGGAGTATGGTTTTATTGCACAAGTAGACTTTGTTTTAGTTACACAAGTGGCTCTGTAACATTACATCATTACGGAGTAGTAAGCAACGTGTTAATTTAGTAGTTGATGTGGCTCTCACGTTGAAGGTTTTTTGCCAAAGTGGCCCACACTTCAAAAATAGTGAAGAACACTGTATTAGCAGGAGTGTTGTAAGCAAGACACTAGAAATAATTCTTCCATTCTACTTTGCACAGATAAGGCTTCAACTGGACAACAGTAGGTGTCCAGTTCTGGGCACCACATTTCAGGAAAAATGTTGACAAATTGTAGAAATCCAGAGAAGATCAACAAAAATGATTAAGGGTCTAGAAAACAAGACCTATGAGGAAAGATTGAACAAAATTGGGTTTGTTTAGTTTGGAGAAGAGAAGCCCAAGATGGGACACAATAACAGTTTTCAAGTACATTAACGGTTGTTACAAGGAGAAGGGAGAAAAATTGTTCTCATTAACCTCTGAGGATAGGACAAGAAGAAATGGGCTTATATTACAGAAAGGGAGGTTTAGGTTAGACATTAGGGAAGCAAGACATGAAAAGTAATTATTCCACTCTACTCCGCGCTGATTAGGCCTCAACTGGAATATTGTGTCCAGTTCTGGGCGCCACATTTCAGGAGGGATGTGGACAAATTGGGGAGAGTCCAGAGAAGAGAGACAAAAATGATTAAAGGTCTAGAAAACATGACCTATGAGGGAACCTTGAAAAAACTGCGTTTGTTTAGTCTGGAAAAGAGAAGACTGAGAGGGGAGGACATGTTAGCAGTTTTCAAGTATGTAAAAGGCTGTTGCCTGTTACAAGGAGGAGGGGGAAAAATGTTTTTCTTAACCACTGAGGATAGGACAAGAAGCAATGGGCTTAAATTGCAGTAAGGGAGGTTTAGGTTGGACATTAGGAAAAACTTCCTAACTGTCAGGGTGGTTAAGCACTGGAATAAATTGCTGAGGGAGGTTGTGGAATTTCCATCATTGGAGATTTTTAAGAGCAGGTTAGACAAACACCAGTCAGGAATGGTCTAGATAATACTTAGTCCTTCCATGAGTGCAGGGGATTGAATTAGATGACCTTTCAAGGTCCCTTCGAGTCCTGTGATTAGGAAAACCTTCCTGTCAGGGTGGTTAAGCACTGGAACAAATTGCCAAGGGAGGTTGTGGAATCTCCACCACTGGAGGTTTTTAAGAACAGGTTAGACAAACACCTGTCAAGTTATTACTTAGTCCTGTCTTTAGTTCAGGGGACTAGATGACCTTTTGAGGTCCTACACTTTTATGATTTTATGAAAGGTGCCCCAGAAGTACAAAATATTAAAACCCAGTTTTTTTTTAATTCATTCTGGTCATTAATTCCTGAAGGCATGGAGCACAGTCAGTTCTTATCCCATAAGCCTTTGTTTGCATTAGCACTCATCCAATCTATAATAAAGACACTGTGCCATTCTACCAGTTCCATAGTTGGGTAGGAAAGAGAATGGGAAATATATAGTATCAGGATGTTTGTTCAGTCTGCTTTATCTACCAGCATTTGAATCACTTGAATTATTTGACTTAGTGCAGAAGAGGAAACCCTATAGACTCACTTTCAAAATCTGTTTCCCACTGAGTGGTCAACACATAGCCAAACATCTGATGCAGCTCTCCTCAACTTGCCAATTTTGAATACCATGTCAGTCTTTTGTCTTTCCCTGACACTGAGCAAGTGAGGGCACTGAGATTGAGTGGCAGTGTGTCAGAAGTAACCTTTTATTCAGGACCTTGAGTCTGCCCC
Source organism: Eretmochelys imbricata (assembly GCF_965152235.1). Lineage (NCBI taxonomy): Eukaryota > Metazoa > Chordata > Testudines > Cheloniidae > Eretmochelys > Eretmochelys imbricata. The sequence continues at coordinate 117,492,543 of NC_135577.1, forward strand.
ACTCCCAGGGCAACTCCACTCTCACACTGTGCCATATGACACATCTCACTAGGCAAATACACTGTGTCACTCTCTGATTAATTATTCCAGAGCATCACTGGAAGGCAATACAACCCACAGTTGTCTAGGCTACAAGTGTGGCAATTACCTCACAAAGTGTGACAGAACCCTCAAATTAGGGGCACTATTTAAAAACAGCATAATAAGAAACAAATAATATGAAGTTCCTTTCTTCAGCACATTTAGGGCCAGATCCTGGTCCACACTAAGGCTGCTTTGCACTGTTCCAGTAAATTGAGGATCCCCGTGGGTAAAGTTACTAATATAAATATTGGCAGATTCTGACCCTCTATAACAGAACAATAATATTGGATAGTGTGACATGATGTATTTTTATTGCTTCTTTTCTTTTTTCCCCTTCCTTTATACTTTATTATTAAGGCAATTTGCATGAAAAGGGGATCTTTTAGTTTCTTAAGAGTCCATTCGCTCCTCCTGCTTATTCTTCTCCTGAAGTTATAACCTTCTGTTTGTGATATAATCATTCCCACAGCAGCCAAATGTGATGTCACAAAGAGCATTCTGACTTTGGGTAGGGTATAATCAGCAGGAAAAAAATGATCCTTTTTGTAAATAAAAGCAATAAGTGTATATATATAGCAATAAGAAACACAAGAAGAGAAATATAGAACACATACAATAAAATAGACAATTTGTCTCTAAAATGTGAATAGAATATCTTCTCAACGTTTACAGTGAAGTATCAACAAGACTTTAATTCACAGAAACATAGCAATCGCCAAACCAGATCAGACCAGGGGATCATCCAAACAAGTATCCTGTCTCTGACTGTGGATAGAACCACCTGCTTCAGAGGAAAGTGCCAGAAACCCTGCATCAGGCAATTATAGAATAACCTTCCTATAGAGAAAGTTTCATTGTAACCTCTTCAGTTAGTGGTTGGCCTAGCCCTGAAACAGGATTTGAGATTTATATTCCTTCTAGAAAAACCTGATATGATTTGTTTTTGTTTGTTTGGATTTTTTTTTTTTTTTTGCTCTTTACTAGAAGTTCCCTCTACTATGTACAAATGTACAATCCTTTTTTGCATCTTACTTGGCCTTAATTTTAATGTGTTGCAATGAGTTCCACAGACTAAGTGTGCATTGTATACACAAGTATTTCTTTCTATCAGTTTTAAATTGCTGCCTTTCAGTTTTACTGAATGTCCCCCTTGTTTTTGTATTATAAGAAAGGGTGTACAGACATTCCAAACCTTCCTTCTGTATACCATTCATTATTTTGTATGCTTAATCATGTATCTACTCATTCATCTTCTCATTAAAACAATCTCAGAATTGTCTTGCTTATGTAAGCTAGGTACTGATATAGATAATAACTGGGACCGCTAGAGGGTGCTAGTGAGAAGAGGAAGTACAGCACCAAGTTGAGAAAAACTTTCCTTTAATGTAGTACTAAATGAGCGGAGGAGTTTTAATTTTTGTATTATAAAGTGAATATAATGCTGGCCAAATTGCCAGCCCTGAAGACTGAAATTCTTTCTATACTGACCAATGCTGTACAGCACGGGTGTTTGCTCTGCAAACTTTCTTATACCAGCCACACAGCCAAGGTGCCTCAACTCTTTTCCACACGGACTTCCTGAGAATATAGTTTATTCGTCACACCCATAAAATCCTTGGTCTTTCTGATAAGCTAAATAGTCTCTTTTTGCCCAATAAGAACTGGACTGCAGCCATCACCCATTTCATGTAAGCTCCTAAATAGCAATAAAATAACAGTTGTTAGTAAACTGGCTTAAACTGGATTCAAACTAGCAACCTACAGATGAAAAAAACCTAGAGAAAAGAACCATGTCCCCGAGCCATTCAGCCCTTCTAATGCAGAAAGAGAGAAAAAAAGAAAGAAAATTAAGCTGCTTTTCATGTAATCTATTGTCATATTTTATGCACCCTATTGTCTTTCCTAAGTACAACAAACTGGTGAATGAGGTTGCCTGCTAGCACAGGCCAACCCTATTTCCTTCCTGATGTTAGTTGAGAGAAATTGTTTTCAGCTGCTCAGAAATGAGAGAGTGAGATCCACTGCTTATGCTAGTGTTGAAGGAATGTGGATGTGTTACACTCTCTGGTAATACAAGACCAGATTGGAGTAAAAAGGGAATTCAGAAAGTACAGGCCCTGCTCCCAGTAAAGAATGCAGATGCTAAAAAGCACTTTGGGGAATAAGCGTAGGTGAGTCAATGACATATTGAAGTTTTTGCACAAGAAATTAGTTTCCTTTTGTAAATTTAAGGAGCTGGTGGAGAAGATAGTTAGGATTCAGACAATGGGAAAACATATTCTCTATATGCTGTATAACTGATGTATTTTAGCCTCATAAATTTAGCCTCACAACACCATGTGAGGTAGGGACATATTTACAAATAAAAAATCGAAGACACAGAGATGTAAATGTCCTGATTTGCAGAGGTGCTGTGGGCATCCTCACCTCCCAGTTATTTCAACGGAAGTTGCACTCAGTACCTCTTAGAATCAGCCATAAGTGTCTTGCTTACAGTCACACATAAAGTTGATAGCAGAGCTGGGAACCCAGTTCTCATGATGCTTAGTTCTGTGCTCTAGTCACAATACACCCAACGGCAAATTTAAAGCACTGCAAAGAAAAAAAAAAAAGGAGGGGAAAACTAGCCATTGTTTGGACAGGTTCTCATGAACACCTGACAAACAAGAGAACTTTCCAAAAGTTGCTTATGATTGGGCTGAATTCTATTCCTGGATTTATTGAATGGTACTGAAAATTCATACCTTAGTACAACCCAGCGGAACAATCTAGGCAAGTCCTATTACAAGGAAGCATTAGTTGAAAAGTAAAATCTTACACATCACAACTTCTTTGAATTAAAGCCTTTGAGTATGGAAAGTCTTGGCTGGCCATATTCATCAGTCTCTTCAGACCTTTTCCATGAATTCCTCTGCCTATAGAGTAGGTGTCATATTAACTCAAGCACATCTGAGTAGCTCTGAGAATACAGGGACCAAAGACCTACACCAATTTACATCATCTGAGAATCTGGCTCCACAGGATGCAAGTAAATCAGCCAATGGGAATTACACCCTAACCTACAGAAGAAGGCTAGGAATCATGGTTGTTTTTTCTTTCTGCATACTCACTAACTCTGATACAAAATACGGAGATTAAAGGAAAGGTTGTTTGGTTTGGGGTTGTACAAAAATAAGGCATAGATTATCCATTCAGTCTGTAAATTAACACACAACTTCTATGGTAATGGGGTCATATAAGTAAGATAGAGAGACAGAGAATTTTGAAACGGATTAACCTTATAAGGCGATAGCAATTGAAAAGATATTTTACTGTCAGAATGTTTTCAAGAGTAAATATTGATATACAGTACTAGTAACGGACAGTAGGGGGCACTAAAGGAAAAGGAAATAGCTTTTAAGTCAGACCTGGAGAGGTAATGCTGAATGGGGTTAAGTTTATCATTTCTTTTATTGTTTTCATTTTCTTAATCTGTACCTTTTTTGTCTTATTTACCTATCTTTCTATTCTTGGCATTCAGCACTAATTTTTAATGTTTTTGTATCTAATATACTTCCATTTGGGAAGGCCTACTGGTAAGAAAGTATTTTGGCAACCATTACATTGTGTGGTAGCCGATAGTGTTAACAGAAAGCTTGAACGTGACTTGAGTGCAGTTACCATTTTGTCTACTACTGTTTAAAAACAAGCATACCTTGAATCTTAAGTAAGTGGCTAAGAAACTTCATGGCATCCTCACTTTGACCTCCACCTTAAACACCAGGGCTCAGGAGCTGTATCTTCTTGTGTGATTTTTAACTGAAGTAAACAAGGCGGGCTTTATGAAAAACCCCTTCAATAAAGCAGCTTTCATCCTCTAGAAACTCCTCCCTTCCTCAATTATTTTGTATACTTGTGTTCTAGCAGGGGCCTTAGCAACAGAAGGCTGTGGGATGCTGTAACTACAGAGAGAATGTAGAATGTGCTGACAGCAGGGAAACATGGAATCTGGCAGTTTGGGAAGGATGTTTTATTTTGTCCTCTTCCATAAGGCAGCTGTGGTTAGGGTTGTGTTACTTCTGTCAGTTTGGGTTCTCACTGAAGGAACTTAAGCCATCTAAAGATTTGGAGGCTTTTGGCAACCCCTTCCCTCTCCTGGCATAAGTGGGAGGAGAAGCAAGGCTGGTGGGGATGGTGTGTAGTGGAGCTGAGTTCTGCTTCTCTCGCACCTCTGCTGGTGTCGGGGATCTTATTCTAGCAGTGTAAATTCAAGCAGGGTCCCTCCTTTTCTAATTTCCACCAGGGCCGAGCAATCTTGAGGCAACCACAACCATCTCCCTGCAGCTGCCACTCTCCACTACATCCAACCACAGGCATTGCTGAGGGTCTGGATCCTAGTCATAGTGTATTGGAGTCTGGATACCCTGAGACTCTGATCTACAGTAGGGTTCAGTGGAGTACCAACAGCTATGGGAGCCGGTGCCTTCCTTTCCCCACTATTGCTGAAAGGGAGCAAGAGTGGAGAAAGGTAGACTCCCACTTCCCTGAAGATGTTTGCCATGAAGGGGTATAGGGAAGCAATGCTCTCCCTTGAAGACAGAGATGGGGAGTGGGGTCCAGCATGCGGCCACTGGGATAGAAAGGAGGGTTTGCCTTATCATTGGCTCCCCTCACATAAGACATTGCTGGTAAGTAAGGGGTCGCTGTGTTTGCTGGGGCATGGAGGCTAAGTCTTCCTCAGGGTTCGTAGACCTCCTTGGATGTTCCCTTTTGGGGAATCACTTATCCCTTTTTCATCAGCCCTATCCTTTCCTCTTCTCTTTGTCCTAGCCGAACTTTCTCTAATGCCTTCTCGGCAGCTTTGGCTATTCTCCAGCAGCTCCTCCCTTTCTCCTTGGCTTTACAGTTTCATCACCTTTTGATCCTTCTCAATTAAATTTCTTTGCCTTCAGACACCACTCTGCACTTCCATAGCACCTTCCAGCGGAGGAGACCCACATGCTTCAAAAGCATACACTAACATGCTCATGCTCCATACTCTTCATTTCCTCAGCCTCATGTCTTGCCCCAACACCAAGTGGTGGGACCTTCTACCTCCTGTGGAGGATGAGGAGCCCCGGTGGGCCAGTCTATATTTCACCCTGGTCCCCCGGCCCGCTGGGAATATTAATTGGCAGCTCTTTCATGGAGCCATGAGCATGGACGTGTACCTGGCATGATTCACTCCTCTCTCCAACACTTGCCCCTTCTGGGGTGTGAGGGAGACCCTGATACACATTTACATCGAGTGCGCCAGGTTGCAGCCCCTTTTCCAGCTCCCCCTGGAACTTCTCCTCAGGTTCTGGCTGCACTTTTCCCCACATCTCCTCATATTTGCATGAAGTCACGAAACTTCCTCATCAACCTCCTCCTGCCGCCGGCCAAGGTGGCCATCCATCATACCAGGAGGAGGATGTTGGACGGGGAAGTGCTCTGAGACTGTAGGGCCTATTTCTGCTGCTCCCTTAGCTCAGGTATGCAGGCAGAGTTCTTCTGGGCTGCATCCACTGGCTCCCTGGATGCCTTCAAGGAGCTGTGGGCACTGTCTGGGGTTCTCTGCTCGGTGTCGCCCTCTGGCTCCCTGCTTTTGACCCTACGACCTCACTTCTGTCCCTGTTTTATCATTTGTTGCCCTCCTAATTCACTTGAGATCCTGATCTGGTAGTTTCTCCCTTTAGGCTGGGGGCGAGGGCCTTTCGATATGGGCTGGCTTGCACACACACACACACACACACACACACACACACACAGATTCTCAAGAGGAAGGTGCAAACAAACATATGCATGATTGTTAGCCTCCACTTTTTTAAAAATTTGGAACTAAATGCCAAAAGGTCCAGTCTACAAAAAGTAAGCAGCATAACAGAAGTCAATGGGAGAATATGAAACTCTTTTATGCTTGGAAAATAAACCAGGAAATCTCATAGCACATTAGCAGACTTAAAGGTTAAAGTCAATGCAGTTAAAAAATAATCCCATAAACTGATGGCTTCATATCTATTTGTAAAGTGCCTAGGAGACTGTTGGTGCTATACAAAAAATAAATAACCCATAAACAGAATAATGAGAAGAGATGGTCTCTTAAACAGGAGTCTAGCTAGTTTGCTTGCTGGTGATAGGCAACTTGCTGTCCAAGGGAGACAGTTCTCATAGACCAAACTCTTTCCATTGTCACTTCATGGGCAGGAGTCTGCCATCATCAGAATGACAGTCTACAGCAGTATAAGCAGCCTCATCCCAGCACTAACATGAAGTGGTGAGAGGAGGCCAGAGACCATGGAAGATCTGGGGTCCAAAATCTAAAGCATATCTGTTCATGATACTGGCATAACCCACTTAAATGCCAGGGGGCCACATACTTCACAACTGACACTTTCAAGTCTTCCTCAAAGATAGCACTAAACAGAGGGCATTACCATAGTCACAGAGATTATCCTATTTCTCCTCTGCCATCAAGAAAAACAGACTGAAAGCAGTCTGAGGAATTCTTCTTCCAGGAATTCATCCCATGAATACAGAGAAAAGTCATAGAGGCACTGGTGCAATGTTGACTGGTTTTAGGATGGCCAGAGACCAGTCAAGAGATTCATCTCCCTGCCGGCATCTACCATCGGGATTTAAGATCGCCCCAAAAAAAAAACCAACAAGGGAGTGTAGAAGTAAAACACAGGTATGTTTATTAGACCAACAACGGTGAAACAAGGTAAGTAAATGGGGTATGCTATAAAGGACTCCCAACACAGATAGGCAAGGTAAATAGGTAAAGGTGCCACTATAACTATACTGACTGTGACCAAAAAGGGTTTACTCCCTCCCCAAGACGTGTCCCAGGTAAGGGGTATGGAGGACTTAAAAGTTCTCTACCATTTCTTGCAGTTTGTGTCTAGAACCTCATAACCTCATGACGCAGATCGCAGGGTCCGGAACCGACCAGGTGATTCAGCAGGGTGAGGAGTAGACCTCAGGCAACAGGTAGGTGGTAACTCTGCTTGATGCTGGTGAGTCTTCTTCCTCCTTCCCTGTGTTGTCATGAGTGCAAGTAAGATCCAGGTGAGAGGGCGGCAGCTAGCAGCTCACCCTTGTGTGCAAGTGTGTTAAACCCTCCCACAACCCTAAGGCACGGTGCTCTGGCCTACACACCTAAGAACACACTGCTGTGGTCCAGCACTCTGCCACTCAGATTGGCCACCCCATCCTATAGCCTTTATATGCCCTGCTGTTACCGGGCAGATTACATGTCACTTGGTTTCCCATCTTTTCGGTAGAAAGGGCGGGAAACGATACCTGAGGAGGGGGAAGAAGGGCAGCCAAGATGGATTCCTAGTTGTTGTTGCCAGAATTTCAAGATGGCGTGTGGATATTAATGCCAAAACAGAAATTTTTCCCACTACAGCGATAGGGGTAAGTATTGCAAGCCCTGTGACTGATGCTCTCCTTCTTGGATCGTAAACTACCACAGAGAACTGGAACCTCAGCTAGCAAAGAATGTCATCACCTCCTTTCTTGAGGAGAGTCTACCAGGCACCCTCCAACACGCTAGAGTCCCACCAGTACTAAAGAACCCATCACCAGGCACTACAGACCTCACAAACTGCTACCTAGTTTCTAAATTCATAAGCAGAGCTATATTAAAGCAATGCTGGTCCCTAGCCACACGACCCACATGGCTCCAACCTTACAGCCATGCCGCCGCATCACGTTCCTCCATCCCAGAGAAGCTGGATAATGAGATGGGGGCCTTTTATGCATCCTGCAGAGGCAGCAGTGTGCCAGGAATGAGGGCCTCAGCAGGGCTAGTCTCCAGACAACCTCATCAGTCCAGCTGGCCTGCAGCAGGCTGCCTGATTAGCCAGGCAATCTGACAGGCTGCAGAGGCCAGCAGGCTGGCTCTTAAGCCAGCAGCAGCAGCAGCTTGCTAGCTTCTCAATGCTTATATTCACCATTATGCCTACTGCTGTGTTACCTGATTCCTCTCTTGCACCCAGCCTTGTCTCTGTCCTACCCCTGCCTTCAGCCCCCCCCTCGCTTGGCTGATACCCTGTTTACGCCCACTTCCCGACCTCAGGTTTGACCCTTGGCTCTGGCTCCTGACTATAGGCGCTGGCTTGACCCTGGGCTCTGTTTTCTGCCTTCTGCTTTGACCCTTACCTTTGGCCCCTGACTACAGACTATGGGTCTGACCCTAGCCACTAGGCCTGCTCCCTGCTCCAACCACTAGGCTAGACTGCCCTCGACTTAGTCGGTTGACACAGTGCCCCTCTTGAGAACAGCAGATGACCTCCTTCACCCCCTGTGAACTAACCACAGCAGCCAGTGTGTCTGCTTGGGTGGATGCGAGGCTGGGCACTCTCCTCCTCAAGCCACGCACACATACCCCCTCTGTTGGGATGATGTTGGCACCTGTTATGCTCTCCCAGAGCAATAGGTCATGCAATTAACACCTGAGATGAATGATGCAGTTTATACCTCTTGGCTATTGTTTCAGGCTGTCTGCAGACTCAGGCAGGCATCACTGCTTTGGTTACACTCAGGTTATATTTTTGTGCTTTTTCTACACAATCTCAAGGGCTAGAAATGTACTTTTTTATATACATGAAATCTGAGACTCTGCTATAACTCCAGGAGCAGGGGTCCTAGGCATGGCCCTATTCTGCCTACTGCCTGAATCCAGTTTTCTTCATATGAAGATGTGGCCATTGACCCAAAGAGTTTACAATCTAAGACCCAGATTTTCTGTGGCTCATAAAGCGTCACGCTCCTCTGATGTAAACAAAAATGCCAATGGTCCATTTACTGCATCAGAAAATTTGGTCCTAAGTACTGACTTCTTTCTACATGGTATGTTTTGTATCAGATTGATGAAAACTGCATGTCAAATCTTTTTCTGAATGAGTGCAATAGAGAACAGAAAGTGTGATTATAGTTTGCTATTAATTTCTATAGCATCAATACTATGGCAGGTACTTCAGGGTGTCCTATGCATCTTCACTCCAGTATCTACATGTATGTGACATTTAATGAAATTCAGACTTACTTGTGTGATTTGGTTCAACAACAAAGTTGGAAGACTGAGACTGTTCCTATTTTGCCTGTGAAGTCCCCCACATATATAATCCTAGTGAAAGGATTTTTATAAGTGACATTAGCAATCAGGTGTGCACAAAAAAGAATAAAGTGGCAGCCTGTGGCCCTCTCCTCCACTGCACTAGATAGTAACCGTAGAGAGCTTTGCCTAACACAGCTTTGAATCACTACTGACTTCCAATTCATGCTGCTGAAGACACTACTGATATAACCAGAGTGGTCTCATTATGTAATCAAACAAGCTGCAACAAAAAATCTAGCTGAAAGAGCTATTCATGGAGCTCACAGCAAAACCAAGCCTATTTAAAAGTATGTGTATATATATAATGCAGAGTGTGAAAAGCTTTTCCCTATATATACCATGACTAACAGTTACTGTACAATACAACAGTCTTGTAGACACTCCCTATAAAGCTGCCTTTCATTGATGCTATAATATACTGTGCAAGCTGGCTCAGAATTAATGATTGAAAAGTAAGATTGCTGGCAGTTCTGGCATATAGCACGGAAAGAGGCTCGGAAAGAGGAGTTTTCTTCTCACGTTCTCAGGGAATGAATGAACAACTGCTAGGCACTCTCACTTAGCTCAGTATGTGTATCCCAAACAATGTAAGTTAAGATTTTTTTTTTCAAACAGTAGAGTCCACAATTAACTTTCAAAATCAGATATGAAAAATCTAAGGGTGTCCATATAGTTAATGCAGATGTCTGGATGTAGGTGACCTAACCCAAATGTTCTCTTTCCAGTCTAGATCTGAATATCCAAACCTGCAAGTTTAGGTTTTCTCCATACAGCTTTTCACACAACTCTAATACAAAGATTCATGGGCTGTTGCCTTTTCAAGAATGAAAATCCCATGAACTTCAAACACTATATGGCCCACATCCTAGGTTGAGAAGAGGCCTCTTTGCACAGTACCGTAACTGGTATCTGGGTGCAAAGCTCAGGTAACTGGCCATGCATATATCATCCCGGTGCAGGGGACTCTTATGCCACCCCTCCCTGCAGCATGTGTAAAGGATTTGGTCATGTGAAAGGGGACATGGCTGGATCAATGTTGCCTTACTGGCACCTCATGACCTATGGCAGACAGTATGGCTTAGAACAGCCATCACAAAAATTAGCAAGTTCAAAATGAGCTCTGGAAAAGCAGCACTTCTCAATGTGTTAGCAACAAAGATTTTTAGAAGATTTTGGCTTAATAGCCTCAAAGTGAAATTTTCTCACACAGTTTTGGAAAGGCCATGCCAGCTCAGAAGGAAGAATTCACAAAAGCAAGAAATACTCCTTGGCTGCAGGCTGGAACAGGTAAGTGTCTAGTTTCTCAGCACTTCAGCAAGCCTGAAAAACAGCCAGAACAAGGATCAAACATACTTAACAATTGAAAACTGCAGGAGAGAAGGAGTACTTGTGGCACCTTAGAGACTAACCAATTTATTTGAGCATAAGCTTTTGTGAGCTACAGCTCACAGAGAGTTTCACTTATTGCCTTAATCAACAAGGACAAGGACAAGGCCACCAAATCCCATTTTAGTTGTGACCAGGAGCAAAGACTAGTGTCCTAACCTATTGCACCCCCTTCTCTCCTTCCCATAGTATTTAAAAAGCACAGAAACACTCAACTTTCCTTGGACTGCTTCATTGTGCTGTTTAATGAATGAGTCACTAATAAATATTCCTGCATTTGAACAATAAGCAATTTCTGCAAAAGCCACCATCACCCCATAAAATGTCTGTGGCTTTCCAAAGCTCTGAACTAGAAAATGGTATGTTTGAGCTGCAATGAACAAATCTGAGTTTCATGCTTCCAGTTCATCAGGAAATAAAGGTTATGATTAATGTGCCTGCATTAGCCCAGATTTCAAGAATTTAGGGAAACTCACTGGGAGAAGCTGTTGCTGTTCCATATGCTACTGAGGCCAAATCTGATTTTTCTGCTTCCACTGCTTTGGAAAAGAGAAAAACAGCTTGTCAGTCTGGCCTCTTGTGCAAATAAAGAGTTCAGGATGGAGATCACCTAACACACAAGGAAATATATTAATTAGTAAGCCCAAAGAGTGTAGGAGAAAGAGGGAATGGGTGGTCTCATGGTTAAAGCAGTATTGAACAGGGGCCCAAGATATCTAGGTCCAGTTGTGGGCTCTGACACAGACTTCCTGTGTGATCTTGGGCTAGTCACACAATCTGGCAGGGTCTCAGTTCCTCATCTGTAAAATGGGGATAATACTATTTAATTTTCCCCCACCCTTTGTCTTGATTGTAAACTCTTGGGGACAGGGGCTCTCTCTTATGAGTTTGTGCAGCACCTAGCACAGTGGAGCCCTGATCTGGATTAAAGCCTCAAGTTGCTACTACAATAAAGGCCTTACTTCAATTGTGGGATGATTGTCAAAAAAATTGTGGCTGAATTGTGGACAAGCCATGGAAAATTGCGGGAAAGTAATAATGGACCTTATTATTTGCGGTAATAAAGTCCATTATTATTTTTCGATGATTTTCTGCTGTCGCCTGCCCAGGGCTGAGAGCAGGGGTCTGAGGCTGATGGGGGTGGGGAGGCTCCCACTCTCAGCCCTGGAGTGGCTGGGGCTCCTACTGTCAGCCCCGCACACAGCAGGGCTCCCGCTGTTGAAATTGCAGTCGAAATTCCGCAATATCGCAAGTTAAGCAGCGCCTTAACTATGATATAAATAATAGAGAATGGAACATGTTAGTCAGCCAAATATATGGATTGCTACCAGCTCCACTATAATAATAAGGGAACAAAGGAGCTGTAAAGTGCTGTAAGAAATGAAAATGGAGATGTAAACAAAGGCAGAGATATCCATGACATTGAAGGGGAGGATGAGAAGCATGAAAGACATATTTAAAGAGGAGAGGGATGTGATCTAAGAAGCAGGCAATGGAGATGGTTTTAGTTACTGCATTCTGGTTGGACTGAGGGGAGTGAGATGGAAATTAGGGAGGCCAGATGAGGGGCGGTCACAATAGTCAAGGCAGGAGATAGCCAAGGCATGGACAAGCATTTTAGAAGGGTCAGATTTGTTTGTACATTGGAGAGAGAGAAGATTTAATAAGACCCTGAGTATGAGGAGAGAAAGAGAGGAAGAGGCAAAGGGGAGGCTGGGAGAATTGTCAACAGCACTGGAATAGGGAGGAGGAAGATTCTGTGTTGGAGGAAAGAAAGGAGTTCGGCTTTCACCATTTTGAGTGTGGCAAGACCTCCAGTATGAGGAAAAGGAAAGACAGAGGCATGAAAGTGGACTGAATGGGAGAGTTCTGTACAAGACCTTGCCAGGGAAAATACAGCTATATTGTTATGTGTGCATAGATCCTTCAGTGAGAGAGAAATAAGGACAGTGGTTTAAAAATAACAATAGTTCCATCAGTATTTAAATATTTGGCCAACTCCTCAGCTGGTATAAGGCTTGCTCTACACTTAAAAGTTTTGCTGGCATAGCTATGTCAGGAGCGTGGAAAAAAATCACACCCCTAACTGAATGGCTGTGCTGGTTAAAGCCTCAATGTAGAAGCACTTATATTAGCAAAAACATGCTTTTGCTGATGTAACCTATTTTATTCAGGGAGCTGGTAGAAACTATAACAGCACAAGAGCTCTTTAGCTTGTATAAGCTGCGTCTCCACTAGGAGCTATACCAGCAAGCCCTTTCTAGTGCAGATAAGGCCTAAATTGCCATAGCTTCATTTACTTTAATTTGAGGCCAGTGGAGCGACACCCATTTCACAGGAGGAACACAGGAAAGGTTAACTGTCAGCACTTTTCTGGAACTAATGCCTAATCCGCAAAAATACTGAAGCACAATGTATAGCAGGGCCAGGAAACACTCCGCCCTCTAACTGGGCAAACATACTTGGACAGTGCACAACATAATTATAGGTTAGGTGTGCTTTGATATTATATTAACAAATACAGTACAGGCCCGTTTACGCGCGAATCCACTTAATGCGCAGTCGTGCCTTGCCTCCCAGTGCTACCTATTTAACACACGAGACTCGTTAACACACGGTACAGGAACTTGCTAGGTCGCTCTACAGATTTGCTCACTAACTCAGTGACATAGAAATCGGGAAGTGCAGAGTGGAAACGTGTTGTACGTCTCTACCGCCAACAGGGGGGGAAGGGCAGCAACGTTAAAGCGCTGCCATGGCAAAGGACCCTGAAGCACTTTAAGGTCCCTGCCTTTTTGCCCCCCCCTCGGCCACTGATGAGCAGGGCGGGACAAAGGGAGCAGCTGCCCCGGCGCCGGCGATTTAAAAGGGCACGGGGCTCCGGATGCCGCTACCACAGCAGTGGCGTCCGGAGCCTCGGGATCTTTAAATCAACACGGGAACCCCGGGCAGCACAGACCAGGCAGCCTGGAAGGGCTGGCTGGGGGATGCTGACCCCTAACCCTGCCCCTTCTGCCCGAGGCCCTGCCCCTTCCGGGGGCCAGAGCCACCCCATACCGGTAAGTGTCCTGAGTTACTTTCACCCCTGTGTGGTAATAATAATGTTTTTATTAGATTACACATTTGAATTTATATTCTTGCAAAGCGCCGTTAACAGATAGGCCTGCAGTATTTGGGATGGTGTGAATACGCATGTACTCCTAGACAATTATACATGTATATATATAGATATCTTAAGATATTTCAGGATGGCCCTCTTAACCCGCGGTCCGTTAATACGCAGTCGTGGTGGCTTGACTCCCAACATCTGCACGTAAACGGGTCTGTACTGTAGGTCTTTACTCAGGGGTGAAAGTAACTTAAAGGACTTGCCGGTACTCCGGAGTCCTGAGGAAGGTGCGGGGCCTCAACTGGTAGAGGCGTGGCCTCTATCGGAAGAGGCAGGGCCTTTAAATCCCTGGGCCCTTTAAATCCCTGGGCCCTTTAAGTCAAAATTTAAAGGCCTGGGGCTAGAACTGTGTGGTAACAGCAGCTGGGAGCCCTGGGCCCTTTAAATCACCCCCTGAGCTCCCAGCTGCAGAGGTGACTGGGAGCTCTGGGGCTCAGGGGCGATTTAAAGGGGGCAATTTAAAGGGCCTGGGGCTCTAGCTGCCACTATCACATCAGAGCCCCAGGCCCTTTAAATTGCCAACGGAGCCCCGGGGGTCCAGCAGCAGGGCCCAGGGCTCCAGCTGCCGCTACCTTCCAGGGCCCTTTAAATCGTCCCCGGAGCCCTGCTGCCAGAGCCCTGGGGTAGCAGCGGCGGTGGGGCTCCAGTGGCTATTTAAAGGGCCCGGGGCTCCTGCTGCCTCTACCGCTCTGGGTCCTTTAAATCGTCCCCGGAGCCCTGGGGTACCAGCAGTGGGGCTACAGCGGTGATTTAAAGGGCCCGGGGTGGTAGCGGCAGCAGGAGCCCTGGGCCCTTTAAATCGCCACCCGAGCCCCACCGCCACTACCCCAGGGCTCCGGCAGCAGGGCTCTGGTGGCAATTTAAAAGGCCAGGGGCTCCAGCCGCTGCTGGGAGCCCCAGGCCCTTTAAATTGCCACCTGGGGAAGCCAGTCCGCTCTGGTACAGCACTCTGGCTCTTGCTGGCAGGGGTGGCAGGTTTGTAGAAATTTTGGTGGTGCCCAGAACCTAACCCTGCCCAAACTCTGCCCCCCCAACTTCACCTCCCCACCTGCCCAAGGCTCTGGGAGGGAGTTTGGGTGGGGGAGGAGGTCTGGGGTGCAGGCCCTGGGCTGGGGCAGGGGATTGGGGTGCAGGAGGGGTGCAGGGTGCAGGTTCTGGGAGGAAGTTTGGGAATGGGAGGGGGTGCAGGGGTGAGAGCTGTGGGGTGAGGCTGGGGATGGGTTTGGGGTGTGGCTGGGGATGAGGGGTTTGGGATGTGGGAGGGGGCTCAGGGCTGAGGCAGACAGTTAGGGTGCGGGGGGGGTTAGGGCTCTGGCTGGGGCTGGAGATGAGGGGTTTGGGGTGTTGGAGAGGCTCAGGGCTGGGGCAGAGGGTTAGGGTGTGGGGGGATGAGAGGATGAGTTTGGGGTGCAGGCAGGCTGCCCCGGGACTGGAGCCAGAGAGGAGGACTCCCCCCAGCCCTCTCCCCACCAGCAGCAGCGAGCTCTGGGGTAGGGGAACCCCTTCCCCCCAACAGCACACTCACCCCCACCACTGTCACTGCATGTGCTCCTAGGGCCCCTCTCAGGTCCAGGAATCTCCCTTGCCTCCCCTGTGGTGGGTGCCGTGGGGCAGGGGCTGCCATCACATGTGCACCTTGTCCCCTGCTGCTGCCCCTCACTGTAGCCTCACTGGGGGTGGGGGTGGGGCTGCCCCTTGCCCAGCATGCGGCAGGAGCGGTGACTGTGGGCAGGGGGTGCGGCTGTACTGGTGGAGGGTCCCACCAGAAAATGAAAGGGTCTGAGGGGGAAGGGCAGGGTAAGGGCAGCCTGCCCTGCCACAAGTGAATGGGGGGCACTAGGACCCTGTGGCGGCAGTTGATGCAGTGAGGCAGCATGGAGCTGCAGGGGAGAGACAGGGACACTCTGCTCCAGGACCCAGCAAGGGGGGGCCAGGGGACACTCGGGGAAGGCGTGGGGGGGCAGCAGGTGGGACCGGGGGAGACCCGGCCCCGAACATTGGTGGAGCCGGGCCCCCGGGCCCTCAATATTGCTGGAGCCACAAACCCACATAACTCACCTCTGCTGCTTGCCGGTACGCCGTACCGGGGTGTACCGGCTTACTTTCACCTCTGACTTTACTTTAAAAGGCATTAGAAGTACTCGCTCAAAGGATTATCGCCTTGATTCAGAGGCCAGCCAAGGGACAACTGCTTTCTTGGCCTGGCTCTTTATACTGGTGATACTGAATCTGCCTTCTACTAATTTGCCTGTTTTTCAAGAAGACTGAAAGGGCTGTGTGACAGAGTGCTGGGAAACAGCAGCTGATGCAGCACTCTGGTCACTGCAACTCCACGTAGTCGCTCTGGAGTAGTCCTGATTAGGAAGATCTGTGCCTAATTGGTGGATTGGGATGGGCTGCCTTGGCAAAACCATCTACTCCCTTGTGGAGATGCCTGTGCTGCTCATCCTATTTGTGTTATTCCTCGTCCCTCCTTTCTGTCTTCCTGTGTCAGCTAAGAGCAATCTGACAGTTATGTAACCAACTGTGATATGGTGCCTGAGACACATTGTACAATGAAACCCCGAAAATGGTCAGATTCTGCTCATCTCACACAGTTGCAGCTGCCTTTGCACTACAGAGGATTGTATTAATGTCGCATATGGCACATTCTTCTCACAGGAGAGTTCTATATTCATATGTGTAAACAGAAAAGGAGGACTTGTGGCATCTTAGAGACTAACCAATTTATTTGAGCATAAACTTTCGTGAGCGAAGTGAGCTGTAGCTCACGAAAGCTTATGCTCAAATAAATTGGTTAGTCTCTAAGGTGCCACAAGTCCTCCATTTCTTTTTGCGAATACAGACTAACACGGCTGTTACTCTGAAACCTGTCATATGTGTAAACAGTTAGTTAATAAATGCAGTACCGAAAGATGATGCTCAAGAATACGCAACATAGTTCCTGAGTTCTGTCGGAGCAACAGAATTTCTTATTGTGCCCTGCCAGTGGCTCCTTCAGGTTGCTGTTCATATCAGCTCTTACCTATGGCCCAGACCTATCTGTAAATGGGAATACCCACAGAGGTGATTAGAAAGGCCATGAGATTTCCCCATGGAGTTTCCACTGGACTGTTCCCTCGGGGAGATGAGTTTCATACACACATGGAATAAATGGGTTTAGCACCAAAAACTTGCAGATCCTCTAAGATCTGCCTAGATCTCAAGCAAAATACCAGCAGCTATCTTGGCCACTGTTCTCCTTCACTCCCATAAAAGCCACAGGGCCCCTCCCAAGCACTCTCTGCCCCCAGAATTCGCTTTGGGAGCTTCAACATTGTGGATGGGGTGCACACCTGATCCTGCAACTGAGACAAACACAAAACTCCCATTACATCATTGGGAGCTTTACTCAGGGAGTGAATGAGCCTCAAACATACAATGGTATGAAGTCAATCAGCACCAAGGGTGCAATAGAAATATATAGACTGTGGTCTCAGCTGCACATCTTGCCTGACTGTATCTTGTATCCTGGTATCATTGTGTTTCACTGTGGGAGCAAGTGCAAGGTTTTTGGTGGGAAGGTTCATATCCAAGCACTGAATGTGACAGATTCAGCATGCACATGGGCCTTTGAACTGGCTGTCTGGAATCAAAGCAAGGAATCAGTTTTGCAGACCTGCTCTGGAGTTTAGTCACACTTTGGTCATTGGACAGACAGTGTTTACTCAACTTATGGATATAGAGAATGGGTCAAAGTTATCCTTGTGGTGTAACTCCATTGGCTTCAATGGATCAGGGAGTGGCTTGGTCCAGAGACTCCAGAAGACAGATGCTGTCTTGAATAGACTGAGGCTGTACTCCCAAAGAAAGAGATAGCTGCCAAAATCCAAGACAAGGAAGAGAAGTTATCTCAAATGAAACTCGTACTGACATGTCCAGGTCTAACTCAGAAAGGAATCCTTATGCTGATGCTTTGAACATGATGTTTATAAGGGCTGTCCTAGCTGAAACAGCCAATCTCTAGGGCCTTGCAGAGTTATTGCTCAGGCCTAAGGAACAACAATCTATTCCTAGGCCAGAATCTGCAGCTTCGTATCATCTCTCTTCCTCTTCACCATAACAGAAGGAGAGTTGGGGATCAACTATTTTTATCCTTACAATCTGGCATCTTTGCTGTAAACTGCACATACCTTGTAGCAAATGTTTATAATGAGGAATGAAACACAGCTATTGTACCCAATACATGAAGTTCTGCTGGAGCACGGTGAATTACAGGCATTAATCTAACCAAATGCACTTACGCCCCCGCAGGAACGCTTTAAAGCTTTGTTTAAAAAATCCAGATTGTGCAGGGTGGCCCAGTGGCCATTTCCTGCCTAGGGTTGCCAACTTTCTAACAGCACAAAACCGAACACTCCAGCCCCACCCCGCCCCTTCTCAGAGGCCCGGCCTCTGCTTTGCCCCTTCTCCAAGGCCCCGCCCCTGCTTGCTCCCTCCCCCTCCCTCTGTTGCTCGCTTTCTGGCACCCTCACTCACTTTCACCGGGCTGGGACAGGGGGTTGGGGTGTGGGAGGGGGGTGAGGGCTCTGGCTAGAGGGTGAGGGCTCTGGGGTGGGGCCAGAGATGATGGGTTTGGGGTGCGGGAGAGGGCTCTGGGCTGGGGCAGGAGTGGAGGGGGGATATGGGCTCTGGGCTGGGGGTGCAGGCTTTGGGTGGGGCCAGAAATGAGGAGTTCAGAGTGCAGGAGAGGGCTCCAAGCTGGGGCATGGGGTTGGGGTGTGGCGGGGGGTGAGGACTCCAGCTGGGGGTGCAGGCTCTGGGGTAGGGCCAGGGATGAGGGGTTTGGGGTGCAGGTTGGGGCTCCAGACTGGGGATGAGGGATTCGGAGTGCAGGAGGGGTGTGGGGTCCAGCTGAGGGTATGGGTTCTGGGGTGGGGCTGGGGATGAGGCATTTGGGGTGGCAGGAGGGGGTTGGGATGTTGGAGGGAGGTGTGGGAGGGAACTCTGGGCTAGGGTAGGGGGTTAGGGGTGCGGGAGAGGGTGTGGGGTCCCAGCAGCACTTGCCACGGGTCCCAGGAAGCGGACACCAGGTCTTTGCAGCCCCTAGATGCATGGGCGGCCAAGTAGGCTGCACATGCAGCCCTCGTCCCTGCAGGCGCCACCCCCGCAGCTCCCATTGGTTGCAGTTCCTGGCCAATGGGAGCTGCAGAGCTGGCCCTCGGGGCGGGAGCAGCGTGCAGAGCCCCCTTGGCCTCCAATGCATCTAGGGGCTTCAGGGACCTAGTGGCCGTTTCTGGGAGCCGCGCGAAGCTAGGGAAGGCAGGGAGCCTGCCTTAGCTTCGGACCGCCGCTGCACTGCCAACAGGACTTTAGTGGCCTGGTCGGCACTGCTGACCGGATCCCCCAGGTCCCTTTTCGACTAG
This sequence comes from Eretmochelys imbricata, assembly GCF_965152235.1. NCBI lineage: Eukaryota > Metazoa > Chordata > Testudines > Cheloniidae > Eretmochelys > Eretmochelys imbricata. Next base: position 117,511,711 of record NC_135577.1, read on the forward strand.
GCATTCCAGTCGAAAACAGGATGCCTGGCAACCCTATTCCTGCATCAAGCTGCTTCTGGGTTGGATTTCCAGCCCTGCTCTCACTGTCCTTGGAGTCAGGAGGAATACAGAAGTAGCAGGCACATCATGCAATGGAGAGGAAGTGGCTAATGTCATTCAATAGTGCCCACTCTCAGTGGTTAAGGGGAACTACCGTCAGTTCTCCTTGGGTGGTAGGATGGTAGGTGCAGCGTTGGCCTCGACTGTGGAAAGGCAGCACGGAAATGGGGAGAGGAAGGCAAACAGGAGGAACTGAAAGGATCTTCAGAGCTTCAGCAGGGATGCAGAGGCTGCTTCCTTTTCCAAGCAGGGGAAAAGGGGAGTGGAACAAAAACATCTGGTGAGCAAATAGTCTCTAACTAGGGGTGGGTAAGGCAGTAGCTGGTCCAGGGAAAGGCAAAGGGGTTCTCAACTTTTTCTTTCTGAGGCCCCCTCAACATGCTATAAAAACTCCACTGCTCACCTGTGCCACAACAACTGTTTTTCTGCATATAAAAGCCAGGGCCAGCGTTAGGGGGTAGCAAACAGGGCAGTTGCCAGTTGCCCACAAAGCTACATTGCTCAGGCTTTAGCTTCAATCCCGAGTGACAGAGTTCAGGGCCCTGGGCTTCAGACCCATGCAGTGCGGCTTCAGCTTTCCACCTTGGGCCCCAGTGAGTCTAATGCTAGCCCTGCTTGGTGGAGCCCCTGAAGCCTGCTCACGGCTGCCCAGGGGGCCCCTGACCCCCTGGTTGAGAACCATTGCTTTAAGCTACCAGTTCAATTCCCACCTGATTTGGTAATCACAAAAAGTCAAAAAAGTTGTTATGTGCTGCCATGTGTGAAATCCAGTTGGTGGTCTCACTCCAGCTCCCAGCAGGCAGGTGTCCACATCAGAGAGACCATCACCCCACAGCTGGCACCTGCCCCTGGTTGGCACTATCAGCAAGAAAGGGCAAGAACTGAATGGACATGGAGATTACCCAATGTTCTCTTGCCCTAGGAAGACAATGTGGTCCAGGTCAGGTCAAGGCACACCACCTAGGCAGGGTGTGGGAACGCTGCTGCTGCTGCTGCCTATGGTGTAGCTAATCTGTGGGGAAATAGAGGAACGGGCCCATTTTACCAGCACTAAATTCACACAGATAGTAACAAAAGAAAATTCTAGGATTTCCGATTTTGCAGAGGATGAAAAATCTCTGAGCAAGTCTGGGGATGGGCTTTTTGTCCCCTAAAAACCCAGAAGGCCTTTTGCCACAAGATGTTTTGTGCCACTGGAGTGTTCAAAAGTCAAAAAATTACTCTTCTGAAGTAGACACGCAAGATGGGTGAGATAATGTCTTTTATTGGACCAACCTCTGATGGTGAAAGAGATGAGCTTTCGAACTACATGGAGCTCTTCTCCAAGGCTGGGAAAGGTATTCAGGGTGTCACAGATAAATGCAAGGGTGGAACAGATAAGGAGTGAACGCATGTTGCAAGAGACCATTCCAGGTGAAATTAGTCAAATAAAAGATATTACCTCACCCACCTTGTCTCTGATAGCCTGGGAACAACACGGCCACAACTCTTCTGAAGTACTCATTCTATCTAAGGCTCATTTTCACTGGGCCGTTTTCCCTAAGGATTCAGCCACAAACAATAAATATTGCTTCAAGCTGGGTGCTGGAGAATTCCTTGACAGTCTGGAGCTGGTGATTTTTTCTGCTTATCTGCAGCTGCTGCTACAATCTCTGGATTGCAAATAGCAGTGCTTCCTGCCGGGTTTTTCCCGCTGCTGTGCTTCCTCTTGCACAGGGAAATGACCAGTTGATCCGAACAGTCTCTACACCTTCCTGTGATGCAGCTGGTGCTAGCCACTGTCAGAGACAGGCTATTAGACTAGATGGATCGCGCTCTGATCCAATATGGCAGTTCCTATGTTTCTAGTTGCAGACCCACATGGACCTCTGATCCTCAGCATGAAGAGGGTGCAGGCCTCCTGTGCTGGCTCCCCAAAACCATGGCTATAGTCCTCATCTGTAGAAGGAAGGTGGGCAGGATTGGCTCCCAGTGACTAACAAGGCCTCAGCCTGCCTCATTTCTTTCTACCCCTTGAATCACATAAGCTACAGACTATAACCCCACTGTTCCCAGCTGCCTCCCAATGGCAGCCACTAACTGCTGAGGGCTAGAGTTCAGAACTAACCAATGGCCAGATTACTTTCTCTCTCTTACAAACCAGCTTCGAAGCTGAGACTGTTTCTGCCAAGTTTCTGCCTGGCATGAATTTAAACAGCACAGTTATACATGTCTAAAAATAGCTGCTTACAGAGGAATGGCTGACACCCCCTATATGGTGCAGATGAATGGTAGAGTCTTCATAAAAAGCCCATCAAGACGCTGGGCCATGCAACTGGCCATGCTAAATAGCAGGAGTGTCCAAAGCAGCCATGAGGAAGTGAAGCACATGGTAACACAATAGAAGTCATGGCACAGAACCCTGTGCTTATAATGGACACGACTGTCTGTTTTTAACATTTATGGACATTTGTTCTTGTACTTCATACAGGAAATCTGGCTCTTGTGGTTTTTATTCCAAGACACATAACTAGTTTGGGGTTCACTTTTTAAAAAACCTATTCATGGAAGCCACCAACCTGCTGTAATTCCCTGATGCAAACTACACACACAGTCTGTGCAGAAGCCAGGAGCAATGTTTCATGACTCTTGGCTCTACCATATCATTATCAAGGGTGGATATTTCTGAGCAAAATTCTCCTGGGCAGAACAGCAAGGGCTTGATGAATTAAAGCTTCTCAAGCGCCCTTTCTGACTCACTCTCTCTTGTTGGAAGTCTGATTCACTGTCATGTGGGACAGGCCGCAGGGGCCTGCTGACATGCTTAAACAAGCTTGGATTGCCTGTGTAAGACACATCAAACTCCGCTTCCTCCAAGATGATATGAGTCTTCTCTGACTGAGCAAGCTTTCAGCCTACCTGCAGGCTCTGGTAAGCATCCTGCTGACTAAAGAATCTGAGTATTGGAATTTCTCAGTCCATTCCAGAAAGCACCAGATTGTTTAAAAGATTACCATAAAATATCAGGCCCAAATCCATCTGTAAGGGCTGGATTTATGTTTTCCTAAGTTTTTTGGCTAGAAGGGAGCCTCAGACAGGACCGTCTAGCCTGATCCGCAAACCACAGATTTCACCCAGTGAGTTCCTGCAACAGTTTGTTTCCCAGGAGTGCCAGACAATTTGATCTGAAAGAAGCCATGAGTTCAATGGGAGAGGCCTCACAGGCAGAAGTAACTGAGTGTGAGTCTGTTCCAGATCCTCCCTTTGTCTTCAGAGATCACTTGCTGGAATGGCCACATATGCCTCAATACTCCATGGCCAGAGATTATTCACCACTGGCTTGATTGATGAAGCTGGTTCTCCCACATAAGCCAAAGGGATTGCCTAGCACTGCTATGTGTGTTAATAGCTGCAAGACAACCTCTCTCACCTGTGAAATTCAGTAGCAGACACATCAATTGATTCTGAGACTCATAGAAATGTAGGGCTGGAAGGAAATTCAAGAGGTCAACTAGCTTGGCTCAGTCTAGCTGCAGGGACTAGCTACCCTGTGACACTCCCTTGCTGCAGATTAAGCCCATTATGTCTTGTCCTGCCTTCAGTGGCAGGAACAAGTAAACCTAGACCATCCCTGACTGGTGTTTGTCCAACCTGTTATTAAAAGTGCTGGGAATGCCACAACCTTCCTTGGAATCCTATTTCAGAGCTTCACTACCCTTATAGTTAGGAAGTTTTTCCCCGATATCTAAACTAAATCTCCCTGTCACTGAGCCAGGCTTCTCCCTAGCTCCAAAGTATCCACTGCCATGCCCAGTCTCTTTCAAGGAGGTTTATTTTCTTAATAAAAGTACATAAGCAAGCAGAAAGACAGCCATAACTCAGTCCTTATTTTCAGGTTTCAGCTCCACCCCCTTCAGGAGCCTCGGGCAGGTTCCCTGGTCTGGCCAGGTGCCAGTGCTGCTCCCTCTCTGGGGCAGCAGCCTCTGGGCTGTCCCCCTGCGTAGCTGCCCCCCCTTGCTCCAGGGGACCCACCACAAGGGTTCGCACCACTCCAGTGTGGCCCTCCCTCCCCAGGCCACAACTAATCTCACCTACCAGCAGCCCTTCATAGGCCTGGGCGTAGCCCAGCCCTCTTTAATTGGCTGGATTGGACTCCCCAGCTCTAGTTCAAGAGAGCTCGGCTCAGTCTAGCTGCAGGGACCAGCTACCCTGACACTCCCTTGCTGCAGATTAAGCCCATTATGTCTTGTCCTGCCTTCAGTGGACACAGAGAGCAACTGATCACACACCACTTTATAACAGCCCTTAACATATTTGAAGACTGCTGTCAGGTCGCCCCCAGTCTTCTTTTCTCAAGACTAAACATGCCCTGGTTTTTTAACTTTTCCTCACAGGTCAGGTTTTCTAAACCTTGTATCATTGTTGTTGCTATCCTCTGGACTCTCTTCGATTTGTCCACATCCTTCCTCAAGTGTGGTGCCCAGAATTGGACACAATACTCCAGCTGAGGCCTCTCTGTGCAGTAGAGCGGGACAATTACCTCCCCTGTCTTACATATGACAATCCTGTTAATACACCCCAGAATGCTATTAGCCTTTGTCACAACTCCATTACATTGTTGACTCATATTCAATTTGTGATCCACTCTAACCCCCAGATCCTCTTCAGCAGTCCTACCACCTAGCCAATTATTCCCCATTTTGTAGTTATGCATTTGATTTCTCCTTCCTAGGTAAAGTACTTTGGATCTGTCTTTATTGAATTTCATCTTGTTGATTTAAGACCATTTTTCTAATTTGTCTAATTTGCATGTGGTAGGCAATGTCTGGCCCGGAGTAAAGCCAATATATAGTGTATCGGGGTATTAGACTCATTCTGCAGATGGGGCAAATTGCATTTTTAATTCAGGGGCATGGGCTGTAGCTAGAAAGCTGTGGCCATGTACACCCCTCCGTCCATGCAGGGTTTTCACTGGGAGCTTTCTGCACAGATCAAGAGAAGAAAACCCTTCTGTAGTCACCAAACTCCTACTTGTTGGCCTAGTTTCCCCGTCATGCAATGGGGAAAAAGCGCTGTAGGGTGCTATGTTCACAGCGTACACACAGAGAAGTTAGATAAACACATAAATACTCTTGCTGGAAGGTTGCAAAATAACATCTTTATTCCTTACAATTCAGAATGATAACATACAAGAGCCCAAAAACAGAGAGAAAGAAATCCGACTGCTCCCTAAGGCAGTGAGGCACAATTCACTTCACCTTACTATAGGCTGTCTGCCTCCAGATTGACTGCTGCTAGACCCAGATCACATGCTTCCTTACAGAAACCCCTAGCCTGCAAGCAGGACCAGGAAAAATCCATTTAAAGTGACAACCTACAATTTCAATACAGTTTTCAGTACACCACACAAAGGACTTTGAGGATTCCCAAAACCAAGCAGTGTGTGCATTTTGTATGTGCATTGGCCCTACCAAGTTTTTAGAAAATCTAGCCCTTGAAGTGTCATCATTAGACTCTGATCAGTGAGATAAACAGCCTCCCCTCAGTGTATTTTTCAGGCCATATGTGACAGCATTAAGGTCATGTTACACACGATGCAATCTTACTTTACTGATTATTTTTAGAAAATAAAACTTTAATATTGGCAAAAACTCAACGTTATGAGGATGAGATAAATACATCAGTGGAGGGGCCAGGTGTTTGGAACTTCTGCTATATATTCTAGCAGCAATATGTTTTTCATGAGAAAAGGACATTTACCTAGGCCCATATCTGATTCTTGTGTATTTGTCTTCTCACTAACTTGCCTCCCTAAACCAATGCAGAAATGCATAATATAGAAGTGTTTGTTCTGAACAAAGCATGTTGCATTCAATGTCTGTGTACATAAGGGGACTGTAGCAGTCCCATAGATAGCATTTTAAACAATACACTGAGATGTTTAAGTTTTCTTCTCAGCTCTCAGAAAACTCTACCCCTCGTTAGTTTTCTTTCATTGTTAGAGCCAAGGGGTGAAATGCTGGCCGCATTGAAATCAATGGTAAAATTCCCATTGACTTCAAAAGGGCCAGGATCTCACCACGGTTTTATGCTAATGATAATGGTAACAGAATACAGACAGGTTTATAGGTAAACCCTTGTAATTTCTTATGATTAAGAGAAAAGTCACGGACAGGTGGCAGGCAATAAACAAAAATTCACGGACGCCTGTCTGTGACTTTTACTAAAAATAAGGAGGGTGGGGGGGGGACCCCGATTGGAGGCTGACTGATGCCTGAGCCCCATGGGGGAGGGGATGACTGAAGCCCAACCCATGCTGTCCAGCACCTGCCGCTGTAGCTGACAGCTCCTGAGCCCCCACTGCAGCTCCGGAGGCTGGGAGCTTCAGGGCACCTGAGGTGGTTAGCAGCTGTGGGGCTCCTGCTGCCCATGGTGGCTGGGAGCTCCAGGGCCAGCAGCTGGATACTCCGGGGGCCCCCTGCCACCCATGGTGGCTGGGAACTCCAGGGCCCCCACCACCTGTGGTCCCTCAGAGCTCTGTGGCTGGCAGTTTGGAGCTGCAGGGTCCCCAGGAGGGCTGGGAACTCCAGCCCCACCAACCCAGGGCTGAAGCGGAAAATGTCACAGAGGTCTCTGAAAGTCACAGAATCCAAGACTTTGGGACATAATTTTATCCTTACTTATGGACTGATGAGCTTTTTATTTCATGATGATGACATCCCAAATGCATATTTTAATTGGTATTAATTCTAGGACCTATTTTTCCCCACTGGTGAAAATGAAAGATAAGAGATAAATGCTACATAATAAATACTTCAGGTTAGCTCCTCATCTGGAGTAAATCAGCATAGCTCCCTTGATTTCAGTGGAGCAACACTGATTTACAACGACTGAGGATCTCCCCCATATCTTCAAATAGTGGGATTCGTCTTTGCTATTCATTTATCAACATTTGTCATGCATTAGTCTGGAGAGATGCATGTGTGCAAAGCTCAGTGAAACACTACAGAAATCAAAAATGAGTAAACACAATACATTAAAAATGTAAGAGGAAATTCCCATAAAACCATCATTTCCAGAACTTTTAATCCTTCTAGGAATCTTCTCGCAATGCAAATTTTAAAGGAATAAATAATAATCATACCTAGCTCTTTTGGTCTATAGATCTCAAAACACTTTACAGAGGGAGTCAGTATCATTATCCCCATTTTACAGATGGGGAAACTGAGGCACCAAGTGGGGGAAATGACTTGCCCAAGGTCACACTGCAAGTCAGTGGCCGAGCCGGGAACAGAAGCTAGGTTTTCTAAATCCCAGTCCAATGCCCTATTCACTACGCTTCACTACCTGTAACAAATAGCCTCTGCTCTTAAAAATGAAGCTTCAAAGTGGTTTACTTAACACATGCTAGAATTACCCTCAATGCTAGAGGGCGCCATTTCTGTTAACCATTTTCAGAGTAGTCCCCCTCCATAGTTGCTCTCGAGAGTACCATGCTCGGGTGACCGATTCCAACTTGGGTGCCTCTGTGGGATGACAAAGCCAGGTCATATGAACTGACTGAGGAACCGTTTCTCTTTGTTCTTTGTTCTTCCTCCTCCTCCTCCATCACCCCAATAGGCATGAGAGTGTGGGGATTGAACTTGCTGCGAAGGGCTCCAATGATGCCAACCCTGTTTCGAAAGGAGTCACGGATGTAACTGAAGCACCAGGGCTAAGGAAAACTGGGGTGCAGGGGTGGAATTTGCAACTTTATATGGAAAATTGCAAGAACTTTACCTGGGTCAGGCATTACCTTGAGGGAAAAACTTCGCCTCTGTGCACAGGGATCATGCACCAATTAAGTCCCCAAATCCCACTCTCCCACCATGCAGTGGGACTACATTGGTCCTGCTGGGTCTGGGAAGAAACATGGGTGCAGGGGCCTTCGGTTAAGTACATCAGACACACCACCCCCCTGTTAAAGTGGAAGGGCTCTTTAAGTGTCAACCATCCCTTGCAGAAATACAGCCAACATTCATGGAAACAGCTCCTTACTTGGGTGTAAGCTCAACAGTTGAGTAGTCCGGCAGGTTCTTGCTGCTGCTGGTTGGAAGGGTTCTGCCCCGATGCAGGTAATGGTTCTGGAAGAGATACTCAGCATTGTCTTTGGGCAGGGGCAGTAGTGTACTGAGCACCGGCGAGCGCTGGCCAACGACACTCTTTATTGCAGGGCGTCTGGCATATATGCTCCTTCAGAAAAAACAAATGAGGCTTTTGTTTGATCTGGGTGGTGCAGTGCAAACTCCCCTATGTGCCAGGATAACAAGCAAGGAGTGGTACCTGTGATAGGGAAAGATAACTTTCCTCTGATCGGCAGAGACATCTGTTTTCTGCAGGTCGGGGCTGTTCTTCTCTCTCAACGCGGGGTTAAATATGTCAGAGCGAAGAAGCCTGCCCACTTCTTCCTGAATCTCTTGGAAGTACTTCCGTCTGAACACCACCCAGGCCACGTATGTGCAGAAGTTGTAGAAGCACTAAACAGAAACAGAGACCAATCTTACCGAATATGGCTGTTCTATAGAGAAAGCCACAGCATACAAAGGGGAGGACCAAATTATCTGCTGGTGTAACTCCACTGAAGTCAACAGAGATACATCAGGATAGAATCTGACCCAGTATCACAGCATATTCTTTACAGTAGAGACTTGTGGCACAGTAGAATGTCTCTTAATGTGACACTTCCCATGACTGATGGCTGTTTTTAGAGTCAAACACCCTGAGTCCTGTTCGATATGCTTGTGTTTCAGTTGGAAACAGTAGTGTCTCCCCACACTGAGTCACTGCAATGTCATAGGGATTAAGTGGAGAATAGGACATTACGTTTTAAAAATTTACCGAGAAGACTGGAAATGAAATTACTTACCGAATACTACTACGAGAAATGAGATCACTGCATCTCATCCTTGCTTGGCAACTTCAGTATTAAAAGACCAAAGCTCAGATGTTCACCCAGTTAGCGCCTGGTTAAATAGCAGGGATACTTGGCACAGGTTGAACGTGTCCCCATTACATAGAATTTCTGCTAAGAGCTGGTCTATGCCAGAAACTTACATAGCTATAGCTACATCTCTCGGGTGTAAAAAATCCACCTCTGAGATGTAGCTGTGCCGACCTAACCCCTGGTATAGACAGCACTAGGTCGATGGAAGAATTCTTCTGTTAACATAGGGTATGTCTACACTACCCGCTGAATCGGCGGGCAGTGATCGATCCAACGGGGGTCGATTTAACGCATCTAGTCTAGACACAATAAATTGACCCCCGAGCGCTCTCCTGTCCACTCCTGTACTCCAGCACCGCAAGAGGCTCAGGCAGAGTTGACGGGGGAGTGGCAGCAGTCGACTCACCGCAGTGAAGACACTGCAGTGAGTAGGTCTAAATATGTCGACTTCAGCTATGTTATTCATGTAGCTAAAGTTGCATAACTTAGATCGATCTCCCCCCCACGCCCCCACCCCGTGTAGACCAGGCCCTAGTAACAGCCTGTCAGTGAGGTGGATTAACTATATTGTCGGGAGAACCCCTCCCGTCGGTGTAGGTAGTGTCTACACAGAAGTGCTACGGCTCCGCAGCTGTGCTGCTGTAGCATGTCAGGTGTGGACAAGCCCTAAGTAAGCTCATCACAATCCACAGGAGTCCAAAATATCGTGTTGGTTTCAAATGTTTTCTATGAATCTGGTGAAGTATGGTATCTGGAAATTAACTGTCAAAACCTGTTCACAGGGCTATTCCTGCATAGACATCCGGAAACGTTACTAAGAATGATGGGAAATGTTACTGTCATCTTTAAGACGGTTACATTTCTGAATCACACAATGCTAGGCTGCAATTGGATTTAACCCGAATGGAAGTTTCAAACTGAACTCTATTTTCTTGCTGATTTTTTTCCTTTCATCACATGCAAACTGCTTTGTTATTGTAGGGTTGCTCATGAAGACTTTGAGCTGCTTTGTTTTATTTTCTGTAGGGACAATGACGAACAAAATGGAGGCCTTCAAAATTTGAGTAAAAGAGCACACAAGGTGATGCAAAACACAGGACAAAATTGGTGGCTGACCCACTTTCTCAGTGTATTGTCTCAGCAGGAACAATTCTGAGGACGTGTGTATTAGTGACAATTTAAACAACTCACTGCTTTCTCCACCACTAGTTATTCTCAGCTGAAGCCATACTGATTTACACCACTGACTTCCACAGAGCTAAGTCAGCTTAGACCAGCTGATGATCTGGCCCAATATCTTAAGCCCAGGGCAGTTACCTTTTGTGATGCTTCCTCGTTTCATCTTATTCTAGGATTAGCGAAAAAGCTCAGTGTCTATCCACGAATGTCTCTTTCTTACCTCAAAGAACTCTCGGTCCTTCTGTGTTGATGATGTTTTTCTCCTAAGACAATCAACAATAGCGCAAAGTTAATAGCTGGAGTTATGCTTTCAAGTCTCTGAACAGCATACTGGACACAAATCATATGAAGAAAAGGAGTACTTGTGGCACCTTAGAGACTAACAAATTTAAGTGAGCATAAGCTTTCGTGAGCTACAGCTCACTTCATCGGATGCATTCAGTGGACAAGTACTCCTTTTCTTTTTGCGAATACAGACTAACACGGCTGCTACTCTGAAACCTGTCATTATGCAAGGCACTGAATTTAGCCGTATGGAGTGGAAATCTATCAAGGTATTTTTCACTGAATGCATCCGATGAAGTGAGCTGTAGCTCACGAAAGTTTATGCTCAAATAAATTTGTTAGTCTCTAAGGTGCCACAAGTCCTCCTTTTCTTTTTGCAAATACAGACTAACACGGCTGCTACTCTGAAACAAATCATATGGCTATCACAAAGCTGACTTTTCACCAGCACAGTAAGGCTGGTTGCTGAGCAACCATCTTTACCAGCAACGCAGAGGACCAGTGTCCAAGAGAAAGGCAGGATTTCTGGACTGACTCAAAAAGAAAAGAAAGAAAATCCACAACACTATGTGGCTTAGCTAATTAAATCGGCCAGAGACCAAATGTCATGGGCCTGACAGTTGGAGGTGCTGAGCACATGAAGTTCCCATTCATTTCACATAGAGTTTTGGGTTCTGTGTCTATTAAAATGGGGCCCTGTGGGTGGGATTTTAAAAAATACTCAGCCTTGGTCTAACTTCTCACCCACTGAAGTCAATGGAAAAACTCTCGTTGACTTCAATGGGGGAATAGCTAGGATGGGAGCAATATCCGCTCAAAGCTGAGAGACGATACATGAGACATGGAAGGGAGAGGATTTCTGGGACTCAGAGAGGAAATGTAAAACTTTGTAGAAGACTGACAAAGCTTTAGAAGAACAGCCTCTGTTAAAGTATCAGTAGCATTCCTCGTGAAAGGCTTGATCTGGAAGTACATTGATCTCATTCACACCTGTGCCAAATGTTTGGGACACCGGGACAGCTAACCCCTGCCATGGACATACCTGTAGATTTGGAAGGCAGAACCTCAACCTACGAGAAGCCATTCAATCATTCTGCAATGGGGCAGACTTTGCTCCCACGGAATGAGAAGCAATTTCCCCCCAATCCAGGCCCTACAGATTCCCGAAGGATCTGGGTAGATCCTAAGGGATATGCAAGAGGCTCTGTGCCTCCATGCCAGCACTCAGGGCCACTGTAGCTTTCCCTGGTTTCCGAACAGTGCAGCGCCAATTGTTCCACATGATCAGGGCTTCCCCAGCTGCCACTGCACCCAGAAACCTCGGTACAGAGGGGACAGCAAAAGTGATATGCTCTAGACTGCATGAATTGTTCAGTGGCTTTTTTAGTGGCCAGGGGAAAGATGTGCATCCCTACCAGCCCCACTCAATTCCTCTGCCCTCTTTCCCCAAACCTGACACCTCCCCAGCTGCAGATCCCAAACCCCATGTGCTACGCAGGGTCCAAGGTAAGAGGTGATGATGGCACAGAGGCAACTGACTCCCTTCAACATGGTAAGGGTAGGAGCCCCTGAGCTTAACAGTGGCCAAGCAACGTGGCCCATTGTCACTGTGGAATTCTAAAGTCACTTCAACAAATTTTGTTGCGCATCAATACCTGTAATGTGCTATCAGCCACGAACATTATAATCGTGAAATCTAACAGTGGATTAAGAAAAATGACCCCTTAAGAGCTGATTTCATCTTTTAGCATGATGTAGCTTGTGCAGTTCCTTAATGACAAAATCCTCCAACTGCTTTCTGCATTCTAGGAAACCCAACCACTCTAAATGAAAGATTGACAGATCATAGCCTTTCAGCTGGAGCCCAGCAGGGCTGTGGTCTCCATCCCTCTCCCTTCCAAAGCTAACCATGCAGAGGGAGGTTAACCCAAGAAAATGGCCCAAGGTAAAACTTCCTAAAGTTAGTGGGAAACTTTAGTTCCTGTGTTTGGTGCACTCTTACTCATTAGCTAAGAAAATGATGGCGGAGTTAGGAAAATGGTAAACTTCAACAAGCTCAAGAGGGGGCATTGTCAGAAACATGTGAATGGCTAAGTGAGTGAAGTGCATCCCATGCACTAGAAACCCAGTCAGAAGGAGTCTGTAGAACTGTCAGTGAGTGCAGAAATGAATGCTTTGGACATAGCGGAGGAAAGCACAGCCAAACCCAGACGCTACATTAAGCAGAGGCGTGTGTGCTTATGAAAACACAGGTTTCAGAGAAACACAATGTTCTCTAACTTTTATAGGACCCTGCATCCTGCATGTGGATGCAACTGAAAATAAATGCTTCATATGCCATTTTAGCAACTCTCTGATCCACAGCTATGTGTTTTATGGACTAGGGACCACAACAAGGTCCGGGTGAGTCCTGCCTCAGACTTCAAGTGAGGCCCCCCCGGCTTTAGCCCTATTTGTGTCAGTAATGTATGCAGCTCTGGGCACACAACCTACTTTTCCCCAGAAAGAAATTGGCACTATACAAAATTGCACAATCTGTCCCAGCAGTTTCAGAGAGAAAGCCAGACACACCTATTCCTTCCTCAGGGTTGGAGACATAAAAGAACTAAAGCTCATACACACAAATAGGTTTGCTGGGGAACTCCTCAAAACACAGTCTGCGATAACATCAAAATAGGACTCCTACGCTGCGCTTCACAAACATTTCAATAATTATTACGTTGCACGTGGATGCCATTTGGAGCCTCATGCTACTCTTCCTCCAGCACAGGCTCCTTTCTAAACCCTTGGAGAAACCTTCACGGGAACAACTAATAACTTAACAGGTGGGTATGAATAATTAGTGCAGCTGGGTGGGAAATGCTTTTCCCATCCCTGGAAAAATGTTGAGATTTCAAAAAAAAATTCCTCATTCCAAATCGGGACAAAAAGTCAAAATCTCAAAAATTGTCACAAACCAAAAATCTGAGAAACAATCAGGCTTGGGTCTAGGGTGACCAGATGTCCTGATTTTATAGGGACAGTCCTGAGATTCAGGGCTTTTGCTTATATGGGTGCCTACTACCCCCCAAACCCTGTCCTGATTTTTCACACTTGCTATCTGGTCAGCCTATTTGGATCAGTTGAAACATTTCATTTCAACCTTTTGGAAATGTTTCGTTTTTGACCTTTTTTGCATTTTTAATTTAATATACATATATATATATAATTAGCTTAGATTTCTAACTGAAAAGTCATATGGAACCAAAGCAACAAATTTTGTCATTTAAAAAATGCTGAAGTGTACTATTTTAGCAATTTCAAAACTTTTTTCCCCAGAAGTTTTTCTAGTTGAGAAATTAGTGGAAACTAACCCTGTCCCATGAACAGTTTCAAAGAATCAGTATTTTCCAACAAAAACACTGACTTGAAAAATTCTCAACCAGCTCTAATAATTAATAAATGTTGATCAGTGTGACACAATAGCACTTGTTTTAGGCAGTCTATGGAATTCCCAGTGATCATTCAGCCATTTCAAGCTAATCTAAGTCAATTTGGGAAAGTTTATATATTATGTATGTAATTGCAAAACAAGTTTGTATCTCTCACAGGTGGATGGATGTATGGAATCAAATACATTCATGGTGCGTGGGATTTTCAGTTAACTTCAAGGGGAACAGAGGTAGGCCAATGCTGGGTGCTTTTGAAAATGCCACCCTTAGATAGATAGATAGATAGATAGATAGATAGTCTTCTTAGGCCATGTCTACACTACAAAATTAGGTCAACCTAATTTACGTTGGCATACAACCACCACAATTATTTAATCGCTTGTGAGTGTGCACACTTGGCTCCTTGTGTTGGCAGTGCGCATCCTCACTAGGAGTGCTTGTATCCATTGTATGGTCAGTGTGGGGGATTGTGGGAAGGTCCTGAAAGCCAGTAACAGTCAATGTAAGCAACACAGTGTCTACACTGACACTGCGTCAACTTAATTACATCGTCTGTGACTCTACGCTGCTCAGGAAAGTGATGTTACCAAATCAGTGCGGAGAGGCCTTTATGTTGGCAGGAGCCAAATTTAAGTGAAGTCGCTTGGACAGCTAGGTTGACACAAGGCAGCTTATGTAGACCTAACCATGTAGTGTAAACCAGGCCCTAGACTCTAAGCTCTTTGAGGCAGAGACCACATCTACCCCTATGTTTCTATAGAGCCTGGCACAGTGGGGCCCCAATCCTGTTCAGAGTCTCTGGGCACAATTGTAATGTAAATACTAAATAATACTGACAATTCTCATTCACATCTCTTCACTTTTTACCCAGATTGTTGCAGGGTTTTTTTTTTAAATAAACTTCTCTATATATAGCTACAACCCTGCTCCTTTCCCTCTACCAGGAAAGAGAAGGGAGAGAACTGGCAGCAGACTCAATAAGTAGGGCAGAGCTCCTGTTCCATTGATTTCTTGTCCAGGGAGTTTTATCCTACCAAGGACAGTGAATAGATCAGTTTTTCAGAACCAGTAGCTCTAGCTGGCCCGAGAAGACATTGCACAAATTGGGTCTTGTACCTGCAGCCTTTGAGGCTGTATTACAGTCTGTGCTCCAACCGGAAAAATAAAATGCTGGCATGACTCTCCCTGTCCAATCAGCAAGAACATGAAAACAACCCCACAGCACCACCCTAAACGGCAATCAGCCCAGAGATCCAGCAGCTGGTCACACAATGCTGTGGCCCCAGGGTGCACAGGGAGTACTGCGCTGTGCTCTTTACTCCTCATGCTTCAGGGCCTCATGAATGTGGGGCACACGCTGGGTGAGAGCACTGTGGGATCTCCCTGGGAAATCAGGAGAGCTCCCCTGGGTCTGCTCACATTGCAGGTTACCCTATCCTCTTCATTAACGGGAGTGGAGGGACAGATGGACGGACAGACAGACACACACACACCCCATTCACCAAGCTAGCACAGAAGAGTGTTTGAGCCAGAGACCCCCATGCCTGGAAGGTGGACAGTAGACTGCCCTCCTCTCAGCTCCGAGGGATAATACAGCATCATGCAGGAGTATGAGCAAATAAGACATGATTTTGTAGCCTCAGCACCATGTGGTCTCTCATTCATTTGATTATGTCCCTCTCATTCTCTCCTTCCATCTTCCAGTTTCACCTTCATTCCTTATTACTACTCTCTCCTCCTCTTCCATGTCCCTCTCCATTTCCTCCCCCATCTTTCCTTCCCCCTTTTCCATGGATCCCTCGTCTCCTCCAACACACTCTTCTCTCCTTCCCCATCTCTCTTGCCCTCTGTACCTTTTTTTCTCCCCTCTCTCCATCCCTCCCAGTCCTTGGTTGGTTCATGCTGACCATGCTTCAGGCTAGCTCCAATGCAGGATCTTCTGGCTGGCCAGCGCTGTACTACTGCAACCCATGAGTCAACAGGCAAGCACACCACAGCTCCATGCTTAGTGTGCAGTGTAGTCATACCCTTAAAGCACCCAATCCCCCTCCTGTTGCTGCTGCCCACGCTCCCAAAGTGCAGCCTCTTCTCTTCATGCTCCAGCCCTCTTCTGCTCCTATGGCCTTTCTGCAACTCCCACGCCCAGCTTTGCTCTTGCACTAGCTCACACCTAGCAAGAGAGGAAGGTATGCTGGGATCTGAAGAAAGGCTTGAGGCAGCCAACAGTTACAGTAGCTGGTTGCATGTTACCCTTCCTCTACAATTCATATTCAAGATCTGGGATGGATGGGCATCAGCAACTCTGCTTTGGAAAGAGTCGTTACTGTGGCAACCTAAATCTGGAGGGACTGGGGAACAGCTTGATCATGGAAGTAGATAGGAAAAGGCTTCAGCAACAGGACAGCAATCATAGAATATCAGGGTTGGAAGGGACCACAGGAGGTCATCTAGTCCAACCCCCTGCTCAAAGCAGAACCAATCCCCAATTGTTTTTGCCCCAGATCCCTAAACGGCCCCCTCAAGGATTCAGCTCACAACCCCGGGTTTAGCAGGCCAGTGCTCAAACCACTGAGCTGTCCCTCCCCCCGACAGTGTGGATGGGCTGTACCAGCACAGTACGCTGGTGCCTAGCAGCTCACTGATCACAAGGAGGTATGTGACATAGCACTGGTATCACAAGATGATATATTGCATGGATTAATTAGTTTACCTTTCTCCTTCTAAGAGGTATTAACCTTCCCTCCTCCCTGCTACGTTGCCCTCACAATTTCCCCTAAGGTTTAGGAAATGGCAATTAATGTCAGCACTGTCATTTGCCCAGTTGACTGTGCTGGACCCACTCAATACCACATCGCTCCTATAGCCACCAAGGCTTCTGCACAGCTGGATCTGAGCAGCAAGTCAGGTATCCAAAGCCCTGCTGCAATGTGTTGCAGTCCTGTGGCCTGTGTAATGCAGAAGGTCAGACTAGAGGACACAGTGGTCCCATCTGGCCTTGCACTCTCTGAATCACTTGGCAGGCCTCCTATTTATAACAAAAGTCAATATTTTCCGAGCTGCTCACTCAGCCCTGACCAGTGCTTTCCCTCCTGCCGTGCTCACTCGGACTGGGTTATTGTGAGCTTTTGTCTTTGTCAAAGAAAAGGTCTGGTTAGCCTGCAAGTGGGAGGCGTGACTGCAGCATATCTAGACATACCTAGGCTAGATCAAAGCCAGCGTGAGTAACACTAGCAATGAAATCACAGCACATGGGAGGCTGCACAGGTTAGCCCTGCCCGCCTGGAACACCAGGACACAGCTGCCACCCATACCTCTGTGGCTTCAATGTTATTCTTACTCGAGCTAGCTTTGATCTAGCTAGATCACAGCTGACTTGGGTATGCCTACACCTGCTGCAATCACACCTCCTGCGCATAGGCACCGACTTTCCCTCTTTCCCATGGTGCTCGACCCTGCTCTGCCCCCGGCCCCGCCCCCACTCAACCCCTTCCATGAGGCCCCACCCGTGCCCCGCCCCCATTCCAACTGCTTCCCCAAAGTCCCCACCCCAACTCCACCCGCTCCCTGCCCCTATTCCAACTCCTTCCCCAAATCCCCGCCCTGGCCCCACCTCCTCCCTGCCTCCTCCCCTGAGCACGCCACGTTCCCACCGCTCCCACCCCCGAGCATGCTAACACTGCCAAACAGCTGTTTGGCGGCAGCTGGGCGGGAAACGCTGGGAGGTAGGCGGAGGAGCAGGGACGTGGCGCACTCAGGTGGGAGGAGGAGGTGAGGCGGGGGGTGAGAGGAGCTTGGCTGCCAGTGGTTGCAGAGCACTCACTAATTTTTCCCCATGGATGCTCCCGCCCTGGAGCACCCACGGAGTCAGCACCTATGCTGCTGAGTGCAGTGCAGACATACCCAAAATGAGGGCCCTGGCCCATACTTGGACTGGCTGGATGTCAGGTGTAATGGCAACAATTGCCTCCACAAGCAGTGGAAAGTCAAGGTAGACGTAGTTAGGTCAACACAGTGTCAGTGTAGACACCATGTTGCTTATGTCGACTGTTACTGGCTTTCGAGAGCCATCCCACAATGCCCCACATTGACTACCATCAATACAAGCACACCTGGTGAGGAGTCATCATAGGGAAAATTATTCAGTGCATTTCCTTACTTTCCACAAGCCATGTGATGCTGCTCAGGCATTCCTAGTCCAAGAATAAGGATGCAGTACACCTTGGCAAGGTGTTTCTTGGTTCCTGCTAGCTTAGCCAATGTCTCCTCCAGTTCTTTTTGGTCTAACACACTGGGGTTTCTGTTTTAAAAGAAGGAAAAATAGTTATTTTAAAGGGTGTTCTGTTTAGGTGAGATATGTCTGAATGTTTATGAAAGGAAAGAATATGTATAAACCATCACACCGCATGAACCAACCCAGAGGACCCGTTTACAGTCAGATTAATTTAGAGCATTTTCAGGGCTGGTGGGGCAACACAGCATGGGACTTGGCCCCATAAGCTCTCTATGACCCTGCAGGGTTGCAAGCTCCACATCCACAGATTGCCAGGGAACTCTCTCTGGTCTTACCAAGCTTGTGACCCCTTCTTGTAGCCTAGACAGGGATCCTTGGGACTTCTTGCAAGTTCAGATATACACCCCGGTACTGCAAACAGATCCGTATATTGGCACACTTCATTGTACGATTGGGGCCACGCTGAGCAAACATCTCCAAAATCCTTCCAAAAAATACTGAAAGGTTCTCATCCTCTTTTAGGACAAATTAATAAAGCAAATGTAGAACTCTCAGACTAAACCATTTCTGAAATATGGGATTCCAGGAACAATAAAAGTAGAAGATTATTTTTAGAAAGTGAAGAAAACACTTGTTTTTATGTTTTCGAGCTCAAACTGCCACCCAGGGGGTGGAGTGACTTTCACTGCTTTTTGGAAGGGTGGCTGGTTGAGTTTGGAGTTCTTTGCTCAGTGTATCTGTAAGAAATCTGCTACGACCCAGGCTGGGACTCATAAAGAGTCAGAAGAGCACCAAGTGAAGATAAAACACAGAGGTTGTCTTTCTTTACCATACCCAGATCTGAAACCAGATTGACAGAGTCTTGGCAAAAGGAATCTAGATGAACACAGAGAGGCTTTGACATGAATGCCTCAATAACCTTCCAAAGCAAGAATGTTTGAAACGCAGAGGTGAGTTCAGTCAATTTACATACTCTTTAGCAAGAACCTAACTACTCACCGTTTAAGTGGACAGCATCTTGCCTTTCCAGATGGAGACACTAGCAATTTCAGGACCTGCAGATCATCTTACTGGTTGCAGCCCACAGCACTACCAGTGAATCCAAGACCACCATATGTGAAATCTCATTTATGATTTATGGATCTCATTTATTTATTTATGACTAAGGCTACGTTTTAGTCACGGGTATTTTTAGTAAAAGTCATGGACAGGTCACAGGCACTACACAAAAATTCACGGCCCGTGACCTGTCCATGACTTGTACTATATACCCCTGACTAAATCTTGGAGGGGAGGCAACTTGGGGATTCCGCAGGTGCTTATGGGGGGCAGCCTGGGAGGCACCGCGGGTACTCGTGGGGGGGCAGCCCTGGGGGCACCATGGGTGCTCAGGGGGCAACCTGGGGGCACCATGGGTGCTCAGGGGGCAACCTGGGGGTGCCGCAGATGCTTGGGGGGCAGCCCAGAAGTGCTGCAGGTGCTGGGGGGGAGCAGCCCAGGACACCGGCTGGTGCTGGGGGGAACGGGCAGTGGCGCACAGCCCAGGATACACACTGGTGCTGGGTGGGGGGGTTGGCGGGGCTGGCAGGCTCCCTACCTGGTGTCTCATGGCTCCCCGGAAGTGGTGACATGCTCAGCTCCTAGCTCCACACGCTGTCTCCACCCCAAGTGCCGGCTCCGCAGCTCCCATTGACTGGGAAGTGAGGGAGGGACGTGTCGCCACTTCCGGGGTGCCCACCAAGATAAGTGCCTCCCACAGCCCTCATCTCCTCCCATGCTCCAACCCCCAGCCCTGAGCCCCCTCCCACAGCCAAACTCCTGCTACTGCTGGGGGGAGGCGGTGGCCCGAGACTGCCCCAGCAGCAGCCAGTGCTATAGCAGTGTCTACATTTAAATTGCGCTCCCGCTGACGTAACTGCCCTGCTACGCCAACTTAATAACTCTACCTCCACAAGTGGTGGAGAGTCAAGGTCGATGTAGTTAGGTCGACACAGTGTCAGTGCAGACACTGTGTTACTTCTGTTGACTGTTACTGGTTTTCACAATGCCCCACACTGACAGTGGACGTCGTGGTGAGGACGTGCACCGCTGACACGAGGAGCACAGTGTAGACATGCACAAGCGATGTAATTACTGCAGAAGCTGCATGCCAAGGTAAGTTATGTCGACTTAATTTTGTAGTGCAGACATGGCCTTACAGGGTCAGGCAGACACCTCACCTATGGATCTGGAGTTTATCAATCCTACAGACAGGGCTGTCCCTAAGGGGGTGCAGGGCCCGGGGCAGAAGTGACGGATTCGTTTCTTCTGGGACCAATCGCACCAGCCAATCGCCCCAGCCCACAGGGCTCCCCAGAGCGCGGGGCCCGGAGCGATCACCCCAATTCGCCCTACCCAAGGGACGGCTCTGCCTACACAGCCAAAGACAAATCCCTAGCAGTCTGTCCTACAAAAACAAACAAACTTGTCACACTTTATATTAAGGCTCCGCTTACAAATGGATTATAAAGGATTGAGTGAGAGAAGCAGGAGAAACACAGAAGGAAACAGAGAAGGCTGTAAGGAATTACCAGGTATAGCCACAGAAGCATTGGTAGCATAACCCTGAGAAAAAGCTGAGAGAGAGAGAGAGAGAGAGAGAGAGCTTTTACTAACAGTGCTAGCAGAAAAGAGGGTTGGAACCCTGAGCAAAGACACTGTCTCCTGTTGTTTGATTCCTCCTGTGTTCATCAAAACAGGACTTCGTTCATTCTTTGTAAATAAACTGGAGTACATCCAAGAGATAACTGATTCTGTTATCAAGTTCTCCTCCTAACAAAAGCAACCCACAATACCTTGCATTTTGTCTAACCACTTGGGTCAAAACCAGATAACAGTATATAACCATCTCACATATACTTCTCATACTGTAACATGCTTATAACATGTAGTCACACTTTATAAACCATTTATAAGTGGAGCCCTAAAACGAAGTGTGGCCCAAAAATCAAATCTTCCTGAGGCACAAGACCACAGATGAAAAATTTCAGGTGGAATCTATTTGTGTAAGGACACTGATGGGGGTTGAAATCAGGCATATGATGGAAAGCTACTTTCAACCTTAGCTACTTTGGAATTTCTATTGTAGCTCCATAATATATGGGCATTAATTTGGCAGGTAGCCTGGACATAACAACCTGCTTAGGGTTGTTATGTCAAAAATCCTGCTGAAAGCTAGGAAAGAGGTTGAAATGTCACAAGCTGCTGATTGACTCAACTTTGTGCAGAGGGATACACACCTTTGCTCATTTATAATAGCTGCTGTAAATTATGTGGGACACTAGTGAACAACTATCTGATTACTTGGGGCCCTATCTTGCAAACGCAAAGGGCTGGGCTTAGTGCTTACTACCATGACTTATCCTATTGAAGAAAAAGGAAATATAAATTGTAGTTTATTAGCACTGCAGTAGCATCTAGAGGCTCGAGTTGAGATGGTGGCCCCATTTCATTAGGCACAGTGTGTATCGACATAGGAAGAGGCAGTCCAGGCCCCAAAGAGCATATAGTCTAAATAGACAAGACAGACAAAGGAGAACAAACATATTAGGAAGGAAGGAGAGACTATTCTCAGTAGTGAGCAGTATGTCTAGGACTATATGTTTGTAGGATTGGGCCCTCCACCTTTAACCCTGTAAACGGTGCCTGTTTGTGCCAGCATCTCAAAACATACCCATAATGCTCCCCTTGTACATAAAAGACCTTTACATTCAAATGTCCCAACAGAGACAGTAATGGGAAATCTAGTCTGTATCTACTATGAGCCCAATCCTGCAGTAACCCTTGCTCATGTGTGGTGTCCCATTGAAGCAACAGTACTATTCACTTGAGTAAGGCCTGCCTGCACAGGGAGGGTCAGGCCCTGTGTCCTTAAATCAGTAAAGCCTCTTACTTACACCATAAAAGATTTGGGTTTCTTTTCCAGGGCCATTTTTTCCAGATAATACGATAAATAGAAAAGCAGAGCCATGAGGAACTCATCCAGCTGTTTACTCCTAAATGGAAGACAGCAAGATTACCTTCATGTATGTAATACTACTGATGTAAGTCTTAATCTAAAAACATGTCCTTGCCCCAAAGCACCTACAGTCTACCAGCACTTAGTACTTAGCCTAGAGCTTCCTACCCTAGTAGACCTATTCATAGTAGTAAGCACTACACCCACTAGTAAGGGTTTGCAGGGACATGCCCCTACAGAAATACTAAACAACACAGTCCAAGAAACATGCTGAAGAGTGGATCTGCATGTGGACATTCCAGGAGATGGGCCTTCTGAAGCAGGTGGGTTGTAAAACATATGACTTCTCTGTACAAAATACATCGTTAAGTGTGGAACCCACATTTAAAAATCCAAGCAGAAAAACGCTTCTCTTCTCAAGTGATCATTCCCTTATGGCTAGATTGTGGCTGTAGGCAGGGCCCTGAGCAAAAGGTAGTACGGAAGTGGTACCACCCCATTGTGCCTCAGGGACATATCTCTGAGGTACAATTCCTTCTCCGCTTCCCTCTTGTTCTGGGCAGCAGAGAACTAATTTACTGTTGACAAATACCAGCACCAAATTCTGAAGCCTTCTGCACCAGCTCAGCAGTTCTAGTATTGGCAGTGCAGAACAAAGGCTCCACCTTGTTCTTTCCTCCCTTCTAGGGCCTAGTGCCGGACCCGATGCGTGGGTAAGCCTGCATGGGGATGCAATTAGAATGACTACCCTGAATGAGTGTTTAGTCCCAAATCACAATCTAGCCCTTAGTAAACACAGTGAAAGACCCTTTCATAAGAGTAAGGGAATTAATTTGCTGTACTCTGTTAGGGCTGAAATGCATTTGGTAGCACTTTCCACTGAACTTTATAGATGAGAGATTTTAAATCTCTAATATTTCGCTCTCCACTTTTTACAAGCTCTGAATCGATCACTATCAGTTATTAAAACACACAGCACACACACACACACACACAATTCTTAGAACAAATTCCAGACTACATACCTCATAACTGCTGTAAAAGATGGTATATGATATGATTCATCTTCTTGTACCAGAAACAAAGCAGCATCTAAAAATGCACAAAGTGGAAAAAATGGATGTCAAAAATATTTCTGAGGAAAAACTTTTAGAGGAAATACTTTTCTAATCTGTAAGGATAACACTGTGCTGAGACCAAATGACAGTGTTTACTCACATTTAACATCATCTAATGTAACACACTCATTTTGTCCCCGCTTTGACAGCCTAGGGGATTTCTCTTCTTGTATATTCATTCTTTTCTCAGGGAATCTTGCACCAAACAAATCTCGAAACATACTAGGAGTTGATCTACAGGCAGGATTTAAAAAACTTTGTTAATTCCACTTATCTGGGTTACAGTCAGATAAAAGCTTGCTGTTAACATCTGGGACGTTCTCTTTTCAGTTGATTCAATTTAAAGATGAAACTGGTAGTTAAAAAATGTTTGATGACTACTCTGAAGTCTTTCTTTCTTTCTTTCTCTCTTTCTTTCTCTCTTTCACAAGCTATTGCAAGTAGACCACATCCAGCCAACCAAGGTCCTTCAACTCTTCAGAGCACTTCTGAATGTGGTTCTTTCATTTGGTAATATAATAAATTGTGACCATACTACATAGGTCAAAGACATTTTAGGTTATGGGTGGTAAAGAGGAAAGTTAACTGTGCCTTTTACTGTATTCCAATCTAGTCCATGTGTAACATAAATAATAATGGTAACAACAAATGTAATCTTTGAAGTACTTTACAACATGAATTAATTAATCCATCCTCACAAGACCCCTCTCTATAGATAAGTATTATTGTCTCCATTTTAACAGATGTGGAAACAGAGGCAAAGATCTTCAGTGCATT
Organism: Eretmochelys imbricata; assembly: GCF_965152235.1. Taxonomy (NCBI): domain Eukaryota; kingdom Metazoa; phylum Chordata; order Testudines; family Cheloniidae; genus Eretmochelys; species Eretmochelys imbricata. Next base: position 117,535,790 of record NC_135577.1, read on the forward strand.
GCCCACAACCAAAAGGAGCTGGAGTCAGAGCTAGGAATAGACATTAGAAGTTCCTGGCTCCCAGTCCTGTGCTCAGACCACTAACCACACAGCCTGAAATGACTGCTGAAGTGGCAGATTACTTTCTGCCTTAAATACTTTGTTAAATCAAGATAAAATATAAATTCTTAAAACTATAAGCAAAAGGTTCCACCCAAATAATGCTGCTTTCCTGTTTCAACCAAGTGAGTTTAAACTGGAATACCTGTCTAGTGTTTTACTACCCATTTCCTGAAAATGGATGGTTTTGCCCTTCTTGAGTTTCTCTTTAGCATCTGCGGTGGGGATGGAGCTGTAACACATATAGAGTGAACATTCAGAAAGGTAAAGTACAATTGGACAGGGAAGTGGTGCAATAAATTCAGTATATACTGCAATTTAACACCCACATGTTTGGGCCTCCCTGTGACACTGAGACAAATCTCTGAACTGTGATTGGGTCAGACATTCCTTTTGCTGTCCATCGAGGCAGGTTTAGAAAGGGACAAATATATCTGATGAATTTCATATCCTCCCACTCCTGCATCTGCCACACAGAGCACTGCAAGGTAGGAGAGAGATAGGAAGGGAAAGTTTGTTTCCTGACCTATGGCCTGCTCCTGCTCCCACTGAAATCAATGAGCACAGGACTAGACTCTTACGTCTATGTCTCAGAGAGGATAGGCTTGAAAAGTGAGCCATCTTGTTCCAGAGTTTGGTGTCAGGGTCCCTGTACACTGTGGGACACAAGAAACTGAGGAAACCCACTAATCCTTAGAGCCGAGAGTCTGGTAGACTTGCTGGGACCCAGTCTTTAAAGGGGCGTGTGTAATGGGCAGAGTAGGGAAGAGACAGTACACACAGGAGGAATCCACGCCTGAGAAAGATCTGGAATGCATATGAAAGGGGCAGGGAGGCAACAAATGGGAGTCATGTGTGACCGACTCCAAATCATCCGCCCTGCATGGCACATACACTGTCAGCTGTTTCAGGAAAGCACAGGGAGCCTACATTTTTTTCAGTGGCCCAAATTTTTTCTAGATTTTGGCCCATTAAAGTCTTAATCCACAACTGCCACAAAAATGTAAAAAATAATCATGTTTAAGGGCAATATCACCCCTTGAACGGCACAGGTGTATTATGCCTACAGTTCCTGGGTGCTTGAAAGTACTTCAGGGTCAAACATAGCAGTGGACACAGCTCCATGTCTTCAGTGAAGTAGCACCCAGTGCTTCAGTTCTGAATTTGGCCTTTGACTTTCAGAGCATTGTTTCAGGCATGTGCCTAGCTGATATAACATGCCTGGCTGGAATCCTCTTGTAGTGAATTCTGCTGGAGAGTAGTGCAAAGCAAATGTCACTAACATATTCATTATTTCTATGGCAAATTTCTCTTTCCATTAATCTACGGGGTAAACAACAACCCTAGGAGGTTAGTGTCACTAACATGTTAGTATAATTAACCTTTTACAGGCGCAGAAACTGAGGCACAAGGTCTACAGAGTGAGAGTTAAAAAGCTATTCCCTCCACAGGGAAAACAAATATGTCGGGCCTGGTCCTGCAGCTCATATTTGGGCAAAACCCCATTGGGATCCAATTTTACCTGCATAAGGACTACTGAATCAAGGCCTTAGTTTATACATTTTACAAATTGTAACTTTTACCTTGCAAATTCGAGTGTGTTGGTATCCTCTTTCCAGTACCACACCCCTGGGGCTATTTTTATCATCTACAAAAATTAAAATATAATGTCATGTGTAAACTCTTTAACTTCTTTTTAAAATCTAATCCAGGCATATTCTCAACCCAATTAAACAAAGTATTTATAACACAAACACTATGTAGTTTGACCAGTTTGGTCTGTCTCAGTTGTTCATTTCACCCACATGTTGTCAGGCAAGTCCCTGAGAACTGGTTCCTGAACTGGCCAAACAGACAAAATCTTTGGGATCAAAAGCTGACTGGCTAAGGAAGAGAAAAACGGGTTTTTAATTCTTTTTTGCTTATTTCAGATTCTAAAGAAGGCCTGAAAGATTTGCTGGGGGTTTTAACTTTTCTTTTAACATTAGAAATTTAAATCATCCTTACATTGGAAGATTCTGGAAATCCAGTAAATGCAAAGCTATTAAGAACAGAAAGGGGTTTTAGTCAGTCTCTTTAAAACACATTTTTTGTTTGTTTCTGGTAACATCTATTTTACTTCAAGGACTATTTAAGACTTTGGAGAAAGAAAATCTTTGTTAAAGATACAGCACGTTCCATGCTTATTTAACTTAGGTATGAAGAGTTCGCAAAACATCTTTTAGACCTCCCAGTGGTCATCCAACAAAACCAGAGAAGATAAGATTTTACATTCTTTGTCTTTCCAACTGAAAAATAAGGAGAAAAAAAACTTTGGAAGGAAAAAAAACCCACCAAAAACCTTTCAGTCTTCTTTATACATCATTAAAAAGGAAAGATTGCAAAGGTTTAAAAAACCCTTTGCAAGTCACCTTTAAGATAACATGCATCCAGTTGCTGGGACCCTTTCTCTTCAGCTAAGGATAATTAGTTTAAATTCAGTATTGCATTAATTTTTGTCACTTTTTGCCAGCTGACCAACCAGTTTCACAGAAATCCACACAGACACTGACTCAGTTCTAAAATGTTGTCAGAATACTGGACTTAAGGCTTGTCTACATGGCCCCACAGTCACAGTGTGGATGACAGGGGTGTGAATTGCAGTGCCTTGTGTAGATCCTGCTAGCATGAACTAAAAGGACTATGTTTCAAACAGGACTATGCTAATGTAAACTTGGTACCTTTTAGATCATATTAGCAGGGTCCACCTGGGGTAGTGAGAGTGCAACACTTTAAAGTGTACCCCAGTTCACATGCCAGTAGTTCACATTGCAGGGCCGTGTGGACAAGACCTTAGAATATCAAAATAATTTAATGTCAGCAGAAGGCAACCTGTATAATGGTTAGAGCCCTGAACTGGGAGTCAGGAGATCTGGGTTTTATTCCTGATGCTTACACTAACCTATTGTATGATCTTGGCCTCTGGCCTCATTGGGCCTCAATTTTTCCAACTGTACAATGGAAATAATACCCACCTTTTTTTAAGTGTTTTGCAATCCTCTGATGAAAGGGGTTGCATAAATGCAGTATCTTGAGATTGTAAACATGGGATTATCAATTCAGTTATAGATCAAGTAGAAGAAGGTGGTTAGTGATGCAGAAGATGGATAATCAGATACAAGTGTAAACAATGATAGCAAAACAGAATAAAGAACTTTACTGTGTCTGCAAACTATACTGTGCAGACATAACTCTCTGGCTGCTTGCTTAAATGTGTGGTCATTTATGGTCATTAAAACCAAAATGGCAGGCGGTTTAATTTGTCTTTTGATAGCAAAGAATTATAATTCTCACTGATATACTACAGCACCTTCCACCACTAGAAGATCTCTAAGAAGGCAACTTCCCTAGGAGGCTAGTGTCACTAACATGTTAGTATAATTAACCTTTTACAGGCGCAGAAACTGAGGCACAAAGTCGTTTTCCAGAAGTCAACTACCTGAAAGGGGGTTCCAAAGAGGATGGCTCTAGACTGTTCTCAATGGTAGCAGATGACAGAACGAGGAGTAATGGTCTCAAGTTGCAGTGGGGGAGGTTTAGATTGGATATTAGGAAAAACTTTTTCACTAAGAGGGTGGTGAAACACTGGAATGCGTTACCTAGGGAGGTGGTAGAATCTCCTTCCTTAGAGGTTTTTAAGGTCAGGCTTGACAAAGCCCTGGCTGGGATGATTTAACTGGGAATTGGTCCTGCTTCGAGCAGGGGGTTGGACTAGATGACCTTCAGGGGTCCCTTCCAACCCTGATATTCTGTGATTCTGTGATTCTATGATTCTAAGTCCTCAGTGGAGCTGGAAAGAAAACCCAGGAGTCCAGACTCCAGTAGAAAAGCTACCACGCCGTTCTCCTCTCCCCTACATTAGTAGGCAAATCCAAAATAAACAGCAGGCAGGAGATCACCGTTGCTCCCTTAAAGGGGATCACTTTGCGGACTGCGCAGACAGCTTGCGCTTGGCCCCTCTGGCTACTTTAGGGGCTGCGGGCACGCCTGCGAGCTGCTGCCGGGGCCCTCCCGGCTCGGGCTGTTCGCAGGCGGTACCTGCGTGCGGGGCCGCCGCCCGCAAGGCAAGAATGGGACTCGAGAGGCTATTGACCAGCCTCTGCCGCCATCCAACCCTCCACGAGCCAGCGAACCCTTCTCCGTGACCTCCGCTTCCCGCGGCCCGGGCAGCAGCCGTGGCGGGCAGACTCACCGCTTGCATGGCGCCTGGGAGCCCGCCGGCCGCGCAGAGAAGAGGCGGCTGCTGGAGGCACTGTTTACAGCGGGTATCCCGGCAACAGCCCCTGGAAACCACAAGTCCCAGCGTGCAAGGAGCGCCGCCGTGCTGCTTTGCACGCTGGGACTTGCAGTCGGTTCGCCCTGCCCCGCTCAGGCTGGCTAGCTCCGCTCCCAGTCTCTGAACCCATGGAGGTGGGCAGGGCTCCTCGGGTGCACTAACAGCATCTCTCTGGCCGGTCCTTAGGGCTTGTGTTGTGACTGGCAGATACAGGGCTGGCACCGCCTCCCTCGGTGTGGCCCTTTCAAGATTTGAATGTGCCCCAGGGACCAAAGGGCTGAGTGCTCCCTGCAGCACCATCCAGCTCCCCGGTCAAGATCTGCCCTCTCCTTCTGGAAAGGTTTGAAGTGCACTAAGGCAGCTGGCCTAGTGTAGACGCAGTTATACCAGCAGAAATGTGCTATGGCTGGTGCAGCTTATTTCACTCAGGGAGCTGGTATGCAGCAAAAGCACTCGTTTTGCTCGTCTAAGCTGCATCTACAGTCGGTGGGTTTAGCCCGTGTAGCTATATCAGCAAAACTTAAAAGTGTAGACTAGGCCTAAGGTGCACTCTGAGGTGGTAAAAAGCATCTGACATAAGATTTATAGATAGCTCAGTTGGATGGGGGAGAAGGATTATTACATATGCACCCAGCTCTCATGTATATTGATGTGCCCTATTCATTTCTATAGTGCAGGTTTTACCTGTGGGAAAGATGTTTTGGAGAGTATTACTGTGGTTTTTATGACTCTGTGTAAGACTATTGAGATTGCAGTAAAGAAGCTACGTGGGAAAAAAACTAGCCTGAAAAAGTTTACTTTCTAACCCTAACTCCCCCCTCCGCCCTTAGAGATGCTGCAGCAGGGCCACCACAGATACAAATCTCTTGCGCTCTTTAGAGTGCCGGCCCAAATGCTGACAGAAAGCCTTGAATCTTTCTGAAAATTCAGTTCTGAGCTTTGCACATTTCTCTCCAGTGACCTTTTTTGACAATTGCATTAAGTATGTTGTGTTTCCAGTTGCTACTACAGGCTGCCAAGTATATTCTGGTGGCTTGGCAGTAGTGCTACATATTTCTCAGGATGAGATAAGCAGATTTGGAACAATCTCAGATCTCTCCATCGCAGGACGGCAGAGGTCAGGAGCACTGTAGAAACAGGATCTTGAACAAGGAAGAATGAGGGAGATGGAAAAGATGGTCACTGGCTCATTTGCTGGACAGTTTATAATGTAGCATTGTCATCAGCCTCAGGAGGCTGATTGCCCTTTTGGCCAATTTAAAAGCCACATCAAAGGAGAAGGTCTGTAAAGCATTGCCTAAAATAAAGGGCAAGGAAGGAGGGGATTGCCTGTGGGTTTACCTATGCCAGATGGGAGAGAGGCAATCATCAGGAGAACCCATTCTTAGATAGTTATAGCTAATATTATCACAATCCCAACAGGAAATCTGCAAACTAATCTAATTAAAATTACTACTTGGATGGTCCTTTCAACTGAGAAGATCAAACAGCTTCAGAAATAATAATGGACTCAAGCCTCATAACACTCCTATGAACTAGGGAAATATTATCACCACCCTTTTACAGATGGGAACACAGATACAAGGAGCTTTAAGGCCTTGCCCAAGGCCACACAGGAAGTCAGTTGCAGAGCTAGGGATACAGCCCTGTTTTCTTAAATTAATTTTGCATAATTATCTTTCTCTTTAAAGCTTTAAGCCAGTGGCTCTCAACCTTTCCAGACTACTGTACCCTTTCAGGAGTCTGATTTGTTTTGTGTACCCCAAGTTTCATCTCAATTAAATACTACTTGCTTACAAAATCAGATATAGAAATATACAATAGTGTCACAGCACACGATTACTGAAAAATTGCTTACTTTTTCATTTTTATCATATAATTATAAAATAAATCAATTGGAATATAAATATACTTACATTTCAGTGTATAGTATATTGAGCAGTATAAACAAGTCATTGGCTGTATGTGAATGAGCTGATATACCCCCCTGGAAGACCTCTGCATAACCCTAGTTGAGAACCACTGGTTTAAGCCACTCACAAGCATGTGCCCCTCATTTTTCATTTACATTCATTTCAGAAACAGGCAAGAAACCATACCAGGGATGGGCCTTCCCTTCAAATAAAACTACAGCATTCTGGACTCAGATACTTGGTGATGGATATCATAAATCTCTGGCTAGAGGTACAGTAATCACTGCAGTATGACTATTGTAAGTAGGCTTGGCAGAATTCAATTTTTATTTATTTACAATTTAGATGGACACTATCAATATTTATTTTAAAGCTTTTTTCTTATTTTTATCTATTTACATTTTCACTGGTATGATAAGTGATGGGGGGTGTCAAGGAGGGGTCAGAGAATAATTACTTAATGACAGCAGACACTGAGATTCAAAAAATTGAAGCTCTATGATCGTTAAAACACAAATTGTCAATATCACATGTCAAAATATACAGAGTGAATATCCTTAAATCAAATGCTAACAAGTCGTCAAGCAGCATTCTTCCTACTTTGCCTACCTAAATTTTGTTGAGTTGTGTATGATGAAATCAGTTTACTGACACTTCCCAATAAATAGCTAATCCTTCCAAACCTAATTATAAGACTGAGCTTTGGGTTATTGCTACAAAGCATTTTTATGAGTGTATAATTCTGCAAGCCAAGCCTGCTGTAGTCTGCAGAGAAGGCAATGGGCCAACTCTGAGGGGGTGCTAAAGTTTCAAAGTCTTAAAGGACATTTTTGAATGGCCAGCCATTCTTATAGCAGTCAGTGTATGGTGAATTTAAAAGAACAACAGAGCCTAAGAGATTTCATGCCCTCTGCTAGGTAAGCAAATGGCTCCTTTTACATTCCAGCCAGTGAGAGATAACACAAGGCCAGAGTGCTTCCTCAGTGGCTCTAGGACTTTGGCACCCCCTTACCGCAGGTGTCCTTGGGATCCTCCTCTCTTAAAGGGGAAATTCTCCTCCATGGAGAGAGGGACCACAGAAATGTAACACAGCTCCCGCACAGACCACCCTCTAACTGAAACTGTGAGACCACTGCCCCACTCCTATCCTCTCCCACCATACAGTTTCCATGGCTCACAGTGATCACAGAAGGACAGCATTGATTGAGCGCAGTTATATGTTTGCTATGTCAAAACTGAGGCTCTTACCCATTTCACCCTGGAAGGTTCAGGTGGGTCTGGAACTGGTGCTCTAGGGGAATTTTTTGCATACTCACCTCCTGCACCCAAGATGGTGAGTGTGTGAGGTGGGGATACCACATTATAGGCCAGCCTGGTAGTATTGCCTAATATTAAGGTTGCCCAACACTTTCTATTATAAGGCCCTGTTTTCAGTTGTTTGTGACTTTCCCAAACGTTAACCATTTAGGCTGAAATTTTCCATATCAAGTGTCTGCCTCGGGCTGAATATTTGTAATAAATTTTATGTAAAATAGTTGTTGTTCCAAGAATGAGGTTAGTGAAAAAATACATTGCTTTGTCCATGTTGCAAATTTCTGGTGACCTTTTCTTTGAGAAGTTCTAATGCCCCACTGGTTTTGATCAGGGACTTGAAATTTGGCAAGGTGAGTGGCCTTTGTGTCAGGAAGGTGCCTTTTGTCATCCCCATGAAAATCCACCCAAATTTGGCCAAGTCTTAAGCTTTTGGAAAGTAGCAGTTTGCACATGCTCAGTAGAGACTTGCTAGAGTCAGCTAAATTTCCCCCCCCACCCGCCCCCCCCCCGATATTCCATCCTCACTGAGCATTCTCCAGCCCAGGCAGACTAAGACTTTCCTGGTAACTGAAGCTCTAAGCTGCTTCAGACTGTGCCAGGACCCAGGGTCTGGGTTGAGGCACCCGAGCTGAGAGCAAGGAACCTGACTCTCCTAGGCTGACACCAGGCAGTTTGGAAGAAGCAGTTGCCTGTTTCAAATGCAGAGGGGGGCAGGAGCTGGACAAGTGGTGGGGGGAGGGCGGGTTAGACTGGGACAAGGAGCCTGAGGAGTTAAGGGGAGACTGAGACTGGAGGCTGGCACAAGGAACTGTGAACTGATGGAGGAGGGACTCTGGGGCTGCAAATCAGACGGGTGGGAGAAGGAGGAAGGGGAAGGGAAGACTGATCTGATGAGGAGCTGGGATAGGGGGGCAGAACTGGGTCTGGCTGGGCAAACAGACTGTGACGAGCCATTGTTAGTGGAGACACTGAGATTGGATGAGGAGCCTGGGAGACTGTCAGGTAGGTGGCATGACCAATATAGACACATGGGGTGGCGATCTGGAGGACAGAGAGATACACAGATCAGACAAGATGCCAGGAGGGGGAGATTAGGACTGCCTGGGCAAGGAGACTCAGACTGGGAAGAGACTCCTGAGGAGTACAGACTAGGATTGGGTAGATGACAAGAATGAGACTGGGAGGATCCGGGGGTAGGGAATAGACAGCTTGGAACAGGAACATGTTGGAGGGGATGGGGCACCAGTGTGTGTGCCCATTAGACCACACTCCCCTCCAGATCCTGGAATGAAACCCAAGATTCCTGAGTCTCACCATTCCTCCACGTCAACAGATATCTATGAACCCACTGGCCAAGGTGTCCCATTCCTCTCGAGTTCTGCTGCACAGAGAGGATGACAATTTACTACGGCTATCGAGTGCAGCTCAAGAGCCAGAGACCCGCGCGCGCTTAAGGTTCCAGTCCTCATGATGACCCTTATGGGTGTCAATATGATGCCACATGATGGAATTTCTGTTTTTTGTTTTTCCATTTGCTCTTTTAAAAACCTACGAAATTTCTCTCTCTCTCTCTCTCTCTCTCACACACACACACACACATTAGAAGAGCATTATTAAGGTAAAGCACCCAAAAGTCAGTAAACACCAGTACTGAGGTTGCCCATGCAACTTTAATTCAGTTCCCTTGTGCATATGCATTATGATATAGGATAATTACATGATCACATCCTCATTTTTTCCACTCAACCCCTGCTTCATTCAATGCACACGCTGAATGGGGCTCACTGAGCAGCTTATTCAATCTGTCCATAACTGGAAAGCAAGTAGTACATGAGTCCTATAACAAAAATATCACTGACTCACCATCCAGTGGTGTCCCTTTTCTGTCTCTCTCTTTGCCCTTTTCCACGTCAGGTGTGCCCTCTGGTCTCCAGACCCCTCATACTACTTTCTTCCTCCCTTCCCTGGGGCTGATTGAATGTCAGCACTGGTTTCCCTGGGACTATTAGTCTCTTATGTGCATTGCTGTTTTGCATTAGAAACAAAGGGTCCAAAAATTAAAGTTCACAGTAGCTAATACTTATTCCCTTGCTATACAGTATACTAGCCAAGTACTCTCTTCTGTTCATTAAAAGCAGGACCATACTGTAGGACAGAATAAAAGAGCATGCTTGGGGGCATATTAAGATTAGTGTGGCTGTGGATTTTCCACTTTTCATTTGTGCAAAATTGAATTTGCTCATTCTTTTTTTTCCAGCATGAAGAGGCTTCAAATTTACATCTTTTGCCAGTGCTGCTGCTTTTCACTGAATATTTGGAGTATCCCCAAACCAGACAGTAGTTGAATAGCCTTGTTGCTGGCTCCATTAGATAATTTTTGCCCTCCCTATTATCCTGACCCTATTGTAATGCACAAACACCACCACAGTTATGCAGCTTTAGACCCCGACAAAGCTGCCTCTGCCCTGTCCAGTTTATTAATAGAGGCTATGAAAGTGAACTTGCTAACACTGATAGTCAAAAGCAACACTGGCTTTTGAGTCTTGAATACAGACGTTCTAGGGAAATCAGAATGACTATTGCCAAGTACTATACAGGAATGAAGTCTGAATTTCAAAAGCCGGAAAAACCAACTGCACATTCTTTCTGACAATCTGATGTGATTCCTCTCTTCTCTGTGGCTTCATCAGATGAATGTTAGTGGTTATCAGATATATTTATCTAGCCAGACATTTGCTTTGTGATTCCAACAAGGAACTTTTGTTTGTATTATGCCACATGTGAAAAAGAAGAAATATTCAAGCACCACATCATGCACATTAATATTACCTATACATATTTTCACAACTTGGATTTTGATTTAGTACTTGGTGGAAAGCAAAGGTGTCAATCGCATGGAGAAGTCCTACAGAACTTACAGAAAATAACTAGGGCTGTCAAATGATGGTAAAAACTCACAATTGCGAGATTAAAAAAATTAGTCATGATTAATTGTAGTTTTGATCGCACTGTTAAACAATAAGAGAATACCAATTGAAGTTTATTACAAATATTTTTGAATGTTTTTCTACAGTTCAAATATATTGATTTCAGTTACAACACAGAACACAAAGTGTACAGTGCTCACTTTATATTATTTGTGATTACAAATATTTGCACTGCCAAAAAGGCAAACAAAAGAAATAGTATTAAGTTTAAGAATCTGAAGTGCCTTCCAAAATCTGAGAGGGATGAGGTGTGGAACATGCAGTCAGAAGTCTTAAAAAATTCCAATATGGGAACTACAGAACCTGAACTATCAAAAAAGAAAATCAACCTTCTGTTGGTGGCATCTGACAGATGATGAAAATGAACATGCGTCGGCCCTTCATTTGGATCGTTATCAAGCAGAACCCATCATCAGCATGGAAGCATGTCCTCTGGAATGGTTATTGAAGCATGAAGGGGCATATGAATGTTTAGCATATCTAGCACGTAAATATCTTGCAACACTGGTGTGACTGGGGTCCCAGGGGAGCTAACTGAGGTTACTCAATTAGCGTGAACTGCAAAGAAAGAGGCAGACAATCCCCAAAGCTGGTGGATATTCCAATACTTAGATTTACCAAGCCAACACAAAACAGTTTCTATAATACCTCACTGGTTACCCAGCAGCCAACAACACAATTCCCTTAACGTAACCCAGCCTCAGGCCTCCACCTAGCTACCCAAGTCAGATATGATGAGGATTAATTAAAATCTCATTCACCATATAAAAGAAAAGGTTCTACCAATCCCAAAGGATCAGACACATTACCTCCCAGGTTAATGAATGTTTCAGATCTTATCCAAATATACGCTTACAGACAATTCTTATTAAACTAAAATTGATTTAAAAAGATAAGAGAGTATAGATTAAAAGGTTAGTATATGTACAGACATGAGTCAATCTTAAGATTTAGATTCATAGCAGAGATGGTGAGCTTTGTAGTTGCAAAGAGTTCTTTTAGAATTTAGTCCATAGGTTATAGTCCAATGTTTGTCTTCAGGACAGTCGAGTCGGAACTGGGATCTCAGTCCTGATGGCTTAGGCTTCCCCTGTATGGAACCTAAAGCAGATCTGAGATGACAGAATCAGGACCCAAGGATCTTTTTATACAATTTCAAGCCTTCTTTGATAAGCTGGAGTCCCTTGGCTTACAACAGGTTTCAGAGTGGTAACCATGTTAGTCTGTATCAGCAAAAACAATGAGGAGTCCATGTGGCACCTTAGAGACTAACAAACGTATTTGGGCATAACTGGGAGTGGATGGGTCACTACAAAAACTAATTTCCCACTGCTGATACTCACACCTTCTTGTCAACTGTTTGAAATGGGCCACCTTGTTTATATTGGCCTCATTAGCACTACAAAAGTGATTTCCACCGCTTCTTGTCAACTGTTGAGAATAGCCCACTTCCACCTTAATTGAATTGGCTCATTAGCACTGACCCCCCACTTGGTAAGGCAATTGCCATCTTTTCATATGCTGTGTATTTATACCTCCCTACTGTATGTTCCACTCCATGCATCTGATGAAGTGGGTTTTAGCCCACAAAAGCTTATGCCCAATACATTTGTTAGTCTTTAAGGTGCCACAAGGACTCCTCCTTGTTTTGGCTCACACCACAATAGGTAATCAGAGCAACTTTGAAGTAGGTCCATCACCAGTACTTAGCTACACGAATTAATATAAGGCAATTGCCTGTTTTTCACCATTCGCAGATGATCAGCTATACATTTCAAAGAGAGATGAATACGATATCCCGTGTTTACAGTCATTTAAATGCTAGGATGTTCTTTTGATCTCTGAATGAACAGAATACAGCATAGACTGGGACTGTTGATTACATTGTTGACTACTACCAATATATATGCAAATACACAAAAATTATCTCCCCATATGTCTTTAAGGGTTGAATTTGAGTCATTTATTCTACATCCGATGAGGTGAGCTGTAGCTCGCGAAAGCTTATGCTCAAATAAATTGGTTAGGTTCTAAGGTGCCACAAGTACTCCTTTTCTTTTTGCGAATACAGACTAACATGGCTGTTACTCTGAAACTTATCCTACAGGATGCTTAACCCTTTCTGGTCATGTGTCAAAACAACACTGGCTTCAACAATGCCATGCTAACGCCTGTTCTAACTTTCAGGTGACATTGTAGATAAGAAGCAGGCAGCATTATCTCCCATAAATATGAACATATTTGTTTGTCTTAGCAATTGACTAAACAACAAGTACGAGGACTGAGTGGATTTGTAGACTAACGTTTGACATTGTTTTGGTTTTAGTGCAGTTATGTAAAAAAATCTACATTTGTAAATTGCACTTTCACGATAAAGAGATTGCACTACAGTACTTGTATGAGGTGAACTGAAAAATACTATTTCTTTTATCTTTTTTTTACAGTGCAAATATTTGTAATAGAAAATAATATAAAGTGAGCACTGTACACTTTGTATTCTGTTTATAACTGAAATCAATATATTGGAAATGTAGAAAAAATCCAAAAATATTTATACAAAATTAAAATGGGTATTCTATTATTAACAGTGCAATTAAAACGGTGATTGATCACAACTATTTTTAAAATCTAGTTAATTTGTTTTGCATTAATTGCAATTGTGTTAATTGCAATTTACAGCCCTAAAAATAACCTGGTTTCTAACCATCCTATAGAATTTGACAATTATATTCCTGGTATAGAATTATAAAGGATGATTTAAAAATATAGACAAGATCTCCTCTATTCAATTCTGTATGTTTTGAAAATAATTTCTACATACTCTTGTTAGTTTCCTCCTTATTAATTTTTACAGGACTTTTCCATAAGTCTTGGCCATCAGAACTCTTTCTTTATAGTGGAAACACGTTTTTCCCCTACATGACACAATTTTACTATAACAAAACCTAATAGGCAAAATATCCCTTCTTTTGTGCCCTGGGAGTGATAGACATGGCCAAGGCTTTACCACCATTCAAAGACATGGTTAAAACATGAGTAGTCTACACCAAGTGTTGGGGATTAACTTTGTTGTTACTTATCGGGGTTAGCCGTGTTAGTCTGTATCCACAAAAACAACAAGGAGTCCGGTGGCACCTTAAAGACTAACAGATTTATTTGAGCATAAGCTTTCGTGGGTAAAAACCCCACTGCCACCGGACTCCTTGTTGTTTGTTGTTACTCTATCCCTTTTCAAGGGATTTATATAGTGGAAAGGGGAACTACGATTGCTCGCATGAGTTAGCACATTTCCATGTGGACAGAGCCCATGGGAAAATAATTAATTTGCTAAATGAAAAATAAAATGCCCTTGAAAAATATTTTAAAGTTTCTAGACACTTCCTAAAAACCAGAAAATTTGGTCAAGATTTTCAACAGTGACTAGTGATTTTAGGTTCCTCGTTTCTGGGGTACCCAACCGGAGACACTTTGAAGTGGATTGATACTGCGCACCAGCACATCCTGAACTATGTGAGAGAGAGAGTAGGGTAAGGAGAGGGACACTAAGAGGTCTATACTTAGGGCCCTAACAAAATCAAATGAAAAATGTGTCACAGACCATGAAATCTGGGCTTCTGTGTGCTTTTACCCTATATTATACAGATTTCAAGAGGGAGACCAGTGTTTCTCAAATTCAGAGTCCTGACCCAAAAGAAAGTTGCAGGTGGGTTGCAAGGTTATTTTAGGGGGGTCACAGTATTTCCACCCTCACTTCTGCGCTGCCTTCAGAGCTGGGCGACCAGAGAGCGGCGGCTGTTGGCCAGGCACCAGCTCTGAAGGCAGCACCCCGCCAGCAGCAGCACAGAAGTCAGGGTGGCAACACCACACCAGGCCACCCTTACTCCCGAGCTGCTGCTGGCAGCAGCTCTGCCTTCAGAGCTGGGCTCCCGGCCAGCAGCCGCTGCTTTGCAGCTGCCCACCACAGAAGGGTAGCAGTACTGCAAACCCGCCCCCCCCCCCAATAACCTTGTGACACCCCCACCCCCAACTTATTTTTGGATCAGGATCCCTACCTACAATTACAACACCATGACATTTCAGATTTAAATAGCTGAAATCATGAAATTTACTACTTTTAAAATCCTACCACCATGAAATTGATCAAAACGGACTGTGAATTTGGTAGGGCCCTATCTATACCACAAACTTTTGTCAGCATAGCTCTGTCCGTCAAGGGTGCAAAAAACCCACACTCCCAGCCGCTAGTCATGGCAAACTCTCCAATGTAAAGACAGCTCTGCCGACAGAAGAGTGCTACAGTCAGCAGAGCTAATTAGAGGGACACGGTGGGTAAGGTAATATTTATTGGGCCAGCTTGTGGTGGTGAGAGGCACAAGCTTTCGAGCTTACACCACACTCTTGAGCTCAAAAGCTTGTCTCTCTCACCACCAGAAACCAGTTCAATAAAAGATACTATCTCACCCACCTGCTCTAATATCATGGGACCGACACAGCTATAACAACGCTGCATACAGCACAGCTTATGTTGTTTGGGATAGTGTTGTTACACCAACAGAAAAACTTAGTCTGTCTTGGGGGTTCTGTTGGAATAGCTGTACCCAGTAAGGCATTCACAGTGCAGACAAGGCCTAAGCCAAAAATACATGAGATATTAGAAATCCATCTCTACAGAGATCATAGAATATCAGGGTTGGAAGGGACCACAGGAGGTCATCTAGTCCAACCCCCTGCTCAAAGCAGGACCAATCCCCAATTTTTGCCCCAGATCCCTAAATGGCCCCCTCAAGGATTGAACTCACAACCCTGGGTTTAGAAGGCTAATGCTCAAACCCCCTGAGCTATCCCTCTCCCCGCCTGTTCCTGTTGTAATTTCCAAAAATGTGGAAAAACCCTTCAGTGATTTTGAACTTTGCTTCATAGCCAACATTGGCTATCACCCACCCCACTCCCACCAATGTGTTCAATTGGGATAAGCGGGAAGATCTTTTCATGGATTGAGAACTGGTTAAAAGACAGGGAACAAAGGGCAGGAATAAATGGTAAATTTTCAGAATGGAGAGAGGTAACTAGTGGTGTTCCCCAAGGGTCAGTCCTAGGACCAATCCTATTCAACTCATTCATAAATGATCTGGAGAAAGGGGTGAACAGTGAGGTGGCAAAGTTTTCAGATGATCCTAAACTGCTCAAGATAGTTAAGACCAAAGCAGATTGTGAAGAACTTCAAAAAGATCTCACAAAACTAAGTGATTGGGCAACAAAATGGCAAATGAAATGTAATGTGGATAAGTGTAAAATAATGCACTCTGGAAAAATAACCCCAACTATACATACAATATGATGGGGGCTAATTCAGCTACAACTAATCAGGAGAAAGAGCTTGGAGTCATTGTGGATAGTTCTCTGAAGACATCCACGCAGTGTGCAGCGACAGTCAAAAAAGCAAACAGGATGTTAGGAATCATTAAAAATGGGATAGAAAATAAGACGGAGAATATCTTATTGCCCCTATATAAATCCATGGTACGCCCACATCTTGAATACTGCATACAGATGTGGTCCCCTCATCTCAAAAAAGATATACTGGCATTAGAAAAGGTTCAGAAAAGGTCAACTAAAATGATTAGGGGTTTGGAACGGGTCCCATATGAGGCGAGATTGAAGGGGCTAGGACTTTTCAGTTTGGAAAAGAGGATACTAAGGGAGGATATGATAGAGGTCTATAAAATCATGAGTGGTGTGGAGAAAGTGAATAAGGAAAAGTTATTTACTTGTTCCCATAATATAAGAACTAAGGGCAACCAAATGAAATTAATGGGTAGCAGGTTTAAAACAAATAAAAGGAAGTTCTTCACTCAGCGCACAGTCAACCTGTGGAACTCCTTGCCTGAGGAGGTTGTGAAGGCTAGGACTATAACAGGGTTCAAAAGAGAACTGGATAAATTCATGGAGGTTAAGTCCATTAACGGCTATTAGCCAGGATGGGTGAGGAATGGTGTCCCTAGCCTCTGTTTGTAGAGGGTGGAGATGAATGGCAGGAGAGAGAGATCACCTATGTTCTTATGTTCAATGAAATTGAAACTAACACAACCACAGTTCAATATATTTACTTATTCATCTGTCACCATCTTAGTTGCACAAAGACTTGGGATGGACTCAAAGACCAGAACCAACGGATGCATTTGGGACAGTCACTTTTCTCTAGTCTCCCTTTATGAAAAGTGAAAAAAAACTTTGTTTTTATTAGCAAGAAAAGTCATCCGCTTAAAAGTGAGGCAGGTAAACAAAACTGGTTTTACCATTTATTGTGTCCCCCTCTAAGTAAACACACACAGTCAGTTTTCTTAAGCAGAACATTTCAGAAGTGTCTGTTACTTTTAAAAAAAAATTCTTTGCTTTCTTCCCTTTGCTTAAGGACCTCAATACCTTGAGGGCAGCTGAACAGCAATGGCAGATGAAGAGTTCTCCCTCCCCAGAACACGTGGGACAACGTCAATATTTCAAACTAAAAAAACCCAACAAATTAAAAGAGGTTGAGGCTGCCTTCAGCCATCGAAAGGGGGAGAAAATGGAGCTCCTATCATTGCCTGCCACTATCCAAACCCCTTTGTGGTGCACACACACGCTCTCTCTCACACCAAGAGGAGGAAAAAGTCTGCAGATTTCCCCACTCCACTGCTGCAGTAGAGGGTAAAGGAGAGCAGCACAATATAGACAAAAGAAAGACTTGGGCCATGTAAGGGAGAAGATCTTGTGGGTTTTGAATGCTGTTTTATATGTAGAAATTAAACATGTTCTTACATCTGCAAATATGTCTGCACAACTGTATCCTCACACTGGTGTTGAAAGAATAGTCTAGTTTAAGCCACCACTTCACAGCTACTTTCTGATGGAGTCAGTTGAGCAAAATCAATCCCAGCATTGGAGTTACGTTAAGAAGGGATATTTAACCACCAAGGCACTTGGTTTTTTTTTAAACTCAACCAGAAAATTATTAATTTAAAAAGTTAGCTTACTGCTATGTACATGCCAAGTCTGAAGAAAGGAGCTTTGAAATAAGTCTGCTCTAAAAAGGTGTGCACACACTTCTTTAATTTGGTGCCTTCCACATAATGCTATGTGTAGTATCTACGTGGAAAAAGCAAATTCTCTGAGTGCTTTTCCTTGTGTGTGTGTGTGTGTGTGTCGGGGAGAGACAGCAGCAGAGAATGGGAAGGACACAAACTACAGTCAGTAAATTGCACATTTCTTTCAAAGGTTTCTGCTCTCAGGTCATATCAGACAATGCACTGAACTGTTTAGACACAATATTTATATAAATGACAGGAGGATCCCAGCAAGAACCTGCTGTGCCCTTTCCAAGGTCTGCTGACAAGAAAACGGAGACTGTTAGAATACAGCCACTTCTGCTTTTTAAGCTATTAGAAGGGACTGGGAGTCAGCACAGCTGCAGCCCTGCATATTAAGTCTAAAACAGACACTGGAGGTTGTAATGCGTTCTGGAGCATGCAGTTTGCAGGGAGCTCCTTCCACTCCTGGCTTGGGAGCAAGTAACCAGCCAGTCCACTCCTCAGCTTTCTCAGACCTCTCTCTAACCTAGTTGATCCTGGAGACACCCCTCTCATGCTACTGCACACTCCATTATGAAGCAGGTCACCAGCTCCCCCGCCTTATTTTTCAAAGTCATTTTATGTCCTTGTCCACTCTTCCCTCCATTTATAAACAAAAACTACATCAGCAATCAGAGCATTCAGAAGCTATGGGGCACCCCAACACTGCAGGTACAGACAATAGCATCTCTTTACTTCTCTATGCAATGCAACCAGTTAGGCTTATTAACCTCTAACACTAGGGATTTTTTTCTGTCCACAGTACTGTAACAGTTTTTCAAATTTGAACAAATATCAAGAACAGCTACACCCTAAACTGTAATTAAGCACTTCTATTTGTGGCCATGACTTTGATCAGGCATGTTTTGCAAAGCCTGGTTGAAGCAGAAATAAAATTTGGGAGTGAAATGCTTTTGACAAAGTGAGGTAACACCACTAAGAATGAGAGAGGCTGACTATGGGATAGTTAATCTGCCAGATTTTAGACCAAATAATTTTTAAAATGTGAAGCCCTTCTCTATTCCTTAAACTTAGGCATACTCCTTCAGCTCTCCCTAATTACAAAGGATGATCACTTTTTCTGGATATTTACCTATTTCCTGGAGGAATCCTGTGTGAAATCTCACCCTATTGCATTTCACCAGGGGAGTGAGAGTTCTGCAATTGACAATAGTGAGGCCAGGATTTCACTACTAAGGTTTTAGTTTAATTGTAATATTAACAGCATAGGAAATGTCATATTTGACTTTGTCAGTCTGTTTTATCCAAGTGAGAAAAAAAATCTAAAGCACTGAATTCTGTGAGCTTCCTTGGGCATTTCCCCCCTCTTGCTTGTGTCACATTTGAAAGGCTAAAATGTGTCTTGAGACTTAAAACATTTTCCCAACCTTAAAAGTATATAGTAGCCACTATGCACTTATAGCTCTCATACAATTTGGGTGTGTCTACACTAGACAACTTGGCAACCTTATTCTAGGTTCAATACAGCTGTCCAGCGCTATGTATAGTCCCTGAAGTGGGGTGTTTTAACTACCATGTTTGGCAATCTGACAAACCCCTCACCCCTACCCCTTTCAGGACTAGTCTTCACAGTATTCCTGGAGTACTAGTTTTTCTAGTGTAAACAAAGTAGATGGGCTGGCAGGGGGGAACCCACACAGGGAGAGGAGGGTCATAATGGCTATTGCAGGCATTCATTCAGCAAAATGTGCTTCTTACTGCACTTAAATAAGCATGGAAAAAATAAAATAAAGGCTATCTTCTCTCCCCCACCCCCGCTGATCACTTGCCAGAAAAAATCTGGTTATTGATTCACCTAAAGGGAGAGACCATATCTTTCATTAAATAGATGTTAACTCAGGAGGTTTACTCAGCCCTTGATTTTAATGTTAGAAGGAAGAGAAGATGTGTCCTTGCAACTATTAGCTTTGATAGCATCTTTCACAGATCTAATGTTTCAGGTGCTCTTTCTACTTAGAGACAAGGGGATGGGAACATTTCAGCAAAACAAAAAGTGCTGGGGGGGGGGAGGGGGGAGAGATACTAGTTATTCTTTAACTATCAACTAGCATTTGTTACACTTAAAAGCCTTAGGAATAAATGTGAAACTTGTCAAAGTAAATTTGGCCAACCTCCAGATAAACAGTTCAAGTGTGTATCTTGAATTATTATTGGGTCCCTCATTTTTGGCAAGCTTATCTACTGAGACTCCATAGACTAGGGTTCAACTTAGGTCATTGTGACCAGTCTGAAATACATTTAGTATTGAGCTGTCATTTGATTAATAAGTAGGTAAAACAAGTCTAGGTCTTTAACGGACCCCTTAGTTCTTAAATCATACAGCATATATAGCTGAGCTGACACAAAAGTTGCTATCATTCAAGGGTAGCTCAAATACGAACTTTGCCTCACTTTTGTTAATCTGACCAGTCTTTAGGGTGTGGAAAAAGAGCTTCACTGCATTAAATCTTGCTTACTACTACGGGGGGGTGGGGGAGGGAGAATCTAGTTTTGAGCTATACTTTAAATTGTAGTGTTATGAACTTTCACATTTTGTTTCCAAACACATGAGGTTCATCTGATTGACAATTTGCAATATAGAGTTAAGTTGCAGTTTAAGCCAGTGCTCCCAAGTGGCTACGCACTTTCCTACCAACCAGGAAATACCATCCAGATAGTTTTCTGCTATAATATTGCTGTAGGAGTTTGTGGGGTTGGTTTTTTGTTTGTTTTTTCTAAAGTAGTGCCCTGCATTCGAGTTCAACTCAAAGCTGGGGTTGGTAATTCAGTCAGTTCTTAGTAGGCTAGATGTTTACTAAACAGGAATGGCAAGACAGTTTAAACACTGAAGTGCACTTTAAACCCTTTCCATGATTAGTTTCTCTTGCAGTTGTGGGCTCTGGGAAGTCAGCCAGTTTAAATCCCTATTCTCGCTGGACAGCCTGCAAGCTGATTCTGCGAGTTAGTTACAACCCACCACACCGTTCCTCCGCCCCCGGAGAGGTTAGCTACCATATTGAAGTATCAGCGGGCTGGTTTTAGAGTGCATTTACACTGCAGGTCACGAGTTTATTGCTTTTTAGACGCAGAATCTAGCTTTATGTAGCGGGTAAGGCAGCCAAGGTTTCTCTAATCCTCTTACCCAAGCTAGTTAGCCGCCCCTGGGCTGGCCAGAGTCCCGAAGCTAAACGAGTTTGGTAAGCCCTTTACACCCATCATCAAGTGTTATAACACACCCACCGTTTCCACCAGCCCAGCTGAGAGTTGAACAGCTACAGTTAATTAGGACAGTAAAACAAAGTTTAGTTTTTGCAGCATACGCTGCTCTCCAATCCCCTCTTGGGAGAGGTTTATGAGAAGCTGGGAAAGCTGACAGCCTCCGAGTGATTAACAGACTTGCTGCCCTAGGACAGCCACCCACCCACGCTTTACATTTAGGACGTTGCCTGTAATGTCAGCAACCTATGCACTACTACTAGTAAGTGGTTTCTATGACAAACCCATAGTAAATTAATTTTTCTTTAAGTCTCAACACCTTCTTACCACCCTCTTATGAGAAGCACGAGCCTTTAACATTTTAATCGTAACTGCCAAAATAAAATACAAAAAAAAAGGAGAAAAATGTATGCTTTAAATATTTATTTTATTACCAAAATTTCCAGATGCCGGACCGGCAAGTATTTTTAAAGCGTTTGGTAAACATTCTCCATGCATAACTTGAAATGTTTGTCAACAATAACGATCAAGTGGGCACTTCAGAGAAGACACTGAACATATAAAGACAACACCCTGAAGAATACTAGCATTTGTATCTGAGTTAACAAAAACTTATCTGCTACTAACCTTATCAAGCTGGATTGCCTTCTCTTTGTAAGCACATAGAAGCAGATCTGTCTCAGCTTCCTATGCACATCCAAACAGAATAAACGGTCATTGACACTGACTTTTTAAGGTTAGGAACGAAAGTAAAACGGAAAAATGGGAAAAAAATAACTGTCCCTGAACAGTGTAGCGTTCAGTCCAGTCTAGTCTAGTCCACTTCTTCAATGGTGGGTCCCCCGGCGCCACCGGGTGGGGCGGCTCCTCCCTGGTACAGTTTGGTGACGATGGGGTTGCAGAGTTTCTCCAGCTCCTTCTGTTTGTGCTCGTACTCTTCTTTCTCGGCCATCTGGTTGCGGTCAAGCCAGGTGACCACCTCCTGGCATTTGTCGAGCACCTTCTGCTTGTCTTGATCGCTGATCTTTCCCTTCAGCTTCTCGTCCTCCACGGTCTGCTTCATGTTGTAGGTGTAGGACTCGAGCGAGTTCTTAGCGGCCACCCTGTCGCGATTAGCTTCGTCCTCCGCCTTGTACTTCTCTGCGTCCTGCACCATTCGGTCAATGTCATCCTTGCTGAGGCGGCCCTTGTCGTTGGTGATGGTGATTTTATTCTCTTTACCCGTGCTCTTGTCGGAGGCAGTGACATTCAGGATACCGTTGGCGTCTATATCGAAGGTGACCTCGATCTGCGGGACGCCGCGGGGAGCTGGGGGGATGCCGGTCAAGTCGAACTTGCCCAGCAGATTGTTGTCCTTCGTCATGGCCCTCTCGCCCTCGTACACCTGCACCAGGACGCTGTTCTGGTTGTCGGAGTAGGTGGTGAAGATCTGGGTCTGCTTGGTGGGGATGGTGGTGTTGCGCTTGATGAGGGCAGTCATCACCCCGCCGGCTGTCTCGATGCCCAAGGACAGAGGCGTGACATCGAGCAGCAGCAAGTCCTGCACGTTCTCAGACTTGTCCCCCATGAGGATGGCAGCCTGCACTGCGGCGCCATAAGCTACAGCCTCGTCGGGGTTGATGCTCTTGTTGAGCTCCTTGCCGTTGAAAAAGTCCTGCAGGAGCTTTTGGATCTTGGGGATGCGGGTGGAGCCGCCCACCAGCACGATCTCCTGGATCTGGCCCTTGTCTAGCTTGGCATCGCGCAGGGCCTTCTCCACGGGCTCCAGAGTGCCGCGGAAGAGGTCGGCGTTGAGCTCCTCGAAGCGGGCGCGGGTGATGGAAGTGTAGAAGTCGATGCCCTCGAACAGCGAGTCGATCTCGATGCTAGCCTGGGTGGAGGAGCTCAGCGTGCGCTTGGCCCGCTCGCAGGCAGTGCGCAGCCGCCGCACAGCCCGCTTGTTGCTGCCGATGTCCCGCTTGTGCTTGCGCTTGAACTCCTCCACGAAGTGGTTCACCATGCGGTTGTCAAAGTCCTCGCCGCCGAGGTGGGTGTCCCCGGCCGTGGACTTCACCTCGAAGATGCCGTCCTCGATGGTGAGGATGGAGACATCGAAGGTGCCGCCGCCCAAGTCGAAGATAAGCACGTTCTTCTCGCCGGCCCCAGTGCCTTTCTTGTCCAGCCCATAGGCTATGGCGGCCGCCGTGGGCTCGTTGATGATACGCAGCACGTTGAGGCCGGTGATGGTGCCAGCGTCTTTGGTGGCCTGGCGCTGGGAGTCGTTGAAGTAGGCGGGCACGGTGATGACGGCGTTCTGCACCTTGCGGCCCAGGTAGGCCTCCGCGATCTCCTTCATCTTGGTGAGCACCATGGAGCTGATCTCCTCTGGGAAGAAGGTCTTGTTCTCGCCCTTGTACTCCACCTGCACCTTGGGCTTGCCGCCCTCGCTCACCACGCGGAAAGGCCAGTGTTTCATGTCGGACTGCACCGTGGTGTCTTCGTACTTTCGGCCGATGAGGCGCTTGGCGTCGAAGATGGTGTTGGTGGGGTTCATGGCAACCTGGTTCTTGGCGGCATCCCCGATGAGGCGCTCGGTGTCGGTGAAGGCCACGTAGCTAGGCGTGGTGCGGTTGCCCTGGTCGTTGGCAATGATCTCTACCTTGCCGTGTTGAAAGACACCCACGCAGGAGTACGTGGTGCCCAGATCGATGCCAATGGCAGGCACTTTACCAGACATGGTGGTGGCTCGCTCGGCTGCCGCTCCAAAGTGCGCTCTTCTCAGTAACTACGGCGCGATCTGCAGTTACTCGCTAGCTCACCGTCTTTTATAGTGGCCGCTCGTCTTCTTCTGGAACCTGCCAGAACCCCACCTCCCAATCAGCTTGCTCGCCTCCGATCCTTGACCAATCACCACTGTGAAACCCGGCAGAAGATCCGCCCGGCACCTGCTGACCAATCATCACCGTGTTGCCGTTCTGACCAATCCCTTCGCAGAGTCTTATTCTCTAGACCAATAGTTTTACTGTGCCTCTTCCTTGTCTTTTTCGTCCAATACATATTTGTAGCATGCACGCTGGCTTGGCCAATCACTTCGCTTGGTTCCCCCTTTGCCCCCGCCCCGCTCCCTGACTCTACCAGAAACTTCCAGCGGACGCTTGTCTGGAGGTTGGGGATTGATGTCACCGTTACCCAATAGGATTCGAGCAATGCGTTGGACGATGGAACCAGTAGCCGCTCGAGAGACTTTCTGGGTGGTGGTTACGCAAATAACTGTGTTTCCCTAACCGCCTCCCCGGCTTGATCTCTGAATGTCAAACAGCTGCGGGCGCGAGCCGTCCCCACCCCCCGCACGTAGGTGGCGAGCTGGGCCCCGCCGGCGCAGGCCGGCTCCGCAGGGTCGGCGGGCTGAGCGGGGGCGCCAGGCGGCGCGTGCTGAGGGCCCAGTGGGCAGAGTGACGCAGTGCAGGAGAAGGGGCGCGGGAGCAAGGCGGGGTCCCAGTCGGCCTAGCGGGGAACGGAGATAAGGCCGCGGGGTGTGAGGCAGAGCCTAAAGGAAGGGGGGAGAGGGAACAGGCTGGGGTGGCGGGGACCGGCGCAGCGGGACGGGGAGAGCGGACAGCGGAGAGGAGCCGGAGGAGCGGGGGCTTGGACGCGGGCGGAGGGATGGTGGGAGCAGGGAAGCAGGCGGGGATTGGGGGAGCAGCCAGAGGAGTGGGGGGCATGCGGGGGCTGGAGGACTGGGTGGAGGGATGGCAGGAGTGGGAAAGCAGATGGGGTGGGGAGACTGGGGGAGCAGCCAGAGGAGTGGGGGGCTTGGGGAGTTGGTGGAGGGATGGTGGGGGTGGGAAAACAGGTGGGGAGGGGAGATTGGGGGAGCAGCCAGAGGAGTGGGGGGCATGCGGGGGTTGGAGGACTGGGTGGAGGGATGGCGGGGGTGGGAAAGCAGGTGGGGTGGGGAGACTGGGGGAGCAGCCAGAGGAGTGGGGGCTGGGGGAGTTGGTGGAGGGATGGCGGGGGTGGGAAAGCAGGTGGGGAGGGGAGATTGGGGGAGCAGCCAGAGGAGTGGGGGGCATGCGGGGGTTGGAGGACTGGGTGGAGGGATGGCGGGGGTGGGAAAGCAGGTGGGGTGGGGAGACTGGGGGAGCAGCCAGAGGAGTGGGGGCTGGGGGAGTTGGTGGAGGGATGGCGGGGGTGGGAAAGCAGGTGGGGAGGGGAGATTGGGGGAGCAGCCAGAGGAATGGGGGGCATGTGGGGGCTGGGGGAGTTGGTGGAGGGATGGTGGGGTGGGTGAATTGGGGGAAGCAGCCAGAGGAGTTGGGGGGTGGTTAAACAGGCGGGGGTACTGTGGGAGCAGGCAGAGTGGGGCAGTAGGAAGCAAGTGGTCAGGAAACTGACACATTGGGCAAGGGGGGTGGGGACTGCCGGGGGTAGGAGGGAAGAGGGAAAACAGCCAGGAGGAGAGAGCAGGGTGTGTAGGATTTGCAGCTTGCGTTCCAGTGTTTGTAATTCCTGAAAGTTCAGTTAGATGCCAGATGTCATCTTCCGACAATCCAAGAGCTGGTGGGGAATTTACCCTTATTTGGTTGCAATGTAGAAATCCCTTATAGTGAGAAACTGCAAAGGAAAGGTGCCTAGGTTGGTGTCTGCTTCACTCAGGGGCTGTCTCCAGTTTGCTGGGATTATGTGAGGAAAAGTTTAAATGTCTCTCACAGACTTGCACATTCCTAGAGTGTGAGTGACTTTACATATTTAGTGAGACCTGGAACAGGTCTTAGCCTTGTTTCTGCTTAAATTTGCAGGCTGACAGCGCTCACATGTATCCTCTTTCACTCACACAGCTGCCTCATGAATACAGTTGCCTCACACACCCTTGTATACAGTTTTCTCTCACACAACACCCACAAACATTTCCTTCACTTGTTCATTCCATACGGCTTTCTGAAACCACGGAAGTGTATTTTCACTAGTGTTATAGCTGTGAAAATGGTAGCCCAGACTGGCATGTTTTATGGGAAAGAAGGATGTGGCATTTAGCTCTCCCCTTGTAGAGAAGTAGTATGGATTTTAGGACTCCAGTTGCTGTGTATTTTTGCATGATGACTATTCTTAAAACCTCTCCAAATTTTTGTCTGTTGTGCTACCATAAATGATGTCACACCTACATTTAGTTGAAGCGTAAGCTGTGAAACTATTAACTCAGAGCTAGATAACAGTTTTGTTGAAAATCTACTTTTGTTCCCCCATGTTACTCTTCCTATCTCTTGACAATTACCAAAGTCTTCAGTATATTCAAAATATAGTAGTAAAGGCAAATTGTTGATTGTCTAATTTCTAGGATAACACTTTGCATTGATGTTTTTCTCATATTAATGACTGCTCGCTTTTAAATATTCATTTTAATGATGTATCTTGGCATATAATTCTGCTGTTTGTAGACTTCATTGACGTGTGAAGGAGATGTCAGATACATACTAGTCACTATTTAATTTGGCCCACTGTGTTTAACTTTTGCTTGCAAAACTGTCATTGAAATTTATCAGCCCAGCCACAATATATAGACATCAGCGTTTACCAAGATAATTTATGAGAATGAAAATATTCATAATTTTTACCTACCTTTCAAAAGTATTCACCCAGTAAGAGTAATTCATTTCTTCAAGGTTTTGTTACCTGACAGGATGATTCCACTTGCATTCCAAATACTGAGAGATTTGAATACCTGTTCCATCTATGTCCTATTTTCTACCTCATAGAAGGGCTTAGGTTTATCACAGTAAATAGAAACACCTTTTTTCTCAAAGGATTCTAAAGCCCTTTGATATAGAGGGTCCCATTGATTTCAGTTGGATTTCTGCAGGCTCAGCACCTCTGAAAATTGGACCTAGCCATGTCACTGCATATATTGCTCAAGTGCAGCCATCTTTGGGATGGAATAGAGTAGCTCTTAAACAATACACAACCATAGCACACAACAGTTTATAACAGAAAAATGTTATTAGGGGGAAGTCCTGAAGATGTCATAGTAATGATACCACAAACAATGGAAATCATGACAAAATTATGAAAAGTCATCGGTGTTTTTTGTAGAACATGAAATTGCCATAATGGCTCAGACTAGTGATCTGCCTAGTTTGGTATCCTGTCTCACAGGGACCAGCACCAGCTGCTTCAGAGGAAAGTGCAAGAAATCCTGCAATATGCTGTTGTGGGATAACTTGCTTAAGGGAAAGGTTCCTCCTAACCTCCAATACTCAGAGGTTGTCTTAAATTGTGAAGCAGGCGGATGTATATATAAATATTTAATCCTTTTTTGAATCTTGCTGTATTCTTGGCCGCAATGATACTTCATGGCAATGAATTCCATACGCTAATTGTACATTCTAAATAGCCTAGTGTTTTTCTTTATTCTGTTAGCACCTCCCTCAATACTGCATGATCCATTTGCTGTTCCCCATGTTCAGTTGCCATTTCTCCTACATGAGCCTTAATCTCTCTCTCCCTTCTTCTTCCTGGACCATGGCACCCCATCACAGCCTCCATTTTGTTTTCTCTCCCCCAGAGAGCTTTTACAATTTCCCCCAAACACATTTTATTATGATGGGAAGTGTGTCCTTTTCCTCTTGTAGACAGACCAACTAACTAATTTGTCACTGTGATATCTCATGTTGCCACTGCACACAGCTACAGCATTTAGTGTTTATTGTATCACATGGAGAGGAAAGACGCCGGCAGGGAGCAATGCAATGAGAGTTCAGCAGCAGCAAAAGAGTGAATACTTAGTTTGGAGACTTTTAAACAGGACACTTTTTAAACCTGGTGTTAAGTTGATAGCAAAATGAGGTGCTTCTGTTGTCTACCAAAGTTATAGGACCCCTATGTCAGCTTGGTATGGTTTCATTCCGCAATGGTTAATGTGGCCCTAGTGTAGTTGTGTGAATACAAGGAACATGCTGACACGGGTGGTTCTGAGATATTTGCAGGGGTTGGAATCCTTGCACTGGAGGTTTATCATGGAAAATTTTGGGAAAACATCATGAAGGGTTATATGGTCAGAGTATAACCTCAATAATGTCACAAGTCTTGGAATAAGGGTAAAAATAGTCTGGTAAATCATGGACATATTTTCCAGAAACCAAACTATATGTAGATCCAGGCTACTAAATATTTAATTTTTATGTTATAGAGATACCTCTTACCACTTGAGCACACAACTACTGTCTCCCTCTTACCTAGCGCTCTTGTAGGCCCAGATTGGTTTTTATTTTATTTATATTTTATTTTTTTTATAAACATCTTAGTTTTATGAGGCACCTTACCACTACCATCACCACATGTGTTTTACCTGGCTGTCCTTATAGTAGTCTAGCTATAGCATGTTGGAGGAGAGAGTCACTATGAGTTGTAATCCTTTGTCCCAGCAGAGTAGTCACAGGATTGCTCTATACTAACTTCCTGTCAGCTGTTCTCTTAAGACTTTCATTGCAGTTTGTGCCAAATCAGCAGGTGGGCATCTCTTAGAAGCCTGCAGTCCCACTTCTGGTTGCTTTTACTGCAGTTGAGATCAATAATGACCCCATCTCCTCTATGGCAGCATGAAGTATTATCCATCAGATCTTTCTTCACTGCACCATGCAGCCAGATGGGTTGAAGATAATGCTTACATTTCTTCAGTAAGGCAAGAGCTAAATATGTGGTGTAGAACTAGAAATTGAACCCATATCTTTAGCTTGATAGAGTAAGGAGGATTTTTCCACAGAATTTATACAATAGAGTAATTTAAAAGTAGGAACTGAATATAAATTATGCCTGAGTCAAACACAAGTTACTGAGCTCAATACAAGGGTAACTGAGTAAAATATAACGGCCTGTGATATACAAGAGGTCAGACTAGGTGATCCAGTGGTTCATTCTGACCTTAAATGCTATGAACTATAAATTATTTTTCTGGCAAAAATATACAAAAAAATGGTATAAAGCAGTTTACAGATGGGGCAGTAACATTATATTGCTATACTTTATGTTAATATAGCACAGTGCTGGGATGCCAAAACAATAGGGTAAATAAAAGGAAATAACACACTTTTTGAATACCCATTTATCACTAGAATTTTATGACTGAATTTGTAAATATGTATATGATTCTTCCTTTTCTAAAGGAAATTACCAGTGTTGGAAATGTCAGATGATTCCTCTGACGTCTTGCTGTTGAAAATAACGTGTTGCTTGATTGTTAATATAGTTTTTTTTGTAAGTACCATTCATCTTTATGCATGCCCATTTTTTTACCTACCAACATCATTCTGCATGTGAAAGGCATGCAAAATGCATGTTCCTATCTAAAAGAGAGTATACTCACTATGTGAAGAAAAAAACCAACCAAATAAAATAAAAACTCTATAGTTCAGTCAGTATAACACACCTCCTACATAGGAGTGACAGGCAACATGCAACTACACAGAACAGCAAAATACAGCTCATCTGATTAGTATTGCCAGCTCAAAATTGTCATGAATCAGGCCCTGCAAAATTATGAGACTAGTTTAAAAATCATGAGATTTGTTTAAAATAATACATACTGGGTTTGTATTATTTGCCTTCATGCTTTTTGAAGCATTAGGACACATTTGGGTTGCATTTTAAGATGTTCTCTGGAACCATAAGGGCTAGAAACTTTTTTTTGTTTTTTAATGAAAGCCGAGATTCTCATATAAGTCTGCAAGCTGCTGCTTTAAGAAAAACATCAAATTCATGGGACTTGAAATAAAATCACAAGAGGTGGCAAAACAGGCTAAATGAATTATTGTATGCAGTCTTGTAGCTGTGTCAGTTGCAGAATATTCAAGACACAATATCTTTTCGTGGACCAACTTCTGTTAGTGAGGGAGACAAGCTTTCAAACTTACACAGAGCTCTTCTTCAGGTCACTCTTGTGATTTCAGGGAATGACAGTTTCATATTTAGGATATTAAATATTGCACTTACTTGCATGTATTTCCCATAACCTACTAAAGCATAGATAAGAGCTCAGGTTAAGATTACTGGTTGTATTAATTAGATATACTTGTGTGCTGTGTACTTGGGCTTTCCATCCTTGACTACATTAGACTTGTCTTTAAATTTCCCATTGTTCCCACCAGTGCACAGTCCACTGACAGTAGCAAAGGTGGGAGCTTTAGTGTAGACAGGATGCTAGTAATCATGCTGGGGGGAGAGATAGCTCAGTGGTTTGAGCATTGGCTTACTAAACCCAGGGTTGTGAGTTCCGTCTTTGAGGGGGCCATTTAGGGATCTGGGGCAAAAATTGGGGATTGGTGGACTAGATGACCTCCTGAGGTCCTTTCCAACCTTGATATTCTATGTTTTAACGTCAGTGTTGCATAGATCTTACTTGAGCAGTATTAAAACACTGACAGCCATCTACACTTGTATTCCCACTATTCCTGCCACTGTAGACCTGGAATGGCAGGAAAACTTAACAGGGAAAAAAGAAAGATCTAGTGCAAATACAGCTTAACTATCTACTTTGTATTCATGACTCAGTACATCTTTATTATTCATTTTGATTCAATTAGCTAATGTTTAGTATAAAGCACTTTGGAGCGAATGGAACTGTATCAGTGCTAAAGATTTCTCTTATTTTTCTCTTTACTTTGTTTTCACTGTGTATTGCCTCAGTTTCCCAAACTGTCCATCTTATCAGGCAAATGGAAAAAAATTGGGAATGCAGAGGAAGCAGATATTAGCTGGAGCTATATTCTGTTGCTGTGCTGGCTTTTACCCAGGCAAGAGAAGAGAAGATACTAAATGAGATTAATAAGCAGACCTTTGAATAATAAAATTTTATTAAAGATACTGTATCAAAACATGAATTAGGAATTTAAAGTAATACCTTTAAAATCTAGGATGCCCCCAATGCTGTTTTACAGAGACTACAAATAATTGCTATGTTACAGCAGTCACAGCCTGCTCCAGACCCCCTTTGCATAAGTAATTTGGGTAGGCCCAGAGTGGTGCAATGTTATCCGTTAAAGCTGTGTACATTTCCCTCTTCTTGCCTTGTAGGTGTTGCAAATCCTGACAGTCCCACAGGTTTCCCATTCTCTCTGGAAGATTAGCTCCATTTCCTGTCAATGTCTTAGCTATGTTGTGTCTTCTCCCTGAAGGACTCTCCAGTGGGTTCTGTCTCTCTCCTCTTTTCATGTTCACACTTGAATCGTCTTTTTTACTGTTGTTTTAAAATAGCCACAGGGCCAGACACATGAACATCCCCAGCAGTACTGGATCCTTTAAAGGTGTGGTAACGTATTCTTGATCTCCCTTTACACTTCTACCTGTTAAAATATTTAGGAGTATATAATCAAATAAAGCATCCCAACCCACAGATACTCTAATATTTTTTTCTAGCATTTGTACACTGTAGCAGCTTTATAGAACTATAAAGAGAAAGGCAAGCCTAGGCACATGGCCTACACAAGCAGCACTATAGACAATATGCTAAGCATGTCAAAGAAAAGACAGTTACCTTTTCCATAACTGGTGTTCTTCAAGATGTGTTGCTCATGTCTATTCCATAATAGGTGGAATGCACATGCACCGGTACCAGAAGTTTTTCCCCTAGCAGTACCTGCAGGGGGGAGCACCCCCCCTGCAAACCCTGGAGCGGCGCCTGCCTGGCGCGGTATAAGGGTGGGCTGTGCTCCCCCCACCCTCAGTTCCTTCTTGCCAGACCACTCCGACAGAGGGGAAGGAGGGTGGTATGTGGAAGAGACATGAGCAACACATCTCGAAGAACACCAGTTACGGAAAAGGTAACTGTCTTCAAGTGATTGCTCATGTGTATTCCACAATAGGCGATTCCAAGCTATATCTGTTGGAGGTGGGTAGGAGTTCACAAGTTCTCAGGACGGAGTACCACCTTGCTGAACCTGGCATCATCCCAGGCCTAGGAGACGATCGCATAGTGCGAGGTGAACGTGTGAACCAAAGACTACGTGGTGGCCCTACAAATGTCCTGGATGGGGACGTGGGCCACGAAGGCAGTCGACGAGGCATGCGCCCGAATCGAGTCTGCCCTCACAATGGGCGGCAGGGGAATCCCCACCAGTTCATAACAGGAACAGATGCACAAAGTGATCTACTTAGAAAGCCGCTGAGTGGAAATCAGCTGACCCTTCACTCGCTCAGCTGAGGTGATGAAAGTTGTGAAGACTTTCTGAACGGCTTGGTTCACTCGAGGTAGAAAGCCAGAGCTTGCCTCACGTAGAGCATGTGGAGATGGTGTTCCTCATTAGTGGCGTGAGTCTTGGGGCAGAGGACTGGCAAAAAAATGTCCTGACCCATATGGTAGGTGGAGACCACCTTCGGGAGGAACACAGGGTGTGGGCGGAGCTGGACCTTGTCCTTATGAAAAACTGTATACTGCGGTTCGGAGGTTAGCGCCCTGAGCTCTGAGACCCACCTGGCCAATGTGATAGCTACCAGGAAGGCCACCTTCCACGAGAGGTGAGACCAGGAACATGTGGTCAGTGGTTCAAATGGGGCCCTTGTGAGATGAGCCAGCACCAGGTTTAGGTCCCACTATGGAAGCAGGGGCTTGGAATATGGGTATAGACAGTCCAAACCCTTAAGGAACCGGCCGGTCATAGCAAGGGAAAATACCATGTGCCCTTGCACCGGGGATGAAAGGCTGATATGGCTGCCAAGTGTACCCTTGGTACCCTTGGTACAAGGGAGATCCTGTACTGATGACTGTGCTTCGCTGGAGAGCCCAGAGAGCAGAAGCCATGACGCCCGTCTCATGGACACCACTGAGGCCATGGACCGTGCAGCCGTGTCTGCTGCATCCAAAGCGGCCTGCAGCAATGCCCTTGCAGCCACCGTCCCTTCCTCCACGAGTGCCTTAAACTCCTTCTTATTGTGCTCCCGGAGGGAGTCCTCAAACTTGGGGAGGGATTCCCAGAGGTTAAACTTGTAGCGACCCAGGAGAGCCTGATGGTTTGGTACTCGTAGCTGAAAGCTTGACGACGAATAAACTTTTCTCCCGAAAGTATCCAGCCTCCAGAAGTCTTTGTTTTTGGGGGTCGGGGACGGTTGCCCCTGCCGCTCCCTGTGGTTGACCGACTCGACCACCAAGGATTTGGGTGCCGGGGGGGGGGGTATACAGATACTCGGGTCCCTTTGTGGGTACAAAGTACTTGCGCTCCACCTTTTTAGAGATGGGAGCCAACGAGGCTGGTGTTTGCCACAGGGCATTTGAAATTCTTGCCACCCCTTCATGGAGCAGCAAGGCCACCCTGCCCGGTGATGAAGGGGACAGCACATTGAACAGGGAGTCTGAGGGCTCTTCCATCTCCTCAGCCTGGAGATGGAGGCTCACTGCCCCCCTTTTTAGGAGGTCTTGGTCAGCCTGGTAGTCCTCCTGCGGGATGGAGCAGGGCGGAGCTCCAATCAGCTCCTCCAGAAAGGGCGATGCTGGTGTGGTGCTTTTGGTGTCGTCCAGCACCGGAGGATCCACCACCTGGTCGGACTCGGGCATGGTACCAAGGACACAGGTCCCACCGACCTTTTTTCTGGCGGTCTAAAGATGGACGCTGACAGTGCTTCCGAGGCCCAGGTCACCAAGCAAGCCCCACTGGGGGCTGCGCTGGAGGCCATGGTGCCCACTGGTACCACTGGGACAGCCACAACATTTGGTGCCATTGCGCTTGCTGAGGCACCAGCGGGGCCGGCTGTTAGGGCTGGTTAGCTTAGCCTGTAGACAGGCGGCTGTGAGGGGAGGCTGGGCTGGCACATGATCCGCTGCTGCCTCTGGACCGGGACTGTCGGCGGTGCTGGGATCTATGTCTGCCATGGGACCGCAATCTCGACGCAGAGGAGCAGCACAGATGGTAGTAGCTGCTCCGCGAACGGCCTTGATGGGTGGACCTGTGTCAGTGAGACGCTAGTGATGGACACCCGGGGCTACGGTGCCTTTGCGGAGACTTGGAACGGGAGTCCGAGCGGGAATGGCGTCGATGATTGTGCCACGACAGACTGTGGTATCTCCTGTGAGACAAGGACCATTGGCGACGTCCGCCATTGTCCCGTCAATATTCACTTTGTGAAGACGTGTGGTGCCGGGAGTCCCAGTCAGACGGCACCCATCCGGACAGTCTGGCCAGCGTTGAGGGCGATCCAATTGGACTGAGCCCTGAACGGTCGCTGGGCGGTGAGCAGGAACGTTCCCTCGACCGAGACTGGTACCGGGCCAGTGGCGACTGCAGTGATCCCAGCGGCGGCTTGATTCTGGAGTGTGGGGCCAACATCGGCGGAGCTCCGGGCATCGACGTGACGTCCTTGGCTGCTTGGAGGGCTTCGGGTGTAGATGGCATCCAGACATCCGGAGAGGCCTGCTCCGAAGGGGCCAGGCTACTCAGCTCAACGTGAGTTGGAGGCCTAGGGCCTGATGGGGATCAAGGACTACCTGACATGGGCCTAGCCTCTGTCCCAGACTTCCCTCGGTGCTGTTGCGAAGAGGGAGTCTTTCTGGTCATCTTGGCGTAGCCTGTGGATGAGGAGCGGTGCCGACTGGATGATGGTACCGGAGGGTCTCTGTGTACCGACGCTGCGGTGCCAGGTACCAGTTTGGATCGGTGTGCCGGGGTCGGGGCCAGCGCAACTCCATCAGGATGGCCCGGAGCCTAATGTCCCTTTCTTTTTTAGTCCAGGGCTTGAAAGACTTGCAGATCTTGCGCCTTTCGCTGATATGGGTTTCTCCCAAGCCGCGCAAACAATCCGCATGTGGGTCGCTCCTTGGCATAGAGCGCCTACAAGAGCCGCACGACTTAAAGGCTCGGGTGCGGGGCATGCCCCGGTCCTGGCTCAATGACTAACTAAACTAACTGAATTAGCTAACTGACTACAGTACTACTGAACAAACAAAGAGTTCTGGGGACGAGCTGCAGCAAATCTGGAGCTGAGCAGTTCTGACGCACCTTCACTGGCAGCAAGAAGGAACTGAGGGTGGAGGGAGTGCAGCCCCCCTCCCCTTATAACGTGCCAGACAGGCGCTGCTCCAAGGGTTGCGGGGGGGAGCTCCCCCTGTGAGTACTGCTAGGGGAAAAGCTTCCGGCACCAGTGCACGTGGCGAGCACGCACACCTATTGTGGAATACACATGAGCAATCTCTCGAAGAAGAAGCAAGCAAATGCAAGTTATAAGTAAAAATATGCACAAACGCTTCTCTATATAACAATTATTGCTTAAGAAAAGCATAACATCTTTTTACAGCCATAAGTAGAATCAGTGAGATGCAAAGCTATAGCAGTATATAATGCTAAATCAATATTTTTAGTCTACTGAAATGTCTGAATCTGATCCATTTTGATCTGTAGGGGGAAAGCTTAATGTTTTTTTTTAATCTATCCAAACCCTGAATGCCTTGTTCTCTGTTCTCCTTATTTAGCTGGAAATCTTAGGAATGCTAAGATGCTTGAGTCAGAAAATGAATGCCTCCTTCTCTCCTTTAGGCCCACCTTGCAAGGCTCACATGCCCAGCAAAGTGCATACTGTTCCCTTTGAAGATTATTTCACAATCACTCATGTCCACGGCCAATCAGTCTATCACATTAATTCACCAATCTTGTAATAGGATTCCAGCACTATCTCCTTACCCCTACTTATAAGTACTGTGCTTCACAGATCTTCAATATCAAGATCAGAAATTGGTGATGGCAGTAGGGAGGCAACAGGCAAATTAAAGTCTCCAAGCCCGTTGCCAACTGTGTCCACATATCTATTTAGGGGACACCATCATAGGGCCTAATCACATCAGCCACACTATCAGAGGCTCGTTCACCTGCACATCTACCAATGTGATATATGCCATCATGTGCCAGCAATGCCCCTGTGCCATGTACATTGGTCAAACTGGACAGTCTCTACATAAAAGAATAAATGGACACAAATCAAATATCAAGAATTAGAACATTCAAAAACCAGTCGGAGAACATTTCAATCTCTTTGGTCACTCGATTACAGACCTAAAAGTGGCAATTCTTCAACAAAAAAACTTCAAAAACAGACTCCAACGAGAGACTGCTGAATTGGAATTAATTTGCAAACTGGATACAATTAACTTAGGCTTGAATAAAGGCTGGGAGTGGATGGGTCATTACACAAAGTAAAACTATTTCCCCATGTTTATTCCCCCCACCTCCCCCCACGTTCCTCAGATGTTCTTGTCAACTGCTGGAAATGGCCCACCTTGATTATCCTACAGAAGGTTTTTTCTCCCCCACTCTCCTTCTGGTAATAGCTCACCATACCTGATCACTCTTGTTACAGTGTGTATGGTAACACCCATTGTTTCATGTTCTCTGTGTATATAAATCTCCACACTGTATTTTCCACTAAATGCATCCGATTAAGTGAGCTGTAGCTCACGAAAGCTTATGCTCAAATAAATTTATTAATCTCTAAGGTGCCACAAGTCCTCCTTTTCTTTTTGCAAATACAGACTAACACAGCTGCTACTCTGAAACCTGTCATCTCTGGACCGGGAGCCTCAGTGCCGGTTGTATCCTTCCACATGACCCCACATAGTTTTGGGGTTTTTTACCTTATTCTCCAGACTAGAACAAACGTGGATGTTGTTTTAACTCTTTATTATTGTAGTTGCCCTGAATACATTAAAATTAGATCTTGTTAATTTGTATTGATGAAATTCTAAATTTTTTTAAAAGTCTAAAGGTTTTGATAGCAACCTTCGCCATTTTCATTTTAGAAAAGGACTGCAGCAAGTGATTAGCAGGGTTTGGCAGCCCATTTCAGTGTAGTCTTCAACACCTAGCATATGGCTCCTATGGTTATCTGCCCTGAGAGATGAAATTTCAGTTTGTTTTCCAGAGATGTAAGTAGAGTCACATGTAAGTCAGTTTTATAATACAATATGGAGACAAGTCCCAAAGGGCTTTTACTGAGCACTCTAATTCGACTCTGCTGTTGGTGCCATTACCAGCTGGTGTAGTCTGTCAGCAAGGCAAAGATGGTGCTAGTTCAGGTCTGGCATATGTGGTT
The DNA here is from genome assembly GCF_965152235.1 of Eretmochelys imbricata. Taxonomy (NCBI): domain Eukaryota; kingdom Metazoa; phylum Chordata; order Testudines; family Cheloniidae; genus Eretmochelys; species Eretmochelys imbricata. The sequence goes on from NC_135577.1 coordinate 117,572,775, forward strand.
CTGAGTTTAAAGAAGTCTTTTGCACACTGCTTCTCCCCCATGTCCTCTTCAAACTTGGATCTTTCAATTCCTCAGAAGCTTAGATGTCCCTATTTCACTACTGCCACACGAAAGAAATGCAAGAAAAATATCAAGAGGCAGAAGCCCACACTCAGGTGCCGTCCCATTATCCTTCCCACCTCTATGCTTTGTTTTTGCTTTAGATGTTACTTTTTCAGTTGTACTCACAATGGACATCAAGTTAGGGAACCATGTCACTTAAAAAGATTTTTCTCTCCCCTCACTCCCAATTAATCTTAAACATTGTCCCAAGTTTGTCCCAAGTTTGTTCCAAAAGTGAACTTTTCATTTTGATTAAATATGTTGCCCTTCTTTCTTTTTGATCCAGTTCTCAACACTTTAGTAAGGACTTGTGGTTTATGGCTTGACTTAGTGGTTAAGAGAGAGCTGCCTCCCTTCAACTGGTCTCGTAGGTTGGGGCAGTCGCCCTTCTGAAAGAATGCTCCATATTTGTCTTAGTCTCTTCAGTTTGTTGTTGAGCTATGTTGTAACAATGCTATTGAACCCAAACAGGTAGCCCTACTCGGCCAAATTCAATCCTGGTGCAAGCACTTACAACTCTCCTTAAAGTCACTGGGCCAAATGCATTTGTGACAAATGTCAGCATAAGTTAAACATCAGGCGTAAACTGTCCAGAAAACAGACGTGGATTTAAACTGTAAAGATAATCCTATTTGTTGCATTTCCTGTTATTTGCCTTTTGCCCTGTTGGTGTATAAATTGCACCTTCTTGACTGTCAAATGGTGGAAGGAACACTCCTTACATCCATTACTTACATACATTTTCTGATCAACTTACACCTGATGTGTACGTTTTATCTCTGTTTAAATCACAGCTGTATTGGACCCAATATGTCTACATAACTTTCTGTATTGGATGATAGGTGATGCTTTCCAGTACGTCTCATTGAACTGAAGGATGCCTCATGACTTTGATTTGACCAGTTTACAGTTAGAGAAATGCCCTTGTTTTGTTCAGAAAAAAGGATTTATTGCATTCAAACTGAGTAAAATCATACCAAATTATTAATTTTCTCTATGAATATTAATGTTTATACAAGGAGCTGGACTGATAACCTTGTAAAATCAAAGATCTCTGTGTATCCACAGATCACATACAGCTCAGGCAGAAGCACTCGTAAACCTCTTTACGCCACCCCTCTAAAGTCCACAAAGTGATTTTGCAGGGACCACCTTTCGGAGTGGGAAGGTAGCATTAGTCATCGTGCACATTAATGCTTGATCTTTCTGACGAGATTGCAAAAAGATGGTTGATTAGTGCCAACTGTAGTGGTAGTTTATGTACTGGGCTGTCCCCACCAGCTCACTTTGCAAACCAGTGAACAGTTGCCATTGCTGATGATTTTAAGCCCCCTAGTGAGCTAAATGAGATTTGAACTTGCCAGCCACAGTAGAAAGCTCTGTATCCTACTACCAATCTGTAAAGTCATCCCAGTTACCCTAAGAGCAGATGTTTTAAATGAAGTCAGAGCCTCAGCAGAATCTGATTCTGCAATCTTCAAATATTCAAGTCTCAACTAAACTACAGTCAATCTCTGTTTAAATAAAAGTGGACATGTTTTAAATTAACCACCAGATGGAGCCCACACAACCCTAAGGAACAGAAATATATTGACATTGGCAGAGAGAATAAATTTGTTAGTCTCTAAGGTGCTACAGGTTCTCCTGTTCTTTTGATAAACAGTGTAGCCTTCTTAAAAATCAGAGCAAATTTGTGATCTGTTTTGCTGTTTGTAAACAAAATGAGGGGTTGGACGGACAACAAGTTGGCTCTGTATTATATATCTGTATAGCTACTTACTCTTTTTGCATACACTGCAATTATGTCAGGTCGAGGGGACAAACTTGGCCTATACATACATGTACAAATAATAAAAGATATTACTTAGAGATTTTCTCAAGTCTGGTGATTTAGCCAGCCAAAGAAAAATTCTAAAGGGCCATCTTCCAGAACTCAGCCAGGGAGAGTAGAGGGACACAATAGGTCAAAAATTTCCTTCCCCACACCACTTTCTACAGGCCAAATGGAAATCAGAGATTGAGGAAAAGTCCTATTAAAACATGTAAGGGAGATGGTGCACCCACTACGGTAACTGATAGTGGCAGCAGCTTCCCATGCCCATTCTTTAATGATTCTTGAAAGGTGGGGCTCCAATTCATGCACCCAGCTTGTATGTTTTAAATAAATAGCCCATACGCTATCCCACACCCTCTCGGGTTTATGCATAGGCTGCTGTCCCCTGGTGAGGGAGAAAAGCAGGCATAGGTATGGAGTTGTGGTGCATGGAAGGTGCACAGCTAATTTAAACACACGTGGGACTGGTTTGTTTTGATTAGCAGACCAAGATCGCAGACCAAGATAGTTAGTTCTGGGGCATAGAAGGCCACAGACAATTTCTGCTGTTATTTGCTCTAAGTTGCTCTGCTTCAAGCTAATTTTTAGTAGTCTGTTTGTATTTGGGGTCCTGACTACACTGTATTTGACCAGATATTTGACATTCCCAAAAGGAAACTTCCTTGCACTGGTCATTTAATTATTCTCACAAACAAAACAAAGCAAGGGGAATTGACGCATTATATCAGTGAATTTTCAGATATTTCAATTGACTGATTTTTCTGTTTGTGCTAATTTTTGGTTACTCAGGAGCTTTAATACCAAACATATAGGCCTGTCTGTCCTGGCAGCAGGACCCACATTGACACATGATAAACTGCAATTAAACACCATCCTTGTTCGAAAGGTGCTACTATCATTTCCCAAACCGTTACAGATCAGACCCAATGCTGTTACTTAGGGCTAGTCTACAAGGCTTTGCTGATGCAGCTATAGCTGTATAGCTATACTGGCAGAGCATCCTGGTGGAGTTCCAACTTATTCCGAGAAATGGAGATCTTTTGGCTGGATACATAAATCTCCTCTCCAAATGTCATAAGCTATATTGGCAAAAGGACTCGTTGGCTGCTATAGCTGCACCTACCTAGGTTTTTTTTGCCAGCATAGCTATGTCAGTGAGGGGTGCGGGTTTTTTCACCTAGGCATTCTGACAAAACTGAAACATGGACCTGGTTGTGCGGCAGACAATGCCAGAGCTACACTACAAAGCTAATTTGTTTTGTTAACAGAACATTACAGGTGCACTCAAATGTCGGGGTATGTCAGAATTAAGGCTGCCAGCATAACCTTAACTGGCTATTTGTGTAAATGCATTCCAATTCAGGCCTGGGTTGATTCATGCTATTTTAAGTATGTCTACACTTGAAACACTACAGTGTAGACACTCGCTACAGCGACAGAAGAGGCTTTTCCATTGTTCTAGTTAATCCACCTCCCCGAGAGGCAGTAGTTAGGTCGATGGAAGAATTGGAGGGATGGATTTTTTATACCCCTCAGATTAGCTATGCTAATGTAAGTTTTCAGTGTAGACCAGCCCATAATGTCTCATACAAAGTTTTCTACAATTTTAGAAGCACATACATAGTAGGAAAATAAAGCTGTACAAATCCTTATCTGAGGGAAACAGGAGGGAGTGTAATCTCTCTGGAATTATTCAGCTCCAGGCCCTTCCAGGGATTTGGGGGCTCTATCTGTGGAGAGAGGGAGGAGATCACTTTTTTCTGCCCGTCAGTTTTGAAGTAGAGTTAACTCTGATAACCACTTCTACTTGTGGTAGCAAGAAGGAGGAAAGAAAGGAGGAAATGGAAGGTGCCTGTTGTAGTGTTGCCAACTAACTCTTGTCATTTTATCATTTGTTTCTTAAACCACTAGCTCCCAGATTCATGTGAAAGTAAAAATCTCATACATATCTAAATAAAAAAAAAACTCATGAGTTTTAAGCCAATTTTTGAATGCTTGGGGTTGGCAATACTGATGTCGCAACAACTGTAGCAATGTGGCTCCACTGAAAACACTCTGCCCTGAAGCTGAGGAGACAGGTAAGGGAGCTCAAAAGTAGTGCAGACACACTTTGCTTCCAGTGAATTCCTATGATCCAAACAGATCTCTAGGGGTTTGGGAATTTGGGGACAGAACCTTCTCATTTCATCCGAGGGGCCTAATGCCAATTACAGAATCTCATTAATTTTTTTTACTCACCTCCTGCTGCATAATATCTAGGACTAAATTCTTATTCAGCACTTAGGCAAAACTCTCACTGATGTGAATGGCTAATTAGCTTGCGTAAAAGCTGAGCGAAGGCACCGGGACTGGACATAGAGATCAAAGTTCTTTCATGAACTGCAAGAATTAGCTTTTTTCTCCCACAGGAAGTGCTAAAAGCAGCATTGTTTTTGTGGTTGTATCTGCATGAAGACTTCTGGTGTAGTATTTTCAAAGAAATTAGCAAAGGATGAAGGCTTCTTGTTTCCCCATTAAAGATATGAATGAAGAAGAATTAAAATAAGGTGTAAAGAAATCAATCCTACTATGAGACAGGCCCATATTTTTAAAGTGACCACTAACTGTGTGTATTTCATTTGATGCCCTTCGGTGCTGATTGTCAGAAGCACCTCCATTGACTTCAGATAGAGTTGAGGGTGCTCAACACTTTTGAAATTCAGGCCTTTGTGACTCATTTGGGGACAAGTTGGGCACTCCAGATAAATGGCCAGGTGAAAACCTGCACCTTAGGTGATCAGCTAGTGATTTCTCGTCCCATGAATGTATGACATTGTTCTTAAATATGCTCATGTAAAACTCCCTAATATAGTTACAGTTCTCAACATTCATAAAGAATGCACACAGAAAAGTATCACCGCTGGAAGCAGTCTCGCTGGAAGTATAATGCACAATATTGTTTCCCTACTAGTTCTTGAGAAAATATTATGAGTTATTTGTAGACAAAAATGACATGAAGAAAGACAGATTCCAGCAACATTTCCACTCAATGCTGGCACCAGTTCACACAAGCCTATGAAAAGCAGCAAAGGCTGTTCATTTCAGTGCTGAATATTTTTGTCAAGATGAATCCATTCCTGAACCATGCTGTCTCTTTCTCTGTTACAAATTAAGATTTTTTTCTTTTAGGAAAAAAAGGTTCACAATTCATTTCAGCGTCATGGCAGTGACTCTGTAGATAAGACTGGAGAAGATATTTAATTTATAACTTCTATTTTCACCCTTTTTTAACCTCTTCCTCCTCAAAATCCTTTTGCACTGAAATGTCTCAAGAATAGTTAGCAGAAAGATGATTTTTTTTGAAGTTGGAAGAAAATCAGGAAAGTAATTTACAGTCACTAAGAACAGCAAGAGCTTTTAAAAATGTGTTCCTAATTTTTTAAAATTAGCTTTTAGCTTAAAGCCAGCTTATTTTAAAAGTTCAAAATAGCCATTCGCTTCGTCCTGTGGGGGCACGTCTTGAAAACAACTGGGTTAGAATTAAGAAAGTTAGAAAAGTTTTGATTCTTAACCCCTATTAGATAGGTGAGCCCCTAAGAGCCCCTATCTTGCAAATAACAGATATGAAGCTGCTATTACATGTATCTTCTTAACTTCCATAAGGTACTTATCCCCTCTGAGCCTCAACAGTTATGCCATCAGAGTTGTAGGGGATGAAAACCTCCCCTTCCCACTGAGTGAATGTGTGTGTTGGTGGGGGGGATGTTATCCAGCATATAGCAAGAGAACAAAAAAGGCTCCCCAGACCATATCTGAAGGGTAAGTTGAATAGAGAAAGGGATTATGTACAGGTCTCTCTGCCCTTTATGTAGATTTGGTGGCTTTTCCCCTTGTCAAGAGAGTGGGTATGTGGACAGAGACAGAGACTTGTTAATCATGTATGTGAGGCAGATCCATGTGTAAGAACCATTCCTGTCAGGTGTTTAAATTAATAGCTTAGCTGCAAGGAAACCTTTACAAACAAGTTCTTAAAAATGTGAAACTGCCTGTGCAGTACCAAACCTACAGCTGGCTTAACAGCATTTGTTATATTTAACAGCTCATTCCAGATCATTACAAACTCCCTGTTTAGCTCTCAGTAAGTCCTGAGAGCAGAGATGTGGTTGCCAGTAAAATTTTTTTCAAAGTTGCAACCCACACCACTGCCAGGATGTGGAAAGCAGCAGCAGAACAGTGAGAAATCACTGGACATAGGAATAACAAAGCACCCGAAGATACAGGGGTGGGAGAGGCAGAGAATCAAGAGAGTGCTCATTTTCCTTTGGAAAAATAAGTAACTATTAGTCTTTTTTAAAACATGGTCCTACATGTATATAGCGCCTTTTATCTGCAAAGATCCCAAGCAATTTACAGTATTACATATATACAGTCTAAACATGCATAGGATTCCAGTTAGTATAGGAAGTGGATACAGAGAAACTATGGCAAGAAGAATAAAACTACAAGTGTGATAAACAGAACTCTACATCAAGAATTTCTGTTCCTCCTTCACTGTCTTTCAAGTAACAATGAGATTTCCAGGGATTTGTTTTTGTTTTACTGAAAATGTTTCAACACTATTTAGTACTGTATTTGCTTTTTGAGCATCTGTCTCTTCAATGGGGTGTTTTTTTAAAACACTACCCTACCACTGTGGGGGAGCAGGAACATGGTAATTTTGTCTTTATTGCATCCATATCATTATGTTCTCTGAAGAACATTCCACTGCCCTTAGTCAGCATTATTAAATGGTCTGCATACTCTTGTTTAGCTCCCTTTCACCCACTCTCTTGTCTCATTGGCACGATTTCAATTTTTTTCTCTTCTCTTGCCATTCTAATCCTCTCTATCAGCCACTCCAGGCCTTTCTTTCAGCTTTCTCATGCTGTTCTTATACCTGCTTTCATAGAATCATAGAACTGGAAGGGACCTCAAGACGTCATCTAGCCCAGTCCCTTGCACTCAAGGCAGTAGTAAGTATGATCTAGAGACCATCCCTGATAGGTGTTTGTCCAATCTGCTTTTAAAAATCCCTAATGATGGAGATTCCACAACCTCCCTAGGCAATGTATTCCAGTGCTTAAGCACTCTGACAGTTAGGAAGTTTTTCCTAATGTCCAACTTAAACCGCAATTTAAGCCCACTGCTTCTTGTCCTATCCTCAGAGGTTAAGAACAATTTTTCTCCCTGCTCCTTGTAACAATCTTTTATGTACTTTAAAACTGTTATCATGCCCCCTTCTCCAGACTAAACAAACACAATTTTTTCAATCTTCCCTCATAGGTCATGTTTTCTAGACCTTTAATAATTTTTGTTGCTCTTCTCTGGACTTTCTTCAATTTGTCCACATCTTTCCTGAAATGTGGCACCCACAACTGGACACAATACTTCAGTTGGGGCCTAATCAGCATGGAGTAGAGCAGAAGAATTACTTCTCGGGTCTTGCTTACATCACTCCTGCTAATACATCCCAGAATGATGTTTGCTTTTTTTACAACAGCGTTACACTGTTGACTCATATTTAGCTTGTGATCCAATATGACCCCCAGATCTCTTTCTGCAGTACTCCTTCCTAGGCAGTCATTTCCCATTTTATATGTGAGCAACTAATTGTTCCTTCCTACTTGGAGTACTTTGCATTTGTCCTTATGAATTTCATCCTATTTACTTTAGACTTTCTCCATTTTTTCCAGATCATTCTGAGTTTTAATCCTATCCTCCAAAGCACTTGCAACCCCTCCCAGCTTGGTATCGTCCACAAATTTTATAAGTCTATCATGACAACAGTGTTTCTTCCCATCTCTCCCATAGCCCAGTTGCAGTACTCCCTGATTTGTCCTTACTCCCTTTGATTTGTTCACAGGAACTCTTGATTCTTTTCATTCCCTCTTGGACCTTCCCAACCATTCTGTGCCTCTTTGCCTGATCTTCTCTGAACTTCTCCATGATGCTTCAATTCACTCTCCTGGATCACCAAGTGAGCATTATTTCCAGGGCACATATATGTAAACTCAGAGAAGTTCTGGTTCTTCCACTGCCCAAGCTGGTAAAAGCTGGGAGTGCATCAAATCGTCCTCCAGCAAATTCCTCTGATTGAAAGAGAAGTGTTAGAGGGCTTTAGAGAGAACTGAAGAACGCCTCACTGAGAAAGGAAAGGCCACTACAACACAGCTTGCAATGGGAAAACGGTGGTATTCTGGGGAATCACTGAAAAAACACAGTATGTACAATGGGACAACTCAATTCACAAATTAAAACCTCCTCTGCCATTGTGGCTCATCCACAGTAGGTATCAAACTGTGTAAAACATGGTTTTAACAGGTTCAGGCAAACATGCATCAAACATGGCTCCTATCCCAATACAGAGCGGTCTATGAATCACTCTTTTAGCTCTTCGGTTTATTCTGGGATAATCTGTTGGCTACTGTGTTTCATCCTCTAAATTTTCCGGTCCATTTTCAGTCCTCTGGCCCAGTGCAATCTTTTATCTAAGCTTTGCTGTGTCACAACAGCCCACCCAGCACAAAAGTCTGTTTTATACTTAGTACACAAACTGCAATAAGAGTTTGGTGCCACAGTGAGTTAGTAATCCAGGCTGAAAGCTCTCCCAGCCAAATTGAGTCATACTCACTCTCTGTTCCTTCAGGCATCTGTGGGACATTTTATCCACTCCCCCTCCTTTGGGATTTTTTTCCCTCCACTTCCCACTACACTATTCTAATTTGGTCTCTGCTCCTGTGCTGTTCCAATCTTTGCCTGGCATCCCCCACAGCATTCCAAATCTCTCAGCGCACCCCAGGCCACAATACTCTTCTTTCAACTCTGCTGCACACACAAGTTCTCTCTTAGTTCCCTTGGCTGCTCTCTCAGCTCAGTTGGAATTTGTATACCAAGAGGTAACTCAAATGTCTGAGAATCTGTATGTGACCTAAACACTTTATAAAATATTGCCATTACAATGTCTCATTGATAAGTAATTATTTTTCAAACACCATTCTACTCGTTACTTTGAAATTTCGTTTTCCAGTGTACAAGATGGCTGGTTCTCTCAGCCACCCCCTTACAACCAATCACCAACACAAAAACAGCATTTTCACCGGCCAGCGTGGTTGTTCTCTGGACTGACATGTTAAGTTTCAGCTCAATGTGGCTTGGGATGGAAGTATTACAAATCTCTGGAAAAAAAAACAAATCTTTGGAATAATGGAAACACTAGCATGCATTAACGTTAGGGGTGCTGTTCAGTGCCACTGTCATTGACTTCTGTGGGATTTTGGAGTATAAAAGAAATGCAGTTTTTACAGTACTTTTTGTATGTGAAATGCTGAAGCCCCAATGCTATAATTGGATCCATGCGCTCAGGTCTGATAGCAGGTCCAGGACCCAAGTTTTCCTTTTCCTTCAGTGTATTAGGCTCCAACTTGAAAGACATTCACATTGTTTGTTTACAAATCTAAAACTCGGTTCTAATTGAATATAAAACCAGAAATTTGATACAGTATCTGAAAATACTTATTTGATTAAGTAGCTATATGCAATTTTTAGGTGAACTTTATCCATTTATTTATATATTCTGACATTCTGTTTTATGAGCTATAAATTAATCAGTCTGAAAAATGGCAAGGTTTCAAAACTTATCCCTGGCAATTATACTCTAGTTAGAGCACTGGACTGAGACTCAGGAGACCTAGATTCTATTCCCAGCTCTGCCACTGGCCTACGAGGCGATCTTTGGCAAGTCATTTCCCCACTCTGTGCCTCAGTTTCCGCATCTGTAAAATGGTGAAATGGTATTGACTTTTTTTGTGAAGCACTTTGAAATCTGCTGATGAAAAGCACTATGTAAGTAGGTGTTGTTATTGTTTCTTCAAATGCTCTTTGTTCACCACTGCTTATCATTAACAACCATGCAGTTAGTATTTGTTTCTACAGCTGGTGTCTAAGATTCCACCCTCAGACCCACAGTTGTACTTTCAAAGACTAAGTTGCCTCAGCTGACACACAGTGGTTTTTTACTGCATTAAAATAAAACAGATAAGCTCTCTATGTTAGGGTTTCACTAGATTCAAAGAGGTCTGTATGTGAGAAGATTCTGAAAGGGCATAAAACATCTTTGCTGCACTTATTAAGAAAGCTCAGCAGTCTCTTCACACTCAACAGTCAGATACCGTTGTGATGAGTAGGTTATAAATACTCAGGCAGATATAGATAGGCAACTGAAGGCAAGCATTACTGCATCGGAAGTGCCCATTTCAATACTGCTAGAATATCGAGCATGGAAAATGGCTGTTCAGATGGGAATTCTTTGATTTTATATACTGTAGTCTTAATTCTCTCTTTCTTCCTTTGTCCATATCATTGCAGCCTTGCTTGGTTTTACTTCGCCTACCTAACCCGACCAGCATTCCTGGGGATGTGAATCTCAATAAAGATGCTAAGAATCTGAATACTAGGACAGCTAGCACTGTGCTGACTGTAGAGTCACAAAGCAAAGAATTATTCCTTGGCATCAGTTTTCATTTTTTAAATCGATTTTGATAGTAGGAATGATTATGCTCCTGCATATTAATTGCTACATGATGTAAAATTTCACATGAAGAAACAACACTTGTAAATACTGAAGCACTCATCAGATGGACATGAAACTAAGAACTGTTTAATAGAAGTCAGTTCAGGGGTAACATTTGTGCTTTTAATCTACAGTTTAAAAATAATGATTTGTATCGTATCTACTTAGTAAAATGATAAAATTAAAAACAGAAATTGCTAGTATGCAACAGTGAAAATGTAATAATTAAACACTTAAAAGATATATACTTAATGACCCTACAACAAAGACACCTATGATTAAAAGGGTCTTTACACAAAAGACTTGTTTTCAACAATTCATTCAATTTTTGTCTGCTATATTGTATGCCTTGCTTTGGTGTTCCCACTGCTGTCTATTTAATGCTTGTTTTACAGTATGTTTGTGCTTATGTTCTTTTCAAATGCTTGGCATTATAGTGAGATCTCATATCTTTTCTCAAATTAAATTTTGCTCCACATACTCCACATGTATACAGATGAACATCCATGTGCTGCTCCAGTTGTTCGTTATTTGGGAATATCTGAAAGCAGACCTGGCATATAGTCTCTCCAGCTGATAAATGAGATATCATATGCCGTACATGGTCATGTTTTCTGAAGTTTCCTTGATCACAAATGGAACAGACATACCTGGCCATGCCTTTGTGCATATCATTGTGGAGCCGCAGCTGACGTTCTCTTAAAAACTGCTTTCCACATGTCTGGCAAACAAATTGTTTTTCCTTGGTATGAACAGTGTAATGTTCCCGTAAGTGACAACGCTGATAAAATCCTTTCCCACAAAGATTGCAGAAATGCTTGCGTCTGTGATCTCTTTCATTCTCTTCCATAATAGCATTCTTAAACAGATCTTGCTCTAGGCAGTTTGACATATGTTCAACAACTAGAGTTTCAGTTTCAAAACGCTGACCACAATTAGGACATCGGAAAGGACAGGCAGAATGCTTATATAACTGTTTGTTTGGAAGACTGTTCATTTGGAAGTGACTGTCCCTGAAGTCCTCCAATATCTCTGCAAACATCATATCCCTTATTTCAGACTGTTCCTCGGGATTCTCTTCTAAGTCCATTTTTTCCTCAGCATTTCTTATACCATTCATTGTCAGATCCTGGGGTTCTCCACATGTCTGTGCATGATCCTGTAACTGTCTACCCTTGACCAATATTTGGCCACATTTGCCACAAGCACATATATTTTCTATGTGTTTAGATAAATAATGAGCAGATAGATCTTCTTCTGTAATTGTTAGCCCACACAGTTCACAGGGCGCATTCTCCGCATCTTCCTGCGCTGGGGGGGCTTTCCTGTTAAGATGCCTTGCGTTTTTTAAACACTTTCTTGCATTCTCATCTATAGACAACCGGGGTTTTAGAGTTTTTCGAGAATGTCTCTTTTCATTGATCTCTTCTGCAACATAATATCTGTAAAGTGGCTCTTCCTGTTCATCATCTAATTCATCATTGTCAGTAGATTCGTTACAGTCTTTATCTGTCACTTTAATAATGTTAAAATCTTTCAGTTCATCTTCTGGGTTATCCTCTGGTTCCATCTTGATGATAATTCTTTTCCTCTCAGTGGCTCTACTTCCTTCTTCACCGGACGTCTCAGATGCAACTATACTACTGTTCCTGCTTGTTATGTTTGACACTGGAGATGAAGAGTCATCGGCTGCTTGACTGGCATCCCCTTTATAGTTCTCTGATTGTGCAGACAGTATTTTAGAAGTAGCGTCTTTTTCACTAAAGTCAATTTTTTCAATACCATAAAACCTGGTATTTTGGTATGAATGCCTATTTGTGCATGTTAACACATGCTCATCCAGTAACTTTTCACAGCTAAAACTAAACCCACAGCTGTCACAGGTAAAGCTTCTTCCAAAGCGGCGTGAATGTGACACACGATCTTTTGTGTTAGAGAATTTGGACACGGTGCTTTTTTTGCAAACATCAAACAGTTGTTCAGGAAAACTGCCCAGCTGCAAAGCTTCTTCATCCGGCTCTTTGTTATGGGAGGTGTTTACGGTTGAACTTGGTGGCTCCATACACCACCTGTTTACTTCACTGCCATTTCTAGTAAGTGTGTCTTCATACATTCTCACACCAAATATCATTTTACTATTCTGTGTACTAGAAGCAGAAGATGAACACTTTAAATTAGAGGAGTCTGTATCTTGTATATCTTCTAAACATTCAGGCACGTTATATAACTGTAGATAGTTCATTGCCACTTTAAATTGCTCAAAGTTGGTAGGGGCCGTCATAATTTTTCCTAAATACATAAACTGTAATATGAGATCAAAGCATTCAGCGCTGATCTTCATGTTGCTGAGATTCAGTTGGGCTGTGGTGTGTTGGTGGTTCATAAAAAACATCCTAAAATAAGAGCTGCAGGCAGCTAGGACCGCTTTGTGCGCTTGAAAATAAATATCATCAATAGCAATGCAGCAGTCACAGAGAAAACCCCACTCTCTTTGGTTGTTTAGCTGCTGAAGGACATATGTGCTGTGGCTGGTACTTGCCATCTTGTATTCCGATTACAGTTCTGTGGAAAAAAAGAAAAAGAAAAGAAAAGAAATATTTAGTTATAAGCACAGAAAGTAAGAGGGAGCTTATTTTAATACAGAGGACAATTGTTAAGAACTTCAATTTGGGTCCAAAATTTTATATTCTTACTATTTTTATAATCTGCTTGGAAAGGTCTTCCTGGAGAAAAATACCTACTAAAGAAAATCCAGTAAACTGGTGCCAAGAAAAATAAAAATATCCACTATTCCATTCTCCCTCTGCTGGATTTGCAGTACCAGTTAACTAATAAACTTTACTGCCACACCTGTACTGATCTCAACAATACTACGGCTAGTACAAAAATCGGAAAGTAAACCACAAAGAAATATGGCCAAGATTTTCAAACGTGACACAGATTTTAGGTACCCAACTTGAGATACTTTAAAGGGGCCTGGTTTTCAGAAAGTGCTGCGCATCCATCCAGTGAAAATCAGGGTCCTTTAATGTGTCTCAAGTTGGACAACTGTGACATAGGATGGTTTGGCGATGATGCTGCATTGTCATGGAGGAAACATAGGTTTAATTACTATTCTTTCCCGCCTAGGCTATCAGGAGGCTGGGAGAACCATGGAAACAATATGAGCAATCCTTAAAGAGGAAGAAATGTTCCACATTTCCCAAAACATCCACTATGGCCATTTAAAGAGCAGCATTTATGGATCACTAACGTTACCCAGGCCTTGGCTGGAAGTTGGATGGCTGCAGTAGGAGTATATATATTATCATGGCACCCAGGGGCTCCAGTCATGGACCAAGACCCCTGTCAAGGTTCCTTCCCCACTCTGAACTCTAGGGTACAGATGTGGGGACCTGCATGAAAGACCCCCTAAGCTTATTCTTACCAGCTTAGATTAAAAACTTCCCCAAGGTACAAACTTTGCCTTGTCCTTGAACAGTATGCTGCCACCACCAAACATTTTAAACAAAGAAGAGGGAAAGAGACCACTTGGAGACGTCTTCCCCCAAAATATCCCCCCAAGCCCTACACCCCCTTTCCTGGGGAAGGCTTGATAAGAATCCTCACCAATTGGTACAGGTGAACACAGACCCAAACCCTTAGATCTTAAGAACAATGAAAAATCAATCAGGTTCTTAAAAGAAGAATTTTATTTAAAGAAAAGGTAAAAGAATCACCTCTGTAAAATCAGGACGATAAATACTTTACAGGGCAATCAGATTCAAAACATAGAGAATCCCTCTAGGCAAAACCTTAAGTTACAAAAAGACACAAAAACAGGAATACACATTCCCTCCAGCACAGTGAATTTTACAAGCCATTAAACAAAAGAAAATCTAACGCATTTTCTAGCTAGATTACTTACTAACTTTACAGGAGTTGGAAGACTTGCCAGGAACAGATCAAGGATGTAAAGGGATCACACGGACAGACAGACAAAAGCCTTTCCCCCTACCTCCAGATTTGAAAGTATCTTGTCCCCTCATTGGTCATTTTGGGTCAGGTGCCAGCTTAGCTTCTTAACCCTTTACAGGTGAAAGGATTTTGCCTCTGGCCAGGAGCGATTTTATAGCACTGTATACAGAAAGGTGGTTACCCTTCCCTTTATATTTATGACAACCCCATTGTGCTAGGTGCTGCACAAATACAGAACAAAAAAGCCCCTGTAGGAACAGAGAGAGACTCCTGATGAGTGGGTCAGGGACAAGGAAGATTTCCCTCTCCAAACTGAAAGCTGAGCAGGAAGGAAATACCCTGACATGCTACTCCGATCTGATTAGCAAAGTGACACCAATTGTAGAAGCTTTTTTTTTGTTTTTACATTACACTGAAAAGTAAAGAAGTTGTTCTGCACTAGTTAATACAGTATGACGCTTTGGTGGCAACAGATTCAGTTATTTTACTTCCCAAACAGAATCTTTTACTTCACTGAAATGAAGAGGTACATTCTAAGCAACAACATTTCTAAGCATTTAGATAACTTTGGATGTTTTTGTGAACAAAACCAAAGCAAAAAGCAACAACCCCTGCAGATCTTGAATTTTAAAAAGTATTCACAAAAAACATCTTGTATGCCCAGTCGTGCTGGAACAATTATTATAGTGAGGGTGCTAAACGCGGAAAGCACGGATTTGGGTTGTTATTGCTACCTCAAGCCAGGCGATGCGGCAGCACCCCTACTTCCAGGTCCTATGCATAGGACTCCAAATGAGGTGCATTTGACCTGAGGTTACTTTGTACATTCAAGTCTCATATGATAATATGTTGAATTACCATTTAAATCCTAAGAACAGTAACTGAAGATTTACTAATAATTTCAGTTCAAACTACATAGTATGTGTTTAATATATCTTCTGGGAAGATGTGGTCACAAAATGGATACTGACATTTCAGGTGTGATAAGGCATGAGGACAGCTATGAACTGCCATCTGTACCAGAGAAGTCTGTTCAGAACAGATACACATTATCAGCTGCCCTTATTACAACTTGCAAAGTGGCAAATTCAAATTTGAAATAAAATGTAGTAATAAAAAAAAATCCCACTTATTCTTCTATTTAAAAAGACATTTTGTAAAGTTTGCTAGTTGAAAACAGTTCTTTAGCAGGGTAACCTGAAGGCAAATAAAAAAAGAGATTATGCAGTATCTGGGGCCTGATGCATGCCCACTGAAATCAGTGAAAATATTCCCATTGACTTCAACAGGCATTGGAGTGAGGTAGAAAAGATGTATTCGTTTAGGTTTCTCTTTTCCTTAGGAAAAGTAGGAATAAAGGATATTGCCTCTTTTGAAAGGGGAACTCTGGGAGATAATGGTCAATAAAACGTAGAATTCTTCAGCACTTGATCTTGGATATGCAGAAGAGGACAGACTGGTAAGGCATATCTCCTGAAGCCTCTATAAGAATTAGCCCGACAGTGGGTCTGCCTGATGCTGATAACAGGTAAAATGCTCAGATACTATAGTGATGGGGGCATACAAGTACTTAGGGAACTCTTACATTAACATTTTAGTGTGACTAAGAATGGATTTAAATTAGTAAGGTGCTATTAAAGTGCTCTTTTTCTTCCAAGCTCGACAGTAACCTGTCATATGTATTTTATGCGTTGGTGTATTTAAAAACAGCAGTGCCTGAATATTGGACCTTCAGTGCAGAAATAATTATAGGCAGAGCTGGTGGCACCACCTATTTTAAGGTTGTCTGACATTTCCATTATAAGACCCTGTTTTCTGTTGCTTATAATTTGGCCAAACTAACTACTTGGGCTGAAATTTTCCATGCCGGGGCTCTGCCGCAAGCTGATTTCTTTTTTCTTTTTTTTTGGGGGGGGGGGGAGGGAGTTAGTGGAATATCAGCCAAAATGGTTCCATCATTTCTGACAACGAGACTAGGAAAAATACACCACTTTGCCCATGTTAAAAAATTCTGCTGACCTTTTCTTTGAAAAGCTCCAGCTACCTTCTCTGGAGTTGAGACTTTAAATCTGGCAGGGAGATAGCCTTGTGTCAGGGATGTGCATTTTGACATCTCATGAAAATCCACGCAAATCTGGCCAAACTATAAGCCTTGGAAAAATCACACTTCACACAAGCTCAATAGAGGCTTTTTTCATTTTAGCAGCTAAAATCTCCAGATTCTGTCTTCACCAAGCGTGCTCGAGCCTCTCACAGATTCTAGTGCTGACCAGACCACGCATGTGCTATCCCCACAGAGCAAATGAGCATGCTCTAGCTCAGGGCTCCTGCGAGGGGCTCAATAACTGTATGTCTATACTGCAATTAAAAACCCATGACTGGCCTGTGCCATGTGTCTCGAGCTTGCGGGGCTCAGGCTAAGGGGCTGTTTAATTGCAGTGTAGACATTTGGGCTCAGGCTGCAGCCTGGGCTCTAGGACCCAGGGAGTGGGAGGGTCCCAGAGCTTGGGCTTCAAATGTCTACACCACAGTTAAGCAGCCCCGCAGCCATGTCCCACAAGCCTGAGTCAGCTGGCACAGGCCAGCCATGGGTTTTTAAACTGTGGTGTAGACATACCTTAAGACTCTTCCTGTAATGGCTACACCAGGCCAGGGTGAGGCTGAGCACGGAACCAAACTCAGGGAGCCTGTCTCTCCAGTGCTCTCTGAGACCTCCCTGCTGGCTCCCAGGTAGCCTGGAGGAGGAAGCTGTCTGATTCAAATCCAGAGGAGACAAGAGCTGAACCAGGGAAGGGAAAGGAGATTGGGACAAGGAGGGTGATGAGACTGGGAGCAGAAACTGGGACTGGCTGGGCAAGGAGGCTGGGACTGGGAGCCAATGAGGAAAATGGAGAAGAAGGAAAGACAACAGGACACCAGTTAGTGGGGGGTGGGCACCACGATTAGACAGGGAACTGTGAGGTGGGGGGAGCCTGGGACTAGAAACCATTGGGAGGACGGGGAGACAGATCTGACAAGGAGTGGTGGTTCAGGGGGAGAACTGGGACTGGCTGGGCAAAGAGACTGAGGCAAGTTGTCAGGCAGGGTGGGTGCAGACTGAGACTGGATGAGGAGCCCAAGAATTGGGAGTAGGATGAGACCCAGGGGTGGAGGGAGAGATAGCTCAGACAAGGTGCCAGGAGGGGAGAACGAGGACTGGCTGGGCAAGGAGACTGGGGACAAGTAGTTGAGGTGGAAGGGGGACTAGTTGGGCAGGGAGAAAGGGACTGAAGCAGGGAAACTTCTGGTTAGCCAGTGGGGTGAGACCGAAGTCCTCTCTGTTTGGCTGGTTTGGCATGCCTTAATAAAGGACACCCAGCCTTGGGCTATAACTGCCCTGCTCTTAGCAATTTGTCCTGAATTTATACTCTCAGTAGTGTCCCGCCAGAGGCCGCATCGTTACAGTCAGTATCTACTATTAATGTGGCATATATAAAAACAAAACAAGCTATACAGCTATATGAAATATCTGCATGCTTTGGTCAAAAGCCTTCTAACTGAAAAGAGCAAGTATCCAGTATAACTGCATGCTTTGCTATGGCATGGATTTTAAAAAGTTTTTAAACTAAAGATATAAAAAGTTCCTAAAACATTTTTAATTTTAAAATGTAGAGACCTTGGCAAAGTTCCTGTTGAAATGTGTATGTTTTCTAAAAAAAAAAAAAAAGTACCACAGGCTTTAGGAGCATTTGGGCCCCTAAAATTAGTAGGTGGTTTTCAGAACCCAGCATTTTCACTGCTGAGCAGGCAAAAATGGAAATCTCACAGACTTAGCTGCTGGCTGCTTTTCTGTGGAAACCAAGATCAGACAAAATGAAATAAATAAAAGCTCTGAATTTAGTACTAACGGAAAGTGATATACTGAAAACCCAGAAGAATCAAGTCTCCTATGTATCCACAAAACAGATCGATGTACCATGGACCGTGACGATGCAAATTTCCCCACACCACTCCGCCACCATATCTCAACCTTGACCTCAGGGATAACTTCTACAGAGGAGAAGATATTTTAGACGCTATGCCCCTTGAGGGTGAAATGAACCTTGGTGTGAAAGGCCAGTGCATTAGAGACATATGGGAAATCTACATATGTGGGGGTAAGCAGGCACAACAGCTGAGCAAGTGGTCACCATACCCCCTTGCATGCTGTAGAGGGGCCACATGGTAGAAAAAACAAATAGAGGATGTGAAGTACCCTCTAGAGATCTACACGATAAGCTCAATTACTTGGGCTATTTGTGAGGATGGTGAATGTCACCCTCAGCCACGGCCTGCCAACAGGAGTACTAGTTGTGATGTTGCTTTCTGTGATGCGGACACCTGTTCGTTACGAGCTGTCGTACTAAGACTATCAATTAATTGAAAATAGCCTATGAACAGCCTTTAGATCACAACAGATTTCAACTGCTACGTAGACTGGATCTGAACCAGTGAAAGAGATAAAAGATTCTAAAAATCACCAGACTGCCAATCATTTCAGCCTTCGATCCCATATCAGTATTAAGATCTCTTCTGATGATACATTTCAGAGTAGCAGCCGTGTTGGTCTGTATTCGCAAAAAGAAAAGGAGTACTCGTGGCACCTTAGAGACTAACAAATTTATTTGAGCATAAGATGAAGTGAGCTGTAGCTCACGAAAGCTTACGCTCAAATAAATGTGTTAGTCTCTAAGGTGCCACAAGTACTCCTTTTCTTTCTGATGATACAGCATCCCTTTCCACATATAAGGGAAATAGCAGCTGAAATCTGACTCTCAGTTGATGGCTGAGAGCATCAAAGATACAGGTATGTTATACATTCCCAATATGAGCACAGTGCATTAAAGAGTTAAGGACATAAGGTATGATCTAAAGCCCTGAAATCTTGCCACTGACTTCAAAAGGCTTTGGATCAGGTCCATAGAGAGTAAAAGCATAACAGAGAGCTGACACAGTGGTAAACTGACTTCTCAGCCACAATGGATTTTTGTGGAAATTCCTAGTTACCATTACTTAACTGATATAATTTACTCTACCCTTGCACAAATATGGTCTGTATTAGGCAATGTATTAACAACCATGCAGTTTTTATTTTTTTTATATTAAGGAAAATAAACCAGCAGGAAAAAACCCTGACACCAAATTTAGCACAAAATATTTTTTTAAATAAGCCTTTATATTCCAGTATCTTGATTTATGACCTCAAGCTGCATGTACAGTAAGCTACTGCAGTGGATTCTCCATCTCCTAATGTCTTCAAATCAAGCCTAGCTGCCTTTCTGGAAGTTATGCTTCAGTCAAACACAAATTATTAGACTTAACACAGGGGTAGATGCGTAAAATGTAATGGTCTCTGATATACAGGAGGGCAGACTAGATCAGAGGTTCTCAAGCTTCATTGCACCGCAATTCCCTTCTGACAACAAAAATTACTACACAAGACCAGAGGGAGGACTGAAGTCTGAGCCCACCTGAGCCCCGCTGTCCTGGGTCAGGAGGCCAAAGCCAAAGCCCAAGGGTTTCAGCCCCAGGCAGGGGGCCTGTAACCTGAGCCCTGCAGTCCAGGGCTGAAGCCCTCGGGCTTGGGCCCGGGCCCCAGGTGGCAGGGCTCAGGCTTCGGCCCCGGACCCCAAGAAGTCTAAGTAGCCCTAGCGGCGCCATTAAAATTGGGTCACGACCCACAGTTTGAGAACCACTGGACTAGATGATCAGATTATGTCTTCTGGCCTTAAATTGTATGGAGTTATGAATCTACTTGCAGCACAGGGTTTTCCGATGTAAATAAAATTGCTAAAATCTGAATTAAGTGAAATTAGTGTGTTATGGGATATACTGAAGTGTATAGGTAATGCTACGTGGTGTTACAAGGTGTACAAATGTTCACACAAAACTGTGAAGAAAAAACATTAGAGGACATGAACATTCACAGGGAAACATTCATCCTAAGGACAGAAATTATCTCCATGCCAGTTACTGATCAGCCGTTGTGTCTACATACTGCATCTGCACTCACAGCCATGCCTACCCCCTCAAGTATCTGCCATGGACACCATTTTAAAAATGGATTTGCAGAATTCCCTTGTGAACTACTGTGATAAAGCAGAACTTGAAACATCTGCCAGAAGACGAAGAGTGAAATCCTTACACTACTGAATAGGAGTTTTGTCATTGACTTCAAGGGGGCCAGTACAAAAAACTACTAAATCTACTGGCCAGTACAAAAAACTCCCAATATAAACAAGTGAAGTCTACAGCAACCCTGGTGAGATGCCCAACCTCAACAGCTAAGAAAGAAAGAGCCCTGGGATTCTTCTTGGGGTGCAGTTCAGGAGTCCTGTTCTGGGTAGGGTTTCTAACTTTCTGATTGCAGAAAACCAAACACCCTTGCCTCGCCCCCGTTCACTCCATCCCCACTCCTTCTGTCGCTCGTTCTCCCCCACCCTTGCTCACTCACTCATTTTCACTGGGCTGGGGCAGGGGCTTGGGATGTGGGAGAGTGTGAGAGCTCCGGCTGGGGGTGCAGGCTCTGATATGGGGCTGGGGATAAGGGGGTTTGGGATGCAAGAGGGGTGCAGGCTGTGGGAGTGAGTTTGGGTGCGGGAGGGTCCCTGGGCTGGGGCAGCATCTGCTTACTCTCTTAATGAGGACATTGACCACTAGCTTGAAAAGACTGTAACCACCCTCCACTTTTTAAAATGCTGACTCTATCTTATAGGAAACCTACAACTACTTAATTGGGAAAAACTGGACAATACGTCTAGTTGATGCATCTTGTGCTTTGTCCATCTCCGGAGGTATCCTTTCACGACAGCCAGCATTTGTCCATTTCTCTGGATAATGCTGCAGGTGCAGCATTAACTTTCATGACCCTGGAACTGCGGCTAGGTTGTGATTCCATCACCAACAGCAAAGGTAGCAGGCAAGGGCCTGTAAACCAATACTTACTGTCCCTGTCTCAAAAGTCACTTCTGGTTGCCAGAGAATACTTTTTTTTTTTTTCACCTTCACCCAAGAAAATAGCTCAAGCGCATCATTAAACCCCAGAGGACCTGGCCAGATCAGTCTGGGACTGATGGCACTTACGATTCAATTCTTTCACAGAGGGAGGAAGGTAGCAAGGCACCTCTTAGCAGGGCAGGCTTCAAAATCTGCCTGGGCAGGCCCGCCTAGACAGCCATGGCAGCGTCCAAAAGGCCTCCCCAGCGGGTCCGAGCACAGCAAGGCTGGGCACAATGGTCTGGAAACAGTAACGATCAGCGCCCGTCACTGATCTGAACGTGGCCCCGGGTAAATTGTTCCCCCGCGCGTCGCAGGCGGCCCTCGCCGAAGCCTTTTAGGCCGAGGCGGGTTTGCCGCGGGTGGCGTCTTGCCGTGAGTTTATTTTCTCCCCAAGAGTGGCCGGTGTCCGCTCGCTGAGTCGGGCAGGGTCCAGGCCACATGTCGCTCCCGGCTACGGGCAGGAAGGTCCCCGCGGCGGCTAGAGGTGGGGCCGGCTGGAAAGCCGCGGGCAGGGCCGGTCCCACGTCCCCTATACATATGCGGGGGGTGGGGGGGGGGCTCACACTCGTGTGCCACGGCGCAGCCGGGCCGGGGCGGCCGCAGCCCGCGCCCCCGTCACTTCCCACCTCCCGCCGATGGAGGAGCTGCTGGGGCTGCCAGCGGGCGCCCGCCGCTGCGTGCGCGCCGGATCCTCCGCACGCCCTGCCGGAGCCCCTTCCCCCGAGCCCGGGCCCGGCGCTGCCCCCCGCCGCCGCCGCGGCGGCCCTTCCCGCCGGCCGCCGCCGCCGCCGCGCGCCCCGCCCCGGCCCTGCAGCGCGCGCCGCGCCCCAGGCTGGGGCCGCTCCCGCCGCGCTCCGCGGCCCGGCCCCGGCCCCGGCGCTGGGCAGTTTCCCCGCCACGCCTGGCGGGGCCCGCGCCCCACTTACCCGCCGCGCGGCCAGCCGGGCCCGGGGGCTCCGCGCGGGGCCCAAGCGGCGGCCGAGGAGGTCGGAGCCGCCCGCGCTGCTGCCTCTGCTGCTGCAACAAAGGACTTCCGCCCCGCAGCGCCTGCTGCTGCCGCCGCTCGGCTCCTCCGCGACCGCACGGAGCCGGACCCCTCCCCCCGGCGGCCAGCGGTCCCGGCCCTGCTGCCGCCGCCGCCGCCAATGCATGGCGGGCGGCTCCCGGCTTCCCAGCTGCCGCCGCCTCCTCCCCGATCCGCCCTGCCCTGCCCGCACGGGGGGGACCCCCACCCCTCTCCCCGATCCGCCCTGCCCTGCCCGCACGGGGGGGACCCCCACCCCTCTCCCCGATCCGCCCTGCCCGCACGGGGGGGGACCCCCATCCCTCTCCCCGATCCGCCCTGCCCTGCCCGCACGGGGGGGACCCCCACCCCTCTCCCCGATCCGCCCTGCCCGCACGGGGGGGACCCCCACCCCTCTCCCCGATCCGCCCTGCCCGCACGGGGGGGACCCCCACCCCTCTCCCCGATCCGCCCTGCCCTGCCCGCACGGGGGGGGACCCCAACCCTCTCCCCGATCCGCCCTGCCCGCACGGGGGGGGACCCCCATCCCTCTCCCCGATCCGCCCTGCCCGCACGGGGGGGGACCCCCATCCCTCTCCCCGATCCGCCCTGCCCGCACGGGGGGGGACCCCCACCCCTCTCCCCGATCCGCCCTGCCCGCACGGGGGGGGGACCCCCACCCCTCTCCCCGATCCGCCCTGCCCTGCCCGCACGGGGGGGGACCCCCACCCCTCTCCCCGATCCGCCCTGCCCTGCCCGCACGGGGGGGGACCCCCATCCCTCTCCCCGATCCGCCCTGCCCTGCCCGCACGGGGGGGGACCCCCATCCCTCTCCCCGATCCGCCCTGCCCTGCCCGCACGGGGGGGGACCCCCACCCCTCTCCCCGATCCGCCCTGCCCTGCCCGCACGGGGGGGACCCCCACCCCTCTCCCCGATCCGCCCTGCCCTGCCCGCACGGGGGGGGACCCCCACCCCTCTCCCCGATCCGCCCTGCCCGCATGGGGGGGACCCCCACCCCTCTCCCCGATCCGCCCTGCCCTGCCCGCACGGGGGGGACCCCCAACCCTCTCCCCGATCCGCCCTGCCCTGCCCGCACGGGGGGGGACCCCAACCCTCTCCCCGAACCGCCCTGCCCTGCCCGCACGGGGGGGGGACCCCAACCCTCTCCCCGATCCGCCCTGCCCTGCCCGCACGGGGGGGGACCCCAACCCTCTCCCCGATCCGCCCTGCCCGCACGGGGGGGGACCCCCATCCCTCTCCCCGATCCGCCCTGCCCGCACGGGGGGGGACCCCCATCCCTCTCCCCGATCCGCCCTGCCCTGCCCGCACGGGGGGGGACCCCCATCCCTCTCCCCGATCCGCCCTGCCCTGCCCGCACGGGGGGGGACCCCCATCCCTCTCCCCGATCCGCCCTGCCCGCACGGGGGGGGACCCCATCCCTCTCCCCGATCCGCCCTGCCCGCACGGGGGGGGACCCCCATCCCTCTCCCGATCCGCCCTGCGCTGCCCGCACGGGGGGGGACCCCCATCCCTCTCTCCGATCCGCCCTGCCCTGCCCGCACGGGGGGGCACCCCCATCCCTCTCCACGAACCGCCCTGCCCGCACGGGGGGTGACCCCCATCCCTCTCCCCGATCCACCCTGCCTTGCCCGCATGGGGGGGGACCCCCATCCCTCTCCCCGATCCGCCCTGCCCTGCCCGCACGGGGGGGGACCCCCATCCCTCTCCCCGATCCGCCCTGCCCTGCCCGCACAGGGGGGGACCCACATCCATCTCCCCTATCCGCCCTGCCCGCACGGGGGGGGACCCCCATCCCTCTCCCCGTTCTACCCTGCCCGCACGGGGGGGAATCCCCATCCCTCTGCCCGATCCACCCTGCCCTGCCCTCATGGGGGGGCACTCCCATCCCTCTCCCCGAACCGTCCTGCCCTGCCCGCACGGGGGGTCACACCCATCTCCCCCCAGATCCACTCTGTCCTCACGGGGGGGACCGCCATCCCTCGCCCCGTTCTGCCCTACCCTCACAGGGAGGGTCACCCCCATCTCTCTCCCCGATCCACCCTGCCCTCATGGGGGGGTCACCCCCATCCCTCTCCCCGATCTACTCTGCCCTGCCTGCATGGGGGGGCACCCCCATCCCTCTCCCCTTTCCGCCCTGCCCTCCTTGGGGGCACCCCCATCCCTCTCCCAGATCCGCCCTGCCCGCAGGGGGGGGTCACCCCATCTCTCCCCAGATCCACCCTGCCCTCACGGGGGGGCACCCCCATCCCTCTCCCCGATCCGTCCTGCCCTCACAGGGGGGTCACCCCCATCCCTCTCCCCGATCCGCCCTTCCCTCACAGAGGGGGCACTCCCATCCCTGTGCCCGATCCGCCCTGCCCTGCCCTCACGGGGGGGGGCACCCCCATCCCTCTCCCCGATCCGCCCTGCCCGCACGGGGGGGGACCCCCATCCCTCTCCCCGATCCGCCCTGCGCTGCCCGCACGGGGGGGGACCCCCATCCCTCTCTCCGATCCACCCTGCCCTGCCCGCACGGGGGGGGCACCCCCATCTCTCTCCCAGATCCACCCTGCTCTGCCCGCATGGGGGGGGGTCACCCAGATCCCTCTCCCCGATCCGCCCTGCCCTGCCCTCACGGGGGGGCACCCCCATCCCTCTCCCTGATCCGCCCTGCCCTCACGGGGGCTCACTCCCATCCCTCTCCCCGATCCGCCCTGTCCTGCCCGCACGGGGGGGGTCACCCTTCTCTCTCTCCCCAAACCGCCCTGCTCTGCCCGCACGGGGGGTCACCCCCATCTCCCCTCAGATCCACTCTGTCCTCACGGGGGGGACCGCCATCCCTCTCCCCGTTCTGCCCTACCCTCACGGGGGGGTCACCCCCATCTCTCTCCCCGATCCACCCTGCCCTCACGGGGGGGTCACCCCCATACCTCTCCCCGATCCACCCTGCCCTGCCTGCATGGGGGGGCACCCCCATCCCTCTCCCAGAACCGCCCTGCCCTCACAGGGGGGCACCCCCCATCTCTCTCCCAGATCCACCCTGCTCTGCCTGCACCGAGGGGGGTCACCCCCATCTCTCTCCCAGATCCACCCTGTTCTGCCCGCACGGGGGGGCACCCCCATCTCCTTCCCAGATCCACCCTGTCCTGCCCGCACTGGGGGGGCACCCCCATCCCTCTCCCTAATCCTCCCTGCTCTGCCCGCGGGGGGGTTCATCCCCATCTCTCCCCAGATCCGCCCTGGCTGCATGGGACGGTCACACCACCACCCCCATCCACTCTGTCCTGCCCGCACCGGAGTGTCATCCCCCTCCCACATCCACCCTGTCCTGCCTGCGTGGTAGGGAGGGTTACCCGCTCCCCAAATCCCACCCTATCCTACCTGCATGTGAGGCTCCCTCCCTCCCAATTCCACTCTGCTCACCACTACGCTGGAGGCTCCTCCCAAAATCCCACCCCACCCTCTTGTGCTCTGTGCTCATCCCCACTTCCAAATCTCACTCCATCCCTCCTGCACTGGATGCTCTCCTCCCCACACAAATTCCATCCCCCCTCTGCTAGAGGCTCATCCCCCCCAGTCCACAATCTCGTATGCTGGATGATCAATCTCCCTCTTTCCATCGTCTCACCTGCATTCATCCTAGCTCGTGGTGTTGGAGGGGTTTTTCTTGCCCTCACCCAAGAGTTTCCCCCCCACTTTCCCTTTGCAGGGGGCTCACTCTCCCATCTACTCTATGTAGGAGTCTCATTTCCCCATTCCACCCTACCCCTTTCTGGAAGCTCATCCCCCTTACTCTTTCCCCACCCCTCCGACACTTGAGGCTCATTCCCACCCTGCTCCTCACCCCCTGTGGTGGAGGCTTCTTCCCTCCTATCCCACACCCTGTTTTATCACTTATGCTGGAGGCTCATACCATACGCCATCCCTTCCCAAGAACTGAAGCTTAATCCTCTACTAGAACATTGTTCTTCCTGTCTCTTTGTGCTAGATGAATTTTCGATTCGGGGGGAGGGAGGGAGTGTTACTGTCCCAAGCTCTACCCATTGAGATGCCAAAATCAGCCATGTAGTAACACAAGAATTGCCATGCTGGAACAAACTTGTGGTCCATCTAGCCCAGTACGCTGTCTCTGACGGTGGCCTTTGGGGGTAAGATCCCCACAATAGGCAGATATGGGTTAACATGCCCCATACACTAGGACTCAATTTGATCTCTAATACGTAGAGGTTGGTTCAAGGCCTGAAATACGAGGTTTATATCCTACTCTTGCTATCCATATAAATGTCCAATCACCTTTTGAATGTTGGCCTCAATTATTTCCTCTGGCAATGAGTTCTTCAGTTTAATTAAGCATTGTGTGAAAAAGTATTTCCTTTTATTAGTTTTGAATTTCCATCTCATAATTTAATTTAATTTCCACTTGTTCTTGTGTTATGAGACAGAGAGAACAGAAGTTCCCGATCTACCGTTCTCTATGCCGGGCATTATTTTATATACTTTTATCACGTCCCCTCTTATTCATCTCTACGCTGAACAATCTCAAATTTTTAAATCTTTCTTCATGTAAAACTTTTAAAACTTTCTTCAGTCTTTTTTCCAGGCCCTTGATCATTCTTGCTGCCCTTCTCTGACTTCCTCTAGTTCTGCACTCTCATATTTCAGATGGGATGATGAGTTTTGCGCACGATATTCCAGATGAGGCTGCACCACTGATTTATACAAAGTAGTAATATTCTCCATATTGTTCACCATCCCATTCATTATGGAACTTAATATTTTGTTTGTTTTGACTGCAGCTACATGCCGAGCAGAGATGTTCATTGACCTGTCTACAGTGACACCTTTCTTGAGTTGATACAGTGAATTTAGAATCCTGTAAAGTGTATGAGTAGTTAATAAATTTGTTTGTTTGTTCTACCTGAAGCAGTGTGTTTGGTTTGAAGGATATCAGAGTCTCCCCTTGGGATAACAAGCCTGGTATATATCAATTTCTTTGTTAAATTGACGAACTCATATAAGCTTGCAGCGTCCAGTGGGCAGAACTAGAAACTGCAAGATGGAGGTTCCTAGGGTCCTGTCTGGGACTGGAGAGATTGGCTCGTGTCATTGGGTTGCATAACCCAAGGAGCAGTTTACATGCCAGAGGCTGTGTGTGAAAAGCCCAGGAGTGGGGGTTCTCACAGCAGAGCAGGGTAAGGCTGGCTCCCAGAGTCAAGGCGTGACCTAGCAGATCACAGGTCCAGATAACACCCGGGAACATCACACACACCTAGCAGCTTCAACCACCTTTGTAATTGTCTATATATCAAAGAGGGCATGGGGGATACAACGAGCCCCTGCATGGTAGGGACGATGGGAACGAGGGGCACACAATTGTTCCTAGCATGGGGGGAATGGAGGAAGGGAGAATAGGAAATAATGATATGGAAGGAGGACATGAGGACACAACGCCCAGGGCATGTGGCTTTGGTGATTAATGTTGGGGGATGGAGCTCTTGCCATGGTGGAGAAAGGGGAAAGGAGTGAGCACACAACTTCAGGATCCTGATAAGATAGGGTCAGACAGCCTGGTCTCTGCATAGGATAATCAGCCCCTGCTTGCTCACACTACCTTGTGGAAGTGCTCTGCATACGTTCGCCCTGCTGGGCTCTGTCTGGCTCCCCGAGGGGGTTAAGATACAGCCCTGGGCTGGGCAGCGTCAGACCAAGGCCTAGGCACGTGATGCCCCCAGACTCTAAATGTTCCTTTAACAGGTTTTTTACTCCTTACAAAGACCAGCAGAGTAAGGAAACGCCCGGGTGTCTGTGCAGTAGGGAGCAGCACCCCTGCAAGGGCCTAGGCCCACCCCAGGGAGCAGCTCAGCGCTCGCTGCTCCGGGACGGACACACACACCCCCCCGGGGAGGCAGGGCCTGCATTCCCCCCAGGGCTCGGCAGATTTGGCTCCCTGTGGGTGCGGCTCATGCCCAGCCATTGCACTGTCCCCGCCCCGCAGTATAGGGGGCCAGCTGCCCATTACCGCCCCGCCGCACGAGCGCTTGAGGCACGGGGGAGCCCCCCACGAGCCAGCCCCTGTTCGCTGTGCGCCAGGGGGTCGGTGCAGAGAGAGCACCGCTGCGCGCACGGGGGGCAGGGCCCACAGCCCAGCCTGAGCCGTCTTTGTTCCGGGGGCGGGGGGGCGCGCTGCAGAGGGGCCCGTCCAGCCGCACGGGGACGCTGCAGCGGCAGCAGCCTCGGCTCCCGGGGGGCGGGGGGGATGCACCCTGCGCGGCCGAGCTGAGAGGCGCGCCACGGCCCGGTGCATGCGCGAGCCGCGGCCGCCGACCCGGGCCGACAGCTGCGCAGGCTGGAGCCTCCCACCGGTAAGCCGCGAGCCCCGCCCGCGCCGCAGGGGCTGCCCGGTGCCGCCCTGCGTCCCTGCAGCGCCTCCCCGGGGCCCGGCCTCGCTGCTCCGCAGCAATCGCGCTGCTGTGGCTGGCCCCTGCCCGGCTCCTCCTTGCCGCTCGGGCTGCATCGCCCGGACATGGGCGCTGCTCCGCAGCGTCCCCGGGGCAGCCTCCCGCCCGGTGCTCCTGGATAGGTCGGGGGGCAGCCCCTCCTGGCCTCCGCGGTGCAGCTGCAGCAGCATCCCGAGAGGCTGGCTGCCGCCTGCCGGGCGCGTCCCCCAGGGGCGGCTGGGCGCCGCCGGGGCTGCCCGCATTCCTGCCAGATGCCTCTGAGCTTAGCGCTGGGGCTTCGCAATGCAGTGGCTCGTGCGGGAGTCGGGAATGGGCGGGAGAAACGATATGACCCATGAACTGCACTGCAGGCGGTGTGACCCATGGCCCTGGCCGCTCGTGAGCCGCAGCAACGTAATGCACCAGCGGGATTGCTGCTGCGGCCTGACATCGAACCGCAGCTGGCTGCGTGCGTGTGAGGGTGTGCCTCCGGCTGCCGAGATGTGCAGGCGCGTGGAAAAGGAGGCAGGGAGGAACTAGATCTGGCAGTGCAGTGTTGTTGTTATTTATTATTAATAATGTGTATTGGTGTAACGTGCAGAATCCCGAGGCATGGACCAGGGCCCTATTGTCCTGGCGCTCACTGTCGTGTAGACACATAATAGCGTCTCCGGTCGTGTCAAAGGGACCGTCAGACTCAGCAGGATAGTTAAAGTAGCGGGGCCAGGTCCTGTTTGTTCTCTCCTCCCCCAGCACTTTCCTGTGGCTGCCAGCACAGTGAATTTGACAGTCACTCCTATCCTTAAAAAGAAAAGGAGTACTTGTGGCACCTTAGAGACTAACCAATTTATTTGAGCATGAGCTTTCGTGAGCTACAGCTCACTTCATCAGATACTTCAGATATTTGAGCTCATGCTCAAATAAATTGGTTAGTCTCTAAGGTGCCACAAGTACTCCTTTTCTTTTTGCGAATACAGACTAACACGGCTGCTACTCTGACTCCTATCCTTGCTACCTCCAATGGGTTTACAAACAGATTTCCACAGGTCCCAAAATAGTGAGCGTTGTATCTACTGCACCTTATGGGACGGGATGTGGGGTGAGGACGTGTGGCCGCCTTTATTTTGTATGAAAATAAGACTCAGAGTGATGAGTTCTTTGTTACTTTGATTCTTATTTGATTTTGTAAGATTTTATTTCTCTGTTGTCCCTCTTATTCTGAAGGATGTGAAATCGCTTTACAAGTGATTAGCCTAATCCTGCTCCTGTTGAAATCAGTGGGAGTTTCAGCACTGATATTGGTGGGAGCCGTTGTGTGTCCTATGAACATGCACAGCATTGCTGAACAACAGATAGTACCCGACATGGGACAGCATCCGCCAGTGCAGCACGCCGTGGTGATGGAGAGATGAGATAAAGTCGGTGGAGAGTAGACAGGACCCTAGTTTTGAAAGCCAATAAGAGGGTAGGGCATGAACCCTGCCACTGACTCCCACTATTACACATGAAAGATCACCAGACAGTAACATTCATGAAACACATTTCTCCTGTCTTGGAAGGGTGGAGTGCTGAGTTGATCCTATTAGAATTTATAAAAATGTGTGTGGGGAGGGGGGTTGTTTTAATTTTCAGTGATCAAAACCAAACACATTTTACAGATACTTCTGTATCTACTAACTCTCAAGAGAGGAAGGAGGTGTATTAAACATTTGTCGTCTTTTCTGAGCTTGTTAAACTAGGATCAAAATGTTGATCCCTCGGAAGTTGTGTGCTTCTCCTTCTCTCTCTCTCCACTTGTGTGCCTGAGTAAAATTTCTCATGTGGTGCACGTTGTATCAGGTAATACTCTGTGCTTGTGTAGCTCAAGAATGCTTTAGGAACATATAGTGCAATTTTTGTATGACTTATTTTTCAGGGGATACAAGACAGTCTGAATGACACTGTCATTGAGCGTGTCGTGAGACACGGAAAGTCAAAGGCTTTTGTGCTTCTAAATCAGTTAGGCACTTACTGATGTTTACAGTGGATTTAATTAAAGCATTATATGATGAACTTTTCTAACTTCGGTTGCTTATTTACCTTTTCATTGCATAGATTTTAAAGATATTTAATATTCTTAGATTTAATTGTAGACATTATGTATTCTGGGTGTCTGATCCAAGCTCTTAGTTTTGACTTTTCCATATTGGGTCACTACTTCTGTTTCTGCTACTATTTCTGCTGCAGGCTGCTTCCCCGAGGCAATATCAAACAATTCCTCTGAGTATGGACCCAGGCCATGTTACGGCTGCTCTGGCAGCAAAGCTTCCGTGGGGACTGGCATGAGCATCAGAGTCACATCATGAGCCTGATCCGGCAGCTAATGGCTCTCCTCCCATACTATTTTAGGCCTGGTCTACACTAGGAAATTAGGTTGGTATAACTACCTTGCTCAGGGGTGTGAAAAATCCACACCCCAGAGTGAGGCAGTTAAACTGACTTAGCCCCCATTATAGACAGCGCAAGGTTAGCAGGAGAATTCTCCCGTCAACCTAGCTACCCCCTCGGGGAGGTGGATTTCCTGTTCCAACAGGAGAACCCCTTCTGTGGGTGTAGACAGTGTCTTCACTGAAGTGATACAGCTGCAGCCGTGCCCCTGCAGCATTTAAAATGTAGACAAGCCCTTAGATTCGGGGGGTTAGAAGGTCGCCATCCCCATTCATCAGGCTATTGTGAACCGCTGTGGGCTCAGTGCAGTGTGAGATTTAGAAACCAGCATCTAGTCAAATTCTTCCTAAAAGAGGCAGGATGACGGGAAGTTCCCAGAAGTTCAGTTCTCATCCCTGGCTTTCCAATAGTCTGTCTTGAGCCATGAGATCCTTCCCTCGGCATCGGTCCATTGAATCCCCAACGCTGCTGACTTACCCAGTATTTCTTGGTACGCATGGTCATTTCTGGTACTCTTACTGAAGTCAAATGTCTTGTTTGTCTCAAACGAGAGATTTACTGGAATCTGACTATGGTCCCATGACCATAGTGCTTAGCAAAGGATGACTTCTTCTCACTGGTCATAACTAATTCAGGGAGAGGACAGTTAACTCTGTTCAGTTCAGAATGAAATGGAAGGGCTAAACACTGCGCAGCTGTACGTGAAAGGGAGAAGGGGGGTTTGCTTCTGTTTCCTGGGAGTTGATTGGCTAATCTTGGGATAGAAAGGCAAGAAACATTCGCCCATGGGATTGTGGGGTACTGTTTTTCAGACTCTCAGGGCACAGGTCTGGAGACCTGGCTCGGAGCTGTGTCCATGCTGAAAAATGATAAACTTTGGACCC
Organism: Eretmochelys imbricata; assembly: GCF_965152235.1. NCBI lineage: Eukaryota > Metazoa > Chordata > Testudines > Cheloniidae > Eretmochelys > Eretmochelys imbricata. The sequence continues at coordinate 117,605,024 of NC_135577.1, forward strand.
GACTCACAGTGGGACTCTCGTTTGGACCCTGCCCTACAGTCAGGTCCTAGGGCCTGAGTACTGAGGGTTTACTGGCCTGGAGTCAGACAGATTTGTGTGTGGACAGACAGGTGTTTGTGCTTAAACCTGAGTCTGAGCCCAGGCTTACACTGTAGTGTAGACATACTCTTAGTGGGAGTTTTGGTTCCACAGGTAATGAATGCAGCATTAGACCTTCAGTGAATAGAGGTCACTGACTTGGATAAATGGCTTTCTTATTCTAGAGTAGTTTCAATTCTGGGGGAAAGGTGAGAAGTCAGGCCAGAGCAAAAGCAGAGTCCATTTGATGTTAAGGTTTGGTAACTTCCGACTGTTTAGATGAAGCAGGTTCTTTTTAACAAAAAAATCTGGAGTTTCTACCCAGCACAAAGACAAATAGAGAATCATTTTTCAATTTCAATAGACTGTGTTTGGGGCATTCCTAATGATATCAGTGGGAGAAGTTACTAAATTGTGGTGTACATACCACCTGGCAGATGTTAACATACTGCACTATCAGAGAGCCCTGTTAGCTTTTGTATGACCTCCACACTATGCGCCTTTATCACTTCTTCAGTGAAATAAACTGGTCTTTGATACTACTACAATTATCTTCACTTCACCAAGAACTCAAATTTTGTCCTCTTTTGCCTTTAGAATCACCATGGATACAGCTAGCCACAGTTTAGTCCTCCTGCAGCAGTTGAACATGCAGCGTGAGTTTGGTTTTCTGTGTGACTGCACCGTTGCAATAGGAGATGTTTACTTCAAGGCCCACAGAGCGGTGCTAGCTGCTTTTTCCAACTACTTTAAGATGATATTTATTCACCAGACGAGGTAAGAACGTACCTCTTTTTCTGCATTTAATGCAACTTTTAAAATTTGTTCTTTAAAAGGAATTAAATTCTGAAGGAACATTAGTGAGGGATTAAATGACTCTGGATTGGTTACATAAAATAATTATGGAGTTGTAACCCTCTAAAACCAGTTCATTTCCAGCCTAGAATGTAGTGTCAGAAAGTCCTTTTGATCTTACTTGTTTAATCAGCATAAGCCAAAGTTCAGGTCCAACATCTGGCATTGCTGCACATTTAAAGAGGGATGAACGGAGAAACAAAAGTTGAAGAAGTATCACAGCTTTCTTAAGCGGCAAATGCCTAGAATTTTTCACTGAAGTTGTGTGTACATAGAAATAATTACAATACTTTGGCTTACCATTTGGACCAACATTGAAGTTTTAAAAATAAAATTGAGTTCAGAGTTTGTGTTTCCTGTTGACCTGTAAGGCCTGGGAACTAACTTTGTACAGTATTTGTCTACAGAATACACAGAGGATGTCTGGTAGCTGGACAAGCTTCCCCCCATGCTCTGTCACCAAATGACTCTGGCAAGACCGGTGTAGTTCAGCTTCCAAACTCATTCAGTTCATGGCCTTGCTGTGGCAACAGTGCCATATTGTGCTGCAGACACTTACAGATAACAGACTGCTCTGAGACCATCAATTCATTTCAAGTGTCGTAGAGCACTGAGTATCAGTCACCTGGTGACATTCAGATGCTGCACCCCAGTTGGGTAAAAAGTGGTTTTGAAGGTGTCAGATTTTGTAATTACATGGGATAACTCCTGAGTTCTAATCCTGCCTCTGACATGGAGTTGCTGTCTACAGATTAGGTGTCTGTCTGTGTGCTCACTTTCCTATCTGTGATTACTCCTTCAGCGATGTTGAAGACTCTTTGATTAAAATTTGGAAAGTGCTTTGATGGCTGGGAGTGAGAGATTAGTGCTGAGTGTTTGTTATAATCAATACCATTTATTGACATTGGGACATAAAGCTGATAAAATATATCCCTATTGTAATGCAGAGTGGATAAAAATCAATGATTTTTAAACACAAAATATTTTTTTTAATTTAAACTAAATGCAGGTTTATTTTAAAATAAACCTATTTAAAATTAGTTTTGAAATTATGACAACCTATTTTAATGCTTAACGTATTATAATCTATTAAAGCCAATTAAATGCAGCACAAAAATACTAAACAGTATATATTTGCTGCCTTGTTTTAAAGTCAAACCACTGAATTGCTGGAAGTCACTCTCTAAGCATCTAGATCCAGAGTTTGCTGAAGGGCTAAACTAGCTTTTGACAGCAGAAGCCTCTTCTGCAGGTGCAGAGAGAATATTTTCTTCATTTCAGTTTATTCAACTTGGTCAGTTCAATGACTAGTTCATTCAAAGTTAAGAAAAACAGGAAAACAGTCTTCATTTACTAAACTATGAATACAAACTAGGTGTTTAAGGATGAGATCTACTTGTTCTGAAATTTGAAGGACATGGTGACCAGAAACAATCCGTTCAAGTCACTAACTACAGAAGTCTCTTCCTTTCTTTAATAAATTAGCTAGTTTTTAATATAAAATGTTTTGCTAATTTTAATGCACTTTTTTCTTACATATCCAGTACATTTAAAGTAGTTTTATTTAATTAAATTTTTAAAATGCTCTTTATGTGCATTTTTAATTGAATTTGAATATCCATCCAAATAGAGCTTGACACAAATCACAAGTAATCATCTAGTAAATAAGAAATGGGTCATTCACCATTTTCTAACATCATAAATGTAATAAGAATCAGAATAAATGCAAGTTAATCTATCTAATTGCTTAAATAAATGTGTATAGATATAGTGTATCCTCCTGGTTATCAAAAAGAATAATGACACTTAGTATAAAGGCTATATTTAGTTGCAAATCAACATGTTTTAATGGTTGCCAAGCAGCGAGAATCAACCTTTCTTTAGGAAAATAGCTAAAAAGTACAGATGCAAAACACATTTAAAATTGATGATTTACATCAAAGTTTCATCCTTGCTAATTTAAATCATGATTAAGATTGATGGTTTAAATCACTTTGATTTAAATCAGTCCACCCTGTTGAATTTATTATTTAATTATTGAATTTAATAATGAATTTATTATTTATTTAAATATATAGCAATAGTCTTAGGCCCAGATTTTCAGAATCGCACACAATAAGTGAATTCATAATTTGCAAACAATTACTGCAGTGGCATGCAAAGTTACACTGCATATACAAATGACTGAGTGGATGGCTAACTGGTCACGTTCGTGCACAATTGATGCAGTTATGCACGCAGTCACTATAATTGCACATGTAAATTATGCCCATGTCCTTTTCTTTGTGCATGTGTCATATTTATTCTGAATCTGGGAAAGGTAGCCAACGTGTGTTCTCTCAAAGTAAATGAAGGGCCACATGAATGCTTAAATAATGGCCAGGATTATAATTTGGAGAAACAGATATATTTAATCATGTGTTCTGTTTTAAACAGTGACTGCATAAAGATTCAGCCTACAGATATCCAACCAGACATATTCAGTTACTTGTTGCACATCATGTACACTGGAAAAGGTCCAAAGCAGACTGTCAACCCCAGCCGGCTGGAGGAGGGCATTCGATTTCTCCATGCAGACTACCTTTCCCATATTGCAATTAAAATGAACCAGATACTTTCCCCAGAGACGATGCAGTCTTCAAACTTATATGGAATTCAGATTTCAACCGCACACAAAGCAACAAAGGAAGGTCTTGGAGCAAAAGAAAATCTGACAAATGCCAGCAACAGGTCTGCTAACCCGGGCGATCACCCACAGTTACAGCTCTCACTTGCCATTGGACTAGATGATGGTACCCTCGACCAACAGATCACCCATCCTTCCACCCAAGCAACTGGGGTTGCCAAACCAGTGGAGGAGCTTCAGAAATCATCTGTGTCTATAAAGCAGGAGAAATGTGACCCCGAGCCAGTGGTGTCCCAAAGTCACGTGTCGCCCACTCCAGATGTTTCTAGAACTAATCTCAAAATACATTTATGTCATTACTGTGGGGAGCGCTTTGATTCCCGTGGGAATTTGCGGGAACACTTGCATACTCATGTCTCCGGCTCACTTCCCTTTGGCGTCCCAGCCTCCATCCTGGAGAGCAATGACCTTGGTGAAGTGCAGCCTATTACTGAAAAGGGGGAAGCTATTGAAAGTCATCGGCTTGGTACCTTCCTAAGGAAAGAGAAGGAGCATCCGTCGGAACATCCAAACCATAGTAACACAGAGCCCTTACAGTATGGCCAGTGGTCGCTAGTCTCCAAAGACACTGAGCCTGTGGAGTTAAACTGCAACTTTTCTTTTTCAAGAAAGAGAAAAATCAGTTGCACAGTCTGTGGCCACAAATTTCTCCGAAAGAGCCAGTTGCTGGAACACATGTACGCCCACAAAGGGAAACAATACAAATATAACCGAGGCCAAAGGTTTGGTAACCCAGTAGCCCACAGGTTTCATCCTTATTGTGACAGTTGGTCTGACTGTCCAGTAAAAAGTGCCAGGCTCTCTCAAGATCACCTAGATTCATTATGTGCATCGGAGTCTGATCTTGCTCCAGAAAATGTTGATGCGATCCTCGTAGAATAGCTTTGTACGTTGCCTCTGATGAGCTGAAACTATGAATGCTTCACTTTGTTTGTGTCCTTTCATTTTGCTGAATGTTCTGGGTACTCTTCTGAAGTTTTTGCTTCACCGAACAGCTCTGTCTTGAGCGAGATGGGGCTGTAACAACTATGTACACCCTTTTACTTGTATATTTAAACTTTAAAATCCAAGTTGATTAGAGAACAAGCTATTTGTCGGCAATGTCCAGATAACTTAGATCAATCTTTCATAAATTAATTGTGCATTACCCAAGATGAGATTGTAGAAGTTAGTGAGTGTGGGGTTTAAGCATCTAGCACACTGAGCAGAACTTTAGGACTGTGTGTGTCTTTAGAATTATTCTGAAACCAAAGTGGGTTGAATGTATTCAGAGGATATTACTTTTCTTGGTTAGGTTTTTTTTTTCTTTTTTTAGGTTAATATCAATTCCCTAAAAAGAGAGAATACCCCAAAGTACAGAGGATATGTGGGAAGTGAACAAGCTACAGCACATAAAACCTCAGGCTGTTCCCTTTTCTGGTAATCCTGGAGGTTGATGTAGAGATAGTGACCCTGGTTCGGCAAAAGCATTTGCAGCCCCATTGACTTTGAATACATTCAGAGTCAATACATGAAGTGTGGCATCTACTTAAGTGCTTTGCTGCAGGAGAACTAATGTGCATCCTTCCCCATTCCAAGCCCAGCTGGCCTGCCCCTGCTTGATCACTCCCCTCCACAAATGTGGAACCAAATCCTACTGAAGCCTTTCAAAGGGTCCCATTAATGAATTTTCCTCTGTAAGATGGAATGAGATCCAGGCGAAGAGTCCCCTCCAAGAGGATCTAAGAGGCAGTGGTTCTCAACTGGGGATCGATGGACCCCTTGCCCTTTCAAGGGGGCCGTGGGGCCCCACAGCTGAAGCCCCGATCCCTAGTGCCCCCTGCTGTGCTGAAGCGGGGGGAGGCTCAGGGCTGAAGCCCTGATACCTGAAACCCCCCACGGGGCTGAATCCCTGAGCCCTGGTGCTCCCTGTGGAGCAGAAACCCTGAGCCCATGGTGGGCAGAGTTGGGGATGTGGAGGGCATTGCCCCCTCCCTCCCCCCAACTGCAGCACAAGATCAAGGCAGTCCCAGGGGCAGCTCCACACCTCTCCTGAGTCCCCCCTCATCTCCTCTCCCCACCCCCTGGCCAGGTTGGAGGTTGGAAGCCAGAGCTGGGCAGTGCAGGGCAGCAGCTGCTTTGGCTGGTGCCATGGAGCAGGCAGCCACAGCGTTCCTTCCTCTCCTGCTCGTACCCCAGGTTGAAGATGCTCATCAGCTCCCATCCCCCTTTGCTCCTGCAGAGGCAGCCGGTAAAGAGCCGCCCGGGGGGGAGACCCGGCTCCATGGCTGGCAGACCCCTCCGGGAACAGGGACCGCAGGGGAGTCCTCCCAGCACACACCCCTAATACTCCTCTTCCTAGACCCTGAGCTACCCCCTGCCCACACACAGCTCTTAGTACCCCTCTTCCTGCACCCTGAGCTACCCCTTGCCCACACACAGCCCCTAGCCACCCCCCTCCCTGAACTCACCCCCACCCCGTGTGCACACAGCATAGGCACCAACTTCCCCACTTTCCTGTGGGTGCTCGCTCGCTTCCCGTCTGCCCCCGGCTCTCTCCCCACTCAACCCCTTCCATGAGGCCCCTGCCCCGCCTCCATTCCAACCCCTTCCCCAAAGTCTCCGCCCCCTCCCCCTCCCTGCCAATATTCCAACTCCATCCCCAAATTCCCACCCCGGCCCCTCTTCCTCCCCTGAGCATGCCACGTTCCCGCTCCTCTCCTTCCCTCCCGGAGCATGCCAATGCTGCCAAACAGCTGTTTGGCAGCGGCCAGGTGGGAAACGCTGGGAGGTAGGGGGAGGAGCGGGGACGCGGTGCACTCAGGGAGGGGTATAAGGGGAGCTTGGCTGCTGGTGGGGGCAGAGCACCCACTAATTTTTCCCTATGGGAAAAATTACTGAGAAAATTATGGGAAAAAACAGTTGGCGCCTGTGCACACAGCCCCACACAGCTACCCCCTGCGCACAGCCCCTAGCTACCCGCTCCCTCCACCCTGAGCTGTTTTCAAACTTTTTTGAGCTAAGCCCCCCCACCTTTGAGTTATAATTTAAATATATAAACTCCCTCCCTCCCTGGACCTCACCTTGTGGAAGTAGCTTGAGCCCTGCTGACCCCTGCCCCCCCAAATACAAGTCAAACTACACCTATTCCCAAGATCCCTCCCCCAAGATGCCCCCCTGGGCCCTGGAGTTTTTATAGTATGTCGAGGGGGGCCTCAGAGAGAAAAAGGTTTAGAACCCCTGATCTAGGGGACACCATCTCTTTAAAAAAAAAATCCTTTTCCCCACTACAAGTTATTTCTACATATGAACAGCTTTGGATAATATGCTCCTAACTACTAGGGTTATGTGAACATTAAAAACTCATAGATAAGGAACATTGTCTCTTTTTGGGCTCTTCTACTACCGTAATACTATTCAGATAGAATTTTTGTATGCCTTTGTTATCATTTCCTGCATATCTCAAAAAATGTATTCTTCCAAGTCAGTTACAAATGTGCATTCACATGCATTCTGACCTCAGGTTAATATTTTGCTCTTCTATAGTGTTATTTCATCTGAGCATCACAAACCACTTCCTGCAGTGCGGGGTGTAAGGAGCGCCCAAAGAAGTGTACCATTGCTGCGGGCGGGGAGAGGGGAATTCCGGCCAACAGCAAGTGGAGTAATTCTGATATAAAGAACAATTTTTTAAAATGTACTGAATAGATGCTGTGAGCTGCTCCACTCTGCTGCTCATAAAATGTGTGAGGCACTTTTCCAAAAATGTGCGTTAAGACTAGCAATGAAAGCCTCCTATTCGTTGCCATGGGATTGCATCACGAGAGTGCACTGTGATGGGGAAAATCTTTGAGCAATGGTGAGGGAAAATACCTGCCAAAATGCCTGGTCCAAATCTCTTCTGAAGGCAGTAGACTTCATCTGGCTCCACTGAGATTGGATCAGGCCCAGAAAAAAATCTGAAATCAAAACATTTTTGAATTACCGAAGTATCATATGCTAATTATTTTTCGGACTCATCTTGATTTGATTTCTTTATATTATATTCAGTAGAGAAGCCAAGAGCTGCATGGACAGAGATCTGACTTTTCTTGGACATGGTCTCTGCACGCCAGGGTTGAAGCACCTTCTTAAGGTGATACAGGGATGCTCACACTGCTGTTTCTCGTTGGTAGAGCCCCTTTCGCAAACACTGACACTTGGAGAAAAATGACTTTGAATTGGCAGCCAAGCCAATTTCTGCTTTGTTCCCCCAGTGTAACATCAACCTAGGGAAAAAGGGGTGTTTAACATGTTCATTAATATGCACTAAAATCCTAATGTAGTCAAGGCAAATTGTAGCCCTAACACACATTAGCTGGTCAAGCTAAACCCTAGACTCCCGACTAAGATTTACCTCAACTAGTTAACGTGTTTTAAACAGTAGACCATGAAAACAAAACCAAGGATTGATGACAGTAGGCCCTACAGACACAAAATGCTACAGGAAAGAACAAACTAGGGTATATATTCCTTATACATTGTGGTCTTTAGTTGTGCTAAGTGTAATTTTTTTAAACGTTGCCAGAAAGATACTTAAATGGGAATAATGAAACTGAGCAGAAGTCACATCTGCATGAGTTATCAGCTAGCTGTGATGTATTTATATAGTAGTAATGACTTTATCATATTGAATATGAAGAGGAATTTACTTTCTGAAATTAGTAAATAACTGTTTTGTGTTCATGTGTATCTTTTAAAACTAGTGAGCATAAAAACTTAAATGTTCTTCGAGTGCTTGCTCATGTCCACTCCATTGTACGTGTGTGTGTGCCTCTGTTTTAAGGCAGGTCGGTCTTCTCCCATCCCATGATGGCATGGTTGCTGAAGGGCCGGGAGCGCCTTTACCCGCATGTCTAGGAGCCAGTTCTCCCATGGGATCTGAACCTGGTGCTATCAAGGCGCATGGGTCCCCCCTTCGAGCCTTTGGCTTCCTGCTTCCTTCTGCTTCTCTCATGGAAGGTCTCTTTCCTATTTGCTATAACTTCGGCCCGGAGGTGTTCAGGGTGTTCACATCAGAACCGCCTTATACAATCTTCTATAAGGACAAGGTCCAGCTGCATCCGCACCTAGCCTTTCTGCCCAAGATTGACTCCCAGTTCCATACTGGTTGAGACACATATTTACCAGTCCTCTGCCCTAAGCTTCATGCACTGGATGAGGAATGCAGGCTGCATACCCTGGATGTCAGGCGGGCACTGGCCTTCTACACAGATAGAATGAAGCTGTTCCATAAGTCAAGGCAGTTGTTCGTTGCTGTCACAGACAGACTGAAGGGTTGCCCAGTGTCTACCCAGACAATATCATCATGGATCAGTGCCTGCATCCACTACTGTTATGAGCTGGCGAAGGTGCCCCCGCTGGCGATCGTGACGGCTCATTCAACGAGGGCACAGGTGTGCTCAGCAGCCTTCCACACTCAGGTACTGATCCAAGAAATTTGTCGGGCTGCGACCTGGTGGTCCGTCCACACATTCGCTTCACATTATGCGCTGATCCGGCAAGCCCAAGATGACGCTGGTTTCAGCAGAGCTGTGCTCCAGTCTGCAAGACTGTGAACTCTGAGCCCACCTCCAAAGACACTGCTTGTGAGTCACCTAGAATGGAATCGACATGAGCAAGCACTCGAAGAAGAAAAATAGTTACCCACCATTGCTCATGTCCATTCCATTACCTGCCCTCCTGCCCCTCTGTCGGAGTTGTAGGCAAGAAGGAACTAAGAGGGTGTAGGGCCGGTGGTGCCTGATATACTGTGGCATGAGCGGACCGCCACAGCCAGCCCTATGGGTACCGCTAACGCAAAAGTCTCCGATGACCGTGCACGTGGGCGCGCGCCCTGCAATGGAATGGACATGAGCAACACATCTTGAAGAACAACAGTTACAAAAGATAGGAAACCGTTCCTTGTTTTCTGAAGGGCTTACTAGTGTGTTCTCCAGTTAACCTTCCTGGTGCAGTCATCTGTGGCTTGAACACAATTAACTTATTTGAAATGTTATATACTTTACAAAAGTGTTTCCCTTGAGTATTTCTATGGAAAGTCTTTTAGGTACCACTGTGAGTCATGCAGTGTGTGTTAAAATCAATGATTTAAAACATAATTTTAAAAATGGATTTTTAAAAATTGTAATTGGATTTTTCTTTAAATTCATATTTATTTAAAAAAATCTATTTACAATTTGAATTTATGACCACCTACATTAACGTGTAAACTTATAATTATTAAAATTGTTTAAATTAAATAAAAAATATTAAACATATTTGCTGTCAGATTGTAAAGAAAGTCAAAGTCACTGAACTGGTGAAAGTCACTGGCCAAGCGTCTGGGTCCAGAGTTTGCTGAAGTGCTAAACCAGCTTTTGACAGCAGTAGCCTCTTTTGCAAGTACAGAGAGAATATTTTATTCATTTCAATTTATTCAACTAATAATAGTGCACTGGTTCCCAAACTTTTTACCTCGCCCCCCCCCCCCCCCGGCAGTACCCCTGTCCCCACCCCCAGGAGTGGGGCCATGGCTTTGGGAGGGGCACACAGACAAGTGTAAGGGGGCCAAGGGCAGGGGCGGGAGTGGAGCCTTGGCCAAGGGCCAAGGCCAGCTGCTGGGGTCCTGGGTGTGGAGCCAGCAGCTGGGGTCCCGGGTAGGGGCCAGCAGCTGTGGCCAGGAGCGGAGCCCCGGGTGTGGGGCCGGTAGCCATGACCAGCAGCCGGGACCCCGCTCGCAGGGCCAGCAGCTGGGTGGCACTCCCCCACCCTCCCTCTGTTGGGGTTGGCACAGGCCCCAGCTGTGCTCCCCCGGAAAGTTCCTTTGCGACCCCCCCACCCTCGCCCGAGGGGAGCATCCCACAGATTGGGGACCTGTGTAATAGTGACTGAACTGAATTAGCTGAATAAACTGAAATGAAGAAAATATTCTCTCTGTACCTGCAAAAGAGGCTACTACTGTCAAAAGCTGGTTTTGCACTTCTGCAAACTCTGAAGGTAGTAAAGCACCAAATTTAGTGTAAAGTCTGTATTTCGTTGCTAATCAACATGTTATGGTTACCAAGCAATGAGAATCAATCTTTCTTTAGCAAAATAACTGAAAAGTACAAAACCATTGATTTTAAGTAAAGTTTTCTGCTTCCTGATATCCATCATTACTAAAAGGGGTGATTTAAATCACCCCATCAAAATCAGTCCACCTTGGATGAATGCAGCTGAAAAAGCTAGAGAGACAGAAGTCTTGTCAAATCTAAACAGTGGTAACTGGAGCTACTCCTAAAAACATCTTAATTATAAAAATTTTGCAGAATAAATGCAAATCTTGGAAAAAGCTACATTTCCAAGTAATGACAGTAGTCATGACAGCCACTCCTGGCTATATATCAATATACTTTTTATTATAAAATATTCAGAGGAATGTATGTTTGAATTTATGGGCAGACTATTCTTTAAAAAAGACCCTGTGTATCCTCTACAATTGGACTGAAAGCAATGCATTTATCGACAGAAATAAAATCACTTGACACAATAAGCACAGTGACTGGGTGCCATTAATTACTCCTAAATAGCTGAAGTTATTTGATCAACACAAAACAGATCTATTCAGAGAGCTGAAAAAATGGTCTGTAATATGAACTGAGGACACTAAAAACTTATCATAAAATAAGTGGAAAGTTTTAAAGAAAAATATCATAACCCTTTTCAGTGAAGCCTTCTTTGAAACATGTAACCTTTTCAGTTTTATGAGCACTAGTACCAGTGTGTTTTGATGCATTCAACTGTGTGCTGCTTATAAAACAGAGCAATTCTATCAAGAGTCCTACGTGATCTAGGGGATTGTGATACCAAACAGTTTCTGATGAGACTGGGAATTTTCACTTCTCATTACTCTCAAATCTGACCCAAGTCAATAGTCATTTTCTTCTGGCAGTTGATGATCTACGTCAACAGGTGTCCACCTTGCAATTGGCACCTAGATTGGCAGTGTAAGCAGAGAGCTAGAGAACGGAATTGGCATGAAGTGTGAACTGTACTCATCCCCAGATGTAGTCCCTGCAGAACCCTGCTCACGCTCTTGATGTGGCAAGGGTTGTACTGCTGTCTCCTGTACTGAACCAATTCTGTGGATAAATAAGATGTCATTCTTCAGGGCTGGTGACCTAGCACTTTTCACCAGTCTTAAACATACTCTTAGGCCAGGTTCAGTATTGAGGTGGTATTCTGTACTGTCCAAAATCCATTCTGTGACTTGTGAAGGGTGAAGATCCTCATACCGCCTTCTAAAGCCACTAAGGGATAAACCTAGCATTCTGGTCAGCACCATTCCCCTTCTTGAGATGATGGCTCCATTCTGTGGCTTGTGAAGGGTGAAGATCCTCATACCACCTTCTAAAGCCACTAAGGGATAAACCTAGCATTCTGGTCAGCACCATTCCCCTTGAGATGATGGCTCCACTCTGAGACGTGGACTGAGTAGCACTATTGCTGAACAATAATCAATAAATGAATGCCTTGTTTGCATACTGTGTCCATAATGCATGGTTTATAACAGGTACAGATAACTAGAGTGAAACCAAATTTTACTCTACTTCAGCAGATGTTTTTCAAATTAGTTTCCCAAACAAAAACTGCACCAGGGACCTGTTCCATCTGAGAGTCAGCTAAGGTAGTGAAAGTTCAAAGTAAGCCTCTTAACATCGCAATGTGCTGTGTAACAAAGCAACACCATTTTGTAACACTAGAGGATTGTGTCTGTTAGCTCTGAATATTCCACTTTTATTGGAGGGTTCACCAATCTGTCACTTCATGACTATTTGGAGGAGGTGGCTGTGCTGAAGGATGTCTGTGCTATGAAATTTAAAAAAAAAATTGGTTTTATTTGGAAGTCCACTTTCTGTGTGGGTTTCACTGTTATCTTCCCTAAGCAGTGAAGAAGTGTGACTACATGTGCAGATGAGTTCACTAATATGCAGCTGGCGAGGCTTTGTCCAGTTTGGCAGAGGAAAAGGGGTCCCTCCCCCACTTTAAGGGGTCCCTCCCCCACTGCCATGGCTAGTAAAGGGGAAATGGGGGAAGTTTACGAAGATTGAGCAGGGAAGAAGGGAAGCACAGGTCAGGGAGACTCTGCGCTTCCTGCTGCCCAGGAGAGAGAGAGAGAGAGTGAGTGTGTGTGGGGGGGTGTATTTATACCTAGTGCAGCCCTGAAAAGCCTCATGTGATCAGACTTGGGTGGGCAGCACCCATCCACTCATGAAATCACCAAAAGGAGCAGGTTTCCTCAGGATCCACTATGGGCATTACTCTAGTTGTCCTTTTCTTTGGGAGCTGAGAAGGACCTTTTCTCTCACCACCAGATTGGCCAACCTGAGGGTTGTGGGGTTTTGTTTTGTTTTTTGGTTGGTTGTTTTCTTTTGCGGAGTGGGGAAGGGGAAAGGAACAGATTGTTGGGTTTTGTTTAACCTTCTCCACAGCAGGCTGTGGTAGTGATTGAGGTTATAATTTTGCAATTTAGTAGGTTAAAACTAGTGGTGACTGGCCAGTGCAGGTACTTGTTATGGCAGGGATCCAGCTATTGGATAAAAATGGTTGGAAAAAGATTTGAAAGCCAGCATTCCTTAAGGGAGCTGAGGAAGGGGTGTTTGCCATCCACTACCAGTTTTAAGTACTAAATTGCAACATTATGAGATATAACCTAACCCCCCATCCCAGTCCATTGGGTCCCAGAGCTGTGGAGGGGAAGGCAAAAAAAACCCCAAAAAATCCAAACCCCACCTGGCCTTGGCCAACGTGGTGGTGCGGGAAAATATTCCTTTTATAACCCTTCATCCAACAGGAGGGTCATAGGGGCCCAGCAAGGGACTGGCTTGGACAAGGTTGGGGATTATGTGGCAATGATTAAGGAATGAAGATGAGGTGCACTGTACAACTTATTGCTGGGTACTTTCAGATATTTTAGGTGACTAAAGTTGTGGCCTAATTAAAGCAAATTAATTGCCTCCCAGCTTCTGGAGTGGCTGGACAAGTGCTGAGTTCCTTCTTAGGTACTGAGCTTGTAGCCATCCCCATGGCCTCCCTCTAAGCCCCACATTTTGTCCCATCTTAAAATTAATGCCACCTTGAAGCTGGGGGAATAACATGGACAAGGCTAAATATACTGCTTTGGCAACTTTGCCTGTGTTAGGACTTGGTTGGCCAGAAGGTGGTACTGATGCACAACTTGACAAGTTTCTCCCTTGCCTGAGCTACATTAACTGTTCATGCTCGGCTTAGCTGGGATCTGTGACTTGGGTTTCACTCTTATCATCCCTCAGCTGTGAAGCGAGCTGAGCTCAGCCTTCATCCTGCTTTTCCAGCTTGTAACAGATTTCACATGCATTGTCTTGTCACCTGGCTACGTCAAGGCTATAAACACAGCTTCCTAAGATTTCTTCTAGATTGGGAATGGGGGTGTCATAAATATAAAGGGAAGGGTAAACCCCTTTGAAATCCTTCCTGGCCAGGGGAAAGCTCCTCTCACCTGTAAAGGGTTAAGAAGCTAAAGGTAACCTCGCTGGCACCTGACCAAAATGACCAATGAGGAGACAAGATACTTTCAAAAGCTGGGAGGAGGGAGAGAAACAAGGGGTCTGTGTGTCTGTCTTTGTCGGGGATAGACCAGGAATGGAGTCTTAGAACTTTTAGTAAGTAATCTAGCTAGGTATGTGTTAGATTATGATTTCTTTAAATGGCTGAGAAAAGAATTGTGCTGAATAGAATGACTATTTCTGTCTGTGTATCTTTTTTGTAACTTAAAGTTTTGCCTAGAGGGGTTCTCTATGTTTTTGAATCTAATTACCCTGTAAGATATCTACCATCCTGATTTTACAGGGGGGATTTCTTCATTTCTGTTTACTTCTATTTTTATTAAAAGTCTTCTTGTAAGAAACTGAATGCTTTTTCATTGTTCTCAGATCCAAGGGTATGCAAATTGGTGAGGCTTTTTATCCAGCATTTCCCAGGAAAGGGGGGGTGCAAGTGTTGGGAGGATTGTTCATTGTTCTTAAGATCCAAGGGTCTGGGTCTGTAGTCACCTAGGCAAATTGGTGAGGCTTTTTACCAAACCTTGTCCAGGAAGTGGGGTGCAAGGTTTTGGGAAGTATTTTGGGGGGAAGGATGCGTCCAAACAGCTCTTCCCCAGTAACCAGTATTAGTTTGGTGGTGGTAGCGGCCAGTCCAAGGACAACGGGTGGAATATTTTGTACCTTGGGGAAGTTTTGACCTAAGCTGGTAAAGATAAGCTTAGGAGGTTTTTCATGCAGGTCCCCACATCTGTACCCTAGAGTTCAGAGTGGGGGAGGAACCTTGACAGGGGGTGGGGTAAGCGAGTGATGTTTTCAGCAAAACTGGGTCTTTCCACTTCAGAGATGCAGCACACACACTGAAAGATGTTAAATAAAATTTGCATCAAACATGCTCTTTCAGAAGGGATAATATTAGTTTTGCGATGGTGCAGTGAACTGAAATTACAGACCCATAAAATTGCACTAGTAAACCACTTTAGAAAAACCATCTTGAAATGTACAGAGATGCTGTGATGTGGAGGCTGACTGCAATTAGCTAACATCACTGTGGATACAGACTTGCAAAACCTACCTCACTGTGCGTTCAGACCTGTGGCTCTACAATTACAAAAAAAGTCTTAGCGTGATCAACCTCCAATTACAGCCTTTTCCATATTAACCCTCTGCTAGTCCCCTGTCCTGAATCGTCAGACAGCAATAAACCTTGCCAGTCAGAAATTAAACTCCTATTTTCTTTTACAGGAAACCTGAAAGTGATAATGTCAATCACACAACTCCAATTGGATTTTTCAATCAAAAGACCACTATTCCTGCTCTTAAGCTGTTACTGACTGGTGTTCCTGTCAAAGGCAGGCACCAGGACACACAATAAAAGAGCAATTAGAAACTTGGAGACAAATGTAATGAAGCTAGACTATGGGCTGACTGTTTATGAATGACAACAAGCCAGAGCTTAAAGCACCAAAATGTAATTACATCATTTATAAGGCTCTGAGGTGTTTCCATTGATCAGATAAATAGCCAAGGGCCCAGCTTCAAAGACACAAAACACCACTCCTAATTGTGAAATTGCTGTTTCCGATGCACATTGTAACCAGACAAATGGCTCCTTGATGTAAAGTGGATGAGTGAAGGGCCTAGTTTTTCATTTTATGCCAAACACGTGAAAGAGACTTTGGGAACTGAAGAGAGCCAGGCATCATGCCTGCCCCATGGAATGGGGGGGTTATGCAACTTTATGGGCAAATCTTTCTCTAGACACCTGTTGATCAATCACTTGAACAACAGTTGTAAGGACTTTGAACAACAGTTCCTGTGTTAGGGCCAGGTTGCGGTCCATGCAGGGGAGGGAGGGGGTGTAAGGCCTGCCCCCAAACACCCCTACACTTGACACCTGCATTGTGTGTGAAGCCCCTGTCCCACTCCCCAATCACAGACACTATGGTGGCCACTGGCCAGTGCAGTTATATCAACATGCTCGGCGAAGCAAGCTGTGCCAGGCATAGAGCTGGGGCAGATTGTGCCCTCTTCCTCCCCCTCCCCCCCCAGCAAAGGAGGAACAGCAAACCAGATTGTAAAAGCTTTTACGAGGGAACACCCGTCCAACCCTATATTTATTAACAGGTTTTTTTCCAGCAATGGTGAAATTATTAATTTTCCTTGTGTGCCTGTGATAAAGGCCCCCCTTGCTCTCACTGGCAAGTTGAGCCTAAATTCAGCAGCACACCTTGGCATGCCCTCCTCTCTGCCCTGCTCCACCAGCCCTGATTCTGGCAGCCTGTTATGGCAGGCACCCTGACTCATTGGTAGTTCTGCAGCAGCGTCAGGTCGAGTCAAGACGAGAGACTTGCATTGCATTCAGCGTGCCCTGAATCGTACAATCAATTCAGCATTTCTTGGGCTATTGATTTGGATAGTAAATTCAATGACATTTTAATTTCAGAATGTTTCTCCATCATTTCTCCTGCTTCCAACCTCTTCAGATTTCAGTGCAGGATGCCGATGATGCACAGCTGCTTTAGAGAAGCTGTCAAGGGACAAGTGGCACTGAAGGCACTCAGAAAAAAGCAGGGGGCTGAGTTTTTGTAGCAACAGGGAGATGATATATCATTCCCTCTCCCTTGTGGGCAGGAATGGAGATGATCTGTAATGGTGTGTGTGTGTGTGTGGGGGGGGGGGGTTTGAACATTTCACTCCCCTCCTCCCCCCACTCCTGCCACTCAGCAATATCTCCCCCTACAGATCTATCATTGCTGAGCACAGTGACGGACACACACTTCATCTAGAGCTTTCTGTACACCTATCAGCAGTGAGCATTCAAATTTTGACATTTAAATTGTCAGATTTCAAGGTTAACATTCTGAGACCCACTGTTGCCCTTAGCTAATATGCACAAAACTTCCAATGTGTGTCCACTGAGAATTCGGCACCAGGGCTAGCTCCAGAGAGGGATTTAGTCACCTAACCCAAAATTTAGATTCTCAAAGGTATGCTCAGCTGCAGCCCAAACCTGTAGGTGCCTAAACTCCCTAGGCACCCAAGTTTCCAGCCATAAAGTCCCCTAGGTGTCTCCATTTCTGCTGGTGTGCACTTACAAAACTGCTCACATCGGATGGTGCTGAGAAGCCAGGCCCCTCACTCACACATAAGCTCCAGCAGAAACCTCAACCCCTCTGCCTTGCTCATCTGCAGGGCCCAGTCCAGTAGGTATTCGCAGCATATGCCTAGAGGCCTATAGCACTCCCTTAGGATGGGGGAGAACCAGGTTCAAAGTCTTTCTCTGCCTGGCGTGGAGCAGAGACCTGAAGAGAGGTATCACCCCGTCCCAGGGAAGTGCTCTAATCACTGTGCTGTAGGGTATTTTGGGGTGGGTTTCTCTCACTCTCTGCCGTTGAAGGGGTCAGGTCCCAGTCCCTGCTCCCCTTACTATTTAATATTTCATACAAAGTGGAACATACAAATTTGAAACCGGGTCTCCCACATTTCAAGTGAACGCTCTAATCACCGGGCTCTTGCGTAGGAAGGGGATGCCAGCTGTATCACCTCTTCCTCCATTCTTAGCCAGAAAGGAAGGACCTGGCTTCGGTGTCCAACTCCAGGAGAGGGTTCATAGCTGTGAAGCAGAAATACATGCCTCCTCCCCAGCCCAGAATTAGGCACCTTTGAGAGTGGGCATAGCTGTGAACCCGCTCCTGGAGTTGGGCACCTAGGCCAGGTCCTGCTCAGCGTGCTAGCTTCTGTGAATCCCCTCCTTAGGCACCTAACTCTCTCCACATCTCAGGGAGCCCAAGGGCCTATCTTGTGGCTGAGGATTCCAGTAGGTGACAGGGGGCCTGAAGTTAGCCCTTTAATGCCTCCTTTGTGGATCTAACCCTTGGTTTAGGCTGCCTGCAAACTAAGGCTGACAGTATTGCATCAGTTTGTGTTGAGGGTTGTCTCTGCAACCATATGGTCTAGAAATGGGCGGGGGAAGGAGAGGAAAAGAGGAGAAGCAGGGGGGAAGTTGAATTAAAGTTTATATTCTTCAATGGGAATGGATTCCTGAGCTAATTGCACAAGCCAGAATTGTGAAAAACGTGCCTGCTATAAAATGTTATCTGCTCCCTCTGAAATGGCTGTCAGGCTTCCTGACAATACCAAGTGTGACTGAGCTGTCACTAATACGGGTCAACAAGGTGTCACTTTTAAAGCCCTGTCCACACCAGAATCTGGTGTAATAGCGCCAATGACACAAAAAGCCTTAGGATACACTGGTCATGGACTGGCTTGCTGGTTTTTTCCATGCTTTTCGAGCCTAGGTCAAATTCTCCCCCCCTCCCCTGATTTGTACAAGTTGTGCTGTACACACCGCAGAGCTTATTTTCTCACAGATTTGCCAGGAGCGATGGCTTCTTCACCAGCAGTATCGCCATGCTGTTAACGTCTTCAGCAGCACCTCTAGAGGCCTCCTAAGAACACGGTGCTAGTTAGCTCATATAGGCGTCTGTACACTCGTGCCCGGCCAGAGCAACGAGATATGGCTGCAGCTAGAGGCCAGGATTCAGAACGGGACTGTGATGCTCAGAACCGCCCACCTTTGCTTTCACGAGCTGCATCAAACTGTCAGTGCCTTAGACACACTGCTTCCCGAGCCTACAGCTCTGCCCCCCGTGACGCCTTTCTTGGAGTGGCAGGGGCAGGGCAGCAGAATGGGGCTGCCTTCTCTGCCCCAGGAGTGACAGCAGGCCCTCCCCCACCTCCACTTCTCTTTCCCTCACCCCATGAGACAAGGGGGGCAGCACTTACCTCAGTAACCAAGCAGAGGCTGCTTAGGTGAGTGGGCCAGGCCTATCACACTTTGCTCCTGCCACACAGTTCTTTGCTGGGATGGTGTCCACAGGTCCCCCAGAGCAGGGGGTCTTAGAGTTGCCTGGGGCAGCTCACACCTATCAGTGCTATTGCCTCAGGCTCTCTGCAGACATCATTGCATCAGTTACTTGCTTTTATTAAAATGAAAGCTGAGATTCTGATATAATCACGTGACTCCCAGGGCTGGGGCCCTTCGCACAGGCAAATGTTTCCTATGTCTCAATCCAGGCCGCTCATGAAGCAGCACTGCTATTGTAACCAGAGAGCAGCTATTAATTTATAATTATGAATTGTCCCCAATCATCTCCCCCTAAAACTCAAAATTACTGTTATGAAAAGCCAAGAGAATCCAGTGAAAAACTAAACAAAAACAAATAAGAATCACAGTGTGAAGATGAATACAGATGATTTCAAGATGCAGTACACCCCAGCTTCCTTGACAGACACGGGTGGTCAGAAGTAATTACAATAACCTAAGGATTACATTAGCAGAGAATTGTTTCAATGAAAATATGCATTCCTTCTGTCATGGCCGGGTTTGAAACAAACAAGGGAAAACTAGAATTCCCAAATACCTGGCTAGTGTAAAACTGATGTAGCTCCTTGCTCTACTGAGAAATCTGTCCACATCTTTTCTCTAAGAAAGATTTCAGACTCATCACCTAGTTCCATGTCATTTTGCCACCTACCTTCCTGTGTCTTTTAAATCTGTCCCACCCGACAAAGCCACACAACCCTCTGAATCAGAACTAGCGAGCACAAAAGTGTAATGACAAAGTGCAATCTGGAAGTTCGTGTTAAAGAGTTATGCTATGTTACTACACTAAGTTTTATAAAAACTTATGATCATTTTGAGGAAACCATAATGGCTGGAGAATGAGTTTTTGGATCCATCAATTAGGTCCATTTTCCATTTAGCTTAAATACCTGGATTAGGACTGTTTGATTCATTTACTTGTGTACATTTGTGAAACAGCTCTTGCACTTTCATAAAAATGATCAACAATGTCCAACTAGCTCTGTGGATTTCAGTGGGGCTACATGGATTTGTAACAGCTGGGGACCTGGCCCCACACAGTTCATTCATTTTAGTGTCCTACTGTACTTGTTGAACCATTTACCAGAAGTTTTCACAAGGATCATTTAAACTAACATGGTTGCTTTCTGCTCACTATTACCACAATACAGTTGTGCCTAGATGGTGAATTGTTCTAAAAGCTCTTTAAGTTTGTATTAATGTATTTAATACTCTTCCTTCTTTGCTGCTTATATTAAAAAAGCTGTAAGAAAATAAAATATTGAACATGACATTGAGAAGAACCAATGGGCAACTTGTTGGACAAGAAAGATGAGTTATCCCTGCCAAGGGTCATGCTGGAAATGTTGGGGGAGAGAAGTAGGAAGGAGTGACTAGAGGGAAGAAAAAAAAAAGCATTCATTCAGACAAACGCCGGACAGAAACCACTTCCACAATTCAAAGAGGCAGCAGACCAACTGACTCCTGAATCAGAAGCAAGATGGCTGGAGAAGAAAGTAACATACGTGCTCAAAGTCAGACAGTAAGCATTAGAGGTTAACTAGCATATGGTTTCTTTTAACCACCAGTGAAAAAACACAGTCTTTTTAAAAACTTCCACAATACCTTATATCTGCAGCTCTTGCATAGCCAGGCAATCATATGCTTATAGGTTTCATAGCCCAGTTACACCCACACAACTATAAAACAAACTTACCACTCTTTATTCAAGAGGCTAGCATTCGTTGTTAGTAATAAACTAATAACCCTTCTGTCTGGTCTTAACAGAGGGAGGCTGTGAGGCTTAATTAATTCATGTTTATAAAGTTCTATGTTCTTTGTGATGTCCTGTGATAAAAGTGCAATGAATGAAAGTGCAGAAAAATTACAAGTATTTACTATTACATACTGTAAAATACTTATGCGAAAGATGCTAAATAAAGGAAGAAGGGTGCTAGGGGTTGTTTGATCTGTAACACAAATTAATCTCATTTGCTACTGTTGTTAGGACTAAAAAAAGTCTGAAAAATATAAGAACAGTGAGCCAAACGCAGGTCTGTGTAATGGGTGCAATTCTACTGACTTCACTGGACTTGCACCTTCTTACACCAGGACTGAACTTGACCTAGTATGTCTGAAACCCAAGCAGCCTAGTGAAATTATTAGTCAAAATGAAGCCACACTAATTATATCTAACACATTAAAAATGGGTCACACTTGCTTTGACGCACAGTAATCAAAGTTAAGCCTTTGTGAAAAGGACACATTTGCTTAGATAGTCTCAAAAGTTCTAGCAATGTCTAGAAAACCTGTTTCTACTCACTGTATGGATGGATGCCTGAGTAGCTAGAAGTATTCAAATCTCGACAGGTGATCTTTATTGTAGATTAATCTTTCAATGTAAAATCACTATTTCCTGCATAGCCACCCAGTCAATCACAATGCAAGAAAACGACAGGTGTATTCATTTGTAAGGACGTGCTTGTGAGTTATGTATCCAGTTATAATGGAAGGAAAAGCTAGCTACTGTGCAAAAGGATGGCCAACACAAACCTCAACATATATCAGTAGTGAACACCTGTAGGCCCAAGGTTGGAGCACAAATGTATTTTTGTCAATCACAAGTTTCATATCATTTTCTTTTAAATATCTACACTGGCCAGTTCCTCAGCTGGTCTACATCAACATGAAAGCCACCTGAAATTGATCTCAACGGAGCTATGCTGACTCCCACCAGCTATCCCACTATGGAGTCAACTTTTATCCATTTCACAGAGCACCTGACATTCTCTTCCACAGCCTACAGACCTTCCAGAATTACACTGAGCTGCAGCTTTCTCTCCCTCCAGCAGTGATCTATCAAGACATCTAGTGCAAGTCCATTAGCTTAAACAAGCCTCTTCCTGCATTTCTGTGTTGTGCCGGAGAACGCTGGTAGAGTTCCAAAGTTGCGTAAAGTGCTGAAGAGTCTTTTTTAAATTATGCCACAATATTTGCAGGGAACGGTATAAAGCACTAATTCATTAGTGTTACAGATATTGGATCAGTGATACTCTGATCCAAACTACAGTTAAGCAAATACATTCATAGAAAAGAAAGTTTAAACACTTTTTCACACCTCTTGATTTAAGACTGGCGTTCTACACATACACACAGAAGCACGCCCTGGTGTTCATTGCTCATTTTCAGAGTGTGCCATTGAGTGAGTGCTTTGCCCGGATTCTCTACCTCCAATGTTTAAAATGTGACTGAGCACTAGTTCCTAGGGAAAACTGTAGCCCTTGTATTTTAACACAGGATCCATGTACTGTCCTGGGGAGGAAAAAAAGATTCCCAAAATTGCAAATGGTCAATGCATAATTGCCAAGTGAGGTTGCTCTCTCTGCATCAGCTCAGAAATATGCACAAGAAGGCATGTTTTCAGGAGAATATGGTTGTTTATTTGTCTGCTGCACATAAATTATAGCCCCATGACCCACATTCATTCTTTACAGATTACAATCAAAAGGCTTCTTTTTAAAGAGCTGGTAACGAACAGGGCAAATGATACACACACACTTACTGTATATATTATACAATATACAGAAAAACTCTCACAACAAAGCATTTGGTATTTTCTGTCAATGACAAACCTGTTTCAGGATTCACCTATGGCAGGTGTTTAAGGGCTTGATCTGAAGTTTTTCTGACTACTTCAATGGGAGCAGGATTGGGCCATTCCAGCTCAAAGCAGCAGTACCCAGCAGTTAAGAACATAAGAACGGCCCTACTGGGTCAGATCAAGGTCCATCTAGTCCAGTATCCTGTCTTCTGACCGTGGCCAGTGCCAGGTGCCCCAGAGGGAATGAATAGAACAGGTATCAAGTGATCCATCCCGTCGCTCATTCCCAGCTTCTGGCAAACAGAGGCTAGGGACACCATTCCTGCCCATCCTGGCTAATAGCCGTTGAGGGACCTATCCTCCATGAATTTATCCAGTTCTTTTTTGAACAGTTATGGTCTTGGCCTTCACAACATCCTCTGGCAAGGAGCTCCACAGGTTGTTGTGTGAAGAAATATTTCCTTTTATTTGTTTTAAACCTGCTGCCTATTAATTTCATTTGGTGACCCCTAGTTCTCGTGTTATGAGAAGGAGTAAACAACACTTCCTTGTCTACTTTCTCTATACCAGTCATGATTTTATAGTTCAGAATACAATGCCAATGATAGTGTATTCAAATGAAACTGCAAGGAGAAATTAAGTGGCATAATGCAGTTACACACAGATGGGATGGATTTGTTTGCCCAAGTTCGGAAGAGCTATGAAGCTGGGGGGAACCCTAAGACTTATTAAAACAAATGCTGGCTGCAGTCAAGGGCATTAGCAGTAATTAAACAAAAAATGCTCAAGTTCAAACAGACTGATTGGAGACCATTGCAACTGCAGGAACTATTTTAACCCTGAGGCAATACTGTACCACTAGTGCACTAGCAGCTCACTCCTATTTATATTACATACTACATAGTAAAAATGTGCTAAAGCAATGGGCAGGCCTGAGCACTCCAACATTATAAAAACAAAGGAAGGCATCAGAAGAGAGTATCAGTAACTTGCTCACTTAGGCCCAAACCTGCACTACTGATGTAACTGGAAGTTTTACCATTGATTTCAATGGCACCATTTTTTGGCAACCCCATGCCCGTGGGTCAGAGTGCATGACTGCAACGCATCTGAGACGCGCAAGACATTCTGGGCAGTGGAACAGGCTAAATTACATGATGCACTCTATATACCTGCCTCACTTTATACAATAATAGCATTGACATGTCAGTTGAGATTGTAGTATTTTTTAAAAGAGCATCCTGAGACACTGACCCAATCCTGCAAGGTTCTGAACATGCTCAACTTGCACTGAAGTCAATGGGCCCCATCTTGTCGGCACTGAAATCAATGGCAAAACTCCAACTGATTACGCTGAGTACAGGCCCAATATAGTTGAGAGTTCTCAGCAACCCATAATAAATAAAATATAAACAATAGGAAAAAATCTAAAATATATAGTGACATAATAGAGCCCCCAAACTGCGAAAGAGACAAATTGAAATACAGCCACTAAAACAACTTACCTTTTCCACAGCTATCAACAATCACAATGTTTTAAAGCCCAATCTCATGAGCCTGTCAACACTTTGCAGGACTGAGTCCTTATTCTTGGATCCATTTTACATATACACAATGGCCTATCCAGCATGCAGAAATACACTACACACAGACCGCAAATACCTAAGGAGTTAAGACTTTCTAGCCTTTCATCTTGGTGCTAAACAATTTTAAATTGCTGCTGAGTCAGACTATATTTTGGGGCATTCTTGTCATTACAGAACACTGTTATGTTTACTATGGTCCAAAGCCATTTCATTAACCAGCTGTTCTACAGATGACTGAATCGCTGCCTTAACAAGGGAAGCAGCAGTTTCTATCAGAAGCAATTCATACTGTTCTGAAGTTCCGTGTTCCTGATCACTAAGACCATTGGGTGACTGAGCAGGAGAACCGACTTTAGCCTCCCTCCTGGGGCCACTGCCTGCTACTACGGCCTCTTTGCGATTAGAAAGTTTACTGAAATTGAGGTTCCCACTTATTTTTTTATTCACCTTTTGCTTATGTTCACATGAAATTGAGGACAGTTTGCAGTCCTGGTTCGACTCCTCTTCATCAGGCTCATCATCTGCTTCAGTAATTGTAATCACAATGCTCACTCCACTGGCATCCTTGTTTTCTTCTAATTTCAATTGTTCATTTAAACAGCTCTGCACACTTACTGCATCATCTTTAAATGCCGATTGATTGAAACTCATTATTCTCTCTCTCGATTTACAGTCTTCACTAGCATTTATGTTCCTTCCAGACTCTCTACATTCAAGCCCTGTGTCATGGATGTTATTTATTTCTTGTACCTCTGTGGCTTCAGCTACTCTATCTGGCAGGTCCTTAGAAACATTAGCGCTAAGGGTGGTATTGAGATCAACTCGCTGGTTTGCTACAAGTGTATGTTCAGGAGTTTCATGTAGGCTCTTCTGGTGTAGCTCTTCCTGGAGCATTATAGCAACTGCCTCTGAATTTGCTATTTCAGACTGAACGACGCACTGTGTGTGTTGATCAATGTCTGGTCTGGACTCTACCAAAAGCGCATTCTTCCCAGTGGAATTAAGTGAGTTCCTGTCACTTTTTTCAGATGCTTGGCTGAAGGATTGATCCATGCTAGATTTGACTGTTATTGCCAAATTCTCTGGTTCACTGTTAGCTTTATTCAAAATGCCCATCAGTTCATTTGCTTTAACACTGCAATCTGATTCTTCTGTTATTTCAGAATGGCTGGGTTTTTTCTTGCCTCTTGAGAACCGTATACAGGGAATTTTAAGCCCAGAACTAACCTGATTCTTTGGAAAACTTTGCAAGCCAGGATCCTCAGCATTTATCTCCAGTTGCACTTGAGAATCAGAGTGTGTCTGCTTCCTTGAAGATTTTGACCTTCTCTTAGGTGTCACTAGACGTTTTATAGTTGTCCAGGTTCCCCTTGATGACTGAGATTGGTTGGAAACTTCCCCTTCTCCAGGGGCTGCACTGATGGATTGGCTTGTATGTTTCAAGGTTACAGAGTCTTCTTCACAGACACCTTTCATCTCCAATGCCTTCTTACATGGCTTCTTTCTTTTCTTAAAACAAAACATTGTGAGTTTTTCTGCCTGTTCTTCAGTTGAAGAGCACAGTTTTGCTGCACTAGGATTTTCTGATTGTGCTGTGTTTTCCATTTGAATTTCTTTAGCTGCCTTCTCCATATTTGTGGTCCTGCCTTCTAATTTCTTCATATATTTTTCTTTTCTATTAACCCATCAGATAAATTAATTGCAGGTAAGCTCAGAGTGCAGTTCTTTGAAATTTCATCCAAAAAACATGAAATTACTTTTGTGAACTGACGAGGTGTTGTGCAAAGAAATGTTCTGATGGACTTGTTACACTACATTTATATTTCCACTATGATTTTTTTTCTTACCTGTCCTGAGAGAAAGAAGACTGGATAGATTATCACACACTTTACTGCAGTTTATCAAATAGGCTCACTTTCATCTCTGGGATGGCCAACCTGAAACACTACTTGATACGAGGATATTATTTCAGCAACAGTTGGACTTTTTTTAAATGGATGTTAAATCAGATCAAGAATTGACCGTTTTCATTTTATGATGGGCATCAATCAACAACTACTACTTGCTAATATGTTCATTATTTCACATTCTTTGAGCAATTGTATTGAAGTGATATTAAAAAAAAAAAAAGAAAAAATACACCAAGCGGCCTTATTTTGCCTCCAGTGATAGGGTCAGCTGTTTTTCCTCTTTCCTTCTTTGCATTTCATTTGCTTTCAATTCATATTGCAAGGTTTGCCATTTATGTTGAAAAATATGGCATAGGCTTTCATCTCTCGAATTGCTTCATATGTATCTGCAACAAAACAAACAAATGATGAAAAACGTCATAAAAATGGATATACAATTTGTGTTTATAAGAACTGGGTAATTTTTCAATTTCTAAATTCCGTGCTCTGTGTCCTGATATACGTGTGCGCACGCGCTATTCTATGCTCAAATACACCCTTGTAATCAATGGGAGCTGTGTTTCAATATATGAAGGCAAAATGGGGTTTCAAGAGTGCCACTCTAGTTACACAGGAGAACTACCACACGAATCTTGCATATATATGAATTTTTATGTGGGTAGAAAGGGAAGTTTATTTTTATATTTCACTTGTTAGGAAAACGTTTTTCCCATGAGAAACACTTTCCCCTACTGACCCATACACACTCATAATTCCCCCAAGGGAAATTCTGAATTGAGATATCAGATGTTTTTATTCTTAATGCATAAGATGATCATATGCAGCTCCATAAAATATAAAATGGAGGGTTTGAGAGTTACAAAAGAGAAGCTTCCTTCATACAGTTTGGTTTATTTACAGTGTGTGCAAGTGTTCCATGGCAACCCCACTTTCACAGAACACATGTTCATCATAAAATGTATGTAACCCTTCCGAACATTCCTGAATATAAAGATACAAATACACATTATACCACACTGACATACTTCTCAGTGAGTACATGGGATCCTCTCTCCTTGGATAACTCTGGGAAATTCTTTTTTGAAAAATATTTTCTTTTTTGTCCTACTTTTTAAAAAACACTATTGTACGTATGTTTTAAAAAACTAAACTTCTAAATGCAATAATTTACTTATCTAGTATGCATCCGATGAAGTGAGCTGTAGCTCACGAAAGCTTATGCTCAAATAAATTGGTTAGTCTCTAAGGTGCCACAAGTACTCCTTTTCTTTTTGCGAATACAGACTAACACAGCTGTTACTCTGAAACTTATCTAACATTATTTGCTGTGGCTTAGGGATGCAACATATAAAAATACAAGCAAAGCAATGCACCGATATTTTATTTTATTATGAATCAAGTCACTGACATGCAATCAATTTGTATATGGGCAAAAAATAATGTTTTGCCACAATTATTTGTCAATCTTTGCTTTCCCCTAAACCTTACTCTTGAGACCACATGTGCTATGGAGACTATCTGCAATCCAGAATATGGAATCTGTAACTGACACAAACACTGATTTTGGAAAGGAGACCCAGACCAGCATTCCTTAATCATCATTAGTTTCCCCCTGCATCAACATTACTGTATTTCTGGCTGGAAAGACAAGGAAATGTATCTGTCTGAAGAAAACAGCCAAGAGACGATTAGGTTTCTTCTCCAGTCTCATTCTCTTTTTTTATTTTTTAAAGCAGGATGCCCTGGGATCACTTCATGACATTGCTCACATCATTGTGCAATTCTAGATCAAATGACACAGTAAGCATTACATCTCAGTGCTTTCACCTCTTGTACACTCCATGTGCCTGGCAATTTATTTCTTAAATGGCAGAAAAAATGGATGCTGATTATTAGCAATCTTCAGGCTAGTGGAGTCTGAAACTGCACAGAATGAGAATTACAATGTGCTTAGTACCTTACTGAATTGAAGCCTTAATCAATAACCCCTGTTCTGAATGAATCTTTCTCAGTTAATTTTTTTTAAAACAGAAAATAAAGGAAATAGAAATGTTCAAATTACAGAAAAAGCCTTAGGATATCCATGCCAGCCAACAGACCCAGGCACCCACAATATAAACACCTTTGATTTAATGCAGGTTTCTTTATATGGTCTCCAAATCTCTGGAGGTTTCTTAAGCTATAGTATTTGCAATGGAAATGGAAACATTTCTGGTAGTTTGCAAACACTTTTTCCCAACAAATAGGTTCACCTTACATAAGACTGATGCTATGGCCAAAATTTTCAACAGTGTTGCTAAAAGTTCAGCTCCTACATCATTATTCAGACAACTAACCAGGTGGGCTGACTTTCAAAGGTGCTGAACACTCCCAGCTCCCATTGTGACTAATAGCTGTTGTGGGTGCTCAGCACCTCTGAAAATCATGTCATCTATTTCAGAATCCTAAATATGGATTTATTTCTCTAACTTTCAGCCCAGTGTTTGAAAACGTTGGCCTTTGTCTTTATGATGCTATGGTACTCACCAAATCTTCAGCCAAAGCTTGCATCAACTGTGATGTGTTACCCTGCCATACACAGACAGGGAAAGTCTTTCTAGGGAGCGATTGATAACGAAAAGCCTAGATTCCAGCACACTAATGCAAGAGATCCATTAGTAATAATCCGCTACATAGGGCAAGCAGGAAATGACAGAGATTGAAAACTTTTGCCTGTAAAGAGATCTATCAGCTCCCTTGTGGAAAGGAAGAGAGGCTGCCGCAACACAAGTCACCTGTCTCCTTCGTGTGCCAGCCACCGTAATGAAAAATGAAGCCAGAGGCAAAGAAATAGATGGGGCGGGGGGGGGGGGGAGGAGAGAAGAAACATTCTCCCTCTGATTTTCCGTGTGAACAGTTCCATCATCCGGAGCCGGGGTCTGAAGCGCAACAGGGCTGGCTCGGCAGCAGAGGAGCTGAGCCCCAGTGAATCTTCTCCGGCTTGCCTCATTTTCAGTCTTCTCCCTTTGTGCCTGTTGCCTTCAGGCTTGGCAGGGAGCTGAGCCGGGAAGCGATGTGCCCCGCGAGGCGCTCTCACCCTCTCCCTCCCCTAGCGGCACATCCCCCACCCTCCCCGGGTGCTCCAGGGAGGCTCACAACTCCTCCAGACCAAGGGAGGGCTGCAAAGGTCTGAGGAGGGCGGCTGCCCCTCAGCTCCCCGGCGGCCGCCCCTCAGCTCCCCGGCGGCCAGCGCTGTCCCCTCCCCGTGCTCAGGACTAGCCAGCTCCCTGGACGCGGAGCACAGAGCAACCCCCTCTGCACAGCGGCAGGCGGCTCCGCGCTGAGCCGGGGGCGCTGCACGAACACAGCCCAGCGCCGTCCAGCTTTGCTCCCCGCAGCCCCACGGCAAAACCCGCTCCAGCCCCAGGGCCCCCCGCCCGCAGCTCGGGCTGACGCTGCCCCGCTCCGCCCACGTGGCGTGCAAGGGGCACGGTGCCGGGCGGCTCCCTGACCCACGCAGGCCAGCGGACCCGCCCCAGCCCACGCCCGCTCTCACCTGGCGCCCACGGCCCGCCGGAGAGAGGCGCCCGCAGCCCGCTCCGCCCGCTGCTGCTGCTGCTGCTGCCGCTGCCAGTGCCGCCGCGGGGACTCGCCCAGCCGCCGCGCGGGGGCCGGGAGCCCGGCTCGCCCGCCCCGGGGCAGGGGACGCGCCCCGCTCGAGCCACGCCCCCGGCTCCCGCGCGCCAGCGGCCCGGCGGGGAGGCGCAGAGCCAGCGCGCACGGGGGCTGCGGCCAGGGCGTGGCGGCGGCGGGAGAAGCAAAGGGGCCGCTGCGGGTGGACGAGCGCTGCGGCGGCTGTCTGGAGACGCACCGTGCGGCGCCCCCGCCAAGCCCCGCAGCGCCCAGGACCTCCGGCCCGGCAGGCACCTGCCTGCGCAACCTGCCCCCGCCGGAGCCCGGCTCGCCCCTCGCGCCCAGCCTGTCGCACCTGCTCGGCCAGAGCCGCAGCTCTCCCGGACCGCGGGGACGGCTCCCCCTGCCCCCGGGGGCGGGGGAAGCGCCCCTGGGCTGCACCGCGCCGTGCACAGCCTTGGCAGGACAGCAACACCAACCGCGAAGTTTGTTAGTCTCTAAGGTGCCACAAGGACTCCTCCTTGTTTAGCTTCAGATCCACAGATGCTCTATGGAGAATGAATGCCTCTATGATCCGTCACGAGATTAATGACACTCTCATCAGGTTTGCTTTCAGCCAGTCCTTGCCCAAGAGGGACAAAGCCAGTGTTTAGTTTTTAAAGCAAGGTTGTACAAAAGAACTGGAAGGGTAGGTGGGGGCTAGGAGAGGAAAGACAAGACAGGCTGAAAGGAACAAGATAAAGTTAGTAGAATGGAAGACTGCAAGAGGGAGATGCCATAAGAAGTGCAGCCATGAGATGAAACAAGTATTAAATGTAGAAGCTGACACAAGTTAGTTAGCCTTTAGCTCTGTCTATTCTGGCATCCTGGCTCCAGAAGTGGCCTGTCCAGGATGCCTTAGATGAAGAAGCTCCTAGGGTGCCTAGCCACATGCACTATTAAATATGGGGAGAAAATCCTTCCTGACCCCATGCAAGTGGTCTGGTTTATGTCCTGAAGATTAGTAGTTCTCCTTGGAATGATATTATATAAAGGAAAATTTAAATGCATCTAGGGATTTTATGACAACTTAAGTTACTCTAACTTCACTCTTGTGACAGCCATGTAATTGTTACATAATTATTCTCCTTGCTAGCTTACTATATATAGTGTATGTGTATTACAGATAAGCTCATGTACTGGTTGGTGCATACACCTACATCAACTTTTCTTCCAGTCAGAGCAATTTTTTAACATATGCTAGGTCCAGATCTAACACAAGCATATGGGCCTTGCAGTTTTATGTGGAAAGAATTATCCAAAAATATTTAGCTGCTTGCATAGGCAAGTTATTTTAGCCAACTGACACAAAGAACGGGTGGTCTCACTTCAGATCTTTTACAGTCAGAGTACATCCAAACCCACTGAATAATTCAGGTAATTTATTTTCCTACAGATGATATGCAGTACCCCAGAAAGGAAACTGGATTAAATTTATACAGTGGTGCACTGCAGGCTCAACAGTATTACTGCAATAATCACTTTTACTTGTCAATACTGGGACTGCTGCCATGTACGATCCCGGAATTCATCATAAAAATAACTTCTACTTCATTAATCTCCATGCATATCTTAAAACCCAGGGAACTCTTGAAGGATTTTAGCAATTTATTGGTGTTAATTAGAAGTCTGGCAGTAACTACATTTTCACATTATGAAGTGATTTTTTGGCCTATTGTGACAAACCTTGTTACAGACCATTTCATTCAGTGCTAGGGCTGTCTTTTCTCACCAAAAGGGATTTCAACAAAAGTTGTTACATCATTTACAAATCTCATCCTCGCTCATCAGCCATCTATTGAAAACCACGTATGGAACAGCTTCCCGTACCCAGCCACAGCATGGTGATCCAGTCTCCAAAAAGGCAAAAGTCTATATGCTCCACTGCCATTAACAATTTAGTAGGTAACAACAGAAACACAGATTGTAGGGCTTTCTTAAGACTGGATAGAGTGCAGGTGCCCACAAGAAAAATTCAAAGCAGAAACTAATGGTCAGAAACTTTAGGGTAGGAACAGAAGCAAAGGGATTCTTCCCTACTACCTACTTTTCATTGAATTTGTGCAGTCTGATGGCACATTTTCTCTTTTAATGCTAGCAATAGATTATAGAGTTAAGTGCAATAGGAAGATACAGTGCTCAGACTTTAAGGGATAAGGTGTATCTGTGCTCTAAAACACATTTAAAAACAATCAATTAAGCCCTGGGCTGTTGTAAACACTGTACCAATTGAGAAACTGCAATTTTATTGTTATATTTTAATAAGTAAAAATCACAGAGCTAGAAAGAGGGTATTAAAAACAAGTTTTGTATTTTGCTCCATCTGCAATTATGAAGGGCAAAAGCAATGACCTCCTGAGGTCCCTTCCAACTCTGATATTCTATGATTCTATGAAGGCAATATCATTGAAAAACATCAGTGTATAAGATTTACAAGTTCTTATGCTCACTGAACTAAAAGTTAGCCTGAAATAAAATATTTTAAAATTTATTCCGATTAAAAAAATAAATGCATGCATTTCATTCGTTTCCAAATGCTCCTTTCTCCCAGTCACTTCATGTATTTCATTTTCTCAGCCATATCTTATTTTGTCTTAAATCCGGGGATAACTGAGTTTGCATTACTCATCAAGTAAGCTTCAGGTAGCTAGAAAGAAAAATGAAAACTTAATTACTAATATATATGTATATCTATATATCTAGCATATCAAAGGCAACTTTTAGGAGGAATTACAACCAAATGCCATTGGAAACATATGGCTTCATAGTTAGATGTGAGTAAATCCCTTAACTCAACCCAAAGATTTGCAAGGCTTCTAGCCTAAGTAAGAGACTTACCTTTGGTTAACATTTCTTTTCAGAATAGCCCATTCACCTGTTCTGAGACTGGATCCAAGTCAATATCATAGAAACAGGGCCGAGTAGGAAGTCCTGGCATAGTACTCATCTAGCAGACAGAAGGAAAAGTGTATTAGTGGAGAGAGCCTGGGATTGGGAGTTATGAGGGCTTGGTTCTGTTTCTGGCTCTTCCATTGACTCAAGTGTGACTTTGTACAAATGATTTAGCTCAAGATTTGGCAAAGCACTTAAGCATGTGCTGAAATTTAAGCATGTGCATAGTTCCACTGATTTCAATGGAACTACTCATATGCTTTAATTAAGCTTTGCTGGACAAGGGAATAACTGTACCATGGTTTCCCTGTTAGTAAGATGGGGTGGGGATCTCAATACCTCACAGAAGCGTTGTGAGGCGTTCATGTATGTCTGCATGTCGAGCTGGATGTGTAAATTCTAGCTTGAGGTGACACAGCTGCACTAGCTCTGATGGAGCAAGCGAGCTAAAAAAATAGAGTACAGGCAAGTCTCATCTTACGCTGGGGTTACATTCCGCAGGCAGCGCGTAAAGCGAAAATCGCGTACAGTCAAAATTACATTGAGTGCAATGGCGGGCAGAATCGCCCGCACTACAGGTACAGTATTTAAACTGTTATTTTTCTTTTTTTTTTGTTTTTGCCGACTGCGCAAAGCTGAATTTGCACATGTTAAATGCGTGTAAGATGAGACTCGCCTGTACAGCGTGATGGTGTGAGGGGCTAGTCACCGTGAGCACATACCTGTCCAAGACGTACTCAGCACGGCTAGCCTCTCTCACTGCTGTGGCTACATTCTATTTTTAGCACACTAGCTCTGATCACGCTAGCATGGTGATGTCTCCTCAAGCTGGAAGTTACACCTTTAGCTCACAGTGTAGATACACATAATAAAATGTCAGAAGTGCTCTGAGAGCCAAGGATTGAAGGCATTACCTACATGCCCAGTACTGACTTGGAAAAGAGATGGATTTTAAGACAGAAGCTGGGCTTGCACTGAGGAGGGGAGGGGCAACTCATTTCCACTGGATGGAACAGCCAGTCACATTAAACTGTATGGAAGTTCTGAGAGCTGTTTTAAGTCAGGACAGTGGTGCACTGGCCAGAGTGCAGAAGCTTGCACTACACCTGTCTATGCAAGCCAATGCCATCGCTTGTCAGTTGTCAAGCGCCAACATTCACAAATCCATAGAGTTTAAGGCCAGAAGGGGCCATTAGATCATCTAACCTGACTTCCTGTACCTGACAGCTGTAGAACCTCACCCAGTTACCCCTGTTCTGAGCCCAATAACTTGCGTTTGACTAAAGTGTATCATCCAGAAAGGCAGCCTGTCTTGACTTAGACACCTCAAGAGATGGAGAATCCACCACTCCCTTTGGTAGTGGTTAATAGTCATCACTATTCAAAATCTGTGCCTCCTTTTTAATTTGGCTGCCAAAGACAGACAGACTCAATCATTGGTTCTTATTACACCATACTCTGCTAGGTTAAAGAGCTCTTTCATGGGAATTAAAAACTGAGTACCAAAGTACTTGTGCACTGTAATCATGTTACTGCTCAATCTCATTTTTGCTAAACCAAACAGACTTAGCTGTTTAAATCTTTCTCTGTTTGGTGTTTTCTCCAGCCCTCAAGTAATTTTTGTGGCTCTTCTTTACACCGTCTCCAATCTTTTTTAAGAATTATCAGAACTGTACGTACTATTCCAGTATCAGTCACACCAATGCCACATACAGAGGTAAATCACCTCCCGACTTATACTCACTCCTCCTCCTTTTATACATTCAAAGATAGCATTTGGTCGTTTTGCCACAGCACTGCCCTGGGAGTTAACATTGAGTTGTTTGGCCACTACGGCCCATAAATCCTTTCCAGAGAGCCCCTGCTTTCTAGGATACAGCCCTCCATGCTGTAGGTATGGCCTGCATTCCTTGTTTCTCTACGTATTACATTTCACTTGGCCGTATTAAACCATTCTGTTTAAAATGAGCCAAGGTTACCAAGTGATATAGACCACTCTGTATGACTGCCTGTCCTCACCATTATTTACTTTTTTGCCACTATTTGTGTCATCTGCAAATTATCAGCAGTGATTTTATACTTACTTCCAGATCACTGATTCAAATGTTGAACAGTGTTGGACCTAGAACTCATCCCTATGGGAACCCATTAGAAACACCCCCATTTGAGAAGGATTCCTCATTGATGGCTGCTTTTCGAGATTGATCAGTCACCCCATTCTTATTCCATTTAATGTGTGCTTTACTGATATTGCATAGTGTTATTTTTTTAAATCAAAATGTCACGCAGTACTAAGTAAAACACTTTACAAATGTCTAGGTATATCACATTGATACAGTTGTCTTTGATTGATAAGCTTGTAATCTCAAGTAAACACCTCTTGTAAAGGAAAAACAGAAAATTGTTGAGCATAAAGTTAATCACAGTATTAAAAAATAAATTACACTGTACCCTGAACACAACAGAACTGCAAAACCTGTACATCTCCATAGCAAACCATTTTCTCCATCACATGGATCAGCACAGAAAGATGGGAAAGCATGCAGGATACCAGCTGCAATTATTTCTAATCTGTGCTTCCTAATGTCATAGATCTCATTGGCTTTAAATGATACCACACACTTGTCCACGTACATTGTACTTTGCAGGCAGGCTGGATGAAAAGATGGCTCTGAATTAATGGGGTGGGGGCGGGGAGGAGAGAGAGAGAGAGAGTGAGTGAGTGAATGTGTGTGTGTGAGAGAGACATTAATTGCTCTGTTTCTTCCTTGGGAAGAGCATAAAAAAGGGTGAGTGCTGACTTGACACCAGGAGATTTACAAGAAGATTAAACTTTCCTTTCAAACCTGTGTCCTGGTTTAAGAGGACGTTAAAAGAGCAGCTTCTTCTTTAATACAATAAACGAAAACACTAAAAGGATGTTTTAAGAAGGTTACAAGTGTGGCAGGGGAAAACAGTGGGTCCCCGATCCTGCAACTGACTGTACCTACATGAACCCCTCTATTCACCTGGAAGTCAGTGGGGCTTCACATAGGCACAGGCAGGTGCAGCATCAGGGCCTAAAATAATTCACTCCTTGATGCTCTAGAATTCAAGTAAATACTGTAGCTAACTTTCAGCATGACAATTGTTTGCTATCTCCTAAAAAGACCTCTTCTAGAGCAAAAGGTTACTGTATGTCAGATCTCTTTGTCTATTACTCAGCTTCTTACAAAACTAAATTCACCTTCTAAAATGATACACAAAGAATGTTAGGCATCAGCAGTGTCTTACCGAAAAATTTACAAATCCAAGTTTTTTTTAAAAAAGGACACACTAGCCTGATTTTACCACAAAATTCAGTGCCTTTTAAGTCACTTTGCATCGTTACACAGTACATTAAGAGAATGATCGTCTCTATGAATGTTAATTATTCATATATTTTTATTGTCATTCTGCTGTTCTCAAAACTAGATGTAAATGAGAGTGTGGGGTGTTTTCCTTAATGTAGGCACTGAAAAGCTGAAGAATGCAGAGTGATTATCATTGCTTAGTTACGCATGGAGAGGCACTGAATCCACCCACAGGATTAACAAACAAACAAGCAAGCAAGCAAGCAAGCAAGCAAACAAAAAAAGGCCCAACAATCAAGCACCTATTACATATTACAGGCTAAAAATTTTCAAAAGCACTTAGTAACCTGTTTTCAAAAGTGACCTAGGCTCTCAGAAGCCAATGTCTCACTGAAAGTCAATGGGACTTTGGCTCCTAAGTTCCTTAGGTTCTTCTGAAAATTTCACCCATTTCTAAGTACTTATCTGGCCCAGCATATCATCATCTAAGGCAGTGGTTTCCAAACTTTTTACCTCATGACCCCTCCTTACCTCTGTCCATGGCCCCCCCCCGCAGCCTGCAAGCCGCGGTTAAGAGCCGGGGCCAGGAGAGGGGCCACAGTTGGGGCCGGAGTCACAGCTGGGCTGGGAACCAGAAGCTGAGGCCAGGGCTGCAGCTGGGGGTGGGTCTGTGGCCGGGAGCAGAGCCTGAGCCAGGAATGGAGTCACGGCCAGGAGCTGGGGTTGGAGCAGAGTTGGGGGCAGAGCAGAGCTAAACAGCCTTCCTGGGGGACTGCACCACACAGTCTGGGGTCCATTAATCTAATGGTATGCCTACACTGCAATTTGACACTTAGGAGCTGTTTAATTGCGGTGTAGACATTTGGGTTCAGGCTGGAACCTCAGCTCTAGGATCCTGCAAGGTGGGAGGGTCCCGAACCTCTATACCAACCCCTTGAGCCCACATCAGCTGACACAGGCCAGCTCTGGGTTTTTATTGTAGGGTAGAGACACCCTAATGGGCTTAGACAACAGCCTGAATTCTGCATTCCCCAGAGCTGGATCCTGCAATCATGCCCCTCTAAAGTCAAATGGCTTGGTGGATACTTACACAAGACTGATCTGGTTGCAGGGTCAGGGCCATAATCATAAATCTCCTATTAATCCTGATGTTATTGTGTCTATTAGAGTTAATGTCTTGCGCCAAAAAAATACTTTAGACATTTGGAAAGCAAGACTGATTTTGCAGAACTGACACCATGGGAGAACAAACCAGTTCTATTTGGTTTTAATTTCTGAAAACATCCCTCTCTCATACATCTGATCTAAGATACATACCCCATGGTTCATCTACATTTCAAACTCTCCAAAAGTCATTGGATTAAATTCTGTGTTGTTTGCAATGAATGTAACTAATGATGGGAAAGGGCTCAATTTATCTTTCACTGTATCCAAACACATATGCTCTTTTTAAAGAGGACAGATTATTTAAATGAGACATGACTAATTCCTTCATCACAGGTAATCTAGAAATATTTACACTGCCATGTTCTTCTTGTTCAATCAATGAACCCAGCATTGAGATTTTGGACAGTTACCACTTGCAGCAAGAAGGGATAACACTCTCCATGCCCTATCCACTCAGAGAAACAACATTTAATAGGTCTTCTACCAGCGTCTGCCCAAACAGGACTAGATTCCTCCCCTCCAGATTTTCAGGCACTCCTTTATTGCTGATGTTATTTCCTTGGACATGATTGTCTGTAGCTCCCTTTCACTCTGCGTTGATTACACCAGCCATTTAGGGTGGTGATCCCATCACATTCGTCACTGGATCCTGTTCCCACCCTGGTCATCTCCAGCTGATGTCACTTCCCCACTTTTGTGTGGTTTTTATTGCTGTCTTTTTTTTTTTTCTTCAAACAAACCAACCAATTTGGAGGCAGTGACTGAACCTAGTTTAATGGATTAGATGCAGCTCAAGTTTGAGAAAACTAAACATAATGCCTGTGGTTTAACTTTGTTCACATGGCACCAACACTGTTTCCGCGTCTGTAAGTCGCGACTAGGCCACTGGAGATCAATAATCTTCAAGATGCTCTAGGAACCAAATTGTTGAGCGTGCCTGAGCCATGAAGAATTCAGTGAATTTTAATTAACGACTAAGCACGGACGGTCTGAGCAATGGTAACAATATTGCTCTTTCAGGATACTTAAACTCATTTTCCAGGTTTTTTTGTTTTTTTTCTTGAACTTCAGGGACTGTTTGTTTCTAGTTAAATATATATTTTTTGTTTTGTTTTTTTTAAAGCATGGATTTAAAAGAAACATTCAGCTGTTTAGGGAGGCAGGCAATTTCTTGCTCGTCATGACTGACTGTTTACTCTTCTACTTGGTGTTAAAAATTAATTTAATTTTTTAAGATTTCCTCAAACACAACAAATCTAGTTACAGTGAACTGATTAAGATTCAACCCCACAGATCTAAAGCACTACTCATCATTTCAACTATATTAAAGTCAAGTCTAAGAGCACTAGCGTTACATCTGAAAGGGGGATTCTAGTACTCGAGAATGAGAATAGCACCTAAAATTTGGCAGAGTGCTGGCGGGCACAACCCAAGTCTCCCTCTGCAACTGAAGTAACACACTTTCATCCTGACCTTCCTCACCCTTGCTATTCTGGTCTCTACTAATCAGAGTGAATGGACTCTTGCCAAATTATACTGTGGTTTTACAATGTGGACAAATGTCAGCTAAATCCAAATTCATTTCACTTCTGACCCAGACTAGGTTTGAGCTCAGGTCTCTGGAGATGAAACTGCATTAATATTCTTACTGATACTTGCACAAACAGTACTACTTGGTCAGTGATATTCCACCCTGACAAATCAACCCAGTGAGCCCATGCACTTTTTTCTTCTTTTAAATTCATATGGTTTTAGGGCTACAGCAAGCAAGCTGCTGTTGGCTACAGGTAAGAACATAGGAATGGCCAGACTGGGTCAGACCAACGATCCAGCTAGCCCAGAATCCTGTCTTATGACAGTGGCCAATGCCAGGTGCTTCAGAGGGAATGACCAGAACAGGCAATCACTGAATGATCCAACCCTCTGTTGTCCAATGATCCATCTCTTGATATCCACTCCCAGCTTCTGGCAATACAAGACTCAAGTTTTTAAATTAAAAAACACCAGCAGTTCAAAATTAGGTGAAGATGTTAAAGACTCTTTAGTCCTACCCCATGTATTTTCCTATTTATATCTGATAACTGACTTTACAGTAAGGGGCAGTTGAAATGTGCATCTTCCTATTAAATATATTGCTTCCTTAAATTGGAGAGTTGAAATGCTATTGACTTTCCTGTAGCACTCGGACCTTCCCCTTTCAGTGAAACAGTTATGAACTTTCCCAATTGATTTTTGTCCTTTATTTGGCAAATAGAGCTTGCTTCCTCATTGCCTTATGCTCCCCATTTGGTTTACGTCTTAGTATCAGCAGCAACAATCAACTGTTTGCGGCAAAGCAGGAGGAGGAGCTTACCTTGAGTCTGATGCATTCAAGTAGTTTAACTAATTCTCTGCAGCTGTACAGAGCCTTTAGCTACAGAATTTCAAGGCACTTCACAGTTAGAAACTCCAAGCCACAGAACACCCTTGTGAACTAAGTATTATCCCCATTCTGCAGACAGGGATGCTCAGGGAAGTTAAGTAGCTTGTCCAAGGCCAATGTTATTCTGGGAGTCTTTGCTGTAATTAACATTCCTTCAATCACATAACAAGGAAAGTAATAAATATCCAATTGCATCACTGACTGTATTGTGCACATTGAGTGCTACTTCTAAACAGACTAAATTACTCTGCAATATTACGGAGAAGGAGTGACTGGTGCAGGTGCTGTGCCGGACAGATTAATTACTCAAAGCCCTTCCAATGTAAAATGGGACAGCTAGCAGGGAATTCTCTGTTCGGACCCTGGGAACTCACTTCCTCTCCAGATCTGCACTCCAGGGTTTGTTAGCCTCACGGCATGTTGCATGGCTCCCCCATTTTGCTCTGGCTCATGAAAAAATTGGCACTGGATAGGACTAGGTGTGGGACTTGGCTAATTTCACTATAAATTGGTGTCACTGCAATCGATGCAGCAGCATCGATTTAGTGGGTCTGGTGAAGACACGATAAGGCACTCTCCCATCAACATAGTGTGGTGTAGACACTGCTGTAAGTCGATCTAAGCTATGTCAACTTCAACTATGTAACTTACCTAGTGTAAATTAAATTGACTTACAGCATTGGTGTAGACCAGGCCTCAGGGACCATATGTAAGGTCAGTTAATCTGCCACATTTTATGTTGTTGCTGGATATTGGAATGATCTGGAGGAAATGAGGGGTTTGTTTATTTTAGCATATTTTTAAAAAACTCTCAAGGGCATCCAGCGTCTTGCACAGGCACTCCATTAGGAGCACTATATAGACACATTATTAGTACACTGTGTAAATCTACATGGATAACGTGTACGGTATGCAGAGTTCCCTCTCATAGGATACCAGCAAGAACCACTGATTTAAACCACCAACTGGAATGCACACGCATTTTTTCCAAAACTTCTTCCTTTATGGAGCTGAGGTTTTAACTATGACACTTACCGTTCCTACCAATGGATACAGGAATCCAGCACCTACACTGGCCCTGATATCTCGGATAGGCAAGATAAAGCCTGTAGGCACACCTTTCTTCTCTGGGTCATGAGACAATGACAGGTGAGTTTTAGCCATGCAGATTGGCAGATTTCCAAATCCCTGTGGAAACAAGAAGGGGCAAGAAAATGGGATATAATTTGTAAAGTGCAAAAGTAAAACTTTCATCTAGGTAATCTGCTTCATTCTGCCATTCTTTGGATTAACAGACCATCTTGTCTCTCAGTAACTGCTTTGCCTACAACCTGCATGTTACTGTCAAATCAGTTCTGTATCACCTTTCCTCTTTTCTCCAGTCACTAAGGAAAAAACAAACATTGTCATGGCCAGATCCAAACAGAGAAGAGGTTAATGCTTTTATAGGAATCCAGTATGTAACTAAGCGTTTTTGTGGGGTTTTGTTTGTTTTAATTAATTTTTATTTTAACAGCTCAAAATTAAAGTTCTCAGCCCACCTGAAGTCTTTATCAGATCAATATAATTGCAGGATGTGCGGGACCAGCAATTACACAGCTATTATATGAATGGTCTGTAGAATATAAAGGGACATGTAAGAAATATGAAAAGGGAGCAGCCATACAAATAATTTCACAAACAAATGTTCTCCAAAAGAGAAGTCATTCAAAACATGCAAGACACCAAGAAAACACATACCATCTGCACAGCACTCAGCTTCAAAACCCTTTACAGACATTAACTCTCACACCCTAGCTGCAAGGGATGTAATTATCACCAGTGCCCTATTACAGAAGGGGAAGGAGAGACCAGCTAGGATGGTGACATGACTTAAAACATTGGGTGAGCCAGTGTTTCAATCAGGAGAAGTTCCTAACCAGAACACCACCCTTTTCCCAGCAGCTGTGCCGATTCCCTCCAGTCTTTAGGTGCATGGTTTGATTATCACTGACACTGCCCTTCACATATGGAATTCACATTTTAAAAACTCAACTGTTTAGTGCAAATGTTTTAAAGGGGAAAGACAATGGGCAACAATGACCTGGAGAACTCACCTGCTTAGTGTACACTACAACTTTCTGCTCTGCCTCTGGAGATAGCTCAATGTCCTTTGCCCCATAAATCTGCTGTGCAATAATTCTGATCTTCTCTACAACCGGGAGCTAGAAAAGAGAAACAAGTCAATGATGGCCAGTCTATCAAGGGCTGTGACATCACAGAAGCTCTGCAGTCCTGTACACATCAAGGGACGCGCAACCTGCAACTATTACCCCAATTTCTACTTGCAGCTCTACAACAATGTGAGGGTTTTCAAAACAGGTTTCACTCATCACATTACAGCGGTTTCTTTTGACAGTAGGACCAACAAGACTCATGTATTGTCACCAGAAGCAAGAAAATATGCATAAATATTCTTTAAGCTGAGCTTACATGTTAACCATCCAACCTGGTTACAACAGTGAAACACTTAAGAGGAGTGGTGGTGGGAGGGGGGAATGGTAACTTCTGAAAAAGTCCAAAGCAGTTCTAGGTACTCAGGAAAACAAACAGCATGTAAGAGAGAAATTCAGCATCTGTTAAGGTGAACAAATTGATTCAAAAATATAACATAGCATTTCACTAGGCCCTTAGACAGCTGTCTGCTACAGAGGAAGCCCTGAAGAAGAGCTCTGTGTAAGCTCAAAAGCTTG
Source organism: Eretmochelys imbricata (assembly GCF_965152235.1). Lineage (NCBI taxonomy): Eukaryota > Metazoa > Chordata > Testudines > Cheloniidae > Eretmochelys > Eretmochelys imbricata. The sequence goes on from NC_135577.1 coordinate 117,647,359, forward strand.
TCTCACACGAATAGAAGTTGGTCCAGTAAAAGATATTACCTCACCCACCTTGTCTCTCTGCTATAGAGGAAGTCAGACATGTTCAAGCCAGAAATGGTGGTTACTGTTAAACATCAGATCTGGAGAGACTGACTGAAAGATGTATAAGCCAGGCTCCTGGACCATTTAGGCACTCTCACTGGAGCACTGTGAAACTTTTGCATGAATATCTGGCACTGGCTTTCAATAAAAGAATCAAACTTTGGCGCATCAGTCAAGATTTTCCAGAAGTGAATAGCGATTTTGGTGCCCAACTCCAGACACCTTAAGAGGCATGATTTTCAAGGGGTTGCTACTTGGCATTTTCTGAAAATCAAACCCCTTTACAGCGTGTCTGGCTGGGCACGCCAAAAACTGAGGTCAGTGCAGCACCCACTCACCCACAACAAAATGGCGGGAGGGACATGTACATTAAATATGAAATCATCATCACACCAGTGTTTCTGGGGTGGTCCTCCAGTGTGTGCGCAAGCATGCCCTGTGAACCCCTCCATTTTCCTTCCTTCTTTCACTCTGTCCCCCCTGCCCATTACGTATTCGGGGTCCCCTCCTGGCTAGCAGGGGGGCACCACGCTCGAGCGTAATAAACTTGGTGTTTTTTGGGAACTCTGCAGTTGTGGACTTTGTTTATGTGCCTCAGCCTAGATTCGAACTGTGCGTGTCCTACCAGGTGTAATTTGTAGCATTTCGTCTGCATGTCCTACCAGGTGTAATTCGTAACAATACTGACATCCAGGAAGTTACCCTCCTTTTGGCTGAAGGATGCATGGGTCTCTCCTAGGCTAGTAAGTCATTAATTGCACTACAAAGCATCAAAGGGAAAATGGGAATTGAAGGATTAAAAGCAAGTAGAACATGGAGATGTCCTCCATGTTCTTAGAAGAGATACAGAAAACTCCAGAATGGGGAAGGTGTGGCCGGAAACTGAACTACGAGAGCTCATTACACCTGTAACAATCTTAGAGTTACCTGAAACATCCATCAACTCTATTTATAAACCACATTTCCAGTTACTTGCAGTATTTTTAACTTATCACTTAGCTTCCATGTATTTAGAACAGATGATTTTCAATCCTTGTGAGACATTAAATGATTATTTGATTACTCTGTGGACTCAAGACAATAGAGTTCGAATCAAATTCGCCCTTGGATATAAAATAAATTGATCACGTATTTGTTTTGTGGTCAGGCAGGCACGCAGATTTCAGTGAGCTCCACCCCATGCAAAGCAAGAGGCACATTCTGAAGTTCTAAGAAAGATCACAAGTTGAGCAAAACATCTCTCAGGTCTCTTCATTTCAGTGTATGGCCTGGAAAATGCGTCTCAGTTTGAGGAGTAAATACCCCCACTGCCCTGATCCATGGTTGCCTACAGTAGACGTGCTTCACACTCTGAGTGGGAGTTCTGGTAAAGCCTTTCAGTGCAGACAAGGAACAAGTTCCAATCAGTCATCCAAAATACAAGGAAAGAGACTTTACAATTCACTGCCCAGACTCAAAAGATCTAGGATCCAATGGAAGTCTCAGATTTTAGGGTGATCTTCAGTACTTAGAGCAGTGGTTTTCAACCTTTTTACATTTGCACACCCCTAAAAAATTTCAAATGGAGGTGCGGACCCCTTTGGAAATCTTAGGCATAGGACGCAGACCCGTATGGATCCACAAACCACAGGCTGAAAACCACTGACTTAGAGCAAATAAATCTAGGCAACACCAGCAAACGGATACAATGCACTTTCGTGAAGTATCACAGACCACAAAGCATGTCTGTAATTCTAATCCGCAATATCCTCAAATATTTTTGTTGAAGTGAAATGCGAAGTCACATAAGGTCTCCCCTTTGGTCAATGCATGTTCTCACCTCCACATTGTAGAGAAACTTGAAGTTACTCAGTTCCTGTGAGGCTCTCTGAACGGCCTGAGCCAGAGCAACAGCTCCTTTCCCTCCCTCTGCCCAGTGAGTGCACTTCACAGCATCATACGCCCCAGCTTCTTTTGCTAGTTGAATGACCAGTTGCAGCTCAGCCTCTGTATCAGATCTGTAAAGATGACCAAGTATACACATTTAGTACTCAGATGATTTGTTTGCCTCTTTTAAACATACAGCATATATCTTTCCCCTCAAAATATCCTAAAATGCTGAACAAAGCAATCCTAGAAGCCAGCAGACCCACCCTAACAGTCAGGAGAGATTTTCATATAGGCCTCCACTATCTTGTGAAAGAAGCCAGTCCACAGCAGTACAGCCAGCTCTCTCCGTAACGGCTGCGGTGTATACAGAAATCTATGACTGACAGAGCAGCATCCTGTATTTTCAGTGGTTCCTGTCCTATACAGAGGTCAGCGTCACCAGCATAATTCTTGTACTAGGAAGTAAGAGACTACCATGAAAGCAAATACCATTGTTGGTCTATGAATGGAGATCGGATGGATATAATGCACTTCTTAGAAAGGCCAAAATTGATACTGTGCTACATATCAGAAACTATTCACTTAGGATGGCAAATCCTTAGCTGATTACTCAGTTTCAGACTGGCTGCGATCTGCAACTGGAATCAGTTTAATACCAGTTCAAAGCTTTGTTGCTTGTATAAAAAGGGACAATAGCGACAGCATAGACTATTATATACTTAATCTTCAGGACACCAGAAGCATCTTCTGATCACAATCATTTAGTTCACAAGAATGAAAATTACTGGCTCAATAAACAACAATCCTATTTTATCAAGATTAAAACTAGCCAGGGAAAGAATTTAAGAGATTGACAAAGGAGCTCTCTTAGTCATATTTATCAGACAATTTTGTTCAATGTAAGATACTAGCTGGTAGCAGTTTATACATTAGTTTATAGAAAGCAAGAAAAAGGTGACATTTCAGAATACCGGCACTTCACACTTGTGGAATGGCTGCAAACACAGCTCTGACTACTAGCCTCACTTACTTGAAAGCATTGACAGCCACTACCACGGGAGTGCCAAAGGTGCGGGCATTCTGGATTTGTTTGCCTAAGTTACTACAACCTGTTGCCAAGAGCTGAAGATTCTGCAACGATATCAGTGAGAAACGAGATACATTTTGTGAGGAGCAGTGAAACTTCGACCAGGAATCTCTGACTTTAACAGCAGATGAAACTAATAATGATAATAGTATCAAAATAGAAATAAGGCCTTAAAGACAAATTTTCATGCTGCAGCTTTCTACAAATATCACTGTTTTGTTGAAAGACAGATAAGTTACCTTACGGGAAAGGAATGACCATCTCTAACCAGAACAATGAAATCAAATGATTATTACTAGTTTAACAGCTTAAGATATCTTCAGTTAGTTTCAGCTGCCAACCAAAGGTGGAAGGAATCAAGTCTCTGAAGTCCTTGATTTCCTTTTAATCCATTCCCTGCATAAGCAGAGACAGAAGCTCAATAACTCCTACAGTAAAGCCTCATTTTCATCCATGACGCATTCTTGTAAAGTGTTGAATGTCATTAACACTGAATTATGTGACACTGAAGTCTGTGTTAACAGCTTTGGGTTTATGCATATTTACATTTGCAGTGTTTCAGGTTATCAGCATGGGATGCTGGCCATTTCATTACTAGTTGTGCAAAGGGGAATTCACACAGAAGTTCCACAAGCAAAGACGTGAGCCTCATTAATAAACAGGGGCCATACTAATTAGCCAAGTGTACAAATGCATCCATGTAAAGTTATGACTTTAACCTATTTCCCTTCCACACTTGCAAAAACAGTATTCCTCTGATGCTAAGGAAGTCTGAGAAAGGAGGAATTACACAAAAACCCTGAATATTTGAAGTGGCAGTGTTTCAGCAAGGCAATTAATCTATACACAGCTCCAGCACTGAAGGGGTCATAGGCAGCAGAATGGAAATTACCATGAAAAAAATCAAGCACTTGGACAATTACATGAGCTCAGGAGAAACTGAAAGCTCTGAACACTGACTAGGTCAATAATGATAACTGCTTGAGAGAGCACAGCCAAACTGTCATTATAAAAATGAAACATTACAGGCTAAGATAATAGACAGCAATAATAAAGAAATACTCTGACAGCAGCAGAAGTGATGCACACTAGTTATTGGTTGTGCATTGCATGACAATTAAAGCAGCTGGTTAGCCAATGGCAACAACTGGATTTATAATGATCAGAATTACCTCTTCGGTGTATTCCTTTGGTAAGGGTACCCCAGCAGTGACCTGCAAGAAACGCAAGAGACTCCTATGAATGATAGCAATTTGCACTGAGTTGTATCTCATTTCAGGTTTAAGAATTAGACCCTATTCTGCAGTCTTCTTTCTTCATAAGACTCTCTCATCTTTTTCTGAATACAAGGATATTGCAGTTACATATTCCGGATGTGACAGATGTCCCAGAGTGCAGAGGCTTCATTACAATAATAAAAACCAAGCAGGGCATGCATCTCTAATGTACCAAACAAAGTCATGTACAGCCTTCAGGGATACATTATTAACTTTTACCACTGACAGTCTCAAAACAAAAGCATGCACAGGACAGATTGTCAGAAGAGCCAGTGGCACACACAAGAGCCCATTAGAGAAAGGATGTACAGCTCTACAGTCCAGGCTGGAAAAATAACACCCAAATGTGATTCACTTTGCCAACAACCATTTTAGCTTCTTAGATCTGGGAAGGCTTCAGGGCAGAGACGAAGGCTACAGGGGATAATGGACTGGGGAAAAGACTATAGGGGAGCAGAAGGAGACACACGTGGAAGGCAGAAAGGACCAAGAGGGGATTGGCGGGGCAGGCAAGGGCTGACAACTGCAAAATTCTAGATTCACTATCAGTGTGGGTGGATGTTTCCAGTTCCTAGGAGAACTTTGCTTTGAGAGCTCTTTGGGACAGAGGCTGCATCTCCATACCACGGGGAGAGCACGTACTATGCTGTTATTTGGTAGCATCCGCAGAAACCATATGGGCAAACAAGACAGTGTAACAGGGATTTGGCCACCAGAGGAAGCCACAGCTGCCAGACTGCGTCACTAAAACAAGTGGTGAGTCTACTGAAGGCCAGAAAACAAAGCCTGATAGAGGGCTTCTCTATTGGAAGTAATTGCAAAAGTGCCTCTCCACTCAGGACCTGCTGAGGCAGCTGAGTTGTTCTGGAAGAGCAGTGGTTAAAAACCTCCCACAGAATCAAATTTGCAAGAGTCAGACACAAAACAAAGTGTAGATTAATGAGCCAGACATATGCCCCTGGGATGAAATCCTGGCCCCAGTGAAATCCATGGGAGTCAGGATCTTAGCCTGCTTTTACCTCTAGCTACACACAGGACTTCAAAAGGATTCATTTATAACAAGAATTGTCCCTTGGGCCTACAGAAAGTATTGCCTAGTACTCACAGTGGGTCCTCCTCCATGCATTTTCAGAGCTCTGACAGTGGCAACCAACACAACCACGTGGGGCCGGAGGCCAGAATATCGGCACTTAATGTTGAAAAACTTTTCCATGCCAATGTCTGCTCCGAAACCTGCTTCTGTTACTGTAGGCGGAATAAAGAGCACATTAAAACAGTGAGCAGAGAAGTCAGCTCTCTTTAAAAAAAAAAAAAAAAAAAAAAAAAAAAGGAAGTCTCTTTTCCAAGAGGAAAGACAGCAAACACATAAATTTACCAACAAAGCCTTCCTGACCCACGAGCTTCAGTGCAATTTTATCTGCCAGGACAGATGAGTTGCCATGTGCGATGTTGGCAAAAGGTCCGGCATGAACAAACACTGGAGTCCCCTGGAAGAGAGAGGACAGGAGAAAACAAAAAAAGGGAAGATTCAGTACCTTCTGAAACTTTGCAAGGCTAAGGACCACAGCATTTGAGGTTGAGAAAAATACACTTGTGGCAAACAGCAGTTCTTAAAGCCTTCTGATCAAACGTTCATTCCCAGTAGTAAGAATCTGAAGCAAAAAGGATTTTAATAATCTGCAGAAGTGGAGATATTAATCCTCCCAGGAAAGAGATGGTTAAATTATAACAATACTTTTCACTTCTGTAGCACCTTCCGTCAGAGGCTCTCAAAACATTTCACAAACATTCTATCGTCCAAGTATTACAGACAGGAAAACTCGGGCAGAAAGATTACAGCCCCCATTTTTAAAGGTATTTAGGTGCTGCTGAGCTCAGGTTCAATTCTTACATTTTCCAGACAAAAAATAGTGCAGATTTATTCTGCTTGGGGCTGGGAGATAGAAAGGGTAGTGCAATCTAGTGACTGAAGCACAGGTCTGGCAAAGGGGACTCTTGGGTTCTAATCCTAGCCGTGCTGCTGACTTGCTGCATGACCTTGGCAAGTCACTAAGGCCCAGATCTGTCTATGGGATTTAGGCTCCTAAGTGCCTAATTCTTTCTGAAACTGATTTAGGCTCCAAAAAAATCTGGGCCTCAGATCAAGCAGCATGCTAATCGCAGAGCTGGGATTAGAACCCAATGATATGTCTACATTGCAATTAAAACACAGCGGCTGGCCAGTGCAAGTTGACTCGGATTTGAAGGGCTTGGCTTAAGGGGCTATTTAATTGCAGTATAGACGTTTGGGCTCAGGGTGGAGCCCAGGCTCTAGGACCCTGCAAAGTGGGAGGGTCCCAGAGCTCAGGCTGTAGCCCAAACCCAAATGTCTACACTGCAATTAAACAGTCCGTTAGCCCAAGCCCTGCGAGCCTGAGTCAGCTGGCACAGGCCAGCCACGGACATCTATTTGCAATGTAGACATACCTCAGGAATCCCCATTCCCAGACCAGTGTGTTAGTCACTAGACTGGGCTGCATCTTCTATCTCCCAGCTCCAAGCAGAATAAACCTGCACTGGTTTTTGTTTAGAAAATGTAAGAGTTGAACCTAGCAAGTAGAGAATGCATCATCCTGGAGGCTCCTGGTCTCTGGGGGTATGCTATTCTGTAGCTGGGAGCAAGCCTCCCAGCCTCGGCATGCTAGTGGCTCAGACTGGAGCTTGGGCTCTTATGCCCCAACACCACAAGTCTATGGACCTGGGCTCCCAGACGCATTGCAGACCCACTCTGGGTACGTGTGTATGTGAGTGTAAAGAGGTTGTGTAGGTAAAGGGGAAGAGGGGTAAGGAAATGACTCTTTCTGGGTGATTCAGGCACCATGGTGACTGGCTCTAGGGAAGTCCTCTCCAGCCCTCCTTACACAGAGGAGTTACTTACCAGTAACTGGAGCTTCTTTCTTCAAGATGCGTGGCCGCTATCTGTGTTCCACCATGGGTTACACATGTGCACCATGCACCCGGAGAATTTGAAAGCGGTGTCCGTTGGCTCACACATGAGCCTTGGCTCACCCTGTGTCTCCGACTGAGAGGATAAAGACTCTAGAGGAAATGCCCTCAGCATAGACTGCATATTGGGGAGCGGTCTTTGCTACCACTTTTCCTTCATCTATCAACACCTGGAAACATGCTCTGTCCTGTTGTGGCAGACTGTTAGTGAACTACACCAACTTGGAGCAGTTCAAGAAGTCATATTTGGCCAGTAGTGCCTGATATTTGGCTATCTTAAGCGGGCGGCTAGATGACAAAAAGACCTTTCTCTCCAGTAGGTCCAGACATATCTTCTTTGTCAACAGGGGCAGACCAGGGATGTTGCTGTCTAGCCCTTTCAGAAGCTGCTTGGACTACCAAAGAACTGGGAGAGGATCGAGAAAACAAGAACTCAGACCCTTTGGCTGGCACTTAATAGCAGCACTTTCCAGCCCTCTTGAGGGCTGGAGCGCAGGTAGCAGGAGTGCGCCAAACAGCCCTAGCTGGCTCCATTGTAGCCTTATTAACGGGGGGGCACTATTTTGTTGGATCCAGATGGGTAGAGGATGTCCAGGAGTTTGTGCTGGGATTCCTGAACCGCTTCCACAGGAATCTGAAGTTTGCCAGCAATTCTATGAAGATAATTCTAGAACTGCCTGAACTCAGCAGGGAGGGGGAGACACAGGGGTTACCGCTTCCTCCGGAGAGGATGATGGCAGTCTTGCTGGCTCTGGCAGAACCGCCGAATCTGGTGTGTTTTGCTCTTCCTCTTCGGAAGGATCCATGCGGGAGATCCGAGTGCCTCCTTCAAGGGGAGGAAAGGAGTGACTCTCTAGCAGACCTGACCGACTCTGCAGGGGGGTGCCCGGTTCCAGGGCCCCCAATATAGCCAGTAGGAAGGGTTGAAAGGGTGACGTGCAGGCTCCCATGTCACAGAGCACCAGTGGCTCAGAGCTAAATGCGGAGGTTGGTTCCAAGGTGGTGCAAGTGTTTTGGGTGGCGGAGGAGATGTAGGGTAAGGAAACAAAGGCTCCTCTGAATCGGTGTCTCCTGATGAGGAGAAAACGGATTCCTGTTCTAGAGGCGGTGGTGCTGGAAGGAAGTTGCATCTCGAGGAAGGACCAGGCGATAAACTTCTTCAAGCAGTCAACATCTCTGGAAAGGAATGGACCTGAGAAAGGGGATTCCAGAGTGCACGGGACCCAGTTCTTCCCGAATTGAGAGGGATTGTGTCTCTGTCCGGACTATCAGAGCCAGAGAGGGTGCTGACGAGGACGGTGCCGGGATAGTCAGTGAATAGTCTTCAACGGTGCTGACAGATCCAGAGGTTTGGGAGGTGCCGATGACAGTACCGATGGACCCTAATGTTTATGGACTTTCTCATCAAGCCTCAGGACTTAGGACACACTAAGTTCTCTTGGGCTGAAGAGTTGGGCTTGCTCAGAGCCCAGTCCGACTTCTTTGAAATGTATTTTGAGGAAGATGTAGTCTCATACATATCCTGAGAAGATCCCACCACAGGGGGTCTATGGAGGCAGATTCTCTGGCACCAATGTCAGATTTAGCAGCAGGAGGTTCACTCCTTGCTGAGTCAGACCAATGTACAGGGAGGTTCCCTGGCCTGGGTCCGACTGAGGGCTCACGACTATTTCCATAAGGTATGTTTGGAGGTGGAGTTCCCACCCTTCTTGGGCATGGATGGGAAAGGAGTGGCAGATACTGCACCTTGCTGAGATGTGGCATTGGTGATCGTTGCTGATCAAGAAGATTGTGGGCAAGAAGCACAGAGTGTGAAATCTGGAGTCTTGGCCATAGTTCAGTACCCCCAACAATTAATCTAACACTAAAACTATGAACTGTACAAAATGCCAAAACTATTTAGCAAGGTAAATCATATTTTAAGGGATGAGATTGAAGCTACGGACACAGAGCAGTTCCGACCTGAATAAGTGGTGATGAGAAGGAATTGGAGAGGTGATTGGTCCGCCCTGCCCTTTATCCTCTCGATCCAAGGCACGAGGTGAGCTAGGGCACATGCACGGACCAATGGACACTACTTTCAAATTCCCCCAGCTCCAGGCGCATGCGTAACCCACAGTGGAATACAACAGGAACCATCACCCGAAGAAGAATGTTCAGTTATTTATTTACTCAAACTGTGGGTAGGGGGTGGGCGGAGTAAAATGTAGCAACTGGATGTGGGTGAGAAAACATACAGATAAATCATCATCATCTTGTGCTCTACTCAGTGGTGAAAGGAGATAGAAACGGAGAGTGGGGGCTCTCGTGCACCAGCCAAGAAGGAGGGGGAACTGCAGGGGATGCTGCTACCCCAGGCCAGGGAGAGAAAAGGGAGCTCCCCATTGCTTTCAGCAGAGGAGAGGAAGCTGCACTTCCTTGATCCCCCTTACTCTAGCTCCCCCTTGTTCCACTGTAACAACCAGCAGGTACTCAGACTGGACATGGGATCATAGGTCTCACATCTGCTCCTTCACCCCAAACCACAGTCCCCCTTACAAAAATTCTGCTGGAGAACCTTGTGCCAAGCATTGGTAGGAGGAGAGAAGAGATTAAGTCACTGGGAGCTGGCATGAGAGTTCCTTCCGGCAACCCCAAAGCCCTTGGGGACAAGCGCCCTTCCCCTGGACTAACAGACACAAAATTTCCTCCCTTTAATTAAAAAAAAAACAAAACACACCAAACAAAAAAACCCAACCAACCAAACGAAAAAACAAACAAACCGGAAACATTTCACATCCCCCAACTATTGCTTGAAAGAATGAACAAGAGAGGCAGATCCATTTTGACAGGCATCAAATGAAATTAAAGCTTTGCAATTAAATCAGCTTTTCCAGGCTTCATTTTGAGTTTGCCAGTCTAGTGAATGTACATACCGAAGCGGTCCATGAAGGAGTGTATTGCTCACCTCTAACGTCTGCATGAGGTTTGGCTTCACTGCATCTTTCATTAAGACAGCCAGAGCACCAGTCACTCCCTAAGGGAACAAAGGAGAACAGAACATCAATTCCCAAGATCTACTAAGGCTGTGTTCGTACCATTCTGAAATTCCTAGTCAACACCCAGGCTCTTCCTCCATTATGGTGATCCTTCAAAGAACAGAGCTAATAGCACTTACTGATGTACCAGTTTCACGATTCAATGTGGCCCACTGAAGAATGCTATGTGGTCTAGTCATGCAACAGGGGGGAGATCACTGCAGTGAATAAGACACTCATGTGGAAACAGTGTATTGTGCTAACTGCCTCAGCTTCTCTTTCAGTCACAGCATTATTTCCTGTCATTGATGGTATCTAATCCCATTTAAGATATTAAAAAAAATCTCCATGTCTTTTAGATACAAAAGTGAAAAAAAAAATACATCAATTTATATTTACTGGCCTCAGAACTAATGCATCCAACTGCCACATTCTGGCCAGGTCTGTCTGGCAGAAACAATTTTTGTAAGTGAATTTTGGTGCTTGCGAGAAGTGCCCAATTGTCCTCACTGGAGTCTGAAGTCTTCTATTTATCCACAGAATAGGCTCAGCATGGGCAACAGTAGCTCACTGCTCCACCCTGGAGCCTCAATCCTTCTGATGCCTGCAAAGGGGGAGTGAGTGACCTTATCTTCATGCACATTCCCCATCTATTAGAGTCATTGGAGAGGGCATTTTTGTGACTGACACCAGTCCACTAGGAACTGAACTGAGACCACTTACAAAGCCCTGGCAGTAACAATTTTAAGTCACTACCACCAATGACTGGATTTGAACAAGTGAGCTAAGATCCATTATCAGTCCCTTGAACCTTCCGGTCTCTTTCACTGAGACAATTTTATTCTCAGCTGGATTGTAGTATTCAATAATACACAAGGAGAATTTGCAATTATTAAAAAAAAAAAAAAAAGACATACCGATTCATTTAATTCCTGTTTCAATCTCACTCTGAAAAGGTTTTGTTCGCATTTAATAGATTAATTTTAATTTTACCCAGCTCCAGAAGAAAATAATGAAAAACTGCAAAGCAATATTACTGATACTAGACTTCTGTATAATTCAATGGACCCTTAGACAGTTCTAACTATTCCCCCCAAACTCCTCGACTGTCTTTGTATCCTACGAGGAACTTGTAGCCATTAAGTTTTGCTCCAAAATTTCTTTCTAACTTTCAAACTTCCAGACAGAACAGTGATATCATTGCTGCTGTCTGTGCCATGTCTGAAGGGCCTGGGCAGACAAGGCTCCCACTGAGTCAGCTAGAGTTTTGCCTGTGTAAGGCCTACAGAGGCATGAGGAGGTATGTGTGTGTGTCTTTACTGCATTTCATTGTGAGACTGGGCTGGCCAAATCTAGGGGAAGACACTCAAATGGCCGAGAGAAGCAGTGAGTTAGATTTGATGAGATCCTCTACTTTGCAACAATTAGGTAAAGAACAATTATAATTCAAGACTGATTTTACCCAAATTCCAACCAGTATTAACGCACCTCCCTGACAAAGTGCTCTCTGCCTGAGTAACAAGAACGTTTTTCTCCCCTCCCTGAGGTTCTGAACTAGCCAGGCCTGTTTAACTGGGAAAGTCTTGGGGGCAGGAGTTGACATTTGAAAAACTGATTAGTGGATTAGTCACACTGCTCCCATTTCTTTCAATGGACACTGTGTGGCTAAATCCCCTAGTGGACTTTGAAAGCCTCAAGCAGGGCATTTTCAATGAAGGGCGCCCAGTTTTGAAACTTAGCTTAATTGTTCATCTGCAGAGCCCAAATCTGCTGAATTTTTGGTCATCCTGCAAAGTGACTATTCCACCAAAATTTAAAGTGGGGCACGATGGATGGGAGGAGCCTTAATATTAAGATATTTGTAACAGTTTCTAGTTTGAGATATTGGTGCAGTGGGTGGATTTTTTTATTGGTACTTTTCATACAGGAGGCCACTTTTCTGGAAGGGCTCATTCCAAACAAGGTGAAATAAACGGAAACATTTCCAAGCATCTCCCTGTTGTGCTGATTGTGGCCTTCGGCAAACGAGGCTTTTGAAAGATATAGTTCCAAATTCAGCAATGACTCACATCTATGTAGGCTCAGGTGGGTGTCAAAGGGACATTGCTAGGCAATGGACAGCGAGTGTTCTTTTTAGTGGGAAATAGTGGACTTTTTTTTAAAAATTTTTTTGCAAGGCTGTTTTCTGGAGACCCTGTACTCCTACAAAAATGCAGCCATTTGTGAGTGATTCACCTTAATCACAGTATTTTTTGCCATTGCATATTTCCCCATTAATTCTTAGGGCTGAAACCTCATCTTGACACATAGCAGATCGATCACACACACACAGCCTCCCAGCTGCCCTAGCATCAAGGGGACTCTCTCTCTTCTCAGGATGAAATTTGAGCCTCATTGAACTCAAACTGAAGTGAATGAGACCAGGATTTCATCCTTAGTTTTCAATAGCCTACAACCCCTCCTATGTGGAACCATCTTCTTATTGTTTTACATCAGAGGACTTTCACTTGCAACAAGGAGAGTTTTACATTTAGGGATGTAGCAATTATATGGCTCTCTTACAAGATCATCTGTAGTCACTGGCTCTCCTTTCTTGCTAGAGGCTACCACCATTTTGCCCAATCGTCTTCTCATATCCCCTAGTCCATCAGTGAGTGCCAAGACTGCCATAATTTCACTTGCCACCGTGATGTCAAACTGGGCCTGTAACAAACAAAGGGGGGGGGGGGGGGAGGGGGGAAGAGAAGTGTCAGGGCTGCTAAGCAGAAATTTTAGCTGCACTGAATTCTTGGAAATTTATTTTTGCCATTTTAAAAGAAACAGATCTATAGTATCACAACTAAGAGTGCTTAAAGTTCACAGTGTTTAATTAGGGTTTTTCTGCAATTTAAAGAAAAATGCACAGGCACCACATTACTCTACTAACATCATATGAAAATGTATTTCTCTGGGCACATAAGCTGGTTAGTAATGTAGCATCAGAAATCCAGTATAAAGTTTCATGCCAGAATGTATTTTAAAGAGCAATCTAAGTAATTGGTCTCAATGCTGAAGCATGTGGGAAAAAAACTACTCGTCTCTATAAGACAGAAAGTCCCTGGAACAGCTGTAAATGGTTATTGCTGCACTAAATAAAATATATTTCTGCATGGCTTGGTTTTAGGTAAAGAGACTCTACACAGATCATTCCAGTCCACCATGAAACCAATGTTCAAGGAAAGACTTTTTTGGTGACCAAATTTTAAAACCAAATGAGGCAGGTTTTGGGGTGGGAATTTTAATACTGCTAAGGGCTCTGCTTCACATCCTCTCACCTTCATTTGAACAGGGAGACAGCACAATGCACATTTGTTAATTCCTAGCGGAAGAAAGGCTCACAGAGGTGAACATGACAATTTTATTCAGGGATTGTTTTTCTCATGCTTGCTTTTCAAAGGGTTAAATGCCCCAAGAGGCAGGAACCAGTTACCGTTCGCGTGAAGCCCTTCTCTGTCGGAGACTGTCCGATAGTGATCTTCCTCAGGAACCTGTCATTTGTGTCCATCACTGCAGGGAGGGGGGAATTGCAGGGAGTAAAAAAGAAACCACCACATTAAGCTAATACATGTGATTTCAAACTCTGAAATATCCATTCAGTCACTCAGAACATTGACATCCCTAAGAGAAGGGATAGTGATGAGAAGGACCATACTCTTTAAAAAACTAAAATACTACTACTAAATACACAACGCTCAAACCTATAGATCTTAAAGCCCTTTTACAAGCTATTACTACATCTTATTTGTATTATGGTAGTATCTAGAGATCACAACCGAGATCAGGGGCACATCATATTAGATGCTGTACAAACACATAGTAAGAGACAATCCCCTGCCTAAATAGCTTACGATTTCTGCACACAAGACAAAAGGGAACAGAAGTATTATAATCAATTAATAAAATCTAGCTCTTACATCACGCTTTTCATTCCTACATCTCAAAGATGTTACAAAGGAGGTCAGTATAGTCCCCATTTTACATATGGGGAAACTGAGGCACAGAGAGGTAAAGTGACTTGTCCATGGTCACCCAGCAAGCCAGTGGCAGAGCCAGGAATAGACATTCAGGTCTCTTGAGTACTGGTCCAGTGTTCTATCCACTAGGCAACACTGCCTCCCCATTTTACAGGTGGAAACTGAAGCAGAGAAAACTCAAGTGACTTGCCCAAGGTTGCACAAAGACTCTGTGGCAGATCTATGAATCAAATCCACAACTGCAGTCCCAGCCCAGTCCCTTAGCCACAAGACTACCCCTCCTCTCTAAAGGGGGCTTGACATTATCCCTCTGGCTGTCTCATCCCCATCAGGCAACAACAAGAGATTGGGAAAATACTAATGGATGAGAGAGAGAGAAATAAGGACCCACAAAGAACTGAGTAAAGAAACGCTCAGACACTACTGTTTTAGTATCAAACAGTTCTCTCTTTCTGCATTTCGTAACAGAACTGGGTGTGAGAAATATTCATTCGGAATTTGCTACAGACTTCTTATTTCCAGTCAACTGGCTGCAAGTTTAAATACTTCACAGTACATTGCCAATGATGTTAGTCTCATTAAGTTCTGGGAGCCGGATATGAGAACACATTTCACTTCCCATTGCTGAGAGATATAGGATAATGTCTGGATTCAATCAAAGAAATTAAAATAAATCAGTCCAATAACTTTTTTGGTTTGCTTTTGCTAGTAAAATTCTAACCAGTCTGCTGCACAGACCAAAGGGATCATATTTTTAAAGCACTAGGAAAGCACAAACCTCAGTCTGTTGCTGATATTTGCGAAGTACATTCCTACAATACCTCCCAAAGGACTCTACTCCTGACTGCGGGGGTTTGGATTGCAAACATGAATTTGGATACAACTTGGGATCTTTAATCACACTGGTTTTAGAAGCATCTCTTATAGAATGGGCGTGGATTTTTTGAGGTAGGAGGTCCTGAATTCTAATCTTAGCTGCATCGTTTTGCCTTTCTGTTTCTATTTCCCCCACCCGTAATATAAGGACAGTTGGCTATTGCCACTGAAGTTGGGCTAATGGTTATTTCCAGTGAACTCATGGGGTAGAGGGAGGGTGTAATATCTGTACAGGGATTTGAAGATGTAAAGTGCTATATAAAAGGGGCAGTGTCACCCATTGACTAGAGAACCAGACCGGGACTCAGGCTACCTGGATTCTATTCCCAGTTCTATCACTGGCCTGCTGGGAGACTTTGGGCAAGTCATTTCACTTCTTTGTGCCTCAGTTTCCCCATCTGTAAAACAGGGACAAAGATACTGACCTCCTTTGTAAAGCGCTTTGAGATGTATGGATGAAAAGTGCTATAGAACAGCTAGATATCGTTATGTAAATGCCAAGTATGATTATTTTAAGGTATTGAGTCAGTGAGTGATTTTAAATTTCTTTAAAATTTTGTAAAACCTTTGTAAAAACTAAACTGAAAATTAGTAATGTAATCTTAATATAAAGTTTATAAGAAAATAACTTATAAATGCATTTTTTAAAAACCTGTCACTATTGGTAGGGTACCTTGTTTGTACATTACAGAACTGCCATAGGTAAAAAACCAAAACACTGAAAATTAAATCAGCAAACAGGCACATAGCTCTACTCACACACACTACTGACCTCAAATGACTTGGGTGCTTAAAGTTAAGTAAGTGACTTAAGTGTTTATAACATCAGGGGTTAAATTTGTATTTTTATTAAAAACTTCACTCTGAGCAGTGTATAATGTTTGTGAACATAAGCAAAATTGCTTCAGTGTTAAAAAAAATGAAAAGTCAATTTAGACTTTCAATACATTGATGCTGTCAACTTTTTGCATATACACAGGCCAATCTTTTTTAAAAATAGGCTACTAAATCCATATTTAGGCACCTGAGTGTTGGATTTTCAAAAAACAAATAATTAACTTAGTCAAAGCATTTCAGCTTCCTTGACTTATGGAAGTTCAATACCTCAGAAAACAGTATTGGTTGCAAATATAGCACAGGATGTTTGCTTGTCAATGTTGTGTTTGAATTTGTACCATTCTCCCAGTAGGATGTTAATGAGTTTCTGGACTTGCCTTTTTAGTATAGATAATGAAACTTCTTAGTTCCTAACTGTAGTAGGATTTCAGATTTTACGCAGACGTTATTTCTACCAAGGCTTGATCTACATACAGATTTTTGTTGGTATAACTATTTCACCTAGGGGTGTATGTGATTTTTGTTTTTTAACTGCTATGGTTACACCAATACAAGCCCTAATGTGGATCCAGTAATACCAGTGAAAAGGTACTTTATATAACGAAAGCTTTTTCCTTTACAAGAAGTGGAATAAAGCATGTTAAACTAGACCAGTATAGTGAAAGCATTGTGTGTGTTGACAAGGCCTAATTAAAGAAACAAGTACAAAAAACACACTTCAGCATTGTAAGGCTATAAAATGGTAAGAAATAAAGAACTAGAAACATGAAAATTTTAGAAATCTGATTTTAAAAAAATGAAATTTTTTTAAATCAGTTTTTTTACAAAATTGATTTTATTGTTATTTAAAACACGATTTTTATCCACCCTGGTTCGAACTACAATTTAAATGCTCAAGAGACTACATTCTTTTCTTAATGGAATGCCACAGACAGAAGAAGTTTAACATTCACTTCAGAAGAGAGTTATTCAGGCTGGATTACTGTTACTCAAACATTTCTTGCAATTAATAATTAAATACAGAGAGTTAAGCCATCTGTTCCAAGCTATTCTAGAGGAAGTAAAGGTCCAAACAATGCTGTTTGACGTTAAAAATCACTGTTTTAATTAATCAGGTATCATTTCTTCCTGGCAGCTGTAACTGAACCAACTAGGACAGTAGTGAAATCGGTCAATGAAAAGGTTTAAAATCTGCTAACAGAATGACTGGATTAAATTCTACCACCCAGCTAACACAGAAGTGAAATTAATGGATTGAGACAGGAAAAATAAGAGGCAGTGGGGCAGCTTCAGAGCTGGCGTAGGTCACCAGAGCAAGCTAAAGACCTGACCCACTCAGTGGTAATGCGAAGGCTGAAGCTGAAAGCCCTGTTGGAGTTCGCAGGGAAGGAATAATACCATATCTACCCTAGGGACTTACCAGCATAGTATCTGAGCATCTCACAGTCTTGCATTTATCCCCACAACATCCGTGTGCAAAACAACTTTGGAAATCTGTCCCCATGGTCACGCAGGAAGTTGGTGTCAGAGCACGGAAGTGAACCTGGTTCTACCAAGTGCCAGGACGGAGCTCTAAAGACTTCCCTTCTTCTCAGCATGGGGAAGACTAGGCAGCTAACCAGGGCTGCCAATCTTTGTATTCTCTCAATGAGCTACTGGCAAAGTCTGAAATACAGCTTTGTAGCAATTAACTAAATCTCACCTCAAGATTCAAGCCATCTGTGTCAACTGCTCTAGGACTGAGACTGAAAGAAGAGCCCAAGGAGTGAATCTATCCCACTGAGCATGCACAATGTCAGACCCCCCGTTGTGCCAGTAAACACAGCTCCCTGTACGTTTACAACCCCTCTTTTCACACATTTGTCCTATCCGGCAGTTCAACTGTCTATTGCTTTGGTACCTCTTTGCCATGTTATGGTGGCTGGATCAATATCCAATCTCACAAATTTGTTTCTCTCTTCATCCGTCAATGTTCCGGGGTCAGTTTTCTCAATACCCAGTTTCTGGGGGGAGGAGAGGGGGAAAAAGGAATAGTCAAAAGGTTGAAGGAAATGAGCCTGTATTAAAATGAGGAGCCTTCGTACAGCAGCTTTCCCCATTTTTAGCAATAAACGGAGGGAGAGGGTGCCTCCCGAGAGCTACTTCTCCCTGCATAAAGCAGGGGTGGAGAATCTGTTTCTGAAGCACAGTGTGCCACTAGGTAATCGCAAATTCTGACTGAGGGCAATGCATATAACACAGTCCCTCCCATCAGAGGGAGTGTCAATGTCAACACAGGTACAAGACAGCTAGTGACATTTTGAAGAGGAAGGGAAGCCCCTTCCATCTGCATCCCTAAGAAATCATGCAAAGCTCTACCTTACGTGCCAGGTTCTAATCATCAGTTTCGTGTATTTATACACATTTCTCTTTACTTAACCTGGGGGGGTCATTGCACACTGCCATAAGTATTAAAACACTGCTTCTTCAGCATGCTAGATACAGTGCACAAAGGAGGCACTAAACAATTCAGCCACAAGACGGTCAATATCCCAGAAAGCCCTGCCTGAAGACCAGGAACTTGTTGAAGATGGGCAATTTGCCAAGATGCTTAACAGAGAGGCATTACCTCAAGGAGCCCGATTCAAGTACAAGCTTAGAAATGAGTGAAGCGATGGAACTGATTTAGGAACAGCAAGCATTTTATTTAGACAACACAGTCCTACACGTCACCAGAAGAGAGGCAAGAAGGGAC
Organism: Eretmochelys imbricata; assembly: GCF_965152235.1. Taxonomy (NCBI): domain Eukaryota; kingdom Metazoa; phylum Chordata; order Testudines; family Cheloniidae; genus Eretmochelys; species Eretmochelys imbricata. Next base: position 117,666,135 of record NC_135577.1, read on the forward strand.
AGGTTCTCCTGTGTCGCTCTCCTGAGCGCCAGGGGTTCTCAGAGGCAGCAGGTCTACGTTTGCCACCCTTCACACCTCCACATTACAGCCAACAGCGCTGCGGCAGCAGGGGACTGGCCAGGGCTCCCTGCAGAGCCTGTCAGTAACACTCCATATAATAGGCCTGAGCACTTGACCTGACATAGCCCAGCAAAGGAGGAGACACTGAAACTGGCAATCAAATGTGAGTATCACATGGTGGAGACATTACAGCCAGTTAATGATACAAAAACGTAGAGCCCCCACAACGAGACTGTTGTTCTTGCCCTCCCAATGGACACCTGTTCTGGATGTACAACATAAAAGTAGTCGTACAATTCTGAGTGCCTCAGGCTATGTTAATAGGTAGGCCAACTGATTAACCCGCAGACAACTCCAATAACTTCCCCTGAACCTACCACCTAGATGATCTTGTCGCTACTGTGAAAGAGAATTGCTAAAGAAACCAGGAACACACGGTGGCCCATGCTTTTTGCTGACAAACAACTCCATTTGCTTCCCAAGTTCTAGTCATTTAAATGACCATTGAACAGCTGTGTAGCTAGAGGAGAGGAATTCAATGGAGTATTTTTCCATGTAAAAACGGACACACAGAATGTGCAAATAAAATACGTCTCTCCTTTTTTGCTCAGTTTGTATTAAAACAATTTCCAGCAGCTCACGTTCAGAAGGCTGTGTTTTTGTGTTCACTGCCACAATAAATACCACAGCAGGAAATGTTCATCTTCAGTTATGACTGTGTATTTGGGGCAAGGACTATTTATTTCTGAGTTATGCTGCATCAAGGACACTGAAATAACAGTTGATTATTTATAAGAGGCCCTTGTTTCTTCCTAACTTCCTTGTAGTTTACTCATTCACTGAATAGCATATAAAGTTAGACTGAAACCTCTTCAAGGACAGGGCTGTGACATGTCTTTAGCTGGATTGTGGGGTAATGCATTTTTGGATGCTGTGTAAATAAATACCAACAAACAGACCAATGTAAGGTTTTGTAATTTATCTTTTCACAGGGTAAAGATGACGCATACAGAACAGTACTAGAAACCTAACAAGCTTGATCAACTCACCTGCAGTCTTCGGATCTGAATATCAGAGAACTTCCTAACACCATTGATCAAAGGCACCAAGCGGGTATAAAGAGCCTTGAAGAATGAGATATAATTAGCAGCTGCAGAGTGTCCAAAAAATCTTGGCAAAATAGACTGTGCTCAACACAACACAGAATGGAATCAACTACATCATCTCTTACCTGATCAGACTGAGTTTGCTCATGGAACATACGAGCATCGATAGCTGCAGCTACTAGATTATTGGCTGCTGTGATGGCGTGGATGTCACCAGTCAGGTGGAGGTTAAACTATAGGAAAAAATGGACATCAGTTATTTCACCCTTCTTTTACCCTTTTTTTTGGGTAGTCTGTTATAGCCAGATGGAAAGAGAAATATCAATAGCAATGTTACTGGGAGAGCAGCAGGGGGAAACTGCTCTGTGGAATATGTGGAACAGAAGATGGAATTCGTCTAAAACAGAAACATGCCACCCCCACATTTATGTCATTTTACAAAACTTCCTGAACTAAGTGTTCAAAATGAGTTTATCATACAAGAGTCAGTTCCCCAGCTCTGCCAGGATCATCAAGAGAAGGTTCATGCAAAAGATGGAAAAACATGGCTATACTGCTTTGTTGTTACCTTCATTTGAGACAACCGATCTGATTTGTGCAGCATAGTGGGATTAGAGGTTAGATTTACAGCTGCTTCTTCTACGTTTGGCATATAAAAATGGAGGGGTGGGGGGGAAGAGAAGGGGATTCATTTAGGGCAATTATGCATAGCAGGAGTAAAATGAAGAAGGGAGATGGTGTTAGAAAAGTCAGAAGAGATGACAGCAAGAGCCATAAAATCTTAATCCCATAGACTCCGGAAACCTCAGTTACTAAATCTTTAAAACAGAGAAAGCTATCCAGTGTCAGTTACTCTATTTTTCAGCTTTGTACTAATCACCAGATGCAATCTTATTCTAATATACAAATATGTGCCATTGCTTATTGCCTTATTTTGCACCTCTTGTTTTAATGTTCTCTACTGGCTAAGCCCTTCCTGGGCCGGAGATTGCTTGCAAAAGGTATCCACCAATATCTCAGAGCCTGTACTGTGATGAATAGTTCTACAGACTTTCAATTTAAAAACAAAAATAAAAAAAAAATTATGTTTTGATTAAAAAAAGAAACCCAACAAGATTGGAATTGATTTTAATACCAGAGGTCAGAGAGAGATCTTACCTATCTAGTCTGTTTTCCAGCCACAGCAGGATTGTTCCTTATTATTGTATATGGGCAAGCGTTTTGGCCAGTCTAGTTAAGTGGCCCAAGTGACCGGGCTTCCACAGCTTCCATTGGGAGATTATTTTTCCTTCCTTGAATTCAATAATATACCCCTCAGCACCATGCTAACTAAATCTTTGCCTGCCTTCACATTTACACCTTTTGTGGACCGTACACATGAATCGTTCCCTACAATCCCTTTATCATTTCTGCTGATCTTCCTTGAATGCCCTCCAACGTGTCACCATATTTCTGGCAAATGGAGAAAATATCATATTCTAGGTGTATAACACAAGAGACATTGCTTTCTAACTCCGTGTCCTGCAATGCTGTGTGTATGGATGCGGCCCCGCCCTGCCCCAGCCAAAAAAAACACAAAAAAACCACAAACCAAAAAAACCCCAACCCACCACATTACCTTTGCTGCTGCCGCCGTATCACACTGCATATTTCTGTCTAATGTGCTGGCCACTAGCACTGCTATGTCTTGGCCTTACTGCTTTCCGAGTTTCCCTTACCCACTGTACATTAACAATCAGACAATTATGTAGAAGTAGCATACAGAAATAGTGTGTTCCTGAGAGTGTAAACCGTCACTGACAGTGCTACTCAACTCTCTTCCCCCTTAGATCTAAAAGTGCCTTATAAAAGGAGGGCCATTGTTACCCCCACACTACAGATGGGATATTGAAGCATATAGAATTAAAATGATTTGCTTATGGTCACGCAGTGAGTCAGTGATAGAAATGGCAAGGCAATCAAGTTCTCCTGATTCCCAGCACTATACCCTATTCGCTGACCCACGCAGCCTTCCATTAAAAACAATGAAAGATTAACTCCCTCTGTCCTTAAAGTAGCTTTGCCGAAAGAAAAGTCAATACCCATTCTTAGACTTTGATCTCACTACAAACAAAAGATTTCCAAGAAGTTAACTGACTACAGCCGCTCTCAGCACAGTTGAACATTACACAGTCAATAAGGTCTTGTGTCAAAATTACCTCCTCCATGGGGATAACCTGCGAATATCCACCACCTGCAGCTCCACCTATAAAAAGGCATAGAAGGAAGTAACCAAACCATGCTCATTAATGCCTCTGTAGCTTTGAGCACATTTGCTTAGCCATTTTTAAAATGTCTTTATTATTGAACAAGTATGATTAAACGCTGCGCTGGATTTCACTGTGACTGTATCCAAAACTTGCTTTCTTCCTAAATAAATCAGATTCTCTCCCCACATGTTTGTGTAACCCTAAATGACCTCAGTGGGGATTACACACCTCTATACAGAAACAGAAAACACTCTCTCCTAAGAGTTGAAATTTCTAGAACACCCATCGGCTGAATGTGCCTTCCCTGCTACTCTTCTATCCTGCATGAATGGCGATCAATATGACGCTGCCAAGTCATACCTTTTATGCCAAAGGTTGGTCCCTGAGAAGGCTGTCGGACGCAAGCAAACACATTCAGGTGGAGATGTGCTCCTAAGGCTTGAGCCAGGCCTATCGTAGTGGTACTTTTCCCTTCTCCCAGGGGCGTAGGTGTTATGCTAAAATACACAACACAGCATATGCAATAAAATACCTGAGACCAAGAACTTAGCGAGATTCAAAATGGGATTGGATGTCTAATGGATAAGAATATCCAGTTATCAGAGTTAACGCTAACACATATTTTGGAAGGAATATAAGACCTCATGCTTCAGTGCTCAAGATAGCCTCTTGTAGTTAGAGTTCAGGATGAGTCCTAGAGCTTGTCTACACTGGTGCAGATTAGAGGGGTGCATATTTTCATTCACACAAGTGTGTCGCGCACTAACTGGCCTGTGTGCACCCTGCTGGTGAACACCAGAAGTTCCTTAGTGTGTATTGACAGTCCCATTTCAAACAGTACTATGTTAACATAACTAGGGAACTTCTGGTGTTCACCAGCAGGGTGCACACAGTCCAGTTAGTTCATACTAGCATGTCACAATCTAAAATTTACATCCCTCTGCTGTGGGCAAATGCACAGTGTAGACAAGCGCTAAGTGTGGAGCCAGTTTATCCTACTGCAGCGGTTTTACACCATCCTTTGAAGCCTCTAGCGCCAGCCACTGTCAGACAGGATACTGAACTAGATGGACTCTGGGTCTGATCCAATTCCTATGAAATTACTCCAAGTTTCCTCCAACATTCTTAAAACTATAAAGCAAAGCAACAAGACTCCAAAACCCTCCTCCAGAAATTCTACATCATATTCCCCAATATCACCTTTAAGGAAGGAACAACGTACCCTGTTACAACGACATATTTGCCATCTGGCTGGTCCTTCAGGCGTTTGAGAGTAGACAGCAGAACTTTGGCTTTGGTCCGACCGTAGAGCTCCACCTCTTCGGAGAGCAAGCCGACTTCTCTAGCGAGATGACCAATGAGCTTGGGTATGCAAGATCGAGATACCTCAATGTCGCTTAAAGAAAAGAGGAGGGGAATCTAATTTGCTGAAGCATGAAACCGCCTGCTTCCCAACAGGTATAGCCCACAAGCACCCCAATGTAGAATTTAAAAACTGAAATCTCTAAGCTTTACAGCTAAAGAAGTCAATCTGCCCAAGGAGGTCCTCTCAGCCCATTGTAGTACAGGTAAGGACATCTCCCAAGGCAGCTTTGCTACTGATGCCTGTTACTTGGAAATCTTCTAGTCTTTCCTGTGACATTTCAAACACTTTCAAGTGTTTGTTATTAGCAGGAGCTCTAACCCAACAACTCTTATCCCAAGGTGCTCTTGCTATCTCAGACTTCAGCTCTCTCAAGGTGAAGGAAAGCATCTTGCTACTTGCTGCTTCAGCCATTATACATCTAACTGGCCCTAGCAGTCTCTGCCTCGCAAGAGGGCTGAGAAGATTTGCATTTGTACAGAGCTTTGAGGCCCGGATTCAGGAAAATATTTAAGCACATGCTTAAGTCCCACTGAAGTCCATCAATGTGACCGATGGCCATACACAATACCTTGCTGAACTGAGGTCTCCATGTGTAAATGACTATGTAAGTGCGAGCAGTAGTGCTCTGACACAGCATCATTGCCCTTAAAAGCAGCTTGGTATTATCATACAATTATCCATATTTTAAAAACTACGATGTTGCCACCTGCGTATTGGCCAATACTATAAATTGCATCGTTGTACGCAACGAGGCCTCTGTTCTGGAGCGATGTGTGCAGGTGGACCTGTGTGCCTGTCTGAAGCCCTGATGCCACTGATGCGGCTCAGACAGGCAAAGGAGCCTGGTCGCACATGTCACTCTGCAGGATTGGACAGGAATGCTTTCCTCTGCAAAACGCTGGGAATTTTAAAAATTAGAATGAACTCAAGTAGTTACCCTCCTGCATACAAACCTGCCATGGGAATTCCCATACACAGTCCCAGAGAAAACAGAACAGAAACACGACGTTACAAGATAGACAGCAGTAGTTTATTTAAAGTGTTACCTTGGCACAGGAGTCCGTAAGCGGAGCTGGTTGTACTGGATGTTCCATTTCCCAGGTTGGCATTGCTCTAGAAATCGTTGTGCGCTCTCTATTGTGCTCTAAACAGGTATAAAAAGGCTCAGTTCACAGCCATAGACGTTGCAACACGTTGGTTAGTAAACACAGGTCCAGAAAGGACTGCCCAGCCCCCTCCCTTCTATCCCAGACAGCAACCAATGCACACCTCTGATTAAAGCATTTATTTAAATTTCTCAAGGAGACTTTTAAAATGCTTATACTGGACTGGTTTCCTCCCCCCCTCCCTTGCCCCCTCTCCCCTCCCCGAAATCAGGCGGGGCTGCAGTAGCTTTAGGCAAACAAATCAGCTGCCTAGAGTGGTGGGGCCAACCCTGAGCAGCACTGTAACCCTGTGCGCCCGGTTGCAATGTCACTCATTCGAATTTGACCCAGCTGCACACCTCTGTCTTGGCAGAGGGGCAGCCAGGCCATATTTAAGTGTCATTGAGACCTGGCACTTGCCCCCTATCATAACCACCAAACCATCAGAAGGCTTGCTGCACCCCCTAGAAAGTCCTACACCCCTGTCTCCCCCCTGCAGTTGAGAATCTCTGTTCTAGGCAGCCCCGTGAAGTTTTGCCTAGGGTGGCTGATTGTCTAGAGCAACCTCTGAAGGCAAGTGCTGTGCTACTGCTCTCTTTCTAGGGCCACTGCATGGCTTGTTTTAAAATTACAGCTAGCGCTCCCTAAGAGCCCCACCAGCGAAGCTGTTCATCCCACTTTCCAGGCACTCTGGGTTCCTGTGCAGGGCCGGCCCTAGAAAAAATGGCACCCCAGGCAAGGAGCACCTTCAGCACCCCACCCTCCATTTGTTAAACTTTTGAATGCCTTATTTTTATTGCATTTGTAGCCCATTTCATGACTTTGATGCACAATGTGCATGCATGACTTATCCCTGTCATATGAGATGATAAATTCGTACACTAGGATCTGTACATCTGTATTTATTCATGCCATGTATAAGCAAATAAAAATGTTTCCTCTAAGCTTATAGAAACTTTTTAATTTTAAAAATAACTGAAATGTACTAACATCAAGAAATTGAACTGGGCACCAAGATCGGGTGGACCAGTATTAAATGGGGTTACAGTAGGTGACAGCTTTAGAACGTTAACCCTAGTCTTTTAGTTCAAAAGGTCACTTTTCTCGCCTTTGACCTCGTGAACTGAAGCATAGCTTCTCATTAAATATGTCCTTTATTAGTCACTACTTACACTCTTCAAGTATTAACACACAAGTACACTTTCACAATTACACAGTAAAACAAGGTTCACAATATCGCAGCTGGGGCTCTTACTTCATTCTTATATCCCACTGACTGACTGGTGACTCCCCGCCCCCTATATACCCACAAGGGCATTACTGACAACATTCCAGGAGATTCAAGAAAAGTGTAGTTCTCAGAAAATCTGGAAGGTTCCACGAGATTCTACAAAGGTCCAGAATGTTCTAGGAGGTTAGTGAAAAGGGAATCCACGTACAGAATACCTGAAACATTTTACTTCAAACATTCTATTTTCCCTTTTGCTGCTAACAAAAACAGCTCCTCAAGCCCGGTGCATCCCCACGTCTGGCGCCCCACGCAGTCACCCATCTCTAAATCCAGCCCTGTTCCTGGGAGTCATGAGCCATCTCCCAACAAGCTGGAGCTGCAGTCCCCTTGCACTGTTGGAACTCTCCTCCAGAGAGAGGGCAGGGGGGAGAGAGACAATGGACAACTTTCCTCTGTCAGGAATCTAGCAAATTAAGCCCACTACAAACCTGGATTGCTTTGCACAGCGTCAGGAAGAGGGTATGCAAGACACCAGGCTAGTGACAGTGGAAATCCCTCAACTCTTGAGACAAACCCCATTAGGTAACATGATGCGTGTCAGTGAAGTCAAGCCAAGAGGCAGCGAACAAAACCTCAAACACACACAAGTAGCGTACACACAAAGCAGCGTAGGGCATTTCTGTGGGATGCTTGACCAGTGGCACACAGCCTAACTCCTCCCAGGCACTCACCCACCCCCAGAAATGCCCACTGTTATTTACTGTGTGTTAGTTGGCTAGTCAGACAAACGCATAAAAAGGACAGGTCAGTCTATAGTTCACATACCTGCATTAGCATGGCCACAGTCATCGGTCCAACACCGCCAGGGACGGGGGTGATGTACGAAGCTCTTTCCTTCGCTGCACTGTAAGCCACATCTCCTACTACCATTTTCCCATTGGGCTTTGTACTGTCTGGGAGGGAAAGTTACACACAGAGCATTTCACTGAAACAAAGAAGAGGCTGAACTCCCACTCAGACGAGGGCTCGCACACATCGAAATAAAAGTTCAGCCACACGGCAAGCAGCAAAAGAGATAAAATAATCAAGCTGGAAAATGCTAGATTTCTTTGTTTCCCAAAGGGTAATTTTAGGGCCTGTGAAGTCAGACTGGATCAATAGCACTGTCTACCCAGAGACCAGGTAGAACACAGGCAGTCTCTACTTCCTTGAGGATGCTGGGGCTTCCTTAAAGGGACACGAACCTGGGAAATTTCACAGAAGGCTCCAGATCACATGGTGCTTCTGGGAAGGGAAAGGAAGGGAGGGACCATGTGCTCACAAAGTCCTGGCTTTGTGGGAGCAGGAGGGGAAGCTGTGGGGTGATCCCACCAATCATTTAGCCCACTACACAGCGGTCGGAAATTGTCCTGAGTTGCAAGTACAGCTTTCAGTCACACTGGAAGCAGTGAGGGGTGGAGGAGGAACATGTTTTCCAGTAATAAGAAGCTGTACATTTCCCTTTGCTCTTCATATTCAGGTTAAATTAGATTTCCTGCATTTCAGAGCAAGCCGAGGCTCTGATCTCTTCTGCACGTAAGTGATTACACACTGTGAAGTGTGGCACATGACTTAAAAATATGTGATGGAATGAGGTAGAACATTTAATCTTGCCAGCATGCTATAAATGACACAGGAGCTGAAACTGAATACTAATAGCCCAATTTATAACACAAGTTACACTTCAATTTCAACCTGAGTAAGTATCATGCCATACACTGGTTGACTTACATAGAAGAAATTCACCACTCTTTAGAGAGAGGACAGAGTTTTCCATTTCCCCCACACCAAGTTTCTTGCTTTGTTCAAACAGTTGGCAAGCAATACTGCAGTATCAATAGATCAGTGTCCAGTCTAATTAAACTTGAAATACAACTTAATCCCCCTCCTCCATTTAAACATCTTAAATTTCTATTTCTCTAATAAGTCTCTCTTCTCTATTTGGCAAAGGTTAATCTCACACACACACACACACACACACACACACAACACACCCCTGCCCTTTCCCATAAATAAATGGTCCAGAATCCAATATGTGTTCATATTTTTTTTAATTCAATGTGCATTAAGTGAGGTTTGCAGGGAGAGTCACCTGTCTGGAGACAGAGCTCATTCATTTACTCAGCAGAGGGACTCAATTTTAGGCGCAGGACACCAAAATGGTGGCTTGCACTTTTGCTGCAAGGGTGGTGGATGTTAATGTCAGTGATTTAGAACGCAGAGGACATTACATGAAGAGGGATGTAAACATCTGGTCTGAAAGAAGTTTACACGTCCCAGTTTATCTCAAAGCAAGAAATCAGAAATGTTTAATTTTTTATTAAACCAGAAAGAAATCTCAATTAAGCAGTATTATAATCAGAGGGCCACATTTCACCCTTGGTTGCTCTTGTGCAACTCCATGCACTTCAATGTGGCTGTCCAACAGGAATGTTGGACAGAATATTATCAAAAGCTTTAACAAATACTATGAAAAAAATATAAAACAGGAGACTGAAAAATTGAAAGGGAAGTCAAAAAACAAAAGCAACTAAAGTCAACACTAATTCTACAACCACTGTTAGTGACAACTAGCAGTTCTGAAGTTTTGCTACATTTGTGTGTTAAGTGAGAAGCTTCCTTCTCCTGTTCAAAGCCTGAACCATGTCATGGCTGTTAAATCCTGTTTCTACAGCAACTGTTAGTAATCTGCAGACTTGCTGCCTGAGCTACAGAATAATTCAACCTTCCATTCTGAAGGGCAACTTGATTAGGAATGCAAAAGGCAAATAATGTAATTACATTTTCTTCTAAGGATGCCAAGGATGACTACAAATCATACCAGCAACAAAGCCTCAGTGCCTGAGAACAAAATCAAACAATTGATAAATTATGCACTCAAAACAAAACATCCTAATCTGTGTCCGATACACAGGCAAGGCAGAGAAGCACATTTTATTCTCCATTGTGAAGCTAAGTCTGCAAGATAATATAAATGAAGAGGAAATGGTGACTATTTGACCAGCTTTAAAATATTTTCCCTCTTGTGCTCCATGAAGTGGTCAGTTAGAGGATCTTTTATTGGCTGTTCTCCCCCAGTCATCATCTAAGCCCCCCCCCACACACACGCTGCATCTGCCTAAACATACAACAGATTTTCTTCACTGTTAAAATATCAGAGGACAAAAACGTTCAATAGCTAGAGGTCAAAGAAACTAAATGGTGGCATTTTATAGATATGAGACTACAAGGCTCCTTCCCAGAGTACACAGTGAAATCTGTACACCTGAAAGTGAACTGCTCACGTCAGGATAAAAGACTCAACATCTGGAAGGACAAGGTGGGTGAGGCAATATCTTTTACTGAACCAACTTCTGTTGGTAAAAGAGACATGGTTTCAACCTACACACAAAGCTCTTCTTCTGGAAGTCAGTTGTAAAGATATTTGCTGTTGGATGCTACTGCTGTACAATTTCACAGGACCAGACTGATTCCCCAGGGGGTTAGCTCTGCACAGGGACATGCAATCATCTTCTCAATGTTTCCTTGAATTTCGCCCTAGCAGTCCAGGGCATGGTGTTGATTTGTCTTCTCCTTCGCTGAAGCAACCTGGAGTTCCAATCCCTGAACTCATGGATTCCAAATAGTCTACTGAGGCTCAAGGACACCCAACACAGGGGATCTCTGATACACCTCCATCTTCCAGCTCTCCCATCCCACACAAACAGAGGCTCCCTAGGATCTAAAACTCCCCCTTAAATGGCGGGTTCCAAACTGTGGAAAGGAAGCAGAGTAAGCAAGAGTCCCCTGTAGGATTTTTTGGAAAGAGGGCAAAGACTATGCTGATTCTGTGGCCCACCCCCAGTACTGCTCTTCTTTCCCCTCCCCATACAGAACAGAGGATTTCTGCAGGGCTGGAACAATGCAGATGAGGTGGCACTCCCCCATCTGCATCCCTTGGGCCAGGATTTGCTGTATCTCAGCCCTCTCCACCGAGGGAGACCAGTTATAATACAGTGCTGAAGCTAAACAGCTTCCTCTCAGTCCCAGAGCTGCAATTCACATTCTGTGCAGGTATCTAGCCGGAAACACTTACATCCACTGGAGGCCAGTTTGTGCTACTTTCTACCTAGCATTCAGAGCACAGGACTTCTGTTAATCTCAGACAATGGGCAAGCAGCAGCATACCCTGGGAAGAGCTTTTCTTGGAGAAGCTGACAAAGCAGCCACTGTTTCCCCTCTAGCATCATGATCCCACACTTCCTGGCCCTGGTTTCCCAAGGGCTCCACAGCATTTCCCTGGGGTTCCTTTAAAGCCTGTGATGAGGAGGGGAGAAGCCAGAGGAAGCTACAGAGTTTTGCAAAGCTTCTCCTACTTCTCCCCTCCTCATCACAGGCTTAAAAAGAACCCTAGGGAAATGCTGTGGAACCCTTGGGAAACCAGGGCCAAAAAGTGTTCAATACGGAATATTTCCACAGGATACACTTTAAAGCGCTTATCTGCTAAGCCTCGTATCTCCCCAAGTGCGCCAGACTATAGAACTGCCACAGGTGATTCTATGCTAGGTTCAAACCTTTCTAAAGTCAGAGAGACTAAAGTGATCACCAAGGAAATCGGGACCAACTTCTCAGACATGCAGTCCAAGCAAGCTCTTGAACGATGGCAAAACAGTGGTATACCAGGAACACAATGGTATTTCTATTTGCAACATGCTAACAGGGGAGGCTGCAATCTGCTTTGTTTTATGCATATCAAACATGGTTCCTGACAGATTGCCAACGTTTGGGTGGCTCGGCACAGATATATCAAACAACAACAAACAGCAAGGGCAGTTTTATGTTAAGCAGAGGACTTAATGCTTTTAACTACAACAACTCAGATGTCATCTGCAAGAGGTAAGACAGCTGAGCTGTAGGCGAGAAATGTCTTTACCTTCCATTAGATAATTACATTGCAACAAAATGACTGATCAATTATAAAACTACCTTCTTAAAAGCCCTGTGGGCGTAGGCATGATGACAGCTTGACTGTGACTAATTTCCCATATCATGTAATACCTGTAACTTGGATTAAAAATGAAGGGAAAAAACCAGAATGAGCCAAACCATCTGTTTCTTCTTTACAAGCGACAAAAAGTAGTTAAATTAACCCTTAGACAAAAATCCATAGCCAGTTGATTTTCTGCCAGACCCTCCAGTGGTTTGCAAGTTATATTATGCTTCAAGACAACAGTCCTTCAAGTTTAAGTAGAGGTCTCCAGCAAGACGCAGCAACGGTGTAATACCCCCCACCCCCTCACACATGCTTACCTGGTATATGGTTGATTCCACAGTCTATTACTACAGCACCGGGTTTAATCCATTCCCCTTTTACCATTTCAGGTTTACCAGCCGCAACCACCAGGATATCAGCTTTACTAACCTATCAAAATATCTCTGTGTCACTACAGCAGATACAAAGCAGGTCATTTTCGGTTTACTTTTAGTCATTTGCATATTCAAAAAAGCAACAGTGTCCCCAACACAAAACAAAAATCCTCCTGGAAGCCCAGGGATGGGTGGGAAGGAAATATTTCTATGGCTACTGTGAAGACCTTGTGACTGAATTCAGAGGCATGGAGTTAAATCAGGAGCACCTGGAGGTCACCTTTCCACCTCATGCTGACTCTATTTGATCTTTATAACCATTCATCTTTGTTAATGCAGGTCAGAGTTATATCTATTATTATTGTTGGTATTACAATAGCACACAGAAGCTCCAACCAGGAGGGGGACTCCATTGGGGCAGGCACATACACTGTACACTGATATAGTGAGAGAGAATCCCTGCCCTGAAGAGCTTATAACCTAAGGAGACAAAGGGGGCAGAACAGAGAAGCTAAGTGACATGCTCAATGTCACACGGCAGGTCAGTGGCAGAGGTGGGAGTAGAATCCATGTGTCCCGATTCCCAGGCAAGGACCCTATGTTCCAGCCCATCCTTAACATTACCGTACATTCTTTTCTTCTCCTCAAGTTAACCTCTAGAGTTTCCTACAGCAGAGCTATTCTTTTCAAAGTAGGCTGGTTGGAGATAGAGCCAGCACATCTCAGAAAGCCATCAACCATACCTCCTGCACAGGCCTCTAAACCACCCAGTGTTAGCAATCCAGTCTTCTGGCTCAAAATCATTATTAATTATGGATTTATTCTTTTAACATTCATGAGGTTGTAACACAAAATGCACTGTAATATGGCATGACCGCTCACTTAGACCATATTGCTAAGTCTGGCAGACCTAGTCAAAGCTCTATAGTTAAAGATGCAAACAGAAATCTGTTATGAGGGTCATTTCAATACTTCCTTCATCCCATCTAGTTTTTCATAGGAAGTAGTTATCTTTTTGATTTTTCTTTATATTAAAAGGGAGAAAATTTATATTTGAGATTTTATTAATACTTTGCACTTAAACCATTAATAAGCCTAACAACAACCTTGTGAGGTTGGGTCAGTTTTGTTATTCCCACTTTAAACACCATAGGAATACCCGAGTCCTGTTTTACAGTACCATAGAGCACTGCAGCTTTTCTGATCTGTTACACATTAAAACACATCCACTCTTTTGCCTGACTGCTGAAGCATGCCAATTGTCTGGAAAAATCCAAGTAGGTGTCAATACTGCCACCACACCATTGCTGTGATTTACTCTTGCTGTTGAGCAGGAAAATGGGACCAGTCTCACGAGCAATTTTAAAGACCTCTGTGAAAAGCTTTTTGGGCGTTAATCTTAATAGACGCTTCTGAAGTACAGGCTTTTTTTCATCTTATTTTTTGAAAATTCATTTGTGGAAAGAGACAGGCATGTATATATATTGTACAGGGTTTAAATAAACACCTTATCCTTACCTCCTCAGCCAGTGCCGCAGTCTTTGTGTGGCAAGTGGTTACAGTTGCATGGCTCCACAGTAGAAGGTCATGCATTGGAGCACCGACTATCTTACTGCGTCCAACCACCACTGCCTTTTTACCTGCAATTTGGATGCCTGAAACATAAGAAGATTCGGTTTTAGGTTAGCAGTCCAAACAACCTGGGCACATCCCAGCTGCCGATTAACTGAACTTTATTCCAGAGCCATTAGCCAGCATGGATCCAGCTGTGGCTCTTAGGAAAGTCAAAATTAGTCATCCTTGGCTAGAAAACACAGCTGTCCACGCAATGTGGCTTTGAAGGTCAAGAAGTGGAAGGTGAAGAGCTTTAAGAAGGCAGAGGGACAGGGGTTGGCACCTCAAGGAAAACTAGTGCTTTTAGAAAAGGCTATCATATACTGCACACTAAGTGTAATTTTACAGCTCATCAAGGGACTGACACACAGTGTACTCATCAATAATGAGGACAGGACTAAGGAGAACCATCAGTCCTTCAAATATACTTTAATTACTTACCTGTCTGCCTGATAAGCTCCATGCATCCTTTGGGTGTACAGGGGATGAAGCAGTCTCCAAGGTCACCTCTGGAAAGTTTCCCAGCATTGATGCTAGTTAACCTAAAGTATATGAAGGGAGGGGACAATGGTATGTATGTGCCAGGAATAGGATCTTAAAGTTACACTAACTGTTATTCCATAACACCAACATTTATATATTTTAAAGTTATTTGTTAAATTTAGAATCCTTATCCTAAACAGATAGTTTTAAAGGAAAGAGAGCAAGTTGTATGCAAAAACAATTACCCTCCAACTGCAAAAATCAGCTTACCCATCTACATCTTTTTCAGGGGCAACAGCATTGGTCACTTTCTCTGTACTGATGGGTTGATCTGTCTCGAGAGGCAATTGTACTATAAATCCATGAACTGCAGGGTCTTCATTCAAAGCAGTGATGCACCTCAGCACCTATACATTTAAAGTGGGGACAGGATAAAAACATTAAGAATGATACATTTAAACAAGTCTGGTGCAAGTACTTGAACGTTGCATTTTCTAGCTGGATAGACTTTGGGAAAACCACACACACAATGTTTAGTTCTCCCATATAAAAATATAAATTACTTGTGGATTTGTCTTTTCAGAAACATCTAGATTGAATTCTTTAAAAACGTTCAGCATTTGGTGATCTCTCCTTTTTACACCCCTTAAAGGCAAGTGTTTCTTTATATGAAAAGATAGGTCAAAGAAATACACACACATTTTATCTTTTTAATACCAAACCAAAATTAAGGGCTTCTTAACGAGACTGACCAAGTCACTTACCTCAGCTTCTGTTGCAGTGTTTGGCAGCTTAATGTGATTGGCATTGATCCCAATCTGCAAAAGAGAACTCAGAAGTGATCTGGTTTTCTACTTGACGTAAGAGGCACTATGTAAAAACAGCGTGGCAATTCTCTCATTCCAGCCCAGGCTTGCGATAGAATCTATCATGCTTTCTAGTCTGACTGAAGGACAGGCAATAAAGTTCTGTTACTCAGAAGTACATAAACCAAAGAGAAGATTAGTACCCCGCTGAGTTAACTTTTCTGTCATTGTTTTTATTACCCTATACTGTAACATAGGTTACAAAAGAAAGAGAATCCCTAGTTATGGGATAGCAATTCAGCTTGATAGCAGCTGCTGTACTAGGACTGACAAAAAGGACACTGCTCTGGAATGCTAGCAAACAGCAACAAGACATCAACCAACATTTTGGACAACGGGTCAATTTCCCCTTCCACAAGACAGGGTGTACTGTAGCATACAGTGGCTGCAGGGCAATGAGCTGAAATGAAGCAACTGCAGGTGTATGCCTTAATGAGGTATAACGGGCAGGGGTCTAGGGGCTGGCTAAGCCAGAGGACAGAACAGTGCAGTGGGCACATGAAACTAAAAGCTTGTCTACACTATAAACATTTGCACCAACTAACTACTCTGATGTTGCCAGAGTAATCCACACAGTGCAAGCCCCAGTTTATATCAGTGCAGCTTGTCTACATTAGGGGTTTGCATAGGTATAGCTATATTGAAGGCTTTAAAGGCACGTTTTTACTACCTCGTGTGCGTGGGGTGGGGTATATAATATTTACGAAGAAAATCAAAGTTATGATCTAGGCATTACCTCAGCAGCAGCCTTCAGCTTCATGCTAATGTAGATATTTGAATCATCTCGATCCCCAACCTAGAGGGAGAAAGGAAAGAGACAAGTCACAATGGAAAGCAGAGATACAGACAGACAGAAATATATATCTGAATTTGAATGACTGTTCCTTTGTTCAACTGTAGTTATATTACAGGGACAGCTTGACTCAAGAGTCTTCCTATAGCAAAGGGATACAGCCAGATAGAGCTAATGGGAAATGTCCTTTTAAGTGAAAGATAGGTAAACAGTTTGGCTAATTTTCTAAATAGCAGCCATTTATGCCTTTTGAAAGCCTTTAACATGGTACATTCCAAAGCAGAGAAAAATGCCCAGTCTCTTTCCTGAAAAAGTTAAATCTAAAATGTATTAACGTGACTTGCAAACACAGACAGTTTTATACTCAATAGCACTGCCAGGATTGATCACAGCCTTATTGATCACTGACAGAAGACAGCAACTTCCCATAGTGCAGAACACGCTATGTAGCGTTACAGCTATGAAGCACGGTTTAAGAATAAGAGAGAGTTTTAGGACACACCAATTATCAGAGGCTACATCGGATGTGAACCACTGCTGTGCATGCAGTGAAATCAACAACATTTCCACACTGAAATAGTCACCAGATATTTGCTTCCTCTGATTGAGGGCAGGGGTCCTGAGGTGGCAAGAAGACAAGGAATCACTCTTGACCTCATTGTCTGGCAGCATACAATACTGATATGTGCTCATGTCGAATTTCCACCAGAGTCGGAGCATGCAGGGAGGAAACCCCACCACCAAAAAACATCAAGATCTAAGCTCAGATACTCGGCTTCTATGTCAGTTCAAAGTAGGAGTTCAGGTTACACACACACACACACACACACACACACACACTTAAACCCCTGGCCTTCACCTCATTCACGATGCCCCTCTTGACACGGCAAACCTTGCTGCTGCACGTATTTAAGCAGCATCTCCCTTGCCTGGATACTTGTATCTAAACACACTAATATACCTGCATGTCCTTTAGTGTTGGAGCAACAGGTCAAGATCCTGACTGCACTGCTCCTGGGGGCTTCAGAAGAATGTCCATACTGGGAGAGATTCACTGCTAGCGGCGTGAATGTGTATCGATTCTGAACTGAGCTCATTTCATTTATGAAACACCCAATTACTTGATTAAGGCCATCAGGCAAGTTGGGCCTATTTGATATACACAAAGTCTAATTATGTGTGTATAGTCATGATTAATCCCAGTTTTAATCACACTATTAAACAATAATAAAATACCAATTTAAATGAATTAATAAATAAATATTTTTGGATGTTTTTCTACATTTTCAAATATACTGATTTCAGTTACAACTCAGAATACAAAGTTTACAGCACTCACTTTATATTATTACTTTTTAGTGCAAATATTTGCACTGTAAAAAAGACAGCCAAATAAATAGTATTTTTAATTCACCTTGTACAACTACTGTACTGCAGTGGCTCTGAACCTTTCCAGACTACTGTACTCATTTCAGCAGTCTGATTTGTCTTGTGTACCTCCAAGTTTCACGTCCATTAGAAACGACTTGCTTACAAAATCAGACATAAAAATACAACAGTGACAATACAATATTACTGAAAAATTGCTTACTTTCTCATTTCTACCAATAATTATAAAATAAATCAACTGGAGTATAAATATTATACTTACAATTCAGTGTATAGTATATAAAGCAGTATAAACAAATCTTTAGCTGTATGACATCTTAGTTGGTATTGACTCTGCTAGTGCTTTTTATGTCGCCTGTTGTAAGGCTAGGGAAATATTTAAATGAGCTGATGTACCCCTGGAAGACCTCTGCGTACCTCCAGGAATACGTGAACCCCTGGTTGAGAACCACAGCTGTAGTGCAATCTTTTTATTGTGAAAATGCAACTTACAAATGTAGAATTTTTTTCTACATAACTGCACTCAAAACCAGAAAATGTAAAACTTTATAGCCTACAAGTGCACTCAGTCCTGCTTCTTGTTCACCCAATCACTAAAACAAACAAGTTTGTTTACATTTAGGGGAGATAAACATCACCTGAAATTGAGAAAAGGCATTCGCATGGTACTGTTGTAGCTGGCGTTGCAAGGTATTTATGTGCCAGATATGCTAAACATTCGTATGCTGATTCATGCTTCGACTTTTTAAAAAATTGTTTACAATGCAAATATTCATAATCAAAAATAATATAAACACTGAACACTTTGCATTGTAATTGAAATCAATATATTTGAAAAAGTAGAAAACATCCAAAAATATGTATAATACATTTAAATTGTCTTTCTATTATTAATAGTGTGATTAAAACTGCAACTAATCACAACTATTTTTTAATCATGATTGTGATTTTTTAAAATCATTTGACAGCCCTAGTGCATACATATATATGGGTGCGTTTTTATGGATATTCAAAGGCATATATGGCAACAAGGTGCCCCAAACTAACGGGCATTGGGCATCTTATGCCACTTGTCTCTTAAAATTTCCACTGACAGTTTTCCAGCACCGCTGTGCTGTAAATAACCAAAGTCAAGCTCAAAATGTAAGAGAAAGTGACGTGGGACACAAGCTTGTAATTCTTGGTATCAGGTGATTACAGTGCTGCCAGGCTTCAGAAAGCAGGATGCATACTTCAGCCTAATTTGTCAAAGAAAGACTCTGTGTAGCAAGAACAACATCAGGGAGAGCTGGCAAGACTCCAGCAGACAACAGGGTGAACTCCAGAAATGCTGCTCCCTAATGACTGGATTACAGATGGCTAACTCTGCTCCCCACATAAAGCTGTAACAAGCAATTACTACTACTTGTATTATTGAAGCGCCCGAAACCTGGCATCCCCATACAAAGACAGTGTCCCTGCTTGGAAGAGTCTGATGTCTAAAGAAAGGTGGGGGGCATGGAAACAAGGAAAATGGCCAAGGTGATGAGTGGCGCTTGTCTTCTTGATTTTTTATCAAACTAAACAGCTCCCAGCTCCCACAGCTAGCTAATTTCTTGTACAGAAGCTACAGCAACGATGGATCTTAAGGATATTGTTGGGGGAGCAGCTTTGCAGACCAGCTCAGGAAGGCCATGTCTGTAGGGGCGAAAGGGAAGAAAATGTGGAGATGGCAGTGGGAGACATGAAGAAATAGAAAACATCTGTTTTTAGTGTGGGAAAGAGAATGTTCAAACTCTGCTTTCAACGTACAGCTTGAGATTTTGTTCATAAACAAAATGGCCATGTACAGTACCCAATGTAACCTAATGAAATGGAGATAAATGCATGAGAATCTACACAGACCAGGAAGAGTTTCCCTGCCCACCTGCAATTAATTACCCTGCACTGTTAAATCAAACAGCTGCAAGACAGATGGCTCAGGAAATTATTAATGGATATGGGATTTTGCAGCTGTAAAATGCTGTTTGCTAGCCTATGTGAAACAGACTGGTAACACCAGCCTAGTAAATGGGCAAACCTTCCATAGAAACCACCATCACATCTGGCATCCTTGTAAGTCACAGCGATGCCAAGGACTGAATGGGCCATGAGGACTGAATTTCTCTGAGACAATGTAGGGTTGAGGTACATCAGAGGGGAATTCTGCACTAACAGACGTGTGGCAATTCTCCATAAAGGGCCATATTTTCAGAGTTTAATGTACCCATTCTACACACACCCACATCACATATCATTTGAAAGCTTACTTTATGTATGTTTAGATGAGATACGATGTGAAGCTGTCAAATGGTGCCCTAAACCTGTAGACAAAGTGGAACAATGCTTCCCAAAATAAAGGATAATTTTTTGCAGTTTCAAACACACTGCAACATTACTGACTACCGATTTTTATGTTTACATTAATTTCAACACCTTAACATGGTGTTTATTGCTCAGAGCTATCAAATGACAATGTATTAAAAGACTTTTATTGGCATTGCCTATGCAAGCTTTTTTTCCCCCCAGAAATGACGACGCTGTTTAGCATGTGGCAAAAATGGCAAATATCAACATTTTGCAATATGTTAAGATGACATGTCTTCACATCGCGTAATCTTAGCTGTCCAACTATCTCACTAGGGATAATAGTTTTCTATATTTTCAATTGAAATTTGCTGACTAGATCAGTCTCACTCCGAAGACACTGCAGCAACAGTAGTAGATTGCATGCCCACCGTTTGTACTGCATAGTGGGTAGACAGAAAGGTACGTGAATTCCTGGTTATGCGTCTCCATTTGTAAGCTTTTGTACACACAACATAGCAGCTAATCTGCCTGGTATTTGGTTTTAATTTGTAATTGCCTATGCATAAAGTACTAGCCTTTGAAAAAGTATAAAACTAGTTTTTTAATTAGCGTCACTTATCCACAGGTCAGTATTAGTGTTAGAAATGACAATACACAGCTTTATATTGGGCTTCCATTAAAGTGCTCACTAAACAAAAATGGCATTTTTGATACTAACATATAGCTCTGTAGCCAGACAGCCAGCCCCCCCCCTCAGACCAGCATTGCTGGAAACACAGGAGGAAGCCGGAACAGGGCACTTAACATATATTCCAGCACAGCCTTTGAAGCTGTGAAAAGCACAGGTGTGCTGCTACAATGTGCCTCTGGGAACATATACAATGATTAAGCTCACAGCAGGCAGAGGCCCTGTGACAGACATGGCTCTTAGCCCCTACTAAATAGCGTGATGCACACACACCAACATCCTAGATGGGAAAATATTTACCCTGATAAAAGAAATGTCCAGTAGTTGAAACTTATTGTTTCTCTCCCTTGCAAGTGTAAACTACTCTTGCGAAAGCTGGCGTCACCCAGACAGACCAGCCTCAATTTGGCATAAGAAAGGAGAAAGAGAATAAAGGAGTACAGAGGTATAAGTAGGGGACCTACAGCACCATGATTTTTGAGTGCTTTTCACTATCTATCTGCTGGTCAGATAAGTGACAGCCTCCCAAGACTTCTGCAGCTAAGAGGGTCCCTAAGCCTTGTCCCTTATTCGTCTTTCCGCGGAATTGAGTGACCGATCCTGGCTTGGCACCGCTGGAATCGAGAGATGCAAGGAGGGTAAGAAGCACCCACACCTGATCTCCTATCTTTAGTGTACACATATTTTGAAATAGAGCTCTATACTTTGTTTTCTTTCTTTGGGATTGTGGCTTCAGTTTTGTAACTTGTTTGTGTGTGTAACATCTCTACATTTAAATAAGTAGGCACTAGCAATTTTGTAACCACATGATTAGAATCTAGCTTAATAAATTTTGGTAACCATTTGTGCATAAGCCTGACTTGTTTTCTCTGGTTTACTGTAAAGCAGCCAACACAATTAAAGAACCTCAGCCGTTTTGGCTCTAAAGCCTGGCCATTAGGTGAGAGTACTAAGAGCCTAGCGTTGAGTTGTGCCGCCTCCACGGGGCAAACTCTTGGGGCACCTGTCAGTCAATCCTGGCTGCCCGCTGCGAAGGAGCTCTGAGCTCTAGCAGTTCAAGTCACGGGTGTGGAGAGGCTCTTAGTGCTGCCATTGGGGCACCTGTCAGTCAGTATTGACTGCCCGCTGCGAAGGAGCTCTGAGCTCTAGCAGTTAAAGTCACGGGTGGTTAGGACCTTGGGGCATCCGTCAGCCTAGCCCGGGCTGCCAGCCGCAAAGGGACAGTGCGTCCTAGCGGTTAAAGTCACGGATGGTATAAACGGGCATAGCTGGCACCTCACCAAACATCCTTGGCCGTCGGCTAACAAGCTCTAATTTGTATCTGATTTAGCACAAGTCTTATACTTGTACAAAATGAAAAATGGTGGTAGTAATGCTAACAATATACTTGGGGATTTTACCTCTACAGAGAAGCTAGAGTATATGAAGACATGGAGGATTCAAGCCCCTTAAGGCTCACATCAAAAAGAAAAAGACTCTCCACACAAAAAAAGGTGAAAAAATGTGTGATTTGTCAATAAATTCAAAAGAATGCAAAACTGTCAAAAGCCACCAGAACTGGACAGACGTCTGTGATGCTGGTAGCAGAAGGCATGGGGGGGATGAACTGTACTGATGGCTACTGAATGAGTTTTCTAGTTTAGATGATGGGGCATCAGCACCCTAATATAGGAGTTACTTTCAAAAATACACAATATGAATTTGGCACATGTCTCAGTTGTGCTGAACCCAAGAAAACAAAACAGACTCTGAAGCTGATCAGAGCGCACCTAGACAAATTGGAGGATTGGGCCAAAAGAAATCTGATGAGGTTCAATAAGGATAAGTGCAGGGTCCTGCACTTAGGACGGAAGAACCCAATGCACAGCTACAGATTAGGGACCGAATGGCTAGGCAGCAGTTCTGCGGAAAAGGACCTAGGGGTGACAGTGGACGAGAAGCTGGATATGAGTCAGCAGTGTGCCCTTGTTGCCAAGAAGGCCAATGGCATTTTGGGATGTATAAATAGGGGCATAGCGAGCAGATCGAGGGACGTTATCGTCCCCCTCTATTCGACATTGGTGAGGCCTCATCTGGAGTACTGTGTCCAGTTTTGGGCCCCACACTAAAAGAAGGATATGGAAAAAATGGAAAACATCCAGCGGAGGGCAACAAAAATGATTAGGGGTCTGGAACACATGACTTATGAGGAGAGGCTGAGGGAACTGGGATTGTTTAGTCTGCAGAAGAGAAGAATGAGGGGGGATTTGATAGCTGCTTTCAACTACCTGAGAGGTGGTTCCAGAGAGGATGGTTCTAGACTATTCTCAGTGGTAGAAGAGGACAGGACAAGGAGTAATGGTCTCAAGTTGCAGTGGGGGAGGTTTAGGTTGGATATTAGGAAAAACTTTTTCACTAGGAGGGTGGTGAAACACTGGAATGCGTTGCCTAGGGAGGTGGTGGAATCTCCTTCCTTAGAAGTTTTTAAGGTCAGGCTTGACAAAGCCCTGGCTGGGATGATTTAATTGGGGATGGGTCCTGCTTTTGAGCAGGGGGTTGGACTAGATGACCTCCTGAGGTCCCTTCCAACCCTGATATTCTATGATTCTATGGTCACTGCTTCTATAGCCACCAGAGCAAGCATGTCCTCCAACTATCAGTCCTGTTGTAGTGTTTCCTTGAGAGAAAACACACACAAAATACAAGATGACACTTCTTAAAATAGAAACATTTGAGTAAGCAACCAATCTAAGAGATGCAGCACTTCAACAAGGAGATGACGACATGTTGCGCAGGACATCTGTGGAAGGCTTGACTGGTAAGGATGCAGTTTATCACTCAACATGCATTTCTTCCTACTCGAGCAAAACAAATAAAGCAAAACCATCTAGTTACACTCCAACAATACAGTCATCTTAGGACACTGCATTTTATCAGCTGATTGAAGAAATAGATAATTATCCTGTGTACAACAAAGAGGCTCTTCTCCTGGCTAAGCTGCTAAAAAAATATAAAGCCCTACTTCATTCAGATGTAGAAACTGCAAGCTATTCCAGCAGCAAATTACTGGCAAGATTAGAAAACACCATGGCCTGCAATTTCTTACCAGGCACACCATGGACAAGGCTAGTCTACCATTGTGCTATGCAGTGCAATAACACTAGCTGATGCTATCCAAGCTGCT